>NC_140411.1:27658488-37658488 GCF_965140295.1 Lepidochelys olivacea | reverse complement strand
TTAGTGGGTTACAGATTGTTGTAATAAGCCATAAATCCAGTGTCCTTATTAAGACCATGATTTTTAGTGTCTAGCAGAGTTATGAATTTAAGCTCCCAGGCTCATCTTTTGAAAGAGTTGTGCAAGTTTCCTTTGAGGATGAGGACTGATAGGTCAGCTATAGAGTGAGCGCTTTGTGAAAGCTATTCACCCACAGGTGATGGGGTGTTTTTGTCTTTTATCATTTTCCTGTGTGAGCTCACTCGATAGCGGAGTGATTTGTCTGGTTTACCCACGTAGTTGCTATTGGGGCATTTTAGTGCACTGGATGAGGTACGCCACATGTTGTGATAGGCATGTGTAGGATCCATGGATCTTGAAGGGTGTGTTGAAAGGGGTGTTGATCAGTGTAGCAATAGAGATATTTATGCAGGTTTACATCTGTTCTGGCAGGGTCTGGTGCTGCTTTGAGTTGGTGTAGCCTGGTCTGTGGGCCAGGAAAGATTTCTTTCAGGATGAGGTCCCCAACAAGTATGGGTGGGTGGTTGATGATACCCCATATGGATCCAGTGTGGAGTGGTAGGTGACAACTTTCCTGAACCCCCTCTTCTGGTCTTCAAACAACCTCCCAACTTCTCCAAGCTCATCACCAGACAATTGAAATATAAGAAATTAAATATGGACTTTACTCTCTTTTTTTGGGGGCAGGAACAGTCCTTTTGCTCTGTCTGGGGTTGTGGTCCATGACTGGGGCACCTATGTGTAGCAACAATAGACATTATAATAATGGATTTAAGGGGTAGAATCCTGGCTCCGTTGAAGCCATTGGGAGGTTTTTTTCCATTGACTTTCATGGCACTAGATTTCACCCACAGACTTTCAGCTTCAGAACTCTCTTCCTTACACAGAGATTTGCACAAGCTAGAAACACAGCACCATTTGATGTTTGATTGCCTGATATGAAGACACAGCATGTTGTATTGACTTCAATCTGACAAAGTCAGTGGGTCTGATTCTGACATTTTTGTTATGCTTTTTATATCTGTGTAATTTCAATGGAGTTACTCCTGATTTAAATCCATTTGAGAGGAGAGTTGGCTTAATAAAAGGATTTGTTACCTGGTGTGACTGATAGCAGAATTTTGCCCTGTAATGTTTGAAATCCATTTCCAAAAATATAGTTGTACCTCTCCCTTGTTCCTACCCTCAGCAGCTCTACCAGCCTGGATATTTTTATTTTATTTATTTATTTATTTTAAATTGAGCCTGTTTTCCAGGTCATCAGTTTGTTTTCAAGGCATCATGTAGTTCTCAGTAATCTCAGCTAAAATTGTATCATTACAATTGGATTTCTCTCCCCGCCCTTCTCGCTTCCTGTGAGTCAAAACATTCAGCTTCTTTTCTATGAAAGTCACTGTGGCCTGAACTGTGTTTAATGTTTCACTAATGTCAGTATGTTTCTCTTATTAAGAAGGAAGTCTTGAAACTAATAATTTTACCTTCTCTGGACTGGAGTTTGAATTACATTACTGAGCTCTTCCTATCAGGTGGGAGACTAATTTCTCCTGTTTGGAAAAAAAATATAAAGTGTACTATAAATTGCACATATTATATGAACAGAGTGTATTACAGACATTGATTAATTTTCAAATCATTCCTATCAGGTAGATAGGTGTTAATCCCATTTGCACATAATCTCTGCGACTTGGTTTAATTAAGTGATTTACCCACAGAACATGGAGAAAGTAAATAGCCGAGCTAAAATTAGTACACAGGAGAATCACAGCACTATGTTCAGGCCACTAGAACTTACCTCCTCCCTGCTACATAACCTTAATCCATTGAATCTATACAGTCTTCATATTAGTGCTTTGTGGCTTACTCTTTTGAATTCTGTAGTATATTTCCATTAGATTCTCAATCACCTTTTTTATCATTCAGCAAGTCTGAAACTGCTGTACTTCTCAATTCTTCACTGTTGTCTCTAATATTGCGTATCCATGTTGCTAAGAAGCCATAAACATCTGAAATAAGCAATAACGATTTTATCCTCAATTATTGCATATATGAAAACAATTTAATGTGTGTTGCATACCTCACAATAGCTGGTATCCATTCTCCATCTAAATTAATTTGTACGTGGGACAGAATTGCCTTTTTGGCTCAGAAATTCTATATTTTTTCTAATGCAGGTTTTGTTTCAGTCATCTGTGATCGCAGACTTTGAGTGAGGTCATAGCACATGTGTTTTCAGCTGTTTTGAACAAGATGCTTCTGATTAGAGGGGGAAACTCAATGAGAGATGATGAAGATGAGGCATCACAGAGTGCAAGGGTTGGGCTGGCAACAAAGTTGGGAGATCTCTGGCATCAACCACTTGGATCCTGTGTCTGCTCATGCTAACATTTTCTAAATTTTGGACTGGAAGAAAGGTGCAGATTTTTAACAATGAGAGTAAATAACCATTGGAACAATTTACCAAAGGTTGTGGTGGATTGCCCATCTCTGGCTATCTTTAAAATCAAGATTGGATGTTTTTTTAAAGGAGATGCTCAAGTTCAAACAGGATTTATTTCAGGAAAGTCCCATGTGTTATGTAGGAGGTCAGAATAGATGATCACAGTGGTTCCTTCTGCCCTTATCTCTAAATCTATGAATAGTCTGTATTGTCTTGTAAGTAACCCTTTACTTTACAATTAGTGAAAAATGCAATCCTTTGCAATTACAGTAAACCTCAGCTTATCATAGAATCATAGAATCATAGAATATCAGGGTTGGAAGGGACCCCAGAAGGTCATCTAGTCCAACCCCCTGCTCAAAGCAGGACCAATTCCCAGTTAAATCATCCCAGCCAGGGCTTTGTCAAGCCTGACCTTAAAAACCTCTAAGGAAGGAGATTCTACCACCTCCCTAGGTAACGCATTCCAGTGTTTCACCACCCTCTTAGTGAAAAAGTTTTTCCTAATATCCAATCTAAACCTCCCCCACTGCAACTTGAGACCATTACTCCTCGTTCTGTCATCTGCTACCATTGAGAACAGTTTAGAGCCATCCTCTTTGGAACCCCCTTTCAGGTAGTTGAAAGCAGCTATCAAATCCCCCCTCATTCTTCTCTTCTGCAGGCTAAACAATCCCAGCTCCCTCAGCCTCTCCTCATAACTCATGTGTTCCAGTCCCCTAATCATTTTTGTTGCCCTTCGCTGGACTCTCTCCAATTTATCCACATCCTTCTTGAAGTGTGGGGCCCAAAACTGGACACAGTACTCCAGATGAGGCCTCACCAATGTCGAATAGAGGGGAACAATCACGTCCCTCGATCTGCTCGCTATGCCCCTACTTATACATCCCAAAATGCCATTGGCCTTCTTGGCAACAAGGGCACACTGCTGACTCATATCCAGCTTCTCGTCCACTGTCACCCCTAGGTCCTTTTCCGCAGAACTGCTGCCTAGCCATTCGGTCCCTAGTCTGTAGCTGTGCATTGGGTTCTTCCGTCCTAAGTGCAGGACCCTGCACTTATCCTTATTGAACCTCATCAGATTCCTTTTGGCCCAATCTTCCAATTGGTCTAGGTCCTTCTGTATCCTATCCCTCCCCTCCAGCGTATCTACCACTCCTCCCAGTTTAGTATCATCCGCAAATTTGCTGAGAGTGCAATCCACACCATCCTCCAGATCATTTATGAAGAAAATATTGAATAAAACCGGCCCCAGGACCGACCCTTGGGGCACTCCACTTGATACCGGCTGCCAACTAGACATGGAGCCATTGATCACTACCCGTTGAGCCCGACAATCTAGCCAGCTTTCTACCCACCTTATAGTGCATTCATCCAGCCCATACTTCCTTAACTTGCTGACAAGAATACTATGGGAGACCGTGTCAAAAGCTTTGCTAAAGTCAAGAAACAATACATCCACTGCTTTCCCTTCATCCACAGAACCAGTAATCTCATCATAAAAGGCGATTAGATTAGTCAGGCATGACCTTCCCTTGGTGAATCCATGCTGGCTGTTCCTGATCACTTTCCTCTCATGCAATAAATCTGTATGTCTTTATCTTCCTAAGAATATCATGCTTTGGTCTAAGTGTAACCTATTGCATTGTTGCTATGGCTGTCTGTGTGTTACACTTCTAAATACATATATATAAATATAAAAAATAGGAGTAGAAATGGATCTGAACTATAGAAGTTCAGTCCAAATTTTGAATCCCCAAAGTTCAGGGAAATTCACATCCAAGGTTTTTGGTTTAATCCATTAAAGAAAGATCTGCACATTGTGAAGTTGGGATCCAGGGTTGGATATGGAATTCAACTTTCAAATTCAAGGTGTTTGGGTCTTTGGTTTGCTTTAAGGCCCATCTTAACAAATAAATAAATCTCCATCTACATGAACTAATTAATCTAGTTCACACTTAGTCTGTGGACTTGATTCTGATTTTACACTGGTTTTACACTTCCAATAATTGCTGACTTCAGAGGAGTTACTCTGGCTTACATAAATGTAACTGAGAGCAGAATCAAGCCCTTTAATATTAGTCTTAGCATATTTGTCTCTAAAAATACTGCTGAGATGAAACACATACATAACTTTTTTGTTTTCATCTTTCCATGATAACACACCTTGCCTTTGATTCCTACTTGGATTCTTCCATGTGCAGAAGTTGACTTTGTTTGTCTCATGATGTATTCCTCTGGATTGCTTTAAAAATCTTCTACTGTAATGATGGCCTATTTCATTGTGCCTCTGTCACTGCTTGGAGCCAAACCATGCTTTCTTTATAATAGTGATTCAGTCACATATCCGGCATCATACACATTCAGCTGCCCTTCAGTTGTGGTAGGATGTAAGTCATATTACTCTTTGGGGTTTTTTGTAACTAAATTCTTGTACCACTTGCACTCTCTTACTCCTACACACTTCTGCAAAATGGTTCCTATGGTGACATGTTTTTCCATGTCTTTCCATATGCCTTATGTTGCCCTCTGTCATCTTATCTCTGCATCCCATCTTCATTGTTCTTATAATAAGTAACTTCTTTTTGGTTTCAGGCTAAAACTCCTCATTGGCTTTTTTTTTGTGTATAAAGTTGTATTGTACAACTATTTTTAGTATCCTTTTAGACTTTTTTTTTAAACAGATCTTACTCAAAATCATAGGTCAGAATTTTTATGAATTCATATTCTGTTCTTGTTGCTCTGCATATATTTATGCAGCTCTGTAGAGGCAGATGATGCTCATGTGGTAACCAGACCCAGATGAACTGATGTGCACTCAATACATTTGTACAGGCACCCATCTCAGAGCCCCCCCGACCACCAGAAACCCCTCTCCACCCAAAAAGAGTGGCACTATGACCCCATGTACCAGAGCACTCAAATTTGGCCTTCCCTCCCCTCCATCACGAGGGCAACTGGGTCAAGCCTGAGCAGCGTGAGGCCTTATAAGTGTGGGGTGGACTATGGGAGTGAAAGGAACTGGGCAGCCAGGATTGGAGCGGAGTGCTGAGCCTGGGGGGTGGGGAGAGGGTACCAGTGAGAGGCCAGGAAGATCCCAGGGGTGGTGGATGAGGAGCAGCGGGCAAGTTGTTGGTGGGCTATGGGGTGAGTGAGGAGTGCTGGAGGGCACTGTGGGGTGAGGTGTTGGGGGCAATTGGTGGATTTTGGAGACTGGGATGTGGGGTGAGTGGGGCTGAGGCTGGTGGGACTGAGCTGTTGGTGGCTGTGATGAGCTGAATGTATGTCAGCTTTTGGGATATTTGTGCTGGCTGTCAGGACAAGTGGGGCTGGTGGAGGGACATTCAGAGGTACATGTGGGGTGGGGAGAGGGGCATTGTGGCATTTGTTGGGGTTGGTACGTATGGGGCTGGAGCACTTGGCTGAGCAGCCACTATGTAAGAGCTCGGCAGACTGTGATTGCAGTGGAGGGCTAGCAGCAGCTGGAGCAGAACCTGAGGTTAGGGAAGGTTGCGGGGACCCAATTTCCATAGCTCACAAAGCTCCGAAATTCTTTAATCTGAGCTTGGTGATACTTGTTTTCTTGTCCTATCACTCGTAATCTGTTTGACAATTCTGTCACAAACTGTGCCTTCTAGAAGATGTTCATGCTCCTAGATTTTGGAGAACATTCAAAAAATTATTACAAACTGAGCAAACACTTAATTGCAAATGTTAAACATATGTCTCTTTAGAGAGATTTTGGGCGGGGGAGCAGAAGGAACAACTAGATGATCCCAATATTAGTCCCCTTCAGGCTTAATGGTTCTACACTTGGATGTATTTTTAAAAATATATAGTTCTAAAGCAGTTTAATAAAAATGTAATCTGGTTGCATGTTGTCACATGCAGGCCCATCATAGATTAATTGGGGTCTTTTTTTTTTTTTCTTGATCACAGTGAAATAGTAGAGTATTTTTCAGTTTTTCTCATATGGAGGAGTGTCTCTCGTGTGTGTGTATTTTCAGATGTGTATCTACTTTTTTCAGTTCTCATTCTCTTCAAAGCTGAATCTTCTGGCTCGATCCTTGTTTAGTCATCTTTATTTGTTGACTTTTGTGGATTCCTTTTCTGGTTGCCAATAGCTTTACACGTATGAATCATTATATGTGCATATGCCCTTGAATTAATTGTTCCTTAATAGTGCAAACACAGCACAGTTAACTTGTCAGTGAACCTCTGTGGACTCTATACTTGTAACGCCAATGTCCCTGGGTTGGGCTGTCAGCAGTGAGATCAACCCTGGCACCTCTGGATCTTCCTGGCTAGGAAGCGAGGAGAAAAAAAAAATCTTAAATCCAGCAATGATTATACAATATGAGTGCTGAATTTGTGCATTTGACAGTATGTGATCTGGAGCAAGCTCATTCTGATGAAAGCTGCCCCTAAAGTATGTAATTTGTTAAGCACTTAGTGGCTCGAATGGAAAAGGTGATCTGTTATAGATCTCCCTATCTCGTTAGATAGCTGTTACTTTTCCAGTCAATTGCAGGCTTAAATTTTGTGCTATTTTGTATTTTAAGAGTGAGAATCAACATAAGAGCCCATTGAACATCCTTGACATGAGCAAAGTCTCCTCATATATTTGACTCTTGTCAGAGGAGTTGTAGTTCAGTGCTTTTAGATTCCTGGGTTTTGTTTACAGCCTTACTAATGACTAAGGGCCTGATCCAAGACCTGTTGAATTAGGAGAGTTTTGTCACTGATTTCAACTGAGGTTGGTTTGGGTACTGACTGTATATCCTCATACAGGTCCTGGCCTTTTACCTTTATTGTACCAGTATGTTCATTCAAGAGCATTTGAATCGGTAAACATAGTCTGAAACTCTTGCTACTGAAATGTATATGGCCTGTGTCAGCTTGCAGAGGAGGAATTCTGAAGCTCATGCGCCATCAGCTAAGCCATTTGGTAACTGACTAAGGGGAAGAGTGTTCACGTTTCACAGCAGGTGCCTGTGGCTTAATGAACACATAACAAAAACCAATATGCTTCCTAAGGTAGGTGTAGAAATATGCTGCAGAACAAATACTAGTTGCTTTGAACAAAAATCCTCTTTGCAACTACATTACCCAGAGTCCCCATTTCCAGTATCCAAACAGATTGGCTTGGCAAAGATTTGCAGCTGTGGCAATGGCAGCAGTGGCTGTCCTAAACAGTTGAGCTTATTCTGACCAGAATTGAACTAGTTTCTTTATCAGTGCCTGGGGCATTGATGTGAATCCATCATTTGAGCTCAGTCCAGACCAGACTGAGGTGAGAATAATAGTTTGAAGTAAGCAACTCAAAATTAAGGCAGAGAGATTTTTCTTTCACTTTGATGAAGGGTTTGCTGATCATTTTGTTTGAATACTCCATTTGGGAGGCTTGTTACATTCCCAGCTGCTTTTAGATAATTAAGTAGCAGTGGTGACTTGTCCCCAGCTGCATCTGGTCAGAAGCTTTTAGCTTTTTCTTTCATATTCCTCATTACTGCAATCAATGCCTTTATCACCTCTGGATCAGGCTCCTAAACACATTCTCTATGGGTCAATGCATTAAATCCACTCAGAAGCTGACGCAAGTAAAGAAAGTGGTGGCCCAGTTGTTACGGGTTATCTTGCTGTGCGGTTGTGACCATTGCTTTTCTGTTCTGCCGTGGCTATCTGGTGGCTTCTGGATGGAGTTGAAAGTTTCAAAGGCTGTAGGATAGTGGCAAGAGACAAGGTTAACTTCATTTTCCTTAAGCCCTTATGAGTAGGGGTACAATTTTGGCGTAGGAATTTTAATGAATTTCATGCCACAGGTGCAGGGAAGATGCAAATCCTAGAAAGGCCACCAAATGTACTTTTCACTATATCCACATACTCAAGAGTATAGTGGGGGTGCTGAAAGGTGAGGCTGGGGTGTGTAGGGAAGTTTGGAGAGGGAGCTCATCATGCATTCACCGCCCCCTCCCCAGCCATGGCTCTTGTCCCACAGGGCTAAGCCTGGCTACCCACTCTAGGCATTGCGACCTGGGATCACAGCACCACTTAGGTTAGGTCCGTGAATGGAGATGGAGGGGTGGATGGGCCAGATCTGAGTGGCATTGTGACCGCATACACAAGGTTGCAACACCACATAGTTTGAGGGCCTAATCAAATATGTTTTTACAGCCATATCCAAGATTTCATGGACTTCATTCAAATTCAGCATTTCTTTGATTAAAATTAGAGCCCTGCTGTGAGGTTTGAAGAAGAAATTCAATGCACAAGGCCAAATTCTCAGGTGGTATAAACTGGTATAGCTCTACATAAATCCATTGATGTCAGTAGAGCTGCAGCAATTTACACCAGCCGAGGATGTGGCCAACAATGTAGAATGGATTTTTCTCATTTTAGACACTTTTTTTTTTTTGCGCTGAGTATTTTCCTGGACACACATCTAAACTCAAAAAATGGCCACTAATTTCACAAGAAATGAGCATTTGATTTCTTTGGAGTTATGCCAGCAAAGAATTTGGCACTATGAGTTTCAATGCAGAAGATTAACAAAGATCCTATTTGCTGTCCTATACCTTCATTAAACAGAATAAGGGAAGAAAAACCAGAATGTTTCAGTGGTTGCTTTTAACTCCTGGTGCTCCCTTTAGGTGAGTGCGATGTAAGGGAAACTGAGGCAGACTCGCCCTCAGTTTTGTCCAGTGACCATTTAGTCCAGTGCTTGGTAGTTCTTTGCTATGACTCTATCTCTCCTGCCAGGTTGTTCAATGGTCTCTCCCCTCTCTGTGCAGTACAGATTCTCATGAGAGAGGGGGGCCATTAACCTTTAGTGAAGAATCAGCTGTCTTGGGGTTGAGACTTCTCTTCTCTACAGGCTTACTAACCCTGTTGTTGGGGTTGTATGTGAATCCACCCACTCCTCTGGGCTCCAATCCAGGGACACTGTCTGAAGCAATTGGAACCAGTTTCTCCCAATTCATTACTGCTTCCCTGGACTGCTGCCTAACCCCCTCTCCTGAAGGCTATTTCCCACAATCATGGTATGTGATTCTTTCTCCTGGATGATCTGGTTTCCTCTGCATCTTCTAACCAGTATGTTGCTGAAGTCTCCTGCTCTCAGTGGCTCCTCACCCTCTCTGGTAGAGACCTTGCCCTTCTGACTTGCAGCCTTTTTATCCCTGGTGGCCCCACAACAGCTTAGCAGTCAGTTTCTCTATTAACCCTTTAGTGGCTCAGACAGCATAAGAACACAAGAAAGGCCATAGTGGGTCAGATCAAAGGCCATCTAGCCCAGCATCCTGTCTTCCGACAGTGGCCATATTCAGATGTTTTAGAGGGAGTGAACAGAACAGGTTATCATCAAGTGATCCATCCTGTTGCTCATTCCCAGCTTTTGGCAAACAGAGGCTAGGGACACCATCCCTGAGCATCCTGGCTAATAGCCAATGCTGGACCTATCCTCCAGGAAATTATCTAATTCTTCTTTGAACCATGTTATAGTCTTTGCCTTCACAGAATCCTTCAGCAAAGAGTGCCACAGGTTGACTATGCATTGTGTGAAGAAATAATTCCTTTTGTTTGTTTTAAACCTGCTGTCTATTCATTTCCTTTGGTGACCCCTAGTTCTTGTGTTATGAGAAGGAGTAAATAACACTTCCTTATTTAACTTCTCCAGACCAGTCATGATTTTATAGACCTCTATCATAACCCCTCTTCTTTGTCTCTTTTCCAAGCTGAAGAGGCTTGGTGAGGCCTCATCTGGAGTACTGTGTCCAGTTTTGGGCCCCACACTTCAAGAAGGATGTGGATAAATTGGAGAGAGTCCAGCGAAGGGCAACAAAAATGATTAGGGGACTGGAACACATGAGTTATGAGGAGAGGCTGAGGGAGCTGGGATTGTTTAGCCTGCAGAAGAGAAGAATGAGGGGGGATTTGATAGCTGCTTTCAACTACCTGAAAGGGGGTTCCAAAGAGGATGGCTCTAGACTGTTCTCAATGGTAGCAGATGACAGAACGAGGAGTAATGGTCTCAAGTTGCAGTGGGGGAGGTTTAGATTGGATATTAGGAAAAACTTTTTCACTAAGAGGGTGGTGAAACACTGGAATGCGTTACCTAGGGAGGTGGTAGAATCTCCTTCCTTAGAGGTTTTTAAGGTCAGGCTTGACAAAGCCCTGGCTGGGATGATTTAACTGGGAATTGGTCCTGCTTTGAGCAGGGGGTTGGACTAGATGACCTTCTGGGGTCCCTTCCAACCCTGATATTCTATGATTCTATGATAAGAGTCCCAATCTTATTAACCTCTCCTCATATGGAAGCTGTTCCATACCCCTAGTAATTTTTGTTGCCCTTTTCTGAACCTTTTCCAATTCCATTATATCTCTTTTTTTTTTTTATTAGATGGGGTGACCACATCTGCACACAGTACTCAAGATGTGGGCGTACCATGGATTTATGCAGCAGCAATACGATATTTTCTGTCTTTTTATCTATTCCTTTCTTAATGATTCTCAAAATTCTGTTTGATATTTTTGACTGCCGCTGCACATTGAGTGGATGTTTTTAGAGAACTATCCACAATGACTCCAAGATCTTTCTTGAGTGGTGGTAACTATTTAGACTCCATCATTTTATATGTATATTTGAGATCGTTTTCCAAAGTGCATTACTTTTGCATTTATCAACAATGAATTTCATTTGCCATTTTCTTGCCCAGTCACCCAGTTTTGTGAGATCCCTTTGTCGGTCTTTGCAATCTGCTTTGGACTTAACTAGCTTGAGTAGTTTCATGTCATCTGAAAATTTTACCACCTCATTGTTTACCCCCTTTCCAGATCATTTATGAATATATTGAACAGTACTGGTCCCAGTACAGACCCCTCAGGGACACCACTGTT
Source organism: Lepidochelys olivacea (assembly GCF_965140295.1). Taxonomy (NCBI): domain Eukaryota; kingdom Metazoa; phylum Chordata; order Testudines; family Cheloniidae; genus Lepidochelys; species Lepidochelys olivacea. The sequence continues at coordinate 37,647,156 of NC_140411.1, read as the reverse complement.
TACGTCTCTCCACTGTGAAAACTGATCATATATTCTTACCCTTTGTTTCCTACTTTTTAACTAGTTACTGATCCACGGCAGCTTACTTTGCTTAAAAGTCTTTGGTGATGGACCTTGTCAAAGCTTTTCTGAAAATCTAAGAACACTATATCCACTGGATCACTCTTGTCCACGTGCTTGTTAACGCCCTCTAAGAATTCTAGTAGATTGGTGAGGCATGATTTCCCTTTACAAAAGCCATGTTGATTCTTCCCCAACAAATCATGTTCATCTAGGTGTCTGATAATTCTTTACTATAATTTCAACAGTACTGAAGTTTGGCTTACCAGCCTGCAATTGCTGGGATCGCCTCTGGAGTCGTCTTAATAAAATTGGCATCACATTACCTATCCTCCAGTGATCTGGTACAGAAGCTGATTTAAATGATAGATTACATACCACAGTCAGTGGTCTGTGTGCCCCATGACAATATGGTACTACAAATGCAAAAAAAAAAAACTATATTAAGGTTGCAAAAATCAAGCATTCAAAAGCTAGGAAATGACATAATTAAGGTTGCCTGTTGCCTCTTTACTTAGCGTCTTTATGTCTATGCATTTTGGTACAATCTTTATAGACATGATCACATACTATTTTTTTTTCCACCTCGGCCACATTCAGTGTAAAGGACGGATGGTGCTGAGTTAATGAGCACCTATTGAGTATTTGTTTTCTCCTCACTGTGTAACGTTTGGCCCTAGGCCTTATTTCTTGTGGTGAATGTATTCAAACGTTTCTCGGAAGTCAGAATTATAGAAAAGCCCATGAGGAAATTAATGATGCTCATCATTGTAGCATTTAAGTGCTTTATAAATAGGAGTTTATTTTTACAGCATCCATATGAAACAAGGGGGAATTAAATTCATTTTTTCACATAGAGAATTGAAACACAGAGATTAAGGTTAAAAAGTACCTACTAATTTTGGGCGCCCAACTTGAGATGCCCAGGGCGGCTGCTGCTGCTGTTTTTTTTTTTTTTTTTAAAGTACTGAGCATTATAAAATATTTCATATGTTCAAAGCACAGCTCCCATTGACTTCAGTTGCAGCCATGAGCGCTCAGCACTTCTGCAAATCGGAACCCAGGGTCTCAAGTCAGGCACCCAGAAAATTAAGAATGCATAACTAGTGACCAACTTCAAAAAATATAGTTTAAATGACTTGACTAGGAACATCATATAGGGAACCCTATGACAGGTGCAGGGATAGAATCCAGTTTTCCAGGGCAACATTCAACTGCTTTAACTATGAGACCACCCTTTCTCTTCTGGCAGACCGGCCTCATTTAACTACACACCTTCCAACTTCTACAACAAATGGGCTACAGTTACAGGGAAAGTCCTGCTATTCGCAGGGCTGGAGCATGCCCAGTGTGCATGGAATCTTTGGAGAATTTTGCAGTTAAAATCTGAAGTCTTTATTGAGCATGTGCAAACTGCACTTTTTCAAAGACTTATGCTGTGGGCAAATTTGTGTGGATTTTTCACAAGGACAGCAACAATCACTTCCTTGAAAATTTCAAGTCCTTGCTCCAAGGCCTGGGGGCGCCAGAGTTTCCTAAAGACAAAGTCACCAGAATTTTTTAATATGGGCAAAACATTTTTCCCTTGTCTTGTTCCTGAAAACAACTTAACTGTTTGTTGGCAGAAATTTTTCATGCAACTTCAGCCTGAGTCAGACACCAAGCATGGAAAATTTCAGCATAAATGGTTAAAATGTAGTAAAATAATAAGCAACTCAGAAAAGGGTCTTATGATGGGAAATATTGGGCACTTTTAAGTGGCAGTGCTACCAGCCCTGCAGGTAATTTAGATAGATCCTCTTCTAAACAAATGCTTTTAAAATGTTTCATTGAGATTCCTTCAAATCAGGACATAACTCTAAAATGCATGGATGGTGTTGGCTCAGGCCAGTGGAAGTTCTTTACAAATCTATTTATTATATAATAAAAGTGGGTCACAGTGTAACTGTTCATTTCCATGAATTCATTTCACATCGATGAGGAAAAAAAACTTTCCACATGGAATGGGATATATGGAGATATATATATAAAAACAATCCCGCAGAGACTCTGAAAATGTTTTATAGATTTATACCTCAACTGGATGATTTCATTGTTAATCTTATTCTCCAAAGATACTTAACAATCTCCTCTTTTGGGTCTGTGGTTTTGCTGGTACCTGCTATGGTAGTCTCAGTGGTTCTGCCCGAGTTGGAATGTCTGTGTGGAATGATAGCGATGGTTTAAAAGGCTATGTTTAAGACACAAATTCCTTCTGAGGCTAAAGTCAATGATTCTTCTCTGACCTGAGGGGGTCTGATTTATCCTCTGTTACTGGGACATCCTTGGCGAAGTGCTTGTTTTCCTGTCCTCAAAGCTTGCATTGACTGTTTGTTCAAGGGCAAAAACCAATCTGTGTGGGCGGAGGGTTGGGGGGCAGTTTAGTTAGGAATTTTTACTGTACCAGGCTACTGGGCAAACAAATCCAGTATCCTGATTTGTTCACTGGCCAGGACCACATGCTTCAGAGGAAGATATAAGGCAAACTATGAACTAACTTGGCCATTGGGAAAGTTTCTTCCCACTCCTCATCTAGTGCTGCGAAGCATGAGGGTTTTATCCCTTATGTAACTCTGGAGGTTCTCATTATCCAGATACATGGCTAACCCTTTTATGAAGCGTATTCAATGTTTGGCTTTTGTACCTTATGGCAATTCTGCATTGGGTAAAAAAGGGGAGGAAAAAGGTAGTTAGTTATTTTTCTCATCTCTGAACTCGTTAACTTTCACTTCAATTGATTTCCCCCCCTTGTTTGGTAGTGCCTGCAGCTGCACACTTGCCCCACCACCAGCAATGGCGTGCATGACAAAAGGGACAGTTTTGCCCGGGCTCCCTGTATGAGAGGCCCCCAAAGGGAGTGGCATGATGACCTGGCATGCTACGTTGCAATGTCGTTCATTGACATTTGGCCTGGTGGCCCCTCTGTCATGACAGAGGAGCAGCTGGGCCAAACCTGAGTGGTACCACAAGTTAAAGCTGGGCATACCCCATGAAAAATATCTAGGGGTGTCCCGTCGTTGCTCTTGCATTATGAGAGAGGATTAATAGGAGAACCTAATTTTACCTACTTTGTACCACTAACTACTGTGTTAACTTCTAACAGATCCTCTCTTTCATTCACTCTAAAATAAATTTTTTTGATCATTTCCCATGGGGGTGCCTCACCATACCTGTGTAATAATCATCTGCAGAATTTCCCACCTTATTTTTCACTCTGTTGTTTCTAGCTCATTACCAAATATATTAAACACCAGTTCTTGAGCACCCTATTGTGTGGTCAGTATTTCAACATAGAAAAAAAATTTCTCTCCTGTTCTTTGCTTTGTTTCTTAATCAGTTTCTAAACCATGACAGAACATTAGCTCTTACCCTATGGCTAAGTTTCTTTAACAGCCCCTTGGAGGGACTTTGTCAAAGATTTTCTGAAAGTCTAAATTTGATTTTCCAGTTATCCTTTATTCACTGGGGTTTTGTTTGTTTTTTTGGGTTTTTGTTTTTGGAAACACTCAAAGAATTCCAGTTCATTGGAGAAGCACAACTTTCCTCTAGAAAAGCAGTGCTAGGTGGTCCCTATTATCTCACGTTCCTCTTGGTGGGTTTTAACGCCATCTTTAATTATTGTTTCAATCAATTTAGCTGTTACTGAGAAGGTCTACAGCCTGAAATTCACAGGGTCAACCCTAACCCCCCCACACTTAAAAAAGAAAAGAAGAAAAGTACAAACTTGCCATTTTCCTGTGTGTGTTTAGCTGATTGCAACGAGACATTGCCTATTTTTGGTCGCAGCTCAGCCAGCTTCAGAACACTTGCCTGAATACTAAATGGGCCTGGTATTGTTGTTAATCATCCAGTTTGTTCCAGCATCTCCTCTTTTGCCCCTTTAGTCTCTGACAATGTATCTGTGGCAAGTAACCTCTCAATACAGAAATTTATTTAACTTCCCTGTGATAACCTTATCCTCCTCAATCGACCCCTTTTATTCTCTGGTAGTTTGGTAGATCCACATGTTTGATTGTCATCCCAAGTACCAAGTGTTATGCACTCTGGCTTTAAAACTAAGGTTTGAGAGCCATGCAAAACTGTGTAACTGAGTCCTGCTTATATTATATACATCAAACATCTTTAACCTAGTCAGGTCACTATTGCCAAAGAAATAATAAAACCTGTATCTGAGCTGACAAATGGTCTGCTGAGTTTCAACTAGGGCTATCAAGCAATTAAAAAAATTAATCGTGATTAATTGCGCTGTTAAACAATAATAGAATATCATTTATTTAAATATTTTTGGATGTTTTCTGAATTTTCAAATATATTGATTTCAATTACAACACAATACAAAGTGTACAGTGTTCACTTTATATTTAGTTTTGGTTACAAATATTTGCACCGTAAAAAAACAAAAGGAATAGTATTTTTCAACTCGCCTCATACAAGTACTGTAGTGCAATCTCTTTATCATGAAAGTTGAACTTTCAAATGTAGAATTATGGAAAAAAAAAACAACCCTGCATTCAAAACTAAAACAATGTAAAACTCTAGAGCATACACGTCCACTCAGTCCAACTTCAGCCAATCGCTCAGACAAGCAAGTTTGGTTACAATTTGCAGGAGTTAATGCTGTCTACTTCTTGTTTATAAAATCACCTGAAAGTGAGAACAGATGTTCGCATGGCACTGTTGTAGCCGGCATCGCAAGATCTTTACGTGCCAGATGCGCTAAAGATTCATATATCCCTTCATGCTTCACCCACCATTCCAGAGGACATGTGTCCATGCTGATGACTGGTTCTGCTCGATAACAATCCAAAGCAAAGCAAACCGATGCATGTTCATTTTCATCCTCTAGTCAGATGCCACCAGCAGAAGGTTGATTTTCTCTTTTGGTGGTTCGGGTTCTGTAGTTTCCGCATCTGAGTGTTGCTCTTTTAAGACTTCTGAAAGCATGCTCCACACCTGGTCCCTCTCAGATTTTAAATGGCCTTCAGATTCTTAAACCTTGGATTGAGTGCTGTAGCTATTTTTAGAGATCTCACGTTGGTACCTTCTTTGCATTTTGACAAATCTGCTGTGAAAGTGTTCTTAAAATGAACAAGTACATAAAAAGATTGTTACAAGGAGGAGGGAGAAAAATTGTTTTTCTTAACCACTGAGGATAGGACAAGAAGCAATGGGCTTAAATGACAGCAAGGGATGTTTAGGTTGGACATCAGGAAAAGCTTCCTAACTGTCAGGGTGGTTAAGCACTGGAATAAATTGCCTAGGGTGATTGTGGAATCTCTATTATTGGAGATTTTAAGAGCAGGTTAGACAAACACCTGTCAAGGATAGTCTGGATAATACTTAGTGCTGCCATGAGTGCAGGGGACTGGACTAGCTGACTTCTGGAGGTCCCTTCCAGTCCTATGATTCTATGTGCTTGGTCATCATCTGACACTGCTGTAACATGAAATATATGGTAGAATGCAGGTAAAACAGAACAGGAGACATACACTTCTCCCCCAAGGAGTTAAGTTACAAATTTAATTAATGCATTATTTTTTTTAACAAGCATCATCAGCATGGAAGCATGTCCTCTGGAATGGTGGCTGAAGCATGAAGGGGCATACGAAAGTTTAGCATATCTGGCACGTAAATACCTTGCAACGCTGGCTACAAAAGTGCCATGCGAACACCTATTCTCACTTTCAGGTAACATTGTAAATAAGAAGCAGGCAGGAGTATCTCCTATAAATGTAAACTAATTTGTTTTGTCTTAGTGATTGGCTGATCAAGAAGTAGGACTGAGTGGACTTGTAGGCGCTAAAGTTTTACATTGTTTTTGAATGCAGTTATGTAACAAAATAAATCTACATTTGTAAGTTACTTCACAATAAAGAGATTGAACTACAATACTTGTAGAAGGTGAATTTAAAAATATTTGCACTGTAAAAATGATAAAAGTATTTTTCATCAATAATAATATAAAGTGAGCACTAGACACAATGCATTCTGTGTTGTAATAGAAATCAATATATTTGAAAATGTAGAAAAACATCCGAAATTTCTTAAGAAATTTCAATTGGTATTCTATTGTTTAACAGTGTGATTAATCGTGATTAATTTTTTGGAGTTAATCACGTGAGTTAACTGCAATTAATTGAGAACCCTAGTTTCAACCTAATGCCTTGCCAAAGGGCTAAGAAATTTAAATCCTGAATATGAGGGTTTACAATAGATTTGAAACTTCAAATTGTTGCTGGAGCTCTAGTGTCTTGTCACATACTTATTTTCTCCTTAAAGCGAACAACAATTATTTCTATTTTTACAGCCACATAGTATGGGATGACAAACAATGCTTATAAATATGGAACAAGGACCACATGCTTTATGCTTGTAGGGTGAGATTTTTCAAAGCACCCCAGTGATTTTAGGATCACAAGTCCAATTGGTATCTAATGAGATTTGTGCTCCTAGTAACTTGTGTGCTTTTGAAATTCCTTCTTGCAGTGTATTGTCACAAATCAAAATTACATTATAAATGACTCTTCATGATCACAATAAGAAATTAGTTTCTCAAATAGTTACATCTCAAAGATATTTTAAGAGTGATCAGTGAGAAAAACTGAAAACTTGATTTTAATTAGCAAACAAAAACAATATGGGGCATGATTCTTCACTGTCTTAAATCATTTGTAGTTTCATTTATACCAATTGGTAGCATCTTATGCTCATTTTGCATAGATTTAAAGAATAATGCAAGGTTCTGTGCAATGGCGAATTGGGGCCATAATGTCTTCCAAATGTAGCGTGGCTTCTGAATTGAGCTTCAGTTGTATATGCGGGCAGGTAGGCATAAACTTAGGGCTCAACTAATGCTCATTTATGCGCAGAAGTTGGAGACCAAACAGTGGAATAATCCAGAGCAATACATAGGAAAGTAGCATTAGATGGTGGGGGGTGTGTGTGTGTGTGTTTTATTTTTTTTTTTAAAAAAGGGAATACTCATACGACTAAAGTATTCAGCGATGAAGTCTAAGACAATTGACGTGCTCAGCTCAGTGGGGCCCCAGTCCTGATAGAAGCCTTTGAACACTACTGTAATATAAATTACTATAATAATTTATGACTAGTGATGGTTCATTGTGCATATTCATCTATGTTCTAAAGAACAGCCGGTAGAGACTTACTGTATTCAGGACTGTCCAAGTTTGTCTTCTATACTGATCTCTTCTCTTATGAATATCATTTTGTATTCTGTTAGTGGGCATTTTAGCTTATTTTAAATAGTAGCAATCTTCTCTTTATACATTTGTGAATTTCCCTTCATTAATTCTTACCTGGTAAATCTGCAGAGGCTCTGTTTTTACAGTGGAATAGTTTCAGGATGAGATTTTTATGAGTCTGATCTGAACGTTTACTCTTTCTATTTGGCAGCAGCTTACTATGTATTCGATTGTTTTATCCTTTTTAGTAATTTTAATTAATGAAAGTTTGAAGTATTATTAAAATTAAGGTCACTTAGAACGCGAGGTTAAGTAGGCCAGAGTGGCTGCCACAATACAGAAATTTGGCTGAGCTCCAGCTTCCCAGTGTGGCTGCGGAGTAGCGATGCAGATGGTCAGACACCTGGTGGCACAATCAGAAGATTGGAGGGTGGGCTGCCACACTTTGACGCAGCAGTCAGTTGGCTGAAAATCGTTGGTAGCAATCTAGATATCCTCTTGAGATGTGTACAAAAAGAGAAGAAGATTAAAACTAGAATACATTTCTTAACTTCTCCTGACTTTAATGTGAAAAGCCAACCATCAGCATGATTTATGTCTTTCTCAGGTCTGAGTCTTCCGTTTTGTGGTACATATCAAGTATTAATAAGATTGACATTGTGGACTGCTTTGATGCTCTTTGGACATATATCGTTGACATATGTACTTGATAGGGATGTGCCACTGTAGCAAACTCTTCAGATGTTTCTTTCTAGCTACAAGCCTAACCTTTGTCTTGCTGAGATTTAACTTAAGCCAGTTTTTCCTCATCCAGTTTTGATCTCGCCATTCACTAGGGCCCATTGGGAAGTCAGCTAGATTTAAGTACATACTTAAGTGCTCTCCTGAATAGGGATGGACTGAAATGTGTGCTTAAGTACTTTCCTGAATTGGAGTCTAGGAGAGGAAAGCATTGATTTTATTGTAGGTTGCAAATGACAGACTATAGAATCAAATTATTAGTATACTTGGTCTGAAAATTTTCAATCTGGAAATCTCGCTCTCCCTTTGGACAGCAAATGGTCTGAGGCACTGAATTTTAAAATGCTGCACTTTTGCAATAAATACAAACAGTGATATTTTTGAAATAATATTACAGAATCATTTGGGTTTGATGGGAACAGCACAGGTCATAATGAATTCTTTTTTTCTACCACTGGGGATGTTATTTCTTTTGCAGAAGCTAAATTGCAATACAACATTTGTTAAATGTACCATAAAAATAGTGTTACTCAGGTATTTTTTGTTTTTTCCCTTGCAATAGTCCAATTTGATGAATGTCCTGATTAGCTCTGGAGAGTTTGTATTGAATTTAGCTGGAACTCACAGGAAACAAAGATTGTAAGGAGCTCAAGAATGGCTTTGAATTCTAGATTAATCCATGTGAGGACTTAACAGGTTTACAGATTATTAGATAGGAGCAAATATAATTTAATTGATTTTACTATTTTTTTATTTGTATGGCACCCATTATTATATCAGGGCATATTAGGAAGATTAAAATGAACGATTGTTGTCAAAAATGGGTGCCAAATAAACTTCCCTCAACTTTACCAGTCCTAGACTGTCATCAATATCCTTTGCCTTGACTCAAATTAAACAAGGGATAGCACAAGCAAACGAGCGTTGTACTGCACCCTCAAAATCTCCAAACATGGGAACTGCCAGACTGCATTGAGGAAGCAACTACCAGAGCGGTGGCCAAGAATTCTCTCACACATCACATAGTGACTAGACTTGGGGGATAGACACCAGGTGTTTTCTGACAGTTTGCGACTAGTGGAGCATAGGAAAATAGGTGATCTCTGAGAAAGCAGGCTGTTCAGGACTTTATAGATCAACACTGTGACTTGTGTTAGGACTTGCTGTGTAGTATGGGTGTTGTATATTCACATCAGCTGCTCTGTTTAATAGGTAGGTGTCAGCATTCTGTTGACACTACTTACACACAAACTATTTGGGACAGGGGCCACATTCTATTTGTACAGAACCGAGCTCACTGAAGTTCTTATCCTGACTGGAGCACTTGTATGCTAAGAAAGTATAAACATTAAATACCTGCTGGAGCATCTGGGTCTCCTTCGGGGATAGTCCTAAGCAGAGTTCATTACAATAGTCCAGATTAGAGGTGACAAGAGCACAGATAGCTATGATCAGGTGACAGGTCTGCATCAGAAAGGAAAGGTTAGAACATTCAATTCAGTTCAAGTCAATAGGACATCAGGGAGGAGTCGATATCTGAGGCCCACATAGCAGTTACATTGAAATGATCCATAAGGCCAGGAAAAAAGTGGTCCAAATGGTTGGACGGTATGATCGTCAGTTTTAAGAGTCCCATGGATACAGTTGCCTCCACCCTGGTGGGAGTTAAGATGACCATGATCTCACCCTGAAGGTGACATGACACTGGTGCAGGTCTTAAATTCAGATGGAGCTTTACAGAGTGGAGCTCCAGTAAATATTTTTAACTCCCCTGGAGTTTTTATAGCTTGTTTAGGGGGTGGGGGTGGGTTCTAGGAAATACTTTGTGAATTTAAGACCTGCAGAGGTGGTATCAAAGAACCTTTGTGAATCCATTTCCATGCTAAAGATGGTAAATAAGCAGATTTTTCCTTTAATCTTTTTAATTCATGAGTGGGCACCATAACCAGTTTTGTGATACTGGAATATTAAGGATGGTGTATTTTTTTTAAAGTAGATTGGATACAAATTAACAGTAAAGCCTGTGAATTGAAAGACTGAGAGTACATTTTACTCTATAGAAAAATTTCTGTTAGTGATTTGTTACTGAAGTGTAGTCATGATTCTGTCCAATATTATTTAGCATCAAAAGAGCAACATGTGCTACAGGGGCATGACCTAAAGCTCATTGAAGTCAATTGATTTCAATGGGCTTTGGATCAAGCCCTGACCAACTTTATTATCTTATTATTGTAAACCCTTGGTGTACTTCTTTTTTAGCCCTATTTTATTTGTACTACTCTCCTCCCATGTATGACTTCTGAATTTATTCTGTAAGCTCTCTGCAGTTGGGATGGAGAGCCTGATTCTACACTAACTTGCACCTCAGTTGGTCATTTATGGTGTAACAGGGCTACCACTTACTGAGCGTCCTTTTGTGGCCAGAGGTCCCCTCACTGCACCCTTCCTTTACTCTCTCTCTTCGCTTCATGAGCTCCACATTGTCTCACTTATGAGTAGTACCACACTCCACTTGGGTTGATTTAGTGACCTCAAACAGTTCCACATAGACCTTAATGTCTCAGAAGTAAAGTTCATTTTTGCAACCCAAGAGTTCACACTTTTATCTCTTGCTCTTCTACCACCTACATGGAGTTCTTCTCCTGCTAGCATACCGGGTTTCTACTTTTTAGCCATTTCTGTCTGGAGCTCAGCTGTCTGGGTCTAGCTTCCTTCTCCTACCAGTGTCTGGGTATTTTTCCCCCATTCAACTACCAATCCCCCAGGTCCACTTCCTCTCCTCCATTACAAGGCCATTTCCTTGGCATTTATTTGTTCCAGCTTCCTGGAATAGGTAGGGTTACCATGTGTTCCGTTTTGGCTGGGACAGGCCCCCCTTTTAAGCTCTGCCCCGGACGTCACAACTTTTTTGGCTTAGGCTGACAGCCCTGCACAGTGGGGCTCAGATGGCTGGCAGCGCTCGATGGGACTGGCTCAGATGGCCATTGATAGTTGGCAGGGCTGATCCGAGCCACCTGGTGTCCTGTTTTCAGTTTAGGGAAATATGATCACCCTAGGAATGGGGTCATCTGGTCCCCTCTACTCTTAAAAGACCATTATACCCTATTACACCTATGAAAGAACAGTGCAAAGAAGGTGTGAAGGGTCACCATTCTAATCTGGTAGCATTTGACACTCACTTGTCAGAGATGTATATGAGTGTATCAGTTGCAAGAAAGTGGAGAATCAGGTTGCCTTTACGTTCTCTCCCTCGCAGCCCCCCCCCCCCAAATACTCAGATCACTTCTGGGTGCTCACAAAAAATAAACAAATACTAATAAACACACAAAGATAGTCCAGATTACCGCCTTTCAGACTGTAGGCTCCTCATAAAAGCTGGGTGGGAGAATATGTACTCACAAAACCAGTTGCTGGTTCAGTTCTGTGAATTAGTAAGGCCACAAAATGGATTTCTGGGGCTCGTTACAATGAGATCCATTTGCAACCTATATTTTAGAGTGGTCTCCCTCATGGGATCTTTACCATAAAGTGGCTGACAGCATTGCCAGATGACAAAATGATACACTTACAATTTTAATTGAGTAATTTGGCTATTCAATTTGTGGTGCATATCCAGCAGTTTCTGGATTCTTAGACTTCTTAGCTTATAGAAGAGAAGGCTTCAGCATGACTCAGAAGTAATGCTACAGTCTGTCCTAAATTAACTTCGGCGCATTAATTTAAGGAGCACTGAATTGCTACTGTACAGAAAACTAGTATGAAATTGGATATGGTTGGCTAATTATGTAATTTCTTATTTCCAGTTTACTCTCTCTTCTTAGTGGAGATTTACCTTCTGTACTCAGTCAAGAGGAAAAACTAAAAGTATTAATGCTTTGATGGGAAAAAATGTATTCTTTTGCAGTTGCATTTCTTCATTAGCTGTTTCTTGAAGAGTTTCATTATTTGCGGAAGAGAATTTAGTTTAGAGTAAAGAAAATTCATTCATTAACAGTTCACTTTCTTTGGTAGCAGAGATTATATTTTGTAATTTTCTTTCAGCATCTATAATCTTTTAATAGCTGTTTGTTCCAGACAATTATGCAGTAATTACCAGGTTTTAAAAAAATAAATTTTTAATGAAAACGTTGGCTTCATCTGACTCCTACTGAAGTCTATGGGAGTTTTAGTTAACTTCAATAGGAACTAGAATTTGTATTTATAACCATTTATTCTTTTTCTTGCCAAATTCTCTTTAACTCATCCAAAACCATGGGGAAAAATTCTGCTCTCAGTTACTCCTGGATTTAGAGTATATCTCCAGTGACTTAATGGATTTACATTTGTGTAAACCCAGAATAAATGAGAGCAGCATTTGGTTCAGTAGGATTTGTTTTCTTATCAGCAAGGAGATGTAATATATAATTGGCTCCACCACTAGAACTTCCCCAGTATTAGCTTCCTTTCTTGTCCAGGAACAGACATAGCTGGATTGCATCAGTCTCTGATAGTTACAAAACTAAGGAAGAATCCACTCCCCTTGGCAAGGTCCCTTCAATGTGCTTATATAACAAAATTTAAAAATAGAGAGGGATGGGAATGGCCTATTGTTACTCTTGGCACATTTTTCTAATGCTTTGTCCAGGTCTAGTTTTATCTGTCCCAAACGTTGGAGCTTCTACCACAAGCATAACTATTTGTTCTAAAGTAGGAGGAATTATTTGTAATGCACTGTGACACTGGCAGATCAGGTGTCGGCTCATGCCAAAGCCTCAGGCCAATTCACTTGTGTATTAGTACAGATCAAACTGATTGATTATTAAATGTATGAGAGTGTATTTGGTGTTTAAACTTCATGAAAACTAATGGGATGTTACATGCATTGTTTTCAGTTATTTAGATCCTATTATAATGTAGAATCATAGAATATCAGGGTTGGAAGGGACCTCAGGAGGTCATCTAGTCCAACCCCCTGCTCAAAGCAGGACCGATTCTCAATTAAATCATTCCAGCCAGGGCTTTGTCAAGCCTGACCTTAAAAACTTCTAAGGAAGGAGATTCCACCACCTCCCTAGGTAACACATTCCAGTGTTTCACCACCCTCCTAGTGAAAAAGTTTTTCCTGATATCCAACCTAAACCTCCCCCACTGCAACTTGAGACCATTACTCCTTGTCCTGTCATCCGCTACCACTGAGAATAGTCTAGATCCATCCTCTTTGGAACCCCCTTTCAGGTAGTTGAAAGCAGCTATCAAATCCCCCTCATTCTTCTCTTCTGTAGACTAAACAATCCCAGTTCCCTCAGCCTCTCCTCATAAGTCATGTGTTCCAGTCCCCTAATCATTTTTGTTGCCCTCCGCTGGACTCTCTCCAATTTTTCGACATCCTTCTTGTAATGTGGGGCCCAAAACTGGACACAGTACTCCAGATGAGGCCTCACCAATGTCGAATAGAGGGGAACGATCACGTCCCTCGATCTGCTGGCAATGCCCCTACTTATACATCCCAAAATGCCATTGGCCTTCTTGCCAACAAGGGCACACTGTTGACTCATATATAGCTTCTCGTCCACTGTAACCCGTAGGTCCTTTTCTGCAGAACTGCTGCCTAGCCATTCGGTCCCTAGTCTTAGCAGTGCATTGGATTCTTCCGTCCTAAGTGCAGGACTCTGCACTTGTCCTTGTTGAACCTCATCAAATTTCTTTTGGCCCAATCCTCCAATTTGTCTAGGTCCCTCTGTATCCTTTCCCTACCCTCCAGCATATCTACCACTCCTCCGAGTTTAGTGTCATCTGCAAACTTGCTGAGGGTGCAATCCACACCATCCTCCAGATAATTTATGAAGATTTTGAACAAAACCCGCCCCAGGACCGACCCTTGGGGCACTGTGCTTGATACCGGCTGCCAACTAGACATGGAGCCATTGATCACTACCCGTGGAGCCCGACAATCTAGCCAACTTTCTATCCACCTTATAGTCCATTCATCCAGCCCATACTTCTTTAACTTGCTGGCAAGAATACTGTGGGAGACCGTGTCAAAAGCTTTGCTAAAGTCGAGGAATAACACGTCCACTGCTTTCCCTTCATCCACAGAACCAGTTATCTTGTCATAGAAGGCAATTAGGCATGACTTGCCCTTGGTGAATCCATGCTGACTGTTCCTGATCACCTTTCTCTCCTCTAAGTGCTTCAGAATTGATTCCTTGAGGACCTGCTCCATGATTTTTCTGGGGACTGAGGTGAGGCTGACTGGCCTGTAGTTCCCAGGATCCTCCTTCTTCCCTTTTTTAAAGATGGGCACTACATTAGCCTTTTTCCAGTCATCCGGGACTTCCCCGGATTGCCATGAGTTTTCAAAGATAATGGACAATGGCTCCGCAATCACATCCGCCAACTCCTTTAGCACTCTCGTATGCAACGCATCTGGCCCCATGGACTTGTGCACGTCCAGTTTTTCTAAATAGTCCCAAACCACTTCTTTCTCCACAGGGGGCTGGTCACCTCCTCCCCATGCTGTGCTGCCCAGTGCAGTAGTCTGGGAGCTGACCTTGTTCGTGAAGACAGAAGCAAAAAAAGTATTGAGTACATTAGCTTTTTCCATTGTCACTTGGTTGCCTCCCTCATTCAGTAAGGGGCCCACACTTTCCTTGGCTTTCTTCTTGTTGCCAACATACCTGAAGAAACCCTTCTTGTTACTCTTAACATCTCTTGCTAGCTGCAACTCCAGATGTGATTTGGCCTTCCTGATTTCACTCCTGCATGCCCGAGCAATATTTTTATACTCTTCCCTGGTCATTTGTCCAATCTTCCACATCTTGTAAGCTTCTTTTTTGTGTTTTAAGATCAGCAAGGATTTCACTGTTAAGCCAAGCTGGTCGCCTGCCATATTTACTATTCTTTCTACACATCGGGATGGTTTGTCCCTGTAACCTCAATAAGGATTCTTTAAAATAAAGCCAGCTCTCCTGGACTCCTTTCCCCCTCATATTATTCTCCCAGGGGATCTTACCCATCAGTTCCCTGAGGGAGTCAAAGTCTGCTTTTCTGAAGTCCAGGGTCCATATTCTGCTGCTTTCCTTTCCTCCTTGTGTCAGGATCCTGAACTCGACCATCTCATGGTCACTGCCTCCCAGGTTCCCATCCACTTTTGCTTCCCCTACTAATTCTTCCCGGTTTGTGAGTAGCAGGTCAAGAAGAGCTCTGCCCCTAGTTGGTTCCTCCAGCACTTGCACCAGGAAATTGTCCCCTACATTTTCCAAAAACTTCCTGGATTGTCTGTGCACCACTGTATTGCTTTCCCAGCAGATATCAGGGTGATTGAAGTCTCCCATGAGAACCAGGGCGTGCGATCTAGTAGCTTCTGCGAGTTGCCAGAAGAAATCCTCGTCCACCTCATCCCCCTGGTCTGGTGGTCTATAGTAGACTCCCACCAAGACATCACCCTTGGTGCTCACACTTCTAAACTTAATCCAGGGACTCTCAGGTTTTTCTGCAGTTTCATACTGGAGCTCTGAGCAATCATACTGCTCTCTTACATACAGTGCAACTCCCCCACCTTTTCTGCCCTGCCTGTCCTTCCTGAACAGCTTATATACGTCCCATGACAGTACTCCAGTCATGTGAGTTATCCCACCAAGTCTCTGTTATTCCAATCACATCATAATTCCTTGACTTCGCCAGGACTTCCAGTTCTCCCTGCTTGTTTCCCAGGTTTTGTGCATTTGTGTATAGGCACTTGAGATAACCCGCTGATCGCCCCTCTTTCTCAGTATGAGGCAGGAGCCCTCCTCTCTCACACTCTTCTGCTCGTGCTTCCTCCTGGTATCCCACTTCCCCACTTACCTCAGGGCTTTGGTCTCCTTCCCCTGGTGAACCTAGTTTAAAGCCCTCCTCACTAGGTTAGCCAGCCTGCTCGCGAAGATGCTCTTCCCTCTCTTCGTTAGGTGGAGCCCGTCTCTGCCTAGCACTCCTCCTTCTTGGAACACCATCCCATGGTCAAAGAATCCAAAGCCTTCTCTCCGACACCACCTGCATAGCCATTCGTTGACTTAAATGTTTCCTATTACATGGATGTTGTATGTATCCCTGTAACTAAATAACTCCTCAAAGAAGCCTTGTGGAATGCAAATGAAGAACTTTAGCAGGAAAATACTAATTCTTGCACATTTGAAGATAAATGGTCATTGTGTGTGATGATCAGAGATCAAAGACTCTAAATGAACTCATCTCTCTCCACCAATCAAAGAGAGAGTTCTTGTGGGTGGTGACTCTATCAGCTTGTTTTCTGTGAGAAGAAGCGATAAGTATGGATTCGGGAAAGATCCTCCATCTCTGGACTGCTTGGCTTCAAAAAAGGCAGAATAACTGAACAAGAAGATGGAGATCCCCAGAGTTATTCTGGATAACCATGAGAGACTTTTGGGAAACTGGCAGAATACTACATCTCTGCTACTATTTGGATTATAGACAGTGTCTCATTTGTACATATATTTTACCTGCTTTAACCTAGCAGTAACTCACTCCTTTTTCTCAGCTAATGCTCCTTTAGTGAGTTTACTGTAGAATTGGCTACAATGTTGTCTTTGGTGCAAGATCTAGGGATGCAAATTGACCTCGGTGAGTGACTGGTCTCTTGGAACTGGGAGTAATTTTTTTGGTGTAAGTGACAATTTATCTCTCAGTCCTGGACTGTCTGTGACCCCACTGTAAGACTATTGTAGTACCTGGAGTTCGCACTTGGTACTGTGTTGTTAAGATCTAATTTATAGAACACTACCATTTTGGGGGTGTCTGCCCTGCTTTTTGACAGTCCACTCTGAGTGCAGCAGTCATGGTCATGAGCCACTTCAGGAAGTGCAACATGTGCATGCTAGGAATTTCACAGAAGATACAGAAATGAAGTCCCTTCACCCTCACTTACAGTCTAACTCTTAGCTGTGTCCTCTTTGGGGAAGAATACAAAGGCATTGATAGAGCAAGGAAGGACCAGCTATAGAAATAAAATCGCACTCGAAATTCGCATCTTGGTGGTGCTATTGAGGTGATGGTTTTTAATATGAAAATAAGGTTTAAGAGATATTGACTCGCTCTGCTGTAGCACTTAAACTGAAGCCATAGAAAAGGAAAAAGAGGAATCATTACTAGGTGTGGACTCTTACAATCAAATCCTGCAAACATTTATTCATACTGTTTACACACGAGTGGTCCCTCAGATGCTGTGAGGTATTTCATGTGCTTCCAGGTTAATTGAACCGATTAACTTTGGGTGAGTGTTCATTTGGAGAGGATCTTTAACCTGGCTTTTTACTCACTTGGAAAACCCACAACAAAGTAAGTAATCGTGTCTGCCTATAATTTGCTTTTGGTGTTCAACGACATCAAGATGGAGGGAATGTATTAAAATAATTATGCAGGCAAGTTCTGATGAGAAACATAGGTAAGGGTGAATTCTGGAGTTTTTATGATTGGGTTCCTTTTTGACACTTTGGCAGATTTCTATATTTCTTGGATCTTTCTTCACCATGACTCACCTGGGTGTATTCCACGTACACCATAAATTAAGCATATGCGGCCAGCATGATGTATTATTTATGAGTCAAAAGCCATTCTCCTCACTGTGTAAAATTACAACAATTTTGGGAAGTTTAAATTATTCATACTTAAAAAATGAATACAAAATCTAATTCTGATTTGAACATGTCACCTGAAATTATCTTGGTTCTCAATTAGGCTTCTGATAATCTAATGTTAGATTTATTGCCACTTAAAATTATTGCAATCTGCTGCTGCTTGTTTTGATTTGAAAACATAATTGATGTCACGTGATGTCAGTAATTGCTCACGCTGTTTTAGAAAGTGGCACAAAGATATAGCAAGAAAAAATTGTAAAGCCAGATGCAGATTTTGCGGTGTGGTTGTACATAAGTGTCAAACTTCTTTTTTCATAGTATATTTGTTTGCAGTTGTTACTGTGTGTATTTTAGAAAAGGGGAAAATCAGGTGAACATGCACTCTCATTGGACTCTGCTAGAAGGCTAGATAAACAGTTAAAATATGGGCTTATATCATTCAGGAATGGAAGAAAGAGACCTCTAGCCAGTTGCAGGTCACAGCATCGATCAAGTTCTGTTGCTTTTCCCACCTTTTTAATTCTAAAAACAGTAGATCTTCTTCACCACCCTAAGGCCTCGTCTACACTAGGAATTTATTTTTTCTGTAGCTATGCCTCTCAGGGATGTGAAAATTCCATACCCATAGGAGACGTAGCCATACTGACCGAATTCCCCCCTGTGAAGACAGTGCTAGGTCGACCTAGCTTCCGCATCTTAGGGAGGTCGATTCCCTATGCTGATGGGAGAATCCCTCCAGTCAGTGTAGGCAGTGTCTGCACTGAAGCACTGCAGCGGTGCTGTTGTAGCATTTTAGGTGCAGACCTACCCTAAAAAACCAACACCATGGACCTGACTCTTGAGTGCCCTGCAGCTTGTGTGGTTATTTCCACCAGTGCAGAGTATTGCAGGTCTACACTACTGCTTTATTCGATCTCACTTACGTCGCTCAGGGGTGTGAAAAAGACAACCCGCCCCCCCCCCCCCCCGAGTGACGCAAGTTACAGTGACCTAAGCGCTGTCGACAGACGAAGTGCTGGTGTGGGAGACACTCTCCCGCTGACATAGCTTCCACCTCTCGTGGTGGTGGAGAAATTATGCTGACAGGAGAGCCCGCTTTCATTGATACAGAGCGTCTTCACGGAGCTTCTAGTGTAGACCTGCCCTGAGTATTGAACACTCCAATAACTGAGTGGTAGCATTTTATATCCACTTTGCATTCCCATTGCATGTGTGTGTAAGGCAGTTTTTCTGCACAGGGTGCTAAGCCATGCAGAACTAGGTCCCTCATAATTGGGCATAGTTGTGCTTGAGACCATAGATACAGAAGTAAAGGGGTCAAAAAGAGAAGGTATAGAGGCAGATAACTAGATTGCTAAACCGGGATCAGTGGAATTCAAGATATTGAACTCATGCCCTGCTCTCTGCATTAGTCAATGCCATAGTCCCTCTCTGGTTGCCCAAAGTTTCCAAGGGATTGATACATCTCTTCCTTTGTGACTATGATCTCCTACAACAGTTAGTTTCCATTGGAACAATGAAAGAGAAGGAAGAAAGAGATTGTAGCTGTTTGTGGCATTTTGTTACTTCAGAGGTGCTCAGATATTATTTATGTGATAGTAAATACATTTAATTTAACGAAAATCTAGCATAATTTCTCCCTTGGAGAGGAAAAGGGGAGAAAATAAGGAAGTCAAGAATCCTATGTGACAATTTGTAGTCATGTCATTAATGGACTTCTGAAAGGCACTTAAATGTTTTGAAGGCTAAGTAGGATCAGGAAGAGTAACCTCCCTCTCCAGATAGAAAGATTAACTTTGTCAGACCTCATAGGGAGCAGATTGTAGCTGTTTATAAGTAAAATAGGAGAGAAGGTAAAATATAGACGTTGGGCCTGGATCAAGGAGAAAAAACAGAGCCACTAAATGGCTAAGAGAGCAAATTGACACAGGAGGAGGGGGGCTTCTTCAACACCTGGAACAGACTGTTAACTCTTTATTGCCACGGTTAAAGTAATTACTAATGTGAGCAGTCTTATGATGATTAAGGTTACAAATTTATCTTAACTGGGAGCTCAACTGTAAAAACTGAGAGTTTATAAGGTGTCACAATAACCCATAGAAATAAATATTGAGGGTAAAAGGTGCAAAAGGGAGACGGATTGAATTAGTCCAAGCAAAAGGGCTTACTGATGTAATTCAAGGACTTTAAGATCGTGTCTAGTAAATAAGAAAAGTGTGTAACTGGAAATCAATGAACCAAAATTGGTGTGTTGGAAACAAGGCTTAATTTATGGACAAAATGAGGGTATGGGCTATTCTGCCCGGCACTTCCCTCTTGTGGGTTCTTAAGACATTTGAGGGAAGATTGGGAAACAAAGGGGGATTGGCTACTGCAACGCTGGCTGACTGAAAGAAGGGGAAGGGTGAGCTTCGCCATCAGGGTTGCCAACCTCACCTTCTCCTGGGTCCCTGGGTGCCAGCATAACACTATTGCGCCTTTGTCAGTCTGATCCTGAGAGGTATCCTGACCAAACCAGGCCAGAGAAAGGGACCAGGATGACATTGTCACCTCCACCAGCTCTGGCTAAATACTCAAAATCACCTAGGGTACGTGTACACGCACACGCACCATGTGTCCTTTTCCTTTCTCACCTTATTTCTTCTCTTTCCGATCCTTCTGTAGGTCTTGCAACACTGCTGTTAGTCTCTTCCCAGAAAGAGGCAGCCAAAAAGTGAATCCCCCTATAGTCAGGCACTGGTACAAGTTTGCCAGGTCTCAGAGTGAAAGATGAAACCATGTGCTGTGCCCAGGCTTTTCCAACCATGAAATTGCAAGTGAAAGTCAACACCAGAGACAGAAGCTGCATTTTCTATCTTTACTGTTCTTTTTGTCCCCCTGGGGGTGGGTGGGTGGGGTTCTTCTGGGACATGGGATTGGACTTCAACAAAAGCTCTAGTCCGTCTCAACTAACTTTTTTTCTCTCTTTTCCCTGCACTCTCCCCCAAAGACAGTTGTTACCATCAAAGAGATTTGTCAAATGAAGGCTTCCTCCTCCCCCCCCACTTCTAACGCCTCTTTCCAGCTAAAGGGAATGGGCAGAAGGGATGTTAAAATGAAAGACTTACTTTCAAATGCTTGAACAGTTTTCCCCTCTTCCTCTTTTCTGTATCTTTAATAAAAGGCTAAGATTTGTAATGATAAGATTGCCATGACACTAAGCAGGCTAAGGTCTCTGTATACCAAACTGAGTTAACACTTTTTAATGTTGGACAGTTTCAGCATCATGACTCTTTGGGTGCATATAGTCCATCTAAATTAATACAACAGTAGCCCCATTGAAATCAGGGGTTCACAATCTGGCTGTGTGAAAAACATGAAGCAGGCAGTAGCTATGTCAGAAATAGGGGGCCCAACACCTGAAAGATTGACTGTATTTATGACAGAATGGAGACCTTCATGTCACAGGAAATAAGCCATCCACTTAATAGGGGAAGTTAGGAAAAAACTTTCCGTCTGGGAAAATGATTCCATTAGAGGGTTTCTTGTATCTTCTGAATTGTCTGGTCTTAGTCAAAGACAGGATGCTGGAGTAGCTGGACCACTGATCCAATCTAATATATCAAAGTCTGTATTTTTAAGGTGGAATCATAACATTCCAGATGCAAATATCCCTAAATATAAAATCAAAGATTTGTGTATAAAATAAAAAAACCCTATGAAAGTCCTTTCTTTTGTGTCAGAAAGGCAGCCTGCCTTGTCATACAATGTGTAATGCAGCCTTATGTGGCTTGCAGAGACATTTTGTTCCTTGGCATTGCCTGTTTGTTGAGAATGTTAATGCAGTAAAATAGGCATGAGGAGGTATGACCTATAGCATTTACTGGTCTGAGTAAGGAAAACTTAGTTTGATTTTGTGGGGAAGGAGAAGAAATATGCTTCTGTGCTATATTATAGTAACTGAAGCAACTATTCAACTCTTCACTGAGTATTCCCAAAATGTATTGATTAAAAAAGTTCTTAAAATTCCTACCGGAAAGGGATACATACAGTTTAAAATGATTTAAAAAAAAAACCAGTCTGATGTAACATGCTTGGTAAAATCACTATTTCTATTTCAGTTGGTTCAGATCTCAATAAGGGAGCTCTAATTATACGTTTGTTTTAACATCCTTAATTTAAACTGAATAGTGTTGATGTATCTGACTAAAAAAGGTCTTTAAAAATACAGCTTTAAATAAATAAAAGTAAATGCCAAATTTGCATTTTAAAATACATACACATTTTCAAAGTAGTTTAATCTCATTACGATGATAACTTTTGTCACAAAAAGAGATTGATAAATGATGACTGGCACAGTAATAAGATGAAGCCTTTTTGACCTAAAACATTTGTATATATTTTTAGTGATTTTCATTTTTCCCCTCTTTGTCATGACATTTTTTTTTCTGTGTCAGTACTGTACAATGGCTGCTGCACGATAGACTCAGAGCATGTAGGTACCAAAGTGTAGGGTTTCTTAGATTCCTCTTCTATTA
Organism: Lepidochelys olivacea; assembly: GCF_965140295.1. Lineage (NCBI taxonomy): Eukaryota > Metazoa > Chordata > Testudines > Cheloniidae > Lepidochelys > Lepidochelys olivacea. The sequence continues at coordinate 37,624,986 of NC_140411.1, read as the reverse complement.
ACCTGTATTTAATTAAGAGACATGCTTCTGTATCGCAGAACAATTCCATACAATTCTATACTGGGAAGGAAACTACTGCAGTTTATTAGTTAGGTGATTGGTGCCCAACATTGGTGGTGTGATATTATCCTTGCTGGTCAAAACTCCGAATTTTTGTTCTGCCTGAAATGGTCATTTCAGAATTTCCTTTTTGTCCCAAATTGGAACAAAGCTGCAATTTCCTGGAAAATGGAACTTCCAAAAAATCTTGGTTTTGATAAGGTCAAAGTACTTTGACTTTACTGTTTCAACTTTTATGTGTTATATATTATATTTAAATAATAAAATCAAAACAAAGAGCTTTGGGCTTATAGAAATATTTCAGCTATTCTTCATCTAAAATTGACAAAATCAATATGTTCCCATAAATGTTTCTCTTTTGTGGAGCCAGTATTTATTTTCTGACGGAATATTTTTCCATCTGAAAGCTTTTCACGAGCTCTAATTATTTATTGCATGCATCATGATGCTGATGCTAGCCACCTGGATTTTGAAGCTGAAATTGACTATCCTAGTTTGTACTAATGTTATACCAATAAAATAAAAACCAGCAGGATCTTATTAAAGGGGAAAAGGCAAAATACCACATTTATTGTGAATACAGAAAGAATCCTAGTAAGCAGTTAGTTATAGCTATAACATTCCATTCAATCTCATATTTATTCTCACACAAACACAGGTTCAGCAAGGTTGTTGTCATAGTTACACACACACACACACACAGGTTCTGCAAGGTTGTTATCATAGTTACCAGCCTTAGAGTTGCTCATGCCAAGCTACTGGCCAGGGGGCCTGGACATGAGGAGGAAGCAGGGCCTTGTCATATGCTTATCTGATGCTCCTGGAAGTTGGTTTGCAGAATCAGACCCCAAAGTTCTCACTTTCTAGAGTCCATTTTTATAGGAATTTCTTCCTATGTCAGTCTATGGGAATTGCTTCATCATGCTGTTCCTAAATCAATCAGCAGATAGCACATTCCTTTTGGCTCCGTGTTGCTAGATGTTATCTTGTTCTTTGGTTCTCCCATTCTTGAGGCTGTTGGGTGGATTCCAGTCTGCCCTCCGGGGTCCTCTGGTTATTTCCACTTGACGCCTTCTTCAGCCGATGGACACTGGATTCTTAGGCTGGCACCTCCCTAATCATTCAGTTATTCACACCAAGCACCCATCCACATACATCCTCTATCTCTATTTTAATCACAATTGTTAATACAATAAACGGGCGGGGAGTCTCTGGGTGCTGTTTCTGTTTTTACAAGGTATTGCTTTGAGTCTCTCTCTGTGTGAATTGCTTTGAGAACAGACTCTGTCTTAGAATGTACTAACACAATTAGCAGCTTGCAAGTTTCAAGAGAAACAGTACCAAAAACCAAGAGACCTCTTAATTAGTAATACCCTGGAATTTAAACTATGGGGGATCAAACTCATTTGTGATTTTAATACAGAACTACTTTAATATGATCCAACACTAATGGATCTTTGCTTAACCCCATAGACCAATTTGGGAAGAACAAAGTTTACTGCACAGAGCCATTTGCCTAGTTGTTTTGATTGAGGCGCGTGTTGTTTCTGTGACTAGTGCTGGGCTTCCAACTGCTCAATGTGATTCTTAAAGATGTGGACGTCCACCAGTAGGGTGTGGTGCCATGCAATACAATCAATCACCAGTTGCTCAAAGGTTGTCAGAAATGTTTGTTTTGCTTAGGTATTGTTTCATGATGTCTTTGAAGCATTTCTTCTGTCCTCTATGCTTACAATTTCTGGAGTTTAATAAGGAATATACGACTTGTTTATCAAAATAAGTCTCGAGCATATGAATTACATGGCCAATGCAACTTGATTGGCTGCAGATCAACTGAGCCTCAATGCTAATGGAACTAGTTTTAGCCAGGATTTAACATGTTAGAAACCTAATCCTGCCATTTGATGCCCCGCAATTGTCTTAGGTGTCACAAACTGTCAAGCTATTTTAATGTGTCTTTGAGGATCTGTGTAAGAATCTTGCTGGCCACAGAGAGCAAAGAGATACCTATGCAGTTACCACAGCCACTCTTTAAGCCTTTAAGCATATAGATAGTGACAACATCTTTTAGTTGTTGCAATATGATTTCTTGAAGCCAGACATGTAAGAAATTCAAAAAGCCTGTCAATGAGAAGATTTCCTCCATACTTAAAAACTTCAGCTGAAATGGCATTGAGACTAGGAGACTTGCTGTTTTTCATTACTTGAACAGCTTTCAACAGCTCAGGTCGTGTGGGTGGATCTGCAAGTGAGTTAGATGTGGGTAATTTGCAGGCATTATCCAGTGACTTGTCAGAAACCGTAGATAAATGATTAAGTAGCTTGCTAAAATGTTCATGCCAACACTGGTGGCTGGCAGTGTGATCTGTGATGAGAGATTCACCGTCAGCACTTGTTAGCAGTGTAAAGGCAGAGTGGGTAGGACTGTACACCGCTTTGACCACATCACAGAAACCTTTGGAGTCATGCTTGTCAGAAAGGGCCTTTGGTTCCTTCACTTTACAGTCAAACCATATATTTTGCATTTGGTGGAGTTTGTGTCTGAACATGCTGCAAGCTGCCATATATCTAGCTTTTTTTGACTCTGAGGGTCAGCTAGGAGTGCAGCGTGTGCTTGTTGCTTGACATCAAGGAGATTCAATATTTCAGGATCGTTATCATGAAATCAGTTTGCATGATGGTGGTTTTTGTATACCCAATACAATCAACAACAGAGTTATAGATCAGTGATACTTAATTAGACCTACCTGTGGGCTGATTTGAGAATTTTATGTCCAGGGGCATGCCAATAGTACATAAGACTGACAAAATAAAAAAAAGCAAAAGTCAGCTGCCAATAAATAAAGACCTTGATTAAAACGTAAGTATTAGTGTTTTGATCTTTTTAACAAAGTTTATAAATCAACATTCTTATCTGTGTTTTGTGGCAATCTCTCAAATGGGAGGGGTGACCTCGACGATCTCTAGCAAGCTTTGTGAAGAGTGGTTTGTAAGAGGTCAGGGCAAGGCGTATGCATGGGTGAGGAGGCTCATCTGTCAGGCAACTGCAGAGTTGGTTTTTGGTAGAAAACCCAGATTTGCAGAGGTTACATTGATTTGAACGTTGTTAAAGGATACATGGCTAGATTCTGGCTGAAACTGAAACTGGTCAGCATATTGAGTCCAGAAATCACAAAGTCCCACTTCACTGAATTTTGCCTTCAAGACATCTGAGCTCTGGAGCCTTACAATTTCTAATTTCTAATTGGAAGGCACCTTCATCAATTGAATCAAGAATGTTCTTTGCTTCAGAAGGGTAAGGTCCATTGGCAGAGACAACAAATGGTTCATGAACAAAAAAGCAAATCCTTTAGAATTTTTGATCAGATTGTTTAGGAATTCTTGCATCATTTTCATCAAGTTCCATCTGTAGCAACAACACATAATGTGGGAAAGTGCATCATTTTTTCTGTTAAGTCTATCTGAAAGATTTCAAGATTCCTCTGAAAGTCCCACACTTTCAAACAGATCCCTGACACTGCTTGCACAGCCTTGAAGCTGCAAGTAGAGGGAATTCAAGTGACCAGTAATATCACATAGAAAAACTACTACTGTGACATATAGAGGACCTAATTCATAAATTCCAGGAATGCGCAAGCCTTGTTGGTCTTTTGGTTTGAAAGAAATTCTATTATTTCTTTATGAAGCGCAGAAAACCTCTAGCACGCGTCCCCTACTTAACCAGCTAACATGGTTGTGCTGCAACATGTCGCTGTATTCAGCCGAAACATCTTGTAAAAGAGCTTTAAAAAAACGATGCTGCCGGTGAGAAGTTGAGCGTATGTAGTTCACTAATCTCATCACAATACTCATTGCTTTTTTTCAAGTCCCCAGACAAATTACTGAACAGGACAGTCTGGTGAATGATGCAGTGAAGTGTATTTAATGAAGGATGTATTGTTGCCAAACACGAAGCAAAGTCCTTCTCTTTCCCTGTCATGGAGGGACTTCCGTCTGTTAACAAGCAAGTTTACTTTCTGAAGATCTATTTTTTTCCAAAAAGCCTTTTACTTTTCAAAAATGATCTCTTCTGTAGTGCAGGTTTCTAATGGTATTAAGTGCAAAAATTCTTTCTTGAAAACGTCACCATCAGAAAATCTAACAAACGCAATAGCTGGGCAATGTCACTTGAATTGCTTGCTTTGTCCAATGCAAGAGACATGTATTTGGTGGGTTTTTTTAAATCGGAAAGCAGTGCTGACAAACAGTCCTCATAAATTACCTCCAATCTTTGCACTTTCATGGAATCAAATGGGGAACTTTCTTCACACAGTTCACAATGTCTGCTTTGTTTTTATCTCCGACAAAAAGCTCCTCCAGCATTTCCAACGTGCACTCCTTCACATTCTCGGCATCCAGGAATGGCTTTTTCTTTTTAGCCAGTCTCCACATTATCCGAAGAGAAGCAGCTGTTGCTTTTCCCTGTACAGTTGCTGATGTTGTGAGAAAGCTATCTGAAGCGAGATACAAAGACTTCAAATTTTCAATTTTGTCATGTCTTGTGACACTTCCAGGAGGATAGGATGTGTTGAAGTCACGGTGCTTGGATTCAGAGGGGTGCCTCATGTTCATGACCTCACAGTAAGACACACATTAAATATAAAGGCTTTGCATGTAAATGAGCTGGCATAATAAAAAGAAAATCTGCTCTCCAGGTTGGGGTAAAAGCTCGGTTTTCACTCTCAGCTTTGCCACATTTACTCCTATTCATGCTCGTTTTTGGTTCCATTTCCATCACTAATGGGAAAAATGGGTGGCACCCTAGCTCAATGATAGCCAATGCGATCACGAGCCCTTCAAATCTGGGAAGTTACATACAAAGGAAGACCTAGGCAGCTGATAGGCAGCGCCTCATTGTTTGTGAATTTAATTATGAACATTGTTTGAAGTGAGCCGGTGGACCACACAGGAAGCCTTGGCGGGCCACATTTGGCCCACTGCCTGCCTGTTGAGTGTCACTGTCCTAGAGATTTCCTGGAAAACCCACTTAACTTTAAAAGTTCACTCTTGTCTGGCCCTGTCAAGGTTCCTCCCCCACTCTGAACTCTAGGGTACAGATGTGGGGACCTGCATGAAAAACCTCCTAAGCTTATCTTTACCAGCTTAGGTCAAAACTTCCCCAAGGTACAAAATATTACCCCCGTTATCCTTGGAATGGCCGCTACCACCACCAAACTAATACTGGTTACTGGGGAAGAGCTGTTTGGACGCGTCCTTCCCCCCAAAATACTTCCCAAAACCTTGCACCCCACTTCCTGGACAAGGTTTGGTAAAAAGCCTCACCAATTTGCCTAGGTGACCACAAACCCAAACCCTTGGATCTGAGAACAATGAAAAAGCATTCAGTGTTTTACAAGAAGACTTTTAATAAAAAATAGAAGTAAATAGAAATAAAGAAATCCCCCCTGTAAAATCAGGATGGTATATATCTTACAGGGTAATTAGATTCAAAAACATAGAGAACCCCTCTAGGCAAAACCTTAAGTTACAAAAAAGATACACAGACAGAAATAGTTATTCTATTCAGCACAATTCTTTTCTCAGCCATTTAAAGAAATCATAATCTAACACATACCTAGCTAGATTACTTACTAAAAGTTCTAAGACTCCATTCCTGTTCTGTCCCCGGCCAAGACTACAGACAGACACACAAACCCTTTGTTTCTCTCCCTCCTCCCAGCTTTTGAAAGTATCTTGTCTCCTCATTGGTCATTTTGGTCAGGTGCCAGCGAGGTTACCTTTAGCTTCTTAACCCTTTACAGGTGAGAGGAGCTTCCCCTGGCCAGGAGGGATTTCAAAGGGGTTTACCCTTCCCTTTATATTTATGACACGCCCCCCAAATCTCAGCTAGGGTGAAACACTGGCTGGGATTTCTTCCTGGAGCTCTAGGAAAACAGAGTTAATAAGACACCTGCATCTCTAAATATACTACCAAGTACATAAAGACTAACAATATTTTCCACATCTCAAGGACGATTTTAACCAGTTGATTCTGGGAAACTTTCACGGGAGAGGGCATCAGCCACTTTGTTAGAAGCTCCTGAGATGTGTTGGATGTCGAAATCAAAATCTTGGAGAGCTAAACTCCACCGAAGAAGTTTTCTGTTAGTTTCTTTGACGGTGTGAAGCCACTTTAGTGCAGCATGGTCGGTTTGCAGGTGGAAACGCCGTCCCCAAACATATGGGCGTAGCTTTTCCAGAGCGTAGACAATGGCATAACATTCTTTTTCAGTGACTGACCAGTTGCTTTCCCTCTCAGACAGTTTTTTGCTGAGAAACACTACAGGGTGGAATTCTTGATCAGGTCCTTTCTGCATTAAAACTGCTCCCACACCACGCTCGGATGCATCTGTGGTTACTAGGAACGGTTTGTCAAAGTCTGGGGCCCTTAGTACAGGGTCAGACATGAGTGTCGCTTTAAGCTTGTTAAAGGCCTTCTGACACTTTCCGGTCCACTGAACAGCATTTGGCTGTTTCTTTTTGGTTAGGTCTGTCAGTGGGGCAGCGATTTGGCTGTAGTGCGGTACAAATCGTCTGTAATAACCGGCCAAGCCTAAGAAGGATTGAACCTGTTTCTTTGACCTTGGGACAGGCCACTTTTGGATAGCATCCACTTTGGCCTGTAGGGGGCTGATAGTTCCTTGACCCACCTGGTGTCCAAGGTAAGTCACTCTGTTTAGGCCTATTTGACACTTCTTAGCCTTAACAGTTAGTCCTGCCTCCCTTATGCGCTCAAGGACTTTTTGTAGATGTTCCAGGTGGTCTGCCCAGGAATCCGAAAATATGGCCACATCGTCAAGGTAGGCAACTGCATATTCTCCTAATCCCGCTAGGAGACTATCTACAAGTCTTTGGAAAGTGGCGGGTGCATTTCGCAGCCCGAAAGGGAGTACATTAAATTCATACAGCCCGAGATGTGTGATGAAGGCTGACCTTTCCTTGGCAGATTCATCTAGCGGTACCTGCCAGTACCCCTTGGTTAAGTCCAAGGTAGAGATGAACTGGGCCCGTCCCAGTTTCTCTAATAGTTCATCAGTGCGTGGCATTGGATAGTTGTCTGGGCGAGTTACAGCATTTAGCTTACGGTAGTCCACGCAAAAACGTATTTCCCCATCTGGTTTGGGAACTAGAACCACTGGAGATGCCCATGCACTTTCAGAGGGGCGGATTACACCCATCTGTAACATATCCTGGATCTCCCGTTCTATAGCAGTTTTAGCTTGAGGAGACACCCGGTAAGGTTGGACCCTAATTGGGTGAGCATTACCTGTGTCAATGGAGTGGTATGCCCGTTCAGTCAGTCCTGGGGTGGCTGAGAACGTTGGCGCGTAGCTAGTGCACAGCTCCTGGATCTGCTGTCGCTGCATACGCCCAAGGGTCATGGAGAGGTTCACCTCTTCCACACCACCAGCACATTTCCCTTCGTAGTAGACACCTTCAGGCCACTCAGCGTCGTCTCCTCCCTGGGCTGTAAACTGACAAACCTTTAATTCTCTGGAATAAAAGGGCTTTAGAGAATTAATATGATACACCTTAGGCTTTCGGTTGGAGGTGGGGAATGCTATGAGATAATTAACAGCTCCCAGGCGCTCCTGGACCACGAATGGCCCTTCCCACGATGCTTCCATTTTATGGGCCTGGAGCGCCTTTAAGACCATGACCTGGTCTCCTACTTTGAAGGAACGCTCTCTGGCATGTTTATCATACCAGGCTTTTTGCTCTTTTTGAGCATCCTGTAAGTTTTCTCTAGCAAGGGCTAAAGAGGTTCGGAGGGTGTTTTGTAGGTTGGTTACAAAGTCCAGAATGTTAGTTCCTGGAGAAGGTGTAAATCCCTCCCATTGCTGCTTCACCAACTGCAATGGCCCCTTAACCTCACGGCCATATACAAGTTCAAATGGAGAAAACCCTAAACTGGGATGTGGTACAGCTCTGTAGGCAAAGAGCAACTGCTGCAATACTAGGTCCCAATCATTGGAGTGCTCATTTACGAATTTACGTATCATGGCCCCCAAAGTTCCATTAAACTTCTCCACCATGCCATTTGTTTGATGATGGTAAGGAGTGGCAACCAAGTGATTTACCCCATGAGCTTCCCAAAGGTTTTTCATAGTTCCTGCCAGGAAATTAGTCCCTGCATCTGTGAGGATGTCGGAGGGCCAACCTACCCTGGCAAAAATGTCTGCTAGTGCCTGGCACACACTTTTAGCCCTGGTGTTGCTTAGAGCTACTGCTTCCGGCCATCGGGTGGCAAAATCCATGAAAGTCAGTATGTACTGCTTTCCTCTGGGTGTCTTTTTCGGAAAAGGACCCAGAATATCCACAGCTACTCGCTGAAATGGAACTTCAATGATGGGGAGTGGCTGGAGAGGAGCTTTGACCTGGTCTTGGGGTTTTCCCACTCTTTGGCACACCTCACAAGACTGGACATAGGTAGAAACATCCTTGCCCATTCCCTCCCAGTGGAATGACCCCCCCAAACGGTCTTTGGTCCTGTTCACCCCAGCATGGCCACTAGGGTGATCATGGGCTAAGCTCAAGAGCTTGGCCCGGTATTTAGTTGGAACTACCAACTGTCTCTGAGGATGCCAGTCTTCCTGGTGTCCCCCAGAAAGAGTTTCCTTGTATAAAAGTCCTCTTTCTACAACAAACCTGGATCGATTAGAAGAGCTGAGAGGCGGTGGGTTGCTCCGTGCCGCCGTCCAAGCTCTCTGGAGGCTTTCATCTGCTTCCTGTTCGGTCTGGAACTGTTCCCTTGATGCTGGAGACATCAGTTCCTCATGGGATTGTGGACCTAGGCTTGGTCCCTCTGGAAGCAATATAGGGGATGGAGCTGTTTCTGTTGACTGTGAACCGCTCTCCGCTGGTGTACTATGTTGGGATTCAGGCTCCGGCTGAGCCTCTTGTGTAGGGTTATCGGCTGCTGCCAGTTCAGGTTCGGTGGGGCCCTCTGGTGTTGAGGTTGCAAGTACTGGATTCAGTGCTGACACGGGGTCTGGTGTTGGTTGTTCGGCTGGTTCCGGTTCTGGGACTGGTTCCGTCTGGGTGTCTGGGACTGGATCCACTACTGCTGTTGCAGACATTGGCCTGGGGTCCAGGTCCATCACCTCTGACTGGGTCCTGATAGAAGTTTCCGGAACAGAGCTAGGCCTCACGGCTTGTTTAGCCTGGTTGCGGGTGACCATTCCCACCCTCTTGGCCTGCTTCACATGATTGGCCAAGTCTTCCCCCAACAGCATGGGGATGGGATAATCATCATAGACTGCAAAAGTCCACATTCCTGACCAGCCCTTGTACTGGACAGGCAACTTGGCTGTAGGCAAATTGAAAGAGTTGGACTTGAAGGGTTGAATCGTCACTTGGATCTCTGGGTTGATTAAATTGGGGTCCACTAAGGAAGCATGGATAGCTGACACTTGTGCTCCGGTGTCCCTCCACGCGGTGACCTTCTTCCCGCCCACACTCACAGTTTCCCTCCGCTCCAAGGGTATCTGGGAGGTATCTGGGCCTGTGGACCTCTGGTGTGATTCCGGTGCAATGAACTGTAATCTGTTGGGGTTCTTGGGGCAGTTGGCCTTTACATGCCCCAGCTCGTTACACTTAAAACATCGTCCAGCTGACGGGTCACTGGGGCGAGGAGGGTTGCTGGAGAACGGGGTGGTGGGACGATAAGGGGTCTGGAGGGTTCTTTGGGAGGTAGGTGGGGCTTTGGGCGGCCCCCGGTAATAGGGTGTGGTCTGGGGTGGTCCCTTCTGGTCTCCGCTCCAACTGCGACCAGTTTTCTTCTTCTCTGCCACTTCCACCCATCTGGCTCCAATCTCTCCTGCCTCCATTACAGTTTTGGGTTTCCCATCTAGGATGTATCTTTCTATTTCCTCAGGAACACCCTCTAAGAATTGTTCCATTTGCATTAGGAAGGGCAAATTTACTGGAGATTCAACACTTGCTCCTGATATCCAGGCATCCCAATGTTTTACAATGTGGTAGGCATGTCGGGTAAATGACATGTCTGGTTTCCACCTTAGGGCTCTGAACCTCCGACGAGACTGCTCGGGTGTTATCCCCATTCTGACTCTCGCCTTGGATTTAAACAGTTCATACTTGTTCATGTGTTCTTTAGGCATTTCAGCTGCCACCTCAGCTAAGGGTCCACTGAGCTGCGGCCTCAGCTCTACCATGTATTGGTCAGTAGAGATGTTGTACCCAAGGCAGGCCCTTTCGAAGTTTTCTAAGAAGGCCTCAGTATCATCACCTGCCTTGTAGGTGGGGAACTTTCTGGGATGGGAAGTGGTACCTGGAGAAGGATTGCTAGGGTTTGTTGGTATATTCTGCTGGGCCTTTATCCTCTCCATCTCCTCCACATGCTTCCTCTCTTTTTCCCTCTCCTCCTCCACATGCTTCCTTGCCTCCATTTCCCTCTTGTGGGCAGCCTCTTGGTGTTGTTCTGCCTCCCTTTCTTGTTCCTTCTTCAGCTGCATGAGTTCTATCTGTCTTTCATGTTCCCTTTGTTTTTCCTCAGCCTGAAATTTGGCTAATTCCAGCTGTAGTCGAGCTGAGGATTTGGCCATTCTAACCTCTCTGTTTTTAACTAACTTTACACCCGAGGTTTAGAAATAAACAAACAAAACTTGGCTGTAAAATTTTGCTGTGCTGGAATAGAATACCTATTCTCTGATAGTGATTGTCAGCCTACAGAAAAAGACAATTCCCTTGTCTCTGCTCTGGGCCCAAATTAAAGCAAAAACCCTCCAACTACTTGGAAACCTGCTTACCCAGCCCAAAGAAGAAAAAAATTTCTTTTCAAACCTGTGCTCCTTGTAAAACAAACAAAAAAAAAATCAAAATCCTAAAAAAACCCTGCCACTTTTGTCTCCAGGCAAATGGGTAGAGCACACACCCCCTATTTACTTTTAGGAAGAAAAGAAAAAAAAAAAACCTCTGGGTTGGAAGACTGTGAATTTCCCTGCAGGAGTTAAGTACCCTGCCTCCAGGCAAGAAAACCTGCAATTCACAAGATAATCCCCTTTTGTCTCTGCTTGGCCACAAAGCAGAGAGAAACCAAGCTGCTTTCGGTTTCAAAGCTGCCTTCTGGACTTCCTAAAAATTCCTTTTTAAAATCTGTATTTCTAGTTCAAAAAATCTCAACTGGATCTCAAAATGATTTCAGGTTAATCCCACCACTGTGCCACCATGTCAAGGTTCCTCCCCCACTCTGAACTCTAGGGTACAGATGTGGGGACCTGCATGAAAAACCTCCTAAGCTTATCTTTACCAGCTTAGGTCAAAACTTCCCCAAGGTACAAAATATTACCCCCGTTATCCTTGGAATGGCCGCTACCACCACCAAACTAATACTGGTTACTGGGGAAGAGCTGTTTGGACGCGTCCTTCCCCCCAAAATACTTCCCAAAACCTTGCACCCCACTTCCTGGACAAGGTTTGGTAAAAAGCCTCACCAATTTGCCTAGGTGACCACAAACCCAAACCCTTGGATCTGAGAACAATGAAAAAGCATTCAGTGTTTTACAAGAAGACTTTTAATAAAAAATAGAAGTAAATAGAAATAAAGAAATCCCCCCTGTAAAATCAGGATGGTATATATCTTACAGGGTAATTAGATTCAAAAACATAGAGAACCCCTCTAGGCAAAACCTTAAGTTACAAAAAAGATACACAGACAGAAATAGTTATTCTATTCAGCACAATTCTTTTCTCAGCCATTTAAAGAAATCATAATCTAACACATACCTAGCTAGATTACTTACTAAAAGTTCTAAGACTCCATTCCTGTTCTGTCCCCGGCCAAGACGACTACAGACAGACACACAAACCCTTTGTTTCTCTCCCTCCTCCCAGCTTTTGAAAGTATCTTGTCTCCTCATTGGTCATTTTGGTCAGGTGCCAGCGAGGTTACCTTTAGCTTCTTAACCCTTTACAGGTGAGAGGAGCTTCCCCTGGCCAGGAGGGATTTCAAAGGGGTTTACCCTTCCCTTTATATTTATGACAGGCCCATTGTTTTGAATAGTCCTTTGAAGCTTCCCCAGGGTTGGCATTAGTCATGTATCCCACCTAGAGAGGTTACATGCAATTCCACAATAATACATAAACATTTTGCATTTTCAGTGCAATAAACTCCTAAAATAAAATTAGTTTCTCCATGAAATTGCCATTTCTGTCACAGAACTGACAGCAGAGTCTGACCTACAGTACGTGTGGCTTTTCAATGATTTTAACAAGCTGTGTGTGCCGTATAACTCTGAAGATGATCTCTGGAACTTTGTCACAAGGCAAGATTTGGTTGGCTTTGTTTGTTCACTTGAAAGTTTAGCTGTTTATAATGAAATATGAACATTCATATGTAGTAGACCCTGGGAATAACCAGCTGTCATGATGTTAAAACATGATAAGCCTTGCTTTACTTGAGTGTTCTTCATTGCGTTAGTCAACACATATTCTAATATTGTGTAGTTTGCTCGTGTAGAGTAGACAAGTCCCAGTAGTGAAATTCTTACCCCATTAAAGTCAATGGGAGTTTAGCCCTCGGCTTCAGAAAGGCCAGGATTTTGCCCTTGAGGCCTAAGTGTAACTTGCATATCTTGACTCATTTGTTAATATATTTTGTGGTTTTGTGTCTTAAAACAAATATTATTGATCGTTAGATCAACTGCAGAGCCTTTGATCAAAGCAGAAAGATGAGAAAAGGAGATTGCACTTTATCTTTTCCCAGATTGTTGATCCATAAAAGTTGAGTTTTCAGTAAACAATTTTTTATTATCTCACCTCCTCGGTAAGGGGTGTAATTTCCTTTAAATGTGTCAGTGAAGAAGCAGTGAGGAGATGAGGAGGGACTGGCTGTGCTATTTCGCTACCTCTGATAAGCTACCAGTGTTACCAGAGATGAGGAGGCTGATTCTCCTTCCATTTACACTTGGAATTAGAGTGGTGTAAACCATTTATTTCAGGAGAGTTACTCCTGATATACATTGGTATTAGGTCTGGCCTACACTAGGAAATTAGGTTGGTATAATTGTCACTCAGGGGTGTGAAAAATCCACATGACTGAGTGATCGTTGGGTTGGTTTAACTCCCTATATAGACAGTGCTAGGTTGATGGGAGAATTCCCCTGTCGCTTTAGCTATTACTTCTTGGGAAGTGGATTACCTATCCTGACAGGAGAACCCTTCCCATCGGCGTAGGTAGTATCTTCACTGAAGCGTTACAGTAGTGCAGCTGTGCCGCTGTAGCTGTTTGTGTAGCCATACCCTTAGGGAGAGGCCGATCAGACCTAGACAGTCTTGCTTCTTTAAAAACATATTAATGAATTTGTTTTGATGTTTTCAAAAATGAATGATTCTCCATTCATTTAGGCCCCGATTCAGAACCTGTCGGAAAGGCTCCCATTGACCTCAATTGCATCATTGGGCTTTGGATCAGACCTTTTCATTGGGATAAGTCAGGAGTAAGACTCTTGAAGTCAAAGGAGTTGTACTGGTGTGAAACTGGTGCAAATGAGAAGAGAAACAGGCCCTGCCTGGTTCAGCTATTGAAGGCCGTTAGGCAAGTATTTAAAGAAAAGGTGTAGTTATGAAAAATGCTATCGTGTGAACATTTGTACTTGTTCTGTTTTCCTGTGGTACTTTCTCTGAGATTGACGAATACCCTCACTTTTTGTGAACTTTACAGTCAAAGTAGAATATTTAATTGATTTTTTTAAAAAAAGCTTCCCCTTTTAAATAAATAACCCAAATGCTCCAAAGTGCTGATACAAGGTCCGATTATGACACTTACCCTGAGTAGTAGTAATTTACTCTGAGTAGTCCCACTGATTTTAAATCCCCCTATTTATGGAGTTAATTACCTGATTATTAAGGCATGCAGAACTGATTTTTTTCAGGGGTGTGTGTGTGTGTGTGTGTGAAATTTATTCTTATTGGGTAGTACTGTGCAAGAATAGATTTTGGGGATCTGGGTAATATTTATTTTGATTTTTATAAGGTCTGCCTAACAATCTAAATGTGCCACACAAAGTAAACTAATATTTTGCCCCAAAATTAAAATCAATAACACATTGCCAATTCTCCCACAATTGAATAAGTCTGTCAAATATCATAGCAGTGAGAAGCTCAGATCAAACCTTCAGTATCCTCACTCAATCGACCTCCTGTTTTGAGTTACATTTTTTCATCAGAACTATCAGCTTAGTATTATGTTAATACTTAGTACCTCGCTAATGCTTTGTTTTCATAATACTTCACAAATGTTAATTAATAGGGCTTGATTGTGCCTCACTTCCTCATGTGAGACATTCCATTGAGCTCAGTTATATTAGACATTACATTCATTAATGAAAATCTTTTTGATTAGGACAGTTATGCACAGCTTAATATTGTAAGTGGTATTTGAAAACAAAATTTTAAAAAAAGTTTGCTATTTCTTGTTAGCCTTGATGCAAGTGTCACAGAGTCAGGATCTGGTCTATGCCCCAGCCTGTCACTGGTCTCCTGGGAGTGATCCCTTTAGTGGGCTGGGCCCTAAGGACCCACACAATTCCACTGGGATAGGTATGTGGCCTCTAAGACTGGGCCTTCGGCATCCAGCATTCCCTGTCCCTCTCTGTGCCTCCTTGCAGCGAATCCAGCCAAGCCAGGCTGCTGCAGGAGGCTTGTACTATAACCCTTCAGGACACAATACTCTCAGGGAGTATTTTCAGTGACGCAGTCAGCCTTTGCAAAACAAGGTAATCATTTATTAATCACCTGGCTACAGAATCTGAAAGTCCTTAGGTTAGCACAGAAAAAGGAAGGTTAAAACTTATTCCAAGTCCCTTCTGGTTAGCCAGAGCCTCAGCCAAGCGGTAGTGAACCACACTATTCTGTCTGTCTCTGTCTCTCTCTCTCACTCACTCATTCTCACACACCCACTCACACTCACCCACACACACCCCTCCATCTGATCCCAGGAGAAAGCCCCAAACTCTTTCCAGCAGTCAGCTTTTATCACCCCACCTCACACTTCTCCAGTCCTTAAGTTCTCTGCGGGGGCAGGTTTCTCAGCTTCCCTGCTGAGAGGTGTGGAAATCCATCTCCCTCTGGGTCCTTGGTTGCCAGATGTCAATGTCCTGGTGGTTGCATCTGCCATTGTTTTAGTGGATTCTCCATTGATATTGTGTTGTCCTCAGCCAGTCTTTTTCCAATGTCTTATTCAGGCTCAGACAGCAAGGTCACATTGATACCTATGACTCAGCCTACCCTGAGAACAAACAGTTATTCCTGGTGCCCTCACTGGATAGCCTTTCAAAATGGGAGGGAAACTGAAGCACATGTAGGATTCATAAAAATATTACAGAAAATTCCCAGTGCATCACAGCAAGCAACATGTAAAATTGAAGTGTACTACTTCTGGTTGGACATTGGTAGATGTGCAGGTGAACGAGCCTCTGAGAGTGTGGCTGATGTGATTAGGCCCTATGATGGTGTCCCCTGAATAGATATGTGGACACAGAGGATAGGATGAAAGGGATAGGATGCCCAATGTAAATCTGGTTTCAGAGTAACAGCCGTGTTAGTCTGTATTCGCAAAAAGAAAAGGAGTACTTGTGGCACCTTAGAGACTAACCAATTTATTTGAGCATGAGCTTTCGTGATGAAGTGAGCTGTAGCTCACGAAAGCTCATGCTCAAATAAATTGGTTAGTCTCTAAGGTGCCACAAGTACTCCTTTTCTTAATGTAAATCTGCAGGAGGAATACACATCATAGCCTTGAGGCCTCAGTGTGAAATCATTAGAGGTGTGTCTGTGTATAATGAGGTCTGAACTTGGCATTGTTCACTGCTTGAGTGAAAGCAGGTGAGTTGTACCCAAACACCGAGGTGAGTCTGAGCATGTAATTGTTTTCCCCATAGCCCAGTGATAGGCTATATCACAGTTAGATCCAAAGAAATAAGATGATTCATAAAAAATGATGTGCAAGAAGAATAGGCACCATAACGGGTTTAGAAAAGGAGGACTTTTGTGGCACCTTAGAGACTAACACATTTATTTGAGCATAAGCTTTTGTGAGCTACAGCTCGCTTCATCGGATGAGTGCAGTGGAAAATACAGTGGACAGATTTTATATACACAGAGAACATGAAACAATGGGTGTTACCATACACACTGTAACGAGAGTGATCAGGTAAGGTGAGCTATTACCAGCAGGAGAGGGGAAAAAAAACCTTTTGCAGTGATAATCAAGGTGGGCCATTTTCAGCAGTTGACAAGAACGTGTGAGGAACGGGGGGGGGGCGGGAGGGGCGGGAATAAACATGGGGAAATAGTTTTACTTTGTGTAATGACACATCCACTCCCAGTCTTTATTCAAGCCTAATATAATGGTGTCCAGTTTGCAAATTAATTCCAATTCAGCAGTTTCTCATTGGAGTCTGTTTTTGAGGGTTTTTTGTTGAAGAATTGCGATTTTCAGGTCTGTAATCAAGTGACCAGAGAGATTGAAGTGTTCTCCGACTGGTTTTTGAATGTTATAATTCCTGACGTCTGATGTGTGTCCATTTATTCTTTTACATAGAGACTGTCTGGTTTGGCCAATGTACATGGTAGGGGGCATTGCTGGCACATGATGGCATATATCACATTGGTAGATGTGCAGGTGAACGAGCCTCTGAGAGTGTGGCTGATGTGATTAGGCCCTATGATGGTGTCCCCTGAATAGATATGTGGACACAGTTGGCAATGGGCTTTGTTGCAAGGATAGATTCCTGGGTTAGTGTTTTTGTTGTGTGGTTGATGGTGAGTATTTGCTTCAGGTTGGGGGGCTGTCTGTAAGCAAGGACTGGCCTGTCTCCCAAGATCTGTGAGAGTGATGGGTCATCCTTCAGAATAGGGTGTAGATCCTTGATGATGCTCTGGAGAGGTTTTAGTTGGGGGCTGAAGGTGATGGCTAGTGGCATTCTGTTATTTTCTTTATTGGGCCTGTCCTGTAGTAGGGAACTTCTGGGTACTCTTCTGGCTCTGTCAATCTGTTTTTTCCACTTCAACAGGTGGGTATTGTAGTTGTAAGAACGTTTGATAGAGATCTTGTAGGTGTTTGTCTCTGTCTGAGGGATTGGAGCAAATGCGGTTGTATCGTAGAGCTTGGCTGTAGACAATGGATCGTGTGGTGTGTCCTGGATCGAAGCTGGAGGCATGTAAGTAAGTATAGTGGTCAGTAGGTTTCCAGTATAGGGTGGTGTTTATATGACCATCGCTTATTAGCACAGTAGTGTCCAGGAAATGGACCGCTTGTGTAGATTGGTCTAGACTGAGTTTGATGGTGGGATGAAAATTGTTGAAATCATGGTGGAATTCCTCAAGGGCCTCCTTTCCATGGGTCCCGATGATTAAGATGTCATCAATGTAGTGCAAGTAGAGTAGGGGCATTAGGGGATGAGAGCTGTGGAAGTGTTGTTCTAAGTCAGCCATAAAAATGTTGGTATACTGTGGGGCCACATGGATACCCATAGCACTGCCGCTGATCTGAAGGTATACATTTTCCCCAAATGTGAAATAGTTATGGGTGAGGACAAAGTCACAAAGTTCAGCCACCAGGTTAGCCATGACATTATCGGGGATAGTGTTCTTGACGGCTTGTAGTCCATCTTTGTGTGGAATGTTGGTGTAGAGGGCTTCTACATCCATAGTGGCTAGGATGGTGTTTTCAGGAAGATCACCAATGGATTGTGGTTTCCTCAGGAAGTCAGTTGTGTCTCGAAGATAGCTGGGAGTGCTGGTGGCGTAGGGCCTGAGGAGGGAGTTTACATAGCCAGACAATCCTGCTGTCAGGGTGCCAATGCCTGAGATGATGGGGCATCCAGGATTTCCAGGTTTATGGATCTTGGGTAGTAGATAGAATACTCCTGCTCTGGGTTTTAGGGGTGTGTCTGTGCGGATTTGTTCTTGTGCTTTTTCAGGGAGTTTCTTGAGCAGATGGTGTAGTTTCTTTTGGTAACCCTCAGTGGGATCAGGGGTAATGGCTTGTAGAAAGTGGTGTTGGAGAGCTGCCTAGCAGCCTCTTGCTCATATTCCGACCTATTCATGATGACGACAACACCTTCTTTGTCAGCCTTTTTGATTATGATGTCAGAGTTGTTTCTGAGGCTGTGGATGGCATTGTGTTCTGTATGGCTGAGGTTATGGGGAAAGTGATGCTGCTCACACGTTCTTGTCAACTGCTGGAAATAGCCTACCTTGATTATCACTACAAAAGGTTTTTTCTCTCCTGCTGGTAATAGCTCACCTTACCTGATCACTCTAGTTACAGTGTGTATGGTAAGACCCATTGTTTCGTGTTCTCTGTGTATATAAAATCTCCCCACTGTATTTTCCACTGCATGCATCCGATGAAGTGAGCTGTAGCTCACAAAAGCTTATGCTCAATTAAATTTGTTAGTCTCTAAGGTGCCACAAGTACTCCCTTTTCTTTTTGCAGATACAGACTAACAAGGCTGCTACTCTGAAACATAACGGGTTTAGTGCAACATGGTCCTGCAGTGAATCTTTGGCATAAGAGTCTATGGATTTACAGCAACACCTACAGAAATTATGTGACATTCATTTTCATTAAAATACTGTATTTTCTCTTGAAACATTTTTATTTCCTGTCCTTAGTAGCCCATTGGTGTGAGGAACCGCGAATTTCTGGTATATCTATCGTCTGACACGTGGCTATAGCAAAATATATACCAAAAGAGGAGCTGAGCCCTTTGAGGTTCCTTTTTAAAATTGAATTCCTGACTGCTAGGGAAAAGCTTTAATTGTTTTACTTTTATTGGGCCTCCAGTGAGCCCCCACAAGTAAATCCATTAACCTTTCATTGGCTTAAAAAAACAATAGTTCACTTTTTTCCTTTCACTCTTTCTTTTGCTCATGCAAGAGCTAAATTGCTCTGTCTGTTTTATTTTTTTGTCCGTGCTCCCAAGCAATTGTCTGTCTCCTTTTTTTAAAAAAAAAAATTCACTGCAATTCCATTTATTACCCCACCACATTTGATCTGAGAGGAAGCATGTTTTCATCAATTTCCATAAATATATACTGCACGTATAAACAGAATAGCTTTGTCTTTGTGGATGTCTAATGAAAGAAACTGCAATATAGGATCAAAACCATAACTGTAAAGGATCAGTCTTACTCACAGCTAGCAATTTAGGTAGGTCAGAACATTTCCATCTATATATATATATATATATATTTTCCATTTAAAAGCAACCAGCAATTTTTTTTGTGAAACTCTGCATAATATTTTTCCCTCTCGACACTAGGGCCTGACTTTTGCACAGGTGTTCAGTGGGTGGGTTGGAGAGGGGTACACCAGGAACCCCTACTTTCTGCTCACATCCTCATGCAAGGATCAGCCAACAATGGCAATCACCCTATAAGAGATGAAGAGGGAAAGAGCTGGCCAACTGCTGAAGAGAGCCCACATTACAGGTGAAAAATGTCGTATGTGCCCCACTCTGTGGCTAGTGCACAAGAAATAAATACCTGCTAATGTTGCCAGCTAATGGATTTAGTCCATTATTTATTTATTTTATTGCTGTTTTATTAAACAGTTATTTTGTAGTAGAACTCAAAGGCCAGCCCCACTGTGCTTGTCACTCAACAAACCAATAAGAAAGAGATGGTAGAGATCTGTGGTTTGGTGCTGGAGGAATAGGATTCAAACCTTGCTGACTCTCTGTATGGGAGTGATCCAGTGCATGTGCTCTATCTGCATGTTGAGAGCTCTAGGAGGCTTTCAAGCAGCATCCCTCAAACTTCTGGAGTCACTGGGTTCTGCAGGAGATGAGGAGGAAACCTCTGCCCGTCATATTTGTACAGTGCTCCTTCAGACTGTGTGCAGAGAATTGTGTACCCAGTCTGAGAGAGATTATTTCCTGAGTTTAAGACACTTGATTGAGATGTAATAAGTACTAAGATTGCTGAATTTTCAGCAGTACCCTTCTCTGAGCAGTGCTGGGAATACTCCATCTCCTTGAGGAATTTTATTCACAAACTCTGAGGCTGCAGTGCTTGGGGGATAATTTTGCTGCTAATTTTGTTGTTAGAATTGGAAATGTAGCAGTCTCACTGTATAAATGTTTAAACTGCAGAAGGATCCTTTCATAGCTATGTTATTTTTCTTATCCATATATCTTATTTCTCTTAACTTTACTGGCTATATTTATAGTTTAAGTTTCTTCGTCACTAGCATGAGAAATCAGCAGTCATAAACTTGAAGGAAAAACTTCTTACATTTTTATAGGAGTTAAAGATTCCAGGTAAAACTTTTCAAAATGGGACTCAGGTGCTTTTTAAAGTGACTTTGGAAAATGGGACTTGTATAACGTAGGTGACTTTGAAAATCTTGCTACCAGTGATTTAAGCACTTTTGAAAATTTTACCCTCAGTAATTGTAGAGAAATTCCTAGTTATCTAATCTGTTAGTCTGTTTATCTAAATTTTTACACAAACTCATCACCCTACAATATGAAACACTGAAATCAGATTGCTATATGTGAACACGAGTTCACACACAGTAATCCTAATGTATAAGCTTCAACTAATACAATAATAAAAATGTTTTACCATTTATTAGCAAAGGATCCAAAGTACGTGACAACCCGGATACCTATAGCATCAGTGGAATGTAGCTATGATTTGCTTAAGCAGTTTCCTGAATTGGGACGAGACTAATCAGGGCATCCTGGCAGATGTCCCAAACTGAAATAACACTATTTATGTAATTATTTTCCAAATTTGTGCATCATTCAAAGAAAAATAGAATAATCATAACGAATGAAACAAGACTCTCTAAATGTTTTTAACATAAAATAAATAGGGAAAAATAATATTCACAAGGGCCTTGTTCTTCCCTTTGTACGCTGTTACCTTTTATAGTAAAGTTGTAGAAGTGTTAATTGTTTTGGGTTTGTTTAAATGTCTTGATGCAACAAGGATTGGGTTGTAAAATACACAGTGGAATTCCTTAAAAATAAAACCTTCAACATGGGACAGTCAAAGTAGGTCAGTTCTTCTGGCCTACATACATTACTTTGCCAAGGGCCCTTTGTTTAAGAGACTCCAGATAGAAATTTCTAAATAGAATGATACAACTCGAGGGCTTATTGTCTCCATGATGTATTGTAATGTACATTCTGATGGGGAATTCAGGCCCCTGTGTGTAATTCAGAAAAGGTCCTTTTTAAAAAAAACAAAAAAAAAAAAGCCTGATCCAATTTCCGTTAAAATCCATGGGCATCCTTACATTGATTTCACTGGGAGATGGATTGGGTCCCAGATGCACATCTATGTCTAATTTGGAGGGGGTCTGTCTGGGAAAAACAGCCTTAAAGCTTTCCTGATATGGTACATTAAATGCTTGTGGTACACCCAAAAGAACTGGCAAGAAATAAATTATGCCCATGTCAGGCTGGAATGATAGATGTGAAATCCATTACTAAGGCTGCAAAGCAGGTGATAGATGGCGTAATAAAGTTTAAAAAAACCAAAACCCCCAAAAGAGACTAAATCCTAGATCTAATCTATTTAGTTGGTGTGGTGGTGGCAGGGCTTTGAGGCTGGTTTATATACTTCAGATTAAGTGGCACAGGAAGGAGTTGGCACATATGTCTTAAAGAAAAAAGAACATTTTCTTTTGTTTTTGCAGTCTGCAGTCTACAGTCTACTATCTAGTTAATGCATAGTCTAAATGACCTTTTAATCTCAAGAATTTTCAGATACCCGGTTGGTGATCTATGAAATGTCAAATCTCCTAACAGGTGCTATATATAATATATAAAATCTGTTCTGTACTGATCAAAGGGGAGAGCTACTACTGCTTCTTTGTCTCCTGGCTTTATGGATAACGCTATATTCTCAGTTAACTGTTTCACTGCTTTTGGTTTAAAAACAAAACAGCACCAAAAAAAGGATACCTGGAGCTGTAAAAGAAATAAAATGAGAAGGCAGTGCCATGGCATGACGAAGGACATAATCCATTAACAGATCAATCAAGACAGCAAGACTGGTCAAATTAAAAGTAGAAGTTTTGTTGGGAGTTGAAGTTTTATGGGTTAGCTGTTGGTTTTATTTTCATTGTTGCACTTTTGTTTTTTGATAAAGATACTTAGGGCCTGACCTGAAATTGTGAAGACTGGAAGCCCTTCCATTGGCTTCAGCGGGCTTTGGATCATGCTCCAAACGCATAGTGTTTTTTGTACACTGCCTCAGGGCAAGTGCACCCCATCCCTTCTTGGGACAGGGTGGCGGTAATGATGGCCCCGGGGCTGAGGCTATACAAACATCCCTTGTCTTGAGATAGCTTGTCACTAGGGTCTCTGGACTCCTCTGTCAGTGCGGCTCCCAGCAGCTCTGACGTTCCTTGGGTCAGAGTCTAAGCGTCCCTGATTTCCGCCATCTGGGGCTTCCGGGGTTCCTAGGCTGGAGCTCACAGTGTGCACCCTCTTTTTTTGGCGGTCAGCCCTGAATGAGCTGAGCTGCTCCTTTTTCTATCTAGTCTCCAGCCACAGCATGCCCAGCAGAGCCATGGGTGCCTGGCCCAGAGAGTAGAGTTAACCCTCACAGTACCAGAGTGGGGCAAGTGCGCCCCATCACATACACACTGATAGAATTGGAAATAAATTATTTAAAAGGCTGACTTAACAAAAGAATAATAGTTGTCAATTATATAATGCTTTACATTTTTGAAGTGCTTTACAAACAGTAAGTAATAGGGCCCTGATCCTGCTAACGTTTATGCACCTACTTATCTATAAGCACATAGGTGGTCCCATTGACTTCAAATTAAGAATGGGAATAAAATGTTTACAGGATTAGGGCCTCAAATTGCAAGCTCAGTGAAGTCTTTGTTTGTGCAACATGTAGCTGGGGTCCCAGTCCTGAATGGGGCTTCTGGTGCTTAGTTATCTATAATGTTTATATTATGTTCTATATATCTCCCTTGTGCGTATGTGTTATGGGTAATACAAAACTTAAGTAGAGTAAATCATCAATGGGGGTCTTCTGTAGTCCTTCTGCACCGGGGTGAACTTCAGTCTCCGATAGGCTTTTTCATGACATGATTAAAAACTACTCTGAATATCAGAAAACCTGACATTGGCCCATCCACAGTTGTAGGAAAAGTCTACCTTATGACTGGCTTTATGGGAAACTGGACTAGTGCTTAACGTGCATGATTGAGACTTTCATTAATACAATTCTATGGAGCACTACTGCTATTGCATTACTCAATCTACTCTGTTGAGGTTTTTGTCAAATAATTCACGAGGAATGGGAAGGGCTTTGAAGCTTGCTGTGTCTGATGCAAGCACAAGGTAAAAATAGAATTTGCAACAAAAGCAAAAAGTTACAACTTTGAAAGCTACTCCATAGATTATTCTGATTAGTATATGTCAAGACATTTATTATAAGAAAAACTCTTCCTGTAAATGTCTGTCTTTTGTGAAAATTGGTTCCAGTGGAATACATTGAAACATACTGATGATACTTTGCTCTCAGTGCTGATCATTACCTTAATTTGTGGTAAGAGAGATACCAAGATACATTCAAAAAAGGACAGATTTTTTTTAAAAAAATCCTGGTCAGCAGACAAACATACTTAGTGTCTGGATAAAATCTTCAATTAAAGATTCAGTTCTACTGTTTGTAATTCAGCATAGTCAATGCAGGTGAAACTGAATATACAATAGGGGCCTGATGAAGCTCTGCTGAAGTCAATGGGAATCCATTGACATCAATGGAGATTGGATTGATTCCTAGGCCGGGATGGCTTAAGAGTTGGTGGAGCTAACTACCCAAATAGTGACCCAGCTGTATCACACATATACGCTATTCCTTTTCCTGAGGCCTGTTCCATCTGTATTTGTCACAGACCTGTGGAGGGAGGGGTGCAGGTGTCTTTACTTGTAAATTTGACACATTTAAACTAGAAGTTATTGAAACACCATTTCATTTTTTAGACTAATTTTTTCTGAGTAGGACCTTGCTAGGAGACTCAGATGAGAAAGGTGTGAGTTTGACCTAATACACCGTAAGAGTTAAGGACATCAGGAATGCAGGTAGCAAGTGGGATAACCCACAGTGCATATGTGTATATTCACTTTGAATGCTCCTAAAATATAAACAGGTGCGAAAGAAGGCAGGAAGTAGAAGGAAAATGCAACTAATAATTTGGGGTAACTATTTCAGGAGAGTTAGTTGTAGAAAATATGCTTTTACCCCTGTGAAGCTGGCAAACTGAGTGAGCATTTGGATTGCTGCCTTGTTAGACAAAAAGAGGGCTTGTTTAGGGTGACCAGATGTCTCAATTTTATAGGGACAGTCCTGACATTTGGGGCTTTGTCTTTTATATAGGGCCAATTACCCCTGACCTCCATCCCAATTTTTCACATTTGCTATATGATCACCCTATAATCTGTACAACCAGCTTTTCAGGAAGCACAAAGTGGTTATTTATTTTTTTAAAAAATCAGTTCTCCTCTTTAGCCATTAAATGACCTATTTTTGCTCCCATTTTAACTTGTACTATACTATCGTTTGTATTCTGGGAAATAATTGTTTGGTGAACACTTATGGGAAATGCAGTGTGCTGCTACACCGTGCAAACACAGAGAGAGAACTTGAGGGGTAAGAAGTTCCTTATGCTTGTCTTACAACTTGGTTAGTGTTGGTTTTATTGCATTCAAACTGTGAAATGGCTATCAATAAAACAAATGCATTCTGCGGCAGTTGTAGTGCAGAATTAATGTACATGTGTTGTTTTAAGACCCGGACCAGGAAACACAGGAATTTTTCCCTGCAATATAATAACCTTGTGGCAAAATTATTATATACTTATAACACATTGGGTAAACATATGTGATCCAATATCCCCCTAATGGCTGGCTCACATAGAGGTTAAAGAGAGACTATTTTGAAAATCCCATCAGCCAAAGTGAATTGTGCTCCTAACTCAGACCAGTTCGAAAACACCACCCTAGGAATCTACTACAATTCCCTGCTTGTATTTTTGATGCCAAAAATCTCAGATTCAATTCAAAGTTCTAATAATGGCATCTAAAGTTTACTGTAAGTTTTCCAGCAAAAGACTAAAAAGTCAATTTTAAAGAGAAAAAAATCTTTTCAGGTCATCTTTATATATTCTAATCTCTGCATTCCAAAATGGTTTGTAGGTCACTCTTTTATTCCGATGATTCCGATGAAGTGAGCTGTAGCTCACGAAAGCTTATGCTCAAATAAGTTGGTTAGTCTCTAAGGTGCCACAAGTACTCCTTTTCTTTTTGCGAATACAGACTAACACGGCTGTTACACATCCTGCACCCTCTACAGAGATTCCACATCAGTCATCGCTCTATTTTGGAATACCCGAAAATAAACAAGGTTCATAAAATCTGCCATGGGATGTTTGAATTATGACTCTTTGTTCTAGAGGGACTCCTCTTGCTTTGGGGTAAGAAGATTCACTCTAAGAAAGGGAGGGCACATGAGTTTTTCACCAGTGTCCTGTCCAGAGCTAGACTGACCCTTTGGGCTCAGCCTTGGGTTGGGAGCAGTGTGCAGCTACCCCACTGCAAAAGGGGGAGAGTCTTTTCTCTGCTGGAGCAAGAGAAGAGGCATTCTAGGTTGTGAAACCTGTTTTCAGGGTGTAGTTACTTCTTTCCTCACCTTTTGCTGACTGGAAAGTGGTGTAATCATGTCATGAAAAAACTTATTGGAGACTGAAGTTCACGCCAGTGCAGAGGGACTGTAGAAGACGCCATGGATCATTTACGTTACCTACATTTTCATTACCCATTGTATTGTCCATGGGGTTGCAAGGGAATAGCCAGTCTTTAACCCATACTTTCTTCTTCCATATACACCCAAGTTGTAATTGGAGTAGATCCAACCTGATCCTCCTTACTCTCTGTGATTATGCAGGAATCTTGCCTTCATAGTATAGGATATCAATGTACACTTTTTCCTTTTAAAATCTCATTTTTTACTTCACGTACAAAAGGGGTGGGGTGGGGTGGGGGGGTGGCAGGGGGGTCTGTGGGTTATTTACTTTTTTTTTTCAATCTAGTCCACTCTTATTCACTGGAAATTAAATATCTAAGAACTTGGCTTTATGGAGCTAGTTGCAAATGCAGGATTTTTATTTTCTTTCCTTTTCTTTTACATTACAGCAAATTACTATTTTCCATCCAGTACTCTGATTTTCCTTAAATAGATCCCTGCTGCATAGACACTGCCGTTCTGTGTTCTTCAGGAAATTACAATAGAAAACGCTAAAATTCCTTTCTGCAGTTAGTAGGCTGTTGCACATTATGTAACACCCTGGGGATTTCTAAAAATAACCTGAAATTTGTAAATCAGTTTTCTGCTGGATGGAATAACATCTTCTGACAATGCTCTGAGCTGTGTTTATAAGCAAATACTAAGGGTTCCAGTCTTGCAAGGTCCTGAGCATCTCCTGAGTAGTACTGAGCACCATCAGCTCCAATGTACTTCATTCGGTGCATTGGTCCTTAAATGCACACAGTACACATGTTTCCGTGCACCTCTGGAGAAGGTTTGTGCCCTCCTTTCCCTCTAAGATAAAAACTTGGTTTGGTTGAAATCAGAGCTGAATGAAATCTGTCATTCTCATATCAAATTTAGATTGTTTTGTGATTGTGAGATCCCCAAATTAGCCAACTTAGGTGTAGTGAGAATGACTTGAGTGCCCTACCCACTTTGTACTCTGTCTTTCTGGCTCATTGATTCTTTACTTATTTAATACACAATGGAACAGCTTCAACAGGAAAGACTGAGGGAGCTCTGCATCAGAATATCCCATCCCATCCCTCAGAGGTGGATGATCCCTGTTCAAATCTCATCTCATCAGAAGATGGGAGGACTTGAACTGTGGGGTCACCCACCTCCCAAGTGTGTACTCTGCCCTCTGGGCTCAAGGTTTTGAGGGAGGCCTTTTCACCTGGTGGCTGTTTTGTGTGAACTTGCCTGAAGGGCCTGTCCGGTTGGCGTAGTGATTGGGGCCCCACACATGAGTTAGGCTGGTGAACACCAATCTGTCTTCCCTGGTTTGTGAATTGCACAAGGGCTCAGGTGGGAGATAGTTGTCTGGATACCTAGAGGGAGGCAGCAGTGCACATGTGCAGAGGCAGAAACATAGGTACCGAGGAACCTTTTCAGTGCAAAAACTTAGGTGCCAAGGGAGTCTAGGCACCTACAGGATTCAGCAGGGGTTGTGTGAATTGCAGTAGTCTCAAAACTGGGACTTAGACGCCAGAATCTAAAATACTGGAGCAAACTAGAACTTTTGAGTGCAGTGGTCAAAAGCCATTTGCTTTTTAGGAAGGATCCCCTTGAAGCTTACCAGTTTTGTTAAAAGGTTATAAAGTGGATGTGGTAAATTGCAGTGCTTGTAGTAAATTGGAGGTGTGAAATGTTTTGCATTTGTGCTCCAGTTTGGTGGCGGTGCTTTTGACGTAATTGTAAATATAAAACCTAGAAAAACTTAGACGTAGAAGTGTCCAACTTTTATTTTTTTGAAAACCTCAAGGAAGGCAAGGCAGCAATATTTCAGCCTGCAGCTCACATGAGCTATTCATTACTATTGCAAACTAAATTGCCCCACTGGTGGGGCAGCTGGGAATTCTAGTGGGAGGTGAAACTGCACTCCTTAGCATATTTTGTGTCTTGGTGATGTAAATATTAAATGCATAAATAAATGACTGACTAATAGTACTTGGCTTTTATATTTCTCTTTTCATCATCAAAGCCCTGTGCAGATATTTAGTAATTGTCAAGCACCCTTTTTGCAATAGTTATCTTCCCCTATGTGGAAACTGACAAGCAGGACAGGAGTCAGTTTCAGGGTTGAGATTAGGATTTGGGATTTCCTGATTCCTGTGATTAATCCACTCAGTTTTCATGATATTTATTCGAGAAAACAGACAAAAAAGATATCCACTTCTCTTAGGTATTACTTGCCAAAGCAGTCTGAGTTTCTGCTTCCCTTTCAATATCCTGACATCGTACACACTTTTTCTTATGGGGTTATTGCAAGGAAGACCACTGGGAATTATCAGTTATATTTTGTTGCACTGCATGGCATAAAGCTGCCTCATAATAAGTAAATTGCTTTTCTGCAGTACAGCAGAGCTTAGTAGCATTAGCCATCTCTTCAGTGTAGCAGCCAACTTCAGTGGCCTACAGTATCCAGTATGTTTCACAATATGTACAATATCATGGCATACTATTCTTCCCCGATCCCATTTTATGAATTATTTACAAATTCAGAAAAGAGCCATGAATTACAAATATAAGGGGGGGAAATTGATAGAAAAAGAGGCATATTTAATTTTTTTAAAAAATATTTTAGGAAGTTCACACATTTAGAATAAATCTTCATAAGCACTTGTGAAACAAAGGGCAGAAGATCAGATCTTTAACTGCTGTAAATGGACGTCCCGCAGTTGACTTGAGGATGTGGTCCACACCGTCTGTCCTCAGACTGAACACTCAGTTCAGACTAAATAGATCATGTGTAGTTATAGATGAAAGAAGAGAAAAATAATCTTACAGATTGCAATGTACAGAATTAATCACATAGGTAAGGCTGGACCATCCTTTCAGCATCAAGCCCAAGTGACCAGGTTTGTGGAAAGAAAGTTCTGTGGGGACAAGGAAGGAATCCTGTACTAACCAAGTCTTGAGTCTATAGTATCCCCATGTGCTCCTGTGCCCTCTACTCCCACCACTCAGTGTTGGGGGAAATGACCAGTTTCTCAGTGCAGCAGTGAATCCCCAATTCTGAACCCCACCTCCATTTACATCCTACGTGCAAGTGTCACTGTGCAGAAATGTGGAGGGATCTCCTGCATGCACGAGGTGCAGAGTTCCTCTGTAGGCTCGCTAAATTATGGTGCCCTTGCACACCTAACTCACTGCAAGCCAGGGCAGTGAAGGAAAGTAGGTTTGCCATGTAGACATTACGAATGTAAGTGAAAGAAGAATCAGAGTTTCAAATGTGATGAATTAAATAAAAATTCTGGTACAAATAAATTCCCTAAAAAAAATCACCCTCCAGGGTAAAATTACCCACCTATCCAGCCAGCTATTAATACTACACCCTGCATTCTAGTATGGAAAATGCACTTCTCCATTTTCCCTCCAGCATTCCAACTGGGCAATTATACATTGCTCATAATCATACAGAAAAGCAAGACTTCTTAATTTGTTGAGGGAACAAAGTGGCTGTATATACATAACTAAAGTACTTAGACTGCTTAACTTTACTCACACAAGAAGTTCCATTTAATCCACTCCTGTGCATAAAGCACGTTTGTTACTATATTTTGTGAGCGTGGGGCCCAATGCCATAATCCCGACCCTCTCCTCTAGAAGGGAAAAAGAAATAGTCACTTCAGAGGAGAAATTGCATAGTTTTTGCAAAGTCCAAGCGGAAGCTGTCTGCTTATAGGAATATTACGAAGGCTACAGAATATATGAGACCTGCTCAAAGAAGCAGGAAGTTTTGTTTCAAAAACTTTCTTAGAGATGCCCATCAGTATCTCCACTGCACTTCCCATGGGCCTGCAGTCAGTATAGGTAACAGAATTTTCCAGATCATCTACTTTGCCCTTTCATCAGTGCATCCATATTTTCCTGTAAGGACTAGGTGATAGAGTTGGCATTCAGTTTGTCTGCTCTTGATCTCATGATGAATATTCCCAGGACAGTGAGAATCCAGTGTTTTGCCAAGCCTGGAAAATCTAATGAGGGAGCTGTTGGTTTAGAGAACTCAGAGGCAGTCCCTCACCTTCTAAAACACAGGCACTGGAGCTTACCACAGTAATGTGACTACTTACTTGGTAGGTCTTTGGGCGGGAGGTTTAGTAGGAGATTCTAGTTGTCCACATCCTGATGATGAGGCTGAGTTTGTGATGGAAGTAAATCTCTCTCTGAGCCTGCATTTTTATTTATCTTTCCGAGGCTGTTAGGCTGCAAAATAATTGCAAAAGAACATAGTCC
Source organism: Lepidochelys olivacea (assembly GCF_965140295.1). NCBI lineage: Eukaryota > Metazoa > Chordata > Testudines > Cheloniidae > Lepidochelys > Lepidochelys olivacea. The sequence continues at coordinate 37,594,839 of NC_140411.1, read as the reverse complement.
TTTAAACAATAATGTGTAATTATTGTTTTCAGAGGGTTTATTCTGCTCAATTATGCTAGTGTGAATTGGGAGTAATGCCCCCTCAAGCCAAAGGAATTGCTCTCGATTTTATGCTGATGTAACGGAGAGCAGAATTTTCCTTTTAAAGTATTTATTCTATAGGTAATAATGATACACATCCATTTCAAGAGGACTTATCCTACACAGTATGGCTAACTATTTTTTAAAAATAAAAATGTAAAGGCTTTCATCCTGCACATTAAATACAGTTAATTAAAATTTAAGAAATGCCCCATATATAATAAAAGTGAAAATCTGTGAAGTTCTTGACCACCCTTCCAGTCCAGGGCTAATCTTGTCTCCTTCAATTTATTTTAGGCTCATACCTCTCTCAAAAGTGACACCATATAGCCAGCTGGAGGTGGAGCAATTTAGGATATGTCTACACTGCAAAATAAAGGTGTGTTCTTAATCCATGTTGGCTAACTTGGGTTAAAAACAGCAGTGAAGACATGACAACTTGACTTTAAAGTGGGTGAGCAGCTCAAGTTCAAGTCTATAGGGAATATAGTCTATAAACCGAAGTTCGCTAATGCAGGTTAGCTAAGATGAGTTAAGAACGCACCTTTTTTTGCAGTGTAGACATGCCTTTGGTGGTGGTAGCACAGGGCAGTTTATTTTATAGATCATTTAATAATTAGCACAAAGAAGAGGAAAACAATCATAAGAACATAAGAAGTCATATTGGGTCAGACCAAAGGTCCATCCAGCCCAGTATCCTGTGTGCCAACAGTGGCCAATGTCAGGTGCCCCAGAGGGAGTGAACTTAACAGGTAATCATCAAATGATCCATCCCCTGTCACCCATTCCCAGCTTCTGGCAAACAGAGGCTAGGGACACCATCTCTGCCCATCCTGCCTAATAGCCAATGATGGACCTGTCCTCCATGAATTTATCTAGTTCTTTTTGACCCCTGTTATAGGCTTGGCCCTCACAACATCCTCTGGCAAAGAGTTCCATAGGTTGACAGTGTATTGTGTGAAGAAATATTTCCTTTTGTTTGTTTTAAACCTGCTGCCTATTAATCCCTGAAAAGGGAGAAAAAATTCAAAATGCCATACATGAGAATTTTATGTTTGGCAGTTTGCACTACAGAGCTAAAACGTTTCTTGAGGTGCCCTTTTAAGCTGCTATGCTGTGCATATGAAACAGGCACCTCTTTATCTTACATATTAAATAAGGATCGATTATGTTTTTAAAATGAGAGTACTTAATATTGGAGAATTCCATATGCTGGGTTATATAGTTTAGTAGCTTTCTCACACAAGCAGCATTCAAATGAATCCCCTAGAATGAAGTTAGGGAGTAAAGGCATAGAAATGCAAACACTAACAACAGGCACTTGGGGAAATAAATTAGGCATGTAGCAGTTCAATTGCCCAAGATCTTTCACTTGCTGAATTCTCAGTTTGAGGTTGGCAGTAAGATGTGTATTGCTGTTATCTGGGTTGTACTATATGGTGTCAAGGTTCCTCCCCCACTCTGAACTCTAGGGTACAGATGTGGGGACCTGCATGAAAACCTCCTAAGCTTACTTTTACCAGCTTAGGTTAAAACTTCCCCAAGGTACAAATTAATTTTATCCTTTGTCCTTGGAATAACCACTGCCACCACCAAACTCTAACTGGGTTTACTGGGAAACGTAGTTTGGACACGTCTTTCCCCCCAAAATCCTCCCAACCCTTGCACCCCACTTCCTGGGAAAGGTTTGGTAAAAATCCTCACCAATTTGCATAGGTGACCACAGACCCAAACCCTTGGATCTGAGAACAATGAAAAAGCATTCAGTTTTCTTACAAGGAGACTTTTAATAGAAATAGAAGTAAATAGGAGTAAAGGAATCACCCCTGTAAAATCAGGATGGTAGGTACCTTACAGGGTAATTAGATTCAAAACATAGAGAATCCCTCTAGGCAAAACCTTAAGTTACAAAAAAGACACACAGACAGAAATAGTCATTCTATTCAGCACAATTCTTTTCTCAGCCATTTAAAGAAATCATAATCTAACGCATACCTAGCTAGATTACTTACTAAAAGTTCTAAGATTCCATTCCTGGTCTATCTCCAGCAAAAGCAGCATATAGACAGACACACAGACCCTTTGTTTCTCTCCCTCCTCCCAGCTTTTGAAAGTATCTTGTCTCCTCATTTGTCATTTTGGTCAGGTGCTAGCGAGGTTACCTTTAGCTTCTTAACCCTTTACAGGCGAGAGGATTTTTCCTCTGGCCAGGAGGGATTTTAAAGGGATTTACCCTTCCCTTTATATTTATGACATATGGCAATCAATAACACATGATTGGGAAGGGGTATGGAGCCATCAGCAGCAGACTGAGGGGTAGGAGGGGCTATGCTGGCCAATGGCCGCACTTCAGGGAACCCCCATTGGAAGAAGGAATCTCCCAACATCTCCCCACGCCACTGAGTGCACACGGAGGTGGCAGTAGCTGTCGGCACAGCAGATGCTTTCTGGCCTTTAGGCACTTACAGTAAGACGACAATACAGGTAACATTAGATTGGACAGTTTGGGCTTTTGGTTTTATTTTGGAGGTTGGGGTGGGTGGAAGAAGGGTAAAGTGTTGCAGCAGCAGCAGGCATGGTGAAACCTGTTTGCTTGGGCAGCTGGATGGGTGAAGGGAGGGGTAGCAGGAAAAGAAGTGTATGTTTAGGGTGTGTTTTGAGGAAAGAAAAGTATCTAATTCAGAAGACATGGTCCCTAGACATCATCTTGAACTTTGTGCTCTGGATGCTGTTTGTCCGTTGTTCTCTGTCTTTCCTATTTAGAATGTAAACTCCTTGGGCAGGGAATGTGTCGTCCTCATGTGTATGTTCATTACCTAACATGATAGGGCTTCAGTGCTGATTGTGACCTTAGGGCACTACTGGAATGTGAACTTGAATCATGATTATTAGAATGACCCATGCTTTGTTTTACTTATGACTCAAAGTAATGTATAATAGTCACTGAGAGTTCTACTTTACTGATTTTCTGTTCACTTAAAACATACATGTCTCCCTAGCTGTCTTTTGACTGTCTTTCTGAAGAAACAACGGGACCGTTTCTTATCTCAGTCAAACCAATGTAACCCTGATTGGAGATCAGAGTGTAGCCCATAAACTTTTTCATTAGGAAACCTATTATTCAGTTGGAGTGCTGGTGAACAGTGCTAAATTATATGGAAAACTTAAGTGCTCTATCCACTGAAGAGTACAGTACATTCAGTGGCTCTGAGAACTTCCCCATGGTGCCCTGCTGACATGCCTCGGTGCTGAAATTGAAAGACTGCACTTAAGCATTTAAATGTAGTTCAGCTTTGATGCCCTCTCAGGCTTTGACGTTTGCACTTATACTGCCAGCAGACCTGTCAGTTGTAATAGACTTAGGGCTTGTCTACCATGGCCCCACTGTGCAGAATATGGCAGTGTAAGTTGCAGTGTGGCCTAAAGTGTTGCACTGTAACTGCCCTGTGTAGACCCTGCTAGGGTGAACGAAAATGTACCTACCATAGTTCCTGTTAACATGGTCCATTTTCATTTGCACTAGCAGGGTCTAGCAGCATGTAGTTACAGTAACTCTTTGGTGCGCGCTGCAATTCACACTGCTGTAGACTGCACTGTGGGGCTGTGTACACAAGCCCTAAGGCTTCATTCACATAGGCCACTGAAGATCTCCCTTAGGGAAGTGACATTTGGCAACTAACAGCCTGAGCTAGATTTGAGCCAGTAACTGAGATGAACGGTTCTGCAGATCATGACGAGGCCTGGGAACCATCTGATCCTTAACAAGACTTTTCTATCCTGTCTGGCTTTTCTGATTATTTTTTCCATTTTGCAAATACAATTCAAGTATCTCGTGAATCCTATATTGGCAGGTAATAAATGAACTGTAACAGAATGTTTCCTTTCAGTTTTGCTGGATGTCTCTCTCTATTCTTGCATTATAAGAAAGGGTCAATAGGAGCACCACATTTACCTTCTCTGTGCCATTCATTATTTTGTATGCTTCTTTCATGTCCCCTTATTTGCTTCCTCTCTAATTCAGCCTCCTCTGACTCAGTCAGTAATTTGGTTTTTTTAAATAGAAACTAAGCTATTTCACTCTCATTCAAATGGCTGCCCTCTTTCCCTTTTAATCTCTGTTCGTGCTTGTTGTGAATTATTGTTAGTTAATAGAGAGACGGCTACTGTGCTTTACAGGCCAGGCATATTTTGGTAGCAAACCTAGTAACATTAGCGTTGGGATTCCCTCAGAGATCTTTTCCGCTTATCCAGAGGGCTTCATTCAGTTCTGGAAGAACCCTTCATCCAGTTCTCTGGGATCCAAAAAACTCAGTTCAACTCCAGCTCATCACTCTGGCTACTTTATTAGGCATGTAACAACTCTTGGGTTTAATTATGGAGGATACAACTCCAATTCATGTCACGCTACACACCTATCTTTATAGACATCTTTTCTAGCTGCTAACATCTATACCAGTGGCCCTCAACCAGGGGTATGCGTACCACTGTGGGTACGTAGAGGTCTTCCGGGGGAAGGTCAGTTTTTCTAGATATTTATAGAGTTTTACAACAGGTTACATAAAAAGCATTAGAAGTCAGTACAAACTAAAATTCATATAGACCATGACTTGTTTATACTGCTCTGTATACTATACACTGAAATGCAAGTACAATATTTATATTCCAATTTATTTATTTTATAATTATATGATAAAAATTAGAAAGTAAGCAAATTTCCAGGAATAGTGTGACACTTTTTTTGTATTTTTATGTCTGATTATGTAAACAGGTAATTCTTAAGTGAGGTGAAACTTGGGAGTACGCAAGACAAATCAGACTGAAAGGGGTATAGTAGTTTGGAAAGGTTGAGAGCCACTGATCTATGCAACTTGCATGTAAGGACCAATTGTTTGGCATATTGCATAAGGCAAGCTTATCAGTTCAAGGTGTTTCTGCCTACTTTGTTTACTAAAAACATACCCACAATAGCTTGCTTAGTTCTTGCCTCCCTTTAGTTACTGTAAACATACACAACACTTACTTGTTTCAGCAAGTATTTGTCTGGGGTTATCTGGTCTTAACTTGGGCCTGCTCATGTCAGCTAAGTTATCCCTGCAATTAGTTATGCTCATCCTAAGAAGCATATTTTACTGTGGTTGTTTTTCACATTTAAATGTGGTGCAGATGGGTCCAGGAATCTCATTTTTGGGTATCTTTGTGACAGAATGTCATGCTGTAGAGCCATGCAAATCGATACAAGGCTATTCTGCTGACTCACCCTGTCAACCAGACCAGGTGAGTCCATAGGTGCTGGAACTATGGGTGCAAGGGATGCTGCCACACTCCCTGGCTTGAAGTAGTTTCCATTATATGCAGGTTTACAGTTTGATTCATTGGCTCTCAGCACCCCCAGTATACAAATTGTTCAGAACCTCTTGGTGAGTCTCTTTAGATTCAGTTTGGGAGTATAAAAGACTGAGTCTCTCCAAGGCAAAAGGAGAGATGGGAAGTTGTGAAGGTAGAAATCCTAGGAACAGCCATCTTAAGAGGGTGCTTAGGGTAAGGTTTATGTTTATTGTTTACATTAAGGATATAAGAAGACCCCACTAATGGCCCATTGCATGTGTGCTGAGTTGAGAGTGGAGTGAGCGTCCACGTACACTTATTAATTAATCTTTGTTTTTTAAACTTCCATTTACATTTTGCAGGTGATGGAAGTCAAAGGACAAATGATCCATGTGCCTGAGTCAAATTCTATTTTGTTTTTGGGTTCCCCTTGCGTGGACAAGCTGGATGAACTGATGGGCCGAGGCCTACATCTTTCTGACATACCTATCCACGATGCTACCCGTGACGTCATATTGGTTGGGGAGCAGGCAAAGGCCCAAGATGGCTTGAAGAAACGAATGGATAAACTGAAGGCAACATTAGAGCGAACACACCAAGCTCTGGAAGAGGAGAAAAAGAAGACAGTGGATCTTCTTATTTCTATTTTCCCAGAAGAGGTGGCTCAACGGTTGTGGCAGGGGCAGCAAGTTCAGGCCAGGAAGTTTGATGATGTCACCATGCTCTTCTCAGACATCGTTGGCTTCACAGCTGTATGCGCCCAGTGCACCCCCATGCAGGTGATCAGCATGCTGAATGAGCTGTACACTCGATTTGACCATCAGTGTGGATTTCTGGATATCTATAAGGTAAGGTACTTCAGTCCATAAATTAGGGAAAGCATGTCTTCTTAAGTTGTCCCTGTAGCTCACTTCCTAAGTTGCAAAAACAATTTTAATAAAGTTGGTTGGAAAATGTTACGGTTTTTGTTTATGGAGAATTTTGAGGTTGTGGTGGAAAAATTTGAAATAAAAAATAGTTTGGTTGAAAACAAATATTTTTGATTCTGAAATGCCACGACAGTACCTTATGGGAGCTATAGTTTAGGTGCCTCATCCTTTCATTTTCCTCTGTGCACTGGGCTCCCTGATCAGACTGTCTCCCATGGTGCACCACAGTCTCACCTTTTTCTGAGAGGAGGTGGTCACCATGAGCAATACATAGCCATTGTGTATTACGGCTGAAGAAGTCCGGCTGGAGACCTTACTCCATAGAGGAGAATGAGGCACTGGAATGACAGCTTCCATGAGGTACTTTAGTGGCCTTTCAGTGTCAAAATACTTTGGTTTGGGGCCAAAAACTAAAATATTTTTGTTTTTTGGGCATTCAGTTTTTCAACAAAAAAGAAAATCAAAACTATCCACAGAAAGCTGACAGTTTTCAAAATAAATCATCTTTATTTATAAACCTTGTTTTTTGCAGGAAAAGGTTTCAATGTAATTTGTTTACTAGCCCTAGTTTTCAGGCTCTGTTAGTTTAAAAAAGGAGCCATAACTCTTTTATTTGGAGATCTACATGTGGACCTTTAAAGCAGAACTCTCCTAAAATATTTTCTCTTAAAAGGATGGTTTTTTCACAGTTTATGCTGTGTTTTGTGATTTTAATAAAGAAGGGGCCAGATAGTCTTCAGCTGGTGTAAATCAGTGTAACTCCATTGCAGCCAGTGGGAATATGCCAATTTTAACCACCTGAGATTCAGGAAAATATCCTTGTTGGTAATCAGTTAGAATCTTTCTTTTAGCAAAATGTAACTTTGTTAATGAGTTCTGTCCCATTTGCACTTGCTTCTGAGTCCTTTCAGATTTGAATGGTGCCTATTGTAATTCTGAAGTCCGAAACGCCACTAGTGTGGGGTTTTTTGTCCCAGGTCATGTTCAAAATTAAAGGGACGCATTTTCTGTTTCGGGTTCAGATGTGACAAGTTGGTGGAAATCTCATGAACAGCTGATGTTGTGAAAGTGTCTCTAGTCAAGGGTTCTTAAATCTGTCAATCTCAGTTGATTTGCATCAGTAGGACCAAATCTAGTTGAGAACAGCTCATGAGATTTCACTGACTCTGAACCTTAACCCCAATCTGGCTCTAAATCTGAACACTGATTCCTTATCTCATTCTACTTGTTAGGAAACTACAGTATAATACAAGGTATAACAAAGGTAAAAACAAAATCTGATAGGTCAAGGAGAGTAGCACAACATGGAAAGTGAAGCTGAAAGATGATGGGTAACGGTAAACCAATTCACACAAAGATTTCATCCAGACATTTCTAATACAGAATCTAAGAAATATTAAAAAATAAAACAGCATTTCAGAGGGATAGCAGAGGCAGCATCTAACAGGCCTGGGTGTCTGTCGTTTGTGACAACAAGCAATAAGAACCCACACATCTACTTCTAATTTGCATCTTCATGTATTTATGAAAGATTCTTTGTGTAACACTGCGGGGTCTGGGCCCACTGTAGTCTTTTAGGCTCGGATTCACCCAGGGATTTAGGTGTTGGGGCGGTCCCAACACCTACCTTATGGGTCTCTAGAAAAATCACAGGAAGAACCCTGTGACCCAGAAAGCCTGAGTTAGTTGCTAGCCAATAGGAGATGCTGACTAGAGGGATACGTCCTAAACCCCACCCCTCTCACGGAGATAGGTGCCTAAGTTCACGCTGCAGAGAGGCTCCAGTCTTTGCCAGTGATTCAGAACCAGGAACTGCTCTCCTGGATTCAGGTGCTCAGGTGCCATAGGTGAGAATAATTTAGGCACCTAACTCCACAGAAAACAGGCATAGGAGGAGGTGGTGCCTACCCTGTAACTTTTAGCCCAGTGGTCAGCACACTCCTCCAGGATGTGGGAGACCCAGATTCAATTCCCCCCTCTACTGAAGGGGGAAAATGGATTTGAACAGGGGTCTCCCACAGCTTTAAGTGCTATAACAACTGAGGTATGAGGTACTCTGATGTGGGCTTCCCTCAAATCACTCCTGTTGAAGCTGTTCCACTCTGGCTCAATCGCTCATTATTTATCCAAAGAGAGTGGGAAAGTGGGAATGACTCTCTAACCCCATGATTAGGGCATCCACATGGGAGACCCATGTTCAAATCCCTTCTCCCCCCTGTAGCAGAGTGGTTAATTGAACCTGTCTTTCTTACATCCCAAGGGCTCGAACCTCTGGGCTAAAAAATTTTCAGGTGGCCACCACCTCTTCTGCCAGAAATTCAGTCAGCAGTCTCTGAGTACACCTACCAGATCAGGCCCCAAATGTGAGTCCAGACATCTGTCCTCCTCAGTTTGTCAATTGCTCTGAGGCTTAGATGGGAAATAGACAGCCAGACACTTAGAGTAAGACAGCAGTGTACATGCCCGGTGGCAGAAACTTAGGCACTGCATCGGCATAGGCACCTGCAGCATCGGGTGGGAGTTCTGTGAATCGCTGTAGAACCTTAAACTGGGACTTAGGTACCTAAAACCAGACTTAGGGCTTGTACACACTACCGCTTATGTTAGTATTACTTATGTAGCTCCGGGGTGTGAATAAGCCACCCCCCCCCCCGCGTGACGTAAGTTACACTGACCGACCTCGGCGCCGGTGTGGACAGCACTATGTCAGCAGGAGAGCATCTCCTGTTGACATAGCTACTGCCTCCCGTGGAAGTGGTTTTATTATGCTGACAGGGCGCTCTCCCGTCGGCATTGGTGCAGCTGCGCTGCTGTAGCACTTCTAGTGTAGACTAGCTCTTGGGCATCTAAATCCCCAAGTATTTACCTTTGTGAATCCAGGCTTTAGATCTAGCTCTCTTCAATCCTTTCCTATTCGTGCTTTCTTGACCTTTCTCCTCCTGCATTATATTTCAGGGTGTTAAATTTTACTGTCAGTTAGAGAATTGATATGGTTTGACTAACCAAACTGTAATCAATCCTGATGAAGTGTGTCCTGGGATCCATCAGATAAGTGTCTTGGAGTTTCGGTGGTGTTTTTTTGTTTGGTTGTTTTTTAATAATGTCTCTGCTGGTTTTTATGTGTAATTTTTTTCCAGGATCTGAAGTGTAAAAATTAGGGCTGTCGATTAATCGCAGTTAACTCATGTGATTAACTAAAAAAAAATTAATCATGATTAATCGCACTGTTAAACAATAGAAAACCAACTGAAATGTATTAAATATTTTTGGAGGTTTTCTACATTTTCAAATCTATTTCAATTACAACATAGAATGCAAAGTGTACAGTGCTCACTTTATATTTTTTATTACAAATATTTGCCCTGTAAAAATGGTAAACAAAAGAAATGTATTTTTCAGTTCACCTCATAAGAGTACTGTAGTGCAATCTCTATCGTGAAAGTGTAATTTACAAAGGCAGATTTTTTTTGTTACATAACTGCACTCAAAAACAAAACAATGTAAAACTTGAGTGCCTACAATGCCACTCAGTCCTATTTCTTGTTCAACCAATCACTAAGAAAAAGAAGTTTGTTTACATTTACGGGAGATAATGCTGTCCACTTCTTAATTACAATTTAACTTCAAAGTGAGAACAAGTATTCACATGGCACTGTTGTAGCTGATATCACAAGATATTTACATGCCAGATGCGCTAAAGATTCATATGCCATTGCATGCTTTGGCCATTGTTCCAGAGGGCATGCTTCCATGCTGATGACGCTCGTTTAAAAAAAATGCGTTAATTAAATGTGTGACTGAACTCCTTGGGGGGAGAATTCTATGTCTCTTGGTCTTTTACCTGCATTCTGCCATATATTTCATGTTATAGCAATCTCTGATGGTGACCCAGCACACGTTGTTCATGTTAAGAACACTTTCACTGCAAATTTGACAAAATGCAAAGAAGGTACCAATGTGAGATTTCTAAAGATAGCTACAGCACTCAACCCAACATTTAAGACCCTGAAGTGCCTTCCAAAAATCTGAGAGGGATGAGGTGTAGAGCATGCTTTCAGAAGTCCTAAAAGAGTAACACACTGATGCGGAAATTACAGAATCCAAACCACGAAAAAAGAAAATCAACCTTCTGCTGGTGTCATCTGACTCAGATGATGAAAATGAACATGCACTGGTCTCATAGACTCATAGATATTAAGGTCAGAAGGGGCCATTATGATCATCTAGTCTGACCTCTTGCACAATGCAGGCCACAGAATCTCACCCACCCACTCCTGCAATAAACCTCTCACCTATGTCTAAGCTATTGAAGTCCTCAAATCAAGGTGCAGAGAATCCTTCAGCAAGTGACCCTTGCCCCATGCTACAGAGGAAGGCGAAAAACCCCCAGGGCCTATTCCAATCTGCCCTGGAGGAAAATTCCTTCCTGACCCCAAATATGCTTTAGATTGTTATCGAGCAGAACCCGTCATCAGTATGGATGCCTGTCCTCTGGAATGGTGGTTGAAGCATCAAGGAACATATAAATCTTTAGAGCATCTGGCATGTAAATATCTTGCGAAATTGAGCTTTTTATGTGTTACTTTTGGAACAATAAACATGTTAATCACAGAAAAAACAATCTGCAGTGAAAATAGTTTCCATTAGCTTAGTGAAAAGCATGCCAGTGAGATTATATTGCTATGCAAAGGGCAAGTTCAGTTTCTCTCTGCTTCTACAGCCTGAAGAGAGCTGCGGGAGCACCAGCTCCATGGCCTTAAACTAACAAACATAGTAGCCATTAGGATGAGGATTAGGATGAGGACACCCCAAAAATATGAGGGTGAGGAGCTTAAATGTGGTAAAAGGTAGGGGCTATTCATACATATATGCATGAAGGATGTCAAGGCCTATAGCACATCTGGTCTTAAGTAAAACTGTGGAGTTCTCCATTGGCATGCTAGAGTTAGACTAGGGTCCATCTCAACCTTCAGAGTTCTCCCCAAGGATAGAGTGAGTGTACAAATGCTTCCAAGTGCACATTCCTGAGGGACATCCAGAAAGAGCCTGGGACCTTTTAGAAATTGTCTCTATAGCCCTCTGCATGCTAAACAGTTTGCCTTTGACTAAAACTGTTTTGGTAATAAAACCATGAAGAAAAGCATATTAATGGAAGAAGACTTGTATCCTCTGTGGATGGGCACAGAGGAGGACACAGACTGAGCAGTAGGTTACACACTTGTTCTTTACAAAGGAAGCTTATCCTGAGTGTCTGAGGCCCACACAATTTTAAATCACGGGCAAGTCTCAGTTATGTAACCAGTGGCCATCTTGGTTGATATACAACGGATTAAACCAAGCCCCTCGGGACCTGAAAGCATGAGCTGCTACAGCTTCAGCTAAAGAGCAGGGATCTTAAGCCTACCTCTGTAAGAGACTTATATTTGGTATTTCGGTTCAGTATGGTATCAGATGCTCTGATAATATTTATCTGTGAAATTAACTTATGAAATCCATAGAGGAAAATATCTTGCATATGAAATATAATTAATTTTATAAAGCATATTTCATATGTGGTGTAAGGCAATTTTTAAAATAAAATAATGGATGGATACCTCCAGTACTGCAGTAGTGCAGTACTGATCAGAGAAATGATGGTAGTTGCAAAATTTTATGATGAGCTTATTTTCTATCTGAAAGATCAGCAGTTTTCAAACAGAGTCTATGGAGTCTGATGGCCTGAAGAGCACTCGGTGGTGGTCTGTATGGTGATGGCTGTCCCTTTCCGTTTCCAATTGCTAAATCACATGAAAAAGCATCTAAAATTATTCATTACTTTCTTAACGTTAAGGAATTGGTGTAGTTGCTATGGAGATGTTATATGATCACAGAGGAAATAGTTCATGTGATCACAAATGGGTGAGGAGATTGTGTCATGGACCATCTATAAAGTTGTCGGAAAAAACAGTCGAAAAAGCTTGAGAACCCCCTCAGCTAAATGACAAAAATAGCAAGTCTGACAATGTATCCTCAGCAATAGCTGTCACACAGACTTGGACATTAGGGGCCTGATTCAGCAAAGCACCTAAGCACATGCTTATCTTTAAGCATGTACCAAGAAAGGAATACAATGAGTGTTCTCTCCCATTCCTTTTGAAAACTGGCATGGAATCTTTAACTGTCACCAACACGTTCATCACAGATGGATGGAAGTGACATCAATTTAACATTTTACATTAGTCATCACCCATATAATTACTGCCCTGCAGTGTGACCATTGGATGTGAGCCCAAATCATGAGGAGACACTTGAATCTATTATTTTCTGAGCCAGAATCAAGAGTAGTGCCAATGACCCAGTTATGTGTGCTGTATATGGTACATGTATGTGTTATACATTCTGAGGGTTATTACTTCTAGTTAACTGCTTTGAGACATTCCTTGTTGAAATCTGTGGGTTCATGGATCACAGTACTTAAATTATCTGGCCTGGCATTAGTTTTGAAGGAAGCTTGGCTAAGTCCTCTGAGAAAAATAAAAGGGAACATGTAATTGTAAATCATCCTGTTACTTTGACAAGTTATTTTATGGTTTACTGCCTTTTGTATAACTGTGTGCCACTTTCCATCATGAATTATTGTATGGTAGTTAAAAGTAAGGATTGTCCTGTTCACTGCAATAAGGTAGTACATTGATGAGGTGACTGAGAACAGATTGTTATAAGCAGAGCATCAAAAAATAAAACCAAAATAAAAATTCTACTGAATATTTGTATACATTTTTAAACAAAACTTCTTAGTGTGTTTTGCATCCCTCCTCTATTTGCTTTTCACCAAAACAGCAAAATATTATTTTAGCAGAATATTTGCAGAAAGAGAATTTGTAGTCACCAGTATTTGTATCTGAAACCTGATTTTAAGTGTTATGCTCATCTAACCACAGGGAACAGAAACATACCATGTAACTTATGTGCAATCAAAACAGTGTAGTTTTCATATATCCTTCTGTATAAGCAACAGATCAAGAATAATTTGCAGAGATTAGCTGGTGAGTACTTTTTGAATAGCAAATTTGGGGAAATTGACATCAGTTTGTAAAACAGAAAATGAGGCAAAATTCATCAAATAAATTACCTGTTACCAGTCATTCACCCAGCTCTACTTTTAAAGCATGTTGAATTCAGAATCTCAATGTGAGAGAGTGCTTCTGACCTGGAACTAAGAAAGAGAAACTAACCAAAAAGCAGTAATAGTTCACCATTATTTCACACTTTGCATCCAAGGATCTCAAAATGCTTTCAATAATTAATAGCTTTCCTTGACAACTCTCTGTGATGTAAATATTAAGTATTTATTATCTCACTTAACAGATGAGACATAACACATTGAAGGGCTTCAAAGTGTACATGCACAAGTTCATGCATTTTTTTTTTTGCATGGCACATGCAAACTCTAGTCAATAAACAGGTGCAAACTGATAGCATACAAATACACACCCTAGATATTTGTACATAGAATCATAGAAGATTAGGGTTGGAAGAGACCTCAGGAGATCATCTAATCCAACCCCCTGCTCAAAGCAGGACCAACACCAACTAAATCATCCCAGCCGGGGCTTCGTCAAGCTGGACCTTAAAAACCTTTAAGGATGGAGATTCCACCACCTCCCTAGGTAACCCATTCCAGTGCTTCACCACCCTCCTAGTGAAATAGTTTTTCCTAATATCCAACCTAGATCTCCTGCACTGCAATTTGAGACCATTGCTCCATGTTCTGTCATCTGCCACCACTGAGACCAGCCTAGCTCCATCCTCTTTGGAACCCCTCTTCAGGTAGCTGAAGGCTGCTATCAAATCCCCCCTCAGTCTTCTTCTGGAGATTAAATAAGCCCGGTTCCCTCAGCCTCTCCTCATAAGTCATGTGCCCCAGCCCACTATCATTTTCGTTGCCCTCTGCTGGACTCTCTCCAGTATTTCTACATTCTTTCTGTAGTGGATGCGGGGGCCCCAAACCTGGACGCAATACTCCAGATGTGGCCTCACCAGTGTTGCCAAATAGAGGGGAATAATCACTTCCCTTGATCTGCCGGCAACACTCCTACTAATGCAGCCCAAAATGCCATTAGCCTTCTTGGCAACAAGGACACACTGTTAACTCATCTCCAGCTTCTCGTCCACTGTAATCCCCAGGTCCTTTTCTGCAGAACTGCCGCTTAGCCAGTCGGTCCCCAGCCTGTAGTGGTGCATGGGATTCTTCCGTTCTAAGTGCAGGACTCTGCATTTGTCCTTGTTGAACCTCATCAGATTTCTTTTGGCCCAATCCTCCAATTTGTCTAGGTCACTCGGGATCCTATCCCTACCCTCCAGCTTATCTACCTCTCCCCCTAGCTTAATGTCGTCTATGAACTTGCTGAGGGTGCAGTCCATCTCATCATCCAAATCATTAATGAAGATATTGAACAAAACTGGCCCCAGGACCGACCCCTTTTTGAAGGTTTACTCCAGGTGTCTTATAGAAAAACACACAAACTCTGCAGCAGAGCCAAGACTAGACCCCAGGGGGAAGATCCTCAGTTGATATAAGTTGTCAGCTCCATGATCACCATTGCCCATAGTTTGGGCATTTTTTTTTTGTCTAGTGTGGCTTTCCATAGTATATGTACCAGACCACAATGCCTGAATTCTTGGTCAGTCTGTCTCTGTCCTGCTTAAGCCTCTGTACTTGTTCCGCAATGATGGCTGTCATTGTTTTGATCCTTTCCTAGGCCAGTTCAGCTGCCAATATTATTTGGAGACGTTTCCCTAGCATTGGATCTGTTTGTCTCAATAATCTCTCCTGGAAACTAACATCACTTGTTTGACAAACGAGCCTGTCTCTCTTTTGGGAATCTTTTTAATATTTCCAAAGTTATATGGAGATGCCAGGGTTCTCAGCTCTGTAACATAAGTATCTATTTCATCTTTTTCTTCTTGGTTCCAGGTAAAAACAGTATCTCTCCACAGTCTCATTCTGTCTGAGGTGACCGTACTCCTCAAACAACTTAATCGGCTGTTCCAGTGTTTCAGGCACTAATCCTGGCAAAAGTGTCCCATTCGCTCCTTGTCCTTTTCTTCCAGTGACATAGTGAAAAACCTTTCCCTTCATTTTCCCATGTTTATTCGCTGGTGATCAGCTCTGCATACAGACTCAATTCTTGCTAAAAATCCTAAATTTCAAAGGTGCAGCAAACCCAGTAACTATGAGAAACTGTTACTCAGTAGTTCTGAAAATTAAGTCACTTATTTAGATGTTGAAGAATGGAGTTTTGGAGCCTAACTTCAAGCATACATTTTTGAAAATCGTGCTTTTAGTTTTTAATTTTTTTTCTTATGACGTTGCACATATAGGTGTTAACTTCAGTTGCAGGAAAAGTAGAAAATCCCAACACCATCTTCAAGGGAGACTACTGACCCTTAGCAGGGGGCAGGCCTGTCTATATTCCTATGCCCAGGTGCAGTCTTAACCAATATCCTCACAAAAGGCTCACTGGGAATCATGAGCTTCAAACTATGCTGAGGCTTTATATTTAATAAGTGATGAGTCCTAACCTGCTGCAGATCTTCTTGGCACATATGGTACTGTTAAGGGTACATCATTTCTTTTCATCTCTTCCTCATACTTTCTCACTTGTGTGTTGCTGTGTCTTCAGCAAATATTAAGTACAGTAGGTTGCTCCTCTTATGTTGCAGAGGCATAGGACTTGAAGGGACATCATGGGTCATTGAGTTCAGTGCTCTGCAATTGAAGGCAATGCCATCATATAATCAGTAGATAAACATATCAAGCTCTGCCTTAAAACTAGCTAGGATTTTTGCCCCCCCCCACCCACCCACACACACCTCCCCTCCAAGGTTATGTCCCCTCCAAGACATAGGCAAGCGAGGCAGCTGCCTAAGGTAGCAAATTTACAGTAAGATGGGGTGTGATTTACCCAGCATTAGCCTGCCCTGAGGTGGGTGAATAGTCCATGTGGAACCTGCTGACACACGTTAACAGTTCCTTAATGTGCTTTGATCTAGCCCTGGTACAAAGAGGACTAGCTCAAAGTGCATGAATGAACCATTAATGTGCATCAGCAGGGTGCTTGCAGTGCGTATCCTGCACACATTAACCCATTCGCAGAGGCCTTGGCCTAGACCATGCAGCGGAGGCACCCCAGAGGATCTCCCAGCGAGGCCTGACCCCTGATGGCCTCTCCCTGGATGAGCCTGGGTACAAAGGGCCCCCTGGGGCAGGCAGCAACCAGATAAGTGGTCCCCCCCCGCCCACCCTCATCTGCCCCCAGCCTTGTCCTGCCCCTTTATGGTCTTGCCCACCATTTTCCCTGCCATGCCTTAACCCCCCTGCTTAGCTTTCCTGTCCCCATCTCACCCCTGTGTCCTAGCCCATTTTCCACTCAGGGTCCTGCTCCCCCATCTATCTCTCACCTCATGTGCCCCCTCACCATAGGGGCTGCAGGTGGCAGCAGGAGAAAGCCATTGTTTCCATGCCAAAATCTGGCTCAGAGCATGCTGTGGCCTGGCCTTCACCTGCTGGCTGCCAAACTGAGGACAGGCTAGGTCTGGGAAACAGGATATCTGGTGCCCTCAGCCCTTGGGCTCACCAGCAGGGAAGGCTAGATAAGGAGCAAGGGGAGCTGGGGCTCTGGACGGTCAGGCTGGTGGGGGAGCAGGAGAGTCGGGCACATGGGCTGGGGGGGGTCCTATGCTGGTCCCCTGTTTTT
Organism: Lepidochelys olivacea; assembly: GCF_965140295.1. Classification (NCBI taxonomy): domain Eukaryota; kingdom Metazoa; phylum Chordata; order Testudines; family Cheloniidae; genus Lepidochelys; species Lepidochelys olivacea. The sequence continues at coordinate 37,577,765 of NC_140411.1, read as the reverse complement.
CATTCCTACTGGCACCCACAGCCCTGACTCCTTGGGATCTTTCTTCTTCCCCAGTCCTCCTCTCCAGAGCTCTGCCCTATTGTGTGCTGCTCCTCCACTCTATTTGCCTCTGGGGTCCTGCCCCACCGGTCCATGGCCTCCTTTTTTAGCATCCTGCCTCATCTGTCCCCTGCCCTCACCTCATTTGCCCCATGATCTTGGTCCCTGACCCCTAGTTTCCTAGCCTCTCCATACATCTGCTTCTGTTATAGTCCCCCGACCCTGTTTGTTCCCCACTGTGTCCTGAACTCCACTCCATCTGTTCCTGTGTTCTGGTCTCCTCTTGGGTCTTGGCCCTATCCCTACTCTGTGTTCATACTCCAGTCCCCCTGTATTATCCTCCCCATTGTTCCACCCCTGGATTGCATGGGCTTCCCCTTGCCCAGCCTTACGTCAGAGACACCTCCTCCCCCCAGCTTGTTGCTGCTTCCCCTGCACCTTAGGGGCTGCTCTTTGGATTGATACTCAGAGAGGATCACTTGAGATAGAGGGGGTTGGGGGAGGGCCAGAGTGAGCCCCAGGCAGAGGTGCCGACTTTCTGGTTTCCCTAGGGCAGCTCAACCCCCCCCCCCGCTCCGCCTAGGCCCCGCCCCCACTCCAGCCTTCCCCCCCAAGGCCCGTCCCACCTCTTGCCACCCCCACTTCACCCTTTCCCCTAGGCCCCATCCCCACTCCACCCCTTCCTCTGAGCACACTCCACCCTCTCTCTGCCTCTTCCTCCTCCCATTCCTTCCCCTCCTCTCCAGCAGCTCCTGCAAGCCACTCAACAGCTGATCACCGGCGCCTGGGAAGCGCTGCGGGGTAGAGGGAGGAGCTGTTCAGTGGGGCTGCTGGTGGGTGCTGAGCACCCACTATTTTTTTTGTGCTCTGGAGCACCCACAGAGTTGGCATCCATGGCCCCAGGCCACGAGCCCCAGTACATGGTGCTCTTGCAGATAAACCCTAATACAAGACTGGGAAGGGCTGCTGGCTCCTCACGGTGGGAGACCCTAACGGGGAGTCCTTCCAGGGAAGCCTGTTTATACAGGAGCATGCTGCTCTTTTTGCCTCTGTCACTCCAAAAGGGGAACTGGCATGGGGTGTTTCCTTTGAAATGTGGGTGCTGTTTTAGAGGAATTGCTTAGGTTCTGGGCAGGTGTTGGGGGGGTCACTTATCCACCCTCACACCCAGACCAGAGCTGTAACTATATTGTCACACCACAGTGTGATCCAATCTGTGTGCCCCAGACTCTCTTGTGCCCTTATTTTCAATTTTTTCTTCTACCTGGGGGGCTTCATCCTCTCAGCTCCCCAAGTATAGGGGGCTCTGCCACTTACACCTCTGCTAGGAGCTTTACCCCTTGACTCCTGGGCCCTACCAAAACTTTAACAAACCCAGTGCCTATGTTAAGGAACCCTTAACGTACACAGGGTGCACACAATGTAGTAGGAGGCCAGAGGCACACTGACCTTCTGTAGGGCAGCAACTTGTCTTGAGCAGCCTCTGCTCCCGTTTGAGAGCTGTGCCAGAGCCTCACTCTGCTGATGGGTAGAAATTGTCTAATTTCCAGTCTAAATTTATTCATGGGCAGTGGAGGAAAGGTGACTATACATAGCACTAATGGTCAACTGACACGGGGCTGGGATCTTATAAGAAGTTGTGTAGTGATTAAGAAAAAGGACTAGAAGCCACGACCCTGAGTGAACCATTAACTTCTCCATGCTTGTGTTTGCCCATTTGTGGAATGAAGACAAAAATACAGACTTCCTGAGGCTATTTTGAGGCTGAATTAAAGTATGTAAACTCCATTGACTTCTTTGCATGAATAACACTCCAGGTGTGCAAAATACTGCAATATTTTAATAATTTCTTTATCAGATTAATTGGTACAGTATTGGGGTACAAGAGTACAGTAGCAATTTATCCCATACTGTTAATTAGCTAATGCATAATCATTAAAGGCAATGGGAATTTTGCCATTGACTTGAATGGGAGCAGTATTCAGAGCTTAAAAAAATGTTTCTATTCACGTTATCCAAGCTTTGTTGAGCAACCCTTTCTTTTGTCATTGCAGTCACCTGACACTAAACAACTGTTTTACAAGTTATTGTTGTGACATTCTGTGTCTTGGGGGAACACCCTATAACCCCCATATTCCTCATTTATATATAATTGTGATCTTACCTTACAAGGGATGCTTTATATGTATCAGGGGAAAGGTTATGATCTGCTGAAAGACATTTCTCTATCCGGATAGGTATATCATTAATGCACATGAAGTTGAGAATTGTGTTGTATGGTGGTCACTAAAACACGCTGTAAATTGGGGAATCAGCCAGTTATTAGCTCACCAGAGGCAACAGTAAGGACAGTAGCCAACACCTGGGTGGGGTGTCAATCAACCCATCAACAACTGTTGTCCAGCAAGGGCGCTACAATGCAATGACCGACTCACTTGCATGAGGCTACACCAGGGGAATTGTTCAACCTCACCTGGAGACTCAGCAATGCACCCAGACAAGCCTAAACTTGATTTCTAAGCACATGGACTGAGGGTATAAAACCAAACACAGGGGGCCCATGCGGGGCCTTTCTCCTTCACCCACCTATGCTGCAAGCAACAAGGACACTCTGAAGAGGGGACTGGCCCAGATTTCAACGGTGAAATCTGTGTACTATGAACTGCAATATCCAGTGGGGTGAGAAAAACTGCTTAATCCAGATGTTGACCGGTCTAATAGGGTTGAGAGTTTAGACTGCATGCTTGTATTTTATTTTATTTTGGTAACTAACTCTGACTTTTTGCCTATCACTTAATATCACTTAAAATTGATCTTCTGTAGTCAAAACATTTGTTTTACTGTTTATCTTTACCAGTGAGTTTGCCTGAAGTTAATGGTAAATCTGCTCGGGTTTTACAAAGGCTGGTGTATGTCCAATTTCCATTGATGAAGTGGTGAACCAGTTAATAAATCTGCACTGCTCATATTGAGCAGTGTAAGATGGTATATTCCTGAGGTACAAGGCTGGGAGCTGGGGGCAGGGGGGGTGGAATTTGGCTGGTGCCTTTCTCTGGGTGATTCATGAGTGGCTCTGGAAGCATTCATGCAATCTAGCTGGGTGTGGGGGCTTCACATGCTTTTGTGCTGAATGATGATTGCTCCTGGAGGGGTTTGCTGCTGGTCACTAGAAAGGCACTGAGAGTCAGGCTGGAGAGAATTAAGGGGGCACAGTGGTCCCACAGTCCCAGGCTGCACACCGGGGATTCCATCACAATTGTGTCTAGATGGTTTTTGCTGTTTGTTGCAATCTAGTTCTTTACTCCAGTGTCAGCTTTGCTCACCAAGAGATATTAGCAATATGTGACCCATAAAGGTCATTTCAGGACTGTACTATGCAGACCTATTTTCGACACCATATAAATTAAGTCTGTCTTTGTTTTTACTAGTGAAAAATTATTAATTCTTTTCCTTTTAATGCCAGGTACAGAGCCTACAATATATGAATTGGTTGTTTCTTTGCCTTTCCTATGGAAAATAACTGTCTACAGATCAATTCAGTACTAGTTAAAATTCCCTTTCTACTGGCTACTGAGAGTAGGGTGACCAGATAACAAGTGTGAAAAATTGGGACACTTTTTTTCATGGGGGTTGGGGGCATAGCTGCATACATAAGAGAGAGCCCCTGATATTGGGACCATCCCGATGACATTGAGACATCTGGTCTCCCTAGCTGAGAGGATTCTGCCCCAGCCTATTAAGCAGGAGCTGTAGAAAGATGTTTGAATAAAAGCTTTCCTGCAATACTCCTGAGTTTGCCAGTATGTAGCGCTCTCTTTAAAAAAATAAATAAATAAAAAATCCCTTAATCTTAGTTATGGTCAGAGCAGTTGCTTCATAATTAGGCTCTCTGGGAAGGAGCTGGGATCTGTAGGAGAGACAGGTCTTAAAAGAAAGAGCTTTCTTATATGAACTGATTTCCAAACTCCACTAGAGAGAGACTTGGAATCCATTCCTGCTTTTATGGGAGTAGTTTTCCATCTGCCAAACATCTGCGCCCTGCTCACATTCATCTTGCGGGTGAATTTTCAAAAGCTGAATCTAGCACTATTACAGCATCACTGAGCTGCCGTAAAAAGCCCCTCTCAACTCTCACTGAGCAGCAAGCACTAGTGAAAAGTTAGGAAGAGAGATGCTGAAGGAATTGGAGTGAGAGGTGGGATCAGGGAGAGAATCCTGGGTCAGTTTGAACACTACCTTATTCTCAAATCCTTTGCAAAGTTCTATGAAGTGAAAGCTCAATGTTGTTTTGGCTGTGGAGTTAATGGTATACCCTGCAGTTAGAGTTCATTTTTTAGATTCTGGCATAAAAACCCAAATATTTTAATCTGATACAATCTTCTAATCATCACAAGCACCAGTGTTGCTTACTTCAAATAGGTTTCCAAGCTTTTCTGACAAGACCATGCAATAAAAAGACATGAGCACCCAGAATCCCTCAAAATGTAAAGATGTGGCCACATTGTGCACTCAATTACACCCATGCAACAACAATGGAGTGAGCTAGTTGGCACTCGTGTAACTGGGAGCAGAAGTTAGCACTTGATGGTTATGTTTAGTGAAACAGGTGAACTGAGTGTTGGGCATTAAGAGTGGTGAGGAGTTTGGAAGCTGAGCATGGTACTGCTATTATTGCTGAAAAAATAACTGTCTTGATAGTAACAATAAATACGAGTTCGTAATCTGTTCACTGGTTCACTGTACCTTTTTCAGAGCAGAGCACACGGTCCCCAGTGTGAGTTGAATCAGATAGGATTAGAGATGTTAACAGATGAACAAGGAATAAGTAAAAAGAACAGGAGTACTTGTGGCACCTTAGAGACTAACAAATTTATTAGAGTATAAGCTTTCGTGGGCTACAGCCCACTTCATTGGATGCATAGAATGGAACATATAGTAAGAAGATAGATAGATACACACGCGCGCCCGCGCACACACACAAGGTGGAAGTTACCATACAAACTGTGAGAGGCTAATTAGTTAAGATGAGCTACTATCAGCAGGAGAAAAAAACTTTTGTAGTGATAATCAAGATGGCCCATTTAGACAGTTGACAAGAAGGTGTGAGGATACTTAACTTAAGGAAATAGATTCAATGTGTGTAATGACCCAGCCACTCCCAGTCTCTACTCAAACCCAAGTTAATGGTATCTAGTTTGCCTATTAATTCAAGCTCAGCAGTTTCTCGTTGGAGTCTGTTTTTGAAGATTTTCTGTACAAAATTACCACCCCTAAATCTTTTACTGAGTGGCCAGAGAGGTTGAAGTGTTCTCCTACTGTTTTTTTGAATGTTATGGTTCCTGATGTCTAATTTGTGTCCATTTATTCTTTTACGTAGAGACTGTCTGGTTTGGCCAATGTACATGGCACATGATGGCATATATCACATTGATAGATGCCCAGGTGAACGAGCCCCTGATGGCATGGCTGTGACTAGGTTCTATGATGGTGTCACTTGAATAAATATGTGGACAGATTTGGCATCAGGCTTTGTTGCAAGGATAGGTTCCTGGGTTAGTGTTTTTGGTGTGTGGTTGCTGGAGAGTATTTGCTTCAGGTTGGGGGGCTGTCTGTAAGCGAGGACTGGCCTGTCTCCCAAGATCTGTGAGAGTGAGGGATCATTTTTCAGGATAGATTATAAATTGTAAATCTTTGATGATGTGCTGGAGAGGTTTTAGTTGGGGGCTGAAGGTGACAGCTAGTGGCATTCTGTTATTTTCTTTGTTGGGCCTGTCCTGTAGTAGGTGGCTTCTGGGTATTCTTCTGGCTCTGTCAATCTGTTTTTTTCACTTCAGCAGGTGGGTATTGTAGTTGTAAGAATGCTTGATAGAGATCTTGTAGGTGTTTGTCTCTGTCTGAGGGGTTGGAGCAAATGCGGTTATATCGTAGAGCTTGGCTGTAGACAATGGATCGTGTGGTGTGTCCTGGATCGAAGCTGGAGGCATGTAAGTAAGTATAGCGGTCAGTAGGTTTCCAATATAGGGTGGTGTTTATATGACCATCGCTTATTAGCACAGTAGTGTCCAGGAAATGGACCGCTTGTGTAGATTGGTCTAGACTGAGTTTGATGGTGGGATGAAAATTGTTGAAATCATGGTGGAATTCCTCAAGGGCCTCCTTTCCATGGGTCCCGATGATTAAGATGTCATCAATGTGGCGCAAGTAGAGTAGGGGCATTAGGGGATGAGAGCTGAGGAAGCGTTGTTCTAAGTCAGCCATAAAGATGTTGGCATATTGTGGGGCCATGCGGGTACCCATAGCAGTGCCGCTGACTTGAAGGCATATATTGTCCCCAAATGTGAAATAGTTGTGGGTGAGGAATAAGTAGATCACCTGGAAGTCCCTTTAGATCTAGACTCTGAGGCCTAGTCTTCTCAGCCAGAGAGCCTGCTTATCTCCAAAGTCTAACAACAACAACAAAAATCCTTTGCCAGAAGTTTTAAGATTTGTTTTCATTGGACCTAGTTTCCTGGTCAGAACTGCACTTCTTTCATTACTGTTAGTTGGTTTAGGAAGCCAGTCCGGAGAGTGATGAGGACTCATCAAATGTCATGAATACATTGTGGTGACTCAGGAATGAAAACTTCTTTAAATGGCTCCCATTGGCCACATCCACTAGGACCCAAAGAGAATCCTAAAATCACAGGGGGTGGGGACCACACATTAGTGGACAGTGGTGAAAGAAAGAAAGATAGAAAGAAAGAACCCAGCCATGGGTTTTTAATTGTGGTGTAGACATACCTCAGTGACAGGACAGCTATGGTAATTACAGATCTGTACAGAAGTATCTAAGGGCAGAATTTGACTAAAAGGAGTATTGGCGATCTCGGAGGCTTTGAGGTCGGATCTGAAGACAAAGTAATTGGCTCCTTGTTGTGAGTGATTATTTTATCAAATCCTTTTTGAACTAATTTAAAGAGATAGGAGAGAGGCCAGGACCTCTTTTCTACAGTGTGCTTTGTTCCACATTGTTTCAAAAAGTGGCTTGTTTATCACTGAAAGGTGATGATGATGATGCCCTATGATAGGTCTGCAGAGTCACTTTGCTAAGTACCACTACATTTTCATAATTTCTCCTGCAGTAAAACATGGGTCAGAGTATTGGTGAGATGAGGGTCCATTGGGAACTCCTAAAAACTTGGGAGACTCTTGACAGAGTTAAGCTTGAGAAAGTTTTGCTGGCCAGATTGAATTTTTCAGTTTCTCTTTAGAGCAGAGATCTTTCAGGTTACATCTAGTATGTTACAGAATGCTTTACAGAAAGTTTTCAGGTATGTCATTGATGTGCGGTCAGAATATAATGGTTCAACTGCTTTTATAATAAATAGTTGTCAGGAGTCAAAGGGGCAACAGGCATAAAAATGCTTGAAGAAAAGGAGTACTTGTGGCACCTTAGAGACTAACCAATTTATTAGAGCATAAGCTTTCGTGAGCTACAGCTCACTTCATCAGATGAAGATGCATCTGATGAAGTGAGCTGTAGCTCACGAAAGCTTATGCTCTAATAAATTGGTTAGTCTCTAAGGTGCCACAAGTACTCCTTTTCTTTTTGCGAATACAGACTAACACGGCTGTTACTCTGAAACCTGTCAAAAATGCTTGAGTCCTTCAGCCAAAATGAAGCATACACAAACAAGGCAATAAAAAAAGTGGGGAGGACATGTAACCCTCATCCCCAGTGTTTGCAAATATAGGAAACCATACCCAGGTCTTTGAAACAAAGTTAATAATCTAGGTGTCAATAGAAGAACATAAGAATGGCCATACTGGGTCAGACCAAAGATCCATCTAGTCCAGTATCCTGTCTTCCGACAGTGGCCAATGCCAGGGGCGCAAGAGGGAACGAACAGAACAGGTAATGATCAAGTGATCATCAGCTTCTGGCAAACAGAGGGTACGGATGTCATCCCTATCCATCCTGGCTAATAGCCATTGATAGACCTATCCTCCATGAATTTATCTAGTTCTTTTCTGAACCCTGTTATAGTCTTGGCCTTCACAACATTATCTGTCAAAGGGTTCCACAGGTTGACTGTTGTGTGAAGAAATACTTCCTTTTGTTTGTTTTAAACCTGCTGCCTATTAATGTCATTTGGTGACCCCTAGTTCTTGTGTTATAAGAAGGAGTAAATAACACTTCCTTATTTACTTTCTTCACACCAGTCATGATTTTATAGACCTCAGTCATATCCCCCCTTAGTCATCTCTTTTCCAAGCTGAAAAAGGAGATCTGCTCCTGCAGATTTTCTGCATGTATTGTCAACAGGAGGGAATCAAACTGGCTGGTGATGATCACAGTTAGGAAATGAATGGGACATAAATATGATCACTGGAGTATATGCGACTCCATCCCTTTATGGTCCTCACTGCTACCAAGCTCCTCTCACCTTAATAGTGAAATGTGAAACACCAAAATTGCTCAGACTGCCCTTATAGGTGGATCTGGTAGCAATTCCTATTGTGAAGATTGCCTAACTCTTTCTATTATAAGGCCACTGTCAGCTGCTTATAACTTTCCCAACCTTTAACCATTTCTGCTGAAATGTACCATGCTAAGTTTCTGCCTCTGACTGGATTTTTTTTTTTTTAAATTCTGGCATTTCCTGACTCCTGAGTCCTTGATTTTACAACCTTCATATTCTTTTAACATAGGATTTTGTATGTGTGAATATATAAGAATAGTGTATTTGCACGATAGTGTTCAGAAGAGCCTTAAATCAACACACTTTTATCTTTACTAGACAATTCCTTCCTTAGCCATTGCCATTCACTAATGCCTCCTTATTTACTTTCTCCATACTAGGCATGATTTTACAGACTGCTATCATATCCCTCCTTAGTTGTCTCTTTTCCAAGCTGAAAAATCTCAATCTTATTAATCTTTCCTCCTATGGCAGCCGTTCCACACCCCCAATAATTTTTGTTGCCCTTTTCTGAACCTTTTCCAATTCCAATATATCTTTTTTGAGATGGGGCGACCACATCTGCACACAGTATTCAAGATGTGGGCGTACCATAGATTTATATAGAGGCAATATGATATTTTGTCCTATTATCTATCCCTTTTTTAATGATTCCCAACATTCTGTTAGCTTGTTTGACTGCCACTGCACATTGGGTGGAGGTTTTCAGAGAACTATCCACAATGACTCCAAGCTCTATCCTTCTCATGAGCAGCTTCTCGTCCAGGAGGTGCAAGCCCTCCTACGTGTGGGGGCTATAGAGGAGGTTCCTTGAGACTTGAGAGGGAAAGGGTTTTAGTCCTGATATTTCCTAATCCTGAAGGCCAAGCGGGATCTATGGCCCATCCTGGACCTGTATCACCTCAACAAATATCTCAAGAAACTGAGGTTCCACATGGTCTTCCTGGCCTCCATCATCCCTTCCCTGGAGACAGATACGCCACCCTCGATTTGAGGGACACTTATTTCAACATCTCCATTTTCCACAGACACAGGAGGTTCCATAGGTTTGCGGTGGATCAACGCCCCTATCAATTCACTCTTCTTCCCTTTGGCCTGTTGGCAGCCCCATGGGTTTTCATGAAGTGTATGGCAGTGGTAGCAGCCTTCCTCAGATGTCAAGGTGTACAAGTCTACCCATATCTCTATGACTTGCTGATCAAAGGTCGCTCACTGGCTCAAGTCCAGCACAGCATCAGAATAGTACAGGCCACCTTTCAGGTGCTGGGCTTGTTAATATATGAGCGACAGCCAACTTTGGTCCTAGTTCAGAGAATAAAGTTCATTGGGGATGTGCTCGACTCCACCTAGGTCAAGGTCTATTTACTGGAGGCCAGATTCCGAACTATGCCAGACCTGATCTCCTAGGTCACAATCCACTCTCTTACAACCGCTTAGGTTTGCCTCAAACAGTTGGGCCAGTTGATGGCATATACCTATGTGGTGCAGTACGCACAGCTATGCCTTAGGCACCCTACATATTTGGTTGGTCACAGTTTACTCCCTGGGGCAGACACAACTTGGACTCCATATTTACGCTTCTGCCACTGGTCCTAACTTTGCTGACTTGGTGGAGAGACCTGTGTTCTGTAACAAAAGTGGGTACCCTTTGTTGCCCCTATCCATCAGTAACCCTGGTTTCAGACATGTCAGACGTGGGGTGGGTAGCCCACCTCGACAGTCTTAGGACTCTGGGCCTCTGATCTCAGGAAAAAACTTTCCCTGCATATAAATGTCGGAGAGCTCAGGGTGGTACGCTTGGCTTGCCAGGTGATCCTTCCCCAGATCTCAGGCAGTGGTACAAGTCTTGACTGACAACACTACCTCTATTTTACATCAACAAGCAGGGAGGAGCTTGATCTTCAGCCCTGTGACAAGAGGCCCTCCAGCCGTGGGACTTCTGTGAAAAACACACCATTCACCTCGAGGCATCACATCACCCTAAGATCAAATGGGACAAGGTGAAAGTTATCCTGGTAGCTGTGGTGTGGCCACGCCAGCATTGGTTCGGCATGCTTCTGGACCTCTCTATAGCAGCTCCACTCATGCTTCCACCCCATCCAGACTTGATTTCATAAGACCACAGCTGGTTGCTTCACCCGAACCTTTCCTCTCAGCACCTGATGGCATGGTTGCTGCATGGCTGAACCTGAAAGAGCAGGCCTCCTCGAAACAGGTTTGGTTTGGTAGCAGAAATTTTGTTTGGTAGCAGAAAGCCAAATAGGTAGCCCCGGTGGAAGGCTAAGTGGAAACATTTCACTAGTTGGGCCTCAAAATGGAATCTTTCTCTATCCTGGTCTTCTCTGCAGTCTATCTTGGACTATCTGCTCCACCTAAAACATCAAGGTCTGGTTGTCTCATTTATTAAGGTTCACTTGGCAGCCATCTCAGCTTTCCACCTCCAATACAGGGCAGATCAGTGTTCTCCCACAAGATAAGTCAGACTTCTCAAGGGCCAGGAAAGACTTTATTCTCAGGTGCATGACTCAATTCCCCTGCAGGACTTGACCTGGTCCTGTGGAGGCTCACGGGGGCCTCTCTTCAAGCCATTAGTGTCTTGTCCTATACTGCCTTTATCTTGGAAGGTCGCATTCCTGGTGGCGATCACGTTGGGCAGAAGGGTCTCAGAGATCAAAGCCCTGACATACGGTGTTATTCAAGGACAAGGTCCAACTGTGCCCCCATCTGGTCTTCCTATCAAAGGTGGTGTTGCAATTCCACAACAACCAGGACATTTTTCTTCCTGTTTTCTTTCCAAAACCTCACAAGACCACCGAGGAACATCAGCTCCATACATTGGATGTTAGGTCGGCCCTAGCCTTCTATATTGAGAGGACTAAGTCCTTCTGCAAGTCTATGCAACTCTTTGTAGCAGTAGCAGAAAGGATGAGAGGGCTACTGGTGTCATCCCAAAGAATCTCATCCTGGATAACACCTGTATCCGGGCTTGCTATGAGCAGGAGAAGGTTCTGCCTCATACCATCATGGCCACTCATTCCTCAAGAGCTCAGGCTCTGTCAGCAGCATTCCTCACACAAGTACCAATCCAGGACATCTGCAAAGCCACAACATGGTCGTCGGTTCATACCTTTGTGTCCCATAAGCAATCCCCCAGCAGGTCTGTGACGATGCCAGTTTTTGGAAGAGCAATGTTGCAGTCAGCACATCCATAAACTCCGAGCCCACCTCTGGGAGTACTGCTTGTGAGTCACCTAACATGGAATGGACATGAGCAAGCACTCGAAGAAAAAATGGTTAGTAACCTTTCGTAACTATTGTTCTTTGAGATGTGTTGCTCATGTCCATTCCATGACCCACCCTTCTACCCCTCTGTTGGAGTTATCGGCAAGAAGGAACTGAGAGGGTGTGGACCTGGCAGCACCCCTTTATACCAGTGCATACGTGCACGGCTTCAGGGGGCGCTAGAACTGGTCCTACCAGTTAGGATACCACTGAGGGAAAAATCTCTGGCAACTGTGCATGTGATGGTCAGACACCTAAGGTGGAATGGACATGGGCACCAGATTTCAAAAAACAACAGCTACAAAAGATTAGTGACCATTTTTTATTATAGGTTATTGTAACATCTTACAAACATTCATATACTTTATATAATCGTGCTCACAGTTAGGGGAAATTTGTCAACTCAATTATTACAACATCACTGTGGGACGTATTTTGCTAGCACTGAATCTTTTCATAGGTGCCCCTTGGCTCTTTACCTTGTGTCTCAGAACAGTTCAACTTCAATTATCCAAAGCTTTTGGGGGATATCTGAAATTGGGGGTTCAGATGATTGGGACATTAAACTGTTCAGGAGCTTCATTGAGTCTGGCAGGTGCAGCATGGTGCAACAGCACTGAGCCTGCTGGCTTTGGAGACAGCAGCTGCAGTTGTTTGTGCTATCATTTAGGATGACAGGGTGTTTCAGATAAGTGAAGTTCAGATAAACAACCTACAACTTGTGCTGTATTTTCTGTTCCTTTCTTTATGGCCTCCGAAGGTCCCAGCTTTCCAGACGCTTCCATATGCAGAATGTTAAAAGAAATGCAACCACATCACCCTATCCATAAAACAACTCTACTCGTTCCCCATTAAATTTCTGGTCCAGTTGAAAATTGCCCTTCTCATTTCTAAAATTATTATTTTGCTCCAGCCTTCAAAGATCTCATCTCTCTCTCTGACGCTCCATGATCTCTCCACTCTTCTGTCCCTTCACACAGTCTTACCAGATCTTTTTCTGTAGCTTCTGAAACAACTTTCCTATCTCTCTTCACTTTATAATCTCACATGTATCTGATAACTCCTTGAAAATATCTTTCCCGCCCTTGCTTATACCTTCTATTTTTTCCTCCCCATCTGCTTTTATAATTTTGTTCCTATACAATTTACTTTATAAAATATTTTAAACACATTTTGCATGAATAATACTGTGTGTAAAATGAAATTATGTTGCACTGTCATAAGTTTCTAGAAACAATACCACCTTAAGTGATCACATTGCATTACGTTGGGCTGGCATTAAAATAATTCTCATCACCATTGAACTATGGGTGCAGTGCTGCCTCACAGTATGCTCCCTTGTTGTATGGAGTAGTCCAGGTCTAGACCTCAAGGGACAAGGCAAAATGAAATCATGATACTATTCTTGATCATGTGAGGTTCTGAGCACACTTAACTCTCACTGAAGGCACTCAGAACCTTGCAGGATTGAGCCCATAAGGCATAAATTATTGTTGTAAAATCCTTCACTTTTCTGCCCTTTATCCAATTCCGTTCTCCTCTTTGAGCTGAGAAGAGAAAAATAAGCTAGTATTTCATCATCTGGGGGAATTGAGGTGGTAATTTTACTGACAATCACCAGAGAAAGCTAAAGAAAGGATGACATTCTGGCAGATACTATCCTGCATGGTTATCAGCAGGGAAGCAGAGGTGTTGCAGCATCAAACAACATACAAGTGCATGAATCAGTCTGACGGCAAGGTTCTCTTAAAATAAAAGATCACAATATATAGATTTTGATAGCAATATTTTCTTTTTAAAGAAAAGGTCATATATTGCCTCAATGACCTAGTTATAAAAATGTTATCCTCTTTAAATGTTACTAGTACTTTAATGCTGCCTCCCTGGGCAGTTCATATGCTATATCAGCAAATCAGAGAACATCAACAGTTTTCAACTTTAACTCTTTCAGAGTGATTGCTTTAGCAGATCTTTCTCTTTGGAATTGAAAGATAAACTACCAGGGGAAAACATCACTGAAACCAATGTAACCTCAATTATCCGAATGTCAGAGGAGACATAGAATAAATCTGGATAATTGAGGGAATTATCAATGTAATTAATAGATTTATATGGGGGACAGGGAGTGTCATAATTAAGATTTGAATAATTGTAGGAATTGCCACACTGGGTCATTACCTGGTCCATCTACTTCAGTAACCTGTCTGTGTGACAGTAACAAGCATGAGATGTTTCAAAGAAAGGAACAAGATGACACACAGTGACAAATTATAGAGTAACTTGCATGTAGGAGAAATTTCTTTCTAACCCTTTTAGATTGAGTTATGCCATGAAACACAAGGATTTATATCCCTTATGAATGTGTGATCTTTTCTAATGTATCTGTGCATGTTCTTATTGTCCACATAGATAATGATTCATTTTTCAATCTTACTAAGCTCTATGGCCTCAGTGATATCTTGTAGCAATGAGTTCCACGGACTACCTTCCTTCTCTAACCCGCAAGAATGTTGAAGTTTATTATACTGTAATATCCATTATAGTAGTTCTTGAAATTGAGTGTGTTGCTTAGGAATAACTCAAAAGTAGACTCACCTCATTCGTGTGCTTTCTAGCTCTCTGTTCCAAGAAGCAGTAATCTAAATTGTCAAGATTTTTTTCTTCTAGCCATGTCCTGATCTGACAGTTAATCAAGGTTGTATTGTGTAGTAAAATAGACTGTCATGCAGAGCTACCAGTCTTTTCTTTTGAGTCTAAGTGGTGTCGGCATATGGCACATTGCCTGCCATTTTAGAAAAGGGTGAAATTACTTTTTTAGAAAAACCACCATGACAGAACCTCACATTTCTTAGGTTTCTTTTTTTTATCTTATGAGTCTCCACAACACTGCCTGTAAACCTTCTCCTCTCAGTCTTTAGCCATGCACATCACTGGATATCCCTCATCACAAGCAGTCATGTTCTTCCAAGACAATTAAGTAAAGTATTTAAATGTACTTAAACAATAATTTGGTATTTTCAATCCCTCACTCCACATTCTTTTTCAGTCTAATTGTTTTGGCTTTCCAGCCCCCCCCGATACTTTTTTGAATCTTGCTAAGATCTATGGCCTAGTTATATCTTGTGGCAGTGAGTTCCATAGGCTTTCTTACTCCCTTAACCCATAAAGATATTGAATTATATTAAACTGTAGTCTTAATTGTGGCAGTTTCTTGAACAAATGTTTATCACTTAGGGCTAACTCAAGAGTAGTTGCTCCTTATTCATGTGGAACAGTATATTCATTTAGGTAAAAATTGGGTAGAGTTGTAAAAGTGAAAGGGACTGTAGGTGGTAATTGGTGGTAAAAGAGAGCGTTGAAATTAACACTTTTTTTCTTCCAAACTATCAGCCTTTTCTCTGCAGCTATATCTATATTTTCAACTGTGGGGCTTTTAAACAGGAGATTAATAGCACTGTCATTGCTGTTTGTTGTTGTTTTAATATTATAACATGAAACTTCATAAACAATCTCCTAGCAACTGAGTTATAAACAGGCTTGGCAGAATTTGATTTTGATTTTTTGGAATTTCAAGAGTAGTATATTGATTATTTTTAAGCATTTTTAAAAATTTTTAAATGATTTAAATTTTTCACAGTTGTGGGAAATTAGGGAGAGGGGTCAGATAATTATTTAATGACAGAAGATGCTGAGATTCAAAAGTTCAAGCCTTATAGTTGTTAAAACACAAACTGTCAATATACAGAGTGAATATATTTAAATCAAACTCTAAGAAGTTCTCAAGCAGTACTTTTCCTATCTATAAATTTCTGTTTTTATCATGGAAATATTTTTGTTGGTTTCTGTGTGTACAGTGAAATTGACATTTACTGCTGTTTACCAATAAAAATCTTATTCTTCTAAGCCTACTTATAAATGATAAGAAACAGCCTAATAATATTAGATGCATCTAATGAAGTGGGTTTTAGCCCACAAAAGCTTATGCCTAAATAAATTTGTTAGTCTCTAAGGTGCCACAAGGACTCCATGTTGTTTTTCCTAATCATAAACTTACCTTCATTTAAATGTATTGCATCCCCTCTGTCTACTGTGGCTCAAAAAGGGACTGCTGAAATGGAGGAAAACTGCCAATTTAAAATGACAATAACCGTGACCACATACATATTTAAGGGGAAATGCAAATGCAAACTTAGATAACAAAAACACATGAGACCAAGGACATGATCTGACCCAACTGGAAGCTGAAATTAATTTTAAAAAAATGTGTATCAATCCAAAGGGGAATCAAAGAAATAGAAACCGATGCAGATTGTTTATAGTAATCAACATCTGAGTTACGTTATTTTTTTTGAATAGTGTAGTAATATTCTTCTGTACTAAAGGTCTTGGTTCAGCAAACTGTGTAAACTCATGCCTAGTTTAAAGCACAAAAGTAACCCCATTGACTTCAGTGGAATTATTCACAAGTTTAAACTTATGCACATGCTTAAGATAAACCTTGCTGAATTGAGGTCCAAGGCCAATACTTCCTTTTGCTGTTTTACATCTGCTGCCTATTAATTTCATTTGGTGGCCCCTAGAACTTGTGTTATGAGAAGGAGTAAATAACACTTCCTTATTTACTTTCTCCCCACCAGTCATGGTTTTATAGACCTCTATCATATTCCCCCCTTAGTCGTCTCTTTTCCAAGCTGAAAAGTACCAGTCTTCTTGTCTCATATGGCAGCCATTCCATACCCCTAATAATTTTTGTTGCCCTTTTCTGAACCTTTTCCAATTCCAATATATCTTTTTTGAGATCGGGTGACCACATCTGCACGCAGTATTCAAGATGTGGGCGTAACATGGATTTATATAGGGGCATTATTGATATTTTCTGTCTTATTATCTATCCCTTTCTTAATTATTCCCAACGTTCTGGTCACTTTTTTGACTGCCGCTGCACATTGCGTGGATGTTTTCAGAGAACTATCCACAATGACTTCAAGATCTCTTTCTTGAGTGGTAACAGCTAATTTAAACCCCGGCACACAGTGAGTGCTGCACTGATGAACCAGCAGGGGGCGTGGCTGGACCTGTGCACTGAAGCTTTGCCCCGCCACCAGCCTTGCACACCCACCCACATAGTCAGCCACTGGACACCCCCCACTAACCGCTGGTGGGTGGGCGGCTGGTGAGAAGTGATCCGACCAGCAGCAGGACCCACCAGTACTGATGGGGGTGAGACAGAAAACACGGGACAATTTGCCTGTTTTTAAGAAAAAGTTGGGACACCTGCAGGAGGGGACTGTCCCTTTAAAAATGGTCACCCAAGCTAAAGGTGTTAACATAACCTAGTCACTGTCCAATATTAAACAGTGTTAAATAAAGTCCGGGCTTGGATATATAGAGATCTCAGCCAGCTTAGCACCATGGCAACCACACTATTAAAACTCCTCTTAACCTTTTATTAAAGATACAGAAAAGGAAAAGCAGTTAAAATGTTTGAAATGTAAAGTGTTAAATAAGGCTTTCATTTTACCTACATATTTTTGTTCCATTTCCCTTTAGTTGAAGAGAGTTTAGAAGGAAAAGCACCCTTGTTTGACAGTCTCTTAGCTGGTATTAAAGATGGTAATAACTTTCATCCCAAGTGGTGGTTGGGATTCAGCTGGGGCCAGTAGGGGTGACTATGTTGTCTGGGTCCCTCTCTGGCCCGTTCTGGTCAGGACACCTCTCCAAGTCAGGAGGATAAAGGCCCAGGATGGCAGCCACGGGGGCAAAGCTTACTCCAGTAGCCTCTGTTTGTTCTTTCATACTTTTCCTCATAAAGTCTTTCTTTTAAGGACCCAAAGGGAGTGACTGGTGGAATATCTCATCCCCTCATCATTTTGTTAACCAAGTAGGCCTAGTATCTGACATACCAAATTTGGCTCATTAACTTCCAGCTCCACATCTCCTGTTTTTAACAAGCATAATTTCAACACAATCCTTGAATCATATCAACGCGGCCTTTGTGTTTAGATTAAGTCCATTATTCTGTCTCCCTTTCATACCTTTTCTCATCAGCCTTTGTTATTACAGTATGCTAAAAATAGAGTGTAGCCATGACAGTGTGGGCAATGGGACGGGCTAGCCATGCTGAGAATGAGCCTAGGGTCTTGGGGTGGTTAGCCTCTTCTGCCGCTGGTGCTGTTGTGACTACGCTCTGATTTTGGCACATTAGCTCAATGGGAACTAGTGCAACTATGTCTCCTGGAGCTGGGAATCAGACCCCAGCTCTGACTATAGACATACCCTTAGATGCTCAGAGTAGGGAAGAAAGTTACTAAGCTTGATGGACCCATAGTATGATATGACAAAGTATCTACATATCTTTGAGATTATTTTGGGAGCTAAACTGAAGATGTCCGTAATTGTACCACCAGGGCTATAGTATGATGTGATTTCTAAGGGAGGAAGGGAATCTACGAGGGAAAACCTGTAAAGTAAAGGTTTTCTTCCAGAAAAAGAGAGTTTTGAATTGTCAAACCAGATTCTTTCACAGTTGGTTCTCTTTAATATTCAGCAAAGAGGTTATTGCTGGTCTTTGAGGTGGGTATAATTTAAACCCATTTTAAGAAAAAACCCACATGTGCTTATTCACTGTGCTTTAAGAAAGATAGTGACAAGTGCTCAGCTGCAACTGTGTTAATCCAAATTGTCTAAGTTTTTACAGAGAACCTGCTGAGAGAGGCAGGACCACAACAGCAGCCAGTAGCTCCCGCTTTCAGTGGATTTGTTTTGTCTGTAGGGAGCATTACATCAGACAGCCCACAAGCGTGACCTCTGCGATTACATTTTGCGATGTTTATTTCTAAACAGCACTTTGAAAAAGGTGCTTAATAGATTCCCGAGAGCATCGGGATTCTCAGGCATGTCAGATGGAGATCTTTATCGCTTCCTTTGGCAGGTTTCTCGTTTCAAACACAAGATGTGCTTTTTTTACTTTCCTCTGTAAAGAAGCCTGGGAAATGGTGTGTGACACTCTAGTTCTTTTATTACTTGTACACATTCAGTTCATGTTCTCTGCTAATGTATGATGAAGTAAGCCAAAGCAGTTGTTGTTACTTATATCCCTGCTCCCTTCTGAGTTAGGACTGAGTCAGCACAGAGGGAACATTATGCAGCTGAAGGTTCCATTCGTTTAGATTATCAGGATAATGGAGGGCCTAACCATTAGCAGTTATTAAAGATCCCATGGCACTTTCTCCAAGAGATGGAGAACTAGCTCCTATATTTCGGCCTTATTCTAATTAGGGAACTTACATCCTGCCTACAGTACTTACATTTTCACTGAACTTTCAGTCACACTCTGTATTAAGGTTCCATTTATAATTGGAATAAATAAATAAATGATTAATAGACGTTTTATCTATATCCCATACTGCTCCTGTCTGAAACATCTATTAATGAGACATACAACCTGAATATAAAGTGACTGAACTCTCAATTGGACAAGATATCCTTGTTTGCTTCCTGCAGTGCTTATGCACTGTTGCTGTGTGCTACTAAGCAGTTGCCATAGTCTACCCTGTCAGGCGGTCGCGGTTCTCTCCCCGTCGTCAGGGAGGGAGGCCACACCCTCTCATTGCAATGCTCCTAGAGAGGCTCCGTTCAGAGGGGAATTAGCCGACAGTTAATAGGTCCAAGCCTGCAGCCCAGGTTGGGCAGCAATTGGGTCTGTGGGCCCCAGCTCTCAGCCAGAGCAGGGCAGCACACAGTTAATGCTTCTGGCCCACGGTTGGGCAGGGTAGCCTTAAGTCTATAGGCCCGGGTGCCCTCCATCAGGCCGGGGGCGTAATCCATTAATGGCTCTGGCTTGCAGTCAGACAGAGCAGTAGTGAGTTTGTCTACCCAGGGCCCTCAATCAGGGCGGGGCAGCAATCAGGTAATGGCTCTGGCCTGCTGTCAGGCAGAGCAGTCCAGCAGTCTAGGAGGAGATTAGCTCTCAGGCAAGAGAGCCAGCAAAGCCTTGTGGCATCCTAGCTCAGGCAGGCACCAGACCAATGCAGGCCTCCTAGCCTAAAGGTGGGGAGGCTGCCACCCCCAGGGGTGGGGTGGCAGGGGGAAGGGGACGCAGGCCCACCCACTCCACTGCGTCCCAGCCCAGGGCCCTAACAGTGGTGGAGTGGTCAGCCCCTGGGTCAGCAGGGAAATCCGGCCACAACATGTAGGCCGGCTTGCAGTTAGTAACACAGCTATTCGGCTTCCCCCCGGCTCCTTCCTACGCTCCCAGTCTGGGGGTACCTGGGTTCCAGGGTTGTCGCCGGTCTCGCTGGGATAAACAGTGAGTGGCAGCTCCCCAGTGTCCATCAGGTCCGGCAGTCCCTCCGGGTCTCTGGCACTGCAACAGCCTCTGTCAAGTCTGGGCTCCGGGAGTGGGGAGACATCCTGCTCCTTTGGCAGCAATCCCTCAACTTAGCTGGAGGGCTGGTCTTTTATATTTCCAGTTCCTGTCCTTCCCCTCTGCTTCCGGCTGGGCGGCCGTGGGTATCCCGGCTCTGCCCACCAGAGGGCGGTTGCGGCTCTCTTCCTGTCTGTCAGGGGGGAGACCACGCCCCATTGCTACATACCCCAGTTTCAGGATCTACAGCAAAAGATTAGAACAGAATTGCTGATTTGCACAAAGATTGATTGACTTTAGATCAGGTTTTTATATAGTAATATAACTATTTTAAAATCCTTACCATCAATGATTAAGTAAATACAGAAATTCAATAATAAATTATACATAGATCAGGCTAATAGCTGGAAGCTGGCTTCCACCTTTGTTATATCTCATAATACTGTACACATAAAACTACAGTCTTGTTTAAGAATTGTGGGAATGGCAATGGGTAAGGAAGGATTTGTCTAGTAAAGATAAAGTGTGTTGATTTAAGGCTCTTCTGAACACTGTCATGCAAATACAGCATATTTACACTATTCTTATATATTGGCACATACAAAGTCCTATTTTAAAAATATAAAGGTTGTAAAATCAAGGACTCAGAAGTCAGGATATGCCAGAATAAAAAAAATAATAATCCAGTCAGAGGCAGAAACTTAGCATGGTACATTTCAGCAGAAATAGTTAAAGATTGGTAAAGTTATAAGCAGCTGAACATCACCTTATAATAGAAAGAGTTAGGCAATCTTCACAGTAGGAATTGCTAGCAGATCCACTTGTAAGGGCAGTCTTAGCAATTTTAGAGTTGCACTTTTCACCATTAATGTGAGAGGAGCTTGGTAGCAGTGAGGACCATTAAGGAATGGAGTTGCATGTACTCAGTGATCATATTTATGTCCCATTCATTTCCCAACTGTGATCATCACCATGCAGCTTCATTCTCTCATGCTGACAGTACATGCAGAAAATCTGCGGGAGCAGATCTCCTTTTTCAGCTTGAAAAAGAGATGACTAAGGGGGGATATGATAGAGGTCTATAAAATCATGACTGGTGTGGAGAAAGTAAATAAGGAAGAGTTATTTACTCCTCCTCATAACACAAGAACTAGGGGTCACCAAATGACATTAATAGGCAGCAGGTTTAAAACAAACAAAAGGAATTATTTCTTCACACAGCGCACAAGCAACCTGTGGAACTCTCTGACAGAGGATGTTGTGAAGGCCAAGACTATAACAGGGTTCAAAAAAGAACTAGATAAATTCATGGAAGATAGGTCCATTAAGGGATATTAGCCAGGATGGACAGGGATGGTGTCCCTAGCCTCTGTTTCCCAGAATCTGGGAATGGGCGATGGGATGGATCACTTGATGATTACCTGTTCTGTTCATTCCCTCTGAAGCACCTGGCATTGGCCACTGTCGGAAGACAGGATACTGGACTAGATGGACCTTTAGTCTGACCCAGTATGGCTGTTTTTATGTTCTTCTGTCAATCCAATATTTGTTCCATGTATGGGAGGTTTCATAACTGGGCAGGTTTTGTCACTGATTTTTGTTGACTTAGTTCTGCACTCATATGCACTCTCTTTGAGTGAACATATAAGAATGTAATTTGGTCCTTAATTTTACTTACATATCAATATATATTTCAAAGAGGGGAACTCTCTGACAAAATAAATAAATGTATCTAGATTTTACAAGAAAAACTAATCTATGGGCCAAAATCTCTTCTTGTTTGCACTGACATCAGTGGAATTACTCTGAATTTACTCCACTGTAAAAAAGAGCAGAATTTTGCCATCACTTTTTTTATTACGATAGCCCAATCTCAACTCCTTAGGTTGTAATTTCTTCTATTTGTGTTCAGTCCAGTTGTCTTCTCTAATTTTAAGGTAGCGTGTTTGATTTTCTGTCCTTTTTTCTCTATGAGGCCGATGTTTAGAAGTATCACAATATTCAGATGGGTCCCTAAACACAAATTCAGAGCAGGCCTTGTTATGACTTTAAAGTGGTGCTCTCATGCCCCTCCCCTTTCCCACACACACACACCATATCCATTCTAACCCATGCCACTCTCTCCTTGCTGCT
Organism: Lepidochelys olivacea; assembly: GCF_965140295.1. NCBI lineage: Eukaryota > Metazoa > Chordata > Testudines > Cheloniidae > Lepidochelys > Lepidochelys olivacea. The sequence goes on along the minus strand of NC_140411.1, from coordinate 37,555,484 downwards.
GGTGGTCCTGCCTTCCCTCCTCAGTGTCTCTAGCTACTTCCTTTCCTGTCCTGTAGTTTCTGTCTACTTACCACAACTACTGGTGTTTGGGGGGAAAAGAGCTCTGCTGTTTTATTGGGTGGGCAGGAAGGTGGCTCCCCACACGTATTACTGCAGTGAATGGCTGTCCTGAGAATGGGGCACAGGGAAGGGGTTAAGTAGACAGATGGTAGGAGTGAATGCCACTTGCTGTCTTCTCCATCTGCAAGTACCTCCAGGAACTTTATGAAGTCAGGGAAGAGATTTAGCAGCTTTCCCCACTTTCTGCTGGTACTCTGCTCTCCCTTGGGGTACCCTATGATGAGGTGTAGAAACCCCACACTGGGACATGAGAGGTTTAGGAGCAGTTCTGGGCCCAGATGATGCTACCCTACTGCACTTGCAGAGTCCACTACAACTGGAGGAGAAGCTTGAAAGGGAGCCAAAAAGCTCATAAGTGGGACAGAGGGGTTAGGAGGACAGACCTACCTTGAAAGCTTTTGAAGAAGGATACTTCTTACTGCAAGGGAGGGGTCTTCAAGCAGGAGCTACCCCAGCTCATAGAAGAGAGTCCAGGGAGGAAACCCAGGTGAGAGAGTTCTTTTTCTCTTGGGCTAAAGAGTGAGAGAAATGTGGGAGGCTGAGTTCTGAGCTGGGAGCCTGACTGGAGATGGGGACTGATCAGGGACTGCAGCTTGTCTGAAACTCTGGATAGAAGGAGAATGTGACAGACCCTAGGCAGATGGACTGCAACCTAGAAACTTTGACCATTGTGAACCTGGGGCAAGCCTGCAAAGAAGAAGACTACCACCTGCTGAGCCCAGCTGAGCTGAAGAGTCTGTTGTTTTTACTATTTTCTGTTGGATTTTAAGCACAGGACTTCGAGGTTCATGGGGAAGCAGATGGTAGGAAGTGGCCCATGGAGGCATCCCCAAAGCACTCTGGGGTGTTTGCTATTACTTTCTCTCTCAGGGCCCTCAGTGGAGCCTGGTGAAGAGAGAGGGCCTGGGCTCCCATACCAACTCCTTTTCTCTACTTCCCTACTTGGACAGGATAGAGACATTGTAAGCTGCTGAGTCAAGGGCATGCCATCCCCAGGGACCTACAGGCAGGCTGAAGACCCTTTCTCTTCTGGGGATGTTGAATTCTATATATTTTGTTGGACTCTGTTTCCTCAGAACAGGAGAATGTAATTGGTGACCTGACTGGAGTGCCAATTCGCTACCTCCCTTAAGGTCAACTGACCTTCTGGATTGGTGCCCAGTGTAATGTTTAGATATAGTGGGAGGATTTCAAAGTCTCTCTTATGCTGGTGCCTTACCAGGACTGGAAATTAATCAAGTTGAATGTGCTGATTTCTCCTCTGTCACCCTGAGGACAAAATATAAGTAGACATCCCAGGGACAAAAGGGCCAGGCACAAAGTGGTTCCCAGGGCAGTTCTACAGTCGGCACATGTCTCTCCTCTCATGCTAATCTTTGCAGAATGCTTTTCTGCCATTCAATTAATAGAGCTGCACTGAGGGGAAGGAAAGAGACTGGTGGTAGATACATTCATGCTTCTAAGCCAAGCCTGTTTGAGAGTGCACTGAAGGATTGTGCAGGGAGCTGGCTACAGAAGTGTGGGCAGACAAACTTTGCAAAGGGTGATTGTCAGTATAATTGGAGGATTATAGGGCTTGTTGGTTTCATAGGCTGATTTTGACCTAAGCCAGAGGGATCCCTTAATTTCCCCTGCTCCCCTTACTCCAGGAAGTTGGCTTCCCATCAGGAACAGTGAGGCTAAGGGGTAGGAGAAGCAATCTAATGCATTCATTGGTCTGAGGAAAGGAACTGGTGCTCAGGTAATCTCATGAAGTAGAGAGAGCCTAAATATCCTATACAAAACTAAAAGGTTTCAGAAGAGCTGCATACCTTGGTAAATAGACAAGCAGACAATACCCAGCAGTCAGCCCTAGTACCAGTGGGTGTGGGATTATGAGAAATAAAAATTATAGGTAAGCTATAAAATCACCTCTCTTGAATTCTCCCAGGCCTAAGAGGAGCAAGATTCTAAAGATAAGTGATGTACTATTCACTTGTTTTGTAATGGAAACATTTAGGCTCCAGTAACTCTCATCTTAATGTATTTTTTGAATAGAGTAAATAATAATTATGAATTATTACTGCTTAGTACAGTTCTTACTCCACAGCAGAACAATAAATGGTGGCACCAGCTCTTAACTGTAACTAGTTTTTGGTCTAACTCTAATACCGAAAATCCTGTCTTCCTGTGGGGTAATGTTATCATCTTTCATTTGATAGTGCACATTGTCCTAGATTTAATGATCTTCTGCAGTTAATGATGATGAACAACTATGCAATGAGATGTCAGAGTTTTGACTGTGCCTGTTTGCAAACTCGGGTAATTATGCTCCGTTGTCTAATTGCTTATTTTATTGATATTTTGCTGACATGTTTTTAAGCAACATTTTGTGATTGCAGATAACTAATGGCACAGATCTCTGCTCATTATCATACTTTTACATTTGATTTGTCTGATTGCTGCAGGTGGAAACAATAGGTGATGCATACTGTGTTGCAGCGGGGCTCCATAGGAAGAGCCTTAGTCATGCAAAACCCATTGCTTTGATGGCTTTGAAGATGATGGAACTTTCAGAAGAGGTACTTACACCAGACGGAAGACCTATTAAGGTAACCTCACTGCTCTGTATTCCCAGCTAGTCCCTGGAACCTATCCGTATAACTGATCAAGTACATTCCACCAGATTCTGAATGGTGGTGCAAGGGAATTCTGTTCTTTGTAATGAGGAATTTGGAGCATAATCAAGATATCCCCATCTGTGGCAATGTGTCTTTTGTCAATATTAATTTTTTTTATATTCCTCAACAGTCACATGGGGCTCTGTCAATCTACTGTCTCCACATCCCATTGCCAAACTTCTGACAACCCTAATAATGAAGCTGTTGGGGGGTTACCCACCCTCTCTGTCAGGCAGAACCTCCTTCCCTAGTTTGTATTGCTTCCTCATGGTCTGGCATCACAGAGTACCAGGTAATGAAAACCATAGATCTTTTCATAGTAATTCCCAAATCAACTCCAGTTGTTTTGCTTCTGCTAACCTTTCAGCTTGTTTACATCTGGGTTGAGGTGTCCGATGGGGAACATGGTCAGGAATTGGATAGGGACACATATGGCTTCCATTCCCAAAGGTCCTGGCATGTGTGGGTTTTACTAGGTGTACTCAATGGAAAAAAAATGCCCTGGAATGTCCAGGTTTTAATCAGATCCCCTGAACAGCATTGTGATGTTGCACTCTATATGATTTTATGAAAATATGCTAATGAGTATGAATATAATGTAACTGGAATATGCTTCATGCAAAAGGTCTCTTGTTAAAGTATCCTTACAAAGCTTATAATCTACTGAGTGCGGTCATCCTGTTTGTATAAATGTATCACTCTTGTATCTGAAACTAGAAATATGAAATATAACTCTGAGGGCCTACTGTAATTATGCAAAGTGTGGGCCATTAATAGTGGTTTGGAATCTTGATGGCTCCCATCAGCCAGGACAATTGTGGATGGCTCTGTTTGCAGTCAGGCCTTCCTGTGAGTCAGGCTGGGAGGAATGAAGGCTTGGAGTCTTACAGGACATGTGACCATGTTACCTGGTACTGAAAACCATCTTAAACCTGGTGCTCTTCCATTTAGAAGGGGGGTTAGGGACCCAGAGAGGGACAAAGGATTCCCATCTTGTGCAAAAGATATATAAGGGAGTGGAACAGAACAAAGGGGGCTGCAGTCATGAGAAATCCCCTAGCTACCACCTGAGCTGGAACAAGGGCCAGGGGAAACAATTGTGCCCAGACTAGGAAGGTGTCCAGTCTGTGAAAGAAACTTATTGAAACATCTCTGAGAGTGAGGTTTTTATCTGTATTCAGTTTTATTACTATATTAGGCTTAGACTTGTGTGTTTTATTTTATTTTGCTTGGTAATTCACTTTGTTCTGTCTGTTACTACTTGGAACCACTTAAATCCTACTTTCTGTATTTAATCACTTTTTATTTATTAATTAACCCAGAGTATGTATTAATATCTGGGGCAGGGCAAACAGGTGTGCATGTCTCTCTATCAGTGTTATAGAGGGCGAACAATTTATGAGTTTGCCCTGTATAAGCTTTATACAGGGTAAAATGGATTTATTTGGGGTTTGGACCACATTGGGAGATGAGCATCTGAATGTCAAAGACAGGAACACTTCTTAAGCTGCTTTCAGTTTAAGCCTACAGCTGTTAGAGGACATGGTTCAGACCTGGGTCTTGTTCTGCAGCAGGCTAGCAGGTCTGGCTCAAACCAGGCAGGACACTGAAATCCCAAGCTGCCAGGGCAGGTAAGCAGGGGCAGAAGTAGTTTTGACACATCAGTTGGCAACCCCAAAGGGGTTTCTGTGATCCAACTTCTCACAAACATGAAATAAGGAAGACTCATACACATATCTGTATACAGTGCTGTACTCCGCTACTGTGAAAGGAGTGCTTCATGGGTCCTATCTTTACATTTTCCTACTATTATACTGTTTTACTGGTTAAATTGCATTTCCTGAAATGCAGACTTTTAATTTTCAAAAGCAAAGCATTATCTAAGAGAAACTGTTACCGAAAATGGAGGAGTTGAATGTAGAGCAGTTTTCAGGGCAGACTGCTTGACAAAGGCCATGCCGGGGAGAAGTCTAGGTTGACTCCCCACAAGGTGCTTTGCATGTTGTCTGAATCGCATGGTGAAGAGTGTACTTACTAGAGCTGGTTGGAAAATGAGGGGGTTTTCCATAGAAAATTCTGATTTGGGGGCAAGAACTCAAATACCAAAAATTGTTGTTGGCCAAAACTAAAAATATTCAGGCAACCCCCATCCCACCAAAATCAGTTCAGAAATGCTGCTGCGGTGTCTCATGGGAAGGATAGTGTGGGTGCCTTATGCACTTTTGGAGCAAATTACAATGTCCTATGCACCACAGTGCCATGATGCACCACCACCCATTTCCAAGCATGAAAGGCCCAGGCAATGGCGAATCCTGGGGGATGTGGTCTAGCCTGGGAGCCCAGCCCATAGATGAGAATAGGGACCTAAGGCAACCAAAGTACAAGTCCCATGAGGTGGCATGGTAGCATATCCACACAGATATATTTCAGTTTTCAGGGATTTGAGGGAGAAGGAGGGTTAAAGAAAAAATAAATTCTGCAGAAAACTCACTTTTTTGCAGAAACCCCAATTTTCCGTCAAAAACCTATTCAGGTGGAAAATTTTCATCCAGCCTTAGTATTAGGGAGACAAGGTTGGTGAGGTGATATTTTTTTATTGGACCATCTTCTGTTAGTGAGATAGACAAGCTTTTGAGCCACACGGAGCTCTTCTTCAGCTTGAAAGCTTCTCTCTCTCACCCACAGAATTTGGTTCAGTAAAAGATATTACCTCATCTACCTGGTCTCCCTAATGTCTTGGGACTGACATGGCCACAACTACTCTGCATACAGCTCTCGTATTGGCATTTGAAGAGGGGGGGAAAAGCATAAACAGGCACATATTTTTCCTACAGACAACTGAAAAGGCAGCATTTTCAGCATTTCACCTATGGACATTTACAGTTGATTCATTTGATTGTATTTTTGGAGGACCGTTTCTCACAGATTATTGGATAAACACAACAATTCCCAAACAATGAAGGCTGATTTAATAATTTGTAACATGTAACACATGGGAAGGGGTGCCTTCTAGACCAGGGGTTCTCTATCTTTTTCTTTCTGAAATGCTATAAAAATTCCCTGGCCCACCTGTGCCACAACAACTGTTTTCTCCATATTCAGTAGATTAAAAGCCTGGGCTGGCATTAGGGGGTAGCAAGCAGGACAATGTCTCGGGGCCTGACTACGTAGGCAGCTCCACAAAGCTAAGTTGCTCAGGCTTTCGCTTCAACTTTGGGTGGCGGGGCTTGGGCTTCAGCTTTCTTCCCTGGGCCCAAGTCTAACATCGGCTCTGCTCTCTGATTTATTTTGGGGGACCTCCTGAAACCTACTTATGGCCCTTAGAGGTCCCTGGACCCCGGTTGAGAACCACTGTTCTAGACTACTTGTTCTATATATCTGTTGGTTTTTTAAAAAATAAATTGCTGTGATCATGGTGATATTTTCAGGTGTGTGACTGACAAGCAGGCTCATAGTGTTGACCAATTCTTTACCCTGCTACCCAGAACAGGTTCACACACTAACTCTTGAGCTGAAGAAGTATGTTGTTTGTTCACTGTGATTAGTCCACTGAAACAGGGCACAGCACAGGATTAAATGCAAGTGCACACCCACATTCAGGGGCTTGCCTTAAATACATTCATAGAATCATAGAACTGGAAATAACTTCAAGTCTCCTGCACTCAAGGCAGGACTAAGTATTATCTAGACCAGCGTTTCCCAAACCTTTTTGGCCACGGAACACTTTTTAGCCTATTATGGAACACTTATATAATATAATATTATATAATATATAATGAAATATTATTTTGCAGTCGTTTGGTTTTCAAATAAAAAAATTATTTTTGCTCAAATATATTTTATTTCATAAAACAAGCAAAAATACAAATTTAAAATAACTTGAACTAACAATTTCTAACTAGAGAGCATGTACAAAGTAGTACAAAAATCAAGTGCAAGCATCAAAATTAAATTCTAGATTCTTTCACAGAACACCTATTCACATCGTGCGGAACACCAGTGTTCCGTGGAATATAGTTTGGGAAACAGTGATCTAGACCATTCCTAACAGGTGTTTGTCCAACCTGCTTTAAAAATATCCAATGATGGAAATTCCACAACCTCCCGAGGCAATTTATTCCAGTGCTTAACCACTCTGACAAGAAGTTCTTCCTAATGTCCAACCTAAACCGTCCTTGCTGCAATTTATGCCCATTTCTTCTTGTCCTATCCTCAGAGGTTAAGAAGAACAATTTTCCTCCCTCCTCCTTGTAACAACCTTTTACATACTTGAAAACTGTTATCATGTCCCCTCTCAGTCTTCTCTTCTCCAGACTAAACAAACCCAATTTTTTTCAATCTTCTCTCGTAGGTTATGTTTTCTAGTCCTTTAATAATTTTTGTTGCTCTTCTCTGGACTGTCTACAATTTGTCCACATCTTTCCTGAAATTTCGTGCCCAGAACTGGACACAATGCTACAGTTGAGACCTAATCAGTGTGGAGTAGAGCGGCAGAATTACTTCTTGTATCTGCATGCATCTGATGAAGTGAGCTGTAGCTCACAAAAGCTTATGCTGAAATAAATTTGTCAGTCTCTAAGGTGCCACAAATACTCCTTTTCTTTTTTGCGTATACAGACTAACACAGCTGCTACTCTGAAACTTCTTGTATCTTGCTTACAATACTCCTGCTAATACACCCCAGAATGATGTTTGCTTTTTTTTGCAACAGCGTAACACTGTTGACTCTCATTTAGCTTGTGATCCACTATGACCCCCAGATCCCTTTCCAGAGTACTCCTTCCTAGGCAGTCATTTCCCATTGTTACAAAGTTAATCATTATATATTATATAAACACTTTTCTGCCTAACATTAAGATTAGTTTGCCAGCTCAGTTGTTTACCGATTGGATTGCTGGCTCAGCTTTTTACCTGGCTGTTTTTTTATTCACAGACAACCAGGCATCTTTTCACATGTCCCAACACCAAAAGTATACATTCTACATATTACATCCTACACATAAGAAATTGTGAACTGTTTTTATTATTATGTCATTATTATTTTATAGTAAGTTCCCTAGCGCTGCAACAATTGGTTTTTAAAAAATTGTAAGAGCATGAAAAGACTGTAGAAGAAAAGTGCTTTTGAAGGGAATACAGTCAAGAATGGTCAAATATTATGCCTAAAAATCTTAACTGTATCTCTTTCTAGTTTGGCAAAGAAAAAAAATCAATCTGGGTACATTACATATTGCACATAAAAATTAGATACTATCCCTTTTTAATCTGAAAATCCATCTGGCTCCACTCTTAACTCTAGAAATATTAAGGGGACAAGCCTTAGCCGGTGTAAATCATCCTAGCTCCATTCATAGATTTATTGATTTTAAGGCCAGAAGAGTTCATTAGATCACCATCTAGTTAGACCTCCTGTATGACACAAACCATAGAATTTCACCCAGTAACCTCTGTATTGAACCCAATAACTTGGGTTTGGCTAAAGCAAATCTTCCAGAAAGGCAGCCAGTCTTGATCTGAATACATCAAGAGACAGAGAATTCACCACTTTCCTTGGGTAGTTTGTTCCAATGGTTAATAACTCTCAGTGTTAAAAATATATGCCTTATCTCTAATTTGAACTTTTCTAGCTTTAACTTGCAACCAGGACTGACATAACTATGATGATTTTCCCCATCTGAGGAGGTGCCAGTTAGAGTATGTATTGTTTTATAAAACATGGAGGCACCTATTCTGCAATCAGATTCACATAGTGGGGACATTTGTACCTGTGTGGATCTGACTGTATGGTAAGGGGTCTTTAAATTTGTATAAAAGTTGAAGTCTTTTTTCATTGTTTCAGCTGGCTTTGGATCAGGCTCTATATTTGGAATTAACCTATTGTATTTATAAATAATATATTAATTTGAAAAGATATTCATGATTAATCACAGTTTTAATCGCACAGTTAAACAATAAATACCAATTGAAATTTATTAAATATTGTAGATGTTTTTCTGTATTTTCAAATATTATTGATTTCAGTTACAACACAGAATACAAAGTGTACATTACTCACTTTATATTATTTCTATTACAAATATTTGCATTCTAAAATGATAAACAAAAGAAATAGTATTTTTCAAGTCCCCTTATACAAGTACCATAGTGCAATCTCTATCGTGAAAACACAACTTACAAATGTAGATTTTTGTTTTTGTTATATAACTGCACTCAAAAACAAAACAGTATAGGCTCTAAAGTTTTACAGGTTCACTCAGTCCTACTTTTTGTTCAGCCAATCGCTAAGACAAACAAGTTTGTTTACATTTATGGGAGATAATGATGCCCTCTTCTTATTTACAATGTCACCTGAAAGTGAGAACAGATGTTCGCATGGCACTTTTGTAGCCAGCATCGCAAGGTATTTACATGCCAGATCTGCTAAACATTTGTATGCCCCTTCATGCTTTGGCCACCATTCCAGAGGACATGGTTCCATGCTAATGACGCGCGTTAAGAACATAATGCATTAATTAAATTTGTGACTGAACTCCTTGGGGGAGAATTGTATGTCTCCTTCTCTGTGTTTTACCCGCATTCTGCCATATTTCATGTTATAGCAGTCTCGAATGATGACCCAGCATGTGGTGTTCATTTTAAGAACACTTTCACTGCAGATTTGACAAAACACAAAGAAGGTACCAATGTGTGATTTCTAAAGATAGCTACAGCACTCAATTTAAGAATCTGAAGTGCCTTCCAAAATCTGATTGGGATGAGGTGGGTAGCATGCTTTCAGAAGTCTTCAAAGACAAACTACAGAACCACCAAAAAAGAAAATCAACCTTCTGCTGGTGGCATCTCACGCCGATAATGAAAATGAACATGCATTGATCTGCACTACTTTGGATCATTATCAGGCAGAACCTGTGATCAGCATGGACACATGTCCTCTGGAATGGTGGTTGAAGCATGAAGGGACATATGAATCTAATGCATCTGGCATGTAAATATCTTGCAAGGCTGGCTACAGCAGTGCCGTGAGAATGCCTGTTCTCACTTTCAGGTAACATTGTAAACAAGAAGCGGGCAGCATTATCTCCTGCAAATGTAAACAAACTTATTTGAGCGATTGGCTGAACAAGAAGTAGGACTGAGTTTTATTTTAGAAATTCAATTATTTTTGGTACATAATTCTACATTTGTAAGTTCAACTTTCATTATAAAGAGATTGCATTATGGTACTTGTATTAAGTTAATTGAAAAATACTATTTCTTTTATTTTTACAGTGCAAATATTTATAATAAAAATAAATATAAAGTGAGCACAATACACTTTGTATTCTGTGTTGTGATTGAAATCAATGTATTTGAAAATGTGGAAAACTTCCAAAATATTTATATAAATAGTAGTCTATTATTGTTTAATAGCTTGATTAATCATGACTACTTTTTTTAATCACGCGATTAATAGGGATTAATTTTTTTAATCACTTGACAGCCCTACTTTAAAAGCTGTATTGGATACAAATGGGTGCAACTGTAAGGCTGCTATATGCCTAGGTTAAAGATGTTATTTGAATGAAGTACACTATGATGTGTCCCCCTTTGCAGTGTACACTAACTGAAATCAAGTACTGAGTGTACACTTACTGAAATCAATGGCAGACCTTCCACTCACATCAGTGAGAGCTGAATTGTGCTCTTTGTACTTGTCCATGGTAGGTTCTCCTGAGAACTAGACACATTTCCCTACTCCTTGTCTGCATTGTTGTAGATAGAGTGCTGACATGTTTAGAGGTTGTATTATAGCATAACATTTATGTAAGTATTTATATATTTCAAAATCTCTCGAAATTAGACACCAGTTTTGCCAGTTTCTTTTGACATCTATCTTTTTAATATCTTTAATTGCTTTAACATATTTGTATGACCAAAGCTATTTTCATTAGACAAAAAGAAAAGGAGTACTTGTGGCACCTTAGAGACTAACAAATTTATTTGAGCATAAGCTTTCGTGTGCTACAACTCACTTCATCAGATGCACCTTAGATGATTAAAAAAATTAGTCATGATTAATCAAGCTAACTTAATACAAGTACCATAGTGCAATCTCTTTATAATGAAAGTTAAACTTACAAATGTAGAAGTATGTACCAAAAATAACTGAATTTCTAAAATAACACTCAGTTCTACTTCTTGTTCAGCCAATTGCTCAAACAAGTTTGTTTACATTTGCAGGAGATAATGCTGCCCGCTTGTTTACAATGTTACCTGAAAGTGAGAACAGGCATTCTCACGGCACTGCTGTAGCCAGCCTTGCAAGATATTTACATGCCAGATGCATTAGATTCATATGTCCCTTCATGCTTCAACCACCATTCCAGAGGACATGCGTCTGTGCTGATCACAGGTTCTGCCTGATAATGATCCAAAGATGCATCTGATGAAGTGAGCTGTAGCTCACAAAAGCTTATGCTCAAATAAATTTGTTAGTCTCGAAGGTGCCACAAGTCCTCCTTTTCTTTTTGCGAATACAGACTAACACGGCTGCTACTCTGAAACCTTCATTAGACAGTGTACTGTAGTAGCAGTTTTAGAGAAGTGAGTCAATTACTGCATTAAGTCTCAGACACATATTTAAAATTAAATTGTAATCATATTAATACTAAATTACCTACTGTTCACAGTTGCTAATCAGAATTACATTTTGTGTTTCTCCCACTAAAATGGCTAATAATTACTTGTTTAACTGCAGGTAATGGTTATTCTTCAAGTCACTGCCCACATACATTCCACTGTTGGTGTCTGTGTGCCCAGCGTGTACCTATCAGAAACTTTTTCCTGCAATGGTACCTGTTGTGAGGCTCAAGTGTCCTCTACTGCTGTGCACCACTGCGTCCAAGTATAAAGGGCAGAGTCCCCTCCCGCCCCCCCAAGTTCCTATTTACTGCCTGTGGCAGTCGTTGGAACTCCTGTTCATTGCAGAACAGTTTCTCTTAGCTCTGTATATAATATAGTTAATTTAGTAGTCAGTGCAGTTAGCATGGTTGGTAAGTTTTAGCTGTTTTTTTTTAAAAAAGAGTTTTTCAATTTTGTTGTGTTTTCCCATTTCGGGGTCCTGCCGCCAGCACCAAGGCATGCCTCAGTCATCAGGTTTCAAGCCATATGTTTCTTGCTCCAGCCCAGGCTGGTGAGCACAATAAGGTGTCTGAACTGCCTGGGCAAACTACATTTGAAAGGCCAGTGCCAACTTTGCTGGGAATTCAAACCTAGAACAGAGAAGGACCGGGAGGCTAGGCTGAAATTCCTGCTGGTTGAGGCGGCACTCAGGCCACCATTGGAACAGTCCCAGTCTCACTCAGTGCTGAGTGCTGCAGCTTCCACAACACTGGAAGTGTGCTTCTCGCTGGAGTCCCAGCACCGATCTCCCCCCCGCCATGCTGAGGAAGAAATATAAGACTTGTTAAGAGGCTCTGACCAGGGGAAGATCTCCATTTTTTAAGTCTAGGAAGAGGGGCAAGGAGTCGAGTTGAGTGCATTGGAAATCGAACCACTCCTCCTCCAAATCAGTTCCTAAGATGGCCTTTTGTCTCCGGCACTGCAAAGGGCACCATTGAGCCTGGTGCCAGAAGTGACACCATCAGCTTAAGAAGTGATCTCCATGCTGACTACACAGGAGGCATTTGCAGCACCAAGGAATTTGCTCTCTCTCAGTGCTGGTGTCTCCAACAGTGCAGGAGTCCAATCCATCGGCCCCATTGCCCCATCTGACACCAGCTCCAGCAGTTCAGCTTGCAGTACTGCACCAACTGCCTACTTCTCAGAGAGTGGGCCCATTGGTACCATTCCAGGAGGAGCCAGCAATGATGGAAAGGTTCCTTCCATCCCTGGGTTCTCGTCACCAGTCCCTGACACCAAGGGGAACTGCTTTTCTATGGTTGGAGGAAGGGGAATTTTTGTCGTTGGTCTTGGAGTGGGATTTTATGTCTCACAAGCCTGAAGCAGGACCCTCCAGTCCCCTCAGAGGTCCTCATGCACCACAATGCTGCCATGGAAATGTAATCAGGAGCTCATTGGGGTCCTGTCATGTATCATTGGCCTTTTTGGAACCCATGGGGGTTTCCTCCAGATCTTCCCCTCACTATGCCTACTCAGTGCCCTCGTCTAGACAGGGGGAGACTGCACACCAAGCTGCCAGTGTCTGCTACCAGGCATTAGAAAGAGGTCATAAAAGCGGAGGAACAGCCTGCAGGAGAAATTCAACCACTTCCACTCTTGGCTTCCTCATCCTTTCTGGACAAGGCAGTTTCTCCTAGTGATTTTAAAGCTGATGAGACATTGTTAAAGAGAGGGCTGTAGACTTGGGAATTCAGGTCAAGGAGGTCAGGGAATCTTCACATCACCCGATTGACATTTTATAAATGGCAGACACCCTCCAGGATTCTGTTAGTCCTCCCAACTGTTCGAGGCTGTGCAGACCGAATAAAAGGATAATAGTCACCACTCAGAGAATCTCTTCTTGGGTAGCTCCCTGCATACACATGTGCTATGACTTGGCTAATGTCACCCCTCTGAGCAGAGTCACAGCTCATTCAACAAGATCACAATATTGGCTTCAGCAGAGTTTCTGGAGCAGGTTCTGATTGTAGACATCTGTAGAGTGGCAACTTGGTCCTCATTCCACATGTTTGCTTCCCATTATACTGTTGCTCAAGACTCCAGAGATGATGCTAAAATTGGAAAAGTTGTCCTCCAATATTTATTTAAATAGACTCTAGTGACAAATGTACCTGCCCTGGGAGGGAAGCCCATCTGGGTTCTCCACAGGTTCCATGTCTGTGGTCCCCAGAAGATTTAGCTTGACACATCAACATCAGAGATGTTTTCATGACTCGGTACAAGTCAATCATGGAAATCATGGAGGTCATGGATTCTGCGATTTTATGAGATCAGCAACTTCCTCAAAATTCCACTAACTCAGCTCCAGGTGGCCAGGCTTGGGTTCTGGCCCTGTGTGGCAAGACTTGGGCTCTAAGCCCTGCCACCCGTGACTGAAGCCCAAACACTGTTTCCCATAACTTCGCTTCACGGGGACCTCTGTGGCATGGGGCCCCAGGCAATTGACCTGGTTGCTACCCCCTAACACCAGCCTTTTGAACATTTCTGTGATTTTATTATTGCCCACATCCTGTCCATGACTTTTAATAAAAATATCCAAGCTAAAATGTTAGCCTTACTTGTGAGTCACCAAGAGTGAAATGCACATGTGCAATCACTCAAAGAAGAAAAAACTGTTACTAACCTGTTAGTAGCTGTTGCTCTTTGAGATGCATTGCACATGTCCATTTCACAACCTGCCCTTCTACCCCTCTGCATTGGAATTCTGCCAAGGAGGAACTGAGAGGGGGCTAGGGGCGACTCTGCCCTTTATACCTGCATGCAGAATAGTAGAGGATGCTCAAGCTACCCAACGCGTGCTACTGTGGGAACAAGTTTCCTCTGGCTGTGCGCTGGGCATGCAGACACCAAGAGTGGAATGGACATGTGCAATGCATCTCCCAGAACAACAGTTACTAAACAGTTTAGTAACTATTTTTCAGTCATTCCATGGAATATATTAAACTGCAAACCACTGAAATTTAACTTTGTTAATGAGCTTACAGCTTTTAGTATAAAATTATTCCCTCTGCCCCCCCCCTTTTATTTTGATAATACTTTCTACTGTGAAGCAGACCCAATTATGCCATATTGGTATTTACAGGGATTTCTTTTTTTAGAGACAACTCTTAGCTAACCCCTCTGAGATCATAGTTGGAAGCTGAAAATTTAGAAATGAACCACTAGAAATGTGTAGTCATACTAACTTCTATGCTGTATTTTTTAAAATGGTGGATTGTTTAGGAATTCTTTTTTAAACATATCCCTCCAGTTGTGAACTTCAGTCAGTTATGTTGCCTACAGAGGTTTTAGTTCCACAGAACAAAGGGAAAAGATCTAGAGAATATGAAGGGCCTAGCTGCTGCTCTGGGGCTAGGAAACATTTGTTTGGCATTTAAGGGAGTTTGGGGCGATATGATTATGGATCACTGAGTGTGTTTACATTAGAAATCAACTTTTCTGGTATATTTTGTGGTGTTATGAGGTTGAATTCACAAAAATGTAAATGTTTACATATTTGGTTCATGTTTGAAGTAATGATTGCTATAATAAAAACTGAGCTTGTGAGATAACAGAAAAAGGAAGTCAACAAGTTAGGAAAACAATAGTAAAATAAAGCAATAAATGGAAAGCTACAGTATCATAAAGTTGGAAAATTAGGGCCAGATTTCCATAAAATTGCACAAACAAAATGCATCCACAGATGACCAGATATATTATTGCATATTCTTTTTGTAAAGGGAAATCACGCCTCACCAATATACTAGAATTCTTTGAGGGGTCAACAAGCATGTGGACAAGGGAGAGACAGTGGATATGGTGTACTTAAATTTTCAGTAAGCCTTTGACAAGGTCTCTCACCAAAGGCTCTTAAGCAAAGTAAGCTGTCATGGGATAAGAGGGAAGGTCCTCTCATGTATTGGTAACTGGTTAAAGATAGAGGGAAAAAAAGGGAGTAGGAATAAATGATCAGTTTTCAGAATGGAAAGAGGTAAATAGTAGTGTCCCTCAGGGGGTCGTCCTAGTCAACATTTTCATAAATGATCTGGAAAAAGAGGTAAACAGTAAGGTGGCAAAATTTGCAGATGATGCAAAACTACTCAGGATAGTTAAGTCCAAAGCAGACTGCGAAGAGCTACAGAAAGATCTCACAAAACTGGGTGACTGGGCAGCAAAATGGCAGATGAAATTCAATGTGGATAAATGTAAAGTAATGTACATTGGAAACCAGAATCCCACCTATACATATAAAATGATGGGGTCTCAATTAGCTGTTACCACTCAAGAAAGTGATCTTGGAGTCATTGTGAATAGTTCTCTGAAAACATCCTCTCAATGTACAGTGGCAGTCAAAAAAAGAGAACAGAATGTTGGGAATCATTAAGAAAGGGATAGATAAAAAGACAGAAAATATCATATTGCCTCTATATAAATCCATGGTATGCCCACATCTTGAATACTGCGTGCAGATGTGGTCGCCTCATCTCAAAAAAGATATACTGGAATTGGAAAAGGTTCATGAAAGGGCAACAAAAATGATTAGGGGTATGGAATGGCTGCCATATCAGGAGAGATTCATAAGACTGGGAATTTTCAGGTTGGAAAAGAGACGACTAAGGAGGGATATGATGGAGATCTGTAAAATCATGACAGGTGTGGAGAAAGTAAATAAGGAAGTGTTATTTACTCCTCATAACACAAGAACTAAGGGTTACCAAATGAAATTAATAGGTAGCAGGTTTAAAACAAACAAAAGGAACTCCTTGCCAGGAGATGTTGTGAAGGCCAAGACTATAACAGGGTTAAAAAAAGAACTAGATACATTCATGGAGGATAGGTCCATCAATGGCTATTAGCCAGGATGGGCAGGGATGGTGTCCCTAGCCTCTATTTGCAAGAAGCTGGGAATGGGCGACAGGGGATGGATCACCTAATGATTGCCTGTTCTGTTCATTCCCTCTGAGGCACCCGGCATTGGCCACTATTGGAAGGCAGGATACTGGGCTAGATGGATCTTTGGTCTGACCCAATATGGCTGTTCTTATGTATGCATTTATCTAGCCATTTGTACGTGCCATTAGCCTGAGTATTATAATAATTATGGCAGTGGTTCTCAACCAGCGGTAAGTGTACCCCTGAGCGAAAGCAGAGGTCTTCCAGGGGCTACATCAACTCATCTAGATACTTGCCTAGTTTTACAACAGGCTACATAAAAAAAGCACTCAAAGTCAATACAAACTAAAATTTTATACAAACAAAATGAGAAAGTAAGCAATTTTTCAGTAATAGTGTGCTGTGGCACTTTTATACTTCTATGTCTGATTTTGTAAGCAAGTAGTTTAAGTGAGTTGAAACTTGGGGTACACAAGACAAATTGGGCTCCTGAAAGGGGTACAGTAGTCTGAAAAAGTTGAGAGCCACTGAATTGTGGTAACCACACACACGCACAGATTTTGGGCATGCAGTTATGAAAATCTGGCCTGTAAAACAATATACGTGTGACCTTATAAACTACATTTAATCTTGATGAAACTTGAGATTGGCTGCAGGTGTATGACTTGGGTCTGTTAAAAGGCTTGTTTTATGTCCAGCACATCACATTACACTGACTCACATCTCTCAGCATTTATATGAGACCTGGTATGCAGCAAAAGCATTTCCAGAGCTTTGTCACTTTCAATAGAGCTAAAGGAAGCAGAAATGTGATAGGAAAATGGAGACCCTGATCCTGTACTCCTTCAATGTCCTGTGATTTACAATGTACTGAAAGCTTTCTGGCTTTAGCAGAGAAAGCAGGAGAGTGGTAGATCTGACAGCTTTCACACATCCTGTCACCACTGTTGTAATACATAATCTCTTCTGTGATTTGTTTCTGAAAGAAATATTGCTAAGAGTGAACGGATTTATACTGCAACTGTCCAGTGGGCAAATCCTGAGCTCATGAATTATTGTTTTACTTTGTCCATACTCACGCAAACTCCCATTGATTTCAAGGTGAGCTAAGGGCTGAGTGAAAGCTAAGGACATTGGAATCTGACCCTGTATGTGTGTATAGAATAGGGCAGGGGTTCTCAAACTTTTTTGCTGGGCCGCTTTGAAAATGTTTCAGGCTGTGACAACCCCTTCCTCCCCCTTCCCCCCCCCCAAAAAAAAAGTGATAGCGAATTCCATACTCATAGGAGCATACTCACGATATTGCCACCCTTACTTCATCCTGGCTGCTGGCAGCAGAGTTGGGAGGCCAGAGAGTGGTGGTGCTGTATCTCCCTCCCCTGCAGCTCCCCCCACAGCAATATTTTTTGTGATCTCATGACCCCCCTACAATAGCCTTATGACCCCCTTTTGGGTTGGGGCCCCCAGTTTGAGAAACACTGTAGGTAGGATATACATTTATATCCTTTCACTAAGATATATTTCTTATTTCAGAGATCTTCATCTGATTTATGTTGTACCTTACTGATTATACTAAGAGCAGTATGATTGTAGTTTTATGTAGGGATGGATTAGGGTTTGGTGGGGCCCCTGGGCCAGAGCAAGTGGGGGCCCTTCCCCACCCCTTCCACCTGCAGTCTCTTCCCCCCCACCCACCACCACTGTGCTCCTGCCAGGGAGTGGGGTCAGGGCGCAGGGGCTTGCCCTGTTCTGTCTGCCTGGTACTCCTGCCAGGGAGTGGAGTTGGGGGGGGCTTGCCCCATCCCCGCTCCCTGGCTGGAGTGCTGGGTAAGCAGGTGGAGTGGGGCAAGCCCCTCTGCCCCGATCCCACTCCCTGGCAGGAGCGCTGGGTGGGCGGAGGAGGTGGGGGTGCGGGCGTGCCCATTTTTCCAGGACCTTCCCCAATTGGCCAGGACCCCTGGGCATGGGACCCTTGGCCCAGTGGCTAATCTGCCACTGATTGTATGATAACATTGATTTAAAACTGTCTCATACATTTAAAAGGCACAGTTGCCAACTTTCATGCGGTAAATAAGCCCCCGACTTTCACAATAAGCCAAAAATCAAACTAATCCCATTTCAGAACAATGCCAAAACAAGCCAATCCTTAAGAACCCCAACACTCTGTGACTAGATTCCCCTGGCCTGCATCTGGGACTCTGGTGGGCCCTCTGTGCACCCCTCACTCTCTCTCCACCTTGGCCTCGCTTGCTGGGAGCCGTTCCAAACAAAAAAACAAGCTACAAGCCCAACAAGCTACAAGCCAAAAACTAGCCAACAAACAATTCACAAGCCAATTAAGCCAAAAACAATTTATATGTGTTTTTTTGTGGGTTTGGGGTGTCTGTTAAAAGGGCATTTATTGAATTCAAGATCTGTTTCTTATCTCCTTATGTTTCTTTTATATATGGTAGCAGCATATTAATCTTAATAGCTAGAGTTACTCCTGTAAAAGGAATTCTTCATAGCGTTGACCTTCAGAGATAAAGGTCACTGTGCATATGTCATTTAATATATTAAAATCCATAGGCATTATTTTTGGCATCATTTTTATCATGCTTAAAATACTGCCTAATTATTTAATGTAAAGTGTGTATTTCAGTGAAACAAAAAGGTTTTCTGTTTATTTCTGACTGCTTTACTGTAATCTAGTGATTTAGCTGAATTGATGGCTTTAATATTATTCAATAATATTCTATTTGTAACATTTCCAGTTTATCAGGAAGCAAAAAGCTTCATGTGTAAGCTTATTCTTCAGAGTGGTGTTCTTGCTGGATATGTTTAAGATTTTGACCCAAGAGTTTTCCTAAGAAGTCATTCTCCAATATTATCTGCATATTTTTGCAGTGTGCAAAGGTGGCACTAATAGGTTTGTGGAGAGAGAAAGAGAACTCAGAAGACTCAGAGGAAAAAGTGAACATTGATTTGCATGAAGCTGCTAAAATTAACTCTACAATTATATGGATTTGTTGTGTGCAGCTGTTCCTGTTGAAAGCATAAAAACAGTACCCTATCAGAGCAATTCAAAGCATGCTTTAAGATATGTTGCTTAACAGAGGGAAAATATCATGTTTCTGTGAAATTACAGCGGTACAATTGCATGAGAATTAGACATATAAATGCTTTCATCAGGGTAGGGATAAAAACATACTGTTTCCCTTCTGGTCTCTGTTTGCTTGCTTACTAATGACTAGTTAATAACATAGCCTAAATAGCGTAGTGCAGAACACGGCTTAGTTGATACTGGGTTAAATTGGATGAGTTTATTATCATTTAGGTTAGACTGGAACTTTTATCTACTTAGATTGTCATGATATAAATGCAGAATTGTCATTTCCTTTCTTTCTTCATTATCAACAGACATTGCATAGCAGACTCTCTCACAGCTTGTGTACAACTCTGATCTGATTTTACCAGCCTGATTTTGAAGTGGATTTGTAAACTCTTTACTAAGAGTGCGGTCTTAACATTAGCACTGCTATAACATAACTTTGCATATCAGCTTGAGAGAAATACAGAATTACAAATAAAAAACCAGTTCACATCTAGCATAAGCACTTTCCCTAGTTCTTTGTGATTTAAAAAAAAATCTGGACAGGGACCCAGGTCCAATTCTGTGCTCTGCCACAGCTTCTCCATATGACCTTGAACAAGTCACTGAATTCCCCATCTGTCAAATGTGGGTCACAATTCTTTCCTCCCATTTCTTTGTCTGTCTTGTCTACTTAAATAGTCTTTTTCCTCTCAGTTGGGGATCTCCAAGATGATCAATGGGGAGTGTGGAATTATGAATATTTATCATTTAAGTCAGAGTATCAGGGAAAAAAAGGGACTCCATGGAATTGCAATTGCTTATGTACACAGTGAATTTAACAAACATTTTCCATTCCCACTAAATGGCAGGCAACAGGACATATTTAGTGTAACCAGAATCTTCTGGCTGTTCAGACAAACATGATCAATTCCACTTAGAATCATAAAGTTTAGGCTCAGAAGGGACTACCGGATCAAACCTCTGATAAATCACAGGCCACCAGTGCCAGCCAGCATCCACACATTGAACCCAACAACTAAAATTAGACCAAAATATCACAGCCCCCAGGCAACTACTAGACTATTATGTGCCACAGTCAGAGAATAGGAGGGACTGAAGTCTGTCAGTGCCTGAGACCCCTACAGTGGCAGAGAACTAATTAAGTGAGATATACTCATATAATCCTGGCCAGTGACCTGCATTCCATGTGGCAGAGGAAGGCAAAAAACATCCAAGGTCACTGCCAGTCTGACCTGAGGGAAAATTGCTTCCCAACTGCACATATGGTGATCAGTTAGACCGCGAGCAAGACGAGCCAGCCAACACCTGAGAGAGAGGTGGCTTAGTGCCACCTCAGAGCAATGGTCCATCCCTTCCTGTGCCCTATCTCCTGCTGCGGCCATCTCTGATGCTGCTGATGAGACCAACAATAACAAAACCAACCCATCAGCATATCCTGTACGGTGGGGGAAACCTTTTCTGACCCCTGCTCCTCTCATACTTTTATATGGCATGTGGCCCCAAATGCTCTGTACACTGAAACTATCATAATTTTCTTGAATGTACTGTGTTTAATGGCTTCTGATGGAGCAGACTTGCTGAACACTGTGTTCACTAAAGAACTGGTAGGAATGGAGTCATTTATTTATATATCGTTACTAGGGTAGTGCTCTTCACTGCTCGTTTTTAGTTCAGATTTCCTCCTTTTGCCACTGGCTCGCTTTTACAAGCAGCTGCTTAAATCACTCAAGTTGTGTATGCTTTAACTAAACAGTTAAATGCTGCAGTTCTCTTTTAGAATTGTTAAGACTGTTGGTGATGCGAATAGTCTTATCAGCATGTGGAAATCTGTACTGTAATGTTCCTTGCTGGAGCTGTGGTTTCCTAGCAACGTCTGCTTTTACCTAATGTCTAAATCAGTCTCCGTAAGCTATAAAATATCCTATTTCAGGCTGGCTAACTTCAGTGAGAAATTATTTGTCATTTTTATGTGGAAACGTTACTGCAAAAGAGCACGTTTGCATATAGATCCATTTTTAGAGAATGTCTGAACAAAGTGGCTATGCAACTGTAGTTCATGTGCGGAGTTACTGAGCTCACCAGCGTTAGCACCTCACTTTAAAGGTGATTCCTTTGTTGTATATTTGATTTGAAAAACTGCACAGTTCATAAGGAAGTTGGATGTTACAGGTTTTGTACTTTATTTTTAGGAGTGTGGGTAGAGTGATCCAAATTCAGCCATGGTGTAGTTCCATTGACTTTGGTAGAGTTTCATCCCCTGACACCAGACCTGAATTTGGCAGTGTCTTTTGCAAATACCAGCTAAGAGGAGTTGTCCTGTAACTCTGCATGCTTCCCTGGTTTTTGGGGGAAAGGGGAGATTTGCAGGATTTGTTAGCCTATTCAGGGGCTTTTTCATCACTCCAGCCATTTTAACTCAAGTACTTTACAAAATTAATAAAGCACATTATTAAAGAAAACCACACACTTTATTTACAATTTCTATTCCTTTTGAAGGGACTCCTTAATCTCCAGTTATGTAGTGCACCCCTTCTCTGAAACGGTTATTACATATATGCTGCAATAACAAGGGGAATTATAAGGGGGTTTAAGGACTTGGTAGCTCTGGTACAACAGCTTTATGGTATATGTGAATCTGAGAAATTCGAGTATTTATTTTACTGAAATGGTATTCTCGCCCAAAGGCTGGGTTATCCTTTACTACTATATGGATTTCTGGGATCTATTGGATTAAAAACATTTCTCTTATTAATCAGAGACTGTGACAATGTCAGTTCTAAATGATGAATGTAGAGTTTGAAAACTATGTACAGAGTGCTGTGCCTATAATGCTGATCAAGATGGGCAGCAGAGGGGAACCGATCCTGAACGAAAGAGTTCAGCTATAGGGCCACCAACTTATTCTTCTTCTGCTTACTAGGAAGAGTGAGGCCTGAGAGAGAAGCACATTGCTAATTACTTCATTAGCAAGAGGAAGATTGCAGAGAGGCAGATATCTCTTCAGATCTGGCCATTCTTCACCCATGCCACTACGTTTTCCTCAGACCTCATTCTCTTCAGAGTGTGCCCTACACCAGGATACCCAGACATCCTGATTCTTTTGGAACATACTAGGAAGCACCCATGTCAATTACAGTGAAATCTATCCAAATATAACCCCATAGTTCTTTGAGTAATGTTCATATGGGGACTGCGCTTCAGGTGCACATGCACTTTTGATCAGAGACTTTTGGTAGCAGTGTTCAGTCTGCACATGCTCTCTAGCTATCCCCGTGTCCCATACGAAGGGCAGTGTAGGACGTATCTCCCTCAGTTCCATCTCAACTGCTTTGGCCTGAGACAGAGTGACTTGTGGTGCCCACTTCCTTAACTAGCTTCCCTTTTAGGTGTAGTTTTTAGTAGTTTGGGGTAATTTGGTTTTTGCTGAGCTTCTTTTAGTTTCATTAGTTTTTAATACTTCCGTAGTGTATTTGGGGAACTTTGGGGAGATGCCGTTTCCCAGCTCACCCCCAAGGGGGTCTCCTTCTTTCTCTAAGAAGTGTATCTTCTCCCTCAGGTTATACCTAAATCCTCATTTGCCAGGATTCTATCCAAATTAGTGATGGCCACTCTCACTGTCTTCACTGCTTAGGGGACACACACACATCCCATGTAAGTGCAGAATTTGTTCAGGGTTTATGAGCTGGCCTAGAAAAAAATAGAGAGATAAATCTTAAGCTTCTTATGATGAAGAACTCTCTCCAACTGTCTTCAGACCTGGACCCTGATGTCCTCCCTATACAGAGGTCCTCCAGTGTTCAGAGTGCCCCATCAACTTCCACAGCTCAGTTGCCTTATAGGCCTTCTTGGAAGAAAACATTGGACAGTGCCAAGACTTAGAAAAAAAAAGTTCTAGATCCCTTCATAAAGAAGTTGGTGCTAAGAAATCTAGATTATCTGAGACACCTGCAGTTTCAGAGACCTCACCTCCCAAGAAGGGTACCACTGATGCTTTGAGTGCTCCTAGTGCAGAGGGCCCCTTGTCATCCAAGGTTTTAGGTATCTCTATGTCCCACAGTATCCAGCATCTTTTGGTAATTGTAGCGACCCTAAGGACTTAGTAACAAACAAACAAAAAAAATTGGTGCCTATTGCTGTACTCTTGTTGGTACCTCAGTTAATGCCACAAACTGATCCGACAATACTGATGAAGCCAAGATAGGCAGCAGAAGTGAGTCACTTACCCTGAGCCTTGCCAGGTTCCTGAGCAGTTGCACTCAGTACTGGAAGAGTTCATGTACTCTAGGGACCTGTTCATTTCTGGTGAGCCTCAGTCTCCCTGGCTAATGAGTGTAGAAAGACTCTTTGTACCAGAATCTCATCTGTCACTGGTATCACACCATTCTCTGGTACTGTTTTGCTTCCTGGCACCAACTAGAAGGACAGACAATCTGTTGCAATACTGCCATCTGCCCCTACTCTGGACTAAGATAAGGACAGCTCTTCGGACTCCCAGATCTCTGTTCGAAGCTTGCTTGATTACTGACCCAGAGCTGCCTTTCCAGACACTTTATTCTGTGAGGGGAAACCTCAGAATGAAGACACGCTTTGCTCACCGTGCACTCTTTGTGGTGCCACCAATCTTGGGTGTTTCCACCTTTCCTTTATGACCCTCTTCAGTGGCCGTTTTGGGACCTGTAGGTTGCCTATAGGCAACAGTTCTGCCGTGGGAATGTCAGAGGCAGCAACCACCCTCTCCATGTGCTACTCCATGTCAGTATTCACCCCAAGAGGACTCTTTTGAGAAACACGGGGAAAGAATTGATCAGGAAGTTACTCCATGGACTTTTTCCCCTCCTCCTCACCTAATGAGATAATAATGCCTCCTCCCCCTTCACATGTGGTTGATCAGTTCCGAGAGCTCATGAACAGAATCAGATTCAGGGAATCAGATTCCCTCCAAATTCCCTTAGAGGAAGTTCATAAGACCTAGCACAGACTCTTAGACCTTTTTCATACTGCCATGTCTAGTTGGGTAGCTTTACCTGTAAATGAGGCCGTGCTTCAAGCTGTGAGAACAATTGCACAAACCCCAGCAACCATGCTTCCAACTTGAAAAGTCAGATAAAAATACTATGTTCCTGCTAAAGGTTCTGAGTTTTTCCTTCATGCATCCAACCCCCAAATTCCTTGCTGGTGGATGCTGTGAATGAACGAAGTAGATAACACCATTCGAAAGCTACTCTGCATGATAAGGACTATAAACACCTAGACCTCTTTGGCTGCTAAATTTACTCTTCTGCTTTGTTGCAATTTAGAATGGACAATTATCAAGCCCTGACTGAAAAAATATAACCATACCAGCAAAAAGAAATTTATCTTTTTTGATTATCTACCTCAGGAAAAATGAGAGCAGTTCTAGGTGATCATCACAAAGGGACAGCTATTGGCACGAACTTTGTTGCAAGCACACTTTGCCTCCTGGCTGAAATAATCAAATATTCTGGGGGAGATCCAGAAGACCACTGAGAATTTTCCCACTGATGAGCTCAAGCTGTTCAGTAGCTCCACCAATGAGTCCTTACATTCTCTTAAGGATAGGGTGACCATATTTTCCCAAAGGCAAAACGAGACATCCCCGAGCCGGCCAGCCACCCCCACCCCCCACGCAGGGCTGGCCCAAGCCCTCTCTGCCTCCCGCCCACATGGGGCCAGCCTCAGGTCCCCCTGCAACTGGTGCCAAAGAATGGCCCGAGGACCCCCCCCATCTCCCACCTGCAACCCTCCTTCCCTCCCGCAGCCTCCTCCCCCCCCCGCCCACGCAGAGGGCTGGTGGTCCAAGCCTCCCACCACCTGTGGGGTTGATGGGCCAAGCCCCTCCCTCCCCTATGTGCAGGGTGGGCCAATGGGCCAGAACCATTCTCCCTAGCCCTCTCTCCAGTACAGGGCCAGTGTTGCCACTTGTGCTTCCCCCCTGCATGTTCCTCCATGCCCTGGTAGGGGTCCCACCCCACTTTTTTTGTTCTTGCCAACTGACAAATGGCCAGTGTTGTCCAAAAAGCCGGGACGTATGGTCCCCCTACTTAAGGATTTAAGAGCTACTCTCCGTTCCCTCTGTATCTGCACACCTGTAAAGACCATTCATCAGGTCATAGACAGCTTCAAGATCTTACACCATACAATTTCCAGCTTACCTGAGATCTTCATAACCACCCTAAGAGGAGCCTGAATTCCAGAAGAGAAGACCATCTGCCACCACCACAGCTACAACTCAACCCTCTTCATTGAGCAAGCATCCATTTTGATGTCCTGCTCAAGGATCACGGACTATCCCACCTTACAGATCTACAACTGTGTTGTTCTGTCCTCCCACCCTTTGGGGATCATCTCTCCCATTTTTCAAATCTCCTTGGAGCAGATTACCTCAAAAAGATGTTTTTGGAGGTTATAATATCATGCTACTCTATCCATTTTGTCTCCATTTCCTTGCACCATCCCCCTTCCTTTGCCTTTTCAGGGACCCATCTCATAAAAATATGTTAAGAAGAGAGTCTTGGCATGCAACGTGACAAAGGCGCATGCTGCCATGTGACCCAAGTTACATTTTCGCTGCTTCCAGGCTTAGTTAAGAACTGTTTATGCCCCCAACAAACACACACTACACAAGTTAGTGTTGGTTCCCATGGCAGGTATTAATTTCCCTCAACTGGCAAAAAGACCCAAACAAGGTCTGCACAGGAGTTTCCTTCACTCCCCTGCTCACAGCCACAATATTGCATGCATCTCTTACAGAATGGGGAGCTTATCTTCAAAGGTATACCATTCAAGGCAAAATGGACTGCCCAAGAATCCACTCTCCATATTAACCTAATGGAACTCATATGCCTGCAAATGTTTCCTATCTAAGATCATCAGGATAATGACAGACAACAGAGCAGCATCTATTATATAAATCCATAGGGGGGTGCAACATCCCTCTTCTTTTGTGTCGAAACAGTAAAGCTGTGGAACTGGAGAATAACCCATCAGATCCTCATCTCAGCTACGTACATAACAGGTCTTCAAAATACCATACCTGACAGTCTGAGCAGACACTTATGCCAGGTTCACAAATGGGAACTCAACAACCTGATACTCAAATATTCCTCACCTGAGGTTTCCCAGAAATAGATTCTTCACCACCCCCACCAAGAAGTGTCAGAAATTCTGCTCAAGAGGAGATCTAGGTCATCACTCCTTGGGAGATGCTTTGCTCATCTTCTGGTTGAGGAATCTTCTGTACCCTATCCTCCTCCACCACTGATCCTCAGAGTTCTAAACAAAATCCAAGTAGGGCAGAGCCAGAATATTGGCCAAGTCAAATATAGTTCCCATACTTGATTTGCCTCTCATCTCACCCTGCACTTCGTCTGCCAATAGGACCTGCTAACCCAGATCCGCGGAAACGTTCTTCACCCTAACCTGAACACACTACAACTTACGGCTTGGTTTCCAAATGGATCTTGGGGGCAGAAGTCTCATTTTTGAGAGAGGTACAATAAATATTGTTGAGTAACATAAAAGGGTCAGCTAGAAACTTACCTTCAAAAATGGAAGCAATTCTCTCATTAGTGTATCCAGTGGCATTTCCCCCTGTTGACTCTTCCCATTTAGATATTTTAGATTACCTTTTGAGTTTGAAGAATTCAGGCTTCCTGAGTTCCATTAAAGTTAATTTAGCAGCTATCACAGGTTTCCATTTCCCTGTTGAAGGGTTATTGTGTTCACTCTCCCCACCAATTCCAGATTCATCAAAGGGTTATCTAACCTTTTTACTCATGTCAAGGAATCCACCTCCCCACAGGATTTGAATTTAGTCCTCCGCTCTCTGATTAAACCTCCCTTTGAGTCACAAGCCAAGTGTTCCCTTTTACGCTTGTTCATGAAGACTGAATTCTTAGTGACTGTCACCTCCACTAGGAGAAACTTTTCACTAGGAGCCTCCCTACACAGCTTTCTATAAATTCAAGCTCTCTCTCCAACCTCATCTCCATTTAATATCGAAGGTGAATACAAGAACAGCCATATTAGGGCAGACCAATGGTCCATCTAGCCCCGTATCCTGTCTTCTGACAGTGGCCAATGCCAGGTGCTTCAGAGGGAGTGAACAGAACAGGCAATCGAGAGACCCATCTGCTGTTGTTCACTCCAGTTTCTGGCACTCCGAGGCTAGAAACACCCAAAGCATGGGATTACATCCCTAACCATCTTGGTTAATAGTCATTGATGGTCCTATCTTCCATGAACTTATCTAATTCTTTTTTGAACTCCATTATAGTTTTGGCCTTCACAACATCCCCTGGCAAGGAGTTCCACAGGTTGACTGTGTTGTGTGAAGAAGTACTTTGTTTTAAACCAGCTTCCTATTAATTTCATTGGGTGACCTTGGTTCTTGTGTTATGTGAAGAGGTAAATAACACTTCCTTATTCATTTTTTTCCCACCTCTCATGATTTTATAGTCCTCTATCATATCCCCCCCGCCACCCCTTAGTCGTCTCTTTTCCAAGATGAAAAGTCCCAGTCTTTTTAATCTCTCCTCATATGGAAGCTGTTCCACACCCTTGATAATCATTGTTGCTCTTTTTTGTACCTTTTCCA
Source organism: Lepidochelys olivacea (assembly GCF_965140295.1). Lineage (NCBI taxonomy): Eukaryota > Metazoa > Chordata > Testudines > Cheloniidae > Lepidochelys > Lepidochelys olivacea. Next base: position 37,527,460 of record NC_140411.1, on the reverse strand, counting down.
ATTTTAATATATGCTTGTTGAGATGGAGCAACCAGAACTGCACACAGTATTCAAGGTGTGGGCATACCATGGATTGATATAGGGGTATTATATTTTCTGTCTTCTTATTAAGGTTAAGATTTTGGCACAGGGATTTGCATTCGCATTCATCGGCAGGACATGGGCAATAAACAATAAATCACAGAAGTCCAAGCCCTGCAGTGTGAGGATGACAGCCAGAGCCCCACCGCCCAAAGGTGACAGCCCGACTCTGCCACTCCGGGCGCTGACTGCCCGAGGCTTGCTGCTGCGGGGGGATTACAGCTGGAGGCAGAGGGGCTGACTGCCGGAGCTGACTGCCCGACTGTCAGAGCCCCGCTACCTGGGGCTCAAGCTGAAGCCAGAAGTCACTGAGGTCTGTGAAAGTTGTGGAACCCATGACCTCCCTCACTCTCTCCAGATGAAGCTGTTACACTGTGGATAAATAGTCTTTGGAGTAGGGAGACTGGATCCTGGGTCTCCCACATTACAAGTGAGTTCTCTAACCCCAGGCTGTAGAGTCATTCTCATGCTTGTCTGTCTGTCTCTGTCTCTCTCTGGCCCAAATGATTTATTAAGCACAGTTTACTTACTTTTTACAGTAACTGATGCTCTTCAAGATCAGTCCCTATGGGTGCTGCACTACCCACCCTCCTTCCCCTCTGCTTTGGAGTTTTGCCTGCAGGGGATCTGAGGGTAGTTCATCCAACACTGCACCATATACCCTTGATATGGGCACGAGGAAAGCCAAGACACACATGCAGACTGAACTGTCACTGTTACTAAAAGTCTCCAGTCAAAGGAGCACAAGGAATATGCACATCTGAAGTTGAGCACCCATAGGGACAAACATCTCAAAGAACTAGTTACTATAGTAAATAACCTTTCCTTTTCTAACTGCTGCCTGAGTATCTATTATCACAGGGGTTCTTAACCTTTTTCTTCTGAGCCCCCCCCATGCTATTAAAAACTCCACGGCCCACCTGCGTCACAACTGTTTTTTCTGCATATAAAAGCCAGGATCGGCATTAGGGGTTAGCAAGCAGGGCAGTTGCCCAGGGTCCCACGCCACAGGGGCCTCTGAAAAGCTACATTGCTCAGTCTTCAGTTTCAGCCCCAGGAGTCAGGGCTCCAGGCTACAGCCCCTTTGGCTTTACGCCCTGGGCCCCAGTGAGTCTAATGCTGGCCCTGCTTGGCGGACTCCCTGAAACCTGCTTGCAGCCCCTCTCAGGGGGGCCCAGACCCCTGGTTGGGAACCTCTGTACTATCATATTGTAATCATGGCACAAGATTAAATTTAGGGCCTCAATGTGATATTTCCTTCTGCCTGATTTGCATGGTTTGGTGAATGATCCAAATCACATATAATGCTCTAGGTCAGTGGCTCTCAACCTTGCCAGACTACTGTACCCCTTTCAGGAGCCTGAATTATCTTGTGTACCCCCAAGTTACACTTAAAAACTACTTGCTTACAAAATCGGACAAAAATACAAAAGTGTCACAGCACGCTATTACTGAAAAATTGCTTACTTTCTCATTTTACCATATAATTCTAAAATAAATCTGCAATATAAATATTGTACTTGCATTTCAGTGTATAGTATATAGAGCAGTATAAGCAAGTCATTGTCTGTATGAAATTTTAGTTTGTACTGAGTTCATTAGTGCTTTTTACGTAGCTTGTTGTAAAACTAGGCAAATATCTAGATGAATTAATATCCCCCCGGAAGACCTCTGCTTACTTCCAGGGGTATGCATACCTCTGGTTGTGAACCACTGTTCTAGATGACTAGTCAACTGCCATGCTGGAGCCTAAATTCACCATTAATGGTAGGGATGTTGTATATGTTAGCAAGGTCGTCACTGTGAAATGGCATCATGGTGATCAGGGGAAGAAGTTATGTTCTGTAGGGTGGAGTCTGGAGAATAGCTGGACTAGAAGGTCATTGGGTAGCGAGGCCACCTGTCCTAGATGAATAGCATCACTGGATAAGAAAATGTGGAATGAAAGTTAGATCCTTTGCTCCTTCAATTCACATGGGTTTCTTAGAAATGTGCTGAGGGTCTTAGCTATTGTAATAAACAAACTGTGCAAGCATGTCTGTCAGTGCAAAGTCCAGGACTCTCAAACACCCACTCATTTTGGGGTTGCCAAAAACTCGTTTCTTTAAATTTCTTTCCACAGCTGCACCTTGACTTCTTTTTTTGTCTTTGACCCACAGGCTTTCCAAATCTGAGTTTGCCCAGCTTGTGCCAGAGGCACTCTCTCTGTATCTGGGAGAAAGGGGCTAAAATTTTCAAAGAGGGGTACCTGAAGTTAGGTTCCTAAATAGGTAGCCAAATTTTCAAAAAAGGTCAATGAAAACTGATGCTTAGCATTTTTGAAAATGAAGCTATTTATAATGATTTAGTAGCCTTTAGACTCTATTTTTTTTAAATGTTTTGGCTTTAGTAGCTTGTAAATGAGTCTAGAACCCAGAAATGCCTTATTTCAAATCTCAGATCTGCCCGGGACTTTTGGTATGTCCTTTGGCAAGTCACTTAACCTCTTTGGGCCTGTTTCTGATCTGATGTCACTTTTACCAGTGTGAGTTAAGAATGACTCCACTGAAGCAAGTGGCATTACTACAGTGCAAGACAGGTGTCAGTGAGAGAAGAATCAGGCTCTTTGTATCTCAGTTTGCCCATGTGTAAAATGGAGGTTATAATATTAACCTACCTCACAGGATGCTGGGAAGATTCATTAGTTAGTATTTGTACAACGCTTTGAAACATGTACAGTATTATTAATTCTTAAATATGGTAATTAATGTCAGTGTTCTACCCTGCCATGTAGGAATCAGAGTCAGATTTCCCACTGTTTAGCTACAAGACTGTTCTTTCCCTCCTTTGTGGTGGTGAAGAGATGGGAAGCATTATATAAAAGTTAAATTTCAGTAGTAGTCTGAGTCAGCACACAGATGCACCAGGACTCTCAGAATCTAATCAGTAATATGCACCAGACAATAGCACCGGGTACTAATAAAAATGGAAATTTTATGCAATGTAACCACATATGAAGGAGCACTCCAGGATTAAAAGGCTGAAGCGGATGTTGATAGACTTGGATTGCAGCCTTATTGAGTTAGTAGGAATGGGTGCTTCTAATGTTGGCTCTAGGTAGGAAGAGAAAATACCATGCCCACTATAGCTGTTGTGGTACATGCTACCTTAGCAGCAGTTGTTTCTGTCTTTATGGCTGTTGAGATTATTTCAACCAGCTGCTTCCCTGTGCTGCTGTAGCATCTGTCTCTGCCTGAGCTGTGGCTGTGCCAACGATTGCACCGTCTGCACCTGCCTTTCAGTTTGTTTGTTTAAAGAAGCTTCATGGGGACATTGTTTAGTGAGAATCAGACTGGGTGCTTCCCTCATTGTCTTGGCTTTTTTATGTTCTTCCTCAGCCATTTGTCTCTGTTGTGGTGATACCTGTTTCAGAGCCAGTACATTTGCCCCATCTTCATTCGCTGATCCTCTCTCCAAAATGTCTGAATGGAAAAATTGTCTTGTCTAAAGCCATTTCTGTACCCAGGGCCAGACTGCACCACTAACTCATAACCCTGAGCAGTGCTACACACACCCCAAACATCAGGTGGCACAAGGCCTTTAGGAGCTCCCCAACACACAAAAGGTGTGCACCCCTTATGACAGTTTGCAGCATGTGCTTCCAGTGCATAGTGAGATTGGTACCATGGCTGTCTCCTCCCTACACTCTCAGGTTGGCTTACACACTAGGGAGAGCAATCCCTGGGCTCAGATGAACATGGGGGTGCAACTACAGAGAAGGCTTCTTAGGCTGCCTGCTGTCGGGGACCACGGGTCTTGAATGCTGGTCCACAGGGTTCTTAGGAGTATGTAAGTTCCAGCCTGCCACCCAGTGACCTCCTAGCAATCACCGGAATTAGAAGCTGAATTCTGACAGAGGACTCCAGTCCTTGGATCTGATTGGTTCCCTACTTGTATTTAAACCAAGCACAGGAATAGGAAAAGGTCCATGTAGTTGGGTTTCCCCTGCTTAGGACTGCCTCCCTTGTACTACCTGCTCCTACTACCTGACTCTGATCTCTTGGCAACCGGACCTTGCCAGCCTCCTGACAGCTGACTCTCGGTTTGTCCTCTGATCTGTCTTGGACCCGGACCTCTGGGTGTTTGACCCAGCCTGGCTCCTGACTAACATTCTGGGCATTAGGTCAGACTGCTCATGTCCTGGTTGTGACACCGGCCCCCCACCGTCCTTGTGCACAGGTGCTAACGTAAGCCACAATCTTGCTCTTACATTTATCTCATGGGATACCTATTGCATTTGTGTGAAGGTCAATGAGAAGAGCAGTAATACCGTCCTATTGCCAGTCCCTTTCTGTACAGCAGAGAAGAAAAAACACTGGCCACTCTGGCTGAACTATCTCACAGCAATATTGAGCTGTCACAGGGTCAAGTCATTTTATCCTGACACAGCTCCATGACAGAAGGAATTAGGAGTTTCTTATCGCCAAACTGGGCTGTGCCTGTTTCAGTGGAAAAGGAAGTTTATCTCTTTCATCTTAGAGCTGTAATTCCAAAAGCCAGACGCCTTTAGAGTCCGTTTTAACTCGAGCAATAATAATAAAAAAAAAAATGCTGGAGCTGAGCACAGCACATCTACCTTCATCCATTTTACATGCCTGTCACTTCTCTCTAGGCCACTTTTGTGACCCTGATGATTCCCTCATTCTTTCTCCAGGTTCCTCCCATTATTAATATGACACATGCTAGTTTTACTGGAAGGATGGTCCCTGTACTGTAGGAGTCCTACATGCACAAAGACATTTCTGCATGAAATGGCACCATCTTCTCCTGCCCTGGAAAGTAAGAAGAACTCTGCCCGAAGTCCAAGAATTGTTAGATTCGGAGCAGTGTACATCATTCCTTTCTCAAACCCACTGGAGAATCTTGTGGATCCACTAACTTTTCTGCAGATGCTCCTGCTCTAGGGACCCCTCTTAATAGAGTTTCAGGGGCTGCTGACAGTGACTCCTTTTTGATGTAAAGGAGAAGATGCAGCAGTTAACAACAATTCCCTTCCCCTCACCTCCTGTGAGAGGAGAAAGTAATAATTTGCTGGATTGAGTGACTTTTTTAATCTCTCTCATAACTATTATCATTGTCTTGAACATTGTTGAGCAAGCAAATCAGATGGGTGTTGGAGGATAATACTTGACCTTCTGGTTGAAGCTGACAAGTTCAACAGCATTGTTCAACTGTTCCAGAATAGCTTAGTTCCCTGAGAAAGAATGCATTTCCTGCCATAAATAAGTGCACACGCTAAATGTTTAATACCATGTCAGCTTCTTTTCATTTGAGACAGAGTATTTTCGACAAAAATGCTAACACTTCAGGGGAACTTGAACAGAAGTTGCTGTCTCAGGTCTCTTCCTTAAATCCAAACTAGGGTAAAAGTCACTCAGTTTAAACAGCTAGCTACAAAGACTGCATTGGGTCAGGACCTCCCACCCACCCAACTCCCTTCTCTCTCTCCCTCTTTCATTACCTCCAGTTGTTGTGGTTTTTTTAAAAACAGTTTTAAGATATTTTTTAATTTGTGTTTTAAAGAAAATAAGCTCTATCATGACAATAAAAGAAAATCTGAGTTTTAAATGAAAAAAATTTAGGGGAATCCCCAAATATAATTCTACTGATTTGGGGGATGTGGAAAACACAAGGTATGATAAAATGTAAAGGTGCTCTGGCAGGTAAGAGGTAACTGGTTGCCTGCTTATGGCATGTCTGTTATAAAAGGAATGGGGAAACTGGTGCAAAGGAAGCTACCTTATGGGTGAGGGTGGGTCTTCTCTCCTCCCAATTGGCTGAAACTGGAAAACCCCAGATGGTTGTATTCACTAGTGAGAGTTGATTTTTTTTCTGGTTTTGCATTTTGTTCTTGGAAATAAAGCTTAGGGGGAAGGGATGTGAAATGACCTGTAGCTGGGATTTTATTTTTCCTTCCATAACTGGCAAGTCTGCACACCAGCCTACACATGACCTTTAAATCATTTCATCTTGGTGTGTAGGGTTTGATGCCACAAAATATGTCTATTAGTCAATATTTATGCCTTTGGTAATTATTAAATTCATCCCTGTGCCAGAGTATGGCCTGTGCAGAATTTCTATCACACATCCCCTACTTTGGTATCAAAATAGGGTGTAAGTGGTACATAGGCCATGTGCTGTCTTCTCTACAGAGGGGTAAATTTCATTCTGGAACAATAGATCCCCCCCTCCCCAGTTGATTGAACAATGTGTAAGCAGTGTCAGGATGAGCTCCACCCTGACATCTGGTGGTGAGGTGTGGCAAGTTGTGGAAAAGAACTTCAGGGGCCGATCTCATTTGCATAGGCACACCCACCACGCCTAGAATGAGACCATAGCTGCCCAAATGGTCACTTTGGCTGCTGTGGGATCCCCAGTGTCTCTGTTATTGGGGCAGGAAGAATAAATTGCTATTACCCTGATTATGGGAACTGTGCTTGGAACTGTACGTGGCCTTTTGTTATGATGGAGGGATTCACCATCAACTAAGTAGCACTCGCTAGGCAAGGGTCATGGGTTCCAAAACTGTGTGAATGGAGAGAGGCTGGGGACAAGTATTAATACTTGGTGGTATGGGCCCCTTGGTGAGGGCCTTACATGCTGATTGCACTTCCTCCTCTCTCCACTGTGGAATATCAGAGCTAATTTTGATTTCATTAGAAGTCTAGTTATAGGCTGCTGAGCTCACTTTGGGCTGACAGTGCACCAGCACTGGGGCTCCCCTACTATAAGCTGAATTCACCTAAGAGCTGAAATCACTGAGTGTTGTGTTAAGTAGTGGGGGAGCCTGAAGATATATTGTGGAGCAATTTGCGGGACGGCTGGTGAAGCAGTTCGACGCGGAGCAGTGTGTGGATGGCAGGAGCTGCTTGTGGGCCGTGGAGCTGAGTGAAGGAGTTCATGGGGCGGCTGGCGGAGCGGAGCGCAGCTGAGTGAAGGAGTTCGTGGGGCGGCTGGCGGAGCGGAGCGCAGCTGAGCGAAGGAGTTCGTGGGGCGGCTGGCGGAGCGGAGCGCCGCTATGGAGCTATGGGGCGGTCAGCTTCAGATCACGTAAGGTGCCTCTTACCCCTGTCCCATTTCCACCCAGATTGGGAGGTAAAGCTCCGCCGATAAACTTTCGAACTCTGGGGCTGCCCTGACCAGGGACAGAGACTTTTGGGGCATTGGACTTTTGGGACTTTGGGTGATTTGGGGTTGCTGGACTCAAGAACCAAAGGGAAAAGGGCATGCCCCAATTTGCCTGGGGTGGGGTTGTTTTTGCTCATGGGTTGTGTTATGAATCCTGTTGGTGGTGTTTCCCCAACATAATGCCACATTGTTTCTCTCTGTTATTAAAAGACTTTTGCTACACTCAGACTAGGTGCTTGCGAGAGGGGAAGTATTGCCTCTTGGAGGCGCCCAGCGGGGGTGGTATATATTGGTCCCAGGTCACTGGGTGGGGGCTCGAGCCGGTTTGCATTGTGTTATTGGAATGGAACCCCTAGATATTGAACCCGGCCCTTGTTGCTGCCAACTCTGACGGGCAGAAGGGTTACATTTTTGGGGGCTCGTCCGGGATCGCCTGGGTCAGTACCCCTCGCAAGCACCTGTTGAGTGATCCACTACATTGGGAAACAATTTATATTTTTTTTGTTTGTGCTTATATTTTGAGGAAATTACTGTTTGTATAATGGCTAATATGTCAGGTTTGTTGGGCCCTGGCTCAGCAGCTTCTAGCTCAGAGGCTGCAGCCTCGGCTGATGATTGGACAAAAGCTCTGGGGCAAATATTGGAAAAGGTTGTGCTTCCCCATGCTGAGTCAGACTCTTGTCGTAAGTTAAGATTATTTGCTGGGGAGGAGGAGTTTGAACCCTGGTTAGAGCATACCACTGAAATGCTGCAAGAGTGGGCCGTACCAGATGCAGAAAAGCGAAGATGCCTTATAGAGAGCCTTGGCGGCCCAGCATTAGATGTGATTCGCACCCTGAAGCTCATTGACCCTGGGGTCAGTGTGAAGGACTGCCTAGAGGCCCTTGAACACAACTTTGGGAGCGTAGAGGGCCCTGAAGACAGCTACTGTAAGTTCCTTAATTCCCGACAACAAAAGGGCGAGAAGGCTTCAGCCTACATACAGAGACTGGAGAGACTGCTTCAGAGAGCTGTCATGAGGGGAGCAGTGACTGCTGAGCAGATGGATCAGACCAGACTGGCTCAAATTGTAAGAGGAACTCAGTATCAGAACCCGATTCTACTTCATCTCCGGCTAAGAGAACGACGGGAACATCCCCCAAGTTACTCCCAGCTGATAAAAGAGGTCCGAGAGGAGGAAGAAAGGCAGGCTGCCAGTGAGTTTTGGGAAGCCCAAACATCGGAGCCAGCCAGCACAACACCACTGCAAATGGCCAGTGTACTGATGGTGAGCACCAGAGAGGAACTTGCCCAACAAATGCAGGTCCTGACGGAACGAATAGCTGAGCTGCAAAGTACCGTTGACCGAGTTAAGACTTCTAGGAATAAGAAGCCTCAAACTGTGGCGATTGAGAAGCCCGCACTTAGAGCCACCATCCCCCCCAGGCGAAGGGGGAAAGGTCAATTCTTCTGCTACCGATGTGGTCAGGATGGACACAGTGCTGCCAAGTGCCGTAATGAAGAAAACCCCTCCTTAGTGTATGGAAAGCTGAGGATCAGTTGGGAGAGATCCGGTAGCTGCCAGAGGGTCTGGGGACGGGGACCCCCCAGGTCTGCAGGATTTGAAGATTCCCCCAGAAAAGACTGTCCAGCTGGGATCCCTGCAGGACTGATAGGGCCTCGAGCAGAGGTCATGGTGAGGATCGAAGGGGTGGAGTGTAAAGCAGTGCTTGACACTGGATCTCAAGTGACTATTATATTTCAGTCATTCTACCAACAGATGCTTAGGCACCTGCCTATACAGCCACTGACTGGCCTTGGCCTATGTGGCCTCAGCATGGATGAATACCCCTATCAAGGGTATGTCATAGTGCACCTGGAATTCCCAGAGGAGGTTGCTGGGGTAAGAGAAGAGGTAGACACAGCTGCCTTAATATGCCCTGACCCTAAAGGGACTTCTGATGTGTCTGTGCTGATAGGGACCAACTCCAGTCTCTTCAAGGTACTCGCGGATTACTGCAGAAGGCGGGCTGGGGACCAGTACCTGAATACCCTGATGATCCATACGCTTTGTGCTGAAGCCTATAGGAAAATTGAGAGCGCTAAAAGGGACACATCTGAGCTACCGCTTGGGGCACTGAAGTACGCGGGCACAACCCCCTTAGTAGTGCCTGCAAGGACGGAGCAAGAAGTGCTTGTCATGAGTACCTGTCTGAAAGGCAGTAAAGGGACGTTAGCAATGATAGAGCAGCCGATGGGAGGAGAGCTCCCTGAAGGAGTGCTGGTCCCCAGTGGAGTCATAACCCTACCTGCTGAAGCCCAGGAAAGGGTGACTATATTGATTGCTAATGAAACGAGTCGTGATATTTTTGTGAAGCAAGGACAAAAGATAGCAGACCTCTTTGAGCCTGAGTCGATTGTAAAACCCCAGTATGAAACTCCAGTTTCGGCAATAGACCCAGCAAAGTTTGACTTTGGAGATTCACCAGTGTCCGAGGACTGGAAAGATCGCCTGAGGAAGAAACTTTGTGAAAGATCCAAGGTGTTCTCACTGCATGAGTGGGATGTGGGATGTGCAAAAGGAGTAGAGCACAATATCAGACTACATGACTCTCGACCTTTCAGGGAGAGATCTAGGAAGATTGCTCTCTCTGAGATGGAAGATGTGCGACATCATCTTCAGGAGCTGGCTGCGAATGGCATCATTACAGAGTCCCGCAGCCCATACGCCTCACCCATTGTGGTAGTCCGCAAAAAGAATGGGAAAATCCGGATGTGTATTGACTACCGCACCCTAAACAGCCGTACTGTGGTCGACCAGTACACTATGCCTCGAGTGCAAGACGCCTTAGACTGTTTGCTGGGAAGCCAGTGGTTCTCTGTGTTGGATCTTCGAAGTGGATACTACCAGATCCCTCTGGGAGAAGAAGATAAGGAGAAGACAGCCTTCATCTGCCCATTAGGGTTTTATGAGTTTGAACGCATGCCCCAAGGGATTTCTGGAGCACCTGCCACCTTTCAACGTCTCATGGAGAAAGTTGTGGGAGACATGAATTTACTGCAAGTGTTAGTTTATTTGGATGACCTGATTGTGTTTGGAAGAACCTTAGAGGAGCATGAAGAAAGACTTCTTAAAGTGCTTGATAGGTTGGAGGATTATGGTCTGAAGCTTTCAATTGACAAATGCCAGTTCTGCAGAACCTCAGTGAAGTATGTGGGTCACATTGTGTCCCAAGAAGGTGTGAGTACTGATCCTGATAAAATAGAAGCACTCACTACATGGCCACGTCCAAGTAACTACAGAGAACTCAAGACCTTCCTTGGATTTAGTGGCTACTACCGCAGATTTGTGAAAAACTATGCTACGATTGTAAAGCCTCTGAATGATCTTACCAGGGGACATCAGTTCAGCAAGAACAAATCTAAGTCCAAGAATAAGGGGAGGTCCCCAAAGCCTCCTGTGCAGAGACACAATGGCCCCTTTGCACCATTTGGGCCACGGTGGGATGAGAGATGTGAAAGGGCTTTTCAAGAAATCATTACTTGCCTAACTCATGCTCCAGTCCTAGTTTTTGCTGACCCAAGCAAACCATTTATCCTGCATACTGATGCCAGTTTGGAGGGTCTGGGAGCAGTCCTGTACCAGGAAGTGGAAGGCAAATGTAAACCTGTAGCCTTTGCCAGCCGAGGATTGTCTGATAGTGAAACTCGCTATCCCACCCACAAGCTGGAGTTTTTGGCCTTGAAATGGGCCATCACTGAGAAATTTCGAGACTACTTGTATGGTGCTCAGTTCCAGGTGTGGACAGATAACAATCCACTGACTTATGTGTTAACAAGTGCTAAGCTGGATGCTACAGGGCAGAGATGGGTGGCCGCCTTGGCTAGCTATGAGTTCAGCATTCAGTACCGATCAGGGAGAAGCAATGTAGATGCAGATGCATTGTCCAGGCGTCCGCAGGCTCCAGAAGTTGCTGTGATACCCACAGATGGAGTGAGAGCTATTTGCAGTGTGAGTCGCCGAGAGCCAGAGGCCCGTGAAGACTTTCAGGGATGTGTTGCAGAAGCTTTGGGCCTGCCCCCTGAATGCATGCCTTCTGCTTCGGTGAACTATATTGCATTAGACCAATCTCCTTTGCCCATGCTCAATGCGGCTGACTGGCAAGAAGCCCAGCGGCAAGATATTGACATTCGTGATACACTACTTGCCAAAAGGGAGGGGCGAAGCCCAACTGCGGTTGTCCCACCTAACCCGGAGGGTAAACTACTATTGAGAGAATGGACCAAACTAAAACTGATTCAGGGAGTGCTACACCGAATGACCACTGACCCTTTACAAAAACAACGAGCACAACTAGTACTGCCAAAAAAGTACAGAGCCCTGGCCATGAGGGCCCTGCATGATGACTTTGGGCATTTAGGGATGGAGAGGACCCTGGAACTTATTCGTAGTAGGTTCTATTGGCCCCGAATGGCTGAAGATGTTCGCAGGAAATGTGAGACTTGCGCTCGATGTGTTCAAAGGAAAACTCTGCCCACGAGGGCTGCATATCTCAAGAACATCACCAGCAACAAACCTTTGGAGTTGGTATGCATTGATTTCTTGTCTGTAGAGGTAGACAAGAGGAATGTTGGAAACATTCTAGTAGTGACTGACCATTTTACACGGTATGCACAAGCATATCCCACACGTGATCAGAGGGCCACCACCGTTGCTCGAGTATTGTGGGACAAATATTTCTCAGTCTATGGATTCCCGGCTCGGATACACTCTGATCAGGGGCGGGATTTTGAGAGTCACCTTCTGAAGGAGGTGCTGAAGATAGCAGGAATTAAAAAGTCTAGGACAACGCCTTATCACCCCCAAGGTGATCCTCAGCCAGAGAGGTTCAATCGAACCCTATTAGATATGTTGGGAACTTTGCGACCAGAGCAGAAGGCAACCTGGAGCCAGCATGTCGCATTTCTGGTGCATGCCTACAATGCCACAAAGAACGATGCTACGGGAGTCACCCCATATCTCTTGATGTTTGGGCGAGAACCAAGATTACCCATAGACTTGTGCTTTGGTGTATCAGAGGATGGAGATAGCTATGAAACTCATCAGCAATATGTATCCCGACTAAGAGAAAAGCTGCGGGATGCTTATCGCTTAGCTACCGCTGCGGCTCGGAAGAACGCAGACCGCAACAAACATCGATATGATGCTAGAGTGCGTTCGCAGGAGCTCCAGCCGGGGGACAGAGTCCTGCTGCGAAATTTGGGTATTGCTGGCAAACACAAGATAGCTGACAGATGGAAGGCAATACCTTACCTGGTGATGGAAAAGCTGGGAGATCTGCCGGTCTACAAGATCAAACCTGAAGACGGTCCAGGGCAAATAAAGACGGTGCATAGAAACCTTTTGCTCCCTGTGGGGGAATTGGTAAGCACCCCTTGTGAGATGGGCCACGGCAGGGCCGCCGGGCAGAACAGAGGTGCTAGACCAAAGCCGCCATCCAACACAGACAGTGGGCCCCCTGCAGCTAACTTACCCCTATTCTGCACATCTGAGAGTGAGTCTGAGGAGGAAGTCACAACCCTGGTGTATCCTGGGATGGAGACAAGATTTCAGTCTCGATCAGCTGAACCAAACGAGAGTTCTCCCTTTTCCGCCCTAAACCCATTGGCGGAACTATTTAGGCCCCTTTCTGATACCCCGGTGCTGCTGATGAGACCCCCCTGTGATGACAAACACAGGTTATTGGACAATGGGGACAGACAGGTAGAGGATGTCCTGGGCACCTTGGACCCTCCAGCGTTAGAACTAGGAGTGCAGGGGCCTACGCCAGTAGCCGAGGGACCCTCCAGGGAAGCCTCTCCATCCGTCACTCAAGAGGATGTTCCCCTTACTTCGGCAACAGAGATTCTCAATAGACGAGACAGGGTGATAAGACCAGTGAAACGGTTAACTTATGATGCACCTGGGGTGACTAGTGAGGAGCCAATACATTTAGCACACAGGCTTGTGGAAGCTAAAGTGGGCTTCCTGAGGCCCTTTGGAGGAAACCAATGAGTTGGTATAAAGGGAGTGTGATTTGTCGGGACGACAAAGTCTCGGCTGGGGGGAGGATGTAAGCAGTGTCAGGATGAGCTCCACCCTGACATCTGGTGGTGAGGTGTGGCAAGTTGTGGAAAAGAACTTCAGGGGCCGATCTCATTTGCATAGGCACACCCACCACGCCTAGAATGAGACCATAGCTGCCCAAATGGTCACTTTGGCTGCTGTGGGATCCCCAGTGTCTCTGTTATTGGGGCAGGAAGAATAAATTGCTATTACCCTGATTATGGGAACTGTGCTTGGAACTGTACGTGGCCTTTTGTTATGATGGAGGGATTCACCATCAACTAAGTAGCACTCGCTAGGCAAGGGTCATGGGTTCCAAAACTGTGTGAATGGAGAGAGGCTGGGGACAAGTATTAATACTTGGTGGTATGGGCCCCTTGGTGAGGGCCTTACATGCTGATTGCACTTCCTCCTCTCTCCACTGTGGAATATCAGAGCTAATTTTGATTTCATTAGAAGTCTAGTTATAGGCTGCTGAGCTCACTTTGGGCTGACAGTGCACCAGCACTGGGGCTCCCCTACTATAAGCTGAATTCACCTAAGAGCTGAAATCACTGAGTGTTGTGTTAAGTAGTGGGGGAGCCTGAAGATATATTGTGGAGCAATTTGCGGGACGGCTGGTGAAGCAGTTCGACGCGGAGCAGTGTGTGGATGGCAGGAGCTGCTTGTGGGCCGTGGAGCTGAGTGAAGGAGTTCATGGGGCGGCTGGCGGAGCGGAGCGCAGCTGAGTGAAGGAGTTCGTGGGGCGGCTGGCGGAGCGGAGCGCAGCTGAGCGAAGGAGTTCGTGGGGCGGCTGGCGGAGCGGAGCGCCGCTATGGAGCTATGGGGCGGTCAGCTTCAGATCACGTAAGGTGCCTCTTACCCCTGTCCCATTTCCACCCAGATTGGGAGGTAAAGCTCCGCCGATAAACTTTCGAACTCTGGGGCTGCCCTGACCAGGGACAGAGACTTTTGGGGCATTGGACTTTTGGGACTTTGGGTGATTTGGGGTTGCTGGACTCAAGAACCAAAGGGAAAAGGGCATGCCCCAATTTGCCTGGGGTGGGGTTGTTTTTGCTCATGGGTTGTGTTATGAATCCTGTTGGTGGTGTTTCCCCAACATAATGCCACATTGTTTCTCTCTGTTATTAAAAGACTTTTGCTACACTCAGACTAGGTGCTTGCGAGAGGGGAAGTATTGCCTCTTGGAGGCGCCCAGCGGGGGTGGTATATATTGGTCCCAGGTCACTGGGTGGGGGCTCGAGCCGGTTTGCATTGTGTTATTGGAATGGAACCCCTAGATATTGAACCCGGCCCTTGTTGCTGCCAACTCTGACGGGCAGAAGGGTTACAAATGTAATTCTAAATAAGTGAAATCCTACTTTTAGCTTAACTGCGATAATTCTAGCTAAAACTTCCATCAGTATCTTTAAACTAGGAGGCACCAATTAAAACATAGCTTATTTAACATGAAGGTTAGTTAATTAGCAAATGCATATGCTGCTAAAAACTGATGGCAAACACATTTTCTAGGAAGGAGTAAATATTTAGTGGACTGTAGAGAAAATTAGCCACACACATCCCATTAATTTTAATGGGAGATGAATGATTAAATCCCTAAGGGCCCTGTTATAAATGTACCCCCTGCAGTCACACCTCCACAGAATAAATAAATAAAATTCTGTGGCTGACAAACTTACTGATAAGCAGGGCCAGTCATGACAGATTTAGATGATGGGTTGAGACAACTGGTAAATCACTCTCTATCTGAAAAGAGAGCCTCTAAATATCATTCAATACACAGTGCTGTGGGATAGAAAATAATTGCTATTTGTAGTATATGGGCTAGTCCTCCAGGACTGAGGCCATTCAGAGCACTTACAGAATCAGGTGCATCCTTTTTCTTGAGAAAAAGTGTCATTTATTTCTGTCACAGGGTCACTCACCACACTGGTGCTTCCTGTTGGGCAGTTCGGAAATTAGCTCAGACCCAGCAAGTGCACCCTCGGGTGACGGTGGCTCCGCCTGCTTCTGCCTGCGGACCCGTTCCAGCTCCTTCCTTACAGACTTTAAGGTCAGAAGGGACCATTATGATCATCTAGTCTGACCTCTTGCACAACGCAGGCCACAGAATCTCACCCACCCACTCCTGCAATAAACCTCTCACCTATGTCTGAGCTACTGAAGTCCTCAAATCGTGGTTTAAAGACTTCAGGGTGCAGAGAATCCCCCAGCAAGTGACCCGTGCCCCACACTGCAGGGAAAGGCGAAAAACCCTCAGGGCCTCTTCCAATCTGCCCTGGAGGAAAATTCCTTCCCGACCCCAAATATGGCGATCAGCTGACCCCTGAGCATATGGGCAAGACTCACCAGCCAGATACCTAGGAAAGAATTCTCTTTAGGAACTCAGAAACCACCCCATCTAACATCCCATCACAGGCCATTGGGCCTATTGAATATTCTCTGAATTATTGCCATTTACAATAAATTTTCTCTCATCCTTTGAAAAATCAAATGGCCCAAACTTTCAAAAGGAACTAGTGTTTTGGGTGCCTGTCATAGGTTAGCTGGCCCTTTGAAGGGGTCAAGGGCTGAGCGACCTCTGACAGGCTCCACAAGAGGGGAGTGAGGCAGCTCGGGTTTACCTGGGAGTAATTTACTCACTGAGTGACTGGGAGGTGGTTAATTAGGCAGGAAAGCACCTGGACACGATAAAAGAAAGCTATTCCCAATGAAGGACTGGCTAAAGAACAGAGGCTCATGGGGAGAGCAACAGTCCCCAGAACACAGAAAGAGAGAGCTCCCAAGGTGGGAGGGCTTCTCAGGGGGACCTGGTGTGCGGGCTAAACTAGGAAAGGAAACCAAAGAAGATTATTCCTAGGTGGGAGAGGCTCCAAAAAGAGGATCTGTGAATGCCACATCTCAGGGAAATGTGGTCCTTATGGCAGGACTTCATTGGGTAACAGCAGAAGCCCCAGACCAGAGAAATTATATGCTGACCTGAGTCATAGAGTTTGACCTCTGTTGGGACCTTGACCCAAGAGGAGAGATCCTTTCCCAGGCATGCGACCCTGACCCCAGAAGAGGGATCTGTACCAACAGGGCCTCACTGGATAAGGGATCTGGATGTAAGTGGGGCTCAGAGACTCAGGTTACCTTAGCCCCTTCCACCTGCAGCTAAAGATGCTGGGGTAGAAGCCTATATGTGTAATGTTCTGCCTTTGGGTTAAATGAACCAGAGCCCTGAAGGGGCACTGTTAAATGTACATGAACCTCCATGGACTTATGGAAACCCCCCCAGGAGAAACTGAAACAGAGATGTAATTGTGGTGCTCCACAGGGCCGCCATGGGCACTCCAGTGGTGAGGGCCCCCATCAGAGTGCTAGATAAGGAAGTCGAATCATGCAGTAATTGGACTTCAACTGGCAAGCACAGGTTGCATATGGCCATGACTCCGCTAACATTTAGGTTAAAATTTTCAGAAGTGACTAACGATTTTGTGTGTCTGAAATTGAAGACACCTTAAAGGGCTCTGGTTGGTTTTCAGAAAGTGCTTGAGCACCCTCTTTCTGAAAAGCCAGTCCGTATAGGATGTCGCAAGTTGGGCAACAAAACCATGAGTCACTTTAGAAAATCTAGACCAATAGGTGCTTGTGTTAATATTTATAGCATATATTAATACTTATTTAGACGTAAGGCTTCGTTTATATCATTTGGTTGTCATTTTTCAGCTTCTCCTGTTTATTTTCACAGCAATGTTTTCTATTGTTCAGGCCATCTTGAAACAGTATTTAAAGACTGGGTTGGATAATTTCTGACTAGTATATCTTTTATTTAAATATTATTTAAATGCTTTAAATATTGTAGCCCATAACATATCACCATTTAACCATGGAGAACAACATTGATGGCCAGATCCTATTTTGAACAAATCTCCTATTCACTTTAATGAGTCCAGAATAGGGTATATGGATAAAGGCCAAAACTGTCAAATATGGATGCCTGAAGTTAGGGATCTAAATATATGTTTGGGCATCTCAATAGTCTGTAGGCTGATCTAAAGCCCGCTGAAGTTAATGGAAAGTCTCCCATTGATTTCAGTGAGCTTTGGATCAGGACTATGGAGGTGAAGCTGTGAAAATCAGGCTCCTTATGTAAAGGTCTGAATATGGATATAGGACAAGTTTGAAAATGTTGCTGCATATATAATATGTAGATACATGTACTTCCAGCAGAATTTGTTCAAGGTGCTTGAAGCTTACCATCTGGCTTTAGAGGAAACTATTTTAAAGACAAAGGACCAAATCCAAAGAGATTCTGAGTGCCTACAACTCCCACTGAAGTCCACGTGAGTCACAGGTGCTCAGCAGCTCTCTGGATTTGCCTTACATATATTTAATTGTCCTCATGGAATGGGCACATATCTACAAATGAAATTTGCCTGCCTTGCAAAGAATGGATGGTTCTGAAGGTTACAGGATTATGGGTCCCTGAAGTATTAAATAAACTGTTAAATATTTTATTTCAGTAGCAGCTTCTTTTCTAGGTATGATTCTATGCATTATGGGCAACAGTGCCATCCTTAATTATATTTCAATTTATAAAATGCTATGGGACCTAAAGAAGATATAATTTTGCTCCTGTCAAAGCATTGTAGCCTTTCAGATCTCTGTGTACTTAGATGATTCCCATATCTGTCTTTTTAAAATGAACAATAACAATTATTCACCTTAGAAAGCTAGTTAATAACCAAGTCTACATCCTACACACAATTATATTTAGGTGGTAATATAAAAAATGTTGAGTCATCAGAACAAACTGAAATAATTCCTTAAAATACATTTTTTCTGTTAAGGGCCTAACCTTGCAAACGCTTATGTGACTGGTCCATATTCACATGAGTATTTTGTAGTCTTCTAGACTACTGTCCTAACTAAGATCTTGTTTATATAGGAGTTATTCCAGAATAGCTATTCCAGATTAACTCCCTGTTAAATGCTCTTATTCTGGAATAAGAGTGCCTTATTCAAAATTAGTTTAATAAACTTTGGAAGAGGATTAAGCTAATTTAGCATGAATGTGCCCGCATGGGGAGCTAATCAGGAATAGTTATTCTGCTTTAAATTCATACTCATCTACACTGACATTAATTTGGACTAAGGTAAAACTTTAGGATTCGAATGGTCAGATTTTACATCTACTTAATGAAAGATACCAATGCTATCCTTCAGGCTTCTGTGTAGAATGATTTTGCCATTTTAAAGTAGTTTAGAGATTTTAAGTTTAAAGAGCAAATAACATATTCTTGAGGAAACTAGGAATCAATAACATGAAGATTTAATAAAGCAAAAACTCCCTCATTTTCTGAATATATAGTTCAGTGACTTCTTGAATCTGTTTTAACTGACAGGGGTATTGGGAAGAATTAGGTTATCATGAATCAAAATTTAGCATGTAAGGGTTACTCCAAGATACCTGGCATTTGGAAATAACCTTTTCTTAACATCTCAGTATAGGGAAATCTCAGAAGGACTTAATTGCTCAGGCAGTGAACAGGGGAGAGTTTATTTTAAGGACATTAAAAGTAACGTTCAAGGAAGAAGTTGTTGAAGGTGCCTCTCCTCTTTATCCTAAGAGTTGGGATCAGTGATATTTTAATTTTAAGGCCTCTAGAAGGCTAAGAAGAACTTTTCTCTCTCCTCTTTATAGAGTTTTGCAAATACAATAATGGATTTGTTCCAAAGGGTAGCGCTTCTCTTCCTCAGCTTCTCTGTACTAATACAATAAGCAAATGTATCGCAAACAAGTTCCTCAGGTCTCTTCCACTTTCCATATCAAGATAAACTTTTGAACAACTCTTGTTCAGCCAGCAGTGGACCTGACTGCTTGTTATCACAGGTAGTTTATCTTTCTTAACGAAGAATTTTAACATGAACAAAGAATCAAAAGCATTGACCTTCTGCTTCTACTTGCTTTGGGTCAAGCAGTCACTTCCAGTATTGCCTATTCCAAAATGCAAATTTCCTATTCACAGGATTATCTTTGATGAAGAATTTGCTCAGAATGATGTCATTTCAAAAAGACAGTGTTGGGAATTCCAATGGACTTAGATCCTTTGTTTATGCACCATAACCTTTGCTTATGCACCACAAAACCACATATCTATCAGATCGCCTGACGAGCCTCTTCTGTACAGTTTCCCTTTCTAGCCATTCTTTGGCCCTGTTTGGGGAAGAAGACAGGAAGATTGCTTTGTGCCTGACACTTGGGGTAAAATCCTGGCACTGCTGAAATCAGGGAAAACTCACCCTGTGTATACAAGTGATTGCCCCAAAGTCAGAGTTCAGTTTCTGTCCTTGAGGCACCTCTCAAGAGAGGGCAAATCCTGTGGCCAGGTCCCAGCACAAGTAGCTAATCAGGGCAGTGGACAAGTGTGCACAGGGGAGGAATTTTGTCCTCTAGACCCTAGGGCATGGAGTCTACTCCAGCCTAATTAGTAGATTAGGTTCTGTGGCCCATTATGTACCACGCTCCCTCTTGCATTTTGTCCATGTATTTCAGGCAGAGCTGACCTGATGGTGTGGGAATTGCTTGGGCAGCTATTCACCTGGTCAGCAAAATTATGAACAGCTATGGAACACTTCAGTCATTTTGGGGAAGATACAGAACAGTGTGTTTCAGAATGTTCTGTTTCAGCTTAACATATGTTGTCTTAGAAGCTGTAATATTATTGATCTCTTCTCCTTCCTGTTCCTGTGTTCCTGTGGGTGCTCCACTTCTGGTGACTGTGCATCCCTGCACCTTTGATTGGAGAATTTCAGCAGCAGCACTCGTCTGGGTCACGCATGTGTTCTCCCCGTCTTGCATTGTTATCGGAGCCTACCCAGCACTGCATGACCAGCCCCCGTCCCCTCAGTTCCTTCTCAACTGCCCTTGGCCTGAGACAGAGCTCCCAGCACTGTCACACTTGATAGTTCTCTCTAGTGTTAGAATAACCTATTTAGTACTCTAGTTAGATTTACTTAACCCTTTTTCCCCATTTATTTTCCTTTTTTTCTCTTTATTTTTGTCTTCTTTAACTAAGTTTGATTATCCCTTAGAGCAGTTTATGTTCACCATTAAGGTGGACCTTCTATGGTTGGAGCCATGACCAGTACACCAGGCTTCAAGTGCTGCCTTTCCTGCCAGGAGGTGATCCCAATCTCCAATGGATACTTCCAGTGTGTTTGGTGCCTTGGTGTGCTCACCATCTCTGTGAATCTGAACCTCAGGTATTGAGCTCATGTCTGTACGTATATTGATCTTTTAACCAACACACACTCTCTCTTTTCTAATAAGTTTTAGTTTAGTTAATAAGAATTGGCTGTAGCATGTATTTGGGTAAGATCTGGAATATTCATTAACCTGGGAGGTAATGTGTCCAATCCTTTGGGATTGGTAGAACTTTTTTATATGATGAAATAATATTTTCAGAAATCCTCATCACACTTGACTTGGATGACTAGGTGGAGTCCTGGGTTACTTTAAGGGAACAATGTTGTTGACTTCTGGGCAACCAGTGAGGTAATAAAGAAGCTGTTTTGTGCTGGCTTGATACATCTATGTATTGGAATATCCACCAGTTTTGGGGATTGTCTACCCCATTCTTTGCAGTTTACCCTAATTGAGTAACACAACTGGCTCCCCTAAGATCCTGGTCACAACTTGTAAGACAGTTCTGGCTAGGAGATGGCCCTCTGAGATGACCACTTTGAATTGTTCCCTTTTTGTCCTATAGTATATATTCAGTAAAGTCTGACAGTTTGGAATAATTTGTATGGTCATATTTCACCATCAGTGCAGCATAATTAGCCATTCAAAATTACAGCGTGGCCGATGAATAGGCCTTGTGGCAAAGAGGTCTGACCATTTCCACTCTTTGTCATAGGGGGTGGATCTGGAGTGGTGTTGTCTGTCCCGTTCATTGATGGTGTCAACCACTAAGGCGTTTGGTGTGGAATGAGAAAATAAAAAGCCCATCCCCTTTGAGAGGGCATAATATTTTTTATCGGCTCTCTAGTAAGTGGGCGGGATCATTGCCGGAGTCTGCATATGTTTTTAGCGGTTCCGTAAGTGCTTCATTTACCAGAATTGCAATCTTTGATTAAGATGATGTTTTCAGAATGTCTAGTAATTTATGTTTGGACTCTGGAACCTCCTCCAGGGGAATCTCTAGGGAATTGGCAATTCTTTTGCACAGCCCCTAAAAGTGTTTGAAATCATCAGCAGTTGTGGGTGGTGGAGGCATTATGGCCTCATCTGGAGAAGAAGAGGAAATGTTGGTTGCTGGGGTAGTTTCTTGTTCCAGGGTCTCTTCCTGTTCTTCAAAAATTTCCTCGGGGGCTCTAATGTTGCAGCCACTGAGGGTGGTGGGGGAGATCTAGTACTCTCTCTGTGGGAGCTTGGCGGCCTGGGATATTCTGGACACCATCTGACTTCTTTCTACTCAACGTGGAAGACCATCACTAAGGACAAATGGGTTCTAGAAATAATAAGGGTTATTCAATATCATTCACCTCCATCCCTCCTATCCACCCTCCCTCCCTGTCCCTCTCATGAACACCTTCTTTGGCAAGAAGTAAACCACCTCCAACACTTTCTAAGCACCAAAGTCATAAAACTATGGAACTGGTGTATCCGACACAATGTCAACATATCAGCCTCATATTTCCCAGGATGTCAAAACACCACAGCAGATACACTGAACAGAGAATTCTCTCAGGAACACAAGTGGGAGCTAAACAACACGTCCTGCAGAACATATTCAAACACTGGAGTCAGCCATCCGTAGACTTCTTTGCAACATCCCAGAATTACAAATGCCCGCAATTCTGCTCAAGAGCAGTGTTGGAGTGCTGATCTCTGGGAGATGCCTTTCTCCTCAAGGGGACGTTCCTCTGCTATATGTGTTTCCCCCGATCACTTTGCCATTGAGGGTAGTACGTAAAATAAGGACCAACAAGGCCAAAGTCATCTTAATAGCCCCCACATGGCCCAGAGAAACTTGGTACTCATACCCGTTGAGGACAGTGGTATTTACACCACGTGTTCTTCCCCTTCTGCTGAACTTTCTGTCACAGGATGTCCAGAGAGGTTTACCACCCGAACCTGGAGAGGCTTCACCTGATAGCATAGTTCCATAATGATGAAATGACTTGCTCAGATGATGTGCAAGACAAACAGCAGATGGACAGCCACACATAATATTTACCTGCATAAATAGAAGAGATTCAACATATGGTGTTAGAACAAACAAGCCAGGGCCATTACTGCCCCCTTATCAATGATATTAGAATACATATTGGAGCTGAAGAAATCTGGCCTATCGCTTAGCTCAATCAGAGTACACCTCGCGACTATTACTGCTTTTCACCACAAGGTGGATGGAGTGTAATGCTCTATGGAATATGGGAGTCACTTTGATGTAATGGATACCCATACTGTAAAATTGCCATGAGTCGTGCCAGATATGCTGTGTGAGGTAGCTGCGAAAATGTTATAATTTGCCCACGTCTGATAATCTTGTTTATATATGTGTATCACCTTTGTATTATGAGTTATAGATATGTAGGGTATATCTGTATTTCCAAACTTGTGCTGAGTCTCTGGGTGACGCCCCCAGACAGAGTGGCATCAGCAGTAGGCCTGCTTGATGCCCTCAAGGGACATCAACTGTACAATGAATCCATTGAAAGGGCCAGGGACTATACCTTATGACTCAGCAAGCCATGCAGGGACATGCCTATGGAGAGATCTCTTAAGTCCTTTCAGTGCCATGTACTATGAGTTTGTGTTTGGAACAAAGGAAGCACAAGCCGCATGGGAAAAAGACTATAAAGGACAGCTGCATCATCTCCATTTTGTCTTCATTCCTGCTTCTTACCTCTGGAGGAACTTTGCTACAAACTGAAGTCTGAACAAAGGACTAAATGACCCATCCAAGCTGTGGATGTGTTGCAGAGGGACTTTCAAGCCAGCAAACTCACCAATTCTGCTAAGAACCTGATACATGGACTTTGAATCTTTGTATATATGTGACTGCTTTATCTTTTAACAACTGTCTTCTTGTTCTTTCATTTTTCTTTATAATAAACCTTTAGTTTTAAACACCAAAGGATTGGCTGGCAGCACGGTATTTTGGATAAAATCCAACCTAATACTGACCTGGCAATGTGGCTGGCCCTTTGGGGTCAGAAAAACATTTTGTATAGTGAGGAGAGTTTTAAAACTTCTCACTTTACTGGACCTAGGTGCTGATTGGGAGCCAGAGAACTGGAATGCAATAAGGGGGCTATGTGATTCCTTTTTTTTTTTTTTTTGGCTTCTTGATAACCAGGGTGGGGATCAGAAACAGTTTATAACTGGTTGGGGAGTTTAACTTCAGTGTTACCCACCACTCTTGGGAGTATCTGCTCTCCTTTTTGCAGGCTGCCCTTACCTTGGCATTTCCAGGAAGGGCTACCGTAGGCACCCCATGTCACACTGGCTATCTGTATTTGCCCATTCTATCACCAAATGCTTTCTTAAGAGTATCAGAAATGTCTATCCTTAAATATGAGTCCCTACCTTGGGACTTGAAGCTGATACTATGCTGTCTTACTGGGCCTCCATTTGAACCTTTAGCAACATGTTCTCTGATACATCTCTTAATGAAGGGCCTTCCTAGCTGCTATCACATCTGCCCACCGAGTGGGAAAACTAGGGGCCCTCATGGCACACCCACCATATACCGTCTTTCTCAAGGACAAGGTCATCCTAAGACCTCATCCTAAATTTTTATCCAAAATACCTTCTTTTTTCCACTTGAATCAACCAGTCCATCTTCCCTCGTTCTTCCCTAAACCTGATGGGAGTAAACGGGATTCAATCCTACACACTCTAGATGTCAGACACATACTAGTGTTCTACCTTGAAAGAACTAAGCCCTTCAGGAAGTCACCAAGGCTCTTTATTTCAACTTTGGAATGATCTAAAGGTTCCGCTATTACCAAACAGAGGCTATCTAGTTGGATTTCCGGTTGCATCCACCTTTGTTATCATCAGAAGGATTTACAATCCCTAGTCGGGATCTGAACCCACTCTACCAGATCCTTATCAACTTCAATTGCCTTTCTAAATAATGTACCAATGATGGACATATGTAAAGCAGCCATCTGGCCATCGGCACATAGGTTCACAGAACATTATGCGGTTGACCAGGGCTCAAGATCAGATCATAGAATCATAGAATATCAGGGTTGGAAGGGACCCCAGAAGGTCATCTAGTCCAACCCCCTACTCAAAGCAGGACCAATTCCCAGTTAAATCATCCCAGCCAGGGCTTTGTCAAGCCTGACCTTAAAAACCTCTAAGGAAGGAGATTCTACCACCTCCCTAGGTAACGCATTCCAGTGTTTCACCACCCTCTTAGTGAAAAAGTTTTTCCTAATATCCAATCTAAACCTCCCCCACTGCAACTTGAGACCATTACTCCTCGTTCTGTCATCTGCTACCATTGAGAACAGTCTAGAGCCATCCTCTTTGGAACCCCCTTTCAGGTAGTTGAAAGCAGCTATCCAAATCCCCCCTCATTCTTCTCTTCTGCAGGCTAAACAATCCCAGCTCCCTCAGTCTCTCCTCATAACTCATGTGTTCCAGTCCCCTAATCATTTTTGTTGCCCTTCGCTGGACTCTCTCCAATTTATCCACATCCTTCTTGAAGTGTGGGGCCCAAAACTGGACACAGTACTCCAGATGAGGCCTCACCAATGTCGAATAGAGGGGAACGATCACGTCCCTCGATCTGCTCGCTATGCCCCTACTTATACATCCCAAAATGCCATTGGCCTTCTTGGCAACAAGGGCACACTGCTGACTCATATCCAGCTTCTCGTCCAGTGTCACCCCTAGGTCCTAGAGGACAAACTTTTAAAACTGAATAGTAAATGACAAACTCAGCAAAATATAATACTTTTGTTCACCCACATACTCTTCTTCCCTTGTTTTAGAAAACAAAACAAAAAAAGTCTTAGAAAAGATCTGATTGAATTACTAGTTATAAATACAATATCCAGTGAATTTAGCATCTTCCTTCTATTAACCAATCATCCACAGGTCAATCCTGATTTCTACAAATGTTTTGCTATTCATAAGTTTTTGCCAAACAATTTTTAGCCTCTGTGTTTTTTCACAACCTCTCCATCCTGACTTTTTGCTTTTTGCTACATTGTTTGAACATTGGTTGTTTAAATTGCATGGCATCATTTCTGCTTCCCGAGTAGAGGACAAACTTTTAAAACTGAATAGTAAATGACAAACAGCAAAATATAATACTTTTGTTCACCCACATACTCTTCTTCCCTTGTTTACAAGGAAATGTGATTAATCTTACAAAGAAAAGCCTCCCCCAATAAACATAGTGAATGAGTTTTTTGGTTTCACAAATGTTCATGAATAGGATCATGGTAGGAAATAAGTCATTCAGAATGACTTACTGTTTGCAAACATGTTCTTTTGCAATACTAAGTTTATTTTCATGTTAGGACTGTCTATTACTATGTGTCTGTATGGTGTATAGCCCATATATGTGGGGATCTGATCTCAGCTGGGATCTGTAATGTAATACAAATAATAATATTAGTTGCCTGCTATATATGGATTAGGGTAGCTATATTTATTCTATAAGCCTTGCTGAACAAGTGCACAACGTGCGCTCTGCACACATCTTAAATGCGACTAATTCCACTATGCAGAGACATACAGTGATCCACCCATTTGCACTATAAAAGGACTGTGCAGATGTCTATGTGCTTATTTATGCTGTAAGAACGCACCATTAATTTATCCTGACAAGTAGAGATGCAAATTAGATGCGTGGGTCAGGAATATCTGCATCTCCTTGCTTTATGATAGTGCCATAAGCATCATATAATTCTGCAGCCGACTTAGCTAAATTATTTAGATAGAAAAATACCTATTTATTTTACCCACATTAAAATTAAAATGAGATGTACAGCCATAATAATGTTTTGTAGGGAAAATTTAAAAGATATTAAGGCCACGGGCATAGATGCACATTAAACACTGAACCTGTTTTGCTAGATGCTTAACTATCTCCCTGTAGTGGACATCTGGAGCAGTATTAATGGACGCTATAGGGAGCTCTGTCCAGACCTGCTTGGCTAGTTTACAACAGAGGGTCACTTTCAGCCAGAACATTTGAGGATGGAGATGGGGAATCAATGAGGAGTGCAGACATTCTCCCAAAGGAAAAAAAGAACACAGAAAAGGAAAGGGAACAACTTTCTGATATAATTGTACAGTTCAGGGTGACATGTCCATGTCCATGTCAATCTCACAGTAGGTTGACAGCCCAGTAGTAAGCAGTGATGTCAATGGGAATGTAGCTGAGAAAGGATTGTGGGGATTGTGGGGTTGCCCTGTAGGAAGGCTGCAGTGTTGGACACTAGGAAAGCCCTCCCTCATCCATGTCACTGGAAAAAAACAAATTTCTGCTTTGTCCCATGTTTTCCCTACTACAGTACTTGACTTATTTTCTCCTCACAGGTCAGAAAGGAGATATAAACTATTTAGAGAAAGGCAGTGGGAATTATACAGTACTGAATATAATTTGATAGGTTATCTCAGGAAAACATACATATTCACACATGCTATATTTAATCAGCAATGAGTCTGAGTGCAGACATTCCTGAGCCCTTTTTGTGCTGTGACTTGCATCACAATGGCAAGACTATGAATAATGTACTTTGCAGGACCACTAACCTGGTACAGTCACTTCATGTTTTCTCTGAGCATATTATCAATTTACTGTGACAAGGTTCTAAAATGAGAGAGAGCTGAATGTGTTTTGTCATTATTTTGGGCTCACAGAAGATGATACTATTATAAGCCAATGCAAAACTAATAATGCTTTCTCCATTTTTTTGCTCTGACAGAGCCATGGCTTTTCCCATTTATTGCATGACAAAGAGCCAGCCTTATTCATCAGTCACTGTCACCCCCCCATGTTTACTTGGCTCTCCCACCCTTCATTCCTCACCCCTAACTCTTGTTTTGACCTGTGATGGAAATATGCTGTGGGTGATTTTATGTATGGTTTATTAAGGGTGAGATTTTCATTTGCCATGTGTAAGGGAAGTAAGGGAACATGAGGCTCCGCAGGGCTTACAGTACGGGGTTGGGAGTAGGACAAAGGAGGAGCCTCTTCAGGGTGGCTCCCCTCACTCCTATTGAAGTTGGCAGGGCTTTGACTCCATCCCCATAATGCACTGGTCTGAGCAGCTCAGCAAGGGATAAATGATAGTCATATTGAAAACGTTAAGGGCCCGAATCTCATTTATACCAGGGCCCCTTTATCCCACTTTGGTGGTATAGACGGACCTTAAAATGGGTGCAAATTTAATTTAGACCCTCTTCATAGCCCCTTTACACTGCCAGAGCTGTGTAAAGTGGCATTAGTAGAAACAAGAATTAGGCCTAAGGCATTTGAAGTTTCAGTTTTACAAAATGTTAACCCTTTAAAGTTTAACATGGATTAGACTCTATCTTTCTCTGTCCTCTTCCATGCATCCTCCACCTCCCTCCATTCCTTCCCTCCTCCTTTCATTCTCTTCATCCTCTCTCCCTGCCTATCTTTTCTGTTTACGCCCCGCCCCCCCCCTTCACTGCATTCATTACTTTAAAGGGTTAACACTTTCAAATACAAACAGGAATTATTTTGCAGAAATTCTATAACTGGTGTTATGCAGGAGGACACAGTGGTCCCTTGTGGCCCTACAATCTATAAATCTAGTCCAGCCTCTTTTCCAAAGCCAAGTAGCGCAGCTCTATCCCACCATGTACCTTGCCTCCTTCCCACCACTCCATCCAGCAATCTTTCTACTCTACATTTCTCCTCAAACCCCACCATCCTCCCCTGCCTCTGATTTAGCTGAGCTGCTGCATCAGAAGAGCTTTGGAGTCAGTGGCAAGTTAATTTATAGTTAAATATTGCTCTGTGCACATGTGAAGTTATACTTCAGTCAAACACAAGTTAGTAGGTTCAGTACAGGGGTAACTGGGTGAAATTCAATGGCCTCTGGTATACAGGTGATCAGACTAGATTATCATAATGGTCATTTCTGTCCTTAAGCTTTCTAAAAATCGATGAGAAGATGATATATGAAGTAACATCTCTGTGTCCTTTGTGGGGAAATAAAGTAAACAAAAATTGTTTTCTTTTCATTCAGGCTGTCAATCGCAGTTAACTCACACGATTAACTCAAAAAAATTAATCGCGATTAATCGTACTGTTAAACAATAGAACACCAATTGAAATTTATTAAATATGTTTGCATGTTTTTCTACGTTTTCATATATATATGCATTCTATGTTGTAATTGAAATCAAAGTGGATATTATTTTTGATTATAAATATTTGCACTGTAAAAATGACAAAACAAATAGTATTTTTCAATTCACCTCATACAGGTACTGTAGTACAATCTTTGTCGTGAAAGTACAACTTACAAATGTAGATTTATTTTTTTGTTACATAACTGCACTCAAAACAAAACAATGTAAAACTTCAGTGCTTACAAGTCCACTCAGTCCTACTGCTTGTTCAGTCAATTGCTAAGACAAACAAGTTTGTTTATATTTACAGGAGAGAATACTGCCTCCTTCTTTTTTACAATGTCACTAGAAAGTAAGAACAGGCATTTGAATGGCACTTTTATAGCTGGCATTGCAAGGAATTTACGTGTCAGATATGCGAAACATTCACAAGCTTTGGCCACCATTCCAGAGGACATGCTTGCATGCTGATGTTGCTCGTTAAAAAATGTGTTAATTCAATTTGTGACTGAACTCCTTGGGGAGAATTGTATGTCCCCTGCTCTGTTTTACCCACATTCTGCCACATATTTCATGGTATAGCAGTCTCTGATGATGACCCAGCACGTGTTGTTCATGTTAAGAACACTTTCACTGCAGATTTCACAAAACGCAAAGAAGATACCAATGTGAGATTTCTAAAGACAGCTACAGAACTCAACCCAAGGTTTAAGAATCTGAAGTACCTTCCAAAATCTGAGAGGGATGAGGTGTGGAGCATGCTTTCAGAAGTCTTAAAAGAGCAACACTCCAATGCGGAAACTACAGAACCCGAAACCACCAAAAAAGAAAATCAACCTTCTGCTTGTGGCATCTGACTCAGATAATGAAAATGAACATGTGTTGGTCCACACTGCCTTGGATTGTTATCGAGCAGAACCAGTCATCAGCATGTCCCCTGGAATGGTGGTTGAAGCATGAAGGGACATGTGAATCTTTAGCGTGTCTGGCAAGTAAATATCTTGCGACACCAGCTACAGCAGTGCCATGAGAACACCTCTTCTCACTTTCAGGTGTCATTGTAAATAAGAAGGCGGCAGCATTATCTCCTGCAAATGTAAACAAATTTGTTTGTCTGAGCGATTGGCTGAACAAGAAGTAGGACTGAGTGGACTTGCAGGTTCTACAATTTTACATTTTATTTTTGAATGCAGGTTTTTTTGTACATAATTCTACATTTGTAAGATCAACTTTCATGATAGAGATTGCACTACAGTACTTTTATCAGGTAAATTGAAAAATACTATATTTTTTACAGTGCAAATACTTGTAATCAAAAATAAATATAAAGTGAGCACTGTACATTTTGTATTCTGTGTTGTAATTGAAATCAACATATTTGAAAATATAGGCAACATCCGAAAATATTTAAATAAATGGTATTCTGTTACTAACAGTGCAATTAATCGCAATTACTTTTTTTATCATGATTAATCACGATTAATTTTCTTAATCGCTCGACAGGTCCTACTTTTCATGAATCATTTAAGGAATGTCAATAAGAGGTTTTTCAGTTACCCTAAAGCTATCAAGATTCAATAGTATTAACTCAATTTCCATTGAAAAGGGTTCATTCTATTGAGATCTGATGTTTTCAGAAGGTAGATTTTGTTAGATAAAGTTATTACATGGTGGCGAGGGCCTGTATTTATAGATTCTCATATATATTTAAGGCCAGAATGGAACATTGTGACGTGCATAACACAGACTGAAGAACCTCACCCAATAATTTCTGCATCAAACCCATAAGTTCTGGGCTTCAGACAAAAGTTTGTACGGGAGAATGGGGACAAGAGATGTCCAAACAACAACTCCCATGAGGCACCATGGCAGCTTAGGTGGACTATGTCAAAATATTTTGAAATTTCCTAATTAAATTTTTTATTCTTGCTTTGTGAAAAATTTAGGTATTCCAGCTTTTTGTTCTGATTCAGAGTATTGAAATATCAGAATTTCCCATAGAACACGAATCTCAATTTTTGATCAGCTCTAGTGTTGACATAAGATAGTGAGGGCCACATTTTCAGTTGGTATAAATTCATAGCTCCATTGAAGTCACTGGGACAACACAGATTTTCAGCAACTGAGGATCTTGCTCAGAATTCTGTCAAACTTATTGCATTTCAGAATACATTAAGTAGATTCCATGAGAAGAATCTAAGTTTTTTTAATCTGTTCTATGAAATACTGTCTTTGTACAGTAGATTTGCCACATTCATTAAGGGCCAAATTGTGCCTTCTGTGTGAACACAAAGGTTGGGGAGAATACAAGTAGCTGGGCACAGGGTGATCTCTCTGTCTGCTACAGGGTGAGATCTCCTAAAGAGAAGAGAGGAGGAGGTTGGACATGACCCCAATCCCCTAGACATTGAACAGCAGAGTTGGCTTGTGCGTGCAAAGGGGAGTATGACCCAACTCTTCTTGAAGGTGCAGCATTCTGGACTTCTAGAATAAAGAGCCACCCGCCAGCCTCAATGCAGGACAGAGCTTAAATGGCACAACTGAGCCTGAGCTAGTTGTCACTATTTTCTACAGCTGATATCTGTGCTTAAGTATGTGGCAATTCAAATAATGATGACAATTCTCCAGTTCACTTTTAAGTTAAGTGGTGATGTAGATAGAGCATGAAAAGAAATACACAATCAATTGTTAATTAACTGGGTGCAACACTGAAGAATCCAACCCTTGTCCAATATTTTTCTTTACTGATACCAAGAGATTCTAAAAAAAAAAAAAAAAAGTTTATAACACTTAGCCAACCTCTGACTCCCCAAAAATCTCAAAACAAATCACTACAGCCACTGCTTTGAAGGACTCTTTCATTATCACAAGTAGCCAAAATCCTTTAAGTGATTCCAAAATATTTATGGCTAGATTTTCCTCTTCACTTAAAAAGGAGTACTTGTGGCACCTTAAAGACTAACAAATTTATTTGAGCATAAGCTTTCGTGAGCTACAGCTCATTTCATCGGATGCATGGAGTGGAAAATACAGTGGGGAGATTTATATACACAGAGAACATGAAACGATGGGTGTTACCATACACACTGTAAGGAGAGTGATCACTTAAGGTGAGCTATTACCAGCAGGAGAGCGGGGTGGGGGGGAGGGGAGGTGGGAACCTTTTGTAGTGATAATCAACGCAGGCCATTTCCAGCAGTTGACAAGAATGTCTGAGGAACATTCTTGGGGAATGTTCTTGGGGAAAGTAACATTGGGGGGAGGGAAATAAGCATGGGGAAATAGTTTTACTTTGTGTAATGACCCATCCACTCCCAGTCTCTATTCAAGCCTAAGTTAATTGTATCCAGTTTGCAAATTAATTCCAATTCAGCAGTCTCTTGTTGGAGTCTGTTTTTTGAGACAACGAGAGACTACTGAATTGGAATTAATTTGCAAACTGGACACCATTAAATTAGGCTTGAATAGAGACTGGGAGTGCATGGGTCATTACACAAAGTAAAACTATTTCCCCATGCTTATTTCCCTCCCCCCAATGTTACTCACACCTTCTTGTCAACTGTTGGAAATGGGCCATCCTGATTATCACTACAAAATGTTTTTTTCTCCTGCTGATAATAGCTCACCTTAATTGATTATCATTATAGTGTGTATGGTAACACCCATTTTTCATGTTCTTTGTATATATATCTTCCTACTGTATTTTCCATTGCATGCATCCAATGAAGTGGGTTTTAGCCCACGAAAGCTTATGCTCAAATAAATTTGTTAATCTCTAAAGTGCCACAAGTACTCCTCGTTCTTTTTGCTGATACAGACTAACATGGCTACCACTCTGAAACTGTTTTCAGGTCACTGAAGGTCGCTATCTTAAAACAAAAAAACTTCAAATCCAGACTCCAGCGAGAAACTGCTGAATTGGAATTCATTTGCAAATTGGATACTATTAATTTAGGCTTAAATAGAGACTGGGAGTGGCTAAGTCATTATGCAAGGTAGCCTGTTTCCTCTTGTTTTTCCCTACCCCCCCCCCCCCAGATGTTCTGGTTTAACTTGGATTTAAACTTGAAGAGTGGTCAGTCTGGATGAGCTATTACCAGCAGGAGAGTGAGTTTGTGTGTGTATGGGGGTGGGGGGGATGTGAGAAAACCTGGATTTGTGCAGGAAATAGCCCAACTTGATTGTCATGCACATTGTGTAAAGAGTTGTCACTTTGGATGGGCTATCACCAGCAGGAGAGTGAATTTGTGTGGGGGGGTGGAGGGTGAGAAAACCTGGATTTGTGCTGGAAATGGCCCACCTGATGATCACTTTAGATAAGCTATTACCAGCAGGACAGTGGGGTGGGAGGAGGTATTGGTTCATATTCTCTGTGTATATATAAAGTCTGCTGCAGTTTCCACGATATGCATCTGAGGAAGTGAGCTGTAGCTCACGAAAGCTTATGCTCTAATAAATTGGTTAGTCTCTAAGGTGCCACAAGTACTCCTTTTCTTTTTGTTTTTTTCTAGTGTCACTCAAGCAGAATGTGAACATAATTAAGTTCAATTTAACATTGTATGTGGGGGATTTCACTCTTCAAAAGAGTTCAAAATTAGGCAAAATGAGTTCTCCCATCCCTATCTGAAATGCACTGCACTAAATCTTTTCCTTGTGTCCCAATTCAGCAGGAATTCTGTTTATCAGCATGACAAACAGATGCATTCCCCAGTAATCACTTAGACGTCAAACATTTATCACCACTGTCTAACCAGTCTTCCCTAAAATTAGTATAAACAAACAGAAGGAAAAGTCTTATACTTGTTAGAACATCCAATCCATCTTCCTTGCCAGTGTCCTGTAAGAGTGCCTCCTCGATCCTGCTTCTGTCTCGGTCTACAAACCACGCAGAGACCATTGTGCTGGTCCTTACACTTTGTGCAGTTTATTTATATATGAGTCTCACCACCTTCACAGCATACATAGTACCTTTAACAATCAGGGGAGAGCAATCTCTCTCTCCGCTACTGCCTGCTTCCCCCCCTTTTTACTTCCTTCCTTTGCCTGTTTGTGGGCTCTTGCTAATGGCTTAATTAGTTTTTCTGCCCAGCCCCACCCACAAATTAGGCACAGCTCTGGTTAGTCATTTCCAATCTGCTTTACCTGATTTGAGCTGCTGGGAACAGAGTGCTGACTCAGGCTTTCATACCTAGCAATCTGTCACATGTCCCTACCCGACCTTTTCAAATGTTTTGTATAAACTAGTATTAAAACACTTATATGATGTGTCTTTTTTCTCTTAGGAGTCTATTACTCAGATTATTATTGTATATTTGACTTTGGGAATTTTCTCCTGATATTCAGCCTAAAAACTGTCCTTTTTAAAACTTCTTCCGTTACTTCTAGTTATGCTCGTGTAGAGGATTAGCAGTGGTTCCTCTGGGTCATTGGGAGGCCACTCCATCACCCACAGTTAGGGAATTAGCTGGGCAACCCACAGCCTGTGGCTCTGGCCGGCAGTCTGGGCAGTGCAGTAGTCACTTAGGGTCTCTAGACCGCAATCAGGGCAAAGAAGCAAACCATTAAAAGTCCAAATGCTTCATCAGGGAAGAGCAGCAAAGAGTCTATGGCTCAGGCCTGTACTCTGGGCTGAGCAGCAAACAGTCAGTTATGAGCTCCAGGCCCTCAGTCAGGACAGGCGGTAAAGTGTCTATGGCTCAGGCCTACAGTTCGAGCCTGTCCTCAGGGTCGAGTAGCAGACAAAGATCTACTAGCCCAAGCCCTGAGGGAGGGGCAACAAAGAGTCTATAGCTCAGGCCTGTATTTGGGGCCGAGCAGCAAGAGGGTCGGGTATTCTTGCTCTTGCAGATGGCCAACAATCGCAGGCTCCTTGGCCTAGAGAGGGGGGACTGCCACCCCAGGGAAGGGATGGCAGGGGTAGGGGCATGCGGACCTGCCCGACTCCATCATGTCCCAGTCTAGGGCCCTGACAGTGGCAGAGTATTCTGACACTGGGTCAGCAGGGAATCCAGCCACAACAGGCTGATGGGGTTTCTAGCAGCAATGCAGCCAAATTAGGGTCGGCTGCCTTGGGCCACTTCCTCCCCACCCCTTGTGGGGTACATATATCTGTTGGGGTCCTCCAGTTTGTCTGGGTTGAAGGCCAGTGGCAGTCCCAGCAGCTCCTTGGTGCCTTGGTCAGCAGGTGGCTCCAGCAGCTCTAGCCAGTCCTCAGCTCGGTGGGGATCCACTGCAGTTTCCCAGATCGGGAGCAGTCTGGAGGCATCTGTCTCCTGCTGCAGCTCAACTGAGCCCCCAGACCCGTCCTTGATACTTCCTTTTCCAGCCTCTGACTTCTGGAGGGAGGGGAAAACATGGCCTGGCTCCACCCATCAGGGTTCACAGAGTGGTTCCTCCCCCTCTGGCTCAGTGGGAGGCCACTCCGCCTTGTTACAGCCCCCATCTACCACAGTAAATAATTCCTTTCTTTCCTTGGCATTAACACCCTACAGATATGTGTAGACTGTTATCATACCCTGCTTCAATCATTGTATAGCTGAGCTGTGAACATTTAACTCTTTTAATCTTGCTTCAGACAGCAGTCCCTCACTGACTCTGCACAGATTTGTTGATCTTCACAGAACTCACTCCAGTTTGGCATTATCTACATTAGAAATGTGGTACACAGAAGTGAGAACAGTAGTCTAGGTGCACATGAACTAGAGCCCTATAGAAAATATTGTTACCACAGCACAAAATTTTACATTGCCCTTTCTGTGTTTTTGCAACAAAATCATATTGATAATTCATGTTTAATTTGGTGTTAGTCTTCACCTCTGTGACACTTTGTGTATTACTAATTTCCAAATTCCTCCCTGGGATTGGGTATCTGGGTCTTGGATAATTTTCCAAGAAGGATGTGGATAAATTGGAGAGAGTCCAGCAAAGGGCAACAAAAATGATTAGGGGTCTGGAACACATGACTTATGAGGAGAGGCTGAGGGAACTGGGATTGTTTAGTCTGCAGAAGAGAAGAATGAGGTGGGATTTGATAGCTGCTTTCAACTACCTGAGAGGTGGTTCCAGAGAGGATGGTTCTAGACTATTCTCAGTGGTAGAAGAGGACAGGACAAGGAGTAATGGTCTTAAGTTGCAGTGGGGGAGGTTTAGGTTGGATATTAGGAAAAACTTTTTCACCAGGAGGGTGGTGAAACACTGGAATGCGTTACCTAGGGAGGTGGTGGAATCTCCTTCCTTAGAAGTTTTTATTGTCAGGCTTGACAAAGCCCTGGCTGGGATGATTTAATTGGGGATTGGTCCTGCTTTGAGCAAGGGATTGGACTAGATGACCTCCTGAGGTCCCTTCCAACCCTGATATTCTATGATTCTATGATTCCTTAGATGCATAACTTACATTTTCTTAAATTGGAAATATGACAGGGAAAATAAATTCAGTCAATCACTCTAGGCCATTTTGTGTTATTTCTCTGTCCTAACTAGTGTTTGCAGCGACTTTCAGTTTACTATATCATATAAGTTTAATTACTATTTACTCTTGATCATTAATGAATATGTTAAATAAGACCCAACTGTAATATTTATTAATATCATTTATTAGGTGCAAAGCAGTCAAGATGCAGGCCTACTATTTGCACTACCTTTCATTCATTCACTAATTTTTTAAATTTAGTTACAAACAATTAAATTGGGTAAGATTTATTCTTTATAATGCCATAATCATGGTCCCCCTAAATGTTTTAGTGATATCTCTGTCTTAATCACTGTTTCCCTATTTAATGTTGCTAAAAGATAAACTATGGATCAGTAATGGCCAGGATCACTCTCCTTATCTCTTTAGAAACTCATCACTATGGTTAGTTTTTCTGTACCTCTTCAGTTGTCCATACATTTCAGAAACAAATGTAAGTGGATTAATACATTTTGGAAAAAGAAAAGGAGTACTTGTGGCACCTTAGAGACTAATAAGGTGCCACAAGTACTCCTTTTCTTTTTGCCAATACAGACTAACACGGCTGCTACTCTGAAACCATACATTTTGGGTAATTCTCTTCATAGCCCAGGTATTCTTAATCCTTCCTCAACAGAGGGGACTGGACTAGATGGCATCTTGAGGTCCCTTCCAGCCCTACATTTCTATAATTCTGTGAATGTCACCTAGACGTGACCTACTAAATAAACATGACATAACAAGAGAAAATATTTATTAGCTTTGGAAACTGTCTATAACCTTTTCACAGTCACAGCAATGGAAATATCACTTGTCAACCGCTTTTTTCACCTCTAATCTCATGCTACTGAATGACAATGGGAATAGCACCTTTCCCTGTGTTTCAGATACTTGTATGTGCAATTGCTGTTTCTTTCTGCTTTTTTTTTCCACCTCCAGTTTATTAAATATTTGGTTGAGAAACGGGAATTTATTTTCAAAGGAAGCTTGGGTCTTTCTGTCTATAACAGTACATTTAAAACACACAAAATATTGTTATGTTGATTGCTCTTTGTGTGTTTTTGTGTGCACACGCATAGTTTACTCCAGGGTGGCCAATTATCCTGATTACAAGGCTGAGATATGTGCAGGAATTGAAAACCTAGTGCACAACAGAACAAGGTGGGGTTTCTTTAATTTTGAAAGTGCATGCATTTCCTGGAAATCAGTCATCAAATGTTAATGACAAGTTGGCAAGAATGTTCACCAACAAAGCGTGAGTCAAGAGAAAATGTCTTTAGGAGTAGAAGTCAACCGGCTAAATTCCACACAAAGCAAAATCAGACAAGAGCAACACCAGGAAAGAAGCACACAATGATAGTGTTGGTAAAGTGAAGTCCAGGTCTAGGTATCTGTGTCCTTTAGCTGCCAAATTCACCTAACTAATTGCATTAGAGATTGGCTGTGCAGCAGTGACAAAAAAGTTAAAGACAGCATGGCATATCATCTGCTGCAGCATCCAAAGCCAAATCAGTGTTTAATTTGTCTAGCCATTTTCAGAAGAACATGCTGTGATAACTGAAGCCTAATCTCTGTATGTGTGTGGTGTGTGTGTGTGTGTGTGAGAGAGAGAGAGAGAGAAGCCTAGTGTCTCTCTCTCTCTCTCTCTTTGTGTGTTTGGAATCTTGATGAACAAATTAGTTGATCAAAGCCTGTTAAATCGGGTCAAGATGATTTTCACCAAAACCCAAGTATATTAATCATCTAATTTTCATTATTTACAAAAAGTTCACTGTAGCTTGTAGCTATAATGGGTATTTTGTACCGGAACTGTATTTTTCATATGATGAACATGCTAAAATTATACCTGCATGGAATGCTTTGGTCTCCGTAGTTGCTTGTGTGTGTGTGTGTGTGTGTGTGTGTGTGTGTGTGTGTGTGTGTAAAAAAGGAGGAGGGGGAATAAAGTACTACTTTGATATTATTTTAGAATGAAATGTAAGTAAAGGATTCACCAGGGATGAATTTTGTCTTCTTGATTTTGAAGAGCAAGCTGGGAACAAACACATGGAATCCCATTCTCAGTAAAGGAGCTCTGACCTCATTAAAATATGGTTTGATAAGCATTGCACTTTTTTCTCTTTTCTATTTATCTGTCTTAGGGTTTTCCATAGCACACATTACCATAGTATCTAAGCACTCCCCAGGTGAATTAAATATGTGAGGTGAGGTCCCCAATAGACTTCCTGGAATTTTCTGCTCTTCTCCTCTTTTTGATTAAAGGCAGCTCTGATAGGAGTTTTTGGTTTTTATTTTTGTTTTTTTTTTCGTGCTGGTTGTGGTGGAAATGCTGTGTCAAAGTGGAGACTGCCTTTAAGGTGGTCAGGCTCTAGATTAGTCTGATCATTGAAAGTTCATTCCATGATTGAATCCCCTTCATCTGAGAATGATTTGTCTTCAGCTCTCACTGACTTTGTAAATTGCATCCTTTTAGAGCTGCACATGATTGTGTCCCATGGAGAGAAATGTGCTCATTGGCATCAGCAGGTTGTGATTTGTTGATGGCTTTGAGGATAAGGACCAAGACTTTGACTTTGAACTTCTCTCAGACCTAATGCCATCATAAAGATCAACTATGTGATTAATTTTAAGCCTTAGTACATTCAAAGATCTATCTTTTAGTATGTTGTTGTTGGGTTTTTTGCAAGTTACAGAGATGTTACTGAAATCAACAAATCCATCCAAAATATTTCTTCTGATGTCTCATCAGAGTTAAATATTTTATGTGAAATAATTAACATAAACAGTAATTCAGTTGTGGGGGTTTTTTCATATATACCATATTTGAAATAGACACATCAGCAGAAATCATTTGCAATCTTGCATCTTAGTTCCAGTAAGTGGAGCTGGAAATTTTTACATTTGATAGAGTTTGATTATTCAGTGGCCTTGGCTGAGCAAGTTATTTACATGCATGTTCTCTAGACTTTCCCTTCAGATAAAACAGCTCTACTGTATGGCCTCTGAGCTCTGAAGCTCATTGTTTAATCGATTTGCTTTGTAATTCTTAGAAAGTCAGATTCATTTTTGAAGTATTGTTTGCTGTGTATGAACCCTGAGAGACTGTGAACACTGTGCTGAAATCCTTTCCTGGTTTCAGAACAAAAGGGCATCCTTTATCTTTCCCATTGGCTAGGGCAGGGATGGGGAACCTTTTTTCTGTAGGGAGGCCATTGATCCACAGGAAAAAATCAGTCGCGGGCCACACACAGCCCCACGGGTGGTGGGGAGGGAGGCATGGAGGCTTGGGGCTTTCCCCTGCAGTGGAGCGAGCTGGCGGTCAGGGCTTCCCCTAGGGTGGGGCCAGGCATGAGGGGTTCAGAGTGTGGGAGGGGGCTCTGGGCTGAGGCAGGGGGTTGGTGTGCAGGAGGGGGTGAGGGCTCCAGCTGGGGATGTGGGCTCTGGGGTGAAGTCGGGGATGAGGGGTTTGGGGTGCAGGAGGGACTTCCGACCTGGGGCAGGGGGTTGGGATGCAGGTGGGGGTGTGGGGTCTGGTAGGGAGTTAGGGTGAAGGAAGGTTTGGGGTGTGGGCTCCGGCTGGGTGGCGCTTACCTCAGGCGGCTCCCACACAGTGGCGCAGCAGGGCTAAGGGAGGCTCCCTGCCTGCCCGCTCTGGCTCCATGATGCTCCCAGAAGCGGTGCCTTCTGTGCTGACCTTTGCTGGGCATGTGGGGAGACTCTATCCTGGAGTACAGAGGCTTCTATGCATATCTGTTCCATTGACACCCTCTTCTTTCTACTGTTCTGAATTTAGGACTTAAATGATGCAAGGGTTTCTTCTGAATAAGTCTTCCAAACCAGGATGAATTTGATCTGTACATGTCTTGCCATTTTCTATTATGAAGGCACCCAGCTGTGGTACCATAGTTAAGACAGAATTGAGTTTTTCTGTTATATAGATGGGCCTGAATCAAAGAGTGTTTCATTCACAGAACTTCCTCTAATAGTAATGGGAGTTCTACACATGGAATGCTTGTAGGATTAGGAGCATTCTACACAATGAATGCTCGTAGGATTACTTTTTCTCCTTTGTTTCTAGAATCCAAGAAGCACATTTTGTTAACTGTTTCTTTTGGTGGGTGAGGGGGAGGATGACAAACATCTTTTATAAATTGTCGTTTTTGAGGGACTAAATTAAAAAAAAACCATGAGAACCAGTTTTAGTAAGATTAAAACCAATATCACCAATTTTTTTAATATAAAGCTTTTTGTTCACCATGTATTTTGAGCCTGTGTCATTTATCCCTGTTAAAATATCACTCAACCCATTCACTGAGACACAAAGGTGTCCTCCCACACCGGAGAATTTATGGATGACTTTTTTTTTTCCTGTTTTTGGGTTTGAATTGAAGGGAAGCTCGGAAAAATTCTCCACTACTATGTGGGCTCCCTTGAATGATTAGCTCTTTTTAAGTGCTTCAGTGCACAGATTCACATAGTAATTAAGTTCCTGCAGTGAAAATTACTATTAAAAGGAAACAATGAAAAAATTGTTTTTGATTTAATGCCATGTCAGCAATCAAGTGTATTATTATTTGTGCGTGTGAGACGAGATGAAGCTTCTGAAAAGCACATTAGCATCAATGTCTGTCCCTTGGGGGGCGGTCATGGCTCAGGGGAGAGGTTTCAGAAGATATTCTGCCTTCCATCAGGCATTCCCATTGATGTTAATGGGGTTTTGCCATGTGGCTCAAGGACACCATATGGTCCTAAATCATTCTCAGGTCAGGTGTTTACTTAGAGATAACCACATTTTGTCTTGATGTATGCTCTGTGCAACACTACTGAGTTCAGGGTGGGAATCAGGCCTAAATGAGCTGCTTCCTCTTTGTGCCTGAACTAATGATGATTGAGGCCAATGGGAATCTTTCTATTGACTTCAGTACATGTTGCCTCGCATCTTGAATGACCATACTCAACACTGTCTTTGAAGCCCTGCCTACAACTACAGGCATAATTTCCTACCATATAGGTGGAAGCCTAAGGGGAAAAGCTAGGCAGTAAAATCTTCTCTGGCCATTGAGTGTTTATTTTGTGTTGTTTGACCATTGCCAAAAGAAATGGTTGAGGCTGCCTTTGGCAGAATAGTTTAATAAATCCTCATTTTGCATTCAGCACTCTTTAGTGTGAAAATTATATACAAAGCAGAAGACTGCAGTCTGGGGATGTGGCATGTGCTATTTGTTTGGCTTACATGATATTGATTATAAATAATTGCTTATCTTTTTTGCAAAAAATCATATACTTAC
Source organism: Lepidochelys olivacea (assembly GCF_965140295.1). Lineage (NCBI taxonomy): Eukaryota > Metazoa > Chordata > Testudines > Cheloniidae > Lepidochelys > Lepidochelys olivacea. The sequence continues at coordinate 37,486,040 of NC_140411.1, read as the reverse complement.
CCAATAGAGCAACTGGCTAGTTAAATGGATTAATGTGGTGAGTTTGATCACAGGCAAGTTAATTGTTGTCAGTGTATTATCATAATTTGGGTGTGTTGTGTTGACTTTTGTATTGCACTTATCCCTAGAACAAGATAAAAGAACCCTTGCAGAACCCCTTTTCCTTGCAGAAAAAGACTAGATCTTTTTCATTAGAAAAAGTCAAGAGTTTCTCTCTCCAAATGCCATTCAGAATACAGACAAAATGGATCTTACTGTTTGATTCCATAGACCATCTTGTGAAATTCAGAATGATTTAAATTTTTCTGTAAATGTATTTGTTCCTTGGCAACAATCCCATAGGAGCTGTACTGTCATATGTCCCTTTTCAGAAAGACACTGTGATATTTGTAAATTCATCTAAGAATATGGATAACCCACACACTAAAGCATGTGTCGGGGCACAACTGTCAGTCCTGTCAAGCTATGGCTCTGAAAAGGAACAGAAATATACATTTGATTCAACAGTTTTTGAGGCCCTGATTTTATAGTGCTGTGCTTTGTGGATATTGTCTCGTGTTAATAAATGTTACAAGTAGATGTTTCAGTGTAGGACATTTTATGCACTTAATGTAGAAATTGTAATACTGCACTGAGATTTACATGTAGCTGCCGTGGCTATATGAGAAAAGAATATCTTACATTTTGTTTCTATAGGTGCCTTTTATCATAAGGGATTCCCAAATGCATCACAAATTAATACAGAAACTTCTGTACACAAGAATCCCTTTCCCCTGTACTGAAATTGAACTGCTACTGAGGTGAAATGCATCTACTGTAGGATAAGGAGAAACCCTACTCCTCCCAGGTGTTTTTCCCTAGCCTCCATTTCACCCCCTACATAGCTCTGAAGTCTTCCCATCCAGCAGAAGCCCCTACTCTCATTCCTTCTTAAAACCTACCTCTTCAAGCAGTCCCTCATGGCTTTTTCTCTTCTTTCTCTACTCCTCCCTGAACTGTTCTGCCTAATTTCTTGTCTGTGTTGTCTTAGCCTTTTACTGTAGATGGTAAACCCTTTGGGATAGGCAGCATGCTTTATCTATGTTTGCAAAGCACTGTGTAAATTTGTGGGAGCTACATAAATGGTTTTAATAACAATGATTAATAAATAATTAATTTCCCTCTGAGAAATGTTTACAATTTGAGCCCTGGTTATGGGCTCTGAGCAATAAAGTCTTACAGTACAATGGCTGGAGTTCAGCTGGAAAACACAAGTTACATGTAGATATTTAATCTACAACACTATATTGTCCAAGAAATAAGTTTCCTAGAGATTTTTTTTAAAAGTGCTCAAATGGACAGGTACTGTTAATTATGTCCTCTTATTGGAGAGCATAGCATTTTATAGAAGCATTATTCTTCCATTTGCAATTTCATGTTGGAGTGTTTTCTTCAATATTTATGTGGGGAGATTGAATTTTTCAGCAGGGGTCCAAAAGACACAATCCTCAGGAGCTTTGAATTTTAAGCAATTAACTGGATCATGCCTGGTGTGGAAGTAATGTGATTAGGAAAGAAAGCTATTAAGGAATCAGTTAGTAATGGTGGAATTGAGTTCATGCATGCCTACAGCTGCACTCATTTAGTATACAAATACTGTACATTTAATTAAATATTTATAGCTCTCTTTTAAAATGATGTAAATTGGGGGCACTTGTGAATTTTCAGCAGATCCACTTTCAAGTCGGATTCAACAGATCCCTCTTGGAAGCACAGAGGTATTCTCTGGCATTGGAAGGTGATGAAACTTTACAGCAATGGAATAAAAACGTGGAGTGAATAAAGATGGAGTAATTCTGGAATTGTGCTTTGAAGTCCGTGTAATGTTTTAATCTTCTAGGGTTTAGTAATTCAAGAAACAGTAAATCCAACAGTGGTTTCCATTTGCTGAGTATCTCCCTCTCCATTCTGTCTGCCTCCCTCAGTCCATCCTATCTTTCAACCCATCTCTTTGGTATCACTTTTTGGATATTTCACCATCAAATTACAATTGAACAGGACCAAAGCTGTACTCTTTAGCTTTCTTCCCCAGTCTGCCTTCTCTGTCACAGTTAACACCCCACCCCATCCTTCCTGTCCCTCACACCCATAACCAGAGTATCATCTTTGACTCCTCCATTTGCTTTGTCCCACATATACAGGCCACATCCAAATGTTGCTGCTGCTGCTTCTCTAATGTTTTAGAAATCCAGCCTATTCTTTCTATGCAGATAACCAAAGGTCTGTCCAGGCCATCCTCATCTTCTATATTGATCACGCCAAGCTACTTTGCTTTGGCCTGTTTGACACCCACATCACCTCCTCTCCACTCCATTCCAACCACTGCTGCTAAGGTCACTTTCAGTGCCTGATGTGCAGCTCACATCATTCCCCTCTTTGAATTCCTCCCCATTTTCCAATACATCCAGTTCAAGTTTCTTGTAGTCACCTTCAAGGTCCATCATAGATCTGCCCCTCCTTGTACATCCACTCTTGTCTCACCACATGGCCTCTCTCCGCTTTGCCAAAGGATGCTACCATTGTCCATCCATCCATTTCTCCCTCAGCTGTGAGAGCTTTGAACTTTGACTTCTTTCACAACCATCTTCTCACCTTGACATGTACTCCAGTACTCCAGTCATGTGAGTTATCCCACCAAGTCTCTGTTATTCCGATCACGTCATAGTTCCTTGACATCACCAGGACCTCCAGTTGTCCCTGCTTGTTTCCAAGGCTTTGTGCATTTGTATATAAGCACTTGAGATAACCTGTTGATCGCCCCTCATTGCCAGTATGAGGCAGGAGCCCTCCCCTCACAGACATTCCTGCCTGTGCTTCCTCCCGGTATCCCGCTTTCCCACTTACCTCAGGGCTTTGGTCTCCTTCCCCCGGTGAACCTAGTTTAAAGCCCTCCTCACTAGGTTAGCCAGCCTGCTGGCAAAGGTGCTCTTCCCTCTCTTCGTAAGATGGAGCCCGTCTCTGCCCAGCACTCCTCCTTCATGGAACACCATCCCATGGTCAAAGAAACCAAAGCCTTCTCTCCGACACCACCTGCGTAGCCATTCGTTGACTTCCACGATTCGACGCTCCCTACCTAGGCCTTTTCCTTCCACGGGGAGGATGGACGAGAACACCACTTGCGCCTCCAACTCCTTTATCCTTCTTCCTAGAGCCACATAGTCTGCAGTGATCCGCTCAAGGTCATTCTTGGCAGTATCATTGGTGCCCACGTGGAGAAGCAGGAAGGGGTAGCGATCCGAGGGCTTGATGAGTCTCGGCAGTCTCTCCGTCACATCGCGAATCTTAGCCCCTGGCAAGCAGCAGACTTCTCGGTTTTCCCGGTCAGGGCGGCAGATAGATGACTCAGTCCCCCGGAGGAGAGAGTCCCCGACCACCACCACCCGCCTTCTCCTCTTGGGAGTGGTGGTTGTGGAACCCCCAACCTCAGGACAGCGCATCTCATGCCTTCCAACCAGCGGAGTCTCCTTCTGCTTTCTCGCCCCAGACATATCATCTGGTCCACTCGCAACGATACCTGTGGAGAGAACATGAAAGCGGTTAGTTACCTGTGTCTGCGTTGCTGGAACCCGGACATTCCGCTTACCTCTTCTGGAGGTCACATGTTGCCAAGCTTCTTCACTGGCCTCTTGGCTTCTCTGTGCAACCTGCTCTATATCTGTAGAGCTTTGTGCCCCTAGAAGCCTATCCTGAGTTTCGTCCAGGAAATCCTCAGTTTCCCGTATGCAACGCAGGGTCGTTATCTGTTGCTCCAGACCTTCAATCTTCTCTTCCAATATGGAGACCAGCTTGCACTTTGTACAGACAAAGTCGCTTCTGTCCTGTGGAAGAAAGACAAACATGGCACATCCAGTGCAGGTCACAACAGCTGAACCCCCCCCTTCCATATCACCTTCCTACTACGAGCTTCCTCAGAGCAGTTTGCAAGATGTAAGCCTCACTGGGCTCACTCCAGGCGAACTCCCAGGCAAACTCCTGCTGGTTCTCCGCCGCTCAGCTGGTTCACGAAGCTCTGGCTATTTTTAAACAGCCAGGCTTCCCTGTCGCAAACAAACAGACACCCTACTGCCCGTCCCCTGCAGGCTAGCAGCCAATCAGACACTCACTCAGGCTCTCACACTGCCCCCCCCAGCAAACACACGCTCGGATACTTCCTCAGCAAGCAAACACACACAGACTCGGATACTTACCAGTCCCAGGCAAACTCCTGCTGTGAGCTGCTCTGCTGTCCCCGCTGCTCAGCTGGTTCTCCGCCGCTCAGCTGCTTGCCGTGCTATGGCATCTGCTTGGGCAATCCAGGGAAAAAGGAGCAAAATGATTGTCTGCCGTTGCTTTCACGGAGGAAGGGAGGGTTGACTGACGACATTTACCCATAACCACATGTGACAAATTTTTGGCCCCATCAGGCATTGGGAGCTCAGCCCAGAATTCCAACGGGCAGCAGGGACTGCAGGAACTGTGGCTATCCAAAGTGCACCGCTCGGAATGTCGACGCTTGCCACGGTACTGTGGACGCACACCGCTGAATTAATGTGCTTAGTGTGGACGCATGCACTCAACTTTATACAATCTGTTCCCAAAAATCGACTTCTGTAAAATCGGAGTCCTTTTGTAGTGTAGACGTGGCCTCAGTGTTAGTTAGATTTAGTATTAGTTACATTTAGTTAAGTATTCCCCTGTGATGCCCTCACTGGGGTTTAAAGATTGTTCATTGTTTGGGGAAGTGATCCCCCACAACAATCCCCACAGGCAGTGCTTGGTGTGCTTAGGCATGGTGTGTGATTTCTAGATTGTGCATGAAACAGACTCAGGTGGCTAGGGAATTTCTCCTAAAGCAGCACCTGTTTGAACAGGTGATGTGGCCTGCTTCAATACCAAGGCCCTCATTGGACTGGAGTTTGCCCTGGGGTTCTGAGAGCGCTACTGCTTTGCACTCTGGAGCTGGCACCTCTCCAAAGAGACAGAGGAGCTGTTCCCCATCAAGTGCGCCAAGGATAAGTTTGCATAAGACCACTCCAGGCCTTGTGGGGATGACTGTTCTTCCCCCAGAAAAAACCTGGACCAGCGCGGGGGCCCCTAACCAGTCCCCAGTACCACACAGGGAGGTTAGAGACCCTGTACCTTCAACTCTGGTTTTGGCAGAGTTCTGTTGAGTCTGGTACCGATGAGGGCAGTGCCCGTACCAGATGTTTCTATGCTTGCAGCATACTAGGTGGCTATGGACCTCCTCTGCCTTTCCATCCTGACCTCTCACTTGGTCCAGGACTTTGCCACATCTCTGCTGTTCATAGCCTCGTTGGCTGGGTGGGCTGCTGAACCTTTGGCTCTGTTGGCACTGCATCCTGACGTTCCCCTTCCACAGTCTGTGGAATCAGGGCTTGGTGAAAGAGATATCATCAGCACCAGGAAATTCCTTGGCACAGTTTCATTCTGCACTCTAGATATTATCAGGGTGGCTCTCACCACCCTCCACTTTGGCACTGTCAGCTGCTTCAGTACTGCCACTAACTTCCAACAGAGAGATTGACGCCGCCCCTGGCACTGGGAACAACAGAGGAGTGTTCAGTGCCGACGCTAACATTCCCACCATTGGTGCCAATCCCTCCTTTGTTTTGGGTGACACATGAGTCAGATCAGTTACTTGCCCCCTCAGGACAAATGTGTGAGGTTCCGGTCACTTTGTCAGCTATCCTCCCCATGTTGACTCAGAACAACTGGTTTGCTGCTCTGAACCTTCAGGATGCTTATTTCAATTTGGCGATTCTCCCGAGCCACAGAAGTTTTTTCTGGTTCATCACGGCAAATCGTCATTTTTCATTACACAGTCCTTCCTTTCAGTCAGTCTTCTGCCCCCTGGGTCTTTACCATATGCATGGTCATGGTAACAGCATACCTCAAAGAGAATGGAATCCATGTCTCCCATATCTGGACAACTGGCTACTAAGGGGCAGGTCCAGAGAAGAAGTCTTTTCTCACGTATGTGTTACACTGGACTTACTTGACTATCTGAGTCTCATCCTAAATACCAGAAAGTCAAGTTCACTGGGACCCTAATAGTCTGAGTTTGACAGCATTTTTACTGACTGACCATTTCCAGACAATTTGTCTCCTTTTTTCATGGTCCACAATCTCAGCCTTCCACAACAGTTTGCATGTGTCTGAGGCCCTTGGGACACGTCTGCATGTATGCAGGTGATTCTATTTGCAAGGTTGCACCTTCACCCTCTTCAAATATGTCTCAGGATAGTTTACCATCTGACCCTTCATCCCTTAGACAGGTTGGTCTGCCCCCCTCCATTGATCCTGGTCTCCTTGCACTGGTGGATGGATCAGGGGAATGTATGTCTATGATTCCCTTTGCCTGGCTCTTACCAACCACAACTGTTGTCACCGATGCCTCCCTGATGGGTTGGGGAGCACATCGGGTCGCTGAAGGTTCAGGGTCTGTGGTTGGAGCAGGAAGCTTCACTGCATATCAGTGTCCTAGAGCTGCAAGCCACCTACAATGCCTGTCTCATTTTCCTAGACCGCATCAAGGATTTCAGTGGTTCTCATACTTACCAACAATATCATCGTGATTTATTATGTAAAAATGCAAGTTGTGGAGCACACTCCATGGTGCTCTCCAATGCATTCTTGGCAGAACATATCACTCTGATAGCTGATCACTTCCCCAGGGTCCAGAATCATCTCAACAGGAATTCTTTCCTTGAGTCATGAGTGGTCCCTGAAGTTCAATGTTATGCAAGTCATCTTCATGGCTTGAGGCATGCCAATGACCAATCTGTTCACTATGAGGGACACCAGGGAATGTTGTCTATTCTGCTTTTGAGGGGGCCTTATTCTGGGCTCCCTGATCAACGCCTTCCATGTCAGCTGGCAGTTGACTCTCCTATGTGCTTTTCTTCTGATCCCAATCATTCCCAATCCTCAATCTGAAAGTGGATTGGGCCAAGGTCATTCTCATTGCCTCACCATGGGCAAGGCAATGTTGGTTTTCCAACCTTCTTACACTCTCGAGTCAGCCTCCCATACCTCTTCCTCTACATCCCAACCCTTTCTCACAGAATCACAGTTGCACCTTGCATCCTGTGTTCAGCTCCCTGCATCTCACGGCATGGCTGCACCATAGTTGAATGAGGAGGAAGAGTGATGTTCAGTGGCTGTTTGACAGGTCCTAGTCAGTAGTAGAAAACGCTTTACCAGAATGGCCTTTTTGGCAAAATGGAAACATTTTTTTAATGTGGTCATTGACCCGTGGAGTTCAGCCAATGCTGGCCAGTATCCAAGATATCTTTGAGTACGTGCTGCATCTTCAGTCTTGCAATTAGCTCCTTGAGGGTTCATCTAGTGGTGATGTCAGGCTTTCATCCACTCATTCGTGGAAGATCGATGTTTTTCAATGCCATGTTGGTGAGATTCTTAAAAGGAATCCTTCGTCTCCATCCATTGATGTTGGAATCAGTTACTTTGTGGGACCTTAACACCATCTTATTGGCTCTGATGGGCAGTATATTTACCCATGTTTTTTCCTAAGCTACATTCATCTCCAGAGGATCCCCATCTTCACACACTGGACATCAGACAATGTCTGGCCTTTTAGCTGAACAGGACTAAACTCTTTCGGGCTTCACTGCATCCTGTTGTGTCATATGCAAACTGTATGAAGGGACAGGTAGTCTCCTGACAAACAGTGTCTAAGTGTTTAACTTCCTACATCAAGACTGCATACGAAACAGCTTCAGCTATGCCCCCTCTATGGGTGCAAGCTCATTCTGTAAGTGCAATTCAGGCAACTCAGTAGCGTTCCTCAGTGACATCTCAATATTGGAAGTTTGCCGGGCTGCCACATGGTTGTCAATACATGGTTTTATGAACCTTTATCCCATTACTGAGGCATCCAGAGCAGATGCAAATTTTGGGAGGGCTGTCCTGCAGACCTTGTTTAAATAGACTCCAAGCCGCACCTCCTGTGAGTACTGCTTGTGAGTCACTTAAGAGGAATACACAGCTGCATCTACTTGAAGAAGAAATGGTTACTTACTGGAACTGTGGTTCTTCGAGATGTGATCCAGATGTCTATTTCATGACACACCCTCCAGCCCCTCTGCATTGGAGTCTAATCTTTAGGTGTTTTGGTGTGAAGGAACTGAGGGAGGTCAGAACATTGCCACTTCATATAGCCAGGGGAGGAGCTCTGGCCATGAGGCGTGAGCACCGCCCCTCTACGGGTACTGCTAGGCAAAATTCTCCAGCTCCGGTGCACTGGCCAGGCATGCACCTAAGTGGAATACATGTCTGCATCTCATCTCGAAAAATCACTGTTAAGATACATAACCATTTCTTCTATTAGTTTCAACCTAGCTTTAGCATGTAATTGAATGTACTGAGGGGACAGACCACAATAAGTAGTTTTGTTTGTGAACCTTTAATAAATGCACAAAGTAACAGTGGAACAAGTAGGTAGCACTAGGAGTACAATTCCATTCTGTTAAAACTGGGCACAAAGCAACTAATCCTTCACCCCACCCTTTGTGTCCCACAGTAACAAGACATTGTAAAAGTGTCTTATTACTTATTGAGAGCTGACAGCATCCTTGATGCTATACAAAGGTGGAGATATCACTGCCTCTAATGAGCTTACTTAGGGCAGGTCTGGTGACTTTCACTGATGTGAATAGTCGTGACTTCAGCAACAATTGCATGCGCTATTTGTATGTATAAGGACTATTTGTGTGGGTATTGGCTGTAGGAACTGCCTCTTGATCAGAAACAGACAACATAGTCAAAACATATGCTGTAACAAAAATGGTAAAGCTACATAACCAATAATATTTTTGAAATAAAATATGAGATGAGAACTCACAGATGGTTCTCAAGCAAGTTTGTAGGCACGCTCCAACCCCGTAGCTTAAAGGTACTTGAGTGAATTCAATAGTTGCCTTGAAAACTGTACCAAAAGAGTTGAAAGCTTAATTGAAGGCAAATGCTATTTACTTACAGAATGTTTTTGTCCTAGCCTGTAATTGATAGCGTTATTGTGAACATTGCAGTGCTCGTGGGGATGGTTTAGTATTGTTCAGTGAATCTAGAATCAGTGCCATGTGTGTTTGTTAGGCATGGGCTTCGTACACAATGGGTATAATATTATATTTGTTCAGGAAGTCGTTTTGTGGTCTGTAGCCAAGGAACCAAACCAAGAGCATGTGTGTTTGCATGAGGGAAAAAAATGTACACATGCGGAGAACTGTAGGCTGTGGAATAATGTAGGATGCTCTTCACATATAATTTCTCCGAGCTTCACAAATGTGAACAGGTAAACAGGGTAATGAAATGTTAGTATGTGTTGTAACACTAAGAAATGTCAACAATTATTCATTGTGTGTATAGGCTAGTGATGTTGTCATTCCAGTTTATATTTGTGCTCTGCATTTGATATTTTCCTTGATATAAAAACCTAGTGATTGAAGGGATGGGGGGATAATAACTGTAAACTAGATTAATCAAGGTATTTAATAATAGGATATGGAGACTTCTACAGCAAGGTCACCAGTTTGAGTCCAGAGCAGATCCACTGTGGTGGCTATTTTGACAGCTGTTATTTATTACCTGTCTATTATTTTGAGTACTGGGGCTATTTAGATTTTGTTGTGCAAGAGTAACCTCTCCAGATGTAAATACAGCTATCTGCTTTTTATTTTTTTTTTATAGAGCGAGTTTAAAAAAAAAAAAAGAGGGAGAGAGATTTCCCTATTTGTGAAGCTGATTTTCTTGGCCAGTACAGTTAGTTGTCAAAATACGTTCAAAATGAATCTCTTCTGTTTGATTATTCACTTTGAAAGGGGCTTGGATGGTGCCGCCACACATTCTATCCCAATGTAATCTCTACATCCCAGACAGTTACAGGGGAATGGCTGTTAGAACAGATATGGTTTCTTTAGTTTGTCAGGGATTTGTGCCTCCTGAACATCCTTGTGGTAAGATGATTTTAAAAGTACCACTGTCTCAATCTTCAGCATCTTCACGTTTGCCATTTCTCAGTTTGACAAAGTAATAAAAGCTGCCTTGAGGTGGAAGAAAACTGAATTGAAGAATAGAAATGCCACATTCATTCATTCCACATCACTCCTCTTCTCACTAATTTAAAGAAGTTATTTTAAGGTATGTGCTAACTCTGGTGGCAAAAAGTATCCTTCAAGGTGTTCCTGGCCATCTCGTCCATTTATGGGGCAGAAAAGGGTCATTTTAATTGTTGGATGCCGAGTAATTTGATTTTTAAAAATGACTAAAAATATCTAGTCTAGAGAAACAAGAAAAGCCAGCTCTGACTAGTTGTTTTCTCTTACTGCAACTCAGGTGTGTGACTCCCATTATTTTAGTCACAGGGATTCTTTTACATACCTTAGCACACACCATGATCAAGTCCAAGCAAAATAATCATAATTATTAACCATGGCTATCTAATTATGAAGTAAAAAAGTAAAGGAAAAGAAAGCATTAAATAAAACACAGATGACCGAACATAGAAGATAAACTGGTTACTTCCATTACAATCCCTTCTGTGTGTGTCTTGATGAAGTACTTCTAGCAGAGATTACACCTCTGAGAGTGAAACTGCTTTGGTGGGCCAATTTGTTTGGTAAGTTGAGACCAAGGTCTTATTTTCCAAAATTATCATGAAGCCAAACTTATTATATCCTTAGATAACTGAAAAGGGTTATAGAGGAGCAAAATAATTTTGTTTAAGGAAAAGTGAATCTTATTGGTTATTAAGAATAACCACAGAGTTCATAATTGGGCAAGGTACACAATCTCAACTAAATCATATGAAAGTGAAAGAAATATTTAAATAAATTACTTAGAAGAAGCTATTTAAGGAGCTGTTTTGAGATATGCCATTTATGAATATTGAGTATCTTAAATCCAATTAAATCCCACAATTTCTGTTTAGAATGTTTAGCCCCTGTTTTCACTCCAGGAATATGTGATCTAACCACTTGGTGTCTAACTGAAGAACTGTTAGCATTTTAAATTACAACAGCAATTTCATATCTTAATAAAATCATTACAAGAGTTTAAATCTAATCACTTGGCAGTGTCTTGGTTAACCAATCCATATTGAAGTCTTGGGGAGCTTTTTCCCTGGGTTGGTTTCCTCTTGAGTCTTTGTTTTTCTTATCTATCTGTGTCAGCTTCTTGCAGAGATGGACAGGATGAGCCGTGGTGCACTTGTGTCTAAGCAAGGTAGCAGAGGGGATGTGGTGGAGAATTCTCACTTCAGGGTTTTATACTCTTCTCCTTCCCATTTCCATGAAATTAGGAAAACACATCTCTTTCAGGCTTGTTTAGATTCAAAGTTGGTCGCTGTCACCCTTTCACTGGCTTCATGCGGTTGAGGCTTAGGTGACACCCTCAGCTCCTGCATATGTCGTTTGCCTAATGAATATACAAAATTTCTTTAACTGCTTTTGTTGTTCTTGTGGTGGGAAAGCATCAGGCACATTTTAAAGTTGGTTTTAATCCTTTTTTTTTTTTTTAGTTCAGTCAGTTTTCTGATATATCCCTTTAGTTCCATCAGGATTTAAAAGGAGTAAAAATTGTGTTTCAAATGAGTCCAAACATTTCTGTTCTCTTTATAAAAGTCAGCTCTCAAAATGGCCTTTTTAAATTAAATTCTTAGAGTCTTTAGGCTGCAATGACCATCAAAGAAGGTATTGTCTTTTCTTTTTACCAGTCTTTGAAGAGGTGGTTCTTGTCTTCACAAAGTTTGATGAGGGATTGCTGAAGCATTGCCAGATAACTAATTTCCCAATTAATATAAACATTTCTTTACTCATATGACTTCTTATGTTAGTAACAGTTATAGCATCAAATTGCCTTGCAGTATTTGTAAATAAAGCATTTTACCATTTACATAACAGTGATATTAGGAGCTGTGTCAGGAGCTTTGCATTTAGTTAATTTTATTTGCAGATCTGCATTTCACAAAGATTTTTGCCATTTCAGTATTTAAGAACTAAATGAAAGCTGTAAAATATTTCCAACCACATATGTTTTTCCTTAAGTTTTAAAAGACACAAGCAGGGATTTTCCATTGAAAAGAAAAGGGTGGCAATTGAGGTATAGGTTCATTTTATGACTTAAATGTATTGCTCTGATAACAAATTCCTACACTCCTTCTTGCGATCAGGTCTCTTCCTAAAACATGAATGTTTCACGTGGTTACAGTCTTGTTATAGCAAGTAAACTTCTATTGAATCTTTTGTTCAAAGCACAAATTTCAATAATAAGTTCATCTTTAAAACATGGCACAACAGAAAGTAGTACAAAGTTAAAGCAAGGTATACTTTAAAATGCAGATTTTCTGAATTTGTACAACACTTACGGGCAATAAAAATCCTTATGGCTAAGAAGGAGTTAGTGCTTGTCCTTGGGGACAGAAAGCAGAAACCTCCTGGAATGTCTTTGATTGGCTTTATGCTTGGTAACATAGCTAGCTAAATATAGTATGTATTGTTATATTTTCAAGCATCCTGCTTATTACATACTTGTAGCTATATCTTAATAGTCAATAAAGGCAGAAACAAGTTTGTAACTACCTTAAAAAGTATTATACTGTAAATATAATTTTTGTATCAATATTGAGATCTTTCCCCTACAGTGTCCTGTAAGTGGTTATTTTTTACATATCAGTAATCCCCTGCTTATGTAAGTTATACTTAGGCATGGCAGAATTTGAGATATAATTTTGATGGATAATATCAACGTTTATTTTAAAGCATTTTTTCAATTTTTGTCTATTTTAAATTTTCACAGTCATGGGAAATTATGGGCGAGTTGGACAATGGGAGTGTCAAAGAATAATTAATTACAGTAGACACTGAGATTCAAAAATTTTATGCTTTAGAACTGTTAAATACATAAACTGTAAACATCATATGTCAAAATACACAAAGTAAGTATCCTTAAATCAAATCTTAATAGGTTCTCAAGCAGCATTTTTCTTACTTCACCTGTGTGCGCGTGCACACAGCAAAATTGACATTTACCAATTAAAAAGTCTTATCTTTCTAGACATAGTTATATTGCAAAGGTGCATTCATCCCCTTTACTTTTTAATTCTGTCTGTATTGTACGGGGAGAGCTTGCTGTTTCCTCCGCAGTTTATTATCGCTTCAAATTGGTTCTTGGGCGTGGCCTGGGCAAACACTGTAAAAGCACTCTGACTACATTAGCAATGGTTAGAGCTACAGAAGTTACAAACACATGTTGTTGAGTTATTTTTTTGTTTTTTTCCCCAGATGAGGATAGGAATTCATTCAGGATCAGTTCTGGCTGGAGTTGTTGGTGTGAGAATGCCACGTTATTGTCTCTTTGGAAACAACGTCACTCTGGCAAGCAAGTTTGAGTCAGGAAGTCATCCGCGTCGCATCAATGTCAGTCCAACCACATACCAGTAAGTGCTGCTAGCCTTTCTGGATTGCTTTGATTTCAGCCCTGGCTTTTGAGTGAAATCTTGTGATGCATCCTGCAGTCTCCACCCCCTCCAGGGCAGCTGCAAAACTCCCACCAAAGAAAATGAGTGAAACACTCGGAGAGGCTGGGAAGGAGCATTCCACAGGCCCTTTTCACTGCTCCAGGATTTACAGCTGCAAAGCTAAGAGTGAGCTGTTGGCAGGCCAAAGGAATGGTAGGGAAATGGCCAGTAAATCCATATATCAGCTAGTCCAAAATAGCACCTAAGTGGGCAATGTCTATCCTACCTCCCCCATACCATGTACTCCATGGATATTGTTACAGTTTTCGGCTGAGGGTTCTGTTCCTCATCCATATGTGGACTTGATGTAGGAAGGTGCAATTCCAATGGCTTATGAGAGTGTGTTTAATTTTACTGATGAGGCTAAGATTTCAAAGAGTTCTATGTATAGTTGGAGGAAAATGTATTATTTAGCACTGTCAAGAGGCACTCAATAAAAACATTTTCATAATGCAAAAAAAAGATAGAAAATGGCAAAACATTCTCATTGCTAACCCTTTGGAGAAATTATGCAAATTCAGAGTACTTTTGATTAAATAAGGTTATGAGAAACAGCTGGCCTAAAAGAAAGTTCCTCTAATTGTTCAAATTTACAGATTGACTATAAGAATTTCTGCAACTTTATTAGTTCTTACGTGCTCATTTCTTTGTCAAGAGATCTATATCTCTTTTGTTCTTCTACATTATTTGTTATGTGAAGTCATTTTCTGAAGCACAGCTTTGCCCAGGCTTCAGCATCTAGGTGAATGCTGTAATACTATGAACCACCAATCAAGCCATGCTGGGGGGTTTTTTCAGTCGTGCATTTCCATATTTATTTTTCCTGTACCTACCTATATAAATTAAAGTTTTAAATGGAATTTCTTCATCCAAGACTTGAAGCTTCTGATATGCTAAAATATAAAGCAGTGGGACACTAAAGTTAAAAAATAATTAAAACTGGTGAATGAAATGACATTCATCTGGAGAACCCATTCATGACAGGTAAAATTTACACAACAGAAGATGTGCAGTTACTTAAGTAAGTGGCAGACATACTGAGAAGATTTTTGATCATGAAGTACCCAGCAGTGGCTTCAGACAGTTGCATGGTAATAGAGAAGAAAAACCGGGACCCAAACTAATCTTAAGTATGGGAAAACTCTGCACATTATTTTAAATTAAAATTAGAAAATCTCTCTTCTCTTTAAACATATCAGAACTTAGCGTCTTGACCTCAGTGTAATCAAAACATAAAAAGTCTTTTCAGGGTTTTTTCCTGATAAAGTAACTCCCATAGAAGTCAGTGGGTGAAAGTCGCCCCTGTTTAGAAGTAGCACAAGGTCTTTGCAGCACTTAAATCTGCCTTCAGCCATATTTTGAAGACATTTTGCCCTCTATTGCTGAAAACTGTCTCCATCCCCATCTGTTTCTATTGCTGGTTCTGGAAGTCCTGTCAGTGTTAGAGAGATATTTGAAGAAGTGAGAGACTTTGATGTGAGTTGCACAGATCTAAACCTGGAGTGCAGGAATTCTGCTGACATCAGTGACATTGTGCCAGTTGACATGGGTATTATTGAGAGAAGAATTTGGCCCTTAGAGGAAATCCAGCCAGGAAAGGTAGATATATGTTTTTTGTTAGTCTGATGAAAGGTTAGTGCAGAAGTAACCTACTTACTTAGACCATTCATAGAATGTTAGAACTCTTACCTTTTAAAGGTAAGGACCTTTAAGGTCCAGTGCTGTTCCTAGTGGTTTCAGTAGCCATTCTGTTATTACTTTGGCTGCAAGAGTGAAACATTAGCTCACTATGGGACTGGAGAACGGATCTTGGGATGTTGTGTCTGCTTTGCACCATGCTACCTTTAAAGCCAATTTAACTAGCCCTGGGAGGATTGCCCCTGTGCATGATCTCCTG
This sequence comes from Lepidochelys olivacea, assembly GCF_965140295.1. Lineage (NCBI taxonomy): Eukaryota > Metazoa > Chordata > Testudines > Cheloniidae > Lepidochelys > Lepidochelys olivacea. Next base: position 37,470,570 of record NC_140411.1, on the reverse strand, counting down.
GTAGTATAGGCTGGTGCAAAGGCTCTTACATCATCTTCGACTGTGCCGTAACTGAGGGGTGTGCCTACAGTAACCGGGATGTGAGCGTGTCTTCATACAACCCTGCCAGTCCCCTGCTGCCAATTTGATGCTTGAGCTAACTGGCTGCATGACACAGAATAGCTTTTACCTACTGTAAGGTATGTTGTGGGCGCAACCCTGATAACAGCCACTCAGGATTGGAGGAGCACAAAAGTGAGTGTTGCACCACCTGTGAACCCCCTGGCTTGTATAACTAGCACTTTGGGCAAAGAGCTCTAAAATGTGTCCCCGTTCTGTGCAGTCCCAGGAAATATAATTCAAGTATTTTTATTAATCCATATTTATTTGCTCAATCCTGTTCTCACTTCAGTCAACTGGAGTGAGACTTTAACTAACAGAATGGCCCAACTTAGCAATTTCTCCTGCTCCTCCCACCCCACTCTCTCTCCCTCCCAAAATTAACCTAACAAGGAAACTTTAGCCTTACATTTTCAAGGTATTGACAGGAAAGAAGGTCTCCTTCCATTCATGTGTCGGAGACTGAGTTTCAAATTATTGTAATTCCTGTCTTAAACTAACAAGATGTATAGCTTCCGACTCACTTTGTAACCGACTCATTCCAGGGGATAAAAGAAACACGTTACAAACACATGCCTGCCTAAACACATACCGCTGAACTATGAAACTAAAATAATTGTTTATATTAGGGTTCATTTCCACAATTTTTTGAAATAGCATGAATAATAATGATTTTGCTGAACAAAATTAATTCCTTTTCCTTACAGCACCCATGGTGAGAAGAAAACAGGAAGTTCACTTAATTGCCTTGACATTTGAAAATCATTTTTAATACCCAAACCTTTTCCCCTTTGCTAGTTTGTGGAGGATGTTAGGGTTTTATTTTTAGATTGGCCCTAGGAAACCATCCCATTCCAAATATCTGAGTGGCTCACAGAGGATTTGAAGGGTCTTGGGGACCAGATTGCCTTTTTCTTTTTCCACAATGGGGAGGCAACCCCTGTATCCTGACAAGAACATGAAGGGCACTCCACAAGGGGAAGTTTTTCTTCCTCCACAGCCTTCTCCAGTGGACTCTTCCTTGAGAGGGTTAAATTGGCTTGTTGTTGATTTGCCTTGATATCCATGAAGATAATGCCAGGAATTAACCCACAGAGTTCTACAGGACTCACCCTTACTTCACTGAGCATATAAGCTGGCTTGTGTGTTCCTCATGTTGGAAAAGTATAGCCTACCCATTGAACTTATGCTTGTCTTATATTTCAAAGGTACATGTTCTGTCTATTTCTATAAAATATTTTATGTATATTTTTTAATTTATTATAATATACAATATTGTATTAACATTTATGGCAACAGAGCAATGTCAACACCATGAGTATTAAATATTTAGCATACGTATTCCACAAAATGCATAAAATTAAAATTAAAAGAAATACATTATCTACTAATTTTTAACCTAGTTAAACATTGGACATGCTACTAGGAACCATATTTTGTTGTATATTCAATCACTTTAACACCGTTTTGCCTGCTGTTGACACAGTACAAATAATGAAGGGTAATTAAAATAAGAACATAAGAATGGCCATACTGCTCAGACCAATGGTCCATCTAGCCCAGTATCCTTTCTTCTGACAGTGGCCAATGCCAGGTGCTTCAGAGGGAGTGAACAGAACAGGGCAATTATAAAGGGATCCAGTCCAAGCATTTGGCAGTCAGAGGTTTAGGGACGCCCGAAGCCCTTCAAGCAGCTCAGGAGATCCTGGCACTCCCGGTGCCGCCCACACCGGCTCCAGCAGTACCCCAGTCTCAGGAAAAACCCCTACTGGGACCTATGCATGTATCCCCACCTCAGCAGCACCATTCCCCATCGAGAGGGACGTCTCACCATAGCTCGCCCCCCCAAAGCCATCACGTCTCAGTACTAGAGGGGCAGGCTCAGCGGAGCCCTCTTTGATCTCCGCAAAGGGGCACTGATCAAGGGACTCGAGGCGTACCTCTCTGGCATAGGTGAAAGTAAGCCGGTACGCCCTGGTATGGCATACTGGCAAGAGCCGGTGCACCGTACTGGGGCAGCCCAGCTTCCCCAGGGGGCAATTTAAAGGGCCTGGGGCTCCCAGCAGTGGCTGGAGCCCCATGCTCTTTAAATTGCTTCCAGAGCCCCGCTGCTGGAGCTCTGGGGTAGTGGCTGAAGGACTCCAGGGGCTATTTAAAGGGCTGGGGCGGTAGAAGCAGGGGAGCTTTGGGCCCTTTAAATAGCCCCCAGAGCCCTAGGGTAGGGGCAGGGCTCCAGCTGCCTCTGCTGCCCTGGTCCTTTAAATAGCCGCTGGAGCCCCACCGCTTCCCCAGGGCTCTGGCAGCTATTTAAAGGACCGGGGCGGTAGAAGCAGGGGAGCCGCGGGCCATTTAAATAGCGCCCGGAGCCCTGGGGTAGCGGGGGCTCCAGCTGCTTCTGCAGCCCTGGTCCTTTAAATAGCCGCTGGAGCCCCGCCGCTTCTCCAGGGCTCCGGGGGCTATTTAAAGGGCCCGCGGCTCCCCTGCCTCTACCTGGGGAAGCGACGGGGCTCCAGCAGCTATTTAAAGGACAGGGGCGGCAGAGGCAGCTGGAACCCCGCTGCTACCCCAGGGCTCCGGCGGCTATTTAAAGGGCCAGGGCAGTAGAAGAGGAGAGCCCCGGGCCCTTTAAATAGCCCCTGGAGCCCCGGGTTGGTGCTGCTGCTACCCAGGTGGTGGTGGAGGGGGGGGCACTTACCTTACAGGGTGGGCTTGGGCTGGCTCTGACCCCCTCAACTCTGCCCCTTCCACCCTAGGCCCCACCCCTTCCGGGGGCCAGAGCTGGCCCCAGCATACCAGTAAGTCACTTGACTGACTTACACCCCTGCTCTCTGGTAGATTGGCACAGACCCTCTGAGGCATGCGCCACCCAGCAAGAACTCCCGGTCTGGCCCCAGCCATCTTAAAGGGCCCAGTACTGATCACGGGACCGATTGAGGATCAGAGATCACTGGGCTGTCATCACCCGTTTCCTAACAGTACTCGGGAAGATACTCCTGACAGTTGGCCCATATTAGCTCCCGGTCCCATTTGACGTCCCGGTACTGGTCGAGTAGTGTGAGGCGTGAATTGCCAGGTCTCTGGCACAGATCTGCTGAATGTGGTCAGTCCCTGAGATCCTGACCAAGATGCCCGTCTCTCTCGGACAGGTCAGCTTTGGGATGCAGTGACTGGCACTGGTTGGACAAGAGCCACCACTCTGTCTGGTCCTGGTTGCCTGGTACCAACTGCTCCGTTTATACCTCCAGCACAGAGCGAGGTTCCCTAACCACAGGACAAGCCCCGGTACCTCTGGTGCTGCCTGTAGCATCAGCACCGAAACCTGGCCCATGGCCATAGGCACAGTGGCTGCTGCCATGGTACCCGTGGAACCTTGGGGGTTCACCCAATCCTCCCAGGCTGCCCAGACAGCATCGGGAGCCTCGGAGAGGCCAGCAGCCTCGGTATCCCATCCCCCTCTGGTGCTCGAGACTTCAGGGTGTAAGACCCCACAGATTCAGGAGGACCCAGGGGAGCAAGCTGCTGGATAAATGGAAGTAGAGGTCCTCACGGCACTGTCATTGTCCTAGTCATCACCAGATGAGGCTATCATGGGGCCCCCACACCCAGTTTCTCAAGACGATCCCAAAGCACACCAGGAACTTTTGAAGAGGGTCACGTCCAAACCGGGGCTTAAGGCAGAGGAACTGGAAGAGCCCTCGGACTCCCTATTTGACATCCTCTGCTCTTCGGCTCCTGCCAGTGTAACCCTACCCCTTAATGAAGGGGTTTCCAAAGTCACTAATGCCCTGTGGCAGACCCCCTCTTCCATGGACCCTGTCTCTAAGAGGGGCAAACACAAGTATTTTGTGTCAACCAAAGGTTTACTTATATTACTGATACTCCCACCCTGCCCCCAATTCCCTTGTGGTAGAGACAGTTAACCACAAAGAGAGGCAAGGACAACCCGGGGCCACCCCCAAAAACAGAGACTCAAGGAGGCTGGAACTCTTTGGATGTAAGGTTTATTCATCTTCCAGCCTTCAGCTGAGAGTGGCCAACCACCAAGCCCTCCTTGGTCGATATGACTTCAATATGTGGTAAGCCATGGCCAAGTTTGAAGGGTCGCTTCCCGAAGCTTCCAAGGAGTTTCGAGTGATCCTCAATGAGGGCATGACCACAGCCAGGGTGGCACTCCAGGAGGCGTCAGACACCGCTGATGCTTCTACCCGCACTGTGGCTTCCGCTATTTCCATGTGGCGACCCTCCTGGCTGCTCCTCTCTGGGTTGTCCTCTGAGGCTCAGCAGTCAATGCAGGACTTGCCCTTTGACGGCCAAGCCCTATTTATGGAGTAAACAGACAGCAAGTTGCATAGCCTCAAGGACTCCCGCACCACCCTGGGTTTCTACGTCCCAGCCCCGGTGCGTAAGCGGTTCAAACCACAGCAGCCTCAGGGCCAGGGAAGCCAGCCTCAGCAGGACCAGCCCCACAAATGAGCCAAGAGCTACAAGCACCGTCCGAGCCACCTGCCTCCACTTTCTGCCCAGACGGTCTCAACCCGTGCCAAGCAAGGGGCCAAGTGGTCATTTTGAAGGTGTGCCGGAGGGCAACCTACCAGTCTGTTCCCCGGATCCATCTGTACTAGTGTTCTCCAACTGCCTTTCCCTTTTCCTCCCTGCTTGGATTGTTATAACCTCAGACCGATGGGTCCTCAGCCCAGTGGAGCAGGGTTATACCTTCCAGTTCCTTTCTACCCCCGCTTCCCTCCCTCCACTTTTCGCATCCCTCTTCAGGGACCCCTCTCATGAGAGTCTCCTCACACAAAAGGAAAAGGGGTTGCTACAGCTAGGGGCAGTGGAGGAAGTTCCTCTCGAATACTGGAACAAGGGGTTGTATTCCCAGTACTTTTTTATCCTAAGGGCTAAGAGCAGTCTACAGCCTATCCTGGACCTGCAAGACCTCAACAAGTACCTAAAGAAGTTAAAGTTCCTCATGGTTTCCCTGGCTTCTATTATCCCTTCCCTGGATCCGGGCGACTGGTATGCCGCCCTTGACTTGAAGGATGCATACTTCCACATAGCGATCTTTCAAGGACACAGACGCTTCTACTACCAGTTTGTGGTCCACCCGTTGGACCTGGTGACAGCACTGAGAGTGTTTTCCGAGTGCATGTCGGTGGTAGTGGCTTATCTCAGGCACCGGGGCATCCAGATCTACCCATACCTTGACGACTGGCTAATCAAGGGCAGCTCCAGGTCTCAAGTCCAAAGGGATATCATGGTGCTTCAAGCCATGTGCCACCCTCTGGGCCTACTGGTAAATGGCAAAAAGTCAATGTTAGTGCCGGTGTAGAGGATGGAGTTCATCAGAGCAGTCCTTGACTCGACCTGCGCCAGAGCGTTCCTTCCGCTAGAAAGGTTCCACATGTTGACGGACCTTATCGCGGTAGTCTCCATGTTCCCTCTGACTACAGCCAGGGTCTGTCTGTGCCTGCTGGGTCACATGACAGCGTGCACTTAGATGATCCACCATGCCAGGCTTCAAATGCTCCTGCAACAATGGCTGGGGACAGTCTATTCCCAGTCCCGAGACACCCTGGTAAAGATGGTTACCATTCCCCAGGCAGTACTCCCCTCGCTGCAATGGTGGACCTACCGCAGGACAGTCCTGGAGAGGGTTCCAGTCAACAACCCCCCTCACTCCATCGAGTTGGTGTCAGATGCCTTGGACCTCAGCTGGGGTACATACCTTGGCGACCTCCAGACAAAGGGGATGTGGTCCCCAGAGGAGGCAAAATTGCACATAAACATGAAAGAGCTCTGAGCAGTTCAGCTGGCACGCAGATTGTTCCTGCCCCACCTGTTGGGCAAGGTGGTATGAGTCTTGACAGACAGCACAGCCTCAATGTTCTACATCAACAGACAAGGGGGAACGTGCTAGTTGGCTCTATGTCAAGAAGCATTCTGTCTATGGAACTTCTGTATCAGTCATGGAATCCATCTGGAAGCTGGTCACCTTCCCGGTGTCAAGAATATGCTGGTGGACCAGCTCAGCAGGAGCTTCTCCTCTCACCACCAGTGGTCACTCCTGTATGATCTTCCAAAGGTGGGGAACTTCCCTAGTGGACCTGTTCGCTACCAGACAGAACAGGAAATGCCACCAGTTTTGTTCTTGGCAAGGTCTGAGCAAGGGCTCCCTCTCCAATGCCTTCCTCCTGTCGTAATCAGGGAGCCTGATGTATGTGTTCCCTCCAATTCCATTCACCATCAGGGCCCTGGCAAAGATCAAGAGAGACAAAGTGCAGGTTGTTGTGATCGCCCCAGCATGGCCTCACCAGCACTGGTTCAGCATGCTCATGAACTTGTCATTGGACCCTCCCTGACCCCTGCCCAATTGCCCGGACCTGCTGTCACCGGACCAGGGTCGGCTCTTACACCCCAACGTTGAGTCCCTCCACCTCTTGGCATGGATGCTATGTGGTTAAACCTGGAGGAGCGGGCCTGTTCGAAAGGAGTCCAGTAGGTCCTCCTGGGGAGTAGGAAGCCCTCAACCAGATTGACTTACCTGGCCAAGTGGACGAGGTTTTCCTGCTGGGCGTCCAAACGTGGCATCTCTCCCTCGCATTCTTCCATACATACTACCTGCTCCATTTGAGGAACCAGGGCCTGGCTCACTCTTCCATTAGAGGGCATCTTGCAGCCATCTCTGCTTTCCACCTGCTGATCCAAGGACAGGCGGTGTTTACCCATGACATGACGGTCAGATTCCTGAGAGGGTTCGAGAAACTCTTCCTGCAGGTCCGGGCTCCTGTCCCACAGTGGGATCTTAATTTGGTCCTCTCTAGACTTACTGGCCCACCCTTTGAACTGCTGGGGTCCTGCTCCCTTTCCCACCTGTCATGGAAGGTTGTGTTCCTAGTGTCAGTGACATCGGCAAGATGAGTCTCTGAAATTAAAGCCTTGACCTCAGAACCGCTGTACACGGTCTTCTACAAAGACAAGGTTCAGCTGCGGCCCCACTGGTCTTCCTGCTGAAGGTGGTATCTACCTTCCATATGAGCCAGGCCATCTTCCTCCTGGTGTTCTGTCCCAAACAGCACAAGACCAGTGAAGAGAGACGTCTTCACGCGCTGGACATCTGAAGGGCCTTGGCTTTTTATTTAGAACATACCAAGCCTTTCTGTAAATCAACTTAACTCTTCATCGCTATAGTAGATAGGATGAAGGGCCTTCCCGTGTCCTCACACAGGACTTCCAATTGGATCCTCTCATGCATAAGTACCTGTTACGACCTGGTGGGGGTTCCGCTGCCACCAATTGTCAGACCTCAGTCAACTAGAGTGCAGGCGTCTTTAGCGGCCTTCCTGGTGCACATCACTATCCAGGACATCTGTAAAGCCACAACATGGTCCTCTGTCCACACGTTCACGGCTCCTTATGCCATCACTCAGCAAGCCCGGGACAATGCTGGATTCGGCAGAGCTGTGTTGCAATCTACATGTCCGTGAACTCCTACCCACCTCCAGGGGTACTGCTTGGGAGTCACCTAATATGGAATGGACATGAGCAAGCACTCGAAGAAGAAAAGACGGTTACCTTTTCCATAACTGGTGTTCTTCGCGATGTGTTGCTCATGGCCATTCCACAACCCACCCTCCTTCTCCACTGTTGGAGTTTCCGGCAAGAAGGAACTGAGGGTGGAGGGAACTGGCGGCACCCCTTATACCATGCCATGCGGGCGCCACTCCAAAGGGCACCAGAGCCGGTCTCCTATGGATACTGCTGAGGGAAAAACTACTGGTGCATGTGGCGAGCACACACACCTAATATGGAATGGACCTAATATGGAAAGGACATGAGCAACACATCTTGAAGAACACCAGTTACGGAAAAGCTAACTGTCTTTTCCTCAGGGTTGTCACTTAAATATTGACAATAAAGATAGCTTTATCCTCTGAATCAGACATAGTTAAAGTTTCATTTAATTTTTTGCTCTACTTATTCACAACTTTGTCTTGCCTAGTAATGCCACTCTTCTGGCTGGAATAAGGAGTGAACAACATATTTTAAGAAGTAAAAGTTTGGAAGCCATAAGACCAGATCCTCAGCCAATGTAAATCATCATAGCAAAGGGTAATGATTGATTCCACTGGAGATATGACCAGTTTACACTAGCATAAAACTCTGGCCCTCAGCATAACTTCTCTGATGGAAATGTGAAGATATTTCTTAAGTGTTACTATTCTGTTTACCCAATTGTAGATAAACATTGGTTCTGAGGTCAAGGCTTTAATTTCAGAGACTCATCTCGCCGACATCACTGCCACAAGGAACACAACCTTCCATGACAGGTGGGAAAGGGAGCAGGACCCCAGCGGTCCAAAGGGTGGGCCAGTAAGCCTAGAGAGGACCAAATTAAGATCCCACTGCAGGACAGGAGCCCGGACCTGCAGGAAGAGTCTCTCGAGCCCTCTCAAGAATCTGACTGTCATGTCATGGGTAAACACCGCCTGTCCTTGGATCAGCAGGTGCAAAGCAGAGATGGCCGCAGAGAAGAGTGAGCTATAACTCACTTAAGAAAGATTTTCCACACGTAGCAGTTAGTGTGGAGGATGGTTAGACGATGTTTTGGAAGTCAACAAATGGAGTATCACTGAGAGTTGAAGGGGCAGTGAGTGATAGAAAAAGAATCGATGACAGATAAGTTGGAAGGGGCAGAGATATGCAGGGCCCTAAGAACTTGAACTTAATACAGTAATACCAATAAAAATAATAATAATCCAGGATGGTTGTGAGTAACTTCCTGTTTAATAGGATTTGCACGTGCAATTCCACATCAGATACGTCCATTCTTGCTATATTGCTGTGTTGATGAATATAACTAATATTTTTGTTGTTGTTTAAAAAAGTAGTTCTTTAAAAAACAACAGAAAATGGTATGAAAATGAACTGGGTTTTCATCTTTATATCAGTTTAAAATTACTGCCATTCCTCATGAGGTATTTGTAACTTTCTGTGCCCCGCTATGGAAATTCTGCCCCACTTTTTTTGTGCTTATGAAGCAGTCGGGTACTGACCATGTGTCTAACGCTCTTCAGCTTCCAAATGATAATATAACATTGTATAATATAAACAGTCATCAGCTCCCAAAATATAATCCCATTTTTAAAAGGCCTTTATTGGCTTCAGATGTTTCCTTTTGAGTCTATAATCTGCCTGTGTAAGAACCAGAGTTTAAAAATATAAATATAACATTTGCTGTTGCCTAGCAACAGCAGTGAACCTTGGGCAGCCTTGCACCAATTACACCTGTCTGGAAAGAACTCAAAGTTGTAAGACAGCAGGACTTAACAAAGGTTGCCTTTGAATCTATTAGGAATAAAAGCTCATTTCTGCTCAAAACATCTTGTTTTCTCGCTTTTGTCTCAGTTAGGCCTTTCAAAATGTTCTGAAGGGCTGAAGACCCCGGTTTGATCTGAATCCCTGATCATCACCAATAGATCCTGATTGGAAACACTGGGACAGCGCCAGCAAACCTCCCAGTGTAATCAATAGGGATTGCTTAGGGAGTACAGGACCCAAGTGTTTGTCTACATCAGAGCTGGAAAAGGTATTGAAGGAAAATAACACAGTCCCCTGTTCCTTCAATAAACTGTCTAGTCTGGGCTCATTCCTTAATTTTGCTTGAATGAATAAAAACTCCCTATTTTGCATACTCTGGAGGCAAACACAATCTGTGGTTTCATGGGTCCCTTCTGCAGCATGTAAAATAGATTAATTCTATGTTTATTTATTGTTTACAGCCTTAATGTGGTGGTTGTTTACATAATAGTACTATAATATACCTACCTTTATCCTGTTTATCTGTCTAATAATATTACCATAAAATGCCTTTCTTCTGGGGATCTCAACGCATTTAACAAAAGAGGGTAAGCATCATTATTCCTATCTTACAGGTTATTGCATTTAAAAATAATTTACCTTTCCCCCACCTCCTTTCTTCTGCACTGCTTTTCCCAACACACACATATACACTCATTATGGAAAAGGCCTACAGAATTTAGTAGAAAACTTATAATTTGTATATAATTTTTTAACCATCCTATAGAATTTTATATAAAATAATCCATGCTATAAATAGTTAAAGAAAGTGTGGAAAGGATATATTTCTCTCTTAAATTATATAGGCTTGTTGAGGAATTTGAATAGAAGCCAGATTCATTTTTGTAGGAATCTATTGATTTATTTAATCTCTATTAAATGCTGTAAAATTGTTTACCACAAGGTGCTCTCTGATGAATGATCAGGCACTTTGATTCTTTCAAAAGCTTTTTCAGTTTAATCAAATGCCATTTCTGATAGGTTTTACAGTATTCTTTAGTTTTACATCTGTCGGTTCCTCAAGATGGTACATGTACAGTGTTCTGAGATATTGCCAAGCTGTTATACTTTTTCCTAATGCTCTAAAACAGACAGCAGACCTACTAGCTGCTGAGCTGCAGTGTATAGGAACAGCAGGATCCTCCTCACCAGATTAATGGGAAATACAAATAGTAATATTGCAAAGCCAGAGGTGGGCATTTATCAGGTGCTATACTGCACTCCCTGTGATGTACATTATGTCCTATAACAAAAGCAAAACACAGGACATTGTCCCTTTTGGAAATACATTACAATTGAGCTGCAAGAAGGAAAAATACCAAGACCACTTCATCAATGCCAAAACCATAGGGTAAAATGTCAAAAGAATTAGAACCAGATATTCTTAGCTCAGTATAAGTATTCTGAATCCAAAGAATCTTTCCACAGTAAATACAAATTGTAGTAGGAGGCCAAAATCACTAACATTTTGGACAAAATGGATCCATTCTGAACATTACAAAAGAAAATTAGCATCCTCATCAGTTGTACTTTAGAAATACTTCTGACTGGGTACTGTAATGATCTGTCACTTGAATTCACATTGGAACAAAGGACTTGCCATGTCGTATCAGACCAGTCATTCATGTAGTACAGTATCCTGTCTGTCAGTGACGAATACCAGATGCTACAGAGGAAGGCATAAAAAATGAGGAGTGGACAGTTTGAGGACAGCCTGCTCACAGAGGAAGCTTTATTTATAATCACATCAGCTAGCAGCTGGATATGTGCATGTTTACATACATGTGTACATTGATTCTATAAAATGTACAGAATGATCTATTTATCTGGCTAATGAAATACCAAAAAAAAAAAGACACATTAAAAGAACATTATTAAGGTTTCAGAGTCAAGCACTCAAAAGTTAGGAAATGCCAGAATTAAGGTTGGGATGTTTAGATGCACAGCACAAACCTCTAGCAATTGAGCTGATTGAGCAACTGGTAACAGCAGTAGGTTTTTACCCTCCATGTGAATTTCAATAATTTTCTAGGTGCCTAAAAGTTAGGTGTAACCTCTAACTCCTTTTTGCACATTCAGGCCTCAGGCTTTTGAAAACCCCACGGGGCACCTAATTCCCATTGATTTCAGTGGGAGTTGTGCAACTAGGAATTTTTGAAATACCTGTTGGGTGGCTATCTGCATCACTAGATGTCTAGACGCCATCAGCTCAGGATTAAACAAAGACTGTGACTGGCTAGCCAACTACAAAAGCAGTTTCTCTTCCCTTGGTGTTCACACCTCAACTGCTAGAGGAGGGCCTCATCCTCCCTGATTGAACTAACCTTGTTATCCCTAGCCTGATTCTTGCTTGCATATTTATACCTGCCTCTGGAAATTTCCGCTACATGCATCCGACGAAGTGGGTATTCACCCACGAAAGCTCATGCTCCAATACGTCTGTTAGTCTATAAGGTGCCACTGGACTCTTTGCCGCTTTTACAGATCCAGACTAACACGGCTACCCTTCTGATACTAGATGTCTAAGTATCTTTAAAACTCTGAGCCTTGGGTACTTTTGAAAATTTTACCCCAGATCAGTTTGATCTGTCATGTTGCTTCCCCTCCACAGAGCTTTGTTAGCTCCCTCTGAATTTTTACACAGTCTTCTCTAGTTTTGATAGAATTATAATTATCCAAGTACTCTGTAGCAAATAATGGAACCCTCTGATTTCCTACAGAAGGAAGATCTACACATGGGGAATAGTTACTGAGAGAAGGAGATTAAGCAGACTCGAAAGGATGACTCACCAGCAGTTGTATTTTTCTATCAACCTGACTTCTAAATTGGAATGTTGTACACACTAACTGAAAGCAGCAAATGTTGAGGCTGAGCCCTTTCTGCCAGTTGCCAGTTTCCAATTGCTTACCCAAGACCACAGGAGGAGGTAGTGTCCCAGCAAAAGTCATGCGCTCGGCTATCCACGCCATGCCTCTCAACAAATATCTGCACTAATTAACTGGGAAAAGAAATGGTGGCCGTAGATTTGCATTCAAATAGTTGTAGATGAAACTACATTAATGGGTCTTTAAGGACTCACAGCTGAAGATGTACCTAAACTTCCTGCCAGATAGTCTTTGAAATCTTGTTACTCTATCACTATGGCTCTACCTACTGTATAAGAAAACGAATATTTAGAAAAGCTTCAAGGAAGATGCATTTAAGGGTTTCCCCAAAGCCCTGTCTGTGTTGACCCCCACCACATGTTCATTTACAAAAACACCCAGTCTTTCAAATGCTTCCTGTTTCCCATGATGAATAATCAAAAGGAGCAAAGTAATTTTTAAAATATAGTTATTCTGTTTTCATGCTGATGCCTTTACATAAAATTGGGGAAGCTAAATTTAGAAAAAATGTTTCCAAGCAGAATAATGTATTCCCAAACACAATGTATTTCTGGGCAATGGCAGCAACGCTTCTAGTAGTTTAGTGACAGCTGCTTTTTAGGGGGGAAGAATTTAAACAGATCAGGAGAATTTCAGATTAGGAGGAGAAACTGCCAAGAATATTAAACTATGAATGAATGTTTGAGGAATTCTGCCTCCATATCAATAGGGGGACCAAGCTGAATCATAGAAGATTAGGATTGGAAGAGATGTCAGGAGGTCAGCTAGTCCAACCCCCTGCTCAAAGCAGGACCAACCCCAACCAAATCATCCCAGCCAGGGCTTTGTCAAGCTGGGTCTTAAAAACCTCTAAGGATGGAGATTCCACCACCTCCCTAGGTAACCCATTCCAGTGCTTCGCCACCCTCCTAGTGAAATAGTGTTTCCTAATATCGAACCTAAACCTCCCCCACTGCAACTTGAGACCATTGCTCCTTGTTCTGTCATCTGCTGCCACTGAAAACAGCCAAGCGCCATCCTCTTTGGAACCCCTCTTCAGGTAGTTGAAGGCTGCTATCAAATCCCACCTCACTCTTCTCTTCTGCAGACTAAATAAGCCCAGTTCCCTCAGCCACTCCTCGTAAGTCATGTGCCCCAGACCCCTGATCATTTTCGTTGCCCTCTGCTGGACCCTCTCCAATTTGTCCACATCCTTTCTGTAGTGGGGGGCCCAAAACTGGATGCAATACTCCAGATATGGCCTCACCAGTGCCAAATAGAGGGGAATAATCACTTCCCTCGATCTGCTGGCAATGCTCCTAATAATGCAGCCCAAAATGCCATTAGCCTTCCTGGCAAAGGGCACACTACTGACTCATATCCAGCTTTTCATCCACTGTAATCCCCAGGTCCTTTTCTGCAGAACTGCTGCTTAGCCAGTCAATCGGCAGCCTGTAATGGTGCATGGGATTCTTCCTTCCTAAGTGCAGGACTCTGCACTTGTCCTTGTTGAACCTCATCAGATTTCTTTTGGCCCAATCCTCCAATTTGTCTAGGTCACTCTGGACCCTATCCCTACCTTCCAGCAATATCTACCTCTCCCTGCAGCTTAGTGTCATCTGCAAACTTGCTGAGGGTGCAATCCATCCCATCATCCAGATCATTAATAAAGATGTTGAACAAAACTGGCCCCAGGACCAACCCCTGGGGCACTCCGCTTGTTTCCAGCTGCCAACTAGACATCAAGCCGTTGATCACTACCCATTGAGCCTGACAATCTAGTCAGCTTTCCATGCACCTTTTTTAACTTGCTGGCAAGAATACTGTCGGAGACTATATCAAAAGCTTTGCTAAAAGAATTAGGGACCAGTCCTGAGCAATTCACATGAGCATTTGCGTGATCAGGTCTAAACATCAACCTGGGTGTGGTATGTACCCAGGTACTTGAGTGGCACCCACCATCTTCATCTATTAAAATCCTTCTGTAAAAGCGTTTTGTACAATAAAAGGGAGAGCAGGGAGAAATGCATTGGAGTATTTTCAGAAGAGTCGGTAAATAGATGTTGCTGAACCACTGAGGTTGTATATCAACTTCAGCCCCGTCAGTATGACACACGCTGGGGCTAGAATAGCTTTATGTAGAATTTAAGCTGCCAGTTGAAGGAATGGTTTGTGCTATCAGACTCACAGAGCCAGCACTGTGACTTGGACTCAGTAAAACGCCCAGTGGATATTAGTGGTGCCAGGGTGACTGGTGACTAATCACCTAATCCCAATGCAGCTATTTGGTAATTTATGCACAACTATGACTCTTGATATACTGCACAGTCCTACATTATGTGACCTATTTTTATTAACCTCTTGCTCTTGGAGATTGTCCAAATGTCCTTTATTTGGATAACATTCCAACTCCCAAGAGACCGTGGCAGGAAATATTCTTCTGCACCACACTCTAGTGAAAATCTTTTTAAATTGCAGTTTATGCTAATTATTCTACTTTTACATTCTAAAAAAAGATTCATTTGCCCAACTGGGGTTAGTAACAAAACTATTAGAATGATATTAACAGTGATTTAGTTGGAGATGGGTCCTGCTTTGAGCAGGGAGTTGGACTAGATGACCTCATGAGGTTCCTTCCAACCCTGATATTGTATGATTCTATGAACACCTGTGGGTTGCAAAATAGCACAACTGTAGAATCCAAATTAAAAAAGGAGTTAGAAACCACATCTCAGCCATGCTGGTTTCTTCAGATGTCACCAAAGTGTCATCCCTGCTACTCATTCTCTCTTTGTATCTCATTCACTTCCCAAGCTGAGGTGTGGGGGGGCTCCATGGGTCAAACATTGCTTCTGACTTTCTTTTTCGTGTGTGTACATTAAAGGAGGAGTTCTTGGCTTAACTTTCAGAACCTGAAGCAATGTCTTATCTAAGCAACAGTTCAGTGCATGACTCTTCTCTCACTGATTTAGGCCACACATTACGTAAAGGAATAAGGAAATAGTTGCATTTTCTGAGACCATGGGCCAGATCTTCAACTCTGGTTAAGTCACTTTTGTGCTCCTCCGTCAGCACAGAGGGTCCTGAAAGCTGTCTCAGCTAAGTGACTGAGAAGTCCTGAATTCTCAAATAGGGCAAAGGCAAGTAGCTGGCCTTATCCGCCCACCTCCACTTTGGCACAGGGGGTTTTATAGGGCAGAGCTGAAATGTAGCGTGCCCTGGTGGTCCTGGGCTGGTAGAACATCCCTAGGGGACAGTTCCAGTTGGTATTAAATTACAATAGTTTTGTGGCTCCTTTAGCTTCTGCTGGAGACCAGTGTCTATCCTCAGGATCAGGAGCGGAGTAATGGTGGCTTAGAGGGTCTAGTTTTATTCTTTTTTTAAAGAAACAAATAAGTTTCAAACTGGTGAGGCTAATTCTTACACTTTTTAACACCCTCCTATTGGTTCCACTTGCAATTTCCAGCAACTTGCACCAGCTCATAACTTCTGGAGCTTGATTCTTCATTTCTTTGCACCTTGTGCCATCATTGACACTCAAAATTGTAACATTTCTCACCCACTTTGCACAGGTGTAAGGCCCCAGTCCTGCACATGGGTGTTCATTAACCCAGGTTAAACACAGCATAGTAAGTTGCAAAGATCAAGGCCCAAATGGCAACACAAGATGCAAGATATACCACTACTGATTTTCTCCCAGCTCGAATCTGCTCATTTCTACATTAATATTTTAAAAGCACCATTTTTCTTTAATTTAAAACCACAAGTGAAAGGTCATTGGGACTACACAACTCACCCATAAAGTTAAAATGACTCCAAGGCAGGAAGCCCTTGACTTCAACAAAGCCAAGTGCTTTTCAGTGAATATACAGAATTCAGCAAGGATTGAGCAGAGGGAGCTTGCAGATTTCACTCTGAGAATATTCCAAGAGCTGCTGCTGCTTGCAGAAATCTGGGTGGGAAATCTGTGGGCCAGAGAAAAGTTCCTGCAATCTATTAAACCAGTAGATTTAAAGCTAGTAACACTTACTGCAAGCATTGCTGAAATTAAAGGAGAAAGTCTTCTCTGTAGAGGCCAGCACAGGCTTTCAAGCAATTCAGAAAAGATTATAGTATTTTGATCATAGAATTGAAGACTTGGAAAACAGATCATGACACGCAAACCACCAGATAACAAGCACCATAGCAGAGACAGAAGGCAAAAACATGGTTAGATTTGTAACCAGCCTGATTCTAAAGCAATGGAAGGAAAATGCCTTCAGATGCACATAGGAAAAGTAGTTAGAGCAGAGATCCGTCCTTCAGACAAAACCCAAACAAGGGGCAGCTTGTGAGCCATGATAATAGACATTCTGGGATTTCAGGACAAGGGGAAAGTTTTAGAATGTGCTGGGAAGCCTGGAAAATTCACCTGGAGCAGTATTCCTTTTACAGCTTCCCATGACTAAGTTTTGGGAACAATAAGAGAAGGGAATATAGAACCTGTTCCAAAGCCCACTGGAGCCAATGGGATTCTTTCAGTTGACTTCAGTGGGCTTTGGATAAGGCTTTCAGAGAGATAATAAATATCCTGGCAGGGAAAGGCACAAGCTGCTTTCTTATTTCTAAGAATTCACCATGACTCCAATGTAATGTTCTTCAGAACCCTGCAAGGCTGAATTCCACTTTCTTCACTGTCTTTGTTAGCTTGAATATAACAGGAAGATGATTTATAGAACAAGTCTGAGCTGTTGTGATGATGGTGGTTGTTAAAATTCTTCCTTGGAGTTACCTACTACTCTCTCTTTTCCCACTCAGTCTTGGGGCAGGGGATGGGAGGAGTGCTAGACTTCTTTATTTTTCTGGGACTATATCTTCTATATCAATAACTTATTTGAGGAAAGTCATTTGACAAAGGGGCCACAAGGCTTGCAGTTCTGGCCAGCTGAGGATTTCTGTGCTATGGGAGGAAACCTCAGATGACAAAAAGCCAGTATAGGCACGTCTGTACCATTGCCCCTTCTTGCCTGGGGCATAGTGGCCATAGCTACAGGAAAGTAGATTACTCCTGGGGGAATTCTGTGCCATTGTGCAATGCAGAATTTTGCAGAAATTAATGCGCATGCAGAATTTCCTTTTCTACCCACAGAAATGGGCTGTTGAGATGTTGACCGCCACTATGGCAGAGCCCAGCTCACAAATAGAAAATATTAAAAGTCTTTAGTTTAGAGAAACAAGAAATGACAGGCCACCTCGAATTGTTTCTTTTATTGCCAGCTCAGTGGTGTGACTTCTACTATTGCAGTCACAGGGTTACTTTTACATACCTTAGCCAACCCCATGATTGAGACCTAGCAAAATAAGCACAATTATTTACCATGACTATTTTATTATTAAAGAAAGGGGAGATATTAAAGAAAACAACACAAATTATAAACTGATTACTTCTGTTACAATTTCTTCTGTATGCTTCTCTTTGGAGTGCTTTTAGCAGAGATTACACCTTTAAGAATGGACCAGCCTTTCATGGGGCACTTTTCTCTTGGTAAGTTGAGACCAAGATCTGATTCCCACAAATTATTTTGTAGCCAATCTTAGATATAGATGGGCAAAATAATTTCATTTGGAATTTCCTTTTGGTCTTTATAATAAGAGTTTATAGATGCACAAAGTAAGCACTCTCACCAATCTATGTTGAAGTTTTGGGGAACTTTTCCTTGGATGGTTTCTTCTTGTGTCTTCTCTGTTCTTGTCTGTGTAGTAGCTTTCTTGTAGAAATGGACAGGATGAATTGTGAATTGCTTGCTGTTTAAACAGGGTAGCAGAGGGTGTATCTGTGTGAGGAGTGGTCACTGCAGGGTTTTTAATACTCTTTTCCTTTTTCATTCCATGAAATTATATAAAAACAGGACTCTTTTGGCTTTGTTTAGATTCCAAGTTGGTTGTCACTCTTTCATTGGCTTCATGCTTTTTAAGGTTGTCTTAGCTGGCACCTTCATCTCCTGACTGTCATCTGTTCAAAGAAAATGAAACATTTCAAATTGCCTGTTATTTTTGTGGCAGGAACATTCCAGATAACCCTTTAAAGTTAAGAGTTTACCTTCTCTTTACTCAATCCATTTTCAGAGCTATTCCTTCAATTTTATTCGAGTTCAACAGGAAATTAAATTCTGTTTTCAAAAAGTCCAAACATTCCTATTATTTATAGAAATGATTTTAGTTCTCAAAACAATCCTTTAAAATTAAATAATTTTTAAAATCTTTAACTTAATAATTGTTAAAGAAGTTGCTGATTCTTTATAACAGTTTTGGAGAGATGATTCTTCATCTTCCTGAGTTAGGTGAGGGAGTTGCTTGAGAATTACCAGTAATTACTTAATTTCCCATTAATATAAGTATTCTATACGTAAATGGCTTATTACATTAGTAATTAGTTTAGGTTATTAGAATCCATGTTGGTACATAAAAGCTTTTTACCATTTACATAGAAATGACATTAGGAAATTATATTCAGAGTTTTGCATTTAGCTAACATATTTGCAAGTATGCATTTCACCAAAGTGTTCGCCATGTCAACATTTATGAAATAAAGAGTAGGTTTAAAGTATTTCCAGTATCTTTTCTCTAAAGTTTTAAAGACCTAAGCAAAGAGGTTTTTCTCGCAAAAGCGTGCGGGTTGATAGAGACCCACTTTACCTCTTGACTTATTGCTCTGATAACTCAAATCTGTATTCCTTTGTGCAATCAGTATTTCCCCCCAAAACATGAATGTTTTACATGGTTTGTTTGCTCTTGAGTCAAGGTGCTTAGAGTTACAATTTTCTGAGTTTGTATAGTACTGAGGGTAATAAACATGGTTTTATGGCTAAGAAGGGGTTATGTTTCTGACATTAGCTTGTCCTTCGGGACAGAAAGCAGAAACCTCCTGCAATTTCTTCAGCCAGCGTTTTATACCATAACTAACTAAACACATACAAATACTGTTATATTTTCAAGTATCTTGGCTATAACATAATTGTAGCTATATCTTAGTATTCAATGACCTAACATCAAACAAAATAAGTTATCATTTTATTAATATCATTTGGCATCAATATTGAGGTCTGTCCACACCAGGATTCTGGCTTGTGATTGGTTAATATTCACACAATAATTTAAGGATGTTTCTGACTGGGGGTTGCACAGGAACTATCTTTTAAAGATTTACTCAGACTATCAGGCCACATCATTCTTGATTGCCTCTTTGTTTTTTCCTAGGCTTTTGAAAAAGGAAGAAAACTTTACCTTTATCCCTCGGTCCCGTGAAGAGCTTCCAGACAACTTTCCAAAGGAAATCCCTGGGATCTGTTACTTCCTGGAGGTCACAAGTGGTCAGAAGCCGCCAAAGCCCTCCATTTCGTCTGCCAGAGTGAGAAAGGTTTCCTACAACATTGGCACCATGTTCCTTCGGGAGACAAGCCTATGAGGCCTGCTGCAGATCAAAGACTAGTCAAAAAAGCACAAGCCCAGAACTGGGTCATGAGAGGAAAGTTGGATATTCTTTTTATTTCACTGCCTTGTCCTGGACAAGCAGTAAAAGCTCTATCTAATGTCAGGCAATAATTATTTTAAAAGGTGGGTGACTGCTGTCAGTAAACAAACTGGAAAGAGGGAGAAAAAAATGAAAGAAAATACTTCTATTTCCAGAGGAATTATTGGTTGTAAATTTCAATTTGGCCCCTTAAAAAAAAATCTTTGGGGTTGATTTTTGTTTTGAACAAAAGTGGGTGATGGTTGTCTGGGTCATTTGCACCAGCGAAGCAGAATTGAGCATCAGTTCTGATTATGCATTCCTACATTAATATATCATTCACCAAGGTAACAGTGTTTTTTAACTTTCTGAACAAACATTTCATACATATACTGTAGAGTGCTGTAACCTTCCTGGCAAGAGGAATATATAATTCAGCAAAATATTGTAGGGATTTTACCTATTTTTATACATATTTCACTTTCTTGACAATTACATTCCATATACTGTAAAATGAGTGAGCTTTTCAGAATAAGCTACTGTATATTTCAGATATTCTCTCTCTCTGTCAAAGCTTATTATTATACAAGTGGCAAGACTTTTGACTTTTTGGCAACAAAAATATTAAGGAAAAAAAGAAAAATACATTGGTAAGTCTCTTTACATGGCTTTTATGGTTTAGATGAACATTGTCTTGCATATATACTATAAAATGATGTTCAGATGTTCAGTATTTGTCCTACTAGTAACGTGTCCAGTCTCTCCAGAACAATGCAAACAAAGGCTTAAAGATCAATGTCTTGATGGGTAAAACAAAATTCTGTTGCATACCATGGGCCTCCTCTCATATCATCGATTTTATGTAGAAGTCCTTATGATGAATGATATAGCCTATTGAAAGCAGCCTCCAGCAGATATGGGAAGCACTTTGGGAGGTATTTCCAAAGCAGCTCAATCACAGGAATACAGGTTCCATTGACTTTTAATGGGACTTAAATCGCTTAGGAGCTTTTGAAAATCACATCCTTTATTAACAACGTTACGCTGGAAGTTTCATCTGCTGCTGGCTTGGCTGAAATGTTGCTGCTTTTTCTAGTGCAGAATAGACTAAAAGACATAAACATTTAAAAAACGAAAATGCTTACCTATGGTATAATGCAAATGACTGTTCAAAATTTAGATTAATCAAGATCAGTAAAAAATAAAGGGCCAGATTCTCATCTATTGAAAATTTATGCAACTCTGTTGTCTTCAGTGGAGCTATACCCCATTTACTTCAGGGGAGGATCTGGCCCCAAATGGTCACATCTTCAGACAGACTTTATTTTTTCAGATTTCACCCTTTCCATTGGGTTTCCTTTTCAATTAGCACTAGCTGTAGACCTGCCTCTGCAAGCCTACCCACAGTAGGGTCCTAGTCTTACAGACCAATGCTGTTCTATTCTTAGAGAAAACAGTTTGTTAGCTAATGTTTATACAGTGCTTTTGAAGATGTATAGCTCTGATCAAAAGCCCATTGAAATTAAAATTAAAATCTCAATTTTACCAGCAGCTGCTGGGTGCTGAGCAATTTTCAGAATCAGACCACTTGTTTTGCCCAAGTATTGGTGTAAGGTCCTAATTTGAGCACTTTTTTTTAAAAAAAAAACTTGGCCCTTGGGTGAAATTATCTCTGCACTTTGTGCTATGGAGAGGATAAAAGGAGTCGGAAACTCACTCCTTTGACGACAGTCTGTGGCAATGGTGGGGGATCAGTCAGCACAGCCTCACCTCCAATCCTAGAATCTGTTTCATGACAACTCTGCATGTTTGGGGATACTTAGTTTCTGGGAAACGTGGTGGGGTGGGGAAGGGCCAACTCCAACCCAAAGGGATTTCCTCATGTAAGAGAAATCTGATCCTGTCATAAGTGTGTCCTGCTACCATGAGGAAGAGGGGACCTGAGGTTAGCACTGAGAATAGCTTTAATGTGAATGCCCCAAGCATCCATCTGCTAGTTTCTCCCATGGATCTCGGAGCATCCCTGGGGCTAGAGGTCTCTATCTCCTGTCTGCTATGCAGTGGAGCAAATGCAGCTCCTCCTCCACCATCCAAAGGCTGACCTGATGAAAACTCTTTGGACTTGAGATTGCAGCATTTCCAGCCTGACTGCAGACCTCTCCTAGCTTTCTGCAAAAGAAGACATGTTTTGGCCTGAACCATTAGTTTACACATGTACAGCATGTAAAGGGCATTTTTCATGCAGTGAAAACAAATGGTGTGGACTAAAATCACAGATGGTGAAATGGTCCAATTTATCTACCCCACCTCCGTCCCAGCACAGCTGTGGTGTTGCTTCCTAATTTATCAGTGTGCAAACTATTAGAACAGCTAGTAATATACATATATTGGACATCTTTATTTCTAACCTGTGAAATTTGAGACCTTTCTGACACATCTTCACTGTGCAATAGTTTGATCTGAAGATAACACCCTCTCCTGTCCCCACTGTTTCCTCTGATCACCCACCCACCCCTGTCAATAGCTCATTTCATCATGGTAATTCTATGGAAAAGCTTTGTGAGTAGGCAGATGTGACAGGCATTCTAATACCTTTGGAAAATGGCATGCAGAAGGTAGGAATGATACCCTGAAGAAACCTGTTGCAGGGTGTCCTTCCAAGCAGCTAATTTATAGTAGAAGTGAATTTATAATCCTAGAGATCAGTGTAAAAACTAAAAATTGTTGTCAGCATCACCATGGAGATAATGGCAGTGTTTGCAAATAAATCTGCTGCTCCCAAAATCCGAATGGATTCACACTAAGAATATACAATCTCTGCATGTATAAAGGTGACACATCCAAAGCATCAGCAATGATGCAAAGTACTGTGTTGTTTGCTTCTGTGTTATGACAAGTAAAGTTGATCAAAAGCTGCCTTCCCTAGAGAGTAATTTCCCTACCGCAGTGTGAGAGAAAAGTGTGGAAAATTTCTCTGTGTTGTTCAATTTATGATTTCTTCCTGCCGTAATACTGCTAGCTAGCTTTTAATTCATTTTTGTGGATGGCTCTGTAAATCTTAGCCAGGAACTCAGCAGGATGTTAGTAAGACACTAGACTCTATCAGTGAAGGTCACTTCTGGTGGAAAAGAAACCTTTCAGTGTGTAGCTTTCATCTTTCTGGGGATGTTTTTGCCTATGGGAGTGGGTCTTTGGGTTCCCTGGCTGATTTTGTGAGGGCTAGGTGACGTAGAGGTGGACTTGTGGGGAGTGCTGAAAAGTGTGCAGAAACCAGATACAGGTTTTGGGAACCTCCCTTTCACCCAGACAGTAAAGGCTCTTTGTATGGCCATGGTCTAGAAATTGCACAAGAACATATTTGCCTAATTGTAGGCAACAGCATCTGCTGTTTCGTAGCTTCCATAAGGATAAAATCTGCCTTCTCTGATGGTGCTGAATACAGAGGAACCAGTGTTAGTCTTGTGTACGGGACAAAGGGAAGGATGCAGTGAGCCCAGCCAAGGGCTCATCAACCTGTGTATGCCATAGACTTGTGCTCTCAGGCCCTCCCACTGCTCCAGTGCAGAGGACTTTGTTGTAGATCCATTGTCTCCACCCCAATCAGACGCACTAGCTGACTCGTCTCGTGAGAGGGAACACAACAGCCACAAGGACTACACCAGTTGTGAGGCTGCAGTGTGAACCACAGGTCAGTGTAGCCTAAGAGGAAGGATTCCTTCCTCCCGCTGAACTTCCCCAGCATACATGCTGTTAGTCACATTGTGGATAAGGTTCAGAAACTGTCCCAATGAGCATGGAAAAAATAGTGGAAGTGAAGTTAGAGTGATGGCAAAAGTTAAGTTCTGAGCCTCTGTGGTGACATCTGCCATACAAAGCCACAGGCTTTGACGTGAGACACTTACTACTACACCAGGACACTAGACGTGTGGTTGTCCTGCAGGATCCCAGGGCCTTTGACTTGCCCACACTAGCTATGTTTGCCGCTCTGGGTTTACTGCTCATTCCCGCATCTGATTGCTGAGCTGAATGTTTGTTTGGAAAGGCAGATTGAAGACTGGCAACTTGCCTCTACAAACAAAACCCAAAGCTTTTAAAACCTGTAAAACCTTTGATGGGAATTGTCTATTCAGAAGAAGAAATCCACAAAGTTGGCTGGGGAGCAGGTCCTCATGCAGCACTACCTACACTTACTGTGCGCATGGGACATGTCGTGATACCATAGTACCCAACCAGTGCCACCTGCCAGGACCTGCACATTTATAAATTGTACCTGCAGTTTGTCTCCATTTTTCAAAAACTTGCGTAATGTGTCGTCTCCATTTAACGCACACATACGCACATGAGATGCTGCTGCAGGTGTGATCAGGGTGACATGCTTCAATTCCCAAATTATTTTAGTCAGCAGACAATGCAGTATCATGCAATGTCCTGTACGCTTGGGACTTGCTACACTCTGCTAACCATTTTAACTTGGTAGATTTTTTTCCTCTGAACAGACAGTTCCCCTGGCATATTTAAATGTATAAAAGCTATGTTGACTTGCACATGGATATGAAAACAGTGCAAATTTTCAGTGCATGTATCTTCATGTATAACTGCTGCTGTGCTCTGAAATTTTTCAGACTACTTAAGTTGTCACATTCACTCCATGCAGCCCTCTGTTATCCAGCGGAAGCACTGAAACCTGCTAGTGCCTCCCCTCTTCCAAATGAGATCTATTACCTGACTTCTGCCGAATGCTCAATTCCTGCTGAGAAAAGTTGAATTCATGCTCCAATATAATCTCATCGCTCAGAGCTTTGCGTTGCTGTTGTGATGCTCTTCTGCAAAGATTTCAACTTGAAATAGCTCAGAGGGAGAAGCAGCAAATTAGCAGCAAACCACACAATATATTAGGGCTTGTCAAACTTTAGGAACCAAGTGGCCCATTTTCACAGATGCATAAGGAGAACACACGCAGCTCATACATAACACCATAACTCAGATTAATGCTCGCACTGGATCACTTATCCCATGCTCCCATTGGGATCTCTCTGCCAAGTAGGGCTGTTCTAGCTCCTATTGGTGCCAATAACAAAACCACTACTGGGATGGCATGCTTGGCAGTCTCTTTTCTAGAGAGTCTCAGGACTGCAGTGTAACGTATGCGGATGATGCAAAGCTGGGAGGTATTGCCAATTTAGAGAAGGACTGGGATATCATACAGGAGGATCTGGATGACCTTGTAAACTGGAGTAATAGTAATAGGATTAAATTTAACAGTGAGAAGTGTAAGGTCATGCATTTAGGGATTAATAACAAGAATTTTAGTTATAAGCTGGGGACGCATCAATTAGAAGTAACAGAGGAGGAGAAGGACCTTGGAGTATTGGTTGACCACAGGATGACTATGAGCCACCAATGTGATATGGCCGTGAAAAAAGCTAATGCGGTCTTGGGATGCATCAGGCGAGGTATTTCCAGTAGGGATAAGGAGGTTTTAGTCCCGTTATACAAGGCACTGGTGAGACCTCATCTGGAATACTGTGTGCAGTTCTGGTCTCCCATGTTTAAGAAGGATGAATTCAAACTGGAACAGGTACAGAGAAGGGCTACTAGGTTGATCCGAGGAATGGAAAACCTATCTTATGAAGGGAGACTTAAAGAGCTTGGCTTTTTTAGCCTAACCAAAAGAAGGTTGAGGGGAGATATGGTTGCTCTCTATAAATATATCAGAGGGATAAATACCGGAGAGGGAGAGGAATTATTTAAACTCAGTACCAATGTGGACACAAGAACAAATGGATATAAACTGGCCATCGGGAAGTTTAGACTTGAAATTAGACAAAGGTTTCTAACCATCAGAGGAGTGAAGTTCTGGAATAGCCTTCTAAGGGGAGCAGTGGGGACAAAAGACCTATCTGGCTTCAAGATTAAACTCAATAAGTTTATGGAGGAGATGGTATGATGATATAACATGATTTTGGCAATTAATTGATCTTTAAATATTCCTGGTAAATAGGCCCAATGGCCTGTGATGGGATGTTAGATGGGGTGGGATCTGAGTTACCACAGAGAATTCTTTCCTGGGTATCTGGCTGGTGAATCTTGCCCATATGCTCAGGATTCATCTGATCACCACATTTGGGGTCAGGAAGGAATTTTCCTCCAGGGCAGATTGGAAGAGGCCCTGGGGGTTTTTCGCCTTCCTTTGTAGCATGGGGCATGGGTCACTTGCTGGAGGATTCTCTGCACCTTGAAGTCTTTAAACCGTGATTTGAGGACTTCAATAGCTCAGACACAGATGAGAGGTTTTTCGCAGGAGTGGGTGGGTGAGATTCTGTGGCCTGCATTGTGCAGGAGGTCAGATTGGATGATCATAATGGTCCCTTATGACCTTAATATCTATGAATCTATATGTTGCTGGCCTATGTGTTGGCAGAGCTGAGGTGGGGGAAGTTTGCACAGCAACTGCCCAACTGTCCCCTGAAGCCAGTGAACTAGTTCCTCACGTTCACGTAAACTAAACATTCAGCCATGTATTTTAAAGATATTTTTAACAATGGTATTAATTGCAATAATTTACTAACAGCACTGCAACAAAAACATACACACTATTAAACCTCCCATGAATGAAAGATGTTCTTTGCCTTGGCCATCAGAGATCATGCAGAAAAAATCAGTTAAACAATATATAATGGGGGGAACTTGATAACTCAGTACTAGGATGCAGAACATTCACCTCGACAGTAGGTCACTGGTTCACCTTCAATCCAAATCATTATCACTAAGTCATTGCAGTGGTTCAGTGGTCTTTGCAAAGTGATCTTAGTTTGTTTCCTACGGGACAAGAGTTTACATTGCAAAGGCCACTACACCAAGTGATGTGAAGTAGCACCCTTGTTAGCAGTCCCAGCAGAAAAGCCAAGGGTTCCAGCGGGCACAGATGCTGAACTAGCCTCTAGCTCTAAGAGTTTGTTCTACGTGGACACAGTGAGACAGAGGGCAGGGAAAACTTGAATTTGATGAGTGGACAAAGATAGGATGGTAGTTCCAGACAAACGTGTTTCTTTATTGTTTTGTGGATGGAAGGGAGAGAGGAAAGTGCAAGAGAACAGAGTTGATACTTGACAGAGGCCTAATCAGTACCTTCATATTCTCTCTGTAGAGCTCAGAACTTTCTAGTGAGCAATACATAATACCCTTGTCCAGTCATAATGGTGCATCTTAACCTTGTCATCTATCCTGCTGCTCATAGAACTGTATTGCTGAGAAGCAAAACAAACAAAAATAAATGCTTAGCAGGTACATAAGCATATCCTGGGATGAATCAATTACAATATGGTAGCCACCACAGTGGCTTACAGGAAGAAGGGCTGGAGAGAGTGACTGTAAAACAAACTCTTCCTTCTTGTGGCTGGAACCTTTAAAGAGGAGGTCAGTATTCACTGTTACTGGATATGATCCATTAGGATGTGATTTAACAGAGCATGTGCTTAAATCACACTCACTAACTCACCATGGCCCAATTCAGAAAGAGTTTTATGCGGCCTTCTCTTGAAGCATTTGCAAGAGTATACATAACTCATTGTTAAGTAACCCTGTAATGAAAGATGGAAGCAAAATGCATAAGCTCCAGCGAGCAGAGAGATGGTTGCCCGGCAATCCTTAAAATTGAGTTTTCTGGCTTTTGTGCACTTAAATCTCAAAGTTAACATTGTATTAGTATAATGGCTTGCATTGAATTGTATATATGCCTTGGAAAAAAATTTCCCTAGCAATACCACCTTATGATTATTCTTGAAGCAATAAATTAATCCAGGGAAGTGTTAATTCTTGTAATATCTTCTGGGTCATTATTGGGAAATAGATACATACTGTATATCAGCAATAAAGCAAACAGGTGCGTGGTAAGGGAATAATCTCTCCAGTATACAAAGCAGTAAATGTGTTGAGACTGATTAAACCCAATCCCTTCTCTTGGACTGTTAATCTATCTCATCATATATATATTGTCAATATACTACAAAGTCATTATTCATCCTTCCCTAATGAGGTCTGGACATGATGCGCCTCAACAGCTGGTTTTTCTGGGACCTATTGCATGTGGGACATAGGTATGAATAAATAACTGAGCAAAGAATGTTTTTAAAAAGTGAGATATTGTTTGAGGGAGTGGTAAGTGCAGAAACGAAGTGAAGCAATCGGATACATGGATACAGTTTTTGATTTTTCCAAGGTTTCCGATAGGTTGAAATTCTCCTGTAATTTTATGATGATCAAGGGGCGTGGTTGTGCCAGATTATTTGTATTCATTATGTGGAACAAATTTTTTAGACACACCTAAGCGATGTAGGCTCCAAAGCCCAATTTTCAAAAGAGATTTAAGCACTTAGGACCCTAAATTTCATTGATTTTCCATGAGACTTAGGCTCTTAAATGCATAAATCACTTTTGAAAATGTGACTTAGATGCTTTAGAAAATTTTATTCCTAGTGACATATGCAGCTAAAAGCTAAGTGTCTGTTTTGTTTTGTTTTGTTTTTGTTTTGTTTTATGTGGGTTTTGTTGCTTTTTCAGCACCACCACTACTCCAGGATGTAATGTGTTATCAGCATACAGGGTTGGGAGTCAGGAGACCTGAGTTCTGTTCTGTGCAGGTACTCACACCTTATTCAAGGTTGTGTTCCCAGCTCTGCTGCTGATTTGATTTGTAAACACTTTTAATCTCTCTGCACCTAATTTTTCTGATCTGTAAAATGGGGATAAGACTTTTTACCCACCTTTTCTAATGTGTTGTGAGGTCCTCAGATGGCAAGTGCTGCACAAGTGTCTGACTGTTTATAGAATCATAGAAGTGTAGGACTGGAAGGGACCTCAGTAGGACTGGAAGGGACCTTGTGTTGCTTTTGCCTGGAGTGCAGGGACTCAAGGCAATAACAAGGCAAGGTAATAGCTAGACCATTGCTGACAAGTGTTTGTCTATCCTGTTCTTAAAAACCTCCAATGATAGAGATTCCACAACTTCCATTGGCAATTTATTCCAGTGCTTCATTCCCCTCACGTTTAGGAAGCTTTTCTTAATGTCCAACCTAAATCCCCTTGCTGCAATTTAAGCCCATTGCTTCTTGTACAGTCCTCCGAGGATAGCAAGAACAATTTTTCTCACTCCTCCTTGTAACAGCCATTTATGTACTTGAAAACTTATCAAGTCCCCCATCAGTCTTCCATGGACTAAACATACCCAGTTTTTTCAATCTTTCCTCATAGGTCGTGTTTTCTAGACCTTTAATCATGTTCGTTGCTCTTCTCTGGACTGTCTCTAATTTGTCCACATCTTTCCTGAAATGTGGCACCAGAACTGGACACAATACTCCAGTTGAGGCCTGATCAGTGCAGAGCAGAAGAATTATTTCTTGTGTCTTGCTTACAACACTCCTGCAAATACATCCCAGAATGATGTTCGCTTTTTTTGCAACAGTGTTACACTGTTAACTCCTATTTAGCTTGTGATCCACTATGACCCCCAGATTCCGTTCCACAGTACTCTTTCCTAGGCAGTCATTTCCCATTTTGTATGTGTGCAACTGATTGTTCCTTCCTAAATGGAGTACTTTGCATTTGTCCTTATTGAATTTCATCCTATTTACTTCAGACCATTTCTCCAGTTTGTCCAGATTGTTTTGTATTTTAATCCTATCCTCCAACGCACTTGAAACCCCTCCCAGTTTGGTATCATCTGCAGCCTTTATAAGTATACTCTCCATGCCATTATCAAAATTATGTTTCAAGATATTGAACAGAACTGGACCCAGGACCAATCGCTGTGGGATCCCACTTGATATGCCCTTCCAGCTTGATTGTGAACCATTGATACTACTCTCTCAGAATGGCTTTCCAACCAGTTATGCACCCACCTCATAGTAGCTCCAGCAAGGTTGCATTTCCCTAGTTTGTTTATGAGAATGTCATGCAAGACCGTATCAAAAACCTTACTAAAGTCAAGAAATACCACATCTACCGCTTCCTCCCATCAACAAGGATTGTTACCCTGTCAAAGAAAGCTATTAGTTTGGTTTGACACTATTTGTTCTTGAGAAATCTATGTTGATTGTTACTTATTTACTTATTATCTTCTAGGTATTTGCAAACTGCTTGATTATTTGCTCCATTATCTTTCCAGGTACTGAAGTTAAACTGGCTGGTCTGTAATCCCCCAGATTGTCCTCATTCCCCTTTGTATAGTTTGGCACTATATTTGCTCTCTTCCACTCCTCTAGAATCTCTCCTGTCTTCCATGAGTTTTCAAACATAATTGCTAATGGCTCAGATATCTCCTCTGTCAGCTCCTTGAGTGTTCTAGGATGTATTTCACCAGAACCCGTGACTTGAAAACATCTAATTTGTCTAAGTAATTTTAACTTGTTCTTTCCCTATTTTAGCCTCAGATCCTACCTCATTTTTACTGGCTTTCACTCTGTTAGATGTCCAATCACAACTAACCCTTTTGGTGAAAATTGAAACAAAAAATTCATCTAGAACTTCTGCCATTTCCACATTTTCTGTTATTGTCTTTCCCCCCTCATTGCGTAACAGGCCTACCCTGTCCTTGGTCTTCCTCTTGCTTCTAATGTATTTGTAGACTGATTTCTTGTTACTATTTATGTCTCTAGCTAGTTTAATCTCATTTGTGCCTTTCTAATTTTGTCTCACACTTGTTTGTTTATATTCATCTTTTGTAATATGACCTAGTTTCCACTTTTTGTAGGACTCATTTTTGCATTTCAGATCATTCAAGATCTCCTGGTTTAAGACAGGGTGATCTTTTGCCATACTTCTTATCTTTCCTACACAGTGGGATAGTTTGCTCTTTTGCCCTTAATAATGTCTCTCTGAAAAACTGCCAACTCTTTCCAACATTTTCGCCCTGAAACTTGCTTCCCATGGGAACTTAACTACCAACAACCTGAGTTTGCTAAAGTCTGCCTTCTTAAAATCCATTGTCTTGATCATGGTGTTTTCCCTCCTTCCATTCCTTAGAATCATGCACTCTATCATTTCATGATCACTTTCACCCAAGCTGCCTTCCACTTGTGATTATGTACAAATCTCACTTTTAAAAAATGTCAGTCAAGTTTCTAGCCTGCATATTTTTAGAGAAAAGTTTTAAAAAAGTGAAACCTTAAAGGCTCAAAGGGCAAAGAAAAAGAACAATCAAATTTTATTTTAATACCTTGATTTTATTATTTTGATTATTGGGGGGTGCTTGTCTTAATTTTTGAATGTTTGGGGTTGGCCAGACTATAGTTAGTGAATGTGAAACTTTTGGATAGATATGACACGAACTATAGAAATGAGGCAGCTTGAAGAGTTTGTAGCATGTAGTTGCATTGTGGTGATGGATGCTTTGGAAATATACGATAGAAATAAACACCTGTTATTAATAAGAAGTGGAATTTCTAGTGCTATGCAAGAGACTTTTATTGGAAGGTGATGTCTAAATTGAAAGTCCATTTGTAGGAGTCTGTATGTAACTCAGCCCACAGTGCAGAGAAATGATGTCAGCTTGTGTCTGTTGCACAGCTAAGCACTTTATACTGTTACTTCAGAGACAATCCTGTGGGTGGGATTTTAAAAGGGCCTACATGATTTAGGATGACAAGTTCCACTGGTTTCATTTAGGCCTTGTCCAGACTAAGGTTTAAAGGTGTAATGTTGGAATGCATTCGCTGAAGTGTTCTTACTACATATTTGAAATGTCTAGTGTTGACAAAGCACTCTGAAGGAAACCCTGGCCTCACTGAAGTCAATGGGAGTCTTCAGTTAATTCCAAAGGGGCCAGGATTTCACCCACTGCCTTTGACATTAATATGTGGCCAAACTAAATTAGGGTGGAGCCTAGGCTTTAATTCAACCAGTTTAGCATGTGTTAAAGTACATACTGCCTTATCTATACTAAACTTCATGTCTGTTAATTAGAACATTAATTAACATGTTCTAACATCACACCTTTTATCTTAGTCTAGACGAGGTCATAGATGCTTTTGAAAATCCCCTGCATTCCCAGTACACCTTGTCTGTGCTTCCAGTTTATATTTACCAGCTAACTAATTAGCATTTTGTTAAATTGCACACTTCTGGTGTCTTTGTTGTCAGACTACTGCCATGTAGCTTTGAGCCCTCCACTATACCATTTGACATCTGGGAACTTCAGTATTTCTTACCTGACAACGACGAAAAATTGTCTGGCCAAAACAAATAACTATTGAGAGCAAGAGTCCACTCTTTAATCTATGACACCTAGGGTCTTTTGCCAAATGAGGAAATTCTGTGCTGAGCTTTGAATGTTGGCCTAATGGGAATGATCGTTTTCTATAAATTAAGTGACATATTGGTTGCATGCCTCTCCTTTCTTCCTTTTAAAATTGCCAATTCCATTCCTAAGCCATCTATGCAGAGTTCCACTGAAAAAATGATGGTTACAGAGGCCATGGGAATGATTTTTTTGGCAGAAGGATGGAGGAAATGGTATGTAGTCATTCACACTGCAAATTATCATTTCCTCAAGAGACATGAAATTTAGAAATACTATCATGCCTAAAAGCTGAGAAACCTTGCAGATTTTCTTTGTACAGTAAATGGTTCCTGTAATTACTAGGAAAAAAACAAAGTTCTAAGATAGTGGCACCCCATCTGACATGAACTGCTGTGATAATGAAACCCAAACGGTGTTGAATCGCCTGGCTATTATTCTCACTCACTTTGAAGGTCAGCTAAGAAGCTAATTTCCCAAGTGGTGTGCGTAGCTTTGAGACAAGGCAACACCAGTCTTCTTTCCAACAAATCTACTCTTTAGAGGGACTGGATTAGTAACTCACAGGGATAAAAATAGATCATCTATGGACTTGGCAGAGAAGCCTAAATTCAGTAACAGAGAAGGTAAATCAAAATGTCAGAACATCTGGAGAAAGAGCAACAAAGAATCCTCAATACAAAGAAACACACTCCAGAGATTAAAATAAAATAAACATGAACTACCAAGTGGAGTACTGACAAGATTTAGACTTGATTCTAATTTTTATTCCTTACATACCAACTTCAGGTTGCTTTGATCAGTTGAATCACTTTTGCCATAATGGCAAACTTGAGTGCCTTAATTTGGGCTTGATCCTGTGGGGGACCCAGAGGCTGTACTACTGAATTCAGAGATATTGAGCTCCCAAAAACTTCAGATGGAAGTGCTGGTGCTCAGCACTTCTGCCAATCAGGACATTTGTTTAGATGGCAGAATATGGATCCTGAGGTTTAACATAACCCGGTTAAAAATTATGATTTAAATCACCAAGTGGAAAACCTAGATTTAAATCATCAGTTTTAATCACCTTTTCCATTTGTACTTCAGCTATTTCTAAAGAAAGATGCATTCTCATTGGCTGATATAACCATTAAAACATGTTGATTCACAACTAAATACAGACTTTACACTAGATTTGGTACATCTTTT
Source organism: Lepidochelys olivacea (assembly GCF_965140295.1). Taxonomy (NCBI): domain Eukaryota; kingdom Metazoa; phylum Chordata; order Testudines; family Cheloniidae; genus Lepidochelys; species Lepidochelys olivacea. Next base: position 37,437,277 of record NC_140411.1, on the reverse strand, counting down.
TGATATGTAGGAGGGCACACTATAACTAGAGTAATTTTCCATGGGGGATGGAGTCATTCTTACGTAATTTGAGAACTGAGCCAGTCAGAGCTTAGGGAGGGAGAAGCTATAAACTAGGAGAATGAGACCACCGAGGTGGGCTCAGTGGATGATCCTGATAAGATACATGATGGTATCTCCTGGAGTCAGAGGCCAGGTCCCAATGCCTGTGATGACTTTGCCAGTCTTTTGCAACCAGTAGCACAGCTGCTGGGTCCTCAAAAAATCAAGCCCTTAATACAGTACATTGTGCCATATTTATAAAACTTGACCTCAAAAGTTAGGTGTTTTCCCCCTGAGTCATCTTTACATAGCAAAGCAGCTTTTTAAGGCAAAGTTTTTGATAGAGCCTCACGGCTTCAGCCTATTTATTTTTTTATTTAAATGTTTTAAGTTTAATGTTATAATAAGTTTAGGCCTTAACATATTCTGTATTAAATTCAGATTTCATTTTAAAGAGGTTTATTTTTAAAAAGAAAATCATTACAATTTAAATTTTAAAAAATTAATTTTTTTTTCAACAAAATCAACAATTTTTATGCACCTTGCATAACCCCTACAAGTCTGAAATGTCTATGGCCAAAGTGATTCAACTGACATAAACCAAAGCCAAAAACTGATATGAAATGAGTGAATTAAAACCAAACATACCACTTTAAAGCCAGTCAAAAGTTTGAAAATGGAGTCCTTTGCTTTTAACATTCACATCAAACATTCATATTTTTCATATTATTCATATTCATATATATATATATGAGCATTTGCCTATTTTAGCGCTAAGATTTTGCCAATTTTGTGAAGTAGGTTTACTTTTTGTTTGGCTTTTTTGGCAACATTTAATTTGCATCCATGACTTTCTCTTAAGTTCGTATGTATATTCTGTATGTGTAACCTATTCTTCAGTGTGTTGTGTGCCCCTCTTCTATGCATGATCCATTAATGTGCCTATTAATCTGCTGCAGCTAAGGGAACTGAGTCTTTTAGCTCAGGCAGGAGAGAGTCAGACTATAAGCTCTAGAGGAAGTGGGTTCAGTTCCTGGAAAAGATAACAATGGCACTTCCACATGCACACGCACATACCCAAAGTCAAGTGACTTCCCCTTCACTATTTCTGAATGTAAAAGTGAAAGGAATTAGTCTTTGTCTGTTTCAGATAGAATTGACCCTGTTTTCTGTAGAAATTCCCTCTACTGTGTATTTCTGATCCACAAACTTCATCTTCTTCTTCAACTCTGACATTTCAAATCCAAGCACTGAAATGTACATTCCGTTAATAATCTTTAAATTAGGTCATCAAATCACTGTGAAACATATTTGTAAAGAATCTGTGTTGAGTGTTGTGAGTGTAACCCTGCAGGTGGTGCTCTCTCCCATGTAGTGGCACCAAGAGCACTTAGAGATGAATGAGTCTGCTACAGTCTTAGCTAACAGCCATGTGGCTTTCAGATCATGCAGTAGAGGCACATGGACTAAGCTTCAGAGGTCCCAGGTTCAATTCTGCCTGCTGATGACTGGAGTCTGTCGGCGTTACAAGTGGGGGCTTGTCCAGGATATCAACTGGGATGTCTCTGAAGCTCTGGATGTGCTTCCTCAGCTAGGGGAAGTATCTAACCCCCACACCTCTTGAATGTGGTGCCCCGTCCCATGCAGTGGCATAGCCAGGTGGAGAAAACAGGGGGAGCAGAGAAAAAAACCAAAAAAAAAAATGGCACCCGCTAGTACTCACCCAGCGGCACTCCAGGTCTTGGGCGGCGGGTAAAGGACCCCGCCACCGCAATGCTGCCAAAGACTGGAGTGAGTGAAGGACCCAACGCCAAAGTGCCGCTGAAGAACCGGAGTGCCGCCTGACCCGCCACCCAAGACCCAGTGCACCGCCAAGTGAGTAAAAATTTAAAAGGCGCCAAAGAATTAAAAAGGCACCACTTCTACTCGGTGGGGGAGCAGCCACTGCCCTGCTCCCCCCACCCCAGCTACGCTACTGGTCCCACATAATGGCACTGAGATCACTTAGAGATTAATGAGTCTGCTCTACAGCCTTAGCTAACAGCCAGGTGGCTTTTAACTCATACAGTGGAGGCTCATGCACTAAACTCCAGAGGTCCTAGGTTCATTTCTGCCCGCCGATGACTGCGGTTTGTCAGTGTTACGTTAGCACCTCCGATAGAATAGTGTATTATCAACAGAAAGGGCCCGAGTAGTGTATGAATTTTTGGTCATTGTGTGCTATTAGAAATCTAACCACAACAGAGAGTAGAAGACTGCATCGGGTGTGGGACTTAACTAGTATTAATACAACATGACTGGCACTTAACTATATAACAGTATTACTATTAAGCTTGTACAATTAAAAGAACAAAATCCCAGGAAACGCAAAGGTTAAGACTCCATCACCATTAACCTGGCTGCATTCTACATTCTAGGTTTCGTGGTATTTGTTTTATAACATAAATGGCATACTTTGCTGCACCGTTAACAGGATAGCTAGGAATATGAAACATGAGATGTGTGCAATTCAGCAGAGTAAAGATTGCTGTTGGATCCTACCTCTTGCAGCTCTTGGTTGTGATCTTAACACTGCAGCCTTAACTCTAATTCAACAGAGCTAATTTTCAAAAAGAAAAGGAGGACTTGTGGCACCTTAGAGACTAACCAATTTATTTGAGCATGAGCTTTCGTGAGCTACAGCTCACTTCATCGGATGCATCAGAGCTAATTTTGGTTTTAATACCTGCCCTAGGAAAGTGTTAGCACATAGTTGTGCTGCCTCAGGATCAAACGGTGGACCAACCTGTGATACAATAGGGTGTCTGGCCCATATCTTGCTCCAGTGGAGGGAGAAGTAAGCTGTGCCAGTCCGGTACCCAGTGCAGATTAAGCTGGTCACCATGTTAGGCCATGCAGATTCAAGGTTCTGCCCATGCCCCACTGACCTGCATGGAAAGGGCAGCATCGTCCCTGCAGAAGCTGCTCTCCTCACACCTTGAAACTCCACATACAGATTGCCCAGCCAGGGAAGTAAGGCCCTGCCTCTACTGGAGTTATGAGCACACGAGCTTGTAGATTGGGTCCTTAATCACTGCCATATTAGGGTGCATTTAAAATGCTTCTTTAAAACATAATAGAGTTAATAGAAGGTAATGTTTAAAGAAATACTGTAATGTATTGGCACTGTTTTCTTTTAATATAATGGTCTTCAGTGCTGTGACTTACTTCACATATAGTTACTTTTTGCTAAGGTACAAAGTTCCATATTGTGTTGATGAGACTCTGTAGGGGCTTATTCTCCACTCTGTTATCCCAGTGCTACACTGCTATACCTTCATTGTACACCCACGTGAAACTGCTGGGAGTAGGGAATCGGGTCCAGGTTGTGCAGTTACCTTTGATTGAAGAAAGGGATCTGTGTTCCACAAACAGATCATTTTGTGGTTTGTTTTTCTTTTCATGGAGTGGGGCTTTTGAATTATGAATTATGAGAAGTTTTTGTAAAATGAACCGGGACTAGTGGTGTGGACTTCAGGGACAGAGCTGCAGCAAGGCATAGTGTGTTCACTTCCCAAACATTTTTGACAATTAATTGTATTTCATGTACAAAATTTTGCTTAGCAAAAAATATTTTTGCCAGTTGTCTACTTCCATTGTCCCAAACTCCATGCCAATGGAAAACCATGCATGGCAAAGCCCCAAACTGCTGATGCTGAGTTGAGGAATATCCTATCTCTCCCTTCCTTTCTCTTATAGTGCCTGATTCAACTTGGTTGAAGTCATTGACTGGTTCAGGCCAGTTTGGCCCAGTGCTGATGATGTTAGTCTGGTCCCGTTGATTTCGGTGGAATTTTTGTTTGTGTAAAGACTGAGGACTAAATCCTGCTCCGATATGCTCACATGCAGCTTCAATAGAAGCACTCCATGTGTATCCAAAGATAGTATTTGGGTATGAGTGAAAACTTTTGATTATGGAGGGGTCTTTCTATGATCCCTCCTCCTCGTTTCTAGGCTGTGGAATATTCTATGAAATCTTCCCAGCCTGTGGTCTGTCCAGAGCAGAGTGATGGCTACAATGTCAGTTGTGTGAATTGTCATGAGAGGGTCATTGGGCCTGAAAAGCAGTGTTTATATTTTGAAAGCTGGTGGGGGGAGGAAATTGTACTGCACTACAAAATATGAAGGTGGAATGCCGGAGATGTGTGTGCATTCAAGTGGAAATTGACTGGTTTCACTCTGGTGTGATCATTTTTTGTTTATAGCTGCATAACATAGTTTTAATGTGCTCCATACAATTTTGATTTAGTTAAATGTTTTCAGTAAAGATTTATGCACTGTTTGTACAAGCAGTTAGAGAGATGTGAAACAAAAAAGTGGAATCTTGCAGTAGTGCCAGGAGAGAACTTGTCTGGACATCAAATTGAGTCTCATTCAACAATTTTAAAGTTGTCTATCAGTATTGGTTTTTAGAACACTGTTGACTTTGCAGTCTGATACACTGCTCTCTTCATATAGCATTAGCTTTCTGGGTTAGGAGAAAATAATTGGCCAGAATAATTCCCATTTCGCAAGTGAATGAGTATCTGTAGCCATTTCCGGTAGTTTAATAGTAAAAACATCATTCTAGTGTCATGTAAACGAGCAAACTGCCCTCTAGTGGTATATGCATGTGGCAGGTCAATCCCTTAATGTGTTGGTTTTACCATTATGAACTCTCGTGTGGACAGAAAAGCTTCCTGATGAATTTATTAGGCCAAGCTTTTCTGTGGTATAACCCCATTTAAACCAATGGAGTTACATGGGAAAAAATTGCCTAATTTCCCCAACAATTTAACAAAGCAATCCACCTGCCAAAAAAGTCTACCTAAAGTATTCCACATCCCATTTCATAAAAATAGTTTGTTTACTGGAATTCACTTAAAAGTCTGTGCTTTCTGGAAGTGACAGTAGTTCTGTCTGATTAAAAATGAGAACTTATGACTGCTTCCTTACTAAGTGAATTTGTCTCTAACCAAAGAGTTGAATTAGCTACCTGAAAATTAATAGAATTTGGTTCCATGATGATGTCTTTAACTGGTAGTAGTTAAAGTACGTAATAAATATACCAGCGAAATCTGCTTTGTAGTATGAATGAAACTGAGCAAGAATTACTCAAGGTCGCAGCACCAGTAAAATATAATAACAGAATTCAGTGTTAATCCCTGTATGGGGACATGAATCTATGTAATACATTTATGTGCCATATGTATAGGCCATGGGAAAATTGTGTGTGCAGTGAACTACACATGGTCTTAAAGCTTTAACATCTGTACTGCTCTTCATAATAGTAGAATGTATATTTTGATAGCTGTGACCTTTGAGCTACTAAAAAAAAATTGCTCTGAAGTTTATTCTTCTTGTTTCATTTCCATTCTCTGAGCCTTTGTGCACATGGGTCTCCTTACAGGATGTTTTTTCGCAGGTGTTAGGGGGAAGGGATGGGCAGATGCTATCTGCAAGTGTTGTAGCTAAAGAGAGCAGTGAATGTCCATCCTGGGGAGCCTAAATCTTTTAATGATAAACAGCATTGTTTAAACGTGTTAGAGAAAATGAGGCAGATAGGATGAACAGGTTTCAGAGTAGCAGCCGTGTTAGTCTGTATTCGCAAAAAAAAAAGGAGTACTTGTGGCACCTTAGAGACTAACCAATTTATTTGAGCATAGTCCCTTTTAAACAGCCTCCTGTTGTTCAGCCCCTGCCAATTTTATTATTGTCCTTCCTTCCACTTCTTTTCAAGCAGATTATGTTCAACTTGTGATCTGACTTCTGTAAGGTGTGAGTAGTTTGGGGGCAAAAATGGTTCCTCTTATTTTACATGATTCCTTTTCCCAAAGTCACTTCATGCCTCAAACAAGGAGAGCAAACTTTACAAACTCAGTGTGGGTGAGTTATTAATAGAAAATGCCAGGATTAAAAAAAAAATGCCCAAGATTATCTTGTAATAACTCACCCACTATGTATTGTGACTATACATCTTGCTTTCACAGTGCAAGCTGCTGTAATGCTGTTTGTTAGTTTGTCCTGAAGACTTTTCGTTGTTTGTTGACATATTAGATGCCTAAGGTGTATACTATAAGGAAAGCAATATACAATATACTAGTTATCTTCTACTTTTAGGCTAGTACTTATATAAATGTTTCTACATAAAATGTAGGCTTTAATGTTCTTCACTGGACGAAGCAGAGACGCTTTGCCTTGTCGAAATAATAATGTAACAACACTTTAATTCAACAAACACTTGTTTCTCCCACTTGTTTAATTCACGATAGGCTCTATCGTCTTTATGACCACCCCACAAATGCATTTTGAAAGGAAAGGGAAAATGAATGAGCTACTTTATTGCATGACCTTGACACAGTACCTGATTCATAAAAGAAAAATAAATCCAATATCTCGTTTATGGGTTATTAATGATGGGCAAATCTGCAAAAGGCTCAGAGGTTCGGTTTGGAAAAGCATTCAAGGGGTTGGGTGCTTATTCAGGCTCTCTGAAATTCTTGATTCATTACTGTAAGCTATTTCATGAAGCTTCATGTATGGTTTCCTTCTTTGTGCACTAGGAGAGCAACCTTTATTGAAGTGTTTTATCACTCCTGTTTCCAATCTCACCGGAAGTTCAATATAAACGGAGAAATAATTGGTTTTCAAAAATCAGAAATCTTCACACTCCTCAGAAAGGTTTGACTTGGGTTTGGTTATAGTTCAGGTTTGGCTCATGACCATGCTTATTTTGTCTGACTAGTTTGCTTGTCCATCGTTCACATTACTTTCTCTTGTTCCCATTATTAACACCCAGAAAGATCTCATTTATGGAAACTGAATAGGTAGCTCAAGTGAAACATATTGTGACCTGATTATGGGCAGGTCTCTGCGATGCATCTCTAGGGTAGGCAACTCCCCTCCAAAAAGACTGGTCAGATCAGATGGAACGATAAAGCAGAGCCACAGATTTGAAACAGAAAACTTGGATGTTCCAGGAAGAAAAGTGGTAAGGCAGGGAATGGGTTGAGTTTGAGCTACCTTTTACTTTCATTAAACAAATCTCCTAATTGTTTGCACTGGTACTGAGTAATCAGCATGTACTCAATGGAACACCAACTAAACAGACCATGCTTAGTATTAGTCTTCCTATTGGTTTTAAAAGAAAGATGTTAGACAAAATGTACATCTAGTTATTACTCCAGGTATGAGACATGTGGTCCAAATGCACATGTTGACACGCTTCCTCCTTCTCCATTTTTTCTTTTTTCGCTGATAAACCTTTTATAACAACAAACGAAAAGTGGAAAAAATGCAAGCATGGTGATAAAAGACCGCTTATCCTACTGCATGGCATGTGCCATCTCCCCTCCTTACCATTACCATACATTCTTCTTCTTAGAGTATATTCAACATGCCTTGGGTGGCACGTGACCAGGATTCATCACCGATTCGATCCACAGTCTGGATCATTAGCTTCCCCGACCTGGGCCAGGTACTGACAGGGAGTGCAATGTGAATGCTGATCCATGCCCCTGTTATCATTTATTGAGCTTACACCATTCAAGCACAATGGTTGCTAGTAAAGCCAGTATTTACCAACTGTCTCTACACAGTAGTACCTGAGATCCCACAGTTAATTTCTATTCTGTGTATCTAACATCACAGTGATGTTAGATAGGTGATTTTCTTTTTTAACAGCAGCCACTAAAATAAATTGAGCATATGAATGACAGTGTACAGGCAGTGGTCACAAGTAAATGTCACTCCTCCCTCCCCCCAACAAGATTTTACAATTTTGTACATTACTGTGGATTACTCTGATTTCTGCGGGACCTGAACCCACCATCCCACTATAGGGTGTTAGAATGGGACCATAAAGCTGAAAGTTTAGACTTCAGACAGTACAGCAGTTCACTAGAAACCTGGGCTAGAGGAAGTATTGCCACATCAGAAACCTGAGGTTTTGAACAGCCTTGGACTTCCTGACTCCTAAGCTTTGGGCCTTACGAAGTAAAACCCATGTGACTTTCATTATAGCTAATAGGAATTCCCTGGCTAACACACTGCAAAAAAAACTTTGGAACTATACCCTGGGTGCACTGCAGAGCAAAACAGATTACTGTTATTAACTATGGGTCAATTCTGCAATTCTTTCTGCATAAGGAAATGCTACTCCTTGTAAATGAGCAAGAAGAACTCGGCCATATCTGAGCCACTATAAGGAGAAATATTCTGACTTTTGACTGGATAAATCATTCCATCTAATAGCAAAGAGCACTTTCCCAAAACTGGCATTTTTCTTTCGGGCTTAGTTACATGGCTCATTTAGGCCCCACCCTTCCACATATTTAGGTGTGTGGGTACATTACTTACGTGAATAATCCCATCGAAGTCTACGGTCCTCATCCAAAGTATACTGAAGTCAACAGAAAGACTCCAATTGATGTCAGTGTGTTTTGAATCAGGCTGAAGGAGACTACATAAGTGAATAAAGGATTTGCAGGACTGGGCCTGATATATTTCCACACATACCTCATTTGTTGGTGGTTGTGGAGGAGCTACACGTTCAATATCCTTCTCAAATAAAAGGTAAGATTTGTAAGGCTTTGTTCATTATAAATCAAAATAACTAATACAGATGTCTCTTCCACACTAGACTACATACATATATTTTATGAATCAGGTCTGTGACTTTCAACATCTTGACCAATTTGTTTGCTGCAGTTTCATGGGGTTAACTCTTTGGTTTGCAGTGTAAATAATATTGTACATCTGCTATTTTATTATACAAATATATGTCCTGTGAATTGTTTCTTTTTAGAATGTTCTAGCTATGTCATATTTTACTTACAATGACATCATACAACCTGGGTTTAATGTACAAATGTATCTGTAGGGCATGATTTAAATAGTTTATATTTTGCAATGTCAGATATATTTTGTTTTTGTTTTCTAAAATAGATGCAACTCAAAATCTGTCCAGTTCCAAAAATGGTTCCTATAGTGTCTGGAAAATATTTTCCCTTCTCTAATAGTACAGGAATACGAACCAGTATTCCTAAATGAAATGATCAAATATGTCTATTGTCACTAGCAGTTTGAGATTAGAAGTACATGTACAAGTATGTAAGCATTTATAGAGTTAAACAAAACATCCGGTGTATCTTCCTTGCTTTTCATGCAACAATATCTTTTGATCATTTGGTACACTTTTTCTTTGTAACTAATATCTGTGAGTCATACACAGTGTAAATAGCATGATTCATTATGCAAAATTTCTAGGTATTTACAGATTACGGAAAAAGGTGAATTTGTATATGAAAAAATTAACAGTTGATCTGAATAACATAAAATAAAGTGGTGATGACTGTTGTGTGACATATTTATACGGTTCATTTCTAAATTGTCTGTTAAAGAAAAAACTTTTATTTGCCTTTTAATGTCCAGTTACTTACAGTATATTTACATCAATAAAACATACAAAAATATGTTAAAAGTCCTGATGAATCATTGACATTTTAGCTTTGCCTGTTGGTAATTGTCCTGTAAAAAGCAGAGTTTAAAAAATAAACAAACAAAACCCCCTCAAATTCACTAGAAACATTATATAACCCGATAGGACAGACTGCATAGCCAGCGAATGTTGCTAACCAATGAACCAGCAAAGATTGTAATGATGTGTTTAAAAAAAACCCCATAAATAAAATATCACATTTTAGTAATTGTGCAGTTATTTTAATTTTGTTCTGTGTGATATATCCCTATGTGTGGCCCTTGAGAGATGACTTCCTTGCTGCATGTAGCCGCAACAAAACCTGGTCTTAAATAGTTTAGGATTTAACCCAGGAAACCTTCTCCACCCAGTGGAGGATGAGTGAGGGACTGTTCCCCACATGTGTCACCAGTGCTTCTTCATCCAGGTAGCATTCTTTCCCTAAAGATATAGTTGAACTCCTTCAGCCTGGGGTACATGATATGCAAAGTGTTGAGAACTCAGCATGCCTAAGCTGCTGGGCCAGTGTAGTGATTGGTGAATGGAAGTAACATGCTTTTTGCTAGTATGATTCATACACTTTAGTTTCTAGGGCCACACAGACAGTATTCTGTCATGTTCTGGTCTCAGACTAGTGTAAACCCAGAGTAGTTGATAACAAATCTGGAGAAATTCAATTCACTTTATTTCATTGTGAGAGGAGAATTTGGCCCATTAGCTACAAGTCCTGTGCAAACTTCTGTACAGAGATTTACCAATTAGTACAGAGTCTAACCTACATCTGGCACCGTAAAGACTAACACATTTATTTGAGCATAAGCTTTCATGGGCTAAAGGCCACTTCATCAGATGCATGCAGTGGAAGATACAATAGGAAGATAGATATATACAGAGAACATGGAAAAAATGGGGGTTGCTATACGAACTCTTAACGAGACCAATCGATTAAGGTGGGCTATTATCAGCAGGAGAAAAAAAATGTGTAGTGATAATCAGGATGGCCTGTTTCAAACAGGTCTTAAGAAGGTGTGAGTAACAGTAGGGAGAAAATTAGCATGGAGAAATAGTTTTTAGTTAGTGTAATGACTCATCCACTCCCAGGCTTTACTCAAGCCTAAATTAATGGTGCCCAGTTTGCAGATTAATTCCAGTTCTGCTGTTTCGTGTTGGAGTCTGTTTTTGAAGTTTTTTGCAACAAAGCTCCTTGCCAACTCTGGCCACATATCTATTCAAGGGACACCATCATAGGACCTAATCACATCAGCCACGCTATCAGAGGCTCGTTCACCTGCACATCTAACCAATGTGATATATGCCATCATTAGCCAGCAGTGCCCCTCTGCCATGTACATTGGCCAAACCAGACAGTCACTACATAAAAGAATAAATGAACACAAATCAGACGTCAAGAATTATAACATTCAAAAACCAGTCGGAGAACACTTCAACCTCCCTGGACACTCAGTTACAGACCTAAAAGTAACAATTATTCAACAAAAAAACTTCAAAAACAAACTCCAGCGAGAAACAGCAGAACTGGAATTAATCTGCAAACTGGACACCATTAAATTAGGCTTGAATAAAGACTGGGAGTTGATGAGTCATTACACTAACTAAAAACTATTTCCCTATGCTAATTTTCCCCCTACTGTTACTCACACCTTCTTATCAACTGTTTGAAATGGGCCATCCTGATTATCACTACAACTTTTTTTTTCTCCTGCTGATAATAGCCCACCTTAATCAATTGGTCTCGTTAAGAATTAGTATGGCAACCCTCATTTTTTCCATGTTCTCTGTATATATCTATCTATCTTCCTACTGTATTTTCCAGGGCATGCATCTGATGAAGTGGGCTTTAGCCCATGAAAGCTTGTGCTCTAATAAATTTGTTAGTCTCTAAGGTGCCACAAGTACTCCTCGTTCTTTCTGCTGATACAGACTAACATGGCTACCACTCTGAAACTGTAACCTACATCTGCTATTCCAATGTAAGCCTTTCTTGAAAGTATAAAAATTGGAGCAAACAGCATGGTTGTATTCTGATGTGGACAGATAGCAAGTATAAACTACATCGGATGGAATTTACCCAAGTTGCTTTACTTTGTGTTTCTGAAGTTGGAACTAAAATGCACTGATGGGTTTTAGGCCTTAACTCTTCCAGATGTCAGCCCTCTAGTGTTGGGAAATCCTGATATCTGACGGTAACTGTTAGTAGCAACTTAAGATGATTAAAGCTATCCAAGCAGACAGTGGATATAACTAACAATATTAGAAAGGGATTATGACATTGAAGTAAACATCAATTTGTATACAACAGAAAACATGTTCAGCACTGTTCCCTTGACAGCATTTTTATAGAGGGCTCAGACATTCCTGTCTAGGATTAAGGGATTTAGGATGGTGTCGGGAGAGAATGTGTGTTTTGGATCATGCTAAAATGACTTATTTCCTTTTGGAAATTTCTAGTGATGAGGAAAGACTAGCGGCTAAGTCCTGGAGAACAGGTGGGAAAAAAATGCATCTTAATCAAACGAATGTGCAAAAATACACCAAGGTATCAGTGTTAGCTCCTTGGTCTGAAGATTAGAGCAAAAGGAAGCTACCATACTATAAGTTCACTAATGCTAGAGATCCTGTGTATGTTACATATTCTCAGCTCCCCCTTGACCTTTACAATCTATAGTAACTAAACTGAATGCATTCCTTGCTCCATTCAGTCTTTGCAACTCCATCTTTTAAAGAATACGTATTAACTGGGGTTGGACAGAAAACGTTGATGGAACAGGCTGTTGGAAAAGGCTGTTTCAGCAAAACCAAATTAGTTGGCAGGAACATCTCTATTCTGACAATTTACTATGGAAAAGTTTTGAAACAATTCAAAATCAAAATGGATTGTTTTGTTTTCACTTTTATATCATAGTTTATAAAAGTCCAAACAAAATGAAATACTTCATTTTGATTTCTGATCAATTTGATGTTTCTGAATGGAACTATTTTGGAATTTCCATTCAGCAGCAAATATTTAACGTTCATCCTAATTTGGGATCAAAATAAAATTTGAAATGTGGGAATTTTCCACAAGATTGATATTTTATTTTACCAGCAGTGCAAATAGTAATGCCTCACTGCTACACTCAAGTGTTTTCTATTTCTTTCACTGATAGTAACTAATATTTTGGGTGACACATAATTATGATCAGTACCGGTGGTGTAGCATTTATAGAGGGGTGGTCTAAGGAAAATTAACTACAAAGGAAATATGCTCCCAATAGTGCTGGTAGGTGTAATGTGATCTGAATTATATCATGCAATGGAGATAAACACTAAAGGCTACACATATTTGCATTGATAATTAATAGCCTCTTATTTGGACTGATAGTAGGGAGTCTTCCCCAAAACATGGCATCCCAAAAGCAGTAATAGCTCATTTTCATGTGACAAAAAAAGATTCTATTCATTTGAAAAAGCCCAACAAACTAAGATTCAGAAATGGATTGTTTAAATTCAGGATAAATGGACCAAATTTATTCCTGGTATAACTGCATCTGCATTGACTCCAATGGAGTTAAAACATCAGTGATTTTGGCCAATTAAGTTTCCTTTGCCTTTGCCTTGTATTGTTTCAAGCCTGGCACCTGCTTCCAAGAAAAAAATGAACTGATGGAAGATTTGCCTGTTCCTTTATTCAAAATTGTTCTGGAAAAATATTTAGAGTGAAGTTCTCAATAGTTTCAGCACCTGAAAGTCAGCTCTGGAAAGAATTAGAGTTGGAGGATAATGTATGCAGATCAAGAGGCCATGAGAAAGATAGTATAACTTCCTTATTCATTTGCAATGCACTGAAAGATCTTAAGCCCTGGAGTCAAATTGCCCATAGAGAATACTCTTCTGAAATGAGGGTAACTAATGAAAATATTGATCCTGGCAGCAACCACTATGGCCTTTCACCCCACCCTAACTCCCTGCCCTTCTTAACCAGGACATGATGATGACAGGGCAAAGAGAGCTTGGTTTGTTTGCTATCTGATAAACAATATTTTAAGTTTCTCAAACATCTCTTTGGGGGCGGGGGGAGTCTGCAAATGAGAGTGGAGAACTGAGGATTTCTTGCAATTTTTCATTAAAGACATTGAAGTCAGGGAAGCGGAACTTTGAATTTTAGTTTTCCACTCTAGAAAAGCAGCCTATCACTGAGGAAATTGTTTTAGTTAAGAGACTGACAAGTTACTACTTGGGCAATCATAGCTCTTTGTCAAAAGGCGCAAGAGCTTCATGGGAGAGATGCGTGACTGAGACATTTGCTCTGTCTAAAGTGGATTAAAAGGCACATGTTAATAAATGGGTTTCCCAAGCTAGAATATGGTTGGAACATCATGCCAACATTATTATTACAGAATAACTATGGCCAAGATGTGATGATAAGCAAGGGAGGGGGGAAAAAACAGATCATTGCTCAGAGACAAAAATTTCTTGAAGAGGGCATTACACTCTCACAAAATTCTGGTTACTAGCTGGACAATATGTCCAGAGGAACATGTACGTCTCAAGGGGATACTGATTAATGACAGACACATTCCATCTTCTGACTCAAGCAAGCAACTGCTATTGATTTCAATCCACATGTGCATGCAAGAGTAGAGTTTGGTCCAAAGTTGTATCCCACTTTAACTGGTGTCATTTACTCAAGAAGAAAAATAACAGATTTAGTGAAAGATGAAACAAGCAGAAAAGCGGTGGGACTCAGAAAAGCAAGGTAAGGAAGATTAATTGTGTTTACAATATCTTTTAATGAAGCACAGTACTACTTCAGCTCTTCTGCTTAGTGCTCAAATCCCTAGGAAGAAATGAAGGACTGAGAAGGGCTTAGAAGGAAAACATCGACTTGAAGAAATGTGACTCTGCTGGCAAGGAGGGACATGAAAGCTAAAGAAAAATTAATTCAAGAACCTGATTCTGCTCCACTGAAGAACATTGGATGAAATCACCTATCTTGAGTTCAGAATTAGGGGTATGCAGCAACAAAAATGGTTTGAACTGGATAGAGTCACACTGCCCAGAGTCCTGGTTGCTCTGTTAGCTGGAATTACTATTCTGTCTCAGAAATGCATTCTTAAGAAAGAGCTACTTTCTCTTCCAGCATAACACCACTGACACCAGGGAAGTTAAACTAGCAGAGAATTTGGTCCATAGGGCAGAGTAGGCAGAAAGAAGTGCTGGTAGAAAGAATGTAAAGTCTAGAGGCATAAAAGCCCATGAGGTCCTCTCCCTCAATGATTCCCCATTGTACCTTTACTAATGCTTTGTTTCATGGATGCCTCAAAGGGCTAGGCAATGGGGCTTCAGCTTTCCCTTGGATTATCACAATCAAATGTATATTTCATGTCAGAAAGACAGTTACTTCCTTACATCTGTACTTAGTGTCATGTACTTCATATACTGGTATGTTACTATCAAGCCCTTAGACCTTGATATTGCATTGTCCTTAGGAATCGCTAATCTAAACGCTATGCCCATAGGTATAGCCACATATGTTTTTAAAAAATTGGTAGACCTCTTTAAGACTGAGCCTGATAAGTTTATGAAGGGGATGGTATGATGAGATTACCTACAACGGCATGTGGCCTGTCTGCAACTGCTAATAGCAAATATCCTCAATGGCCGGAGATGAGACACTAGATGGGGAAGGGTCTGAGTTACTACAGACAATTATTTCCCAGGTGTCTGGCTGGTGGGTCTTGCTCACACACGCAGGGTCCAACTGACCGCCATATTTGTGGTTGGGAAGGAATTTTTCACTGGGTCAGATTGGCAGAGACCCTGGGAGTGGGGAAGGGGGTTCACCTTTCTCTGCAGCATGGGGCATGGGTCACTTGCAGGTTTAAACTAGAATAAATGGTGGATTATCTGTAACTTGAAGTCTTTAAACCATGATTTGAGGTCTCTCGTAACTCAGTCAGAGGTTAGGGGTCTATTACAGGAGTGAGTGGGTGAGGTTCTGTGGCTAGATGACCATGATGATCCCTTCTGGCCTTAAAGCCTATGAGTCTAAGAGTTGCCCAGAGAATTCTTATGAGCCACTGGAAATATACATTGAATTGCTCATTTATCAAGTAGCTTAATGCAATTACTTGAATACATGTGTGTAAATCTTAGCAGCAAGAAAAAGAGAACTGTGATCCAATCTCCTTTACTTGACTTTGAAAACTTCTGCTAGACTGTGTGGAAGTGTCCATTGTGTAATATATTTTCTATTTCTTATACAAAGGTGTTTCTTTATTACAGTTACTTTAAGAAAATAAATAAACTCTTTGATGCATAAAGCCCAGCAGGCAGCTTGTGCTATGCTGATAGTGACAGATCAGCGAATACCCTCGCATTTCAGTATTCTGTTGTGAGCTGTCACTGCTTCTTGTGTTGAATATGGAAATGAGAGTGATCACAGGCCATTGTGACCCATGTGGAAAACTGAATGTAACATTCACTAGTGAAGGAGAAGGGCTGAATTCCCCAATTCTGCAATTGGTAGAATGTGGGTTGACTGCTCAGTCTCCGCAGAGGTCACTAATGTCAACGGAGGGCTGCATGGTTGCAGCAGTCGACCCATGTGTCATCGATTTAGGATTTGGCTCACAGCTATATAACATACCTTGGCAACTACAGCAAGGGTAACTTATGAACTGTTCTCATTCAGCTTCCCCAGGCATTGGCTTTTCTTCAGATTCAGGATTACAGCTCATCTATGTTTTTTTCCTCTCAAATATTTATCATGGAAAACTGCACAGTGAATCATACCCTATTTTCAGGCTAGGATTCCTCTCTCATATTCCCCTCTCTTGAGTCCAGCAAAGCAGTACAGTGTCTAGCTCCATAATCCAGTTTATTCTGGACGATTTGCCATTAGGACTCCATCATGAGAGAGAAGATGGTTATATTTATGCTTTTCTCCTTCAGTGAGCTGGAAATATCAAGCATTGTGTCAGTCACTGTGGATGTGTTCCTATTGATTCCTGTCAATTGTGTTTGCCAAGACTGACGGCCAGAGGCAAGAACAACCTTTGACAGAAAACTCCTCATATGTCTGAACACCTTCCTCTAGCCTTTGTTACTGTTTGCCTAGCTGATGCCAGTGTATGTCATAAAGCTCACACAGAACAACCCCTTCCACCACATCACATCAGCTGTGGGCCAGCTATTTCCATCAAAGCTATTGTGGGAGTCCAGGGCCAGGTATTCAGATGGCAGGGGGAAGGGTACAGATTAAAAGCCTGAACAGAATAGACTAATGTCCTCTCTGCCTGTCTCACTAAGGCGCAAAGACACGTGACCAATACCCTGAATACACGAGGCATTGCCCTGCATCTTCACTTGGCTCTCTTCCGCCAACGTAAACATCACCACCAGAGGACAAGAAGCATGGTGGACTCAATTCTGAATCACTGTAATAGATTTCTCCTTCATCTAAATCTTTCTTAGTAGGTTAGGAGTTATAGACAGACTCTCTCCCCTACTGGCTGGTGATTTGCAACCTCTTTGTTTTCTCATCCATTACAGAAGTGTGGCCAAATAAGAGTGGACATCTAAGGACACTTTATAAGGCCCTAACATAGCATTGCTGGATATGGCTGAGATTGTGGCACCCCTGAACTTGCTACACAAGTCTTGGCTGGTGTCTCCAAGCAGGGACTCAACATATGGCGGCGGTCATGGCACACTTGCATTTTGCAGTTCCTTGAGAACTGCTTGCATGTTCTGATATACCCCAAACACTATGGGATACGTTGAAGTCTCCTGGGCGTCCATAGGCAACTGTAAATATTCATCATACAGAGAACAAAGTTAGAATGTTAGGTTAAGGAAACTCCATGTTCCTAACAGAATAGTGCCACATATGATACATGTATGCACAGTGTTGTTGTAGCCCCATGTTGGTCCCAGGATATTAGAGAGGCAAGGTGGGTGAAGTACTAGTTTTTGTTGGACCAACTTCTGCTGGTGAGAGAGACAAGCTTCCAAGCTTACACACAGCTCTTCTTCAGATCTGGGAAATGTACTCACAGTGTCACAGCTAAATACAGTCCTTGCTATTGTGTTCCAT
The DNA here is from genome assembly GCF_965140295.1 of Lepidochelys olivacea. Classification (NCBI taxonomy): domain Eukaryota; kingdom Metazoa; phylum Chordata; order Testudines; family Cheloniidae; genus Lepidochelys; species Lepidochelys olivacea. Next base: position 37,419,641 of record NC_140411.1, on the reverse strand, counting down.
GTTGTATTTAGCTATGACACTGTGAGCACATTTCCCAGACCTGAAGAAGAGCTCTGTATGAGCTCAAAAGCTTGTCTCTCTCACTAACAGAAGTTGGTCCAATAAATATTACCTCACCCAGCTTGTCTCATGCATAATACATAATATTTTAATTCTCTATATACCTCGCCCTATATATTACTTCAAGAATATTACTATTTTTCTAAATGAGATATGCTAAGAATGGCACATAGATAGTAAGCTCTATGGGGTAGGGACCATCTTTTTGTTCTGTGTTTGCACAGTGCATCGCACAATGGATCCCAGGGTTGTGACTGAGGCTGTGGGCATTATCACAATACAAATAAATAAATAACAATATAAAGATGCACATGCCTCCATCTGGGCGGGTACACAAGAAATCCTGAATCTTCAATGCAGAAATCTCTAAAGGAAATGCAAAAACAGTATGTACCTTGTAATAGAACAGATTATTTCTATGTACAAAGCATTAAATGATCTTTACTATGGTAATGGGGACTTCCAAGAAAGACTTTCAGAAGCAAAGAGCTGGATGATCATAATGGTCCCTTCTGACCTAAATATCTATGACAGGGGTCGTTGAAGATGAAGCAATTACAGCTCCAACTCAAATGAGCAGAAATCAACCTGAATCAACAAAATGCCAAGAAAAATTGAAAGACAGAACACAAAGGCTGAATATGAGGCTGCTATGTCTTGCTGAGGGGGAAGGAGGAGGAGCGATGCTGTCAATTTTAAATAGCTTTCTATAAGAAATCTTTTCATGAAAGGACTTGTATCCTGCATTTTGAATGAGAAAAAGAACATTGCAGCCCTTTACCAGAACCTATTGGTGATAAAACACCAACAGCAGTGATGATAATATTCTTGAATTTCCAAGCTAAATAGAGGGTTTGAAAATTAACCTGTCACATGGACTCTATAATTTATAAGGAGAAAAGAGAGTCTTCCCTGATGTCTGTGCTGCCAGTCAAAGTAGGAGAATGCATTTTATTCCAGTAAAAAGAAAATTGTTAAAAGACAAAGGATCATTCTTTGCTTTCCTGAAAGAAAGGATTTATTATATATAGGAATCAAGCTTAGTTCTTCCATAGCTTAGAAGACTAGCTTATTACTTTTCTGGATTGCCTGGAAAATCAAGAAGGACCTCAGCAATTCATGAGTGAACCCAGAAGACCTCTATTACCAGGAAGATGGACACAGATGAATTCTAAAGCTTCATGGAAGACAGGAGCTGGCCACCCAGGAATCATAAAGAGAAAGAAGTTGAGAGGAGCCCTGGCAGTTCATAACCATTAGAGGCAAGTGGTCACTGTAGCATTACACATAGCTGGAGACAGAGAAAGATGACAGGCTCTGGCCACCAGAGAAGAAGACCAGAACATAAGAACGGCCATATTGGGTCAGACCAAAGGTCCATCTAGCCCAGTATCCTGTCTTCTGACAGTAGCAAATACGAGGTGCCTCAGAGGGAATGAACCAAACAGGTAATCATCAAGTGAACCATCCCCTGTCGCCCATTCCCAGCTTCTGGCAAACAGAGGCTAGGGACACCATCCCTGTTCATCTTGGCTAATAGCCATTGATGGACCTATCCTCCATGAATTTATCTAGTTCTTTTCTGAACCCTGTTATAGTTTTGGCCTTCACAACATCCTCTGGCAAGGAGTTTCATAGGTTGACTGCGTTGTGTGAAAAAATACTTCCTTTTGTTTGTTTTAAACCTGCTGCCTATTAATTTCATTTAGTGGCCCCTAGTTCTTGTGTTATGAGAAAGAGTAAATAACACTTCCTTATTTACTTTCTCCACACCCAGTCATGATTTTATAGACCTCTATCATATCTCTCCTTAGTCGTCTCTATTCCAAGCTGAAAAGTCCCAGTCTTATTAATCTCTCCTCATATGGCATCCGTTCCATACCCCTAATAATTTTTGCTGCCCTTTTCTGAAACTTTTCCAATTTCAATATATCTTTTTTGAGATGGGGTGACCACATCTGCATACAGTATTAAAGATGTGGAAATACTATGGATTTATATAGAGGCAATATGATATTTTCTGTCTTATTATCAATCCCTTTCTTAATGATTCCCAATGTTCTGTTCACTTTTTTGACTGCCACTGCACATTGAGTTGATGTTTTCAGAGAATTATCCACAATGACTCCAAAATCACTTTCTTGAGTAGTAACAGCTAATTCAGACCCCATCATTTTATATGTATAGTTAGGATTATGTTTTCCAATATGCATTACTTTGTATTTATCAACATTGAATTTCATCTGCCATTTTGTTGCCCAGTCACTCCGTTTTGAGAGATCCTTTTCTAGCTCTTCACATTCTGCCTGGGACTTAACTATCTTTGTATCATCTGCAAATTTTGCCACCTCACCGTTTACCCCGTTTTCCAGATCATTCTTCCAGAAGGAAGAATTTTACACAGTTTGAAATTGCAAACTGATACCAGGTCCTCAACATGGAAACTATGGAAGGTATCTCTCAAGATCCAGCTGGTCCAAGGGAATGGAGAGATGTACAGGACACATCTGTGGATGGCAGCTCAACGCCACTGGTAAGGAAATCGACCTTGCCCACAAATACTCTCCAAACATCCAAGGGAGAGAGAAGATCTTTGTTGCAGATTCTATACTCAGAAGAATCAGAAGAACATTCTGCAGGACACAGGTGGACAACAGGGTGGCATGCTGGTTCCTCGGAGACAAGAAAGAAGATGTCACGCTAAGATTGGATAGGCTTCGGAAGTCGACAGACAAGAATCCATTGGTTCATATCAGCACTAATGAAACTGCATTATGGGATATCTCACAGATAATATATTACTTCAGGGAACTCATAAATAAAATAATGTCCAAGCAATCTTCTTGGGGATACTTCCCACAAGCGAGGAAGATAGAAGATTCTGGAAGTGAACCCTGGTGAGGCAAGTGGTGTAGGGTGGAGGATTTGGGAGTTTTAGAACATAGGTCCACTTTCTATGGGAAGAGGGGGATGTATAGTTTGGATGGCCTCCACCTCATTAGAAAGGGAACCAATCTCCTCGGGGATGACCTGGCTAGAGTAGTCAGGAGGGCATTAAACTAATTACAAAAGGGGTGGGTAAAAACAGGTAAGATTTGAGTTCTCATTTATCACAGAATCAAGATGTTGAGAACAAAACTAAACAATGACCCAGAGGATATGAAGAGAATAAATTCTTTAATTGGTTATATACCAGTGCTTGGATCATGTGTAACGAACAAGAGGAATTGGAATTGCTCATTTATGAGCACAAATTCAATTTAGTTGTTATTACTGAAACCTAGTGGGATGGTTCGCACAACTGGAATGTTAAAATAAATGGTTATAACCTATTTAGGAAGGAATGAGTGGGCAAAAAGGGAGGGAGTCAGAAATGGCATTATTTGTTTCCAAGACACTGGTAATCAGAAGAAAATAGAATGTTTATGGATCAATGTCATAACAGACAAAGCACAAGAAGAGGTATTAGTTTGTGTCTGCTACAGACCACCAAATCACACTAGGAGACAGGACGACTGGCTCATTACACACTTATCTATAATCTGAATGGAAAAACTGCGTGGTCGTGTGGGGTTTCAATCTGCGTGACATAAATGTAGGACTGGAAGGGACCTTTGATAGGGACCTTGCTTCACTTGAATCACTTTCAGCTTCTCTGTTGAGTTGGGATATTTTCTGTTGTATGAATGAAGCAACAGTTGTCCTGTCCCCTAGTGTGATTTGGTGGTCTGTAGCAGACATTAAGTAATACCCCATTTTGTGCTTTGTCTGTTATGACGTTGATCCATGAGCATTCAATTTTCTTCTGATTACCAGTGTCTTGGAAACAAATAATGTAAATAAGAGCAGAAGCAAAACTGTGATTGTGGTCCATGCTTGCAGTTAAATGTGCACACTGCGTCGTAGCAAATGGATTAATGTACAGATGGCAATGACTTTGTTTAATGCTATGCAAGCTCAACAGAAAGCCATCAAAATGCACAGCACCATGTAGAGTCAAATGCACGGTGCCATCTGAGGACCTGATATGTCTGGAGCAATCAGCTTTGCTAGTTATTCATTGCTGTGGGTAAAATGTGCACTGTATGTTTTTTTTCCCCCTAAAACGTCTCACGTTTCCCCAGAATACATTCTGTGCCATCCCAGGGGGGCCTGCTCCCAATTTGAGAACCTCCGCTTTACAGTTATAGATTCAAGGAGCTCTATTTAGCTTAACAAAGAGAAGGTTAAGGGGTGACTTAATCACAATTGTAAGTACCTACATGGAGAACAAGAATTTGACAATGGGCTCTTCAATCTAACAGATAAAGGTAAAACATGATCTAATAGCTGGAAGTTGAAGCTAGACAAATTCAGATTGGAAATCAGGCGTAAGTTTTAGTGGAAAGAGTAATTAACCATTGGAATAATTTACCTAGTATTGTGGTGGATTCTCCATTAATGATAATTTTTAAATCAAGCTTGGATGTTTTTCTAAAAGCTCTGCTCTAGGAATTATTTTGGGGATGTTCTATGGTCTGTGCTATACAGGAGGTCAGACTTGATGATCACAATGGTCCCATCTAGCTTTGGAGTCTATGAATCTTAGTAGATTTCTTAATGTCCCAAGTGAAAAAAGGGTTTGATTAAAGTAAACTTTGGCAATGTCAGAGAACGGGTACTGCACTGGAATGTGCTGCAAGTTTGTAATTGTGATGTAATGGTTTATTGAGACAAGGGTATGTCAGTAAAAAGAAAAGGAGTACTTGTGGCACCTTAGAGACTAACATATTTATTTGAGCATAAGCTTTTGTGAGCTACAGCTCACTTCATCGGATGCATGCAGTGGAAAATACAGTGGGGAGATTTTATATACACAGAGAAAATGAAACAATGGGTGTTACCATACACAGTGTAACGAGAGTGATCAGGTAAGGCGAGCTATTACCAGCAGGAGAGAAAAAAAACCTTTTGTAGTGATAATCAAGGTGGGCCATTTCCAGCAGTTAACAAGAACATGTGGGGAACAGTAGGGGAGAAAAATAAACATGGGGAAATAGTTTTACTTTGTGTAATGACACATCCACTCCCAGTCTTTATTCAAGCCTAATTTAATGGTGTCCAGTTTGCAAATTAATTCCAATTCAGCAGTCTCTTGTTGGAGTCTGTTTTTCAAGTTTTTTTGTTGAAGAATTGCCACTTTTAGGTCTGTAATCGAGTGACCAGAGAGATCGAAGTGTTCTCCGACTGGTTTTTGAATGTTATAATTCTTGACGTCTGATTTGGGTCCATTTATTCTTTTACATAGAGACTGTCCGGTTTGGCCAATGTACATGGCAGAGGGGCATTGCTGGCACATGATGGCATATATCACATTGGTAGATGTGCAGGTGAACGAGCCTCTGATAGCGTGGCTGATGTGATTAGGCCCTATGATGGTGTCCCCTCAATAGATATGTGGACACAGTTGGCAACAGGCTTTGTTGCAAGGATAGGTTCCTGGGTTGATGATTTTGTTGTGTGGTGTGCAGTTGCTGGTGAGTATTTCCTTCAGGTTGGGAGGCTGTCTGTAAGCAAGGATTGGCCTGTCTCCCAAGATCTGTGAGAGTGATGGGTCATCCTTCAGGATAGGTTGTAGGTCCTTCATGATGCGCTAGAAAGGTTTTAGTTGGGGGCTGAAGGTGATGGCTAGTGGTGTTCTGTTACTTTCTTTGTTGGGCCTGTCCTGTAGTAGGTAACTTCTGGGTACTCTTCTGGCTCTGTCAATCTGTTTCTTCACTTCAGCAGGTGGGTATTGTAGTTGTAAGAACTTTTGATAGAGATCTTGTAGGTGTTTGTCTCTGTCTGAGGGGTTGGAGCAAATGCGGTTGTATCGTAGAGCTTGGCTGTAGACAATGGATCGTGTGGTGTGGTCTGGATGAAAGCTGGAGGCATGTAGGTAAGTATAGCGGTCAGTAGGTTTCCAGTATAGGGTGGTGTTTATGTGACCATCTTTATGCGGATACAGACTACCACAGCTGCTACTCTGAAACCTGTCAGTAAAAAGAGGATGGCAATTTTATTTATTTCTTATTCATCAGTTATACAAGATATGAATCACTAACAAACACTTTTTACAACATTTCCATTGGAAGAGAATAGTTGAGGACCCTCCAAAGATGTGAGTAGAATATCCCTGCTGGTGGGTGGATTAGTTTAGCACATGGGTCATAGACTTAACGGGTCTACAGGTATTGTGACAGGGTCGGGCCAGATGGCTACAGGAGAGTAATAGAAGGCAGCTATATTAGCCCCAGGTTAAGTAGGTCCCTTTTCCCTGGGTAAGGTTAACAGGGAAGGTTCCAGAACAATCAGGAACCTTCTGGAGACAGTTAAGACAGACAGGCTGATTAGAATACCTGCAGCCAATCAAGAAGCTGCTAGAATAAATTAAGGCAGGCTAATCAGAGCACCTGGGTTTAAAAAGGAGCTCACTTCAGTTTGTGGTGCGCATGTAAGGAGCTGGGAGCAAGAGGCGCTAGGAGCTGAGAGTGAGAACGCATACTGTTGAAGGACTGTCAAGCATTATCAGACACCAGGAGGAAGGTCCTATGGTGAGGATAAAGAAGGTGTTGAGAGGAGGCCATGGGGAAGTAGCGCAGGGAGTTGTAGCTGTCGCACAGCTGTTCCAGGAGGCACTCTAGATGGCTGCATTCCACAGGGCCCTGGGCTGGAACCCGGAGTAAAGGGTGGACCTGAGGTCCCCCCAAACCTCCCAATTCCTGGTCAGACACAGGAGGAATTGACCTGGATTGTGGGTTTATGAAAACGGCCAATCTGAGGACTGCTGTGAAGCTCCAAGGCGAGCAAATCCGCTAATAAGTGCAAGACCCACCAAGGTAGAGGAGGAACTTTGTCACAGTATGTTCATACTGGAGTTATACAATGTAATTTCCGGCTCGTGTAGACATCTATCATGCTAAAAATAGAAGTGGTGCAAGTAGCAGGAGGGACTAATCACCCCCAAATATGTACCTAACCAAATTCCTAGTTATGTACTTGGGTTGGCTAGCCCCTCACACTACTGCAGATACACTTCTGTTTCTAGTTAGCTAGCTCGAATAGAGCTAGCATGGGTATGTCTACTTGATCTTGAAATTACACTTTCCAGCTTCAGTGTAAACATATTCTGTGCTGAAGGATTGTCTAGGGAAGGAGGGCTCAGACTTTTTCATTATTAAGACAGAATTTCATCCAGGTACTCCCGTATTGAGCCCAGTAACCTCATTTTAACATGGAAAGTCTTGCAATGCATCACCCCTCTGCTTTGCAATGACCCCTCTTCCCACTGGCATGCCTTTATGGCAACTGCTACAATGGCTCACATGGGAAAATAATATTAGTAGAGGATCAAGTGAATTGTTAGCCATCTCTCAATGCGATTTGGATTCAATGAGGGGAGCCAAAACTTTTTGCCCTGCCATATCTTTGTGGCCAGTTGTCTATGGAACATTTGCAATCAATGGATCATAGTTTGGAAGCCACTGTTCTAGAGTACATGTCTCCTAATGCTGGCTGCTTGCTAAGTGAATATCCACAACAAAAGGATATATGTTCTATATATTTACACTTATGTAGATTAGAACCTGCTGAAAGGCAACACAGTGGTTGGCATTTGGAAATGATCATGGGTAAAATTTCAGCATCATTATGCCATGTGCTGCCGCCATGGCCTGAGACATATTGTGTAAATGAGTGTGGCTGTACCTGGGCTGTCATGTATTCAGGACAGGGCTGTGTGGTGTGACACACATTGTGGTAATGTTACACTTTCTAATCCAGGTGATACTAGCTATCCTTGGACTTCATGCCTCCTGACTACATTTCCTGATCCTCATTACCATCCAGAATGACAGTTTGATGATCCCACTGCAGAACCAATTTGGAAATAGAATGTAACTTAGGTATCTTGAAAATGACATCCCAATGCACTGACTGTAGTGAGAGTGCTCTACAGCTGGCTGCTTAGTACGTGTGTCATGTAGTCATCTGAGGCTGAATAACACTGCAATGCTAGGAGAGATTCCTGAGATCAGAATCTGGCCAACAGTATTTTTCTAAAAATGCATAGAAGAATAGTTCATAAAAAGGAGAGTACTACTAGGACCAAACACAACTGTATTTCAACTGATGATTAAGAGAGCTTTAAACTAGGAATTTGGGGGAGATGATTGGGAGATGTCCAGGTAATCTCCACGCCGGATTTTAGCATTGAGAGGGAAGAAAACAAAGTAAGCAAGGATACAGCCGTAGGTAGGAGAATGGACATAAGGAGGAAGGGCAGTCTGGATACCAGTCTTATAGGTCACACTGGCTGTAGAATGACCATGCCTAATCCGGTACAGAATGTGAGTGAGGCCAAACAGCAAAAATTAAGATGTTTGTACACCAATGCGAGGAGCCTAGGTAGCAAAATGGAGGAACTAGAGCTCCTGGTGCAGGAAGTGAAACCAGATATTATAGGGATAATAGAAACATGGTGAATAGTAGTCATGACTGGACTACAGCTATTGAAGGGTATGTGCTTTTAGAAATGACAGAAATAAAGGTAAAGGTGGTGGAGTAACATTGTATATCAATGATGAGGTAGAATGTAAAGAAATCAGAAGCGATGGAATGGATAAGACAGAGTCCGTCTGGGCAAAAATCACATTGGGGAAGAAAACTACTTGAGCCTCCCCTGTGATAGTGCTTGGGGTGTGCTATAGACCATGGGGATCTAATTTGGATATGGATAAAGCCCTCTTTAATGTTTTTAATGAAGTAAAGACTTTAACTTCCCAGATATAGACTGGAGGGTGAGTGCTGGTAATAATAATAGGACTCAGATTTTCCTAGATGCGATAGCTGATGGATTCCTTCATCAAGTAGTTGCTGAACCGACTAGAGGGGATGCCATTTTAGATTTGGTTTTGGTGAGTAGTGAGGACCTCATAGAAGAAATGGTTGTAGGGGACAATCTTGGTTCAAGTGATCATGAGCTAATTCAGTTCAAACTGAATGGAAGGATAAACAAAAATAAATCTGCGACTAGGGTTTTTGATTTCAAAAGGGCTGACTTTCAAAAAGTAAGGAAATTAGTTAGGGAAGTGGATTGGACTGAAGAACTTGTGGATCTAAAGGCAGAGGAGGCCTGGGATTACTTTAAGTCAAAGCTGCAGAAGCTATCAGAAGCCTGCATCCCAAGAAAGGGGAAAAAATCATAGGCAGGAGTTGTAGACCAAGCTGGATGAGCAAGCATCTCAGATAGGTGATTAAGAAAAAGCAGAAAGCATACAGGGAGTGGAAGATGGGAGGGATCAGCAAGGAAAGCTACCTTACTGAGGTCAGAACATGTAGGGATAAAGTGAGACAGGCTAAAAGTCAAGTAGAGTTGGACCTTGCAAAGGGAATTAAAACCAATAGTAAAAGGTTCTATAGCCATATAAATGAGAAGAAAACAAAGAAAAAAGAAGTGGGACCACTAAACACTGAGGATGGAGTGGAGGTTAAGGATAATCTAGGCATGGCCCAATATCTAAACAAATACTTTGCCTCAGTCTTTAATAAGGTTAATGAGGATCTTAGGCATAATGGTAGCATGATAAATGGGAATGAGGATATGGAGGTAGATATCACCATATCTGAGGTAGAAGCGAAACTCAAACAGCTTAATGGGACTAAATCGGGAGGCCCAGATAATCTTCATCCAAGAATATTAAAGGAATTGGCACATGAAATTGCAAGCCCATTAGCAAGAATTTTTAATGAATCTGTAAACTCAGGGGTTGTACCATACAATTGGAGAATTGCTAACATAGTTCCTATTTTTAAGAAAGGGAAAAAACGTGATCCGGGTAACTACAGGCCTGTTAGTTTGATATCTGTAGTATGCAAGGTCTTGGAAAAAATTTTGAAGGAGAAAGTAGTTAACTACATTGAGGTCAATGGTAAATGGGACAAAATACAACATGGTTTACAAAAGGTAGATCGTGCCAAACCAACCTGATCTCCTTCTTTGAGAAAGTAACAGATTTTTTAGACAAAGGAAACACAGTGGATCTAATTTACCTCGATTTCAGTAAGGCGTTTGATACCGTGCCACATGAGGAATTATTAGTTAAATTGGAAAAAATGGGGATCAATATGAAAATTACTGAAAGGTGAACTGTCAGGCTGGAGGCAGGTTACCAGTGGAGTGCCTCAGGGATCAGTTTTGGGACCAATCTTATTTAATCTTTTTATTAGTGACCTCGGCACAAAAAGTGGGAGTGTGCTAATAAAGTTTGTAGATGACACAAAGCTGGGAGGTATTGCCAATTTAGAGCGAGACCGGGGTATCATACAGGAAGACTTGGATGACCTTGTAAACTGGAGTAATAGTAATAGGATGAAATTTAATAGTGAGAAGTTTAAGGTCATGCATTTAGGGATTAATAACAAGAATTTTAGTTATAAGCTGGGGACGCATCAATTAGAAGTAATGGAGGAGGAGAAGGACTGTAGAATATTGGTTGACCACAGGATGACTATGACCCGCCAACGTGATATGGCCATGAAAAAAGCTAATGCGGTCTTGGGATGCATCAGGCGAGATATTTCCAGTAGAGATAAGGAGATGTTAATACCATTATACTAGGCACTGGTGAGACCTCATCTGGAATACTGCGTGAAGTTCTGGTCTTCCATGTTTCAGAAGGATGAATTCAAACTGGAACAGGTACAGAGAAGGGCTACTATGATGATCCAAGGAATGGAAAACCTGTCTTATGAAAGGAGACTCAAGGAGCTTGGCTTGTTTAGCCTAACCAAAAAAAGGTTGAGGGGAGATGTGGTTGCTCTCTATAAATATATCAGAGGGATAAATACCAGAGAGGGAGAGGAATTATTTAAGCTCAGTACCAATGTGGACACAAGAACAAATGGATATAAACTGGCCATCGGAAAGTTTAGACTTGAAATTAGATGAAGGTTTCTAACCATCAGAGGAGTGAAGTTTTGGAATAGCCTTCCAAGGGAAGCAGTGGGGGCAAAAGACCTATCTGGCTTCAAGATTAAACTCAATAAGTTTATGGAGGAGATGGTATGATGGGATAACATGATTTTGGCAATTAATTGATCTTTAAATATTCCTGGTAAATAGGCCCAATGGTCTGTGATGGGATGTTAGATGGGGTGGGATCTGAGTTACTATAAAGAATTCTTTCCTGGGTATCTGACTGGTGAATCTTGCCCATATGCTCAGGGTTCATCTGATCGCCATATTTGGGGTCAGGAAGAAATTTTGCTCCAGGGCAGATTGGAAGAGGCCCTGGAGTTTTTTCGCTTTCCCCTGTAGCATGGGACACGGGTCACTTACTGGAGGATTCTCTGCTCCTTGAAGTCTTTAAACCATGGTTTGAGGACTTCAATAGCTCAGACATAGGTGAGAGGTTTTTTTTTATAGGGACCCGTATTCTGAGACCACCTTCCCTGATCCCTTTTCTAGACCTATGGCTTGAGATTTCACCTTCCAAAAGTGATGAGGAGCAGTCTGGAGAGGGTAACTGACCAGGAAAGACTTAAAAGCAAAACACATTTCTAGCATGGCAAAAATTGACTAAGAGCAGGAATGAGGAGTAGTACCTGATATATGAAAGTACTAAACACCAAAGACACACAGGATTAGTTTAGGGTATTTCTAATGGGGCAAGGCTAGGAGCAATATCTGACATTAAACAAATGGAAATATAAATTGAATATCTGGAAAAGATATTGGCCCTTGTCAGGAAAATCTCTTGTGAAGTCAAAAAAGCTTTTCCTAAGTAAAGCATTTCCAGATAGGGCCCTGTAATGTCTAGGCTGTGATGCAATGGGGGAAGATAAAATTAATCCTACTTACTTTGAACATATACATGCTTTGTAAAAAGTGACAAACAAGGGGTATTCCGTTCAGCGTTTAAGAATACATACTGAGCAATCTGTCAGTATTCAGTTAATAATGATCATATGTTGTTGGGAATAATATTGTACTATAGCCTATCCTTGGCATTTATAGGGTGTCTATCACTATCATTTTTAAGAGTGGTGTAAAGGGATGGACAAAATGACTTACGGCGTTTCTTTCTCTATTGTCTATGATTCTATGATGTGACTTCCTTTAGGACAAATATATGTCCCATATTAGGGTCTATTTATACAAGCTCACCAGGTGTGGAAGACAAAAATTTTGGTGGTATCTTGGCTTTCTAACTGACGCACTCCAGGTAGGTCCTTGTTACAAATTTTATCCTTCTATCAGAAAGAATAATGAAGCCTGGAAGGTTGGTTGTGTTGAAATACAAACATGAATCTCAGAGCACATTAAATGGTCTTTATCTGGAGATGCAAGGTGCCTACATGGGTCACAGCTGAGAACGCCAACTCAGCACAGACTGCTGAGAAACAGGGCAGACACATCCCAAACTGGTGGTTATTCTGTCATTAGAGTTTACCAAACCAGTAACTAAAGTGGACTTCTGTATCACCACACTGATTAACAAGAAGCCAAAAACACAGTCTCCTTAGGCATTCCAGTCCCTGGTTCACCACCCAGACAACTAGACTTTATGATGAGAGATTACTGAAAACCAGATTCATCACTCATAAAGTTCTTCCAATCCCAAAGGATCAGCCACCTCAGCAGGTGAATATACGACTTAAATCATATGCAAATACCATGCTTAGAGCCAATCCTTCAGTAACTAAAAATTAAAGGTTTAATAATATAAAAAGAAAAGAAAGTATTAAATGGTTAAGGAATCATATACATTACAATTGATTTTCAGAGATGCAGGTCAGGAGCGTAGCAGTGATGTAAATCTGCTAGCTTGTTCAATCTCTCTGATTACTCAGACTAGTTCGGGGTCATCAGTCCCTTGTTCAAAGCTTCCTTGTTAGAAATCAGTCCTGAGAAATGAAGCAGGAAACGAAGACAAAAGAATGATGTCAAAGTCTCCACTCAGATACATTGAGCCCAAGAGCATGGAAACTTACTGGAAAAAAGATGGAGTCTTAGGTCATATGTCCATACATACTTTGCTGAATCATAAGAGTAGCCATTGGCTCCATGCTGTCTGAGGCATCCTCAGGAAGGGGGTCACTAAAGAGCTGATTTCCCTCAACGGCCCATCACCACATGAATGGCCCATCAACCAGTGATGGCTAGTCTGAACGTAGATTTGTCTGGTCAGAGTTATCAAGAACAGAACATGTTTCAGATACAGACACATAGCAAATACTGATAACTTCAAATACAAAGATGATACGTAGATATTAACAGGATGATCATATTCAGCAAATCATAACTTTTCTATTGATCCCTTATATGACATACTTTGTACAAGAGTTATTACAATTGGGCAACAGTCGTAACAACAGTCGTAATATAAGTGGTCACCTTTCTTCTATACAGCATCACACATGCCCACAAGCAGATCACAGTTCTCTTGAGTTTGTTCATTATTTACATGTTTTTATGCTACATCTTTGAACCTATGGATTGCTCCCAAACAGTTTGTAGTGAGTATTATGTGACTGGAATGAACTGAGTTATGATGAGTCACCTTAGTCACATAATACTGTTTCTATTCTGTGACTGGGTGATAGTAATTTTGGTACACAAAAGGAGGGCTTGAATAGTTTTTGTCCTGTCTATCTAAGGAACTTCAAGATTATCTATCACTGTAGTATCTAAGTGCCATTTTTATCCAAGAGGGGAAGACTGAAGATAAACAGGTGTATGGAATTTTAATTTTTTTCAAGTATCAGAGGGGTAGCCGTGTTAGTCTGTATCCACAAAAACAGCGAGGAGTCCGGTAGCACCTTAAAAATGAACAGATTTATTTGGGCATAAGCTTTTGTGGGTAAAACCCCCCACTTCTTCAGGTGGGGTTTTTTACCCATGCAAGTTTATGCCCAAATAAATCTGTTAGACTTTAAGGTACCATTGGACTCCTCATTGTTAAACTTTTCCTTAGCCAAGCAGGTCATGCCCAAGGCATAATTTTCAGAGACACCTGGGACAGTATATGATTTATTGGTTCAATGGTGAAGTCTTAACTGCGCCACTTCATTGCAGATGAAACCCATGGAAGGCCTCATACAGAGGACATATATTTTCCACAATAACCTACATAGATAAAAGATACTAACCATACAGACAGTGAAGTGCTTTTAATAAGATAGCACTGAAACTACACTCTCCAGTAGCATTCTAACCATCACATATCTACAAGATGAATTTAGTAAAATCCAGGCAAGGTACACATTAGCAATCAAGTTAAGTTACACTAAATTTAACACCTCTATTTTTCAGGTAAGCTAAAATGTTGCCAATTAATTATTAATTGCTCTGTGGTCCCATGTCTCCCCACAGCTATTCTACTACATCTTCTTCTAACTCCAGGATCTATTTGCTTACAAGTATTATTCCGATACCAAGTTCATTATCAGACAGAGCGTAGCAAAAGAACCTATGGTCTTTGGCATCCCCATAGATATTAAGGCCTTTATGATCATCTAGTCTGACCTCCTACATAATGTGGGCCAAAGAACCTCATCTAGTAATTTTTGCATCAAGTCATAACTTCTTGTTTGAGCTATAGCACATTTTTTAGAAAGATATTCTGTCTTGATGGAGAATCCACCGTATCCTAGGTAAACTGTTTCAAAGGTTAATTACCCCATTGTTAAAAATATGCACCTTATTTATAGTCTGAATTTGTCTAGCTTCAGCTTCCAACAATTGGATCTCATTACGCCTTTTCCTGCTAGATTAAAATGATGTCTATTTTCAGAAATCTCTTCCCCACATAGATACCATGATTGAGTTGCCTCTAACCTTCTCTTGGACAAACTAAATAGATGGAACTTCTTTAGTCTTTCACTACAAGGCATGTTTTCCAGCTCTCAAGCCATTCTTGTAGACAAAGTCTGAATCATTTCTAGTTTGTCAATATCCAGTGTCCACTGAAGTGCCAGGAATGTCATGCCTACAGGGCCAACATGTGTTCCTGATAAATTCCTTAATACATGGCTCATATCCAATCGTTGGTTGGTAAGGACTTCACAAACACAATACATTTAGTGATAACCTTTTATAGCTAATTCAGATGTACATAAATTACATGATAGATATATCCATATGTAATGTCCTGTGGTTCCCTTTGTAGACTATGACCATTCCAATTTCTGATTGGTACACAATAGATGTTGGCAAGAAACTTGTTAGGATAGCTTCTTGCATAACTGCAATTTACCCTAACTCTGCTGTTATTGTGTCCAAAAATCACAAAGCTGACAAACAGTAATGCTCTTCCATGCTCTCTCAGCTGCACGTTAGTGTTGTCTCTTTGGAATATCCAGCCTAATCTACAGTTTGAATATGAGGAAGAATTCACAAGTCAGTCCAGTATTAATCCTGGCAGATCCTATTCCCCAAATGATTCTTATAATCCCCCCTCATCACAATCTGAAATGTGAATGATGGAATGTTCCTTAGGGCTTTTAGTCTAATAAATAATGGAACTGTAAAGGCATGTACCAGACATCACTGTATTAACAGAATCAATACCCTTCCCTGGATGTCTCTTTGTTTTCAAGCATTTTAAATGAGACAATGACCACAATAATATCAGCAGTGTTAGGTTACTGTGTTGTCAAAACACGGCTACTGCAGTGCACGCTTCACAGCAGTATGGGGTCAGTCAATAAACGTAACTGCTTCCACAATATCAGGCTGGCCTGCTCCTCACATGAGTTATTTTGTAATAATGTGACCTCTCTGCAGTTGGAGCTTTCCCCTCTGCTGTATATTGTGATCATATTTCAGCAATACAGCAGCTGCAATTTATCAGCAGCATAGAGTTTCCATTTGCATCCCACAGAAGCTTTTGAGCCACCTATTGAATTTAGGAAAAATTCAAGCTCTTATTGTAGCTTCTTATGGCTCATCAGGGATGTGCCTTTGTAATCTTTGTTTGTTTGTTTTTCCCTTCCCATTACAAAGTCATGTTTACGGAATCTGATTTACACGGATGCTTCCTTCTACTCTCATGGTCACAGCCGGCTGGAAGATGCTCAGTGCTGCCTGTTGGTCTTGTAGCAAAATATCCCAGCAGTTGCTCTTTACATTCTAAGTTGCTCAAATACTAAATACATTCCTACTATATTACGTTCTTGTATCTAACTGTAAATCTGGTGAGGACACTCAGTTAACTGAGTTTCTGGGCCTTTGGAGTGTTGTAGAAACTTCACTGTATCAAATGCACTCAGGTAGAGGGTGAGGAATCCAACCTTGTGCAGGAATACATATTGACAAAGCATTATGCAGGCAAATATCCTGCACGATGAAAGTTATTTTAAGGGCTTCTTCCACTTAACTCTTCCTTGTCTCACTTCTCCAGTTCACACCCTGTAGCCCATAACAGCACTGAAAATTCCCTTGGCTGGAGCACACAGTAGAGGTATCATGGCTGTGGTATTTAGCAGATGTCTGAAATTTTGGCTCTAGGATGTTCATGGATGCAAACTGCTAATTAGCATGTGTGGCTCTGTTCTCCTGCCTGACAGCTGTTCCTTGAAGCGGCTTCTCCTATTTCCTCTCAGGGGGTTAGATCCCGAGTTCTTTGTTGCAACCCCTGGTGTCTCCACCCAAGGTAACCCTCCACCCCATCCCCTGTACCTACAAGGTAAGAGGCGCTGTCCTTTGGGGAAATGACTGATGCTATCCCTCGTAGCAAGGCGTACAACCCAGCACACAAACAACAACATACATTAATACAAACCCCATCAAATGAAATGGCACACCCCAAAACAAAACTACAACAAAGAGGACTTTATTTGGGACAGAAAAAAAGAGGCTCTAGGGAAGGAAAGGGTTACGGTTAGCGAAAACACTAGAATGTCTACACTATAACAAATGCGCCACCTCCCAATAGTTCCAGCTCCAGCTTCCTCCCTGGCACCTTCCCAGCACATGGAATGTCTAGGGTGTGTCCAGAGATGGGAGCAGCAAATGCGGACTGGCTTAAAGGAAACAAAAGGGGACTCCATACAGTGTTTTCAGCCGCGTATGGGGCAAGGTCCTCTCCTGACTGCCTGGACTGGTGACCTGTGGAGGTCATGGCTGACTTTAAGTTGCTGGCACCAGGGCAGGAGTGGAACTGTCCGACTGTGCACTGAATCCCACCAGCAGCTCCAAGTCTCCCTTTATGGGGCCCGGGAGCTAAGCAGCCACTCTCTGACCTGCTCTGCTTTCCTCTCGGTGCTAAATCAGAAGCTCCAAAAGTGAAACAAAACCTTGTCCCTGGTCTCTGAGTCAAACTGTAGGGACTAAGCAGTTCTGTCTCCTCACTGGTCCAGCAAACGTCTGTATAGATCATCCCATCCCGAAGTCTCCCGATTGGTTTTTGCAGGAGTTTCCAGTCTCTTTTGTCTCCGCTCCCGGCTGAGAAATGGTGTTCACAGGCTCTGGTGCCACTGTTGCCCATAGGGAGGCTCAGTCGAACATTCCAGGAGCTGACACGTTCCAAGGTGGGTCACACTTTTGAAATATCTTGGGTCAATTTTACAGGGAGAAAGGTAAGGGCCAGGCTATGAAATGCGACACCACAGTGTAATTAATCATTTGTTTCACAAATGCCAAGTACTTAGTACTGGCCTTATACTTCCTGAAGCATCTAGGATCATGCTGGCCATTCTGTAACCCTGCCAACAATGCAGAAGCCATTGTAGTGGGATGCACCAGACTCCTAGTAGCTGCATAATAACAGGCTATGTGAAAGATTGTTGCTTGTTTAGTGACCAGACCATCATGCTCATGTTCCTGGTGTAGTTCCTAAATGTCTTTCTTCCCATTTAGCTGCCTAACTATCATATTTCCCCATAGGACTCCCACTGACTTCAGTGGGCTTTGGATCAGGTCCTAAATGACTTTCCCAGGATTACAGGAGAAGTCTGTGGCACAGCTGGGAAGTGAATGAAGGAATCTTGCCTTAACCTCCTTCCCTAAATATTATTCCTTCTGAGTCTTCAAGAAGGCCTGCACTTCAGCAGCAGAGTTATTTAACTGGACAAAGACACTGAGTGCTATAATCTAGTGTTGTTGATTAACAATATGTACACATCTGAATAGAGAACATGTGAGATAGAAGCAGAGCATAACTGCCACTAGCAGGACTCCAAGAAAGGATCTTGTTCCAATTTCCAGGGAACTACTCCAAGACACACTTGGTTGATGCTTACCCAACACATGAAATCCTTTGGGCCCTTCTTTCTGTCTCTTGTGGGTTTTTGCTCACTTAATTTTGCTTTCTTGATCTGCCAACATTATTATTAGAGGTACAATAACTTTTCAGCGAGTTGTGAAGGAGAGAACTTTGCAGGCATAAACAACCCAGGACCACTCAGTTCAGAATGTGCACTGGTAGGTATTCCAGAGAAGAGCAACAAAAATGATTAAAGGTCTAGAAAACAAGACCTATGAGGGAAGATTGAAATAATTGGGTTTGTTTAGCCTGGAGAAAAGAAGGCTGAGAGAGGACATGATAACAACCTTTTATGTACTTGAAAACTGTTAAAGGTTAAGAAGAACAATTTTTCTCCCTTCTCCTTGTGAGGATAGGAAAAGAAGCAATGGACTTAAATTGCAGCAAGGGTGCGTCATGGAAAAATCACCACACATTGTGTTTGGTTCAGAACAAGCCTGAAAGCTAGCTTTATTCAAGCATGCGCATACAGGGAGAGTCAGCTGGAGCTGCTCTGCCATAAACAGAAATACAGGAGCTTATATTGCTGAAAACCACAATTTGTCAAACCCAGCAGCATTTTCCTTATTTGGCATATAGTGTAAGCTTCAACAGTAGCTTTGCCTTATTTGGAGTTTAGCAAAAACAAGCTTTTCCTGATATTGACAGGTGTTTTTCTTTGCGGTTAATGGTTTTTCTAACTTCTAGTGGTTATGCTTACATTTCTTAAGCTGTGCTGTTTGCAATCGACCCTTAATGGAATTTTCCACACTCTCTTCTTATGCTTCATATACACAATTAGCTTGACCAAAGTTTTAGGCCTAGAAATTTAGGCCTACTAGATTTTCCTTTACAGGTGGTTTAGGTTGGACATTAGGAAATACTTCCTATCTGTCAGAGTGGTTAAGCACTGGAATAAATTGCCTAGGGAGGTGGTGGAATCTCCATCATTGGGGATTTTTAAGAGCAGGTTGGACAAACACCTGTCAGGGATGGTCTAGATAATACTTAGCCCTGCCCTGAGTGCAGGGAACTGGACTAGATGACCTCTCGAGTCCCTTACAGTTCTATGATTCTATGATTCTCTGTTCCTTTTCAGTAGTCTACCTTTATTGTTTAAACTGATAAGGAAAATTCTGGTTGACTGGAAATTGTGCAGGTGTGAAATTATGCATTGGCTACAGAATAAAGGAAACAAGATAAAGGCACAGGGGGGAAGGAAAAGTGTTATATTGTGCAGGAAAATAAATAGCATTTTAAATAATAATGAAGGATGCTGGATTCCTTTTTTTGTTTTGCATCTGTTTAAGCAAACCTCTGCTCTCAACATATAAATTTGATAACAACAGGCTAATGCTGTGCTGCCATCTTCATCTGCACTTCTTAATGGGGAAAAAACTGCAGAGAAATTTAAGAAGCTAAAGCATATTGAAGGAGATGGAACGTTGTTTAAAAGGCAAATGAACAACAATTCATGCTGTGGGTGCATAAATGAGTGGCTGATGCCAAACACGAGGATCGGATATTGGTTTTAGTACATTACAGAGGAGGGAGAATCATTTGAAATGCCAGGCCTGTTGTGCATAAAGTTGCCAACTCTCACTGGGATGGAAGTTTTATAAACACTTGTAATAATAATAAAAGCCTGATGGAAATGTCCTAAATTGACTAGGGATCAGCCAGTAGAGGCCCAAAGAAATATTTCTAAAAACTCATAGAATTTAATAGCGAAAGGCGTCCTTTCTAGAGGTCTTTTGAACCATCCTATACAACTCTCAGAAGTTAAGTCGACGGGAGAGTTTAGACCCAGCACAGTGTAGACCCTGCAGTAAGCCGACCTAAGGTATGTCAACTCCAGCTGCATTATTCACGTAGCTGGAGTTGCGTAACTTAGGTCGACTTTGCCCCATAGTATGGACCTGCCCCAGGAGTGTGGCTCCACCCTGCATAAAGTTAGCCACATGTGTAAGTACCTTGCCTCTGAGAATTCCACATCAGCACCTCTTCAACTGCTTTGAAACTAACCTGTTTTCAGACTATCACACAAAACCAAATTCATTCTTCCTAGTGTTGCATGAAGCATGTTGCAGCCTGGCCTGCTGTACCCCAGGAAGGTCTCTCAAGAGGAGCACAAGCAGTGGTCCTCCAAAACACCCCATTCTCATTTTGTACCAGCCCATCCTCTACCCTGGTAGACTTCTCACCACTATGGGCTTTGCTCCTGGGGACATGCTGGCAGCAATCAGTGGAACTTTAACCACCAATGTTTGTATCGCTGCTGATGAAGGTTGATTAAAAGAATTCCTTGGCTGTGGCAAAGGGGACTGAATTCTCCACTGAAAAGCATTGTCTTTGCTGCAGGCATCACAGCAAGGCAAATTAATTTCATAGAATCATAGAATATCAGGGTTGGGAGGGACCTCAGGAGGTCATCTAGTCCAACCCCCTGCTCAAAGCAGGACCAATCCCCAATTAAATCATCCCTGCCAGGGCTTTGTCAAGCCTGACCTTAAAAACTTCTAAGGAAGGAGATTCTACCACCTCCCTAGGTAACTCATTCCAGTGTTTCACCACCCTCCTAGTGAAAAAGTTTTTCCTAATATCCAACCTAAACCTCCCCCACTGCAACTTGAGACCATTACTCCTTGTCCTGTCCTCTTCTACCTCTGATAATAGTCTAGAACCATCCTCTCTGGAACCACCTCTCAGGTAGTTGAAAGCAGCTATCAAATCCCCCCTCATTCTTCTCTTCTGCAGACTAAACAATCCCAGTTCCCTCAGCCTCTCCTCATAACTCATGTGTTCCAGACCCCTAATCATTTTTGTTGCCCTTCGCTGGACTCTCTCCAATTTATCCCCATCCTTCTTGTAGTGTGGGGCCCAAAACTGGACACAGTACTCCAGATGAGGCCTCACCAATGTCGAATAGAGGGGAACGATCATGTCCCTTGATCTACTCGCTATGCCCCTACTTATACATCCCAAAATGCCATTGGCCTTCTTGGCAACAAGGGCACACTGCTGACTCATATCCAGCTTCTCATCCACTGTCACCCCTAGGTCCTTTTCCGCAGAACTGCTGCCTAGCCATTCGGTCCCCAGTCTGTAGCTGTGCATTGGGTTCTTCCATCCTAAGTGCAGGACCCTGCACTTATCCTTACTGCATATGCAGATTTCTTTTGGCCCAATCCTCCAATTTGTCAAGGTCCCTCTGTACCCTATCCCTGCATATCTACCACTCCTCCCAGTTTAGTATCATCCGCAAATTTGCTGAGAGTGCAATCCACACCATCCTCCAGATCATTTATTTAGTTAGCAATGGTTCATGAAGGCTTTAGAAAATTCTGCTGTGATGTCACTAATATAGTGGAATAAAGCTCTTCAGAGCAGGAGCTGTCTCTTACTGTGAGTTTGTTTGTATTGCAACAGTGAGCTCAAGTTAATGCATTTGAGTTACTCCACTAACTGGAGTGAGTGTGACCATACTGAAACGCTGGAGCCACACTGTGATTGATGAGTTGCTGTCATCTGAGCTGCTGCATCTGCATTGATTACTACCTCCTCAGTTAGCAACACTTCAGCTTCCCACTGTGGGCCATCTCGTTTGAGTTTAAAGCACCACAGGAACTAGAGATTTTTGTGTGTGGATGGGAATCAGATGGGCAACAAAACGCAAGTTATAACTCAAGCTGACAATACAGTGAAGACGAGTCCAATGTGTTTGTATAAGGACTAGTACAGTGAAGCCCAGTCACAGCTGTGGCCTCTGGGCACTATTGTAATACAGATAATAATAATAAATATGCTATTATGTGGAGATACCTTTGCTTTTGTTATTCTGTCTCACCATTCCAAAAAAATGGAGCAGAGCACTGGTTGACTTTCAGGTGAAATATATTCTTGCCATAAGAATTCCTAAAATGCCTATCACAGTAGTACCTAGGCCCTGACAAATGCTTAGTTTAAAAATAGCAGCTGACAACTGACTGATATGCAGAGGATGAACATTTCAATGAGTTCAGAAAGTATTAGACTGAGTACATGCGAAGAGCTCAGAGAGTTATGTGGCTCTGTGCCTAGAAATTCCTATAGATAAATTCTATTTTTCAGTCTAGGGATATAACAAATTGCCAGATGTTCCTCATGAAAGCACACAAGTGAGGTATAAATTGTGGAAGTCCTTCTTAGCTGAGATATAGCTCTGGGAAGCTTATGTTTTGTTGTTAATACTCTCCAGTCAAACCTTGGATTATTTATCTTGGGATGACTGATAGTAGCTGTAGTAAGTTCATTCTGAGGAGAACAAATTGGCAGATGTAGTGTTCATAAATAATGGATAAAGTGAGTTCATATTAAAATATTACAGTGGGTATTGGAACGAGTGCCTCCAATATCAATTGTTTCAGATTATTTCTTTTTTCCTTTATTACAGCAATAAACACTGATCTATTGTGCTAATATCCTTCAATAGCAACAGATGGAACAGCACTGCGGAAAGGGATATTTTGATTTAAAAAACATTGAAGTAATGAATGGGTCAATTTAGGAGCCTAAGAAAGAGGAACTGTGAAAACTGGCATAGAATCTGTGACGAAGCATGAACGAGACTGAAGAGAAAGAGAAACTTTCAGTGCATAGCCTGACTGCTTGTAAATTAAAACTATGCAATCATGACAAGAGTGTAACAGCTTTACAGACCATGCCAGCCATAATCCGTCCTCCAGCTTTTCTCACAAAAAACACATGTTATTATCCCCATTTCACAGCTGGGGAAACAGAGATATGGGGAGTCTGTGTTTAGGCCTAGATTACATAAGCAGTTTGGGAAAGGTCTGCGAGGCTTTTAAAAGAATTTTTGTACACCCTCAAGTAAAGGAGTATATAACCATTCCAGCTCTTCTAGAGTTTCTTCTTCCAATCTGCTTGACACCAGCTTCCTCTCACTTCTCTCAGAGCTTCCTGGGGCAGATGAGTAGGCCACCTGATCCAAATCTTTGTAAGACCACAGGTGGCTTGGTTCCAGCTGTGTCAGAGACCATCTCGTTGGAGGTCAATGGGCCTACGCTGATTTACATCAACGGAAGATCTGACCGCAGCAGTTTGAACGTATTGTAATATTGTGTTATTGTTTAGCCATGTTGCATACATAATATGCCTCAACTCCTTGGCTCTCTTTCCTCACCTGAACCTGATGAGCTCCAACACAATGGACGATCACAATGACACAACGGGTGCTGCATGTTAAACCCAATGGGATCATTTCTGGTGCTTGCAGCGAGTCTAGAAATTTTGGACCGTGCTATGGAAATCAGACAGGGACGACTCATTAGGTTTTTTTCCCCATGAGCCCCATGCAAGCATTATCAGTGGAATGCCTGATTCTTTGGTACCAGCCTGCAGTGTTGGAAACAGCTACGTATAAGCTTGCTGCAGTTGCAGTAAGGGCTGAATTTTAGCACTTTTCCCATATTTTAATACATTTCACAGAGATTTTTCAATCGGATCTGAAAGCTCTTTTTCAAAAGAGGAGGGACAATTTGCACCACTGGAAACGTTTAGGGTCTGAATTTCACATGGTGGTTTCCACTTCTGTTGCTTGCCATGCTTTCTGTATTCTAACTCCTGGATGCTCTAGTAGACTCTAGCCTGTGTGTACAGGTGACGGAATTGTTATATACATAAACCACATCTGTCATAAATATAAAGGGAAGGGTAAACCCCTTTGAAATCCCTCCTGGACAGGGGAAAGCTCCTCTCATCTGTAAAGGGTTAAGAAGCTAAAGGTAACCTCGCTGGCACCTGACCAAAATGACCAATGAGGAGACAAGATACTTTCAAAAGCTGGGAGGAGGGAGAGAAACAAAGGGTCTGTGTGTCTGTCTATATTCTGTCTTTGCCGGGGATAGACCAGGAATGGAGTCTTAGAACTTTTAGTAAGTAATCTAGCTAGGTACGTGTTAGATTATGATTTCTTTAAATGGCTGAGAAAAGAACTGTGCTGAATAGAATAACTATTTCTGTCTGTGTATCTTTTTTGTAACTTAAGGTTTTGCTGAGAGGGGTTCTCTATGTTTTGAATCTAATTACCCTGTAAGGTATCTACCATCCTGATTTTACAGGGGGGATTTCTTTATTTCTATTTACTTCTATTTTTATTAAAAGTCTTCTTGTAAGAAACTGAATGCTTTTTCATTGTTCTCAGATCCAAGGGTTTGGGTCTGTGGTCACCTATGCAAATTGGTGAGGCGTTTTATCCAACATTCCCCAGGAAAGGGGGGGTGCAAGTGTTGGGAGGATTGTTCATTGTTCTTAAGATCCAAGGGTCTGGGTCTGTGGTCACCTATGCAAATTGGTGAGGCTTTTTACCAAACCTTGTCCAGGAAGTGGGGTACAAGGTTTTGGGAAGTATTTGGGGGGAAAGACGTGTCCAAACAGCTCTTCCCCAGTAACCAGTATTAGTTTGGTGGTGGTAGCGGCCAATCCAAGGACAAAGGGTGGAATATTTTGTACCTTGGGGAAGTTTTGACCTAAACTGGTAAAGATAAGCTTAGGAGGTTTTTCATGCAGGTCCCCACATCTGTACCCTAGAGTTCAGAGTGGGGGAGGAACCTTGACATGGTGGCATAGTGGTGGGATTAACCTGAAATCATTTTGAGATCAATTTGAGATTTTTTTGAACTAGAAATACAGATTTTAAAAAGGAATTTTTTTTCCTTTGGAGCTGCTAGAAAAGCAGCTTGTTTTCTCTCTGCTTTGGAGCCAGAGCTGAGACAAAAGGGGATTATCTTTGTGAATTGCAGGTTTTCTTTACCTGGAGGCAGGGTACTTAACTGCTGCAGGGAAATTCACAGTCTTCCAACCCAGAGTTTTTTTTTTCCCTAAAAGTAAATAGGGAGGCGGGTGTTCTACCCATTTGCCTGGAGACAAAAGTGGCAGGTTTTTTTTTAGGATTTTGATTTTTTTGTTTTACAAGGAGCACAGGTTTGAAAAGGAATATTTTTTTCCTTTGGGCTGCTGGTAAGCAGGTTTCCAAGTAGTTGGAGGTTTTTTGCTTTGATTTGGGCCCAGAGCAGAGACAAGGGAATTGTCTTTTTCTGTAGGCTGACCATCACTATCAGAGAATAGGTATTCTATTCCAGCACAGCAAAATTTTACAGCCAAGTTTTGTTTATTTCTAAACCTTGGGTGTAAAGTTAGTTAAAACAGAGAGGTTAGAATGACAAAATCCACGGCTCGACACAAGCTGGAATTAGCCAGATTTCAGGCTGCGGAAAGAAAGGGAACATGAAAGACAGACAGAACTCATGCGGCTGAAGAAGGAGGAGAAGGAACAAGAAATTGAGGCAGCGAGAGAGGCAGAACAACACCAAGCGGCTGCTCACAGGAGAGCTATGGAAGCAAGGGACAAAGAACTGGAGGAGAATGAAAAAGAGAGGAAGTATGTGGAGGAGATGGAGAAGATAAAGGCTCAGCAGAATATCCCAACAAACCCTAGTAATCCTTCTCCAAGTACCACTTCCCATCCCAGAAAGTTCCCCACCTACAAGGCAGGCGATGATACTGAGGCCTTCTTAGAAAACTTCGAAAGGGCCTGCCTTGGGTACAACATCTCTACTGACCAATACATGGTAGAACTGAGGCCGCAGCTCAGTGGACCCTTAGCTGAGGTGGCAGCTGAAATGCCTAAAGAACACATGAACAAGTATGAACTGTTTAAATCCAAGGCGAGAGTCAGAATGGGGATAACACCCGAGCAGTCTCGTCGGAGGTTCAGAGCCCTAAGTTGGAAACCAGACGTGTCATTTACCCGACATGCCTACCACATTGTGAAACATTGGGATGCCTGGATATCAGGAGCAAGTGTTGAATCTCCAGTAAATTTGCCCTTCCTTATGCAAATGGAACAATTCTTAGAGGGTGTTCCTGAGGAAATAGAAAGATACATCCTAGATGGGAAGCCCAAAACTGTAATCGAGGCAGGAGAGATTGGAGCCAGATGGGTGGAGGTGGCAGAGAAGAAGAAAACTGGTCGCAGTTGGAGCGGAGACCAGAAGGGACAACCCCAGACCACACCCTATTACCGGGGGCCGTCCAAGGCCCCACCTATCTCCCAAAGAACCCTCCAGACCCCTTATCGTCCCACCACGCCCCAGTGACTCATCAGCTGGACGATGTTTTAAATGTAACGAGCTGGGGCATGTAAAGGCCAACTGCCCCAAGAACCCCAACAGATTACAGTTCATTGCACCGGAATCACACCAGAGATCCGCAGGCCCAGATACCCTTGGAGCGGAGGGAAACTGTGAGTGTGGGCGGGAAGGTCACCGCGTGGAGGGACACTGGAGCACAAGTGTCAGCTATCCATGCTTCCTTAGTGGACCCCAATTTAATCAACCCAGAGATCCAAGTGACGATTCAACCCTTCAAGTCCAACTCTTTCAATTTGCCTACAGCCAAGTTGCCTGTCCAGTACAAGGGCTGGTCAGGAACGTGGACTTTTGCAGTCTATGATGATTATCCCATCCCCATGCTGTTGGGGGAAGACTTAGCCAATCATGTGAAGCAGGCCAAGAGGGTGGGAATGGTCACCCGCAGCCAGGCTAAACAAGCCGTGAGGCCTAGCTCTGTTCCGGAAACTTCTATCAGGACCCGGTCAGAGGTGATGGACCCGGACCCCAGGCCAATGTCTGCAACAGCAGTAGTGGATCCAGTCCCAGAGACCCAGACGGAACCAGTCCCAGAACCGGAACCAGCCGAACAACCAACACCAGACCCAGTGTCAGCACTGAATCCAGTACTTGCAACCTCAACACCAGACGGCCCCACCGAACCTGAACTGGCAGCAGCCGATAACCCTACACAAGAGGCTCAGCTGGAGCCTGAATCCCAACATAGTGCACCAGCGGAGAGCGGTTCACAGTCAACAGAAACAGCTCCATCCCCTATATCGCTTCCAGAGGGACCAAGCCTAGGTCCACAATCCCATGAGGAACTGATGTCTCCAACATCAAGGGAACAGTTCCAGACCGAACAGGAAGCAGATGAAAGCCTCCAGAGAGCTTGGACGGCAGCATGGAGCAACCCACCGCCTCTCAGCTCTTCTAATCGATCCAGGTTTGTTGTAGAAAGAGGACTTTTATACAAGGAAACTCTTTCTGGGGGACACCAGGAAGACTGGCATCCTCAGAGACAGTTGGTAGTTTCAACTAAATACCGGGCCAAGCTCCTGAGCTTAGCCCATGATCACCCGAAGGGCCATGCTGGGGTGAACAGGACCAAAGACCGTTTGGGGGGGTCATTCCACTGGGAGGGAATGGGCAAGGATGTTTCTACCTATGTCCAGTCTTGTGAGGTGTGCCAAAGAGTGGGAAAACCCCAAGACCAGGTCAAAGCCCCTCTCCAGCCACTCCCCATCATTGAAGTTCCATTTCAGCGAGTAGCTGTGGATATTCTGGGTCCTTTTCCGAAAAAGACACCCAGAGAAAAGCAGTACATACTGACTTTCATGGGTTTTGCCACCCGATGGCCGGAAGCAGTAGCTCTAAGCAACACCAGGGCTAAAAGTGTGTGCCAGGCACTAGCAGACATTTTTGCCAGGGTAGGTTGGCCCTCCGACATCCTCACAGATGCAGGGACTAATTTCCTGGCAGGAACTATGGAAAACCTTTGGGAAGCTTATGGGGTAAATCACTTGGTTGCCACTCCTTACCACCATCAAACAAATGGCATGGTGGAGAAGTTTAATGGAATTTTGGGGACCATGATACGTAAATTCGTAAATGAGCACTCCAATGATTGGGACCTAGTGTTGCAGCAGTTGCTCTTTGCCTACAGAGCTGTACCACACCCCAGTTTAGGGTTTTCCCCATTTGAACTTGTATATGGCTGTGAGGTTAAGGGTTAAGGGTGCTGCAGTTGGTGAAGCAGCAATGGGAGGGATTTACACTTTCTCCAGGAACTAACATTCTGGACTTTGTAACCAACCTACAAAACACCCTCCGAACCTCTTTAGCCCTTGCTAGAGAAAACTTACAGGATGCTAAAAAGAGCAAAAAGCCTGGTATGATAAACATGCCAGAGAGCGTTCCTTCAAAGTAGGAGACCAGGTCATGGTCTTAAAGGCGCTCCAGGCCCATAAAATGGAAGCATCGTGGGAAGGGCCATTCACGGTCCAGGAGCGCCTGGGAGCTGTTAATTATCTCATAGCATTCCCCACCTCCAACTGAAAGCCTAAGGTGTACCATATTAATTCCCTAAAGCCCTTTTATTCCAGAGAATTAAAGGTTTGTCAGTTTACAGCCCAGGGAGGAGACGACGCTGAGTGGCCTGAAAGTGTCTACTACGAAGGGAAAAGTGCTGGTGATGTGGAAGAGGTGAACCTCTCCATGACCCTTGGGCGTATGCAGCGACAGTAGATCAAGGAGCTGTGCACTAGCTACGCGCCAACGTTCTCAGCCACCCCAGGACTGACTGAACGGGCATACCACTCCATTGACACAGGTAATGCTCACCCAATTAGGGTCCAACCTTACCGGGTGTCTCCTCAAGCTAAAACTGCTAAAGAATGGGAGATCCAGGATATGTTACAGATGGGTGTAATCCGCCCCTCTGGAAGTGCATGGGCATCTCCAGTGGTTCTAGTTCCCAAACCAGATGGGGAAATACGTTTTTGCGTGGACTACCATTAGCTAAATGCTGTAACTCGCCCAGACAACTATCCAATGCCGCGCACAGATGAACTATTAGAGAAACTGGGACGGGCCCAGTTCATCTCTACCTTGGACTTAACCAAGGGGTACTGGTAGGTACCGCTAGATGAATCTGCCAAAGAAAGGTCAGCCTTCACCACACATCTCGGGCTGTATGAATTTAATGTACTCCCTTTCGGGCTGCGAAATGCACCCGCCACCTTCCAAAGATTTGTAGATGGTCTCCTAGCGGGATTAGGAGAATATGCAGTCGCCTACCTTGACGATGTGGCCATATTTTCGGATTCCTGGACAGACCACCTGGAACATCTACAAAAAGTCCTTGAGCGCATAAGGGAGGCAGGACTAACTGATAAGGCTAAGAAGTGTCAAATAGGCCTAAACAGAGTGACTTACCTTGGACACCAGGTGGGTCAAGGAACTATCAGCCCCCTACAGGCCAAAGTGGATGCTATCCAAAAGTGGCCTGTCCCAAAGTCAAAGAAACAGGTTCAATCCTTCTTAGGCTTGGCTGGTTATTACAGACGATTTGTACCGCAATACAGCCAAATCGCCGCCCCACTGACAGACCTAACCAAAAAGAAACAGCCAAATGTTGTTCAGTGGACCGACAAGTGCCAGAAGGCTTTTAACAAGCTTAAAGCGACACTCATGTCTGACCCTGTACTAAGGGCCCCAGACTTTGACAAACCATTCCTAGTAACCACAGATGCGTCCGAGCATGGTGTGGGAGCAGTTTTAATGCAGAAAGGACCTGATCAAGAATTCCACCCTGTAGTGTTTCTCAGCAAAAAACTGTCTGAGAGGGAAAGCAACTGGTCAGTCACTGAAAAAGAATGTTACGCCATTGTCTATGCTCTGGAAAAGCTACGCCCATATGTTTGGGGACGGCGTTTCCACCTGCAAACCGACCATGCTGCACTGAAGTGGCTTCTCACCATCAAAGAATCTAAAAAAAACCTTCTTCGGTGGAGTTTACCTCTCCAAGATTTTGATTTCGACATCCAACACATCTCAGGAGCTTCTAACAAAGTGGCTGATGCACTCTCCCGTGAAAGTTTCCCAGAATCAACTGGTTAAAATCTTCCTTGAGATGTGGAAAATATTGTTAGTCTTTATGTACTTGGTAGTATATTTAGAGATGCATGTGTCTTATTAACTCTGTTTTTCCTAGAGCTCCAGGAAGAAATCCCAGCCAGTGTTTCACCCTAGCTGAGATTTGGGGGGCGTGTCATAAATATAAAGGGAAGGGTAAACCCCTTTGAAATCCCTCCTGGCCAGGGGAAAGCTCCTCTCACCTGTAAAGGGTTAAGAAGCTAAAGGTAACCTCGCTGGCACCTGACCAAAATGA
This sequence comes from Lepidochelys olivacea, assembly GCF_965140295.1. Lineage (NCBI taxonomy): Eukaryota > Metazoa > Chordata > Testudines > Cheloniidae > Lepidochelys > Lepidochelys olivacea. The sequence goes on along the minus strand of NC_140411.1, from coordinate 37,389,258 downwards.
CCAATGAGGAGACAAGATACTTTCAAAAGCTGGGAGGAGGGAGAGAAACAAAGAGTCTGTGTGTCTTTCTTTATGCTGCCTTTGCCGGGGATAGACCAGGAATGGAGTCTTAGAACTTTTAGTAAGTAATCTAGCTAGGTACGTGTTAGATTATGATTTCTTTAAATGGCTGAGAAAAGAATTGTGCTGAATAGAATAACTATTTCTGTCTGTGTATCTTTTTTGTAACTTAAGGTTTTGCCTAGAGGGGTTCTCTATGTTTTGTAGAGACAAAGCATAAGGTATCTACCATCCTGATTTTACAGGGGGGATTTCTTTATTTCTATTTACTTCTATTTTTATTAAAAGTCTTCTTGTAAGAAAACTGAATGCTTTTTCATTGTTCTCAGATCCAAGGGTTTGGGTCTGTGGTCACCTATGCAAATTGGTGAGGCGTTTTATCCAACATTCCCCAGGAAAGGGGGGGTGCAAGTGTTGGGAGGATTGTTCATTGTTCTTAAGATCCAAGGGTCTGGGTCTGTAGTCACCTAGGCAAATTGGTGAGGCTTTTTACCAAACCTTGTCCAGGAAGTGGGGTGCAAGGTTTTGGGAAGTATTTGGGGGGAAAGACGTGTCCAAACAGCTCTTCCCCAGTAACCAGTATTAGTTTGGTGGTGGTAGCGGCCAATCCAAGGACAAAGGGTGGAATATTTTGTACCTTGGGGAAGTTTTGACCTAAACTGGTAAAGATAAGCTTAGGAGGTTTTTCATGCAGGTCCCCACATCTGTACCCTAGAGTTCAGAGTGGGGGAGGAACCTTGACAACATCTCCAAAAGGATTTTATTCATATGAAACCTATCCCTGGCACATGCAAACAGGATTGAACAGCACATATGCACAGTGTTATGGGTGTGCCAAGGGGAGGGTGAGCTGAGGCCACCTTGAAAATTAAGGGCTTGTTTCTCATCTTACCCTAACATAATTCCATTGACTTCAGGGGAGCCACTCATTGGAATGATTCCAATGGGCTCCGGATCAGGCTCCAAGATGGATTGGAATCAATGCCCACTGCTGTTGCATGCTCTGTTACTAGCCTCATTTCCCTTTATTCTTGTATTATTGCATTCATTGAGTATGGACCCCTGCCTCCATATAAGCAATGCAGATCACTACTGAGGTTAATTAATGTTTTCAGGTGGGATTGTGACTCCCTAGGGACTGTCAGAGCAGCTTATTTTACAGGTAGGCTTTTCCTTCTGTGCTGTATTTGTTATGCATGCAGAGCAGCAACTGGAAGTGTTGAATATGTTATAGTTATTTCCATTAACTTTGACTATGAGGTTGAGTTCCTCTTACTTATTTTATATTAAGAAACCTGCCTATTTTGGGCAGACCATGTGCTGCATTCAGATTTCTTGTGTGTGCAGCCATCGATTCTACTGCTACAGCCCTGGGAAAGGGAGATAATACTCTTGGGTACCCTTGCTAATTATTAGCTAACCCAAGTTCTGCAAGAACCTGTCTATACAAAGTGACAATAGCTTCCTAGAGATGAGATGCTGTAATAAAATTTCAAAAGTGCCTAATTGACTTAGGAGCCTAAATCCCATTGGCTTTTCATGGGACTTAGGCACTTCTGATTCCCTTCTTCTCCCTCTACCCGTGCCCCCGTTCCCCCCCCCCAATTATTTCTGAATCTCAGACTCTAGGAATGGCACGTTACCCACCAGGGAAGCTCGGGTGGTTCACCAATTGAACATAAGGTCTCCTTGCAGGTCTACATATGTCACCAAGCATGAGTAATATGGCAGAAGTGCCAACTGCCTACATCCCAGCTGGAACACGGTCAGTTCAGGGACCCATGTAACACTGCATGTGCTGGGCTCTGGATGTTAGGAACAGAGCTCACTTACCACTATAGAATATCTTTGTTTTCTAATCACTGCCTGCTAACTTCCTGCACCTCTTAGCTTCGCAGTGCCCTTGTTTAAATGGATGACTTTGTGCACCATGGCAACAGAGTATAACAACTGCTGACTCAACTCTGGAGTAAGTTTGTGCCCAGCCATGTCCAACTGTGAGTCATGTATGTACCCAATGCTAGCCCAGCAACCATAGAGTTACTACAAGCCCTCCAGTCACTGCTGATTGGCAGGCTAATGGCAGCTGGGAGGATAAGAGGGTGGCTAACAAAGGAGTGAGCAGACAGGAACTCCTGTTAGCACCCGGGGACAACACCCCAGTAAGGGGCAAACAGGCCAACAGCTTGAAGAGCCCATAGAGTCCCGAGGGAAGGCAGAAAGAAGCTCAGGGCACTGTCAGTCAGCAAACCCTTACTCTCCTTGTCTAGCTTGAGGTCCCTGAGCTGGAACCCTGGAACCCAGTGGTGTAGGTGGGCCTGGGTTCCCCTACCAGCCCCTGCACCCCATAGCAGATCTGAGAATAGAGAGGGTTTCCAGATTTCTGGACACCAGGGGTGGCCTGACAGCCCTGCTGAGCTGAGTGAGCTGGAGCCATGCTCCCTGTTTGGCCGGGGGGCACCTTTCATTGATGCACCATCTCACAGTGTGTCAGAAAGGATGATGACAAAAGGTGCCTCTCTGCACTCCTGTGGGCCCCTATGCAGGGACAAGGCACAGCTGAGTTCTTGAGCTTATCTGAGTGCAGATAGTTGACAAAAATAATGACATCCGTGGATAGGAGGGGGTGATCCATATCCCTGAGCTCCTTCTGACAGAAGGCTGGTTGCTGGGTGGGAAGTGCTTTCTGCAACCTGTCAAAATGTGGCACAGCAGACTTGCTTTTCACACAGCACAATGGCGCCTGGAGCTCCCTTTGGGGTGGTATGCTTCTACTCAGTCCCCAAATGTAGGCTGTGGCTTCCAGTCATGACTTAGCCCTGGATGTTCTGCTAGGGGATGCCACCTGGCTTTAAACTTCACATTCAGACATTTTTTAGCTGAACACAAGTTCTGAAATAGGGGTGCTCTCTTGGTGGGCAGGTGAGGGGGGTCATATTAGGAAGCTACCAAGTAGGAAGTATGCAGATGGTGTGAAGGGGCTCTGGGATATCCTATACCAGGGGAAGGGAGTGGAAACATTATGAATAACTTTTGGTGTAAGGCTTCAGTGATAGGCAGGTCACACAGGAAGTCAGGTATGTTTGGGAAATCAGCATTTGTCTGGCTTTTCCAACGGTCCATTATATGTAAAGACAACTGAATTTATCTCTCGAGGAAATGACAGGTGAAAGGCCTAGAGGTTCAGTTTAGACGGGTACTAAAAAGATTGGATACTTATTCTGTCTTATCAGAACCTTTATCTTTCTTTCTATCCTTGCACTTCTGCGTCCCATACTTCTTTATATGTATGTGTTGGGTTGCAGAAACCCATTTAGCTGAAGAGCACGGAAAGTGTTAATGCAGGCCAGGAGGTGGCGTAGAGGGAGTTGGTTAGGACCCTATAAAAGGTCTTGGAGAGGAAGACGCTCCTCCTGAGTGTCCTGGAGAAGAAGGTTCAAGGTTGCCAAAGGGCAGGACCCTGTGAACGGCTGAGACAGGCACAGGAGGTGCTCAGTGGAGTAATATGGCTTAAACAGTTTGGTTTGTTTCTTTTGGGGGGAGTAGCTGGAGAAAATTCCTCTTCTGTTTCTTTTCACTTTCTTTGCTCTGAACTGCAGAAAGTCCTATGGTGTCCTTCTTTTGTTGACTTCAGAAGGAAAGGACTATTCTTCAAGTTTGACTGGAAACTACCCACTGGCCAAGTGACTAAACTACTGTTGACCTGAATTTATGGGCTAATTTATTACTACTCGCCAATGATATGCAGTCGCCTACCTTGACGATGTGGCCATATTTTCGGATTCCTGGACAGACCACCTGGAACATCTACAAAAAGTCCTTGAGCGCATAAGGGAGGCAGGACTAACTGTTAAGGCTAAGAAGTGTCAAATAGGCCTAAACAGAGTGACTTACCTTGGACACCAGGTGGGCCAAGGAACTATCAGCCCCCTACAGGCCAAAGTGGATGCTATCCAAAAGTGGCCTGTCCCAAAGTCAAAGAAACAGGTTCAATCCTTCTTAGGCTTGGCTGGTTATTACAGATTATTTGTACCGCAATACAGCCAAATCGCCACCCCACTGACAGACCTAACCAAAAAGAAACAGCCAAATGCTGTTCAGTGGACCAACTGTCAGAAGGCCTTTAACAAGCTTAAAGCGACACTCATGTCTGACCCTGTACTAAGGGCCCCAGATTTGACAAACCGTTCCTAGTAACCACAGATGCGTCCGAGCGTGGAGTGGGAGCAGTTTTAATGCAGAAAGGACCTGATCAAGAATTCCACCCTGTAGTGTTTCTCAGCAAACAACTGTCTGAGAGGGAAAACAACTGGTCAGTCGGTGAAAAAGAATGTTACGCCATTGTCTACGCTCTGGAAAAGCTACGCCCATATGTTTGGGGACGGCGTTTCCACCTGCAAACCAACCATGCTGCACTGAAGTGGCTTCACACCATCAAAGAAACTAACAAAAAACTTCTTCGGTGGAGTTTAGCTCTCCAAGATTTTGATTTCGACATCCAACACATCTCAGGAGCTTCTAACAAAGTGGCTGATGCACTCTCCCATGAAAGTTTCCCAGAATCAACTGGTTAAAATCTTCCTTGAGATGTGGAAAATATTGTTAGTCTTTATGTACTTGGTAGTATATTTAGAGATGCATGTGTCTTATTAACTCTGTTTTTCCTAGAGCTCCAGGAAGAAATCCCAGCCAGTGTTTCACCCTAGCTGAGATTTGGGGGGCGTGTCATAAATATAAAGGGAAGGGTAAACCCCTTTGAAATCCCTCCTGGCCAGAGGAAAACTCCTCTCAGCTGTAAAGGGTTAAGAAGCTAAAGGTAACCTCGCTGGCACCTGACCAAAATGACCAATGAGGAGACAAAATACTTTCAAAAGCTGGGAGGAGGGAGAGAAACAAAGGGTCTCTGTCTGTCTATATGCTGCTTTTGTCGGGGATAGACCAGGAATGGAGTCTTAGAACTTTTAGTAAGTAATCTAGCTAGGTATGTGTTAGATTATGATTTCTTTAAATGGCTGAGAAAAGAATTGTGCTGAATAGAATAACTATTTCTGTCTGTGTATCTTTTTTGTAACTTAAGGTTTTGCCTGGAGGGATTCTCTATGTTTTGAATCTAATTACCCTGTAAGGTATCTACCATCCTGATTTTACAGAGGGGATTTCTTTACTTCTATTTACTCCTATTAAAAATCTTCTTGTAAGAAAACTGAATGCTTTTTCATTGTTCTCAGATCCAAGGGTTTGGGTCTGTGGTCACCTATGCAAATTTGTGAGGCTTTTTACCAAACCTTGTCCAGGAAGTGGGGTGCAAGGTTTTGGGAAGTATTTGGGGGGAAAGACGTTTCCAAACAGCTCTTCCCCAGTAACCAGTATTTGTTTGGTGGTGGTAGCGGCCAATCCAAGGACAAAGGGTGGAATATTTTGTACCTTGGGGAAGTTTTGACCTAAGCTGGTAAAGATAAGCTTAGGAGGTTTTCATGCAGGTCCCCACATCTGTACCCTAGCGTTCAGAGTGGGGGAGGAACCTTGACAGACCCCCACAATCATTACACCCCTTCTATCTTTATTTCCTCCCACCTTCCTCTCCTCACTCTCCCTTACCACAGTTCAGTTCTGCCATCAAACTGTGTCTGCTAATTAAGTACTAGAGATCTAAATGGCTTAAGTACTATTCCCAAAAATTGGGTCCTATTAAGGGTCGGCTGTACCTCTAGACCAGGGATCAGCAACCTGTGGCATGCGGCCCGTCAGGGTATCCGCTCGCGGGCTGAGACAGTTTGTTTACCTGCAGCGTCCGCAGGTTCGGCCGATCACAGCTTCCACTGGCCACGGTACAATGTTCCAGGCCAATGGGGGCTGCAGGAAGCAGTGCGGGCCAAGGGACGTGCTGGCCACTGCTTCTCACAGCCCCCATTGGCCTGGAACAGTGAACCGCAGCCAGTGGGAGCTGCGATCAGCCAAATCTGCGGACGCTGCAAGTAAACAAACCAGCCCGGTCCACTGGCGGATTTCCCTGACAGGTCATGTGCCAAAGGTTGCCGATCCCTGCTCTAGACTGATACATGCAGAGGAGGACTCTGCTGCAAGTTTTCGCTTTGAAGGTACATTTAAGAGAACTTGAAGTTGGTACAAAAGCTTTTTCCTGTGGGAGGGGGATGATTCATATCTGGATTTTGGAAAGGAAAGTAATGACTGGGTTGTGTTTTGGATATAGGCGTTTGCACCATCTGCTTTGCTGTCATGTTACTGTGAACTGATCCAAAATTCAGTAAGAGCAGTATTGAAAAAGATGCTTGTTAGAAAGTCCATTGGCCATGGTATGGAAAATTTACCACCAGTAATGAGGAAACCAGGTCAATACAATGCTAATAAGCCTGACTCTCAGATTGACTAGGAACATAGGAGTTGTTGCACGCAGTCAGACCCGTGGTCCATCTATTCATTGACCTGTCTCTTACAGTGGCCAGTACCAGATGCTGCCAGCAGAAGGTTCAAGAAACCTCACTGGCATCTGCCGCCTGTGAAGGTGGTCTCCTAATTCTCAGTAATCAGAGACTGGCTTATACCCTGTAACATGAGGTTTTATCTGCCTCCAGTACTTCTTGTTAGTATTAACTATTGTAACTCTGGATATGTTTGTTATTCATATAATCACTCAATCCCTCTTTGAACTTGCTAAATTCTTGACTTCTGTAGCAATGAGTTCCATAGTCTAATTATGTTGTGTAAAAAATATTTTGGGATGTTGTCCCAGGAAGAAGGATTGCTAGGAAGAGATGGGCTACATGTAGCGAAGAGAGGGAAGAGCATCTTCGCAGACAGGCTTGCTAATCTAGTGAGGAGGGCTTCAAACTAGGTTCGCCGGGGGATGGCGACCTAAGTCCTCAGGTAAGTGGGATACCGGGAGGAAACACAAGGAGGAGGGTGCAACAGGGGAGGCCTCCTGATTCATACTAAGAAAGTAGGGAATTGGCTAGTTATTTTAGGTGCCTGTACACCAGCGCAAGAAGCCTGGGAAACAAGCAGGAAGAATTGGAAGTCCTGGCACAGTCAAGGAACTATGATGTGATTGAAATAACAGACTTGGTAGGGTAAATCACATGACTGGAGCACTGTCATGGATGGGTATAAACTGTTCAGGAAGGACAGGCAGGGAAGAAAAGGTGGAGGGAGTTGCACTGTATGTAAGAGAGCGGTATGATTGCTCAAAGCTCCAGTATGAAACTGGAGAAAAGCCTGTTGAGAGTCTTTAGGTTAAGTTTAGAGGTGAGAGCAACCAGTGTGATGTCATGGTGGGTGTCTGCTATCGACCACCAGACCAGAAGGATGAGGTAGATGAAGCTTTCTTTGGACAACTAACGGAAGTTTCCAGATCACAGGCCCTGGTTCTCATGGGGGATTTAAATCACCATGACACCTGCTGGGAGAGCAATACAGCAGTGCACAGACAATCCAGGAAGTTTTTGGAGAGTGCTGGGGGCAACTTCCTGGTGCAAGTGCTGGAGGAACCAACTAAGAGCCATGCTCCTCTTGACCTGCTGCTCACAAACAGGGAAGAATTGGTAGGTGAAGTAGAAGTGGATGGCAACCTGGGCAGCAGTGACCATGAGATGGTCGAGTTCAGGATCCTGACACAGGGAAGAAAGGAGAGCAGCAGAATATGGACCCTGGGCTTCAGAAAAGCAGACTTTGACTCCCTCAGGGAACTGATGGGCAGGATCCCCTGGGAGAATAACATGATGGGGAAAGGAGTCCAGGAGAGCTGGCTGTATTTTAGAGAAGCCTTACTGAGGGTACCGAAACAAACCATCCTGATGTACAGAAAGAATAGCAAATGTGGCAAGCGACCAGCTTGGCTTAAAAGAGAAATCTTCAGTGAGCTGAAGCACAAAAAGGAAGTTTACAAGAAGAGGAAACTTGGACAGATGACTAGGGAGGAGTATACAAATACTGCTCAAGGATGCAGGGGTAGTTATCAACGGCTCAGTGTCTAGTTGGCAGCTGGTATCAGGCAGAGTGCCCCAGGGGTCGGTCCTGGGGCTGGTTTTCTTCAATATCTTCATTAATGATCTGGATGATAGGATGGATTGCACCCTCAGCAAGTTCACAGGTGACACTAAGCTGGGGTGAGAAGTAGATACGCTGGAGGGTAGGGATAGGGTCCAGAGTGACCTAGACAAATTGGAGGATTGGGCCAAAAGAAATCTGATGAGGTTCAACAAGGACAAGTGCAGAGTCCTGCACTTAGGACAGAAGAATCCCATGCACCACTACACGCTGCCGATTGACTGGCTAAGCAGCAGTTCTGCAGAAAAGGACCTGGGGATTACAGTGGATGAGAAGCTGGATATGAGTCAGTAGTGTGCCCTTTGCCAAGAAGGCTAACAGCATTTTGGGCTGCATTATTAGGAGCATTGCCAGCAGATCAAGGGAAGTGATTATTCCCCTCTATTTGGCACTGGTGAGGCCACTTCTGGAGTATTGCATCCAGTTTCCCCCCTCCCCCACCCAGAAAGGATGTGGACAAATTGGAGAGAGTCCAGAGGAGGGCAACGAAAATAGTTAGGGGACTGGGGCACATGACTTACGAGGAGAGGCTGAGGGAACTGGGCTTATTTAGTCTGCAGAAGAGAAGAGTGAGGGCAGATTTGATAGCAGCCTTCAACTACCTGAAGGGGGGTTCCAAAGAGGATGGAGCTAGGGTGTTCTCAGTGGTGGCAGATGACAGAACAAGGAGCAATGGTCTCAAGTTGCATTTGGGAGGTCTAGGTTGGATATTAGGATACACTATTTCACTAGGAGGATGGTGAAGCACTGGAATGGGTTACCTAGGGAGGTGGTGGAATCTCCATCCTTAGAGGTTTTTAAGACCCAGCTTGGGATGATTTGGTTGGGGTTGGTCCTGCTTTGAGCAGGCGGTTGGACTAGATGACCTCCTGAGGTCTCTTCCAACCCTAATCTTCTATGATTCCATGGTTCTATGAAAAAGTATTTCCTTTTATCAGTTTTTAATTTGCCATTTTTCAGTTTCACCGACTGTCTCCACTTGTTCTTGTGTTATGAGAAATAGGTACAGAAGTTCCCAATCTACCTTCTCTATACCATTCAGTTTTTTATATACTTTCATCATGTCCCCTCTTATGTCTCCTTTCTAAGGTAAACAACCCCAGTCTCCTCAACCTCTCTTCATATGAGTTTTCTCCATGCCCCTAATTCTCCTTTTCCTTCTCTGAACCCCCTCAATTTCTGCAATATTTCTTTTTGAGATGGGATGCAGTACTGGCCACACAATTGATATTATGGCATTATAACTTTTTCTATACTATCGTCCATCCTGTTCCTTATACAATTTAACTTCTCATTTGCTTTTTTTTTACTGTAGTTGTGCACTGAGCACAATAATGTGCTAGTCCCTTAACTCAGTTGATTCAGTTAATTTAGAACCCTATAAGGTGTATAAACAGTAGTACTTTTCCTTCCTTTGTGTATCAGTGTGGACACGGTATGGTCACAGTGATTTGAGAGTAGGAACTTGAGCATAAATAACTCAAGTTAATGCTACAGTGAAGAGAAACCCTAAGTAGGTAAAATTTACACCTTTAACCACATAGCTATAGAGGTTTTTAAGTGCAGCCCAGGTCTTGACTGTCTTTTCCTGGACTGATAATGTGCCACGCATAGAAAGAATTCACAATTACTTTCCTTATGTACCCTCAGATAACCCACTTAGAAATATATTTCACCCTCTGCATGCTTCATGTGCTCAGAATTTCCCCTGAACACACACAATCAATAACTCCCACTTATACCAATATTTCTTGCTATGTGCTTGCTCCCCCGACTTCTGAGTGGAATGCACAATCAAATCAACTTTATTTTGTGTAGCTCCTTTCATTTAAACAAAAGTAATCCCCAAATGTTGTGTGTTGTGTCTAAATATAATGGGTTTGTCATTCACATGTGAACAAAGCAGTTGTAAAATGCTTCCAAATCCAAGTGGTAGCATGAACAGAAGGACTAGTATAAATATGGTGACCTTCTCGGGACACTGCACAAGCCATCTGTTTGATAGGGTGTGAGGAGAGCGCTGAGGATATGCTTCACATAATGCTGAGGGATGGAAAGGTTTCTGTAGTTATCTGGCTGGCTGAGTTCCTGCTGAAATAACTACTTTGCTGCTGGCACTTTAACATCCTTAACACCACAATAGGTTGCCTAAAGCCTTGGTATGATGGGGAGTAAGCCTCACACTGGTACTGAGAGGGTTAACAGTAACTTGAGAGCTCAGTTAACCCACCCACCAGCACCTGGAGGGGTGTTAAGTAGATCAATTAGCAGGTCCATCTGAAAAGGAGTCAGGTTTCCAAAAAAGAATGAGAAACCTCAGAGACCTGGGAGGAGGAGGTTGGGAGTTGCCGCTCTCTGAGAATAATCTGATAGAAGCCAGGAAAAGGAAGAATTGAGAAAAGCTACAGGAGGGGAACAAGCACCTTTGGTCAGCCTCAAAATAGGGGCAAGTCTGTGGTGAGACAATCCTGGGAGGTTGGTGTGCGGCTGAGGAGCAGAGGATTGGGGAAGGCTTGTTGCCATAAATATAAAGGGAAGGGTAAACACCTTTAAAATCCCTCCTGGCCAAAGGAAAAATTCTTTCATCTGTAAAGGGTTAAGAAGCTAGGATAACCTCGCTGGCACCTGACCAAAATGACCAATGAGGAGACAAGATACTTTCAAAAGCTGGGAGGAGGGAGAAAAACAAAGGGTCTGTGTCTGTCTGTGTGATGCTTTTGCCGAGGACAGAACAGGAATGGAGTTTTAGAATTTAGTAAGTAATCTAGCTAGATATGCGTTAGATTATGATTTCTTTAAATGGCTGAGAAAAGAATTGTGCTGAATAGAAAGGATATTCCTGTCTGTGTGTCTTTTTGTAACTTAAGGTTTTGCCTAGAGGGATTCTCTATGTTTTGAATCTAATTACCCTGTAAGGTATTTACCATCCTGATTTTACAGAGGTGATTCTTTTTTACTTTTTACTTCTATTAAAATCCTTCTTTTCAGAAACTGAATGCTTTTCATTGTTCTTAAGATCCAAGGGTTTGGGTCTGTGGTCACCTATGCAAATTGGTGAGGATTTTTACCAAACCTTCCCCAGGAAGTGGGGTGCAAGGTTTGGGAGGATTTTGGGGGAAAGATGTTTCCAAACAATGCTTTCCTAATAAAAATAAACCCAGATAAACGTTTGGTGGTGGCAGTGGAAGTCCAAGGGCAAAGGGTAAAATAGTTTGAACCTGGGGGAAGCTTTAACCTAAGCTGGTAAAAGTAAGCTTAGGAGGTTTTCATGCAGGTCCCCACATCTGTACCCTAGAGTTCAGAGTGGGGAAGGAACCTTGACACTTGTGAAGGACTAAAGTTCAAGCCTGGGAAGGGAGGAAGTGACTTAAGTTTGTATGTTCGGGTTTGGGATTTGTAGGAGAATTCCAGAGAATAATCCTACAAGCCACAGCCCTGAAGGAAGGGTAAAACCTGAGACTTTAGGGAGTCTGAGAGGAATGCAGTGAGCCCAGGAAGGGCTGGTGGGAAAGGTCTGCAGACAGGCTGAGATGGGAATAGCCCAGGGAACCTGAATAGGGGGCCTGAATAGACAGACCTTGCCTGTTTACTACAGGGTCCTTGAGTGGGATCCAGAGAAGAGGGGGAGACCTTGAGTTTCCCTCTTGGATGCCAGAAAGGATGTTATGAAAACCCTCGAGGCCAGGGGTAGAAGAACTAGCGAGTCAGAATTTAGGCCAAAGGCTTGGCTTGAGGGCCCGGAACTATTGTTTGTTTGGACTTCTGGCTGACTACCTCAGAAGGGGGGAGACTTGGTGTCCAGAGGGCCAAGTCACAAGATAAGGCAGACCTCTACAGCGCTGGTGCAACTGTTGCTCAGGATGGAGTGCTAGAGGAGGAGTCTGCTACACCTGCCACAAAGGCACATACAGGTGGTGACTCCACTCCTCTACGCTTGGATAGTGGTCTTTATTTTTAAATCCCATACAGTGGACAGGCCATTTTGAAAGGTGTTGCATTAGGAAGGCAGTGAGGTTGCTGCTGATCTCCTCATATGTGTAAGAGCACAGCCACCTGTACATTCTGAATGACTCGTATGTCAAACTGGGGGCATGGAAGAGAGGTTTTACTTCCCTCACTAGAGATAATATCTTTCTGTAAAACTGAAAATGTTCAAGCGCAGTAGATATTTCCACTGCCTCTTAATTGGGTAGCCTAAGAGATATAAGGATTGAAAGGACAGAATATGTTGAAAGAATATGGGGTATGACCTCTCCATTGTGCCAGTTTTATGTCAGTGTGGCTCCTTCAATAGAGTTCTAGTAGCATAAAACTGGATTCCTAGAATATCAGGGTTGGAAGGGACCTCAGGAGGTCATCTAGTCCAACCCCCTGCTCAAAACAGGACAAATCCCCAATTTTTGCCCCAGATCCCTAAATGGCCGCCTCAAGGATTGAATTCACAACCCTGGATTTAGCAGGCCAATGCTCAAACCACTGAGCTATCCCTCCCCTGTAATGAATTACGTCCAATAACTCTAATAGGCAAGGCAAGAAGAGGTGTAGGTGTACATTCTGCTTTTGCTCACATCTCTAGCTGAGGTCAATATGAGAGCAGGATTTGAGACTTCCTTACTATATTGTTTAAATCTGAAGCTTTCTAGCTCACAGGTCTGACTCAGATTTTACAGCACTCACATTAGTAAAAGAAATCAGGGTTCTATCCCCTGACCCTGCACATTTCTCAAAGGGAGAATTTCCCTTTTCTGTGGGCCAAGGCTCCCTTCCATGCAGACATTGCCAGGGGGAGAGAAGCATGAAGCTCTAAGGCCTTGTCTAAACCAGGAAGTATTTTCACAGTGAGTTTTTGTGCACAAATTGTTGTGGGTTAGTCAAGCCACCATAATTGTGTACACATGGCTCGAGGCAGCTAACTGAAGTGTGGGGTAGTGCTGCTATATTAAGGTATAATGTTGAGATATGTGACTCCAGGAATGTGCCGCAGCAAATAGATTGATCCTGGCTTTGTGCCAGCATTTAAACAGAGGTGATATCTGGGCATCATGACCCCCAAAGCAGTAGAAGGCACACAGGTAAACAGACAGGACAGTCTTTGGAATAATGCAAAGCAGTGTGGGGTGACAGTTGGAACACCAGCAAGCTAGTGAGGAGACATGCTCCCACATGAATGTTAATCTGCAATTAACTTAATCTGCTTTAAAAATGGATTACAGAATACATATTAACTGGCCAGTTAATACACTTTAAGAATTGTGCTGTGTGGATGCAGGTCATTTTAATGCTCTGAACCTGACGTAAGTGCAAAGGAACACCACTAACACCCCTATGTACATAAGGCCTTAGTTTCTGATCCTGCTGTCATTGAACTCAATGGTAAAACTCCCATTGAGGATCAGACCCTTGGAAAACAGCATGATTTCTTTTGTGACACCATTTTCAACGAGGTGGGTTAGTGTGTAGGTGAGCTTTGCATTACTGGGTTGCTTTCAGGAAGCGTTAAAGGGAAAAGAGCAAGGTTGCTCTGTGCACCATGACATGAGGGATTGCCAGGCAGCATGGAAAGAAACAGGAAGACAGGAGCATGAGACATAAGGAGGAGATAGTGAGTATAAGGATTAGGAGCCTAGGTATAAGGTAGCTGGAGAAGTAATTCCAGCACTTCTTGCAAAGGATGATATGAAAGTCATGCCCCTTTGCTGAATGGAGCACTTAGTCACTTGTTCAAAGAAGCCTGGCAGAATCAATTTTCCACAAAGAGAACCTGACATCAGATTAGACCAGCTATAAAGAAGTGTGGTAAAGCAGAGGAAATCAAATAGCATAGATCTGTGTGACAAAAGACAAATCGGTATGGGGGGTGAACTGTGGACAGCTACTAGAACAAAGGGAGCATTCAGATCTAAAACAAAACTTAAGCCTTGGAGGGAGTATGATTGCTGAAATAAGCAGATAAACAAGCAATAAAATAACCAAGGTTGATGGCAGCAAGGAGGGACAGCAGCAATGAACAGGAAAATCACTTTCTGTGCTATACGCTGCTCAAGGAAAAATTGAAAACAAGGACAAGGAAAGGAGAAAAGTTTAGGTAACTCTGCCTTTGAAAAAATATTGCTTTCCAAATGAAATGGTAATGGTAGAGAAGGCATTTAACCTGACAAGCTACAGATTTTTCCCTTGGAACGTTTGGGGTATGAATTTCACCAGTTTGCCACTGGAAAATGAGATGTTCTGCTGTTTTGTTTGCTTTGGCACAATTTATATGTAGTGCCTAAATCCTGGGAGGCAAAATACCCTGTTTACCTTCTTTAATATCCTGGGCAGATAAGCTGACAGTACCAAGCCTCCTATTGTATTGTAGGGGAAGCAGGAGCAAGGAACTCTCAGAGGTAGGGCCGGATTAAGGCGGGCCTTTGGGGGCTGCAGCCCAGGGCCCTGGCTCAAGGAGGGCCCTGCAAAAATAAATCACAGCCAGCGATCTCCAGGCTGCTAAAAGGGGCACCATAGCCCCACACCGCTCCCGAAAGTGGCTAGCTGCTGGCACGTCTCTGTGGCCCCTTGCTGGGCGGGAGGGGGAGGCAGCTGTGCGCGCTGCCCCCACCCGTAGCACCATCCCCCCAGCTCCTGGACAATGCTCCTGGAGACGTGCTAGCAGCCAGCTGCTTCCAGGAGCTGCCTGTGGGAAGCGCCTCCCGGCTAGAGCTTGCACTTCACACACCAACACCCTGCCCCAGATCAGAATCCCCTCCTGCACCCAAACTACCTCCCAGACCCCACACCCCCTTCTGCGTCCCAATCCCCTGCCCCACACCCCCTCCTGCACCAAACTCCCTCCCAGGAAAAAGACTTATGTACAGGGGCCCAACAAAATCTAATTGCCCCAGGCCCGCAGGAGCGTTAACTCGGCCCTGCTAGGAGGCATCTGTAACCAGGATAAGATCTTGATTCAAGATTACCCAGGAGTGCTGCACACGTTACTAAGTTTCCCCACCACCATCCAGCATGTCCTGGTCCTCAGGAGGAATTGGAGGACATAGAGTGCTATGAGGTTTTGCTTAGCACCACACTTTCCACAGATGGAAACTTCATAATGTTTTCTTTTTGAATAACTAACCCTGATACAGCAGAGCCCAAAGATCACTTTGAACTGCTCTGTGAGCTATTTTGGGATAGCTTCAGAGTTGTCTTAATTTTAACAAACCAGGAATGTAGAAGCTTTACGCAACTTGCCTTTTTTATTTTTTTTTTAAAGTAAATCTGGCTTTATATATGCATATAATCGCTTTCCAGCATGCTGATACTCATGGCCATCTGTTGGGTGGCACTGTGCCAACTCTCAAACAGATGTACAAGTTTCAAAGAGGAATAGGTGCCAACCAGAGTTGGACTGGCAAGAATAGCATGCAACACAGCAGTGCCCATATATACCTTTCTGCAAGACAGCACCCTTGTGAGCAGCGAAGGTCTCCTCTGCTCTTAAATTCCTTCCCATATGTCATATTCAGAGGCTGGCAGGAGTTGTTGCAGACACAATTAGATACATCCCCATTTTACCACTTGCCATCTGAGTTGCTTCTTCAGTGCATTGCTGGCCCACTTGTTGACTTCCTTCTCATTCATATCTCACAATTAAGGCTTCGATTTTGTTATGGACATTTTTACTAGAAGTCACGGGCAATTAATAAATTTGGTGTTTCATCCAAAATGGGTTCTCTGTCCCCAGAAATTAGTCTTATTGCAGCACAGGACTGGAAGTCAGGGGATCTGGGTTCTTTTCCTGTCTCTGTCCCTGGTGTGTTGTGTTACCCTGGGAGAAACATCTAAGCCAACACTTTTAAAAAGATGGGTTTATAGACTCCTATGTGATAAACGGACTCTCTAATCTTCCCCTCCTCCCACCCCCAAGGTGATGAGCATCAGCCACTCCTCTTGACTTCAGGCTCTGCATGTGCACAAAAGCCATTCTTGAAAACTTGAACCTTAATCTCGGCCTGTTTTTGTATCTGTTACAAATGAAATGAAGCTAATACCATACAACTTCACTTCAAGGGTGCTGTGAGGCTAAGTTTCTTATCAATTACAAAGTGCTCTGAGATTGTGAAGTATTATGAAGTTAGTTAAGATCTATTTTTGGAAAGATGATTGGACATAGTCAATTTTCTGTATGGAAAATGTACTAAGATAATTATTTCTGAAATTCTGTCCACCTGGAAAAACAAATCATCAGCATTCCAGTTCATCAGGAAAGCTTGCCAGGAAATCTTTAGTTTTTTCTCTTCAGGAAAGTTTCATGATCTGCTAATGTCACAATTTCATTTAGAAAGTTTCATAACACTGGTTAATCATGATCATTTACTTCACATGCAAGGTGGGTGTAAATCAGTATATTTAATACCCAAGCTTCTCGTCCTCATGCAGTTGCCTTCTGCTGGCATCTTACAGTCCCAGGGATCTCCCCAACAATTTTTATATATTTTTTGCCAAATTAGTACTGTTTGCCTGCAATTCATCAATATGCAATAACGATTAAGTCAGCTTCTGGGAGCACTAAGCCTCGTTAGGGGGAAAAGGAGGGAGAATTAATCATAAGCTGCCATAGCTAACAATGTGTCTCTGAATCTAAAATAGCACTGATGGAAATGACTAAAGAGAAATTTGCAATTATTTACTAATTGTCTCAGCCAGCAAAATAATTGTAGCAGATTAGTGCAAGTAATAGTACAATAGAGATCCTTTTTAAAAAGTATTCCTGTTGACTCTGTCAACAACTTGAAGAAAATTAACTGCAGTCTTTGCATTATAATTAAGGATGCATGTCAGAACTAGGCTACTCTCCACTGTCTTAAAATCTTTCTCAAAATGGCTTCCCTGCTGGACTCTAACTCTCCATGTATATATTCATATGGACACGCTTCCATGCCAGTGTTAGTGCAAATAAAACAGATTGTATGCACATGTAAGTGGGGGGGAATAGTCCCACTCTTGTGGGGAACTTTCCTGGCTTCTGCACTACCCCGGTGAAGTGGGTTAGCGAAAGGATCTGAGTCCTCGCTCCCACTTCCTTTTCCCAGTGGCCTCCCTGCCCTTGAGGACTCCCCTGCCATTCTCCTGTCTGGCAGAGTCCTCATAACCCCAACAAGGCTGGGCCCAGGATTCCTGGGGGGACTCAACCCCCAACGCTGCTGTGGTCACCTAGGACAGGGGCTAGGGCGTCCCCACTCCGGGGTGCTCTCTCTGCACTGGGCACTTCTCTGACCCACTGACCATTACATACAAGTTAAAGCAAATGCAAGTTATTTAATCAACTATTAATTTTAAAAAGAATAAGGAAAAATGGGAAAGGTTAAAGGAAACACATCACCCCGCTCTGTGGCAGGGAACATCACAAACAGTGTCTCTGGAATGTCAGGGCAGTTCACAGTCTGTTCCTTGTGAGTCCCAGGCCTCCTTCTCTGGCCCCGGCTGTGCTGCAGGGGTGCTGTGGGCTGGACACTCGCTCTGGTGGTGGCCTCACGCTCTCAGGCTCTAAGTAGCAGAACCCTTCTTCCCAGTGCCGCCCCCGCCCTGTCGGGGTTACGATCCAAGCCTGGCCTGCAGAGCCTCTTGGCTGAGGTCTCCCCCTGTGCTGGGCCCGCTGCCCAGGATCCCCCCTCGCTCTCCCCAGCTGCTCACCACACCCAGCTCTGGACTGCTCCAGCCCCAGCTCCACCACTCTGTCTCAGCACGGCTGCTCTGCCTCCAGCTCCCTGGGCTGCTTCTTTGGCCCCTCTGGCTCTGGTTGCTACAGCTCTGCTCCCAGCACTGACCTGCTTCCTGGGCTGCTTTTCTGGCCCCTCTGGCTCTGGTTGCTGCAGCTCTGCTCCCAGGGCAAGTCTGCTCTCTCTGGGCTGTGCCTCTGGCTTTGGGGCTGCTGCTCTGCTCCCAGGACAGGGGCTGCTCTCTTTGGATCTGGCCCAGCTCCGCTTCCCAGCTCAGCTTGGGCCCCTGCTTTCTCCTTAGCTCGGCCCCACTCTGTCTGACCCAGGCAATTCCAGCTCACACGGAGGACAGGACCTCCCTGGCCTCCTGACTCCGTGATTAGCCTGCCCGCCCTGTCATTCAGGCTGACCTGGAGCATTGGCTTCTCCCCATTGTTCCTGGGGGCTTTCAGTCTCAGGGTCCTGATTCCCCATCGACCCTTCCCCCTTTTTAGTACTGGGAGCTAGCAACTAAAACA
Source organism: Lepidochelys olivacea (assembly GCF_965140295.1). NCBI lineage: Eukaryota > Metazoa > Chordata > Testudines > Cheloniidae > Lepidochelys > Lepidochelys olivacea. The sequence continues at coordinate 37,370,921 of NC_140411.1, read as the reverse complement.
CCCCCACTGACTGTTAGTAAGGGGGCAACGGTCCCCTTACACACACACACTGATTTTATTTTTTGCATTCATGAATGAGGTAGTTACATGTGGCTTTCTGTATAAATGCAGTTTGAAAATATACATTTGTGGTGGTATTTTCAAAAGCACTCAGCACTGGCCTCACAGTGCTTCTGATGAAACTCCCATTTATTTCAGAGGGAGCAGAAAGAGGTAGACACTTTGCACTCTTGGGAAAATCCCACCTGTGAGATTTTTGCACACAGAACATTCCAACCAGGACCAAAAACAGAAGTGTCAAAATACCCTGAAGGGTTTTTTTGTGCGTTATTTGTGTCCCCAGTGAAAACGGCAAGAACTAAAATTCTTGCAAGAATGTCTTATTTGACCGTTAGCTGAATCTTGGAATATTTTTATTTTACCCATCAGGGTGTTGGGAACACTGGGGCATGGCCACTAGGTAACTCGAGGGGATGGAAGACCACAAGTGTCGATGAAGCCCCCTCGCACTAGGCCCCGGTGTCCTTGCCCTCCCCCCTCCTGCCTGGAGGCACTCGCAGCAGCTCTGTGTGCTAGGCCCCGGTGTCCTTGGCCCCCCCGCCTGGAGGCACACACAGCAGTTATGCTGAGAATCTGCAACAGTATGTTGCAGAGTCAGACTGCCTGAAACTAAGCAAGGCCAAACAGGGGAGATATGGAAGAACAATGCTGAATAAAGCAGCTTTATGTATAGTTTAACAAATGATACAGAGAATCAGGGAACTAGCTGGGAACTGGATTGGCTGGCTATATGGATACTTGGAGCAGCTTGCTATTGGATAAGTATGCTGGGAAAAAGGATGTATAAAAGCCTGTGTAACTTCCTGCTCTGTTGTGCAGGATTTGAGATTTTATTCTCCCTGTACCTTTTTGCAGCTGCAAATAAACTTTTCTGCTTCTCCACCCCGTTGTGATTATTGGGTGTAGCACACCGGGTAACGAACCACTCAAGCTGTTGTTCAGCCTCTCGGCACTGGGTGCCGGCAACAAGGGCCTGATTCCACTCTCACTGAAACAGCTGAGTCTTTGCCGTGACTATAATGGTAGGTGAATCATGGTCCAACTGCAACTGCAGATTGGTCTGAAGCAAAATCACAGATCCAAACTAATATGAAGTTGTGGGGAGGAAGTATATGGATATAGATCCAAATGTCATATCTCTGAAATAGACTGAATCAGATCACTGGCTCTCAATGCTCCTGGTCTCTGGGAAAGTTTAGTTTCCAGATTCAACCTGGGTGATTTGGTTTGGATCAAACAACAACTTGACCCCTTGTACCTTGGGTTCATAATATAAATGCTAGGAGTAAGGAGGTTTCTCTTTATTTCCTTTTTAATTCAGCAAGCATCTTTTTTTAGTTAAGAAATACACTTCAGACATGCTGAATAATTCCTGTTTGGAGTAAAAAATAAATCACCAGTGTTGATCTCATAGGAAATGCTAGGAATCAGAGCTGTGCCTTGGGTAGGGCAAATCGGGGCAACTGCTCCAGGCCCTGTGCTCTGGGGCGCCCTGTAGGCCAGTGTGATTGGCCAGCGTGGTCGGTCCCGGAAGAGACTAATCCGTCATGCCCACCCCCCCCCCAGGGACAGCCCTGCTAGTGATCATATTTGGCTCCTAAAGCTATTGCTATTCTGCAAATGTTTAAGCACATACATAAGTAGTAGATCATACAGTCTTAAAATGGATCCATTTTGTAAAATTTTACAAAATCTAGAAGACAGATATTTTTTCCTCCCTACCCAAAGCCATATTTTCAGAAACTATTATTAGAAGTATATTGATTGTACTTATAGGTCCAAAACCCTGCCTGGGACTCAACTGCACTAAGCATTCTATGCAGCTGTAACTAAAAGATGGCAATCTCATTGGACCATCTAAATAAACTTACACTGTAAGTAAATTTGGATGTAAACACACAGAGAACTCCAGCATCCATGTAAGAGGGATAAGAAACTTGAAAACGTCCAACTTAGACAAACGTTAGAAACTCTTTTGAAACCTTCATTGAACAGTCTGTTTCTTTGTGAAACTCTGGAGACGTAAAAGATGTCCATTTTTGCCTGCCTTTCTTTCCCCTAGGTTTTGCCTTATTTCTTAAGGTATTCCAATTGTGTTCTCAATTACATACCCCTGATTCTCATTCTCTTTGTTTCCCTACCCCTTTCCTATTTCAGAGCCTTGCTCCTTCAGCCCATCTCTTTTCTAGTGTTCCTTTTTAATCTTTTCCCTGCAGATCCCCTCCTTGCTTGCTTGTTTTTCCCAGGAGTGTCATACCCTTGAAGACTCAGCTTCCTTTGCTTCTCTGCAAAGAGGAAGCTGCACAATTAGGAAAGGGATATTGCCACTGAAAAGATGAACTCTGCAACTTTCAGAAGAGGGATCCATCCACAGATACCAATGATGCAATCTCTACAGACAGCTCATCAATGTCACCCCGCCTCATCTGCTGAAAATGAGATTTTAAATTGTTTTTTAAAGTACGCTACCTCCGGAAAAGCAATAGAATTCTTTTCTAGGCTGTCACATTGTGTTTTCAACTCCATGCTGTACAAGCTCTTTTTATTAGATTGCAGTATAGCTGCTCCTCACTGGTATAGTGCAAGCTGAAAGCATAATCAGCCGGTTGACATTTTTTCCTGGAGTTTATTAAATAACAATGTGAAGCACTATTAATATAATGCAGCATGTCTAGTACAGTTAAGGCTGCCTAAATACATGGTGCTAAAAACCACTATTACATATTATAGTAAAACACGACTGTTAAAATGCCCAAGGAAGGAATATTGTGCTGCACATTTGTTGAAAGGACCTTCAACTAAAACATTGTTTACAGTAACTCCTCGCTTAACGTTGTAGTTATGTTCCCGCAAAATGCTACTTTAAGCGAAACCATGTTAAGCGAATCCAATTTCCCCATAAGAATTAATGTAAATACGGGGGTTAGGTTCCAGGGAATTTTTTTCGCCAGACAAAAGACTATATACACACACACACAGTATAAGTTTTAAACAAACAATTTAATACTGTACACGGCAATGATGATTGTGAAGCTTGGTTGTGGTGGTGAGTCAGAGGGTGGGATTCAGAGTAACAGCCGTGTTAGTCTATTTTCGCAAAAAGAAAAGGAGTACTTGTGGCACCTTAGAGACAGACCAATTTATTTGAGCATAAGCTTTCGTGAGCTACAGCTCACTTCATTGGATGCATACTGTGGAAAGTACAGAAGATCTTTTTATACACACAAACCATGAAAAAATGGGTGTTAACCACCACAAAAGGGGATGCCTTACTGCTCAATGATGAACTAGCACTCGGCTGAGCCCTCAAGCCTTAACATGTTGTTAATGTAGCCTCACGCTCAACAAGGCAGCATGAAGGGAGGGAGGGGAGACAGCATGGCAGAGAGAGCCAGAGACACACACCCTGTGTGTGAGAGAGAGAGACATGCTTTGCCCCTTTAAGTACGCTGAACCCACTCTAAGTGCATTGCCCTTTTAAGTAGATCAGCAAGTTGAGACAGCAGCTGCTGCCAGCAAGCTCCCTCTGTCCTGAGCCCTGCCATGTCCCTCCCCTGCTCTGTGGAGATGGGGGCAGGGGTGAAAGTAAGCTGGTATGGGTCAGGCATACCGGTAAAAAGTAGCCGCCGGTACTGGCCCGTAACAGCCGATATTAAAGCGCTGCTGTGGCAGCACTTTAAGCAGGGTCCTTTGCCGTGGCAGCGCTTTAACGTCGTCGCCCCTTTTGGCCCCCCGGGCTGCCGACGGGGGGGGTGGGCAAAAGGAGCAGCTGGCCAGGGCCCAGCAACTTAAAGGGACCCGGGGCTCCAGCCACTGCTACCGCAGCGGCGGCAGTGAGAGCCCTGAGCCCTTTAAATCACTGCTGGGGCCCCAGGCAGTGCGGGCCGGGCAGCGCGGATGGGCTAGCTGGGGGATGCTGACCCACCAAGCCCCACCCCTTCCGCCTGAGGCCCCGCCTTTTCTGGGGGCCCAAGCAGGCCCCTGTACCAGTAAGTGTTGAGTATTACTTTCACTCCTAGATGCGGGGGAGGGGAACACCCTGACATTAGCACCCCTCTACACCCTCCTGCAGAGCAAGCCAGAGGCTCTGGGAAGCTGCTCCAAGGCAGAGGGCAAGAACTCAGGGGAGCGGGGAGCTGATAGGGGGGCTGCCGGTCCACCCTGGTTCCAAGCCTCCACCAGCTAGCTGCAACGGGCTGCTCTTCCTGCAAGCAGTGGACAAAGCAGGCAGCTGCCAAACAATGTTATAAGGGAACATTGCACAACTTTAAATGATCATGTTCCCTAATTGATCAGCAACATAACAACGTTAACGGGGATGACGTTAAGCAACGAATTACTGTATTTGTATTCTCCCATTGCCTGGGGCCCCCAACTCAGATTACGGTCTCATTTTGCTCGGAACTATACACATGGACAGATTTTCAAGGGTTCAGCAAGTCTGGCTTTAAGTGTCACAGTGGGAGGGTCTGGGTGCTGAGCACTTTTGAATGTCTGGTCCATAGGGCTCACTGTTGTGCCTGGCTATGTGGCCATCCAGGGGAGTAAGGCGCATCTTTGCTCCCTTGTGTGGGCTATGTGCATGGTCACACCCTGTCTAAGGCCTGGTCTACACTGCTCAGGTAGGTCAACGTAAGGTAGTTTATGTTGACGTAATGATATCAGTGTACACACTACAGCCTTGTCCCACCAATGTAAGTGCCATATTACCCCAACATAAGAGAGGCATAGGGCTTATATCAGTGTAGTTATGGTGATGCAGCGTCTGAGTAGACACTGTTACTTACATCAGTTGTTAGCTCTCACCAATTTCAGGGCTCCAGCAGACCTGTGAAATTGACAAGAAAGCTGGGCAACTACAACCCAGCTATCCACAGCTCCTCTGTGGGCATGGGCGAGAATGGATCCTTTCCCCCCTTCCCCCCCCCCGCATCAGGGAATCCCTGGGCAGCCTTCCTGCTCCCCACACTGACCCTCTTAGGTTGGCTGAAGCGCATCCGACCTAAGGATGGTAGTGTGGATATGCACCACTACAGTAATTACTACCGTGTCTGTAAGTTGACCTAATATAGGTCAACTTTAGTTGTGAGTGTAGACATACCCTAAGACTGAAGAGTTGCCAGTGAGCTCCTGTTCCCTCTGCTGTTTAGTTGGGCAGACAGAGCTGAGCCTTAATTCCCACAATGTGCCATCCAGCTCCGTTGAGCTGCCTTGGAGAGGGAAATAGACTGCAGTTCTCAATCAGAAAGGCATTAGAATTATCATGGCCAAGATCAATAAAGCACACCTAAACATGCTGTCATGCATAGCCTAGTCAAGTTCCCTCTGGGTGGACACTCTCTCGCTGCTTGGTTTGTGTCCCAGTGTGCTCCTAAGCGTCCCTTGCTCAGAGTGGGCTGTGCCCTGTCTTAGTCTTTGGCCTATCTTGCACACTTCTTGGGCATAGGCTCTCCATTACCCCTTTCCAGAATGAAAAGGGACCGAGTGGCCCAGATACCTGAGGCCCCCAGACGAGTGCTGAACCCCGAGACTACCACCAGCTAAAGCACATCTTGTGGGCACTCTGGGTTTGCAGGTCACTTCTTCAGAGACATGTGCTTGTTTAAAACTAACGGAACAGACTTTGATTTTGGGAGACTTTACAATCACTCTTTATTTTCTATAGCATAGAAAATGTACAAAGACAGACAAAAGTGATTAAAATCATATGCATTTTCCTGCTTCATTTTCTTCATTGCTCTGGAGCACTTGCTTAGATCAGAGTCTTCTGGGTTGTTGAGGGTCCTTCTGAAGCTCAAGGCTTCTCCTGGAAATCACGGAGTCTCTCACTTGCTCACTGTAGTCACTGCCCTTCTTCTCTCTCTCCCAAATGGCTGTAAGAGACTCTCTTTTATAACATCCTGTGCCCTTTGTTAGGTGACATCTGATCAACCTTCTCAGGCGATCAGTCCCTCACTAGGTGATAGGGTTGCCAGGTGTCCAGTTTTCAACCAGAACGCCGAGTCGAAAAGGGACCCTGGCGGCTCTGGTCAGCACCACTGACCAGGCCGTTAAAAGTTCAGTTGGCAGCGCAGCAGGGCTAAGGCAGGTTCCCTGCCTGCCATGGCTCAGTGCAGCTTCCGGAAACAGTGGCCTGTTCCCCCCTCTGTCTCCTAGGTGTAGGGGCAGACAGGGGGTTCCACATGCTGCCCCTGCCCCAAGTGCCGTCCCCGCAGTCCCATTGACCAATGGGAGCGGCGGGGGCAGTGCCTGAGGATGGGGCAGCGCACAGAACCACCTGGCAGTGCATCTGTGTAGGAGCTGGAGGGGGGACATGCCGCTGCTTCTGGGAGCTGCTTGAGGTAACTGCCGCCTGGAGCCTGCACCCCGACCTGCTCCCACACCCCAATCCCCTGCCCTAGCCCAGAGCTCACTCCCACCCTTCGAACCCCTTGGTCCCAGGACAGAGCACTCTCCTGCCCCCCAAACCCCTCATCCCCAATCCTGCCCCAGCCCAGAACCCCATCCCACACTCTGAACTCCTCATCTCCACCCCCCAGCCAGGAGCCCCCTCCTGCACCCCAAACCCATCATCTCTGGCCCCACCCCAGAGCCCGCACCCCTAGCTGGAGCCCCTCAACCCCTCCCACATCCCAACCCACTGCCTCAGCCTGGAGCCCCCTCCTACACCCTGAACTCCTCATTTCTGGCCCCATCCCAGAGCCCGCACCCCAGACAGAGCCTTCACCCCCTCCCGCACCCTAAGCTCGTGAACCAGCCTGGAGAAAATGAGCAAGTGCGTGAGTGTGGGGAGAGCGAGCAACAGAGGGAGGGGGATGGAGCAAGTAGGAGTTGGGGCCTCGGAGGAGGGGCGTGGCAGAGGGTGGGGCAAGGGTGTTTGGTTTTGTGCGAGTAGAAAGTTGGCAACCCTACTAGGTCAGTGGTTCTCAAAGCCGGTCCGCTGTTTGTTCAGGAGCAAGTTAGCTTTCTTGGAGCAAGTTAGCTTTGCGTCAAATGTTTACTAAAATTAAAATCCCCAGTGCAGCTTTAATTTAGCAAAGGTTTCTTCACAATACTTCAGACCCATCATCTTCAGTTTGTATCACATCCCTCCTCTTCAAAGATTGATTGGAAAACACTTTATCCTCAACCCTTTCCTCAGGAAAACAAGAGATGACATGTATAACCAAAGAGAATACTTTGAAAGCTCCAGCTTGAAGAATCTGTGAGGAGTTGAAGTGTTTACTAGTCTTACCCTGAAGGGTACTTGTACATTGCTTGCTCTGAGTGTAGGAGGCTGGCAGGAGTTTGTCCCATTGTGCATTAAACTGTTCCCTGTGAGGTAATATTTTAGAAATAAGGCCAAGAGAGTCCAGTTGACAAGACACTGTATTGTAAATAATAGGAGCTCCACACAAGGAGAGCTTGCAGGATGGGACCCTCCAGTGGAAAATAATAGTTAGATGGACTGACCTAGTTATGCAGAATTGTTTGTATAAAGGTCAGAAACAGACATTATTAATACATATCAGGTTGGTTTAGATGCTCCTTGCAGGGCCTGTTCCCAGGCTCCATGGTATTGATCTGTCAATTTATAAAAGATGTGAAGCTGATTCCACTTGTCCCATAGAAAGTCAAGAAATTGAATCAACATTCCAGAAACCACCATTCAGAAGCATCCACAGAATACCCTATCTTCATGAAGAAACTCAGACACCAATAGATTGCTTTCCATTCTTTATCCCTTACAAATATAGAAGTCTTTGGGAACTGCTCCACGCTTTATAAATCAGGTGACCTTAACAAGGTACTCAAATGTGCATTGAGAAGCCTACATTTAGGCACTGCCTTTTCAAAAACTTGGTCATAGATTAGACCAGAGGTTCTCAAACTGTGGTCTGTGGACCACCAGTGGTCCATGAGCTCCATTCAGGTGGTCCACAGATAGTTCCCTCTAAGGCGCGCACCTGGGCGACCACACATGAGAGAATGAAGAGCCACCCACCTAATTAGTTGAGCTGTGCTCCACTAATTAGGTGCCTGGACCCTGGAGAGGACACACAGGTAAGGTGAGATGGTGGCCTTGGGGGGGAATAGGGAGTAGGTGGGAGGGGACAGTGGGGTGAGAAGAGGGTGTGAGGGGGATTTGGGGCATGCAGGGCTGCGGCAGTCAGAGAGGGCACATCAACCGCATTAGAAAGGTAAGACTACTGATTTCAAAGAGGGGTTGTGTGCTTTTATTTGTAGAAAAAAAAGTTTATTATTAAGTTTTTTTTAATAGAGCACGGTTATCCGAAGCGCTTTACAATAGTTAGCTAACGGTACAAGCAACATTTGGAAAGATCATTAAATGGTCCGCCGAGCCCCTCAGCAATTTTCAAGTGGTCTACAAAAAAAAAAGTTTGAGAACCACTGGATTAGCCTACTAAATAGGTCTCTTACACTTGATATGATTGTTTTCTAGCTGACAGTATAGAAAAACATAACTGAAGTGACATTACATCTTGTCAGATAAGTGTCATCTGAGAAATTCTGGCACCTAAAATATAAATCAGATGGGATTCTTCTAACACACAGTGTGTTCTGTAAGACTAGTAATATCTAATCAGTTAAGTATCTGTGGATTTTTGTGTCTTGATGGTAGTTTTAGGTTGTAGCAATAGTAATTGTTCCAAAAAATGAGAACTGATTGGCCAAATTCTACTCTGTTGCATCTATCTTACATACAGTAACGAGAGACAAGGTGGGTGACCAACTTCTGTTGGTGAAATACACACACTTTTGAGCTTACACAGAGCTCTTCAAGTCTGGGAAAGAAACTCACTGTTATTACTAGAGAAATTCTCCACTCTGTTTTTCTAATCTCTCTTTTGAATAAGCAAAAGTCACTCGATCCTGAGATGGACAGTGCAGACCCTGCACATGCTTAGTGAAAACCTAGGAATGTTCAAATAGTGCCTTAGCAAAAAGCCACATATATGTGTGTGAGAGTGTGGATTGGCCGAATCACTGGTCTGAGGTAAATGACAACAGTGAGCATGTGCAAGAGTGGTGGCTATCAGGCATATTCAGTAAGGGGTGACAGAGGTCAATTAACTGAGAAGTCAGTTGGTCAGAGCCCACTCATACCAGTCACAACTTGTTTTGAAGGTCAGAGCTGTCAATCATTATTCTTAGGTAACGGTTGGTACTGAGCATGTGCAAATGAGGTAGTTGCTTAAGGGTATATAAGGAAGTCCCAACAGCACAATATATAAAGCCAGACACTTAGGACTGTTCTCCACTACGGGGAGATTGACACTGCTGCAATTGATGCAGCAGGGATCGATTTAGTGGGTCTAATGACCTTGGGGTGGCAGCCTCTTCACCTCTTAGCTGTAAGTGGGGTGGGAACATGCAGCCCAGATGTGCCTACCTTTGAGATACAATAAAGGCACCGTACAGTCAGTGTGTGTGTCTGTGTCTGTGTGTCTGTTGCTGCCTGACTGGTTACTTTAGGTTTCATGTGGTGTCTGGTTTACAAGTCAGTCCATAACGCTAGTGTTCATATCTTTGAGATTCTACTGTATTTAAAATTCTAGGCACCAAAAGTCATGCTTCTCAGCATGGAGAAATAGAGCTTAAAAACCACCTTTTTTTTGTTCTGGGCTCTCATGCTCTTTACTTTATAACTGTGTGCAGTGCTAAAATACCATGGTGATCATAAGACCCCAAGAGGAACTATATTTATGGCAAGATAAGATGGCTTCATATTTGAAAATGGATGATACTGATTGACAGGTGAAGGGGCAATGGATTATATAGTATATATTCCGAAGTCAGCAGCTATGTCAAAGTTTTCACGCAGGCTGTGGAAAAACTTATATATATATTTATGCATGGAGTAAGATCTGCGAATTTTTCTGAACATTTGAATGCTGGGAAAAGGCAGGGTTTGTGATCTCTTCCAGACAAGTATCACTTTCTAAATCTTTCTAAAGGAAGTTTGCAAACCTCCACCCTGTAATGAATTGCTAATGTTCCCACACTTGAGCCAGCTGAAAATTCTGACCATGGTGGTGGAAAAGTAGACAGACACCTGTACCACCCTCTACATTATCCTGCAGGTGGTGCCAGCGAAGAGAACCATCATCCATCTTGCATTTGAACCAGATTAGGCCCATGTTGCTTCTGCAATGTAGCCAAGCAAGGAGATGATTTCTGAGGTTGCTCATATGCCTGAATCTCTCATTGTTCTGCAACCAGGCTGACCTTAACATTGAATGGAATATCACAGGAGCAGCTGTACCGTCTTGTTTTTACTCATATCATAGTATCTTAAACTGAAAATCAGAATGCATCAGGTCTTAACACACAAATTGCAGACAACTACTGTAATCTACTAGTCCCTAAACCACTGGTCTTTCCTCATGAGTTTTGTTCCAGTTGTTTTGCATGAAATAATTCCACCATCATAATGGTATTACCCTGAGGATAAACTTGGCCCTCAGCCTATCAAACGTCTGAGACAGTGCACAGATGAGCTGGTAGAAAGTGTGTACATCAGTCCAACAGAAGTTGATAAGAGCTGTCTGTTAGTGCTGTCTAGAGTATTTAACAGCTATTTGATTACATCTCACTCAGAATTATCTAAACATTTAGGGCTAGCTAGCTGGGGAGTTATTAAATCTGGATTGTTCATTTATTTTATTCAAGGCATTTGAATACTATGGTACCACATGGTTGACTTTCTAATTTTTTTCACAATGAACAGGAAGAGAAGAGCTTTACTCTTGCATGTAAAGGAAAACATTTGAAATATCTGGGGACCATGTAATGATTATCCAGTAAATTGCTGCACAAGTACTAGGGCCCCAAACTGCTATTATTCAAGGGATTATCTACATGAACATTTAGTGTGTGATCAGCTGGGGTGTGAGGCTACATCACATTAAGGTAGATTCACATCCCAGCTTTCCACAAACTAAACATTCACGTGCATTAATGGTCTTTGTGGACCATGCTGATATACACTAAAAGTCCCATAGTGCACTTTGATCTTTGAAACAGGAGTAGATCAAAGAGTAATAAGAAACTGTTAGTGCACATCAGCCGGGTCCCTGTGGACAGCTAGTGTGTAGCAGGCTGGTGCAGGGTAGCTTTCCACCCCAGTTTGCCACGAACTAAATATTTGTGTAGCTACCCCAAGCCAGTGGGAGTTTTGCCATTGACATCAAAGGGAGCAAGTCAGGATGCTCGACACTTCTCTTGGACAGTGTGTCAGCTCAAATGAGTGTGCTTCTGGTAAGTAGTCTATCATATCTAACTAGCTGCAGACAAATCAGCTGGATTTACTGGGGCCAGATCCAATCTGTTACACTAGTGTCAATCTGGAGCAACTCCACTGAAGTCACTCTTGGAAATGAGATCAGAATCTGGCCTACAAAAGACAGGGTGGTTTTTTAAGGTGTTGCCGGCTTTGATGTCCTTGTGTGCTTTATTAGCATACCATTGGCTCCTGGACACCACCATCCATGCATAGGGAGTATTGATCAAGAACACAAAAGCCTGCATTGCAAACTAACCTATGTAAGGGACAAGACCTAGCTGTGTTCCAGAAGCAGTGCAAGGATCAAATCACCACAATTCAGTCCCTGCTCCCCCTTTGCTCCTTCTGCTAGACCTTCTCCTAGCACAGCTCACTTCCCCTTCCATGCCAGCTAAACTGTGCAGGATGGCAGCTTTCGGGGGGACTTGGCTCTGCCCACCCTGGCTGTCCCACTCCTTACCCACCTGAAAAGAAGTGACACATCAGCTCTTGTTGCTCCCCTCCCTATGAAGCAGAGTCTGGGAATGTGGGTATTCCATACCAGAGAGCAATGTGGGCCACCTGCACCCATTAATTCCCCTGCACAAGTGTGCAGTCTGGCTCACAATTGGTCCCAGAATTTACCATAATTTTGACGTGCACAGATCAGGCAATTGTGGTGTTTTCCTACTGACTTCAATGGGTTTGGATCAAGCCCTTAGAAGGAAAACTCTCCTGCATGCTATGTTTCACGCTTTTCTCCTCATGTGGGGAAAAAAATGCCTACCCAAATGGAGAGGCATAACTCTTCTACATCTCAGTCCTTACTGTTAAAACAAAGTACTTTGGAATGGACATACTTGCTTAGTTGATGAATAACTGGGACCAGAGCCTGTCAAGATTAATTCCCTTTGGGCAGAGAGATGGAGAGACTGACTTGATTAGAGAATGGAATAATTTTTCATTAGTTTCTTATAATGAGATAGGATTGACTGGCATATAATGCAGCTTGAAGTCTTTCTTGATCTATGAGATGGGGACACAGAATTCAGTCTCTGATCTTTGCGCTTCATATTAAATTCATGTTTCAAGGCTGTGCTAGAAGTACCTTATCGATATGGGAAACCACTAATTTCTGCTGAACAGAATGTTATTTTCCTCCAAGTTCTTTCAAGGGTCCATTATTCCATTAACATTTTAATATTTCCGTGAGGACTTATTACGTAATGAGGTATTTCTACTCTTGGAGTTTAATCCTCTACAGCTAAATTCAGTCATGGTGTGACTGCTGCTGTCAATGGATTAATTTGGCCCCTATTTTAAAAACTATTCTATTACTGCTTCAATTACTAATCTTATCCCTCTCTATTTAAAATGTCATTATGAATTTTGCAGGGCAAAAATAGAACTAACCAAGCCAAATAAACGAATTTAAAAGCCATTCTGTAACCTTAACCAAAGTAGAAAATGATAGTTATCTGAAATTATAATGGTGTCATATTTATATGTACCAAGATCATATTTATATTATGAAGTAAAAGTGCAGTCGTATTAGCCAGGTTGCTAGTTAGGTGTGGACAAGGTCTACGTTGCTTAGAGCTGTGAAAAATTTCAACCTGAGCATCATAGTTAGGTTTACCTACCTCCCAGTGTAGACATGGCTAGGTGGACAGAAGGATTCTTTTGTCACTCTCTCTACCAGCTCTCAGAGGTGAATTACCTACACAGAAAAAAGCCCTTCTATCTAAACATCTACACCACTGCGATACAGCAGTGTAGCTGCAGGGCCAGAGCTATGCCAGTGCAGAAACTGTAGTGTAGCCCCATGCTCTAGGACCTGTTTTATATCACTGCACAGGGTACACTAAAGAGGCCTGAAACAGACAGTTGGCTCCAAATACCACCATGGTTTGAGGAAGCCCCAATCTGGACCCAGAACTTTGCAGCTCATCCCTCATCAGTGTATGCACTCTATGTACAATACCCCTTTTTGGTATTGTATTGCCTTTGTTCCGACTCCCACTTTTAAATTCTTTGTAAATGAAGCATGAATTTCCAAATTAAAAGCAAGCACATAAGCGCTCCCCTGTTAAAAGACAGCAGAACTAAGAAGTCCAAGGAGTTGTGCTGATTGCTAAGAATGGACAGTATGTGACAGATGTGGCCATTTCCTGCAGTATCTGTGGGACATCTTACTGTATTAAATGTATGTATCACTGTGGGCCAGGGATTGTATGTAATTCTATGAGGGAGGATAACCACAGCCATCCAGAAACTGAGAACCATGCAGTGAGATTAGGTAAATGTGTTCAGCTTGTGACACCTCCAAAGATGTACCACCACCAGGAGAGGCTTGCATCTACGATTCTCCAAAGACCAGAGAAAGGGCAGGACTTTTGGATAAAAAGCCTGAATTTAAACTGACACAGGGACTTCTTTCTGATCCAGCAAATGGACAGAACTTTCTGTCAAAGGGGGCCATGTCCCTCCTGGGAAGAGTTGGAAGGACTTTGGCCTACTCAGGCCCCATAAGACTTGTGGGAAATATCTGGTGCGCTTTAAGCATACACCTAGGAACTTTGTTTTTTATACGTTTTCTCCTTCAGAATAAATACGTTCACTTATAAAGAGCTTTTGGCTGCAATTACATCTGCTCATAACCTTCTAGGAGAAAGCAAAATGCAGATGCTGGCCTATTTAGACCATCTGGCTGGCAGGAATATCACAGTGTAGGCAGGGAACCCTGATCAGGAGCAACATACATGTGGGGCTCCACCAAAGAGAGATGATGTCTGAGAAGCCGGGAGTCTAGAGTAGGTGACTTTTGTGGAGTATGAAGGGGTGGGAATACCGGTGCAGTTGCCTTGAACTGTGCAGTGTAAGTTTCTAAAAATTAGATGTCCTGTGTTTACTGGCAGAATGTGCAGATGGTGCCTTACTTGCTTTTTGAAGCTCTTCAGAGTAGAACAGCTGTCTACAACTCTCTCCCTTGCAGTGCCTAAGACTGTTGCTATCCTAGGCAAACAAACAGGGATCATGCTCCGATAGCCTTAGTGTCACCCATATTTTAGACAGTCAGTAAACATTTTGCTCTTTGCTAAACCTAGTCTCTATCTAATCTGCCAGTAGGTTAGAGGTAGCCCTGTTCATTTGCAAAGGAAAAGAAAAGAAAGACCTTGCTGGCCTTGTGGTAGTTTGCTCTACAAGTCACTGGAAAGGACTAAACATCATAATGAAGGGATGCCCTTTCAACTTGCCCACGTTCACATCAGAAGAACTTGATCCCGTACCCATTGATACTGATGGGAATGTTGTTATTGACTTCAGTGTCTGCAGTAATATGCCTTAAAATCAGAGGCAGAGTTAGGAAATATGGAGAAAGGATGGGGGATTATAACCAGGTGCCATTATATCTAGCCCCCAATAAACTGTCCCCTACTTGGAACTGAATTAGTGGAATAATTAGGCCCTAACAATAGATAGTTTTAAACTTGAAAAACTTTCAACAACTTAAATATTTAGGATGGTATCAAATAGCTCTTACCCATGCAGGGCCCTTAGACTACTTGTAACCTGCACATCTGCAATTACAGCTGTGGCGCATGCAAATCTGCATGTGTCTTGTCTACACTAAGACAACACCAGTCTGGCGCCATTGTTGCTAATCCTATTTCAGTTCCATCAGTGTTAGCAATATTGGGAGCTCTAGTGTAGATGGCTGTCTGGCTCCAGGAGCCATTTGCAGTGCCCTGTTTCAGAGTAACAGCCGTGTTAGTCTGTATTCGCAAAAAGAAAAGGAGTAATTGTGGCACCTTAGAGACTAACCAATTTATTTGAGCATGAGCTTTCGTGAGCTACAGCTCACTTCATCGGATGCATGCCGTGGAAACTGTAGCAGACTTTATATATACACAGAGAATATGAAAAAATACCTCCTCCCACCCCACTGTCCAGCTGGTAATAGCTTATCTAAAGTGATCATCAGGTGGGCCATTTCCAGCACAAATCCAGGTTTTCTCACCCTCCACCCCCCCACACAGATTCACTCTCCTGCTGGTGATAGCCCATCCAAAGTGACAACTCTTTACACAATGTGCATGATAATAAAGTTGGGCCATTTCCTGCACAAATCCAGGTTCTCTCACCCCCTCACCCCCCTCCCAAAAACCACACACACAAACTCACTATCCTGCTGGTAATAGCTCATCCAAAGTGACCATTCTCCCTACAATGTGCGTAATTAAGGTGGGCCATTTCCAGCACAAATCCAGGTTTTCTCACATCCCCCCCACCCGCATACACACACAAACTCACTCTCCTGCTGGTGAAACCCCTTCAAAACTGACCACTCTCCAAGTTTAAATCCAAGTTAAACCAGAACATCTGGGGTGGGGGGGTAGGAAAAAACAAGAGGAAATAGGCTACCTTGCATAATGACTTAGCCACTCCCAGTCTCTATTTAAGCCTAAATTAATAGTATCCAATTTGCAAATGAATTCCAATTCAGCAGTTTCTCGCTGGAGTCTGGATTTGAAGTTTTTTTGTTTTAAGATAGCAACCTTCATGTCTGTGATTGCGTGACCAGAGAGATTGAAGTGTTCTCCGACTGGTTTATGAATGTCATAATTCTTGACATCTTGACATCTTGACATCAGTGCCCTATTCACTAACTAAACCTGTTTTGAGAAAGTTAAAGTGATATGGTGCTGAATGTAGCTCTCAGTCCAGCTCCAGTAACTGCACTGTGTTGCTAACAGCAAGGCTGCAGTAGTAGACTAGATAAGTAGCAATGGGGTTCTATATAGTAGATATTATTGGAATATAATGTATTGTTATGGCAGAAGCTACTAGGTGGTAACATGACATATCTTACAAGTTATTTTTCTTAGCATGTGAGTGCTGTTCAATTTCTGATTGTTGGTGTTTTGTGGTGTAGTTTTTTATAAGGGAAGCTGTGGCAAGCACCAAGGGAGTCTTTCCTTTGCCTTAATCTTTCTAACCAGTCACTTCTTGGGGCAGAGTTTCTCCCTCAGAACTGAGCATCATTATTTGGGCTGAGATTGGCATTTGTAACAACTTCTATACACCAGTCCTGGAAGAGGTGCAAACAAAACAAGTCTCACAAAGAATATACCCAGACTCAATGTCACTGATGTCTCCTCCATTGGGAAAGTGACCTGCAAGGCCTTTCCATCTGCTATCATTAAGCAGAGAGAGAGAGAGAGAGATTTTTGGTGAGAGTAGACTGTGCTAGTCCCAGATGAACTTCCTTCCTTCATACCAGGCCTAGCCAGCACCCCCACTCAAGACTTTCTGCTGCCTTGAAGAAAAGAAACCCAGAAGTCTCCAAGGGTTCTTATGCAAATTGTTTCATTTGCATTTCTACATGGCTCATGTCATCACTACAGTAAGCAAGACTCAGGAGAAATGAATGCTGATGTGCTTGGATGGAGTCAACCTTATATATTTAATTTAAATAAATGAGGAGGATTTTGTGTGTCAAAATGTGGGAGAAGAATAGAAAACCAATCTGTTTATAACCGGCTGAGAATTAATATTGATAGCAAATAAACAATGATGGTAGATGCTGCTTCTTTAACAGCAGTCCATCTCCTTATCTCCACAAATCAAAAATAAAACATTTTGACAGGATACTGTAATACTCAAGGCCAGAGGGATTTTAAAATAACCAGGCTGCTTGCTCGTGGGCATGAGTTCATGTGAGATATGACTGAGTCCACTGTTATGGCTAACTTATTCAAGTGTACTACCTGTCTACATCTGCCAAGTCCTCCCACCCTTGCACTCTGCATTTGCTTACGCAACTGCCACATATTGCGTAAATTCTTGATTGTGTGCTTTCTGGAGCAGGTACTTTTTGTAGGGTTTTTTGTACAGTGCTTAGTACAATGAGTCTATGAACCTTCTTAGGCACTACCGCAGGGGTTCTCAAACTGGGGGTCGGGACCCTCAGGGGGTCACGAGGCTATTACATGGGGTGGTCACAACCTGTCAGCATCCACCCCAAACACTGCTTTGCCTCCAGCATTTATAATGGTGTTAAATATATAAAAACTTGTTTTTAATTTATAAGGGGGGGGGTCACACTCAGAGACTTGCTATGTGAAAGGGGCCACCAGTAGAGAAGTTTGAGAACTACTGCACTATGATAAATAGAAATCATGTATTAACTTACAGTAGCCCCTAGAGGCCCCAGCTACTACAAATAATAGGGGGTGTCCCTATTATGCTAAGCACTGTACAAACATATCATAAGACAATACCGTCCCTGACTGTATTGCATTATAAGGAAAGATAGTCTGAACTACCTTTTAAAATAGATTAAGTTAAATGTCATTAAACTGCTCCTATATGGATGCTCTTATTCAGTATTAAAGTGACCTTAATTCAAGAATTAAACTAAACCAAATTAAGGCCTCTTTAATTCTGAATAAGTGTCCACACAGGAGTTTAACGGGGTTTAATTAATTCATTTTAAATTCATAGCTTTAGTTCATTAGGATTAACTTTCCTGAGTGTCCCTATGTAGAAAAGCTCTAAATGAGAGAGTGCAGTAGAGGAAGCAAGGGCACAAAGGATAGTTGTTAAAACGTTACAATTTTTTTAAAATAAAAAGTGGTAAAGTCCGGGTGATTTTTTTTTCTGGTATTGAGAGGCACAGGGTAGCCCTTCAGGTTAGCTCTATCTAGCATCTGAAATAGTTGTGATAGGTGGCCATTTGCGCTAGCATTAATATGTTAGGTAGCTCTAAATTGGCTCAAACTGCAATAAAGGTGTGGCACGTAGAATCACAGAAATGTAGGAGGGGAAGGAACCTCAGGAGGTCATCTCATGCATCCTACACTCTGAGGTAGGATTAAGTATTATCTAGATCACCCTGACAGGTATTTTTAGTATTTACTCCAGAACCAGTATATACGCCAGTAAAAACCAGTATTTACTCCAGAACACTGCTTGCCCTGCCTCTGGCAGGCGGGGGGTGGGGTTAGCGGAGCATGGTGCTGTGGGGTTAGAAGGCCATGCTAGCAGGGTTTTTAGTCAAAAAACTAAAACAGCACTTTGAAAGAATAAAATTACAGAGAATGTGTATTGCAGGAAGTACCAACAAGTAACAACAACAATATAAGTATGTGTTGGGGGGTGATGAGTGTGAAAGACAGCATGTGTGAGCTGGGGGAGTGCGAGAGACCACACGCTGCTGCTCTTGAGTGGCACTCACCAGTCGGAAGGAAAGCTCCTTCAGACACAGCAGCAGCCACCAGCAGCACCATCCCTCTCTTGGTGAGCCCTGTTTCCCCCCACACACACACACTACACCCACCCCCTGCTCTGCAGAGATGAGGTACATGGTGAGGGGCAGGGGACAGCCTGACATCAGAGCCCCTCACCCCCCCCATGCTTACAGCAGACAGGAAGCTCCTGGGACCAGCTGGCCAGGGACAACTCCAAGGTGGGGGGCAGGAGCCTCAGGGCTGCAGATGCCAGCATGGGGAGGGGCACCCCTACTCAGGAGGTGCCTTGGGCTTTCGCCCTGTTTGCCCGTGGCTAAGGCTGGCCCTGGGGGCCATCTTATTTCTATTAGGTACATGTCAAGTGAGTGCTTAGGTTTTAGTTCTGTTTCTTTGCTGCTTCCATTGGTATCTAGTAGATGGCCTCAAATTTCTTAAAGCCTCCAATAAGAAAAGGATTGAAGTTTGATTCATTTTGAGGACTGCATTTCATTATTAGCCCTTCTATCAACTGGAATCCTCCTTTAAGAGAAGTTAATATCCCTATTTAGGATTTACAATAGAACAAGAAAAGGAGGACTTGTGGCACCTTAGAGACTAACCAATTTATTAGAGCATAAGCTTTCGTGAGCTACAGCTCACTTCCTCAGATGCATATCGTGGAAACTGCAGCAGGCTTTATATATACACAGAGAATATGAAACAATACCTATTCCCACCCCACTGTCCTGCTGGTAATAGCTTATCTAAAGTGATTTCCAGCACAAATCCAGGTTTTCTCACCCTCCACCCCCCCACACAAATTCACTCTCCTGCTGGTGATAGCCCATCCAAAGTGACAACTCTTTACACAATGGGCTATCACCAGCAGGAGAGTGAATTTGTGTGGGGGGGTGGAGGGTGAGAAAACCTGGATTTGTGCTGGAAATCACTTTAGATAAGCTATTACCAGCAGGACAGTGGGGTGGGAATAGGTATTGTTTCATATTCTCTGTGTATATATAAAGCCTGCTGCAGTTTCCACGATATGCATCTGAGGAAGTGAGCTGTAGCTCACGAAAGCTTATGCTCTAATAAATTGGTTAGTCTCTAAGGTGCCACAAGTCCTCCTTTTCTTTTTGCGAATACAGACTAACACGGCTGCTACTCTGAAATAGAACAAGAGGCATTCACATATAGAAGATTGTAGAGCTGATTCAGAAGGCAAACAAATGTGAAGCTTCTAATTTGGAATGAAAGACAGATTATCCAGGGTATATTTGATTTACAAGGAAAATATAGTTTATAATTCAGGGTGAAAATAGGTGGTTTGGATTTCTTGGGGTAAAGGGCAATTTGCGCTTCTATTTTACAGCCACCTTTCTAATTTACTTAATTCGCAGCTTCCCCATCTATCTCTTGAGCTACTCAATCTGCAATGGGTCACTTTGCATAGGAATACCAAGTGTGACCCTTGCTTGGTAACTTGAAGTTCTTTTTAGCTAGGTTGGGAGGGAGAGAGTTTTTATCCATATGCAGATTACAAGAGATTCTTGCCCAGATTCACCATAACACTTTTAGCCATTTTACTTTTTATTCTTAGGGACAGGAACTCCCAACTCTGGCTGATCTGTGGGTCCTTAGACAAAGTGTCTCACATGATATGAGCCATTTTATTATTGTCTTCCTAGGTGGATCCTATTTTGGGATAAACATTGGTGCTTTTCTAAATTGTTGAGGGCCAGAAGGAATTAATCATAGAATGTCAGGGTTGGCAGGGACCTCAGGAGGTCATCTAGTCCAACCCCCTGCTCAAAGCAGGGCCGATCCCCAATTAAATCATCTCAGCCAGGACTTTGTCAAGCCTGACCTTAAAAACTTCTAAGGAAGGAGATTCCACCACCTACCTAGGTAACGCATTCCAGTGTTTCACCACCTTCCAGAGTGAAAAAGTTTTTCCTAATATCCAACCTAAATCACCCCCACTGCAACTTGAGACCATTACTCCTCGTTCTGTCATCTGCTACTACTGAGAACAGTCTAGAGCCATCCTCTTTGGAACCCCCTTTCAGGTAGGGGAAAGCAGCTATCAAATTCCCCCTCATTCTTCTCTTCCGTAGACTAAACAATCCCAGTTCCCTCAGCCTCTCCTCATAAGTCATGTGTTCCAGTCCCCTAATCATTTTTGTTGCCCTCCGCTGGACTTTCCAATTTTTCCACATCCTTCTTGTAGTGGGGGGCGCAAAACTGGACACAGTACTCCAGATGAGGCCTCACCAATGTCAAATAGAGGGGAACAATCACATCCCTCAATCTGCTGGCAATGCCCCTACTTATACATCCCAAAATGCCATTGGCCTTCGTGGAAACAAGGGCACACTGTTGACTCATATCCAGCTTCTCATCCACTGTAACCCCTAGGTCCTTTTCTGCAGAAATGCTGACTAGCCATTCGGTCCCTAGTCTGCAGCGGTGCATGGGATTCTTCCATCCTAAGTGCAGGACTCTGCACTTGTCCTTGTTGAATCTCATCATATTTCTTTTGGCCCAATCCTCCAGTTTGTCTAGGTCACTTTGGACCTATCCCTACCCTACAGCATATCTACCTCTCTCCCCAGCTTAGTGTCATTCATGAACTTGGTGAGGGTGCAATTCATCCCATCATCCAGATCATTAATGAAGATGTTGAACAAAACTGGCCCCAGGACCGACCCCTGGGGCACTCTGCTTGATACCGGCTGCCAACTAGACATGGAGCCATTGATAACTACCCGTTGAGCCCAAAAATCTAGCCAGCTTTCTATCACCTTATAGTCCATTCATCCAGCCCATACTTCTTTAACTTGCTAGCAAGAATACTGTGGGAGACAGTGTCAAAAGCTTTGCTAAAGTCAAGGAACAACACATCCACTGCTTTCCCTTCATCCGCAGAACCAGTTATCTTGTCATAGAAGGCAATTAGATTAGTCAGGCATGACTTGCCCTTGGTGAATCCATGCTGACTGTTCCTGATCACTTTCCTCTCCTTTAAGTGCTTCAGAATTGATTCCTTGAGGACCTGCTCCATGATTTTTCCAGGGACTGAGGTGAGGCTGACTGGCCTGCACTTCCCAGGATCCTCCTTCTTCCCTTTTTTAAAGATGGGCACTACATTAGCCTTTTTCCAGTCATCCAGGACCTCCCCCGATCACCATGAGTTTTCAAAGATAATGGCCAATGGCTCTGCAATCACATCCGCCAACTCCTTTAGCACTCTCGGATGCAATGCATCCAGCCCCATGGACTTGTGCATGTCCAGCTTTTCTAAATAGTCTCGAACCACTTCCTTCTCCACAAAGGGCTGGTCACCTCCTCCCCATGCTGTGCTGCCCAGTGCAGTAGTCTGGGAGCTGACCTTGTTCATGAAGACAGAGGCAAAAAAAGCATTGAGTACATTAGCTTTTTCCACATCCTCTGTCACTAGGTTGCCTCCCTCATTCAGTAAGGGGTCCACACTTTCCTTGACTTTCTTCTTGTTGCTAACATACCTGAAGAAACCCTTCTTGTTACTCTTAACATCTCTTGCTAGCTACAACTCCAGGTGTTTGGCCTTCCTGATTTCACTCCTGCATGCCCGAGCAATATCAATCAATCATCCAAGGCACATCAATTCCATATATCCCTTAAAAAGGCACCATAAACTGGGCAGAACTGCCCTCCCCCCACATACAGAAGGAATACTCCAGTATAAAGGAGCTCCCCAGCTAAGAGTAGGGGGAATGGCTCCATGGTGCCCCCTTTTGCAGCACCTAGCATCCAACCTTATGGCTGGCACTCAGCATCCTCCAGCCTATTCTCAGGTGTGGCCAGATCTCTTGGAAGAGGGGAGGGGAGGGGTGTCCCTGCCTGTGAGTATATGCTAGAGCAGCCCTGACTTATGACTGACCATGGAGAACCCCAGAATATTGGAAGTGCAAAGCCACCTCCCCTTCCCCCTCACAGCACTGTTCCTGTAGAATAGGAATAGGGAGTTTGGCAAATCTCCCCCTTACTCTCACAGATATTATGGAGCACACAGCAAGCAGCAACAACGGGAATGTTGGCTGCACTGAGGTCTGACCTAGTCAGCAAACAGCACCAGTGAGCTTTTAAACAACCGAAGGCACATTCTACCACCATTCTGTACTTGCTCAGCCTATAGTTCAACTGCTCCTTACTACTGTCCAGGCTCCATGAGCAATAGGAGCAAGGGGTAGACGTGACTGCGTGGTGCTGCTGGCTGGGAGAGCAGCCTGAGGCAGAAGCCTCCAGCTCACATGATATTCCAGACCGGACTGAATCTTCATGAGATGAAACTTAAAGAAGAGAATGACCTGGAGTCTCTGGCTCCCATTTGGTGCTTTAAGAGGAGAATAGTCATGTTTGTCCAGGCGCCCCAATCAACCTCACTGAGGCCAGGAGCACCCAGGAGATGTATGATGGCTCAGACCTACTGCACCATCTGCCACGAAGGCAAGGTGCTGCTGCTGTGGAGCAATGCAGTACCACGTCTGCCAGCAGCACCCAGGAGACATACGGTGATGGTGAGCTGAGCAGGCTCCATGCTTGCTGTGGTATGGCATCTGCACGGATAACCCAGGAAAAAAGGCACAAAAGGCTATATTTATTATTAGGTGCTGTTTCTACAATAGTCATCGCTGCTGCTGTGTAGGCTCCATTCATTTTCAGTGCCACTGGATGCCAACATGGTGCAAGTTTGACTTGGTCATTCACACCCATTTTCTGACACTTATACCACCACTGAATGTGATTTACATCCAGTGAACTCAACCAAAAGTTTCTAAATGCACTGACTACATTCATCATCCTTGGTATAAGTCTAACTTCAGTGGAGTTATATCAGGAATAAACTGGCCCCCTGACTTCAGTGGATTTGCACACATGTAGAGGAGAACAAACTATAGCCCTGTGTGTTGACTGACTGTGCTTCTTAAAAATACATGTAAACTCTTGTAAATCCAAACACAGCACTGACTCCAATGTACAATTTTGCCAACATTCAGACGTTCCATTTTGTGCTGTCACCAGCATTCTTTGCACCACTGCAGCAGCTGTTTGCAATCTGAATGCAGCAAGGAGATGTTTAAGGAACCGGGGCAGATCCTGTAGCACCACTGGAGATAAGTATGCTTAAATAAATTGGTTAGTCTCTAAGGTGCCACAAGTACTCCTTTTCTACTGCATTTGTGGTATCTTTGGTAATTCATCTCACTCTTGACCCTTGGCTTTTGTTTGATTCCCTGTCTAAGTGCTCAAAGGTGTGTTTTATATGCCTACTTATTAACTGGAGAACAAGGAAAAAAAAATCTTGTAAAGTTATCAGAGCAACCAGAGATCTCTCGGAACTACAGGACATTGTCTATGTGAAACACATCTCAGTCTCATGCTTATTTATAGCACCACCATTTTTAATAAAACAGCATACCTTCTAAACTGCAGGCATATTTTCTCATTCATTATGTGAAACTGTATTTATTTTTAACTAACCTTTTTCTTTTTAAAGTCAGAGATGGAGAATGTTGGTGCAAGAAAATGTGGGGCCAGGTTATCCAAACACCCACTCCAAAGAGGGATAGGACTGTGCAATTTGTTTGCTACACACAAACTGCATTTCTTTCCCAGAAATTCCTAGTCTCTTCTGTTGAAATGGATCTTTACTGGCTCACAGCTGGGCAGATTGAATCTGAATTTTCACCAGTACCGGTAACAATTTGCTCAATGCACAGCAGTTTGAATCATACAAGCAGTACAAGATTATGTAATAAGTCTTCCTAATAAGTCTCAATTCCCCAAGCATAAACCCTCAGTAACTAGGATGGCCTTACACAGTATTCTGATTGGCAAACAAAGCAGATATAAAGAACAGGAGGACTTGTGGCACCTTAGAGACTAACAAATTTATTAGAGCATAAGCCTTGGTGGGCTGTAGCCCACTTCATCGGATGCATAGAATGGAACATATAGTAAGAGAAGGTGGAAGTTGCCATACAAATTGTGAGATGTAAGAAGACCCCTAATTAATTAAGATGAGCTATTATCAGCAGGAGAAAAAAGTTCCAATGAAGTGGGCTGTAGCCCATGAAAGCTTATGCTCTAATAAATTTGTTAGTCTCTAAGGTGCCACAAGTACTCCTGTTCTTTTTGTGGATACAGACTAACACGGCTGCTACTCTGAAAGCAGATATAGCTACCAGTCCTAGATGGAGAGTTCTTTTATTCTCAAGTACTTGGTCTGTCAAATATCCCCCAAAGCAGGGTCTTGGTTACTCTGAGGCTCACTGTCTTACAGTGTCACAGACCTCTTCAGAAGTTAATTGGGGAACTAAGAAGTGTACATATGATATTCTTAACATTTATACCCTCTGTTCTCAAAGGAGTCACATCCTAAAAATATGCCCTGGGGGTGTTTCATAGTTGGTTTTTCCTAATTAATACTTTAAAACAGACTGCAAAATAGACAGCGACCAATGATCAGTGGACATCTACCCTCTCAATCATTCACTTGAGCTCTTAGTCTGGTGCCATCTAAAAGGGTCATTTTGACCTAAGTCAGCCTGTGCCAACGTCACTGATTGCGTGTTTTTGCATTTTCTTTACTTGATGAGCTGGCCATCAGCTGATATGTTCCAAAGTGCCATGTTGAAACACATACACAGATAGAGCCTCTGATCACTCTCAGTAAATTTCCATGCCAACTGTCTGATGCTAAGAGACCCCTGCTCCCAGACTCCTCTAGCAAATTCAGACATATTACACCATACCAAACTCATGTTTACCACATTCATTCGTATCACAAAAAGAAAAGGAGTACTTGTGGCACCTTAGAGACTAACAAATTTATTTGAGCATAAGCTTTCGTGAGCTACAGCTCACTTCATTGAATGCATTCGATGAAGTGATCTGTAGCTCACAAAAGCTTATGCTCAAATAAATTTGTTAGTCTCTAAGGTGCCACAAGTACTCTTTTGCGAATACAGACTAACACGGCTGCTACTCTGAAACCATTCGTATCACAATCATTCAACACCATCTCAACATCTTCCATCCAAAATTGCTGTTCAAATCCCAGTGTACCCTAGCCACCTTACTCTCTCTCTCCCTCTCCTTGCCCAGCCTGTCCCAGTTCCCCCTCTCAGATCCTTGCCTGATCTTTCTCGCCTCTTAATCCATCTCCCTCCCTGGCCTTTTCATTCAATTTCAGTCTCCCTCCCATCTTCTGCCTGTCTCCTTGTCCCAGTCTACTCCTGTCCCTCCCCATCAGTCCAACTTTTGTTCTCTGCATTCAAATCACACAGCTTTCTCCTCCATGCTGCCTGGGTGGCAGCAGGGAGTTCTTGAGAGCACAGGAAAAAATATGGCTCCCTGCTTTCAGTTCTGCTGCCCAAAATCACCAAGGCCTGGAGCAGTCATTTCAGGAAAAGTCTTTGAGCCCTCAGCTCTGGGCTGGAGCATGCTCAGTTGCTCTGTGGGGATGGCACATGTTCAGTCAGGTCACAGGTAGGAGCTTTGACAGGATGGAGGATGCTTGGTCACTGTATCTGGATGGTGCATGCACAGTCTGGCCGGCACTAGAAGCTGAGAGTTGCTCAAGCATGCTCAGTGAGGTCAGAATCTTCAGAGATTTTAGTTGCTAAAGAAAGACAACCACTGAGCGCGTGCAAACTGCTATTTCCCCAAAGGCTTATACATTGGCTAGATCTGGGTGGGTTTTCACAGAGATGGCAAAATGTATATCCCTAACGGAAAAGCTCTCACTGCCAAATTTAATGTTCCTGGTCCAAAGCACATGCGTGCTAGCCTCATTCTCAGAGCTGGATGAACAGATGAGGCAGATGCCCTGCATGGAAAATTTCAGCCCAAATGGTTTAAAGATCCATAACGTTATAAGCAACTGAAAACAGGATCTTTATAATCAGAAATGTTGGACAACCTTAATGATAGCACCATCTATCAATCTTGCCTAATATTAAAGTAGTCTGTAGATGCCTAGAACCACAATGTGGTAGGCATTACATAATGCATGCTAAGGCAGTCCCTGACTGGAGAGCTTAGTGTAAATAGATAAGACAAAAATGGGAAAAGAAAGTTATTGTTCCCCATATTACTGTTTGGGAGCTGAAGCACAGAGACAGTGTGACTTGCCCAGAGTCACACAGGAAGATTGTCAGAGCAGGGAACTGAATCCAAGTTTCCTGAGTCCAGTGCCTTACAAATAAGTGCCTTCCTCTCAAAGGTGCACTGGCTTTTATACAGAGGACAGTAGTGCACCAGTGTTAGCGTGGCCAGTATTCAGTCCCTAAAAGGCCCTCCATCAGCACAGCAGTGACACTGGGGGCAATGAGCAGGATCCAAGCACCACACAGTAAGACACACATTGCTATTTCTTCCCAAAGAAGCAATGCGGTTAAGGTGCTGCAAATGGCATCACACACACACTAGCTTGCAGGAGACTGATCATGCCCCCATGCTGCTAGACCACGCCTCCTTGAAATACTGGTGTACTGTCTGCTGTGATATTAGTAAGGGTAAATCTGGACAGACGGACAGCTGTGTCCCCTCAAATCTCCAACCTGAGGTACCTTTTACACTGCATCGCAGAGAGCAACCACTTCTGGTCCCGCTTGCACACAGCCTCTAGCATGCAAAATCACTCCTAGCTAAATTATAGGAATTCTTCCAGCAAGCAACTCCTGAACTAAACTGCAAAATGACATCAGCAAACTCCTCGTCCCAGACTTGTCCCCAGAAATGTGCATCTTGTACTGCCCTGCTCTTTCCTTCTGGATCATATACGCTCATATAAAGTTCCTCATTTCATCAATGGGAAATGATATGTACCATCCCTGTTATCTCAAGAGGACGTTCCCAAACACTTTAATCCAAACACACACTGGTTTGGATAAAACAATTTGGTTTAACTACAAAAATATTTTAAGTGGTTGCAATTAATGAGGCATAAAAGTCAGAATTGGCTACAAAGAAAATAAAAAGATAAAAAACAGACTAAGTGAATTTAAAAGCAAAAAGGGTTCTCTTACCATACAGTTACAGCAATCTGTCTGGATTGCTTCAGCCAGGACCTCCCCCACCACAGTTCAATGATGCTTTGTCTTCTAAATGTTGTTGATGTATTAGAGATGAGGAAGAAGTGATTTGAGGGCTTCTTTCTCATTCTTATACCCTCTTCAAGGATTACCTCCAGCTGGGGTTCAGGCAACAGCCAGTCTGTTTACACAAACCCCCAAGCTGTTCCATTGCCAATGTTTAAAGTTCTCACTTACACCCTTCTTCCTGCTGAAAGCATGGATGCTTATCTACCTGATAGCGCACTTGATAGTCTATTTGATTATGCTGATACCTGTCTGGGGCATCAATGTGTATTTTGTCTCTGAAAAACTGGTTTGGGCTGCCTTTCTAACTTTGGAAAATGTTACAGCAATCCTCTACAGTAGAATCTTATACCTTTACATGCAATGTTGCCACACATTTTACCAGGACAATAATGATCAGCAAATTATGAGTTTTCAAATGATACCTCACAAAGCATACGTTTTACAAACTTAATCATAGTCTGTTAAAATGGCAAACATAGGGGCACAGACTGTCACATCTGCACTGCAGCCCTCCTCTTCCCCCATGCTTAGCATTCTACTGAGAACTAGGGACTTGATCCAAAACCTACTGAAATCAAGGAGAAACCTACCACTGATTTCAAGGAGTTTTGGATCAGTCCTTGGGTAGGAATTCTGTTGATGTGTTATAGTGAAAGGGCTCCCTAAATCTTCTTCTCTCTCCCTCTTCCTGCTCCCAGCTAGCATACCTGCACAGCACAGGGCAGACTATGAAATTTTGTCTCTTTCTAAAATGCAAATTCCAAGTTTTCAGAACAAAAGATCCTTTTCTGAACAGTGAGGGGCAGATTTCAGAAGAGAGAGCAGCAGGTATGCACAGATGGCACCATTAACAAACAATGGGTCTTGGGCACACAATTCCTGTCCTCCTGTAGCACTTTGAAAAGGAACCCCTTGATGTCTGAGTATCAGACACAGAAGAAGCCCAGTGAGGTTCTTTTTATACACAAATATGTGAAGCCAGAAAGCTTGTCTGAGTCTGGGACTTGATCAGTCTATTGCCATCTGACATCAAACTGAGACCCTAGTATTTTTCATGCATGTAAATGTTTCCCTTCTTAAGGGAACACTAATTATTGTTACCTTACTATAATCTATGGTAGAAGAATGGTAAATATGCTATAATTTTATCTGAATGTGGTCAAATATTTTCAGTTCCACTTCCCCATACCTATCTGCTATGTCTCTGTCCCATTTGTAATCATAGCTGACTTCTTCAAACCCACTCCTGCAGTAACAGGGCTGCACTCACCTCTCATGAGCACCCCCTGGCCGAGTGCATTTGCCTGCACTCTCTCTCCCTCTTCATGGTGGGTCTTCAGTGCCTCAGCCCTCCAGCCAAGTCATACACAGTCTGTCTGTGAGATAAAAGCAACACAAACCCCTTTCGGGGTTCAAATCCAATAGAGGCCACGCTCAGTGTCCTGTGATATCTCTCACACAGTTTGCCCCTGATCTAGACTAGAGCAGTGCCCCAATGTTCCTTCCCTGGAGGCAGTGTCTTCACCCGCTCAGGGCCTTTCTGGCCCCAGCTCTTCAGCTGGGCCACTACAGTTCAGTTCCCCTTCTGGGGTGCCTCAGAGTCCAGGCCATTTTCCTAGTGACTGGTGGGGGAGGCCCCAGGCCCACCTTCTACTCCAGGTCCCCGCCCAGGGACCCTATAGGTAGCAGCCATTCACAATGTCCCTTTAAATAAACTGCACTGCTGCTATAATTCCCTGGGCCACTTCCCCATGGCTCCCACACATTCTTCACCTTTAACTCAGGGCCTTGTTCTTCTGGAATCCCAGCCTGAAGCACTATGCACTCTTCTCCAACACTAGCAATAAACTGAACTCGCTATAACTCTTCCTAGCCCTGGTCTACACTAGGACTTTAGGTCGAATTTAGCAGCGTTAAATCGATGTAAACCTGCACCCGTCCACACAATGAAGCCCTTTATTTCGACTTAAAGGGCTCTTAAAATCGATTTCCTTACTCCACCCCTGACAAGTGGATTAGCGCTTAAATTGACGTTGCCGGCTCGAATTTGGGGTACTGTGGACACAATTCGATGGTATTGGCCTCCGGGAGCTATCCCAGAGTGCTCCATTATGACCGCTCTGGACAGCACTCTCAACTCAGACGCACTGGCCAGGTAGAAAGGAAAAGAACCGCGAACTTTTAAATCTCATTTCCTGTTTGGCCAGCGTGGCAAGCTGCAGGTGACCATGCAGAGCTCATCAGCACAGGTGACCATGATGGAGTCCCAGAATTGCAAAAGAGCTCCAGCATGGACCGAACGGGAGGTACGGGATCTGATCGCTGTTTGGGGAGAGGAATCCGTGCTATCAGAACTCCGTTCCAGTTTTCGAAATGCCAAAACCTTTGTGAAAATCTCCCAGGGCATGAAGGACAGAGGCCATAACAGGGACCCGAAGCAGTGCCGCGTGAAACTGAAGGAGCTGAGGCAAGCCTACCAGAAAACCAGAGAGGCGAACAGCCGCTCTGGGTCAGAGCCCCAAACATGCCGCTTCTATGATGAGCTGCATGCCATTTTAGGGGGTTCAGCCACCACTACCCCAGCCGTGTTGTTTGACTCCTTCAATGGAGATGGAGGCAATATGGAAGCAGGTTTTGGGGACGAAGAAGATGAGGATGAGGAGGAGGTTGTAGATAGCTCACAGCAAGCAAGCGGAGAAACCAGTTTTCCCGACAGCCAGGAACTGTTTCTCACCCTAGACCTGGAGCCAGTACCCCCCGAACCCACCCAAGGCTGCCTCCTGGACCCAGCAGGCGGAGAAGGGACCTCTGGTGAGTGTACCTTTTAAAATACTATACATGGTTTAAAAGCAAGCATGTGAAAGGATTACTTTGCCCTGGCATTTGCGGTTCTCCTAGATGTAGTCCTAAAGCCTTTGCAAAAGGTTTCTGGGGAGGGCAGCCTTATTGCGTCCTTCATGGTAGGACACTTTACCACTCCAGGCCAGTAACACGTACTTGGGAAACATTGTAGACCACAGCATTGCAGTGTATGTTTGCTGGCATTCAAACAACAGCCGTTCTTTATCTCTCTGTGTTATCCTCAGGAGAGTGAGATATAATTCATGGTCACCTGGTTGAAATAGAGTGCTTTTCTTCAGGAGACACTCAGAGGAGCCCATTCCTGCTGGGCTGTTTGCCTGTGGCTAAACAGAAATGTTCCCCGCTGTTAGCCACAGAGAGGGGGGAAGGTTGAGGGGGTAGTCACGCGGTGGGAGGAGGCAAAATGCGACCTTGTAACGAAAGCACATGTGCTATGTATGTAATGTTAACAGCAAGGTTTACCCTGAAAGAGTGTAGCCACTGTTTTATAAAATGTGTCTTTTTAAATACCGCTGTCCCTTTTTTTTTCTCCACCAGCTGCATGTGTTTCAATGATCACAGGATCTTCTCCTTCCCAGAGGCTAGTGAAGCTTAGAAAGAAAAAAAAACGCACTCGCGATGAAATGTTCTCCGAGCTCATGCTGTCCTCCCACACTGACAGAGCACAGATGAATGCGTGGAGGCAAATAATGTCAGAGTGCAGGAAAGCACAAAATGACCGGGAGGAGAGGTGGCGGGCTGAAGAGAGTAAGTGGCGGGCTGAAGAGAGTAAGTGGCGGGCTGAAGACAGGGCTGAAGCTCAAATGTGGCGGCAGCGTGATGAGAGGAGGCAGGATTCAATGCTGAGGCTGCTGCAGGACCAAACCAGTATGCTCCAGTGTATGGTTGAGCTGCAGCAAAGGCAGCTGGAGCACAGACTGCCACTGCAGCCCCTCTGTAACCAACCGCCCTCCTCCCCAAGTTCCATAGCCTCCACACCCAGACACCCAAGAATGCGGTGGGGGGGCCTCCGGCCAACCAGCCACTCCACCACAGAGGATTGCCCCAAAAAAAGAAGGCTGTCATTCAATAAATTTTAAAGTTGTAAACTTTTAAAGTGCTGTGCTTAAAGTGCTGTGTGGCATTTTCCTTCCCTCCTCCACCACCCCTCCTGGGCTACCTTGGTAGTCATCCCCCTATTTGTGTGATGAATGAATAAAGAATCCATGAATGTGAAGCAACAATGACTTTATTGCCTCTGCAAGCAGTGATTGAAGGGAGGAGGGGCGGGTGGTTAGCTTACAGGGAAGTAGAGTGAACCAAGGGGCGGGGGGTTTCATCAAGGAGAAACAAACAGAACTTTCACACCATAGCCTGGCCAGTCATGAAACTGGTTTTCAAAGCTTCTCTGATGCGTACCGCGCCCTCCTGTGCTCTTCTAACCGCCCTGGTGTCTGGCTGCGCGTAACCAGCAGCCAGGCGATTTGCCTCAACCTCCCACCCCACCATAAATGTCTCCCCCTTACTCTCACAGATATTGTGGAGCACACAGCAAGCAGTAATAACCGTGGGAATATTGGTTTCGCTGAGGTCTAAGCGAGTCAGTAAACTGCGCCAGCGCGCCTTTAAACGTCCAAATGCACATTCTACCACCATTCTGCACTTGCTCAGCCTGTAGTTGAACAGCTCCTGACTACTGTCCAGGCTGCCTGTGTACGGCTTCATGAGCCATGGCATTAAGGGGTAGGCTGGGTCCCCAAGGATACATATAGGCATTTCAACATCCCCAACAGTTATTTTCTGGTCTGGGAATAAAGTCCCTTCCTGCAGCTTTTGAAACAGACCAGAGTTCCTGAAGATGCGAGCATCATGCACCTTTCCCGGCCATCCCACGTTGATGTTGGTGAAACGTCCCTTGTGATCCACCAGAGCTTGCAGCACTATCGAAAAGTACCCCTTGTGGTTTATGTACTCGGCGGCTTGGTGCTCCGGTGCCAAGATAGGGATATGGGTTCCGTCTATAGCCCCACCACAGTTAGGGAATCCCATTGCAGCAAAGCCATCCACTATGACCTGCACATTTCCCAGGGTCACTACCCTTGATATCAGCAGATCTTTGATTGTGTGGGCTACTTGCATCACAGCAGCCCCCACAGTAGATTTGCCCACTCCAAATTGATTCCCAACTGACCGGTAGCTGTCTGGCGTTGCAAGCTTCCACAGGGCTATCGCCACTCGCTTCTCAACTGTGAGGGCTGCTCTCATCTTGGTATTCATGCGCCTCAGGGCAGGGGAAAGCAAGTCACAAAGTTCTATGAAAGTGCCCTTACGCATGCGAAAGTTTCGCAGCCACTGGGAATCGTCCCAGACCTGCAACACTATGCGGTCCCACCAGTCTGTGCTTGTTTCCCGAGCCCAGAATCGGCGTTCCACAGCATGAACCTGCCCCATTAGCACCATGATGCATGCATTGGCAGGGCCCATGCTTTCAGAGAAATCTGTGTCCATGTCCTGATCACTCACGTGACCGCGCTGACGTCGCCTCCTCGCCCGGTATCGCTTTGCCAGGTTCTGGTGCTGCATATACTGCTGGATAATGCGTGTGGTGTTTAATGTGCTCCTAATTGCCAAAGTGAGCTGAGCGGCCTCCATGCTTGCCTTGGTATGGCGTCCGCACAGAAAAAAGGCGCGGAACGATTGTCTGCCGTTGCTCTGACGGAGGGAGGGGCGACTGAGGACACGGCTTACAGGGTTGGCTTTAGGGAGCTAAAATCAACAAAGGGGGTGTCTGTACATCAAGGAGTATTTCAGGCAGGACTTCACGGAGGGTTCCAATAAGAAATGGTGCACCTAAGTTATCGTTCTTATTGGAACAAGGAGGTTAGCCTGGCCTCTGATTGATACATGGCTAGATTTACCTCGCTGCACCTTCTCTGTGAGTGACTGCAGTGTGACCTAGAGGAATGAGTCCCCTAGACAGGGGAGGAGGCAAATGAGTACAAAACAAATCTGGTCTATTTCTTGTTTTGACCCACTCCATCTATCTTTTACATCTTTGGCTGGCAGCAGATGGTGCATAAGGACTGCATGCCATCCACATCTCATGGCTGCTCGGCAGAAGATGGTACAGTACGACTGCTAGCCATCCTCATCTCTTGCCTGCCTGGCAGAAGATGGTACAATATGACTACTAGCAATCTTCATCTCTTGCCTGCCTGGCAGAAGATGGTACAGTACGACTGCTAGCAGTCCGTATCGCCTGCCCACTCACCATAAGACGGTTCAATAGGACTGACTGCAGGACTACAGAGAATGACCTGGTCAAGTCACTCCAAATTTAGTCCCTGCGCCCATGTCTGCCCAGGCGCTCCCAGCCGACGTGGCCAGGAGCACCTCGGACACGACGAGGACGACTACCAGTCGTATTGCACCGTCTGCTGCCAGAAGGCAATGGGTTGCTGCTACTGTGCAGCAAAGCCGTACTGCGTCTGCCAGCACCCAGGAGACATAGGGTGACGGTTACCTGAGCGGGCTCCATGCTTGCCGTGGTATGGCGTCTGCACAGGTAACTCAGGAAAAAAGGCGCGAAATGATTGTCTGCCCTTGGTTTCACGGAGGGAGGGAGGGAACGGGGGCCTGACGATACGTACCCAGATCCACCCGCGACAATGTTTTAGCCCCATCAGAGTGCTCCATTGTGACTGCTCTGGACAGCACTCTCAGATGCCCGATTGTTTGCCGTTGCTCTGACGGAGGGAGGGGCGACTGAGGACACGGCTTACAGGGTTGGCTTCAGGGAGCTAAAATCAACAAAGGGGGTGGCTTTACATCAAGGAGTATTTCAGGCAGGACTTCACGAAGGGTTCCAATAAGAAATGGTGCACCTAAGTTATTGTCCTTATTGGAACAAGAAGGTTAGCCTGGCCTCTGATTGATACATGGCTAGATTTACCTCGCTGCACCTTCTCTGTGAGTGACTGCAGTGTGACCTAGAAGAATGAGTCCCCTAGACAGGGGAGGGGGGGAAGCAAATGAGTACAAAACAAATCTGGTCTATTTCTTGTTTTGATCCACTCCATCTATCTTTTACATCTTTGGCTGGCAGCAGACGGTGCAGAAGGACTGCATGCCATCCACATCTCATGGCTGCTCGGCAGAAGATGGTACAGTACGACTGCTAGCAGTCCGTATCGCCTGCCCGCTCACCATAAGACGGTTCAATAGGACTGACTGCAGGACTAAAGAGAATGACCTGGTCAAGTCACTCCAAATTTAGTCCCTGCGCCCACGTCTGCCCAGGCGCTCCCAGTCGACGTGGCCAGGAGCACCTCGGACATGACGATGACGGCTACCAGTCGTACTGTACCGTCTGCTGCCACAAGGCAAGGGGTTGCTGCTACTGTGTAGCAATGCCGTACCGCGTCTGCCAGCACCCAGGAGACATAGGGTGACGGTTACCTGAGCGGGCTCCATGCTTGCCGTGGTATGGCGTCTGCACAGGTAACTCAGGAAAAAAGGCACAAAATGATTGTCTGCCCTTGCTTTCACGGAGGGAGGGAGGGAACGGGGGCCTGACGATATGTACCCAGAACCACCCGCGACAATGTTTTAGCCCCATCAGGCATTGGGATCTCAACCCAGAATTCCAATGGGCAGTGGAGACTGCGGGAACTGTGGGATAGCTACCCACAGTGCAACGCTCCGGAAGTCGACTCTAGCCTCGGTACTGTGGAAGCGCTCTGCCGAGTTAATGCACTTAATGCACTTAGAGCATTTTCTGTGGGGACACACACACTCGAATATATAAAACCGATTTCTAAAAAACCAACTTCTATAAATTCGACCTTATTCCGTAGTGTAGACATACCCCTATACTGACTTGCTGGGCCTTGATTGGCTGTTTCCCACACAGCCACTCTAGGCAGCTTGGAGGACCTCTCTACTTCCCTTTTCTGGGGCGGGGTGAGGCAGGGGGCCTCAGGGCCTAGTCCACCCCTTCACAAACACCCCCAAAAATCAAAATAAAAAGTTATAGAGGACTCTACCCAGTGTTCTCTCAACCCAAAGCTCAGGGTAACTGTTCTCTTTGTGAGGAAGCATCAGGAACAAATCAAAAAAGAGGAACATCGCACATCCCTCTGATTAACGATGGGCACAAACCCAAAGTGCTTTCATCTAAAACTTACTATTTTATTAGACCTCAAGCACACACAGACATTCAAAATGGCTAGAGCACTACCAAACAATAGTTACCCATGATCTGGAGGGTTCTCAAGTAGTCAAATGATAATGTTCAAGTGGCCAGCTATCCATCTGTCACTGGGGATTCCAAGAGATGTCCAGAAGATCAAATCCAAGTGCCTCGGACCTGTCTACCCCTTTTATGTTAGCAACTGTTACAATTACATTAACAACATGTCAATCAAAGAAAAACCATTAAGCAAGCACTTGTAAGCCCTTAGTCCTGCAGCTGTGTTTCCACACAACAGTTCTAAAATATACCCAGACTTCCTGTTTTTAATCATAGAATATCAGGGTTGGAAGGGACCCCAGCAGGTCATCTAGTCCAACCCCCTGCTCGAAGCAGGACCAATTCCCAGTTAAATCATCCCAGCCAGGGCTTTGTCACAGACGTTTACCCCAGCATATCAGGGAGGATGCAGAATCAGGCTCATTCCTTGTGATCTCTGCAGCCCTCCCTCCTGCTTTTGCCTTAGTTATGCTAAGGCTACTACAAAGGCCTTACAGATGCTTTGGGGAATAGGCATAATAATCGATATTCCAGTACTGGCAGTGGCCTAGGCATTCTGCTGTGCTGGCAATGTCTCCCCTTAACTTTCCTGAGTGTCCCTGTGTAGATTTGCCCCCTAGGGTGAGATGTAGGTGAGATTCTGGAGAGAACGAGAGGGACAATGAGGATGAAAGTAAAAGCGGGAGAGACAAACGAGAGAAGGCTTTGAAGCTTTTGGACCTCAAAGAGTGACTTGCTAGATAGGGATAAAGTGACAAGCAAAGCAAATAGAGACACAGATCATCTTTACTGGTGTCAGGGGAGTTGCATAGGAAGAAACCTAGCCCCTTTACCATTTGGGGGTTTGAGATATTCAGGTCTCAGTAGCTACACAGACAGAGACTAGCACCGAAGGAAAGGGTGGGAAACAGAAAATGCTTGCCGACCATGTGCTTGAGACCTTGTTGAGCAGTGGGGATTGGGACAAAGAAGAAGGGCAGAAATTATCAGCCCAAAGGCCTGACTGATGTGACAGGGCAACCATCTGCAGGCCCCACCAGCCCTCTCTAGGCCTGGGGCCCCAGATATGTGTATGTCTATTCTCAGGCCTGGTCTACATTCTCAGGCCTGGCCTAAAATTAGATTGACCTAGATGCATTGCTCTGGACTGTGGAAAAAATTCATGCCCTGAGCACAGTAGTTAGGTCGACCTAACGCCCTGTAGATGCAGGTAGGTCAATGGAAAGTTTCTTCTGTTGGCCTAGCTACTGCCTCTTGAAGAGGTGGATTAACTATGCCAGTGCACAGTATTTGGGCAAAGGCCATGTATGCTAAGCATCGGGCGCTAGCAACAGAAGGAGACGCTGCTCCTGACTCTCTCTGCAGAGTAGGTGAAAGAATTCCATCTTACTTGTTGGCCAGCCAACCAGAAGCACCCTGCTTCACAGGAGATGTCCCCCTCAGCTACATGTCCCTGAAACAGCATGGCAGCTGAAAGCATCAGACAGAGAAAGAAGTCAGTCCCAAATAATCACCAACCATGAGTTGGACCCAGCAAGGAGACAGAGCTCCCAGATGCTATATCGAGGTGGAGAGGACTAGGCATCCTCTAGGCCTCCCTTGCTCCAGAAGACCAGGATTTGAGCCACTGCGCCTCCCAGCACAAGAACTGCTTTGCAATGGAGCATCTTAGCAGAGAGTCCTGAGAACACTTCACTCAGCTAGCTAGAAAAGGGCTCTGGTGAGGGGAAAACTCCTGGTTTGGGGGGTGCCCAGCCAGGAAGTTGCAGTGGTGTGTTATCTCTCCACCTGACTGTTACACCTGCAGGTTTTATGTAGCTGTAATTTCACTTTCTTTTGGTCATTTCTAAATGACTGCAGTGCAAGGGACTGTGTGTACACTCCACTGCAGCTAAGATCTGATGCTACAAGGGAGAGTTACACCCCCTTAATATTCCGTGGGGAATTTTGATTATATTCATTTATTGGAGGGTGTGATGGGGTATCTGCCCCTCACTGGCTGGTAAGGGGTTAATGGAGCCCTGGGGAGGCTGTGCAGAAAGCAGCCAATAGGAGAGGGGCTGTGAGGAGCAGTCAATCAGGGCCATATAAGAAGAGCTGCAGGGCAGAGCAAAGGCAGCTGCTTCCTGGAGTTTGGGGGGATGCTGATGAACTGCCTTGCAGGAGGAAGAATGCTAGCACCTTGGACAGAGCAGTGCTGGGTAGGATCAGGGGAGTGAGAGCGAGCTCCTGGCTGACTGCTAAGATTGGCAGGCTGATGCCCTGAGATAAGGGCAGAGAAAGTGCTGGGGCTGCGGGGAAGTAGCCTTGAGAAGTAGACTGAGAGGTTGGAGGGGCACACCTTGTGGCTGCTATCTACAGAGTCCCTGGCCTGGGACCTGGAGGAGTAGAAGCACAGAGTGTGGCATAGTCAGAGGGTAGCTTCCTGAAGAGGATGCCACTGTCCTTGGAGTGACATGGGTCCAGGAGCAGAAGTGCTGGCAGGTGAGACACCACCAAGAGTCAACGTACTGAAGTGTGGAGCTGATCGGGCAAGGCAACCAGTGAGAGATGCCACAGTGGTGAATCGCACCCTGTCACGGAGGGGATAGTTTATGGTTGTGGATTTGTCTACTCACTTATTTGCTCCCCTTGATTTTCCTGCCTTTTCTCTTACCCCAGTTCTTCCTGTTATTACCCCTTTCTTAACTTAATCCTATCCTTCTTATAAAGTGTTCTTCAATTTGGCTGGCCCTTCATTTCTTTTAATTTTAAAGTCCTAAATGTCAGAGGGGCTGCATATTAATTAACTCACCTGGCCAGTAGGTGAAGGCCCCACCCATTAAGAATTTTGTCTAGCTCCAGCACAAAAGAGATAGCTCCCCTCTATCTCTTCCCTCATAAGAGTAGAGGGGAGATACTAGTGGAGGAAAGATGCTTGTTTCCAACCCATAGAGGAATATCACTATGAAAAAACTGGCCACCTAAGTGAGGCTAATCTAAGGCTGTCATTGACTGGAATTAACACAGCCCACAGGAGAAAGGATTGTGATACTACTCTGCCAGGGGAGAAGCCTACCTTGATTAGCACAGCCTTGAGGATGAGGACTGTGGGACTTCTGTCAGGAGGAGAAACCTACCTGCTTAGAATCTAACAAGGAAGCCTTTTCCAGTCTTAGTCTCCAGTCTGGTTCCCATATAGCTGGTGATTCCCTTCTTATCAACATTCACCACTTGCTTCCATCTACTTGGAAGGATTTCTCAAGTTTCTTCTGCACTTTGTCATTAAGTCAGTTATTGTGGTTATCTTAAAAGTCAAGGTGTTGGCCTCATGAAGAGGAGAACCTTGCATAGTAGGGTGTAGGCCACCTTCTGTACAGGACAGTGGAAGTGATTAGAACAATTAATCTCTTAAAAGCTGGAAGAATCATAGCTTTTTTGAAATATTTTAAATTCTAGTACAACAGCAGCATTTCAAGTAATGCTGGTTGAACAATTCACTAAAAAAATGGTAACTGTGGTTCTTTTTTATTTTTCTATTCATGGTTCACAAATTAACCCTATTTTCAGGTAGTGTAATTGTTATTCATAAGTCTTCCCCAATAACTTGTGAATGAATTTCAGCTGGTGGGTGTTTTTTTTCAATTTGTTGTATGTGATTAATCTTTTGAATCACCTGGTATTATCTCTGCCACTAATAGGCTGACACACTGTAAACAGAAGAATAATGAATGACAAGCAGTGAATAACCACCAGTGCTTCCCAGTATGAGTTATCATCCATGCTAAACTTCATGAAACTGTCAGAAGTCACAGAAGTGTTTATGAATACATTAGTGAGCATCTGAATACTTGCACATAATAAAGAACTACCCCATGAATAACAATAGAGTGAACTTAGCATAATTAATCTTAACAAAATATTAACAAAAAACAGTTTTTGTAATATTTGGCCAGCTTTAATTCCAAGTAGTGAAAATCTAAGGTTCAAAGTAAATGCTTCCATTGACCTCACTTCCCTCTGGATTAAAAATTATATATTTTGTGCTGTCTAAATTTAAATGACACAATTTAGTAAGTAGCTACAAGGAAGGAAATGCCATTCTATGAGCGGCATTTGCAAGAGGAATGAGATTGTGTTTTATAGCAGGAGGAAAAACTACAACACAATGCTGTATATTTCAGCTCAGCTTTACGAATGTATGGTCAAAATATTGCTTCAATCAATTGAGACTATTTTAATAGAATAATTCAATATATGAACAAATATGTAGGTAAGCTGTTTTATTAAATACAGTTTGCAATTTGCATAGCAGTGCAATGGAAACAGTGCCA
Organism: Lepidochelys olivacea; assembly: GCF_965140295.1. NCBI lineage: Eukaryota > Metazoa > Chordata > Testudines > Cheloniidae > Lepidochelys > Lepidochelys olivacea. Next base: position 37,330,809 of record NC_140411.1, on the reverse strand, counting down.
CTGATTGTCCTCATTACAGGATTCTTGTTTGTTCACTTCAGGTAGTTATTAACCAAACCTATTGAATTTCCTAAAATGATGCCATTCTGTTTCAAAACCATATGCATGTTACTGAAACATCTAATTTATGGGCCCAGTTCAATATGATAACTCCATTTGTTGCTGGTTACAGAAGCTGTAACCATGCTGAACTTTATTTGTAATTCTATTGGCTGGCTTTGCAAATCTTATAGGTAGCTCATTCACCCTAATGTTATAATAGATTCAGAGTTTAAGGTCAGAAGGGACCATCGTGACCATCTAGTCTGACCTCCTACACACTACAGGCCATAGAACCTCACTCACCCGCTTCTGTAATAGACCCCTAACCTCTGGCTGAGTTACTGAAGTCCTCAAGTCATGAGAATTCACCATTTACACTAGTTTAAACCTGCAAGTGATCCTTCTGTTTTCCAGATCAGCTCTGGCGACAGGCCTGTAAGGAGTCCTCAGTCATGTAGACCTGCCTTTTCCTGGTGAGGGTGTGATTCTCTGGCCTTCCTCCTGTTCCTTTTGGCTGCAAGTCCTCTTGTTTTTTATTCTCCCTTGCTATCTTCTGCAAGCCATCCTGTATCCTTCTGGGGCTCTGAACTCTGGGTATCTCCATTGGCTCTTCCCCTTTTCTTACAGGACTAACCACTCTTCTTTTCTTTTACAGTAGCAGCCGTGTTAGTCTGTATTCGCAAAAAGAAACTGAGTACTTGTGGCACCTTAGAGACTAACCAACTTATTTGAGCATAAGCTTTCGTGAGCTACAGCTCACTTCATCGGATGCATAATTAAAGTGGAAAATACAGTGAGGATATTTTTATACACACAGACCATGGAAAAAATGGGTGTTTGTCACTTCAAAGGGTTTTCTCCCCCTATCCCACTCTCCTGCTGGTAATAGCTTATCTAAAGTGATCACTCTCCTGACAATGTGTATGATAATCAAGGTGCGCCATTTCTAGCACAAATCCAGGGTTTAACAAAAACGTCTGAGGAACCGGGGGGGGGGTGTGTTAGGAAAAAACAAGGGGAAATATATGCATAATGACTTAGCCACTCCCAGTCTCTATTCAAGCCTAAGTTAATTTTATCCAATTTGCAAATGAATTCCAATTCAGCAGTCTCTCGCTGGACTCTGGTTTTGAAGTTTTTCTGTTGTAATATTGCAACTTTCATGTCTGTAATCACGTGACCAGAGAGATTGAAGTGTTCTCTGACTGGTTTATGAATGTTATAATTCTTGACATCTGATTTGTGTCCATTTATTCTTTTATGTAGAAACTGTCCAATTTGACCAATGTACATGGCAGAGGGGCATTGCTTGCACATGATGGCATATATCACACTGGTAGATGTGCAGGTGAATGAGCCTCTGATAGTGTGGCTGATCTTATTATGCCCTGTGATGGTGTCCCCTAAATAGATATGTGGGCACAGTTGGCAACAGGCTTTGTTGCAAGGATAGGTTCCTGGGTTAGTGGTTCTGTTGTGTGGTATGTAGTTACTGGTGAGTATTTGCTTCAGGTTGGAGGGCTGTCTGTAGGCAAGGATTGGCCTGTCTCTCAAGATTTGTGAGAGTGATGGGTCGTCCTTCAGGATACGTTGTAGAACCTTGATAATGCGTTGGAGAGGTTTTAGTTGGGGGCTGAAGGTGACGGCTAGTGGCGTTCTGTTATTTTCTTTGTTAAGCCTGTCCTGTAGTAGGTGACTTCTGGGAACTCTTCTGGCTCTGTCAATCTGTTTCTTCACTTCCGCAGGTGGGTACTGTAGTTGTAAGAATGCTTGATAGAGATCTTGTAGGTGTTTGTCTCTGTCTGAGGGGTTGGAGCAAATGCGGTTGTATCGCAGAGCTTAGCTGTAGACAATGGACTATGGGGTGTTGTCTGGGTGAAAGCTGGAGGCATGTAGGTAGGAATAGCAGTCAGTAGGTTTCCGGTATAGGGTGGTGTTTATGTGACCATCACTTATTAGCACCATAGTGTCCAGGAAGTGGATCTCTTGTGTGGACTGTTCCAGGCTGAGGTTGATGGTGAGATGGAAATTGTTGAAATCATGGTGGAATTCCTCAAGGGCTTCTTTTCCATGGGTCCAGATGATGATGTCATCAATATAGCACAAGTAGAGTGTGGGTATTAGGAGATGAGAGCTGAGGAAGCATTGTTCTAAGTCAGCCATAAAAATGTTAGCATACTGTGGGGCCATGCGGGCCATACCCATGGCAGTGCCGCTGGTTTGAAGGTATACATTGTCTCCAAATGTGAAATAGTTATGGGTGAGGACAAAGTCACAAAGTTCAGCTACCAGATTTGCCATGACATTATCGGGGATAGTGTTCCTGATGGCTTGTAGTCCATCTTTGTGTGGAATGTTGGTGTAGAGGGCTTCTACATCCATAGAGGCTAGGATGGTGTTTTCAGGAAGATCACCGATGGACTGTAGTTTCCTCAGGAAGTCAGTGGTGTCTCTAAGATAGCTGGGAGTGCTGGTAGCGTAGGGCCTGAGGAGGGAGTCTACATAGCCAGACAATCCTGCTGTCAGGGTGCCAATGCCTGAGGTGATGGGGCGCCCAGGATTTCCAGGTTTATGGATCTTGGGTAGTAGATAGAATATCCCAGGCCGGGGTTCCAGGGGTGTGTCTGTGCGGATTTGATCTTGTGCTTTTTCAGGGAGTTTCTTGAGCAAATTCTGTAGTTTCTTTTGGTAACCCTCAATGGGATCAGAGGGTAATGGCTTGTAGAAAGTGGTGTTGGAGAGCTGCCGAGTAGCCTCTTGTTCATATTCCGACCTATTCATGATGACAACAGCACCTCCTTTGTCAGCCTTTTTGATTATGATGTCAGAGTTGTTTCTGAGGCTGTGGATAGCATTGCGTTCTGCACGGCTGAGGTTGTGGGGCAAGTGATGCTGCTTTTCCACAATTTCAGCCCATGCACATCGGTGGAAGCACTCTATGTAGAAGTCCAGTCTGCTGTCTCGGCCTTCAGGAGGAGTCCACCTAGAATCCTTCTTTTTGTAGTGTTGGTAGGAAGGTCTCTGTGGATTAGTATGTTGTTCAGAGGAGTGTTGGAAATATTCCTTGAGTCGGAGACATCAAAAATAGGATTCTAGGTCACCACAGAACTGTATCATGTTCGTGGGGGTGGAGGTGCAGAAGGAGAGGCCCCAAGATAGGACAGCTTCTTCTGCTGGGCTAAGAGTAGAGTTGGATAGATTAACAATATTGCTGGGTGGGTTGAGGGAACCATTGCTGTGGCCCCTTGTGGCATGTAGTAGTTTAGAAAGTTCAGTGTCCCTTTTCTTTTGTAGAGAAGCAAAGTGTGTGTTGTAAATGGCTTGTCGAGTTTTAGTAAAGTCCAGCCATGAGGAAGTTTGTGTGGAAGGTTGGTTTTTTATGAGAGTATCTAGTTTTGAGAGCTCAATTCTTAATCTTTCCCTGTTTGCTGTAGAGGATATTGATCAGGTGGTTCTGCAGTTTCTTTGAGAGCGTGTGGCACAAGCTGTCATAATTGGTTAGTCTCTAAGGTGCCACAAGTATTCCTTTTCTTCCTTGCCCACCCTTCTTCACTGACAGCCTGCTTTGCCCTTTCTTCATTTTCCAACTCAGCAGGCCTGTTCCAGAGCTCTTTCTCCTTCACTAGCCAGTCTTTTCCTGTCCCCTGGAATAAACAGGTTTGTGCCTTTTTAATTTTCTTTCTTAATCAAGTGAAAAGAACCGTAATGGGCACAGTATTAGCCTTGTTTGTTCTAGGGTATATGAATCCCAATTTGACAACTACAGTGAGTAGCCAGGCATTCCAAGGTTTAAAATTCATTCAAAGCTTTTGGGGTTTGAAGAACCAAAAGTGACTGAGTTTCATCAATATTTCTGGTTTCCCTATCAGGCCCCCTTAAGACAAACCTAAAACCAACTAATAGTAAATAGGGTCTGAAAATATGATTCTTGTTTAATCACATTTAAAATATCCTTGGGATGTCTGAAAGCCAGAAAAGGGGATTAAAAATTGTTCTGCAGATACTGTTGTATTGCTTATTAAAGTGTAGATTAATTACTTCTGCATTGATAAATTACTTCTGACACATATAATTAAAGCAGAAGATTTAATCATTAACTTCAATCAATGCGAATGTGCCCTTTGAAAAGCAAATTGTAATGCACACTGGGTAATAGGCTAATGGTACGCTGCTGTTTTTCATTTTAAAATATCTTTCACCAGGACAACTGTTCAAAAAAGAGTATCTGAATATCTTACTGTACTACATTTTGTACACCTTATTATTCCTGTCGGAAAGCAATGCTTGACAAATGTAAAAATATCTGTAATGGGACTCATCTTAACACTGATGTTTATGGTAGCACACAGAGGCCACACACGTCAGGCCCCATTGTGCTAGCTGCTGTACTAATGTGGAGAAAATGGCAGTGCCCTGCTCCAAAAGAAAAGTTTCCAACATAAATGACTACTTCTGTCACTCTGCAAACTCCTTTCTAACAGCTGAGTCCTGTCTTTGGCTCTGACTAAGGCCCGAGCTGCTCAGCTTGCCCAATTAATTTCCTTGGCTATATCTTTGCTGCCAATAAAGGTGTGTGTTTTAAAGTGAGATAGCTAACTTAAGGTACTTATCTCACTGTAACTCCCTAGTGGAGACAAGGTGCAAGTAATCTTTACCTCATTGTAGCTAGGTGAGGTCAACCCTCTACTTCCGACCTGAGGTTTACCTTGGTTAGCTATATTGAAATGAAAACTACAGTGCCTCATCTCCACTAAGATTTTACAGCGAGATAGCAAACTGGAGTTTCAGAGCTGTCATTTGGAAAATGTATGCAGCCCATTCAATATCTTTTCACATATCACTCAGCTGAGGAGGATCCTGTCCCCTGTGTTGGGACATCAGGGACTGAGAGTGGGGCAGATTGTTATGTTACAGAACATAAGAATGGCCATATTGGGTCAGAACAAAGGTCCATCAAGCTAGTATCCTGTCCTCTGACAGTGGCCAATGCCAGGTGCTTCAGAGGAAATGAACAGAACAGGTTATCATCAGGTGATCCATCCCCTGTCACCCAATCCCAGCTTCTGGCAAACAGAGACTAGGGACACCATTCCTGCCCATCCTGGCTAATAGCCATTGATGGACCTATCCTCCATGAATCAGAAGCAAGTTCAAGCTAACGTAAATTAGTAGTTCTGGGCTTCTGACTATTGCTTATATGTCACTCTACTTCTATTTATCTTTCTTGTCTCTTACATTGTAATCTCACCTGGTCAGGGCCCATGGGGAGAGCAGACAGTATCTGTCACCTTCAGTATCAATACTATCAAGTTATTTGTGTCTGATCATGCCCAGAATGTGCTTGTGCTCTTCAAAAATAAAAGAAAGCAGAGTCCCTGCTCCAAAGATTATAAAGTCCCAGGCCTGATCCCGTAGTGTTATGCACCTGGTTGGCCCTGGTGTCCTCTGAACTCACTGCGGCTTCCCCTAGGGTCTGGAGTCTGCCCATATGCAACACACTCTAAGATTGGGGCCTGAGAGACAGACAAAAGTTGGGAAAAGGGATACAATGGTCATTTTGGATACTGTTCACTTTTGGTAACACAACTAAATAAAATAATTTATGTGGTGTCTTTATTTAAACTTCTGGGGTTTCTTATTATCTCTATAGCCTGTTCCCAGTTAATGTCTTTAAGGCCAGAAGGGACAAACATGATCATCTCATCCTGCACATTGCAGGCCATAGAACTTCACCCACCCATCCACCTCCGCCTGTAGTAGGCCCATAATCTTTGGCTGAGTTACTGAAGTCCTCAACATCTTGATTTAGAAACTTCAAGTTACAGAGAATCCACCATTTACTCTCTTTGAACCCAGAAAGTGACCCTACCCCATGCTGTAGAGGAAGGCCAATCCACCCCCAAGGTCTCTGCCAGTCCGACCCAGAGGAAAATTCCTTCCTGGCCCCCAATATGGTGATCTGTTACAGCTTGAGCTGGTGCGCAAGCCCCAACAGCCTAACACCTGGGAAAGAATTCTCTGTAGCGACTCAGAGCCCTCCCCATCTAGCCTCCAAACTCTCTGTCCATTGACGATATTTGCTAATCGTTGTCACAGAGGGGCCATATGCCATTGTAGGCAGCCTCATCATACCATCCCCTCCACGAACCTATCAAGTTCAATCTTAAAACAAGTGTTTTTGCCTTCACTCCTCTGTCAGCTGGTTTCTTACAGGTAGAATTGGATCTTCTAGAAGTGAAACTCCCCCTTCGAGTGATGGAGAAGGAGCAATGGTGGAAGATTCGTTGCCCACATACACTAGGTTTCCAGGTAACTTTCATGATTTAAATCCCAGCTCCTAGTCATCTCGTTTCCCTCTGTAGGTTCTGCAGCCCTGTGGTCCCTGTGTGGTGAGAAGGGAGGACAAGGTCAGGGTCTTCATTTACCGGTCCCATGAAATGTTCTGCTACTCACTCTTGTAGAATGGGCACAACTTCTTACCACTAGAGTGGAGCTGGCATACCTGGTGGCAATAGGCTACAATAGATGCACTTTATTTTCACACGCAGTGGACACACTTTAAAATGTGCTTTTATTGAGTAATTCCAGCCAAAAGTGCATGTAGTGATCTCTTGGCCGACCATTCCAATTGAGATAGCTGCTCTTGCTGCCATTTCCTTAGGCAACTGCATTCCCATGGCCGGTAATGGGGATCGCCTTTAATATAATACAGCTGTTCTGCTCGTACACCCATTGTTGAAGGCTATGTCTACACTAGCACTTTTGTCAGTATAACCTGTCACACAGGGGTGTGAGAAGATCCCCCTGAGTGACATAAGTTACACCAACAGAAGCGCCGGTGTGGACAGCAAAATGTTAGCAGCGGAGCATTTCCCGCCTACATAGCTACTGCTACTTGTTGGAGGTGGTTTAATTACGTTGATGGAAGAGCTCTCTCTTGATGGCATAAAATAATAGAATATCAGGGTTGGAAGGGACCTCAGGAGGTCATCTAGTCCAACCCCCTGCTCAAAGCAGGACCATCCCCAACTAAATCATCCCAGCCAGGCTTTGTCAAGCCTGACCTTAAAAACCTCTAAGGATAGAGATTCCACCACCTCCCTAGGTAACGCATTCCAGTGTTTCACCACCCTCCTAGTGAAAAAGTTTTTCCTAATATCCAGCCTAAACCTCCCCCACTGCAACTTGAGACCATTACTCCTTGTTCTGTCATAGAGCAGCTACATGGGACATCTTACCATTGCGAAGCTGCTGCTGTACAGCTGTGCCTCTGTAAGATCTCTAGTCTAGATGTGGCCAAGGTGGATTGCCACAATAACCTTGGCATAGCTGTTTATGCCTGTGAGCAGCCATATTTGTCCATTGTGTCACATTCGGATTGCTGGAATGATCTTGTAAAATGGTTTATTCAAAAACATATCTTTCTTCCGGGACAATGTATACCTTCAAATCAGCGGCACTGCTATGGGTACCCGCATGGCCCCACAGTATACCAACATTTTTATGGCTGACTTAGAACAACGCTTCCTCAGCTCTTGTCCCCTAATACCCCTACTCTACTTGCGCTATATTGATGACATCTTCATCTGGACCCATGGAAAAGAAGCCCTTGAGGAATTCCACCATGATTTCAACAATTTCCATCCCACCATCAACCTCAGCCTGGTCCAGTCCACACAAGAGATCCACTTCCTGGACACTACAGTGCTAATAAACAATGTTCACATAAATACCACCCTATACCAGAAACCTACTGACCACTATTCCTACCTGCATGCCTCCAGCTTTCACCCTGACCATACCACACGATCCATTGTCTACAGCCAAGCTCTGCGATACAACCGCATTTGCTCCAACCCCTCAGACAGAGACAAACACCTACAAGATCTCTATCAAGCATTCTTACAACTACAATACCCACCTGCAGAAGTGAAGAAACAGATTGATGGAGCCAGAAGAGTTCCCAGAAGTCACCTACTACAGGACAGGCCTAACAAAGAAAATAACAGAACGCCACTAGCCGTCACCTTCAGCCCCCAACTAAAGCCCCTCCAATGCATTATTAAGGATCTACAACCTATCCTGAAGGATGACCCAACATTCTCACAAATCTTGGGAGACAGGCCAGTCCTTGCCTACAGACAGCCCCCCAACCAGAAGCAAATACTCACCAGCAACCACACAACAGAACCACTAACCCAGGAACCTATCCTTGCAACAAAGCCCGTTGCCAACTGTGCCCACATTTCTATTCAGGGGACACCATCATGGGGCCTAATCACATCAGCCACGCTATCAGAGGCTCGTTCACCTGCACATCCACCAATGTGATATGTGCCAGCAATGCCCCTCTGCCATGTACATTGGTCAAACTGGACAGTCTCTACGTAAAAGAATAAATGAACACAAATCAGATGTCAAGAATTATAACATTCATAAACCAGTCGGAGAACACTTCAATCTCTCTGGTCACGTGATTACAGACATGAAAGTTGCGATATTACAGCAAAAAAACTTCAAAACCAGACTCCAGCGAAAGACTGTTGAATTGGAATTCATTTGCAAATTGGATACAATTAACTTAGGCTTGAATAGAGACTGGGAGTGGCTTAGTCATTATACAAGGTAACCTATTTCCCCTTGTTTTTTCCTACCCCCCGCTCCTCAGAGGTTCTTGTTAAACCCTGGATTTGTGCTGGAAATGGCCCACCTTGATTATCATACACACTGTAAGGAGAGTGATCACTTTAGATAAGCTGTTACCAGCAGGAGAGTGGGGTGGGGAGAGAGAGAACCTTTTGTAGTGGTAAACACCCATTTTTTCATGCTTTGTGTGTATAAAAAGACCTTCTATACTTTCCACAGTATGCATCCGATGAAGTGAGCTGTAGCTCACGAAAGCTTATGCTCAAATAAATTGGTTAGTCTCTGTCAAGGTTCCTCCCCCACTCTGAACTCTAGGGTACAGATGTGGAGACCTGCATGAAAAACCTCCTAAGCTTATCTTTACCAGCTTAGGTCAAAACTTCCCCAAGGTACAAAATATTACACCCGTTATCCTTGGACTGGCCGCTACCACCACCAAACTAATACTGGTTACTGGGGAAGAGCTGTTTGGACGCGTCCTTCCCCCCAAAATACTTCCCAAAACCTTGCACCCCACTTCCTGGACAAGGTTTGGTAAAAAGCCTCACCAATTTGCCTAGGTGACTACAGACCCAGACCTTTGGATCTGAGAACAATGAACAATCCTCCCAACACTTGCACCCCCCCTTTCCTGGGAAATGTTGGATAAAAAGCCTCACCAATTTGCATAGGTGACCACAGACCCAAACCCTTGGATCTGAGAACAATGAACAATCCTCCCAACACTTGCACCCCCCCTTTCCTGGGAAATGTTGGATAAAAAGCCTCACCAATTTGCATAGGTGACCACAGACCCAAACCCTTGGATCTGAGAACAATGAACAATCCTCCCAACACTTGCACCCCCCCTTTCCTGGGAAATGTTGGATAAAAAGCCTCACCAATTTGCATAGGTGACCACAGACCCAAACACTTGGATCTGAGAACAATGAAAAAGCATTCAGTGTTTTACAAGAAGACTTTTAATAAAAAATAGAAGTAAATAGAAATAAAGAAATCCCCCCTGTAAAATCAGGATGGTAGATATCGTACAGGGTAATTAGATTCAAAAACATAGAGAACCCCTCTAGGCAAAACCTTAAGTTACAAAAAAGATACACAGACAGAAATAGTTATTCTATTCAGCACAATTCTTTTCTCAGCCATTTAAAGAAATCATAATCTAACACATACCTAGCTAGATTACTTACTAAAAGTTCTAAGACTCCATTCCTGTTCTGTCCCTGGCCAAGACGACTACAGACAGACACAGACCCTTTGTTTCTCTCCCTCCTCCCAGCTTTTGAAAGTATCTTGTCTCCTCATTGGTCATTTTGGTCAGGTGCCAGCGAGGTTACCTTTAGCTTCTTAACCCTTTACAGGTGAGAGGAGCTTTCCCCTGGCCAGGAGGGATTTCAAAGGGGTTTACCCTTCCCTTTATATTTATGACAGTCTCTAAGGTGCCATAAGTACTCCTTTTCTTTTTAAAGAACCTATAGAATTAGAATCATAGAATATCAGGGTTGGAAGGAACCTCAGGAGGTCATCTAGTCCAACCCCCTGCTCAAAGCAGGACCAATCCCCAGTTTTTGCCCCAGATCCCTAAATGGCCCCCTCAACGATTAAACTCACAACCCTGGGTTTAAGCAGGCCAATGATCAAACCACTAAGCTATCCCTCCCCCCGTTATAAGCTATATCTCTGAAAACACAACTTTTTTGCCTATGAAGGAAGCAACACAGTATATGGTTGATGGCTGCCACCTTCCTTTGGGGAGGGAATTCCAAATGCTGGGAAGTACTGCTGTCTTGGTTTAATCCACTAGTATATGAATCCCCTAATATGCATTGTTGAGGGCAACTAAATCTGTATCTCTGTTACACTAGTGGTGTAGTGAGAGCCCATCCACCCTACTGGTACCTCGAGATAGTTCAGCTCAGATTTGACAGCTGTTTGGCAGAGTACTGAAATTCCCTCTGCCTTACATTAACAGATGACACTGTGCTGGTGTGTTACTGTACTGTACTTACTATACTTTGCACTGTCCTTCTTTTAGAACCAGGGGTGAAATTCTGGCCCTACTAAAGTCAGTGGCAAAATTTCCATTGACTCCAAGAGGGCCAGAAACACCCCTGCTGACAATGGGGTCTAGATCTTGCTGGAGTGCTAAGAACGCCTGAAAGAGTTATAATAGAGAGATGGCCCTGTAGCAGGAAAATTGTGACTATTTTTATTTACAGCAGCACCAAAAGACACTGGTCAAGATGCAGGCCCACGGCACTTAGCACGGTACAGACGCATAGCAAGAGACCCTCCCAGCCCCAAAGAGCTTACAATCTAAATAGACAAGATAGTCAAAAGGTGCGAGGGCGATACAGGCACGTAGAGGTGAACTGACTTGGCTAAGGTCACACAGCAGACAGGAAATACAAAACTTACCCATTTAATTTAACAGTGCCCATAAGTGCTTGAGGGCATAGGGTCAAATTGCAGTGGGGGAGGTTTAGATTGGATATTAGGAAAAACTTTTTCACTAACAGGGTGGTGAAACACTGGAATGCGTTACCTAGGGAGGTGGTAGAATCTCCTTCCTTAGAGGTTTTTAAGGTCAGGCTTGACAAAGCCCTGGCTGGGATGATTTAACTGGGAATTGGTCCTGCTTCGAGCAGGGGGTTGGACTAGATGACCTTCTGGGGTCCCTTCCAACCCTGATATTCTATGATTCTAAATACAGCCCAGCTCCATTAAATGGATTTGCATCCACTTACACCAGGGAAGAATTTGGCTGCTAGAGCCTAGATTAAAAAAACCCCAACCCTCTCATACCTAATGTGCCCATTGTTGAAATTCACTCAACCTTTGCTGACATCTCAAATAACAGTTTGAGGCTTCAATTCCTTCTCTGTCATTCACAATTGCTAAACTCTGATTACATTTTTGATCTAAATAACAGGCTAGAGACTCGGTTAAGCTTGAAGGATTTTTTTAATGTACTTTCAAATAGGGAGCAAAGAGAAATAAATAAAGCTTAGAACTTCTGAAGAAATAAATAGGAAGAGGAAAAAGTTGTTACTTGAACCTTCCTGCCAAGCTGTTACTGGCTAAATACTGTTTACAGCTTTTATTCAGACATTTTTCCTTTTACATAACTGCTTGCTGCAATGGTTCACGTAGTTGGGCACAGATACATATTAGCTGTGTGTCACTTGAGAACTCTTACAGGCTATTAGTGGAGTGACGCATATGGGAGGTAACAAACAGCAGTTTGCATGGTGTGGTTTTCTCTCACAATTCTGTTACTGAATTAGCCTACCGGGCTATTATATTAACACAAAACAGATTCCCTAAAGGTAGCAAAGGTAGTGAAGTTACCAGTCTGATGGTGTTGAAATAAATAGATATGATGGGGAACCTATGAACTAGGCAAATGGCCACTGCACAAACACCTAGCTACTAATAAATTAACTGCTCAGGCCCAGATCCTCAAAGATACTTAGGTGAAATCAATAGGAGATAAATTTCAGAGTAGCAGGCCTGTTAGTCTGTCTCCGCAAAAAGAAAAGGAGGACTTGTGGCAACTTAGAGACTAACACATTTATTTGAGCATAAGCTTTCGTGAGCTACAGCTCACTTCATCGGATGCATGCAGTGGAAAATACAGTGGGGAGATTTTATATACATAGAGAACATGAAACGATGGGTGTTACCGTACATATTGTAACAAGAGTGATCAGGTAAGGTGAGCTATTACCAGCAGGAGAGAAAAAAAACAAAACACCTTTTTGTAGTGATAATCAAGATGGGCCATTTCCAGCAGTTGGCAAGGACGTGTGAGGAACAGTAGGGGGGAAAATAAACATGGGGAAATAGTTTTACTTTGTGTAATGACACATCCACTCCCAGTCTTTATTCAAGCCTAATTTAATGGTGTCCAGTTTGCAAATTAATTCCAATTCAGCAGACTCTCGTTGGAGTCTGTTTTTGAAGTTTTTTTGTTGAAGAATTGCCACTTTTAGGTCTGTAATCGAGTGACCAGAGAGATCGAAGTGTTCTCCGACTGGTTTTTGAATGTTATAATTCTTGACATCTGATTTGTGTCCATTTATTCTTTTACGTAGAGACTGTCCAGTTTGGCCAATGTATATGACAGAGGGGCATTGCTGGCACATGATGGCATATATCACATTGGTAGATGTGCAGGTGAACGAGCCTCTGATAGCGTGGCTGATGTGATTAGGCCCTATGATGGTGTCCCCTCAATAGATATGTGGACACAGTTGGCAACGGGCTTTGTTGCAAGGATAGGTTCCTGGGTTAGTGTTTTGTTGTGTGGTGTGTGGCTGCTGGTGAGTATTTGCTTCAGGTTGGGAGGCTGTCTGTAAGCAAGGACTGGCCTGTCTCCCAAGATCTGTAAGAGTGATGAGTCGTCCTTCAGGATAGGTTGTAAATCCTTGAGGATGCATTGGAGAGGTTTTAGTTGGGGGCTGAAGGTGATGGCTAGTGGTGTTCTGTTATTTTCTTTGTTGGGCCTGTCCTGCAGTAGGTAACTTCTGAGTACTCTTCTGGCTCCATCAATCTGTTTCTTCACTTCCGCAGGTGGGTATTGTAGTTGTAAGAATGCTTGATAGAGATCTTGTAGGTGTTTGTCTCTGTCTGAGGGGTTGGAGCAAATGCGGTTGTATCGCAGAGCTTGGCTGTAGACAATGGATCGTGTGGTGTGGTCTGGATGAAAGCTGGAGGCATGTAGGTAGGAATAGCGGTCAGTAGGTTTCCGGTATAGGGTGGTGTTTATGTGACCATCGCTTATGAGCACCGTAGTGTCCAGGAAGTGGATCTCTTGTGTGGACTGGACCAGGCTGAGGTTGATGGTGGGATGGAAATTGTTGAAATCATGGTGGAATTCCTCAAGGGCTTCTTTTCCATGGGTCCAGATGATGAAGATGTCATCAATATAGCGCAAGTAGAGTAGGGGCATTAGGGGACGAGAGCTGAGGAAGCTTTGTTCTAAGTCAGCCATAAAAATGTTGGCATACTGTGGGGCCATGCGGGTACCCATAGCAGTGCCGCTGATTTGAAGGTATACTTTGCCTCAGTGCTTAAGTGAGAACAGTAGGTGATTGGCTGCAAATGGCCAATCTCAAGCTTTTGAAACAAATTCTGCTATGATGTAAGTGCTACTCTATGGACATCACGGGGACTGACAGCTACTTACAGTGGCTGAATTTGAGACCCTGTGCTTTAAAAAGGAAGTTTCTTATCCTGGATTTGTGAGCTCTTTGGGCCAGGGAATGTCTGTGTGTATTCACACAACACCTAATCCCTGTTTTGGGTCCCTTAGGTGCTTTCACACTAAAAATTGTAATAACGATCACTGCAGCCTAGTGGCCTTTGTTTTGCCCAGCACCTGGACAAAGGAGGACAGTCTGCTTTCCCAACGCATCCTGAAGAGCCATTTCTTCTCAGGCATGAGAAAGAAAATAAAATCTCAGGTTAAGATTAGGAGGAAATAGGATCAGGAAAATCTCTGTGTGTGGAAAAATATGAAGGTAACTCTTTCCTCTGCCCTTTTCTTTTGTTTGTCTATTAACCATGCTTGTGCCCATAACAGTAATCTTCACTCACACTTTCTTTGGCGCTCAACAGCCTGGGACAACTTACTTCACAATTTGGGGATTTGCAGGTTGTATGTATAATATGTATGCAGTATGTACGTATAATACAAGGCCTATGTATTATTTGACAAACATCCTGTAAATGTATATTAACCAGAAATATAAATCCACTTATGTATGCAGTAAAAAATTAGGTGCCAAATTACTCACTCCCATGCAGTTGTGCTGTGGGAAGTAGGAACAAAATCCCCTCTTCCCCTTAGCTAGGGCACCTCTGCAGGAAGTAACGCTAATGTGATTGCTTATGCTCCCTGAGGATATGGTTGGCCTACTCACACTGCCAGCAATACTGCACAGGCCAAGGGCATGTCTGAATGGGTTGAGGATGTTGAGCCATAACCCTGCTTCCTTGGACAGCAGCCTGTGTAGGAGGGCACCACAGGGGGAGCAGACATTGCACCTTTTGTAAAGGTGCAGTAAGTTCAGCTACTGAGTAGGCTCGTACCAGGCCCCAAGATTACACATTGCATTACATCATTCCTCCTTCCATGAGAACTCTGATAATATCGGTCCTCAGCTGCACACCTCAGTAATTGGCACTTTACAGATACCAACATTTCACTCTGCCCACAATGGAGCTAAGATCCATAATTTGGTCAAAGTTAACTGACTTGCTAAAGTAACTGTTCATATCAACTTGACTCATACTTGCATACACAACTTCACTTGTTTACAAAGTAATGTTTTATGTTCACAGGCTCTTAAACTGTGATTTGGAACATATTAAACAGACTGTTCCCTCCAATTTACACACACAACCTCTCTCACACAACCACTTCTTTACACACATCTATCAACCTTATTTTTAATGCAGGGAGAGAGGTATGACAAATATTAAAGACAGTGTTTAATAATCTCACGAATGGTAATGGACTGCTGCAAGCTTTTAGTACACAGCCCTGATCTCACCTAAACCTGATGTATCAAAACTTAATGGGGTATAGGGACTATCCTACTTTGTTGAACCCGATTCCGTTCTGAAACTGCCTTCTGAGTGGTCAAGTTTGTTGTGGCAGCTGCATCTTCCAGTTTAAGACAATTAATTTAGAACAAAATTCTATGAAACCCAGATGTACAAAAGCTTTCTCATAAAGGCAGGAGCCCTCTAAATTTGTATCTGTGCTGTCTGAGGGATATACGAGCAAGAAAACTTTGATGGGCAGAGATGCCTTGGGGGGGGGGGAGGGGGAGGGAATGTGTTTGAGGCCCATGGAAGTTGCTATGTTTGTATTGTAAAAGAATATGGCTTTCATATGAAAAGGCTTTTAACTCTTTACAAATAATAGGAGTGTGTGTGAATTACTACTGTTAATAGTTAATTAGATAATACATGCTGCCCTCCTGTTTTTGTAGGAAGTCAGTAAGCTAAGCTTAAAGCAATCCATTAAAAATGGAGGGCAAATTGTAACTACAAGTGAAAAATGATGTTTGCAAGTACAAGTTATGGTCAGTGGTAACAATATTTGGGAATATTATTTCAGATTAATAAGTATAGGTAAATATAAGACAGAAACAATAAACTCTAAATACTTTACAGAAGTAAGTTTTTTTATACTCTACAGACAGTAGATAATATACCCCAGGGAAACTGAATGCATATAAACCAAGTATGTCTCTGAGTAACAAGTACAAATGGAAGGAGAACATTAATGCACTCAGTGTTGAGGAGCTGAAACAAAATTAACAAAATTAAGTGACACCTGAAAGAAATTGTTGACTATGCCTCAAAATAAATGTGGAATTTTGGGCTTTTTCTCCTTGAGAATTTTGAAATATTAGTAACCTACAGGAGACTGTCACAATGTTTAGTGACAGGCAGGAGATGTATAACCAGAATATGAAAAAATTACAATCCTCCTACATCATCAGTGTGGGAATTGCAAATACCTTACTGCAGAGCTATAATAAAAAAAGCTTGTGAGCTGCTGCTCACAAACAGGGAAGAATTGGTAGGGCAAGTAGAAGTGGGTGGCAACCTGGGGAGCAGGGACCATGAGATGGTCAAGTTCAGGATCCTGACAAAAGGAAGAAAGGAGATCAGCAGAATACGGACCCTGGACTTCAGAAAAGCAGACTTTGACTCCCTCAGGGTACTGATGGGTAGGATCCCCGGGAGGCTAATATGAGGGGAAAAGGAGTCAGGGAGAGCTGGTTGTATTTTAAAGAAGCCTTATTGAAGACACAGGAACAAACCATCCTGATGTGCAGAAAGAATAGCAAATATGGCAGGCGACCAGCTTGGCTTAAAAAGAGAAATCTTCAGTGAGCTTTAGCACAAAAAGGAAGCTTACAAGACGAGGAAACTTGGACAGATGACGAGGGAGGAGTATAAAAATATTGTTTAATTACACCCCCTGATTACACAGGGGTGTAATCAGGAAGGCCAAAGCACAATTGGAGTTGCAGCTAGCAAGGGATATGAAGGGTTCAAGAAGGGTTTCTACAGGTACCTTAGCAACAAGAAGAATGTCAGGGAAAGTATGGGACCCTTACTGAATGGGAGAGGCAACCTAGTGACAGAGGATGTGGAAAAAGCTGAAGTACTCAGTACTTTTTTTGCCTCAGTCTTCACAGACATGGTCAGCTCCCAGACTGCTGCACTGGGCAGCACAGTATGGGGAGGAGGTGAGCAGCCCTCAGTGGTGAAAGAACAGGTTAAGGACTATTTAGAAAAGCTGGAAATGCACAAGTCCATCTGGCCAGATCTAATGCATCCAAAGGTGCTGAGGGAGTTAGCTGATGTGATTGCAGAGCCATTGGCCATTATCTTTGAAAATTCATGGCGATTGGGAGAGGTCCCAGATGACTGGAAAAAGGCAAATATAGTGCCCATCCTTAAAAGGGGATGAAGAAGAATCTGGGGAACTACAGACCGGTCAGCCTCACCTCAGTCCCTGGAAAAATCATGGAGCAGGTCCTCAAGGAATCTATTTTGAAGCACTTGGAGGAGAGGAAGGTGATCAGGAACAGTCAACATGGATCAGCAAAGGCAAGTCATGCCTGACCAACCTGATTGCCTTCTATGATGAAATAACTGGCTCTGTGGATATGGGGAAAGTGGTGGATGTGAAAAATCTTGACTTTAGCAAAGCTTTTGATATGGTCTCGCACAGTATTCTTGCCAGCAAGTTAAAAAAGCATGAATCGGATGAATGGACTATAAGGCAGATATGCTGGAGGGTAGGCATAGAGTTCAGAGTGACCTAGACAAACTGGAGGATTGGGCCAAAAGAAATCTGATGAGGTTCAACAAGGACAAGTGCAGAGTCCTGCACTTAGAACGGAAGAATCCCATGCACTGCTACAGGCTGGGGACTGACTGGCTAAGCAGCAATTCTGCAGAAAAGGACCTGCAGATTACAGTGGATGAGAAGCTGGATATGAGTCAGCAGTGTGCCCTTGTTGCCAAGAAGGCTAACAGCATATTGGGCTGCATTCGTAGGAGCATTGCCAGCAGATCAAGGGAAGTGATTATTCCCTTCTATTTGGCACTGGTGAGGCCACATCTGGAGTATTGTGCCCACTACAGAAATTATGTGGACAAATTGGAGAGAGTCCAGCAGAGGGCAATGAAAATGATTAGGCAGCTGGGGCACATGACTTATGAGCAGGGCCGGCTCTAGGATTTTTGCCATCCCAAGCAAAAAAAATTTTGGCTGCCCCCCCACCCCAGGCTCTGCCCCTTCCCCAACCCTTCCCCAAATCCCCGGCCCCGCCTCCTCCCTCGGGCATACCGCATTTCTCCCCCCATTGCTTCCTGCGGCTCCCCCCCCCGCAACCCTCCACCCTAGCTCATCTCCGCTCTGCCTGCTCCCATGAACACACCGCCACTCCACTTCTCCCCTCTCTCTCAGGCGAGGCAGGCAGTGTGTTCAAGGGAGCAGGCGGAGCGGAGGGGAGTGCAGGAAGTAACAGAGGGGGGTAGAGGAACCACGCCCCCCCCAGCTCGCCTCCGCTCCACCCACCGCCACCTACCCTGAGCACGTCGCCGCTCCTCTTCTCCTCCCTCCCTCCCAGGCTTGCCATGCAGCAAGCCAGGCGGCAGCGCGCTCAGGGGAGCAGGTGGAGGCGGAGCGGAGGCGAGCTGGGGCAGCCAGGGGCACATTTCTAGGGGTGGCATGGCCAGCACTGGAATGCTGCCCCTAGAAATGTGCTGCCCCAAGCACCTGCTTGTTTTGCTGGTGCCTAGAGCCGGCCCTGCTTATGAGGAGAGGCTGAGGGAACTGGGGTTATTTAGTCTGCAGAAGAGAAGAGTGAGGGGGTATTTAATAGCAGCCTTCAACTACCTGAAGGGGGGTTCCAAAGAGGATGGAGCTCAGCTGTTCTCAGTGGTAGCAGATGACAGAACAAGGAGCAATGGTCTCAAGTTGCAGTGAGGGAGGTCTAGGTTGAAGCACTAGGTTACCTAGGAAATGGTGGTGGAATCTCCATCCTTAGAGGTTTTTG
Organism: Lepidochelys olivacea; assembly: GCF_965140295.1. Taxonomy (NCBI): domain Eukaryota; kingdom Metazoa; phylum Chordata; order Testudines; family Cheloniidae; genus Lepidochelys; species Lepidochelys olivacea. The sequence goes on along the minus strand of NC_140411.1, from coordinate 37,312,024 downwards.
GCGCCTGGCTTGACAAAGCCCTGGCTGGGATGATTTAGTTGGGGTTGGTCCTGCTTTGAGCAGGGGGTTGGACTAGATGGCCTCCTGAGGTCTCTTACAATCCTAACCTTCTATGATTCTATATTATGTAAGCAGAGTCAGAATGAGCTCTACCCTGACATCTGGTGGTGAGCTGTGGAAAAGGACTTCAGGGGCACTCTCGTTTGCATGGACCCACCCACCCTGCCTACCATGATGGACTGCTTGCCCAAACGGTCACTTTGACTGCTGTGGAATCCCCAGTCTCTCTGTTATTGGGACAGGAGTAATAAAGGGTTGTTATCCTGGTTATGTGAATCAAGCACAGTAGAACTATCATTTTGTAACAAATGGACTCTTCATCAACTAATGACAGGTTTCATAGTAGCAGCTGTGTTAGTCTGTATCCACAAAAAAGAAAAGGAGTACTTGTGACACCTTAGAGACTAACAAATTTATTTGAGCACTTCATCGGATACATGCAGTGGATGAAGTGAGCTGTAGCTCACGAAAGCTTATGCTCAGATAAATTGGTTAGTCTCTAAGTACTCCTTTTCTTCCATCAACTAAGTAGCACTTACCAGGCTAGGGACATGGTTCTAATTCCCAGGGAATTGAGAGAGGCTGGGGACAGGCATGTGTACCTGGTAGTGTGGGGCCTTTCTAAGAGCCCTAAACACTACTTTGACCACTCCTCTTTCCATGGTGTAATAACAGAGCTAATTTTGGCTCCATTAGGAGTCTTGTTACATGCTGCAGAGCTGAAATCACTGACACCTAGGTCTAAGCATTAGACCTACTTTCAGCTAGTGGGGCACCAGCACTGAGGCTCCCCCTACTACCAGCTAAAAATCACTGGGAGCTGAAATCACTAAAGACCTGAAGTTGCTGAAAGCTGTGTTAAGTGTGGGGGGGGCTTGAAGACAAGTTGGTGAGCGGACAACAGGACAGCTAGAGTGGATAGCTGGGTGGTTGGCAGAGACGAGCGGACAGCAGGGTGGCTGACGGAGAGGCACGGCTGGTGGTGAAGACTGCAGCAGAACCCTATGGAGAGACGTAGCACTTGGCCGTCGACCTGAGCAGCAGAGCATGCAAGATGCCCCCCCATACCTCCCTCCACTTCCACCCAGGCTGGGAGGTAAACTCTGCAGATGAACTTCTGAACTCTGGGGGGCTGCACTGACCAAGGACAGAAACTGTGTGGGGCAGGGGGGGAAGGAGGTGGTGACTATTGGGTTGCTGGACTTAAGACTCTGAGGGGAAAAGGACACTGCCAAACTTACTTGGAGGAGGGTCTTTTGCTCATGGTTGGTGTTATGAATCCTGTTTGTGGTGTTTCCCCAACATAATGCCGCATTGTTTCCCTCCTTTATTAAAAGGCTTTTGCTACACTCAGACTCTGTTTGCAAGACGGGAAGTATTGCCTCCAAGAGGCACCCAGGGGGGTGGTATGTAATTGTCCCAGGTCACTGGGTGGGGGCTCAAGTCGGTTTTGCACTGTGTTATTGAAATGGAACCCCTATACTGAACCCGGCCCTTGTTGCTGCCAACTCTCATGAGCAGAAGGGTTACATTATAATTCTTTTCCACTGAGTGAGTGAGAAAACTCCAATTGGAGCATTGTTGGGCCCTGTTAGACTGAGGATGATAAACCAAAATAAGGTCTGCAGCAGATGGTTGCAACAGATGACTAAATATGTGCTATGTTTAATACTCACAAAATAACATTTTAAAGTGTACAGCTTAAGAGATTAAATCAGACTTCAAAGAAGCTCAAAATGTGTTATATTTACAATATAGTGTACAAGAAGTAATTGTACATGCCAATTTGATCTCTATAGCAATAATATTATGCAACTGCAACATATTGTATATACTCATTGAAATTCAATAAAACTGGTTGTTTTTAAAAGTGCTGCCTGGGGGAAAAAAATCCCACAAACATGGGAAGGAGAAGAGAAGGAAGAAGTAAAGGGAAAATGGAGGTTCTCTCTCCAGTATCCAGATTTAAGCTACACAGATAGTGAAGAGTAGGGTGTAGTATACAAAATCTAATTTAGAAAAGAAGAGAATAGAAGGCTCTCTGATGAAGCAGGCAAAGGTATAACAAGATCTAATGGCTGGAAGCTGATGCTAGACCAATTGAAACTGGAAATAAGATGCTCACATTTAACAGGGAGGGTAATTAACCACTGGGACAATTTACCTACGGATGTGGTGGATTCTGCATCATTTGAAGTCTTTATGTAAAGATTCGGATGCCTTTCTAAAATATATGGTTTATCTCAGCCAGAAGTTATGGACTGGGTGCAGGAGTCACTCAGTGAAATTCAGTCATCTGTATTGAGCAGGTGGTCAGACTAGATCATAATGGTTCCTTCTGGCCTGAAGATCTCTGAAAACCAGAGAGCAGGTGGCATGTGCCTAGCCATGAAAAGCACAGCCAAGGCTGCTCAGTGCTTGTTTGCTGTCCAAGGAACAACCAGAGGCTGTGGGAAGTGGTCGTGATTAAACAGGCAGAATCTTATCTTAATCACTTTAATTGCCAGGCATTTTTATAGCCCTCATCACTATAGTATCCGAGTATCTTCCTCTGGAATTACTACTAGCCCACTCCTCCAACATGGTGTTAGCAGGCACTGTGTTGTCATTAACACTCCTGTGGCAGTTTTCACAAGAACGGGGTATTATCCCTGATGTCCTTGTTAAATTCCAACTCTAGTAACTCTTACTCCACCTACCTAAATTGTCTGTCTAGTTTGCCTTGGATAAAGTATGCTTCACTTCCAGTCCTGAACTATGTGCTTTTATACTGTGCACTGCTAAACAGTTGTCATGTTTCAACCTAGGAGGCAGCTATATTGCAGTGGCTGAAGATGGGATTTCTATTTGACCTGTAATTTTCAAAGTCCTTTAGGAACTTGCTGGGTGGGAAAAGTGCTGTGTAGATCTCAGTCATTATTAATGGTAACAGTCACAGAAGCTCAGCTATTGTTCAGCGTGAATGCTGTTCTCATAGATGTATGATTTTTGCATTTGCTGCCTAAATGGCAGGCAGAGTCTAAGGGCAGAATAGCTCTCATACCTCAGTTGCACAGAAGATCTGGTCCAGCTTCTATTAAAGGCAATGAGAGTCTATTGACTTCACTGTGACTTGGATCAGGCACCGAGTTATGAAGAGGGTGGAATTCTCCATGTACTCCTCCCTCTGTAGCTTCATCCCATGATGATTATATCTGAGGGGGAGATAAATCTGGACAATTTTCCATGTTAGTTTTCAAGAGTAAAAGGAAAAATGAATTCACAACGGATGGTATCCTAGGCCAATCTGATTATTAAAAAGGCAAATTATTTTCTACAAGAGGGACCTTCAGCCAAGGTCTCATTTGCCAATTGTTAATGAGTTCTCTCGCTGACAGATACCCAGAATTTTCACCTCAGAAATAATCTTCCACTGGTACAGATGTTGGAATTTATTTAAATAGGGCTCTGGGTGGATGAGCAGAAGCCTTGACTCAGTATGCATCAACTCTAGCCAGCTGATCAGTTGCAGTATAGGTCTTTAGTGTTCACTGCTGCTCTTGTGGGAGTTATGACTGTTAATGTTTCCATGATGTATTCTGGACTCTGAGATGTTCCCTGGACATTCTCTTTGAAGCGGCATTGATAGCAAACTCTCATTCCTTAAGTCTAAGAAAACAAAAGTGTATTGTGGTGTTTCACAAGATTTGTTTGACTCTCACTGTAGAACTTAGGTGAAGGACATGACATGGCCTTTAGCGCAGAGCCGTCTGCTTATGAAACCATCCTCCCATCTGCATGGCCCATTACAGACTGGATACCATCAGATTAGGCCTGAATAGAGACTGGGAGTGGTTGGGTCATTACAAAACCTAAACTTAATTTCCCCAATACTAATTTCTCCCTACTGTTACTTACACCTTCTTGTCAACTGTCTGTAATGGGCCACTCTCACCACTTCAAAAGTTATTTTTCCTCCCTTGGTATCCTGCTGTTAATTGATTTATCTTGTTAGACTGACCTCACATGTGGTAAAGCAACCCCCCATCCTTTCATGTATTCATCAGATGCATAGCGTGAAAATACAGGAGCAGATATGAAGTGGATTCTAACCCACGAAAGCTTACGCCCAAATAAATTTGTTAGTCTCTAAAGTGCCACAAGGACTCAGTTATTCTTTCAGGAAATATTTGTTTGCACAGGTATGGGACTGAGCACTGAGACTACAGTGTGTGGTGATGAATTCTAATGCATATGTACCTAGCCTGATAGGCAGACACTGTCTGCCTGCTGAAGCCTGATGTTTATCCACCCAGGGCTAAATCCACAAAGGTTTGATGCCGCAATGCCTATTGTTTGGTGCCCTGCCGCCTAGTGGAATCTTCCTCCTCCCCCAAGCATTGCCCCCCCCCCCCAAAAAAAGAGAGCCACTAAGTACTTTTTCAAAGAGATCTTCCTAGCCTTCTCTGAGGCAATCTCCTTGATTAGTTCATTCCAGTCTTGCTTCCAAGTTTTCCATAGAAACAACCAGATTGCTTAACTTTTCCTGCCCTGGGGATATTCTTAGATAGGTCTTGATTAATTATTTCTTGCTGAAATTCATTTCATTAGCAGTCACAGTTACAGGAAGACAATATAAAATATGCAGTGCTGTTTCTGTGTGAGGGAAACTCACATCTAAGGAACTCTTGTGACTGTAGCTAAGGAGATCACTGGGTGCCTTTGTTTCCAACTCATCCTTAAAGATTTGCTTGCAAAAACTGGTGTAGAGCTCAGTCTTGTTCTCCTAGCCTTCCACATCTAAATCTTCAGGGTAGCTAATTGCTAATCTTAGAGCATGCCTCTTTAGGTCTTCACTGCTGAGACATTTCAGTTTCTTACCTGCGAAAAAAACCAAACCTTTCTCCAACTCCATCGTACTTATGATTGTATCATCCAATTGTGTTACTATTCTGTCTAAACAGGGCTAAAAACCTCTCATTCAAAAACGTTTTCCAAAAGATGACCTTTCATCTTTTGCAAGTTCCCCTGGCATTACTTTCCTCCTTCAAGATCATTTCTCTTTCAACTGCATGGATATTCCTAACGTTTCAGCCTGTGAAACAGCAGCTTCCTTATATGCAACTAATCCAGAACACAATAATTCCAATAAGGAATCTCAAAGGTCACCAAGCAAACTCTGAGCCATAGGACTACAATTTTTGTGTACAACAGGGGTTCTCAAACTGGGGGTCAGGACCCCTCAGTGAGTCATGAGGTTATTATCTGGGGGGTCATGAGCTGTCAGCCTCCATCCCAAACCCCACTTTGCCTCCAGCATTTATAATGGTGTTAAATATATAAAAAAATATTTTAAATTTATTAGGGGGGGGGTCGCACTCAGAGGCTTGCTATGTACAAAGGTTTGCGAACCACTGGCTTACAATGATAATTTCTGATAAGATAGTATGCCAAAACAAATATCAGCTTCTGACCTTGAATTCTGGGATAAGATTTCATGAAGGCTTGCCTTCCTCTAATGCATCAAGAAAACCCTCAACCTGATTTTGTAGTAAACAGATTGCCTCTATCCTTGGTGACCATCTTGTCGTGCTTTGGCATTTTAATGTAATGCTCGTATGCTTTTTCAACAACTCCCAATGACTAGTAGCACTGGAAAACAAGGTGTACAGTCTGAATAATTCCAAAAAATAGAACTTGGGGAACAATTGTAGCAGCTTCTTCAAGAACATATAATGAGTGGAAAGCACATGGGATGAAAGATGTGTACTGATTTGCCTGCTGAATTCAATTTTGCACATCTTTCATATGCTGCAGTCATGCTAGCTCCATTGTCATAACTTTGGACCTAGAAGACAGCCATATTTAAACTGTCTCTTGTCAGCTTCTGTAAAATAACCTCTAATACCCTCCCCTGTTCTGGTGTGGATATCAGTGAAATCTACAAAGCTATCAACAACCTTCACTCCATCTTTCAAAACCTCAACACACCTGAACACCAGAGACATTCGTTCCATTTGGGAAAGGTCTGGAGTGCAATCAAACATGATAGAGAAGTTTTTAGTTTTCCTAACCTTGTTGTAAATAGTCTGCTTTACTTTTCTTGTGATCCCTACCAATATAGTCACTGTAAATGTGGTTTGTGGTACTGGCCTTAATAGCTTCCACATGATCTTGCAACACACTATCATAACTTGCAAGCAACTCAAGTGTAAGCAGGGTCTGCATGAGCTCTCACCTGATTTCTAGCTGGGGAAGAAGACTGCAGGAACTGCTCATGTTGGCATAGATGTGCTCACTCTGCCTATGTGTGTAGCATCATGGGTCTGCTTTGCCCAAAAGATCCAACACCAGCCAAAAGTGATAACAAGTCACTTTGCTATTGAGTGCAGGAATAATAAAGTACTGTTATCCTAGGTGTGTGAATCAAGGGCAGCAGAACTGAGCTTGGCGTATCTTGATTGAGGGACTCCCCCTCAATTGAACTGCACTCACTAGGTGGGGTAAGGGGGCCAAAGCCAATTGGAGTTGAAAGAGTGTGGGGTACAGGGATTTATACCTGGTGGGGTGGGTTCTGCTTAAGGGTCAGACATCATTTGACCCTCCCCACTGTGTAATACCAGAGTGGTTTAAGACTCAATTGGGAGTCTTTTGTTGCCAACTAATAGAACTGAAATCACTAATAACCAGGTCTAACCTTAGACCTGTGATGAGAGTGTCTCTGGGGAAAGACTGCACAGCCTGCACTAGCGGTTGGCAGAGTGGCTGGCAGAGCGAGCAAGGTGCCTTTTTCTCCCACACCACTCATCTGGGAGGTGAATTCACAGGAATGCACCTCTGAACTCTGGGTCTTCATGGACCAAGGACAACAACTGTGAGTAGGGTGTGGTGGAGAGAGGAGGGAGGGGCATATTAAAGGAACTTTTAGTTATTGGATTTAACAATATGAGGCAAAAGGACACTGCCCAACATACTCTGGGGACAGTATTTTGCTCACGGTTTTATGCTTATGAATCCTGCTTGTGGCATTTTCCCACATTAATGTGGTGTTACTTTCCTCTTTTCTATTAAAAGTTTCTTTTCTACACTCAGACTCTGTGCTTGAGAGAGGGCAAGTATTGGTTCTTAGAGGTGCCCAGAGATGGTGCATAATTTCCCCCCCGGTTACTGGGTGGGGGCTCGAGCTAGTTCTGTGTTGTGTTGTTGAAAAGGAACCCCTAGATACTGAACTCAGCCTTTGTCACTGCCAACTTCACCTGGCAGGTGGGTTACGCAAGTAAACCCCAAAAATTACCATTATGAATATTAGCTTTGAGAGGGTCACACAAAAAATTAGTCAAATGGGTCTCACCTAAATACAGCAAGATATCCAAGCGATGATGCAAAATTTTGTGCCACGTGTCCTTCTGCATCTGATAGCATAGTTGCACACATTTGTCAGTAGTGTGACCTTTTCCAACAATTCTGCAAGTTCCATTCAGCAAGCAATTGCCTCCACATGTTCCTCTGAACCTTCATGTTGGGATACTCACTTGCTAAAGTGGAAAAAGTTTGTGAACCTAGTGTAAGGGGTTCTGCTCACCACCATAGCACCTCCTGCTGGTTGCTCCAGGAATTAGCTCTGTCCATCAGCTCTTGTGGTGTCTCACTCTGTCACTATTCTCTCCCACCTCTGCTGTCTGTGGGGACCCACATCACTCCCAGACCACGGCATCTTCTTCAGGGCACAGCCCTCCAGCTGTGCCCCAACTCTATTGTCTCACCCCTTCCGGGGGAAGCTGGCAGTCCTTCACCCAGCCTTTCATCACAGTGGTGAGCTGCAGCCCCTAGTCCAGGCCCTCGGTCAGGGGCAAACTGCAGTCCTTCCGCTGGCCAATTCCCTCAGCGGTGGGGGGACAGGCCCACTCACTACTCTGGGCCTCGACCCAGGGGCCCTATAGCTGGTAGTCGCTCACTGCCTCTCCTTCGCCTCTGCCGCTACTTTCTTTCCCTGGGCCACTTCCCCATAGCCCCAGCACCTACTCGGCCCCTGTATCAAGGCCTCAGTCTGGGAGCCAGCCAGGCCAGAGCTCTACTTGCTCCCCTGACTCTGTCCAGCACTGCTCTGGCCCAGACACTTCTCCCTACAGGCAACCAGTCCTTCTCCCTCAAGCTCCAAGGATAGACTGAGCTTTTCTCTGACCTGCAGCCCTTCTTATAGGGCCCAGCCTGGCCCTGATTGGCTGCTTCTAAGCCTTCCTCTGGTTGGCTGGGTCCTGCACAGCTGCTCCAAGGGCTGCTATTAACCCTGTGCCAGCCAGTGAGAGGCAGCTGCCCTGTCACACCTAGTTTTACAGTTCACTATGAAAGATAAGGAATTTGGCTAGAAAGCAAACAAGTGAAACAGAACAAGGAGGCAAGAGTGAAACTGTACTTCAAGATTGCTGGCATAAGTCACCATTAGGAATTTTGACAAAGAGCCAGGGTTTTAACTTGCCTTCCTTTGCATTCACTAGGCAAAAAGCTCATGCTCTAAATTAACAATGGGGCCATTTTCTACCAAAAAAACAATGAATACAATCTACCACTTGTGGCCAAGTAGTCATATCTGCCTTGCCAAAGTCAAAATTAATGTTTTCAATAAATTCAAATCAGTGTCCTTGCTAGCTAAGAAAGGCTCAGAAGTGCAAGTAGCAGAACCATCAGCAGAACCAGGAACATGGTCGAACATTACATGTTTCAAGAAACTTTATAGACCGCTCAAATTTTCTAATTCCAAGCCCTCTTCCCCCAGGCCTGCTGCAACTTGTGCTTTTGAGCCCCACTCTTGTGATTGTTGGTATTCATGGCAGAAATCATGGTTGACCATAAGAATTCCCCCACCAGGCTCTTCACAAATGAATTGTTAGCGTTGCAATGACTGTGGCAGTGGATGAAAGATCTACTCAATATCTCTCTAAAATTAAGAGAAATCAAAGGAAAGGACATAATAACTGTGAAACTCAGAGCTATATTGGGTGAAATTGATGAGCTGGAAACAATGAGCTGGAGCTCAGGAACGCATGTAAGGTCAATTGAGATCTAGTGAAGGCAGCAGTCACAAAGAAGGCTACAGCCCCACAATGGAAGAAAAGAAGTAAACCAAAAAAAGAGGGCAGGGGTGGGGAGTGGACCGTGGACCTTTTATGGGCTTGTGACTGGCTCAGGCCCAGTTCCATTGGCAATGTTTGAACCCACCTTCTTCACTGCCCTGGTAACTGAACAGCGGGTTCCAGCTCTTGAGGCGGGTGCCAGGCAGAGAGTCTGTGCCCAGGGACCCAAAGTCTGAGGCAGTGGCTGGGCTCTGTTCAGGCTGAGGGCGCTTAAATACCTGAGACCCAGAGGCTTGGATCCCCTCACAGCAGTCTGTTAGTCACCCACAAAGTGAGCCTGACCAGTTCTGTGAAACAGATATATTAAAAACTGGACCAAGGCTGCCTGTTTGTTTTACAGAGCCTATTAAAGAGTTGTCTGCTAGCACAGACTTTCAGCCAGCACCACCATGGGCTGTTTTTAACCAGTGATCAATAAGTTAAAGGTTCAATATTGCACTCACTATCCCTCGAGGCATCCCATTCCTCCCTTTGCTTCTGCCGAGAATAGTTTTGGAATGGGAGACACACACAGCTCAGCCTCGCTTTGACAAACATCATTAATGTTTTATTGATTCTCCAGACTGTGAAGGACTCTATTCATCACGTAAGCCCTGCAGCTTTCACCCATCAGTGCTCACCTTTAAGTATCCTGTGTATGCCCTAATCCAATTTGGTCCTGTTCACAATTTATTCCTCATCAGTGGGGAATGGTGTCTTTCTTTTAGGCTTGACATGACTGCTCTGAATTTGATATAAAATGTATTATACCAGACTTATTTTCCAAAGGTCTCTGGATGTTGATACTGTTTAACACAGGAGATAAAAGGCACATTAGCAGCTAGCCACTAGCATGTCATTACCATAAGCTGCAAAAGCCGGGACTTTTGCTTGTTTAAATAATGTAGTTTGCTGATTAAACCAGAATCCTTTCTGAGGTCTCAATGGCAGCACACACCATCATGGCCTCAATCCCAACCTGGAAAAGGAGGGAGCAGCACATCCCTCTTCCACACCCAGATGGCTCTGAGCAATGGCCCCACTTCCACCAGCACATGGTGCTGTAATAGTTTGGGGATACGCCTGGGTCAAACTATGAACCCTATTTTTTTTTAAGAACACCATCTTGTGATTGCAACCTTAGCTATGACCTTCTGTCTGTATTGTAATCTCCATGTTGGGTTAAGACATGGCATTGAAACCCTTGACAGGGTCAGTCTATTCTGGACACTGTGTGTTCATGGTAGAGTGTCTGAATAACAATGAGAGAGCCATCAAGGGTCAAGGGTTTTTAAGGTCAGGCTTGACAAAGCCCTGGCTGGGATGATTTAATTGGGGATGGGTCCTGCTTTTGAGCAGGGGGTTGGACTAGATGACCTCCTGAGGTCCCTTCCAACCCTGATATTCTATGATTCTAAGGGACAGCAATGGCTTCCCACCTGGAGCGATAGGTTTTCTATAAGCAGGGCCACTTTGAATGACTTGTAACAACCAACACTATCCCTTGGGACAATGGACTCTCTACACAGAAGCCAACATGGGGGATGGAGTCGGCAACTCCCCACTGCCACAAGCAAGTGGGCAGAAATGTTATAAAAGGAGGCTGCTTTGCTAAGCAGGGGCCATTCCATCACTACTTGTAAGCAGAACGTGCTGGGGAGAGTGCAGACAGGAGACACTGCCTGGCATTAGGACACTGACCAGACCGCAGGACTCCCAAGGGGGGTGAGATCAGACCAGGGGGTTGCGGTCAGGATTGTTTGTTGTTTTCCTAGGTCTGTATCTCTTCTGGGCTCTTTGTTTGTTTGGTGCTTTTTTTTAAGAGTAAAATATTTGTGGCTAAAAACAAATTCCTTTCCTAAGCCTGTGTCTCTTGCTGTACTGCCATATTGTCATTGATGAGTTTAACTAGGAACATGGTTCCCACAGCCAGGTGGATTCTGGGAAAATTTGTCTAAGCAACTGGGGCTGTGGGAGGGGAGTGGCGCTGGTTTGGGGGTCTGTGGCAGCCAGCCTGCAGAGTCCTCCTGGCCAAGAAGGGTGTTAGACACATGGTCTGTACCTGGGCGTGCACCTGACAGATCCCAACCCAGGTACAGAGAGCAGTCACTACCCAGACCCAGGGGGCCCAGAAGCATGTTGGATTCAGTGGTTGGACCCCATGAGAACAGATTGGTGTCCATCCCGAGAGAGGGACTGGGCCCAGGTGTGATAAGGGCATGTAAGGACACTAGGTAAGAGCACATTCTGTGTGCTCCATAAGGATTCTGGTCAACGTCTCAAGCAGAGAAATTCCTTGAGCCTTCCCTCCTGTCCTTGCCACCAGCCTAGGGGCTATAAATTGTAGCATCCCTAGTGACAGGGCTGAGGTGTCGTAACAGAAAGGAGGTTCTTTATTAATTCTCAAATGCTACCACAGTTTGGTCTTGTGTCATTATTGCACAGGGTCTGTCAAATGCTGGCCCTGATTAAGCAATGCTGGAATGCATTGGCAGCTGGTGCCTAAGATAAGTGGTGGAGCTGGAGAATTAGATACACCCCCACGGCCCAAAATAATTATTTCTGACCCATTTCCTCCAATGTGTGGGGCTTAGCCCCATTAACCCCGCATTACTAGCTGCCACCAACTACACCACAGCCATAACTTAGCCTTTTATTATTGATTTTCTTCCTTCTTTTCTTCTACTTCCTAACTCCACGTTCAAAAAAATATTTTTTTTTCAGATTAGTAAATTTGCTGCAGATGGTGGAGCATCAAAGTCTGAGAGCTTCATGCTTGTCTCTCGGTCCGGGCTGGCAGGTTTTAGGAAAGCTGGACAGGTCGCATGCTCGGGTCCTATGGGATGGGCTGTTGTCATAGTGCAGCGACTCGCCAGAGAAATGGCATAGCTGTGGCTCCCTCTGGAGCCCTTCAAACTCTCTGCTGCAATGACAGCTGGCCTGACATGGGAGCAAGGGTAACACTGATGGTTCCTGAGGGCCCAGCAGAAGCCTGTGGAATTAAGAGGGCTCTTAAGAAGCACTTTAGTTTCTACTCCGACAGAGGTTTGTTTTTTCTTCCTTAGTCACAATAATGCCCTTTTCATTAAACCCTCGAGACCATGAAGCGGTATTTCCTCCTGAAAATATGTACAGTGAGATTTAATGTTCAGTAGGGTAGCAGGGCCAAATCCTGCTGTCTTTGTCTGAATTTATTTCACAACACATTTAACAAAAAAGGGACACTGCAACCTAGATACAACCCATCCCAATGAGAGAATCCCCCCTCTCCCTTTAAACTAGTGCTTTTTGAATGGGAGTGGGGAAAGTTGCTGACCCTGAAACTCCTCCCTTCCCTCCGCCCTGCACTACATGCATAGATGCCCTGCAAGGGAATGTGTACACTGTGTTTTAAAACCTGTAGCAGCAAGTCTCAGAGCCCAGGCCTACAGACTTGGGGATGCACTATGGCACTAAAAACAGCTGGCTAGATATTTGGGCTCAGGCTGGAGCTCAGACTCTGCAGCCCTAACTCCAGCCCGAGCCCAAATATCTACATAGCTGTTTTTAGTGTGCTGGCAGAGCTACAGGCTAATTGGTGGGTTACTCCTTGTGTGCACCAGCCTTCCTGTGGCAGCCCCCCATTCCAGCCCACCACGAGAGCAGCTCACATGTAGAAGGGCTGCACCCCGCTGGCTCAAGCTGCTCTCTGCTGCTGCAGTAATGCTCACTTCAAACATGAAATCATGCACAAATCAGTTCTTCAGAACTACCAAAGGACTCTCCACCAACCTCTATGATAGAGGCTCTATCCTGAGAAGCATATATTTCTCCAGGCAGCTGAGGAATGGTGAAGGGGAACCACTAGTTTGTAAGCTCTTCAGGCCAGGAAATGCCTCTTAGGATGTATATGTGCAGTGCCTTGCACAATGGGCCCTGATCTTTGACTGGAACCTCTGAGTGCTGCTATAATGCAAATAATAAATAGTAACAGTAGAAAAATAGAGAGCAAGGAAAAAGGGAGAGAGCAAAAGAAATGAAGAGGTGTCATGGTTACAGGGCTAACTGCACCTCTGCCCCCTTTCTCATCTGCCTGAGTGAAACCCCGCAGCTGCTCAGCCTCTTGCCTTCATGCATATCTATCCTGGGGTGAGACCTTGTGATTCTTCCGCTCCTAGACCAATCCCTAGCTATGCAACACAGTGTATACCAGTCACCTATTACCTTGCAGGTCCAGCAGGGTGTTGGGCACCTGCATTTCCCCCTTTTGGGGATCCTGTGATCAGGGATAGTGGCCAACAGCCTTCTTACAACAAAACATTTTTATTTTGCAATTGGAAAAAAGCATTAGAGGAAAAAGGGATTTTTAAAACAGCAAACTGCCTGCCTGCATGTTTACTCTCATCTAATCTTACCCTTCACTACAAGCTAAGTTAGGCAGGCTTTCCTCTTCAGCTACAGGAACAGAACAGAGCCCATTTACATTCTTTTAGGAAGCCAACGAGCTCTTGGGACCAGGAGTGCCATTTTCTATGGGGCAAGGGGGGCAGTTCTCCTCCCCACCCCAGGCCTTTGTTTGCCCCCACATGACTTTTCATAGGCCTATAGGCTCTACTTTGCCTTCCTCTCGCCCAGCTTGGGATACAGTCACTAGGAACACAGGCGCCAGCTTTTGTTTTTGCTGGTGAGTGCTTCCTGACTTCCAGTTTCACTGGGTGCCATGTCATAGAATCATAGAATATCAGGGTTGGAAGAGACCTGAGGTGGTCATCTCGTCCAACCCCCTGCTCAAAGCAGGACCAACACCAACTAAATCATCCCAGCCAGGGCTTTGTCAAGCCAGGCCTTAAAAACTCTAAGGATAGAGATTCCACCACCTACCTAGGTAACGCATTCCAGTGTTTCACCACCTTCCAGAGTGAAAAAGTTTTTCCTAATATCCAACCTAGACTTCCCCCACTGCAACTTGAGACCATTACTCCTCGTTCTGTCATCTGCTACCACTGAGAACAGTCTAGAACCATCCTCTTTGGAACCCTCTTTCAGGCAGTTGAAAGCAGCTATCAAACCCCCCTCATTCTTCTCTTCCGCAGACTAAACAATCCCAGTTCCCCCAGCCTCTCCTCATAAATCGTGTGCCCCAACCCCTAATCATTTTCATTGCCCTCTGCTGGACTCTCTCCAATTCGTCCACATCCGTTCTGTAGCAGGGGGTCCCAAAACTGAACGCAATACTCCAGAGGTGGCCTCACCAGTGCCAAATAGAGGGGAATAATCTCTTCCCTCGATCTGCTGGCAATGCTCCTACCAGTGGAGCCAAATATGCCATTAGCCTTCCTGGCAACAAGGGCACACTACTGATTCATATCCAGCTTTTCATCTGCTGTAATCCCCAGGTCCTTTCCTGCAGAACTGCTGCTTAGGTAGTCGGTCCCCAGCTTGTAGCGGTGCATGGGATTCTTCCGTCCTAAATGCAGGACTCTGCACTTGTCCTTGTTGAATCTCATCAGATTTCTTTGGCTCACTCCTCCAATTTGTCTAGGTCACTCTGAACTCTATGCCTACCCTCCAGCATATCTGCCTCTCCCCTCAGTTTACTGTCATCTGCAAACTTGGTGAGGGTGCAATCCATCCCATCATCCAAATCATAATAAAGATATTGAACGAAACCGGCCCCAGGAGCAACCCCTGGGCACTCCGCTTGGTACTGGCTGCAAAATCCCTTGTGTATGTGTATGTTCCTGCCACCTACTGGTGGCTAGCGGGTGTTGAGCACCCCCATTTTTCTCTTTTTTTGATGGGTGCTTGAGCCCCAAAGCACCCATGGAGTCAGTGCCTAGGATTAAGCAAATTTTGCCCCCCATTCCCTGAATTTTTTTGAAATGCCGCCCCTACCTGGGACGCAGCCTGGTTGCCTTATGTCTCCCAGTGTCTCCTGCCCCCCCTGCCTTTACAGGGAAGCTTGGTTTTCTGAAAGCCCTCACCCTCCCTGTGTGGCTGTGGACTGACTTACCATCTTGTTCAATGGTCTTTGCGACAGGGCCAAAGTATGAAATCTTCCTTCTGCCCGAGACTGTTTTTCCTCAGGCAGGCCATTTAGGAGAATACCCCTGGGATGGAGGCTCCACTATTTAGCATTAGACCCATCCAGCCTTAATGGCTTCATGTCACTGGTCTTGTGACTGCATCTGCTTGTGGGGGAGTGTGTGGAAACTGCTCTCCTCTGACAGTCCAACCTATCATCCAATACAGGCAGCAGATTTTGGGATACCAACCAATAGTCCACATTTGTCACATGGGGGAAGAGGGAGAAGAGGACAAGGATTTTTAAAGGGACAGACTCAGAAACAAGGAAAGTTCATAGCAGACAGAATAGGGAAGCTACTCTAGCGATAGCTTGTTAGGTGTTGTGTCTGCACCAACGTGACTGCCAGATAACTGGAGATTATGATTGCCTGATTCCATGCAAACTTTTATTTCATTTTCGTTTCAGTCACAATGTGTAGCACAGAAGATAAACACAGCTGGGTGTGTTTCTAAAATTGTATTAATAAAATAAAGATCTCCACCAATCTAGTGGAATACTAATATTAATTGATGGGATGGTAGTAGAGATTTAAACATATTACACATGTTTAAGTCAGTGGCAGAAACAAATCTAAGCTTTGGATGTAGTTGGAACAACAAATCAAGAATCAGGGCTAAACACAGGTTCGGGTGACCAATTTTTTATTTCTCCTAACCTGGGACACTTTGCTCAGTGTTATCAGCAGGTAAAAGATGACGGTTGGGGCCTGATGGCAAGCAGGAAATTGTGGCAATTTGTGGGAAGGGTGAATGTATCAATGTGGATGGTTTGGAGGGGATATGAGTCTTGAGAGCAGGAGGAGGTGTTACAGGAGTGCTCTAGCAAAGATAAATGTTGTATATAAGTAAATGGTTAATAGATAAGGTGCCAGTAGATGGCACTAAAATATGCAGCATTGTTCCTGGGTTTTGTGGGACCAGTAAAACTTGTCGATGTGCATGAGAAATAGTATCTTATCTGCAGCACTTAACATGCTGCTCTTAACAGGCTGGGGCTATGTGCAGAGGCAAGGTCCTATGTTTTCAAAGCATGATGCTATACATATGACTGATTGCTATTATTAATATGAAACACTTTGGGCCAGGTGCTCCGCAGCTGTACATTGGCATAGCTCCACGAAAGACTCCACAATTATATTGATTTTACACCACCTGAGGTTCTGGCTGCTTATTTGTACTGCCTTGCTTCTGTTTCAGTTTAAATTTCCCTTTCCACACTTTCATCTAGCATTATTATAATTATTTGGTTAGTGCTGTCAATGAGCTCAGTGCCTGGTGACACACAAAACTACAGAGAGTGCTTTCCTCCAGCAGCTTGCAATTTAAAGACAGATGAGGCACGGCAGATGAGAAGTGCTGAGAAATCCAGAGGTGGAGATTACTTAGACTCTGTAGTTGTTGGGTGGGACCTCCGAAACCATTTAGAGGAGTTGGACACCTAGTTCCCATTAATTTCTAAATTTCAGAGGGAAACTCCTAACACTTTTTGTTTTGAAACGGTGGCGTTTTCCTCACTTTGTTATGTTTTCCAAATGGGAAAACCTGGAAAACTTCCATGCAGCATGGGAGAAATTCTAGCCCCACTGAAGTCAATGGGAGTTTTGCCACTGATTTCAAAGGGACCGTTGATTTTTACCCCATATCCTGTCATGGCATTTCTATTCAAATAACTATTTGATGCAGAGCTAGTTCATGGGATACAAATTTCTGGGCCGATACTCAACACTCAGGCAGCAGAACGTCTGATGGATGTTAGTTAAATACCGAGAATAAATGGGACTATGCTCCTTTTTTTAAAAAAAAGCCTATCAATAAATCAAATTCTGGTGAACCTTGAGTCTAAATTGTTGACCTTCACAGTCAAGCTACTGAATGAGAACTGGAATATTGAATACAAAATGTGTTCAAAATGTACAAAATATAAATTGGTGTCACTGCTGCACACACACAACTTTCATTTCCATGTGTAAATGGACATTTGCAAGTAGAGTAGGCAACTTTACAGCTTTTTTGAATAAACAGTTAGGGCTGGAGTCTGCCATTAGACATAGACCTTATCAAGGCATGGGGCAGAAGTTGCACCACTCCAGGAATAGCCCGGGGGCGATTGTAACTTAGACATCATTTTAAATCACAATTCCTCCCCAGTTCCTCCTTACTCTGGGATAAAGGGTAAATCATTTTACTGCTAAGACAGGCCAACAGCAGTTATGATGCCCTCCTGCCAAGCTGCCCATCTGGAAGGTAGAGCCAAGACTCTACCCATTCCCTACCCTTCGAAGCCCAGTCCCCACTCGCCTGCCCTGGGGGTTTTTTTATGAGGACTCCTCATTGTGTGATGCAGATTGATTAGCTGATACCATTATGGATTTATTTCACAGGCCAACATGCAATAAAGGACACTATACATAGCAATGTCTTTAGCAGATATTAATCTAGTAATGAAGTGAAACCAGGTTTTCTAAACTGTGGAATATTGGTTCAAAACTAGTGTTACATAGAATGATTCCAGCTGAATCTTAACAACAGTGAATTGTCAAATGATCTTGGTGTTATTCCAATGGGAACTTCACATTTAGAAAAAATATATATTTAATTCTTTGCTGACACGAGACTGTAGTGAATGGCATGCTATCCTATATATATACAGAATCAAAGGAAAAAGAGAAGGACTGCCAATGAGTTCTTATAGGTGGCAACTCAGATTTACACCATGTATCCTTCATTTCTGCTAGGTGCTAAGCAACATACGTCATGAATAAGGTTCAGTAAAGGCTCCTTGAATACTTATTGAAAAAGTTACACACTAAAACTGCAGTTGTCCACGTTTAACAGAAGCTTTAATATTGTGGCCAAGATTTCCAAAAATGGGAGCCTAAATTTAGGCTTCTTATGTCTGGATTTTTAATGGTAGCTATGGATTTCTCAGTTTAGCATTGTAATACCGAAACTGACTTGGGGGCCTAAGTCTAATTTTCAAAAGTATTTTTGGCACTTCAGAGCCAAGTGTCACTGCAAGTCAATGCGACTTAGGCTCCTAAATGCCTATATCACTTTTGAAAATGAGATTTAGGCTCCTACATCAGTTAGTGAGTGCATTGCTGAGCAGAGCGATACCTAAATACCTTTAAAAATCTGGGCCTGCGTAGGTAACCACATTCTCATCAGTAACTTCAGAGGCACAAATCCACTTGTGTCCCATTCTGGTGTTAACAATTCAAGAAAGATGTTGATAAATTGGAGACAGTTCAGAGAAGAGCCACAGATTAAAGGACTAGAAAACATGCCTGAAAGTGATAGACTGAGTTCCTTGAGTCTATTTAGCTTAACCAAAAGAAGGTTAAAGGGTGATTTGATTACAGCCTATAAGTACGCACAAGGGGAAAAAATATTTGATAATGGGCTCTTCAGTCTATCAGAGAAGGCTATAACATGATCCAATGGCTGGAAGATGTAGCTAGACAAATGTAGACTGGAAATAAGGTGTACTTTTTTTACAATGAGGGTAATTAACTATTGGAATAATTTACAAAGGGTCATGGTGGATTCTTTAATTTAAAAAAAACCTCTGCTTTAGGAGTTATTTGGGGGAAGTTCTATGGCCTTTGCTATACAGGAGGTCAGACTGGATGATCACAATGGTTCCTTCTGGCCTTGGAATCTATGCATTTAGGAAGCTAATGCATTTTCACTTACACAAATTCCTCTTCACACTACCTTGGCATGGAAAAGGGGGCTTAAAGCAGGTGTCAATGTAGCATACACCTGCTTTAAGGTTCTTTTAAACTGCTAGAGCTCTTTGCCCTGGCTCTTCATCCCATCTTTGGAGAATTTAACTCTGAAGCTTTATCAAATTTCTACTATGTGTGTACCAACTGCAATTACTCAAAGGCTTATACTTTGGCCAAATTTGGGTGGCTTTCCATGGGGATTTTAAAAGGCACCTTTATAACACAAAGGCCACCCCTTGCCAAATTTTAAGTCCCTATTCCAAAGCATAGGGGCACTAGAGCATCCCAAGGAAAAGATCACCAAAATATTTTAACATGAGTAAAACAACAAAATTTCCCCTAGCCTCTTTCTCTGAAACCAGTAAACCATTTTGGCTGAAATTTTCCAAAAACATTCAGCCTCTGGCAGTCACCCAGCATGGAAAATTTCAGCCCAAACCAGGAAAGTTATAAGCAACTGAAAACAGGATTTTTTAATGGGAGATACTATCTCTGGCAACCCTAATTATAGGCCATTTTACCAGCCCTGCCTATAAGGGCTGCCTTGATTTTTATTCAGTAAGGCATGAATGACCTGCCCAAGTATACATATTGAGCCAGTGGCTCATATGTCTGGATTCTGTGCTCTAGCCAGTGTATAATACAGCCCTTTCCTTATGTGCTTCAAGTATGTACATGGTTATTCCAAACAGACTGCAAGAGGAATTGACTGTAAAAGCTTTTCATTAACCAAATCTCCCGCATGGTTATAGGGGCAGAAATGTAAGCTTATTTTCTATTTGCTGCTATGCAGTAATATACTGAAAGATTGTGGAATGGTTTGCATTTTAATGTAGAATTTACAAGGTCCAGCCCTTGGAAATAAATGTATCTTCTGTTCCTGCAGTGTGACGTGTTCCATACCAAATGCTGCTTGCTACAATGCAGTTCTCTATTACCGGTAATATATTTTTATTCTCCTGCACAGCAGACTCACCAGTATTTCACTTTCCTCCATGTCCCTACCTCAACATGCACCATTCAAGGGGACATTGATGACAGGTGATGCTTAGCAGTCATTTTTAGTCTCCATCCACTAGTCATGTCAAATCTGTACCAGAACCCCCGTGTAAAAAGATGACAAGCCTTTTGAAAGCAGGAACCATGACCATTCCACTTGCATAGCAGACGTGTAAGTGGATGAGAAGGAGTGATGGAGAGGGAAGCTCCGGGTTATAAAGACATTGGTAAGTACCAAACAATGATTTTAAAAGTATAGAAGAAGTATATAAAAAGCACAAATGCCTCTAATTAGTCTGTCTTTTAGCTGCTAAAATGCATCTTTGGGTTTAGATTAAAAGAACAAGTGTCCTTGTAAGCATCAGTAGGCAATATTTTACAGGTCAAACTGATCCACAGGAATACAATAGCAATTCCCTTTTGAACCTCACAGAAGATCTGGTTGGAATTAAACAGAAAACAAAAATGCCATCTGGGCTAAGGTGAGTCATGCTTTAATTTTAATGACAACAATTGCATAATCAGTAAGTATTTTAGCACTGGGCTAACTGAATTGGTCCCAAATGTATTAAGTTGTTGGAGGTTTTGCCTGAATAAGGGATGAATAAAGAGTAAATAAGGATTTCAGGCTTTGGCCCTGTCATAAATATAAAGGGAAGGGTAACCACCTTTCTGTATACAGAACTATAAAATCCCTCCTGGCCAGAGGCAAAACCCTTTCACCTGTAAAGGGTTAAGAAGCTAAGATAACCTCACTGGCACCTGACCAAAATGACCAATGAGGAGACAAGTTACTTTCAAAGCTTTTGTACAGAACTGGGTGAATTATTTGTAAGGAATAATTTAGTAGAAGAATTTTGCACTGCCCCCTTTGTGGTGAATTATCTGTGAACCAGCTTTGAGTTTATTTATTGTTTATTATTCCAGATTGTTTTGTTCCAAATTGTATTGTTCCAACTTATTCCAAATTCTAAGTTGTTTATTATTCCAAATTCATGTGGGCTTATTTCAGCCTATATATTCCTCAATAATCCTTGACAGTGTCAACTGCTTTGAGTCTTTTCCTATTTGTCAGGTACTACTCATGCTGTTGGATGTCCCCTAGATAATATAGTAGTGTTCTTTCACCCTAACTGAATGGCAGTCCACAAAATGGATGCATGTACACTTGCACAGGATATGCGTTTGTGCACTTTCCCTTTCTCCAAACATTCTCAAAGACAAACCTCTATTAGTACAAATGTTTATGAAGAGGTGTCCCAGTCCTCATCAAATTTGCATTTTCTATTTGAATAAATGTTTGTGAATACTTTTTTCTCAATGTTCGCACTGCTTTTGATAGACAGATGCAGTGGCAAGCTGTGCATGATTTTAATAAAATCTTTTCAATTACTTTTAAAGGCTATAGCATGAATCCATGTCGCTATCAGATTCTTGTTCAACATGATAAATCATTTCAAGATAAGAAAATATAATTACTTAAATATGAACAGAACATGTGATTTAAAATGAAATGCTCTGACTGTCCAGGAAGACTATCTGTCATCAATCATCCATAATGAACTGCACGCTTTAGAAACTATGGGAAAGCAAAGAAGCAGAAAACAAGATTTTTTTTTAATAAAAAAGACACAAAAGTTTTACGGCACACTGTATCATAAACACTTAGGGCGAAATTTTCTAAAGTGCTCAGGGTTGGCCTGATGCAGGGTACATCTATTTATGAGCTGGGAGGTGTGAGTCCCAGTTTGCGTAGACATACCCACACTAGTTCTGCTCAAGCTAGCATCTAAAAATAGCACTGTGGCCGTGGCAGCACGGCCAGCTGATCAGACTCGCCGCCCCAAGTACAACCCCCTCCGACCCCCTGGGTACATCCTCATGCGGCTAGACAAAGCCGCCACCCGTGCTACTGTAGTCACACTGCTATTTTTGGTGCTACCTCGAGCAGAACTAGTGATGCTATATCTATGTGAGTTGGGAATCTATGTCAAATGTACTTGATGGATGTAAAGATTGCAACAGTCAATGTCAGAGAGGAGAAGGCTGCAGTATTCAAGACACAAAATGATGGATAAGAGTTTTATCTGTGTGGAGAAGGAGGAAAGGCCTTATATGGTGTTGCAAGATTTAGATAGAACTTGAAAGTGTGGGTCTAAAAATAGGGCCAAGTCAAAGCTGACAGCCAGGTGACAGGAATGCGTGTCTGGCCCACAGTGATAGAGTGGCAGGTAAAATCCAGAGCTCAGTTTTGTAAGCAGACACTGAAGCAACCCAGGGCACTTAGCTTCAACCTTGACGAACTGCACAGTATTTCCTCATCTAGCACATCTTGGGAATTTGTAGATAGAGCCTAATTATGCTCTGAAGGTTTCTCCTTCTCTTGCTTTCCCTTAAATTTGCTTTTATAACCCAGGCTGTAAAGTCAGTCTGCTGCAGCAGCCAAGATATTTTTAGGATGCTGTGGGCAATCTGAGAAATTGATTTCCTTTCAGCTAATTTGCTGTAACCTTAAAGGGACTGATCAATAAATGATTTGATTTCAATAGCTGATGCCCGCAGAAATGCATGTGGATTCTAGGAATAGCAATAATCTGAGGAAAACAACTTGTGGAATGACGGGGAGGGAAATTTGCATAAAGAAATGCAATGGATTTACTATAGCTGGATTTTTGTAAAGCATTTAATAGGCTCCACATGGCAAGCTCCTAAGGCAATTAGAGACTTGAAGATTAGGTGGAACTACTACGAGATTGATACTCTGTTTAAAAGACATACAGAGGGCCAGCTTCTCCGCAGCTGATGTTGAGAGAACCAGATTGCATCTCTCTGTGCCAGCAAGGCTCTCTGCCTTGTAGGGGTGTCTGTGGTCATCCCACCTCAGGCCTTTCACCTCAGGCCTTTCACCTCAGCTATGCCCCATCCTCAGTCAGTGCTATCCACTTTTCTGGCCTGGTGGACCCCAAGGGGGAGGTGAGGGTAACGTTTTGCTACCTTGGGCCCTTTGTGCAAGTTGTGTCCCAGCAGGGCTCCTGAGGCTGTAAAGGAGCTGGCTTTGGCACTGCTGGGAGATAGGGTGGACCTGTAAGGGGTCATGTGACGCAGAGCCCTGGCTCTGCAAGGGTGGTGGAGATGAGATGGGACTCACTAGTTCCCTCCTACTACCACCTCCTGCTTCTGCTATGTCTCTTGTTCCCAGAGGATGCAGGGGCTTTCTTAAAGGGGCATTCATCCAGTGAAATTCCACAGTGGGGTGCAACCTACATTGTACTCTAGGGAAACAAGACACTGCCTCACAAGTCCCGGTTCTGAGGGTGGGATCTTTAGTTAGTCCTATCCCGCTGGCCCTGGGGCTTCTGAAAACATTGTAGGCTCTACCAGAAACAAGTAAATAAGAAGGAGCAGTTTGTGCAAAAGGCAGCAAATAATTTATATCATCTTCGGTTATGTAGGAATTTGAAATTATTAGCATAATTCACAGTATTTCATATTTGCCTTTGAAGACCTTTAAGCACAGTTTGAAGATGAGGCTTTCTTCCGGCAGCTCACGGAAGCTACTAGATCGCATGCCCTGATTCTCATGGGTGACTTTAATTTTTCTGATATCTGCTGGGAGAGCAATACAGCAGTGCATAGACAATCCAGGAAGTTTTTGGAAAGCGTAGCGGACAATTTCCTGGCGCAAGTGCTAGAGGAGCCAACTAGGGGGGGCGCTTTTCTTGACCTGCTGCTCACAAACCGGGTAGAATTAGTGGGGGAAGCAAAAGTGGATGGGAATCTGGGAGGCAGTGACCATAAGTTGGTTGAGTTCAGGATCCTGACGCAGGGAAGAAAGGTAAGCAGCAGGATACGGACCCTGGACTTCAGGAAAGCAGACTTCGACTCCCTCAGGGAACGGATGCCAGGATCCTGGGGGACTAACATGAAGGGGAAAGGAGTCCAGGAGAGCTGGCTGTATTTCAAGGAATCCCTGTTGAGGTTACAGGGACAAACCATCCCGATGAGTCGAAAGAATAGTAAATATGGCAGGCGACCAGCTTGGCTTAATGGTGAAATCCTAGCGGATCTTAAACATAAAAAAGAAGCTTACAAGAAGTGGAAGGTTGGACATATGACCAGGGAAGAGTATAAAAATATTGCTCGGGCATGTAGGAATGATATCAGTAGGGCCAAATCGCACCTGGAGCTGCAGCTAGCAAGAGATGTCAAGAGTAACAAGAAGGGTTTCTTCAGGTATGTTGGCAACAAGAAGAAAGCCAAGGAAAGTGTGGGCCCCTTACTGAATGAGGGAGGCAACCTAGTGACAGAGGATGTGGAAAAAGCTAATGTACTCAATGCTTTTTTTGCCTCTGTCTTCACTAACAAGGTCAGCTCCCAGACTGCTGCGCTGGGCATCACAAAATGGGGAAGAGATGGCCAGCCCTCTGTGGAGATAGAGGTGGTTAGGGACTATTTAGAAAAGCTGGACGTGCACAAGTCCATGAGGCCGGACGAGTTGCATCCGAGAATGCTGAAGGAATTGGCGGCTGTGATTGCAGAGCCATTGGCCATTATCTTTGAAAACTCGTGGCGAACGGGGGAAGTCCCGGATGACTGGAAAAAGGCTAATGTAGTGCCAATCTTTAAAAAAGGGAAGAAGGAGGATCCTGGGAACTACAGGCCAGTCAGCCTCACCTCAGTCCCTGGAAAAATCATGGAGCAGGTCCTCAAAGAATCAATCCTGAAGCACTTGCATGAGAGGAAAGTGATCAGGAACAGCCAGCATGGATTCACCAAGGAAAGGTCATGCCTGACTAATCTAATCACCTTTTATGATGAGATTACTGGTTCTGTGGATGAAGGGAAAGCAGTGGATGTATTGTTTCTTGACTTTAGCAAAGCTTTTGACACGGTCTCCCACAGTATTCTTGTCAGCAAGTTAAGGAAGTATGGGCTGGATGAATGCACTATAAGGTGGGTAGAAAGCTGGCTAGATTGTCAGGCTCAACGGGTAGTGATCAATGGCTCCATGTCTAGTTGGCAGCCGGTGTCAAGTGGAGTGCCCCAGGGGTCGGTCCTGGGGCCGGTTTTGTTCAATATCTTCATAAATGATCTGGAGGATGGTGTGGATTGCACTCTCAGCAAATTTGCGGATGATACTAAACTGGGAGGAGTGGTAGATACGCTGGAGGGGAGGGATAGGATACAGAAGGACCTAGACAAATTGGAGGATTGGGCCAAAAGAAATCTGATGAGGTTCAATAAGGATAAGTGCAGGGTCCTGCACTTAGGACGGAAGAATCCAATGCACCGCTACAGACTAGGGACCGAATGGCTAGGCAGCAGTTCTGCAGAAAAGGACCTAGGGGTGACAGTGGATGAGAAGCTGGATATGAGTCAGCAGTGTGCCCTTGTTGCCAAGAAGGCCAATGGCATTTTGGGATGTATAAGTAGGGGCATAGCGAGCAGATCGAGGGACGTGATCGTCCCCCTCTATTCGACATTGGTGAGGCCTCATCTGGAGTACTGTGTCCAGTTTTGGGGCCCACACTACAAGAAGGATGTGGATAAATTGGAGAGAGTCCAGCGAAGGGCAACAAAAATGATTAGGAGTCTGGAACACATGACTTATGAGGAGAGGCTGAGGGAACTGGGATTGTTTAGTCTGCAGAAGAGAAGAATGAGGGGGGATTTGATAGCTGCTTTCAACTACCTGAAAGGGGGTTCCAAAGAGGATGGATCTAGACTGTTCTCAATGGTAGCAAATGACAGAACGAGGAGTAATGGTCTCAAGTTGCAGTGGGGGAGGTTTAGATTGGATATTAGGAAAATCTTTTTCACTATGAGGGTGGTGAAACACTGGAATGCGTTACCTAGGGAGGTGGTAGAATCTCCTTCCTTAGAGGTTTTTAAGGTCAGGCTTGACAAAGCCCTGGCTGGGATGATTTAACTGGGAATTGGTCCTGCTTTGAGCAGGGGGTTGGACTAGATTATCTTCTGGGGTCCCTTCCAACCCTGATATTCTATGATTCTATGATTCTAAGACTTATAGTGCTTGATCAAGCTTTGAACAGTATGGATTATTTCAGGAGAGAAGTGATGATGTGAGACCAAGGACCAGTGCTATTGATAGAGTGTGGAGACATAATAAGCAATCATGAATGATTCAGGAACATGGTCCTTCTGGGCTAACGGAAACTTTTTAGAAACACTTCCACATACATAGCATCTTTGTGATCACCTCCTCAAGGCCGCTGTGACAGCAGGAAGAATAATACACAATTATGGCTGAGCAGTCTTTCCAAGGCTATAGTGTGTTAAAATGTGGGTAGGTCAAAATAGAGGATAATTGTACTGGGGTGCTCTTCTTATTTTACTATGATGACAGAAATTTGAATATATGCCTTAAAAATCAGATCTTGAATGTACATATGAATGGCAATACTGGGTCAGACCAAAGATCCATCTAGCCCAGTATCCTGTCTTCTTACAGTGGTCAATGCCAGGTGCTTCAGAGGGAATGAACAGAACAAGTAATCATCAAGTGATCCATCCCCTGTCACCCATTCCCAGCTTCTGGCAAACAGAGGCTAGGGACACCATCCCTGCCCATCCTGGCTAAAAAACCTCCTGTCAATACATAACCAAATGGAAATAATTCTATGACAATTGTATCATGAGATCAATGTGTTGTTTTAGTGCACAGAAAATGATTTTAAAATGTCAATTATGCATCATCTTACTGTAGTTCTCAGATGTATTTAAAATTTTGATTAATCACATGGAAGAAAGGATAAGATCACCACTACTAAAGTTTGCAGATGACACAACAATTGGGGGAGTGGTAAATAATGAAGAGGACAGGTCACTAATACAGAGTGATCTGGATCATTTGGTAAGCTGGGTGCAAGTGAACAATATTCATTTTAATATGCCTAATGTATACATCTAGGAACAAACAGGCTGGAGGGCTCTATCCTGGGAAGCAGTGACTCTGAAAAGGATTTGGGGGTCATGGTGGATAAGGGGGGTCAGCTGAACAGGAGTGCCCACTCTGACGCTGCAGCCAAAAGGGCTAATGTCATCCTTGGATGCATAAACAGGGGAATCTCGAGTAGGTGGAGAGAGGTTATTTTACCTCTGTATTTGGCACTGGTGGACTACTGTGTCCAGTTCTGGTGCCCACAAATCAAGAAGGATGTTGATAAATTAGAGAGGGTTCAGAGAAGAGCCACAAGAATGATGAAAGGATTAAAAAAAACCCCTGTCGTATAGTGACAGACACAAGGAGCTCAATCTATTTAGCTTAACCAAGAGAAGGATAAGTGGTGACTTGATTACAGTCTGTAAGTACCTACATAGGAAACAAATATTTAATAATTGGCTCTTCAGTCTAGCAGAGAAAGGTATAATAGGATCAAGTGGCTGGAAGTTGAAGCTAAACAAATTCAGACTGGAAATAAAGCATACAATTTTAACAATGAGAGTAATTAACTGTTGGAATAATTTATCAAATCATGGTGGATTCTCCATCACTGACAATTTTTAAATCAAGTTTGGATGTTTTTCTAGCAGAGCTGCTCTAGAAATTATTTTGGGGACGTTCTATGACCTGTATCATACAGGAGGCCAGACTAGATGATCGCAATGGTCCTGTCTGGCCTTGGACGCTCCAAATGAAAAAAAATGCTATGGGTGTACAATCATACTGTGATTGAGGTATTTGCATTACACTGATAAAGCCAAAAATAGACCTTCCCAGTACCATAGTTTCAGGAATATAAAAATCTTGTACTTTTAGCTAGTTATATTGCTGCTTATAATATTTGCATAAAATCTCAAAAAGCATATGCATCTTAAAGATTGCTAACTTGATGAAGGGAATAATAATAGATCACTTACTCTTTAGCATATAATATGCTGTTTTGATTTCTGGACACAGTGGCACAGTAGTTTGGAGAAAGAAAAATTAACTACAATTAGAAGAGGGAAACTTGAATAAATGTGGTACAGAAATGGTCTATAAGGGCTCTGTTGCAAAGTGTTCCATTCTGGCCCAAACCTCTTTAGCATAAGTCTAATTTTTTTGATATGTCTATCTACTTATATGGCCCTTATCACCCTAGTATTTGAGCACCTCTCCTCAATTAATGGATTTTATCCTCACAAGTCCGCAGTGTTGTATTATCTCCCTTTATATACATTGGGAGCTGATGTACACAGTACGTTAAGTGACTTTCCCAAGATCACATAGGAAGTTGGTAGCTGAACCAGGAAGTGAACACTGCCTCCTGTGCCTAGGTCCAGTGCTGTACCCACTCTATCATCCGCCTTCCTTCCCTAAGGGGCCAGTCCAGACTCAAGCACATCTTGATGAATTCTGATAGGTTCCTTTGGTATTCATCACTGTATTCGCAGTTTTAGCTTTTCCCCACCCTTTCTGGTCAGCGCAATATTATGACTGCTACTGCCAAATACATTTGATCCTCAAGTTTCTCAAACTCTGGTCACCTCTGTGAGGACGTTCCCGACTAATAAACAAACCTGCCTGCCTGTAGTGTAATCAGCTCATCCCTGCTGTCAATCGATTCCTGTACAGCATGAGTCTACAGGATGGAACTGTGTCATCTAAAGGGCACTGGACCAGTCATTTCAGCTAAAATGCTTTATTGTGCCTTGCTCTGGTTCTGAAATGCATGCTGTCAGTTACTAATCTCACTGCTACATGTTGTCCTTATAACTTAAATATTTTCACAGTACTGTGTGAAACAGATAAAGATGTGCACATCATATAGCAGCCGGACTCCAGGTCAAAAATTACATTATCTCTTCAGCTTTTAATTATTGTTATTGTCTTCATAATACCAAAAAGGAATACTGTTAAGGGGCTTATTCCTTCACCCACTTACTTCCCTGGTCCTTCTCGCATGAACAGAGAGCCACGATACCCGAAGTCCAAAGGTGCAAACAATTCGATGTTTATTGGGGTGAACTTCCAGCAAGCATGATTCCAGTTTCCTTCCTTAGTGTCCCCCTTCCCAGCTCTGACACCACAGAGCCTTAGACCTGTGTCCCTGTTCCCATTTCCCCCTTTAGCTAAACATGATTCCAATTTCCCCACCCCCATTCCCTGTTCCCATTTCTCCCTTTAGCAAAACATGATTCCAATTTCCCCACCCCCATTCCTTGTTCGCATTTCCCCCACACCCACCTCCTGATTTGACTGCAGACTATATAGTAAAACTTGAGTTCTGCTTAGCTAGACCTTCACCAATCATTTTCCTGAAATTTAACTGACCAATCCTAACATACTGTAACATGATTATGTAACCAATTATATCCCACCACCTTAATTAGTTTACACCCAGCAAAATTAATTATACAGCAGACAGGAACAATCACAGAACCAGACAGAGATTATACAGACAAACAATAGCAAACAAAAAGTGGGAACTATAATGACAAAACAATACAGAAGTGAGGATTTCACATCCCAGCTATTGATAAGTGAGTTCTTGCCAGGCAGGATGCTATCAAACTAAGTTTCCTTTTACATTTTCTAGGCACTTCCCTTTCTCTGGAGGCGATAGGCACTATCAGGACAGGATTGTATTCCTAACAGCCCAATAGCACCTTATTTCAGTGTGACTAGTTTGGAATGTGAGGAGGTGACCGGTGGGTCGCTTCCCAGTTTATGGCTGCCTGTGCTGCTTAACCAGAGGCCTTAGCCTAAGCACAGGGCCTCAGACTGTCACAGTAAGAGAAGGACCTTACGCCGGCAGACAGTGATTTTGATTCTTTCTTTTATACCTCTATAACTAGCTAAGTGATAAGAATACATCTAAATTCTTAGAGTATAGGCCTTTACAGACAGGCCTGAATATCTATATCCTAACAAATACATTTTAGAATACAGTGGCATGAAATGATTAAATGAGTATAAATATGTATCTATTAATATTAAACTTAACTGGGTCAAACCTGACCCTTGTCCCCCATACTGCTGTTGTGCTGTGGATGGTTATGCAGAATGAAGGAAGGCCCAAATCCTAACATGTATTTAGTAGTCTAGCTCACACTGATTTCAGGTGCCTAAATACTTTTGAGCATCTGGACCAAAGTTCTTGGACACCATAGAAACATGTTCTTTGGGATACCCCCTAGTCTCAATGCAAGCGGTGGTGAGGGGAAGGTGTTATGGAACTGTGATTATAGTCTGGCTGCAGGAACCATAGAATAGCTGGAGGGGAAGATTTCCATTTTCTCATCCTAATTGTCAAATTTATGCCTGAGCACAACCTGTTATCTAAGGCTGCGGATCAGAATCCCAGTAACAACCCAAAATAATGCTGATTGGGAGCAACCTTGGCTACCTCATGCTTAACAGCTCTGGTGTGACACAGCAAGGTCCATAGACTTGCATGAGAATGTATTACTATAAAAGAAGGGTGTGTTGTCATGGGACTTGGTTGACAATACACCCTTGTCCTTAGTTACCAGTCCTTAGCGTTGGTCGGTCAGTTCCAGGGGCCAGCTGAAACTGCACAGGCGGGAGGGGAGGCGCAGGAGCCGGGTCTCTGTTAATGTTGATGTAGAAGGAATACATTACATCAACAGAGACCTGGCTCCTGCGCCTCCCCTCCCTCCTGTGCAGTTTCAGCTGGCCCCTGGAACTGACCGACCAACGCTAAGGACTGGTAACTATAAGATCCAGCTGCAGAACCTTTGGGCATGTGTGTGTGTAAGCATATGCTGATTTTAACTGTACTTTCAATAAACACAGTGTATTGCCTTAGAAAAAGGATTCTGTGTGCTTCTTATAAGCATAACACATATATCATGAATGATTATAATAATCCAGTGTTTGGCATTAATTTTCTCTTGGGTCAAGCACATACAATGCTGAATCGGGGTATGCTGCACTCCAGCAGCACTGGGTAAATGCATTAGCACTTGGACGTCAGAGAAATCCACACGGCACCACACTGTCTTTGGATCACTCCAGATAATAGCATGAAAACAATATTTTGCAGAGTTTCAGAATATCCATTAACTTTATATTCCCAACACTACCTGAAATAATGATGCCAGCGTCTTTAAGGTTTTAAACTGGAAAATAATGACATTGATTTACACAAAAAGTGTTTTATAGAATAGTCTGCACATTTGGGGGAGGGGATGGGGGGGATTGCATTAAATATTCATCTGTCCCTACTGAGGTCACTTAGAGGAAATGAAATGGAAATCTTTAAAAATCTGAATGAAGTGTTTAGTAGGAAGCGGGAATGTTCTTTCAGTACAACACTTTTCTGTATGTTTGTTAGTTATAATAATTGTATGTATGTGTGTGTGTGGAGAGATAGCTATGTACCTACGTACACAGAGACACACTACATGATGGTGTGATATAAAGGTGGTAGCAGCATGAGTTTGGGGTGACCACATAACTCATGAGTGGTAAAACCAAGCATTCCTAATAAAAACCTCTCCATGTGCATATGTCATGCATTGTTGGCAGATTACAGAATTTAAAAGTGTGACTTTATGTACATATAGAAAAGCTGTTCCTGCCCCAGGACTGAATCCTGCCCATTCTGAACCTTAAACTGAGTTCTTTTTGGGGAGGAAATCCTCCTCTGGGAGAAAAAAGTAACATTTCTGTGGCAGGTTGATTTGAAGGGGGAGAATGGCCACTGTTTGAAGTTGCTCAGATGCTTAGAATGTTAGAATGAATCCCCGAGGAGACAGATGAGTTGGCAGAGGGCAGGTGAGGGGGTCATATACATGAAAACCTGTGCTGAATGAAAGAAAACCAGCAACCTAGCCCACATAGAGCTTTGCATAGCATGAGATGGGAGAAGAGCTGAAGCCTCTGTGAAGCCCATGAGGGAGGTTCCCTGTTCTGCCACTCTATTAAGTTTGGTGTTGGGTGCCAGTACCCAGGCAAAATATATGTTCATTTATTGCCTGGCTGTACATGTAATACACGTACTGGTGACACATGACACATACAAGGACTGGGGAGGGAGTGTGCATGCACACATATAGACCAGTTTAGTGTTTCTGGAAGTAGAGCTGGTGATTTAGTACACGGCATTTTCCCCCTCCGAGTCTGAACTGAATCAATATTCCAGCACAGTATCGGGAGCACTGTGCTTCTAGGGGAACAGCTTTTTGGATGAGGTGTAAAACATATTCTTCCCATTTGTCATGAAAATGCCCATAGCATTTTTGTAAGATTAACCTCAGGGTCCTGGCCAAATTTCACTGCAACTCAGGTAATTACATTCTGCCAGCTAAATGGCCCCTGCAATTTCTATTGCAAATATTATTCTTCTTCGCTTTCTGCCCTGAACTGTTGTGAAATGGTATTGTACACTGGTAAGCCCCTGCTGTATTGAACCCAGAGCTGTCTGCAATTCAGTGGTGAATGACGCTATCCTTTATTTACAGTACCTCAGAGAGAGATTAGATTGAATTAACTCGGGCCAGATTCTGCCACGCTCACTCAGCTTGAATAGTGCCTTACTCTGGAAGTAGTTAAATGATTTCAACAGCAATACTTGCAGACTACTATGCTATTCATCATGAGAATGGGTACCAGAATCTGGCCTTTATTGTTTGTAATGTGGCTGGGAGCATCAAATGGAAAATGCTAGAGAAGTGAAAATTACATTAGACAGTATTAACTAATTTAAAGTAAAGCAACACCAAGTTAAAGCAGATTTTTAAATAAATCCTAGAGTGATCCAAGCCAGCTTTAGGGTAGTTCATCACGTCAGATAGGATGGCCTGATCAACAATCATAATGGCATCAAATCCAGAAAAGACAGTCTCATGATGGGTGCTGTTCCACACATAACAAACTAAGTCAGAAGGTGGAATTCCACCCAAGGAAGAATAGAAAAAAGTGTCTAATTCAAAAATATAATAGTGGCAGTTTTCTCCCATAAGCTCATTAAATAGGATCCTTTGACTCTACTTGTAGTACAGCAGTCTGACAGCTGGAAAAGAGACAATGTCAGCAGTTATATTCAGTATCATTCTGTGTATCCTGATACTTTAGTGCTAGATTCTGAGAGGAATTAAAAAAAACAAGGAGTTCTTATGGCACCTTAGAGACTAACAAATGTATTTGGGCCTAAGCTTTCATGGGCTAAAACCCACTTTATCAGATACCTGGAGTGGAAAATACAGTAGGGAGGTATAAATACACAGCATATGAAAAGATGGGAGTTGCCTTACCAAGTCAGTGCTAATGAGCCAATTCAATTAAGGTGGAAGTGGGCTATTCTCCACAGTTGACAAGAAGGGGTGGAAATCACTTTTATAGTGCTAATGAGGCCAATGTAATCAAGGTGGCCCATTTCAAACAGTTGACAAGAAGGCGTGAGTATCAGCAGGGGGAAATTAGTTTTTGTAGCGACCCATCCACTCCCAGTCTTTATTCAGGCCCAATCTGATGGTGTCCAGTTTGCAAATTAATTCCAGTTCTGCAGTTTCTCATTGAAGTCTGTTTTTGAAGTTTTTTTGTTGAAGAATGGCCACTTTTAAGTCTGTTATTGAGTGTTCAGAGAGATTGAAGTGTTCTCCTACTGGTTTTTAATGTTATAATTCTTGATGTTTGATTTGTGTTCATTTATTCTTTTGCATAGAGACTGTCTGGTTTGTACATAGCAGAGGGGCATTGCTGGCACATGATGGCATATATCACATTGGTAGATGTGCAGGTGAACAAGTCCCTGATGGTGTGGCTGATGTGGTTAGGTCCTATGATGGTGTCCCTTGAATAGATATGTGGACAGAGTTGGCACTGGGGTTTATTGCAGGGTTTGGTTCCTGGGTTAGTGTTTTTGTTGTGTGGTGTGTAGTTGCTGGTGAGTATTTGCTTCAGGTTGGGGGGCTGTCTGTAAGCAAGGACTGGCCTGTCTCCCAAGATCTGTGAGAGTGATGGGTCGTCCTTCAGGATAAGTTGTAAATCCTTGATGATGCACTGGAGAGGTTTTAATTGGGGGCTGTAAGTGATGGCTTATACCATTCAAAAACCAGTAGGAGAACACTTCAATCTCCCTGGACAGAACTGGATTAATTTTCAAACTGGACACCATCAAATTAGGCCTGAATAAAGACTGGGAGTGGATGGGTCACTACAAAAACTAAGTATCAGAGGGGTAGCCGTGTTAGTCTGGATCTGTAAAAGCGGCAAAGAGTCCTGTGGCAACTTATAGACTAACAGACGTATTGGAGCATAAGCTTTCGTGGGTGAATACCCACTTCATCGGATGCATGTGAAACTAATTTCTCCCTGCTGATACTCACACTTTCTTGTCAACTGTTTGAAATGGGCCACCTTAGTTACATTGGCCTCATTAGCACTATAAAAGTGATTCCCACTCCTTCTTGTCAACTGTTGAGAATAGCCCACTTCCACTTTATTGAATTGGCTCATTAGCACTGACCCCCCACTTGGTAAGGCAACTCCCATCTTTTCACACGCTGTGTATTTATACCTCCCTACTGTATTTTCCATTCCATGCGTCTGATGAAGTGGGTTTTAGCCCACAAAAGCTTAGGCCCAAATAAATTTGTTAGTCTCTAAGGTGCCGCAAGGACTCCTCGTTGTTTTTGCTGATACAGACTAACGTGGCTACCACTCTGAAATCTGAGAGGAATTAGGAATGGATCCCAGTTTTCTCACTTTTCTAGCTGCTCTATTTTAACTTGATCTCCTTTATTGTTAGGCATTTCTCCTCGCATCATATCATCAGGTCTGAGCAATGGACAGCCCCCTCTTTGCTATAGGTAGTTTATGAAGACATTTAATAATACTGACCCCCAAAGTTGACTCTTGTGACCTCTTTGCAACAGCTCTTCCAGGTTCAATACTCAGATTCTCTCCATGATTCATCCTGCACAAAGACTTGGAACACCAGGGTTAGGATGAGTGACTGAATGGCCTTTATTTCCTGTTAGCCTAGAGTGTTTATATTTTCCACATATGGGCTCCCCCTGTGATCTGTCTAAATAGTAACTCTAGGCAGCCATAACTCATTCTACATGTCCCATGCTATTCTTCTTACCAAAACCACATTATTCCAGCTCTCTAGATAAATCCTATTAAAATGCCTTATGAAGTCTAAATATAATGGGCTAAATATGCAATGAATCACGCATAAATTGCATACATG
Organism: Lepidochelys olivacea; assembly: GCF_965140295.1. Taxonomy (NCBI): domain Eukaryota; kingdom Metazoa; phylum Chordata; order Testudines; family Cheloniidae; genus Lepidochelys; species Lepidochelys olivacea. Next base: position 37,276,912 of record NC_140411.1, on the reverse strand, counting down.
AAATGGGTAATTGTACATGCAACTGCAAATCTATGTGGATGTCTATACTGAGTGCCCACTATGTTCCCATTGTCCACCAAAGTTGTTATCTCGTCAAAAAGTGATATCACTTTAGTGTCCCATGGTCTACTACATGCCGCCTGCTATTTAGCTCACTATGTCTTCAAATTAATTTCTTCATTATCTGCTCTAGCATGTTACCTGGGGTTAAGGTTAGAGTAATTGACCCACGTGATCCAAGATTTGCTTTTCTTTTACTTTATAAAGACTGCTACTGCATTTGACCGTCTCAAATCATCTAACACTCAATCAGTGTTTTCAGCCTACAGGTTGTCTTAGATTGTAGCACTGATTACAAATTTTCCAAGGTTATACTAACAAGTAGAATTGAGGTTCATTAGGGCTGACTGGCTGGCTGGCTAGCTAGCTAGCCAAGGCCATCCTATTTCTATTCTAACACATATTATGAATGTAATGAGGCACTTTTCTCCATTAATTGTGTATATTTAAAATTAAATTTTTGTTATATGCATATACAGAGCCTAACACTATGGAGCGTTCATCTGATTAAGGCCTCTATCTGCTACCACACTAGAAATAATGCATTATTATTATTTATTAATGATGACAATGATGATAGGAAAGCACAGCCTTGCCCCCAGTAGCCTAGATAACAAGCTACATAAACAAAAAACAGCAGAAATGAGTGCAACATACAAGTATATTGTGCAGGGTGATTGATAGCTTCCTATTTGTTTTTGTATTAGATTGCAACCAGCAATGGTTACTAAGTACTGTAAGCACCCTTTCATTGTATTCTTGTATTATGCTTGCTATAATCACTAGCATTTAAGACTGTATGTGACGATGTCTAAGAATCCATTATCATAAATACAATGACAAATCACAAACACTGTCTAATTTGACTCTGCGGCTAGACTGTCTCATTTCTTCGAATGTTTGAGTGTCAGATCTAGACAGCTCTAGGTTACAGATGCCCCTTTGTACAGAGAAGGAAAACAAATTGGCACAGCTTGGAGACAAGAGGTAATAAACACGAAAGTGCTGACGTTCTTTCTCTTAGCGCTATCTCATGCAGGTTACAAGAACTAATTTTTTGAGGGTACCAGTGGAGTTTATTGAGGCTCCTCAGCTTGAAGAAAAGGAAAACATGTAGAAGGAAACAAACATGTAAACATGCTATATTTAGGCATATATTCCACTCAGGATGTGAAAACAGGAAACCAATCTGTATCTCAGAGAACAAAGAGACTGATTCAAACCCCACTGATTCATTCAGAGTCTTTCTGTTAATTTCAATTGGCTTCCAATCTTTTGGAAGTTACCAGAGACTTTACAAGCCAGCAGTCTGTAATATCACTGCTGCACACCTGAGATAAGATTAGACTGGTGGGTTAGGATACAGATCTATAGCAAATATTAATAGTTTCAGATATAGCGATGATACATGGATTTAAACAGGGTAGTCATCTTTAGTGAGTCATAACTTTTCCATTGACACCTTACATGATATTCAATTGTCTAACAGTGGCAATATTAATTATATAAATGGTCATATTTCAATCATACAGCATCACAGATGCCTTTTATGCAGGATCTCAAATCTCTTTCAGACATTATTTCCTTAGGCCTGGTCGATGCTTAAAACTTAGGCTAACGTAGGCATGACTTGCAGAGAAGTCAAAAATCCTCACCCCCCTGCACTATAGCTATGCCAATCTAACCCCCAATGTAGATGCAGCTAGGTCAATAAATGAATGCTTGCAGTGACCCAGACACCATCACTCAGGGCGGTGGAAATCCCTCAGTCACATTAAAAAAAACCCTTCCGTCAATGTAGTCAGTCTATACTCTAGTGTTAAAGCAGTATAGCTGCGGGGCCATAGTTAAACCTCTGCAGTGACCATAACGTAGACATGAACTTAATCTTCACAATACTCTTGAGAGGCCAAAATTTCTCCATCTTACCAATGGGCAAAGAACAGGAATAAAGAGGTTGTGCCTTGCTGAAAGACAGTGAGTTTCTGGCAGTGTAGCAGCCTTCTTCCCTGTGATTTTAACTCTTTCAGACTTCATCTTCAAGTTTCCATTACCAGAGGAATCAAAGGGTGGTCGCCTCCCCTGTCCACCTGGAAAAAATCATATTTTCCAACAGATGCCACACCGTGGTACCTGAAATGGTTCAGTTCACTCCTGTATTTTAGAGTGGAAAATAACAGTTCACTCCTGTGTGCCTGCTATGTGGGGAAACTGCTGCTAAGTATTGTCTTTTTAATGGTGACTACTGTACCATGAGATCTGACTCAATAAGTTACAGCTTCTTTCTCGGGTCTGAGGCCAGACAACACAGTTTTTTTTAATGCTGGGCACAGGAAGTTGGCTGCAAGATATATCGCAGCACACCCCAATGTTTTATGGTGCAGAGAAATTTTATTCATCCACAAATTAATAACTAAACACTAGGAGAGAATTCAGGACATTCAAAGGCCAAATGATTCAATTCATTCTTGTCTTGTGTTTTATTTTCAAGGGAAAATCTTTGAGGAGAAATCTCTGCTCCTTTTCCAGCACACTTTATTTGAACAAAAATAGTTGACCCCAGTATTCTCCTTATACTCCATTCAAAAGTATTAAAACAAACATTTTTGATCAACTGGGGTTTTGGCATGGGGATACCACTATAACAAGCCCATGTGTGTCACCCACAGAGCTAAATTGGGGCCTGCTCCAAAGGCCTTTGATGTCAATGGTTCCCTTTCCATTTATCCAATGGGCATTGAATCAAGCATATGGTTGCCAGCTAGAACAAACTCCCTAATCTTTGCCTAAGATATCCAGACACATATTGGTAGGAAGGTTTAATTACCCCTTTAATACTGTTTATTTATTTATACTTATAGCACTTCCCTAGAGTTCTAGACACTTAAAGAAATGTAAAAGATACAGTACAAAAACGTATGTGTAGATAATAAAGTTCCTTCCTTCCAGTTTAATAAAATAATAATTGCCCCCTATCTAATTGGTCCCCTTTTCTAGCCCCCCCACAGCCCACCTCCTGTACAAAAACCCAAGAAGAAATGATAAGTAAGTAAAATGGGACACAGGAATAGTAAATGACTTTGCTATGAGACACAGTGGTCTAGCACATTAGGCTCTGCTTTAGTAGCGAGGAGTGCAGGATTCAGTTTCTGACACTGCATTGCTAGGTCACCTAGCACAAGTCACTTGGGCACTTTTGCAGATTTTGACCTAATTAACTTTGGGTGATTCAGATTATAAATTTTCCAACTTTATTGGTGCTGAGCCATTAAAGGCAATGGAAGCTGCACCACTGAAAGTCACAAGTCTCAAGTTGGGTATGCCAAACTAGGGGACCTAAGAGCAGGTGTTATACCAATAAAATAAAAACCAGCAGTTTCTTATTAAAGGGGAAAAGGCAAAATGCCACATTTATTGTTAATACAGAAAGAATCATAGTAAGCAGTTAGGTTTCAGAGTAACAGCCGTGTTAGTCTGTATTCGCAAAAAGAAAAGGAGTACTTGTGGCACCTTAGAGACTAACCAATTTATTTGAGCATAAGCTTTCGTGAGCTACAGCTCACTTCATCGGATGCATACTGTGGAAAGTGTAGAAGATCTTTTTATACACACAAAGCATGAAAAAATACCTCCCCCCACCCCACTCTCCTGCTGGTAATAGCTTATCTAAACTGATCACTCTCCTTACAATGTGTATGATAATCAAGTTGGGCCATTTCCAGCACAAATCCAGGTTTTCTCACCCTCTGCTCCCCCCCCCCCACACACACACACACAAACTCACTCTCCTGCTGGTAATAGCCCATCCAAAGTGACCGCTCTCTTTACAATGTGTATGATAATCAAGGTGGGCCATTTCCAGCACAAATCCAGGTTTTCTCCCCCCCCACCCCACACACACACACAAACTCACTCTCCTGCTGGTAATAGCTCATCCAAACTGACCACTCTCCTTACAATGTTAGTTATAGCTATAACATTCCATTCAATTTCATATTTATTCACACATTCATTCATTCATTCATACACACACACACACATACACAGGTTCTGCAAGGTTGTTATCATAGTTACCAGCCTTAGAGTTGCTCATGCCAAGCCACTGGCCAGGTGGCCTGGACATGAGGAGGGAGCAGGGCCTTGTCAGATGCACATCTGATGCTCCTGGAAGTTGGTTTGCAGAATCAGACCCCAAAGTTCTCACTTTCTAGAGTCCATTTTTATAGGAATTTCTTCCTATGCCAGTCTATGGGAATTGCTTCATCATGCTGTTACTGAATCAATCAGCAGATGGCACATTCCTGACGGCTCCGTGCTGCCAGATGTTATCTTGTTCTTTGGTTCTCCCATTCTTGAGGCTGTTGGGTGGATTCCAGTCTGCCCTCCGGGGTCCTCTGGTTATTTCCACTTGACGCCTTCTTCAGCTGATGGACACTGCATTCTTAGGCTGGCACCTCCCTGATCATTCAGTTATTATCCACACCAACCATCCATCCACATACATCCTCTATCTCTATTTTAATCACAATTGTTAACAAAGCGAGATGAATACAACAAAAGGGTGGGGAGTCTCTGGGTGCTGTTTCTGTTGTTACAGAGTATTGCTTTGAGTCTCTCTCTGTGTGAGTAGTTGTTGTTACAAAGAATTACTTTGAGAACAAACTATGTCTTAGAATGTACTAACACAATTAGCAGCTTGCAAGTTTCACACATAGAGGGAGAGAAACAGTACCAAAGACCAAGAGACCTCTTAATTAGTAATACCCTGGAATTTAAACTATGGGGAATCAAACTCATTTGTGATTGTAATACAGAACTACTTTAATATGATCCAACACAGGTGGCTGCTTTTGAAAATGGTGGCTTTAACCTCTTTGATCTGCAGTTATCCCACCTGTAAACTGAGAATTTTTGTCTCTTTCATGAGAGTATTGGGGGGTTGTAAGTAAATAGCATTTGGAATGTATTATTAAGTCCATTCAGTGACACAGGCTGAATTAAACTCAGGACACCCTTTGCTCATTTCTCTAGGCTAGGAAATAGTCTTTGTCATCGTAGGACAGCCCTTTGCTCATTTATTCTCTAGACTAGGAGGTGTTTTGGTGGGGAGAAGGAGGAAGATCATCATCACCTTCTTTGTGGAAAAGTGGATGCAAACTTATCAAGCCATGCATCAGGATTATGCACATCTCAGGAACTCCCTCTGCAACATATCCTTTATGCATAATTCCTATACAATGCATGGGACAAATACTAAGATTTTGGAAGCCTGTCAGTAACTAAGTAATCCCACCTCTTTGCCCAAGTGCCAATCCAAAGCATGACTCAGCAACAAAACCAACAGACTGAAACAAATTTAGAGTGTCCTGTCTAAGCTCTTTTAGAGTTATGACAAGTCCAACATTAGGAAACTACAAATTAAAGTCTACCTCAGTTTTGAATCTCCATATTTCCAAAATACCTTGCTGGATTTCTCCTACATTTTACAGAACAATCTTAATTCTACCCTGAGCTAAGGCCCTGCATGTGAAATTTTAGGCAGCTCAGTTCAGCTATATAAGGGAGGGTGTCATAATAGAATTTGTAATAGGAAGCTACCTTCACTCTGAACTAGTATGGACACAGACAGGTAATAAAAATATTTTAATAAACTCTGAAAGTGGTAACAGAAAGAAAATAACCATATTCAGAAAAGAAAGAAAAATAGAAGGCTATTGAGATAAGGAACAATAGATTAAAAGCCAGCTGGGGTCTGGGAACAATGAGATCACAGGAATAAATAGCATTGTGGGCTACAGTGGTCTAAATCATGCCTGATGTGAAAGTACTTTGTTTCCATTGTGTTGGAGGATGCTGTTTTCCCTGTGAAACTTTCTGCTTGTTCTTCACTATATATAGATGGATTAATTAACATTCATTTCATGAATTGGTTAATTATGAATCGGAGTCTTTCGTGACATTAACAATGCAGCCTGTTCCTATAGACCGCTTTTCATGCATTCAGCACAGAATGAGGCAGAAACAATATAGTTAGAGATCATGGAAACAGATCGGGGTAACTAGGCTGAAGCACAACTAACTAGTTTTTTTAATGAGATTTGAAGAGGGAGTGGGAGGTGGTGTGACAAGGGTTATCTGAGAGAATGAGCTCCAGAGCAGAGGTGCAGGAATGGAGAGCTCTAATAAATTGAGTTCAAGAAGAGGTAGATAAAGTTCTATCTCCAGAGGTCCTGAACAAATACTAATGTGGTATTCATGAGAGTGCTAGTCTTACATATTTTTAGAGATGTGAAAATTGCTTTGGGGCACAAGTTTTCTCCTTTCCCTCTCCATTTCTTACCTCTCTTACTCCATGTGAAGCGCCTCATGCTCTCTCCTTAAAAAGGAAAAACATAATCCTTATTCTGTATCTCAGCCCTATATCCCGGCTACAGCTTTTTATGTGCCCATGTGGGGCAACATGGACACATGAAGCTGTGTATCTGGTGTAATCCTTCTGCCAGATGGAGTCAGCCGCTGTAAGGACCAGGCTCAATATCTAGGGGTTCCTTTTCAAAAATGCAACACAGAACCAACTTGAGCCCCCACCCAGTAACGTGGGAAAATTACACACCATTCTCTGGGCAACTCTAATAGGCAATACTTCCCCTCTCGCAAGCACAGAGTCTGAGTGTGGAAGAGAAACTTTTAATAAAAAGGAGGCAAAAAACCCAGCATTAATTTGGGAAAATACTGCAAGCAGGATTCCTAAGTATAATACCACAAGCAGTGTCCTTTTGCTTCAGGTTGTTAAATCCAACGACCAAAATTCCTTTAACGTGCCCCTTCCTTCTCCCTCCACCACGCCCCGTGGTCATCAATAACCCAGAGTTCAGAGATGAATCTGCATGAGCTCACCACTCACCCTGGGTGGGAGGAAGAAAGGAGCCTTACTCTCTCTGTTATCCAGGTGCTCACTTCACTCACCACTCTGGACCTTCTGGGATGTCTTGAAGCCTCCCCACTTAACACAGCTCTCAGTGATTTCAGCTGTGACTGGGGAAGCCGCTAGTGCAGGCTGGGTAGTCCCTTTCATCAGAGACATTGTCCTAAATCAGGTCTAATACTTATACTTGATTATCAGTGATTTCAGCTCTATTGATATGCAACAAAAAATGCTCAATTGAGTCTTAATCAGCTCTGTTATTACACAGTGGAGAGGGAAAAGACCAAATGGTGTCTAGGACCCTTACACAATACCCACACCATTCAGTACAAGCACCCATCTCCTTCATCATGCCCCTCCCCCCGCCAACTTTGGCACTCCTATCCCCTGCCTAGCAAGTGCAGTTTAGGTGAGGGTGAATCTCTCAGTCAAGGTATGCTAACCACAGTTCTGCTGCCACTGATTCACTCAACAAGGATAACAACCCTTTATTACTCCTGTGCCCCCCCCCCCCAATAAAAAGGTGACTTGTGATCCAACACCAGCCAAAAGTGATCATTTGGACAAAGCAGCCCCATCATGCTGCACACCTAGGCAGAGTGGGCATGTCTATGCAAACAAGGTCAGTTTATGAAGTCTTCTTCCCCAGCTCATCACTAGATGTCAGGGGAGACCTCATGCAGACCCTGCTTACATTAGGACTATGTGCATTTCCCCAAACCTGTCTCTATAAAAACAGAGAACTGCAGGACCAAAAGGACTAGGAAGCAAATGAGATTATTTAATGAGGGAATAAAGGAGGAAACTAAGGAATATTACTGTGTTCTGAAGAAATGGGTAGAGTTTTGATGTGGGTTGAGTATAGGCTAAGTTTTGGGTTTGCAGCCAGCAGCACCTATGAGTTGTTTTCATGCAATTTCAGAATCAAATGGTGGAAATATTGCCAGCAATCAGCTATTCTATTGCAATTTCCACCATCATGAAATCTCATGAGAAAACTTCAGCTACAGTTGAGCTAGTAAACAGGATTTTTCCAATCTTAAATCTGACTCAGAACCAAAACACTAGAGGTATTTGGACCTAGAAATTCAGATCTGAACTCCCCTTCTGTACTTCAAATGGGAAGGGTTTTGGATCTGAGGATCAAATTTTTGCTCCAACTCTAGTGTAATGCATGCAACCTGAATGAAATTAGTGTTACAGTGTTTTGTGACGTTAATATGGAGCATGGCAGTAACTGGCAAAAAGTTTATATAAGAGATCTGTTCACTATTGTGATCTAGTTTCATATATACATGAAAGATCCTAATGTGGAATCAATTTTGTTTTAATACATTGGATTCAGGGAACCAAGCTAAATATTAACATTTTAATCCTAGACCAGGAATCTAGTGAGCAACCATTACAGTCCATACATAGGGCAACAAGATTTCACATCAGAAATTTAATAATTTAGTCTTTGAGCCTGCAAGCACTTATGCACATGCTTAATTTTAAGCATTGGTGCAGTCATAATGGCATAGCGCACATACTTAAAGTTAAGCACATGCATGAGATTTTGTAGGATCATGGCCTCATTAAAGAAGATGAGATCTGGATGCCTGAAACACAGACAAATGTATGACATCTTGATAGATGAGCTACTTTCTCTCACACTTTTGATGATGTGCAAATCTGAGCACATACTGCAGATATTACAGAATAATAGAGAATTGTAAATGCTGGAAGAAAAATTTCACTATGTTATTTTCCAGGTAATTGCTAGGGAGAAGGACTGATTTCTTTGAAATGGGGAGTCAGGACCTTCCAGGAAGGGAAGGCAGAGCTCATTTTTATCTCCAGGGTAAAGGAGTGAGTTGTGTATTTTTCATTTTCAGTGTGTCATTATTTTTCTTTAAATAAATAAAGAGTGACCTTGACAAATTAGAGAATTGGTCTGAAATCAACAAGATGAAATTCAGTAAAGAAAAGGACAGAAAAATCAAGTCCATAACTACAAAATGGGGAGTAACTGGTTAGGTGGTGATACTGCTGTAAAGGATCGGAGGGGGGAGGAGTGTTTACAGTGGATCACAAATTGAATATGAGTCAAGAGTGTGATGGAGTTGTGGAAAAGGCTAATATCATTCAGGGGTGTGTTAACAGGAGTGTCAGATGTAAGACATGGGAGGTAATTGTCTCACTCTACTTGTCACTGGTGAGGCCTCAACTGGAGTACTGTGTCCAGTTCTGGGCACCACACTTTTAGAAAAATGTGGACAAATTAGAGAGAGTCCATTGGAGAGCAACTGTTGCGGTTCAAATACAAGACAGAACAAGGCTTTAAGCAAGCAAGTAGGCTGGTCTGCCGACGGGCTGGTCTGCCTGTCAGCTTTTCACCCTCTCTTTTATTTCTCTCCCTCCTCCTGTGCATTACATACTCCAACAGATAAAAGGAATACACTGGCTTTGTTTAATATTCTTATTTACCAATATCTATCTACTGCATTCCTTGCTCTCGGGCCTTGAGCCCAGTCCTGGGAGGCTTCCCACAGTTCATATCATCTGGGCTAGTTTCCAAGGTTCATGCCCTTGAAAGGAGCCGTGTGTGCACTGCTCCTACACAACACTCCGGGTGTGCCCTGAATGTTGCCAAGTGCATGAACCCTGCATGAATCCTACAAGCAACAAAAATGATAAAAGGTTTAGAAAACCTGCCTATGAGGGAAGAGTTAAAAACACTGGGTATGTTTAGTCTTGAGACAAGAAGACTGAGGGGATGCGGACAATATTCTTCAAATATGTTCAAGTTTGTTATAAAGAGGATAGTGATCGTGTTTTCCATGTCCACTGAAGGTAGGACAAGAAGTAATGGACTTAATGTGCAGCAAGGGAGATTTAGAGATTAGGAAAATCTTTCTAACTTTAAAGGTAGTTAAACTCTGGAATAGCCTTCCAAGGCAGCTTGTGGAATCTTCATCATTGGAGATTTTTAAGAACAGGTTGGAAAAACTCCTGTCAACAATGGGCTAGGAATATATGGTCCTGCCTCAGCACTGGGAGCAGGACTAGATGACTTCTCAAGGTCCCTTCCATCCCTTCTATGATCTCCATCACCCAGCAGAATAAAAAGGAAGAGAAGGCTCGTGGTGGTGGTCTCATATTCCTACCATATTCTCATTTCCTCCAGTCTTGTCACCTAGAAAAATTCAGCTACCTCCAGAAAAATGGTTGATTCTCCTTTGTGTATAAAGGCCAGTCCCAGCTATTGCACTCAGACAGGAGTAAAAGAGATTAAAGATTTCCCCTGACAACTTTTAAAAGAATTGGGCCAAAAACTCTGTTGGTATAAACAGAATCATGCCATGGACTTGCCTAAACTGAAGACCTAGACTTCTGTGGCTTAGCGAGAGCTGAGTAAAAGCAGAGGGCCAGATTGCCAACCCAAATGTTCAATAATCATAAGAAAGGTTTAAAAAATAATGAGGGGTAGTTTTTTTAAATAATAAATGTTGGGGATTTTTCATTTGCCTTCTAGCTTTTAAGCCTTTAGGTGCAGTCTCCTCACATTTTAAAGCTGTCTTTGCAACCACAAAGGCTAGAGTTAAGGTTGAGATTGTCAGGCAGATTTATGATTCCGGCAGCTGGAGTCTGCAGAACAGTTTACATATCGTGAGGCTTGTGAAAAAATTTGGAGAGTTGGCCACACTGTGCCTGGCTGTTGTCAGGGTCAAGCCCACACAAGGCCTGAAGGGGTTAAGGAGGCCAGGTGGGCCAATTAACCACCTAGACTACACCTGGAGGAGCAGCCTGGGAGCAAGGACTAATTAGAGATGGTGCTCAGCTACACAGGAAAAGAAAGGCCTGTATAAAGCCCAAGTAACTGAGAGTAGAAGATGGCTGCAGAAACTGAGGTAGCAGTCACTCTCAGGATGAGAGAAGGCAAGGTAGGAAGTAGTCCAGGGGCACAGCAGTAAGGGATAGGACTGTACAGATCTTGAGTGCTTGTTGTAGACTCCCTGGGCTGGAACCAAGTGTAGAGGGTGGCCCTGGGTTCCCCCACCAGCCACTGTGGGAAAGTGGCACCATTAAGGGACAGTGAAAGAGAAGACTGCTGGGACAGTGGGTCCGGAGAGACTTAGATGCATGTGATTTCCCCAGAAGGGGTAAACCACAGTGACCTGGCTGGAAGGCCAAGCCATGCAGCAGCAGCAGTTGAGTCTTGAGACAGACCAAGAGATGGAGTGAGTACCTGAAAAAGGGGGCATCAGACTGGCTAATCCCTGGACAAGGCCACAAGGAGGTGCTCCAGTGCTGGGCATAGGAACCCATAACACTGGCCCTTGTGAGGTGCACATGGCCCAAGGAGCTTTACCACCTATTGCATTGCCTGTGCACGCCCAGCCATAATTGCAGTCCCTGCACTCAGGGGCAGAGCCAGTCTGAGATAATTCCAGAAGCTCTACTCTTCACCCACTTTCCAGCCCTGCTTAGAAGCTCTGATTAGTTGCCTTTCCCATGTCCCTGCCTCCTGGGGAACAGAAGCCAATCAGGACTGCTGCAGGAGGCAAGCAGAACTCTCTTCTCTTCCCCTCAAGAACCCAATAGCTTTTGGGTTGGGGTGGGGTATAGGAAACCCCAACGCTATTTCCATAGGATAGCAGGAGGGAGCAGAAAAAGCAGTTCAGGTTGGCTCTGCTCCCTTTCCCCCTTGCTGCCCTGTGAGCAAGGGGTCAGTCTGGCCCCTCTTCCCTAATCATACTACAGCACCCAGGTCTGGGAACAGGGACAAGAGGGCTGGCCATACTGCAGCTGCTCCAGACTGGGGGACTGACAATCCCCAGGAGTGCAGACATGCACTGAGGGGCAAGGGCAGATGTGGGGCTAAAGGGCAGAACTGATGTAGGGCTGGGGCTACACAATTAATTAATATGGGGATGAGGGGCATGGAATTTACATGGGGCCTGGGGGTTGCATAATTGGTTGCTGGGTAGGGAGTAAGCAGATGTAGCTTTGGAGAGGCACAGCATTAATTAACTGGAATTCTTGGGTTTGAGGAGAAGCTGTAAACTCTTCTGCACCATCAGGCAGCATTTAATACAAATCTGTGTCATCTGATTACAATTGGATCATCCACCAGTGAGTGCTCCTGCAGTTAAGACTATAGTCACATTACTCGCTATACATTTGAGACAGTGTGTTACCCCAGAATTGACATTCTCTGTGTGTTACCCCAGTACTGCAGTCAGCCATTATGTATGTCCAGCCACTGCCAGCTGAAAAACAATCTCATAGCTAGGAAAATCTTAGGCCCCAAGAAATAAGGCCAAATAACTCTTTGCGGTTATTGTTGTTAGAATGGGACAAGAAGTGAATGCATTGTGAGAATAGAAGGAGTGTTTGGACGGCCGTCCTTGGTCATGACTACCTCTGACACCTTTGATATGTAAGTTTTATCATTGTTATGACTAGAAATGTTTTGATCATAAGAGATATTGAGTAGTTTTTGCTGAAAGTAGGAGAATTGATGACCCCTTAAGGGTTACTATAGTAACCCACTAGGAGTCAGTCTAGGTTATGTGCTTTGTTTGAAGTTAGCTATAAAAGATTAGGTGAAAGAATTTGCTTTGGAGCAGTCCGAGGAAGCTTTCTTTGGGCAAGGATCTGATGGCAAAGTTCCCCAGCAGCTAGACAGAAGGCGGGGCCCCCCGAAGCCTGGCTTGAGATCTAATAAAAAAGTAGTTTTAGATTAAAGCAGTTTTGCTTGTGTCAATTTATCAGATGGATAAGCGGTGCCTCCATTGATTTATTCCTGACACTGCCTGGAGAGAAACGTCCCTTGGGAATGGTAAGGCTTCATAGCTCCCCAGTTCAGGGCTTTACTTTAAAAACACAACGGAGTCCTGAGTAAGGATCTTGGGATATGGTTAACAGAAAACAGACTTTGCAGAGGCTGAGTTGTCTCTAGATATGGACATGCCAGCTGACCAATGCGGCTGAGCATTGTTAGTCCCCACTTGCATTTAGCCATGGAAGCGACACCTTTCCTCAGATCTCTTTATTTAGCTTCCTTTGCTGGAGTAGCACCACTTCAAACGAAGGCCAACTTGTAGTAGCATTCTCTCTTCTTCAGATATTTTGTTTGCTGGGTTAGGAAAGGTCAGATTGGGACGGGGGTTGGGGGTTACTCTTTTTGATAGGTCAGAGCAGTTTTGAGATGGGGGATGAAGGGATGGTATTTTCCAAGACCTGCCAGAGTCTGCAAGATTTATCCTGGAAAACAAGCATTGTGATCCCAGGTGGTAAAAGAACGGTTATTGGTCATGGAAATTCCTACCAAGGTCCCAGAGAAGTGGGGAGCATGCTTCTCTCATGTGCATTGCCCATCTCCACCCCACTTCCTCTGTCCCCCTTCCTATGAAATGATTTGACTCCAGTCTTAGGAACTTGCCAGGTACAATCCCCTTGGAGTGTGAAGGTGTTGGGGGAATTGCCTCTTCCTTCTGAAGTGAAACTTTAACATGTTTTAGTGCCAGATTCTGCAAAGTGCTGAAGTCAAACAGAGCTGAGGGTTCTCAGCACCTCACAGGAAGCATTCTGTAACTCTAGGGAATAGATCCTTAAAAATACATCCAATCCTCTCCTCCGTGGGAGGGGAACCAGTGTGGGGGTGAATGGAGGAAAGCCACAACCCGATTGTGCAAGAGCCCTCCTCTGCACATTCATGCTTCCCATTCTGATACTTGAAAAAGCTCTGTCAGTTGGCAAACAGAGGAGAGGAGCGGCCTGGGTGAGGAGAGGGAAACCAAATCATCAGGTGAAGAGAGTATGAGAACAAAGCAGGTATGGGATGGGGGTGTTCACAGAGATTAGAGCTAGAAGGGACTATTGGATCATCTAGTTTGACCTGTATAACCTCATCATTAAATAAAGAAGACTGATGCAGGGCTTTAAACGAGCATTTATTTCCCTTCGCCGCACGTTTTAATGCATTTTAAAACAAAGTGTTTATGGTTTAAGATGGGAGATGCAATAATCCTGTGCAAAGATCAAACATTTCTGCTTACTAGTTATTCCTGAGTTCCTGGGAATATTTATCTCCAAGGAATCGAATCATCTCTCTGCCTCCTTTTGGAAATAGGGAAAGAGAGAACAAAAAATCATTCATACCATGCAGGTGACAGCAAATAAATGCTTTACAGTCTAGTAGGTAGAACCAAAGCCTCCCTTCTTTGACTTATGGACTGAGTTTCCAATGAGAAGAATTGCCTATGAAAAATGTCACTTCAAAATGCTGCATAAGGAAGGTAACTTTATGGGCCTATGGTTACCACTTTGGAGATCAGCATCTCCAACTATGTTTTGGCAGTAGGCGAGTTACTAGGTGAGCTGTTTACAGACTTTACCTGCTGGCATAAGCAAATCATACAGGTATAATATTACTGAAGATAAAAGTGTAAATTGTCCCTGCATCCACACACAGAAAAACATCAACATATTGCTTCCCTTTCTCAACAGCCTTGTTTTCCTTTATCCGGGCGAGGCTGAGTGTGTCAGTTATATCAGTTTGGCTTCCCATTCTGATACTTGGAAAAGCGCTGTGTCAGTTGGCAAACGGATGTTGGGCAGAGAGGAGCGGCCTGGGTGAGGAGAGGGAAACCAAATCTCCAGGTGAAGAGAGGGTGAGAACAAAGCAGCTATGGGATGGGGGTGCTCACAGAGATTAGAGCTAGAAGGGACTACTGGATCATCTAGTTTGACCTCCTGTATAACACAGGCTGTAGCATTTTACCCAGTTACTTGGCTTGCCTAGGTTTAGAGAGACATGGTACAGTTTTGCTGCCTTCATTTGTCTCTGGGAGGAGCCCTGCAGTTTTACCACTCCTGGATGGATCACATGGGGGCAACTTCCTTGCTTAATGCAACAGGCCCAAATCTAACTGGTACCTGCAAGGCACTTCTCTCTAGGAGCCTCTGACCAGTGACTGATTAAAGTGACTCAGAACAGCTCCTTCTAAAGATGCTTATTGTCGATTTGCCCAAAGGCACAAAGTGAGCATCAAAAGGAGTTAAAATCACAAAAGGCCTGTATGGCTGGGTCTTGCCTAAAGTTCATTAGCTCTCTCTCACAGCCTAGGGGAGTGTCCTACCCGTGGTTCATCAGAAAAACTTCACCCAGCTCTAATCATGAATGAGAAGTGGGGAGGGGGTTTATCAAGGAAATCCCTGAGAAATTACAACCACATGAGATATCACCAGAAAAATCCACATTGAACATTTCTCAGAGTGGAAGAGCCTGTAAGAGTAAATGCAGATCAGATAAGCCACAGAGAAATCCTGTCAGGAAGAGACAGGGGAAATCTGCTGTTAGCCGACGGCCAAGGATGTTTGGTGAGGTGCCATCTATGCCCGTTTATACCATCCGTGACTTTAACTGCTAGGACGCACTGTCCCTTCGCGGCGGGCAGCCCGGGCTAGGCTGACGGATGCCCCAAGGTCCTAACCACCCGTGACTTTAACTGCTAGAGCTCAGAGCTCCTTCGCAGCGGGCAGCCAGGATTGACTGACAGGTGCCCCAAGAGTTTGCCCCGTGGAGGCGGCACAACTCAACGCTAGGCTCTTAGTACTCTCACCTAATGGCCAGGCTTTAGAGCCAAAACGGCTGAGGTTCTTTAATTGTGTTGGCTGCTTTACAGTAAACCAGAGAAAACAAGTCAGGCTTATGCATAAATGGTTACCAAAATTTATTAAGCTAGATTCTAATCATGTGGTTACAAAATTGCTAGAGCCTACTTATTTAAATGTAGAGATGTTACACACACAAACAAGTTACAAAACTGAAGCCACAATCCCAAAGAAAGAAAACAAAGTACAGAGCTCTATTTCAAAATATGTGTACACTAAAGATAGGAGATCAGGTGTGGGTGCTTCTTACCCTCCTTGCATCTCTCGATTCCAGCGGTGCCAAGCCAGGATCGGTCACTCAATTCCGCGGAAAGACGAATAAGGGACAAGGCGTAGGGACCCTCTTAGCTGCAGAAGCTTTGGGAGGCTGTCACTTATCTGACCAGCAGATAGATAGTGAAAAGCATTCAAAAATCATGGTGCTGTAGGTCCCCTACTTATACCTCTGTACTCCTTTATTCTCTTTCTCCTTTCTTATGCCAAATTGAGGCTGGTCTGTCTGGGTGACGCCAGCTTTCGCAAGAGTAGTTTACACTTGCAAGGGAGAGAAACAATAAGTTTCGACTACTGGACATTTCTTTTATCAGGGTAAATATTTTCCCACCTAGGATGTTGGTGTGTGTGCATCACGCTATTTAGTAGGGGCTAAGAGCCATGTCTGTCACAGGGCCTCTGCCTGCTGTGAGCTTAATCGTTGTATCTGTTCCCAGAGGCACATTGTAGCAGCACACCTGTGCTTTCACAGCTTCAAAGGCTGTGCTGGAATATATGTTAAGTGCCCTGTTCCGGCTTCCTCCTGTGTTTCCAGCAATGCTGGTCTGAGGGAGGGGGGCTGTCTGTCTGGCTACATCTGCCCACCATGACAGAGGATTCCATAACCCTGAAGAAACAGACGCTCAGAATATCTGCACAGGAAAGAGACCACACATACACTCACGGCAGAGCACCAGATGATGTATACAGAAGAGCAGGACTACGTCGTTCCTGTGGGAAGAGCTCCAGATGGCTCATGGGCCTTAGCACTGATTGCAGAATCAATAAGAATCCATGAGGGGGGACATCCCATACATGTTCTGTTTGTGAAAAAAGCTTCAACATCAGGGAAAGAAACCTCCTGTACATAGTGAATGTGGTCAAAGCTTCAGTCAGAAATCATCTCTGAATTGGCACATGGGAATCCGTGCAGCAGAGAAACCTTGCCATGACCATGAGAAGAGCCTCCATCCTACTGTCATGACCACGGGAAAAGCATTGCATTTCTTCAACATCCAAAAATCCATGCCAGAGCGAGGCTGTATGAACGTTGGGTTTATGACATAAACTTTGGGCACAGATTGTATCTTATTTGGCATATGAGGAGTCTGAGCAGAGTCCAGCCCAATGAGGGGTCCTTAGGCATGGCTCTCAGGGCACAGATCTTCTATCTAGTCCCCCCTTCAGAGAGTTGAACTTCCCACTCCAGCTCCCTAGCCCCTCTGGGTGCAGTGCTGACTCTACAGACTCCCTGGCACTTAAATAACCTCTCTCCCAGAACTCCACCCAAAATGTGTGAAGCTGCTGGTTTATGTTTAACTCTCTCAAGGGCACTCAGAAGTTGTGAAGCAGTCAATATATCCAGGGTGGCCAAACTTACTGATCCTCCGAGATGCATACGATAATCTTCAGAAGTTTGGGAGCCAGACATACCTGCTCGGAGCTTCTGCCTGAGGCAGGATGGTGAGTCTCAGGGCTTCAGCTCCGTGGAAGGATCCTACTGGTGCTCAGGACTTCAGCAAGAGTGGGGCTGAAGCTGAGGCTGAAGGCCCTAGACCCCCTCCCCATTGGGAAGAAGCCCCTAACCCCACCACCCCACTGCAGGGTAGAAGTCCAGAGCTCCCCCGACCCCAGTCTGGTAGGTGAAAAATGGGAGGGGGTGATGGGGGGCTCCATGAACCACACTTTAACTGCACAGGAGTCGCATGTGGCTCATGAGCCACATTTTGGCCACCTCTACAATACATAGACATACTTCGCACAGTCTAATCCAGTGGTCCCCAAACTGGGAGGTGACCCCCCCCCCAGGGATGCAGAGGAACATTCAGCGGGGCGATGGCGAGGCCTGGACCATGGAGCAGCACATTTCCAGCCACGCTCTGCCCCCAGACCAGCTCCACCCCCCAGCCTTGCTCCTCCCCAACCCCATTCAGCCCCCAGTCCTGCTCCAGGCCTGGGCCAGCCCCCATGGAGCGGGGCGTGAAAACACATCAGCAACTGCTGTAGTGCTCAAGGAGGAGAGAGGTTATGTCTAGGGTAGCCATATGGGTCTTTGTCAACACCAGAATCATTATTTGGACTACAGTAGCACCCACAATGTGTTAGGTACTGTTCAAACCGACAGTAAGACACAGTTCCTACGGCAGCAACGATCTCTCGTCTGGTGGCCTCCCATGCCTATTGAACAGCAGGGGGAGACAGAACAAAACTCCTGGGGACTGCACATAAAGGACCCCTCCGGGTGGCTGAGCAGCTACACCACTATTAGGGATCCTTGTGAAAAGAACGACTAGGACAACTCAAGAAGACTCAAAGGCTGTTGCTAGCTCGAAAAGAATTTGCATGGACAACTGCACTTTGTCCACCACTAGATCAACCAGTAAGAAGCAAAGCACTCTCACCTTCATTCTCAATATTCCAGCAACACAATCCCCATGCTTCTCACACTAAA
The DNA here is from genome assembly GCF_965140295.1 of Lepidochelys olivacea. Classification (NCBI taxonomy): domain Eukaryota; kingdom Metazoa; phylum Chordata; order Testudines; family Cheloniidae; genus Lepidochelys; species Lepidochelys olivacea. Next base: position 37,258,559 of record NC_140411.1, on the reverse strand, counting down.
ACCACATCAAGTCTCCAACCTCCATGCACATCTGTCTAGGTAGCTGGGGCCTGATTTTCAGAGATGCTGAGAAACACAACCCCAGTGAAAGTCAGTCAGAGTTGTAGGTGCTCAAGACCTCTGATAATATGGTCCCCAAATGTTCCCCCATGTCATGACCTAGCTCCTACCCAGATGATATCTTCTTAAAAGCAGACTCATCAATTTTTTACTCTGCACCCTCTTAAAATATATTAGCAGGCTCTCCATGCTAGACTGTGAAACACAGCAGTTTATGTGTTAAGTGCTGCTGCTTGTTGGTAGCTGAGCCCAGGGTGAAATGGTGCAACAAACAGGAGGGCTTTCTATCTGGGAGCAAGGAGAGTCTGGGACTTGAAATGATAAAATACTGCATTTTATGCTGAACTACAGGAGAAAAGGGTGAGGAGTGAAATATGTGAGAAATTGTAAAGCATATGCAATGAAAATGAAATGCATTTAAAATTAACTTTCAAACAGTAATCAAACAGACCTAGCACACATTAGAATGAGAAAAATGTTTAATCAAGTGCAAATAACATGATAAATTGAATATAGGGAAAGTAACAGGATACTATGATAAAATGGGCTGTAATCCTATTACATGCAATGAAGACATGCCAAACTGGAGGTTATGAATATACTGTACTAAAATACTGATGTAACAGACTGGATTATGAGGTCGAAAGGAGTATGGCACATAAAGAGTAAAGAGTGGGTGTCGGTGGGCCATTTTGCCATTGGGGTAAAGGATATATATAAGTACACACATGGACAAATTTGCCATGAACATAAGCAATACATACATTGGATACATACAATATGAAGCTGATTGTTTATTGCATAAGTGTGAAAAGTCCAGTTTGAATATTGTACAACCTCCACTCCCAAAAGAAAAAGGGTGGTTTTTTTTTTTAATCTTGTGACAAGCAGAGAGTTTAAGAGACTCTATGGAATGAAAATTGAACCTAATAAAGTAAGACAATATGATTTATTGCAGCGATTGAGTCTATCCCAACACACTAGACAACATTTAGCACAACAATAGCAAGAGATCACTCTATCTGCTTGAATTTGATGGAAAGGTTTCTTGAAGATTTTTCTAACTGTGCTATCTATGCCATGAGAAACTTTATTTGAGAGAAATGGAGAGCTATTTCAGCACTGGCAGGAACTGGGAAATGTTAAAACCAGAGCTGCCTCTTGTGTTTGGTTTAAGAAATGACAGTTTTACACCCATGAAAATTGCCTTTTGTTTCCTCAACAAAAATGTGCGTGTGGGATGGGAAGTTTGGGGAATCACCAGTAGTGTTGGTTAAACATGGAGACTTTTGCCAACAATGCAGATGCAATATCTATTATTACTATTCATTATTAATTATGGTAGCACCAATGTATTGGGCCCTGTGCTCCCACAGATACTGACATGGGCTCTCTAGCAGTGGGGGCAGACAAACGTTTCACTCTTATCTGCGTTATTTGCAGTGTCCGCTGAACTGTACAGTAAATAAAGGAAGCCAGTCTTTGTGCTAAATTACTTTATTAGACACTATTAGACAATTTGGTTAAATCACAAAATATACTGGTTTGATCTCTACTGATCTATCTGCATATAGAGAGAAAGATCTAAAAGATTATATATATTAAGGAAAGTTTATCATCTGGTCAATTGGTGTGTCATATTATGTGCTGAATATATCTACCTCCCTGTTTCCTTGTGCTTCCCTGTCTCTGTCTGTATCCCCTTGTTGTCTCTTGTGTTACACTTAGATTGTAAACTCTGTGGGGCAGTGGTCAATGCCTAGCTCAATGGGATCCTGGTTCATGACTAAGGCTCCAAAATGCTATGGTAATATAAATAATAATATCTATTCTCTTTCTAAGGCACTGTGGTATCTAAGCACTGTAAAAGATTAAGAAGAATCAGAGCTGAAAACAGAAAAGGTGTTATTTTTCTCCATTCCCCTGAGACGCTAAATACTGCTGGGCTTGTACTCACTCTTCTCTTCTGGGAAGCAGCTCTATTGCTGGGTCCTGCATCAGTGAATTCTCTCCCCCACAGAGCTAAATAGTCTCTGCCTGATTCTCTCTGATGCTTTTGTTCCTGTGAGACATCGTTATCTTGGGGATTCACGAGTCTGAGGTGACTCCATTGGTTTCAAAACACATGACCACTTTCCCCAGAGTAACATGGAGGTGCAAAGAACATTGAGGACTCCATCAACACAGCACTGAATGGAAAGGCAGCTCAAGCGTTATTAGCATATGAGTCAATTGCTTGGTACACAGAGATTCTCCAGTAGAACTCCTAATAGGAAGAAGACTTTGAACCAGATTCTCAAATCCACTAGGGCCACTTTGTGCTGCAGAAATAGTGTGACACGCTGGGGGTGGCCAGTGGCATATTCTCCCTGCTCAGGGGAACACTGCTGGCATACAACCAGCAGAGGTGACTCTACTCCTTCATGCGCCAGCCGCTTTCCTCACCCGCAGTGTAAAGGAAAGGGCAAGGCATTCTGGGACATGGCCTTTATAGGGTCACGGTGGGGGCCATGGCCGTATGGTGTAACTTGCTCTCCTGTATCTCCCTATTGTATGGGGCTAGGAGTCAGTGGGTCAGGGAGCTGCAACTAGAATCTTGCAGCCTCCCTCCTCTCCACTACATTCAAACTCTTTTTTCTCTATTACTCACAACTTCAAAACAAATTCACTCCAATGACCAAATCCGTCAGCCTGCAAATAGGAAGATGAATGTTTAAACTAGTGCAAAGAGCCAGTACAGGGTCTTCCACAGAGATAAAGAGCTGTCTGAATGAAAAAAGCAAAAGATATTTTCTGTGCCTAATTCTCAGGTAACATGGTAAGATTGTTGTTCAAGTAGAAATCTCATTGGATCAAAACCAAAGTAGGAACCTTCCAAAGAAAGAGAGTGTATCTGGAAAACCCAAAGTCCTTCTGCAGAATTATGAGCGTAGGACTTGAGGGCCTCAATATAACCTGCTATTGAGGGGAGAGAAGAGGAATCATCATTTGGGGTTAAAGCACATTACAGATGAATTTTAAGGGAACGATTGCTTAATTATTGAACAAGTTTTATTACAGTGATTTTTACTGGCTGAAAACTAACAAAATCCAGAGGAAGCAGGAAGTGGCTACGAACCAGATTCCCTGCTGCTGTAAATTAGTGTAGCTCTATTGACGTCACTGATGCTACACCAATCAATGGAGAATCTCGGAGAGGGTTTTTAATGTACAAAACAGAGTTTTGAAGCCCCAGCCTAGAAGTTTATCAAGATGCAATCTATAAAGTTTACTACTCTTTAGACTCCATTTTGACAGACTGTCTGTCTCCTCCTTCTAATAACCATCTCTCCAGACTTAGGTGATGACAACACAGACCAGTCAGCAAATATGAAAAAATGAATTCTCTGGCCCTTTTTGAATAACTTAGAAATCATAAATTACTATCCCACACTCTCCCATTATTTGTATTGGCACATCAGCCACCAAACTAGAGAATTGGAAGAATGAACACATTAGAACTGCCAAGACCAAATCAATCAGCATTGGATGGAACTGGCCCAATCAGCATCACCTTTTCTTTATAATAAAACACTTGAAGAACTCTTGATGCAAATTAACCTGATAATAAAAAGGCTGAATAGGTTTTGTTGAATCGAGGACCAATCTTGAGCAATGAAAAATAATTCCCCAAGAGCTTGTTCAATAAAGAAAAAAAGAGAAGTACCTACCTCACACAGTTCATTCTCCCTGAACACAGTGATGCTTTTAAGAATCTGCAGAGTATTAATATAAACTATGGACTTTACATGGTGTTTGTGGAAAAACGTGGATCCATTGTCCGGATAAGGAATTAGCTGATTTTGTGCTTAGAACCAAAATGATCAGCACACCAAAAAAACCCCGCAAAAACCAGGGACACAGAGACATGTAGGAAGAAACCCTGCTGCTTCTGTAGATTGGATCATTGTGAAAAATTAAAGCAATGTCTCAACCAAGCATAAAAAGCACTAGTCTTCTTTCTTGCTCTTCTGGTACTCGTCATTGAGTGATGGTCTGAAAGGTGACTGAAACTTTCACTGTAGGTGTGTGCAGTACCATGTGCTATTGAGGGCTCATGGGAGGTGAGTGGGGACAAGTTGTTAGGGCATGGGAGGACAGGACTTGCGGATGAGGAGTGATTTTAGAAAATGTGTGTTTAAAGCAGAGACGACCCATGTGTCTGTTGATGTGGGTGGGAGGCAGCAGAGTGAGGGCAGCCAGCTTCAGCAGTGTTACTGAGCATGCTCAGTCCAAGCCAAGCAGCAAATCTGGGGGGGGGGGATCACATGACCCCACATACCCTCCATGCAGTACCCTCCCCTATGTGTTCTATCTGGTTTGAGCAACAATTTGGGTTTAATAGTTAGAAATCAAGCCTGTTCAGATAATGCATCAGAATCACTTAATTTCAAGGGTAGAAAAGTAAAGGTGACCTGGAAAGAGAAGGAAATGTCTATGTCCTTCTTGCTTCTGTATAATGTTTCAAGGTGATCAGACAAATTGTTTCCTCCGCCTCTTTGTCACCAATTATAATTTCCTGCTTTTATTTTACATTAGAAATGCATATTTTGCCTACCCTGTTTTTACTGAAAGGCTCTGCAGGCTAAAAGAGAAATATTATGTGGTATTATCTCCTAAGTAACAAGACAATAAGACCTGAGCAATTGATAAAAGAAGAGACTTTTATTTAAACTGTGGAAGACTCATGAATGCATGTACATAGTAACATCATCCCCATCAGCCTAAAACCTGACAGTGAAGCAAGCTAACTTCCTTACAGCATCAACATTTAAGAAAATATGAGGAGAAACAGCTATTCTATTTGCATATAGGGGAGGGCACATTCACAGTAAGTACTTGCACATGACAGTGAAGACATACTCCAAGTATAAGGACATTTCTACAGAACCACTGGGCGTAGATTGGTAGTGGAATTACATGCAATGGATGACAACAAAACGGAACTAACAGAATGGAGAGAGATTGCCCTAACATTTCAGGATGTAAATAATCCAAATATGTTACAACTGGAAGAATCACAAAGACCATTGATATTTATCCTTTTTAAAAAACTAGAAAGGCAGCAGCATGTACTTCAAAAGGTCTGAAAGAGATACAAAGTAGGGAGCAGATTCAGCAAGGTTCTACAGCACATGCCTAACTTTAAGCATGTAAGTATTGCCATTGAAGTCAACAGGACTAATCCCATACTTAAAGTTAAGCACATGTTTAAGTACCTTGCTAAACCAGACCTATTTTCATACAAGTAGATAAGGAGATGCTGGCAATTTTATTTAGCTGCCACCAACTTAATCAGGGCATACGTGGTAAATGTACTTTTTCAGGAAATGGACTCCAAATCCTTATTGGCAATAGGGGCATATCTGTCGCCCATCAAAGTCAATCAAAAAACTCCTATTGAATTTACTGTGGGATTTGTACTGGGCCCTAAATCCTTGACTTCTTTCATACACAAAATAAATGTCTAACTGTAACTTCTTCAATTACAACAATCTCCTCTACGGTTGGATTATGGACCAGCCTGGGCGAATGACGTCTGTTGCAAAAAGTAGCACAAAAGTACTCAAGAAGTAATTCTTCCACTCTACTCTGCACTGATTAGGCCTCAACTGGAGTATTGTGTCCAGTTCTGGGTGCCACATTTCAGGAAAGATGTGGACAAATTGGAGAAAGTCCAAAGAAGAGCAACAAAAATGATTAAAGATCTAGAAAACGTGACCTATGCTGGAAGATTGAAAAAATTGGATTTGTTTAGTCTAGAAAAGAGAAGATTGAGAGTTTTCAAGTACATAAAAAGTTGTTACAAGGAGGAGGGAGAAAAACTGTTGTTCTTAACCTTAGGACAAGAAGCAGTGAGCTTAAATTGCAGCAAGGGAGGTTTAGGTTGGACATTAGGAACAACTTCCTAACTGTCAGGGTGATTAAGCACTGGACTAAATTGCCTAGAGAGGTTGTGGAATCTCTATCACTGGAGATTTTTAAGAGCAGGTTAGACAAACACCTGTCAGGAATGTTCTAGATAATACTTAGCCCTGTCATGAGTGCAGGGGACTGGACTAGATGACCTCTCGAGGTCCCTTCCAGTCCTATGATTCTGTGAAAAGATGGCTTCTTCATAAAGCCCAAGAAGTAGTATTCTAACCTTCTGGGAAATAGTTGCACATCCCTGGAAATAGGGCTATTGGATAAAATGTCAATGAGCAAGAGACTGTTTCATTTAATTTGTCCCAAGTTTTGTAATACTAGTTGCAGCATGATTTCCAGATAACCCAGATTTCATTTTTGCAGTGGTGACCATTACCTGTCTGCCAGCCAGCTGTTATACAGTAATGAAATTATGCCTGGATTTTTAGCAGTTTGCTAATGACCATGGAAAACAAAATGTGTTTCCCAGGACAAAGCAATTATTTGAGAACCTACTTAAAGAGATTGAGGTTAGCTGGTGACACAGTCCCAGGTTTAAAGCTCCAATCTGTTTGAAGGTGGGCGGAAGGGTGGGGAATCTCAACTAATCCAGTGTAAAAAATCCTCAACTAATCCAATGTATCAATCAATACAAACCAAGCAGAAGAACAAGATATTAATTTTTATAAAGAAAGGAACTTTAGATATACTCATTTATTGAAATAAATTGTACAAAGCACTAGATGTAGTTTTAGATGATGAGCCTCAAATGTAACAGCCTAATGATTTATTTTCAATAGCCTTGATATTAGGAAACCTCATAATGTAGAATATTATTGCCCAGATCAGATTTAAATAGTAGGAGCAGTGGCAGTTGATGTTTTCCTCAAAAACCTAACTAAATACAAATATTTTAAAAATGATGGTTCTAACAAACTGGTTTGAAATGCATATTAGGTTTGATCAAGGAAAGATTCAGTTGTTAGATACATGTGGACAATTCCCACTGAGTTTAATGGGAATTTGCCACTCATATGTGAGGGCAGAGTTTAGAAGTCCATTTTTGCCTTAAACATTTTCATTCTAAAATAGTGACCTGCTTTCAGGGTGAAATTTAACCCCTGTTCAGAGATCTTTGTGTGAGCTCTCTGCCTGGGCTGGGGAATGAATATTACCCTCCATTGTTAAATCAGTACTTGGACTATGAGACCAGAAAACTGATTCAATAAATTGGTGTGCTCCATTTTGTTTGTTTGTGAGAAATATTTCCCATGGTAATTTTCTGAATTTAAACATATTTTAAAATGTTTTGTATTCTCATCAGCTGGTGGTGACTTTGCTCCAAAGACCAAAGCCCCTTGTAGGGGAGGGCCTGGTAGGAACAGCTCACTGAACACTGCTACAGCTCATGGCCACACTGGCTCATAGAGGATTCATTCCCTCAGTCTCCTGAGATTTGCGACACAAGGCCATTTTATCAAGCTTTGCACCAGGTACAAGGACTTGGCCCATAATGAAAGAAATTGAAATGACCCATTAAGATCATGTGAAATGATCATACTATATATAGTGCATGTAAAAGCTATTCCACACTGTAATACTTAAAGCTATTCCACACTGTAATACTTACCTTACCTTGGAGATGACAACACAATGCATCTGTGCTTCATGGTTCTTTATCACAGTGTGCCCTTGAGTCTAAACACAGTCAATGTGGCCCTGAACATCAGGAGATAAATAATCCTGGTAAATACTTTAACTAGAAAATGTGGTTTGTGATAAACTGATTATTGAACATGAACCACTAATATATGACCTCAGACAGTCTGTGTTTCTCACATTCCCAGTTACCTTCAGCTCATTAGTTTTAAGAATCTTTCATTTCTTTGCATAGAAGGAATAGTTTTTAGGACATCAGGCATATTACACTAGTATTATAAAAACAACTCAGCAAATAGAAGGGCTGAATGGAAAAACATTTTTTTCAGATTAAGGCAAAGGAAAGAAAGCAGATGTGATAAAAAGACACATGCTTTATTACCAGACTCGTTTTGTTTTCAATACATTCTAAATTGTTTATTTATTAAAAATAATTCCTATAAATCATCTGTATTCAGGACCAAGTAATGCTACTTAATTATCAAGCTTTCAGTGCTGAAAGAAGAATGACTTGATGGAAAACAGAGTCCTTCAGACAAGTCATCAGTCTGAATAGCAATCCCAGATCATTAGAAATGCTAGCACAGCATGCAGAGAAGATGTTTCAAGCCCAACTATCAAAAATATGTAGGATGAATATCTTTCTTGGACTATAACAGATGCAGTTTTATCTTGGTGAGGATACAGTTCAAAGGTGCACTGTAGCTTAAATTTCCCATGAACTTTTCCTCCCTTAAATTATTGCTGATAGATCTTTTGGTTAAACTTTCCCACTAGTCCTGTAAACGGTACAAATGATTCTCAAAAGAGTAATCTCCAATTCTGTTATATCATATGCAAAAAACCCAAACATGAACACAAAAAGCCTTCCATGGACCAGTTCTATTCACATTTAAGTCAAAACTCCCATTGATTTCAATACAATAATGGAGCTGAGGTTGTAATCACACAAAAGACAGGAAAATCAGAATTAAGGTTACCATGGTAACTTTAACTCTGGCCCCTTATAAGCATTAAAAGAGGGTCTTTCATTCTTTTGCTCACAGGATGTGCCCTTGTTCAATATTTGATTTCCCCCCACTTTGGTGTACAATAGCACTTGCTTGTTTGCTGTTTAGTCATTTTATTGAATCAAATAAAACTTGCTTTTCTCAGCCAGACTGAAAGAAAGGTCAATATTTTCCACTTTTCAAAGACCAATAAAAGCAACCTTTTGAATGTGCTTCAGTGATTTTTAAAAATTCAGGTTCAGATAGTCTCCTCCATTTCTGCAAGCTGAGGGGGGTGAGATACCTGCAGATCCTTCCCAAGCCAGTAAAACCGTCACTGTGTTGTCCAACCATCCATCACCCCAAGCCCACAGAAGCTCCTGTTCTGGAGCACTACAGGTTACTGCTCTACTGGGACCTGAGAAGGGCTATGGGGTGGGAATGAGTGGAGCCAGGGAGAAGCCACTCTCCATAGCAACATCTTTGGTTGGCCCAGAGGCTACCCATGTGGCTCTCTAAATGAGAGCTATTCTGCCTGAAGAAACACAGCCAGTGGCAACACTGTTACAGAAGGAGACACTTTGTAGTGGGAGGAGGGCCTAGCAGTAGTGTAGAGGAGCTGACTCTCCAGGTTACAATCCATACCTTCTGAATCCCCAGGATTCAAGCTGGACGGCCAATTTCCCCTTACATTGCATATTCTTCTGCCATTCTCTCTGCTGAAGGGATGATAGCCTGAGGGTACTTACAACTTTATCCTTTCACACATTGTCACTTGCGCCTTGATCAGTTTGCAGTTTTGATTGCTCAGTCTAATGTTCCTGGAAAACCAAATTCAGCTCTGCCTTAACACCACTGACTTCAGCTAAACTTCGCCTGTTTATACCAGGAACAAATGTCAACTAAAATGTAAATAATCTCATGTCACTTCCATTATAACCTAAGGGAAAAGTGCTCTTATTAACTTGAGCAGGACTGGACCACCAATGTTCACCAATACATGTGTCATTAGATGCATGTATTACATAGGCATCATTCTCTTGCTCTGGTCCCCATGATATTCTTCTTTTTTCATTCTTCTTTAAGAAAGAATTTGCTCCAAAATGCATATGTGTTTGTATAATGTAGAGTTACCATGGAAATGGCTGCTATAGCAGAAATCAATGCAGTGTGAAGGTACGGTACAATTATAACAAGGAATGAGATTCAAAGAGAAATATTTCTGAGACTATTCTAAATCATTACTACTGAAGCATCTCTTTTGACTGCAAAATTTGCGTGCATGTGTGTACTCTTATTTTAATAACAATGACATATGCACAGAGGACCTGATTCAAAGGTCACTGAAGTCAACCAAAGTCTTTCTGTTGACTTCAGTGGACTTTGGATCAGGCCCACTGAAAGGAGAAAAGATCTGAGATGACATATTTTAAATTTATTTTTTTTTAGTTGTCACAGATTTTTATTTTTTTTAAATGTAAATGTAAAAGAAACAAATCCTTTGTATAATGTAATTAGTTATGTATGCTGGAAATGCTGAGCCAGATAGGTATGGTACACCTGAGGTTTGCGCTGAGTAAAGTAACAGCCTTACATATCTCAAGAGCACTTTCTCCTTTCCTCTCTGAGTGGACCTGTTAGAGGTACATGCTCTATCATCTTTACCTGTCTTCTGTTGTCACCTCACAGTTACAGGATGTGATCCCTTTGATCTTAAAGGGCCAGATCATGATTCTGTTGTTGACATTTTGTCACTACATGTGGTCCCACTGACTTCAGTAGAACTACTCAAGGTGTGAGACATTATTAAAAGTGAGAAAGGTATCACAATGTGACCCAAATGGTGGGAGCTTTTTCACTGTGGGCCATATTCTGCCATCCTTACTCATTCTGAGTAGCACCTTCTTGAATTGTCCTATTTAAATTACTGGGATTATTCACATAATAAGGTACTACTTAAGGGGAAGGATAGCAAAATCTGGCCCTATAAAAATCAAGCATTCTTCACAAAGGTATTTCCCCAGATGTCTCTTCTGAGGAGATAATCAGGATCCCTTATGAAATGCCCATTTTGCCATTTAAAATCACTCATTATGACCATCATTGCTATTGGGTAAACAAGTCTGGGTTCCCGTTAAATTTATGTATCCCAAATTTCCTTTGAAGATGGACCCAAAAAAATAGGGACTTTCAGTCCACTAACCTCTGTCCCACCCCTTCTACACATGTTGGGTGATTGCCCACATGGGAAGAAGTCATTTTGGGGGTATCAATTAACCACAATTCCAAACTGAAGTTGCTAACCTCAACTCATTGTGTGCTTTGCCTCTTCATTTAAAGGGATGAGACTCACCTGATTCCGAGCCTTGTCTCAACACTCGCTCTCTTTCAGTATCAAATATAAATTATTGACAGAGTAAAACCAATCTTTTACAGAGCTTGTAACAAGTTTTAGGAATAATTCATGATTCATTACTATTGGAGTATCATAGAATTTCAGTGGCAGTGAATATAAGACCCTTGTTAATAACTAAAGATACGATTTTGTCATGGAGGTCACGGAATCCGTGACTTCCAGAGACATCCATGACTTCAGCCCATGGTAGCTAGAAGCCACCCGTGGTGGCTGAGGGCTGTGGGGTACCCCTTGCACCGGAGCTCCAAGCTGCCACAGGCGGTAGGAGAACTCTGCAGCACCCACCCCCTCGGGCAGCAGGAGCCCTGGGAGCTCCGAGGCAGCAGGGATACCCTGCAGCTCTTGGCCCTCATGCGTGGCAGAGCACCACAGAGCTGTGAGCCGCCATGGCCTGCCGCAGCCCCTTGCTCAATCACCGTGGGCGGCGAGGGGAGTCCGCAGCTCTAAGCCATGGGTGGTGAGGGCCCATGGAGCTGCCCAGCCACTGCAGGCGGTGTGGGGACCCAGCAGCTGAGCTCCCCATTTTTAGCAAAAGTCACAGACAGGTCATGGGCTTCCATGAATTTTTCTTTATTGCCCATGACCCTGTCTGTGACTTTTACTAAAAATATCCGTGACAAAATCTTAGCCTTATTAATAATGAATGAAATCATTATGAGCAGTGAATCATGAAAAAGCAGTAGATACTAATAGTAATGTAAAGCTGAGAGTCAAATCTTGCACTGTGCCGTAGGGAGAACACAACTATTCCTCCTTCATATCCCTGTGCCATCCTGCCCTGTGCTAGCAGGATGCTTCTGGGACCCAGCAGCTGGCTGGTAACACTGGCACCAAGTCACTACATAGAAAGGAAATAATTTGCTCTAAACTATCACCAGGACTTTAAAGTCTAGGAAATTTAAAGCTAGTGCTCATCCAAGAGAGTTTTTTGTAGGTTTTTTCCCCCCTCCCTGAATGGTTTTTAATTGTTTCTATTTTTATACCCGAACTGGTAATTTGTAACCTTTTGTTACAGTGCCAATTGAGAAGTAAACTATGATTCTTCAGTAGCTTCCTCATTTATAACATAGGCAACACATTCATACTTTTATATTGTAAGCAAATGCAGCATTTGTGAAAAGTGCTGGACTGGCCATCGCAGTGAGAGTGGTATCCAGAGGAGAGGTACAGCTCAGATGCAGGCAGTGCCCCACCTGTAAATGCTAAGTAGCATACAGCAGGGTTCTACAACCAGAAGACGTTGTTTTCCGGTTCTGAAACGCAAAAGAAGGATGATTCAACATGGCGGTCTCCTGGACACAACAGTGTACATTTTAACTCAGTGCTGCCAACTCTTACAATTCTCTTGCTGAGTCACTTAATTTTGGCTGGGATAGGAGCCCTTCTTGTAATGACCTAAGAAGCTCCAGCCTTCTAGTGAATTTCAACCCTGCCTGGGGGAAATCCCCTTCTGATTGGCTGCCCTCTCTACTTGCTTGCCTCCTCCTGGGGAAGAGCAGCCAATCAGGGTTGCTGCAGGAAGCTGACAGAGCTCTCCTGCTCAATTCCCACAGGAGCAGAGAGAAGTTTGGCAAAGGGGTGGGGGAGAGGGAGCAGCCCAAACTCAAAGGGGAATTTGTAATGGATGCTTTATTATGAATGAAGAGTCTGGGCCTATTTCCTGCTGTGTGAGGATGCAAGGGGGAAGGTGCTGAGAGCTGTGAATTGTCCTTGTGTACCAAAAGTGTTGGGAGTGAAAAGCAGGGTCTTAGTGCTACCTACAGGGCTAGACACTTCAAAGTGGACGGATAACCCCTTTTCAAGTGGTATTACCATGAGTCATATGATATTTGGTGTTTCTCTTAAAGGCCCTGCTCTTGGAATCATGTTAGTACACCTGAACCTCAGCTTTCTTTTTAAAAAAAAGTTTCTACCCTTGTATCAGAGGGGTAGCTGTGTTAGTCTGTATCCACAAAAACAATGAGGAGCCCAGTGGCACCTTAAAGACTAACTGATTTATTTGGGCATAAGCTTTCGTGGGCAAAAAACCCACTTCTTCAGATGCATGCATGGGTTTTTTACCCAAGAAAGCTTATGCCCAAATAAATCAGTTAGTCTTTAAGATGCCACCGGACTCCTCGTTTTTCTACCCCCATGGTTCCAGAAGAAACCTGGGAAACAGGGATGTTAGAGAGCCTATTCCTTCACTCTCCCACTTCCCTGGTCCTTCTCGCATGAACAGAGAGTAACAATACCCAAAGTCCGAAGGTGCAAATAATTCAGTGTTTATTGGGGTGAACTTCCAGCAAGCTTAAATCCAAGTTCCTTTTTCCTTATTTTCGAATCCCAACTTACTTCCTGTTTGCCCCTCATTTATATAGTAATATTCTTAGCTATACCTTAACCAATCATTCTACTGAAATTTACCTAACCAATCCTAACATACTGTAACATGATTAGCTAACCAATTATACCCCACCACCTAAATTAGTTTACACCCAGCAAAATTAATTATACAGCAGACAGAAACAATCACAGAACCAGACAGAGACCATGCAAATAAACAATAGCAAAGTGGAAACTATAATGACAAAACAATACAGAAGTGAGGATTTCACAACTACCTCTATAAAGGGTTTCCCTGCTGTGTCTATTGATAACTGAGTTCTTACCAGACAGAAAACTATCAAACTAAATTTCCTTTTACATGTTCTAGGCTCTTCCCTTTCTCTGGAGGTGATAGATCGTATCACCTTCCTAACAGCCCCAGACTGACTAGTTTGGAATGTGAGGATGTGACTGTTCGCTTCCCAGCTTATGGCTGCCTCTGCTGCTTAGCCAAAGGCCTTAGCCTAAGAACAGGGCCTCAGACTGTCACAGTGAGAGAAGGCCCTTACACAGATTCTTTCTTGTATACCTCTATTACTAGCTAAATGATAAACATATACCTAAATTCTTCAAGTTCAGGCCTTTACACGCAGGCCTGAATATCTATATCCTAACAAGGGAACCTTAAGACTCAAACACAGAAGACAAATAAAAAGTGTCCTACATAAATATTTAAAAAAAACAAAAACAAAAAAACTTGTGTTTTTTTTAAGCCAGTCACATGATTTATTTCATGCTTGACTCATTTTTTTAATGCTGGGGTTGGCAACACTGTATCAGTATGACACTGATTAGGGAATCTGGGGGTGGCATTAGAGGTTCCAGCCTGTAGCAGTGCATGGGATTCTTACATCCTAAGTGCAGGACTCTGCAATTGTCCTTGTTGAACCTCTTTTGGCCCAATCCTCTAATTTGTCTAGTTCACTCCAGACCCTATGTCTACCCTCCAGTGTATCTACCTCTCCCCCAGCTTAGTGTCATCTGTGAACTTGCTGAGGGTGAAATCCATCCCATCATCCAGATCATTCATAAAGATGTTGAACAAAACCAGTTGTTGCTCCTTTGTGCACTCCTGTTGACACTGCCACACCCGGAAAGGTTCTGAGCACCCATGACCACTTTGATATAGATTCCTACGTATATTCTGTCTGCCACACTCTTCCACGAGCCAAATGCCTCCAGTCACTACTACCAGCACACCTCCCCCACACCCATACCTAGGCAGAAGCTTTAAAAGCCATAAACCAGCCCTAAAAATGAAATGGTTCAGGTTGACAAGCCGACGAGGCACAAGCGCACATTTTGTGTTTAGCATGGTTAGTTGCTCGTGATTCTAAGACATCAACTCACAGATTTAGAGGGACAGGTTGGTCTCCGCACAATCACGCAAAAGGACAGGCCACCTGACAATATGTGGATGTTCTTTTATTCAGAAGGAATTAATTTTAATGGCTGTTGTGTGGCACAGCACTTTGAAAATTTATGGTTAGGGATATAAATTGTCCACTTTGCAGACAGGCTATCCTGTAAAGGGGACAGTGGTTAGTTTTCAGGGGGCAAAAGAGATCTTTGAGTGGGCTGATACATTAACTAGCAAAAACGACAAAGAGCCTAATGAGGAAGTGCATTGCAGAGTAAAAGGTAGGAGAGGAGGAAATCAAAGGGCTTTCAGCCACCATGCTTGGGATCTTAATTAACAGAGATATAAAATTGTGTTTCTGGTCCTCTATGTTGCCATTTAGGGGTGACTAGAAAGTCAGAGGTTTGGGACCTTTATATAACTGGAACTATTTGAGAAGAAAAGCAGAATTGTAGAGAAGAAATTGAATACACCTCAACAACACTAGCGCAAGCGAGCGGACTACTAATAAACCTTTGCAGCCAGCCCCTTGAGTCTGGGCACTCAGTCACTTTTATATCCAAATAGGAGATTTAAAAGATTATTGTATTGTCAAAATGATTAATTTTAAGCTTGGATGACTGCAAAGCTGCACATTTTATCCTCTCTATTTATATCATTTATTTCCAAGTAAAGATATAAAATGTACTTGTGAAATTCCATCAGTGTACAACATGTATCTATATTCCCAGGCAACTCCCCCCTACTCCCCGCCCCCATGTTTAGGTTGAGTGTACGTATAAATAGTTTAAGAGTAAAAACTTCCCCAAGAATGTTGTAATAATCCCCAAAATAAGCAGTGCAAACCCAGGAATCTGACCGTTAAGGTTAATTTAAAAGAAATGTAAACATGTTAAGGCATGGAAATGGACAATTAAGGCACCAAAACAATCTCAGCGCTGTAGAGATGCCATGAGGAAAACAAATTACGAAGAAAGTTAATCTATATCTTTACAAATCAGCTGAATCTAATTTGGGAACATAAAACAATTCCACCACAGAGCAGAATTAAGGTTAAATAAGTAGAGGTTGCACAACAAACCCAAGTATCAACATTATCCCTGTGATTACCATTCCTGTAGGGCTCTGCTTCCAGCTCCATCAGCTTTATTGCCCTCCTACTCCCTCTTTTGAGAAGCACAGATACTTCTTTTTTTTGCTGCAAGGAGTAGTAAGATATTAAGGTGACACTGTCACCTACACCTGCACAGCCATACACAACTATAGGTCAGGCTGTTCTTCCTTTCCCTGGGCATCAAGATTTTGTTGCCCCTCTTTGTCATGGGCAACATAAGAACAGCTATAATGGATCAGACCAATAGCCCGGTATCCTGTCTTCCGACAATGGCCAATGCCAGATGCTTTGTAGGGAATGAACAGAACAGGTAATCATCAAGTGATCCATCCCCTGTCACCCGTTCCCAGCTTCGGGCAAACAGAGGCTAGGAACACTTTAGAGCATAGTTTTACATCCCTGCCCATCCTGGCTAAAAGCCATTGATGGACCTATACTCCATGAACTTATCTATTTCTTTTTTCAACTCTGTTATAGTCTGGGCCTTCACAACATCCACTGGCAAGGAGTTCCACAGGTTGACTGTGGAAAATATTTCTTTTTGTTTGTTATAAACCTGCTGCCTATTAATTTAATTTGCTGACCCCCTAGTACCTGTGTTATGAGGAGTAAATAACACTTCCTTTACTGTCTCCACACCAGTCATGATTTTATAGACCTCTATCATATCCCCCCTTAATTGTCTCTTTTCCAAGCTGAAAAGTCCCAGTCTTATTAATATCTCCTCACATGGAAGCTGTTCCATACCCTTAATCTGTTTCTGTTGCTCTTTTCTGTACCTTTTCCAATTCCAATATATCCAATTACATATAACAAATTACTTATAGTTTAGATTTACGTCCCTGCACCTCTCACCCTCACTCCTGGCCCTCTCTGTCAGTATCATCATCAACTTGAAATAGGTAAGGAGAATCAATCCTTTTCTCCAGAATCAGCAGCAGCCTCCGTATGGAGCAGTGCTCCAGCCCGTGGCTCTAAAACTTTCCTTCTTTGATTACTTCTTCCTTATTAAACTATAAAGAAGTTGTCCAGCAGGAGCTTTCTGGAGGCAGAGCTGTCTACCCGAAAAGAGAGTCAGTGGAAAAGAAGCTTTGCTGCAACCACAGCTACACCCTCCTTGATGACAGGATGCCTTTTGGGAAGTCGTGCTTTGTTGACTTTGCATGTGGAGAAACCTCTCCTGCTACTGCTGCTGTCCTCAGCACTCTTCCCTTTGGATGCTACGTTTGATGAGGAAACCAGCATGCGATGAGATGATAACTTCAATTAAAAATGATCAGATGACTTTGAGCAGCTGAGACAATTATGTAGCATTCATATGACTCTAGGAGGAATACACAAATGCTGCATAGGTCTCATGCAGCCAACCGAATGAACAGTACACACAAAATCAGCTTAAAGTAACTGCAGGCCATACAGACTGTTGTCATGTACTAGGCCACTGTCTGTAGCAGGCAGATAGACTGAGGTTAGGGGGGGAAAATGTGTGCACATGGAGGATCTTCTCTCATTTTTAAGGGGGCTCACAGGGCACAATTGAAATACAGCCTTTCATTCTGAGAAAAGAAGTGAAAACAGGCTCTGAAAATCAAGTGAGGTAAGCTCATGGCACAAGGAGAAATACTACGGGGCTTTAGCCCTATGTGGCCATTCCCCAGGAACCTTATTAAATTCAATATACACAGTGACTGGCAGAGCAAACAAGATCGCAAAATGCTTCCATGGACAGCTTGTAGTCACAGAAAAAGTTCTCGTGTGTCATGCTGTCTGGCGTGGCTCACCACTATGAGTGCCTACCTCAGGGCAGACTGTCAGAAAACAAGGGCAGACGCCCCAGACTAGCAATGTTCTATTGTTAGATTTCACCAAGCCAGTAACACACGTGAACACCTGGATCACGATACCAGTCTTACGATGGAGTCACGGACAGTCCCCTTAGACTCTCCAGTCTATCTCGTCACCCAGACAAATTGAACTTTGTGATAAAAGGTTACTTAAACCTCAAATCACACCATATTAGGTTTCTACAAGTCCCAAGAGACCAGTCACTAACCCCAGATCAATTGGTACTCCAGATCTTACACCAAAGACAACACTGGTAGCCAATTCTATAGTAAACTAACTATAGCTTTATTAGCTAAGAAAAAAGAATGAGAGTTATTGAGAGGTTAACACAGGTAAAATATAATAAACAGATAAACCACAGTTTCTAACTCCAAATGGTGGCAGTGATGTAATAGACTGCCAGTTTCCCAAAAGTCTTTTCAAGGGCTACACAGAATAATTCTGGGGATCTCTGTCTTTCCATTCAGTTATTCAGCCCTGTTAGAATCCAAACAGTCCAGAGATAAAGGATCTCTCTTTGAATCAGTACTTATAGCTTCTTTTCACAGACTACAATTTGACAAGTGTCTGTAACCACTCAATGACCAATTGCTTTGAATTTAGCATTATTCTTCATTTGCATTCGTTGAGTTATTTAGTTACAGGGATATACATAATGTAAATGCCTGCCATTACATTACAATAGGAATAGATAAGTGAAAACAACACAAATAACATTCCATTCATTTTCATGAAGTTCTAACACCTGTGTACACTCTTACATTAACACACACTTTGATCTAGGGTTCTTTAATTACTGGGCATACATAATGTAAATGTAATGTAATAGCAAACAACAGGATATAGATAGGCGAAAACAATACAATTAACATCTCCTTTGTTCTCTATTAACACACAAGTGAATTGGCTTGAATATATACTAATACATTTAACTCCTTTCATATTCACACCCAAGTGAATTGGCCTATGTCTCTGGCCTAAGCTGACCTGTCAGCATCACAACAGAAAAAGTTCTACTGAACCACTCTAAAGTTGCCACAAAGCAGCTCTCTCTGGCACCAAGGCTGATTCCAAGTACTTTTATGGTGTAAGTAGAGCCTTTAGCTCCAATTTTCTCTGCAGCCTGACTGTCAACTCCACACACAGAGAACAGGAAGTTCCATCACAACTCAGGTTCTAAATCTGGAGAAGCAAGAAAGAGAATGTAGCAGCTCTGTCCAGACACTTTGCATCTCTTCACTAAATGAAGCAGTATGTGTGTAATCTACATTTAGACACTGGTAACTAAAGCAGATCGGGAATTTTCCGTTGGAATGATATCCTAATGGAGAATGCCTTTTTCTCAAAATTGAAATCCTCCATGGGAAATGATAGCAGCCCACCTAGAAGGCTCTTGTCAATTTCCCTTTCTGCCTGCAGGGAGAAAGAAAATTTGACAAGAGCCTGTAATGATGATAAAAAGAACAAGGAGTACTCGTGCACCTTAGAGACGAACACATTTATTTGAGCATAAGCTTTCATGGTCTAAAACCCACCTAATGTCTCACGCATCCAGTGAAGTGGGTTTTAGCCCACGAAAGCTTATGCTCAAATAAATGTGTTCGTCTCTAAGGTGCCAAAAGTACTCCTCATTCTTTTTGCTGATACTGACTAATATGGCTACCACTCTGAAACCTGTAATGATAATATGATCTTAGCTGTCTTTAAAAAAAAAATAAGTTCCTGGCCCTTACAGTTGCAACTAAATGCTTGAAAATGTGCCCCAAGTTTAAAAACAAAAATGCATTAATTTAAAAAAATCTTGATTTTAGAAACAATCTGACTGACAACTTTTGAATGCCTGGTGTTTGAATGCCTGTTACTGTTGTGGTCAACTTGCTTTGTTCTAATACAAACACAAGTTGGTTTCACTTTATACCTGAAAAAAACCAGACTCTTGCTGATTCCACCAGGAATACAACGTGGCAGCTTCGTAGGTGGACAGAACATATATGTTTGACAGTACTTCCAGAATAGCACAAAGCAGATTATTATATGAAAGCAACTTAGCTCTGGTCGAATTTTAAATTTAATAAGCAATGGGAGTTATATTTGGGTGGTCCATATATAGGGTGACTGCCCATCCTGAATTGGACAGGACAGTCCCAAAATGCAGAGTTCAAGTCCCGGTCCCAGGCTGAATGACTCCAGGACAGCATTTGTCCCAGATTCCCTGTTGCACCGATCCATACCTGCCCAAGGCTCAAGGGTGGCACCAGCCTCTTCCTGGTGGGGGATGGCTGAGTTGGGCCTTAGCCCACCCTTCCAGCCCCCTACTCCTCCTATCCCCCCTGAGGTACTGCCCGCTGGCCAGTCCAGAAGCCAGAGCAGGACACTAGTAAGAGCCTCCCAGGGAGCCCAGGCTGCTCTGGGGAGCCCTGCACCTCCACCTGCCCTGTAGGGGGGCCCTGTAGGGCGTGGGGACATGGGCTGCTCTCAGGTCTTATACTTAGATTGTAAGTTCTCTGGGGCATGCACTGTCTGTTTGGTTTGTGTTTGTGCAGTTCCTAGAACACTGGGGTCGTGGTCCATGACTAGGGCTCCTAGGTGCTATGATAACACAAACAATAATGATCATAATAAATAATACAGAACAACAATATTTGGCTCCTAAATAAGCTTTTGTACAAAGTGATGTGCTGGCATGGGGCCTCATTGACTTCACATGGCTGCACATGGGCCTGTCTGGGTGCAGTATTGTACAAGAGTGGGGCCCAGATGACCTGATTTTCAAAAAAAGCTTAGCAACCAGCTGCTTTTACTGACTTACTTGTAATTGAAAAGAATAGGAGCGTCCCTTTCTAAGCAAAAAGAAAAGGAGTACTTGTGGCACCTTAGAGACTAACCAATTTATTTGAGCATGAGCTTTCGTGAGCTACAGCTCACTTCATCAGATGCATGCCGTGGAAACTGCAGCAGACTTTATATATACACAGAAAATATGAAAAAATACCTCCTCCCACCCCATTGTCCAGCTGGTAATAGCTTATCTAAAGTGATCATCAGGTGGGCCATTTCCAGCACAAATCCAGGTTTTCTCACCCTCCACCCCCCCACACAAATTCACTCTCCTGCTGGATACAGACTAACATGGCTGTTACTCTGAAACCTTTCTAAGCAGCTTCACTGGCACGATCCTCCTGAGAAAACACTGACTTTATTCTTCTCCCTGCATAATTTGTGAGTCTTCCAAATGGTGGAGCTCACATACAAATTAAACCAATGCACAACTTAATGCATTTAAATGAAGCAGGGGTGTCATAGGAGAGAATTGGAGTTCTCTTGAAATGAAAATGCTTTTGTGGCTGTACTTTTCAAGACAGTGTAGAGCTACAATTGGCTTGAAAGACATCCTGGAATATTTTATTTAAACATAAGAACGGCCATACTTGGTCAGACCAAAGGTCCATGTTGCCCAGTATCCTATCTTCCGACAGTGGCTGATGCCAGGTGCCCCAGAGGGAATGAATAGAACAGGTAATCATCAAGTGATCCATACTCTGTCTCCCATTCCCAGCTTCTGGCAAACAGAGGCTAGGGACACCTGCCCATCCTGGCTAATAGCCACTGATGGACCTATCCTCCATGAATTTTTCTCATTCTTTTTTGAACCCTGTTATAGTCTTGGCCTTGAAAACATCCTCTGGCAAAGAGTTCCACAGGTTGACTGTGTGTTGTGTGAAGAAATACTTCCTTTTGTTTGCTTTAAACCTGCTGCCTATTAATTTCATTTGGTGACCCCTAGTTCATGTGTTATGAGAAGGAGTAAATAACACTTCCTTATTTACTTTCTCCACACCAGTCATGATTTTATAGACCTTTAACATATTTCCTCCCTTAGTCGTCTCTTTTCCAAGCTGAAAAGTCCCAGACTTATTAATCTCTCCTCATATGGCAGCCGTTCCATACCCCTAATCATTTTGTTGCCCTTTTCGGAACCTTTTCCAATTCCAATATAACTTTTTTGAGATGGGGTGACTACATCTGCACGCAATACTCAAGGTGTGGGCGTACCATGGATTTATATAGAGGCAATATCATAGTTTCTCTCTTATTAGCTATCCCTTTCTTAATGATTCCCAACATTCTGTTTTGCTTTTTGACTACCCCTGCACGTTGAGTGGATGTTTTCAGAGAACTATCCACAATGACTCCAAGATCTCTTTCTTGAGTGGTAACAGCCAATTTAGACCCCATCATTTTATATGTATAGTCAGGATTATGTTTTCCAACGTGCATTTCTTTGCATTTATCAATGTTGAATTTCATCTGCCATTTTGTTGCCCAGTCACCCAGTTTTGAGAGATCCTTTTGTAGCTTTTCGCAGTCTGCCTGGGATTTAACTATTATGAGTTGGTTTGTGTCATCTGCAAATTTTGCCAGCTCACTGTTTACCTCTTTTTCCAGATCATTTATGAATACATTGAATAGGACTGGGCCCAGTACAGACCCCTGAGGGACACCGCTATTTACCTCTCTCCATTCTGAAAACTGACCATTTATTCCAACCCTTTGTTTCCTATCTTTTAACTAGTTACCAATCCACGAGAGGACCTTCCCTCTTATCCCATGACAGCTTAAGCTTTAATGAGTTTGTGGACTATTGTGAGCAGGGCCCAAAGGTTACTTTCACTAAGGATTGCCAGCCACAGTGACTCTCATTAAGCAGTGACACCCGGTCACAAACAGTGACCATTAAGGGCTACTGAAGCCGTACCACTGTTGTGGCATCTTGCATGCTATGTATTTGAATGGTGTAAACACAGAGGAGGAAGAGGAATTTTTAGGGTTGCCCAAGTGAGTATAACTAGGAATCACATGTCAAAATAAACAAAAGCTAAATAGGAAATAGTTCCTAACCATGAGATCTAGTGGATGGTAGAATCCTCTCCCTAGGGAGATAGTAGAAGGAAGCCCCATCACTGAAAACACTTAAGACCGAACAAAGCAAATGACCAGAGAAGGGACCAAATGAGCACAGTCTGACCAGAGAAGTCAATCTTTCATATTTCTGTGGCTTGGCTTGTGCAAAAGGCTCATGATCGTGAGTAATGGGGCTCAGAGCCACCCTGCATGGTTAGGTCCAGGAAGAATTCTATTGACCACCTCCTCTTTCATATGGGAGGGGGAATTCTGTGCAGAGGAGTGCAAATCTCAGAGTGCAAATTTTGGATTGTGGGGAGAAATCAACGCAGCCAATGTGACTTTATTGACCAATCATTCGCCACAAATATTACATTGTTATCATATACATTTTGTGAACAACCCACAGGCTGAAATTTGTTACCTAAACTACTCAGCAGATACTTAGGAATAGTGAAAACCTTGGTAGAAATGAGGATCAGTTTGCAAATGGAATCACAATGAATAATTCAATTGATGCGAATCAAAATGTTTGACAAACCTCCTGTCTAGTCAAAATGTCAGCATGCTTTAATGGTTTTGCCTGTCACTGAGGAACACATTGAGATGAGATCATGCCCATATTATGATTCACATAATACTGGTGTTTAAAAAGAAACAAACACCAGTGATCACTGGTAAACCCTGTTTCATAGCTCTGCATTGATATGTCACCCAAGTCTGTGCAAAGTACTGTAAATCCCCATTAAAGCTTCACACTGACCACTTGCCATTTGATATTTTTTGGTACTGTTTATTTTTCTCCCACATTGTCACTATATATTAGAATATACTTCAGGAACTTATTCCTTCTCTCAGTGTTAGGCAGATAATAGTCATTTCAGGTTGATATACTGTGTTTTTTACACACCATTAAAGGAATAAAACCATCATAAAACCTGCTCATAATGAGGAAATAACATTTGCAATGAAAACGAAACAAAGAATTAACAAAACTGTCCAACAATTAAAGCTAAAAATAACTGACAGGAAAAAACCTAAAAGAAATAGAAAAACAAATATATATTCCATCTCGAAATGCTGATTGGAAAGGTCCCAGAAAGAGTAATTATTTTCTGACCAGTACATTTTCTGCTGTTTGAATGCTAAAATAAATTAAGCTCTCTTTATAGTATGCACACATACTTTTCCATATGGTCATTAATATCGCGAACAGAAAGCACTGAGCTGTTCATATTAATAGCCAACAACACACTGTCAATAAGAACCTTGATTTCTTCTGGGTTTGAGCGCTTGCGTTCAAGATTAATTTGCCTCTTCTGCTTTTCAGCTGGACTTTCAAGAATCATGCTAAGCAATCCACTCCGTAAGGTAAAGTTTCGAAGTCTTGTTACACCATCTGTATGAGACTTACTTGACTGATGACGCTTTAACAAATCCAACTTCCATACATCGTTCCACATTCTTCCTGTTGAAAAGTCTCCCAAAGCTCCAGCATCTCGACAATATACACAAACCACTCTGTTGTCCTCATCATATGTAAATATTTCACGCAGGTTAACAAGCATTACACTATGTGACTTTGGTGTAACTGTCTCTATAGTCTCATCCAACCATCCAGATTTAAATGAAGTCACTGTTCTTTTACGATTTAGACCTCTAGACAGTGACATTTTGGGATTGACATTTTTACCAGATTGGTTTATTTAAAACTAATACTTTTATAATATGACTACTATTTGAATGCACTTAACAGCGTTACTCAACAAAAGGGAAAACGGGAGATCATTCAGATCAGGATACCGGAAGTTTGTGCATAGCTCCGATCACATCCATGCATCTGCGGCAAAAAACGTGGGAAAATGGTAAAACATAACGAGTAAATGTATGAAGTCCAATGCATTTGAAAGATTTTAGTCACGAAAACAACACTTACCTTTGTTCATTTCTGGGAAATCTTTGCAGTTCCTTAGCAACTACGACCAGGAATTTTGACTTATTCGCACGTACTTGAGTTCGTACATAGCCAAATGAACAGACTACAAGGAGATGTGTGGGTCCCGACCGTCCCAACGTGATCAACGTTCCACGTTTGAAATGCGGGTGGGAAGGGGTACGATTCATTGCCCTTCTTTCCCTTTCCCCCCCTTGCCAGCTAGTAGAATCTGGCTGTGTTGATAGATGGTGGGTGAACAATGTCAAAAGTCACCAGTAAATGATATTTTGGCCTGGCTCCGATGTAGTATTTCATTTTTTGTGCGCGCGGTGTTTCGCCGTGTGCGTGGAGTTTAGGATCTGTGTGTGCATGCGCACGTGCACAGCTTAGAGGGAACAGTGGTGGAAAGAGGACAAAAAAAACGTACACAGGGAGCAGCCATAAATTGGCTTTATCAGGGGTCCATCTAACAGTGCCATCAGCCCCAGCTCGGGTGTGCCTGGGCAGGACAATGGATCCCCTCCTTCAGCACCAAATGGTTGCATTGAAGAAGTGTTGGTTACACTGTTTTAAAGATGTACTATAGCAAGAGCTATCTCTCCCTACTATTAAAGCCAAATTTTGGCATGCTTATAAGGGCAGTAGAATAACTATGAGTCACTGTCTCTGTCTATCTTCTGATTAGCACAGCTTTGTGAGCATGTGTGCGTGTGATATGATTTTGGTGGGCTCTTCTGCCCAAGATTTTTTTAAAATTATTTGGGTCACATGATACTGTCAACACCCCAATTCTCCAAAATTTGGCAATATATTATTTATGAAAGTAAGGTCTAACCACTACTTCTTTGCCAAATTTAACCTCTGCTTGAATGTTGGCATGTCCCCAAAATGGTGGTGGGTTCTCCAGATGAGTGTATCATCTGAATTTGCTTTGTAAGTTCAATTTCAGCAAAGGTCGGTCGGAAAGCAGGAGGGGTTCTAATGGAACCCTCTCTGGTTTCCTGCCAGCTCACCTGACTGACTCTTCATCAGCGCACTAGGTGAGTAGACAGGGAGTCAAGAGCCTGGAAGCCCTGGCTACCAAGCTCCCAGGCTTCTCGGCTTCTCTGCAACCCCCAAGGAGCTGGGAGTATGGAAGCCCTAGGAGAACTGGCTTCTAAGCTCATAGCTTCTTGATAGCCTGGATTCCCAGAGTCCACAGCTCCGGGACAGCCAGCCACCTCAGGGCTTTCCCTTTTTGCAGAAAGAAAAGGAGTACTTGTGGCACCTTAGAGACTAACCAATTTATTTGAGCATAAGCTTTTGTGAGCTACAGCTCACTTCATTGGATGCATTCAGTGGAAATAGTATTTTCCTCACTTCATTGGATGCATTCAGTGGAAATAGTATTTTCCACTGAATGCATCCAATGAAGTGAGCTGTAGCTCACGAAAGCTTATGCTCAAATAAATTGGTTAGTCTCTAAGATGCCACAAGTACTCCTTTTCTTTTTGCGAATACAGACTAACACGGCTGCTACTCTGAAACCTTTTTGCAGAGAATTTTGAAAGTTTGGGGATTTGCTCCAAATCAGAATGAAACTAAATTTTAAATATCAAAACCCTCTGTGGCCTTTCTCCGCACATATGTAGCTGTGAGAACCCCTAAAAAGGATCATGGTCTACAGATTGCATTAGCTACAGCCCACATTATTCTATTCAAAACAACTGGATATTTGAAACATTCTGTAGGTGCAATAAAATACTAGCCTTACATGATTTAGGTTAAGCTTCTGCATGCATAGGCACTAGGAAGTTGTTTGCTGATTGTGCTTTGTAAACCTTCTTACCTGCAATACCTCACAGAAGTCAAGTTTATCTTGGTGTCATTGCCATACATACGTCAGTAAGGTGGTATGTGAAGAAGTATTAAAATTCACCAAGGTGGAAGAAGCTGGGGAATCTAGACACTATAATTAAAGCACAGAAGAGTAGTGTTCCTTGGGGGGGTGGGGAACAGTGCAAGAGAAAAATATGACACTGTAGCTTTATGAAAAGCTTTTGAAAGATCAGAGGTTAAAATACCTATACAGAAAACAAGAAAAGTAGAAGCCAATTAGGCAACAATTAGATTAGTGATGTAAGCAGTGTCAGGATGAGCTCCACCCTGACATCTGGTGGTGAGGTGTGGCAAGTTGTGGAAAAGAACTTCAGGGGCCGATCTCATTTGCATAGGCACACCCACCACGCCTAGAATGAGACCATAGCTGCCCAAATGGTCACTTTGGCTGCTGTGGGATCCCCAGTGTCTCTGTTATTGGGGCAGGAAGAATAAATTGTTATTACCCTGATTATGGGAACTGTGCTTGGAACTGTACGTGGCCTTTTGTTATGATGGAGGGATTCACCATCAACTAAGTAGCACTCGCTAGGCAAGGGTCATGGGTTCCAAAACTGTGTGAATGGAGAGAGGCTGGGGACAAGTAGTAGTACTTGGTGGCATGGGCCCCTTGGTGAGGGCCTTACATGCTGATTGCACTTCCTCCTCTCTCCACTGTGGAATATCAGAGCTAATTTTGATTTCATTAGAAGTCTAGTTATAGGCTGCTGAGCTCACTTTGGGCTGACAGTGCACCAGCACTGGGGCTCCCCTACTATAAGCTGAATTCACCTAAGAGCTGAAATCACTGAGTGTTGTGTTAAGTAGTGGGGGAGCCTGAAGATATATTGTGGAGCAGTTCGACGCGGAGCAGTGTGTGGATGGCAGGAGCTGCTTGTGGGCCGTGGAGCTGAGTTCGTGGGGCAGCTGAGCGAAGGAGTTCGTGGGGCGGCTGGCGGAGCGGAGCGCAGCTGAGCGAAGGAGTTTGTGGGGCGGCTGGCGGAGCGGAGCGCAGCTGAGCGAAGGAGTTCGTGGGGCGGCTGGCGGAGCGGAGCGCAGCTGAGCGAAGGAGTTCGTGGGGCGGCTGGCGGAGCGCTGCTATGGAGCTATGGGGCGGTCAGCTTCAGATCACGTAAGGTGCCTCTTACCCCCGTCCCATTTCCACCCAGGTTGGGAGGTAAAGCTCCGCCGATAAACTTTCGAACTCTGGGGCTGCCCTGACCAGGGACAGAGACTTTTGGGGCATTGGACTTTTGGGACTTTGGGTGATTTGGGGTTGCTGGACTCAAGAACCAAAGGGAAAAGGGCATGCCCCAATTTGCCTGGGGTGGGGTTGTTTTTGCTCATGGGTTGTGTTATGAATCCTGTTGGTGGTGTTTCCCCAACATAATGCCACATTGTTTCTCTCTGTTATTAAAAGACTTTTGCTACACTCAGACTATGTGCTTGCGAGAGGGGAAGTATTGCCTCTTGGAGGCGCCCAGCGGGGGTGGTATATATTTTTCCCAGGTCACTGGGTGGGGGCTCGAGCCGGTTTGCATTGTGTTATTGGAATGGAACCCCTAGATATTGAACCCGGCCCTTGTTGCTGCCAACTCTGACGGGCAGAAGGGTTACATTTTTGGGGGCTCGTCCGGGATCGCCTGGGTCAGTACCCCTCGCAAGCACCTGTTGAGTGATCCACTACATTGGGAAACAATTTATATTTTTTTTGTTTGTGCTTATATTTTGAGGAAATTACTGTTTGTATAATGGCTAATATGTCAGGTTTGTTGGGCCCTGGCTCAGCAGCTTCTAGCTCGGAGGCTGCAGCCTCGGCTGATGATTGGACAAAAGCTCTGGGGCAAATATTGGAAAAGGTTGTGCTGCCCCATGCTGAGTCAGACTCTTGTCGTAAGTTAAGATTATTTGCTGGGGAGGAGGAGTTTGAACCCTGGTTAGAGCATACCACTGAAATGCTGCAAGAGTGGGCCGTACCAGATGCAGAAAAGCGAAGATGCCTTATAGAGAGCCTTGGCGGCCCAGCATTAGATGTGATTCGCACCCTGAAGCTCATTGACCCTGGGGTCAGTGTGAAGGACTGCCTAGAGGCCCTTGAACACAACTTTGGGAGCGTAGAGGGCCCTGAAGACAGCTACTGTAAGTTCCTTAATTCCCGACAACAAAAGGGCGAGAAGGCTTCAGCCTACATACAGAGACTGGAGAGACTGCTTCAGAGAGCTGTCATGAGGGGAGCAGTGACTGCTGAGCAGATGGATCAGACCAGACTGGCTCAAATTGTAAGAGGAACTCAGTATCAGAACCCGATTCTACTTCATCTCCGGCTAAGAGAACGACGGGAACATCCCCCAAGTTACTCCCAGCTGATAAAAGAGGTCAGAGAGGAGGAAGAAAGGCAGGCTGCCAGTGAGTTTTGGGAAGCCCAAACATCGGAGCCAGCCAGCACAACACCACTGCAAATGGCCAGTGTACTGATGGTGAGCACCAGAGAGGAACTTGCCCAACAAATGCAGGTCCTGACGGAACGGATAGCTGAGCTGCAAAGTACCGTTGACCGAGTTAAGACTTCTAGGAATAAGAAGCCTCAAACTGTGGCGATTGAGAAGCCCGCACTTAGAGCCACCATCCCCCCCAGGCGAAGGGGGAAAGGTCAATTCTTCTGCTACCGATGTGGTCAGGATGGACACAGTGCTGCCAAGTGCCGTAATGAAGAAAACCCCTCCTTAGTGTATGGAAAGCTGAGGATCAGTTGGGAGAGATCCGGTAGCTGCCAGAGGGTCTGGGGACGGGGACCCCCCAGGTCTGCAGGATTTGAAGATTCCCCCAGAAAAGACTGTCCAGCTGGGATCCCTGCAGGACTCATAGGGCCTCGAGCAGAGGTCATGGTGAGGATCGAAGGGGTGGAGTGTAAAGCAGTGCTTGACACTGGATCTCAAGTGACTATTATATTTCAGTCATTCTACCAACAGATGCTTAGGCACCTGCCTATACAGCCACTGACTGGCCTTGGCCTATGTGGCCTCAGCATGGATGAATACCCCTATCAAGGGTATGTCATAGTGCACCTGGAATTCCCAGAGGAGGTTGCTGGGGTAAGAGAAGAGGTAGACACAGCTGCCTTAATATGCCCTGACCCTAAAGGGACTTCCGATGTGTCTGTGCTGATAGGGACCAACTCCAGTCTCTTCAAGGTACTCGCGGATTACTGCAGAAGGCGGGCTGGGGACCAGTACCTGAATACCCTGATGATCCATACGCTTTGTGCTGAAGCCTATAGGAAAATTGAGAGCGCTAAAAGGGACACATCTGAGCTACCGCTTGGGGCACTGAAGTACGCGGGCACAACCCCCTTAGTAGTGCCTGCAAGGACGGAGCAAGAAGTGCTTGTCATGAGTACCTGTCTGAAAGGCAGTAAAGGGACGTTAGCAATGATAGAGCAGCCGATGGGAGGAGAGCTCCCTGAAGGAGTGCTGGTCCCCAGTGGAGTCATAACCCTACCTGCTGAAGCCCAGGAAAGGGTGACTATACTGATTGCTAATGAAACGAGTCGTGATATTTTTGTGAAGCAAGGACAAAAGATAGCAGACCTCTTTGAGCCTGAGTCGATTGTAAAACCCCAGTATGAAACTCCAGTTTCGGCAATAGACCCAGCAAAGTTTGACTTTGGAGATTCACCAGTGTCCGAGGACTGGAAAGATCGCCTGAGGAAGAAACTTTGTGAAAGATCCAAGGTGTTCTCACTGCATGAGTGGGATGTGGGATGTGCAAAAGGAGTAGAGCACAATATCAGACTACATGACTCTCGACCTTTCAGGGAGAGATCTAGGAAGATTGCTCTCTCTGAGATGGAAGATGTGCGACATCATCTTCAGGAGCTGGCTGTGAATGGCATCATTACAGAGTCCCGCAGCCCATACGCCTCACCCATTGTGGTAGTCCGCAAAAAGAATGGGAAAATCCGGATGTGTATTGACTACCGCACCCTAAACAGCCGTACTGTGGTCGACCAGTACACTATGCCTCGAGTGCAAGACGCCTTAGACTGTTTGCTGGGAAGCCAGTGGTTCTCTGTGTTGGATCTTCGAAGTGGATACTACCAGATCCCTCTGGGAGAAGAAGATAAGGAGAAGACAGCCTTCATCTGCCCATTAGGGTTTTATCAGTTCGAACGCATGCCCCAAGGGATTTCTGGAGCACCTGCCACCTTTCAACGTCTCATGGAGAAAGTTGTGGGAGACATGAATTTACTGCAAGTGTTAGTTTATTTGGATGACCTGATTGTGTTTGGAAGAACCTTAGAGGAGCATGAAGAAAGACTTCTTAAAGTGCTTGATAGGTTGGAGGATTATGGTCTGAAGCTTTCAATTGACAAATGCCAGTTCTGCAGAACCTCAGTGAAGTATGTGGGTCACATTGTGTCCCAAGAAGGTGTGAGTACCGATCCTGATAAAATAGAAGCACTCACTACATGGCCACGTCCAAGTAACTACAGAGAACTCAAGACCTTCCTTGGATTTAGTGGCTACTACCGCAGATTTGTGAAAAACTATGCTACGATTGTAAAGCCTCTGAATGATCTTACCAGGGGACATCAGTCCAGCAAGAACAAATCTAAGTCCAAGAATAAGGGGAGGTCCCCAAAGCCTCCTGTGCAGAGACACAATGGCCCCTTTGCACCATTTGGGCCACGGTGGGATGAGAGATGTGAAAGGGCTTTTCGAGAAATCATTACTTGCCTAACTCATGCTCCAGTCCTAGTTTTTGCCGACCCAAGCAAACCATTTATCCTGCATACTGATGCCAGTTTGGAGGGTCTGGGAGCAGTCCTGTACCAGGAAGAGGAAGGCAAATGTAAACCGGTAGCCTTTGCCAGCCGAGGATTGTCTGATAGTGAAACTCGCTATCCCACCCACAAGCTGGAGTTTTTGGCCTTGAAATGGGCCATCACTGAGAAATTTCGAGACTACTTGTATGGTGCTCAGTTCCAGGTGTGGACAGACAACAATCCACTGACTTATGTGTTAACAAGTGCTAAGCTGGATGCTACAGGGCAGAGATGGGTGGCCGCCTTGGCTAGCTATGAGTTCAGCATTCAGTACCGATCAGGGAGAAGCAATGTAGATGCAGATGCATTGTCCAGGCGTCCGCAGGCTCCAGAAGTTGCTGTGATACCCACAGATGGAGTGAGAGCTATTTGCAGTGTGAGTCGCCGAGAGCCAGAGGCCCGTGAAAACTTTCAGGGATGTGTTGCAGAAGCTTTGGGCCTGCCCCCTGAATGCATGCCTTCTGCTTCGGTGAACTATATTGCATTAGACCAATCTCCTTTGCCCATGCTCAATGCGGCTGACTGGCAAGAAGCCCAGCGGCAAGATATTGACATTCGTGATACACTACTTGCCAAAAGGGAGGGGCGAAGCCCAGCTGCGGTTGTCCCACCTAACCCGGAGGGTAAACTACTATTGAGAGAATGGACCAAACTAAAACTGATTCAGGGAGTGCTACACCGAATGACCACTGACCCTTTACAAAAACAACGAGCACAACTAGTACTGCCAAAAAAGTACAGAGCCCTGGCCATGAGGGCCCTGCATGATGACTTTGGGCATTTAGGGATGGAGAGGACCCTGGAACTTATTCGTAGTAGGTTCTATTGGCCCCGAATGGCTGAAGATGTTCGCAGGAAATGTGAGACTTGCGCTCGATGTGTTCAAAGGAAAACTCTGCCCACGAGGGCTGCATATCTCAAGAACATCACCAGCAACAAACCTTTGGAGTTGGTATGCATTGATTTCTTGTCTGTGGAGGTAGACAAGAGGAATGTTGGAAACATTCTAGTAGTGACTGACCATTTTACACGGTATGCACAAGCATATCCCACACGTGATCAGAAGGCCACCACCGTTGCTCGAGTATTGTGGGACAAATATTTCTCAGTCTATGGATTCCCGGCTCGGATACACTCTGATCAGGGGCGGGATTTTGAGAGTCACCTTCTGAAGGAGGTGCTGAAGATAGCAGGAATTAAAAAGTCTAGGACAACGCCTTATCACCCCCAAGGTGATCCTCAGCCCGAGAGGTTCAATCGAACCCTATTAGATATGTTGGGAACTTTGCGACCAGAGCAGAAGGCAACCTGGAGCCAGCATGTCGCATTTCTGGTGCATGCCTACAATGCCACAAAGAACGATGCTACGGGAGTCACCCCATATCTCTTGATGTTTGGGCGAGAACCAAGATTACCCATAGACTTGTGCTTTGGTGTATCAGAGGATGGAGATAGCTATGAAACTCATCAGCAGTATGTATCCCGACTAAGAGAAAAGCTGCGGGATGCTTATCGCTTAGCTACCGCTGCGGCTCGGAAGAACGCAGACCGCAACAAACATCGATATGATGCTAGAGTGCGTTCGCAGGAGCTCCAGCCGGGGGACAGAGTCCTGCTGCGAAATTTGGGTATTGCTGGCAAACACAAGATAGCTGACAGATGGAAGGCAATACCTTACCTGGTGATGGAAAAGCTGGGAGATCTGCCAGTCTACAAGATCAAACCTGAAGACGGTCCAGGGCAAATAAAGACGGTGCATAGAAACCTTTTGCTCCCTGTGGGGGAATTGGTAAGCACCCCTTGTGAGATGGGCCACGGCAGGGCCGCCGGGCAGAACAGAGGTGCTAGACCAAAGCCGCCATCCAACACAGACAGTGGGCCCCCTGCAGCTAACTTACCCCTATTCTGCACATCTGAGAGTGAGTCTGAGGAGGAAGACACAACCCTGGTGTATCCTGGGATGGAGACAAGATTTCAGTCTCGATCAGCTGAACCAAACGAGAGTTTTCCCTCTTCCGCCCTAAACCCAATGGCGGAACTATTTAGGCCCATTTCTGATACCCCGGTGCTGCTGATGAGACCCCCCTGTGATGACACACACAGGTTATTGGACAATGGGGACAGACAGGTAGAGGATGTCCTGGGCACCTTGGACCCTCCAGCGTTAGAACTAGGAGTGCAGGGGCCTACGCCAGTAGCCGAGGGACCCTCCAGGGAAGCCTCTCCATCCGTCACTCAAGAGGATGTTCCCCCTACCTCGGCAACAGAGATTCTCAATAGACGAGACAGGGTGATAAGACCAGTGAAACGGTTAACTTATGATGCACCTGGGGTGACTAGTGAGGAGCCAATACATTTAGCACACAGGCTTGTGGAAGCTAAAGTGGGCTTCCTGAGGCCCTTTGGAGGAAACCAATGAGTTGGTATAAAGGGAGTGTGATTTGTCGGGACGACAAAGTCTCGGCTGGGGGGAGGATGTAAGCAGTGTCAGGATGAGCTCCACCCTGACATCTGGTGGTGAGGTGTGGCAAGTTGTGGAAAAGAACTTCAGGGGCCGATCTCATTTGCATAGGCACACCCACCACGCCTAGAATGAGACCATAGCTGCCCAAATGGTCACTTTGGCTGCTGTGGGATCCCCAGTGTCTCTGTTATTGGGGCAGGAAGAATAAATTGTTATTACCCTGATTATGGGAACTGTGCTTGGAACTGTACGTGGCCTTTTGTTATGATGGAGGGATTCACCATCAACTAAGTAGCACTCGCTAGGCAAGGGTCATGGGTTCCAAAACTGTGTGAATGGAGAGAGGCTGGGGACAAGTAGTAGTACTTGGTGGCATGGGCCCCTTGGTGAGGGCCTTACATGCTGATTGCACTTCCTCCTCTCTCCACTGTGGAATATCAGAGCTAATTTTGATTTCATTAGAAGTCTAGTTATAGGCTGCTGAGCTCACTTTGGGCTGACAGTGCACCAGCACTGGGGCTCCCCTACTATAAGCTGAATTCACCTAAGAGCTGAAATCACTGAGTGTTGTGTTAAGTAGTGGGGGAGCCTGAAGATATATTGTGGAGCAGTTCGACGCGGAGCAGTGTGTGGATGGCAGGAGCTGCTTGTGGGCCGTGGAGCTGAGTTCGTGGGGCAGCTGAGCGAAGGAGTTCGTGGGGCGGCTGGTGGAGCGGAGCGCAGCTGAGCGAAGGAGTTTGTGGGGCGGCTGGCGGAGCGGAGCGCAGCTGAGCGAAGGAGTTCGTGGGGCGGCTGGCGGAGCGGAGCGCAGCTGAGCGAAGGAGTTCGTGGGGCGGCTGGCGGAGCGCCGCTATGGAGCTATGGGGCGGTCAGCTTCAGATCACGTAAGGTGCCTCTTACCCCCGTCCCATTTCCACCCAGGTTGGGAGGTAAAGCTCCGCCGATAAACTTTCGAACTCTGGGGCTGCCCTGACCAGGGACAGAGACTTTTGGGGCATTGGACTTTTGGGACTTTGGGTGATTTGGGGTTGCTGGACTCAAGAACCAAAGGGAAAAGGGCATGCCCCAATTTGCCTGGGGTGGGGTTGTTTTTGCTCATGGGTTGTGTTATGAATCCTGTTGGTGGTGTTTCCCCAACATAATGCCACATTGTTTCTCTCTGTTATTAAAAGACTTTTGCTACACTCAGACTATGTGCTTGCGAGAGGGGAAGTATTGCCTCTTGGAGGCGCCCAGCGGGGGTGGTATATATTTTTCCCAGGTCACTGGGTGGGGGCTCGAGCCGGTTTGCATTGTGTTATTGGAATGGAACCCCTAGATATTGAACCCGGCCCTTGTTGCTGCCAACTCTGACGGGCAGAAGGGTTACAGTTATAATTAGTTAGATTAGTTAGTTAGAAGTAATACGATGAAATTAATAAAGTGAAAATTTAGACTGACTATCAGGAAAACAACTTCTTGACTGTGAAATGGTCTGCTAAGGAAAGTGGTGAAAGCCCCATTGCTTTGGACCTCTATACTCAGACCTGACTAGATATTGTAAAGGGCACTCCTGCACTGGCTGGGAGATGTACTGAATGAACAAATCGTTAACTTCTTTAACTTCTGTGATTCTCTGAAGTAAAGTGAGTCAGACATGCCATTTCTGATTAGACTAGGGAGCCGTTTCATTCTATTTAAAGGGTTACAAAGAGAAAGTTCTCTTGGCTCCACAAGTGAGGGATGGAAACACAAACCAGCCCTTCATTAATGTACTCAGAACTGAGTCCCTTTTCTAGTCTTCCTCAGAAGTTGCTCACTAGCTTTTCTAGAGAATTCTTAAATGATTAATTCTGCCCTACATGAAACACACCTTAAACTTTAGTCCAAGACATCAATTCAGAACAATTGATCACTATTCTCTTTATAACAGCCTACTTAACCTTTTTGAAGGTTGCTATCAGCTCCTCCCTCAGTCTCCTTTTCTCAAGAATAAACATGCCCAGTTTTTTTACCTTTCCTTGTAGGTAAAGGTTTTTTAAACCTTTCATCATTTTGGTTCCTCTCCTCTGGACTCTCTCCAATTTGTCCACATCTTTCTTAAAATGTGGTACCCAGAACTAGACACAGTAATCCAGCTGAGGTCTCACTAGTGCAGAGTGGAATGAAACAATTACCTCACGATTCTTACTATTACTATGCCCCAGAATGATATTAGCCTATTTTGCAACTGCATCACATTGTTGGCGAATATTAAATTTTCATAAAATCATAGGATTGGAAGGGAACTTGAGAAGTCTTCTAGTGCAGTCTCCTGCACTCATGTCAGGACTAAGTATTATCTAGACCATCCCTGACAGGGTTTGTCTAACCAGCTCTTAAAAATCTCTAGTGATGGAGATTCCACTTCCTCTCTAGGCAATTTATTCCAGTGCTTAACCACCCTGACAGTTAGGAAGTTTTTCTTAATGACCAACCTAAACCTTCCTTGGTGCAATTTAAGCCCATTGCTTCTTGTCCTATCCTCAGAGCTTAACTAGAACATTTTTTCTTCCTCCTCCTTGTAGCTATCTTTTATGTACTTGAAAACAGTTATCATGTCCCCCCTCAATCTTCTCTTCTCCTGACTAAATAAACCAATTTTTTTTCCAATCTTCCCTAATAAATCACATTTTCTAGACTTTTAATAACTTTATTGCTCTTCTCTAGACTTTCTCCAATTTGTCCACATCTTTCCTGAAATGTGGCACCCAGAACTGAACACTCTAGTTAAGGCCTAATCAACATGGAATAGAGTGGAAGAATTACTTTTCATGTCTTGCTAACAACACTCCTGCTAATACATCCCAGAATGATGTTTGCTTTTTTTTTGCAACAGTGTTACGCTGTTCATTCATATTTAGCTTGTGATCCACTATGACCTCCAGATCCTTTTCCTCAGTACTCTTTTCTAGGCAGTCATTTCCCATTTTGTATGTGTCCAACTGATTGTTCTTTCTAAAGTGGAGTACTTTTCGTTTGTCCTTATTGAATTTCATCCTATTTCCTTCAAACCATTTCTCCACTTTGTCCAGATCATTTTGAATTTTAATCCTATCTTCCGAAGCCCTTGCAACCCCTCCCAGCTTGTTATCATCTGCAAACTTTATAAATGTACTCTCTATACCATTATCTAAATCAGTGGTGGGCAACCTGTGGCCCATCAAGGTAATCTGATTGCGAGCTGCGAGACATTTTGCTGATGTTGACCATCCGCAGGCATGGCCCCCCACAGCTCCCAGTGGCCGCAGTTCACCAGGCTGCGGGGGACCACGCCTGTGGATGGTCAAAGTCAGCAAAATGTCTTGCGGCCCACAATCAGATTACCCTGATGGGCCGCATGTGGCCCGCAGGTTGCCCACCACTGATCTAAATAATTGATGAAGATATTGAACAGACCTGGAACTGATCCCTGCAGGAGCCCTCTTGATATACCCTTCCAGCTTGACTGTGAACCGCTGATAATTACTCTTTGGGAACAGTTTTCCAACCACTCATCTCATAGTATCTCCATCTAGGTTGTATTTCTCTAGTTTGTTTATGAGATGGTCATGCGAGACTGTATCAAAAACCTTACTAAAGTTAAGATATCCCACATCTACCGATTCCCCCATAACCACAAGGCTTGTTACCCTGTGACAGAAAACTATTAGATTGGTTTCACACGATTTGTTCTTGACAAATCCATACTGACTGTTACTTATCACCATATTATCTTCTAGGGTCTAGGTGTCTGCAAATTGATTATTTGCTCCATTATCTTTCTGGGTATAGAAGTTAAGCTGACTGGTCTGTAATTCTCCAGATTGTCCTTATTTCCCTTTTTATAGATTGGCACTATATTTGCCCTCTTCCAGGCCCCTGGAATCTCTCTCGTCCTCCATGATTTTACAAAGATAATCACTAATGGCTCAGATATCTCCTCAGCTGGGTCCTTGAGTATTCTAGGATGTATTTCACCAGGTCCTGGTGACTTGAAGACCTCTAACTTGTTTAAGTAATTTTTAACTTGTTCTTTCCCTATTTTAGCTTCTGATCCTACTACATTTTCACTGTCATTCATTAAGCTAGATGTCCAATTGCTACTAGCCTTTTTGGTGAAAACTGAAACAAAAATGTCATTTAGCACCTCTCCCATTTCCACATTCCTGTTATTGTTCCCTTGCCCATTGAGTAACAGGCCTACCCTGTCCTTGGTCTTCCTCTTTCTTCCGCTGTATTTGTGCAATATTTTCTTGTTACGCTTTATGTCTCTAGCTAGTTGAATCTCATTTTTTGTGTTGGCCTCTCTAATTTTGACCATACATACTTCTGTTATTTGTTTATACTCATCCTTTTTAATTTGACTTAGTTTCCACTTTTTGTAGAAGCCTTTTTGAGTTTCAGATCATTGAAGATCTCATGGTTAAGCCAGGTTGGTCTCTTGACATACTTCTGATCTTTCCTACACAGTGGGAGAGTTTGCTCTTGTGCCCTTAATAATGTATCTTTGCCAACTGTCTTCAACTGTTTTCCCCTGACTTGCTTCGCATGGGAATCTTACCTACCTACTTCCTGTGTTTGCTAAAGTCTGTCTTCTTGAAATCCATTATCTTGATTGTGCTGTTTTCCCTCCTACCATTCACTAGAATCATGAAGTCTATTATTTCAAAAAAAAAAAAAGAAAGAAAGAAAAGGAGGACTTGTGGCACCTTAAAGACGAACAAATTTATTTGTTCGTCTTTAAGGTGCCACAAGTCCTCCTTTTCTTTTTGCGGATACAGATTAACACGGCTGCTCCTCTGAAATGTGTCTATTATTTCATGATCACTTTCACCCAAGCTGCTTTCCACTCTCAAATTCTCAACCAGTTCCTCCCTATTTGTTAAATCAAATCTAGAACAGTCTCTCCCCTAATGGTTTTCTCTACCTTCTGAAATAAAAAGTTATGTCCAATACATTCCAAGAACTTGTTGGACAGTCTGTGCCCTATTGTGTTATTTTCCCAACAGATGTCTGGGTAGTTGAAGTCCCCCATCATCACCAAGTCCTCTGGCTTCGGATGGATTTTGTTAGTTGTTTAAAATAAGCCTTATCCACATCGTCTTCCTGGTTAGGTGGTCTGAAGTAGATCCCTACCATGACATCATCCTGTTTTTTTACCCCTGTTATCCTTATCCAGAGACATTCAACAGGTCTGTCTCCCATTTCCATCTCAACCTCAGTCCATTTTTTATATATAAGGCAACATCTCCTTCCTTTTTTCCCTACCTGTCCTTCCTGAGCAAGCTGTACCCTTCTAGACCAATATTCCAGTCATGTGTATTATCCCAACAAGTCTCTGTGATGCCAACTATGTCATAGTTGTGTTTATTAACAAGCATTTCTAGGTCTTCCTGCCTCTACCCCATACCTTGCGCATTAGTATACAGACATCTAAGATACTGATTTGATTTCCCCCCATGTTCTCTCTTGATCCAATATAACACCCAGATCCTTTTCTGCAGTACTACTTTCTAGCCAGTTATTCCCAATTTTCTATTTATGTTTGACTTTTCATTCCTAAGTGTAATGCTTTGCACTTGTTTTTACTGAATTTCATCTTGTTGACTTCAGACCATGTGACAGAGATGGTAATTTCCTGCACTATCTTTGGGAGATCTTATTGAATTAAGTTTCAGTATCTTTGGAGTCCGGTGTATTAAATATAAAGGTTATGTATTATTGTGGGCCTGGATGACCAAAGGACTATATTGAACAAAGTAGCAGACAAGAATGAAGTATTGGGACAATACACGTGAAGTGGATTTCCTGGGAAGTATCTCGGGAGAGGTGAATGCAAATTCTCTCCTCCTTGTTTGAGCAATGAGACTTCAGACAGCACTGCCTGCATCAACATTAATCTGGAAAGACTGATACTGTTAGCAGAATGCAGCTTCAGGAAGATGATCGGTAAGACCTGATGCATCATTTTCTCCAGAACATATCAAATTTGGTTTCTATGCCTTTGTAGCCTCAATACATTACTCCCATGAGGCTAGGTCAGAGGTGGGCAAACTACGGCCTGCGGGCCACATCCGGCCTGTGGGACCCTCCTGCCTGGCCCCTGAGCTCCTGGCCCAGGAGGCTAGTCCCCAGTCTCTCCCCTGCTGTTCTCCCTCCCCCGCAGCCTCAGCATGCCATGCCGCTGGCGCAATGCTCTGGGCAGCTGGGCAGCACAGTTGCAGAGCCGTGGCCTGACCTGGTGCTCTGGGCGGCTCAGATGGGGTGGCAGGGGGCAGTCAGGGGTGGGAGGTCTGGGGGTGGTCAGGGGACAGGGAGCAGGGGGTGGTGGATGAGGTAGAAGTCCCCGAGGGACCGTCAGGGAACAGGGGGGTTGGATGGAGCAGGAGTCCCGAGGGAGCCATCAGGGGCTGAGAAGCAGGGCGGTCAGATAGCAGGCGGGGGCCGGGCCACGCCTGGCTGTCTGGGGAGACACAGCCTCCCCTAACTGGCCTGCCATACAATTTTGGAAACCCAATGTGGCCTTCAGGCCAGAAAGTTTGCCCGCCCCTGGGCTACGTGCTGTACAAACACATGGAGAACAATAGTCCCTTCCCTAAAGAGCTTTCATCTAAAAGACAAGACATAACTAGTGGAGGAGACAAATAAATGGACCATGGTAAGGGGCTGGGGAGACAGGGTAACAAAAATGTGTGAAATTATTAGCCAATCAGGAACATTAACCACAAGTGACCATTGCCACATGCATAGGAATCTATGTGCCATACTCCAGAGATCCACAGGAAGGGGCTACGTCCAGAGAAATGTACAATCGGTGCAACTGAAATAAAATATTATGGTAATATCTGTGGGTATCAAGCCTAACCTTGAAACATCACTGAGATGAGGCCATTGGGGAATTAAGCAGCATGCTTCATTAAAGGGTTTGGGTTTTTTTTAATTATAGGTATATTCATGGCAACAAACAAAATCCAACCCTCCAGGCTCTATATGTAGCTGATGACAGAACAAGGAGTAATGGTCTCAAGTTGCAGTGGGGGAGGTTTAGGTTGGATATTAGGAAAAACTTTTTCACTAGGAGGGTGGTGAAACACTGGAATGCATTACCTAGGGAGGTGGTGGAATCTCCTTCCTTAGCTATTTTTAAGGTCAGGCTTGACAGAGCCCTGGCTGGGATGATTTAGTTGGGGATTGGTCCTGCTTTGAGCAGGGGGTTGGACTAGATGACCTCCTGAGGTCCCTTCCAACCCTGATATTCTATGATTCTATGTACTGACCCAAAGCTTCGATATCAACAATATATGCATGTTTTTCATTTTATGTCCCATAGCTGTATACTTAAATTTAAACACTCCAGGTGTGGGGGGCAGGGGGCTGCTTTATGTTGGT
The DNA here is from genome assembly GCF_965140295.1 of Lepidochelys olivacea. Lineage (NCBI taxonomy): Eukaryota > Metazoa > Chordata > Testudines > Cheloniidae > Lepidochelys > Lepidochelys olivacea. Next base: position 37,217,430 of record NC_140411.1, on the reverse strand, counting down.
AAAATATTTTGCTCACATTTGATAAAGCACATTAATTTCTTAGCTTGCAAACATCTGCATGATGAGATGCATTCAAAAGCAGTTAAAATAGCTGTTACTGGATAATCCCATTGGTATTTGGTGCCTTGTTATCAAAACAGTAATAAAATAATGCATTGTGAAGTCACATTTGTTAAAGTCAACAGAAGGTTTTCTATTTCAGTCTGCCACTAAGACAGAGGAAATCATCAATTGGAAAGAACGCAAGTTTCCAAACATAAATGAAACATCAATTAGAGGCAATTACCATACAATTAGTCTCAATGGACGGTACATCACTATACAACAAACCCGTAGTTATGGCATTACCTTTGTAAATAACTTCTGTTTGGTTTTCAACTCAGATGCCCCCTTTTCTGATGTCAATCTACAGTGGTACAGAAAGATTTTTAATTATTATAGCAGTTTTAAATAACTCATTTTTTTCCTATAAAATATTCAAGCTCTGGTTGACAGGGGAGGTGACTGGTAGAGCTGTGATGATTGTAAACATCCAAACCAATGGAGCTTCCATTTCTATCTTGAGCAATCCCTTGGGAGACTTTTCCACATTTTTATAGAACTCACTGTGGCGAAGAGCATCCTGATATTCAGCCTAAATGTTCCTTTTCTGAATTGTATCCCATCATTTTTCAGTGTATCCTTGAGGAGCAAATGAATTAGAAATATTTTCAGCTTCACTTCCCATTATATCTGTTAATGAGTTGCTTTACCATTTGATGCTCTCTGCGTTAAGCTTCGTTGTGGTTCAGGTTCTGGAGAAGAACTTCCACCCAGGTCATTGTGTGGGTTTGTCAATCCATTGTGCGTACCGGAGTTGTGACCCTTGCCTCTCCTGCCAGAGATCCTGTGGTCAAATTCCCAGTATGCTTGGGCAGAGGTTAAGTTCTTATCGCCTTCTGACTCTACGTTCTGTGCCAACGGTAAAGAATCATGGGAGGCTTCTATCTAGATTCTGATCTGGCACCCATCACCACAGTATCTGAGCGATTCATTGTGGTATTTTAGGGCCCAACTCTCATTTATACAAAGGCCCCTTTATACCACTGAGTTAATGTAAAAGGGTCTGGAAGTATTTATGTCCATGTTAAGGTTCCTTGTCATGGCCAGAATACTGTAAAGGGCTGGTGGGTAAGTCTCTTTGCTCTTAACACTGAACAAGGAACTTTATTAGAATAAAGTAAACAATATTATCCCCAAAACTGCACTCTCTCTCTCTCTCTCTGCTCCTCTGTAAAGCTTCCCCAGGAGCCTTCCCCAGTCCGCTCTTGACAGTTTCCTGACACAGAATTAAAGAAACAGTACAAACATGCTAGCATGCCTGGCCAGCAGAAAAGCAACAGAATCAATGGTTCTAGGGCCTCTTCTTTCCTCAAGGTAGACACTGAGTGGCAGAATGGGCAGTCAGAGGTTCTTCTGCCTTCCCCTGATGCCCAGAGAGCAGCAGAGCCAATGGTTTGGGGCTCTCTGCCCACTCTCTTCCCCATCTGCTCTAAGTGCAATAATGGTAGCAGCCATAGTAATATGGTCTCCCCATGTATGTACCCCAGCTGGGGTGGGATTTGGAGATTTAGCATGTTTGGAGGGTGAGGAGGTGGCTGGGCAGAGCAGGGCAGGCTCCTGTCCATTCCTACCTGGCTTCGGGTGGTGCAGCAACAACTACTGCTGTTCCTCCCTTGTGTAGAGCAGACAGCCTGAGGCAGTAGTCTGCTCCTCCAGCTTTCCAGGATGTTCATAGTGAAAATGATGCCATGGTTATGCCATCACTGTGATGTTAACCCCATGTCCTTCATAGAAATATTGTTATGATATGAATATAGCAATACTAAGATATGCTTTATGCAAAATGGGTCATGTGAGTGATCATTGGAAAGGTTATGATTTACTGAATGTGAGTATACAATTTGTATGCATGTATCTGTATCTGAAGTTAGGAATATTGTCTATGTAACTATTACAACTGTGTGTGTACTTGGGAAACGCCCACCAGACAGTAAGCAACCAACCTATTTTAATGGGCCCTTAGGAAAAGACAATGAATCTTCAAAGATGTGGATCTCCCATATTCCCTGGAGATCCTTCCTGTGGACATTGAAAATGAACCTTGTTTCATGGTTGCTTTGACACTGCAAGGTCAGGGAATAAGGTCACCTGGTACAAAATACCACACTGGACACTGCTGATACTTTTCCACTGGAAACAAAGGCTTCCCGCCTTCTGTAAATTCTATTTAAGGCTGGGAAGGAAGGCATTCAGGACTCTCCTCCATTGCTTGCCCAGGAAGGAAGACTGCTAAGAACACCTGAAGGGAAAGACAGGGTTGAGTCCAGGCTGAGACGGGGGTCCAGTCTGTAGAGAGAAATAACGGGAACTCTAAGCTACAGAAACTCTGCAACTTGCCTAAAACAACATTTAGAGTGAGAAATTAAATTTTTTAATCTGTTTCTTGAGTGTATTAAGCTTAGTTTCTGTGTTTTGTTTTCTTTGCTCAGTAATCTGCTTTGTACTGTTTGCTATCCCTTATAATCACTTTAAAATTACCTTTTGTAGTTAATAAACTTATTCCTTATTTATAACATAACCCAGTTTGTACAATTCATATCTGGGGGAGGTGGGGAGGAGAGGGACAAGAAGCTGTGCATCTCTCTCTCCACACTGAGGGAGAGGGTGATTTTATGAGCTTGCACTGTGCAGATTTTTCTATATAGTGCAAGACAATATTATTTTGGGTTTACTCCCCAAAGTGGGTATGCACATGAGTAGTGGGTGAATCTCCAAGCTAATCCTCTCACACAGAGCTAACTTTAGTCTGTATCTGCAGCTGGGTGTGGCCTTACTTGTGTGTGTGTTAGAGCAGGCTTGAGTAAGGAAGCTCAGGCTGGTGGAACGGGTTGGCTCAGTGAGACCCCAGCACATCAGGTGGCATGCCAGATGCGGGGTCCAACCCACCACAATGTCATGTAATCCCTGAATTTGGGGATGTAGCAAAGGCCTATTTTACCGAGTGCTTATCTGATCCAGATCAGTGGCAGAACGGGAATAAACTGCAGCCAGTTCAAACTCACAGTCCCATCCATATTCAGTGCACAAGATCAAGCTGCTTCTAGATACCATTTCACCAGAGCCATGTAGAAAAAAGCCATCCATGCCTTAAGGAATCTGTAAATGCAACTCTGTACACTGCACAGATTAACATTATTGAACTGATATTACAAATGCATCCACTTTGCTTTCCACAATCACCCCTCAATTTCTTTCAGCCTTACCTTTCCTACATTTTCCCATATACTAAATGTCTGTTTTCCAGACTATTTTTCTCCAGATATATTAGCTTGTACTTTCTCAAGTTGCACTTTATTTCACTATTTTCTGCTCCACTTAGCCCTCAAGGTTCCTTTGCATTAGATCTCTGGAGTTCTGGAGATGCACATCATTAATCAATTTAGTATCTAACAAGTAGATGCTCATCGTTTACCTCCACTTCCAGCTAATCAATGAGGATGTTAAATAAGACTAGACCTAACACTAAGCCTGGAAGCCCCCCCATTGTCACCTCCCCCAGTTCAGCCCATAGCTAGCTGTCATTACTCACTCCTTCAGCCACTTTTCACTCCATAAAACAGTGTTCATCTACCAGCCATTTTGAATTAACTGTATGCAAGGCTTTATTACCTTAATGCTTTACAAAAATCGAGCTCTGTTCCACTGCTGCATTTGCTCCTACCCCTATATTTTGTAATTGGGTCAGAAAAGGCAGTCACCTATGCAGAATTGTCAATCCCAAGTGTTCCAAAATAATGAGTCAGGGTCCCAGAAAATTATGATGGACTTAAAATCATGAGATTTTAAAAGTTATACCTTTGGGGTTCTCATTTGCTTTTGGAGACATTATAATTGTTTCTGTTACTGCCTAGGAGCTCTACCTTTTTTAAAAAAATGAAAACTGAGTGTCTCAGGTAATCACATGACTCCAGGGGCTGGGAGATTTAAGAAAACCACCAAGTATCACAAGACCTGTGATAAAAGTGAAAGAGTTGACATCAGCGGGTTTGCTAAGAAGGTTACTTCATTACTTCCTTATTGTCCAAAATTATATATTTGTTGAGGATGAATTTTCTAAAGGAGCTAAATATCTCATTAAGTCTGGAGTCATCCTTAATTACACCAATGGGACCTATTTTTAAAAGGGGCTCCAACCCAGCCTCTAGTTTTGTGCCCACAACCAATCCTAGTTTTTAACTCCCTTCTGAAATATTTCATTGCTCAAGGCATTGAAGTAGCTGATTTGCCAGTGTTTTGCTGCACTGACACCCCACTGAGAACAATATACAGGTTTAGTGCTTCATATAACTTTACCACACACAGTGTTCTAGTAAAACATTCTCAAAATGCTGGAAGGAAGAATATATCTAACCTAGATGACAAAGGAAACTTTACTAAAATGCTTTGATTGTCTGCAGGAGTATAGGTGATGGACAAGAAAAGAAACCTTCAAGAATAACGAAATACCACTTGGAAAATGAGATCCAATAATGGGTGCTTTAGAAATGTGACAGAAAAGTAGACTGACAGATAGGTCAATAGACATACATTCAGGCAGACAGATACACAGCTCGATCTATTTATCTGCCTCCTTGGCAAGGTCTTCCTGTTTTACACTCTCCATACTCTTTTCAAAGGCTTCTTTAGTTCCTTTCTCACTATGCACTCCAGTTCTATATATTATTATTATTTACTGTGTGTAATACAGGATCACCAAGACCCTCTAACTGAGATTAGGGTCCCACTTTGCGAAGCACTGTATAAGCACATAGAAAGAGACGGTCCCTACCTTAGAATGTTCATACTCTAAATAAATAAGACAGAAGGAAATAGCATAATCCCTATTTTCTGGAGGGGGAACTGAGGCACATAAAGATTAAGCAACTTGCCCAGATTCACATAAGAAGTCTATGGTAGAGCCAGAATTTGAACCAGGCCTCTTGAGTCCCAATCCAGTGCTTTACCCTCAAGACAATCCTACCTTTAGAAATGTGTCTTGATTCTCAAGCTGAAAGTATCCTTAAATTCCTTCATTGAATTTAAATAGTGGAGAGCTATTTTGTTAATTTTTTTTTTCATTTAAACTGACTTGAATACCAGAGATACACGGTGCACACAATTGCTGTAATTGGAATAGAGTTCTTAAAGTTTCAACTCCTGGCTAACCCTGGAACCCTCTCTCGTTGGCATTTTATTTATAATTGCATCTCCTTTCTTCTCTTCTGTGATGAGCATTCCAGGAGACAGGAATGGTTCCCAAAGAAAGATAGATGAGGTAAGTAAGCTATCAGATGAGTTCAGGTTAGATGGCTTGGTGCAAGTGACAGCTCAAAAGGGCAACAGACTAAATTACTCAGGAGCATGAGCTGAATTTCTGTTAGGTTTGGTTGCCAGATGTCCATTATATTACCCTTGTCCCGGGCTGTACTATAGAAAATGTCTCGTTACATTTTTTTTCCAAACATCCCATTCATTTAACAGAGCCACTTCCCCAAGCACTTTATTTTTTCAGTTTGTGTAAATTTATTTTCTTGACAATCACCAGCAGACAGCTCAGTGGATTTTCTTACAGATATTCCTTTCCCATTGTCCATTACACACGCAATAAAAGCAATCGGCTTCAGGTTTGTTTGTTTTTAAATGTCTGGTTTGTGTTGACTTTTGGCCTCTATCCCCTTTCCAGGTTCCAGTCATGCTTCCTATCAGCCCAGGTTCAGCGACTGGCATAATTTTCAGTTTCCCCTTTCTCTCTGTCAAGGTCAAATTCTGTGAGACTGGCAAGCTAAGCAGAGAGCTGATCAGCAGCATGCTGATTATTTCCTGAAGCCTCAGCAGGCTGCAGGGGCTGCAGATAGGGAGAAAAACCGCAGAACCACCTAGGAACCAGGGTCTTAGATCTGTTGCTTCTGATTTCCTTTATATGTGGACTTTGAATCTAACTGGACATCTGCTTCACCCACAAGTAATCAAGAAGTTAAGCCTTCAAAAGAGTACATAGAGAGCCTGAAATAATGGGCTGGTAGAATAACCCATGTACGATAGGTCATTCTTCTTCTTCCCAGAACTACCATATAGAACAAAAAGCTTAGTGCCCCAGGGCATATTCCTTAGACCAAATAAAACACGATTGTATTATTTCTGCAGATTTTTCAAATTCATTCGAATCTGTTTGCCCGTTGCAAAAATGTTTATGCCTTTGGAAGTAAAAGAGAAAAACTTCTGCCTGGTTGTTAAGTGGAAATATAACACTACATGCAGAGGTAGCGTGAGGTTATTCAAACTGAGTTTATGATAGAACTTCACTAGCTATTGTTTAACCATAGCTATGACAACAAGGAACTCAAATATTCTTTTGAGAATCACAAACATTAGGGATGGAGGAGCGATAGGTCAAATAGAGCCCTATGTAAGCTGGTATGGCTCCAACAGACTTAATCGAGAGCTGTGCTTGCACACATCAGGCCTAGATTCACCTCACTGTATTTTTTTAATTATATCAAGGTTCCCCATTTTTCCCTATTCTGACCACTTTTTTGATTGTCCAAATCCTTAATGTGCTCTTGTACCTACCTGTGAGAATAAATTTTTAAAAATTTGGCCACAATGAGGAAGTTTGGTCTTATGATTAAGGTTCTGGACTGGAGATCTGGGTCCAATTTTGCCACTGTCCCCAAACTTCCTGTTGCAGAGTAACGGCCGTGTTAGTCTGTATTCGCAAAAAGAAAAGGAGGACTTGTGGCACCTTAGAGACTAACCAATTTATTTGAGCATGAGCTTTCGTGAGCTACAGCTCACTTCATCAAACTTCCTGTGTGAGCTTGGGAAAGTCACTGAATCTCTCTTGTGTCTCAGTTCTCCATCTGTAAAAATGTGGAGAATAATCCTTTCTTTGTCTGTCCTGTCTATTAGGCTATAAGCTCTTTAGAGCAGGGATTGTCTCTTAGTGTGTGTTTGTACAGCACCCAGCCCAATGAAGCCCTGATCTGGGACAGTTAGTCATTAATGTAGTATAAATAATGAAAAATAATTACTTCAGCAAAGCCGGAATGGGGATATATAGTTGTATAGATATAAAGTTTATCTTCCAAAACTAGCAAGGTCCATTGTACTAGGGGCAAGATTGATTAGTTTATCCCAAAAAAGGCAACCAAAATTCAGTGTTTTTTTTTTTTTCTTCTTATGCTCTGAATTGCTATTTAGTTGCGGGTTTTGTGGAGGTTGTAAGTCCCCCTAATAATAATGTGGTTGGTACTTTTGCTATTAATAAAATAAAGACATCCCTACAAAAATGAGTTGTGGGAATGAAGTGGTAGGAGTTGTGATTATTAATCTAGAATTGATTTCAGTGGGAGCTGTGGACAGCTAGTACAAGAGGAACTAATGGTTTCTTCTGGCCTTAAACTCTAACAATACATTTCTTAAAGCCAGGTCATAGATGACTATAGCACTTGCTTGTCTTGAAGAATATATAAGATATATATGTGCATAAGTAGGTGATGGGTTTCCATTTATTTTTGACACCGAACACAAACATTTTATTTATAGGAACTCCAACACTTCTACCACTATCCTCCAAAAGTCAAAATGATCCATCATCTGGGGATCATGGCCTACAGTTGGGGAAACTTTGCTCTTCTAGAATGTCTATGTTTAAATCATTGTTAAAATCCCCTTAATATTAAGTAGCACTTCTCAAACTTCCAAAATGAGTTACTGTTGTTCAGCAGCAAAGTTCCCATTATTAGTGTTATCTAGAACAAAAATATTGCATGCATATTAGGCCATCATTGTATTCTTGTTGTAGAAGACCAAGGCCATGTAGTTATGGACAACTAAGAACAGAAACAAGAGGAATCAGCACAGAATTGTCAGTTTTAAAATGGACATATTATTGCAATCAAACAAAAGTACAAATGGGGAACTGCGGGAATGGCCTACATCTGCCAATGTCAAATGCTTTATTTAAAGATTGTAGTCTAACTTCATCAGAACTCCAAAGGATATCCCTCACCAAGATTTGGGATCATGGGACAGTGAGAAACACAGAAGCCAAAAAACAGGTTAGACAGAGAAGAAAAAATGATAGTTCTTCAAATTCTTTACCCTGATCATGAAATATTGACCCCAATGTACCTATATATTTAATCTACTTGTTCAAACTTTGTCTCTGTTGGTGTACAGAGTGCCTCATACTGAAGTATCTAAGCACTGGAGTAATCACAAGCAATGCTGTCCAGTGTGCTTAGGTCTCACCTAAAACAGGGTTTCTCCTCCTTTACTAAAGATTTTCGAGAGCCCAGCTGTGGGTATTGGTTTTTAAAGTTCACAGTTCAGCTCAGGATACCGGCCCAGTCATTTTAGCTAAGACCCACTGACATGCCCGTGCTGCTACTGGGCCTTCAACTAATTCACTGATACCAAATCTTTTGTTTTTAATTTGCCTCGATGTCAAGCTTCATCCAGAATAATTCTTGTTTGTATTTCATTAACACGATTCATTGCTTTTTTGCTTTTTATGCCAAATCCCAAAATTAGAAAGATTAAAACTCTAAAATACACAAACCCTTAAGACATCCCTGTTTCCCTTTGGCAACAGCAGCCTGTTTATAGAATTATAAATAGAGACTTTCAAAAGAAAATTCAACTCCTCCTCTTAATAGACTGGGTAGTCTCTTCTCAGTCTTAGCCTTGTCACTGCGGCATGGAATGACAACTAAAGGCATGTGGTGTGGCATTGCTTGGACTGCACTGTCTCAGGGGAGCTCCCATTACCGTATGTGCATCACAGAGAAGCTGGTGCCTGCTGTTCTGACCCAGTGGAATACCAAATTTCGTGCTGTAACACAGCTTTGTTTGAGAACAAACAGAAGATAAATGTCTGGTTTTGACAAAATATTTATGCCAGCAAAATGTAGGGGCAGGTTGGAAAAGCAAGCAACCCTACTGGAAATCAATACCCTCCCCTCACAGGTGAATGCTCAGGGTCATGGCAAAGGGTTACAAGCTGGCCCTCAACAAGAACTTTGGCATCCAGGCATGTGGGGAGCATTAGGCATCCATCTTGTGTGAGATTTTGATTTTCCCATCATGGAAGAGGAGGGATTCTCCTCTACTGTCAATGGGTTTGCACCAGTGTCACTCAGAGGGAAAACTGGCCCAATGTTTTTAATCAGTATATGTCAGCTGTGGAGCCAGCACTAATTTATATAATATCTACTGGATTAACATCCATAAAACCCCACCTTAAATAGTGTTTGTGGTATTAGAGGCTGTTCCTTTAAGGACTGAACATCCCAGACAGACAGCTTGGGTGGGGCCCTGTCAAACTCTTGTTATGCACAGCCAATTGGAACTGACCACAGAACAAAGAGGTCTCTTGCAAGTGCCATAAGCACTGAGGGATCACTGAACATCATAGTGTCCTCCTTCAACCCACTGAATATCCCCGAAGCTTTCCTTTCCACCACAAAAGAGAGGAGTGTGTTGGCCCACATTCCCATCTCCACGTGGCCAAGATTAATATGGCATATGCCAACTGCACAAGATGAAGCACAGCAATGAAGACAGTCAGGCAACTGTTTCAATGCAAGAGATATTCAGCACCCCAGGGTTGGGAAAATAAGGTTCCCAGAATAGATCCAGCAGACTGTGCTGAGCTAGTGTCACGGAGTCCCTGGGCGATGCTCTGGAACTGCTCCCCATGAAGCCAGTCAGGACTCTGGGGTAGTCGCCTTTCTGTGAGCAGCCTGTCTTCAGGACACACAGCTCACACAGCTTCCACCTTCCTGGGTCCGACCTCGGAGCATTCAGCATCCTCTGCCCCTCCGTGTGCTTCCCCCCAGCGAGTCCGCTCAGGCGGGGCTCCTGGGGAAGCCAGAGGGTCCTGCACCCCAACTTCGCAGTCAGACGTGACTCTCAGCCAGCCAGTAAAACAGAAGGTTTATTAGACGACAGGAACATGGTCTAAAACAGAGCTTGCAGGTGCAGAGAACGGGACCCCTCAGCTGGGTCCATTTTGGGGGGCCGTGAGCCAGACAACCACGTCTGCACTTCACTCCATGTCCCAGCCAGCCCCAAACTGAAACTCCCTCCAGCCCCTCCTCCTCTGGGCTTTGTTCCTTTCCTGGGCCAGGAGGTCACCTGATTCCTTTGTTCTCCAACCCTTCAGCTCTCACCTTGCAGGGGGGGAAGGGCCCAGGCCATCAGTTGCCAGGAAACAGGGTGTCGGCCATTCTCTGTGTCCAGACCCCTGCACACACCTGCCCTCTAGGGCTCTGCAATGATCATACACCCTTACCCCACCACCTAGATACTTAAGAACTGCATAGGGGAAACTGAGGCACCCCCACACTATTCGGAGGAAACATTAAGAACAGGCCCACTTCGTCACAGCTAGACACTGTGAAACACCAAACGAAGCAGATTCCACCCAGGTATTCTTTTTGCTTTGGGTTTTATCAGAATCAAAGGTTAAACATCCCCAGTAATGTTCACTATATATATATAATTTTGAGTTTAAAATGAATTTAAATTTGAGGTTTAAAGTAATACCTAGAACTGAGTAAAAATTCCTGGAAGAAAAGAAATTGGATTCTGACCAAATTTGGTCATTTTGAATTTAGGGAAGCATTCACAAATTAAAAAAAAAAAAAAAAAAGAATTTTTTCACTTATCTGGCTGTATGGTTTCTCCATTAAAGACATGTAATTCGGATATGCCCAAAATAAGCATACAAGAAATTCAGATAAGCAAAATGATTTTTTAAATTTCACTGAATTTATCCCAAACAAAATGTTGCCCTTTTGTTCACCTCTTGCTGTTTTTGTTCAACTCATGGCTGAAAGGGCAATCTCTGGGTCTCAGAAGATTCTGCAAGGCCAACCACTAGAAGAGATATAAATGTAATTATTGTTTTGGTGAAAAATCAGTAATAGTATTTACCACTTATATCAGTATGAGATTGCTTTCTTTTGTCCACACTTGTATCTCCATATCTCCTATTGCAGAGGGGTGACCAGCCATGCATGAGAACCTACTTGTAGAAGAACTATGGTAAGAAAGGGATTCAGTGTTTAATATACAGCATCAGAAATCGGGTAAAAGACTATTGGTCCCTTTGGACCAATTCCTGCAAGTTTAAGTGGTTTGTTGTGCATAATTTTAAGTAACTGAGTTCTTCTAAAGGATAAGAAGAATGTTAGCACGATAAACAATCAACTGAAACAGGATCATTGTTGATTGGACTCTATTAGACTCCAACAATGTCTCATTTCAATTACGGTTCCGGTAAATAAAGCATTTCCTTGACTGGTTCTTTAAAGCAAGCAATTAAATAAAAGGAACATCAAAAAGTATACTAAGAGTTTCTCAGATAATTCAATTTTGGTTTCCTGTTTGTTGTGGTGAATAAAGAAGGGTTTCTATGGGCTGGTCTACACTGAAAAGTAACATTGGCATAGCTACGTCTCTCAGGGATGTGAACAACCCACATCTGTGACCGTATGTAAGCCAACCTATTTCTCCAGTGTAGCCAATGGTAGGTTGAAGGAAGAATTCTTCTGTCAGCCTAGCTACTGCCTTTTGGAGGTTGGGGAGGTTGATTACCTATGCCAATGGGAGATCCCCTCCCATCACTGTAGTAAGTGTCTACACTGAAGTGCTACAGTGGCACACTTGCAGCACTGCAGCTGTGTCACTGTAGTGGTTTAAGTGTAGACATAGCCTATGCTTTGATGACAGTCGGGCAGCTTATGGCACTTCATATTTTAAAAACAAGGCTGAACTTTTCAAAGCCAACTAAAGGTTTTGGACACCTAGTTCCCATGAAAATTAATGGGAAAGTCTTAACCAAAGCGTTCAGTGCTCACATGACTTCTCATCTGTTATGCATTCAGAAATGGGGGGCAAATGGCAGACAGATGACTGGATTGGAGCCTTGCTAGTTGTGATCTGCCCAGGCATAAGGAAGACCTGGGTTCCATTCTTGTCTCTATTTCTCCCTTCCTGTCCTTGGGATGGGATGAGGAGCAGAGCAATGTGCTCATTGTCTGAAGGGAGTGCCTCACATAGCTCACCAGAGCAAATGGCTGTTGTCATTACTACCTCTTCCAACACAATGGAGCGGATGAAACAGGGCATAAAACATGGGGAAATGCACAGCTCCTCTAGAGTCTACTAGTGAGGTGAAGAATGGGAAAAATGATCTGACTCAAACTGCCTGGGTTTGTACCTTCTCAGGCAAGGCCCAAAGGGCAAAGAGTCCTCTAAAAGCTTTATAACAGATAGAAATATTGTAATCTTCATTTAGAGGCTTCTGTTAACTAACTCAAATGAAAAGGTATATCCTCCTTACGGATCTAAATACTAAGAGAGACAAGGTAGTGAGGTAATATCTTTTATTGGACCAACTTTTGTCGGAAGCAGGTGTGATGGGGCATCCGCCCCACACTGGCATGTAAGGGGTTAATAGAGCCCTAGGGGTGGCTGCGCGGGAAGCGGTCAATAGGAGAGAGGCAATGAGGAGCAGCAAATCTAGTCCCAGCAGGCCAATATAAGAAGACCCTCAGGGCAGATCAGGGTCAGTGGCTGCTGGAAGCTCGAGGAGACAAGATTGTGTCTCTAGTAGGCTGAAACTCGGTAGCACCTGGGACAGAGCTGTGCAGGCAGGGACCTGGGGAGTAGAGAAAGAGCTCCAGATGGGCTGCAGGGACTGAGTAGGGTGCTGTTGCCATGGGGAAATGGCTCAGGTAAATGCAGCAGTAGTCAAGGCATAGAAACACAGTAAGTGACTGCAGTTCAGAGGGTCCCTGGGCCAGGACCTGGAATAGTGGGCAGGCCAGGTCCACTCCACTCGCCACTGGGGAAATGGCTGTGCAGTTGGAAGCTGTAATAAACCCCCGGAAGCGGGGAGCACAGATGGTGACACAGTCAGAGGGCCATGTCATGAAGAGAACGCTCTGGTCCCTGGAGTGATACAGGTCACAGAGAGTGGAGGTGAGGGTGGGCGAGGCACCATTGGGAGAGACCATACTGATAAGCGGAGCTAATCCCTAAAATGGCCAGCACGAGGCGCCAGCCTGGTGAGTGGAGCCATGTCACAGACAGTACAAGCTTTTCAGCTACACAGAGCTCTTCTTTATGTGTGTGGAAGGAAGCAGCGTGTCTGAGCTAAATACAAGTTGTGACAGATTGTTAATCAGAAGGGATAACACATGTTGGAGGTAGTCCACAGTTTTTGGTGTCTAGCAGAGTTATGAATTTAAGTTCCCAGGTTTCTCTTGAGGACAAATATTGAAAGATCAGATATGGAATGAACACTTTGTGAAAAGTGTTCACCTGGGTGAGATATGGTGTTTTTTTCTTTTATCATTTTTCTGTGTAAGGCCATTTAAATGTGCAATGATTGTCTGGTTTCATCCATGTAGCTTTTATTTGGGCAGTTGATGCCCTGGATGAGGTATACTGTTGTTGGGATAAGCATGTGTAGGACCATGGACCTTGAAAGGTGTGTTGTGGGAGTATTGATCATAGTGGCAGTGGAAGTATGTCTTCAGGTTTTGCGTCTGTTGTTCTGGTAGGGTCTGGTACCACTTTGAGTTGGTGTCTTCTGGTCTGTGGGGAGCTTCCTTCTGATTGTGAGCTTGGCAAGGTTGGGGCATTGTTTGAACCAAGCCTGGTAACTTAAATTCATAATTCTGCTAGATATCAAAAGCCATGGACTTAACAGGGACACTGGTTTTATGGCTCATTACAATGATTTGTAACACACCACGCTGCCTTCTACCGTTAATTGCCCACTTCAACTCCATTATGCATACAATCTAACCCCCAACTGCCACTTCATTTCAGGTGACCACCTCCAACATGTTACCCCTTCTGCTTAGCAATCTGTCCCCACTTGTATCTAGCTCAGACACTCTGCTTCCTTCCCCAGACTGGAAGAAAAGCGCTGTGTAGCTCGAAAGCTTGTACCTTCCACCAACAGAAGTTGGTCCAGCAAAAGATACTACCTCACCTACTTCATCTCCATCATATCCTGCGGCCAACATGGCTACAACAACAATGCAAAAATCTATGTACTGTCTGATCTCTGATGGCAAAGAATTCTATTGTTGGGATGCCACCACTAAGAATACACTGCTTTCAGTGTCTGAAAGTCTCTGCCTGGTTTCCCCAGATGCATTGTTCTTGTGCAGAATAGTTGTCTTGGAGGATCACAGATGATGAGACTATCTGAAATAGCTCACCTAGTCCATTAAGGGCCTTACAGATTAAGAGCAGAACTTTATATTCTGTTATGAAACAAAATGAGTAAATGGCATTTGTAAGGCACTGTTGTTATGTCTTCACATTGGCTTTTGTTATGAAGTGCAATTCTGCACATCGTTCCTTCTACTGTACTCTGAATGGCCCCAGTTCAGGAAACCTTTCCAATCAGGACAGCATTTCAACACATGCATGATTGCTGCCCTGAATAGGGTTGAATTCAAACATATTGTTAAGTGGTTTTCTGAATCAGGACCTGTTTGGAGAATAGGTAGAGTTAAATTAATCTGAAAATATATAGGACGAAACCTTAGTTGAATCTGAAATCATAGTCCTCAGCCCTTGTACAGAGATTTTCATCTTCAAAACTCTTTGCAAATGTTAATTAATCAATCTCATCATGACCGTGGCATTCATATTTTCATGACAATAATGTTAAAAAACTTTTTATAAATGTTAACATGCTACTGAACTTTCAGGCTGTAGAAACTGTGCTGGAAAGGAAATGTATTCTGTCAAAAGCAAGCAGTTGCTGAAATGTAAAGTGTGGTAGAGAATGAAGGATTATATATAATAATATTATTCAAAGATACTTAAAGGTCAGATCTAAATTTTGGGAACTTTTCCCTCATAAGCAGCAAAATGCTCCCTTTTTGAAGAGCTACTACTAAGTTCTTTCTAGGGCTCCCCAACCCCCTATTTTATGTTACTGTGGTGAACAGCATCATACTCAAAAGATGAGTGTTTATTCTGCCGTATCTGCAAAGCGGTACCCTCCTACTGCAGAAGACTTCTTTCCCCACAGAACAAGATTTTTTCCCCTCTCAGATCAGGTTTGCTATAGTTAGAATTCTATTTTGCATATTGTGATGCAGTTGAAATAGTCTGGAGTTTTCATTCTCTTTCACAGTGGGCCAGTCTGGCGAAGTGCTGAGAATCCACTGAAGTCAGTGGAGAGCCGTGATTGCTCAGCAAGGGCTCAGTTCTGCTCCCACAAAGCAGTTTTGTCATTGACTTTACTAGAAGAAGGAGCATTGGGCCCTAGTGGATTTTGGGGCCAGATCCTGTAAATAATTCGGCACATCTTGTAAGCTGCTGAGCACCCTCAATTCTCACTGACTCCTCGGTCTTCTGTTGGAGTCCATCACACTCAGCAACACCTTCCTGTGTGATAAAGCTTTGCCATCATAATAAAAATTACCCTCACAATGATGAGAACCCTTTCTACCCATCCCTTCCAAAAAAAGAAACTCAACAAATATAAAACACCAACACAAACCAACAAATGACCTGAAACTATTAAAAGAACCAACCAACCAAAAATCAATACATCAGATAAACCTAATACAAGAAAAGACTGTAACCCGAAAAAGGAGAAGAGACAGAGCTGCCATGAGGTCCAGTAGGGACTTTGCTATAGATTACATGTTTAAGATGTTCAGATACCACAAAGAGAGGTAGCAGTATAAAAACGTAAGATGGAGGGTGAAGTAGAATCTTAGGATAGGTGCTTAACACATTTTAGGTTTGGGCTCTGTGATACTTTGGATACTTTCAGCCAAGATCTCAAAGCATTTACAAACATTAAATCGCTAAGCTTAACAGCAGTCCACACTAAGGACCTTGTGGGCCTGATTCTGAACTCACACCCACGGGTATAAGTCAAGAGTAAGTCCACTGAAGTCAATGGAGGTGTACTGGTGTCAAATCAGAGTGGTGTGATCAGAGTGAGGTGCAGTGTCTCGGAACCAATTCTGTGCTGTGGATGCTATTATGGCTCTTGACTGCAGTGTGCGCTTGAGGTTTCCTTATTTTTCACATGATAAAAACCTTGATATATTGTGATTTAAAGATCGATGTGAATGACAGTGGTTTTCATGCTAAGGCTCTGAAGCAGAGCACTAGGCACTGCTGATGAATTCACTGCTTCACTTATTGAAGGAAAGAGAAACTCAAAAGTCTGCAAACTCCCAATACATATTTTGTGCCTTTTTTCTTCACATGGGGTGTCTCTGAGCAGCTCTTTATTTCTCTTGTTGGATGTTAGATGACCTAAATCAATAACCCTTCTCTGGTATTAGGGCTAATTGGGCCTTCATTTGAATGCTGCTACTCTGAAAGCTGTGAAACTAGTGACCTAGCTGTGGTGGAAAATAACTTGCCATCAGTGGGTTGTTATATTCCCTTTACATAAACCCCTCATAATGATGATGGAATCTTAAACAGTGCTTCTGGAATCCTGGTGGTTTCCAGCTGTTCAGAGAGAATGCTGTGGAGCTGACATTGTTTCATGGAGCTCACCCAGGCGCTTATTATTCCCTGTCTGGTAAGCAATGTCTGCTAGCTGTGTAGGTTCTTACTCTGGTGCCCATCGCCAATTGGAGTGCTTGGTTTAAATACATTCACTTGCTGTCAACACAGCCAAACAAATAAAACCAGTAGATTTCTAAGGGCTCAGTACTGCCCCATTGAAATCAATAGGCATTTTGCATTTGACTTCAATAGGAGCGGAATAAGGCAATATGGTCCAATAGCACAGTTGCCTCAGATGGCCCTTTTATTCCTGGTAGGGTGGTGCAAAAGGGACTACTGGGCTAGGATAATCCCTCTACTGCAGGTATAGAACTGGCTCAGCCAGCCTTATACTGCCCCTATAGGGGCCTCCCTGGTGCAGGGCAAGTTCTAGGGCAGGCTGGAGAAGAAAGGGGGAAGACTGGGGATAGAAGGAAGCATGGCTGAGGCATATCATGCCCTGGTGATACTGTGCCCCTGCAATGGTCCAGAAGGGTCACTGAAGCAGAGGTGTGAGTTAGGGTAACCATCAGGGCTGCCTTCGTTTGCAGTAGGAACCGTACTGGCCCCCAACCAGTCCCTAACTACAAGAGACACAAGCCACTTCCCCTGGCCTCACCCCAGGCTCACCAGGGACTACACTGGACCTGAACCTGCATGATGCCGTTGACCTCTTCCCTATCTTCTGAGAGAGGTGTTCAGCAGCTTGCAAGATCAGGCTCATTGTTGCGGTGCTCATTGTTGTGGCCTAGGCCACAGAGTGTATCCAGCTGAAATGGGTGGAAAGCAAACCCCTTTAGTGTCAATTTAACTTAAACTGCAGCATGTGCCCAATAGAACATGCTCGCTACGGTCAAAACTGATTTATCTCTAATAACTATTTTGAAATTCTGTTTCGGCAAATGCCCAGATACATGCAGACAAGACAGCCCAACATGTGCTAGGGGACTGAACACCCCATGAGTTTGGTCTGAAAATGGAACAAAGTACAGTTCAGTGCTCTCCCCTGCAGAGCTGTACGAATTATTTGTTATGATGGCTTTGATTGAATTTAGCTTGTGTTTCTGTTTGCTGAATGTCCCTGAGCGGACAGTGCCTTCATTCTTTTCAGAGTTGTTTGCTATTCACATTTAGTCAATTAATGTTTCATGCAAACTTATTTCAGCATATGGATTTTTCGGGAGCTGTAAAATACTGCTGCACGTATCAGATATCTAGAATTTGCAATTGGAGCTGTATGACTAGTCATCTAAATCACATGGTATTGTTTCTGTTCCCTGGATGGATTATGGGAACTTATAAACAGGAGGCGAAAGGGGCACTTTTATCTACTACATAGCAAAATATCCACCTCTTTGGCACAAATTGCATAGAGGGGCTCCGCTGGAATCAGGGGCGAAAGTAATATAAAAGACTTACCAGTACGGGGGGCCTCGGGCGGAAGGGGTGGGGGGAATCAGCCTCCCCCAGCCAGCTCTTCCACACTGCCCAGCACACTCCGCCTATGGCTCCGGTGGCGATTTAAAGGGCCCTGCTGTGGTAGAGGCAGCGGTGGCTGGGAGCCCCGGGCCCTTTTAAATTGCCAGGCCCCAGGACAGCTGCTCCTTTTGCTCCCCTGCCCCCCCGTCGGTGGCCCTGGGGGGTGCAAAATGGGCAGCAATGTTAAAGCGCTCCCACAACAGCACTTTAATATCAGCTGCATATGGGTCGATACCGGCGGCCACTTCTTACCAGTACGCCGAACCTGCCTCTACCAGCCCACTGTCACCTCTGGCTAGAGTACAGAGAATGATACTGTTGTCCATTCACAAAAAGATGCCGATCAGATCAGTGAGTAGATGATGGTGACTCAGCCACAGTGCGAGACAGTCCTGAGGAGAAGCATGAGGGTAGTGCTATGGGGAAGGTGGGCAAGCGTGTGCTTTCAGGGGGTACCATCTCCCCAACTCCACCAGTGTCCGGCACACAAACACTCCCCTCTAGGTCTGTGCAGGCCCCACTCTTTCTCTACAGCAATAGTGGGCAACCTGCGGCCCGCGGTCCACACACAGCCCATTAGGGTAATCCACTGGCGGGCCACCAGACAGTTTGTTTACATTTGCACAGCCCCCTGCAGCTCCGATTGGCCTGGAACAGCAAACCACAGCCACTGGGAGCTGCAAATGATCGTGCAAATGTAAACAAACTGTCTCGCGGACCGCCAGCAGCTTATCCTGATGGGCTGCAAGTTTTCCACCACTGCTCTACAGGTTAGCAAGAGGCACATACCAAACCCCAAGCCCACCCGGCATCTCCCTGGAGTGTCCAACCCCTATTCCACTGGACATTCACACTATTCACAGATTCACTGCTTCCAAAACTTCCAGCTTACCAGTTTCATATTAAATCACTATTTGCTTAACACATAGCACTTTGATACGTTTACAGTGAAAACCAGTAAAAGCATAACGATTCAAATGATATAGCAAGCAGAAATATTGGAAACAAAGGGTTACAAAATCATAACACACATTCTAAACCCTAGACAATTCACTAGATACTTTCATGTCTTATAGAGCAATAGTGACAGAAAGTCGTTCCAGGATTTTACAGACCCGCTTGGCTGTGATCTTCCATTCATGAGACAAGCCATGTGGTCAACTTGCCTCCTCAGTGAAAGATTCAGTCTCTTTTCAGCCCAGATATATCAGAACAATCCACCGTCCTTATTCATAAGCAGGGTACCCCCTGCTGGTTGTTTTTTCCTGTATACACCTTTGTCGTAGATTTTGCAACCTCTTAATCAGCATCTGGCTCAGTATGCAAATAGGCCTACCTTGTAAAGGACACCAGACAGGGAGATAAGCCTCTATTACCCCTGCCTGAAAGGAACCTGTCTGGGTGTCTGTCTTAAGAACATAATTTTCAGTAGACACACATACTTCCTTAAATATTTTCTGTACATTTATTTCATAATAATTATGACAGCCAGTGAGCTACTGGCTGTCAATAGAGACATCTCATGTCACCGTTTAGTCAATTATTATGCATATATCCAACCTACGGGATCCCCATCAAATCCTATGCATCCCCTGTGCCTTCTGCCAATTGGCAGCAGGAAATCCCTGGGTTACAGCAAGGGGGAAGAGTATGCTGTGATAGCTTACATCCACAATGTCCCTCAAGGAAGCAGATGAACACCATGCAGGAGCACAAGAGGAAGCTGGTACTGGTAACTGGCAGGAGTGGTAAGGTGCTAGAGATTCCCACAGTGCTGGCTGTTCTACTCCAGAGGCAGCCAGCATCAGCAAGGAGCACAGCCCGAGATAAAGAGCAAAGGCTGAAATCATTAAGGGGAAGTGGATTGGTTCTACTGACAGCAAAATAACTGGAGAGCGAAGAAAGCTCCCACTCTCAGATTTCCTTAACATTCAGAACAATTCCCTGTACAGCTGGACTCCCCAAAATGTATTACAAAAAACATTCAATTGCATTTGAAAATTAGAGTCAGCAAATAGCAAGAACCACTGTGCCTGCTTCCCCTAAATATGGCATCTTTTTAATAACATATTAAAGGTTTCCCTTGCCCTAAAAACTTGTTTCCAGAATGCTGCTCACCATCCCTGGGTGCACTTTGCTTATGAAGGAGGACGAGCTATGCCTCCACTCAGAAACTTCATTCCACCCTGATACCAGTCAGCTCTGTGTTTCTGGGGAAACAGGGAGTAGCATCTAGCCTGTCTGACTCATGAAAGACACCCCCCCACCAGCCTCTGCTTAAACCAAAACCCATCAGAGAAAAAGGCTTGCAGAGAGCAGTGAAGAGCATTGGGAGACACACCTAGACCCCTTCTGACAAGGGTGAGACGATTAAGATATCTCCATTAGCATACAGAATGAAAAACAGAGCCAACTCCCCTAGCCTCATCTGCATGAAGGATGGGACAGGGATTAGCATAAAGAATGAAGAACAGAGAACCTCACTGAACTCTGGGACCAGAAAAGCAGGGACGAACTGCGTCATGGGAATTTCTGCTCCAGATGTTAATGAACCTATGCCTGCACACACCCAGCTCAGCAATTATCAGACCAATTCTAGTAATAAATCTTTGACTGATATCCAAAATACTGAAGCAGCCTAATTGCATTGTGAGCTCCCTGGAAGAAAACACCACCCATAGCCAAGAGTGATCAGCTCCTATTGTCTAGCCTAAAGAAAACCCTTAAGTCATCAGTTTACCCATAAACAAATCTAGTATTCTCCCTTGAACCATTGTACAACCATTGTATTTTCCCTCCAAAAACCCCTACCTGTGCCCAAGTAAGTGTTCTGATGCTTAGGTGTGTGCTGCAATGAAGATCCCAGGGCTCAATCTTTGCTGACAATCCATGCAGGCAGTCATACATGAAGTTATGCAGTTAGAAAAAAGAAAAGGAGTACTTGTGGCACCTTAGAGACTAACCAATTTATTTGAGCATGAGCTTTCATGAGCTACAGCTCACTTCATAGGTATGCATCCGATGAAGTGAGCTGTAGCTCACAAAAGCTCATGCTCAAATAAATTGGTTAGTCTCTAAGGTGCCACAAATACTCCTTTTCTTTTTGCGAATACAGACTAACACGGCTGTTACTCTGAAAGCAGTTAGAAAAGTTGGCCCTGGCCTTTCAACTCTCCAGATACAAAAAGCCATGGCATGATGCTTAAGATTTTTAAAACTCCTTTTTTGTTGGACACCTTACTTATATTCCAACAGCTAAAATTCATGCTTATGGCCATGATGACAATTCTGACTCTTCAAGAGACTTGATCATGGAGGGGTGACAAATTGTCAGTTCCAACATGTTTTACGGTTTGTTTGGAATGGCCTGAAGAAGGGAGCTAGTTCCTTGTGAAGCAAGTAAAACTGTGTCTGTCAGAAAATGCTGCGTACATCCTTTTCGGTTCCAGAAGCTTTATGGCTTTCATTACATATGCAATGGGCTCTTTTTTTCCCATCTGTGAGCTTTGATGATTTATGAATGCTGAGATGCTTCTGGGAGTCCTTGTTATGTGGATGCCTGAAAAATCCTTTATAGGAAGCTTGCCCCAAGTTACTAATAACACAGAGGTTTGTATCATAGTGTTGTATTCAGCAGCTTTAGTCACCTTTGTTTCCTTTGTGGATATAGCCCTGTTCTGGGGAGCTTAGCCTTACTCTTGGGCTGAATTTTAGGCTCCACTCCTGCCCCATATGTTTTCCCTAGTACCACAGTAGTCTAAGGGCCAGATTTGCAAAGGTATGCAGACATCTAAAGATGCACATAGGGGCGTAAATACCTTTGAAACCTCAGCCCTAGATGTCTACTGTGCCAGCCCCACCTACAGCCTGCCCCACCATTTCTGAGCCTGGTTATTACATGCTGTTTGGCCCTATCCAGGGTCAGTCATGTCAGATTTCCCCATATACAAAGAACATGTATTTTCAATCTAGCTGGCTTATTTGAGACAGAGGGAAAGAAGGTGAAATTAACCCCCATGCGTAGGGCCAGGACAAAGCCAGTGCACCACTTCCGTTCCACTTATACTCTTCGGTTGCATTAACCTCTTGAACCCCTTTTGCACAGGGATGAATTCCACTCAAAATAAATATAAAATCTCCAGGAGACAAACAAACCAGAGCATTTTTCTCACTTTGTAAGATCCTCCCATAGCCCTGACCCTTAGATGGCAGGCAGGCACCTTTTAAAGGTACAATACATAAGAAAGAGGATTACAACACAGGTCATAGTTGAATTTAGCACAGTTGTTATAGCCAATCTAAAGGCCTGCGTAGACAAGGCCAACACTGACTACTATTTAATTTCTTTAGTGAGGCCTGCACACTCTGACCAGTTTGTACCTGGTCCTTTAACAAGTTCATAAGTCAGGGGAGCACAAAGTGCCCTTCTTTTGTGCAACCAGTCTTTATTTAAAAATGCCAGTGATGGAGAATCCATCATGACCTTTGGTAAGCTGTTCCAAGGATTAATTACTGTCACTGTTAAAAAATTATGCCTGATTTCCATTCTGAATTTGTCTAGCTTCAATTTCCAAACATTGGATCATGTCATACCTTCCTCTGCTGGAATGAAAGGCCCAGTATTAAATATATGTTCTCAATGTAGATATTTATAGACTGTAATCAAGTCACCTCTTAACTTTGTCTTTGTTCAGCTAAATAGATTGAGCTCCTTGTGTCTATCACTGTCAGGCAGGTTTTCTAATCCTTTAATCATTCTTGGGACTCTTCTCTGAACCCTCTCAAATTTATCAACAGCCTTCTTGAATTGTGGTCACCAGAACTGGACACACTATTCCAGTTGTGGTCGCACCAGTGCCAAATACAGAAGTAAAATAGAATCATAGAATCATAGAATATCAGGGTTGGAAGGGACCCCAGAAGGTCATCTAGTCCAACCCCCTGCTCGAAGCAGGACCAATTCCCAGTTAAATCATCCCAGCCAGGGCTTTGTCAAGCCTGACCTTAAAAACCTCTAAGGAAGGAGATTCTACCACCTCCCTAGGTAACGTATTCCAGTGTTTCACCGCCCTCTTAGTGAAAAAGTTTTTCCTAATATCCAATCTAAACCTCCCCCACTGTAACTTGAGACCATTACTCCTCGTTCTGTCATCTGCTACCATTGAGAACAGTCTAGAGCCATCCTCTTCGGAACCCCCTTTCAGGTAGTTGAAAACAGCTATCAAATCCCCCCTCATTCTTCTCTTCTGCAGGCTAAACAATCCCAGCTCCCTCAGCCTCTCCTCATAAGTCATGTGTTCCAGACCCCTAATCATTTTTGTTGCCCTTCGCTGGACTCTCTCCAATTTATCCACATCCTTCTTGTAGTGTGGGGCCCAAAACTGGACACAGTACTCCAGATGAGGCCTCACCAATGTCGAATAGAGGGGAACGATCACGTCCCTCGATCTGCTCGCTATGCCCCTACTTATACATCCCAAAATGCCATTGGCCTTCTTGGCAACAAGGGCACACTGCTGACTCATATCCAGCTTCTCGTCCACTGTCACCCCTAGGTCCTTTTCCGCAGAACTGCTGCCTAGCCATTCGGTCCCTAGTCTGTAGCTGTGCATTGGGTTCTTCCGTCCTAAGTGCAGGACCCTGCACTTATCCTTATTGAACCTCATCAGATTTCTTTTGGCCCAATCCTCCAATTTGTCTAGGTCCTTCTGTATCCTATCCCTCCCCTCCAGCGTATCTACCACTCCTCCCAGTTTAGTATCATACGCAAATTTGCTGAGAGTGCAATCCACACCATCCTCCAGATCATTTATGAAGATATTGAACAAAACCGGCCCCAGGACCGACCCTTGGGGCACTCCACTTGATACCGGCTGCCAACTAGACATGGAGCCATTGATCACTACCCGTTGAGCCCGACAATCTAGCCAGCTTTCTACCCACCTTATAGTGCATTCATCCAGCCCATACTTCCTTAACTTGCTGACAAGAATACTGTGGGAGACCGTGTCAAAAGCTTTGCTAAAGTCAAGAAACAATACATCCACTGCTTTCCCTTCATCCACAGAACCAGTAATCTCATCATAAAAGGCGATTAGATTAGTCAGGCATGACCTTCCTCTCTTAATGTTGATAATGCAATTAGTGTTGATAAATGCAAAGTAATGCACATTAGAAAACATAATCCTAACTATACATATACAATTATGGGGTCTAAATGAGCTGTTACCACTCAAGAAAGAGATTTTGGAGTCATTGTGGATAGTTCTCTGAAATCATCCACTCAATGTGCAGCGGCAGTCAAGAAAGCGAAAAGAATGTTGGGAATCATCAAGAAAGGGATAGATAAGAAGACAGAAAATATCGTATTGCCTCTATATAAATCCATGGTATGCCCACACCTTGAATACTGCATGCAGATGTGGGCGCCCCATCTTAAAAAAGATATATGGGAAGGAATTGGAAAAGATTCAGAAAAGGGCAACAAAATGATTAGGGGTATAGAACGGCTTCCGTCTGAGAAGAGATTAATAAGACTGGGACTTTTCAGCTTGGAAAAGAGGCGACTAAGGGGGGGATATGATAGAGCTCTATAAAATCATGAGTGGTATAAAGAAAGTAAATAAGGAAGTGTTATTTACTCCTTCTCATAATACAAGAACAGGGGGCCACCAAATGAAATTAATAAGTAGCAGGTTTAAAGCAAACACAAGAAAGTATTTTTTCATGCAACGCACTGTCAACCTCTAGAACTCCTTGCCAGAGGGTGTTGTGAAGGCCAATATTATAACAGGGTTCAAAAGGGAGCTAGATAGATTCATGGAAGATAGGTCCATCAATGGCTATTAGCCAGGATGGGCAGGAATGGTGTCCCTACCCTCTGTTTGCCAGAAGCTGGCATTGGGTGACAGCGCATGGATCAATTGATGATAACCTGTCTGTTCATTCCATCTGGGGCACCTGCCATTGGCCACTGTCAGAAGACAGATACTGGGCTTGATAGACCTTTGGTCTGACTCAGTGTGGCCACTCTTATGTTCTGTCTCCTACTCAATATTCCACTGTTTATGTATCCCAGGATCGAATTATCTCTTTTGACCACAACATCATGTTGGGGGCTCGTGCTCAGCTCACTATTCATGACAAACTCCAAATCTTGTTCAGAGTCACTGCTTCCCAGAACAGAGGCTTGGAAGTTATCCTAACACCTGCCTCAGCTGTCCCTGAAATGCTGCACCCTTATTAGATGTTTCCCTGTGGGCCACGGGTGCATCTTGGTGCAGCTGTTCAGGAAGGGTGCCTCTGCACTGCAGCATTGCCAACCCCAAACGTTCAAAAACTCTTGCAGAGTCACATGACTCCAGGAGCTGGGGCTCTCAGAAAAACACCCAATATAACAAGCAATGACAACTCTGGCATTGTCACCACAGTCTGGCCCTCAAAAATTAGGCCCCAATAATGGCTTCTACAATAGCCCCTGCAGATATGTGGAGAACTGTTATTCAAGGGTCATTAAATCATATTAGCCAGACCCTTGGCAGTACCCTAGACAGCATAGAACAGATGAAACAACCCTGCAGTGGGTCTCTCATAGGTCCCAGGGAGAAATCGAGGGAAGAAGTTTGGCCAGAGCACACAGGACTCTGGCATGTGCGGATTGCTAACAGCTCCCAGAGAGCCACAGTAGCTCAGCATTAGAGCAGCCCCTGGGAGAACCCTAGCAGTTTAGGCCACAGCCCCTTCTGGTTTCTGTCTGCCTCTAGAGTCTACCTTTGCCTACCCCTGCTCCCCACCCTTCTTTCTGGCTGTACGGAACCTAGCTCCAATACAGCCTGGCATTGGGGCCTTAGCATTCTGATTCCCAGTGTGTGGGTTTGAAGGTGATTTTTAAAAATTCTTTATCCTTTTCTATTCATAGTGTAGTGTTTGATGGATTTAATACTGCATGGATGTGATGCTATTATTAGACAATGTTCCTTTTGTCTGGCTTGGTCTTTCACTGCTCCCGGATGGGTCTGTGTACTCCAAAGATTTATCTTATTGTTAAAGCTGAGGAATCCTACATGGGTTTGTATTCTAGTGTCTTATCTTTTTGCTTGGAGCTGAATGAGTCAGAAATCTTTGTGTTTCTGCTTGATTGTGTTATTCTGCTATCCTTAATATGGTCAATGTGAATCTTATCACCTAGAATGGGGAAAGTATTCATTCTCTTGTAATAAAAGGCCACACATTTGAACACACTTAAGAGGTAATCAACCACAAAGAGTACTTCATCTGATTATCTGACTCTGAACTTCTGAAATTACCCAGAGACTGACTTGATAGCATTGGGGAGGGGTTGGGAGAGGTTTCCCCATCGTTTAATATTTTGTAAGCGTGGATTAGTTTTTTGCTATGCACAATGGTCTCAAAAGGTGATTTTATTCCAGTCATAAGATCTCACAGTGTTATATCACGTTACCATAAGTTACTGCAGCAGCTAGATGTTTTTAATGGAAATAATGCCTCATGGTACAACAGCTCATCCCTCGTTCTCTCAGAACATGCCCTCTAAGCAGCCATCTTTGTTGTAACAGAAAATTGTCACAGGCTGAAGGTTGTTTCATTCTGCAAAAGGAAACTTAATGCTCTTCTTTGTAAACCTTACCCTCAATATTTCTGATCTTGCCTTTTCAACTAAATATCTTTCTTTAGGTTGGAGTAGTCTGTTTCAGTCGCATAAAATTGTAGGGGCTGAAAAATATCTCCATCATTATCTTGAATCAGCAATGGATAAAACTGCAATTTATTTAGCTAGCAGAACCAACATATGTCTTAGTGATGGGCAAACCTCAAAAAGTTCATCTAACTCACCATACTTACCCAAACCTCTTTATCTACCAATTGGCTCTCTCACAACATTTCTGCTATAGTAGCTAGGGATATTAGCAACCGCTTTAATTTAGCAAATAAAGGCACAAGATCCAATGGCTGGAAGTTGAAGTCAGTGCAGTTCAAACAGGAAATTCAAATTTTTCACAGTGAGACTAATTAACCATGGGAACAGATTGCCAAGTGATGGAGAATTTACCACATCACTTGGCATTTTTAAATCAAGATTAGATGCTTTTCTAAAATATGTGCCTTAATTTAAGCACAGGTTATTAGGATGCACGAAGGACTCACCAGGTGAAATTCCTTGGCAGGAATTATGCAGGACGTCAGACTACATGATAATGGGCTCTTCTGGCCTTAAGATATATGAAATCGACCTTCTGGCTTTGGCCGCTTGGGAAATATCATGAGAAAAACCTTGTATTGTTTCAGCATACCACGTTCTAGAGACGTTTAGAGAATACAGAGCTGACAGAATATGGAAGAGGAAGGGAAGGCAACAGACATTTCTGAACCTCAAAAAAGATTTGTCTTCAGTAGTGAGCAAAAGTCATTGGCATCTGAAGGCAACTCAGCAACCTCTGTGAAATGAAGTGCTGGTCTCATTCCACTCCATAAAGGGCAAAAGATGCTCAGCTCCTGCTGTGAAGAAGGTCATATACCTAACTATATAGATAAAGCCACAATTCAAAGTGATACCCTTTGGGGGCTCTCTCAGGAGACAGGTCATGGAGTCCGAATTATAGAATCCTTTCATCTTCCAAAATGGTGTTACACCTTGGTACAAAGATTCAGTCAGTTCTTATTTCATTCTAATTGGTCCTCTATTAATTTAAAGCTTCTCTGCTGGAAGCTAAACTTGCTGGAGGCACAATTTAAGGCATACTTAAATGATCAGCAAAGACTTTTCTAACAAACTAATGACATTTTGGCATCCAACCTTGCCACAGTCTGTTCATGTGAGTTCCTAAAAGGTACTGTAGTTCTGACAAACAGGAATTAATCATTGAAAGACAGTTGTCACGGAGCACAATTCATCATTTTGAGGTCAAACTTATCCAGAGTTTTCAAAACTCACTATTTGCAGTGTTAGAATTGCAGCACTTGCCTCCAGTGATCATTTGAATCAGAGATGTGGCAATTTTCTAGTGACGTTTTTAAGACAGGTCTAGTAGTATATTATAAGTTAATGGGCCTTTTGATTAAAAATTTTAGGAGGTTCATAATCTTACTCTGGCAGTTTTAGATTACAATGGTAAAGGGCCAATGACAATTCAATCAATTATGGATTGTCGGGTCCTTTCTGACTTTTGGAGGAAAAGGGCTCAGAATTTAGATGATGTACAAGTTTTTCTGAATAATCTGATTTCAATGCTGGGAAATTTAGTCTGAACACTAAATGAATAAGATTGTATCAGAAGAGGCAAAAGTTGCAGAAGCATAATGTGCACACATTTATACAAATACTGTAAATCCTATATAAAATGCACAGAAGCCTTCTAATAAAGGATTAAAACACCAGCAGCAATGATCTTAAACAGGTTCATCTTCTTTGAGTACATGGATCCAGATTAAAAGGAAATGTGAAGGCTTCTGCATCTCAGGAGCTGAAGTGGTAGCCAGAGATCATGGCCTGGGAGGTGATGGGGGTGAGAAGATATGGGACTACAGCTGAACAAAATAGTCTATATTATTTTGCTCCCTCCACCCCAGAAAAGACCACCCCATAGCATTAAATAAACCCGGTTAAAATTACAGAGAAACACCCAACCAGACAGCTAAGGAGATGTGTTAAAAGGCAAGAAGATGGAGCATTTAAAACATTCCTCTATCTGATATGGACAGGTGCTCAGATGAAGTAAACTAAACTGTATTGAAGGTAACTAACAGATCTAATGACAGGTTTCAGAGTAGCAGCCGTGTTAGTCTGTATCCGCAAAAAGAAAAGGAGTACTTGTGGCACCTTAGAGACTAACCAATTTATTTGAGCATAAGCTTGCGTGAGGTTTTTCCATTTGCTACAGCTCACTTCATCGGATGCATACTGGATTTATATACACAGAGAACATGAAACAATGGGTGTTACCATACACACTGTAACGAGAGTGATCACTTAAGGTGAGCTATTACCAGCAGGAGAGCGGGGGGAGAAGGGGAACCTTTTGTAGTGATAATCAAGGTGGGCCATTTCCAGCAGTTGACAAGAACGTCTGAGGAACAGTAGGGAGGAGGTGGGGGGAATAAACATGGGGAAATAGTTTTACTTTGTGTAATGACACATCCACTCCCAGTCTTTATTCAAGCCTAAGTTAATTGTATCCAGTTTGCAAATTAATTCCAATTCAGCAGTCTCTCCTTGGAGTCTGTTTTTGAAGTTTTTTTGTTGAAGAATTGCCACTTTTAGGTCTATAATCGAGTGACCAAAGAGATTGAAGTGTTCTCCGACTGGTTTTTGAATGTTATAATTCTTGACGTCTGATTTGTGTCCATTTATTCTTTTACGTAGAGACTGTCCAGTTTGGCCAATGTACATGGCAGAGGGGCACTGCTGGCACATGATGGCATATATCACATTGGTAGATGTGCAGGTGAACAAGCCTCTGATAGTGTGGCTGATGTGATTAGGCCCTATGATGGTGTCCCCCGAATAGATATGTGGACACAGTTGGCAACGGGCTTTGTTGCAAGGATATGTTGCTGGGTTAGTGTTGTTGTTGTGTGGTTGCTGGTGAGTATTTACTTCAGTTTGGAGGGCTGTCTGTAAGCAAGGACTGGCCTGTCTCCCAAGATCTGTGAGAGTGATGGGTCGTCCTTCAGGATAGGTTGTAGATCCTTGATGATGCATTGGAGAGGTTTTAGTTGGGGGCTGAAGGTGATGGCTAGTGGCGTTCTCTTATTTTCTTTGTTGGGCCTGTCCTGTAGTAGGTAACTTCTGGGTACTCTTCTGGCTTTGTCAATCTGTTTCTTCACTTCAGCAGGTGGGTACTGTAGTTGTAAGAATGCTTGATTATCACTACAAAAGGTATTTCCCCTCCCCCCCCCCGCTCTCCTGCTGGTAATAGTTCACCTTACCTGATGACTCTCGTTACAGTGTGTATGTATGGTAACACTCATTGTTTCATGTTCTCTGTGTATATCAGTCTCCCCACTGTATTTTCCACTGAATGCAAACGATGAAGTGAGCTGTAGCTCACGCAAGCTTATGCTCAAATAAATTTGTTAGTCTAAGGTGCCACAAGTACTCCTTTTCTTTTCATAGATACAGACTAACACGGCT
Source organism: Lepidochelys olivacea (assembly GCF_965140295.1). NCBI lineage: Eukaryota > Metazoa > Chordata > Testudines > Cheloniidae > Lepidochelys > Lepidochelys olivacea. The sequence continues at coordinate 37,187,162 of NC_140411.1, read as the reverse complement.
GCTACTCTGAAACCTGTCATTAGATCTATTAGTTACCTTCAATACAGTTTACTTTACTTCATCTGAGCACCTGTCCATATCAGATAGAGGAATGTTTTAAATGCTCCATCTTACTCAATGACCATGGCTGTTCCAATTCCTAATCCAAGCAGCTGACTTCCAGAATGGACTGTGTCACTAGGAGCATCTTTGCTGGGCATTTTCCCAAGACTTTAAGTCCTTGTGGAAGCTCATGTCTGTTAGCAAGTTCCATGTTCACCAAAGCTTTCTGGTTCTTCCATATTTCGTGGAAGATTTTATAGTCCTTGGTGGTCAAGTTGTTGGTCACCTCCTTGGTCTATTTAGCACACCAAAGCACTTTGAAGCTGCATTTCTGAATTTTTTCAAACACTTTGTATCTCCTGATCCAATTCAGATTTAAATTTCCACCTGAGTGGATGTGACCTCTGCTTTCAGGTCTTCTCTCAATTTCTCTGAGGAGCTTCCACCCCGATTTAATTCCTTTGGACAACCCCACACCCAACCTCATTTTAATTCTTCCAGGCCTGCTTTTATTGCTACTTGGCTGGCTTTGATTTCTGCAACCACATCAGCTGATTGCTCTGTCTCTATTCAACAGGAATACATTACTAATTCAGAAATTGTCTCCCTGGAAATGTAATCTCACCAAAAACAAAAAAAACAAGAAAGACCACCCACAACAGTGTTTCCCCTAATAGAACACTGGGGCTTCTTAGTGGTTCAGTTTCCCACTGGCAGAGAAATGTTTGATAGCTTCAGGGGATTTTCTCCCAGTTTCTTATTATTTACAAAATGCACCTCAGTCCTGTTTACCTTGAACAGACATGGTGAAAACAGCAGCAGAAGTACACACAGGCAATTCCATTTGCAGAAACCTCAATTTAGACACTTCTATGTCCAGCCCTGTGGCCAGCCAGATATTCAACAACTTATTTGGTCCATAGTGTCCTTGTCATCCTTTGCCTGTCTTGTCCGTTTGGACTGTAAGCTGTTCAGGGCAGAGGCTGCCTCACAGTAGGTGTTTATACAGTGCCTAACACAACAGAGCCCCATTCTTAGTTGGGGCTAGTGGGTGCTGCCATAATACAAATAAATAATAATAATGACCATATGCTCTCTAGTGAGAGCACAGGTGTGGGACCTGCTGAGCTGGTGCAGAAAGCCATCCATACTGTGCAGGCAGACCACACATCTGCATAGGGTGGCAAGATTGAAGGCACAGCAAAACAAAGAAAAAAAACCAACCCACCCACCCCTCTAGCTTTCTCCCAGTACCTTCTCCTCTGGGATCCTAGCCTGGAGACCTAGCAGTTCTGTGCTTCTCCCCCAGTGGAGATAGGAGGTGTCATAAGTATAAAGGGAAGGGTAACCACCTTTCTGTATACAGTGCTATAAAATCTCTCCTTGCCAGAGACAAAACCCTTTCACCTGTAAAGGGTTAAGAAGCTAAGGTAACCTAGCTGGCACCTGACCCAAAATGACCAATGAGAGGACAAGACACTTTCAAAGCTGGAGGAGGGGAACAAAGGGTTCGTCTGTCTGTGTGATGCTTTTGCAGAAACAGATCAGGAATGCAGCCTTACAACTCCTGTAAAGTTAGTAAGTAATCTAGCTAGAAATGCATTAGATTTCCTTTTGTTTAATGGCTGGTAAAATAAGCTGTGCTGGATAGAATGTATATTCCTGTTTTTGTGTCTTTTTGTAACTTAAGGTTTTGCCTAGAGGGATTCTCTATATTTTGAATCTGATTACCCTGTAAGGTATTTACAATCCTGATTTTACAGAGGTGATTCTTTTACTTTTTCTTTAATTAAAATTCTTCTTTTATGAACCTGATTGCTTTTTCATTGTTCTTAAGATCCAAGGATTTGGGTCTGTGTTCACCTGTACAAATTGGTGAGGATTTTTATCAAGCCTTCCCCAGGAAAGGGGGTGTAGGGCTTGGAGGGAAGACGTCTCCAAGTGGGCTCTTTCCCTGTTCTTTGTTTAACACGATTGGTGGTGGCAGCATACAGTTCAAGGACAAGGCAAAGTTTGGACCTTGGAGACGTTTTTAACCTAAGCTGGTAAGAATAAGATTAAGGGGGTCTTTCATGCAGGTCCCCACATCTGTACCCTAGAGTTCAGAGTGGGGAAGGAACCTTGACAGGAGGTGTAGCATTCCATAGTGAAACCAAGAGGAGGTAAAGGCATGCCTGATAGTGAGATTACAAACGGGTGCTGTTGTGGAGGTGATGACAAGGAGGTTTATGAACTGTGAGAGAAGACAGAGTTCACAGCCAAGGATGAGGTGGAAGTAAAGGAAAGTGGAGGAAAAGAGATCAGAGCTGAGGACTGAGGTGAAAGGAAAGATTTGTGCTTGCAGAGTCTCTTTCTTGCCAAGAGAAGCAAGCACTTCTTCTGTTTTGGAGATATTCTGCTAATCAAGGCTGAGATGAAGCCACAGGTGTGCTTGGTCAGTGCAGGCAGAATGTATAGACAAGGAGGAATTAAATGTGTTAGAAGGCATATACAGATGAGTAGTAATTGTCATTTTTGTGCTAATAAAGAAAAATAGTTGATCCAGATATTAACCTCAGTTACACTAGTGTAAAGCCAGAGTAACTCAGCCAATTTACAGTGAATTTACAGACATCAAAACTGGCCAAAGAACAAGATGGGCAAGAGAAGAAGCTTGTAGCTTGTCACGGAGGAAAGGTCTTGAATCCAGAAGGAACAGGTCTTTCCGTTTTGTGGGAAATTCCACAATTTTGAAATTTGTTTTCATTCCAAATTGGAACGAAAAAACAAAGAAATTTGAAATTGCCCATGAAATTATATTTTGACCGTCATCTTAAAAATTTTGGAATGTTGACACTCTTTATTTAGAATTTATTATAATTTATAATATAAAATAAAATTTCACAAATCATTTTTAAATAAAAAATGTTCCATTCTGAAAATATAAAAATTAAATCAGAATACTTCATTTCAAATGAATATGAATCTAAAGGTCAGCCAAATTGAGCTTCATTAGATGCCTGCCGAGTCATTGGGATATGCTTTGAACTACAGTTTTTGACTATCAGTATTATTTTTATATTGCTATATTTTTCCTTCATTTTACCTCCTTTCTGCAACTTACTCATTTTCTAACCCTTATTTATCAGGCTTTTAAAAAGTATCTTCTCTCCTTATTACAATTATATAATTTTCAAAATAGCAATTATATGTTATATGTGAACAAGCAGAGTATACATATATAATTTATATATATATATATATATATATATACATACACATAATATATCTATCTTTTAACAGATTTTGTGCTTGTGTATACACACACACATATACATATATATATACACACACATATATATGCACATAATCTATGTTAAAAGAACACAAATGAAGTTGCAAAGTTAAGCACTGAAAAATTAGGAAATGCCAGGATTAAAGCTGCCTGTGCAACCTTAATTTCCCCCACTTGTGCATAATAAGAGCTAATATGAATTATTTTTCTCCACAGATGTTTGGGTTTTAACTGAAAATCAAAACTTGTTGGCTGAAACTATGAATTGTAATGCCTCACAGGAGTTGTAGTTTGCTCCTATTGTCCAAATTCTCCTCATTGGTCCTGGATCCCCAGCTGAACTGCCTCTCCCATAATGCACCACAACCAGGGATTCCATGTTGCATAGCTTCTCTTCGCCAAGATAGGAGATCATGATGCATTATGGGGAAAAAATCTTTATACCAGAAACAAAAACAAACCAACAAACAGAAGTTCTCTGCAGAAAGCAGATACTTTTGGTGAACGTTTTGTTCAGTTGATTTCCCAAATTTCCATCAAAAAACTTTGAAATTTTCCATTGAATCAACCCTACCTACCTAATCACTTATGACCACTGTAGTGGAAAGGAGTCTGAAAGTAGACATCCAGTCTAAGGCCACTTTACAATGCCAAAATGGTGGGAAGGCATCTTAGTGAAACTGAGAATTTAGGCCAAATGTATGAAAACCCAGTAACAATTCTATACAGCAATTTAAGGCTTGGTTTACACTTAAAAGTTAGCTTTGTTGACCGATGTCAGTCAGGGGTGTGAAAAGACCCCATTCTTTACCAACATAGCTATACTGAACTAACCCCCAATGTATATGCAGCTAGGTTGATGGAAGAATGCTTCTGTCAACATAACTCATTTTGTCTGTGGAGGTGGTGTTCCTACAACAACAGAAAAAACCCTTATGTTGGTATACTGCAACTACACTACAGGGTTATGTTGGCATAACTATGCCAGTATAATCTCTGTAGCGTAGATACATCTTAAGACAAGAAGTTGAACTGCAACAGGAACTTAGGTAGACAAAATACAACTTTCCCAACGTGAAATTGGGCGAGGACCCTACCCTTGCAAAACAAAACATTCCATGGGACTTTAATGACTACAGTTTTAGATCTCATTTGAAATGTGCCATCTCCAGCAGTATAGTGTCCTCACACTGGTCATTTGTTCAGTATGGTCTGAGAAGGAAGAGAGGCACCTACGGAATCACGAGTACAAACTCTCTGAATCTCCTAAGCTTCAGCCTAATACATTGTGAAACAGCTAAGAAACCCTGAAAACTGAGCTTCATAGTGGGAAAGCCTAATAATTGTGTGAGTGCAACCAGTGCTATTATGTTGAAGAACAGCTTTGGGAAAATGAATATGCTGTGTATTATGTCACAAAATTAAAACAAAGTCACCAAACATGCGTTAGGTTTTTGGCAGAGAGCTTAAGAATGTATGATGGGCGTGAGCAGTTTGAATTTTTTATTAAGGATAGATAGGCAGATAACATTTCCCAGAAATCATCTGAAAAGACAAGGAGCCAGATCCTCTACCATGAGCCATTCCAGCTGAAGAACATGCACATTGCACTCCCCAAAGCCAGGGCCTGCACTGATCATTCCCCCAGCCCAGCACATTTTTGGGCTGGGCAGATGGAAGGTGTGTGCGCGCAACAAGGAATATTCGTAACCTCACATTAGACTGATGGCTTCTGTACCCTGTGTCAGCTGCCAGTGACACCAAGGGGCCAGCTAGAGATCTAGGGGAAGCCTTCACAAAGCTCCTTTCCTCCGCCTATACTGACCACTGCCAGGAGGGATGGCACTTTGTGCCGCTAGAGGACTCCCCTATACAAGGGAGATTCTCCACGTTCCTGGCAGGTTTGTGCTGGTGGAACACTGCAAAGTGGCTGGAACATGTGGGATGTTGCACTCCATAGGTTTATGGAAATATGCTTATGAGTGTAAATATAATGTAACTGGAATATGCTTTATGCAAAAGGTCTCTTGTAAGGTATCATTACAAAGCTTATAATCTACTGAGTGTGTTCATCCTCTTTGTATGAATGTATCATTCTTGTATCTGAAGCTAGAAATATGAAGTATTACTCTGAAGTCCTATTGTAACTATGCAAAGTGTGGGCCATTAATGGTGGCTTGGAATCTTGATGGCTCCCGTTAACTAGGACAATTGGTGGTAAATGGCTCTGTTTACTTGTAAGCCTTCCTGTATACGTGGGTGCCAACCAGTGGGTAATGAAGTCTCACAGGACATGTAATCATGTAACCGGACGCTGGAATCCATCTTACACCTGATGCTTTTCCATTTAGAAGGAAGGGTGGGAACCCAGAGTGGGACAAAGGATTCCCTCCTTGTGCCAAAGCTATAAAAGGGGGTGGAACAGAACCAAGGGGGTTGCCAGTCATGAGAAATCCCCTAGTTACCACCTGAGCTGGAACTAACAAGGATTGTACCGGGGAAAGGATTGGGCCCAGACTAAGGACGAGTTTAGTCTATGAAAGAAGCTTATTGGAACATCTCTGAGGGTGAGATTTACCTGTATTCAGTTTCTTAAATGAATTAGGCTTAGACTTGCGTATTTTGCTTGGTAACTTACTTTGTTCTGTCTGTTATTACTTGGAACCACTTAAATCCTATTTTTTATACTTAATAAAATCACTTTTGTTTATTAGTAAACCCAGAATAAGTGATTAATACCTGGGGGAGCAAACAGCTGTGCATCTCTCTCTATCGGTGTTAGAGGCCGAACAATTTATGAGTTTACCCTGTGTAAGCTTTATACAGAGTAAAACAGATTTATTTGGGGTTTGGATCCCATTGAGAACTGGTGTCTGGATGCTGAAGATAGGTGACTTGCTGAGCCGTTTGTGGTGAAAGTCTGCAGCTTTGGAGGCATGGAGCAGGCCTGGGTCTGTGTTGCAGCAGGCTAGCGGGTCTGGCTCAACAAGGCAGGGTTCTGGAGTCCCAAGCTGGTAGGGAAAACGGGCTCAGTGGTAGTTTCAGCTCATCAGGTAACAGTCCCAAGCGGGTCTCTGTGACCAAACCCATCACAACGCGGTCTACAGTCAGGGCCACTGATTAAAATAGAGGTTGAGGTTCAGTAGATGGAGCCACGTCAGAAAACATCCACTGACCTTAGTTTGAGAAAATATTCACATTCCTGTGACAATAAATCCATTTGCCATTAAATTAATTTTTTTCTCTAAACCACTTCTAATGCAGTTGATCTGATTACAAGATCATATCATGTTCTAAAGGGTGGATTTCAGTCACTGTCCAGTTTACACAACAAATTACAACTGTCCAGATTTTGGATGCAATTTCATAATTCTCTAAGCAAATGTAACACACATTAAGCTTTCTCAGGGTGTATCAAAGGTGTTTACAAAGCCCATGTAGAGAGATTACTGAGAAGAAAATATTCCTTGTTTCGCTGAAAAGAATCAGAAAGACATGCTATTTGGTCATCTTGAAAATGCCCATTTAAATATGCCCTAATTCTATAGTTCTGAAAACAAATATATGGAGTTTTTATGTGGAAAATGATAGAAAATGTAAATGCATTCACAATGTACTGACTTCAGTGTGTTATGATTTACTGATGCATACTACATCAAGATATATATGATAATTTTTTCTAAAGACAATTTGAATAAAACCATGAATTTTAACTATCTGGGTAATTTAAGGTATGAATAAGAGCTTTTTCTAAAATAATACTTTGCATTAATATTGTGCCTTCTCAGAGCATTTTAATATTAGTTAATCAAGCCTCACAACACCAATGGGAGACAGGCAAGCCTCATGAGAAAAAGATACGGTGACCAGATGTCCTGATTTTATAGGGACTGTCCCAATTGTGGGTTTTTTTTTCTTATATAGGTGCCTATTACCCTCCACCCCCTGTCCCGATTTTTTACGCTTTCCATCTGGTCACCCTAGAAGATGATAAAAGACACAATGGGCACCCTGGATTTAGATAGCCTTAATACCCCTTATGTAGAGGAGGCATTTGTTCAGATTCTAATCTCCAGAAAGATAATGCCTAACAGAAGATATACACCAACCTCTGGGACAAGATAGCATATTGCATGCTTTCCAGTAGGAGGTATGGACTGAGGGGCCCTTTGTGAGACTGGTGGTTTGCTTATAACTCTAGTGGAAAACTAAGTATCTCTGAAGAATCCCAGCTTAAAGGAAGAATATTATCTTTTATGAAGCATGGATGAATGTTAAGCCTAATGGAAGGTCAAATATATTGATAGGTTACTGTTGCCCAGGTCAATCTGGTACAAAATAGAGATATTCCAAAGGATGAATAATCTCCATGTTCCGTCCCCAAACCCACTAGAGATATAATCTCATTCTAAACCTCTAATCACTAACTTTTGCATAAAGGAACATCTTATCTACATAAACATCTGGCAAGACTTAAAAATTATTGTAAACAAAAGGAATTTCTTTGCAAAAATAGACCTAAGCAAAGCGTTCCTCAGGATTCTCATGCTTCTAAACTACAAGAAATTCTTAAGAGTATCTGGGAAAGGAATGTTGAAACAGAGGAAGGGTATGGTCCTTGGCTCTGCATTGCCCCAAGGATATTTACCATGGTTTTTAAGACTCATGATTTATCACCTAAGGACCTTAAGAGGAAATTTTCTTAGACAATATCCTATTTGCAGCAGAGTCAGAAGGGTTTCTCTGGCTAATTGTCTCAGCCACAGTAGATTTTTTAGAAGTCCTTGAGTTTTCTAGCAATGTGGAACTCTTTGCCGGGGATGTTGAAGGCCAAGACTATAACAGGGTTCAGAAAAGAACTAGATAAGTTCATGGAGGATAGGTCCATCAATGGCTATTAACTAGGATGGGCAGAGAGGCAAAACTATGATCTGAAGTATCCCTTGCCTTTGCCAGAAGCTGGGAATGGGCAACAGAGGATGGATCACTTGATGATTACCTGTTCTGTTTATTCCCTCTGAAGAGCCTAGCATTGGCCACTGTCGGAAGACAGGATACCAGGCTAGATGGACCTTTGGTCTGACCCAGTATGGCCATTGTCAAGGTTCCTCCCCCACTCTGAACTCTAGGGTACAGATGTGGGGACCTGCATGAAAACCTCCTAAGCTTACTTTTACCAGCTTAGGTTAAAACTTCCCCAAGGTACAAATTAATTTTATCCTTTGTCCTTGGAATATCCACTGCCACCACCAAACTCTAACTGGGTTTACTGGGAAATGCACTTTGGACACGTCTTTCCCCCTAGAATCCTCCCAACCCTGGCACCCCACTTCCTGGGAAAGGTTTGGTAAAAATCCTCACCAATTTGCATAGGTGACCACAGACCCAAACCCTTGGATCTGAGAACAATGAAAAAGCATTCAGTTTTCTTACAAGAAGACTTTTAATAGAAATAGAAGTAAATAGGAGTAAAGGAATCACCCCTGTAAAATCAGGATGGTAGATATCTTACAGGGTAATTAGATTCAAAACATAGAGAATCCCTCTAGGCAAAACCTTAAGTTACAAAAAAGACACACAGACAGAAATAGTCATTCTATTCAGCACAATTATTTTCTCAGCCATTTAAAGAAATCATAATCTAACACATGCCTAGCTAGATTACTTACTAAAAGTTCTAAGACTCCATTCCTGGTCTATCTCCGACAAAAGCAGCATACCAACAGACACACAGACCCTTTGTTTCTCTCCCTCCTCCCAGCTTTTGAAAGTATCTTGTCTCCTCATTGGTCATTTTGGTCAGGTGCCAGCGAGGTTACCTTTAGCTTCTTAACCCTTTACAGGTGAGAGGAGTTTTCCTCTGGCCAGGAGGGATTTTAAAGGGGTTTACCCTTCCCTTTATATTTATGACAGCCATTCTTGTGTTCTTTTATTCTTAATGTAGAAATAACCCATTCTAATACTTTGTCCAAATGTAAAGATTCTGGGTGTTGCTCTAGATGCTACTTCTCAAATATCAAATATTTCCTGGTCCAAAAGGAAAACAATAATCAACATGTTACAAGAGGCTCTGTTCATCCGATGAAGTGAGCTGTAGCTCATGAAAGCTCATGCTCAAATAAATTGGTTAGTCTCTAAGGTGCCTCAAGTACTCCTTTTCTTTTTGCGAATACAGACTAACACGGCTGTTACTCTGAAATCTGTTCTCTCTGTGACACAAAGGACTATAACAAGACTCCTGGAATCTACAGTAATATTATTGTTTGACTTTCCAGTGGTCACTTTCTATTTTTCACTATTGGGTGTCAAGGGAGACTCTCTAAAATAGTTTGACTCATCTTGAGGGTAGTGATGGGCACCTGCACATGTGCTAGGAAAGTCCTCATCTGTGGAGTATCACAGCATCCAGTTTTCTCTCTTGTTCTATTCAATATTTACGTGTAGCTGGTGGGAGAAATAATGAGTGTCCATTGTGATCCAATGTCAACAATATGCAGTGCACAGCTCCGTCTGTCGTTCACAGGATACGGTAACACCACTATCACCCAGTTATCCCCATGTCTGGCAGTGATCAGCACACAGATGAAACAGAGTCAAGGATATATGTCTCCAAGTTATCAAGTTAGTCCACAGTCTAGGAGTCCTTCTGGACTTCGCCAATTCTCACTGACGCTGGACTCTCACAAAACTCCTGTACCACCTACGGTGCCTCCATCCTATGCCTTTTTACCTTCAGAATAGGCTTATAAGCCTCAGCCCTGAATAAGCTACAACTGAGTCAGAATGCAGCAGCATGCCTTGTCAGTAACACTGGTCACCAGAGTACATCCCCCCTACACCTCACTCACTTTACTGAATCCTTCTTGAACACTGAGGTTTCTTAAGTGTTAAGGTCACTTCAGTAGCTTAGGCCCAGGTCTCACCCTTGGGAACCTCAACAGCTCCGCTCCTCAGGAACAACAGAACTATGGACTTCAAGGGCAATGCTCCTATGCACTGGAGACAAGGTTTCCTCAGAGGCTGGCCTGAGACTGCGGAGTTTACTCCCAAGGGAGCTAAGAATGCCTACAAACTTCGTCATTTTCAGGTTTACATGGACAATTCACTCCTTGGACCTTGCTGTCCCACACAGCAATTCATAACCCATTTGCCTTTTTATATATAATTACTTAATTCATGTAACCTACTCTCCCAGGGAGGAATGCAGGTGGGATGAAATGGGAGGGAGAGAAAACGACTTGATGAACTTATGTCACCTTGAGTATTTTTTTCAGCCCTGGAAGGTGCTCATGTATCACACACTGATGGCTGTATTACCTCAGTGAATAGCAGAAGCCCAGCATGCCTCTGTCAAGAAATAATTGAATCCTTTGTAGTTTAGAGATGCCCAATCTTCACATTTTTTTTCAAATTTCTCCATGACTAGAACTTAAGAGTTTACATACAGCCAGGAGGGAGTGTCTAGCTTTTGGCATGAGGGACAGTTAGTCCTCACTTCAGATCATCTTAAAGGTGATTTTTAATCGGTGAAAAATGTATCATTCCCCTCAAATGAACAGAATTCACTCTTCCTAAAATCTAAAATAATCTGTTTCAGCGCCACTAGCTACTGTCAGCAGCTTACAGGCTGTTTGACTGCTTCTCTGGGAATTAACGGAGATGTCCGCTTTCATTCACTTCAGGGCTGCAACCTGACTCTTATGTTTATTTTAACATAGAATAGCTTGGATTTTATGGGAAATTGTAAATGTGTTACTGAACAGAATGCAAAGCAGCCACGAAAACAATGAAAACCAAGACCCCTGACATTTTCACAAGAGGAAAAAAATACAAAACAAATAGTGATTGCTGCTGAGAATGAAGATGTTGCTTGCATTCATCTTCGCAGTAGAATTCCACTGACGCCTTTCCAAGGGTCATTTTCTTTTATATTTTACAGATCCATTCATGTCCCCCCAAAATGAAAAGAATGGGGGGAAAATGTACACAACAAAGTACAATTTCTTACTGAGCACCAAACATAAGTCAATACAATGTTATACAACTTATCCAGGATCAGTGAAATTCTTATGCTGAACATGGGCAGCAGGACTACAGAAGTGAATACAAAAGTGAAGCAGCTTGTAAAAAAATAAAAAAAGATTGTAAACATCCATATCACATCTACTGTACACAGGGCAGTGGTTGGCCAAAGCACAGACCATGGAGCAAATGCAAGAGAGCTCTACAATCTGTCCTGTTACTGCCTTTTTCATTAATATCAAGGTACAGATCCTGGGATCCCAGGGTGCAACACTTCACCTTGATCAGAGAGGAGAGATCACATTACACACTAGAAATACATCTCCACTCACATTAGCAGACCCTGGGGGCATGACTACACTAGAAATATAAGTCGACCTATGTTAGGTTGACTTACCACTACTGCAGAAATTACTGCGGTGGTTCATGTCCACACTACCCTCCTTCTTTCGATAGTGCACATACTCAACAGTAGCGCTTTCACTGACTTAAGAGGAGCAGTGTGGAGGCCTGAGAGGGTGGGCTCTCAGCTCCATATGAGCTCCCCACAGGGAGCCCAGTTGCTCCCCCAACTCGGGCTCTCAGCTCCTCGCCACAGCCAGACTCCCAGCTGTGAACTCCATGCCTGGAGTCCAGGCAGAACCCAGGCTCCCCATGGGGAGCTGGGAGACTCGGTGCAGCTGCTGGTCTCCCTGTAGGGAGCCAGGAGCCTCAGTGCAGCCGCCCGGCTGGCAGCAGGGAGCTAGGCAGGTGTATCCCAACTTGGAGTGGGGAGCCTAGGCAGGAGCTGCGCTGGGGGCAGGGAGAGCAGCTGTGCTCCAAGTGGGGTGGGCAAAGCCCAGCTGGGAGCAGAGAGCCCAGGGACAGCCAGGCTCTAGCTAAAGCCCCCCACTCACCCTGGTGACAGTCAACAGCCAATGTAAGTAATATAGTGTCGACACTGACACTAACTACACCTACATAAGCCCTACACCTCTCGTGGAGGTGGAGTAATTATGTCAGTGTAATAGGGCACTTACATCAGCGGGAGCAAGGCTGTCGTGTATACACTGATGTAATTAGGTTGAGGTAAACTGCCTTACATTGACCTAACTCTGTAGTGTAGACCAAGCCTGGATTTGTTCACCTAGGGCTTGAGTGTCTACACTTATTTGTAACCCCAGGTTAGTAATTGTTGAACCCTGGATCCCAACGTGGGGTGCCAGCATCCATACATTATACAGGCCAGAGTCCAACCACCTATATCCGAGACTTCCTAGCACCTTCACCAAAATGTGGCCACTCTAGCCCTTTGTTCATAGTGCAGTGTGGGAAAACCTGACTATCCACCATACTTGACTGTCCAGAGGACAAAGAAAATAGGCCTGTAAAACTGTGAGATACATTTGGTGGACCAACAGCGTATAAGTCCAGCTGGGCTGCGTCTACCCTGCAAAACAATAGGGCTTGAATCCTGGGTCCCATCTTGACTCAGACTCAGACCCTCCATCCCTGTGGAGTCCTGGGACCCTGGATCTGAAACTAGGTTAGTGCAACTTGTGTGTTGATGGAAGAGGGGGTTAGGCTTGAGCCTGGGCTTACATTGCAGTGTGGATGTACCCTAGAGCTATAGGGGGTCACACTTCTCCATGGGCCACACTTTCATATGAAAGTGGCAGGCATCTGCAATCTGGTCTATTTAATGGAAATCCTAAATCAGCAAAAAAACAGAAAAAGGAGACAAAGAAAGAGGATAGAAAAGGAGACGCTGTCCTCAAAGAAAAAAAACAAGAGAAAGGTGACAAAGAAAAGAGGAAATTCTAAACCTACAGAGATGACAAGACAGAAATGAGAGGAAGACTAAACTGGAGATGGGATTGGGACAAGCCAGTGATGGAGCGGGAGAAAGAGATGGAGATAAACAAATGGAGTGACAAAACAAATCCAGACACAGAGGGCAAGACCTTGGCCAGTGGTGCTGCCAGCTTGTCCTACATTGTCAAAAGGATATACTGATAAAACTGGCTTAACCAGTGACAGAAAGGTCACCCCAGAATAGAGTGGCACAGAGATGTCTATGCTGCAGGTGTAAGGGAGCATGGCTGGGACAAAGGGGTATGGGTGAGGCTTCCTTCTGACAGACTGATTGCTGGTTGCCGTTTCAGCCCCCACTGGATTGGCTGGCATAAGGTAAAGCAAGGAGAGAAGCCTAGTTTAGCAGAGAATTGGCACAGGAATGGGGGAGTACAAAGGTGATCTTTAATGTCATATTTGCACACGTACACCCTATACCCCAACTGAGTTGCATGCCTTTCACCCAGACCCCAGAATCTGGCCCACTTTGTACTATTAGCAAAGATTATTAAGGATCATTGAATATTATCTACATCCATGGGTTCTACTTTGATAGTATGGATGTCTTCAAGGAAAATATACTAATCTAATGAGCAAGCATCCTGTTCTGTTCAATTATGGTTATTATTTAATATTTATATTGTGGTAGTGCCCAGGAATGAAAGCCTGGCAAGACTTTTGTTCCTTGGGCCATGAAGGCCCAATTTGTACCACATATATATGAGGGGCATGGCCAAGAATTAGTTATGTTGATGTGTACGGATTCATGCTGACCTATATTGTTTCCTTGTTCTTTTGTCTGTCTTTCTGTATCCATCCGCTGTCTCTTACATTTGAATTATAAGGCCTTTGGAACAGAGACTGTCTTTTTGTTCTCTGTTTGTACAACTCCTAACACAATGAGGTCCTGGCCCATGACTAGGGCTATCACCATATGAATAGTTAATAATATCTGACATATTGTTAAAATGAGCAGCATTGCACTAAGGTTCATGAAAAATACCAAACATTTTTTAGGTGAGCTTTTCCCAGAGGTTATCTATTCATTTCCAAAGGTCACCAGCCTCCACCAGCTAAACTCAAGAAACACCATGACCGTGTTCATTGGACTACCTTGTAGCGCATGGTTTCCTGTGTAATGGAGTTTTATTTCAGATAGTAAACTTCATCCAGAAGCGCGCAGAGATTTTAATAATCAGGTTTATTTTTGATGTATCATTCAATTTTATCTTGCACATTCAAAATTTAACAGAGTGTTTCTGGCAGTTCTAAACCCAGACAGCCTGCCAGAAAGTGTTACAAATTGGGCAGCCACTTGTTTCTTATACTGGATTATGGAGATACTGTTTACAAATAAGCACATTCAATTTTGTTGGCTAAATTAGATATCTTTTATAATAAGATTTGCAATTTATTTTTAATCATTGTACTATTTTGATTTCCTTGAATTTGCCATTACTTGCTCAATAGAGGAAGTACAATTATTTCAAGGCAACATATAATTCTGTGGATTTTCTTGATGCTCCTTACTGCTCTGAATTCTTCTCTCTCTTTCATAGAATATCAGGGTTGGAAGAGACCTCAGGATGTCATCTAGTCCAATCCCCTGCTCAAAGCAGGATCAACACTAACTAAATCAAGACCAACCCTTTCTCTCATGTTATTTCTAACGTTGTATAAATAATAACTAAATTTGTTGGTTATGCCCAAGAAAAGATTAAGTCAGAGGATGGGTCATGAACTTTTGTATTTGTGATGGTGCAGTTTTAGAAATAACAGGTTTCAAACCAGTGTGAAACATTTTGTATCAAGTATTATGGGAACAATCGTCTTATTATAAAGTGCTATGGTTTAGTCTGAAAATGCAAGACACTGAAGTTGAGTAGTTTGCAGTGAAAATTCTGTTTTATTTCAAAGAAATAATCACACCATATCTGCAACGCAGATTCAGGATTTTTTAAGGCACTAGCTTTAACTCTTTAACAGCCAGATTCTCCGAAGTGATGAGGACCCACTATTTAAGCCTTACCTTGGCACAGTGGAAAAAATTGCCACATACTGTAATTTAGAAGCAGATAAAAAAAGATAAGCTAAAACAGATTTTCATAAACTGCTATCTGCATGGCAACTCTTTTGTCCTAGGGTTTAATAGTGAGTTACTAACAATAACTGTCCAACATTTATATTGACATACTCTCCAGTTAATGATGAAAAGTTGCAATTTCCCCACTTCCCTGAACAATGTAGTCATAGGATTCATCTATACGGCAAGTGAAGGTCTGACTGTAACATGGGTAAGCAGACCTGCACTAGCTTTAATCTAGCTACCATGGATAACAATAGCAGTGAAGATGTGGCAGCATGGGCTTCAGTGCCGACTAGCAACCCGAGTATGTACCCAGGCTCCCCAGCAGGCTTGCACTGAAGCCTTTGCCAGTGTCTTCACTACTTCTGCTGCCTACACTCCAATTACACCTGAATTTGCAATGTAGACGTAACCTGAGTGGTTTTGAGTCCCTGTGTTGCTTTCCCCCAATTTTGAAAGGAACATGTGAAAATCTCTTGGGTTTTAGAAGTAAACAAAGGAAGTGCCAAGAAGCCTTTACATTAGCCCTGTGGTAGAGTAAAGACTTAGATCAATTACACAAATCATCAATGGTGCTGCTCTGGATACTTCTACTTTCCAAAGGGATTTGCACATCTGGCCTCACTTCAGCAAGGTATTTACAAACATGCCTAACTTGAAGCATGTGAGTGATCCCACTGAAGTCAGTATACATTTTTCTGAAATGTGTCATTGAAATCAATGGAATTAGACCCATCTTTGAAGTTATGCACACACTTAAGGACCTTGCTGAATCCATCATTATACCAATGCACTTTACAAAAGGTAAGTAATGAATTCTCACAGAGAGTTAGGCAAGTAGGTATTTTGGGTGCTGATTCCTATTGTTTCAGCTACCTTACTCCAGAAAGGAGCTTAACTGTTTCTTACATTATTCTGAATGAAGGGCTATTAGTCCTATTTGATAGATGGGGAGACTGGAAAAGAGAGGTTAGGTTATTACCAGAGAAAACTCTCCAGGCTCTACTTCGTATTTCTGATCTCCATTCTGAATAAGCAAAAATCATTCCACTCTGAGATGGACGCTGTTGACCCTGAGCACGCTCAGTGAGAACTTAGGGTTTCTTGAGGGGGAAAAAAAATGTGCCCTGGCAAAAACTCAATTGCATGAGAGTGTGGCTAAGAAGAATCGCAGTTTTGAAGTAAAGGACATCAGTGAGCATGTGCAAGATTGGCAACTACTGAACACGTGCAAGCACATGTCCAGGCAAAGACCTGATAGTCAGTAGTATAGTACTACTGAGCATGTGCAGTATGGGGTGACAGAGTTCAGGCTGTTAAACCTCTAACTGGTCAGAACCCACTCATACTGGCCACAACTTGTTTAAAGGTCAGAGCTGTCAATCAGAATTCTGAGGTAATGGTCAAGACTGAGGATATGCAAATGAGGAAACTGTAGCCAGGGCCGGCCCACAACATTTTGGCACCTGAGGTGGGGAGCTCAAATGATGCCCCCATGCCCCCTCACTTGGGCCAAAACTTTGAAAGGTCTCAGTTCTTCCTGTTCTACTCCTCTCATGGTACTGCTCTGCTACCTACCCCAATAAAGGAGAACAACTTAAAATGCCTTGTTCAAAAATTTTAAGTAACACTTAACTTTCAAACTCCTGAACAGCAAATGTAATTTTTCTTGTCTGCATAGTAAACACTGGCATTTTTATCTGTTTGAATAATCAAAGTGGTGCTTTCCGTGCATTCTTGGTTGCAAAGACTGCTTACTGAAGGTCCACAGTCTGGGCCAGCTGTTGCTCTGTTGAGATGGTTGCAAGGCTGACCAGCCTCTCCTGTGTCATTGTGGAGCGTAGATGTGTTTTTACTAACTTCAGCTTGGAGAAGCTGCGTTCTCCACTGGCAACTGTTACAGGAAGTGTTAGAAGTATGTACAGAGCAACAAAAGCATTTGGAAAGAGGGTGGTCATCTTATTTGTGCACATACATTCCAGAACAGCCTTTGGAGTTGATCTTGAACTGAAAGCCCTTTCAAGATACATTTCAGCATCACCTAAAATCACTCGCATCAATATCGCGCATGTCAACATGTGTCAACACTGTCTCTAGTGCCCTGCATTGCTGGTGTGGGTCTTCTTCAGGTATAGTAAGAAGTAGTTTTGGAATATCATACAACATCCCAAATATACTGCTGTGTTCCTTGAGCTGCATGAAATGTTCTTCAACTGACTGTATTGCACAATCTAGCACCTGGTTAAAGAATTCAACTTTGAATTGTTGTTTGGGGTCTCTGATAGGATTATCCCATGCCTCGTAATCAAAATGTCTTCCTCTTCAGTGACTCTTGTATTCTTGAATGGGTGGAAAAATAGCTTCAGTATGAAGTTCCTCTGCCAACTTTTGTGCACTCTTCAGAACACTTTGAAATCCCTCATCTGACCCGTAAGACTGTAGGTCTGACTTGGCTTTGTCCAGTTGTTCCATTGCTCACGATATATCATGGTCAACACCTTGCTGTCTCTTGCTTACAACATTTATTTCAAACCAGCATGTCATGCCACAACACTAAGTCACACAGAAATTTTAAGTTATGTATGTTTCTGGTGATTCCATTTCCCTCTGCCACTGTTCTCCCACGAACAGTTCCTGTCATAGCATTATCCTCCATAATGGCAACTATGGCATCATCTATCTTCCCAATTTGGTGTTGATAGGCTTTATTGCCTCCACTCGACTTTCCCATCGTGTGGCACTCAGTGGTTTCAGTGTCAGAGAGGATGTTCCCAGATGTTGCTTCAAAAGTTGCTATTGATGAGTTGATGCAGAGAAAAATACATAGATGGTTTGAATTACATTAAAAAAATTCAGCAGGCTCACTAGAAGCTGATGCTGCATCACTGACCACCAAGTTCAATGAATGAGAACTGCATGGGACAAAAAAAGCTCGAGGGTTTAACTCTCTGATCCGTGTCTGCACTCCTCTGTTCTTTCCTCTCATGTTGGCACCATTATTGTAGCCCTGATCTCTCATGTCAGCTATCGCAATTCCCATCTCTTCCAGCTTTTTAAGAAGCACATTTGTCATACCAGCTCCTGTAGCATCATCATCAATGTCAATAAATTCTAGAAAATGCTCTCTGACAGTGACCATTGCAGGGACATTTTTACTAGGTTCTGTTGTTGTTACAAAACACACCATTAAAGTAATTTGTTCTGTATGGCTAATGTCAGGTGTGCAGTCCAGAATAACAGAGTAATACCTTGCCAACTTCAGATCTGCCACAATCTTTTGTTTGCCATTTGTTGCCAGTAACTGTATGATCTCATTTTGAATGGTTTTTCCAAGGTAGTGGTGTGTGTACATTTCTTGGATGGTGACTCTTCTTAGATGCTGCTGGAGTACAGCATCAAACTCAGCCATCAGCTCCACAATTTTAAGGAAGTTTCCATTGTCTGGCACACACAGCTGATCTGAAGTGCCACGCGATGCTAGGTTTTGGGCAGCAAGCATTCTCACAATGGGAATGAGCCTTTTCAGAACATTTTGCCAGTAAAGAGACACTGATGCAATCTTCTCTTGATGCTGATCATCTATGGTGGCCTTTAACCTTAGTCTCATCTCAAGCTTTTTCCACCTATGGAATGCTCTCTGGTGATTTGCTGCCTTCTTGTGGCATGCCAGATTTCTAGCCAGATTCTTCCAGTCCTTTGTTCCTGTAGAACCCAATGTGGCTGGAATATTAGACTGGAGGAGTTTGCAACAAAAACAGCATGCAGCATTCTGGATTTTTGAGTACATAAGCCATGGCCTCTCCACTTTGTCACCATTGGGGATTTCACGCCAGTAATGTGTTGGATGGAAACTTCTATATTCATTGTCTTTGGGGAACATGAAGTTTTCACTTGCTGTGGTCCATGCAGTACAAGGAAGTCCCGCAGGCGACTGCTCAAGTGGGTCCATAGTCCTGGATCATCTAGACTTAAGGAACTAAACTCAGCAGCAGCGGTTTCTTGTGTGTCCACCACACTCTTCTCTGATCTACACTTTTCTTCAGGAATGTGCATGGTTACATCCATTTGAGATGGAGATATGGATGCTGCAGTAGCTGCCAGGTCACCTGCACTCTTACTAACTGGAAGATCAGGCATCTCCTCACCCCTCACATCCTCACTGGGGCCGGAAGGCTTACCGTGAACATTTGTGTCTATCTATCTCAGGAGACTCCTTCCTGCTTAGATAGAAAAGCTTCCTTTGTTTGCTTTCTTTTTCTGAACGTTGCCCCAGAGGGACGTTTTCTTCTTTTACTCATGACTGCTGTTCTGTGCCAGCTATAGTGGCTCTCAACACTCAGTTGAAGGGGACAAATAAGCAGGCTGGTAGCAGGGCCTGAGTGAGGGAAGATATCAGCATCTTAAGGGCCTAACTGGCTCCTACTACTTCAGTTGACTGTCTGTTCTCCTCAAGGGGGTTTAGGGAAGCAGCAGGAAACAGGAAGCTTCTTGAGAAGTTAAATCAGTCCAGGCTCCAGGGGATGCTAGAGAGGTGGATAAGAGGCTCCTCCTCCTCGCTCTCCCTGCAGCTCCTGCTGCTTTCTGTTATTCCCTCTCACCTTTTCTCCTGCCTGCCTGTTATGTCCCTTGTGTCCTCCTTCCTCCAGCACAGCACTCCGCCATCTCTGTGCATCTAGAGCACAGAGAATACACATGCACTGAGCAGCAGACACAATTTTCTACATGCTGGGTCCTAGTGGTGCCCCCTCTACAGTTTGGCACCTGAGGTGGCCGCCTCAGTTTGCCTCATGGTAAGGCCAGCCCTGACTGTAGCCAAGAATAAGAAGCTATATAAGGACAGCTCCATATAACATTTTTGGGAGTCCGGAGGCTGCATCTGAAGAGGCAAGAGTTGTGCAGGAGCAGCCGAAGAGCCAGCAAGAAAAGCCAAAAAGACAAACTGTTGCAGAAAGAGAAGAAAGCTGGAGTGGAATGCAGCTGACTGACTAGGAGCTGAACAGCAGCCATGCTTTAATTTTTAAAAGAAAGCAGCAGATTTATAGAGTAAGCTTAATAATAGTTTTATTATTAGTTTAGGATTGTTTTTATAGTATTTAAGATGTGTATGCTTGAGGTGTGTGTGTGTGAGAATTGTATTTTATCTATGCGAATTTTAAAGCCACTTAAGATCTGCTGTGGGCAATTTGTTACAAACTGGCCACTTGCAACAAATTGCTTCACTTAGTATAGTATCATTTGACTATATGCTATTATAGTTCAAGTGTTCTTTAATTTGCAATAAGGGGTTTGGGTCTTAGTGATTTTTGTGCCTTGTTTAGGATTTTTAGAATGCACTGTGTTAGGGTGTCTTAGCAACCCCGGGCACTTTTACCTTGGGAAAAACAGAGTAATGGGGCAATTGGCAGGTTAGCGTAGCAGTGCCCCAAAACTGATTTTTTTGGGTAACAAGGTGTTGCCCATACCATAGAGGCAATCAGCATTTGAGTTCGGATTAGAAATCAGGGAGTTCTTAATTCTCAGTTCTGGGATCAATTTACATTAAGGCAGCTGATGATAATCCAGTTACGCCTTAAAGCTGGCTGAATACAAATTTAGGGCCCATTCCTGCACTCACTGACAAAACTTCCATTTACAGGACCTTAATTTTCATAGCCTAAGAGCTAACTCATTTCCTACAGCAATGGAATACATAGCAGGACAACCTGGAGCATGCAGACCTTCAGAAGTGTAGGAGTGAGATCATGTCACCTCAGTCCCGTTTCAGTCACCATCATGTGCAATTCACTCTAATATCTGAACAAGTTCAGATTTTGAAGCTTCTTTATTGCTACACCTCTGACAGTTCATCACATGCCCTTTATGAAATGCAGTGGTAGGCAAGGGAAAAGATACCACTTGTGCAATCATTGCCTTTTAAAACATTGATGACTACATAATAAGCTTCCATCCATTGCTCAGACTATTTTCGGAATCTTGGATAATTTACAGCATTATCCGATAGATTTAAATATATTGCAAGCAACTTAAAGTCTTTTATTTAAAATGGCTTTTAAAACAATTATTTTCCACATATCTAGTTACTGTACTCAACTGAAACATTAAAGTATTTATTAATAATTCTAAGTATTTTACATGTTCAAATGGCTGTATGAACTTTTACTCTTTAACTGCTCAGAGGGGTACCCAGAACCCCTCTTAGGGAAGTAATTGAGTATTGTTATGCTGAGGTTTGAGTGAAACATTGTTGAAACTAGTGGGCATAATAGCTGTCCCTCATTCGTGATAAACGTACGAAGCAGTTAAGCTCCTTTTTGGAGTAAGATAGTCGAAACAATAGGAGCCTCCACTTAAAACAGAAGCCACGTGCAAGGCCAGTCAGAAACTTTGCAAGCTATGGAGTAGTTTTGCTGGGTATTGTTTTGGTGGAACTGAGTGTGTGAGCATACACAGGCAGAAACACCCCAGAAGCAGGCAGAAAAAGCAGCAGAAAAGCATGGCCAGCCAGAGAAGCATGTGTCGCATGATGAGAGAAAGCTAAGAGAGAGAGAGCTTTTTGGGTAGAGTTTTGGCTGGAAAGAAAGGCTTGGAGTAGTAAGCAAGGAAACTGGCTCCTGTTGTTCAATTGCTACTGTGTTCAGGGAAACAGGACTGTGTGCGCATTCTTTATAATTAAGCAAATTGCAGCAAAGAAATACCTGACTCCATCATCAATTTCTCCTCCAAGTGGAAACAACCCTCAAGCTCCCAAATATTGGCTAAACTGCAGGGGCCAAAAGGATTAACAATATTATTCTCTCCATTTAATCTATGGGGAAATTGCAGCAGAGGGCTTAAGCCAAACACTAGCAAACTCATGGCCTACAATTAGGCACCTAAATCCATAATTAGACACCTTAATAAATGTCCTAATTCTCAGAGCAACTGAGCACCAACAACTTCCACTTAATGAAGCATTTTACTTCAGTGGAACACATATTGCTTAGACTGTCAGCTTTTGGGGGCAGGAACCACCTTTTGTTGTGTGTTGGACCAGGCTGCTAGGCTCTGTACAATGACTGCGACTCCTACATGCTACAGCAATACAAACATTTAAATTTGCCTACACATGGGATTAGGAGCCTAACTTTAGGCATCCGACTGTGAAGGTGGTGGCATTAGCCATTTCCCTAAGGGCACATGACAAATCAGTGAGCTGGGCAGGGATTAGAACCCAGATCTTGTTGTTTCCTACCCCATAGATCCTTGCCCCCAGGCTGCCCTACCTCTCTTGGCTAGCACTCTGAACTGAGAAATATTTCTCACAGTGAGGAGCTGGACACTGTGTTCCTTCCAGGATATTTAGCATTCTCATTTTCCTTGAGAACTGAGTACAAATCCCTTTTGAGTAACTTTCCACCTCAACTGCAGAGCGTTAACTGGAACTCTGATTTCCAGGTGGCGTTCTTTCATGTCCTGGAAGGACGTCGGAGTTCTAAGACGAGGTAGGCTGGATGACCGACATAACACAATATAGTCGGAGGAGCTGAAAAACACTGGACTCCAACAAAGTTCAAAAATAAGCCATTGTGGACGTAGCTCCCTGCTCCAGAGCACCACTTGTAGGTACCAAAAAGTGACCATTCCCTAGGGGCCTGTAAAAAAATCAGTCAAAGTAATCTTCAGCCACAGAGACGTGAAAGCACAGAGGGCAGAAGAATATCCTTCTCCTTGTGCAACAGGCGTGGCCTTGTTCTGCAGCCAAGAAGCGAGAGCAAAGCATGGAGGCTAAGAGCTAGCGCGCAGGGAGACCACAAATCTGTGCTCTTACAGGGTGGGTGTGCCTGGAAACCGCTGAAGGCTGGTGCTAGCCACATGGAGAGCCCTAATGTAAACAGGGCACTGGCCACCAACACCTTTTTAAGCACCATGTCTTCTAACCCTGTTCTCAATACATAGCCTGGTTTTCCAATGTGCTGATTAGCTGTAGCTTTCATGGACTTTAAATGGATTTGAGGCAGTTCAGCCCTTCTGAAAAATCCGGCCAATGTTGTTTAAAAAGAGTGGCCACAGCCTGACTACACTAGGGCCTCCTAATGCTGCTGATACTGGTGGAGCTGAACTGGTGTATTAGCAATGGGGGGGAATGTTTGAAAAGGTAGGAGAGAACATGGAGGGGAAGTCCCAGGTGCAGGAAGGGAAAGAGGGGAGGCTAAGGGTCTTCTGCATGCAGGGAGCAGGGGAGGCAGCAGTAGCAAGAAAGGTGCCTTTTCCTGTACAGAGGGGTAAAAGTGGGGGAGAATTTATTTTGTGCAGGTGGGGAGAACAGGACTGCCTGGGGCTGGAATGATTTATTCAGTTATTACCCTCCCCACAGAAAGTTTCCCATGGGAAACTTTCTGTTTCTTGAAAACCCAGTGTTCTGTCAGAAACCAACTCTGACAGAGTATTTTTGACCTGCTGTCATTAGGGTACTTTCCTCCCTACTTGCTTTGTCAGCTAGTTCCTTCCCTTGAATCAGGGACACAGCTACTGTGGGCTGGATTGTGCTACTGCCCAATCATGATTACAGTCTACATGCTACCTGTTTCCTGTACTGGCCTCTTCTTCCCCTGTTCCCACCTGTGTCTGTTCCTACCCCTTCACAGGTTTATTTAAAAGCATGGGCTGGGGGAGAGCAGATGATTAGATGGGCGGGAAGCCCCCAGTCAAACAGCTCCTCAGGGGCCTTGCATGTTATGGCTGGTACACCCAAGGTCACACAGCAGTAGACGAACTGGGAATAGACTCCTATAGCCATGGCTCTGAATGCCAGGTGCTAATCCTCACACTAATTCTCACTGCAAAACTGGTGATACCTTTGCCTGGAAATGTTACATATAATTTCAGTATAAATGGTTCCTTATGTCGGAGATATCAGCTGAAGACATGCTTTGTTTAATTTCGTCTAGTCCCAGCAAGTAATGCTTTTTAGGAAATAATCTAATTGTATTTCAGCTGTTCTGAATGATTTAAAATTTAACAAAAATGAAACACTAACAGCCAAAAAGAAAAAAATTAAGTACATCAGAAGCAGGCAGCCTGCCAAACAATCAGTGGGGCCACTAGATGATCAAGGTGCCAGAAGAACCACTCAATGAAGACAAGACTCTTGCAGAGAAGCTAAATGGATTCTTTGCATCAATCATCACTGCAGAAGATGTGAGATTCCCACACCTGTCCCAGATTGAGGTGTTAGTAGGAGGAGGTTATGGAACAAACAGATACAAATTAAACAGCACTAAGTCACCAGAACCAGATGGTATTCACCCAAGAATTCTGAAGGAAATCAAATA
This sequence comes from Lepidochelys olivacea, assembly GCF_965140295.1. Taxonomy (NCBI): domain Eukaryota; kingdom Metazoa; phylum Chordata; order Testudines; family Cheloniidae; genus Lepidochelys; species Lepidochelys olivacea. The sequence continues at coordinate 37,162,594 of NC_140411.1, read as the reverse complement.
TGAAAGTTACAGAACTGCTAATTGTGGTATGTAACCTATCACTTAAGTCAGCCTCTGTGATTTTTGATGGGCATATTGTAATTTCAGTCAAAACAAGGCCATCTGAATAGTGTCAGAACAGGGAGTTGGTTTTAAAACCAAGTCATTATTTCAAGAAATACAGGGCCAGATTTAAGCTGGTGTAATTCAGTGTAGCTCCATTGACTGTAATGGAGTTACATCAAGTTGCACCATCTAAGAATCTGGACACAATTTATTCATGTGTTTGAAAAAGAAAACTAAATGAGAAAACAGGACCGGTTTTCAACAAATCCCCAAACAAGGAAAACAAGCCTCACACACAAACATTCTGTAGTTCCGCAAAATAAATAGTAATAAAGAGCATTAAATTGCATAGAGAGAGGAGTGGGAAGACTGGAAATACATAAGTAACCTAAAGCTTGGGGGGGGGGAGAATTACCATAAAAATAGTATTTTTTTAAATGAAACTACTACATTCAGACAAAATGGAAATTATTCTGTGTAAATGCTTGCACTAGAAGTCTACAGGAGACAACACACATTTTAGAAATCTCATTTCATCAGTTTATCTCATGAGATTTCTGCCATTTTAGACTGAAATCTTGAGAAAATTAGATTGCAAGATTTTGGCACGATCATATCCAAACCGTACTTTCAATTTGAACCCAAACCATAAACACTATTTTAAGCATAACACAGCTTATCTGAGCCGATACCTAAAGTCAATAGGCGTCGCTCTTTTTATTTCAATGCACTTAGGAGCAGGCCTATGTTATCCATACGCGTCTCTCCAGATCCTGCAATGAGAACTGTGTGGGCTGTGCCTGCGCAAAGCCCCACTGACTTCAGTGGGCTCTATGTCAGCAAACAAGTCCATACATACGGTTCACTCTGCAGCACTGGAGCCTTATTCAGAAGCACTCTTCACATAAGCCTCTCAAAGCTCATAAGTTGTCTGGCATCAACTCTGTAAACTTGCTTTCAAAAAGAGTCTGAATAGAATGTACACACATGGAGGTAATGAAGAGTCATCCTAAAAATAACCTGTACTATTGAGGCACTGGAGGGTGTAGAAGCCAATTGGCCTGATGAGACATCAACTTTATGAACTTTTTACAAAAAGCAGATGAAGGACAAAAGTTGAAGACATAAAATTCTTGTGAGCTTAATAGATGGAATGAGGAGAGCAGTTTTAGGTGGCTTTTGTCCAGAAAGCATTCCAGAGACTAAGATTTTGTGATTATATCTGATATGAGTCAGGGAGAGGAAAAGCCCTTGTGAGCCTCGAACAAAAAATAAAGAGAAGTCTAGTTTGGTCCTGTTTTCTCCTTTTACAACTGAGACAAGTCAGGAAGATTATTTTTTAAAAAAAAAAGATTTTTGTACAAAAGCTTAATGTGGGAACTCTTGATTTTGACTCCCAGTAGTGACAGAAAAACCCCACTGTAATCCAAAGGAAGAAAGTATCAAAGGGAATGTTAGCTTGAAAACGTGGGTCAGGTGAGTGTTCTGATGTCTTTGTGGATGGAGTCCTTTCCCATTGTGAATCAGGGACAGCTGTGTAAACTAAAGATTGTATCACACCTAACAGAGTCCGTACAAAGACTTTCCTGCTTATACCATCTCATCTTTCCTACTCTAACTGAAACCTTCCCCTCTGTACAATGTCCTCCTTTCCCTGTCTCCACCCAGGAGCAGAGAATCTACTATGGACTAACCTGAATACTGTTCCTGTAAATGAGGAAGCTAGGGGGCTCAGAAATGCTTCAAAATTAGATGCCGAGTAAAGTGCCCGATCCTTAGTGCATATATTTATATATGTAGATAGATATACATATGTATACACACAAACACATGCTTCCTTAATCCCCCTAACATCTGCTGGTACTACCCAATTTCTCTTTAATACTGAACATTTAAAACAGGAGTAAGGGGCAGATTAACTGTCAAGAAGCTAAAAGGCTCAGGAGATCAGCAATGGGGTACACAGCATTTCAGCTCTAAAGCAACCTTAAGCATTCACGGATGACCATCATGTTGCTTACTGTCCATATGTAGTAAGCCTCTGATTTCAATTCAGTTCTCAGTAGGTCAGTGTCTATATCACAGAATCCACCACCACAGATAGCATGGATAATTATGTACATACTTTACTAGATAGATATTGGAGTCAGAGTAGCAGATGTTCATTGTACATTTTCTAAAGAGCTGTATTTTCACTGGAAGATGCTTTAGACGTGTTCTTTTCTAAAGAAAACAGTGAAATATGAAGTTTTTCTTCTTTTATGAGTAATTAAGTCACTGTTTTTATTTGTGCATAAATTATTCATGTGCCATAAGGATACAATATTCAGTCTTTCAAAACCATTTACCTCACAAACGACGGTTTGCTTATTTGCCAGATAATTAAGGATTTATCCAAATACTGCAGGTTAGCAGCCCTGGCCTCTTGCCATCAGCTATGCTTTGATCCCTCTAAAAAAAAACCAAAAACACACTTTCTACTTCCAGAGCATGAATTATTAAAATAATAATAAATTACACTTCACATACCATTTTAACCAATGTTGAATAACCTCATCTCATTCTCTAATTATATTCAAAACGCTCATACACACACTGAATGCAGCTTTGTTTTCATTTTGACACGCTGTGGCACTAGCGGGTTTTTTTTTTAAATGAATTTGAAACCCTTCAACCAGGATCAACATGCCCAATGTAAACGTTAAACTGTCTTGTCTTCCTTCATACTCATACATGAAAAATATTAAACTCATTGGATGAAGTTATTCAACAGAATCAGTGCCGTTCAGTCAGTTCACTAATTGTTCATATAATTCATTGATAAAAAGGTTACAAATATAAAAATGTCAGCAACCTAAAATCAGCCTATTCATTAGGAGCAGTATATGCGCTTTGTATATATTACACACAAAATACTATGTTAAAAGAACATTGTTAAGGTTCAAAGTCAACCACTCAGAAGTTAGGAAATGCCAGAATTTAAGATTGCCAGTGTGTATGCATTATGATTCAGTCTTTAATTACATGATCACATACTATTTTTTCCACAGGACCCCGGCATCATTTGCTGTAGAGGATGAATGGTATTCAATTAATAAAGCAGAGTAGGAAAGATAAGTAGTATGGCAAGAGACCACCCTGGCTTAACCAGGAGATCTTCAATTATATGAAGCTCGGAAAAAAAAAAGAGTCCTATAAAAAGTGGAAACTAAGTCAAATTACAAAGGATGAATATATACAAATAACACAAGTATGTAGGGACAAAATTTGAAAGGCCAGGCAAAAGGAAATTAAACTAGCTAGAGACAACAAGAAAACATTTTACAAATACATTAGAAGAAAGAGAAAGACCAAGGATAGGGTAGGGCTGTTACTCAATGAGGGGGGAAAGACAATAACAGAAAATGTGGAAATGGCAGAAGTGCTAAATGACTGTTTTTCCTCCAGTTTTCACCAAAAAGGTTAGAAGAGATTGGACATCAAACATAGTGAATGCCATTTGTCATAAATATAAAGGGAAGGGTAAACCCCTTTGAAATCCCTCCTGGCTCCTCTCACCTGTAAAGGGTTAAGAAGCTAAAGGTAACCTTGCTGGCACCTGACCAAAATGACCAATGAGGAGACAAGATACTTTCAAAAGCTGGGAGGAGGGAGAGAAACAAAGGGTCTGTGTGTCTGTCTATATGCTGGTTTCTGCTGGGGATAGACCAGGAATGGAGTCTTAGAACTTTTAGTAAGTAATCTAGCTAGGTATATGTTAAATTATGATTTCTTTAAATGGCTGAGAAAAGAATTGTGCTGAATAGAATAACTATTTCTGTCTGTGTATCTTTTTTGTAACTTAAGGTTTTGCCTAGAGGGGTTCTCTGTTTTTGAATCTAATTACCCTGTAAGATATCTACCATCCTGATTTTACAGGGGGGAATCTCTTTATTTCTATTTACTTCTATTTTTATTAAAAGTCTTCTTGTAAGAAAACTGAATGCTTTTTCATTGTTCTCAGATCCAAGGGTTTGGGTCTGTGGTCACCTATGCAAATTGGTGAGGCTTTTTATCCAACATTTCCCAGGAAAGGGGGGGTGCAAGTGTTGGGAGGATTGTTCATTGTTCTTAAGATCCAAGGGTCTGGGTCTGTAGTCACCTAGGCAAATTGGTGAGGCTTTTTACCAAACCTTGTCCAGGAAGTGGGGTGCAAGGTTTTGGGAAGTATTTTGGGGGGAAAGATGCGTCCAAACAGCTCTTCCCCAGTAACCAGTATTAGTTTGGTGGTGGTAGCGGCCAATCCAAGGGCAACGGGTGGAATATTTTGTACCTTGGGGAAGTTTTGACCTAAGCTGGTAAAGATAAGCTTAGGAGGTTTTTCATGCAGGTCCCCACATCTGTACCCTAGAGTTCAGAGTGGGGGAGGAACCTTGACACCATTGAACAGGAGGTAGGATCTGAGGCTAAAATAGGGAAAGAACAAGTTAAAAATTACTTAGACAAGTTAAATGACTTCAAGTCTCCAGGGCCTGATGAAATATATCCTAGAATACTCAAAGAGCTGGCTGAGGAGCTATCTGAGCCGTTAGTGATTATCTTTGAAAAGCCATGGAAGATGGGAGCGATTTCAGAGGACTGGAATAGGGAAAATATATTACCAATCTATAAAAAGGGAAATAAGGATCACCCAGGGAATTACAGACCAGTCACCTTAACTTCAGTACCTGGAAAGATAATGGAGCAAATAATTAAGCGATCAATTTGCAAACACCTAGAAGATAATGAGGTGATAAGTAACAGTCAGCATGGATTTGTCAAGAACAAATCATGTCAAACCAACCTAATAGCTTTCTTTGACAGGGTAACAAGTGTTGTGGATGTGGGGGAGAAGCAGTAGACATGGTATATCTTGACTTTAGTAATACTTCTGATGCTGTCTCATAAACAAACTAGGAAAATACAACCCAGATGGAAAAAAGAAAAGGAGTACTTGTGGCACCTTAGAGACTAACCAATTTATTAGAGCATAAGCTTTCGTGAGCTACAGCTCACTTCATCTGATGGTCTGAAGTAAGTAGGATGAAATTCAATAAGGACAAATGCAAGGTAATCCACTTAGGAAGGAACAATCAGTTGCACACATACAAAATGGGAAATGACTGCCTAGGAAGGAATACTTCAGAAATGGATCTGGGGGCCAAAGTGGATCACAAGCTAAATAGGAGTCAACAGTGTAACACTGTTGGGGTGGGGTGGGGGGGGGCGGGGAAGAAAAAAGAAAAAACAAACAAACATTCTGGAATGTATTAGCAGGAGTTTTGTAAGCAAGACATAAGTAGTAATTCTTCCACTCTACTCCACACTAATTAGGCCTCAACTGGAGTATTGTGTCCTGTTCTGGGCGCCAAATTTCTGGAAAGATGGGCCACATTAGAGAAAATCCAGAGAAGAGCAACAAAAATGAATTAAGGTCTAGGAATCATGACCTATGAGGGAATATTGAAAAAACTGGGTTTGTTTAGTCTGTAGAAGAGAAGACTGAGAGGGGATATGATAACAGTTCTCAAGCACATCAAAGGTTGTTACAAAGGAGAGGGAGAAAAATCCTTCTCTTTAAACTCTTTGCATAAGTCAAGAAGCAATGGGCTTAAATTGCAGCAAGGGAGGTTTAGGTTGGACATTAGGGAAAAAAAACTTCCTAACTGTCAGGGTAGTTATGCACTGGAATAATTTGCCTAGGAAAGTTGTGGAATCTCTATCATTAGAAATTTTTAAGAGCAGGTTAGACAAACACCTGCCAGGGATGGTCTAGTTAATACTTAGTCCTGCCAAGACAGAATTATTAATTTCCTCATAGGCTTTTTTCTATGCCACTCATCACTATAATACCCAAGTGATTCACAAACAATAAATATCTTCACAACACTTTTTCTGACGTGAGAAGGTGGTATTATACCAATTTTATAGATAGGGCGCTGAGGTACAGAGGGATTGAGATCAAAAGTCTCCATTTTAATTTTGGGTGCCCAATTTGAGAGGGTTGGACTGTGATTTTTCAGAGTACTTCCCATTATACAGCACTTTATACATTCGACCACAACTCCTGTAGACTTGAGTTGTAGTTGTGAGTGCTCAACACTTCTGCAATTCAGATTCAAGGTCTCAAGTTGGGCACCCAGAACATAAGGAACATTTAGTAACCACCTCTGAAAAGTTTGGTTTAAGATACCGACGCAGCATCACACAGGAATTCTGCAGTGACATCGTCCTTTTCTTCCTGCCTCATTCACTACACAGTTTCCAACTTCTGTAACAAATGAGGTAGGGAATCCTACAGACAACAATCTTCTTTACTACACAACCGATTCTTCCCCAGAGGAAGTCCATCCTGTGCACTGAATGAGGTAGTAGTCCTGTGGAAAAAAAATAGTACCTCATCATGTAATTAGAGACTGAATCACAATGCACAATGAAGCCAAGTTAAGGTTGCACAGGCAATCTTAATTCTGGCATTTCCTAACTTCTGAATGCTTGACTTTGCAACCTTAGTAATGTTCTTTTAACATTTTTGGATGCAACTTCCTTGTTTTGAAAAAGCAAACGGGAAAAAAAAACAAAAATTCCCTCATGTGGTATCATCTTGACACCCACATGGGTCATCAGCAGGATTGGAAGGTCCTTTAGGTCCACCACACAGACCTCTGCCACTTGAGCTAATACAAAATAACAACCTACTAGTGCTTTCTGTGGATCAGCACTAGAGGTGGAATGAGACACTCACTTGGCCAGTGGGTTTTACAGGTATTAGCTGACAGCAGAGAAATGGTAGGACTCAAGAATCTTGAGTTTCATTTCAGGCTTTCAAGGGGAGCGTGTTTAGCGGGCACAGACTCTTCTGCCTGTTCCTCCCAAGCTTGACTCCTACAATCTGTTCTTGCCCAGTTCTGTTTCTCGGCTCCTTGTCCCAGCCCCATTCTCTTTACCTGACCAATCCTAGTGTCCCGCTCTGGGCTCACTGTCCAAATCCCAGTCTCCACCCCAATTCTCAAATTACAGTCTCTTCCCCTCTCCATGCCCAGCCCTAGTCTCCTTACCTAGCCAGTCCCAGTTCCCCCTCCCCACCCATCTCTCTCTCCCCCTTCCTCCCCATCACTGGTTCTCTGTCCCAGTCTCCCTCACGGCACTGCTCATTCAAGCTTAGTCTCCCCCCAGACCTCCTTCCTGGCTTCTAGTCCCAGTCCCTTTGCCCAGTCAGTTCTAGTTCTGGACCTGCATGCCAGCTGCTTTTCAGATCTCTCTCTCCTCCCCATTGCCCTGACCCCCCCACCCCCGAATGGTTCCTATTGTCGGTTTCCCTGACCATCCAGTTCCAGTCTCGCCGATCTGAGTATCTTCACCCCCATTTTCCCCACCAGCTCCCAGTGCCAGCCTCCCCTCCCCTCCAGACCCAGACTCCTAACCCAGCCAGTGTCAGTCACCCCCCTCAAAACTCTAGCCACATTCGCGCCCCCCCCCCCTCGCCAGTCCACATCTCACCAGACTCCTTGTCCCAATCTACTCCTTTCCCTCCTCCCCAGCTGGCTTTTCCCCCCTCCACATTTGAATCAGATGGCTTCCTCCTCTGTGCTGCCTGGACCCAGAAGAGGGTCATGAGAGCAGAGGAAAGAGGTTCCTGCTGTCAGTTCTGGTGCCTAGCCCTACCCTGTCCCTGGCCCAGAGCAGCTGAGAACAGCCATTACAGTGCAGGTCCTGCTGAGCCCCCATCTGTGCCCTGGGATGGAGTACGCTCAGTCATTCTGTGGGAATGATGCATGCACAATCTGGTCAGCACTAGGAGCTGTGAGGGATGGAGCCAGCTCAAAGAAAAGGAGTACTTGTGGCACCTTAGAGACTAATCAATTTATTTAAGCATAAGCTTTCGTGAGCTACAGCTCACTTCATCGGATGCATACTGTGGAAAGTGTAGAAGATCTTTTTATACACACAAAGCATGAAAAAATACCTCCCTCCACCCCACTCTCCTGCTGGTAATAGCTTATCTAAAGTGATCACTCTCCTTACAATGTGTATGATAATCAAGTTGGGCCATTTCCAGCACAAATCCAGGTTTTCTCACCTCTCCCCCCCCCGCCCACACAAACCCACTCTCCTGCTGGTAATTCTTTTTGCGAATACAGACTAACACGGCTGTTACTCTGGAGCCAGCTCAGTTGCCGTATGGGGAAAACATTGACCAACTGGGCATCTAGGAGCTCTGAGGGGATGGAACATGCTCAGTCACCAGGGGCATCATTTCAGAAAAATTCTGGGATGGAGAATCATAGAATATCAGGGTTGGAAGGGACCTCAGGAGGTCATCTAGTCCCACCCCCTGCTCAAAGCAGGACCAATCCCCAATTAAATCATCCCAGCCTTTGTCAAGCCTGACCTTAAAAACTTCTAAGGAAGGAAATTCTACCACCTCCCTAGGTAACGCATTCCAGTGTTTCACCACCCTCCTAGTGAAAAAGTTCTTCCTAATATCCAACCTAAACCTCCCCCACTGCAACTTGAGACCATTACTCCTTGTCCTGTCCTCTTCTACCACTGAGAATAGTCTAGAACCATCCTCTCTGGAACCACCTCTCAGGTAGTTGAAAGCAACTATCAAATCCCCCCTCATTCTTCTTTTCTGCAGACTAAACAATCCCAGTTCCCTCAGCCTCTCCTCATAACTCATGTGTTCCAGACCCCTAATCATTTTTGTTGCCCTTCGCTGGACTCTCTCCAATTTATCCACATCCTTCTTGTAGCGTGGGGCCCAAAACTGGATACAGTACTCCAGATGAGGCCTCACCAATGTCTAATAGAGGGGGACGATCATGTCCCTCGATCTGCTCGCTATGCCCCACTTATACATCCCAAAATGCCATTGGCCTTCTTGGCAACAAGGGCACACTGCTGACTCATATCCAGCTACTCGTCCACTGTCACCCCCTAGGTCCTTTTCCGCAGAACTGCTGCCTCGCCATTCGGCCCCTAGTTTGTAGCTGTGCATTGGGTTCTTCCGTCCTAAGTGCAGGACCCTGCACTTATCTTTATTGAACCTCATCAGATTTCTTTTGGCCCAATCCTCCAATTTGTCTAGGTCCCTCTGTATCCTATCCCTGCCCTCCAGGGAGAGGAGGCAAAGTTGTGTCAGCAGCCCCGCTTCCACCTCCTAGCGGAGGTCATGCCTGCTTATGGAGGTTAGTGGACCAGCAGGGGTGTCACACCCACAGCCAGCCTAGAGCAGTGATCAGGGTCTGTCATGCTCTGCGTTCCTGCCCAGACCACATATGGATGATCCTGACAAGCAAAGGAGAAGAGCATTATGGACGAGAGGCCGTATGTTAAGCAAACAGGATGCAAGATAAACACAGACCACATACTGTAGCACAAACAAATCATCTTTTAGGCCATACAGTACACTCCTGATTTAATGAAATTATGATACTATTATTGAGCCTTTGGCATGCTTCCCACTGTGTAAACATTTCTGGCTTGCATAATCCATAATTTTATTAGAGCTACTAATTTGAATGGAGGAGCAGGCAGCATGAAACTACTTACAAATGCCAACTGAAAACCATTTGTAGGTTATACAGAGAAGTGCAGCATGTAATGGCAAAACCATCTACCAATGGCTTGTCTACCCACTGTAGCCATCCAGTGGAAGTACAGAGCCATTTAGCACATTACCTGTTTATGAATAAACATGTTTTAATATCATGACAATGAGATACAGTGATCTCCTCTATCACAGAACACCATTTCAGTGTGAAGGAGCTGCAGATAGTTTTTATTATCCCTAAATTATTACTATTTTTATCTCTGTAGAGTCTGGTGGCTCCATCTGGGCTCTGTTGTATCAGTTGTGATGCAAACATAATATGAAATCGTCCCTTCCTCAAAGCACTTACAATCTACACAGACAAGACAGAGACAGAGAGATGAAGTGACTTTATAAAAAGGTCCTAAGCAGCAGGGTCAGGAACAGAACTTAAAGGTATGTTTACACAGCAATTAAAAACCTGCAGCTGGCCCCTGCCAGCTGACTCGGGCTCGCACGGCTCGGGCTAAGGGGCTGTTTAATTACAGTATAGATGTTCAGACTTTGGCTGGAGCCCGGGCTTTAGGACCTTGCAAGATGGGAGGGTCCCAGAACTTGGGCTACAACCCAAGCCCGAACGTCTACACTGTAATTAAACAGCCCCTTAGCCTGAGCCCTGTGTGCCTGAGTCAGCAGGCACACGCCAGCCACGGGTGTCTAATTGTCTAATGTGGACATATCCTAGGTCTCCTGACTCTCACTCTAGTTCCCTGTCTACTAGACCACACACTCGCTCTCTAAATCAGCCCTGAGAGATGGTCCCTGAATCTCTCTAAGGCCAATGATTTCCCATTTTCCTACGGCACATGATCTATTACCAGATTATTCTCATAACTGTAGCTTTTCCTTTAATGGTTATGCTAAGACTAATGCTTTGCATTTCTAGAGTGCTTTTGATCAGAGGGTCACAAAATGTTTTACGTAAAACAAACAAGCCGATCAATACGCTTGTGTGGTTGAGAAGTATGATCTCCCTTACACAGATGGGGAAATTGGGACATTGCTTCCACCTTGTATCCCTGAGCAAACTGGGTGTAAAACAATACATTATTAGAACTTTACCCAATCATTCACTTTGCATAGGTGTAAATGGCAACATTAGATGCAAAGCACTGGAGAATCAAGGCCAGAGTTTCAATCGCTTGCCTATGTCACACAGCATGACTTCAGTAGAGCCAGGAATAGAACCTACAAGATCAGGCTCCCAGTTCTGTACCATAACTATTATATTTATTTAATGGTTATATTTTCCTTTGGATTTGTACAGAGAAATCCTAACCGACAGCTGTAGGCATTCTAATAGAACTGTAAAAAGTCTCAGTTTATATATAAATCTTAAAAATAGCAAATCCACCATGAGTCAATTCCTCCTTCTCTAACAAAACAGAAAAATCAAGTCAGAATTCTCCCTTAGGCAGTGTACTTGACATTGACTAATGATCTGATGTACATGCCTCCCAAGTAAATAGGGGTATTTATTGTCTCCTTTTTGGTTACTTTTACAGGAATATTTACAGTTTGCTACAATATGTCCATAAATGTACAATGCACAGAGGGTGCACAGAGGTTTTAGGTGTGGTATTACTGTATACAGGTAACACCATCTATACTTGGCACAACATTGTTCTACATAAGAATATACACAGGTACTTGGTGCAAAATTGTTATATGCTAATATTGATGTACACTGATTCCTCTTTGAATCTCTCCACTGGCTGCTATTTTCTTCCCTGAGCAAGTGTAAACTGTCCTTCATCAGTTTCAAGGTCAGTACCAATTTACATCTCAGGTGGTGGACTGAATCCTGGCCTCCATCCACCCTGATTTGCTCTGATCCCAAATTCCCAGGGGCACTCAGGAGTTCTCATAGCTGTGGCCCTGGCAGGAGCACAGGAGGGAAGTTTCACTCCTGCACTCTTTAGCAGGCAAGCATCTGGGGGTGGAGTCTGCCCTGCAGAGATCAGCATCTCCCCTGGAGCAGGGATTCTTCTCTGGCAGGCTTAAGGGGATCTCCAAATCACGGGAGAAGGTGGTTCAGAGGAGCTCAAATTCTGTAATTTTTAAAAAAGCTTATACTCCTGCCACTCACCAGTAATATTTTTCTATGGGTAGTCAGAAATATTAGGGTGAATGTATCATTTTCAGGATGGTTATTTGGCTGTGATGCAACCCATGAGATTTTCTAAATTGTATCTCTCTTGCCACCTACCAATCCACCAAACACAAATACTCGGTTTTGTTTTTTAAAGCACTTATTTTATCTGGATTCTTTTTCTGAACTGTGAGCCTAAATATATTTTAAGGATGCGCTGTCATGATGCTATTGATTTTTCTCTGGCACACTGTACATTATGTCTGAGAAGCACTAAAGATTTATGCCCCCACTCCAAAAAAAAAACCCAAAAAACAAAAAAACCAACCACCCAAACTCAATCCTCTTTCTTGGTTTCTATTGCTACAAATTGGCTAGTACTGGGAACCAATCAAATGACAACAGGAAAAGCTAGACACTGTTTAACTCCACTGACACCTTTTAATATTTGTTATAGTAATATTACTTTTTTAAAAACAATTCCTTTATGTCTTATTCTGCTTTCATTTTTCTTCTTTTCCTCAATCATGTCAAGGCATGTGTCATAAGTATAAAGGGAAGGGTAACCACCTTTCTGTACACAGAACTATAAAATCCCTCCTGGCCAGAGGTAAACCCTTTCTCCTGTAAAAGTTAAGAAGCTAAGGTAACCTCACTGGCACCTGACCAAAATGACCAATGAGGAGACAAGTTACTTTCAAAGCTGGGGGGGAACAAAGGGTCTGTCCGTCTGTGTAATACTTTTGCCGGGAACAGATCAGGAATGCTCTTCAGAACTCCTGTAAAAATTTAGTAAGCAATCTAGCTAGAAATGCATTAGATTTTCTTTTGTTTAATGGCTGGTAAAATAGCTGTGCTGAATGGAATGTATATTCCTGTTTTTGTGTCTTTTTGTAACTTAAGGTTTTGCCTAGAGGGATTCTCTATGTTTTGAATCTGATTACCCTGTAAGGTATTTACCATCCTGATTTTACAGAGGTGATTCTTTTACTTTTTCTTTAATTAAAATTCTTCTTCTAAGATCCTGATTGCTTTTTCATTGTTCTTAAGAGCCAAGGCTTTGGGTCTGTGTTCACCTATGCAAATTGGTGAGGATTTTTAATCAAGCCTTCCCCAGGAAAGGGGGTGTAGAGCTTGGGAGGAAGACGTCTCCAAGTGGGCTCTTTCCCTGTTCTTTGTTTAACACGATTGGTGGTGGCAGCATAGGGTTCAAGGACAAGGCAAAGTCTGTACCTTGAGGAAGTTTTTAACCTGGTAAGAATAAGCTTAAGGGGGTTTTCATGCAGGTCCCCACATCTGTACCCCAGAGTTCAGAGTGGGGAAGGAACCTTGACAGCATGGTATTTAATTTCTTCTGCTGTCAGGTCTAAAATGATCTCTTTCATCAGCACAATGACCACATGAATGTATTTCCCTCCCTCTATCCCCATTGAAATGACTGCCAGCAACCGTAGGCTTATAATGGGGCATACTTGGTTAAAAACCTTAGGGCGAGATCAGAGGTGGGCAAACTACGGCCCACGGGACCGTCCTACCTGGCCCCTGAGCTCCCGGCCAGGGAGGCTAGCCCCCAGCCCCTCCCCTGCTGTCCTCCCTCCCCTGCAGCCTCAGCTCACTGCGCTACGGCCTGCCGCTCCTGCTGGGCAGTGCGACATGGGACTGGCTCCAGACAGGTAGCGGGGCTGTGAGCTCCTGCTGCTCTGAGTGGCATGGTAAGGGGGTGGGGAGCAGTTGGTTATAGGCATGGGAATCCCAGGGGGCCTGTTGGGGAGGCAGGGGTGTAAATAGGGGTCGGGGCACTCAGGGGTTGGATAGGGGGTGAGGTTCCAGGGGGGTGGTTAGGGGCAGGGGAGTCCTGGGGAGGGGCAGTCAGGGAACTAGGAGCAGTGTGAGTGGATAGGTTGGGGGTTCTGAAGGGGGGCAGTCAGGGGGCAGGAAGTGGGAGGGGGCAGATGGGGGTGGGGGCCAGGCTGTTTGGGGAGGCACAGCCTTCCCTACCCAGCCCTCCAAACCGTTTTGCAATGGTGATGTAGCCCTGGGGCCAAAAAGTTTGCCCACCCCGGGCTAGATCCTCAACTATTGTAAGTCAGTGTAGCTCCACTGATATTATCTTGGAGCTGTGCTGATTTGCACTAGGAGAGGAGTTCTCCCAGTTGCTATATCTCAGAGAGAAGCTAATGTTCATTTCAGAAACAGGATTTTCCCACATGAGAAAGAGGCTGGAAATGGCACATGGGGATTTTCTGCCAAAGTCATGGAGGCTCTATTTCGGTGATTCTCAAACTTTTGTACTGGTGACCCCTTTCACATAGCAAACCTCTTTATAAATTAAAAACACGTTTTTATATATTTAACACCATTATAAATTCTGGAGGCAAAGCGGGGTTTGGAGTGGAGGCTGACAGCTTGCAACCCCTCACATAATCACCTCACAACCCCCCAAGGGATCCCAATCCCCCAGTTTGAGAACGCCTGCTCTATTTTATGTTCTGTATTCAGCCCTGTGACAGGGTGCACCACTCACCGCTTGTCTGGCGCCTCCCCATATCACTCTGGGGATTAGCTCTCAAGGCCGACACCATGGTGATATGGGGAGGCGCCAGACAAGGGGTTAAGAGGGCCAGGTAGACATCAAAGTCTTTCCTTCAACAGTCCTAGGCTGTCTTTCCATTCACTGCCTCAGGTGCCCCGCATTCAGTGGCTCGTAGGGGAACCCAGGTCCCCCTCTACTCTGGGTTCCAGTCCAGGGATCTTAAAGCCCAGAACTGCTGGATTGATTCTCCCAGTCCTCACTGCTCCTTTCCTAAACTGCTTCCTACCTCTCCTGACTCTCCCTCCAGGTGCAGCCTGTAGAGTTAATAGGCCTACCTGGCCATCTTAACCCCTTCCAGTCCTTTGTGGAGTGGACACCCCATCACAAGTCTCTTATGGGCAAAGTAAAATAAATCAATTTTTTATTATACAAATTGTGAGGATACAATATTTCAAAGAGCTGCTGCACCGCTAGGTTATTTGTTAAAAGGCATCTTTGATATGAGATTGCAACAACCTTCAGAAATTGGCACATTCCAGTTGACATCCCTAGATTAATTTGATGTCATTTTCAAAAGGCTGTAACTAATTATCCGTAAAAGTGCAATTAATAGTTGCTATTTCAATGAAATATCTGCAAGTTCAACAAGTTAAAAAAATTCCAAGGAATAATCAGGCAATTAAAAAGCAGCCAGGTGAGAGAAAAGAAATATTTTCTCCAACTTCTAGGAAAATGGGAACTGGTTGAACAACCAAATAACTGCTAACAGTTGCAAATAGTCATGTAGAGTAACAGTCATCCAAAAGTCCAGCACAGTTTATGGATCCTCTTTAATGCACCACAGTTAGACCAGATCCTAGACCTCCTGTGATCCTGGAGCACTCCTCTGACAGCACAAAGGGCTATAAATATGCCCTAATTGGTCAGCTGACTATTCCCATGCAGATGTGAGATGATAGACACTGAGGGCATGGGCAAACATAAGCATGGAGAAATACTACATTTCCTGTGGCTTCCAATCCAGGTCAGTGTTTGTCTTTTAAAAATACGTTCATGGACATAACAGCTAAGTTGGAAGTGACCAGTCATTTGCATGAAATTCAACCCCATTCAAGATATGAAAAGTGAAGTAATTAGCTAGAGAGTACAGAACCAAAGCTGGAGTCCTACAACAATTTTAATGACATGCTTGAGTAAGGCACGTATGAGCCCCTGTTTAAATGAAAAGCAAACAAACAAAAATAAGTGATTAAAATATTTCAGCTTTGTATGAATTAATTGCAAAACAAAACCTAAGCCCTGAAATGTTTCCCCTCCAGAGTTACGAAGATAGTAACACTTTCTGCTTGCCTTTTAAATGCCTTGTTTAATTTACTATTTGTAATACAGTACAACCTTTAAGTCTTACAGTACAAATCCTTTTCCTGTTTTGTTTTTGCCCAGTCATTTAAGGAAACATTCTGCTACTTTCTGCAGCGATGCCTAAAGCAGCATTCTTTATTTTAATCAGCAGGAATCTGCAAAGCCCTGGGAACAGTCTGTGTTAATTACCGCTATGAAAGGTATCTTACAGACAGGCTAACATTCACCCTTGTCTAGCAGACACAGCACAAGGCATTTGCCCTATTTATGCCCTCCAAGGCTCCAAATCACAGTTTAAATGGTGCATAAAACTTGAGCAGGCTCCCTGCATAGGAGTAAATTTCACCCAAAGAGTATGTCTATTCTGCACACTCCTTACTGCAGGTATAGAATATATATCGGGGGTGGCCAAACTGTGGCTCACAAACCATATGCAGCTCTCTTACAGTTAAAGTGTGACTCACAGAGCCCCCCACACCCACCTATTCTCCACCTACCAGACTGGGGGAAGCAGACCTTAGGGCTTCTGCCCAGTGGAGGGACTAGGAGCTTCTACCAGAGATGACTAGTACCTGCTGAAAAGGGTGGGGCACAATTTAAAGATTCAGCTCCCCCAACAGCTTGAGTCATGCCCCTGCTCTTACCCTCAGCAGCCCCTCCCTGTAGCTTCCAGGTGTTAGCACTGCATGGAGAGGCAGCAGCAAACAGCTGGGAGCTGCAGGGAGGGGCTGCTGCGTTAGCTTCCCAGGGAGAGGCAGCAGCAAAAGCAGTGGCTCTCCCTGTAGTTCCCACCGCAGCAGCTCCCAACTTGCTGGCTCCAGCAGCTGCTGTGCATCTGACTGACTAGGGCCAGCAAACCCTGGCAAAAATTGAGGGGGGAGGCACATGACCCCATGTGCTCTCCCCCCCTCCCCAATGCGTCAGCTCTGGTTCTGCCCAGTGGAGAGAGGGAAGTCTTGGTGCTTCAGCCCTGTGGGGTATATCTGCTAGGGTTTGGGACTTTGGCAGGAGGGGGGCTTCAGCCCTGAGCCCCGACAGGCACCTCCCAAGGGGCTGAAGCCTGAGACACCCCCCCCCCCCAGCTGGGCTCAAGCCTTGAAACCCAGCAGGCACGCCCCAGCCCTCCAATGTCAGAAGATTGTCACATGCAACTCAGATCGTCAATAAGTTTGGCCATCCCTCGTACATATGCTGCATGCCCCCCTAGCATGGGTATAAATAGCAGTGTAGATGGTGAGGCACTGCTTAAGGAAGTAAAGACACCCCTGAACCTTGGGGGTATTTGCGCTACACAGTTTTCTACATGCCCCCGCAGTGCCTCCCCCATCTACCCTGCTATTTTTAGTCACACTCTCCCCGCCACCAGTCTGTCCCCACTCAGGAAAGGGAAAGGGCTCTGGCAGGAGGGAGGCAGGAGGGAAAGGGTCTGGTAGCTCCGCACTGCTAGAGCCTTTTTCTGCTTCAGAGAGCTGAGGGAGCCTTTTCTCATCACAGGGAAAGACCCCATTAGTAGGGAAAAGCTCTGGCTGGGAGGAAGCTGCCATGAAAGGCACTGGCAGCAGGGAGCTGCCGGAGCCTTTCCTCACTGTCTGCCCCCTGCCAGAGCCTTTCACAGAGTTACACACAACAATGTGGACACAGCCTGTCCACATATACTACATGCTGCCACCCCAGGCATCTTGAAGTCCAAAATCAGGCAAATCTCAATGCCTTTGTGGAATTCAGATTGGGGCTAAACACAACTGTTCACAGAAAATTTAAGTGCAACCTTCCCTTTATCAAGCTGCTGAAAATGTAAAATGTGCACAGCAGAATAGGTTTTATTGCCCTTGTCTTTAAAATTATTTTTCAGGGGTTGTCTGTATATTCTTTTCATGTATTTTAGGTAAATGCTATTTCTCTTTGGAGTTTCTTTCCTCAGATTTATAAACTTTGTTAGTGGAACACGTTTCACTTGACCACAAAGACTCATTTCGTATCTAACCGGGATGTAGACGTCTTGGAAGAACCATGGTATTTCAAAGGGTGCCTGCTTAACTGTCACAAGGGCTGGATTTCATCAGAATAGAACAAGTGAATTAATATTTGATGCATGTCACAGAAGAGATTATTGTAAGTGATCTGAACCCATCCTGTCTCCTTAATTAATCTTTTCATGTGTATGGGCATGTTTTAGTTCCCTGGGATTAAGAAATATAGATTCATGTCTCCCAGCTGCACTTCAGCCTGTTCTCACTTCGCTTCAAGATCAATTCAAATGTCACAGAAATTGCCACATGAAAAAAGAAACTGATTTGAAGCAAAACTGCTGTTATTCATCATGGAAAAAAATATGCTTTATTCCTTTTGACAGTACATTACAACTGTTGTAAACTGAATTTTTCTGTATTGTTAGTTAAGTCTCTACGACTGTAATTCATATAACCCTTCACAAAGTTATTTGTGCCTAAATTAAAATCAAATCAAAATGCAAACATAGAAGATCCATTTTGCTGTTAAAGGACAAACAGTTTGGGGCAGTTTTTCCATCAGAGAGCTTCCTAGGCATGTTCTCCCAAGCTACTGAAGTGTATCCACTACTTTCTGAAACAATGTTTTTGAATTGTTTGTTATTCACAGCACATGTATCATAACTAAAGGTTGCAGGGAAACATGGACCATTTCTTTAATTAACAAGGATGGGATCCATGAAAGTACCAAGTCTTGGGTTTAGGAGCCTAAGTCCCAGTCTTGGCTCCACTGTGATCAACAAAACACCCACTGAACCCTGTAGGTGCCAATGTTTTTCAGAGTAAAAGCTACCTAGGGGCCTTTGTTCCTGCCTCTGGGCATGCACACTGCTGCCTCCCTCCATGCATACGGGCACCTATCTCCTGCCTAAGCCCAGAGCGATCCATGAACCAGAAGAGGCATTTGGCCACCTAAGTCCTGTGCTGGGCAAAATCCTGTACCTGGCCTCTGAGGCCAAAATCCAGCTGGAGGAGGTGGTGCCCACCTTATAACTTTTAGCTCAGTAGTTACAAGGGCCAGAGAATGACTCCATAATGCAGTGTTTAGGGTAGCCATCTGGGAGGTTTGAGACCCTGGTCCAGT
The DNA here is from genome assembly GCF_965140295.1 of Lepidochelys olivacea. Classification (NCBI taxonomy): domain Eukaryota; kingdom Metazoa; phylum Chordata; order Testudines; family Cheloniidae; genus Lepidochelys; species Lepidochelys olivacea. The sequence continues at coordinate 37,143,856 of NC_140411.1, read as the reverse complement.
CCCCTGCTTCAACCACTTTTTAAAAAAAAAATTATTTAAATGCAAAATTAGAGATTGAGGGAGCCCACATCAGACTGTCTCGTGGCTCAGTAGCTAGAGCACTCTCCTGAGAAGTGAGACCCCCATGGTCAAATACTTTTTTCCCCTCTGGCAGAGTGGGGAATTCAACCAGGGTCTCCCACATCCTAGGGGAGGCAGGGGTGCTGTAACCATGGGGCTATAAGTTTATAAGGTGGGCAGCACCACCACCTCCTCTTGCAGCTGTTTTGTGTGGAATGAGGTAGGCTCCAAAGTCATTTCCACAAAAAATTACTGAGTCACCTAAGGTGCCTTACTACAAGAGACTGGTTCCAATTCTTGAATTGCTACTCAGAGCTAGGAGCCTCCCTGCAGCCTGGAGTTAGGAGCCTATCTCTGAGTGGGGCAGAGCTTATAACACACTCTTCTTGTCAGCATCTTGCATTGGTTAGCTTAGGTGGCTCCACACCTAGTGGGCTGGCTTTTGTGGATCACATTATAAGGTGTCTCTCTCTTCCCATTCATTGTATAAGGAGCCTAGGTGCCTAACTTGGCTTTGAGGATCACAGTGTTGTGACTGTGATTTCCTAGGTGCCTAAAAGTTAGGTGCTGTGATGCTCAGCGTTGCAATGCCCAAGTCCCTCGTGGATCCCCCACCAAGTGATTTTGTCCTTGCTGAAGCAGATTTCCTACATCAAAAGTAAATTATCTGATGAATTATATCTATTTGTCCAGTATTAGCTCTTCTTCTAGTTCAGAATGTGACCAAGAAATTAAACTTTATAAAGTGGAATATTAGGCAGGTTCTCTAATATCTATTTACAGCATTGTGCTCCCTTCATGGCTTTATGATGTGGCGCATAGGTATCCCTTAGGTAATGCAGGACAAACAGTATTTGTAAAGCTAAACGATACATCTCCTAGATATTGCTCACAAATAACATTCTTTACTTGTAATTTTTCTGGTGAATGAATATCCATTACAAAACTCTCAAGCTCCTGTCTTTGTTTTACAGAGTGGTTTCAAAAGCAAGTCAGAAGAAGGGCTGCTCATTCATCGTTTTCTTACCTGAACATCAATTATTGGAGGCGGGAGGAGGCAGAGGGGGAGAGAAGTGTCACCATGCCTCAGTGGGTCACAACTGAGAATGCCAGATTCAGGAGAAATTCTTGAGAAATAGGGCAGACTCATTCCAACCTGGTGGTTATTTTATGATTAGATTACACCACACCAGTAAGTCTCACCACACTGGTGAACAAGAAGTCAAAAATGCAGTCTCCTTAGGCATTCCAGCCCTTATTTCACCACCCAGACGCTAGCCTTTATGATGAGTGGTTATTGAAAACCTATTTCATCAAAGGGATCAGGCACTTAGCCAGGTCAATATATAATTCAGATCTTACCCAATAATCATGCCAATCCTTTAGTAACTAAAAGCTAAAAGTTTATTAGTAAAGAAAAAAAGAGTTAAAATGGTTAATAGATCATGTACATAGAATAATGGCAATGTTCTCGTATCAGGTTTGTAGTAATGAAGCTCCTCAGTCAATCGTCCAGTATGTTCCTTTTAGTTGTAAATCCAGCCCAGAGAATCAGAGCAGGAAAGAAGCAACACAGAGATGTTTCACGGGTCTTTTATATCCTCTGCCGTGTGCTTAAAATTTTACTGTCCCAAACAAAACTCAAGCCCCTGTCTGTGAAAAGTTACTGGCACAAGATGGAGTCCAGGGTAACATGAACAAATCACATGTCCTTACATGGTTTGCTGACTCACAGGGGCAGCCATTGGCCATTTCTGTGTTAAGGAGTCCAAAGGAAGATTTACCTGGTGGAATGAGTCTCCTCTATGACCCATTGTAAGAGTTAAATGTCTTTAATGGACCATCAACACAAAGCTGTCTGGCTTCAATGCAGATTTCACCTGGTGGGTGTTACCCCAGGAACAAACATACTTGGGAAATAGATATTTAGCCAATATTCTAACTTTAGATACAGTGATGATTAAAGCTACAATTTTATTTATGAGTATTTTTAGTAAATGTCATGGACAGGTCATGGGCAATAAACAAATATTCATGGCCAGTGACCTGTCCATAAGCGTGATTAAATCTTGAGGGGGGCGGGTGCTGGAAGGGCCACTGCTGGGGGAGGAGTGGCACTTGGGGCCAGTGGCACCAGCTGCTGGGGGCCGGAGACTATGGCTGACCCCAGTGCCGCTCCAGCAGGGGCTGGTGTAGTTGTCCTGGGAGCCACCTGAGCAGCTGGTGAGCTGAGCACACCGACCTCTGCAGAAATCATGGGAGGTCATGCAAAGTCACAGAATCCGTGACCTCCATGACAGACACGGAGCCCTAGTGATGATACACGGATTTAAACAAGATAATCTTATTTAGCAAATCATAACTTTTCCATTGAAAGCTTACATAATATATTTTGTACAAGATTTGTTGCAATTTGTGCTCCACTTCAGGTGACTTCTGAGCAGTATCCCCAGAAAGAGGTGGCAGTTTCAGAACAGGGTGCAGAACTGAAGATAGTACTGCAGAGCCAAGTGCCCCATCAGATGGCAGGGAACAATGCTTTGAAAACGTATGGATTGAAGTCCAGATAGTGGCTCTACATATCTCAGATATAGAAATATTCTTCACAAATGCAGTAGAGGTTGCCTGTGACCTGGCTGAATGTGCTCTTATCCTCTGGGGAAGGGGGGCTGGGGGGAAGGGCGCCAAGGACCTGCAGATACGAAACAGATAGAGATACGACTTGATATCCATTTTGAAAGTCTTTGAGCAGATATGGGAGTCCTCTTCGATCTATCTGCGGAGGAGACAGAGTCTAGGTGATCTCCTAACCTGCTTAGCCCTATCCAGTTAGAAGGCCAAGGCCCTTCTAACATCCGGGGTATGGGAATAGAATCCCTGCTCAGAACCATAAGGCTTCAAAAAATACTAGTAGATGGATAGATTGGTTAAGATGCAAATCCAAGGTAACCTTCGGTAGGAACTTAAAATGTGGACAGAAATAGACTTTATAGTTAAAGAATTTCGTACAGGGGGAATCTGCCATCAAGGCTTCAATCTCCCTGGCCTTAAGGGCTCACATGATGACAGCTAAAAAAGCCATCTTCCTAGATAAATGAAATAGGGATCAGGTTGCCAGTTATTCAAATGGAGGTCTTGTGAGGTGGGCCAAAATCAGGCTGAGGTCCCAAGACAAGATGGGGTATCTAATGTAGGGGAAGAGATTACCCAGACCCTTAATAATTCTGGGATGATACTGGATGAGCAAAAATGGAGAATCCCTTGACCAGGCAATGAAAGGCTGCTATGGCAGCCAGATGTATCTTGACTGAATTGATAGATAAGCTGGATGTCTTCAGATCCAGCAGGTAATCCAGGATGGGGAAAAGGGAACCAATTCAGGGTGGAGGTAGCGACAACCACAGCAATGGACAAAGCTTTTCCATTTCTGCAGGTAAGTAGGTTGATGTTTTTCTACTATACCTCTGGAAAGCAGGAAGCCTCTATTCCCAAGAACCATCCGGGAACCAAGCCGAGGCATAGAACCACTAGGCTGGGGTAACGAGCGCCACCCACATCCTAAAACAGGAGATGAAGAATGGTGGGGAGCTTGACCAATGGTTGGACACAAAATTGAAGCAAGCAAGTGTACCAAGCTTGTCTTGGCTAGGTAGGTACTTTGAGAATAACTCTGGCCTTGTACTGCCTTATCTTGTTTGGTACCCTTAGAATTAGGAGCATTGGGAGAAAGGCATAGAACAGACTCTTCTTCCACGGTAGAAGGAAAGTGTCCCCCAGGGAGTGGTGACCCAGACCCCCACTCTTCCCTTGAACAGAACAGAGGGCACTTCCTGTTCTCGGAGGTGGCAAAAAGTTCGATCTCTGGCAGCCCCCATCTCCTGAATATGCTGTGAGGAACCTGAGGGAGTGTCCAACTCCCATTCATAATTGTGGGATTAATGTCTGCTAAGGACATTAGGTGGGGTGTCCTGGATGCCCAGGAGGTAGACCGTTGAAATCTGGATATGGTGGGCTATACACCAGTTCCAGAGTTTTATGTCTTTCTTGGCATACAAGGAGCAGGATCTTGCTCCTTCCTGCTTGTTGATGTAGCATATGCAGGACATATTGTCCATTGTGACCCTGACTGGCTTGTCCCTTATGAGGGGTAGGAAATGGAGGCAAGTGTTCCTGACTGCCCTGAGCTCCAATAGGCTGATGTGAAGACTGGCACTGTGGGTTGCTCACCCACTTTGAACCATGAGGGTGTCAAGGTGGGCTCCGTCGGTTGTTAGACACTGATGTGGTTGGGCGAGAGAAAAGGACACCCACACGGATGTTGAGTTGCTCTTTTCACCAGTTTAGAGAGTTCTTTACATGCAAGGGGCAAGTTGCCTGCCTGTCCCAGGTGTCCCTGCTTGGACAGTAGGTTGTTCTGTATCAACCCTGGAAGCAGTGGAGGTGTAGTCAGGTGTGATTGGTTACAAAGGTGCAAGCTGCCATATAGCCCAAGAGTTGAAGACACTCTGTGTGTATATATATATATATATTTCATATACATATTACTCAAAGAAGAACTCAAAGCTCCTTACACCATTAACAAATTAAGCCTTCTTGCAAATTAAACAAGGGCTCTATGGGGGCTTACTTCTCCCACCACTAAAACGCAGTTATCTCTGATGCGGAAAACAGTATCTGTTCAACAGCACACATCTGCCACAGTTTAAGGCAGGAAGTGAAGAATACTGTACCTTACCCAATCAAAGCTGCAGAAGAAAGTTAGGTAGACAGAATATAATTATCCTACTGGTATTTGGCCAGAAGAAAGGGAATAACATGCTTACTCTTACGAAAAGTGATATGAAAGCTTTAATGACCACAAGCGGTCAGAATCCTAGTTTTATGCCTCATCTGCAAGATGCCACCTCCAGCACCATACTGTCCTGTGCTCTAGCATAGATTCAATACTGATTAAGAGCACAGCATTATGCCTATTGACTCACTAATGTTACTTGCCTCAGGTTCTTGGTGTTCCTTGGAAACCTCCTATCTAATAATAACACAAGTCAAACTCTACTTAGTTTGAGAGGTCACCTCAAAAAGGTGTCTGGCTGTAAGCAAACAACCTTTATTATTTAAAAAACAGCAGAACAGATCCAGAATGCTAGAACAATAATTCAATTTTAGAAGAAGTTTTTATTTCAATAAACAAAAACCTTAGAACTTCTCATTAATGTAAGAGTACATAACAATGTAGAATATTTACAATATTTGGATATTAAAACTTTGTACAGAATGTGCATGACATATGCCAAAAACATGATTACTTCCCCAAGGATGTTACAAACTAAAAAACAACATGAACAAACACCATCAAAGTAAACAGAGTTGTGCATGGTCACTAAAGCTGGGAAGCATCATCCAACAGGTAGTTTTTCCAAGAGAGATGATGCTCATGTGCATATTTGTAGCCTCATTTCTAGCTTATTTCTTTTTCATATCCAGGTCTTTCTAACAACATTTTTTATGTTGATTTGTTAATGTGGTTAGCTGTGAACATATCAGTGCTTTACACCTTTTTTTTTTTTTGAAAAACTGAAAACCAATGTTAGCTTTAGCTAACGTGTTCATTATTTCAGCCCATTTGCTTCTGTAATATAGTAAGAAGATAAATCTTGATAGCGTAAGCCTGCTTGAGTCATATGACCTACTTCGTACAGCCATATACTCATGTCAAATGACAACATAACGCTCTTTTCACACAGATGCAAAGTGTCTTAAAAGTATTTCTGTCACTAAACTATAATCTTTACATAAGACACTTTAAAACCACAGACATATGCCAAAGTTAAACACATTTATCACAATTTGTACCATGGTATTTCTGTAAAGAACGAAGTTAAAAAATCTAGCCCTAAAGCATTAAATAGATAGATCATTTACAGCAATATTAAGGATTTCACCTTGGATATTCAATTACACTAACTCTTCTATACATGACCATAATGTTGATTTTAATGTGTGCTCCACATGCATAACACTGTTTAAAGAAGAGATTCAGTTTATTTTCTAAATAATTATTTACAGCAGTAGTATATGCTCAGAAAGCAATTCTTATGATTGTGAGAATAATTGTTCACATACCCAGGGTATTACAAGATCTTAGTGTATAGACATGTGAAACTCTTATACCTGTATGATTGCTCCTTTTCTGTGCATATGAATGTAAAATAATTCTATCAGTAGTGCTAAGATCTGAAATTGTAGATACATATGACTCATCTGAGTTTCCACAAGCCAACACTATCTCTTACCATTACTGCTTGATAAAATTTGCAAAAGTTAGATTAATCCTGTTTTTTTACCTAGAGCAACAGAAATTCAACTGTAAAGGAAATCTGTGTATTGTGAGGATTTGGAGTCTTCCTAGTGATTCTGCCTGGTCTTTCATAATCAATGCTTTTTTGGGGGGTGAGTGGTGGGAGAGTTTGGAGGAGTACCAACCCTTAAGTTTCTAAACTTTCTTGTTACAGATACAGCCTTGAAAATGGACAACCTTATTAGTTATTAGCCAGCCAAAAGAGGTGTTATCAGGATTAACTCCCATGCCTAAATGTGATCACCTACAACAGTGCGAATTATTTCACTGCAGATGATAAAATTTATTATGCACTTGCCAATGGGGCTTAGTGTTTGCAGTGCAGACTGATAAAAAGCACTGGATTCTCAGTTTGGTCTGAAACACCAGCAGCAGTGACAATTAAGACCAACAACTAACAAACAGGATTATTTTTAAACATCTATTGTAGTCTGGAAAAAAGCATCTATCAACAAATCCTTATTACAGCTATTATTTTAGCAAATAAAATTAAAATTTTACAATCAGCAGGGTATAATGGACTTAGTGCTGGTTTTCTCCATTAAGAAATTTCCCTTGACTTTAAACAGAATAACCTTGGCCCCTGGGGGACTCCTAACCCAAGATCCAATAGTCATTACACTTTCAGTACTACAAATTCTTAATTTTCAGATTCACTCCTACCTACAGGGTAAAGCTGTAATGACAGAGAGAATTATGTAATTATTTATTAATTAATGGCTCAATTAAAAAGTATGCTGTAAAAGCGGGCAAAAGGGTAATTTTAACAGTATTATTTGAGTGTGAAGAAGTGATTATCCACATCAGCAGCACGGGAGCTTCTGTAAGACCATAAAACCCATTTCCTTTCTGCCTCAAATCCTATATCAGAGGTGCAAGTTTAAAGGTTATAATACAAGCAGGCCTTCACCCAATCAGAATGCAGGGCAACAGCCAATTTGGGCACAATCCTACTCTCACTGAAGTCAACATGAATTTTGTTTGACTACAATTGAAAGAGAATTGAGCCTTTTATTCTGAAGTAATGATTCTGGTCAGTATCCATTCCCTGCACCTTTCAAATGACCTCAAATATCCACACTTCATAGATTAAAAAGGAGGATACACAAAGGGAAAAAGTATTCTTTGGAAAGGACAAGACAAATAGTCTGAAATTGTCTTCCAGCACCTATTGCTCTCTCCCAAGTCTCCCTGAAGTCTATATGGCAATGCAATACTCTACATCCCCCAGCTCCAGGTCTGCAGCCCTGCTTGGAAAAGGGCACACACTGCTTATGTATTTAAAAAATAGCGGTCCCCAGAAATAAAGAGAACATAGATGCAAATATGGGTCCAGAAACGCAGAACTACTGCAGGGCATGTATCCACTTCTGAGGAATGAGATATCTAAAGGAGAGGCAAACTATATACTATTAGTGGAGAGATTCATCAGTACAGATAATTCTGAGGAGGCGGCTGACTGTGTGAGACATACCTCACCAAAAGCCCAGGACTTAGAACACTCTCAAACTGGTTTTACACAGCTGTAGATCCATTAACTTCAAATAAGTTTGATAATTTTACATAGAACTTTTGCTATGAAGTAATAGTACCATCATCATTAACCAACTGTTTTACTTTGGCTTTGCCCAGCTACTTTGGAATAAAATTATTTCATGAGAGAGAGGCAATAATATCACTTAAACATCAGCAGAAATTATGAAAACACATTTTCTTTAAATATTAAATACTTGTTCCTCATCAAGAGCAGCATTAATGCAGCTCTATTCACTGCTATTGGCAGTGAGTAATCATAGAGATATGAGAATCATAGAGGCAAATTACACAATGAAAAAAAGGTGCAGAGTCAATTTAGATTTTTTACTTCACAGTTTCTTTAGCCTGACATGACCTCAGCATATGGGAAAGGGGGTAAAAGGTGGCAGGTTTGTGAGGCTGGGAAACCAAATCTTGGTCTAAAAGGGGAAATGGATACACACACTCAAATTAAGCTTCGCAGACTAACAATGTGTGGTCTTTGAAAGATTTCAGTTTCTTTTCTTGGAAACGCAGTCTTATCTTGAATGAGTACTCTGGCGTGCTGGGCACTCCTGTTTGGAACAAAAGTTATCCCAGTATGTAGGGTCTTCAGGTGCTATAGGAACACCAGCGGCAACTAAATCATCAAAAGTCAATACCTGGAATTGTGGCTGGGTCAGGTCTTTAGGAAGAACCTAAGGAAAATACATTTTAGTGTAAGTCGGAAGCATGGACAAATTTCACTCCTCTCCCTCTCCCCCACCCAAACCAGTTTAAACTGTTGTAAATACTAAAAAGAATAATTTTAAAATGTTCAGATTGATATGGATGTGATAAAAAATTAACCTTAAATATGTTAAGATGCACAGTAGTGGGGATGCAGATAATATAGTCCTAGAGACTGATGTTTTAGTGAATAAAATAAAATAAAAGAATAAAATGGAAAAGGAAAAAAGTGCCAGGGAATCTAAGATTCATAAATATTAAGGCCTATAAAGAAGGGCTATTTATCCTTCAGTAACTCTGGTTCTTTGAAATGTTGTCATTCGTGTGGATCCCACTGTAGGTGTGTATATGCCTCACACATCAGAGATCAGATTCTTCTAAACAGCAGTATCGGTCATGGAAATGTGTGCACCCTGCGTCTGCTGATGCTCCCATGAAAAAAATCACACATGGCGGTGAAGTGGAGACCATCCCTGTGGGGCATGAGTTGGCACCACAACATTCCTATGCATTTGGTGCCTTGCTGGGGAGTAAACAGGCCTGTCCCAGAGCTCCAGGGGCACATACATGTGCCGACATATGGCTGAATGCCACAAGGAATATCCCTATTATTGTAGATGAATTGGATCTTATCTCAGGTAACAGTGATTGCAACAACAGGAAGTGGTTCTCACGCAGGTACACTCTGTATGATCTGGAGTCTACTGTAGCTTTTATGAAGTCTATCATTTGCAATAGGATAAAATATTATTTTTACCTTTGTATTTCACCAGGAGGGACAGTGGGATCCTTTCTGCCTCTTGCTGGGACCTGTCTCTGATCAGTCAGTCATCCAGGTAAGGGTAGATATGACTGCCCTGCCTTCCCAAGTGTGCTGCAACCACAACTAGGCATTTTGTAATGATTGTCAGCATAGTGGATAGGCTGAATGGCAGTACCTTGTTTGGCTAATGGTTGGGCCACATCTTAGGTACTACCTGTGGGCCAGATGGATGGCTATGTGGAAGTATGCCTTTTGCAAGTCGAGAGCCATGAACCAATTCTCAACCTGCAGAGATGGAATGATGGAGGCATTACTATTCTGAATCTGAGGCAGCATATTAGTTGAGTGTCCTCAGGTCTAGGAAAGGATGAAGACACCCATTCTTCTTTGGGATAAAGAACTATGGAGAGCAGAAGCCGTTCCTATGGCTCCTAGATAAAGCAATGAGGATACTTCTGTTTGCAACAGGATCTTGTGAGAACGATGCTGGAAGAGGAATGGGGAAGGAGGAGAAGTAGGGAAATGTGGGGAGATTAATAGAGTAGCCGAGGGCAATGATATCTTACACCCATTTGTCTAATGTAATGGTCGATCAAGCTCCATGGAAATGGACAAGGCAGACAAGGATCAACTCCAGTGTGACTCTCAACACTCCTGTCAAGCCTGTTGGCTCTGTGACTGTGTCAGGTGTGTGATGGAGGTGGTCAATGGGTTTCTCCTGGAATACCTAGATATTTTCTGAGGCAGGTACTCAGCTTGTGGTCATGAGAGTATGAAGTCCCTGCCGGGGCTGACACTCAAAGTTTCTGGTAAGGAACCAGGGTGCAAATCCCAAAGGACCTTAACACAGCCTTTGAGTCTTTAGAGTTCCATACTCTCAAAGGGCAGGTTCTCGATGGTGGCTTGCACTTCTTGGGGTACCCTGGAAGCTAACAGCCAAGATGTCCATCTCATTGTGATGGCCCTGGCCACTGACCTTGTTGCCATGTCATTTGCATCCATGGTCAGCTGTAGTACCATCCCCACAACAGTTTGGCCTTCTTTTATTATTCCTTTTAGCTATTCCCTGTGCTCCTGCAAGGGAGTTTGATAGGCAGGGAGTGACACACTCTCGGGGAGAAAGTCATAGTTCATGAACAAGGCCTGGTAGTTCACCACTGGGAGCTGAAATGAGGAATACACTTTAAATAAACAGGTTGAATTTCTTTGGGTTTTTGTTTTTTTGGAGAATCTTTTGATTTCTCCTAGATTGCAGACACTACTTGGAACCCTGTGTTTGGGTGGCTATAAAATGCTCAAAGCCCTTTGAGGATACCTGGTCTCTTTTCTCCATTCACTAGGAGGCAGGAAGAGTGGCCAGGGTACCTTAGCTGGTTCTAGTATGCTCTCATAGATGAGAAAGGCAATTCTGACTTCAGTAGTTATATTGAGAATATCAAAACAGCGTAAGGGTCTTCTTTGGTCTGACTGTTGTTTTGATGTCCAGGGTGTCTGCTAGGAACTCCTGGAAGCATTTGAAGTTGTTGACCACTGGGATAGGGGCTGGTGTTACTGTCTCATGATGAAGAAGACTCCTGAGATGGAGAAAGGGGTGTGACACCGCACCCCATTCTTCTAGCCTGTGTATGAAACACCTGGGGATTCCAAGCTGCAAAGCAAGTGTAGCTTGTGCCTTAAGAATTTAAAAGTCTGCCTGTACCATCAGTTAGGGTGAAAATCTGCTAATTCATATCCAATCTATTTAGTATATTAAGCTTAGTTTGTGTTTTTTGTTTATTTGCTAGGTAATCTGCTTTGATCTATTTGCTATCACTTAACATCTATCTTTTGTAGTTAATAAACTTGTTTTTGGTTTAATCTAAATCAGTGAGCTCTGACTTGGGGAAAATCTCTGCTTGGTTACCACAAGCGTGCATTGTTCTCTTCACATTGAGGAAGAGGTGGGGTATATATACTGGCTAGATTTGACCAGAGCAGAATGGTACTGCTCTGGGGTCCTTGGCTTGGAAGCCGGTGGTTAGAAAGTCTGTGTGTAACTGCAGCTGGGTGTGTCCTTACCTGTGTGAATGCTGGTGAAAGTGCAGGCTGGAGGGCTTTGCAGCTTGTCATAGCAGTACAGTGTGAGAGGGAGCCCAGGCTGGTGGGTCAGGTGGCTCAGTGGTACCCCAGTTCCAGGTGGTATCCTGGGGGTAGGGGGAGGAGGGAACCCATCACAAGGGGTTGGTGCTGGCCTTCCACTTTCTCCATCTCCTGGTGGCTGACATCAAGCTCTGGTATTGGAGATCTGGCCAAATTCGTCGGAGAGTGAAATATTCTTCTCTTTCTGGATGCACAAATGGGGAGATGTGCTCTGAGACATATGCAACAATAGTCCCCTGCGAAGCCCAGAGAGCATGTCATGGGGGTACTGGCCCAGTGCCAGCTGATCAGCCGGCTCAGTGGGCTCAGTGCTACTCCTGTTTTACCTGAAGCAGAGCATTTGGCAAGGGGGTTCTGCCTCAGGTAACTGGACTTGCTCTCCGAAGGCGCGGGAGAGGCAACCCTGCTTATAGCTGGGGAGGAGGAGTAAACTGGTAAGGGTGACAATGAATCACCCTCTTCAAATGACAGTGCCATGTGGTGATGTGGCCTCTGCATCATATCTAATTCTGATCACCACTTAGGAGCACTGGATCTATGAGTCTCTGCAGAGGTGTATCTTGGATCTGTCATTGGTTTGGTCAAGAATATCAAGAGCAGTACCAGGGCTCCTCCCCCCCATGCTATTCCTGCCTTGGTGGAGGATTTGGAGGCTTTGCCCCTGGAGGAGTGATATTTTATGTGCTCCTTGTGCAATGGTCCTTTTGTTGTTCAGAGCTGCGCTTATGCTCCAGGTGGGACTGTTTCTTGGCATCACTCGCCCACGATCAGGGTGTAGGCACCAGTGACGTTGAGACTGCCAGAGCACTAAGGTTGCCTGTGCTGAGGTTACCAGTGTCCTTTTCACTGCCTTTCTTCCACTGCCTGATCCCAGGCTCTGGTGCCTATTCCAGGGAGCACTTTCCGATCCAAACTCTTTTGGTTCCACTTTGGCAACTGTCATTTCCTCAGGGTCTGAACTGACACACACGGATTGCTCAAGAAGATGTAACTTGAGCTTCACATTCCTCGGTTTGCGCATCCTGGAAGAAAATGACTGACACACTTCTCACCTGTCTGAGATGTGGTTCTCCCCCAGGCAGAAGCAGTAGCGTAGCTAGGAGTGGAAATTTGGGTGGGCCCTGACTTTCAGGTGGACGGGCAATGACAGACTGTGCTAGCTCAGCTTCTCCCCTGATGTCACGCCCTATTCCTAGACCTAGTGCTCCCAGACAAAGGGCTTCACTTGCTGAGCTGGGCACGCACATGGGGCAGCTCAGAAAATGGCATGGCAGAGCTGCCAGAGCATAGCTTTCTGAAGGGTGGGCGCATAGCTCTGTCCTGGATTTCAGGTGCCCAAGTGATGCTCTGGGCCACTGTGGCAGCACTACACCCCTGCTCAGACATAGGTGGGCCTGGATGCTAAGTGGGTGGACCGTCGCACACCCAGGCCCATTTGTGGCTATACCCGTGGGAAGAAGAGGTAATGGTTGTGTCCATCTGCAGAGGAGATGAGAACATCACAGGACAAGCAGGGTTTGAAACCTTGTGGCTTAGGGTCTGCCATACTGACATGAAACACATCACTCTGCTTAACAAAAGGGGTGTATGGAGGGGTGGGAGAGGACTTTTTTTAAAAAAATGGAATGCCCAAATTAATTTAATAAGGGGATAAGAAAGTGACTTTAGATTCTCTTCACCAAATCGGTCAAGAAAAGGGTGAGTTTGAAGCTCTGTATAAGTAGTAGGTTGAACACTCACTAGATTCCATCTTTCTGTCATGGACAGTAAGAAGAAAGGGTTCCGGATGCTCCACCCTTTATGCCCTTGCATGGGAGAAGGAAAAGGCACAGTGGGTCATATGTGGCCCCGACCGACACTGCTTTTCAAAAGAATCCAATGTCATACATATGAGGCACATACATACATGCCATGTGATCCGTACCTGAAGGACTATTATGATCATCTATTGTGATCACCCGCATTACACAGACCAAAGAACCTCATCCAATAATTTCTGCAACAGCCCTTAACTTCTGCATGAGCTATAGCATCTCTTTGAGAAAGATATTCAGTCTTGATTGAAAGACTTCAAGTGGAGAATCCACCACATCCTTAGGTAAGTAGTTCTAAGTAAATTGTTCCATTGGTTAATTATTGGCCCTATTAAAAAGAATTGCACCTATTTCCGGTCTGAATTTGTCTGGCTTCACCTTTCAACCACTCAATCTTTATGCCTTTTTCTGATAGATTAATGAGCTGTCTGTCTACTATCCTAAGTCTCTCTCCCATGTAAAAACCTGCAGACTGATCAAGTCACCTCAACCTTCTCTTGGAGAAACAGAGAGAGAGCTTCCTTAGCTGTTCACTATAAACCATATTTTCTGGACCTGAAATCATTCTTGTAGCACTTTTCTGAACCCTTTCCAAGTTTGCGACATCCTTTTCGAAATGTGGACATCAGAGCTGGACATAGCATTCCAGTAATGCCCTTACTAATGCCGTACTCAGAGGTAACACCACCTCTTCCTATTCTTACTAGACATTCCTCTGCTTATATATCTAAGCATCACATTCACCTTCTTAGCTACAGCACTGCACTGACAGCTCACACTCAGCTGGTTATCTACCATGACCCCTAACTCCCTTTCAGGGTAACTGTATTCATGGATACAAGCCCTCATCTTATAACTGTGACCTACAATCTTTGTTCCTAGATAAAACATCCTTTAATTTTGTTGATTTAAACAGAAACAAAGAGGTGGACTGAGCACCATAAAAGACCATACCAACCCCTGCACTTAATCACTGTGATGACTGCGAGAGATTTGAGACCAGACCCACAAACACCACAAGCTGTGGATTGGGAAGAGTTGTTTGCCCTTTATGGCTGAATTTTTAAAGTATGAGACTCCAAAGAGTTGCACTTCTAGGACATCTACTGAAGGTGGGAAAGGTGAGTCAGACTAGAGAAGCCACATGAGCTGAATTTTGTTTCCAGGATGAATGAACCAAATGAAGTGAAATTGGCAGATTAACTCCTTTGGAGTGACACTGACTAGCTGTTCTCCATGATTCTTGATAGGTAAAGCCATTATGCTCATTGTAAAGCTTGTGCTTTAGGACAAGGAAAAATGACATTTATGACCAAAATACTTAGTATTCTATTCAAATTGTGTAACACCTTTATTTAATTTCATACGGCAAGTTATTTTAGAGACCAAAACTCAAAACATCTTACGTTAGAATCCTTCTGTACAAATACTTCTGGTTTCCCCAGAGCTACTGCAACATGATGGAGATCATCCAACCGGGTTTCCTAAAAAAGAAAAAATAAAAGATAGTATATTAATATTAATTTTCATTACTATATGCCTGAAATAGAATACAGGGATATATATATCGGAATTTAGGGCAAAAACAAAGAGTAATTTAAAGTAATTTAAAACTTCACTCATTTAAAAGTGACTTGTACCCTGTTGGGCCAAATCTTCCGTAAGACTCGAGGAAAGAGTGGTAATGGAACAAAGTCATATCTCAGATAGTCTGACCATGGAAAAAGTAGATCATCATCCTGAGAGTGGTGACTTAAGGCTCCGCTGGAGCAGTATACACTGCATTTCCTGTTCATTTGGAGAGGCGAACAGGTCCCTGTTGGGGTCACCCACAGAGGGAAAATATTGTTCAGACAGAATCGTGCAACTCCCAAGCATAGTCTACAGCAAAAATGTCTGCTGAGAGAGTCTGCTAGCATGTTCTGGTTCCCTGGAATGTAAACTAGTAGGAGCGTGATTTGATTGCTGATGCATCAGTTCCATAGATTGACTGCTTCTGCATGCAAAGTGATGGATCTCACTTCTTATCTGTTCATGTAAAAAACGGTCATGATATTGTCCAACATTAGGAGGACAAGGTGTCCTTGAATGAACAAGAGAAAGGCTTCACAAGCCCTTTGAGCGGCTTGCAAATCCCGAAAATACTGATGTGAATCCTGGAGTCTTGAGATGTCCAGGTGCCCTGCACTGTGCAGTTGTCCACGTGAGCTCCCAAACGCAACAGGGAGACACATCTGTAATGATCATCCCGTTCAGTGGAGAGGCAAGGAAGGGAATGCTCACACATATCTAGTGGAGATTCTTCCACTGTGGCAAAGATAACAACTTTCACAGGGACAGTTACTATGGTGGTAATGGACTGAAGGTTTGGTGAGTACACTGTTTGAAGCCACGTCTGCAGGCAAAGAAGGTGGTGCCTGGCAAACAGCATGTTGTAAATGTGTGAATTCATATGACGCAGAGGGATAGACAAATCTTGACATGTGCTCAACAGCTGCTTTTGACTTGGTCTGAGATTGTTCATCGCCTGGATTCTGTCCATCAGCATGGAAGTCCTTGCCATGATTGAATTTAAGGATGCTCAGATGAAGTCCACAGTCTGCGTTGGGGTGAGGTATTTAGAGTTTATACTGACCAAAAGAAGGAAAAAAGTTGTAGCATTTCTGAAGTTGACAAGCTGACGTCTTGGCGTGTCCTGGTGATGAGAAGCCAGTTGTCAAGACAGAGAAAGACAGTGAAGCCACAACGACTGATATTGGTGCTACTATAGAGAATACCTTAGTAAAGACCTTCGGACGGTAGCAAGGCTGAAAAGGAGTATTCTGTATTGAAAGAGGTTGGAGCCCATCATGAATCTGACTGCATCCTTCATGTTAAGGGCTGTAAACCATATGTCCTTCTCTAGGGATTAGATTACAGATGTCGAAGTGACCTTGTGAAACCTGAGTTTGTGAATCAAATGGTGAAGATCGAGAATAAGTCTCCAGCAGTCCTCCTTCTTGGGTAATAGGAAGTGCACTGAGTAAAAATCTTTCCCTTGGTACTGAAGAGGAACCCGCTCTATCACTCCTTGCTGCAATAGGGATTCTACTTCTTCTTCTTTGAGAATCTCCTCACAAGAGTGGCAATCCACTCTCATGAGGAGATTTGGAGGGGGAGAGATGTAAATACTATTGTATAGCCAGAATGGCTGATGTTTAGCACCCATTTGTCTGTTACTGCACTCCAGGCATGGAAAAAGAGTGCTAGACAATCCCCAAAGGATATGTGCAAACTGTTAGGTCTGTTTTGCAGTTCTTGCGCTCCTGTCAAAAATAATGTTTAGCCAAGAACTGGGATTGATATGAAGAAATCACTGCGGAATGTGCAAGGAAATGAGACTTTTGAATCCTCTGTCTCTAGTGGGGTGACTTGCCTATGAAATTTTCTTTTTGGGGCAGGTGTATGTATTCCCATGGAGTGGATGGTGGCCCTGGATTCCTTCAGGGTGTGTAAAGACTTGCCTGTCTTGTGATTAAACAGATGAGTCTCACTGAAGGGCAGGTCCTCCATGGTGTTCAGAATCCTCCCTGGGAAACCCCAAAGCATGAAGCCATGATTCCCTGCACATTACAATGGTGGTAGCTATTGAAATATGTATCTGCTGCATCTACTGCTATTGAAATGTTCCTGGCAACCATGTGGCCTTCCTCTGTGAGAACATGGAACTGAGCTCTGTCCTGATGTGGAAGCTTGTCAGTGAAGTCTGCAAATTTTGCATCATTCAGGAAGCCATATTTAGGCATCCGTACTTGATAGTTGGCTACCCTGAATTGCAGGCAAGAGACAGAAAAGACTTTCCTTCCCAAGAAGTTGAGATGCTTGCCTTTCTTATTAGTTGGG
This sequence comes from Lepidochelys olivacea, assembly GCF_965140295.1. Taxonomy (NCBI): domain Eukaryota; kingdom Metazoa; phylum Chordata; order Testudines; family Cheloniidae; genus Lepidochelys; species Lepidochelys olivacea. The sequence goes on along the minus strand of NC_140411.1, from coordinate 37,126,596 downwards.
GTAGATGTAAGCAGCAACATCCTTGATCTCAGACACTATCCAATGCTCACTAGAATGATTTTGTTATAGTAACAATGCTGTAAGTAAAGGCTGAAATAAGGTTTTTGTTTTACCTTTCTGTCTCTACAAGACTTCTCGCTTTTTAAAAACGGTTCGTAAATTCACTTAAGTATTTTCATATATTTAACTTCTCCTTTATGTATATTTTAAATGAAACAGTATGCAAAAATACTTGCCAATATAGTATTAAGTTTGAAATTGAATAAGATAAGAAAATTCAGTCAAGTTCAGTCAGCTTAAGTTTGTCTGTTTACTAGTATGCATTAGAACTTTTTTTCATTGGTTTATGACATACCACACTGGAGAACAGAAATGCTATTCAGAAAAACAGAATGGACCACAAAGAAACTACCCATTTTTCTACAACTGTGGAAGCACATATCATTTTGCATTACTGCATATATACGGTGAGATGACAAATAGACCATATTGTAATACATGTGCACAATGGGAAACAGTTACCGAGGAAGGTTTAACAATCTCTTATTCAGTATGTCCTGTCAAAAAACCTTTACTCAATTTAACCACTTTGGTTGTCCCAATAAATGACTGGGATACAATCAGACATTGATTTCTAGAAACTGGTTCATTTTGTCTACTTAAACATTGTTATCAGAGCAGAGTTCAGAATTTCAGACTGAAATTTGCGAATTTTTTATTCAGTAACTTAAATTAACTCTGTTTTACACATCATGATGTCCCAATATAAACTAAGAATGCAGAATCAAAATGTTTGTTTTTCTAGAGCAGTGGTTTTCAACCTATGGTCTGTGGACCCTGAGGGTCTGCAGACCATGTCTAAGATTTCCGAAAGGGTCCATACCACCATTCAAAATTTTTTAGGAATACGCAAATGAAAAAAGGTTGAAAACCACTGTTTGAGAGAGATCCTCAAATTCAGACATTAAGTGCTTCACACAGGGACCCGACAGAGTACACTTCAAGATTACTCCAATTTATATGATTCACAAAATGATTTTCAAGGTGATATTTTTCTTCTTTTAAAAAACTATCAAAATCTACACTTCAAAGTAAATTTAAGTATTTATGTTTCAACAAATAATACAATTAATAATTTCAAAACTATAGCGCTAAGGTCTAAACCCACATTGAAAATTTATACTTCAGAGTGAAATAAGAGTTCAAGTTGTTTGAACAGTGAAGTAGAGATGGCATAAACTGAAAGATATATTCCCAGAGAAAACAGAGTCTTCTATTAACAGATACGTAGGAATTATGGAACCTCCCACTCTTGGCCTAAAGACTAAATTACTGGCATCTGCTTACCCGCTGTTCTCACCTGTAAAATAAAAGCTTTAATTTTGGCTACGATTAAAATGGAAGAAAGAAAAAAAAAAGCTACCAATCTTCAATAGTACATACAACAGTGAGGGAGCTGTAGCATATTTGAAATTTGCCCTCTTGAATGAAAACACTATATTTTGATCCATTTTGCCTACAGTGAAGTGCTATATTATGTTCTCCTGTTTTCTACTCCCTCTTTGAACACAAAACTGAAAAATAAGTTAAGCAGAAGGATTTCTGTTGCAGATGTATCAGGCCTCATCATCAGCACACACAGCTGTAATTTTCTTGGAAAGGTGAAATGGCTGTCTATGAGAATTCATTGTTTGAGCAACTTCTGCTCAAGAATTTATAAGGCTCCATAAGGTAGCAAAGCTGCACGTTTGTCTAGACTGTTAAATTACTGTATGTCTAGATTTTATCACCGCATTTCGCACCCCTCCCCTTTAGTTTCCTACATGTCCTTGAGGGAAAGACTGATGAGTTTAGAACACATGGCAGAATGCATTTACCAGTACCCTCTAGTCCACTGGAAATCCCAAATCTAATACATTGTAGTTTTAAAACAAATGAACAGCAACCTAAGTTTTGCTCAGTGAATACATGTGAATTTACCATATCTTGTCTGTGTAACTGGCTGTTATTGATGTCCAATGCCACCTGTATTACCTGTAATATGTATATTTTTCTTATTTTGTTACCTCACTTAATGCATATGAAGAGGAAGCCAACTTATAGGCTAAATCCTGCCTTGATGGAGGCATAAAACCATGAAACTAAACAAGGATGAATAGGGAGACTAGCAAAGGAGTACCCCTCTGCAACAGAGCTCCTACTAGTGCAGGTCAGTATTCCTCTTGACAAACCAGGAGATGTGCTGTGGAGCACTATTTGTTGCACCTCTGAACAGAAGCAAAGTGCTCCTTGAACTGCTCTGACTCTAGTGCTTGCTGGGGCTTGAAAAGGACCACAACCTGTTAGTTGAACCCAACTCCCAGCACACTCAGAAATGCAGTTCTACTCTGAAAAATGCTTACATAAAAATGGCATCTTGTTCCAACAGAACTGCTCACTATGTGTATTCTGTTATATCTGATTACCCTAGCAACAAAAATTTGTCATTGATACTTACCTGTGTTAGCACAATAATGAGCGAGCTGAATTCTATACCTTCTATACAATCAACAGAATTAATATTATCAGAAATGTTTATTATTTTAATTCAAACCCAACATTTCACTGCAGTTTCTATCTTGCTTCTAAACAAAGCTCAAAGTTCAGAATTTGGTATCACACATACAGTGAATGAAGACTGAAGAAGGATGATCACTAAATATTTAGTATATAAAATTTTCTCTATGCTGCAGTTCAGCACAGTTAAAAATCTATCATCCACATATCTGAAATGCACTTGGGAAATAATCACTACAAAATGTAGTGATTTTTTTCTAGTGAATCCCTTATTAAAGGAAGATGGAACTGGGGATGAGTATCTGTAGCGGGCACAACCTGGTATTCACCACCAAATATAAAATACAAGAACATTTTTACAATTACGGAAAGTTAGAGAAAAAAATCTTGGTTATACTTGTAATTTCTAACACAAGCAATCTTACTGAAATTAATGGGACCAATTCTGCAACAAAGTACTATTCAATTTAAGAATGGCAGAATGGGGCTTTTGTTGTAAACAAATGCTATTGTAACAATTTTTCTCTGAATCCCCTAATTTATGTTTACTTATTCCCTAAAGAGGTTGCTGTTTCTATTACACATAACATCATTTCTGAATTTACCAAGAATACTAGGGCTTGATTCAAAAGAGAATTTAATTGATGCTTTATTTTTTTTCCCTTTTGGTTTCCCATCTGCAGAAAAACCTGAGTGTCTCTGGATTAAGTTTAGAAGTGTGAGCAACAAGAGTGATGTAGTGGTGGAAGTCTTCTATAGACCACCGGACCAGGGGGATGAGGTGGATGAGGCTTTCTTCCAGCAACTCGCAGAAGCTACTAGATCGCACGCCCTGGTTCTCATGGGTGACTTTAATTTTCCTGGTATCTGCTGGGAGAGCAATACAGCGGTGCATAGACAATCCAGGAAGTTTTTGGAAAGCGTAGGGGACAATTTCCTGGTGCAAGTGCTAGAGGAGCCAACTGGGGGGGGGGGGAGCTTTTCTTGACCTGCTGCTCACAAACCGGGAAGAATTAGTGGGGGAAGCAAAAGCGGATGGGAATCTGGGAGGCAGTGACCATGAGTTGGTTGAGTTCAGGATCCTGACACAGGGAAGAAAGGTAAGCAGCAGGATATGGACCCTGGACTTCAGGAAAGCAGACTTCGACTCCCTCAGGGAACGGATGGGTAGGATCCCCTGGGGGACTAACATGAAGGGGAAAGGAGTCCAGGAGAGCTGGCTGTATTTCAAGGAATCCCGGTTGAGGCTACAGGGACAAACCATCCCGATGAGTCAAAAGAACAGTAAATATGGCAGGCGACCAGCTTGGCTTAATGGTGAAATCCTAGCGGATCTTAAACATAAAAAAGAAGCTTACAAGAAGTGGAAGGTTGGACATATGACCAGGGAAGAGTATAAAAATATTGCTCGGGCATGTAGGAATGAAATCAGGAGGGCCAAATCGCACCTGGAGCTGCAGCTAGCAAGAGATGTCAAGAGTAACAAGAAGGGTTTCTTTAGGTATGTTGGCAACAAGAAGAAAGCCAAGGAAAGTGTGGGCCCCTTACTGAATGAGGGAGGCAACCTAGTGACAGAGGATGTGGAAAAAGCTAATGTACTCAATGCTTTTTTTGCCTCTGTCTTCACTAACAAGGTCAGCTCCCAGACTGCTGCGCTGGGCATCACAAAATGGGGAAGAGATGGCCAGCCCTCTGTGGAGATAGAGGTGGTTAGGGACTATTTAGAAAAGCTGGACGTGCACAAGTCCATGGGGCCGGACGAGTTGCATCCGAGAGTGCTGAAGGAATTGGCGGCTGTGATTGCAGAGACATTGGCCATTATCTTTGAAAACTCGTGGCGAACGGGGGAAGTCCCGGATGACTGGAAAAAGGCTAATGTAGTGCCAATCTTTAAAAAAGGGAAGAAGGAGGATCCTGGGAACTACAGGCCAGTCAGCCTCACCTCAGTCCCTGGAAAAATCATGGAGCAGGTCCTCAAAGAATCAATCCTGAAGCACTTGCATGAGATGAAAGTGATCAGGAACAGCCAGCATGGATTCACCAAGGGAAGGTCATGCCTGACTAATCTAATCGCCTTTTATGATGAGATTACTGGTTCTGTGGATGAAGGGAAAGCAGTGGATGTATTGTTTCTTGACTTTAGCAAAGCTTTTGACACGGTCTCCCACAGTATTCTTGTCAGCAAGTTAAGGAAGTATGGGCTGGATGAATGCACTGTAAGGTGGGTAGAAAGCTGGCTAGATTGTCGGGCTCAACGGGTAGTGATCAATGGCTCCATGTCTAGTTGGCAGCCGGTGTCAAGTGGAGTGCCCCAGGGGTCGGTCCTGGGGCCGGTTCTGTTCAATATCTTCATAAATGATCTGGAGGATGGTGTAGATTGCACTCTCAGCAAATTTGCGGATGATACTAAACTGGGAGGAGTGGTAGATACGCTGGAGGGGAGGGATAGGATACAGAGGACCTAGACAAATTGGAGGATTGGGCCAAAAGAAATCTGATGAGGTTCAATAAGGATAAGTGCAGGGTCCTGCACTTAGGACGGAAGAACCCAATGCACAGCTACAGACTAGGGACTGAATGGCTAGGCAGCAGTTCTGCAGAAAAGGACCTAGGGGTGACAGTGGACGAGAAGCTGGATATGAGTCAGCAGTGTGCCCTTGTTGCCAAGAAGGCCAATGGCATTTTGGGATGTATAAGTAGGGGCATAGCGAGCAGATCGAGGGACATGATCGTTCCCCTCTATTCGACAATGGTGAGGCCTCATCTGGAGTACTGTGTCCAGTTTTGGGGCCCACACTACAAGAAGGATGTGGATAAATTGGAGAGAGTCCAGCGAAGGGCAACAAAAATGATTAGGGGTCTGGAACACATGACTTATGAGGAGAGGCTGACGAACTGGGATTGTTTAGTCTGCAGAAGAGAAGAATGAGGGGGGATTTGATAGCTACTTTCAACTACCTAAGAGGTGGTTCCAGAGAGGATGGTTCTAGATTATTCTCAGCGGTAGAAGAGGACAGGACAAGGAGTAATGGTCTCAAGTTGCAGTGGGGGAGGTTTAGGTTGGATATTAGGAAAAACTTTTTCACTAGGAGGATGGTGAAATACTGGAATGCGTTACCTAGGGAGGTGGTGGAATCTCCTTCCTTAGAAGTTTTTAAGGTCAGGCTTGACAAAGCCCTGGCTGGGATGATTTAATTGGGGATTGGTCCTGCTTTGAGGAGGGGGTTGGACTAGATGACCTCCTGAGGTCCCTTCCAACCCTGATATTCTATGATCTGTGAAAACAGATGGGAATTCCCCCCTCTGTACTTGAGTTTGGAAACATTCTAACTCTTCCCACATGCAGAAAGCACTTTAAAAATGTATCATTAAATTCTGGTTAACTTAAAAAAAAACCCGACAATGTGGATAAAAATCAATGATTTTTTTTTAAAGAAAAACTGGATTTAATTTAACTCAGATTTTTTTTACTTTTAAATTAAATACCGGGGTTTTCTTTAAATAAATCTATTTAAAATTGAAGTTGAAACTGACAACCTATGTTAAATCCTATTCATTAGAAAACATTAAATAGTTTAAATTAAATACAAAATTATTATTAAGCAGTACATGTTTGCTGTTGAAGTTTTAAAGAAAGTCAAACTACTGAACTGGTGGAAGTCACTGGCTAAGCACATGGTACCACCGTTTGCTGAGTGCTAATCCATCTTTTGACAGCAGTAGCATCTTCTGCAGGTGCAGAAAGAATATTTTTTCATTTCAGTTTATTCAGCTAATTCAATTTAATGACTAGTTAATTGTTCAAAATTAAGAAACCAATTGAGAGCTGAAAAAACAGGAAATCTTGCTTTCTTCTTCCATATTATGAATAAAACTAGGCGTGAAGGATGAGATCTGCTACTTCTAAAATCCTGAAGGAAATGGTGACCAGAAACAATCAGCTCAATTCATTAACTACAGATAATGCTCCCTTTGCTTAATAAATCAGTTTGAAATGCAAACAATTTTTGATAAACCTTTTTATCTACCCAGGACATTTAAGATAATTTTTTATTAAATAAAACTAAGTGCTCTTTGTGTGTATTTTTAATTTAACTTGAAATTCTATCCAAATAGTTTGACACAAATCATAGGTAAAAAAATCAATTAGTAAATAAGAAATGCATCATTCACCATTTTCTAACAAGTAAATATTAAGAATCCGAATAAATGTAAATTAAGCTATATAGTTGCTTAAATAAATGTATAAGCTCATAATTAATGTATACATGCAAGATATATAGTTGCATAAATAGATAGCATATCCTCCTAGTTAGCACAAAAGTACCAAATTTAGTGTGAAGGCTATATTTGTTTGCAAATAAACATATTTTGATCGTTACCAACAAATGAAAATTAACTTTTCTTTGGAAAATAACTAAAAAGTACAAATGCAAAACAAGATTAAAATCAATTATTTAAATCAAGGTTTCCTGCTTGTTGATTTAAATTATGATTAAAACTGGTGATTTAATTCACTTTGATTTAAAATCAATCCACTTTGTAAAAGAACAAACAAGCACATTTGCTAATATCTAACTAAAGGACAGGTACTTTCAGTGGGAAAACTGGTAAGGTAAGAAAGAGTTCTTTTTCTTGGACGAACTGTCATAGAATCATAGAGTATCAGGGTTGGAAGGGACCCCAGAAGGTCATCTAGTCCAACCCCCTGCTCAAAGCAGGACCAATTCCCAGTTAAATCATCCCAGCCAGGGCTTTGTCAAGCCTGACCTTAAAAACCTCTAAGGAAGGAGATTCTACCACCTCCCTAGGTAACGCATTCCAGTGTTTCACCACCCTCTTAGTGAAAAAGTTTTTCCTAATATCCAATCTAAACCTCCCCCACTGCAACTTGAGACCATTACTCCTCGTTCTGTCATCTGCTACCATTGAGAACAGTCTAGAGCCATCCTCTTTGGAACCCCCTTTCAGGTAGTTGAAAGCAGCTATCAAATCCCCCCTCATTCTTCTCTTCTGCAGGCTAAACAATCCCAGCTCCCTCAGCCTCGCCTCATAACTCATGTGTTCCAGTCCCCTAATCATTTTTGTTGCCCTTCGCTGGACTCTCTCCAATTTATCCACATCCTTCTTGAAGTGTGGGGCCCAAAACTGGACACAGTACTCCAGATGAGGCCTCACCAATGTCGAATAGAGGGGAACGATCACGTCCCTCGATCTGCTCGCTATGCCCCTACTTATACATCCCAAAATGCCATTGGCCTTCTTGGCAACAAGGGCACACTGCTGACTCATATCCAGCTTCTCGTCCACTGTCACCCCTAGGTCCTTTTCCGCAGAACTGCTGCCTAGCCATTCGGTCCCTAGTCTGTAGCTGTGCATTGGGTTCTTCCGTCCTAAGTGCAGGACCCTGCACTTATCCTTATTGAACCTCATCAGATTCCTTTTGGCCCAATCTTCCAATTGGTCTAGGTCCTTCTGTATCCTATCCCTCCCCTCCAGCGTATCTACCACTCCTCCCAGTTTAGTATCATCCACAAATTTGCTGAGAGTGCAATCCACACCATCCTCCAGATCATTTATGAAGATATTGAATAAAACCGGCCCCAGGACCGACCCTGGTCCTTAAAGCAGTGGGAGGGGATCTGGGCAGCAATCTACAGAGAACAGTAGAAGGCAATGACAAAAGCTAAATCACTCCATCATGCACGAGGTGTTATCCCTCAGTACTTATGTTCCCAAAAAGCAACAGAATAGGAGAAAGGACCTCAATAAATAGTATAAAATCCTGGGTAAAGGGACCCAAAAAGCTAAAACTACACAACCACAAGGCCAAAATGAAAACAAACTGTAAATACATAATTATCACCTGATGACCACAACTGCAGACACTTCGGTCCCAAGTCATCATCTCTGGTGTATGGACTAAAAGGTTCACTAATGTTTGACATTAGCTGAAGTGCACAGGCAGAACACTAGAGTTTCAGTGTTAAACCTCACCATATATCCACTTGCCAAACAGTACCACTAGCACAATGAATATGCCACAACACCAAGAGAAGGAAAGTGAACCTTCTTTTCCTCTGTCACTGCAGCCACAAAACCATAGCCTACAGAGTTATTCTCAATAGCAAACCAACTAATTAACCTGGACGGCATAATCCAAGCCTTGGTTGCTCTCAGACTATTTTGCAACCTAATCAGACTATTTTGCAACCTAATAAGATCCCACCAACACAGAACATTCTAAATTAGTCCTGTTTGCATGTGACACCATGTACCCCATACTTTTATATGGTTATATTTTGTACAAATTATGCCTTGTGAGGTATCATTTGAAAATTCATAATCTGCTGAATATTATTATCCTGTTGACATGTGTGTAACATCAGTGCATGTAAAATTACAATATTTTGCTGTATGATTGTTACTGAAACATGTTGCAGTTACGGGTAACACCCACAAACTAGTTTTCAGAGACAAAGACACACTGGCAATCCCAGACAGGTATCAACAAAGTCAAGTGGGCTATCACTCAATCGGACATTCACCAGCAAGGGGGAGGTAAACAAGAAATTTACAATTCATCTGAAGGACAGTTTGGAGCTCAGATGCGAAATAGAACTGCCTGCCCGCATGACCCAGGAAGAATTATTCCAGCACAAAGGGTTGGAGTATAAGAAGGGGAGGATGTGACGGGGCACCCACCCACTTCCCGGGATCCAGTAGGACCAGCCTAGGGAGGGGTTAAAGCCCTGAGCGGGTTAAAATCAGCCTAGAGAGGCTGAGCAGCAGGCAGCCAAAGGAGTGGCTGCAGGGGAAACAGCCAATTAGGGCAGTGGCTGCAGATAATTAGGGTGTCAGCTGGACCAGCCAATCAGGGCCCAGCCAGACCATATAAAAGGAAGCTACAGACGAGAGCAAGGAGTCTGCTGTAGGGAGCTCTAGGAAGACCACCAGCTTCCTAGAGGGCTCCTGGTGGGCTACCAGGACTTACAGGCTCAAGGCCCTGGGAAGAGGGCAAAGGAGCTGAAGCCAGAGGCAGGAGCAGAAGGAACTGAGGCTGTAGGGAAGTGGCCCAGTGAGCTGGAAGGAAGAGGCAGCAGGAAGCTGCTGTTTGCAGGGGCCCTGGGCTGGGGCTCGGAGTACTGATCAGTCCTGGGCCCACCTCCACTAGCTGCTGAAGGAGCAGCCTGGATGTGGACTGCCAAGCCGCTGCGAGGAGTGGCTGGACTCTTGAAGGAGTCTCCTGGAAAGGTGGGAAACTGGATGGGGATATGGCCGGAGGGCTGTGCCACGAGGCAGATGCCGAGAGAAAGAAGCCATAACGGGTCTGCAGGTGGAAGAGAGGATGGGAGAGCCTCCACCATCCAAGGGTGCGCCTGCTGGGACTGAGCTAAATCCCAAAACACCCAGCAGGACGCACCAGTAGGGTGAGTGACCCCGTGACAGGGGAAAAAAATATCCCAAGCCACCCCCTTCTTCTTCCATTTCTCTGCTCATAATGACAACGACGACTCAAAGTACTGAACAAAAGGGGAGTGGGGCCCATGCTGGAAAGGGACACAGCCTGTGAAATGTACTTCAGCTCATACTGAGACAAACCTTTTGCTTTTAAGCCTATTATCTTGGTAAAGACTAAGAATTAGCTTGCATGCTTACCCTTTTATATCTTTTGTAACCAGTTCTGACCTTTATGCCTTACCACTTGCAATCACTTGAAATCTCTCTCTCTTTCTCTAGTTGATAAACTTGTTTTATAGCTTTATCTAAGCCAGTGTGTTTGACTGAAGTGTTTAGGGAAACCTCTGCTTGAGAGAACAAAGACTGGTGCATAATCATTCCCAATGTTGGAATGACAGACTATCTATGAGCTTATACTGTCCAGGAGGGTACCGGACAGTATAAGACACACATTTCTGGGGAGCAAGGCTGGGGTTGGGGATATGCAGGTGTCACCCTATGCGTAATTCATGGATGGCTAGGCATTGCATTCACGTACTCAGCTGGGAGTGACTGTACATGCTAACAGAAGGGAATATACTTACTCAACGTCTGATACAAGACTCCCCTTTTTACAAAGGTTTTTCCATCATAACTGGAAGGGTTTTACATTTAGAAAATTATCCGAACATATATTCTAAGAGCAGAATCCTCTGTGAAGTCTATAGACACTTTTAAATGGAGTGTTTATAACAGGTTTCATTTTGGAGTAAGAGTAACAGTAAGGAGCACGTTGGAAATTTGTGTTTTCCACCTGCAGACTTTTACTAAGCTTACACTTTTTTTTTAAAACCCTGGGGGTTAAAGCATGTAAATTTTACATTTAACATATATCAAGCCCACTACAAAAATCACATTGAGATTGATATATTTATATTTGCTTGTGATTCCTGTGTAGCCCAATGCTGCTTTGTAACAAAATATTAGTTTGGGAACTAATCTCTTCATAGAGCTGCTGAACTAGACACTGCAGACATTTAAGCACAGACTTAGTTGGCATGTTTTTCCACACTAACAATCCCATTTTCAAAATTTTTGGTCTTTAATGGATTTAGCTTTTAGCAATTACATCTTCCCTCACTCTTTTATTCTAAGAAAATTCTTGAGTTGTTTCAAGGTTTTTTTATGTCTATGAAATGTAATAGAAAATAAATCCATCTCCTTTTGCATATATTTGTCTGAAGCTTTTTTAAAAAACTACAACAATGAAGGCTCATAGGGAAAATATTTAAAAGTTGTTCTGAATAACTTCCTACTGGTTCAGTAATTCTTGAACACTATTTATGCAAATGTACATCTTGAGATTTCACCAAAAGAGAATACCAAACAAGAGTTTCAACAAAAGTGTAGCATAACAAATGCTCACTGCATATATTTTATATAAAGGAAACGTGGGTATGTTTAGATTTTATAATGTCTGACTTATTCTCATATATGCATGATTATTCAAGACAATATACTTTGCTCAATTTAAATATTCTTAAAGCAAACTGATGAATATTTGTATACATTCTAATTAGCTTTTAAAAGTCTAAAGCCCAAAGGGTTAGGCGGCAATGCATTTTATTTTTTGAACAAGTAACTTGATATTTTTCTTAAAACTCAAGGAGAGATTTTATTGTCATGATTAATTTTTCACCCCCTAAACAAAAATAAAATATACAAGTTAACATAGGAATGTATTCAGCAGGAAGTGCTGAGTGACAGAAGCCCAAGCCCATTCTAGTCTAGTTCTTAGACACTGCCTATAATATTGTGATAGTATGTACATATCAAAGTGCCTTCCAGCAGTGTATTCAGTGGAGTTGGTCAGCACATTTTTGACAAAATATATATTTTTTTGTCAAAGCCAGAATATTTTGCAGAGACTTATCCATTTTAATTAAGTTTTTGACAGGAAAATCTCTGACGTTCAGTGCTCTGTGGTCGCTTCTTACCAGAGAGAGAGGTTTTCAATCTGAAAATAGACATTTCTATCAAATTTATTTTGTGAAAACGTTCCAAACGTTTTGTTTTCATTACAATGCAGAAGGGAAACTTTTTTTGAAGCTTTAGAAGTTGTTGCAAAACAGAATTTTCATCCTCTGGAAAGCTCAAGTATTAAGCAACATAACTAGCATCTGTCATATGTGGATCTTTCTCCATTCCTCTCCACAAAGAGAAATGTATGTGACAATTTTAAAAAAATATTTAATGTCGGTTACATTATTTTATTATTGAAGGCAAGATTGGAGTGCGATTTCTCCCTCCCCCCAGGGCATCCGTGTGCATTTTCAACCAAAGGAGAGTGCACTGTGACTGCAAATTCTTCAGTGTTTCCTTCTCCCCACCAGCATAACCTCAAATCTTGCTCAGGTTCACCTTCAATCAGCTGTTCTCCACGCGTGAGCAAAAGTTAGCCAAGCACGGAGCCAATTCAGTGATACCAGTATTATCAGAGGTGCTGAAAAATAGCAAAAGCTCTGTATTATCTTTATATTGGTGGCATCTGAGTCTCAAGTTCTACTAGCTTACACATAGATCTTAAATAAGACCAAAAAGAGAACTGATCCTTGTGGGATATAAGGGAGGGAGCACAAATGCAGTTTGCCATCATCACCCTTTGGCTGCATCCTTCCAAAAAGGACTCAAACCACTTCATTGAATTCCTCTGGACCCCTCTCACATGAAAAAAGCAATATCTCATGACGAGGGCTCCACGTCTGTCAGGGAGGCCACGGAAGTAATGGATTCTGTGACCTCCGTGACTTCTGCACAGGCCAGCGTGGCTGACACCAGTCACCCAAGCAACTGGTTCTGGGGCCAGCTGCTCAGGTGGCCCGGGGACAGCTATACCAGCCGTTGCTGGAGCAGCTCCAGGGCTAGCCGCCTGGGGACTGTCTCAGCAGCGGGTGGTCCCGGGGTGGCTGGAGCAGATGCTGCTTGGCGGCCCCTGGCAGCTGGTGCTGCTGGCCCCAACCTCCCACAAGCAGCGCCCTCCCCTCCCAAAGATTTAGTCATGGACAGGTCACAGACAGTGAAATCTGTATATTGCCCGTGACCTGTCCGTGACTTTTACTAAAAAAATATCCATGACTAAATCATAGCCTTACTCATGACTGACTGTGTTGAATGCACCAGAGTGGATTAATTTAAATTAAGGCATTTTAAATCACCAAGTAGAAAGCTTCATTTTAAATAATAGATTCTAATCAGCATTTCCATTTGTACTTGAGCTATTTTCTAAAAGGTGCACTCTCATTGGCTGATTTAACCATTAAAACACGTTGATTTACAAATAAACAGTCTTTACACTAGATTTGGTACTTTTTGTTATCTAGGAGAGTACACTATAAATATTTATTTAAGCAATTATACACCTTAATATTTTTAGATGCTTGTTAACTATACGTTTTCAATATGTTAGACAATGGTAAATGATTTTTTGCTTATTTACTAAATAAGTAACTTTTTGCTCATGATTTGTGTCACGCTCCATTAGGATGGTAACTGGAATTTAATTAAATACACAACAGTATAAATTTATTAAATAAAACATTTAAATTAAATATTTTGGATACATTATCTTATTGAAACATGTTTGTCATTCACAAATAAATGACTTATTACAGAGGAATTAACTGTTAGTAAATTAAACTGATTTCAGGTCAGCCTGGGAAAATAGTCAAATATTCTTAAGTGACTAGAATTTAAGTTCCTACTCATCTAAACTTCTTGTAAATGAGACAGTCTACTAAATTACTTAGGCTGACCTTTTGCGCCATAAAGCTTGACCTCAAAATTCAGACATCTTTCCCCTGCTTCTTTCTTTATATAAAACAGCAGCCTTTAACTCAGTTTTTGATAGAGGCTCATGGATTCAGTGTATGTATTTATTTATTTTTTTATTTAAATGTATTGAGATTATAATTAGTAGTTTAGGCCTTAACATACTTCATGTTAAACTCAGATTTTGTTTTAAACAAGTTTATTTTAAAAAGAAAAAATTTAAACAACAAAAACCAAGTTTTCAAAGAAGTATTTCTTTTTATCCACTTTGAAAGCTGCAGAGAGTTCCAAGAGAATCAGAATGTCTGTCTGCCCTTTATCCATCAACGGCAAGAAATCATTCATTTGTGCCACTAGTTCGATTTCCATTCCATGCCCTGAACCCAGTGTGCGTCAGGCTAGGATACTGGCTTCACTAAGGTGAACCTGAAGGCAACTTCTGTGACATTGCTCAGAAATGGAAGGTTTGACACAAGGAAACAGTTAGGTCCAATGTACCCAGGGTGGGTTTTTACTTGTAGGTCAGTCTATTTTGTATTTCAAGATGAAAGGGAAGATCCTTCTTTGCATGAGGCAGTGGCTATTTCAGTCAGTAAAGGCCCTAGAGCTTTTAGTGTTTACCACTTAGGAAGAGCTGGGACAAGATTTAACAGGTGTTGGGTTGAGGTTTATTCTTGTAATGTAAATGGAATCTCTCTGTGGCACTGGTCTGGACAGTGATCAACAGGGGTAGGACAGCTCATTATTTTTGGAGATGGAAAAAACTATATTTCCTATTTGGTGTCAGATTTTGCCGGATTAAGTTCTTTCTCTGACATTTATGTGTGAGTGATGTGGCGGAAAGATCTCCACCTGTTCTTGACTTTATGCTCCCAAGTAACTTTTATGATGGTTTAAGAGAACACACAATTTAAATAAAATGAAAAAAAATTAACAAGCTTTCTTTTTCTTCTGTATTTTTGATAAATTATACCTAATATAAAAAGGGACTAAATAAAAAACACCCAAACCATGAGAATAACCAGACTATAACAAGCCTTGCTTTTCTAGATATCTCCTCTGAGAAAATCAGATAAGCTGTAATTTCCTTAACAAACATCTTGTCATTTGACAGAGGATGTTGATTCACTTTAAACAACACAACAGAGGCCACAAAGTAAGAAATCTCACCAATATGCCATCTGCAAGGTGACTTTTACTTGAATGATTTGAACATCACACTAGATTTCTCACAAGTTCATACATCAGGGCTATAAGTTAAAAGGTTTTTAAGAGTTTGTATCGAGGATAAAAAATAATTAGTAAATGTTACCATAGCCAAAAGAAAAAGTGAGACCTAGCCCTCTATCTATAAAGAAATGGGGCACAAAATGCACAGAAAGAAGCTCAGGAGAGAATGGGACAGGCGGACAAAAATAAGATGTCATTTAGAAAGTATGAAAAATGCAAGAGGGAAGAAAAAACAAAGGAAAAGCAGTGCTTAACTTTAGGCTGGAGATTGGTAGTTGAAACTAACTATTTCTTCAATCTAATTTTAATTAATGATAGTTAATGGGATTAAACTATTAAAAATTAAAAAATATTGCTCGGGCATGTAGGAATGTTATCAGGAGGGCCAAATCGCACTTGGAGCTGCAGCTAGCAAGAGATGTCAAGAGTAGCAAGAAGGGTTTCTTCAGGTATGTTGGCAACAAGAAGAAAGCCAAGGAATGTGTGGGCCCCTTACTGAATGAGGGAGGCAACCTAGTGACAGAGGATGTGGAAAAAGCTAATGTACTCAATGCTTTTTTTGCCTCTGTTTTCACTAACAAGGTCAGCTCCCAGACTGCTGCGCTGGGCATCACAAAATGGGGAAAGAGATGGCCAGCCCTCTGTGGAGATAGAGGTGGTTAGGGACTATTTAGAAAAGCTGGACGTGCACAAGTCCATGGGGCCGGACGAGTTGCATCCGAGAGTGCTGAAGGAATTGGCGGCTGTGATTGCAGAGCCATTGGCCATTATCTTTGAAAACTCGTGGCGAACAGGGGAAGTCCCGGATGACTGGAAAAAGGCTAATGTAGTGCCAATCTTTAAAAAAGGGAAGAAGGAGGATCCTGGGAACTACAGGCCAGTCAGCCTCACCTCAGTCCCTGGAAAAATCATGGAGCAGGTCCTCAAAGAATCAATCCTGAAGCACTTGCATGAGAGGAAAGTGATCAGGAACAGCCAGCATGGATTCACCAAGGGAAGGTCATGCCTGACTAATCTAATCGCCTTTTATGATGAGATTACTGGTTCTGTGGATGAAGGGAAAGCAGTGGATGTATTGTTTCTTGACTTTAGCAAAGCTTTTGACACTGTCTCCCACAGTATTCTTGTCAGCAAGTTAAGGAAGTATGGGCTGGATGAATGCACTATAAGGTGGGTAGAAAGCTGGCTAGATTGTCGGGCTCAACGGGTAGTGATCAATGGCTCCATGTCTAGTTGGCAGCCGGTATCAAGTGGAGTGCCCCAAGGGTCGGTCCTGGGGCCGGTTTTATTCAATATCTTCATAAATGATCTGGAGGATGGTGTGGATTGCGCACTCAGCAAATTTGCGGATGATACTAAACTGGGAGGAGTGGTAGATACGCTGGAGGGGAGGGATAGGATACAGAAGGACCTAGACAAATTGGAAGACTGGGCCAAAAGGAATCTGATGAGGTTCAATAAGGATAAGTGCAGGGTCCTGCACTTAGGACGGAAGAACCCAATGCACAGCTACAGACTAGGGACCGAATGGCTAGGCAGCAGTTCTGCGGAAAAGGACCTAGGGGTGACAGTGGACGAGAAGCTGGATATGAGTCAGCAGTGTGCCCTTGTTGCCAAGAAGGCCAATGGCATTTTGGGATGTATAAGTAGGGGGCATAGCGAGCAGATCGAGGGACGTGATCGTTCCCCTCTATTCGACATTGGTGAGGCCTCATCTGGAGTACTGTGTCCAGTTTTGGGCCCCACACTACAAGAAGGATGTGGATAAATTGGAGAGAGTCCAGCGAAGGGCAACAAAAATGATTAGGGGACTGGAACACATGAGTTATGAGGCGAGGCTGAGGGAGCTGGGATTGTTTAGCCTGCAGAAGAGAAGAATGAGGGGGGATTTGATAGCTGCTTTCAACTACCTGAAATGGGGTTCCAAAGAGGATGGCTCTAGACTGTTCTCAATGGTAGCAGATGACAGAACGAGGAGTAATGGTCTCAAGTTGCAGTGGGGGAGGTTTAGATTGGATATTAGGAAAAACTTTTTCACTAAGAGGGTGGTGAAACACTGGAATGCGTTACCTAGGGAGGTGGTAGAATCTCCTTCCTTAGAGGTTTTTAAGGTCAGGCTTGACAAAGCCCTGGCTGGGATGATTTAACTGAGAATTGGTCCTGCTTCAAGCAGGGGGTTGGACTAGATGACCTTCTGGGGTCCCTTCCAACCCTGATATTCTATGATTCTATGATTAGTAGCCAATGGGACTGAAAAGACTACACTAGTTACATATTGTTAGATCTACCATGGAAGTTTTATATACTACAAAATTGGTCACAATCTTTTCCAAGATTACCTATTTATATGAAGCTCAGATTACTATGAATCCCTGACATAATGACCCTCTGGAAACCAGGACACGCTATACAGTAGGTACAAATTGGCAAAAGGAGAGTTTTTAAAAAGTGCAAGCCTAAATGTCATTAGACATGCACAAAACAGTTGTCTACATGTCAGGAATATAGAGAGGCCAGCTGGCACCCCACAAGGCTTAAAATTATACTGGTACATTCATTCCTGTTTGTTTATAAAATTTTAAAACAGATGTACATCACAAGTTCGCTGTTTAAAGCAAACTCCACCAGCACACATGATTTACAAAGCTGCAGGTAATGTCTTCAAAATGGAAACATTTCAGGTATTATAAGAAGTGAGATATGAACTCCTGGTCTCCCCTCTCAGCATAGGGAGTTTTTCACAAGGATAACAGGGTATTTGATGAGGAAGTCTGTCTCTCTTGCTCCAAGAGAGGGAGGGGAGCGGATGACCAAAAATAGTTTTCTTCTTTCTGTATTTATTTTTTTCCTCAAACTACCATGAAAAATTCCATTAATGCTCAAAGTTTATATTCTAATGTTCTGGTCTTTATCTTTTCAATCTGGTTTAAAACTCCAGTTCAAACTGAACTCTAACACAACCATAATATACAGTCTCAGATTGTTTATAAATATTGTGATGAATTGAGGCTATATCTGTACAATTTAAGAATTTTGATTTGATATTGTAAAGTTGTATTATGAATATCTACTGTCATGAGTGCCTACATACATGTGGGTCCAGCACTGCTGACAAGTCCTGTAACATATATGAACCAGATACTATAAAAGGAGTTTGGGACTTAGTGTATATCTACACTGCAGCAGGGAGTACAGCTCTGAATGGGACTATTCTTTAATCTCACTCACTGCTCCTGCTATTATGGCAGTGGATCCTGTGGGGCTCTACACTAGTTCTGCACAGGGCTCTAGCTGGGAATATGCCTCCGATTCAGGGTAGACAGACTTGCACTAGCTCTGCTCTAGGTGTGGACATAGCAGCATGGGTACTGACTCAGGCTAGGACACCCCAGCTCAGACCCAGAGGGTCAGGTGGGTTTGGACTTAGGCAGCTAGCCTGAGCTGCTGCCCTTGTTACAATATCCACAATGCTATTTTTAGCATGCTAACTGGGAGAGCTAGTGAGAGAATGTCTGCCCGTTTTGGGATGCATGTCTCAGCTGCAGTGCAACCATAATGCAACTTGACCCTGTTCAGGTGAAATCTAGGACAGTGTATGTGCTGTATCCTTAGAAAAATCAGTTTAGTTGATTCCTCTGAAAAGAGGGTGGAAGATAGGAGCAGTGGAAACTTACCGGAAGTAGAACAAAGGAGGGCAGGTGACCAGAAAGGGTTTAAGATAAAGAAATGTACAGGAACAGGGGTCAGAAAGGAGACGGATGGGGCAGGAAAAGGTAAGGTCACTGAAGCTGGGAAGGGGCTTCATGAAGGAGAGGGACCAGCTAGCACACAACAGCTTGCATGAGCAGACAACACCCAGTCTGCCTGCCTTCCAGATGTTGCCCAAGGACTGACAAAGGAAGAGTGAGAGAGAGAGAACGTGAGGGATATTGCTATTTCAGATGTTTGTTGTTTTGTATGATCTGTACTCATGTGCTCTAAATAACTGAAGTATAAAGGTGTTAAACTCTGGACAAAGTATCTCTCTGCACATTAACTGCTTCACAACAGCTGCATTCCCTAGACAGCATTAAACTGTGAACCAAAAGTGTCACACTTTTGGGGTGAAAATCTGGGAGAGGAGTATCTTGAAGTAACTGGGGTAGTTTGGAGACAGTGCTTGTCCTGAAGCCTGGGATAGGTGGGCTGAGGAGCCCTATTTCCAAGAAGTGGTAGCAGACAGTCAGTGCCAAGAAAATACACCAGAGAGACCAAGGAAAGAATCAGTGCTGCAGCCTGCTGAGGTTCTAGGAGCATGAAAACACTACAGGGATCAAGAGCAGCAGAGGCATGGATTCCTCTCTCAGCAGTTATAATGGGTAGTGGCACGGGAGCCTGCCCACTGGGGTATGATAGAACTATATTACAGAAATTTTTGTTGGTAGATTTCTTACCTCAAAAGTCCACCCTTCTTCCTTGTCTCCATCCAACAACATTTTTGTCTCCTTGTAAACATTCCCTACCTCCAGCTGCAATGGGGAGGCATTAAATTCAATCCTTTGCAGGTTAAAGCCTATTCCAATCCCAATGGCCTTTATAAAGCTTTCCTTTAGTGTCTGAAATTCAGAATGACATATGTTTATTTCACATTTGTTGCTTTTAATGGCTAAAATTGTTACCTGCAACAATTACATGTAGTGCATCACTCAATCTATACTGAAAGGTCATCTCTGACCACAAACTGTGGTCAAATAAATTCTATTCTTAGACAAGTGTAAGTTTGAGATTACTCCAGATTTACATTGGTATAATTACTAAGAGCAGAATCCATCCACAGGCAGTTTACTCATCTGTAGGAACAGTACAAATCTATGGTGCTGTAATGCATATGCATATATATAATACACACACACACACAAAATGACCTACAATTCTGAAATAATCAAGGGCTAGATTGTGTTCCCTGATGAATTAACTAGGAATCTCTCTACTATACTTTCATGTATGCGTAAGGCCAGCCACAGTTTTTCCTAAGAATTTCAGCTGCAGGACAGACCACCTTACACACCTACAGGTAGCCTGAGCCACCAAGGATGTAATCTAATAATAATTGTATAGGTGTGTGCAACTGATGAAGTTTTACATCGTGACATTAATTACTGCTTTGATAAATTGTGTTCTCTGAGAGATTATTCTTTGTGTTCTTAAAAAAAGAAAAATATATTACCCAGTGCCTATAAAACATATCTAGTTGAATCCATTCGTTATTTATGGACTTGATTGCCCTCCACTCTGCCTCTGTAAACTGTCGTTTCATAATGCGAAAGAAATCTGGAATTGAACCACTCCCTGTAAAATCAGAAATATTTACAACAAATATTTTAATACAAAATATAGTTATAAGCAAATGAATTGCCTTATGCTACTGTTCCAAGAAATAATTGTCATAGTACAACATTCATTAGGAAAAAATATTTCTGAACTAAGCTTATTTGAAAATCTCAAAACTAAACAAGACTGTAAATGCAGCTGTAGTCAATACAAAGAAATGTAAATATAGCCAACATATTAAAAGTGTACAGATGTTGATGAAAGCCTACTATGACAAATTATACATTTTAAGGAAAGTAAAAGAACAAAAAAAAGTCTTTCCTCAGCTAAAATGCTAACTTTAAAAGATGCGTATTTGAGGAATAAAGCCATAAAAAAAATCCCACACCTTCAGCAGTCTAAAATGACAGCATCTAATCATTTTGTTGACCCCATCATTAGTTACTTGTGAAAATAGTCAGCATAGGCACACAGCTTTCTATATTTGATTCCTTAATGTAATGTTAATAAATCAATATGCTACACAGTATTTCTATCTACCTACCACTGTACTAAAATGAGATGGTCTGAGTCACCTGAAGGGCAGGGATGCTGTACAGTAGCGGACCTGCAACTATACACTTATTTTTCACATGTGCATTCACCGGCACTCCGCGTATGATCTGCATGCATCATCATTGTACGGTATAGCTCAGTAACCATACAATATGCAAATGCTGTACCCACACTGGCTGAGACCCATTATTCCAAATTCTCGTTAAATATAAAAATTTAATTTTAAAAGTAGTTCCTTCTAATGGAACGAGAAAGGACAAGATGTGTGTTGGTGTGGTGGGATTCAGAAGTTGATATCGCCATGTCTGTCGCCGAATGAACAGGATGATTTACAGTAGCCAGAGCATAGTGAGCACGTTGCAGTATAACAGCAACTTGAAGGAGCATTCTGCTAACCTTGTATCAATTTTAACTTAGGTCTTCTGCACCAGCCTTTATTAAGTCCAGGATACAGTTATGTGAGCACAAACAAGAAGCCTCTTCAAGTTAACATTTAAATATGTTTAAATAGTCAAGCATGAGGGTGAAAATGTATTGTAGATTGTATTTACAAATGTATTTAAAATGATAAAAGTCTTCATTTAAAAATCAGTGCAGCCATAGATTTCAATAACAGTTCTCCCGTGGTTGAAAAACTTTCCTCTACATTCCAGTCTTAATTTTACTTTGCAGTAAGATGTTGCAGAATGTGCAGTTATATTTAGGGCCCTATCAAATTCACAGTCCATTTTGGTCAATTTCATGGTCAAAGAATTTTAAAAATCGTAAATTTCATGATTTCAGTTATTTAAATCTGAAGTTTAACAGTGTTGTATTTGTAGGGGTCCTGATCCAAAAAGGAGCTTGGGGGGTGGGGGGGAAGGTGTTGCAAGGTTATTATAGGGGGTGGTTGCAGCCTTCAGATTTGGGCTCTTGGTCAACAGCTGCCATTCTCTGGCTGTCCAGCTCTGAAGGCAGCAGCGCATAAGTAAGGGTGGCAGAGTATGGTATTGCCACCCTTCCTTCTGTGCTATTGCTGGTGAGGCACCGCCTTCCGAGCTGGGCGCCCAGCCAACAGCTGCCACTGTCCAGCCACCCAGCTCTGAAGGCCACGCAGAAGTAAGGGTGACAATACTATGATCCCCCTAAACCTTGCAACCCTCCTGAAAATCTTTTGGCTCAGGACTCCCAAATTTAGAAACACTGGTCTCCTCATGAAATCTGTATAGTATAGGGTAAAAGCACACGAAAGACCAGATTTCACGGTCCATAACGTGTTTTTCACAGTTGTGAATTTGGCAGGGCCCAAGTTATGTTGGTTAACAGCACTTCAATGATATTTTGGAAGCAACGGACATCACGGCATTGTTAGCTACACACCCATGACACATATAATTAATCAAGTAATCTGCCCATTAGGTCTTAGAGATGAGTAAATGGACATGGAAGAATGCAATCTATTGACTTTAGCAGGGATAATCCAAATCTACATACAGAAAATTCTACAAATTGAAGGTATTTTGACAGGTTGTTGTATATTGCTAAATACACATTTTTATTTTGGCCTCATTTCTGGGGGTTTCTTTTGCCAGTAATAAATACTATGGCACTGTC
Organism: Lepidochelys olivacea; assembly: GCF_965140295.1. Lineage (NCBI taxonomy): Eukaryota > Metazoa > Chordata > Testudines > Cheloniidae > Lepidochelys > Lepidochelys olivacea. The sequence continues at coordinate 37,104,084 of NC_140411.1, read as the reverse complement.
ATAATGTCTTCACTAATTTGTATTCAATTAATTAATATAGCTAAAGTATACCTCACACTAAAACACACATTTAGGTTTTCTGACCTATTTTGCTTTCCATTTTAGCAAGAACCAAATTATTAGTTGCAAAACATCTTACATAGGAGTGATATTTTGGATGGGAGGTGATAATGGCAGCCCTAACCAGGTTCAAGAATACATTATAGCTAAGCAGCAGTGTCCTCTGACAGATAGATAGAAGTTGCAATAACCAACTGATGAAAAGATCCAGAACAATCCAAGAAGGCCAGAAGTCCTGCTCTTACACGGGGGGGAGTGTTGTTAAAACCAGAGGCGTGCCATACTACCAAATTAATGTGCTGGTGAAAAGCCTCATCAGGCAAAGGATCCACCTAGATCAGGTACTGTATTCTCAATTAAAATAAACAATAATAATATGGACTACCTCTTAAGGGAAAGACTGTCTTATGGACGGATGCCCTGGATTTGAGGGGAGTGTATATCCCAGAATCTGATCAAGCTAACTGGAACCATATTATGTGTGTTCAGCCATCCTGAAATAATGAAATAGAACACCAAGTAGTTAAGGGTTAATTTGGAGACAGGCTTTTAAAAGCACGGTCAAAACTAGCTATAGTTTCTGCTAGGAGGAGAGGACAAACAAGTAAACAATTGAGACTAAAAACCTTGGTGGTTGGAAAACCTCGAGTCTAGACGTCTCTGATAAGAAGTTTATTGAATGTTAGAAAACTGATGCTATAGTAGGGGTCATTATGACCTATGTGTTTTATAAAAGATTAGCTAATAGATTGTACTTGGGAGCAGTCCTCTGAAGTCATCTTGAGATTTTTTCCTGACACCCTTTCTCCCTGGGGGTGAGCAACTGGCCACTGCAAACCTGCTGTTAATTACCTAACATCTAGAACGGTATTGAGTAAACATCTGGGATGCTCTAAACCTATTGCCCATGTTTGTGTGTGCTTAAATCTAAAACTGCAGTTTTAGATAAGATTCATGCAACTAAGCATGCTCTATCAGATTGAATTGCTGTGTTCCTGTTGATTTATTCCTGTTGCCCCTGCTGGGAGTTCTGAAAACCTCAGGTAAGGGGAAGACTGTCTTATGGACCACCTTTCCCAACCCCTCACCTCCCCTTATCTCTTTCATGATCACGAAACTACAATACCACCAGTTCCAGAGACTCCACAGTTTAAGAACTGTGAAGGACTGGGCTGCAGTCTCCCCCTGCAGCCCAGAAATTGCACAGCTGGAAATCCAGCCCTATAGAAAAGGAGTACTTGTGGCTACAGCTCACTTCATTGGATGCAAACTGTGGAAACTCCAGAAGACATAATCAAGGTATCATACACATTGTAAAGAGAGTGGTCACTTTGGATGGGCTATTACCAGCAGGAGAGTGAGTTTGTCGGGGGGGAGGGGGGGGGAGGGTGAGAAAACCTGGATTTGTGCTGGAAATGGCCCAACTTGATTATCATACACATTGTAAGGAGAGTGATCACTTTAGATAAGCTATTACCAGCAGGAGTGTGGGGTGGGAGGAGGTATTGTTTCATGGTCTCTGTGTATATAATGTCTTCTGCAGTTTCCACAGTATGCATCCGATGAAGTGAGCTGTAGCTCACGAAAGCTTATGCTCAAATAAACTGGTTAGTCTCTAAGGTGCCACAAGTATTCCTTTTCTTTTTGCGAATACAAACTAACATAGCTGTTAATCTGAAACCAGCCCTATACAGTTCATGAAATTGCTGGAGTTGCAGTTTCCAGCTCCCTCACAATCTGATTGATTACTCAGATCTTCGCTCTCAGAGCTTCTTCCTCCCATTCACCTCCGTCAGTCCAGAGCCACCACATCCATGCGACTTTCAGATTGTTGCCGGCCATTCCCTCTCCCACTCCTTTTGTCCCTTCCCCATCCAGACCCCATGCACACTCTGCCCCTCAGATTCCCTACTTCTCTTTGGTCCTAGTTTCCTTCATCTCCTCAGTTTCCACTATCCTGACACGCTCCTTAGGCCTCTCATCCTCAACAATCTTTTCCTTTCCACTGCAAAATCCTGTCACTCTCCTCTACAAGCCCCAGATACCACTTCCTTCCTCCTCCGACTCATCTTCATTTCCCTCTCTGCCTTGTCCCGAGTCAACTCTCACTCCTAACACCAGCCCAGTGGTGGCCTCTCCCTAGTCCTGTTCCCGCCACACTACCTCAAGCCAGGCTCCTTCATTCTCTCTTAATCAGGGTGGCTAAAAATCAATAATAATTTTAAAAAAATCAGTTTTATTTAAATTAGATTTTTTTTTTGATAAAATGCTTTTTGAGGGAAAAAACCTATCTAAAGATAGTTTTAATTAAGACACATTATAGCTCAAAGATATCTTATCATGGAATAGGGATTATAAATTCTAATTCTATAGTATGAGAATATATTCATGTAATGTTTAAGAAAAGTTTTGTAAATGAGTTCCAATAATTCATGGATTAGGGACCCAATCTTATAGGGTTTCAGGGGCTTCTGTACAGATTTAGGTTAATCTTTCTATCTACCCAATGGGGCTCAGTCTAGACGATACCATCAGAGATGCTTAGTTTTGCAATTCTCAAACTGGATTTGTCTCTCCAGAGATAACATGCTTGTTAACAGAAAAAAAAAAAAAAAGTTTTATAAATAAATAAATATATAGAGGTGAGAAATAACAGACCTCAACCTATTGTCCCTCTGCAAATTTGTGTACATAAAGTCAATCCCTTACCTCTCTCTAAAAGTGCAAAGTTTCAAAAAGTTCAATGTTGGGGGCGGAATAGATCTAGACCAGGATAAGTAGTCTGGAGATAAATGTGAGAAGGGGGGGACAGGCAGTAGAAACAGAAGTGAAATGGTTTGAGCAGCATATTCCAGAAGACTTGAGGTCTGAGTGTAGCCTTAATCGATTTGAGATCTACTATATCATTCTCTCACTAGAAGGGAAAACCTATAATGGCAGCAGTGATTTTAAAATAACTTTAAAAATGTATAGTGTACACCTTCTAAATTTGAAACCTACATCTCTCTCTGAGTTGTATTAAGGTTATAACTACCAACAAGAATGCACTTTTATGTAGAAATCCATGATTAAATAGAGTCTTCCTGACGAGTGATTTAAATCTATTTGAATCCTGCTCTTTATCACCATCACACTGTTCCATGTCCCAGTCAGTTTCTTCACACTTTCCTGCAGGGCCTGAGATGAGGATGAGAGAATGCAGGTGTTCCCCTTTTAATGAATAAACATACTTCCCCTCCTTAACATTACTTTGAGCACAAAAACACAACCACAATTTATGGAAACTTAAATTTCCAAAGCAATAACACTGCTAGATTTAAATCTAAGGCCATCGAATTATCTCCTATTTACAAAAACACCTGAATATGCAGAAATTTGGAAAGTTGTCAATGAATACTTTAATTTATAGACACACAATTAGAGAACCTTAACTTTGCCTGTCTAAATTTTAACATTATGTCAGTGCTGGCAACCCAAGAATATTTTGTAAGTGATGGGATTTTGGCCAGGGTTGGAGTCAGTTTCAGTCAGATGCAAGAAGCTTCATCTCTTCCTTGGGTGGCGGGGGAGAGAGAAGGAGAGCAGGGAAGGGTCAGGAGGGCATCCCTCCCCAACTAGCGGCCTGTCCTACCCCTCCCCAACTAGCTGCCTGCCCCACTGCTCTGTCTCCTGAGATAGAGAAGCCGGTCAGGCTGGGTTGCTGCAGGATGCAGGCAGAGCTCTCTTCCTCATCAACCTGCCACCTTTCTGACAGGAGAGGGGAGGGGAGCAGAAAGAAGCCAGCAGCTCAGTGTGACTTGTCTTACTCTTCCCATCCTGTGACTAACATGACATCTCCTCTGCTGCACCCCCACCCTTGCTGCAACACCTAGTCTGGGAAGGGGCAGAGGGCAGTGAAGAACCCCTGGAGAAGCCCTTCACAGCCTAGACTGGTGAGAAGGGGGATCCTGCTGCAGACAAAGAATTATTTCCTGCAAGTACATTTTCAGATATAGCAACCAGAGACTGCACATCTGCATTGTACATTTCAAGCAGGTTTTCTAGCTGCATATTATTTCTTACTTAGCAATAGAAGAACAGAGATTTCTAAAGGACTTACTTCTAAATAAGTGTGATCAGCACAGAGGCTCTTTATTTGGTTAGATTTGCATTACTACACAAGCAGTGTTTATACCCTACTCTATACTGGATAAAGCTAGAAAAGTTCTGCCAGAAGCTCAATCTGCATGGATATCTACTCTGTTACATACATGTAATGTATACACAGATGACCATACAGCAGCTCTGCAGATTTGTCCAAGGGAAGCGTTGCTCCTTTCAATCCAGGAGGTGGAGCTGGTTCTCACAAAAAGTATTATAATCATCTGGGCACAAGGCTGACCCCATCTGATTCACAGATACACAATCCTGACTGTTTGGAAACATTTTCATGAGCTACATCAAAATAAATTTAACTCCTACACTTGAAAAATTTGAGTTCTGTTCACACAGAATTTCATGGTACTTCAGACATACTCAGCATTGTTGGAGGAAGTCATACATATTGAAGAAAGGGCAATTCTTGTTTTGATGGAAATAGTGGGGAGCTTGTGAGCAAAGAATAGTATGGTACTTAGGGTACCTTGTCCTTAAAGGAAAATAAAAATAAAGCAAAGCAAACATACATTTTTAAGCACGTACTACCATCTCAGATACTTGAGAAGCTACTAGACAAAGTGCCTTAAAAGTAAAAATTCTAACAAGACCTTCTTCCACAAATGGAGGATTATAGGCTCAAATGAAGAATTACAAAGAGCCACAAAAAATTCAGCCTCCAGTAGGGACCATTTAATTAACAGCTAGTTTATTTTTAACTAAACGTAGCCTTACGTTGCCATGTTTCAGTAAAGTTTTCCTATGTTCTGGTTTTACGAGGCCCAAAACACCTTTCCTCTTGATATTTCGGTGTAAACTGCCTCTGATTTAGCCACGATTTGAGGGTTTGAGACTGTTTGTTGCATATCCATGCAGTACATCTGTTTTTTTTATTTAAAAAAAATCTCTGCTTTGTAAATGAAATTTGGCAGCACTATGTGTATGTATGCATAAGGCATTTTTGTACATAAAATATTTTAAAGATAGTAATGAATCCAGACTAAAAATAGAGGAATTCTCAAGGCAAAATCTACTACCTATGCAATGGAATCCAGTGACAAAAAGAGACTGCTATGTAACTTAAAAACAGACTCCTTTTGGAATCACAAATATTTTACACTGCAAAGTGTACAGTAGAAACCCCCTTGAGAATTTTTTTATGATTGTGAAGAATAATTAGGCTAGCAAAGTGATGCTAAAGTTCTGCATTATCAAGGCTGCAATAGTACTCCTGCTGCTTACATAACTCAAAGCAGGACTGAAAAAGGATTCTCATAGATTTAAAGCAATAGTAACAAACAAGGTCATAAACCTCCATGGGGAATTCTTAATCCATTCCAAAGCAGTACCATATATGGCATGGTTTAAGGGATTAGTTGAATGCATGTATATGTTAGGTATATTGCTTTTTGTGGGCCTGACTCTGCAATGCTTACTCAAGGTGAGTAGCTCCTACAGAATATATTATCCAGAGCCCATTTCTGCAAGGCATACTCACACAAGTAGTCTCAGCTGCAGCCACTGGGTATACTCTATGTGAGTTTCAGTTTGGAATGCTCTCTCAGGGTTCAGGGATGATTAAACAGAACTGAAGCCGTCAGGCTGAGATACTAGATGAGGGTGTTACTGATGCCTTCAATTAGAAAAACATAATTGCATTTCTAATGGTCACTAACTCTTCTGGACAGATACTCATGTATTTGTAGTTGCTCAAGAATCACAGGATCAGAAATTAGAGACAGAAAAGACCTTTATGGTCATCTTGTCTATCTCAGGGAGAAAACAGTTTTCTTTCCTACAATATATAATTATTTCAGAGATATTATTTTTGTTTGTAAATAATACAATTAGAGTTACATTGATAAGCATCCGGAAGCTGCACAAAAAGTAATTTTCCCTCTGTTGATATTCACCCCTTCTTGTCAACTGTTGGGAATAGGCCACTTCCACCTTGATTGAATTGGCCTCATTAACACTGACCCCCCACTTGGTAAGGGAACTCCCATCTTTTCATGTGCTGTAATATATATACCTGCCTACTGTATTTTTCACTCCACAAATCTGATGAAGTGGGTTTTAGCCCACGAAAGCTTATGCCCAAATAAATTTGTTAGTCCTGGTCTACACTACTAGTTTAGGTCGAATTTAGCAGCATTAGATCAATTTAACCCGGCACCCGTTTACACAACAAAGCCAGTTTTGTCGACTTAATAGACTCTTAAAATCAATTTTTGTATTCCTCCAATGGGCGGCGGAGACTGCGGGATAGCTACCCACAGTGCAATGCTCCAAAAGTCGACATTAGCCTCGGTACTGTGGACGCATTCTGCTGACTTAATGCGCTTAGTGGGGACACACACAATCAACTGTATAAAATCGCTTTCTAAAAATCGACTTCTATAAATTTGACCTAATTTTATAGTGTAGACATACCCTTAGTCTAAGGTACCACAAGGATTCCTCATTGTTTTTGAAAGTTAAAGGTCTTCCCCAACTCACTTTAACTTTTACCATCAGAAAATATTACTCCTGTCTTTCAAACAGATCAAAGACATCAGGGCTCCATTTTGTTATTTGCTGAGAATGTGAAATGTTCTTAAAGAGGTTTATTATTTAGCTTTTTGTGAAAACCCAGTAGGTGAAGCTCAGATATTACTTCTGTACCCAGAAGAAATGGTGTAAATCTTCTGTTTTCTTTTAAAGAAAGTTAAACTTTTCTTTAACCTACATTTTTTGCCTGCTTCTCCTCCCACAACAATAGAACTGTAAGTCACATGTAGTGAATGGAGGTCCCGATGTAAAACTGGAATAACTGAGATGAGAATCAATTCCTTATAGTGTATAACATCACTTGCCTGGTAATGTTAAGGTTCATCAGATTCATAAGAGGTAACCTGCAAAGAATTTTCTTTAATTAACCTGTGCCCTTTTTTGGCATTTTTATTTTTTTTTTAAATCCTACTATAAGAGTTTCCTTGTTTTTTACATTACCAATTCAGGTTCTGGCTATCCTAAAGACTTTCTGAAGTCTGCAAAAACTAGTGAAAACGACAGCATTACAAGAGAGGCAAGAGTGAAAGCTGAGGAACTGAAAGGGAGGAGAGAGGATTTTATTTGATCAGACTATTTGTACTTTGTGTTTAAATCTGTTTGTGGTAACATCTGTTTAACTTCAATCACAGATTAACTTTTTGTTAATCATTGTAAAAGATAGGGCACCCTAAAAATATGCTTTGTAGGAGATCAAAAGGTCCTGCAGTACAACCAGGAAAAAGTGATCTACCAGATAGGGCTACGTTTTAAAAAAAATAAGCAGAGAAGAAAACCCCCTTCTCCACTTCACCCCAAACTTTCAGTCTCTCTTTAAAGGTTATAATGTTAAAAGTACAAGCCTAATATTTTCTTTACTAATCACCCATAAGGTAATATTTTCTGTTATTTTAGAATCATCAATCCAGATTTGAAGGAAAATGTACAGTGGTATCTCCATTACTTTAATTAAACTATCTGGAACTTAGGACAATGACAATACATCTGAGGGTCTATTATCATGCATGATTTTAACAACTTCAAATCCTACTTGTCCCTATTTAATCTTTTAGGTATGTAGTGTAAATAGTCTTCAATCAAATGATGAGAGAAAGATATTGCTATATACCTGACCACTCAAAACTGGACAAAAATGAAATTATTTCCCACAGTCTACTTCACAGCTAATCAGCTGCTTAACTATTTTTGGTCAGTACTTATTGTAGTTCCAGATTCAGACTAATGAACCAGAGGTTAAAAGCTCTGTATCTCATTAGCTGTCCCAACCACTCAGTTTCTGAAAAGAAACATTTTAAGAGTATTCCTTGGCAGAATACGGCTTGTATAATCTTTGCTCAGACTTTTCAGAAATTATCAGCTAAGACTGAAAAAGTTGGTAACAAAGTCAGACATTATATTTAGGCCAGAAGAATAGGTTTTTCTAGAAGATAATGAAAGAAATATTAATTTCATCTGATAATTGTGTAACGAGGAAATAAAATGTCCCTGCCTCAGTCACTTAGGTTTTGTAAAATTCAAGCTTCCTAAGAGCATACTGAAAACCAAGAAAATACATTAGATTTTTGAGAAGGCTAGTTTCCCATAGGGAAACTTTACTTTCACTGGGAAGTCAATTAATAACATTTCCCTCCAATAAGGAAATCATACTGTGCAAGGAGAAAAATGCAGTATGCTATTTTTCTTTCTTTCCAGAAACATTACACACCAAGTGACCACTTTTCTTAGAGCTACAGGTGTCTGTAATGTTAAACTGGATTAATGCCACACAATGAAAAAAAAATTACAGTTAACTATTCCAGACTCGCACAGAACCTACTAATACCAGTCAAAATATGATCAACTGGGATATTTCTTTGTCCTAGTCATTCTTATGGTCCGGGTGATACATTAACCTAATTTAAATCATTTTGTTGACCCATATTTGTTCTATATTATTCTTATGGAAAAGACGTATGGTCTTTTGTTAGTAATGGCCCTGAATTAATAATCCTAAATACAGATGAATAATTATTGTAATATCACACAAACTGTTAAACTTTCATGAGCCAGCATTAGCAAAGTAGTCAATCTATGTTCATTAAGCAAGCCTTTTGTACAGCCTTCATTAAATGTGAAGGGCCATATTATAGTGGACTGAACTGTCCCACCCCTCAAATTATACTGGCATAGTGACAAGTTTGACATGTAGCCCCTCCTAACACTGAAGAGAGGGCATAAGCAATTAACCTCAACACAATGTCATATCTCTGTCACCATCCAATTATTAAACATGGTGTATGGGCTTCAGCAGGAGTACACTTACGTGTAATTAATTCTTGGCAGTAAACTTTCAAAAATGCCAAATACTCTGAAATTTTGGTAGTAGTCTGGTTTATTAGTTCCTGCCATGCTAAACATCTGTTTGGAACATATACTTGCTGGTGGGCAGCTTAACAATTCAGGAGTTTATTGGAATGATCAAACCAGTGTGATTTTTCTCCCCTTTTCCAAAAAGTATTTAAACAAGTCTTTATTTCCTTTTGTGGTTCATGAAGCCATCATGCTGCTTCTTTTGTTTGTGCTTACAGTGGATAACTAAAAGAAAAGGCAAATGATCAATAATAGAATATGAGATTTGGTAACTTGGTAACCAGGTCATTGGTAAAAAGCACAATTCTCCCAGAACCTTCCTCCAAGTGCTTGTAAGGCCAAGCTCAGTAGAGGTTGGTATGCATGGGGTATTTCAGGAGAAAGGTAATATAATGAGGAAATGTGTGCAACAATGTTCACGATGCAACGAGAGCATGATCTGAAGTTTGGAGATGCAGCTAGAAACTATGGTTGAGTTTTGAAGGCAATCTGAGTGGATGATGGAGGAAAGGAGAAAGGATGCTGAAGGGAAACCTGAAGACTTCTGGATGCATGCTGGATTAGAAAACTCTGAGACTAGAAGGTTGGATGAAGAAAGTGGTATGTAACTACGAGAACAAGGCAGAGGAAAAAAGACTGGCTAGAAAAGGAGAAATTGAGTTGAGGAACAGGGTTGATGAGTTGGAAAATTAAGGGTAGAGGTAGTCAGTAACAGAAGATGGGAGGGTAAGAAGGAAGAGAAACGCAGCTAGTCCTACAAAAGGGGAGGAGACAATGGAGATAGCCAGAGTTTGGAGCGCAAAGAGGATAGAGGATGACTTGCAGAAGTTTGTAAATGAGAACAGAAGACAAGTGGACTTGGAGCCAGAGAGAAAAGAAGGGGGAAGGCCACAGAATTTCATCAATGCCAGGAAGAGACAGGTCTATGTGATCAGGGACTCCCAACTAAGAAGAACAGACAGGACTGTCGCCAGAACTGATCTGGAGAACAAAAGACTGAGGTGTCTGATAGGAGCTAAGATACAGGATGTGGATCTCAGGCTAACGAGGATACTAATAGGAATGAGAAAGAATCCACTCACTGTTATTCAGGTTGGAACAAATGACACTTCTAGATTCTCACTCAGACGATTCAAGGAAGACTATGCCAGGCTGGGGAAGGTGCTTAAAGAAATGGAAGCTCAGGTGATCTTAAGTGGGATTCTACCTGTCCCTAGAGGAGAATGAAGGCAAAACAAGATTATGATGATCAACAAATGACTCAGACAATGGTGCTATAACGAGAGCTTAGAGATGTTCAACTACCGGGAGGCATTCAAAGAGGACTGTTCTCATTGGATGGATTCCACCTGGGTAGGGAAGGAAAGACTTCTGGGATAGAGGTTGGCACAAGTGATTAAAAGAGCTTTAAACCAGGAATACAGGGAAGATGGTTGGGAAATGCTCATGAAATCTCCACACCTGATTCTAATATTGAGCAAGAGGAAAGGGGGGGGGGGGGGGAAGGATAGCTCCGTGGTTTGAGCATTGGCCTGCTAAACCCAGGGTTCTGGGTTCAATCCTTGAGGCGGTCATTCAGGGATCTGGGGCAAAAATTGGGGATTGGTCCTGCTTTGAGCAGGGGCTTGGACTAGATGACCTCCAGAGGTCCCTTCCAACCCTGATATTCTATGAAAATCAAGTAAAAAAGGATACAGCAATGGCAGCAATGGAGAAAGGAACAAAAGGAAAGACATTGCCAATACCACTGACAGTAACAGTCAGCTAGGCCAGTGGTTCAATCTTTCCAAACTACTATACCCTTTTCAGAGTCTGATTTGTCTTGTTTCAGAGTAGCAGCCATGTTAGTCTGTATCCGCAAAAAGAAAAGGAGTACTTGTGGCACCTTAGAGACTAACAAATTTATTTGAGCATAAGCTTTCGTGAGCTACAGCTCACTTCATCGGATGCACGAAAGCTTATGCTCAAATAAATCTGTTAGTCTCTAAGGTGCCACAAGTACTCCTTTTCTGATTTGTCTTGCATACTCCAAGTTCCACTTCATTTAAAAGCTACTTGCTTACAAAATCAGACATAAAAATACAAAAAAGTGTCACAGCACACTATTACTGAAAAATTGCTTACTTTCTCATTTTTACCATATAAAAATAAAATAAATCTATTGGAATATAAATACTGTACTTACATTTCAGTGTGATATTTGAGCCTGTTTTTCACTTGTGAGCCTTGTCTGAAGCCCAAGCCCCAGTTGGCAGGCCTGAAGCATGTAACTTAGCTTCATGGGGCCCCTGGCAATTGCCAGCCCTGCACTTGCAACACCCCTAAACCCCTCCTGTGATCTCCCTAGGGGCTGCAACCTCCAGGTTGAGAAACACTGATCCAGATGAATTGAGTACCCAGTGGAAGACCTCTGCATACCCCCAAGGGTATGCATACCCCTGATTGAGAACTACTGAAGTAGGCTATATTGGCAGTAGAACTACTGTACCTAATCAGGCAAGGAATCTGGGTGAAGCCAACCAGAAGCAACTAAGATGTCTGTACACCAATGGAAGGAACCTGGGTAACAAAATAGAGGAACCAGCAATACTGGTGCAGGAAATGAAACTAGATATTGTAGGGATAACGGAAACACAGTGGAATAGTAGTCATGACTGGAATACAGCCTTGAAACTATGTTCTATTCAGCAAAGAAAGTAGTAAAGGTGATGGAGTAATATTGTATATTAATAAAGGTAGACTATAAAGAAATTAGAACCAAGGGAAAGGATAAAATGGAATCTGTTTGGGTCAAAATCACTTTGGGAAAGAAAAGTAACAGAGGCTCCACTGGGATAATGCTTGGGGTCTGCTACAGACCCCCATGATCTGATCTGGATTTGGCTAGAGATCTCTAATATTTTTAATGAAAAAAAAATATTACTGGGAATTGTGAGATTATGGGAGACTTCAGTTTCCCAGATACAAATTGGAGGACAAGTGCTACTAATAATGGCAGGCCCGCATATTACTAGATGTAACAGCTGACAGATTTCTTCACCAAAACACTCACCGAATCAGTAACACTTTAGATTTAGTATTGTAAGTAGCAAGGATCTCATAGACCAACTAGTTATAGAAGACAACCTTGTTTTGAGTGGTGAGTTAATTCAGTTTCAACTAAATGGAAGGATAAATAAAAATAAGTCTTCAACAAGAATCCTTGATTTCAAAAAGGCAAACTTTAAAAAATTAAGGGAATTAGGGAAGTGGACTGGACAGAAGAACTCAAGGATTTGAATGAGAAGGAGGTTTGGGATTATTCTACCTCAAAGTTGCAGAAACTATCTGAAGCTTGTATCCCAAGCAAGGGGAAAACATTGGTAGGGAAGGCTTGTAGGCCAACCATCTCAAATATGTTATTAAGAGAAGGCAGAAAGTGTAAAAGGAATGGAAGGGATAGGTCAGCGGGGAAAGCTACCTCTTTGAGATCATAAAGTACAGGGGGAAAGTCAGACCTGCCCAAAACCAAGCAGAGTTGGGCCTTCCAAAGGAAATTAAAACCAGCAGTAAAAGGTTCTTTAGCCATATAACTAAAAAGAAAATAAGGAAAGAAGAAGTGGGACTGTTAAGCACAGAGGATGAGGTGAAGATTTAAAATAATCTAGATACTGCCCAACACCCAAATGAATACTTTGCCTCCATTTTTAATAATGGTAATGAGGAGCTTGGGGGCAGTGGCAAGGTGGCTAATGGGAATGAGGATATGGAAGATGAATTACCAATTCCAAGGTGGAAGCCAAACTCAAATAGCTTAATGGGACCAAATCAGGGATGCCGGATAATTTCCATCCGAGAATATTGGCACATGAAATTGTAAGCCCAATAGCAAGGATTTTTAATAAATCCATAAATTCAAGGCTGTAACTGTGGAAGGAGAACTGCAAATACAGTACCCATATTTAAGAAACGGGAAAAAAGTGATCCAGGAAACTACAGGCCCATTAATTTGACCTCAGTTGAATGCAAGGCCTTAAATTTTTTTTTGAAAGAGAGTAGTATAGAGACAAAGGTAAATGATAATTGGGATAATAAAATACAACATGGTTTTACATACGGTAGATTGTGCCAGACCAACCTGACCTCTTTTTTTGAAAGCTGATTTTCTAGACAAAGGAAATGCAGCAGATCTAATCTACCTGGATTTCAGTCAAGCAGTTGATATAATTTTACATGGGAAATTATTAGTTCAATTGGAGAAGATAGCAGTTAATACAAGAATTGAAAGGCGGGTAAGGAACTCGTTAAAAAGGAGACAACAGGTCATGTTGAAAGGTGAACTGTCAGGCTAGATGGAGGTTACTAGTGAAGTTCCCCGAGGATTGGTTTTGGTACCAAATTTATTTAACATTTTCATTAATGACCTTGGTACAAAAAGTGGGTGTGCGTTAATAAAATTTGAGGACAACACAAAGTTGGGTAGGTATTACCAATGCAGAGCAGGACCAGAATATCAAACAAGAAGATCTGGATGACCTTGAAAATTGCAGTAATAAAAATGGGATGAAATTTAATAAAGCAAAATAATGGATTTACGGATTGAACTGGGGATTTATCACTTGGAAGCAACAAAGGAAGCAAAAGACCTGGGAGTACTGGTTGTTCATTGGATGAACAGGAGGCATGAACATGATGTGGCTGTGAAAAAGATCAATGCAATCCTCATATGAATCAGGTGAGATACATCCAGTAGAGACAGGGAAGTGTTATTAGCATTATACTAATGATATATACACTGGTGAGATCTCCTCTGGAATACTGTGTGCAATTCTAGTCTCCAATAATTTAAGAAAGATGAATTCAAACTGCAGAGAAGGGCTACTAGAATGATCAGAGGAATAGAGAACCTACCTTACAAGAGGAGACTAGGCTAAACAAGCCAAGCTCCGTAACAAAACAAAGGCAGAGGGGAGACAGGATTGCTTTCTATAAATACAGCAGAGGGATAACTCCTCTCCCTGCCTAGTGTTTATTTAAGTTAAAGGCCAATGCCAGCACAAGAAAACACACACATAAGATGGCCATGAATAAGTTTAGGCTTGAAATTAGACAAAGACTTCTTACTATCAGAGGAGTGATGTTTTGGAACAGCCTTCCAAGGGGAGTAGGGCCAAGGGGGAGAGAGAAGATATCTAACCTGTTTGAAGACTGAGCTGGATACATTTATGGAGGGGATGGTATGATGCAATTGCTTTTAATGGCATAAGGTCCATTCATGACTACTATTAGCAAATATTTCTAATGGCTAAAGGTGGGACATCAGATGAAGAAGGAAGTTACTGTTACTACAGAGAATTCTTTCCTAAGTGTCTGGCTGGTGAGTCTCATCCATATGCTGATAGCCAAATTGATTGACATATTTTGGGTTGGGAAGGAATTTTCCCCCAGATAGCATTGGCAGAGACCCTGGATATTTTTTTTTTTTTTTTGCCTTCCTTTGCAATGTGGGGCTTGCTGGTTTGAACTAGAGTAAATGGTACATTCTCTCTAACTTGAAGTCTTTAAATCATGATTTGAGGTCTCTAGTAACTCAGCCAGAGGATATGAGCCTATTACAGAAATAGGCAAGGTTCTGTGGCCTGCGACGCACAGGTCATACTAGATGATCAAGATCATCCCTTCTGGCCTCAAATTCTATGAATAAATTAGCATCTTCCACAGCATGATTAGAGCAATCATCGCATTTTTTTCCAAGATAGCAAGAGCTCTGATTGTTGTTCAACACTTACAGTAAATATGTTGTTCAGCTGATTTTATTTAAAAGAGTAGACTTTTTACCAAAGCAACATGGTGGTAGTTGCAGGGGGTGACTGCAGATGTCAAAAGCGTCATACATGCTCAGAACTCCTTGCTGGATGACAGGTTTTTGGAAGCATTACATACTTTAGATGAGCAAGACCTTCCCCTTGTCTGTCTCTCTCTCTCTGAGTGTGTGTGGAGGTAAGATACTGTTAGGACAGAGGCATCCATCACTTATGACCAGATATTGCTGAAGAACTGTAGTCTTACACTACAATATTTCTGCCAAGCTAACAGGTTCTCTCAAACTTTTTATTCATTTGATGAAATTCTGTACTACTAAGTCCTGCTACACATGCAAAAACCCTGAAAGATAAACTACTTTGGTAAATTACCATCCAGAAATAAAAACCTTAATAAAAACATCTACTATACTCACAAAAGAGACATGTTAACAGTTATCAGAACCATTATCATCCAACACCAAGATACTCCTATGAGAAAGATCTACCAAACTCATTCCCATCCAAATCTAGTTACAGGGATTCATGCTTCTGTACCACCTATTTGATTACCACAGAAATATTAAGAATGACGTTCCATACCATGAGAAAGCTCAAGGTGGTTCAGAACACATCAGCTTGCCTGCTCAGCAACATATCATGTTGATTAGCTTACTCTCTCCACTTGTTCTCCATTGTACAGAGCACAGGTAAAGGTCCCTGTCCTGATTTTTTAAGCCCAGCATGAGACAAGTCCTAATTACTTGAGAGAGACTGACTAGGACCATGGTCTTCCACTGCAGCTATGTTAGACTACAACAATGAAACTGTTCCAGGAGGCCTTGTGACTGCAAGAGTAAGGATTTTCATAGGAGCCTGTCCAAGAATATGCAACTCATTGCCACATGAAAAAATAATGAACATTATCCTCCATGCATTTAGAGCTAAATGCAAAACTCACCTTTTCTTCAAGGTTTTACACAATAATGCCCCCACTTTCATACCTATGCAAACAAACAAAAAAACGAATCCACCAAATCCCAAACAAAACCCAATCCTACGCCTTGCTAACAGGAAAGAAAATTATTGACATTTTATTTGTGGAAAGCACTTCAACAGCACAGTGACAGGGGCAGAACCTAGACAGATATACTACATGTTCAGGGACCACATCAATGGCACAGAAGGAAAAATTCTCAACTCAATGGTAGAAAGTGTTTAAAAACAGCAATCTCCAGATGGCTTCCTCACTAAACCAGTCTTACTGAAAAACCCTTGAATATATATCAACAAACCAACAAATGAAACTACTACAAAACATGCAGCATCAGTTACAATTATCTTTTTGCACTTCATGATTAGATATTCTAATTGTATGACTACAAGATATATCTACATTATACACTGCAATGACAGATGCACAAAACAGATGGTCTTGTCCAATACACTATGATCATATAAGAAATAAAAGTGCACATTAATATTATGCAAATATCAAAAGGTTACCTGATTGTAAGCATTTCTGTAAAATTACCATAACAGTAGCAACATGTCACTCTTCCAAGGAAAGCTTTTAACATTTTGCCTTGTTGAAAAATCAAAGTTTCCCCTAGGATGAAGTACGTCAGGGGAATCCAGTTTGATGCTCAATCTTTTCACTTTCTGAACAGGGATGCTACACTTTTAAGATATGGTTCTGCCACTTCACAAGTCAACCTGCAAAGCAGCGGTTGTCTCTAAAATACTGTGTCCTAACTTTGAAATTGATAAGTCACAGCTCTAAACTGTATTCTCTTGACAGATCACTTTGAAAGGAAGCTTTTAACGATGCAGGAATAAAGATTCGTTCACTATTTCCAAACTTCTTGCAACAAATAAAGTCTGTAGAGCTGAAGCCAGTATTCCTAGTGGAAACTGATATACTGTATTGTGAGAAAACTGCAATTTGTATCATATGAGTGTTAATCTGGGGTTCTGCTGTTTCATCTTTTTGATCAGGCAGACTTCACCAAATACACAAGTAGAGTTTTATGCCAACAGTTTACCAAAATATAAATTATTTATTTGATAATTTATTAGCTTTCTGTAAGAAAAAAAAAACAGAGCCAGCTCTCTCTAGCTTTGCTTTTACTTTGGTAATCTGAACATTTAGAACTGAATTACTGAAAAGACAAGTTAGAGGCAACAAATCATCACTATAAATCAGTGTGCAGAAGAAAAACCTCACTAACAATCAACAGAAGTATCCCCGTAGCCTCTCTTCTTTTTACTCAATGCCTTCTCCATCAGCTCCTCTCCTACTTATTTAATACTATTTCACTCCTCATTTTCAACATTTCCTTTCCCCAAATATCCATTTCAACCCTCTTAACTATTCCACAATTATTCCACTATTTCTGCAATTACGTTCCCATAAGCAAATTTCAATCTCTTAAATGCAGTTACCTCCCTCTAAAAACATCTTAAGATGCAGTCATTCTTCATGACCATTAAAAAGTCACAGCATGAACTGCCTTTAAAGAGACAAAAGATCACAGAATTTTATTTTATTTTTTTCCATTTCATGGTATATACGAATATTTTGCTTTTACTAAATATGGGGACATGGGGCTTCATCACATAAAATGACGTGCAAATTTGTTTTTAATCCCATAATTAAAAACAATATTTCATTGGTAGAAGAGATATAGTGCGAAAGTAAGCTAGGATGAAGTTTCTAAGAGGTAATAATAATAAAGCTACTGTGCAATACATATTCCTTATGTACAATAGTTTAAAATGTCTTTATCTGTATCTTCAATGAAACAGATTTCTCCCTTTTTACTCAATAGAAGACTCATGCCAAATATGATTTTTTTAATTCATTCCAGACACTCTGCAAGAGCCTCATATTTAACACTGCTGTAGATATTAAAAGTGATCATTTGTATACATATTCTTAAGCTCTGATTTCCTTCCTTGATAAATCATTCTGAACTTCTACAACTCAACCCTCCAGTTATTAAGGCAAGAGACCAAATAACCCAGCTTTGCATACACCGCTATTATATTAGTTTGACCTATTTTTTTAATAGATCTCCTCCAGCAAAGGTTAAATGCTAACTGAAAGTACTGAAGCATGGCAATAACTCCTAAAATAAATTAAAACTTTAATGAAGGTAGAATCAAAGTCAGAGGGAGGACAAATGCACTATTTAGAAAAAATTCTCTTTCTGACATTTCTACTAGGATCAAAGAACACCCAGAGCAAAGAAAAATTGTGATAATTTTTTTAGAAATTCAAAAAACTCAACAGAAGTCTAACAGTGCTGGATCCCATGCCAAATGCCTTGACCACACTACAGGTGCATCCAACCCTCTGAATTTACTTTAGGATTCTTAAAGGGATCAAAAATCCACTTTTAGCATGCTAAATATAAAGCTCTCTTTCTTTCCTTTCGTAGTAAGAATAGAAGTCAGGTATTCTTCTGTACTCTTTCTATACAAAGTTTGACCTAATTTTTATTCATTATTCAGGATACATGTAAATCTTCAAAAAAAAATACATCCATGTTATTGTGGTCTCACCTCAATGACAAAATCTGAAGGAAAAAAAAACATTAGAAGTTAATTTAATTCTGTGTCCATTTCACTTTACTCTACATGTACAAGAGAAAGGCAAGCCTCACAATATCAGGTATTCTCAGATGACAGTTTGGTTACTGTAAGAAAAATCTCAAGGAATACTTTTAATCTCAAATTAAATTTCTACAGGCAGCAGAATTCACAAACTACAAATCCTGCTCTGGTTGGCTGACCAAACTTCAAAAACTAGCTTTTCATGAACTCTAATAAGCTTTACCAGCATAAATAAAAAATAATGAAGAAGAGGAGAAGGAAGATACAATTTTATACGACTCAAACACCTGGGTCTGGAATTAATCTAAGATTGAAGATTTCAGGAGCTAAGTAACATTTAAGTGATAGCTAAGAGAAGTGGGAAGATTCTAATTAGCACAGAGAAGACCAGGAATAAAAACTGATAAATGATCTACTTCTACAATTCCATTTAACCAAATACATGGCAATACTTACAAATAAATTCACTATCACAGCAGGGAAATAAAGTTCTGAATATTTCAAATGCTAAACATGCTCTTTAATAATGTATGATTATTTTAAAAGTCTCTAAAAACTGATGTATGTGACACTCTGCCCTAGTTTATAAGCATCCCACACATTATTTAAACCAAGCTAATATTCGCTGTTGTAGAAGTTCATACCCCTTGGTTAAAAGGCAAGTCAAGAGCCCAAGTAACTTCTTCACAGGCGTTAGTAACAATTTGAGAATCCTCATCATGCTCTAAAAATCATTTGAGATGCACTGCCTCTCATGGAATATGATCTGTATGCAATTACTTCCTTTTCTATCAGCTGATGAACAGAACTGCATGCCTTTTCTCAAATGACTGAAGAATTCACCTTAAAACAATCTTAAACAAAATAAAATGCAGTGAGTGTCCAGAATCAAGTAAGTTAGGAACATGATTTGAATCTAAGAACCTTAGGAAGTTAAACAATTGCATTCTATCAGTCTAGACTAGGTGAGTCTATTACAACCATAACCTGCTAGATCAGTAGGCAGATTAAAAAACAAAAAAACCCCATAAAATGCATAAAGAAAAGATTTCCTCTATCAACACTACTGTTACATTGTTATAACACAAATCTAAAAGGAAGGAAATGGCAATATAGAACAGCTGCAGATCAGTCTTCCGTAATCCTTTGTAACCTGCAAGTACTGGAAAATCATCACTATTCTGCATTTGCAGACCTATTTCTTTTTCTTTCATTGCACTCCCTAACAAGGCTATTTCTTTTGATAGTCTCATTGCAGAGATACTTACAATGTAGCAAGAGTAAGAAGGAGGAAAAAGGTCTATTTTGTTATTCCAGTGACTTAACAGACAAAACAGCGAAAAAGTAATACCTAAGCATATATAAGTAACATGTTAAGTGCACAACATTTCTCAAAATGCAATTTTATGATACTTTTGCACAAAGATACTATGCGAAATAAGTGATTGTACAACAACAAAATCTTATCAGGTTGGTGCAACCTGGGGATATTATACAATTAAGGGATATTATAAAAATTGGAACACTAACTTGAATACGACAACCAACTGACCTCATAAAAGATTCTGTATGGCAATCACTAGAATGCAGTAATGACATAATTTATATTCAGTTAAAAGGTATACAGTTCTCAAAGAGCATCTTAACATACTCCATGTACATTGTACAGATGTATTAAACCCTCTGTCCTAGTCAGCTAAGAGAATGAGACTATAGATGACCACATGTAAGACTTCAATTTCTGAGACATGATGAACCTGGAACAAGTAAAGGCAATCACAGGGCAACAGCACCACTTTGTGGAGTTTTCAATTACAACAATCCCTAAAGAGAAAGGCACATATTCATAACACAGAAGAGAGCAGTAACAACATGTCTTGTGTGATGCCGATAAAAGAAAACTGTCTTTCGACAAACTGTGACTTGGAAAACTATTAGTAATGGTTCAGTGTACTGTGGCTGTAGTTTCAAGTGCCATCCTTAATACTGTTGATTTAACTATCTTCTAATGTTTTATATGTACTGTAGAAGAACTGAATTATACTGAATATGTATTGTGGGTCAGTCCAATGAAATATACTACACCACTGAGGTTAATAAATATTATTGTAGCAGGTTTCAGAGTGGAAGCCGTGTTAGTCTGTATCAGCAGAAAGCAGGAGTACTACTTCTGGCACCTTAGAGACTAAGAAATTTATCTGAGCATAAACTTTTGTGGGCTAAAGCCCACTTCATCAGATGCATGCAGTGGAAAATACAGTAGGGGTGTATATATATACACACACACAACATGAAAAAATAGGGGTTGCTATACCAACTCTTAATAAGACCAACTGATAAAGGTGGGCTATTACCAGCAGGAGAAAAAAAAAAACCTTTTGTAGTGATAATCAGGATGGCCCATTTCGAACAGTTGACAAGAAGGTGTGAGTAACAGAA
The DNA here is from genome assembly GCF_965140295.1 of Lepidochelys olivacea. Classification (NCBI taxonomy): domain Eukaryota; kingdom Metazoa; phylum Chordata; order Testudines; family Cheloniidae; genus Lepidochelys; species Lepidochelys olivacea. Next base: position 37,083,154 of record NC_140411.1, on the reverse strand, counting down.
GGGAGAAAATTAGCATGGGGAAATAGTTTTTAGTTAGTGTAATGACTCATCCACTCCCAGTCTTTATTCAAGCCTAATTTAATGGTATCCAGTTTGCAGATTAATACCAGTTCTGCTGTTTCCATTGGAGTCTGTTTTTGAAGTTTCTTTGTTGAATAATTGCGACTTTTAGGTCTGTAACTGAGTGTCCAGGGAGGTTGAAGTGTTCTCCAACTGGTTTTTGAATGTTATCATTCTTGACATCTGATGTATGTCCATTTATTCTTTTACGTAGAGACTGTCCATTTTGGCCAATGTACATGACAAAGGGGCATTGCTGGCACATGATGGCATATATTACATTGGTAGATGTGCAGGTAAATGAGCCTCTGATAGTGTGGCTGATGTGATTAGGTCTATGATGGTGTCCCTTGAATAGATGTGTGGCCAGAGTTGGCAACGGGCTTTGATGCAAGGATAGGTTCCTGGGTTAGTGTTGTTGTTGTGTGGTTACTGGTGAGTATTTGCTTCAGGTGGGGAGCTGTCTGCAAGCTAGGACTGGCCTGTCTCCCAACGTCTGTGAGAGCGAGGGATCATACTTCAGGATAGGTTTAGTTGGGCTGAAGGTGACGGCTATTGGCATTCTGTTACTTTGTTGGGCCTGTTCTGTAGTAGGTGACTTCTGGGTACTCTTCCCTCATATTTTCATGTTCTCTGTATATATATCTTCCTACTGTATTTTCCACTGCATGCATCTGATGAAGTGGGCTTTAGCCCACGAAAGCTTATGCTAAAATAAATGTTAGTCTTCAAGGTGCCAAAAGTACTCCTCGTTCTTTCTGCAAATATTGTAGTTATTTATAAATGAGATTTAAAGTATTTACTGGAAAGGACTGTGATATAGCAATAACTTGTTTATTTTTAAATTAATTTGAAAATTATGTTTTCCCCTTGCAAATCCATACTGGTAAAATATGATAAAACCAGGTGGGAACTCACATATTATACAAATTATTTCTATCAAAAGAGCTATGCTTTGTAATTTCTGTAATGTAAAATGAAAATACATTTTGTTTTTCACTTATTAAATCTTTATTATTCAGTTAAATGCTGATAACAAAGCAGGTGTTAAAGCTTTCTTCTTTTATCAGGGAGAGGCAGTGAAAAGAAATGTGTAAAGGGTATTGACAGCTCAATTATTATAGGAAGACAGATGATAAATATTTAACTCTAATGAATTTTAGAATGAAAAAGAAACAGATTTATCTCTAGTTCATCTCCCTATTAATGAAGGATTGTCCCTTACAGTACTTTGAGAACTCTATTCAATATAATTCAAACAGATCTTCCTTCACATCCCTCTGAGATTATTTCACCATCTAGAAGACCAAAGGGAAATTTAAAAAACTCTATTTTTAGAAAAGGGAAAAGAAATGGACCCACCACTTTGAAATTTATAGGAGTATATTAGTAACATATGGAAAGCTGTCCACTTCTCCAATAATTCCCTAGGGTTCACACAGTGTTCCTGATTTCAAAATACCCCACAAGCCACTGCTTCATGTTATTATATTGGGAACTGAGGGACAGGTAATCAAAAGGCAGTGCAACTGCAATGATGCAATACAGCACAAGTGTGTACATGAGGCAGAAGAGGAACCAACACAGAGTGGCTAATATGGATACAATGCACTATTAGTATTGACATTGGCACTATATCACAGGTATAGCCCTTTAATGAAGGCACAGACATGGAATGCATGAAAGCACATATCAGGTCCCATGAACAGCAGGAACATGGGTCAGAACATTCAGCCACAAAGCAAAAGAGCACCTCAGGCAGTTTGGAAGTGACATCCTTTGGCTCATTAAATGTAATTAAATTAAACAGGGTGTATCTGGCCTTCCATAACCAGATGAACATTCCTCACCATATATTTTTAGGGGAAGGGAGAGATGATAAATTAGGAAACTCTTCCAAAAAGGAGGTAAGAAGATGGGTTAGGGAAGAAATGAGCACAAAATCCAAAGGAGGGTGGTGATGGGGGGAAACAGATACAAGTAAAAAGGAAGATGGTAAAGGGATACTATGGAGTTTCAGCTACTCCTGCAGTTTTAAATAACAGTAATATATAATTTTATTAAACTGAGAAGCTGCTCATAAAACTTCCCCTTAAACACTGGAATACCCTCCTTATTTGAGGGCAGGAAAAATGGTGAGGATAGTCTTCGAAAAACAAAAGTGAAATTAAACCTCCGATCTTCCCTCTGGCAAAGATCTGCTGCTTTTAGAACAAAACAGTTCAATTAGTTTCATAAGACCAGTTGGGTAGAGTACAGAAATGTATTTAAAACACCATTTAATCAGTATATGTTAATCTGGCTCTTGCTCTTTTAATGTCATTTATTAAAACGATTTTCTGAAAGTCTAGGGTGTGGTTTTTAATCTTGACATTAACTGCCATCTAGATGTCTTTTTTTATACTTTTACTGTTTTTACTCTGTTACATACTAGAAATGGATGTGGGAAGGCAAAAACAATGACTTCAACAATCTGCTAGTGATTCACATTGATCTTTTGCTTTGCTCTAGAATTGAGAGGCTTTGGACAATTAAACACAAGGTAGCAAACAGGGATTTTAAATGGCTGTAAACCACAGTATACACCAGTATCTACATAAAAACCAGACAGAGAAAGAGAGGAGAGAGAGCATGAATGCCTATGCCACTAAAAGGAAAATCTTTCAAAGTGCCAAGCAATAAATCGTGCCTGCTTTACAGAACTGTGTTAAAATCAGCAGAGGACAGAATGCCCCCACCTGCACAGCTCCTTCTAAGGCTATGTCTACACTAGAGACCTTACAGCGGCACAGCTGTACTGATGCAGCTGTGCCGCTGTAACATCTCCTGTGTAGCCCTCTATGCCAGTGGGAGAGCACTCTCCTGTTGACATCATTAAATCACCCCGAATGAGTGGCAGTAGTTATGTCAGTGAGAGAGCATCTCCTGCCAACAGAACGCTGTCCACACTGGCGCATCTGTCGGTGTAACTTATGTTGCTCGGGGTGTGGCTTTTTTCACACCCCTAAGCAACATAAATTTTACCAACAAAAGTGCTAGTGTAGCCATAGCCTTCATGGATACATATAATCTGTCAGCTTCCCCGTGTACAAAGAAAAGGGGCCAACTAATGTTGTTTGCAGCGCAAACTAGCCCTGTGAGGAAGGTGTATGAGTGGGGCCTTGTCCCCTGCCTTTTGAAACAGAAAGGCTTTTTAAAAGGCGTGGCAAGGTGCTGCCTATCCACCTTATCTCTCAGGAGGCAATATATCTTTCCAAGGCATAATGCCTCCAATTACTGCTATTGAGGTACTGTACTTTCTCCTCCCCTTGACAGTCTGGGTCTTGAGAGACTGAACCCAGCCCCAAACAAGGACATGCAAATACAGGGTTAGAACCCTGATATTGCCAGACCTTATTTAAAGTTTCTGTATATCAAGGCCAGACCCCTGTCAAACCCCAAACTGACCATCGTAATAAATTGTTTCTCCAATCTCAGTGCATTTTTACAAATATTACTTAAAACAATTAATAAATTATTTATGCACAGATGGTGTGATTCTCACAAAATATTTTCGCATACATAAACACAGATTCCAATGCCAAAAGATCCAACCTGATCTCCTGTATGACACAGGTCATGGAATTATTTTGGGGAAGCTTTCAGAGCATATATTTCAGAAAAACATTCAATCTGATTTAAAAATTGCCTGTGATGGAGAATCTACCATGACGCTTGATGAACTGTTCCAATGGTTAATTACCCTCACTGTTAAAAATATACACCTAATTTCCAGTCTGAATTTGTATAGCTCCACTGGATCATGTTTTACTTTTCTATGTAGACCTTCTCCTTGTTAAGCTAAATAGATTGAGCTCCTCGAGTCTATCAATGGTAGGCAGGTTTTCTAATCCTTTAAGCATTCTTGGGGCTCTTCTCTTAACTCTACTTTATCAACATCCTTTTTGAATTGTGAACTGGACACAGTATTCCAGCAGCAGTCGCACCTCTGTCAAATATAGAGGTAAAATAACTTCTCTACTCCTACTCAAGATTCCCCTGTTTATGCATCTAAGGATTACATTAGCCCTTTTGTCCACAGTGTCTCACCAACACCCCAGCCCCCAATCTTTTTCAAAGGCACCACTTTCCAGGATACAGTCCTCCATGGTGTAAGTATGGCCTGAATTCTTTGTTCCTACACACACACTTAGCCATATTGTTTGCTTGCATCCAATTTAACAAGATATCCAGATCACGGTAAATTAGTGACCTGTCCTCTACTATTTATCACTCCCCCATTTTTTTATCATCTGCAAACTGGATCACTGATGATTTTATGTCTTCTTCTGGGCCATTGATAAAAATGTTAAATAGGGTAGGGCCAAGAACTGATCCCTACAGGATCCTACCAGATGACGATACCCTATCGTTTTGAGTCCTATCAATTATTCAGTTTTTAATTCATTTAATATATGCCAAATTAATTTTATACCATTCTAGTTTTTTTAATCAAAATGTTATGCAGTACCAAGTCAAATGCCTTACACAAATCTGAGACTATTACCTCTGCACTGTTGTGTTTTTCAACCAAACTTATAATCTTATAAAAAAAGATATCATTAGTTTGACAAAAATCTATGTTCCATAAAAATCTTATAATTCTTTATTAATCAAGTCCTGTATGAGCCGCTCCATTATCTTGCCTAGGATCGATGTCAGACTGACATGACTATAATTACACAGGTCATCCCATTTACTCTTATTTAAATACTGGCACATCATTAGCTTTCTTACAGCCTTCTGGAACTTCCTCAGTGTTCCAAACCTTTTTTAAAAGAGCTGATTTTTAATCTAGAAACGCTGATTTAAAGATATCTAACTTTAGTAACCTCTGTTTAACATCCACCTGAGACACTACTGGAATGGAAAGAGCGTTATCATATGATGAGACTAAGTAGTCTGTTACTCTTCCAAATACAGAACAGGAATACTTATTGAAAACATCAGCATATTCTACATTATTATTGCTGGTTCTGCCATTTCCATCTAGTGATGGACTAATACCAATGTTAAGATTCTTTTTTCCTAATATACTTTTTCTTTTTTTAAAATTTCTCTCGTTGTTCTTAACTCTGCTGGCCATAGATTTCTCCTTGAATCCCTCTGTTTCACTTATCAATTTTCTGCAGTGTCTAAGTTCCAATTTATATTCATTACTATCAACTTCCCCTTTCATTTGTTATATATTATTTTTCACCTGCCTTCACTTCCCTTCTAGAGTTGCTCTTTTTTTAAAAAAAGAGCAACAAAACCCACCCCAAACAATACAGCCTTCTTCCTCCATTGTGGCTTTTTGGGCATCTAGTAAAGTGTTCTTAAGCAATTCCCAATCATCATTCACATTTTTCTGATTAAATACTTCCTCCCAGATGATTTGGCTCATAATTGTTTTCAGCTTTATGAAACTGGCCCTTTTAAAGCACCAAGCACCTGTGGGTGAGAGAATATATGCTTTACTGGTCTGAACTTTATTCTGTTAACATATTATAAACGTGATCATGTCATGATCACTTGTACCTAAGTTACCATTATTTTTTATTTCTTGTGACACAGAATACTGGACAAACTGAAAATTGTGGAGAAACTGCAGAAAAAAAACTTTCTTCACAAGAAATGATACAACATGTCCATAGTTTCAGACCATTTTTGTTATGCTTCTAAATTTTCTGAAGCAGCTTTTGGTACAGTGGGAATAAATGCCAGAAAAACAAGTTGCTGATGTAAATTCCAGTATCTCTCTCCTTTAATCCAGTCATGTTTAAAGCTGAGATATCTTTATGAAGTGCTCTTCATAAAATTGCATGGTTTTTTGGAATGCATTGAGACAGTTTCCTTTTACAGTGTTTTGTCCTGCATTTCATTAATCTACAACCCAGTTATCTTTCAGATGTATGCCAATGAATGAGCTAACTGGAAGCTTCTATGAGGCTTAGTATTTTAAAAATCTTTTAGGGTCCAATCCTGCAATGAGGTTTCTGCAGATGCCTGCCCCTATTGATTTCATTGCAGGATCAAGGCCTTACTGATCCATGGTTGTATTTCAAACTTGGAAAGATAAACAGAAAGATCCACAGTCAGAAATGCAACAAAAAAGCGCAATATATACTTCAGAGACTTCACAGCAATAAATAAGCAAATAAATCAATGGTTTTAAAAAAAATCAAAAGTGCTGGCTAACTCTCTCTATTTCAACAACACTAAATTGCAAGGACTTCGGTTAACTTTTATGGAAACCTTAAAATATTCAATAGTTAGACTCTCTAAAATTTGCTTTGGTAACAGTAATACGTTACCTGGCAAATTAGTCTTCATTATATCAATGCCAACTTGAAGCTCAGGCTCAGCTGCAAGAACTGCATAATCCCCTTGATGAGAGATATTAAAATTGAAACTGGGATGGCTACCGAGTATGTCGTTCACCAGGAAGGGTTTTCCTTTAGATGTCCTTTGCAAATGTATTTCATTCCAAGGTATACACAGTTTTTCTGCAATTAATTTTCTTATCAGCAGACGACCAGCCTATGAAATAAAAAAAAGTTTAAAATGATGCATACGGAACCATTGTGCCATGTACAAAGAACAATTTATAACTACTGAAATACCAACTAGTTTACTTACTTGGCAAATAGGGCTAAGTTAAGTTATACTTTGTACTTAAAGAAACTTGCTATTTACAAAAACTATAGCATGAGATAAATAAAAAAGCTAAGTTTCAGAGTAACAGCCGTGTTAGTCTGTATTCGCAAAAAGAAAAGGAGTACTTGTGGCACCTTAGAGACTAACCAATTTATTTGAGCATGAGCTTTCGTGAGCTACAGCTCACTTCATCGGATGCAAGCTTCATCATCCGACGAAGTGAGCTGTAGCTCACGAAAGCTCATGCTCAAATAAATTGGTTAGTCTCTAAGGTGCCACAAGTACTCCTTTTCTTTTTATAAAAAAGCTAAAATATTCACCAGCTCAGATACATTTTACACATGCATTTATTTGTGATGTATCAATAATTTATGCAGCACAGTACAACGCAATCCCCCTTCTAAAGATTCATATTATCTGAAATAGAATTTCCCTCCTTTCACCAGCTCATCACCTTTCTGCTGAGGATGTTTCATTCCCCCACACGCAATAGTGAATATTTCTTTGCATTTATTTAAAACTCTCTCTCTCAGCTTTCCTATTAATGTTACTTTTGTTAAAAATCATTTAAAAGCTAAATGGAGGGCTTGTGGAAGTAGAACAGTTAAAAATGATCATTAATAAAACAATTAGTTATAATTTATATTACTCAAATTATTGATATAAAGCTTGAACTTCACCTTTGCAGAGTTTTAAAAGATACACAGTTCATATTCTTACATAGTATGCTTCCTAGTTATACAACCTCACATTTTTGCTGGTTTTTATTTCATGAAATAAAGTTATAAAACAAGAAGAGGTTGAGAGAATTCTTTCACAATCCCTTGTGACCTGTTTTCTGTGGATATTCCACAGACAGAACTCCTCCCCCCGCTATAACTAATACCAGTAAGACAACAGCGACTGGTCATGGTTTGGTGTATTTGATTCCTCAAACTGCCTCCAAAAAAGATGTGCCTTGCAGCATACACTGAAGGTCAAAAGTTGGGCTACTCTGGATTAGGGGAGGGCGAAGGAAAGAGGTACCCCTGAACTAGAGATCACCCTGCCAGCAGTCCCTTTTCTTTTACAGCAAAGCCCAGCCTGCAGCTGCCTCCACGACTTCAGCTGATTCAAACTATGGCAGCATGTCATGGTGAGACAAGCAGTATCTCAGGTATGAAGGACCTATGCCAGTTACGTGGATACTGCACCTGGGACGGAGACTCCCAGCCCAGGGCCACAGTCTTTGTGCTACCTGGGCTTGTAAGCCTTGTACTAGCATGCTAAAAAACAGCTGTGTATATGTTGCCTTCAGATTAAGTCTGGGTCTCTCAAGCCCAGGGAGGGGGGCTGCTACTGCAAGTCTATAGACCAGGATTGGGAGGCTTGCTCCTAAATGCAGGTCCAGTACGGACATGCCCGTCGAGCTTTATAAATTAACACGAACACTTTGAACTCCTCTCAGAAAGCCAGTGTCGGGCCTGGAGTGCTGGCTACGGCTGCTGGCAGCGGGACACTCCGGCTGCCCTGCCGCAGGTTCAGCTGGAGGAAAAGCCAGGTATCTTCCAGCAGACGGGGGCAGGGACCTTGTGTTTTACACAGGCAAAGCACCGTGCACGTGCAGGGCTCTTAATAACCATAAGAGGCACTCGGCTCAAGACCTGGCGCTGCGTTAAATACACGACCCGCGTTTCCTCCTGCCCTCGTAACTCCCTCGTTACACGCGGCTCCCCCCCGTCGCTATCGCCATAAAGCGCGGCAGCCTCCTCTACCATGGCAGCCTTGGCATCCCGGGCAAAGGCGAACTGGCGGACGCGGTCCTTCTCCTCGGGCTGCACCAGGCGGGCGGCCAGCAGCCACTCATCCCGGCGCGGGGCCCAGGCGGCGCAGGGGAAGGCCCAGCGCACGCTGCCCATAAGGAATCGCTGGGCGGAGGCCACCGGCCCCGAGCCACCGGCTGAGGGGAGCCCGCCCCAGCTCTCGGGAGCCCGCAGGCCTCCAGGCTGCTCCGCGGGCGGGTCCGGGAGCGCGCCTGGCCACTAGGGGAATGTCACGGTCTCCTCGAAAACCCCGGGGCAAAATCCTCTTAGCTCTGCCGGGGGGGGGGAACCCAACCTCCCACTCCGGGGCCGGTGTGAGCCCCCCGAATGAAGGGGGGCGGGAGCTCTGGGCGGCCGGAGGCGTCAGGGTCAGTGGCTCGACGTCTTAGCCCCGCCCTTCGGCACGTGGACGTCAACGGCTCCCGCCTACAGATCACGAAGCGCGCTCCCGTGCGACTCGGGGCCATGCGCAGTGCGCGTTCCTGGTACTGGGGAGAAATTCAACAGGGCGCGCGCCTTCCCGCCCTGGGACCAGCGCCCGGCGCGCGCAGCTCCCTTTCTCAGCGAGTTTCCAGAACACATCATCCACCGGCCACCGTGTAAGTGACGGGACGATGAACCAATCACCAGCCCACTAGGGATGGTGGCTGCTCCGTGATGGGGCGGGAGAGGAGGAAAAACGGGAGGGCGGGGTTACTTCTGAGGACAACGCGAGAAGCCACTCCGAGCATAGGGATCGAGGGACTGACAGCCGGCTGAGCCAATCAGCGTGCAGCGGCTGCATAAGCGGGTCGGCAAGACAGGCCGCAGCGTTGCCGCTCTTGGCTGCAGGTGGGTGTCTACGCGTTAGTGAGAAGGAGGCGCAAAGATGGGGCAACGGGTCTCTGAAAGGTCAGCGGCTACGGGTGGGCGCTGGGGGCGACCCCTTCTAGCGGGTTGGCTCCTGTGGTGAGCCCCGGTCAGCCCCCGACTGCCCGTAGTGTCAGAATTTACCTCCCCTCAGAATGAGCGCCGTGTTGTTACTGAGCATGCGCGAGCTCTGCGAACATGCGCAGTGGCAACTGCTGAAGCCCGCCCGGCTTTGCTGTCAGAATCGGCTCGCTGAGCTAGTGGCCGCGAAAGCCGGGGGTGACCGGGGGAAAGGCGCGGCTGGGGCGGGGGCTCCGCAGCGCTCGCGGTGCAGGCTGTCTGCTTTGTAGTCGCAACTAACCAGTTACTCCCGAGGGCGTTCTGTGCCAAATGATATACAATTCTGAAAAATTCTGCCTATTTTATTTGTCAAATAAATGTGGCAGCTCCAGCATGGCATTGGGGCGCATAGGCCACTGTGGGCACAGAGATGGGGGATCACTGTGCAGCTGCCCCCGGGGACGTGGGCTCTGCAGTGAGACTGCACCCAAGCCTGACACGACGCAAGGACAGGGCCTGTCCCCTCTGTGGCAGGGGCACCAGGTGGGGACAGGCAGGATCGTAGGTGTGGGTTGAGAGGGTTCTGTGTGGGGCAATCTGGGTGTGGGTGGCTTGTGGGGGGGGATCCAGATGCACAGCGGCTTGTTGTGGGGTTCTGGTTGCAACCATAATGGGAGTCTCCAGAGGGTCCAGGTGAAGGTGGGGCTCCGTGGGGGGTCTGGGTGTGTGGGGGGATAGAGCTCAGCAGGGGGGTCTGCGTGTGGTAGGCTCAGTGGGGGGTCCAGATGGTGTGGTGGGGTGGGAAACCAGGTGCAGCTGTTTGGGGCATGATGGGGTGGGATCTGGGTGCAGATGGCTCAGCGGGGTGGTCCAGGTGCAGGGGGAGTAGAAGTCAGCAAGGGGGGGTTCTGAGTTCGGCGGGCGAGGCTCAGTAGGAGGATCTGGGTACGAGGGGGTCTGGATACATGGGGGTTGGGCCAATGGGGGAGCAGCTCCATCTACAGTGATGCCTTCCCCTGCAACTGAGGAGCAATGGGTGCAGGAAGCATGGGGGTGGGGAGCAGTTTGAAGAGCTTCCTGCAGCCAGGGGAGAAATCTGGGGGTGGGTGTGACCCGGCTCCGGATGCCATGCAGGGGAAGAGAAAGTCCCATCCTGCCCAGCCCAGCCGGGACTAGGAGCTGAGCCCAGCGCAGGGGAGGAACCACCAGCCAGGTCTTTCCCAGTCCTGCCCCCTACCCCACAGTGATTTACCACTCTGCCAGCTGCCCTGGGTACCCGAAACATACTGCTGGGGAGGGTCGTATGACCGCTTTTGTGGTTTCCCTTTGCTTCCCTGTCAGAAAGTCATTCTTCTGCAGGGGAAGCAGAGAAATCTGCAGGGGACATAAATTCTGTGCATGCGCAGTGGTGCCGAATTCCTCCAGGAATACCCAGTGCCTAGGAGATCCCCCAATGCCTCCCACGCTGTCCTCAAGCACAGGTGCGTGGCCAGGTGTGCAAGCCCTGCCCTTCTCCATGGCTGCCCCGAGGGTTAGGCACCAGACGGACAGGGAAGGGGATGAGACACGGTGCTGTTGAAACATGGGCCAGGAGGAGGCAAGCACAACTACTGGGGATGTCGTCCCTAGTCTGCCCACTCCACCCTCACACTCCACTTTTGTGCAAGTGTAGAGAGTCCCTCCCCCTCACCCACACCATCTCACACTGTAATGCTTCACTCCACCAGTTTTTCCTGATGAATAAGGATATGATTCTGTCACGGAAGTCACTGATTCTGGGACTTTCCGGGACTACTTCTGTGGCGGGGCTGGAGCAGTTGTCAGCCCCGGTGCTGCTGGAATAGTGGCCACGCTGTCCGGCAATCAGCCCTGACCACCAAACATCTTACCAGTGGTCAGCCCAGAGCCACCGAACAGCTGACTGGGGGCCAGGAGGAGCAGCAGTGGGGCTGGAGCAGCTGCAAACCCCAGCAGTGCTCTGTTTGTCCCCTGCCCTGGGTGTTCTTTGTAAAAGTCAGAGATGGATCATGGGCTTCTGTGAATTTTTGTTTGTTGCCTGTGACCTGTCCCTGACTTCTACTAAAAATATCCATGACAGAATCTTAACCTTACTGATGGATAATCCCAGAGCTGCTTCCTCCCCCCAGTGGCTGCTATTGCAGGATCCAACCTGCTGAGAGAGCAGAAAAGCAGTGTTCGTCAAGCCCAGTGCCAGCATTGGTCTTGTGGGAGGGAGGTACCTGTGAAAAGGGATGATGAATGACTGCACCTTTTGTTACTGTCTCAAGATCATGTTTCTTTGTTTAAAATGAATGAATTTAATAGTTCTGATAGGGTCCAGATTGACAGCTCCAGAAACTGAAGTCCATTGGCAACAAACTGCTCCATTGGTGTGTTTCAACTCTGGCCTTCACAATCTATCTCTGGAGGTGAAAGTGTGTTTCATTTCCCATGATCATTTTTTCCCCACTCAAGATCTCTAGCAGAGTGTCTTCACTGCACTTTTGTTCACTACACTAAAACTTTTGTTGCTCAGAAGTGTGAAAAAACACCCCGCTGAACAACAAAAGTTTTAATGACAAAAAGTCCTTGTGTGCACAGCACCTCATTGGCGGGAGATGCCCTCCTGGCGACAAAGCTACCGCCCCTCGTTCAGGATGGTTTTATTTTGTTGACAGGAGAGCTCTCTTGTGATGAAGAGCGGCTATAGAGCTTGCTTTACAATGGCACAGCTGCAGTGGTACATCCGCACCATTGTAAGGCGCGCAGTGTAGACATACACTAAGGCCTTGGCTACACTACACTGTTTTGTCAGCAAAAGGCAGCTTTTGTTGACAAAACATTGGAGGTGTACACACTACAATGCTCCTTCCTCCGGCAAAACTCTCCTGCTTTGCTGACAAAATAAAACCACCTAAGAGGCATAGAGCATTTTTCAGCAAAGTTAGATCGACAAAGTGTCAGTGTAGACACTGCGCTTGGTTTTGTTGCTGTTAATAGCTTCTAAGAGGTGTCCCACAATGCCCATCTTAACTGCTCTGGACAGCAGTTTGAAATCTGCTGCTGTGCATCCAGATACACAGACATTCGCCCCCTCCCCTTTAAAGGCCTGGGAAATTTTGAAATTCCACTTCCTGTTTGCTGGGTGTATAGAGCTCATATTGCATCTTCCCAGCGGACCATGGTGGCTCCATACAGCAAACACTCTCCCTCTTGGAGCACAGCTGAGTTGTATGATCTGCTGACACTGTGGGGAGAGGAGGCTGTGCAGCCCTAGCTCCACTCCATAGGAACTTAGATACCTACTGGCAGATTTTTCGTGATTTGTTGGATAAGGACTATGAACAGGACGTAGTGCAGTGTTGTGCGAAGATAAAGGAACTGAAGTAGGCATACCAGAAAGCAAGGGGGGCAAACTGTCATTCTGGTGCTGTGCTAAAGACCTGCCGCCTCTGTAAGGAGCTGGATGGACGCCATCCGTGTTGGCGACCCCCACCTCCACTTGCAAGAGCCCTCTGGATACTTCGGCAGTATTGGGGGTGGCAGATAGTGGACCTAACCCTAAGGACAAAGTCATGGATGAGGAGGTCAAGTTGGAGGACAATGTAGAGCACACGGCAGGGTCGTCCGGTGGCATGGTGAGTCAGGACCTCTTTTCCACTCTGGAGGGGTCTAGACAGCCCCAACAGTCCATCTCTGGCGCACGTGATGCAGAAGAGGAGAGCTCTGGTAAGTAATCTTTTTGAGTTGATGCTGCTCAGTTATGTGAGGTGGAGCTGTGCTTTGCTCTGTATGTTGTAGCAGTGGGTGAAGGAATACAAATGTGCAAGACTAGCTGTGTTTGAGTGTGCTCCACATTCTCTTCTGAGGCTAAGAAGTGTAGTGGAACAATGTGTTAATGCACTGTTAAAACCAAGATTTCACTGGAATCCTCCAGAGAGATCTCTAGGAAAATTTCCTGGTGGTACTCGACAATCTTCTGCCAAAGGTTCCTTGGCAGAGCTGCTTTGTTCCTTCCCGCATTGTAGGAAGCTTTTCCTTGCCACTTGGCAATCACTTGTAAACAGACCAAAGCGGCACGCAGATGAGCAGCATAGGCACCGTGTCTGAAGCCGTATGCATGCAGTAGATGCACCCTTGCATCCTTGCTCACCCACAGGAGTGAGATCATAGAATCATAGAATATCAGGGTTGGAAGGGACCCCAGAAGGTCATCTAGTCCAACCCCCTGCTCGAAGCAGGACCAATTCCCAGTTAAATCATCCCAGCCAGGGCTTTAAGCCTGACCTTAAAAACCTCTAAGGAAGGAGATTCTACCACCTCCCTAGGTAACGCATTCCAGTGTTTCACCATCCTCTTAGTGAAAAAGTTTTTCCTAATATCCAATCTAAACCTCCCCCACTGCAACTTGAGACCATTACTCCTCGTTCTGTCATCTGCTACCATTGAGAACAGTCTAGAGCCATCCTCTTTGGAACCCCCTTTCAGGTAGTTGAAAGCAGCTATCAAATCCCCCCTCATTCTTCTCTTCTGCAGGCTAAACAATCCCAGCTCCCTCAGCCTCTCCTCATAAGTCATGTGTTCCAGTCCCCTAATCATTTTTGTTGCCCTTCGCTGGACTCTCTCCAATTTATCCACATCCTTCTTGAAGTGTGGGGCCCAAAACTGGACACAGTACTCCAGATGAGGCCTCACCAATGTCGAATAGAGGGGAACGATCACGTCCCTCGATCTGCTCGCTATGCCCCTACTTATACATCCCAAAATGCCATTGGCCTTCTTGGCAACAAGGGCACACTGCTGACTCATATCCAGCTTCTCGTCCACTGTCACCCCTAGGTCCTTTTCCGCAGAACTGCTGCCTAGCCATTCGGTCCCTAGTCTGTAGCTGTGCATTGGGTTCTTCCGTCCTAAGTGCAGGACCCTGCACTTATCCTTATTGAACCTCATCAGATTTCTTTTGGCCCAATCCTCCAATTTGTCTAGGTCCTTCTGTATCCTATCCCTCCCCTCTAGCGTATCTACCACTCCTCCCAGTTTAGTATCATCCGCAAATTTGCTGAGAGTGCAATCCACACCATCTTCCAGATTATTTATGAAGATATTGAACAAAACCGGCCCCAGGACCGACCCTTGGGGTACTCCACTTGATACCGGCTGCCAACTAGACATGGAGCCATTGATCACTACCCGTTGAGCCCGACAATCTAGCCAGCTTTCTACCCACCTTATAGTGCATTCATCCAGCCCATACTTCCTTAACTTGCTGACAAGAATACTGTGGGATATCGGCTTCAATGACCCTACCACCATTTTCCATAGGTGGGAGAATTTACAATATTGTCCCTAATTGCCTGCACTGATCCACTTAATAAAACACCTAGACAATTTGCCTTATCTTGAATGCCGAACCCCCACCCAGGCTGAACTTGCTATGTTTCAGGTGTTTGCTGAGATGTGTGCTTACCAAGGGACAGTCAGAAAGTGATTGATATGTAACAAGAAATGTATTTTACTATAATGATTGAATACCCTGCATGAACCAACAATCATGCTTCTGTGTATTGTTTCTTGTACTTCTGCAGATGTGGCCTTCAGGGGAACTCCCTACACACCAGTGGAGCGCCTCTGCCAGATAAAGAAGCGACCAAGACAAAGCAAAGAGGACATGTTCCGAGAGGCACTCCAATCCTTAGAGAGCAAAAAAAAAGAACGCAGGGAATGGAGAGAGACCATCAAGGAAAAATTTAAAATAAAAAGGCAGGATAGAAAGGAGAGTGAGGAGCACATTCTAAAGGACCAGGAGCAGATGATAAAAGTAATGGAGGTGCAAACAGAGATGCTGAAGTCCCTAATTACTCTCCAGGCTGAAGAGATGCACGCTTGTCCCTCCTGCAGCTGATATGGAACCACTTTCCATGCCTTCCCCAAACTCCTCCTACACATTCTTTGCAATCACCTGGCCTGCCGCGGTACCCCTTGCACTCCATCTTTTTGACAGCTTCCAAAATGATAGCTGGCTACACTTCCCTTCATGATTATCTCCCTTTACACCAAGCCTTGTGTGTGTGTGTTGTTAATTGTTATTTAATAAAAACAGTTTCTGAAAGATAACCAGTCTTTGTCTCCCTCACACAGTGGTTGTGGCTGTAATTAATGCACAGTGGCAATTTGATCATTTGCTGACTACAAATCATGGTTAGGAATCATCAAAATTTTCATGCAAGGTGGCAAGTTAACAAAGCATGGCAGAGTGCCGTATAGAAAGGCACTTTACTGATGCTCATTGTCAGAATGTTGGCTCAAAGCCTCCCTAATTCAAATTGCCCCCCATTATGCCCCTCTAATAGCCTTGGTATCTGGCTGTTCAAATTCAGAAGCCAAGTGATCTGCCTCTGTTCTTCATCCCGGGGGAAACTTTTCACCCTTAGTCTCACAAATATTATGGAGCATGCAGCAGGTTGCTATGATCATGGGAATGTTTTCCTCATTTAGGTCTAACCTGCCATAAAGGCAGTGCCAGTGCACTTTTAATCTGCCAAAGGCACATGCTGCATCTGCTCAACCTATTGTTGAAGTACTCCTTGCTGCTGTCCAGGTTTCCCATGCCATGAGAGTAAGGGGTATGCTGGGTCTCTCAGGAGCACTCTGGGAATTTCAACATCCCCCACTTGGAATCTTCTGGTCTGGAAAGAAAGGCCCTGCTTGCAGCTTTCTGTACAGGCCAGTGTTCCTGAAGATGTGTGCATCATGCATCTTCCCGGACCACCCTGCGTTAATGTCAGTGAAACACCCACGGTGATCCACAAACGCCTGCAATACTATAGAGAAGTACCCCTTTTTATTGATATACTCAGTCACAAGATGGTCCAGGCCCAAAATTGGAATATGCATGCCATATATCGCCCCTCCGCAGTTAGGAAATCCCGTTGCAGCAAAGCCATCCACTATTTCATGCACATTGCCAAGAGTCACGGTCCTTTGTAGCAGGATGCAATTAATGCCCCTGCACACTTGCATTAATGCTGCCCCAACAGTGGACTAATATAATCATGTTAGGATATGCAATTAAAGATCATTGCTTGCAGAGAGGAAATCTTCCATCTCTGCAACACCCCCAGGAATCAATGCAATTTCAGTGCTTCATACTGGTACCATGCTGTTTTCTTCAGGCAGTTCTAAATAACCAAAAGCTTTAAAGCATGTCTATTTTCCTTCTGTCTAATACTAAATCTAACATAATATTGATAAATGCCATTTTGTGAATTCAAATATCTCAGAATGTCACCAATATACGTTTTGTTACCTGAAAAAAAATGATTGTCAGAATATTAATTGCTGTAAAGTTCAGTTATTTATGAAGAGATGATGGGGACGTTTGCTGTTTTTTTACATATAAGTAACTGAGCTCACACCAAGGTAAAGCAATTTTTAATACTTGGCACAAAACAAGGAAATCAGTCTTCTAAAAAACTTACATTTTGAAAAAATGACTTAATATTTTTAGTTTAGAGAAATATCCTGTAAAATTGTAGTAACAGTCTGTTTTTAGTGTCAGATTTTAAAGTGTTGGAGTCCCATAGAGTGACTTATGGGTTTCTATAAAACTACCTCTAGCAGCAGCAAAGGCAGTTATGCTTTAATGAGATAATAAATATATTTAAATAATCTTTGTTTTACTTTGCAATGATATTTGATATTAAAATAGGAGGACCAAGAAGAAGAGAAAATTAAAATTCTCCCTATCCCACATAAAGTGTAGATATTTCTCTAAATTCCCAGCAGATTTCTTTCACAGAATCACAGAATATCAGGGTTGGAAGGGACCTCAGGAGGTCATCTAGTCCAATCGCCTGCTCAAAACAGGACCAATCCCCAGTTTTTGCCCCAGATCCCTAAATGGCCCCCTCAAGGATTGAACTCACAACCCTGGGTTTAAGCAGGCCAATGCTCAAACCACTAAGCTATCCCTCCCCCCCAAAAAGTTTTATGCCAATGTAATGCCGACAGACCCCAGTCGTTGGCGGGCAGGATCAAACCTGAGACCTCTGGAGCTTAGTGCATGAGCCTCTACAGCATGAGCTAAAAGCCAACCAATTAATTGGTGGCATCTCTTTTCCCCTAAGATATAGAAAACTGTAAGTTATCTGCATGACAGGTTGTGACCCTGGGGATGAAGTTTGGGAGCCGTTGGAACCGCTGTGCCCCCTAACTATTCAGCTGGGTTGGCCTTTCTCACACTGCTCTCTGCTGGTGACCCAGCCAGCCTCTCCAGGCCTTATCATCACCCAACATGACAGTAGGTGGCGCCACATACCCAACTGAGTTATCTGAGTGCTTTACCTAAGCCACTCATGGACAAACTGGAGGCCCCTACCCAACTTCCCAGCTCTGAACCCCGACTGGAGTATAAACCCAGAATTATACCAACTTGCGCTGCACAGAGATTTGTACAATGCAAGTGTAGTAATTAATTCGCTCCCCCCCCCATGTGGGAAATATGTGCAACAGCCTTTCCTTTACCAGGTTGAGATTTTCCCAACCACTTCACTTAAAACACACTGGTTAAGATAAAATATAAAACAAGTTTATTAAGTGATTATAAGTGATAACATAAAAACAGCCAAACCAAAGATCCATCTAAGCCCAGTATCCTGTCTTCCGACAGTAGCCAATGCCAGGTGCCCCAGATGGAATGAACAGAACAGGTAATCATCAAGTTATAACAAACAGATCAAAGCCTAGGAAATTAAACAAAAACGCAAACAAAGCCTAATATACTAGATAGATAGGATTTGAATTAGCACTAACTCACCCTGACTGATGATACAAGTAGTCCATCAAGTTCCCATTCACAGGCTAGAAATGCCTTTAGCCTGGGACCAGCACTCCCCCCAGTTCAGTTATTGTTCCTCAGGTGTTTCCAGTGTTCTCTTGCATGGCGAGTGAGGTCAAGAGATAATGTCATGCCCCATCTTTTATAGTCTCTCCATATGGCGGGAACCCTTACCTCCAAGCTAAGTTCCCAGCCCAGTTTGTGGAAAAATACAGGTATGAAAATAGAATTCAGTGTCATGTGATCTGGTCACATGTTTTGCTGAGTCATAGCAGCTGTTATCCATAGACTGTCTGAAGTGTTCCCAGAAAGGCTCACCAGGTGGGGGATAAGCTTCTCCTATGGCCTATTGTTTCCCTTCATGGCCCATTACCTTGAATAGGCCCTTCACAATCAGCTGTCCAGACTGAAAGCATCTTGCCTAGTGGGTGTCACCCAGGGGTAACCACATTTGAAATACAGATACATCGCCAATATTCATAACTCCTGATATGAAAATGATACACGCATACAAATAGGATAATCATATTCAGCAAATCATAACTTTTCCAATGACACCTCACATGTCACATTTTGTACAAGGTGCATCATAATTATAATTACAAAATAATCATACCACTATGATGAATATAGGGTGCAGAGTGCCACAATCAGCCTTTAAGAATACTTTTTTATTAAACTAATATCTGGTAGGAAGGGTCTCCCAGATTGGTGGAAAGCTCAGTGACAGAGGAAGTGTCTTTGTGAATAAATTTTGTTTCTCTTAGTGAAGTTATCCACCTGTGTGGAGTAGACAGCTGCTGGGAACTCTCAAGCAGTAAAGTGATTTTTTTTCACCAACCAGGAAAGAGAGAATACATTCTAGGCTATAATATTATCTGGGGTAAAGAAAAAGATGTTTGGGGTTATTTGTTTGTAGTATATTATAGGGTAAAGGTGGTCTAAGGGTATGTCTACACTACAATTAGACACCCATGGCTGTCCCATGCCAGCTGACTCAGGCTCACAAAGCCTAGGCTAAGGGGCTGTTTAATTGCAGTGTAGATGTTCGGGCTTAAACTGGAGCCTAGGCTCTAGGACCCTGTGAGATGGGAGGCTCCCAGAGCTCAGACTACAGCCTGAACCTGAAATGTCTACTCTACACCACAATTAAACAGCCCCTTAGTCTCAGTCCCATGAATCTGAGTCAGCTGGCATGGGAAAGCTGCAGGTGTCTAATAGTAATGTAGACCTACCCTAAAGAGCCCAACCTTTGAAAGCTGTATGTGTGAAAGACAACACTGAGTTACAAATTGTTTGTTTGTATTTTGGAAGTGCTTAGGATGGCTCAATTAAGATCAAGGCCCCGTTGTACTAAGCACCGTACAAACAGAATAAGAAACATTTTCTGTCCCCAAAAAATTCATTCTAAAGTTCTGTTCATTTCCACTGTTGTAGTAGACCTTGTGGAATGGATCACATTGCTCTTAGCAGGAGGCTTGATGGAGGAATTGTAACTTTAATGCATTTCTATTGTGATCTATCTGGAGATGGTTGTCTTGGATGCCTTTCAACCTTTTTTCTGACTCCTGTATAAGTCTGTGTCTGTCTTTCATCATATTCAAGTTTTGTTAATGTAAAATCTAAAGGCCTGTCCCTATCCAGGATATGAAGTTGATATTCAAATTAGTATTTTGGCCTGCACACAGAAAAAACATGAAAAAACTGATTTAAGTAGAACTGTGTTCCTCGTATTTATAAAATCAGGAGAACATCTGAGTGATTGTCTGCAAAGTGATGTGATGAAATATAGAAAATAAAGTTTCTTTCACAAAGAGCTCCCAAACCACTGACTCTTGCAGCTGTTGTGATTCCGCTTAGAAAAGAGCACTTGAGTGTCAGCAAAAAAAAGGATACTTCTATTCAGAATTGTTGTGGGTTCCGGGTTTAGTCTGGAATATTTTATTCCACTGTGGCAATTTAGATGGGCTATTATCTGTTGTCATTTTCAGTCAACATTGTGGAGGTCTCCTGCAGAATCTTGAAAGAAAAAATCTATAGCATTAAGCTTTAAACAGGAGGTCTGATTCTCATTTAGGTCTGGGGTACACCTAGCCCCCACTGTAGATGCAGCTAGATTGATGAAAGAATTCTTCTGCCTCTTGGAAAGATGGATTACCTACATCCGTGGAAAAAGCCCTTCTGTTGATGTAGCAAGCTTCTATACTATAGCAGCACAGCAGCTGTGCCACTGTAGTGTAGACATACCCTTGCACTAAGGCCACCTTGCACTTCTCTGGCAGCATAAAGAGGCCTTTAAGTAGGTATAAATATAATTTAACCATTTACACTGCCAGAGTGGGGTAAAATGGTCTTATTGCATGAGAATCAAGCCCAGGGTGTGTTAAGGGCACTGGGCTTGAATGTTAGGGCTTTCACCAGTAAGAACTTGTCTACACAGAGGTTGCACTGATTTAAGTTAAATTAATTTAACCAATGCAAACCACTATATGTATGGTACTTACGTTACTTTCGAACTGCTGACAGCTGTTTAGCTTGCAACTTTAAATTTTACAGGTGCAAGCTAAACCAATATGAACCCGATTTAAATAGACTAAGCAAGTCCACACACAAAGTTTCACCAGTTTAACTAAGTTGGTTTAAAAACATGTCTGTGATTAAACCAGTGCAACTTGGTGTATAGGTCAGGCCTTTGTCATTCAAGTCGTTGCATATCTGTATTCCTTCATCTTTTAGGCTATGCCTATGCTTAAAATGCTACATTGGCATCGCTGCAGCTCCGCTGTCATAGAGCGTCAGTTTAGACACTCACTACAGTGACAGGAAGGAGTCTCCCATTGCTGTAGTTAAACTGCCTCCCTGAAAGAAGGAATTCTTCTGTCAACCTAACGCTGTCTACATCGGGGTTTAGGTCAGCATAGCTACGTCTCTCACGGATGTGAATTTTTCACATCCCTGAGAGACATAGTTATGCTGATGTAAGCTTCCAGGGTAGCCCCAGACCTTACTTTGGAGATCAGAGTGACAATCAGTTTGGCAAAGACTCTGGATGACAGCAATAGGCTAGTTCATAAAATTAATGTTTCCTCTGCACTGTGAACTTCAGGGATTATTTCTTGATTGGGATATGCAGGAGATTCTCCAAAACCTGTAGAGAGGTGAAGAGGGAGCTTTTTCATTCTGAATTGTGTTCTTCAAATCAAAAGTTTGTTTCAGGATAGAGCTAGGCCTGTTTGTGGTTTTTTTAATGGCAATAAAAATCTGGAATACCATTCCTAGTATATTTCTGCAGGCATAACACTGAGTATAGCTATTACCTTATGACATACAAATTTTTGAATAGCCATGAAGATTGCTTGAATTTTCTCAGGGCTGAGTGGAAAGAACAATATCAAAAACCAAGATGATTATAACAGGGTCTGGTTAACACAGGGGTCGGCAGCCTTTCAGAAGTGGTTGCCAAGTCTTCATTTATTCACTCTAAGTTAAGGTTTTGCGTGCCAGTAATACATTTTAACCTTTTTAGAAGGTCTCTTTCTATAAGTCTTTAATAAATAACTAAACTATTGTTTTATGTAAAGTAAGTAAGGTTTTTAAAATGTTTAAGAAGCTTCATTTAAAATTAAATTAAAATGCAGAGCCCCCCAGACCGGTGGCCAGGACCCAGGCAGTGTGAGTGCCACTGAAAATCAGCTCATATGCCGCCTTTGGCACGCGTGCCATAGGTTGCCTACCCCTGCGTTAGCACATGAGAGCAGGGTGGAAAATAAGTTTTCTTCCACTCTCTGCCTCTGCATGTGCAGGAGGGGACTAAGTAGCTTAGGTACAGCTGCTCACTGCCCCCACCTGCATGTTAAGCCTAGCAAATGCAGGGTTGTAAGGGGCTTTTTTTGCCACGTTATTCCACTCCATGAGTGCACAGATAGTCATGATCTGGGCCATACGATGTCATATTCATTTGCCATAGAAATGAGAAAATTCCAACTTTATAAACTAATACAAAAGAAAATCATGTAGCAACTATTGCCTCATTCATTTAATGAACTATGTATCAACTCTGTGGAGTAAAATTATTAGATTCAATGTAAACCCAGTGAAAAGGTTCATTAATGGACAAATCTTAGCAGTGATGCACATTATTTACATACTAAATCTTTCATTCAGAATTTTTTTGTGGCATTAAGTTGTTTTTGAAATAACATTATAAAATCAGTAATTTATTTTTCCATTTCAGATTTAGGAATATATTGAAGAAACCATGGACAATCAACAGGATTTCATTAGCATCTCAACTTGCAGTGGAATTTCTGTTCCTGAAAAGAAAATCAACTCCTTAGTAGCTGAAGATCATGGTCAGCAAATTCTAAATGTACTGCAAAGTTTCAGAGAAAATAATATCTTTTTTGACTTTAAAATACTTGTGAAAGATGAAATAATCCCCTGTCATCGTTGTGTACTAGCAGCATGCAGTGACTTTTTCAGGTAAGCCTACTTTTAATGTAATTTTGAAGAGAGTAGTTATTTTTAAATTCTTGGTGTGAAAGTATAACTACAGAAATTAAGGTAAATCAAAGTGACATATCTATTCTCAGCATTTTGAGCAAAGTAATTATTCATATTAAACTCAGGTCCAGTCATGCATATTACCAAAAAATGGAGTGACCCTTTGTCTGAGGTGCACACAGCAGTCTGCATTCTAAAATGTAAATGTAGAATCCTAATTAAATATTGTGCACTGGGAAGACTGTGCATGTCTTCTGTATCTGTATTTGAATGTCCACAACACAAAATATGGTTTGACTTAATGTGGGGAGGGCCAAACCCTATACCTCATACTTTCTTATTGTAGAATGCCCACAAGTAGATCATGAATATATTTATTATTATACATTTTTCCATAACATTTTCTGCAGCATGGGGCACGGGTCACTTGCTGGAGGATTCTCTGCACCTTGAAGTCTTTAAACCACGATTTGAGGACTTCAGTAGCTCAGACATAAGCTAGGGGTTTGTTACAGGAGTTGGTGGGTGAGATTCCGTGGCCTGCGTTGTGCAGGAGGTCAGACTAGACGATCATAATGGTCTCTTCTGATCTTAAAGTCTATGATTGTATGAATAAACTTCACAAGGGGTTTCTCAGATAAGTAGACAGTAGACTGATGCTTACGGGGTGACTTGATCACAGTTTATAAGTATGTACATGGGGAACAAAATGTTTATAATGGGCTCATCTATCTGGTGGACAAAGCTATAACAAAATCCAATGGCTGGAAGTTGAAAGTAGACACTTTCAGACTGGAAATAAGGTTCATTTTTTTTAACTGTTAGGGTAATTTGCCACTGGAACAACTTACCAAGGGTTTTGTTGAATTTTGTGTCATTGGCAAATTTTAAAATCAAGATTGGATATTTTACTAAAAGATAGGCACTAGTTCAAATAGGAATTAATCCAGGAAGGTCCTGTGGCCTGTGTTATTCAGGAGGTCATATGAGATGATCACAGTGTTCCCTTCTGGCCTTATGATCTATGAATGAATCTATAAATGCCATATGTATGACTGAAAAAACAAAAATCCCAGCAATTTTTCAAAAACTTCAACTAAACGCAAAATCCAGCCTCAAATTTGTGGCCTTCCCTGTGGTAACTGGAGCCATAAATTAATTAATGAATAACTAACACTCATCTATGTACAGGATGTAGTCCTTTCAGTTACAATATAGATGATCTTCATTGCCAAAAGACCCTGGCTAACCTGTGCTTCAATAAAGCACTAACCTGCAAATCTACACTGAAAGATTTCTAGGTTTACCGTTCACTGAGGCAGAAAATTTCAGTACTTCTGTTGTTATGAAAAGCAAAAGTAGTACAAGTGAGATTATGTTTCCCAGAGATCAAAAAAGGAGTAACATTGCTGCCCAGCCTTGCCATGGCATAAACTCAAGCCCTGGGATACTTACTGCTGATTGTCCCTCCTCCCAGTTTCTCCACTTGACCTCCTTTAACAGAAAAAAAATTCTCATTCTAGCTCCTACAAGAGTGAAGGGGAACTGGTTGGTCATACTAAGTGTAACAGGAGGCCTTTAGAAAGGCTGCCTCCATAACCCTACTTCCGCCTCTTTCTGCAGCAGTTCTTAAGATAGCTACCCCTGCACTGCTCTACATTCAAGCTAGTGATGGGAATAAGTAAAGATGGGGAGAGAATGAGAAGCTGAAGGAGCTATGGTTCATTCTTCCACTTCAGCAAAAATAAGGCTGATGTTCAAGATATTTTTCTTTCCCTCAAATACCCTGAATTCTGCACAAAGGAAGTCATGTTTCTCAAGAACTACTGTTGAAGAAGGGAGGAGTGATAAGAGAGGGGATGTTTATTTCTGTTCACTTCACTAGATGGATCTTCTTCTCTCCTACAGCAGAGTTGCTCACAGGAGCAGTGACTGCCTAAAACCATCCTACCTCCTCTCAGCAGTAGAAGCCTCTGGGCAGTTTTACACTTAAAATGCTGCAACGCGTCAGTGAAGATGCTACTGTGCCGATGGGAGAGCTTCTCTCATCAGTGTAGTTAATCCATGTCCATGAGAGGCGGTAGCTATGGGGACAAGAGAAACTCTCCCACAGAGCGCTGTCTACATCAGGGGTTAGGTTGGTTTAACTGCATTGCTTAGGGGTGTGGATTTTTCACACCCCTGAGCAACATTGTTATACTGATGTAAGTTTGTATTGTAGACCTGGATAGAAAGGAGCAACACTAAATATCTTAGTTTTTCATGGTTTCATTTAGAACGTAGGTGGGGCAGGCAGTTGACATGGCAAAGTGTAGGTCCAAAGTGTAGGTCCACTACTTAGTGGGGAAGGAGAGCTAATAATGGACAACACAAACAGAGGTGTTTAATGCTATTTTGCTTCAGTCATCACTAAAAAGGTTAATATTGACCAAATGCTTAACACAATTAATATTAACAACAAAGGAGAAAGAACACAAGCCAGAATAGGGAAGGAATAAGTTAAAAAATATTTAGATAAGCTATATGTATTCAAGTTGGCTGGACCTGATGACATTCACCTGGGGTATTCAAGGAACTAGATGAAGCAATCACAGAACCCTTAGTGATTTTCTTCAAGGATGGGTGAGTCCCAGAGGTCTGGAGCAGGGCAAACATAGTACCTATCTTTAAAAAGGGGAACAAAGAAGACCTGGGGAATTGCATACCAGTCAGACTAACTTCAATTGCTGGAAAGATACTGGAACAAATTACTAAGCAGTTTGTAAGCACCTAGAAGATAATAGGGTGATAAGTAAGGCTGTGAGTTTGTCACGGAGGTCACGAAAGTCCCAGATACCATGACTTTCTGTGACCTCCGTGACTTCTGCAGAGGCCGGTGTACCTGGCTCAGGGGCAGCTCAGGCAGCCCCTGTGCCAGTCGCACTGGCCTTTGCTGGGGCAGTCTTGGGCCCCCGCACACCACCCCCGCAAGCAGCAGAGCTTGGGTGTAGGAGGGGGCAGGAGGTTGAGGCACAGGACAGGGTGAGGCAGGCTCTGGGTGGCACTTACCTGATTGGCTCCCCAGAAGTGGCGACATCCCCCTCACTCAGCTGCTAGGTGGAGGCATGGCCAGGCAGCTCTGCATGCTGGGTACGCAGAGGTCTGCACTCTGGGTACGCAGAGGTCTTCCAGGGGGTACATCAACTCATCTAGATATTTGCCTAGTTTTACAATAGGCTACATAAAAAAGCACTAGTGAAGTCAGTACAAACTAAAATTCCATACAGACAATGACTTGTTTATACTGTTCTCCATGTCCATTAAAGATGTTATCAGTTTAATCTGCAGCAAGGGTGATTTAGGTTAGATATTAGGAAAATCTTTCTGACTATAAGGATAATTAAGCAGTGGAACAGGTTATCACCGGAGGTTGTGGAATCCCCCTCACTGGAAATTTTTAAGAACGTACTAGCCAAACGTGTGTCAGGGATGGTCTAAGTATACTTGGTCCTGCCTCAGCAGAGTGGGATAGACTAGATCAGTGGTTCTCATACTTATTGATCACACCTCCCTTCTTTGTGTATGTAGTAGTTTACACCCTCCCTCCACACAAGTACATATACCAATACAAAAAAATCAACATAGAACTCTCACTAAATATGAAAAACAGTAAGGCAATGATTCAAACAGAGCCAACAATCCATAGTAAAAAGAGCAAAACTGCAACTGTGGTCACTGCTTACAATGAAATGTGCACACCATGTTATAGCAAATGGATTAACATACAGATGCAATGACTTTGTATAATGCTGTGCAAGCTTAACAGATATCCATCAAAATGCACAGCGTCATCTAGAGTCAAATGCACCGTGCCATCTGAGGGTCTAGTATGTCTGGAGCAATCAGCTTTGCTAGTTATTCATTGCTGTGGGTAAAATGTGCACTGTATGTTTTTTCCCCCTAAAGCTTCTCACGCCTCCCCCCCAGAGGGGCCTGCCCCCGAGTTTGAGAATCTCTGAACTAGATTATTCTTGAGATACGTTCCTGCCATACATTTCTATGGTTCTTTGTTGGTCTACAGGAAATGTGATGTCACCAGCATTGTCTTTTCACCAGCAGTTATTAGTATGCAAACTTCACTGATTCTAAGCTCCCCACTTTAGCATCTCACTAATCCATGCTAGCTAGTATGTATTGAGTAATGCAAATATAATCAAAGCAAATTACAGTTCAATTTGCAGAATGTCATTTTTAAATATTGCAGAATACCATGAGCCAAATTCAGCTTTGACACAAGTAGGAGTAATTGAAATAGAGTTGCACACTTTCATACCAGAGCTGAATTTTGTCCCAAGAATGAAAGAACATAGCACAGTGGAATGGAAATGGCTTATAAAAAGTCTGAATATAATTGCTGGTTGTGTACTCTCTTCACTTCAGTGAAGTGCCACAGAGTGCTTCAACCCTTACTTGCTTTCTCTTGGAACTTAACCTCTTGGGGTATGTCTACACAGCCCACAGCAGTGAGCCTCCCAGGCTGTGTCAACAGACTCAGGCTCATGCTACTTCACTAAAAATAACTGCATAAATGTTGCAGCTTGGGCCCTGAGGCCTAGGGAACAGTGTGGGCTTCTGAGCTCCAGATGCAACTTTAAAGAACTGTCTACACAATTATTTTGACCATGGTAGCACAAGCCCCATGAGTCCAAGTCTGTTGACCCAGGCTGGGAGGCTTACTGTGTAGACATGCTCTTGGTGACAATAAGTGTGCGTGTATGGAGGGTTCAGTGCAGGAGTTGTGATCTTATTGTGATGTGACTGTGACTGGCTGCATAGTAACTTCCCTCTCTAGGGAACACAGGACACTGGGACCACACAAGAATCATATTCAAAAAATCTCTCCCTCTCCATTGTTTGGCAGAATATAGGGGCTAGGCAGGAAGTTGCTTAAATTTTGGGACTGCCAGACAGCCAGACACAGTTGGTTTATAAACCAGGCACAAAGAGATCAGGGACCAGAATGGGGGAAAGGGTGTTCTTATTACAGGAGACTGTCAAGCAGAAACTTAGCATAAGAACATTTACCATGGGAGTGTGCTTGTATCCCAGAAGAGAGGGTCTTTATTTTGCGATTGTATTTGCTCCTGGGTATATCAGTGTGTGGGTTATAGAAAAGCTCCACCTGTCACAGTGACATTTTAAGTTTAAATCATTTAGGATAATGTATCATGGGATGAGAGGAGAGGAGAGGTTCCACAAGGCCCTTCATTTTTTCTCTCCTATACCCTATTGATTGGTGATATCTGCTCATGGCTTTAACTACCATCTTTACATTGACTCAAAATCTACCTTTCTGCTCCCAGGTCTAATTCCCTCCATCCAATCCTGCATCTCAGCCTTGTTTTCTGGCATCTCTTTGTGGATGCCAACTTAAATTCCACAAGGCCACAGCTAAGCTCCTGATTTTTTCCACCATCCCCAACCCCTTGTTATAACTGTGGACAACACCACTATCTGCCCAGTTGCTCAGGTCTGTAACCTGGATATTAGCCCTTTTTTTAACCCGCCATCAAGGCTTTGCCTGAATCCTACTTCTTCCAACATAATATTAAACTATTGATTTAAACTATTGATCCTTTCCCCTCTGTCCACAGTGTCAAAACTCATCTTGGCCCTTACCATCTCATGTCTTGGCTATGACAACCTCCTCCTCCTCTCTGGCCTTGACAGCTGCAGTCTTTTCCATCCCCTGCCATAAATCTATTAAAAATATTGCTGCCAAGATCATTTTCCTAGCTAATCCCTTTGATCAGGTCACCCTTCTCTGTTCCTCCATTGGCTTCTCCTTTTCCATCATATCTAACATATGCTTCTTGTCTTGACCTTTGAGGCCCTTCATATTTTAGGCCCACTCAGCTTATCTGCTGTATTATTTTATTGCACCATCTAGATCAGTGGCTCTCAACCTTTCCAAACTACTGTATCCCTTTCAGGAATCTGATTCGTCTTGTTCACCCCCAAGTTTCACCTGACTTAAAAACTACTTGCTTACTTAATCAGACAAAAATATAAAAGTGTCACAGCACACTATTACTGAAATTGCTTCTTTCTCATTTTTACTATATAATTATAAAATAAATAAATTGGAATATAAATATTGTACTTACATTTCAGTGTATAGTATATAGAGCAGTATAATCAAGTCTCTGTCTGTATGAAATTTTAGTTTGTACTGACTTCACTAGTGCTTTTCTATGTAGCCTGTTGTAAAACTAGGCAAATATCTAGATGAGTTGATGTACCCCCCTGGAAGACCTCTGTGTACCCCCAGGGGTATGTGTACCCCGAGTTGAGAACCACTGATCTAGATTTTTTTTCTAGATTTTTTTTTCAGTATAGTGTTTTCTTGTCTTCTGTTTGCTAGATCTATAATGTTATTTAATTTGTGTATATGTCTCCTGTATTTTACTGCAGAGCCATGTTTGAGGTAAACATGAAAGAAAGAGATGATGGGAATGTTACTATTAGTAATTTATCACCCAAGGCAGTGAAGGCTTTTCTCGATTATGCCTATACAGGAAAAACTGAGATAACAAATGATAATGTGGAAATGTTCTTCCAGTTGTCATCATTTCTTCAAGTTTCACACCTCTCCAAAGCTTGCAGTGACTTTCTAATAGAAAGCATTGATCTTGGGAACTGTTTACAATTGTTGTCTATATCAGAAAGTTATGGTTCTGTTCATTTGTTTGATCATGCACTAGAGTTTGCACAGCACTGCTTTTCCTTGCTACTCAAATCAAGTGATTTCTTGGAGATTAATTTTGAGGTATTACAAAAATGTATTGAAGCAGATGAGCTATATGTTCTGGAGGAAGAATCTGTGTTGAAAGCTGTCCTACAGTGGACCAAACATAATTTAGAAACAAGACAGAAGCATCTCCATCACTTGATTAAAAAAGTGAGATTACATCAGTTACCTGAAAAGACACTGAAGGACTTGTTGCATTCTGAAGAATATTTGCTTCAGAGCACTGACTGCTTAGGAATAATCAACGATGCAATTAAAAGTGTACAAAACTCCAGTGGCCTGTTTCCAGATGCTCGTCCTTCAACAACAGAAAAATATATATTTGTTCACAAGACTGAAGAAAATGGAGAAAACAGACACACATTTTGCTATAACATCAAAACTGATAAATGGAGAGAACTGCCCCACACACACATAATTTATCTGCCAGGGTCAAGTTTATCTTGTTATGGAGAAAAAATATTTATAACTGGTGGGTGCAAAGGGAACTGCTGTAGGACTGTTAGACTTCATATTGCTGAACCCTTTCATGATGCCACTGACCAGACTTGGTGCTACTGCCCAGTCAGCAATGATTTCTCCGTAGTGTCAGCTATGAAAAAACCAAGGACTATGCACACATCTGTCATGACTCTAAATCAGTTATTTATAATAGGTGGAAAGACTAAAGGAGCTCAAGACATCAGAAGTCTTTTGGATGTGGAATCTTACAATCCTCTCTCCAAAGAATGGAAATCTGTAAGTCCGCTACCGAGAGGCATATACTATCCAGAAGCAAGTGCATGTGAAAATATAATTTATGTCCTTGGTGCTGAAGTAGAGATTACTGATGCCTTTAATCCATCCCTGGATTGTTTCTTTGAGTATAATGCTATAACTGATCAATGGTCTGAGCTTGTAGCAGAGTTTGGGCAGTTTTTTCATGCAACTTTAATCAAAGCTGTTCCAGTGAACTGCACATTGTATATATGTGACCTTTCCACCTACAAGGTTTATAGTTTTTGTCCAGAAACTTGTGTTTGGAAAGGGGAAGGATCTTTTGAATGTGCTGGCTTTAATGCAGGAGCAGTTGGAATAGAAGATAAAATTTACATACTAGGTGGTGATTATGCTCCAGATGAAATTACAGATGAAGTCCAAGTCTACCATAGCAACAGGTCTGAGTGGGAAGAAGTCACACCAATGCCAAGAGCCTTAACTGAGTTTTATTGTCAGACGATTCAGTTTAATAAATACAGAGACCCATGGTCATCTGTAGGGCAGTGTGCTCTGGAGCATTTTGAAACATTGTGAGTTATATGAGTCTACTTAAATGCACAAGTTTTTAAAACATATTATTTTTAGCTGTTGCTATAGTTTTTTGCAAATAGTTTATATTATATTATAAACATGTTCTGTTGACAACTTACGTTGTAGAATTGATTGTTTTTATGGTAATCATGTATATCAACTTTTACATAGGTTTATATGCAACTTCTTTTCAGATGTCGTTTGAATAATTTGCAGAGCAACATCACTTTTCAAGAAGTATAGTAATAGGGGTTTAATTTTGTAATATCTATGCACTTTTACTTATATCTTCATGAATGCCCCCATGGACAAATCGCTGAGCAAGAAAATTGTGTTGATATTTTTCCTTCATAACTTATGGTGTAGAAATATGCTGAATTTTTTGTTTAACCCGAGCAGAGGGGCTGTAGACATCATTGTGTCAGTTTACTCTTGCTGCATTGACAATAACAAGAGCAAATGCCAAAGAGGGCTTCACATTCACAAGGCATTGATTGACTCTGGATATTTAATGTGAAGGGAATAATGATTTTTACAGTTTTATTTCACTGTGGCCTGTTTTCCCTACTCCTGTACTTGCTGTCTGTCTTCATCCTAAAGCTGTTGTCAGACACCTCTGAGACTGACACTATTTTGTAAGCAATTGCTGTATGGTGTGTGATTCACACAGCAGCCTCCTGCACCTTTGCAGATGGTCATCTTGGCAGTGTTGTCAAACACAACTAGGCCAAAAGAGCAAGATTCTTGAGGGTGCTCTCATAACTAGGTCTTCCATCTGTCAAGTGTATAGTGCTACATACTACAGCCATGTCTATACTACTGGCTAAATCAGTATTGCTGCGATCGATGCCGCGGTATTGATTTAGTGAGCCTGGTGAAGGCACGCTAAGTCCATGGGAGAGTGCTTTCCCATCAACATCTGTACTCCACCTCCCCGAAAGACAGAAGCTACGTCAATGGGAAAGTGTCTCCCATCAACAATAGTGCGGTGCAAACACTGCTGTAAGTCAACCTAAGTTACGTCAACTTCAATTATGTAATTTACGAAACCGAAGTAACGTAACTTGGATTGACTTACAGCGTTAGTGTAGACCAGCCCTAAGTCACTGGGCTGGCCTCTACAGTAGTTTGTATCACAGATTCTAGATATTATTGCTTAAATTAACTGAATTGGAACAGTGTGTGTTTCAGTGCATATAAAATACCAAATACAATACTGAAAAATACACAAAAAACCCACACTTTAAAAATCAAAGTGGACAAGTATTTCTAAAGTCAAGTAATTGATTTTTTTTAAAAAATTGTAAATAGTGTGTGTTTTAACTGAATTAGAAGACACTTCAGGATATGTACTTTCACTTTGTACTTCACAATCCACCTTAGGTGTAGAAATACTATATGGTAACCACTAAGTATATTGCTTAGCTTTTTTTAACATAGTAAGCTATTATAATAAGAATGTTAAACTTGCAATGGATTTTTAGTATTCCTATTAATCTACATATAGGTCATGGGGAAAATTTAGCCCCCTCACCTCCAAAGTGGATCTTTCACAGAGGAAGAGGTGCTAATTAGGGTGTGCACACCCATTGCTGGGCTGCACGCACAGAGACAAGCACGGGAAGACTGGAAATAAGGAAAGAAGACAGACATCTGTCCTGTGGAGGGGTATTAGCCTGAAAGTAGCCTTCACAGAAGGGTTCTGTAATTTTCTACAACCTGGATGGGAAAGATTCCTTTTCTTTCCAGTGCTCGGCCCAGCTACTTGAATTTGCCCTAATGAATAATGTATACTATAGTGACAGTATATTTGAAACAGTAAACTCATGCTATGCTAGACAGAATTATACTAAGCATTTGGCTATAGCATGTATCCTGCTTAAGCAATGTAAAAAAATTAAAATTGCAGGGGAAAAGCTATAGAAATCTTTTCTGATAGTTTAGACTATCTGGATAATTTTAGAAAATACCACATGTGCATTGGGCTGACATTTTGGAAAGGTCAAGTCAGTATTAATGTCTGGAATTGACTATCTCTTTGTGGCTGTTTTTTGTGGCTAATATTTCTGTTTCAAGCACTATACAATCTAAGGCCCCAATCCTGCAATTGGTTATGCAGACACACCATTGAAGTCAGTGGGGCTCTGTGCTGGTGAATGGTTCTGTCCACCTGGGCCTTTTAGGATTGGGCCTTAACACAGGTAGTTCATAGAATTATATTAATATTTTTAGGGCAGTGCTAACTGCAAAAAAGAGCAGGGAAAAAGCAGAATCTTATGCTTTCATGCACACATCCTATTGAAAGTGTTTTCCAGAAGTGCCTAATATACACTGTCTTTCTCTGGCTATAAACCCCATAATATTTTAAATGGCAGAAATAAGATTTTAATTCTTCAGTTGGATTTCTGTGATTTTAGTGAGACACAGTGCATGTGACTATAGAATGGTTAAACCTACCAAATCCCCGTGAGTCTAGCTGCAATTGACGTCTCCCCTATGTGCAGGCCATAATGGCCACTTTTATCATATCAGTCTTAGATCAAGATTGCACCAGTCAGTACCAGGTATTCTCAGATGTTACCTGCTCTATTACAAGGAAATAAAGACAAAAACAAAAATAGCACTGGCTTAATAATTTGGTATCAGACAGCCATATGAAGTTAGCCAATATTTACCAAGATGACTTTCATAAGAACATAAATGAAATTTTGTAAATTTAAAGAGACTGTTCTTTAAATAAATCTGTAGTTTGTAATAAGATTTAGGTCAAATTCTGTTAACAAAAAATAGTAAACAGTTTGCTATTGGTATTGAGGTTTTAGTGTCAAGAAGGTAACATCTACTTTTATACTACTTTTTTTCCTAGATAATCCCCGAATTTATTTACAAACTATGGTTAAATATAATGTACTTCACAATCCTCCCACTGAAAGCAACTGTCACTTGGGTTAGAACACAGCGGTTGATTCTTAATGCAAAGCAAATGTTCAGAACAATTCAGGAAAAGTGAAAAACATCAAAATGAAACCGCAAGGAAAAAATCTAAGTAACTATATAGTATAATAACCCAGTTTCAGATTTGGTCAGGACACTGAAGCTAACGCTACTATTCTTGCAAAATCTAGGATGGAGTCTTACTAACCATGAGTTTTTACAACCTAATTGTCACTTCTCATCAAAAATATAGGGCCTCATTCTCCACTGCTTTGTCCTTGTGTCGTAGTTTACACCCATGTAAAGTGAGTAAAATTGATGTAAAATGCTAGGACATGTTGGATGTGCAGTTTATCAAGGTGTAAATGACAGGTTCAAGGGAATAGAGAATCAGGCCCATAGTATTTTTAACTATCACCATCACTAGCAACTTGGTGGGCTACGGTCAGCATTGAGTCAGGGGAAAGAATGACACCAACTGAATCACAAATAGTATTTATTATGTAACAATCTGACTTTCTTTGGAGGTCTTCTATCCAAGTACTGTTTAGGCCTAATCCTGTTCTGCT
Source organism: Lepidochelys olivacea (assembly GCF_965140295.1). Classification (NCBI taxonomy): domain Eukaryota; kingdom Metazoa; phylum Chordata; order Testudines; family Cheloniidae; genus Lepidochelys; species Lepidochelys olivacea. The sequence continues at coordinate 37,048,783 of NC_140411.1, read as the reverse complement.
TTGGGCATCTGATGGAATCATAACCCAAATGGTAAAACTCTCACTATTATTTATATCTGTATTTTGTCAAATATATATATAATGATGCTTCACTCAGATTTTTATTTGAAAATAGATATGTTCCTTTAATATTTTCTTAAAGTCGTGCTACATTTTGCATATCTAACAATGACTAAGAAATGTCTTTAAATCCAATAAAATATCTGTAAACAAAACCCATGTATAATTGATGAGAATGAAACCACGTGAAAGAGCTGACTGAAATGATTTTTTTTTTGCTCATAACTATAATTCAAGAGGGAAGCAAAATTTAAGGCACAGGTAAAAAAGAGGTGGTAGTAGATGCAGTCATTAAAAATTGAATGTTGTTTGTTTTAAAATAGCAGGCCAATTTCTCTGCTAGTGCAGCTACACTGAAGTTAATGCAATTACACCAGCAGATGATTTGACCCACTGTTCCAGGCTAAACCATGTACAATGCTATGTGCTGCCTAAAGATCATAAGGCATTTTACACATGTGCATTAAGTGGCTTTAACTTTTCTTCATCTATGGAGAGCACGTTGCTGTCCTTAAAGCACAAACAACTAGTAAATTGCACAATGCATCCTCTCAGAGGAGTAGCACTTACCTTTAGGTACCTCAGTGTTACACAAGGGCATGGAGACGACAAATGTAAGACATGTGGCTTGGTTAAGCAGTTACTTTTGTTCTGCCTTTCTGACACCATTGTTTCAGTGATAAAAATGGATGTGTGAGGTAAAATAATTTGTCAGTTTAACATATGCCTTGACTTCATTCCTAATTTCCCCACTTCTGTTATCCCATGAATTAGCAACATTTCTCTCAGTCATTTCTACACAACTATTTAAAATTTTTTACATATCCTACATCTGTCACAGGTCAGGGCCACAGCACCTGTATTCCCCCTCCATGGTACCCTTAAGAGCTCCCCTTCTAGGCTCCTCAGGCAAAGACCCACATCTCTCTTACTTATGACTGAGGTTTTTCTAGGCTGCACAGTTCCCTGCCTACACTGTGATATTCCCAGTAAGCCAGACCACCTAAAAGGCCAACCTCTGCACTTTGCTTTCTCTCCAGAGGCTATGAACAGCATAATTGTCCAAAATTATAAGTTACCATACAGCTTTTTATAAGCAAGCACATTTATTGTTAAAGTGAAAGCATTACAGAGAAAACATAAAAATATAAAAGAATCTATATACATGTTCAAAATTTGCAACTGAGTTTACCCTGTGCATTACAAGTTCATAACTGTCCCAGGTTCAGAACCAGAAGAGCCATGAATACTTCAGTCTTTCCTTTATAATAACTTGGGCCTTTGATCTTGGCCTCATATAACAGGTAATCAGCAGACAATGGCTCATGTCTCAGGGTATAACTTCAAAAGACTGAGTTTTTGCAAACAGGAAGTGGGGAATTTGCATTCACTTCCCCCTAGCTATTGCCCAGGAAAAAAACTTAACACATGTTCCAAAAGTCCATTTTTGTCGGGCACATTGTTCAATATAGTCCTTTAATACCACCACCACCACCCTCGGTCTCACACCTGTCATAGCTCCCCCCTTGAGAGGTTACATACAATCACAGCCCACAATAATGCATAAACCATTCATTTAATACAATGGACCCCAAAAATACTTAGTCTTAATTCAGTAAAGTCCCCCAAGCATACTGCAAGAAATTGCCTTATCTGTCACAACATCAAGCATTAAACAGAATGAAGTTGCTGAAAGGAATTTTATGACAATTATTTAATGTATGACTATTGTCATAATGCAGAATTATTTTAAAGAGATATATAATTCAAGTTTTGAATGATTTTTGGAGCGACTGGCAAACTAAAGGAAATTTTCCAGAGGCAGTACAATTTTTTAATGTGCATCCAGAAATGGAATTTGTCTACCACTGTGATTTCCTTTGCGTAATTAAAATGACCTGGACTAAAAACATATAAAAGAAATAACAGGTGTTCCTCATGACCACATTTAGATTCACTTATAATGTATTTATGCATGTATGTATGTATGTATCCCTACTCATGTTTGTGGTCATGTGTATTACAAATCCCAACTACAGATACTAGGAATGATGGTACACAGAATCCTGATATATGTACATTGGTGACAAATAATTACAAAGGAACAGATCTGGCAGTACTTAATCAGCTAAATTTCCCATGGAGTTTAATGTGTGCTTTGCCTGACTAAGGACTGCAGAATTATCCAATGATCAGGTGATAATGTGGTAGTATCAGTTACTTTACAGTTTCCATTGCCTCCAAAGAGTTGTTAGAATATGGTATGATATTTATGTAGCTATACAATTTACTAGGGTTATAATGGTATGGGAGAAAAAGGTAAATTGGCCCAATTCCTGCATTCAGAGAATTATATCTGAGAGCAGAATTGAGCTCAATGGTTAGGCATGTTAAACTAAAAACATGGCTTCAAAAGATAAGGGATCACATTCCTGCAATTCTTGTAGTCCTTAGTCATGTGAGTAATCTCATTGAAGTCAATGAGACTACTCAAATAGGAGTTACTTGTATGAGTAAGAGTATGCTTTATAAAACTGTTAATTACAAAAATCACAACATTAATGTGAATACTTTTTTGTAATTATTTTCTTTTGACTTCTGTAGACTCTCAATACATTATGAATAAAGCACATTCTTTTAGAAAGCCCAGAACTAAACTGGAGAATGTGATTGCTCTAAAGAATAATAAACATTACCTGTATTTTCACAGAATTATACTATCATGTCTGAAAGAATATAAATTGCATGTAAATGTATATGGTCTTATTTGTATTTAACATTAAACAGTACAACCAAAACAAGTAATTTATAATATTGACATATTGTATGTCAATAAATTAACATACAGCATGATTAATATAATATACAGTCAGCTAATATATGTAATTTCTTTAATATCTATTAGTTATTTTATTGAACCATCTTAATATTTTAGGAATGCTACATAAAATGTTATGACATGTTGGCAACATAAAAGGGTTTATATTTTAGTGGTTATCATAAATGTCAATATTAAAATTTAATATTTATTTTGTACTGAGCCATTATGTTTGCACAGACTTGGTGGTGTATTTTATTGTATTTATTTAATTATATATTATTTTCTGTATTATAAATAAATATTAGTAATCCATTAACTACAGGTTAAAGTTTAGTTATGTTTGCAAGACAGGGTAGCTTTACTGGGTCAACTTTCCTTCATGTGACTCCATGAACTAAGCCTTCATTACCATGAGAAGTAGATATTACCACAGTATATAGATGGGGAGACTGGCACAACAAGGAAGGTATGTTGGCACATTTTCAAAGGTGGCCTCTAATTCTGGGTGTCTTGAGTTTTTAGGTACCCAAATTGAAAGACTTTGAGACAATGTTCATTAAAATTAATGGAGTTACACCAGGAATAGATTTGGCGCACATTTATATCTGAACTTTTTTCTCACTTTACAATTCTTTTTCAACATCTGATAAAGAGTATAGGTCAGTAACACTAATATGCCATAGTTTTATGTGCTCTTCGGGCCTCACTGCTGTGTGGAAAAAATATTACTGATGATTAAGGCTGCGAGTTTGTCACAGAAGTTGCGGAAGTCCATGACTTTCCAAGACCCCCGGGACTTCTGCAGCGGCCGTTGTGGCTCACCCAGGGGCTGCATGAACAGCTTGGGTGGCCCCCAGGCCAGTTGCACTGACTGCTACTGGGGCAGTCTCCAGTCACCACGACTCCCCCCCCCCCGAACAGCAGGAGGAGTTTGGGTGTGGGAGGGGCTGGGGGTTGGGGCGCAGAAGGGCGTGAGAGCTCTGGGCAGTGCTTTCCTCAGGGGGGAGGCTCCCCAGAAGTGGCAACATCCCTCAGCTGCTAGATGAAGGCGTGGCCAAGCAGCTCTGCACGCTGCCTCCACCTGCAGCCACCACCCCCACAGCTCCCATTGGCCACCATTCCCAATGGGAGCTGCGGAGCTGGCAGTCAGGGTGGAGGCAGCGCACGTTGCTGCCTGGCGATGCCTCCACCTAGGAGCTGAGTGAGGGGGATGTCGCCACTTCCGGGGAGGCATGGAGCCAGGTAGGGAGCCTGCCAGCCCTGCCAACTGTCCCCGCGGGGGTCCCGGACGGCCCTCCCCAGCACCCAGGGCACCCCCAGGTAACCCTCCCTCCCCAAGATTTAGTCAGGGGTATATAGTACAAGTCATGGACAGGTCACAGGCCCTGAATTTTTGTTTACTGCCCGTGACCTGTCCATGACTTTTACTAAAAATACCCATGACTAAAAACATAGCCTTAGTGATGCTACTACGTTTGCTGAAATATTCATGCATTTGTGAAATAAAAGCACTGAACATTTGAATCTTCCTTTGGTATGACTTTCTTCCAAGATGTGTCTCAGAATATAGAGAACCTACAAAACAGTTAATTAAGTTAGCCATTTAGGTACAGTGCAGTCCTTTTCTGTCATCAATTTATTGCATGACTATATGACTTTACATGTCCTTGACACTGAGTAGATGCACCACACTGCTGTACTATGTTACAAATTGCTTTGAAATAATGAGATAGTTACTGTCATCACTGATAATGCTTTGGCACTATTTTCTCATTGTTAAAAACCTTGTTTTTCTTTTTTGACAAATATTTCTATGATCTTAAAGTCTTTAACCCCATTTTCATTCACGTTTAATCGTATGGCTGGACAATGGGAATGACATTATGTTCTGCTTCTCTTGTCCTTCATATTCTGCTATTGTCACTTCTGCATTTAGGTACAAAAGTAATTTCCCTCCCTCGCCCTATGTTATATGTGCCAATAACACTTGGTCCCAACAAGTTCTGTTATTACCAGGGATCCTACAAATCCATTTTCCGCAGAAAAACGTGGAATTTGTGTTTTTACAGAGAATCTTTAGCTTTTACATTTTGTGAAAAAATAAAAATGTATATTAACTATTGTGGCATTCCCCTGGTGTTATCTGGACCAGTGATCTGCTAGGTCACTCCAATCCTGGACTCTGGGAGCCAGCCTTACCCTGCTCTGCTGTGAGAACCCCCACTCCCGGGATGTTCATAGAATCATAGAATATCAGGGTTGGAAGGGACCTCAGGAGGTCATCTAGTCCAACCCCCTGCTCAAAAGCAGGACCAATCCCCAATTAAATCATTCATGCAGAGCCTCTAGCATGTAAGCTGCTCCCAGCTATGTGAGTGGACACTTTTGGCCAGCCGCTGCTTGGATTGTGAAACTGAATGACATTAGCCAATGTCTCTGGTTCCAGTCACAACCCTAGCAATCTCCGTCTTGCAGTGTCCAGTTATGCCCCCTGGACACTGCAAGCTTATATGAGTTCGTCAATTTAACAAAGAAATTTATATGTACCAAGCTTGTTATCCCAAGGGGAGTCTCTGACACTCTTCAAACCAAACACACTGCTTCAGGTGGAATAAACAAGCAAATGTATTAACTACAAAGATAGATTTTAAGTAATTATAAATCAGAGCACAAGAAGTCAGATTTGGTCAAATAAAATAAAAGCAAAACGCATTCTAAGCTGATCTTAACACTTTCAGTGCCCTTACAAACTTAGATGCTTCTCACCACAGGCTGGCTGATTGCCCTTCAGACAGGCTCTCCCCTTTGATCAGTGCTTCAGTCGCTTGGTGGTGATGTCTGTAGATGGAGGTGGAAGAGAGAGGAAGAGCATGGCAAACGTCTCTCCCTTTTATGGTGTTCTTTCTTCCCTCTTGGCTTTGCGCCCCCCCCTTCAGAGTCAGGTGAACATTACCTTATCATAATCCCAAACTGACCAAAGGAAGGGGGGGTGACTCCCTGAGAGTATAACAGATTCTTTTGTTGCTGCCTAGGCCAGTCTCCTTTGTTCCTGTGAGGCTGGGCTTGGTTTGTCCCATACATGCCCTGATGAGGTGTGAACTGCCCCTCTGTTCTTGGAGAGCTTTTGCTTGGGCTTGTTTTAAGCCATGAAGACACATTTTCAGCCTCATAACTACATACATGAAATTACAACCTATAACATTACATTACTATAACAATAATGCTCAGTGCATTATGAGCCTTCCGAATATAAGAAACTGTACTGGGTCAGACCAAAGGTCCATCCAGTCCAGTATCCTGTCTGCCGACAGTGGCCAATGCCAGGTGCCCCAGAGGGAGAGAACCTAACAGGTAATGATCAGGTGATCTCTCTCCTGCCATCCACCTCCACTCTCTGACAGAGGCTAGGGACACCATTCCTTACCCATCCTGGCTAATAGCTAATGGACTTAACCTCCATGAATTTTTCCAGTTCTCTTTTAAACCCTGTTTTAGTCCTAGGCTTCACAACCTTCTCAGGCAAGGAGTTCCACAGGTTGACTGTGCGCTGAGTGAAGAAGAACTTCCTTTTATTTGTTTTAAACCTGCTACCCATTAATTTCATTTGGTGGCCCCTAGTTCTTATATTATGGGAACAAGTAAATAACTTTTCCTTATTCACTTTCTCCACACCACTCATGATTTTGTAGAACCTCTATCATATCCCCCCTTAGTCTCCTCTTTTCCAAGCTAAAAAGTCGTAGCCTCTTTAATCTCTCCTCATGGGACCCATTCCAAACCCCTAATCATTTTAGTTGTCCTTTTCTGAACCTTTTCTAATTCCAGTGTATCTTTTTTGAGATGGGGGACCACATCTGTATGCAGTATTCAAGACGTGGGTGTACCATGGATTTATATAAGGGCAATAAGATATTCTCCATCTCTTTTTTAATGATTCCTAACATCCCATTTTCTTTTTTGACTGCTGCTTCACACTGCGTGGACGTCTTCAGAGAACTATCCATGATGACTCCGAGATCTTTCTCCTGATTAGTTCTAGCTAAATTAGCCCCCATCATATCGTATGTATAGTTGGGGTTATTTTTTCCAGTGTGCATTACTTTATCCACATTAAATTTCATTTGCCATTTTGTTGCCCAATCACTTAGTTTTGTGAGATCTTTTTGAAGTTCTTCACAGTCTGCTTTGGTCTTGACTACTTGAACAGTTTAGTATCATCTGCAAACTTTGCCACCTCACTGTTTACCCCTTTCGCCAGATCATTTATGAATAAGTTGAATAGGATGGTCCTAGGACTGACCCTTGGGGAACACCACTAGTTACCCCTCTCCATTCTGAAAATTTACCATTTATTCCTACTCTTTGTTCCCTGTCTTTTAACCAGTTCTCAGTCCGTGAAAGGATCTTCCCTCTTATCCCATGACAACTTAATTTACATAAGAGCCTTTGGTGAAGGACCTTGTCACAGGCTTTCTGGAAATCTAAGTACACTATGTCCACTGGATCCTCCTTGTCCACATGTTTGTTGACCCCCCTCAAAGAACTCTAATAGATTAGTAAGACATGATCTCCCTTTACAGAAACCATGTTGACTTTTGCGCAACAATTTATCTTCTTCTATGTGTCTGACAATTTTATTCTTTACTATTGTTTCAACTAATTTGCCCGGTACTGACTTCAGATTTACCGGTCTGTAATTGCCAGGATCACCTCTAGAGCCCTTCTTAAATATTGGCATTACATTAGCTATCTTCCAGTCACTGGGTACAGTAGCTGATTTAAAGGAGAAGTTACAAACCATAGTTAATAGTTCCGCAACTTCACATTTGAGTTCTTTCAGAACTCTTGGGTGAATGCCATCTGGTCCCGATGACTTGTTACTGTTAAGTTTCTCAATTAGTTCCAAACCCTCCTCTAGTGACACTTCAATCTGTGACAATTCCTCAGATTTGTCACCTACAAAAGATGGCTCAGGTTTGGGAATCTCCCTAACATCCTCAGCCATGAAGACTGAAGCAAAGAATTCATTTAGTTTCTCTGTGATGACTTTATCGTCTTTACGTGTTCCTTTTGTATCTCGATCGTCCAGGGGCCCCACTGGTTGTTTAGAAGGCTTCCTGCTTCTGATGTACTTAAAAAACATTTTGTTATTACCTTTTGAGTTTTTGGCTAGCTGTTCTTCAAACTCCTTTTTGGCTTTTCTTATTACATTTTTACATTTAATTTGGCAGTGTTTATGCTCCTTTCTATTTACCTCACTAGGATTTGACTTCCACTTTTTAAAAGATGCCTTTTTATCTCTCACTGATTCTTTTACATGGTTGTTAAGCCATGATGGCTCTTCTTTAGTTCTTTTACAGTGTTTTTAATTTGGGATATACATTTCAGTTGAGTGTCTATTATGGTGTCTTTGAAAAGTGTCCATGCAGCTTGCAGGGATTTCACTCTCGTCACTGTACCTTTTAATTTCTGTTTAACTAACCTCCTCATTTTTGCAAAGTTCCCCTTTCTGAAATTAAATGCCACAGTGTTGGGCTGTTGAGGTGTTCTTCCCACCACAGGAATGTTAAATGTTATTATATTATGGTCACTATTTCCAAGCAGTCCTGTTATAGTTACCTCTTGGACCAGATTCTGCGCTCCACTCAGGACGAGATCGAGAGTTGCCTCTCCGCTTGTTCATGTACCATTTGCTCAAAAAAGCAGTCATTTAAAGTATCAAGAAATTTTGTCTCTGCATTTCGTCCTGAGGTGACATGTACCCAGTCAATAGGGGGATAATTGAAATCCCCCACTATTATTGAGTTCTTTATTTTGATAGCCTCTCTAATCTCCCTTAATCATTTCATCGTCACTATCACTGTTCTGGTCAGATGGTCGATAATAGAGCCCTACTGTTATATTCTTATTAGAGCATGGAATTACTATCCATAGAGATTCTATGGAGCATGTGGATTCATTTAAGATTTTTATTTCATTTGATCTACATTTTCTTTCACATATAGTGCCACTCCCTCGCCCCCCTCACCCCGACACGACCTGTTCTGTCCTTCCGATATATTTTGTACCCCGGAATGATTGTGTCCCATTGATTGTCCACCAGGTCCACCTCACTTCACCAGGTTTCTGTGATGCCTATTATATCAATATCCTCCTTTAACATGAGGCACTCTAGTTCACCCATCTTATTATTTAGATTTCTAGCATTTGTGTACAAGCACTTTAAAAACTTGTCACTGTTTATTTTTCTGCCCTTTTCTGATGTATCAGATTCTTTATGTTTCTCATCTGATCTGGCCCATACTTTGTCCTCTTCCATCCTCTCCCCCTGACTAAAACCTAGAGAATCTCTATCAATAGACTGGTTTCAGAGTATCAGCCGTGTTAGTCTATTCGCAAAAAGAAAAGGAGTACTAGTGGCACCTAAGAGACTAACCAATTTATTTGAGCATAAGCTTTCGTGAATGCACTGAATGCATGATGAAGTGAGCTGTAGCTCACGAAAGCTTATGCTCAAATAAATTGGTTAGTCTCTTAGGTGCCACTAGTACTCCTTTTCTTTTTATCAATAGACTCTCCTCTAAGAGAAGTCTCTGTCCTATCCACGTGCGCCTCTGCAGCAATCGGCTTCCCCCCATCTTTTAGTTTAAAAACTGCTCTGCAACCTTTTTAATGTTAAGTACCAACAGTCTGGATCCACTTTGGTTTAGGTGGAGCCCATCCTTCCTGTATAGGCTCCCCCTATCCCAAATGTTTCCCTAGTTCCTAATAAATCTAAACCCCTCCTTTCTACACCATTGTCTCATCCACGCATTGCGACTCTGAAGCTCTGCCTGCCTAACTGGCCCTGCGCATGGAACTTGAACCATTTCTGAGAATGCCACCATAGAGGTCCTGGACATCGGTCTCTTTCCTAGCAGCCTAAATTTGGCCTCCAGGGCCTCTCTCCTACCCTTCCCTATGTCATTGGTACCTACATGTACCACGACCACTGGCTCCTCCCCAGCACTACACACTGACATGACAAACTTTGCATTAGATACCACACAATCATATTATAAGATGAACGTGGGGGTGCAGGGTGTTCCCCCAAGTTACAGAACGTCACAACTATTTACTAAATTATACTGGAAGTACCAGTGTTATAGTGGGAGATCTAGCTTTGAATGATCTGAGATACTTTGCAGCACCTTAATAGAGGCTTACAGAAAAACCTCCGAAGGAGTTTAAAAATGCCCTAAAATTTACTTCCCCTAATTGATATGATTAAAGTGGTGACAGTATCAGGACACTTTGGTTTGCATAAAACAGTAATTAGACGACAGTTCTGTTTCACTAGAACTCCCCAGGGTTTTCATAACTCACCAGCTATTTGTCATACACATGTGAATAAGATGTGGGATAAAATGCCCAATAAAGATAACATTATATCGTATGTAGATTGTCATAAATATAAAGGGAAGGGTAAACCCCTTTGAAATCCCTCCTGGCCAGGGGAAAGCTCCTCTCACGTGTAAAGGGTTAAGAAGCTAAAGGTAACCTTGCTGGCACCTGACCAAAATGACCAATGAGGAGACAAGATACTTTCAAAAGCTGGGAGGAGGGAGAGAAACAAAGGGTCTGTGTGTCTGTCTATATGCTGGTCTTGGTCTTTGTCGGGGATAGACCAGGAATGGAGTCTTAGAACTTTTAGTAAGTAATCTAGCTAGGTATGTGCTAGATTATGATTTCTTTAAATGGCTGAGAAAAGAATTGTGCGGAATAGAATAACTATTTCTGTCTGTGTATCTTTTTTGTAACTTAAGGTTTGGCCTAGAGGGGTTCTCTATGTTTTTGAATCTAATTACCCTGTAAGATATCTACCATCCTGATTTTACAGGGGGGATTTCTTTATTTCTATTTACTTCTATTTTTATTAAAAGTCTTCTTGTAAGAAACTGAATGCTTTTTCATTGTTCTCAGATCCAAGGGTTTGGGTCTGTGGTCACCTATGCAAATTGGTGAGGCTTTTTACCAAACCTTGTCCAGGAAGTGGGGTGCAAGGTTTTGGGAAGTATTTTGGGGGGAAAGACGCGTCCAAACAGCTCTTCCCCAGTAACCAGTATTAGTTTGGTGGTGGTAGCGGCCAGTCCAAAGACTACAGGTGGAATATTTTGTACCTTGGGGAAGTTTTGACCTAAGCTGGTAAAGATAAGCTTAGGAGGTTTTTCATGCAGGTCCCCACATCTGTACCCTAGAGTTCAGAGTGGGGGAGGAACCTTGACATAGATTATACATAATTTAATTGGCGTCTAAATTTTAGAGTAACAGTGTCACTTATTCAATGCATGAAACCTTCCCCCCTTGTGGTTGATATTTGAATACGCTTTAAATTTACATAGCTAAACATACTCCAATAAACTGCTTCCAGTGTATAGAGGTTACTCAATGGCAGATAGGGGTTCATGTTTTAATGCATTTCAAATTTCACTTCAGCCTCCAGATGTGAGTAATTAAAGTCATGAAAAGATGCAGAAAGCTTTAAAAATCACCCCTAAAGACTGTGTCATTGAGTTTGGCAAGAAAAAATGTCAGAGTGATGGTAATGTGCTGTTCTGTACTATACACAGCAAGGCTGCAGATTACGTTTGAAGGCAGACAATTGTGGAACACACGGAAAGCTGGCACCATCTTCTTCCACAACTGGCTAATATAAATGATTCTACAGTGGTGGCACAGCAGCTGCTCAAATTCAGTTTCTGAGGAAAAGAGCTCTTTTAAATTATGTGCATAGCTACTATATGCAAATATGTGCTATTTTTATTTATCATCTTTTCTATGGTCCTCATCACCTTAGTATCTAAGTGCCTTACAATCAAATCAGTGTATCTTCAATGCTCCATTCAATTAATCAAATTGACAGATGGACTGAAGCACAGAGTGTAATTACTGTTACCCACATCCTCCCTTTTTCTGCCTTTCTGTTATTTTCGCTTGTGTCCAGTCTTAAATAGTTTGGAAGGTCTTTGGGATGGGAACGTGGCACCCTATGTGTCTGTACAGCATCTAGCAGAATGGGGTTTCAAGGCATTATAAATATACAGATAACACCTAGCAATTAAAACTTGGTCATGTTATATGTGTTCATTGGTGAGAAATGATGCAGTATTATTAGGTGCATGCATTTATTAATGCCACAATATCACATATGTAAACCAGTGTGATCCTCTCTTGGTAGCCCGACTTTTGCCATGCTATCTTTTTTAAATGTATTTTTCTATTATTGAATTTAGTGGGCAAATGATGCAAAAGTTTTACAGAAATAATTTACCAAATTTATAAAGAAGTACATTATGATTCTTTATACTCTTCCTGTGTTTGCTTTCTGCAAATATTCTAGCAAGTTAGTTTACTCACAAGATTGTTCACTGAAACTACACATTTTGAGCTACCACCACAGAACATGAACTAAAAGCAATTTTTAATTAATTTTAAGTATTCACACCAGAAACCAGATTAATCCAATCAGAAAACCTACACGTCCAATCAAAGCAGCTTCAGTTTCAAATACTAAATATTGCATGTGTTAAAGGACTATTTAAAAATTATCTACCATCCAAAAAGTATTTGCAGAACTCAATGAATAAATCATTTTGATAATAAATACATTTGTGCAAATCATGCTCTGTTTGTGGACCATTTTAAAGAGAAAAAAAGGCAAGTTTAATCAAATAAATTATGTGCAACAGAATCAGCACCAAGTATTGTGTTACCAAGGCAACAGAATATAATGCAAAGGGCAAATGCCAGATATATATGATGTGGCTGTGGGGACAAAAGGAAAGCAGCAGCATTGCAGGATTGTTAACCTTAATCTCCACAAAAACATTCTTGCTCACCGAAATTCTCTAAAAGGGATGACACTTTGGGGTCAGGTAAGCAGCATTTTAAAATCAGAGTAATCTATTTTACATTACATCTTCATCTTGTTAAATATAAGTATAAATACCACATTTACCATTTAAACATTTCACATGCAAAAAATCCTGCATTAATACAACTTTAAGGTTACATAATTAAAATAAATGCAAAATTTAAAGTTTCTAGAGAAACATTAAGTTAGCCATATAATGTATGTGGCCTTAATTCTATAGCAGATGGATTGTGGTGCCTATGATTTCAGTGTGACACCATATGGAAATAAGGGCCTATCTGCACAGATCCAATTACAGGATCTCCTATATTTTGTAGTGTATTTATTGTCCAGTAGTACCTAGATGCTAAGATCAAAATTTGGCCCCTCTCATGCTAGGCAACATTCAAACATAAGGAAAGACAGTCACTACCCTAGAAAGCTTGTCTATATTAAGACAAGACATGAGTGAAAGTAACAAAAAAGGAGGGAATAGGGGAAGATGAAGGTAACAGTAACAGGAGCACATGGTTATACAAACCAGCTATGAGCACAATCTGATTACTTGAAATTATCTAATGAGATTTTAAATTATAAGGTACATAACATATAATAAATACCAGTTCCTAATGTCCATTATCATAAATGTATGTACATATATGTAAATATAGTATTTTCAATTTCTGCTTCTCTTGTTAAAAATGTAATTTGTTTTTTATTTTGTTCTACGTACACCATACAAAATGTGTGAAATGATTGAGCTAACTTTTCTATGTGAACCTTACTTTTCGCATTTCCTGACTTAATGCATTCCACTAAAATAATGTACGTCTTATAAGTCTGTCGACACAGGGAAGGGTTGCAGAATTCCCCTCCACCACCACCATTACTAAAGTACAATTGCACCAGCATAGGTGGGCTGTTGTTTAACAAGTATAGACTCATGGGGTTAGAAGGGACTGGAAGGGTCTAGTGTAACCCTCTGCAAAGATGCAGGATTTGTTGTGTCAGGCATGTATGGTTCTACAAACTGATCTCTCCAAAGTGGCCTCTTTTGCTCTTTGATAGAACACGCTACAGGAATGCAGATCTTTAACTCTTTCAGGGTCATTAAAGATCAGCCCCTGTTTTGTGAAGGCTTTGGCTAATCCCCTATGCTGGGCTGAGTGGTTAGTCTGCAGTGGTGGCTCTCAATTAAAACTGATAAGGTTCTCCAATGGGATTACCAATAATGCGGGCAGGGGGGAAATGCTGCAGGGTAGGTTTGCAGAAAATATGGCCTGATGAGGCCACTACCCAAGGTATTCAGAGCTTGCAGTGGGATCCTGCTCTGCTTGTGACTCCTGGGTGCTGAAGGAGTGGGCCAAGCCAGCAGGCGGTGCTCTATGCCAGACGCTCTTCCCCCCTCATTTCCAGCAGCAACTGGCCTCATGGTTCAAAGAGCAAATCTGCTTCTGCTGGGAAGGGCATAGCCCATCATGGGTGGGGCACGTCGCATAGGCTGGGGAAGACTGTGCCTCCCCAAACAGCCCTGCCCATGCTCCTCCCCGAAGCCCCCTCCTGCTTGTCCTTCCCCATTGGTCCCAGTCCAGGCAGGCTGCTCCTCTTCAGGGAAGTGTGCTGGGGCTAGGGCGGCTGAGACTTGGGGTGGCTGGGTCTGCCCATTGCTGGGCGGCTCCTGGGCACGGGGGCCGTGCCACCCCGATGCTTAGGGGAAGGGGGCCAGAGGCGCTGGGCCTGCCTGCCCTGTGCTTGAGCGGGTTCGGAGAGCACTGGGGGGGGAGGGGATGCACTGCCCGCCCGCTCTGTGATCTGTGCCCAGCCAATGCCCCCCAGCTTGCCCTGTGCTCAGGAGCCGGGGGCGGGGGGGGGGCAGCGCGTCGCCAGCCCGGCGCTTAGGCAGGGCTTGTGGCCGGGGGGGCTGGCTCTGGCAGGGGTGGGAGGGGTCCTTGGTCAGGTGGGCAGAGCTGGTAGGGGCCTAGCCTCCCCCAACGGGCAGTTCACTCACCACCCATGGAGCCCATCTCGGGCTAGGGAGACAGCAGCGCACCCACTGCATGGCACAGCGACACCCAATGGACCCCGGCTCGCTCAGCTGCAGCGCCACTCCAGGACCCGACCCTCGCCCTGGTGAGACACTGCCTCCCCCCTCCAGAGGCACAGCTGGGCAAGGGGGTGGGGCTACCCATGGGGAGACACCCTGCCCTCAGGCGAGGGGGCCGGCAATTAACAATGGGCCCTGCCCTCTCTGGCTCTTGCCTGGCCCCGCCCACGTCTGGCTCCTCAGTGACCCAACAGGCACTAGTCTGGAAGCTCATTGCTGCAAAGGGAGTGGGAACTGCTTCCCCATAGCCAATCGCAGATAGGAATCGTGGCAATCAGCACAGCCAGCCAATGGGAATGGGGGGAGGGAGGTGCAGAGCCGGTGGTCCCAAATTCAGAGAAGTTGTGAAGATGAAAGCACATTTCTGGGATTCCGGCCCGCTTGGGTGTGTCACAGGGACAGAGGCAGGACTTCACGCAAGTACCTAAACCGGTCCCACCATTAGGAGCCCTGGAAGCAAGGAGTGGCAAATACCTGGGCGGTGCATCGCATAGGCTAGGGAAGGCTGTGCCTCCCCAAACAGCTCAGCGTTGCCCCGCCCATGGTCTTCCCCAAAGCCTCCTCCTGCTTGCCCTTGGCCCCAGCCCTGGCAGGCTGCTCCTCTTCACCCCGGTGCTCGAATTTGCTACCTGCAGCCGTTACTCATATGTAAGGGATTGTAAAAACCTGCTAGCTGATGCAGCAAGTTCCTACAGGTAGCAGTTTCTCATACTCTTGGGTGCAAGAAACTGCTACCTGTAGGAATGTGTTATATGTATTTGCTACCTCTCGCCTATCTTCTGGTACAAAGGTAGTTAATTGTTACAAGTTGCAGTTACTGATACTTAAAGTTGTTCTTATTTGCTGACTTGTCCTAATTTGCTAAAACTTGACAGTAGTGTGAGATGAAAGCATAAAGTCTTCGGCTTCCAAACGATCCTGCCTGGTGTATATATGTATCAATTACCTCTTAATAGAGGATTGTAAAAAATAGAGTGAAGTCTTTAAATATAATTTATTTTGCAGCTTCATTTACTTCTGCCCAAGTGACCTGTGTGTTGGATTCATTTTAGTGGGATGCGGACCATATTGAGGATAATTTAAACTCTTAAACTCTTAATTTCCTTAGGGCTTGCCTTCAGTATTCTTCTATGCTAGTGCAACCTCTGTCCATTACAGTTCATCAACTCATCAGGCAGGCACAGGCAGAAATAAACTTGCCCTGTTGCCTTGACTGAGAAAGGTTTCTGATCAAAGGGAGCATAGATTCCAAGCAAGCTTCTTGGGTAATATCTCATTGGAGATGAAAGGGCTTGTTCAGAAAGAGATTTTGAAGTCTGTAGGGTAAAGATGAGCCAGATGGGTTTGTCTCCATGCAGGTATATTTTAGTTTTTGGGGGTGGGGTAGAAAGGAGAGAGAAGTATTTTGGATTTCCTATTTCCCTTACTGAGGGCCATCTGTGCTCACCTGAAATTTTTCCTGGCAGAAGCAGTTCCTATCTATTTATTACTGCATCAGAAATGGCTGCCATCACACAGAGGCATTAGTGGTGGTGGAAGTGAAAGAAGGCAAAGAAGTTTTTTCCCTCCCCAAAACACTACCTTGCATGTGGAAGCCATAATGTTGCTACTGCTTCATATAGTGCTTCATATATAGTGCTTCATAGTAGGCTTGTTTAGCCAACTTTAATTTGTGTGACTATTTAAAAACATGAGTTAAATCTAATAACGGTCTCACCCCTCATGAGTCCTCAGCCCTCCTCTTCTTCCCCGCCCCCAGGAGGAGAAGGTGATACATCTTCAAGCAATGGTAGTAGGAGGGGTGTTTGTGCTGGTGGAAGCCAGGGGAAGCCCTGGGTCCACCAGGAGCACTGGGGACTGAGGGTTGCCCTCACCAGTACAGAATAGGTGTAGCAGCATATAGTCCACACAGTGCATGGCTTCTCTGGGGTGCTCAGTATAGCTGGCAGTGCCTTCTGCCCCTCTAAATATTTACAAACGGGGAGGGGCAGAAGGTACCTCACTATTGTAGATATCTCAGTAGATATTTTCCAAACCCAATAATAATGGTTGCAGTAATTTTAAGACAACAGCCAAGGATCGCTCCTGAGAAAGCCAGTGGGTTTTCCCAGATTGGATTAATTTGAACTTCAGTCACAGTGTATCTTCCAAGATGCTCTGTCCTTTTGGACTCTTGCTGAAAAAAAGAGTATAATGAAGACATTAAATTTATAGCTGAAGTAGATGGCCTCTGAAGTGTGTATTGGAGAGATTAGAGTTACACTTTTCTCTGAGTAAAGCTTGTTCTCCACTATGTCTTCCGGAGAAGTTTGCCGGTCCATCAAATGCACAAATAGCCATCTCTTTGGGATTCAATTTACAAGCATTTAACTCTTCTAAAATGTGGGTTGTCAGAGATGCCGTCGATGTGTTTTCTATAACCTGAACATCTAGAAATTCATCTGCTGGCCTACCACTGATATCAAGATAACATACGCAGTGACTTAATACTTGACACCCATTTGCATCGGTGTGTTCATCAGCCATGTATGCACATTTTCTGAATGTGGTGAGAGAGTTTGTCACTTTTTCAATGCTGAGACTTTCACTGTTGCACTGCATGCTTCTAACCAGTCAGTTGAGTTTCTTGCAGAAAGATAGTGAGCATTTGCTGGTCTTGGTCGGAACCAGTGAACAACTTCAGGATTAACAAATTACAATGAACTTTACATTGGCCTCCAGTTTGTAGTGTGTGGTATCTCTTGCTTAAAAAGAGAAATTATGATGTGACAGCCATGTTTGTTCACATAAACTGTGTTGTGTCTCCAGCATTCTTAACAGCCTCATTAAGTACTTCTAAAATTGTCTTTGACATTGACTGACTTATAAGGCTTTCTGCATGTCGATATAGTCCAGAGGATTGGTGTTTTTCAGCCTTTTCACATAGTTTGTCAGCATTGGCTTTGCTGATCAGTCTGGCAAACCAAGTTCCTCCACTTTTAAATCTATGGTATTCTCACATCTTGAATACTGTGGGCAGTTCTGATCACCCTATCTCAAAAAAGATATATTGGAGTTGGAAAGGTACACAGAAGGGCAACTAAAATGATCAGGCGCCTGGAACAGCTTCCATATGAAGAGAGATTAAAAAGACTGGGACTTTCTGGCTTGGAAAAGAGTCGACTAAGGGGGGATATGATAGAGGCCTATAAAATCTGGACTGGTGTGCAGAAAGTGCATAAGCTTCCTTACATAACACAAGAACTGGGGGTCACTCAATGAAATCAATAGGCAGCAGGTTTAAAACAAACAAAAGGAAGTACTTCTTCACACAACACACAGTCAACCCATGGAACTCTTTGCCAGGGGATGTTGTGAAAACCAAAACTGGAACAGGATTCAAAAAGAACTAGATAAGTTTATGGAGGATATGTCCATCAATGGCTATTAGCCAGGATGGGCAGGGATGCAACACCATGCTCTGAGAGCCTGTTTGCCAGAAGCTGGGAGTGGATGACAGAGGGTGGATCACTCAATAATTGCTCTGTTCTGTTAATTCCCTTTGAAGCACCTGGCATTGGCCACTGTCAGAAGACAAAAAGAAAAGGAGTACTTGTGGCACCTTAGAGACTAACAAATTTATTTGAGCATAAGCTTTCGTGCTTATGCTCAAATAAATTTGTTAGTCTCTAAGGTGCCACAAATACTCCTTTTCTTTTTGCGAATACAGACTAACACGGCTGCTACTCTTAAACCTGTCAGAAGACAGAGTACTGGGCTAGATGGACCATTGGTCAGACCCAGCCATTCTTATGTAAAATTAACTATAATATAATAAAAATGTTTAGTACAAAAACTTCCAACACCAGCCAAAATTGATCACTTGGGCAACACAGCTCTGGCTGCTGGATATCTAGGTAGAGTAGGTGAGTTCATGTAAATATAGTCTGGTCCTGAAGCCTTCCCCCACCCCCTGGGTCATCACTAGCTGTCAGGGGAGAGCTCATTCAGACCTTGCTTACAAATCGTAATTTTAAATTATAAGGTTGGCCAACATTGCCAAAATGAATGCGCCAACATTGTCAGAAAAAACAACAGCTGTTCGAGGAAGCTAGTCTTTGTTCATACTTTTCAAACCTATTATACTTTTTCAGGTACAAGTGTTTTATCATACACTATATATGCTTTTAAAGTGTGTATTAATGTTTCAATTCACATTTCCAACCAACCACTAAATTGGCAACACTGCATGTAACCAGTTGACCAGGGGGGAATGTTGGGGAAATTCGGGGGGGGGGGTATAGGGAAGTCCTTGCTGTCACTGAATTAAGTCTCCTGCAGCACCTCAGTAGGTTACATCAAACAAAGAGGAGGTGCAGTGACTAGGCATTGGGATATCTGTGCCTTTAGGAACCCAGCATGGGAAGCCTATGCTGAGCGGTACTGTCTGTGAGAGGGGAAATAAAAAAGCCTCTCTGCCCCCCCCCCATATTTTTGCAAACACTGGTGTCTCAGTCCATCGGGGTAACCGTTACCCCCTCTGCCCCTGCCTGTGCCAGGGTTTTGTCCTCTGTCACCCTCTGGCAGTGCCGCACCCCGGGCTTACCTCCAGCTCTTTCCCCCCGCCCCATCCCTGATTTTGCCCTTCTGCCCCTATCCTAACTCTGCCTCCAGCTGCTTGATCCCCCCACCAGTCAATTTCCAGCCACTGATCAGACCCCGGCCACCTCTCTCCTCTGATTTGCCCCTTTTTAACCACTGGAAAAAGCACTCGCAGAATCTCATGCCCAGTAAAAGCAGCGCGAAGGGCAGCGGCTTCAGCAGATGTCACGGAACATGCTCAGTTTGTGAGCATGCTCAGCACACCCTAAGTAGCAAGTGCCTAGGGCGGAGTTTCTGGTACTCCATCTGGGGCGCTGGGGCCGCCCGCCCTCTGCTTGAACGGGCTGGAGGGGCGCCCCCCCACCCCGCCCTCAAGTTCGGGGGCGGCGCGGGGCCTCGCGCCGCCCGCTTGCTCTGCGCTCGGGGCCGCGGGCAAGGAGCCGCGCGCCGCTGGCTCGTCCACCCGCTCTGTGCAGGGGCGGGAAAGGGGGGGGGCCACGCGCCGCTGACCCGCCCCCCCCCCCCAGAGGGCGCCCCTGGGCGCGTCGCCCGCCAGGGGCGAGGAGATTCCGGCGGGGCCGGGGCCGGGGGCGGGGCCTTGGGCGGGGGCCAGCCTCCCCCAGCGGGCGGTTCACCCGCCGCCACGGGTTCTCCAATGGGAGACGGGGGGCTGTTAAAGGGCCGGTGAGCCGACCGAAGGGGAGTGCTGGGCGCCGGTGAGTAGTTCGCGCTGCTCCCTGGGGACTCCAGGGTCGGGCTGGGGCGGCTCCCCTCACTGACGCGGCGCGGGACAGGAGCCCCCCCACCCCCCCGCAGGTTCCGGGGGCCGCGGGGGCCTTTGCCTCTTTGTAGCGCACTCACCCCCGGCCAGGTCCCGCGTGGAGGTGAGAGGGGTCCAGCCCCCCACCCCCGGTAACCCCAGCGCCCCTGGTGGGGCTGAGGGGTCCATTCGCGTCTGCTCCCCCCGTTAACTCAGCCCCATTTGCGCGGGGGGACACAGCCCCCTACAGAGCTCAGGGACCGGGGGCTCCTCTCTGGAGGTACCCCCGCCCCCACCGCTTGGCTCACTTAACACAGGACTGGGCTGGAGCCGGCCGGGGTCTCCCTTCCCATCTGTGAGCCATAATCCGGCCTGCCCCACGCAGCCTCCCTCTGTTGGCAGGAGAAACTCTCTCCTTCCCCTTCCGGCTGCGGAGCAGTCCTGGTCCCTTCCTCGTACAGCGCTGGCTGCAGCCCCGCGCGGGGCGGATTCTGGCCGGTGAATCCGTCTCGTGGGAACTAGGCTGGCTGGCCATGTCCTCAGCTCTGCTCCCGCTGCTTTGCTCGGTCTTCACTAGCTTGTTCTTCCTGCCAAATTGCGATTGTTCTCTCCATTACTTGTCTCATGCCAAAATTAAACTCCGTGGAGCAGGGATTGCCTTTCCTTTACATACGTCCACAATGACCGTTTCAGCCTGATCGAGATCTTCCCTGAGCTGGGCCTCTAGCTGTTACTATAAAACAAACAATAGTTTGTTCCAAAGGCAGTGTTGCGGTCTCTCACGATTTTATCATGAGGCTTAGGCTATTTGATTTTTTTCCTTAAAATCCTAACTTCATGATACTACTCCAAAATCTCAACTTTTATTTTAAAAAAAAAATGTTTCTACTCCTTATGGTTGTAGAGATTGAAAATCATGAACCCTAAAATTTCAAAAGCCAGAAGGCAAATAAATAGAACTCCAAATGAATTATTTTTTAAATTTAATTTTAAGCCAACTCATGATTTGGGGGGGCCTAACCCATGATTTTTGAATGCTTGGGATTGGGAATGCTGCATAAGAGTGAGAGTTGGAGCCCCTATGGGCACTTATAATATGGTGCTAGGCACCACGTAAGCACATCGACACAAAATACAGATCTTTTCCTGTGAAATGCTTTGAATTTCTTTTCTTTTCATGCACTCTTGTGTTATTCTGTCATATTTGTCTACTTCAGCCATCACAAATCCTTTATCATTTCTCTAATCTGCCCCAGCAGCTTTCTTTTGAATGAGCTTCCCTTCTTCCCAACTTGGTGCATTCAGCAAGTGTCATTGCCTTACTTTAGAGTCCTCCTTCAAAACCATTGATGACCTCTGAGGTGTTGAACTCATGACAGGCAGTAACTGTAAATATGTACATCCTGCCACAGCCAACCCACTTCTTCCATGAAAGCAAAATTCTTATACGTACTATACCAGTCAGCAGCTTTTGTAAAATACATTTTGAAATATGGTGGTTATGTTTTCTCTACATCTAACTAGACTATGGACATTTTCTGGTGTACCACCATTTTTGTCTCTTAAATACTTTATGCAGATAGTTTTGTGTGCTCAATAAAGTGCTTTTCTGTAGGGGCAACAACCATCACAACAAACCAGAACTTTGAGAACACCATTATAGTTTCAAGCACTATGATTAGTGTATGAAATCCAGAGTGATGTTATATGACAGTGGAATTAATGAAAAGTTAGATCAGTCAAATCCTTCAGATACACTCTGTAAATTAACAAGATTAGGACAAGTTATTAATAAAGAAAATAGTTCTTGTGAAAATATACCATCTCCTCAGCAATATGAAATGCAAAACTAGGGGAAAAGGTAACACATACTTACCAGTTAGAAGAGAGGGAGCTGCAACCAGCAGCTACTACTTTTTAAATGTCTTTAGGCTTGCAGTTGTTTGGCTCTGCCAAATATAAAGGGCTAACCCTAGAAAGGCATGCTGGGAAAAAAGTCTGTATAAAAAGGAAAACCCTGTCCAGGAAAGGAATAGCTGGAATTGGGAAGTTAGTAAGGAAACTGTCTAGCTGCATCTTTATGTACCATCTATCTTTGATCCAGCAAAGCACTTAAGTACATGGTTAACTTCAGACACAGTAGTTTTTTGACTTCAGCAAGACTACTCGTGTGCTTAATTGCTTTGCTAGATCAGGGACAGAGGACTCAGCAGTTTGCAGGATCTAGCCCTTAATAAATTGTAAGTCTGGAATACCACAATTGTTATTCTTATATGGTTTATAGTGTGGTCTGTTCAGGGGGCTTTGTGCTGAGCCTAGTGGCCTGATAGGCAAGGTAGAGAGCTTCCTAATGAGACTCTAGCCTGCCATTCTTTCTTTCCTAATCCCAATAGGTAAGGCTGCATGTCTGTCACAGAGATGACGGAAATCACGGATACCGTAACCTCTGTAACTTCTGCAGTGGGTGGTTCAGCTGGCTCCGCTCCAGCCACTGCTGGGGCAGTCTTTGGCCACCTTCCCCTCACCCCCAGCAGCATCAGTAGTAGTTTGGTTGTGGGAGGGGGCTCAGGGCTGGGGCACGGGTTTGGTGTGTGTGGTGGTGCTTACCTCGAGGGCGGCTCCCCGGAAGTGGCTGGCATGTCTTTGCAGCCCCTAGGTTGGAGGGGCCATGGAGCTCTGCGCGCTGCCCCTGCTTGCAGGCACTGCCCCCGCAGCTCCCACTGGCTGCAATTCCCAGCCAATGAGAGCTGCGGAGCCAGCGCTTGTGGTGGGGGAGCACCCGGCGCCCCCCTGGCCTTTCCTTTCCCCAGGATCTGCAGAGACATGCTAGCCGCTTCCGGGGAGCTGCGCAGAGCTGGGTAGGGAAACTGCCAGCCCTGCCAACCCTCCCACCCCAGCACCAGCAGGGGACCTGGGCTGCGTGCTGCCGCCCACCCCAGCACCTGCAGTGCCCCCCTGGACTGCCCTGCCTGAGCACCCCGGCCTGCCCAAGTTTTAGTTAGGGGTATATAGTACAAGACATGGATAGGTCATGGGCCATGAACTTTTGTTTACTGCCCGTGACCTGTCCATGACTTGTACTAAAAATACCCATGACTAAAATGTAGCCTTTCCTATAGGATCCCTTGACAAGGGGGCAGGGTTAACTAGGGAGAACTGGGGTTTAAAAGTCCAGCTCCTAAGTAAGCAGAGGAGCTAGCAAATGGAGTTTTGTGAGGAAATTTAGAGAAGGAACATGAGAGCCAGATACAACTAACAAATATTATCTAAACTTAGGCCAATAAGGCCCCGAAAGAACAAACAAACAAACTCTCTGCAAGAGTAAAAATAAAGGCAGAAATCCAGCAGCAGAGTGGGGGCTATCCAGTTTATTGCACTGAATGCATCTTGTATGATTACCTGCCTTGTGGGCAGGTGGCATGTGTGCATTCAGTGCAATCAACTCGTGGCCCTCAGGGACTGAGTATGAGTTCTTGAGACCAGAGTGGCTGAACTGGAAGAGCTAAGGGAGACAGAGAAATACATAGAGGAGACTTACCAGGACACAGTAGAGTGGTCCCAGCACAAGTCTGACAGCCTTTGTGCTGTTGAGGAGGATGAGAGCCTCCGGGAAGGAGAACATCAAACTGAAGCAGAGAAAAACAATCCTATAGTTAGGACCCTCCTTCCAGATGATGTCCTGGTATCATCAGTGCAGATACCCCTCTGGGGAATGGGACCCCTGTTATTAGGAGGAGAGGTAATAATAATGGGGGATTCCATTATTAGAAATAGTGATAGTTGGATTTGATTACCAGGAGAACCACATGGTGAATTGTCTGACATGGTGTACCTCTCAAGACGTCTAGATAGACTTATGTGCAGCGCTGGGGAGGAGCAGGTGGTTGTGGTACATGTAGGTACCAATGACATAGGGAAAAGTCAGAGAGCGCTCTCAAAGGCCATATTTAGGGTGGTAGGTAAGAGATTAAAGCCCAGGACCTTCATAATAGCATTTTCCAAAGTATTCCCAGTTATTTTGATTTAGTTGGGGATTGGTCCTGCTTTGAGCAGGGGGTTGGACTAGATGACCTCCTGAGGTCCCTTCCAACCCTGATATTCTATGATTCACATGCAGGGCCAGTTAGACAAGCCTAAACTGCAGTCTCAATGTGTGGATGAGATGATGGTTTTCAGAAGGGGATTTAGGTTTATTGGGAACTAGGGAACCTTTGGGAGAAGGAGGAGCCCAAACAGGAAGGATGGGCTCCACCTAAACCAAAACGGAACCAGATTGCTGGCATGTAAAATTTAAAATGTCATAGAGGAGTGTTTAAACTAAGGGCCAGGGGAAAGCTGACAGGTGCAGTGGAGTACATGGTTCAGACAGCAACATCCTTTAGGGGAGGATTTATAAAAGGGGATGCTCTATATCCTAGTAAAAAGGAGATGATATACGTTTATGGAGTACAGATAGGAACTTCAGAGAAACCGTCAAACAAAAAAAGAGTCCCACTTAATTACATCATATGAAGGCAGACAACTAAATATTAACAAATTTTATAAGTGCTTGTATACAAGTGCTAGAAGTCTAAATACTAGGATGGGTGGACTTGAGTGCCTGGAATTACATGATGCTATTGATATAATGGGCATCACAGAAATTTGGTGTAACAATGATAATGGGGCACAGTAATTCCAGGGTACAAAATATTTAGGAATGACAGAGTAGGTTGTGCTAGTAGGGGAGTGGCACTATATGTGAAAGAAAGCATATAGTCAAATATAGTAAATGAATCAAACTGTACCATAGAATCTCTATGGATATAAATTCCATGCTTGAATGATAAGTGTATAGCAGTAGGAATATACTACCAACCACCATGATGGTGATGGAACTGTGAAATGCTCAGAGAGATTAGCCAGGCTACAAAAAAAGAAAACCTAATAATATGTGGGATTTAAACTATCCCCATATTGACTAGGTATGTACCTCAGGTTGGGATGCAGAGAGAAAATTTCTAGACATCATTAAATGATTGCTTCTTGCAGCAGTTAGTCCTCGAACCCACAAGGGGAGAGGCAATTCTTGATTTAGTCTTAAGTAGTGCACAGGATCTGGTTCAAAAGGTGAATTTAGCTGAACTGTTCAGTGATAATAACCATAATATAATTAAATTTAAAATCCTTGTAGGAGAGAAAATGCCAAAGAAACCCACTACAGTAGCATTTAAATTCAAAAAGGAGAACTAAACAAAAATGAGAAAGCTAGTTAAATAGATATTAAAAGGAATAGTCACAAGAGTGAAATGCCTGCAAGCGGCATGGAAACTTTTTAAAAACACCATAATAGCATCTCAAACTAAATGTATACCACAAATAACACCCTCCCCCTCCCACCAACAAAACAGTAAGAGGACCAAAAAAAATGCCACCAAGGCTAAATAATAGAGTAAAAGGTGGTTAGAGACAAAAATACATCATTTTAATATTGGAAGTCCATTGGAAGGCCTTTCCTACTAAGGAAAACAGAAAGGAGCATAAACTCTGGCAAGTCAAGTATAAAATTGTAATTAGGCAGGCCAAAAAGGAATTTGAAGAGCAACTAATACCGCATGCAGATCTGGTCACCCCATCTCAAAAAGGCTATATTAGAATTGAGAAAGTAGTACAGAGAAGGGCAACTAAAATGATTAGGGGTATGGAACAGCTTCCATATGAGGAGAGATTAAAAAGAGTGGTTCTTTCATCTTATAAAAGAGACAACTAAGGGAGGATATGATAGATGTATATAAAATCTTGAATGGTGTGGAGAAAGTGAATAAGGAATTGTATTTTACCACTTCGCATAACACAAAAACCAGGCATCACTCAATGAAATTAACAGACAGCAGGTTTAAAAAAAACAACATAAGGAAGTAGTTCTTCACGCAATGCACAGCCAGCCTTTGTAACTCGTTGCCAGCGATTGGGGTTCAAAAACAAATTAGATAAATTCATGGAGGATAGGTTCACCAGTGGCTCTTAGCCAAGATGGTCAGAGATGCACCCCTTGCTCTGGGTATCCCGAAGCCTCTGACTGCCAGGTGCTGGAACTGGATGACAGGGGATGGGTCACTCAATAAATTGCCCTGTTTTGTTCATTCCCTCATGAAAGCTTATGCTCAAATAAATTTGTTAGTCTCTAAGGTGCCACAAGTAGTCCTTTTCTTTTTGCGGATACAGACTAACACGGCTGCTACTCTGAAACTTGTCAGAAGACAGAATACTGGGCTAGATGAACCATTGGTCTGAGCCAGTATGGTCATACTTAGGTAAATTTTTTGAAATCTATGCTGTTTTCAAGAATTTCACATGAATAGGATTTGTTTTTTGCTAAAAGACCAAGTCAGGTTTGCTATCTCTAAATCACAATGAAAAAACTAAAAGAATTTGTTCTCATAAGAAGAAACAAGTGTTTTCTTCAAATTTGAAGTTGGTGTTAAAGCCTGGATGTAACTGTATAACCTTAAAGTTCTTGTAATCATAAAGAAACCTGCCCACCGGAAACTATTGCCAATGCTTAGAGATACAAGGCCAGCATCAATCAAAATACACTTTTCCAATTCCAGTGATTTAAGTGGAATTACACCAGTATAATAGAAGAGTACTTGGCCCCAGGATTTCAGCTGAATCTAACATTTTTCAACAAGGTGACAAATACAATTGAACGTCTAAAAGTTGACTGAACTGTTTAGTTCTAATCAGCAACTTTTCTGGATAATTAAGTTGCTCGATGATTTTTTTTTTTTTAAATTACAAAACTTTCACAGGCTAAACATAGTGTTTGATGAATAGATCATGAAAATCAATTGGTGGAAGCCAAAAGGAGAGGTGATTACACTGTAGTTTGGATTGGAGAAGGAACAGCAGGTACTAAATACATTGATTTACTGCCAGTTAGAACCAAATATAGTGCTTCCCTCTAGCACTAGTATCTATTCATGGTAGGCTCATAAGGTGAAATACTAAAGGTTAGGAAAAAACCTTAAAGATAAGATAAAATGTTCCAATATAATTTTATTTCACTCTGCATCTACAGTAATAACACGGTGTTGCTGCCTGTCATTGGGCGGTTTGTTCACGGCTAGTCGTACCCACTTCAGGCACTTTTAGAGATTAGCTCTGCCCAGTTCAGTGCCCCCTTCCTTCTCTTCCAGCATCTGCAGCTCACCTCTTGTTCACAGAGTTGTGGCCACAGCTGCTTTGTGACTCAGCCCTCCAACCCGCTCACTTTGTGATTCCCCTTTAGAAGTCTTTCTGTTCAAGCAGCATCAGGCAGTCCTCATTTCTGCTGCCCTGACCCTGTCACTCCTGCAGTGACCCAGGTGGTCTTCTAACTCACTGCCCCAAGCAGTATCACTCTGCAGTGGTTGGTAGGGGGACCCAGGCCCACCCTCTACTCAGGGTTCCAATGCAGGACCCTGTAGCAAAAGATTAAGGTCTGTGACTGCACCCATTTTCCTGCTCTAGCCCCTGGACTATTTCCTACTGTTTTTCTCCAGTCCTCCTAGTCAGGAGACCCCTTTCTCTCAGGCCTACAAGGTCTCAGGGATTCCTATCCCTCCTTTCTCTCTGGGAAGAGAGACTATAGGCTTCCTGCCTGCTGCACCCCTACTCTATTGCCAGCCTCCTGGTTTTATAGAAGTCCCCACCTGTTCCCTCACAGATGAGCTTCTTTCTAATCAAGGCTCTTCACACAGCCTAAATCTCTCTCGTTTGACACTAATTTGGCTGATTGAGCCTGATGGGCCTAATGCAGCTCTCTCAGGTCTGGTGTGGGAGTACACCCCATCATACACCCTCACCCTCAAGACTGCAACCCACATTACCATTATACAGTTGTCCATTCTGATGTATCTTTATTCTCTGTGAAATTGTTTTCCATTTCCTAATTCCTATGCAAATACATTCTCCTATATAAGACAAAGACAGTGTATTTGCATATATGTAAATATAGACACACACATACGTATATATGATAGGCTCTTGTAGCTCTAATGAGAAATCACTAAAACACTGTGGTTCAGGCAGTCTCAATTATCCATTTTCTGTTCCTTACTCTAAGTATCAACATCTATCAGCTGGATTCAAATGACCCGAATTAGTTAATGTTAATTTTACTATTAAAATCCATATTCCACTTACAGCTTTGTACAGCTTTGAAACACTTCTTACCTTCTTTTCCTTGCACAGTACATTTTCTGTCTTTTTTCTTAGTTATCTGTCATGAATCACACTTATATTTGAAAAAATACTTGTTTCATCTTTATCTGTTCCTGCTTTTCATTCCTAACCAGAAGGCATCTTTTATTCATGGCCATCATGATATTGCAAAGTATAATGACTTCTGGTGGAGAGAAAACACAAAGAATTAATCAACTCTTAATGGGGGAAAATATATACGGTAATATGTTAATAAGAGAAAAGAATTACATATTTCTGTGAAAGAGAAATAGAATTATTTCTAAATACAAAGTTTTTCAAAGTAGTCAGTGAGGTATCAGCATCTTTAAATGCCAGGACTGAAAGATGTTTGACGTGCAAATGTTTGTGAGTGAACCAGTTACAATCAGTCATGTTCTAAAGCTGCGTCTACATAGCCCCATAGTTTGGACTATAATGGTGTAAATTGCAGCGCGAACTAGAATGTTGTGTTCTAACTCTCCTGGGTGGAGATTGCAGGCGTGATCTACAAGTTATCTAGTTTGCATTAACATAGTCTTCTTTCTTTTGTCTTCTTTCTTATTACCAGAGAGTGCCAATAAGAGTGTCAGTTTTCTTTGAAAGTTCATCAATTCCTGTTACTTATTTCTCCTGTTATGATTCTTCTTCCAGAACCACAATTAGTGGCTGAGGAAATGTTTGTAAATGGGAATTCACAATAAGCAGATGTGTTTTTTAAGAAGCAAAATCCTGTTATCATACAAGTAAAATATAACTTATATAAGAAATACAGGTTTCCGTGTTAGTCTGTATTCACAAAAAGAAGAGGAGTACTTGTGGCACCTTAGAGACTAACCAATTTATTTGAGCATAAGCTTTCGTGAGCTACAGCTCACTTCATCGGATGCATACCGTGGAAACTGCAGCAGACTTTATATATACACAGAGAATATGAAACAATACCTCCTCCCACCCCACTGTCCTGCTGGTAATAGCTTATCTAAAGTGATCATCAGGTGGGCCATTTCCAGCACAAATCCAGGTTTTCTCACCCTCCACCCCCCCACACACAAATTCACTCTCCTGCTGGTGATAGCCCATCCAAAGTGACAACTCTTTACACAATGTGCATGACAATCAAGCTGGGCTATTTCCTGCACAAATCCAGGTTTTCTCACATCCCCCCCACCCCCATACACACACAAACTCACTCTCCTGCTGGTAATAGCTCATCCAAACTGACCACTCTCCAAGTTTAAATCCAAGTTAAACCAGAACATCTGGGGGAGGTGGGGTAGGAAAAAACAAGAGGACACAGGCTACCTTGCATAATGACTTAGCCACTCCAAGTCTCTATTTAAGCCTAAATTAATAGTATCCAATTTGCAAATGAATTCCAATTCAGCAGTTTCTCGCTGGAGTCTGGATTTGAAGTTTTTTTGTTTTAAGATAGCGACCTTCATGTCTGTGATTGCGTGACCAGAGAGATTGAAGTGTTCTCCGACTGGTTTATGAATGTTATAATTCTTGACATCTGATTTGTGTCCATTCATTCTTTTACGTAGAGACTGTCCAGTTTGACCAATGTACATGGCAGAGGGGCATTGCTGGCACATGATGGCATATATCACATTGGTGGATGTGCAGGTGAACGAGCCTCTGATAGTGTGGCTGATGTTATTAGGCCCTGTGATGGTGTCCCCTGAATAGATATGTGGACACAGTTGGCAACGGGCTTTGTTGCAAGGATAATACAGTTATCAGTTATAAGAAATACAGTTACCATAGTGTGAGGATGTGACGCAGCAGGGAGGGGGGAGTGTTGACCTGGGAATGTGCCCTGGGGATGGGAGACCTGAGAGCCTGTCACCTGAGCCAGGAGGGGGAGGAGGAGGTAACACCTCTGCCCAGGAATGTGAACACAGGCTGCAGAAGGGAGCCTGCTGGGGGGGGTTTAGTTTCAGTTTGGTGCTGGGTGAAGGACGCAGGGAACCCCAGGGCTGGGGTCTAAGCTTCCTGCTCCCCCAGAAAGACTTGACTGAGGGGTCTTGGTTGTACCCACAACCTCTGTTTTGGACTGTGTTCCTGTTGTCCAATAAACCTTCTGTTTTACTGGCTGGCTGAGTGTCTCAGTGAATCCCAGGAAGAAGGGTGCAGGCCCTGGACTCCCCCACACTCCGTGACACATAGTTATTTCTAAATTGAATGTTTGCTCTGGGGAAAATTGCTCTTGAGCCAATGCTTGCCTGAATTTCTGATTTGTTTTTAGTCTAACAATATTCTGACATGGGTTGTTGCTGGTAAGAGTGGCAGAGGCCCAGGGGAGGAAAGGTTGAAGGAAGGGGGTTGTACCTTTGAGTTTGTAGGGATTTCTTCCTATACGTATTTTCTGTATTAAGAAAATTTTAATTCAAGAAGATTTTTGAAATGGCAAATACTATTTTCGATGTGTCAATGGAACCATTCTAATTGTTCTATTGTTAATACAATGGCTCAGAAATAGTAAATTCCTCCAAAACCTCAGCTTTTAAAATGAAACTGTTTTTTAGGTAGAAATAACTTTTAAAGTCATCTGAGAAATGTCTCTCACTCAGGTATTTTACATCTCTGAAGAAATGGCTTACCAATTTTAGCCACTTTAGACAACTCAAGATGAGACTTATATGTCAAGTTTCAGGTTGGAGCAAATTTAAAATGGCAAAATTGTAAAAGCCAAAGGAAAATAGCCACATTTTTATAATGGAAATATCAACTCAATCTGAACAGTGTGTGAGACCGATATAAATTGATGGATTTATAATTCATGTGAGATCAGAGAAGCTTATTTATAGCTACTCTATATTCCAAACATTTTTTAAAAATTGATTTAATCTATCAGAAGAATGATCAGTTCAGCACATAGATTCTTTAGCAGTGTTGATTTAGGAGTCAGTTTCATTAAATGAAAATATCACTAAATATCTTTGAGATTTATATTATTTGTTCTTTCCTCCTTAGGATCTTAACAAGCCTGGCAAATAGAAAGATGACCAAGCAATGAGAAAACT
Organism: Lepidochelys olivacea; assembly: GCF_965140295.1. NCBI lineage: Eukaryota > Metazoa > Chordata > Testudines > Cheloniidae > Lepidochelys > Lepidochelys olivacea. The sequence continues at coordinate 37,017,334 of NC_140411.1, read as the reverse complement.
CACTACCTGAAGAACTGAGGGCCACTTTGTGATTGTTTTTTAAATCATATTTGCATAAATAAATAAACTGAATACTCTCATATTATCTCTTTAGTCAGCTGCAGTAACAATTATTAGATTTAAAGATGGAAAAAATGAAACAATTAAAAAGAAAAAGAAAAAGCAATTTTAGCGTTCAAGAAACTCAAACACTCCTTAAAGAAATTAGAAAAAGGAAAGAGGTACTTTTTTCCAAGCAGCTTAATACAACAATTAATGAGATGAAACGAAAGGCTTGGGAGGAAATAGCAGAGTGTGTGAATGCTGTAGGTGAAGGAGAGCAAAGAACAGGGACAGAAGTGAAAAGGCGATACCTTGATTGGAGAGCACTCATGAAGAGAAAGCGTCTGAATGCAAACATCAAACTGGTAGGCACTGGGTTTCACCTTCCATCATCCGATTTAGATGACTCTGTTAATGAAGAGATGGATGAGAAAATGGGATTTACAAATGAAAACAGTTTTGAATGGCTAAATATCACAGACTTCAGAGAAGCCAGTGGATCTTTAACAGAAATCAAGGTGGAAGAGGAGGAGGAGGAGGATCCACAGAATTTTGAAGTAAGTAGTTAGTGTACTGTAGTTGTGTTCAATATGGCCATTCTCTTCACTCTAGCTTGGGGACTTTCTCCACACTTGTGACTAGTACTCCTCTATATTATAATTTCCCAAGACAGTCTGATTGTGTGAATTAGAGAATCCCCTGTGACAAGCTCTGTTGTTATATGAATGATATTCAAAATCCAGCAACCTACACGTCTGCATACAGTCTTGGGTTTTTTTTATTAAATATACATGTATTCAGTAATCTTCTAAATATATTTATGCCTCTGTTTTCCCTTTTCCTTTCTCCCATGGACTTAATTTATTTCAAACAGATGCAGTATCCATGTGGACTGAAGGAGGAGTTAGCTTAGTATTTCTCCTATCCACATCCCTGCACATACACTAGAATAGGTGGAGGAGTAACCCATTTCTTTCACAATCCAACCACTTCCAACTGGAGACAAGGATGAGAAAGCAGTCCTCGTGTCACCTATGATAACACAATCCTGCTGGAGAGGAGAGATGAACTGGGAAAGGGAAATGGTTGGTTGATTTTACAACTGGTATCAAACTCCTAATAGGCAGCATCCCACCATTCAGCAATGAAATCTATAGAGCAGTAGCATGGGGAGAAGAGGAGGAGGGTGGGAGTGATCTTGCCAGTTCTGAGACTGTCAATCAGATGGAATTCCAATAATTGGTTTTGTAGGGTCATGTTGAATACAGGTCCGGGGAGATACTGTTCCTTACGTTCCCAAACGAGGCAGATTTATTCTTTTTTTAACTTTAGGTGCCATGAGAAAAAATTTGATTTATGGGCAAATCCTGTACCCAATGCATGGCTTGAACAGTTAGGAAGGGTGCCAAGTAGAGGTGTGGGAGATATGCAGGATGGGAAAGAATTTTTGTCCTAAGCTAGGGTGACATTGGAACTGTTTTGTGACCACTATTGCAACAATAAGGCTGAATTACCCCCACAGTTTCTGAGTTCCTCCTGCGCTAGAGGAATAGCCAGTAAATCCACATTTGTCCTGGATCCACTGGCCTTGGTGCTGCTCCTTCGCAGACTTGGTCCCCACCTGAACCCAAAACCCCATGTTCACTGGGGCACAGTGACCACTTATGTAGCATGGTTCTGTAGCACACGGGTATATACCCCCTCCATGAACTTTTAGAGTCCCCCCAGGCCTGTGGAACCACGCCAGTATTGCTACACCCAAGGTCCCTCTGTACCCAGGGCTTCGGGCCAGAATGTATAAAAGAGAGAATAAAAATAACTAAAGGATCAGTTAAACAAATCTTGTTCTTGTCCCCATTTAGCACAATTTGAAGTGCTGGGAACTGTCACGGGGTGCACGATCACTGCTTGTCTGGCACCTCCTCCTGGTCACTCTGGATTAGCTCTTAAGGGCTACGCCCCTTTCCGTCATCGCATGCCATAACACCGTCTCTCTCCCAGGTCTGCAGCACCTCTCTTTTCCCAGGAACCACAGCGTCCTCTTCATGACTCAGCCCTCCTGCTAAGTCACTCATTGTTTCCCCCCCTCTGGGGTACAGTCCTTCAATTCTCTGTGACTCCCACAGTGACCCAGACAGTCTTCCCATTCACTGCCCTACCAGTCTATACAATGCCCTCAGTGGCTGGTAGGGGAACCCAGGCCTGCCCACTACTCTGGGTTTCAATCCAGCGACATACACCCAGCAGTTCTAGGCTTTCCTCTCCCAGCCCTCGCTGCTGCTTCTTGGACTGATTCCTACAACTCCTGGTTCCCCTCCTTACTCTGGGTGTACCAGTTCCAAAACCACCTCCTCCTTTCAAGGGAGTGACTGCCCTTTCCCAGCAGCCCTTGTCTGCTGGCAGCTTCCTGGCTTTATAGGCCCTGCCTGTTCCTTTCCAACTGAGCCTGCTTGCAATCAATTCCTGCTCCCTGGCTTTTCCTCTAGGTGCAGCCTATGGAGTTAATAGGCCTACCTGGCCACCTTAACCCCATCTATTCCTATGTGGGGTGGACACCCCATCACAGGAAAATGTGAGAAAAAAGGCCGCAGATCTCAAATAAAACACAACATCAAACTGTTTTTAGTGATGGAACCTTTACAGCATTAGTTAAAGCAATGTTATGTTACATAACTGAATAGCTTACAGTTCCAATTCATATGTTAAATAATTGGTCAAAAGAAATTCCTAGAATGTCCTAGGTGCCTGTCATAGAACCTGTATGAAAACTAAAAATAATGCCTGCTTATTAACCCTCGTTCTCTTGCAGTAAATATGAAAATTCTTTTAGATCATCTAAGTAAAATTTTTTAAAAAATCCACAACCTGTTTTTAAACAAAGCTTTGCAGAATAAACAGCCGATTTTTCTGCATCTTTACAGTAGGGGTGTACTGAAGAAATTGTCTTGTGTGTTTCATGACCACATGTGAGTTTGTTGCTAATCAAATAAGCTATGCCTTTGTAACAGCAGAAAACTCAGGTTTGAGTTTAACACACAAATTGTCTAGGGAACAAGTGAAATGAATGTCTGGAATAACTTCTGAGATATCATTAGAAACAACAGAAGTGTGCTCTATTTTCAGTGAGGTTGCATAGGGGTAACTGGCTCAATATGGTATAAAGAGGTACATGAAATAATTATGTTTCTCATTCCTCCCAACAGTTTCCTATTGAGGAAGAGGAGGAAATTTTGTCATCAGTTTTGCCAGATTCCAAAAAGGAAAGTGACCTACCTGATTTCACCCACATTGAAGAGTTTGGAAATCTGAGCTCTGCTCAAGCCCGGCTAGCCTACGAGGACTCTCATTTGCTCATAAACCTGGAGAAACAAAAACTAGAGCTGGAGAAACAGCGGCTGGATATTGAAGCTGAAAGACTACAAGTGGAGAAAGAGCGCCTGCAGATCGAAAAGGAGCGATTACGGCATGTAGGCCTGGAGCATGAGAGACTTCAACTGGAGAAGGAGCGGATCCAGATTGAGCGGGAGAAACTGAGGCTAGAGGCCCTGCGTGCTGAAAAACCTGCCCTGGAAAATGACATCACCCAGGTGGAAAAACCCATTTTACAGCCTCTGGATCTAGAAACTGAAAAATTAAAACTCGAAAAGGAACGTTTGCAATTGGAGAAAGAGAGGCTGCAGTTTTTAAAATATGAATCTGAGAAGCTGCAGATTGAGAAGGAACGTTTACAAGTGGAGAAAGAACGCCTTCGAATTCAGCGAGAGGGTCACTTGCAGTGAACTTCTTGGCTAAGGTTTCATTAATAGTGTTTTGATGTTCAAATATAAGTAGTTTTTTCTTAATACAGAAACTGTCCTAGAGGTTTAAATTTCTTCTGTCCAAAATTTAATGTTGATGTTAAACTAAAAAAATAAAAAATGAAAAGGAATGGTGTTTGGTAAATCAGTATGCCTACATAAATGGAACTTATGTGTGAAACTGCTTTTCAATGTAGCAGAAGCAAGTGTTATGTTCTCTTGCATCCAGTATTGTATTGTATAGTTTGGTGTCCTGTTCATACAAGCACATTAAGGATCAAGACAGCTGTATCTTTCCACGGTTATAACAGTGTTACCTTAAAAGTATGGAAACTGTCAAATCTGCATATATTGTGAAGAAATGGTACTGAAGATAGCCCAAACATTAAATATTTATTTTTTACACAAAGCAAACTACATGAGGTGATAATTACATTTAATTTAATTTTCTTTACTTTATAAACACGTTTTCAAAATGCAAAGAAGTTCTGAGAATTAATGAAGTGCAAGTTAATTTCAATACACATGGGTTTATTGTCCTGCCCTCTAGTGGCCAGAAAGGCTAAAGAGAAGGTAGTATTCTGCCTAGTTGGAGTCTGTGTATTAGACAGTCACATAGCAACTGTATCTAAATAAAAACTGGACTGATGGATGGGTCAATGAATTAGCAATGCTGTGCAGTTTTGTACTTCCAGATTACCATTCTGAATCTAATGGAGACTCCTAGTAGCAGAAAGTAATTATCATCTGATTGCTGTGGGGTGACTCTGTGGAATAACTTAATAGATTGTCTATTTCTTAGCCCACAGTTATGCAGGTTGCAAAAGAACAAACCACAATTAGCTCACTTGCTGGTAGTCTCAATTGGACCAACAAATTTACCCAAATAGTGAGCTCAACTAAAAAGTATATAACAGTTCATAAGATGTTACAATAACCTATAATAACAAATGTTGATGGGAATAGGGTACAAAAGGGAGACAGAATTAGTCTAAACTAAAAGGCTACATTGATATGATTCAAAGAAATTGTTGAAATTATGCTTGTTAAAAACAGGAGATGTGGAGCCGGAAGTTAATGAGTCAAACTTGGTATATCAGATATTAGGTCTAATTGGTAGACAAAATAATGGAGGGATGGGCTATTCCATCCATCACTCCCTTTTGGGGTCCTTAAAGAGATTTTTGAGGGAAAGTAAGGAAATAACAAAGAGAAGAACAGATGGAAAGAACAGACATCAGCTACTGGAGTGAGTTTCACAATCATGGCTGCCACCTCCACCATTTCCTGGAGTCCCAGCCTTCATCATCCTGATCTTGAGAGATGTTCTGGTCAGAACAGGCCAGACAGACAGAAGGACCCAGAAGGATCGCTACCCCTAGTGGCTCTAGCCGAATGCTATATATGACCTGGGATGATAGTTATTGCCATCTAAGAGACTGTCAAACAAGGGGGCTTGTCCTTCTAAGGTTGGACTTTAACAACAACAAAAGCAAGGACATCTCCAGCCCATCTCAACTAACTTCTTCTCTTTTCCCCAAAAGGACTGTTATTACCTTCTTTGGTACCATCTACCAAACGGGGGGTGTGGGGGGGGGTTACCTTCTAAAAACTCTCTCCAGCTAAAGGGAAAGGGAACAAGGAATGAAAGCTTTTAAAATGAAAACTTTATTGAATACTTTACATTTTAAATACTGTTTTTCCTTCTTTTCTGTATCTTTAATAAAAGGTTAAAAGGATATTTAATGGTGTGTTTTCCATGGTGCTAAGCAGGCTGAGGTCTCTGTATACCAAGCTCCAGACCTTGTTTAACATTGTCCAGTGTTGGACAATGACTGGGTTATGTTAACACCTTTACTCCATATATTCCATTTAAATTAATACAACACTGCACATACATGAATATAAATCCTGCCTGGCCAAGACTGAGAGACATTGGTAAAGTACTGTGAAGAAACTTGCATTGCAGCTGCCTATGTGGTATATATTCTGTAAGCAAATAGAAAAATAATGTCTAAGGCTGTTAGTATTTTTTGTAAATAATACATTCATTTAAATTAAAAAAGAATATAGGAAATTTTAAATGAGAACATTCATACTTACCTGTTTATGTTCCAACTGAGCCAGACTTTAGATCTCTCATCCTTTACCTTTGCTGTCTCCATTGGAAAACAAAAACAGTATCAGAGTGTTAAATTGGAATATATGTTGAACGATTTACATAGGTTATGTGTATGTAAATATATTTACCACTATAGGATTACTTTTATTCTGCAAATAAAGTGTTATTTTTCTGTTATTGCTTCTACAGTGGAAATAAATTTGACGACAAGTCAAAATTGCTGTTGAGCAGGTGCTTCTTATTATAGAGATAAAGCTCCTAGTTGGTAGTATAAACTAGGCGGTGGTGAAAGCTATAAAGAGGCATCTAGACTTCTATCGTAACGCTGGTGTGGATTGCAATATTCCCAGATCTTATGATGTTATAGTTAGTAATGGGATTTGGGGCCCTGGTGGAGCCAGTCTTCTTTGACTGGAAAAGCTCCAGCCTTCACTTGATTTTTGGACTGCCCAGGGGAAAGCCCCCTCTGATTGATTGCCTTCCCCACTTCCCTGCCTTTTGGGTAGGAACAGCCAATGAGAGCTGCTATAGGGAGTAGGCATAGCTCTGTCCCCTCCCCTTGGGGACCAAGAGGAGTTTTTGGATAGGGGAAGGGATTCAAGGGAGAGGCTGACGGAGAGGAGTGGGGTGCAAAAAGAACAAGGTGCCACAAGTACTCCTTTTCTTCTTACAGCAGCTCAGGGAAGCTCCCTCCTCACCCTTCCCCTCCTGAGAAAAATGGGTCAGTCTGCTATGTGCTCCTTCCCTGCAACACCTAGTCTGGGAGTGGAGAAAGGAGGACGTCTTTGGTGCTGCCCCTTTCCCAGGCCTGGGAGATGGTGGGGGTGTGCCTGCAGCATGTCTGAAGAACCTCCACAGCTGCAGAGGGAGCAGAGATGCACTAGGGGCTGCTATCTAGCACTGTGAAGAATATCTGGAAAAGATAGTTATAGGTTGCACTGGTAGCAATGCCTACAATTAAGATTGCCTAACTCTTTAAATGTAACTCTTTGGAAATTTTCCATGCCAGTATCTCCTCAGACTGTTTTTATTTATTTAATTAATTAATTTCTTGTAAAACCACTTCAATGGGAGAATGAGACAGGAGCTGGGGGAGGAAGACTGGAGGGAACAGATTCAGGGGGATACAGGATGGAAGATTTCTTTCACTGTTGAAGTGCACTCCTCTCCAGAGCCTGAAATAGAACCAAGGAGTCCTAGGTTTCCACATTCCTTTTGCTCTCAGCAAATAGCCTGTAAAACTCAGCAGCAAAGTAATTGTCTCTTTCCCCTCTAGTGACTGATCCACATAGAGTAATAACCTACTACTCCTACCGGTTTCTTTGTTAACTCAAGTAGCAAAAGTCAGTGTTGAGGATCTAAAGATTCTAGCTCATCAGTTGAGACATGTGAGGGTCAATATGGTTTCACATAATAGAATTTCTATTTTTTCAGTTTGTTTTTTGAAACACTTATGATCTTACATGGCAAAAGAGGATTTAGAAATGTTAATGTTTTAAAATCAAGCTCTGAAAAGTTGGAAAATGCCAGAATTAAGGTTACCTGTGCAACCTTAAGAAGTTGGAAGGTGTGTAGTGAATGCAGTAGAGAACTGCAGGAAGAGAAACGTTGGTCTTGTGATTAAGGCAGTTGATTGCACCCTGGAGAACTGTATTCTATCCCTGTGTTTGCCACAGAGTTCCTGTATGATGCTGGGCAAGTCACTTAATGCAAAATTTTCAAAGGTGGCCACTAATTGTGTGTTCCTCATTTTCTCAGTGTCCAACAGCAGACACCTGGGGCCAGATTTGCAGAAGTGCTGAGCTTTTTTCAACTGCAACCGAAATAAATGGAAGTTCTGCTCTGAATATGTAAAGTGCTATTAAAATGTTAAATATTCTGAAAAACTAGGCCCTAGGCATGTCATACTGGGAACCCAAAATTAGTGGACACATGACAATTTTGACCTTAATCTTTCCATGCCTCAGTTCCCTATCTGGGATACTATTATTTTTCCTCACAGAGCTGTTGTAAAGATAAATTCTGGAATGTTTGTGAACCACTCACAGTTATGTGTGCTATATAAAAAGATAGTTATGTGCTCTATAAAAAAGCCCCAGTGGAAATGGATTATTCTGTACTCACAGCAAAGAACGTGCAGTAAAAAATGACATGGAGCCAGGATGAGAATAAAACAGAACATTGATTCTATTCAGTGTGTACTGCTTGTGCGGTATAGTGAGGCAGGGGCCCTGTGGAAAAAAATACTATGTGACCATGTAATTAACAGGTTTATCATAATGCATCCCCGCCCAGCATTTTTGCACATAATTCCTCACTGTTTCTAGATGGCATTTAAAATTCCAGTGGCTGAAGTTTTGTGAGCAATGCTGTAGATACTAGAGTGATTAAAAAATGTCCAGATCCAGTAAGGCCCATGATATAAATAATATTGTTATCAAGGCATCTGAGAGAACTAGCCTTTTTATGGACAGGGACTAAGATGCAGTGAAGAGAAAAGTGATAGGGCTGAGATATACCTAAAGGAGACTGGATTGTTTTTCATTTCAGTAATTTGAGTGCTTATCCATGTGTGCACAGAACAGCGTGTGAACAATTATTTTTACCAACACCTACATGTCCTGCCTGCTCTAGGAAAGATACTTCCTTTAGCTGTGTGAAATCTCTGGGAAAATACTCCATGACAAAATTAAGCATAGTCATGAATCATTGCAAATGCAGTTTCAGCACAAAATTCAGAGCAAATGTTATTGAATTCATCATGTTACAGTTGTCTGGTGATCTTTTTTACTGTGCTTGCAGTAATTTTGTGGTATTTTACATGGCATTTTTATAAACATTAATCAGCTGTAATTGTTTGTCTTTCTAAGCCAGGTTCACAGTAGCAAAACCCAGGACACAGTAACACTATGTTAATCACCAAAGAAATGCAGCAGAGGTCTCAGACTTCTCCGCTTCTTCTTCAGATTGGCCCCTTATAGCTCCGGGGATCAGGAGAACATAAAGTTAATTGCAAGCTACCCTTACCTGCTCAACAGTGCCAAAGAGACTCCAAGCACAACTGATGATCGAGCCCATTTTGCACAGTTGTTCAAGGTGCAGGAGAATCAGGTCCAGAAACTAATGAATGAGTGTGTAAAGTGCCATGCACAATATGTGGTTGATCCTCCGTGCCAATTGGGCCACTTTGCACTACTCCAGTGGTGCAAACGGCCATAAAGCTGGCGTGACTAGCTGAGAATTCCCCCAACATGGTAAAATCACAGGATTGTGTATAATCAGCATAGGCAGCTCTGTGCCACTTCCACTGCACCCCAAGGTCAGGGTGTGGCCAGGCCAAAGGAGGCGAGGCCAGGGTGTCAATTTTGCTCTGGCAATCCTCAGCTGCTGGAACAGCCCCTTGGAGCCTTTGGCAATTGGGAGTAATAGCCTTGAGGCCCCAGGAGCTGCAGGGTAACAGAGCTGGAGTAAAGTAACCTTTGTCCCTTCTCTGGTCCTTTTCCAAGTGTAGCTCAGCCAGATTTGAGAACTGGGTTCTTACTTGTGCCAAAATAAATAAAAACTTTTTATTGGACTAACTTCTATTGGTGAAAGAGGCTCCACAGAACTCTTTTTCAGGTCTGGGAAAGGTACTCAGTGTCACAGCTAAACACAAAGTGGAACAGATTGTTAAGCATAAGGAGTTAACAGATGTTCAAGAAGCCATGCAAAATGAAGTGGACAATTAACACCTCTGCACTGCAGTCATAGGAGGAAGGAGAGTTAATGGGTTACAGACAACAACACTGCAAAAAATGAATAATTATCATTGTCCACCTGCCTGACCTGTAAACTTTGCCTATGGCAAACTTCCCCCTAACCAGTCCCCAGCGCATTCTCAGGTTGCACCTTCTTTACACTTGTTGACTTGCTGTATCTGTGAGCTGTGTGGTATTGTGTCAAAAGCCTTTTTGAAATGTGAGTGACTCATGTCCACTGCTTCACCTGCTTTCATGTTCTGCTCTTCCCCTCAAAAATCATTCCAGATTAGTCAGACAAATTTCCCCCTTTCTGTGAGCGGAAGGCGGACTGCCTACTTGCATTTTTTTTGCCTCCCCACCAAAGTTCATGCAATCTCCATGAACCTGCACTGGCAGTGTCACTTGCCTCTCCAACTCACACTCCTCCAGTTGTCCCTAACAGGAGAGGCACGGCACTCCAGGGAGACAGCACACTCCAATCCAAGAGTGAGATTTTACAAACGAAAAGTACTCTGCAAAAATCTCACTCTGCATCAAAGAGGAGGTCAATGGGGGTGGGAAGGCTCTGATTTTCTTTTTAATTGTTGCTAAAATCAGGGTAGTCCATGTAAGTCAGAGGGTGTCAGTCAGACCCCAAATGCCACCAAATTCTATGGAATGTATTTAATTATTCGTTTCTGAATTGAACACAATAATCTTAAAGTCTGACATAAATGACAAAAGCTGGAGAATTCACAGTCAGAGCTGGCCTTTACCACAAATGACTGCTTAAGGCCCTGTACAGATGCTGAAGTCACAGGCTGGATATTTCTCTCTTTTTGGCAGCAAGAGGACATTGGCCCAATGTCCCCTTGCCGGAATTAATATTACTTAGCATGGACCTTGCTCTCTCTCATGTTCAAAGTGCTTTACAAACATTAACTAGTTAACCTCAAGCTCTGAGCTTCCCCACTGGAAGGGGGACTGGAGGGTGAGGCAACTCAATGCGCCAGTTTCCCCATCAGTTCACAGGACCAGTGAGGAAATACAATTCCTACACTATTTTTTCTGTGCTCTACACAGCCAAATGACCCACTCTCTGCTTCCTTCTCTCACATGTCCTATTCTCCCTGCCCTCCTGTTTCTCCAGTCTTCTCTATCTCGCTGCTGCAGTTTCTCTCAGAAACTTCTAAACCATGTATCCCATTGGTCACCCACATGGCCCCCACTTGCTTGTTCTTCCATTATAATGGAACACCAGGGAGCTATAATCCCTGATCCTGGTCTGTGCTTCACACCCTTTGTAGGGACTCCTAGTGGCAGCACATTCTCCCTTCCCTTCCCCCTGGGAAGGGGTGAGCCGGCAGATCTCTTCCTATCAGAGGGTCTGAGTAGGGAGAGCCAGAGAACTCTTTTTTACTAATCAGCGCTTCTATTTCTCCACATTCCAGCCCTTTCAATTTGGGGGCTTTCATGCTGGTGCTGTTCCGAGTTAAGCTTCATCTCTTGTGAAATGACATGCCAACCACATTACTGAATACAGATGTGAGATGCTGCCTTTCGATTTCTACCTGTTTTTACACACTGGGCTCACCCAGCGTCAGCACTTGGTTAGAATCAGATATCGATAAGAAGGCCTGGGAGCTTTAGTTACTCTGAGGAGGCTGTTAGAGGCAGTGACTCAGCTACTTAGCTCAGGACTGTGCTACTTCATAGTAGTGAAACATTCTGCTCAGTGGAGTGAGAGCGGTGCAGGTAATGGTGCTGAGATTTCAGTTCAACTTCACCATCCTTGGCAGTTTGATGCTGCCCTCTAAGAATGCTTCTGACATGAGGAAACATCTGATATCTATTTTGCAGTTCAGAATTTCTCTATCCTATCTTAAAAATGATTTTCTTCAGCTTCCATGCATCTCTAGAACTTTGAAGTGCTAAAATATATCTACCCAATGTCAGGAATTAACATTTTGCTTTCCGGTGATAGAGCATGAAATAGAAAAGTCATGCCTCCAAAGACAGACAATTAGAGACCAGCAATCTACTGTACATTCAGCCATGGCATTTCTATTAAAGGAAATGCTGGAGAGAAAGGATCTATGGGGAAGCAAATAATTCTTCCTCCCTGTGACAGTCATAGATGGTTATCATATTCTCCCTTTTCTTATGGAAAGTCTTGTAGAATGTAATGAAACCCATAGGGTTCAATAGAAATTAAAAATTTCTGTATCACCTATAGAATTTAGTAGAGAATGATATCCTTTCTATAAGATTTTTTTAAAGCCTACAGAATTGAAAAGGGAATTCTATCCCAGCTATAGATTTCTATAGATTTGTATAAAGTCTCTCTAGAAAGGTTAGCATTATTAAATTCTAAATAGGAATTATATACAGCCTAGATTCTGCCTCTCTTTTTCTCTCATCATCTTTCATCCCCTCCTTTACCTTTTCACTTAATCAAAATAGCATGATTAACTTACCCCTTATACATTTCTCTCAATCTCCTCTCCAGGTTCTGTACCATGGGCCCCCTATGCCTGGAATCCTCTCAGCGTGTGCCAGGGTGCACCCTCTGCTCCTGTCTTCCTCTGCGCACACAGACTGCTTGGAGACACACTGCTTGTAAACACCGCCTACGGTTTATTTGGAGAGTTCTCCGGTCACCTTTATAGCATTGTGCCACACCTACAATAACATCACATTCCTCAGCCCCTTAGACCCAGGGTGTGGGTGGTGAGAATCTCTGGCTCTTAGAGGTCTCTTCGCTCTGGCTCTCGAAGCCTGTCTCGCTACGGTTCTGCCACTTTCTCCCCCGTACTGACACCCCTTCCACTTCTTTTCTGCGCCTTCTTCCACGCTCTGAGCTAATGGGCCGGTTAGTGCATTGATTCTCCCCAGCCCATCCTAGGCTGTCAACTAGGCACAGCTTTGCCCCTCAGGTTTACTCCAGAGCAATGTACTTGACGATACAGTGATCAGATTGGTAGCACAGCTCCGGTTGCCCAGCATGCTGTGATACAGCCACTGTGCCATGCCCCAACCTGCTCCTTCTTTATGTAGGTGTGTTGATTTCAGTGGGCTTAAGGGTATGCACACGTCGATGTTCCTTGCTGGACCGGGACCCTAAATGGTATCAGAATACTCTAGAAAGAGTGATTGCAACAGAACGCACATCTTCCAATTCTTGTCTTCCAAAAGGCCTCTGAATCCTGCTGAAAAACGTTAATCAGAGGATAAATAATCAAATACACTGTGTATTTTAATACTGCGTTGAATGAGCATGAAATGCTCTACCTCACTGCTCAATCATGTTGCATTTCTCCCGCATCCTGTGTTTGCATGCTGTTTATTTGTACGGCAGTCTCTCCAAGAGAATGTTCTTCTCAAGAGATGCTCAGCACCACTACCAAGAGACCCCCCCATGAGAGTGCTTTAAGAATACAGTTGGGTGAAGGCGTTGAGCCCTGGGTACTGCCCTGACAGAAAGACCAAAAATGGTGCTAAAATTATAAAGTAAAATTGTATTTTTATTTTCAGGTATTGCCATGCATCTATGATTTCAAATTTGGCCCTGGGAGGAGGCAAACCTGTTGCAGATGAAGATTATCCAGAAAGCCAGGGCAACAACAGGAGGTCTTTGAGGAAACCAGAGAGTCCAGGGGGTGTTTTGCACATGGGAATTAAATATAATCAATCCAAGAAGCAGCAGATTTGTAACAACATCAAATATGGACTTCTAGTGCACAGTTCATACCGTCTAGTGCTGGGAGTCAAACCACAATCTCCTTGCTTTGCTCAAAGCAGAAGGATTCAGTTGAAGAGGATAACAGATGGTGGACGGTAGTTGCCATTTTATTGTAATCATTCTTTCAAGAGTGTTCTGATACCAGTTAAGGCCCTGATTCATCAAAGTGCATAAGCATGTGATGCTTTTCGTGGTCAGTTGCCATGACATAAGTTCATGGCATAAAAACTGATTTACTTCAGAGCAGTGGTTTTCAAATGTTTTTGGCTGCATACCCCTTTCCAAATAATGCAGTCCACCATGTACCCCTTTCCAAATAATGTAGTCTACCCCATCTGAGATAGGATCATAATGTACTTATGATTAGATTGCCAAATCTAACTAAATAAAATGTTTACCATTACAGCATTTTTCTCACGTACCCCCTGATGAGAGCTCACGTACCCCTGGGGGACGCATACCCCTGTTTGAAAACCACTGGTAGAGGTAATATTCTCAAAAGCACCAAACTGATGTACATGGAGTCTAAGTATTAGACTTTCAGTGAGAATTGGGTTCCTTAGGCCCAGATCCTCAAAAGTATTTAGGCATATAAGCCATTGAAATCAGGGAGAGTTAGGCACCTAAATATTTTTGAGGATCTGGGCCTAAGAGGGCAGATTCACCAGTAGGTTGGCTGCTACAGTGATTACTACAACATCCTTCTCTTTGACCTCGACAAATGCAGTCTTGCCCCACTCAGATCCATTCTGAAAGCTGCTGCAAAAATAATTTCCCTAGCCCATTGCTTTGACCATGTCACCCCTCTCTTTTTGAGTCCCTTCACTGGCTCCTGATTCTCTATCCCATCAAACATAATGTGGCTGTATTCACTTTCCAGACCCTTCACAGTCAATCCCCACTTTACCCATAATCTCTCACTGACTATTGAGCTGTCAACGCCCACATCTGATCCCATGATGTCAGACTCCATTGCCCCCTTGTTAAATTTTCAAACCAACACCTCCGAGCTTTCTCCCATACTGCCCCACATGCTAGGAAGATGCTCCCTGTAAACATCTGCAAAGCTATCTCCTTATCCACCTTCAGATCCCTCCTCAAAACTCTCCTTTGATGTGATGCCTATCAAACACTTGACAACAGTTAGACAGTTTGTGCGCAGGAACCACTGCCCATCACGCTGACCAATGTTATCTCATTGCTCACTTGTACTACCCCATATGTTTGTATCCATTTGTTGTCTCTTGTCTTAGGGCTTCTCTGCATGAACACTTAGTTTGTGACAAGGTGGGTGTATATCTATCCCACACTAGCCTGCCACACACCCAGTGTCTGTGTGGAGCCTGCTGCCATGCACCAAAAGTTCCCGGGTGCACTTTAATCTACTTCCATTTCAAAGATCAAGGCACACTAGGGAGCTTTTAGTGCACGGCAGCAGGGTTCACATGGATACTTAGTGCATGGCAGGCTGGGGTAGAGGAAATTTACACCTCAGCTTGCTGCAAACTAAGTGTTTGTATAAGCAAGTCCTTAGATTTAAGTTCCTTGAGGCAGGGACTTTTTGTTCTGTTTGTACAATGCCTAGCACAGTGGGGTCCTGGTCCATGACTAGGGCTCCTACGCACTATGGTAATACAAATAACAAGAAGAAGACGTGAAAAAGCTGTAAACCCAGCTTAACTGTCCCATTGATTTGAAAGGAAAGGAGCTTGATCTGGGCTATTGATTTGAAAGAAAAGGAATTATTTTAAAAGAAATATCAATATCACTTTCTCTTCTAGCCAGTCAAACAGTTTGGGCAAATCTTTGGGGAAAATAAACATGTTCTGGAATTGTGCAGTTAAAAGATTGGGAGAGGTCATAGCCCACTGAATGCCAGACTAGTGCAAGTTACAGTACTTTACCACTTCTATTTGTTTTCTGATCAATTTGCACCAAATATGTAATTTAAACTACTACTTATGCCACCATTCTCTTTGGCTTTGTGCCATAGGATGCTCTTGTATCTATTCTGTGATTTAGCCATTGCTCACACATACCTCATAAAACTGGAGTAGCACAGTGATGCGTCAGGCCCCCCATTACTGTTGCTGCTCCTTTGCTCTAGCTCCTGAGTCCATTTGGCTTCCTGCCTTTCTCAGATTCTCAGAAGGACAGTGTCCTGATAAAGAACAGTCACATTCATGCGTGTGACGATATTAATCATCAGAAGTCAGAAGGTAGGTGAAAAAGTAGTTCTGCGGGCACAAGACCATACAAAACTCCTTTTATGTATTACCCAGGCTACCTTAAAACCTGCCCTGCTTGAAAAGCCACTTTCATCCCTGCCTTTTGCAATGCATTAGGAATATCATTGATATTGCCTGTTACAGTCTTATTCTTTTTAATTTCTCCACTTCACATTATCAGTGGGTTCATTCCTCACATTACTAGACTGTGGGATACCCTGCCTTGTTATTTCCGTATTTTCTAATTGTAACACTCAATCATTAGTCAACTGGTTCATAATGTGTAAGGCAGAGTTGCCAAATCATTTCATTCTTTATAATACAATGCTTCTGATTCAGTAATTATATTGTGCCAGGCTTCTGATCAATCCTGAGATAGCTCGCTCTTGATGGATGGTCCCATCATCAAGTCTATGAGAGTTAAAGGAAAAAGGCAAATTTTTAATTTGGCTCCTCTGTGAATTTAACTGCTTGGACAGAGTATTTCAGGGTGATATTTATTTCACTGAGATGGGAAGAGATTATGGAACTGAGAACTTTGAAAGTTACAAAATCAAAAGTTTTTAGAACTTTTTTCTAAAGTTCTGGTTTGTAAAACAGAAAAGGTGTAAACTGGACATTTTTGCAAATGATTGCATAGTTTATGGGATTGTTAAGTAATCAACTTAATCCAGCAGAGAAAATCATTACCTGCTTCTAAATGCCATTTTTTCCCAAAAAGGTTAGTAGTGAGTAGATGTCTAACATAATGAATGCCAGTTAAATTGAGGTATGATCAGAGGCTAAAATAGGGAAAACACAAGTTACAAATTACTTAGACAAGTTAGATGGCTTCAAGTCACTAGGGTCTAATGAAATACATCCTAGAATACTCAAGGAGCTGACTCTCGGAGTTATCTGAGCCATTAGTAATTATCTTCAAAAAGTCATGGAAGATGGGAAAGATTCCAGAGGACTGGAAAAGGGCAAATATAGTGCCAAACTATAAAAAGGGAAATAAGGACAGCCAAAGGAATTACAGACCAGTCAGCTTAACTTCAGTATCTGGAAATATAATGGACCAAGTAATTAAGTGATCAGTTTGCAAACACCTAGAAAATAATAAGGTGATAAATAATAGTCAGCATGGATTTGTCAAGAAAAAATAATCTCAAACCAGCCTAAAAGCTTACAAGCCTAATGGATAGGGAGGAAGCAATAGACATGGTATATCTTGACTTTAGTAAGGCTTTTGATAGTGTCTCGCATGACCTTCTCATAAACAAAGTGGGAAATACAACCTAGATAGAGCTACTGTAAGGTGGGTGCATAACTGGTTGGAAAACTGTTCCCAGAGAGTAGTTATCAGTGGTTCACAGTCAGGTTGAAAGGACCTAACAAGTGGAGTCCTGCAGGGATCAGTTCTGGGTCCAGTTCTGTTCAATATCTTCATCAATGATTTAGATAATGGCATAGAGAGTTTACTCGTGAAGTTTGAAGATGATACCAAGCTGGGAGGGGTTGCAACTACTTTGGAGAATAGGATTAAAATTAAAACTGATCTGCATCCAGTACAGCACTTATTTGACAAACTTCACAGGCCGGCTCAGTGTTCTCCATCTTCATCTGAGCTGTCTCTGCTAACCATTGTGAATAGTGGAAAAGAGCAGATACTTATGTTACATGAGCACTGTTGTAAAGTCTTCTAGGAACTGATTTACAAAATGCTATTTGTCTAGGTTGCATGAATAATCCTGATACCAAAATATTTGTAAATGTTCTAGTGAAATGGACCTTTCAGTCATTGCTGCATTGATATTTTCTTTGGCTATAGAAATAAGAAACCTTTTATCTCATTCTAGTTTCATCAGCGAGGGAATCTTCCTGTTAATCAAAATACATGTAGCACTCCTTCCCCTTCCTGGGGCCTGCCAAATCCTTTCCCCTTCTTGTTTTCCCTTCTGCAGGGGTTACAATAATTGCAGCATTTTTCAATGAAAGAGACAAGGCTATTCATATAGGAGCCTGTACTCATAAATAGGCCAATTTTGTTAAACTGTTAAATGTTAAATCCTCCCTAAAAAGAGGATTTCGTCTATGAGGAGATGTGAGCTCCATTCTTGATGAGTGATCGCATGTAGATAAAATAAGATGTCTGTCCCTCCCTCTCCACTCTGCCCCATTGTAGATATGACCATTGCTAATTCTGATTAATTTTAATCTTTATTCTCTTTATACAAAGAAA
Organism: Lepidochelys olivacea; assembly: GCF_965140295.1. Classification (NCBI taxonomy): domain Eukaryota; kingdom Metazoa; phylum Chordata; order Testudines; family Cheloniidae; genus Lepidochelys; species Lepidochelys olivacea. The sequence continues at coordinate 36,999,460 of NC_140411.1, read as the reverse complement.
TCATTTCCAATGGAGTAAAAGCTTTCAAGGAAGGACAAAAACTGAGCTCCACAAGTTTCAGTTCAAAACTCTTCACCCAACAGTTCAGCTAGAATTTAGGGGAAATGCAAAAGCAGTGCTGGCATGATAGTGTTTAAAACACATCTTCCCAGTACCCATCTCTTCCTTCCAGATGGAAGGCAGGAGGCTTCAGAGAATCTCTTTTTCACGGTCTCCAAAAATCACATGCAGGAAATGTCCAGATGCACAGATATACTGTGACACCCTACTTACTAACCTACTGATGCCTTGTCTATATTGAGAATTTTAGGCCATTCTCTCACTCTTGCTCTGTCATTGGTACAGCTTTTAGCTGGCATTGCTTGCACTTATGGAATGCTAGCATACCAGAGATGCAAATAGATAGGAAAATCACTTACTTCTCCAGCGTGGGCTGCTCATCCTCTCCTGGGTAATCACAGGCCCATGTCACATGCTTCACTTTTTTCTAAAAACACCCCCCCACACACACTGGTTTAGAGAAATGTGGTAAGTTTTGGTGAAAGAACAACAGAGAATCTGCAGGAATAGAGAGCAGGGCTAGTCTGGGGGTCCTGGGGCACTCTTGGGGAGAGGTGATCATGCTAATAATACTAGGGACTGCAAAGGAAAAGGACAATCCTCAGCCCAATTAAATTGCTCACCATGGGGAGTGACCCTAGGTTCTCCCAGTACAAAGACAGATCCTTAGAACCAGAAAAAGGGTAAAGAAGGATAAACAGGCTCAGAGCCTGAGAAACGTGCCTAGCAATATTAGCCCTAAGAGTGTCCAAGGAAAGAAGCTTGCAATTGGAAAGCGTATTGTGACTAGGGAAGGGGGTAGATGGCATTGAGAAGCCAGTGTTAGATATAGGAAGGGTTGATTTTGTGATGAGGGTTGGGCAGCCTTAACAAGGTGTCAGAAAGTTTGGCAATGCAATGAGTAGGAGAGAAGCAAGGAGCATTTCTCCAGGAAACAGCATAGATAGTTGGCAGCAATGAATTTACTCCATTATCAAAAAGATTTCTACTCACCATGATTTCATCCTCTGTGTACCAGATCCTACAGAAGAGATATACTGTATCTGAGAGGAGTGAATCAGTCCAGACAAAACCAGAATTCCCTTACTACTCCAAAGAGCTCATCCCTTTCTAGAACCAAGCCTTTTGAAGGTTTTGAAAATGACCCCCTGCCCGCACTATCATCCACTTGTGGGATCTAGCTGGGATGATTACCAGCAGTACCAAAATACAGGTGAGTGGCTGTTCTTATGATGAGATCTTAAGCATAGATTTTTCAGATTCTTGAGGGTTAGATGGTGGGGAGGAGTATCCAGGCTTTTAGGTGCATAACAAAACTTAACTTGAACTTTAGAATTTTTGAAGTTTGACCAGTACTAATTCTTATTAGTTCCAGTGTTTTACCTGCATTATTTATGAAGCTCCCAACACTGTTACACCTGGGTGCTCTTTACAGAAGTGATCATCTGAAAGGAATGCCCACGCATGGGTAGAGTTTATTTCCCCAAGCTGGAAGGATCAGATTCTAAGAGGACTCTGATGGAAACACCTGCAACAGGAGAGAAGTCTTGTCCCCTGTTTCGAAGTTGACAAAACTCTGGCTCAGCTTGTTGTCAACTGGGAACTAGTTCCACAGCTGTAGACCCTTTATAAAAGCCGAAAAAATATTTTACTGCAGTAAAGATCTTTCAAGATTATAGTGCTATTCCCATTTCTACTGTAGATGGGACTTTAAATCATGCTCCCTGCCTGGGTTAAAACCTTGGACAAAGCCAAACCACTGCATTGGGGCATGATCCCAGTACAAATGAGTCAGTTACACTTGGGAGTTGAGAAAACCCATCCAAATGTATTTGTGAAGGTGTTTCTATAAGCCAGGAGGGGTTACCCTAACTCCTCTGAGTCTGATCCTTCCAGTTAGGGCAAAGAGAGCAGAAAACTCTTCTGTATTCACAGGCATTGCTGGGCCCCAAAGATTATGGAGTGTATGGACTCTGTAATTATCTTAGTGAAACTAGTTTATTTCATTCCCTTCTCATCCACACCACAGTGCCAGATGCTTTTGAAATAAAGAGTTCAATGCAGTGAAAAATAAAGAAATAATGAGAGAGAAATATAAGGTAGGTTTTCCATTACTCTGATCATCCGAGCAGCCCTTTTCTGCACCTGTTCCAGTTTGAATTAATCTTTCTTAAACATGGGAGACCAGAACTGCACACAGTATTCCAGATGAGGTCTCACCAGTGCCCTGTATAATTGTACTAACACTTTCCTGTGTCTACTGGAAATACCTTGCCTGTTGCGTCCTAGGACTGCATTAGCCTTTTTCATGGTTGCATCACATTAGTGGTTCATAGTCCTCCTGTGCTTGACCAATACACTCAAGTCTTTCTCTGCTATCGCTTCCAACTGATATATCCCCAGCTGATAGCAAAAAATTCTTGTTGTTAGTCCTTAGGAGCATGACCTTGCACTTGGCATGTATTTTAATTTCTTTTTAAAGAGCTCAGGCTTATGTTCTTATTACTTAGTTTTGTTTTGTAAAAGTTCTCCCTCCATATGTGGGAAATGGAAGCAGGGCTGCAACAGTTATCAATGTTGGGGCTGGGGCTTTCAGCACTATGAGTGTTTTAAGTCCCTATGCTTTCCCCACCCTCATACATGGAGCCTTTGTGGTGCAAACGTTTGCATTACACAGGGAACGCATAGTCCTCACACAGTTCCTGACGATCCTGACCCACCCACATACAGCAAAAAAACATTGGTTCCTCTGCATGGGAGTGAGAGACAGGCACTTGGTGTCATAATCTGAACGACCAATTCTGAACTCCACAGGCTTCATGTTGGGAGCTGAGACCTCAACTAATGAATAAGACAATTCCAGTTATTTTCAGCAAGTCCAAAGGAAAGATGCAACTAAAAAGATGCCAAAGAATTTTACATCTGGATTTATAAAATAAAGGCTGGAGGGGGACAAAGACCCTAAACCAGAAAACATTGTTATTAGTATGAAGAGTACTGTATGTTGAAAAGAGACATTCAAGTGTCTCAAAGAGGGCAAGTGACTTAAGGCTCAATAGGCGGTATAATATGCGCTATGGGGGGGGCAGGGGGTCTGATTTCTAAAGTGCACTAATGTGTTGCCTGTGAATTGGTCTGTGTAGACCCTGCTAGTGCACATTAAAGGTTCCCCGGTGACCTTTAATGTAATGCTGTTTAAAACAGCTAGGAACTATCAGTCTTTTCCATCTAATTATTATAATCATATTGTGTAGTATGCAAGTGCACATAATGAGAATGCACAAGTGAGCTTCATTCAGCTTTTGCTCTTTTGCGCACTGGGAAATCTGGAGGTGCATGAAAACAATGATCATAAATGCACCTTTCACACCAAAGAGCCTCTTTTCCTAAGCCTGCTTCTGTTTCATGTACAACAACAAGGGACAGGGTAGAAGCTCTGTTCACAAATGTTTAAAGAGAGAAGCCTTCCCTTCTGTTCAAAATCTCTGGGAAAGTTTCAGACTAGATTACATTACACTTGCAATTGCAAAGCCTTCAAAGACTGATAGCACATGTGGAAAATCTCAAACCTAACTTAGCTTGACACAGTTATCAGTACAGCTCAACCTGGCGGATAGAAGAAGAACCTTCCTCCTGGGTGGGTTACAACTAAAAGACATTTCTTCCCCCCTCCCACCCCCCATATTCAGAAATGGCTCTATAGAAATGGTTAGAATTTTTTATAACCTCACCTGGAGATTATTTATTTTTAAATAAATTTTTTAATTAATTTTCTGCACTACAAATATAAAATTTAGTGCCCCATGAAGTACTTTTCATTACTTTGGGCTCACAAGACATACAGACACCAATCCTAAACTGCCCTTTTAAGTTATCAAAAAAGGTGACAGGATATAAAGTATAATTCAAATATTTGAAACTGTCCATTGTTTATATTCTAAAATTCATGGAATGGCAAAGCATACTTTAGATATATTAACTGTATATTTAAGATACATAGTATGTTGTCACATCTTAGTGCCCTGTAAATTGGTCTATTTTGAAGTGTTTTTGATATATTTGTTATTTGGTTCCTCATAAATCTGACACACCCAAGACTTCAGTGGTACTGGATCAGACTCAAAGTATGTGTGTTTGTGTGTGTAGGTACTCAGATACTATTGTGAAAGGCCAAAAAATATTTTGGAGGTCTCAGTAGCAATTTATCAGATTTGTATTTGAATCAGGGCTAATCTCATTCTAATTTGCAATGTGTTGCTTAAATTTGTTCTCCAAATGTCATAAGAATCTTCAGAGGGCCACTGAATTATCAAGTAAATTTTAAGTAAGTTATTTCCTCATTTTTGTGGAGGAAACTTTAACAAATGCACCCTTCTAAAGTTTTGCCCATTCAGACATGTAATTTGGTTTTGCCCTTTGTTAATCATATTTTAGAATTATTTTTTTAAATCATAGAATTAGATGTTAGGGAAACATAAGTCACTGACAACTTTACAGGCATATTATTATTAATATTACATCTAGGAGTCCTAGTCATTGACTTGATACCATTTTGTGATAACTGTATAAACACAGAACAAAAAGACATGGATTCTCTTACAATGAGGAGGCATGGCTAAATGACATTCCTGCTAGCAGTCTGCTACTACATTGTCATCAGAAAATGGAAGTTACCTGCTACATACTGTCATGAAGGAGAAACAACAGCTGTATTACATTATATGTGCTAAGGACATTTAAATTGAGATACTGAGCTTGATTCTTCACACCCTTGCTGTCAAGGTTCCTTCCCCACTCTGAACTCTAGGGTACAGATGTGGGGACCTGCATGAAAACCTCCTAAGCTTACTTTTACCAGCTTAGGTTAAAACTTCCCCAAGGTACAAACTATTTTACCCTTTGCCCTTGGACTTTTGCTGCCACCACCAAATGTCTAACCGGGTTTCTGGGAAAGAGTTGTTTGGAAACGTCTTTCTCCCAAAAATCCTCCCAACCCTTGCACCCCACTTCCTGGGGAAGGTTTGGTAAAAATCCTCACCAGTTTGCATAGGTGATCACAGACCCAAACCCTTGGATCTTAAGAACAATGAAAAAGCATTCAGTTTCTGAAAAGAAGAATTTTAATAGAAGCAAAAAGAATCACCTCTGTAAAATCAGGATGGTAAATACCCTACAGGGTAATTAGATTCAAAACATAGAGAATCCCTCTAGGCAAAACCTTAAATTAAAAAAAGACACAAAGACAGGAATATCCATTCCTTTCAGCACAGCTTAATTCCTCAGCCATTTAAAGAAATCATAATCTAACGCATATCTAACTAGATTACTTACTAAGTTCTAAGACTCCATTCCTGTTCTGACCCCGGCAAAAGCATCACCCAGACAGACCCAGACCCTTTGTTTTTTTCCCCCCCTCCAGCTTTGAAAGTATCTTGTCTCCTCATTGGTCATTGTGGTCAGGTGCCAGCAAGGTTATCCTAGCTTCTTAACCCTTTACAGGTGAAAGGGTTTTTCCTCTGGCCAGGAGGGATTTTAAAGATGTTTACCCTTCCCTTTATATTTACGACACTTGCACCTTCTGTATTCATATAAACCTGTGCATGATTAGGGGAAAATGGGTGTAAACATACTACCCAATCAAAATCTCCTCCCCCCCACGCTCGTGGCAGCATTTTACATCCACTTTGCATGAGCGTAGATGACTACCTCAAGGGGTGAGGCAGTGGAGAATCATGGCCTTTGTGTTTGGATTCTTAGAAGAACAGATAAAATGCACAATAATTGACAAAGTCATATAAAGCCTTTCACAGCCATTTAGAAAATAGCTATTCATCTGTAAAGCACTTTAAGCTCCACTTCAACAGTTTAAGCTTGTCAAAGCTCTTTAACCTTGGCAGAGATAATTCACTTTGAAAAAGACATTCATGGTAAGATCTTTATACCTTTTTAATATCTGGTGCTAATGAAGGATGATGGATTGATAGCCCTGTAGCCTGAAGTCCTCTCTTTATCCAGAGAACAGGCTCAGAGCAGCTGACGGCAAATGCACACTTACCTGCAACACTGTGCCCCAGCCTTCATACAGAGAGACTGGGCCAGATTCTGAGCTCAGTTACCCCAGTGTAAATCCAGAGTAACTCTGATGAAACTGGTGGCATTTCTCCAGATTTACCGCTGTGCAAGTGATTAGGAAAATGAGCCATTGCTCTCCAAAGGTGGTGCAATTTCCATGCTTATTCAAATCTTTGGCACCAATACTCTGCTGGAACAAGGGTACCAGTTAGTGTCATTTTCAGCGATGGGTTTGTGAGGTGGACTACTAACCATTACCACTATTCTGAGTTCTCCCTGCCTTACAGTCTGTACAATCCCTGTGCAATCAGGGGCGATGTTCAGGGTTCTTTACACTGATGTAACTGAGAACAGAATGGGATCCTAAATTTCTAATTATGACTCTGTTGACTCTTCACCCATAAAATATTTGCAACATAACCCCATTCAATTTAAAACTTTAAATTTGTGTTTGGTTGTTTTAAAATAAAGTCAGCTAATCTGTTTCTCCCTCCATCCTTGCAGCTATTGTGCTGGGGAGTTATCTCTCTTTCTTCATTTGGAATTGGCTGTCTAGCTAGGGTCTGCCATTAGAGATCAGTAGAAGTTCCCTTCTGCCACAGCTGTCTGGTCTGCTTTGACGGATTCTCATAATGTAGTGGTGTTTAACCTATGGTTTGCGGACCCTTTGGGGTCTGCAGACTATGTCTAAGGGGTCTGCGAAAGGTGACTATGAAAATAGAGCTTCAGATCCCAGAATAGGCATTTTGTTTTTCTGATCAATCAAAAGTATGTGAATGCCCCCACCTACCTGAAATGTCAAAACCTGTTGTCATTTCCATAAAAGCCCACAGTTTAGCACCTTTTCTCATGCTGTGTTAAATGCTGTGCCAAGCACATGCAACATTTGTAGTTGAATTCTGTTCAATGAGTTTTCAGTCTAAGACTTCTATGATAGGGGACCTGGGACCATAGGTTGAATTTCCAAAGGGGTCTGCAAATGAAAAAAGGTTACAAACCACTGTTATAATGCTTTGCATCAGTCGCTCTCTGACATGTCTGCCTGCATCCTGGGATTGTATACCAACGTTGGATTTTCCAACCTAGATCAGAGAACATTTGTTCTTCAGATCTGACATGCTGTCTCTGCAGAAGCCTATGCTAGATAATTAGAGGGAGTTGAACATCCCCCACCTTCCCCACTGCACACATATACAATGATTGTAACCAGATGTATAAACTATACCTCGGGGGAAATTCCTCCCTGGCCTCTGCTCTGAGCTGCATTCAGGCAAATTCAGTTTTGAGTAAGCTGGTACAACTCCCATAGCAGTCTCTGAGTGAAATTCAGCAATGACAAATGGTGGTGTAAGTCACACATCAGGTGTAAGTTGTTCAAAAAAACCTAGCAAGTTCATTTCACGTGTACTGATTTAGCATACAGTGGGTGTGCAATCTGAGTATGACCTACCCCAAGATGATGGGAGGGACGTGTGCACAGCAGGAAAAGCAACTAATAGGAGGGTGAAAGATAAAAGAAGCTCATTCTATAATGTAATTCACACCACATCATCCACAACACATTATTTTGGGAACAAATTCCGTGCTGTTGTCAGCCGGTGTAACTCCTTCCGAGAACTCAGTTCTACCGGAACTCAGAGAAAGCCATATGGGTGTAACTTTATATACCCACTACACGCTAGATTGGAACAGGTTACAGTGCCTCATCACTTATACTTCTCAGCCCACCATTTTACGTGTGACATGTAGCTTCTATCTGGCCTTCTCTCTGGATTGTTTTGAGATCTTGAAGTGTCTAGTGATGACTTTGTTGCTTGATCCCTTTCCCTTGCTGACCCAACCAGTTTGATTACTCTTGCCCCATGATTCGTCAGTTGACCTTTGGTGTAGTAGCTGTAACTATGCATAAGGTGACTTGTCCTATTTAAGTATGTATGTATGTATATATATATATAGTGACAACTTCTACTCTTCTAGTTGTAGATCCTTGCAGCGCTTATTCAGAATCAAGATATAAAGTTCTCTGTTTATCTCTTTAGTTTGGTATTAAAATGAGCAATGTCCAGAGTTTTGCTTTTTTGGATGAAATATTTCCATTTCACCTAAAGCTTTATCCTGGATTTCTTTGCACCCAGACTACTAGGTGTTTGGGTTTTTTTCAGTTGTGCCATTTCAGACGTTTTTATTATGGGTAAATTGCCAATCAGCCCAGCTATTGATCCTCAAAGATTTTTTTTACAGGTAGTTTTAAAAAGTTGTATTTTAAACCTCTCAGGGTCTTGTAGTTCTGGTATTTCAAACATACAGATTTGTTCCTGTTGTACCTACATTGCTTATATCAAATTGAGTACCCAAGGACAGCAGTATTCCTCCTGTTTTCTCATATTTGCTCAAATGGAAGCTCCAGTAAAACCTACCCTCTGGAAAGGTTTTTTTTCCCTATTGTAGTAGGAAGACAGTCTGAGACATAAGCCCTTGTATCAGAGGCCTGGTATGAGGCCTGAGGCCTGGGCTAAAGTAGCGGTCAAAACTTTGCTGATATAAAGCAAAATCAGGCTGTGAGCTAGAGGCAGGTTCTGCTCACAGAATCAGGCAAGAACAGGGCTGATATGGTAGAAATACACATTCCTAAGAAGTGCTAGGCACATAGTACTCACGCAAACACATCCCAATATCAAGTGGTAACAGAATACCCTGATATTAAAGATGATACAAAAACATTCCCCAAGGATAACAGGAACACACTGACCCTTCTAAAAGATAAAGTCAGAATGACAGTACATAATAAAGATGTTTTGATCAAACCAACATGTACAAGGTGATGGGTGATTACTAGCCACATCAGGGGGCAGTAACTAACTATGCCAGAGGGGCAGTAAGTAATTGTATGTACTGGGACATAAAGATGTATCTTAGAGGGAGTGTCTTTGTCTAGCCTAGGGAGGAACAGAAAGTCTCGCCATTCACTGAGCTGGTCCATTGTTATGGGCATACATGTACTAGTGGTCCGGTAGAGTCTGTGGGATACTAGTACCATGCTTTGTCGACAATAAACCTGGCTGGGTGCCTTCATACCTTAACGGATCTTGTGGTCATTGGGTGGTTCGCGCGAGGTCTGCTGTGCCAACTGTCTGAGCAGAGCTGGGACAGCACACAGGGAGAACACACACACGTAGCTGAACATCTAACCACACCTAACATTTCCCAGATTAACTGGGAGACACTATGAATAATCTCAGGCTACTTCTGAGCCTTTTTACATGTAATATTGTTTGGAAACAAGGAGTGGTGGACTTATGGCATTAAAGAGACAGACAGCATTTACCAACTTTGCAATCTGTGACTGGTACTACTGGAAACAACCAACTTTACAAGACACCATTTGATACTAAAGAGAGATCAACCCACATGACAGCAGGTATAGCTGAGCCAAGAAAAAGGAGTTAATATATTTTATAGCATGTCAGAATTCATATCTTCTGCTCTCTCATGAGCATTACTTAATAGTCTACTCTTTTTCATTATTTATTATTCTGGGCAGATATCTAAAAGTGGACAGAGAAGCCTTCCCAATGGGGTAATGTTTTTTCCTTCAAACCTATCCTTAGCCATATTAACGAGCTAACGTAATGTGAGAGAGACCGGTTGATGGGCTGAGATTGTTTTGATGATGCATCCGATGCTGATAAATTCTCTCCTGTCTATATGGTTTAGGTATCCACACATGAAGCGCCCGCCCTTTTTTCCTAGTTTTCTTTTTATTGTCCAGCTACTAATATTTTCTGAAAGGCCTTTGGCAAGGTGAATGCTTCCTCTGCAGTTAACCTTACGCAGAGTCTTTGAAAATTTTTTCCTTCCCAACAGTACAACGTAGTGTGGGGGAATGGGGAGAATGCTGCATTTCTTGCCAATCAACACTACCATGGAATGAACTAAGCCTGTGCCATTGGCTTGAGTAGCCTTTGAATGAGCGCCACTGAATGTTACTGCCCTGACATAGCCATTGGATAATACCGAGCAGCCCTCAGGATCACTGAATCCAGTATGTCTATTCTGCAATCACAGAGAGTAATTGTATCCAAGCTAACCTTAGTCTAGTCAGTTTGAGTACTGGAGCAGTGAATCCACAGCAGCATGAGCTTCAGAGCAGGCTGTGCAACCCGAAACCCTGTGTAATTATTTGTGGGAATAGCCGGTGCTAAAGGGAGCCCTGCCTTGGCTTTACTGCTCCAGGGCCCAAGCTAGTGAGATAAAGCTAGCTCGGGTATGTCTACACTCCCTGGCTGTAGCATAGACATATCCTTAGGCTATAGCTATAGCTGGAGCTGGGTGTGTGATTTGCAGCTTGAGCAGACATACTCATGCTAGCTTTGATCGAACTAGCACACTAAAAATAATAGTGTAGCTACAGTACCCTGGGCAGCGGTGAGCAGCAGAGTGGGCTAGCCGCCCTGAGTATGTGGCCGCACGGTCCAGGCGGGTTCATACGCAGGGCAGCTAGCCCATGCCGCCACTTGCCATTGCCCACGTTACCACAGGTACCCTACTAGTTTTAGCACACTTGCTTGATCAGAGCGAGTGTGAGTATGCCTACTTGAGCTGGGAATCACCTCCCCCAGCGCCAAGTGGAGATGTAGCCTAATAGTGGGAACATTTTGGGCCCCTTTATGTAAGACTGTGTTCAGTACTTAGGGCCAAATCCTACTCCTCATTCATGCAGCTCAACTGAAGCAAATGGGAATTTTGTGTTCATATATAAGGGCAGAACGCTAATCTTAGTGTTGAACAATATTGGCCAGTATGGGACTGCAGACTGGGGGGGCCAAATTGAACAGTATTTTAAATGGAGGTACATGTCAGGTAGAAGAGGCTTGGAAAGTGGGTAAATGTGGTAAAGTAGTGTACAGTAGATGAAGTGAAAATATTTTCTTTTGCCTTTTTACTAGTTGGTAAGATATTTCTGGTTTGAGCAGATATTCCCTATACTTACTAACTGGGAAATATTAGAACCAGTAGTAACTAACCTACCAGTAAAAAGGTAAACAAAATCTTTTTAACTACACCTACTGTGATTTGATCTGATATGACATTCACTGGGTGTGTAAAATGAATGCACTACGCCAAGGGGACAGAGTGAGGTATAGCAGGAATAAGAATAAACAGGAAGGTGCGTGATAATAAGGTGTGTGTGGAGATGGGAGCCATTTTACCTTAAATACTCTTATTAGTTGGCCAGTTGACATAATGCTAAACATGGCTTGTCTTGTGTTAATTACCATGACTCCTCAAGAGTAGAGAAAGGCATAACAAGAATCAATGGCTGCAAGTTAAAGACAGACAAATTCAAATTAGAAATAAGGCCTATATTTCTAACAGTGAGGGTGATTAGCCAGTGGAACAAACTACCAAGAGAAGTGGTGGTTTCTCCATGTCTTGAAGTCTTCAAACCAAGACTGCGTGCCTTTCTGGAAGCTATGCTTTAGTCAACTATAAGGTATTAGGCTCAATACAGAGTAGCAAGGTGAAATTTTATGGCCTGTGTTATACAGGAGGTCAGACTAGATGATCTAGTGGATCCTTTTGGCATTAAATTCTATGAAAACATGAAATCGTATACACAAACCCTGGGAAGCTGTGCTCAGCAATGGTTGCACACGGAACACATTTATATTGAAATCATTGAGAGGCAGAAATCACAAACGCTCAATGCCATTTTTACAATTTCACTTTTCAGACTGCAACCACGCTCTAGTAAAAGCAAATTAAAAAAAAAAATTAACGGCCCAGCTCCTCAGACTCAGCTAAGCACAATTCAAAGGGCAGCCAGAGGTAGAAACAGCCCCAGCCAGCCAAGGACAGGGAGATCAGTTAGTGGCATTGAGCCACCTTTCCTCCTGACTCTCCTCAGATGTGCTGAGTGTAATCTTGGATCTGCTGACTGTCTGGCTGAGTGTCTTTAGCTTTCTGGTCTTCTTTAGGGTTGGAAAAACACTCAAATGATGATATTGCAAAAAAATGAACATTTCTGAGTTTATCCATTTTGGATACAATTTCAAATATAAATTTATTAGCAACTGAATTAGCTTTTTTTACATTCTAGGGTATTGACTAGATATTGTGCCTTTTAAATATAACTGTCATTTAAAATAATTGTTATTGCAGTTCTAGGCTTCCCTTTCAGATATAACGAGGAGTCCTTGTGGCACCTTAGAGACTAACACATTTATTTGGGCATAAGCTTTCATGGACTAGAACCCACTTCATCAGATGCATGGAGTAGAAAATACAGGAGCAGGTATAAATACATGGAAGATGCGTTACCAAGTGTTAGGTCAGTCTAATGAGCTTAAATTAATTAACAGATATCAAGATACCAAGCCAGGAAAAAACAACTTTTGAAGTGGTAATGAGAGTGGCCCATTACGGATAGTTGACAAGATGGTGTGAGTAACAGTAGGGAGAAATTCGTATTGGGGAAATTAGGTTTAGGTTTTGTAATGACCCAACCATTCCCGGTCTTTATTCAGGCCTAATCTGATGGTATCCAGTTTGCAAATTAATTCTAGTTCTGCAGCTTCACGTTGGACTCTGTTTTTGAAGTTTTTTTGTTGAAGAATTGCCACTTTTAGGTCTGTTATTGAGTGACCAGAGAGATTGAAGTGTTCTCCTACTGGTTGTTTTGAATGTTATGATTCCTGAAGTCAGATTTGTGTCCATTTATTCTTTTGCGTAGAGACTGTCCAGTTTGGCCAATGTACATGTCAGAGGGGCATTGCTGGCACATGATGGCATATATCACATTGGTAGCTGTGCAGGTGAACAAGCCCCTGATGGTGTGGCTGACGTGGTTAGGTCCTATGATGGTGTCCCTTGAATAGATACTTGGACAGAGTTGGCACCGGGGTTTGGTTGGTGTTTTTGTTGTGTGGTGTGTAGTTGCTGGTGAGTATTTGCTTCAGGTTTGGGGGGGTTGTCTGTAAGCGATGACTAGCCTGTCTCCCAAGGTCTGTCAGAGTGAGGGATCGTCCTTCAGGATAGGTTGTAGATCGCTGATGATGTGTAATTTTATGATATGTAATTTTTGTACAAATATGCCATTTTGGCCTTAATTGCATCTTACAAATGGTCTTAACCCTATTCTGAAGTCTGGGTACTACACCTCACTGGAATAAGGAGTGGGACAACATAGTTGCAAGGGCTTAGACTTTATTGAGTGACTCCGGAATAACAGTGAGGGGGAAAACTAGAGGACAGTATATGAAGTGATATTCAATTCTGGACCAGGCATGGTTAGAGCAAATATGTAAACAAACATGTGATCTTGTGAATGAAATAAACAGCATCTTTCACATTCAGTCTCTCAGAACAACACTCTTTGGTCCCATCATCTCCTGTCTGCTCAAAGGGCAAGGAAGGCTCTTTTAAAATACTGAAAGTTCTTGTTTTCTCAGTTCAGCTCCACATAAAATAAAATAGTAAGTACAAACACAACAATATTTGACATTTTTATGGTGCCTTTTCCCCAGGCTCTCAACAGCTTTAAACTCATTACTTAGATTCATAGATGCTAAGGTCAGAAGGGACCATTATGATCACCTAGTCCGACCTCCTGCACAATGCAGGCCACAGAATCTCACCCACCCACTCCTGCGAAAAACCTCTCACCTATGTCTAAGCTATTGAAGTCCTCAAATCGTGGTTTAAAGACTTCAAGGAGCAGAGAATCCTCCATCAAGTGACCCAGGCCCCACGCTAAAGAGAAAGGCGAAAAACCTCCAGGGCATCTTCCAATCTGCCCTGGAGGAAAATTCCTTCCTGACCCCAAATATGGCGATCAGCTAAACCCTGAGCATATGGGCAAGATTCACCAGCCAGATACCCAGGAAAGAATTTTCTGTAGTAACTCAGATCCCACCCCATCTAACATCCCATCACAGGCCATTGCGCCTATTTACAATGAATAGTTAAAGATCAATTAATTACCAAAATCATGTTATCCCATCATACCATCTCCTCCATAAACTTATTGAGTTTAATCTTAGACCCTTGGGAGGTATTATCTCCATCTTAAAGGTGGACAAACTGAGAAGTGGAGCCAAAAGCTTCAAAAGTGTGCACTAATATTTTGTACCTAAATTCTTGGATACAGGAGCGGATTTACCATGAAACAAACTGTGCGGTGGCATGGGGCCCCCAATGACATGGGGGCCCCCCAAAATGCAGGACAAATATCTGACAACCTGCCCCCGAGTCCCAGCCGGCAGCGCAGCAGAGCTCAGGCAGGCAGGCTGACTGCATGCCGTGGCCCATGGCCACATGCTACTCCCGGAAGTGGCCAGCATGTCCCTGCGGCCCCTAGGGTGGGAATGTGTGTGTGGTGTGTGTGTGTGTGTTGCCGTGCACTGCCCCTGCCCCGAGCGCCGACTCCGCAGCTCCCATTGGTTTGGAACTGCAGCCAATGTGATCTGCGGGGGCACAGCGGAGCGTGGCGAACCCCTGCTGGAGGGGGTGTGTGTGTGTGCTGGGTGCTTTGGGAGCCGCACCACCCAAGATAAGCACAGCTCCCCTGCCCACCTCCTGCACCCCAACCCCCTGCCCCAACCCAGAGCCTGCACCCAACACCCCCTCCTGACTGCAACCACCTGCCCCAATCAAGGTACCTCACTTTATTTTCATTTACTTCCCATTACTTATAGGAGGCGGATGAAGAAAAAAAGAATGAAAAATGGGGAGGGGGTGGGGGGGGAGAAAATATGTTCTTTTTCTTGGCTGGGTCCCGACAGGAGGCGGGGGATGAAAATGAAGCTGTGCACAGGGCCTGACTAACTCTAAATCCACCATTGGTTGGATAACTGTATGTCAGACACTAGGTGTCAGTAAAAAAACCAAAACCAGACATTAGCAGCTATGCCTTTGGGGACCCGATGACAGTGTAACTTGCACAGATTGTACTCTGGTGTACTGTTGTTTCACTGATCTGAGTGAAATTGCTTTTGATTTAGGGACTGATCCAATGCCCAGTGCAGTCATTGGGATCCCTGCCACTGGATTTAATCAGCATTGGATCAGCTCCTTTCACTACTAGGAAAGAAGAATCTGGTCTCATGGGCAGGCCAGTAGTTTGCTTTCATTGCATTGGTGCCTGCTGGGCTTTCAATGGAGTTTTATTGACAGAGAGGGTAATTTTATCTTCTATTGTTTGAAGAACATCCAATTTAGGATTTTCAATAAAAATTGTTTAGGGTTCCAATCTACAGGGCAGGAGCCAGAGTTTCAATTCTAACAGTTTTGACCAACTACTGTAGCAGATTGCTCCCACCATCTTTTTTACCCCCAGCATCTCATATGTATTTATTAACCAGACAACAATCCTGGCACTGAAACACTCCACTAGCACAGCAGAAATGAAAGCTCTAATGAGCAGTAATAATAATAATTAATAACAATAATAATTAATAATATTTTGGCACTTTTATTGTGCCTTCCATCCAAGGATCTCAAAGCCCTTCACAAATATGCAAGTAATAAGAACCATATGTATCTCATATGATCCTGAGTTTCACAGCAGAAATCAACCACAATGTAGTCATTCTTTATGCTGTTTCAGATGGCATCCCTAATGATCAGAAAACAACTCAAGCTCTGTCAATATTATAAGAACGTTTGTTGTTTTATTCTTTTTGGTGGGTACAAAAACCACAGTTTTTTACACAGAACAAGATTATAAATAATATTTGTAACATGAGTGACCCGTAGTCTCTTTTGATTCTACACTGCAGACTGATGATGTACTCTAAACAATTTTTTTGTTTTTCTTGTAGTTAGACAGATGCAAATCTGTGGAACACGGAATGATGTAACAGAATGAAGGTAACAGCGTACAAGAGGACGACCAACAACTTTTATAAAAAAAAGTCTCTGAATTTTGTTACAGTGATGGCATTTTATATCAATTATTGCAATGAATTGTTCCCTAAGATGGTTAGAAAAAAGAATTGTGTTGTCCTCTACCGAATTTACATCAGTTAAAAAGCAAGCATGTTTCAATATTCCTCTTTTTTCAAAGAAAATGTAAATAATTTCTTTATTTTTTCACAGGATTTACATATTTATTATTTTCTTATCACAGTTTAGTGATTCGTTTCCACAGCTGGATATTCTTCCATTGTATATATTGATGTTTTGGAGACACAGGTTAGCATGTTCATTGACTTCTATAGCTATTTTCCCCACTTTGTCAAGATAAAGACCAAAATGTTGTCCTTTCTGAGCATGTTCTTCACAGTTTGATGCGCTAATTGGCAAGTCTCATTAGTTTTAAGTCCACTCAAGTGAAATTTGTTGCTGTTAATATACCCAGCCCAGCCCACCTCCCCCCAACAAAACTAAATTATGAATTTTCCTGATATAAAATCTGAGTTTGGGTTTCCGAGCTGAGCTCATGCACACTTTGTTGCTGATGATATCTGGCGCATTTGGACGTACTTTCCAATTCTCAGCCCAATTATTAGTTCATCAATGACACTCCCATGTCGTTACAGTCTGTGCTGTGTTCCCATCAGTCACCAACACAGTTTAAATAAGGCACTCAATTTTTTTTTTGGTTTTTATGGTAGATCCGATGCAATTACAGCCAATCCTGAACTTTGTCGAATTGCAGTTCCAGTGTGCACGGCCTTCGGGCAGTCGGGAGTTAATACACGACCGTTTTCTCCTACACTCCCTGTGATGGATAATCTGGCTTTGTTTCTTATGGCTTCAGAAAAGGTCAGCTAGGATGCAGGAAAAAGGAAAAGAGAAGAAAGTGTTACAATATTTCTGTTCCTCAATAAGCTGGAACACAACAAACACCAAAATATCAAGTTTTAGACATCTGCATTTTTTTTCATGTTTTCTATATATATTTATATATATAAAGTGCATTTAACTACACTGGGGAAAGAAAATAAAAATAAAAATCAGACGAGAGATTCTGCTGTTAAAATTTTGTGAAAGGCAAATTCTATGGACAAAGTATAAAATCCCAGTTTGCTCAACTGATTAGTATAAGGGCTACCTTAATCTAAAGTGCTTCACACTACACTGATATTCTGCAGCAATCCGAGAAATAATACTCTTTATAGCCGGGGCCTGGCAGGCACTTTTTCACATGACTAAAATTATTTATGTGCATATGTGTTTGCAGGATTAGGCCCTACACTCTGATTAGCAATAAACAACTAAAAATTATAAATAAAAATTGCTTATAAATTACTTTATAAACCTGGAAACTCTCATTTTGAAAATTTAATCCATGTTCAAACCTAAAGAAATGTGTGGCTTCTATTTGTAAAAAAAAAATATTTACTATTTTCAAATCACAGAGAGCTCTCCATAAATCTCATTTGCTAAACACTTGGCTATAAGCAGAGTTGATCAGGAATTTTCCATTGACTTTGTTTGACTGAAATTGCTATTTCCAGAAAAGCAACATTTTCTACTGGAAAATTTCAATTTTGCCAACATTTTTTAAAAATGTCCTCCGGAAAAGTCAGAACAAAATATTGTGTGTGGGATCAGGTTGACCCAAACTGAAACATTTTGGTTTGTTGAAATTAATCAGGTCAGTATGACATTAATTTGTTCCCAGCTGAGCTGCCTGGGTGCCTCATAGGAATTGTAGGTGGATGCCTCATGCCCCTGTTCTCTTCTATTGGTTAGGAGCCCTGGCTGAATTACACTTCCCATGATATACAATGGTCTCCCCTTGAGTTGAACCAGCCTGGTGCACCATGAGATTCCCATGACCTTGGTGCATAACGGCAGATGTAGTCAACCCAGAGAGCAGAACGAAGGCAGGAGCAGGGCTGGTCTTAGGGAAAATGGCACCCTAGGTGAACTTGTATTTTGTCCCCCCATTACTCCTGGCCCCCATGGGCTCCCCACCCCCCATTCGCCCCAAGCCCTGCACTGTGACCCCTTCACTCCTAATCCCTGTACCCCCCTCCTGTGCTCACATAAAGGGAAACTGACCTGGATGCACAGAGCAGCTGGCATTGCTGCTCGCCCCTCCCCTTGAACCGTTGTTTCTCCACGCAGCCCTAAGAGGGTACAAGGGGGGAGCAAGGACTGGCATTAAGGCTCCCTGCATCCAAGTCACTTTCCCGACCTGGGCTGTGTAAGGGGCAGGCAGCAGCTCCTGAAACTCGCCTCACAGCCCAGCCCAGGTAGGGAAAGTTACATGGCTGCACAGAGTGCTTGGTGTTGCACCTCACTCCTCCCCTCACTGCCCACTATGGGGGTGTGGAGGAATGTTGGGTTGGGAGCAGTATCTGGGTGTCACTGCTTCCCCCCGCCCGCCGCGTTTCTCCGCTCGGAGGAAGCAGGGAGCAATCTGGGCGCTCCCCCGCCAGTGCTCCCCTGCCAGCCGGGAGCAGTTTCTGACACTACGCTGGCAGCGCACCCCTCTGTGCTGCTGCACGGCACCCCTGGGCAGTCACCTGGGTGGGCAGGAGGCACCCAAATTACAACAGTTCTAAACAAATTTTGAAATATTAGAATTGTTCAAGAGATGGAAATTCTAATTTTTGACCAGCTCTATCTATAACACAGACGAGTGACCCATGAAGTGTGGGGACAAAGATAAAATCAGAGACGTACTGGAAAATCAGAGGACCAGAAGGGGGATAGTCACATTGGAAAAATGGCTAAAACAGATTTTTACAAAAGGAAATGAACTGTGGTATTTTCCTGCATTTTATTTGCTATTATTGCTGTTATGAGCTTTGTCCCACCTAGCCCAGCTTCTCCTTCTGCCTGAGCCAGCAGTGAAGTCCTGAACCTGTGTTTGTGACGTTATTTTATATATATATATGTACATGAGAGGGAGAGAGAGAAAGATAGTCAAAGAACAATCTCCAGTTGTACAACACTACAGTGCCACCATAATGAGCATAGAATTAAAAGCACCATCCCCAATCAATTACCCTAACAAACCTAGGTAATGTAACACCCTGGTAGACTACCTAACTCAGGAACAGACCTCAGCAAACAGAAGAGCTTTAGATCATTCCCTAAAGACCAAAAATCTGGGCTGGGGTGAAGCCATTTTTAGGACAGTCAGTTACAGTGTCCAAGACCTGCCTCTGAAAGAACAGTGGCTCCAGTCCCACAGCATTCAGATCCAGGGATAGTTAACAAAAACACCTTGGTCTATGACAGCTGTAGTATATACAGAAAGAAATGGTCTCTTAGGTACCCCTATGTGACCCCAAATCATACATAGCTTTATGATAGGGTGACCACATAGCAACTGTGAAAAAACTGGACAGGGGTGGGGGGTAATAGGTGCCTATATAAGAAAAAGTCCCCCAAAACAGGACTGTCCCTTTAAAAATGGGACATCTGGTCACCCTACTTTATGTAGTATCAACAGCTTGAATTGCACCAAGAAGCAAATAGGAAGCTTGCAGCTTGCAGAGCACTAGTATAAAGTAAGGTGGTATAATTTAGCTCATTAACTATAAATTAATGGGCTGTATATTCTGCACTAGTGGAAGCTTCTAGGTGGTCCCAAGTAGAGTACATTACAGTAGTCCACTCTGGAAGTGACAAAGACATGGAGAAATGGGGAGGTCCAGTCTAAAATCAAACATTCTCTAGGCCAATTGCAAGAAAAAAAACCCACTTTTTTTTCTTCATCATTTTCCACTGATGATATCTGGAATTTTTGGAGCTGGTGAGGTCCAAAATAAGCTCTAGATTTCAAATCTCTTTGACAAACAGAGTACATATTTCTCAAAAGAGTGAGCTGGCATAATTCTTGACAAGTCTTCCAGAAACATCTCCCTATCCACCAGAACCACCTCCATCTTGTTTGGATTGAACTTCAGCCAGTTTTCCAATCCAGGACCCTACCATGGTCATGCAGCAGGGAAGCAGAGAGACTGAACAATCCAGGGATAAAGAAAAAAGACATAAGGGCCACCTTCATATTTTACATGTATCAATGATTTTGTGGCCCAAACCATCTCACTGTTTTTTTCTAGCCATTCACATACACTTTGAACAGGAAGGATGACAAAATAGAACCTAGTGGATTCCTAGGCCAGAGAACCCTTGGGGATGATGAGCAATTTCCCAGATGGAATGGAAGAACAAAGCTTCTGAAAAAAAGTGTCCTTTCCCATCCCAAAGATGGATTAACAACACCTCATGGGAAACAGCTGGAATAGCTAATAAAATCAGTATGGTAGGTGACATTTGTTCATCACCATGAGGAGACCATTGAGCAAGGAAACTAGTGCAGTTGCTGAATCATATCATAGTTAAACACACGGGTAGAGTGAAGGGCTAATCCTATCTTGATTATGTTGTCACAAATTCAACGTCATGGCTTGACTGCAGAATCAATTAGGAGGAGAAGTTGGGCTGTGAGGGAAAAAGTCCCGATAATTATTGTAGAAAAAGTAGTAAGAAAAAAATATAAAAGCCATGAACAGTAAGTAAGAAGATGGCAGTTAAATCCAGAGACTGTGTGTCTGAAAGTCTCTCTTTAAGGTGTTGACCCTACAAGGTGTTGTGTCTCCTGTGAGATGCTGAGTGCCCTACTCCCATTGACTTAAATGGAAGTCGACAACATTCAGCATCTTGGAGCATCGGACCTTTAATATGGGGTGGATATTTTATTCCATTCAGGTTCTTACACAGCCCTGACTACTAGTAGTATCTGGGCAATATGGTTATTTCCTTTCCAAAAATATTAAAGGCAAATTGCGCACCCCATTTTCTAATTTGGACATGAAACTGAAAATGTAAAGTGCAAAAGCAATGCAATAAAGATGCTGCTAAACGTTGCCTGTGCCTGCTGTAGCATTTGGCCACTTGCATAATAAGTGATTAGATTAACCAAAAGTATGGGGTTGGGCAGAGAGAGAGAGAGAAAGCAAGAGAGGCACTTGAATCAGGATCCAGATCTTCAGGACATTCACAGGTTGACAGCCCACTAAGGAAGAGAGGATGGGAAGGAAGAGTTGAAAATTTTATTTCTTCCCTCCTACCCCCACCCCCTCAATTTCTATTTGGCGAGCAACAACTTGGAGCTTGAGATACATCCCTTCTACCTGCACCCTGACAAGCACGCTGATGTCATTAACCCTTGACACGAGGGAGCTATTTGTATTGTCATACTCACAGCATCCAGGAGTTAGTACAAAATGCAGATAAGTACATAAGATGCCAATAAACACGAAAGCGTATAAAAACGTAAATTCTAAGGGGCTGGATCTTCACATGACTTTATGCCCATATAGGGAAGTTAGGCCTAGAAAGAGTTACTCCACCCCCATTAGTCCCTTACAAGGGCAACCGGGTTTCGTTGGCTCCAGGTGTGGAGGGGTAAGGGACTCTGTGTGCCTGATCTCTTGTATAGCTCGAGGCGGGGAAGGTGGAACATTGACTCCACCCTACCCCCTGTGTACCCACCAGTGCAGGTAGCTGGTGTCTCCAGGGTGGCAGTTGGGTGCTGGTATAGGCCAGTAGAAAATTAATGCCCATGGGAGCCGCCGGGGAGGAGCAAGGGAATTGTGGGTCCCTAAACCACAGTTCCCTCCTTGTGCTGCCCCTGCAGAGGCACAGCAACACATCGCCTCTTACCAATGGCTGTGTCCCAGAGACACAATCTAGCCCTACATATTCAGACTCCCTGGCTCACAGTTAAGGTGGTGTAAGATCTCCCCCCCAACCCTTTTTAATTCAGATATTTTAGAACAGTCACAATTTAGATATTTTAGATTGATTTAAAAACAGAAATGCCCTGGGTTTTCATGCAGGCATTTACCTCATATAACTTCCATGGACGGTTTGTTTTTTAATATATTGGCAGACCATAGTCCTAACATGATCTAATTACGTTTGGTTAAATGAGCACAGATGAGGCTCTGAAATGAATAGTGAACATGTGTATCACTGCTCTTTCTGGGAGAGAATCTGAGCAGGGGAAATGTGTGAAATCATAGTCATAGGCTGTAGGCTGCTAACACTTAACAGAAATTCTCATTAGGAATGTGTAATTGGGGGATGGAATAATAATATTTTACCAAAGAGTTCATTGATCTCAACTAGCCTCAATGGTCTTCTAGGTATAAACATATTCTGTTTGAGAAATGTTTAAAATAAATATTAACTTGATAAAAATTCTTAGGCAGGTATTATATTAAATATCCTGAGCAGAATAAGCTAGTTGAAAAATATTGAAACTATGAGGGTGTTTTTCAGAGGGTTGAAAAAGTTTTTCATTTTGGGGGGAGTTAACATAGTTTAAGCAGCTAAACATTATTGAAATCATTATCAAAAAGGTTAGCAAAATTAATTTATGGGAACCCAGGTTTTCAGTAAATGAGAAAATAAATGCTAATGTTTCAATACCACTTTCAATAAAAAAATGATAAAAATGTTGTAAAAAATTTCTAAAAAATCTAAATACTTGGAAAAAATGGCGACCTATTCATTTTTGAAAAAAGAACATTTTCAACTATGAAGAAATGTCTTTCAAAAAAATTTGATGAGTTCTCATTCTGGTTTTGTTTGTTTAGGGGGAAAAAAGGGAAAACAAGGATTTAAATAAATTCTATCAAAGGAGTAGTCATAATGCCTGTTACATTATCCTGCCATATTGCACATGCTAAGTGACTGTGGGCCAGGTCAGTATTTGGGTGGGAACTGGGATTTTTTAAGACTACATTTTGGGTGCATCCTGCTTTGTGAGTTTGATCAGGAATATGTGATTACTCCCGCATGGTGTACTGTTGTGTTAAGTAACAACAATACACTTAATGATGTGTAACTTCACCTATAACTCCCTGAAATGAATGTTCATTATTCCCATTTTAAAAAGAACTAACAAGTGCATATTTTATTATTAATTATTATTATTATCATACAGTCTTTGCTTACCTATTTGACATGCATGCCCTTGTTCCCTGCAATAGCTTGAGAACATGCTCAGTGTTGGGCAAACCACTCAGGAACTGCAGGGGTTAAAAAGCTTTTCATCTGCATTTTGTCTAATTACATTCACAACATGATTTTTTTAAAACCTTTGGTTCTGGGAGTTGGCATGGAGCCTTGTACAGTGTTTGATGTTGGCATCTGGAAATCCTAACTCCTGGTGTCATAGGGTTAATGAATATTACCCTAAACAGTTGGGGTCACCTTGGCATCAACTACTTAGCCATCTGATCTAACAGCAGCTGTTAATGTTGGGCACAGTGGTTTTGCCACATTGAAGTAACCTGGACAGTCAAGTCTAGGCTAGATTGTTATCAACATTCAGATTTGTGTTAAGGGATTGATCTCTATTCTGTGTTTATGGATTAATGTGCATGACTCACATTCTCACTAATGAGAGTTAGGTGCATAAATCACTTTTGTGTCATTGGGAAACTAGGCCCCTGTTATGATTAAAATATAGCCAGGAAATATCTGCGTGTATATCGACTAATAAATAGGAATACTAAGAAATCTACAGACAAATGTTATGCTTGGAAAAGCTTCCCAATCAATGTATGCCAAGCCCCCTCCCTCACCTTCTTGAAAACACCCCTGAGAACCCACCTATTCCTTGAAGCGTTCCAGCTATAATGACCATACACCATTCTGTGTTCATTCTGTGTTTGTTCTGTATTGTATTGTTCTGTATTGTACCGGCTGTGCCTTTAGACTGTAAGCTCCTCGGGACAGGGAACTGTTATTTGTTTGGTACACTTCACCTATTGTACAGCGCCGTGCGCTCCAGCGCTATATAAATAATAAATAAAAATAATAATAATTTTATCTACAATTCTTTCCTTTGAAATCTTTCTAGGTGGCAAAATAAAATTTCAGTTCCAAATCTGCTTCTCACACCCCTTTACTTAAGTTCCATACCCATCTCGGTTCTATGATTCCAGAAGAATCTAGCTTAGAACATTTTGTCAAAATTGGAATAATCTGGTTTGCTAATGGAATGGGACTGAGAATTCTAGACTGCAACAACTAGGAGGCAGCAATCCTACCTGCATATTAATTTATAAAGCATTTAGTATACCTTGGACACTATATAATAATAATAATATTAATATTAATAATATACAAGTTCCATTTGTTATTATATGCCATTTTAAAAGGATTTAGTGCTGATCTCAGGAGTAGTTAGATAGCCAGGTTCACACTGCAGAGACCAGCTCTTTCACTATATTAGTAAACCACTCATGCACACCTACTTCGTCGTGCTACATCATAATAGGCTAAATACCATAAACATTTCAGTCACTGAAATCACTACATTTACATCTAAAAGGTATTGCTCCTCAGCAGGATAAAGGGATAGTCGGTCTTAGTCTGCTGAAAACTGATGTGAATCTCTAAACTCCATTAACAATATTGGCATTATTTATAGTTATTGCAGTAGGACAAGGGTTGGCCCAAGGAAGGATTTACTAAACAAATGCCATGCTGAAATAGCATCCAATTCTATTCATCAAGGGAGAGGAGTGGAGGGTAGGGAAAAAAGATTCATCACATTTAGAATCATATCACAATGCTTGCTCTCCCTAAAGCTTTGACTAAGGCTTACTGAGGTGTTGCCTAACCCAAAACTTGATTATAATCCCTATAAAAAGCTACAAACGGGCTAATAAATAGTAATTCAATAATAATAAAAGCCCTTAGAAAAACAGGCCAGCCAAATAACCCAAACAAGCTGCGGCTCCCTCTACAGAAGGACTCTATTTTTGCTTTAGTATCTAAAATGTCAAATAGCTGTAATGTCCCAACTGATACAGTAAGACCAAACTGTTTTTTTTTTAAAAGAGAAGATGTTCTTTACATATTAAAAAAGTCTTTGCAATGCAGATGTCTATTAGCAACATAGAGTAGTATACTGTACATCTGCAGCCAAAAAAACGGAACCACTTTGCACTGAAGTTTTCCAAAATATAAAGCTCTGTTGAGAAGCAAGCATTACCACCACCGAACAGACAGGTCACGACACTGCATTACAAGATGCATCACCCACTCACTGTAGTGGGCCCTAAGTCCTACCCCTAAATTTTAACACTTTCGGTTCCATATACGTTGTAACCTTCTCTATATGTTGCTAAATTCTGGGTATTCTGCGAGGAAGTTGGATTAAAAGTCTGTGCACTCTTTGCCACCTTCATTCGCTTCGCCTCTGCCCTGGACTTGTAACAGAACTCTATCAAAGCCACCAGCATGGCCAAGCCCAAGCCTCCAACCAGAATGTAGAAGACTCCAGCAACGTTGCTGAGACTCAAGGCACTCGTCTTGTCCTGAGGAAACAGAATCGGTAGAGTTAACCACTGACGTCAGACAGCGGGAGCTCAAAAGCTACACATCATACACTGAAAACATACATAAAAGAGGTTTAACTGAAATTAACTGACAGTCATTTACACACTTCTTCACAAAAATCGGCCTATCTGAATTTATAAAATATATATTAAGTGCCATTATTTCCTGGCAAACATGGAAATCATTACTTTAGGATGTAGTCAGTCACTCGCTAACAGCTGTGAAATGGTATTACCATTATTTATAACTTTAAACAATGATCTATCTACCTCTATTTAATGAAAATGTTAACAGTGATATGAAACTAGATTTATTTGATGGTCATTTAAAAACTCTCTAATCCAAAAATCCATTTACATCAGATGGGACTCTGCATAATTTTATTAACACATAGTGTTCGCTTTTGATATGCATCAATATGAAGACTCAGCCAGCCTGGCTTTCAGCTAATTAAATACATACTTAAAGTATGTGACACTTAAGCTGTCTCTCTTAATTAAAGCACAAACACATTTTCATTAACATAAAATATATCCCATACTACCTTAGCCACTGCTGTTTATTTACTTTTACTTTATTTTATATCTTTTTGGTATCGTGGTAATGGACTATTAGGCTTTGTTATATAAAAAAATTATATTAATAGAATTATTTAAAGATTAATTAATTTATGAGTAGAAGTTAGTTCTAAGTATTGTAATAATTTAGAAAACAATACTTATCCCTTTTAGTGACGTATTCTTAAGTAGGTGTTATTTTATACATGTTCCCCTTAGGGGGTTTAACATAGCAAATATCTATTGTACGTTTCAGTCTGTTTTTGGCAAAAATCTTAATGAGTCTGGTATTTTAGGGTTTGAAAATGATATGCATAATTTTTCAGCACAAGTCTCTAGAATAGGGATTTATTCAAAATTGGACTTTTACGTACTACATTGCTTACATTAAGATATTTATAAAATTCTGTTTTATAAGCTAAAGTGATTAACCTCTTGTAACTGCGTGAAAGTTTAATTCATCATGAACACTAAACACTACTTGTAGAAATGTTTAATTTAAAGATGCACTATTTGATGTAGGCTTAATGCCCCGACAAGTAGAAGATAACACTAATGTTGATGCACGGGAGACCTGGACATGAATCCAGGTTGTGACTGGCTGCTGGCATATGCTTGTACCCCAGCATCATTTCTCTTCCCTTAGCTAGTTTACTGTAGGCTCATGGTCTTGGATGCAATGGCCATTCTTCTCTGTTGTCAGGTCAGTTGTTGTCATGATGCTTGTGGTCAAGAAGAAGGAAGATTTTATTGAGGGGAAATGGTGGCCTAAAGTAAGTGCTAGGTGAAAGCCTCCTCAGCTGTCACACACAGGGATAATGATAGTTACGTTTCTGCCTTAGTAGAGGCTGCATTGCTCTTGGTTGGTTTAAATCCCCTCCTCAGATTTCACTTGCCATGTAGTAAGAAACAAGGGGGCAAACTCATTTTCACTTTAATTTTTCCCTCTGACCTTTGGGGTCACTCTTGGTGCTACAAAACAGCAACCAGTCAATGCCTCTCATATTCCTGTTTAGGCTCTGGGCAAAGGTTGGGAGGTAGAAAGAGGAGCCAGGAGAAAACTGCTGAGATACCCATAGTTAGGGTGACCATATGTCCCGTTCTGGCCTGGACAGTCCCTTTTTTAAGCCCTGTCCCAGCTGGCCTAACTTTTTTGGCAAAACTGGGCATTTGTCCCATTTATTCTTGCCAACTGATCATCAGTTGCCATGAGCAAATTGAAGAAATGCCCAGTTTTGCCAAAAAAGTGGGGTGCAACCCCTAGCGGGGCATGGAAGAAAGTGTGGGGGGAGGAGGGGCAATTGGCAATGCCAGCCCTGTGCTGGAGGGAGGGCTTGTGAAAGCGGCTCAGGCTAGGCCAGCCCCACATGGGCTGGCAGCAGGGGTCTTGGGCTAGCCCCATGTGCAGTGGGTAGAGGGGGGCCTCGGGCCAGTCCCGGGCAGGCGGGTGGCAGGGGACCCTCAGGCTGGCCGCGGGTGCGGGTGGGGTGGACGCCTCAAGCCAGCCCCATGCCATGTACCATTTTCGCTTTGGGAAAATATGGTCACCTTACCCAGAATGATAAGGGAATACATGGCGGGGATTAACTGAGAGGGCTTTCAAGTGAGCAGAAGAATATCTGCTTCTGAAATCTTTCTTCCCAGGGGAAGTGGAAGGGGAGGATGTACTCCCTAAGACTCTTTAATTTTTGGGCTTGCAGTGAGGTAAGGGGGCGCCTGGGATTTGAAACCCAGAGATGATATACTTGGAGTTTTAGGAAGCAGAGTACTAAAAGTTGAAGCCCTTTCACCCCAGAATTCATATTATCTCCACCCCCTGTTCCTATACAACGAGGCCAGGCTGTTGTGTTGAATGCCTGAGTGTTCACCTTCACAGAATATAAGCAAACAACTCAGCTAGGCCATCTCCCAAATAAGGACAAATGGAGAAAGGGATAAATTGCACAGCAGTTAATGAAGATGCTCTTCTCACACAGAGGAAAAATAACCCATCTTGAAGCTCTTCAATCACCCTTAAAAATATAGGAAGATGGGATGTGATTTACCTTTCAAAAGGAAAGCAACAATTTTCTTTTTTACATCAACCTCATTTGAAAACCTGGAAGAGCAATAGTGCTTCTTTAAATTAAAGTGGGGGCACATGCCTATTTGAGTGAGGGTGGGGGAAGCATTTTTTTGTTCCAGATCCTTTAACGAGTGTTTAAAGCTATTTATTTTATTTCCATGTCATTTTGTTCATTACTCCCTTTACTGCTTTGTGAACACAACAGTAGGTCCCGAACTGCAGCGACTGACCTTACTTCCAGAGTCCTTGGGTCCACATTCACCTTTATCGTACCACCATTTGTTTTTCAGCTTGTCTAAGACGCCTGCCTCACTGAGTTTCAAAACGGCAAGGTTTACAGGAGTTCTTCACGTGGAAAATAACATAAATAACATTATATATGTTATTTTATGTTATTCA
Organism: Lepidochelys olivacea; assembly: GCF_965140295.1. NCBI lineage: Eukaryota > Metazoa > Chordata > Testudines > Cheloniidae > Lepidochelys > Lepidochelys olivacea. The sequence goes on along the minus strand of NC_140411.1, from coordinate 36,970,978 downwards.
AGTAAAACTACATAGAATCGCATTGCAAAGTGACAGAGCAGAGGCCACAGTGGGTGCTATGTCATGTACTGTAGGCCCAGGTTTAGAAACAGACATATGACTGGGACCTGCTCCATCGCTTTAGGTAACAGGCACATACTGCTGGGGAAGATTTTTAAATAAATAGTATGCAATTACTGTGAACCCAAAACTATTGGCTTGTCGGCATTAACAACATATTCTTCGGAGATTTAAAATGTCTTCAATACAATGAGATTGGATAGAAGACTTTCGTGTTCCTGGCTTCCAATTTATTTTAGTTTGTGTGTGTGTGTATACATACACATGCACACACTCATAGAATACAACTTGGCCATAGCTATTTCATGCACTGTGATAGAGATACGTGAAATTTTAATTCTCATGACGTTTGTTTACAGTATCAATTGGCACAACCCTATAAACATCCTTCATGCAGAAAACCTATTGACTTCAGCAGTAGTTCTGCATGCAGAGAACTGACAGGATGAGGTCCTAATGTTGTTAACCTCAGAATAAAGGGAAATGACTATCAAGCCTTAGTACGTTTCCATACTCAAAATCATTTGCACTGACCCGTTGGTCCTGGAAAATAAAACATATTTAAATCTCACTTATTTAGTAAGTGTTTACAAGGGGTCCAGTGAGGTAATAAATTATTGCTTGGAACCTGCCCTCCGAGTTAGGTTATTTGATTAAGACAATCCAACCAAGTTTAGTCTTCATATAAAACACAATCCATGGCATCAAAGTCATGAGCTGCTGTGGGGTTACACTGAAGTTACCAAAACTCCATTAAAAATCTCCAGTGTATTGTATTAATGCTCACCCTTCCTGCCACTGGGACAGTTTATCCTGAAAACAACTCAAATAATAATTGGTTATGAGAACTTTAATTTACCTTCCCTCTCAAAACATTGACTATCAAATTCTTAGTGACCTGCATATAGATATGTATTTATGTGCAGGTGTGTATGAATATACAATGTATATCAGAGAGGGAGGCAGACAACCTGAAACAATGTATAATAGATGGGCTACTCTTAGATATTGGAAAACAATAGCACTGACATGTTCTGGTAGCATCACACAATACAAAACTTGTGCTTGTGTGTTTAAGATATCACCCAATTCCTCCGATGGAACTCATTTCATGTAATGTGCTACAACCCAGAATGTTTCTAAAATGATAATCTATAAATGCAAGATTTAAAATTGTAATAACTAAAACAACTGAAACATTAATTAGTTTAGTAACACTATGTCAAAAATGAATGACACTATTAAAGTAGTTACTAGAAAAGAAAGAGGGGTTTAGTCACGCTCGAATTATGTTTCTGTAACTGATTTAACTATATTTCTCAGAATTCTCATGAAGAAATATATTTAGATATTAAAATAAATAATAATTCAGGCTTCCAAGGTTAGCTCTATGGATCATGGCCTTTAATCCATATGGACTACCTTCAATACATTTCCATGTACTCTCTAATGATCTCTGTAAGCAAATACAATATTTTGTACGCTTTCAAATTCAACCCCACTACGTTCACACAGAATGCACTGATACTACTACAGAAAAAAGATATATTGTTTGAGTTTATACTTGTTGAGTATTTAAACTTACATTTTATTGTCAGGCTTCCTGGCAGCAGGCTGTGCAGGTTGCAAGTGGAGTCAGAGACTATAACAGCTGAGAAAACTAAAATTAGTGGGTGGCCATTTGGGATGCTGGCAAGCTGCTTCTTAATATGATCTCTGTTTGCTTCTGCTACAGGTGTGAAATAATTGACATTGTAATACGGCTTGGATAGCCACTGGCCAACACCACTAATGTTTTGGCCAACATCAGCGCCCCATTTGAATCTTTCTATCCCCAGCCACATCACAGGATATACATAGAAGGGACAACCAGGTTCTGTTGTCACTGTGAAAATCCAAAGCAACTTCACAGAAGTCAGTGGAGTTATTCCAGATTCAACTGGTTTAAGTGAGATGAAAATTAGGAGCTAAATATTAATGAATTATGTTTATGAACAGTCAAGAACATTGGCTACCTGTGTGTAGGGGGAGTCGATAGTAATTTCCCCACTCTTTTGTTTGATATTTCAGCACAAGCATTCAGAATTTAGGAACATAAAGCTGCCTAACACCTGCCACATGTTGAGTTTCTTTCTTCTTTCCCACCCACCCTTGATCCATCTGTATCATCCTTTCTGCTCCCATAGGCACCTTCTACATACGCAGTGCTTTGGCGGGAATTTTCAGGTTTTCTTTTCATTGAGAAAAACCAACTGATTTCATGATTTTTACTTTCTAACGGGAAAATTACATTTGCAAGTTAACCAGCCTTCTGTATTAGGTAGCTGGTTGCAATGGGCAGGATAGAGGAAGAACTTCATTTTCTCCATAGCAGTACAGTCAGTGAGCTCTGTGTGAGAGGCCATGTTTCAGTGTTCTCTAGCACTAATCTTTCTATTCAGCCACTTGTCCTATTGACAGTCTACAGCTGCTAAGGCAAGCTTGCCCTTAGAGACTTCCATCCAATGCTTCAATGGAAGTTTTGTGTGTGTGGATGAGACAGAATTTTTCCCTTTAGTTTTTATGTAAATAGCACCATTAAGGCACATGACGAAATACTGTCGACACTTTGGGTGGAATTTAAAAATGTTTGATGTTTTTAAAATTGTATTTGTGTCCATCTTTAAATGAGCCACGTGTGATATCATAGGTAGATATTAAAGTTAGGAAGAAATTATCAGATTTAAAAGTGATCTGAAAGTCTGAGTTTAAAAAACACATTCAAAATTAAATGGAACTTTAGAGGCTTGCAAAATTTCTATCAAAACCAGACTACAGTTACTTTATTTTAGTATTTTAGTATTTTAGTTCTTCACAAAAATTCATATAGAATAATGTTTTGTTTTTTGTTTTTAACGTTTTAGGCACAAATGAGAGTTAAGTGTCCAAATCCCATTGGCTTTCAGTGGGAACTGAATATGTCGCGACCCTTTGTTTCTTTGAAAATCTCTCCTTCAAGCCCTAGATTTTTCTAATCACACCTGTCAAACAGTCAGATGCTACCAACCTTTCCCACATTGAGTAGAAACATATTTGGTAAGCAGCTCCATTGATTTTAAGGGTGGCAGAATCTAGGTCAATATGATTTACGGCATATTAGAGAAGGGTAGTACAGAAACATAAAAATGGATAACTTATCTGGAATTAAAGTTTCCACCAAGTTCAGTCCTGTATACTGTACATTATATTGCCAAATGATAATTAATATGATTTTTTTTTTAAAAACATGGTTAGGGACTCAAGTTAAAAAAGTTGGTCCAGCTCCTCTGTTAGTGTAAGCTGGTGTAGCTCTATTGAAGTCAACCTACATCAGCTGAAGATCTGACCCATTATGTAATGTTGGAGGTGGTATAAATCTTTCTACACCCAGCTTTGCACATGCAGTACTAGGAGCAAATTGTGCTCTAATTTACGGAAGTGTGAATCTGGAGTAACACAGCAGAATTTGTCCCATACTATCTAAATAGTCACACTGCATATACTGTATATCATAAGAATTATAGGATTTTGTAGTGAAGAAGATCCAAATCTCCAGTCCAATTTAAAGTCAGTGGCAGTCTTTAAGTAAAGACTGGGGGATAGGGGCCAGGGAGAATAATATGCAGTTAAAGACATTCTTTATTTTTTATTTTACCAACTTCCCCACCTGGCTTTCCTGTCGTTCTTTCCTGTTCCATCTTCACCCATTTACTGGTGGGAGGAACTATGTTCAAAAGGGTAAGGCCCTGACTTTTATGTTGGGAACTAAAAATTATAATGGCATAAAACTTGAATAATTTAATTGTGAAAATGATCCTAATTTAATATCATACAACACTGCACTAATGGGCACATGCAGCACCAAGAGCTACAGCAGGGAGTGGTTCTAAAACCACTGCAAAATTTAAAAGAGGGGGATAATTGCTATGCAATAGAAGCACTTGTGACTAAGCCTTTAATTAGTTATAAGGCCAGTCTATCCACTAAATGAAAGAAGAGGAGCATTGTATTAGCATGTGGGTGGCAAACAGAAGTAGAGAGCCAGTTTTATTGCTATTGTTCAATGTTTTCTCTTATTTTTGTAAAAAGAAATGGAAATTAAATGGCAAAAACTATACACTGGACCCTCACTAGAACGCTCGTCTATATAGCGCAAATTCGCATATAACGCAGTTGCGGCCATGGATCCCAAATTTAATTACTTTAATTGGAATTCATTTTCATGGGGTCCCCGCGTTAACGCGGTACCGCACATGGATCCCAAATCTCGCGTTCTAGCGATGGTCCGGTGTATTTGAAGGAGTTTAATGTTATCATGTACACCTGAGGCAGCATGTGTTTAAGACTTGGGTTATTATTTTTAAAAGCACCTAAGTGCTATTTTCAAAAGTGACGTTAGCACTAAATCTTATTGAAAGTCAATATGAGCTATAAATTAGTGACATGGAGATCTTGAAGGGAACTGGTAACCACAGAACACTAATGAACTCTATTTCTGAATTATTGGAGACCTTTCCTTTATGTAGCTGGGGTTAAAACAAAAATGGTGAGGGCTGGTACATCAGAACTATATACTAATCTTTAGTTTAAGAGCACAGAATGGATCTAGGAGTTTGCAAGGGCCTGGTTTCACAAGATGCTAAACTCCTTCTGAGAGTTGCTGAGCAATTTAAAATTGATTACAGTGTGTCCCTTGGCATGACCATGAAGGAATGCTTTGGGTTTAGGGTTGTGTGTGCTGGCTGGTTGGCTGAATATCAGCGGGCACAGATCAGTTTGGCCGTGTAGGCCTAGAGTGCTGTATTGCTTTCAGGATGGGGGAGAGGTTGTTAATCTCATCAGGGAGAGTGTAGAATACTGTAATCTAGAATTGGACTCAATCCAATCATTTTTTTTAACTTTATACAAATCAAAAAAGGGACTCTGATTAAGGGCCTGACTCATGGACTTGAACTACTGTTTGTAGCAGTTAGCAGTACAGCAGACCATCATGTGGTTCTGTTCTCTATGTTCTGCTAACTTGATCCTCTGACAGAAAAAAAAGAAAAAAAAAAAGAGAGAGAATATAAAAGCCTTACCCAGGGCCCAATGAAATCAATGAAAAGACTCCCACTGACATCAGTGGATCAGACCCTGTAAGATTATTAGTGGATCTGTAGCTTTACTTCAAAACAAGGAATTTTGTAGAAGATAAATGTCAATAAAACATTTATATTAAGCCAGTCAAGAGTTCAGGCATCTGTATTTTTTATAAAAACAGATGCTGCAGCTATGCAGCATTTATATATTACGCCTCCCAGTGTTGTCTATCCCTGATAATACTCCCTTTATCCACCGTCCTTCCTACTGTGACGTAGCAGTCTCAACTTTCCCTGTGTCCCATTCTTTACACTCCCCTGTGCAAAGTGTCCAGTTCTCATTGTGCATGCAGTTCCGGCACCTTACTTCATGAAGCTGCATTCCTAGCTTTCTCCTCCCCGACTACTGTTTTTTCCTCTCCCTCCCCATGCAGTCGCTTCCCACCCCACCCTTCACTCCCTATTCCCCTGCTGAGCGTTCTACACCAGGCCATCTCCATCTTCCCTCTGATATCCTCGGACATCCTGTTTTTCCCTCTGCTGGCTGCCCTCCTCTACCTCATTGCATGTGGTCCCTATCTACCAGGGTTATTAATAACAGATGTTAAGGCAGATAGAGTTCTAAGGCAGTTATCTCATTATGTTGATTTGAAACATTAAGCATAGTTTTGTGTTTTATATTTCAAACAGATAATAGAACCGTAGAAACACAGGGTTAGAAGGCATCACAAAGATCATCTAGTTTAACCCCCCGCCAAGATACAGGATTTGTTGTGTTTAAACCATCCCAGACAGATGGCTCTCCAACCTCCTTTTGAAAACCTCCAGTGAAGAGGCTTCCACAACCTCCCGAGACAGTCTGTTCCATTGCCCTACTGTTCTTACAGTTAGGAAGTTTTTCCTGAGATTTTCTGGGATGATTCAGATACATTATAGGAAAAAAAGTGTTCATTCACAAGCGTAGTATCACCTCCATGACATTTCTGTAATATATTCTATTATATAGTATTTTTTAAAAAGCCCAACAGTGAAGTTTCACAGTGAGTGAAACTTCAGGCCAGTGGTAACTTGGATGGAGTATTATGGAAAAAAAAAAAAGGGAAGATGAGAATTTTATGGCACATCAAATAGGCTTTCTTACAAGAAGTTATCTGCAATTGCAGTAAGTGCCAATGAACTTCACGTCCACATGCACTTAGGAGAAGAAACTAAAGACCACTTTTAAAACTGTAACCGGTGGCCAGCAGACCCGTGGGGAAAAAAACTTGATAGAGCAGCAGGATGGAAGGCAAACAACAGAGGACTAGGACACCAGATCTGGGTGAGTGCAAAGCGGCACAAGAAGTGGTCTCTGCGGCAAGGGCAGAGTGTCAGGAAAGGAGGGTTGAAGAAGGGGAGGAGAAAAAATACAATGTAAGAAACTGTAAAGAAGGCTAATTAAACATGTTGGGTTTCCTCAGCATCACCAGAACCCCTCAATATAGATAGCCTTGTATCTTCACAGTTACCCATGTAGTATTCTCTCTATATTCCATACACGCCCATGCACACAAATATATATTGAAGAGTGTTTGATTGGCACATTGAGGGCTACTTTTACTATCTTAATTTCTCCCCTACGCCATTTCAGCACACATTAGTTTGCCTAATGGATGCTGATGTGAGAAGGCAAAACAAGTTATGTGACAAGCCATTTGAAAGTCTCAGTTTAGATGAAATGAAGGAAAAGTAGGTTAACTTTATCCAGGGCATTAGTAACGGCCTAAAATTCAGAGCTGTTGACATGGTGAAGGATAAGAGAGAGCTGCAATTACCAGTTAACTTTTTTCCTAGGGAATGCACATGAATTTCAGCTTCCAGGTAATGTAACACAACATTCCAGTGTGTGCTATTTTAACTGGAAATCACATCAGTGTATTGGATACTTTAGCTGGAAATTTGTATAAATAGAAAATTCCTGAGCCAGTACATCCTGAGCCGCTGCTATGAGGAGGCAGAGCTGAGTTGCTCCACTTTCCTCTAATATTTAGGAAAAAACACATAGGAGCAATGCAGTCCAGAAAATGAGGAGTCTGATGCTCATATTTGCTTCTGGGTCTCCTGTTGCTTGTTCACTAGACCTAGCTTTGAGATGGCTCTGGTCTTGTATCTTTTTGCATAGGGCGCAGGTCATCTACTCTTGACACAGGAAGGTTTCTGAGGATTGATGATAGAATTCATAGCTTAAACAAGTTCCACTTGAGAAACTTGCAATGAATGCAAATATTTTTGCTTTGACAGTAATCACATACATCTGGATCTTGAGCGCGGTTACTAGCAATACTGAAGTTTGTTTGGTTGCAGGTAAAGCCCCAGCAGATGCACCGATTACTTTACATACTGTTTACCCGCTTTGGTGACATTGAGGCTAACCTTGGAGTCACCTCCCCCGCTGCCACATTCTCCTTTGTCGTACCACCATTTGTTTTTCAATTTGTCCAAGAGGCCTTGTTCATTCAGTTTTAAAACTGCGAGGTTAACAGCATTTCTTGAAACGATAAAACATATTTTGTAAGAAACTGCACAGCTGTTAAGATGTTAGAAGGAATGAGGACTTAAGCTCTTTTATAAGCTTGATCCACACACTAAATAAACCTCTCATTTCCATTTGACAACCCTCCTGACAGTATAAATAATTTTGCTTACTTTCAGAGGCAAAAAAAGTGTTTCCAGAATACAACAGACTTTTTTTAAATGACCCAGCTTTTAGCAAGTAAAATTCTACACATTCTATGAACCAACCAAACAGTTATCTGAGCATCTTTGTAAAATAATACTAAGTCATGCTGGATTTATATTTCTGGTTAGCTTGAGTCTGTTTTGAATATGAACACTTAGAGAAACAGGTCAATATGGGTCTAGATTTTTTTTTAGATAGGCAGTGTTATTGTTAGAGCTATAAAATATTTTAAACTAAGGACTACAATTATTTAAAAACTGGTTGATTATTAAATCTATCAAGGCATTTATCCTGCATTCACCACCTTTTTGGAGGTTTAACAGCTGTTTAGGATGCACTGCCTCATATCTTTCTTAATGATCATAATGATGTTTTAAATAATGAATTGATATGTGTCACAAAGCCTAAAGCTAGACAGCTAAATCAATATTTAATCATGCATATTATTAATAAGAGTTTATACAATGCTTCACATGTTTACACTTTACCTACATGATGTGGGGAGCACAGACAGAGCTACCTCCCTTTAAGGTGTGCAGCATATTTCCCCCTAGACATCCAGCGGGTCTGCCGGCTGATGTGGTGAGGGCAGGTAATGTTGGGGCACCATTCACATCCACAGGGGCAACTGTAGTCCGTGATCTCCTCAGCACAGGGACTGCAATTCTGGCCAGCCCTTACATGGACTGCACAAGGTGTGTGTGTATGTGGGCGGGGTGAATAGGGGATGCTTCATGCTACCTTCCTCTTCCCCTATGCCCCTGTGAAAAGATTAGCAGGAATCTATCCCTAAATAATAAATCCTGACCTCACTCATGGAAGGAAGGTAAATGTTATTGTCCCCATGTACAAATGGCGAAGCTCAGGAAGCACCACTTCCCCCTCCCGTTGCTTGTCCCTATTGAAATCCCTCTGTGGAGGCTGGGCAGGGACTGGAAGAGGACTTCCTCTGTCCATGGCATCTTCCCATCACTAACTCTGAAGGACTTCAGTGGGGACATTGACTTACCTGCTGTCCCTCTCCCTAATGTGGAACCCTGCGAGGAAGGTCTGGAAGAAAGAGCAAGTGGGAGATTCTTTGGCAACAGGGCTCCTATAGGACTCCTGCTGCCAAGAGTCATAGGAGATATCAGGAGGGAATGAAGCTGAACAGGATCGCCAAAGAGGTGACTGCGATTCCATGGATCTCAGGGGCATCCCATCTGAGTCTGATGGTGGAACCCTCTGTTCAGTAGGAAAGGGGCACCTGTGCTCCAGAGATGAAGCAACAGATCAGAAACACATTGAGTGCAAACTCATGGAGTTTTCCACCTCACACAGGGACAGATACATTCCTATTTATTGGGTAAATTCCTATTTTAGAACATCTCCTTTGTCTTTTATTGCTTGGAACTACCTTTTCATATGAGCCCCTGTTGGAAACCAGACAGATCTTTGTTGGTTAACTGAAATTTTGGAAACTATTTCTAAACAGCTATGCTCTGTTTCTGTTTTTATTGTAGTTAAATTTATATTAGATTGTCAATGCAGATAATGTAATTGCTTGCCTTCCCCTGAAACTGAAAAGGGAGAAATATAAGCTGTACTGGGAGCGATAACAGACTGTTCTTTGTGGATAAAGCCTTAGAAGGGAATTTAGCAGCCAGTCTGACAAATGTAATTTTATATAAGTACTCTAATTATAGGTCATGATCTAGAGAGAGAGGAGAAATAGCAAAATTGGATTGAAATTGTTCATTTGTCCCTTTTGTTCTGGGAAGCAATTGCTTCGAAACCAGAGATATTTACAATGGGTTTCTAATTAAGCTTTTAGATACAAAGCCTGTGCTTTTAGATACAAAGCCTGTGCTTTTAGACTGCTCACTACGTTCACAGAATTGCCAAAGCTTCCATTAACTTGAATGGGAGTTTTACCTCAGTGAGGACGGCAGAATTGAGGCCAAGATGGAAGCTGGTCCCAGCAGCCTTGTTTCCTTGATACTGAACCATATTCTCTGTTTTGAAAAAGTTTTACATGTAAGGCTTGAGCCTGCTGCCCTGGGAAGTCAATGGTGAAAATTCCCGCTCGTTTCAACGGCAGCAGGAAGAGGGTCTAATATAGCGCCAGAGTCTGCAACCCTCAGTCATATTGCTCAGCACCTCAAAGAGTAATGCCAAGGATCGTGCTGCTGAATGCCAGGGCTGCACAGCTTGGGCCTGATTAAATAGGTGTGGTAGGGATATTGTAACCGGGAGATGAGCTGCCTCTCAGGAGCAGCCCCAGGTCAGGCACCAGTTTGGCAATGCACTTAAACAAATGCCTACCTTTAAGCCTGTGACTTCAATGGAGCTGCTTGTGTGCTCAGTGTCAGGCTCATGTTTAAGTGTGTTGCTGACTCAAGGCCTAAATGCAGCTGAATCATGCCTATTATTTAAATGAGATATACTTGGCACCACTACAGACATAATAGTTTAGCTGCTATTTTGTAATTTCTAAAAAGTATATTTATGATCTTCAACATAAACCATATTATATGTCCTCTCTGGGCTAAGAACTCAATCAGTGCCTATTCAAGTAAGTGGAGACTTTCCTTTTACTTCAGTTATGACTGATAAAAAGCCTTAAATCCTGAAGTCGTTATTCAATTTTGACTGAGTCCTTATTCAGGCAAAGATCTCTCACTGACTTCAGAAATTTTTTCCTAAGAACAGAGCAAAAATTTAACAACTTAATAATAGGATTTTGCCGTTAGTACTACAAGTTTCGGAAGATTTTTCAGGTTAATGTTCATATAACTTAGACCTTTCTTCTGGCTATTCAAGGTCACTGTTATAATCTGTATATAAAAAAACTAGACATGTTTGTTTTTTTAAAGGACACTGAAGAATTAAACCTCTTTTTTAATTTCAATCTGGACGCGGGACATTATTTTCATTTACCAGGTATTCTACTTTTATCTGTAAAAGTATTAAAGGTTAGTGAGGAAAAGTTTTCCATAATCTTTTAGAGCAGCTGCAGCTGCATGATACAAGTCCTAAAAAACAATCAAACACCCCTCCCCCAAATACAAAAAACCCACCCATTCATGAGAGGGTTATTTAGCAGGGTTATTAGCCATATCCATAGACAGTTTCACAGCACAATAGAAAAATGGAAATAAAAAGGATGGAGAAGTAAATGAGAATTTAAGATGCAATCATTGTTCTGAAATTAAGCTCTATTGTTTCTAATTCTAACATATTGTATTCCTCGTTACATCTAGTAGGCCATGTAAAAACAGGTTAGTTTCACACTGCTCTTTCCATTGCTTTGTTATCAGGGTACACCTCAAAATATGTCAATAAACTGCTGCCCTCTTCCCAGTGAAACATACAGAGAAATTCTATGCTCAGACAGCAGACTGGTACAGAAATGTCATTGTGAAGCAGAAATTTCTCAACAGGTTTGATCATGATTACTTTGAATTGAAAATATATTTGAGCCTGGAGAGTAGATTTCATCACTCTTACTCATGCTAAGTAGTTCTTTACTTAGGAGAAGTTCTACATAACATGAGTATGAGTGGCAAAATTGCTATCCAAAATAGGGACAAATCCTAAAGTCCTCACTCAGGCCAAACTTCCATTGAAAACTCCAATGAAGACAACGAGACTTTTGCATGAATAAAGATTAAATAGCAAAAACAGAATAAGTACTTTGCGATTTGGCCCGTAATACTTACTATTACTTTGTATACTTATTAAAATCTTCATAAGCATTTTATTAATATTAATAGGGAAAACAGAATCCTTGGACACAATAGTCAAATCAGTTTAGCCAAATCTGCCTCCTCGTATATTGCAACTGTTTCCAATCTACCCCTCAGTTCATTATTCTTTGAGTGCATGTACAGCGTTTTCAATGTATGGATCTTGGGTATTGTTAAAGCAGCGGTACACACAGGGTACAGAGTTACAGCATGGAAATCCTGGAGAGATTTGTTAAAACCATTACATGTCTCCTCATGCAGGAAGAGCACAGTAACAATAACAAGTACAGCTTCAATTTCTACTTACTGTCATATCTTTTAAAGATCAATTTTTCAGTAATAATTTCCAATAAACTTCCCAGATGGTTTGGGCTATTAGTTCACTGTATTTAATAGTGCCATTTGGAGGTACGTCTTTGACAGTTAACAAAAAGTAGAACGATGCAGACGGAGAACAGTGCAGGTTGTATGCAAGAACTGCACAGTTCTTTACAAAAAATAAATACAAGTCTGGAAAGGAATAAGAAGTCTTCCAGTTAAAAAAAAATCATTATATAAGTCCGGTCCAAAGCTCACTAGAATCAGTGGAAAGATTTTCATTGACTTCAGCAGGCTTTGGATCATGGCAGTAGTTAACAAGATGAAATTTACACTGGGCATCACTCAATAAAGTAGCAGTAGGCATCCTGGGTGAAATTCTGCCCTCATTTGAACTTGAGCATCTCCCATGGCTTACCTGGGATTTCACAGGTGCAAATGATGGTGGAATTTTGCCCTGATATTGTTCTCCTGTAGTAGTGACCAAATAGTGGACACAGAAGTACACTGACTTGCTGAAAACACTTTAAGGGAGTATTGCTAAACTATAGCATTATTTTATAGCTCACCATTTTAGAGCCATTTAAATACACTAGTATATTTTAGAGCATTTGAAGGATAAAAATATTAGTGTATCGAAGTGGTTTCCCTGAGGCCTCCTGAGTTTGTGTCCTCATCAGGAGACATTGAGAAAGGTGGCTGGCAGAAGATGGGGGAGCCAGGTGACTCCTCTTCTAGCATTGTGAGAGACTGAGCATATTGACTAACACTGTTGAGGGAATCAGACATCTATGAAAACAGCACAGAAAAGTGCCTTCCAATACACACTGTTGCCCACTTGGGAAAGCAACAAAAGAACTCTTACTTGGAATTTACAGCCAACTCACCTAGAAATTGGTCTGAACCAAAACCCCTGATCCACACACCCGCGGACCATCAGAAATCCAAACCTGGATTCTGATCCTATCTTTACAATGGGCCAAACCAGAGCCCCAGATCCAAAACCTTCCCTAGAAGTTGGGGTGTTTGAAATCTGGATATAAATCTGAATTTTGTGTCTGGAGCCCATCACTACTTTCAACTGCTCAGATTAGTCATACAAATCTAGGGAATTAGTGAACCAGTGTATTCACTCCGGACTTGAATGACCAACAGTACATCTGATATTTCAGTTTGCATTACTGATAAAGGTAAAATGAAAGGTACTTTCCTTCTTCTTAGTCCAGATAAATCTAGACTAAGAGTAGGCTCATGATCAATACGATAAGAAACATGTTTTAGGAAGAGACTATATAAATAGGTCTATGTTCAGGCATAACTGGGTCAAAGAGTAGGACTGGATTCTTTGGTTCCTAAGTCCACCTTGCACTGCATGAGGGGGCAGATCCCCACCTGGTGGGAATTGTCAGCTCTCCAGTGAAGTCAATGGTGTGATAACAAATTACAACAGCTAGGGATCTGGCCCAAGCAGCACAAAAGTGGATTTAAAGCCGCGGAGGATTCCACCTGTGGAAGAGGAGCTATCTGTAGGCATAGCTGTTTCCTGTCCCAGCTCCTCACCACTCATGGCATAGTAGGAGGGAAGTTCTGGGGATGGTGTGGGTGGGGAAGGGATGTGATGCAGCTGAGCTCAGGGACTGTATGCTAGTGGTACAAGTTAGAGCTGTCCTCTTACCACTGTAACTCGCACCAGGGCCAGGTGGCTCAGGATCAGAAAGCCACAACTGACTCCTGGACAGCCTCTCCTCTCACTACATTCTAGCTCTGCTTGGATGCAGTTGAGAATCTGCCACAGAGATATTTTGTAAAATACCTGTTGGCGCCTGTTTATAGCCTATTCACATCAGCCTTTGAAATTATTTATCATACAGAATAATTTAAATCACATCTTATCTTGCAAAAAGTAAAAATGTGTCTGTTTTTTTGACTACCTATTTTAATGATGTTTTGGAAAGTGTTGATGTTAGAGTCTAATACCAGTACAATCTGCATGTGTTTGACAATTCATCAAAACAAATGGAGTGCAAACTGTATGAAAGTAGTTGGATATGTTTAATAAATTAGGAATGAAGTAAGCATTCCTTTACTAAGAAAGATCTATCCAAAGTATATCTGATATTTTTTCTCAGAAGACTTGAAAAATCCAGAGTGGAAATAATAATAATAAAAAAATCTAAAGGCAGGATGCACATTTAAAAGAAAAACATAATCTGGTCACTTCAAAGGTCTAAGGACAAACTTTCTAAAATGCAGTCTCTAATTTTGCATGTGCAATCACTTGCAGGAGCAATTCTTCATGTACTGGTATTTATACATACAAAATATTTACACACCGAAATGATATTTGCATAAGCAAATTATGTGCAAATACTATAATTTAAAAACATAAGTAACAGACATGAACAGATTGTACGTGTAATTGAAAATTCAAGTACATTTACAGTCTGGCTTTGAGACCCTATTGAAAATTTGACCCAAGTTTATATTAAATAAATAATTATTAGCTTAAATTGGACTTGACTCCCTACTAAGATTATGATTGAGCAATTTGGTTGTTATTTATGGGGTAATGTTTCTTCATCAAAAGGAAATGAAGGTCTGATTCTGTTCTCACTTATCTTTGATTCTGGTGTAACTTCACTGACTTCAGTGGAGTTACTCCTGATTTACATTGGGGTAAATGAGAGCAGAATCAGGCCTTATGGTACCATTTCAGCAAAGCACTTTAACACACACTTAATTACCAGAGGGGTAGCCGTGTTAGTCTGTATCCACAAAAACAATGAGGAGTCCAGTGGCACCTTAAAGACTGACAGATTTATTTGGGCATAAGCTTTCGTGGGTAAAAAACCCACTTCTTCAGATACCCATGAAAGCTTATGCCCAAATAAATCTTTTAGTCTTTAAGGTGCCACTGGCCACTTAATTATGAGCACACGAGTAATCCCACCCCTACTCAGCAAAGGTCTTAAGCATGTAACTACTCTTAAATCTCAATGAAGGGATATAAATTAATGGGATTTAAATAAGTGCTTAAGTACTTTGTTGAATTGGGGCCCTTAAACCAGATTGTTAAAGATATTTAGGTGTCTAAAGATGCAGAGACTGCTAGTTCCAACAAATAATGGGAAATGGGCACTTACACGCTTTCGAAAATCCTACTGGGTGCCTATCTGCATCTTTAAGTGCCTAAATAACTTTGACAATCTGGTCCGAGATTCTTAAACCTTACAAATGTGAAAGTTTTCTAGGGTATGTTCTATATGTAATCAGCAGTAAGCACCATATTTACAATTAAAGATATTGTTTACCCATTTAAATATAATAGAAAGAGAGAGAGT
Source organism: Lepidochelys olivacea (assembly GCF_965140295.1). Lineage (NCBI taxonomy): Eukaryota > Metazoa > Chordata > Testudines > Cheloniidae > Lepidochelys > Lepidochelys olivacea. The sequence continues at coordinate 36,955,716 of NC_140411.1, read as the reverse complement.
TTGGGGGATACTAGTAGTGTGATGCTGACTGTTTTCTATACTGTAATTACAAACCAATGTAATTTATATTTGACATTTTTCAATATAATACTTTGGGCTTCTATCACTTCTTCCATGCGAAGATCCTAAAACACGTTACAAACATTAAGAACGAAGAGTCACAACATCCTCATAACCTGAGTAAGGATTATTACCCTCATTTTACAGATTGGAAATCTGAATCACACCTCAAAATTTTCAGACTTGGGTGCCTAAAATTAGAGATCTTACTCCATAGTTAACAACGTACACAAGAGGGCTGATTTTCAGAGGTACTAATCATCTACAATTCCCATGGACCCTCCCAGGCACTCAGCTCGCTTAATTGAACTGGACCTTATAAATAAACATGGGGCATTTCCTTGGTGCTCAATGGGAATTCCACATGGGTGCCAGAAGGAAGAAATGGTTTAATAATAATAATAAACCTGACAAAACTGTGTGTGTTTAACACAAATGAAATAAATGAAGTCATTGGGGCAGATCCAGTGGCTATAAGACAATGTAAACAGCTGAGGTTCTGCTTCCTATTGTTCAAAATATTTATCCAAACTCCAAGCTATTTTGGGGGGGTGGGAAGGGGGTGGAGGAGGAGGGTCTCCAACCACACCACTGTAATCACTTCCTGGTATTAAACAAATACTTTAATATAGACAGATATAACAGCTGATCTCGGCAAGCAACGGAGTAGAATCAGCCCCTCAGCATCCTTCTGTGCTTTCCACAAAGCTTAGTTATAAACATGGGGCTCTCAGACAATCATGTGGGGTTATTCTTTGTATTCACCCAGTGCAAAGTTTAATGTAGAAACAGAAAACCAGTTTCCCTGAGTCAAGGGCTGCTTTTGCCTGCACTAACAGCCTGCTCCCTACATAGCAACAGAATTTTTCAAAGTGGGAATTTTTCTATTGATTCCAAGGGGCAGAATTGTGCAGATAAGCAGCAGCAGTCCAAAGCCTGAAACTGGAAATACATGTTCCAGCAAAGACTGGGAGTGGAAGTCCCAAAGTGCTCAGCAATGGTATAACTGTAGCCCATCTGTGGGAGTTTTACCATTGACTTCTTGCAGTGTAGAGTTAGACCCCTGCTGACCGCTTTGAAAATTCCATCTTGCTAGTGTGAGGATTCTGAGGTTTCACACACTTTAATTCAGTGAAACGTTTTCAAAATCAATTATTAAAATAATTTTTATGAACTCACTTAAAATGTAATGTTTTAAAATGGACACTCCTCATTCAAGGTGTTTAATATCTAGCCTGATTCTTCTCTCACTCTGATGTGGCCAGTGCAAAGCTCCCTGCCATGTTTAAACCCTGCATAGGGGCTGCACAGAGGCACTTCAAATAGTTGCCTCAGCATCCCCTGTGTACAACATAAAGGGTCAAGGTGTTAGTCCAACACAGGCCTGTGTGGAAGGCCAAGCAGGGAGCAGGCCAGGGGAGGGGACACAAGGTATATGTAGACATGGATCCTGTAGCCCTGACATCTTGTTCAACTGGTGCAGAGGGACTGAAGCTACTCTTCCAGTCTTCACACTGGATTAATAGCTGTAGGGTATGTGCGGGATGGGTGGACTGCACTACAGTCTCCTGGCTTAGAGAAGTGGATTTCAGCTGTTCACCTCCTTTCCACTGCATTTACATAAAGACTGATTACCCTGGTTTCCATGGGTGGATTTCACCCTTACACAGGTGTAAATTGAGGGGAGCTCTATTAAAATGGATTGTGGGTCCTTTTTACTGGTATAAATCATGTGTGAGCACAGTCAGGCCCAGCAATTTATAACAATTGCTTGAATATCAGTGTGGTCGTGTTTTACACTAACTTTGTTCAGAGGTAAATGGCTATGTAAGATGAAGAGCGCGGGAGAATCAGATCCATGGTTCCTGCCTGGAACACATATGATCTTAATGTCACATGACACAGGAAGTAAGGGTCATAGACGAGAAGGGGAGAAGCAGCAGAAGGAGACTGGGGGTGATAATAAGTTCAGCTGTGCAGTAACTCAGGCAGCCATGTGCACATCTTGGTGATCCTGTTGCTTTTTTTCTCTTTTAATTTATGTGACATTTGGGGGATGAGGATGTTTTTTCCGGCAGGATGTTTTTTTCTGTTTTGTGGTGGGTTTTTTGCATCTGTTCAGAGGTTTGGAAAGTTAATATAAGCCCCAGGGTCATGCATTAATGGGCAGAAGTGATACAGTCAAACATGCGTGGTAAATGCACAATGTCAGATGGCTCTGCAATACATCACCATCACGCGTGTTGTGTGCATTGTACCATAAAACAATAATCAATGGAACATAAATGCTGCTCAGTTAAAGTGTCATGTCATCTAGCTTTCAAAATTATTATTACAGTACCTTCACTATAGAATCTAAGCACTGAGAGTCCATAGCTATGCAAAAATCCCATCGATCTTTTACCGGTATACAGGCCAAAGTTACTACAACCCCACTTGGCTTCAGAGGGACATGTGCTTTGGCCCCTGTTGTTCTTTTCAGTTGTGCAATACAGCTGCTGCTAGCAAATTATATTTTCTTCATGAAAAAGGGCATTTCGATTTGTGCCACCATTGAAGCCAATGGAGCTATGCTAGTTTACCCCAGCTAAGAATCTAGCTCCTGCATGGAGCATTGAGGTGCTCTTTCACTAACCTCTCCTGTTATGCCAAAATTTAGGGCAGTTGTGAGACAGATACTGGTAGTGTTGGTAAGCAACACAGCTCCATGTCCAAGAAAAAGCCAGTTGTCTCACTGAGAAAATTGTGAGCTAATGATCTGGTTCAAGAATATTTTCAGCAAGTACTGTGATGCTTAGGAAGACCTAGACACCAGCTGGCACTACACTTGTACTGGTGTAGGATATTAAAGGAGTTGCTGTTGCTGCTGCTTCAGTTGCAATGGCAGCTGGAAATTCTGGAAAAGAAGAATTTGATAACAGTGCAGCTGGGTGTGCAGTTCTGATGATGTTTTTCTGAGGGTTAGCTCATCATAGAATCACAGAATATCAGGGCTGGAAGGGACCTCAGGAGGTCATCTAGTCCAACCCCCTGCTCAAAGCAGGACCGATCCCCAATTAAATCATCCCAGCCAGGGCTTTGTCAAGCCTGACCTTAAAAATATCTAAGGAAGGAGATTCCACTACCTTCCTAGGTAATCATCGGAAGTAATGCTTGTTTCTGTCATCTGCAAATCAGTGTCACCCAAGAAAAAGCCAAACACCTGCTCATGGCAGTGTTGGCAATATTACTTTGACATGTTCTTGATTCTTACAAGATGTGGAACTATTACTAGGGTTCTGTTTTCCATTCTCTGTCACGTAAAGACAGGCTTCTACCATCAACCCTCTCCTTTCCTCTCTTTCTTATGTTTCATTTTGATCAAAGAGAAGGAAGTGGAAGAAGGCCAATTCCTGCCCACTCTATCAGCTACATTACAATCTCCTGGGTTTCAGGATGTTTACAATGAAATACAGAGTACAAATTAATTAATCAGAACCTTTCTCTGACAAACACCAAGAGGCTTGTCATTGCAGAACCATACAGGAGAACTACAGAGGAGAAAAATGCAGCAGATCAAGATAATATTGTGTGCCAGTAGGGCCATGGCTGGTAGAGGTAAATAATAATTTATCTGATTAAACTAACCTGTTTTCCTACTTGTGAAATGCTTTTGCAGTCTTCTGAAATGTATATGCCATTTAAAATTATGTGACAAACATCTTCTGGATTTTGCCAATCTATAGATTGGCTCAGAATACTGAAAATTTCAACTGTGTTGCTTAATTGTGGTTGGTCAGTTAAACCACCCGGTATTGTTTCTGTTCCAGCTGGATGAGGGCAAAACGACTTCTGGAATGAAAGCTTGAGTGTCCAAATTTAGATTTGCATTTCCACAGATACACATTCTCGAAACTTTGAAATGTATTTACTTTGAACATTTGGGCCAGTATATTCAGTATATTCAATGTGTTGTATATTAATTTGCAAAGCATACCCTAGCACTTTTCTCATCTCTTTGTCAACTGGTCACTGGTTGGGTGTTAGTTATGTGACCTATGAGTCTCTCTCTCATTTTTTTCTTCATTATTTTCATAACACAGGCTTCCTTTCAGGTGGAAAAACATATCTGTAATAAGAGTTGCTATGATAATTAGCATTTTGATGTGACCATCAACATACTTGGTCTTTTTCAGGCTAAGGAGGAAGTGATCTCCAGAACTGAAGACCCACCATTGATCCTGCCCTTGTCATACAAACCTAGGGCCTGTCAGCTTGAGAGTCCAAGCTGATCTTAACTGCCAGAGGCGGTCGCTAAGCCAAATCATAAAAACTCTATAGATCAAATCCAACACCATGAATTCCTCCCAGAAATGAAATGGGAAGCTGTGTCACCTGTGGTATACATGTGTAATATGCTTCATATGCAAAACACTGCTAAGTAAATGGGAACAGAGGCACTCTGCCTTACCTACAGTTTCTGAGCGGTCTTCAAGGGTAGACACATGTAGAGCGCACTGCACTAATCCAGTCAGGAGGTGACAGTGACATGGATAATCACGGCAAGGTCCACAATGAGAGGAAAAGCTGAAGCTTGCTTGCTGAGTGAAGCTGAAAAAGTGAACTATTGACACTACTGCTACCTGTACACCCAGAAACAGCCAGTGATATAGTAGAACTCCTCGACTGTAAACTTTAGACACACAGCATACTCCTTAGTTAAGCCTTCTCTGGCTGTTTCTGATCAGGATTACCTTTGTCTTTTCTGAACTGAATATCAGCCAACTAGCTCTTATCCAAGCTCCAATCTCACCCAGACACTGGGAAAGGTGAATGACTGAACCAGATTAAACAAATGTAAACTGAGTGTCATCCACTTTCTAATGGCACTGCAACCCAAGCAGTTTAATTCTCTCTTTATTGATCAGGTGCAATGATAAAAGAACTCCACACTTGGCATCCATGGGACAAAAGACCAATTGCCTGATACCATTCCTCGGAGTCCTGTGAATTCATTTCAGAGTAACAGCCGTGTTAGTCTGTATTCGCAAAAAGAAAAGGAGTACTTGTGGCACCTTAGAGACTAACCGATTTATTTGAGCATGAGCTTTCGTGAGCTACAGCTCACTTCATCGGATGCATACTGTGGAAACTGCAGAAGACATTATATACACAGAGATCTCTATTATATCTATTATATCTCTTATATCTCTTATATATCTATTATAATCTCTGTGTATATAATGCCACTGTCAGAAGACCATCAACTAATAAACCTATGTGGTTGATGCACCATATCCAGGCTTAAAACTAGATTGAAAAGGGTCAAGGAAATTTGAGATCTCCGGGTATTGCCAGTTGCTTTATCGCACTCTCTCAGTAGTGCTCCTTAAAAAGGAGGATTAGAGAGGAGGCAATAACTGGTAAGATCATCAACACCAAGAGATAGTTTCTTAATTTAATTGCGGTGCAAGTTCTTTGAGGCCATTTTAGTATATGCAGGTACAGTGACTAACACAATGGGCCCTGTCCCCTGGTTGGAACCTCCAGATGCTACCACAATGAAAATAATAATATAGGATAACTTGAAGCCTGAGTGAAGTGCTGAGTTTTGTGTTGTCTAATGACAGATCAATACTATAAAAATGAAACAAATACAGCTATGTCATATAAAGCCTAATTTGGTCAGCAACAAAACCATGAATTAGTTGAAAGAATTCCTAGGGCTTTCTTTCAGGAGTTAATGATGAAGATCTGATAGACTGAAATGAGTGCAAATTTTTTCAGCAACAAGAGTGAGAATATCAGTCCACAGTCTGCTCGCCAATGCTCTGATAATTAACATGACCTGAAGCCAGCTGAATATCAAACACCAGGCGAAATTATTAGACAAGGGCAATCCAATCCCCCCAGCAGCCACCCACATAGTGTTGTCATTATCCGTGGAGCTATGTACAGAACAGCAAATGCTACAATAACCATGTCAGCAAAGCTAAGTGCAGACAACTGAGCAGAACATTTTAATTATTGCCACCCTCTGAACACAAGCAGCCAGGTATCGCAGAAAGCAAGCCATGGAAGCTATTAATGGAACTCTATCATGGATGTAGGGATCTTGTAATTGGTGATACATTGAACACATGCCTCTTGTGGTCAGTAAAATCAAGCAGGGAGGTATTGGGGCCACTGTTGATTGAGATTGCTGCTAATGGCTTTTTAAGGAAGGCAGGGTGCCAGCTTCTCTCATTAGGTGGTTATGCCTGTGTTCAAGAAATGATTGCCTGAGCTTTAAATTCTAGCTATATGCCCATGCTCTTTTTAAGCAAGGGTATTGAGGAGAAGGTTGTAGTGGGGTTAATTTTGGCACCAGATGTAGCCATCAGATAGACTTTTCATGTTCAAAACCCTGCACACATTAAGTAATTAATCACCACAAAATCCCTTTGAGGTTGAGGAGCAAATGTAATTACCTCAGTTTACAGATGATAACTCAGGAAGATGAGGTGGTTTCCCCAAAGCCACAGAGCAAGTCAGTGGCAAGTCCAAGACTTCCTAAAACATCCTGCACTCTCTCCTCCAATCTAAACTGACTCTCAGATTTCCTTGATCCCTTCCAGACAGGCTTTCAGTCTTGGTGTGGAATAAAGACCAAAGTGGTCTCCCATTGGCTGATGGTCTCTTCCTAGTGATGGACAAAGTCTAACAGTCCATGCTGATTCTTTTAACTCTGTCAACAATCTTTGAGCATGAGATTTTCTTGGCTTGTCTGGAGATCCTGGCAAGGTTACATGGGACCACAGTGAAACAGTCCTATTTTTATAATTCAGAGATTCCAGAGGGTTGTGTTGATTCCTAGGCTCTCTTATGTGGAGTTCCAGGAGGATTTCTGCAGTCAGCCATTCAAAATGTATATGAAGCCACTAGGGGAATTTGGGATGTGGTGCCATTATTATGTGGATGACACAGAGCTTTAGATCTCTTTTTGATTGAACCCAGATGGGTTCCCTTTACTTTCCTAATAACTGGATAAGATTGGGACCTAGACGAGAGTGAGCTGACACTCAATCCAGACACAAGAGTTGAAGCTGGATGGCTGGGAAGAATATTTTCAAAGTTGGTTGTGGACGATGTCTGGCCCCAAGATTGAGGGAGTTTAATTACTCTCTGTCAGGGAGCTACTAATGATTCCCCAAATGCTCCTGGAGTTCCAGGTGGCTGTGTGGAGATGCCATTTTTTCATCGCGCTTAACACATTGGCACCCATTTTTTTTGACATTGTAATTCATGTCCTTGTGGCCTACAGACTGGATGAACGCAGTGTGCTCTATATGGATCTATGATTGCAGATGCCTCAAGAGCTAGAGGAGGTGCAGAAAGCAGCAGCCTGTTTATTTAGTGGTGCTCGATGCCAGAAACATCTCATACCAGTGCTCCATAGACTGCCATAGCTTTCTCTTCACTTCTGGTTGTAATTCAAGGCTTTCACAGCTTGAGTTCAAGGCACTGAAGCCCATTATGTTTAGGGTTACTGATCATGTGTTCATGCAAACTTGAAAAAAATTATCTTTTAAAAAAATCATTAGTACTTCAGAGTTTTTGTGAAACGGGTGTTTTTTAAAATCAAGTTGATGAAATCCCTCAAGTGCTAAGTACTACACATATATGAATATTAAAGGTTATTCTGCACAACCACCCACAAATTAATATGAAATAAAATTAAATTTGTAACTCAAACTGATAAAAACATTCAAGATATTCAAAGTTAAATCTTGAAAGTACAGAACAAATTGCCCCATTGGCAACAGAAAGAAACTGAGCGTTGGTCTCAATTAAGAATTTACTGACTTTTATTGGTTTGTGTCACAGCATAAATATGATTTTTCTAAACTAAATTATAGGTCTGGTTAAAAATTTCCCATCAAAACACTTTTTCCCTCCATAGCAAATTGAGTTTTCATCTAAATTAATATTTTTGCAGAGGTACCCACTTTTCCTTTTTAATTTTTGGAAAACCTACATATCACTTTTTTTGTGCCAAAACCCATAGTTTTTGGCTGAACATTTTTGTTTTTCAGCAACTAAGAATCAAATAATTTCTGGTGTTTGGGTTTTGCTCTAATAAATTTGTTAGTCTCTAAGGTGCCACAAGGACTCCTGTTCTTTTTGCGGATACAGACTAACACAGCTGCTACTCTGAAAAGAGAAATTCAAAATATTCAGCCAAAAAAAAAAAAAGTATTTCCTAACCAGCTCTACTAACTTCCATTGCTTTGCATTATTAAAAAAATTATGAGATTTTAAAATATCTGTCATTCACTTAAAGCAATTTCCAAGTACTTCTGGAGCGAGACCCATCTTAATTATATTCAAAATTACACCTCAGTCCTGCAAGCTACCCTTTGTAAGTGGATGGGTCAGAAGGATGCCACCTGGGCACACAGGCCAGCCTGCAAAAACTCCTTTGCAGAATCAGAGCCTGAAGGTCCAACAGTTTAAATAATGGCATTTGCTTGAGTTACACAAATGGCTTGGCAGAAAGAGCTATAAAAAATCCAGACTGAAATTTTCACGCCTATGAGTGTAAATTGGGTAGCAAAATCCGTATCAAGGGAGTTAAAGGTCGTCCACTGGATTTAGGTGCCTAACTTTTGAAAATTTGGCCTCACTAGCTTGAAACATATAAGCAATATCCTAGTAAATGAGCCTAATGTGTCTTGGAATGCCTATTATGTAGATAGATGGCCTGCCGGTCTATTCTCATCTGCAGGCCTTGCTTGTCCCTAGTGCTGATGAAAGAATATACAAAGCAGCAGGATTTTCCTTCAAATACACTGTACTCACTATGTGTTGAAAGAAAACCTCTCTCTTACTTTGGTCCTGGTGGTGGTTTACCCACTTCAATCCTTCTAAGAGAAATAATGGAAGCTGAACAATAGAAGGTGAACTTATATCAGCTAAGACTCAAAGATAGAACTCCATTCTCTCAGGCCATATTAGACTCTCTGCCAATTGCTCTGTACTCTAAGGTGGTGTATACATTTTCAGAGGATGGTGCATAAACTGTATTCAGTATTCCCTGAGGATGGAAAACTGACAGAGTCCTGAGAGAAGTTGCCAAGAATGAGCCTGACCTGATAGAAGGTCATATTCGATTGTTCAACTTTTGGTAACTTGTTAAAAGACCTGGCTAAATAACACCCAAAGATGGAGGGCCTTATTCAGGTTTGACTCTGTCCCTGCTCAGTGACGTCAGTGGGATGGAATATGGCTGAGCAGGACATGAATAAAACTCGAGTAAGGACCATAAAGATTCATCAGCCGAGGAAATGGTAAGGGGTTTTGAGCCTCATTCCTGTCAGACACCATATGAACCTGTTCAAATGAATAATGGTTGTCCTGTAGCATGTCATCATTCCATCCCACAATCTTTTGAACTCATTGTGTCTACCTAGGTACTCATGTGGTCTCTGTTACCTACTTTCTGAGCATCTCACAAGCATTTATCCTCATGACACACCTATGTGGTAGAGAAATATCATTCCAATTTTTATGAAGGGACCTGAGACACAGAGTAGCTTACATGACAAGACAGGAAGATTGTGGCTGATTTAGATATCTAACTCAGGATCCATCTACTAGATGGTCCTTCTACCTCCTCCCATTTTAGGTGCTGGCTTATTGACTCCTACCCTATCACCCAGTATGATACTGTATGCTGATCTCACACATTGTTCTTGGTTTAAAACGGGACTCAGGAGGAAAGGAAAGAAAAAGTTCATACTACTTTTGAGGGTGAATGTCTTAACAGATCCATAGTGCAAACCTATGTAACAGGTATGCAGGCCAATCTGTGACTCTTGCAGGGTCCACCTAGCACTTAATGCAAACTGGAAGTTGGCAGTTTCCCCACCAAATAGATGATTATTAAAATGTTTTTTAGTCTCTCTATTTGCTTCTCAAATGTCATGGTTTACTGGAGAGTTATTGTTACAAGCTGCTGAATGTATTTTTGGCAGTCTGCTACCTTTCTTTAGTCCACCTGCCATTTATTTGAACATTATTATCTTAGTGGGACACATCTCTTAGGGCCACATCCTGCTCTCATTGAAGTCAATGGAAATTTTTCCACGAGCTTCAACAATAGCAGGCTGCAAGGCTGCCTGGTAATTTCCCAGGTATTGACACCTGAACAACCAGGAAGTATAATGAAAGGAAAAGAGAGAAACATAATTGGCAGCATTGTTAAGATATAACAGGCTACAACCCACCTTCTGTTGTGCTGGTGTACAAGTACCTGGCGAAGAGCAAGAGTAGAGGACAGGCAAAGTCTACTACAACCAAGCAGGATATTTTCTTAATGCTTCTATGAATGGGGAACAACGATTATACTTACATACTTCAGAGGAATGTTCTGAAGATTAATGTTTGCAGAGCACCTTGGGATCCTTGAATAAAAGTTACTATAGACGTGTATACATAAATGGTGGTAGTTTCTGAGAGATTCTGGTTTGTACTGGTAGTTTTAATGAGGCTCTCTGATTACTTTTGCAATCTAGGCTTCTTTAGCTTTCATGACTGTTATCTAGACTAACACCTTGACAAATGTAATTTGGTCAATTTCCGGGTTAAATGAAGACAAAAGAAAATATGAAGCTGATGAAGCTTCCATTTTGTTTAATTTCAAATAACTCAAAAATGGACACACCGTTTGTTTATTTCATAAAGCTTTCATTCCTTGTTGGAATATTGTACGATAAAAATGAGCCTGGAGCAAATCCTGTTTTGGTATTGACACAGCCTGTCATGAACTTGTATGAACAATCCCACAATAATAATTAACTAACCAGCTTTTTCCCATCTCCTGCCCTTGCAGGCTTAAAAAGATCATAGCCAGCTTCAGAAATCTCCAAACACTTGGGCTACAAGGTGTCACATAGCAGAACAGCATAGCGTTTCCTTCTTTAATCATCACTTAATTTTGGAAGAACAAGGCTGTTGTGCAAACGAAATTGAACAATGAAATTACTGTGATCTTAAGCCCATATTAAAGCTGAATAGAGACTGGTATTTCAGTCTCTTTCATTGGAATTCCATGCTGCTGGGGTCACAGGTGAACCCACTTTTTAGCACAATGGCTGTAGTTAGAAGTGGTTTTTAAATGCCAAAGGAAATTAAAATGTTCAGTTAAAAATACATTTCTAGGTGATAGATTTATTTATTGCTATTTCTGTAGCACTCATCACTATAGTATCTTAAAGGCCCAGATTCTGCCACATTTACTAATGTTGAGTAGCATATTGCTCTATAAATGGTCCCATTAACTTCGGTAGGGCTAATATTGGAGTAAGCTACTGTACAACATGAGCAAGGGTGTCAGAATCAGCCTCTGAGTGTCTACATGGTGAGTTATGTACCTTACACATTTTTGTCTAGTATCACTCCATCCCATTTGCAGAATGAGGGTATAGGTTCTGGAGTTGAGAAGACACATTCTCATGACTTCTAAGTCTCTGCTATTTACTAAAAAGGGTTTTGTTCCTATATTAATAGTCCCAGAGGCTGGAAGAGCTGGTTCTTTCCACCATGGCTCCAGGGCCGGGGGAGCTCACTCTGCCCTGTCAGCCAGAAGAGCTGGATCTCCCCCTACGGCCCTAGGGACAGAAGAACTGTCATCTTCCACCCCAGCCCAGGCTGGAGGAGCTCGCTTTCCTGCCCTGGTCTAGGAGGAGTAATGTGCCCCCACTGATTAGGGGGGCCTGTGTCCCTGCTTGCCCCCATTGTGCACGCCTAGTGCTACAAGGAAATTCAGCATGAAAGGATGGCCTTTTATTGGGGCAACTACGAATGGAAACAAACGTCACTCAGAAGATCAGGCTAAGTCACACAGGTGAGAGCAGTATGCTACAAAGCTCATGCGATTGCACACATGAGTTCTGTCCAGTGCAGATCCTTCCCCAATCCAAACTACCAACTTGCCTCCTCCTAAGTGAAAATCCTTTCAACTTCATGGTAAATGCCCTGTACTATTGTGGTACTGGACAAAATTGTGTCCAACCAAAGAAAAAACACGAGACATCGACAAGACAGTTCAGAATGCTTTTAGCCCCGCAAATGTTTCTTTATGGGGTGAAAAACTGTATTAGAGTCACTGCTTTTCTAGGGTTTGTCTGTGGTGCGAATACGGGAAGGAGTACACAGGCAAGGCCTAACATTTGAGCAGCGCACAGTTCCTGTTTTGTTGTTGAATATAAAAACATATTGTAAAATTCATAAGAGGTTTTTTAATGGTTAAGGGTGAAACCTTCCCATTAGATTCAGGAGGCATAGCTGAGATAAGCAACAGAAATTACAATCTGTGTAATCAGAAATGGAGACGTTTTGCTTCTTCAATAGCACAGCTCCAGAAACATAGGGTAAAGCAGCCAGCACAACAGATTTGCACTGGCTGCAGTGGCTCTCATGGAGGACATGAAGTCTGGCGAAAAGACTGTTCTGCCACCACACCTCACAAATGCAGACCTCACTGAGGAACTAGATGGGGACAGCACTCTATCAACCATTTTTGAACTTGCCACTTATGAGAGAAAAGCAACACTGGCTGCCATTAAAAAGTCATCATTTGCTGAGTACCGACAGTAGTATTTGACATACTGAAAATCCCCAGCATGCTGGGAATGAGAAATAACCGTAGTAACTGGGCAGTACCTGTTAGCAAAGGTTGACTTTTTGATGGCCGCCTCTGTCCTTAGTTCCAAATTCTCTTCCAAAGGTGACAAACTTTAATGACACTTTAAATAAATGACAGATTTCAGAGTAACAGCCGTGTTAGTCTGTATTCACAAAAAGAAAAGGAGTACTTGTGGCACCTTAGAGACTAACCAATTTATCTGAGAGTCTCTAAGGTGCCACAAGTACTCCTTTTCTTTTTAAATAAATGGATATCCATGAAAAGAAGGGAAGGAGAGACACATGATAGCACGGTACTGCCTGGTTGGCACAAAACAAATTCCCATCAAACAGTTCCCATTTTTTTTCACTTCAGTGATATTCATGTATCATATGTCCCTTGAATCAATTAAAATTTGCCACTAGTTACTGGTTGAGCCCTACTGGAGTCTGAAACCTGCTCCCATAGACAAAGGGAAGGGATTGAACTGAAATCCACTGTCCTGATCACATGCAAAATGAGCGATCAGTCCACAGAGGTCTCTGACAGGAGGATTTCATCATCAGAAGTGGGGTGATGAATATGCATAGTATTTCTGTATGTAATGAATATCTGATTCCATTAATGTGAGAGCAGGGAGACCCATAAATTGCTGGTGTTATACCGCACACTGACTATGTAACAGGGAAAGATAGCTTTTCCCTGTTTCTTTCTATACTTCACTTGTGGAGATAGATGGCCTGATTCTCCTCACACTTACAACAGCTTTACACAATTGTTATTGCATTTTCATGAACTAACTCCCGATTTACAGCAGTGTAAAGGAAAGGAGAACCGGGCCCAAGACTTCACATTGCAAATATTTCATTTCAAAATATGGCATAGAAAATATTTAAGCAGGTGGCTAAAAATGTACTTGTTCTGAAAATTTATGTGAATTAATGCTTGAGTACTGGAATACTCATAGCAAATAAACATAGGAGGATCATGAACATGGTTAACACAAAATTACCTTTGAAATAATACTCTTCCTTCATCTCTAGTGTTTGTATATATTATATAGATGGATGTGTTATGAATGTGAGGTATTATTGGTTATTCACGTATATCTTTTCAGAACAATATTTGGGTTTCTTAATGTTTTTCAATAGGTTAGGAGCACTGATCTGTTACTTGAGGTTTCATCACTTGGGCTGAGGAGGGATGAGATGGAGTGAAATTGCTTCAGCGGGAGCATAAGCAGCTCAGCACATGTGAAAGAAAGGCTCAGGAAAAGCATGGATGTTAAGACAGCCAAATGAGGCAGTCTGAAAGAAGGTTTGGTCTGATTTTTATGTTGAGTAGGAATTATTTTTATAGTGCACTAAAGTGGAATTCAAAAAACAAATTTAGTTGATCTCATCCCCTATCATAGGGATGCTGTTACAGTGTTACCCATTCCGGTGAAATCCTGGCCCCACTGAAGACAATGGAAGCTTTGCCATTGATGTCAGTGGAGAGAGGATGTCACCCTGGATCTTTGCAAGCATTTTATACATGTACTTGAGCAGCCTCCTCTGTTCCATCTGTTATTGCGCTATATTCCCAGACTCCCTTACCCCAACCTTATACATAATTGCTTCATGCTTGGTCCCCCTTCCTCCTAGTCGCTTTTGTCCAATCTGCCAAACTGAAAAAAATCTCCACTGGCTAATGGTTATTACAGCTGATTGTTTCTTGCCATTGGTGGTAGACACTGTGAAGAAGACAGTGAAATTGAATAAAAAGCCCTATAAAACATGTGCATAGGAAACAATCCTAAGATTGCTAAAATAGACTTGACAGCAGCTAACATGCATATGAGTGGTTTTGCTTAGACTTTGGCATAGTAAAGTAAGGGTACATCATCAGTGGGTATTTCTCTACTATTTGAGATGCAAGCTCTAGTCATAATTGCAGTGCTGCCTAGCAGTTGTAGCTGTAGTTTGCCTGAAACAGTGAGAAAGAGATATTAACACATCATAAATATCTCTGGCTTACGAATCCCAAAAATACACGGACATAATGAATTTGCTTTTCCCAATTCTATTGCCTTTTAACTTTAATAACCTCCTACCTCATGACATTCCACCATCTCCTTCTTTATTATTAACATTTTTCTTTTTTCATTTCTCTCTATCTTCTTCTAGCCTATCTTCTGTTACCACTCCATTGGTTGCAAAGGCCCAAACTTTCAAATCTCAATGGTATCTACAGTCAGGGACCAAAATTCATATCTGGGCACCAAAATAACTGGCCTGACTTTTCCTTGAGCATGCTCTAATTCACATTACATTGATGTTTTCCTTTTGATGTGGATAAAATGAGCCAAATTCTCCTCCCACTTATACAAGTGTAACCCAAGAATTACCCCACTGAAGTCAATGGTGTTAAAATGGTGTAAAACTAGAGAGTTCAGAATCAGGCCCATTATCTTTACACCAGTTATGAGGTTTTTCTTTGTAGACATGGAAATTATGCATATGGACAGGTGCTCTCTTCTCTATTTCCTCCTAACTAGTATTATTGATTGCACACACTTTTCCTTATTTTGTCTCTTGCAACTCTCACTTTCAACCCACCTAATTTCCTCCAGGCATCTGCCTCATCAGAGCCTCTTGCAAGTAACCCAGCATGGTGATCATGCAGGTAAAATTTATTTTATTTAAATCTTTAGGATAATAAAATTGGAGGTATCAGATGTGTGTTAAAATGCTTCCAATTTTATCACACATCTAACACCTCCAATTTTATTACCTTAAAGATTTAAATAAAAAACAAATATGCTTTGCCTGTAAGCCAGAAATTCTCCTCTTTGATCGAATAAGCCTGATTCCATTTAAAGTCATTTCAGAATAATTTTATCTTCTAATTTCAGAGTGCTCATGTAAATGTGTACAGTAGTGAGTCTGAAGGCACTCCTGAAATGCATAATGCTAGAAACACAAACTTTAACTTTTTTTTCCTAGATAAGAAGGTGTTTTAATAAATTAAACACTGGCACTGATTATCTCCTAAATGTTGACATTTGAAATAAGATGCTACAAGCAGCTTCTTATCTAGAAAATAGAAGCCAGAGTCAATAACCAAAGCATAAAATGTAGGAATATTACTGATATCATGCAAGATAGGGCTGAATTTGGTGAAAGAAGCTGGTGAGATAGAACAGCTGCTCTTAACATTTGTTTAGGTTGACGAAGTAGCTAGTGTTCAACCAGTTTGGTTTTTATATGGCCTTGAAAGATATGTCAACAATAGCTATTAAATCTACATCACTATCAGAAACTGTTACCTCCTTGTTGATCAAAAATATGAAATGGAGTAAAAGAAAACATAACATACCATGTTCACACACAACACAAAAAGAACTATATCAGGGACATCAGGGAAGGTGGAATACTATAACAACACATGTTATATTGTTATACTATTCCACCCACCTTAATGGAGAACCCTTGGGTGTGGCTACTCCATAGCCTTTCGAATCCAGATTTCCTCCCACTTTCATGGTGTCACACGGCTTTCGCTGTTCAATGTATTCGTTCATGGTGGACTCCAGGAGGAAGGCAAACTTGCCCTTGGATTTGCGAACACGGGCTACTCCCTCCGCTGTAGTCCTAGTGAACACTGATGGCTCTGCCGATTTCATGTAGGTCCACATCTTTTCATACACGGCTATTTTTGATCTCTGGAGAAAAATAAGGGAAATTAGGTACACCTTAGACGTTGAAGCATCGAATGCATCACAACTCAATGTACAATTGATCAAAGCTGGTCCCTCATGCCAGCAGGTTTTGGACAATTTTACCTGGGCAAGAGATTTCCTTGCACGCTTTGGTTATTTAAAAAAACCAAACACAGTAAATAACAATAATATAATAACAACAAACGTTAATCTTAGGCACCCTGTAGCCTCTGGGAGCCTTAATAAAATAATTGCAAGCATCGGCCTGAAGTCTCAGCTACACAAAGGCAGTTTTCGCTTCCAGAGCAGAGTAAAAGGATTTTAGGGTGACTGAAAATTCAAGCCAAAACTTACAAATGGGCAATATATCCCTTAAAAACCACAGAGCAGGAGAAAGAGAAAAAGAAAACAGGCCTCCCACAAATACTGGGCCAAATCTTGAAGTCCTTACTCAGTTTTAATGCTCACTTTTTACTCAGTCAAAACTCCTATTGCCTTTAGTAAGTTTTGCTTGAGTAAAGGCTGAGTAGTTAGTTCGAAATACACCCCACACTAAAAACAAACATAAACAAATCTCAGATGTGCACACACACACGCACACACACACTATTAAAAAGGAACCAAAATGGTGTATTGAGCTTTGATCTCAAAGACATGGCATCTTGGTCTTTCGTTTGTGTTATGGGAGAGAGAATTCCAATATCCATGACCCTTCGCCTACCATGCCCTTCCTCCTGTCATCTCAGGATTGTACCAGTGCTTCAGACCTCAACCAGAAATGTATGATAAATTTACAGCTTGTTGTAGATTACTTGGAAATCTGTCTCCCTGGTGCATGCTTAGCACAATTACAAATGATAATGCCTATTAGGTGGGAAAAGATGGTATTTTTTTTTGTTATTGTAATTATCTAAAACTTTATTAAGAAAGAAAGAAGGAAAGAAAGAAAGAAAAGAAAAATTCTATTGTCAGGAATAAGGCTTTGCGTATTTGCTATTCATATTTAACATGTACAATTAAAAGCCACCTACCTTTACTCCCATACTCCCCCCAACAATATGGATACATATATTCAAACCTAGATAATGCACAACTTTTAAAATGCTGGCAGCGATACATCAAATGGCATCTCTCCCTTCCTCTTTGGCATGGGAGGACAAGGCTCCTTTTAGTGAAAGTAGAATTTTCTAGGGGGCTCCATTCAGCTCTTGTACAAGTCAATAGGAGTTCCCATTGAAGCAGAATTAGGTTTTGGGCTTAGTCCTGCAAAGTACTGAGCACTCCTGGGAGGTGCTGAGTGCCTGCTTGCCCCAAAGTAGCAAAATGCTTATGTGCATCCATATTCAACAAAGCACTTAAGCGTGTGCTTCACCTTATGTCAGTGGGACTTAAGAATGTGCTTAAGTGCTTTTCTGAATAGGGACAGATGCTGAATCAGCCTAAAGTCCCACTGACTTCAGTGGGAGTTGAGGTTTGTCAGCACCTTGTTCCATGACCGGCAGAATGGGTGGAACTGGGGAGATTTTACAAGACAATCTTGAATTAAAGAATTAAGTATTCACTTAAATCTATTTACCTTCAAAGGGTTAGTATGGGACCTCTGTAGAAGATAAAGAAAAACTCCCTGAAGTATTTATCTGTACCAATTACTGAATAATTGTATTAGTAATATGGCCAGAAAACAATGTCTCACCCACATAGGAGAATGGTGAAAGGAAACATCTTTGTGGTTGGAACATTTATCAGTGTTTGCTAGTGAACAGCATTTTACCACAAGTGTCTCATGAATATGCCTTGTGTAGGAGCTTAACAAAATCTCTTCATTTTTTTCAGCTGGTGCACACACTCTGTTTATCATGTTATGGAAAAAATATTGACAGCTAAAAAATTCCAATCATCAAAAATACCTACACAGCTCATCATGTCCATGGAACCAGCTCCGGCCGCTGTTACTCTGGTATCAATTCATACTACTTCCATAGTGTCCATAAGCCATGATAACTATTGAGTTACTCTGCATTTACATCTGTGTAACTGGGAGCAGGATCTGGGCCTGATTCACCACTGTATTATTCCTATTTTACATTAGGATAACTGCACTCATTTCACTTAGACTGGCATAAAACTGGAGTACTGCAGTGCTGAATCTGGCGCCATATCAAGAATGCTGACGTGTCCTTATCTGTCTCTACTTCCCAATCATTCCTGAAGTTTTTAGTGCGAGATTCTTGATAAGGTGAAAATATAGTGTGCTGGTTTCTCTCTTAAAACTAAAACATAATAAATTAAGGTAAAATTTTCACTCTTCTGTCTTAGCAAATCATGGCCTACATTTCCTAAAGAAGGTCTTTTAAAAAAAACCTTTTTCATAATTCAGTTTCCTTCTCCCACCAGGCAAACAGAAAGCACTGAAGTTCTAACAAGTCCTCATCTATATAGAAACACTGTCAAGCCTCCACCTTTTAGCTGAATAATTCTGTCAGCATTAACATTCAATATATAAGCTAAACTAGAATGAAAACCAGACAGAAAACCAATAGATTTTCCACACTATAATATAAGGAAATAGTGAGAGGTTTGAATTCTCATACTTAGTCTACTAGACAATGCTACCTTTCATATATGACAGGTTTCAGAGTAACAGCCGTGTTAGTCTGTATTCGCAAAAAGAAAAGGAGTACTTGTGGCACCTTAGAGACTAACCAATTTATTAGAGCATAAGCTTTCGTGAGCTACAGCTCACTTCCTCAGATGCATATCGTGGAAACTGCAGCAGACTTTATATATACACAGAGAATATGAAACAATACCTCCTCCCACCCCACTGTCCTGCTGGTAATAGCTTATCTAAAGTGATCATCAGGTGGGCCATTTCCAGCACAAATCCAGGTTTTCTCACCCTCCACCCCCCCACACAAATTCACTCTCCTGCTGGTGATAGCCCATCCAAAGTGACAACTCTTTACACAATGTGCATGACAATCAAGTTGGGCTATTTCCTGCACAAATCCAGGTTTTCTCACATCCCCCCCACCCCCATACACACACAAACTCACTCTCCTGCTGGTAATAGCTGATCCAAACTGACCACTCTTCAAGTTTAAATCCAAGTTAAACCAGAACATCTGGGGGGGGGGGTAGGTTTGACATGTACATTGGTCAAACTGGACAGTCTCTACGTAAAAGAATAAATGGACACAAATCAGATGTCAAGAATTATAACATTCATAAACCAGTCGGAGAACACTTCAATCTCTCTGGTCACGCAATCACAGACATGAAGGTCGCTATCTTAAAACAAAAAAACTTAAAATCCAGACTCCAGCGAGAAACTGCTGAATTGGAATTCATTTGCAAATTGGATACTATTAATTTAGGCTTAAATAGAGACTGGGAGTGGCTAAGTCATTATGCAAGGTAGCCTGTTTCCTCTTGTTTTTTCCTACCCCCCCCCCAGATGTTCTGGTTTAACTTGGATTTAAACTTGAAGAGTGGTCAGTTTGGATCAGCTATTACCAGCAGGAGAGTGAGTTTGTGTGTGTATGGGGGTGGGGGGGATGTGAGAAAACCTGGATTTGTGCAGGAAATAGCCCAACTTGATTGTCATGCACATTGTGTAAAGAGTTGTCACTTTGGATGGCCTATCACCAGCAGGAGAGTGAATTTGTGTGGGGGGGTGGAGGGTGAGAAAACCTGGATTTGTGCTGGAAATGGCCCACCTGATGATCACTTTAGATAAGCTATTACCAGCAGGACAGTGGGGTGGGAGGAGGTATTGTTTCATATTCTCTGTGTATATATAAAGTCTGCTGCAGTTTCCACGATATGCATCTGAGGAAGTGAGCTGTAGCTCACGAAAGCTTATGCTCTAATAAATTGGTTAGTCTCTAAGGTGCCACAAGTACTCCTTTTCTTTTTACCTTTCATATAGGACTTCTTTTTTCTGCAAAACAATTGAAATTTAATTCTCTGCCTTTGAGTAAACTGCTCTCAATGTTCAGCTTTCACTACTTCCAGCTAGCTTTAATAACAGTGAGAAAGGAACTGTTTTTCTTTTAAGTTGACTTTTAAAAAGAACATTTTTTTCTCTTGCTGATCAATCAGAACTAAAGCAGACTGCAAATTAGTTTAGATTTTCTGACATTTGGACCCCATACAGTCAGGGTCATGAGTGATCATTTTTCATTGAGATGGTAATTAGTAATAAAATGGTAACCAACAGCATGAAGCCCCAAAACGATGAGAAGTGCTCTTTGTCTTCTAACCTTTTAGAATGCTGGACTGAGCGAATCAGGTGCAGTTTTCCTTTAATGTTTATCAAGGCGGGATCTTAATGTCTGTACTGTAAAAGAATTAGGTGAAGATGTTTGCATCCCTTTGGAAATACTTTATTGTTTCTCCTATATTTCTTGTTAAGTATTTTTTGCAATAGACATGGCAACATTGCCTAGATCAGAACCCTTTTGAAGATAAGCCTTCAGATACATGATTTAAACAAAGTGCTCCAGCTAGCCTAGCGCTCGTTAAAGCTTCACATTTATATGTGCAGTTACATTTAGTTTTTGTGGCTACTTTTGTCTTGTTTGCTTTTATGTTCTAAAATACGGGGGGGGGGGGGTAATGTTGAGACACAGTTGATCTTGCTGCTATTCTTTTAATTTCCAAAGATTAAAGTGAAAGAATGGTGTTTACCACAGGTGGACTCAAAAATGCTATTTCTTTTTTTAAAATGGCTCTTGTTATTTACATAGAATACAGAGTTTAAGCACAATATAGTAGTTATCGTTATAGCATGACTAGAAAAAAATGACAAAAGTATTGTGGCCGAGATCGGTAGTTCGTCCTTATATCAAAGGAGCTGACCTCATTATTTCAAAATTGCAGTTTGTCAAAGTGTTATGGAAGCTTCAGAAAAAGGGTCCCATTCTTTGTTTCTTTTCCCAAATCCTATACACGCACTCTGCAGCATTGCCAACAAGAAGTGAGATTTTATGATAGGCATGTGAAGTATACTAAAAAAATAATGGGGAACTATTAAGAAATGCACATAATGAATCTAAAGTTAAATAAAGCTGCCTTATTCCTCAGCCATTTATATATTTTAATTACCCTTACTGTGTTAGCTTAGTTAATGGAACTACTCATATGCAATGGTCATCATTTTGGTTTACACCAAGGATCGAACCTGGAATCTGCAAAACTAGAACCATGACTCTTCAGAAGTTAGTTAAAGAGCCAGACTTTGTAGCCCAGGCACCAAGGAGTCCTCATAACACATAGTGGTCAGAGGGTTACACATTGCCTCAGGACAAAGGGAACTCATCTGGAGCATCACAGGATCATAGCTGTTCAAAACCCAGACAAGCCCCCATGTATGTGACAGCCACTATCTTGGCCCCAACCTCCAGACCCAGAGCTATAAGTTGTAACAGACCCACCTTCTCTCATGAGTGGGTACAGAGAGGACATGTAACACACACTGAACAATGGATTGCACATAAGGCTAAACATATGAATAGGTGTTTGCAAGATTAGAGTCCCAGATTGTAAAATCTATGAGTCAGGGTCTTTTCTAGCCGTATGTTCAGTAAGGCACCCACCATACTGATGGACACAGTACAGGTGCAAAATAATACTAAAACATTTTTACAAAGTCTTCTAAAATTTCTCCATGCATCTCCTGTGGTAAAATACCTAACTATAGGCAGGTTAGGAATGTGTAGCAGATTCTATGTCAAATCCTTAAAGGGATATTGTCAGTTATTTTGGAACCACATTTAAGTTTTGTTAAAAATGTATACCTAGTTGAGAGATTTCAGTCTGAAGGCAAATCCTAATGGTCTCTTTTTTTGGGGTGGGGGGTGGGGTGGAGGAGAGGAACACCCTGGCATTTGTCAGTGTCCTTTTTAACAAGACTTAACGAAAAGAAAAACCACAACATTCCAACTCCTTGTTTCTACTGAAAACATCTTTTCTCTATGAACTTTAGCCAGCACCTGGCAGTTAATTAATCTCATATGAGGCTACTGGCTAACAACGTCTAGCTAAAAACGACATGAGAACACTAAGACTCATACCAGTTCAGCCAACTGGGCTGTACGTTCGACTGCTAGAGACAGAAAACTAAGCAGGAGTGATCAGTGTTTTTATGTACTGTTGGTAAAATCAGTGCTTTCTGTCTCCAAACTGCTGGGAGAAGAGAACAATACCTCCCTACCACACTGATATAGGAAAACAAATGAAAATGAACTAATCAATAGAGATAGCACACAACAAATTCATATAACTGGTCATTTATGCTGTTTTGTAATGCTCCAAACCCACAAAAACATCACATTTTCCACGTTCTATGTAAGTCAGCGATTAGTAAAATTTGTATCCAGTCACCAGGCTTCATATACTTCCCAAAAGCAAAAGAGTCCCCAGCAAAACCTCTAGGTAGAAGCAAAACAGCAAGACTCTTTATAATCATCATAGCTCATTCAATGCTGGATATTATTTCAGTACTGTAGCTTGAGATGAATCAGTAGTGTAATGCTGCTCTAATTATCTCTGGTTCCACTATCCCTCAGGGCTGTTCCCTTGCCTGATGTGTCAAGATCAATAACCTTTCTACAAATTAAAAGGACTGCAAATGCTAACAAGTGGCGCTGGAGGTAGAAATTGTAACCTCAGAATTTGCAGGAGCTACAAACCACAACATAATTATTTGTAAAGGAACATCATTCTGAACATTTCATCGTAGACTTGTCTGTAGGGAGGATGGTCCTTATTAAGCATACCAACTTACTCTGAAGAATTCTTTTGTTGACCCTGAGTCCAGTGTTCCATATGCAATTTCGGTTTGTTTGGCAAGGTCTTCTGCACTTTCTATGGGCGAGACCATTCGCTCAACAGTCAAGAAAGCAGCGAGATTAGCAGTGTATGACGAAATAATGATGAGTGTGAAGAACCACCAAACACCTCCAACAATGCGACCTGAGAGGGATCTAAACACGAATAAGATAATGCACATTTTCCTATCTCTTATGCCAAGGAGAGAAAGAAAAAGAGAGAGTGAGAGATATCATTATTACTGGGTATTTATTAATAAATAACGGTCAATGGGTGTGAGATTTTATAAGTTTAATATACCACTGTATATTTCATAATAACCTGCCTGTCATAAATGACGAGGCCTATAATATACAATGTAGTATATAAACAGTGCTATTTGTACATGGCATTGCGAATACTCTAGTGCTTATTCTCTTGATACTTTTTAATACAGGAAATTGCTGCTAGACTGCACTATACAGGATTTATAACAAGTGTCGTCTATTTTCGGAGAGTGAAAACAGTAAAGCAAGGCGCACTCTATTCTTCCTTCTCAAATATAAAACAAAACGCAAAGTCCCCACGCTCCCGTGAGTGTACAATATGCTGCAGGTAGTATTGGAATGTTATTGCCACTCGTATGTAATTTGCCACTTATAGGGAAACAACCCCAGTACATATTCCTCCAGCTGTCTGGAAACCCGTAGTTTCAGATAATTATTTAAGAAGCTGTACATAACAACAGGATTATTGGCAACCAATAAGTAATAAATAATACTTTCCATTTCGGTGCCACCGGTCACCTGAGGAAAATGCTGCGCAAAATTAATGAATATGTAGTCTTACACCACTTCTCTGATGTAAACACTTTGCCAAGTATACAGATGAGAAAACAGGCAGAAAAAAGATTGCTTCTGTTGCCATTGAAGTAAGTCATAGGGAGTTTTGCCATGAAATTCAAAGGGAGCAGGATTGAGCTCAGAGACATTGCCTTATGCACAGTATCATCCTTCCTCCCCTGTGTGTTATCTAAGCATATGTTCTGAAAGGAAACAGTACTCTTCAAAGCCTTATTTAGTGTAGCAAACACAATTGAGATACATACCATTTTATTTCATATACATTGCCTTAAAATACAACCTCATAATATGAAACGACAAAGGCTCTGGGAGCACGAATTAGTGCTACCACTTCTGGAAACCTGGCTTTGACTCCTGAATAGGCCACAAGCAGAAGTATGTTTGGTTGTTGAATAATATTCACATTGTACTGTATATAATACTGTTCATATTAACAGTGAATATTCTCCTGTTAATGAGAATATTATTTAATTAATCTTCACCACAGCTTTATGAGGTTGGTTGAAGAAGGATTATCAATATTTTACAAATTAGAAATCTGAAGTACATGGTTAATGGGCCTATCCTGCAGCCCTTACTCTGGCAAAACTTGACTTCAAGGAGACTCATCTGAGTAGAGGCTGCAGTACTAAGGCCAAAGGATAATTTAAAAAAAAACACATAAGTAATTTATGGCCAGATTTTAAATGGCTTCCTGGGATTTTCAAAAGCACCTAGGTGCCTAACACCCACTGATTTCAATGAACTTTTCTATTTTCAAAAGTGACTAAGGCCCAGATTTTTAAATGTAATTAGGTATTGCCGTGCTCAGCACGGCAACACCTAACTGACTTAGGAATCTAAATCTCCTTTTTAAAAGGGGTTGATGTTTCTAAATCAGTGAGGCATTGCAATGCTGAGCACAGCAATATTTAAATCTGGGATTTAGACACTTAAGAATCCAAGTCCCATTGACTTTTCAATGAGAAAGGCTTCTGAATTACCAATATCACTTTTGAAAATGGGACTTAGGATCCTAAGTCATTTAGAGACTTTTTGAAAATTTTATCTTAAGTGTCTTTCCTAAGACTGCACAAGAATTCAGTGTCAGAGACAAGGTGAGAACTTGGAAGTTCCTGATTTCAAATCCTATGTACTTGTCACTAGGTTGTCCTCATTGGGAACACTCAATTTTGCTGACATTTTACACAGGTGGAAGTCTGCCCAAGAAAGGGCTAAGAAATTGAATAGGAAGAATATATTTGAATTGAGCAGAACTTTCTAAGTTTTCATAATGTCTGATAACAAGATTGCTGTTTCTGGGTCATGATTTTGAGCAACAAATCCATACAACATTTTAAAAACAAAACAGAGGTATTTAAAAGGTAAAAAGATGATGCATTTTTAAGTTGGCTATTTCTCTTAGATGGCAAAGTGAATGTGTGATCCGGGATCCATGATTTTGCCTCTAGAGTGAGATTTTGAAAAATGCTCACTCAGCATTGGGCTAATTTTGTTCTCACTGAAATCAATGGGAGTTGTAATTACCACAGACTACAAGAGCCGCAGAGTTAGTGTTAGTGCAGAGTTAGACTCAGCGCTGAACACTTTTAAAAATCCCACTGTTAATGCTAAGTTTAGGCATCCACGTTGGAAAAAATTGGCCTTAATGTTTAATGAGCTGGTGGTGAGTGATTCAAATCAAAGTTCCTGCAGTTCTCCCCAGGATCTGGGGAAGTTTGGATGCTCAGGTCCAACCCTTGAAGTTTGGCAATTATATAGTATTTATCAGAAATAGTCACTAAAAGCATTTTCTGTCTTATACACAATGATATTCTGCAAGCAGTGACTGCACAATTTAATATGAAACAAAACTAGGACATTCATTCATGCAGGTCAGATAGCATACCTGCATGCTGTTACTACTGTGATACAATGGGCAAGGTTTAGTACTTGTACAGTTCCAATGAAGTCAATGAAATTGCCCCTATGTGTACAAGTTATCAGCAGACAAAATAAGTAACTGTTCCTGATTTATTTACACTGAAGTCTGAAAGGTACCAATAGTGATAAAATTCCTAAGCAGTTTCTCTAATACTCTTGCTGTAGTTTCTAAATGGAAAAACGCCACAAACAGTGAACTTCTACATAGCACCAGTAAAAGAAGAAAAGGAAAAATGTATGCACCTCGGCATCATGAGTGTTGAAGATAAAATGCAAAAGTTAAAAGATTTGACACGAACCTGGGGGAAATATCACATCCTTGTTGCATAAAGGCACCCAGGGAAAACCAGAGGCTGTTGAATATGCCAAACTCATTGGGAGGCTGATCACTCGGTCCTTCTTTCCCATCCTCTGGCTCTTCTGTGTGCCACTCATACGGGCTAAACCTGCTAACTAGGAACAGGACCACACTGACACCAATGTAGGCAAAGACTATGCACATCCAGATCTCATACGCCAAAGGGTCCAAGAAGGAAAACACTCCTGGTTTAGATTTTTGGGGCTTTTTGATCATAATGGATATCCCCAAACTCATAAAAGGCTTAGAAAAATCAATGACCTCTTCTCGTACCAAAGTGATGGTCAGAGGTGCAACAGCAATCTCTGCTTTCTAGAAGAAAAAGAAATATAGATGCATAGATTAATTGAATTTGGTTTATAAAATCATCTAAGCAGCTACTTCCAAAATTACAGCTTTAACACCAGCAAATTGTTAGGTTTATTTATGTTTTCTTTTCATTAATTTAATCAATTATTAAAATAAAATGCAGATTTATATTTGAATAGGAAGTATAGAGATAATTTAGTATACAGATAATGTGGAAGGCTCAGATACTATGGTGATGGGTTGCAGAATAAAATCCTAAAAAAGATCATTTGAGGCATCACCTAGGTTGTTAAAGTAAGTAAAAAAACAAGTAAACTTAAAACAAAATTATAATAATCACGCGATCCCCACCAAATGTGCAGAGTAATAGTTCTGACTACAAAACCATCAGATATAGTCAGAGATAACCAAATTTTCTGTCTGATATGATCCCTCCTGCAGGAAAAGAAGCAAATAAATGATCCCACTGTGTACTCCAAATAGTAGGAGAAATATAGAAATGAAGGAAAGAAACAAATTAAGGCCCAGATGCTGCAAAGATATAAGCCTGTAAAGTTTAGTATGTGCCTACGTCTTTGTAGGATCAGGGCATTCATACGTTTGTTTTGGTGTTACCTTAGATCATGTTAAAAGGCAGCATGTCAGGAATGGAAATGAAAAAGCGTGGTGCTTCCATCCACCACCTTTACAGTTGATGGGGAAAACCTGAATTTGAGACGAACACATGAATACGTGGATCTAGTATGTTTATATTGGAAATTCCAATCCTGACTGGGTTTCTAGGCGAGTCTCTAACACGAATACTTAATAAAAATAAATAATGTATACCTTGGTTTATGAGAAAATAAGATATTGGCCTAAATTTCTCTCTTGTCTCCTTAATAAGTACAAGTATGATAGAGCTGGTGATAAGTTAGTTCTTCCCACAGGAAGCATAGAAAAGTCCCATAGGGTCAAATTCCAGACCCCTATGCAAAGCCTGAGTTGAATAGTTTTGTACAGGGAATCTCTCTGGGATTCATTTGGAATAAATCCTCAATCCCCAGGAGTGGAGCTCGAGCATTGCCTTTGTACAGGGGTGACTGTAGTTCACGGATGCAGCCTTGAATTATTCCCCTGCCCCCACTTGGATGTTTTGGCCAGTGGGTCTGCATAGACACTCTATCAAAAAAGATGAAATCGCTATGCATGGTTATCCTTCATGAATGAAAAAACAGTATCTGTCATGCTGTCTGCTATCATGTAGCCTATTTGTATTATGCCAGGTTGCTTAGATTTGTTAATTTAGGCCTGGAATAAAATTCTCTTATAAAAGTAAAAGATCTTGTGGAGGGAGGTCATGCTGATGCAGCACACTGACTACATTGATGGATGTTTTATTAAAATTCTCTATTGTGCCACATATCCAAAATATATATGAAGGAAATTTATAACAGCAGACTGACGTGTGTGGCTAACACACATTCTCAGCATGCACTGTAATGGTTCCATAGATGATGACTGGGTATTATCTGTTGTATGCATGTGTATTTGATATTTCCCTAACATGATTTTTTTATTTTATGGGCCTAAAACACTTAATACATTGTGAAAAACACGGTGAGCAATTGCTGCATCTGGCCCAGGAGCTAGGCTCTAAGGGCTAAATTCTGACTTTTGCAGCCGGAGGCATGGAATGGGTCAGGGCAGCAGAGATGTGGCAACTGGGTGGTGGTACTGTGAACCATCTCTGCCATCCACCACACTTCCCTCCAGGTGATATAATGAGAGGGCAGGTCCCTCAAATTTCAACCAACCTGACTGGCCATGCTTTGTCTAAGATATGGAGCATTACTGGATGTGTTAGTTGGGCCACTATTGTGCTCAGGGGCTTAAATCTGTACTCTTTGAAATCAAGGGGAAAACGCTCACAGAGATCAATGGTGCAGAGTAATACCCTGGGACTGTTAGTGGCAGCATTCTGCCTGGCTCCCTTGTGCATGTGATGAATAGTGTCCCTGTGTTGTCCTTCTCTCATCCCCAAGACATCCATAAGGGGCAGCCAAGACTGACTCCCAAGCCTCCATGACATTAGTGTCTTAATTTTCTTGTATAAGTACTAAAATGCTGCAAATTCATGTTATGGACAAGCATCCTTAAAAATGCGGTTCATAGGCCACAATTTAGCAATACACTTAAAATGTTTAGCACGTGATTAAGGCCATGCCAACTCAGCAAAGTACTTAAGCACATGCTTAAGTCCTATTGACTTCAATGGGATGTAAGCACATGATGAAAGTTAAGCATGTGCTTAAATGCTTTGCTGAATTAACCTCTGAGCAAGTTGATTGTATGATACAAAACCAGAAAGAAAATCTGAAATGCTATAAGTTTTTGTACTCCTGTAAAATTTGAAATGCCTAAAAACTCTTAAAATTAAAAAAAAAAATCTATATGTTAAAAATAGTTCAGGAATGAGACACATTCCAGCTAGAAGGAAGTTTTGTAGCCAAATGATAAACCTCTGAAAATGGAGACTTATACTAGAAATTCTGCCAGATCCTTAGATTATATCTGCACTTGAAAGTCCCACTGTACAGTTTTAACCTAAGCACCAACTGAAAATAATCATACATCAAGCCGTAATTTTTTCATTGTGCAAATCTGAAACAATATAAACTAAAATCATCCCTAATATAACTTCACTGAGTTCAACTGGAATTAAAGCAACAATGGATTTGACCTAGTTTATCTATACACATTCATGCACACATATGTACATGAACAGTCTTTTGAAGCATGTGTATGTAATGGGTTGTCCCTTAGAGGCAACCATACAGCTGTAATCTGAGCCTTTTAGAACTTTTGATAATATGAGTTATTAGAGTGTGAAATAAGACAGCTTGAATTCAGCCACTGAAAATGCTGAACCAATTTCATAGCAACAATTTGTTTTGAAATATGTTTGAAAATCTCACTTGCTTGCATGGCAGCCATTAGAGCAATACCTGTATTTTGGGTAAACATTACAACAGCATTGTCAACTCTCACAATTTTATTGCAAATCTCCCAATATTGGTGGTTTTATTATAGCCCTAGCTCTTGGAGAGCTGTGATTACATGAGAATGTCAGTTTTCATTAAAGCAAGGAAGTTTCTCAAAAGCCAAAAAGTAAAGAAAAAGAACCCTATATATATATTTATATATACACACATATATACAATCTCAAGATTTTTAAGCTAATCTCATGATTTATTGGGCCTCACTCATGATTTCAGAAAACTGGGGTTGGCAGTATCATTATGTTTTGTCTACTTGGTGAAACAGCCCACGATTACTCTAAATGTTGCTTGTTTTCTCTAAGATGCATTTCTCACACATACAAATCCCCTCTTTGCAGAAGAACAGTTTAATTGCTGAATTTGAACACCATGCCATATCTTCTTTTGTCTGAAGTTTCAGTTACTGTGAGCATGAATGGCTAATGCAGCACTCTCATAATTAGGTTTCAGAGTAGCAGCCATGTTAGTCTGTATTCGCAAAAAGAAAAGGAGTACTTGTGGCACCTTAGAGACTAACCCATTTATTTGACCATAAGCTTTCGTGAGCAACTAGTGAGCTGTAGCTCATGAAAGCTTATGCTCCAATAAATTGGTTAGTCTCATAATTAGATATCTGAAAGATTCAGAGAAACTTCTAGTCTTCTGTATACTGACAATAACTTGCCATATTTAATAACTCTCACTGTAAGTAGTAGACTTGATTATTGGTCTGAAAAAGTATCACCTAAGACTTGATTTCTCCATAGCCAAACAGATACTGGGAGTATATCAGGGCTCCTGGTAAGTCTCTCAAGTTCTGTGATATTAGGTGGAGTGGTGATGAAGCAGGGTTTTTAGATATCAATTAACTGGATTTATTTTTAGCTGCCAGAGTCTGTCCACAAACCTTGGCAGTGTCTGGAGTGATTTTCACAAGTATACTGTTTTGCACATTAGGGCATGCATAAACCCTTATTCTGATGAGGATTGGTGTCTGGGTAATCTAAGGAAGATGTTCTTATAGTTATTTCAGTATGATGTGTTCACCAAAATATTAAACCTCCTACTTTATAGTTTCCCCAGAAAAAGTAAAGAGATACAATTATGGATTTAAGTGATTACTAAAAGGAACACGAGTCTATACAAATAATGACTCAACATTTTTGAACCCCTATTTTACAAAATAATTGGGGACAGAGGAGTTCATAAAATTGAAAAGTTAATAAAATTGAACCTCTCAAAATTACGGTAGGTATGGTGCATACATTTCAGTATGGTGTAGGCATCACGTTTTTCTTATCCTTCAAAGCACTGCAAAGTGCTTTCCAATGCATTGAAGGCATCGGTATGTAAAGGGATGTTGACTTGTTCTTCATCAACACCTCTTTCATATAACTGGCTGTTCATAAAATCCAGTTTCTACTTTATTTTGTGCCTGGTGAAACTGGAGTTTTGCTGAACAGCGACAACATAAACTTGAAAATCCTACATCTATGACAATATTTCAGTCCAGGCTACATTACTATTGAGCATGGATGGGTTATGGATCCTTCAGACTTTAGGTATCATGGCAAGATTAGGTCTGATGCTAAGGACAGTTTTACTTGCTGGAGTGCTATATTTCATCCCTATGAGTACATATAATATTTAGTCATTCCCCTGACCACCACTCATATTGTGCTGTCTTAAAATAAGCACATAAAAATATGAACTCTAGAATCCCATCACTTCTCAGACTTTGACAGAAATGGGTAATGACCTTCTTATTCCTTACACAGTGAAAGAATAACATTCTGTGTCAGGAGAATGAATATTTAATTGGGGTTGACTGCTAGTGCATCTAGAAACACCTGTTGCAAATCGCTAACGGCATTCATCACCACAAGGTGCTTCTGTGAATAAGCTAGTTATCAAGGGTTGTAGAGTATTGTCGAGACTATTACTGTCATTCAGATAGATCAGGAGAGTAGACTGGGATTTCTAGATAGCATTTATGGAGTCCAAGAAACCCCCAACCAAAACAAACCCCTAGAAAAATAAACATTACAACAATGCATGCATAGTTCTCCACTGGGTAGAGGATAAGAGGGAGAACAAATTGTATGTGACAGATGTCAGTCACATCACTTAATACATTACTGGAAGGTGCTCAAGATACTCTAGTGGTTGGGGGTGGAGGATCTCTCCCCACCCCCTCCTATGGAGATCCTAAACAGCTACCTACTTGGGCTGAGCAGTGGGAACAAGAGCTGGCCCTTAATGCTGCCGTATGTTGTTATGAAGATGGGATCCAACATGCTGATACAAACTCTGGAAATAATAGCAGTACATAAAGGCAGAGATAGCAAGCACACTATCCTTTGTTCTTCTAGCACAGCCAGTTGGTGTGCTTTATGGTGGCCTCATTCACACTCCAATAGTCCACTCCTAGAACCAAATTGAGTCTCCATTTTCCCTAAATGATAACAAGGGAAGTGCACAAGAACTACTACACTCAATTGCTAAGTGTCAAGAGACTTTTCATCACTTTCCTCCCTGACAGAAAAATAAGTATTTATCACATGTATGGGGTGTCTGGTTCACACAGTTCATTTGCAACCCTGGATATCACACACAGGTTTCATGCTTTTCATTTCTATTGAAGTTAGCATCTAGCTGGCACTAATTCTTGTTTGAGCTTGCGAAATACTCTTGGTATTTTTGGTCAGTACTGCAGCTGGTTGCCTATAATGAGATAGATTATTTAAGGACAAATAGGCTTCAAACTCTGCTAGGAAGTTCTCTGAATTGGTTCTAACTATATGGAGGGCCAACATCTCTCTCATGATTCAGCTATAGTGGGTGCACTTAAAAAGTTTCTACTAGCTCTTCATATATTTTATGAAATATCTCTCAATCTATTTAAAGTTTTCTAACATTTTGGACCAGATCCTCAACTGGTGCATCTCCAATTAAGTCAACGGAACTATGCTGATTAACACCACTTGACAATTTGTTTCTTCATTTGCAACTACTGTAATAAAGATATTCTGCTAAATTCTCATGTTTTACTTTCCTGATAGAATTTTACAGTTGTGTTGCCTTCACGCTGCTAGAGAAGAGGCTCACACTTTAGATGGTGTTCAGGCAGTCTTTCCACATTTTAAAAACAGAGACGGGGATAGGTCCTTGGGAACTGCACAGGTAGGTTCTTCTTTGCACAGGTAATCTCCCTACTCTCATGTGGAAAGAGAGATCAGCAACATCTGTGGCACCATCTCCCACTCTCCTGAAGTGCATGGACAGCCCCAGGGTCCATGCCTGGGGGTTCCAAGAGCTGCTGTCTGTCAGGGAAAATCTGGCAAAACTGCACTATTGGAACCAGGCTCCTGGGGAGCTGGAAAGAGGCACAGGGCTTTGGTATGCGTGGTCCTGGCCTTCATTGTAATTGCATGGATCCTGGGAAATTTGTGGAGTTTAGGGTGAAACTCTGTTCACTCAGTTTTTCTTTTCTTTTCTTTTCTTTTCTTTTCTTTTCTTTTCTTTTCTTTTCTTTATAGACTGGTTCAGGCCATCTTCACAGCAGTGCATACTAGTGTAAATCTTCTCACTTAGATAATTTCAGGATTATTTTAATTTATCACCAAGATGAAGAGCCACTAGGTGGCTCTCTGAGCCTTCTCTAAGTTTGGTAATAATAGACGCTGCAAGTCTCCTTAGATATTTTCCCATCTTTTTGGAACCACAATCTGTTTCTTTCAATGTTCCTGTTTTATCTGTATTCAGGAATCTTACTTTTTTTTGCTATTCTGAGAAGACTTTCCATGGATCATGACAGAATGTGCAGTCATAGTTCCAGAACTAGTTAGTTTCACTCTTAAATCCTATCATTGATGCCATCCTTCTGAAAAATGCTGGTTTTATTTTGAGTAATCTAGTTGTGGATCACACTGACAACACATTGCCGTGTGGATTCTCCATCATTTGAAATCTTTAGAACAAGACTTTGTGTCTTTCTGAAAGATATACCCCATTCAATGCTGAGTTATTGGGCTCGAGGCAGGAGTAACATAGTGAAATTCTATTGCCTGGGTTTTGCAGGAGATCAGACTGGATGATCACAATAGTCTAATATTAATTTTTCAATCTGTGAACCTAAGGAAAATGCCCAAACTGTAAAATCTACTAATATTAAGAAGAAACAACTTATCTGAGTAAATAGTAGAACACGTAAAATATCTGTGATTTTAACTTGAAAATAACAAAGCACTATGAATGCTCAAACTGAATTCTGGTTATTTTCTTTTTTTCTTTGCCCCAGATCAAATGAAATGCATATATACTTCGAATATTATGACTAATGTTATGAGAAGTTAAATCCTACTTCAAAAATTAGTATGCTTACCCCATAAACAAGTTCTCCCACCATCCCATTCCAGATTTTTGTCTCTGGATCCCTTGCTCCATATTTTCCATCAGGGACAATGGCAATTTTGTACTTGATACCAATATGTTTTGCAATTTCTGATGCCAGATCTACACAGTATCCTTCATACTTGTCATTCCCTTCAAATGTATCATGATTTTTCTTGAACATAACATATGGGGCTTCCTATAATGAAAGAAGTAGAACTGTAAAGGAGAAGTATACAGCATAGACTCTGAACAGCAACATGTAATCTGCTGATTGAACACTATATGTATTTTATCAAAAGCTCACAGATAGCATTAGCACATGTATACTTCCAAGCACTAACAGAAATCCATTTATATGAATATATTCTATTTACATTATTAACTTGCTTATATATGTTATAAAATCAGCCTTAAAAACCCCTTTTACTATAAACACACACAATTCAAGCATTTATATAAAATTTACCATTTTAAGTGAGAGAGCTCACAACAGAAATTTGCCATATATCATAAGCTAAAAGGCTGACTAACGATTGGAGCTCTACATAATGCAAATGCATGTTGGATAATGTAAGGACATAATCTAACCTTTTTGACTTAACCATGTACATCCTTTCACTTGCTGGAGATTCTCTACGTTTATAGTCAGATGCATAGTCTGGTTGGTTATTTGCTTTCCATTGTTTAAAATATTTGGCCATGCCTTGGCTACTAGAAGGCAATTTGCATTTTAACAGAAATCACTAATATGGTCATGAGGAAATACCTACTTTCCCCCTTACACAGACAGTGCAGGTTCTACGTGGTTTCTTGGGATGCACCAAAGAATATGCACAGACAAGCGTAATGTTAGAAGAATGCTGTCTTTGCATACTGTATGCAAAAAAAAAATAATGGTAGAGTCATTCTAAAACATAAATGAGCTAGAAAATTGCAAGTAAAATTGTCTCAGAAAAATGGATATTATGTTCTGTATGCAAATTACACTGTAATGATAATGTATGGTATGTGATTGCACAAAATGAAATGTCACAATATTCCCATATTATTGTATTGCCTTTTTTGACACCCTGTGGATTCAGAATTTAGTATTTTTCTTTTTATGAAAATTATAATACATGATATCTTCAATTATTTTATATAATCTTTTTTAATAATCAGTTCAAAGTACATACTTGCCATTAAAGTAACCATTTGCCAAAAGTCTACCTCATAAAAACATCCGAGTCACCACAGTTTTCTCCTCTCCTCAGAATAGAAGATACCTGTGATAACAGTTGGCAAATGTGGATTCTTTAATGGTGATCACTGTAGCCCTCTTCCATACTCACATCTTTTACTGCATGCCTAATTAGAACATAGGCAAAAGTAAAAGTACAATTGTGTACATTAAGTATTCTTCATTGAAATTATCACATGGACATCACGTGTAAGCAGCAGCAATTTTGTAGTGTGATATCCCGACACCAAATGTGACAGGGAAATTGTTTAAGCTAACTGTAATATAAGCACCTGGTATCTGTATATATTTCAGGTTAAATTCTGCCTTTAGACACTGACATACATTGATAGCAACTCAATCCTTGTATATGCATCCAAGAGCAGAATTTGACACAAACTTCTATGTTTTAGAAGAGGAAAAACAAGTGAGTTATGTATCTTTTTAGTGTCATTAGCCTTTTGTTTTTGTAAGTGCACCCCTTCTGTAACTTTGGTTGGTCCCATGGCTGCAGCAGAGTTTGAGAAAGAACACTGAATGTGTAATCTGAAAGGAAAGAGGCACATTGGTCAGCTTTTTCACTTAAGTTCAAGTTGCATGAGGAGAAGGTCCCCCGATTAAGGCCCAATACAACTCAGGGAGGGTGGAGAAAGCAATTCTCTCTTCAACCAGGGGCAGGTCTCTGAGCACATTATGCATGTGTTACCCTTAGCCATGCCTCTGGTCTGCCTCCCTAGTCGTCTCTTCAATGTTACCATGTCTGTGCTGTGCTCCTGGGGTGGAGTCCCCTCTCCATGGCTTTTCTGTGACCCTTTTTGCCTTTGAGGTCTTTTGTAGTTTAGAGTGTTTGCCACTAAGGATAGCAAAAAAGGCCCTAAGCATAGAAAAGTGTCCATGATGACTTTGGACGCTGACTTGCAAAGTCATATCCTGACTGGGCAGGTGATGTTCTATGCATCTTTAAATCCCCCCCGGAAACTGGAGGATGACAACAACAGATCACACGTGAACCTCTGGAGGGCTGGAGTTTATGAAGCCACTGCTAGGACTCATGCAGTAGTGCAATGCGTTACTTTAGTTGTACTGTGCATGACATAATACATTCTGGATACTGAAGGAAAACCACCGCACAGTGTCACTTGCTATTCAGGTCAATTTCTAAAAGGGGTAGTCAGCACTCCCTCCCATCAGTGCTGTCTTTTGCAGGCCAGGAATGGGGGGGATGGATGGCAACGCCCTTGGCCTGACCCAGACATACCTTCCTTAGGGTGGTAAGTGCTGCCAATTATGCTAGCCTGCACCCATTCCTGGCATTCCCATCCACTGTTAAGTCAATCACATCCCTTTTGTGTGCAGACAGAGGAGAAGAGGGGTGGGAGGAAGGAGCTCCTTACACCCCCAATCTCCTTACACAGGGCTCAGTTCAGCAAGGTACGTAAGCACATGACTAAGACGAGTGGCCTCATTGACTCCGCGGGACTATCCACACGCTTAAAGTTAGGAATGTGTTTAGGTACCTTCCTGTTCATCTGTGCAGTGCCAACTGTAATTTGGGCCTCTCCACACACCCATTCTGTAAACAAAACTGACAAAAAAAAATAAGGAAACCAAGGGCAAAGGTGAACCACCGCTTTGCAGTGGCTTTAGTTAAACAGTCCTAGCATTAGCTAAAAATGTGGCTAGGCCTGGTCAGATTTCCCTCCTTCACGTAACCTCCTTATAACCTTCAACTGCACTGACCTGGCACCTTTTCATTTTTTACTCTCTTTTAAAAAAGCTGAGTCAGAGACTGGTTAAACTGCTGGATTCAGCTTTTCTTGAACAAAACACAACATGTAACGTTAAATACACACTGGGCACAAACTGCTTCAGGCAGGTGCCGAGTGTGGAGGAAGCCCGGAGGACGCCACTTCAACATCCCCTCCCCACTCAGCACTCAGCCACTGACTCTCCATGTGTTCCTCCCTGCGGGCTGGACTGCTTTGAAGGTGTAAACTTGAAAGAGTAAAATAAATTGGAAACTCTATTTACTCCTGATCTTCCTTTTAAAAAGGTGAACTCAATCTTCACATCCGTTCATGCTCCTGTGAAGAACTGCTGAAGAAAGGTGTTGTTGGGGGATCAGGAGGGACATGATGGGATCTCAGTGAAGGCAGTACCATCCAGTGGATAGAGCACTGGACTGGAACTCAAGAAACCTGGTCAGGAAATCTTGGTCAAGTCACTTCACTTCTTTGTGCTTTTCTTTCCCCTCCCACCCTCTGTCAGTTTTACCTATTTAGACTGTACTTTTTGAGGCAGAGCCTGGCTCTTACTATGTGTTTGTACAGTGCCTAGAACAATGCAACCCTGATCTTAGTTGGAAAGAACAATAGAGTGAAACCCACAAATGTGAAATAATACAATTAAAGTAGCAGGAACACTACTACCTTTCTCTTGCTAGGTTGTCCTCTCCTTTCTACTACTTTATGTAGGATATATAAAAAATGAAAAAAAATATTTTAAAAATGTGTCTACCATATGAGCTATATTATAGTTAGAGATATGCTCAAACTACAAACTTAATGTTTAGGGATACTTGGATCAGGCATTCAGTCTGATGCATTATTATGATAAGGTCCATTTTCACATTCAGATCAGAAAGTGGGCTTGAATTTCCACTTAAAAGTTTGGGGGTGTTTGGATCCAGTGTTTTGTTGCAGCCTCTAATTATAATAGCATTAGGACACGAAAGGGCAAGTTTTACTGGATCATTAACCTACACATTGTATAGATGACATTGCAAGCTCACACACTGTAATGATGACACATATTAATAATCGATAAACCACACCTAGTAATATCTTAATGCTAAATTCTATTTATCCATTGAGATAGATCGATTATTCTATAGAATCTCTTGCAGAAGACAGTCACAATTACAGTTTAGGACTATAAACTCTAACCTACTAATGAAAACACAGATGTGAATTATTAAGTGCAAAACATGCTATTGTTGAAAGGGACTTAATATTGTAATGTTTGAGCTGTTTAATGATAATCTGTAGGAAAGTAAATTACATACAAAGTCCACATTGAAATGATCAATGATTAGCACTGAACATAGGTAGCTAAAATGACAAGCTTTACTTCTATATTCACAGTTCTATAACAATACTTAACATTTTGAAGTACAAGTGGGTGACTGAAACAAGTACCTTTACAGATAGAAACATATCTTTCCATTACATTCCTGAAGATTCACGTGTACAGTAAAATGCCCACAATTAAAAATCAACTTTGTAATGGAAGTCAGAAAAAAACCACTAACCTTGACACTGTTTGGTTAAGGTTGGCCTATATTAATGAAGTCCCTTTTGTACTTTCTAAAACACTGCAAAAATAAATTATAATGTGGAAGAAAATATTTTTGTGCAAGGAAATGGCTCAGTTCTGCATTATTAATGGCTCAGTTCTGATAAAACTTCTGTTGAAGTGGGTGGGGATTCTAAAATGTACGATCAGTTTGTGGATGGTACATAATGCGGGATTTCTTCAGAACTACTTGACCAAGAAATGACATTAAGGGGCTTTGGTTTTGTTTTATTTAACCCCAGTGTTTCTTGGGTTCTAGGTTTTAATTTAGCCTTCTGATACCTATTATGTTGATATTATATTGAAGTCCTGTGCTGGAAAAAATGCTTAAAGCTTCACTGTACCATGCAATTCTTTAGCTTTAAACAATTAGTTTTTTGTCACTCCTACGGTTTTTGCAACCTTTTATATTAAAACTAAATATTAGTTAAATGAGAATGTTCACTAGAATAGAGGTCTCCGTTTTTCACTCTAGCAATCTCCCAGGAGTATTTTTCTGTATGATAAATCAAAAATGTAAAATAAAATCTAAGCATATTTACTGCACTACAGGTGACCATAGTATTTTGCCAAAGTCGAAAGTATCAAACTTGTTTGTTTGGGTATGGAGCTAGTTCCTTTTATTACGTATCTTATATTTAATAATCAAATGTAAAATTACAGCAAATTAAGCATACATACAAAATGATAAGATAGTAAAGCTAAATAATCAGTGCTATATTACTTCACACAAAAATTAAAGCATGCCATGCTGACAACTCTTAAATCTTTTACTATGCCTAGATATTTGTCTTCCACAGACTGAAAAGCTTGACAGCATTGATCATAGAAGCTTTTCAGTTTAATACTGGAAGGAATGTATGCAGCCAAAATGATATTTTTCATGTACATTGAATCAGCTTTCCTTCAATATGAAGAGGGCAGTGAAGAGGTTACAAGTCCCTGTCTGGCATTTGCGACATGAGTAAAGTACAGGGAAGAGCAAAATGACAAGATTCTGAAATGTACTGTAGTTTAATATGTTGCTTTTTTGTGATTAAGAGCTTGTAGATTCTATATCTGTTGCCTTTGCAGATGACTATTAAGAACTGGGGGTCAAATTCTGCTTTCAGAGCCAACTATGCGGCTCCTACTGAAGTCAATGGGAGATACACATGACTAACCAAAGTCAGAATTTTCCCATATATTTTTATTCTAACCAAATTATGATATATTTCTTTTGCATCTGGATATCAAAGCATTGAGCGGGTCACTTTAGTCGATAGCTATATTTTCGGATAATTGTATTTATTCCAAAATGACATGCTGCATGAAAAACTGGGCATGCTTTGTAAAATTCATTCAGCTTCTTGGTTTGAAAAATGATACCACCAGTCCTTTTTACACATGGACTGGAAAACTTCTGCTAAAGATAACATTTATTATTCATATATGCAAACAGGACAGGTAAAGTCATACATCGAAAAAGCTCCCTCCTTCCCTCCCTCCCATTGTATAAGTTTCGCAAACAGGCATCCTTTTTATGTTTTGTTTACGTGCTTCTCCTAAGCTTGGAGCTATTTACAGAAATTACACTGTTCATTTATGGGAGCCTCAATTAAAGATATCAGGATTGATATGAGAGGAAAATTTTCAATTCAGAACTTGTTATTCACATCATTTTCTTCTCAGCTTGGAAAAGTTGAAGGTTAACGTCATCTGTTCTAGACATTTCAGAATAGTCACAGAGCTTTTCTTGGCGGTTCAGTGCCTGGCCATCCAGTCAGAGGAACAGTAATCCATATGGGAAAATTAGCTCAATGTTACTACACTGCAGGTTAATACTTGAGCCTTAGTTAGGAATGTTCGCAGCATCGTGGGACTCTTTTCTTCCTTGATCAATTTCTTAAAATAGGATTCTTCATCAGAGGCTGAAAAGAGGAGGACTGTACTGAAGTATAATTTTTCTATTACCGTGTCTTTTTTAGGAAAAAGATACATATATTTTTAAAAGTCCCATGCAAAAAATTACACAATTAGGTTAGGAGTTACACACTGAATTGCTGTATAGTACGTTGGTCGGTTTGCATCCCAGAATGATAACCTTCAATAGGAGATTTGTCAGGATCTAGTTAATGCATAAACCCTCATATATAATACAAACAATATGGTAGCTAACTGCATTCTTAGAATCAGAACATTTCCCAGCAACACTTACTTTTTCCCTTGGTTTATTTTCAACTCAACATCAATTTAGATAATTCTCCTTCAGAACACTGACATTACATAAAGAATATTTCTTCTCGTTTGAGACATACCTTATCCTGAATGGTTAAAAAAAAGTCTTGTCTAATGAGATAGGTGAAAAGGGCAGTGAACAGAGGTGTGAAATTTTTTAAATAATCAGGTAAAGGTCACCCTTTGCCAGTCTGCTTTGACAAGCATCAGCTATAAAGGGCACATCTGACTTCAGAGGGAAAAATACGTTAGATATTCTGTTTAAAAGCTGTGTTTGTACGACTTCCTTTGAAAAAGTAATTTTGAAATCTATATATTTATTTCTTTTACAATGTGGATTAATGTAGTAATCACATCTTCCTCTCTTCTGAGGAATTCTTTAAAATGAATGACTATGCACCATTGAAAAATATTCAGCTAAAAATTAACTCTTTCTTTTCCATTGAAACATTGAACTTAAACAATATCAGGTCTCAATTTTTAAGAAATGGCTTGTGTGAGACATGCCAATTCAATGTCCAGGTTTACTGTACTGTTTATACAGAAAAGCAAATAACCCATTATTACATGGGCTAACTATCTGGATACAGTTTAGAAGTTTACACACTACTAAAGGCAGATCCTGTGTTCCTTGTGCCTGGCTCTCAGGATCAAGCTCTTAAAATCTAATAGATACAGCTGTTTTTAAGCATAGCATAGTAACCAAATGACACCTGGTAGTACAGAAGCCTGATTTTATTCTCTTTTCTCATTTCTTCCAGTTAGCATTTTTTTTTATTTCAACATCTTGAAAGCCACAATTTATCAATCAGAGGTTGATAGAATTCATTTACATTTCTGAGAATGTCAGTGAACAATGGGAAAAACTGAATAAAAATGTAAAGCGAATGAATTTACCCTAATTTGATTTGAGAAAACAGAGTTCAAATGTACACCAGAAATAGTCTGTACAGAGATGAGAATCAAGAAATTTAAAATATGCAGCGTTTACCTTCCCACTAACACCCGGATTTTACAGACGAAATGAGACTATAACCAGAAAGTAGTCTGGATCATATACCAGAAAAACCACACTAAAACACTTACCAAAATTGTAGTTACAACCACTGTTCTGTTCTCAATGGCCGACTCATTTCCAAGGGAAGGTTCATGCTGAATCAAAACTAATTTATCCATGTCGTTCCAGTAGCCAACCTACAACACAAAATATAATTTTTTATCGTAACTTAAAACAATAAACATAAGATGTTAGACAAAGAATAGTATTATTGTGGTTTAGCTGCTGTTCCATATTGGTACAATTTAAACAAAGAATGAACCTGTCACAGCTATTTATTGAGCACAGCAATAGCTGGATTCCATGATTTAGTTGGGGATTGGTCCTGCTTTGGGCAGGGGGTTGGACTAGATGACCTCCTGAGGTCTCTTCCAACCCTGATCTTCTATGATTCTATGGCTTGGGCCGGGGTGGGGGGAGAGAGAGAGAGAGAGGGAATCACCCCTAGGTAAAGGGGCACAACAGGGCATTTGCACAACTTAAGTCCCATGCAGTTTGAAGGTTAAGTGGGACATAAGCAGCAGACGAGGCTTGTGCTAGCTCTCTGCATGGGGTGAAGGTCAATCATTATTTCACAGGGCCATCTGTGTCTTAGATATGCAGGGTTACAGAGAAAAAGGCTGCTCCAGTGGTCTGGGGCACTGGCCTGGGACTTAGGAAATCTGGATTCTGTTTCCTGCTCCATCACAGGACAGTGGGCAAGTCACAGAGCCTCTCTGTACTTCAGTTCCTCATCTGTGAAATGAGGATCACGGCAGTTCCCTACCTCACAGGGTGCTGTGAAGCTATGAGGATTTATTCCAGCTGAGTATTTGCCCCTAAGTTTTTAAATGAGATGAACTAGTTCTCAGGAGAAAAAAAAAACCCTTAAAAACAGTGAAATACTAATCAATTTAGTCTTTCATAATCCCTTGAAGAGTCGACAGACATATATGTGTGGGTGAAGTGGCAACAGATTAAAGGAAGAGGTCAAATCTGTGAATAATAGATGCCTAAAGTTATGCTGCTAAGTCCATGTTTTGACATCTAAATAAATGGCCTGATTTTCAAAAGTGCTGAGCATTCAGTTCCTCTTGGCTTATAGCAGAGCTGTTGAGTGGGTAAAAATCAAGCCACTCGTTTAGGCACCTAAATATGGATTTAGTATCATAACTTTAGGCACATATCTATTTTTGAAAATCCTGGCCAAACTGAATGTCCATCTCCCACACCCTGTGACCTCACCATGTCCACTGTCACTGTGTACAAATGACACTACTATCATATCTGAGGTGACCTTTAGGTAGGACAGTTAATATACTAGAGAGAAGTCTCCTGGTGGTTTCATTTCCAGAGGGGAGACCTGCAAGTTGGGTATCAATAAAGTGGCCTTTCCCTCTCTTCAGTAATTATTCAAATAGCTGCACTGATCTTGAAAGGACCCATCAGAGGCCTGCAGGCCAGGAGTCATTTGGCAGTACCCACTATTGTGAGATGCCTAAAGATTGGCCAGCAGCCACTTTCCCCTCCCTCTTTGGTGAACTCAGAGTTCACAAGACCAAGATCTGGGAGAAGGAAGCCCCTGTAACTCCTATAAAAAGGGAGAAGAGAATTAGGTTACCCTTTGTTTTCTACTGCCCAACTTGTGCAAAGCGTGCTCAGGACACAGGACTGGGTATTAGTCAGTAACAAATTGTGAAGAGCCAGAGTCAGTATAGAGATGGAATGGCTTTCACTTTGTTAACAGAACCACAAATCAGCACAGTGATACAAATGACTTGGAGAACCATTACTCTGCTGTTGAGGCCCAAGACCTCAGTACTAGAACATGTCATAATATCAGTGACATGACCAAAAATGTCTTCAACCCGTACTATCATTCCCATGCAAATATTGGGTTGTTACCACACAGAAAGTCAACTCCATATAACATGGAGAGGTGAAGTGTCTTGCTCAAGACCATACAGTAAATCAGTGCCAGAGCCAGGACTGGAACTCAGCTGTTTCTGGCTCCCATGACTATGCTCATTAACAATCCTGTGTGTATTAAAAAAATGTGATTTTTACGTTTGCTGTTTTCTTTTGGAGGTTGAAATTAATTTACTGAGACAAAAGTTGTATCAACAGTGAATGGTCATTGCACCACAGCAATGAAACTTCTCAGATTCACAATTTAACATGTGCAAATACATATAGTAATTTAATGTAAGTGAAAGAGATTCTATTTTCCCCATTTATTAAACGAACTGATAAACAAATAATATTTTGCAATGCAAGTCCTTCACTACATGTAAGAAGCATCTTTCCCTCTCCTCCTCCTACTGGTAAAAAATGCAGGTGTCTTGATTTAGGTGTCCACAGCTGACAAGAAATTCCGAGCATTGCTGATTTAGTGCAAAAGGCAGTTTTCTTTTATTAACAGGCTGCATTGCTAGAAAATATACTTTTTCATCCAGACAGCCATGGATTCACATATACAATTGATCGCTTAAAATGTCAAGTTCCTGTCAAAATTTGGGACCAACTGAAGGCAGAACATGGATACTGAAACCTGGCTGTTTTGGAAGCTCATTATAATGAAGAATGATTGTTTTGCACTGTGTG
The DNA here is from genome assembly GCF_965140295.1 of Lepidochelys olivacea. NCBI lineage: Eukaryota > Metazoa > Chordata > Testudines > Cheloniidae > Lepidochelys > Lepidochelys olivacea. The sequence goes on along the minus strand of NC_140411.1, from coordinate 36,911,196 downwards.
GTTCCTCACTGCTGAGAAGTTCAGGAGTGAAGCAAAAGTTTGAATGATGTGCTGTGTTGTAAAGTAAGCATCACATCAAAACACTGACAAAGAGAAAGTAGGTTTCAGAGGAGTGGCAGGCGGTTTTTCTAAGTACATGTGTACTGTGTGTATGAGTGTCTCTCCCTTTTTCTCTCTCAAATACAGAATCCGCACTAAGATAACCCTTGTTTAGGATTACTGAATAAAGACCAAATGCATAAAAAATATTTACCAAGACAGCCATGAGATGGCACAAGGGTAATATGTTCAACTATTATAAATGAAAAAAATAAATATAGGGCCAAATTCAGCCCTATATGGTGTAAACAAGTGCAACTCTCTTTACATTACAACAGTTGCGCCCACATACACCAGTGCTGAATTTGGCTGCTCAAAGTTAGGCTTCTAAATCTATTTATGCAGCTAGATCAGTGGCTTGATTTTCAAAAGTGCTGAGCACCCAGTAGCAGCCACTGAAGTCACCCAGCAATAACACTGGGGAACAGTTGGCACTTTTGAAAATCAGATGACCAGTTTTGCTGCCTGAATTTGGATTTAGCATAGAACCCACATTTAATTTTATGCATCCATTTTTGAAAGTATTGTCTTTACTGTTTCAGAGATGACGAATACAACAGATAACATGGACGATCTATTTTTACCCAATCTGCATTCACTATATAGAAACACATGACTCTGAGATGTGTGATGCTCTCTCTGTTTGTGGATATTAGAACTGCAGGCAACAAAAAAAAACATTTTTCTAAAACTCTGATGCATGAGTTACTATGACTGGAAAGGAAAGTGCTGAAATGATTTTGTCAGATGACTCATCAGTGATGTTACACAGGGCATGGAAAGCAGACATTTAGTTCAATTAGGTATCTTTATTTCTGATGTATTATATAGGATTTGTCATACTGGATCAGAGCACTAATCCAACAAGTCAGGTATTGTTCCTCTGGAAGTTACAAATACCAGACCCTCACAGGAAGCTGATGACACTCCTTCCCTAAATCCTGCATCCATTCATAATGCATCTTGCCAATTGCAAGTATCTAGCTAATTTTCATGAGGGAGAATTCCTTTCTGACCTTTGTGCCTACACCTTATATATAAAATTTGCATGAAAGCATGACATTTGATTACTGTATGCAATAGGAATAAAGCATCCTGCTGCATGTTAGAGGCCACATAAGTACCCAAAATATGTGAAAATATAAGTGGAAATAAAAGCGTGCAATAGACAAGGTACAGTGCTTGCAGGCTTAGGGTATCCAAATCTGTCGGAGCCATCGGGGTTATGTCTTGGGAAAGAGTAGAATGGCACAGACGGCATTGTAAATTATGCTTATCTGCAGCTGATGGCAAGGTGGTATAATGGGGTAGAACCTTAGCTGGTGTAAATTAGTGCAGTTCTGTTTAAATCAATGAGTTACGCTGATTTACATCAGTGGAGGATCTGGCCCAGTGCCAAATATTCTCCTTGAGTGCCAGGTATTGAGTTCCTTAGATTGTGGACTAGGTCTTTGGTGTCTATCTCAAATCTGATTGTCAGACCTCCATCTCTGTCTAATGAATAATGGCTGATTGTTGTCTGTAAGATCTGGGGTCAATAGAGGTGTTTACCTCCCACTGTCAACTAAAGGCTTTGTTGCCCTATGCCACATGGACCAAACAGAAATGATGGTTACTTATCTGTAACCTAGGTTCTTTGAGATGGACTTTGCATAGTCACTCTCATGGGATGCTCTGACCTGTGCAGCCTGAATGGTAGAATTCTAGCTAGTGGTAGCCGTTGGAGGGCTCATGCATGTCTCTTGACCCTCTCTTCAATTAATGTAAGTGTTCCAGGTAGAGGGCAAAAAGGTCTTGGTGCTTCAGCCACTTAAGTTTCTTCCCCTATGACTCCAAGTCCTTTGGTAAGTAGGACTCCAAGGGAAAGGCTGCTGGGGAATGCAAATATGCAGAGTTCATCTCGAAGAACCTTGGTTATAGGTATGAAACCTTCATTTCTCCTTTGAGTGTCCTCTGCATACTCCCATCCATGGGATAAACTAACAAGCAGCACTCCAAGTCAGGATGGTGGGACCATGGAGTCCGAATTAAATCAGGACTGAAGGACTGCCTTGCCAAATTTTGCATCAGATCTGGACTCTAAAACTAAGGAAGAGTGTGTAATTAAAGTATAAACAGCACTGCAAGTTGCTGCTCTACATATCTCTACCAGAGAAAAGTGTCTAGAGAAAGCCATAGAGGCTGCCTTCGACCTAGCAGAATGAGTTTTAATTCCCTGAGAAATGGACAACCCTCACAATTTATACTCTTCCTCAATATAGACTCGAACCCTCTAGAAAGCAGAAATTTGTACAGAAATAGCATTTCTCTTGCACTTCTTTTCACGAGCAGTAAACAATTTTGGGGACCGTCTAAATTGTTTAGTCTGTTCTAAATAAAATGCCAACATTCTTTTAACATCTAGAGTACATAATTTAGCTTCCCCATCCTGAGTATGAGGTTTGAGGAAGAAAATCAGTAAAATTATAGACTGATTTAAGTGAAAACAGAGACCATTTTCCGTAAAAACCTAGGATGTATATGAAGAACCACTTTATCTTTATGGAAACAGCGAACAGTGAATGAGCCATTAACGCATTCATTTATATGTCTTACCAAAGTGATTGCTATAAAAATACTGTTTTTATAGACAAATGAAATAAAAAATAATTCCCCAAAGGTTCTACAGGAGGACTCATCAATTGTGACAGTACTAAATTCAGATCCCAAGATGGTACAGGGTATCTTATTGGATGGTATAAATTATTAAGACCTTATAAGTAGCTCAACTACATCATTAATAAAAATTGATTTTACATCCACAAGTTCATATGTTGATATGATTGAGAGAAGAACATTTACTGAAAATAGTGAAAGAACTGTTTTCTTAAGATACAATAAGTGCTCTAATATATAATTAATTGGTGCTGTATGTGGATCTATATCATAGATAGTAGACCAAAATAAAACATTTTTCTATTTATGACTATAACATTTCTGCATGGACTCTCTTCTGGAGTGTAACTATATATTCTACACTTCTAATGAACAACTTTTCTATTGGTATCCTAGAGCTTGTCTTCACTATGGCGCGAGGTTGATGTAAGTTACACTGCCTCAGTTATGTAAAGTACATAACTGAAGGCGACATAACCTACGTCACCTTACTGTCCCACGTTATATCGATTCCTGGTGACGTAGCTTCCGCCTCTCACTGAGGTGGATTACAGAAGTCGATGGGAGAGCGCTCTCCCATTGACTTAGCATGTCTTAACCAGACTTGCTAAATTGATGCCACTGCATCAATTGCAGCAGCGCCGATTTGGCCCGTAGTGATGACAAACCCCTAGAGTCCTATTTCCCATACTGTTAAATGAAGATCCTGAAGATTCAGATGATAAACCATCCCAGGTTATTGAAACAACAAGTCTGATAGCAGTGGCAGAGGCTCCATTACAAGTTCTTGACAGGTGCATTAAGTGCAGACGCCATTGCTGTCTGGGCCATGCTGCTCCTGTTAAAATCATCCTGGCCTTGTGTTTATCCCTCTCTGAATGAGGGGATGGGGGTAAATGCATCTGATATTGACTCACTGTCTCTACTTGATCTCAAACAAAAACTTTGACACTTGCTGTTGCTGCTGGATGCAAAAAGATCTATTAGCAGATTCCCCCATGAACTGAAGAGATGTGTTACCCTTTGTCCTTCAAGGACCATTCATGCATCTAATATGTTGAGCTGCTCAGATGATCTGCAAGAGTTTTTTGTCCCTCCACTATATGTATTGTTATTTGATCAGTGTTGTGTTCTATACACCATTTCCAAAGGCTCTCTGCCTCCATGCATAGTTGCTGGGAATAAGTGCCCCCTTGTTTGTGCAGATAATATAGCGCCCTCATATTGCCTGTTATCTTCTGAACAAATATGTTGTACCTGAAGTAGAAACTACTTTAGAGCTAACCTGATTGTCCTCAGCTCTAATAATAGTGATAGGTAGGACCTTCTGGTCTTTTCTTTCGTTGATAAGTGAGCTGTGATTAACAATTTGTTGTCCAGATGCCAGTATAGATGTCCCCATCCCAGTGTAAATACATCGGAGATGAGTATTACTGAAGGCAGAGGGGAACTGAAAGGTGTGCCCTTCATTACATTTTGAGTGTTTATCCACCACACAAGTGATGCTAACACCTGCTGTGGAATGATCACTTTGTGATGCATGTTGCCTAAACCTGATTTGTAATTTATCGCTAAACAGTGTTGAAGATCTCTCATCTAAAGATGAGCACATGGTGTAACTGCACAGGTTGACACCAAAAGACCCAACAACCAGAGAAAAAGAGAATTGATGGACATTGTAACTTGAGAGGGAGAGATTTTTATTTTTTATAATTCTCTCCTCTAGGAGAAAAGCTGTTGCCACAGTTGAATCTAGAATGGCTCCCATAAATAGACTTTGCTGAGTTGGGAAGAATTTGCTGAGTTGGGATTAGAATGAACTTTATTTGTAATCTGAGACGGCAAAAAAGGGAACATATTGTTTTACATGCAGTAGGATGATGTTTTTATTGACCAGTCATCTCGGTACAGGTACACAAACATCCCATTCCTTCTTAGGTGTGCTGACACTACAGACAGGCATTTTACAAACACCCTGGCTGCTGTAGATAACCTGAAGGGAGAACTTGGTACTGAAAATGGTCATCTCCTACCATGAAACACAGATATTTCCAGTGCCATGGTATTTTTGAAATATTCATCTTTCAAATCTAAGCTGAAAACCAACCCTGAAGGGAAAGAAAAGGGTATATAGAAGCTTGAGATAACATGTGGAAACAAAATTTCTGTATATACATGTTTAATATTCTTAAATCCAAAAGAGAGTGAAGGCCCCCATGTGTTTTTGAGATGAGAAAATAATGAGAATAAAACCCCTCTCTATCTGATTTTGTGGTATGATCACTGTTGTCTGTGCTGCTAATAGAGAATGAAACTCTTTTTCTAACTATTCACGGTGAACTCAATACTTGCCCTGGAAGGAAATGGGAAGGCTGTAGGATGGAAGTGTTTTTTAACCGAATCATGTAATTGCATGCAACAACTTTTAGGATCCACCTATCTGATGTTATCAACCCCAATTGTTGATAAAAATGAGACAAATGGTTCCCAAACTGTGGATAAACAAAGTCCAATTGGACTGATTTCAAATGAAGTCAAAGCCCTGTGTCCTCATGTCAAATCTTGCAGGGATTGCCAAAGATGATGAAGTGGAAGTCTTCTCTCTATTATTTCAAAGTTTAAGTGGCCTCTATCTTTGTGGTTGCTGACAGTGGGGCGGGGGTGTGGAGGAGAGGGATGCCACTGGGGCTGATAATGATAGGTCTTCTTTTGATAATTGTAAGGAAGCAATAACAAAGAAGAAGGTAGGTAATATCTGTGGTATCTATATTGAGGAGTTGAATATGGTCTCTTTGCTGTGTTAAAGAAACCTAAAAATCTGGCTGTGGACCTCACATTTTTCATTTTCTCCAGTATCTCATCAGTCTGTATACTAAACAGACCTTCTTCAAAAGGAAGATCGTCAATCCTCATCTTTGTCTCATGAGGAAGTCCCACTGATCTTAATCATGAACATCTTCTTAATGTGATAGTTGAAGCTACTGCCCTCACTGAAGAGTCAAAATCCACACTTAAAATTGTTCAGCAACATTTCATCCCTCAATCAAAATAGCACTTGCTAATCTTTTGTTTCAGAGTAACAGCCGTGTTAGTCTGTATTCGCAAAAAGAAAAGGAGTACTTAATCTTTTGTGTTCCTCCAGTAGGGAATTGAGGAACAAAGACATTTTTCACCAGAGATGATATTGCTACTTAGCCATGAAAGCTTCATAATTAGATATGCACATGGCTAGTGTAGCTGAAGAAAATATATTTCTTCCAAAACATCCAGTCTCTTCCACTCCTTATAAGACAGAAAAGAATGGATAGGAGCATCTTTCGATCTTTAAATCAAATTAGGAGATGGATGGGTATGAAACATAGCCAGGCCTTCCTGTGTAAATTACTATAATTTAGCTGCATTTTTTGATAAAGGCTGAGCAGATGAGGGAGTATTCCAAATTGATTTTGTTGAAGTCAACCACAGTTTAAAGGAAGTGTAATTTGTCGTCTAGCAGCAGCCCCCAAAATGTCAAACTCAGGATGGGCCAATTCTTCAAGCAAAACTGAGAGAATATCAAATGTCTTTGTCATACATGTTACTAGCTCATGAAAAGCCACAGCATGCTCTGACTGATGATAATGATGAAATATTCTCCACATTTTCATCTGGAGAAGACATATCTTTGGAATCTGGTTCAGACTCCCTCAGCTCCAGTAATTCCCTCTCCTCAGACTATGGGTCCCTTACTTCCACAGGTAATTTATCCAGCATTAGGTGTGTTGTCAAATATGTATCCTTCAGATCCAACAACTGAATGTTCTCCTGGTATTGAATTGGTGAAGGTCTATTTCCATATATTGGATCTTCTTGATTAGGAGATGGAGGTGGCCAGTGGACTAAGGTGGTACTTGCCAGTCAGGTCAAAAACCCATTGATGGGTCTGGCTGACAATACCTTTGTGCGTACAGATCTGGTGGATATATATGAATCTGTATATAATAGTCTTTCTCCAGATCCAGTCTCCGATGTGTATCTCTTTTCTGACCTAAATCCCTTTGTGGTTTGGGTGGTGGCAAGTAAATCTTCTCTCAAGATCCAGAAGACAACCTAGATGGTGGGAGTATTGGGGAAATCCTGATTTCTTTCAGCCTTCTGATGAGTCTTGGAGAAGCAGTTAGTTGGATTGGTTGTAACACAACATCTGATACCTGCTCAGAAGTAATACCTGGCCAGTTACTAACAGAATTGGTGATGGAGTTGAACAATGAACCATTGTCTGCACAATTATTTGCTGTGGTACTGTGCTGGCACCGAGTACTCAGTACATCATCCTCCGTTCCTTAGCCCTCCTTTTCAGAACCAGTTCATCTGGATCCAACGTGATCGAATTTGAAGAAGAACATCTCCTGATTCTACCTCAAGATCCCGCATCCAAGCAATGTTCTTCAAAAAGTTTGTCTAGATGAATCTTTTCCTCACAGATTGCTCTTTGCAAAGAGGCAAAGAGGATTGCATATTCATACTTTGCATTGACGGGGAGTCCTCCTGAATCAAAATGGCTCTAAAAACAGAGGCTGACACCATCATGGATTTCTTTTTCTTCAGATCCTTACATTTCTTGGATCCTGTAGTACCAGGTGCCAAGGAGGCTCTGTCCCTTTAGATTGAATTGCTCAGAGCGAAGCAGGTCTCTGTGTGCTTTCCATTCCAGATGTTTTCACTGACAGCACCTCTTGTAGTAAAATCGCTTGAAGTTTTGTCTTTCCTTCTTTGCTTTTGTAGTAAAAGTTGAGCAAACACATTTTGAAGGAGACTGCCCCTCTTCTAAATGTGCCAGACATCTGTCATGTGTGTCTGACACCAGGAACACCACCGGACATGAGACATCTCTTAAATCCAGGCTTTTTAGCCTCCAGTTCAGACATCCTGACTGCTATGGACAACTACTAACTTGATATCTAAACTAACTAGCCAACATAGATCTGGAAGTATCTGATAGCAAGTTTCTAACTGTTCAGCTGGTGCCTTGGGATGTTTAATGTTCACTGAAGGGAAGAGCAAGGGAGGCTTATGAGTGCTCCAATGGTTACTATCAACTAGAATTCTACCATACAGGCTGCACCAGTCAGACCATCCACAAGTAGAATATGCAGAGAACACTTGAAAGATAATAGAAAATTAATGAAGTAAACTTCAAACTTCAGCCCTGAGTTCCTGTGTGCTGCAGCCACATGCACTTACTGCCTGTTGTCCACAATGCAGGGACAACCACAAACAGAGGCAGTTAGACCAGGAGTGGCAGCCAGATTAGACATATTCATTGTCAGGTGACAGAGGGATTCATGAAAGGACCAGAACAGGTCCACCTTCCCCATATCAGAGTTCAGTCATTTGTCATGCTTGCAAACTACAACTGCACACATTGATTTGGGTCATAGCTATTACTTGGATACCTTTTCAGATAATTTGTCTTGACTAAAGCTTGGGCTCTGGGTCTGTTGTTTAGCACTCTTCCCCCTCCTCGCTATGATGTTGAACTGTTTGTCTTTTGGGGATGACAATTCATCAGGGAATCATTTGCTGAGCACGTCTGTTCTGAAAACTCCTGTGTATCTAACAGTGGAGGACTCTTGACTTAATTTATTCCTGATTTGTCTCAGTATTAATTCAAGAGCTGCTACTCTCCTATACACCTTTGGCTCATATTTCTGCCCCCTTTCAAACTCTGCTATATTCATGAAACATATGCAAACTTCTACAAGAAAGCAAAAGGAATTACAAAGAATAAAGGCTCATATTTTCAAGGGTGCACTCTCTTTTATGCGAATAACACAATTTGAAGATTTGTATGCACATACCTACAAGCATTTGCCTGAGTTGTCCACATGCAAACTGGACATGCACAAAAGTGTACTTGTCTATGGTGACCATTTAAAATGTTTATACAAAATAATGATGGAAATAAGGTCAGTTGTATTTAAAGCAAATGTAATTAGCTGGTGCAATTAATTTTCCTTTCATAAAATGTTTTTTTTCTTCCTTTCCTCCTGACCCTCAAAAAACCCATATTAATTACGATTTCTGATTTCTAGTTTATGTTCATCCATAAGATAAAAACATAACTGCATGAAGTGTTGATAATTTACTGCAAATAAGGTGCAGTGGGCATGTACTACTCAGACTAATGACCCTTCTTCACTTCCCAGGCACCCGAACAAAACCCCATCAAGCTGTTTTTCATTAGACTATGCCTGATTGAACAACTTCACATACACACACACTTGTTTTTGTTCATTTTCCTCTTACATTGTTGCACAGAATAAAGGTATCTACTGTAAAATTTACTTTACACTCTCAAAAGACCCCACAAACCTCAATACCACATAAGCTGTAACTTACTGTGTTTATTTAAAAAAGATTGTAAAAATAATAGGCCAGATTCATCCATGGTGCTAGTGGCTACACCTTTGTTGACATCAGTGGTGTTGCACCCCATGGAAAAATGTGACCCAAGAGCTTTTTAGTCCCACACCTCAAATCCTTATTTTGATATCTTTATTTATTTAATATTTCAATAGACAGACAGACCCTTTCAGATCTGACCAGCACGTACCTTACGAGGGCCTGTGTTCTTCAGCTCAAATACATCCATTGTATAGTTGACTCTGCGACCATAGTGGTCAAACTGAACATTTCCGGTCAGCCCTTGTATTCGAACCTAAAAATGAAAACAGAAATTGCAGCCTCATGTGCTTTTTGCACCCAATTGCCACACAGTAGTTGGGCATTATTAAGTGAATCACGGAACACATTCGTCTTGTGCTTTTGGACCACGTATTTTCACTGCAGTATACTGTAAATATAATACTTTGGACCAAAACAAACAAACAAACTAAAAAGGATATTTTGCTTGATGCTTTGGGTCTTTTCCAGCTCAAATCTTGATACTAAGGCATGTGTGTACTGACGTACAGTACTCGCAAGGGTGAAATTCACCCTCCTGCAGAGGGCCTAAGTAAAGCCCTCTGTACTACAGAAGCCTGGTGTATCTGTGTGAGGGGAGAGTGGCCTGGGGCAGAGATGTCTCAACACTCTTAGTCCAGAGGGCTATAGGGGAGAAGCTGCGGGATCCATAATTCCTTTTTTCCCATGGCCCTAGATACCACATGCAAGTGAGATTCTGGAATTTTGGGTGCAATTTCAGCCCACAGGCTGATGCAGCAGATGCAGTGGGGACATGGGTTGAACTGCAGCCTAGGCTCTGCCCCTGGGTGTGGTCTCTATGGCACTGCACTGATAGGCACGCAGCTTCTGGTCCTTATCCTGATGAAGTCAGTGGATGTGTTGCCATTGGCTTCCACGGTAACAGGATCAAGCCGATATAGACGTATTACTCAGACTTTATGATCCTGATGTCAGCTTCACCATAGAAACTTGACGTCATGCCTTTAGAGAATATTATAGATCTGGACACTTTCTTCACAGAATATTTGAAGTACATTAAATGTTTATTATCTTTTCATAAGAGTCAGGATGTGTATTTTAAATCAGATACTTCTCTCTTTGTCCATTTCAGCCTTATCCGACCCTCAATTTCCATCCCACCACCAACCTCAGCCTGGTCCAGTCCACACAAGAGATCCACTTCCTGGACACTACAGTGCTAATAAACAATGGTCACATAAACACCACCCTATACCGGAAACCTACTGACCGCTATTCCTACCTGCATGCCTCCAGCTTTCACCCTGACCACACCACACGATCCATCGTCTACAGCCAAGCTCTGCGATACAACCGCATTTGCTCCAACCCCTCAGACAGAGACAAACACCTACAAGATCTCTGTCAAGCTTTCTTACAACTACAATACCCACCTGCAGAAGTAAAGAAACAGATTGATAGAGCCAGAAGAGTTCCCAGAAGTTACCTACTACAGGACAGGCCTAACAAAGAAAATAACAGAACGCCACTAGCCGTCACCTTCAGCCCCCAACTAAAACCCCTCCAACGCATTATTAAGGATCTACAACCTATCCTAAAGGATGACCCAACACTCTCACAAATCTTGGGAGACAGGCCAGTCCTTGCCTACAGACAGCCCCGCAACCTGAAGCAAATACTCACCAACGACCACATACCACACAACAGAACCACTAACCCAGGAACTTATCCTTGCAACAAAGCCCGTTGCCAACTGTGCCCACATATCTATTCAGGGGACACCATCACAGGGCCTAATAACATCAGCCACACTATCAGAGGCTCGTTCACCTGCACATCCACCAATGTGATATATGCCATCATGTGCCAGCAATGCCCCTCTGCCATGTACATTGGTCAAACTGGACAGTCTCTACGTAAAAGAATAAATGGACACAAATCAGATGTCAAGAATTGTAACATTCATAAACCAGTCGGAGAACACTTCAATCTCTCTGGTCACGCGATCACAGACATGAAGGTCGCTATCTTAAAACAAAAAAACTTCAAATCCAGACTCCAGCGAGAAACTGCTGAATTGGAATTCATTTGCAAATTGGATACTATTAATTTAGGCTTAAATAGAGACTTGGAGTGGCTAAGTCATTATGCAAGGTAGCCTGTTTCCTCTTGTTTTTTCCTCCCCCCCCCCCCCAGATGTTCTGGTTTAACTTGGATTTTAACTTGAAGAGTGGTCAGTTTGGATGAGCTATTACCAGCAGGAGAGTGAGTTTCTGTGTGTATGGGGGTGGGGGGATGTGAGAACCTGGATTTATGCAGGAAATAGCCCAGCTTGATTGTCATGCACATTGTGTAAAGAGTTGTCACTTTGGATGGGCTATCACCAGCAGGAGAGTGAATTTGTGTGGGGGGGTGGAGGGTGAGAAAACCTGGATTTGTGCTGGAAATCACTTTAGATAAGCTATTACCAGCAGGACAGTGGGGTGGGAATAGGTATTGTTTCATATTCTCTGTGTATATATAAAGCCTGCTGCAGTTTCCACGATATGCATCTGAGGAAGTGAGCTGTAGCTCACGAAAGCTTATGCTCTAATAAATTGGTTAGTCTCTAAGGTGCCACAAGTCCTCCTTTTCTTTTTGCGAATACAGACTAACACGGCTGCTACTCTGAAATTCTTCAAGACTGAAACCCTTGATGGTAGGCAGAAAGCTGCCAATTCTGTCAGAAGTCACTTCTTCTTAGTGTCTGCTCCTGAGTTGAGTTGCTCATTTGCAATTGGAATGATTTATATTCTACTGTAGGATTTTTTTAAAAAAAGCTCCATTCTTGAAGAGAAAGGCTAAATCATCTTGACAGGGATCTGGAACTTTCTAGGCATTCATATTCATCAGAAATTCAAACTTCTGACATCAATGAACAATGGCTGTGGGATATATTCTTTTTAAAGAAACAAAAACTTTAAATAGTTTTACCTGTGTGATTTGCATTGGGAGTAGTTTACAAGCATTTGGGATGATGCAAACAAATTTGATATGCAGTGTGGTTAATAAAATAACTCTCTGACAGTAATTTAATTACACATCCTTCTATTTGTATTACCTGGAATTAACTTTTTCTTTAAGCAAATATTACTTTTCATGCCTAGGCTACAGTGCACAAAGCAGCTGGCAAACTAAGCATTTCAATAGAGAAAATTCCCTCTCTTACAATATAACAGAGTAGTTTTCAATATACCAGGTAAAGTACTTGCTCTGTAGTCAGGCCACAGCTCTTGTGCTTCATTGATAATATAAGGCTCTCTACCCTTTCTCTCAACCAGTAAACTAAAACAGCAGCAGTGACGACAATCAAACTAATTACTAGGTGCTTTCAGATGGTGATTGAAAATAAAACGTCCCTACATGCCCATCACACCTTGCTGAGTGTTATACCTTCCATATCACAGAACTAGCAAATTGATCTACTATTCACCAAGGTCACTAGAATTAAGCATAACTTTACCTGTTTGAGTGTTCTCTCCATATCAATCCCCTGGCCCCATGGTGCAGCAGGATTAGCAAGACAATCACCGGCATTCCCTCTCCGTGAAATATCAATTTTCTGCCTTCTAAGGTTACGGAATGTTTCAGCCATCACAAGTACCCCATCATAGGTCAGAGCAGATGTGTACTAAACAGGGAGACAAATGCATCATTTCAGTGTGGCAAGTCTGTAGAAAATCAGCTCAGACTTAGATATATTTCTATTTTAGCCTGCTATGCACCCTGAGAGAAAACTCCCATCAAAGTCAACAGAAGTTTCATCTAAGCAAGGAATGCATGCTCTCAGAGTTGAGATCATATTACAGTAGTTCAGCTTTAAAACTATATTTCAGAAGGTCAGCAAATAGCTCTCTGAGGAACCATAGCAGGAGACAAACTAAAACAACAATCTCCCTTTCTCAAACTTTTTGTCATTTATTTTATCCATCTGGGACTAATACCTGCCAAGCCATCTTCACTGAAGGTGAGAGAAGAACTGGTAGTTCACTGAGCAGGCTTAGGATCATGAATAAATGCATTGGAAAGAGTGGGAGAACCTGGTTACTTAAATTGCAGAGTAATCAGGATTAGCATTTTTCATTCCATTTGCAAAATTTCTGCTTAGTTGCTCTCATGAAATAGGCTATAGTGAAATAAAGGAGACTAGAGAAGTCAGAGTGGAAAGTATCAGTTTTAGGCAAAAAACATGTAAGATAGCGTATGCTGTTAATTTGAAAACACAGGTGAAAAATACATAGATGCTCAAAGGCAGGGTAATCTAGCGGATAAGGCACTGGGCTGAGATTCAGGAGAGTGATCTGCTTTGTGACTTTGGGTAAATTAATTCACATCTTTGTTTCCTCTCCCACATTTTATCTTGTCTGTTTAGGTTGTAAACTCTTTGGTACAGGGATTATCTCTTATTGTGTTTTGTACAGTGCCTAGCACAATGGAGTCCCAATCCCTATCAAGCCTCTAGACACTACCATAATACAATTTATTACTATTAATAATAAATGAACTCTGAGGCACTTATCTTTACAGCCGAGTTGCGGTTTGCCTGTCAAGAAAATGTCAGGTCTGTAGAAGAGGCCAGATTTTGATAGGTGTATTGGACTGGACAGATAAGAACCAGAAAGGCATGCAGTTGCACTGTAAAATCATGCTTACTTGTAAGCATTACACCAGGATTAACATAGGGTATAATTTCCAGATAGTCAACAACATAGGGATTATATATTAATTATTATTATATCTCAGATTCACAAGACAGCTTGCTGTCTGGAAATTTATGAATTCAATGTACATATAATATGGTAAGGCTAACATCAAAGATTGGTTGGAGTTAGGATATCAGTTTTAAATAAAATTTTGATTTCTAATTTTGTCATTAAGGGGGTTAACTGGGGAACAAGTGACAGAAGATGTAAAATTTGTAGCAGTTCATATTTCTGTCAGATAATTGCAATGCTGAGTTTAATTAGTCATCAGTATTTGTGAGGTCACATATCTTGTGCTGTAGCTCAATATTATGAAATAAAGCTATTTATTCATGAACTCAGCTATGTGAATCATAAGTTAAAATGTTTGAATAAAATCCTTGGTAGTATGTAAAATTAACAAGTACCTTTGGAGGGCTGTCAGATCCTGGGTATTCTCTCTGATCCAGCTTCTTCCAGCGCTGCATGAGTTTAGTTACCATAGGAGTACTGAAATCTACTAACTGAAATCCTGTTACATTGGCTCCTCCATGCATAAACCTCTCCAAAGAAATATCTTTGAATCCCTAGAAAATCAATTTAACATTTTGTTTGCCCTAGGACATTGTTCTGGGCCAGACATGTTTTAGGTTAGCAAGTGAGCATAAATGAACAGACAGAGAGAAAATAGGTAAATAGATTTCTAAGACAAGTAAAGGCTTAAAACCTGGGAAGAAACTTCAGCCTTAGGGCATAATGTTATTTTGAATGATAAAAAAAAAAGGTGAATTTAAATTACCAGGTTACTGTTTGAATGCAATAGGTATGTATCAACAGTTGGAAAAGGCATTATTGGGAATGATGGACAAATGGTTGAGGAAACAAATTCAGATCCTCTTGTTTGCAAAGCAATTTCAGAATATTAAGGGCCTGATCCAGTCTCTATTAAAGACAAAGGAAAGACTCCAAACTACTTCAACGGGTATTGGATTGAGGCCTAATCAATTATGCCCATGGTTCAAGGTGATATTGCAGAGTGAAGGAGACACTATTTTGTAAGTATAAGCTGTCTGAGATCAATTGTTCAAGCTGAAGATGGATGAGTTATCCAACATGTATAATGGTGTGATGGGGATATCAGAACTTATACGTAGAGTTTGTAGGTTTGCCTGCCAGTGTAAAACCAATGTAAGTGACATCAGAACCAAGCCTACTATGAAGTTTTAACTGTACCCATTAGAAAACCATTTTCTCTATTGTATTTGAGGTTTATATTAAACCTCAATGTCAACATAGAAAGAAAAATTAAATTATAGGCACATCCATAATTATGTGTTTCTATGGTTAATTTGTTCAGTGAGTGTAAATCCAAGCCCTTTAGTAAAAGGTGCTTTTAGAGATATAATTCCACTTTAGGAACGCATAAATATCAAACTAGCTAACTGACCAAAACAAAATACCACCCCTGCAAGTCTTCTTTCCCAACCAAACTATCACTGAAACATCTCACATTTTGTTAAACTTCCACTGATTTGGCAAATTTAATTTATCCCCAGTAGTGTTATTACATTGCACTTAAAAAGCAAGATTTAGAAAACGTTTTCTGAGGTCCTGACCCAATGCCAACTCAAGTCAGTAGACAGACCCTCTTTAAAGGCATTGGATCAAGCTCTTAAAGAGAATTTTAGTGCATGTGAAAGGTGTCAGATCATCAACTCATTTTACACAGGCTACTGAACAGCCGTCAGATACCTGCAGCTTCCAGTCACTTTCACAGGTAACCCAGAGGGGAATAAGCTTCAGTTCATATCCCATTATCAATCCACTGATCAATTCAATTCTCCTCCAACCACCTTACATAGGAAAAATAATTTGAAGAATTATATATGTTTGGGGTGCCAAAAATCTAATTAGCAAGATCCTGGAGAGGACTGACTTATCTTGTTTTGGAAGCTGAAGGTCTGAAAAAAACTTGAAAAAAAATTAATTGAAGCTGTAAGTACAGTGCAGCACAACAGAATCTTTTGTCAGCTCAAATTCTTTAAGTGTGAGTAAAGAGTAAGAAAACAAGCAAACAAAAATGTATTTCAGAACCAGAATCTATATTCTCTGCATGAGGATGTTTAGTTTAAGCACAGAGATTGCTTTAATAATTAAATATTTAATTTACTCTTTTCCTTTCCTCTTTGAACACGTTTTACGCAAATGTATAATGTAGATTTAGAGGGAAAATACTGAATCAGTAATACTACTGGAAGTAGCTTATCTTACAGCAAAACATATGCCACCCTGAAGGATGTGGAGAAGTTATGCTGAACCTTGTTATTCTAGTAATACACAAAAATGAGTAAAAAATGATAGTGTAGTATTATATATGGATCAAACTCTGTGCTAAATTATACCCAGGCAGCCCCTTAATCCTGTATTGATTTTAATGGAATGTACCTTGGGGCAAAATTGGGCTGTTATTCAAATGGCAGCAGTCAAAACAAAGAATGCACATTCTTCAGTACATTGCACAGAACCTATTATGGTAAATTGTATATTGGTTACAAACAGCAAACTTTGTGTGTAGCGTTATAGCTCCACAGCACAGTTGAGTGTTTTACTTGTAAACCATTGACATAATTATACAAAAGCATCTTACCAGGTTTGCAACGATGTAATGGTAGCCTTTAACGTGCTTTCCAACGCTCACAATCTGTGGGGAGTGGGGAGAAAGAAAGAGCAAACTGTATCTGATTGTACTGCTTTAACTGAGCATTAATCATCATATGATTATGAGAAATGTAATTTTAGCACCATAATGTTGAGATCCCCCCGCCCCCCAATCAAAGTGATTGAGGTAGCTATAATTTTCCTAATGTCTAATCATTAGAACCTGCTAAAATGCAAATAACTAAAATAATTAATGGGCAATTCTGCAATCTGAATGCATTCCATATGATTGAACATGTTGCTGCAGTATATTATTCTAGCAAGTGTAGTAATTGCCCGCAGTATACATATCCAGACACCGGAGGTCATATGATACCATGAAAGACCAAAGGCTGTTTTTTTATTTTTATTTTCCATACTTGGGGAACATGGTACATTTTTGGCGCTTGGGACAGAAGTTCTCTGTTTTTACAGGGTCAAGTACTTTATTCAGTCCTGACCCAAGAACGTGAAGATAATGGCAGCTTGCATGAATGAAAACTAAATAAGAATTGAGTGCTAGGTTGTGTGGCTCACGCTCAGCTCTGAGCTCTTTCTGCCCATTTTGGAGATCAGCTGCAATTGCAACAGGTCCTTTCGCCAGTGGCAGGGGACTCCTTGCTTGTTCCACCCACCCGCCTGTACACACACATAATGGCTAAGCCCAAACTAGCCTGGAGTATTTGGCCCACAGAGAGAAATGATACAGAACCAAGTGAAGCAGTGCAAATTATCCCCCAGCTGCCAACTGTCACAGCCTTGACTTGGAAGGCCCAGCATTGCGGGTGAGAAAATAGTTCTCTACCCAAATCAAACCTTGGCCAATACACACAATAATTAGTGATAACTCCAATGGCATTTGCTATGTGGATCCCGGATTATTTACTAGAACAGCTAAGAGTGAATATATTTGGCTGCAGAGCATGACGGGTACTAATGGCTTAATTTTAAAGTGAAAGCTGCTTTTACTAAAGGTTTACTGTAGCAACACCTGCATCATGAATTTTTTTTATTCAGCGGCAATAGAGTCCTCTTAACTCTTATTTAGGGCTTTCACAACTCCATTATAAAAATGATGCTTTGGGGTCCAACATATTAATTATTTCTTCTCATTTACTCATTTCCCCAACTCCCCAAAGCATTTTAACTGCAATCCAAACACACAGAAAACATACACAGGCTGAGATTTTTCAGGTGGGGGAGGTGTGAATTTAATAATTAATAGGAGACGTGTAGCTCAATCCTCTGTACTGCTTTGAGCCACCTCAGCTACAGTCCCTGCCCTGAAGAGTTTACAGGTTTAGCATTCATACAGCACGGGCCATGGTCAAAGCACAGAACAAACATGCACTAATCCTTCCAGCCTCCCATGCAGTAGATAATTATTAATATGCCCATTTTACAGATGAGGGATAAATGCCTGAGAGACTAAACAATTTGCCAAAGCACACAGAGCAATTCAGTTTCTAAATCCAGATTAGGGTTTGGGACTGACTGATTCCTAATCCCGTTGTTACTCTGACAGACCAACCCCCTTCTCATGGTGCAGCAAAATAGAGGAATTTGGCATCTGTGGTCCAGAGAGTTTAAAAACATTAAGTATTTTTAAGTTACATGGCATACAAGAAAACTATGTTCCTTCCCTCCGCTAACTGCCAAAACACTACTGGCTTCTAATGCTCCTTTTGTTCCAATTATTAAAATCAGATTAGTTTTTTAAAACAATATGTGTCAGGGTTGACTGTTCATGATGTAAACTGAGCACTCATCCGCAGTCCAATAAGGCTCCCTTTAAAGTCAGTGGTTAAACGCGCCTTCATTTCAGTTAAACAAATCAAGTCCCTATAAACAGCCTACTGGACATATGCAGAAGCTTGTCGTCATAGCATTTTCCAGTGTGCATACGAGTTCACCAAATTCACTGCTGGAATAAGTAACTTGCAACTCCATTGGCTTCAAAGCAGCTGCAGTCCCGTACACCAGTGATCTGTCATTATATCTGTACTCCCATCAGTAATGCTCATAATAAGACAGGTATACGTATACCTCCAAAGAGCAAAGAAATTGATATAGGTTGTAAAATCCTGTGTTAAATAATTTGTGAAGCATCCTTTAAGTGAAATATCCACTTTTTGAGAAAGAGACTAACTTGACATAGAAGGTAAATGACATGTTAAAAACTATGGGCCAGATTCTCAACTGGAGTAAAATGTCATAGCTCCATTGAGATCAGTGCCGTGATGACAATTTACCTGAGCTGAGAATCTGGCCCTGTATAATTTTGACAGCACAGACGTCACTGGCCATTACAGTGCAGCAGTCAAATCAAGGAAGCTCATCATAAACCCATTTATGATCATAAGTTTCAGAAGCATTTCTAAAATTGTTAAAATAATAGAAATGATCAAATCCTGCAAAAATATTATGGCAAATATTGGAGTAAAATTTCTAACTGAATTTGATTCAGTTATGTTCGTGCCTTTCCGGTATTTGCTCTCTGCAGACATTCTAGCAAGCAAATGTGCTGTCAGAACTGTTTATGGACACAGCAAATGTTAAGTGAATATTGGAAAATATACGTGGAATGCAAATTTTGAACTTCTTAGAACTCAGATACTAAGAGTTACGCTCATCCAACTGGGGAAGAGAGACAATGCTATGTAACCTATATGTTCAGTCAAAGCTAATCAACATGGTTCTCATTTTGAATCTCAAATGTTTATGATGAGCTGCTCATGCAAACTCTATAGAATTATTTTCCATTTGGAAGCAGACTGTTTGTTTAATGGAATACTTCACTATGAGCAGATGAACCAGTACTCCAAAATCTACACTGACTACCTACTGGCTTCTAGGTGGAGTTTCAAGGGCTGGTTCTGACTATGAAGCCCTGCATGACATAGGACCTTATTATCTGCGGGACCACCTTTTCCCTTGTACTATATTGCTGCAGCAGCTAAGATCAATGGAGGCACTCAAGCTGGAGCCCTTCCTATATAAGAAAAGGAGCTGAGGACAGCACATTTTCTGCAAGGGCCCCCCAACTTTGAAATTAAATTCTCACTCAGTTATTATTTTACATTATTTGTATTATAGCAGGGGCTAGAAGCCACAACTGAGATCAGGGCCCCACTGTATGTACATGAAATAAGAGACAGTTTTTGTCCCGAAGAGCTTACATTATAAATAAAGCATGGGAGAAAGAATATTATCCTCATTTTACAGATGGGGAACTGAGGCACAGAGAGACTAGGTGGCTTGACTTAAGTCACACAGTAAGACTGTAGCAGAGCAAGGAATTGAACTGAGTCCCAGGCCAGAAGCCTTAGCCTCAAGACCATCCTTCTTCTCTTCATCTGAAATGGTGTAAATCTATTGACATTTGAGGGATACTAGTCTCTGTTGGAGTGGGCATTTAGAAAAGGCTGAAGCAGCTTAGAGAGAGCTTAGGGAGAAAAGTGATAGGTGGGTTACATTGGTCTGGAGTGGGGAGGACAGCAGGCCCAAACATGCCACTGTTTTGCTTTTGTCATGATATTAATTTTGCATTTTTAAAATTAATAACAAGGGTATCCTAGAATTGGAGTTCTGTCATGCTGTTGTATTTAAATCCAAACAAATTCATAAATAAATAAAATAAACAATTCTGAATAATGAAAAAATTAAAAAAGCGTAAGCAGCTCCCAAACAACTCATGAGCAGAAAATGAGGCAAAATTCATTCAGCACATCATTCACTGTGAATGCTTGGTTTTACTAAATACTACAGCAGAGTCAAATGAATTAGAAATACAAAAAAGCCCAATTAGATCATCAAGTCCATGCCCAAGTAGCAATGCAGGATTTTTCCCAATTCTTAGAGAGAGAGAGGGATAGAGAGAGAATGTATATTTACATGAAAACATCTTTATGTAGCCTTAAAAACTGTAATGGTCTATTGTAAAAACTCTATAATTTCTATTACAGTTTATTCTGCCTTCTTTCCTCATTTATATGAATGCACTAAAGAGAAAGATTAAACCACATTGAACTGAATTCATTATTATCTCAGAATCCTGACTCAATCCTGCAAAAGGACAGAAATTTAGAGATAATGCATAAAACATTATCAATAACCTACTACAATGCATGTAGGTATCTTAGGCATGAGAACCTAAAAAGAACAGAATACTGGATGGGTCTTTAACTGATGATCGTTTAACATATGCAATTTAAGAATAGATAACCTGATTTTGATCTCCTATGTACCAGTGTAAATCAAGAGTAACTTCATGTAAGCCAATGGAGTGAGAGTGACATAAGAGTGATGTAAGTGAGGGAAGTATCAGACCTAGCTTTTCAGTCTTAACTCTGCACTGCCTGGTTTTTACACAGTGTGTTTAACATGACTCTTTAATATTAGCTGAACAACAGTTCTGGGAGTCTTGCTTGGAAATAGGGTTGCCAACACTGTATTTAAAAAATACAGGACAGAGCTCAGATGTACCCAATCTTGACTTGAACCTCTGGGGGTAAGTCCCTTCTCCCCCCAACCCCATGCTTCCTAGGGTTTCTCTATCTCCAGCTCTGGATGCTGCAGAGAACCCAGGGCCTCAGCTGCTGGGCCAGCAGCCTCTGTGACCCTTTTTCAGGTTCTGCATGGGCACCAGGAGCTAGTTGGAGGCTGCAGTTGCTGGTCTTTCCCTGCTGCAGTGCTGCACCCCCTGCTGGGGACATTGGCAGAGATGCTGTGAGCACGGAGGCTACACCCCTGCCAGACAGAGCCCCTTCCTGACCCCGGCATTTCAGTACAGCTCCAGGGCACACAGCGCCGTCCATTCATCCCGCCAAACAGAGCCTGTGCAGGGAAAGCAGACTAGGCTGCGCTCAAGGGGCTGGACTTAGTAGGGGGTCCTGTCCAGCAAGGGGCCAGTACTCGCAGGGGTGCATCTTTCCACTTCCCTCCTAACCCTGGCCCTTGAGCATGACCCCATCTGCTTTTCCTGTGCACCTATGAGTACTGCCCCCCTGCTGTTGAAATATGGGATAAAAAGCATCCCATACTGATTTTGTATGGGACAGGCAATTTTCTATTTAAATAAGGGACGTCCTATGTAATACAGGACTGTTGGCAACCCTACTTGGAAATTCAGAAACTGATTTAATCAAAAGAAGATAGAGCCATGTCAGCGTTAACAGCTTTGGGCTCTGATTCTCCTCTCACTTGCACTATTCCACTGACTTCAGTTCAGCCAGTTCTGATTTCCATAAGCAATCAGGCCCTCTGAGTCAGCCTTCCCTCTTTAATACCACAAAATGAATGAATATAACACATCTCATTTAAAAATAATGCCTCGCTATTGAAACGTCCTGCTCATTGTGGTTTCCAGAAGACTGGGAGTCAGTGTTGCTGGAATGAAAAGGCCTTATTTTAAGTTAAACACCTGCTAAAAGCTAAAGTTGTGCATAACAAATGGGAATTTTACAGCAGCTTTCCCCTTCAGGATAGCGTGACAATCCACTCTCCTAAGAAAAAGAAGCCACACAATAAAGTGAGGCCTGGGTAATACATTGTAAAAAGTGCGGAAGCTTGTAAAAGATAAAAGATTGAGACTTGAATAGAAGTATTGTGGCAGAAGGGGTAACGATATAAACAGAATAAGAGATGAGAATTTATACAGTGTCTGAAGCTGGGATAAATCTTTTACAAAGCCACTGAGAAACCATAAAAAAAGCCACTGAGAAACTAGCTTAACTTCCACAGCAAGTCCTTAAGAAAGTTGATGGGGATGCTCTTGTTTGGGGGAGCGGCTGGAGATTTAGAGGACAGATGCCCTAACATCATTGATGAGGAAGTTAAAGGAAGCAACACACAGATAAGCAGTGGGCTGCTAGCGAGTAAGTGGGTTTCCTTCTCTACTGCAAAGCAGTGGCACAGCCCAAGCATCACCCACCCACCCACGGTACGTGGTAACTGAAAGCACCTGACTAAGCACAGAAGACAGGAACTTCAAATGCCAAGCCCACCTCTGCTATACATAGAGTAGACAGAGTTATGCAGAGAAAACATCTGGCTGTGCTGGAATAAAAAACCCTCAGAATTGCCTCAGAAGGCATGAGTAAGAAAGAACCTTGGCAGGTTACCACTTTCTGCTGCTTTTGCTACTCAAACTCATTTCTGTTCCAAGCCCATCGGTGGGAAATGTGTATTTGTAAATAAAGGTAGATTAGGTTAATTTATGAATCCTTTGTCTGTCTGCTGAGCTGCTCACTCATTCTCTTTCCTTCAAGAAACAACACTCTGTTAGGGTCCAAAACTCATTAGCTATGCAGTGCTGTGACAATGTGCTTCCATGTTGCTGCACCATCACAACACATCTAGACAGGGATGAAATATTCCATGTGAAAAAACTTAATGAGAAATTTCAATCATTTTGCAGAAAATGAGAAAGCCCAGAGGGCCCTTTCCCAATTCATTGATGATCACAGGCAGTGGCGGGGGAAGGAGGAAGGTCCCTTCCCCCGAGGGCATAGTGATGGGCTTTCAAAGGGGTTGCCACACTGGCTGGTCTCAGTTTCACCCTGTTACAATCCACGTGTCTGCGCTGCTGGGGAAGAAGGAAGGAGGAAGAAGAAGAAGGAGAGAGAGAGGAGAGGGGAAGACCTGTTGAAGAATCCCCCAAATCCACAGCCTTCTTTGGGACCTAAGCTCAGCCAGCTGCTATTGTATGTAGCAGAGGCAGCTGACAGGAGTGGGGCAGTCACCAGAGCAATGCAGGGAGAACTGTTCAGGTGCCAAGAACTTTGACCAATGAGCTGCTTTGCAGTCCTATTTGGGCAGAGTCAATCGGAAAGCCTATTTTCCAGGCTAGTGGATAGGCTGTGCATGAAAATATGAGAAGGGGAGACACTAGATTAGCCTGTGCCAAGGGACACGGGGATCCTCTTCATGCAACAGACTTCAGTGTAGAGTTATGGGGCTATGTCTACCCTGGCAATGGAATGACAAAACTTTTGTCTTTCAGAGGTGTTAACTTCCCCGCCCCGAAAGACAAAAGTTTTGCCATGATAGGCGCCAGTGTGAACAGTGCGTTGTCAGCAGGAGCGCTCTCCTGCTGACAACGCAAATGCTGCTCATTGGGGGTGGAAGTTTTTTGTCGGCAGGAGAGCCGACAAACAGTGGCTACACTGCATGACTTTTAGTGACACAGCTGTTGCAACACAGCCATGTCGCTAAAAGCTGTGTAGTATAGACATAGCCTCAGTAAATCATGAGAATGAGTTAAGCGTAATTTGGCCAAAAGCCAAGTTCGCTGTGAAAGTTAGCAGAACATCCAACAAAAACATAAACCAGTAAACCAGATAGATACATATTTTAATTAATGAACCATTAAATTTACAACTTTATCATGTTATCAACGTAACCTGCAGCTGGGTAGCATTACTTCATCAGGATTAGCTATCATTGGCAGAGTGGAGCAAATAGAGCAAACGGTATACGTTGGTTTCCATATTTTTCCCCAGCCCAAATTGTATTCAGCTGATTCAATTTTAGTTTGGTGGTAGAAATAATAATGAAACTCTACACTTAGGGCCTGATCCATCTCTCTCACTGCAGTGGGAGTTGGATCTGAACCCCACTTTTCACCCCAAAGCACTTTACCAATGTGGAAACTGAAGATCAGCAATGTTAAAGTACTTGCTCAAAGACATACACTGAGCTGGTCACAGATCTGGGGAAAGATTCCAAGATTCCTGATTCTCAGCACCTTGCTGTAACCACTTGACAATATTGCTTAACCATATTAATTAATTATAACTTGGCTTCCGATTTTTAAAATATAAGCTTTACAATGTTAATATTGTTTTACTTTCTAGATTTGATTGCTAATGGTACTAGATGCTGTGAATGTTCTTTTTGCTAATGCGTATGATTCCATTGAACAACTGAATGTACGTCAGACACTGAATAACAATTTTCACCTCTGTATTTAAAGGTGAAGGCAATTCTGTATGAGTGGTGATGTTAGGGCTGGCTGATGCAGAACACTGATGGAGCTGAGTGAAGAGGTGCTGGTCTCTTGGAAAAGGTTGCATTGGGCACTTGTATTGGAAAAAAAAGATTGAAATCAACCTGCTGTACAGCTCAGGAGCCAGATGGCTGATCTGGACAATGAAACTGTTATATTATGCAAAGTTCAAGAGAAGACAGATCATTGTTTATAGATGAGATATATTTAAAGATTCTCATACAGCAAATTTAAGAGTTTTGGACTGTGCAAGGTAGAAGATGGGAAAGCCAACGCAACCTGGATTCTACAGACAGAAGAGAAAAGACTGATAAAAAAGCTTGAGAAAAAAGAAACCAGAAGCAGATATAAATTTCTAAGGAAAGAATAACCACCGCAATAACAGTCCTATTCAACTATCATTGCAGGGAGTGGGAGTTTTTCAAAGATTCACAAACTATGGCCTTTTATAATCTGGCCCAGAGGATTATGAAAGGAGTGGGACAGGAGACAGTACAATCCAATATGGACATTTTCATTTAAGTAAAAAGCTCATAAAAACGATAAAAAATGGTTCGTCCAGCCCCCAGCTGTTCACACCAAAAAGGACTAGCTGCACTTCATGTGCAGGATTTTTTACAAGCTCCAGTAGTTCACAGTCAGTGCTGAACAGGCAAGTTGACAAAACACTGTTCAACCATTTTCAAATACAAAAAAAGATAAACAAACAAACAAAAAATACAGCCCCGCCATATATATTTCCACAAATGTGCACACACAGAGATCAAGCGGGAGAGCTCAGCACTTTTGACAGCTTCAGTGCCATAGAGCTTGGGGGTATAAGCTTGACATTTGGGATGGAGACAGTCTCTAGGAGCTAAATTGTGGCTGTGGCATGAGCCCTGTATAAGGGGTAGTGTGCAGCTGTGCTGCCCCATGAGCAGACCATCAGAACCAGAATGTGACTCTGAGTCACAATCTGGTTCCCTTTCACTCCTTGCTCCTGTGGGAAGTAATCTGGACCAGCCCTATACCTGGGACAAATTAATCCCAGCTGAGCTGCACTGGAGAGCAGAACAAAGGCTCCACCCACATCCCTTTTCATCCCCATGAGAGAATGAGTGGCAACCCCACCAAAGGATGCTCTCATGCTGTTGCCTATGATGCAGGTAGCCAGAGCAGGAGAATAACAGCTACCTTGCTTCCCAGTTCAGGCTCATTAGCTGAACCACAATCTGGCCTTACATTTGCAAAATTCAGTTAGGAAAGAGTATTAACCTGATCACATACTATTTTCCACAAGACTCATCTACTCATATGCAAGTGAACAGTAAGCAGAGAATGAGGCAGATCTATGTGGATCTGTGCCTTATTTCAAGCCAAATTCTAGGCCTGACTCAGAAATTTTTGTTTAAGTTGAGTTCAATGGGACTGCTCATATAAGTACTACTCAGTGTGATTAGTGTTGGACAGTTGGACCCTAAATCTGGCCAGAAATAGGGGTCAGATCTGTAACACCCTGTCTCAGTCATGCTATATGCTATATCCCTACCATATTAACTGTGCATTGTTCATATACGAGCAATGAATGAGCACTCCTGTGGAAAAATAGGCAAGACAATGTGTTTAAAGACTGCATGTATTCAAAGATTGTATGCATGTGCACAAGCAGACAGAGTAAAGATTGGACAGGCACCATCAACTTTGGCATTTCCTTCCTTTTTAGAAATTAAATTAACATTCTCCTTTAGTATAGATTTAAAAGACAAACAAACCCCAAAACCACAAAAGTATGTTGCAAAATCTGCGGAACTAACAATAGTGACTATCCATCATCATCTTTTTCTGCATGCCTTGTATTTTGTCGGTTTAGAGTGTAAAATCTCTTTGGGGCTTTGGACTCATATGTCTTAATGAATGCTGCATAAATTTGAAGTAATAGCAATTAAAGCAAATATATTTGAACAAATAGGATATATTTAAGTTAAATAATTGAGATTGACTCTACAGTTTATTGCCTATGTTATTCTCCAACCACTTCTACATTTTCATGTGAGCTTTAGTGGCATCCTCCTTCAGTCTCGTTTGAAAGTGGGCAAATGAAGAAATTAAAAAAGAAATATATTAAGTATTCACGAGAACACAGAAAGCAAACTAATCCAACTAATTAAATCCAAGTAAGTCGTAGAACAAGGTGATCTGACATTTCCCTAAACAGTGTGCGCACTTTGCTACACATCTATTTTTTTCCTGCTCTAGTAAACTGAGCAGTATCCTTGATTTTGCAGCATATACAGTTTGGATCGTACAACCTCATAAAAAAGCAGATAGGAATTTTAATTACTATTTTTCAGTTGCTGTTACTTGGGAATACCCTGATTTGCTTTGTTTGGGTCTCTGTGATAATGGTTTTTGTTCCACGGGTACTTTTGTGGTGAAATAGGAGTTCAGCATCTATATCCAGCACATCTATAATAGGATTAAAATAATGAGCTGCCACTCATTTAACAGATACACGTCCATATTTCCAGTTTGAATTTACCTCCACTTGGCTGCTGAGCTTTACTGAACAAGCTGAAAATACAAAGGGAGACACTGTTTTACAATGCACAAGAAAAAGAAATGAGCACTCTTAGTGAAATGTGGGAGAAACATACTGATGTTGATTCTTGTTGTGTAGTGCATATGACTATTGTTGTGATGGACTGTTCCGTTTATAAATCACTAGTCGTCACTGCACGTATTAGCAGTTTGATTGTTAGGAATGGAAAGCCAAGCTGCACAGCATGCAAATTAGTTTAGGAGGGCAATTTGGAAGCACAGTTTAGAAGCACAAAATGATTAAGTAGATAGAATCCTCAGTCTCATTCACTTACTTTTGTCCTCTAATTCATAAAAAATGTTTGTGCTCTTAAACACCTGTGATTGAAAGCATAATTGTTCATAGAATGGGCACAGGCAAATCATGAGGTAGCATGATCCTGTGGTAATGGACTGTGAGTTAGTAACCCTTGGTTCTGCCGCCAACTTGTATGTGAACTTGGACATGTCACTTCCCATCTCTCTGCCTCCCTTTCCCTTTTTTTAATCTTGTCTCTCTAAACTGCAAGCTTATTCAGGTCAGGACAGCCTCTAACTAGTGTTTATACAGCACCTAGGTCAGCATCCTGGGGTCCTGACTTCAGAGTGGGATTCTAGGGATTACTGTAATACAAATTAGGAACAATGACAACATTTTTGAAAATGTAGCCCTAAGTGATAAATATTTAAGATAAGAACATAACACAAGAACGGCCATACTGGGTCAGACCAAAGGTCCATCTAGCCCAGTATCCTGTCTTCTGACAGTGGCCAATGCCAGGTGCTTCAGAGGGAATGAACAAAACAGGTAATCATCAAGTGATCCATCCCCTGTCACCCATTCCCAGCTTCTGGCAAACAGAGACTAGGGACACCATCCCTGATTTTGTGCATCAGATACATATCTAAAAACTATGGAATAAATGTGCCAATCAAATATCATTTTCAATAGGAAAAAACAAAAATGTTTTGGACTAGGGAATATTTTTCCTAGCATCATCATAATATTTAGGCAAAGTGGACAAAGAGTGTATTAATCTCTCAGTATACTTCTCCATTTACAATTTTCAGTGAAAACATGTTGGCTGTTTTTATTATGCCTGTTTAAATGTAGATGAAACAAAAAGGTCAGCTAACTAATTATTAATAATATATGTGTATATAAATTGAGGAAAGAAAGTGAAAGTTAATTATTTTATACCTGGTAAACATCTGTCTGTGGATTTGGATTAGAAGCAGGAAGACCCAATCAAGGATCAGATGGTCATCTCCTATGAGGACACATTATAGGACAATGAAGTCTAATTTAGATCTTACAAAGAGCAAGCTTGTGAAATAGATTTTGATAAAGTAGATCTCTGGGAATTGGGAAAGTCAAAAACACTGGAGTCTTATTTCAACAACAGCATCAATGCTTATTTTAAACGGGAGCTGGACTTAGCATTTTGGAGTGTAAATATGAAGCAACTTCCTCTTTGTCCATTTGTATCCTGTACCTGTCCACCGAGATCATAAAGGGCTGGCTTTACTTTTCTATCATGGTTTTTATATCATGCCATCATCATAAGGATTTTGAGCAAGATGATTCTTTGGGATACCCTCAAAACTTAACTAACACATTATGCATCCGTAAAAGGATAGGTATTTTCATGTTCCCTATCCGCCAAATGCAGTAGCAGAATCCTCATGCTTGTTCTTTTCAACCTTAGCAATCATTGTACTTGGATTTTCAGAGCTATCTTCCCAAGGAACAGGTGCTATCTATCTATCTATCTATCTATCTATCTATCTATCTATCTATCTATCTATCTATCTATCTATCTATCTATCTATCTATCTAAACAACTAACTTCTCTTTACATTTACTTTTGTCTTCACACAGCTAATGAACTCATCATAAACCGGAATCTCAGCTATCTCAGGGTAGGACATACAGTATATTATACATCCCCTTCTA
The DNA here is from genome assembly GCF_965140295.1 of Lepidochelys olivacea. Classification (NCBI taxonomy): domain Eukaryota; kingdom Metazoa; phylum Chordata; order Testudines; family Cheloniidae; genus Lepidochelys; species Lepidochelys olivacea. Next base: position 36,882,074 of record NC_140411.1, on the reverse strand, counting down.
AGAAAAACTGTTCAGAACTGAGCCTACACTTCTTTAATTTACACCCACACAAATAAGTCAGGTTCTCGCTCTTAGTCAGCAAAAAGCATAGCACTTTGCACTGAGTCTCATTTTACTGACTTACTTCTGCTAATATACACTACAGAACATTGACTTGTACATCACACAACTAAACTTAATTTCTCAAAAAGTCTGGGGAAAAAGGTCTTTTGAAACAATTAGGGAGCTTGAGACTCAGTCAATTCCTCTTCTGTGAAGTCACCACATCTATCATCTACAGGCTCCTGGAATCCTCATGCAAAATGAAAGAAGTCAGCACCCGATATTTTAAATTGCCACCACTTTGAATTATCTACCATACAACATAAGCAAAGGGCTGATCCTAGCTCTGTTAAAGTAAAACTTCCACTGATGTTGGTAGTGGAGAATCAAGCCCTAAGCCTATCCAAACAAAGAGTGCAAGCTATTCTAAAAAGGAATCGTCCATGCAGAATGTAGGGCTGATTCCAATCTCGGTTGCTGACATGAGAATCAGGAGTGGCTCCTAGAAGTTAGTGGAGTCACACCAATGTAAAACCAGTATCAGTGAGATCAGAATCAAAATGATAGCATGCTCTAAAATATGTATATCCTTGCCATTAAAGCAATAGATGATCAATAGATCCATGAGTTTATGAAGAAATATGCATTCAAATATATATGGACACATAACACTCTCTCTATAAGCCAACTGATTCAGGTTTTGAACCTCTCTCTCTCTCTCTCTCACACACACACACACACACACACAAAACTCAGGGGGGGAAAATGCTTCCCTACACACTTTAAAGCAAGTCCTAAAAACCATGCTCTCTTGTTTTATTACAAAAGAGACGGGATAGGAGAAGGATTTGATTATAAGCTACGATAAGTGTGCATTAAAATACAATGACACAGTAGCAAAAGATTTGGCCAAATTAATATGTATGGCATCACCTATTTGAAATAATCCTTGTTAAATTCAGAAGTGCCATATTGTTAAATTTTAGTTTCTTTCTCTCACGTTTCTGCTGTTAAAAGAATTAATCTGTAATGGTTTTCAGAAAAAAACTACTTTGCACATTTCTGAATCACAAATGGCAATATATATTTAACTGCCCATACCAGCATCTGCATCACTAAAGTTTTTTGCAATAAAAACTTTATAAACCTCTAATATATCTTTTGCAAAATAAAAAATAAATAAATAAGGAAATAAAATAAAGGAAGTAGCGCGATAAAACAGAATTTAGCACCACTAGGTGGCATTCATTCACTGTAGTATTCACACAGTGGCAACAGATGCTGAAAAGTGCACGTTCAGAGCATCAGCATAATATGTGGGATTATGTGAGAGACAAAAAAAATATACTGCCTCAAGTTATTTTCCTATCACTTAGCAAAATGCTCTTTTCGAACTATTATTTTTTCCCGTCATTTAAGAAATAGCTCAGAGAGAGACAGTTATATGGCCAGATTCTCCAGATGAGAACGATAACATTTTAAGTCCACTTGGCACAGGTATAAATGGCTATACAAAGTACAAGGCAGTGGATAATCAAGCCCATAGTCTCTTTCCTTTACATAACTGCTGCCTTCGTTAACTAAGGAAGAACATGCCCTCCATCCCTTCTCCAAAAGATCACTTATTTCATTCTTTTCCATTTCACAAATACTTTGTTATGGATAATAAAACTCCCCTTTTAAATGTGTGTAATAATGATTTCAAGACCTTATACAGCTGGAAATATGTTGTCTATGATGTTTGGAGAACAATAAATAACTCTGGATAAACATAAGCAATTTCTTCATATAAAATTGGCATTTAAAAATATATATTTTAAAAAATAGATGCACAGATTCTAATGCCAGAAGGGATCATTGTGATCATCTAGCCTGCCCTCCTGTGTAGCACAGGCCATAGGACTTCCCCCAAATAAATCCCTGAGCAGAGCTTTTAGAAAAACATTCCATCTAGATTTAAAAAATCCAATCTGAATTTAATAAAAAAATGAAGATTGGGGGAGTCTTCTTGATCAACTTGGCAGCAGGGTGTTGTCCTGCCAGCCAAGAGACTTTGGTTCAAGACTCCCCAAGCATTGATATGTTAAAGCTCTGGGCTGATGTTTGAGCAGCATGAGCACTGCCTCCTGTCTCAGATGTGGCTATTCACTCTGACCTGTCGGCTGCTGTGATGGAAGCTTAATATCAAAATGAAGATGGGGAGAAAGTGGAGATAAAATATTGGCCCCTGAATAAACCTTGGGGAAACCTTGTCTTGACTGGCAAAAATAAATGAAGGGTAAAGCTTAGAGGCTGCTCTTGTGGAACTATAGTAATGGGTTTACAGTGACATTAAAAGTTGTATTACCTGTTCTAAAAGATTCTGAAGCCTCTCTATTTCACAGTCTATTACAAATTTCTTTTCTTGTCTTCGATCCAGGTCTTCTAAAAGCCTCCTGTAGCTGGCATCATTAAAATTCTCCACACATATGGCACTGACTTGCCAGCTATTTTGTCCCGCTTTTTCCATAATAGCTTGAAGTATTGAGTAACCTAAAAGAAAAGGATACAATACACTAACAACACAATCTTTGCATTTTATTAATCATAACTGTTATTAATCAATATCAAATCCCTTAATGTATGGTCTAATAGAGAGGGGATTGGGAGGAGTCATAACTCTGCTACTGGCTACCTATGACTTCGGGCACAGCACTTAAACTATCTATAAATTTATTCATAATTGTTATTACAAGCATTTATATGATGTCCATCACTGTGATCAATGAATTGATAAATGGAGATGACACCGATCTAGCTCACAGGGAGGTTGTAAAGCTTAACCAGTGTATGTTTGTGAAGCGCTCTGAGGTCATTGAATGAAAAGTGCAAACCCCGCATGGAAGAGCAAGGGGTTAAAGACCAGTTCAGGGCCCAGGCAGCTCCACACAGACACACCGGCAAAGCCTGCACAGGCTGGAGGCAGGGCTTTGAAAAGGGGGGTAGAGCAGTTCAGAGGAAGGCAGTGGAAGGGAGCAGATGGCTGCTCTGAAGGGGAAGTACTGCCCAGGAGTCATTGCCCAGGACCTGACAACACAGACCTAGGAAAACCCACAAAGGAGAGGCAGGTGACGGAGTGTGCAGGTCAGGGAACTGATCAGAGTAATCTACTATGGGAAGCTGAAGGAAACTGGGTTAGGATGTGGTCTGGGAGAAGGAGTGGCTTAGAACCCCAAGGTGTTGGGTGTAGCTGCCCACCCTTGGGCACTGGACCGGAGCCAGTGGAGAGGGCGGGCCCGGGTTCCCTTATCCACTCCAAAACGTCAATACTAGAGCAAGAACCTTTCCCTAGTGTGAAGGGCTAGCTGGAAAAGACTGTAACTGTTCAAGGGCCCTACTCCCTCAAACCCTCTTGCTAAAGGGGAGGACTAGAAAGCCTTGGGTTGGGGGTGCTGAAGGAGAGGACTGTGCATCAACAGCAAACAACCTGCCAACCCCCACCTGATCCCTAAGGAGCACTGTTGGTCATGCACCTTCTACAGCAGTATAGAGATATTACAATTATAATGTCTCATTTGTTATCTGCAAAGCCCACTAGCAGATGGGGAAAGCCAGTATCTTTTTTTAGAACCATTTGCTTTTCCTTCATTCACCAGGGCAACTGAAGATTCTTAAAACACTGGGAGATTCCATCTAAAAGAGCAGAGATCCAACAACTCAAATCCAGAGAGGGTGTTAAATCAGCATGGGGCTGCAAGTTGACATTGTGCTGCTGGAGATGTGATCATTCAGACCAGATATCCTGTCCAGAACCATGGCTATATTCTGACTTGGGTGGTTATATTTTACCTGCCTGAAATCCTCACTCTAGTTTCAGTTGGAAAAAGTATTCATTTCACCTCCTGAAAGCTAGTATGTAATGCTGCTGATGCAGAATGGATCCCTGTTCTATGAAGAGATGGCTGCATTTCATTGGTACGTAACTGATCCCTATATATACACTGTAGTTTACAACATGTTTTGGGATCCTTCTACAGGAAAGATACTATCTAAAGGCACTGATGGGTCTACCCATCCAAAGAACAGGAATATTCAAAACTTAAATTTTAGAAATAAATGAGCTTATGAATTGTCTATCATTATAAATCTATGAAATATTAGCAAACCCATAAATATACTATACACTTGTTTGCCTCTACATTACCTATAAGAACATCATTAATTCCTCATGATGTGGATGTCACAGGTGAAATCAGAGAGCTACTGTAAATCTAGGAGAAATTGTCTTTGGCATTACCTCTTGCACTCCTAATAGTCTAGGTGAATTCATATCAGATTGTTCCTATTCCAATGAAATCAAGCACCCATACTCAAAAATACGCAGATTATATAGTATCATTTATAATTATTAGGTATTTCCCCCTCAAATACATAGGACATAATTGAGATTAAAGTACATAGCTTTTTGATGGAGATTACCTTAGTACACTTTATCACTGAGAACAAAACATTTATTTCCAAAAGATAAGTGAAGTCTGAGTTGATAAAAATACAAGTAAAATATATTTGCATTCTGCACAAAGGATTAAAGAATAATTTTCATTCCACAGGACCATTTCTAAAGAAATAGGTACACTAAGAAATATGTATGAATTAGACTACATGTCTATATTTGAGATAATTTACTAAAGTAAATTACTTGATAGAATCACTAGTAAAAAATTTCTGTAACAAGGGTTCATTTTTAACCTGAAATCAGTTATTTTTCCACCAAAGAAGAATGAAGAATTCATGTTAATTACTTCACAATTATTCTGCTCTTCCTGTTGCTACATTTACTCTTGCTTTTTTTTTTTTGCCTGTAATTATCTTTTCAAATCATGCCTAGATTCTTTCCCAAGCATTGTATTTCTTGCCTCATTTTCTATACATTTCCATATATATCTTTTTATATGGAGCTGCATCATGATGTTCCACCTCATTTATGGTGTAACTTTGAGTTTATCTTTGATATCAACACAGTCAACATTTATTTCATTCAGTTTCTCGACACAGACTAACATTTGCTTTGATTCAGAATGAATGCGTTTGAAATGGCAATTGATATCCTCTCACTCTTTTCTTATTAAGTTTGGACAACTTTATGAAGATGTGCTTTGATCAAGGAAGGAATTTCTCGCAGCACTGTGAATGACAACTACTAGCCAAACACTCAAGTTTTAATTCTACTGTGGATCAAGGTTTAGCTTCCCAAGTTTCGTTAGCAACTGCCTTCATTTAGGCACTTCAGAGTTGTATAGTTTCCTGTCTCTAGTTGGCAACCATGCTATATTTTCATGCCAATATGCCTTTCACATATAACACAACAAAGCTGAGCTGCTATCAGCTGGATGGAATACAAGTTCTCCATCTCAGAGAAGCTACTATTATATATTCAGGTCAAAATAATTTTGTATGGTATCCATGACATATCTGTGTATCTGTATAGGGAAAAATAATATAATTTAGCAGTCTGACAAGTCTGGAGTTTAAATGGGATGAACTGGAGGCATTTGCAGCCTCAGCTGGCATCAAACTTGGACATATTGAAGAGTATGCCTATTTGTCCAAAAAATAATTGGATGTACTGTTCAGAAAAAATGAACTCTATCCAGAGCTGCATAAATTCCAAATGACAAAAATTAAAATGACCACAGGGCATTCTCTACAAATTTAGGACTTGAACCTGGCATCTTTATTCAGGCAAAAATCACAAACTTCAGTGGATGTTTTGCCTGAGTAAGGACAGCTGGGTTGGATCTTATAGCTCTATGCTAAAAGGCATCTCTTTTTCGCTTCTCTATTTTTAGCTGTAACTTCCTTGTTTGTCTTAAATTATGCTACATAACTGTACAGTTCATTTTGTTGAGATGCTGTGATATGGATACAGTCGATTTTACATATTGTAGAATATTATTTGTTACACACACCAAAGACTTGTTATTAAACAAAACAATTAAGGCTGTTAAGTGACAATTTTAGCCAATCCGTGTGCTTCTAGGAGATGTTTCATTTTACAAAATGCTTATGAAATAAGCAAATAAAGAAATGCAGGGGAACTTTCCCAGCACTGTACATACTAACTACCAGCTAACATACTAATTATCAGTCTAACTGCAGAATGATGCCTTTCTGGAAGATCTACTTTAGTCAAACTGAAATTATTGGGGTCCATGCAGGGGTAACTGGGTCGATCATCTAATTGTCCCTTCTGGCTTTAAAAATCAATGAATCTATAAATAGTAACTAGTAAATTTAGTAGCAATACTATTGACTAAAACCACTACTTTGGCCTTCCAAATGCAAAGAAAGCTTCCTTTTCCTTCTTCCGTGAGCTCATTCGGCTCTGAGAATGCTTCCTAAAAATTCTGCCAGCTACTTTCTGTAGGTCATTCCTGACATGTAGATGCAATTCACAATTGTTCAATGAATAGTAAAATCACTGCTACTTTGATGTTTTGAAACAAAAATGTATGCAGGGAATGGTTACAAAAAAACCACTCTAACATTTCAACCCAAGCTTTCTTTTTCATTTTACAGATAGGTGAAATTGTGGTATTTTAACAAACTAATGTTGCTTTTCAAAAAGATATCCTGGTCGCCAATGTTATCTGAAATAATTATGAACATGGAGAGTCACTACATTATACTCCATTCCACCAGACAATTAAAGCTGAACATGCATATCATTATCATGTTCACAGATGGAACTGACCATTTTTAATGAGACTCCAATGAGGCACCTTGAAAATAAAAGAGTATTTTTTAATTGGGTTCTCCCCCTCCCATCCCTCTGGATTACATGGGGGGTTTTCATTACAAATAATCCTATGCAGCAGCAACAAGTAAAAAGATTTGATACGTGCCAAGTCTTGCAGGTTTTTTACAGAGAGAACAATATAATTTTCCTTAATAGAACATTTTGATCTACCTTCTCAGGACAAGAATTGTATGGAAATGTTGCAGAGGGAGGAGATCATTATTATTTTAACATTTAAAGCTGTGGTGCCGTCAGAGTAAATCAGGGCCGCATGGCCAACCCCGACTCTTCAAAAATTATGAGATTTTTAAAAATAACTGTCAGCTCTTTTCATTTGTCTTCTGTTGCTCTCTTGAGGCTTCACATTTTCAAAATTTTCTTTCCAATAATGAAGGCTAGAAACTTCCTTTGTCTTTGTTAGAAGAAAGCTGAGATTCTCACAAAGTCACATGAATCCAGGAGATGGGACTTTAAAGTAAGACACTAAATATTGTGAGAGTTAGCTACACTGCCACTGTCTTTAACTCTACTCTTCCCTCCCCTCAGGAAAAGGAGTGTGAAACAGGAATGTTAGTACAACAATCCTGTCACAAGATTCACCTGTGGACCCTATATAACAGCAATAAAAGTAACCATGGATGGAAGGGGATATACCTTCTTCACTTTTGGGATGGATAGATTCTTTTCGCTTTTCCCCACCCTGGGAACTGGGAGACGATATTGTATGCTTCTACTCTTCCCCAAGTTACTGCATGATGGTGTCCAGGATACATACTTCCATGAACCTTTTTGGCCCTGCCTCACCTAGTTGGGAAAAGGGGTCTCTGTAAATACTGGTCTAAGAAAGAAGGATAGGGCTTGATGGCTCTAAAGCCCCATATGTTTGGGCTGAACAAAGCAGCCCTGGAATCTCCAGACAGTAGCCCAGTCTATTGAGAGCCTATCAGGGTGTTATAATAATGTTTCGTCCTTCATCATTGATACAGTAGCTCCTAAATATTCTCTCTCACTATTTATTAACTCAGGCATCTAAAATATTCCTAGATGCCCAACCCATAAAATAAAATATGCATATAAATGACTGCTAATCCCACCCTGGCATATAAATATCCAGTAGCATAGAAGAATAAAATAAAATAAACGCAAAAATCCCTGCAAGTCTCAGCCCACCCCTCCTCAAAAGCCTGGGAAGAAAAGATTCTGTCCTCATAGGTTACCATAATACACAGATCACTTGCAACACATGCAATATATAGGAACCAGATTGAAGTGCTCTTCAGGGAACATTGTGTTCACTCTGATCAATGGCAATACGCAGAGTTCTGGGATACTTTGACATGGCTCCAATACAAGTGAAAAGAGCTCCCTTCATTGCAGTTTCCAACCAGCAATTTTTTTTCCAGGCAGACACTGTGGTAAGGGACACTACTAATCTTGGCACTGTTCCAGAAATCACTTCGCTGTGGTAGGTCAGGAACAGAGCTGAATGAAAATGTTCAAGTTTCAAATACATTTTCTATCACAATTTTCAATTTTGACCAGAAAAGAGGGTGTGTGTGTGAGAGAGAGAGAGAGAGAAATTTGGCAAAATTTGTGATTTTGTTACACAGTTCTACCCAGGAGTGACTATAAGTGAACGCTGCAGTCAGTATATGCCTCTGTGATACAGAGCTGGGTGTGACACAGAATGCTGTGGTCTGTGCTGGGAACTCCTGTTTTCAAATAGTGGCTCCGACTTGCTGTGTGGCCTTACAACTCAAAATTTCAAAAAATGAACACTGACTGTGGGTCATCTGTCATTTTTGGATGGCCAGCCTGAGACACCTACCTATCTTCAGTTGGGCACTGAACAAAATGGAGACACTCCACCAAAGTTTGTGGACATTTAAGCAGGGCCTGAATGAGTTCTCATCTGACATTTCATGATACATTGGGGGAAAAGATTTCAGGAGAAGATTGTATTTGCATAGATACCCATACTCTGCCTAGGTGTTCAGCAGACAGAGCTGCTTTGCCAACGTGATCAACTCTGGCTGGTTTTGGGTTACAATTCACATTTGTATTGAATGCAGGAGTAATGAAATGTTGTTATTGTTATTGTGTGAGTAAAAGGCACCAGAACTGTGCTTAGCCTGTCCTAATTGAGTGGATCACCCTAAGCTGAACCTCACTTGCTAAGCAGGGAGTAGGGATGCCAAATCCCACTGAACAGGAGAGTGTGTGCGGATAGGTGACCTATACAATGGTGTGGGCTCTGCCTAAAGAGTCCTAAATACTATTTGATCCTCTCATCTCCTCCCCTCTCTAGTGTTTAAAGACAGAGCTGATTGGACTCAATTGAGAGATCTTGTTTGAGTTCAGTGTTACTAGAACTAAAATCACTGATGAGCAGATCTAGCAGCTAAACCTTAGACCTGGTGTAGGGAGAAAGTTGCAGTGAAAGGCCACGAAGAGGCAGTAGCACAGAGGTTCCCTGCTACCCAGTGAAATCACTAAGAGCTGGGCTAAGTGTGGAAACCTGAAAATGTGGCATCGCAGAAGTAGCAGCAAGCAGCAGAAATAACAGCAGCATTGAGTGAGCTGCAGAGGTGGTGGCTGCAGTGGAGGCTTTGCTCGATATACACACATCTCCTTTTGGGGGTGTGGATGGGGGAACCAGTGAGAATGCATCTCTGAACTCTAGGTCTTTGCTGACTAAGGACAACCTCCTGTGAGTGGGGTACAGCAGAGGAACAGGGGAGTGGCATGTTAAAGGGACATTTGTTTGAACTTTCACACCACAAGGTGGATAACGGAAGCAAAGGACACTGCCCAGCATACTGTGGGGTCGGTGTTTGCTTAGGGTCACATGCTTTCGCATGGGGTTGTGGTGTTTTCCCAGATTAATGCTGGGCTCCTTTTCCCTTTTAAATAAATGTTTTCTTTTATTATACACAGACTTAATGCTTGCTAGTGGCGAAGGGTTGCCTCTTAAAGACGCCAAGGGGTGGGGGGCTTGAGCTGGTTCTGTTTTGTATTGTTAAGAGGAACCCCTAGATATTGAACCTGGCCCTGGTTGCTTCTGACTCCACCTGCCAGAAGGATTACAGACATTTTTGAAATTATTGGTCTTAACCTCTCTGCTCACATCTCCTGTCTGCAAAATGTGGGATGTTCTGTTCTGAATATTAATTAGTTAATGTTTGCAATACATTTTGAAGATAAGTACCATGTATTATTCCAGTGATGTGTCTATACTTTTATTGTAGCTCTTCTAACTTTTCTGTATGTATGTGTCCTAGCTGACAAAAAGGGCAGCAAGGGAGCATCCCACCAGCATCCCTCTCTGTCCCCAGTGGACCTCCGCTGGGATTTCTGGAGTTCCAGCAGCTCCCTCACATTCAACAGCAGTAACAGTCTTCTGGGGGCATCATTGGACAAGTCCTCTTCAGGCAGCATTACCAGCAGCAGGGGCATCCTCTCTCAGCTGCTAACAGCCAGATAATTTAGTCAACAGTCTTCGTTCTCCTGATGCCTTTAAACTCCACACATTTACTACACCACTCTCTTGGCATTAGGCACCGTTATACTTACCCCTGACTGGTCATCTGTGTTTCCACTGTCACTGTTTGATTATCTCACCATTTGATTCTTTTCAGATGGTGTCATTTCATTTCATCCAGGCAATCTGCACTTGTCTTTTCCCTCCTCACTTTCACACTCCATCCTCCTCTTCTGCTCCCCTCGCTCCAGCCCGTAACTGCACTTCAGCATCAACCCATTTCTCATGCTCGCTCCTCTCCTATGCTCCCATCTCATCCACCCCATTACCTAAGTTCACACATTCAGGAATACAAAATAAAAAGTTAAAGGCATTTAGAACAAACACATTCCTGAAAAAAAGGCGGCGAAGCTATCAGCATTCAAATATAACAAATGTATGCACTCACTTAAACTTGTTGGTTTTGTCAAACTTGTCCGTCCTTCTCTCACTCACTCCATTTCCTAAATATAGTTATTGCTGTGAAGTGACTTGATGCCTCTGGGCAGCCACAATGAAGAATTGAAGCAGAAAAACTGACATGAGGTTTGTTGTTGACACAAAAAGCAGCCAGAGGAAGCTATTTGCAGCATCCAACAAGTCTGATCGGTCCTACAAAACCCAGGAAGTATGCTATCTATTTTTGTGCGCCATCTATTGGTATACTATCTATAACTAACCAGTTCCATATATACCAACACAACACATTCCTCAGGTCTCGCATCATGTTTAATTTAAACATGGGCTCCTGTGCTAGATCCATGCTGGTGAACCTGTGCACCCACCAGAAACCACACTGAGCAATGTAGGATCTGTGTGGGCCTGAGTGCCCATCTGCACAGGTCTGATTGCAGGGGGTTGAGCCCATAGATGGGTAAGCTTTCCCAAGCGGGTCCCAAGTCTCATTTGTCATTTAAAATGCCATGCACATTTATGGCAACGTATCAAGAACAGAACAATGATTAATGCTTGTTTCTTATAGGAATATATTTACTTCCATAAAAAATAAATGTGTCTTAGCCCATGACTTCCCTAATTTTATTTATTAAAATTTAAACATAAAATAAAATCTAATGTCTAACTCTGCTAGATTATGTCAGAATAAATGAAAGAGATCACTAAGATATGTGCCTTGCCTATCATTCTATTGGACTGCACATTGTTAGAGAGGGATATTTAAAAAAAAATGTTCCAGTAATCAATTTCATCTCTTAAGAGTTACAGCTTCCTTTCCAGTAGTTTCAGTTCACACAGTTTTATGCTTTTGCTTTGAATTTCTGTACATACAATCCCAAAACTTCAGGCAAAGCCAGTGAGATTTGTAAGATCTATCAAAAAACCTGGATTCTTTTGGTGGTTTCAGGCCAGTTTGCATATCTTTGTGTATCACTCTTCGCTCTATAATAATAAATATTAAATACTAATACAGAGCTCTTATGTAGCACTCTTCATCAGTAGATCTCAAAACGCTTTACAAAGAAGGTAAGTATCATAATGGCCTGACCCAACACTTCCAAATTTGCAAGAAATTTGGCTTCAGGTCCAAACTTCATGTCTCAGGCCCACTGCTAATTCCTTCCTTTTTCTGTCTGCAGCCTCTTTGTATGATGGAGCAACATTTGTCAGTGTTCCATTACATATGCAAAATGAGCTTCACCAGTAGTCCAGAGCCAAACTTTGTGTTCTGCTTTTTCCCGAGTTTCATAGGATTCCTGTACTCACAGTTTCATGTACAGTAGGTGTACCTGCTTTTCCTGGGGACAACTTACAGCAACAATAAAATGCTATCCATATACAGCAGCCACAGTTTTTTTTTTTAAAAAGGTTTCAATGAAACTACAGAACATAGTAGGATATTCCCTTACAAGCCCTTCAGTGAGTTTGTTCAAACCGTGGCTTGGGCTACTCTGCAGCAAGAATTCATGATCAAAGATTCAGACAATGTTAGTTCCTGTTTGCACTGCAGCTGCTCTGCAGCAAGCTCTTCTCTCTTTTTTTTCACATTTCAGAGGCTGCTAACATTCATGGGAAATGTACTGTGAAGGTGAGTTATCAATCTACCAAGTGATAAAGGTTAGGGAAAACTTGAGAGGATCCAGTCGAGAGACCCTGTGTTGAAGGTACTCGAATTGTTTTCCATATGCTCTTTATTTTCACCTCTCCGATGTCATTATCTTTTCCCACTTCAGTAAGTTTTGGCTTCTAACTAAAGCTATAAGATCAAAGTACCTTACCTTCTTCTACAGCTAGCAGATGTGGTGAGCAAATCGCCAGAGTATACTTGTAGATAAATGAGAAGAACACTCAATTTATGTACTTAGTGTTGCAAATACTGATTTTGCCATCAGTATGTATCAGTATCAGCTATGGCTGTGTCTTAGTTTTGTTGAATTTTTGCATTCATGTCTGGGACAATTTCTTTATTTCTCTTGTAACAGCTACAATAGGGTAATAATTGCAATTATAACTTTGTATAAATAACTTTCAAAAAGACTATGTTACAGAATGTTAAGATTGCAAAGTCAAGCGCTCAAAAGTTGACATTCTAGAATTAGGGTTCCCTGTGCAGCCATAATTCAGCCCCCTTGTGTGTGTATACATTATGATACAGTCTTTAGTTACATGATCACATGTTATTTTTTCCCACAGGACACTTGCCTCATTTAGCGCACAGGCAGGACTGTGCTCTGGAATGAATCAACATTGTGTACTGGATAAGGCTGTTGACTGTAGGGCCCTTGCCTCACTCGTTGCAGAAAGTTATAAGAAAACAGGGTCTTAAAACAGGAAGTATCAGGCAAGCTTAACTATGGGCATCATTCTCTGTGCCCATAGTTACATACCTACATAACTCCTAGTATATGCAAAAATGTAAAATACAAGAACAATCTTAAGGTTGTAAAGTCAGGGACTCAAGTTACAAAATACCAATATAAGGCTGCCCCCAAAACTTTAATTCCACATGCTTGTGAGTATACATTATGATACAGTATGTAATTACATGGCTAAATACAATTTTTTCAACAGAATTCTATTCCTTCCCAGTAATATATATTCCTATATCCCATTTAACCATTTTGTTGAACTTTAAATTTTTGGTTACAGTCCAGATCTCTCAGAGTTGCCTACACTCAATATTTAACTTTAAAAAACTCCACACATGACATCTCCTTGAAAGAGAGACTAAGAAGAATTGGACACTATGGTCACAATATGGTCACATCTTGATTAAAATAATGTTAAACATGGTAAAGCCTGTAAACTGCCAAACAAGGGCATGTACATGAGTAAATATTTGTAGGACTTGGGCCTAAAATTAGTGAAGTGACCTGATTCCCACAATTCTCCTCTGCTAGAGAGAAAGCAAATAGGTTGTGAAGCTTTTAGGGTAGGAAGAGGAGTATTGGTAAAGGGGAGAATAGGAACTCTTTCAGGTTCCAGGTTGGTTTCATAAAAACTCCAGAGAAGAGTGGGGACAGGAAAATAAGACACACGAATATCTGAACTGCTTTCCCTTCCAAAAAATACAGAAGGAGGAAACTTCAGAGATGAATATTTATGAAATTTTCTCTTTTGGTCATTATTTACAAAGTCTTTCAGTGTGAGCAAAGGCAACCAACTTATACATTTTGAGTAAATCGTGTAAATACCTAACTTCTACTAGCCACAGAATAAGGCAATTATTTTATGTAAGTATGTAACAAGGTATCCATTAAATACGGCACTGATAAAGCTCTACGATGTTCTTGGTTGGATTTGTGAAGGATTTACCACAATGCAGGATAAATTGCCAATTTCATTTTACACATTTATATTTCTTAAAATTCTCTGCACCTACAATTCTAAATGTGTAATTTTTAAAGGTTAATTCAGAAATAAACAAGATGTGGAATCCTAGTTTTAGATAGGATAGCAGAAACAGTCATTCACCTTTTAAATCAACAGTACTTCTGTGTAATTGTTTTGTAGTTTGAATCCAAAGAATAATATGGATATTGGATTGTATATATCACAAAAGCAGTTCCAAATGAACACGGCACACAATACTAACGAACTATTAGCTTGGTACATTCAACACACCAAAGTTTGTACTGTAAATAATGATAACTTGTGTCTATATTTTATATAGGTAGACACAACAGCTCGTTTAAATTGATTTGGAAGTGAGGTTAGGAAAGGTTACTTTTGTGCTTCTCCTACAGCAAAGGAGTAGAAGCACATATTTTTCTTGTGATTATTTTGGTAAAGGGATTTGCATACAATTACTGTGACAATTTCAGTTCCTAGCAGGAACAAACACAGGAGGAAGTAAGTACTCGCCATATGATTAGACTAATTTATTATGTCCCACCGAGGCAAGCTATATTCAAAGTAATCATAAACTCATGTTCAGGCTTTGGTAGAGTGAATATATTTAATTGGCCCATATTAACTTTCAGGTGTAGGAACTGACATTTAGGAGAAAATATGGAAATGTGTATAACAGCTGAAGAATACATAACAGGTGAAGGCAAAGTTAACAGGTGAAGAATACAGACATTAAGAACTGGGATTAATGTGAAAGAAAAGAAACCAAGATGGAGATCACAGTAAGACATAGGGAATAATTTCCACCAAGCTATTCCTGATACCAATGGATTGTTGACCTTGACTCTGCTAAGTTTTAACTGACCTCAGTCTTAAATGTTTGGAAAAGACTCCACTGATCAATCAGTAACTGATCCAAAGATGATATGGGCATGGTGTTTCATTGTATTATGATCCTTACACAGATAGCACAGGCCATTTTGCATGGAAATGGTTTTCTCTCTACTTCCCTATATCACTCACTTTTCTCTGCTATGCCCTTATATTCCCTGCCATTTTCTTTTATCTCCTCCACTTCATCCCCTTTCTTTGTACCCTCTCCACTGGTCTATCCAATTCTCTTCCACCTATACATAGCTTTCCCTCCCCCGTCTATTCCCCCATGACCTATGCTACTCTTTCAATAGCATTTTTTCCCCCAGAAATACTTTCCATTGCTAGAAGATTTGGCGTATTTTTTCATTTTTTTTAACAGCTGGCATTCTCTCTAGTGCTGCTGCCTGTCTCCACACTAACCATACACATAGGAGAACTAGAGAGAATGCCAGCTGTTGAAATAAACCAGAGGAAGTAAATCAAACCTTCTAGCAATGGAACTTATTTCTGAAAAAACAAACAAACCAACCAACAAAAAAAAAAATCACACCAAGAACTGAGGGCAACACGCCCTTCCATGACCCAAGTGAGGGGAGAAGAAAAGTACTGAAAAATACTAGCCACCAATCCCCTCAGCTGCACTCGTGCTCAGCTCTGAGGCTTCTGTGTAGCGTGCTGGACTCTTCCTTCCTGACATGGACCCAGTAAAGTGGTAGGGCTGAGGTTTCAGGCATCTCCTTTAACACACATGTCCAGGGTATCTGGGAGCTGGCTAGAAGAGATGACTAAAGAGCCCAGATGAAAAGCACTGACTCTAACAGGGTGTAAATGCTCCCATGTAAGGGAAATCTGAGGTGGATTTAAATATGTAAGAGTCCATGACTACTCAACAAGTGTAAAAGCCCTTTATAATGCTTGCAGCAGAATTCCATACAATTTTTGGTACAAACAGAAGTTCACAGGATGTATTGTGGTCTCGGTAGCACCAATACAAAACCAAAGTAATGCCACTGAAATTACTGGAGTTACTCCAGATTTGCCCTGGTGTAAGAGATTAAAATCTGTCTGAGCATAATTTGTTTTAGTCAATAATTTATCATTTGTTAGGATGCCATTAAATTCCCCCTTGAATGACCCATGCTCCCCTGCCCCCAATGAACTTGTGTCAGGAATAGCATTCTGTATCATTGTTGCTCAAAAATTGCTGTGAGAAATTGCTTCCTAATGATATTTTTCATTTCTATTTTGGCTTCTGCTCTCTTTGCCCTTTTCAGTGTGAGGGATGAGAAATTTTTTTATGAAGGAATATCTTAAACACTATAAATTACCTCTCCTGGCCATTTTTCTCAAGAGAAACAGTGTAGATTTGAATTTTCTAGTCTGCTTAACACTGAGAGGCAAATGTTATTACATGGGCACCAATCAATGCTTCAGGGCAGATTCTCTGTGAGAGGCGCAAAGTAAGCAGACATCACCTCCAGG
Source organism: Lepidochelys olivacea (assembly GCF_965140295.1). Classification (NCBI taxonomy): domain Eukaryota; kingdom Metazoa; phylum Chordata; order Testudines; family Cheloniidae; genus Lepidochelys; species Lepidochelys olivacea. The sequence continues at coordinate 36,865,569 of NC_140411.1, read as the reverse complement.
GCCCTGCCTGGGGATTCCCCAGGAGTGTCAGACTGACCTCCAGATGAGCTCTGTGTAATCTTGAAAGCATGTCTTTTTCACCAATAGAGGTTGGTACAATAAAACGTATTGTCTCACCCACCTTCCCTCTCTAATTCACCCTGTAGTCATACTGCTGGCATATTCGCCACTCCCTGCAGGTCCTAATGCAGGGGGCCTGCTGGGTGGAGGGGGGAGGGGCGCAGATACTGTCATGCGCTATGCTCCAGCTGTCCCAGCTGATATATGGGCCATTGCTGGTGTCAGTTAATAGCCCTCAAGGAATGGGGCAGGAAATGAGTATGAAATAGAGGAGAGACAGGGTGTGGCCAGTTCATATATCCTTAATCATAATCCAGAGAACAAAATAGTGTGCCTAGAAGCCTGCCTTAGGAATTGCAGTTATTCCTATTACCCTCTAGGAGTTGGTGCCTATTTGATAGTGCTTAAAGTGTGATTCTACTCTGGGAAGTGAGTATGTAGAAATGACACCTTTTTACATAACAGATGAGAGCCAATATAGCTAATAAGAGGGAGTCAGAGGGATTCTATTTCTTCTTGTGAATCATCAACTCTGAATTGTCCACTAAATTCTGATTACAGGGTTACTTGATTACCTGAGCTTGCAGGGCTGGCAGTAGGGGGAAAAAACCCAAATTGTTTTACTTTTAAATTTAGGACAGTTGATCTAGATGACTCTGAGAGAGAATTAATATGGAGAATTAATGCCATGCCATTTTTGCAGTCAGTTTTCAGAGTAGAACTGCGCTCAAAGAGCTGTATGTAGAAGAAATTGATAGGAGGGTGAGCCAGGTGCTCCAGCCACTGACATGGAAATGGCCCAAGGCTGACTAGAAAAAACTATCTTTCTCAGCCAGCTGCTCAATGTCTTGTGAGGTATGCTAGGCACAATGCATTTGCTGGCACACCAACCTACTGTACTGCACCTCTCAGTTTATTTCATATTACTGGTTTGTCAGTAACAAAGCATCCAATGCTCAGCAGCTATAACTGTGGCTAACCACTGCTCTCAGTTAGCCCTCATATGCAATTCCTCGTGCAAAATCCTCTTTGTAAATTGTTGAACATATGCTGAATGCTAAGTAGTTGCACTTAGGCTCCCAGCTTTCTTTCTGGAGCCCACATGATCAAACCTTAAAAGGAAAAGGCATTGGTCTTTCAATATTCTAACACAGGACAATGTTAATTATAACACCAAGGACAGAAATAATTCTCCTGAAAAAGTAAATAAACTAGTGAATTTTGGCCCAATGTTCAGTGCTAACAGAGATCAAATTACAGAAGCACTGGGTGTATAAGACCAGAATCTATAGCCTGTAACACATCTGAAATGTTCAATATATTCTTTTCTTTAATCTAGCATTAAAATCAAGTAAGTAAGGAAGGAATTTACTATCTATTATACCGTATACATATAACAGAATAACTGAAGACCACATGAACACAAGGGATGGTGGGACAAAGATATAGATCAGTAAGATAACAAAAGAAGTGAAACTTGAGGGAACACTTTATGTTTATTTGAGATGTTTTGTGAGTGTGAACTTCAGGTGTAATCATCTGAGTTATGCTTCTAAATTTGTCCCTGGTATCACACCCAAATGATTTCAGCTGAATGAATGGATGAATTCAGGGATGAATTTGACCCATGTCCTGTGTCATCATTTGAGCTGCCATGTTGTTACTCCAGTAAAAACATTCATGGCAGGATAAGAAGAGATTCCTCCTTAGCTTAATTTAATACAGTAGATGTACTGTATTCGTTAGTGGAAAATGTTCTACAAAAATCTGTCTGTACCTACATTTAACATACTATTGATGATGGCATCTTGACGTGTATATCATTGAATGAACACATAAAAACATCTCAGTTTCTTAATTTAAGAACATATTCTGTCAAGAAAAATGGGGTTGTAATTATTTGATAAAATGTTTCTTTTAGGTTTTATCTTTATTTGAAAATAATGTTAATACTCACTATTCAACTTTCCTCTCTATGGTAATTTAAATGAATAAGTCAATTTTTAGCAGAAGAGTCTTCTGTAGAGTGTTAATTCATTTTCATGATCAAAAAGGTTAGTATGAGCCTGAGACAACTATCAAGAAATATGAAATGTATGAAATATGTCTGTACAGAATATCTTGTGATACGGAGCTTGGTTAAAATTTTATAATCCTATTAAGCAGTAATTTTTATTTATATATACATAATTACAGTAGTGTCCAGAGACCTCATTGTGCCAAGTGCTGTCCAAACACGTCCAAAGAAACAGCCCTCACCCAGAAGACCTTGCAATCCTGCTGTATCCAAAAAGAAGGGTCAGAAACAATTGTCAAGGGATAATGCCATATTTTAAAAGCAATTTTTCCATATTAATGCATTATCTTAAAAATAAGACAATAATTTCAATCATAGAATATCAGGGTCGGAAGGGACCTCAGGAGGTCATCTAGTCCAACCCCCTGCAGGACCAATCCCCAACTAAATCATCCCAGCCAGGCCTTTGTCAAGCCTGACCTTAAAAATATCAAAGGAAGGAGATTCCACGACCTCCCTAGGTAATGCATTCCAGTGTTTCACCACCCTCCTAGTGAAAAAGTTTTTCCTAATATCCAACCTAAACCTCCCCCACTGCAACTTGAGACCATTACTCCTTGTTCTGTCATCAGCTACCATTTGTTTTTAAAAGTATGCCTATAGATATACTCAAGTAGAGTTAGTCATTCAAAAACAGAGGTTCAAAAGCAGGCCCAAAAGAAGACAGTAAAGGAATAAAAAGAAATTTTTACAGCACAGTTGTGTCACTAATTAACTGGATATTGTGCTTTGGCATTTCTTTTGCAGTAGTGGAGATGGGAAAGTGCATAGAACACATTCTAGATAGTGATATTCAGTGAACAGTAAGAGAAAAATATAAATATTGCTTTGAGTTAGTATTAGTTGTGAATTATAGGACAAGTCCTGTTTGCATTACTCTTCAAAGTACTCCTATTGACGTCAATGTGAGCAGGATTTGGTCCCATATTTGAACTGCGACAAAATTAACATTTAGGAAAGAGCATTTTATTCACAGGCTCCTTAAAGCACTGATTGGATTTGAAGTTTTAAAAAATGATTGCTGTGCTGCTAGAAGAAGTTACTGGTCGTGGTTTACAGGCTCTGATTCCACACTTAAGCATATGTGTCACCGGCTTCAGCCTGACTACTCACATGCTTGTGCTAAGGGGTTTTGCTGAATCAGAGCCATCATGTTGAAGAATTTATACTATGGGTATTTCATAGAATCATAGAATATCAGGGTTGGAAGGGACCCCAGAAGGTCATCTAGTCCAACCCCCTGCTTGAAGCAGGACCAATTCCCAGTTAAATCATCCCAGCCAGGGCTTTGTCAAGCCTGACCTTAAAAACCTCAAAGGAAGGAGATTCTACCGCCTCCCTAGGTAACGCATTCCAGTGTTTCACCACCCTCTTAGTGAAAAAGTTTTTCCTAATATCCAATCTAAACCTCCCCCACTGCAACTTGAGACCATTACTCCTCGTTCTGTCATCTGCTACCATTGAGAACAGTCTAGAGCCATCCTCTTTGGAACCCCCTTTCAGGTGGTTGAAAGCAGCTATCAAATCCCCCTCATTCTTCTCTTCTGCAGGCTAAACAATCCCAGCTCCCTCAGCCTCTCCTCATAAGTCATGTGTTCCAGACCCCTAATAATTTTTGTTGCCCTTCGCTGGACTCTCTCCAATTTATCCATATCCTTCTTGTAGTGTGGGGCCCAAAACTGGACACAGTACTCCAGATGAGGCCTCACCAATGTCGAATAGAGGGGAACGATCACGTCCCTCGATCTGCTCGCTATGCCCCTACTTATACATCCCAAAATGCCATTGGCCTTCTTGGCAACAAGGGCACACTGCTGACTCATATCCAGCTTCTCGTCCACTGTCACCCCTAGGTCCTTTTCCGCAGAACTGCTGCCTAGCCATTCGGCCCCTAGTCTGTAGCGGTGCATTGGGTTCTTCCGTCCTAAGTGCAGGACCCTGCACTTATCCTTATTGAACCTCATCAGATTTCTTTTGGCCCAATCCTCCAATTTGTCTAGGTCCTTCTGTATCCTATCCCTCCCCTCCAGCGTATCTACCACTCCTCCCAGTTTAGTATCATCCGCAAATTTGCTGAGAGTGCAATCCACACCATCCTCCAGATCATTTATGAAGATATTGAACAAAACCGGCCCCAGGACCAAACCTTGGGGCACTCCACTTGATACCGGCTGCCAACTAGACATGGAGCCATTGATCACTACCCGTTGAGCCCGACAATCTAGCCAGCTTTCTACCCACCTTATAGTGCATTCATCCAGCCCATACTTCCTTAACTTGCTGACAAGAATACTGTGGGAGACCGTGTCAAATTTATTGGTTTGACCAAATTTATTGGTGTCCACTGCTTAACCCACTGTTTAAACCCAAGGGGGGATGATTTTCACTAGAAAATAAAAATTCCAGTCTCTCTCTGTTAATGTATCCCTGTATTTCTGCAGTAGATGCTCTCCGACTTTACTTATACCATGTTAAAAATGTCTGTTTAGCTTTCCAAGACAGAGCTCCGACAGAAATACAATATGCCACCATCTCCAATTCTTGGTTAACTGTATGTGAAAGACAAACTCCAGTCTTACAATTTCTGTCCCTTCCTGTACTTTGCTCATCTCTGGCCATGGGTTATTACTACACTCACAGTGCATGTGTTGGGGTTTCTTAAGAATGCAAGCTTAATAAATTATGTGATCTATTAGCAGCATGATGATACATTGGCTGCGACTATATTTTTTATTGGTCCTAATTGTTTAATTCATCAGCTGTTTTATACCACAGGATATAGATATTGTGATTTTAGATCATATTTACTAAGTGGAGTGAAATGCAAATTTACTATCCAGGCACAAAGTATTTTCTGTTTCCCACAATGCTCAAGCTACAAAAGAGCACGGGGTAAGAAGATACATGTGCTTTCTGAGATCTGCTTCTAATATTTATATAGTCAGACCAAAAGTAAGTAGGTGTTGGTGACGATGCTTCTGGTCATCTCAATTTTGAGGATGACGTTGACAATCAGAGTTTGTACTAATGACTCCATATACCAATTGGGAAGACCAACGTTCACCACACCGGCCACTGAGCCATTTGCCCACTTGTGTTGACTGAGCTGCACATTGTTTCTGTGCCTGGTGCTGTGTTTCCAGGTGCCCCATGTGATTATTCTCAAGTTGTGGACACCCACCCTTACGGTGTGGTGCCATGCCATATGATCAGTCACCAGTTGCTCAGAGGTCAAGTCAAAAAATGTTAGCTTTGTGCAGATTTTGTTTCAAAATGTCTTCGAAGTGTTTTACCTGACCTCCAGGCTTATGACGGCTACAACTTAAAGGCATTGGGAAGGGCAGTGAGGTATATGAGTTAAGGTTGGTGTGGATGTGGATGTTGGACTGTGTGTGCAATTCCTTGTTTCTGTTTTTAATGATTGTGCTGATAACTTGTGTTGCTCCAGCACCAGATCAGAGAATAACTCACTTAACCCATCAGGGAGCTTTTAGGTACAAACAAGGTGGCTTATACACCCTAACTTTTCTGAAATATGTTCACCCCAGTACTCACACAGAAGGCTGAAGAACTTCAGATGAGTCTGTTGATCAGCAAGCCTCTAACATTTGAAGTTGCAGGGAAATAACAAAGCTGCTCCACCTCCCCAGTTCTCTCTCCACTGAATCTGGAGAGAGCTGAGTGATAGAAACTAACAAAGGGCCAGCTGGCTTATCCAGCCAAGCCTTAGTTATCCATGCCAAATTATCACACATTAAAGAGTAAGCGTAGTTTCCTCAGTGTGGGGCTAAGGGCTGTATATGCTCCAAATCCGTTCCTGGTTAAAACACAGTTATCTCCTAACCTGGACACAAACATGGCTCCAAATTGTACCAGAGACTGGCGTTTACCGGTAACGTGGAATGAGGCTAAAACCTTAGTCTGACTAAAGCTAATTTTTTCCCCAGAAACATCTGTATTTCATTTTTAGATTTCCCAACACTAACTTTCCCCTGCATATGATTCATATCCACTTTTACAAATTCTGGATGGTCACAACATTTCAGCTGTGATGTACTGATGATATGCTTTGGCGGAGCATTGCATATATTTTGCTATCATGCCTTAGAAGGGTCAAACTGCAGCTTTTTGTTTTCTCAATAAACAGTGTTTCAAAAAATGAATATTTCAAATATAACCGAACACTGTACCGAATACATACCTCCAATTTCCCACTAGAATTTCTGATATTTTGATGTTTAATTTTCATATTACCAGTATGCTAATTTTATTTCCAGACAGGTAAGAATGACACAGGTAGGCGTATATAAACATATCCAGTAAGGAGAGCTAGAAAAAACTGTCATGGATGATCCTCAGTCACTTACAAGTCTATCTCAGACACAGTCAATGTTTTTGCATAAAGGAAGTTTGAAAAGAACCTCTTGCAGTCATAAACACTGCAGAACATTTACCAGGGAGACGTTAGAATGCATTAAGGCTAACTTGCACCAAACTGACATTTAAACATTCAGTTTGAATAGGCAAGTTTTTTTGTTGGTACAGTAACTTGCTCCAGGCTCACATGTCTACTGAAACCCCGGGGGCATTGAACTTGTGGTCTCATGCCACTCAACACTGGTAGCAAAAAAGGTCTTTATGCTGCAAGACAGTAACACTCAAATCTGAAAGCCACACTGTTCTTTAAATAACAATTTTTATATTTTATGGCACATTTCTCCTCAAAAGCCATGTTTTCCATTGCACTGCATCTTCAGCCCTCCAAAGGCTTTATGTCCTGCAGAATGATTAAAATGCCAACATCTTTTACACACAGACAACTACAGATATTCTGCCCCTGTGTATTTAAGATGCATAATTAAAACATAGTAATATGCCAAATATTCCTATATGCTGAGACTGCCAATACCTTTCTTGGGATTTCCATCAACATTCTCAAAAGACTCACTGGCAAGCTGTTTTTCTACAATAGCCATAATCATAGAAGGCAGCTGAGCAAACACCAATTCCTATAAACATTGTGGGTCAAGTTAGTTGGCAATTTAAATGGTGGTGTAAGTGACATGTGGGGCATAAACTAATCAAGAGGCAGGTGTAAATCCCTGTAAGTGGACATAAGTACTGGATTGTGCACTAATTTAACATTCAGTGGGTGTGCAAAATGATTGTTTCTGACATGCCCTGGGGGCACAAGAGTGAGTATAGTGAAAAAAAAAAACAACCAAACAACTCACAGGAGAGTGTGAGATAAAGTAAGCCCATCCCACATATACGCACCTTCCTGTGAGTTGCTTTTCCTGTTTTACTCTCTCCTCCGCTCCCTCGGTGTCCATGTTACACATATGGTGGATGCTTACTGAATGCCAAGTTGGTGAAATTTCTAGTACTTTAGTGCACTCACAAGCATTGTTGTTCTCTGAACAACTTACATGCACAAGTAATTTGCATCACCAATTAAACTGGCACAGAGACTTACGTAGAAGTTGTACCAACTTGCATTGGATTCAGATTTGGCCTAGTTGCCCAATTCTAAGGTCTGATTGGTAAGTTGGGTCTTTCTTAGAATGTTATAATTATGCATCAGAAGAAGAGGAAAACCAATGGCTACGAGCTGCTGCTGAAAGGGCATCTTGGAGCAGGGTAGTAAGGGGAGCAAGGGAGCCAACAGTCCAAGGAAATCAACAAAAAGACAAATCACTTGGAAAGAAATGTTCAGAATAGTAGCAGAGAACAGATTTACCACAGTGTATTACTCCAATTTTATGCTGGTGCCACTCCATTGAAAACAACTGAAATGATTAAAACCTGCAAAGTAGCAGTGGTGTAAAACTGGAGTAATAGGGTGGTGAATGAGCCTAAAGGTATCTACACTACCGCATATATATATTTATTTTTGTATCCCTCCAGTATGACCTGTTTTTTCACCACGGAAGGATGCATTGCATGCAGTCCTACCAAAAATGATTTTTAAAAATCAAGGAATAAAATTCAGAAACTGTAATCCAACAGCAGTGGTTCATACAGACTGTGATCAAACTGGCTATTGGTAAAATTCCGTGGGGGCTCGATGGCATTGGTCATTAACATCATAGCAAACCTGAAGCATGCACCAATATCCTAACCAATGCTCAACTTATTGCTATAATATTCTGAAGTATTTTTATATTTAAAAAACTGGAAAACGGACCCACAAATACTAACTATATCCGCCAAAATATAAAGTAACGAGCAGCATACACAATAGACCAAAAGGAAGTAATCTTACATTCTAAACATATGTTATTTGAAGATTTGAAGATAGCAAGGAAAAGTCTCACTAAATAGTACATCAACTAATTTCTAATTGCTCCCCAAACCATTGATTTTAAACTTACTCCAAGGCTGAGATCAAGTGTTGGCTCAAGACTGAAGCAATCAAGTTCAAAGACATTCATGATAATCATATAAAAACTGTGACTGTTGCTCATTATGTGGGCCTGGTACCTTATGCTGACTTAAAACATCTTTCTGTTTCTCAAAGACCTATTGTTGTTCTTGAATACATTTAAAAGAGCCGAATTATGAAAAAAGCATGAAACATTTTTGTGCTACTTTATCTCCACGTGATTTCAAACAAAACAGAACATTTTATCTGGTGTCGTTCTCTTGTAATTTGACTAACATTTAGGGCCTGATTCTGACATCCTTATGCACTTTTGTCTGATTTTGCAACTAATAGCATGTGAGCAGTATGCTGCATCCACGCGGAGCCCCACTGACTTCTATGGAGTTCCACGTGGGCAGACTTTTCCTCAAGCAGAGCTCCACTGAAGTCAATGGGGCTCCACACAGTCTTCCCACAAATATATTATCAATGGCAGAGTCTGGACCTAAGCGTGGAACCTTTCCCCATGAACAGTCCCAGTGAAACCTTCAAGTCTGAGGCCTCTCTTTTGACTGAGCTCAGGCAAACTTCACTCCGCTCACCACTGTATATGACAACTGGGATTCAAAGTGATGCAAGCAGGTAATGCGCACTGCATCCCCCAACATCCTCATATGGAGCAAGCGGTTCTCCAGCTGAAAAACAAGTCACATAGCTAGGAAAAATTTCTTAAAGGGGCCTTTCTCTGCTTCTTCGGAACCTAACACCCACCTCTTTATCCCCATCCAAAACACGATGATGAGAAGAGAGAAAGTCCACCTGACTGGGCTACTTGGGGATCAGGGATGGAAGAATGTAACCCCAGCAATGCAAGGTAATAAAACAAATGGAAAAAGAACTCCTGTCTCATAGTCCAGGGTAGAATACACGGAATAATAATACACGGAAGAAAGAGAATATACATACAATATACCAGGAAGCAGAAAATGTCAAAATGATGTGTAGGATTAAATTCAGCCCTATCAAGGATCTATTGGAGCTGTAATGAGCTAGAACTAGGGGCAATCAGGCTCTGGTAGACTGCAGTCATTATTCCAGCCCATAAAATGAAGAAGTTGCTGAGTAGGGGCTTCACCCTGGCTTCATGTTGGGAAATAGCTTCCATCCTTCAGCCCCCACCTCGATAAAACCCAATGGCTTTAGACTGTGTCTGTGCAGAGTGAATTTCACTCAATTTCCTTTCTTCCTGGATTATTGTTGAAAGGCTTCATTGAAAAATTGTGTTTTGAGTAGAGATTGGAATGAAGAGAAGATGCGCAGTTAGAGGGTACTAACAGCAGTAATCATCTTTGTTATTGTCTCTTTCAGCAACTGATGCAGCTGGAGCCTCACCTTCAATTTAGGGGGTGAAATTTGCATTTTGCCATTACTTTCAACAGGGCCTGCAATTTCCTCCTAGGATGTTTAACTCATAGTGTAGTCCTAAAACTGCCTGCAGTAAATAGGACTACAACAGATAGTTTCAAACATCCACATGAAGAGCTTTAAAAATGGCAGCAACAAACTAAAGGCCCAGGGGTCAATTTAAATTTTTAATACAGTAATTAGTATCTGTGGCTGGCATGTCACCTTTGAGAGAAAAATGAATAATGCAGCTACTAAATGTTTGTATAACCCATATTCCAAATCCAAAAAAAAAATCTTTATATTTTAGGATTATCACCATTTAAACAAACAAACCCAAATCCTTCCCCCCTGCTTAATTGTGTTGCCAGTCACAAACACCCCAACTCAGTAAGGTAGATAGAGATACTACAGAATGTACATTTGCACATCCATATACTCACACCATCCCTTGTAGAACCACCTGAAGTATTAGCCAATATCTTCCTCATCACCTTCCTTATCATCACCAGTGACGATCATTCTGGCACCTCCCAAGGACTACATCTCCTTCTACATCAGTCTACATAGGAACTACATCCCTAGGCTGGGATGCCACTTTTATAATATGTTTTGCTGACGCCACTAGGTTTGATTCATATTCAGCAGGGGATTTTCCCCCTTCTCCTTATTTGTATTTCCTCACCTTACTGATGTTGGGGTGTCTTTTTCCTATAGGTCAGCATATCAATTATCTCAACTTATTATCACATACGTCAATTTGTTACCATGGCCCTTTTGTGATTAGGTACCACATTTGATATTTCTGTCATAACTGGTTATTTTGGTTCTTTCCAAGTTCCAAGTTGGGGTATACCTGCTAAGTTTAAAAGGGTATGAACTTAGGAAAGCCCTTATGCCAGCCTGCTTTAACACATTCTTTATGTTAAAGGTCACAGCCATACATGGACCTTATGCTTTAGCTCATCACCATCTATCTAGATGAAAGGTCCCAAACATATATATGCTGACTTTGCCTTAGCTCACCATACAGGATGTGGCCTGCAGGTCCCTTGTGTGACAGCCAAAATATACTCTAATATAAACCTATAAACCTATTTTAATAAAACAAATAATCCAACCCATAAGAAAACAAGAAACTTATAAGAAAAGATATATGGGCAAACAAGCAGGCTAGCCTTAGATGTATCTCATGTACCTGTTATGTACATCAGTTCATTGCCAGGACACTTCTGTGGTTGACTCATGTATCTGTGGCTAGAACTTCCCCTTAAATTCTATTTTCAGCTTCCCAAATACTTGGGGTTTTCCATTGGGCCGTTTATCTGTGCAAAGTTTATCTGTTCAAAGTCCATAGGCCTTATGCTAACTTGCTGAAGCTAATGTCTTACAGGATACAGGCCTGTAGGTTTCTTGTATTACTGCTGAATATAATGCAAAGCAGAATATAATACAAACCAGTAAATATAATAAAGGCAAGCTAGCCCACTGGACTATAGTAGCAGTGAATAGAACAAAGGCAAACTAGCCCACTGGGCTACAATTGCAAAGCATTTATTTGTAGTAAGTTTGCAGAAAAATCCAACAATTTAAACATGCTATCAAGTGCTTAAGCATCTTAACATGGCTGAGTGTGTGAGTCTCATGAGATAATCATATCCTATGGTACTTTGAAGCAAATAGGGTAGCCAGGCACACTCAGTACTCCAGAGACGTGATTATCTCATGAGAACCACACTCTCCTCAGAGTTGTCTTACTGCTGTTTGAAAAATTCCTAATATACAGGGAAAACTGAGCTTGAAGAGGAAGAAAAAGGAAATTCACAGCTTAAAGGCAGAACAGTAGCTTCAGATGAGCTGCACGATTCACACCCACTAATTTTCCACACTTTAGAATATTTACTAACCAGTCAAATTAATGCTGAAAAAAATCCATTGATACAATATTTTGAAAAATTCATGCCTACCTACCTAGAAAATATTTCCAATTCCCACTCAGGCTTCCTTCTGTTTAATAAAGCCCCCAAATGCCCCATTTTTACAAATATAAAGGAGGGAAATACCACTTGTTTCTTTTTTAGACAGTGTTTAATTAGGAGCTAAACTGTTAAAATAATGTTTAAAGGGCAGGTATTTAAAAGCATATCTACTATAGTCAATGTGCCTGATCTACACTTGTTAAATCTAACATATAGCTGGTTCATGTGCTAAGAATCAAATCCTACAGGCCCTGGCTCAGGTCTGAGACTCAGCAGCAGTTCTGCTGCACTGCGGAGGGTGATGCAGAAGGGACACCCTTTTTATTTGCAGGAGTCCACATTTTCAAGGGCTCTCTGTGTGGTCACACATTTGACAGTATCTGCTAGAGTCAGTGGATTCTTACCCTACCATATGAATCTTCAGAATTCTGACCCAGATCATGTGAGTAGTAAGGTGGCCCTCACTTACGTCAATGAAATTGCTGGATGAGATAAGGATGGAAGGATCTTGGGGTTAATAGTGGCTTGATTAGGTTGCTCTCTATTTATTCATGTGGGAAAACATCGGCTGGTGTTTTTGGTTAACACTTAAATTCTAACTTTTTTTTTTAAGAACATCCATTTTGTCCTTTAACAAGTCTCTGTGCATATTTTTAAACAACCGTCCCCTCTTTTGGATTTTGAATTTTTCATGCATTTAGTTGCAGTCCTTCATAATTTCAAGGGGTGACCCTGCCTAGCAGGCACTGGTTTAGGGGTTCTGGACCATATACTAAATCTTATTGGTTTCCTTCCCTCGGTAAGGAGCGCCTTGGGGAGATCATGGGAGTTTCAGTCACAACACTCTCCAATTAAAACACATTGGGAAGTTTTAGTTAACATTTACATTTACAGACAGATAGACACAGTTTCCTTTATGGATCTCTTTGCACATAGTTTAAAACATCTCCCTCTGGTTTTACATTTTACCTTTTTTTCATGCACTTAGCTGTTTATCATTTGAAGGGGTGGAGCTACTTACGGGGCACTGATAGGGGTTTGAGGCCAAACATCATGTTCTGTGATGTCAAGGTAAGACGAGACCTTGGCTCTTAGCCCATCTCCAAATTTCTAATGAGAATTGTGTATATATGTACAATAGTCATTTGGCCAAACAAAGTAACTGAAAAGTTTAATATTTTTTAAGCCCAAAGGCTCTAGTTCAGATTAGAAACCAAATTAAATTTTGTGTTATCAAAACACAAATGTGTCTGAAAGGATTAACATCTCTCGTTAGCCTCCCTGGCCCATTACTTTTCTTAAAAATAGCCAAGCTGATTTGGTCTACATTTTGTATGTCAGTTCTCAGATTAAATCAAACCCTTGTGGGCAAATTTTAAACTTCAAAAATTGCATTGTAACAGAAATGCTGTTATACTACAGTGGTATGAACAACAACTAATAGTTGTATTTTGAAGCACTGCAAATAAGGGAACTTGAACCACACCAGTTTCCATTACTATTTGCTTTACATTTACTTTATATCAGAAAACAACATACTATTTTGCAGCTTGTCTTGGAGAATCCTCTAATCCCTGCATATGGGATAAAGCAAGTAATCTGAATACTCTGCTGATTTGGCTGGAAATTTTTCACATGAAAAAGACCAATAATAGGGTAAGACATAAAATATCCAAAAATACATGATTTATATTCCATTTTCTCTTTCCATTTTTTTCATTTCAAGGCATTAAAAATGGAATAAAATAATCAGTAGTCTATGTGGTACACCTCTATTCTGGCAGTAGCTCATATAGTGGGCCGGACAAATTGGCTATGATTTCAAGACTTTTTATAGCTCTCATTATCTTTTACTTCTATAAAACAAAGGGGCTTTGAAAAAGCAGCACCAGTCCTCTTACATATCATACTCGAAATCTAGTATTAAATAGAAATATCTACAGCTAACGTGTATGACTAGTGGGATGGGGCTAGAGCTGGGTGACATGTTTTCACCAAAAATGTGTTGTTTCAATTGACCCAAAACAATTCACAAATTCATGTTGATTTCACCAAATAGTTTTGACCGAATCCACAATTTTAAACTTTTCAGCAATGTCAAAACAAAATGCTTTGCTTTGACCTGACTCAATTTTTTTCAATTTCAGGCATTTTTCAAAAGCCAAGGAATACTGACAAACACGTGGGGGAGGGAGGGTAGAGGAAAACCACCTCCCTTGTGACTTTTAGCCAAGTGGTTAGAATATTCTCCTGGGCTTTGGGAGAGACAGGTTCATGATTAAGATGTCAGCGGCTACTTCTGATTGGCCAGTGATGTCAGCCTCCATTGTCGACTTGTTACATTTTCAAAGAAGCACCTTTTTGCTTTCTCCAATGCTGCCCCCACACTTGGGAGGAGCTCCTCATAAGCATCTACAAAGCTACCTCATTATCCTTCTTCCAGGCCTTCCTTAAAACTCTCCTTTGACATGATGCCTACAAAAAAGTTGACACCAGTGAAGTCACTGGTGCACTGAGACCACTGCCCATCAGTACAATCTCATTGTTTCCTTGTACTCCCGCCTGTCTGTATCCATCTATTGTCTCTTGTCTTATACTTAGTGTGACCCTCAGAGCACCCCAATGTCAGAAGGTGGGTGCCTCCCTGATATGGAACAATGAAGCTCAGCTGGCTTGAAGAGCTCAGTGCAACCCACAGACTGCTGCCCTGATATTTATTTTAAAGGAGTCTTTTAAGGTATCATTGGAAAATTAGTAACTCACTGATCATAAATGTTCTTGTCTGATGTATGCATGATTAACATTTAAAGAATTATAAATATGAACTGGAAATATGTTCTTAAAATGTGTTTGACAGGTAGGACTTTAGGCACCCTGCCCTAGACAAAGAAATGTGATTCTGTCTGCTTGAATGTGTCTCCAATGTAAATTGAGGAAGGAGAGTCAATGGAAGTATGTTTACATGAAAGGTAAACAAAGCCATCACACTAGTGAGTGGGGAGTGAACTAGCATGATGGGAGAAGGAGACTGCAAAAATTAACATGGTATCAACTCCCTGGTGGACAAAGCACCTGAGCCCTCAGGAGAATTTCCTGACTTTGAAAACAAAGAAACTTTGAGAATATAAGCAGAGAAAGAGAGAGATCTGACCTATTCCTTCACCTGAGGAAACAAAGAAACCAACAATTTGGGCTCTGTGCTGTATCTAAGAACTGGTCAGCTGTGCTGGAAGAATGACTGTGGTTAGAAAACTATGCTGAACAAAAGACTCTTGTTTGCTATGTTTTAGTCTTAGAAGCATATATTTTACTTATGTTTGTTTATAACCATTTCTATCCCAATTCCTTCTATTTGGTATCACTTAAATTACATGTTCTTTGTTAATACATGTAATCTTATATTCTTACAACCAGCTCTGTCCAGTGGTTCAAACTGAAGAGTAAAATCCTCAGCCACACTAACAGGCTGGAGTTGGGTATTGCCTGTTAAAAGGAGACGTGAACTTGATAAGGTTTTGTGAGTGCTACAGAGAGAGAGGCTGAGCATTGCAGGGGAGTCAGTTATGGGGAGACTAGAAGGGCTGTTGGTGTCACCCTGCAAGGAGTAACTAGGCCGAGTGGAAGCCAGGGCGAGACCATGGTGCTGTGAGCAGGCTGCTGGTGCCACAGCTCAGAGCCAAGGCTGCACAGCACAGAATCACCTAGGGCTACAGGGCAGACCGTGATACACCTCCTACTGGTCTGGGTGAACCCCTCATGTGTCACTCTTACATTGCAAGATTTTTAGGGCCAGGATTGTCCTTTCATCACAATGGGATCCTGATCTATGACATGATTCCTCGGCACTAAGGTCATACAAATTATAATAAATCATCATCATTGCTAAAAAGCAAATGATTCTGGAAAGTGTGGCATAATTATGTTTGGTGGTTTTTTGTTTATCCAAGTATGAGGGAAAAGGTATTAAGAAAATATCCAGATGACTTTATGAGATCAGATCACTCAAAACCAGTTTAGATTTCAAACTTTAAAATTGTCAGGTTTATTATCCTTAATTAGGAATTTGTTTTACTAGGCTTGAAAACAATTGGTTAAAAGCAGTTACAACAGAATAAGAACAATATATTGTTCATACTTAGTATGCTCTTTTCCTTACTGACCTGTTCATGTGCACTGAGCCCCCAATCCCACCCTTTGCACACAGTATAAGTAACTTGGCTGGGTGCTGGGAAACTCAGCAGAACCAAGGGAGGGAGGAGACTTCCTTCTCCACAGAACAGCAACAGAGACCATTCCTGATCACTAGTTCATCCTAATCACTAGAGTAGGCTCCAGAGTCTTGCACCTACCCAAGTGGAGGATCTTCATAATGGAGGTTCCTTTGTACCTGCATCCATCCCAAAGAGCTGCTGAATACAGCCTCCTACCTCCCCTTTGCACAGCAGATCCAGGGAAGTTCCTCTATGTTGAGAGTCCTCTGCATTCACAGAGAAGTGGAGAAGATACAACTGAAGGTAGGCAATCCAAATATATTCACATGGTATAACTGGAGAGCCACATGCAGATCCTTCACCCTAGGGACTTTCTTTGCAACTGACTCAACATTTCTCTCCTTATCCCCCAGTGTAACTCCTGAACCCTCTCCCCTTGCCTCAAAGAGGTTATCAGGAAGGGGCAATGAGGATGTGATATCAATGGAGATCTGGAAACCTCTGTGGTCCTGTTATCTGAAATTTTGCAAGTGCCCTACACAGTTTTCAAAATACAAAACTTGAGGGCCTGGGACAAAGCAGAAACCACAGGAACATAATTCAGAAGCAGCTCTGCAATTCTGAGACTGAGCTTACTCTGGCACTGGTCACATGAAATCCTCTGTTTTACTGATGATGTATTTAAACCTTTTAGTGTTTTTGTCATTTCATCTTGCATAATTTAACCACCATCATCCACATAACTTTTAAGAGCGAAATAGAAGAGAAGGTTATATGAAATTAGATATTAGCCAGCAAGATTTGGCCAAATGCCAGTAAACCACATCCCCTGAAAAAAGGAGAATGTGAAATATCACTT
This sequence comes from Lepidochelys olivacea, assembly GCF_965140295.1. Lineage (NCBI taxonomy): Eukaryota > Metazoa > Chordata > Testudines > Cheloniidae > Lepidochelys > Lepidochelys olivacea. The sequence goes on along the minus strand of NC_140411.1, from coordinate 36,848,615 downwards.
AAAAAGAAAAACAGTTTAAATGTTATGTCCCATCTGTAAGTCCAACTTCAGGACTCTTCACTTTGGTTATACATTATGTGGAATCACCCACCATGGCCATGGATTTCAGAACATGGAAAAAATATTTCCATTTATATCTAAGTTAGGTGCTCATTCAGCCCCATTGCCCTTGCAGCTGAGCGCCTTACAATCTTTATTGCAGTTATGCTCACAACACCCTTGTGAGGTTGGGGAGTCTCACTGCCCTCATTTGACAGATGAGGAATTGAGGCACATAGAGACACAAGGTTGTTCATAAAGTCTGTGGCAAAGTAAGGAAATGAACCTACGTCTCCAAGATAGCACCCTAACCACTGGCCTATAAAGATATAGAGAGAAACTCATAGATATAGACACCTCATATAGCACCTTAAATGCAAATTGTGCTTTACAACAAAATAAAAAGTTCCCCTGCCCCAAGAAGCTTGCAACATAAGGGCTAGATTAAAGCTCCTTTCTGACTGAGGGGTGTCACATACCTACACTGCTCCCCAGGGAGAAAGATTTTTGCTCATACAGGATGTTGCTTACTTCCCACAGGGTCCAGCCAGCATGTTTACAGGGTGGAGCCATAACTCTCTCCACACCCTTCCCCTCTTGTCTCTCAGGGAATGGTGAATAGCCAGAGCTCAGGGGTTGTGCTCCACAGTGAACCTGCTGGAAAATCCTGATAGCTCTATAACAACCCCCTTACTCCACTGGCGGCCATACTAAGACCCACCAAAATATAACCCTTAAATCCAAGAGAGAACAAAATAGGAAAAAATGACAGGACAAGAAGGGGTAGGAAAAGGAAAGGACAAATGAGAGGGAAATATGACTGTGTAGTCACTAGAATACCAATGCAAATGTCTTCTGGGTAATAATGAAATGTTAGCATTGTCATTACTATTATTTTTAGTAGGTGCCATAAGACAACATAATCAAATACTAATTACTGAGCAAACCCAGGTGGCCCTCCATTCTCACGTAGTGTCATGTCCTTGCTAATATCATTCATTAATTTGTTTTCACTGCAGAGGTGCAGGGTTGTTGATCTAGTTGTCTTTTTCATGCCTTAAAAATCATTCTTGGCAGGTGTGGAAGTGGAATCTTCAGGCACTAGTGCTGTTCACCTTTCTGCTCCATCAATGCCAGCGCCAAGGCCTGAGTTTCTCCATATTATCATTTTGTTGTCCAGCGCACCCTACCACATAAGAGGTTTGACATGCCTGTGAACATCTGCAGAATCTGGAGCCGAGAGGAGTTCATTGTCAGTATCAAATCACACTGCTGAATTATACAGTTGCTCAGCAGAACAATAGCTACATCAATCCAGTTTATAGTCACTGTTTCTCCCAGCTGCTGGTCTAACAGCGCACTTTGTACTTGTAGTTTATTCACTGTGCAGTTGAAAAGGTGGAGTCACAGTGGCCCAGGGCTTCCACAGCTAGTCTGACGGGCTGAAGAGCAGCGCTGGTCTCTGCAGTACAATTATACTCGGTATATACTTATACTGATTGCAGATCCCAGATCAATAAATGATTTTTACACAGATACTTTTAAAACAATGAATCTTTCCAATACTGCACTTAAGCTGTTACAGTGAGGTTTTGATCGAAAAAGCATTATTTTCCACACATGATGCTTTATTCTTCTAAAATATGGTATTTGGCAGGGGAGCATCCGAAGAAGTTACAAATATTTTTTCTCTTTTTCGAAATCAGTGGGTCCTAGAATCTGACTCCTCCGAAGAAGCAGGAGTTCAGGAAAATTGTGTATTTTCCCATCTGTTATCATAAAACCTCCTTCTTTCCCTCATCCAGAACCATCATTCTTAGCTAATCTTTCTAGGTATTCAAATCTCCCCCTCGTCACCATTTCTAAGCACCTCATAAGCCAGGATGAGTTTATCCTTGCATAAAGAAGGGATTATTATCCCCATTTTATGGCTGTGGAGATAAATCACAAAGATATTACAGACCTTCCCCAATGTCACACAGGAAGTCTGTGGCTGAACGGGTAACGGATTCTGGATCACAGGCCTTCTGGTCTAACGCTTTAACTATGAAACCATTTGTCTCGTGAACATATGTTTTCTATAATACGTCAAACACACTTAGTTGTATTCCATATGCACAATGTATAGTGGTTACCATTACAAACAATATTTGCCTATAGTTACCAGAGAATGATATGTGAAATAACTGCAGTATATCAGATACTGTTCTGTGGTAACTGCGGGTAAATGCTGACTCTTTAAATGGTAATCACTCTAATTACTATACATCAGGAATTAGTTTGCCAACTCTTGGCATGTTGCACTGATAGAAAATACCATCAGGAATAGGCCATGATTTTGCAACTTTTCTGTCAGTGACATAACACAAGTTCCAGACATTATAATGCCATGTAAACCAATTACACATGGATAGAGATTTTCAAAAGCACTCACAGCACAGGCCCAGTTCAGCCCCGGTGAAGTTAATGGGAGTTTTACCATTGACTTCAAGAGGGAGAGAGTCAGGAGAACACTGAACACATCCGAAAATCCTTGTGCAACACCTGCTTGTTCTTCTTTCATCTTTCCTGATAGCAGTTTAACTAGGTAGCACTACATTTTCTTGCTGTACAGCCCCTTTCTCACCTGGACTGTTTTCTCATAGCACTGAAATCCCTTGTTTTAAGTGCTTCACCAAATAGTTTAAATCCCTGCATCTGTAGGGAGTGATGTATTCCTTACTCACAAAGGGTTGGACTCTCACACCCTCACTCACGTTGATGTCAAGAGCCATTAGCAGAGTCGGTTACTATTCCAGGTAAGTAAAGGTATAAAAATCTGTCCGCAGTGGTCCTATTCTGTCATCCTTATTCACATGGAGCTGTGCCTTATTCTGCAAGCCTTCCCCTGATTTTCATGGGCCTATTTATTGAGTAGATACTCCTCTGTGTGAGTAAAGGTGGTGGAATTTGGCCCAAGATAACATACTAGTGAACCAGTATAAAGCCTGCAAAATCAAGCCCTAAGTACTCTGATATTCTGCTTTTTATTTCTTGTTGCTGAAAGTTGTTTTAATTCTGTAGAGTGGATGCTCTCAGCCTTGTGTTTTGCCCTGATGTGTGTGTCAGATTCCTAAAAAAGAGTCAGACTCCGAAGATTTCCTCTCATTCCCCTTCCCTGACCTCCTTCTACCAATCTAGTCCCAGCCGAGTGACTACAAATCAGAGCCAGAACCAATACGTTGGCTTGCAAATGACAGCAGTGCAGTTGCTCTATCATTGAAGAATTGCAGTGGTTCCATCTTTCTCTCTAGTGCCTTCACCCTGTGTTCACGCAAGTGTCACAGTCTCTAGTCATGATAGTGACACACGAGCAATGGTCAGAGTAGGACATCTGTGTACGAATGCATATACCCTTCCTTATTCAAATTTCCTCATAGAGCAGATCTTTGCAAACCCATGAAGCAAATATCTTGAAATTTTAGGGTTGAATTCACCCCAATCCCGGTGTTAAAAATGCCTCAGAATCCCAGGGATGCTTCCCTATCTTAGATCTGTTGGCCATCTTGTGATGCCATTTATAAGTAGGGTATAAACACACAACATCTCCCTTCCCTTTTTGCTCCTTTTCTCACTGAAAAATAATCTTGATGCAACAATAAACAAATAAATAAATAAACAAACAAACTACTCCTTTATGAATGCAATGCCAAAATAAACATTTTAAACATACGTAAGTCAGGAAAGTTGAATTTATGGTTCTTGAAGCAAGAGCAGCTATATATTAAAGCACTAAAATTGACACTTACAGTACCGTAATACTAAACTGTACTACATATGATGTATGCCCAAGGAGGATGAGTTATGATCATTGTAGGAACTATACCTTTGAATTTTCTGATGTTTGCACATTTATAATCTCACTCCGAACACTGTATTTTTGCATTTAATACATTGATGGTTTGGAAGAGCTATGCTAAGATCAAAAATGTTCTTCCTACACAATAACTCAATCAGTAATACCATGTCTCTAATAAAATATATTTTCTGTCAAGGTTTACAATAGCATTTAATTCCATTTGTGAAATTTTATACCATATATAGGAGATGATATACTTTTCAGAGGAAATAAGTAAAGAGTTGTCTCCTTTGGGTAAAAGATAAAATGATACAAGCAACATGTCAGGAATAATTATGTTAATTCATGTCATAAACACCATTACAATACATGGCCACCAGAAAACTTAAAAGTCAGACATTCAGTGCATTGAATTTAGCATTGTCATTGCAGAAGCAGTCGAGTAATAAGCTTTATACACAGCCCACATTCACAAAATTATCCAATTAAAGCACTTGTGAAATAAAAATTAGAATCTGAAAATCAAGTCTGAATTCAAGAACATATTAGATAAGCATCCTCTCTAAAACATTGCAGCTTTATTTGCACTGAGACAGGCAATAGCACTAGTTACATATAAACAGTCATGGAATTAATTCCTCTATTCATAGTTATGTAGATAGGACCTTCGGTATTAGAACTAGATCATGCATTTAACGTGAGTCCTGGTTGGGGGCAATACATAACTGCATTGCCTCAGGGGCAGCCCAAGGGCAGAAGTGTGACTCAAAGTCACAGTTCAGTCCTTGCTTTCTCTTTGATGTGCAGGGAAATAAGCAGCGCCACACCTATACCTGGTGCATTTTATTTCCCCCTCTGTGCCAGCTCAGCTGCCCTGGCCAGCATGTTGGGGGAAAGAGCCAAGGCTCTGTCCAGTCTCTGCCCCACCTACCCATTTACATGGGTGAGAAGTAGCAGCCCCATGGTGACTGCTTCCCCTCCAGCCCCATACGCAGTGATGTGACTGACTTTGTTTCATTCCCCTTACTCGTCTCCACAGGCACATAAGCTCACATCTGAGCCATTCGCTTTGGGTGTTTGTGTCTCTGAGTGGGATGGGGATATTTCCACGCATTCAGATTGTCCCCGGTCCTTGTGTGAGTACATATAGGGAAGAATGGTGCAAGGAGCCTTCTGTTTCCACCTCCTTGTGTACCACATAGCAGAGAAAAGTACAGTCCCAATCTCAAAGCTTATTGGGTTGCAAGGATTTTTGCACCCGTCGCCCCCAAAGGGATGGGTGGGGAAGGTGAGAAGATATGGACTCCCAAAAAAATACTGTAGTCTGCACAATACCCAGCACATTATGGAACAAAGGGCTTGTTTCCGCTCTTACTTAGGACTGTGCATAGCTGGCACAGTCTAACCCATTATGGCTGTTCCACCCACTTTCTGTCTCTTCAGTTAACTAAGGACAAAGGAAAGGATCCTATATCTATATATCATAATATTGTATGAGTGACACTGTAACTAAGATTGAGAAAGGTCATTATCATACTTAAATTACTCCAAATAAGTTTTCTCTCTCTCTCTCTCTCTCTCTCGATCCCACTCCTCTCCCCACAATGGAGTTTCGGCATGCCATTAACTCTTTATGAGGAATAACTGTTTTGTCTACCCAAGGAAAATATATGTTAGGCCAAATTATCTGCTGTTGCAAATAATGAGATACAGCTCAATTTAAATCAAGAAAATTTGGCTCTTTTCACCTATGGCATTATACATTGTTGAAAATGACATCCTAAGAGTACACCGAATAAGGTCTCGTTTCAGCAAACGAGGGCTTTCCATCTAAAAATGGCCAACACATCCACCACAGTAACAATTTGTTGTACTTAATCTTGTGTATCAAATTCATTTTTTTTGTGAGTGGGAGGCAATTTATTGTTCACGTTAAAACATGTCACTGACAAAAGATGTGTCATTACTTCTGTCATGCTGTAGCTCAAACAAAAGTTTTTGGGCTAAATGCTTGAAGCACTGGATGAAATTGTATGGGTTGGGTTGCTGTAGGAGGTCAGAACTACATAAGCAGAGTGGTGTCTTCTGACCCTAACATCTATTAATTCATATCAGTTTAGATTCATTTTACTGGTATACGGTGCTGCACATTTTCAGCATTTACATGGCTAAAGAAATGTTTTTATTTACAATTCAATGAAGAGAAGAGGGAACAAAAGAGAGGATTTCAAATCTTTCTAACCAAAATACAGCGTGGAACTTCGGGAATTCTGCTCATGGTGAGCACTGCTCAGTACCCTTCTCCAATAACGCCAACTCTCCTCATCTTTTCATCCATGCATCCACTTGTAAAATTGTAACGAGCCTACCACAGCAAAAGAAACCAATATAAATAAAGAATGGATGCATAAGTATATCCTGGGATGAATAAATTATGCAAGACACAGCAGGACTGTGGAGCACAACTGCAGGAGCTATGGCATTTTAACAGTGGAGGGTGTAATGGTCTCTTCCAAACAGTGGCTTAAAGCTCGAAAGAACAAATCAGTACTTCTAGTACAAACAGCTAATAAAAAATTCTTCCTCTAGTTTACAGAAAAATGTGCCTCTTTGGGATCCAAAGTTCTAATTTTGAAATTGCAGCTGGTGTGGATTCCTCCAAAATGAAGAAACATCAAGAGGAATATTATCCTTTATTTCATTTTGGTATGTTTGGTTACTTACTTAAATGCTGGATGCAATACTGAGGTGTTGGTGGTCCCTTATAAATGTATGTTTCTAATGGCTCCAAGGAGAGAAAATAAAAAATCGCTACTTTGGTGTTAGTTTTCTGGCCAATGTTCCTCCACCCAATGAAAACAAATAGGAGATCTCTGAACAGACTGTGTATGTGAGTTATTGCTTTATGCTGCTATGAATATATATAATTATTGTGACAACCCATTTCCAAGTAATTACCACAAAGCACTTTGCTGTGATATGTAAAGTATAAAAATATTTATATTAACAAGCACTTATGAGTGGGTATTTCTGCTTCATATCGTAATAACTCACCGTTTCCTTGTAATAAAGAGGTACTTGCCACAACATTCCAAAAGAATAAAGTATAACCTACATACTGTTAAAATATAAGGTATTGACCTAACCTAGTCTTATAAAATAAAAAGTAGAAAAATATAAGGAAAAAAAATCTCAGTGTTATTATTTATTACTCAGATAGCATCTCAGCTGTGTTTGGGTATTTCAGAGGAAAATCAAAGTGACAGCATCCTGAACAACAAGCTTAAACCCAGAGGGTTAAATCATGTTTATACACAAATGAAAAGAGTATTGGAGATAAACATCAAGAACTGAATGTATTAGTACTTAAGCTACATTATGACTTAACTGGCATCACAGAGACTTGGTGGGATAAATCTCATGACTAGAATATTGGTATAGAAGGGTACAGCATGTTTAGGAAAAACAGGGAGGATAAAAAGAGAGGTGGTGTTGCAGTACAGATCAAGAATATGCATATTTGTTCTGAGGTCTAGAAGGAGTTGAGAGGCAGTCCAGCTTACAGTCTCCAGGTAAAGATAAAAGGGGTTAAATTAGGGCTGATGTCATGGAAGGGATCAGAAACCTTTGGCACACGACCCATCAGGGAAATCTGCTGGTGGGCCAGGACGATTTGTTTACCTGCAGTGTCCGCAGGTTTGACCGATCACAGCTCCCACTGGCTGCGGTTTGCTGTTCCAGGCCAATGGGGGCTGTGGGAAGCTGCGTGGGCTGAGGAATGTGTTGGCCGCTGCTTCCTGCAGCCCTCATTGGCCTGGAACGGTGAACCATGGCCAGTGACAGCTGCGATTGGTCGTACCTGCAGATGCTGCAGGTAAACAAATCATCCCGGCCTGTCAGCGGATTTCCCTGATGGGCCGCATGCCAAAGGTTGCTGATCCCTGCTATAGACCATCAAATCATAAGAACATAAGAATGGCCATACTGGGTCAGACCAAAGATCCATCCAGCCCAGTATCCTGTCTACCGACAGTGGCCAATGCCAGGTGCCCCAGAGGGAGTGAACCTAACAGGTAATGATCAAGTGATCTCTCTCCTGCCATCCATCTCCACCCTTTGACAAATAAAGGCTAGGGACACCATTCCTTAACCATCCTGGCTAATAGCCATTAATGGACTTAATCTCCATGAATTTATACAGTTCTCTTTTAAACCCTGTTATAGCCCTAGATTTCACAATCTCCTCAGGCAAGGAGTTCCACAGGTTGACTGTGCGCTGTGTGAAGAACTTCCTCTTATTTGTTTTAAACCTGCTGCCCATTAATTTCATTTGGTGGCCCCTAGTTCTTATATTATGGGAACAAGTAAATAACTTTTCCTTATTCACTTTCTCCACACCACTCATGATTTTATAGACCTCTATCATATCCCCCCTTAGTCTCCTCTTTTCCAAGCTGAAAAGTCCTAGCCTCTTTAATCTCTCCTCATATGGGATCCGTTCCAAACCCCTAATCATTTTAGTTGCCCTTTTCTGAACCTTTTCTAATGCCAGTATATCTTTTTTGAGATGAGGGGATCACATCTGTATGCAGTATTCAAGATGAAGTAGTGAATAAGGCATTTCTAGAACAAATAACAGAAATATCCAAAACACAAGACCAAGTAGTAAGGGAGGGATTTAACTACCCAGACATCCGTTGGAAAAGTAATACAGAAAAACACAAAATTTCCAAGAAGTTCTTGGAAGGTATTGGGGACAAATTTTTGTTTCAGAAAGTGGAGAAAGTAATCAGGGGGACAGCTATCTTAAACTTGATTCTGACCAAGAGGGAGGAAATTTGAAGGTGGAAAGTGATTTGGGTGAGAGTGACCACAACATAATAGATTTCATGATTCTAAGGAAAGGAAGGAGTGAGAGCAGCAGAATAAGGACAATGTGTTTCAGAAAAGCAAACTTTAATAGTCTCAGAGAATGATACGTAAGATCCTATGGGAAGAATATCTAAGAGAAAAATAGTTCAGAAAAGCTGGCATTTTTTTACGGAGACAATATTAAAGTATAACTGCAAACAAGCCTGATGCAAAGGAAAGCTAGGAAGAATAGTAAGAGGCCATTATGACTTCATCAGGAGCTCTTTAATGACCTGAAAATCAAAAAGGAATCTTACAAGAAGTGGAAACATGGACAGATTGCTAAGGAGGGGTACAAAAGAATAGCACAAGCTTGTAGGGACAAATTCAGAAAGGCTAAGGCACAAAATTAGTTACACCTACCAAGGGATATATAAGGCAATACGAAGAGGTTCTCTAAATACATTAGGAGCAAGAGAAAGACGAAGGAAAGTGTAGGTCCCACTGATGAGGAAATAGAGCTAATAACGGATATCATCAATAAGGCTGGGGTGTTTAATGCCTCTTTTGCTTCTGTCTTCACTAAAAATGTTAATGATGACAAGTTATTCAGTACAATAAATATTAAAAACAAGGGTGAAGAAATGCAAGCCAAAATAGGGAATGATTAGGTTAAAGAATATTCAGTTAAGCTAGATGTATTAAAATTGTCAGGGCCTCATGAAATTCCTCCTAGGGTACATACGGAACTAGCTGATGCCACCTTGGTACCATTAATAGTTAACTTTGAGAACTCATGGAGGACAGCTGAGGTTCCAGACGAATGCAGAAGAGCAAATGTGGTACCTATCTTTAAAAAGGGGAACAAGGAGGACATAGGGAATGATAGACCAGTCAGACTAACTTTGATACCTAGAGAGATACTAGAAAAAATTATTAAACAATTCACTGTAAGCATCTAGAAGATAACAGGATTATACAGAATATCCAGCATGAATTTGTCAAAAATTAATCATGCCAAACCAACCTAATTTCATTCATTGACAGGTTACTGGGCCTAGTGAGTAGGGGAAAACCAGTAGACATGCTATATCTTGATTTTAGTAAGGCTTTTGATGCACATGACATTCTCATAAGCAAATTAGGGAAATGTAGTCTAGATGAAATTACAGTAAGGTGGGTGCACAACTGGTTGACAGACCATACTCAAAATAGTGGTTAACAATGGTTTGCTATCAAATTGGGAGGGCATATTTAATGGGGTTCTGCAGAGCTGAGTGCTGGGTCCGGTACTATTCAACACTTTCATTAATGACTTGGATAATGGAATGGAGAGTATGCTTATAAAATTTGCAGATGACACCTTGCTGGGGAGGGTTGCAAGCACTTTGGAAGACAGGATTAGAATTCAAAAGAACCTTGATAAATTGGAGAATTGGTCTGAATTCAACAAGAAAAAAGTCAACAAAGTACTGTACAGAGGAAGAAAAAAAATCAAATGCACATCTACAACCTGGGCAATAACTGGCTAGCTGGCACTACTGTTGAAAAGGATCTGGGCGTGATAATGGATCGTAAATTGAGTATCAGACAACAATGTGAATCAGCTGAGAAAAAGGCTAATATTATTCCGGGGTGGATTAATTGGAATGTCATATGTAAGACATGGGAGGTAATGGGAGGTAATAGTCCCATTCTACTTGAGACTGATGAGGCCTCAGCTGGAATATGTGTCCAATTCTGGGCACCACACTTTAGGAAAGATGTGGACAAATTGGATAGCAACAAAAATGATAAAAGGTTTAGAAAACCTAATTTATGAGGAAAGGTTAAAAAACTGGGCATGTTTAGTCTTGAGAAAAGAAGACTGACCAGGGACCTGATAACAGACTTCAATGAGTTAAGGGCTGTTATAAAGAGGATGGGTATCAATTGTCTCTGTGCCCACTGAAGAAAGGACAAAAAGGAATGGTCTTAATTTTCAGCAAGAAAGATTTAGATTAGAGATTAGGAAAAACTTTGTAACTATAAGGGTAATTAAGGTCAGGAATAGACTTCCAAGAGAGGTTATGGAATCCCCCTCACTGGAGGTTTTTAAGAACAGGTTGGACAAACATATCAGGGTTGGTCTAGGTTTACTTGGTCCTGCCTGAGCAAAAGGGGCAAGACCTGATGACCTCTCGAGGTCCCTTCCACCCCTACATTTCTATGATTCTATTATTTACATGGTGCCTATAATAAATGTTGATGGCTGATTTGTATCCTTGAAACAGCAAGTGATATTAGCTAGAAAGTACTAGTCAAGCTGGCTTCAAATCTCCAAACTTTTGACATTCTCCCATCTGACTATTATGGATCACATTTTTTCACCCTTATTCATACTTAGTACTTCAGTCCACCAAGAGCCTCACTGAAGTCTATATTACGTAAAGGTCAATCAGGCTACTGACAGAGCAAGGTCTATTTAATGTCAGCAACGTTGGGAGAATGTGGCCCTATATAATTAAACCTTGCCAGACCTGATCTTAGGGAAGTTCTCTGTGAAATATATAATGTTTATTTCTAATATTAATTACTTTGTTCACTAGCTGTGATACTTTTAAAGAATATGTCCTTACCCCTAAAACTTTCAGCAAAAAGTATCATCCATTTCACTTATTGTGAATAACCTATCAGCAAGAGAGAGACTGATAATCATTATTTTCCACTGGAAGTTCTTTCCCTCTCAGTTGATTCTTACAAATATTTTGTAGGAAAGGTCCATGGATATGCTTATAAATAACAATTTTAAAACTAATTTTTGTCAAGAAGATAGGTCTGAAAATAGTAGCCTACCTGTTCAAAAGTGCCCAGCAATTTTGGGTGCCTAACTTGAGAGATTAAAAGAATCCTCATTTTCAGAAGGTGGTTGCTAAGCACTATTGAAAATCACGCTCCCTTAAATTGAAAAAAACCCACAGCTGCACCCAAAATCACTATTAGTGTCTTAAATTTTAGGCCAATAACTTTAAATCTCCTATGAAGTACCTTCTGAATAAATGAGTGTAAATACATTTGTTTAGAGGCAATACTAATACTAATAATTACTAATACAGACTTTAAAGACTTCTGAACAGCGGATTGTTAACCAAACACCTGAAGGAGCTATGGAAGAGAATCTCCAGCATACCAACTGCCAATGTTTGTTAATTCTATTCTTAATGCTATCCACACTTTTTACTTCAACATACCTTAACTAGGTTCCTCCTAAATGGGATGTTTAGCCTTTCTGAAAGCAGTTAAAGGCTTGTCTTGAAGGATTCAGCCTCTGCCAATTTTCCACACAAATATTGGCCTTTGTGTTAAAATCTAAGAATCTACTACAGGCACTGTATTTTAGACAGTTTAGACATATGAAATTCCATAAAGACAACAGAAGAGCTGGGAACAAGTGCTCATCTCACTTTGAAACTTTATATAAAAATTTCCAAATATTTGCCACTATAGTATTCAATTTTTAGAAGCACCTATTGCTAGATCAATAATTGGATTTCCATGTTCAAAATATTTGCTTTTTGATATACCATAGACTTAGTTAGACATTTTACTCTTTGCATTGGACAACTAATTATCTGCTATAAAATGCATGGAACCTCTAGTACCATATATTTGGACATGTCATTCCATTTCTCCAGATCAAAGTATAAAGAGCATACAAAATCTGACCATGAAAAATACAAATAGTTCCATGGTTTGGGCACTAAGTTGTCCATTGTAAAATATTTGAGTAAAGTATTTTTCTACTCTGCCGTCAATGAATAAACAATGTTTGACCTCTTAAAGCATCCAACATAGCAGACACCTTCACAAAGCACCCTTGGTGGGTAGGTATAATGTTGACATGTGACTCATTCTCCTTTCTTCCATCAGTCTATTTAAAATCTATCTTTGGTTACTCCCAAATGGGATAACTTTTATCATTGTAAAAGTAGTTTAATGCTTAGCTTGAAGGATTCAACCTTTGCCATTTTTCCCACACAAACATTAGTGAGCTTAACTGGATGAAGAAAATATTAAGTATCACCTGAACGCAACTCTCCATGGTATCACCTGAACACAACTCTCACAACTTAATACCAGGGACCATGGAAGCTAATCCATTAAAGTAAATTTTATTTGCTTCAACTGGAGACCTAGAATGAAGAATTTAGCTGAATGGAATTATGACAATTTACGCCAGCTGAAGATCTTTCCCTCTGATCTTTGAGAAACCATATCAAAAGCCATGCAACTCTGAAAAAGACTCTATAGCTGTATCTCTGAGGCATTTACATAAATAAGATGAACATCAAATTCTGTTTAGAAACATAGGTATTGTCATACTGGATCAGACCTGTCATTTACCTCATCCACTTTCCTGTCTTCAACAGTAGCCCAAAAAGGTGCTTCATAGGAAGGTGTAAGAAACCCACAGCAGGCAGTTGTTAAGTAATCTCTCACCATGCCAGCCTCATTCTAATCTCAAACACTTAGAAGTTGATTTAAAACCTGAAATATATGGTATTATCTCCCTTCCAATATTCTTTTTGTTAGCATTAACGATAACAACTCTGAAAGTTCTTCTTATTCATATAAACATCTATCCCCTTTGAATCTTCATATTTTCTTGGCCTGAATGACATCATGTGACAATGAGTTCCACAGTCTAACTACATATTATGTAAAAAGGTTTCTCTTATCAGTTTTGAATTTGCCACCTTTCTGTTTCATTGACTGTCTCCTGATTTCTGTGTTATGAGACTGGGAAAGCAGAAGCTACCGACCTATCTTTTCTATACCCTTAATTATTTTATGTATTTTTCATCTCTCCTCTAATTCACCTCCTCTCTAAATAAAACAATCTCTGTTCATATGAGAGTTTTCCCAGGCCCTTGATCATTCTCATCTCTCTTCTCTGAACCCACTCTGTGCAATATCCTTTTCGAAATGGGGTGACTAGTGCTGTACATAGTATTCTAGATGAGGTCACACCATTGATTATATGCTTTTCTTTTCTTATAAAGGCATTACGTTTTCATATTATTCCTCATCCCTAGAAGAATAAGATGTAAACCCTCCACTTCTCTCTTGGTTAGTCACTGTTTCAAACGGGATATCTTTGGTGTTTGTCTTCCACAAGAACATTCGTAGGAACCGTTAGCTTTTTTCATGAGGTTAGATCCATGCCAGTAATGACTTACAATGTGCTCTACAATTGGCAAGGCTTCGATTTATCCCAGTCTCCACTGGCAGGAAGTTTCTCAGACTTGGCCACTCCACCAATAATGCTCTCTCTTAGGTTCTACCCTGGGGACTGTCATCTTTAGTCACCATAGTCCTAATTTGAGTAATTTTCTTTGGAATGTTTAGCTCCTCAAATACCCTATATTTCATTAGTAGTAGTACCCCTTTACTTTAGTACGCCACTCCCCCAAAATAGCAGTTTGACCCTCCTACTATGCCTTTTTCCTTCAAGATAGCTGCAACTCAGTTGACCATCTCCATTCTACCTTTGAATCAAATGCTCCCCACATTTTTATCAGTCAAAATTAAGTTTCAGTTTGTATTGCATATTATCTGATCTTTGGAAGAGAAAATGAAAACACATAACAGCAATTCTTCTGCTAAAGAAAATAGCCAAATACCATTTAAATACAAGCAGGTCCAGGAATATCAAGGGGAAGAATAAGAAAAATGGATGGAGTAATTAATAAATCTTGTATATTAAGTGTCAGACCATAACCTCTAATATATGGTATGTATCAATGCATAACTTGAAAATCTGCTGTGTTAGTGAGAAAGAGCGTACAGAGATGCAATTTTAGAGGGTTTCACAGCAATTTGTATTGACCATCAGAATTTAGAATCTGGCTCTGAGCACCTAATCCAAAACCCACTATAATTAATCAGTGAAGAAATTTGATAATTTAACTGAACCTTAGAAATGCAGTCATCCAGGTTCACATCCAGCAAGATACCTTAATCTGACTTAATCTGAATTTACTCTCAAAGATCAGTAACTTCAAAAAAGAGAGCATTTCAGCAAGTCTCCAGTGTGTATTTTCCCGATTTGTTTTACATCAGGCAGTTGTTGTCAGCAGTTTCATAGCCTTATATGCTCCTTTGTAAAAAGGCAACTACTGTGTTCCAATCATTAAACTGAAAATATCTTTACAAAAGATCTACACATTTAATACATTTTCTTTGTTCTTTTCCAATGCTCTTTCCACACTGAAGCGGTACTGAATTATAGAATGGCTCTACCTGCATTCTCTCTATATATATATTATAACAACTGCCTAGGGCTTGCAACTACTCTCAGTGTTCAAGCTATGCCATGGTCCATATAGAAATAAACATCATTAACAGATTTGCTTCACATTTTAGACAAAAAAAGGCCTAATTCTGTTCTCATTTTTCACCAGTGAAAGTTACTTCTGATTTACTTCATTATAACTGAGAGGATAATCAAGCTCCAAAAGTATTCACTGATTGATGACCTATACTAGGGGTATCCAATAAACCTAATGCAGTATCCCAAATATTTTAGAAGGCCTCCTTTCGCCTATTTAATTGATTGAGCAAGGCAGTTACATGTGTACCTAACTTTCAGCACAAAGCAGTCCCTTTTAATTCAGTGGAATTATTCATGTGTTTAATGTTAGCCGCAAGTACCTTGCAGAATTGAGGCCTTAATCTTTATAAAGGGAACTTTACATATATATATCATGTGTTTTGCTGTAGGATGACATTAGATGCTTTCATATAAACTTGAAACAGACCAAGCTTCCTGAGCCTATGACAGGAAAGTAATTCTACATGAATGTAATAGTAGGATAGGAACACTGACCATGAATATTTATGAGTTTGTGCTTGCTGTTTTCTATTTTTATAAATCCATTAAATCTCGCCAGAGATCTTTAATACATTATTTTCATTTCAAATACTCTACTTGAAAATTCAAACGTATGTAAGTTTCAGATTAAGGCCAAATTAAATTAATATATTGTCATATGTAATATAACAATCCATTCAGGGAGGAGAGAGATAAGTAGATATTTACTTCTCTTAAGGTTGAATGCCGATACTTTATTATATGAAGAGGTAAAGATTGACCAACACATCATCAAAGTCAATATTTAATTGTGAGGACAATATATCTTGATGACCAAAATATTAAATCAATATGCAAGACATTGTGTCATCATTTATATTTGTGCAAACTGAATGCTAAGTGGGCATAAAATGCTTTCAAATGAGAATGATCGCATTTTACACCCACTTCAACAGGCATAAATGACTGAAAAAGATGCAAATCAGTGGAGACTCAAATACATAAGCCTGGTCTACACCTAAAACTTAGGTCGACTTAGCTACATCACTGAGGACTGTGGAAAATTTCATGATCTGTGTGACTTAGTTAGGTTGGCCTAACCCCCGCCATCCCATCCCCCTGCACTATAGACACAGGTAGGTTGACAAAAAAAAAAATCTTCCATCGACCTAGTTACTGCCTCTCAGAGAGATGGATTAACTGCGTCAATGGAAAAACCTCTATTCCTGCCCCCCACCCCCACAGACTGCATCTTCACTCGGAAAAAAGGGCTGTTCTTAACTTTAACTCAAGTTAAAACGCTTGTGAAGACAAAAGTTTGTAGTTTTCACACAAGTTAGTGGGTTGAGTTATAGACTAGGCTCCCCATATTCTTTAACTTGACCTGCTGACTCAGGTGAAAACTACAAACTGCCTTGTTTTCAACAGGACTTTACCTTTTTTTCCCCTAATGAAGACAAGGCCAGAGTAGGAGAGATCCTGAACTATGTTCTCACTTGTTTAAAGCTAATGAGCTCTGTGATGCTGGTAAACCAGGTGCCAGCTCTTGCCTAGACTGTAGGCATCCGCTAAGCACTGACAATTTCATAGACGAAAACCAGAGCAGCTCACCTGTATTGTTCAAGGTAGGTATTAGACTTGTAAAGGTGTGTTTAGACTGTAATACGCTTGTAAGTTGCTGCATGCATTAATATTCCATGTAACATATGTATCCCATGATGTAAGGTAATAGGAAAGTTTTGCTTTATAATTATAAAAATGCCTGCTCTAAACTTGTGAACCTAGGCACTCAGACTGGTTTCTCCATACATCAAGAAGGACTATCAAGACTAAATGGGCCACTGTAGGACAAAAAACTTTGTTGATTGCCCATCCACCCATGAAGAAATTACATGCAGTAGCCCTCATCTAATCAGTTTGAACTCTTGGGGAAGGGCATATAACGATGCTCACAAGAAGAAATGGTTCTCTCTTTGCTGTTTGGACTCTCACAAAGGCTGGAGCTAAGAAACAAAAGCAGAGATCCCCAGGGTCAACCTGGGTTAGCACTAAAAGGCATTCACTAGACAGACAACTACATCTGTCACCTTTTGGAACATAAGATTGTAACTTATTTGTGCTTATATGTTGCCTGCTTTAACCTAAACATAACTCTGTCATTTCTTTTTCCTAGTTAATAAATTCTTACTTAGCTTACTATAGGATTGGCTACCAGCATTGTCTTTGGTGTGAGATTTAAGGTTCAAATTGATCTGGGA
Source organism: Lepidochelys olivacea (assembly GCF_965140295.1). Classification (NCBI taxonomy): domain Eukaryota; kingdom Metazoa; phylum Chordata; order Testudines; family Cheloniidae; genus Lepidochelys; species Lepidochelys olivacea. Next base: position 36,831,277 of record NC_140411.1, on the reverse strand, counting down.
TAAGTGACTGGTCTCTTGGGACTGGGAGAAATCTGAATATTTTGTGATGTTTAGTGTAAGTGACCATTTATCACTAAGTCCAGCTTGCCTGGGTGGCAAGATAAACTGGAGTGACCAAGTGTCTGTGACTCCATGGCAAGACTCGTACAGCGATCCTGGAGTTCACATTTGGTACTGGGCTGGTGAAATCTAATTACAGAACATACCACCAGTTTGGGGTGTCTGCCCTGCTTTTTGACAGTCTGCACTCATGATTGTGTGCCACTCTAGACAGTGTGACAATCGCTACCTGGGGACTCCCTGGCCTGAAGTTAGCATAATTTGCACCCCTTGGCATAATGAGCATGTCAGGGTTGAAAAGGAGCATGATTAGGACACTACTGCAAGCTAGCAAACGCCATTGGTGGATGGATTGCTTTAAAAGTATGTTGGGACAAACATAGAACTAACCTTAGGAGCACAGAGCAACGACTGGACTGTCTATGGCCCCTGAGTGCTGCTGAGAATCTGTCTCATTTATCCAGTTATTCACACCCAAACTGTCTTCAGCAAAAAGTGTGGAAATCTCATATTTATGGCCAGGAATTATTTTAGTGTAAATTAAACAAACTTTGTTTTCCCCTCAGCCAAATACCCTAAGTATATACACAGATACAGAGCAAAAGTAAATTATTAACTTGTCACCTGGAAAATGAGATCCTATGGTTCACTATACAGACTGAAGTAATCAAATGCCTGGAGATACAGAGGTGTTCATCCCAACTAATGCGTACACAATGCCCCCAGATCACCTCTTCTCCTCTGCCTTTTCCTTGTGGAAGGAATCATACAACCAAAGGAACAACTGCATATCTGTACCCCATTCTCAGATATGGGGCACTCTGGGAAGGAAAACCTCTTCCACCATCTGCCTGAGTGAGAGGAACGTTCCCTTCCTAAGCAGCTGGCTCCTTGGGTGCTCACCTCTCTGAGCTCACCAAGCGAATTCGAGTAACCAGTGGTTTCAAATCCACCAATTACTTAATGATCACCAAAGGCATGTTGCTTGCTGACAAACCTACAAGCGATGAGGAATGATGGCAGCAGCATCCCGTGTAAGTGGGATATAAGGGAGTTGGCAAATATGCCTCCTCCCTGCTTATAGAGACACAGATTCCAAGTCCAGAAGGGACTATTGTGATGATCTAGTCTGACCTCCTGTATAACACAGGCCATAGAATTCCCCCCAGATAATTCCTAAAACATAACTTCTAGAAAAACATTCAATCTTGATTTAAAAATTGTCTGTGATGGAGAATCCACTACGATTCTGGGTACATTTTTCCAATAGTTAAAATGCCATTAGCTGCTTGTCACACTTGCTCCAAAAGGGAAACTGAAATTAAACATCATGGGGTGAGAGGGAGATCTGACTATTGCTGACAAACCTGACAGGACTCAATAGATTTTAAGGCCAGGGATAATCTAGTCTGACCTCCTGCACATCGCAAGCCTCAGAATCTTACCCACCCACTCCAGCAAGTGACCCGTACTCCACGCTGCAGAGGAAGGTGAAAACCCCATAGGGTCTCTGCCAATCTGACCTGGGCAAAAATTCCTTCCCGGTCCCAAATATGGTGATCAGTTAGACCCTGAGCATGTGAGCAAGACCCAGCAGCCAGACACCTGGGAAAGAATTCTCTGTAGTAACTCAGAGCCCTCCCCATCTAGTGCCCAATCACCAGTCAGAGATATTTGCTACTAGCAGTTGCAGATAGAACACATGCCTTTGGAGGCAATCTATCAGATCATCTGTTGGGCCAGTGCCAAATTATTATGAATTGCTGTGACTGACAGGAATAAATGTGGTAAGCATAAGTTTGGTATGGCTTAGTTTGCCTGAACGTGCTAGAGGATTCTCAGAGCAGGATTCTCTTAGCATTAGATAAATGACGTGAAAAACTACTGGAGGTGCTGAAACTGCACTTGAATGGTTAATAATGGCTCGATGGGCATGTATGTTTCAACACTGAACTTTGAAATATATCAGCAGACAACCAGTTCACAAAATAAAGACATAAAAACATGCGATCAGTGGGCTTGGTGCAAGCCGACATGGGTCAAAATGACCCTTCCTGGATGACATCACACTAAAAGCGTAAGTGAATGATTGATGGGAGGGTAAACGTTGATTGAGCTTTGGTCTGGGTCTGTTCTGCAGCCCCTCCTTCCAAAATATTAATTAGAAGGCATATTTCTGGGACATGTAACTCCTTTGGAAAAAAAAAGGTATAAATGCTAAGCAAAGTAAATTAGTTAGACTAATTCCCCAATTAACATCTGAAGAGGCTCAAGACTGTGAGACAGAAGTTGTTGGGGTAACCAAGACCCCAGCTCAAGGGACGTTTGCAGAATCCTAGAACCAGAGGGTCCAGAGTAACCAAGAGGAAGAGGGAAGCTGTCCCTGATATTCCTGAGGAAAGGATTTGGGGATTATGTGGTGGGGTTGCCTGCACTAGCAGGGAACTGGACTCAATAACCTAGGAGGTCCCTTCTGGTCCTATTTCCTATGACCAAAGACACATGAACCATAGTATGCTCTGAGTGGCTGGGTGCAAGGGTTAGGGGGAGGGGGTTTGAGGCAGGTAAAAGAAAAATCACTGTGGTTGACTGAAGCAAGCCCCATCCCCTTGTTATTTCTTTTGGACAGAACTGAAGAAGACCCAAATGGACTCTTGTAAGTGAGGAGAACATTATGTGGGATGAAACACAAAGAAAGAAAACTGTATGTTCCTTTGGGAGCCTAAAATAAATGCTTGTTGGCATTTCTTAAAGGGACAACACTGATTGAGGGAGGTGCCGGCCTGAAGGTGTCTTCCACAGTCTGATTTTGAAATTCTGCCGTGTTGCTGAGTGGTTTGGTTTTGCTTGGAAATGTCAACTTCAGCAAAGTGGGTACCACGGAGCAAAAAAATATGCTTTTTATTACAGGTAAATGATACAATTATATAACAAACAGAGAAGGCATGAAATATACAAGTCTAACAAATACAGCAAAGATGAAGCACTGTAATTGGGGAGTTACCGTAAGTATTTATATTTCAAATAGTAGCAATGATTTGGTTTTAGTCAGTTCATCCCATTTGCTACAATCTCTCCTCAAATCGTTCAGTTGTTAACCTAATAGAACATGTATGTCTTTCCATTTTCCACTTGAAAAATTAAGGGCTCAGTTTTCCATGGTGTCCAGAAGGAAGGGAGTGCACACAGGAAGTCAGCTGCAGCTTCCTGATCCTATGCTACCTGACCCCAGCAGAAGTTAGAGAAGCTGGGAGCCTGCTCTAACTTATGCAACTGGTGTTAGGTTGCTGTGGGACTTTACATTGGTTGAGGATAGGTGTAATGAAGCTCTGATCCCCTACACTGGAGATGCGGGAAGTGGAGAGGTGGGGGGCAGAGGGCGGTGGGAATAGGAATTTGCTCTGCGGCCTCTGCCAGCCTTACACCTGCACAATGGGAATTCTCCACTGGCCATGGATGTAATTCATTCACTTTGCAGCAGCTGAGCAGCACAACATGGACCGGAAGATCTGGCCTTCCAGTTGTTAAATTATCAGAAGCAGTGAAGGCAAAATGGCAGCCTGTATAAACTGTGCTGTTTGTCTTAACACACTTTTCAGCTGATAGCAGTATATGTATTCTTTCTCACATCCTGGACAGCACAAAAATGACATAATAATGGAAGCACTGGACACAGGGGTATTAGGGTTATAATAGAGATGTTTTATACCTTGTTATTAACTTTCTGTACTTGGCGGAATGTTTAAAAACTGGCAAGGGAGACTTATGGGCAGAATGTCATTACACGTGCAAAGGTGGACAGAAATCAGCAAATGGCTCTTTGAAGACTGGTTACTAGGGATAAGGAATAGGAAAAAAATGTGTTTCACTTATGAGTGACAAGACCAAAGAATAGTACTCAGACTGCTAATTGGTTAAAAAAATGTATACGAGCAAGCTGGCACTTGGTAACTGAAGCAGGTCATATGTTTATGTTTGGCCTCTATATACATAACAGATGTCTCTTTTCATAGGTCAGACAGAGAGGAGAGACAATTGATTTAACAGCTAGGGATATGCAGAGAGAAAGAGAAAAAATATTGGAGACAGTCCCATACACCATGTGTATTTCACAGATATATGTGTAAGAAAGGGAGGGATAATCCTTTCCATGGTTCTTTTCACAGACGTTTATGTGTTTGGCATTGGCAGTAATATTTTGTATCGACACAGCAGATGCGCAAACTAAAATTCTTTTACACTTACAGAAAAATAATTATCCCTTATGTTGACTTACAGCTGCTCTAATATCCACCAATGCTGCTCTCCATTTCCTCAGAGCCTACACTGTTGAAGAGGGTTGTTTCATACAGAGCTTACTGAGGAAACTGCCTATTTTCCAAGATGACTTTGAGGAATGATTGGGGTGACACACTGGCTTCATTTAACAGTGCTGGTTACCAAGTAAGAAGATTTCCAGCAAGTGTAAAGTACAAAAGATCAGCAAAGATACGACATGGTGCTCAGCTACCACACTCCTCTGAGAGGAAGGATGGTCCTACAGTTAGGGGACTGCCCTAGGTTGTGGGAGAACTGGGTTCATTTCCATGCTCTGCCATGGGCTTCCTGAAAGATCTACTGGTGAAAAAAGATGCCTCAGAAACAGGAATTATTATCAGCATGACATTAAAGCCTGGACACAAGATAGTTGATGGGTAAAATAGGTTAAAAAACAAGAGATTTTAACAGTGCAAATGTTTTCTCTTCCTATATATAGGGAGAAATCTGGAATAGCAATGTCACTAAAGAACAGTGCTCAATATTTCCTAACACTGTGGTGCAAAATTTTTCCTTTTAGAATAGGAATGTATTGAACTGTCTCAGACTCCAGTGTAACCAACTCTTAGCTAAGAGGATCCTACCTGTGTAATTATCCCTGTGCCCGTATAAAAAGCAAGCAATTGTTGGTGACCCTGGGCACTACTCTAGGTAACTACGGAGGGTGGAAGACCACGAGTGTCGATGAAGCCCTCTTGCTCTAGGCCCAGGCAAACTGAAGCCCCTCCGCTCCTAGAACTTTCTGTGACCCTGCACAATTATGAGGAAGCTAGCACACAAACAGACAGGTTTGCACACGGCTCGCTAGCTAAGGCCAGCTTCGGCCTGGGAAACATATAGATAAGGCAGAAATGTTTAGCAAAAACCAGTAACAAATAGACCCAAATACGGCAAGGCTCGGGCAATGCTACTGAGGAAAAACACAACTGGCTGCTTTAGCTGATTGGCTATGGTATGGTACGGGGCAACAGGTAATTGGTTGCATAAGCTTGTGTAGTGAAGTAGGAAAAGGTATAAAATGTATACTGGAATCTGCATGCAGGATTTGAGACAGTTCAGTCTCCCTACGCCCTATCTGAAGCTTCAAATAAAACTCTCTGATTCTCCACCCCGTTGTGGTCATTGGCGCAACGCACACCAGGCAACGAACCCAACTGTTGCTTGCCTCAGGCACTCTGTACCAGCAACACAATGATCAATAAGGTTAAGTGTCTAAAGCCTTAAGTTAGACAAATCAGTTAAGGTGAACTCAAAGCTGAGATTAAGCCCATCTCTGAAAATGAGAACTCCTATTAATATATGTGGATTTATCAGCCATTGGAGGGTTTTGGTTTAAATATTACTCTATTTTTTAAAAAAGGGTGTTTGCTGTAATAAGGATAAACCACAGGATCTAGCCCATGGTGCAAGAAAGATAAAATGAGGTTATAAAGCTATTTTTTACAGAAACTCAGCCTGATCCTCACTGGTGCATAGTTCCATTGATGGAGCTATACTGATTCACATCAGCTGAGGATCTGTCTTTGTATAAAAACACCAAGGAGTCTGGTGGCACCTTGAAGATGAACAGATTTATTTGGGCATAAGCTTTCATGGGTAAAACACCACTTCTTCAGATGCATGGAGTGAAAAGTATAGATGTAGGCATTATATAATGACACACAATGGGAAGGGAGTTACCTCACAAGTGAAGAACCGGTGTTGACAGGGCCAATTCGATCAGGGTGGATATAGTCCACTCCCAATAATAGATGAGGAGGTGTCGATTGCGGGTGAGGCAAAGCTGCCTTTGTAATGAGCCAGCCACTCCCAGTCCCTATTCAAGCCCAAATTAATGGTGTTAAATTTGCAAATGAATTTTAGTTCTGCTATTTCTCTTTGAAGACTGTTTCTGAAGTTTTTTTGTTCAAGTATAGCTACTTTCAAATCTGTTATAGAATGTCCAAGAAGATTGAAGTGTTCTCCTACTGACTTTTGTGCGTTGTCATTCCTGATGTCCGATTTGTGTCCATTTATTCTTTTATGTAGGGACTATCCGGTTTGGCCAATGTACATGGCTCAGGGGCATTGTTGGCACATGATGGCATATATAACATTAGTAGATGAGCAGGTGAATGAGCCTCTGATGGTGTGGCTGATGTGGTTGGGTCCTCTGATGGTGTCGCTAGAGTAGATATGGGGACAGAGTAGGCAACGAGGTTTGCTACAGGGATTGGTTCCTGGTTTAGTGTTTCTGTGGTGTGGTGTGTAGTTGCTACCCCCTGATACTTGTCTCTGTATAGTTAAACCGTTCTTTGCAATTCTGACTGAATTCACTTCCAGCAACAGTATTTTTTTTATTGCCTGAACACTCACATTTGCTGACGATACTGACATTAATACTTTTTTAAAATAATCATTGAATTATTGTACCTAGATTTTAAAATTGAAACTTGGGGCTGCATTCTCATCTGGTGTAAACTGGCATGTGTCCTTTGAAACCAACAGAGTTATGCCAGTGGAGGATCTGACATATGATATTTAATATATTTTGAAGCTGAACAAAGTACACCAGTAATATTTTTCAGCAATCTTGCAATCTAGTTAGGCATGCCAATTGCCAAATATGTAAGAAGAGTTGTGTTAATAAAGTACACTGGTGTCTGGTGTTGTTGATGTGCAGATGTACTGTTTTTTGTTGATTCATTTCTAGGATAAGCCATTTTTAAAAAAAACTTCTCTGCTTGCATTCTACTTCCTATGAAAGGAATTCAGAATTATCCAGGCAAAAGGAAAAAGCTCTGCCTGTGTCTGATTGGATAACACCCAGTTTAACAGCTGTGCAGTGGTCATACTGGAAGGGTGTATCTTGTTGCAGGGGAGATTCTGTAATTCAGCATTTTAACTAACTGTGAATTCAATCTTTTGGAACTCTCGGAGCAGACTAAATACTGTACTTCTCTTCCATTTCCTATCACTTCTCTTGTACGGTGTTTGACAGCGCATTTGTGAAAAGAACCTATAGCACTTGTACCAGGTTTTCTTTAGACTGGCAGATGTTATCATGCACACAGGAAGCAACTATACTTTTTAAACAGAAATCAAGGAGAAAAATCAAGATATAATTTTATCTTTCTATATCACCTTAAACAAAAGAATTCAGTAAAATCCTTATTTCTCTCACAGACATATTTCTAATTTCATTCATAATCTAAACTATTATTATATTAGAACAAACATTGAATTTTTTGTCATTCTGGATACAGAACAAATCACACCTTCCACTGCACACACTTTTGGGAAACTGCTGACTTAGAAAAATGTTAATAGTCACATTCCACATTTCTGAAAGTTCTTACAAGCTGCACACCTTAATCTGTGACAGCTGTGAAGGGTAGAAATAAAAATAGAACCAAACAGGATGCTCCAGGGTTCTCAAATACTATGCTGAAAAATAAATCAGGCTTACTGGAACTTGCTGGAGGAAAAGGAAAGTGTGGGACAAGGAGTGAATGATAGGCCGTTACATGCAATACAACCTTTGGATTTGGAAAGAGATGGAAAACTTATGAAACAGAAAGACAGAAAAAGGCTTTTCTAGGTAACAGGAGATGCTAAGAAAGAAACTCTTGCATCCTCAGTGGCAACAGTGTAGTGGTCAGAAAAGGCCAATGCTAAATGATCAGAGAGGGGATTACACAGAGCTCAGGCCCACTGAAAGATTTAAAAATAGGGAGAGCCACATGGAACGGGGTCCTGAAATGAATGATGAGACCCTGGAGATAAATGAGGACTCTGCATGTGTTGGGCTGCAGCATTCTGCACATACTAGAGTCCAGACAGCTGGGATTTGGGAGGGTCTAACAGAGTTACAATGGTCAAGGGAGGAGAAGATGAATATTTCAGGAAAGAAGGAGTTGTTACAGTGGTGTACATGGTCAGAGATGCAGAGGTGGTAATGGGAACCTAAAAGCATTAGAGATCTAGAGGAGGCAAAAGAGTTCATGTTCAAGGTTCAATTGGGGCAAATGATAGTTCTGAGTTGAGGAGGTAGATTGATATGGAGTTGTATTTGAGGATATTTCATATATTAACTGATTTTATGGCTAGGAAGGACCATTATGTAAGGTCTTCTGAATGTCTGCATAACTCAGGCTACGGATTTCATTGTGACTCTTGCTTCAAGCCCAGTCACTTGTGGTAGAACTAGGGTATATCTTTTAGCATTTTCATCTTTGACATATTTGGACAAAGAAACCTGAGATGAAACCACAAGTTTCGTGGACAAGACATGTACAAAGGATGGATGAGGAGAAGCCACTAATGGTACTAGAAGACAGATATAAAAAATTATATACTATGTATCAATTTAATTTTTTGGAGAAATACTTCACAGAAAAAATTTCCTCCTCTTAAGGAAAATAATTAGTTGGTACCTCATCCAATAGAAAACACCTGCAGCCATCACCACCATTGGATGTATTTCTTTTAATTTCATTTCTTTTGTTTGGCTAAGTTTGGATTTAACCTGAGCGTAAGCTGAGGTGGGCAGCATGGCTTGACTTGTTCTGCAGACTGAAATACACATTCTCATCTCAGATCCTCAAACTGGTGTAAATCAACATTTCTGCATTGAATCAATAGAACTAATTTGGTTTATGCCAGTGGAGGATCTTACTCCTTGTATTTGCATAATCTTGTACAATTCCTACAGGGAACTATTGCAGTATTACACTGGTAACAGGTATTGCACGGAGCTTTCTTATTAATGGAGCATTAATGCAGTGAAGATTACACAAAGGGTTCTATGGGAACATATAGTCTGGCCTGTCATTACTATGAAAATATTCTGGATAGGAATTAACTTGATTTGCTCACATTTCTTACCCTATCTCCACTCCCATGAAATGGGGACTCAAGCATAACCTCTGTGGTCTCAGCTTAACAGTCTGGCTCTTGGACTGAAGCTATAGGGGCTGATATTTAGCTCTGGAAGGCCTTGGTTCAACCCCTGGTGTGTGGGCCATAGTAAGAGGCCATTTTGTTGGAATACATATTGATTTGAACTGGTGTGGGCCTCAGCAGCCCAGGATGAACTACCTCTGTCCAGAGTTACTATGTAACCTACTGATCAGTGTGTTCTATGTGACCTCCTCCGTTACAGCTTGAGAGCCTGACTCTTTAGCTCAAACTGTGGAGATTCTCATATTTAGCTCTGATGTTGCCCAAGATGGCAGCTGTCACATAAACACTTTGATAAATGGAATGAAAGACTGACTAGGAACTCTGTAACTTACGTAATTCTGTACGCTTCTCTGAAATACTGCACTGCAGCCTTCCAACAGAAATATTATTTTCTAGTAAATCACAATAGCCCATTATATATCTGCCAGAATAACAGGTCACCAGGGAGATTATTTTTCCCTTTCTCCAGTGGTTAAAGAACACAGCTGTCACAAATATCAGTGCTTCTAGCTCTTTCTACAATATCACTACATCTTGCATTTTAAGGGACTAGCTAATAGAAAAGTAACACTTCCCCCACGTTCCCACATTTTTAAAGGTAAGGTGGGAAAAAGAATACAGGACTTGAAGTCATAGAGAGACAAAGTCTGCTACATTTGCTATGCAAAAGTCAGGGCAATGCTGGAGAAAGAGAGTAGCTCTCGTGTACACATTAGCACAAACCAACACACCCTTTTGATTCTATTACACCACTTTAAAAAATAGGAAGCAAAGTGGTGCACAGATGTATCATTCATGGGGGAGGGAGGTTCCAAATTAGGAAGGATGTCTGCAGTTCAGAAAAGGCTGGAGTGGACTTTATGTGACATCCAGATTTTAGCAGACAAGTGCTGATTTTATGTTACCTGTCTCTATGTAAATGTGTAGGTGTTACCACTATTACCCACAGTTGCTAACATTCGCTGCCATTTTGAGTACTGGTATTTTTGTTGGTAAGGTTGGTAATCAGCCCAAATTGTTAGAGATTAGTTACCAGGGGGCATGTGAAGCTTGAATTACAAGTAACTACCTGTCTAGGATACATAACATTCTGCCCCAGCAATTATTCTGAGCTGCATATTAAGTTTTTAAAATAACCCTTCAGAAAAGATTAAATCACTCACTTAGCAACTGTGAATGAGTACTTGTAGTAGGAAACAGAAAGCTTTTGTTTTAAACACAAATATAACTATTTAAATAACTTCTTCCAACTGCAGATCTGATTTCTTAGGAGCATCCCATTAAAATGAAGAAATATTTTGCTTTTCACAGATTATTACATTTAATAAACAAATATTATCTTAGTCATGATTTTTAAACAATCTGACATCAGTATATTGCCCCCCTGCCACTTGATTTCATTAACCCAAATCAAATTATTTCATAAACAAGCAGTCACATTTCTTAGCTGTTAAGAACTCTTACAAACCAATTAACATGAAAAATCCCTTGTTATCCCCAAACACTCAAACTTTCTTTATTATCTGTTTTTAGTGGCTTCTATTTTAACTTTATATCTATTTTGTTTAACTTTCTCCTCAACTTTGCATCCTTTTCCTGCTGTCAAAAATATCATTTTCATTAATTTCCTTTCCCACCCAATATTTCTTTTCCCTTTTCCTATTTCTCTTTCTGTACATTTTTCTTCTTTATCTCCCGCATCTTTTTTAAAATTATTACCCTTTGCTATTTTGTAATTTTTTACATCTTTCTTTTCTTTTTAATCTCCCACTTTAGCTTTTTACCGTAGTATGAAACTTACTAATCTCTACAGCTATCTTCCTTTGTGGCCTTTTCCATTGAATCTACTTTATAATATCTGGGTCTGAACAGTTTAAGCAAATTCCTAGTGAACTCACAAAACCCCTAAGCCAATATCTCCGAGAACAGAATTAATGGAAAGAGATAATACGAAGCAGCATCAACAAATAGAAGGTTGACTTCACAGAATTAAGATATGGAGTAGGACCTATTATATCTTTCCATTCGTCTCCCTGCCAATGTAGTGCATCTTTTGTTTTTGTCCATTTCAGTTTTAAGTCTGAAGCAATAGTACTCTTTTCTTGGGAGACATTTCTGACTATTGTCTTAATATTCAGCCTAAATTTTCATTGAATTTCACTTAATTATTTCTCAGAGCAATAGTCTCTCTCTCTCCCCATCAAATGAATCTTCTCTCATCGTGGTATTTACAAATTTAATTTATTGCTAGATTTATGTCAGATGAACATAAGAACGGCCTTGGTCCATCTAGCCCAGTATCCTGTTTTCTGACAGTGGCCAATGCCAGGTGCTTCAGAGGGAATAAACAGAACAGGCAATCACTGAGTGATCTATCCCCTGTCGTCCACTCCCAGCTTCTGGAAGTCAGAGGCTAGGAACACCCAGAGCATGGGGTTGCATCCCTGATCCTCTTGACTAATAAGCATTGATGGATCAATCGCTATGAACTTATCAAATTCTTTTTTTAACCCAGTTGTGTGAGAGGTTGTGTGATTAAGTACTGTTTGATGTGAGTGAGGGTTACAGAAATGGACTCTAGTTGTTTAGTGCCTGGTTCAGAGATGTCTTCCAACAGATATGCAGGAGTGTACCAAGAACTTCTCTGCCCCCTTACCCAAACTGTGTCTCCTATATACACTTCTATGCTCGTAGGAAACTGCTGTACTGCTCGTGAATATATCATGCTGCTATTAATTATTCTCCTACCAAAGTCTCCCCCATACATAACTGACTAGCTCATCCAGTCCTATGGTCTCTCTGGACCAAAATCTCCAAAATGCCTTGGTTCTCAATTATACTGGGAACAGGGCCAGAGCTACACCTTGAATCTCTCTTAAAGGGCTCTCTTAAAGCTCACCCAGCAAATACCCCCAATAGATGTAGCTATACACTACAGCCAACACTACATGAAAGTTTCCTTCACATCACCTCTCTTTGGTGCCACACAGCCACTCAGCACGCTTAGATCTACAAGCTCACAATTAATGCTTGGCTTTCCATTCAAAATCCAAGTGGCGTTGGAAGAAAATGTAGGTCCTTTGCCACAAAGGGACTTCCTGCAGTGTCCAGGTGTGCATTAATATTAAAGGCCACAGAGGTAGCATTACAAAAGAGGGATTTTCAGCTTTTGTTTATAACCAAAAGGCCCCTTGGTAACTCTCCTTTCAGTTGCAAAATAATAGAACACTCAAACATTCACTGTAGTTGTGGAACAGAAGCAGCTGTTGGTGCCATTAACTATAAGTACCAATGCAGGAAATTCCCTATACAGAGGCAAAAGTAGCATCTCTAGTACTGTGGTCACTGCTCGGTCACTTTACACATATCTAAGCATGAAAATCTTTTTTTTAAAGTGGAACAGAGCAGACAAAAATATTTGCATAGATACATATGAATGTATGAATCAACCATAATTACTGAGGGGCATGACTTAAAGATACCTCTGTTCGAGCAAATTGAGATGATCCACATTAAAGTGAGCTGTAGCTCATGAAAGCTCATGCTCAAATAAATTGGTTAGTCTCTAAGGTGCCACAAGTCCTCCTGTTCTTTTTCTGAAACCTGTCATTAATTCCTCTTGTAATTCTAAACAAGTCATTGGAATTACACCAGGGGTGAATTTGGCTAACACAGTGTGCACTAGATACATCAAGGTGAAGTATATAAAACTAGGAAGTTTTGAGTTTAAATGCTCATGCTTTTGCCTGCATTGTACCTTATAATAATTTTGAACATTTATCCATATACAGATAATGCTTCTCAAGAGACAAGCGAATTTTTCTAAATAAAAATGCGTTTAGAAACATATAGTCACAAGTATTTATTTTACATTCAGCATTAACTTGGCACTACCTCTAGTTCTTGGCAGTCTCTACTATGCTCGCCTTTGTCGTCTACCACTCTGTGCTCCAGTATTGAAGACAACACCTGTGGCCACATAAAAGACTATGTACAGCAGCTGCAGGACTCAGATGTCTACACTGAAATAAATTTCTAAAGCAGACACATTTGGATGTGTGGCTGGCTTCCTTGTTTGACTCTTTTAAAGTCGTCTTTGGACGTCTGCAGTGCTGGATGTCGTATCTATCAACTGCCTGACCTAAGCTTAGTGATAGCCTAGAATAGCCTCAAACATAGAAAAGAAGCTCATAATTACACTGGTCTAACTCTGGAGTCACTTCATTGAAGCCAACTGTGTTATTTCAGATTTACACTGGTATATACAATGGAATTAGTTCAAATGTACTCCAGTGTAAAAAAGAGCAGAATCTGGCCCGAAGATTATTAAACAAGCTGCAGCTGGTACTCAGTCAATACATCACAGCACCAATTCTCCTGTAGCATTTCCTGCTTTGTAGAGAATTTATTTTGTACATTGAAAACACATATCTTTCTCACATTGATCTAGATATCCCAGCTCCTTATTTAGGATCAAAGGATGGTAAAATACCTCTCTCAACGCATATAGTATGTAGCATATAGGATGCAGAAATACCATTAGACATACGGGGTCAGGGATACAAGAAAGCTACAGTCATTTCTGTTTTTCAAGTAAATGACTTTCTGACTGTATTTTTAGCTACTTTTTTGAACTACAATAAACTGTTACAATTGACAAATTTCTATTTTTAAACATATGTGGTAGATATGGAGGTAGCAACTCACTTACACGGTACATGCTAGATTCAATAAAACTAAATGTTTTGAAGTTATTAGAATTAACAATTTGAAATAGAAATGCTATTTATCTAAACTAGAGTAATGGAAAATATCAGCATCTCGAACCAATGATTATTCTCACTAGTTACATGGGTGCAGTCCCCTTGAAGTCAATGTAATTGAGAGCAGAATTTGGCTAATAGTCTCTGATGAATCTGACATGTTGTCCCTGGCAGATCCTTAATGCAAACAAAGTGTCCTTGATGGAGTTGGATCCATAAATTCTGAAGTGCGCTTTTTAGATTTTAGCTTCTAATCCCTCAGGAAAAAACTTGGCGAGGTTTAGGGATCTGCCAGGGACAATGTATCAGAATCAAATCCTACCATTAGATCTACCAAATGGATCTTAGATCAATGACTTAACAGAAGTATTTCAGAGTCTGAAAGAAATACATGAGCAAAACAATTTGGTATAATTTATTTCAGACATGGAGATTGAGCAGAAGGGGATGGTATTCTGTTCAATATGTCTGAGAGGATATTATTGAATGCAAGTTATTTATGCAAATAGTGTGGTTGTATTTCTGGACATTGTGCTACATGATGTGTGTGGCAGTGGACTGAAAGACCACAGGTGATACATTTGTTTGTCCATCTGTAACGTGCCACTCCTTTTGAACTCACATGCTCTCCCTCAATCTTTCCCCTTCAGGCTGTCTTTCAGAGCGTTTTCTACTCCCCCAAGGTGTGTCCCACTTCTTCACAGCTGTCTTCCGTCTCCCTCCCCTCTGAAGATGTGCTCCTCCTATTGACATTAATTCCTACAGGAGGCAATCTTAGCCTAATATCTATTTAAACACTTATAACTGTCTGAGATAACCTGCAGCTTCCATTTAAAACCACAGTTCAGACCACAGTGGAGTGAAGAGGGGCTACAGTACGACAATACTCCATCTCCCATGTGGAATTTTGGCTGACAGGCTAATTAACATTCTACATTGACAATTCCACCTCTCAGAGAGAAAATAATGTGTACTCTGTGCCCTGTCAAATCTTCCAACTGGCAGAGTAGATGAGTGGGGTTATGGTCACACATCCTGAACCACTTCTGTGCTGCCCAACAACTCTGTGGCTTGTCCCAATACAATGCACAATTGTGGGTGGGGGGGAAGATACTTGTGCAGTCTCTTCCTCCCTTCCCTCCCCGCAAATTCATGTAACTGTGCAGGCCTCAGTGTTCATGAAAGCTTCTCCACATTGGGCCTTAGTAAGGGGTTGGAGGAGTGCCAGACAAAATTCACTGCTGCATAAACAGAAATAGCACTGCTGAAGTCAATGGAACAGCACCCCTTTAGCCACAAGGGAATATAGCTTCCAATCCGTATGATGTGAGAAAGTCATTTAGTTTTCATATTCATTCATTCATTGGCTTCCCTGCTGAGATTACCATGAAACATGTCAACAGAGAAGGGTTTGGACTGACTGGACCAGGAACAGGACTGAAACCTCTAACTTATTTCAAATATGCCAAAAAGAGCCAGATGATGGAAATGCTGAGTCTCTGATGATTTGGGCTGGATATGAACTGGCTCACTATATATCAAGCCTCATCCTAAGCAAGGAAGACACTTACTCAATGAGGAGGGAAAGCCAATAACAGAAAACGCAGAAAGCGTTAAATGCTTTTTTTGTTTCATTTTTCACTAAAAAAGTTAGCAGTGATCAGACAACTAATATCAGTTTAAATGGGGTAGAATGTGAAGCTAAAATAAGGAAAGAACATGCCAAGAATTACTTAGACAAGTTAGATGTCTTCAAGTTGGCAGGACCTGACAAAATACATCTTAGAATACTTAAGGAACTGGCTAAAGATATCCCTGAGTCATTAACAATTGTCTTTGAGAACTCCTGGAAGACAGGAGAGATCTCAGAGAAAAAGAACAAATATAGTGTCTATCTATAAACAGGGGAATAAGGACAACCCAGGGAATTATAGACCAGTCATCTTAACTTTAGTACCCAGAAAGATAGTGGTACAAGTAATCAAACAACCAATTTGCAAGCACATAGAAGATAATGTGACAAGTAACAGTCAACACAGATTTGTCAAGAAAAAATCTTGTCAAAACAACCTAATATCTTTCTTTGACACAGTAACATGACTTGTGGATCGGGGGAAGCATTTCAGTGGAGTCACATCTTACGTGGGGGTTAGGTTCTAAAGCCAGCACGTAAGGCGAAAATCATGTATAGTCAAAAAGAGAGAGAGAGACGGAAGAATGAAAGAATAAAAAAGGAGAAAGACGACTTCAACATCATTATGCACAAACCGGAGTGCCTCAGGATGGCCAGGAGCATTGTCTACGATCAGCAACACTGTAAAGTCAAGTCCTTTCTCTTCGAGGTGCCGCTTGACCTCCGGAATGAAACACTTGTGGAACCAATCCAGAAATAATGCTGCCATCACCCAAGCCTTTTTATCTGATTGCCAGAACACAGGCAGGAGATTTTTGTTCTTGCCTTTTAGGGCACGGGGATTTGCAGCCCTGTAGAGCAAGCTCGGCTTTATTAAATGCCCAGCCGCATTGCCACAAAACACCACAGTCATACGGTCCTTAGCTGCTTTGAAGCTAGGGGCTTGTCTTTCTGATTTTGAAGTGTAAGTGCGGTTGGGCATTTTTTTTCCAGAAGAGCCCAGTCTCGTCAGCATTAAAAACTTGTTCTGGAAGATAGCCCTTTTCTTGTATGATTTTCTTTAATTGTTTGGGGTAGGTTTTTGCTGCCTCTTCATTTAATTATATATTTAATATAATCATAAATTATTTGGATAAAGGCATAGAGAATACATGCATAACGTTTGCGGATGATACCAAGCTGAGAGGGGTTGCTCGTGTTTTGGAGGACAGGATTAGAATTCAAAATTACCTTGAATAACTTCAAGACTGAGTGAGGATATGATAACAGTCTTCATTTACCTAAAAGGTTGTTATAAACAGGGTGATCAATTGTTCCCCTTGGCCACTGAGGACAGGACAAGAGGTAATGGGTTTAAATTGCAGCAAGGGAGATTTAGGTTAGATGTTAGGAAAAAACTTGCCAAACTGTAAGGGTAGTTAAGTACTGGAATAAATTTTGTAGGGAGGATGTGGAATATCTTTCACTGGAAGTTTTTAAGAACACGTTAGACAAACATCTGTCAAGGATGGTCTAGAAAATATTTAGTCCTGCCTCAGTGCAGGGGACTGGACTAGATGACCTGTTGAGCTGCCTTCTAATCTACATTTCTATGATTTTATATACATTCACAATTAATCAATTTATCAGTACAGGAGGCTTTATTAAAATTCAATATGTTTTCAGATAGCTAATAATAAACACAGTTGAAAATGTCAAAAATGTCTTCAGCTGTGTTCCACCTCCATTTAACATAAGAAAGTCAAGAGTAAAGAGCAGGAAAGGTGGAATTTACATTTTACACAATTTCAACAATTCTGTTATACTTATTTTGGCATGAAATATTTGCGTTACACTGTCCAGAAGAAAATAAGCTGTGGAAAATAGCTGTGAGGTCACAGCACTGAAGCATGTCAGAGTCATTGAGATTAAGGCCAGAAAGGCCCATTAGAACATCTAACCTGCCTGCCTGTCACCAACACCCACACACTAAACCCAGCAATGGAAATGAGACCAAAGTAAAGGAGACCTACAGGAGATTAGACTATTATGTGCCACAGGGAGATAACGGGGGGGACCGAGGTGCGCCAGTGCTTGAGGTTCCTTCAGTGGCAGGGAAATGCATAAATGACATATACACACATAATCCTGGCAAGAGACCTATGTGCTTAAATGGAAGCGTGTGAATACTCCCAATGAAGTCATTTGTGCTATTCATATGTCTAAAGATAAACTTATGCTAAAGTGCTTGGCTGGATCACAGCCTTGCAGGTTAGTACCCATAGAAATAGCGACCATCTGCCTTCTGGTATGTTTGGCAGTTCCCACTTCTTTCAGGGGAGCTGAATGTGCACATCTGAGAGAAGAATTTGGCCCTTAGTTCTTCAAAAGCCACTCATCAATGGTGTGGCCTCATCTGGAATACTGTGTGCGCAGTAATCGCCACCCCATCTCAAAAAGGGCATGGCAGAATTCTGAGGGTGGAGGGTGGAGTGTCAGACAAGGATGATGAGAATGATTAGGGACAAGGAACAGCTCCCATAAAGAGAGAGACTGAAAAGATTGGGACTGTTTACCTTAGAAAGGAGAAGAATTAGAGGTGATGTGGTAAAAATATATGAAATAATGAATACAGTATACTCCTGATTTTCCCAATCCCCATGCTCTGAATTTCTACATTATCTGAATCCCTTCCTTGTCCCTCATGCTGGAGCCAAGAAAGAGGATTCAGATAATGCAGAGGTTCAGAAAACAGAACAGAGACCCCCGACTACAGGAGAGTCATCCTACTGTTGAATGGCTCCTGCAACAGCACAGGGAGGCCTCTGCAGCCCTGCTGTCCTGTGAGAGAGTGAGTGGGGCTATGATGGCAGAGCTGCTGCAGGGCTGGTGACACCTGGCAGGTGCCAGGTGCAGGGTAGACTCTCTGCAGGCTCCGCTCTGGCCCGCCAGGACTGCAGCCTCTTTCCCCCACACCCCCACGCCTTGTCCCTGCAATATTTGAGACGGCAGGAGTGGCAGCAGAGGGAGCCCTGGGCAGCCCTGCTGTTATGGAAATGAGTGAATGGGGGCCATGAGAGCAGAGCTGCAGAGGGCTCCCTGAACTGCTGCTCCTGCCCTCTTGATTATCCAAGCTCCTGACTAGCTGAACAATATCCATGGCCTGCATGTTAATTGGATAATTGGGAATATGCTGTAGATGGAGAAGATCGTTAGGAAACTTCCTTTATCCCTATCTCATAACATAAGAACAAGGAGACATTCAATAAAATTGAAAGGTGGCAAATTCAAAACTGATTAAAGGACATCTTTCTTTTTACATGTAATTAAACTGTGGAACTCATTGCCACAGGGTGTCACTGAGATCAAGAAATGAGCAAGAGTCAAAGAGGGATTGGATGTTCATAGAGATAACACAAATACCCAGATTTTTAAGAATTAATGCCAACAAGAAACAAATTGGAAGGGAGATAAAAACTCAAATTTCAGAAGTTAAGGCAACTGCTAATTATCATCAGTTAGAATCAGACCTACATGGGGGGCAGATGCCTCCTGTGGGTTTCTTCTATCTTCCTCTGAAGCATCTAGTCCTGGCCTTTGTCAGAGACAGGTTTCTGGACTAAATGGAGCATGGGAATGGACCATGCTGGAAACTGCCATGTACCTATTATTTCCTTACATACCAATACCTCCAGCTTCTTAACAATTTTTCTCATTCTTCTCTGAATTCCATCAAGAAAGTAGAAATTTTTGCTAGTAAAATAATAATAATAATAAAAAAATGATCTGGGTACCTAACAGCATTCTAGATGTGGGCCCATTCAGAAGAGTTGTGCTCCTAAATATTCAGTTCAGAGGCAAAACGCCTTTTTTGGCTGAAGTAATGCATTACAAGTTCACTCGATCTTTTAAAGCATTTCTGTTCTCCATGTACTCTACACTACTACCAATGAGTAATGGTTTCAGATTATTTTTCTCCAGATATATCAATGCACATTTTTCCAGGTTGTTATTGACTTCTCAGTATTTCTAGTCTCTCTAGATGTCTGTATGCTGTTTATATCTGGCTTAACTGTTGGCTGCAACATCTCCCCGTTTGCTGTGGTGTACTGATTTTCATTAAGATGATGTCTCCAAACTCATTAAAACTCATTCAGATTTTTAGTGAATGCTAAATAAGGCCAGACATAGGACCATTCCTTACAGTCCCTGACCAGCCAACTCACCCTAACTCAACAGATTGCATGAGGGCAGAATCTTGTGTTTATTGTCCTTCAGCTCCATTTGACAGTGCTTTTATCCAAGCTATCGTGAATGAATTTTCTTAAATAAAATTTTGAGAGACACCATATTGGATGATTTACTAACACCCATCTGTATTATTAACGAGAAGCTGTTGCTCCATAGCTAAAGTATAGTCACTTTCCCATTATTAGACTGATATTCAAACACCCAGTCCAAGGACAAAGGAGGAAATGGGATGCTGGGTAATGGACAGGGTACGAACAAAGTCTCTTTTCCATGCTGTAAACATTTTGCACCACTATAATAAAAACAATGCCTGCAAATCAAAATTTAGGGGATCTAGCCTGATTCCCACTGGTATCCGGCCCTTCAGAGCTCTGGCCTCATCCAAATTACACCACCCAGCTACATTTAATATTCTATTCTTAAAGAGATGGAGCTGAATTATTCTTTCTGTTGTACCATTATAAGCCACATAACTCCATTTACTTCAGTGGTGTTTCTCCAGATTTACATCATGGAAACTGAGAGCAGAATTCATCTCTGTCTCTTTAGGTTTACTCGTTCTTTGTTATATCTTGGCTCTGCATCACTATCTCGATGAAGCTTGTCTTCTGTTATGAAATAATGGTGAAAATACTTTGGTAGCAATATGGTTTTCTGAATTTTCTTATGGGGAATATGCCATCCTTAAGAGCCATCTTCTCTACAGCTGACCAAAACATCCATAAATGAAAAGATTCATTTTCTTTTTTCCCCTACATTAAACAGCAGCAACAACAAAAAACA
This sequence comes from Lepidochelys olivacea, assembly GCF_965140295.1. Classification (NCBI taxonomy): domain Eukaryota; kingdom Metazoa; phylum Chordata; order Testudines; family Cheloniidae; genus Lepidochelys; species Lepidochelys olivacea. The sequence continues at coordinate 36,810,547 of NC_140411.1, read as the reverse complement.
AATCTGCTGTTCTGATGTTTAAAGATTCTTCAGAGCCATATCCCCACCCTGCCAGCAGACAAATATGTCATCTCTATATCAAAGATATACTAGTGATTTCAAAGTTGCTGAGCTCACTGCTTTAGAATAATTTGCTAAGCATATTGTTATAAATGATGTTCTCAAACTGACCTTGGTGTGACATTGTGCGCTCGAGAATGGTGTCTATCTAATTAAATAGGTGAAGTAAAGATGAAATGGGTGAATGCAGGTTGTGAACTTTTGCCTCAATAATGTCCTTGGTTTATTGAATGGAACATTGTTGCACTTTTCTGCTATTATTTTTTTTGGTCTGATTCTTTATTAATGTTCCTTGATCACAGAATAGATTTTAATTTAGTAAGACTTACAATTTTAAACGACTCCACACTTACAACAGTAGTTCTCAAAACTTCATTCTTGAGATGCACAAAAGGGTAAAAAGATTTATGCCAATGTAATGCCGACAGACCCCAGTCGTTGGCAGGCAGGATCAAATCTGAGACCTCTGGAGCTTAGTGCATGAGCCTCTACAGCATGAGCTAAAAGCCAACCAATTGTTACCTAAGGCTGTAGAGCAAACTCATTAATCTCTCTCTTTAAGTGGTCTCAATGCCACTAGATGGGACAAAACACCACACCTAGAAGGTATGTAAGTTAAATACTTCCCCTAGCTGAGGAAGTGCACCCTGAACTTCACAGATTTCCCAGTTGAAATCCCAGATGAGCCCCCACTTGTAACGCCAACAAACCCTGGCTGTTGGAGGGCAAGATCGAACCGGGGATCTCTGGAGCTTAGTGCATGAGCCTCTACCGCATGAGCTAAAAGCCAACTGACTGTTAGCTAGGGCTGTAGAGCAGACTCATTTTATATCTCTCTCTAAGAAGTCTCAGTGCCACTACATGGAACAGAATACCAAGAGGTGTGTAGGTTACACCAGATCTATTCAGACCAAATAATAAATTATGGAAAAGATTGAACCCACTTCTTGGTGTGTATTATTAATTTTGGCCCAACGACAGGTGTTTCAGGCAATAGAGAACTAACCTCAGAATTCACTAAAGCATAGGGCCTTTCTACTTAGGTAAACTGATAGGCACTGCTGTAGTGGAATAATTATTTCTCTGTAGCTATGCTGGTCAATTTCCCCATGTAGACAAGCCCATAAACACAAAGAGGAAAGTCCAGCCTCCCACATGGAAGCCTAGTCACTATGGGCCAAATCCTGGCCCCACTCACGAAAAAGCGGGGGAAAATGGGCTCTGCTAGCAGAATGAATGCCAGGATTGTGCAGGATGAAATCTTGCTTCCCCAAGCTGGCAGTAAGGCTTGAGGTATCAGTGTACAGTAAGCATACCTACAATTATCTATAATTCTGGGAGAGTCCAATGTGCCCTGTGATATTCTCCATCTGTGTATAAATAGGCAATTCTGCTAGAAATGGTACCATCTTTCAAAGTAATTTACAATTATAAGGACATGATATATTGTGGGTGGGCTGTGATGGATTTTACAAGGTACATAGAAAAGAACAGGACATGGTATGCTGCTCTGCACTCTCCGAGACATGTGCCCCCCCAGTGTAGGGGCCCCCGTTACATCAACATTCCTCCTCTGTCCCAGCACAGCGGGATACAGTCACCCTGGATGAATCCTCCACTACCTGGTCCTCCCCTATGGTGATACACATTGGGCCAGACTCTGATCTCAGGTTTTACCAGTGTGAATCCAGAGAAACTCCAATGACTTAAATGGGATGACTCCAGATTTATGTTGTGGTCACTGAGTTCAAAACATGTTGCCAGATGAATAGAGTTGGAGACAGAATAGAAGCTTTAATTTTGAATTCTTTTTATCAGTCTATGTATGTGGGACATTAATATCACTTAAAACATTTTTGCCTTTCAAATTTAGAGCTATGGCTCAGTACAGTGTATTACATAATATACACATTTAGTGCTCAACACTTACAGATGGAAGAATTCTTCCTTTAGCTGCAGAGCCACTCAAATTATTTCAGTACAATGGACTTTATTTTCAAAATGCTTAACATAATACAAAGATGCACAGCTGTCACAACAGTCAAACAAACCAAAGTGATAAGAAAGGTTTGCTGCTTACCCCTGTCTGTGTCATAAAGGAAGACAAAACGGTTCCATTCATAATGATCCAGCAGACTTAGGAGAGCTCCCCGTAAAGATGGTCGCAGCTGCAGCACAAACTGGCTCTCACCCTCTGTGGGGAAACTTGGCGTGATGAGGGAGATGTGCAAGGCGCTGCAGAATGAGGTCAAGGTATGTACTGATCTCTTATCATACAGTCCAAAAATGGCAAAAACTCCTCTAGAGTACTGAGAGCAAACTGCAAGAGAACAAAACACACTTCAACTAGTAACAAAACCTTTAAACAAACACATTTTATATATTATATATATATATATATATAAATTTCCAGCATTTATATATGAAATTTCTTATTTATTTGGTCTTATTTATTTAAATGTATGTAAGCAACCTCAATTTTGATATGGATTTGTTTTTGAAACAAAACAGCACCAAACCTTGATTATAAATGATAATTTATCTCTAGCTTTTTGTGCTAATTAAAACAGCGTGTATGAATTAAATAAGAAATTAACATTTTGCATTCAAAGGAAAGGTCAATCTGCAGTATCTTACGTTGTGAATGATATGCCTATTATTATGAACTGCATGTCATTCTACCTATATTTTTCACTGATCTATATCAATTCTTTAGGCAACTCTGAGCATTTGTTTTATTCTAAATGGAAAAGGAGGTTGTGCTTTGCGGCAGTCTTCCTTTCTTCCCCCCCTCCTCCCATCATATCAATTTCACTGTAAGCAGAAGTTCATTGTAACCAAAAAATGCAACTTGCGCACTGTGAATTGAAATAATTTAGGACTTTTATTCTCCTTCTCCATAAATTGAGCCATTCTCTACATTACAGCCTCATCCTTACATATGGTGAATAGCAACTTACTCCATGAATGCTTCCATTGACTTGTTAGTTCACTTCTAGAAAAAGGTACTAACTCAGCAAAAGTAAGGGCATCGGACTCTTGACCAAAATCATCTCTCTCTATGCTCTGCCAACATATGAATGAGAGACAAACGATGTTCAATGCATAGTCTGATTTGCTGATAGGCCCTCTCAGGGCCCAAAGCAAAGCCCACTGAAGTCAACTGAAAGACTCTCATTGACGTCAACAGACTTTGGATAAGGCCATTAATGATCCATGCACATGAAGGGACATGGCTAGTGAGATGAAGGCAACTGGGGCACTAAGGGAGTTAGCTAGCAGAGTTTGCCAGTGAAGGAAAGCAGGGAGTTAGAGTTGTCTGTTGTTGTTTTTTCCTTTCCTTAATGTGCAGGTACTCAACAAGGGAGAACCCGCAAAGGGAGAAAAACTGTGTGTGGCTCTGCCACCACGGCTAATTCTTCCTCTGCCTGCACCTATAGTGCCCCCTGCTGGATGGAGGATGCTAGCTGAGTACAGCAGTACCACAGAAGGAAGGATAACTGGCTGCTCTGTAAGGAATAGAGTGGTTGCTGGCCACCTTACACAGAAGATAGTGCTCTGACCCCCACCTGTGTGGTCAAGAAGAGATATGCTTTACTGGCAATCAGGAGGTAAGGAGCAGATCCCAATGGCTGAGAAGGAGCCACCTGCATTCAAGGTTGGGAGGCTCATGGCCACCTCACCGAAAAGGAGAAGATGTAAGGCACTGGTGGTCAGGGACTCCCTTCTGAGAGCGACAGAGACATCCATCTGCCAACCTGACATGATGTCCTGGGAGGCACAGTGCATGCCTGGAGCCAGCATCCAAAATGTTATGGAAAGGTTGCCAAGGCTCATCCATCCCTTTGATCACTACCCCACGCTTCTCCTCCATGTGGGCACTCATAGTATTGCCACTTATGACCCTGAGGAGATCAGCAATTACTACAGGGCTCTGGGATCAATTCAGGGGTCCTGAATTCTGGTCCATCCTCCTGGTTGAGGGTAAAGACCCAGGCAAGGATATGTGCATCCTAGAGATGAATGCATAGCTGTGCAAGATGGTGATGACAGGAGGATTTTGGTTTCCTTGACCATGGGATGTTACAGGAAGGTGGTTTGCTGGGAAGAGACGGGGTCCACCTGAACAAAAAGGGGAAAAGCAACTTCATGCACCAACTCACCAACCTAATGAGGAGGGCTTTAAGCTCGGTTCAAAGGGGGCAGGTGTATGCTTTCTACTTAGTGGGGAAGGAGAGCTAATAACTAATGACATCAATAAGGCTGAGGTGTTTAATGCCTATTTTGCTTCAGTCTTCACTGAAAACGATGATGTTGACCAGATACTCAATACAATTAAATATTAACAAGGGGGAAGGAATGCAAGCCAATATAAAGAAAGAACAGGTTAAAGAATATTTAGATAAGTTAAATTGGCAGGGCCTGTTGAAATTCTTCCTATGTTGCATAAGGAACTAGCTGAAGCAATCTTGAAACTTTAAGCAATTATCTCTGAGAACTTATGGATGATGTGTGAGGTCCCAGAGAACTGGAAAAGGGCAAACATATTTAAGAAAGGGGAAAAAGGAGGGCCTGGGGAATTGTAAATCAGTCAGCCTAAACTTTGATTCCTGGAAAGAACTGGAATAAAATATTAAACAATCATTTTGTAAGCACCTAGAGGAAAATAAGGTTGGTTATAAGGAATAGCCAGCATGGAATTGTTAAGAACAAATCATAATAAATCAACATAATTTTGTTCTTTGACAGGATTACTGGCCTACTGGATTGGAAGAAGCAGTAGATGTGACATATCTTGATTTTTGTAAGGCTCTTGACAGAGTCTCACATAATATTCTCATGAGCAATAAGGACAATGAGGTCTAGATGAAATTACTATAAGGTGGGTGCACAACTGGTTGAAAGACCATACTCAGAGTAATTATCAATGGTTCTTTATCAACCTGGGAGGGCGTATATAGTGGGATCCCATGGGGCGTATCTAGTGGAGTCCCATGGTGGGTTGGATACTATTCTGTATTTTCATTAATGACTTGGATAATAGAGTGGATAGCATGCTCATAACATTTGCAAATGACACCAAGCTGGGAAAGGTTGCAAGCACTTTGGAGGACAGGATTAAAATTCAAAACAATCTTGACAAATTAAAGAACTGGTTTGAATTTAACAAGATGACATTCAACAAAGATAAGTGAAAGTCTTTGAATTTAGGAAGAAAAAATCAAATGCACACCTACAAAATGGGCAACAAATTAGCTAGGTGGTAGTACTTTTGAAGAGGATCTGAGGATTACAGTGGATCACAAATTGAATATGAGTCAGCAATGGGATGCAGTTATGATAAAGGGGATACCATTCTGGGTCTATTAACAGGAGTGTTGTATGTAAGACATGAGAGGTAATTGTCCTGATCTACTCAGTACTGGTGAGGCCTCAGCTTCAGTATTGTGTCCATTTCTGGGTACCACACTTTAGGAAAGATATGGACAAATTGGAGAGCAACAAAAACTATAAAAAGTTTAGAAAACCTGACCTATGAGGAAAGGTTAGCACACTGGACATGTTTAGTCTTGAAAAAAGAAGACAGAGAGGACCTGACAACAGTCTTCAAATATGTTAAGGGCTGTTATAAAGAAGATGCTGATAAGCTGTTTTCCATGTCCACTGAACGTAGGATGAAGCAATGGGCTGAATTTGCAGCAAGGGAGATTTAGGTTAGATATTAAGAAAAACTTTCTAACTGTAAGGGGAAATAAATTCTGGAATAGCTTTTCCAGGAAGGTTGTGGAATTCCCTTCATTAGAGTTGGACATTAGAGTTCATTAGTGTTGGACAAACACCTATCAATGATGGTGTCAAGTATCAGGGGGTAGCCGTGTTAGTCTGTATCCACAAAAACAACAAGGAGTCCAGTGGCACCTTAAAGACGAACAGATTTATTTGAGCATAAGCTTTCTTGGGTAAAAACCCCACTTCTTCAGATGCATAAAGTGAAAATTACAGATGCAGACATAAATATACTGACACATCAATGATGGTGTTCACTTGGTCTAGTAATTTTACTTGGTCCTGCCTCAGCACAGGGGGCTGGACTTGATGACCTTTTGAGGTCCCTTCCAACCCTAAATTTCTAGGATTCTATGAAAACAGTCCATGCAGCTACTTTCTCTGGAAAATAGCTCTTCACTAGCAATTTATTACAGTCAAAATGAATAATTTCCTACTCTTGAATTATAAGAAAAAACAATGTACTGTAACTTATACATAATCATTAACGTTGTTATATGTCCCAAAATCACAGAAGTTACAGAAGGGAACAATCAATTAGACCAGCAAGTCCATTTTTCAGTAGTATATACTCAAGTATTTTTCTGTGCTGTATAAACAAACCTTTGTTTCTTACATGGACATTGAAAGAGCAAATACTCATGATAGTATGCAGGAATTAGGTAGGAGTATTCTTGCTGCCTTCAATGTCTTCTATGCTTCAGAAGCCACCAGAACTGAGAGAGAGAGAGAGTATGTATTTTGAAATAATTTCCAAAGCACTAAAAATATTTCTTCTTCAGTGCTGTACAGTATTTGTTCTGGATTCTTCAGTTCAATGGGACTGATTCTGCTAGTGTACATGTGAAGTAGCTCCATTAAAAGAAATGAGTGTAAAAAATGGAGTTTCGCCAGTGAAAAACCCATGTAAACAGAAAGAAGAATTGCCAGCTCAGAAAAATGTGTAAGTATAATGCCCAGCTCAGTGATCGTCCACCCCCCCACCCTCTCTCGGTCTTGGTTGGGGTTTTTAGGTTCTAATGTAATACAAATAATAAATAAAATAAATAAATAAAATATAATAATTATAATAATAATAATAATAAAAATGAGACTCAGGTCTTATTTTTACACAGTTTTTCAATGCAGGCTACACAAAGCCCTTGGAAGGGGCACACAAGATCCACTCCCCTTCCGATTCACAACTCCACTCTCTCGGCATCTCATTGAGCTTTATAACCACAGCAATGGGGAAGATTGGTTCTCACACCATTTGCCTCGCCAAGGCTGTGATGCTTTATGATTGGAGATTACCATTTGTATCATCGCTACTACCATTGTTATACAATTGCAACAACTCTTATACAAAGCATATCATGGAAGGCATCATGGGAAAGTTACAGTCTATCAAATATGATTATCCTGGTTAAATCTATGTATCGTCTTTGTATCTAAAGTTATGAATTCTGGCTATGTATCTGTATTTCAAATGTGTCTGCTCCTAGGAGACACCTCACAGATAGCTATCTAGCTCTGATGTAAATTCTATGTGTTGATGGCCCATTAAGGAATCTCCAGTCTCACACTGGGCTATAGAAGAAACTCATCCCATGGAGATAGCTCTTCATGGGGATGCCTCAGACAACAAGGGGCCAATGGCCACCCCCTGAGATTTAGCAAGCCATGTAAAGACATGTGATATGCTCATGTGACCCTGTACTCCATCTTGGGCCAGTAACTTTTCACAAACATGGCCTGTGAGCTTTGTTTGAGACAGTAAAATCCCATGCACATGGCACAGGATATGAAAGGATCCCTGAGACATCTCCATTTTGTCTTCATTTTCTGCTTCATTTCTCTGGACTGGATTTCTAACAAGGAAGTTGTGAACAAGAAACAATGACCCTCAATCTGTTTGAGTGATTCTAGAGAGATTTTTGCCCGATGGCAGATTATTCCATCATGGCTACAAACCTGATATACGAACTTTGCAATCACTTGTATGTATATGATTCCTTAACCATTTATAGCGCTCTTTTTCTTTTCTTTTCCTTTCTTTTCTTAATAAACCGTTAGATTTTAGTTACTAAAGGATTGACATCAGCATGTTAATGGGTAAGATCTGAGTTATATATTAACCTGGTTAAATTGTTGATCCCTTGGGATTGGAAGAACTCTATATCGGATGAAACTGGTTTTCAGTAACCACCCATGGGATGGTTCACTAACTACACATGGGAGCATTAACTTGAGAAAAGGACATTCTTTGAAACAATATTTTTATAATTGTTTTGCCTTGATACGGCAGAGCTCCCTATTAAAATTTCTGAACACATCTGTGTTTATTTTTCATATCTTTTTCTTTTCTAACCTCTCTGTTTTCTTCATCATATCCCTTCACCCCAATTGAACGGATCCTTCTGGAACATGATTTCTGCTTCTGGTATCAGATATATGAACAATGAAGCTACAGAATATATGCTTAGTGGGCTAATTTCATCCCTGGTTTAAACTCCATTTGCCTCAAGGTTATACCATGTAAAAATTTGGCACATTACTTCAAAAATATGCTTGGCCTGTGGGCTGGTTTAGGATAACTAATCCTAAAGTATATTGCTACAATCTAATATTTAACAAATACCCACTGTACTAAGACTGCCCTAATGAGGGACCTTCATCAATTAAATGGATATAAAAAGGATAGGAACATAATAGAGAAAAATGGTGTCACAGAGAAAATGGGCAGATGAAACCCTTATACCTCCTTGAGGACTAGTCTAATGTCTTATGCTTTGAGGATGAGAGTACCCTGGTCTGAAACAGCTCAAGAAGAAAGGTGAAATGGGTAAACTGGGGACAGAAGAAGGGAATTTAATGTTTTTAACTTACTTACATGTTTATTAATTGTGTTTAATAAAATGTATGCCTATCATAATTTTGTATAAAATGTATGCCTATCATAACATTTTGCTGTTATGCTCAATTCCTTCTCTCCACACTTTGTCCTTATCTTTTATATTATATACTCTCCAGGACAGGACATGGATCTTCCTCTGAACATGGAAAATTCCTGGCTCTTTTTTGGGTGCCACCTCAACTAAATACATAAATAATAATAATACAGTAAAACAATAATAATAATGATAACGCTGGGCAGGGAAGGGCTAAATTAAGATGTCTTTTCCAAAAAAGTAAATTGAATAACACATATTTGACCTACCAAAGTTTTACCTCCTACAATGTAACTTCATTCAGTAGATAAGGCGTTGGATTGGAAATCAGAGCTAGATTCTATTCCCACCTCTGCCACTGACCTACTTTGTGACCTGAAGCAAGTCATTTCACATCTGTTTCATCTTCCACTCTCTGTCTGCCTTGTCTATTTAGATTATAAATAGTTCAGAATAGGTTCAGTATTTTCCTATGTGTTTGTACAATGTTTAACAAACTGAGCCACCTACCTCAGTTGGGAACTGTATGTGCTACTGTAATATAGTTTATTAACAACATTTATTGTTATTAATAAATTATTAATAAATAATGTAATATTTTGTGGACTATGCCTTATAATTTTGTGGTTAAAGCCCTGATCCTACACCTACTTAAACATTAGAACATAAGAACAGCCATACTGGGTCAGAGCAAAGGTCCATCTGCCCAGTATCCTGTCTTCCGATAGTGGCCAATGCCAGGTGCCCCAGAGGGAATGAACAGAACAGGTAATCATCAAGTGATCCATCCCCTGTCACCCATTCCCAGCTTCTGGCAAACAGAGGCTAGGGACACCATCCCTGCCCATCCTGGCTAATAGCCATTGATGGAGCGATCCTCCATGAATTTATCTAGTTCTTTTTTGTAACATTTATTTAACTAGGTACGTCAATTGTCCCTGTCAGGTCAACGGCACTACCCATGCACATTAAGTTAAACATATGCTTAAGTGTTACAGGAACACATCCTTAGGAAGTGCTACTTAAAGGTCAGTATATGGACTGACAACAGTTCTTTTCACCAAAATGTTAGGTCTCAAAAATTCACATGAATATCTTTTACATTTAACTCAGAGCAATACACCTCATGCAACTATAACTTCACTCCATGAATGGCTTACCAGCTCATTTAAACATACTCTCTTAGGAACAATGAAACCCTCAGTTTAGTGTGCCAGATCATATGGTAATTTCGAAAGTGAAGTTTTATTTACATAAGTGCAGATGTGAGAACATATTGCAAAGCAAGCAACAAACGTGTTACATAGTTTAATTATTAAGTGTCCACAGCTAATTCTTGTGGATTATCTCTGAAAGACTATTTCTATTCAGACAATTCATGAAGTAGTTAAAACTTACAATGCATTAATTGTATATTGAATAGAAATGGAAATTGAATTAGCTGCAAAATTAGATTTTAATAGAAAAAAAATGTACCATCAATTTGAACATTGTAATATGGTATTTTGTCTAAATTATATAGACAATTTATGTAAAAGTGTCTATACTGGGTGATATCTAGGGGAACAGGAAAGGAGGGGCCCTCCCACGTGTGCAGACACTGATGTGATCAGATGGCTGAAGCCCTGCTCACCCTTGGTAAGGGAGCAAAATCCACTCCCTCACTACAGCACAAACTGGAGAAAATTCTGAACATGATCCACAGCCCATTGAAATCAATGGGAATTTTTCCACTGACATCAATGGGCTATGGAACTGGCCTTCTGTTAAGCTCCTCTCAGACAGATGTCTCTCCCCTCCTACAGCTGTGTGTAGCAGGTTTTTTTGTGGTGAGGCAACAAGACAAATGGTTATCATAAGTGCTGTCAACTCATATTTCCAGCTGAAGAATTCAAGGCAAGTTAGATTTTCCTAAATTTCTGTGAAGAAAATTGCATCAACCTTAAAGCACTTTGACAGAAACATTTTGTATGTACAACTGCAAATAATTTTAATTCAAGGAGATACTTTTACACAAGGAAACATTTTCCACTGAGTCTATTTTTAAAATTACTTGATAGAACGACTTTCTCTCTAAGATGTGCTTCAGCTCTTCTACTTAGTAGAACCACTCTGCTCATGAAATTTATATTTGTTGAATGCTGAATATTTTATTTATTTTATAGTTTTGTCTGCAATAACCCATTATCTTTTGGCCCTTGCATTGCAGTTCTGGGCCTACACCTTTTGCTCATGCTGCGAAAGCTCGTTCTTTTCGGGGATCTCCCATAGAGATCAAACATGCAACATATATCTGCCATATCCTGCATGACTAAAAACATATCTTACATGGTAGAGAGGCTATTCTAATTTTTGAAAACTGACCAAAATATTAGATCCTAGGCCTCACCCTTAGGGCTTTTCTAACTCAATGGAGTTTGTAATGAAAGTTACAACAGAGATGGACTCCTGTGTCCACACAGAGCCCCAGTGAAGAAAATGGGACTCCTCCAGGGCTCAGGGTCCACTTGCATCTTTTAATAACATAAGAACGGCCACAATGGTTCAGACCAATGCTTCAGCTAGCCTAGTATTCTATCTTCTGACAGTGGCCATATACTTCATAAGGAGTGAACAGAATGGGCAATTATTGAGTGATCCATCCATTGTTGTCCAGGCCCAGCTTCGCGCAGTTGAAGGCTTAGGGACATCCGGAACATCGGGTTGCATCTATGACCATCTTGGTTAATAGCCATTGATGGACCTATCCTCCATGAATTTCTCTGAGTCTTTTCTGAACCTACTTATGCTTTTGGCCTTCACAGCATCTCATGGCAACAAGCTCCACAGGTTGTGCTTTATGTGAAGAAGTACTTCCTTTTGTTTGTCTTAAACCTGCTGCCTATTAATTTCATTAGGTGACCTCTGGTTCTTGTACTTACCCCTTCACATAACACTTCCCTATTCACTTTCTCACACCATCCCTGATTTTATAGACCTCTATCATATATCCTTTTAGTCATCTCTTTTCTAATCTGAACATCCCTAGTGTTTTTATTCTGTCCTTGTATGGAAGCTGTTCCATACCCTTAATCATTTTTGTTATTCTTCTCTGCACCTTTTCCAATCCGAAGATATCTTTTTTGGAGATGGAGCAACCAGAACTGCATGTAGTATTCAAGGTGTGGGTATATCATGGATTTATATAGTGGCATTATAACATTTTATGTTTTACTATCTATCCTTTTCATAGAATCATAGAATATCAGGGTTGGAAGGGACCCCAGAAGGTCATCTAGTCCAACCCCCTGCTCAAAGCAGGACCAATTCCCAGTTAAATCATCCCAGCCAGGGCTTTGTCAAGCCTGACCTTAAAAACCTCTAAGGAAGGAGATTCTACCACCTCCCTAGGTAACGCATTCCAGTGTTTCACCACCCTCTTAGTGAAAAAGTTTTTCCTAATATCCAATCTAAACCTCCCCCACTGCAACTTGAGACCATTACTCCTCGTTCTGTCATCTGCTACCATTGAGAACAGTCTAGAGCCATCCTCTTTGGAACCCCCTTTCAGGTAGTTGAAAGCAGCTATCAAATCCCCCCTCATTCTTCTCTTCTGCAGGCTAAACAATCCCAGCTCCCTCAGCCTCTCCTCATAACTCATGTGTTCCAGTCCCCTAATCATTTTTGTTGCCCTTCGCTGGACTCTCTCCAATTTATCCACATCCTTCTTGAAGTGTGGGGCCCAAAACTGGACACAGTACTCCAGATGAGGCCTCACCAATGTCGAATAGAGGGGAACGATCACGTCCCTTGATCTGCTCGCTATGCCCCTACTTATACAAACTTATACTTTTCCTAATGGTTCCTAACATTGTTAGCTTTTTGACAGCCATTGCATATTGAGTGGATGTTTTTAAAGAGAACTATCCCCAGTGATTCCAAGATCTCTTTCTCGAGTAGTAAAAGTTAATTTATATCCCATCATCATTTTGTATGTATAGTGGGGCTTATGTTTTCTAATGTGCATTACTTTGCATTTATCAACATTGAATTTCATCTGCCATTTTGTCAGCCCGTCACCAGTTCTGTGAGATCCCTTTGTAAGTCTTCACAGTCAGCTTTGGACTTAACTATCTTGAGTAATTTTGTATTGTCTGCAAATTTTGCCAACTCACTGTTCACCCCCTTTTCCAGATTATTTATGAATGCTGAACAGTACACGTCCCATACAGATCCCTGGGACCCTATTATTAAGCCTATATCCACTGTGAAAACAGACCGTTTATTCCTACCCTTTGTTTCCAATCTTTTAAGCAGTCACTGATCCATGAGAGGACCTTCCTTCTCATCCCATAACTGCTTACTTTGCTTGACAGCCTTTGGTGAGGGACCTTGTCAGAGGATTTCTGAAAGTCCAAGTACAATATGTCATCTGGATCACCCTTGTCCACATGCTTGTTGACACCTTCAGAGAACTGTAGTAGATTGGTGAGGCATGATTTCCCTTTAAACAAACTGTGTTGTCTCTTCCTCAACATACCGTGTTTATCTACGTGTTTGATAATTCTGTTCTTTACTATAATTTCAATCAATTTGCCTGGTACTGAAGTTAGACTTTCTGGCCTGCAATTGCCAGGATCACCTCCGAAGATTTTAAAAAATGACTGGTGTTTCATTTAAATCAGCCTCTAAACCAGAGGACTGGAGGGGTAGATAATGTGAGGTAACACACCACAGTTAGTCATTTTGCAATTTCATATTTGAGGGTCCTTCAGAACTCTGTAGTGAATACTTGCAGCACTGGAACCAAAAAAAAAATACCATACACACATTTTACTGCAGATCAGAGGTGAAATACTGGTCCCATTGAAGTGAATGGTAAAACTCCTGTTGATTTCAATAGAGCCAGATTTCATCCCAAAAGTATAGTGCTAATTTAGGACCTGTGGTGCTCTGACCTCTTACAAAACGATGAGTACCCTCTCAACTCCCATGCTGAGTAAAAGTATCAAAACTGCATGAACAAGGTTCACCATGAACACAGGACAAATCTTGAGATACAATTAGTTTGACAGTTTATTTGTATTATGTGTCATGAGAACTTGGACATTGCTCTCAGAACTGATCTATTTCATTGTGTGATATGTCATTTCCTTCAATCTATATTCAAACTTCAGGGAACAACAACAAGAAAAATTAACAGCATTTCTCTGCAGCATTTGCTTCTGACAAAAAGAGTGCAAGCTTTTATAAAATCTGCCTCCACATCCCGTTTTTTAATGAAACAGAACAAAGAGAAGTCTGTATTTTGTTTTAAGAAGTAATTCTTTAATGTCTAATTCTCTACAAAGTCAGCTTTCCTGTTTCCTTTTATCCTGAAAAGGCAGAAAATAGGCTCTTTTCACTTTTTTCCTGCTTTCAAAACATCAGTGCTATTTAAAGTAGAAGGGCTTCTTATGAACTCTCTAGTTGATTCTCATAAAATAGCATTTTAAACATAGCAACTTAATCACAGGCTTTTTAGTCAAAGAAAAAACTACTTATAATTAAAAAAAAATCCCCAGCAATTTCTATATATTTGGAGAGTCACAATTATGTGAATGCTGCAGTTCTTCTGCCAGGCAAAACTACCATTGACTGGAATTTACTGAATGTAGTGGAAGTTTTGAAAGCAGGAAGACCACACTGACCAGTCGCTGGGATTTTATTTTTGTCTTCCCAGGCCGGTGAGTTTGCACACAGGTTTACGTCACTCAACTGCTGGATTGTTCTCTGCTGTGCATTATTGTTTCATCCAATCTAGTGTTAATGTCTTCTAGAGCTGGAATTTCTACCACTTTCCTCTTTCAATCACTACTCCACTGCCTAATAGGTCTTGCTGTTGGAAAGAGTCCTCTAATATTCAGCCTAAATTCTTATTCAGTTATATTCACTTGATTACCCCTACTGATACCACTGTATAACATTCCTCTCTCCTTTGTGTTTACCTTCGAATACTTGTAGGCTGTCGGGACCCGATTCATTCAGAGATGGATTTCAATGGGAGCACTCATGTACTTGAAGTTAAACATGTGTTCAAGGTAGGGCTGTCAAGCTATTAAAAATAAATTGTAATTAATCGCACGACTAATCATACTGTTAAATAGATTATCATATATTTAAATATTTTTGGATGTTTTCTACATTTTCAAATATATTTATTTCAATTACAATGCAGAATACAAAGTGTACAGTGCTCACTTTATATTTATTTTTGATTACAAGTACTTGCACTGTAAAAAAACCCAAAAGAAATCATATTTTTCAATTCACCTAATACAAGTACTGTAGTGAAATCTCTATCATGAAAGTTGAACTTACAAATGTAGATTTATGCACAGAAAAGCTGCATTCAAAAACAAAACAATGTAGAGCCTGCAAGTCCACTCAGTGCTACTTCTTGTTCAGCCAATCGCTCAGATAAAGAAGTTTGTTTACATTTGCAGGAGATAATGCTGCCCGCTTCTTGTTTACAATGTCACCTGAAAGTGAGAACAGGTGTTCTCATGGCACTGTTGTAGGTGGCATCACATGATATTTATGTGCTAAAGATTCATATGTCCCTTCATACTTCAACCACGATTCCAGCGGACATACGTCCATGATGATGGGTTCTGCTCAATAACAATCCAAAGTAGTGCGGACTGATGCATGTTCATTTTCATCATCTGAGTCAGATTCCACCAGCAGAAGGTTGATTTTCTT
Organism: Lepidochelys olivacea; assembly: GCF_965140295.1. Taxonomy (NCBI): domain Eukaryota; kingdom Metazoa; phylum Chordata; order Testudines; family Cheloniidae; genus Lepidochelys; species Lepidochelys olivacea. The sequence continues at coordinate 36,795,047 of NC_140411.1, read as the reverse complement.
TTTTGGTGGTTCAGGTCCTGTAGTTTCCACATAAGAGTGTTGCTCTTTAAAGACTTCTGAAAGCATGATCCACACCTAGGAGTTTGGAAGCACTTCAGATTCTTAAACCTTGGGTCGAGTGCAGTAGCTAACTTTAGAAATTTCACATTGGTATCTTCTCTGCATTTTGTCAAATCTGCAGTGAAGAGTTTTTAAAATGAACAATATGTGCTGGTTCATCATCCGAGACTGCTATAAAAGGAAATATATAGCAGAATGAAGGTAAAACAGAGCAGGGGACATACAATTTTCCCCTGAGGAGTTCAGTCACAAATTTAATTAACGAGCATCATCAGCATGGAAGCATGTCCTCTGGAATGGTGGCCAAAGCATGAAGGGGCATATGAATGTTTAGCCTATCTGGCACATAAATACCTTGAAACGCTGGCTACGAAAGTTCCATGCAAATGCCTGTTCTTACTTTCTGGTGACATTGTAAATAAGAAGAGGGCAGCATTACCTCCTGTAAATGTAAACAAACTTGTTTGTCTTAGTGATTGGCTGAACAAGACGTAGGACTGAGTGGACTTGTAGGCTCTGAAGTTTTACATTGTTTTGTTTTTGAGTGCAGTTATGTAACAAAATAAAATCTACATTTGTAAGTTGTACTTTCATAAGAAAGAGCTTGCACAATAGTACTTGTATTAGGTGAATTAAAAATTGTATTTCTTTTGTTTATCATTTTTACAGTGTAAATATTTGTAATCAAACATTATACACTGATTTCAGTTACAACACAGAATACATTATATATATGAAAATGTAGAAAAATCAAAAATATTTAATAAATTTCAATTGGTATTCTACTGTTTAGTGCGATTAAAACTGTGATTAATCGCAATTAAAATTAATTTCTTGAGTTAATCACATGAGTTAACTGCGATTAATAGACAGCCCTAGTTTAAGGGTTTTGCTGGATGAGGCCTTCATCTTTTATCTTCACTGAATATCTTGCAGCCCCCTAAACATTTTTGTGGCTCTTATCTGAACTCCCTGCAATTTGTAAGTGTCTCTCTGAGACCAGAACTGAAAACAATATTCCAGGTACTGTACACAGAGAGACTAATTTCAGCTTGTCCCATGATGCCTATGTACATTAACACTAAAATTGCACTTTTGTTTTGGCTGCTACATGTCCCTGCAAATTCATGTCTAAATTTGTTGTCCACTATCACCTCTAAATTTTTTTCAGCATTACTGCTCTCCAGCTTTCCCTCTCCCAGCAAACGTGTGGAGCTTGCAGTTTTCCAAACTGAATCACATTGTTATTTTCTAATCATGTTTTTAATTTCTCTTGGTCCCTTTTTAATATTCCTCTGAACTCACTGCAAATTTAATATAATCTGTGAATTTCCATGTCATAATATTAAGACAGGAACATGATTTACTTCTATTTAAATTGTATAAGATTCACATGTATTTAGAAACCAATCTAATGTCTATGGAAATCTTTTGATTTTACAGTAACATCTTGTTAATCTCATTCAGCGTAGGCAGGCAGAACACAATTTGGGAAAGTTTCAGGGTAGCAACCGTGTTACTCTGTATTCGTAAGAAGAAAAGGAGTATTTGAGGCACCTCATGAAAGTTTATGCTCAAATAAATTTGTTAGTCTGTAAGGTGTCACAAGTACTCCTTTTCAATTTGGGAAAAGTTATCTATTTTTCAATGGTAAAAATAGAGAAGTTCCTTTGTTTTTGTTTTGAAAAACAAAAATGCTTAAAAAAATCTGTTCTTGTTAATGAGGAACGGAATGTATCCCTGTTGAAAGACCAGTAAAGTCAACTGCCATCCTCCAGACAATGTAGGTTAGAAAAGCATATTAAAACACTTAACTCTTATATAGAATCATAGAACTGGAAGGGACCTTGAGTGGTCATCTAATCCAGTCCCCTGCACTCAATGCAGTACTAAGTATTATATGTTGGGCATTATCAAATTTATCTAATAATTTAAACAATTTAAATTTACAGCCAGTTACACTTGATCACATTTTAGAAAACTGTATAATTTGGTTAAACTGACATTTAAATGTCAAGTACTTTTTCTGCATGTCCTTTCCCATGATTGCTGACTTGCAAGAAATGTGTCTAATTAAATGACTGAAAGAGTTTGGAGTCTAATTTCTCCTCCACAGCAATTAATTATGATGTCACAAAACTATATGATGATATTGTAGCTGTGAAAGAATTAGGCTAGTGAGGAGAGAGGAAAACAGTGGTGGGGAAGGATTCTTGACCTGAAGGGAAAAATATTACAGTACCAAACGAGATATAAAAGCAGAATTCTCTCTTCTGCCTACTGCATCCTGTTCTGTTTTTTTTAATTGGAAGACCAAAGCAGCTGCTGGCAATAAAAGGACATAGGGCTGTTGTGAAGAAGCCCCAAAATCAAGAGTATTCTAAAAGCAACAGGGAATTTCACGGATCAAAACACATGAAGTGGAAAATGTATCTACGTGCAAATGATTTCTTAAGTATATTATTAATTATTTGCCTTGTTGTAGCACCTAGAAGCCCAAGTCATAGCCAAGGATCTCATTGCACTAGGTGAGATACGAAGAACAAAAAGATGGTCCTTGCCCCAATTTTCAACCCAGTTACCTGTGTTCCAAATTACAAATAAAAGAATCAAGGTACAAGATGAATGAGACAAAATGGGGGGCCACAATGGTGAAAGGAGTGAAATACTTTAACATCACTATTCCAGACTCTCATTTTTAACCTCACTGGGTAACCTATAACTTTACACAACTGCCAACATAAGGATGGACGCATGCATGGCGCTTCTTGGCAGAAAAGTAGTTCGTGGGAGAGAGGACTTTTTTCTCTAGAAAACTATGAAATTTGATCAATGCCAGTTGTGACAATATTTTTTTTATTTACAATATTCTATATTCTTGACTTGCCTGGGGCCAGGATTTTAGCCAGGGAATTTTTCCTGAGGAAGGGCTGAATAAGAACTGCTCAGTTTGGCCCAATGTTTTCTAATTAGGTTGTGCTAGTTCAGTCATTGTGTTTATTGCATGATTTGGAGGACTCATTTGAGAAAACATCAAAAAAGTCATACATAAAATTGTTTAGCGCTCCTACCCCATGCAACTTATTGAAAGGTTGTAGTTATCACTGATCAGAGTTATTTTTTTTTTAAATTATGTGCTAGTTGGAGTGTAATGATATGTTGTGTTTTACTTCAGTCTGTTTAATATATAAAGTGTGACTGTATTCTGAAAAGTGACACTAATAACAGCAAATTAATGGGAGGTTGGGTTGTTTATTTTTACAGCTGGCGCTGCAAACCTGGGATCTTAGCATTAAGATGGATTCTTTCCTTCTTGTACATCACCACCAGTAATAAAGCCAAATTATGCTCCCAATTATATCTGTGCAATTCCATCATCACATGTGTGTGACCTCATTGTTTTCTTTACTTTTAGAATTCCTTCCCTATTCCTTATATTAGACATGACCAGAGTAAAGTTGAAAATAGTATTGTTTGAGAGACAGATTGTCTAAGTACACGGTTGGGAGCCAGTGAATTCTAAATTCCTAAATTTTTATACTAGCTCTCACATCAATTTCCTTTAGCTATGGACAAGTCACTTAGCTTCTCTGTTTCCCATCTGTAAATCAGAGATTATAATGCTTAACTACCTCACAGAGGTGTTAGTGTTTGTAAAGAGTCTTGAAGATGAACTATATAAGTATTTATTCCAAGTAACAATATAAGTATCTTTATGACCAGTTACTGGCCCATTTGGCAGGAATCCTTCAGCGTCTTGGGTTTTTTAAAATAATTTTATTCAGAACTCAAGCCTCCCTTGAGTGTAGATGGCTTGTTTAGTCTTTATTTCATGGAAGAAAAGCATATCTAAATGTCTGGGTCTGTCCTGTTTTTCCAGGCCTTAGTTCGCTAGGATAATTTTTTTTCCCCTGAGTTTTAGTTAGTTTAGACATCACTCAGAGATTTTCTTTCTTTCCACTATGTTGAATTATTGTTCCATTCTGTAGACTCAGTTGTTCCAATGATCTGGCTTCACTGACATTTTTCCCCACATTTTGCAGCTTGTCTCTTCTCCCAAGATAATGCAATGATCATAGCTAAGGGATTCTTCAGACATGTAGGCTCTACTTACCATGGACACATCATGTCAAAACAACATCAGGGAACTGCACTGTGTAGAGGACCAAAAGATGAGGGCTTAAGGTCTGTGCTATCATTTCCCTCCCCCTCCCCCAACCTGTGCCTTTAGATTGGTTCCTCTGTTATTTTTTAAAAGGTAGCAGAGCCTCCACAATTGTGCCAGTAGGAACCAAGCATAAGACAGCCTCGAGATACTAAAATGAAATGATCGGCATGCCATACTGGAGCTGTACCTTTCACTGGTTTCCTTTTTTGTCACCAAACTGTATCTTCAAACCTGGGGAAAATAATCGTTTGTTTTTTCTTTTTCTACACAAAACATCTCTCCATAGCTCTAGGTCCCACACAGTAATTAAACATTACAAATAGAAATACAATTCAGAATACATAACATAAATGAACTACCCAACCAAGGTGAGTCAGCGTGAAGACAGCTTACACCCAAAATAGAATAATGACCATCCTCTTCCACTGCCACTAACCCTCAATCCACTTTCTTTTCAAAAGACTGTGCAAATTCTTTTCCCTCAGAGTGCCCACAAGGTTAATGAATTCAGGCTCTAATTCACTGACTTGGGGTGCAGGTTTCAGAGTCAAAAACCTGTGTGGCGCATGCCCTTTCAGGAGTCCCCTCCCTTAAAATGAGGATTGAGGATAACTCTTTAAATAATTTTTCCCTTCATTTTCCACCTACCTCAGGCTACCATGAGTCAAACTGGTACTGGACACCTAACACTGGTTTATTTCAAACACAGACAAATTTCCATTGCAAAACTGGATAGGTGTTAGCTCAGATGTATTTTTATTTTTGATTCTTTAAAAACAAAAAGTCTGAAACTTTGACTAAGACGTAACTATTACTTGAATGCATCACAACACAAAAGCACAGGACACCTTTGAAATGTAGGTGTTGTTGAAAGTCTGACAAGTAAGGATGTGACAGTTAGAGTCAGTTTTAGGTCAGAAGGGACCACCAGATCATCTAGTTTGACCTCTTGTATGTCACAGGCCACAGCACCCACACACTCAATCCACCAACCAAAATTAGACCAAAATATAACAGCCAACAGAAGAATAGACTATTATGTAAAAAGAAAAGGAGTGCTTGTGGCACCTTAGAGACTAACCAATTTATTCGAGCATAAGCTTTCGTGAGCTACAGCTCACTTCATCGGATGCGTGTAACTTAAGGAGTTATGAAGAGCATTCCTGATCTGTTCCCGGCAAAAGCATCACACAGACAGACAGACATCTGAACAGATCAGGAATGCTCTTCATAACTCCTTAAGTTATATGCATCCGATGAAGTGAGCTTAGCTCACGAAAGCTTATGCTCAAATAAATTGGTTAGTCTCTAAGGTGCCACAAGTACTCCTTTTCTTTTTGCGAATACAGACTCATACGGCCGTTACTCTGAAACCAGACTATTATGTGCCACAAGCAGAGAATAGGAGGGCCAAGGTGCACCAATGCCCAAGACCCCTGCAATGGCAGGGAAAGGATTGAAATATACGCAGATAATCCTGGCAAGTGACCCACACCCAGATGCTGCCGAGGAAGGCAAAAATCCCCAAGGGCACTGCCAATGTGACCTGGAAGAAAATTCCTTCATGACCCCACACATAGTGATCAGTGAGACGCTGAGCATGGGAGCAAGAACCAGCCAGCCAAACACCTGAGAGATAGCATGCTCAGTGTCATCTGAGGGCCGTGGCCCTCCCTGGCCAATGTCCCATCTCCAGCCATGGCCATCCCTGATGCTTCAGAAGGAGATTAAGAAAAACCCACCCAGAATACATACAAGGTATGTATGTGAAATCCCTTCCTGACCCTGGCAGTTAACCAGCTGAACCCCTGAAACAGGAGCTTTTAGGAACATATGACAAACAGGAAGTGAGCCCTTAGGCTGTTGAGCCCTGCCTGCTAACATTACAAATAACCCCGTCAGAAAATTGCACTCAAATTTGTCCAGCTCTCTCTTAAAACAAATCAAATTGTTTGTGCCACAGGAGGAGAATATGCTATTATATTCTCATAATCATAAACATACCCAGCCATAAACAAAACATTGATTTGTGAGAAATAATTAGACTGTAAGCTCTTTGGGGAAGGGACCATGTTTTTGCTCTGTGTTTGTACAGTACCTAGCACAAGGGGCTCCTGGTCCATGACTGGGGCTCCTACGTGTCACCACAATAGGAATAATACACATAGTCTGGAGGAGTAAGGTAGAGTAAGGATATTCTTGTCCTGGAATATCAAATTTTCCCATTTCCCAACCAACCAGATTGGCAGACAAACACACCACTCTGATAGTCAGAAATGGTTTAGAACAGTGGTGGGCTTCCAACAGCTCCCACTGGCCAGGAACGGTGAACCACAGCCATTGGGAGCTGTGGGGGGCTGTGCCTGGGGATGGTCAACTTCCGCAAAATGTATCCTGACAGACCGCAGGTTGCCCACCACTGGTTTAGAACGTACCTCTCTAGGAACTATGCTCATTCTTCACACCATTGGAAATTGCATATTTGAAATACAGTAAGGTGGGGAACCACACTGACATAGAACTGTGACTGCAAAATGTCCATCATTACAGAAAAAATGAAAATGCAACATGTTAGCACAAAGTCATAAACCCAGCCCTTCATATAAACAATAAACTGTTGCCCCAGAAACTATCCCTTCGTCATTCTCTGCTACCACATGGCTAGACAGATGGTACAGTTCCTTGCTGGCCCCTGGGACAATGTGCTGCTTGCATCGCTTCTTCTGTGACACTCACCAGTTGTGAGTTCATGAAAACAGTAACTTGGAAAATGAAACAAAAAAATAGAAGTTATTCAAAACAAGTTCAGTGACACTGACTTGCTTGAGGAGTTACTTGGAAAAATTTACATACCTATTATTTGCCTACACAGCTGTAGATTTGCTGCTCCACTTCTTCCTATCTGCTATCTCTTTTCGTGCCTGTCTTAAGATTTCAAATGCATGTTATATTAATTCCTGCCTCTGGATTTCCCAGTGCATCCCACTTGCTCTTTGTCAAGATTTTAGGCCTGGATCCTGCAAACATATTCATTTATATGAAACTTTACTCACGTGAGTAAGATCACTGACGTTAAAGGAACTGCCTGCTTAGGGAACGTTACACATGAAACTTTTTATGGGATTGGGGCCTTATACTGAAAGGCATTTTGAAAGGGAGTGTCTATATTTGGGGCCCATAGAGTGCTGAGAACTTTGTTGGTGGTGATTTTTTTAAAGAGAGGGCAAAGATAAGGGAAGAGCTGTGATCGGTTGGCTAGCACTTCTGTTGCCTTCCATGAATGGTCCAAATAAGGGTATATTGTGAGGTTTGGGGGGGTAACTGAGGCAGATTGTAATGAAGTTTCTTGTGATTATGAAATACTGCACTCTACTGTAGTTATCTAGGATGCCTTTAATGATCTTCACCTTATGTAATATTCTCTTCACTGTTCAAGTAGAGTAGCATGTTATTCACTCAATCTAAACCTCTGCTCTTTTTTTATAACATCAAAATCCTTTCCTCTCTTCGATGGAGCAATCATAAAAGTGAACTGTATGCGCTATACATATTTCTCTTTCTATATCAATCTTTGTCTGCAAAAAGTGCTTTGATTTAATAAATAAAACATTTAACAGCCTGGTGTAAATAATGAACGAACACATCATTTCTGATACACTCAGAACTGCTTAAAATTATTTTGCTGTAAAGACTGCTTTACAAATAACAAAATATTGTACATTTTGCCTAAGGCATTCTGTAAGGCTAGTTGTTTTTATGCTGGCATGTGCAGGAAAAAAAGCAGAATTAGTTCAGCACAGCTCACAGCTGTGATCACTGGAGTAAAACTCAGGGTCTATAGGCTGCTAGCTTAGATTTTGTATGGCAAATGCAGCTGTACTTTACTACTGGTCCACTGGGCCTGATGCTAATAATTTTTAAATGGCCTGTTAGTTATAACAGTGGCCTCAAGCTACCTCCAATTTCAAATCCTGTTAACGTTCATGTATCTTTAAAATGTTTTATAGTCTTAATTTACATATATTAATGCATAATTCTGAGATATTCTCCTTGTTATTAAAAAGCCCAACATATGAATAAAACTGAAGAGCTGGTGGATGAAACGTGATTCTGATAATGTGCATCCAAACCAAATCAATCAGGCAAAACGTACAAGTGCAGCCACGCTGTTGTATGTGTTGCTTTTTCTCTGCAGTGCTCTGCAGAATCAAACTGACTGTCCTTAGCATAATGGATTAGTGTTGTTTATCGGCACACAGAATGACCACTGTAGCTAGAGATTTTTTAAAAAAAACATATTTTTAGTTATTAAACAAGCAAAAAAGATATCAAACAATTTTCACACAATATGAAATTTTTCTAGTAAGAAGTATTCAGATATGTGATTTCCAATTTTTAACCCTTTTTTTCTTCTGACCCTCACTTTGCTTACTCTGACCCTCTATGTTGCAATCTTTACTCAGACAAAATTCTCACAAATGTCAACAGAAATGTTTCCTGCATAAACTGCAAGATTAGGCACTCTTTCACTGTGTACACACACACACAGACTTCACTACACATATTCCTATGCCTATTAAAGCACGTTAGTTATTGGTGGCCTGATTTCAAAAATCATGTTATGTTTTACTGTCCTAGCAATTTAAGGTCTTACTTAACATTTTTAGTATAAACCAGTATCATTAGCACCTAGATGCCACAGTGATTTGCATCCTGCATTTCAATGACATAGATTATAGATCAAAATTACTTAATAGTCTTCAACGTTAGAAAATACTTAGTATATTGACATAATACTGAATATATTCTGAAAAGACTTCCTAACCAACTAGGGGGTGTTTGACTGAAATTGTGAGAATGTTTATCTAAACCCAATCAATTGGGTAACAATGTATGAAATAAAAGTGTTTTTCTTCTCTACAGTGGTAGAGAATCAAACTACCTGTCCTTGGCATAACGGATTAGTTTTACTTATGAGCAAATAGGACCATGGATGCTACTATAGCTACAGCATCAAGTATTTTCCCCTGGTTGATTAGAAATAGAAGAGTTGCCACAAATGGGAAATACTGAATAGAGGCATATGGGGTTTGCCTTTTAAAAAAACCCTTACTTTTTCCACACGTTCTTCCCTGGTTTATTTTTATGCTGTTTTCACAATTATGCTCCTATAGCAACATCACTGACAAAGACAAGAGATGCAGCATGGTTCCAAACATTCCTACATCAAGTTTCTAACACCACAGTCAAGGTCATTTGACCTCCTTCCAAGCGGTCTTTGGTTTGGTGTTTGATTAACTACACCAGAAACTAAAATGAGGAAGGAGCTACACAAAATTCCAGACCATTAATGCCCTTATTTTGCATTTTCTTTAGTTCCAGTACACAGACTACTGGTCTGACATTTATTAAGTCTGAGCTAGATGTCTCCCAACATTTAAACAACCAAAGGAACATATCTTGACCTCTCAGACAGTGTTCGTTATTGCCAGGGTGGAATTTCTTGTAGTTTAAACAATGCAGATGCTTAAGTTATTTGTCTCATTTAAACTACATTGGAAAAAAAATATCACAGAACATATTGGTAGAGCCATGCACAGATACAAAATTTGTATCCATATCCAATCCACTAAAATAATCTGAGGATATCCGCATCCGCAAATGTGGATATCTGTGGATATAAAGCGGATATCTGTGGATTTGCAGGGTTTTACATATTGGGCCAAATTCAGCCCTGGGAAAAGCTGATACAATTCCATAGGCATCACTAAAGGTACACTAGTTTGTTTGGCTGAATTTGAACCAGAGTTGAGCAACCACTGAAAGGGAATTTTAAAAGTCTGGAAAGGGGCATAGCAATTTAGAAATAGGGCAAAATAAGTGTCAAAGCTTTAAAATATGGGTTGACTTGTATGAGCTCATCATTTTCATCATCCCACAGAAGGCCCAACCGTGTTCACAGTAATAAAAAATAGTTACAAACACAGCCCAAAACTGTTAACAGTAAAGCAAAGAACACATTTTCAGCAACTGAATACGAATGCACACACATCATCATTTTGGAACTCTGGCCCAGAAGGTACACAGGTATCAGGCTTTATAGTTTCATTGCACTGAGTTCAGATCTAGGGTAAAGCGGGTGCAATTCCACTGAAGTCAAATGTAGTCGTACCTACTTATCCACAAGTGAATTTGGGCCACTGAATCAATTTTATGACCTATTTTAGCCCCAGTTACTTATTAGTTGGAATGGAAACACTTAATGACGATTTATTACAGGATAGTACCATGACCATGTGCCAGCAGAATACAGATCAGACTGAATAAATAATTCTATTGCCATAAGAGAGGAGGCAAAATTCCATCCTCGGCTGTGCGCAGATAGCTAAAGTCAATGGAAACTTCTTGTGTGCACTCAAGGGCAGAATCTGTCCTGAAGTCTTGATGTTTCAACATCAGAAAATAACCCTGTAATAACTATACACATCAATGGATGTTTTGAATAAGACAGTTCTTATATTCTGTACTGTATGCAGCGTCTGTCTAGACACACCAGAGTAGGGTTTAAGTGCCATACTGAAGCCCTTATCTTGTGATTTCATACCATGACTCCCAGATTAATGTCTAAACCTTAGCATTATTTCCAAGACCGGATTTTGATCAACTGCCTTTTTGTTTTTTAAATTAATGGTAAAATAGCTTGTGATGATATGGTTTCGTCTCTTTTAAACATCATAGAGCTGTCTCCAGAGACTTGCTCTGATATCTGTTCATTTCATATTTTGATATTGGAATGTCATCTCCACAGCTTTGTACTGACATTAGTCTTGAAAACTTTCTGACAATATTAAGACCCATCAAGGTGAATAGTAAAATACACTATGGAAATCAGTTATTGAACATGCCTAGTAGCTAATTACATTAACAAATATTCTGGTTATTTAGAGACTTGGACCAACTTTTGTAACCACTCTATGTACTGAAATTAATAGGAATTCTCTACATGGAGTGGCTACAGAATTAGACCTTTATTTTCTGTTAATATTTATTTATTGAAATTAACATCCAAGGATTATCACAGGGATTTCTGCTACAGCTAAGATAATGTCTGTTTTGCAAGTATAGAAAGTACAATGAAAGGCCCCATCCACTTTATATCATTGTAATGTAAGCTCTATCCTTTCAAGGGTTGGAGTCATCAATAGATGTCCCACGTGGGTTCAGATATTCACCTGTGCAGAGCAGCTTCTAAATTTTCGCAGGGTAGGCAAGGTTTGTACTCTGGAGAGGACAAATTAAGGTAAAAGATAATTCAGAATGAAAAGGAGGTGCTTTGGACCTGTTCAGATTTTTGTAATAGGAAGCGGATAATGTGTTTTTTAGATTTACCCTCATCTGATTGGCTGAAACAAGCATGTAGCTGCATTAATATTCACAGAGATACCTGCCACAAAACTATAAAAGTTGTTTTTGCAATGGCTCTGCAACACTGGAAATGTAATAAATAATTTGTGTAAAAAAATAACCTAAAAGTAAACTAATTCTGATCTTTTGCAAAATGTTAAAAATCAGGGAATCAAGAAATTACTGAGATTAAGATTTTAAAGAGTCTTTGATACAGATGGCCTCCCCATATCTAAAATGCTGACAAGTTCCTGTATTTATTTATTTATTTTGTAGTGCTGTCATGTGTACTCTGTATAAAGTGAAAAACTTTTCAGACTTCTCTGTTCTGAGAAAAAAAATCTGCCAGCTGGTTTAGACTATAGCTGTGGTAAATATAACATGGTTGGGGCTAGAAAGTATCTGTATTTATTAAGGACTAGAATATCACCTGGTTTTATGTGACCAAGTTGGAAGTAAGAGGGCCTAAGCACATACCTGTCTCACAAGTCCAGGCATAGGTGGAAAACTGGGGCCAAAAGTGAGCGTGAAAGACAATCAATTCTCTTATGGTACACCAATTTCTAATGAAGAAACTCTATTGAATACAGTGTGAATGAAAGCAGAATCAAATCCAATGAGTGTTCCAACTGGCTGACATGTTTTTCTTTTTCTGTCTGTCTTGATAGATTGGTGTGTGAGATCCTTGTAATTTGTATTTTAATGATTAATGGGCCACGATATGTAGAGGTAGGGTGGGATTTTAGCTTCAGTGCTAGGCCACTGGTATTCTGTGCAAAATGTATCCATTCAAGGGTTTGTTATTTTGGACATTTTTTGTTTTAAAATGCTGATGGATGTTTCTAGTTACACTATGTACTATATTTAATGATTTATCTGAAAAAGTAACAGACTGCAGTGGGAGTAGCTGTCCAAGTTAGAATGTAAAGAGATTATCAGGGGATATTTTTCCCCCTTCATTTCTGAAATCATTCTCCTCTTTGATGATGTCTACCCCACGTATATTTTTAAATATCTAACTGGTAACAAGGCATGTGATAATGTACCAGCCAAAATAGCACCCACATAGAGAGGTAAAAATCTCGTTACATATGCCCATATGCAAATATGCTAAAACTTTTGGATCAGAAGAAATTTATTAAAAGATTTTCATTTAACATGAGAAAAATAATTAGAATAAATGAAATGTATTCTAGGTAGTTTTTTTTAAACTGATACTTGTCTAGTTGAACAGTACATTGTCTACTGACATAATTTTCTACTCTTTGGGCCTACCATTCTCATAAGTTTCCAAGTGCCAAAAACAAGGACTGAAAAAAAAAAAAAGATGCAATATTTGGACAAATATTCATTGGGGATTAACATTTTCCTTTTTATTATTAATTGTACCAGAACAACATAAAAACTTCAAAAAGAAAAGTACTTGTGGCACTTAGAGACTAACAAATTTGAGCATAAGCTTTCGTGAGCTACAGCTCTCTTCATCAGATGCATGCAGTGGAAAATACAGTGGGGAGATTTTATATACAGACAGAACATGAAACAATGGGTGTTACCATACACACTGTAATGAGAGTGATCAGGTAAGGTGAGCTATTACCAGCAGGAGAGGAAAAAAACTTGAGGAATTCCACCATGATTTCAACAATTTCCATCCCACCATCAACCTCAGCTTGTACAAGTCCACATAAGAGATCCACTTCCTGGACACTATGGTGCTAATAAGCAGTGGTCACATAAACACCACACTATACCGGAAACCTACTGACCGCTATGCTTACCTACATGCCTCCAATTTTCATCCAGACCACACTACACGATCCATTGTCTACAGCCAAGCTTTACGATACAACCGCATTTGCTCCAACTCCTCAGACAGAGACAAACACCTACAAGATCTCTATCAAGCATTCTTACAACTACAATACCCACCTGGGGAAGTGAAGAAACAGATTGACAGAGCCAGAAGAGTACCCAGAAGTTACCTACTACAAGCCAGGTCAAACAAAGAAAATAACACTAGCCATCACCTTCAGCCCCCAACTAAAACCTCTCCAGCGAATCATCAAGGATTTACAACCTGTCCTAAAGGACGACCCATCACTCTCACAGATCTCAGGAGACAGGCCAGTCCTTGCCTACAGACAGCCCCCCAACCTGAAGCAAATACTCGCCAGCAACCACACACCACACAACAAAAACACTAACCCAGGAACCTATCCTTGCAACAAAGCCCGTTGCCAACTGTGTCTACAGATCTATTCATGGGACACCATCATAGAGCCTAATCACATCAGCCACACTATCAGAGGCTCGTTCACCTGCACATCTACCAATGTGATATATGCCATCATGTGCCAGCAATGCCCCTCTGCCATGTACATTGGCCAAACCAGACAGTCTCTATGTAAAAGATAAATGGACACAAATCACAGGTCAAGAATTATAACATTCAAAAACCAGTCAGAGAACACTTCAATCTCTCTGGTCACTCGATTACAGATCTAAAAGTTGCAATTCTTCAACAAAAAAACTTCAAAAACAGACTCCAACGAGAGACTGATGAATTGGAATTAATTTGCAAACTGGATACAACTAACTTAGGCTTGAATAGAGACTGGGAGTGGATGTGTCATTACACAAAGTAAAACTATTTCCCCATGTTTATTTCCCCCCCTACCATTCCTCGCATGTCCTTGCCAACTGCTGGAAATGGTCCACCTTGATTAACAATCCAAAAGGTTTTTTTTTCCCCTCTCCTGCTGGTAATAGCTCAATAAGGTAATGACCTTACCTGATCACTCTCGTTACAGTGTGTATGGTAACACCCATTGTTTTCTGTTCTGTGTATATAAAATCTCCCCACTGTATTTTCCACTGCGTGCATCCGATGAAGTGAGCTGTAGCTCACAAAAGCTTATGCTCAGATAAATTTGTTAGTCTCTAAGGTGCCACAAGTACTCCTTTTCTGCAGATACAGACTAACATGGCTGCTACTCTGAAACCCATAAAAACTTCAAGTTCATTTATAGATATTGTAGCATGACTAATCAGAAAAGTAACCCCACTATCGTCCTGATTCAGGAAAGCCCATGCATAGTTTTACCAAGTAAATGATTCCATTTATTGCAATGGGAATATTTACAACATGCCTAATTTTAAATGTTAAGTGGTTTACTGGAGCCTCTATGAACATGGCAGCAGATAATTGTATGTAGGAATGCTGTACTATAGCTTCAAAGATAGGTATGACATCATAGATTAACAGTCTGCCAAAAACTGTTGTAGATGTTTATTTTTGCTCACTGAATCATAGCTAGAGCTGGTCACGAATTTTCCATCAGAAAATGTAGCTTTCACAAAATAGAAGTTTTGTTTGGGAAAATTTTGATTTTGCCAAAAATGTTTGATCTTCTGTAAGGGAAAAAAAAATTGTTCCCAGTGGGTTTGACCTAAATCAAAATATTTCAGTTCATTGAACTAATCCAAAAAGTTTTGTATCCGGTCCGTTCAACATTAAACTTCATTTTCTATTTTGGTGCATTATCTCATGAGTTGTATTTTGAGCCCTCCATTCTCTCCTATAGGCAGGGTGCCTGACTGGACTTTGTTTCCTATTGACAGGTTTCAGAGTAGCAGCCGTGTTAGTCTGTATTCGCAAAAAGAAAAGGAGTATTTGTGGCACCTTAGAGACTAACAAATTTATTTGAGCATAAGCTTTCGTGAGCAACAGCTCACTTCATCGGATGCATTCAGTGGAAAATACAGTGAGGAGATTTATATACACACAGAACATGAAAAAATGGATGTTATCATATACACTGTAAGGAGAGTGATCACTTAAGATGAACTATTACCAGCAGGAGAGCGGGGGGGCCGGAGGGGAGAGAAGAAAACTTTTGTAGTGATAATCAAGGTGGGCCATTTCCAGCAGTTTTCCTGTTAACTGCTGGAAATGACCCACCTTGATTATCACTACAAAAGGTTTTCTTCTCTCCCCTCCGCCCCCCGCTCTCCTGCTGGTAATAGCTCATCTTAAGTGATCACTCTCCTTACAGTGTGTATGATAACACCCATTTTTTCATGTTCTGTGTGTATATAAATCTCCTCACTGTATTTTCCACTGAATGGATCCGACAAAGTGAGCTGTAGCTCACGAAAGCTTATGCTCAAATAAATTGGTTAGTCTCTAAGGTGCCACTAGTACTCCTTTTCTTTTTGTTTCCTATGATGCCAAAGAATTTGTTCTCTGACTAATGGCAAGGTGAATGATGGGAGTCACATAGCTGTGGGTACAATCATGGGAGATGTAGTCCTGTCAGGGAGCCTGACACATAGGGGAGAATGGGGCATCAGGCAACCTGAAGTGCCACTTCCATGTGTGCCCCACAATAAGAAAGTACAGTTTAACATTGAAGCGACTCAAAATGAAGTCTTTTGGGTCCATTTTTACAAACTGAAATAAACATTCTGATTCAGGAATATTTAAATGTTTTGCTTTGATTAGAAAAATTGTTTCATCATTTCTAAATCAAAATTGTTTGGGACTATTAGTTCTGTGAAAAGTGTCAACATTCCAGCTTTTTGACCCAATTTGGGATGAAAACAAATGTTGAAATATTGGCATTTCCCACAGGACAGAAATTCCATTTTTTGCTCAGCTCTAATCATAGCACGCTTTTAGCATGCAATTACATTGCTTTCCCACATTGGGATGTAACCGGTATGGATGTCGCAAGGTGCAATTTTATTCTGTCAGTACAAGACACCCTCTTTATCACGCTTTCCAGTTTAAGTGTCTCTTCACAGTGGGAGGTCACAGGATCTGAAACTAGATGCAAGGCAGTCTGGATTGGTTAGGTAATTCTCCATCCAGGTGACTTCCCCTGGTTAAGCCTTCACAGCATTGCTTCTCATCCCTTACCACTGGAGTATATGACTGTACAAGCTCATCTTCTGCTGTCAGATTCAAAGCCAGACTCCTCCAGCAGCACACTAACCTCCTCCCCCTTCATCTGTCTGATTATCACTAAACCACATCAGCCCAGATGGGTGGCTACTGTGTAGGTGGCTTGGAGCCAGCACAATAATGGCTGAGGACAACAGATGGTTGTAATATTTTACCAAGCCGTTACTACACTGGTCTGGGAGGCATGTGCCATGCCCCTGCTGAGGTGCTTGGAAGCCCATGGGTCTCACACATTTTACCTAGTGCATCCACTTCAATCACAAAGTTATTTGGGTTGGATACAGGAATTACTCACTGGCTGAAGTTCTGTGTCCTGGGTAATTCAGAAAGTCAGGCTAGGTGAGCATACTGGTCCCTTCTGGGCCTAAAAATCTATGTACTGAAGATTCACATGTCTCTAAAAGTGGACCATCATGGATGGCCTACCAAATGGCAGGCAGATGAGAGCACCTAAAAAAGGTCATGATTAGACCATGACGGTATTGTATTTGCTGGTCTCTCTTGGATCTGAAGGCAGATGCAAGGTGTCAGGAACATGGGCCTGAGTTCCTTCAAGCTCAGCCTGGGACTAGCCAGCTCAGCCCTTAAGACAGTTAATGAGCCCATCTGGGCTCTGGCTGAATCACCTGATTGGCCAGCCAAGCCAATTGGCTGCAAGGAACCCATTGGTCTACACTTAAACTCAGCAGCAGTGGCAGGTCACTGGCTGCTCAACGTTGACTCCCAAAGCTGCAATCATTCCTGTCCCAGCTGTACTCCTGCACAGTCCAGCCCTGCTCTCCTGCTTGCTTCCTGACTCTGGCTCGGACACTTGGCTCTGGCTCCTGACTCTGGCTCTGGCTCCAACCAGCATATATTACTGCTACGGCTCTGACCACTAGGCCTGATCACCCACACCCTGGTCCATGACACAAGGTGTTTAAGTTATTGCATCATCTAGTCTGCTTCCAGCTCGCCCGAGCTGTGCCAGCACAAGTTCAACTGAATAATCCTATCAGTTTTAGTAATGTATTCCAGGTTGAGAGTTTAATCTGTCACCAGGTGTTGGACGATAAACTTGTTCATTATAGGCAAGTAACACGAGTCTCTGTTTATGGCCATTTACACCCAATGCCGGCTCCTTACTGTGCCCACATTGTTTCTTCTGCCCAGTAACTACTGCGGTCTAATGATAATCTCCAGGAGATGAAGCAAATGGAGCATAGATTAAAGAGACATGGAGGAGCCACATGGAGAATAATCCTCTGTACAGATGTTTTTTGAGAGATTTTATGAATACGTATATATGCACACACACACACATGCCATACAATATGCATACATTATTTTCTTCAAATCTTTAATTATAAATGTATACACACTATGCATATATAAGGAAAATCTCTATTGAACACACAGGGCACCCAGCGAATGGCTTCATGGTGACTGACTTGTACCACTCAAAAGATTGACACTATCTGCTCAGTCAGCTCTCTTTGTAAACTATGCAAATGAAGACAGATTTGATAACTCAACCACCACAAATCTATAAATATACCTTCATCACCATCAACAGCTCATTTAAGAACCATTCACAGTATACAGTAATTTAAAAGGAGTAATACACACACACTGTTAAAGTCAGAATAGTTTACTTTAGCATGTAGAATAAGAACTCAAAATGTTCTGTAATTAAGTTTCAATGGCTCAAGCTTTGGACAGCTCGCTAAATATAGCATTTAAATGATCATATGTTTAGGCCTCTGGGAGATTTAGACTTCATTAAGATGAAGACAGAGCGTTCACACCTCTGTGGGTGTTACTGTCACAAGCTGTCTGGATGTGAACTCAACCAGACAGTAGTAGGACCATTTACACAGTGACGGCTATCTTCACAACAGTATAAGATAAACGAGTCTTTCAAGAAATGAAAGCTCAGAGTCTAAAGAAGTTCACTAAATCTGCATGTTCTCGATGTCTGAGAATCTCAATTGCTCCTATTCACAGCTGACACCTTAACCACCAACAAAGGGGGAGGAGGGGAAGAAGTCCTGGACAAATGGAAAAATCACGCTATCCATGACATTCTCCCTCCTTGACAAACCTGCAACCTTGTTCATGATGAAAACCTTTTATAACATAGAGGTTATTCAGTACTGTGTGAGAAATTTCAGTCTTTAGAGCTGTTAATCTGATATATCTCAATACAACTAAAACTTTATGAACAAATAAAACTGTTTAATAGAAGTGTTTATGTTTTTTAAACATTCCTATCTTTAAGATGTCAATTTAGAGTCCATGAAACATGACAGATTGCAAGCAAATCCCTACTACAGAGATTTCTACATTATAAAATCTACCATTGAGACTGATAGCATTCAGGGGCTCTCAAGGAGGCTGGGTACTGGATGGATACATGAACATACTACTTTGAATTTATTTTAAAAGTTTGATTAAAATCCTTTTTTCATTAAACATACTTTTAAAAAACATGGGTTTGTAACGTTAATGAAACATTCAGTCTGTTTGAATCCCAGAAAGGTAGGCAGAGACCAGCTAGAAAAAAGGCCAGTCCCTGAGACAAGGGCAGCGCCACTGGGCTGGGAATCAATTGTTTGCTAAAACACAAGCAATTAAATGATTGTCAGACCTGGAGACTGAACTCATTTACCCACAGAACAAGTACAAGCACAGATGGCAGAACTCTGCTCATAGGCCTGGATAGTGACCTAAAAGGGTCGACTTTGAGGGTAAATATCTAGCTCATTCTCCGTAACACTTCTGCTCTGACACTGACAGCAAGAATGCCAGGTATGGTCATGGATTTGCGTTGCAAACAGCTTTCCACTAGGATCAAGACTGAGACCACAAACACATTTCACATGCACAGTCAACCAGACAGACTGTAATACCTTCCAGTTGCAGACAAAAACAACTGCATTTGAACATGTCTACAGGGGAAAGACTCCCTAGTCTGTAACCAATCCCAGAAGCAATCCAGTTCCTAGTGAATATTCTAGAACTGAATTTTAAGTTTGCCTGGCTCACATTTTTTCTTACTTTGAACAGTGCGTGCATGTGTCTTAAAACACATGTAAACCTGTACTCAGAACAAGGCTTACTACAGGAGTTCATAACCCCAATTTACTAGGAAATGCTATGCAAAAGTGTCTTTGCTTCCTTTCATCACCAGTGTCCATGAAGGCACAAGTACTTTTGCATTAATTGGTTTAAAATCTCCTCTTGTGTATCATTACAAAGCTGCTACATGTTACTAGAGCAAGAGAGCCAGGCCAAGTCTCAATGAACGGGACAGATCAGATCTTAGGCTGCTTCCTTGCTAGACGGAAGCAACATGATTGTGAGTATAGAGATCAATCATTCAAGTTGCCTACTAAAGTCAATAGGAATTGAAGGGGCTTATCATTTGCAAGATTCAGGACTAGGTTGGATACATCAAAGTTATTTGTTCAGTTTCTAAAGACATTTTAGACTTACAATTCTATTATGATGTTCATATACTGAAAGCCAGATCCTCCACTGGAGAAAATTGATGCCACTAGAACTGTGCTAATTTTCACAAATTGAGAATCTGGCCCACACTTATAATAGTACAAAAGTTACATTTCTTCAGCTATGCCAAAGCGTATTATGCGCTCGCATTCATTGATTTCCTGTTCCCACATCTCCCATAGCTAGTTTGCAATATTTAGCTCCTTCCCAAAACTCTCGGTCCTTTTCACAAGACTTGCAGGCACTTCAAAGAGAGAGGAATAATCTATCATGATCTCTGCTCCTTCTTCTCCCTTGTCATCAACTCCACAGCCACATCTTAGGGCCAGCCTTACCTTCTGGCTCTCCTCCTATCATACCTCTCTGATCCTTTAGCATAATTTTCTGTTGCTTGGTCCTGCTCTTGCCCTCTCCCACTTCCCCCTCTTCCAGCAAGGCTCCAGTCTAAGCCCCTCTCTTTTTCTCTCTCCTGGTGAGCTCATTTGTTCTCATCTTTAACTACCACCTCTTCGCCATTGACTCAAATCAAAACCATCTCTCCAATCCCATATGTCAGCCTGTGTCCACCCAACATCTCTGGCTGATTTCTCCACTGTCAGCTTAAACTCAACTTGGCCAAAACTGAACTTGTGATCTTTCCTTCAGAATAACCCTACGTTTTCTGTCTCCGTGGAGTACCTCAACATCCTCCTTTTCACTCAGGCCTGTAACCTAGTGGATCATTTGTTACCCCTTTCCCTCAGACCTGTTAAAGTTCAATTTAGATATAGATCAATAAGATGTCAAATAACCAACCTCAGTCAATTTATTAATCAATTATTATAAATTAAAGATTAATCTACATCATACAGAAACGGTACTTTACCCAATCTGGGGAAGACAGGTTGCAGCTTTACTTCTGTTCTAGCTTTGTCTCTCTCAGCTGGGTTTTTATAACCTGCTTGTTTACAATATTTCACTTGGCCACTATATTTTGCCATTGGTTACATATTTACATTAACCAATCATACGTTGCATTTGTGGTTAATATTTCCTATATACCTGCAAGATGAATTATGTACCTCAGACATTCCATAGGCAATTCAAAGTTCATTTGCAAGTAATTTTCCATTTCTCTTGTCATAACTATGCAAACTCAGTTCCTCCAAACACATCTACCTACTTATTCCTTTCTTGCAGTTTCAGTTACAATTAAATAACTTGTTTTTCAAGTTAACAGAACCAACCACATTTAACCTAACAAGCAGAGATATGGTTAAAAACTACTTTATGCAGCTGTACAAATATGTTATGAAAATGGGTCATGCCCAAGATATAGTTCCATTTCTTTTAGTGCATGTCCTACATAAGTTCAAGACTCAGTATACCTTTTAGTTCCCTTGACATAACTACGAGGGATGCTGGGAGTCCTAGCACTATATAACAATACACCGAAGCCATGTCTGACTCTTTTTGCATCTTCCCACACAACATTTTAAAGATCCAACCTTTGGATTTCTGTTGGATTTCTAAGATCCAACCTGTCCAACAGAAGAGAGTTTCATTCACATACTCACAATCAGCCATCTTTCTTCATGCAATCCCCCCCACCCCCGCATTGGCCTCCTCAGGATGCACGCTTCTTTCCTCCAGTCTAAGGAATAGAAAGCCACTAGGAGCCTCTTCCTTGCTCTTTCTCACCATGACACTCCCTCTTTCAATCCCTCCATTGCCTCAAAGTAAAGCTTATTGGCATCTCTTCCAAGGCTCTAATCTCCACACCCACCTTCATCTCCTAATGTGTTGTGGCCTCTCCACAACTTGCTGCCTCATTTGTCTGCTTCTCACACATGTCTCACATTCTCACAAATGTCTCCATAATTTCCTCCACGTTGCCCCCACATATGTATTGCCCTTCACGAGTTGGTCTGCAAAGCCTCTACCTTCTCAACTGAAATCCCTCCTGAAGACCTACTTTTCCACCCCACCTACAATAAACTAGTCATCATTTCAGTTACTTATCTCAGTTCTGTACTGCTCATCTACGGGAGGGAATGGTATAAATATACCGGAACTGAAGCTGGGAATTAATGCACCACTGCTACATGAGATCATGCCATTATACATGATATTTTTGCCATATCTGTATATTTTCAAACTATTGGCAATGGAGAAAGATGAATTATGGAGGGAGAGCAAAGGAAGAAAAATATAGTGTTTAGTTTTGAATAAAAAAGGAACAAACTTGTCATTAATAAGACATGTGCCTATCATCAACCTGACCCCTCTGCTTTTGCACTTTATCCCTTCCCCCAGCCTTTTATATACTACACTGTATGTTCTTTAAAGCAGGGACTGTGCACTCCCCTCTGTTTAGGAAGTGCCTAGATCTAGTACATTTCAGATACTACTGGAATGCAGACAATAACAGTAATTCCTGTTCTATTCTAGTCTAAGTTGCATCCTGTGTTAATCATTTCCCATTATGTTATAATTCAGTGATAATCAATATTCATTTGTATAAATCAGGAGAGATTATAATTTATTTGTACATTATAATAATTGAACATTTGCAAATGGGATAGGAGTCTTATGCAAACCTCTAATAACCACTTAAACAAACAGATCATTAGAAAATTAACTCCCACACCTACACTTTCTCAGTACTATCAAGATGCTGCTCCAGTACATCAGAAATGGATGAGTCTTTTAAAAATAGCTATATATTATCTACCCCTCTGAAGCATTAAATCAATAATCTACATCTAAATCTTATATCAAGGAATTATATTCTATGTTTGCCTATACTGCTATGTTAAGTTCAGAATGTTTTATGTGCATTATTGTGATGGGGGAAACTCACTTCTCGTGAGTGCCTCCTGTCAGCAGGGTGTGATGCTGCAATCTTTCCTGGTCCTGGCACTAATTCACAAATCAAAACTTAATGAAACCCATCTGGGGGTAGCAAAGAGTTCAGCAAAGCTGTCTGCCCTCACTAGGGCCTTCAGCCCTGCCTCTGGGTCCTCTAAATCTAGCCCCTTTTCTTCAGGTTTTTAAACCAGCTGTGTCCCTTTTCCGGGGCTTAGGCCTCTCCAGCACTGGCTGGTGGGGGGACCTGGGCCTGCCACCCTATTCTGGGTTCCAACCCAGAGACCCTATACACAGTAGCTACATACCACTGCCTTCAGTTCACTGATGCTGTCCCCTGGAGCTTTTTCCACATAGCCCCTTTCCTCTCACCTGTAAACTTAGCATTACACTTCTGAGGTCCTCTCATTCCCAGGGACAGTAAATCAGCCCATCATGCTGAGCAGAGCACCCTTCCTTGCTCCTTTGGCCCCAGCCAGGAACTGACCTGCTCAGTCTCTGCAGCTCCTTTTATCAGAGACTGCTGGACTCTGATTGGCTGCTTCCATGCAGCCTCTCCAGGAAGGCCTGGAGGACCCACCTTTGCTGCTCCTCCCTGGGGTGGTGTGTACTAGGACCACAGGGTCTCCAGCCTGGAAGTGCCTGGCACACCCTTTTATAACTATCCTTTTAATTATGGCTTAGAATTGTACTATATTTTGTTTACTGAATGTTGACTGTTATCAGATTTCAGCAAATTACCATCTAGCATGCCACTGTTACTTGACATCACACCATAAAAGATGCATTTTTTTGCCATTACTGTATATTTTCAAACTATTCCTGCAGGTGATTCAAATGTACCACCATATGAACTTTTTCATTTCATTCAGAAAACACAAAATCATACAAAGAGAGTGCTCCGTCTTATTTTATATGTATCAAAAATTAAACCACCAAAAAGCTATAGTCATGAGGATTAAGCATGAAATGCTAGTCTTATTTAGTCTTAACAGTGCCCAAATGTCAAAAATAGCTTATTATGAAGCTGAAGCATATTCAGTAATAAAGGGAAACCCTTGGATGACATTAATACCATGTATAAATTAGAAATGAGCAAATCAGCATGGATAAAATAAGAACCACTTCAGCTACAGTCTGGTTTGCATCTCTATGCTTCAGGCCAATATATTTTCAGATTTCAACTAATACCTACACAAATGTGAGTCTATTTTTACTCATGTCTTGTCCACCTTATGCCTTGTTCTCTCTATCCTATTCGGACGGGGTTCCATGAGCATTTATGGATGAATGGTATCTAAGTATACCTTTGTGTGTCAGTTTTGCTCAAATGTCACCAGCCTTCATTGCCGACATGATGGAAAAGCATAGTGACAGAAATTAACATTGTTTCTTGCACAATCATCTGCTGAAACTCCAGAGACTAAAGAGTTTTGCTAACATATGCAAGACTAGGAAATATAATATATGCCCCAGTTTCTCTATATCCTATTCCTGATCATTGCAAGCATGAATCACCCAACGAACTAATCACTACATATCTGATCAATAAGCACTGCAACATTTTTTCAGTTAGGGCTGTAGCATTCTGTGGCATGCCTTTCAGCGAAGTGACAAATGCATCACAAGCTGCCCTTTCAGCAATGGAATGTCTCAGTCATAAAAAATAAAGAGTATGACGTGCCTTTCATCTCATCGAGAAACAAGCCATGTGCAACAAAATGCTACCATTTCCTTTCACGTTGGTTATAACTGTTTCTAGCAGGCTATGAACGGTTTCTAGTAGGTTTCTAGTAGTTAACGTACATGTAACATGTCCTGAATTGGTATTAAAAAGAACATTGTGAGTAAACACTAAAATCACTTGGAAAACGTACACAAAGAAGTTAACCATATTAGTTTTGTCATGGATGAAAAATCCTCACCTATTATGGATGGTAATTGATTAACTGATTCATGAAAACAAAGTCCTGTGGGAAGGGTCCCCAAACCCACATGACTTCTTTGAGTGCCGAATTTTATATCTGGATCTCTGAGTTAGCTCAGAAGTATGTAAAACCACAGGTAGTTAGGCAGTTTTTATGGCATGTATCTGGAGGGCTGAAAGGCCATGTTTATTCCAGCAAGTAAAGGGCTTCTTATATGCTATCTTCACACAGGCATATACAGATTACTGGTGCACAGGGCTAAAATCTCCTACTTATGGTAAAACCATCTCTTTATCCCGCCCCATTTCAGTACAGAAACCGCCCACAAATTTCTAACCTAACACACTTTTGTAAGGGGAGAAGAATAGTAGTTTTGAATGGAGGCTGCTATTATCCCCTCAAATACATGGATATTTTGGTGTTAGGCAGGGTGGATCTGAGATCAGGATCAAACCTTTAAGCACAAAATGCCATAAACAAAGAAAGATAAGTCAAATGTAATTATGCCACATATATCTTAATGGGATTCAGAGATCTAAGATGTATCTAAAAATCCTCACTGGCACAGAGGCAAATTTGATTAAGGTTAAACTGCAAATAACTTGTGAACTATGGGAAATGTTATGTGAAGATTGAAAATAAAGAAGGGAAATGGGAGTGGGGCAGTTTCCTTGGGGCATTTGGGGGAAATATGTGTGACATAAGAAGAACATTATTTCTATAACTTGCGACATGAAAGGAAAATCAAGGTGATACAAAGTTAACTTACTGTACATGCCTGTTTTACATGCATCATTAATGCAATTTTTATTGATAGTAGCTAAGAAATATTGCAAAAGATTGGAAAACATGGCATGCCACTACATTTAGGAGTTGCTGAATAATCAAATTATTCCTTATTGTAAAGTAAAATGCTAATTTAGATAATATCTCAAACTTGTTTGGGACAATGAGCAAAGTGGCTCATAACCTTTTTAAAAATAACCTCCTTACAGAGTATTTACAAAAGAAAAGGCCATAATGAACTGAAAAGGGGACATTTCAAATAAAGCCCTCTGCCCAAAAAGCTTTCACATAAAGAAACATATATATATATATATATATATATATATATATATATATATATATATATATATATATATATATAGTTGCCAAGTGCCATCCTGCTCCAAGTGCCATTTAATAATCACACTGATGCATGATTAAAGGCCTCTGGTTGCAGCTTTATTTTAAATCAGATAAAAACTCAACTCATGAGTTCAAACTGAGTAACTGTTTCCCCGCAGCCACCAGTTCCTTGCAGTCCACCACTGCAAATTCAGGCCACAGAACTGTACAGGTGCATTATTTTCCTGAGCTTTACTATCCAACCCAGAGATAGTAGAAATGTTGTGTCCTCCCATTTCATACCTTCTTTCATTGATTTATCTTGCCTGGGCCAAATGTCATGAGGTAAGGAATCAGACCACGACCATTATGGCGCTTAGAAAGGGCTTTCTGACTACAGTAAAACCCCAGTTATACTTGACTCTTACATTAACTTTGGTCCCTGCAAAAAAATCTCCGCCCCTGCCAATAAAACAATTCCTACAATTTGTCTGAACCTTCACTGCAGTGAAAGTATAATAGACATGAGCTGGTTTCATAGCAATCTCCTGATGCCATGCCAATTCGGATGAAGATCTGGATACATCACATCTCAGCTGAGATCCCTGAGGCTCACTTTCCTCCAGCTTTCAAAATGCAAAGTTGTGATCACAGATCCACACAACGACAGGAGTGGAATCCCAAAGCTGGAAACCATGTAAAGAAATAAAACAACTATCAGCCATGAAGAATGCATCTTGACTTCAGCTTAATTCTGCTGGGGCAGCCTGCAATCAGCCTGCCATCTACTGAGAGCCTGCAGCGCACCAACAGATTCAGCTGCAAAGGTTGTACCAACCCTAAAGGAATTTATATTTAATTTAATTTATTGGTTGGTTAGAGGCAGATAAAAGCATTGGAAAGAGGATATCAGGTAGTAAGAGTCTCCCTGTCCTTGTGTGCAAATGAATGAGGCAAAGCAGTGCATAACGGCAAGCAGTCCCTAAAGTCCTAGACTGGGCATAGCCAAGACCCAGGCTTCCTGTTCCCAGGCAGATACCTCATAGGGATGAGTGTCAAACATGCAGTCCCACCAGAGGGGAAATCCTCCCTCCAGGAGCCCTTCATGATACCCCCAGTCACTAACTAGACTATTGCCCCCTCCATCAATGTTGCCTCAGTAGAAGAGACACTTGCCATCTAGACCACTTTCTCCCCAATCCTACAACTAGATACACCAACTGAGCCTGAGCCCTCGGCACCTTTCTGCTGTCCCTCAGAAGCAACTGGAAGTGGATATCCCAGCCATTGCTTGCAGCCACCCCAATTGCCTCAACGGGTCTGCAGATGTGTGTCGGAGTGGAGCACTGATGCCTCTTCTGTCTCTAATGGGGCTGGAGGGGTCACTCACTTGTCAATAAGTGCCTCCCTGCCACCCTTAGCTGTGGCTCCTTTATCCTCTGCTATTGCTTGTCTGGTGTTTCAGAACAAGCAAAGGCAGAGAAAAGCCTTCCAAGCGAGGTGCCCATGGATCAAGCATCCTCCTCAGTCAGGTAGCTGTTCCCTTGAGTACGCACATTCCTTTTCAATTTCCCACCACTCAAAGGATGAGAGAAAAATATGAATTGCCCATTCCCTGCTATCCAACCCCAAGGAACCTACGTAGAGATCTGCGGGGTTGTGTAGCAACCTTGTGTCAGGGGACAGTAGGGAGAAGGGGCGCAGGGGAGTGAATATATGACCATCCTCTGAAAAAGGAACTACTCTTTGCCAAGAATGGAACAGCAGTTGAGCCAAACTGTGCTTGCCTTACTCATGCAAATATATCCATCACAATCAAAGGAACCATTTGGATGAGTAAGGTTAGTAAACTTACTGTCCCTTTATTTACTCTATTAGTAAGTGTGATCTAAAGAAAGTTCTTCCACTCCTTTCATCTTGGGAACATAATCATTTCTACCAGTCCTTACTGGACTGAAGAGAGACTGGTATGTTTATTGCATAGGTCATTATTATTATGTCTTTATATAACACTATTGATGCAAGTGGATGGTCATTTACAAACATAAGAGATAGAGTCCCTCCCTGTGAAGACTTTTTAATCTAAATTAGACATACAACACAAACAATGTTCAGGAATCAGATTAGCAGTCATAAATGCCAAATACAGTGTCAGTGCTAGAAGGCTGATCAAATGAAATTAGTTTTAAGGCATAATTTTAAAGAGGAAATCTGCATAAAATCATATAATTTAGGAGACTATATATGCATCTTGAACTAGGAAGGTTAAAGGCATGCCAGAGAAAATCTTCCTGATGAAAATTAAGGACTAAGTGTTCAATCATTATTATTAATTACACCTGAGTTAAAAATGGCCCTAGGTAACTATGCCAATTTAATCCATCTGATGAGTGGCCCCTACGTTTCTAGTCACTTAAATGAACAGAGTATATAAGTTAAGGACAATTCTCAAAAAAGGGTTCATATTCATGGATTTTTTTTTTGCTACAAATTATTTGCTCAGCTCTAATTACGTAAATTAACTAATTTTAGAGAATCCTGATAAACTTTTCCTTTTATTAAAATAATTAGAAATTGAGAACTATAGAAGATTTATTTTAAATCTGGTCTCTGTGTCTATAGGGGCTCTCCTAGGTTGTACCATTTGGATCACTTTGGAACTCTCTAGCTCTTGAAGTGATTGGCAGGAAGTCACAATTTCTGAAACTCTGTTTGCCTACTGGTCTTCCCTTTCTTTGTTATATTTAACTATTGCTATCATTTGCTCTATTTTTTTTCTTTTCTTTCTATGGAACAGTATTCGATGTACATGTTTAGGCATCATAAACACTTTTATAGTGGGGCACTAAATATTTTTGTGGCCTCTGAAGATATGCATACAATATATTTTTGAGATGTTTTCTCTTTGTATTAGCCTGCAAAAATCAATAAAAATATTATGTATTAATGGGACATATGTTAGAATTATGCTAAATTTTAGGAAGGTATATGGTATGGTTGTTTTCATTTGTAGACTAAAATAGCAGTTGCATCTTGTTACCTTTTCCGTGAGGAAAACATTTTAATGATTCTTTGCAATGAATTAAATGAGACATTTAATGACTCAGGCAATTTCTCCCTGAGTATCTTCGTGCACAAAGCATTTTTCTATGTATTTTCTTATTGTATTTACATTTTCACAATACACCTTTAATTACTACAACATCTACAACTAGACCCAATAATTTCCACTCTGGAATTTTATTCACAATGCTGATCCCCTGAGTTCTCTGAATGGCAAGTAATAATTTGAACCCAAAAGTATATCCACAAGGGTCAGATTTTGGCACTCAGATGACAATGTATACATTTTTTAAAGCATTATGTAATGGCTTATTGAAAGTCAGACATACTTCAAATACAGCCGTCTGTGTTCTGAAAGATTTTATAATTGTAAAGCGAGAGGCAATGTGTTGTTCAGATTGAGTCTACTTCCATGAGATAACATTTGTGAATGGCTCACTAAAACAAGACACTTGTTTGACAATTAAAAATAAAAAAGAGTGACTTTCTGGCTGTTACAATCAATTCTGAATTGTCAGGCTCTGTCATAAATATAAAGGGAAGGGTAAACCCCTTTGAAATCCCTCCTGGCCAGGGGAAAGCTCCTCTCACCTGTAAAGGGTTAAGAAGCTAAAGGTAACCTCGCTGGCACCTGACCAAAATGACCAATGAGGAGACAAGATACTTTCAAAAGCTGGGAGGAGGGAGAGAAACAAAGGGTCTGTGTCTGTCTGTAGTCGTCTTGGCCGGGGACAGAACAGGAATGGAGTCTTAGAACTTTTAGTAAGTAATCTAGCTAGGTATGTGTTAGATTATGATTTCTTTAAATGGCTGAGAAAAGAATTGTGCTGAATAGAATAACTATTTCTGTCTGTGTATCTTTTTTGTAACTTAAGGTTTTGCCTAGAGGGGTTCTCTATGTTTTTTGAATCTAATTACCCTGTAAGATATATACCATCCTGATTTTACAGGGGGGATTTCTTTATTTCTATTTACTTCTATTTTTTATTAAAAGTCTTCTTGTAAAACACTGAATGCTTTTTCATTGTTCTCAGATCCAAGGGTTTGGGTTTGTGGTCACCTATGCAAATTGGTGAGGCTTTTTATCCAACATTTCCCAGGAAAGGGGGGGTGCAAGTGTTGGGAGGATTGTTCATTGTTCTTAAGATCCAAGGGTCTGGGTCTGTAGTCACCTAGGCAAATTGGTGAGGCTTTTTACCAAACCTTGTCCAGGAAGTGGGGTGCAAGGTTTTGGGAAGTATTTTGGGGGGAAGGACGCGTCCAAACAGCTCTTCCCCAGTAACCAGTATTAGTTTGGTGGTGGTAGCGGCCATTCCAAGGATAACGGGGGTAATATTTTGTACCTTGGGGAAGTTTTGACCTAAGCTGGTAAAGATAAGCTTAGGAGGTTTTTCATGCAGGTCCCCACATCTGTACCCTAGAGTTCAGAGTGGGGGAGGAACCTTGACATGGTGGCACAGTGGTGGGATTAACCTGAAATCATTTTGAGATCCAGTTGAGATTTTTTGAACTAGAAATACAGATTTTAAAAAGGAATTTTTAGGAAGTCCAGAAGGCAGCTTTGAAACTGAAAGCAGCTTGGTTTCTCTCTGCTTTGTGGCCAAGCAGAGACAAAAGGGGATTATCTTGTGAATTGCAGGTTTTCTTTGCCTGGAGGCAGGGTACTTAACTCCTGCAGGGAAATTCACAGTCTTCCAACCCAGAGGTTTTTTTTTTTTTCTTTTCTTCCTAAAAGTAAATAGGGGGTGTGTGCTCTACCCATTTGCCTGGAGACAAAAGTGGCAGGGTTTTTTTTTAGGATTTTGATTTTTTTTTTGTTTTACAAGGAGCACAGTTTTGAAAAGAAATTTTTTTCTTCTTTGGGCTGGGTAAGCAGGTTTCCAAGTAGTTGGAGGGTTTTTGCTTTAATTTGGGCCCAGAGCAGAGACAAGGGAATTGTCTTTTTCTGTAGGCTGACAATCACTATCAGAGAATAGGTATTCTATTCCAGCACAGCAAAATTTTACAGCCAAGTTTTGTTTGTTTATTTCTAAACCTCGGGTGTAAAGTTAGTTAAAAACAGAGAGGTTAGAATGGCCAAATCCTCGGCTCGACTACAGCTGGAATTAGCCAAATTTCAGGCTGAGGAAAAACAAAGGGAACATGAAAGACAGATAGAACTCATGCAGCTGAAGAAGGAACAAGCAAGGGAGGCAGAACAACACCAAGAGGCTGCCCACAAGAGGGAAATGGAGGCAAGGAAGCATGTGGAGGAGGAGAGGGAAAAAGAGAGGAAGCATGTGGAGGAGGAGAAGGAAAAAGAGAGGAAGCATGTGGAGGAGATGGAGAGGATAAAGGCCCAGCAGAATATACCAACAAACCCTAGCAATCCTTCTCCAGGTACCACTTCCCATCCCAGAAAGTTCCCCACCTACAAGGCAGGTGATGATACTGAGGCCTTCTTAGAAAACTTCGAAAGGGCCTGCCTTGGGTACAACATCTCTACTGACCAATACATGGTAGAGCTGAGGCCGCAGCTCAGTGGACCCTTAGCTGAGGTGGCAGCTGAAATGCCTAAAGAACACATGAACAAGTATGAACTGTTTAAATCCAAGGCGAGAGTCAGAATGGGGATAACACCCGAGCAGTCTCGTCGGAGGTTCAGAGCCCTAAGGTGGAAACCAGACATGTCATTTACCCGACATGCCTACCACATTGTAAAACATTGGGATGCCTGGATATCAGGAGCAAGTGTTGAATCTCCAGTAAATTTGCCCTTCCTAATGCAAATGGAACAATTCTTAGAGGGTGTTCCTGAGGAAATAGAAAGATACATCCTAGATGGGAAACCCAAAACTGTAATTGAGGCAGGAGAGATTGGAGCCAGATGGGTGGAGGTGGCAGAGAAGAAGAAAACTGGTCGCAGTTGGAGCGGAGACCAGAAGGGACCACCCCAGACCACACCCTATTACCGGGGGCCGCCCAAAGCCCCACCTACCTCCCAAAGAACCCTCCAGACCCCTTATCGTCCCACCACCCCGTTCTCCAGCAACCCTCCTCGCCCCAGTGACCCGTCAGCTGGACGATGTTTTAAGTGTAACGAGCTGGGGCATGTAAAGGCCAACTGCCCCAAGAACCCCAACAGATTACAGTTCATTGCACCGGAATCACACCAGAGGTCCACAGGCCCAGATACCTCCCAGATACCCTTGGAGCGGAGGGAAACTGTGAGTGTGGGTGGGAAGAAGGTCACCGCGTGGAGGGACACGGGAGCACAAGTGTCAGCTATCCATGCTTCCTTAGTGGACCCCAATTTAATCAACCCAGAGATCCAAGTGACGATTCAACCCTTCAAGTCCAACTCTTTCAATTTGCCTACAGCCAAGTTGCCTGTCCAGTACAAGGGCTGGTCAGGAATGTGGACTTTTGCAGTCTATGATGATTATCCCATCCCCATGCTGTTGGGGGAAGACTTGGCCAATCATGGGAAGCAGGCCAAGAGGGTGGGAATGGTCACCCGCAACCAGGCTAAACAAGCCGTGAGGCCTAGCTCTGTTCCGGAAACTTCTATCAGGACCCAGTCAGAGGTGATGGACCTGGACCCCAGGCCAATGTCTGCAACAGCAGTAGTGGATCCAGTCCCAGAGACCCAGACGGAACCAGTCCCAGAACCGGAACCAGCCGAACAACCAACACCAGACCCCGTGTCAGCACTGAATCCAGTACTTGCAACCTCAACACCAGAGGGCCCCACCGAACCTGAACTGGCAGCAGCCGATAACCCTACACAAGAGGCTCAGCCGGAGCCTGAATCCCAACATAGTGCACCAGCGGAGAGCGGTTCACAGTCAACAGAAACAGCTCCATCCCCTATATCGCTTCCAGAGGGACCAAGCCTAGGTCCACAATCCCATGAGGAACTGATGTCTCCAGCATCAAGGGAACAGTTCCAGACCGAACAGGAAGCAGATGAAAGCCTCCAGAGAGCTTGGACGGCGGCACGGAGCAACCCACCGCCTCTCAGCTCTTCTAATCGATCCAGGTTTGTTGTAGAAAGAGGACTTTTATACAAGGAAACTCTTTCTGGGGGACACCAGGAAGACTGGCATCCTCAGAGACAGTTGGTAGTTCCAACTAAATACCGGGCCAAGCTCTTGAGCTTAGCCCATGATCACCCTAGTGGCCATGCTGGGGTGAACAGGACCAAAGACCGTTTGGGGGGGTCATTCCACTGGGAGGGAATGGGCAAGGATGTTTCTACCTATGTCCAGTCTTGTGAGGTGTGCCAAAGAGTGGGAAAAGCCCAAGACCAGGTCAAAGCTCCTCTCCAGCCACTCCCCATCATTGAAGTTCCATTTCAGCGAGTAGCTGTGGATATTCTGGGTCCTTTTCCGAAAAAGACACCCAGAGGAAAGCAGTACATACTGACTTTCATGGATTTTACCACCCGATGGCCGGAAGCAGTAGCTCTAAGCAACACCAGGGCTAAAAGTGTGTGCCAGGCACTAGCAGACATTTTTGCCAGGGTAGGTTGGCCCTCCGACATCCTCACAGATGCAGGGACTAATTTCCTGGCAGGAACTATGAAAAACCTTTGGGAAGCTCATGGGGTAAATCACTTGGTTGCCACTCCTTACCATCATCAAACAAATGGCATGGTGGAGAAGTTTAATGGAACTTTGGGGGCCATGATACGTAAATTCGTAAATGAGCACTCCAATGATTGGGACCTAGTATTGCAGCAGTTGCTCTTTGCCTACAGAGCTGTACCACATCCCAGTTTAGGGTTTTCCCCATTTGAACTTGTATATGGCCGGGAGGTTAAGGGGCCATTGCAGTTGGTGAAGCAGCAATGGGAGGGATTTACACCTTCTCCAGGAACTAACATTCTGGACTTTGTAACCAACCTACAAAACACCCTCCGAACCTCTTTAGCCCTTGCTAGAGAAAACTTACAGGATGCTCAAAAAGAGCAAAAAGCCTGGTATGATAAACATGCCAGAGAGCGTTCCTTCAAAGTAGGAGACCAGGTCATGGTCTTAAAGGCGCTCCAGGCCCATAAAATGGAAGCATCGTGGGAAGGGCCATTCGTGGTCCAGGAGCGCCTGGGAGCTGTTAATTATCTCATAGCATTCCCCACCTCCAACCGAAAGCCTAAGGTGTATCATATTAATTCTCTAAAGCCCTTTTATTCCAGAGAATTAAAGGTTTGTCAGTTTACAGCCCAGGGAGGAGACGACGCTGAGTGTCCTGAAGGTGTCTACTACGAAGGGAAATGTGCTGGTGGTGTGGAAGAGGTGAACCTCTCCATGACCCTTGGGCGTATGCAGCGACAGCAGATCCAGGAGCTGTGCACTAGCTACGCGCCAACGTTCTCAGCCACCCCAGGACTGACTGAACGGGCATACCACTCCATTGACACAGGTAATGCTCACCCAATTAGGGTCCAACCTTACCGGGTGTCTCCTCAAGCTAAAACTGCTATAGAACGGGAGATCCAGGATATGTTACAGATGGGTGTAATCCGCCCCTCTGAAAGTGCATGGGCATCTCCAGTGGTTCTAGTTCCCAACCCAGATGGGGAAATACGTTTTTGCGTGGACTACCGTAAGCTAAATGCTGTAACTCGCCCAGACAACTATCCCATGCCACGCACAGATGAACTATTAGAGAAACTGGGAAGGGCCCAGTTCATCTCTACCTTGGACTTAACCAAGGGGTACTGGCAGGTACCGCTAGATGAATCTGCCAAGGAAAGGTCAGCCTTCATCACACATCTCGGGCTGGATGAATTTAATGTACTCCCTTTCGGGCTGCGAAATGCACCCGCCACTTTCCAAAGACTTGTAGATGGTCTCCTAGCGGGATTAGGAGAATATGCAGTCGCCTACCTTGACGATGTGGCCATATTTTCGGATTCCTGGGCAGACCACCTGGAACATCTACAAAAAGTCCTTGAGCGCATAAGGGAGGCAGGACTAACTGTTAAGGCTAAGAAGTGTCAAATAGGCCTAAACAGAGTGACTTACCTTGGACACCAGGTGGGTCAAGGAACTATCAGCCCCCTACAGGCCAAAGTGGATGCTATCCAAAAGTGGCCTGTCCCAAAGTCAAAGAAACAGGTTCAATCCTTCTTAGGCTTGGCCGGTTATTACAGACGATTTGTACCGCACTACAGCCAAATCGCTGCCCCACTGACAGACCTAACCAAAAAGAAACAGCCAAATGCTGTTCAGTGGACCGGAAAGTGTCAGAAGGCCTTTAACAAGCTTAAAGCGACACTCATGTCTGACCCTGTACTAAGGGCCCCAGACTTTGACAAACCGTTCCTAGTAACCACAGATGCATCCGAGCGTGGTGTGGGAGCAGTTTTAATGAAGAAAGGACCTGATCAAGAATTCCACCCTGTAGTGTTTCTCAGCAAAAAACTGTCTGAGAGGGAAAGCAACTGGTCAGTCACTGAAAAAGAATGTTATGCCATTGTCTACGCTCTGGAAAAGCTACGCCCATATGTTTGGGGACGGCGTTTCCACCTGCAAACCGACCATGCTGCACTAAAGTGGCTTCACACTGTCAAAGAAACTAACAAAAAACTTCTTCGGTGGAGTTTAGCTCTCCAAGATTTTGATTTCGACATCCAACACATCTCAGGAGCTTCTAACAAAGTGGCTGATGCCCTCTCCCGTGAAAGTTTCCCAGAATCAACTGGTTAAAATCGTCCTTGAGATGTGGAAAATATTGTTAGTCTTTATGTACTTGGTAGTATATTTAGAGATGCATGTGTCTTATTAACTCTGTTTTCCTAGAGCTCCAGGAAGAAATCCCAGCCAGTGTTTCACCCTAGCTGAGATTTGGGGGGCGTGTCATAAATATAAAGGGAAGGGTAAACCCCTTTGAAATCCCTCCTGGCCAGGGGAAAGCTCCTCTCACCTGTAAAGGGTTAAGAAGCTAAAGGTAACCTCGCTGGCACCTGACCAAAATGACCAATGAGGAGACAAGATACTTTCAAAAGCTGGGAGGAGGGAGAGAAACAAAGGGTCTGTGTCTGTCTGTAGTCGTCTTGGCCGGGGACAGAACAGGAATGGAGTCTTAGAACTTTTAGTAAGTAATCTAGCTAGGTATGTGTTAGATTATGATTTCTTTAAATGGCTGAGAAAAGAATTGTGCTGAATAGAATAACTATTTCTGTCTGTGTATCTTTTTTGTAACTTAAGGTTTTGCCTAGAGGGGTTCTCTATGTTTTTTGAATCTAATTACCCTGTAAGATATATACCATCCTGATTTTACAGGGGGGATTTCTTTATTTCTATTTACTTCTATTTTTTATTAAAAGTCTTCTTGTAAAACACTGAATGCTTTTTCATTGTTCTCAGATCCAAGGGTTTGGGTTTGTGGTCACCTATGCAAATTGGTGAGGCTTTTTATCCAACATTTCCCAGGAAAGGGGGGGTGCAAGTGTTGGGAGGATTGTTCATTGTTCTTAAGATCCAAGGGTCTGGGTCTGTAGTCACCTAGGCAAATTGGTGAGGCTTTTTACCAAACCTTGTCCAGGAAGTGGGGTGCAAGGTTTTGGGAAGTATTTTGGGGGGAAGGACGCGTCCAAACAGCTCTTCCCCAGTAACCAGTATTAGTTTGGTGGTGGTAGCGGCCATTCCAAGGATAACGGGGGTAATATTTTGTACCTTGGGGAAGTTTTGACCTAAGCTGGTAAAGATAAGCTTAGGAGGTTTTTCATGCAGGTCCCCACATCTGTACCCTAGAGTTCAGAGTGGGGGAGGAACCTTGACAGGCTCACAAAACAATTTTCAATGACTAGCAAGGTATCATTTTTGGGAAATGACAAAATCACAGATCTATAGAGAAATTTTATCTTGTAAGTGGTGGAAGGATTCTGAAAGATTATAGGATCCCTGTTGAGTTTTATAAGCTGTTAAGGATGTGTTTGCCTTTATGCTATTAACTGTCTATAGGAAGATCTCACTATATTACATCATCCCTCCCACATCACTGTACTCTCTCATAATAGTCACGATATCCCTAATACCTAATTTTTATATGGGAAAATGTTGATTTTAAATTATCATCAAAGATAGCAGCTCTTACTTACAAACTTTTTCCATTTCTAACCTACCTATTAAGGCCCAGATTCTGCTACACATACTAATGTTGAATAGTCCTTTACACTGTATAATGTTCAAAGGATTTGAATGCATATCATCACACGTAAGAACATAATAATGGCCATACTGGATCAGACTAATGGTCCAGCTAGCCCAGTGTCCTGTCTTCTGACAGTGGCCAGTACTCGATGCTTCAGAGGGAATGAACAGAAGAGGGTAATTATCAAGTGATCCGTCCTTGTCATCCACTCCTAGCTTCTGGCAGTCAGAGGTTTAGGGACATGCAGAGCATGGAGTTCTGTCCCTGACCATCTTGGCTAATAGTCATTGATGGACCTACCCATCATCTAATTTTTTTTAACCCAGTTATACTTTTGGCCTTCACAACATCCCATAGCACTGAGTTCCACAGGTTGACTGTGTGTTGTATGAAGAAGTATTTCCTTATGCTTGTTTTAATCCTGCTGCCTATTAATTTTAATGGGTTACCCCTCATTCTTGTATAATGTGAAGGGGTAAATAACTCTTCTTTATTCACTTTCTCCACCTCATTCATGAGTTTAAAGACCTCTGTCATATTCCCCCCTTAGTCATCTCTTTCCTAAACTGAACAGTCCCACCCAGTCTTTCTAATCTCTCCTCATATGAAAGTTGTTCCATTCCCCTAATAATTTTTGTTGCCCTTCTCTGTATTTTTTCCAGTTCTAATATATCTCTTTTAAGATGTGGTGATCAGAACTGCACGCAGTTCTGATCACCACATCAAAGTGCAGAAAATAGCATGGATATATATAGTGGCATTATGATATTTTCTGTCTTATTATCTAACCCTTTCCTAATGGTTCCTAACACGGTTAACTTTTTTGACACCATATCCACTGGATCACCCTTGTGCACATGTTTGTTGACTCATTGAAATAATTCTAATAAATTGGTGAGGAATGATTTCCCTTTACAAAAGCCATGTTGACTCTTCCCCAACAAATGTTGTTCATCTGTGTGTCTGATAATTCCATTCTTCATTATAGTTTCAATTTGCCTGGCACTTAGGTTCGGCTTATTGGCCTGTAATTGCCAGGATTGCCCCTGGAGCCTTTGTTAAAAATCAGCCTTACATTAGGTATCCACCAGCCATCTGGTATAGAGGCTGATTTAAGCAACAGATAACATACCACAGTTCATTGTTCTGCAATTTCATATTTGAGGTTCTTCAGGACTCTTGGGTGAATACCATCTGGTCCTGGTGACTTATTACTGTTTAATGTATCAATTTGTTCCAAAACCTCCTCTATGACGTCTGAATCTGGAACAGTTCCTCAGATTTGTCACATCAAACCAATGGTTCAGATATGAGGCTCTCCCCCACATCCTCTACAGTGGAGATGGATGGAAAGAATTCTTGTAGTTTCTCCACAATGGCCTTGTTTTCCTTGAGTGCTCCTTTAGCACCTCTATCATCCAGTGCCCACTGACTGTTTGGCAGGCTTCCTGCTCCAGATGTACTTAAACAAAAACTGCTGTTAGTATTTGTCTTTTGCTAGTTGCTCTTCAAATTCTTTTTTCACCTGCCTAATTATATTTTTACACTTGACTTGCCAGAGTTTATTCTCCTTTCTATTTTCCTCAGGAGGATTTGACTTTCAATTTTTAAAGGATGTCTTTTTTGCCTCTAACTGCCTCTTTTACACTATTGTTTAGCTTTGGTGCCATTTTTTTCTGATCCATTTTACTGGTTTTTTTTTATTTGAGGTATACATTTAGTTTGAGACTCTATTATGGTGTTTTTAAATAGTCTCAAGACAGCTTGCAGGTATTTCTCTCTTGTGACTGTTCCTTTTAATTTCTGTTCAACTAGCTTCCTCATTTTTGAGTAGTTTCCCCTTATGAAGTTAAATAATACTATGGTGAGTTTCTTTAGTATTTTCCCGCTCTACCACCACGCAAGGATATTAAAATTAATTACATTATGATCACTCTTACTGAGTGGTTTAGTTATATTCACTTTGTGGACCAGATCCTGTGCTACAACAATTGCCTCTCCCCTTGTGAGTTCCAGGACTAGCTGCTCCAAGAACCAGTCATTAATGGTGTCAAGGAATTTTATCTCTGTATCCCATCCTGAGATGACATGTTTCCAGGCAATATGGGGATAGTTTAATTCCCCCATAATTACTGGGTTTTCTGTTTTTGTAGCCTCTCTCATCTCCCTTAGCATTTCACAATCACCATCTTGGTCAGGTGGTTGACAGTATATTCCTACTGCTATACTCTCATTATTCAAGCTTGGAATTTCTATCCATAGAGATTGTATGGTACAGTTTGGTTCATTTAAGAATCTAACTAATCAAAATGCAATAGTACTGTTTTCCACTTCTATAGACCATTCATCCCAAGTAATCGAAATACTCACAAATATTAAAATGCAGTTTATGTGGATATCCTTGTCATTTCCTTCGAAGCGGAGGAAATCTAAATAAAGCATCTCCATGTTTGATTTATTGCCTGAATAGTCTTGCTGGATTTCAGATATAAAGTAAATGTAAGGGGACTGTTGCCCCCTTACTAACATTCGTGGGGGTGTTTTAGTTGCTAGCTCCCAGTACTAAAGGGGGGAAGAGTCGATGGGGAATCAGGACTCTGAGACTGACAGTCTCCAGGAACAATGGGGAGAGGCCAATGCTCCAGGTCAGCCTGAATGACAGGGCGGGCAGGCTAATCAGCGAGTCAGGAGGCCAGGGAGGTCCCGTCCTCCAAGTGAGCTGGAATTGCCTGGGTCAGACAGAGTGGGGCCGAGCTAAGGAGAAAGCAGGGGCCCAAGCTGAGCTGGGGAGCAGAGCTGTGCCAGATCCAGAGGGACCAGAAAAGCTGCCCAGAGAGAGCAGACCCTGTCCTGGGAGCAGAGTTGCAGCCCCAAAGCCAGAGGCACAGCCCAGAGAGAGCAGACTTGCCCTGGGAGGAGAGCTGCAGCAGCCAGAGCCAGAGGGGCCAGAAAAGCAGCCCACGAAGCAAGTCAGTGCTGGGAGCAGAGCTGTAACAACCAGAGGCAGAGGGGCCAAAGATGCAGCCCAGGGAGCTGGAGGCAGAGCAGCAGAGACAGAGTGGTGGAGCTGGGGCTGGAGCAGTCCAGAGCTGGGTACAGTGAGCAGCTGGGGAGAGCGAGGGGGGATCCTGGGCAGCGGGCCCAGCACAAGGAGACACCTCAGCCAAGAGGCTCTGCAGGCCAGGCTTGGATCGTAACCCCGACAGGGCGGGGGCGACACTGGGAAGAAGGGTCCTACCACTTAGAGCCTGAGAGCGTGAGGCTACCACCAGAGCGAGTGGCCACCACCAGAGCAAGTGTCCAGCCCACAGCATCCCTGCAGCACAGCCAAGGCCTGAGAAGAAGGCCTGGGACTCACAAGGAACAGACTGTGAACTGCCCTGACATTCCAGAGACACTGTTTGTGATGTTCCCTGCCACAGAGCGGGTTGATGTGTTTCCTTTAACCTTTCCCATTTTTCCGTATTCTTTTAAAAATTAATTGTTGATTAAATAACTTTCATTTGCTTTAACTTGTATGTAATGGTCATTGGGTCAGAGAAGTGCCCAGTGCAGAGAGAGCACCCCAGAGTGGGGACGCCCTAGCCCTGTCCTAGGTGACCACAGCAGCGTTGGGGGTCGAGCCCCCCCAGGAATCCTGGGCCCAGCCTTGTTGGGGTTACGAGGACTCTGCCAGACAGGAGAGTGGCAGGGGAGTCCTCAAGGGCAGGGAGGCCACTGGGTAAAGGAAGTGGGAGCGAGGACTCAGATCCTTTCGCTAGCCCACTTCACCGGGGTAGTGCAGAAGCCAGGAAAGTTCCCCACAATAGCAGGACTATTCCCCTGCTTACATAAACATTAACATTCTGAGTTTGTCTGTCATCTGTCAGTTATGATAAGATATCCTGAGGACCTGTTCTTTAAATAGTCTCCAACTGTAGCATTTTTCTTTTACTTAGACACTTATATCTCCTATACTTTATATTACACACGTCTCCGGGGATTAGTGGGAGAAGGTTCATACTTGCAATCAGCTGGAAAATGAGGAGGAGCTAGCACTGCTGAATTTTCACTTTTCTTGATCCTCTAGGTTGAATCAGCAGTTGTTTTATTTTTAAGATTAATTTTATTCACCTATATTACTGTAACTTGAGAACACCTTGAAATTCCAGCCTCGTCTTAGAGATTAAAAGCGTACACTTCCTTTGATACATGTGTGTAACTCCCAGTCAGATTAACAGGAGTTGAGTGTGGAAAGGCTAGAGAGATAACTGACAATGCCATGCTCATGCAGTGAAATGTAAATGTCATGTGATTGAACTGCTGACTAGACCAGACTTCCTTCCCTCAGGCAAAACTGCAACATGTCAACCATACAGCTTGAATTAGGATTCCAAAACATAGTAAGAGGACTCTGTTAATCAGACATGAAAATTATTTCTCGAGAATGGATCTCAACACATATTTACTTAAATTTAATAAAAAAAATTCATCTCTGCACAGCATGTGGAATTTTTTTCCTGTTGCTTACT
Source organism: Lepidochelys olivacea (assembly GCF_965140295.1). Taxonomy (NCBI): domain Eukaryota; kingdom Metazoa; phylum Chordata; order Testudines; family Cheloniidae; genus Lepidochelys; species Lepidochelys olivacea. The sequence goes on along the minus strand of NC_140411.1, from coordinate 36,753,359 downwards.
TTGTTACTGTGTTATCCACGTCAGATAATACAACATGGTAACAAGACATATTTGACTGGTGTTTGATGTGGGGATATATCCAGTGACAACTGGGAGAGAGAAAAATAGCATCTGATCAATTCATCTGCTCATTAATGTCACAGAGGAAGTAATGCCCCATTCAATATTATTCCTGTCTACTGTTGAGAGACTGCTCCCTGATTCCACATCATGTTCAGCTTGCTAGTAACAGGATGTAAATTTCTTCTTGTACTATACATATGTTACAATGAAGTGAAATAAGTCATCTGCAAGAGAAAATATCCTCATGTTTGGTTATGGAATAGAGTAGATAGAGTGCTGTTCATTTTGAATATCTACTATTTAAAATTATTCAGTCCAATTCACACTCTTGGGTCATTTCTAGTTGTTTAAAAGGAAATTCTTTGGCACTGTAATTGTACCTATTTGCTTTTTATGGCAGAAACCTGTGTGGGCAGCATTCTGACAAAGCTTTCCACTTCTTTACTAGCCATGGAAAGTACCAGTAATTAATAAATTCATAAACATGTCTACTAGTCTGTATGCACAGCAGAAGGCATAACCCATGCATAGGATTGAACAAAATGAGCGATATACTTCAACAAACTATTTCCATATTTCATTTAAGATTCTGCAGAAAGAGGGGACATTAACATAGTTGAAAACACTGAAAGATTTTTTTGTCCAGAGACAATTTTCTAAATAAGTCTGGTCTGAAAACTGATTAAAGATTGAGTGCACACTTTTAAAGCTGCTTTCACATAAATATCTAAATTATCAGTACTTCAAAAATAATAGTTTTCAGGCTTCTGTTAAAAATCTATTCTCCCATCACACCTAAAATCCACAAACCTGTACATTTTGTGCTCACGTAGGACACTGGATGGGTCATTACACAAAGTAAAACTATTTCCCCATGTTTATTTCCCTCCCACTCCCACCCCACTGTTCCTCAGATATTCTTGTCAACTGCTGGAAATGGCCCACCTTGATTAACACTACAAAAGGTTCCCCCAGCTCCCCTGCTGGTAGTAGTTCACCTTACCTGATCACTCTCGTTATACTGTGTATGGTAACACCCATTATTTCATGTTCTCTGTGTATATACATCTCCCTACTGTATTTTCCACTGAATGCATCTGATGAAGTGAGCTGTAGCTCACGAAAGCTTATGCTCAAATAAATTGGTTAGTCTCTAAGGTGCCACAAGTCCTCCTTTTCTTGTCACAATAATGTAATGTTGCAAAACAAACCAAGAGACCAAGCTCAGACAAGATACAAAAAATACCAATAAAACCAAAGGCAGGAGGATATCAAAAGCTCAATCCCCAGCTGCCCCATTCTCTTTGCTCAGACTGTCCCAGTTCCCCCCTCGCAGCTCCTCATCTGATCTGTCTCTCCCCTTCCCCACTCACTGGCTCTCAGTCCTAGTCTCCCAAACCTGGGCTCTTCATCCAACTTCAGTCTCTCCCTTATGCTCTCCCTGGCTCCTTACCCCAGTCTCCTCCCTTTCTGGCTCCTTCTCCCAGTCTCTTTGTCCAGTCAGTCCCAGTCTTCACCCCTCCACGCACATTCCAGCTCTTTGTTTGATCTGTCTCCCCAAGCCCATTTCCCTGAACATTGGTTCCCAAATCTCCCCCTGCTCCTTGTCAGATTTCAGTTCCACTCACCTCCAGTCAACCAGATCTCATTAGCCCATTTCCCTCACCAGCTCTCAATCCCATTCTTCCCCCACCCGAGCTTCCAGTCCCAGCCCCCTTGCCCAACTACTGCAGCCTCTCCTTCCAGCTCACAGTCCCACTCCTCTTGCAGTCAGTAGGTTTCTCTCCCCTCCCTCCAGATCCAGTTTCACCAGACACCTTGTGCCAATCTACTTCTTTCCCTCTTCCCTCATCTGTTTTTGTCCCTTCTGAGTTCAAATCAGATGGCTTCCTCCTCACTTGGAACATAGGGGAACTGCCATCTACTCCTTCTTACTGTCTTGATTATCTCCCCTCCTTGTCTATTTCCTTTGAAATAAAAGATGGGCTGGATGATAAACAGTTTGAGAACCACTGACCTAATTAATTTATCATGATTCACACTCGCACATAGATCTTATCACTTTTTAGGGTGGATGAGTTACAGAGACCATATTAAAGAACTTTACACTTAAAGTAATCATTGACAACCATGATAGCGTCACAGTAAAAACAAGATGGGATTGGTTTAGCCTTCTGCAAAAAGCAACACTTCCCCCCCAACTTCTCTCCCTGAGTCTGGGCAGCACCTCGCCATATTCCTTCGCCATATTCCTCGCACTGCTTCGGACAACCCTTTCCCCCTCCCTCTCCCTGCTCACAAGCCCACTCTCCACTCCCCTGCTCTACCTCTCCTGCTGTGTCCCCTCTTGCCCCCAACATTCCCCTGCAAACCCCAAAGCTGCTTCCTGACCACCATCATTCTCCCCAGGTTCTTTTCACAGGGTCTCTGCAGCTCCTCACAGTCCCTGTACCCTGTCCAGCCCCCTGAACCATACAGTGGCAGCCATTTTGTCTGTGGGGATGACCTCAAACTTGTTGCAGCCAATATAATCATGGGCACCCTCATTTCCACATGCAGACAGACTGTAAGACAGTGGTGGCCATCTTGCAGACTTCAGCCCCATTTACAGTAACAGGAATTTTGAATAAGGAAAAATTTTCAAGTTGGCAACTTTCATCATGTTTTCATGAGGCAGGTAAAAACACCTCCAAATTGCTAGAGTTGTGATAAAAGGTCAAGACTTGGCAATACTGAGACAGATTCCTGGGATGAGAAGAAGGTGTAGGTTCCTGTCACCCTCCACACCTGCTCCACTGCTCATGGGGACCCTGAAAGCCTGTAACTTGTTCCCACTGACCAGAAATATCACAGCTGGAGAGGCACAAAATGTGGCAGCTATGGGTGACGAATACACAAAGGTCTCTAGATGCCTGAACAAAATGTACAATAATCTATGATCTAATGATCTAAAATGGCAACAAACAACCCTATAATCTATTAGAATGGTGACAGACAAAACCACTCCAAAAAGTCCTCAAAAATCAAAACCAAAAATATTGTCTTAAATAGGGCTGTCAAATTATTAAAAAAAAATCACAATTAATCACGAGATTTAAAAAAATCATGATTAATTGCAGTTTTAATTGCACTGTTAAACAATAATAGTATACCTGAGTAGAATATTTTTGGATATTTTTTACATTTTCAAATATATTGATTTCAGTTACAACATAGAATACAAAGTGTACAGTTCTCACTTTAAATTATTTTTTATTACAAATATTTTCACCTTAAAATGATAAACATGAAAAATGAACATGCGTTAGTCCACACTGCTTTGGATCATTATCGAGCAGAACCCATCATCGGCATGGAAACATGTCCTCTGGAATGATGGCCAAAGCGTGAAGCGGCATACAAATGTCTAGCATATCTGGCACATATATACCTTGAAATACCGGCTACAAAAGTGCCATGCAAATGCCTGTTCTCACTTTCAGGTGACACTGTAAATAAGAAGTGGGCAGCATTATCTCCCATAAATGTAAACAAACTTGTTCGTTTTAGCGATTGGTTGAACAAGGAGGACTGAGTGGACTTGTAGGCTCTAAAGTTTTACATAGTTTTGTTTTTGAGTGCAGTTATGTAACAAAAATAAATCTACATTTGTAAATTGCACTTTCACGGTAAAGAGATTGCACTACAGTACTTGTGTGAGGCAAATTGAAAAATACGATTTCTTATCTTTTTTACAGTACAAATATTTTCAATTAAAAATAAAAAAAAGTGAGCACTCTACACTTTGTATTCTGTGTTGTAATTGAAATCAATATATTTGAAAATATAGAAAACCATCCAAACGTATTTATAATAAATTTCAATTGGCATTCTGTTATTGTTTAACAGTGTGATTAAAATTGCGATTAATTTTTTTAATCGAGTTAATTTGTTTTGAGTTAATCACTTGAGTTAACTATGATTAATTGACAGCCCTACTCTTATATTATGTCAGTCATGTACTGTGCTTTGATAGACAGCCACTGGGAAAAACTGTCTGATTTCTCTTCACCTGCTCCCTTATGTTCTTAGAGAACTGACAGTTAAAGTCTTACTGTATCCATCTTAGATATTCTTACATGGAATAAGGCAACAGATGGTTCTGAAACAGAAACTCATTCAGCCCTTTATATGCTAGTACCAATACCTTGAAGTCTGAGAAGGACAAAAAGCATAACTTAGGGTCTGAACACCAAATCCAGATTGATCTGAGTTCACACCTTGAACCTATGCCTACAATTTGCCGGACTGGAACACTGACTTTTAACACCTCAAATCCTGGAAAGGGATAGACCCAGTTTACACTCCTCCTCTGCTACTCAAATTTGGAACTGTGCAGATCTAGGGTTCTGTGTTGGCCCATTATAAAAACAGATTAAAGTTCAGATTCTGTGTTTTGTTCCTGGTCCCCTCCTCCTGAAGTGCACTTGCTCATGTACAGGTGTGTAGAACAGTTTCTGAAGCACAGCTTCACTGACTCTCTTGCATGCAGGCATCTGAATAGCCATGTGGCACTCAGAGCACTGGTTGGTTTCAAGGTTGTCTGGTACAGAGGCCACTGCAGAAGAATTGGCTGAAAAACTCCCATAGTTCAAAAATAAAAAGGCCATTCCTGCCCACTACCAAAACCCAGATTCAGTTCACCTGCAGGTGATCCCCCTCCCGCCCTTGCCCCCACCCCAAAAAACCCCGTAAAACCCTGCTGGTGATATTAGAACAACGCAAAAAGAAGAGGGATAAAGGAAAAAGTTCTGGATAGCCTCATACAAACAAGAGCAGGGATCGGTGACCTTTGGTACGCAGCCCATCAGGGTAAACCCCTGGTTGGCCAGGCCAGTTTGTTTACCTGCAGAGTCAGCAGGTTCGGTCGATTGCAGCTCCCACTCTCTGTGGTTCGCCATTCCAGGCCAATGGGCGCTGTAGGAAGGGGCAGCCAGCACATCCCTCGGCGCACGCCGCTTCTCATCAGTTCATAGTGTAAAGATATCCACTGGTGAGAGGTTTCATGACAGTGAGGTGAATGTGCTATTCACGGGCCTGATAGAAATGGGTTTTAACTGTGTGAAATTTGTGCCATCATTTACATTTATTTTCTGACGCATTTTGCTAAGCTCAAAGCAGAAAGTTACAGGAATTTTTCCTGTAGTTTAATTTGAGTAAATTACAATCTAATTAATATTTAATAAAATCAGGAAAGAGAAAGAGAGACATAAGAGACACTGGGGAAAAGAGGAGAAGGGAACATTAATGCAAACAAGAGCCAAAGGCATCTGTACCTGACCTCTGATTCATTGCTCTGCCTGTCAGTCACCATACAGTCCATCTGTTCTGGACAGGTGGGATTAAGGATACAAAATGAATAATTTGAGCCTGTTAGTAACTTATATATAATTATACTTTGGGAATTGGGGCCAACATAGAATAACAATTTAAAAAATCTAATATTGCAGAAAGGTCTCGTTATACACATTGAGCCAGATTCTGCTCTCAGTTATATCCGTGTAAACTCAGAGTAATTGCACCTTGGGCAATGGAATTACACCAGTGTAAATCCAAATAATTTAGTAGTCTTTTGGCAAAATTCTATGCTTTCACAGAGGAACAAAAGGTCAGTACATAGAGCACCAAGATGGGTAGTAGCCAGTCCCCCACCAAGTGTTTTGTTATTCATTCAGTCTGGAACCCTGTCATGTTGCTACATGAGAGAAGAGACACCCCCCCACCACCCCATACGCTCTTCTCTCTGCGGCACACTTTGCAGAGGGCAGGAATTTACCCTGAAAGAGCAGCAGAGCTGACATCACATCCTGTTCCATTTGTTTTGGCATATCTTTATGTAGGGGCTTTATATTAGTGCTTCTGGCAATGATGGTGTAAATTAAATCCATACCTATCAGCATGTATAGCTTTCTCCTCGTCTGTTGCTTCATTCTCACTGCTCAATCTCAGAAGGCCTTTCTAATTTTTTCTTAGATGACATACAAGAACTCAGATTAATATTATGTGAGAAATAAATAAACTTTGTAAGAAACTTCAGGCTGCAAAGAGTTGAGATAACATACCCTATGTATAAACAGGAAAAAAGATTAATATTTTCAAATCTGAGTGTTTAAAATGAGGCATTTAAATAAAAGTTGTCTGATTTTGAGAGATGCTGAGAAGCCACAGCTCCCATTAATTTCAGTGGGAACTGTGGGTTATTTAAATGTCTGCCTTCAGGCACCCAAGCTTGAAAATATGAGCCAGAATGTATATTTGCATCCTTTCTTATATAATATTTATGACTACCACAATAATAAATCACATTTGGCTAGTAATTCTTTACACCTGGCCCTATATATACCTGACCAATATGCTTAACTGTTGCCATGCTGACCAATATTGTTTCATTGTTTCCTTGTGCCCTCCAGTCTGTCTGTCTGTATTCACCTGTTGTCTCTTTTCTAATACTTCGATTGTAAATGCTCTGGGACAGGGACTATCTTTTTGTTTGTATAACAGCTAGCATGATGGGGTCCTAGGTGCTACAGCAATACAAATAAATATAGGAATAACATGTTCTACCCATGGCTGCCACATTTTTTAACATGTCTTCCAGTGACATGAAAACTTCCCTTATCTGGCTTTTTGACTGCAGGCATGAGTGAGCTGGAAAAGCAGAATGTGACATGCTTTTTATCATACACGTTTAATAAAATATTGTAAGTCTCCCTCTAATGTCTGATATAAACAATTCTCATTCATCTCCTTTCCTGCTTACATGGTCTTCTAAAACAATACTTCTAAATTATATCAGTAACTTATATTGAAAATATACTTCTGTTACTTATTCAGTGAAGTATCATACCCATAATAAATCTGTCCGATTTAGAAAAATGAGTATATGAATGAATATTTTTCATGGGTTTATAGACTAGGTTCCCAAGGAAGTCACAAATCCACATTATGTCTGTGGCAGGGCTAGGAGCTAAGTGTCCAGAGAGAAAATGCACAGGGTATCCAGGTTAAACAAAAATAAAGCCTCTCCACATATTTCTTTGGGGTTCAGGATTATTATTGTTGTTTATAGAGGGTACATGTGTAACCTGTACTCACAAACACACATATAACAAGAACAGCCTAATACAGCCTATGCCATGTTCCTCTTCACATGTCTTAACACCCACCTCCTCCCCCACATAAACAGGACAGTTCTTCTTTCTCTAGCACAATATATCCTGCCTTTTAAAGAACCACCTCTTCTTCCTGAAAGCAGCCCTGCCTCATTTTAAGGTTCTGAGTCTCCCTGAACTGATTCTGAAAACTCTTGCTGGGATTTAACTAGCAAAGCCCTCCCCCCACACACTGCTGTCTATCTCAGGGGGTCTCCTTGGACAAGGGCCACTCTGTTTGAACATTGCTTTGCAAAATGGGGACCGAGGCCTCTAGGTGCTACCACAATACAAATAAAAAATAATCCTGGAAGTTTCTATTCAACATTTTATGCCACATTATCTCAACTAGACAGTTCTAGTCAACACTCTCGAATGCTTTCTCCACTAGAAGGAAAATATGTGGGGGCTGAGCTCCAGTTAGAGCCATGCATATCATCCCCACATCAGAACCCCAGGCTTGATTCTCCACTGCTTTGCACCTCTGCAGTCATTTGTACTTGTTCTGTAGGAATGAAAAGTGAGTAAAAACAGTATGATTCTAATCTGATATGGCTTTATTCCCACACGCTGTGCAGTGTAAATGACTACACCAGGCACAGAGCAGTGGAGAATCAAATACACTAGTATCTACATATGATAATTGTAATACAGTTCTGCAAAAGTGTTTTAGTGGAAAAAACAAAAAAGAAATCCAAACATTTCTGTTTTTTGAAAACCGTTTTCTGTACATAACTTCAGTTTCAAAAGCCAAATACATAAAAAAAAATTTAACCAAAAACTGAAAAGTTTTACTGAAAAGTTTGATTTCCAGTCTTTCATCAAGAAACTGGAAACTTTCTATCAAAATAAAAAATTTCCACAAAAACGTGCACTGTAGTTGAAATGTTTTTTGTTGTTGTTTTTGGTCAAAATCCATTCCAATGAAAAAATCGCAACCAGCTCTAGTAATCTCATCCTTCCCTTCTCTTCATGATAAAGCAGCACCTATCTTCTCCATGAACACCTAGAACATAGAACTCAGTGTGGTGTGCTTATATCCATATGGAAAGTAGAGTATACTTGCAGTACACTATTCTAACTATTGTAACCCAAAACCACACATTTATGATTTGATTTTATTATTAATTTTAAAAACAGGGCAAATTTGCTTCTTGTTGCCAAGAAGGCTAATGGCATTTTGGGCTGTATAAGTAGGAGCATTGCCAGTAGATCGAGGGACATGATCATTCCCCTCTATTTGGCATTGGTGAAGCCTCATATGGAGTACCGTGTCCAGTTTTGGGCCCCACACTACAAGAGGATGTGGAAAAATTGCGAAGAGTCCAGCAAAGAGTCACGTGCATATAGTTTTACTCACCTGTGCGTAAGTGTTTGCAGGGCTTGGGCCTGAGTCACCTTTTCACATAAGAAATGCAATACAGATAAACTGTATTTTTTCTAAACAATTCATGATGTCCCTATTTATCATGTCATTTACATTTTACTTTTTTGTAGGATATATTTTAACTGATATAATGGCAATTAATTGGGCAATTTGCATAGAAGCATTCTCCTGTGATTAGAAATCTATAGCAATAAAATAATCAAACATTTGTGTTAAACATGGAAGTGATAACTAAGCAATTAATTGTAAGCATCGGTTCTCTTTTACATTTTCATTTCAATATCTGATAAAGCTCAAAAATGCTTATTTTAATGATACTAAAATGAAAATAACAGGTGTGTATGAATTTATGAATGTAGGTGTTTATGAATTTATGAATACTGCCCACCAGTATGTGCCAAAGTTATGATGTCAGTGCCATACTTAACATTCATTAGCTGAATATAGTTAGAAAAAGATCCTAGTAGCGCAAGACAATAACAGTGATGAACTGAAAACATCAGGCCTGTTAAATTTTAATGTTTGTGTGAAACTCTGGTCCCAGAGCTCCAGGAAGAAACAAGGCAAAGACATGTTGTGGTATCACATATCTGTCTGTGTCACTTTCCGCATGGTGCAGCTTGACTTCTGATTGACCTTGGGTTGACCTTGTCTTATGTACTATGGTGAGCTGTTACTATATCCAACTGTGAATACTTAAAAACAAACAAGAATCAGGGCTAAAACAGCTAGAAAACCATGAGAAATATTTTGTAACTCACAAGAAGTAGACTAAAACTGATTCAGGAACAAGGCATGCTGGAGTCTGGAGTGGCAGAAAGAGAATAATCAGACTAATGAATTAATTGTATTGGGCCTTTTATAGAAGACAAAGGCTAGACAAAATTAAAAATTTTACATCTTTTTATTATTTTGACTAAAAAAAAATATGGCTATAAGCCTTTAAAATACAAAGTACACCATATGTAGAGTATCAGAGGGGTAGCCATGTTAGTCTGGATCTGTAAAAGTGGCAGAGAGTCCTGTGGCACCTTATAGACTAACAGATGTATTGGAGCACAAGGCTTTCATGGGTGAATACCCACTTTGTCAGATGCATGTAGTGGAAATTTCCAGAGGCAGGTATAAATATGCAAGCAAGAATCAGGGTAGAGATAACTAGGTTAGTTCAATCAGGGAGGATGAGGCCCTCTTCTAGCAGTTGAGGTGTGAACACCAAGGGAGGAGAAACTGCTTTTGTAGTTGGCTAGCCATTCACAGTCTTTGTTTAATCCTGAGCTGATGGTGTCAAATTTGCAAATGAACTGAAGCTCAGCAGTTTCTCTTTGAAGTCTGGTCCTGAAGTTTTTTTGCTGCAGGATGGCTACCTTTAAATCTGCTATTGTGTGACCAGGGAGATTGAAGTGTTCTCCTACAGGTTTTTGTATATTGCCATTCCTAATAACTGATTTGTGTCCATTTATCCTTTTACGTAGGGACTGTCCAATTTGGCTGATGTACATAGCAGAGGAGCATTGCTGGCACATGATGGCGTATATTACATTGGTGGACATGCAGGTGAATGAACCGGTGATGGTGTGGCTGGTGTAGATATTTGGGCAGAGTTGGCATCAAGGTTTGTTGCATGGATTGGTTCCTGAGTTAGAGTTACCATGGTGCGGTGTGTCGTTGCTGGTGAGAATATGCTTCAGGTTGGCTGGTTGTCTGTGGGTGAGGAATGGCCTGCCTCCCAAGGCCTGTGAAAGTGAGGAATCATGGCCAGGATGGGTTGTAGATCAGTGATGATGCGTTGGAGAGGTTTTAGCTGAGGACTGTGTGATGGCCAGTGGAGTTCTGTTGGTTTCTTTCTTGGGCTTGTCTCGCAGCAGGAGGCTTCTGGGTACAAGTCTGGCTCTGTTGATCTGTTTCCTTATTTCCTCGTGTGGATATCGTAGTTTTGAGAGTGTTGGTGAAGATTTTGTAGGCGTTGGTCTCTGTCTGAGGGGTTGGAGCAAATGCAGTTGTACCTCAGCGCTTGGCTGTAGACAATGGACCATGTGGTGTGTCCGGGATGGAAGCTGGAGGCATGAAGGTAGGCATGGTGGTCGGTGGGTTTTTGGTATAGGGTGGTGTTAACGTACCGTCACTTATTTGCACCATGGTATCTAGGAAGTGAACCTCCCATGTAGATTGGTCCAGGCTTAGGTTGATGGTGTCGTGGAAGCTGTTGAAATTGTGGTGGAATTCTTCCAGGGTTTCCTTCCCATGGGTCCAGATGATGACGAAGTCATGAATGTAGCGTAGGTAGAGAAACGGCGTGAGTGGACGAGAGCTGAGGAAGCGTTGTTCCAAGTCAGCCATAAAAATGTTGGCATATTGTGCGGCTATGCGGGTGCCCATAGCGGTGCCACTGGTCTGGAGGTATATCTTGTCACCAAATTTGAAATAATTGTGAATGAGGATAAAGTCACAGACCTCCGCAACCAGTTGTGCTGCGGCATCATCAGGGATACTGTTCCTGACAGCTTGTATTCCATCTGTGTGTGGGATGTTTGTGTAGAGAGCCTCTACACCCATGGTGGCTAGGATGGTGTTTTCTGGAAGATCACCATTGCATTGTAGTGGAAAATCAGGAAATCAGTGGTGTCCTGGAGATAGCTGGGAGTGCTGGTGGCGTAGGGTCTGAGTAAAGAGTCCACATATCTGGACAGTCCTTCAGTGAGAGTGCCAATGCCCGAGATGATGGGGCGTCCAGGATTTCCGGGTTTGTGGATCTTGCGTAGTAAATAGAATAGCCCAGTCAGGGCTCTAAGGGTAGGTTGATTTGTTCCTGTGTTAGTGCAGAGCGTGTCCTGAGTAGATGATGCAGTTTCTTAGTGTATTCGTCAGTGGGATATGAGGAAAGTGGCCTGTAGAATTTGGTATTGGAGAGTTGTCTGGCAGCCTCCTTTTGGTAGTCAGACTTGTTCATGGTGACAAGAGCTACTCTTTTATCACTCTCTTTGACTATAAGGTCAGGGTTCTTTCTGAGGCTGTGGATGGCATTGCGTTCTGCATGACTGAGGTTATGAGGCAAGCAATGTTGTTTTTCCACAATTTCTGCCTGTGAACGTTGGCGGAAGCATTCTATGTATAGGTCCAGTCTGTCATTTTGACCCTCAGGAGGAGTCCATGTGGAGTTCTTCTTCTTGTGATGTTAGTGGGAGGGTATCTGTGTATCAATGCGCTGTTCAGCATTATCTTGAAAGTATTCTTTGAGTCGGAGATGGCAAAAGTAGGCTTCCAGATTACCGCAAAACTGTATCATGTTTGTGGGGGTGGTGGGGCAAAAAGAGTCCCTGAGATATGACAGACTCTTCTGCTGGGCTGAGTGTGTAGCTGGATAGATTGACGATATTGCTGGGTGAGTTAGGGGTACCACTGTTGTGGCCCCAAGTGGCAGGTAGGATTTCAGACAGATTACAGTCCTTTTTCCTTTGTAGAGTAGTGAAGTGTGTAATGTAGATCTCCTGTCTTATTTTAGTAAAGTCCGTTTGCATGGAAGGTTGGTTATTTATGAGAGTCTCCAGGTTGGAGAGCTCTTTTTTGATGTTTTCCTGTATGCTGTATAGAATGCTGATCAGGTGGTTCCTCAGTTTCTTTGATAGTGTACGGCACAATCTCTCACTGTGGTCTGTGCAGTATGCAGATAGTAATGGATTTTTCACCTTCAGTCCCATTTGGTATGATGTCCATCCATTTGCATTTGGAAAGGAAGATGCTATCTGTCTGTACTTGTGCAAGTTTCTTCATGAGGTTGATGGATTTCCACTCCATACTGTTAATGCGGTGCCTTGCATGGTGTCAGGTCTCAGAGGGGTAGCCATGTTAGTCTGGATCTGTAAAAGTGGCAAGGGGTCCTGTGGCACCTTATAGACTAACAGACGTATTGGAGCATAAGTTTTCATGGGTGAATACCCACTTCATCAGATGCATGACTTCTGAGCTTCAGTTCATTTGCAAATTTGACACCATCAGCTCAGGATTAAACAAAGACTGTGAATGGCTCGCCAACTACAAAAGCAGTTTCTCCTCCCTTGGTGTTCACACCTCAACTGCTAGAAGAGGACCTCATCCTCCCTGATGGAACCTCGTTATCCCTACCCTGATTCTTGCTTATATATTTATACCTGCCTCTGGAAATTTCCACTACATTCCACTGATGAAGTGGGTATTCACCCACAAAAGCTTATGTTCCAATACATCTGTTAGTCTATAAGGTGCCACGATACTTCCATTTTATGGGCCTGGAGCGCCTTTAAGACCATGATCTGGTCCTCTACTTTGAAGGAAAGCTCTCTGGCATGTTTATCATACCAGGTTTTTTGCTCTTTTTGAGCATCCTGTAAGTTTTCTTTAGCAAGGGCTAAAGAGGTTCGGAGGTGTTTTGTAGGTTGGTTACAAAGTCCAGAATGTTAGTTCCTGGAGAAGGTGTAAATCCCTCCCATTGCTGGTTCACCAACTGTAATGGCTCCTTAACCTCACAGCCATATACAAGTTCAAATGGGGAAAACCCTAAACTGGGATGTGGTACAGCTCTGTAGGCAAAGAGCAACTGCTGCAAAACTAGGTCCCAATCATTGGAGTGCTCATTTACGAATTTATGTATCATGGCCCCCAAAGTTCCATTAAACTTCTCCACCATGCCATTTGTTTGATGGTGGTAAGGAGTGGCAACCAAGTGATTTACCCCATGAGCTTCCCAAAGGTTTTCCATGGTTCCTGCCAGGAAATTAGTCCCTGCATCTGTGAGCATGTCGGAGGACCAACCTACCCTGGCAAAAATGTCTGCTAGTGCCTGGCACACACTTGTAGCCCTGGTGTTGCTTAGAGCTACTGCTTCTGGCCATCGGGTGGCAAAATCCATGAAAGTCAGTATGTACAAGTTGTACAAGTTGAACAGTATGTTCAAGTTGCAGTGGGGGAGGTTTAGATTGGATATTAGGAAAAACTTTTTCACTAAGAGGGTGGTGAAACACTGGAATGCGTTACCTAGGGAGGTGGTAGAATCTCCTTCCTTAGAGGTTTTTAAGGCAGGCTTGACAAAGCCCTGGCTGGGATGATTTAACTGGGAATTGGTCCTGCTTTGAGCAGGGGGTTGGACTAGATGACCTTCTGGGGTCCCTTCCAACCCTGATATTCTATGATTCTATGATACTGCTTTCTTCTGGGTGTCTTTTTCAGAAAAGGACACAGAATATCCACAGCTACTCGCTGAAATGGAACTTCCATGATGGGGAGTGGCTGGAGAGGGGCTTTGACCTGGTCTTGGGGTTTTCCCACTCTTTGGCATACTTCACAAGACCGGACAAAGGTAGAAACATCCTTGCCCATTCCCTTCCAGTGGAATGACCCCCCCAAACGGTCTTTGGTCCTGTTCACCCCAGCATGCCACTAGGGTGATCGTGGGCTAAGCTCAAGAGCTTGGCCCGGTATTTAGTTGGAACTACCAACTGTCTCTGAGGATGCCAGTCTTCCTGGTGTCCACCAGAAAGAGTTTCCTTGTATAAAAGTCCTCTTTCTACAACAAACCTGGATCGATTAGAAGAGCTTAGAGGCGGTGGGTTGCTCCGTGCCGCCGTCCAAGCTCTCTGGAGGCTTTCATCTGCTTCCTGTTCGGTCTGGAACTGTTCCCTTGATGCTGGAGACATCAGTTCCTCATTGGATTGTGGATCTATGCTTGGTCCCTCTGGAAGCGATGTAGGGGATGGGGCTGTTTCCGTTGACTGTGAACCGCTTTCCGCTGGGACACTCTGTTGGGGTTCAAGCTCTGGCTGAGCCTCTTGTGTAGGGTTATGGGCTGCTGCCGGTTCAGGTTCGGTGGGGCCCTCTGGTGGTGAGGTTGCAAGTACTGGATTCAGTGCTGGCAAATGGTCTGGTGCTGGTTGTTCCGCTGGTTCCGGTTCTGGGATTGGTTCCATCTGGGTCTCTGGGACTGGATCCACTACTACTGTTGCAGACATTGGCCTGGGGTCCATGTCCATCACCTCTGACCAGGTCCTGATAGAAGTTTCCAAAACAAAGCTAGGCCTCACGGCTTGTTTAGCCTGGCTACGGGTGACCATTTCCTCCCTCTTGGCCCGCTTCACATGATTGGCCAAGTCTTCCCCCAACAGCATGGGGATGGGATGATCATCATAGACTGCAAAAGTCCACGTTCCTGACCAGCCCTGGTACTGGACAGGCAACTTGGCTGTAGGCAAACTGAAAGAGTTGGACTTGAAGGGTTGAATCGTCACTTGGATCTCTGGGTCCATTAAATTGGGGTCCACTAAGGAAGCATGGATAGCTGACACTTGGGCTCCAGTGTCCCTCCACGCGGTGACCTTCTTTCCGCCCACACTCACAGTTTCCCTCCGCTCCAAGGGTATCTGGGAGGTATCTGGGCCTGCGGACCTCTGGTGTGATCCCAGTGCAATGAACTGTAATCTGTTGGGGTTCTTGGGGCAGTTGGCCTTTACATGCCCCAGCTCGTTACATTTAAAACATCGTCCAGCTGACGGGTCACTGGGGCGAGGTGGGTTGCTGGAGAACGGGGTGGTGGGGCGATAAGGGGTCTGGAGGGCTCTTTGGGAGGTAAGTGGGGCTTTGAGCGGCACCCAGTGATAGGGTGTGGTCTGGGGTTGTCCCTTCTGGTCTCCGCTCCAACTGCGACCAGTTTTCTTCTTCTCGGCCACCTCCACCCATCTGGCTCCAATCTCTCCTGCCTCGATTACAGTTTTGGGTTTCCCATCTAGGATGTATCTTTCTATTTCCTCAGGAACACCCTCTAAGAATTGTCCCATTTGTATTAGGAAGGGCAAATTTACTGGAGATTCAACACTTGCTCCTGATATCCTGGCATCCCAATGTTTCACAATGTGGTAGGCATGTCGGGTAAATGACAAGTCTGGTTTCCACCTTCGGGCTCTGAACCTCCAACGAGACTGCTCAGGTGTTATCCCCATTCTGACTCTCGCCTTGGATTTAAACAGTTCATACTTGTTCATGTGTTCTTTAGGCATTTCAGCTGCCACCTCAGCTAAGGGTCCACTGAGCTGCGGCCTCAGCTCTACCATGTATTGGTCAGTAGAGATGTTGTACCCAAGGCTGGCCTTTCCGAAGTTTTCTAGGAAGGCCTCAGTATCATCGCCTGCCTTGTAGGTGGGGAACTTTCTGGGATGGGGAGTGGTACCTGGAGAAGGATTGCTAGGGTTTGTTGGTATATTCTGCTGAGCCTTTACCTTCTCCATTTCCAGTGCATGCTTCCTTTTTTTTCCCTCTCCTCCTCCACATGCTTCCTCTCTTTTTCCTTCTCCTCCTTCTTCAGCCACCTGAGTTCTATCTGTCTTTCATGTTCCCTTTGTTTTTCCTTAGCCTGAAATCTGGCTAATTCCAGCTTTTGTCGAGCCGTGGATTTTGTCATCCTAACCTCTCTGTTTTTTAACTAACTTTACATCCGAGGTTTAGAAATAAACAAACAAAACTTGGCTGTAAAATTTTGCTGTGCTGGAATAGAATATGTATTCTCTGATAGTGATTGTCAGCCTACAGAAAAAGACAATTCCCTTGTCTCTGCTCTGGCCCCAAATCAAAGCAAAAAACCTCCAACTACTTGGAAACCTGCTTACCAGCAGCCCAAAGGAAAAAAAAAATTCCTTTTCAGACTTTGCTCCTTGTAAAAAAAAATCAAAATCCTAAAAAAAAGCCCCTGCCACTTTTGTCTCCAGGCAAATGGATAGAACACCCCCCCCCCCCATTTACTTTTAGGGAAAAAAAAAACCTTTTGTTTTGGAAGACTGTGAATTTCCCTGCAGGAGTTAAGTACCCTGCCTCCAGGCACAGAAAACCTGCAATTCACAAAGATAATCCCCTTTTGTCTCTCCTCTGGCTCCAAAGCAGAGAAAAAACAAGCTGCTTTCGGTTTCAGCTGCTTTCTGGACCTCTTTTCCAGCAGCCCCAAAGGAAAAAAGAATTTCCTTTTTAAAATCTGTATTTCTAGTTCAAAAAATCTCAAATTGATCACAAAATGATTTCAGGTTAATCCCACCACTCTGCCACCATGTCAAGGTTCCTCCCCCACTCTGAACTCTAGGGTACAGATGTGGGGACCTGCATGAAAACCTCCTAAGTTTACTTTTACCACCTTAGGTTAAAACTTCCCCAAGGTACAAATTAATTTTATCCTTTGTCCTTGGAATAACCACTGCCACCACCAAACTCTAACTGGGTTTACTGGGAAACATAGTTTGGACACATCTTTCCCCCCAAAATCCTCCCAACCCTTGCACCCACTTCCTGGGAAAGGTTTGGTAAAAATCCTCACCAATTTGCATAGGTGACCACAGACCCAAACCCTTGGATCTGAGAACAATGAAAAAGCATTCAGTTTTCTTACAAGAAGACTTTTAATAGAAATAGAAGTAAATAGGAGTAAAGGAATCACCCCTGTAAAATCAGGATGGTAGGTACCTTACAGGGTAATTAGATTCAAAACATAGAGAATCCCTCTAGGCAAAACCTTAAGTTACAAAAAAGACACACAGACAGAAATAGTCATTCAATTCAGCACAATTCTTTTCTCAGCCATTTAAAGAAATCATAATCTAACGCATCCCTTGCTAGATTACTTACTAAAGTTCTAAGACTCCATTCCTGTTCTATCCCAGGCAAAGTAGCATACCAACAGACACAGATCCTTTGTTTCTCTCCCTCCTCCCAGCTTTTGAAAGTATCTTGTCTCCTCATTGGTCATTTTGGTCAGGTGCCAGCGAGGTTACCTTTAGCTTCTTAACCCTTTACAGGCGAGAGGATTTTTCCTCTGGCCAGGAGAGATTTTAAAGGGGTTTACCCTTCCCTTTACATTTATGACAATGAGCATGGATATAGGAAGCACAGTCCAGGCTGTGACTCCTTTGCAGAAAAGTTCACTACCACTGCAGACACACAATTGCAAGAGGAAAACTAATGAAAAACCACCAAATCAGCAAATTCAAAATTCACTAAAAGCATGCTTTCGCTGTGGATCCCCACAACACCTTGGAAGCTACACAGGATGTCCGGCAAAAATAGCTCAGTGCAATCATTGCAAAAAGATTGGGCATTTTGCTAAAGTATGTCGCAGCAGCCAGTTCAATCAACAGGTGCATGCAGTTACAATACCAGATGTTACTGTGCTGAGCGTGGGCAAAATCATTACTGCACATATTCCAGAACAAATAAAGTGCACAGTAAACAGTTCCACCACACCCTCAGGCAAACCACACTCTATTCAGCTAATGTTGGACACTGGCTCAGCAGCATCTATACTACCTGATTCCATCTATTTGCATTACTTTAAAGATGTGCCTCTTACTGAACCCAAGCTTCACTTGGTGTGCTATTTGAAAAGCTATATTCCAATACGTGGCTGCCTGCCAGCAATAGTTACTTTTGGTGATTGCTGTGTAACTGCAGAGTTCTACATTGTCCACAAAGGCACTCCTATCTTGGCAGAGATTTATTGGCTGCTTTAAATCTCAGGGTAGTTAATGGATGAATTGATCTTCCTCAGCAAAGCACTCTTGCGGTACACACACCAGTTTCAGCTGGGACCCAACACCAGGTTGAGGAGAAACTCTACTGTGCTTATGGGTGTCTGCATAAAGTTAAAATGCAAAATAATGTGATGCCTGTACTACAGAAATTACGGTGCTTACCATTTTCAGTCAGGGAAGCTGTTTCAGAGGAACCTAGAAAACTAGTTCAAGAGGACATTATTGAAGAGATTAACTCCCCGGAATGGGTTTCACCTATAGTAGTGATGCAGAAGAAGGGTGGAGGCATTTACCTTTGTGTGGACTTAAGGGAGCCAAATAAAGCTATTGTGATTGACAGCCATCCTCTTCCTCACATAGAAGAAGTATTTGCAGAACTCCATGGAGCAAAGATGTTTTCTACTCTTGATTTGCAGAGCGCATACCACCAGGTTATGTTGCATGAAGATAGCAGAGACCTCACAGCATTTATTACACATGAGAGACTATTCTGTTTCAAACGTGTTCCACACGGTCTCGTATCAGCCCCAAGTGCCTTCCAAAAATGGTGTCATTGATTTTGAAGAATCAACATGGAGTTCAGTGCTATTTGGATGATATTATCGTGTTTGGAAATACTTTGGAGGAGCATGACAATAACCTGCGGTCTGTACTAAACTGTAGCAGCAAAGCATGCCTCAAGCTCAATAGGTCCAAATGCAAATTTAGACAAACTGAATTCTCCTTTCTGGAGCATACAATTTCACAAGCTGGACTAAAACCTGATCCGGCTCATATCCTGGCAATTTCAAATGCTCCTCCTCCAACAGATTTGCAAACCCTACGTTCCTTCTTGGGTCTTACCTCCTGGTATGCAAAATTTGTTCCCAATTATGCTTCTGTCATTCAACCATTACGAGAATTACTACGGGGAAGTTCAACCTTAGTGTGGACAACGGATGCACAAGCTAGTTTTGAAACAGTGAAAGACTTAATTGTACATAGTCTAGTACTTGCACTATACAGTCCTGCATTACCCACAATTGTAACTACTGATGCTTCTGATTATGGACTTGGGGCTGTCCTCACACAACTTCATGAGGACAACACAGAGGGGACTGTTCATTTGCTTCAAGGACACTAAGTAATGCTGAGAGAAAATATTCTACAGTTGAAAAAGAAGTACTTGCTTTTGTCTTGGCTACTGAAAAATGGAGAACTTACCTGTGGGGCTGCACGTTCAAGTTGCACACAGACCTCAGCCCTTTGACGACGCTGCTCACCACGAAAGGACTGGGAAGAGCAGGACATCGTATTGCTAGATGGTCTGCAAGACTGCTCTCTTTCAATTATGAACTGGAATATAAGCCTGGAAACCAAAATCTGATAGCTGATTGCCTTTCTCACGTGCCTTTGCCTTCACCAGATGGTCCACCGGAGGATGAGGATGTAGTAGTTACACTTATTACAAGCTCTCTTACTGCAGTTACAAGAGAACAATTTCAAGCTGCTTGTCCAATTCAACAAAAACTACAGGAATTTCTGACAAAGAAATGGCCCAGTAACCCTAAAAACCTTGACCCAGTTTTGCTGCCTTATTTTAGAGTTTGGGATGAACTTTCTTTGCTCGATGGCTGTGTGCTACAAGGTACACACCGACTACTTGTGCCAGAAGAATTACAGTCAAAACTCATAAACCTAGCACACGATACTCATCAAGGAATTGTCCGAACCAAACCATGACTACGGGATCTGTATTGGTGGCCAGGGATGGACTCTCAAACTGAAGCACTCATAAAATCCTGTGTCACTTGCCAAATGTATGATAAGACAGCAGTGACATGTACCCCTCCATTACAGCCTGTTCCTCTTCCTGAATCTGTATGGGAAAAAATGGCGATTGACATTATAGGACCCTTTGATACTGCTCCAATTGACTGTCATTATGCCATCACTTTAATAGACTATTTCAATAAATGGCCAGAGGTAGCGTTTACATCACAAATCTCTTCTGCTACAGTAATTAAGTTCCTCTCTTCAGTTTTTAGCAGGGAAGGTAACCCCAAAGAACTGGTTTCAGATAATGCTAGTCAATTTACTTCCCTGGAGTTTGAAACTTTTCTAGCACAGAGGAACATTTTACACAGAAGGTCATCCCTATACTACCCTCAAGCCAATGGGAAAATCGAATGGTTTAACAGACGTTTGAAAGAGAGTTTGCAAATGGCTAAACTGGAAGGGCAATTGTGGATAACCTTCACTACTGATTTCTTGCAAGCATACCGGACTACACGACATGCCACAATGCAAAGATCACCCGCAGAGTCACTGCATGGGAAACAGAGGAATACTAAACTGAACATTACTGGATTGTTAAAGGCATGACCTGAGGCCCCAACCGAGGACGATGTGAGAAAAACAGTTGAACAGAACCAAGCAAAGTATAAGGCTTTCACAGACAAGCGGCAGGGTGTTAAGGAACCAAAGTTTCAGTGTGGTTCCTTCATTAGAATATGAAAACCTGGAATTTTACACAAAGGGGACCATAAATTTACAGCTCCTCCTAAAATTATAGAGAAGAAGGGACCTTACACCTATCGACTTTCTGATGGGTGGGTATGGAATGCTTCTTATCTTGCACCTTCCTTTGCACCAAGAGGAGATTATGCCAACACCCAGTCTGCACTGGATAACTTCACCATAGTATCAACACAACAAGACATTGCACTGGAACCGGGGCTTGAGGGACGGCCTGTCAGCCTGAGATGACCACCAGTCTGGAATAGAGACTATGTTATGTAGCATCTATAGTGTTTTTAGTGTAATATTTCTGTCAACAGTATAGTGCCTTGTTTCCTATTTGTTCCTGTGGTTAGAACAACAATGTTTATTGTAATTGGGAGAGTTTTTTAAGAGAGGAGGGAATGTGTTGTTTAGATGTTGCTTGTAATTATTAGAATTGGGAGAACTGGCTGTTGGGAGTCTGAAAGGACAGGAAACAGGAAGGAGGGGGGAGGAGTTGAGAGGCTGAGGGAGAGCTACTGAGGGTGCAGCAGCCGCTTGGAAAAGTGGTTTCCACTTTAAAAAATAAATTCCTATTGAAGTTTGTTAGTACCTTGCCTGGCTACTACAACAGAGACCATGTCAAAAGCTTTGCTAAAGTCAAGATATAACACGTCCACCACTTTTCCCATATCCATAGAGCAAGTTATCTCATCATAGAAGGCAATCAGGTTGGTCAGGCATGATTTGCCCTTGGTGAATCCATGTTGACTGTTCCTGACCACCTTCCTCTCCCCCAAGTGCTTCAAAATGGATTCCTGGAGGACCTGCTCCATGATTTTTCCAGGGACTGAGGTGAGGCTGACTGGTCTGGAGTTCCCTGGATTCTCCTTCTTCCCTTTTTTAAAGATGAGCACTATATTTTCCTTTTTCCAGTCGTCCGGGACCTCGCCTGATTGCCACGAGTTTTCAAAGATAATGGCCAATGGCTCTGCAATCACATCAGCCAACCCCCTCAGCACCCTCAGATGCATTAGATCAGAACCCATGGACTTACGCATATCCAGTTTTAGGCCCATTAAATTCAATAGACCTAATCACATGTGTAGTTACTGTGGAGGAAAAAATTCAGTGGACCCAAGTAGGCCTAAACTACCCAAGTAGGCCTAAAACTTTGGTCAAGCTAACTGTGTATATACAGCATAAGAAGAGAGTGTGGAATATTCCATTAAGGGGCAACTGCAAAACAGCACAGCTTAAGAACCGCTAGAAGTTAGAAAAAACCATTAACCACAAAGAAAACACCTGTCAATAACAGGAAAAGCTTGTTTTTGCTAAACTCCAAGTAAGGCAAAGCTACTGTTAAAGCTTGCACTATATGCCAAATAAGAAAAATGTTGCTGAAGGAAGTGGGTTTGGCAAATTACAGCAATTTAGGCTCCTGTATTTCGGTTTACAGCAAAGCAGCTCCAGCTGACTCTTCCTGCATGCACACGCTTGAATAAAGGGACCTCAGGTTTGTTCTGATCCAAACACAACACATGGTTAATTTTTCCACAACATTACTCATGTATGTAACTGTTGCAGGATCAGGGTCATGACGACATACAGATTTGGTTCCCTGTCATGCAGGCACGTGGGATTGATACACTACTTTATCACTGTCCAAAGGCACAACCATGTGTTTTTGGACAGTGTGCAGAAGACAAGGAAATCAACGTGAAATGAGAAGATCACAACAACCTCTTAGCGCACATCTATAGTGCAGCTGGGAGTGAGCCACCCAGCCCATATGACTGACTCATGCTACCTCTGTTCTAGCTAGCACACAAAAAATACATTACAGGATGGGAGGTGGGTTGGGCTAGCCACCTGAGTTCAAGAGTCAGTGCAACCCTCTCGGCCAAGCTTGGGTGGCTAGCCCTAGCCTCTGCCAGAGCCACATCATCCATCTTACTATTTTAGCATGCTTTTCAGAGCACAGAAAGTCCATGTTTCCGGGAGACGTGCCAAAGAGCATGATGTCATTGGTGCCTCAGATTAGCATATACAATGTAAAGTGATTTAAATCACAGAAGTACCATGGTATGCTCAGTGAGCTGGTCCACTCTTGTCCCCTCTCTTTAGAAGGGGTCTAATAACAAGGGCTGGAGTATCATAAGGGAGTGTGGCCAGACTGTAGTTTCTCTTCCTGATGGGGTATGATTTGTGTGCTTTTATTTAAGATTGGCTGTGGAAGATTCACTGACCATTTACAGACTTGGGAGAAGAAGCCAGTCGAAGGTGAGAGGTAGAGTAACAGTAGCAGTCAGTGCTAGTATGATTGTTCCGAATGTGAAATCTCCCTCCCATCCAAGCCCAACTGAGGAGGGTTTGCAACCTTCCCTGGCTCTCTAATCTCATCCCCACTCATGGGTGGGAGAGGTGCAGAGGGGGCAGCTACTCTCCCTTGCAGCTGCTCTAAGTTATAGGGAACTTCCATGGCATGAGCTAAGATTCATCACAAAGGTTCCTGCCACCTAAACAAATGTAGCTTTTTTTTTTTTTTGAGTCCTCCCATTCCTGAATGATGCTCAGCAATGTGTGGAGCCATGACCACACACTGCTCACATGCCTATGACAAGACCCTTCTTTCCTCCTCTTCAGCTGCAGTTGACAATCTCCCTGCTCCCTTCTAAGCAGGCCCAACAGCAGCTGAGCAGTGTAGATGGTTGATTTCAAGTCTGTTGGGAAAACAGACACATTTATTTTGGTTCAAACAGAAATGTAAGGACTGGTCCTGCAGCCTTGGCTCATGTAGCATAGCCCGTATTCTTCTGACCAGTCCCACAACAGGTCCCATTTGGGATAAGGGAGGAAGGGCTGCAGAATTGGCTTTAAACTTATATAATAGTAGACAACTCAGTAACTTAGATGTAATAAACAGATTCTAGCAACACAGAAAAACAGCTAGGACCAGTTTCTTCAGGGATCCTGAAAAATAAAATAAAAATAAAATTAAAGGAGTAAACAATCATAGTCCAACACTAACAACCAAATAGGAGAGAGACAGATGCAAGTCACTTACACTTTCCCACTCTGAGATTCATATATTCACCTAGACCACACTCCAGGATCCTGAAAGAGAAATATTAGAATAAAATCACATTAAGGAATGTAAATGCTTCCTTACATGAATACCACCCAGCTACAAATAAATGGGTGAGAGCGGGAGTTACCATTCGTTGCACTAACAGTTGTTCTTTCCTAAGTTATGCTCTCCTAAGGCATGGCTTCCACAACAGTGACAGTGGAGATTTGGAGAGTGAGAGGCGACTCTAGCTGGGCTGGAGGGTCTCCCCTAGAACTCATTCCTTCCAGACAGTGATCTGGATCATGTCTGTCTCTGGATCATAGGAGGAAAAGCCCAAAAGTAACAAATCATTATCACACCTGAAAAAAATAAAATAAAACACGGTCTGAGGCCATGGTCTCAACTCAGCCAAATTCTCATTGAAATTGACGAGACATTGGCCTGAGTGCAAATCACAAGACTGGGCTTACAATTTATTCAAGAATAAATCTACTAATTTAAACTAAATTAATTATACAGAACAGCATTAAAGAGTTCCTTACCTCCTCCACCAGCTCCATGATGATGCCACAGGATTCAGAGTAAAACTCAGGGCCAGCATTATTTCTGTTGAAAGCAATGGCAACTCCATGGGCTTTGAAAGAGTTGTCTCCCAATTAAACTAGCACTCAGTTTCAAACTGGGCCTCCAGACTCAGTCTTTTGGTGGGAACACTAGATTCAAAGACCTCTCCCATTAGGCTTCCAGAAATGAGTAGGGTTCAGCTTCAGCTCATGTGCATAGCAACTGGATAGAACCAGAGCCTGAGGGCCACCAGATCCTAAAGGAAATTCCAGAATCTTCTAAATGGCCTCTGTGGGAGGACCTGTAGCTCCAGGAACAAATAGTTTAATAGTCCAGTTGCATTAATCAAAAGGCCTACTTGGCCTACGAGAACCTGTGAAGGATTCCAAGCTGGGTTAATAGCTGGGTTTTCATCAGCCCAGATTTCTGTTTTTCAGTAAAAAAGCTTTTCAGTTAGCAAAGAGTTTTTTTCTTTATTTGTTTTATTTGTTTGTTTGATGAAGAGTTTCAATAAAATGTTTTACCTTGTTTGGAGGCTAGGAAAGCTGTAAAGGAACAGTAACACAGTCATCTTTATTATAACAATTAGATGAGACACAGAGCTAACATTTACAGGGTGTGTGTGTGTGTGTGTGTGTGTGTGTGTGTGTGTGTGTGTGTGTGTGTGTGTGTGTGTGTGTGTGTGTGTGTGTGTGACAGAGAGAGAGAGAGAAGACCGACTTTATTTACAATGAGCAGTATCTGTTGACTATTAATCCTGAGGTAGCAGTTGGTAACAGATACCTAAAAGGTAAACGGATTTCTATTTCTAGATAATATTTTCATTACCTTTTTAGCAGAGCATGAAAGTTCACTTTTAATACATTTTATCTCTTCATCCAAATTGCAATTTAAATGGAAATATTTTTTCAGGTCATATAGTCTGCTGTTTGACTGTAAAGATAGGCACAGTAAATCCTTGAAGTTTTATACATTTTTCTTGGAAAAAACCTATTAATTCTATCACAAAGTAAAACATAAAAATGTTTATTTATTAGTGTTTATTATTTATCTACGGAATACTGTAGATGTCTTATTTCCTTCTCTTCCTCCTCAGTTGGTTAAAATGTTACATACACATACTTAATAGCTCAACTTGCCTTCTCTTTATCCTAATTCCAGTACCTACTATTGACTGATAATGCACATTTTTGTTCATTATTGCGCAGTAATAGGGTCACATTGGAAAGACCTCTTCATTACTCATGCACTGCTTGACAGCACACAGACTAGAGTAAGATTACTAATACAACTGTCTAATTTTTCTGAGACTTTTGATATAAGATCTTGCTTATCCAGTGCATGCAGAACCAGAAGCTAGCCTGTTGAAAAGAATTCAAACTTATTTTTTTACATCCCATGTGGTTACAAGGAATCTTGGAAGTGATGTAATTGGTCTTTCAAAGCATATGTTGTATCTGATTGTACTAATCTATTACCTGTATCTCACAAATCATCACAACTGGAGGGCAACTATTTAATGCACATTTTCAGAAAACTAGATGGAGTAGTTACGGCTTATTGGGAAAGATCTTTAGCTGGGATTCCTTTCAAGCTCTGCACTAGGGTCCTGAAAATTAAGATTCCATTAAGGGCCATATGCCGGTTTTGTACAGGAAAAAAAATGAGAGAAGCTGAAGGCTTTGTTGGATTTTCCACCTGGCATGCCAATTTACAACCACATGAGGCCAGAGCCTTAGCTATGTCCATTTACACAAGGTGAAGATCTGGCTCATTTTCTTACTGTTTGGATCTGGCTTGGAGAAGCGTTTGCAGAGCTGCCTTTCCAAAACAAATGGTCATAATTTAATCAACAACTAGACCCACATCTGACACTAGATTTTAACATTTATTGGTAATTTCAGGGGCTTCTTCTGGCCTCACAACACACAACTAGCTTTCAAGTAATTTTCTTTCCTAAAAGTGGACATTTTCCTATTTGAGGATAACGTCAAATCAGAGATAAATAAAACCTAACTATTAGACCATCTACTTGCCTTCTCTTTCTTCCGATGCATGATTTTTCCTACACTGTATTAAGTTTTTTGGAGGTCCAGATTAAAACAGAAAATGGGCTTTCCACTGCTTCACTAGGGAACTGATTCCACATCCTTTTTTATATCCAAGCAATACTATATATCTGATAGTTATACAGTAAGTTTTGAACATTACATCACACCTAAGCAATGTATTTGACATGACAGACTTCATGCCACAAAATGCTACATGCTTCTTTCTTTTTGCAGAAGCAATTTCCATTCACTCATGCACAACATGATAAAACCCATTTACATTGCATCCAATTTGTTTATCTTAGAATTACGAAGTTTTAAAAGATGATCCCAAATTAGCTGTCATATATAGTTCTGAGATGATTCTGATCTTTTGAAATGTCAGCGTGCTGGTGTGAGGAAAATAAGTAGCTTTCCTCTAATATCGTTCATGTGATATATATAGCAAAATTTTCACAGATGATGTTACTTCATTATCTATATCTCATTTTAATCTATTTTTATCAATACCAAATCTTCCAGGGAATGTTACAGATCAACAATATTCCAGAGTGCTAGATTTTGCATTTGAATTTCTGATGGACTGGGCAGTTGAGATAATCATAAATAGCCAGACAATTCCCTAATGACTTCACAGATGAGGTAGGTAAAGAGTGCAAGTTGTTACAGCTCAGACTAACGACTCTGATCCACATCCTTCCAGTGGTTTAAAGTAGCTTAGTGTTGTGATAGTGTTACTGTTACCCACCCCTTGGCTAACTCCCCTTTTATGAGCTGGCAATACATATATCTGGAGAGCTCACTTTTTATAGGATGGGAACATCACAATAGATACTCAGATACAGGTGTTGGTGTCAAACCTTTGAAATCATAAATCAAATCAAATTGCCGGGTATCTGCTCTGAGCTCTGCTTTGAATACTACTACTATTGGTAGTACCATAAGGCCTTTAGTATGAAGTTTAAAATGGCAAATACCAGCAGCTAATTATTAGTCTCTGAATCACAGATTTGGCAACTCAAGGAAGAAAGTGCACAATGGGGTGATGAAGTGATGAAGAGTTGCTCTTCCTATATTCTTATTTAGCTTATGTCAGCAAATTCCCTTCCCCTGCCCCTTTTGTTCTCCGTTGTTAATTTCTGAGAGAGTAGGCTACAGAAGTGTGGTCAGCCTTCTTCCGGCATTTGTTGTCTTTTCCCCGTACCATTTTTCCTTGCCCTGTTTCACTTGCCCTACCTACCTTAAAGCAATTTCCTTTCATTTATACTAGAAGGAAATAAGCTTGAAGTCTGTGTGTGAGTATATGTGTGTGCGCGCACGCATAACTGAAAGCTCAGGTGTTTCTAGGTCCTGCTCTGCTGCAAGTGCAAGTTTGTGTTTGGAGAGAACTTTTTAAGATGGACAATCAGGACCTGCTCAAAGGAGGTACAAGGACCTGATTTTCCCCTTCTCAATCTAGTGTAAATACAAACTAACGCCAATGTAGTTACACCAATGTTAAGCCAGTGTCCATGAAAGGGGCCTCAGGCCTATTACTGAAGAGACAGCTGCTTCTGAAGAGGAGATATTGAACTGAAGTCTTCTCTGTGCTCCCATGGAGATTTCGTATTTCACTTGTCCTGTAAAAATGGTGTGCTCTTCGGACTAGTCATTCAGTGACATTTACCCTGCAGCACGGGCAGAATTTTAATGCTCCAAGGCCATAAATGCAACCTGTTAGCAAGTAATTTGAATTAGGCTGCAGGTTAAGAAGGAGCTTGACAAAACGAAGAAAATGTTTAGTGGAAAGTAATAAAATAAACAGGAAATTGGCTGATAGAACTAGGAAATTAAATAAATGCACCTTCTCTCAATAAGAGCACAGGACAGAGTAACACACAGTCTTATCAGTGTTACACAGGCACACAAGGTTGACTCAGGTTGTTGCTTTCAGCTCTGTTAATCTTTACTGAGATCAGGTGCAGCCATCCGCAGCCAGGGTCAAGCCCTTGATGCTCAGGACAAGTAAATAAATAGAAACTTCCTTAAAGCACATTATTTTTCACATTCCCAACCTGCCAGCTGCCCTAAAAAATACACAGATCAAAATAAGAGAATTCATCTTATCTCCTATATGTAACAAAGCAGAAATGGCAAAATGGTAACAATTTAATGTATCTCCCATACCAGTATGTTTTTCCTGAAGTCTACTCCCCTTCCAGAGCTCCCAGAATACCAAACTGGGAGCTGCTGATTTAGGAAAACCTGCTTTTTATAGTGCAGTTCTAGTCTCAAAAGTATTTCTAAAGATAGCATCATGGGGCTCCATATTTATCATCTTATATTGACTCCCTTATCCAGTATTCTCAAAAGATGCTTTTTCCAACTGCCAGCTCTGCAAACTTTTGTTCATGTATCACCCCCAGTAACAAAGACTCCGCAGGCCAGATCAGGCCCTCAGTTATATCTATGCACAATCATAGTGTATAGTTATATCTATGCACAGTTTATGCGCTGCATATTACCTCTGCAAACCCTATGGGATTTCACAGAGATAATGCATGAGAACTTAGTAAACAGCTGTGTAGATGTCACACTAAAGATGTTGTATAGATTAACCCCCAAATTAACCATCCTTTGAAGGCATTGATAGCTTTGGGTAACTGGTCTGTGGTTTGCATTCAAGAAAAGGGATGTTTGGGGATTGCAGAGGAAAGAAGTGAACAGAACTCTCCAATGTGCAGTAAGTCACTAGACGATGCTTTGGAGGCCAACAGCCACCTTCCTAGATGTTGTGGTTTTTTGTCTGTTTGGTGCCCAGGAATGGAATGCAGCTACTGTGGGGCTCCAGGTAGAAATGTAGCCTGTCCAAATGGGACTGTGGAGAGACACACATGGTTAGCTGTCTCAACACATTTTGGGACATGCTATTTACCCCAAGGAAGCTCTGGAAGCTCAATCTCTCCCAGAGTTCCTGGAGCAGAAATTATGCACTGCACCATCCCTTTGCTTGATGCTCTTCTCACTAAAGTCCACCAGTGTTACTAGCCATTCATGGCATTGTTTATTCCCTGGTGTTTTTGGAGTGGTGTGTAGCCCCAAAAACAACAGGTTTGATTAGTGCAAGCTAACTAGTACACACAGACACCCTTTGCCCCACTAAATTAGGTCTGCATAATGAGGTGCATAGCAGATTTCACTGAGTGTTCTACCTTGTGCTGCTCCTGTTGTTTCTACTTCTATACACTTTATTACCCACTCAGGTTAATGGGCTGTGGGCTGAACAAAATAGTGCTATTAATGGTTACTGTTATAATATAATGCTTCATTAACAGAAGCATTTGTTCTCAAAGAAATCAACAACTTCAAAACTCCCATAATCAATCCAATTTAATCTGATATATGCTCTGTCAAATCACATTTCAAAAGACTTTTATAACACCAAAATTCAGTTATCTAGTAATGGTATTAGCAATGTTAATTTTCTAATCAGAACACAAAATCATTAATTATCTCTGCTTTCCTTGAGTAAAAGAAATTGAAGCTCATAATCAGTAATGACTAAAGAGACTTTGATGTTTATGAGTTTAAGGGGGGATGTTTTCCTCTTGATGCACATGCACATCTCCCATTAATGATAACACATGCACTGAGGTATTAACAGTCCCACTAGGGCCTGATGCTCTCCTGCCTTGCACCTCGTGCCATCATCTGCATCTTTGCAAAGTGAGTGGAAAAAAAACTGCCATTCTGATTGGGAAACATTTTCACTCCTCCCTTTGCACAAGCATAAATAGGTACTTAAGGCAGAAGGCAGAGGGAGACTCAGGCCAGTTAGTGTGTGTAAAGTAGGACATGTGACTGAGAATTAAAGTCTTGCCACATATAGCTTGTCACTTAAGCCAGTGCTTCCCAAACTTTTGAAAGCTGAGTCCCCTGCAGGAAAATGAAACCAACTGTGCCCCACCTTCTGCTCCACCGTGTGTTGTTAAAAGTCTTTCCCTTATTTTAGATCTCCCTAATATACTTCCTCTCCTTTCTTATGTGTATTGATTAGTAGAGAAATAGTTAATATTGTTGAAATTTAAAGTGTCATCACAGGCATCTGAGTTAACACCCGTTGAAATAAACGGGGCAGTTAATACTCAGAGCTACTGTTTCAGGCTGTCTGCAATCTCAGGCAAATGTCTGCACTGGATATTTTCATTTCATGTTGTGAAGGTTTTCCCTGCAACTGTAACAGATTTTTGAAAAATAATGAAAACCAACACTCTTCTCTTTTACTCTTGAGAACAATTGAGGGGTTTGTTCAGCATGGTGTCATCCCGCAACAAATCCTTTATGCCAGGTGCAGTGTCCCCCACACTTTGGGAAACACTGATGTAAGCTCAATAATCAAACAATAAAATATTATACATCCCTTACTTAAAAGCTAATGACTTTTTAAATTTCATTATGGCAAACAAAATACCTTGCCAGGAATACTGATTTGTGTAACCTGTACACCAAAAGAATACACAAAGAAATCATGTAAACATACGTGTATATTTATGGTTTTAATGGTACTTAAATACTTGTCATTTTATAAAATTTGTTTGCTCTTTAAAGAATTGATCATTCCTGTTTTTCAATGCGGAAACCAACCTTTGCACTGAATTTAAAGTAAAGCATACAACTCAAGTGTTAGTTAGTTCTGTAAGTGCCTTTGGACATATAGCATACATTTAGTTAAGGGGATGGCTCTGCAGTGTGGGGTACAGTTGGCAGGTTATTTATCATGGAGTCAGAAGATGGGGTTCTTTCTCTGACGCTGCGACTGGCCTGCTGTGTGACCTTAGATAAGTTATTACACCTCTCTGTGCCCCAGTTTCACCATTTGTAAAATACTTGCCTTCTTATGTAAATCACTTTGAGACATCAAGAGGAAAAGTGCTATATAGTCCTGATCCTGCAAAGCACTCAAACACATTCTTAACTTTAAGCATGTGTTTAGTTGCACTGACTTCAAGTCATGTGCTTAAATACTTTGCTTGACTGAGGCCTATAAGAGCTATAAGGCCTATAAGTATTATCACCATGATATGGCTGTACTGCCTATAAATGAGGCTGTGTTGAAAAGGTAGGAAATCAGGTGTTCTGTGGATGGAACTCAAGGACATTTACTTGTATATAATTTTTTAAAGTGTAGAATCGTTACATTTAGGGTTGCCAACTTTCTAATCACACAAAACCAAACACCGTCAACCTGCCCCTTCTCTGAGGCCCGAACCCAACACCGCCCCTTCTCCAAGGTCCCGCCCACCTCTCATTCCATCCCCCCTCCCTCTGTCGCTCGCTCTCCCCCATCCTCACTCACTCACTCATTTTCACCAGGCTGGGGCAGGGGAGTGGGGTGTAGGAGGGGGTGAGGGCTTCAGCTGGGGGTGCGGGCTCCAGGGTGGGGCCAGAAATAAGGGGTTCATGGTGTGGGAAGGGGCTCCAGGCTGGGGGGTGGAGCCAAGGGGTTCGGAGTGGAGAAGGGGGCTCCAGGCTCAGGCAGGCGAGGGAAGTGTGTACGGGCTCCGGGCTGGGGGTGCGGGTTCTGGGGTGGATCCAGAAATGAGGGGTTCAGAGTGCAGGAGGGGGCTCAGGGCTGGGACAGGGGATTGGGGTGCAAGAGGGGGTGTGGGCTCTGGGTGGCGCTTACCTCGTGGGGCTTCCCAGAAGCAGCGACATGTCCCTTGGCTCCTAGGAGTAGGGGTGGCTAGGCGGCTTTGCACGATGCGCACTGCCTCCACCCACAGGTGTTGCCATCGCAGCTCCCATTGGCTGCGGTTCCCAGCCAATGGGAGCTGCAAAGCTGGCGGACAGGGTGGGGGCAGCACACGGAGCCCCCTGGCCGCCCCTACGCCTCGGAGTCAGAGTGATATGTCGCTGCTTCTGGGAGCCACGCAGAGCCACGTAAGGAGCCTGCCAACTTCAGCAACCAGACTTTTAATGGCCCAGTCAGCTGTGCTGACCAGAGCCGCCAGGGACCCTTTTTGACCGGACGTTCCAGTCAAAAATCAGACTCCTGGCAACCCTAGTTAAATTTACAGTGTAATTCCTTATAAAGCAAAACAACATGTACCCACGTGCTTTGCACTTCTATTTTGGACAAATCAATGCTTTCAGTTTTGATAGCTATCAGTTCATTTAAATTCATAAGTACAAAAATGCTCTATAAAAAGCAGTAAGAAAAAAGGGACTAAAGGTAGGACATGAAATAACCATCAGAGCTGAGTACTTTAAACACACTGGCTTTTTGTTCTACTGGTTTTCATTTGTTGTCAGTTATTACAATAACAGCTTGCTGCTGAGAAAATCTGGGTAGGATGACATTTTTTCTCATTGGCACGTAGAGCTGTGGTAAATCTGACAGAGTTAAATATGCTCAATGTGCCTATTTGCGTGTCTTGCGGGACTCTGTGAACATACATCCTATCAAGTTGGACAGTTTATTTTTTGAACTTTCCACACATCCTAACGTTTTTGAAGTGAGTTTTAAAGTGTGTGTTATGTTCCCAGATTGGAACTGAAGCAAAACTCAAATGGTTGAAATTACCTTACATGATTTTAGTTTTCCTGACTGGCTGAGCCTACCCCCATATACTTTAGATGGGTCACCAGATTCCTTTTAGCTCAATTTCATAGGGAGTGGCTGCATTTTGTGAGAAAAATCTAGGCCTGGATTTTCAGAGGGCTGAACACGTAAACACCAACATCTCCCATCTCCTACTCTGGAAGAGGCTGTAAAACCACATTTCATTAGACCCCCAAACTGAGTAGCGTTGTAACCTGGCACATGGAATTGAAGAGCCACTTAGGTTTGGCCCATCCACCCCTCCATAAATGGAAGCACAAGGGCAGATGGGCCAAACCTGAGTGGTGCTGCGACCCTGTGTACCAAGTTGCAACACCTGGAGTGGGGAACCAGGCCCAGCCCCATAGGACAAGAGCTGTTGCTATGGAGTGACCACAGGGTGGGCCTGTTCTCCAACTTCCTCTCCCCAAGCCTAACCTTTCAGTACCCAACTATATGCTTGTGTATGCTGATGTCATGAAAACTACATTTGGTGACTTTTCCATGACTTATCACTTTTCCCATAGCTCTGAAATGAAACTTACTAGACATTTCCATGTCAGAATTATAGTCTTAATTATAACCCAATTGGCAGCTTTCACTTTATACCCCCATCTCCCTTATCTACTCACAGGTTAAATGCTGCATTTGGCTGATGCTGATAATTGAAGGCATGGTCATGTATATTGCAGTGGTTCAGTTTATATTCATCTTTAGGTCAAAAAGAATTCACAAGGAGCATTTCTAATAATCTAAAATTAGCTACTTGTCATTTTCTTACAGTCAGTTGCTCCACTGAAGCCAGCCTGATGGTTAGATAACAGTATGTTCCATTATCCAGACTCAGCTAAGAAGCTGTATGTATGATATATTGCACGTATTACTTCCCTCACACACTGATTCAACAGCTTTGAATTTCATTCAAAAGTTAAGGTAGCCCACAACGTACATATGTGAGAAAAAGAGACAGCAAATTCACTGTGTCAACATTTCAAACTTAGATGCCTAAAGTTAGGCAGTTAGGATGGGATTTTCAAAAGCACCTAAATTTAGGAGCACAAATTCCCTGATGCTTTTGAAAATCTCACCCGTAAATCCATATTTAGGCACCTATGTGACTTGATATGCTAAAGAGCTGAGCACCTGCAAACTCCCTCTGACGTCAGTGACAGCTGAAAATGCAGGGGCAGCTTTAAAAATCACTTTAGTGGCACTGGCATTACTCATGTGAGTAAAGTTATATGTGTATTTAAGTGATTGCAGGATCAGGGCCTTATTTAGATGCCTAAATATGGATTCAGATACTTAAATTATAGAAACTCAAATTTGTAAATGTGGGCTTATGTATTTATCATAAGGGCAATTGAACTGTGTCGTAATAGTACTCTCCTAGTACATTTGCTTCATGAATAATTTTATTCAAAATATCGAAAGGTTTAAATGAAATTTCTTCAAAGAAATATTTTTATTAGGGAATATAATAAAATCTTACAGGTCTTTCATCTATTACAATAAATGTTGACAATCTTATTTACATTAGGTCTTTTGGTCTCATTTTTTGCTGATATTCACAAAGAATTTAAATCTTCATTTCAGAAGACATTTACAGCAGTGTAAGTTACTTTCACTCTAAACACCTTTCCCTCAGTCACATTTCAGAGTTCAAACCAATAACTGCGGCAAAGGAAAATGAAGGGAAATAAAACATCCACATTCGCTCTACATCAATATCTACCCTATTATCTAAGCAGCCAACTATTTTCTATTTATCCTTTTCGCATTCCAAACCGAGCACTGTCTGTTTATCTACTTCATATTAATGAATTATAAATATACTTGATAATTAAAAGCTGGTATTTACAGTCTTCGCTATGCAAGTGCACAATAAATGTGTGATACAAAGCTGTTGCTCTATGTTACAGGCAAAGTACAGAGCTCTCTTGGTCTTTTGGCATCATTTCAAGTAATCTTGGTAGAAGAACTTAACAGCTCCACTCTTAAGACATGGCAACATCATATTAACCCCAGAGATGTTGTTTAACTGCTTTTAATTTCAAATCACTTAAACAAGCAATAGAAATCACCTACTTTTAGAGTCTGATTCAGCAATCACTTGTTATCCAGCCTGTGCTTCCTATCATGACTTTAATGAGACTATTTATAGCAGTAAACGGTGGGATCAGTAGTATTTATAGGTTAGGTCACCTATTTAAGATCAGATATTGTCATCCTTATGCATGCTTAGTAGCACCTTACTCTGTAAGTAGATCCCAGGGGCAAGCAGAGTAGCTCCTTATGCTGGACATAGCCTCACTGAAATCAGTGGGATGACCCACAGGGTAAGATAGTACTCAACACCAGTAAGGGTGGCGGAATATGGGCTTTAGCTAAGGCCTGATCCGGTATTCCCTAGTTAGGAACAACTCCTGCTGACTTCAATGATGTTATTCAGGATTTACATCAACACAACTAATTGTCCATAGCCTCTGTTTGCCAGAAGCTGGGAATGGGTTGCAGGAGATGGATCACTTGATGATTACCTGTTCTGTTCATTCCCTCTGAATGAACATTGGCCACAGAATACTGGGCTAGATGGACCATTGGTCTGACCCAGTATCGCCGTTCTTATGCAGAATTTGGCCCATTAGTTTGATAGTACCACAAACACTACTCTTAAACCGGGACATAATTCATAAGTAAATACATTCTAACATAAAGCTGAACTAGGGACAGAAACAGCAATAACAGAATCAGGCAGCACTATGGCAAACGCACTGCACTGGATCACTGCCACATCTAAGGTGTGATGGTGAAGGAGCAGCATCTTCTCATGCCTTTAATGATCCATGAAATGGCATTAATCCAGAACAGCACTCATTCCAGTATGTTTCTTGTAGAAATTAAAGATCTCTGGTGTATCGGTGTTCCCCCATTTTGTTTATTTTTAGAATCTGTGACAGGGTCGGGCCAGATGGCTATAGGAGAGTAATAGAAGGCAGATATATTAGCCCCAGGCTAAGCAGTTCCCTTTTCCCGGGGTAGGGTAATAGGGAAGGATCCAGAACAATCAGGAACCTTCGGGAGACGATTAAGACAGGCTGATTAGAACACCTGCAGCCAATCAAGAAGCTGTTAGAATCAATTAAGGCAGGCTAATCAGGGCATTTGGGTTTTAAAAAGGAGCTCACTTCAGTTTGTGGTGTGCATGTGAGGAGCTGGGAGCAAGAGACACTAGGAGCTGAGAGTGAGAACGCGGACCGTTGGAGGACTGAGTTGGGACTGAATGCTGTACAAGCATTATCAGACACCAGGAGGAACGTCCTATGGTGAGGATAAAGAAGGTGTTGGGAGGAGGCCATGGGGAAGTAGCCGAGGGAGTTGTAGCTGTCAGACAGCTGTTCCAGGAGGCACTCTATACAGCTGCATTCCACAGGGCCCTGGAACCCAGAGTATAGGGTGGACCCGGGTTCCCCCCAAATCCTCCCAACTCATGGTCAGACACAGGAGGAGTCAACCTGGACTGGGGGTTCAGAAAAACGGCCAAGCTGAGGGCTGCCGTGAAGCTCCAAGGCGAGCAAATCCGCCAATAAGCGCAAGACCCACCAAGCATAGGAGGAACTTTGTCACAAATCCTAAAGGAGCTTGTCAGCTTCTCTAAAAGTCAACTTTTTTTTAATTATAGAAACTATGAATTTTTCATAATGTAACAGATCCTGAGATCCTCCCTGAGCCCTTACCTCAAGTAAAACTCGCATTGACCGTCTCCTGATATTGAGGCATTGTCTATTATTCCTAATACTACTATGTTTTAGATTTTTCACTCTCATTACCTGATTTAACAATCACACAAATTATCTTTTCTTAAATGTCTTCTTCCCCCCTTCTCCTCAGGATTTTCCTTCCGGTCATGGCTTGTCTATTTAAATAAGACTGCCTTAGCCACATATTCAAATTAAAACAGTGCCCTTTTCCCTTGCAGAGAAAGTCCTTCACGGTTGCATTTAAGTTTGTCTCAGTCATTAATGTGCCATGACAAATGTTTCATTTGTTTTATTTAGGGTTGTTTCAGATGAAATTCAAATTCAGTTTAGTTATTACTCGTAGGATCCTAAGACTGACTCCTCCTCTTTTGGGTTCTAAGATGAGGAGTGGGAGCTAGGGAGATATGGCTCCCATCTCCCCCCCAGCAGTTGTACCTTCTTGCCCAGTCCTTCTCCACTTTTCCCTCTCTTGGAGAGGTCCTTCCCTGCTGTTCCTGCCACCCAGGAGCACCAAAGTAACATCACACCTCCAAGAAACCAATGGGTTCACGTTATTGACACTGCTCATGTTACCACATCCTTGCTGGTTCTACCTTACTCCATGCCAGTCCTGCCTCCTCTCTATGGATTCTGTAGGAGTAAGCAGGGAGGAACCAGACATCAGAGGAAACTGGTCATGCTGGGAGAGCGATCTGAGATGGAGAGAAGGTCCCCAGCAAGGAAAGGGTAGGGCCAGCTATGATTCACTGTAGGCAAGAGACCTGATCCAAGCATGCTCCCAACCCTTCCGTAAACAGCTCCTCTTTAGACCTAGTAGCCCTGTTCTTTCCCCACAGGATCCTGGACACTCTTTGAGGAATATAACATACTGGGGTTAGTCAATGCTCCAAATATTCATGTAAGATATCTGAGAGAATGAGAGTAGAAAGAAGGAAAGGGCAGTGTCCCAGCACCATCACTGGTAAGTTTTTTTTGTTTTTTTGTTTGTTTTTAAATGAAAAACTGTTAGAGAGATCTCTGCACAAAACACAGTATACCTGAACACCACATATTGCAGTTGTGGGCCGAATTGTGTTCTCCGTCACACCATTATAAATCCTGAATAACCCCCAGGAAGTCAATGGAACTACTCTGGACTAAAGCAAGAGCAAAACTGAGCCCAGGTTTTTGTCTAAGAAATTTCCATTTGGTTTTGTTCTCTCACACACTGTGTGCTGAAAAAGCAAAATGAAGAATATTATCACAGTATTATTATTTCTATCATAAATTTTATAAATTACCTATATGAATAGCTGTGAGCCAAAGTCCTTCAGGGACAATCATAAATCCACAAGCTGTCCCTGAGCGCTAGATTTAGTATTTGGATCTTTGAATTAGCTGAAAGAAATGTAAAAACTCCTTCAGAGAGACAGTTCCCTCTTGGCCACACATCTACACAAGCTTTTTGCAACAATAATTCCAACCTGAACTTGACAATAACTTGCATCTAACCATTTCTCTCCACCTTTTGGGTGGTATTAGGGATTTCCTCCCAAACACCTGTGGATGGAAGACCTATCATGCTCTAAAATTCTCTTCCTTCACGGCATCTCCTATATATTTAGATCAGTCCAAGATAATGCAAAAACTAAGAATTCACAAGAATTTTTAAGGTATTCAAACGTTTTGGATTCCTATCTACTTTCTTAATTTTTCCTGTTGCCCACCCATAGACAACGCTTTCCTAAAATGCTGGAGGGAACTCTGGATAGCATTAAAATAATATTTGCCTCAGGGTGACCTGTCACTTTGGTCTCTCGCACGCAAAGGTGGCAGCCCTTGTACTCCCCTGAGTGTAAGACCTGCTGCAAATCAGTGCTGCTGGGGGTAAGTCGGGAGGGGATGGGGTTCATGGTCCTGTTCCCCTCCCACAATAAGCTTATTAAAACCAATGGGGCTACTCTTCTGAGGAACTACTTACCAGTGTGACCAGGGAGGGGGGTTTCACTGCCTGATTTTTAAATATGGAGAGATATTAAAGTTTATTTGTAACGTCTATCTACCTTCATTACAAAGGAGATTCAGTTGTAGAAGATATATCCTTCACTCGATTCCACGTGTAACTCCCATTCACATTAATGAGAGTTAAGTATGTGCACCAAGAGTTGTAACCTATAGGATCAGCTATATATGGCTGATATGAAGGGGAAATGGCTGAATATGAAGGGGAAATGGCTGCTGCTTGAGCCAGCAACTGAATTCTGGTTGCCCTAAAGTCCTAGGCCAAATATACCAATAGAATGGTATGCACCATTCCAAAAAAGTACCTTTATACATCAATACGAATATATGACTTTAAATCACTTTGCTACCTTTTTTTCATAGAGGAAAATATTGCACCAGTTTGTGACAATTACACACATTTTTAAGGATATCATTGTCTGAGTTTACTTGCTGCAATAACTGGTGCAAACTTTTGAGAAGAATTTGTGGTTTACCACAAAAAGTAGATGCAAGTTAAACTTTTAAATTTTAATGAATTGTGAAAAACGCTTTTGTGGCTGGGAAAGGGCCCATTGGATCTTACTGAAGTAGGTACAAACCACTCGCTTATCACAGTCAATAACTTCTAACAGTTCTTGGAGACTACTTTGACAGAAAGGACTGGGAAAGGACACAAAGGCAGGCAGTGCCTCATCTTAATACATAGCTTAATAAAACAACATTCTAATAGCTGATCCTATAGGTTGGTGCACATACTTAACTCTCATTAATATGAACGGGAGTTACACATGCAATTGAGTGAAGAATATATCTTCTATAACTGAATCTCCTTTGTAATGAAGGTAGATAGACGTTACAATATATACTATAATATCTCTCCATATTTAAAAATCAAGCAGTGAAACCCCCCTCCCTGGTCACACTGGTAAGTAGTTCCTCACATGAGTAGCCCCACTGGTTTTAATGAGCTTATTTGTGCGTCTAAATGCTGACTAGTGTAAGAAGTTGACAGCTAGGCTCAAAGTGATGATGCCAAAGCCCAGTGGGAGCCAGACAATATGGTCATTACCAGATGCGCCTGTTGACCATAGAATGTAGGGTAAAGCTGCACCTTTTCACATGCATACTGTCATGACTGGCCTCATTTTAATCTCAGGTTGTGCATGCGTATAGAGCATTATAATTATTATCCTGTTATTGTGAATGCTCAGCTGACTTTTCACTGGCTTTCCATTTAGCATAGTATGTAAAAGGCTGGCAAAGGAAATGCGATTAAGATCTGAAGCTCTGCTTGCCAGTAGAACTAAAGTGCAGAAGATTCCTATCATAAACAGTAACTGAAAGAATGATGAGCACTCAAGGCTTTCATCAGGAAATGAGAATGCAGGACTCCTTCCAGATCTGTCAGAATCCCAAAGAAGAATGGAGGAGAGAAATCCAATCCATCTGTATAGATTGTCTTTTGTGGTATAACCACCATCCGCACCTTTACAAATATTAAAATACTGATCAAGGAGGAGTCAGTGGCAGACTGGCTGAGATGGGAGGGAGTTGAGACATTAGATGACCATCAGAGATGCTGAAGGACAGGAAGCATGAACAGGCAAATTTTTTCTGAGCTTTTGCAAAGACCCCAGTTCTTTCTGATGCATATCAGGGAAACAAATTATTTACCCTCTGTTCCCCTCTGCCCACCAATTCCTTAAACAGCTAATGCCATCATGGTGGTAGGTATCTAGACTCAATTTATCTGTTCTACAGGACCTCTGTGCTAAAGCCTAATAAAAAATGTCATTCTGCAAAATGTTTTTACAGTATGACGTATCTGTAACAGAACTGGCTGTTCCCATGTGTGTATTTGTGTGTGACGGGGAGGGGATTCCTCCCTTGACCAGCTCTAGGTGTCTGCCATTTTGCCACCTTCCCGCACCGCTCAAGTACTTATTATAGAGATCATGAAGGATCTTTTCTGCTGCATCCATTGGCAGCCAGGGCCCAAAATAAATGATGAGGTTGCTGCTTGCAAATTCTCTCTACTATTGTCAAGGTTCCTTCCCCACTCTGAACTCTAGGTACAAACCTAGAAAACCTCCTAAGCTTACTTTTACCAGCTTAGGTTAAAAATTCCCCAAGGTACAAATTATTTTACCCTTTGCCCTTGGATTTCCACTGCCATCACAAAACTTTATCTGGGTTCCTGAAAAAATGGAGTTTGGACACGTCTTTCCTCCAAAAATCCTCCCACCCCTTGCACCCCACTTCCTGGGGAAGGTTTGGTAAAAATCTTTACCAATTTGCATAGGTGACCACAGACCCAAACCCTTGGATCTTAGAACAATGAAAAAGCATTCAGTTTCCTTACAAGAAGACTTTTAATAGAAGTAAAAAAAAGAATCACCTCTGTAAAATCAGGATGGTGAATACCTTACAGGGTAATTAGATTCAAAACATAGAGAATCCCCCTAGGCAAAACCTTAAGTTACAAAAAAGACACACAGACAGGAATATTCATTCTATTCAGCACAGCTATTTTCTCACCCATTTAAAGAAATCATAATCTAACACATAGATTCTAACAATCTAGCTAGATTACTTACTGAGTTCTAAGACTCCATTCCTGTTCTGTCTCCGGCAAAAGCATCATGCAGACAGACACAGACCCTCCGTTTTTCTCCCTCCTCCCAGCTTTTGAAAGTATCTTGTCTCCTCATTGGTCATTTTGGTCAGGTGCCAGCGAGGTTACCTTTAGCTTCTTAACCCTTTACAGGTAAGAGGATTTTTCCTCTGGCCAGGAGGGATTTTAAAGGGGTTTTACCCTTCCCTTTATTTTTATGACAACTATACATGCACAATCGTCGGCAGGTTGATCAAGTGAAAAATGGACAGTCTGATCAGGGATGCCACTAGGGAGCATTCTGATGGGAGACAGGGGAGGTTGGTGGGGAAATGCAAAGTAAAGAGGGCACTGCCATTCCCTTTCACAGCCTGTCCCCATTTCAGAATTAAAAGCTAGGGCCCTTTACAGTAAAGGGAAGAGCGGGAGAAAACATTATTTATTACTCTGTGACCCCTTCACCGTTGTCGCCAATTCCCAAGTTCTCCTTCTGTAGTCTATCTCTGATCCTACCACCCCTTGGACATACACATCTGTTAACTGACAGCCTCACTGGCCAGCTCCCTCCATTCCCCTCTGCACTCAACCTGCCAACCCAGCCCATCCACACGTCCAGTTCTGAACCTCCCCAATCCCCTCAGCTCCCTCCGGCCCAGCACACTCACCAGCACAGAAATACCTGACCACATATCACCCTTTGGACTGGTGACCCCTTCCCCTTCCACCCTTCCTCCTTAGTCTTTTCAAACATCAGAATTCTCTCCCACCCAACATCCCAGGACTCAGAACACTCCTCCCCTCTCCCCTGCCCCTCCACAAAACCCATCCCCAGGCTCAGAACTCCTTCCCTACCCATGTGACACCCACCAAACTCAGAAGCTCACCTCCCCAGCTCAGAACCCCCGCTCTTGTTGATAGGTCTGAAAATTCAAGAGCAGAGGCAGCAAGGAGTATGTGCATATGATCTCAAATGGCTCCAAAGTCTATATCACCCCATTGTGCCTCCTCTTTTCTGCTGCCTAGACTTTATATGCTACACGGCCAGAAGACCATTAGTAGGAACAGATATACATGCAGCCTCCAGGGATCAGAGAAGTTCCAGCCTCACCAGGAGCCGCTCTGTGCAGCATGTGGTAATGCATCCTGCAGTACACAATCCTTACTATCAGGTGACACTATTGGTGGGGCTTAGACTCATTAGACCCTAATGACCAGCCAGGCCTGACTGTAACAGGGTCTTTAAAGAACTGAAGACAAGTATTTGCCACAACATGTGCTTTGGAGTCCAGATCTCCAGGCAGAATTCCTAGCAAGAGCTGAATGAATTATTCCTTGTAACGACATTATTTCATTAATTTAGCCTATTTCTTCTGTTCATGAATTACCCATGAACAAATCGTGATATTTACAGATGTGCTAATAATAATTATTTAATGAATAATTTATGCAAACAATTTAGCCCTGGATTGTTTGCAAACTGGACACTGCCAGTATTTGCTGTTGGTGATTTGCTATTTGTGCCATGTGATCAATGGCCAAACTTTGTTTCAGTTCCCTGATTTAATGACTTAAGCTATATAAGCAGGAAAGGTCAGTCCCTCTTTCTACGTACAAAACTGTTTGCTATTCAGAATAGTTCAACAAATATTTGAAGATGGCTATGGGGTTACTTCTAGTGTTCGATTATTCGTGCTTTTGCTTTCTGCAAATACTCTTGTGTATAAAATCTCATTCCTCACAAAGTTTGAGGGCAGGCTGTCATCTTGTCTGACACACCAGGGATTAAACAAAGGAATCCACAACTAAATGCATAGGTCTTCACATCGGAAGCTGAACACTCAAACTCTGTAGCTGAGAGCTGTAACAGATTCATATCAGACAAAGGGGGGGACATGTAACACACGCTGACCAGTGGGTTACATTTGCAAATAAGTGAGGAAAAGCGGTTGTGAATACTGGTGATGTGGATCAGTTTGTTTTATTTGCAAGAGTATTCATCCATATCCTTCAGATGCATTCATTCAGCTCTTGTTCCCAGGGTTCCTAGTTTAGAAATCTGTGCTGTGGGTTTAGGAGATGTTCCTGTTTTAGGAAGAAAAAAAATCAATTCTCTGGGCCAAATGGAAGTTTATCTCAAGGGAACCTTTTTATTCCACCATAAGGCAAAAATGTCTTGCCACTAAATAAGTCTTAGCCTCCAATATTGACTCTGGACAGGGAATTCATACAGACAACCAATCACCTATAGATCTTTTAGGGTCCAGAATGTATTGACCACAACAGCTGGATTAAGGTTGTGCTGACACCTACAATTCTCTAAATATAAGACCCATAACAAACCTGGTAGGCAGAATGACATTTTAGTTGATTTGCTATTGTGCATGTCCATTATGTCCAGTGCAAGGGGAGAGATGGTGGATGCTGTGTCAAAATGACATGTGGATGACGACACGACAACTTTCCGAAGGATATGACGGATTCTCCATTATCTGAAGTCTTTAAATCAAGCTCAGATTTATTTCTAAACGATGTGCTACAGCTCCAACAGAAGTTATGGGCTTGATGCAGAAATTACTGGGTGAGGTTC
The DNA here is from genome assembly GCF_965140295.1 of Lepidochelys olivacea. Taxonomy (NCBI): domain Eukaryota; kingdom Metazoa; phylum Chordata; order Testudines; family Cheloniidae; genus Lepidochelys; species Lepidochelys olivacea. The sequence goes on along the minus strand of NC_140411.1, from coordinate 36,709,492 downwards.
TTTGGCTTCTCTTATGCAGAAGTCGAACAAGATGATCATAATGATTCATTTTAATCTTAAAATCTAGGAATCTATGAAGAGCATAATTTGGGGGCGGGTGGCTATTTCCCCCCACCATTTATTTTATTGCCCTTCTTTGTTTGAAGTGTTGCTGATAGCAGAACGTGGCCAGAAGCTATTGGTGCATATCCCATACTGGCTTTGAACCAGCTCTGCCTCCACCAGACACCTTATTTCTATAAGAGCTCACACCACAGACATTCACATAAGAATATATTTCTTTTTAAAGGGTAATTCTTACCTTGTTGCTTTAATTTCCCAGGACTGAGAGCAGCAAGGATACTGAGAGCAGCCAAAATAATTGAAGAAATCATAATCTAAGCGGCTCTCAACTGAGGCCACAATGGATTTCTACACTGTTGCATGGACCTGACCTAGGCAGACTTATCTTTAATCAGGTGCACCACCAATCTGAAATGGACAGCAGCCATGACTGACTTCTTTTTAGGCACTTGGGGAAAAACCTGATTTTGAAAAACACCTGAGTTAGTCAAGAGAGCAACTCCCTTGACTTTTATTGGGACTTGTGCTCCTAAATTCCACCCTTAAATGTTTACTTTGGAGTTTAAATAAGTTGTGGTGATCAAGACTTGAGTTCACTGCTAGCAAAAGATTCCTAAACTATTCCAGGCCCAACGGGGGGAAACCATTAATGACAGGCTTAAGGTGAAAATCCATTGATTCATTCATAAAAACTAAGGGAGGATCTGAAGATCTGCAAGCTCTAGCTCCTAATCCCCCATCAACTTCTTAGGGGAGGGCTGAGTAGACCAATGTACATTTTGAATATAATTTTTGTATGCTATGGATATTTATGTATGCTTTTTACATGATTGTATCTGTGTTTAAATAACTGGCATTTTTGCTTGTACCATATATTGTTCCCCAGACAGAAATTCAGCACAGTCCAGGCTCATACATCACATTAACTAGCAGTATGATGAATGCTGGCACTGTCGATTAAGAGTGTTAAAGATGAATAATAAACTGTTGGGGACAAATAATAATTTACATTTTATAGCCCCTTTGATTTAGGACAGCCTTTTCCCCAGGATATGTATTACATGAAACATTTTGCCCACTGAGGAAACAGATCCCACTCTGAGGTGTGATGGGATGGTCATTCTATATCAGTGAAAGGTTGACAAGAGAAAATGGAGTGTAATGTATCAAACTACTGAAGAAATTTGTCAAAATGTAAGTACCTCATAAGATAAACAAATAATAATACTACAAACATACATACGTTGCCTCTTATCGCAAAACTTCAAAAGTAGGTATTATTATCCCCATGTAAAAGATGTGGAAACTGAGGCAAAGGCATATTAATTGTCTTGCCCAACGGCAGAATTCTCTTCAACGATTTAACCAAGCTGCTTCCCTGCCTCCCTAAAACACCTATTCTACATCCATTCATTGGTTAATCATAAACTGAGTTTACAGCTAAGTTCAAACTCGAAGAGCATGCAAGATTACTGTGCAAACACTGATATCAGTGGGAAGACTGCAAACAGAGTAGGCACTGAATCTATCCCAGGGAAGGTCTGCAATGGTTCTGAATAGCTAAAAGCCGATATATTTAATGTCAGTCTTCACAATGTGTTCAAATCCCCTTTCCGCCAGAGCATCCAATAAATGAGCTTGTGTGCGTTTTCTTTTTCAAGTGCTTTTTATTTCTGTTGTGCTCTATTTGTATTTATAGAAAATATCTGCAGTCACGCTCACTATGTCCATGACTTTAGAATACAGAAAGGTACTGCACCAGACTGCGTTTTTCAGGAGCAATGATTGAATATGAATACAGGGGTGAAATGGACTATGGAACACAAGAAAACAATGATCCATATTACACATTTTTAAAAGTAGACAATTACACACTTAATCAAAACAGAGAGAACCTGTTTACATTGTGTAAAATCTGATTCATATTATTGCTTAATAATAATGTGCTCAATTCTGCAATCTTTACTTAGGTAAAACTCCCGTTTAAGTCACGGGGAGTTTTGCCAGGATAAGCACTATCGGAAGAGGGGCAATATTTTGTATTGGAATTTGTTAATATTAGTGTAGCTAGCCAAGAAACAGCAATAGCAGCAGCTTACAAATATGCCGTGATATAGTCCCTGGTGAGGTCAACATAAAACTTATCCACAATCAGCACTTCTAAGAGAAACTAGTAAGAGGGGAGAAAGGTTGGGTCTCTATTCTGTATAGCCAAGATAAAGATGACACTCAATTGCCACCTTAGATTTCCCCGCCTTCTATTTTTTTTAAAAAAAACCAGCAGTTATGTGAGCAAGTCACACAGACTGAACTTATTCCCCTGGAGCCTCCCCATTCAGGGAGAATATGAAAGAAACAAAGCTCATGCAGGGAAGTGACACTATTAAGATTCTGCAGTTAACCTACAGAGAGCCAAAGACTTTTCATAAGGACCTGATATTCCAAAGTACTCAGCACCTAGCAGCTCTCACTGAGAGCTATAGAAGCTGCTGAATACTAAGCACTTTGGAAAATGTGGTCTCTATTTAGATGATTAAACAGAAGATATGCTCTCTTTGAAATCTGGCATCTTACTATGGTGGCTAACAATGGAAGCTATTGGCACTCAACATTTTAGAGGACCCAGAACATAAAATACTTGTTTATTCATCATACCAATAATTATTAATCTTTAAAGGCCACTCGAAAGATCTGATGATTTCAAAATGTAAGACTACATAAAGACACAAACATTTTTGGCAAAACAGAGATATGGCTAGTGGAACTGCTGAAAATAAAACACCCTGAAATTAACCAAACATTGCACCTTCTGGACCAGATACTGATCTCAATTACACTGGCATATATCAAGAGTAATTCCATTGAGTTCAGTAGAATTACTCCATTTACAATGGGTGTAAATGAACCAAGAATATATCCCTCTGTCTTCACACATTAATACAGATAACTGATGTATGGTTTTGCCTGTATAAGTAGTAGAAGGTACTAGACATGCTAACAGAGAGCATGATATTGTGCAGTACTAGTCCAAAATTTTAGCCCTAAGCCAACAACACACTACAGCACATTGAAATCTACAGCACAGCTCAAATCTGCTTCTTAGTTACACTGGTGCAAGCTCTTTGACTTCATCAGGCTTGCTCTGATATGCCATCACTTGAAATCAATGATAAAACTCCCATTAACATCAAGCAGGAACAAGACCCAAACGAGAGGAATATTTGGCCCATCCCTTTTAAATCATAAATAATAACAGGTGAATGTAAATGATGATGCTATTGCTGAAAGAATAGTGTAAACAACTATTAAAGAGCACACTCCACACTCTACTACACACCAAGGCTGCTCCATTTCATCCACTGGTGCAAGAATGGTTAAAAAGCCTCACATTGATTAGAAAGGTGATGCAGCAATTTGCTAAATGTGCTGCAGTTAAATGCTTAAGCTCTTTCAGCACACATTCTCCCAGTGTGCAATCTGCGGCTTCCGTATTATCAAATAGAAGTAAATTCTGGAAATCCAGACAAGTTCACCGGCTTCAAATCGGGAGCGGCACAATTCACCCAGAATGACCCCAAATTGTTCAGAAACGGAAGCAGACTGCTTCCCCCTTTCAGGAACAATCTCAAAACAATCATGACCTAAAAATGAAGTGCACGAGCTCTTTTGACTGGTCTTACCTAAAATTTAGATTGACATAGCTACATCAATCAGCGGCATGAAAAAGTAACACCCCTGGGCACCATAGTTAAGCCGACCTAATATCCAATGCAGATGCAGCTGGGTCAACGAAAGAGTTCTTCTGTCAACCTAGCTATTGCTGCTTGGTTACGTGGATTTACCTACATTGATGGACAAACCCCTTCCGTCAATGCAGGAAGCTGTAGCACCCATAGTGTAGATGTGCCCTGAGATTGCTGAAGTGAATCAGTTTAATTTACTTGTTAAACTACTTCATTCTGAGCAAGAGGGACTGCATTGCACTGGCATCTGCAGAAGAAATAGAGAAACTGAATCTTTCCTACTAATCCTACCAAAAGGAAGATGAAATGATTTTTGTATCCTGTAACAATGCTCCTGAGGTTATACTTTTAGTCAATCCAATAAAATGAAGAAAGTTATGATGAATGCCTTATTTCATGCCAGCGGAGAGTTTCTTTTTGAATTCTCACTGAGGAAATTTTACTATGTTTTAGTGAAGGCCAGATAATTTATTTTCCTGAAAATAACCTTGCAAACTAAATCCTTATTTTAAAAGTGGAACGATTGAAGGTGGATTTGTTGTCTGCAGCAGAATTGTTTCACAGAGAGCATGCAAACAAACACTTAAGCTAAGACATTTTCTCTGTGAGGAATTTGTTCTCCGCACGTGTGTACATAACTCCTCTTAAAGTCAGCAGCAGCTATGTTCTTTGAATCTACCAGCAAGTGATAGTTAAAGAAATCATGCAAGAGATCAGTTTAAGTAATAAGGGTCTCATTTGCAATAAAGTTCATTTACTAAAAAAAAAAAAAAAAAAAAAAATCATTTTGGAATGGGATTTTGTAAGAGATCTAATCCTTCTGAAACAGGATTTTAACAACAAAGTTAGCCTTCTGTGCATCTGACACAAATATTTACCCCTGCAGTTTAAACTTGTGTATACTGTACTAATTTTCAGTACACCCCAGATCTTAGCCATTGGGAATATTGTACTATTCTTGAGGGCAAAATAAGTAATTTGCCAGTCAGACCCACACAGCCTTGATCCCTAATTAAAGAACACCACTATGTTTTTAAACAAAGTTGATTATTAATTGATGGTCACACTCCTAGTGCTGAACTGAGGTGTAATTGTTTAAACTGAGTTAATAAGCAAATTTAATGAAAATCCCATTGCTAGGCAGCTTGGCAAATGAAAGCTGATACTTCCTAAGGGCTCTTTGGTGGCTTATGTAAAATAAGTTAAATTGATAGATATCCACAATTTAAAACCAGCATTATAGTTAAATCCGATTGGTAATCCTTTTGAAAGTGTTAGCAGAAAGGCCTGTCATGCGAAGGACATAGACACCACACTACCCTCCCAGCCCCAACTGCTCCAAGGTCAGGGTAATGCACATTCACAGACCAGTGTGAGCAGGGAAGCATGCACTCTGCCTATCTGTTCTGTATGCGGTCTGATCCTGCACTCTGAAGTCAATGGTGAGCTTCTGTTCATTTCAGTGAGACAGGATCAGACCCTCTCTGTTTGTAGGGCCATCAATTCTGCATTAGTCAGCAGCACTACATTCTAAAACAGAACCAGCAAAAATTAAAACTCCTGGAGAAACAGGAAATTTAGTCCAACCTATGGAATTTTCTTACAGAAAATAAGCTCCTGTTTTTTCCTTACCAGGTGATACTCAATAAACAAAAAGTTCTATCCTTTGCTGGATATTGTCTGTCTGAGATTAAAGTCATGGTTAAGAGCAGAATAATGTGGGGTCTGGTAGAAGAGTGGCCAATTTGGCAAATATGCTACTTATCACTAATGTATTGATCTGGCTAAGAGTGCACGTGAAGGAAACCTGCGGCTCTCAGGAAAGACTTTACTTTTGGAAAAATGTTGTCCACACTTTTTCAATATTACTTTTTTCTGATTCAGCATTGTCCTCCACTAGCATTGCAAGACTGGCTATTCATTAAGAGGCTTTAATATTGCAGCTGAAAAATATCCATACCCACAGCACAAGACATGGATACTTCTGGTGGGCAAATTGCTTTTTGTAGCAATTATACAACTTCAGCTGTTTCTCTAAAGTATTCAAATGGCTTTAAAACCTGGTCATATTATGTTGATAGAATTGTTGAAGTGCATTAGTGAAATATAGAGGATAGCATGTAATGAAAGACGTCCTTTTACATTTAGCTAAAGAATAAATATGTACTATCCGCTCCAAAAATAAATGCATAACTCTTATATGTGAAACATAATTGAAGTTGGACCTTTAATCACAGGCAAAAGCGTCTGCATATATTGTGCAAACAAATGTATGGTATTAGTCAAATATTACAACTTTTTTATGTTTATTGTGTTCTGATGAGTCAAAATCTTGTAAGATCCATGTTTTGCAATAATTTCAGTTCCCTCTGTCAGTAAAAGAGATTCTCTGAATAATGCATGTAATTTAAAGGATTTAAATAAGACACCAGCACAGGGGGTAAACCCAAGCTGGTGCAAATCAGGTCCATTTTATTTGAACTACAATAAAATCTGTCTGATAAAATGACCTGTTTCTCAAGAATGCATGATTTATAAGAAAAAATGTGATGGTTCTGGGGCTCTTAAAAGCCAAAACAAAGACAGACAAGCACAATGTATATAAACTGAACACAGAGAAAGATTACAATTCCAAAAAGAAAAGGAGTACTTGTGGCACCTTAGAGACTAACCAATTTATTTGAGCATAAGCTCATGAAAGCTTATGCTCAAATAAATTGGTTAGTCTCTAAGGTGCCACAAGTACTCCTATTCTTTTTGCGAATACAGACTAACACGGGTGTTACTCTGAAACCTTCAATTCCAAAGTGTTCCTGGATAAACATCATGGTACATAGGAAGCAGACACTCAACTGTTTTAGTCTATTGGAAAGACAAACAAAATATTCACATGATTTAACATGATTCGACCAACATACAAGCCATAAACCTTTAATATGTCCTGTTTATTGTCCTTAATACATGTAATGGGCCAAACACTGCAGTTTTACGAGTCACCTCTGCAGTGAAATAGAAATGAAAATAAAGCTAACTGGTCACGTCTTACATCTTTACGCTTGACCTCACATGAATATTCATTTCCGTCTAGTAGCTTTAAGGCTATTGTACTGTATCATTTTGAGGCGTGTGTGCTCTAATTTAATTCTATACAACGATAAGAGCCAAAGCCAGTATTTCCACATTGGTTTAGTACAGAGGCATTATTTCATCTATCTATCTATCTATATGAATTGCCATGGATTGCTATGATACTACTTAATGCAGACTTTTTATCTTTAATTAGGTTAGACAATCTCACACATCTGTGCTTTGGAAGCCTCTGTCAACCCAACAAATTCAATCACATGGACGCCTGTGTCCTCCAGCTATCAGACAATTGATTTTTGCAGGATTCTGCTCATATTTAGCTTAAGGGACATGCGATATGTTCATTCATTTGTCAGTCAGTTTGCCTGTACTTCATTGGGAGGGGCACTTTTAAAAAAATATATTCCCCACTATTCAAATATCTTAGACAAAAATAAATACAATAAACACAATTAGACCTGTTGGCACAGAGAACTGTAAAATATGACAAATATAATTACTACTGTTTGGATAAAAATACATATTGATTTAAGTGGGAGATTTGCCTGAATAAGGCCTGCAGAGTTGGGGCTACCAAATGCATGCAGACATATGTATAATTACATATACTTGTTTGTTTTTTCATTTCTGTATATTGTCCATATTTATCATCTATGAATCACTAAATTGCTTAGAACTGCAAGACTATCTTCGCTATACATTTTGTTGTAATTTTGATCAGGGTATGAGTCACTCTTTCCATAAGTGACAGCAAATATAAAGGAACCATTTTTTCATCAGTTAAAATAATGCAAACTAAACACAACATAATGGGAAGATGGTGGAAAGAGAGCTAAAGGAGCAACTGTGAATAGTTTAAATGAAGAGGAAGTTAGAGAACATACTTTTGGTACCTAAAATGTTGGTCTTATATGCAGAAGTAGTGCAGTCATAGATAATGGTTTTAAAATGTATGCAAATCAGAGTTATTATTAAACCCAGTATTGTTCTACCTAATAGTGTGTGCAATAGTTTTGGGCTTAAAGTTTAATAACAGCCATTAAAATCATCTGGAAGGACTGAAGTGAAGGCAGATTCACAGACAACTGGTTTTAGTTATAATTATTAAATTTAAGGTACAAATGCTTAGAAAAACCAAAAACTAAAACAAAAAATATTTCAAAATCCACTGCATCAATTCTAAATCAATAATAAATGAGCAGTGCCGGCAAAAGGTCATATGCAATGCACTATTTCTCAGTGAAATACACCTGGGTGGATCTAATATTCTATCTACTTTTAAAAGCACTTTTTAAAACTCCTTTCTCCTTTACTTATTTGGAGTTGATTTTAGCATTAAACATAACTAATACCTTGCTTAATACAGAATTCACACTCGGGGGCATAAATCTTTTCTGTATATATGCACTGGTGCCATTTTGGCAACATAAAAGCTTTTCTTGTTAAATGAGGTGACACAGTCATCTGAAGATTGGAGTAGCAAAGGATTATATAAATACATTTAACAGGCATCCCATAGGTTCTAAAATGTGAAGTGTGCTGTACATACAATACACATATATTAAAAGTATGAAAGAGATGGATGTGAGAACCCAGATAACTTAAGAAATATTGTATGTGTTTTAAAGGCACACTGAACAGAAAAACCTTCTCCAATCTGTTTCTATTTTGAATTCTCTCTTAGCAATGATGCTCAGTGCTCCTAGTTCCTGGGGCAATTCATTCTTGGGAAACCACTGAGAAAAAACATGGAATTTGAATCCTGAAATATGTATACAGAAGAAGCAGCGATTTTCGTGGTATTTAGCTATGTACCACTAAATCATTTTGCCCTACACTGTAAAATGAATACCTCTTATGAAGTCCAACTTAGATGAACAGAAACACAAATGCTTCCCCACCCTCAGACATTAAGTAGCTTTAAGCGTCTACCCAGTGTTGAAGGAATCCGAGGAAACGTGGAAGTTCAGCTATACTCTATTTTAAAAAAAATATGTATCCCATATTCGCAAGAGCATCTCTTTTTAACGAGAAAGTGTGCACAGACTGGGGGAGGGGAGTAATTGTTCCAGTTGGAGTGGTTTGTGAAATCAAGTAGATCGGATGCTAACTTGATCTGGCACCAATGTGTGGCTGTATGGAGACATACCCACAGGATGTATGCATTAGGAGATAATAAGAGACATTTACAACCCAGAATATAAGAGCAGGGCAGGCTCAAGTGACATCACTAGATGAACTGCAGCGTCAACCTCCTCAAATATATTATCCTGCACACCATTGCTTCACTGTCCCCTTTTAGCCATGAGAAGAGCACTTGTGATCACAAATATTATGGTGTCTTTTCAAATGCAAGCAAGACGTGCCATGCCTAACAGCATCAGAGACATTCATAATTCACAATTTTTCTTTACAACAGCAAAATCCATCTCCATAGAAACCAGAAAGCAAGAAACTACAGTAATAACACTAAAGTAAATGTCACATTCAGTTAGTCAGCACATAAGGAAAGGGGATGTTGCTAAGGTTAGAAACTAAGGGGAATTCTTATCCCCCCCCCTTTTTCTAACAGAGCAGCTGACTTGAAATAGATTGTTTTATACAAGGTAATGATGTGGTCTCCTCTTAATTTCACTGTAATTTACTCATAACTTGGCCAGATCAATGGCACATTTACTTACAGGCATTTGTTACAGCAAAGCTGTTAGCTGTTTCAATGTTGTCTACGTGAGGAACCAAATTAAAAGGTGCTTCAGAGGCGTTGGGGCTGGTATTATGAAGAAAAATGGCTAATCGAAAAGCAGTATATTCCTGATCTGTGTTTCTGATGAAGAGACCACCTACAAGAACAGCAAAGGAAGCAAGAGTCAATTATTCACAAGCCAATCACTGTACTATGAAACCAGCCAACTACCTCTCCCAAAGCTACTCCGTAATACTGGTCCTAGCAGGTCGAGGGATACATGAGCTAATCATATTCATAAGCACAGCCACCACCTTAAATCACTGTCCTAAAGCGATGTGAACCTCCCAGCTGCATTCGGGCTCTATTCCTGCTTCCGCGGTTCCCAGCCTTTCATACTGAAATACCCAGATTTGTCATGATTGCAGCGACCTTTGAAACCATTTAGCCTCCATCTCCAGGATACTGGACGCACTGCTAAATCAGCTCCTCAGCATCCTCCTCCGCCTTCAGCGGCGGGCAGATGGAGGAGAGCGAAGCTTCTTCGATTAGAAAGAAGGAGGCTCTGTACTGAACTGGCAGGTAATGAACTTTGCTCCTCCGCAGCCCAGGTGCGGGCAGGGAGCGGCGTCTTTCGGAGCGCACGAGAAGCGATGCAGTGATGGAGCTGAGCTGGAAGGAATTCAAATAACTGCGCCCCGTCAGAAAAGAAGGGAAGGGGAAACGAGCGAGAGGGCGAGCGAGTGGGGACGGGCGGGGAGAGGGACACAGGAGCGGGGGGGGGGCACAACCCACAATCCTAAACTTTCAAACTACGGAAAGGGAAAGGAAAAGCCAGCAGCATCTCGCTCCCCATGGCAAATAAGCTCCTGCACCGGCCAGTGCATGGGAAAGCGGCTTTCAAACAACTCGCCATCCCTCCAAGAAGCAGAAGGAATAGCGGGGTCGCACTTAAAGAGCGCGCGGGGTGGGGTGGGGTGGGGAGGGGGGAGATCTTCACAACTTATTCTAATGCCGCACAACCCCCTCCCCAAGGATCACTGAGTTTAAATGTATTTTCCCAAAGAAAACCAACCCCTCTCCGTACACCCTCACCCCGTACAAACACACACACACTCTTTCCGGAGGGGGGGGGTTAAAGAAGGGGGGTAGAGGGAGAAATCTTGCAGCTTCATTCAGCCCCTGGTGTCCAACTCACTTTGGAAAGGATTGTAACACTTGACACATGCACCCAGCCCAATGCAGCGCTTACCTATTTGCACACTGCTAGGAAAAGCTCCCATTGCTAGTCCCCAAAAGCCAGAAAACAAGAAGACAAGCTGTCTGCAAATAATCCTCATCTTCTCTTTTGCCTCTCTGTATCTCCTTCTCTCTCTTTCTCTCTCTCTCGCTAGATGCTGCTCAGAGAGGCATTGAGGACGAGGTGGCTACAAACAAAATTAAGAATAAAAATGAATTCAAAGGGGAGGGGGAAGAGAAAAGAGAAGACTTTTTTCCCCTCCTTTCTTTTTTCTTTAAATTTAGCAATCCATCCTGCTGAGCCGGATTTTTCCCGCAGTCTCCATAGCCCTGGGAGAGGTTTCTGTCCGGCTGCAAATGTTGCACATGCAAAAGATGGTGGAGAGTTTGGTGGTGGTGGGAGCGTCTAGTGGCTGCACTGAGAGAGGAGACATGCGCTATCTCCCCTCCCTCCCCCTCCCATAAACACAAGCAGAGAGAGGGAGAGGGAGAGAGAGGCGCGCGCGCACGCACACACACGGCTTCCTCGGTCTCTCTCCAGCGCACCCCACTCCCTAAACGAGCCACACATAAATAAAGCGCAACCACAGGAGCCGAGGCTCCGGAGGACGGCAAGGGGGATGCGCCTTCTCTCCCCCACCAGCGTATACACACCCGGCTAGAGCAGCAGCAGTGAAGTTTGTCCCCAGGAGAACGGAGCCCTTCTTTTGCAGCCAAGTCCTGCTCTTAGGCACAGCCCTCACAGCAAACGTGGGACTTCAGATACTGCAGCAACCCGGGGCGGGAGAGTCCACTGAGCAAATTCTGCTGAAGAGGGGGTGAAAGGAGAGGGGATGACAGACGAGGGGGAGAGAAGGCTTAGGGGGTAACCAAGGTCACTGCTGCTTCATTGCTATCAGTAGCCCTTTCCGACACTCTCCTGAGGCTACTGTGGGCAATAGGGGGACAGGATGAGCAACTTACTCTGAGGGGGAGGGAGAGGGAAGGAGAAGGATGCTGATCTCATTAATAATAATTGATATTTAATAATGAATGCAAGATCAGAGAATCACAGAAATGTAGGTCCACAAGAGACCTGGAGCGGTCAGCTAGTCCAGTCCCCTGTGCTCTGGCAGGACCAAGTAAACCTAGATTATCCCTGATAGGTGTTTGTCCAACCTGTTCTTAAAAACCTCCAGTAATGGGGATTACAAAATCTCCCTTGGAAGCCTGTTCCTGACCTTAATTACCCTTACACTTACAATGTTTTTTTCCTAATATCTAACCTAAATCTCCCTTGCTGCAAAATAAGCCTATTACTTCTTGTCCTATGTTCAGTGGACATGGAAAACAGTTGATCACATCCTTTTTATAACAGCTGTTAACACATTTGAAGAAAGTTATCAAATCACCCCTCAATCTTCTTTTCTTAAGACTAAACATGTCCAGGTTTGTTTGTTTTTGTAACCTTTCTTCAGAGGTCTAGTTTTCTAAATCTTAAACCATTTTTGTTGCTTTCCTTTTGACTCTTGCCTATTTGTTTACATCTGTCCTAAAGTGTGTCACCCTGAATTGGACACAGTACTCCACCTGAGGTCTCACCAGTGCCAGGGACAATAACCTCCCGTGTCTGACATATGACAATTCTGTTAATACAACCCAGAATAATAACCTTCTTCATAGCTGTATCACATAGCTGACTGATATTCATTTTGTGATCCACTATAACCCCCAGCAGTACTACCACTTAGCCAGTTATTCCCCAGGTTATAATTGTGCATTTGATTTTTCCCTCCCACTTGTCTTGTTCTGAATTCAGCAAGATGAAATTCAATAAACTCTCCAGTTTGTCAAGGTCATTTTGAATTCTAATCTGTCCTCCAAAGTGCTTGCAACCCCTCCCAGGTGTCATTTGCAATTTTTTAAAGTATTTTATATTCTCCACTCCATTATCCAAGTCAATAGTTAAAATATTGACTATTACCTGACCCATGACTGACCCCTATGGGACCTCACTAGATACACCTGGCCAGTTTGACAGTGAATCATTAGTAACTACTCTTTGAATAGGGTCTTTCAACCTGTTGCACACCCACCTTATAGTAAATTCATTTAGACCTCATTTCCCGTTTGTTTATGAGAATGGCATGTGGGACTGCATCAAAAGCCTTACTAAAAGTCACGAATGTTCATGTCTACTGCTTCCCCATATCCACTATGTACATAACCTTTTCAAAGGAGGAAAGGTTGGCTTGGCAGTATTTGTTCTTGATTTGTTCTGGCTATTTCTTATAACCCTATTATCCTCCACATGCTTACAAATTGATTGCTTAATAATTTCTTCCAGTGTCTTTCCAGGTATCAAAGTTAGGCTGACAGGTATATAATTCCCTGGATCCTCTTTGTTTAAAGATAGATACTATGTTTGCCCTTCTCCAGTCTTCTGGAACCTCACCCATCCTCCAGGAGTTCGCAAAAATAATTGCTAATGGGTCCGAGATTTCTTTAGCTAATTCCTTAAGTACCCAAGGATTAATTTTAGCAGGCCCTGGTGATTTATAAACATTTTGTTGAGTAAAAGTCACCATTAATGTTTTTAGTGAAGACTGAAGCAAAATAGCCATCAAACACCTCAGCTTTCTTGATGTCATCAGTTATTAGCTCTCCTTTCCCGCTATGTAGATGAGCTACAGTTTCCTTCATATTTCTCTTGCTCCTAATGTATTTAAAGAACCTTTACTTATGCCTATGTCCCTTGCTAGGTGAAATTCACTTGGTGCCTTAGCCTTTTTGATTTTGTTCTTACATGCTTGTGCTATTCTTTTGTACCTCTCCTTAGCAATTTGTTCATATTTCCACTTTTTGTAGGATTTCTTTTTGATTTTCAGGTCATTACAGAGCTCCTGATGGAGCCATATTGGCCTCTTACTATTATTCCTAACTCTCCTTCACATTGGGATAGTTTGCAATTGAGCTTTTAATATGGTCTCCTTGAGAAACTGCCAGCTCTCCTGAACTCCTTTTGCTCTTGGATTTTCTTCCCAGGGGACCTAACCTGCCAGTTTTCTGGGTTTGTTAAAGCCTGATTTTTTAAAGTCCACTGTCCTTATTCTGCTTGTTACCCAGGGTTTTGCTGAACCCAAAGCTCCTGGTAACTAACTTTACTCTTTGTGAGACAGTGCCAGGAAATAAATCAATGGGGACACAACCGTCCGGCTGATAGACAGAGGATACAAGCAGGTAAACAAAAGTGCTTTCACTTATCACTTCTACTTTATTTAGTCTCCAGCACTTACATATGTCAACAACAGGTTAGTAGAGCACCCCAAATTACCTCCAGATTCATGTTTACTCAGGGTTTTGAGGAGGTCTTGAGTGGATAACTGTAGATGTCCAGTGGCCAGCCTTCCATCCACAGGGGAACATGAGAGGTGCCCAAGTGTTCACAAACCTCAAATTTCTCTCTCTTTTTATACCCAATTTGTTAGCATTACATAGCTTGTGCCGTTAAAACAAAAACAAAAACAAAAACCCCTGCTGAGCAGAAACTAAGTTAAGTGTGGTGCTTTCCAGCCTGTAGTTTTCCAGCCAGTAGTGTGGAATTTTCCATCAGTTAACCAGCAGTATTTCACGTCGCAATAGTTAACTACTGTCAGACTTTCCATCTTGCACAACCAATGCTTTGACAAAAAGCTCAAGTCAGGGGGTCACAAGGTCATGTTTACTCCTCGTGGTCACTCACTTGCCCCTCCCCTCCTGATCTGTTAGTTGTGCTAAGGCTGCTACAAAGGCCTTACAGATGCTTTCAGCAATCAGCATATCAATTGGTATTCCAGCTGCAGGCAGGGGTTTAGGTATATTACAGGGTTAACAAAATTTCCTCCTTACATGATGCTCTCATTCCTTCCTTTCCTTAGAGTCATGACAGTTATCATTTCACCATCCCTTTCACCCAAATTGCCTTCCATCTTCATATTCACTAGCATTTCCTCCCTGTTGGTCAGAATCAAGTCTAAAATGGCTGTCGTCCTGGTTACTTCCTCCACTTTGTGAAACACAAAGCTGTCCCCAGTACATTCCAAGAACTTACCTGAAATTTTGTGTTTTGCCATATTACTTTTCCAACAAATGTCTGGGTAGTTAAAGTCCCCCATTACTACCAGATCCCCCTTCTCAATCTCCCCTACCTCCCCTTCTGCCATACACAACCCCAGTGTCATCCTCTCTCTGAGCCACCAGACTGAACAACCAGATAGTATGAACTGACTCCAAGAAAGCTTTATTGGTTCAATGTTCATGTGTTCTGCTGGTTGATATAGGCCTAGTTTGGCTGTCACCAGTTACATGGTACATGGTTTTGAGTTGAGATGTATGAGTTTGGTTTGGTGTTAGAGGGTGGCTGCAAGTTCTTTTCCCTCTGAGCCCTAGGGAAATGGGTGATCTATGCTGTTAGCAATTCCTGATTTCGTACTGAGTCCTACAGGAATCACAGAATTGAAATTCTCCTTGTGTACGCACAGTGGTGTGTGATATTTGCGTTGTGGATATTTGTGGTAATTAAGGCTGTCCCCTTCAGCATGGTTGGTTGCCTCCCCGCCCCCACAATATGCTGATATATAGGGCACCCAGGGAACTAAGCAGGAAGGTGAGCAGAGATGTGTGTGTGTGTGGGGGGGGGAAATAGGAGGAGAGCTGGGCTGTGTAGGCAACCTGAGGCAAATGGGTAGCTCATCTAGCAGCATCACAAGGAACCCGTAATGCACTCTGAGCCTAGAGATGACAGGTTTCAGAGTAACAGCCGTGTTAGTCTGTATTCGCAAAAAGAAAAGGAGTACTTGTGGCACCTTAGAGACTAACCAATTTATTTGAGCATGAGCTTTCGTGAGCTACAGCTCACT
Organism: Lepidochelys olivacea; assembly: GCF_965140295.1. Classification (NCBI taxonomy): domain Eukaryota; kingdom Metazoa; phylum Chordata; order Testudines; family Cheloniidae; genus Lepidochelys; species Lepidochelys olivacea. The sequence continues at coordinate 36,693,800 of NC_140411.1, read as the reverse complement.
TCATCAGTATGCATCTAGTTAGTTAGTCTCAGTTAGTCTCTAAGGTGCTACAAGTACTCCTTTTCTTTCTGAGCCTAGAGACACTCTGGCTCTGGGGAGCAGCTCCAAGGCATCTCTTGAAATGAAATTAGCAGGCCATCGAGGGATCTTTTGCTGGTGGGTAAAAAAAACAGGTGGAGAAGTGGGAGGAGGAAGGACATGGTCAGGGGTTATTGAGAGAGAGAGAGAGAGAGAGATGGGTCAGTGGTTGTGATGGAGATAAGGGGTTTGGTTGGAAACTTGGGGAGACTGAAGCTGTGTAAAGGGTCTAGGATACTAACGATATACAGATATCCTGGGCGGGGGGGGAGGGAGGGGGAATTGCCTCAGTTCTAAGGAATCCACACCTCAAGAGCCCCCACATCACTGCTGCTTCAGCTTCCTGGCACAGACGCAGCAATGCCATGGAAAGCTTTGATGCCGAGAGTAGGCACTGGGCTCCCCAATACTACGTGCCCAATTAGTCCTCACCTGCATGTGAGGAAATAAAAATATGCAGCCACCATTCCATCACTGCATCCTCCTGTCATCAACTGGTATATTATTTATGTTAAAATATTTCTCAGTTAATTATACTAACTCCCCATATAGTGCTTTTCTTAAAATAACCTATGGACACTTATGTTCTGTTATTCTACCTAATTAAAATTAATTTTATATAAATTCCAGCTGAATTATGCATTTTAAATTCAGGAAACTCCCTCTCTTTTTTTTTACACTTAGATTATACTTTCTATTAGTTTTAAGCTTCTCCGTGCACCTCATCCCTGGTCAACTGCCATTAACTACCACATATTTGAATAACCCAGGTTCCTGATTAGATCATTGCTCTGTCAATCATGTATTCCCATATGGTAAGACCTTAAAGGGCCAGAAACAGCTTTCCCAGCAGATCAATAAAGCCCCCTGGTGCCTCTAGATATTATAACTTTGCAAGACATTTATACAAAATTTATATTCTTAAAAATACTTTTGTTAATATTATTTCTCTAGTTCTAATCATTCTGAGAAGCTGTATAATTGGAATACATTGTATCCCATCCACTGATAAAGATGAATATGTCCTATTTTATTACTGGATGAAAGTATGCAGAAGACCAGGCCATAATGATTCCTTCTAGCCTTAAAATATATTAAATATTACAATGTCTGAAGCAATTGATTTCCAATTGTGTGTTTCGTAAACAATTCATATTCTATGGAGCTCAGGGATATTCATGGAAAGTGTACGCTTGGGACATCATTTTTAAATCTGTTCCAATTTGTACAATGGAACCATAAATAGATCTGCTTGTGCAAATAATTATTTGAAAATGGCTTGGGCCAGATTCTACCATCTCCACCCACACTGACTAGCACCTTAATCCATGAGTTGTCTCACTGATATCAGTGTAACAGCTTGTGGCAAAAGATACTACCCAATGTAAGGATGAAAGAATCTGTCCTTCTGTGACTTAAAGCACTATTTTTAAATTCCTAGCATATACTATACTCTAACATGTCTAAAGACTGCTAAAGGCCAGATGTGTTCCTTCAAGATAATTGAAAAGTGCTGGGGGAAAGCTTGCAAGTATGATCAAAATCCAATTATACTTTAATTCAAAATATGCTTCCTCAGGAGTCAAGACCTCATCAATATTGTAGATTTACTAGTGTTCCCTGTTTTAAACAACAGAGGCCTGTTTTGTGCAGGTAGGTAGAGCTCTTATAAAGGTATCATCAAAGGTTATTACAATTCTTTGCGAGTACCGCACTTTCTACTCCATGAAACATTTCCCTCTTATTGCATTATCTTGTAAGGTAAGGAACTAAAGCAACACTTTAATAATGTAGGACTGTGTAGCATTCTAGGAAGAATCTTGTGTTGCAGGGAGAGCACATTATAGTGCCCCCAGGTCAGTAAAAGCTGAATGAATTATTTCTTTAGAGACTTTCTACTAACATATTCATGCAGCACATGCACCTGGTGCACAGAGCATGTGTGAACTTTACTGAGTGCTGTTCATATTCAAATCAGGTAAACTTCAAGCCACACACTCTCATGAATACAACAGTAATTACTGTGCTCTAAGGACACCATTCCAATGACATTATCATTTGTCAGCAGGATACCAGTGACTACTGTCATGGAAAATTTACATTTGCATCTTTGTTAAATAGTCTGTTTACTAGTTTCTTAACGACCTGCAACAAACAATGATTTGAGTGATTTTATGAAGTTCAATGTGGTGGCAGGCTATGTTTATGTATTTTCACAGGTTAATAATACTAAAGTATATTCAGCAGTAGTTGTCACGGAGTACGCAACATAAGTGTCAGTGTATCAACATATAGTTTTGTCTCAGGAGAATGCCACAGTACTGTAATTTAAAATGTAATCAATAAATATTAAAAGGGACCAGGAACATTGAAATATTACCTGAACTATTTCCTTATAGCTCAGATTGTATTAGTAAGGATTTCTTATTTTACTGTAGTAGGGGCAGTAGTTACTACAGCAATTAAGGTTGAAAAGCACACCTTTATTATCCTCTTTTTTAATTGCTTATAACTTTCTGAAAATTTTTTTATTGGATTAAAAAGTTACAAGTTTAGTCAGTAACCAGATGTGAATATTTTTGGAAAGTTTCAGCAAAAGCTATTCACCTACTTAAACAATAGTTATGGGATTTGGTAATGCAGTAAATATATGTCTAGTGTTCTTGACTTAAGGTCCAGTGATTTCTAAAGGAAAACAGGCATTAATACATAGTAACCAGTAAAAGGAAAACACTCTCAGAAAGGCTTTGATGGAGTATGTTATATGTAAATTCCCCCCACCCTCAAAAAAAATGTAACAAGCTGTTGATCTAACGATTAGCCTGAGAAAAGTTATATATATCTACCCAGAAAAACAACCCAAAACAATCATTTGAGAAGGATTAGTCTTAAATGAAAGGACATTATTACATTCAAGACAACTGTTCTGCTCAGCATCTTTATCTCCTTTAGTGATACTGAATATAATAGCTGCTACAATCTTAACAATTTTCAGATTTAGGAAGATTTTTCTGGAGACTTATTCAATTTCAATTAATGATGCGCATCAAGCATAACAGTACAATAAAGCACCAAAACAATCCAACTAGATGAAAGTTATTGACACCTCAATCTGCGACAGTTCCTCAGATTTGTCACCTAAAAAGAATGGCTGTTGTGTGGGAATCTCCCTCTCATCCTCTGCATTGAAGACCAATGCAAAGAATGTATTTAGCTTCTCTGAAATGGCCTTGTCTTCCTTGAGTGCTCCTTTAGCACCTCAGTCATCCAGTGGCCCCATTGATTGTTTGGCAGGCTTCTTGCTTCTGAGGCACTTTAAAAAAAATGCTGTTGGTTTTTGTGAATTTTGTTAGTTGTTCTTCAAATTATTTTTTGGCCCGTCTCATTATACTGTAACAGTTGACTTGTGACTTGACACTTTCTATTTTCATCAGTAGGATTTCACTTCCAGTTTTAAAGGATGTATTTTTTATCTCTAACCACCTCTTTTACTCTGTTGTTTAGCCCATGATGGCATTTTTGGTCCTTTTTAAAAAAAAATTGGGATATATATGTGTTTTTAAAAGGCTTCCATGCAGCGTGCAGGCATTTCACTGTGGTGACTGTTTCTTTCAATTTCCATTTATCTAACCTTCTCATTTTTGGGTTGTTCCACTTTTTGAATTTAAATGTTACTGTGGTGGGTACTGCTACATACCAGTTGAATAAACTGACTAATGTATAGTATGTTCAAATTTTCTATTTGCTCTTCTGTTCTACATCAATAGTAAAGTTAATTGGAAAATATTTCTGCAGAAAACAGTTGACCTTGTGATGAAAAAAATCAAAACCCGAAATTTGTCTGAAAACAGAAAAAAAATTATTCTGAAATGTTGCTTCACAACCTCATAGGATCTGTAGTTCAGAAGCTTCATATGCCCATTTCTCTTCTATGAGCTGAGTTCTCCACCTGGACTACGTTGCCCATGATTCACCATGCCCAGGGACTCCCCAGCAGCTCAGCAAGAGGAAAGACCATGGGGGCATCACAGAAGATGTAGTCTGGCTAAGAAGCCTAGCTGAAACAGAAAAATGGTGTCATAAAGCATCCAAACTGTGGGCTTGATTCAAGAATTACTGGGTGAAGTTATGTAGGAGGTCAGACTAGATGATCAAAGTGATCCCTTCTGGCATTAAAATCTAAGAATCTATTAGCCATATGGTATATGAAATGGGATGGATAAAACTCAATTAATCTAAGTGCCTAAACACCTTTGAAAATCTGGCCCATGGGGAACAAAAACAATCCATCAATTCACAAACTTTAATAAATACTTCCTTTGTTAATAGATCAGTTACTTTTGTAAGGAAGGTCTGAATGAGCTCTTCCCTGACAGCTGATGATGAGCTGGAGGGGAAAGGTTTCAGGACAGACTGTATTTACATACCCACCCTGCCTAGGTATCCAGAGCTATGTTACAAAAGTGACCAATTTTGCCTCGTGTTAGGTTACAAATCACTATTATTGAATGCAGGGTTACTGAAATAATGTTATCCTTATTGTATGAGCAAAGGGCAGCAGAACTGTAACTGTCCTGATTGAGGGGGTCACCCTCAACTGAACTGAACTCACTTAGCAGGGGGTTCAGATGTCAAATCCCAGTGGAGAGAGAGATAGAGGTTGAGGACAAGTGTTTCTGCCTGGTGATGTGGGTTCTACCTAAGAGTTATAGGCACCATCTGAACTCTGGGTCTCTGCTGACCAAGGACAGCCGCTGTAAGTGGGGTGCAGTGGAGGGAGAGGGGAGTGGCATGTTAAAGGGAAATTTGTTTGTTGGACTTTCACACTGCTAGGTGAGAAATGGAGGCAAAGGACACTGCCCAATGTACTCTGGAGCGGGAGTTTTGCTCATGGCCAGATATATTTGACTCATGGTTGTGCTGTTTTCCCAAATAAATGCCAGGTTTCTTTCCTCTTTATTAAAGGTTTTCTCTGTTATATACAGACTCAGTGCTTGTGAATGGGAAGTTTGCCTTTTAGAGGCTCCCAGGGGCTCGTTCTGTGTTATATTGTTAAGAGGGACCCCTTGGACATTGAACCGGGCCCTTGTTGCTGCTGACTCCACCTGGCAGAAGGGTTATGCTTTTAAATGCAAAATATGTTTTGATAAACTTTTTTTTATGTATCTAGTACATTGAGGCAGTTTTATTTAACTAAAACCAATTTTTAAAATGTTTTGTGCATTTTTAATTGAATTCCAATTTCCAGCCAATGCAGCTTGACAGAGGTTACAAGTAAAAAAAAAAAATAAAAAATCATCTAGTAAATTAGAAATGCATCATTCACCATTTTCTAACATAATAAAAATGTAAAGTTGAAAATCTGAGTTAAGATATGTTAAGCTATATAATTGTTTAAACAAACATGTATGAATCTAGTGTGTCCTCCTGGTTAGCAAAAAGAAGTATTCCATTTCATCTGAAGACTAAATTTAGTTACAAATCAACATGTGTTAATGATTACCAACCAGGAGAATTAACTCGTGTTTAGGAAAATAACTAAAAAGTACAAATGCAAAACAAGATTAAGATTTGTAATTTAAATTAAGTTTTCCTGCTTGATGATTTAAATTATTAAAATTGGTGATTTAAATCAATCTACCCTGGTTTACAAGGATGTGATAGGTAACTTCATCAATCTGGAAGACTGAATAAACAAATAGTTCTCAAATTTACAGAGGATATTCTGTTAGAAGGAGTTGCAACCACTACTGAAGACAGAGAAATAATAAAAAGTTACTTAAGAAATTGACCATTTGAAAAGAACTCAATCATATTGAGGAGCTCATAGGTTGAAAACAATCAAATGAGATTCATTTTGGACAAAGACAAGGTAGTCCATCATGGGAAAAATAATTCAACACACAATATTTTGGGACAACCTGGGAAATCAGTCATGCAAAGAGGGGTGATAATGCACAGCAGATTAGACATGCTTTTGCAATATAACATTGCAGCGAAAAAGGCCCATGCACTTCTGTGCTGCAAACACTCCATAGATGCATCATATCATGTAGCAAGGAGACAGATAACCATTGTAAGCAACTCTAGTGTTATCACATCTAGATTATCATATTTAGTTCTTAGTGTTTAGTTGAGACTTACAAAAAAAGGTTGAAATAGTTAAATATGTAAAACTCTGCTAAATTAGGTCTATGTGGGGACATGCTAACAGCCTACAAAGATTTGGAGGCTATTATCTCGAAGGAGGCAGAGAATTATTTAGCATGATAAAATCTTCTATAAGTAGGAGCAATAGCATGAAATTAAGAACAGGAAAATGTAGGGTGACTGTCAGGAAAAACATCCTGAGAGTCAGATCTATTAACCAGTATAGTAATCACTTAAAGGAATTGATGTGACCATTATTTGGCATATTTAAACCAAGAGTAGACAAAAACATTAGAAAATGTACACTAGGGAACAACCCATATTAGCAGGGAGATGAACTATATTATTCAATAGACGTCTAGGATCTATAATTCCACAAATTTCTTGTAGACTGCATATTAGTGAAGATATATATTTTATAACAGTATTGTATGTACATATTTTTTCCTGTGGGAGCAATTTTCAAATTAGGGTGCTTAAGAATAGATTCTTACACGAATATTTAAGTGCTTACATACCTGATTTGGGGGCCTAAAGTGTATAATTAGAGATTGAATTTCTAAGATGAAGAGCATCAGCAGTCTCCAGTGAAGTCAACAGAAACTGAAAATATCTATTCCTTTGAAATTTGCCTAAATGTGTTTTTAGAAGTTGGCTAAATGTCTTATAAAAAATTAAATTTAAAAAATAATTAATTACGAATTCAAAACAACCTTTCTTGTACCATTTCACTGCTAAGGCAGAGAAAAAAATATCTATACACATGTGGAGTAACTTATTAGTATTTAGGGAAAAATAGTACATTTTAGTGGTACTTTTAGAAAATCTGGACATAGCAGCCTGCTACGATTTCTTGCCTTGTTGGCTTGTTTCTGCATAGAACTCAGCAAAAGCAGAACCACCTACTGTATTCAGCATAGATTAGCAAAAATAACAAGGAGTCCTTGTCGCACTTTAGAGACTAACGCATTTATTTGGGCATAAGCTTTCATGGGTTAGATGAAGTGGGTTCTAACCCATGAAAGCTTAATCCCAAATAAATGTGTTAGTCTAAGGTGCCACAAGGACTCCTCATTATTTTTGCTGATACAGACTAACATGGCTACCACTCTGAAACCTGTCAGCATAGATTAGATTATTCTGTTTTTTTTTCTGACTCCTAAATTGGGGGGCAGAGCAGTAAAACAAGGGGGGAAATGCCTCTGTTGTTGTTTTCACTGGGTTTTATTGAACTGTCTCTGGAAGAGAGCAGTGTCTTGCCAGGGAAGCAAGCTTCACACGTGGAGAATGCCTGTTGCATGCAAATAAAGCCTATCTATATATCTATATGAAACAGGTGCAAATGAAGGAACAAATATATTAAGCTAATTTTGAAACTGGAGATAGTCACACTGTAAAATAAAAAAATAAAAATATATAATCATACAAACAAGTGAAAATGATTTGAAGAGGTGTGAATTTCATTCTGCATCCATACTACATTAATCCAAAGTTACACTGCTGTACTTTTAATATAGTAGAGGTTTTCCTTGGTAGCTCTGGAAATATTTGAGAAAATACAATAATAATTAAATTACCATAAACAGGAAAAAATGTTCATATACAAACACCTTAGCATGCATAAATTATTTATTTATTATTATTATTAGAGCTAGTTGAAAAACAGGACATCATTTCCATGAGAAATTTCTATTTAAGAGTTTTCATTTAAATTCCATCAGGGCTCAAAACAAGGACAATGTATTTGTCAACATTTGTCAGAAATGTTGACCTGTTTTCTCCATCAAACTTGGACGTTTTGATGAAACATTTCATAGAAATTCAAAAATTTGAAAGTTTTCTACTGTTTCTGATTATCAATATTACATTGGCATTTAGCAGCCCCCAGCGAGAACCAGGGTTCCATTATGCTAGGCACTGCACGGGGGAGTGAATCAAATACAGTCCCTGCCCTAGAAAGCTCACAGTCTAGGTTTATGGCAAGAGACAAAAGATGGATAAAGAAACAAGCTTGAGTTGACTGAGGAGGGTACAGGTAATAGTAACAATAATAGCTTGAGATAAAAAAAGACGTAGATGTACTTGAGAGCTTTCCAAATGGTCAATGGGAGTTGCTTTTAGGATTCTGTCCCTCATTCAAGATGAATACAAAAGTCTCAGTGCATCAAAACAATCCATCAGTTCGTGTTAATGTGAGTTATGTGCACATATTTGCCAGTACTTAATGTCCAAAGGTTACTTTTTTTTAGATTATATTTGGAACTGTGAGACTAAGTTCCACTCTAAGCTGTTGCAGATAAATTATTGTAGCAGTAAATTGCACATGGTGTCTGTCCCCAAGCGTTCATATACTAAGGTCCCAATTCCGCAAAGACTTGCACACATGTTTTACTTTCTGCACCACGTAGTCTTATTAACTTCAATGGAACCTATTTACAGTGAGCAAAGCTAAGCATGGGCCTAAGTCTTTGCAGGATCAGGGCCCAATTTCACGCATGAAGCTACAAAATAATAGTATGGGGAAGAAATGGCTGGGTGGGCAGAGGTTACAGCAGTAAGATTGTCATCTGTGGCATTACGTAGAAGAGAGTTTGGGCCTACATGTTTAGTCTTCAATTCCAATTCCACTAAAATCAATGGAAAGACAGTAGAAAGGATTGATTTTGGGTGAACTTACTCCAAGATATGGTCTACACACACACACACACACACTAATGCTAGGATAATTTCTTACGGGCATTGTGGTAGAAGTAGGTCTTAAGAAAGGATCTGAATGTATTAGTATCTACTATATTTTTCCCTCTCTATTTTTATATCTCTCTTCATAGGATCCAAGTACATAATCAAACATTTTCATTGTGGGCCATACACTGCCATCAATCCAGAATCTCATTTGACACTAACATAACTGGAATTTCAACCTCAAAAGCTTTGTTGATATCTAAGAACTACAGAAAATCAAGGGTCTTGAAATGTAGACAGGAAATTCTATAATTAACTTTTGATCCATTGACATTCTACAACTTTCAAGAAGTGTCAAAATCAGGTCTGCTTGTGGCATTGGGGTAGATTTCCTAAAGCAGGAAGATTTTGGACAGAAATGCATGTGTTTAGCAAAATGCTTATGTCAAGGTTCCTCCCCCACTCTGAACTCTAGGGTACAGATGTGGGGACCTGCATGAAAAACCTCCTAAGCTTATCTTTACCAGCTTAGGTCAAAACTTCCCCAAGGTATAAAATATTCCCCCCGTTGTCCTTGGACTGGCCGCTACCACCACCAAACTAATACTGGTTACTGGGGAAGAGCTGTTTGGACGCGTCCTTCCCCCCAAAATACTTCCCAAAACCTTGCACCCCACTTCCTGGACAAGGTTTGGTAAAAAGCCTCACCAATTTGCCTAGGTGACTACAGACCCAGACCCTTGGATCTTAAGAACAATGAACAATCCTCCCAACACTTGCACCCCCCTTTCCTGGGAAATATTGGATAAAAAGCCTCACCAATTTGCATAGGTGACCACAGACCCAAACCCTTGGATCTGAGAACAATGAAAAAGCATTCAGTTTCTTACAAGAAGACTTTTAATAAAAATAGAAGTAAATAGAAATAAAGAAATCCCCCCTGTAAAATCAGGATGGTAGATATCTTACAGGGTAATTAGATTCAAAAACATAGAGAACCCCTCTAGGCAAAACCTTAAGGTACAAAAAAGATACACAGACAGAAATAGTTAATCTATTCAGCACAATCCTTTTCTCAGCCATTTAAAGAAATCATAATCTAACACATACCTAGCTAGATTACTTACTAAAAGTTCTAAGACTCCATTCCTGGTCTATCCCCGGCAAAGAAAACTACAGACAGACTCAGATCCTTTGTTTCTCTCCCTCCTCCCAGCTTTTGAAAGTATCTTGTCTCCTCATTGGTCATTTTGGTCAGGTGCCAGCGAGGTTACCTTTAGCTTCTTAACCCTTTACAGGTGAGAGGAGCTTTCCCCTGGCCAGGAGGGATTTCAAAGGGGTTTACCCTTCCCTTTATATTTATGACAGCTTAAATAACTTCAATTCTGCCATCTGAAATATCCAGCTGCAAGTGTGTGTGTGTGTGAGGTATACAGTTACAATTGTCTTTGAAAAGAATAAACTATTATTGAGCTCCCTCAGATGTGTAGCCAATAGCAAGCCACTTTTAGAAGAAGTTTTACTCATCGTTCAGCTCACCCAGAGACCCAGTGCAAAATCTAGTGCTCAGCAACATCTTGTGGATTTAGATACTCCCTGGAGGACCTGGATGGATTACAGTAACCCACAAATGAAGTCTTGTCATCTGTAATAGATAGAATATTGATGATACTCTTTCTTTCACTGAACTGTTTCAGATTGCCAGGTGTGAGAACACACAGAATGGAGATTGGCTTTTACAAATCTGAGCAGGAGTGCAACATTCAGGTCTCATGCCTCTGAGTTAAATGGAAAGTGTCATATATCTGTGTTAAGGTGCCAATGTCCCTTTCACTGCTCTGCCTATTTTCAGCATTAGATTTTCCTTTAAGCAAAGTTATTTCCCTTTTTCAGTGGTCTCTTCAGTCTGTACACAGGCATTATAAACAGTGACTATTAACATATTGTGATACAGCATGGCCAGAGGGCAGCAGAAGAGTGTTTTTTTTTTTTTTTTTTAAAGCAGAAAAGAATTTTATTTGTGTAACACGTATAAAGAATCACCAAAAAGGATAAAGCAAAACTATGCAACAAAACAAAAGCAAACACAAGGTATAACACAGCAGCCTTCAGGAGGGAGAAGTGTTCAGGCTAGCCTGGGCCCAGAGCGGGGGGGCTTCCTCGACATTCATGGTCTTTCACCCCCTCGAGTTACCTAGTGCCACGCCCAGTGTCACCGATTTTTCCTCTCCTGAGAGTGCCGGACAAGATGGGCACGGCTGCAGGGTGGGCAGTTTGGGGGTGGGGGGGACGTACACCACGTGTGATAGGACCCCTCCTAGGTGACAGTGATGATGGTATCCACAGCGGCAACAGCTGGGGCTGGGGTCTCTCGCTCTTCCCCTCAATCAAAGGGTCAGACGGAGGGAACCGGACGGGGTCACCGAGCAGAGAACCTCGGACAGCGCCCACCGCTCCTCAAAGGCGTCAAGGGAGTCGGTGGACGCCGCACAGAGGAACTCCGCCCAGATACATGAATGTACTGAGGATCGGAAAACGGCCCTACAATCGCAGGACGCTTCATTAGCCAACCTCCCCTCTCTGGTTTTATAAATGGCTGTTTTAGCTAGGGCTAGGAGGAGGTTAACCAGGAGATCTCGCGATTTTGTGGGGCCATGGATGGGGAGTGTGTAGATAAAACGGTGAACGGAAAAGTGTAGCCAAAAGCGTAATAAAATATTCGTGAGGAGCCGGAAAAGGGGCTGCAGCCTGGCACACTCTAAATATACGTGTGCCAGGGTTTCCCTCACGTTGCAAAAAGGGCAAGTATCCGGGATGGGGGTGAACCGTGTCAAAAAGACGCCCATGCTCACAGCTCCATGAAGGAGCCACCAACTAATGTCCCCGACGGGCCTCGGGACCAAGGTGGAATACAGGCTGGCCCACTGGGGTTGCTCACCCTCCAAAGGTGACAGGAGGTCCCGCCACTTTGTATCGGGGCGGGACACCAGGGTGTGGGCATGAAGGGTGTGAAGCGTGAGTGTGTATAGATATTTCCATGGCACGATTTGGAAGCTGACCGGCTGCAGTTCATGCAGCCGGCTTTCAGTGAAAGAGTGAGGGGTTTGTTGGGATCTATGGGGTAGGGGCCCAATGGAAAGGTCCGGCGGGCCTGGGGTAGAGGGTGGGCGGGGTGCGCTCTCGCGCAGGGCTCGGTTGAGATAAGCCCGAACAGCGGGCGTCAAGGCGGCCTTCACTTCCTGAAGTACGCGCTGGGGGGTACGAAGTCTGGAGAGCCCCATGCGCTGAGCGAGCATCAGGGGATCCAGCCAGTCTCCCCGGTCGTAGTTCAGGAGCTCTCCGACTCTCGTGACTTTCTCCAGGACCAAACTCTGGCACACTGAGGGGGACTCCGCTGCCTGCACATGGAGCTGGGGGTTGTGTAGCAGGGGCTCCGCGAGGAGATCTGCCCCCATGGTGGCCGCCACGGACCTGGTCTTTGAAAACAGTTTCCAGGTCCGGAGGAGGTCCTGGTAGAAGACCAGCAGTCCGGAGAGGTCTCGCGGAAAACCTCTCGGAAAAAGATAAAAGAGCTGCTGGTCATATCGGAGCCCTTGGAAGCGGCGCAGGAAGGCGTGCGCCAATATGCTCCATGTCAAACTACCTGCACTATAAAGGAACCTCTGCAGGGCCTGGAGGCGGAAGACACGGACCTGAGTGTGCAGACACTTCAGGCCCTGCCCTCCTTCCTTCAGGGGTAGATGAAGAACCCCAACAGGGGCCCAGTGCATTCCTGACCAAAAGAACTCTAGAATCGATGTCCGGAGGTTGATCAGGAAACCTGGGGCCGGGACCAGGGTGTTGAGCCAGTACCAGAGCATGGACAGGATTAGTTGTTTCAGCACCAGTGCTCTCCCTCGGAGGGAGAGACATCCGAATAGCCTCGTCCATTTCCGGAGCCGCTCAATCACCCCGCCTTCTAAATTTTGCCAGTTCTCCGGCGGAGAAGGGTGCATGGCAGAAAGGTAAACGCTTAGGTAGAGCAGTGGACCCACGCTCCACCGGATGGTCTGAAGCGTGGGTGGGAGGGAGCTCGCCTGCCGCCAGTCCCCCACCGCCAAGCCAGAGCTCTTGACCCAGTTGACTCGGGTGGAGGAGGCTGCCGAATAGATGGCCTGGCAAGCCTCCACCCGTGCCAAGTCACCTGGGTCCTGGACCACGAGGAGTACGTCATCGGCGTACGCCGACAGGACCAGTCACAGCTCCGGCTCCCGCAGCACCAACCCTGTCAACCTTCTGCGGAGGAGACAGAGGAAGGGCTCAATCACCAGAGCGTACAGCTGGCCCGAGAGGGGGCACCCCTGCTGCACTCCTCCCCCGAAGCTGACCGGTTCGGTCAGGGTCCAGTTGAGCCTAACCAGACACTCCGCAGAGGCATACAGCACCTGGAGAAAACTCACAAGCTGAGGTCCAAATCCAAACGCCTGCAGAGTGCTCAGGAGGTACCCATGGTCCACTCTATCGAACGCCTTCTCCTGATTGAGAGACAGGAGGGATAACGACAGACCGTCTCTACGCCCGAGTTCCAAAAGATCTTGGACTAGAAATAGGTTGTCAAAAATGCTGCGACCCGGGACAGTATAAGTCTGGTCTGGGTGGATCACGTCCGCCATCACGGACCCTAGCCGCAGCGAGATTGCTTTCGCTACAATTTTGTAGTCCGTGCTAAGGAGTGAGACGGGACGCCAGTTTCGTAAATTGCGGAGTGGCAATTTTTCATTGCCCTCTTCGGCAACAAGGCGAGCACTGCTCGCCTGCACGAAAGAGGGAGGACCCCGCCCTGCAAAGACTCAGCCCAGACAGTGGCTAGGTCTGAGCCAAGAATGTCCCAGAATGCATGGTAGAACTCCACGGTCAGCCCGTCCATGCCCGGAGATTTATTGGTGGGCATGCGATGGAGGGCTTCCGAGAACTCGGCCAGGGTGAGAGGCAGCTCTAGTCGGTCTCGATCGCCCACGCTGACCGTGGGGAGTTCCTCCCTGAGTATACTGCAAGCACCAGGATCGGTCGGATCTAGGGAGAAAAGGCTTGTGTAGAAGTCACGGGCCCTCCCACACATCTCCACCGGATCCGTGAGGGGGGCGCGTCTTCTGCTGGAAGGCAGGTGACATGTTTCTTGGCCCCCCTTGTTTTCTCCAGGGCCTATGTCAAGGTTCCCCCCCCACTCTGAACTCTAGGGTACAGATGTGGGGACCTGCATGAAAAACCTCCTAAGCTTATCTTTACCAGCCTAGGTCAAAACTTCCCCAAGGTACAAAATATTCCCCCCGTTGTCCTTGGACTGGCCGCTACCACCACCAAACTAATACTGGTTACTGGGGAAGAGCTGTTTGGACGCGTCCTTCCCCCCAAAATACTTCCCAAAACCTTGCACCCCACTTCCTGGACAAGGTTTGGTAAAAAGCCTCACCAATTTGCCTAGGTGACTACAGACCCAGACCCTTGGATCTTAAGAACAATGAACAATCCTCCCAACACTTGCACCCCCCCTTTCCTGGGAAATGTTGGATAAAAAGCTTCACCAATTTGCATAGGTGACCGCAGACCCAAACCCTTGGATCTGAGAACAATGAAAAAGCATTCAGTTTCTTACAAGAAGACTTTTAATAAAAATAGAAGTAAATAGAAATAAAGAAATCCCCCCTGTAAAATCAGGATGGTAGATATCTTACAGAGTAATTAGATTCAAAAACATAGAGAACCCCTCTAGGCAAAACCTTAAGTTACAAAAAAGATACACAGACAGAAATAGTTATTCTATTCAGCACAATTCTTTTCTCAGCCATTTAAAGAAATCATAATCTAACACATACCTAGCTAGATTACTTACTAAAAGTTCTAAGACTCCATTCCTGGTCTATCTCTGGCAAAGACCGACTATAGACAGACACACAGACCCTTTGTTTCTCTCCCTCCTCCCAGCTTTTGAAAGTATCCTGTCTCCTCATTGGTCATTTTGGTCAGGTGCCAGCGAGGTTACCTTTAGCTTCTTAACCCTTTACAGGTGAGAGGAGCTTTCCCCTGGCCAGGAAGGATTTCAAAGGGGTTTACCCTTCCCTTTATATTTATGACAGCATAGAAGAAATGGGAGCCGCGATCCATCTCCCAAAGGAGGCGGATGCAGGATCGAACAAAGGCACCTCGTACCCGATGGTCCTCGAGGGCCCGGAGCTCCTCCCGCTTCTCCTGGCACGCTCTGCAGAGGAACGGGTCCTCGGGGCTGGCGGCCAGACGCCTCTCCATCTCTAAGACCTCCCGTTTCAACTGCTCTATCGCTGAATTTTTCCGTCGGTTGGTGCCCCGGGTGTAGTCACGGCAGAAGAGCTTGGTGCACACCTTCCCTAGATCCCACCATCGCCGCGCCGAGGGAAAGGCACGCCGCTGCTCTCGCCAGGCCAGCCAAAACTCCCGGAAGGACGTCACGAAGCCCTCATCCTCCAACAGGCTGTTGTTAAAGTGCCAATAGGCCGGCCCCGGCCTCTCTACACGGAGGGAGGCTGTTATGGTGGTTAGATGATGGTCGGAAAATGGGGCCGGCCGAATGTTGGAGGAGTGGGCCTGTGAAAGATGGAAACGGGATAAATAAATACGGTCCAACCGAGAGTGGTGTGACCGATGGGCCTCCACCCAGACAAAGGTGAACGTGGAAGTGTCATCTGGGTGGTGGTCATGCCAGACGTCTACTAGGGAGTGATGTTCAACTATTTCTCGGAGAATGTTCGCAGCGGCCAGGCTCAGCTCGGCCCCTGAGCGGTCCTGTTCCTCGAGGGTGGTGTTAAAGTCCCCTCCCAGGACTAAGCACTCGTGAGAACCTAGGGTGCTGAGGAAGATGAACACCCGCTGATAGAATTGCGGCCGCTTCGGGCTCATTGTCGGGGCATAGATGTTAACGAGGTTGACCACGAGCCCCTCCATACGGACTTGGAGATGCAGCAGGTGGCCTGGCATGGCCTCAGTGACCCCTAGCACCTCGGGCCGTAGGTTGGGGGAGAACAGGGTCGCCACTCCAGCCTGTCGGATCGTAAAGTGGCTGAAGTAGACCCCGTCCCCCCACTCCAGCTGCCAGCTGTCCTCGGTGGTCGGATCCGTATGGGTCTCCTGCAGGAAAACCACAGAGTACCCCCCTTCCCGCAGGTAAGAAAGACGTGGGACATGCGGAGAGCCATCCTACAGCCCCTGGTGTTCAAAGTTGCAATAATGAGGGGCGTCATGCGGAGGGCTGGGGGGGTGGGGGTTCCTTGTTGGCGGGGGTGTTCGCAGCCTCCGGCGGGTCGCACAACAATCCGTGACCCATCCCATAAGTGAGTAAATTGCCACGGAAGCTGCGGGCCCGCCCGTAGGCTGCAGCACCATGCCTTCCTTTCCCTTTACCCTCCTTTATAAGGGCCCTTGTGACCTGGAGGATTTGATCAAAGTCCCCCCATAGCTGGAGAGCTAGCTGTACCCTGTTGCGGGAGCCACGGATGTCTTCTAAAAACTGTCGCAACGCTTTTCGCAGCTCATGGGGGGGTGGGGTTGCGATTTCTGGGTTATTCCCTGGTGGGGCTCTTAGTGCAGCCTCGTGGTCTGCTGAGGCAGGCAGGCAGGGTGCAGACCACCGATGGGGCGTCTGACAGGCTAAAGTTATTAGGTCCGTCTCAAGCCTTGGGGTAGAAGAGGATGGCGGAGGGAAAATTGCAGCTCCTAATGGGTGGCGGCAGGAAAATGCAAAGGCTCCTCCTTGGGCGGGGGATCCGCAAAAAACGGGAAATAAATAACCCCAGGGGCGGCAAGAGCATTGCAGGAGGAGGTGGATTGGGCAGGGACAGGGGTGGGGGCGGGGGCAGAGGCGAGGCTCTGGGCTTCGGGAGGCAAGCAGCTGAGAGGTGGTGCCTCCCGAACAGATTCAAGGGTTAAGGGGGTGGGAAGGGGGCTCCCAGTGATGCTAGACGCAGACTCTGTGGTGGATTTGGCAGCCATGGCCTCAGATGGTGGACCACCTTCTGCAGGGTGCTCGCCCGGGAAGGCGGTTAGGGGGAGGGAGCATGGGGAAAGGGGGACTGGGGTATTGTTGCCTGCAGTAGGTCATTCTCTCCCTGGGTGACCGGGGTCAAACCTAGTGCCTCGATCTCCTCGTACATGGAGGAGAGGTCATCTTCTGCCACCCCGGGGGGCTCCCCTCTGGCGCCCACTACGACGGTCGCTTCGGGGTTCGCGAGGGGTTCGGGTGATATTCGGGCAGAAATGGCTCCCTCAGGGGTATCGGAGGGGAGGGCCTCCCATGGAGGGGAGAGTCTACCTTCCAGTGCTATTTTGTCTTCCCCTCCTGACACCAGCAGATGGATTTCACTCGTGGGCATAGCAGAAGGCTCAGTGTCAGTGCCTCCCTTCCTGGTCTTCCGGGGGGCCTCCGCATCGGATGGGTGCAGCGGAGCTCGAGCCTTCCGCTTGCCTCACTTTCCTGGATTAGGGTCCAGCCCTCCATAGCATCGTCTGGGGGCTGGTTAGCAGGGGTCGTGTCGGGAGGCAGAGGCGATGGTTCAGGGGCTCGGGGGGGTAGCATGAGGGGGGGGGGCGGTTCTCCTTGGGGCGGGCCCTCTCCTATGCCCGGTAATATCTTTGCTGCACCCTCCTCCATAGGCTCTGCTGGATTGTTAACAGCAAGGGCGGGGCTCCCTCGCTCGTCTGGGCGTTGTAGGGAAGGTGTCTCTTGGGCCCGGGCAGGAGCAGCGGTGGATCAAGCAGGAGGAGAGATGGTTTCAGATGTCGGGCGGCCAGGGGCGTCGGCAACGATGGAGCCGATGTCCTGCCGGGTCTCGGAGGTCTCGGGTGCCCCTCCCCGCCAGGCCAAGGGGCAGTCTCTTTGGACATGCCCCGCTGATTGGCAGAGGTAGCACCGGGCCTCTCCTGTGGAACAGGAGACCCCATAGCGGGCTCCCTGGTAGGGGACTAGGAAGGACCCCTCGAGCGCCTCTCCGTCACGCGCCGCCGGCAGCGGTAAAAGCTGCACTTGCCGGCGGAACGAAAGGACGTGACGGAGGGGGGGGTCCTTGCAGACCAATGGGAGAGGACTGATGACAGAAACGGGTTTCCCCAAGGTGGAGAGAGCAGGTAACAGGGTGGCATTGGGTAGAAAAGGAGGGACGGAGGTCAGGACTAGGCGGACGCTCAGGTCTTCTAGCGGCTCCAGGGGGACAAACACCCCCCCCCCACCGCCAGGTCCTTCTCCACCGCCTCCTGGGCGGCAGCCTCTGATGCTAAGAAAAAGACGACCTTCCCGTACATTTTGGAGGCCGCCACAATGGCCGTGGGTCCTACCACCCTCGCCAATGCCTGCACGTATGTCTCCACGTGGCGTGAGGCGGGCACCAGGAGGCAATGGACGCCATGCTTCCTGGTCATGGTGGGAAAGGGGCCTCGGCCGCTATTGATGGTAGCAGAGGCGGTGGGTGGGCGAGATGACGAGGCGGGAGGGAGCTGCCACTGCCCAGGCATACGCCCTGGGGGCCGGGGGAGGGACGCTCGCAGAGCTGATGGAGGGAATAGCTGGGAGGGATGCCATGGTCGATGACGAGGCCACAGCGGTGGGGGCAGCCTCTGCCATGGAGGGCTTGGTGGTTGTGGCGGGGTCCTTCCCCTTCTTCGCACCCTGGCCTTTCCGGCTAACTGGGGGGGCTTTCCTAGAATCTGGGGGGGCGGTGGGTGTAGCAGCGGCAATAGTCGCCCCGGTGTCTCCGGCTGCCGATGCCCCAGTGGGGGTGGTGGCAGGTGTTTTGGCAGCAGTGGTGAGGGGGGAGGCTTGGGGGTTGGACAGGGGGGTAGGTGGGGGAGGGGCAACTGAGGTTGTTAGAGGGGTCCCACCCCTCTCATTCCCCGCCATCGTGAGCAGGGAGAGACGGGGAGACACCAGAAGGAGGAGGGGGAAGGGGGAAGCAGATTAACCACTTCTCCCTGTTGTGCTGCAGGCAGGGGGTAGCCAAATGGGTTGGACTGGACAGGGGAAGGAAACAGGAGTTGGGGTCGGGTAGTAGGGGCAAACTGTGGGGTGGGCAGTCCGGGGGTGGGGGGGGAACGCAGACCTACGCGCGTTTATCCAAAGAGTCTCGTTTGGTTGGCTGTTGTGTCTGGTCCGGATGATGGAATTCAAAGCAAGCAGTTGAGGCTAGAGGCAGACGGCAGGTTGCCAGCAGGGACGGACGGCGGGTGGGGGGCCCTGACGGTTGCAGTAGCATTGTGGGGGCACCGATGGATTGGGGGGCAGCTTCGTGCCACACCCCCTGTGCCCCTACAAATGCAAATAAGACAGTCAAACTCCCCCCACATGAGAGTACAGTTCAGAAGTTACTCAGTCTTACGGCCCCCTCCACGATGATTTGTAGCTTCCCCAGGCGATGTCTCTGTCAGCTGTCTTCTCTCCCGGTCTTTGTGGAGCATTCCAAAAATGCCAAGCAAAGATAAGAAGACGATTAATTGCGGGTCCACAAACAAACAGCAAAACGGATGGGTCTGGGGGCGTCCACTCCCCTCCTCTGGGGGTTGCAGCTGAAGCAATAGCAGCGTCTGAGGGCAGGCGTGGGGGGGCTGGCAGGCAAGCTGGCAGCTGACCAGCACTCGAACGGCAGCAAAGAAAAAAAACAGCAAAAAAAACAAAAACAAAACGAAGAAAAAGCATCTGGCCTGGTCGCGGGGGTGGGGGGAACTAAAGCAGGGGCAAAAAGCAAGGAATGCCCAGGCCAGAGGGCAGCAGGAGAGTGTAAGAAGGGAGTCTTCTTCCCTGGAGAGGGAAGAAAGTTTGCTATAAATTAGTAAGAGCACCTGAAGCCAGTCACATGATAAAACCCCCCTGCTTCAATCATACAAGAGGAGGAGTTGAAGCAGAGTGGATTGGTGTTGGAGCAGAGAGCAGTTTGGAGGAGTTGAAGCAGAGTGGATTGGTGTTGGAGCAGAGAGCAGTTTGGAGGGAAGCAGAGGAGAGTCTGGAGAAGTGCTGCAGTGGGTTAAGAAGACCAAGATCCTAGGTAAAGGGACACCTGGTTTGTGCAGAGGGAGGGCAGGAAGCCCCACAAGTTGAAGGGCAGGAGAGGGAAGTAGCCCAGGGGAAGGAACCGCTAGTTCTAGTAGTTTACCGCTATCCCTAGGGCCCCTGGGCTGGGACCCGGAGTACAGGGTGTTCCCGGGTCCCTCCCTCTCCACATCCCTCCTCTAGGACACTAGTGGGGCAGTTAATACCCCAATTCAGGGGCAAGAAATGGTGCCCTGAACCCTCCCTCCCAGAAGAGAAAGCACGAGACCCATCATAGTAGTACTGGCAATTTGCCACAATATCTTAAGGATACTAACATCTTCAACACATTAAGGGATGGATTCTCCCCTACACTTGGTGCAGGAGGAGGCTGTCATGGAGCTGGTTACAGTTCCCTTATTCTCAAGCTGCCTCCAGTCCCATCACAGCCCTGGTGAGATTTTAGAACAGCCTAGGGACTGCTGTAATTTACAACAGCTGCTTAATGGTCTTTAGCAGGGTCTGTAGGGGAGAAGAGCACTTCACACACTGCCTCCCATCTCCTTCTTCTGTGTATGCAACAGGAGTGGGTTGGGCATAAGGAAGCTGGGGCAGGAGCCAGTTCCATCAGCTTTTATGCCAATTTAGAATTCCCCTCCTTCATGCTGGCTGGTGCACTGGGGAGCAGAGCCATGATTCCACCCATTTTCCCACCTGTACACAGTGGAGGTGCAAGCAAACCATAAGTGCACACCATGTGTTTTTGGAGAAAGTCTTACTCTCCATTATCCACTCTACTGCATCACTACTTAGGACCTTGCCAAGATCAGGCCCTTTGAAAACTAGGATAAAGATTGCTTTGGACATCTTTCGTAGAGATATTGTTCTTCATTTTTTCCTATATGAAAGGTATCTGGTTTCATCATCTGTTTCATGTGATAACTACCTTACTGTTCACTATAGGTAAACTAAACCCTGAAGCACGACACCATGTAATTCACAACACATGACGTGACATGACATTCACAAGACATGAAGGCATCCTCAGTGCAAGCAGGTAATCAAGAAAGAAAACTTTTATATATAAAAGTTTAGATCAACAAAAACGTACACTAGAAATAGGTTCTTTTAAAAAAGTATTTCTATGTGGCTGTCATCATCTTTGTATCTGAACACCTTGGTATGTTCTCATTAATATGCTTTGTGGGACAACAGCTGTACATATAAGCAGTTAATATTAAGTTTATTATAAATTAGTTACAACACAGCCTAACTTAGTAAACTGAGTTTTTCCTACCAGTACATATTCTTTTCAGTAACAGATCTAATCATGTGGCTATTGATTGCAGATATAAAGTTGATTAAAGAAATTAAGAAGAAAGTAACAAAAATAGCAATCAGGCAATAAACAACATCAAATTATATTAATAAAGGGATATCTGTAGTAAACTTCTTGAGATACACAGCTGGTTTTTCAGAAGTTTTTGATTATTTGAACTCAGTCACCAAAATCCACTGGTAAACCTGTCCCTCACCCCTTTTTTTTAAAAAAAAAATTAAAACAGAAAACAACCTGTAAAACTGAGCAAAAATGAGGAATTGAACCCACTTGGAAATGCAGCTGCAGGCATTTTGGGCAGGTGGAAAAATGACTGTGCTCAAGCCCATGTATCTGAATGATTCTGGGCATGTCTCAATCAAACCCCGGCACCAGAGGTGAGAGCAGAAAGCATTGGGCAAATAGGAATCCAGTCTAGAAGCAAGCAGAGTGAGTGACAGTTTAGTCTGCAGATGGACAAGGGACCTACAGTAGCATAGGACCCATTAGTAAAATAATAAAGTTATTGGACACTCCTATGCATAGGCAGAAGGAGATAGATCTTCCCCCAAAGGATATCAAGAGGTGCTAAGGCTAAAGAAACCCCAAATGGCTAGCAGTTGGGACACATGGATGTTGTTAGGATTCAGAAGGGTAGCTGTGTTAATCTGGTTTCAGAGTAACAGCCGTGTTAGTCTGTATTCGCAAAAAGAAAAGGAGTACTTGTGGCACCTTAGAGACTAACCAATTTATTTGAGCATAAGCTTTCGTGAGCTACAGCTCACTTCATCAGATGCATATCGTGGAAACTGCAGCAGACTGTGTTAATCTGGATCAGTAAAAACAACGAGGAGTCCTTGTGATACCTTAGAGACTAACAAATTTATTTGGGCATAAGATTTCGTGGGCTATAACCCACTTCATCAAACACATCTGATGAAGTGGATTAAAGCCCACAAAATCTTATGCCCAAATAAATCTGTTAGTCTCTAAGGGGCCACAAGGACTCCTCGTTGTTTTTATGGATGTTGTTGTAACTCCACAGTGCAGACAGTGGCTTCATGGCTGCCTTTATGTTGCATGCCATGGGCAAATGGAAGTTCCTGATAGTGTGACTAGATCACAAATCCCCCTGCACCAAAGTTCCTTCCTGATTTAGTGACATAAACACTATAAAATGTAGTCAATGATACTAAGTTTAAATCTCTCCTCACATTCCTTCAAACCTCATGAGCATTTTTGTCTGAATGACCTGCAGTTTATCAGTATCTTCCCAAGTAATGCAGTGCCCAGAACTGAACGAACTATTCCTATAAGGAGCCAATATCTCCCTGCTGTGTGATGCCTCTGCTTATGCAGCCCAAAACCACATTGGACTTTTTATTGCCATATCACATTTCAAACTCACGTCTAATTTCCTGCCCACTATCACTCTGGGAATATTTTAGATTTTCTTCTTCCCATATTTCAGAAAATGAATGGTTTGGGTTATTATTCCCCAGACATATTAACCTGTATTTTTTTCCAACTTGATTCTCATTTTCTTCCGATGTTATTAATATATGAAGATCCCTTTTTCATTTTGTTTTTTGCCTGTACAAATGTTTGTATCCTTTCCTAGTGCAGAATCACCAGAGATTTCCATTAATGTGCTATTTCCCTTTTATAAAAACACTAATGAACATAAACAAGACTTGGCTGGACACCCATTCTTGCAACTTCCCAGGAGATTTCTTCCCCATACCATGCATGGTTGTTTATGATTTCCTCTTGGTTAACGTCTTTTATAGTCAGTTTTCAATCCAGTGTTCCCACTTAAGTCCATTTGCATGAATTTTTCATGCAAGGCAGTGAGAGAGAGAATCACAGTCATTCCTACAGTCCAAAAGCTTTTCATTTTCAGGCCGTGCTACATGGTTGGATAGAAGACTAACATTTGTTACTTATAATATTTTCTTTTTATGGCATTGATACTGTTAGTGACTGCATACGCTGTTTGCACATGCTGTACCTAACCAACTTCATCCCTCTTTCAGATTGGATAAACTGCTAGAACAGCAGTCTAAGGAATAGTAAATGTGCACTTTGACAGCAGGTACTTTTACAGGGCTTTCCCTTAAAAGAAATTATCTTTGCAAACCTAACTGTGTTACTGGTGTACTATAGATAGATATTTTTACTGTTGTATTTCCTAACTTCCTGGAACTTAATATAGGGTGGGGTTTCTCCAGTCTTTTTGTTCCGCAGACTCTTAAAGATCCCCTTATGGAGCAGCTCTCCTCCAAAATCCCCAACCCCCTCCCCCCCGCCATTATCAAGCTATTTCATCCTGTGGACCACTCAGAGGGGATTGAGCCACAGCTGGAATCTCTCTGATATAGCGGATACTTATGCAATAATGTTAGAGGCAACTGAAAGCTTTAAGAACGACCATTTCATGGAAATGTCAGCATAGAACACGTCTAATGGCCCCTCCTTTTTTCAGGAGCTACTGTAAAGCTGCTGTTGCGTTTTGCACTGCTTGCTGAAATCACAGCTTTTAGAGTGCTGGCCTAATGATTAAATTCAGCTGTATGTGGGAAAAGCTGTGGATACTGGAGTCTCTTGACTGGAGATGAAGGCAGGAAGATTGCAGTGTCAGATTCCCAGGCCTGCTTTCTGCCTGCAGCTCCTGGACACGTACATAGTTAATTTGACATTCTAGTGCGGTGGTTGCTGCACCAAGGTAAGGTTGTGCTACAGAGTTTGGTTTAATTTTAGCTTTGTGATAAAAATCTCATTGAAATGATAAAAACTAAAACAGAATATAAACTTTGAAAGTGTTTGAATTTTTCATGGTGATATTAATTAAAATTCATACAGAGAAAAATAATAAAAGTTCAAAATTACCCCTTTTGCAAAAATATTTCCCATTGACTTGTCTCACTTTTCTCTGTAACCCTTTTGCAAGAAATTAAGAACCTGTCTTTTGGCCATATTGTTGGTCCTCGTGTGCCGATTCCTAAAATGTTAGTTATACCTAGATAATGCGTCTCCATAGACTATTTTATCACTGTTTTGCCCTAATGGAAAATATATACACCAACATGACGCCACTGAATTTAAAATAACAAATCTGCCATGAACCAAGTCACTCCAGGCATGGGGTCTGGAAGAGAGAGTGAGAGAAACTTTCAACTTTTAAAAACACTTAATAAAATCAGTACAGAAACATAGTAAAAACAAGAAAATAAATTAGAAATTCAAAACTAATTGCACATCCAAAACACTACAAAGTGGATTTTCTATAACCCACCACATCATGACCTATGGGTCTCGAACCAAGTTCACAGGAGCAGCCACACTCCAACCCTCCACCTGGTAGCTTGCTGATGACAGCTTACCTAGGACCAATGAAGCCAAGCCCCAGTGTAAGGCTGCACCCCATTGGGCCAAACTGCCAGAGCCTCAGAGCAGCAGACTGGCCCACTGGCCCTACTTAAACCAGCAGCAGGAATAGGAAGCTGTCTGAATACTGGGCTCTACCCTGCTCCTGCTGCTTGATTTACTGGCATCCTCACCCAACTTGTCTCCTGGCATATGATTTGTGGTTCCTGACCTCCAGTTTGTCTCCTCTCTCTGACCCCCTGGTATCCTGACCCTGCCTATCTCTGGTTCCTGACTCATGACTGTGGACTCTGGCTCTGACCACTAGGTCTGGCTGCCCAAGACTCAGCTGTGACACACTGCTGACTAAATTGATCCAAACTGCTGATAAGAGCATAATATCTAAACTCCAGATGAAGGTGTAAACCCACTAAAAATCTAAAAAACCCAAAGAACATCAGCAACCCCAGTACCAAATAATTTAAAATATCCACTTTTTTTAATGGCCATCTTTGCTTGACTCACAAAGTTTGCAAGGCATACCATATATCTATTGGTGCACCTACACTTAGCAGCAAAAACAAATACAGTAGGAAAAAAATCAAGGGGCAATAACCAAAAAATACCCTGAAGTAAAATAGCTGTAACTTGGAAGAAGGAGAAAAACAGTCTACTCCTTATCACAAAAAAGAACATGACAGATACCTCTGGAGTCAAATGATGCACAAACACATTCATGGCAACAGTCCCATGAACTACTCTCCACTGGAAATTACCCATCCTCTTCACAGTTGGAGCATTGTATACAGTTTGCCAGCCTGGCTGGAGTCCATCACCAGAAGCTGTCTTCTCTATATTATTTTGCGATAATCAGCAAGTGTATGAAAATGATACATCTTTACCACAAGCATATACAGTGATTTATGGTCTAAGCTATTAGAAGTAAAATCAGAAGACCCACTGAAGACAAGCCAGTTGCTAGGCTTGTCACCCAATCCACAGCAGGAGCAGCAAGCAAAAAATAGAAATATTACTATAGTCAGGAGTAGTTTGCTCAAGGAGGCAAGTCTGGCAATACTTCCCCTAGGAAGGGCTGATTCCACCTCTGGTAAAAACTGAGAAACCCAGCAAATGGAATGAAAACCAAGATTGATAGCCAAGATATCCCCTGAGATCCAAATAATAAGTAAAATAAGTAAAATCAATTAAATGAACCAGCTGCCATAAGCAAAGAGACAAGACTCCTAGAAAGAAGACTAGAAATCCTCCAGGCAGGGTTATAAAATAGGGCTTCAACAAGCAACCCTGGGAATTCCAGCCACCTATCCTGAGGCTTCATCTTAAAAACATCTCCAAGTGTTAAAAATGATTTGATAAAAACAGGGTAACACCTTAAAACTGAGTCATTCAGGGACCAAAAAAAAGTTCCTGATCAAATCCAAACCCTCTACCCACCAAAGAAAGGCAAAGCCTAGTTACTTCCTAGGAACAGGCTCATCCCCAAACGAGAGCTGCTGCAGAGACTGCAACTGAAAAACAGTGACTCTGCTCAAAAGATCAATGAGACCTTCACCCCCTTCCACAACAGGCAGATACAAAATACTCTGCCTCAGCCAATGATGGCTGTCCCTGGGGGAAAAAAATCCAAAAATACTTTCTGAACTTTTTTCTAAAAAGAGTTGAGGGAGATCCAAATACACTTCTGCCACAGCTTAGAGGCAATGAAATTGTTAATGACTAATACCCACCCTCAGAAGGAGAGTAAAGGCAAACGTCATGTCTACCTTTGCAACATCCTTTCCACCTTTTCCATAACTCTCTCCCGATTCCGACTCAAATTGTCATCTAGCCCCAACATGATTCCTAATGCCTTACTGCCAGTTCAGCTCCACAATAGCCCCTCTGGCAAAGTCCGGGGGTGGGAGATCACCCAAACCGTCAGCAGGATTGTGTCACTCTTCCCCCAATTTATGTGAGCTGAGGAAGCCTGCTCAAAAGAGTGCTGACATTCACTCAAAACATGGACATCACAATCATGAGTAATAAACATGGTCACATCATTCTCATATTTGGAGACTTTTACTGGAGTGCAGGCTGGAACAGGGAGAGAATGGCCAGAAAGATGCTTTCACAACATGAATAACAGAGGCTCAACAGAGAGCATACAATAACCCAGACAGGGAATGACTCTGTCTGATTCCCCTAAGGATCAGAAAGGGGGCACTCAAAAAACCATTGACCTTAAGTAGACTATTTATATCATTATACAGTAACTGAATGAAGGAGTCAAACCTGGGACCAAAACCCAAAGGCACAAAGCAGGGGTTGGCAACCTTCGGTGCATGGCCCATGAAGGTAATCCTCTGGCGGGCTACGAGACATTTTGTTTACTTTGACAATCTGCAGGCACGGCCTCCCGCGGCTCCCAGTGGCTGCGGTTCACTCTTCCCAGCCAATGGGAGCTGCAGGAACGGCAAACTGCAGCCACTGGGCGCTGCGGGAGGCTGTGCTGCGGATGGTCAACGTAAACAAAATGTCTCACGGCCTGCCAGTGGATTACCCTGATGGACCGCGTGCCAAAGGTTGCCGACCCCTGGCACAAAGGGTGCAAAATGAAGATTTAACTGATCAAAAGCCTTCTCTTCATCAATGGAAATCAATCCAACATGCAACTCAAACATTTTTGATGCCAAAATTATATTCCATAATAGGAAAAGGTAATCAAAAATGGGCCGGATGGGGGTGCAATAAGTCTGATCAGGGTGCACGACAAAACCAATCAGAGTTTTCAGTCCATTTGCCAAGGACTTTGAAAAAAGTTAATAGCCTCTCTTTGTGCCAGAACTCTCTTTAATTTCAATGGAAGTTACCTGCAAAGCAGGCACACGGAGCTACAATTCTTCACCTCACCAAGGTCCCTCTTCTTTGGCAACAGGGTAAGAAGCTCTTGATGACAGCTAAGTGGTAATATCTTCTCTCTGATGCTCTTCTGAGAAACCTGGAGCAAGTCAGGCCCAAGAAAGGTCCAAAAGGCTTCATAAAACTCAACAGGCAAATCCTCAATAGTAGCTGTCTTCTTTGGAGCAAAGCCATTTAGGGCAGAAGTCAATTCTGAGAGTGTCAGGTCCTGTTCAAATCTGTCCACATCCCATGCTGAAATCCTAGGAAGATCCTCAAGGAGTCACCAAGTCTCAGATGGACATACAGATTCTGAGACATACAGCTCTGAGAAAAATTCACAGCAAGGCTCCTGATCCCCACAGGATTTGAAAGCATTCGGTCTGATGACATCTTGAAATGGCCAATCATCTTCCACTTTGCATGTTTCTTTTCCAGGCCAAAGAAAAAATGAATAGGCATATTCATTTGAGAAAGGACCCAAAATTGGGGCCTACCCAGTGCACCCTGAACTTTACTATCCAACAGGTCCCACGAGTTGTTTTTTTTAATATTTCAAGCTCTCATGCAACCCAGCATCGTTACTGCCATGAAAGGCATTGTCAAGTTCTACAGTCCCCAATTCTGACTCTGCCATACTCTGGCAAAAGCCAAGTGTTGTCTGCTGTGTGTACTGCTGACAAACATTTGGTATTAACTTTACCATCTTGCACCATTGCCTCAAGGAGGGGAAACATCCTTTGAGGCAACCCAGGTTTCCCCAAACTAACTGACAGTCCGTGACAGGGTTCACTCACCACTATACCTCCTCCTGCTGGCTGTCCTGGGGATTAGCTCTGCTAGCCAGTGCACCCTCTTCTGGTGAAGTCTTGCTGCCGTCACTTCTGCCCCAGGACCCTTGTCACTCCCAGGACCACAGCATCCTCTTCATGACACAGCCCTAGGGCCATATCATGCTCTGCTCCCTTCCGGGGGAATTGCAGTCCACTGTCCAGCCACTTCCTTCGGTGGCAGTTGCAGCCAATTGTATGGCCACTTCCTCAGTGGCCAGCGGGGGGTTGGGGAGAGACACAGGCCCGCCCACTACTCCCGGTCCTGGCTCAGAGACTCTATAAATGGCTGACATTTCCTGCATCCCCTCCAACTCCTCAGTTCGTTTCCCTGGGACAGGCCTCAGCCTGCGAATTCCTGCAGCCAACCTGTAGTGGTCTTTAGTTCTCCCTGGTCGCTACTAGCAGCACTGCTCTGTCCAGGGAGCCTGATTTTCCTTCCTCAAGCTCCAGGCAGCTACTGAAGCTGCCCTGCCCTGAAGCTCTTCTTATATGGGCCTGCTGGACCCTGATTGGCTGCTCCTCTCAGCCCTTCTCTGATTGGCTGCCTCCTGCACAACCTCCCTATGGTTCTATTTACCCCTTAGAGCCCAGTGTGGGGCAGGCAACCCATCACAGTCCCAAAATAGAACATCTTGTAAAAGGTGAGTGTTAAAATGCCAGAATGGATGATGGTCTTGAAGTCACTGAAAAGACAGTGAATGTAGTTCCAAATGATTCCTATCCAATCTCTCCTTAAAAGTACAATTAAATTTTCCTAAAAAATTATCACTTGTTAAACAATTTGTTAAAAGAGCACACAAGATCTGAAAAAAACCCCACCCTGTTTTCCCTACACTAGGAGCATAGACATTATTAAAAAAAGATGATATTGCTCAAAAGTAGTTTGAGCCATCAATAAATGTCCTGGAACAACTTCCTGCATAGCCACCGAATCAGGCATCATCCTGATCAAAAGGAGATCCCGTGCTTGCAGCGGAATCATGGCTCAAACAAACCTCCCATCAGCAAGCCAATTGGTATGGTTGCCTACATCTGTGTGCGCCTCTTGCAATAATAAAATGTCCACTTCTTCCAGGGTCATAAAAAGAGCCATATGTTTTTTTAACGTCCCTGCACCCATTCACATTCAAAGAGTCACATACAAAATTATCCATCACACCATTACTTAGCAGAAAAAACAAGAGACAGAAAAAAACCAGAAAACCTCAAGCAAAACCACCAAATTCTCCTACATCCATTAATCCCCAACATTTCCATTGGTCAAAGACACTGTTCAGGATCCAAAGAATATGTGAGTTTGTCATCCCCCACATTCTCAGATTCTGAGCTGCCACCAACTTCGAGGGAGGGAACCTCAGAGAGACCAGAGGGATGGGGTTGCTGGGACCAAAGGGGCAAAATTACTACCTGAGAATTCTCTATGCCCCAAGCCAAAGAACCGCCCCCAAACAGTGTGCTTCCCAACTGCACTGACCAAACTAGCCCACTTCGCAGCACCCTCAGAAACTGGAGCCCTCCAGCCCCAGCCTTCAATTTTTTTGCTTTGAGGTTTTGCCAGAAAGCCACAATCCTCAGCCAAGGCTGCAGATTCCATAGCAACAGGCCCAGGATCCATTTTGCAGGGGCCACTGAGTCAGGACCTAAAGAACCAATAACGCCATCTCCTTCAAGTTGTAACAGGAGCACTAAGCCCCTAGCACCAACCCCCCAGAGACATCTGGAGCCTATTGGGACCCAATCTATGCCTATGCTTTACTCTCAGAAACCTCCATTTCCAGGCACAGGGTTACCATTCCCAGGGGCAGCCTGTCTCCTATTAGTGCACTGATTAACCAAGTGTGTCAGACTTCTACAACAAAAATAGGCCATGTCCTCAGTGGCAACAAAAACAATGTAATCATACTCCAGTCCTATACTCCAGGGAAACTTTTAACACTTTGGTTTAATATCACATAAACCTGCTTACAAAAGGACAAAACATGCCGAACCTCTGGGGCTTTACAGCCCAAAAGAATCCTCCTAATAGGGCTAGTGATCTTGCCATAACTCATCAGGTCTCTAGCCAGCTGCTCATTCTCTAAAATAGGAGGGACTTCAGAGTAGGGTTGCCAGGTGTCTGGTTTTCGACCGGAACGCTCAGTCAAACAGGAACCCTGGCAGTTCCGGTCAGCGCCGCCGACCGGACTATTAAAAGTCCAGTCAGCAGTGCTGCAGGGCTAAGGCATGCTAGTCCCGACCTGTCCTGGCACTGCGCTGTGTCCCGGAAGCAGCCAGCAGCAGGTTACCGGCTCCTAGACGGGGCGGGCATGGAGCTCCACATGCACTGACTTTGCACTCCCAGTGGCCGGGAACCCTCCTGCACCCTAAACCCCTCATCCCCAGCCCCACCCCTGAGCCCACACCCCCAGCCCAGAGCCCATACCCCAACTCCCTGCCTCAACCTGCAGCTCCTTCCCACATTCCAAATCTCTTGGCCCAAGCCTGGATCCCCCACCTGCACCCCAAACCCCTCATCCCCTGCCCCACCCCAGAGCTCACACCCCCAGCTGGAGCCCTCACCTCGTCCTGCACCCAAACTTCCTGCCCCAGCCTGGAGCCTCCTCCTGCACTCTGAACCCCTCATTTCTGGACCCATCTTAGAGCCCGCACCCCCTCATACACCCCAACTCCCTGCCCCAGCCCAGTGAAAGCGAATGAGGGTAGGGGAGAGCAAGCCACTGAGGAAGGGGGATGTAGTGAGTGTGAGGCGGGGCCTCAGGAAAGGGGCGGGGCTAAAGTGTTCGGTTTTGTATGATTAGAAAGTTGGCAACCCTACTTCAGAGACAGTGAGTTTAAAAGCAGGTGTTAAGAGGAGTACTTCAGGGACAAAATCACCCAGCAGAACAATCCCCTCCATAACCGTCTGCTCAACCAGGTTAAGCATGGCAACAAACACAACAGCCTTGCCTTATGCAGGAGACACACCTCAGATTTTAAAACCCAATCACCTTCCCCACAGCTAAACACACTCCCTTCATAGGGCAGAGTTTGGAGGCAAAATCTTCGACCCATAGCCCCAGGTGAAACAGTCATGATCCACAACAAACTGCGGTCTCTATCCCCCCAGGCAGGCCATGCCAGCCCAGAGGGAGGATAAAAGCCAGCTAAAACAAAAGAAATCATGAAACTAAAACCACAAAAGTGGCTTTTCCCTGCTGCCTCCCCACTGCCAGATCCTTTCACCCCTGTCAGAGTCTGTCCCTGTGGGAGGGAGTTGGCAACCTTTCCCCATTGCATCTCTCTGCCAAAGCCTTACCCAGCAGCAGGACACTACATTGCTAAAAATAACACTGTAAACAGGAGGCATGGCTTGGTCCAGCAAAGAACATGGAGGGTATGTACTCCAGATACATGCCCACAACCTTAAGCCTTTACTGGCTTAATCCATGCCTCACCATACTGTATATTTATACCACTACATCTTCCTTACAGACAAAAAAATTGAATAAATCTCAACTGGCTGGTCAGGAAAGAAGAAAAGTAAGAAATCCGCATTCATGCCCCTCTTCTCACAAGGCAAGGGGGTTAGCTTTCCTGTTACCACATACAATTACAGAGGATTAGAAACCCTCAGGACACCTTTTCCCTTTTCTGTGAAGTGAGCAGGCAGCAGCCGCTCTTGGTGGCCCTGCTCCATAGAATGAAAGCTAGAAGCCTGTGGAGAAGAGAGATTCCATTTTTTTCAAGATTTTGATATCTGGCTTCAATCTGAATCAGAATGAAACCTGAACATTTCAAAATTCTATGTGAAAGAAAATTAAAAGAAAACACTTTGGTTCAATTACAATGTTTTATTTTGACAAAATTATTATAAAATAAAGTCAAAACTGAAATATGTAATATAACAAAATAATATTCAATATGAAAAATCATGTCAAAATTTTAAAAAGTACATAGTTTGTTTCAAAAAGGTGTCTGTTTAGACATTTCTGGAACTCTTCCCTCCCTCAGCTTTTCTCCAAAATGAAATTTTGGCAAAATCAATGTAATTCCATGAAGTGTTTCAGTTTTGACAGAACTGCATTATCAGGTGGAAAATGGCTAACAGTTTTCTAACCAACTCCATCACAAGCAAAATAGAGCTGTCAAGGTTCCTCCCCCACTCTGAACTCTACGGTACAGATGTGGGGACCTGCATGAAAAACCTCCTAAGCTTATCTTTACCAGCCTAGGTCAAAACTTCCCCAAGGTACAAAATATTCCCCCCGTTGTCCTTGGACTGGCCGCTACCACCACCAAACTAATACTGGTTACTGGGGAAGAGCTGTTTGGACGCGTCCTTCCCCCCAAAATACTTCCCAAAACCTTGCACTCCACTTCCTGGACAAGGTTTGGTAAAAAGCCTCACCAATTTGCCTAGGTGACTACAGACCCAGACCTTTGGATCTTAAGAACAATAAACAATCCTCCCAACACTTGCACTCCCCCTTTCCTGGGAAATGTTGGATAAAAAGCCTCACCAATTTGCATAGGTGACCACAGACCCAAGCCCTTGGATCTGAGAACAATGAAAAAGCATTCAGTGTTTTACAAGAAGACTTTTAATAAAAAATAGAAGTAAATAGAAATAAAGAAATCCCCCCTGTAAAATCAGGATGGTAGATATCTTACAGGGTAATTAGATTCAAAACATAGAGAACCCCTCTAGGCAAAACCTTAAGTTACAAAAAAGATACACAGACAGAAATAGTTATTCTATTCAGCACAATTCTTTTCTCAGCCATTTAAAGAAATCATAATCTAACACATACCTAGCTAGATTACTTACTAAAAGTTCTAAGACTCCATTCCTGTTCTGTCCCTGTCAAGAGCAGCATACAGACAGACACAGACCCTTTGTTTCTCTCCCTCCTCCCAGCTTTTGAAAGTATCTTGTCTCCTCATTGGTCATTTTGGTCAGGTGCCAGCGAGGTTACCTTTAGCTTCTTAACCCTTTACAGGTGAAAGGAGCTTTCACCTGGCCAGGAGGGATTTCAAAGGGGTTTACCCTTCCCTTTATATTTATGACAAGAGCCATGGAGAACAGAATGCTTCGCTCATTTGCAACAAGTAGATCTGTATGCCAATCACAACATGAATGAACTCTCTCACCTTGCTAATATAACTATGGTGGTCAATGAGTCACTTAAGAGCTCTGTGTAAACTCAAAAACTTGTCACTCTCACCAACCAAAGTCTGTCCAATAAATGGTATTATCTCATCCATCTTTTCTCTCTAACATCCTGGGACTGAGACAGCTACAGTAACACTTCATACTTACATTTATAGAACAGTTTGACCATCCAGAAGGATGCCAGAGGGTTTTATAAACTTCACAAAACCAATTTACAAACCACTTTTTCGACCAATGAATGCGGCCATCTCCAAGCTGGACTGTGTTTAACAGTACACGGAAAAGCAGTCCCACACATGAGGTTGGGGCTGTAAGTGAAGTAAAATACTGTATCCTAATGAAAATGCAGGGTGAGTTATAGGTGGGCTAAAAGGAATTGCTCACACTGAACTATTATTATGACTTTTGGGCAAACACCTCTAGCCCTGCAAAAAGTGAGGTGGGATTTTTTTTTTAATGACAAGTGGCAGGACCTTATCTCTGAGATACTAGAAATCCACTTAATGCATTTGGTCAGTCAGTGTTTAGTATGCAGACTGCAGGAGGGTTTCAGCAGTATTTGATTATCCTTTAAATGTTTCTTGAACATGTTGTCCCATTTGATGGGCAGTGTGCCCACATTTCATATTGCTTGTAACAATACTACAACCGCTTCTCCTGATCACACTCATCTTAGCTTCATATATTGATAAGCATGAGAAAGGGAAAATAGAAGTTATTCCAGTCCATGGGGGAAGGAGTTTCCATGCCCTCCTTCCCAATCTTCTATCCCTTTTTCAATTCTCCTTGACTATTAATGCTCTGTGGTCTAGCATTGAGATTTCTCTCATGCTGAATTACACATTAGGCTTTAAATAGGAGCTCTGAAAATACTCTGACTTTTTTTCCTATAAAAATAGCCATCATTGCTGCTTTTTTCTCTCTAAAGAAAATATATTGCACAAACCAATGAAGCGCGAGGTAGAATCAAGGACTTCATTGTCTTCCCCAATCTTTCCTCCTCTTCTGCTACTAATAAACTGGAAGGAGAGGAAAGAATCTTAATGTACAAGGTATACATGTGATACCTGGAACTCTCCTCCCTTTATCATCGCTGTAGGTCACATTCTCTTACTCAAGCTGAGCAGAACATTACTCCATGAGTAGTCAGTGATTTCCTTAATGGAGTGGATGGGCTCAGAGAGAAGTGCTGTTCTGTCTTCTCACACCCAATAGAACTGTACAGCAGAAATACAATGTAGCCTCAATGTCAGGGACCCTTTTTGTTTTGTGTGTGTACAGTGCCTAGCACAATAAGGTGCTGCTCCATAACTGGGCTGCTAGGTGCTATATTAATATGAATATAGTAACAAAACCAACAATAAAGGCACTACTCCAATGAAAGCCAGGGTGGCAGAATCTAGCCCTTTCATAGCAGCTCTTCAGTGGAGATTTCTTGCAACAGTCATGGTCCTCCCAAGAGAAGGAGGCAGGAGGTGGTGGTCAGGGACTCTCCCCTCAGGGGGACTGAGTCATCTATCTGCCTCCCCGACTGGGAAAACCGAGAAGTTTGCTGCTTGCCAGGAGCTAGGATTCACGATGTGACGGAGAGACTGCCAAGACTCATCAAGCCCTCGGATCACTACCCCTTCCTGCTTCTCCACATGGGCACCAATGATACTGCCAAGAATGACCTTGAGCGGATCACTGCAGACTATCTGGCTCTGGGAAGAAAGATAAAGCAGTTTGAGGCGCAAGTGGTGTTCTCGTCCATCCTGCCGGTGGAAGGAAAAGGCTTGGGTGGAGACCATCGAATTGTGGACGTCAATGAATGGCTACGCAGGTGGTGTCGGAGAGAAGGCTTTGGATTCTTTGACCATGGGATGGTGTTCCAAGAAGGAGTGCTAGGCAGAGACGGGCTCCACCTAATGGAGAGGGAAGAGCATCTTCGCAAGCAGGCTGCCTAACCTAGTGAGAAGGGCTTTAAACTAGGTTCACCGGGGGAAGGAGACCAAAGCCCTGAGGTAAGTGGGGATGTGGGATACTGGGAGGAAGTACGAGCAGGAGAGCATGAAAGGGGAGAGCTTCTGCCTCATACTGAGAAAGAGGGACGATCAGCGAGTTGTCTCAAGTGCCTATACACAAATACAAGAAGCCTGGGAAACAAGCAGGGAGAACTGGAAGTCCTGGCACAGTCAAGGATTATGATGTGATTGGAATAACAGACTTGGTGGGATAATTCACTTGACTGGAGTACTGTCATGGATGGATATAAACTGTTCAGGAAGGACAGGCAGAGCAGAAAAGGTGGGGGAGTTGCATTGTATGTAAGAGAGCAGTATGACTGCTCAGAGCTCCAGTATGAAACTGCAGAAAAACCTGAGAGTCTCTGGATTAAGTTTAGCAGTGTGAGCAACAAGGGTGATGTCGTGGTGGGAGTCTGCTAAAGACCACCGGACCAGGGGGATGAGGTGGACAAGGCTTTCTTCCGGTAACTCGCAGAAGTTACTAGATCGCACGTCTTGGTTCTCATGGGAGACTTCAATCACCCTGATATCTGCTGGGAGAGCAATACAGCAGTGCACAGACAACCCAGGAAGTTTTTGGAAAGTGTAGGGGACAATTTCCTGGTGCAAGTGCTGGAGGAACCAACTAGGGGCAGAGCTCTTCTTGACCTGCTGCTCACAAACTGGGAAGAATTAGAAGGGGAAGCAAAAGTGGAAGGGAACCTGGGAGGAAGTGACCATGAGGTGGTCGAGTTCAGGATCTTGACACAAGGAAGAAAGGAGAGCAGCAGAATACGGACTCTGGACTTCAGAAAAGCAGACTTTGACTCCCTCAGGGAACTGATGGGAAGGATCCCCTGGGAGAACAACATGAGGGGGAAAGGAGTTCAGGATAGCTGGCTGTATTTTAAAGAATCCTTATTGAGGTTACAGGGACAAACCATCCCGATGTGTAGAAAGAATAGTAAATATGGCAGGTGACCAGCTTGGCTTAACAGTGAAATCCTTGCTGATCTTGAACACAAAAAAGAAGCTTACAAAAAGTGGAAGATTGGACAAATGACTAGGGAAGAGCATAAAAATATTGCTCAGGCATGCAGGAGTGAAATCAGGAAGGCCAAATCACACCTGGAATTGAAGCTAGCAAAAGATGTTAAGAGTAACAAGAAGGGTTTCTTCAGGTATGTTAGCAACAAGAAGAAAGTCAAGGAAAGTGTGGGCCCCTTACTGAATGAGGGAGGCAAACTAGTGACAGAGGATGTGGAAAAGGCTGAAGTACTCAATGCTTTTTTTGCCTCTGTCTTCACGAACAAGGTCAGCTCCCAGACTACTGCACTGGGCAGCACAGCCTGGGGAGGAGGTCACCAGCCCTCTGTGGAGAAAGAAATGGTTTGGGACTATTTAGAAAAGCTGGAAGAGCACAAGTCCATGGGGCCGGATGCACTGCATCCGAGAGTGCTAAAGGAGTTGGCGGATGTGATTGCAGAGCCATTGGCCATTATCTTTGAAAAGTCATGGCGATCGGGACATCCGACAACTCGAAAAAGGCTAATGTAGTGCCCATCTTTAAAAAAGGGAAGGAGGAGGATCCGGGAAACTACAGGCCAGTCAGCCTCACCTCAGTCCCTGGAAAAATCATGGAGCAGGTCCTCAAGGAATCAATTCTGAAGCACGTAGAGGAGAGGAAAGTGATCAGGAACAGTCAGCATGGATTCACCAAGGGCAAGTCATGCCTAACTAATCTAATTGCCTTCTATGACGAGTTAACTGGCTATGTGGATGAGGGGAAAAGCAGTGGACGTGTTATTCCTTGACTTTAGCAAAGCTTTTGACACGGTCTCCCACAGTATTCTTGCCAGCAAGTTAAAGAAGTATGGGCTGGATGAATGGACTATAAGATGGATAGAAAGCTGGCTAGATTGTTGGGCTCAAAGGGTAGAGATCAATGGCTCCATGTCTAATTGGCAGCTGGCATCAAGTGGAGTGCCCCAAGGGTCGGTCCTGTGACCGGTTTTGTTCAATATCTTCATTAATGATCTGGAGGATGGCATGGATTGCACCCTCAGCAAGTTCAGAGATGACACTAAGCTGGGGGGAGAGGTAGATATGCTGGAGGGTAGGGATAGGATACAGAGGGCCCTAGACATATTAGAGGATTGGGCCAAAAGAAATCTGATGAGGTTCAACAAGAACAAGTGCAGATTCCTGCACTTAGGATGGAAGAATCCCATGCACCGCTACAGACTAGGGACCAAATGGCTAGGCAGCAGTTCTGCTGAAAAGGACCTAGGGGTTAGAGTGGACGAGAAGCTGGATATGAGTCAGTGTGCCCTTGTTGCCAAGAAGGCCAATGGCATTTTGGGATGTATAAGTAGGGGCATTGCCAGCAGATCGAGGGATGTGATTGTTCCCCTCTATTCGACATTGGTGAGGCCTCATCTGGAGTACTGTGTCCAGTTTTGGCCCCACATTACAAGAAGGATGTGGAAAAATTGGAAAGAGTCCAGCGGAGGGCAACAAAAATGATTAGGGGCCTGGAAAACATGACTTAT
This sequence comes from Lepidochelys olivacea, assembly GCF_965140295.1. Classification (NCBI taxonomy): domain Eukaryota; kingdom Metazoa; phylum Chordata; order Testudines; family Cheloniidae; genus Lepidochelys; species Lepidochelys olivacea. The sequence continues at coordinate 36,655,766 of NC_140411.1, read as the reverse complement.
GAGGAGAGGCTCAGGGAACTGGGATTGTTTAGTCTGCAAAAGAGAAGAATGAGGGGGGATTTGATAGCTGCTTTCAACTACCTGAAAGGGGGTTCCAAAGAGGATGGATTTAGACTGTTCTCAGTGGTAGCAGATGACAGAATGAGGAGAAATGGTCTCAAGTTACAGTGGGGGAGATTTAGGTTTAGGGGGATATTAGGAAAAACTTTTTCACTAGGAGGGTGGTGAAGCACTGGAATGGGTTACCTAGGGAGGTGGTGGAATCTCCTTCCTTAGAAGTTTTTAAGGTCAGGCTTAACAAAGCCCTGGCTGTGATGATTTAGTTGGGGATTGGTACTGCTTTGAGCAGGGGGTTGGACTAGATGACCTCCTGAGGTCCCTTCCAACCCTGATATTCTATGATTTTATGAAAGTACTTACTGAGATGCAGTGTCCATTGAATTCAGTAGTAATTTTATTGATGTAATGGCCTCATGTGATTGGTTTCTATATAACTACAGCCCCCAATTAGCCATCCTGTGGGAAAATGCATGGAAACAGAGGAAATATCAGCAAGCATTTCCTTCGGGAGATCTCTATATTTGTTTCACTGAGGCTTACCCCAATGTTCTGTGGAGTACAGGGAATCCATACACATCAGCATTTGGCCAGGAACAGCAACTGCCCTGGGATCTCTTCCTTAAAGGAAGATTTTCCCAAATGGGAGGGAAGTATATATCAATTCCCCACCAGCCTTCACAATCTGCCCCCTGCCCATCCCTCCCACCATTACAGAGCATAGAGTTCTTTTATGGGGGCAGCCAATTCCCCCTTAAACATGGGAGAGGGAGATCCATGCTCAGAGGTGCAGACCCAGGGGACATGATTGGGCCCTGACTTTACTTTTAAGGCTACTGTTCCAGGAGTGCCCTCTGACTGTATATGGTTACATAGATAATGGACAAGGTATCGGTAGATGGAGCTCAAGGTTATGTAGCATCATTTAAAACGTCTTTTTATGCACTGCAAATGTCTTCCTCTTTGCAGCTATTTATATAGGGCTTTTAACACCTGCTACCGCCGCTGCTTCTACTTTGTGCCATTTATCCACAATAATATGGTAATCCCTAACTCCACAGAATGACACCCAGCTGATGGCCTTTCCTTAAATGTTATGGAAATATTTAATAGGATTGATGGGAGTTTTTAGTTTTTTCATTTTAGTACTATGCCCTATAATTTCTGATTTGCATTGGGAACGTCTCCTTTGACCCTATTAACATGTGGCAACAGGAGGTATAAATGAGCAGCTGGAAATAGGTGACTGATTATTCATCTGATGCTGTTTTCTGTCATTGTGATGGTTGTACAGAGGAGCACATGTGTAAATCTAGCCTATTGCAGTTGTAAGTGCTGCTTTGGTCAGCATGGAAGGAGGTATGTGTCCCTTGAGCAACACTCTGCCCTTACTGCAATCTGTGATCTTTTCTTGCTGAGAATTTTTTAAATATTTTACTATCATTTTTTAGAAACCAAAATTCAGCACTGATGGAAGTGCTGCCACTCTTCTGGAAATTCCATCATGGTAGAGGAACATTTATGAATAACACTAGGTATCGGAAAGTCCCAGTATAGACAGTGCTGGATATACACTCAGAAAACAAAGCTTTGGGCTCTATATAACAACCTAGGTAGATTTGGTACAATCCCAAATTTTAGTGATCAGGAGCAGACAATGTTTACAGTGTATTTGCTGAAAAGTGGTAGGAAAAGAAAACCCTTATACTACATTACCTCCTGAAAAGTGACACTCTGAGAGCCTCTCTTTGTGCCAGAACTCTCTTTAATTTCAATGGAAGTTACCTGCAGAGATCAAGGGTAGAGTGGAGCCTTTAATGAGACATATGCTGCAAGCTAAATTTCTGAAACCCAAGAATCTGCTTTTTATAGTCACGTAATGAGAAATAGCTACAACTTGGTTTGATGTATCTAATCTGTCCACCCCTCCTTTATCAGTATTAATCCCTCTGCGACTGGATTGAATAAGTGTCCTGGATTGAACACTTACTCTGATATTGGATTTTCCATTTTTTGGATGAGAAAGATTGAGTAGAGCCTGTTTTTTTACTATATTTGTACAGTTCTTAGCACAATGAGGTGACAATCCTGAATTGGGATAGTAGCCACTACTGTAATGTGTAATTACTTTTATTAACATTGTTAATTGCAGTTATGATCTGATTAGATGAGGCAGTTGAAGATATGTTTAATCTAGGTCAGGGGTAGTCAATTTGAGCCTGAGAAGGAGCCAGAATTTACCAATTACATTGCCAAAGAGCCACAGTAATATGTCAGCAGCCCCCCATCAGCTCCCCCCTCGCCCTGCTCCCAGCACCTCCCACCCACCGGCAGACCTGCCAATTAGCGCCTCTCCCTCTCTTCCTGCACCTCCCGATCAGCTGTTTTGTGGCGTGCAGGAGGCTCTGGGTGGGACGGGGCAGGGCACGGCAGGGCCTGTGGCAGAGCCAGGGGTGGAGCAGTGAGCCCCCCCCCCCCGGCACATTGGAAAGTTGGCGCCTGTAGCTCCAGCCCCGGAGTCGGTGCCTGTACAAGAAGCCGCATGTTAACGTCTGACGAGCCGCATGTGGCTCCGGAGCCAGAGGTTGGCCACCCCGATCTAGGTAAATGCTCCCTGTAATTTCAATTCGTTTTCCTTTTCACTCAGAGTTTTCACGTGTTCATTTTAGCAATTGTTAGTTTACAGCCCAGTCATGAGTGTGCCTCAATATTAGGGGAATCACTTTATTATATATATATATATATATATACACATATTTAGTTTGCACTGTAGATTAGGAATGTTCATGATTTGGAATGAACAGCATGATATCAAGGTAAGACATTAGTTTCATTCTGCAAATAAAGGGTTTATACACATTACTGGAACTAAATAAATAGTCGTCTGAACTACAGTAACATTTACATACTTAAAGATTATTTATAATGAAATGGACTGAAGCTGCTATCCAAAGTACAGCATCTTTATTTGATTAAATGTAATCACATTTACTGTACAACTCAAGATGAATGATTTGTATACAGTTATGGAATATATTGAATATAACAGAATATATGCAGCTTATACTGTAACTAAGAGCAAGAGGGTGGGAGAAAGATCAGAAACTGACTAATCTTTCTGATGATAAAATATAGTTTTTTATTGCATTTAAAATGGAGTCTTGAGACCCAATTCTAAAGATTGCAAAACTGACACATGTAGCTGTATAAATTTAACCGTACACAGCCACAATGGTATCATTTAATCTTTATAAATACTGTAACTGTACTTCTTCATTTACTTAATATGCGCTAGGTACGAAGATTAAATTCTCCTGCTTCAAAAGCAATACATCTAAGAATATAAATGCTGAAGGTTGACATTTAAGACATCAACATTTATGTACCTTCTCCATCACCCAAACCTTAGTAGACAGGAAAATACCATTGAGGGGACCATGTGAGGAGGAGACAGAAGTTGTGGGATGTTTATGATTTAAATGCTGTCTCCTGCAGTTGCAGGGCAGGATGGTTTAGGGGAGGGTTGTATGCCACTTAGTCCTCACAGCAGCTGCATAGTCTGCTTCTTAAGGACTGCAGACATGACCATTAAGCAGCAGACCATGCGCTCCTGGGAAGATGATGTGGTGATCAACTTTGCGAGAACCAAAGATTAATTAGGGGGATCTGGTCAGGCTTTTACATTGTCTGCTGTTATCCAGCCAGGTTCTCAGAGATTGTGGACTCAAATTACTTATGCAAAAAATGTGAGTCAGTATCTTTTTATAAATTTTATTAAAACTATTAAACAAAAAATAAAGAAAACGTATCATCAGAGTTAAAACTACTATCAATAATATTACAGTAAACTATTGATTACTTTCATATTAATCTCATGTATCTCTCTCTTGTCTTATACTTAGATTGTAATTTCTTTGGGCCAGGGACCATATTTTTGTTCTGTGTTTATACAGCACCTAGAATCATAGAATATTAGGGTTGGAAGAGACCTCAGGAGGTCATCTAGTCCAAACCCCTGCTCAAAGCAGGACCAACACCAACTAAATCATCCCAGCCAAGGCTTTGTCAAGCCAGGCCTTAAAAACCTCTAAGGATAGAGATTCCACTACCTCCCTAGGTAACCCATTCCAATGCTTCACCACCCTCCTAGTGAAACAGTGTTTCCTAATATCCAACCAAGACCTCCCCCACTGCAACTTGAGACCATTGCTTCTTGTTCTGTCATCTGCCACCACTGAGAACAGCCTAGCTCCATCCTCTTTGAAACCCCCCTTCAGGTAACTGAAGGCTGCTATCAAATCCCTCCTCACTCTTCTCTTCTGGAGACTAAATAAGACCAGTTCCCTCAGCCTCTCCTCGTAAGTAATGTGCCCCAGCCCCCTAATAATTTTTGTTGCCCTTTGCTGGACTCTCTCCATTTTGTCGACATCCTTTCTGTAGTGGGGGGACCAAAACTGAACACAATACTCCAGGTGTGGCCTCACCAGTGCCGAATAGTGGGGAATAATCACTTCCCAATGCTCCCAATATGCCATTGGCCTTCTTGGCACCAAGGGCGCACTGCTGACTCTCATCCAGCTTCTCGTCCACTGTAATCCCCAGGTCCTTTTCTGCAGAATTGCTGCTTAGCCAGTTGGTCCCCAGCCTGTAGCGGTGCATGGGATTCTTCCTTCTTAAGTGCAGAACTCCTCACTTGTCCTTGTTGAACCTCATCAGATTTCTTTTGGCCCAATCCTGCAATTTGTCTAGGTGACTCTGGACCCTATCCCTACCCTCCAGCATATCTACCTCTCCCCCCAGCTTAGTGTCATCTCTGAATTTGCTGAGGGTGCAATTAATACCATCATCCAGATCATTAATAAAGATTTTGAACAAAACCAGCCCCAGGACTGATCCCTGGGGCACTCCACTTAATACCAGCTGCCAGCTAGACATGGAGCCATTGATCGCTACCCATTGATCCTGACAATCTATCCAGCTTTCTATCCACCTTGTAGTCCATTCATCCAATCCATATTTTTTAAACTTGCTGGCAAGAATACTGTGGGAGACCGTATCAAAAGCTTTGCTAAAATCAAGATATATCACATCCATTGCTTTCCCCATAGGCACAGAGCCAGTTATCTCATCATAGAAGGCAATCAGGTTGGTCAGGCGTGACTTGCCCTTGGTGAATCCATGTTGACTGTTCCTGATCACCTTCCTCTCCTCCAAGTGCTTCAAAATGGATTCCTTGAGGACCTGCTCCATGATTTTGCCGGGGACTGAAGTGAGGCTGACTTGTCTGTAGTTCCCCAGGTTCTCTTTTTTCCCTTTTAAAAATATGGGCACTATATTTGCCTTTTTTTAATCGTCTGGGACCTCCCCCAATCACCACAAATTTTCAGAGATAATGGCCAATGGCTCTGCAATCACATCAGCCAACTCCCTCAGCACACTTAGATGCATTAGATTTGGACCCATGGACTTATGCATGCCCAGCTTTTCTAAATAGTCCTTAACCTGTTCTTTCACCACTGAGGGCTGCTCACCTACTCCCCATGCTGTGTTGCCCAGTGCAGCAGTCTGGGAGCTGACCTTGTCTGTGAATACGGAGGCAAAAAAAGCACTGAGTACTTCAGCCTTTTCCACATCTGTCATTATGTTGCCTCCCCCTTTCAGTAAGGGTCCCACACTTTCCCTGACCTCGTTGCTAACATATCCGTGAAATCCTTCTTGTTACCCTTCACATCCCTTGCTATCTGCAACTCCAATTGTGCCTTGGCCTTCCTGATTACACCCCTGCATGCTCTGGCAATATTTTTATACTCCTCCCTAGTCATCTGTGCAAATTTCCACTTCTTGTAAGCTTCTTAGCACAATAGGGTCCATGACTAGGACTTCTAGGTACTATGGTTATACAGTTATAGCTGCTACTAAAAATCAAATCTTAATCAATTCAACCTACCAACCAAGTTAGACTCAATACTGGATTGAAGCTAAATCATGAAATCAATAGCAAAAATAATCAGTCCTTATATAAATTCTAGGAAGATGGCTGTATGTTTGGTTATAAATCCCTACTAAAGAATTTAACCCAAGTCAATCAAATCTATAATTTGAATCCAGTTATGTCACTTAATATTGAAACCAAATTATTATCTTATGTCTGGACCACAACCTCATAGCCAATTATAAAGCTTCCTTCTTACAAGTCAGTTCTTCTGTGATGCCTAACTTGTTCCTTCCTCCACCCCCACAGAGATATTATAATACAGACCTTAACAGAACACTCTCAATAAGCAGAAGTTTGACAACTTATTTGCCTCTCAGGACTTTAAGACACGGAGCACATTTTAATGACTACATTTATGAGAGAGTATTTACATCTGTTTAAATCTGCGGAAGAGTTCTTTGAGGCACCATGCCTGTGTGGGCTTTCTGGGTGCTGCTACAACCTGGATGAGCTCCCGGACACTCACCAAGCTACCATACTGGACCAATTCTTGGGTCACGTGCTCTTGGCTTGCTGGGGCTGGGCAAAGTATAGGCGCTGTGTCTGTGGCCCTGGGCCTCTAGGCACATTCTCCAGGTGTAGACCCCATGCCTGATACCTCTCTTGGCAATGGGGTCCCCACAGTCCAACTGTCTAGACCCTGAAACTAGTGCTGGCTCTCCCAAAACTCCCCTGTAGCTACTGCATGCTCTCAGAGTTCCACCAAAGCTGTGGACCCTCGGATTTATTGTTTCCCCTTGGAAACTGGGGGAGGTGGAGAGATAGTGCAACACAGATTGCAGAAGAATTTATAAACACACACTTTCCTCTTAGACAGCACAAGATATATACAGATCTACAGAAACACAACAAAACTCTGCGTACCAATCCCTGCCTCAGTTTCCTCACCACTCCAAGTGTCCTTGGGATTTGGTCAGTGTTTTTTTTTTTACAGGGTCCAAGATTCATCTTCTCCTGCCGAGCCTTGTCAGCTTCTGACACAGGTCTGCTCCCCTCTTTCTAATGGTTGGTGAGAGAGCCTTCCTTTCATAATGTCCCAGTCCTCTCATTCCCCACCCCCTTCCTCCTGTCAGGTGATTCTCTTCTGTGACTTCAGGTCCCTCTCAGATGATCTCTTGCTTGGTAACACCTTCACCTAGTCAGACTGATTGCCCAGGACAGCAGCTAGCTTGTTTTAGGATGCTTGCTTCTGAATGGGAGACCCTCGAGGCTAACAATCCTTGATTGCTCTTCATTGTTAGCCTTCTACTAGGGTCTGTATTCCCACATAAACTGTTCCTCTCACAGCTGTGTGTGCTGACTGCTGCTGTCTCCATAACACTAGGGAGAGATCTTACCTTGCTTCTGGCACTGGGGACGGGCTTCCACAGAGGAGAGAGGCTCCCATCCTTCATGAACCAGCATAGGAGAGCCTTTATCCATAAATAAATAGGAAGGGATTGTCAAATTTAATCACTTAAATGCTGAAACAAGATGTTCGAATTTGACATTTGGGTGGACTAATTAGCACTTGGGCAAAAATGTGATATTTATTGGGATGATCTGGGAGGGTCTCGGACAAGACTTAGATGTTTTATGAATTTGAAAATTGGGCCCTCAATTAAAGAAAATGTTGGTGTGTTAGATTGATCCTGATGTTTAAAAGTAAATAATTACACAACTAGGTTAATTGGGTTTGAGGTGAGAAGGGACCATCAGATCATCTAGGGTGACCTTCTGTACGTCACAGGCCACTAAATTTCCCTCTACATTAAACCCAAACTCAATAGCTGCACAAATGAGAACAAACATTTTGGGATATGTTGCATTAATACATTCTATTAATCAAAGGGATGTCTGGGTTCAACTTTTTTTTTAATGCTTTATTTGTATAGATTTCCAATAAAATCTGGATTTATAAAACAACCAGACTCAGGCGTGGCCATTGCTAAAGACGACCGTCAGATATTCTGGACAGATGAACTGACTTCTGACTTGCAGGGCAGTGCAGGGCAGTGGAACAATCCCCATAGAAGTACTAAGAATGCCTCTTCCTGGGACTGCAGGGGCGGAGCAGGATTTTCCTTGCAATTGCTGCTTCTGGGAGCAGGGGCTGGTGTGGCACCAGGCACAAGAACTGAGAGCAGGGAGCCAGTATCTCCTGTTTTCTCAATGCTCCCACTGCTGGCACCCTGGCAGCAAAGAGAGAGGAAGTAGCCACACTGGAATGCATAAGGATAAGGAAGTTGGGGTATAGGGTATGTGGGAGAGAGAGGGTGTTGCAGGAGCCAAGCCAGAGAGAGGGGGAAACAGGAGCCGGGGGCTGAGGGGAAGAGGGCAGAAGCCGGTGAGGGTGGATAGGAACAGATGGGTCCAGGGTTATATAATTTCAGAGAGGGATGGGGCAGAAACTGGAGGGTGGGAGAAAGCAACAGGGTGGAGGGTGATAGGAGCTAGGGGATGTGCAGTGGATAGAAGAAGAAAGAGGGGGTGGGTGGGCAAGAGTCCTGGTGGATGTTGGAGAGGAACTATGAGAAGGGAGCTGCAGCTAGGGTGGAGGTAGGGATTGGATAGGAATAGAAGGGTTTATAACCACTAGAGCATAATCCACTACAGAAGATGGAATTCAACCCATGAGTCCTCAGTCTAGAGACAGTCCAGTGCTGTCTGCAAATAGCTGTGAAACCTACTGGCAAAATGTGCCTTATCCTTGGACCGCAGAGGATATAGATGATAATAGCCTTCTGTTATTAACAGTTATTCTGTTAGCTCAACTGGTGGAAGTCCTTGTCAGAAGTTTGTGAAGCACTAAGATATTATGCATTATCAAAGCACTTCATAAAATCCCAGAGGGAAATTCATTTTGCATTCTGTGTGGATAGTGTGCCTTAAATAGGGCCTGGAGTCAACACTGAATGTGGAGGTTAAAAAGAAATATTGAATAATCACCCATATTCTGAATGAGGCCAGGGTGCTGTAGAAGAACTATTCTGGGATAATCTAATTAAAGACTATCATAATGCATATACAAAAGGGGGCTGAATTAAGGTTGCTCCTACAGACACAAAACAATAACATATAAGAACTTAAAAGAACATTTAAAGAACATTTAGGTTGTTAAGTCAAGTGCTCAGAAGTTATTAAATGCCAGACCTGCATGTACAATCTTAATCTGACCTATTTGTGCTTCCAACCTGTTCATTGAATGAACCATGGATCCTGTGTCAAAAATGGTATGAAATATTATAGTATATATGCAAAAGGGAGCATTTAACTCTGTGGTCAGAGCGGAAAAGACAGACCTTAGAGATATTATACAGGAAAATTTGCTGAGATTTAGATACAGCCTGGATGTGGATCTTATCTGTAAGATAGTTCTCCATATTAGGAGAAATCCTAGACAACCTGTGTTGATCAGCTTCCAGTTTTCAAAACCCCATAATTATTCTGGTAATGCCTAACACCCTAAATGCTGGTGGTGCCCATTCAGGCCCCCATGTCAATTTAAGTTAAAACTGCAATATGGCCCACTGCCTACAGCGACTAAAACACTGCTTCAGTGTTTTGCACACAGAGCTGGCTGCAAAAATAAAGTGAGTGGTCACACTTTCCTAACCCTTCCCATTTCCCCTACCTTGCTGTTGTGTATGTTTTCTCTATTTGTCTGTTTTCTTTTCCCTGGATCCTTTTCATAAAGAGAACAGAGACTGGTCAATGATAAAATGAATTTATGAAAAGATGGTCTTGCTCAAGAAATCTGATTAACTTCTTTGGGTGAGTGACAATGAGAGCTGACAGGAGAGAGGGAAGAGATATAATCTACTTGGACATCAAGAAGTCTTTTCATACAGTGCTACATAAAAAGGGAGTATATGATGCTAGTAAGTATGTTATTGATGGTGAAATGTTCAATTGGATAAAAATTAGCTTAGTGACCAAGATCAGAGTATAGTGGTAAAATGAATACAGACTGAGGAAGACAAAAGTGTCAAGCAGAGTTCTTCTGGGATTGGTTCGAGGGCCATCTTTAAAGGGACGATGCTGTGATGGGTCAAAGGCTGCAAAGACCCTAATCAGTAAAAGGACAGTGAGCGTGAGTGAGAAATGAATGTAAAGCCATCAGTTAAATGTCTGGTGTAACAGTTACAGAAACAACCAGAATAGAAAAGACTGTTCAGACAGTAAATGAGCATCAAGATTATAACTATTCATCACTTGTAGTACACTTCACCCATTCACCCCAAGCACTTTACAAAGGAGAAAAAGTATTGTTGCCTCCCTTATAAAGATAGGGAAGCTGACACAAAGGCATGCAGAGAACTTGCAAAGGTTCTTCTTCTTTGGGCAGCCACGTGGAGGATTTGTCTGGCCAGTTTTGGGTGCTCCAACAGGGGAAGTGTCAAAGTAGTTTGAAGCCATTCGTGTCTTCTGAAAATTTAATCATAGTTTGTGAGGTGCATGGCATGCGGGTGGGTGCTCAGGCCTCCCCTGGGTGGCTGGCTAGTTCAAAACCCCATTGCGATTCTGACAGTGCTATTTTTCCAGTCCCTAAATATGTCTCACTTTCCAAGTGCCCCCAGGTTCTTAAAGCAACCTTCTCAGGGCACCTTCTGTGAACTAGTGGAATAGAACACAGACCTGATCTGTACCTGGAGGAAACTCAATCCCTCACCTTTGCAGGGGTAGGAAGGAGTATGCCCTGCCCTATGACATTTATAAGTGGTATTTATGCACCTTCTCTTTTAGGAAACACTTTGACATTTAGTTCTCTAAGCTGGTAAAAGTGGTGTTCCCCAGGCCTCTGTACTGGGCCCAGTCCCATTTAACATATTCATACAGAATATGGAAAAAGGGGTAAACAGTGAGGTGGCAAAATTTGCAGATGATACAAAACTACTGAAGATAGTTAAGTCCCAGGCAGACTGCGAAGAGCTACAAAAGGATCTCTCAAAACTGGGTGACTGGGCAACAAAATGGCAGATGCAATTCATTGTTGATAAATGCAAAGTAATGCACATTGGAAAACATAATCCCAACTATACATATAAAATGATCGGGTCTAAATTAGCTGTTACAACTCAAGAAAGAGATCTTAGAGTCGTGGATAGTTCTCTGAAAACATCCACTCAATGTGCAGCGGCAGTCAAAAATGTGAACAGAATGTTGGGAATCATTAAGAAAGGGATAGATAATAAGACAGAAAATATCGTATTGCTTCTATATAAATCCATGGTACGCCCACATCTTGAATACTGAATGCAGATGTGGTTGCCCCATCTCAAAAAAGATATATTGGAATTGGAAAAGGTTCAGAAAAGGGCAGCAAAAATGATTAGGGCTATGGAATGGCTACCGTATGAGGAGAAATTAATAAGACTGGGACTTTTCATTTTGGAAAAGAGATGACTAAGGGGGGATATGATAGAGGGCTATAAAATCGTGACTGGTGTGGTGACAGTAAATAAGGAAGTGTTATTTACTCCTTCTCATAACACAAGAACTAGGGGCCACCAAAAGAAATTAATAGGCAGCCGGTTTAAAACAAACAAATTATTTTTTCATACAACACACAGTCAACCCATGGAACTCCTTGCCAGAGGATGTTGTGAAGGCCAAGATTATAACAGGGTTCAAAAAAGAACTAGATAAGTTCTTGGAGGATAGGTCCATCAATGGCTATTAGCCAGGATGGCAGGGATGGTGTCTCTAGCCTGTTTGCCAGAAGCTGGGAATGGGAGACAGGGGATGGATCACTTGATGATTACCTGTTCTGTTCATTCCCTCTAGGGCACCTGGCATTGGCCACTGTTGGAAGACAGGATGCTGGGCTAGATGGACCTTTGGCCATTCTTATATTCTTAGGTTCTAATACACAAATTAAGAAGGACAATATGTATATTTGCCACTTACTGACATATTTTTTAAAATTGACAAACTGTCCTTCTAAGTAACCTTTGCCCTCAGAGTTATTTTGAAAGGTGAATTGGGGCGGTCATGGATCTGAGAACAAGACAGGCCCTGCTTACTTTGTTCTGGGAATGCTAACTCAGAAAAGCTACCAACAGCACCATTTCTCTATGTCCCTGCAGCCACACACATTTATCTGCCACCACATCCTTGATAAACTGGCAGCTAGGCCTTGTCCACACCAGAAAGTTATACAAACTAACTAGACTGGTTTAGTTAAAATAGTGCAATCTCACTAATGATGGACACAGTTACATTGGTACAACGGTTCTTTACATTGGCATAGCAAGCAAAGTAACTATGACAAAGCAGCCATTTAGCACCTCACATGAGAGGATTAGAACCCAGGTCTCCTGACTTTGTACCTTATGCACTGGACCATGTCAAATGCTCCAATTAGAAGAAACACTGGTTATTATAGAGGGACATATGATAGGTTGCTTTATATTTCCCATTACACGGGATTCTGGCAGCTTTGAGAAGTTCTCAGGTCTCCATTATTTGCAGCAGGCCTTTGATATTTAGCAGGAGGAATCCTGTTGGCCTACAGAAGTGACTTTTCTTTGTCCCAGGAAATTCCATCCAGATTTGGCTGAGATACAGTGTTGAAAATTTCCATTTCCCTTCTCACCCTTGTGTTCCTTGGAATGTTGGCAGCCTGCTCAAATCACTGCACATTCTGAGGCCAGGCTCATATCTGCAACAGCATCACCACTATCACACATTGGGTAAGGAAATCAGGGATCGGCCATAGTGGAAGGGAGGAGAGAGTAAAAGGCTGAATTCCCTCCCTTTGGTAAAGCCCTGAAAACATCCCAATGCTCCCGTGGCACATGTCCTCCTTTCTCCAAGGGCCCACAACCCGCTTCCCCAACTCCTAGCTGAGGGAAGAAAGACGGGCTGGAGTCCTCCACTAACTCCTCCAGACCCAGAAGTTGACCTGGGGCAAATCCTATCTCTGGGGACAACAAATGGAGCAGGTGCTTTCTTATCTCTGGAGACAGACTGGATTAGGCTTCCCCCAACCACCTTCTGGATCTAGCAACCCACCTCCCAGTAGTAAATCTGGTATTTTCTAATTTGCAAGTGCTTGACTTCATAACCTAAATAGCATTCTTTTTAATGTCATTTTTTGTGTTTAATATAGAGAAAAGTGCTACCTACTAAGACTAAACATGAGATGTTGTTTGGGTTACCATATTACAGGAAATAGTGAAGAATCAGAAAAGATACAGAAGATGGCTGCTAGTAAGAGAAAGAGTCCATGGGCTATATTGCTATGGTGACACATTAAAATCCCTAGTATTAATTTGAAAAGAAGCAATTAAGAAGGGATATAGTGGAGGCATAGATAATTCTGTGAGGGATAGAGGAAGTGGATGCCATAAAGCTGTTGGAAAGGTGGCAAATTCAAAAACAAGAAAGCATGAATTATATTAAAAGAGGACCAGACATTTTATTACAGGTAATTAATATGCAGAGTAGTTTAAAGCTGAATCCACTGGAGTTATTCTGTATGTACAGTAGTTTAAGCACAATCAGAATCTGATCCACAGGGATTTAGGAGTCTTTTTTTCCTTCTCTGATGGACATGCCTCAACAGGGGATGGTTTTGTACGCTATCAGGGGTCTTAATTATTAAACAGCAAAATCTGGCATACATTATGCTAACAAATCATTCCTGCTTGAAGTGTCACAAGTGACAAATAACCCCAATCAGCAATTCAGATCTGTAGCAGAGTAGGAAAGCATTTAATGTGAATATAAAACTACATTGTTTTTGTAGAAAACTGACAAGTTTTAGCCAATATCTATGGCTACATTATACAAAGTATTAAATTCATGCTGAACTAGGAAAAGGCAAATTACAAATTAGTCTTCTGACAGGATGATTCCTGTTCCTTTACCAGCATAGCTACACACAATATACAACAGAGGGAGTTTTGTTGCGTGCTTGATAGCAATGAATAATACCATTCATCTGAATGAGAAAGAAAACCCGCAGTGAAAATTTGTGGCTCAATATGGCAACTTGTTAAACTAGACAAAATAATTTTGCTGTCAAGGTTAAGAAATGTAATAAAATAGCAGGGCATTCAGATGCACAGTTGAAAAAACTGCTTAGCAATTTATTACGAGTTATCTGAATTTCTAAAAGGATTCCTCCCATATCACCTCCAAAAACAGGAATGGAGGTTGGCTATGGTCACCAGTTTACCTTAGGTTTTATATAGGATGAGTGGTGGCAGCAAGCTGCAGAAAAAAATCAAAATAAAGAGCTATTCTCTCTGGAATAGTTGTTGGAAGGTTGAAAGGTTTTCTTTCAAAGATGAGTACTAAAGTTAATAAGGTAATGTTAGTAATTATGGAGAAAGCTACAGTGCAGTCACATGACTGCATTCACATTTCTTGTCTGGTAAAACCTTTTAGCCTGAATAGTTTTGATTGATGCTTTAAACCAAAGATTTATATTGTATAGCTTTCTGATCATGAGGATGGTATTTGTGGGCATATGTATAGACATGCAGGTCCCAAGCCTGTGAAGATTTAAAGACTGAGTAATCCTATTGACTTCAGGAGAACTACTTAGTGAGTATAGTTAAACACATGTATAAGTCTTTGCAAGACTGGGGCCATAATGTTATAAATGAGAATAAGAGGGAGAGAAAATACATGTTGGCTTGGAGTGATAGAAAAGTTTTGTCTTAAATTTTGAGAAGTGTCCACTATGTTTTGGGTGCCTCGCTTGCAGACTTGAGGGTCTGATATTCAGAGGTGCTCAGCACAAACAATGGAATAACTATATGACTCATGAATGGCAAAGCCAGGAGTGAGCTCTGTAGCTCTTGCAAAACTTAAACATTAAAGCCTCAGTGCCACACTATTAGGAAGTCTAATTGCGTCACCTTTGTTACAGAAACAGGTCTGTCATAAATATAAAGGGAAGGGTAAACCCCTTTGAAATCCCTCCTGGCCAGGGGAAAGCTCCTCTCACCTGTAAAGGGTTAAGAAGCTAAAGGTAACCTCGCTGGCACCTGACCAAAATGACCAATGAGGAGACAAGATACTTTCAAAAGCTGGGAGGAGGGAGAGGAACAAAGGGTCTGTCTGTAGTCGTTTTGGCCGGGGACAGAACAGGAATGGAGTCTTAGAACTTTTAGTAAGTAATCTAGCTAGGTATGTGTTAGATTATGATTTCTTTAAATGGCTGAGAAAAGAATTGTGCTGAATAGAATAACTATTTCTGTCTGTGTATCTTTTTTGTAACTTAAGGTTTTGCCTAGAGGGGTTCTCTATGTTTTTGAATCTAATTACCCTGTAAGATATATACCATCCTGATTTTACAGGGGGGATTTCTTTATTTCTATTTACTTCTATTTTTTATTAAAAGTCTTCTTGTAAAACACTGAATGCTTTTTCATTGTTCTCAGATCCAAGGGTTTGGGTCTGTGGTCACCTATGCAAATTGGTGAGGCTTTTTATCCAACATTTCCCAGGAAAGGGGGGTGCAAGTGTTGGGAGGATTGTTCATTGTTCTTAAGATCCAAGGGTCTGGGTCTGTAGTCACCTAGGCAAATTGGTGAGGCTTTTTACCAAACCTTGTCCAGGAAGTGGGGTGCAAGGTTTTGGGAAGTATTTTGGGGGGAAGGACGCGTCCAAACAGCTCTTCCCCAGTAACCAGTATTAGTTTGGTGGTGGTAGCGGCCATTCCAAGGATAACGGGGGTAATATTTTGTACCTTGGGGAAGTTTTGACCTAAGCTGGTAAAGATAAGCTTAGGAGGTTTTTCATGCAGGTCCCCACATCTGTACCCTAGAGTTCAGAGTGGGGGAGGAACCGTGACATGGTGGCACAGTGGTGGGATTAACCTGAAATCATTTTGAGATCCAGTTGAGATTTTTTGAACTAGAAATACAGATTTTAAAAAGGAATTTTTAGGAAGTCCAGAAGGCAGCTTTGAAACTGAAAGCAGCTTGGTTTCTCTCTGCTTTGTGGCCAAGCAGAGACAAAAGGGGATTATCTTGTGAATTGCAGGTTTTCTTGCCTGGAGGCAGGGTACTTAACTCCTGCAGGGAAATTCACAGTCTTCCAACCCAGAGGTTTTTTTTTTTTCTTTTCTTCCTAAAAGTAAATAGGGGGTGTGTGCTCTACCCATTTGCCTGGAGACAAAAGTGGCAGGGGTTTTTTTTAGGATTTTGATTTTTTTTTTTGTTTTACAAGGAGCACAGGTTTGAAAAGAAATTTTTTTTTTCCTTTGGGCTGGGTAAGCAGTTTTCCAAGTAGTTGGAGGTTTTTTGCTTTAATTTGGGCCCAGAGCAGAGACAAGGGAATTGTCTTTTTCTGTAGGCTGACAATCACTATCAGAGAATAGGTACTCTATTCCAGCACAGCAAAAGTTTACAGCCAAGTTTTGTTTGTTTATTTCTAAACCTCGGGTGTAAAGTTAGTTAAAAACAGAGAGGTTAGAATGGCCAAATCCTCAGCTCGACTACAGCTGGAATTAGCCAAATTTCAGGCTGAGGAAAAACAAAGGGAACATGAAAGACAGATAGAACTCATGCGGCTGAAGGAGGAGGAGAAGGAAAAAGAGAGGAAGCATGTGGAGGAGATGGAGAGGATAAAGGCCCAGCAGAATATACCAACAAACCCTAGCAATCCTTCTCCAGGTACCACTTCCCATCCCAGATATACGAAGGAATTTCAAAAAATTGTATTGGAAACTATTTTTTTCATCTCTCCACCACATGTTTTAGTTGCCATGAGTCTAACTGTACAGGTCCTGAAGGAAGTAACTAAAAATGTTACACGTAAAAAAAATATCTAAAATACTTCTTCTAAGATATAATAATGTCATGACATTAAAGTCCAGCATTAACCAGATTGTTACCAGGCAGAGTATATTAGTCCCAGAAGTTCTCCCCACAATTTACCAGTATCTAGATATCAGCTCGTGCCTTGTTTAAGACAATAAAGCTACAATGCCAGGTGTGGTACCACTCTGTTCTAAGCCACATTCTACCAAGTTTGAGATATCCTCTGACAGGTGCATTTTGGGAAGGCCCGCCTTTCTCCCAGCCCAGGTCAAAATAACCTGGAGAGGGAAACATGTCTTCCTGGATTCAAGGTGGAAATCCACAGATCTCTGGGCATGCCAGTAAGGATGAAACCTGAAATGCTAAAGAACCTAATGTCTGCTGAACAATCTGTTTCTTTGAATAACACCCCAGTTGTCAATCAGGGGGTGGTTGAAGGGAAAAAAAATCTTTCCTGGTTGATGGTAAGGCAGTATACACCGACTCCCTGATTGGCAGCTGGGGTGTTATTCAAAGAAACAGATTGTTCTGCATACATTAGGGCAGAGGTTCTTAAACTTTGGTCCACAGACCTTCAGGTGATCCGCAGATAGTTCCCTCTAAGGTGTGCACCTGGGTGGCTGCACATGAGAGAATGAAGGGCCGCCCACCTAATTAGTGGAGCCGCACAGATTTCACTTCACTAATTAGGTGCCTGTATCCTGGAGAAGACGCACATGTAAGGTGAGGTGGTGGCCTTGGGAGGAATAGGGGGTAGGTGGGAAGGAGAAGTGGGGTGAGAAGAGGGGGTGGGGCAAATTTGGGATGTGCAGGGCTGCAGCAGTCAGAGAAAGAGGCGACTTTCCCCAGCTCCAGGGCTGCTGGGGAGAGATGGCCCTCCTTCCCAGCCCCAGCTCAGGATTGCCGCGGCAGGGGAGATACCCCCTTCCTTCCCAGCCCTAGCTCGGGGGCTACCATGGCAGGGGAGAGAGGGCACATCCATCACATTAGAAAGGTAAGACTGCTGATATTAAATATGAGTTGTGTGTTTTTATTTGTAGAACAAAAATTGTTAATTATTATTTAGGGTTTTTTTTATACGGCGCTTTTATCCAAAGCACTTTACAATAGTTAGCTAATGGTACAAACAATGTTTAGAGAGATCATTAAGTGGTCCGCTGAGATCCTCAGCAATTTTCAAGTGGTCCACAAAAAAAAAAAGTTTGAGAACCACTGCATTAGGGTCTCTAGCATTTCAGGTTTGATACTCCAGGGTGGTAGATCATGCATAGAGCATTATCAATAACGTCCATTGATTTAAATGAGAGATCTGCATGCAGAATGATGGCACAGAACCACAGTTTCAAAGACCCGCTATTCCCATGAAAGCAGTAGTTCAAAAAAGATGCCAGCAAGTGTAGAGCTTATTGAAACTGGCTTACCATCAACCATCTGTTTGTTTATTTCCATTAGCTATACAGATTAGACTACAAAAAGGAGCTACTGGACACATGTATGGAGGGCTGGGGGGCGGGTACGAAAATATGCTTACATTATATTTTACATTGTGTGTTACAAAAAGGGTTTATGTTCATGTATTTCTGATTCACTAGTGATTGTAATGATTTACCATATGTCTGTATCTGTATTAAACTACAAACTCCATTTTTATGAGTGTCATTTTGGTTGTAAGACTGTACTGTCCCTCCCCTGTTTTCATTTTGCCTCCATCTTGGACTGAAATTGACAGAAGGGCGAACAATACAGAGCAATCAAGGGTATTAAACTGAACTGTCTCCTATTCAAATGCAAGCACTCTCAGACAAGGACTTAGCTAACATCCAAAGAAACCTGTCCTTTCAAGTGAGCTAGGAACCAAGCAATGGATCACTTAACAGGCAGCTGAAGTGACCCAGGGTGGTCATTTGACAAAGGGGACTTCAACTTTATAAAAGAGAGGCTCTCTCCCTGGCCATCTTGAGAGAAAGGAAGAAAAGAGAACCCGAAGGCTGAGTAGGAGGAGAGGGATGCAGGGAGACATAGGACTCCTGAAAGGACTGCTGTTAAGTCAAAGGGTTCTCAAAGTAGTAGTTAAACTAAGGTAGAGATTTGTGTGCAGGTTTTATTGTTTTTTGATAGATCTGTACATATCTTTTCCCCCCCTATAGGAATAAACTGTGTGCGTCTTTAGAAATCCCCTTCCAGAGTCTGTTACTTGCTTACACTGTGATGTAGCCCCTGAAGAGGGAAACTTTGTGAAACTCTGAGAGCATGTAGCACTTACTGGGGAGGTTTGGGAAAGCCAGCACTAGTTTCAGGGCTCAGGCGGTTGGACTGTGAGGTCCCCACTTCTAAAAGGGGCATCTCAGACATGGGGTCTGCACCTGGAGTGTGTGCCTTGCAGCCCAGGGTCAGAGACAGTGCCTAAACTCTGGGCAGCCCAAGCAAGCCAAGAGCATGTGGACCCAAGGATTAGTCCAGTACAGTAACTTTGTGAGTGTCGATCAGGGAGAGCTCATCAGGGCTGTAACAGTGATGTCACCTGGGCACACATGGAAAGAGGAAAGGAAAAACAGTGGTGTCCACATGCCAGTCTCTCGCAAAACACATTATCAGCTAATGCTTTCCTGACAGTGAGTATATTAGGACACTGGTGTAATTTCAACTGGAACTGAAATTCCACTGAATTTTAAATAACTTTTGCATGTCAGGAGAGACATCAGCATACCAGAGTGATGCATATGGTATAATATCTGAAAATAAGTTCAAGCGTCTCTTGATCTTGGCAAACAAATTTCACTTGCACAGAAGCCATGCATCAAAGAAACTATAAAGCACATGTGCAGTATAAAAATGGGTATACACTGGGATTTTTCAGTATTGCCATCAGTGGCAGAACAGTAAATATTCTTGCCAGACAAAAAAAATCTTCAGACAAAAACGCCAATACACATCAGATAAGACATTGGGCTTTACAATGTTCTGCACTTTATTTTGAGATATAGCATATTAAACAACTACAGTTTTCCCCCCTTTTTCTGCTACACCACTTGGGTGGTGTGCTTGATTTCCTGTGAGAAGATCTGCTACAATTATGCTGAGGTAACAATTAAATCTCTGTGTGTTGGCTGACCTTAGCTGTCACCTCTATTTTTACCTCCCCTTGAGGGTTTTAAATTCATTCAATTTCTGCTTCTTTTTACAGTGATTCATGAATAAGAGCCAGTTAGAAAGAGTAAAATCTAGACAGTACAAAAATGTCTTTATAGGTTAGCTAATATAATGATTTTAAACCTACATTATTTTATTTGAAGCTTTCATCGCCATTATTTACTGGCAAAGCAATAATCTCAGCGTGATACAAAATATCCTGACATTACAGCCCCAAAAAAACACCCCCCCAAAAACATTCATTTTCAGTTTCTCAAATTTTGGGTGCCCAACTTGAGCGTTATTTGCAGAGGTGCTTCTGGGGGCACATCCAGAGTGTCCTCCACTCTGTGCACTGGTTTCCTGTAGAATTTTGAATCAAGTTCAAGGTCTCGGTCCTTATCTTCAAGAGACAGGGCCTAAGACAACTAAAAGACCACCTAAAGCTCCAGGACAGAGATCTGATCAACAGCTTCACTCCTCTGGCGTATCGGAATGCTCTACAATAAGGTTAAAGCTCATTTGTGCAGGAGACAACATTCTTCGGGACTGATCTAAGACTATGTAGAATGAAATCCCCCAGAATCATCACAAACCTCACAACCTTCTTCGCCAAACACAAGGCACATTTCTTTGACTTATCTTATCTGACAAACACATAGCAATATGTATGTTTAAAAAACCCTAATAAAGCAAGACACTCCACTGGACATGCTTCTTCCCAGGAAAAAGAAAACATGTGATTGATATTAGTCATTGCCTCATGCTCAGATACTACAGTGAGGAGTGTGATATAAGAACCTGCACAGATTAGAATAGAAGTGTTGAGCATCCACAACTCCAACTGAATATAATAAGTACAAATGTAATGAAAACAATTTCTCCTACCCTGTCCTCACCCAGTTCTGAAATTACATCCCATTTGTGGTTTACTACAATTCTATTACTACATTTATCAGTTACTGGTCAGCATGTATAGTCATGGGAATGAAAGTAGACTTCAGGTCAAGCTTCTAGTAAGACATACACTACAGGTCAGGGATCTCAAACATGCAGCCCACCATAGCTCCCCTCACCCCTTGCCCCACCTGCCCCTGCCCCCCCGAGCGTGCTGCATCCCGCTCCTCCGCCTACCTCCCAGTGCTTCCCGCCGCCAAACCAGGAGGGAGTGGGGAGGAGCGGAGATGCTGCGCGCTCAGGGGAGAAGATGGAGAAGAGGCGGGCCCGGGGTGGGGATTTGGGGAAGGCGTTGGAATGGGGGTGTGGAATGGGCGGGAAGAGGCAGGGCAGGGGTGGGGCCTAATGGAAGGGGAGGGGTGGGGTGGGGCGGGGCAGAAGCGGGGGAGGGGGGTTGCATCTTTGTAAGAAAAGGTGTCAGTGATGCGGCCCTCGGGCCAATGTACTAGTTCTCATGTGGCCCTTATGGTGGTTTGAGTTTGAGATCCTTGTTATAGGTGCAGGGTAGGAACAGAGTGCTGCCCAAGGTGCTGAAATATACTGGATGAGATTTAGTATGCAGAATATTCTGTGTGTGAAAGCATGGACTTGCTCTAATAGGCTAGAGTTTAGGATTTTTTTAGTGCTCATGAAAACAGTGATCAGACGCTATTGTCTTGATCTTGGTAGCATAACATACACATTTCCTTATTCTGTCATTGCCTACTATTGTTCAAACTTAGAAATTTCACTCCACATGCCTTATACATCTGAAATCAGCATGTGAAGATGACCTCTTGATTTAAACATGTTGGAGTGTGGAGAATATTGCTAAATTATAAGTCCTCTCTGAATTAAGGAGGTTTTTGTCTGTTTTTGCATATAAGCAAGTGGTGAGCGGAGACATCCATCTCTATGCTGAACTATAGTTAGCTGTTTTATCTCTTCCTCCTATCATCTCCCCACCCCCTTTTGTCCCATCCAACTGCCACCACCATGTCTGACACTTAAACTGTAAGGTCTCAGTTTTCAAAGCCTTCAGTGCACCACTCCTTCCTAAACATTGGATAGAAAAGAGAGGGTTTACAGCATGTACTGAAGAACAAAGTGTGCCTTATTTTAATGACCAGGCCATAGCATTTTATTGTTGTTGGTTTTGTTTGTTTGTTTTATTGCCTGAATGTAGACTTTGCAGTTAGCATGATGTTACATCAGTGCATTCAGAATGGTCACCATGGGGGCAAGTTAAATGAAAAAAGCAGAGAGGGAGGATTATGGCAGGTTTTTCTGCAAGTTGGAAGGAAGGGGCATCACTGGCTGTGAGATTAATTTGCAAATGAGAAGAAAGGACGGTAGGAGAGGAAGGGTTTAAGAGGCTGTCTCTCCGAACACTGCCCTTCTAGCTAGTCCAGGTGGTGATGGCTGTCATTTTTTACTTTCTACTGCATTAGACTGAAATAGCACACAAAAGAAATACACATCCCAGGCCCTATGCACCCTTCTCTGTGTCTTAAAAATACATTACACAATCATTCAGAAGCAAACTAGTAGCACATTCTACCTCTCATATAACCAACCTCCAGGGAACAACACAGTACAAACCAATTTAAACCTTCCCCTCCTTCAAACTTCCAAAAGAAACCCACATCCCAACCCCATCCCCCTAGTTCACCCCAAATGCCTGCTCAGAATGAGAGAGTCTCAGCATGTCCTGAAGTTCAACAAATCCAGGCTGTTCCTGATTGGTGGGGCAGTGGTGGTGGGGAGGAAATCACAGAGCTGAGGGCCTTTTTCTGAGAACACCCTGCCCACACCTCTCTCTCCTCTACCAAGGGAGTCCTCCCTCTAGCACCTGATCGCAATTGCAGCCCCTCAGACATTATAGCTTAAAAACACTTTGGCTTCCAAGTAGGATGTAAGAGGCAGCCATTACAGATCTCTGGCAGTGTGTGTGTGTAACAGTAAATTTGCCAAAAATGCAATTTAAGGTAACACAAAAACTATTTATGAATTTGACACAAATTCACTGATTTAGTTACAGCCAAAAGCATTTCTTGGGGGAAATGAAGTGCCATTCACAAAATGGACAGCGGAGGAGGAGGTGCCACCCTTATAAGCTTTATCTCAGGATTTATCAGACTCTTGTGGGAGACCCAGATTCAGTTGCTCCCCCGCCTGTTGCGCAGAAGGGATCTCCCACATTGCATGAGAGTACCTTAGCCACTGGATAATGGGATATTCTGAGTCGGGTCTCTCAGTCTTTCCTGTTAAAACTGTTCTGCTTTTTATAAATTAGCTAGTAATCGGAACAGGGACACAAACTCAGGTCACCCACCTCCCAGGAGAGGGACCTAGCCCGCAGGCCATAGAGTTAGTCTCACTCCTTTTGGCTGGCTCCAATAACTATTTATGCACTGTGGAATAGCTTCAACAGGAGAGCTTGAGAATGACATACTTTAAAATATCCCATAGCCCAGTGGGTCGGCCATCACTTTCCTTCAGAGTGGGAGACTAAGATCAAATCCCCTCTCCACATCAAACAGAGGGGGAAATTTTACTCAGCTCTCCCACTGGTCTGAAGCTTATAAAGGAGACTCCTCTTCCTCCAGTTGTTTTGTGAATCTACTCCTTTGCAAGTTCCCAGAAACAAAATGTTTCAGGTAGAATGAAATGTTTTGTTTGACCCACAACAGACATTTTCAATTTACTGAAAATTTTCAGAACTTTCAAATTCAGTTTGAGCTGAACACATTTTCTTCTTCTTTTTTGGACTGGCCTGCAACCCCCTAAAATCAGTTATTCTCCACGCTTAAGGCAGCACACAGTGGGATACTTCCTTAAACAGTGAGTTGCTGCATTCTTCACTTAATTGAGTTGAAGGTGTAGTCCCAAACAGAGGGAAATGCAGCAATCCAATCTACAGGCGAAAAGTAGAGTGGCAAGGTAATCAAAAGAATGGATGCAGCTTTCTTGTCAGACACAGATGGGGAAAATAGCATTCTTTTTCATTGCTGTTAATTTATCTTCTAGAAAGGAATGGGAATCTTCCCAGCTCCCAAACTGTGATCTTTGCAGTAAACAGCATCTGAACAATTTCAGTCAAGAGGGCCAATACAATCTCAGCTAAATCCTCCAGTTGTCACCCCAACTCAATATAATCACATATATTTTATCTGGTGCAGACCCAAATCACTCACTACCATGCCCAGTGTCACCCAGCCACTAGGAAAGATGCTCAACTGAACTCTCAAGACCCCCAGACAAGATAGAGTTGTAATGTTAAGTGTTGTCTCCATAGTCAATATGCTACAACCCATCTCTTTTCAATAATTCTGACAGTTTCACTTGCACATTGCATAAGAACCCTGTGGTACCTCACTCAAGGGAACAAGTATAAAAGAAGAACAATTGCCCAACATTACCCTATACGATTTTTCTGCAAAAAAGTAAGGCAACCATGCTGAAAGCAGCCCTCTCCACTCCCGCCATGGAATGCTAATGTGCAAACACTGCATCATAAGAATTGTATCAAAGGCAGTTGCCAGAAGTAATAATATCTTCAAGGACACCTGGTCAGTACACATCACCAGGAGAAGATCCTCAAAGTATGGGCTGGATGAATGCACTATAAGGTGGGTAGAAAGCTGGCTAGATTGTTGGGCTCAACGGGTAGTGATCAATGGCTCCATGTCTAGTTGGCAGCCGTTGTCAAGTGGAGTGCCCCAGGGGTCAGTCCTGGGGCCGGTTTTGTTCAATATCTTCATAAATGATCTGGAGGATGGTGTAGATTGCACTCTCAGCAAATTTGTGGATGATACTAAACTGGGAGGAGTGGTAGATATGCTGGAGGGGAGGGATAGGATACAGAAGGACCTAGACAAATTGGAAGATTGGGCCAAAAGAAATCTGATGAGGTTCAATAAGGATAAGTGCAGGGTCCTGCACTTAGGACGGAAGAATCCAATGCACCGCTACAGACTAGGGGCCGAATGGCTAGGCAGCAGTTCTGCGGAAAAGGACCTAGGGGTGACAGTGGATGAGAAGCTGGATATGAGTCAGCAGTGTGCCCTTGTTGCCAAGAAGGCCAATGGCATTTTGGGATGTATAAGTAGGGGCATAGTGAGCAGATCGAGGGACGTGATCGTTCCCCTCTATTCGACGTTGTTGAGGCCTCATCTGGAGTACTGTGTCCAGTTTTGGGCCCCACACTACAAGAAGCATGTGGATAAATTGGAGAGAGTCCAGCGAAGGGCAACAAAAATGATTAGGGGTCTAGAACACATGACTTATGAGGAGAGGCTGAGGGAGCTGGGATTGTTTAGCCTGCAGAAGAGAAGAATGAGGGGGGATTTGATAGCTGCTTTCAACTACCTGAAAGGGGGTTCCAAAGAGGATAGCTCGAGACTGTTCTCAATGGTAGCAGATGACAGAACGAGGAGTAATGGTCTCAAGTTGCAGTGGGGGAGGTTCAGATTGGATATTAGGAAAAACTTTTTCACTATGAGGGTGGTGAAACACTGGAATGCGTTACCTAGGGAGGTGGTAGAATCTCCTTCCTTCGAGGTTTTTAAGGTCAGGCTTGACAAAGCTCTGGCTGGGATGATTTAACTGGGAATTGGTCCTGCTTCGAGCAGGGGGTTGGACTAGATGACCTTCGGGGGTCCCTCCCAACCCTGATATTCTATGATTCTATGATTCTAATGTCACACATGTGGTCTCTGTGCCATGCCCAGGTTGAAACCCACTTGACAAGTTGAAGACAAATGTATCCCATACTGTGAGAGTTGTTTCACCATCTTTTCTGTAATCTTAACCAAGAATGGGAGTTTCGATACTGCCCAATAGTTGGCTAGATTGTGTATATTGCTTTGTGAACAGAAGCTAAACGCATTGGCTTTGAAGTAATCAGCGTTCTGTCCTCCTGAAAGGGTGTACTAACAATCTCAGCCAGTACTTCCCAAGTGGACATCACCAGCCAAGAAGGACAAGGATGCAAAGCATAAGTTTCTTTGAGAATGTGTGTGCATATGTTGGAGAGTGATGAGAGTTCCAGTTATACCTGATATAGGAGCAGACATTAGTGTCCTGAATTAGCAATAGAAAGTATTTCCCCAATACCTATGTCCCCATACTGTACATATGACTGCATGAAATGCAACATGCTGGCAAGATACGTGAAACTCCTCAGTATGTGAGGTGCCATGGATGCTTTGCTTCTCAGCACTTTCATGGCTGGTAGCTTTATTTTGGCCAGCCACACCCTGCCAGCTCAGGATCCTCCTGTCCAAAGTTTTAAGCCATACAGAATAGGATAGGATTTTCCAAAGCGTACAACCTTGACTCAGCTGTTTTACATTGACTGTAGTGGGAGCAGAGTGAGGCCAAAGCTGAGTGCTTTTGAAAATTACTACAGGCTCTCAGCAGGCACACCAATAGGCTTTTCCACTTGGGAATATAAAACAGATAAAAAGCAAAGAAAGGGCGCAATCTAATGCCTGCTGAGGTCAAGGGGAGTCTCTGGAACTGGAATTTTGAAAAAAAGTATTTATCTACGTTGATGCAAAGAGTTGTCTTTTATTTAACATTGTGGAAATCTTCTGCTTACTAAAGTTTCAACACTCAGGAAAATATCAGAATCAGAAAGTAAAATGCTGTTTTGCAGGGAAATCACTTTTTCCTCCAAGCAGACTTTTTCTTTTGTCCTTTAGCTACTTATTTTTTGCTGGTTAATATGTTTTGCTATTTCTAGCTTTTTTTTTTTTTTTTGCCCTTGTCTTTTTGAGTCTGTGGGTTGCTACAAAATAGACTGTGCTGTACCTATTTACAGATAGGAAAACATGTTTTTTCCAAGCTTTTCTCTTGGGTGCTTTATGTTTGTGCCACTGCCACTTATTCCTCAAAATGTTTCTGGTATTTCTATCTCAGTTTTAATGACAAATTAAAATATTGTTCCACAGTCACAATAATTGCATTCAGTGCAGTGGAGAACATTTGAGTACAATGGTAGCTCTGTGAATGTTGTATGTATTTACAAACACTTCTGTATATTATATCAGATGTATTCCAAGGGATTATTTAATGGAAATCTCCCCCGCCCTTAGAAACATGACTTAGTTTTCAGACAACAATTATCATTGCAACAAAGACATTTTCCAGACAGTAACGGAGACATTCTTGCTGCACTGCTTATTTAGAGGTGGATCAGGAGTTCACAGCTTTGTATTATGAAGAATTTAAAGCGACAACATGATGGACATATTGCAGGAAGTTATCAATGATTGATTACTCTTAGAACAGAGGCTGATGGTTGAAACACACAGCAAGGGCTCTCAGTGAAGTAGAGAGAAGCAAATGCTTTTTTCTACTTTGAGTCTGTTAAATCCAAATTAGTTTAAATTAAATGAAGCCTGATCAAGGCAGGGCTTTGCCTACCCATTGTAAATAAAAAAAAGCACACTGTGGTCCCCCTGCTGAGCACTGGCTCTGAGTATGCTTGGATGTGTCAATTGTACTTGCAGTGAGTGTTACTGGAAGCACTACCAGTGCATGAAATAACTTGAACCTGCAAAGTGCTGAGTAACTTCAGTTTCAAACAATCATAGAATATCAGGGTTGGAAGGGACCTCAGGAGGTCATCTAGTCCAACCCCTGGCTCAAAGCAGGACCAATCCCCAATTTTGCCCCAGATCCCTAAATGGCCCCCCTCAAGGATGGAACTCACAACCCTGGGTTTAGCAGGCCAATGCTCAAACCACTGAGCTATCCCTCCCCCCAGTGAAGCCAGTTTCACGCACAGAGAAAGTAGGTGCCTGTTGCAACTGATCGGGAGTATAGTTACAGACGGTTTTCCAATACTGCCCACTTCACAGTATTTCCCATTCTAATTATGTTAATGACTATTGTAAAAAAAGAAGACAACCTTTATCAACTGTTCCCACCCAGTGGGGAGGGCGGCAATGGGATCGCCAGTATAGCCGAGCCCCAGTTTTGATTCCTCACCAGAAAAGGGCCCCCTGGCAGCAAACCATCTCCAGAAACTCATTTCTAGGCTTCAGGCACCAAGAGAACAAAGGGAAGCAGCCTCAGACACCCCACCCAGCGTCTCTGGCCTGGGTATTCAAATGAAAGTAGCCCAAGTGCAAAACCAAACTAATTTCTCTCTGAACCGTAGCACAGAAAACAACTGCAGTATCTCAGACATCATTGTGTGGTGAATGCATAAACACATAAAATCATCATTTGGTTGTAGAAGCATGGTTTGCTGCA
This sequence comes from Lepidochelys olivacea, assembly GCF_965140295.1. NCBI lineage: Eukaryota > Metazoa > Chordata > Testudines > Cheloniidae > Lepidochelys > Lepidochelys olivacea. Next base: position 36,627,623 of record NC_140411.1, on the reverse strand, counting down.
AAAAAAATGCATATCTGTAATAGGACATATTTATAGAGATCACAGTTTTGTCCTAAAGGGATTTTGTTGCTACTCTTTTTGCCACAAACACAGAAAAGCTGTACTTGCTGTCTGAAATGATGAGATTTCACTTTGGATAAAACGTGCAATGTGCTCACGCACACATCAGTTTTTGCAAACAAAGATTTGCAAATGCAATCTGGCAGCTTCATTCAGCTGTGAACATGCCATACTTTCTGGTCTTGTAAAGAGTTCCATGAGTTCCCTGCATCCGTGCAGAGCCCCATTCACTTCAATGGAGCTGACCAACTGTGATATATGCCATCATGTGCCAGCAATGCCCCTCTGCCATGTACATTGGCCAAACCGGACAGCCGCTACGCAAAAGAATAAATGGACACAAATCTGACATCAGGAATTATAACATTCAAAAACCAGTAGGAGAACACTTCAATCTCCCTGGACACTTAAAAGTGGCCATTCTTCAACAACAAAAACTTCAGAAAAAGACTCCAATGAGAAGCTGCAGAACTGGAATTAATTTGGAAACTTGACACCATCAAATTAGGCCTGAATAAAGACTGGGAGTGGATGGGTCACTACAGAAACTAATTTACCCCTGCTGATACTCACATATTCTTGTCAACTGTTTGAAATGGGCCACCTTGTTTACATTGGCCTCCTTTACACTACAAAAGTGATTTCCACCCCTTCTTGTCTACTGTTGAGAATAGCCCACTTCCACCTGAATTGAATTGGCTCATTAGCACTGACCCCCCATTTGGTAAGGCAACTCCCATCTTTTCATATGCTGTGTATTTATACCTCCCTACTGTATGTTCCACTCCATGCATCTGATGAAGTGGGTTTTAGCCCACGGAAACTTATGCCCAAATAAATTTGTTAGTCTCTAAGGTGCCACAAGGACTCCTCATCGTTTTAGCTGATACAGACTAACACAGCTACCACTGAGGTTGAAACCTGAGGTTGCAGGAATCTGCCTGGGTGGAGATCACTGGTGTATGCTGTACTGGTTAGTACAGTGGAAAAAAAAATCATGTTTTCTAAATATTTCTGATAGTGTCTGTGGAGTGAGATTGCCTGACCCTGCATCTATTTTCTACTTCTGCAGGAGAAGGTGATTTAAGAGAACCTTCTTTCACTAATACTGGTACCCATAATTCTTGAACTTGGACACATCCTACATTTTTCCTACTACAAAACAAACATTTCAGGGCAATATGAGAGACTGATTAGGCTATCCACATTGCCTTACCTGCAGTCCTCTGTCTGTGGCAGATTGGGGAATTGAACCTAGCTCTTATGAGGACTATCCTAGCACCTCAACTACTAAACCATTCTTCTGCACCACCTTATTACCTAAAGTCTCAACTGACTCCTGTGTGGCGCCCCATTGATTTCATTGGCCGTCTAAGTGAAGCCAACACATATCACAACAAGAAGCATTTTTATACATTTCATAGAATCATAGAATATCAGGGTTGGCAGGGACCTCCGGAGGTCATCTAGTCCAACCCCCTGCTCAAAGCAGGGCCAATCCCCAATTTTTGCCCCAGATAAATGGCCTCCTCAAGGATTGAATTCACAACCCTGGGTTTAGCAGGCCAATGCTCAAACCACTGAGCTATCCTTCCCCCGTGGTTTTTGTGCCCCCCCATGGCCCCAACCCAATCATATACCATGTTACTCAAACAAGATTTTGTCTCTTCTGACAATGGTCAACATGTCCAGTGTTTGATAGAAGAATGCTAGCATGCACAAAACTTTCCAGAAAAAAAGCCTGATTCTGAATGTCATTGCGCACAGGTGGTGCTCATTCCAAGTACGTTTGTCTTACAATAGACTCTGAGTTATGTCTGAGCCCTGAGTAGAGAACAACTTTTATGTTCAAAATTGAAGTGATGTTCAGAACCTTCCACTTTGTGAACTGTCCCACACTTTGAGTTGCCCTTTCTTAAGGGATACTTAAGACAGCCAGAAATGCAATTACCTCCAAAATCACAGTTAAAACACTCTTATTTGATCTTTTATCACAGGACTGTTAAATTTGGCCAAGTAGATTTTAGGTCGTCCATGTTTCTTGACTTCATCCATTTCTTTTCTTGTTGGATCTTATGCCTCAGGGATCTGGCCTAATCTGTTCACCCCCTCATATATACTTCTATACTCATCCAAACATTTTTTAAAATTTTCTCCAGCAAATTACTCTAAATATGCATGAAAATTGGAATATGACAATGTGTTTTCACTACAACAATAACAAAGAAGAAAAACATAGGTACTTACCAGCTGCAAAAGAGAAAAAGCAGTTGGTTCCAAAACAGTCACTTTACCGCTGCAGCTGATTTGAGTCTGCCAAATTTGAAAGGCTAATCCCCATCCCCATCCCAGAAGCATGCTGGGAGAAAAGCTCCTACAAAAGATGGGTGGGGAGGAAGTAGAGATTGAAGAACATAGGTAGGGAAAATGGGGTTCAGGTAGTTTAAGGATTATGTAGGGTCACATTTCTTCCATGGTGAAGTAGCTGTTATCAATTTTCTACAGCTTATGATTCCTTATGTTGCAGAGTATTTATTTCCCTAGCTTTCTGTAATATGCTAGTAAATCCTTAGGAGCTGTTTTTCTAGTAGGTGGTATTGTGCCAGATAATTCTATGATATATCAAAGTAACTGACTAATAGGATCTCTGAAAAGTAGCTACCACATACAAATGGTCCTCAGGACTAATCTGGGGGAAATAGGGCCCAGGTTATTATCCTGTTAGCTTCTAAAAATCTGTTTGTGTTTGTGTGTGGGGGAGGGAACAGGTGCTGCTGGGGTGTAACTAGTTTGAAGTTTAAAACAGTGGAGTTCTCAATGTTTATGCAGCCTTATCCTATAAATTTGGGATGTCCCCAAGGACTACATTGGTTGAACATCATTCTCTGCTTGAAAAGCGTGAAAGACTCTTCTATTAATATGTTCTGCTTAGGAGTGTCCCATACACCTACTCAGATTTTACAGAGGGGATCAATGAGCGAGGGCAGCTTTAACAGCCTGATGCATGCTGGATGATCTCGGGGAATAAAGTTGGTGCTATCTTTGTAAAGCAGAAATCATAACTGTTGTAGATATGCCTCTTCACCGAGAACAGATGAAAAGGAGTGGAGAGGGGTAACAAGTATAACATAGGTTAACCAGGACAAAGGAAATAGAGGTTTATTTACTGGTTGCTGTTAGACAATGCAGGACTACCCAATAGTCTTATTGCCTACTGGTCTGTGGGGACTCCATGTGCTCTGGAACTTGTTCCCAGGTTATACTCCATGCAGTATTAGGTACAGAGTAGCTTATAGCTTAGTCTGAGAAACAATGTGTGACAACAAATCAATTGAAAAAACAGCATCGGGCTAAATTTTGTAGTACTATCAGGTATTGAGTGAGAGCTACTCCCAGGTTTTCTTACTAGGGAAGGCTCTGATTCAGATTCTCTGAGCAGTGAATTTTGTATTTGAGCTCAGATTAGCAGCAAGAAGTGTAAAATCACATGTAGGGAGAGGGGTCCCTTTTGACTACTCCTCTAAGGAGGCTTTGTTTATTCCACCATGTGCACTGAATGGCTTGCACTCATGACATTCATTTCTGAGCTCTTCATTTGAGAACGTACATCATCAAAAACACGGCTGGAGGGTTAAGATGTGTCACTTTTGGTAACCGCTCATTGGGAGCTATTTGAGAACAGGGGCAGAAGGCTTGCAGAATCTGACTGCATATGCTATTGATAGGATGGCAGAATTTTGAGGAGTAGATACACCCCCTTAAAGTCATAGATGAATCAGCTTTTGGGAAATTATTTATTAATATAAATCATATTTATTGTTTTTTATTGGTGTCCAGTGTGACTACTCGTGTACTTAAAGTTAAGCATATGCCTAAAATTTTGAAGGAGAGGGGCTTAAGCAGGCAACAACAACAACAAAAAAGATGCAGGTAGGGGAAAGGCAACAACATTGGAAAGGAAGCAAAAACAAAGGAAACCAAACCATTTATATGACTCAGATTCTGGGGGAAAAAATCTTGGACTCTGTTTTCTCATGGTGGAATTTCTTCATGGGAGGAAGGATTTGAGTGATGAAATGGTAGTTGTCTGATATATCTAGTCATGAAGAATGCTGCAGGCAATGTGGGAAAAGCCCAGAGATCACCGTGGGAGAAGTGGATGAATGGGGAATTGTTTGGTCTTAGTGGTGGAGCTAAGTATTGCTGCTGCAATGCAAGAAGAAACAAAGATAATTAAATGGAGGGGGTTGAGTTATGTAGAACCTTGAAAGTGAAGGGTGCTATGTTTATGGCATACACACAGAGAAGTTAGATGAAAATATAAATATTCTTGCTGTAAGGTTGCGATGTAACACTACTTTTAAGTTTAGAATTTAGAATAACACACAAGAGCCCCAAACCAGAGAGAGAGAGAAAGCAGGCTGCTCCTAAAACAGACAGGCATAACTCACCCCAACTTACTCTAAGCTATGTGTCTGCAGACTGCCTGCTATTGGGTCCAGACCACATGCTTCCGTACAGAGCCTGTAAGCAGGACCAGGAAACCCCCCTGAGAAATTAAAGTGATTTAATTTTAGCACAATTTTCAATACATCACAAAGGGGAGGGAGGAATTTAAATATGATGCAATGGAGAAGAGAGCCAATTGAGGGAGTCACAAAATGGAGAGGAAGATTGCCTTGGCAGTTGTATCTTGTATGGACTGAGAGAATTCAGTGGTGTAGTCAGGGAGATCAGAAATTGTAATAATCAAAATAGATGATCAGAGCATGGAATGAGGGTTTTTGGAGTAGAACAGAAAAGAAAGTCTGATCTTAGAAAAGCTGCGGCAGAAGAAATGACAAAATTTGGACCCTGTTTGACAGCTAAAGTTTTATGTGATTCTGTAGCTATTTACACATTATGTGCACTGGGGTATATTTTACACAACAGCTGTATCCTTTGGAGTCTTCAGCAACAGAAAGCTGTTCTTTTTACCACCTGGTGTATTGACCTGCTTTTCACTATGGATAGCAGAGACCAATGTTTCTGTCCCTCTTTTTTTGCTCCTGAATTACTTTTCAATATCAAACCTCAGCACATGTCCCTTACTCATTTTAGAGTCATTTTTGGACGTTATATTTGTCCTTTGTTTATATGGATCATATTCCAGCTACAACACAGTTTAATAAGTGCAATTTATTTTGCAGCTGGTTTTTAATATGATGTTGTCCCCCTCCCATTTGCAATATAAAACTCCACCCCTTGTTTCTCTAAACATAGTTTTTTAATATGGTGCAGTTTTTCTTGCTGTCTGGCTATTTTATCACAACATCATTTATCTTTCAAAACACATTTGTGCTTTCACACTGCCTGCATAACTACCAGTAATGGATGTAAAAGTCACAGTGATAGTTCTTAGAACAGAAGAGATAGGAATGACAATGGTGTCTTATTCTCATCTGTGTAGAGGGCTAGCATTAGTCCTATGTACCACTTGCTAAAAATCTCCCCAGATATAAAGAGGAAAACCAATATAATTGCCTTTAACAACAATACATGAATATCTGAAATAAGACAGGAGTAACCAACAATCCCTCAAACGTAGCCTCAGAGGTATCAGCTCGTATGTATTCATAGAATTCAAAAAATAGACACATCAGGATTGTCCTTTTCATGCAGGGGAAGAGATGAGGCAGCCCCTAGAACATATGTTCAGCCAGAATCTGATGACCTGATCCTGCAGAAACTGTGGGGGCTTTAGCTTACCTTCGCACAGACCCTCATCCTGGTTCCAGTTGGGCATAGGGGTCTGGCCATGCAATTCTTTTAGCAGGATCAAGCCCTGGAAATTTTCTACTATGAAATGATGACAAGTTATGCACTCTGTTTCTATTTGTTTCTCTCTAACCCACTGTGTTGATACAGATGTCATTTGGGCATTACAATTCTTGAGTCCGATTTCTTTCTTACCAACAAATATACATATAAGCAAAGTGAAAATAATTTTCAAAATGGCACTCAAATGTAAACCAATGCAGTGATTTTTGCCTGAGTCTGCAGACAGCCTGAAACATTAGCTCTAGGAAAAATGGGAACTGTTCCCCTTCATTTCAATGGTATGTTAACTCAGAAACCTCTAAGGATCACAATTTAAATGTAAAAAACAACCCCTAAATATTTCAGTGCTGGTCATTTTAGTAGTAACATCCAGATAAAGAGATGACCATTGTGGTGGGTATAATGGCACATATTTGAGAGTGCAGCATGGCAGCTAGTTGCTGACAAATATTGCTGGGGTGCGAAACAAGGAATTCATATTTCACCATCCCCCAATTTCAAGTCAGCATCACCTCTGCTCCTTGTCCAAAATGGGGTGGGGGAGAAGATGTGGTGTATGACCTTCCCAATTGCCAGAAATGTCATTTGCCTCACAAGCCTTTGCAGATGCCAAAATACTTGGTTGTCTTCTACCCAGTCCTTTCAATTTCCAGTTTTTCCTCCCCAGCTTCTAAGTTTTCATTAACAAAATCTACAGCACACTGAAAATTGGGAGCAACACATCAAATGAATCTAATATTAAAATATTGCAAGCAATTGTCCTAGACCTACATGGGGCGGGGGGTGGGGAGGAAGGGGTGCGTGTGTTTGTGTTTAGGGAACAGGCTTCCCAGCTACATAATTCTGGCCATATAATTTAAAACTAGTGTATCACCTAGAGAGAACTCAGAGTTTTCCTGCAGAGGATCTATCAAAGTGCTTCTGACTTTCATCTTCATAATGCCTCACAATCATTAATGGATTTTAGCCTCACAACACTCCTGTGAGGGGAAGAATGGGTATCCCCATTTTATGGTCATGAAACTGAGACACAAGGGTAGATAAAGCAACTTATGCAGGTATAGGAAGCATCTGGTGGAACCACAAAGCAAACCCAGGTCTTTTCAGTTCCAGTCAAATGCCACAGCCATTAGACCATCCTTCCTACCCAATAGATGACAGATAACATATTTTGCTCTTTTCACTGAAAATCATGTTCATATACTACATGGTCCACTCTCTAAAATTTCATCATCCTAATTAGTTTAGGGAAAAAATGTTCCAATTTTTGTTCTGGGTCTATTGGATTCAGCTCAGCCTAACTCCAGATACGCCCCTTGATAGTCTGTTCTTTTCTAAATTATTTCACACAAAAAGTAGTTAACATGTATTTGTACAATCCATTAGGGACCCATTACCTTGACAAAATCCACCAGTTTTAAATGAACCTAAATATAGAATTCCATATGGGAAAATTAATATATACTTAATGTCACTGAATGCTGTAAAGCACTTAAAACTAAAATTCAGATGTAACATGGTCAGTGTAGGTACAAAGGGTTTGATTCTCTCCCTCCTCTATGATCCATTTTTGCTGCATACAGTTTAAGATCTGCCCAATGCTTGAAAACAATGCTATTTTCACATGGTTTATCACAGTGTAGTGGTGGGGGATCTAAAGGAACGGTTTGATGCTAAGTTGGTTGAAAGTCTGTTTTGTTTAGAGAAGTGGGAGATCATGTTCTCTCTACTAGTGGACAACAAGGGGAAAACTGAACCTTGCTTTGTTTCTGTGTATACAGAAAACATACATAACAGTGTAGCTCTAGATGCATGGTTTTCAGCACACACAGAGAATGGACTAGAAATCCATAGGGCTTTGCCCATACTGGTTGGTATCCCGTTGACTATGCATATCTTCTTTCTAATTAGATTGTAAACTCATCAGGTAATAGTATGTGTCTGTTTCGTAAGGTGCTGAGCAGTTTTCTTGATGTTCTAAAAATAATAACCAGGTGCATAGAATTTTAGAGAACTAAGTGGATGCATAGACTGATTTAAAATTATCCAGCTCTGAGATCAGCTAGGATGTGGGTGTTCAAATTTTGCATGGTACCATATGACTGGGATTTCCAAAAGAGACTTTGTGTGATATTTCAGGTAGACAGCCCACTTAATGTCCTTAGTCCCTGAGGCCTCTGCACCTCAGAATAACATTTTTTTATATGTTACATTTTTTTACATATGTTAGAAAGAATTCTGAAACAATGTCCAGCCAGCACTGCTGGTGAAAGAAATCTGGGATTCCATGCTGGTTTGAATGTTACAAGTTTTAAAATCTGCATAACATAATCTGGGTGGCCAGGTCAATGTGCCTACACTGCATCTTGACATGAATTCATTCCATTTCCTTTGGAAATGACATTCATACCTGGCTTTCACCACATATGTCTGGCCAGGGAGCTGAGAAATAAAAATTAAATATATGTTTTTGAATCTTTTGTTAAGATTTGGCATGGGTATCTGTGGGCTGGGGAATGCACTTAGAACAGGGAAAAGGCTTCCATAGATTATTTTTGATTCCTGGCAAGCTATATGAACTCTTCACTGAATGGGAATACTGTGCCAGACCCTACTGGCATTGACCTTCCTAAAGTCGATGCAGAAGTGAAGGGTCCAGTCTGGCTTTGGGACTAGCACTATGGGGCTGCTACATTTGCTCTGGGACCTCTCGATGACCCCAAGGTCTGCCATCATCTGGATCTTCTTCTCTAGCACCTCCTGCATTTGTCGTGGGAGAGGTCATGTCACCTTGCAGATTATCTCCCCTGGATTCATCAGGATGGTGTGCTGGACCAGGGTGGTTTGTCCTGATAAGGCTGTGAAGGTCCTGGAAGAGGCCTTCAATGGGTTTCTGGTCTGCTCCCACCACTCCTCTGTGAGGGTGTCTCTGAGTAGGGGGCTTTTCAGAGTCAGTGGCCACGGGGACCCAGGGACCCAGGTCTGGCTCAGAGAGGTAGAAGGGGAGAGGTAGAAAGAGGTAGAAGGGGAGTAAGAGAGGGACCTGGTCACTGGGTTCGAAAGTCTGTGTCCAGGCTCCCTGGTTGTGTGTTCTCACCTGTGCCTCCTCGGTGGCCCACAAGTTCTCCCTTGCCAGGTCTCTGGAGCATGGCAAACACCCTTGCAGCCATTGCACATATTTCAGGAGACCTGCAATGCTGTTTGTTCCTAGGTTTCCCATATTAGGTCAAGCACCCCCGGGTCTGGCAACTGTACAGCAGTTCGAAATGCAAGCACTTTGCGGAGGATTGTCGCATGTCCCTGATAGCCAGCAGCAGCAGGATTATTTGGTCCCACTCACATAAGTGCTTGCGCTGAAACTTGTGGAGCACGTCCTTCAACATTCAGTTGAATCGCTCAACCAGCTTGTTGGTTTGCGGGTGATAGACTGATGTCTGCAGCTTCTTAATTCCCAGGAGACCACAGACCTGGTGGAGTAACTGGGATGTAAGATTTGTTCCCTGGTCAGTAAGGATCTCTTGGGGCAGGCCCACCTGGGTGAAGATCTTCTAAAGTTCCACTGCAATGGTTTGAACAGTGGCATTCCTTAGTGGGATGGCCTCTGAGAAGTGGGTGGCACAATCCATATCACCAGGATACAGCAGAACCTGGAGACACTCTTGATGAGAAGCCCCACCAGGTCCATTACAACCCTCTTAAAGGGGGTCCTGATCAACAGTGGAGGACCAGTGGGGCCTTCTGCACCCTCTGCAGTACCAGAAGCTGACAAAATGTGCAGTAGTCCTTGACCTCTTGATGCACCCCCAGCCAGAAGAATCAGGCTAAGATCCGAACCGCGGTCTTTTCCTGCCCTAGATGACCGGCTACAGGGAAGTCTGTGGGCCAGTTTCAGAACAGCCCACCCGTGACACTGGGGCATGACCAGTTGGGATTGGGGGTCTTTGGTTCGAGGGTCTCGGTCGACTCAATGCAATCTCTGGTCAGTTCAAACCATGGCCACTGGATTGCTCAATGAAGTTCTCTCGCCTCCCGCATTGACATAGGCCAGCTGTTCGTAGGCACAGTTGAGAGTGGGGTCCTCTCTCTGGTTCTGACTGAAATCAGCAGCTATGTCTGGGGGTGCTTCTTCCATGGGCAGTGTGTGCAGAGCATCTCTCCCTCAGGCATCTGGGCCACAGGATTGGGCTGGTTGGCCCTCTCAGATCCCTCATCCTTGTCTTCGAGCGGGGGTCTCCCTCGAGGGCTGTCTGGGTATGTGGGCCTCAGAGGCTTGCGGCCTGCAGGATTTTGGTGAACCCCAGCAAGATCTGTCCAGAAATGATTGGGTAGGGCAACTTTGGGGTTAGTCCCACTGTCATTACCCTGGTCACTCCATCCACGGTTATGGGGAGCTGGGCACTGGGGTAGGACTTCACGTCACTGTGGATACATAGGAGTTGGATCTTGTCTGGCCAAAAGTCAGTTGGAGGGGAGAGTTTCGGGTGCACAAGGGTCTGACTGCAGCCTGAGTCTACCAGGGCCGGGACCTGTTTCCCACTTAAGGCCATCAGCACAGTCACCTTAGTGACAGGCCATTGGTGGTCATGGGACTCCCCCGTGCAATACTGGCTAAAGGTGCAGCCATGGCCAGGCATTGTTGCTGGAGGTGGACGAAGCAGCTGCAGGTGAAAAAGGACCCAACCTCCAAGGGGCTGGGCTGGGTTTCAGGGTTCTGCAGCTGATCCAGTGGGCTCAGATTTATAGACAGCAGGGGCTCCCCAGGATGCTGGGGCAGTCTGTGGAATGTGTTTGCTGGTGCAGCCCTTGTGACCGCTTGGATAAGGTCATGCATCAGCTAGAGGTCTTCTCTGAGCCTAGGAGGTTCCTGGCTGGCAGACACTCTGTCGCCAGCCTCCATGGCCAGAAAGTCTTCCATCAAGCCCACTGCCGCCTCACGGTAGTGGGTCAGTGTTGAGGAACCCAGGCCCTCCAGCAAGGTGGAAGTCTGTGGACAAACTGCTCGACAATGACCTGCTCAGCTATACTGGTCACGGAGTATAGCTTGGGCTGGAGCTACCACCAGCAGTGTCCTTAAGTGGCAGAGGAGGCAAGGCCTTAGAAACATGCTTGAAGTTTGGCTTCCCCAGGAAGATTCTAATAGACAGACAAATAAGGATTTTACTTATTGCAAGTAAACACCAACAAATCTCATTTATAAGTACAGGTAGAACAAAGATAAAAGGAACCAAAGCCAATATTTTAAAACCCAGCTGCCTAAAGTTAGTCATCTAAATCCATAAATAGACATCTAAATCGCTGGCCTGATTTTCAAAGGTGCCGAGCACCAAGAGGTCCCATTGACTTGAAAATTTTGACAGCAACTTCTTTGTGTCCCAGTTGCTCCATTTCTAAAATGGGGGTAATAACACAGGTCTTGGTAGGATTCATTAATATAAGTTGATACTGTACTTTGAAACTTTATAATAATATGTATACCTAGTGAAAATGGCAAGTATTTTTATAGAAGATTTTTAAAAAGTTAGATTTTGAAATTTTGGGCAAAATATTGTGGATTTTCAATAAACATGGGAAAATCAAAACCAATTTATTTTCATTTTGTTGCTGTTCTTTCTCTCCGCCCCCCTCACCCCCCCCCCATCCTTTTTAGCTTTTGCCACTAAAAAGGCTGAAAAAAATGAAAGAAACTGGAAAGAACAGGGGGGACAAATAACCCACCCCCCCAAATCTATACATGTTTAGAATGAAAAACTTTTACCATCGGTACTAGTAAGTTATGTTACACCAAACTGCACACAGTATGGAGACACTGAGCACCTCACAGGATTAGGCCTTACTGGGTGCATTCATCAAGCCTTTTGTCATAATATAAATGGCAAAACTAAATGCTATACTAAATATGAAGTTTGCCATCACTAATGGATTTATCCACTTATAAAAGGTTGCTGTAGTACTCATCAGTTGGGGGTGGGGGAAGATGCTATGAAAAGCTAATGTAACATTAGGGAAAATGAGTGTAAAAACATTAATTTACTATAAGCAAGTCACATACATTCTTTTTTAGAACTTTAAACATTTTTTAAAAATCCTGGTAGCAGTGTTTGAATTATATCTGACCTCGTTTAAATGATTAAAACTTCACTACTCTAGTGTCCCCAAGAGTTATAAGTTCCTTGCACATTATTATACAAGGAGGTACTTAAGGATGCATTTATCTTTCTATGTAATAAAGATTTAATTAATGCACTCTGTATTCTTAGAGGTTATACTTGGACTGTGGGGGAGTAGAAGCTTCCTAAAAGAACTGAAGAAGAGTGAAGAATAGAATCATCTATTTACATCTGCCTTGATCAATGGGCAGACTTAATTTGCCTGTTCAGCACTTACCAGTGGGGTGAATTTCACTCTCACCCAGAGGGAATTATAAAGTCCTTGCACCACTTAAATCCCTCTTATGTCCTCAAATTTTGATTAATGAAGTCCAAACAATCAGTGAAATTTCCTTATACCTAAAAAATGGATACAATTAAGTCTTCCCACATACAAAATGAATTTGATATTCAAATAGCTAAATCTTTCCTCCTCAAAGAATACAGTCCAGTTACAGTTTGGATATGAATTTTAAAGGGCTCTTCTACTTCATATATTCTGGATGCTGTGCACAGTTTGGATTTGCTAATTCTTAATCACATTATTTTTCTGGTCAAAAATCATTGAGGCCTGGGCCCTGTCTAAAATGAAAACTTTTGGTTTCCTTTGTAATGAGAGAGTGAGTGAGGGATTGTTCGAAAGATCGATGGTCTGTCCACCATAAAGATGAGAACATTGCAGAAATATATCTGAACAATGCCTTTTCAGTGAAAAACTTTTTGTTTCTTTCTTGAGAGAGGAAATAATAGGTTCAACCTCCAAAGGGCAGAGCACATTGGCCCCAATCTAGCCAATCACTTAAGCACATACTTCATGTAAGCACTAGAAAGATTTGACTTTTTGGAGTTCCGCATTCTCATTTGTTTACCTGTCAGAGAGAGAACTGGTCTTAGATGGTAAATGTTGAATAGCCATTTTCTTCCTTTCATTTCTCTTCTCATGTGCTTTGCATGTCCTTTTGACAAATGGTTTTATATAAAATACCAAGTTCCGTTACATTTATACTCGCTGGTTCTTATCTTATTACAGAGAGTAGATTCTTTAAGATTTGACTGAGTTGGTTTAATGGGAAAGGCTGAAGTCAGTGGTAGAATTTCCATTGATTTCAACAGATCCGAAATCTAGACCATACTGTGCAAGTTCTGAAACTGATTTTTCCCTTATGACACCAATTTTGCCTAAAGGTAAATCCATTTACTTTGATGGAGCTTTACACCTGTATAAGTGATGGGACAGAGAGCATGTCCTCTTTTAGGCCCTGATTGTGCAAACATTTACACATGTGAGTAACCATAGATACTTATGAATTTTTTAAAGAAACACAAAGGGGTTATGTAATTATAGGTGGCTAAGAGCCAAGCAAGGGCCCACTTCTGTGTTTATGTGTGTGAGTATCCTTATCCAACTGAGCAATCCCATTCGCTGAAATACATTCATAGATATTTTTTTAAGAGCTCCATTCATCTGATATATTATTTGCTATGAACAGTTCACTCCATTCCACCCAGGACAGCATGAAAAAACTCATTGGATGAAATCTTGGCCTTCCTGAAGTCAGTGAGAGTTTTGCCAATGACTTCAATGGGACTAGGATTTCATCCTTGGTCTTCCAAAAAGGGACAGTGGATCTTAATGGGTATGAGAGCAGGGAGAATCTCCATTTTAAAGATGTTATGCTTAACAAACAGGCAGATCTTCATCAGTCACTCTGTGTGCATTACGCCCTTAAAAAAATCCAACCTCAATTTGGTCACGCAAAGTTGCACAACTGAAATACATACCTGTCAGACACAGTGACTTGTCTGCAGTGCCTAGCCCATAGCGTTATAACTATCCATGAAAAGATCTTTACCTTAACCTCGTCACTAGCCTCCATTCTATTTCAAGCTGCATGCAATTTTCCTCAGATACTTTATTCTTGAGCTGAGCATGTTTTTTAAAAAATTGCTTTATTCCTTTTTGAGAAAGAGCGTTGCTACCACTCTGATGTAGGAATGTATTTGTACAGAGATTGAGCACATATACAGTGTATGTGAGGGGAATCAAGAATACTTGCTCTGAGCCTCTCTTTTCTGCTGAACATTCTCCTATTTGTAGCAGGATCAATGTCATTATGCATTTCAAATGTAATGCATCACGGTCTTTGGGGAAAAGCAGATTTTACTTCAGAGTTATGGACAATGAAATAACTGCAATGTGAAATTCTGTTTGAAATATTTTCCAGGATCAGAACAGAAGTAATATGATGAAATATTACTAAACAAATTGACTATTAATATAGGGTTGTATTCAGATGATATGAAATGCATTCAGATAACATCCCTTCCCTCTACCCACAACACACAAATTATACCTAAGGACTTGTCTACATGGCAAGTTACTGCATGTCAAGCCAGTGTGCGGTGCCGCAACATCCCAAGTGGACACTGCTACGGTGCAGTGAATGTCCCAGAGGACTTTACACCAAGCTGCACTCCAGGACTCTTGCTGCACTGTGGCAGTGTTCACATGGGCTGTTTCTCTGCAGCAAGCTGCTGCACTGTAGATTCACTCGCTGGCTTGCAACACAGTAAATCGCTGTGTAGACAGGCCCTCAGTGATGTAAAGTATAGAAAGTGAATCAGATTTAATAAATGACTATAAAGATATTAAAATACATACATAGTCAAGGACAGAGTCAATCCCATGAACATCCCATGAACGTGACTGTTATGTTCCCTGGGTTGGTCATACCACCAAGTGGGAATGTGCCTGAAGTTGCCCTCTAAGGCTTGGGGAAGCCATATTCTGCTGCTTCTGTCTGACTCAGCCATCAGAGGAAGACGGTAGCAGAATACTAGGAACAGAGAGGGACTGAGGGTGAATTGATTTGATTGGGGGATTGAATGTATTAGTTGGGTGGAAGGGTTTGAATTGATTTGATGGTGTGAAATAGTTTATTTGGTCTGTATTGATGAATAACTAACAATTATTTCAAAATATTAAATTTAATACAACTTATTAAGTTAAAATATCACTTTAAGAGTCTCTGATAATTTCAGATTCAATAGTGAAAGATAGTTCTATGGAGGTGAATTAATGTGATGATGGAAGATAGGGGAAACTTGATTGATTTATTGAGTTGATTGAAGTGGATAATTTATTGGGAGATAAGGTTAGAATGTGTGATGGATGGAGAGAGAATATGGCCTTGCCTACACTACACAGTTTTGTCAACTAAATAGTGGAGGTGTACACACTACAATGCTACTTATGCCAACAAAACTCTCCTTTTTTGCTGGGAAAATAAAACCATCTCAATGTGAGGTGTAGAACTTTTTGCAGCAAAGTCAGATCGACACAGTGCCAGTGTAGACATCGCGCTTGGTTATGTCACTGTAAATGGACTCCAGGAGGTGTCCCACAATCCCATCCTGACCGCTCTGGTCAGCAGTTCGAACTTCACTGGCTTGCACTCAGGTATACACGCTTCTGCCCCTCCCACTTCAAAGGCCCAGGAATTTTTTTAATTATACTTCCTGTTTGCTCGGGGTGGAGAACTCACATCGTATCTTCCCAGCTGACCATGCCAGCTCCATGCAGCAAACATTCTCCTGCCTAGAGCACACCGGAGCTGTTGGATCTGCTGAGTATAGGGGGTGAAAAAGCTGTGTAGTCCCAGCTCCATCTGTAGGAACTTCAGTACTTACAGGCAGATTTATCGTGGCTCCTGTGATAAGGGCTATGAATGGGACACACAACAATGCCATGTGAAGTTAAAGGAGCTGAGGCAGGTGTACTGGGAGGCAAGCTGGCACTCTGGTGCTATGCCAAAGACCTGCCGCTTCTATAAAGAGCTGGGTGCCATCCGTGGTGGCAACCCCCACCTCTACCACCAAGAGCCCCATGGATACTTCGTTGGGGCTGGAGGCGGTGGACAGTGGACCTAACTCTTGGGATGAAGTCGTGGATGAGGCGGTCGAGTTGGAGGATGATGTGGAGCACACAGCAGGGTCATCTGGTGGCGTGGTGAGTTAGGACCTCTTTTCCACTCCAGAGGGATCTAGCCAGTTCCAGCAGTCCACCTCTGGTGCGCATGATGCAGGAGAGAAGAGCTCTGGTAAGTGACCTTTTTGAGTTGATGCTGCTCAGCTAGATGCGGTAGTGCTGTCCTTGGCTCTGAATATTCTAGAAGTGGATGAAGGGATAGACATGTACAAGACTAGCTGTGTTGGAGTGTGCGCCACATTCCCCTGTGCAGCTAAGCGTAATAGTGTGCGTAATAGTGTGTTAATGCTATTCCTCAGATTTCACAGGAATCCTCCAGAGAGATCTCCAGGAAACTTTCTTGGAGGTATTTGCCAATCACCTTTTGTGAAGGTTCCTGGGCAAAGCTGCTTTGTTTCTTCTCCCATTGTAGGAAACTTTCCCCCACCACTTGGCAATCACTTATGCAGGGACCAAAGCGGCACACAGGTGAGCAGTATGGGGACCACAGTTGCCAACTTTCACACAGTAAATAAGCACCTCAACTTTCACAATAAGCCAAAAAATCAAGCTAACCCCACTTCAAAACAAGGCCAAAACAAGCCAGTCCCTAAGAACCTCAACACTCTATGTGACTAGATCCCCCGACATGCAGTCTGGGACTGTGGTTGGCCCACTGTGCATCCCTGACTCTCTACCTCCCTTGCTCCTGCTTGCCCCTTCCCCCTGCTTGCTCCCCCTTGCCCCTGCTTGCCGGGAGCCAATAAAAGAAGAAGCAACAAGATGCAAGCCAAAAACTAGCCAACAAGCAACTCACAAGCCAATGAAGCCAAAAACAAGCCCACTTTTTGTTTTTTTTCACAGGTTTGGCATGTCTTATAGGGACCGGGTCTGAAGTTGGATGCACACAGGAGATGCACCCTTGCATCCTTGCTTATCCTCAGGAGTGAAATATTGGCTTCAATGAGCCCCACCTGTGGAAAATGGTGGCAGAATTTACAATATTGTCCCTAGTTGCCTGCACTGATCCCCTTAAAAAACCCACCTAGACCCTTTCCCCATCTTGAATGCCCAACCCCCACCCGGGCCGATAACATGTGTGCTTACCAAGGAACAGTAAGAAAGTGACTGGCATGTTAAAAGAGATGTATTTTACTATAATGATTCAGTGCTGCGCATGAACTAACAATCATGCTTTTTTGTATTGTTTCTTGTGTTTATGAAGATGTGGCCTTTAGGGGAACCCCCTACACACTGGCTCTGCCAGATAAATAAGGGACCAAGGTCCAGTGTTCCTGAAGATGCGTGCTTCATGCACCTTCCCATCCCACCCTGTGTTGATGTCAGTGAAATGCTCATGATGATCCACAAGCACCTGCAATACCATAGAGAAGTACACCTTTCTATTGATGTACTCCATCGCAAGATGGTCCAGGACAAAATTGGAATATGAATGCCATCTATTGTCTCTCCACAGTTAGGGAATCCCATTGCCACAAAGTCATCCATTATTTCACACACATTGCTAAAAATCACAGTCCTTCGTAGCAGGATAAGATTAATGGCCCTGAACACTTGTGTTACAACACAAGTTGTACACAGCCCCAACGGTTGACTTCCCAACTCAAAACTGATTCACAACCAACTGGTAGCAGTCTGGAGTCACCAGCTTCCACACAGTGACCACCATGTACCTCTCCATAAAGAGGGCAGCTCTCATTTTGGTTTCAGAGTGGTAGCCGTGTTAGTCTGTATCAGCAAAAAGAACAAGGAGTACTTGTGGTCTCTAAGGTGCCATAAGTACTCCTTGTTCTCATTTTGGTGTCACTGTGCTTGCAATGCTGGGACAAACTCCTCACACAGTTCCAGGAGAATGGCTTTTCACATCCAAAAGTTTTGCATCCACTTCTTGTCATCCTAGACCTGCATAATGATACAATCCCACCACCTAGTGCTTGTTTCCTGAGCCCAAAAGCAATGGTCCACCAAGGTTAGCTGCTCCATGAATGCCAAAAGTAATTTGGTGTTGTTTCTTTCCATGGAACACAACAGGTCAGGCAGCTCTGGTTCCTGTTCAGACTGGGAGCTCATGACATACTGCATGACTATCCACAATGTGTTCATAACAGTGACCACAACAGGAGAGACCAGTGCAGCATCCATCCTTTCAGACAGAGGTGGCGGGTGCACTGTAAATGGGGGCCAATGAAAAATGCTGTGAAATGCAGTTGGAAGCTGATGGAATGCTGGGACAGAAAGAACTGCATCATGGAACACTTGGATACATGGAACATGGAACAATGAGTCCGCACCCATGATGCACTGCAATCCACTCCACCTTCCCACAACTCCTAGCTGCAAAAGGTAGCAAGTAACACTGTGGGATAGCTTACCCACAGTGCAGTACTCTCACAGTCGATGCTAGAGCACCAAGTGTGGACGCGCTCTGCCGACAGAAGAAGCATACCGTGAACATGCACAAGTGATGTAATTATTGGATTTTTGATTGTCAGCTTATCTTTTGTCCACAAAACTAAGGCTTTAGGGAAGTGGGGGAGATGAAAGGAAAAAAAACTGAGGACAAGAAAAGGGAGAAGGCAAAATGGAACCAAACTGTGTGGTGGTGAAGCAGGTGATGTGTGTGTGGAGAGGAAAAGGAAGGAGGTAAGAAAGGAGGGATGAGAGTCTGAGTGAGGAGGGGGAGAGTTGGAATGAGAGAGAGGGAAGGAGTGAGAGACAAGAGTCTGACTGATTGAGGTTGGTGGGGAAGTGAATGCAGAGTAGGTGTCAGGGACAAGACCTATTAGGACCAGCTGCTGGCCTGCTCCCGGACTAACTTGGCTGCTAGGCAACCAGTGAGCCCAACTGCACTGCCTTGGAACTGACCGAAGCCACAACCCCTGAATGACTTTGGGGTTAGCTGCCCTGTTGAAGCCTTGCCCCCACAGCAGATCAGTGCCTGCTCAATGTGTGCCATGCCTACAGCTGTGCTTGTCCTTGTTCCAGACCTTGCTCCTGCTTTGTTCCAATGTGTTCCCGTCTCTGTTCCCCGTCCCTGCTACCCTATCGATTCAGATTCCTGATTTTGATCGCTGCTCTGCCTCTGGGTTATGACTCTGGTTGACCCTCTGGTTCCAGCATTTGGCTTCTTTCTCTCTGGTACTGGTCATAAGAATTATCATACTGGGTCAGACCAGTCACCCATCTAGCCAGTATCCTGTCTTCTGACAGTGGCCAATGCAAGATGCTTCAGAGGGAATAAACAGAACAGGGCAATTATCAAGTGATCCATCCCCTGGCATCCAGTCAGACCATCTGGCAGTCAGAGGCTTAAGGATACCCAGAGCATGGGATTGCATTCCTGACCATCTTGGCTGATACCCATTGATACCCTGACCTATCCACCATGAGTTTATCTAATTCTTTGTTGAACTCAGTTATACTTTTGGTGTTCACAACATCCCTTGGCAACTAGTTCCATGGGTTGACTGTGCGTTATGTGAAGAAGAACTTCCCTTTTGTTTGTTTTAACCTGCTGCCTGTTAATTTTATTGGGGGACCCCGTTTCCTGTGTTCTGTGAGAGGGGTAAATAACACTTCCTTATTAACTTTCTCCACACCATTCATGATTCTATAGACCTCTATCATATCCCCAAAAATCATCTCTTTTCAAGTTGAACAGTCCCAGCCTTCTTAATCTGTCCTAATAAGGAAGCTGTTCCATACCCCTAATCAGTTTTGTTGCCCTTCTCTGTACCTTTTCCATTTCTAATATACCTTTTTTGAGACATGGCAACTAGAACTGCATGCAGTATTCCAGGTGTGAGCCTATCATGGATTTATATAGTGGCATTGTGATATTTACTATTTTATTATCTATCCCTTTCCTAAGGGTTCCGAACATTGTTAGCTTTTTTGACTGCCCTGTACATTGAATGGATGTTTTCAGAGAAATATCCACAATGACTCCAAGAGCTCTTTCTTGAGTCGTAACAGCTAATTTAAACCCCTCATTTTGTATGTATAGCTGGGATTATGTTTTCCAATATGCATTACTTTGCATTTATCCACATTGAATTTCCTCTATTTTGTGGCCCAGTCACCCAGTTTTGTTAAATTCCTTTGTAAGTCATCAGAGTGCTTTGGACTTAACTGTCTTGAGTAATTTTGTATCATTGGCAAACTTTGCTACCTTAATGTTTACCCCTTTTTCCAGATCATTTATGAATATGTTGAACAGCACTGGTTCCAGTACAGATCTTTGGAGCACAGTGCTATTTACCTCTTTCCATTCTGAAAACTGATAATTTATTCCTACACGTTGTTACTGATCCATGAGAGGACCTTCCCTCTTATCCCATGACTGCTTAGTTTCCTTTAAGATATATTGGAATTGGAAAAGGTACAGAAGAGACCAACACAAATGATTAGGAGTATGGAACAGCTTCCATGTGAGGGAAGGTTAATAAGATTGGGACTTTTCAGCTTGGAAAAGCAATGACTAAGGGGGATATGATAGAAGTCTATAAAATCATGACTGGTGTGAAGAAGGTAAATAAGGAAGTGTTATTTACTCCTTCTCATAACACAAGAACTAGGGGTCTCCAAATGAAATTAATAGGCAGCCGGTTTAAAACAAACAAAAAGAAGTATTTCATCACACAGTGCACAGTCAACCTGTGGAACTCTTTGCCAGAGGATGTTTTGAAGGCCAAGACTATAACAGGTTTAAAAAAAGAACTAGATAAGTTCATGGAGGATAGGTCCATTAATGGCTATTAGCCAGGATGGGCAGGGATGATGTCCCTAGAGCCTCTGTTTGCCAGAAGCTGGGAATGGGCGACAGGGGATGGATCACTTCATCATTACCTGTTCTCTTCATTCCCTCTGGGGTACCTGGCATTGGCCACAGTTGGAAGACAGGACATTGGGCTAGATGGACCGTTGGTCTGACCCAGTATGGCCGTTCTTATGTTTAAGATCCTTTGGCGAGGGACCTTGTCAAGGGCTTTCTGAAAGTCCAAGTACACTATTTCCACTGGATCAGCTTTTTGTCCACCCCTTAGAGAATTGTAATAGATTTACAAAAGTCATGTTGACTCTTCCCCAACAAACAGTGTTCATCTATGTATCTGATACATCTGATCCCAGGCTCTGGCTCTATATTATGACTCCAGTTTACCCTCCAGCTCTGGCATTTGTCTTCTGTCCCTTTGGCATTGACCTTCGGCTTGCTCCTGGACTCTGCCCAACCTGGACCAGCTCTAACTGGTAGGCTGAACTCTTGTTTCCACCATCAGGTTTGACCATCCAGGGCCAGTTGGTGACAATGGGGCCCTGATTCAGGTCCTAATGACTTCAAAGTTAAACTTGAGCCTTTTAAATGCTTCACTGCAAATTAAATGCTTCTGAATCAGGACCCATATGAGGAAAGGCAAGTGGGAGTGAATGAATGGGGAATTGAGAGAAGGGGAAGTGAATGAGTGAAAGAAAGAGCAAGAGGGTGTTAGAGAGGAGAAAGGTTGGAATTTATTGTCCTGAAACAGATTAGACAGCATATGAAATTGCAGCCATTCACCCAAGAAGAATGATGCTGTGGTTTCACTTACATACAGCTTTCTTCTAGCTCAGTGGTTCTCAACCATGGGTCCGGGGCACACTGGGGGGGGGGGCGTGAGCAGGTTTTAGGGAGTCCAAGCATGGCCAGCATTAGACTTGCTGGGGCCCAGGGGAGAAAGCTGAAACCCCACTGCCTAGGGCTGAAGCCGAAGCCTGAGCAACTTAACGTCACAGGGCCCCCTGTGGCATGGGGTCCTGGGCAATTGCCCTGCTTGTTACCCCCTAACACTGACCCTGGCTTTTATATGCAAAAAACAGTTTTTGTGGCACAGGTGGGCCATGGAATTTTTATAGCATGTTGTGTGGGCCTCAGAAAGATAAAGGTTGAGAACCCCTGCTCTAGCTGACACTTTGTATGCAAGAGGAAACATTTTAAAAATTGCTGTGATGTCACTCTTTGCTGCTTTAGTGGAAAGAAGGGAGAGGAAAAGGTTGCTGTGGTTACAACTTCTGTGAATTGTGAGAGATTAGTCTTAGCTCTGAATTGTCAAATGCATCCTGTGGATTAATGTGTGGTATTTGTGTTATTGAGAGTGTCATGACTTTAGAACGGTATATAAAGCTACAGTGGTAAATTGTCAAAGATTTGTCATAGCAAGGAAAGCCAGATGCAACAATGAAATGCTTTCCAAAATGTGTGCAAGTATTCCTTTATGTATATATTTAAAATATACGCATATATAGCTTCCCATTACTTTAGTGCTGTGTATGGTGTCTGTGGGCATGCCCAGTACCGGCCCCACCCTTTGGTGCCCACTTCAATTTAAAATTGGAAGGATCAGCAGTGGTCACGAGCTATACCTTTTGAAAGTTCTAAATTACATATTCTACTCTGTGGTTAAATATGCAATGATACATAGTCACTAAGCTTCAGATGAATTGCAGTTGTGCATTAAGCACGGAAATAAAGATGAAATTTATACTTTTTCCCTAATTCATATTGACATGTAACCTAATTTACAAGGACTGCTGCTTAGTCCAGGTGGATACTAATTTGCAACTGTTCTTAAAACATTAATCTGGGTTACCCTCTGAAGTCATTTTTAATTCGTTTCACTTCTTTTACAGAGTCTGAGCTTCTTAGTTAAAAAAAAATCCTTTGCAATAGTTAACCAGGTAATTAATTTAAGACTGCTAGGAATATTGTCACATTAATGATATTATTCACTCAGTTTTGGTTACCTACTTACTACCTGATGCAATAGAGCAATAATTTTTGGTGCTGGAAAATACAATTCTACAGAGCTATTTCCTATCATCTCCCTCCCATGTTTTAGAAGATTGATAAATAATAGCATAATAATTTCTGCTCAGTTTTTCCATAATAACCTTTATAACTTCCCAACATATGCTATTTTTGCATGTGTAGTGAGATCTTCATGGGAGCACAGTATTTAAGAATTGTTTCCAACAGTGGTGTGCTGAACGTTGATATGAAAGGTCATTGTAAAACTGGCCAGCTCCCACCTGCTTTCAGAGTGCAATATTAAGGTACAATATTAAGGTACAATGATCCAAAGCCCATTAATGCATAGATGCTGGAACTAGGGGTCCTGGGTGAGCTGCTGCACCCCCTGGCTTGACATAGTTTCCATCATATACAGGCTTTTCAGCTTCATTCAGTGGCTCTCAGCACCTCCACTATAAAAATTGTTCCAGTACCCCTGCATTAATGTCAGTGGAAAAAGTCCCATTAATTTCATTAGGTTTTGGGTCAATTCCATACTGAGTGGTCATAGGGCTCAAAGAAGTACTCACCATTTCCTTTCCTTTAAATTTGTATTTTTATTTATTTTTCCTGCTAGTGCAACATTATTTGCCTCAGGAATTAGAATTTAATATTTTATAGTTAGAAAATGTTAAGAAAGGAAGACTGGAGCTGAAGGGAGACAATATACTGTACAATTTCACATTCCTATAGCACTTTTCCCTGAAGGTATTCTTTTCATCAGTATTTTAGTGCACTGACTATCAGAAGGAAGTGATGTCCTATTCAAACAGCTGGCTGTCACAAACTAAACTCTGTAAGAAATGTAGCCTTTACTTTGAAAGTACTATGCATATAAGCATATATAACATCAGATAGTATAAACTGTCAGTAGTTACAATTTACACTAGTTGAGAATTTGGCCCATTGTATATAAAATATTTACAAATACACACACACAGAGCATAACAAGAGTACAGAAGCTACTCATGGTGAGGGAGCTAGATCTCCCTTCCTTGA
The DNA here is from genome assembly GCF_965140295.1 of Lepidochelys olivacea. Taxonomy (NCBI): domain Eukaryota; kingdom Metazoa; phylum Chordata; order Testudines; family Cheloniidae; genus Lepidochelys; species Lepidochelys olivacea. The sequence continues at coordinate 36,603,784 of NC_140411.1, read as the reverse complement.
TAGGACAGAATACTGCCAAATGTTAGGTAAACAATATAGAAAAGGTATGGAAAAGTCAGCTGAGCATTATATATTATTAATAATATTATTTGCATAGCTGGGAAAGGAATGGTGGATTCTGAAAAGGAGAGTTCTCCAGAAAAGAGGAGGTCTCAGGAACCAGCTCATGGGCCAAGTAGTTGAGTTGGGCATAAAACAAAAGCCCTCACCAGGTTTGAGCTGGTTCTGCTACAGCAGCCACTGCAAAATTACACTGGATGCCAGTTTATACCAGCTGAGGATCTTAGGCTTCTGCAGATGGATGACTCCTTAGTTTGTCTGGTCTGATGGAAACTTTCCTGTAGCCAGGGGCTTGCAGAGGAATTTAAATTTCACTGCTTTTGGAGGGGCACATTAAACACACACAAATGAAAGGTTTGCATGACCCCCCTCCCCCTCCAGATTTCTCAGGATGCCTGTGGCGGGGATGTCCAGCAGTGAAGAGGCTTTGGCTTCCCCTGGCAGAGGCACTCCCTGTGTCCCTATAGATTGGGGAGGGAGGGAGCAGCAGGGTGACTGGCTGATGAATGAGCTCCTCCCCCCTCCCCGCCCCAACAGCTGCTGCTTCTCCTTCTCTGCTGCTGGAGCCCCAGTGCTGCTGCCTGCTTTGCAGATGGCCCACTGAAGTAAGTCACGGGGTGGAGGCAGAGGCCATGCACTGGGACTCCAGCAGCAGGGAACGAGAAGCAGCAGTCTGCAGCTGTAGGAGTCAGGGGAGGAGGAGCTCAGCCAGCAGCCTTGCTGCTTCTTCACTCCCCCATCTGCAGGGACACACAGACTTTTGGGGTACCCCTGCTTCCCCCCCCTTGTGCACACCCCTGCCTGTAGCCAAAATGTTATAGGTTTTGAGGCCCAGTCGTGACAGCCCCAATGTGCCTCTGGCAGTTTATCTTCTGTTGTTCAGTTGATGGGTTTGCCCATCATCTCCTCTGTAGGTAATGCCTCCTCCCCCTAATCCCTCTGACTGGCTCAACTAGTGGGGTTGAAACGTGTTGAGACATGTAAAACTGTCCTTGGTGACTTTCACATGGCGTTAAACAATTAGTGAGCCTGTCAGTCACTTTCATCACACCTCAGCCTTTCCTGGGATTTTGTTTGTTTGCTTGTTTTTTAGCCACTTGTAGCTGTGCTTCCTATGCATGTGCATAAACACAGATTATTCTAATAATGCCCCTCTACCTCCACTCCACTGGTGCTCTCCCTTTCTTTGGACTTTAAAAAAATAAAATGCTTTATTATAAAAGCATGTAGATTACACAAGCAAGAATTCTCGAAGAACATTCCCGTCCACTGAGTTCACTGACTGCCAAGACTGACTTTCCATCCATTTAGTCTTTTAACTTTTTGGTTAAATTAATAACATGTCCAACATTTTCAAAATCAGCTTCTGATTTTGAGTGCCACACTTTTGGGCTGCCCAACTTGAAACACCCAACCTCAGAAGCCAGTGCTGAGCTAAATGTATAGTGATGAAATTCTGAGCGTTATTGGGAAGCAAGAACAAGACTAAGATTACATCCTCGTGTTTGCCTACAGGAAACTGCCTGGTGCTTAGATCTGATGGAAGTATCGTTCTGGCTTCAACACCTCTTTTTAAAGTATGCATCATATAGACTGAACAAGGTTAACCACTTTATATGGTCTACCTTGTCAAACATTACATTGCTTCTGCATTTAACTCAGTATTGCCAGAGGATTGAATAACATTCTGTGTGTGGTGGAGATGGTGGAGATGATGGGGGGGCTAAATTAAAAAAAAAAGCTTTTTGGCACTATGTGGCTTGAAATCTCCTTCCTTAGAAGTTTTTAAGGTCAGGCTTGACAAAGCCCTGGCTGGGATGATTTAATTGGGGATGGGTCCTGCTTTTGAGCAGGGGGTTGGACTAGATGACCTCTTGAGGTCCCTTCCAACCCTGATATTCTATGATTCTATGATTCTATAAATAGCTAAAACTAGAAATACATTAATATGAGGTGGTCATTGCAGATGACTAGAGAAAGGCAAACAAATGTTATTTTGATGTAAAGAGAGGCTGTGTTCCAGTGACTTCCCCCTCCCCCTCAAGACTGAATAATAAGAGACTATTTTAAAAGGTTGTTAGATGAATGATTCAAGAACTTTCTGGGTTTGTATATGGGAATACTGAAATTGTCAACTTGTTGTGTGGAAAAATGTTAATGACATATCCTCGGTACGTCAAAAAAAAAAAGCCCCACAAGATCTTGCATTTAATTTTAGAGGATAAAAAATAAAGAGAAATCGACTTGGGTGGGTCATCCAGTTGAGTACCAACATTCCTAATAATTATGTCAAGTATAGAAGTCATGACGTGAAGACAAGAAATACATAGAAATAAAGGTTAATGGATGGCTCTGCAGATATGCTCAACATCCTATTACTATTCACTTCTAGGTTAGTTGTTCTAATGTGATTCAGAATAGTAGTGCCCAGCACGACTATAATCAGATGGCTTTTTTTTTGTGTGTTTCCTTGAGGAACAAACCAGATCTTTTAGTCATTTTGTATTAAGGATATAAGCAATCCACAGTACAAGCAATCAACGGTACATCTTATCTCAGCTCCAGAGACATGCTTATCATAGGAGCCATTTCACTGACTACAGGCTCTCTGTAAGCCATAATGAGGAGAGGGGACCTCCTTCCTCCTGTTCATGGATCTGACTACAAGCACCTCGATGCAGTGTGGGGCTCTGTCCTTATTGCCCATTTGAAGGGAAATCTGGCTTAACTTCCAGGTATTGATGTTTTTCTTACCTGGAAAATGTTGTCTTTCTCTCCCAATACTTTGGTTTTCATTTGGATTTATGACTGACATTTTTTTAAAATGGGTGCCTAAAGTGAGGCGCCTAAATTCAGATTTTGGTACCTAAATAAATGGGCTGATCTTCAAAATGCTGAGGCCCCAGTAGCTTTAAACTCCATTGCATCATCCACACATATATATCACCCTTCAAGTGAGCAACCATACTTGGAGTTCAGACTTGGGTCTCCCCTAGGAGAGCTCATAGCTACTCAAATGCAAGTTGGGAATAACTATTAGATGGCCATGCTGGGAATGGCAATTTACTAAAAAATGGCCACCAGTTGCTGAACTGCCCAGTGAATGTTAGGAGGAGAGACAGGAAAGTATAGAGTCACAGAAGCCAAGGGAGGACAAAATTTCAAGAATAGGAGCATGTCAGAGGTGACTGACAGGTCAAGGAGGATGAGGACAGAGTACAGCTTCAGAGTTTTGACTGGGAAGAGGCCATTAGAGAGCTGGAAAGACAGTAGAGTGAAAGGACAGCAGTCAGATTGGAGGTCTAGGATGGAATTGGAGGAGAAGAACTCCTCCAGCCAGCAACTGTGACAACATGTTCAATTAGCGTAAAGGTAAAACAGAGATGGGGCAGTAGCTAGAGAGGCCAGTGGGGTCACGGGTGTTTGTTGGTTGGTATTTTGGTGTGGTTTTTTTAATGGGACAGACTAAAGCATACTTATATTGTGAGAAGAAAGAGCCAGAGGACAGCAAGAGTTTAAGGAGAAGAGTAAGGGAGTTGATGAGATTGGGTTCAAGGGAGATCAGGAGATGGAATGACCGGCAGATAGCATGCATTGCTCCAGGAAGCAGATTTAATTTTCTGGCAAAATAAGTTTTCACTCCTTTGTCTTTCTATGAGCAGCACAAAACCACTTTCATTTTGGTAAACTGAGCTGGATTCTCTTCTGGCTCATTCAGCATCAAAAGAACCATCAACTATTCCACCTTGGGTTGTCTGGTGATGCTGCACAAGCCAGAAACAGCACACATAATTTCAAGATTGAGTTTGTAGTTTGACTTTTCAGGGCTGGCAATTAGGAAAACCATTTTAGTACTTGAAGAAGGACCTGATTCTGATTGATCCCTAAATGCATGGCTGAGGTCACACCATGGCTTGCATATGAGCTGAATAGAATTCAGTCTCTGGAGTGCAAGGACTGCTTTGCTCTTACTCCACTAAGGCACCAAAGGGAGAAGGGCAAGGAGGAAGAGGAATATAGCCCTGATCCTTCTTACACATTGGCCCATGGAGCACAAATGACTCACAGGGAGGAGCAGGCTGTAACCCTTGAAGTGTAGTGTGCATCCCTCCCTGAGATAGATTGCCTCCTTGTTCTCTCCCTGTAAGTACCCCTTACAATGGGCAGAGCTTAACAGTGCTTAGCCCAAAGTGAGCAAATTAGATATGGAGCTCACTGTGACATGGAATAATTCCAAAAAGGGTGAAATGGGGCCATTTTCATATAGTCACTTTTCTGGCTACAAATGCACTTTCAATTATATGTCTGGCTTTTGAGACTCAAGTAGTTTACCTTATGATGAGTGTATCAAAAATGTACTGTCTGAAATTGGCCTAATCCTGAAAATAATACAAAGTATTTATATAACACCAAGAATGTGCTAGGCACTTCATACATAAATATTCAGACAAGTTCGCACTCAAGAGCTCTTATCATCTGAATAGATAATTAAGAAATTGGGTATTGGGAAAGAGACTAAACAAAAATGCAAATTGATATAGCAGGTATAGTCAGCATGTGTCCTGTAGTGCTACTTGTTTGTTTGAAGACATGATGCCATCTATTGTTCTTGTGGTTGTGTGATATGCAGTGGGATTTATAGGCCTTTTGGAAGGGAATTATAAAGAGAGATATTCAGAAGGTGCGCACATGGAGGCTTCATATGAGTCAGCAGCAAGCAGGTTATAGGTAGGGCTGGTTGAAAATTTTCCATCAAAACTTATTTTTTCTAAATTTAAAACTGAGTCTTTGACTCAACAAAAATCTTGATGGAATGTGTCTGCTTTCCTCAGATGGAGTTTTAATTGGAAAACCAAAAACCCAGTTTGAGGGTCCAATGAAAAGTTGAAGTTTTTGGCAGTAAATGTCGATTAAAAGTATTTTTCCTGTTTTCCTCAGTTTACGATGGTGGTGGTGGGGAAGCCCCATATTTCAACTAGCTCTAGTTACAGGCACAGAGGGCTGCATGGAAGAAGATACAAAGATAAAAGTGGGATAAGGGTGTCACGCTGTCTGGAGTGATTCACAACTGTGAGTGCCTGTCACGGGGTCACCAGGTGATGCCCTGGAACTACTCCATATGAAGCCAGTCAGGACTCTGGGGGAGCCTCCTCTCTGTGACCATACTGTCTCCAGGGCAAGACGCTGACACAGCTTTGACCTTCCTGGGTCTCACCTCGGAGCATAAACAGAAGGTTTATTAGACGACAGGAACACAGTCCAAAACAGAGCTTGTAGGTACAGAGAACAGGACGCCTCAGTCAGGTCCATTTTGAGGCCAGGGTGGCCAGACCCCGGGTCTGGGCCTCCCTCGCTTTCCGCAGCCAGCTCCAAACTGAAACCCCCTCCAGCTGTCTCACACCCCCTCCCCCTGGTTCCTCATCCAACCTTTGTCCAGTTTCCCAAGCAGAAGGTGTCACCTGGCCCCAACCCCACTCCTGGGCTTTCATGTTACATTCTCAGGTATCTTCCCTCAAGGAAAGTCTCCCATCCCCAATGCAGACAGTCCCAGTAAAACTCCCCTGCAACATTCCCAGGTCAATACTCCCCACTCCCTGCTGTGTCACATCTCTCCCCCCTTCTAGACTGAACTGAGCGGGGTCATTCTGACCAGTGACCTGGGGAAGTTCAGGGCCCCCTCTCCGGGACAACGCATCTGCTATCATGTTGGCACTTTCCTTCACATGGACCACATCCGTATCATAATCCTGCAGGAGCAGGCTCCACCTCAGGAGCTTGGCATTGACTCCTTTCATCTGGTGTAGCCAGGTCAGAGGAGAGTGGTCGGTGTACACGGTGAAGTGTCGACCAAATAGATATGGCTCTAGTTTCTTAAGGGCCCACACCGTGGCCAGGCATTCCTTCTCGATGGCCGCATAGTTTTGCTCCCAGGGTAGTAGCTTCTTGCTCAAGTATATGATGGGGTGTCTCTCCCCCTTTTCATTCTCCTGCATTGACACTGCCCCCAGTCCCGTGTCTGAGGCATCAGTGAACACCATAAAGGGCTTGTCAAAGTCTGGGTTTGCCAGAACTGGGCCACTGACCAGAGCCTCCTTCAGCGCCCACACAGCTCAGTCCAGACCACCTTGTCTGGTTTCCCTTTCTGATATACTCAGTGATGGGGGTGGCTATGGTGCTAAAGTGGGGCACAAATCGTCAATAATACCCTGCCATCCCAATAAAGGCTTGGACCTGCTTTTTAGTTTGGGGAGCGGGCCAGTCTCTGATCACCTCCACTTTGGCTGGTTCTGGCTTTAGGCAGCCGCTCCCCACCCGATGGCCCAGGTAGCATACTTTAGCCATCCCCACCTTGCACTTCTTTGCCTTTATGGTCAGCACAGTCTCCTGGAGTCGGTCCAGCACTTGTCTAACCTGGGATACATGGTTCTCCCAGATCTGGCTAAAGACACAGATGTCATCAATAAATGCCATGACAAAACTCTCCATCCCCCTCAGTAGCTGATCCACCAGGCACTGGAAGGTGGCTGGTGCTCCCTTGAGACCGAAAGGCAGGGTCAGGAACTCATAGAGCCCCAGAGGGGTGATAAAGGCCGATTTCAGCCTGGCACCTGCATCCAGTGGCACTTGCCAGTAGCCCTTTGTAAGATCCACGGTTGTAAGGTAGCAAGCTCCTCCCAGCTTGTCTAGGAGCTTGTCAGCCCTGGGCATGGGGTAGGCATCAGATACAGTGATGGCATTGAGCTTCTGATAGTCCACACAGAACCGGATCAACCCGTCCTTTTTGAGGGCCAGCACCTCCAGAGAGGCCCAAGGGCTGGAAGATGGCTGGATCACCCCCAAAGCCAGCATATCATTGACCTCTCTTTCCAGGTCCTGAGCAGTTTTCCCTGTGACTTTGAAGGGGGAGCATCTTATTGGTGGGTGCGATCCTGTTTGCACCCGGTGGACAGTCAGATTAGTGAGTCCAGGCTGGGTGGAAAACAGCTTTTGGTAGAGATGCAGCACTGCTCTGATCTCAGCTTGCTGGGCAGAGGTTAGCTGATCAGAGAAAGGAATTGTTTCCTGGGAGGAGCAGGCTCCTGTGTCAGGGAATAGATTTACTACAGGGTCATCTCCCTGCTCCTCCCAATGTCCACACACGGCCAACACCACATTCCCACTGTTGTAATATGGCTTCATCATATTCACATGGTACACTCGGCGGTGATGCACCCAGTTAGACAGCTCCACCACATAGTTTACCTAATTTAATTGCTTGACCACCTTAAAAGGGCCTTCCCAAGTGGCCTGTAGTTTCTTTTTTCTCATGGGGGTGAGAACCATCATCTGATCCCCGGTGGTGTAGGCGCAAACCCATGCCGTGCGGTCATACCAGACTTTCTGCTTCCTCTGGGCTCTGACCAGATTCTCCTTGGCCAGGCCCATGAGCTCAACAAGTCTTTCTCGGAAGGCTAAGACATACTCTACCACTGCTTCTCCATTGGGAGTGGCCTTCCCCTTCCATTCATCTCTCATCAGGTCCAGGGGCCCCCTTACCCTCCTTCCGTATAATACCCTCCTTCCGTATAACAGGTTCGAAAGGCAAAAACCCGGTAGATTCCTGGGGTACTTCCCTGTACACGAACAGCAGGAGAGGTAAGTACTTGTCCCAATCCTGCAGGTGCTGGTTCATAAAGGTTTTCAGCATCATGGCTAATATCCTAACTGTAGAAGTCACTCAGCTATTATCTATCTCAGAGTATGTCCTAGCTCAACCAGAAGCTATGGGCTTGATCCAAGCCCACCCACTCCACCAGGGCCCTAGGTCAGCCGTGTTTGACCTCCAGGGTAGGACCCTCTGAGCTACCCTCCCCAACTCACTTCCCACCACTGCTTCCCTGACTTTTAGTTGCAGATAAGGAAAAAGAAAAAGGAAAAGAAAACCAAACCGTCAGCCACAACCAGGCTCAGCATACACTCTAAGTACTTCAGAGTGGTGTCTCTAGCCCCTTTTGGCAGGAGCCTACAGTGCAGGGTGCATCTGAGTGGGGTTGCTCCCTTTTCAACTTTCTCTGCAGTTGGAGCATGCTCTGCAGGATTGCAGGAGTGTGGCTAGCTGGTCCCAGTACTGTCTTTTAACCCCTTCTGTCCCAGTGTGGGGTTTGTATACTCCATGACAGACCCTTCCCCTTAGAACCTGAGTTGTGGTGTCCTGGGGTCAGTTTGGGTCCTCCCTTCCCATGAAAAGAAAAATCCATTTTTGTTTTCTGTGCCTGCATGATGCACCACTTGGAAGTTATATGACTGTAGGGTGAAATACCACTGCAGAATGCATGAGTTAAGCTCCTTCATTGAGTTCAGCCAGCAGAGTGGTGCGTGATCAGTTACCAGGAGGAAGGGCTACCCCCACAATTGGTATCATAGGCCACTATACAGCCAGGGCTTCCTTCTTGGTGAATTGGAAAACATAATCCTAACTATACATATACAATGATGGGGTCCAAATTAGCTGTTATCACTCAAGAAAGAGATCTTGGAGTCATTGTGGATAGTTTTCTGAAATCATCCACTCAATGTGCAGCGGCAGTCAAAAAAGCAAACAGAATGTTGGGAATCATCAAGGAAGAGATAATAAGACAGAAAATATCATATTGCCTCAATATAAATCCATGGTACACCCACACCTTGAATACTACGTGAAAATGTGGTCGCCCCATCTCAAAAAAGATAATTGGAAAAGGTTCAGAAAAGGGCAACAAAAATTATTAGGGGTATAGAACGGCTTCTGTATGAGGAGAGATTAATAAGACGGGAATATTCAGCTTGGAAAAGATGTGAGTAAGGGGGGAATATGAGAGAGGTCTATAAAATCATGAGTGGTATAGAGAAAGTAAATAAGGAAGTGCTATTTACTCCTTCTCATAATACAAGAACTAGGGGCCACCAAATGAAATTAAGAGGTAGCAGGTTTAAAACAAACACAAGGAAGTATTTTTTCATGCAACGCACTGTCAACCCCTACAACTCCTTGTCAGAGGGTGTTGTGAAGGCTAACACTATAACTAATACTAAGAGAGCTAGATAGATTCATGGAAGTTAGGTCCATCAATGGCTATTAGCCAGGATGGGCAGGAATGGTGTCCCTAGCCTCTGTTTGCCAGAAGCTGGGATTGGGTGACAGGACATGGATCACTTGATGATCATTCCCTTTGGGGCACCTGTTCATTCCCTTTGGGGCACCTGCCTTGGGGCACCTGCCATTGGCCACTGTCAGAGGACAGGATACTGGGCTTGATGGACCTTTGGTCTGCCCCAGTATGGCCATTCTTATGTTCTTATGACTGAGTAGGCTACTTCCTGCAGAAACAACTTTCTGCTAAGATAGAGAACAGGGTGTTTTACTCTTCCAAATTCTTTAGACAACAGTGCTCCAAGTCCAACATTGGAGGCATATGTTTAAAGAAAAAAAGGCTTTAAGAAGTCTGGGTGGAATAGTACTGATTCCTGGGATAGCTGATCTTGTAGTGCCCTGAACACCTCATCACATCTTTTGGTCCACCGGATCTTTTTCGCTGAAGTGTCTTTTACCAGGTCCATCAAAGGGACATCAAGGGTGGAGAAGTTTGGGATAAACCCACTAATCCCCAAAACCACTGAACTTGCCTCTTTGTGGAAGAGAGAGGGCAGCTAGCTAGGGCTTGGACCTTGTCCCAGAGGTGATAGCCAGCCTCCCCCTGCATACCCCATGTAGAAGACTTCTTGGGCAGCCAGTCACCACTTGGCCAGGTTGGCCATCAAACCTTCCTCCCTGAGAGACCATATTACTTCCACCACAGGCTTCATGTGTTCTGTCCAGCTCTCACCATAGATTAGTATATGATCAATGTAGGCAGCTGCGTATGCTCCATGTGGCCATAACACTCAGTCCATCAGCCACTGGAATGTGGAGGCAGTCCCATGAAGTCCAAAGGGCATTGTTCTAAACTGGTACAGCCCCCACAGTGTGAAGAAGGTGTTTTTTTCTTTAGATTTGGCTGTCCAGGGGATTTGACAGTATCCCTTCATCATGTTGAGGGGAGATATATACTTAGCAGCCCACCCCAGTCTTTCCAGCAGTTCATGACCTGATGCATGGGGTACGTGTCTAATTTTGAAATGGTGTGTATTCTCTGGAAGTCAATACAGAACTGTGTCATGGTATCCAGTTTGGGCACAAGCATGATGGGGCTCCTCCACTTGCTATGTGACTCTTCGGTGACTCCTAATTCTGGCCTGGAGTTCCTGGTGAACCATCTCCCACAACTTCCTCAGGAGTGGCCGTATGCTCTTGAATATCTTGCTCCCTTGTGTGGTGTCTATGTGGTGGATCATCAGATGGGTCCACTGGGGTATTGCTGAAAACACCTTTGGGAACGATTTGACCAGCTGGAGCATTTGTCACTCTTGTGTGGGCTGCACACCCTTTCCTACAGGTACTGTCATGTAGCCTTGTGATGTTGAGGTCTGAGGTCCAAGCTCTGGGTCAGGGGGAATGAGGTGACAAGGAGGTCCTTTTGCCCTTTTCAGGCCTTCAATAGGTTGACATGATACACCTGGACAGACTTCCTTTTCCTGGGTTGCCAGATCTCATAATCAACCTCCCCTACTTGTTTCACCACTTCGAAGGGGCCTTGCCAGTGAGCCAACAACTTGGGCTCTGAGGTTCTTAGCGGGAGTAACACTTGGCTTGAAGTTAGGCATGTCCTTAAGTGCCTTACTGAATTGGAGTGAAGTCAATGGCAAAATTCCTATAGGGACAAGGAATGGAACCAATATACTTTATATGGCACACTTTATACTAAAAGAAGGAAAGATTTCTAAGGCAAAAGGAAAGAATACTTACATTTTATCAAGAGATGGGATGATGGATTTTTACTTACTTGTAGTAATTTATGAATATGGTATTTTGACTGTGTTATTGTGATGTTTATGATATGAATGCATTGACTTAACTGATAGCAGGGTTGTGATGAAATACATCCCAGGAGGGGTGTTTATGGATCTAGACATTCATTTCTCAGCAAAGATTAAAGACAAGTGTTTCCAACCAGCTGAGTTTGGCAAGTTGGAGGAGGAGTCAGAGGCAAGCTTATAAACAGAGAACAAAGATCTTGCCAATTATAAGACACACACTGACTTGAGGCGGGAAAGAGGTTCTGAGTTAAGGAAACCCCAGAGGCTGTTGGGCAGGCTTTGGGGGATGCTTAGACCTACCAGGGTCCTCTTGTAGAGGGATAGATATACTCTAGGTAAGATATACATATATGGGGGCCTTTCATTGTTGTAATTCTTTTCTCAAAAATGCCTTGTTCCTCTGGACAAATAAACATTTTTTGTTTGTTTTAAGAAGCCTGTGCTGGTCACTGATATACACTGATCACAAGCTCATGGAGGGAGAGAGTAGTTGTACACACAGTACTGCAACCTAGGACCAGGTCTGAGTGTGGAAGAAATGTGTGATTTCACCCTGAGAGGTGAAGCCCAAGACCTAATGGGAGAGTGTAGGGGTTCTCTTAGAGAAACAGGGAACAATAGTGCAGTTAGGCACCTGCACTGCGACAGAGGTCCTCATGGGGCACATTCTGAGCTTTCCTACTCCTGTGCAACCCCACTGACCCCTGAGGTCTTATCATAGCTACATAAGTTATAGGTGTAACGTGTCAGTGAAGAATTTTCCAACAAGGGTGCCTAAATCCATATTTAAACATAAATAAAAGTGTTCTGATTTTCTACAAAGCTGAACGCATACCGCTACCATTGACTTCAATGCAATGGGTTCAGGTTCTGGGAATACGGGGTCACTTATATTTGGATTTAGGATCCTAATTTTTGGTACCTCGGTTTGACATTTTTTGGCCAGCATCTATAGCAACAAGGCAAAAAGGTATCAACCATGCAGCACAACACACTGAGTAAATCCAAGAGGCAGCCATGCTAGGACAAACCTAATCTATACTGAATGCAGACTTCAGGTTCAATTTAAGGTCACAAAAAGATAAGATGTGAAAACATGTAGCACAGGCACAGACTGCTGCCCTTACCCTTTCAGTTAATATTCTGACGTTTTGGGGATAACGCCTTGCCGGTATGTCTTGATGCATGATTCTTGGATTTTGATTTGAAGGAAGTGCCCTTGAGGGCTCTGCAGAATAGGAGGCTAAAAAGGGGAAGATAGCTGGAGAGATTAAATCATTCCATGTAGTGCTTTTTGGAAGTTACAGTTTAAAGGGGTGAATCTTTACTTTCAAAAGTCAGAAGCTCAATTTTTGTATACCGTTCCCATTTTTATCCCATTGGGAGAACATGTACTTTGCTGCAAAGCCATTTATCATCTAATAAGAATCTGTCGAGGATAATTTTTAAACTATTTAAAACCCTTTGATTTCCTTTTTCTTAGACTAGTCAATGTACCGTACTGCAAATAGCTGGTGAAGCCACAAGGATAATTTCTCCTGGTAAGTCTGGACATGGTGTATTTTAACATATCACAACAAATATATCTGTGTGCTAGAGCTCAGCTAATTTTGCAGCAAAATATTTACCAGCACTCTTTCAAGTGAATTTGTTCATTCTACATGAATCATACTTGCAAATCTTTTAACCGAAATTTCTGCCAACATTCATACCAGTGATTTTGTTTGTGAGAATGTTAGTATCACAAGTGCTTGTGCAAATGGTTTTGTGAAAATTTTGGTGCCAAAGAGTTCATGTATCCGTCTTCATATCTCCTTGATTTCCCCATCCCTGCTTTGTAATAGTTCATTGTCAAATCAGGGCATAGAAATAGCTACCCTGTGGCTTTGCTAAGCAGTCACATGACAAATAACAAATAGTCACAGGTATATTTGAAACAACCCCTTCTGAAATGTATTCAGGTGGTGGGATGGATCTCAAACCTGCTAAGGCCACTCAGTACCACATAAAACCTTATACCAATGGGATAAGTTCTTCCTGCCTAACTTGCGATAGGACTGAGTGGTTCTTCTGAGTCAAGGAACTGCAACCAGTTCCCTCCTGCAGCTGCCACTCTCCTAAATCCTAGTGTACGTACAGTTTTTCTATCGGTTTAACTATTTCGGTGAGGGGTATCATGGTTGTACCAAAACAGCTAAAGTGGCACAAGCCACCTTGTGTGAACACAGTTATATCAGTAGAAAGGTGCCTGGTACCAATATAACTTGTTCACCTTCCCCAGTATGAGCACCTTTATATCAGTATAGCTCCATCCATACTCGGGAACAACAACGGGTTTTACTATAACCCTAATGCTATACTTGTAGAGTTAAAACAGTACTTTTTCTTAATGTTGGCAAGGCCTGAGTACAGCTTGGATTTAGTGGAAAATAAGGGCTATAAAGAGTTTTTTCACAATTGTTCAACAACATAGGTATAAAAAAAATGACAGAAAAAGGGAAAATGCATCAAATAAATTGGCCCTGCTTTAGTGTGCACAGAATTCCTCGTTCTTAGAGCTGTTGACTGTAAATTCTTCTTGCTTTAAGATGAAGTCATGTGAACCTTGCAGAAGCTGAGGGGTGCATTTTCAGCCAGTGTGTAGAGAATTAATGCATAGCTCTCTATTATTAACAGTTGTATACCTAATTTTGTGCACAATCCACCAAAATTGTATACCAAAGTGGCTGTGACACTATAACAAAAGCTGTAATTTATGAAATTTCACAACTGTTCATGTATCTGAGGGTTTGCATGATGAATTTTTTTGGTCATTTTTCTCTTCAGTAATAGAATACAATCGATGAGTAAAAATAAATATTTCCTTTAAACGCAGGAACTCAGCTGTGTCCTGAAACTCACATTCTCATTATTTTGCAGCATAATCAGTGTTTTATAGTATTAATCCCCATCAAATTAGTTATTAACAATGAATATGAGGCTTGTGAAAGCATCCATTGCCTTGTGCTTCGTCGCAAGCCTAAGCAGCAACCTAACTCCTAACTGCTGATAGTGACCAATTCTGCAGGTATTTAGAAGCATGATATAAATAAAGCTCAGTGTTTGAGCTACTAATTGTGGAAACAAATGGGCTTCCTGCTGTAAATTATTCTTATTGTTCAGTTGACATATCTTGTTGGCCCATGTGATGCCTGGTTGAGACAATCATAGTTAGTAACTTATTTATATAGCAACCTATCATAACTTTAGTACAAATGCTCATTTCTTCTCTTTATTTATATTGTGTACTGTCATGGACTTCTGCTAGGCACTATACAAACAAAGAACAAATAGAAGGTCCTTGCCCCAAAGAGCTAACAATCTTACTGAAGTTGCTAGTATACACAGATAAAATCCACAGCTACAATTTTCAAATATACATGCATATTAACCTTGGGCTCTAAAATAGGGTTCACCTATCTTGAAGTAGAAGGGAATGGTCAGGAAGAAAAGAGCTGTTTAATCTAAATGGATAATGTTGGCACAAGAACAAATGGGTATAAACAGGCCATGAATAAATTTAAGCTACAAATTAAAGGTTTCTAACCATCAGAGGAGTGAGATTCTGGAATTGCCTCACAGTAAGAGTTGTTGAGGGAAGCAACTTAATTAGTTTTAAGACACAGCTTCTCAAATTTACGGTGGAATTGTGTCAGAGTTTTTGGTTGTGGTGGGAGTCCCTTCCAGTTCATGTCTCACATTCCTAAAATCTCATGGTTCCTGGCTTCAGCGAGTCATCTGTAGGAATCAGGAAGCGAATTTTTATTCTCCAATGTGTTCCTGGTGTTGTGGGGTTGGTTGTTTTTTTCTCCTCCCTCTGGAACATCAGAGATGGCCTCAGTTCAAGTTGGCACATTATATGGGATGGGATGGTGCTCTCAGATTGTACCAAAGGTTCTCTTTATCAAGTGCTTGGCTGGCTGGTTCTTGTTCAGATGCTCAAGGTCTGACTGATGGCCATATGTGAAAGGAAGGAATTTTTCACCAGGTCAGTTTGGCAGTGACTTTGGGTTTTTTGCATTCCCTTACAGTGTGGGATACAGGCCACTTGCTAGGATTTTCTGGGTATATCTCATTTGATTAATTCCCTGCCATTGCAGGGGCCTTGGGCATTGGACCTCAGTCCCTCCTGCTCTCTGTCTGTGGCATACAATTGTTTAGTCTCTTGAGGGCTGCAATACTTTGGTCTAATTCTGGTAGTTGGGTGTAGTGTGCAGGTCCCTGGTTTTGTTTGTACCTTGTGCTATACAGGGGGTCAGGCTAGATGATCTAATGGTCCTTTCTGGCCTTAAACTCTCTGGCACCCTAAGAAAAAATTAAGAACCAAATCCCAAAGTGTGGGAGGGAAGCATAGATGGGTTCATAAATCCTTTCAGCCCCCACCCCATCCACTCTAACTAGCAGAAGGTAGATAATGGTTTCCAAAGAACTGCTCCAATTGCTTAGCTCAACCTCTGGGCTTTTCAGACCTTCTCCCTGCCACTGGCTGAGACTAGAACACCCTGTTTTCCAGGGGACCAGGAACAGGTATGCCAAACTAGGATTCCCTTACACTAGAGGAAACTCTTCATTATTATCTTAAGGCTACTTTAAGTCCCCCTTGTGCTGCTTGAGTGTCAAAGAGGAGACTATAATCTTGAGGGTCTGGCTATGTGTGTATCAAAGAACAGTAGACTCAAAGATCCTAGTGCTTTCATTGGGAGTTTTGAGTTGGGCTAGAGGAAGTGTTAGTCCTGTTATCTTCAGATCATAATGACACTTTTTCTGGTACGCACTAGTACAGAATAATTGACGTTGCATTATGTTATGCTGCTTATAAAATTTTATACATAGAAATGTCTGATTGTTATTGCCTTGGTCTTTAAAATAAGGCAAGAGACCTGATCTTTTATGTATGTGAATTAAGAACAAATAAAACACACCCTCAGCTGATGGAGGGTCAAAAATATATAGCGTTTTTCCATTGTTGCATCCTCCATTCTGTCATTCCAGCTATATACAAGCCTAGTCACATGACAAGAGTGACTATGTTAGGCACCCTCAAACTAATCATGATGAATGTGACCCACATGGAAAGCTGCTGAAATATTTCTTGTAGTATGTATTTTGCAAAGCAGTACACTTCAAAGACTTTAAAACTCTACTCCCTGCAGTTGTACGGAACCTGACATAAAATGTTTTCAGTGTTTTATTTCATTTGCCAGTCTAATCCATTTAACCAGTGATTCATATGCAACTGTCCCTAGCTATGCTAATGCAATGCTGATGCGTATTTCGCAGGATGCTGTCTTCTCTCCCCTGCCCTCCTTCTGCTTACCACTATCTTTCTCTAAGTGGTTCTTGTCATTCCTTATTGTAGCCCTGTAGTTAATAATATAGGGCTTGATCTTGCAATCTGCTGGACACTCCTGCATGGTGCAAAGGACATCAAGAGAGATGCAGTGCATCTTCAATACAATGAGAGTAGAAGATTCTTAGCATCTCTCATGTACCTTTAGGGCTGCACCCTTTCAATGTCTAAAGGGTCCATGTCATAAATATAAAGGGAAGGGTAAACCCCTTTGAAATCCCTCCTGGCCAGGGGAAAGCTCCTCTCACCTGTAAAGGGTTAAGAAGCTAAAGGTAACCTCGCTGGCACCTGACCAAAATGACCAATGAGGAGACAAGATACTTTCAAAAGCTGGGAGGAGGGAGAGAAACAAAGGGTCTGTGTCTGTCTGTAGTCGTCTTGGCCAGGGACAGAACAGGAATGGAGTCTTAGAACTTTTGGTAAGTAATCTAGCTAGGTATGTGTTAGATTATGATTTCTTTAAATGGCTGAGAAAAGAATTGTGCTGAATAGAATAACTATTTCTGTCTGTGTATCTTTTTTGTAACTTAAGGTTTTGCCTAGAGGGGTTCTCTATGTTTTGAATCTAATTACCCTGTAAGATATCTACCATCCTGATTTTACAGGGGGGATTTCTTTATTTCTATTTACTTCTATTTTTTATTAAAAGTCTTCTTGTAAAACACTGAATGCTTTTTCATTGTTCTCAGATCCAAGGGTTTGGGTCTGTGGTCACCTATGCAAATTGGTGAGGCTTTTTATCCAACATTTCCCAGGAAAGGGGGGGTGCAAGTGTTGGGAGGATTGTTCCTTGTTCTTAAGATCCAAGGGTCTGGGTCTGTAGTCACCTAGGCAAATTGGTGAGGCTTTTTACCAAACCTTGTCCAGGAAGTGGGGTGCAAGGTTTTGGGAAGTATTTTGGGGGGAAGGACGCGTCCAAACAGCTCTTCCCCAGTAACCAGTATTAGTTTGGTGGTGGTAGCGGCCAGTCCAAGGATAACGGGGGTAATATTTTGTACCTTGGGGAAGTTTTGACCTAAGCTGGTAAAGATAAGCTTAGGAGGTTTTTCATGCAGGTCCCCACATCTGTACCCTAGAGTTCAGAGTGGGGGAGGAACCGTGACATGGTGACACAGTGGTGGGATTAACCTGAAATCATTTTGAGATCCAGTTGTGATTTTTTGAACTAGAAATACAGATTTTAAAAAGGAATTTTTAGGAAGTCCAGAAAGCAGCTTTGAAACTGAAAGCAGCTTGGTTTCTCTCTGCTTTGTGGCCAAGCAGAGACAAAAGGGGATTATCTTGTGAATTGCAGGTTTTCTTTGCCTGGAGGCAGGGTACTTAACTCCTGCAGGGAAATTCACAGTCTTCCAACCCAGAGGTTTTTTTTCTTTTCTTCCTAAAAGTAAATAGGGGGTGTGTGCTCTACCCATTTGCCTGGAGACAAAAGTGGCAGGGTTTTTTTTAGGATTTTGATTTTTTTTTTGTTTTACAAGGAGCACAGGTTTGAAAAGAAATTTTTTTTTTCTTTGGGCTGGGTAAGCAGGTTTCCAAGTAGTTGGAGGTTTTTTGCTTTAATTTGGACCCAGAGCAGAGACAAGGGAATTGTCTTTTCTGTAGGCTGACAATCACTATCAGAGAATAGGTATTCTATTCCAGCACAGCAAAATTTTACAGCCAAGTTTTGTTTGTTTATTTCTAAACCTCGGGTGTAAAGTTAGTTAAAAACAGAGAGGTTAGAATGGCCAAATCCTCGGCTCGACTACAGCTGGAATTAGCCAAATTTCAGGCTGAGGAAAAACAAAGGGAACATGAAAGACAGATAGAACTCATGCGGCTGGAGAAGGAGGTACAGGAGGCTGCCCACAAGAGGGAAATGGAGGCAAGGAAGCATGTGGAGGAGATGGAGAGGATAAAGGCCCAGCAGAATATACCAACAAACCCTAGCAATCCTTCTCCAGGTACCACTTCCCATCCCAGAAAGTTCCCCACCTACAAGGCAGGTGATGATACTGAGGCCTTCTTAGAAAACTTCGAAAGGGCCTGCCTTGGGTACAACATCTCTACTGACCAATACATGGTAGAGCTGAGGCCGCAGCTCAGTGGACCCTTAGCTGAGGTGGCAGCTGAAATGCCTAAAGAACATATGAACAAGTATGAACTGTTTAAATCCAAGGCGAGAGTCAGAATGGGGATAACACCCGAGCAGTCTCGTCGGAGGTTCCGAGCCCTAAGGTGGAAACCAGACATGTCATTTACCCGACATGCCTACCACATTGTGAAACATTGGGATGCCTGGATATCAGGAGCAAGTGTTGAATCTCCAGTAAATTTGCCCTTCCTAATGCAAATGGAACAATTCTTAGAGGGTGTTCCTGAGGAAATAGAAAGATACATCCTAGATGGGAAACCCAAAACTGTAATCGAGGCAGGAGAGATTGGAGCCAGATGGGTGGAGGTGGCAGAGAAGAAGAAAACTGGTCGCAGTTGGAGCGGAGACCAGAAGGGACCACCCCAGACCACACCCTATTACCGGGGGCCGCCCAAAGCCCCACCTACCTCCCAAAGAACCCTCCAGACCCCTTATCGTCCCACCACCCCGTTCTCCAGAAACCCACCTCGCCCCGGTGACCCGTCAGCTGGACGATGTTTTAAATGTAACGAGCTGGGGCATGTAAAGGCCAACTGCCCCAAGAACCCCAACAGATTACAGTTCATTGCACCGGAATCACACCAGAGGTCCACAGGCCCAGATACCTCCCAGATACCCTTGGAGCGGAGGGAAACTGTGAGTGTGGGCGGGAAGAAGGTCACCGCGTGGAGGGACACCGGAGCACAAGTGTCAGCTATCCATGCTTCCTTAGTGGACCCCAATTTAATCAACCCAGAGATCCAAGTGACGATTCAACCCTTCAAGTCCAACTCTTTCAATTTGCCTACAGCCAAGTTGCCTGTCCAGTACAAGGGCTGGTCAGGAATGTGGACTTTTGCAGTCTATGATGATTATCCCATCCCCATGCTGTTGGGGGAAGACTTGGCCAATCACGTGAAGCAGGCCAAGAGGGTGGGAACGGTCACCCGCAGCCAGGCTAAACAAGCCGTCGGGCCTAGCTCTGTTCCGGAAACTTCTATCAGGGCCCGGTCAGAGGTGATGGACCCGGACCCCAGGCCAATGTCTGCAACAGCAGTAGTGGATCCAGTCCCAGAGACCCAGACGGAACCAGTCCCAGAACCGGAACCAGCCGAACAACCAACACCAGACCCCGTGTCAGCACTGAATCCAGTACTTGCAACCTCAACACCAGAGGGCCCCACCGAACCTGAACTGGCAGCAGCCGATAACCCTACACAAGAGGCTCAGCCGGAGCCTGAATCCCAACATAGTGCACCAACGGAGAGCGGTTCACAGTCAACAGAAACAGCTCCATCCCCTATATCGCTTCCAGAGGGACCAAGCCTAGGTCCACAATCCCATGAGGAACTGATGTCTCCAGCATCAAGGGAACAGTTCCAGACCGAACAGGAAGCAGATGAAAGCCTCCAGAGAGCTTGGACGGCGGCACGGAGCAACCCACCGCCTCTCAGCTCTTCTAATCGATCCAGGTTTGTTGTAGAAAGAGGACTTTTATACAAGGAAACTCTTTCTGGTGGACACCAGGAAGACTGGCATCCTCAGAGACAGTTGGTAGTTCCAACTAAATACCGGGCCAAGCTCTTGAGCTTAGCCCATGATCACCCTAGTGGCCATGCTGGGGTGAACAGGACCAAAGACCGTTTGGGGGGATCATTCCACTGGGAGGGAATGGGCAAGGATGTTTCTACCTATGTCCAGTCTTGTGAGGTGTGCCAAAGAGTGGGAAAACCCCAAGACCAGGTCAAAGCCCCTCTCCAGCCACTCCCCATCATTGAAGTTCCATTTCAGCGAGTAGCTGTGGATATTCTGGGTCCTTTTCCGAAAAAGACACCCAGAGGAAAGCAGTACATACTGACTTTCATGGATTTTGCCACCCGATGGCCGGAAGCAGTAGCTCTAAGCAACACCAGGGCTAAAAGTGTGTGTCAGGCACTAGCAGACATTTTTGCCAGGGTAGGTTGGCCCTCCGACATCCTCACAGATGCAGGGACTAATTTCCTGGCAGGAACTATGAAAAACCTTTGGGAAGCTCATGGGGTAAATCACTTGGTTGCCACTCCTTACTATCATCAAACAAATGGCATGGTGGAGAAGTTTAATGGAACTTTGGGGGCCATGATACGTAAATTCGTAAATGAGCACTCCAATGATTGGGACCTAGTATTGCAGCAGTTGCTCTTTGCCTACAGAGCTGTACCACATCCCAGTTTAGGGTTTTCCGCATTTGAACTTGTATATGGCCGTGAGGTTAAGGGGCCATTGCAGTTGGTGAAGCAGCAATGGGAGGGATTTACACCTTCTCCAGGAACTAACATTCTGGACTTTGTAACCAACCTACAAAACACCCTCCGAACCTCTTTAGCCCTTGCTAGAGAAAACTTACAGGATGCTCAAAAAGAGCAAAAAGCCTGGTATGATAAACATGCCAGAGAGCGTTCCTTCAAAGTAGGAGACCAGGTCATGGTCTTAAAGGCGCTCCAGGCCCATAAAATGGAAGCATCGTGGGAAGGGCCATTCGTGGTCCAGGAGCGCCTGGGAGCTGTTAATTATCTCATAGCATTCCCCACCTCCAACCGAAAGCCTAAGGTGTATCATATTAATTCTCTAAAGCCCTTTTATTCCAGAGAATTAAAGGTTTGTCAGTTTACAGCCCAGGGAGGAGACGACGCTGAGTGGCCTGAAGGTGTCTATTATGAAGGGAAATGTGCTGGTGGTGTGGAAGAGGTGAACCTCTCCATGACCCTTGGGCGTATGCAGCGACAGCAGATCCAGGAGCTGTGCACTAGCTACGCGCCAACGTTCTCAGCCACCCCAGGACTGACTGAACGGGCATACCACTCCATTGACACAGGTAATGCTCACCCAATTAGGGTCCACCCTTACCGGGTGTCTCCTCAAGCTAAAACTGCTATAGAACGGGAGATCCAGGATATGTTACAGATGGGTGTAATCCGCCCCTATGAAAGTGCATGGGCATCTCCAGTGGTTCTAGTTCCCAAACCAGATGGGGAAATACGTTTTTGCGTGGACTACCGTAAGCTAAATGCTGTAACTCGCCCAGACAACTATCCAATGCCACGCACTGATGAACTATTAGAGAAACTGGGACGGGCCCAGTTCATCTCTACCTTGGACTTAACCAAGGGGTACTGGCAGGTACCGCTAGATGAATCTGCCAAGGAAAGGTCAGCCTTCATCACACATCTCGGGCTGTATGAATTTAATGTACTCCCTTTCGGGCTGCGAAATGCACCCTCCACTTTCCAAAGACTTGTAGATGGTCTCCTAGCCGGATTAGGAGAATATGCAGTCGCCTACCTTGACGATGTGGCCATATTTTCGGATTCCTGGGCAGACCACCTGGAACATCTAGAAAAAGTCCTTGAGCGCATAAGGGAGGCAGGACTAACTGTTAAGGCTAAGAAGTGTCAAATAGGCCTAAACAGAGTGACTTACCTTGGACACCAGGTGGGTCAAGGAACTATCAGCCCCCTACAGGCCAAAGTGGATGCTAGCCAAAAGTCGCCTATCCCAAAGTCAAAGAAACAGGTTCAATCCTTCTTAGGCTTGGCCGGTTATTACAGACGATTTGTACCGCACTACAGCCAAATCGCTGCCCCACTGACAGACCTAACCAAAAAGAAACAGCCAAATGCTGTTCAGTGGACCGGAAAGTGTCAGAAGGCCTTTAACAAGCTTAAAGCGACACTCATGTCTGACCCTGTACTAAGGGCCCCAGACTTTGACAAACCGTTCCTAGTAACCACAGATGCATCCGAGCGTGGTGTGGGAGCAGTTTTAATGCAGAAAGGACCTGATCAAGAATTCCACCCTGTAGTGTTTCTCAGCAAAAAACTGTCTGAAAGGGAAAGCAACTGGTCAGTCACTGAAAAAGAATGTTATGCCATTGTCTACGCTCTGGAAAAGCTACGCCCATATGTTTGGGGACGGCGTTTCCACCTGCAAACCGACCATGCTGCACTAAAGTGGCTTCACACCGTCAAAGAAACTAACAAAAAACTTCTTCGGTGGAGTTTAGCTCTCCAAGATTTTGATTTCGACATCCAACACATCTCAGGAGCTTCTAACAAAGTGGCTGATGCACTCTCCCGTGAAAGTTTCCCAGAATCAACTGGTTAAAATCGTCCTTGAGATGTGGAAAATATTGTTAGTCTTTATGTACTTGGTAGTATATTTAGAGATGCATGTGTCTTATTAACTCTGTTTTCCTAGAGCTCCAGGAAGAAATCCCAGCCAGTGTTTCACCCTAGCTGAGATTTGGGGGGCGTGTCATAAATATAAAGGGAAGGGTAAACCCCTTTGAAATCCCTCCTGGCCAGGGGAAAGCTCCTCTCACCTGTAAAGGGTTAAGAAGCTAAAGGTAACCTCGCTGGCACCTGACCAAAATGACCAATGAGGAGACAAGATACTTTCAAAAGCTGGGAGGAGGGAGAGAAACAAAGGGTCTGTGTCTGTCTGTAGTCGTCTTGGCCAGGGACAGAACAGGAATGGAGTCTTAGAACTTTTAGTAAGTAATCTAGCTAGGTATGTGTTAGATTATGATTTCTTTAAATGGCTGAGAAAAGAATTGTGCTGAATAGAATAACTATTTCTGTCTGTGTATCTTTTTTGTAACTTAAGGTTTTGCCTAGAGGGGTTCTCTATGTTTTGAATCTAATTACCCTGTAAGATATCTACCATCCTGATTTTACAGGGGGGATTTCTTTATTTCTATTTACTTCTATTTTTTATTAAAAGTCTTCTTGTAAAACACTGAATGCTTTTTCATTGTTCTCAGATCCAAGGGTTTGGGTCTGTGGTCACCTATGCAAATTGGTGAGGCTTTTTATCCAACATTTCCCAGGAAAGGGGGGGTGCAAGTGTTGGGAGGATTGTTCCTTGTTCTTAAGATCCAAGGGTCTGGGTCTGTAGTCACCTAGGCAAATTGGTGAGGCTTTTTACCAAACCTTGTCCAGGAAGTGGGGTGCAAGGTTTTGGGAAGTATTTTGGGGGGAAGGACGCGTCCAAACAGCTCTTCCCCAGTAACCAGTATTAGTTTGGTGGTGGTAGCGGCCAGTCCAAGGATAACGGGGGTAATATTTTGTACCTTGGGGAAGTTTTGACCTAAGCTGGTAAAGATAAGCTTAGGAGGTTTTTCATGCAGGTCCCCACATCTGTACCCTAGAGTTCAGAGTGGGGGAGGAACCGTGACAGTCCATAAAGCCCCATCAAGATCTATAATGCATGACAGACTTTATAGAGCTCTCTGTGAAGCCAGTGGACTTTTGCAGACATGACAGAAATGTAATTAATTCATCCAATATGCAATAATTGAGCATTTACTGTTGTAGGGACAAATCTGGTCCCAACCTCCACACCTGCAGTTATGCAGCTAAAAGATTAGGGATGGATGTGGTGGGACCCTCATAAGTGCTCAATATAGGCTACTTCAGCCATTGGGCCACCATAGTCTCCAGGGAGCAACTCAGCAGCAGTTCCATGGACCAAAGGTAAGATGTGGACCATAAACATCTCCTCAGCACCTTAACCAACTATTATGGGACATTGGGATGTGGATTTTAAACTTAATGCACATAGTGGGAAAGATGCATACATGAATCCAGCACTGCACAGTCTCTCTGCTAGACCCTGAATTTCAGTATGATCTCTGAAGGGCACTGACAGGCCTGGCATCACAGATCAGTTCTTTCCCAGGTAAAAGAGTTGGTTAAGCTGGACATAGTGATGTAAATTCTCAGGATGTCTAGTTAAAAATCAACTAGCAAATAACAGTTGTTAGGAACCCCCAGGGCCTCTGCCAATCTTCCCTAGAGGAAAATTCTTTCCCAACCCCAAATATGGCAATCAGCTAAACCCTGAGCATGTGGGCAAGACTCACCAGCCAGACACCCAGGAAAGAATTCTCTGTAGTAACTCAGATCCCACTGCATCTAACATCGCATCACAGGCCATTGGGCATATCTACCACCAATAGTTGAAGATCAATGAATTGCCAAAATTAGGCTATTCCATCATATCATCCCTTCCATAAACTTACCAAGCTTAGTCTTAAAGCCAGATATGTCTTTTGCCCCCACTGCTTCCCTTGGAAGGCTGTTCCAGAACTTCACTTCTCTGATGGTTAAAAATCTTCATCTAATTTCAAATCTAAACTTCCTGATGGCCAGTTTATATCCATTTGTTCTTGTGTCCACATTGATACTGAGCTTACATAATTGTTCTCCCTCCATGGTATTTATCCCTCTGGTTTATTTATAGAGAGCAAACATACCTCCCCTCAGCCTTCTTCTGGTTAGGCTAAACAAGCCAAGCTCCTTGACTCTCCTTTCATAAGACAGGTTTTCCATTCCTCAGATCATCCCAGTAGCCCTTCTCTGTACCTGTTCCAGTTTGAATTCATCTTTCTTAAACATGGGAGACCAGAACTGCACACAATATTCCAGATGAGGTCTCACCAGTGCCTTGTATAAAGGTACTAACACTGCCTTATCTCTACTGGAAATACCTCACCTGATGCATCTCAAGACCTCATAGCTTTTTTCACGGCCATATCACATTTGCTGCTCATAGTCATCCTGTGATCAATCAATACTCCAAGGTCCTTCTCCTCCTCTGTTACTTCCAATTGATGCGTCCCCAGTTTATAACAAAAATTCTTGTTATTAATTCCTAAATGAATGACCTTGCACTTTTCACTATTAAATTTCATCCTATTACTATTACTCCAGTTTACAAGGTCATCCAGATCTTCCTGTAGGATATCTCGGTCCTTCTCTATGTTGGCAATACCTCCAGCTTTGGGTCATCTTCAAACTTTATTAGCACATTCACGCTTTTTGTGCCTAGGTCAATAATAAAAAGATTAAATAAGATTGGTCCAAAAACCGATCCCTGAGGAACTCCACTAGTAACCTCCTTCCAGCCTGACAGTTCCCCTTTCGGTTTGACCTATTGTAGTCTCCCCTTTAACCAGTTCCTTATTCACCTTTCAATTTTCATATTGATCCGCATCTTTTCCAATTTAGCTAATAATTCCCCATGTGGAACTGTATCAAATGCCTTACTGAAATCGAGGTAAATTAGATCCACTGCGTTTCCTTTGTCTACAAAATCTGTTACTTTCTCAAAGAAGGAGATCAAGTTGGTTTGACACGATCTACCTTTTGTAAAACCATGTTGTATTTTGTCCCAGTTACCACTGACCTCAATGTTAACTACTTTCTCCTTCAAAATTTTTTCCAAGAACTTGCATACTACAGATTTCAAACTAACAGGCCTGTAGTTACCCGGATCACATTTTTTCCCCTTTCTTAAAATTAGGAACTATGTTAGCAATTCTCCAGTCATACGGTACAACTTCTGAGTTTACAGATTCATTAAAATTTTTTGCTAACAGACTTGTAATTTCATGTGCCAGCTCCTTTAATATTCTTGGATGAAGATTATCTGGGCCCCCTGATTTAGTCCCATTAAGCTGTTCAAGTTTGGCTTCTACCTTGGATGTGGTAATATTTACCTCCATATCCTCCTTCCCATTTGTCATCCTACCATTATTCCTAAGCTCCTCATTAAAGACTGAGGCAAAGTATTTGTTTAGATATTGGGCCATGCCTAGATTATCCTTAACCTCCATTCCATCCTCAGTGTTTAGCAGTCCCACTTCTTCTTTCTTTGTTGTCTTCTTATTTATATGGCTATAGAATCTTTTACTATTGGTTTTAATTCCCTTTGCAAGGTCCAACTCTACATGGCTTTTGGCCTTTCTCACTTTATCCCTACATATTCTGACCTCAATAAGGTAGCTTTCCTTGCTAATCCCTCCCATCTTTCACTCCTTGTAGGCTTTATGCTTTTTCTTAATCACCTCTCTAAGGTGCTTGCTCATCCAGCTTGGTCTACAACTCCTGCCTATGATTTTTTTCCCCTTTCTTAGGATGCAGGCTTCTGATAGTTTCTGCAACTTTGATTTGAAGTAATTCCAGGCCTCCTCCACCTTTAGATCCACAAGTTTTTCAGTCCACTTCCCTAACTAATTTCCTTAGTTTTTTAAAGTTAGACCTTTTGAAATAAAAAACCCTAGTCACAGATCTATTTTTGTTTATCCTTCCATTTAGTTTGAATTGAATTAGCTCACGATCACTTGAACCAAGGTTTTCCCCTACAACTATTTCTTCTATAATGTCCTCACTACTCACCAAAACCAAATCTAAAATGGCATCCCTTCTTATTGGTTCAGCAACTACTTGGTGAAGGAATCCATCAGCTATTACACCCAGGAAAATCTGAGCCCTATTATTATTACTAGCACTTGTCCTCCAGTCTATATCTGGGAAGTTAAAGTCTCCCATGATCACACAATTCCCATTCGTATTTATTTCATTAAAAACATTAAAGAGGTCTCTATCCATATCCAAATTGGATCCCGGCGGTCTATAGCACACCCCAAGCACTATCCCAGGGGAGGCTCTATTAGCTTTCTTCCCCAATGTGATTTTTGCCCAGACCATTCCATCACTTCTTATTTCTTTACAGTTTACATCATCATTGATATACAATGCTACTCCACCACCTTTGCCTTTATTTCTGTCTTTCCTAAACAGCACATACCCTTCAATGCCCGTACTCCAGTCATGACTTCTATTCCACCATGTTTCTGTTATCCCTATAATATCTGGTTCCACTTCCTGCACCAGTAGCTCTAGTTCCTCCATTTTTTTACCTAGGCTCCTCGCATTGGTGTACAAACATCTTAATGTTTTGCTGTTTGGCCGTGCTCACATTTTTTACCCAATTAGGCACAAACATTCTACCACCAGTATCACCTATTAGACTGAAATGTACACTACCCTTCTTCCTTATGTCCCCTCTCCTACCCATGGCTGTATCCTTTCTTACTTCGTTTTCTTCCTTCTCAATGTTAAAATCCTGCATGGAGATTACCTGGACATCTCCCAACCATCTCCCCCAGATTCCTAATTTAAAGCTCTCTTGATCAGTTGTGACAGCTTCCATCCTAGAAGTCTATTTCCCTCCTTACTCAGGTGAAGTCCATCCCGAGAGAACAGTCCTCTCTCTATGAATGCTTCCCAGTGGCCATACATCCCAAAGCCCTCCTTATAGCACCAGTGCCTGAGCCATCTGTTGAGCATCATAATCTTATCACACCTTTGTTGCCCTTCTCTAGGAACAAGCAGAATCCCACTGAAGATCACCTGAGCCTCGATTTCCTTAAGCATCTTCCCCAGCCTGACATAGTCTCCCTTGATATGTTCCAGTGAGAATCTAGCCATATCATTTATTCCCACATGAAGGACAATCAGTGGATTCTTTGCCGCTCCCATTAGGATCCTCTTCAGCCACAGGTACACATACCGTATCTTAGCACCTGGCAGACAGCACACCCTTCTGTTCTCTGGATCAGCTCTTGTTACAGGCCTGTCTATTCTTCTCAGTAAGGAGTCCCCAATCACGTAGACCTGTCTTTTCCTGGTGATGGTGCGATTCTCCAGTCTATCCCCTGTTCCTTCTGGCTGCAAGTTCTCTCAATTTCCATTGTCCCTTGCAATCCTCTGCAACCCATCCCGCATCCTCCTGGGGCTCATATTTGGTGTTATTTCCATTGACTCTTGCCCTCTTCCTATAGGACTAGCTCTTCTCTTCTTCCTTGCCCTCTAACCTTCAGTGACCACCTGCTGTGCCCCTTCTTCATTTTCCAACTCCGCAAACCTGTTCCTGAGCTTTGTTTCTCCTTCACTAGCCCATCTTTTCCTCTGCCTGGTTCTCTTTGTCACTGTCTCTTTGCCACTATCCACTTTCCTCAGTGAGCAGTATCCCCTCAGAGTTCATTGGCCCTGCTTCCATTTGCAAGTCTGAGCTTTTCTCTTCAGCCTCCTCATGTCTTTGCTCCATCATCCGCTCGAACCCCCTTCTAAACTTGACCAGAGTTTCCACCTGCATCTCCAATCTTTGGATCTTTTCTTCCATAAACTCTATCTGGAGGCACTTCATGCAGACAAAACTCTTTTCAGGTACCCCCTCCAGGATCATGTACATGCTGCAGCTTCTACATCCAGTCATCTTCATTGTGTCTTCCAATGCTTGGGTCACTACCAGTGCTGCCTCTGTATCTGTCATCACCTTCTCACCTAAGTCCTGTTAGTCTTCTCCTCCAACAGAATACCTTCTCCTCCAACAGAACTCCTACTCAAACTCCCCTGTTTACAGCTCTGTTTGCTGGCTCCTGTGGATTAGTTGAAAAATTTCTGTCAAAACTGTTTTTCAGCAGAAATGTGGGTTTTCAACAAAACATTTTAGTGTGAAAAGTGTGTAAATTTGCCTCAGAAAGCAAAATTTTTATATTAAAAAAACAAAACAAACAAAATCCCCAAATCAAAAATAGTTTTTGACATTAAGCCAATTTTTTTGGACAAAACCAGTCTCATGTGAGTTGTAGTTCGGGTGTCTCATGCCTCCATTCTCTTCTATGGACTGGGTTATCCAGGTGGACTTCATCAACCATGATGCACCACAGCTAGAAACTCCCATGATGCACTGATGTGGCTCAGCAAAAGGGAAGACCATAGTGCATTATGGGAAATGTAGTGCAGCCAGGACAATGGGGGCATGAGGCATGTTAATTACAACTCCCATGAAACACTGCAAGATATTTTGAAATAGAAATTTTTAATTTTCAGACAAGTTCTTGGTTTTTGATGTTGTCTCTGAAAAGTCAACATTTTCCATTGGGTATGGAGGACATGGTGAGACACTTTCCAAACAGTTTTGCTCACTGCTGTTGGATTTACTCATTACATGTCTACCAGAAATTTTATATTACTCTACCGTTGTATAAGTTATGTATTCATTTCTATTTTGAGAGAATTTCTTCCACTTCGTTTTTCTGAATTCATTTCCACATGCAATAGAACAGAATCTTGCCATAGCTTCAAAACCCATGAAAAAAATATGCTAAATACTGTGGAAACCAAAGAAGTGTTTTCCCTAGAAATGATAATCATAGAATCATAGAATATCAGGGTTGGAAGGGACCTCAGGAGGTCATCTAGTCCAACCCCCTGCTCAAAGCAGGACCAATCCCCAATTAAATCATCCCAGCCAGGGCTTTGTCAAGCCTGACCTTAAAAACTTCTAAGGAAGGAGATTCCACCACCTCCCTGGGTAATGCATTCCAGTGTTTCACCACCCTCTGAGTGAAAAAGTTTTTCCTAATATCCAACCTAAATCTCCCCCACTGCAACTTGAGACCATTACTCCTTGTTCTGTCATCTGCTACCACTGAGAATAGTCTAGATCCATCCTCTTTGGAACCACCTTTCAGGTAGTTGAAAGCAGCTATCAAATCCCCCCTCATTCTTCTCTTCTGTAGAATAAACAATCCCAGTTCCCTCAGCCTCTCCTCGTAAGTCATGTGTTCCAGTCCCCTAATCATTTTTGTTGCCCTCCACTGGACTCTCTCCAATTTTTCCACATGCTTCTTGTAGTGTGGGGCCCAAAACTGGACACAGTACTCCAGGTGAGGCCTCACCAATGTCGAATAGAGGGGAACGATCACGTCTCTCGATCTGCTGGCAATGCCCCTACTTATACATCCCAAAATGCCATTGGCCTTCTTGGCAACAAGGGCACACTGCTGACTCATATCCAGCTACTCGTCCACTGTCACCCCCTAGATCTTTTTCTGTAGAACTGCTGCCTAGCCGTTCGGTCCCTAGTCTGCAGCGGTGCATTGGATTCTTCCATCCTAAGTGCAGGACTCTGCACTTGTCCTTGTTGAACCTCATCAGATTTCTTTTGGCCCAATCCTCCAATTTGTCTAGGTCCCTCTGTATCCTATCCCTCCCCTCCAGCGTATCTACCACTCCTCCCAGTTTAGTGTCATCTGCAAACTTGCTGAGGGTGGAATCCACACCATCCTCCAGCTCATTTATGAAGATATTGAACAAAACCAGCCCCAGGACGACCCTTGGGGCACTCCGCTTAATACTGGCTGCCAACTAGACATGGAGTCATTGATCACCACCCGTTGAGCCCGACAATCTAGCCAACTTTCTACCCACCTTATAGTGCATTCATCCAGCCCATACTTCTTTAACTTGCTGACAAGAATACTGTGGGAGACAGTGTCAAAAGCTTTGCTAAAGTCAAGGAACAACATGTCCACTGCTTTCCCTTCATCCACAGAACCAGTTTTCTCATCATAGGAGGCAATTAGATTAGTTGAGCATGACTTGCCCTTGGTGAATCCATGCTGACTGTTCCTGATCACTTTCCTCTCCTCTAAGTGCTTCAGAATTGATTCCTTGAGGACCTCCTCCATGATTTTTCTGGGGACTGAGGTGAGGCTGACTGGCCTGTAGTTCTCAGGATCCTCCTTCTTCCCTTTTTTAAAGATGGGCACTACATTAGCCTTTTTCCAGTCGTCCGGGACTTCCCCGGATCGCCATGAGTCCATGATAATCATGGAAAACATCCTGAAGAACTCCAGTCAAGTGACATTCATAGGATGATACAGGTAGATATTAATTACTAGGGCTGATGATATTGCCTTAGACAGATACTGCGGGAATAAATTCATTAGACTCTTTGTAAGGCAATAACAGCTGCAGTTTAGGGCAAGGGCTGAAATAAGAGATTAGTATAATTCCAAATTAGCTGGACAAAATTATACATCTAGGTCTTGATTCTCATGTACACTAAGACCCCTTTAAGACTGCCAAAACTCTGTAAAGGAATCCTAATGTAACAGAATCAGGATCATGATCTTTTCTGCATGTGTGTTAAAATGTAGCAATGAACAATGTATTTCTTGAGGAATTTGTTCAGATGTTTATTGTGTAACCATTACACACTCCCATTTACTTCACAATTTTTTTACACAAACTTTTAATGTAGATATAAGGGCCTGATTCTCAGAGATGCTGAGTGTAGCCACTACTAGTCAGAATTGTGGTTGTTTGGTAACACTGAACAATCAGTCCCTTATGATGCAATAAGGAAAAAGGGGGGGAACAGGAATAAAATAAAGAAGCTTCAAGAGAATGGTCAAGTTTTTTCAAATTTAGGCTTTTGTCCTATGAAAAAACCTGCATGGGCCCATGCAAACCCCCATAAGTCATTGGGACTCTGCGTAGAGGGAGGAGGTCAATAGCAGAAGTAGGCCCCTTTAGACATATTAATTGCAAGTATTATGATACAGTGAAATGAAATGTCAGCTGTGGCTGAATTATACATACTAGTAAGAGACTAGCTGATACTATTATACTATAACATTAACAGAAAATCTTTCCAATTTCCTTTTTGTAGTGCTGCTCTTGGTGTTTTATGACTGTGTGCAGAAGTGATCAAGTTAAGATAGGATTCTCTACCTTCTCCATAAACCCAGCTTTATCATACTTTTCAAAGGCCTTTTAAACCTCTGTGCCAATGCTTCAGAGCAACAGTACATAAGAATCTTTTGTATGTTCTTCTGCATAGTCCTATTTGAAAAGGTTTAATGAATTCATATTATCTAACCCTGAATTTCTATCACACAGTTTTTCAGAACTATAGATACACTGAACCACATATTTCACGAGGATACTGAGGCCTAAAATAAGCCTTTTTTTTAAACAAAGGAATCATCAACTTATAACATTTACTGGTTGCTCAATCTGATCTCTAACAGTAATCATATTCATTTTCATTTTCATGGTCTTTAAGGTCAGATCTCACCGAATAATTACTTAGGTAACTTGATGTGTTGCTTTTCTCTTAATAAAAAATCGAGCAAAATATTCTCCAAAACACAATACAGCAACATTTGACAGCTTCAAATGGTTACTATATACATTGAAAATGACAGTCAGGGTTTAAAAAGCGACTAGGTTTACTTTTATAAAAAAATCCGTATTTCTTCCCTTTAAAGTTTATTTGACATATGAAACAAAATAATCAGATTCTCAAGTTTATCTAGAAATAAAATTGCTCTTGTGCCAAGTAGTGAATAGTTAGAGGGTAGGATTGCTTTAAATAATTTGTGAGCCCCCTAGTAGTGCTCACTGTGTTTTATGTTTTAGAAACAGGCAGAAACCACCCAGAGCAGCAGTACATATGTAGCTAGGTTTTGCATGTTTGTGTATATTCAATTAGTCCCAAATAACCATGTTATGTCTGTGTGGTTTCTTAATATTAATTTGGTGGATCAAAAGCAAAAGACACAACATACCACAAGACCAAGAAGGAGGGACTAGACAGTATCCCTGTTTTCTATGAACTAATGCCCATGTCCTTGCACGATAGAGTTTGGGGAAGAAGAGCATGCTCATATCTTGTCCACTGCACTTGGACCAAACTCCTGTCCCAGAACACTAGATCAGACCACCCCAGATTCCAGTATCTTCATAATCACTTTACACATGCCTACACAAAATGGTCCACATCTGTATGATTTTAGGTTTGGATTTAGGACAGAGCCAGCACAAGGTGGTGCAAATGAAATGTTCATGCAGTTAGTCAATGATCTTCTGGTGATGGATGGATATAAAACCTCCATATTAAGTCTCAGCACTGATCATGTGGCGTTGTTGACACATCTGTCTCTTCAAGGGGTGATGGCATTGCTGGAGTGGCTCTGCTACCCTGCTTTCAGAGACAGCAGCTTTCTCTCTTGCCATGCCTCTAGTTCAATATGACTATGAAGCCATTAATGGACCCTCTTAAAAATAAGATACACAAAGTAATTGTTAAATGCTAAGTCTGTTCTGTACAGAACCCAAAGGAATACATTCCCCTGTCCTATGGTTCTGTAAGGAGAGACAAAAATATGCATGGTGATGGGCTGCTGCTCTGGGGGAACAGAAGATTATCACTGAGTGTTCCAAGTATTTCTTAATACATGTGTATGATAACACAATTAGTTAAGGTGGGGCATCTGCTAAGTTTGGCACCAGAAGTATGGTCTGAGGTAGGATGACCAGATGTCCTGATTTTAGAGGGACAGTCCCAATATTTGGGGCTTTTTCTTATATAGGCACCTATTCCTCACCCCCACCCCAATTTTTCACACTTACTAGCTGATCACCCTAGTCCAGTGGTTTTCAAAAAAAATTTCTGGGGATCCAGTTGAAGAAAATTGTTGATGCCCACAACCCAACGGAGCTGGGGATGACGGGTTTGGGGTGTGGCAGGGGCTCAGGGCTGGGGCAGAGGGTTTGGGTGCGGGAGTGAGGGCTGTGGGGTGGGGCCAGGAATGAGTGGTTCAGGGCGTGGGAGGGGGCTCTGGGCTGGGGATTGGGGTGCAGGAGGGGGTCGGGGCTCTGGGCTGGGGGTGCAGGCTCTGGGGTGGAGCTGGGGATGAGGGGTTTGAGGTTCAGGAGGAACTCTGGGTTTAGGGGGTGTTCAGGGCTGGGGCAGGGAGTTGGGGTGCAGACTTATCTCTGGAGGCTCCCAGTCAGGGGCACAGCCGGGGTGCAGAAGCAGGCTTCCCACCTGTCCTGGCACCGCGGACTGTGCTGTGCGCCTGAAGTGGCCAGCAGCAGGTCCAGCTCCTAAGTGGAGGTACACAAGCGGCTCCACGTGGCTCTCACCTGCAAACACCACCCCTCCCAGCTCCCATTCATGAGGAACAGGCAAATGGGAGTGCAGAGCCAGTGCTTGGGGCAGGGGCAGAACACGGAGCCCCGTGGCTCCCCTGCCTAGGAGCCAGACCCTCTGCTGGCTGCTTCCGGAGCATAGCGTGGTGTCGAAACAGATAGGCACTAGTCTGTCTTAGCTGGGCAGCACCACCAATGGGATTTTTAATGTTCCAGTCAGCAGTGCTGACCAAAGCGACCCAGTGCCTTACATGCTGTGACCAAGTACTGGGTCGTGACCCAAACTTTGAAAAACACTGCCCTAGTCTGAAATGGGATGTAGATGAAGAGAGAGAGTGGTCACTTTGAGCACTGTGTGTGAAAAGGGTTCCAGGCTCAGGGTCCATACTTTGTTCCTAAACAAATACATAGAGCAAAATCTCTTTTCTGCACCTATAAGATTCAGACCATTCCTCAAGACTCGCTTCTTCACTGAAGTGCAGGACAGAAGAGGCAAAGAAAAATAATAAAAAACACATATTTTTTTAAATGGCAGAACCATTAAGAACTGTGTAATCACAAGTCAACATGTAATCTTATTGCTGCAACCTTCATCCTCCCTGTTCTATATTCCTACTCATCAGTCCCACTGTTGAATGCTCTGACACATTACATTATGTCTTAAATTAGATTGTAAGGTTCTTGGGCCAGGGGCTTTATCCTTTATATTTCATGCATGTATAATAAGCCTGATGGGCTGAATAAAAACACTAAAGAGAGTCAGAGGCAACCTAGAGGCCAAATTATGTTTTATCTCAATCAGTGGGGGTAAAGTAGAAATCAATTAAGTGGGGAATAATCACAAGTCAATCAGTTTTAGTAGGAACTACTGTTAGGCTTACACCATAAACTACTGTCATCTATTACTGCTATCTACTGTATTTTAACTATTATCTTAATTAAACTCACTTTATAGGTAACAACTTACACTTATGAAATAACAGAATTTTGAATTAGAAACCACAATACACTAGAATGTGAATCCCACAGTTACGCTTTCCCTTTTCAGTTATTCAGCTTTTAGCTTCTGAGAGCCCCGAGTTTGGAGGGCTTATAGCAATCGAGTCGTGAGCAATCATTTTGTTCAATCTCTATTCACTGTTTTGAGTTCCGGCTTAAATAAAGCCATGATGCTATGTGTTGGCTTCTTGATTAAACAATTATCCCTCTGCTCCTTTCTGGCTTACAGGCCCTTTGCTCTCTGACAGTTTTCCTGTTCTTGTCACTTCACCTTGTATAGCTTAAGATGCTGTCTAGATGTTTTATTTTACAAGCCTTACTATTTTCTTTCTTTTGCTACAGCTCACTTCTCCTTATTTCTTAAGTCTGTTTCTCTTGAATTACAATTTTTCGCTTATTACAGCTTATTTCATTCTTGTTTTACTTTTCTCAGTTTTCTAACAATGTTTTTCTAATAATTTTCTTAGATTACAGGCTCTTTAGTTATTTTTCCTCTTGTTTAACTGTACTGTTCTTCCTTTACCTTTTCCTCTTTCCAGATATGGATCCTTTTGTTGCTGTCTCTGTGTTCCTACTATCTCTTCCCTGTCCCTCATGAACTGGGCTTTCTCCCTTTTAGCACCCTCCAATGCAACATGAATGCCGGGATCCCTATCCACTGCCACCCCCATTTATTGTGTCCAATCTTTTCTAGTGTCCTTCCCCACCCCGGAGTTATTTCCTGCTCACTATTGACCTCTTTCCCAATGCTGGGGAGCCTCCCTCCAGATTCCACCAGCTGTTTCCACTGCTGCCTGTTTGGCTTGCTCACAGCAGCACTCTTGTCGGGGAAGCTGCTGCTTGAGCTTGCTTGCTGTTTTTTCTTCCTCCACACCCCAAAAAAGAAGTCATCCCAGGCTTAAGCTCAGCCTGATTCAACTGGTCCAAAAACCTTAGATTGCTCCAGACTCTTCGCCCTCAGAGCAGGTGTTTCATACTTCCCCTTTTTAAAAAAAATACCCCCAACATTCTGATCACCATGAGGCTGCTTCCAAGCAGCCAACTTGTGTATCTCCCACTGCTCTTTTGACCCAACAGCCTCTACTAAAGGTGAGACTTTACACACACATCTTCAAAATAAAAAAATGTGGTTGTTGAACACCAGAGCTGGTTGAATAGTTTTAGAAAAAAGTTTTGTGAATAAAAGCAGTGAGATTAGTTCTGTGTAATTTATGGGGTCCTATTTTTAGAGGGTACCTGAAGCGATGGGAAAATATGTAAGCATCTGCTCCGAGACAGAGTTAAATTCAAAAGAGTCCTACAAATTTGCAAAGTAGCAGATAAGAAATTGCAAATGCAGGTTTTCAGTGAAGAGGATAGTGGAAAAAAAAAACAGTGAAGGAAATTATTTCATAGCAGGACATGCTGAAAACAGTATTAAAAAGGGACCCAAGCTGCATAACACAGGACTAGCCTATGCAATTGTGAGAGAATTGCAGAAGTCAATGTGCAGGCAGAGGCTGTCCAGCATTCTGAGAGAACTTGTCATAAATGTGGCCAAGTTGCTAACCCTTCGTGTTTGCTGTGAACGTTGGTGCACCCAAGTGCTGATTTCACAACTGAGGTTGCTGGACCCAACCACTTACCTTAGCAGAAAGCCTGAGCCCTGGCATGAGATGGTACTCCCATAAAAGACATCAGAGCCCTTATGCCACCAGACTTGCCCACCCACATTTATCTCTGTCTTGTAAACTGCTTCACTGTGTCTCTGAAGGAGCTACAGGGGTAAAGTGGAGAGCATAGGAGGAGACCACTGCAATCACAGGGGCTCAATGGAAGAAAGACAGAGCTACCCCTTCTGAATGCTGTACTGCTGCAGTCCTGAGGGCAATGTAACTGGCAGAACACCAGGAAAGGAGGGAGAAGCCTCTTTGCAGTGGCCAAGCTACCTTCAAGCAGCAGGGGAGTACCATCCACCAATTATTAGTATTGCCTTAGTGTAGGGTGACCAGACAGCAAATGTGAAAAATTGGGACGGGGTGGGGGGTAATAGGAGCCTATATAAGAAAAAGACCCAAAAATTGGGATTGTCCCTATAAAATCGGGACATCCGGTCAAACTACCTTATTGTAACCCACACACTTCCTGGGTGTGGTGTTCTGTCTCATCTAGTGGCACCGAGACCACTTAGAGCAGGGGTCTCAAACATGTGGTTATTTCCTGCAGCCTGCCAAGCTCCTCCCACCTCCCCGCCCGGAGTTATTTTCTGTAGACTGCCAAGCTCCCCTCCCCACAGTGCGCTGCATCGCCGCTCCTCTGCCTAGCCCAAGGAGCTTTGCACCGCCAAACAGCTGTTTGGAAGCACTTCTAGTGTGCCCATGAAAGAAGGAGGATGGCCTTAAGAACATAAGAACATAAGAATGGCCATACTGGGTCAGACCAAAGGTCCATTTAGCCCAGTATCCTGTCTACCGACAGTGGCCAATGTCAGGTGCCCCAAAGGGAGTGAACCTAACAGGTAATGATCTAGTGATCTCTCTCCTGCCATCCATCTCCACCCTCTGACAAACAGAGGCTAGGGACATCATTTCTTACCCATCCTGGCTAATAGCTATTAATGGACTTAACCTCAATGAATTTATCCAGTTCTCTTTTAAACTCTGTTATAGTCCTGGCCTTCACAACCTCCTCAGGCAAGGAGTTCTACAGGTTGACTGTGTGCTGTGTGAAGAAGAACTTCCTTTTATTTGTTTTAAACCTGCTGCCCACTAATTTCATTTGGTGGCCCCTAGTTCTTATATTACGGGAACAAGTAAATAACTTTTCCTTATTCACTTTCTCCACACCACTCATGATTTTATAGACCTCTATCATATCCCCCCTTAGTCTCCTCTTTTCCAAGCTGAAAAGTCCTAGCCTCTTTAAACTCTCCTCATATGGGAACCATTCCAACCCCCTAATCATTTTAGTTGCCCTTTTCTGAACCTTTTCTATTGCCAGTATATCCTTTTTTGAGATGAGGGGACAACAT
The DNA here is from genome assembly GCF_965140295.1 of Lepidochelys olivacea. NCBI lineage: Eukaryota > Metazoa > Chordata > Testudines > Cheloniidae > Lepidochelys > Lepidochelys olivacea. The sequence continues at coordinate 36,565,670 of NC_140411.1, read as the reverse complement.
CTGTACGCAATAGTCAAGATGTGGGCAAACCATGGATTTATATAAGGGCAATAAGATATTCTACGTCTTATTCTCTGTCCCTTTTTTAATGATTCCTAGCATCCCATTTGCTTTTTTGACTGCCGCTGCACACTGCATGGATGTCTTCAGGGAACTATCCATGATGACTACAAGATCTTTCTCCTGATTAGTTGTAGCTAAATTAGTCCCCATCATATTGTATGTATAACTGGGGTTATTTTTTCCAATGTGCATTACTTTACATTTATCCACATTAAATTTCATTTGCCATTTTGATGCCCAATCACTTAGTTTTATGAGATCTTTTTGAAGTTCTTCACAGTCTGCTTTGGTCTTGACTATCTTGAGCAGTTTAGTATCATCTGCAAACTTTGCCACCTCACTGTTTACCCCTTTCTCCAGATCATTTATGAATAAGTTGAATAGGATTGGTCCTAGGACTGACCCTTGGGGAACACCACTAGTTACCCCTCTCCATTTTGAAAATTTACCATTTATTCTTACCCTTTGTTCCCTGTCTTTTAACCAGTTCTCAATCCGTGAAAGGATCTTCTCTTGTATCCCATGACAACTTAATTTACGTAAGAGCCTTTGGTGAGGGATCTTGTCAAAGGCTTTCTGGAAATCTAAGTACACTCTGTCCACTGGATCCCCCTTGTCCACATGTTTGTTGACCCCCTCAAAGAACTTTAATAGATTAGTAAGACATGATCTCCCTTTACAGAAACCATGTTGACTTTTGCGCAACAATTTATGTTCTTCTATTTGTCTGACTATTTTATTCCTCTCTATTTTTTCAAGTAATTTGCCCGGTACTGACTTTGGACTTACCAGTCTGTAATTGCCAGGATCACCTCTAGAGCCCTTCTTAAATATTGGCATTATATTAGTTATCTTCCAGTCATTGGGTACAGTAGCTGATTTGAAGAACAGGTTACAAACCCTAGTTCATAGTTCCGCAATTTTACATTTGAGTTTTCAGAACTCTTGGGTGAACGCCATCTGGTCCCGGTGACTTGTTACTCTTAAGTTTCTCAATTAATTCCAAAACCTCCTCTAGTGACACTTCAATCTGTGACAATTCGTCAGATTTGTCACCTACAAAAGACGGCTCAGGGTTTGGGAATCTTCCTAACATCCTCAGCCGGGAAGACTGAAGCAAAGAATTCATTTAGTTTCTCTGCAATGACTTTATCATCTTTAAATGCTCCTTTTGTATCTCAATCGTCCAGGGGAATCACTGGTTGTTTATCAGGCTTCCTGCTTCTGATGTACTTAAAAAACATTTTGTTATTACCTTTTGAGTTTTTGGCTAGCTGTTCTTCAGACTCCTTTTTGGCTTTTCTTATTACATTTTTACATTTAATTTGGCAGTGTTTGTGCTCCTTTCTATTTACCTCACTAGGATTTGACTTCCACTTTTTAAAAGATGCCTTTTTATCTCTCACTGCTCCTTTTACATGGTTGTTAAGCCACAATGGCTCTTTAGTTCTTTTACTGTGCTTTTCATTTGGGGTATACATTTCAGTTGAGCGTCTATTATGGTGTCTTTGAAAAGTGTCCATGCAGCTTGCAGGGATTTCACTCTCGTCACTGTACCTTTTAATTTCTGTTGAACTAAACTCCTCCTTTTTTTCATTGTTCCCCTTTCTGAAATTAAATGCCACAGTGTTGGGCTGTTGAGGTGTTCTTCCCACTGCAGGAATGTTAACTGTTATTATATTATGGTCACTATTTCCAAGTGGCCCTGTTATAGTTACTCTTGGACCAGATCCTGCGCTCTACTCAGGACTAGATCGAGAGTTGCCTCTCCCCTTGTGGGTTCCTGTACCAGCTGCTCCAAGAAGCAGGCATTTAAAATATCGAGAAATTTTGTCACTGCATTTAGTCCTGAGGTAACATGTACCAGTCAATATGGGGATAATTGAAATCCCCCACTATTATTGAGGGTTTTTTTTGATAGGCTCTCTAATCTCCCTTAGCATTTCATCGTCACTATCACTGTCCTGGTCAGGTGGTCAATAATAGATCCCTACTATTATATTCTTATTAGAGCATGGAATTACTATCCATAGAGATTCTATGGAGCATGTGGATTCATTTAAGATTTTATTTCATTTGATTCTACATTTTCTTTCACATATAGTGCCACTCCCCCACCCCCCAGCCAGCACAACCTGTTCTGTCCTTCCGATATATTTTGTACCCCAGAATGATTGTGTCCCATTGATTGTCCTCACTCCACCAGGTTTCTGTGATGCCTATTATATCAATATCCTCCTTTAACACGAGGCACTCTAGTTCACCTATCTTATTATTTAGACTTCAAGCATTTGTGTACAAGCACTTTAAAAACTTGTCACTGTTTATTTGTCTATCCTTTTCTGATGTGTCAGATTCTTTATGTGAATGTTTCTCATCTGATCTGGCCCATACTTTATCCTCTTCCATCCCCTTCTCCTGACTAGAACCTAGAGAATCTCTATCAATAAACTCTCCTCTAACAGAAGAGTCTATTGATCCACGTGCGCCTCTGCAGCAATCGGCTTCCCATATCTCTTAGTTTAAAAACTGCTCCGCAACCTTTTTAATGACAGGTTTCAGAGTAACAGCCGTGTTAGTCTGTATTCGCAAAAAGAAAAGGAGTACTTGTGGCATCTTAGAGACTAACCAATTTATTTGAGCATAAGCTTTCGTGAGCTGTAGCTTGAGCTGTAGCTCACGAAAGCTTATGCTCAAATAAATTGGTTAGTCTCTAAGGTGCCACAAGTCCTCCCAAACTTTTTAATGTTAAGTGCCAGCAGTCTGGATCCACTTTGGCTTACGTGGAGCCCATCCTTTCTGTATAGGCTCCCCCATCCCAAAAGTTTCCCCAGTTCCTAATAAAACTAAACCCCTCCTCTCTACACCATCATCTCATCCACGTATTGTGACTCTGAAGCTCTGCCTGCCTACCTGGCCCTGCGCGTGGAACTGGAAGCATTTCTGAGAATGCCACCACAGAGGTCCTGGATTTCTGTCTCTTTCATTTTTGCTTGGAAGACATGGAGGAACTACAGTGATAAGGGGGTGACAGATAAATATCTAGACAGATAGAAATTATAGCTCAGCTGAAAAGTCAGGCTGAAATAAAGTAGAAATACCAATCAGAATGAAATCATTAATCGTTATCCTTTGACTCAGGAAAGCCTCATACCCTCACTGTCAGCATTTATTTCTATTTCCAAAGCTTTGCAAATGAATTAACCATAGCAAGTTTGTTCTTCAGCAGCTTGACCAAGGGCATCCTTGACTGCATCAGAGTCATGGCTTATTTAGCACAGTTTATCGTCTATGTTCTCACGGATTTTTCTGTTCACACTATAAATGCTGCCCCTACCCAGTATCACACAGTTATTGCAATCTCTTGTCACAGGACCAGGATGAGTAAGATTATTTATAAAAATGAATACCGAATCTATTTGGCACAGCTCCAGCTGATTGTCCTGGCTCTAATAAACATCTGAACTTGTGCTATTAAATAGACAGCTATACTGAACAAGTTTTTACATTGTGACAGCACCATGGAGACAGTAATGACAACATCTAGCTGTTTTATCATTCTATCATTCTTTTTCAATGCATAACAGCCCTCAGGGATGTAAAAAAGGACACTGCTATCCATTGTTTTTCTTTAAAGGTAATGCTGACCACCGAATTGGCAAAATCCACTTGTGCCATTTAAGTAAGAATATGGCCAGATAATGCTAGATACTTGCAATGCCTCATTACTTGCTAATCAAATACTGAGTTATTCTTGATGGAAATCATGACCATATGTACAAACTGTACTCCTGACTGCATTTCTTTTTATGATAGTTTCTTGGTCCTGCACTATGCTAAGCACTCTGGCCCAGATTTAGCAAAGCATTTAAGCATGTGCTAAACTTTAAGCATGTGAATAGTCCTAGAGCACTCAGTACCTTTCAGGATTGAACCTCAAGAGCACAATTCTCTTTCTGGGCCCAATTCTGGGGCAAATAGGTGCAACACCACTGAAGTCTTACTTTGTGCCAATTGTGAATTTGTCCCTCTCTTTCCATATAGGAGGTAATGGTGTATTCCAAGGTATAAAGACATCTGTGTGTTTTGCTTGGTGCTTAAATAGTGTGCAGTGATTGGGGTAATGGAAATATATATACAGATATAACAACAAAGCAAATATATTACCTTTATTTACGTGCACACTTTTTAAAAATGTACTTAGAAAGTTAAAGGGTTTATAAATCATTGCCATGAAGATATCAGAGACAAAATGATAAACATTAGGGAAAAGTTATACAGTAATATAGCCATCAGACCTCTCTGTTTAAGAGGATATTACTGTACTGCAGAGTGAGCCTCTTCACACTACCCAGGATGATGGTTTCTGGTTATCTTATTACATTGATGAAACTTCTGATATCTCCATACCTAAATACACACACACACACACACACACACATACAAACTATATTCAAATAAATACATTTAGTAATCTAAACAATACCATTAATATGTAAACTGCAATATGTATCCAAATACTGCAATAATTAGCTGATGTTCATAAATACCTTCACTTCATTGCAAGACAAAAGTGTGACCATTGAACTACCAAAGGAATTTACCATAGGGTATCATAGCCATGTACAATCTGTAAATATCTGAAGTTTATTTCTCCATTGTTCTTGATCACAGCCCTTGATGCACTCAGCTATTCATTCTGCCACCAGAGCACATCTTTTGTCTTTCCTGCCTGCAACACCACTTGTTCACAGCTTTCATGATGTCTTTCACCTCCTTTTGCTCTCTTATCTGTTTGTTTTGCCTCTCCCTGCTTTATTGTGCAGCTTTTAGCTTGTGTTCTGTCTTCTTGGTGAGTGTCAATTTTTGTGTTCTGTAACAGAAATTACAGCTGTCCATAAAGCACTATCTAAAACACCTTGGCTGAAATCCTGGCCCCATCAAAGCCATTGGCAAAACTCCCGTTTGCTTCAGTGGAACCAGGATTTCACCCTTTATGGGTAAACGGTTCCTGCTCCTCATGGCACTATTCAGTCTTCTACAAGTTGCTCATTCATCCTACGTTCCAATCTTCAAACCCTTCTTCCTGATACGCAATAAGAGAGCCAAGACTTTTAACAAGAGTACCATGTAAGGGTTGTGACTATTTTGGTGTTAGGATGAAGTGAAGGGATGTAACACTATGTCCTTTGAGGAAGGAATGTAAATATTTCCTAATGCGTAATAATAAACAACACAATATGCTCTCCTGAGCCATTTCCCAAATGCCATTTTCATAAAGTAACCAAACTTGTAACAACCTATACAGCTATCAGGCCCAGATACTCAAAGGTATTTAAACTCCTAACTCACATTAATTTCAATTAACTTCCCATTGAGCTGGGCCTCAAACTCCACAATGGGGTTGATGGTCTTTATTGGTGGGCCAGGAGCAGTCCTAATGCAGGGGAGAACGGAACACAGTGTGTCTTAGAGCATTCAGAACATCACACTCAGTTGTCGAATGTACCCTGGGTAGTTTTTGCTCTTCCATCATCTCACTTCAAGCATGCCAAAGTAAAGCATTTTACAATCCTGTCTGCTGTCTTTTTTTAACAAAGTCCATTATCAACAAAATCTATTACAGATTCTAGTAAGAGTGCATATGGTTTGTTTCCTAACTTATCGGTGAGTTTTTAATATTAGACATTGGGTCAAATATAGAGAAGAATCTCAATAATAAAAATTCCCCATATTTCATGATTTGGGAGTTTGTCTTCATTCATCATTTCCTTTTTCCTGTGCCATTCTTAAGGTTGGATAGGTTCTGAGCAGATTCCATCCACATCTATTTTGAGCCACCACTGGAAATTCTTAGGCATTGCCTGGATGGTTTTATGTACCTATGATACCATTATCTCCATGGAAGTCCCTGGCCTTTCACCAGCTATTCTTCCATAAAGAACAATTTTAGGCAGTCAGTATGGGGTCATTCTAGCAACATGGCCAAACCACTGTAATTGGCTCCTTTTGATGATCATAGTCATGCACTGCACTTTCAGTCTTCCATGGATGTCATCATTTCTTAATCTATCTAGACTTGTCATGCTTAAGATATGACACAGGCAACTCATTTAAAATGTTAGCAGCTTTTGCTCTAGATATGTTGTCGTTACACTGGTTTCACAACCCCAAAGGAATATGAGTACAAGGAGCAATGTATATCATCTGGATTTAATTTTTGGGGACACCGATTTAAGGTTCTAAAAGTTTTTGTTCAGGCATACAAGCTACCTGCTTGTCAATGTCACGTTCATAGCAGTTATAATGAAACCCAAGTAGCAGAAGCTGTCTACTTGCTCAGTGTCTACACTGTTAATGACTTCTTTAGCCTGTTTCCTGATTTTTGATGTTACCTTTAGTTTGGTCTTTTGATCATTCAATTTTAATCTCCATTTTCTGACTGTTGTACACAGGCTAATTGCTGTTTCTTGGTTGTATTCCTCCATAGGCATTATCATTATGATTATTGTCTGTGAAGTCAAGGTGATTGATCATTTATCCTAATATCATGCAGCCTACTTCACTGGTACTAAAGGAGTTGGACAAGATGTTTTCTAAATACAGAGCAAAATGTATTAGACTGAGTATGCACACCTATTTGACTGTTTTCACTTAAACCACGCTGTCAGCTCTCCGTTGACTCCTACTGCATGTAAAGCTATGCTATACAGACTCTGCAGTATTTGGATTAGCTTGCTGCTAAAACCATACCACCTGAGTACTTTCCACACCGACTATCTGTTAATGTATTCAGGTGCTTTCTTAAAGTCAATGAATGTGCAAAATGGGTTTGTTGAACTTTTGTCTCTCTGAGATTTAACAAAAAGCAAATATCTGATTGGCAGTGGAACATCCAGATCTGATGCCAGCTTATGACTGAAAGGATTTCCTCTGCTCTTCCTTTCAAGCAGCCAGGAACGAGAATACCTTGCTAGGAATGCTCATAGGATTTATTCCTCTGTAGTTGTTGCAATTTGTCAGATCACCTTGCTTAAAAGTGGTACAATGATTGAGCATTGCCAGTCTTCAGGGACTTCACCCTTCATCCAAATAAGGTTAAATAGTTTGCAAAGGAGCATGACCAAGCCTCTTCCACCATGTTTTAACACTTCCAGTGATATACCATGTGGACCACGTACCTTGCTGTTTTTCAGGGACCTGATTGTGGCTTCAATTTTCAATTCCAGTATGTGTTCTTCTTCATGGCTGCTTTTGCAGTTGGTGGCCTCAAGGACTATTGACATTCAATAACTGAGGAAAATATTCTTTTCCTCTTTTGATCTTTATCTACTAGCAGACATGTTACAGGTGTTAGCTTCTTTGATAGTAGTCTAATTTTCTGAAAAAGCCCCCTTGCATTGATTTTTGAAGTGTTTTTTCAATGTCTTCACCTGTTCTCTATAGCCATTCCTTTTAGTTTCTTGTTGAGCTGTCTGTATTTGTTTTTCTGCTCAGGGGGCAATCTTCAGCTTCCCGGTGTTTTTTATGTGCTGCTTTTATTTTTCTTTTCGATACATTTCCGATCTCTGGTGTCATCCAGACTTTCCTTTTTGGATACAACCTCATCCCTACAACCTTCTCACTCATGGCATGAATGATTTTGCCTCTGCCCAGAGCTGTTTCACTGTTGTGTCCTCTAAGTCTAAGAAAGGGGCAAAGCAGCCACCGATTGCATTCTGAAAGGTAAATATAAGGTCTATTTTTCAAAGCTTCAACACTGTAAATTCTCTTGTCATTTGCAAATTTTGAAGTATTCTGTGTGATTCTGACTGTAGTGATCACTACACAGTGATCTGAGACTGTGTCTAGGCTTCTATAGACCTTTAGCATAGAATGCTTGGAACCTGGATACTGTCCTCCCTGAAAACCAGAAAATTTGTTCAGTAATTAATAGGGCTGTCGATTAATTACAGTTAACTCATGTGATTAACTGAAAAAAATTAATGGTGATTAAAATAATGTATCACGATTAATTGCACTGTTAAACAACAGAATACCAATTGAAATTTATTAAATATATTTGGATGTTTTTCTACATTTTCAAATGTATTGATTTCTCTTACAACACAGAATACAAAGTGTACTGTGCTCAATTTATATTATTATTTTTGATTACAAATATTTGCACTGTAAAATAATAAACAAAAGAAATAGTATTTTTCAATTCACCTCATACAAGTACTGTAGTGCAATCTCTTTATCCTGAAAGTGGTACTTACAAATGTAGATTTTTTTGTTACATAACTGCACTCAAAAACAAAACAATGTAAAAGTTTAGAGCCTACAAGTCCACTCAATCCTACTTCTTGTTCAGCCAAGTTTCTTTACATTTACAGGAGATAATGCTGCCTGCTTCTTATTTACAAAGTGACCTGACAGTGAGAACAGGCACTTTTGTAGCCAGTGTTGCAAGGAATTTATGAGCCAGATATGCTAAACATTCGTATGCCCCTTCACGCTGTGGCCACCATTCCAGAGGACATGCTTCCATGCTGATGATGTTCATTAAAAAAATAATGCATTAATTACATTTGTGACTGAACTCCTTGGGGGAGAATTGTATGTATCCTGTTTTGTTTTACCTGCATTCTGCCATATATTTCATGTTATAGCAGTCTCGGATGTTCATTTTAAGAACAATTTCACAGCAGTTTTGACAAAATGCAAAGAAGGTACCAATGTGAGATTTCCAAAAATAGCTACAGCACTTGACCCAAGGTTTAAGAATCTGAAGTGCTGTCCAAAATTTGAGAGGGATGAGGTGTGGAGCGTATTTTCAGAAGCTTTAAAAGAGCAACACTCAGATGCGAAACCATCAAAAAAGAAAATCAACCTTCTGCTGGTGGCATCTGACTCAGATGACAAAAATGAACATGTGTCAGTCTGCTCTGCTTTGGATCGTTATTGAGAAGAACCCGTCATCAGCATGGACACATGTCCTCTGGAATGGTGGTTGAAGCATGAAGGGACATATGAATCTTTAGTACATCTGGCACATAAAAATCTTGCAATGCTGACTACACCCATGCCATGCGAATGCCTTTTCTGACTTTCAGGTGACACTGTAAACAAGAAGTGGGCAGCATTATCTCCTATAAATTGTCACCAAACTTGTATGTCTGAGTGATTGGCTGAAGTAGGACTGAGTGAACTTGTAGGCTCTAAAGTTTTACATTGTTTTATTTTTGAATGCAGGTTTTTTTTGTAAATAATGCTACATTTTTAAGTTCATCATGATAAAGATATTGCACTACAGTACTTCCAATAGGGGAATCAAAAAATACAATTTCTTTTGTTTTTTACAGTACAAATATTTGTAATAAAATGAATATAAAGTGAGCATTGTATTTTGTGTTGTAAATGAAATCAATATATTTGAAAATGTAGAAAACATCCAAAAACATTTAAATGAATGGTATTCTATTATTGTTTAACAGCGCGATTAACTGCACAATTAATTGTTCAATCACTTGACAGCCCTAGTAATTAAGATTATAACTAACTGCTATTGTAGGCCAATTTAGTAACTTCTCACAGTCACATGGTAATTTGGCCAAACTTTAGGTTCCTCAATGGTTTCCTTTATGATCCTCTGTGGTAGATCCCCACACTTTCTTTGTGCTATAGCACAGGTCAGCATTAGTTGTCCTACAGTCAGAGATGGTGTCATAATAGCCAGTATAGCATTGTATGGCTTGATATGTACATGGAACTCATAGGCCATGTCTCTATTTTTTAAGCAATGGGATTTCTAATCAGATTATATGACACAAGAGACTGATATCCTGAATTGGGGAATTGTGTACTTGGGATTTCCAACTTTTCACATCTGGACAATTTAACAGATAGGAGACCATGTTTCCTCTACTCATGCTTTGAATTCTCAGGCCAGACCTGTCCCAGAGATATGAGTACATATAATAAGAGGGCATAAGGGCTTCCTATTGCCAAAATGAACCCTTTGCTATTCACGTCACACATTCAAAAGTGGTGAGAAGAGATGGTGACTTATGAGAGGAGAGTGGATTATAAAAAGATCTACACATGACGGAGGCTAGTCACGTTGCATCATGCATCGCTTATAGGTCCTCAGATACCAACATGATGGCTGTGACATAGGAATTTGAATTGGCTACATAGAATAGAATAGAAAAACTTTACCAGTCCAGTTGCCTCAAAAAATGTATAACCAAAATGTATAACCAAGAGGGTTTTGAAACAAGAATTTGAATTTGCAACAAGACCTTTCTTCACAAAACAAACCTGATTCAAAGCCTAAACGTTTCAAGGTTAAGGTAACCCTCAACAACTGTTTACTGATCCATGAGGCATAAGTTACTAAAACACTAAATCACATTTGGGACAACTCATTTACTTTTTTTAAACCATGAAATCAAGTGAGTTAATCACATTAGTGATGCCTGACCATTCCATTTCATTTCCAGCACTGTCTGTCAAGCTGATGAACTGTCTTGTATTTCTGTGATGCCAAGCCAGGCTTTTGCAGTCCATTTGTGACTTATGAACGTATTTCCCCTCATTTCCCATAAATCTTTTCAAGTTTTATTATCCTGCTCGCTCTAAGCACCTAAATCTACATGCAGGGCTGAATAATGCAATGAATTTTGGTGATTCAAAAGATCAACTGTGTGGGCCATTTCTGTGCAAAAATAATATGAATTAGCAGTACAAGTCCTACCTTAATTTTAGAGGACCAGGCCTTTAGTGATGTCAGGTTTAATAAGTGTCAGAGACTTTTTCCAAGCTGTGTTACAAGCACTGCACAAATTGTGTTATATCTGTGCAAAATATACTGTTAAGCTTGCTCAATATAGACATTGTGGTAACATTGTGAAACAGGGTCAGCTGTCTCCTACACACCCTCTCATGATCAGAATTGATTCTGCATCTTCCTGCCTCAGTTTCCCTTTTGGGTTTCTCAATAAACTCCCAGAAAGGCTTACACAATTCCAATAACATCCCTTCGTAGGGTCCAGTTTAGTAACATACATTTCAAAACATAAACACAAAAAGCCTTCCACCCCAGCCTCAAGATCAGCACAGCTCCTTCTCCCTGAGGTACTTCTTCTTACTGCTCTCTGAACCTCTGGAGAAGAGAGTGTGGCCTGGTTTGGCCTGGCCTGTCTCATTTGCCTTCTCCCCAAAAGGGAAACAAAACCTCCAGCTAGAGCTTTCCATCAAGCCATGATGTTCTTCAGCAGAAACCACTGCAGGAGATTCATAGAATATTAGGGTTGGAAGAGACCTCAGGAGGTCATCTAGTCCAACCCTCTGCTCAAATCAGGACCAACCCCAACTAAATCATCCCAGCCAAGGCTTTGTCAAGCCAGGCCTTAAAAACCTCTAAGGATGGAGATTCCACCACCTCCCTAGGTAACCCATTCCAGTGCTTCACCACCCTTCTAGTGAAATAGTATTTCCTAATAGCAAACCTCGACCTCCCCCACTGCAACTTGAGACCATTGCTTCTTGTTCTGTCATTCTCTCATCCTGCAACTTCACTCTGCAGTCCTAACTTTGAACATCCATAGGCCTCTGTTTTTATGCACCCAGAGGCCTGGTTTAGTCACATGCACCCAGAGGCCTGGTCTAGTCACACTCTTTGACTGGGGAAGCAAATCAGCTGAGTCACAGGTGAGTTGAGGCCGATCTCCCTTTAGAATGGCCAGCCACCTTTTGATGCATTGTTTTTGAGATGCTTAAGTGTCTCTGCATATTCTTTTCAGATTCCTCTTTAGTTCAGATTCACACTCCATTTGGTTCTGAGCTGAATTAGGGCTAGCTGACCTGACCAGGTGCTGGTAAGCAATCCCAAAATGCTTTTTAGCAGTTGGAGCTCACACTTTGCTAGGATGTTCCTACATGAATAGCCTTCAAAAGATGATGTAGGACATGGAGGAGGACAGTGTATTTGACTTATTATGGTAGTGACAAGGGGCCAACCAAGTACAGGGACCCATTGTGTTGGCACTGTCTGAAGACTGAATAGGAGACAATTCCTGCCCCAAAAAGCATATAGTCTGAACAGACAAGGCGGACACACACTCAGGGAAAGAGATAGTGAGATGGGTTGCAAACATCATACTACTGCTGCAATATTTCTTTAATATTGGGGTTTTGTTAGAAGGGGGTTATCTCAACAAATGAAGGGAGAGGAAACAAGAAAGGAAAGGAATAAAGAGGTCGGGGCAAGGGGAAGAAGGAGTGAAAGGAGGCAGAAGAGTTAGATCATGGAAGGAAGGTGGAGTGAGGCTGAAATGAAGAGACTCTGAGGGGTGGGAAGAGGTTTGGAGCGAATGCCCAATCTGCACAGGGAAACATCCAGAGTGAAAATTGTGCACAGGTATTTGATGACATCATTGCTTTCCAAGAGTCCCTGCTAGGACAGTTCTTGTGCCCCCTTCTGTTCCTGAAGAGTTTCTCTGGGTCCTGGTGCTGTCTCCACCATGGAATTTCTTCCCCAAGCCCACATGGCTTTGAGGTAGGGGGTGTATGCATGGGTCCTACTGCCTCCAAAGGGCTGGGGGGTCTCCCATGGAGAGTTCTGGGTCCACAAGGAACTTGGGGGGATGGGTGGTCATGGCTGGGCCCCATCTTCCTATCCTTTCCTAGAATGTTGCAAACTTGTTTGAGCTGCTTCTGTTGGCTCCAGTTTCTTTGGGCCCTAGGCTTGGCTTTTCTCTGGATGATGTAATCTCTTCATTTTATCTATCAGTAATGACAATATTCTTGGAAGAGCTGGGAATAATAACAATGCCTCCATTGTGCAATGGGAAGCTGCAATGAAGACCTACCCTAGGTGGGGGAAGCATTTTCAGTCACAGAGGGAATAAGGTATCTGACTACAGTATGAGTGAGTAAATGACTTGACAACACTTCAGGGTGTATAGGCTAGGCAAGGAAAGAAGAGAAAGCTGTTGGGATTGTTGAATTATTAAGAATGAATGTGGTGAACATGAGTTTGGTATGGCTTGATACGTCTGAATTTCCTACAAGAGTCTGGGAGCAGGATTTTCTTGCCATCAGACGGTAGGTATGGAAATTTACTGAGAGTGATTAGAAAAGGAGTACTTGTGGCACCTTAGAGACGAACAAATTTATTTGAGCATAAGCTTTCGTGAGCTACAGCTCACTTCATTGCATGCATGCAGTGGAAAATACAGTGGGGAAATTTATATACACAGAGAACATGAAACAATGGGTGTTACCATACACACTATAACGAGAGTGATCAGGTAAGGTAAGCTAGTACCAGCAGGAGAGTGGGGTGGGGTGGGGTGGGGTGGGGAAACCTTTTGTGATAATCAGTGGTTGACAAGAACATGTGCGGAACAGGGTGTGTGTGTTGGGGGGGGAATAAACATGGGGAAATAGTTTTACTTTGTGTAATGACACATCCACTCCCAGTCTTTATTCAAGCCTAAATTAATTGTATCCAGTTTGCAAATTAATTCCAATTCAGCAGTCTCTCCTTGGAGTCTGTTTTTGAAGTTTTTTTGTTGAAGAATTGCAACTTTTAGGTCTGTAATCGAGTGACCAAAGAGATTGAAGTGCTCTCCGACTGGTTTTTGAAAGTTATAATTCCTGATGTCTGATTTGTGTCCATTTATTCTTTTACGTAGAGACTGTCCAGTTTGGCCAGTGTACACGACAGAGGGGCATTGCTGGCACATGATGGCATATATCACTTTGGTAGATGTGCAGGTAAATGAGTCTCTGATAGTGTGGCTGATGTGATTAGGCTCTATGATGGTGTCCCCTGAATAGATATGTGGACACAGTTGGCAACAGGCTTTGTTGCAAGGATAGGTTCCTGGGTTAGTGTTTTTGTTGTGTGGTGTGTGGTTGCTGGTGAGTATTTGCTTCAGGTTGGGGGGCTGTCTGTAAGCAAGGACTGGCCTGTCTCCCAAGATCTGTGAGAGTGATGGGTTGTCCTTCAGGATAGGTTGTAGATCCTTGATGATGTGTTGGAGAGGTTTTAGTTGGGGGCTGAAGGTGATGGCTAGTGGCGTTCTGTTATTTTCTTTGTTAGGCCTGTCCTGTAGTAGGTAACTTCTGGGTACTCTTCTGGCTCTGTTAATCTGTTTCATGTGACTCCTTTGAGAACAAGAGGTATAAATGCTAAGCAGAGTTAGTCAGTTAGTTCCCAATTAAGATCTGAAGAGGTCCATGACACTGTAAGACAGAATGTCTCAGGGTAACCAAAACCCTGCCACGAGGGACTTTTGTAGGACTTTTGAACCAGAGGGTCTCGGGATAACCAAGACCCTGCTTCTGGGGACATTTGACAGACCAAGTACTTGAGAAGAGAAGAAAAAAAGTCTCCATCTAGGACTGGTAGCTATACCTGCTTTGTTTGCCAATCAGAATACAGTGTATAGCCAGCATAGTTACTGAGGGTTTATGCTTGGGGAATTGAGGCTTATTAGGGAGACATATTATATAAGCTCTTACTGCTTATGTGATTCTTTCTCAAATAAACTGCTGTGCATTGAGCAAATTGAATCCAAATCTTCAGTGGTACTGATAACATTATGCCCAGCTGTGGGCCAGTACAGATCCGTTTCAACAAAAGCGATATATTGGTTACATTTCAGGAGCACATTTGCGAGAAGGATCTAGTTTAATCATATTTACTGCTTCCTTACTCCAGTGGAAATGCAGTATGGAGTTAGCACTCATTTAGGACCTGATCCAGTGCCCACTGAACTCATTTGAAAGACTCCTATTAATTTTAATGGACTTTGGATCAGGACCTCAACCAGTAGCAATTTGAGTGCATTTGTTCCTAGGTATAGACATTAAGTTCTAATGTGGGAAGAACAGACACAAAAACACAACACAAACCTCCAGAAACATCCAGCTGAGCCTTTACATTTCATCCCTTCTTCCATGAGGAGTCGATCATCTGGTGAAATTCTGCCTTTCTTAATGAATAAAAAAAATCATTAATATGGAAACATTGTGTGACATAAGGAGCTCTCACTTGATCCCAGTTGATTCAAGCAGGCACATTTAAACCAGCTTTGCTCTTGCAAAACACACCATCTACAGAAAACATGCTTCACAAATTTCAGAGTGGTAGCAGTGTTAGTCTGTATCAGCAAAAAAACTGAGGAGTACTTGTGGTACCTTAGAGACTAACAAATTTATTTGGGCATAAGCTTTCGTGAGCTAAAACCCCCTTCATCGGATGCATGCAGTGGAAAATACAGTAGGAAGATAGATATACACAGAGAACATGAAAAAATGAGTGTTGCCATACCAACTGTAACAAGACCAATTAATTAAGGTGGGCTATTATCAGCAGGAGAAAAAAAACCTTTTGTAGTGATAATCAGGATGGCCCATTTCCAACAGTTGACAAGAAGGTGTGAGTAACAGTGTGTGTGTGTGTGTGGGGGGGGGATTAGCATAGGGAAATAGTTTTTACTTTGTGTAATGACTCTTCCACTCCCAGTCTTTGTTCAAGACTAATTGAATGGTGTCCAGTTTGCAAATTAATTCCAATTCTGCAGTTTCTCACTGGTGTCTGTTTTTGAAGTTTTTTTGTTGGAGAATTGTGACTTTTAGGCCTGAAATTGAGTGACCAGGGAGGTTGAAGCGTTCTCCGACTGGTTTTTGAATGTTATAGTTCTTGATGTCTGATTTGTGTCCATTTATTCTTTTGCATAGAGATTGTCCGGTTTAGACAAAAATACCCCCCAAAACAACAAAAAAAACCTTCAAAAACAGACTCCAAAGAGAAACTGCAGAATTGGAATTAATTTGCAAACTGGACACCATTAAATTAGGCTTGAATAAAGACTGGGAGTGGATGGGTCATTACACAAAGTAAAATTATTTCCCCATGCTAATTTTCCCCCCTACTGTTACTCACACCTTCTTGTCAACTGTTTGAAATGGGCCATCCTGATTATCAATACAAAAGGTTTTTTTTCTCCTGCTTAATAGTAGTCCACCATAATTAATTGGTCTCCTTACAATTGGCATGGCAACACCCATTTTTTCATGTTCTCTGTGTATATATATCTTCCTACTGTATGTTCCACTGCATGCATCCGATGAAGTGGGTTTTAGCCCACGAAAGCTTATGCTCAAATAAATTTGTTTGTCTCTAAGGTGCCACAAATACTCCTCGTTCTTTTTGTACTTCTGTGACAGGTTTCAGTCGGTCCTCCAAGCCCCTAGGGGGTGATGGAGAGCTACTGTCCCACTGGCAGGCCTTAGTCACACCTTTCGAGCGCTGGGGAATTAGCGGGAAAGGTGTGCTGGCCAGAGTCTGCAGCGCGCCCCTCAGGCAGGGGAGCACCGGGTCGAGTCGGCAGCGCACCCCTCAGGCAGGGGAGGTCGAGTCTGCAGCGCGCCCCTCAGGCAGGGGAGCTCCGGCACGAGTCTGCAGCGCACCCCTCAGGCAGGGGAGTGCCGGGTCGAGTCTGCAGCGTGCCCCTCAGGCAGGGGAGTGCCGGGCTGAGTCTGCAGCGCGCCCCTCAGGCAGGGGAGCACCAGCACGAGTCTGCAGTGCGCCCCTCAGGCAGGGGGTCTGTAGGAGTGTGGAGACTTGATTGTAGTTGCTGCCTTTATTTTGCTAGTGCTATTTTTGTTCTGTTTGAACTCTTTATATGTTCCCATAAAGACATTCCTGGAGAAAAGGGACCGCAACTGACTGACGTCTGTCTGACTGTTTTATTTTTGGCCTGGGAAATCAGTGCAGCAGCCTATGCATGGTGCAGAAATTGGGCAAGCTGATCTGGCCTGAGCCTGAGAACCAGCTTTGCCAGGATGAAAAAGGAATCCCTTTTGAAATGATCTGGAGAGTAGCAGCAGAAGTTTATGGAGCAACAAAAGCAGATCCTCCTCTTGCCTAGTGAACAGGAGTCTGAGAAACAGGCTTGTGACCCTGGGTGGGGAAGGAGTTCTAACCAAGATGGGACCAGAAAATGATTAAAAGACATATGGAAAAAGCTGAAATACGCAATGTTTTTTTAGTCTCGGTCTTCACAGACAAGTTCAGCTCCCAGACTGCTGCACTGGGCAGCATATTATGGGGAGAAAGTGAGCAGCCCTCAGTTGTGAAAGATCAGGTTAAGGACTATTTAGAAAAGCTGGACATGCACAAGTCCATATGGCCAGATCTACTGCATCCCAGGGTGCTGAGGGAGTTGGCTGATGTGATTGCAGAGCATTATCTTTGAAAACTCGTGGCAATCAGGGGAGGTCCCGGACGACTAGAAAAAGGCAAATATAGTGCCCATCTTTAAAAAAGGGAAGAAGGAGAATCCAGGGAACTCCATACCGGTCAGCCTCACTTCAGTCCCTGGAAAAATCATGGAGCAGGTCCTCAAGGAATCCATTTTGAAGCACTTGGGGGAGAGGAAGGTGATCAGGAACACTCAACATGGATCCACCCAGGGCAAGTCATGCCTGACCAACCTGATTGCCTTCTTTGATGAGATAACTGGCTCTGTGAATATGGGGAAAGCAGTGGACGTGATATATCTTGACTTTAGCAAAGCTTTTGATACGGTCTCCCACAGTATTCTTGCCAGCCAGTTAAAAAAGTATGAATTGAATGAATGGACTATAAGGTGGATTGCCTGGCTAGATCGTCTGGCTCAACGGGTAGTGATCAACAGTTCTATGTCTAGTTGGCAGCCGGTATCAAGCAGAGTGCCCCAGAGGTCAGTCCTGGGGCTGGTTTTGTTCAACATCTTCATTAATGATCTGAATGATGGGATGGATTGCACCCTCAGCAAGTTCCTGGATGACACTAGGCTGCGGGGAGAGGTAGATACGCTGGAGGGTAGGGATAGGGTCTAGAGTGACCTAGACAAATTGGAGGATTGGGTCAAAAGAAATCTGATGGGGTTCAACAAGGACAAGTGCAGAGTCCTGCATTTAGGATGGAAGAATCCCATGTACTGCTACAGGCTGGGGACTGACTGGCTTAGCAGCAGTGCTGCAGAAAAGGACCTGGAGATTACAGGGGACGAGAAGCTGGATATAAGTCAACAGTGTGCCCTTGTTGCCAAGAAGGCCTATGTCATATTGGGCTGCATTAGTAGGAGCATTGCCAGCAGATTGAGGGAAGTGATTATTCTCCTCTCTTCGGCACTGGTGAGGCCAAATCTGGAGTATTGCGTCCAGTTTTGGGCCCCACACTACAGAAAGGATGTGGACAAATTGGAGAGGGTCCAGCGGAAGGAAACAAAAATGATTAGGGGGCTGGGGCACATGACTTACGAGGAGAGGCTGATGGAACAGGGATTATTTAGTCTGCAGAAGAACGTAAGAACATAAAAATGGCCATACTTGGTCAGACCAAAGGTCCATCCAGCCCAGTATCCTGTCTACCGACAGTGGCCAATGCCAGGTGTCCCAGAGGGAGTGAACCTAACAGGTAATGATCTAGTGATCTCTCTCGTGCCATCCATCTCCAC
The DNA here is from genome assembly GCF_965140295.1 of Lepidochelys olivacea. NCBI lineage: Eukaryota > Metazoa > Chordata > Testudines > Cheloniidae > Lepidochelys > Lepidochelys olivacea. The sequence goes on along the minus strand of NC_140411.1, from coordinate 36,547,104 downwards.
CCTCTGACAAACAGAGGCTCGGGACACCATTCCTTACCCATCCTGGTTAATAGCCATTAATGGACTCAACCTCCATGAATTTATCCAGTTCTCTTTTAAACCCTGTTATAGTCCTAGCCTTCACAACTTCCTCAGGCAAGGAGTTCTACAGGTTGACTGTGCGCTGAATGAAGAACAACTTCCTTTTGTTTCTTTTAAACCTGCTGCCCATTAATTTCATTTGGTGGCCCCTAGTTCTTATATTATGGGAACAAGTAAATAACTTTTCCTTATTCACTTTCTCCACACCACTCATGATTTTACAGACCTCTATCATATCCCCCCTTAGTCCCCTCTTTTCCAAGCCAAAAAGTCCTAGCCTCTTTAATCTCGCCTCATATGGGACCCGTTCCAACCCCCTAATCATTTTATTTACCCTTTCCTGAACCTTTTCTAATGTCAGTATATCTTTTTTGAGATGAGGAGACCACATCTGTAGGCACTATTCAAGATGTGGGCATACCATGGATTTATATAAGGGCAATAAGATATTCTCCATCTTATTCTCTATCCCTTTTTTAATGATTCCTAACATCCCATTTGCTTTTTTGACTACTGCTGCACACTGCGTGGATGTCTTCAGAGAACTATCCACGATGACTCCAAGATCTTTCTCCTGATTAGTTATAGCTAAATTAGTCCCCATCATATTGTATGTATAACTGGGGTTATTTTTTCCAATGTGCATTACTTTACATTTATCCACATTAAATTTCATTTGCCATTTTGATGCCCAATCACTTAGTTTTGTGAGATCTTTTTGAAGTTCTTCACAGTCTGCTTTGGTCTTAACTATCTTGAGCAGTTTAGTGTCATCTGCAAACTTTGCCGTCTCACAGTTTACCCCTTTCTCCAGATCATTTATGAATAAGTTGAATAGGATTGGTCCTAGGACTGACCCTTGGGGAACACCACTAGTTACCTCTCTCCATTGTGAAAATTTACCATTTATTCCTACCCTTTGTTCCCTGTCTTTTAACCAGTTCTCAATCCATGAAAGGATCTTCCCTCTTATCCCATGACAACTTAATTTACATAAGAGCCTTTGGTGAGGGACCTTGTCAAAGGCTTTCTGGAAATCTAAGTACACTCTGTCCACTGGATCCCCCTTGTCCACATGTTTGTTGACCCCCTCAAAGAACTTTAATAGATTAGTAAGACATGATCTCCCTTTACAGAAACCATGTTGACTTTTGTGCAACAATTTTTGTTCTTCTATGTGTCTGACAATTTTATTCTTTACTATTGTTTCAACTAATTTGCCTGGTACTGACGTTAGACTTACCAGTCTGTAATTGCCAGGATCACCTCTAGAGCCCTTCTTAATATTGGCATTATATTAGCTATCTTCCAGTCATTGGGTACAGTAGCTGATTTGAAGGACAGGTTACAAACCCTAGTTAATAGTTCCGCAATTTCACATTTGAGCTCTTTCAGATCTCTTGGGTGAATGCCATCTGGTCCCGGTGACTTGTTACTCTTAAGTTTCTCAACTAATTCTAAAACCTCCTCTAGTGACACTTCAATCTGTGACAATTCCTCAGATTTGTCACCTACAAAAGATGCTCAATTTGGGAATCTCCCTAACATCCTCAGCCAGGAAGACTGAAGCAAAGAATTCATTTAGTTTCTCTGCAATGGCTTTATTATCTTTAAGTGCTCCTTTTGTATCTCGATCATCCAGAGGAATCACTGGTTGTTAAGCAGGCTTCCTGCTTCTGATGTACTTAAAAACATTTTGTTATTACCTTTTGAGTTTTTGGCTAGCTGTTCTTCAAATTCCTTTTTGGCTTTTCTTATTTCATTTTTACATTTAATTTGGCAGTGTTTATGCTCCTTTCTATTTACCTCACTAGGATTTGACTTCCACTTTTTAAAAGATGCCTTTTTATCTCTCACTGCTTCTTTTACATGGTTTTTAAGCCATGGTGGCTCTTTTTTAGTTCTTTTACTGTGTTTTTTAATTTGGGGTATAAATTTAAGTTGAGCCTCTATTATGCTGTCTTTGAAAAGTGTCCATGCAGCTTGCAGGGATTTCACTCTAGTCTCAGTACCTTTTAATTTCTGTTTAACTAATTTCCTCATTTTTGCAAGAGAAGAGTGAGGGGGGATTTGACAGCAGCCTTCAACTACCTTAAGGGGGGTTCCAAAGTGGATGGAGGTAGGCTGTTCTCAGCGGTGGCAGATGACAGAACAAGAAGCAATGGTCTCAAGTTGCAGTGGGGGAGGTCTAGGTTGGATATTAGGAAACACTGTTTCACTAGGAGGATGTTAAAGCACTGGAATAGGTTACCTAGGGCAGTGGTGGAATCTCCATGGAATTCTGGACCTCATGCAGGAAGCTTGATGGGACCACAGCTAAAAATGGTGTGCAGTATGTCCTAAGATTGCAGGATCTTGATCAGGGCCTTTGCCAGACAGATTTTACAGGCTGTGCAACACTCACAGGAACTATATTATAATAGGAATGCATAGCTGATGGTTTACCAACCAGTTGGCTGTATCCTGTTATTATTACCTTGCTTTGAGAGCAAACTGCTAGCTAAATGTCAGAGACCCTATGAGATAGTGTGCTGGATAGGGGAGATAGATTATGAGATGCAGTTAACTGGGAAGAGACAGGGCATCCAGCTCTACCTGTGAATTTACTAAAGGCCTGGAACAGTCGAGAGTTCATCTTTCTCTAGCCATGTTAGTTGGAGTTTCGCTGAACCCAAAACTCTTGGTACCTTTACTCTTTAGTCTCCAGCACTTACACATGTTTGCAACAGGTTAGTAGAGCACCCCAGACTCATTTCATAGAACACCACATACAGATCATCCCAGGTGCCAGTGTAAAGGCAGGAAGCTTCCAGATCCTTGAGTGAATGTGGGAGATGGTCAAGAGGGAGCTAGAAAGTATGTTGGAACTAGAGGCAGTCAAGGAGTAGCAAAGTAAATGGTGCAGTCCAATTATTCTACTAACCAAACCAACAGAAGTGTTCACTTTTATGCTGATTTTAGAAACGCTAATGCTGTATTGAAGTTTGACTCATATACCATGCCCCAAATAGATGAGATACTGGAGAGGTCAGGTAGGGCTTGGTTCACTACCACGCAAGACCTTACAAAGACTAATGGCAAATTCCTTTCATGCCAAAGTCCAAAGATAAGATGGCCTTTACCACCCCTTTTGTCCTACTTCTGTTTCAAACCCTCTCGTTTAGACTCTGGGTAGGATATTACAGCCATATCAGCAGTACACTGCAATCTATCTTTGAGATGTTGTTGTCTATTCTAGCACCTAGGAACAGCATCTCAAGAGGGTTGCCACCATCCTGCAGTCTCTAAGGGAAGCCTAATGGCCAATCCTGGAAAGTGCAGGGTGGGTTGTACCAAGACGAAATTCTTAGGATTTACCATGGAAATGGGCAAATCTGACCCTTAGCCAGCAAGGTAAAAGCCCTGGTAGAGTGCCCAATCCCTACCACCCAGGCAGGCAAAGTCATTCCTGAGGTTAGTAAGAACTACTGGCACTTTGTCCCTGGATAGTCCATTGTAACTCAGCCCAATATCTAGGCTTGCAGCCATTCTCTTCTGCAGAGCACCACAGGCCTGAACCAGGACATGGAAATGCAAATGCAGATTCCACCCCGCCCCCCCCCACCCTAGGAAGGGGTCAGCATAGATTCCAGAGTGTTTCCCCTGCCCAACTCTCAGAAGCGGTGGGGGACAGGGGTGTGACAGTACCAGTGCACTCCCTAGCCTCGATCCTAAAGAGCTAATGCAGAAGTCAGTTAACCCTGAGAAATATAAAGGGCTGCCTGAGAGGCAGCAGCGGGGGAAACAGCTAAGGATGAGTGGAGCCAAAAAGAGACAAAGCAGGCTGCTTGCTAAAACAGAGAGCAACAGCTCACCCCACCTAGCTCTAGGCTGGCTTTCTGTAGACTAACTCAGATTGCATGTTGCCCTACAGAGCTTCCTAGCCTGCAAACATGGCCAGGAAACCCATTACAGTGATAGCTCGTAAAAACATGAATAAGAACCAAACAAAAATAATTTTCCGATAATTTGGAGGCATGAAATAGTGCACTGGCTCACGGTGTATGTGAGTGTGTATGATCATATCCTTGTCTTCCCTGCTCCTGTGCCTCCTAGGGTTTGTCACGCTCACTCATTGTGCCTTGTTTAAAAATTAGATTACGAAGTCTTCGGGGAGGGAACATGTCTTCCTGTGTATTGGTACAGTGGCTTACCAAATGGAGCCCTGATATTGATTTGGGCCTCTAGGTGCTACCATAATATAAATAACACCTTATGTTCTCATTTGCAGTTAGATGCACTGGGAAAAAAATAGAGTCATAGATTCAAAGGCTAGAAGGGACCATTGGAATCATATAGTCTGACCTTCTGAATAACATAGGTCATAGAACTTCTCCAAAATTATTCCTAGAGCATACCTTTTAGGGGGAAAAAAATTGAATCTTGATTTTAAAACTATCAGTGGTGGAGAATCCACCACTAAATGTATTCACAAATAATTATTCAAGGAAAAATTGCCAAAATTCTCAGCTAATATTATTCACAGTGAATAATTGGCCTCCTCTAGTATGCAGCTTTATGACAACTTTGAAGTTCTTAGCTGTTCATAGATTTCTTGCACTTCCTATGGTAAATAGTCATTTTTTTCTAATGATAATTCAATTTCCTTAGTGCTCATATATGTCATCTGTTAAACTGATGTATCACTCCATATAAAAAAAAGAGTATAAGATTGGGTTGCAATAATCCTAAACCTGACTTTGAAAGGATTCATTGTGTGTGGCTTTTCAGTCATGTAACCTCTCAGCGAAAAGGGGATAATGATACTCACCTATGTCACAGGGGCTTTTGTGAGTATTAGTTAATGTTTGCAAAGTACTTTGAAGATAAGCAAGTGGTAAGTATTATTACTAAGAATAAATCAGCCAGGGATTTCTTGAGTGAGGAGATGGTCCTTTTATTTCATCCATCTGTTCAGAAATGCTGAGATTGCCTTTTAAAATTTATTTTAGGATCCTGCACATTGTTCGAGAAGTTCTCATTGTCTGAGCTCATTCACACAGTAGGTGGTTGAGCATATTGAGTGTTATCCAAGCAAATAGCTGGTCTGACAGTGTTTCAGCCCACGCTTATGGATGTACAGGTGGGTTGTTTTCTCTTCTGCTGCTTGATATTTTTAGGTGAGTTTCTGAGTCAAAAAGTGTCTTTTCAGAGAATGTAAAAATGCTGGAACAGTGAAGTATTTAGGAGATCCTAACAGCCTTGGGAAGGAAATGAAAAAAAGCCAGTGCTGTAAGGCACTGCATTTGCTTAATTGCATCATGTGACAGCTTCACCAGCATTATTATATAACTATGGTTCAACCTGGAATTTGCAGACTTGTTAAGGAAGGGGAATGTGATGGGATTCCCAGGGTACAACCTAGAACTGGGGTACCCCTTAATTCTCCAGCCTGGGCTGTATCTCACAAGTCTTTGCTAGTGACAAGCAGCAAATCCCTCTGTGATCACTCAGTACAACAGCATGTGGAGCCCCACACCCAGCTAAATTACATGAATGCACCCTGAGCCACTCACAAATCACACAAAGACAGGCACCAGCAAATCTCTCAAACCCCCAACCTTGGAATATACCATCTTGCCCTGACAGAAGCATGATCAGTATAAATTTATTATCCAGTCCACCCCTCCCGTGATGTGGAGAGGACACACACTAGCCTTTGTAAACTGAGCTGAGATTTCCCAACCAAAACACTGTTTTAGGTAAAATATAAAATAGGTTTATTAACTATAGAAAGGTAGATTTTAAGTGATTATAAATGATAGGCACAAAAGGTCAGAGATAGTTACCAAAGAAAATAAAAGGTAAGCACACAGTCTAAATCTTAAACCTTATTAGACTAGACAGTATTTGGATCAAGCAGTTTTTTTCACCCCACTGGATGTTGCAGGTAGGTTACAGTTCTTAATGCACAGGCTTCCCCTTTAACCCTGGTACCAGTCTCCTCAGTTCAAGTCTTTGTCTTCCCAGTGTTCTTGTTGCTTCTAGCACGGATGGGAGAGGAGAAAGTCAAAGGCATAATGCCACTGTTCCCTCTTTTATATCCTCTGTCCATGTGCCTGGTGGACACTAGCCCAGATGTGTCCTGGTTGGCTTTGCTGAGTCACAGGTTTGAACAATCCCCATTGTGTGGTGCCTCTCTTACAGCCCTGTAAATCCCTTGTTTACAATTCCCCTGCTGATTAATGGTCATGTAGCACCCTCCTGGGAGTGGATCACCTCCTTTGTTGTGACTGGAGAACTAGCAGTGGACAACTCTCAAACTTACAACATATTGCAATTACAACCATACAGCAAAATCTCATAACTTCATAATGATATAGATATTTTGACAGAACAATTGGTTTCAGCAGATTATGACCTTTCATATGATATCTACATGGCATGCTTTGTATGACATATATCATAATTATATGACAGTGGTGAATGTGGGGGTTCCAGTGTGCTGCTTTGAGGTACAGAATGCCACAAGGAATAATCCAAAATACTGACACTGTATTCAAACAGGAAGGACATACATGGAAAAACACTATTGCAAAATGAGGAAGTGACTCGGCTACAAGTTTGCACTGTAATATGACAGTGTATTTAATAAAAATGCAGCACATCTCAGATCATGAAAGTGAAGGTCCCTCAGAAATGAAGAATCTAGTAAGTCATGTCAGCTTCTTTAGCTCTATATATTTCCCAGGAAGACATTTCTTCCTGGGTCAGATCTTCAGCTGATGTAAATCAGCATAGCTCCTTGGGGTAAGGAGGACTAAGTGTACAGCAGTAGGATTTTGTAGTTATTCAGCAAAGGCCAGCACAGTGTATAGTGAAGCAATTTCTTTTCCAGTATAAATAAAACTGTCATTAAATAACAATGTATTTGATTACTCAATTCTTGGAAATGAGTTTCATTTAGATTTGAGCATGCTCAGTACCTCACAGTTGTTGGGCAGCTCCTTGTGGAATCAGATCCCATATTTTAAATGAAGATACTTCACCTTGTGACAAGAATGGATCTTCAGGATACTTGGAAGTGTTTACTGTTCTGCAGTCCTCCAATGGACCATAGGCTAAAGTTTAAGAATCACCGATTTACAAAATTATAAATGCTAAACAGAGGGCCGGATATTCTGCTGGTATAAATAAGCCAAACTCCTTCAGTGTTAGGCTGCAGAACACTCCTGTAGTCTTTGCTAAATAAATACAATAATATTTCTTGTCTTGTCTTTCTTCCCTCAGTCCTTTCCTACTGTGTTAGTGACTCCCTTTTATCACATCATGTCTGAAATTAACTTGTACACGCTTCGGAGTCTCATATTTACTATTATGGGCATTGCCCACTCCTGAGAGCTATAAAACAGTACAGCCATAATAAGAGCACTACACCTCTAAGGAATCAAGGGCATTTTGCAGGATCAAGCCATATATACATATTACATGCTCAGGAAATAACAGCGAGGTGGGATTTAATTCTTATTCACATGTGGCAGAGTTTACTACTACACACAAGAAGGAAGAAATGACCCCTACATCACAACTAATTTTGTACACACATACTGCAATACATATGGATTATATATGAGCCACATCCAACTCTGACATCATAATCAAAAAGGCTGACAAAGGAGGTGCTGTTGTCATCATGAATAGGTCGGAATATGAACAAGAGGCTGCTCGGCAGCTCTCCAACACGAGTTTCTACAAGCCATTACCCTCTGATCCCACTGAGAGTTACCAAAAGCAACTACAGCATTTGCTCAAGAAACTTCCTGAAAAAGCACAAGATCAAATCCGCACAGACACACCCCTGGAACCCCGACCTGGGATATTCTATCTACTACCCAAGATCCATAAACCTGGAAATCCTGGGCGCCCCATCATTTCAGGCATTGGTACCCTGACAGCAGGATTGTCTGGCTATGTAGACTCCCTCCTCAGGCCCTACGCTACCAGCACTCCCAGCTACCTTCGAGACACCACTGACTTCCTTAGGAAACTTCAATCCATCGGTGATCTTCCTGATAACACCATCCTGGCCACTATGGATGTAGAAGCCCTCTACACCAACATTCCACACAAAGATGGACTACAAGCCGTCAAGAACACTATCCCCGATAATGTCACGGCTAACCTGGTGGCTGAACTTTGTGACTTTGTCCTTACCCATAACTATTTTACATTTGGGGACAATGTATACCTTCAGATCAGCGGCACTGCTATGGGTACCCGCATGGCCCCACAGTATGCCAACATTTTTATGGCTGATTTAGAACAACGCTTCCTCAGCTCTCGTCCCCTAAAGCCCCTACTCTACTTGCGCTATATTGATGACATCTTCATCATCTGGACCCATGGAAAAGAAGCCCTTGAGGAATTCCACCATGATTTCAACAATTTCCATCCCACCACCAACCTCAGCCTGGTCCAGTCCACACAAGAGATCCACTTCCTGGACACTACAGTGCTAATAAACAATGGTCACATAAACACCATTCCACACAAAGATGGACTACATGTATTACTACTAAACCTACTGACCGCTATTCCTACCTGCATGCCTCCAGCTTTCACCCTGACCACACCACACGATCCATCGTCTACAGCCAAGCTCTGCGATACAACCGCATTTGCTCCAACCCCTCAGACAGAGACAAACACCTACAAGATCTCTGTCAAGCTTTCTTACAACTACAATACCCACCTGCAGAAGTAAAGAAACAGATTGATAGAGCCAGAAGAGTTCCCAGAAGTTACCTACTACAGGACAGGCCTAACAAAGAAAATAACAGAACGCCACTAGCCGTCACCTTCAGCCCCCAACTAAAAACCCTCCAACGCATTATTAAGGATCTACAACCTATCCTAAAGGATGACCCAACACTCTCACAAATCTTGGGAGACAGGCCAGTCCTTGCCTACAGACAGCCCCGCAACCTGAAGCAAATACTCATCAACAACCACATACCACACAACAGAACCACTAACCCAGGAACTTATCCTTGCAACAAAGCCCGTTGCCAATTGTGCCCACATATCTATTCAGGGGACACCATCACAGGGCCTAATAACATCAGCCACACTATCAGAGGCTCGTTCACCTGCACATCCACCAATGTGATATATGCCATCATGTGCCAGCAATGCCCCTCTGCCATATACATTGGTCAAACTGGACAGTCTCTACGTAAAAGAATAAATGGACACAAATCAGATGTCAAGAATTATAACATTCATAAACCAGTCGGAGAACACTTCAATCTCTCTGGTCACGCGATCACAGACATGAAGGTCGCTATCTTAAAACAAAAAAACTTCAAATCCAGACTCCAGCGAGAAACTGCTGAATTGGAATTCATTTGCAAATTGGATACTATTAATTTAGGCTTAAATAGAGACTGGGAGTGGCTAAGTCATTATGCAAGGTAGCCTGTTTCCTCTTGTTTTTTCCTCCCCCCCCCCCAGATGTTCTGGTTTAACTTGGATTTAAACTTGAAGAGTGGTCAGTTTGGATGAGCTATTACCAGCAGGAGAGTGAGTTTGTGTGTGTATGGGGGTGGGGGGGATGTGAGAAAACCTGGATTTGTGCAGGAAATAGCCCAACTTGATTGTCATGCACATTGTGTAAAGAGTTGTCACTTTGGATGGGCTATCACCAGCAGGAGAGTGAATTTGTGTGGGGGGGTGGAGGGTGAGAAAACCTGGATTTGTGCTGGAAATGGCCCACCTGATGATCACTTTAGATAAGCTATTACCAGCAGGACAGTGGGGTGGGAGGAGGTATGGTTTCATATTCTCTGTGTATATATAAAGTCTGCTGCAGTTTCCACGATATGCATCTGAGGAAGTGAGCTGTAGCTCACGAAAGCTTATGCTCTAATAAATTGGTTAGTCTCTAAGGTGCCACAAGTACTCCTTTTCATCCTGTTTACCTTATGCATGATAAATTTCATTACCTTCACTAGGAACTACTCTCCTCAGCAAGGTGAATGTAATATGACTATTTGTACAATCATATTTTAATCCTTTGGAGAAATGAGGGTCAGATGATAGAAAGGGATTGGTGATCAGATTTCTCCAAGCAATCTCACAGCAGGTTGCTCACAATTGTAGCTAAAATCAATGTACACTAAAATGTGAATAGAGGAGTGCTGAGAAATTACTGAACTTAAAGGTAAAAGTGCACGTGAAAAGAGCTGTATTTTTGTCTGAAGCCTAGTCTACATTACCGTAGTAAATCGATCTAAGCTACGCTACTTCAGTTATGTGAATAACGTAACTGAAGTCGACGTAGCTAGATCCACTTCGCGCAGTGTCTACCCTGTGCTGTGTCAAAGGGAGATGCTCTCCTGCCAACTTATCTTCTCAGGGAGGTGGAGTACAGAAATCGATGGGAGAGTGCTTTCCCATTGACTTAGCATGCCTTCACCAGACCCGCTAAATTGATGCTTCAATTGCAGCTGCGCTGATTTTACTCCGTAGTGAAGATGTGACCTGAGAATCACACTGTATTTAATCCAAAGTAAAATGGTGAATTCCCACCTGCTGACACAGCTTTGTATATTTTTATGTGAAAATTCTAGCCACGGGGAAAAATCTAGAATTTTCCTTAGTAGCCCAGGGTGGAAATTAACCTTGGAAACAGCTTGACAAAACTGGCAGTTTTCTGCATGCAAAAACCACCATGTATAACCATTAACCTCAAGGTTTTGCTTTTTTGTCATTCTCACTTCTTTTTGGTTTTTAGAAGAGATGGGTTTTATTATTTTTTTGGCTCTGTACTAGATTATAAAAGTTTTGTGGCAGGGACTGTCTCTTACTATGTGTTTGTACAGTGCCTAGCACCAAGGTTAAATTAAGGCAAGCTGGGGCACTAGGTATAACACATATAGGGCATCCTGGTGTCATGACCCTGACCCTGTGATCGCAAAAAGAAAAGGAGTACTTGTGGCACCTTAGAGACTAACCAATTTATTAGAGCATAAGCTTTCGTGAGCTACAGCTCACTTCCTCAGATGCATACCGTGGAAACTGCAGCAGGCTTTATATATACACAGAGAATATGAAACAATACCTATTCCCACCCCACTGTCCTGCTGGTAATAGCTTATCTAAAGTGATTTCCAGCACAAATCCAGGTTTTCTCACCCTCCACCCCCCCACACAAATTCACTCTCCTGCTGGTGATAGCCCATCCAAAGTGACAACTCTTTACACAATGTGCATGACAATCAAGCTGGGCTATTTCCTGCATAAATCCAGGTTCTCACATCCCCCCCACCCCCATACACACACAAACTCACTCTCCTGCTGGTAATAGCTCATCCAAACTGACCACTCTTCAAGTTTAAATCCAAGTTAAACCAGAACATCTGGAGGGGGGGGTAGGAAAAAACAAGAGGAAACAGGCTACCTTGCATAATGACTTAGCCACTCCAAGTCTCTATTTAAGCCTAAATTAATAGTATCCAATTTGCAAATGAATTCCAATTCAGCAGTTTCTCGCTGGAGTCTGGATTTGAAGTTTTTTTGTTTTAAGATAGCGACCTTCATATCTGTGATCGCGTGACCAGAGAGATTGAAGTGTTCTCCGACTGGTTTATGAATGTTATAATTCTTGACATCTGATTTGTGTCCATTTATTCTTTTACGTAGAGACTGTCCAGTTTGACCAATGTACATGGCAGAGGGGCATTGCTGGCACATGATGGCATATATCACATTGGTGGATGTGCAGGTGAACGAGCCTCTGATAGTGTGGCTGATGTTATTAGACCCTGTGATGTGACTCTACACCTCAGGGAGGCAGCTGATTTTAGAGGTAAGACTGAATAGAGCATTTTGCAGCTCTTGGTGCTATTGCTTAAGGCTGGCTGCAGAGCCAGGCAGGCATCAATTATGCTAGAGTCACATTTTGAAACTTTTCTTTGCATCCAGGAGGTCTAGAAGCTGTAGCTCACGAAAGCTTATGCTCAAATAAATTGGTCAGTCTCTAAGGTGCCACAAGTCCTCCTTTTCTTTTTTAGAAATATATTGTTGTTGTTTTTAAAGGGAAGCTTAGATTCTGATCTCATCATGCAACTCTAGGAGCTGGGACCCCAGGCATGGGCCTTTACTGCCAATGCTGTAGTCCATCTCTGCCTTGCATAAAGGGTCCCTGATCTGGGCTGAGACTTTTAGGTGCTACTGCAATATAAATAACGAATAAGATTAGCTCATGGTGAGAAAGAGCTGATAAATGCTTGGCAACATTTGTGCCATTTATCTCCAAACCCCCGTCAGGATATAACAATGTGGTTACTCCTCTGCAAGAGTTTAAAAGAGAAGAGGTTGTACATCCTCACATCAGCCTCAGGAATGTGCACAGCCGCAGGAGGGTCACAATAATTGTATTGTCTGGACGAGTTATGTCAATAAATATCTAATCTCTCTTTTTATCCCTATGTTCCTAGAATAGGATAAACACATTCCCCTAGATCCGTTTGGCATTAATACACTCCAGCCCTGCTGAAGAAAGATATGATTTCAATTATTAGAAAGATTCAATTATTTTTCCTAATCTATTAGTTTTTGTCTTTGCAAAAAGGGTATTGTGTTTGCATATTTCAGAAATGCAATACAAATGCAATGTGAATGCAATGACCTATTAAAGTAGAAGACTAGTAAAGCAAGTATGTGTTCGTCTGCATGAGGAAATTATACTGAGTCAGATCTCCAGAGCTGAAGGAAACATGCAGCAGCGGCGAGCATGGCCTTGAAACATTGTAAGGTACATATGGCTTGTCATAAATATAAAGGGAAGGGTAAACCCCTTTGAAATCCCTCCTGGCCAGGGGAAAGCTCCTCTCACCTGTAAAGGGTTAAGAAGCTAAAGGTAACCTCGCTGGCACCTGACCAAAATGACCAATGAGGAGACAAGATACTTTCAAAAGCTGGGAGGAGGGAGAGAAACAAAGGGTTTGTGTGTCTGTCTGTAGTCGTCTTGGCCGGGGACAGAACAGGAATGGAGTCTTAGAACTTTTAGTAAGTAATCTAGCTAGGTATGTGTTAGATTATGATTTCTTTAAATGGCTGAGAAAAGAATTGTGCTGAATAGAATAACTATTTCTGTCTGTGTATCTTTTTTGTAACTTAAGGTTTTGCCTAGAGGGGTTCTCTATGTTTTTGAATCTAATTACCCTGTAAGATATATACCATCCTGATTTTACAGGGGGGATTTCTTTATTTCTATTTACTTCTATTTTTTATTAAAAGTCTTCTTGTAAAACACTGAATGCTTTTTCATTGTTCTCAGATCCAAGGGTTTGGGTCTGTGGTCACCTATGCAAATTGGTGAGGCTTTTTATCCAACATTTCCCAGGAAAGGGGGAGTGCAAGTGTTGGGAGGATTGTTCATTGTTCTTAAGATCCAAGGGTCTGGGTCTGTAGTCACCTAGGCAAATTGGTGAGGCTTTTTACCAAACCTTGTCCAGGAAGTGGGGTGCAAGGTTTTGGGAAGTATTTTGGGGGGAAGGACGCGTCCAAACAGCTCTTCCCCAGTAACCAGTATTAGTTTGGTGGTGGTAGCGGCCATTCCAAGGATAACGGGGGTAATATTTGTTACCTTGGGGAAGTTTTGACCTAAGCTGGTAAAGATAAGCTTAGGAGGTTTTTCATGCAGGTCCCCACATCTGTACCCTAGAGTTCAGAGTGGGGGAGGAACCTTGACATGGCTCTAGAGTCAAAACTCCAATGCAGCATTAATTAGATGACATTTTTTGTTGGTGCATAAAATTTACTAGGGGATCTCCTTAGCAAAATTCACAGCACTCAGGATAAGCAAGTTCCAGACTCCTACACCTGCTGATATTTGAATAAATTAAATGCTGTTTAACTGTGGATCTCTCATATCTGCCTGCCTCATCTGAATAAAAAGTATTAACTAATATGAACACAAACCATACCAGTATGTTGGCAAGACTTTAGAATGCAAGGAGTTGCAGGACATCTTTGGGAGTAATGGCTAGATTCACCATGGCATTTATGCTCCTACTTACTGGAGTCTGTTTTCCCTATGTGTAGCTTGAGAACACATGCTACCAAATGCTATGTTACTACATCTAACTTTGACTTTCTGGGACAACTTACAGGGATGTCACTAAACTGGGTGATTGGGCAACAAAATGGCAGAGGAAATTCAGTATTGATAAGTACAAAGCAATATACATTGGGAAAACATAATCCCAGCTATACATACAAAATGATGTACATAAAAATGATGTAAATTAGCTGTTGCCACTCAAGAAGGAGATCCTGGAGTCTTCTTGGATAGTTCTCTGAAAACATCTGCTCAATGTGGAGTGGCAGTCAAAAAATCCCTAACAGAATGTTACGAATCATTAGGAAAGGGATAGGTAATAAAACAGAAAATATCACATGCCACTATATAAATCCTTGGTATGCACACAACTGACTACTGAATGTAATTCTTGTCACCCCATCTTAAAAATCATATATTAGAATTGGAAAAGGTACAGAGAAGGACAGCAAAAGTGATTAGGGGTATGGAACAGTTTCCATATGAAGAGAGGTTAAGAAGACTGGGACTGTTCAGCTTGGAAAAGAGAAAACTGAGGGTGGATATGATCAGGACTGGCTCTAGGCACCAGCAAAGCAAGCACATGCTTGGGGCAGCATTCTAGGGGCGGCATTCTGACCACCCTTTTTTTTGTTTTTTGTTTTGCTTGGGCAGTTGCACTCTCAGAGCATGGGGCTGCACATTTTTTGCTTGGGGTGGCAAAAAGCCTAGAGCCGGCCCTGGATATGATAGAGGTCTATCAAATCATGAATGGTCTGGAGAAAGTGAATAGGGAAGTGTTACCTACCCCTTCACAAAACACAAGAATCAGGGGTTGTCTGATTAAATTAATAGGCAGCAGGTTTAAAAGAGACAAAAGGAAGTACTTTTTCACACAGTGCAGTCAACTTGTGGAACTCATTGCCAAGGAATGTTGTTGTGATAAATGAAGGGGTGGGGGGAGCTCCCTTTTATGGACACCCAGCCAGCCAGTAGCTATAAAATCCCTCTTAGTAGCTGATCTCTAATTGCTCTACCTGTAAAGGGTTAAAAAGTCTCACTGCAATGCATAGGTAAACGGAAGTGAGTGGGCACCTGACCAAAAGAGCCAATGGGAAGGCTAGAACTTTTTAAAATTAAGAAAAGACTTCCCTTTTGTCTGTCTGTTGTTGTTCTCCCAGGCAGAGGATGACAGGGCAGTGATGCTGTAAGAAGCTTGGGCCAGGTATGGAAAAATCATCAGTATCATACCTAGAAACTACTCATTTAAAACCCCAGATACGTAAGTAGATTAGGAAATGTCAAGGAAGACGTGATTAGGTTTATCTCTTTTATTTCTTTATGGCTTGTGGATTCCTCTGTGCTAACCCATGTGCTTTTGTTTTGCTTGTAACCTTTAAGCTGGACCTCAAGAAAAGTATTCTTGGTGCTTAGTCCTTGTAGTTGCTCATTTAAAATCTAGCAGTAGCCTGAGTTCCCAGATGTATTTTCTTCCTTTTTTAAAAACAAAATTTACCTTTTTTAAGAATAGAATTGGATTTTTGTGTCTTAAGAGGTTTGTGCACGTTGGTTAATTAGCTGGTGGCAACAGCTGATTTCCCTTTTTTTCTTTCTCAGCTCTTCCCCGGATGGGGGTGAAGGAATTCCGAAGTGTGCCTTCCTGGGCTCTAAAAGGGCGTCTGCACTTGGGTGGTGGCAGCATCTACCAATCCAAGGTCAGAAAAAAAGCTGTAACCTTGGGAATTTAATACAAGCCTGGAGTGGCCAGTATTAATTTTTAGAATCCTTGCGGGCCCCCACCTTCTGCACTTGAAGTGTCAGAGTGGGGAATTAGCCTTGACAGTTGTGAAGGCCAAAAGTTAAAAAAAAACAATTTGATAAGTTCATGGCAGATTGGTTCATCCATAGCTATTTGCCAACATGATCAAGGATGCATTTCCATGCTCTGAGAGTCCCTAAACCTCCAATTGCCAGAAGTTGGGTCTGGATGACAGTGGATGGATCACTTGAAATTGTTCTATCCATTCCCTCTGAAGCATCCCGCACTGGCCACTGTCAGAAGATAGGACTCTCGGCTAGATGGACCTTTGGTCTGAACCAGTATGGCCATTCTTATGCTCTTAAATTCTAACTAAAGTGACCACGGCTAAATTGTGACTTAAAGCTTCATCCTATTGTAAGCGACACTATGGAGATACACTTGGAGGTAGTGTGGTGGCCCAGATGGCCCTCAGAGCATGTTGTCTTCTTACAGGATTGGTCCAGATTCTCTTATGTAGGTTAGAAACTTCAGATTTTTGTCTGTTTCACAGTCTCCAGGAAGGAAGCAATTCAAGTTTGAAGAAAATTGGCATAGTAGCCAAGAATTTCCTCGTGCCAAGATTCATTCAGTGCAGAACAGGGCTCCAACAGGGAGTCAGTTTTAGCTCCCTGATTCTTGGAGTCGATGTGATTTTCTTCTTTCTTCTCCACTGGGTCCCATTGTCACTGCTGAGCTGACAGACAGGAATCAAAGAAGTCTTTCCAGCACTTTCCGTCTTGTACCAGCTTCCCAGCTTTGGTCATCTTTAAACCTTTCTGTTCTATGTCTTTCTTAACAGTGTCATAGAATATAGAATATCAGGATTGGAAGGGACCTCAGGAGGTCATCTAGTCCAACCTCCTGCTCAAAGCAGGACCAATCCCCAACTAAATCATCTCAGCCAGGGCTTTGTCAAGCCTGACCTTAGAAACCTCGAAGGAAGGAGATTCCACAACCTCCTTAGGAAAGCCATTCTAGTGCTTCACCACCCTCCTAGTGAAAAAGTTTTTCCTAATATCCAACCTAAACCTCCCCCACTTCAACTTGAGACCATTCTGTCATCCGGTACCACTGAGAACAGTCTAGATCCATCCTCTTTGGAACCCCCTTTCAGGTAGTTGACAGCGGCTATCAAATCCCCCCTCATTCTTCTCTTCTGAAAACTAAATAATCCCATCTCTTCAGCCTCTCCTCATAAATCATATGCTCCAGCCCCGCAAGTGTCCTTAGTCTTCCTCTATTTCTAGTTCTTTGTGCTTGGGTTTGTATCTCCATGTATGGTATCCTTTCCTGATCCATTCTTGGCATACATCCAAACCATCACAATTGTCTTTCTTGATTTTTTCTATAACAGTGTCATCTCTTGCCCTAGCCATTTTCATATCACTTCATTTTTCATGATCTGCAGTATTAAAATTCTTAGTGTTCCCCTCAGCCAGTTCATTTCTGCAGTAATATATTGTGTGCACAGCTTTCCTTGTACTACAACATGTCGAGGTGAGTTTAGGATGCTCTGACTTACAACAGCTGATAATGGTTCTCAATCATGCTTCTCTCTTCCTCCGATATCGGAGCCAGATAGTGTAGGGACTGCAAGGGTCAGCTACATTGGGTCTGCTTCAGCTGAGGACTGTCCCAGCTGAGCAGATCCAGCTGTTTAATGGCCCAGAGCAGTGCAGTGGGGCCGGAATGCAGGAATGAATCTGTCTTTGTATTTCTAAAGTTATGAACTTTTAAAGACAACATTTTCACTCATGCCTATTAGAATGCCTTAAATAAACATCAAAACTGCCATTTAGTCTAGAGTGATTTAAAGTGGCCTGAAAAGGGCTTTCCTGAACACCTGTTATTGCCTCCTGAATTCAGTACTCTCTCTTAACGTTTCCTCACTTAAGGATGCCTCATTAAAGGGTATACTGCTGTGTTGGCAGCTCATGACCATATTTATTTAATGCATATAGTAACATATAGAGGCTATGCTATGGTGCTGAGTAAAAGTAGTAGTAGAAAACTCAAGCTTGATTCTCCATTACTATATAACCAATGAGGAATTTCACTGACTCCAGTAATTTCTGATTAGAGTGGAGTAAATGAGAGGAGAATCAGGCCCCTGGATATTTGGAGTGTCTTGACTGTTGAGTGCTTTGTTTCTCAACTAGAGCATTTCACAAATGAGAGTGCATTTAATATCTGTGTGGATGCTTGTGTCTCATGTTCCTACTTAATTTCTTCATATTTTCTACCGAGTAGGGAAATGATCCTCAAGTGATTTCAAAAAGGTTTTAAAAGCCAATCCTTGCCCTGGCTGTACTTGTGACAGAGACACTTCTGAGAAATCTGGCTGGCTGTCATGTAGACACAGGGGAGGAGGGAAGCGAGTACAGAGAAGTGATTATTTCCTTTTAATGCTTTGACGCTCCCAGTGGCAGCATTGTACAGGCTTCCTATTTCTGTATGCATGTCTGCCTTTTTGTGAGCAGTTTGTTTTACAGGAATAGATGGCTGCTCACACCACACTTAATTGTCTCTCATTTTCAATGCATTTAAAATCCAGCTAGACCTTGTGTTCTCACCTTTAATACTGTAAGTTATTAATGCAGAAATTATGATTCAGGAAAATGAGATTGGAGCTTGTTATTTGTCTTAAGGTAACTAATGCCATACAGCATTAAGCTTCCTGCATTCATATATTTCTTGTGTATCTCATTTTGAGGTATTGTTCCTCATCTTATAGACTAACAATTTTATTTGAGCATAAGCTTTCGTGAGCTACAGCTCACTTCGCTTATGCTCAGATAAATTGGTTAGTCTCTAAGGTGCCACAAGTACTCCTTTTCTTTTTGCAAATACAGACTAACACGACTGCTACTCTGAAAACTGTTCCTTATCTGACAGCTAAAAAGTTACAGTTAAGAAGGGCCAAACTGGGTCAGACCAAAGGTCCATCTAGCCCAGTATCCTGTCTTCTGACAGTGGCCAATGCCAGGTTCCCCAGGGGAATGAACAGAGCAGGCAATCATCAAGTGATCCATCCCATATCACTCATTCCCAGCTTCTGGCAAACAGAGGCTAGGGACACCATCCCTGCCCATCCTGGCTAATAAGCCATTGATGGACCTATCCGCCATGAACTTATCTAGTTCTTTTTTGAACCCTGTTATAGTCTTGGTCTTCACAACATCCTCTGGGCAAGGAGTTCAACAGTTTGACTGTATGTTGCGTGAAGAAATACTTCCTTTTGTTTGTTTTAAACCTGATACCTATTAATTTCATTTGGTGACCCCTAATTCTTGTGTTATAAGAAAAAGTAAATAACACTTCCATATTTACTTTCTCCACAGTTCACAGTGAACAGTTCATCACTCTGACAGACAGTTATCAGACTAAGATCTTCCTCTGTCTATACAGAGGTAGATAGAATGAAATAATAAGGATGAGAAATACTCATTGGAGGGATCCATAGTGAGGTGGTGATTCAGTGTATTTGTACATTTTCCTGCATGGCTGAGTTAGCATCTGAACCCTCTGTTCAACTTTATTATAGGATGAAACTAAACAAAGGAATATTTAGGCTAAATACCAGATAAAATTGAAGTGTAGCAAATGCTGAAGCAGTTGTGGGAAGTGGAGGAAAATTCAGTTATTTAAAAGTAGACTGCATGAAACATTGGGGAATATAAAGTAGGAATAATTTGTGCATTGGCACTAGCTTACCTACTTGGAATTCTCCACCTCTAAGTTCAGTATTATATGCACAGGTCCAAAAACTTGCATTTATGTGTATTCGAGAAATGAACAATATAGAGAGTGATGTTGTCCATTTGTATGAATGCTGGAGCTACAAACTCCAGAGGTCTTATCTTGGCTTTGATTACTTTATGGCCTTCTGCAAGCCATTATCATTAATACCTCAATATCCCCATCTGTAAACTGGGGATTGAAATACTTATTTGCATCACAAGGATGTTGTTTGGATGAATTAATTTATGTGTGTAAAATATTTTAAGGAGAAGTGCTGCTTATTATCATAGTTTGTGGATGAATCTGATCCTTGACTGTGAGACAGCAAACTATTTTGAAAAAATCACTTTCACTTTACCATCTCAGTGTTGTTATATCCATGTTTTAGAGGGGGAAAGAGTGTTAATGTTTCCATTGATTATAAAAATTCTCCTTTGAATTTTGAAATGCTGACACAAACTGTGTTCAGTTCATAGTGATTTCACAGACTATATTTTACCATACTTTATATGTAACTGGGATGGGCATTTTAGCCTTGAGGTAAGCATTAAAAAACGTGCAAATTATTCATTATATAAAAAGAAAAGGAGTACTTGTGGCACCTTAGAGACTAACCAATTTATTTGAGCATAAGCTTTCCTTTTCTTTTTGCGAATACAGACTAACATGGCTGTTACTCTGAAACCATTCATTATATAGTCATTCAGAATCACTACACAAACTTTTCACCAGAGTAGTGTACTGCTAGTCACTGGGGTTCAATTTTTGGCAACCCTCTGACTGTTTTGTGCTGTTAAATCATTGCAAAGCAGGGGGAAGTTAAAAGTTTCCCTAAAGGGATAGCCAAAGGGAACTCCTTGGATAATGCAAAGCCAGTGGTAGCCAGCTCAATGCTACTTATCCCACCTTTTCTGGCATTGGGCAGATACTGGGGATGTACCACGAGTTTGAGAGAGTGGAGCAGAACATATGGCCAGATTCTTGGCTGGCCCATCAGCCGCTGGTACCCCGAGTAACTCTAAGAAGCCTGAGCATCCCAATTTGACAAGCCACCTTCATATCCACATGTAAGCATCTCCTAAAAACTCACATCTTTCATGAGAGCTACCAAGTGATCTAATATGATTTAAAAAATCCCAAACTCTGCCTCCACATCAGGTTCCTTCTGCCTCTACTTTTCCCAATGGGATCTGCCTTCCATAAGTCTGGCTTTTTTAGATTATAGATCCTTGGGGCAGGATGTGTCACATTTTGTGTCCTGTGCAGCACCAGGCACAGTGATGAGGATTAATATATAAATAATCATAATAACCTGCTCTTTACGTAACTCAATAAGTTACTATAATATAGTTTATACAATGAGCCTAGATTGTTGCTCCGAACCACTTGCCACTCATACTTCTGTCACAGCAATACACACACAAAATGTGCCCTTTTCTGGCAGATGATCCCCGCCTAAACTCTGCTCACATGCTAGAAGGAGCCAGAGTGAACAGTCACATCTGCTACAGCAGAGAAACATTTATTAACTCTGTCAACTTCAGCCTGACTTCAAAGAAGGGGAGAAATAATTTAACGTTGTAAACCAAGACTTTCTTCCAGAAAAAGCCTGGGATGCCTTGCAGCATAAGAGCTCTCTGAACATTGATCTATTCTAGGTAGAACGAAGGGAATGGGAAAGAATGGGGAGTTTAGTCATTCCAACCCAAGAGTGCATTTTCATGGTCCTTCTTAGAAGGAATAGTCCATAGTTCTTAATGAAAAATATTGAGGCAAGGAGTGCTGACTACAAGTATGTGTGAACTGATTGTCCTGGAGATGACTATTAAGTTCCTGGACAAGGTTCATGAATTTCATGGGTGGATGGCCCTCTCTTATTTCGTATTCAAAAGTAGTTTCTCTGCACGCCTTAATTATTAAGTGTGGGGCCTTAACATTTTAGCTGCCATAATTAAAGCTAATAAACAATCTGGAAGGGATATAAAACCTCAGGCTTCAAACCAGTATCTATTAGGGATTAAGGTGAGACCTTCATGGGGGCAGATTATTCAACACTGTCCTACTGTGGGGTATTTTGCAGTTTCCTTGGAAGTACCTGCTACTAGCCACTGTCAGAGACAGGATACTGGACTATATGGCTCTGTGTGATGCATGCTGCCTGCGCCCACAGGTGCCGGCCCCACAGCTCGCATTGGCCCCTGTTTCCAGGCAATAGGAGCTGTGGAGCCAGCGCTGGGGGCGGGGCAGCACTTGGATCTTTGCTGATTGCCTCTGCACCTAGGAGCTGCAGGGACATGCGAGCCGCTTCTGGAAGCTGCGCGGAACCAACTGGACTTTTAATCCAGGGGCAAGCTGGCGTTCATGACTCCAGCCCCTTGGGGAAGGGTGGGGAGAGGCTTGGGGCTTCTGGCCCACGGCACAGAGACTTGCTGCGGGCAGGATGAAATTAAGCAGTGGGCCGGATCAGATCCTCAGGCCGTAGGTTCTCCACCCCTCATTTACAGGGACACTGCGTTGTCCTAATTAAATTGACATAAGCCCTATGCTGCTCATGGAGGGGAGTTTTACGTCGGTGTAGTAGGACACTTACATCGGTGGGAGCAAGGCTGTAGTGTGTACACTGACATAATTAGGTTGACTTCAGCTGCTTTATGTTGAACTAACACTGTAGTGTAGACCAGGCCTTAGTTTGCGACAACGTATGTGAGATCAGAATCAGGCCCAGTTGTTTTTATCCCTCTGGTGCTTTGACACATCTCATAGTAAAGGACCACCTATTAATTTCTTATTTTCATGCTGCACATTGATTTTTGATGCTGAGCCAAGTGTTTGCTGAACAAATGTTGATGAAGATTAAAATTAGTATATCATATAATGAGAGTTATTAGAGGAAGAAACAGAAGAGAAAGGACTATGAAAAAAATCCTAAACTATTAATCATTCTTTTTCTTGAAGTATAACTGAAGCACTTATATCTCATAACAGATATAATTAAAGTCTGCAAACCACAATAGTCCGGATTGGTAGGTGTCTACAATTGCTAAAAACCAAATTCAAAAATGGTTTAATTTCTCATATATATTCAGCTTTCACTAAGTAAAAAGAATATGGGTGAAAAAGAGTAGTGCTGAAAAGAAATGTACAGGATTTGAAACACCCATTATTTGCTTCTACTGATTGGGTGTTTGACCTTCAAATTACGTAGATAGTTTGACAGGTGTTTGATATCCAGATCTATTGCCAGGTAAAGGTTCTGTGTGTTCTGGAAAAAGGCACTGGGAAAACATATTGTAAAAATACAAAAAGAAAAGGAGTACTTGTGGCACCTTAGAGACTAAACAATTTCTCTGATCATAAGCTTTCGTGAGCTACAGCTCACTTCATTGGATGCATACTGTGGAAAGTGTAGAAGATCTTTTTATACACACAAAGCATGAAAAAATACCTCCCCCCACCCCACTCTCCTGCTGGTAATAGCTTATCTAAAGTGATCACTCTCCTTACAATGTGTATGATAATCAAGTTCGGCCATTTCCAGCACAAATCCAGGTTTCTCACCACCACCACCCCCCCCACACACAAACCCACTCTCCTGCTGGTAATAGCTTGTCTAAAGTGACCACTCTCCTTACAATGTGTATGATAATCAAGGTGGGCCATTTCCAGCACAAATCCAGGGTTTAACAAGAATGTCGGGGGGGGTGGTGGTGGTGGTGGTGAGAAACCTGGGAAATAACAAGGGGAAATAGGTTACCTTGCATAATGACTTAGCCACTCCCAGTCTCTATTCAACACTACAGTGCTAATAAACGATGGTCACATAAACACCACCCTATACCGGAAACCTACTGACCGCTATTCCTACCTACATGCCTCCAGCTTTCACCCTGACCACACCACACGATCCATCGTCTACAGCCAAGCTCTGCGATACAACCGCATTTGCTCCAACCCCTCAGACAGAGACAAACACCTACAAGATCTCTATCAAGCATTCTTACAACTACAATACCCACCTGCGGAAGTGAAGAAACAGATTGATAGAGCCAGAAGAGTTCCCAGAAGTCACCTACTACAGGACAGGCCTAACAAAGAAAATAACAGAACGCCGCTAGCCGTCACCTTCAGCCCCCAACTAAAACCCCTCCAACGCATTATTAAGGATCTACAACCTATCCTGAAGGATGACCCAACACTCTCACAAATCTTGGGAGAAAGGCCAGTCCTTGCCTACAGACACCCCCCCAACCTGAAGCAAATACTCACCAGCAACCACATACTACACAACAGAACCACTAACCCAGGAACCTATCCTTGCAACAAAGCCCGTTGCCAACT
This sequence comes from Lepidochelys olivacea, assembly GCF_965140295.1. NCBI lineage: Eukaryota > Metazoa > Chordata > Testudines > Cheloniidae > Lepidochelys > Lepidochelys olivacea. The sequence goes on along the minus strand of NC_140411.1, from coordinate 36,523,060 downwards.
GTGCCCACATATCTATTCAGGGGACACCATCACAGGGCCTAATAACATCAGCCACACTATCAGAGGCTCGTTCACCTGCACATCCACCAATGTGATATATGCCATCATGTGCCAGCAATGCCCCTCTGCCATATACATTGGTCAAACTGGACAGTCTCTACGTAAAAGAATAAATGGACACAAATCAGATGTCAAGAATTATAACATTCATAAACCAGTTCGAGAACACTTCAATCTCTCTGGTCATGCGATTACAGACATGAAAGTTGCATTATTACAACAAAAAAACTTCAAATCCAGACTCCAGCGAGAAACTGTTGAATTGGAATTCATTTGCAAATTGGATACAATTAACTTAGGCTTGAATAGAGACTGGAGTGGCTAAGTCATTATGCAAGGTAACCTATTTCCCCTTGTTTTTCCTACCCCCCTGCCCCTGACGTTCTTGTTAAACCCTGGATTTGTGCTGCAAATGGCCCACCTTGATTATCATACACATTGTAAGGAGAGTGGTCACTTTAGATAAGCTATTACCAGCAGGAGAGTGGGTTTGTGTGGCGGGGGGGGGGGGAGAAAACCTGGATTTGTGCTGGAAATGGCCCAACTTGATTATCATACACATTGTAAGGAGAGTGATCACTTTAGATAAGCTATTACCAGCAGGAGAGTGGGGTGGGGGGAGGTATTTTTTCATGCTTTGTGTGTATAAAAAGATCTTCTACACTTTCCACAGTATGCATCCAATGAAGTGAGCTGTAGCTCACGAAAGCTTATGCTCCGATAAATTGGTTAGTCTCTAAGGTGCCACAAGTACTCCTTTTCTTTTTGCGAATACAGACTAACATGGCGGTTACTCTGAAACCTGTAAAAATACAGTTTTTAGATATTTGATCAAATTTTGACAGTTAAAAATAGGAGGAAACAAATGTGAAAAGGACAAAAGACAAAAAACAAATATTTGAATATACAGTATGTGCTTGATTTTACAGCTTAGCCTTATTTGGACCTCTTTTTTCCTCCACCCATTTTGTAAGCACAAATAATTGTGCAGATAATTTGTGTCATTTAGAGTTATAGGGACGGATTCACCGCTGAGTTACTCCAGTTGTGTGGCATTACACCAGCAAAAGACAGAAATGCAGTGAGGATGTTGGGTATAATCAGGTACCTTAAATATAAATGGCATAAATTGCATCAGCAATAATTATGGTGTACAACTGTGTCCACAATCTGTGCCTATAAATTGCTATGGACAGGAAGGCCAGTGTTTAAATATCCGGCCATATATTGCATATGCATTTATACACATCCACAGACCTGTGTGATCATCTGAATGTTCAAATGCAAGAAGTAAAATGACAGGCACTGGAATTTTGGTAAAGTGGCTGCAATTTTAATATAACCTTTAATCAAACAAGATAACTCCTAAAGGCAATGTTTTCCAGTCCCATTATCAGAGTGGAAGACAACAACCACCCCATTTTATCACTGCTCTTTCCCCAATTCAGTGCTACTATCCCAATCATCCTGACATATCCAGACCATTTAAACCCATGGCTGTAACTGGGGCACAATATTTCAAGGACTGTAGTAGCAGGCAGAATATTGTATGAAAAAATTCCTGACCTCAACTCAATTCCAGCAGGGTCATGAGACATAACTTCCTTCTTCAATAATTCTAGCCCTGCCAAGTGGAATCTATTTGCTGCTGCCGGGATTAGCTATCCAAAGGTGTGATCCTGTGAAATAAACCATAAATTATATGAACTTGTGCTGATTCAGCAACTAAATTGTATACTAATAATGTGAACTTCTAAAATCATTTTTACCCATACAACCCAGTGACTACAAAACACAACAACCTGCCACATGATGCATAACCCCACACCAAGGAAATTAACAAACCCATGCATCCAATAAACAGAGGGGAAAGAGACTGTGGCAGGGTGTGCCTGTGCTGTAGCACCCCCTGCTGACCTGGTGTGGTGCTCCAGGCACTCACTGCCTCAACTTCTCTTTTCTCAAGGCAGAACTCTGCACAGTACAAAAGGGTATCATATAAAATTCCCCTGCTGCAGGGGTCTACCTTATTAAATCAAAATAACCTTGAAATAAACTCTCTCTCCCATTGGGCTTGGGGTTATAAAGTCGGCTTCCTTGGGGCCTGTAGTCTCCAGGAGCCCCCGTCCCTTAGGAGAGCTTCTCTCTGTGACCATCTTCCTTCAATAGATCCCTGATGGCCTTTTATCAGTACCAGCTGATCATCATTCAACTAACAGAATATGTTGCTTTAGTCCCCTTAAATTAGCTCCTCATGGGCCCGGACTCCTCTTATAGGGACAGCAATGCCATGATAGGGGGGATGAGATGTTTGCAATGACAGGGGTGCATCAGGAAGAAGCCTGCCCACTTACCAATGAGAACATTCTTAGAATTGCTGGAATTGACCATTAGCAACCCTCCCACCCCACAAAGGAGATCTGTCACTGGCTAGAACCATGATGCCACCTCTGGTATGTTGTCCACCCTTCTAGTTTCTACCCTATAATCAGATACCAGCTCAAATGGTCAGGTCAGTGGACCCTTATGCGTCTCTGGTCACTTCAGCTGCTTCCTATTCACCATCTTCAGTGGGGCCATTTCTAATATTTCAAATCTCGGAGCAGCTTCAAACAGTGACTACCTGAGGATATAGGTGTCCAGAAACTGTGCTGTCCAGTAGCAATAATGCAACATATTGGGGACACAGACCACAGTTACTACATAAACAAGACTGTACTGACCGCTTAATTCTAAATACATTTCTCCATTATAGTTCACTAAGTATCAGGACCTAGGGGTGACAGTGGACGAGAAGCTGGATATGAGTCAGCAGTGTGCCCTTGTTGCCAAGAAGGCCAATGGCATTTTGGGATGTATAAGTAGGGGCATAGCCAGCAGATCGAGGGACGTGATCGTCCCCCTCTATTCGACATTGGTGAGGCCTCATCTGGAGTACTGTGTCCAGTTTTGGGCCCCACACTACAAGAAGGATGTGGATAAATTGGAGAGAGTCCAGCGAAGGGCAACAAAAATGATTAGGGGTCTGGAACACATGACTTATGAGGAGAGGCTGAGGGAACTGGGATTGTTTAGTCTGCAGAAGAGAAGAATGAGGGGGGATTTGATAGCTGCTTTCAACTACCTGAGAGGATGGTTCTAGACTATTCTCAGTGGTAGAAGAGGACAGGACAAGGAGTAATGGTCTCAAGTTGCAGTGGGGGAGGTTTAGGTTGGATATTAGGAAAAACTTTTTCACTAGGAGGGTGGTGAAACACTGGAATGCATTACCTAGGGAGGTGGTAGAATCTCCTTCCTTAGAAGTTTTCAAGGTCAGGCTTGACAAAGCCCTGGCTGGGATGATTTAATTGGGGATTGGTCCTGCTTTGAGCAGGGGGTTGGACTAGATGACCTCCTGAGGTCCCTTCCAACCCTGATATTCTATGATTCTATGATAAGTACTGGATTCAGCTACCTAAAGAATGTGAAAGAAATATTGATATATTTGAATGAGGTAAAATAGTTTAATTGAAATGGTCATTTTTACACGTTACAGTTTCCTCAGTACTGTTGTTAGAAAGGAAGCCAAGTGTTTTATTTTTCTTTCCATTGTTTTCAAGGCCATTTTAGGAACGTATATTTGGATGGTTATTTCTGTCTGATACATACCTAGCCAACACATAAAATCAGAAAAGAAGGAGGAAGACGATGCTTGTCTCTTGCATTGTGTTTACAAGAAAATCCTTCCATTGATTTATATCTGCACCTGGCAAAAGTATAGTTTTAAATCTGTCTTTGAAAACATAGATCAACCATGTTGCCAATGCATTTTCCAGACAGCTTAAGAGTTATGCCTTCTGCCAATGTTATCAAATCAATGTATCCTTTGCTGTCAAAAATCAGTTTGCATTTGTTGAATCAAGAGACACAGATGTTCAATATTAGGGCAGCACCTGGCTTAAAGATACAGAATCAGAACTGATTTCTTGTGTAATCATCTCAAAAGGGGAGAGGATGGTAACCAAGTAAGCTATCAAATTCCAATAAAAGAACATCTGCTTTGTCTGTATTGTGTTAATATCATAATAGCCTTTGGGCCAGAAAAGTTAGGATCATGTGACCCTACCTAATTGAAGGTACAAATAGGGTAGTTAGATGTACGATGGGATCACTCATGAAGTAAGATACAAATCAGTATGTGTAAGATTGGTAGAATCAGGTCCCAAGTGAATGGCAGCAGGTTCAGATGAGAGTAATTGCATCTTTAACTACCTGGTCTGTACCTGCAATTATGTAAAGAAAAGTGCAACTACTTGATTACAAGGGATACTTGCATTCGCCAAAGGGTGCCCACCATTGTGAACATTTGTGGTTGCACTAGATAGTTGCATGCAGTGATGTCTCCTAAGGTAGTCTACACTGCACATTCTCTTTGGAGGCATGAAGAGTACGTATGCTACATGCTCCCCAGCACAGGTATAAATACCATTGTAGATGGTGAGGCACAGCTTAGTAGAGTAGAGAAGAGACATATCTGCTCTTCCAAGCAATGCCTCCCCCATCCACATCTCTCTTTTTACCAGTATAGTGTCCTGTGCCTCCCTGCTGTCGGAATCTTTCCTCACCATTGGGAGCTGCGGGAGCCTTTACCCCACACCAGAGTCTTTTGCTGACATGTGCAGCTACACACCGCAGTGTAGATGCAACTGGCTTGTCACCATGCCACATAATATCAAAGTCAAACTCAAGACTCACAAATTTGTCAGACCACTCTGTTTATTAGCAAAACACTTTGCCAATGCACCCAGATATGTGTGAGCCTCCTGCAAAAGCTCAAGCTAACTTATTTAAATAGATAAGGGAAAGCAAATTTAACATAAGAGACAAAAGGAAGCAGAAACCGACAAACATATCTTATTTGCATACTAACGTTTACCAATCTCCTAGCTCAGTAGGAGCTCTAAGTTAATTAGTTTGAGGACCCATTGTCTCACACTCCTTAATGTTTCCCTTCCTGACACCTATATTTCAACAAACCCTTCAAGCAGCATTTCTTTGGGTATGTCTACACTACGGAATAAGGTCGAATTTATAGAAGTCGGTTTTTTAGAAATCGGTTTTATATATTCGAGTGTGTGTGTCCCCACAGAAAATGCTCTAAGTGCATTAAGTGCATTAACTCGGCAGAGCGCTTCCACAGTACCGATGCTAGAGTCGACTTCCGGAGCATTGCACTGTGGGTAGCTATCCCACAGTTCCCGCAGTCTCTGCTGCCCATTGGAATTCTGGGTTGAGATCCCAATGTCTGATGGGGCTAAAACATTGTCGCGGGTGGTTCTGGGTACGTATCGTCAGGCCCCCCTTCCCTCCCTCCCTCCGTGAGAGCAAGGGCAGACAATCGTTTCGCACCTTTTTTCCTGAGTTACCTGTGCAGACGCCATACCACGGCAAGCATGGAGCCCGCTCAGGTAACCGTCACCCTATGTCTCCTGGGTGCTGGCAGACGCGGTACGGCATTGCTACACAGTAGCAGCAACCCATTGCCTTCTGGCAGCAGACGGTGCAATACAACTGGTAGTCGTCCTCGTCGTGTCCGAGGTGCTCCTGGCCACGTCGGCTGGGAGCGCCTGGGCAGACATGGGCGCAGGGACTAAATTTGGAGTGACTTGACCAGGTCATTCTCTTTAGTCCTGCAGTCAGTCCTATTGAACCGTCTTATGGTGAGCAGGCAGGCGATACGGACTGCTAGCAGTCATACTGTACCATCTTCTGCCAGGCAGGCAAGAGATGAGGATTGCTAGTAGTCGTATTGTACCATCTTCTGCCAGGCAGGCAAGAGATGAGGATGGCTAGCAGTCGTACTGTACCATCTTCTGCTGAGCAGCCATGAGATGTGGATGGCATGCAGTCCTTCTGCACCGTCTGCTGCCAGCCAAAGATGTAAAAGATAGATGGAGTGGGTCAAAACAAGAAATAGACCAGATTTGTTTTGTACTCATTTGCCTCCTCCCCTGTCTAGGGGACTCATTCCTCTAGGTCACACTGCAGTCACTCACAGAGAAGGTGCAGCGAGGTAAATCTAGCCATGTATCAATCAGAGGCCAGGCTAACCTCCTTGTTCCAATAAGAACGATAACTTAGGTGCACCATTTCTTACTGGAACCCTCCGTGAAGTCCTGCCTGAAATACTCCTTGATGTAAAGACACCCCCTTTGTTGATTTTAGCTCCCTGAAGCCAACCCTGTAAGCCATGTCGTCAGTCGCCCCTCCCTCCGTCAGACCAACGGCAGACAATCGTTCCGCGCCTTTTTTCTGTGCGGACGCCATACCAAGGAAAGCATGGAGGCCGCTCAGCTCACTTTGGCAATTAGGATCACATTAAACACCACACGCATTATCCAGCAGTATATGCAGCACCAGAACCTGGCAAAGCGATACCGGGCGAGGAGGCAACGTCAGCGCGGTCACGTGAGTGATCAGGACATGGACACAGATTTCTCTGAAAGCATGGGCCCTGCCAATGCATGCATCATGATGCTAATGGGGCAGGTTCATGCTGTGGAACGCCGATTCTGGGCTCGGGAAACAAGCACAGACTGGTGGGACTGCATAGTATTGCAGGTCTGGGACGATTCCCAGTGGCTGCGAAACTTTCACATGCGTAAGGGCACTTTCATGGAACTTTGTGACTTGCTTTCCCCTGCCCTGAGGCGCATGAATACCAAGATGAGAGCAGCCCTCACAGTTGAGAAGCGAGTGGCGATAGCCCTGTGGAAGCTTGCAACACCAGACAGCTACCGGTCAGTTGGGAATCAATTTGGAGTGGGCAAATCTACTGTGGGGGCTGCTGTGATGCAAGTAGCCCACGCAATCAAAGATCTGCTGATATCAAGGGTAGTGACCCTGGGAAATGTGCAGGTCATAGTGGATGGCTTTGCTGCAATGGGATTCCCTAACTGTGGTGGGGCCATAGACGGAACCCATATTCCTATCTTGGCACCGGAGCACCAAGGCGCCGAGTACATAAACCGCAAGGGGTACTTTTTGATAGTGCTGCAAGCTCTGGTGGATCACAGGGGACGTTTCACCAACATCAACGTGGGATGGCCGGGAAAGGTGCATGATGCTCGCATCTTCAGGAACTCTGGTCTGTTTCAAAAGCTGCAGGAAGGGACTTTATTTCCAGACCAGAAAATAACTGTTGGGGATGTTGAAATGCCTATATGTATCCTTGGGGACCCAGCCTACCCCTTAATGCCATGGCTCATGAAGCCTGTCAAGGTTCCTCCCCCACTCTGAACTCTAGGGTACAGATGTGGGGACCTGCATGAAAAACCTCCTAAGCTTATCTTTACCAGCTTAGGTCAAAACTTCCCCAAGGTACAAAATATTCCACCCGTTGTCCTTGGACTGGCCGCTACCACCACCAAACTAATACTGGTTACTGGGGAAGAGCTGTTTGGATGCATCCTTCCCCCCAAAATACTTCCCAAAACCTTGCACCCCACTTCCTGGACAAGGTTTGGTAAAAAGCCTCAACAATTTGCCTAGGTGACTACAGACCCAGACCCTTGGATCTTAAGAACAATGAACAATCCTCCCAACACTTGCACCCCCCCTTTCCTGGGAAATGTTGGATAAAAAGCCTCACCAATTTGCATAGGTGACCACAGACCCAAACCCTTGGATCTGAGAACAATGAAAAAGCATTCAGTTTTTTACAAGAAGAGTTTTAATAAAAAATAGAAGTAAATAGAAATAAAGAAATCCCCCCTGTAAAATCAGGATGGTAGATATCTTACAGGGTAATTAGATTCAAAAACATAGAGAACCCCTCTAGGCAAAACCTTAAGTTACAAAAAAGATACATAGACAGAAACAGTTATTCTATTCAGCACAATTCTTTTCTCAGCCATTTAAAGAAATCATAATCTAACACATACCTAGCTAGATTACTTACTAAAAGTTCTAAGACTCCATTCCTGGTCTATCCCCGGCAAAGACCCAGCATACAGACAGACACAGACCCTTTGTTTCTCTCCCTCCTCCCAGCTTTTGAAAGTATCTTGTCTCCTCATTGGTCATTTTGGTCAGGTGCCAGCGAGGTTACCTTTAGCTTCTTAATAGAATAACTATTTCTGTCTATGTATCTTTTTTGTAACTTAAGGTTTTGCCTAGAGGGGTTCTCTATGTTTTTGAATCTAATTACCCTGTAAGATATCTACCATCCTGATTTTACAGGGGGGATTTCTTTATTTCTATTTACTTCTATTTTTTATTAAAACTCTTCTTGTAAAAAACTGAATGCTTTTTCATTGTTCTCAGATCCAAGGGTTTGGGTCTGTGGTCACCTATGCAAATTGGTGAGGCTTTTTATCCAACATTTCCCAGGAAAGGGGGGGTGCAAGTGTTGGGAGGATTGTTCATTGTTCTTAAGATCCAAGGGTCTGGGTCTGTAGTCACCTAGGCAAATTGGTGAGGTGCCAGCGAGGTTACCTTTAGCTTCTTAACCCTTTACAGGTGAGAGGAGCTTTCCCCTGGCCAGGAGGGATTTCAAAGGGGTTTACCCTTCCCTTTATATTTATGACAAAGCCGTACACAGGCAGCCTGGACAGTAGTCAGGAGCTGTTCAACTACAGGCTGAGCAAGTGCAGAATGGTGGTAGAATGTGCATTTGGACGTTTAAAGGCACGCTGGCGCAGTTTACTGTCTCGCTTAGACCTCAGCGAAACCAATATTCCCACTGTTATTACTGCTTGCTGTGTGCTCCACAATATCTGTGAGAGTAAGGGGGAGACGTTTATGGCAGGGTGGGAGGTTGAGGCAAATCGCCTGGCTGCTGGTTACGTGCAGCCAGACACCAGGGTGGTTAGATCATCATCTTCTTCGTCCCCAAAACCTGCTTCCGTATTGCCTCCATCTCCATTGAAGGAGTCAAACAACACGGCTGGGGTAGTGGTGGCTGAACCCCCTAAAATGGCATGCAGCTCATCATAGAAGCGGCATGTTTGGGGCTCTGACCCGGAGCGGCCGTTCGCCTCTCTGGTTTTCTGGTAGGCTTGCCTCAGCTCCTTAAGTTTCACGCGGCACTGCTTCGGGTCCCTGTTATGGCCTCTGTCCTTCATGTCCTGGGAGATTTTGACAAAGGTTTTGGCATTTCAAAAACTGGAATGGAGTTCTGATAGCACGGATTCCTCTCCCCAAACAGCGATCAGATCCCGTACCTCTGGTTCGGTCCATGCTGGAGCTCTTTTGCGATTCTGGGACTTCATCATGGTCACCTCTGCTGATGAGCTCTGCATGGTCACCTGCAGCTTGCCACGCTGGCCAAACAGGAAATGAGATTCAAAAGTTCACGGTTCTTTTCCTGTCTACCTGGCCAGTGCATCTGAGTTGAGAGTGCTGTCCAGAGCGGTCACAATGGAGCACTCTGGGATAGCTCCCGGAGGCCAATACCATCGAATTGTGTCCACAGTACCCCAAATTCGAGCCGGCAATGTCGATTTAAGCGCTAATCCACTTGTCAGGGGTGGAGTAAGGAAATCGATTTTAAGAGCCCTTTAAGTCGAAATAAAGGGCTTCATTGTGTGGACGGGTGCAGGTTTACATCGATTTAACGCTGCTAAATTCGACCTAAAGTCCTAGTGTAGACCAGGGCTTTAATGAATTATAATTTCAATATAATTCATTCTACTTTCACAATAGCTACATGCATAACATGCCACCACAAGTGGTTTGCAGTGTAGACAAACCTTTAGTTGAGTTACATATTTTGAATTTCATAATTTTAATTGTCAAGGGCTAGACTGTGACTCTTCAGCTCCACTCCAGGAAAAGATTGTATAGCTGCACTGCCCCAGGAAGTATTTTGACTCAGAGATACCCCTCATAGGTAGAGTTCGTCACCTACTCCTTGGTTGTGCTGTGGGGAAGTAATTTACTATAGACATTTTCAGGTGACAGCTCATTTCCCCCCATATGGTCAGCTAGCTTTTTGTGCAGCAAGTAGAAGGGGTGGAGCCATAGCTCTGTGTTCTCCCCCTCTCCACTCAGTAGCTCTCAGCAACACCTGGAGTGAAAAAACAGGTAGCCCTAATGCTGCAAAACCTTGACTCTCCTACTGTGGCCCTGTAGAGTCATGTTAATCACAATCTAACCCTTAGACAGGCAAAGGTTACTTTGTTGTTGCATTGCATTTCGCAGTTCAAGTTGCATTAAAAATGAATCCACAAAATTAATCACCAAACTGCATATTTTTTCACATTTTCACGTGTTACTGACTTAAACAGAGTTTGAGAGTACAGAGTTAATCACTAAGCACACAGATCAGTAGTGAACAGCTTGTCTTCTTCACTGTAAATCCCATGGCTAGTATTTGCTTTTGAAAATATGTTTTATATAACCTATCAATTCACCACTGGTGCTGTAAGGCCCTTTGAAATGAATCTCTTACAAATAGCATGCACTTGCTTGTTGAATAGTTTACACAAAGTATTATGCCATTTTAAAGTCAGTGTACAAATTTAATTTTATGAGGCAACCTATTGCTTCATATCTGAATGCTATACAAAATCAAAGTAAGTAACTACAGTAAATATTTAGACTAGGGCTGTCAAGCGATTAAAAAATTAATTGTGATTAATCGTGTGATTAAAAAAATTAGTCACGATTAATTGTGCGATTAATTGCACTGTTAAATAATAATAGAATACCATTTATTTAAATATTTTTGGGTGTTTTCCACATTTTCAAATATGTTGTTTTCAATTTTAACACAAAGTACAAAGTGTACAGTGCTCACCTTATATTTATTTTTATAATAAATATTTGCACTGTAAAAATAAAAGAAATAGTATTTTTGAATTCACTTAACACAGGTACTGTAGTACAAACTCTTTATCATGAAATTTAACTTAGAAATGTAGAATTATGCACAAAATATAACTGCATTCAAAAATAAAACAACAAAACTATATTTTGCAATGCCGACTACAAAAGTGCCATGTGAATGTCTATTCTCACTTTTAGGTGACATTGTAAATAAGAAGTGGGCAGCATTATCTCCCGTAAATATAAACAAACTTGTTTGACTTAGCAATTGGCTAAACAAGAAGTAGGACTGAGTGGACTTGTAGGCTCTAAAGTTTTACATTGTTTTATTTTTGAGCACAGTTATGTAACAAAAAGAAATCTCCATTTGTAAGTTGCACTTTCACGATAAAGAGATTGCACTACAGTGCTTGTATGAGGTGAATTGAAAAATACTCTTTTATCATTTTTACAGTGCAAATATTTGTAATAAAAATAATATAAGGTGAGCACTGTACACTTTGTATTCTGTGTTGTAATTGAAATCAATATATTTGAAAATGTAGAAACACATAAAAATATTTAATAAATTTCAATTGATATTCTATTTTTTAACAGTGCGATTAAAACTGCAATTAAGCACGATTAATTTTTTTAATCAGGATTAATATTTTTGGGTTAATCGCTTGAGTTAACTGTGATTAATCAACAGCCCTAATTTAGACACATTAAGAAAGGGTACTAGTAAAAAAAAATCCAAACACTGAAAACTGCAAAAGCTACCTTGACAAGGCAACAAAATTTATTTGAACATAATTTGCTATCATTTGTTTATAAAACACTTTTAAATGGCTAATGTTCTAAATTCCTTTTCATAAACCGGAAGATGGAAAACCACCATGGAGTTCTCAAAATAGATTTTTATGTGAGTTATGATCAGATAGGGAAATATTGCTGTTGCATTACTGGAAGAATCCAAGACAGAGTTTTGTATGATTAAAAACCTGATCATACGCCGTCTCTAAAGTATTATACCTGTAGTTATAAGACTTATTTTCCCATAAATCTTCTACATTTTTAGTTGCCTCCTGACAGTCTAAACCTCCTGGGTTTAGTCTCAGTAACAGCTTAATTTATCTCATTTCAACTTGTGTGATGAAAAAGTATCAAGGAACTCTGCAATCCCCCCAAAACATTTGTCTTCTCCCTGTAGTTGTGTTTAAACTTGACATTTATGTGTTTTTAAAGTTTTTTAGTTTGTTGATTGCATTTAAGTAACAGAAATTAACCACAATCTGGAGGGCAAAGATTACACAGCATTGTTAGAACCCAAATCTACTCATAAGGAAGACAATGGCAAAATTCCTATTGACTTCACTGAAGCTGGATTGGGCTCTATCCTACCAATCCTGTGTGGTAGGTATTGCCATGAATAACTCCACTGAGTTCAGAAGGACTATTTATAATAGCACTGTGCTCTGAAGTAACTGTTTGAAGGTTTAGGCTTTTCAGCCCCAGTCCTACATATGGATCTGGGCAGATGGACCTCACCAGCCATGCAAAGTCCCTTTGAAGTCACTGGAGCTTCTGGCACGTATAAGGTTCTGTCAGCCCATCTAATGTCAATTTTTTTTAAAGGCTCCAGAGGCAATCCTGTCAATTACAGGCCAGTAAGTCTAACTTCAATACCAGACAAAGTGGTTGAAACTATAGAAAAGAACAGAATTATCAGACACAGATTAATAAGATTTATTGGGAAAGAGTCAACATGGCTTTTGAAAAGTGAAATCATGCCTCACCAATTTATTAGATTTTTTGGGGGGGGGAGGGGGGCGTTTAACAAACATGGGCAAGGGTGATCCAGTGGATATGGTGTACTTGGACTTTCAGAAAGCCTTTGACATGGTTCCTCACCAAAGATTCTTAAGCAAAGTAAGCAGTCATAGATAAGAGAGAAGGTCCTCTGATGGATCAGTATCTTGTTAAAAGACAGGAAACAGAGGGTAAGAATAATGTGTCAGTTTTCACAGTGGAGAGAGGAAAATAGCAGGGTTCCCCAGGAACCAGAGCTGTTCAACATATTGATAAATGATTGGGGGAAAATGAGTAAACAATGAAGTAGCAAAGTTTGCAGATGATATAAAACTACTCAGAATAGTGAATACCAAAGTAGACTGTTAAGAGTTACAGAGGAATCTCACAAAACTAGGTGACCATGCAAGAAAATGGCAGATTAAATTCAATTTATTTCAATACAATGTTGATAATGCAAAGTAATGCACACTGAAAAATGCAATCCCAATTATACATTCAAAATGATGGTGTCTCTGATGGTCATCACTCGGGAGTTGGTTGGTAAGGTAGCATTCCTAAGTGGTCAGGGCTTAAGCCCATGACTTGCAGGGCACTGTTAGGAGAGAAACTGGGCCTTCCCACTCCATCAGGCTCTGATCCAGCGCCCTTTGAGTGCTATCAGTTGTCTGTCCACAAGGGAATGCTTAAGGCTGCACTCCCTGGGCCACTTCCTATCACCCTCCCCCACCACCGCAATTGTCCCAAGGTCACTGTCTGGGTAAAGGAGACATGAAGGGTGTCTGCTCACCACAAGACACTTTCTGGCAGCTGCATGTAGTGAGGTCTCTCTTTTCCTCTTTTGGGAGGCAAGGTACTGCGTGTGACAGGTTTCAATCAATCAGAGAGCTACTGTTCACTGGCAGGCCTTAGTCACACCTTTTGGGCACTGGGGAATTAGCGGAGAAGGTGTGCCAGCCGGAGTCCGTAGCGCACCCCTCAGGCAGGGGAGCGCTGGCTGGAGTCCGTAGTGCGCCCCTCAAGCAGGGGAGCGCCGGCTCAAGTCGGCAGCATGCCCCTCAGGCAGGGGAGCGCCGGCCCAAGTCTGCGGCATGCCCCTCAGGCAGGGGAGCACCAGTATGGGTTTGTAGCGCACGATTCTGCTACCCAGGGCAGGTTGGCCGGGGTAGGGGAACACAGCCCCACCTGACTCCACTGCGTTCCAACCCAGGGCCCTGACAGTGGCGGGAGGCGAAGGTCTCGCCTCTGGGTCAGCGGGGAACCCTCCGCGCCACGCTGACCAAATACACCCACCACACTGTGCAGTTCTGCCCCTGGGCTACTTCCTACCCGGTCTTCCTCTCCGGTCCCTCCAGCTCATCCGGATATTCAGTGGCAGCTCCAGCTCCCGCTCTGTGTCGGGCTCACGCTGGCCCGGGTTACAGCCTGGCCCCTCCAGGTCCTCTGGGTACTCGGCGGCTGGCAGCTGGTCCCACTGGCGGAGGTCCTGGGTGGGAAAACGCCACAACATTCCCTTCAGTGTCCGGTTAAACCATTCGACCAATCCGTCAGTCTGGGGATGGTAGACTGAGATCTGCAATTTCTTAATCCCCAATAGGGCACATACCTGATGGAACAGCTTAGAAGTGAAGTTGGTCCCTTGATCAGTGAGTATCTCCTGTGGGAGGCCCACCCTTGTGAAGATCTTCACGAGCTCCGCAGCAATAGTGAGGGCGGTGATACTTCTTAAGGGGACGGCCTTGGGGAAATGGGTGGCGTAGTCCATCAGGACAAGGATGTATTGATGGCCCGCCTTACTTTTTGGAAAAGGCCCCACCAGATCCATCGCTACCCGCTCAAATGGTATACCTACGCCTGGTAAAGGGACCGGGGGGCCTTCTGTACCCCTGCCGGAGCTGGATGTTGGCAGTCTGGGCATGACACACAGTCATCCTTCACCTCTTGGTGGATGCTGGGCCAGAAGAACCTGGCCAGGACCCTAGCCACAGTTTTTTCCTGCCCTGAATGGCCTGCAGCCGGGATGTCATGTGCAAGCTTCAGGACAGCCCGACAATGAATGCGTGGGACCACGAGTTGGGTCCGGACCTCTTGGGTCTGGGGGTCTCAATCAAGGCAGTAGAGCCGCTCATAGTTGAGTTCAAACCTAGGCCGCTGGGTGGTGTGCCACGCCTCCATGACCTCACCGTCCACCCGGGCCAGCTGCTTATAGGCAAACCAGAGTGTAGGGTCCTCCCTTTGATCTCGGCTAAAGTCCACCAGGTCAGGAGGGGGACCAGCCGTTTACAGGCCACTCTGCCCGGGGGTGGGACCTGGGTCAGCTCCAGGGTCGGACCTCAGTCGGGGCCTGTCTTCCTCTCAGGCGGAGCTCCCTCGAACGCCTCTTTGGTGGGTAGGGATTGGAGCACCACGACAAAGTCTGGCTAGTCGTGGCCCAGGATCACTGGATAGGCGAGGGATGACGCCACTGCCACGTTCATTAACTGAGTTGCTCCGTTCACCGTGATGGGGACCTGAACCATGGGGTACGATTTTATGTCTCCGTGGATGCACTGAATCCGTACTTTCCCAATGGTCTGCTCGGTGTCCGAGAAGAGCACCTGGCGGACAAGGGTCTGCCCACAGCCTGAATCAACTAGACCAACCACGTGGATCCCGGTGACTTCCCTGGGAGCTGTCAGTTTGGCCACGGAGGGCAGACGGGCCCGTCGCTCCCCAGGTGCACACCAGGCCAAAGAAGCAGTCCATCGCAGGACAGCCCCGTTGCAGATGACCATACTCGCCACACTGAAAGCAAAGTCCTACCTCTGGGTGCCCC
Organism: Lepidochelys olivacea; assembly: GCF_965140295.1. NCBI lineage: Eukaryota > Metazoa > Chordata > Testudines > Cheloniidae > Lepidochelys > Lepidochelys olivacea. Next base: position 36,507,585 of record NC_140411.1, on the reverse strand, counting down.
GGCCACGTGGGTGCACCGGTGGGGCTGCAGGGTTGGCTGGGGCCCGGTGGTCGAGTTAAGCGTCCAGGGACGGAGCGCAGTGCGGACTCGGGGCGTTGGGGAAAATTGGTCCTGCCACCATCTGGTCATCGGGTACGGTGTGGTGCGTTGGTTTGGGAGGTGGGCCCCCCCCTTTCAAGTTTCTGTGCATTGGGTCCAGGGTTTGGGGGGCGGGTGGCCGGTCCTATCGGGGCCTCTGCCTCAAGAAAGTCCTCCATAAGTGCGGCAGCTGTGCTGAGACTTTGTGGCCGGTGATGCAACACCCAAGCCCTCCCCTGGGTCAGGAGGATGTGCACGAATTGTTCGAGGATGACCTGTTCAGTCACCTCAGCTGCTGTTCGACGCTCGGGTTGTAGCCATCGGCTACCTGTGTCCTTCAATTCCTGGGCCACGGCCCGGGGTCTGGCGCCCGGTGGGTAGACCTTTTCCCGAAACCATTGCCGAAACGTCTCCAGGGTAATGTCGAAGGCATCCAAGATAGCCATTTTCACTCGAGCATATATGTGGGTCTCATCATCTGGGAGCCCACGGTAAGCCTTCTGGGCAAGCCCCATCAGATATGGGGCGACGAGGGTCGCCCATTGGTCAGGTGCCCAACCGGCCACTGAGGCAACCCGCTCAAAGGTCACCAGATAGGCCTCCGGGTCATCCTCAGGCCCCATCTTGGCCAGATGGATCGGTGGGGTGGGAGGGGTCGGGGTGGCCGCCCTCTCCAGTTGAGCCCCACTGGGGCCTGGCCACAGGGTTGCAAGCTGGTGGAAGCATTGGGTTTGTTGTTCGTGGTGCTCGGCCCCCAGGGGTTGAAGCAACTGCTGCTGGTGGACACCCAGCTGCTGTACGAGTTGGTGCTGCTGCTGTTGCTGGCTCTCAGCCAGGAACTTGATAAGCCTTTCCAACTCCATCTTTCAAGTAGGGGAGCTTCAGAGGCCCCCTCACGCTAACCCCTTCCTGCAGGGATAGGGATCGCTGCCCACATTCTCCACCACTTGTGACACGTTTCAATAGGTCCACCGAGCCTCTAGGGGGCAATGGAGAGCTACTGTCCCACTGACAGGCCTTAGTCACACCTTTCGGGCACTGGGGAATTAGCGGAGAAGGTGTGCCGGCCAGAGTCTGCGGCGCGCCCCTCAGGCCGGGGAGCGCTGGCCCGAGTCTGCAGCGCACCCCTCAGGCAGGGGGGAGTGCCGGCCCAAGTCTGCAGCATGCCCCTCAGGCAGGGGAGTGCCGGCACGAGTCAGTGGCGTTCAGGATTCTGCTACCGAAGGCAGGTTGGCCGGGGTAGGAGAACACAGGCCCACCCGACTCCACTGCGTTCCAGCCCATGGCCCTGACAGTGGCGGGAGGAGAGGGTCCTGCCGCTGGGTCAGCAGGGAACCATCCGCGCCACGCTGACCAAATATACCCACCACACTGTGCAGTTCTGCCCCTGGGCTACTTCCTGCCTGGTCTCTCAAGCGGGTCTCTCCGGTCCCTCTAGCTCGTCCGGGTATTGAGTGGCTGGCAGCTCCAGCTTCCTCTCTGTGTCAGGCTCACGCTGGCCCGGGTTACAGCCTGGCCCCTCCAGGTCCTCTGGGTACTCGGCGGCTGGCAGTCCTGGTCGCCACAATCCTTCCTCCCGGTCAGGTTCCTCCTGGCCCAGGGCCTCCCCTGGGTCAGCAGCAGGGTCTGGAGGGAGCAGCCAGCAGCCTGTGTCTGTCTCCCTCCCTGGTGCTGCCCTCACTGGGCGAAGGGCCCCGCCCTTTGTACTTCCTGACCCACCCCTCCCCTTCAGGGGATTGGCGTAAACTTGGTCTGGCCCCGCCCACTCAGGCTGAGAGGGTGGCTCTTTACCTTCTGGTTCAGAGGGAAGCCACCCTGGCTCCCTACACTGGGCTAGAAGAACCATTAGTCAGGCCCAGTATGTCCATTCTCATGTACTTATCCAGCTGCAGGTTTAGGGCCTAAGACACATATTCAATAAAAGAATCACAGATGTGTTTAACTTTAAACTTCTGCTCTAAGCTCTAGTGAAGACATTTTTGTTCTGAAACATAAAAATTGAAAAATACCTGTAAATTTGACATTTTTCCATGGGAAAAAAAATCTCATTTTTGACAAAATGAGATTTTCCAAAGTGAAAAATGTTGATCAACTACCATTATTATTCTTTAATATTTGTATTACTATAGCACCTAATATTGTTTCCATATGATAAGCCATGTAATTTTAAGCATGAAATCGTGCCTACTTACTTTTTTTTGTCTCTAATAGAGCTGGAAGAATACTGCACCCAAGTTTCCACAAATACTCATATATTTTTAAACAAAAACACTTTGACCACTATTTGCACCCCTTTGGCTTTCCACAAATATTTGACTAAGCAAGTTTGGAAGGAATATTCACCGAAACAATTAACCATGGTGGCTATTGCAGAATATTTGTGGAAATCAAATTTCCAATTCATAATAGTGTATATTCTCACTAGAAACCCTGAGTATAAAAACACCAATCAACAAGTCAGGGAACAGATTAGACAATGTGATGTAAGTGTCCAATTTTACATCCAGACATTTGCAATAAACTTCTCATGGATGAACTACAGAACAAGATTTATTTGAAAAATTTATTCAGGGTCAGATTGTCAGGGTCAGACCTGCATTTCTTTTCAGGGATGTAAGCCACCCATGGACTCCCTTGCAATCTGTAACCATGCTATGGCTGGCAGCCTCTGCAGGTGGATAGGAGGTTGGCAGGCAAACTGAGCTGACAACAGTCCGCTCTGAACATAGGGTTGGTATAAATACTTTCACCCCCTGGAACAAGGGCCTCTGAGTCATGATCTTGTTCCTCATCAGCTCTTGGTTCAGGACAATTAGATGCCACCTCTTGCTTAGGGCTCATAGCAAAGCTACAGTAAACACTGAAGGAATAACTTCAAACAACAAATATATCTGAGAAAACCTCAATCTGTTCACATGCTACCAAGGTGCTAACGAAAAAAGGGCAAAAAGTCTATCAGATTGTTTGTTATAAATTATTGGTCTAGTTCCAGTTCTTTGCAGGGGGACAATAGATCGGTATTCACAACGCGTCCCCCAAAAGTACCCAGCTACAGCTGGTCTGCAGTCTGGAGAAATGAATGATCCAACTAGCTGCGGGAAGAGGTGGCCTGGCCCATGCCCCCATTGGCCTGGAATGGTGAACTGCGGCCAATGGGAGCTGCAATCGGACAAACCTGTGGTCGCTGCAGGTAAACAAACCAGCCCGGCCCGCCAACGGCTTTCCCTGATGGGCCGCATGCCAAAGGTTGCCGATCCCTGGTCTACAACACTGAATGAAGCACATCAGGTTAAGATAACTGGTTTTGATCTGTTAAGTCACAATCTTCATGTGAAACATTGCTGAGCCACGTGCATCTGTAGTGATATATCAGATGTTGTCCATATCAAATCTTCACCCTTTTGTGACATGATTGAAATCAGTGGGTTTCAAATTGCAAATTTATATAAGCCACTGGGTGAAACATGGAGTTGACAAGTTCTCCCAAGGCTTAAGCATCTGGCAGTGTATGTTGGCGACTTTAATAGTGATCATAGCAAGGGGGTTATGTGACTGCAGACCCAAATGGTGAACAACTGTTGGAGTGGGCAACAAATAATGATCTCACACTGGATCATGACCCTACACAGCATGGCACCTTCCATTCAACACATTGGAATAGGGACTATTGCCTTGACCTGCGCTCGTTCACATCGTTTGTCAAAAATCCACAGCCAGTCATGTGTACGGTACTTAATGATTTTCCACGTAGCCAACATCGTCCATCATTGATTCAGCTGGGAATGAGTCTTCTGCTTATAAGGAGTGTACCAAAGCTTAGATGGAACTTCTGGAAGGCAGATTGGGGCTCCTTTATGGAATACTTAGAACAGAGCATCATAACCATCCCATTAAATATAATCTCTGTGGAAGATGCAAACTATCATTTCTACTGTGCTAATTTTAAAGCTGCAAGTGCAACAATTTCACACAGCTTCCAACCAGTGTATATTCCTTGTTTGAATGAGGATTGTGCTGACTTGCTGAGGCAGAATGAGCAGTGAGGTAATCCGGAGATTGCAGACCATTTTATAGAATCACTGGATGCAGCTCGCCAGGCTTGACGGGAGGAAGCAACAGTGGCATTTGACTTTACACAGTCAAGCCAGAAAAGCTGGAGCTTAATTCATTGACTAGTTACATCTCAACATCCATGTGCACAAAGCAGGCCAGCAGTTACGCCAAATCAGATTACCAGTCATCTGTTAAAGGTTGCCAGAACTCCTGTTAGCAGAGTTGTCAAATGACAGGTACATGATGTTAAGATATAGATATTCAGGCCTGTCTGTAAAGGCCTATACTCGAAGAATTTCTTATCACTTGGCTAGTTAGAGGTGTCAAGGTTCCTCCCCCACTCTGAACTCTAGGGTACAGATGTGGGGACCTGCATGAAAACCTCCTAAGCTTACTTGCACCAGCTTAGGTTAAAACTTCCCCAAGGTACAAATTAATTTTATCCTTTGACCCTGGATCTCCACTGCCACCACCAAACTCTAAATGGGTTTACTGGGAAATGTAGTTTGGACACGTCTTTCCCCCAAAAATCCTCCCAACCCTTGCACCCCACTTCCTGTGGAAGGTTTGGTAAAAATCCTCACCAATTTGCATAGGTGACCACAGACCCAAACCCTTGGATCTGAGAACAAAGAAAAAGCATTCAGTTTTCTTACAAGAAGACTTTTAATAGAAGTAAAGGAATCACCTCTGTAAAATCAGGATGGTAGATACCGTACAGGGTAATTAGATTCAAAACATAGAGAATCCCTCTAGGCAAAACCTTAAGTTACAAAAAAGACACACAGACATGAATAGTCATTCTATTCAGCACAGTTCTTTTCTCAGCCATTTAAAGAAATCATAATCTAATGCATACCTAGCTAGATTACTTACTAAAGTTCTAAGACTCCATTCCTGTTCTATCCCCAGCAAAAGCAGCATACAGACAGACACAGACCCTTTGTTTCTCTCCCTCCTCCCAGCTTTTGAAAGTATCTTGTCTCCTCATTGATCATTTTGGTCAGGTGCCAGCGAGGTTACCTTTAGCTTCTTAACCCTTTACAGGTGAGAGGATTTTTCCTCTGGCCAGGAGGGATTTTAAAGGGGTTTACCATTCCCTTTATATTTATGACATGCCCCCCAAATCTCAGCTAGGGTGAAACGCTGGCTGGGATTTCTTCCTGGAGCTCTAGGAAAAACAGAGTTAATAAGACACATGCACCTCTAAATATACTATCAAGTACATAAAGACTAACAATATTTTCCACATCTCAAGGACGATTTTAACCAGTTGATTCTGGGAAACTTCCATGGGAGAGTGCACCAGCCACTTTGTTAGAAGCTCCTGAGATGTGTTGGATGTCGAAATCAAAATCTTGGAGAGCTAAACTCCACCGAATAAGTTTTTTGTTATTTCCCATGGTGGTATGAAGCCACTGTAGTGCAGCATGGTCGGTTTGCAGGTGGAAACGCTGCCCCCAAACATATGGGCGTAGCTTTTCCAGAGCGTAGACAATGGCGTAACATTCTTTTTCACTGACTGACCAGTTGCTTTCCCTCTCAGACAGTTTTTTGCTGAGAAACACTATAGGGTGGAATTCTTGATCGGGTCCTTTCTGCATTAAAACTGCTCCCACACCACGCTCGGACGCATCTGTGGTTACTAGGAACGGTTTGTCAAAGTCTGAGGCCCTTAGTACAGGGTCAGACATGAGTGTTGCTTTAAGCTTGTTAAAGGCCTTCTGACACTTTTCGGTCCACTGAATGGCATTTGGCTGTTTCTTTTTGGTTAGGTCTGTCAGTGGGGTGACGATCTGGCTGTATTGCGGTACAAATCGTCTGTAATAACCGGCCAAGCCTAAGAAGGATTGAACCTGTTTCTTTGACTTTGGGACAGGCCACTTTTGGATAGCATCCACTTTGGCCTGTAGGGGGCTGATAGTTCCTTGACCCACCTGGTGTCCAAGGTAAGTCACTCTGTTTAGACCTATTTGACACTTCTTAGCCTTAACAGTTAGTCCTGCCTCCCTTATGCGCTCAAGGACTTTTTTTAGATGTTCCAGGTGTTCTGCTCAGGAATCCGAAAATATGGCCACATCATCAAGGTAGGCAACTGCATATTCTCCTAATCCCGCTAGGAGACCATCTACAAGTCTTTGGAAGGTGGTGGGTGCATTTCGCAGCCCGAAAGGGAGTACATTAAATTCATACAGCCCGAGATGTGTAATGAAGGCTGACCTTTCCTTGGCAGATTCATCTAGCGGTACCTGCCAGTACCCCTTGGTTAAGTCCAAGGTAGAGATGAACTGGGCCCATCCCAGTTTCTCTAATAGTTCATCTGTGCATGGCATTGGCTAGTTGTCTGGGCAAGTTACAGCATTTAGCTTACGGTAGTCCATGCAAAAACGTATTTCCCCATCTGGTTTGGGAACTGGAACCACTGGAGATGCCCATGCACTTCCAGAGGGGTGGATTACACCCATCTGTAACATATCCTGGATCTCCCGTTCTATAGCAGTTTTAGCTTGAGGAGACACCCGGTAAGGTTGGACTGTAATTGGGTGAGCATTACCTGTGTCAATGGAGTGGTATGCCCGTTCAGTCAGTCCTGGGGTGGCTGAGAACGTTGGCGCGTAGCTAGTGCACAGCTCCTTGATCTGCTGTCGCTGCATACGCCCAAGGGTCATGGAGAGGTTCACCTCTTCCACATCACCAGCACTTTTCCCTTCGTAGTAGACACTTTCAGGCCACTCAGCGTCGTCTCCTCCCTGGGCTGTAAACTGACAAACCTTTAATTCTCTGGAATAAAAGGGCTTTAGAGAATTAATATGGTACACCTTAGGCTTTCGGTTGGAGGTGGGGAATGCTATGAGATAATTAACAGCTCCCAGGCGTTCCTGGACCGTGAATGGCCCTTCCCACGATGCTTCCATTTTATGGGCCTGGAGCGCCTTTAAGACCATGACCTGGTCCCCTACTTTGAAGGAAGGCTCTCTGGCATGTTTATCATACCAGGTTTTTTGCTCTTTTTGAGCATCCTGTAAGTTTTCTTTAGCAAGGGCTAAAGAGGTTCGGAGGGTGTTTTGTAGGTTGGTTACAAAGTCCAGAATGTTAGTTCCTGGAGAAGGTGTAAATCCCTCCCATTGCTGCTTCACCAACTGTAATGGCCCCTTAACCTCATGGGCATATACAAGTTCAAATGGGGAAAACCCTAAACTGGGGTGTGGTACAGCTCTGTAGGCAAAGAGCAACTGCTGCAACACCAGGTCCCAATCATTGGAGTGCTCATTTATGAATTTACATATCATGGCCCCCAAAGTTCCATTAAACTTCTCCACCATGCCATTTGTTTGATGGTGGTAAGGAGTGGCAACCAAGTGATTTACCCCATGAGCTTCCCAAAGGTTTTCCATAGTTCCTGCTAGGAAATTAGTTCCTGCATCTGTGAGGATGTCGGAGGGCCAACCTACCCTGGCAAAAATGTCTGCTAGTGCCTGGCACACACTTTTAGCCCTGGTGTTGCTTAGAGCTACTGCTTCCAGCCATCGGGTGGCAAAATCCATGAAAGTCAGTATGTACTGCTTTCCTCTGGGTGTCTTTTTCGGAAAAGGACCCAGAATATCCACAGCTACTCGCTGAAATGGAACTTCAATGATGGGGAGTGGCTGGAGAGGGGCTTTGACCTGGTCTTGGGGTTTTCCCACTCTTTGGCATAATTCACAAGACAGGACATAGGTAGAAACATCCTTGCCCATTCCCTCCCAGTGGAATGACCCCCCCAAACGGTCTTTGGTCCTGTTCACCCCAGCATGGCCCTTCGGGTGATCGTGGGCTAAGCTCAAGAGCTGGGCCCGGTATTTAGTTGGAACTATCAACTGTCTCTGAGGATGCCCGTCTTCCTGGTGTCCACCAGAAAGAGTTTCCTTGTATAAAAGTCCTCTTTCTACAACAAACCTGGATCAATCAGAAGAGCTGAGAGGCGGTGGGTTGCTCCGTGCCGCCGTCCAAGCTCTCTGGAGGCTTTCATCTGCTTCCTGTTCGGTCTGGAACTGTTCCCTTGATGCTGGAGACAGTTCCTCATTGGATTGTGGACCTATGCTTGGTCCCTCTGGAAGCGATGTAGGGGATGGGGCTGTTTCCGTTGACTGTGAACCGCTTTCCGCTGGGACACTCTGTTGGGGTTCAAGCTCTGGCTGAGCCTCTTGTGTAGGGTTATGGGCTGCTGCTGGTTCAGGTTTGGTGGGGCCCTCTGGTGGTGAGGTTGCAAGTACTGGATTCAGTGCTGGCAATGGGTCTGGTGTTGGTTGTTTAGCTGGTTCCGGTTCTGGGATTGGTTCCGTCTGGGTCTCTGGGACTGGATCCACTACTGCTGCTGCAGACATTGGCCTGGGGTCCAGGTCCATCACCTCTGACCGGATCCTGATAGAAGTTTCCGAAACAGAGCTAGGCCTCATGGCTTGTTTAGCCTGGCTGCAGGTGACCATTCCTACCCTCTTGGCCTGCTTCACATGATTGGCCAAGTCTTCCCCCAACAGCATGGGGATGGGATAATCATCATGGACTGCAAAAGTCCACGTTCCTGACCAGCCCTTGTACTGGACAGGCAACTTGGCTGTAGGCAAATTGAAAGAGTTGGACTTGAAGGGTTGAATCGTCACTTGGATCTCTGGGTTGATTAAATTGGGGTCCACTAAGGAAGCATGGATAGCTGACACTTGTGCTCCGGTGTCCCTCCACGCGGTAACCTTCTTCCCGCCCACACTCACAGTTTCCCTCCACTCCAAGGGTATCTGGGAGGTATCTGGGCCTGCGGACCTTTGGTGTGATTCCGGTGCAATGAACTGTAATCTGTTGGGGTTCTTGGGGCAGTTGGCCTTTACATGCCCCAGCTCGTTACATTTAAAACATCGTCCAGCTGACGGGTCACTGAGGCGAGGTGGGTTGCTGGAGAACGGGGTGGTGGGACGATAAGGGGTCTGGAGGGTTCTTTGGGAGGTAGGTGGGGCCTTGGGCGGTCCCCGGTAATAGGGTGTGGTTTGGGGTTGTCCCTTCTGGTCTCCGCTCCAATTGCGACCAGTTTTCTTCTTCTCTGCCACCTCCACCCATCTGGCTCCAATCTCTCCTGCCTCGATTACATTTTTGGGCTTCCCATCTAGGATGTATCTTTCTATTTCCTCAGGAACACCCTCTAAGAATTGTTCCATTTGCATTAGGAAGGGTAAATTTTGACAAGAGGTATAAAAGAAAGAATCAAAATCACTGTCTGCCAGTGTAAGGTCCTTCTCTTACTGTGACAGTCTGAGGCCTGTCCATTTATTCTTTTACGTATGGACACAAATCAGATGTCAAGAATTATAACATTCATAAACCAGTCGAAGAACACTTCAATCTCTCTGGTCACTCGATTACAGACCTAAAAGTCACAATATTACAACAAAAAGACTTCAAAAACAGACTCCAATGAGAGACTGCTGAATTGGGATTAATTTGCAAACTGGATACAATTAACTTAGGCTTGAATAGAGACTGGGAGTGGATGGGTCATTACACAAAGTAAAACTATTTCCCCATGTTTTACCTCTCCCCCCCCCCCGAACTGTTCCTCAGACGTTCTTGTCAACTGCTGGAAATGGCCCACCTTGATTATCACTACAAAAGGTTTTCTCCCCCCTCCCCCCCTGCTCTCCTGCTGGTATTAGCTCATCTTAAATGATCACTCTCCTTACAGTGTGTATGATAGCACCCATTGTTTCATGTTCTCTGTGTATATAAATCTCCCCACTGTATTTTCCACTGAATGCATCCGATGAAGTGAGCTGTAGCTCACGAAAGCTTATGCTCAAATAAATTTGTTAGTCTCTAAGATGCCACAAGTACTCCTTTTCACTTTGCTATTGTTTGTCTGTATAATCTCTGTCTGGTTCTGTGATAGTTTGTGTCTGCTGTATAATTAATTTTGCTGGGTGTAAACTAATTAAGGTGGTGGGATATAATTGGTTATATAATCATGTTACAATATGTTAGGATTGGTTAGTTAAATTTCAGGAAAATGATTGGTTAAGGTATAGCTAAGCAGAACTCAAGTTTTACTATATAGTCTGCAGTCAATCAGGGAGTGGGTATGTGGGGGTGTGTGTGGGGGGGGAATGGGAAAAAGGAATGGGGGTGGGGAAATTGGAATCATGTTTTGCTAAAGGGGGAAATGGGAACAGGGAATGGGGGTGGGGAAATTGGAATCATGTTTTGCTAAAGGGGGAAATGGGAACAGGGAATGGGGGTGGGGAAATTGGAATCATGTTTAGCTAAAGGGGGAAATGGGAACAGGGACACAGGTAAGCCTCTGTGGTGTCAGAGCTGGGAAGGGGGACACTATGGAAGGAAACTGGAATCATGCTTGCTGGAAGTTCACCCCAATAAACATCGAATTGTTTGCACCTTTGGACTTCGGGTATTGTTGCTCTCTGTTCGTGTGAGAAGGACCAGGGAAGTAAGTGGGTGAAGGAATAAGCCCCCTAACGCATGACGAGTGGAGGTGTTTCCTAAGGAGTAATTCAGCCGATAGTAAGATGAAGCTGTTGACTAGTCTAGAATTGGATAAAGTACTGAATGACTTAAAAATGGGTACAGCTTGCACATGTGATAGAATTGCACCTAATTCATGAAACATCTGGGGTCCTCATGCTTGGGAATGGCTTGTTCAGTTTTTCAATAGAGTTCTGTGGGAATCCAGACTGCCAAGAATCTGGCACCAAAAGAAGGCGCCTTGCTGAAACCTGGGAAAGATCCACACTTACCTTTGAGCTACAGACCAATTTCACTTCTAAGCATATATCTTAAGGTGCCTGAGCATCTGAATTTGCCAAGAATTTCACCATCTGTGGAAGGAATGATGGCACCAGAGCAAGCTGGTTTTTGCCACCGTCATGGTACATGTGATCAAATGCTGGCACTTACAATTTCATTGAAAATGGATTCCAACATTAGCTGAAGACTGGTTCAGTTTTTCTTGACCTGACCGCAGCATACGATACAGTTTGGCACACAGGCCTTTTGGTGAAATTGTCTAGAACTATGCCAAGTAGGTCTGTATGTGCAACAGCTCTGTTTCTGAAAAATCACCATTTTCGTGTGCATATTGGTGATACAACAAGTGCTTGGAGGCACTAGAAGAATGGCCTCCCTCAAGGGATCAGTATTATCTCCAAAGTTATTCAACTTATATTAGAATGACCTACCATACGCTGGATCTCACAAGTTTGTTTATGCCTATGACATATGCCTTGGCACTCAACCACACTCCCTTGACATACTTGAGAGCGTTTTGAATGCAGATATGGTGGCTCTGGCCAATTATTGTTGTTGGTGGCACCTGATACCAACTGGAAGTAAGACTGTGTCAAGTGTCTTCCATTACATCATGCACAAGTGAGCAGAGAGCTGAATATAGTTCTCAGTGTTCAGTGAATAAAGCATGATTCACACCCGGTCTATTTAGGTGGCACATTGGATAGAACTCTCACATATCATAATCATCTTACAAAGACTGTGACTAAGGTCAAAACATGTAACAACTTGCTCAGAAAACTAGCCGGAACAACACAGGACGCCAATGCCCAAATGTTATGCAGTTCAGCCTTTGCACTCTGTTATTCAGTGGCAGAGTACTACACACCAGTATGGGCTCACTTGTCTCACACAAGGATGATCAATGTACAACTTAATTCCACCATGTATATTATTTCAGGCACACTTAAATCTACTCCCCCTACCATAGTTACCAGTTCTCTGCAATATTGCTCCACCCAGTGTTCGCAGAGAGGAAAGTGTAGCAAAGCTCATGACAAAATTGTGTGATATGCCACATCTACTGTTAATTAAAGACTTGCTTAATCCACCACATGCCATCTGCTCCCACGGCACCCATTGTGGATAAGTTTACCAGGATTTATGGTCGAGGATGCTTGGTGAGCTTCATGGTCCGCAGAAAAAGTGATGAATAATTATCTTGTCTCGGACCCCACTCAATGTCAACTCAGGTTTGATTTACCAGGAAGGGAATGGAGCTTTCTCAACCGATTTCATACTGGATATGGAATTTGTGCTGCAACAGAATTTTGGTGGTGTTATAGAGACAGTCCACTATGTCAACGTGGGCAGCCGTAAACCATGACACACATTGTTGAGGACTGCAAAATAACTCAACTTCCTGGAGGTCTTCATGCCCTGAACCTTGTTGATAAGAACACTGTGGCTTGACTGGATTGCATATGCCAAATAAATAGTTCTTAGCATGTATACTTACTAAACAAATCCTTTGTGCATTGAAACATGATATTAACTCAATTCAAATCCTTATTTGGAAGAAGAAAGGTTATGAGCAACATGAAGACTTGATCCTGCATTCCTTACTCAGGCAAAACTCTCATTACCATCTTGGAAATTTTGCCTAAGTAAGGGCTGAAAAATTAGGACCAAATTATGGTAGAACTGATTTTTAATTAAGATTAATTTTCTGTATAGTCTCCCAGATTTGGGGGACATTCCTAAATGTTAACAAAGTAGTGCATGCATCTTTAAATTAGAATTTGCTCAAAGTCTCTAACTGTCTACTCCAATTCTCTAGCACCTAGGCCTGTAAAGCACTTAAGCAAATATCTCCAGTGGCTGGAGATGGGGCACTAGATGAAGAAGGCAATAGAGCTGTTGCACAAAGAATTCAATCTCAGGCGCCTGGCTGGTGGGTGTCTTCCACATATTTAGGATCTAACTAATCACCATATTTGGGGTCGAGAAGGAATAGTACCCCACGTCAGATTGGCAGAGAACTTGTGGGTGTTTGACCTCCCTCTGCAGCATGAGGTGCAGCATGGGGCGTAGAGTAAATGGTAGACTCTGTGTAAATTGAAGTCTAAGTCTTTAAAACAATATTTGAGGACTTCAGAAATTCCACCAGAGGTTATAGTCAATTACAGAAATGGGAGGATGAGTTTCTGTTGCCTGCGATGTGCAGCAGGTTAGACTAGATGATTAGGGTGGCCCCTTCTGACCTTAAAGTCTGCATGTGTGATTTTAAGCATGCGTAGTCTCATTGAAGCCAATGGGACTACTGACATACTTAAAACTATGAATCTGCATAAGTGTTCTTCAGGGTAGGGAGCCGAATTGTATTGATTTTTGTGTGTGTGTTTAATGTGATTATACTTCCTGACTTCATAATATTCTTTAGCCAACCTTTTAAACAGCACATTAACATATGTTCAAGACATGTGTGATCAGACTGTTGCCAAATGAGAACTGATTAAAAATATTTCTTCTTTCCAACTGGAAAAGGGAGATCACAATTTGTTAAGAATTTCATTTTGTTTACAAACAGTTTTTTCTTAAATTCACATGTGCTTAACAAGGTATTTATTGGCAAAATTGGAGTGGCTTTTTAAAATCAAATATCTAGTAGGAATTGATGGAAGGCTCAAAAAGAATGGCCAGACCCCCATCTCTGCTGCACACTGAACTAGCACATAGCCCATTATGAGAACTGAATTTGAATCAAAACTCTTTGTGGTTATAAAATGGTCATAGAAGTATCTGAGTTTGGGGCTACTTCTTTCCCTGCCATCACTTCCACATTCTGTTCAGGATCTGAACCAGAAGCACCAAAATGCTGTGAAAACTGTTGTTCTCACAGGACACCTGGAAAAACCAGAATCAGAAATGCCAGAAATATTGCAAGAAAGTCTCTTCTACAAGACGCTCAGGTGAATGTTGCACATTTGGAAGATTCAAGGTCTGCAACTAAGGTTCAGATACCCAGTCAGTTCCAGATTTTTAAGTGCTCTGCGTGCAGAATTTCCATTGACTTCAGTGGGAGATGGAATGTTTGCAGTATTTGGGCCACTGAACATTTGGATCCCTTATCTCAACTGTCCCCTAATGCCAAACCTTAGGAGCTCTGTCCTTCTCTATTGGTGAGAACACATCATTTTTACTGTATGGTTCCACCTCAGTTGAGACCAGCCGAGGGGTCTGAGCTAAAACCAATATTTGTCTATATAAGAAAGAGCTACTAGTAGAGTGTTCAATATGAGGGGTCTCCCAGCTTTGGAATTTGTCTCCTTACCATTTGGTCCAGAATAACTAAAATCTGGGGACCATAAGGGCATATAGCAAAGCTTAATTTTTTTCCCAGGCTTTTGAAAATGGGAGATGGAAAGAGATGGGGTAAATTTTTGAGTTTCTGGTTTGCTGGTGGTGGGCAATATTGTATAGTGCTGCTGTATTAGTTAGGTCTGCTTAAAAATACAACACAATGGATTCCCAATGTTAAGGGCATTGATGGCCTTTAGTGTTTTGTACAAATCCAAAGAAATAAAGCAAATGAAAAGCCCATTATTTTCCATTTACTATGTACTCTCATTTCTACTCTGTTGTGGTTCAAATACAAGACAGGACAAGGCTTTAAGCAAGCAAGCAGGCTGGTCTGCCGACGGGCTGCTCCCTGTCAGCTTTCCACCCTCTCTTTTATTTCTCTCCCCCCTGCACATTACATACTCCAATCACAAAAGGAAACAACAAAGGAAATAATATGACTTTGATTAATATTCTTATTTACCAGCCTCTATCTACTACAGTCCTTGCTCTCAGGCCTTGAGCCCAGTCCAAGGAAGCTTCCCACGGTTCATGTCCTCAGGGCGACTTCCCATGGTCCATGTCCTTGGAAGGAGCAGTGTGTGCACTGCTCCTACACAACACTCAGGGTGTGCCCTGAATGTTTTCAGGTGCATGAACCCTACATGAACCCTTCACTACTCTATTCAAAGTCTATTGTCATCCCCTTCTTCAAAATTAACATGCTAATATAACTCACAGAATTCTTATTTCAAAAATAACATTGCAGATAGAGGAAGCTATATGTACTAGAGGAACTACAAATGTAGAGATTCCAAATCCCTGAAAGGTTCATATTATGTATTTTCTTTTTGCTAAGTAGAGATACAATAACCATTTTCTAGCACACTATGAATGAGAAACACTCTTGAAAATATGGCTATTATTTTAGCTTTCATATCTCTATAATAGATTGCTGGTAAAGGTAATAGAGGTCAGAACTGAACTGAGGCTATTTTGTTTCTTGTCTCATGATACCGAATCCCTAGAAATGTCACTTAATAGGCCATTTTTAAGATATCAATAACAAATCATCGGAACAGTCTTAGTTGTGAGAATCAGCAGGTAGGAGAAGAGGGAGGTCTTGGAAATCTATGCTAATTGTGGTTTCTGAAACCTTGGTTGCTAAGCACTAACTTGAAGCAAGAGAAAAATATTTTGTAATGTTCAGTACAGGGAAGAGAGGAATAAGAATGTGTATATTATGGAGGAGACAGCTGTCCTTTACACAGCAGGAATTATTGGAGATGGTCCAAAGATATTAAGGTAATTAGAGCCCTAGAAAAATAGCAGATTATTGGAATATTACCTACTCCTTTATAGGTGTATTTTAGCCCTAACAATTCTATAAATGTATGGATGGTAAAAGAATTGAAATTGTGTGTCTAGTGAATTTCTGGTTAAATAATTTCTATGCTGAACATCTCAGCACTCATTTACTACCTGTGTAAGCTTCAATGTAAGTTCATGAAAAAGAAAAAGAAAAGGAGTACTTGTGGCACCTTAGAGACCAGTTTATTTGAGCATAAGCTTTCGTGAGCTATAACTCATACAATAGCACTTGTACTGTCCTGGGGACATCCCCTTCAGATGCTTCCCCAAGACTTTTGAACAATCAAAGAAAAGATTGCCATCCAAGGTGTTAAATTAAACCCACTGCGTGATGGGACAGGACTTTGGGAGTTTAGTTAGTTCTGCATGGATATTGGTGTATTGCAGATGTGATCAATAAAGCTCATAATTAGAAACTTCACTTTCAAGGCTCAGTGCTTCATTTAAGGAGCTCTCAGTAACCTGAGTCACAGCACGCAACACATTAAACGTGTATTTCAGTGCCCAGTATGTTTGCATGGAGTACACAGTAAATGTTGCAGAAGTTCTTCTACAGAAAATATAGAAGGCGGGCTAGGAAAAAGCAATGCATACTACCTCTGCTCTCACACCATGTTAGTGTAACCCACACACCTTCTGGGTGTGGTGTTGTGTCCCGTCTAGTGGCACTCAGACCACTTAGATACAGAGAGTTAAACAAGTCTGCCCTACAGCCTTAGCTAAGAGCCAGTTGGCTTTTAGCTCATGCAGTAGAGGCTCATGCACTAAGCTCCAGAGGCCCCGGGTTTGATCCCACCAATGACCGGGGTCTGGAAGCATTATATTAGCACTCTCAAACAGGGTGAAATTTTGCCACCCTTACATTGAGGATTACATTATTACTTGAACAGTCACTGGGAAACTACTGGAAACAGCAGGATTACTCCCCATGTCAGGTACTATTCAATGTGAGTAAAGCCTTCAGAATATGACCCCAGTAAGCACACAGGATCAGATCCTCTAGACCAACAGATCTATATCCACAGAAGTAAAAGGGCACACACTATCTTTATAGCTCCCCAGTCCTGCATGCAGCAGGTGCCAGCCCAGTCCCTGGTGCAGGGGAGGAACACAGGAATTGTCATACAATGTCAGACCATTGGTTCACCTAATCCAGAGCCCATCCTCAGTAGTGGCTAGTACCAGATGCTCTAGAAGAATGTGAAAGACACTCTGTCATAGGTAGCTGCGAGGAAACATGCCCCCAGGGAAAGCTTCCCCCTAATCTCCAATAATCAGAGGTTGGTTTATGCCCTGAAGTCTGAGCCCTGGTCTACACTAGGAGTTGAGGTCGAATTTAGCAGCGTTAAATCAATTTAACCCTGCACCTGTCCACACGACAAAGCCCTTTTTTTCGACTTAAAGGGCTCTTAAAATCGATTTCCTTACTCCACTCCAGACAAGGGGACACAATTAGACGGTATTGGCCTCCGTGACCTATCCCAGAGTGCTCCATTGAGACCGCTCTGGACAGCACTCTCAACTCAGATGCACTGGCCAGGTAGACAGGAAAAGGCCGGCGAACTTTTGAATTTCAATTTCCTGTTTGGCTAGCGTGGCAAGCTGCAGCTGACCATGCAGAGCTCATCAGCAGAGGTGACCATGATGGAGTCCCAGAATCGCAAAAGAGCTCCAGCATGGACCGAACCGGAGGTACGGGATCTGACCACTGTATGGGGAGAGGAATCCGTGCTATCAGAACTACGTTCCAGTTTTCCAAATGCCAAAACATTTGTCAAAATCTCCCAGGGCATGAAGGACAGAGGCCATAACAGGGACCCGAAGCAGTGCCACGTGAAACTTAAGGAGCTGAGGCAAGCCTACCAGAAAACCAGGGAGGCGAATGGCCGCTCCGGGTCATAGTCCAAAACATGCTGCTTCTATGATGAGCTGCATACCATTTTAGGGTTCAGTTGTTTGACTCCTTCAATGGAGATGGAGGCAACATGGAAGCAGGTTTTGGGGATGAGGAAGATGATGATGATGAGGTTGTATATAGCTCACAGCAAGCAAGCGGAGAAACCGGTTTTCCCGACAGCCAGGAACTGTTTCTCACCCTGGACCTAGAGCCAGTACCCCCCAAACCCACCCAAGGCTGCCTCCCGGACCCGCCAAGCAGAGAAGGGACCTCTGGTAAGTGTACCTTTTAAAATACTATACATGGTTTAAAAGCAAGCATGTTTAATGATTAATTTGCCCTGGCATTCGCGGCTCTCCTGGATGCACTCCCAAAGCCTTTGCAAAAGGTTTCTGGGGAGGGCAGCCTTATTCCATCCACCATGGTAGGACACTTTACCACTCCAGGCCAGTAGCACATACTTGGGAATCATTGTAGAACAAAGCATTGCAGTGTATGTTTGCTGGCGTTCAAACAATATCCGTTCTTTATCTGTCTGTGTTATCCTCAGGAGAGTGATATCATTCATGGTCAACTGGTTGAAATAGGGTCCTTTTCTTAAGGGGACATTCAGAGATGCCCGTTCCTGCTGGGCTGTTTGCCTGTGGCTGAACAGAAATGTTCCCCGCTGTTAGCCACGGGGAGGGGGAGGCAAAATGCAACCTTGGAACAAAAGCACATGTGCTATGTATGTAATGTTAACAGCAAGGTTTACCGTGAAAGAGTGTACCCATTGTTCTAAAAAATGTGTCTTTTTAATACCACTGGCCCTTTTCTTTCTCCACCAGCTGCATGTGTTTCAAGGATCACAGGATCTTCTCCTTCTCAGATGCTAGCAAAAATCAGAAGGTGAAAAAAACGCACTTGCGATGAAATGTTCTCTGAGCTCATGCTGTCCTCCCACACTGACAGAGCACAGACGAATGTGTGGAGGCAGACAATGTCAGAGTGCAGGAAAGCAGAAAATGACCAGGTGGAGAGGTGGCGGGCTGAAGAGAGTAAGTGGCTGGCTGAAGAGAGGGCTGAAGCTGAAAGGTGGCGGCAGTGTGATGAGAGGAGGCAGAACTCAATGCTGAGGCTGCTGGAGGATCAAACTAATATACTCCAGCATATGGTTGAGCTGCAGGAAAGGCAGCGGGAGCACAGACCGTCGCTACAGCCCCTGTGTAACCAACCACCCTCCTCCGTAAGTTCCATAGCCTCCTCACCCAGACGCCCAAGAACCCGGTGGAGGGGCCTCCTGTCACCCAGCCACTCCACCCCAGAGGACTGCCCAAGCAACAGAAGGCTGGCATTCAATAAGTTTTAAAGTTTTAAACTTTTAAAGTGCTGTGTGGCCTTGTCCTTCCCTCCTCCACCACCCTTCCTGGTGCTTCTCTCCTCCACCACCCCTCCCGGGCTACCTTAGTAGTTATCCCCCTATTTATGTGATGAATTAATAAAGAATGCATGAATGTGAAGCAACAATGACTTTATTGCCTCTGCAAGTGGTGATTGAAGGGAGGAGGGGAGGGTGGTTAGCTTACAGGGAAGTAGAGTGAACCAAGGGGCGGGGGGTTTCATCAAGAAGAAACAAACAGAACTTTTACACCATAGCCCGGCCAGTCATGAAACTGGTTTTCAAAGCTTCTCTGATGCGTACCGCGCACTCCTGTGCTCTTCTAACTGCCCTGGTGTCTTGCTGTGCGTAACCAGGAGTCAGGCGATTTGCCTCAACCTCCCATCCTGCCATAAACGTCTCCCCCTTACTCTCACAGATATCGTGGAGTGCACAGCAAGCAGTAATAACAGTGGGAATATTGGTATCGCTGAGGTCTAACCGAGTCAGTAAACTGCGCCAGTGCGCTTTTAAATGTCCAAATGCACATTCTACCACCATTCTGCACTTGCTCAGCCTGTAGTCGAACAGCTCCTGACTACTGTCCAGGCTGCCTGTGTATGGCTTCATGAGCTATGGCATTAAGGGGTAGGCTGGGTCCCCAAGGATAACTATAGGCATTTCAACATCCCCAATGGTTATTTTCTGGTCTGGGAATAAAGTCCCTTCTTGCAGCTTTTGAAACAAACCAGAGTTCCTGAAGATGCGAGTGTCATGTACCTTTCCAGGCCATCCCACGCTGATGTTGGGGAAATGTCCCTTGTGATCCACCAGTGCTTGCAGCACTATTGAAAAGTACCCCTTGCGGTTTATGTACTCGCCGGCTTGGTGCTCCGGTGGCAAGATAGGGATATGGCTTCCGTCTATTGCCCCACCACAGTTAGGGAACCCCATTTCAGCAAAGCCATCCACTATGACTTGCACATTTCCCAGGGTCACTACCCTTGATATCAGCAGATCTTTGATTGCGTTGGCTACTTGCATCACAGCAGCCCCCACAGTCGATTTGCCCACTCCAAATTGATTCCCGACTACTGGTAGCTGTCTGGCATTGCAAGCTTCCACAGGGCTGTTGCACTTGCTTCTCAACTGTAAGGGCTGCTCTCATCTTGGTATTCTTGCGCCTCAGGGCAGGGGAAAGCAAGTCACAAAGTTCCATGAAAGTGCCCTTATGCATGCAAAAGTTTCGCAGCCACTGGGAATCATCCCAGACCTGCAACATTATGTGGTCCCACCAGTCTGCACTTGTTTCCCGAGCCCAAAATCGGCATTTCACCGCATGAACCTGCCCCATTAGCACCATGATGTCCACAGTGCCAGGGCCCGTCCTTTGAGAGAAGTCTGTGTCCATATCCTCATCACTCTCATCACCGCGCTGACGTCGCCTACTTGCCCAGTTTCGCTTTCATAGAATATCAGGGTTGGAAGGGACCTCAGGAGGTCATCTTGTCCAACCCCCTGCTCAAAGCAGGACCAGAAGCTTTGCCAGGTTCTGGTGCTGCATATACTGCTGGATAATGCGTGTGGTGTTTAATGTGCTCCTAATTGCCAAAGTGATCTGAGCGGGCTCCATGCTTGCCATGGTATGGCGTCTGCACAGAAAAAAGGCACAGAATGATTGTCTGCCATTGCTCTGACATAGGGAGGGGCAACTGATGACATGGCTTACAGGGCTGGTTTACAGGGAATTAAAATCAACAAAGGGGGTGGCTTTGCGAGAAACTGAATGGCCCCCTCAAGGATAGAGCTCAAAATCTCAAGGATAGAACTCAAAACTGGGTTTAGCAGGCCATTGATTTCAAGAAGGGAGGGAGGAGAAAATAAATACAAAACAAACCTGGTCTATTTCTTGTTTTGAGCAACTTCATCTATCTCTATATATCTTGCTGGCAGCAGACTGTGCAGTACGACCGCTAGCCATCGTCATCTCCTGGGTGCTCGGCAGAAGACGGTGCGGCATGACTACTGGCCATTGTCTTCTGCTGACTGCTGATTAAAAGAGAGTGCATTGCCAGTAGGACTCAATCGCCATGAGATGAAACTTAAAAGGGAAATGACCTGGCTGAGTCACTCCCATGTTTTCCCAGGTGCCCTGACCTCGGTCAGTTAAAAGAGCACCCAGAACTACATTGACGATGGCTACCAGTCATACTGCACTATCTGCTGCCAAAAGGCAATAAACTGCTGCTGTATAGCAATGCAGTACCACGTCTGCCAGCAGCACCCAGGAGACATACGGTGACGGTTAGCTGAGCGGGCTCCATGCTTGCCATGGTATGGCATCTGCATAAGTAACTCAAGAAAAAAGGCGCAAAACGATTGTCTGCTATTGCTTTCACGGAGAGAGGGAGGGAAGGGGGGCCTGACGATATGTACCCAGAACCACCAGCGACAATGTTTTAGCCCCATCTGACACTGGGATTTCTACCCAGAATTCAAATGGGTGGCGGAGATTGCGGGAACTGTGGGATAGCTACCCACAGTGCACCGCTCCAGAAGTCGACGGTTGCCTCGGTACTGTGGGCACACTCCGCCGACTACATGCACTTAAAGTATTTGTGTGGACACACACACAATCAACTGTATAAAAATGCTTTCTACAAAACCAACTTCTATAAATGCGACCTAATTTCATAGTGTAGACATAACCTGGCAGTTTATATCCCTTCCTAGAATACTGTATCAAGTTCTGGTAATCCCATTTGAAAAAAGATATATTAAAGTTGGAAAAAGTACAGAAAAGGGCAACAAAAATGATTAAAGTCTGGAACAGCTTCCATATGAGGAGAGATTAAAAAGACTGGGACTGGTCAGCTTGGAAAAGAGACAGTGGAGAGGGGACATAACAGAGGTCTATAAAATCAGAAATGGTGTGGAGAAAGTGAATACGGAAGTATTATTTACTTCACATAACACAAGAACGCGGAGTCACCTAATGACATTAATAAGCAGCAGGCTTAAAACAAACAAAAGGAAGTACCTCTTCACACAATGCAGTCGAGTTGTTGGACTCTTTGTCAGGGGATGTTGAGAAGGCCAAAAGTATATCTGGGAGCACAAAAGAGTTCGGCTATGTGTACACTGTGCACCTGAGAGGGCACAGCTGTGCTGCTACAACAGTGCTGCTGTAAGGTATGCAGCGTAGCCGCTCTTTGTCAACAGGAGACAGCTCTCCTGCTGGCAAAATAAAACCACCCCAAATGAGGAACAGTAGCTTCGCCGTCGGGAGAGCATCTCCCACTGACAAAGTGCTGTCCACACTGGCGCTTTTCGTCAGTAAAACTTTTGTTGGTCAGGGAGTGTGTTTTTTCACACCCCTGACCAACAGAAGTCTTACTGAAGAAAGTGCAATGTAGACATAGCCTTAGATAAGCCCCAGGAGGATAGGTACACCAATGGCTATTTGCCAAGATGGTCAGGGACACAACCACATGCTCTGGGTGTCCCTAAACCTCTGACTGCTAGAAGCGGGGACTGAATAACAGGGAATGGATCACTAGATAAATTGCCTGTTCTGTTCATTCCCTCTGAAGCATTTGGTATTGGCCACTGTCAGAAGACAGGATATTGGGCTAGATGGACCATTAGTCTGACCCAGTATGGCTGTTCTTATGTTCTTAATGCTTGTTTATTTTTAATATGCACTATTATAACGGTCGGTATTCTTGTTAGCACAATAAATCTTCAATCCTTTAATGGATTTCTCCAGCCTTTTGGCTTCAGTGACCTCTTGGGCAATGAGTTCCATAGGTTAATTATGAATTGTATGAAAAAGTACTCCTGTTTATCAGATTTGAATTTGCTGCTGTTCAGATTTGTGGAAAGTCCTTTTGTTCATGTAGCATGAGAAAGACATGGTACATCAAGAATTGCTGTTCATTATTTTGTATTCATCTATCACCTGTTATTAATATTACTGCAACTACTACTAATAAATTAAACTTAGCACCTTGGAGCCCCAGTTATTCATCAAGACCTTACTGTGTTAAGTGCTACACAAACACATACAAAAGGACAGTCCTGTGCCAAGGAGCTTACAGTCTAAGTATAAGACAAGAGACAACAAATTGATACAGACAGATGGCAGAGTACAAGGAAGCAGCTAGAAAATACTGCTCAGCAGTCCCAATCTTTCCACTCTCTCTTTATTCCATGATCCTAATAATTTCTATCACCCTTCAGGCTGCTTTGTCGCATGCTTACTACTAACAGCTCACAGGCAGCCATGTGACAGCCAGAAGAAGGGGTCCTGGCTATCTCCTGCAGTCCCCTGTTATGTCCACTACACTGAGGGCTGGGAGTGGCACTAAGTGGAATTAACAGGCAAAGTTTCTAGATATAGCATTATATTGATCTCTCTCTCTCTCTCTCTCTCTCTCCCTCTCTCTCTCTCTCACACACACCCATACCCACACCCCCCTGCATTTTAAGGTTGCTCTGGATATATTAGCCAAACAAATGTGGGTAAGCAACAACTGTGTCGTAATTGTGTTCTCATTGTCAAAGGAAAAACGTTTGCATACATAAAAGGAGGGAATTAACTACTTATAACAAAGCCCATTGTCATAAACATTCAAAATATAATGTCGGGGTATAAAGGGGGTATTTATTCTTCTGCACAATATTATCTGATATGTAACTGACCGAAAAAAGGAGTTTCTATGTTCCACTAATCATTTTCCCTGATAAAATGTAAAGAGTAAAAATGACAAATCACAAAAAGAGTCTATTCATAAAACCACAAACACCTGGGAACCCTCTCTGCTAATTATCTTTCAGCAAATCAATAAATATACTCATAATGCCACTACCTAAAAAGGCTTCTAATCACATATTAAAAACTCAGCAAAGAGCACAGAAACATAGCAATTACAGAGCAGAACAATCATCCATCTATTTCTATCTCCCGTCACCAACTGTGGCAAGTACCACATACTTCAGAGGAAGTGCAAGAACCCCTATTGTTGGCAATTAAGGAATGTATACAGCTTCATCTGAACTCCACACAGTTGATAGCCAATGACTTCAAGAATGAGAGCTTATTTCTTTTAAACATATTTCATCCTAGCTCATGTAACTTAGGCTGTTGTTCAGTGCTAAGCTCTTGAACTTGACTGTGCTAGCGAAAGAGGAAGGCTGCTCCAGTAACGAGGGCCTTCGTGTAGGACCTGGGTTAAAGTCCCTGTTCTCCCACACACTTTCTTCACTGCTTGGAAAATGGGGTTAATATTACTTCCTTATCCCACAGTGGCACTGTGAACATTAAGGATTGTGAGGCACTGAGATACCATGGTAATGGGCACCACACAGTCCCACAGGTGAATTCTTCTAATGGGACAGAAAAATGACCATATTTGACCTCCTACTTGCATTAATCTGTCTTTCTACTCGAGCAAACAGGGTTGGATGTTGTTTCTGATTCAGAGAGGTCTGCTTAAGACTGACATAAAATTCCTCCTCTTGATGGTGCTGGACACACGGCCTCTTACAGAATGCCCAGCCTGGGAAGCCAGACTCCGAGCTGAAGTTCTAATAATCTGTAATTTCTGGATGATGATACAGTTAGAACATAGAGTGGATTAATAAGGCAATATCTAGGGGGAATAGCTCAGGCATTAACAGCTCATGTCTGCTACTGCAGCAGCATGTTGATTCGAACCTTTGAAAACCCTCTCAGGGCCTGGTTACACAACAGCTGTGTAGACCCTAACACACATGTTCAGAGCAGCCAGGATTCCTCTTCATTAAAGTGACTCTTTGAGGTGACTGACCTATTTTGCTAGGGCCGGACTTCCAGAGCTAAGCAGCAGCCCATCCAAACCATACAATCAAAAATAGCATTGCCCTCTAAAAGCCTCAAGGGAAATACACTTTCAGACCCAAACCCCACAGAGTTCTTGCCTACAAACCCTGATTTTTATGACAAGTTAGGTAGTTGAAATAGCTCTGGTCATAGTACCCTTTTCTCTTGAGAAGTATGTGTTGGTATCCTCATTACATGTACTTAAAAGGGTCTTTTCTACAAAGCTCCTCTCCATTTGCTACATCCTGTCCCTGGTGTCCTATCAAGGTTTGGAAAGAAGAAGTTACTGTGATTCTGGGAGTACCTTTCTCAGATCTGCAGAAGATCTCTGTGTGGCTGGAAAGTTGTCTCTTTCACCAACAGAAGTTGGTCCAATAAAAGATATTACCTCACCCAGGTTGTCTGTCTAGCATATAAAAAAGGCCTTTGAAGTCTATATCATGCTTTGAAGATGTAAAGTATGAAAGAAGTGCTAAGTATTATTTCTAAACCATTAGACTATTAGTATTTTTATTGTTGCATACTGTTCACACACACTCTCTCTCACATATAAACACACAGCAGTTCACTGCATATCCATGTTTTCCCCTTCTATATACATATGACTCCAGCATTATTTTTAACATTTAAGCGCCAGATTGAACTTTTGCTCACTGGCCATCCTAGGAACAGCCTAGGGAAAGAATTGTAACTCAGTCTCAGTTTCGTCTCTGTTCCTCTTTTCCTAAGGGGTGGAGTTGGGAGTGGGGAGGAAGCAATCTGGACCAATACTCTACCAAGCACAATTATTTCCTCTTCATCCAGGTCAGCCCTACTGTCTGATGCATTGTGGAGATTTAATAAACTCTCCATCTACTTCCTAAACTTCTCTGCCTCCCGCCTGTCCACTTGATGGGGCGAGGAGGTGGTTGCAAAAACTCAGTTTTCTTTCCCATGTCTGGAGATTCAAGATCTGGGGAAGATGCACAAGAGTGTATGTGGTCCTAATCTTTCTCCTATGTCCTGTATGGCCACATAAGGCTGGGATATAATCTGGCCTTAAGAAAACAACATTAACAATTACAAAACATGTCAAAGAACTAGTAAAACAGCATATTATAGGTACATTGAAACATTTCTTATGTGTGTTCACTGACTACTCACACAAAGATTCAGCAACACACTCTCACTGAACACACACAGTCTCTCTGACTTCATTTGTATTGCTTTCTGATATGAGTATTTAAATAGTGTTGTATATTAGATCCTTATTTTAGTAGCTGTTTAATACTCAAAGTTACCTGTGGAATCTGGTACAGTTTTCTCCATGTATTTACTACCCATCTGTTCATTTATGGAGCACGTTCTTGTAAGGGCTGACAGATCCTGAACCTGGGCTCTGGAGTTCCCAAGCAGCTGTCACACCCTAGCCACTACTGGGCAGCCCACATTCAACTACTGGAAATAAGGGGCTAGCAGAAATTTGACCCCTCCCAGAGGCATCCACCCAAGAGAATCCTGATTGGGGATGATGACCAGCCCCACCAATTGGCCCGACCGTACTCTTATCCCTACTTTGGGTCCTAGTTCCTGATTCCAGCTTTGGCCTCTGGCTCGGACCAGTAGGTATGATCATCCCTGCTTCAACCACTAGTCAGACCACTCTTGTCCCAGTCTTGACAGCTCTTACTATTTGCCTGTCTGTAATAGTTAATAAATGTTCTTGTCTAATCATAATAATGTAATGGGACCTGTGATGACAGACGGTTTGCATGGGAAGCAGATGTTGGTGTTTACCTAGATGTAATTTACAATGATGAGTGGTGGTAATTGGAGTTGTTATTTTCTTCTGTTGGTGCAATATGGCATATATTACAAAGCTGCAAAATGTCTCCCATGCAGTCATTATGGCCTGTCAGGTCAGTATCATGCATTTTAAAGAATTCCTTGAATACATGTTTACATAGCCTGTATTTATAATGTGTTTAAAATATTTCTCTACATGATGTACTGCTACAGGCTTCCTCCAACCCGTTTGTCTTTCCAAAATGATTTATTCTAAAAGCAAAGGCAATAATTCCATGCAATTTTTAGAAAATTATTTGTTTAAATATTAATTTGGCATTTATGAAAAGTGTCAGCCAATTTAAATCCTGGGGCAGTGGGTGGAGCTTATCTACACAAGGAAAGGCTCAGCTTCTGGGTCAGTCTGACAGTTCTGAAGACTAAATGTGGCAGGCTTTGTTAAGGTTCAGATATTATAGGCAGCAGAATATTTAGAACCAAACCTCAGAATCCTTCCATAGTCATACATCACAGACAAAGGCATAACAAGAGCCAGTGGCTGGAAACTGAAGACAGCAAAGGCCAGAAACCTTTTAATAAACACAGAGGGTAGTTAACTGTTGGAACAGGTTACTGAAAGATGTAGTAAATTCTACATCACTTGGAGTCTTTAAATCTAAACTGACTGTCCTTCTAAAACAGATAATATTATTCAACCTCAAATAGTTGGACAGGGATCACTGGTGAAATATTATGACCTGTATTATCGAGGAGATCAGAACAGAGGACCATAATGCTTCCTTCTTGCCTTAAAATCTGTTACATTGTTAAATAGAATCAGATAGCCTTATTTCTCATTTTTTTTATTTGAATCCATACTTTCTTTCATTTTCCATATCTCTCAGATCCCAAAGACAACTAAATATAACCTCTGAAACGTCAGATGTATCTTCACCGCTCATGTTTTGAATTTAAAGCTGTTGTTCATGTGCTCATCATCTATAATAACTCCAATGGTTTCCAAATATTGATTTGTCCAAAATATGCCATGTCAGCTTCTACTTGACAACGGGAATGTATCATCCCCTTTTTCAAATTTTCACTTGCTTTTTATTCGTTGCAGAATCCAGGTCAAAATATCCTTCTTTGTTTTTAAGATCCTGCACACATTTTATTCTTACTATGCCTCTAATTTGTTGAAACTCACTAGTAAGATATAAAACTATAAGCATTACTGGTCATCTCTGTGCGTATGTGGGATGGAGCAGGAGTGGGGCGGATTGGCCTGGGACTGTCGCAGGGGAGTTTTACTGGGACTGACTGCATTGGGGATGGGATAGCAGGGGGTGGCTTCACTGGAGGGACGATACCTGAGCATGTAACCTGAGCCAGGAGGGGGGTTGGGGTGAGGTGACACCTTTTGCCCGGGAAGCTGGACAAAGGCTGGAGGAGGAGCTGGGGTGGGGAACTGTTTGGGACTGTGTTCCTGTTGTCCAATAAACCTCCCATTTTACTGGCTGGCTGAGAGTCACGGTGAATCGCAGGAAGAGGGAGGTGCAGGGCCCTAACTCCCCCACACTCCGTGACAGTATGTGTCTGTGCGCCCGAAACTCACAACATTCTGTCCCCAGTTCAATGTATAATCTAGGTATGTTTTTCCAGGGGCAGCCTTTTCCTTGGTTGTTCCTAAATCCTGGTAAAGAATCTGGACACAATGTCTATAGGACATTATACATCCCTATTTCTTTTTATCTAGGCCCAACAAAGAAAAAACATTCTACTTCCAAGCCAATTTTTTTGTATTTTAATGAAGCCAATAAAAATGTAATACTTGTTGGTTTCACTTCTAGTAACACTTTGTGGACTCATAGCAGCTAATGCTAGAACAGACTTCTCAGATGTTGTTACGAATTACACCTGGTAGGACACGCACACAACTGCTGCGAATTACACCTGGTAGGACACGCACACCACTGCTGCGAATTACACCTGGTAGGACATGCACACAACTGCTGCGAATTACACCTGGTAGGTCACGCACACAACTGCTGCGAATTACACCTGGTAGGACACGCACACAACTGCTACGAATTACACCTGGTAGGACACGCACACAACTGCTGCGAATTACACCTGGTAGGACACGCACACCACTGCTGCGAATTACACCTGGTAGGACACGCACACCACTGCTGCGAATTACACCTGGTAGGACACGCACACCACTGCTGCGAATTACACCTGGTAGGACACGCACACCACTGCTGCGAATTACACCTGGTAGGACACGCACACCACTGCTACGAATTACACCTGGTAGGACACGCACACAACTGCTGCGAATTACACCTGGTAGGACACGCACACAACTGCTACGAATTACACCTGGTAGGACACGCACACAACTGCTGCGAATTACACCTGGTAGGACACGCACACAACTGCTACGAATTACACCTGGTAGGACACGCACACAACTGCTGCGAATTACACCTGGTAGGACACGCACATAACTGCTACGAATTACACCTGGTAGGACACGCACACAACTGCTGCGAATTACACCTGGTAGGTCACGCACACAACTGCTGCGAATTACACCTGGTAGGACACGCACACAACTGCTACGAATTACACCTGGTAGGACACGCACACAACTGCTGCGAATTACACCTGGTAGGACACGCACACAACTGCTGCGAATTACACCTGGTAGGTCACGCACACAACTGCTGCGAATTACACCTGGTAGGACACGCACACAACTGCTGCGAATTACACCTGATAGGTCACGCACAGTTCGAATCTAGGCTGAGGCACAGAAACAAAGTCCACAACTGCAGAGTTCCCAAAAAACACCAAGTTTATTACGCTCGAGTGTGGTGCCTCCCTGCTAGCCAGGAGGGGGACCCCGAATACAGATTATACAAAGGTTATATACTTTTTAGCAAAGCATGTTGCCCTCGTGCATCGGAAACCTTAGCCAATAAACAAACCCTTTTCTTATCTACCACCTATCCCTGCTTGGTGCATTCCTCGTGCTAAACTAGTATGTTAATTACACAGCATGGTCCTAAAGCCATGCATCAGTAACTTTTATTATCAGGATGGGAGGCCAGGAGATAGGGAGTTAGGGACTGACAAAAAACACATACCGGGAGTCAAGGCAGGCTGGAGACAAGAAGGAGGATTTTCACAGGAATGCAGTATCTAAGGAACACTCCTCCTGGTGCATGATGTGCTTGCTTTTAGACAATGGTGGGCCCCAAACCAAAATGGAGTCACATGTGCTAACTTTTCCTTAACAGTGTTAAGACCATAAGGAACCAGTATGATAATGTAATTTCACTTAGCCCAATCTAGGATCCCACTGTATCTTTACAAACTTTTTGTCAAGTCTAGTTTTAAATGTTCCAAGTAGTGGAGCATCTACCATAGCTGTTGGGATACCCTTCCACATCTAAAATCTCACTTTAAGGACATATTTTTTCTGATATTCAGTTAATTTTCCTTTCCTAATTTCAGCCCATTGCTCTCCCTGTATTATGCTAAAAAATTGTCTTTCCCTCCTTGGTGTTTAGACCCTTCAAATATTTATAGACTGTTACCGTGTCCCATTTTAAGTCATTTCATAGCCAAGCTGTGAATAGTTAGCACTTGTAATCAATCCTCAAACATCAGTCACTCCAGAAGCCTAATCTTTTTTGCAGCGTTTTTCTGATCTGCCTCCAATTTGTGATTATCTTTCTGATAATGAGATGCCCAGAGTCAAACGCAATGGGCCTTGTCTTCAGCACATGTAAATCAGTGTAGCTCTGCTGAAGCCAGTGAAGCTATGTTGATTAACATGAGCTGAGGTCATGGCCCAACATTTCTGGACTGACGACACCAGAACTGTCTAGAGAGGAAGTACTACCCCTTTGTCCTAGAGCATAATTCTTCTGCACATGCAGCCCAAATTCATATGGGGCTGTGGTTGTTTTTTTTTAACTTTGCAAAGTCTGTTAAATGTAATGTCTGCTACCACTTCCTTCAGAATTACTACTTTCCAGGTATCTTCCTCCTACTGACTATCTGTGTTTTTACTTCTTTTTTCTGTGTGTGTGTGTGTATGTGTGAGGTTGGGTAGGGGCTTCCCTGAGTCCCTTCAAGTGACCACTTCAAGTCATTCAGTTCATAGCATATGAGGGGTTCTCTCAGTAAAACAAACAGACAAATAAAACGTCCTATCCTCCCTCATAACAAAGGGGAATCTGAGTGAAAGCAATTCAGTCTTTCTGAATTCAGCTTTTTGGGCTTGGCCTATGAGTGGGTCTATTGTTTTTTTATTAGGGTCTACCTTCAACCCCTCCTCTTGCTTTGCAGCTGGTCCATGCAGCTTTTGGAGGATTCTCCCTCTTGACTGATCTTTCTGTGGTTAGCAGTCTCTGAGGTGGAGCAGCCCTCCTCCTGTTCACTACCCCTTGCTGTAGCAGGTTTTCCCTTTTTAAGATCCTCCTCTCCAGGCAGCGCAAGCCTTGCAGGTGTGTCTAGTTAGTGCTGATCAGGCCCAGAAGAGTGCGTTAGTCTCCTCCACACCAGAGTGAGGGAGTGCCCCTTCATAATCCTCGAAGAAGTGAAACAGAAAAAAATAATATAATCTGTGACCTGGTGTTGCAGAGGGAACCATGGCTGGAGGAATTGCTGGTAGCATGGCTCCAGTGGAACTGCATTACCAAAGGAGATGGCTTGGGTCCAGGAAGGATTTCGGTGCTTAACTGGGAATTGGGAGATATGAGCTCAATTCCCTGCTCTGCCACAGACTACCTGTATGACCTTGGGCAATTCACTTAGGCCCAGATTCACAAAGGGACTTAGGTGTTGCAATACTCCGCATCGCCATGCCAACCTTTAGGGTGCCCAGAAAATCACAGGAACAACACTGTGACCCACAAACCCTGAGTCAAGGCACCTCAGCTCCCCATACAATGAATGGGGAGAGAGACGCTCCTTAGAAAGCAATCCACAAAAGCCAGCATACTAGGCCGGGGGCCACCACAGCTAGACAATGGGAGATGCCAGTGAGGGGGAGTGTCTAGGCAGGGCGGCCCTCACAGAGTTAAATGCCATCTGCAAAGAGGTGCATTTGTCTCTGCTAGTGATCGACAACAGGGAACCTCCCCCTTGTAGCCAGGCAGCTTAGGTCCCTAAGGCATTTCTTGAAGAAGGACTTAGGCACCCGCAATGCTCCACACAAAATAACTGATGATGCCACCCAACTTATAAATTTTAGGCCACTAGTTAAAACATTCACCGGGGATGGGGGAAACCCAGGTTCAAGTCCTCCCTCTGCAAGCGGAGAGAGGAGGTATGAACATGGATTTCTCACCTTTCAGGAGAGTGCTCTAACCACTGGGCTATGGAACATACTGAGGCAGGGCTCCCTTAAGCTGTTCTACTTTGAATAAATAAAGTGTGATTGGAACGGGGCACTGGATTCTGGGTCTCCCATCTCCCATGTTAGTGCTTGTAGCAGGTCGATGACTCACTGGCATGACGCTTCCTGCTGGTCGTCCAGGAATTAGCTCATTTCCAGCCTCAGAGCGCCTCTTGCTGGCTGGTGTCTTGCCTGCCACAGGCCCGATGTCCACCTTAGACCCCTGGGCCCCTTTACCTTGGGTTTCTGCCCCCAGCAGCACCCCAACGCTCTGGGTCTCCCCTCCCAGGGGAACCCCCAACCCTCTATACCCACCTTGCCTCAGTGGCTATCGCCTGTCATCATCTAGCCCCCTTTCCCTGGGGCAAACTGCAGTCTGTGATGGCCACTCATCACTGGCAAAACTGGGCCTTAGCTGCCTAAGTCTGAGGTTTAGGCGCCTAAGTACCTTTGTAGATCTGGGACACAGTCTCTCTATGCCTCAGTTCCCAGTCTCTAAACATGGGAGTAATAACACTTCAGTACCTACCAGGGATGTTGTTAAGATAAATATATTAATGACTGTGAAGTTCTGAGATATTATGGTAATGAGGGACATCTAAGTATGATAGATAATTCATACGTAATTTTCTGCCATGTCATGCCCTTTTTGTGGCAAGTTAATGCTCACTTTTCTACTGTCAAAAATAGGGGAATAGTTCACTGTATTATTTTTACTGGACTTTACAGCATTGGCATAACAAGTAGGATATCAATAAAAGAATGACAACCAAACTTGTTTTATGTAGCACTAAAAAGCAAAGCTAGCTATCCCACCTACTCCAGACACCATGCCTTCTCTTCTCTGTAATCTTATGATCAGCTGAGGAATTCTAAAGCCATTTACCTATTTCTTGTAACCAGGGAGGTCTGTAAATCCTATCCAACACATTGCTCTCTATTATCAGTAGCATTATTAAATATATGGATCACAATAAACTTTGAGCTGGGCCCCAATGCAAATTCTAAATTACCCTTTTTTCCAGAGATCCGGATCCATTCCAATACTTAAAAAGACTAAAATATCTATACACTTGTATTTGTGTTCCCCTAAACTGTATAACTTTTAGCTTTAATACCAGTAAGAACAATTTCCCATAGAAGATTGCTGGGTGAAAGATGGGAACAAAGTAAGTTAGGGTGCAAGAATGGATTACATGAGAATGGCATGAGTAAAAGCTCAGCTGGTGTAAATCAGCATAAATCTTTTAATTTCAGTGGTGCAATGCCAGTTTACACTAGTAGGAAACAGACGGGAATGCCATTACTTCCTTGAAAAAGACATTAAAATGCAGTGCAATAATAAGAAAGTAGCCAGATGACAAATATAGTGATTATCCTCTTTATAGATCTATATTATATCAAAAATATAACATGAATTCATATTGAAAAGCAATTAAAATATCAAAAAAGAAAACACAGATGACTCAGAAAAGATGATAATATCAGTACTGGATGGAAAATACAAATTTTGCCCTGCAATAAAAGTATTTGAAGTGAAGACAGTACTGATCTGTCTATCATGAAGCTAATCCCCTAGAACGTATTAGAAAGAAGAGCATGCTAAATATGCTGAATTGGCAATATTTGAAAGAATAACTTACATGTTGCTGTAAAGCTCTCTTGGTTATATTGAATTCTTATGTATATTTTTCCTAGCATGTAATATAAAAAAACACTGTTTTAAATAAATCTGCCTTATTGGAAATATATTGCAGCTCAGATGGCATTTGGTTTCAAACCAAGATAGCATCTTCCCTGGGGAACATTCTGTTGTGCTATATTTACTTGAAAAAGTTCAAAAGCCAGGCAAATTTGTAATGCAGAAATGCAGAAGGAATGATCTGCTGCCCAGTCTGCACTTTTGTAAACTGTTTACCATATTCTTTTTTCCTTCATTGTTTTCTAATTTATACACTTTATCTGGACTTTTAGTTGTAAACGAGCATTTTCTGCTTGATTTCCTTCAGAACTGTTTAGTAGGACTTGCGTGACTTCAAATTCCACAGGGAAGACTAAACCAAATGCCATCTAAGCCATAAGCCATATGTCAAAATTACTTTGCACTCACTACCAAGGGAGTCACATAATAGCATGGGAGTCACAGATGATCACATTTGCTCAAATAATCGTAATCATAAAATTGGGATACAAGGAATTCATTTTTTATGCTATAAAAATGCATTTGGAGAGAAAATCGAAAGCCTGAAAGATGTTGTATATATTACCATTGAATTTTGCTTTCAACTGGTATAGTCATAGAAATAACCAAATCTCCTCTTTAAACAACTCTTTCACACTTACCAAATGTGAATCCTTATTCAAACGAATTAGACTTGCATCATCTGCATGTACCAGCCACATTTCACTGAGACAGAGATACAATTCATAATAACCTGTGTGGAAGCATGGGAATTGGAAATGGAAAACACCTAGGGAATTAGGTCACCTGCTCCATCAGTCTCAACAGGCCTGTCCTCTACATCAAGGCTTCTCAAGCTATCTGATGTGGGGGACCGACAATTTTTTTTTCAAATGTGTGCGCAGACCGGCAACCAATGGCTCGCAGGCCGGCGCCGGTCCGAGGACCACCACTTTGAGTAGCACTGTTCTACAGTGCACTCTGGAGCGTTATGTGCAGTCCATCTCTCAATAACACCAGTGATGGGATTTCCTGCACTATCTTTAAGAAACTATTCCACAGTCCTACTTGACCTCACTATTAGGAATTTTTCCTGATATTCATGATAGTCCACTAAGTGCTAAATTGTGGCTTTGCCATGAGCCCTGTGTATAGGGCAGGGCACTGTTGTGACACCACAGGAGTAGCCCAGAAAGATGGTGACTAACAGGGGTGAAAGTAACACAGAAGACTTATGGGAAGGGGCAGGGCCTCAGGCAGAAGGGGCGGAATCTTGGGCGGAAGGGGGCAGAGCTGGGAGGGGGTCAGCCTCCCCCAGCCAGCCCATTCATGCTGCCTGGCCCCTGCCACTCAGGGCTTCAGCGGCAATTTAAAAGGGCCTGGGGCTCCGGCCACTGCCGCGGTAGTGGCAGCGGTGGCTGGGAGCCCCAAGCCCTTTTAAATCACTGGGCCCCGGGGCAGCCGCCCCTTCTAAGCCTTCCCCTCCCCCCTGTCAGCGGCCCTGCCTGTAGGGTCCCTAAAAGTGCTATATTGGGTAGAGCTGGGTGAATAATGAATTTTTTGTTCTTCTGGCAATTCCAGAAAAAAATATTAATTTTGGGTGAAACAGGAAACAACCTTTCTCAAAATTTTAAGTGAATCAAAAAGTTGAAAAAAAATGTGAGGTCAGGATGAAATGAAACATTTTGTTTCAACCAATTTGAATATTTTTATTGCAGGCATTCGTCAAAAGCCTAGGAGCAGGGATTAGGTTCAGAAAATACTACGGAGGGCCTCCCTTACAGCTTTTAGCCCACTGGTTAGGGTATTCACCTGGGATGGGAGACCCAGGGTCAATTTCTCCCTCTTCCTGATGTGGAAAAGGAATTTGAGCTCGGGTCTCCCCCATTGCAGAAGAGTGCCCGGTGGGCTATACGATATTTTGGTGTGGTGCTCTCTTGGTCTCTCCTATTGAAGTTGTTCCACTTTGTATGAATAATTTGGTAGTCCTTGAAGCAAGGACTTGAAATTGGGTCTCCCACATCTAGGTGTGTGCCCTGACCACCAGACTAGAGAGTCATTCTTATTTTTTCTTTGTCCCAATGTCAATGGGTCAGGGAAAGAGAAGCTAATGAACGCATGGAGGGCCCCATGCAATCTGAGAGACACCTCACACCCTCGCATGCACTTGCTAGCAAATTCCAAGGGGTTCCCTAGCTACTGACTGAGGATTATGGGGTGTTTCTGACCCTTAGCTTTTTCATTACTTCAAATGGCAGTCAGTGTGGATGAGTTTCCTTGCTGGATGGTGCAGGGTTTGGTGAATTACAATTTGTTCCATTCTTCTCCCTGAAGTTCCTAGAGATATGTAGGCTGCAGTCCCCACTGGACAAGTGCCTGAGAAGCCTGGGGATGTGTTGCCACCCAGAACCTTGAGAAAGCTGGGTAAGGTACTATCTGTCCCAAGATGAAGTGAAATGGGCAGGTAAGGGGACAAAGCACTGGGTTCTCCCCATTTATTAGCATAAGATCCAGGCAATGCTTCACTTTTCTTTCCCCTGCTTTCAAGCTCTTGGGGTTTTGTAAATTATGTGATAAGTAAGTACACTTATGACTTAGCAACCTTAAGTGAGTTGGTTAAACTTTTTTTTTGTCTTTTCCTTTAAGCACTTACAGATTTTTGTCTCTATTTTTAGTGCATTATTTTCCTGAGAATTGAAGACAGACTTATTGGATGGTAAGTGATAGTTTCCCCCTCTTTGTTTAAAGGTTGTGCCCATATTTGCTTCATTTAGACCCTCTGAATCTTCCCCATTCTCAACTTTTTGAGAATTAATTGTGAATGGTTTCATAAATCCATCCGCTAGTTCCTTTGACTCCCAGAGATTTTTGTCAGCTGGACCTTCTTATTCACAAAGATTCCATTTTTCCAGCTATTCTACCTAATTTTAATCAACACATGTATGTTGGTAAGGCCTTGATTGCTTCCTAAAAGCGAGGTTCTTCTTGGCCTTTATGCAGGTGTGCCGCATGCCTCGGGGATGAGAAGGAGCACTCCTGCTCTCTACAGCCCACATACTGGCCAAGGCAGAATTCCAGTGTGGGCCTTTGAGAACACAGAGACTGCTTCCTTGCTACTTAGGTGAGTCCATGAGATTTGAGCTCCTAACTCGCATGCTTTAGGAAATCTGAGAGCTCTGCAGATTTGAATTGCTCTGCCTGCACATACCACAGGTCAGGTAAAGCTCGAAGAGTAGCAGTGCAAGCTTCCTACCATCATCATAAACATGTTTTGGTCCTTTCTTGCAAGGACTATTTCTAGATGTGAGAAGAGAACTGTTAGTACATGCCTTGTTCTGTCCTCGGCTTCTGCAGAGATTGCTAAGAAGGATGTCAATTACCACATATTCGTTTCACAAAAAACATCAGTCATCAGATAGAAAGGAACCTCGGTCCTGTCAGCACTACTTCTGAACACTTTGGTTTCAAAATATGCCAAAAACCAGAAGAGTTAAATATTATCCTTTATTCGTCTAAATTCCAGTTACGCACTGTGGAAAAATGTAGATGTAATCTGCTGGTTACCATTTCTGATATAAAATAAAATGAATTTTAAACTCACATTTCTGAGCTCTAAATTCAATTGCAGTTTTTCTAAGTGTCTCTTGGGTTTTAACCATTACTTTGCGATACCTTCTTAGTTTCTTCTGAGCAACAGGAAATAAAGGACCACTGACAGCAGCCATGCATGAAGGATGATCAGCTGAAAGACAGAACTAAACAAAAAACACAAGCTATTTTTTCCCCACCAGTCTGCTAATTTATCTCAATGGAAAGCTGCGGTGCTGCTTTTCTGCCACAATTTGGTACTGGGTGAAACTATAAACAAACAGCACTTGCAAGTCTAGTCACTTGATTCCAAGATGACAGCCTTCAGATGACATTGCTGGCCTCTTCTGAATTCAGAGAAGATAAATTCCTTAGTGTTCTTGAACTGTTAAAGTGTACTAAGGCCTTTACTTCTGAATAAAAAGGCAGGAAAACAGAGGAAAGTAATGGCTTGTCTACCTGGAGAGTTAGTCTGAAATAGCTATTTCTGATTTTCACACATGGCGTTTTTCTCTTATTCCAGAATAAAAATGCTTTATTGCTAATTAGCATAATCCACAAAGTAAATCACTCTTATTGCTGGAATAACAGCATCCACACATGTAGTTAATCAAGAATAGTTAATCCACTTTAAACTCACACCCTACTTTATTCCAGGTTAACTTCCATGTTAGCAACACTCAGTTGGACTTTCTTTCTCTATATTTCTTTTTGAACTTTGTATTAGGGTTCAGGGAAGAGGTTTTTTTCATAAAAGTAGGATACCCTTCTAGGTTCTCTCCTGTGCACCTTCAGTGACAGTCTGCGATATCATATAATAACAATCGCATGAAGTAGTGGCATCGCTATTAACAAGAACTGATCAAAATCTGGCAGAAAGTTTTTGTTGGGTTTTAGTTGAAAACTAAGTTTTTCCCAGAAAAAAATCTCATTTCTGACAAGTGTCTTTTTCAAAAAAAGTTGAGGAAAAATTCAGCGATTAAAACAGTTTGGTTGTTTTTTTTTCAAATTTGGGGGAAATTAGCTAGTTTATCTAATTCTTTACTTTTCTCCTATAGAAAAGTTGGCATGTTAAAGGAGTGATACAGTAACACTTTCATTTTAAAGGTGTTGTTTTTCACTTTTAAAAGTAACACTTTTACTTTTAAGTGGTAATTTCACTTTTAAGTGCTAAAGCATTACTTCATCTGTGAAAGTAATGCTTTCAACACTTTCTTACTGTTTTATGAGAGGTAAACAATGGAAGAGAAACTGTGGATTTTTGTATACTTTTTTAAAATTTTTCCAGTGGGAAAGCCATTGTTTCTCAACAGAAAAATTCTAAAAGTGATTTTTTCCCCCCACACATGGAGAAAATTCCCATTTTCCAACCCACTTTAATTAACTTTTTGTAACTCTGACCCATGTCAGCTAATTGTGGCAGGAGAATAAAGACCAGTGTGTCACCATCATGCCTGAATATCACATCTTTATAACAATTAACATTGGGTTATATCTTCTGGAGCACTGACAGAAGCTTCCCTACTGTTGAGTTTGTCTTCTGGGTCTAGTCCTTTGGTGCTGTGTAACTACAAAAGGCTCAAGCTAATCTGTCATATACCTCTGGTCTTATGGAACATTGCAGGGGCTTAGCTTCAGCCTTGTGGAATTTAGGAGCCCTATAGAATAAGAGCTGCTGGTTAGCTGAAACATCAGTTTCACAGAATTTTCTGATGTCCCTTGAGACCTTTGTAACAAATCCAGGGCAGCTTCTGGTGGTCTGGGGTGGCCATGTAGGCACCCTGCCTCAGTTTCAGTCTGAGTTTCAAAAATAATTCACATACATGTAAGCAGAGACAGGGTGGGCTCCACCCTGACATCTGGTGGTGAGGTGTGGCAAGTTGTGGAAAAGAACTTCAGGGGCTGATCTCATTTGCATAGGCACACCCACCCCGCCTAGAATGAGGCCATAACTGCCCAAATGGTCACTTTGGCTGCTGTGGGATCCCCAGTGTCTCTGTTATTGGGGCGGGAAGAATAAATTGTTAGTACCCTGATTATGGGAACTGTGCTTGGAACTGTACTTGGCCTTTTTGTTATGATGGAGGACTCACCATCAACTGAGTAGCACTCACTAGGCAAGGGACATGGGTTCTAAAACTCTGTGAATTGAGAGAAACTTGAGACAGGTATTAGTGCCTGGTGGTGTAGGCCCCTTTGTGAGGGCCTGAAGCACCAATTGCACCTCTGTCTCTCTCCACTGTGGAATGTCAGAGCTAATTTTGGGTCTATTAAGAGTTTTGTTACAGGTACTGTGCTGAATTCACTTCAGCCTTATGGTGCACCAGCACTAAGGCTCCCACTACTATGAGCTGAAATCACTGAGCACTGTGTCAAGTAGTGGGGAGCCGGAAGATCTAGTGTGCAGCGGAGCTATTTGTGAGACGGCGGGGTGAGCAGAGCTGTTCGTGAGACGGCGGTGTGTTCGTGAGACGGCGAGCTGAGCGGAGCCGGTCGCGAGACGGCGGTGTGTTCGTGAGACGGCGAGCTGAGCGGAGCCGGTCGCGAGACGGCGGTGTGTTCGTGAGACGGCGAGCTGAGCGGAGCCGGTCGCGAGACGGCGGTGTGTTCGTGAGACGGCGAGCTGAGCGGAGCCGGTCGCGAGACGGCGGTGTGTTCGTGAGACGGCGAGCTGAGTGGAGCCGGTCGCGAGACGGCGGTGTGTTCGTGAGACGGCGGGGTGAGCGGAGCCGGTCGCGAGACGGCGGTGTGTTCGTGAGACGGCGAGCTGAGCGGAGCCGGTCGTGAGACGGCGGTGTGTTCGTGAGACGGCTAGCTGAGCGGAGCTGGTCGTGAGACAGCGGTGTGTTCGTGAGACGGCGAGCTGTGCAGAGCGGAGCCGGTCGTGGTGGAGCGGAGCAGAGCCCTGTGGGGCAGTCAGCTTCAGGACACGTAAGGTGCCCCTTACCTCTTTCCCCCACACCCAGGCACATTTTAGCCAGACTGGGGAGTAACACTCTGCAGATGAACTTTTGAACTCCGGGGCTGGACTTTTTTTGGACTTTGGGTGATTTGTGGATTGCTGGACTCAAGAGATGTTTGGGTTCTGGGACTCAAGAAACTGAGGGAAAGGATGTGGCCCAATTTTTCTGGGGTGGGTCGGTGTTCATGGTTTGGTTAATGAACACTAGTTGTGGTGTTTCCCCAATTTAATGCTGATGTTGTTTACCTCATGTTATTAAAGATTCTCTACTACACCAAGACTCTGTGCTTGCGAGAGGGGAAGTATTGCCTCCTTGAGGTGCCCAGGGGGTGTGTAAGATTTTCCCAGGTCACTGGGTGGGGGCTCGAGCCAGTTTTGCATTTGCTTTAATGTACCCTGTGTACTGAAGCCGGTCCTTGCTGCTATCAACTTGGCCTGGCAGAAGGGTTACATACACGTGGAATCTCTAAAATGGTACTCCTTTTTTCTTGGGATCTAATTCATTCAGATTACTCAGTTCCCCTTTAGTTTCAGGGGCACGTGGGTGTGTCCAATCCAGGCCTCCCTGGCCTTTAGAGCCTCTTAAATTCAGGGGTTTAACATCCCTGCTTCCCAGATCCTGTGTGTTCTGCTTGGAGTCCTAGCCCCTAGCTAATCCCTCAAGTCTAGGCTCTCACAGCCCTCCTGTCTGGGACTGTGGCTTTAAGTTCTTGCCTCCCTAGCCCATAACTCACCACTCAAGTTTAGGGGTTGTACAGCCCACCTCCTTGGGACTGTACGCTGGTTAACTTCTTTCCCCTAGAAGGTGATTTCAGCAGCTTTCTCTCTAAGTGGACTTGAAGCTCTTTTTTGAGTCATCTGATCACTCCTTGACCTTCTCAGGTGGGTCTGATTATCCCAAACACCTGTTTGAGCCAGCTGGAGGACAGGTGAACCTTTCCTGGCCCACTCAACAGGCTCCAGGTCCTAAGCCTTTAAAGGAACAGTGGTCTGGGTTTTTTCTATACCTTCCCTCTCCCAGACACTGTCCAAAACACTGCTTCAAGGCCTTCGTTCACTTTCCCTGGACACATGGAAAGGGGTAACTATCTCCTCGGGCTCAAAGAGCCAGTAACCCATTACCGTAGGGCTCTTCTGTGGAAGAAAGTTAAAATGAGGAACATCTTAGAAGAAATCATTATATTGGCCTCTTCCTCGGGTGAAAAAATGCAAAAGAAACCTATGTAGAAGGTTTGGGGGAATACTGTGCTAAAACTGCATTATAAAATTCTCCCTCAGCATACTTGAGTTAATGCAGCATTGTATAAAAGCCCTCCCAGTTTTTTGATAAAATTCCTAAAACTGCTGGATTAGATTGATTTATTTTTAATCAGCACTTAACAAGACTGTTGTTCCTTCTACTGCACACTGGATGCCACAATAGGTGCCTCATTTCCAGAAGCCAGTGTAGTATTTGCTTTCTGTTAAATATTGAACTGCTGCTAAAGTAACCTCTAATCAGCACTTAACGAGGCTATTGTATTCCATTACTTCTACTGCAGACTGAATGCCATCACAGGTGCCTCATCTCCTGAAGCCACTCTAGTGCTTGTGTTCTGTTAAATATTGAATTATTAGTAAAACAACTCCTAAATCAGTGGTTCTCAAACTTTTG
Organism: Lepidochelys olivacea; assembly: GCF_965140295.1. NCBI lineage: Eukaryota > Metazoa > Chordata > Testudines > Cheloniidae > Lepidochelys > Lepidochelys olivacea. The sequence continues at coordinate 36,465,794 of NC_140411.1, read as the reverse complement.
TACTGGTGACCCCTTTCACATAGTAAGCCTCTGGGTGCAACCCCCCTTATAAATTAAAAACACTTTTTAATATTTTAACACCATTATAAATGCTGGAGGCAAAGCAGGGTATGGGGTGGAGGCTGACAGCTCGCGACCCCCATGTAATAACTCATGACCCCATGAGGGGTCCTGACCCCCAGTTTGAGAACCCCTGTCCTAAATAGAGCTGTTTCATTATGAAATTAAAAGGTGCTAGGATAAGTGTACTTTTATGAAACTTAGTATTTATCATGAAGAGCACAATTTGGAACCTGGCCTGTAAACTCTTATGCGTATGCATAGTGCTTATTTCAGTGCCTTCATTGAGATGTGGTTTGACTTGGTACCATGAGACATTTTGATTAAAAAACTAGAATGATATAAAATTAACATGATGCACATTAAATGGATTAAAGACTGGCTAATTGATAGGTCTCAAAATTTAACTGTAAATGGATAACCATCAGCAAACAGGTGTTTCCAGTGGGGTCCCACAGAGATCGGTTCTTGCTCTATGCTATTTAACATTTTTATTAATGACCTAGAAGAAAACATAAAATCATCATGGATACAGTTTGCAGATGACAAAAAGATTAGGGGAGTAGTAATTACTGTAGAGGACAGATCACTGATTCAGAGATATCTGGATCACTTGGTAAACTAGGAGCAAGCAAACAATATGATTTTAATATGACTAAATGTAAATGTATACATCCAGGAAGAAAGAACATAGGCCATACTTACACGCTGGGGGACTCTATCCTGAGAAGCAGTGACTTTGAAAAAGATTTGGGGTTCACGGTAGATACTCAGCTGAACAAGAGCTCTGAATGAGATGCTCTGGCCAAAAGACTTAATGTGATGCTGGGATGAATAAACAGGAGAATCTCAAGTTGAAGTAGAGAGGTTATTATACCTCTGTATTTGGCATTGGTGTGACCACTGCTGAAATAGTGTGTCTAGTTCTGATGTACACAATTCAAGAAGGATGTTGATAAATTGGAGAGGGTCCAGAGAAGAGATGCGAGAATGATTAAAGGATTAGAAAACATGCTTTATAATGATAAATTCAAAGAGCTTAATCTATTTAGCTTTAAAAAGGGTAGGTTAAGAGTGACGATTACAGTCTGTAAGTATCTCCATGGGGAAGAAATATTTAATAATGGGCTCTTCAATCTAGCAGAGAAAGGTCTAACATGATCCAATGGCTGGAAGTTAAAGCTAGACAAATTGAGACTGAAAATAAGTGTACGTTTTTTAATATAAGATTAATTAACTATTGGAACAATTTACCAAGGGTCGTGGTAGAGTCTCCATCACTGATAATTTTAAAATCAAGATTGGATGATTTTCTAAAAGATCTGCTATAGGAATTATTTTGGGGAAGTTTTATGTCCCATGATATACAGAAGGGCAGACTAGATGAGCACAATGATCCTTTCTGGCCCAGGAATCTATTAATATGAATCTATGACTATGTTCAAGTAAGCACTAGGGTCTCCATTCAGAAAAGCACTTAAGCATATGTCTAAATTCCACAATGGGGCTTAAAATTAAGTTTATGCTTAAGTGTTTTTCTGAATAGGTATGGCTTCCTGAATCATGCCATAGGAACAGATGTAAGAGTTTGTAGGATTAGGCCCTAAATACATTGTGAAGGCAAAATAAATATTTTAGCATCAGTCATAAAATGTATGTTAAAATAACATCTCATAGGTAAAATCTGGCCCCACTGAAGTCAATGGGAAAGCTCCCAACTCTATTACATTCAGTGGGATTTCACCCGTAAATTTAATAAGAAACTATATCAGCATTTAAAGAGAGCATGTATGTTCTTGTCCTACTAACTGTAATTCTTAAAATACTAGATTTTTTTTTTGGGGGGGGAGGTGTGGGTTGTGATGAGAGGTACTTGAATATGTCCTGTGATTAATCTATTAACATATCAGTCTTGACAAGAGAATATGATTTCCACTGCAGTTGCCTGGAGAAAAATCCTGAGAATATTTTAAATTGCAATATTTTTGGCAAACCGCTGGAGGGTTTTCAATTTAAGGTTTCTCTCATGGAATTATATTAAAATAAATCTGCCTCATAGCACATATTTCTGCAATAGGGAATTCCAACATTTTGATCCACAACTTGCCAGGAAAGTCTTCTTTAATATTTGCATAATTTAAAAAAACAGGCAACATTACAGTGTACTTCAAACTCTCTTTAAAACAGCCATCACAGTCTTTGTCCTCTGGAAACACAATATTTATGGTGAATTTAAAAGAGTAAAGTTTTTGAAGTGGCAGCTACATCAATTAGAATAAAAGGAGGACTGGCTTGACTGAGCTTTCTAATTAGATTTTTATTCTGAGCAACAGAAGTGTTCCAATTTTAATGTATACAAAATGTTATTGTGTGATATTGTCATTCTTCAAATCAAAAGTCAAGGTTGTTTTGCTTTCACTCATTAGCTTACCGCTGCTGATTGTATTACTATTGACCAGCCTGTATAAAATGCCATGCTGCATTACAGCACTATATGCATTGGCATTATTGTTATCTATACCATACTCTACCCATATAACTTTTCTTTTGCAATTGTTTCCCATTTATGTGAGCTACAGCACTAGTATGCTACTAGTTTGCAAGTTCTCAATAAAGAGAATTAAATCCCTAAGGAGAAAGCTAATGGCCACAGTAACTGCAATGGATCCTGCAAAGTTCAACAGATTCCATAACATTAACCAACTCTGTACTAAGAGAGAGAGCTGTGAAGTCTAGTGCCACTGGGGAACTGTCCAGCAAAGCCGTAACTCCTGAACAGTTCCATGGGGAGCGTTGCTTTTTGCCAAACTAAAAAAAATACTATTTCTACTGAACAACACATCAGGGTCTCCTTATGTAGTAACCTATTAAATGATGAAGCAAAAAAAAGTAAAGGGCTTGCTTCTGCTGGTTTATATCATAGAATATCTGGGTTGGAAGGGACCTCAGGAGGTCATCTAGTCCAACCCCCTGCTCATAGCAGGACCAATCCCCAAATTTTGCCCATATCTCTAAATGGCCCCCTCAAGGATTAAACTGACAACCCTGGGTTTAGCAGGCCAAAGCTCAAACCACTGAGCTATCCCTCCTCGCCCTTATATGATGAGGCAATAGTTATAGTATTTGTGCATTTAGCCCTAGCTAAAGAAATCTCCTTATAGAGAAGGAGCAAAGAAACTAATAATATTTGAGACTCCAAAATGGAAAATGAAAACAGTGATGGAAACACTGAGCCTGAGGATGTGATCAATTACTTGATTACTCTAAATTAGTCTACTGAAATATATCTGCTGGAAGCAATCATCACTGGCAATAATGAAGTCTAATGTAAGTTTGAAATTTTTCATACCACAAATTCCCCAAAATGTTTAGGAAAAAAATAGGATCCAATCTGTAGTTGGGCTCCGTAGCTTTGCCTTATAACAATCTGCCTTCATATGGTTTAGCTTTATAAACACAAGGTCCCTGGAATATAGTATGAACACAATTGTTTGATATAGGAAAGTTCAACTGATGTGCCAGTATTTCAATAAGTCATTAAACTTAAGTACTTGGAGTGAAATCCTGGCTCCGTGGAAATCAGTGGCAAAACTCCCATTGACGTCAAACAACAAAAAGGAACCATCTTTGCAAGACATTTACTATACTAATGACTAAGAATAACAAATTCATTTTGAATACATGGAAATCAATATCTACCTCACAGATAAATAATTGGAGAATAGACGCTATTGATTTTGTCTCATTGGGAAGATGACAAGATGGTTATGTCTATTGATACATATTATAACTTAAGAACTCACTAGTTCTTGGGAGTCTCTTTTAGGATTCCAGGAAAAGTATTTTCAGGCAAAATCTTTCTTTTAAGTTTATTATAATTTCTAAAAAGGTGTATTTAATATGAGAAGTCCATATACTTACAAATAGTCAAATGAATAACCCAACCCATAGAGTAGCAAACTGAAAAAAGTCCCAAACTACTTCTTAGTGATTGCTGTCCAGGGAAAGCCTACTGCCAAAATGTATCATTTGTTAAATGTATCATGTATTAAAATGTAAAGATAAATCTCTTTTCATTGCCTTACAAATTACGCTCTGGGCCAAGTTCTTCTAGTTCAAATACACATTGTAACATAAATGCATGCATAGAATCACTGCAGTCAATAGGACTGCTTGTTTGGGCAAAGGTACCCATGTGGCTAAGTTTTTTTCAGGATTGGGCTCTCTGAAATATCCTCCTTGAAACCCCATGCTATAAAACCTCACTCTGCTCCTTGAATCTTCATTGATTTCCTTAGACTTTCAACACTGACTTTCATTGACCCTTGTCCTAGTCAATCTCCATAAACATTGATATGTCACATTAATTAAAGCAAGAAAAGTGGGGAATAAAAAGAGGACATGAGCACTTCTGAAAGATGCTGAGTATCTTCAGTTCTCAGCATGTCACTGGTACCTTGTAGTAAGTATTTAGCAGGGTCATTCCCAGAATGTGGACATAACAACAAGCTCATCTATGATTATTTACTGTTTTAACTTCTTTGTCCCATATCACCTGACGGGACATACAGAGCAGCTGGATATTTCCATTCCCCAACTGGATGAGCATAAACCTTTAGAATAAGGTATTCAGTATGATTAGCAGCATTTACAATTTCAAAGTGCACACTTCACATATATTTTCCAATATCCACTGAAAATTCTCTCCTTCTGAAACTATTTCTACTAGTAAACATACTCTCTAGAATATTTGTGGGGGAAACAAGAAAAAAACACTAGAAAGAGTGTGGACCTTGTATACAAGGATTGATTTTTGAAAGGCAGATATAATATTGAATGAAATATTACCAAAATTGTTTGCATTATTATCCTAGTATCTCATTTTTCCTAATTACATTTTCTGCCAACAGGTGGCGCTAACAATTTCTTCATTATCTGAACAACCCTGTTCTCAGCAGGATAGTAGCCTTATCACAAGGTCTCTCTCATTGTAACCATCATCTTTTGGTTTCGACCTTACTTTTATTTTAATGGAGTTTTCTCTAAAAAGGAGCAAATATAGAGATTGTGGATCCAGATAAATATTGCACATATACAACCAGAAGACAAGGAAAATGGATGAATTATTAAACCCAGGAAAAAGCGTTGCTGTATATTTAAAGAATCAAACAATAATTCAAAAAAGGGTGATTAACACAGTTCCAGAATTTGAAGATCCGCAGGATCTGAATGGTATGTTTAAATCATAAAAGACAAAAAGTGAAACACAATGGAAAGAAACAATGATATCATGACAACATTCAAATTCCTCATACTTAATTTGTTTTATTTCTCAAAAGCTTTTAGCTGTCCTTTTAACAAGATGTCGATAGGTTATTTCCCCCACTACCCAGAAAACACAGGTTCACCAACAGACCATGAGCTGAAGAAGTATGTCATTTATTTGCTGCTTCAGTGAGTGATCAGTCCAGGGAGACATGGCACAGCATAGTGTTAAATGCAAGCACACCCACATTCAGGTGCTTGCCTTAAATACATTGTTACAAAGTTAATCATTATATATTGTCTAAACACTTTTCTGCCTAACACTAAGATTAATTTGCTAACTCAGTTGGTTATCTGATTGGATTGCTGACCAAGTTGTTCATCGGATTGAACTCCTGACTCGGTTGTTTACCAGATCAGGTTGCTGACCAAGCCTTTTACCTGGCTGTTCTCTTTCCTTGACAGACAAGCACGGATCTTTTCAAATGTCCCAATACCTAACATATACATCTTACACATCACATCCTACACAATATATTAAATTTAAAAAATCCCTCTTGGCTAAATAATTCATACCTCTCAGAAATGCCTGATATATGGGGTATTGTTAGATACAGACATACAACCTTCCATCTTTATCTCCAATAGCAAATCCTTGCCTTATCCCTTCTCTATCCTGTCTCTCTGGTGGTGTTGCCAGATGCTCCCATTGAAGGCAGGGCACACAGAAAGGAGGAGACAGTGAATGGAGGAAGTCTGTGCTGGCAGGGGAGAGATGAATGACTGAGTTTCCCAGGCACTCCTACGGAGAGTCCGGTGTGTAGTTTTCCCAGCTGCCTTGTCTCAACTGGCCCTGCACACAGCTAAGCAGAAATATGAACACAGTTCCCAAAGGGGGAAGAGGTGGAGTAGTGTTGGGATAGTCTGAGGGTATGGCTGGATGGCAAAACATGCTCCCCCAAATGGGATAAAACACAAGAGGTTCCACACAAGTAGGACAATTAAGAGCAATGATGATCCCCTGTATGAGTCTCCCGAGTCTCTGTAGATGCACCAGTGAGAACTGATCATCAGAGATTATTATTGTTACTCATAATTTGTATTACAGTTGTACCTTGGGGTCCCAATCAAGGGTCAGGCCTACACTGTGCTAGGTACTGTATGAAGACACAGTAAAAAGACAGTCCCCACCCCAAGAAGTTCACACTCCAGGCTATGACAAGATGCAGCCAGTTATTTCGATCATGCAAGTTTATTTCTCAAACTTCACTCTCTCCCAATAAGGCAGAGTTAGCTAAAGAATTCAAGTCCCATTCATGCATCAGGGGGAGCTCTTCACCACTGCCCCCATCCCTCTATGCCCTGGATTTGGCTGTTGGAGAATTCCCCTCGCATAGGTAACATGAAGACAGCCCAAAGACTGCCTTCTGAGGAGCCTTTGCAAGCCTTGACATAGCAGGTGTGCTGGAGCAAGAAGGACATGAACATGTTGGGAAGGACCACAGCCTACAGAGCTCTGGAGAGTCAGGGCAGTGCTGCTGCCCATAGGGCAGTCCTTGGAGGCTGCTGGACTTAGGCCCCAAGGTATGTCTCGATAACTCTGGAGCAGGATTGGGAGGATGCAAAGGTGATTCAAACCACCTTAGCCCCCCTGCACTGCACGGTGAAGCACAGAATTCCACCCCAGATTTTCAAACGAGAGCAAAGGAGGAGGGCTACCCGGCCAACAAGCCAGCATCTTTAGCAAGGTTGTTTGAATATTACCCTGATCCTGAATAAGTAATGTAGCATGTTAACATTTTACTGTAACTTTGGCTTAATAAAGTTTCAAAAGAGCTCAGCACATGGAGTGCTTCACTGGTGCAAAGAAAGTGAACAAAACTTTCATTTTTTCAGTTTAATTTTCTAGGAAGTCAAATTTGTTACTTGGAATACATCTGGCAGTTAAATGTGGAGGTGATTTCCCCTGCATATGCTTATTTGTGGAATGCACATGAATGAACTCTCTTACAAATATCTATGTAAGAGCTTATTCTGAGAGAATGTTTAAAATAAATAACAAAACCATTGGCCTCAGTCCTATGCTGTTATCTGTGTGGACATTCCCGTAGACCTCAATGCAGCAAAGAATGGGCGCTTGTTGTTAAGACCATCCCTATCCAGCAGTGCACAAACTTAACTTCAAGCATGTGCTCAAGTCTCATTTAATTTAATGGATTGAAGCCTAAACCACTAGTGAATATGTTACAGGTCCCCCCTCTGTTCCTGATCTGCAGAACATACGGGTCTATTACAGCTTTAGCTAAAGAGTCTCATTGTTTAGCTCACGCTTCTTATAATTCTGGAGTTCTTGGTGTCAATCCCTGGTGTGTCAACCAAGATGACAGCTATCATATAAGCGTGTGTTTAAGTGCTTTGCTGAATGGGGGCCTCAAGTCCATGCAGAACCGTATTACTGGACAGCACACACTACTTATAGCTCTTTAAAAAAATGAGACTAATGTACAACACCCACTATAGCGCCATCAAGTCTTGATAAATCTGGATGGTGTTATGAATTCACTACATATTTTATAATTTTCCCATAAAATAAATTTATGTACAATCTTCCAACATCTTAAAGTGGTTGTCTTTGATCTTAAATTAGAGTAAGATTAATGGAATAAATCTCCCTCTTTCCTAGACATATTTTTATTGCAGGAGTCCTACTCTTGTGTTACTAGTATGATACTGTTTTCTCCGTTTTGTACTGAAGCAACTGCCCATATATTTGCAGTTTAATATTCATGTTTCCATTAATTGGCCTGTAACTATGGTGTCTTCCTATTCTATTGGGAATTGTCAATATTAATGGTATTGCCTCAGCCACTGCTTTATCAGTTGAAAAGCAAGGAGCAAGCCAAAGAGACAGATGCTTCTCTAATGGGAATACTTTGCACTGGAAAGTAGTGTAAGCGAGTAATGTCCCTATCTGAGAGAGAACAGAAATGGGATGCAATCCTCCAGTGTAAGAGTGCATAGGAGGGGCACAGAAGATGAGGTCAGTGACTTTGAGGTCAGAGTATGGGAGGACTATATGAATGGGGTAGTCCAGCCATTGGATAATCTGCAGCTCCCCTAAGGCTTTGTCGGGGAGAACTTCCCTGACCCTAGCTTCTACCCAGCACCTTGCCCACCTAATTAGTCCCAAATCCTGCTTCCTCTTGTCATGAAGTATTCAGTGAAGGGGGATCAATGCCATATAGGACCCTTACGCAGTCTTTGACACAAAGTGGGAGCTTCTCCCCACCCCCTCAGTTCAATCTCATTACCCTACAAATTCAGAGTTAGCGCACAGTGTCACCTGGAGGATTTCTGGAAAGCTTATGCAAACGAAGTTTTCTGTGGAGCTGTACTTCCCCTGTTCACCAATGGATGCTGGCAGAGCTCCTTCCCTGCAGAGCTTATGTGTGCTTTTTTCTCCTGTTCCCCAACAGATGGTAATAGTGAGTTCCCTCCCCTCTAGAGCTTCAAGCCACAGAACTTCCAACTCTACTTTAGGTCTTTCTATTGCCCCCATCACAGCAGAATCTGAGCACCTCATAATGTTTAATGTATTTATCTTTACAACACTCCTATGAGGTGGGGAAGTGCTATTATCCCCATTTTATAGATGAAGAACTGAGGGGCTATGTGACTTGCCCAAGGGACATCTGAGTTAGAGCAAAGAATTGAACCTCACCTAAATCCCAGACTAGTGCCCAAACCACTGGACCATCCTTCCTTTTGGTTTCATATACTAATCTTCTTAATACTGCTTAAAGTAATATAGCACCTTTCATGCTGAAGAATCCTCTATAAAGTGCTTTTTGGAGAATGACAATGCCATCCACTGCAGTGCAACAAAGTTTAAAGGGTTAAAAGGTGCAATAAAAAGATCTGTTTCAAGTGGACATCATAAAAAGTACTTCCGTGGTCTATAAACTTCATGTGAATTTTTCATGTCCCAGAGACACAATGTGCAGCAGATTGCACAGAACCAGAGCTCTCAGACCTGTGTGACAGATTCCTATTATGCTAAGGGAAGAATTAATGCGAGACAGAGGTCATTATCTGCTAAGACACGGGTAAAGGAAGTACAGGTGTAGAAGAAGGTCGATGCCAGTCCAGGGGAAAGGATCATCAAAGACAGGTTACATGGGTTCAGAACAAGCTAGGGTCTAGCACAAGTATCAATGGTAGTAGTAGTACTCAACGTGTCTGGGAAGGCTCTGCCAAGACAAATTAGCTCTTACCACTATTCAGTGAACTGATCTTATTGCAAAGGTCAGGAAAAGACCCTACATTGCTACACTACATAATATGCTCTATTACCCATATCCAGAGGGTGGCAAAATTAAGGACTGGGGAACATTATAAAGATGTAATGTGAAAGGTGGACTTACACTATGTGTAATACAGCTAGGAAAAGGCTGTTGGTCACCGATCACAAACATGGCAAAAGCTAAGCAACAAAAATCAAACATGCTTGGATTGCTGTAGAGTTGAGTATACTGGTAGGGCCCAGGACATGCACCCACACCCACATCTCAGGGCCACTTCTGATCATATCTGAGTCCAGTGCTAGATAGCTTTATATTCATAAGGAATTTATATGTCTCCCATCACCATACTATCTGAGCTGCTATTATCCCCATTTTACAGACCGGGAACTGAGGGATTAAATAAGAACATGAGAATGGCCATACTGGGTGAGACCAATGGTCTATCTAGCCCAGTATCCTTTCTTCTGACAGTGGCCAATTCCAGGTCCTTCAGTGGAAATATACAGAGCAGTCAATCATTGAGTGATCCATTCCCTGTTGTCCTGCTTATGGCAATCAGAGCTCAGAGAAACCCAGAGCATGGAGCTGCATCTCTGACCATCTTGGTTAATAGTCACTGATGGACCTATCCCCATGAATTTATCCAATTCATCTTTGAACCCATTTATACTTGTGGCCTTCACAACATCCCCTGTCATCAAGGGGATATTGTGACAGTACATTTTGTGAAGATGTACTGCCTTATGCATGTTTAAACCTGCTGCTTATTAATTTAATTGAATGACCCCGGGTTCTTGTGTTATGTGACAGAGTAAACAACACTTCCTTATTCACTTTCTCCACAGCAGTCATGATTTTATAGACCTCTATTATGTTCTCTCTCCACTGTCTGTTTTCCAAGATGAACAGTCCCAGTCTTTTTAATCTCTCCTCATATGGAAGCTGTCCATACCAGTAATCATTTTTGTTGCGCTTCTCTGTACCTTTTCTAATTCTAATATATCTTTTTTTGAAATGGGATGATCAGAACTGCGCACAGTATTCAAGGTGTGGGCACACCACAGATTTATACAGTGGCATTATGATATTTTCTGTCTTGTTATCTATCACTTTCCTAATGGTTCCTAACATTCAGTTAGCTTTTTTGACTGCCACTGCACGTTAAGTGGATGTTTTCAGAGACCTATCCACAATGACTTCAAGATCACTTTCTTGACTGGTGACAGCTAATTTAGATACCATCAGTTTGTATGTATAGCTGGGATTATGTTTTCCAATATGTATTACTTTGCATTTATCAACATTTGCCCAAGGTCACAGAGGAAGTCTGTGGTAAAGTGCATAATTGAACTTGGGTCTCCTGAGTCTTGGGCTAGCTTGGACTATTCTTTCTCCACATGGATACACCCACTTAATTCCAGAACTGTCCTTCCCCATTGCCCATTTGGAAAATTGTACATTGCCTCTGCTGCTTGCTTCCCAGCCCAGGGAGATGTATCACCAGACGCCATGGAGGCTCATGAAAAGGTGAGAGGTCGTGGTGAGTGACCCAACAGCCTGAGTGGAGATCACAGGCCAGAAGAATGTGACATGGATTTCTAGGTCAGTGGATTCATACCCCCAAGTGTCCCTGTTTCAGATGCAACTGCGAACTTCAAGTGGAATACAGTGGAAACTGAGAAGTTTTGCATCGTTTCCACATGAAGCCATAAGCTAAGACCCTTTCCTAGGAATCTCCAAGAAGCCTTGAGATCTATACCTTTCCCTTTTTCTATTTTCAGAAGGGATCTGCTGAGATACAACCACTCTTTCCATTCCAGTATATTCAGTAGTGGCTGATTTGTCTATTTCCCTTTCAGGAGTCTTTGTATGGGGAGCAACAAGTAAACTCTCTTTTGCTTATCCTGTGAACTTCTATATCATCGTGCTGTTCAAAATGGATGCAATTTTCCTCTCAATGTTGCTCAAATAAGGCAAACAGTGTTTTATCACAGAAGAAATAAATGTGTGTGTCCTATCTGAGCAGACATCTTGCCCTACAAACATCCAGTTTTTAGACACCCTCAGTTTTCGACGTACATTTTCACAGACACCTAGGTATGCATGGCGAGAGTTCACAGATATCTGACAAGGAGGGAAGGATAAACAGAAAAAATCACATATAAAGAGCAAGACTGTGCCAATGAACATGGTATGTGGGTCAAGGGGAGAGCGTAAATGCTTGTTAGCTGTGCAGGTGCCAAGCACGATGTGGTCCTTGCACACTACTAATTGCAAGGATTATGCAAGACTATTGTTGGACTTAGTTTCTCCAAAGTGGACTGGGATGGCTCCATAGAGCCATTTCCCTTCTGAACACACTTTTATAGTGGCATAGCAGCCACGTACCACCTTGCTAAAGATGCCGCCCAGAGTTCCGCAATGCCTTGTGACTAATCCCACATGGTGTTTCCATTGTAGCAATGTGGCTTTTCATAATCCCCAAGGCAGGGTTGTACCTTTACACACACAACTGGGAGTAAAATATACACGGTTTTTTTTTCAAGAGCCTGCATAGAACATGGCCCAGTCAGCTTTAACTTGAGCAATCCGCACTTTTACAGCTGATACTTTAAGGTGCCATTGACACTGGCACACTAAGCAGAGTCATCATAACAGGAGATTAGGCAGAATAAGTAAGGAATATATCACTTTTATTTAAAATGATCACTGGTAATACGGCTCTGTGCCACCGCTTCTGCCTCTGTTGCCCTGAAAATAAGTTTACAGTGTGGACTATTGCCTGAGTACAGACACGGCTGTAGAAATATAAGGACGGGTACCTGCTTTTCCAGTGTGGTGATGACACTCATCTATGTATCTCACTTCTCAGCTGATGCCACCACCACCACTACTAAGATGTCAGAATGCCTAGACAAGATCAGCCCTTGGATGAAGAGCAGCTGGCTCCAGCTGCTCCCAGGCTGAAGTGATGCTGTCCAAAAGGGGAAATGCTTGGAAGAACTAGCAGAGATGCTGTCTCCACCTTACATTAAAGGCATACAGCCTTCATTCATCAAAGTGGTGTAAGGCCTCAGGATCCTGTTTGACTTCTCACTAAGCTTGGATGACCAGGTAGCATCAGTATTTAAAAGTGTCTTCTTCCATTTCCAGATTTGCTAGAAAATTTCATCCATTTCCTCAGACAAGGACCTGGCCTCACTGATCCATACTTTTGTCACTTCCAGGCTGGATTTCTGTAATTCGCGGTTTCTGAAGCTGGATATGAAGATGGTACACAGACCCTACTTAGTACAGAAAGCAGCTGTCCACCTTCTCCCTGGTTTAGGCTGCCATGGGTAATATCAGGCCCAAGCTCAAGTCACCTTCCAGCTTTGGTCCTAATCTTCACAGCAATTAATGTATCACACCCCCGGTACATTGAAGACCAAGTTTCAATCTATGACCACAGAGACAGCTATGCTCCTCTGGGACAATAAACACAGCACTGGACCCCATTCTACCAATAACACCCTTACCAAGCAAATTAAAACCTTAAATTCTACCGCAAATAGAGTTTTTTCCTCAAAAAGAGAGAGGAGCCAGAGACTCCACAAAGTCTCCTAGGGACTTCGCTATTGCTATTGATTTTACCTGGAAAGCACTCAGTAATAGAGGTATAAACCCATAAAAGAGATAGATAGATAGATATACCTAAAAACTCAATGCAGAAAAAAATTGAGGTTTTAATGGACTACAGCTCTTACTAACAACACTACACAACAAGGTGACAGTCTATTTTTAGATTAGCCCATCTCTACTCTTAACTAAAAAGATTTGACACAGCACAGAAAAATGAGTCAGAGGAATATCATTCCTCACTCATTTGTTTTCAAAACTTGTTAAAGATGCAGGCTTACAGCACCCACCTGCCACTGATATTAAAGACTGACTAGGAATTTCAGGATAATTCCCAAAAAAGAACAGAGAATGATAAACCACAATCTTATCACCTGTTTTCTATTGTCCTGGACCACCACATGAACAATGGAAGCAACAACATACTTGGGGTCAGAAGTGGAAAAGAAGTACATCTCCCACCAAGCTACCCATGTGCTTGCAAAGGAGCTGTCCAGAATCCCAATGGGGAGTATTGTCCTTTCTCCCTCCTAGAGACATGGTGGGTACTAGATACCCTCCATGAAAGGTGTGGAGAGAAGTAGGGTGATGGCCAGACCATGATTGCCCTCCACCAATTAAACACATCTGATAGAGGAACATTGTCCTCCCGTGACCTAGCAGAAAGTAATTCCTCTCTCCCACCACTGGGAACAGCTTGGCAGATGGACTTTCAGAGGAAACAGAGACACAAGGGCCTGTCTATAAACTCATACAGGCCAGATTCCACTATAAAAGCTGATTTTTCCTGAGCACCACCATCTAAGGTAATGTGCCAATACCCACAAATCAAATCCAGAATGCTTATGAATTTTGCACCCTCCAGTAGATCAAATAAGTCCTCTATCTAGGGTGTGGGATAAAGGTTAGGTTGGCTGATAGCATTTAACTGTCTAAAGTCCACACAAAACTAAACTTCAAGGTTTTATCCCTTTACATACCTTCACAACAGGAGACACCGAGGAGCATTTTGATTTAGTAATCAGCCCCAAATCCAGCATGCTTTCCACTTCCTCTTGAATCTGTTTTTTCATTTCACTTTTTAATTCTGTCCTCTGACAGAAGCCAGATAGGTGCTGTAGTTTCCACAGAATGCACAGTCTTGTTAGTTAAACCTGGCTGGTTGGAAAAACCTGCCTGTGGTGTTTCAAAAAGCCTTTTAGGTTGGGTTCAAACCCTCCCAAATCCCAGTGCTCTCCAGAGAAGACTCTTACTTATTCTCCCTGACCAAATCAATGAAAGAGGCTGTCAGGGTTCCTTCCCCACTCTGAACTCTGGGGTACAGATGTGGGGACCCGCACGCAAGACCCCCTAAGCTTATTTTTACCAGCTTAGGTTAAAAACTTTCCCAAGGCACAAATTCCACTTTGTCCTTGAACAGTATGCTGCCACCACCAAGTGATTTAGACAAAGAATCAAGGGAAAGGACCACTTGGAGTTCCTGTTCCCCCAAAATATCCCCCCAAGCCCTTACAACCCCTTTCCTGGGGAGGCTTGAGAATAATATACTAACCAATTGGTTACAAAGTGAACACAGACCCAAATCTTTAAAAAAGGGAAGAAGGAGGATCCTGGGAACTACAGGCCAGTCAGCCTCACCTCAGTCCCCGGAAAAATCATGGAGCAGGTCCTCAAGGAATCTATCCTGAAACACTTACACAAGAGGAAAGTGATCAGGAACAGTCAGCATGGATTCACCAAGGGAAGGTCATGCCTGACTAATCTAATCGCCTTCTATGATGAGATTACTGGTTCTGTGGATGAAGGGAAAGCAGTGGATGTATTGTTTCTTGACTTTAGCAAAGCTTTCGACACGGTCTCCCACAGTATTCTTATCAGCAAGTTAAAGAAGTATGGACTGGATGAATGCACTATAAGGTGGGTAGAAAGTTGGCTAGATTGTCGGGCTCAACGGGTAATGATCAATGGCTCCATGTCTAGTTGGCAGCTGGTATCAAGTGGAGTGCCCCAAGGGTCGGTCCTGGGGTCGGTTTTGTTCAATATCTTCATAAATGATCTGGAGGATGGCGTGGATTGCACTCTCAGCAAATTTGCGGATGATACTAAACTAGGAGGAGTGGTAGATACGGTGGCAGGTAGGGATAGGATACAGAGGGACCTAGACAAATTAGAGGATTGGGCCAAAATAAATCTGATGAGGTTCAACAAGTATAAGTGCAGGGTCCTGCACTTAGGACAGAAGAATCCAATGCACCGCTACAGACGAGGGACCGAATGGCTAGGGAGCAGTTCTGAGGAAACTGTTACAGTGGACGAGAAGCTGGATATGAGTCAACAGTGTGCCTTGTTGCCAAGAAGGCCAATGGCATTTTGGGATGTATAAGTAGGGGCATTGCCAGCAGATCGAGGGACGTGATCGTTCCCCTCTATTCGACATTGGTGAGGCCTCATCTGGAGTACTGTGTCCAGTTTTGGGCCCCACACTACAAGAAAGATGTGGATAAATTGGAGAGAGTCCAGCGAAGGGCAACAAAAATGATTAGGGGTCTGGAATTATGAGGAGAGGCTGAGGGAACTGGGATTGTTTAGTCTGCAGAAGAGAAGAATGAGGGGGAATTTGATAGCTGCTTTCAACTATCTGAGAGGTGGTTCCAAAGAGGTTGGTTCTAGACTATTCTCAATGGTAGAATATGACAGGACAAGGTGTAATGCTCTCAAGTTGCAGTGGGGGAGGTTTAGGTTGGATATTAGGAAAAACTTTTTCACTAGGAGGGTGGTGAAACATTGGAATGCGTTACCTAGGGAGATGGTAGAATCTCCTTCCTTAGAAGTTTTTAAGGTCAGGCTTGACAAAGCTCTGGCTGGGATGATTTAATTGGGGATTGGTCCTGCTTTGAGCAGGGGGTTGGACTAGATGACCTCCTGAGGTCCCTTCCAACCCTGATATTCTATGATTCTATGTATGTGTGACCCTAACAGCATCCAAGGGTAAGGGGCTCACTGGTATCTGGTCGTGAATTTCAACTAGTCTGACCAGTTCAGTGTATCCCAATTATAAACTATATCTGATATGCATCATGCAAGGTATCATTGGAAATGATCATTTTTCATTAATATTATTGTGTGGTGTATGTACAGTAAATACTCCAGGGGCCACACAACTATGAAGGAAATGTGGACCTAAAATGTGTCTTCCAAACATGTCCGGGGAGTGGATAAACAGTTTCTCTTAAAGAACAAGTTGATGTCTCCCGCCAGGTGTCATCAGAATCGATAAGCAATCACATGGCAAGTAGCCATTCATTTGCATTGGAGAGGGCAGGAACTTGCATTTTAGCAAACCCCAGCGTGGGGAAGAAACCAGCATGAAACTTGTTCAGCACAAGGCTCTGTCTCTTTCCTCATGACTTGAATAACCTTTATATTGGGGGATAACCTTCAGAAGAATCCATTTCAGATGTTCACTGGATTATAAAAGATAGGGGAAAAGAACCCCAAGTTATCTTTCACCTAAGAAGAAAAAGGAACTGAGCACTTTGGACTTTGTGGGAGATTCTGACCAAGGAGGTGGTCAGTCATCTTGCTGGAAGGAAGTGTGGTAAGAATCTTACCTTGAACCAATACTGTAGTTTTGTTAAGTCTTAGTATCTAGAAAGTGTTTTTCACGTTTATTTGCTTGTAAGCATCTCTACCTCTATTTCTTTTACTTGGCATCACTTAACCTATATCCTGTTGTTAATAAACTTGTTTTATTTTAATCTAAACTGACTCTGTGGTGTATTTGAACTGAGGTGCTTGTTAATGTCAGTTAATATGGCAAGCTGCTGGGTGTCATCTCTTTAAAGGAGCAAACAAACCTCATTATTTCTCTTGAGTGGTCCAGGACAGCACTAGACATTTTAGAGCAGACAGCTCAGGGGAAATTTGAGACTGGGGTTATGTTGGGGTCGTTTGGCTAGTAATGACCACGGCTGGTGGAGACCAGTGTGGTTGTGGCATAACAATTGGGCTGCTGGTCCAGGACAGCTTACCACACACACACTCAGTGCATGCTTGTAGGCTGGTCGGGAGCACCCAGACAAGGTAGCTACAGGAGCAGAGCATTAAGGCATCTAGAGTTGCAGGGCAGGTGCAGACACAACCCCTCATTGGTCTGGATTATGCTCCAGAACAACCCCATTTATGACCTTGCAGATGGCTGTATTAAAGTACATTTGGCTGTGCTTCTTTATATAAATGAGGGGTGGACAGTTGCATTCTACATATGCTGTAGTCTGGAAAGCTGAGACTTGGGGAGTCATTAGAGAAAGCAGTTGCCATAGTAAAACTATAAACTATGAGGCGGTGCTTAAAATATGCCATGCAAGAAATGTTTGCCTCTAGTGATCAGAAGAGGTCAATAGTTAGCAAGTTGCTTTTTGAGTGATACTGCAGCACTGCCACTAATTGAGCTTTCCGTGCACTTAGCCAGCCAGCCTTTATCACCAGTGCTTGATTATGGAGATGGTGTCCACAAATCCGATTTTAATCCCATTTGTCGAAATTGCATAATCTAATACAGTGCCTGAATTTGTTATGCAGTGTGAATATTCCCCCTCACTTGCTCATCATTGCTTAATGCAACAATAACTAATTAAGTCCCTTTGATCAGATTAAAAAGGAGAGTCAACAGTTTAACTCAATTTTCCAAATACTTTAGTGTGGGGCATTTCAGCTATTCCCTGGCAGGCTTTGTTCAATAAAAATGCAAGCTCATCTGGATAAACATGAACAATGTGAACTTCCAGAGAAATGCTTTATAATTCAGTGAGGGTGGTTAGTCAGGTGTTGTTATTTTTTTCTTACCCTGAATTACTGAGAGGTGTATTAACCCATCCCTGCCTTTAAAAATGGCCTTTTGCTTATTTTTGGTGACTGTTCATAACTATCACTTATTGCAAGCAATGTGAGTTTTGCAGAAGTGATGCTGCTTGTTCTTGGGGGGCATCAGGAGAGTGTCAGCTGCTGTGTTGTAACAATGTCTTTAGAGAAATTAGGGAGATAAGCACTGCTGTTGCCAGAGGGAAGTTGTGCTCTTGCCTTGACAACAAGCAGAGGACCGAGGAGAGTGGGAGAGGGAAGATAAATGTACAGAAAATTCTAAGCATTTAGCAGATTTGTTAGTAGCTGGATTTTCTTTCCCTCCAATTTGTTTTTGTTGGCGCCTGGGGGGAAGAGGCAGAATCATGATCACAGGGGATGGTCAGAATGATTCTTTTTTGAATACTACAGCTCCACCTTTGGATGGTAAAATGAAGCACATTCCAAAGATATCATTGTCTGGGCACAATTATTCTGGAAGGTGATCAGTCACTCACAGAGATCTGAAGGGACCAGCATAATCTAAGGGAGGTAAAAGGGCTGCAGCTGTATGAACTAAGTATAAAATAAGGGGGTTATATTTGTTTTTTGAACATGTCCAACAACACTCTCAGTGCCATAATAATACGATGGAAAATATCTCATCTAATACAATGTGAGTGGCTTCCTTCCACTGGAGTTCCTGAGTTTCCAGAACTTAATCCCACATTGTGTGTGTCCCGCTCTCTCTATATGTATATGCAACCTTTCCAAAACACAGCAAACAAAAACAGAGTACGCCAGGAGTCACTGATTGATCTGGAAAGGTTACTGCAGTGTATGGATATTATGCTAATGTGGTAACCTTTCTGAGCTGTTTGCAAACTGGAGGAGACACCACTCAGTAGGACAGTCTAATTGCTTTAGAGCTGTTTAACGCAGTTCTGTGGGAAAGAAAAATCAGAGAGGGTTTTAATGGAACCTTCGTTCTTTGAAAAGGATAGAAAGGGCTCTTCCCGCCTCCCAGTTAAGTCCACAGAATTTTAAAGTGAAAAGACACAAAGCAGAGACATGCTTTGAGTGCTGTTTGTAACTGTAAAACTATCCAGCTATGTTTACCAGTGTGCACAGATGATTAAATATGAGAGGAGCTCTCTTGTAATAAAAGCTGGGGGCAGAGACAAAAATGCTGTTTTGCCTAGATAACTTAATCGTTGTCCTCTGTGGAAATGCAACTTTAACTATAAATAGCTTTTTTTGTGTGTGTAATGAAATTAATTCATGAATTTCAAATCAACCAAGAGGAGTTAACATTTTGACTTGCACGTTACATGCTTTCCTCTGGTGGCAGAATCATTTTAAAATCCCATGGCTAAAGGAAACCAGGAGATTTCAGAGAGTACAGTATTTTCTACTGAGAATGCTGCGGGTGGAAGGGGGAAGTCCTATTTAAATATATTATTGAGAAGATTGTAATGAATGACGTCTTTATGCATTCTTGTTCCCACTGTACTATGTGCTCTCATTTCAATGGAAACTCAGGAAATCTTTAACTAGGGTTTTATTCCTGAATGTATCTACTTTCACGGCTTCATAAATCCCTCATTCTCTACTGCTTCTGGAGCCACTGTATATATTTTTAAATAATCAATTTTCTTAAAGCTTTCCCCAGCACCCATTCTCTCCATTTATTCATGAACTGATGACAAGAAGAAAAGGAGAAATATAAATAACCTTGCAAATGTATGTACAGAACCATTACATTTGTTGATAGGAGAAATGTGAAAAAGAAAGGTGCATTCCACCAAGACTGAGAAGGTAAATGCTGATATTTCTTCTGGTATGGGTCAGTGGAGAGGTCGGTGCTCCCCTTAGTGAGGTCTTTCCTCCAGTGCACAGTAAGAGGAATTACATGCTGTCAAGGTTCCTCCCCGACTCTGAACTCTAGGGTACAGATGTGGGGACCTGCATGAAAAACCTCCTAAGCTTATCTTTACTAGCTTAGGTCAAAACTTCCCCAAGGTACAAAATATTCCCCCCCGTTGTCCTTGGACTGGCCGCTACCACCACCAAACTAATACTGGTTACTGGGGAAGAGCTGTTTGGACACGTCTTTCCCCCCAAAATACTTCCCAAAACCCTGCACCCCACTTCCTGGACAAGGTTTGGTAAAAAAACCTCACCAATTTGCCTAGGTGACTACAGACCCAGACCCTTGGATCTTAAGAACAATGAACAATCCTCCCAACACTTGCACCCCCCCTTTCCTGGGAAATGTTGGATAAAAAGCCTCACCAATTTGCATAGGTGACCACAGACCCAAACCCTTGGATCTGAGAACAATGAAAAAGCATTCAGTTTTTTACAAGAAGACTTTTAATAAAAAAAATAGAAGTAAATAGAAATAAAGAAATCCCCCCTGTAAAATCAGGATGGTAGATATCTTACAGGGTAATTAGATTAAAAAACATAGAGAACCCCTCTAGGCAAAACCTTAAGTTACAAAAAAGATACACAGACAGAAATAGTTATTCTATTCAGCACAATTCTTTTCTCAGCCATTTAAAGAAATCATAATCTAACACATACCTAGCTAGATTACTTACTAAAAGTTCTAAGGCTCCATTCCTGGTCTATCCCTGGCAGAAACCAGCATATAGACAGACACACAGACCCTTTGTTTCTCTCCCTCCTCCCAGCTTTTGAAAGTATCTTGTCTCCTCATTGGTCATTTTGGTCAGGTGCCAGCGAGGTTACCTTTAGCTTCTTAACCCTTTACAGGTGAGAGGAGCTTTCCCCTGGCCAGGAGGGATTTCAAAGGGGTTTACCCTTCCCTTTATATTTATGACACATGCATATGCTAAGAGTAGGACACATATATTAAAAATAATAAACCTACATATTAAAAGAAAGTATTCCTATATATTAATAAAAATATTTCAGACAACAATATTGCAGACAACAGTGACAGAAAACCTCTCTTTGGCCACAATGGGCAGAATGCCTGTTCACATTATGGGCTAAATCCTGACCTCTGCTGAGTTAAGTGCATAAGTAAAAGAAGTGGCAAGGCTAAATATGGTGTGAGAATCTCACATCCAATCTACCAGGAAGAGTCTTATCATAGGACTGGAGGCCTAGCTAATGGCCTGCATGGAAACATCTCCAAGAGTATATCATCCACAAGGAGAAAAGCATTTCCAGCCACCCAGGTAGATAGTGTTTCTGTGGCCACCAAATGCAAGCTTTAGCTTGCAGTGATTAGGGAGTCCAGGCAGCTCTGAAAAAATAAAAACCTACTCCCTGTGTCCCAGTTATGCACTGGACGGGCTGACTGTGAGACATCCTGTCCAATGACAGTAGTACATGTCAAATTGTGATCATCTACTCACCAGTATTCCCAAACGTGGCTATTTTTGCGTATAGCAAGATTTACTTCAGGGTTCTTCCAGTTCTTCATTTTCACAAGCACAAAGATTCCCTCCATATGGCATGTATAAAGACAGGAGGGAAAAGAATGTGAGATGCTTAGGGACAGCAAATACACAACAGTGTTTCAAGTCAGAGGTTAAATTCTCTCCTTTGTTACATATATGCTACTTAGGGATGTCAATTAATCACAGTTAACTCACACAATTAACTCAAAAAAATTAATCACAACCGCAGTTTTAATCACACTGTTAAACAATAGGATACGAATTGATATTTATGAAATATTTTGATATTTTTCTACATTTTCATATTCTGTGTTGTAATTGAAATCAGTGTCTATTATTTTTATTACAAATATTTGTACTGTAAAAATGATAAACAAAAGAAATAGTATTTTTCAGTTCACCTCATACAAGTACTGTAGGGCAATCTCTATGTCGTGAAAGTGCAACTTACAAATGTAGATTTATTTATGGTTACATAACTGCACTGAAAAACAAGACAATGTAAAACTTCAGAGCCTACAAGTCCACTCAGTCCTACTTCTTGTTCAGCCAATTGCTAAGGCAAACAAGCTTGTTTACAGTTACAGGAGATAATGCCACCCACTTATTTACAGTCTCACCTGAAACTGAGAACAGGCATTTGCATGGCACTTTTGTAGCTGGCGTTGCAAGGTATTTACATGCCAGATATGCTAAACATTCATATGCCCCTTCATGCTTTGGCCACCACTCCTGAGGACATGCTTCCATGCTGATGAATTTCGTTTAAAAAAAAGCATTAATTAAATTTGTGATTGAACTCCTTGGGGGAGAATTGCATGTCTCCCGCTGTTTTACCTGTATTCTGCCATATATTTCATGTTATAGCAGTATCGGATGATGACCCAGCACATGTTGTTCACTTTAGGAACACTTTCAGTGCAGATTTGACAAAACACAAAGAAGGTACCTGTCAAGGTTCCTCCCCCACTCTGAACTCTAGGGTACAGATGTGGGGACCTGCATGAAAAACCTCCTAAGCTTATGTTTACCAGCTTAGGTCAAAACTTCCCCAAGGTACAAAATATTACACCCGTTATCCTTGGACTGGCCGCTACCACCACCAAACTAATACTGGTTACTGGGGAAGAGCTGTTTGGACGCGTCCTTCCCCCCAAAATACTTCCCAAAACCTTGCACCCCACTTCCTGGACAAGGTTTGGTAAAAAGCCTCACCAATTTGCCTAGGTGACTACAGACCCAGACCCTTGGATCTTAAGAACAATGAACAATCCTCCCAACACTTGCACCCCCCCTTTCCTGGGAAATGTTGGATAAAAAGCCTCACCAATTTGCATAGGTGACCACAGACCCAAACCCTTGGATCTGAGAACAATGAAAAAGCATTCAGTTTTTTACAAGAAGACTTTTAATAAAAAAAATAGAAGTAAATAGAAATAAAGAAATCCCCCCTGTAAAATCAGGATGGTAGATATCTTACAGGGTAATTAGATTCAAAAACATAGAGAACCCCTCTAGGCAAAACCTTAAGTTACAAAAAAGATACATAGACAGAAATAGTTATTCTATTCAGCACAATTCTTTTCTCAGCCATTTAAAGAAATCATAATCTAACACATACCTAGCTAGATTACTTACTAAAAGTTCTAAGGCTCCATTCCTGGTCTATCCCTGGCAGAGACGACTACAGACAGACCCAGACCCTTTGTTTCTCTCCCTCCTCCCAGCTTTTGAAAGTATCTTGTCTCCTCATTGGTCATTTTGGTCAGGTGCCAGCGAGGTTACCTTTAGCATCTTAACCCTTTACAGGTGAGAGGAGCTTTCCCCTGGCCAGGAGGGATTTCAAAGGGGTTTACCCTTCCCTTTATATTTATGACAGTACCAATGTGAGATTTCTAAAGATAGCTACAGCACTCGACCCAAGGTTTAAGAATCTGAAGTGCCTTTCAAAATCTGAGAGGGACAAGGTGTGGAGCATGCTTTCAGAAGTCTTAAAAGAGCAACACTCTGATGCAGAAACTACAGAATTCGAACCACCAAAAAAATAAAATCCACCTTCTGCTGGTGGCATCTGACTCAGATAATGAAAATGAACACACGTTGGTCCACACTGCTTTGGACTGTTATCGAGCAGAACCCATCATCAGCTTGGATGAATGTCCCCTGGAATGGTAGCTGAAGAATGAAGGGACATATGAATCTTTAGTGCATCTGGCACGTAAATAGCTTGTGACACCGGCTACAACAGTGCAATGAGAACACCTGTTCTCACTTTTAGGTGACATTGTAAACAAGATGCAGGTAGCATTATCGCCTGTAAATGTAAACAAACATGTTTAACTGAGTGATTGGCTGAACAAGAAGTAGGATTGAGTGAACTTGAAGGCTCTAAAATTTTACATTGTTTTATTTTGAATGCAGGTTTTTTTGTACATAATTCTACATTTGTAAGTTCAACTTTCATGATAAAGAGATTGCACTGCAGTACTTGTATTAGGTGAATTGAAAAATACTATTTCTTTAGTTTTTTTAAAGTGCAAATATTTGTAATCAAAAATAAATATAAATTGAGCACTGTACACTTTGTATTCTGTGTTGTAACTGAAATCAATATATTTGAAAATTTAGAAAAAATCCACAAATATTTAAATAAATGGTATTCTATTATTGTTTAGCAGTGCGATTAATCATGTGATTAATCACAATTAATTTTTTTCATCGCTTGACAGCCCTAATGCTTCTCCAAATGACTTCAATGGGAAGTGTGTGAGCAGCACTGAGTACAGGATTTGACCCCAAATCACTAAAGAGAAAATATTTTAACAAAATAATTTTTTATATTACTCCTAACACAAGAAACAAGAACCAAATCCTATTGAGATCCATCTTCTTATCTTTCAAACAATGTGAAAACCTCTCTGAATTTACTCATTTCATTGTATAGTTTGGCTCTGTTTAATCCCGATGGAGACACCACATATTTTTCCAGCATACTGTGCTTTGCTATAAACAATATTTTTCAACAAGAATTGTTTCTCAGTCTCATATAAGGATGAGATGATTGCCAAATCTTGCAGGAGAGAAATCTCTTGAATATCATGACTTTGTATCTTATTGAGCCTATTTCTTTCTCTCAATATAGTTGAACTATTGGGAATTATCAAGGAAGATGTCCCAAGTCCATTTTCTTGTCCCAGAGTTTCAGTCTGTATTATTATGTCCAGGGCTGGGCTGGTGGAGAACTGGGATTTTCATCGTGTGGGGAAAGCCCAACACTTAGGGAGGGAAACCATTCTGAATTGCATCCCACAGGCCCAGATCCACACAGTTATTTAAAATCCTAATTTCCACTGAAATCAAGAGTAAAGGCTGGGATTATGGATCAGGACTGAAGAGGTGAAATTTCCTGTGAAATGATTTTTTTTAAATCAATTTGGGAACATTAAAACCTGACATTTCCATGAGGTAAAAACATGTCATTTCAACTTATCATTTAAAGTAATTTTATTTTGATTTTTATTATATTAAAATATAGTATGTAAAATGACCTTGCGTTTGGCTGTATTAAAATGCATTTTGTTTGAAAGGGCCTAGTTTACCAAGCAATCCAGATTGCTCTGTGTGGTTGCTCTGTTACTATTATTTGTCACTCCACCCAATTTGCGCCCTCCAAATGATTTATCAGCAATGATTTTATATTTACTTTCAAATCATTTATAAAAATCATTGAATAACATCAGGCCTAGAACAGATCCCTGAGGGATTTCACTAGAAACACCTCTATTCCAAGAGGATTCCTAACTGACAATTATTTTTTGAGTTCTGTCAGTTAGCTAGTTCTTAATACATTTAACATATGCTTTATTAATATTGTATAGTGCTAATATTTTAATCATAATGTCATGCAGTGCCAAGTCAATTGCCTGACAAAAGTCTAAGGCCTCACATCTACCAAATGCCTTACAGTTATGCAGTTACCATTATCAACCACCCTTGTAATCTTGTCAAAAATGAAAGCAGGTGTGTTTGACAAGAGCTATGTTCCATAAAACAGTGCCAGCTGGCATTAATGATATCCCCATACTTTAATTCTTTATTGATTGAATCCCATATCACCTTTTCATTTGTTTTGTCCAGCATTGATATCAGGCTAACTGGTTTATAATGACCTGGGTTATTCCCCTGGTGAATTAAAAGAAAATCCATGACAGTGAAAATGAAGTATCCTTTCTGTTTATTTAGGCCTGGAAGTCTCATGCTAATTAATTTTCAAAGGAAAGCCAATGGGAGTTGAGCACCTGAGACACCCATAACAATCCTAACCTAAATGATTTGGATCTATTTCCAATAAATAATTTAGCAACCCTTCCAAGTGGCTTTTATGAAGGCTCACAATTCTCTGATGGACTAATCCACTGCTTTATCTGGCTGGCTGGTGATTTTTTACAATAAAACTTATATATGGGCACTTTTCATCCTCAGATTGAATAGGGCTTTACAAAGATAAGTAAATATTATTATCCTCAGTTTTACAGATATGCACTAAGGACCAGATTTTCAAATGATTTAGGAGCCTAAAGATGCATATAGCACATAGTGGATTTTTAAAAGAGCCTAAGGAGATTGGGTGGCTAACTCTCATTGATTTAAATGGGATTTAGGTACCTAATCTTCACAGGTGCTTTTGAAAATCCCATTGGACACCTATCTTCATGTTTATGTCCTCTTTGAAAATCTGGTCTTGAGAACTTAAGTGATTTGCCCAAGGTGTCATGGATACACAGGATCTATGCTTTGCCCCAGCCTTTAAATGGTCCCTTGGAGGAACCCCTTCAGTGTGGCAGACCACAAGGTCCCACTCTTCCTTCAAGGTAGATCCTTGAAGGGCAACAAAAATTATTAGGGGTCTAGAACACATGACTTATGAGGAGAGGCTGAGGGAGCTGGGATTGTTTAGCCTGCAGAAGAGAAGAATGAGGGGGGATTTGATAGCTGCTTTCAACTACCTGAAAGGGGGTTCCAAAGAGGATGGCTCTAGACTGTTCTCAATGGTAGCAGATGACAGAACGAGGAGTAATGGTCTCAAGTTGCAGTGGGGGAGGTTTAGATTGGATATTAGGAAAAACTTTTTCACTAAGAGGGTGGTGAAACACTGGAATGCGTTACCTAGGGAGGTGGTAGAATCTCCTTCCTTAGAGGTTTTTAAGGTCAGGCTTGACAAAGCCCTGGCTGGGATGATTTAACTGGGAATTGGTCATGCTTTGAGCAGGGGGTTGGACTAGATGACCTTCAGGGGTCCCTTCCAACCCTGATATTCTATGATTCTATGATTCTATGATCCCACACTCTTACCCACCTCCAAGACTGAGCCTCTGGGCTCATGCATTCCTGCTTCACACTGTGAGCTCTGCCCAGAGAGTCCAACTCAGATAGACTTGTACTCAGGGACTAATGCACCTCACCAAGTATTTGCAGTGGCATCTGACAGCCTTTTCCAAACAGAACAGAGTTTATTACTCAACTGGAACACAGCATCAAGTCCTTAGATTAGCACAGAGAAGCAAAGGTTTTAAAACATAGTATATCTGGCCAAGCCAGTGCAACTATCCAGCGAGGCTGCTATGGACTACATTACAGGGGCTGTCTCCTTTACCAAGGTGGGAGCACTGTACCACTTCAGAGGGTAACACTTAACCCTGACACCTGACACCTTTCCCTTTGTTCTAGAGCTGCAGCCTTGGCTCAGCTTCCTAGCTGAGAGGAGTGGTGGTGGAAATCTTCCTCTTGGTTGTTGTTTGCTAGATGTAAATGTTCTGGTCATTGGGGCTTATCATAGAATATCAGGGTTGGAAGGGACCTCAAGAGGCCATCTCGTCCAATCCCCTGCTCAAACCAGGACCAGTTTTTGCCCCAGATCTCTCAATGGCCCCCTCAAGGATTGAACTCACAATCCTGGGTTTAGCAGGCCAATGCTCAAACCACTGAGCTATCCCTCCCCCCATTGTCTTTTTGGATTCTCTCTTTGTATGCATCAGTTTCAATCAGCTCTTTAACAACCAATTCATTACACCCCACAGGTGACTGTGAAGGCTAGTTGTGGGCAGCCAGACCCCGTGGTCAGAGCCAAAGTCTACAGTCAGGAGTCAAGAGACCGCTGGTTCAGGATTCCGGGAGATCAGAAGCAGGAGATAAACTGGAGATCAGAACCACAAGTCGGTAACCAGAGTCAGGCTGGGTCAGGATACCAGAGGGTCAGAGGCAGAAGACAAACCAGAGATCAGAATCAAAAGTCAGAGATCAAGAGGCACGCCAGGTCAGGATGACAGGAACTCAAGCAGGTGTAAGAGGCACAAGTCTAGAGCAGGATGGATCCCAGTTGTTCAGCTTCCTGTTCATGTTCCTGGCTTAAGAATGGCCAGCAGGCCAGTCAGCTGCCTTGAGACCCTGCCAATCGGGGTGGTACCTCAACTGGGATGGGCTTCCTTGGTCCTGGGTCAGTAGCTGTCAGCAGGCTGCCAAGTGGAGTGTTGAAGCATGGCTGCTCCTATAGACCCAGATTCAAGACCCGTGGGTTATGATTAGGGCTATGTGTCTGTCACGGAGGTCATGGAAGTCATGGATTCTGTGACTTTCCGAGACCTCTGTGACTTCTGTAGTGGCTAGTGTGTCTGACCCAAGGACTGCCCAAGCACTTGGGCCAGCTGTTTAGACAGCCCCAGGGACAGCCATACCCACCACTTGGGTGGCTCCACAGCCAGCCACACTGGCAGTGCTGGAGTGGCCCCAGGGCCAGCTGCACCAGCCGCTGCTTGGGCAGCCCCAGGCAGCTGGCCCTAGGGACCACTGAGCAGTGGCCAGTGTGGCTGGCTCCAGGGACCACCTGAGCAGCAGTCTCAGTGGGTGGTGGGAACAGCGGCAGCTCAGTGGCCCCCAAAAGCAGTCCCGGGGATAGCTGGAGCAGCTGCGGGTGGGCGGCCCTGGGGGCTGCTGAAGCAGCCGCTGCTCGGTGGCCCCCAACAGCTAGTGCTGCTGCCACCCCACTCCCAGCAATTACCCTCCGGCCCCCCCAGAGCAGCCCTCCAGCTATGATTTAGTCAGGGGTATGTATAGTACAAGTCATGGAAAGGTCACAGGTCGTAAATTTTTGTTTGTTGCCCATGACCTGTCCATGACTTTTACTAAAAATACCGGTGACTAAATCATAGCCTTAGTCTTGATAGTGACACACACACCTCATGTCTCCTGTTCTGCCCTGTTGGGACTGACCGCAAGTTACCTTGGCCTGTTGTTCCAGAATGGTTCAGGGGGAGCTAGTAGTGAACTGGCTTTGACTGGCCGGGCTGGTTTGCAGCCATTCGACTGGATAAACAAGAAAAGAGATAAGGAGGGCCTGAGAGGGTTAAATATGGCAATAGAAAACAGTAGTGTTTCCTGCCAGTGCCTGCTTGTGGATGTACACGCCCCCCTCCCTTAGAAAGAGATGATGATAAAAAACGGCTATGCAAATTGCTTTAGATGAATAGTCTCACCTGTAGACCCTGGCCTTGTGGGTGCCCAGGAATTTCCCATGCTGGATCAGTGCCTGCTACGAGCCCTCAAGGTCAAGGCTGGAGTGTCTGGAACTGTCCATAGCAGAAGGGGCATAAGCATTGATTCTTACTTGCTTCCTGTAAAGCATGTATTTAGTAATGCGTGAAGGCTGGGAAGCTTATTATACTTTGGCAATAAAACTGGTTATACTTACGCACCTGGTGTGGCTTCATTGAGTGTATCCGAGCCCCCCCACACACACACTTTGGCTTGACATGCCCCAAAAGCAAACTTAACCCCTTTGCCCCCACTGGGTAGCAATGTAAAGTACAGAGGGATACTGAGGCACAGATTGGCTTCATAAAAATATTACAGATAATTCCCATTTCACCACTCAAGGCCACACAGCAAATTAGTGTCAGAGCTGGTAACTAGATGTCCAGACCAGTGCTAATAGACCACACCTTTCCCATTTTTAAGTTTTCTTAGACTGCCCAAGGAAAAATGACCTTCCCTTGCTAACTTTATACAGCTTTATTTTGTAGAGAAAGAGAAAACTATAGAATTAACCTGCCCTAATTAATCAAGAACGGGTCTATGAGACAGACTTGCATGATTTGTTCTAATCCTGGATCTGCTACTGATTAATTGTTGGCCTTG
This sequence comes from Lepidochelys olivacea, assembly GCF_965140295.1. Classification (NCBI taxonomy): domain Eukaryota; kingdom Metazoa; phylum Chordata; order Testudines; family Cheloniidae; genus Lepidochelys; species Lepidochelys olivacea. The sequence continues at coordinate 36,436,081 of NC_140411.1, read as the reverse complement.
GGTCAATCATGTAACCTATGTGTGTCTCAGTATAAAATGGGGATAAAGTGGCTTACCAACATCACAGGACAGTCACGAGGTCTATTTAATATTTGCAAAGAGACATCTAATTTCTAGTAATATAACCCCCAAATTATTGAAATTAGTAAATATTGCTTTGTTTACAAAAAGCTCTGCCACTGCAATTACAGGTGTAAGAGGGAGAATGTGAGCCCCAAAAAGCAAGAAGAGGCACAAAATGAAAAAGGAGTCGATGAATCAAAATGTGTTTAGGTAGATCTTTTCCCTCTGCTTCTGTTTAAGAGCAAGATGCAGGGGTAGTAGGCTGCATAAGTGCTGCTGGCCTCCTTCCTTTTTTGTCTCCTCCAGGCCAGTGTTTGCACAAATGAGTGCCTCCAATCAGACTATGCACACAAAGGAACAAAGACAAACAGTAGTGGCAGAGCAGTTGCTACAGAAGGTGCATGAAATCCCCTTTATTCTACTGATGACATAACTAACTTTTTTGGTAGAAAGAATGTATAATAAGAATGTGGACCCATCTGTCTCCCTGCATCAGCAAGGCATTGCTCTAGGCAAGGGGCATTCTGTTGCTAATTTTAGTTTATTTTGTTGCTCAGCTCAGTTTGCTTCTGTGGTTCACCTAGTTGTTGTGATAAGCAAATTAATTAAATTTTGTTTTGCAGACTGCATATATGGCTCTTTGTACCATGTAAAGGGCCAGCCGTGAACTCAAGTGGTTGTTGTATCAACCAGGCAAGGTACTAACAAGCTTCAACAGGACTCTATTTTCAAAGTGGAAACCTCTTTACCAGGCTGCTGCAGCACCCTCTGTAGCTTTCTCCCAGCCTCTCAACTCCTCCCCCCTCCTTCCTGTTTCCTGTCCTTTATGACTCCCAACAGCCAGTGCTCCCAATTCTAATAATTACAAGCAACATCTAAACACCACAGTGATTCACAATGACACATCATTATTGTTTATATAGTATCATAGGTGTACATGGCATTACACCATTAGGAGAACTGTGTCAGACAAAAAAACCAAGGAGTCCTTGTGGCATCTTAGGGTATGTCTACACTACGGAATAAGGTCGAATTTATAGAAGTCGGTTTTTTAGAAATCGGTTTTATATATTCGAGTGTGTGTGTCCCCACAGAAAATACTCTAAGTGCATTAACTCGGCGGAGTGCTTCCACAGTACCGAGGCTAGAGTAGACTTCCGGAGCATTGCACTGTGAATAGCTATCCCACAGTTCCCGCAGTCTCCGCTGCCCATTGGAATTCTGGGTTGAGATCCCAATGCCTGATGGGGCTAAAACATTGTCACGGGTGGTTCTGGGTACATATTGTCAGGCCCCCGTTCCCTCCTTCCCTCCGTGAAAGCAAGGGCAGACAATCATTTCGCGCCTTTTTTCCTGAGTTACCTGTGCAGACGCCATACCACGGCAAGCATGGAGGCCGCTCAGCTCACTTTGGCAATTAGGAGCACATTAAACACCACACGCATTATCCAGCAGTATATGCAGCACCAGAACCTGGCAAAGCGATACCGGGCGAGGAGGCAACGTCAGCGCGGTCACGTGAGTGATCAGGACATGGACACAGATTTCTCTGAAAGCATGGGCCCTGCCAATGCATGCATCATGGTGCTAACGGGGCAGGTTCATGCTGTGGAACGCCGATTCTGGGCTCGGGAAACAAGCACAGACTGGTGGGACCGTATAGTGTTGCAGGCCTGGGACGATTCCCAGTGGCTGCAAAACTTTCGCATGCGTAAGGGCACTTTCATGGAACTTTGTGACTTGCTTTCCCCTGCCCTGAGGCGCATGAATACCAAGATGAGAGCAGCCCTCACAGTTCACAAGCGAGTGGCGATAGCTCTGTGGAAGCTTGCAATGCCAGACAGCTACCGGTCAGTTGGGAATCAATTTGGAGTGGGCAAATCTACTGTTGGGGCTGCTGTGATGCAAGTAGCCCATGCAATCAAAGATCTGCTGATATCAAGGGTAGTGACCCTGGGAAATGTGCAGGTCATAGTGGATGGCTTTGCTGCAATGGGATTCCCTAACTGTGGTGGGGCCATAGACGGAACCCATATCCCTATTTTGGCACCGGAGTACCAAGCCGCCGAGTACATAAACCGCAAGGGGTACTTTTTGATAGTGCTGCAAGCTCTGGTGGATCACAAGGGACGTTTCACCAACATCAACGTGGGATGGCCGGGAAAGGTACATGACACTTGCATCTTCAGGAACTCTGGTCTGTTTCAAAAGCTGCAGGAAGGGACTTTATTCCCAGACCAGAAAATAACTTTTGGGGATGTTGAAATGCCTATATGTATCCTTGGGGACCCAGCCTACCCCTTAATGCCATGGCTCATGAAGCCGTACACAGGCAGCCTGGACAGTAGTCAGGAGCTGTTCAACTACAGGCTGAGCAAGTGCAGAATGGTGGTAGAATGTGCAGTTGGACGTTTAAAAGCGCGCTGGCGCAGTTTACTGACTCGCTTAGACCTCAGCGAAACCAATATTCCCACTGTTATTACTGCTTGCTGTGTGCTCCACAATATCTGTGAGTGTAAGGGGGAGACGTTTATGGCGGGGTGGGAGGTTGAGGCAAATCGCCTGGCTGCTGGTTATGCGCAGCCAGACACCAGGGCGGTTAGAAGAGCATAGGAGGGCGCGGTACGCATCAGAGAAGCTTTGAAAACCAGTTTCATGACTGGCCAGGCTACGGTGTGAAAGTTCTGTTTGTTTCTCCTTGATGAAACCCCCCGCCCCTTGGTTCACTCTACTTCCCTGTAAGCTAACCACCCTCCCCTCCTCCCTTCAATCACCGCTTGCAGAGGCAATAAAGTCATTGTTGCTTCGCATTCATGCATTCTTTATTCATTCATCACACAAATAGGGGGATGACTACCAAGGTAGCCCAGGAGGGGTGGTGGAGGAGGGAAGGAAAATGCCACACAGCACTTTAAAAGTTTACAACTTTAAAATTTATTGAATGACAGCCTTCTTTTTTTTGGGCAATCCTCTGTGGTGGAGTGGCTGGTTGGCCGGAGGCCCCCCCACCGAGTTCTTGGGCATCTGGGTGTGGAGGCTATGGAACTTGGGGAGGAGGGCGGTTGGTTACAGAGGGGCTGCAGTGGCAGTCTGTGCTCCAGCTGCCTTTGCTGCAGCTCAACCATATACTGGAGCATACTGGTTTGGTCCTCCAGCAGCCTCAGCATTGAATCCTGCCTCCTCTCATCACACTGCCGCCACATTTGAGCTTCAGCCCTGTCTTCAGCCCGCCACTTACTCTCTTCAGCCCGCCACCTCTCCTCCCGGTAATTTTGTGCTTTCCTGCACTCTAACATTATTTGCCTCCACGCATTCGTCTGTTCTCTGTCAGTGTGGGAGGACAGCATGAGCTCGGAGAACATTTCATCGCGAGTGCGTTTTTTTTTCTTTCTAAGCTTCACTAGCCTCTGGGAAGGAGAAGATCCTGTGATCATTGAAACACATGCAGCTGGTGGAGAAAAAAAAGGGGACAGCGGTATTTAAAAAGACACATTTTATAAAACAGTGGCTACACTCTTTCAGGGCAAACCTTGCTGTTAACATTACATACATAGCACATGTGCTTTTGTTACAAGGTCACATTTTGCCTCCCCCCACCACATGGCTACCCCCTCAACCTTCCCCCCTCCCTGTGGCTAACAGCGGGGAACATTTCTGTTTAGCCACAGGCAAATAGCCCAGCAGGAATGGGATCCTCTGAGTGTCCCCTGAAGAAAAGCACTCTATTTCAACCAGGTGACCATGAATTATATCTCACTCTCCTGAGGATAACACAGAGAGATAAAGAACGGATGTTGTTTGAACGCCAGCAAACATACACTGCAATGCTTTGTTGTACAATGATTCCCGAGTACGTGTTACTGGCCTGGAGTGGTAAAGTGTCCTACCATGAAGGACGCAATAAGGCTGCCCTCCCCAGAAACCTTTTGCAAATGCTTTGGGAGTACATCCAGGAGAACCGCGAATGCCAGGGCAAAGTAATCCTTTCACATGCTTGCTTTTAAACCATGTATAGTATTTTAAAAGGTACACTCACCAGAGGTCCCTTCTCCGCCTGCTGGGTCCAGGAGGCAGCCTTGGGTGGGTTCGGGGGGTACTGGCTCCAGGTCCAGGGTGAGAAACAGTTCCTGGCTGTCGGGAAAACCGGTTTCTCCACTTGCTTGCTGTGAGCTATCTACAACCTCCTCCTCCTCATCATCATCTTCTTCGTCCCCAAAACCTGCTTCCGTATTGCCTCCATCTCCATTGAAGGAGTCAAACAACAGGCCTGGGGTAGTGGTGGCTGAACCCCCTAAAATGGCATGCAGCTCATCATAGAAGCGGCATGTTTGGGGCTCTGACCCGGAGCGGCCGTTCGCCTCTCTGATTTTCTGGTAGGCTTGCCTCAGCTCCTTCACTTTCATGCGGCACTGCTTTGGGTCCCTGTTATGGCCTCTGTCCTTCATGCCCTGGGAGATTTTGACAAATGTTTTGGCATTTCGAAAACTGGAATGGAGTTCTGATAGCATGGATTCCTCTCCCCAAACAGCAATCAGATCCCATACCTCCCGTTCGGTGCATGCTGGAGCTCTTTTGCGATTCTGAGACTCCATCATGGTCACCTCTGCTGATGAGCTCTGCATGGTCACCTGCAGCTTGCCATGCTGGCCAAACAGGAAATGAGATTCAAAAGTTCGCGGTTCTTTTCCTGTCTACCTGGCCAGTGCATCTGAGTTGAGAGTGCTATCCAGAGCGGTCCCAATGGAGAACTCTGGGATAGCTCCCGGAGGCCAATAATGTCGAATTGTGTCCACAGTACCCCAAATTTGACCCGGCAAGGCCGATTTAAGCGCTAATCCACTTGTCAGGGGTGGAGTAAGGAAATCGATTTTAAGAGCCCTTTAAGTCAAAATAAAGGGCTTCATCGTATGGACGGGTGCAGTTTTACATCGATTTAATGCTGCTAAATTCTACCTAAAGTCCTAGTGTAGACCAGGGCTTAGAGGCTAACAAATTTATTTGGGCCTAAGCTTTCATGGGCCAGAACCCACTTCATCCAATGTATGAAGTAAAAGATACAGGAGCAGGTATAAATACATGAAAGGATGGGGGTTGGTTTACCAAGTGTTAGGTCATTCTAACAGGATAAACCAATTATCAGCAGGATACCAAGGGAGGAAAAATAACTTTTGAAGTGGTAAGAGAGTGGCCCATTACAGACAATTGACAAGAAGGTGTGAGTAACAGCAGGGAGAAATTACTATTGGGGAAATTAAGTTTAGGTTTTGTAATGACCCAACCACTCCCAGTCTTTATTCAGGCCTAATCTGATGGTATCCAGTTTGCAAATTAATTCCAGTTCTGCAGCTTCACGGTTGAGTCTGTTTTTGAAGTTTTTTTGTTGAAGAATGGCCACTTTGAGGTCTGTTATTGAGTGACCAGAGAGATTAAAGTGTTCTCCTACTGGTTTTTGAATGTTATGATTCCTGATGTCAGATTTGTGTCCATGTATTCTTTTGTGCAGAGACGGTCCAGTTTGGCCAATGTACATGGCAGAGGGGCACTGCTGGCACATATAACAAATAACAGCTGCCTAGCTCAGGAGCACTTACAGTCTAAGGCTACACTACACTGCACACCTCTTGCAATAGTCTGCAGGGTATGTGTAGTTATATGTTACAGTGACAAGCAGGCAGCATCCACACAGCAGAGTGTAGTTACATGTGTCAGTGAAAGGTTGTGGGATGGGGGGAAGTAGTGGGGAAAAGCTCCAACACGAGGGAGGCAGCTATGGGACACTACACTGCTAAGAATAGCAGTGCAGATGGGGAGGCACTGCTTGGGTGAGTAGAGAGCCATATAGGATACATAGTCCCAAAGTTCAGGCGTGTCTTTCCTCTATTCACTTAAACAGTGCCTCCCCGTCTACACAGCTATTTATACCAGTGCTAGAGGGGCACATCTTGTATGTATGCTACAACAAGACTCTGATCCAGACATGTATGTGCTGAGCATGCATATGCATTGTTCCACTGATGTAAGCATGTACATCAAAGTTTGCAGGCTCAGGGCCTACAACTGTATCAATGTTATAAAAAACAATTGTTTCTTTATACCATAGGTCTTGACCTGCAAACATTGATGCACATGCTTAACATTAATTACATCAATGGAACAATGCACATGCATGTTAAGCATGTGCATGCCAGGATCGGAGGTTTGTTTTATTATTTGTATAGTTTTAGTTAATCCTCATCATGCATCAGGTGGCTTGACAGTCAGAAGGGTGTTATTTAAGCACAATCTATATTCTGTAGGTTCTAATGCAGGTCTCTTCTGTCTGCGTACTTTCTGTTTCGTCTTTCAGCGCACCATGCACAAAAACATGAGCTCTTTGAATTCACCTGTTCCTCCACCCAATCCTCCTTCTTTCACAACAAGGAAATACAAAATACAACTATTTTGCAGAGTAGTTACATTTGATGAACAATCTTTGAAATGACAGGTTTCAGAGTAACAGCCGTGTTAGTCTGTATTCGCAAAAAGAAAAGGAGTACTTGTGGCACCTTAGAGACTAACCAATGTATTAGAGCATAAGCTTTCGTGAGCTGCAGCTCACTTCCTCAGATGCATATCGTGGAAACTGCAGCAGGCTTTATATATACACAGAGAATATGAAACAATACCTCCTCCCACCCCACTGTCCTGCTGGTAATAGCTTATCTAAAGTGATCATCAGGTGGGCCATTTCCAGCACAAATCCAGGTTTTCTCACCCTCCACCCCCCCCACACAAATTCACTCTCCTGCTGGTGATAGCCCATCCAAAGTGACAACTCTTTACACAATGTGCATGACAATCAAGTTGAGCTATTTCCTGCACAAATCCAGGTTTTCTCACATCCCCCCCACCCCCATACACACACAAACTCACTCTCCTGCTGGTAATAGCTCATCCAAACTGACCACTCTTCAAGTTTAAATCCAAGTTAAACCAGAACATCTGGGGGGGGGGGGAAACAAGAGGAAACAGGCTACCTTGCATAATGACTTAGCCACTCCCAGTCTCTATTTAAGCCTAAATTAATAGTATCCAATTTGCAAATGAATTCCAATTCAGCAGTTTCTCGCTGGAGTCTGGATTTGAAGTTTTTTTGTTTTAAGATAGCGACCTTCATGTCTGTGATTGCGTGACCAGAGAGATTGAAGTGTTCTCCGACTGGTTTATGAATGTTATCATTCTTGACATCTGATTTGTGTCCATTTATTCTTTTACGTAGAGACTGTCCAGTTTGACCAATGTACATGGCAGAGGGGCATTGCTGGCACATGATGGCATATATCACATTGGTGGATGTGCAGGTGAACGAGCCTCTGATAGTGTGGCTGATGTTATTAGGCCCTGTGATGGTGTCCCCTGAATAGATATGTGGGCACAATTGGCAACAGGCTTTGTTGCAAGGATAAGTTCCTGGGTTAGTGGTTCTGTTGTGTGGTATGTGGTTGTTGGTGAGTATTTGCTTCAGGTTGCGGGGCTGTCTGTAGGCAAGGACTGGCCTGTCTCCCAAGATTTGTGAGAGTGTTGGGTCATCCTTTAGGATAGGTTGTAGATCCTTAATAATGCGTTGGAGGGGTTTTAGTTGGGGGCTGAAGGTGACGGCTAGTGGCGTTCTGTTATTTTCTTTGTTAGGCCTGTCCTGTAGTAGGTAACTTCTGGGAACTCTTCTGGCTCTATCAATCTGTTTCTTTACTTCTGCAGGTGGGTATTGTAGTTGTAAGAAAGCTTGACAGAGATCTTGTAGGTGTTTGTCTCTGTCTGAGGGGTTGGAGCAAATGCGGTTGTATCGCAGAGCTTGGCTGTAGACGATGGATCGTGTGGTGTGGTCAGGGTGAAAGCTGGAGGCATGCAGGTAGGAATAGCGGTCAGTAGGTTTCCGGTATAGGGTGGTGTTTATGTGACCATTGTTTATTAGCACTGTAGTGTCCAGGAAGTGGATCTCTTGTGTGGACTGGACCAGGCTGAGGTTGATGGTGGGATGGAAATTGTTGAAATCATGGTGGAATTCCTCAAGGGCTTCTTTTCCATGGGTCCAGATGATGAAGATGTCATCAATATAGCGCAAGTAGAGTAGGGGCTTTAGGGGACGAGAGCTGAGGAAGCGTTGTTCTAAATCAGCCATAAAAATGTTGGCATACTGTGGGGCCATGCGGGTACCCATAGCAGTGCCGCTGATCTGAAGGTATACATTGTCCCCAAATGTGAAGTAGTTATGGGTAAGGACAAAGTCACAAAGTTCAGCTACCAGGTTAGCCGTGACATTATCGGGGATAGTGTTCTTGACGGCTTGTAGTCCATCTTTGTGTGGAATGTTGGTGTAGAGGGCTTCTACATCCATAGTGGCCAGGATGGTGTTATCAGGAAGATCACCGATGGATTGAAGTTTCCTCAGGAAGTCAGTGGTGTCTCGAAGGTAGCTGGGAGTGCTGGTAGCGTAGGGCCTGAGGAGGGAGTCTACATAGCCAGACAATCCTGCTGTCAGGGTGCCAATGCCTGAGATGATGGGGCGCCCAGGATTTCCAGGTTTATGGATCTTGGGTAGTAGATAGAATATCCCAGGTTGGGGTTCCAGGGGTGTGTCTGTGCGGATTTGATCTTGTGCTTTTTCAGGAAGTTTCTTGAGCAAATGCTGTAGTTGCTTTTGGTAACTCTCAGTGGGATCAGAGGGTAATGGCTTGTAGAAACTCGTGTTGGAGAGCTGCCGAGCACCCTCTTGTTCATATTCCGACCTATTCATGATGACAACAGCACCTCCTTTATCAGCCTTTTTGATTATGATGTCAGAGTTGTTTCTGAGGCTGTGGATGGCATTGCGTTCCGCATGGCTGAGGTTATGGGGCAAGTGATGCTGCTTTTCCACAATTTCAGCCCGTGCACGTCGGCGGAAGCACTCTATGTAGAAGTCCAGTCTGCTGTTTCGACCTTCAGGAGGAGTCCACCTAGAATCCCTCTTTCTGTAGTGTTGGTAGGGAGAACTCTGTGGATTAGTATGCTGTTCAGAGGTATTTTGGAAATATTCCTTGAGTCGGAGACGTCGAAAATAGGATTCTAGGTCACCACAGAACTGTATCATGTTCGTGGGGGTGGAGGGGCAGAAGGAGAGGCCCCGAGATAGAACAGCTGCTTCTGCTGGGCTGAGAGTATAGTTGGATAGGTTAACAATATAGCTAGGTGGGTTGAGGGAACCATTGCTGTGGCCCCTTGTAGTATGTAGTAGTTTAGAAAGTTTAGTGTCCTTTTTCTTTTGTAGAGAAGCAAAGTGTGCGTTGTAAATGGCTTGTCTAGTTTTAATAAAATCCAGCCACGAGGAAGCTTGTGTGGAAGGTTGGTTTTTTATGAGAGTATCCATTTTTGAGAGCTCATTCTTAATCTTTCCCTGTTTGCTGTAGAGGATGTTGATCAGGTGATTCCGCAGTTTCTTTGAGAGCTTGTGGCACAAGCTGTCAGCATAGTCTGTGTGGTACGTAGATTGTAATGGATTTTTTACCTTCGGCACTGCTATGGGTACCCGCATGGCCCCACAGTATGCCAACATTTTTATGGCTGATTTAGAACAACGCTTCCTCAGCTCTCGTCCCCTAAAGCCCCTACTCTACTTGCGCTATATTGATGACATCTTCATCATCTGGACCCATGGAAAAGAAGCCCTTGAGGAATTCCACCATGATTTCAACAATTTCCATCCCACCATCAACCTCAGCCTGGTCCAGTCCACACAAGAGATCCACTTCCTGGACACTACAGTGCTAATAAACAATGGTCACATAAACACCACCCTATACCGGAAACCTACTGACCGCTATTCCTACCTGCATGCCTCCAGCTTTCACCCTGACCACACCACACGATCCATCGTCTACAGCCAAGCTCTGCGATACAACCGCATTTGCTCCAACCCCTCAGACAGAGACAAACACCTACAAGATCTCTGTCAAGCTTTCTTACAACTACAATACCCACCTGCAGAAGTAAAGAAACAGATTGATAGAGCCAGAAGAGTTCCCAGAAGTTACCTACTACAGGACAGGCCTAACAAAGAAAATAACAGAACGCCACTAGCCGTCACCTTCAGCCCCCAACTAAAACCCCTCCAACGCATTATTAAGGATCTACAACCTATCCTAAAGGATGACCCAACACTCTCACAAATCTTGGGAGACAGGCCAGTCCTTGCCTACAGACAGCCCCGCAACCTGAAGCAAATACTCACCAACAACCACATACCACACAACAGAACCACTAACCCAGGAACTTATCCTTGCAACAAAGCCCGTTGCCAATTGTGCCCACATATCTATTCAGGGGACACCATCACAGGGCCTAATAACATCAGCCACACTATCAGAGGCTCGTTCACCTGCACATCCACCAATGTGATATATGCCATCATGTGCCAGCAATGCCCCTCTGCCATATACATTGGTCAAACTGGACAGTCTCTACGTAAAAGAATAAATGGACACAAATCAGATGTCAAGAATGATAACATTCATAAACCAGTCGGAGAACACTTCAATCTCTTTGGTCACGCAATCACAGACATGAAGGTCGCTATCTTAAAACAAAAAAACTTCAAATCCAGACTCCAGCGAGAAACTGCTGAATTGGAATTCATTTGCAAATTGGATACTATTAATTTAGGCTTAAATAGAGACTGGGAGTGGCTAAGTCATTATGCAAGGTAGCCTGTTTCCTCTTGTTTTTTCCTCCCCCCCCCCAGATGTTCTGGTTTAACTTGGATTTAAACTTGAAGAGTGGCCAGTTTGGATGAGCTATTACCAGCAGGAGAGTGAGTTTGTGTGTGTATGGGGGTGGGGGGGATGTGAGAAAACCTGGATTTGTGCAGGAAATAGCTCAACTTGATTGTCATGCACATTGTGTAAAGAGTTGTCACTTTGGATGGGCTATCACCAGCAGGAGAGTGAATTTGTGTGGGGGGGTGGAGGGTGAGAAAACCTGGATTTGTGCTGGAAATGGCTCACCTGATGATCACTTTAGATAAGCTATTACCAGCAGGACAGTGGGGTGGGAGGAGGTATTGTTTCATATTCTCTGTGTATATATAAAGCCTGCTGCAGTTTCCAATATATGCATCTGAGGAAGTGAGCTGTAGCTCACGAAAGCTTATGCTCTAATACATTGGTTAATCTTTGAAATAGCAATGAGTTGAAGATCAAAGCATAAAATGATGACAAATATCACAAAACTGTGACATGCTAACAACATGTAACTGTTTTGGGATATTTGTCATCATGCAGAGAATTTCAGTGTGGGATGGTTGAGGTTTTTTTCATATAACATTTGCAAAATGTTGGAAAGAGATGAAATGTGCCAATGAGGGAGATATTCAGCTCCTAATCTAAATTCGGTTTAGGGTAGTGGTTGAGGCCATAGCATCGATTTGGATATAGCATCAATTTGGGAAAGTACAGCAACAATCTAGCTCTATGAATGTATATAAAATAATCCCCCACAGTAACTTCAGCAGTAGTCCTTTAAATCAGTTAGCTACCCCCATCCCTGCCACCGCCGCCACCAGTGTGAGCATTCAAAGACCAAATGTCCCTTTACCAAATCCCTTCCCCCTTTGATATATCCCACTCACAGTTAGTGTCCGTGGGTAGCACAATCCCAGAGTTTGGGATGCACTCAGCCAGGCCTCTTTACAGTCCCTTGGGAAGTGCTACCTGGTACTGCCCTGAAGCTCCACCTCCTAAACTAGCTACAATGATTTCAGCTTTATTTCGTGGCCGGATAAGAGGGGCCTGGCCAGATTTCACTAAGCTCTACTGCTGTCCACGTCAACAAAGAGCCCCCCAAGTGATACAGAATCCTCAGAAGAGGAGAAACAGTTGCACATGGAACCCTTGAAGAATCCTTGACACATAATAGGGGCTCTTTTCTCTCACACTTCGGTTCCCCTACCCAACCAATTATGAATTTGTGTGTGTTATAGTGCCTCAGAAAGAGTCATTTGAGGAATTCTGGGTAGTAGGCTTATGCAAATAAAGCCTTCACTTAGCTGCAATTCTCCCATTCATCAACAGATGGGGTCAGAGAGGTCCTTCCCCTCTGGAGCTTCAGGCCATAGAGATTACATATAGATTTTGAAATGTCATATCACTATTTTTCAGTTGTAGGTGTTAGCAACAAGGAATTTTCTTTGTCCAAATGCTCAGCGTGTATCAGATGATAATGACCTTTTAAATTATTCTAGTATTTTATTTCCAATATTTAGTACCCATGAAGGTACCTAAGTGACACTGGAGGCTGTATAAAGATCTATCCATAGAACATGTTCAGCATGGACAACAGTAGAGTAGGCCACATACCACCACCCAGATAAAATATCTCACAGAAAAAAATAAACTTCCATCACATAAAATAGAACAGATAATGGCTAGCTAGCTAGTGGGAGAACATGGGAATAAAAAGACACTTCATTTAGCACCATGAAGGTTCTCCCTATCACACTGTGTTGTCTGGGTCACAGATTCAAATCAGACTCTAATGGTGAAGAAAAAGACAGTTGGGGAAACACCATCCGTAGCTATAGAGTAGTTGGCTAAGAGTATTCCACTGTTTGGAGGACACTTAAATTGTTAGCCAACCAACTGGACTTTCCTTAATTTTTCAGACTCAAAGTTCTGGAATAAGAAACTTGCCATATGATCATGGCTAGAGCAGGTGACAAGTTGTGATAACTGCTCCTGATTGGCTAAGATTTACACCTACAGGCCTATTGTCTTTGTTATTCCATCCCCTGCCCACTCGTTTGTCTCATCTGCCTCTTATGCCTTCTGTTTTAGATTGCAAACTCTTTGGGGTAGGACTGTCACTTACTATATGTTTGTACAGTGCCTAGCACAATGGGGCCCCAGCCCAGTATAAATGTTAAATAACAACGATAAAGATCTTTTTCAATGCAATTCAAACGTCTTCATTTTCCAGATATTTCATCTATAAACCACAAATCAAGGTTTCAGCTCTATCACATTTTAAATTTAGCTATGTGTGTCCTTTTGGGAAGCTTTGATAAAGTGAAACATTTCAGAATAAACCCAGGATGTTGACAGAGATTCCATAACATCCCTATGCAATTTGTTCCAGTGCTTAACTACCCTGACAGTTAGCAAGGTTTTCCTAATGTCCAACCTCCCTTGCTGCAATTTACGCCCATTGCTTCCTGTCCTATACTCAGAGGTTAACGAGAACAATTTTTTCTCTCTCCTCCTTGTAACAACCTTTTATATACTTGAAAACTGTTATGTCCCCCCTCCTCAGTCTTCCCTTCTCCAAATTAACAAACCCATTTTTTTACTCTTTTTCTCCTAGGTCATGTTTTCTAAACCGTTATTATTTTTTGTTGCTCTCCTCTGGACTTTGTCCACATCTTTTATGAAATGTGGCGCCCAGAACTGGACACAATACTCCAGCTGAGGCCTTATCAGCTCATAGTAGAGTGGAAGAACTCCTTCTTACGTATTGCTTACAACATTCCTGATAACAGATCCCAGAATGCTGTTGCTTTTTTTGCAACAGTGTTACATTGTTGACTTATATTTAGCTTGTAATCCGCTATAACCCCCGGATACCTTTCCGCAGTACTCCTTTCTAGGAAGTCATGTCCCAGTTTGTTTTTGCGTTATTGATTGCTCATTGCAAAATGCAGCCGCATGATGTGCTGCTTAGGTTTCAGGCAGACCATCTCACTGTAGTTGAGTGGGAAATAGTTTTCCTGTTCTGTGCAAATGTTTGAAATATCAAAAAGTTTTCTCATCCTGAATCAAGATGAAATGTTGAAATCCCCAAAATTTTTGCCCCAAAAACCCATAAAAAAACAGTTTGGGTCAACTGAAATGTTTTGTTTTGATTTTGATTTTTTTCATATATTTTGTAGTTTAAATGTAATAACATATCTAAACAAAAAGTCATCCTGACTCAAAAAATCCTACCTTTGTTTTGAAAATATCAAAATGGGATGTTTTGACAATTTTGAATTTTTTCCCCAGTAATTTTTCAAGTTAGGAGATTCTTCAAGGTGATTGAATCAGCTTTTTTTAAAAATAAAACAAAACAGTTTGTCAAAATACCTTATGCACTGGTTAGAAGGTGCATAGCAAATCTTATGGCAGTACCCGCAATTTGATCTATATCCTTCACAGGTAATATAATTCAGTGGGGGAAATTTGGGGGAAGCACAAGAGAGGGAATCTGCAGATGGGAGACATGGAGGTCTAGTCCTTCCAAGTTGCCTCAAGGCTCTCCTTCTTGCTGGCAAGGACATATTTGTATTTTGATATGTCATAAATATAAAGGGAAGGGTAAACCCCTTTGAAATCCCTCCTGGCCAGGGGAAAGCTCCTCTCACCTGTAAAGGGTTAAGAAGCTAAAGGTAACCTTGCTGGCACCTGACCAAAATGACCAATGAGGAGACAAGATACTTTCAAAAGCTAGGAGGAGGGAGAGAAACAAAGGGGTCTGTGTGTCTGTCTATATGCTGGTCTTTGTCGGGGATAGACCAGGAATGGAGTCTTAGAACTTTTAGTAAGTAATCTAGCTAGGTATGTGTTAGATTATGATTTCTTTAAATGGCTGAGAAAAGAATTGTGCTGAATAGAATAACTATTTCTGTCTGTGTATCTTTTTTGTAACTTAAGGTTTTGCCTAGAGGGGTTCTCTATGTTTTTGAATCTAATTACCCTGTAAGATATCTACCATCATGATTTTACCGGGGGGATTTCTTTATTTCTATTTACTTCTATTTTTATTAAAAGTCTTCTTGTAAGAAACTGAGTGCTTTTTCATTGTTCTCAGATCCAAGGGTTTGGGTCTGTGGTCACCTATGCAAATTGGTGAGGCTTTTTATCCAACATTTCCCAGGAAAGGGGGGGTGCAAGTGTTGGGAGGATTGTTCATTGTTCTTAAGATCCAAGGGTCTGGGTCTGTAGTCACCTAGGCAAATTGGTGAGGCTTTTTACCAAACCTTGTCCAGGAAGTGGGGTGCAAGGGTTTGGGAAGTATTTTGGGGGGAAGGACGCGTCCAAACAGCTCTTCCCCAGTAACCAGTATTAGTTTGGTGGTGGTAGCGGCCAGTCCAAGGACAACGGGTGGAATATTTTGTACCTTGGGGAAGTTTTGACCTAAGCTGGTAAAGATAAGCTTAGGAGGTTTTTCATGCAGGTCCCCACATCTGTACCCTAGAGTTCAGAGTGGGGGAGGAACCTTGACATGATATAATTTGGGTCCTATCCTTACCCTGTTTGGCTTAAGAGATACATATTCTGCCTCATTTAAACTCTGACATTTGTGTTTTAGTAGCCACCTGACTTGTGGGATTTGTTTTTAGCAGGTGTACATTTTTGACACTTTTCTTTTGTTTTACAATAGGGAAATGGTTGAATATTACAGTAAGCAGAGGAGCAAACCTTTCTGAAGTGGACTGATGGCTCAGGCAATCAGTAATGGGATATCGAACCTTTCACTTAGAAATCCCTGGTTTGAATGGAGCTGTGTTTAGCAGTGTTCAAAAGTCATTATCCTCTGATTGCTGTTCACAGTATGTGAAATGAGTTGGTTGTCAAAGACCTGTTTGCAAGAGGCAGGTGTTCACATCACAAAACCACCACCATGGTCATCACAATTGGCAGCCTCAGGAGAGAAGCCAATGATTTCCTCCAAGGCAGGGTTCAGCCACATTAAGGGAAGATTATGGGCAAGTTTGCACTGCTGCAGCAGTCTAAATTTTAATGATTCAGTCTTCTACCACTTTGAACAGAGCAGTCACTGCTGTTCAGTCTCTAAGGCTGTCAATCTGGCACTTCCCAAACATTAAATTCAGAAGGAGAAGGGGAAAAAAACAACCTTTCCATGAGTGCTGCTAAGTTAAACCCTCCATTGCTTGAGAGGCTAATGGAGAGCAGGAGCTCAGCATTGACACGGGATTGAAAAAAGTTATCCAGCTCGTAGCCCATCAGTATGAGCTTTAACTCCTGAAAGTGTCATAAAGGTCTCTCCTTCCTCCTTCAAATCTAAGTTAAAAGACAGGGATTTTATTTTTGTAAATTTGGACAGCTCAGGTTTGTTTTACAAAACTGCCAATGCAATGGCAATTTCTGTGTTCAAAACCGTTCACTGTCCTCACAGCATATTCACTGTTCTTGTTGTTTGTATCAAAAATAACTTCCAATAGAAAATCATTCTTTAAAGGAATCCAGTCACCTGTAAGGAGCTGCTGGGGAAGCAGTGCCTGGATTCTTGAAGTGTCTAAAAGCAGCTTCTCTGTGAGGGATGCATATGGATCCCAATATTTGTAATGAGGGAAAATTGCAGTTTGGGAGACATAAAATCTGCATTTGACATTTGGGTTGGAGTTTAGACAAGCAATTAAATGGGTATTAAAAAGCTAGTATGAAATTATGCAGTTGGAGAGAATATCATCATGGGAAGTAATTTCCAATGGTAGGAGAATGAAAGCCAGTGGACCAACCATGAATGTGTTTTGGGGTCAGCGTAGCTGGTAAAGAAAGCAACCTGAATGACTATATTGCAGCTTTAATGCTCAGGAGGTGGGATTTAGTTTATCTCATATAAAATATAGCTTGTGCTCCTAACACCCCTTAGCCCAAAACACATGCACATACAGCGCCAATTCCTCTTGTCTTTCTCTACCAGGGCCACAATGTATGTGTAGAAATGTGTGTATTTGGGAAATCAATGGGAGTTAAGCAGTTAAATACCTTTGTGATTCCCATCCTGTGTGTCTGCAACAACACTGATGTGCTGCTGTGATGGGGTACATAAACCCCACGCAGGCCAGGAAAGAGTTAATGAGCCTGTTGTGGGCTCCGTCAGCCTACCCTGCCATATTTGCAGTAGGTGTCAGATTTAGAGGGAGGTACAAGGCTGAATTTTGTTTTTACCAGTGGGTGCTTTTAAAGAGGTGTGTGTGGGATGCCAGTTTTGGGGAGGCTATTTTTAGCATATTTACCCATTTCTTTCACATTCTAGTTATTGACTATGTGTCTATCATTGGTATCTCAATAATTTAATCATTATTAAAATAATAATGAACAACATAATTACATTATTATGAATTACAGTATATTAAAATCATTGCACTCACCTACAAGCTGTGTTCACTAACGTCCCAGTTGAAAGACATTACAACTCACTGTAGTTCTTCTGGATGAAACTGTCAGCAGCACTGGGGCTTGTGGGTGAGCAGTTTTCAATGGCACCATGGTACTGGGCCCACACGAAGAAGGGACCCCAGGGCCCGGACCATTGCCCCGCCCCCCCGCTCCACCCTCTGCCCCGGCACCGCTTGGCCTCTTCACCCCGAGGTCCCACCCACCACTCACTCCTCTCCACCCTCTGCCTCCCTGCTCACTCCTCTCTGCTCCCTTCCCACTGTGTGAGCAGTGGGTGGGGCTTTGGGGGGAAGAGGCCCCGGGGCAGAGCATGGGCAGAGTGGGGGGCAGGGCCACGGTCCATGCACTGGGGCCCACAACAGATTAATCTGGTTGCTGAGCACCCCCTATTTTTTTAGTGGGTGCTTCAGCCCTGGAGCACCCACAGAGTCAGTGCCAATGGAGGGAGGGACTTAGAAGGGGAGAGCACGGCTCATACGGGGGTAGGGGCTGACCAGGAAGGAGAGCAGAATTCCAGCTTGCATCCTGTGAGAGGCCTGGCTGGGGCCAGGTACTGCTTGAGATGCTGCTGCCTGTCATTGCTCTTGAGGGAAGGTAGGCCTGATGCAGGGCTATTGTTGGGGATTGCTACCAGAGGCTTGCATGAGACACTGCTGCCTACCAGAGCCTCCCTTGAGGCAGGCAGGCCTTGTGTGAGCCTATCATTTGTTACCAGTGCCTTGCTTGAGTTGTAGCAGTGGTGCCCTTCCTGAAGGGAGTTACAGCCAAATAACCCGGCTTTTGTTTCCTTACATGGGAATAAGGTCTTGGTCATGGCTCATCCTGAGCCCGGGGTGACTCAGGATCACAGCTGTCAATATTTTAATATGGGGCTCCCATAAAATATACACACTTATCCATCAATGTGATGAAATCCATGAGGGAGGGGTGCATGTGCCATTTATTGAAATCTGGTCCATTCCAAGTGTTGGGGACACTGGGGTATGGCCACTAGGTAACTCGAGGAAATGGAAGACCACGAGTGTCGATGGGCCTCGCACTAGGATGCATTCAGTGGAATGGGCCTCGCACTAGGCCCAGGTGTCCTTGCCCCCCCCCCCCCGCCTGGAGGCACTCGCAGCAGTTATGCTGAGAATTTGCAACAATATGCTGCAGAGTCAGACTGCCTGAAACTAAGCAAGGCCAAACAGGGAAGATATGGAAGAACAATGCTGAATAAAGCAGCTTTATGTATAGTTTAACAAATGATACAGAGAACAAGGGAACTAGCTGGGAACTGGATTGGCTGGCTATATGGATACTTGGGGCAGTTTGCTATTGGATAAGTATGCTGGGAAAAAGGATGTATAAAAGCCTGTGTAACTTCCTGCTCTGGGTACAGGATTTGAGATTCAAATCTCCCTGTACCTATTTGAAGCTTCAAATAAACTTTTCTGCTTCTCCACACCGTTGTGATGATTGGGTGTAGCACACCGGGTATTGAACCACTCAAGCTGTTGTTCAGCCTCTCGACACTGGGTGCCGGCAACACAAGGCTTTTCAGGAATATCTTGGAGCCACAGGGATCAGTCATCTCTAGCAGAGATGATTTAACAGCATCTGCATTGGGTATGAATACCAGCAGAGGCATAGCTATCATCCCAAATTGACCTTCAATTTACTTAAGGAATATTAACAAGAGGAACTTCGGAGCCCCTGCAAGCTCCTTTCAGCACATCAAACTGTACTAAGATTTGGAAACACCTCTCTCTGGCACTGAAGAGTGCTATGTAAAATTTATGCTCTCAGACTTTTCAATTTAACTCAATGACATTGTTAAATGAGAGTTAGGTACTTAGTTTATTTTGTGGCACTGAAAACTTAACACCCTTCCACCCACCTATCCCTTAGGATAAAAGCTGATCATACAAAGAAGTATGGTGACTTGTGCATTATTGTACATATAGCAGATTTTCCAGTTAATTTTTATGGTTGACATAAGGGTTGAATCCAAATGCCATTTAAATTAACAGAAAGACACCCATCCTACATTCCAAAGCCAGAAGGAACCATTGTGATTATCTCATCTTGATCTTCTGTATAACACAGGCTATAGATTTCAGAGTAGCAGCCATGTTAGTCTGTATTCACAAAAAGAAAAGGAGGACTTGTGGCACCTTAGAGACTAACAAATTTATTTGAACATAAGCTTTCGTGAGCTACAGCTCACTTCATTGGATGCATTCAGTGGAAAATACAGCGGGAAGATTTATATACATAGAGAACATGAAATAATGGGTGTTACCATACACACTGTAACAAGAGTGATCACTTAAGGTGAGCTATTACCAGCAGGAGGGCAGGGGAGGGGAACCTTTTGTAGTGCTCATCGAGGTGGGCCATTTCCAGCAGTTGACAAGAACGTGTGAGGAACAGTGGGGGCGGGGGGAATAAACATGGGGAAATAGTTTTACTTTGTGTAATGCCACTTCCACTACCAGTCTTTATTCAAGCCTAAGTTAATTGTATCCAGTTTGCAAATTAATTCCAATTCAGCAGTCTCTTGTTGGAGTCTGTTTTTGAAGTTTTTTTTGTTGAAGAATTGCCACTTTTAGGTTTGTAATCGAGTGACCAAAGAGATTGAAGTGTTTTCCGACTGGTTTTTGAATATTATAATTCTTGACGTCTGATTTGTGTCCATTTATTCTTTTACGTAGAGACTGTCCAGTTTGACCAATGTACATGGCAGGGGGCATTGCTGGCACATGATGGCATATATCACTTTGATAGATGTGCAAGTGAACGAGCCTCTGATAGTGTGGCTGATGTGATTAGGTCCTATGATGGTGTCCTTTGAATAGATATGTGGACACAGTTGGCAACGGGCTTTGTTGCAAGGATAGGTTCCTGGGTTAGTGGTTCTGTTGTGTGGTGTGTGGTTGCTGGTGAGTATTTGCTTCAGGTTGGGGGGCTGTCTGTAAGCAAGGACTGGCCTGTCTCCCAAGATCTGTGAGAGTGATGGGTTGTCCTTCAGGATAGGTTGTAGATCCTTGATGATGCTTTGGAGAGGTTTTAGTTGGGGGCTGAAGGTGATGGCTAGTGGCGTTCTGTTATTTTCTTTGTTGGGCCTGTCCTGTATTAGGTGACTTCTGAGTACTCTTCTGTCTCTGTCAATCTGTTTCTTCACTTCAACAGGTGGGTATTGTAGTTGTAAGAATGCTTGATAGAGATCTTGTAGGTGTTTGTCTCTGTCTGAGGGTTTGGAAAAAATGCGGTTGTATCGCAGAGCTTGGCTGTAGACAATGGATCGTGTGGTGTGGTCTGGATGAAAGCTGGAGGCATGTAGGTAGGAATAGTGGTCAGTAGGTTTCCGGTACAGGGTGGTGTTTATGTGACCATCTCTTATTAGCATTGTAATGTCCAGGAAGTGGATTTCTTGTGTGGACTGGTCCAGTCTGAGGTTGATGGTGGGATGGAAATTGTTGAGATCATGGTGGAATTCCTCAAGGGCTTCTTTTCCATAACAGAACGCCACTAACCATCACCTTCAGCCCCCAACTAAAACCTCTCCACTTAAGTGATCACTCTCGTTACAGTGTGTATGATAACACCCATTGTTTCATGTTCTCTATGTATATAAATCTCCACACTGTATTTTCCACTGAATGCATCCATTGAAGTGAGCTGTAGCTTATGAAAGTTTATGCTCAAATAAATTTGTTAATCTCTAAGGTGCCACAAATACTCCTTTTCTTTTTACAGGCTATAGAGATTCCTCCAAATAATTCCAAGAGCAGATCTCTTAGAAAAAAAATCCAGTCTTTTTTAAAAAATTGTCAGTGAGGGAGAATCCACCACTACCCGTTAACTCCAACGGTCTTTGGATCAGACACTAAAATTTCAAAAAAGGAGGTTAAGCTTTGATTTCTGACATGTTTAAAGCTTGATATGAAAAAGGATCAGTTTATAAACCAGATTACAAACCATTTGAAAAAGGAAATGTTAAACTATTAATAGTCTCAAAATCAACACACCTAAACCAGCAGGTAAGTGGTGCCCATAAATAACTTGCAGCTTCTCTGTGCTAGCAAGTCTCTGATCTGCTCCATTAAGTATGATGCACCACAACAAATAATAGGTAAGCTTTTAAACTGTAAGCTCTTTGGGGCAGCAATTGTCACTTCCTATACCTTTGTACAGAACCTAACACAATTTGACACCAGATGGGCTGAGGCCTCTTGGTGCTACCACAACACAAATGCCAAATAATAACATAGAGAGAGAGAGAGTTGCACATGCTAAAGCAGATATTTGCTTCCAACTCTTAAGCTAGTTCTATACCCCAAGTCCCCAAATGTTTTAATGCACAAATTTCACATGGTCAGATGGTAATGAAATGTGAAGGCTGCATTCCTCATACACAAATGAGGCTGTGATATAGTTTTCCCCTAGTTACTGGTGTTCAGTGCTATGAGGCACATAAAATAAATGTTAGCAGCAGCTTCAGAGGTTTTTGAAATATGTGATTCAGAATTAAAGGTTAGAAACACACAGGCACAGGAATGTGTCTGGCCCTGCTGTACCTTTCTTGTTTTACAATTTGATGGTTAGGCTTGTGAGCAGGAGCGAGGCTGGTGCCTCATGCTCTGCTGCACAGAAATTCTGTGAGGATGGAGCTGCAAGGAAGCGAATGCCATTTCCTGAACTGAGAGGAGGATTAAGCAGGGTTGTTTCATCAATAATTTTGTGAATGATCTCATTCCTAATTTCAGAGGATTTGGATATCTGCTCACTGTGTTGATTCCTTAGTGAGGGAAAAAAGATGTTTTTAGGCATACGAGAGAGTTTGATGGCTGATGAGCCCCTTAAGGGTTATTTGGTTTGTCACAACAAATTTGTGAAGCTTCTCTGAGACCACTGAATTACTTTCAAGTGCTCTAATAAGCAACCTTGGAGAGCAGTCCAGAAGGACTTCTTAAATCTCTGTAGGGGGACAAATATCTTGTAATTGCCAAAGCAGCTTAACCAGGCATAGAGTGACAAAAAGATACCTCTTGGTATCACCTTGAGGCATGAGCGATGGAGCTGATACAATGCTGATAGGCATGTGCCCCTCCCATTTTAAATCCCCAGGAAGTTTTGAAATTGCTCTTCCTGTTTGCTCAGTGTGGAGAGCTCATATAGCAACTGCCCAGCTGAGCATTCCAGCTCCTGCCTGGAGTACGTGGGAGGTGCTAGATCTCCTGGGTCTGTAAGGAGAGGAGGCGGTGCAAACATAGCTCCACTCCAGCTGCTGGAACTTGCTCGGGGTTTGGAGGGGAAGGACTAAGATAGGGACACGCAGCAGCGTCGTGTAAAAAATGAAAGAGCTGCAGCAGGCATAGCAGAAGGCAAGGGAGGCAAATAGTTGCTCTGGTGCGGAGCTGCAGACACGCTGCTTCTACAAGGAGGGGGCTGGGGTTAGGGTGGTGTTGTATGGGTGGAGGGCTGGTTGGGGAGCAGTCAGGGTGGGGGGCTGTGGGAGAAGCTGGAGGATTGGATCAGAGTGGTGGTACATGGGGGGAGAGCATTCAGGGTGGAGGATCGGCCAAACCTGCGGACGCGACAGGTAAACAAACCAGCCCAGGCCACCAGGGGCTTTCCCTGAACAAGGGGCATCCCAAGTTTAGGAAACACTGATCTAGACAATCCCTGACAGGTGTTTGTCTAAACTGCTCTTAATAATCTCTAATGATGGAGATTCTACAACCTCCCTTGGCAATTTATTCCAGTACTTAACCACTCTGACAGTTAGAAAGTTTTTCCTAATGTCCAACCTAAACCTCCCTTGCTGCAATTTAAGCCCATTGCTTCTTGTCCTATTCTCAGGGGTTAAGAAGAACAATTTTTCTCCTTCCTCCTTCTAACAACCTTTTATGTACTTGAAAACTGTTATCATGTCCTCTTTCAGTTGTCTCTTTTCCAGATTAAACAAACCCAATTTTTTCAATCTTCCTTCATAGGTCATGTTTTCTAGACCTTTAATCACTTTTTGTTGCTCTTCTCTGGACTTTCTCCAGTTTGTCCACATCTTCCCTGAAATGTGGCGCCCAGAACTGGACACAATACTACAGTTGAGGCCTAATCAGCATGGAGTAGAGCAGAAGAATTACTTCTCGTGTCTTGTTTACAACACTCCTGCTAATACATCCCAGAATGATGTTCGCTTTTTTTGCAACAGTGTTGCATTGGTGATTCATATTTAACTTGTGATCCACTATGATCCCCAGATCCCTTTCCACAGTACTCCTTCCTAGGCAGTCATTTCCCATTTTGTATGTGTGCAATTGATTGTTCCGTCCTAAGTAGAGTACTTTGCATTAGTCCTTATTGAATTTCATCCTATTTACTTCAGACCATTTCTCCAGTTTGTCCAGATCATTTTGAATTATAATTCTATCCTCCAAAGCACTTGCAACCCCTCCCAGCTTCGTATCGTCCTCAAACTTTATAAGCGTACTCTCTGTGCCATTATCTAAATCATTGATGATTCATAACACACAGCGCAGTACTGAACAGCAGTGCAGGATCCATGCTTTCTGACACAGACAGCGGGCTAGCAGGTTATCAGGGAAGTTGAAAATGTGGCTTGACATGTCGGATGCCCATGGAATGATGAGACTGAGAAACCTGCATCATGTGATGCTGAACTTGCCCCTGTGAGGAATTGATAACCTTTCTCATAACACCCTGTGGCCAGTTGCACACTGGGATAGCTACCCACAGTGCACTGCTCTCTGTGTCAGTGCAAGAGCTGCTACTGTGAATGTGCTCCACCAACACAAGGAGCATAACGTGGACATGGAACAGCGGTTTAATTACAGCAATAACATGATTCTTCTTTTATGTTGGTTTACATAGATGCCATTTCACTGATTGACATTGATGTGAGATCAGATTCAGACCCATGAATACATGTCTCTGTGCTCTTGCTGTTCTGGGAAACGTGTGACTCTCTTGAATTTATCTGCTGAAGATCAATGGGAACTGAATGGAATGAGCCAGGCACAGTGGAAGCCTTTGTGCTCCCCACAGTGGAGGACTACTCCAGGTTTCTTCCAGCACTATCCTCCCTATATTAGATAGAGAGGAGCAGATTACCTCAGCTTCCCCCTCTGCCCACAGTCACTAGTAATCATGGAGATGAGGAGGTGTACTGGCCTTCTTCTAGAGTGATAGAGTAGCAGAGCAAGACTGCTTGTAGTCATTGTGCCATCATTAGTCATGATAGCTCCTGGAGTTCCCACTAGGACCACACATCTCCATACAGTCTCCGCTTGTGGTCTGTGGCTTAAAGCCACAAATGACCCTTGGTTATCTGGACAAAATACTTTTTTTTTCTTTTGTGTTTATTGATAATAAGGAGCAATTTAGTATCTAGGATTATGTGTGGTTTGGGGAAAATTCTTTATCATTGTCAGGGGCTAAGGGTGAAACTAGAATTTCTTTTCTAGACCAAAAAAGGCAGAATTTATAAAACAGACTGTCAATTTACCTATGAACAGTCAAAAGACAGAAAGGAATATAGAAAGGCTTAAACCAATTGTATTAATTTTTAGTTGAAAATACTCTGTCCTGTTTTAAGCCCAATAAAATGGGCTCTGTAGAGGGGTATTCTATAGGGTTTGAGGAGATGGAATTCTTCCATTAGAATGTGAAACGGCTGTGGATATTCTCCATGGCCACTTCTGAAGCCTCAGGAGAAAAAGAAAAAACCAAAGAACAACCATTCTGACCGGCAAAATATTGCAGGAGAGTGGGGAAATAAATAATCTACTGGATATTACAAAATGTTTGACCCAAAACAGAACATTTACTTTTGTTTTTAGTTTTTTAAACCTTTCTTAAAAATCAAACTTCAGTAACAGATGTTTCAAATAAATGTCTTGTTTCAAAAACGTCAATGAGTTATTTTTTTTCACAATTTTTTAAATAATGAAACAATTCCACAAATTTGACCGGAATTTACAATGTTTTGCTCAAACAGACTTAATCTGTATTTTTCAGCTGAAAAAAGGTTTTGGCAGAAAAACTTGAGGCAGCTCTGAGAACCTCTGTAACTAGATCTTCACTTGTTTTTCTTCCCTACTGTTGTTAATCTTATCTGATCAGGATGTATATCCTGTAACTCACATGATCTGATACTCCTTCTGTGATTATTTTTGTCTATCAATCAATGTAATGAAAGTTTGGATCTGTAAGGGAAACAAAAATTGTATGTATTCAACTTGAGACACATTAAAGAGATCTGATGTTTTTTCAAAAAAATGGTGAGTATCTGCTCTCTGAAAACTAGTCCCCTTTAAGGTGTTGGTCACTCAAAACCACTAGTCACTTTAGAAAATGTAAATATAATTTCTCTATTCTTTGTTCATGAACATTATAATTGCTGATTTTCAGATGGAGAGGACTCGGTTTATCAAAAGTCTATTTATCTCTTGTGTGTAAAAGTGGACAATTTTTTTTTTCCTAGGAAGGCCTTATAAAAATTTGCACTAAGCATCTAATCCAAAATCCTGTGGAACCAAGAGGACTGCCCCCCTTGACATTTGTGGACTTTGGATCAGGTCCTATTGATATCTGAGACAGAATTTTTGTTAATTTTTAAATAAATAAATTGTTCATTTTCATGTTCATAATTTTAAGAGGTTTTTTTTAGTTCTTCAATTTGTTGCTCGTTAAGATTTGCCAAATTGCTTTTATGCAAAACATTTATTGGGTGAGGATCAACAATCGCTAAGTCAGCATTGTCAAAGTCTTCAAAGTAAGAATTAAAGAACTCCACTATTCCTCCAGTTTTGTCTTACTTTGTGCATGGATAATTTTGTAAATAATTTGGATGGAACCTGGTTGTTTTCTTAATTGAAATACTAGAAGTCTGCTGGCTCCATTTCCTTATTCAAAGAACTCATGTTTAATGTAGCAGTATCGCTGATCCACATTGTAATTCTGAGCATATTTGTTTCTTTCCTATAGAGTTTTGGTTCATTTAGGTCTTTACTAGATTGTTTTGGCTCACGTTTAGATCCCACCAGTGGTCACAGGAGGGGAAGGGAGCCACAAGGGGTCTCTTAAAAAAGAAGTTTGAACTATTAATGTTTGATAACTAGTTTAGTAGAGCAAGAATTCAGAGAAAGTATCGGAGATGTTGTGAGAGTGATCTACACCTTGCCTAGGATCTAAAGCTTAGCCGAGAACTAATGTGTGTGATTCAGTTCTTATGCTCCCTGCACACATCATTCAAGCCATTAATAACTTAACAAGTATGTTCCTCTCTCCCTCTGTGGACAGATGGGAGCACAATCAGGTAAGAAGGGACAGGGATCACAGAAGATAAGAAGAAAATAAGGACCTTTTTTTTGCTGTATTCGCCTTGACAGCTCTTGGAAACCAACCAGATAACAAATCACTCTTCATAACAGTGTCTCTCCTGATGTAAGATGAAAAAATAATGGGCAAAGAAAAAAGCCCCTTTATGAGATCTCTATTGCATACTGGCCTTTAGCACTTATTTTAAAGATGTGTCTCTTTATTCGCTTATAAAGGAAGTGATTTTGAACAGTTTTACTATTTCACTGAGGAAGAAGGAAATAAAGAAGAGAGATTTCTTACTAGGACAACAGACAAAGAATATATATAATTGAGTAAAGCTTTACACTTGTGTATAAACACACACAAAGCAGTGTCACCTCTAGTGAAATAAAGAATCATATTCTCTCTTCTTTTTCTTTTTTTGAGCTCTTCAGGTCTGTGACTGTCTTCTTTTGTGTCTTATACAGTGCTATTAGGTTACAGTTCTTTACCTACTAATGGTTTTAATTCAGAAGAAAGCTATGGTATTACACTATTTTATTTTGGCTCCACGGACTAGGGTATGAGACTTTCAGGGAAGGTACCTAAATGAGAATGACTTTCTTTATCTGACCGCTTCAATAATACATAACTATTCAGCTACATTTTATCTTCCTTAATCAATTTCCTGCCATTGCCAGGGCCTCGGGCATTGGTGCACCTCGGTCCCTTCTATTCTTTGCCTATGACACTTAATAGCTTAGTCTCCTGAGAGCTGTAATACTTTGGTCTAATTTCAGTTGTATGGGTGCTGGGTGGCGGTGGTGGTCTGTGATATACAGGTCAGACTAGATGATCTGGTAGTCCCTTCTGGCCTTACACTTTATGATTCTCTGTGACTCTACTTTGTGTCTAAGCCATGTAGAAATAGTTTTGCCCCTCTTAGATTCTGTAATGTTTTGCCAGCATGTAATGTGATTGTATGGGTATAAACTGGAGACAGCAGCTCCTCTAAGAACAATTCTTAATCAAAGAGATTCAGACAGAATAAGATTTTAGCAGTAATTTGTTCCTCATCTAAAGAGGTGCATCAATATATTATATATATTCAGATAAACTAAATAGAAGGCTGCCTGTACCAACACCACCACGTGACTCCCTGTAGAGAGCGCTGTTTCAATTTTCAGAATGTTGAGGGGTGGAAATGCTGTTCTGTTGTATGTAGATTCTTATGCTATGTTCATCACTGTAGTATGAGTACCTTCCAGTTGTGCACTGAGCAACATGACAAACATATATCATGTGCCTGTTCTCCCATCTTCTCTCCAGGGGGAGAAGGATGTGCAGCGGAGTGTTTTGTTTTTTAGATTAGAAAAAAATGTATGAACACATGTCGCTATATGTTAAACAAGGTAGGTCAAAGAAGTGTGCCTTGAACTCATTGTGGAAAGTAATAAGGTTGTGATGGTCTTTGGTTTCAAGCTTTACCCTACCTATCTGGGAGAAAATATTAGACTACAGAAATGGAAATAGTTTAAATTGAGCTTGGTAAGGAGTTGCAAACTGGAGCCTTGAAGTGAAATGGTGTATTCATGTTGCAGGACTGGGATCTGTACTACTTTTTTTTCCCCCTTACATTTCCAACATATTGGTTAAAAAATGCCTCTTGATTCTGTTTTGGAATTTCAAGTGAGATATCCTCATCAAAAAAAAGATTCCCATCTTTCCAAGAAACTGGTCCAACGTTTTTTCCCCAGACTTCTTGCTTTGACTTTAATCCAACAATCTCAATGTATCTGATTTTGTGGGATCAGAGGGATCCCTTGGTTTGTGCTGTAAAGGTATGAAATCTTATTGTATTAAGGAAAAATATTCAAATTCAAGGTGTAATCCAAAGTTTTTGTCACAGAAAAATTGGGTTCTTTTTTATTCACTAAATTATCACATTGTTTCTGCACAGGTGATTCTCTAAGTCAGTGGTTCCCAAACTTGTTCCGTCACTTGTGCAGGGAAAGCCCCTGGCGGGCCGGGCATGTTTGTCTACCTGCCGTATCCGCAGGTTCGGCCAATCGCGGCTCCCAGTAGCCACAGTTCCAAAGCGGCACGGGCCGAGGGATGTACGGGCCGCCTCTTCCAGCAGCTCCCATTGGCCTGGAGCAGCGAAACGCAGTCACTGGGAGCCACGATCGGCCAAACCTGCAGACGTGGCAGGTAAACAAACCGGCCCGGCCCGCCAGGGGCTTTCCCTGAACAAGCAGCGGAACAAGTTTGGGAACCACTGATCTAAGTCATTGCATTTAATTCTTAAATCACTTCCTTTCTATAACAGGAAAGTGAGAGCTCTGTCTTTCTCATTCAGTCCTCAGTGTCCCTCAATCTTTCTCTTCTGCTGCTTCCACTTTAAGTCAGCTATTGCCCTTTTCAACCTGTTAAAGGATCCTGTTGTTTCCTGGAAGTATTCTGGGAACCTCTTTATGAAGTTTAATATTTCCTTAAGGATTCCACTTAACTCTTTAGCCATTGCATTCTTTGTGCTTGTTTGTGGAGCTTGGAACTGGGAGCCTGGAACACTGAAGGAGACAAACGGAAGTAAGATACTCATTCAGCAAAGCATTTAGGCATATGCTCAGAGTTCAAGTGGCTTACAGCTATTTTAGGGCTTTACACTGCTGCCTGGGAATCAGGGCCTAAATATTTTTCTCAAATTTACCACCCTTTTCTGTAACTTTAAAAATACTCCTAAAACAGTTCAGGCCTAGTTATCTGGGGATAAATGAACCCTCCCTGAAGTGGAAGGGACACTTTTTTTCTCACTCCACCTAGCTGCCAAATTCCTCCTATGCAGACTTCCTAAATTGTCCCCTGCTGCAATTCCCTTCATGGCCTAGCAGGTGTCATGGTTTTTTACTCTGAAAATCTGGTCAACCTTTGAAAACAAGAACAATTCCGTTTAAGCCAAAAGAGAGACACCAATTTACACTAACACTGCATCTGTCCTCCAGTATCTGGATATGTACAGAGGTGTCAGGAAT
The DNA here is from genome assembly GCF_965140295.1 of Lepidochelys olivacea. Taxonomy (NCBI): domain Eukaryota; kingdom Metazoa; phylum Chordata; order Testudines; family Cheloniidae; genus Lepidochelys; species Lepidochelys olivacea. The sequence continues at coordinate 36,406,488 of NC_140411.1, read as the reverse complement.
TCGCTCCCCTATAATAGATGCTGTAGTTTAGTCCCTGAACACTATGTTGTAAATTGCAAAATCTCATGCACATCCTTTCCAGGCAGTGACTGTTCTGCCCTGGCTTACCCTGTTGGTAGAATCATAACTTTTCAAAATATGGATTGCTAATTAAAAAAGAAATAACCTCTGGGAGGCTAAAATGGCAAGCTGAATTACTGAGTGGCTGAGGTTTTATCTAGCAGAAAATTAAAAATAAGGCAAACTTTTTGGGACAGGGAAGTCATGAGCTTCACTTAAGAAATGGATAAGAGAACTGATTCTTATAATTTCCTCTCTCATTTTCCATAACAGATGAATCATACTAGGACATTCCTAAAGATAACAAGCTTAATCTGTCTTGTGGAACATTTTCTCAATCTTGTCTAAAGAGGGCTTCAAAATTCATCCCAGAGCAAAGGGCTCCCACAATGCCCTGTGCACCCTTTAAACCCTCTTCAACCTTAGCACAGGGCATTTGAGAGACATTTTGAAATGAGGTGACTGTTACCCATTGGATCAAATATGGAAGTTCTTCCTTAAGCCTCAGGCAAGAGTCTCACTGAAGTCAATGAAAGTTTTGCCTATGTAAGATGTAAATAAAAACTAAATACTTCAGCATTTGGCTTATATAAAAAAAGGTCAGGTAATTAAGAGTCTTATTTGTTTAGAAAAAAAGCTTCCAGTTTTGCGAATGCAAGTCTTTGGGTACAGATGCTCTAGCATTTAGACATTTTCCTGATTGTGCTTGTTGACCAGGTAATTGGATGTTTAAGTGCTAATATTTCCATGGACAATTAAATGTGCCCCGAATCAGAAGTCAGGCTGAGGCCCTTTCAAAAATCCCACTACCAAATGATGAAATATCTTGTTTAAAACTGCCATCTCAGTCAAATGATATTGCCCAGAGACTTAGAGGTACAGTGACATGGATAATACAATTCCCCAAAAAATGTTCAGGAAAGGATACAGCTGAAAGATCAAACTGATTATATACCAAGGCTGTAGTTAAAGAGGCCTTTGGTATTGGTTAAAACAGTGTCTCTATTAAGTAACTAATAATAAACATTAAAACTAGTGCACTTTCCGAATTAAGTTTTCCTGTTTAGAACTTCACAAGTGATTCCTTAGAATTTTAAAGGTCTGACCTAACTTTGAAAGGGTAGGGATGAAGAGAAAAGGAGATACTGTATGTGTTATCTTCCATAGCTAGTTTAGAAGAGGAGAACTCATGTAGACATAAATGAGTCACACATATGCTGTTGTGCCATGTTCTGAAAATAATAATGTATAATCAGAGAAAATCAAAAATAAATTGGCTGTACAAATGCTAAGGATAGTCAAAGCTGCAGGCGCTGTCAGTGTAAGGAAATAAACTCATGGGTTTTTATGCTATTAGCATCTTCTACTGAAACTATTTTTCACTGAAGTGTTCACATGGATAATGCCAATTCACAGAGCCCGGAGTATTGTAAGAAAGCCAGGGTTAAGGATAAAAAAATGCCCTTGGCTTGCGCTAGCAGAGATGCTTCTTTGGCTTGAAGGCATGCTGCATACCTAGAAAACAAGAGACTTGAATTTAAGCCCTTTTATTTACTTTCTACATCTGTTAAGTTTTTATTCAAAGTGTGATGGGTGTAAGATGTTCTAAAGAGAAGCTGTGTAAGGCTTCAGGGGGAAGATGGTGTCACTTCTGTCTATATACTTTGACCCTATGGCTATCTTTGTAAGGGCAGCATGCCGTAGATGTAAAGTGTGTTTCAAAGGACCTACTAGTAAGTACCTTTTACCTCAGTAGGCTACCTGATGGAAATATTTTTCCATGAAATTGAGATCATTCCTAGCCATGCTGAATGTTAGCTTGGCAGAACTTTCAAGGCCTTAGCTTTAATAAGTTCTATGAAATACTTTGATATTTTTACTTAAGCTATAAAAATATTGGATCCATTCTCCCCAGCACACAGGATTTCCCCATTGAAAATGAATTAAAATGCAATAAAACAAGTTTTTATATTTCTGTTCCACAATTTAAATTAAGTAAAATATTACTACCAGACTCATACAACATGCCCCAGTTTGACCCATACAAAAGTTAGTCAGAAACTTTTTGACAACATTTTTCTGTTAGAAAATGGCATTTCAACAAAATCAAACTGTTGTACAGGAACATGTGGATTCCATCAAACTTTCTAATGGAAATGAGGCAGGTTTGCCTGGTTTCCTGCCAGCTCACCTACCTCTGTGACAGGCTGCTGCAAAGCCAGGAAGCCCCAGTTCAAGTCAATCTTCTGAGGGCTTTTGCCCAGAAAACGTTTAGGCACCTAGAAAAAAAAATCACAGGAATAACACCGTGATCCATAATGCCTGAGTTAGGTGTATTAGAATGCAATCCACAAAGGTCAACATGCTATACAAGGAACCTTCTTGGCATCTGTTGGCGAATATAGATGAGAGGAGTGTCCTAAGCCTTGCCCCTCTCATGGAGTTTGGCACCTATCTCTGCTTGAGATCCACAACCAGGAACCCCTTTTCTGGAATCATACAACTTAAGCACCTAAACCATTGAAGAGATGAGGCACTTACCTCACTCCACAAAACAGCAGCTGGTGGTACCAGTGCCTATGTTAGAACTCTGAGCCTAGTGGTTAGAGCACTCACCTAGGCTATAGGAGATCCCCAGGTTCAGTTCCTACCTCTGCCTGACAGAGAGGATTTGAACAGACAACTCCTACCTCTCCAGAGAAGGCTCACATCACTGGTCTATGGAGTATTCTGATGTGGGGCTTCTGCTGTTGAAGCTGTTAATTTTGGATAAATAGTCATTGGGCCAAAAAGACAGAGTGACTCTTTAGTCACCCACAGAGGTGGGAGACCCAGAGTCCAGTCTCCCTGCTCCAATGACAATTTAATTATTGATACAAAGTGAACCAGCTTCAACAGCAGAGAGGGAGGGAGCCCACTTCAGAATACACCATAGCCCAGTGGCTAGGGCACACATCTGAGAGGTATGGGAGATCCCTTTTCAAATCCTTTCTCTACCTCTGTTTGAGTGGGAGAATGGAACCTGGCTCTCCCACATCCCGCCCTCTCCCCTGCTACCCCCTGATTGGGCCTTATAGGTAAGACAGGCATTCCTCCTCCTATCTTCCCCTGGTTCGTGGATTGCACTGGGGCTTAGGTGGGAGATAGGTGACCAGACACCAGGAGTGAGGTGAAAGTTCATATGCCCATTGCAACTTTAGGCACCTAGAGGGTTAGGCAGCAGCTGAGGAGTGGTTTTCTGGATCACAGTGGAGGGACTTAGGCACCTAAAATTTGGATTTAGGTGCCAAAGTACTTTTGTGGATCTAGGCCTTCCAGTCTCTCAAGCTGGGGACAGGAGCTTGGATGCAGAGCTGGAGAGTCTCCAGGCATGATGGGGTCAGGCTCAACAGGTAGTGATCAATGGCTCCGTGTCTAGATGGCAGCCAGTATCAAGAGGAGTGCCCCAAGGGTCGGTCCTGGGGCCGGTTTTGTTCAATATCTTTATTAATGATCTGGAAGATGGTGTGGATTGCACCCTCAGCAAGTTTGCAGATTACACTAAACTGGAAGGAGTGGTAGGTACGCTGGAAGGTAGGGATAGGATGCAGAGGGACCTAGACAAATTAGAGGATTGGGCCAAAAGAAATCTGATGAGGTTCAACAAGGACAAGTGCAGAGTCCTGCATTTAGGAAGGAAGAATCCCATGCACTGCTACAGACTAGTGACCGAATGGCTAGGCAGCAGTTCTGCAGAAAAGGACCTAGGGGTTACAGTGGATGAAAAGCTGGATATGAGCCAACAGTGTGCCCTTGTTGCCAATCAGGCTAACGGCATTTTCGGCTGTATAAGTAGGGGCATTGCCATCAGATCGAGGGACGTGATCGAGGGACCTCTGTCAAGGTTCCTCCCCCACTCTGAACTCTAGGGTACAGATGTGGAGACCTGCATGAAAAACCTCCTAAGCTTATCTTTACCAGCTTAGGTCAAAACTTCCCCAAGGTATAAAATTTTCCACCCTTTGTCCTTGGATTGGCCACTACCGCCACCAAACAAATACTGGTTACTGGGGAAGAGCTGTTTGGAAACGTCTTTCCCCACAAAATACTTCCCAAAACCTTGCACCCCACTTCCTGGACAAGGTTTGGTAAAAAGCCTAACCAATTTGCCTAGATGACTACAGACCCAGACCCTTGGAGCTTAAGAAAAATGAACAATCCTCCCAACACTTGCAGCCCTCCCTCTTTCCTGGGAAATGTTGGTTAAAAAGCCTCACCAATTTGCATAGGTGACCACAGACCCAAACCCTTGGATCTGAGAACAATGAAAAAGCATTCAGTTTTCTTACAAGAAGACTTTTAATAAAAATAGGAGTAAATAGAAGTAAAGAAATCCCCTCTGTAAAATCAGGATAGTAGATACCTTACAGGGTAATTAGATTCAAAACATAGAGAATCCCTTTAGGCAAAAACTTAAGTTACAAAAAAGATACACAGACAGAAATAGTTATTCTATTCAGCACAATTCTTTTCTCAGCCATTTAAAGAAATCATAATCTAACGCATACCTAGCTAGATTACTTACTAAAAGTTCTAAGACTTCATTCCTGTTCTGTCCCCAGCAAAGCAGCATACCAACAGACTCACAGACCCTTTGTTTCTCTCCCTCCTCCCAGCTTTTGAAAGTATCTTGTCTCCTCATTGGTCATTTTGGTCAGGTGCCAGTGAGGTTACCTTTAGCTTCTTAACCCTTTACAGGTGAGAGGAGTTTTCCTCTGGCCAGGAGGGATTTTAAAGGGGTTTACCCTTCCCTTTATATTTATGACACCCTCTATTCGGCATTGGTGAGGCCTCATCTGGAGTACTGTGTCCAGTTTGGGGCTCCACACTACAAGAAGGATGTGGAAAAATTGGAAAGAGTCCAGTGGAGGGCAACAAAAATGATTAGGGGACTGGAACACATGACTTATGAGGAGAGGCTGAGGGAACTGGGATTGTTTAGTCTGTGGAAGAGAAGAATGAGGGGGGATTTGATAGCTGCTTTCAAATACCTGAAAGGGGATTCCAAAGAGGATGGATCTAGACTGTTCTCAGTGGTAGCAGATGACAGAACAAGGAATAATGGTCTCAAGTTGCAGTGGGGGAGGTTTTGGTTGGATATTAGGAAAACCTTTTTCACTAGGAGTGTGGTGAAGCACTGGAATGGGTTATCTAGGGAGGTGGTGGAATCTCCTTCCTTAGAGGTTTTTAAGGTCAGGCTTGGCAAAGCTCCGGCTGTGATTTAGTTGGGGATTGGTCCTGCTTTGAGCAGGGGGTTGGACTAGATGACCTCCTGAGGTCCCTTCCAACCCTGATATTCTATGATTCTAGACGGGGAGCCTCATTAATTTCATTTTAAAAAGTCAAAACAATGCCACTGATTTTTTTTTAAACAAAATGTATTTTGTTCAGGAGCACAAAACTACAGCCTATAGAGAAAGATGGTGCTTGACTGATTCAGAGGGGGACTGCCATAGAGCAGGTGAATGCCAAACCACTAGGCTATTGCCTATTCTGGGGTGGGTTGCAATATTTTTCAAAAGCTCTTTCTTTGCAATGCAGAACAAAAACAAATTTTGAAACCTCAAACTTTTCAGAAAATAGAATTCTGTTTTTCCTGGCTAGCACTAATCACAATACTGGCAACTCTCCTTTCCCACATGGCTATCCCAAAACTGAACTCTTCTCTCTCTCCCCAACTTTTCAAGAAATGTAATTTACACACCACCACCACCACTACCACCCTATGAACGCTTCCTGTGATGAGCTAGCTAGGAAACAATTGGACTTCATCTCAGCAGCGAGTCAAAGGGGATCATTTTTCTGTTTCTTTCTTCATGGAGGAAACACATATGTTTTTTTGGTCTTCTTCAGCTGTTCTCTTATCCTTACTGCAGTACTATTCTTTCACATGCATTTCACATTTGGTCATCTGTATAAAGTTCTGTTCTTTAACTACAGAATAGATAGCTGATTGTAAAGGAAGAATCTTCTATTTTTTCCATTTTACTTTTCCCTCAAAGCATGACTTAATGAACTAGGCTCAGGAGTGCACTGCAAGACTGCAAGACTAAATCCACTGACGATTGCCGGGCTGTGTTCCATGCTCCTGGAGCACTATAATGTAGCAGAGCATTTTGGCTCATAGGTTTATATAGTCATTCCTGAACTGGTTCTCGAATCCACCTCTGTACTGCCACTAAAGGAACACCTACGAACCTCCCCTGCATGAACTCTCTGCAGCTTGCCCCCTCCCTTTCAGGTTGTATAGCCCTGTGGAAGGTGCTGGCTTTGGACTTTAATCAAGGTCAAAGAACAAAACCAGGATCAAAATCGTAAATCTAAACTGAGAACTTCTATAAATTGTCACTCTTTGCAAACTGAGGGTGAAGAAATTGCACACCATGCAGCTGAGTCTCAAGATAAAAGTTACCACATATAACATGCCAATATGAGCACAGGGGGGGCTTTTAAATAGTGACATGACAGTATTGCTGTCCAGAGGACACTCAACGTAAGTGTCTAGCTGTTTTACAAATGGTTTTCTAGTACAAGGCTTGTTGTTACAGTTCTTACTTTGCCATCCCACAGTATCTGACTGACATTTCTTAGGTTCAGTGTCTCTGACAAACTTTGGGTTGATTATCCCTTTATTCTACCACGCCTAATACTGGCATAGCAAGGAATCCCATGACAATGAGGATTTAGTACCATACTTTTTTTAAGACATGGTAACCATAATACACCAAGCAGGTACATATAGCTGGAGTGATTGATTCACTACATGGTATGTAGTAGATAGAGACCAATAGCTGTTGTGGAAAAAACTATATATGTGAATTATAGCTTAAAGAAATAGACTGTCGTAAACTCAGAGCCTCCCTCTGTATTTCCACACCTTGTGCCTCCATATCAGATGTGCACCTGTTTCACTTTTATCTGATAGCATGAACTCAGGGCTTATAGGGAAAGATGGGCCTTGCTGAATTAGAGATGAATAAGGCATGAAAAACAAACTGAATTAAGGGTTTGTCCAAAAAGCTTACCAGTATATGCATAGTATTTTAAAGCTACAAGTTATCCTCCATGTCAAACATTAATAATTGCATCAAAATAAGTCTCCTGGAGAATAAGGATTCTCCTTCTCATTCTGCCTGGTCTTCATCCATATAATTAAACACAATACATCACTGTCTTCATCCCAATTCCCACCCCCAAATCAACACAAATAATGTTTCTGACTTTGCTCCCCTATTCTAATATTTGCATTGACTTTCATCAAGTAACTATTGCTGTTCATAATAAACCAAGTTTTTAATCTATACAGGTATAAGTAAATCTAAAAGCACTCGGAGAGACCAAAAATATCTAGAAGTATTTCAAAAAGTTGCAAATATTCCAAACAATTCGCCAAAAGTTCAAAACTCAATTTATCAAAATGCAAAATAGTGGAATTTTTAAACTAGATTTTCTCTGAATTTCCTGGCTTTGTGGGTTTCAATTCTCACCTTAACATTACATTTATGTTGTGTTCCACACCGGAAAAAAATATTGTAAGAAGTGATTCATTTTAATGGGAGCAATAGTAGGTGAATACTTCGGGCAAGATTTATCCCTTTCCTAATAGTTCCTAACATTCTGTTAGTCTTTTTGATTACTGCTGAGCACCGAGCTGAAGTTTTCAGAGAACTACCCATGGTGACTCTATGATCTCTTTGAGAACCCATCATTATATATTTGTATTTGGGATTAATTTTCCAATGTGCATTACTTTGCACTGATCAGTGTTGAATTTCAAGGCCAGGCACGTGTTTTGAGAGTTGCCAGACCAAACCACTTTTTTATATAACTTGAATAACAAACATCTGCACGTCTCTCTTCACTGACTTTACTTATCCTACAAGTGTCACACGGCCTATTAGAAAACAAAATAAGGTGTCTTCTATGCTAGGGGGGAAAAGTTGCTGAAGTTTGTTCTGGGAGTTTCCCTTTTTAGCAGCTAGAACTTAGGTTGACATTCTTGGTTTTTATAATCCCTAAAAATCACAAAATATTTTTTCTCTTCGAATGTTATCAGGAAGTCTGTATCTTGCACAGTTCAGTTTTTAGCTTCCTTCATTGAATAACAAAGGACAAAACTCATTTTTGGTTTTGTGGCTACCTGAAGGCATGGGGAAGCCTGAAGCCTACATACACTTCTAATTATATAACAATGAATAAATACTTAGTTCTTATGTAGCTGGGTTTGTGCCGTAGTATATGTTCTAGCAAAGCCTATTGTCTCATTTAAATCAAGATCGGCTCTCAGTTTATCAGCCCTTTATGGACTTCTGGTGAATTTGTCCCAAACAGGTGTAGAAAAACATGTAGCGTTTTGGTTAGGAAACTGAATGTTGGCTCAGGAGATATAAGGTCAATTCTTGGTTCTGCTGCAGACTTCCTGTGCAACCTTGGGTAAGTCACTTTTTTTATCTGTGCTTTAGTTCCCATCTGCAATATTCCCTTTGTCTCTTGCCTATTTAGATGGTAATCGCTTCAGGGCAGGGAACTCTTATTCTCCATATTGTGCTTTGCACAGTGGCACTGATCTTGGATAGTGCTACCCTAACACTAATAAATAATTTTATAACAATAATAATAATTAATAATTCCAACCAAGCAGAGTTCAAGAGACCCATACCTTGCTTTGTTGGAGAATAGGAATATCCGTGGGTGGCATGAGATCACCTGCTCCATTGTTTGCCTTCAGTTTTCCCTTTCACAAATCAGTACTTGAAGCCAAAAGTCATCAGTCCAGCTACAGCTACTGCTCAGGAAAATGTAAGGCCAAACAAATCTGCCAGACCAGTTACGACACTGGGAACACTAAAGCCTGCCTTCTTCCCTAGGAAGAGTGAGAGTACGTACACAGAAACCTGACCATCAGTAGCAGGCTAGCATGTCAAACCCTCATTCTGGCGTGGTACACACAGAAAATGGAGGAGCAGCACATGTAATAAAAGACATCTGCTGAAATTACAGGAAGTTACATTTATCCATTTGGTTCTGAGTATGGCTCAAGGAGTTCTATGTCTAGATTACAAGATAATTAGTTCATCATAGACCTTTACCATCTTTGACCATAACTGACATTTTGTTGGTAGAATCCACAGAGCAACCAAAAAGACACAAAGGGTCCTGTGGCACCTTATAGACTAACAGATGTATTGGAGCATGAGCTTTCGTGGGTGAATAGTCTATAAGATGCCACAGGACTCTTTGCCACTTTTACAGATCAAGACTAACACGGCTACCCCTCTGATACAAAAAGTAACAGTATCCTAGATTTTCAGAAGTGACTAGTGATTATGAGTGCCTCAATTTTTGATTGCCCAAACTGAGATACTTAAAAGGCGCCAGATATTCACAGGGTAGTTGCTCAGCACCCTCTGAAAATCAGGCCTTTAGAGGCTTCTTAATTTGGGCACCCAAAACCACTAGTCACATTTTAAAATCTTGGACAAAGACAATTTTCTGGCCATATTATAAAACCACTTGAAAGACAAGCTGGAAACAGCAAGTGTCAAATTAGTGGAGTTCCCAACTACATGCTTGAAAAGCTCAAAGAATAACTAAATGCTACAGATTATAGAAATGCCACCAACCTGGGTGAAGTAAATCTAATAAAGTATATTGTACCCCATTTAATGACTTCAAGATGAATTCTTACATTTGAGTTTATGTCCCCAGCATATTTGCTTTAGTAACCTTGCATGACAGGCTGTTACACATGGATCATTTTTATTTCTGGCATCTCTCATGACAGTGTTTTTCTGTAATTTTCTATTTAATTTCCCACTTGACCTATCTGTGGTAGAAGGCTAAAAATACTGATTCTGGAAAACCTAATTCACTATCTCATGAATAAAAGGTTTCTGTGTAATAAATAATTCTACAGGTTTTCAAAAATAATGCTGGATTCCGATGAAGTACAGAGGCTCTCTACATGAGAGTCAAAGGACTTCAGTTACATGATCCATTCTCTTTCAATGCATTCCCCGTGAATCATATCAACTGGGCACATTGTGTCATCCTTCAGTTAGATTTATTCTTATCACTACTTTTCTACTCTATGCTATATACACTATAGCAACTGTGTGAATAAATGTATCTGCTCACATATTTTATAATTTGCTTTCAAGAACACTGTGACTTTTTCCTGTGTCTTTTCAAATGCTGTTCATTGTTTTGAATGTACAAATAGGTAAGCTATTCCAAGTGGGGGTTTTCATGAAAACACTGATGATAAGTGGCCAAAGAGGAATTCAGAACAAGTCTTAACTATGAACATTCAGCCTATGCTCTTCCAGGTCCTACGTTCTTAAAAATATTCAAAGCCTCATATTGTGTGATGCTGCAGAATTTGCCACAGAATCCATTTTTTGTTACAAAATTGTGCTACAGAACCTAAAGTTTCAGTTTGTAATATGTTTCCAGTAGGGCTGTCAAGCCACTAATCAATCGTGATTAATCGTGTGATTAAAAAAATTAATTGCACAATTAATTGTACTGTTAAACAATAATAGATAAGGCTAAGTTTTTGTCACACAAATTTTTAGTAGAAGTCATGGACAGGTCACGGGCAATAGAGGAAAATTCACTGAAGCCTGTGACGTACTCCTGACTTCTACTAAAAATATGCATGACACCACCCAGTGGGGCCTGACTAGGAGCTCCTGGGTCCCCCCACCGCAGGTGGCTCCAAGCTTGGGCACCGCCACTTGCGGTGCCTCAGAGCTCCAGTGTACCCCCACCTCCTGCAGTGGCTCGAAGGGGGTTCCCCCTCTGCCTGCAGCGGCTCCGTGCTCCAGGGCTCCAGTGGCAGCTGGGAACTACAGAGCACAGAAGCTTCCAGGGGCCCTGCTGCACGTGATGGCTGGGAGCTGTGGAACACCCATGGTGGCTGGGAGCTCCCGAGGGTCTTGCTGCCCACAGCGGCCGCAAGCACTCTGGTGGCAGCCGGGAGCTCCAGGGATCCCTACTGCCCGGCGGCCGGGAGCTCGGAATCTCCCCGCTGCCTGGGAGCTCTGGGAACCCCTGCCTCCCCATCAGCCTGGAAGCTGTGGGGCACCCCTGCCGCCCTCTGAGGCTGGGAGCTCAGGCCCCCACAGTTCCCAGCCACCAGGGGTGGTGGGGTAAACTGACAGCTCCCAGGCAGCAGGGGACTCAAATCACAGAGGTCTCTGGAAGTCACGGAAACTGTGACTTCGTGACCTCCATGACAAAATCGTAGCCCTAATAATAGAATACAATTTATTTAAATATTTTGGGATATTTTTTACATTTTCAAATATGTTGATTTCAGTTACAACACAGAATACAAAGTGTACAGTGCTCACTTTACATTATAAATATTTGCAATGTAAAAAAAAACCAAAATAAATAGTATTTTTCAATTCACCTAATACAAGTACTTTAGTGCAATATCTTTATTCTGAAAGTTGAACTTACAAGTATAGAATTATGTACAAAAAATAACTGCACTCAAAAATAAAATAATGTAAAACTTTAGAGCCTACAAGTCCGCTCAATCCTACTTCTTGTTCATTTGCAGGAGATAATGCTGTTGTTTAACCATGTCACCTAAAAGCAAGAACAGACATTCTCATGGCACCATTGCAGCCAGTGTTGCAAGATGTTGCGTGCCAGAGGCACTAAAGATTCATATGTCCCTTCATGCTTCAACTACCATCCCAGGGGACACGTGACCATGCTGATGACGGGTTCTGCTCGATAACAGTCCAAAGCAGTGCAGACCGACATATGTTTCTTTTCATTATCTGAGTCATATGCCACCAGTAGAAGGTGGATTTTCTTTTCTGGTGGTTCGGGTTCTGTAGTTTCTGCATTGGAGTGTTGCTCTTTTAAGACTTCCGAAAGCATGCTGCACATCCTCCCTCTCAGATTTTGAAAGGCACTTCAGATTCTTAAATCTTGGGTTGAGTGCTTTAGCTATCTTTAGAAATCTCACATTGGTACCTTCTTTGTGTTTTGTCAAATCTGCATTGAAAGTGTTCTTAAAATGAACAACATGTGCTGGGTCATCATCCGAGACTGCTAAAACATGAAATATATGGCAGAATTCAGGTAAAACAGAGCAGAAGATATGCAATTCTTCCCCCCCCGCCCCCCCCCCCCAAGGAATTCAGTCACAAATTTAATTAACACATCTATTTTTTTAAAGGAACATCATCAGCATGGAAGCATGTCCTCAGGAATGGTGGCTGAAGCATGAAGGGGCACATGAATGTAAATACCTTGCAATGCCATGTGCCATGTGAACGTCATATTCTCACTTTGAGGTGACATTGTAAATAATAAGCGGGCAGCATTATCTCCCATAAATATAAACAAACTTGTTTGTCTGAGTGTTTGGCTGAAGTAGGACTCTAAAGTTTGACAGTGTTTTGTTTTTGAGTGCAGTTATGTAACCAAAAAAAACAAAAAAACCCTACATTTGTAAGTTACACTTTCAAGATAAAGAGATTTCACTACAGTATTTCAATGAGGTGAATTTAAAAATACTATTTCTTTTGTCATTTTTACAGTGCAAATATTTGTAATAAATAATATAAAGTGGGCACTGTACACTTTGTATTCTGTGTTGTAATTGAATTCAATATATTTGAAAATGTAGAAAAACATCCAAAATATTTAATAAATTTCAATTGGTATTCTACTATTTAACAGTGTGATAAAAACTGCAATTAATCACGATTAATTTTTTAAATCGACATTTTTTTAGTTAATCGCGTGAGCTAACTGCAATTAATTGACAGCCCTAGTGTCCAGCTCTTCCAAATGTAATCCTACCCCCCTTTCTTTACTTTTAACAAAATTTGACTGTCCAATAAAGGAGGGGAAAAACCCTGAAACTTATTATTTAAATCATTGTATAAACTATACTGTGGCTAAATTGTCCAAGCCAAATTCTGCATTCAGAATACTCCTGCAACATCAATGACATTAAAGGAGTTACGTGGGTGTGGCTTGAGAACAATCTAGCATGCTATATTCCCCCCCCCCGATTATGTTGCAAATATGTGCAGGTAAATATGTATCTGACATCCCTTTTCTGGATGGAACTTTGCAAATTACATAGTTCTGACTAGCTTGGTAGGATTTCAGAATGATAACGTATGACCCGGAATATTTTCCTTTTAGTAGAAAGTGAATATTTTACTGAACAAAGTCAAAGGATTTTCAAAATCATACTACTTCACTGCTATCTAACGCACTATGTACATCAGGCCAAAAGACTCTATGGTGAATCCCAATGTCCTGCTAAATCATCATAGGCAGGTCTATGCTACTACTTAAGTCAATCTAACTTACGTCACTCAGGACTGTGAAAAAGACATCCTCCTCTCCCTCAATCCCCCCCGAGGAATGCAAGTTACAGTGACCTAAGTGCTGTCCACACCAGCACTATGTCGGCGGGAGATAGCCTTCCGCCGACATAGCTTCTGCCTCTCATGGAGGTGGAGTGATTATGCCCACAGGAGAGCGCTCTCTCATCAGCATAGAGTGTTTTCATCAGACGCACTACAGTAGCACAGCTGCTTTGGTGCAGCTGGGCCGATGTAGTCCTTCTAGTGTAGACCTGCCCATAGATTAATAGACTTTAAGGCCAGAAGAGACCAACATGATTATCTAATCTTACCTCCTGCATATTGCAGGCCCCAGAACCTCACTCACTCACTCCTGTAATAGGCCCATAACCTCTGGCTCAGTTACCGAAATCCTCAAAACTTGATTTAAAGACATCAAGTTAAAGAGAATCCACCATTTACTCTAGTTCAAACCAACAAGTGACCCATGCCCCACATTGCAGAGGAAGGTGAGCCCCTCACCCGCAGGCTTCCTGACAATCTCACCTGAGGGGAAAGTTCCTTCCTCACCACCTGCGCATATGGGCAAAACCCAGCAGCCAGACACCTGGGAATGAATTCACTGTAGTAACTCCAACCCTCCCCATCTAGTGTCTCATCTCCAGCCATTGGAGATATTTGCTGACAACAGTCACATATGGACCATATCCAATTGTAGGCAGTCTCATCATACCACCCTCTCCACAAACTTATCAAGAGCAGTCTTGAAACAAGTTAGGTTTTTTGCCCGCACTACTCCCCTTGAAAGGCTGTTCCAGAACTTCACTCTTTTGATGATTTCAAGCCTAGTGAATTTGTTGAGGCCAGTTTATATCCATATGATCTTTTGCCAGCATTGGCCCTTAACTTAAATAACTGTTCTCCATCCCTTGTGTTTATCCTTCTGATATATTTATAGAGAGCAATCATATCTCCCCTCAGCCTTTGTTTGGTTAAGCTAACCAAGCCAAGCTCCTTAAATCTGCTCTCATGAGGTACATTCTTCATTCCTCTTATCATCCTATTAGCCCTCCTCTACACCTGTTCCAGTTTAAAATCATATGCATTAAACGTGTGAAACCAGAATTGCACACAGTATTCCAGATAAAGTCTCACTAGTTCCTTGCAGAATGGTTCTAACACTTCCCTATCGCTATTGGCAATACTTTGCTTGATGCACCCTAGGTTTGTCTCAGCACCATTTCAAAACTTTTGTCATTTAACATAACCTCTTGTGTCTGGTGCTGCCTAATATGTGTCCTCATACAATATATTCTCCATGAAACACTGTCCTTCTTCCTGGATTATTTTAAATTTTGGTGACATTCACCACAAATTCAAATGTACATATTGGCAAAAAGTTTATCTGGGATGTTTTCAAATGTAATCTTCACAAGCAAACAGCAAAATTAAATATATGAGCATTTGTCACTATAATATCTATCAGATATTTTCTTGTGTGATCGTAATAAGACTACTTCTCTGTTTTCTCAGCATTTTCAGCGCATGGCTTTGTTCCTGATGGTACTTAACTAAAACACCATTACCAAAGGCTTATATAATGCTAGTATCTACAAAATTTAATTTGCTAAATGACCCTGTTTATTGTTCCCTTCATTACTGAAACTGAAGCCATTTTTACACGAGGGACTTTCAGGAAAAAAAATTCCATTGGTGTTAACTGAATGGTGTTAGTCCAAAGAGGGCTCCAGTACCTAGTCCAAAGAGGGCTCCAGTACCTTCTGGCATTTTTTACCACCATCTCGGTTAAATATGCTTAGGAGTCAAAGCACAGATATAGGAGCTGGGCAGGTGCCTCCCATTTGTGCCTTTGAAAGCCTCACCTCAATATAGACATGGCCCAAGTGTCTTTGTGCGTGGCATGGTGATGGCATGCCTAAAGAACCCTTATTTTTTTAGAAATATATTGTAGAACATACAGGTATCTTACATTCCATCGAATGGCATATATTGAAGAATCAAATCTGTGACCACACCATCCAACTAGTTTCCCTTTTAATGGGGAAAATTCAGAAGTTCTCAGAGCAGAAAATCAGCCTTGCTTAGTTTTTTTTGTTTTTTTTTTGTTCCGTAGCCCTGAGGTTTCATTTTATAAAAATCCTCTTGTTTCTGATACTAAATGCAACTCAAGGCCTTTTTAAAGTAACACATCAATGAGCTTGTTTGCAAAAATAGAACATCTGACTGTTTGAAAGTAGCCCCAAACTGCTATTTAGTACACAAGATCACGCCAGCTGGCAATGTTTGTCTGAGATGATATGTCTTCAGGTAACTATGGAAACTCAACAATGATTCATTAGTACAGTGATGAGATTTACTTTTGTTTATGCTGCATATAGACACACACACAACTGAGAAGATGAGTTTCTGCAGCATACTACAGTACTGTGATCCCATAACATAAGCTGCAAAGGTCCTAAATTTTAAAAGGCAAGAACTGTATGATTGGTTTCTTAGGGCCAATCTCTGCCCCCATTTACAGTCATGCAATCCCATAATTTCACTAATGCTCATACTTTAAAAAAATGAAACCCAGTTTTAATCAAGAACTCTCGCCCTTGGACTTTGCTCAGAAATGGAAATCAGAAAATCTTGTGCTCAATAGTGATCTCTGCTCTGGTGTTTCTAAGCTACTTCCACAGCACAGACTAGCTAGAAAGTATCTGTATCTTCCCAAGTGGGAATTCCCAAAGCCGGGGATAGTCTGCAGATGGTGTATTGCCAGAGTACCTAGCTGCTATACCACTCCCCTAACATCCACAGCACAGGGGATGTGTTGGGGGGTGTACCAAGGGGGAAGCAAGTGGCATGACCAGTGTATTTTCCTACCCATTAGTTCACACCTGACATATGAGTCTTTGAAACAGCAGTTCTGGGTCGATGCTAAACTATCCCACTTCCAGGATCAGGGAACCACAAATGGTTTCCCCTTCAGCTCTGCTCAGTCGACTCTGGGCACAGCTGACTGAGGATGTAGGCTCTACTCCAAGCTCTTGCTATGTGCTCATAGGGAAATCACTTCCTCCCTCTGTGCCATAGTGAAATAGCAATAATCATTAGAGGTGAGTGAAAGAGACTAGCTGTGGGTTTTGGTTTTTTTAAAAACATTATGCAGCATCTTTCATTTACCAATTTTAGCCTCTATAATTGCAGAGCAATCTGATGCTGAAATTAAAAATGATGAATGCAAATTGAAGTGAAATCTTGAATAAAGCTACTCCACTTCAAAGAAAAATTCATCTCAGAGTTTGGAAGAAGGTGTAGAATAGTGGCCAGCTCACAGTTGTTTTTGTAGAGTTAGGAAGTGAAAGAGCAAGGGGTAAGGTAAGAAAGAAAGGGAGAGGTGTTCACATTCTCATTGACTTCCTGCCAAAGCCATTCATCACTGACAGCACGAGTAGCACAAAAAGAATATTCCTCACTTCAGATTCCCCATCAGCAGCGTTTCTCTCTGAGGATCAACTTGACCACAGCTCCTGGGTCACTTAAGTACCATTTCTCAGTCTGCTTTATGCTACTTCCAGTCAGTTTCTATAGCTGGAGTATAAATTGCCAACAGCTGCTGTATGAAGAGTTTATTTGTTTGGGTCAGAATACAGAGTCAGAAGAACTTACCTTGCTTCTTGATGCAGCCTCTTTCTTCTGCCCCTTTCATAGATATCCCTATTCCTTTATCCCCCCCTTCCACAGCTGCTGCTTCAGCTTCCTGACCACTTCATGTTCACTGTCTTAAAAACCAAACGAGAAGACTGGCAAAAAGAGAGTACTTTATGCAAACACAGTAACAGTGTCAGGTTGGAGAGTGTCCTGGGTCTGAGACAGAGTGCTTGTTCCCCTATGCTAATATGAATGTTCACTAGCAGTGCTGCATGAAGTGAAATGATATGTCTTTATTAAAGATGCTAATGCAACAGAAATATCATGAATCAGGAAGCCCTAGGCCACAATATGAATGTTCCCTTTCTACAACTTGCAAAGAAAGGCATAGCTTTTTGAGGTAGCCTCTCAGAACTTACACAAAACAGTCTGTCTATAAAAATGGCTTTTGCTAAATGATCTGACCAACATGAGCGGTTGATCCAATCAGAAAGCTGTAATACATGCCATGTGACTCCACCATCATGTGATTGCTCACAACCAACCCAGCGATAAAGTACAAAATGAAATTCTGAAAAGAAAATATTTTTATTTTGAGTAAGTTAATGTGAAACACTTGAAATTCTCCATTATGATGAAACTTTAGCCCAATGCATCACCATTTAGTGAACAGAGTATCTGAAACTGTCAAATAGTGTTAACAGTAGTCCAACAGCAGCCTGTCTCACAGCAGTACAGTGAGACTTAAATCATTAAAGATTCATGAATGCCAAAGATGTTGCAAAGATCAATTATGGTCTTTCATGACTAGGTTTAGAGCTAGGAAAATATTAGAATGTATTCACACACACTAAATGTTATATGACCCCTCAGAGAGAGCCCTGATGTGTGCATGCATGTACACACAAACACTATATAATATTATATTGTGACGGGGCAAGGCCAGATGGCTATAGAAAAGTAGTGGGAGATAGATATATTAGCTCCAGGCTAAACAAATCCCTGGTACCAGGATAAGTGAAATGGCAGCTGCTCCTGGTCAATTAAGACACCTGGGGCCAATTAAGAACTTTCCAGAAGGCAGGGAGAATGCTAGGTTGATTGGGACACCTGAAGCCAATCGGGGGCTGGCTGAAACTAGTTAAAAGCCTCCCAGTTAGTCAGGTGGGTGTGCATGTCAGGAGCTGTGGGAGGAAGTTGTGCTGTTGGAGAGACTGAGCAGTACACACCATATCAGGCACAAGGAAGGAGGCCCTGAGGTAAGGGTGAAGTGGAGCTTGAGGAAGTGAGGGCTGCTGTGGGAGAAGTAGCCCAGGGAATTGTACATGTCATGTTTCTAAAAGGTCAGCTACCATAGCTGATACTATTAGGGTCCCTGGGCTGGAGCCTGGAGTAGAGGGGTGGGCCTGGGCTCCCCCCTCTTTGCCCTCTGATTAATCTCTGAGACTGGGAGACAATAGAGACTGTCTAAGGAAGGATAACTTCTCCTCACCTCCCTTGCTGGTTTATGATGAAAATGGCTCAGTAGACTGTGACCCTTGTCTCTAGGGAGAGAAGGGTTACGTAGAGGGTCACAGTGAGCCTCTGAGGCTAGCAAAATCTGCCAGGAAATGTGGGACCCATGGAGGCAAGGACAGAGCTTTGTCACTATATATATAGTCACTATATATAACTATATATTAGGGGCTGGTGGAGTCAGAATTATATCCCCTTCTGTAGGGATGTGGTGACAGTTTGCTTTCTATGCCTATTGGTCTTTGCAATTGCTACCTCTGTTAAGCAGCAATGGAGCTGCTCTCATTCTCTAGTTTTCTTTAAAAGAGATGTTTTTTCTTTGAATGTCATTTCTGGCTGCCAAAGTAATCCTGCTGAAAAAAAAATTGCATGAGGTGATGTTCATAATTGCCTACAAGTACCCAGAGAAATATTTCCTTCATGCCTCTCCTTCATTCAGCTGCCAAGCTTCTGCACTGGGGGCAGATGATAGAGGAGTCATTGCAAATCTTGTAAAAAACACCTTTTGCAGGCATTTCCAATACTATACTACTTGGCTTCAGCTGGGTCAAAACATAGAACAGAAATAATGTACACACACACACATATATATTTTTGCTTTCAGTATTTGTCAAGGCCAGGAAATGTAGGCAGATATGAATACTTAAAAAAAAACCTACTAAAAAACTCAACTAACATTTCTGAGGCAGGCAAAGGTTTTGTTCAAGCTAAGAACAAGTATGAGCTAGCTCATTCATTCCACTCTTTAGATCAAAACCTTGGGGAAGTCATTGACTACGTTGGGCCAGATTATGATCTAATTTATACCAGTGTAAATCCAGAGCAACTTCATTGCCTTCAAAAGTTACTCCAGATTTATACCAGTGCAACTAAAAAAATCAGAATCTCACCTCTTGAGGTGGAATATTCTCTATATTTGCCTTTGGTCAGATGATGTATATTGTAAGACAAAGCCATTTTGGGTCTAACTTCCTTAATTTCCTTTATTTATACTCTTTACTGCCTGGTTCTCATTTGAAAGATTGGATATTTTGTTGTGATAGAACTGATTTTCACTTAAACTCACATTTACCTACCTTATTGTAGTATTTCAGGGTTTGGTTTATAAATATGTGAATGGTGCTTTGAAGTTTAGAAAATCTTTTGAGGTTAGTATTGTTCTTAGTGGCTTTTCCTGGCTTTTCTGAAAGACATGATGCACTCGGAGAACCAGCTACTAACATTCCCGTCCTGCGCCCCCATGTTCACTATAGTAATTAGGTAAACCATCTAAGCTGGTTACCCTCTGGACTGCTATGGGCTCATACCAAAAATGTTCTTGATTTGTACTAAGTAGCTTCCTCTGAAGTATCAACACTGCCCACTGTCCGACAGCACACTTTGCTAGGTGAATCATTGGTCCTCTACCTTATAGTATGATGAAAAGATTCACAATGTGGCCTGGAAAAAAATACACATATTCATCAAACTGAATTTGTTACTTTATTTCTAAGGTCAGGACCCTGCATTGCTGAACAGTCAAGAGATAAACTGTATTCCAGTTTGTCTTGCCCCATCAAAATAAATACATGCCTCCTATGGCTGGAATGATCCCTCCTTTCCCAGAGTCCCAGGCTCTCACATTCTCACCACTCAAATCTCTCCTGAAAAGCCACTACTTCCAAAAGGCCCACCAACACTAACCTACATGGGCATCATATTATTCTTTTCTCTGTTCCGTGTTTTCACCCTCTGAATATGCTCTGGTGCCCGGCATTTCTCGGATCTTTGTCTTTAAGTCTTCATCTGTAAATATAATCTAAAATGATGTCATCAGTGACTAAATAAGTAAATGTAATCAATAAATCTTTGCTGACGTCTCTAGGAAAAACTAAAATCTTTTTAGTATCCTGTACTTAAAACAACATATCAGAAGCTGGAGTGACTACTGCCATTGAGGTACATAAATCAGGGGGTTAGCATGAAAATTGTTGAGATATCTCAGTGGCATTAAGCAAAATGCATTCCTCACTGTATTATTAGTTTTATTCCAAAGAACCAGCAAGTGAGTACATCGTTAAAGACAATATTGTAATGTTGTAATGTTATTGTATTGTAATGTTAAATGACAATATCGTAACTCCAAATGAGGGAGTTAAATTTACAGGTGCATTTCCTATCTTATGAGGGCTTAATACTGCAAACTTAATGTTAGAACCATATATATATATATATATATATATATATATATATATATATATATAAATCACTCCAACATCTGATATATCAATATAAATATATTTAACAAGCTGTGGCCCTGATTTGAGAATGCATCCCTATTCAGGAAAGTCTCTGACAGCATGTTTAACTTAAGCACATGCATAAGTGCTTTTCTGAATAGGGATGGATTTAAGTACATGCTTAAGTACTCTCTTGAACTGGGACCTGTAACAAGGTACAGTAGCTCTTTATGGCCAAAGGAGGAAGCATCAGGCTACCTCATTCTAGGAGCTCTGGGGTCAGCAGAAGCAGACAGAGAGAAGTGGTCCCATCGTCACAGCACTGGCTGCATGCAGTTTAAACCCTGGTACCTCTGACTGAATACCTGCTAACCATTTTGTCAGTAATAGATTCCATCTGTTACCAGTAACACTTGGTAGTGACCTCACTGAGATGCTCTTCCCTCATCCTTTTATATGCCTAGAAAGCAGCACTGAGGCACAGAGTGTATTAAGTACAGTTCGTAACAACTACCTGGAAAGCAAACTCCCTTTGTGGAGGAAAATTAAAGTTCTTCTTTTCCATCAGGTTGATGAACTGATGGAGCAAACGTAAAACAGGAGATGGAGCGGCCTTATCTTCAATAGGCAAGGGCTAATAACAGCTGTGAAGTGTCAAGTTAGATGATATGAGCTTGACCACAACGGACTGGTCCATGTTGGCCAAGCAACGTTGTGCCCAGCATCCTGTTAACTAGTCTTGATTCAGCCCTAATCCCCAGTTAGCTGACAAAGCTGACCACAACTTGCCCTGCCCACATGACCTGGTCAGAATCCTGTCACTTAATTAAACCCTGTCAGCAACTCAACTGGTTCCAGGCACAGTTGCCTAGTAACCCAGTGAACTCAGCTGGGCCTAAGTGACTGTGCTCCCTGATTGAACAGAAGGGCCAACAGATCGCCATTTAAGCCTTGTAGGAACAGCAGCCCAGTGGGTGATCAATGATTCCATGTCAACAATTGCTCCAGAGGTTCTTCCTGTGCTGGTCCTTGCTCTACCCTGTGCCTGCTCCCACTCCAGCCCTAATTCCTACTTTCCTCTGAATTCCTGACTCTTGGTTTGTTCCCTCACCACACCTTTGGTTCTGCTTTCTGATTCTGCTCTGTCCACTAGGCCAGACTCCTCTTTTGACTACTAGGTTGTCCTGCCTACACCTTGCTGTATGAAAGAGCGCCATAATCCCATTCAGTCACTAACTTCTAGTGAAGAACAAAGAGGCTTTTTTAAAAAGCTAGCTCTACTCACAAAATGTTAATATCTCAAAGTATTAAATATATGCACTTGCAGTGTTTTAGACTCAGATTTTAAGTCCTGAAGGGACTATCATGATCATCTAGTCTGACCTCCTGCACATTGCAGGCCATAGAACCTCATCCACCAACTCCTGTAATAGACCCATAAACTCTGACTGAGTTACTGAAGTCCTCAGACCATGGTTTAAAGGCTTCAAGTTACAGAGTATCCACCATTTACACTGGTTAAAACCTGCAAGTGACCCATGCCCCATGCTGCAGAGGAAGTAAAAAAACTCCCAGGTTCTCTGCCAATCTGACCCGGGGGAAAAATTCCTTCCCCACCCCAAATATGTCAGTCAATTAGACCCTGAGCATGTGGTCAAGACGCAGCAGCCAGACACCTGGGAAAGAATTCTCTGTAGTAACTCAGAGCTCTCCCCATCTAGCGTCCTGTCACAGGCCACTGAGGATATTTGCTACTAGCAGTCACAGATCAGCTACATGCCACTGTAGGCAATTTCATCATACCATCCCCTCCATAAACTTATCAAGCAGCTCCTCTTGGAAGGCTGTTCCAGAACTTCATTCCTCTGATGGTTAGAAACCTTCATCTAATTTCAAGCCTAAACTCATTGATGGCCAGTTTATATCCATTTGTTCTTGTGTCAACATTGGCACTGACTTAAATAACTCCTCTCCCTCCTGGTGTTTATCCCTCTGATGTATTTATAGAGAGCAATCATATCTCCCCTCAACCTTCATTTAGGTGGGCTAAACAAGCCAAGCTCTTTGAGTCTGCTCTCATAAGGTAGCTTTTCCATTCCTCTGATCAACCTAGTAACCCTTCCCTGCACCTGCTCCAATTTGATTCATCTTTCTTAAACACAGGAGACCAAATTGGACACAGTATTCCAAATGAGATCTGACCAGTGCCTTGTAGAATTGTACTAACATTTTCCAGTCTCTACTAGAAATACCTTGCTGATGCATCCTAGGATTGCTTTTTCATGGCTGCATCACATTGGCAGCTCTTAGTCATCTTGTGATCAACCAATACACCCAGATCATTCTCCTTCTGTCACTTCCAAATGATAAATCCCCAGTTTATAGCAAAACATTTTGTTATTAGTCCCTAACTGCATGATTTTGTATTTTCCACTATTAAATTTAATCTCCTTTCTTGTACTCCAGTTCTCAAACTAATCCAGATCTTTTTGTATGATATTCTGGTACTCATCTTTATTGGCAATACCTCCCAGCTTTGTGTCATCTGCCAATTTTAGAGCACACTTCCACTTTTCATGCCAAGGTCATTAATAAAAATGTTAAATCAGATTGGTCCCAAAACTGATCCCTGAGGAACTCCACTAGTGACCTCCCTCCAGCCTAATGGTTCCCTTTCAGTATGACCCAGTTACCTTCCCTTTAACCAGTTCCTTATCCACTTTTCATTTCTCATATTAATCTCCATCTTCTCCAATTTAACTAATAATTTCCCATGTGGAAGTGTATCAAATATCTTATTGAAATCCAGGTAAATTAGACCTACTGTATTTCCTTTGTCTAAAACATCAGTTATTTTCTCAAAAAAAGAGACCAGGTTGGTCGGTCACGATCTATCTTTTGCAAAACCATTTTGTATTTTATCCCAGTTTCCATTTACCTCTATGTCCTTAACTACTTTCTCTTACAATATTTGTTCCAAAATCTTGCATACAATTAAGGTCAAACTAACAGTCCTGTGGAGTTCCAGATCACATAGGGAATGACTCCTGAGTTTACAGATTCATTCATTATTCTTTTTGAAATGGGTTTGCTCAATCCACTTCCATTATTTGTCACCTACAGGGTTGGGAGTAGCAGTAGCTAAGATGTTTGAGCCTCACTCCCATCCCTCTAATCTTGGCTGTCTCTCAGGTATTTTTGAGGGATCTGAGTAGGGAACAACAACCTATAACATTTAAAAGAGTGTTTTGCAGCTTCTACCATTTTCTTTCTTTGATACAGACACAAACCTGACCCTTTACATGCATTGTCCTGTATCAGTGATACAGAATAACACAGAAGCATTCCTCCTTAAAGAACAAGTAATGTTATTAAAGAAAAGTTAAACAGCTGTCACAGGGCTCTTCACTGTAACTATCTCTCCGGGCCAAATTCTCTCCCAAAGGAGATACACAAGCTTCAAGCCGGGCAGAATTTGGCTTGTATTCTTTGCTTAGGACTGCACTGTCTGTTGCCTGTTTGGCTTGAATGCTTCTCTTTAATTAAAGAAACAATACTAATATTCCCTTTTCTCTCTCTCCTACATTCACAATTATATTCATATACATGCACATCCCGAAACATACATTTAAAACTAGATCATGATGCAATTGTCTCATTTGGAGCAACAGCGGTATTTTATATGTATCCCTTGTTATTTCATGCATTTATAGAGCATCCAGCACTGTGGTGATTGGGCACATTTTACGTGACTTAAAGCTGGATCATTCACATTTCCCCAGAATAGTTACAGCTTTAAAGACACTGAGCCTGATTCTGCTCAGAATTACAATGCCCTCAGGTTTCAATGCAGATATGCCAGACTTACACTGGTGTAACTGAACAGAACCCAGCTCATCGAAGAGACTCAGAAAAAACTTGTCCAGCTGCCTTAGTGTCCAGCATTTCAAATTATATACTCAGTGGAAGACCAATGGAAAGATGCATGTTGTATCACTTTTTAAAGGTGCTCACGTTCAAGCTTAAACATATTTCCTGCAAGGCTAAAATGTATAGCAATTTAATCCCAAAAGATAGCAAAGGCAGATTTTGAATCACATAAGGATCACAGGTTTCAGAGGGGTAGCTGTGTTAGTCTGAATCAGCAAAAACAACGAGGAGTCGTTGTGGCTCCTTAGAGACTAACAAATTTATTTAAGCATAAGCTTTCTAAAGCTTATGCCCAATCATAACTTTGTTAATCTCTAAGGTGCCACAAGGACTCCTCGTTGTTTTGTTTTATAAGGATCACAGTTTACTCCTGCACAAATATCATTCCAGCAATCCTAGGACTGGAATGTAGCAGTCCACAGGCATAGTACTGTGCTCCAGCAGGGTGAGCAGAATAATGTCAAAAATGATTTTTTCTTCAACGGACAGAAAAATATATTTATTTTGGAAGGATAAAATTGACACTGTTAGGATTTGAATTTTGCTCCTATCTAGTTGAAATAGTTCAAGCTAGACCCCTAAATTACAAGGCTAAATCCTTTCATTGAGGTCTAAAGAATGTGACGCTAGCCTTTTGGTATTTCGGCTTCCTTTGCCCTCTGAAGCAAAGACATGCAGAGGCACATAACAGGATGGTATTTTTTTCCCAAATTCATGATTTTAACAATTTGTTTTACTAAAACTTCAAGTTTTGATCTCGCCTTCTGGAGCAATGGTGAGACGTAGTTGTGGACTGTTGAATTTCAACTAGGATTTGACACTCCCATTCATCATCTTCTGCTCTTGTCAAACAAACCAAGAAAACAGCCCAATGACTTGTATTTGACTGAAGCATATATTCCAGAAAGGCATCCAGTCTTGATTTGAAAGGCTACTACAGTGATGCAGGCCATATAAGTACCTAGATAGATAGACATAGGGTAGCAAGGCATCTCATTCACTTTGTCTGGCTCAGTGTTTCCCCCTCTGGCAGTGAGGGGGAGGTGCTGTTGTAAATCAGTCCCACACTAGATACTTTTTATTCTTCACTTGAGTTTATTCTTCAATATTTACGAGGTGGGTGTCTGGGCAGGCCCAAGCAGTACGCTTCAGCCAAACCAAAGAAACAAATTCATAACACAAAAAAGGGAATACCTCTCTGTGCCCCCTCTGTGGGGTGTTGCCTTGTGATGCTGGGTTCTGGGTGTCCATCTGTTAGCATGGTTACTTCCCCTGTAGGGAGAAGAGCAGCTTTCCACAAAGAAGCTTCTCCCTACTGCTACTAACCCTGGTGCTGCTTGTCCCTCCTTCCTCCAGAAGGGTCTTTTTCTTTAAAGGCCACAGGCAAACCTTAATTGGACTCAGGTGTCCCTAGTTGACCTGAGGTAGCCTCTTTTCAGCTCACAGGGAAAAGGGCCTTTACCATTCTAGGGCTGATATCACAGATCCCCCAACTGCTGTAGGGCTGGCCTACCTGCCTGTTTTCTCTCTTGTGCGGATGTGGAGCTGTTGTGAGCAGGGCGCCGGCTAGGTGTGCTCCAGCTTCCCTCAGGGCCAGGCCCACCTCTGCTCACTTGCTGGCTGGTTGCCCCCCTGTTTGATGCTCTTGCTGTCCCTTGGGGGGCCCTACTGGCCTACTCCCCAGAGGGGGAGTGAAGGATTTCACCTTTGCTGTTGTTACCACCTGAGGGGTCCCTCCTGCCTGGCTGCCAGTCTGATGGTTGCTGCTACCTAGAAGCCTGCTGCTGCTGCCTCAAGGAGGAAGAGGAGGACCTTTGCTGCCGGGGGAGCGCGCAGGAACCCTGCAGGACACCGTGGAGGGGGCTTACTGCTGGACTGAGTAACTGTTTACATCCTTTCTGTTGTGGTGGGGGGTAAGCACTGTTGTTGTGGGTAGCTGGGGGGGTTGGTGTCGAGTCCTCCCCTTAGTCTCATCATCATCTTTCGTGAGCCCATTCCTCCAGTGTTCGGCCGGCCCCATTCTCAGATGACCATCTGGTGGACCTTTCAGCGTCTCTTACCTCAGAGTGGCCAGGGCCATCCTACTGGCAGCTCAACAATAACCTGCTGATGGATTTGCCTTTGTAGCATCCTTCCAGGAGATTTGGCTGGCCTGGTGAGGGTAGAGGTGCACCTCTCCCTCGGCATGATGGTGGTGGGATATGAGGAAGGTGTGTGTCCAGCTCTTCTGCCGTGATTACACCCGGGACACCAGCCAGCGAAGGGATGCAGTGATAGAGCAATTGGAGCAGGAGGTCTTGGAGCTGGAGAGGCATCTGGCCACCAGCCTCGAGGATCCATCCCTCTGTGGAGCATGCCGGGAGAAGCGGGAGGAGTTCTGGGCCCTCAAGCATCAACAGGCCCAGGGTGCATTCGTTTGATCCCGCATCCATCTCCATCGGGAGATGGATCGCAGCTCCCACTTATATGCCCTGGAGAAAAAGAGGGGAGGCTAAGAAGCAAGTCGTCTGACTTTTGGCAGAGGACAGCATCCCTCCACCCCCAGATCTGGAGGAGATGTGTGGAAGGGCCAGGGCTTTCTACGCCAACCTCTTCTCCCCGGATCTGATCGACGCCAACAGTTGTAGGGTGCTCTAGAACAAACTCCTGATGGTCAACGTGGGGCAACCGAAAACGGCTGGAGCTACCTCTCACTCTGGCTGAGTTCTCGGAAGCCCTCCGCCTCATGCCCACTAATCAATCTCTGGTCATGGACAGGATGACCATGGAGTTCTACCACATGTTCTGGGACGTTCTCAGCCCGGACCTGGTCACCATCTGGGCTGGGTCCTTGGGGAGCAGGGTCCTCCCTCTGTTGTACAGTGGGTCCACTGCTCTATCTCGGCATTTATCATTCTGCCACGCATCCATCTCCACCGGAAAACTGGCAAGGTTTAGAGGGCAGGGTGGCTGAGTAGCTGCAGAAGTGTATGGGACTGCTCTGGTGCCTCTCCCTTAGGGGGAGGGCACTGGTGCTCAACCAACTGGCCCTGTCCATGGTCTGGACCGGCTCAACACCTTATGCCTGACTCAGGTTTTCCTGGCTGATCTCCAGAAGCTGGTACTGGAGTTCTTTTGGCCAGGACTGCGCTGGGTCTCTGCAGGGGTTTCGCATCTTCCCCTGGAGGAAGGGGGACAGAGCTTGACATGGCGCATGCAGGTCCATGTCTTCCACCTCCAGGCCCTGAAGAGACTTCTTTATGGTGCAGGTAGTCCAGCATGGAGCATGTTGGCACACACCTTCCTCTGCCACTTCCGAGGACTCCAATATGACAGGCAGCTCCTTTATCTCCATCCGAGAGGTCTTCCGTGAGACATCTCTGAGCTGCCGGTCTTCTACCAGGACCTCCTTTGGACCTGGAAACTGGCTTCAGTCACCAGGTCTGTGGTGGCCACTGAGGGGTCAGATCTTCTTGCGGCACCCCGCTACACAATCCCCAACTCCATATGCAGGTGGTGGAGTCCCCTTTGGTGTGCCAGAGGCTGGTCCTGGAAGAAGTCAGCAGGACTGAAGACTTCCTGGACTGCTACCGGGGAGACTGGGTGGACCCCCTGACACTCACTCAGCATATGAGGCTCTCCACCCTTAGTACTCCCGGTGCATACTTCAGGAGGTAAGGGCAGCCTTATCGCCTGCTTCTCACACTTACCTGAAATAGGTCCTGCAGGAGGGTGCTCCCCACCCACCTACACCCCAGGCCCTCCAGACCTTTTCATAGGGCCCCTGCCCCGTGAGCCCCCTCAGTCTCCCCATCCATATACCCCGAGCCAGCTGTAAGACTTGTCACCAGTACGCTTTCAAACTGTGTCAATGTCACATCTGTACACGCTCGTGCTCCATACTCTTCATTTCCTCATATTCCACCATGACACTAAATGGCGGGACCTAATGCCACCTATTGAGGGTGAGGAACCGCAGTGGGCCAGCCTGTATTCCACCTTAGTCCCACGGCCCGCCAGGATTATTGGTTGGCAGCTCCTTCACGGAGCTGTGAGCACGGGTGTGTACTTGGCATGGTTCACGCCTGTCCCCGATGCCTGTCCCTTCTGTGGCATGAGGGAGACCCTGGCTAGGTTACAGCCCCTATTCCAGCTGCTTCTAGATCGTTTTATTACGTTTTTGGCTGCACTTCTCTCCCCACCTTCTCATTTGTGCAGACCCTATCCGTGGCCCCACAAAGTCATGGGACCACCTCGTCAACCTCCTCCTGGTGATGGTGAAGATGGCCATCTACAATACTAGGGAGAGGATGTTGAATATTGGCTGAGAGGGTTCTTTGCGACTGTGGGGCCTATTTCCGATCCCGCCTCCGTTCACACATCCAAGCAGAGTTCCTCTGGGCTACATCTGCAGGCTCCCTTGACACCTTCAAGGAGCAGTGGGCGCTGTCCAGGGTTCTCTGCTTGGTGTCTCATTCAGGTTCCCTTTTTTTTGACCCTTTGACTTTCACATCTGCCCTTGTTTTCTTTTTTGTTGTCCCCCATAATCAGTTGAGTTCCTGGGCTCAATGGATCCTCCACAAAGGCTGGGGGAGAGTCCTTGAGCTTTGGGTGGGCTTATGCCTGACAACTTCCCTGGAATCCAATAGGATCACTCTCTTATAGCTGTCTGGTCAGACTCGGTCACTATATATATATATGCTTCCTTTTTGCTTCACTTACAATAAAAACAAAATTGTTAAATAGGAGAGAGGTGACAAAATTGAACCCTGAAGGACTCTACATGAAGAATCCTTTGGGCCAGAAGATCAATGCTTTAAGAGAAAATAGGTCAACTAGTCATTCTATCCCACTGAACCCAATGAACCTAGCAATGGTCCACAACTGAGGCTACATCTACACTACAGCCAGGATCAATGCTCTGAGATTGATCCACCAGCAGTCAATTTAGTGGGCCTAGTGAAGACCCACCAAATCGACAGCAGATCCCTCTCCAGTCAACCCCTGTACTCTACCCCTGATGAGAAAAGTAAGGTAAGTCGATGCGAGTGTAGATCCTGCGGTAACTTGACCTAAGGTACATCGACCCCAGCTATGTTATTCATGTAGCTGGAGTTGCATAGCGTAGGTCAAATTACTGCGGGAGTGTAGACATAGCCTGAGTGTTAAAAAAAGTCATGGTCAACACTATCAAGGGATGCAGATATATCCTGAAACGCACTCATGGATATTAGTTGTTAGGGTTATGGATATCTGACTATTGCTCACAGATAGGCATGCAAACAACCAGTGGAAGACTGGTGCATTTTCCATGTCATATACAGAGGAGAACAACAAGGCTGAGAGGAATAAACTAAATCTGTATGACTCAAAGACACCGAGGAGCTCAGATAACACGAAAGTTACCTGTCAGAATCTTCTCAGGAACTCACCCGCATCCCCAAAAGGATAGAGAGAGGAATACAATGCTGAGACCATGAGTGGCAAAAGGGGAGTTCTCAAACAATATTCTAGCATCTGCCAGTTTAACAGCTGTGTTACATTAATGCCTAGAAATCATAGTCCTGATAAGATCCTGTTATGGTAAGTGTTGTACCAACATGAAGTAAAAAGTCACTCCCTGCCACCAGAAAGCTAAATCTTGGTCTAAGTCACTTCCTTTTGCAGAAAAAAATATTATTCAAATGTATAATTAATACTGACCTAGTACTGCTCTTCTACCTTGATTCTTAGATCATAGAGACTACCGCGTAACTTTCTAACGCTGTTTAGAAAACATTTGTGATCTAAAGGAAGCTGAAGAAGGCTACATGCACAGCACAAGAGATATGTGAACATGTAGTCAAGCCATGAATAAAAGGAAAAACTAGAGGCTGCAGTGACCAGTTGTGTCAAAAAAAATTTTTCCTACACATCAATATATGTTTCCCAAGGTTAACATTTACCGTTAGTTAAGCTCTCTATACTTCCCAGGACACACAAGAAATGAGGAAAAGAGAGAAATCCCAGCAGGAGTCCTTTTTATCACTGCCCTCCTTTTATCTTTTTTCCCTATGTTTTTGTAGGATTGTTTTTGTACTATTGCAGTGGTGCTGAATTTTAATGATACAATACTTGGCTCTTTGGGTAACAGTTTTAATTACCAAGTACTTGTCCAAAACCTCTTTGAATATTTTGAAGCCTGCCACATCTAGCTCCAGTGTACAAGACATCAGCTATTGCAGGGTTTCTTGCATGTGCTAGATAACAGAAGTTATAACCCACTAAAACACCGTCAGAGAAGACAGAATCTTCTGCTTTCAAACTCCAATAAGAAGCTGCAAACAGATAATGAAGAAACCCAAAGTTAAATGAAAGAATATGTGGTAAGAAGAGGGAAATTTAAGTTCCTGATTTAGCAAAGCACTTAAACACATGCTTAACTTTAAGTCAATTGAATTACTGTTGTGCTTAAATTTAAGCAGTTGTCCAGGGGCAGGAGTCATCATCACAAGTTAAACTCATTCCTTCCAAGCATTTGGTTGAAAGCACACTCCTAGGAAGTAGCAAAGAGAAGACACTTTGTAAATAATAGTCACAATAAAATGAAAAACTTTTCAAAATTGATATTTTCTTAAGAATAAAAACCGGTCACCAAAAAAGCAATAGAGATGATGAACTTACTGAGTAAAAATGAGCTCTTATCTAAGCAAAGCTGGCTCACAAAAAGGAGGCAGAAATTTGATTTTGTATATGTTTCCAGCAAGAAAATTGTGTGTGTGTTTGAACAAAATTGTGACAGAGAAGCAAACTATGAGTGGTATGATATTAACTGAAATTAAATGACAGACCTCTATTCCAGCACAACTGCAATATAGTATGAAATAAAAATTACCTTTCAGCATGACTCCAATGAATGAAATCTTTCAGAAGCCATGCTGCCAATACCTCTGCACTACCCCAGGTATCGTCATGGAGGGGAGAAATCACAATATGGACAGTGTTAGGGTTAGTTAATTATTATTATTCATATGTATTGCAGTAGCATGTAGAAACCACATTTGTGGACAAAGACTTCACTGTGCTAGGGGCTGTGCAAAGAGAACAAAAAGATGGTCTCTGCCGCAGTCATGGATTTCAAGGGGTACATGGGCTGATGCTTACCTTCTATTGACTCAGAGCCCCAACTCCATGATCTACCCATACAGGAGTTTTCACAGGAGGGAGAGGACAGTGGAGGAGGAGTGGCAGTTCTCTGAAAAATCAGGCCCCTTTTTATGTGCCTAAATATGGATTTAGATACTCATCTGAATTTTATCCACTGTATGTGTTTTAATACAGCCCTCTCTTTATTTAAACATTTAGTGCAATTTTAATAAAAACACACAAGATTTGAATGTTGATCAGTAGAAGTGTGTTCTTGTGAACAACAACAACCAGTCTGTTTTCTAATTTATCCTCCTTCTTGCCAGCACTTTTCCTGTGTAAGCCAAGCTGCTGTCCCACAGCAGGATATAAGTCACATAGGTGGCAGTCTACCGTGATGCTTTTTTAAAAGAACACCCCTATCCTAGCTGGCCCACACTCCTGCTGGCAGCTACATCAGCATGGATCTGGTGCCTTTTAAGGGTGCTCCCATTCAAGAGCAGCAGGGAGCTATTGCACCAGCTTGTCTCCTACTCAACCATCCATGACTCACCAACAGCATATGGTCAAGAGTCTCTGCACTAGCATGGCATGAGCATGGCCCCCCACACAACAGTTTTTGGCCCTATCCAAGAAAGAGTGGCTCCTTAAAGCCTAACAAATTACTAAAAATACTTTAAAATAAAGCAAAACAAGCAACAGAAACAACACTGTGCTAATTAGGGGTAGCTGAGCTCCTCTCCTCCACACCCAGTAGTGAAGCATATGGAGAATGCAGTGTTGACATAGCAGAATCTTAGCCACTTCAAAGAGTTCAGGAAAAACATCAAGACATTGTAAAATAATGGCTGCATGATAACAAATCTATATAATGAAAGCTGGGGAATACAGTCTTGTCAACATTTTGGACTGGAAGAGTGGGGAGCTTTTGTGAAAATGTAATTCACCTCAGTTGCCTAGTATCAAGCTTTATTCCGTCTTTTTTTCTGAAAGATGGGAGGGGTTGTTTTTTTAATTTATATATAAACATTGATTTAAAAAATCTTTTATTCCATTGAATACGAAGCACTAGAACTGCGATTATTATTAATTGAAGTGTGTTGTGTCATGCAAAAGGTGTTGAGTGCCTCCTTTTTTCACGAAGATACATCTTCCCTTTGTATTGATAGTCTGTGGGATGAGATACAAGAAAGGAGCCAAAAATCCTGAGTTAGTCAGTGTGTGACTGTAACAAACAAAGGAGTATTCTTTAATAATTATTAATATTGCATCTGGATCTGTCACAAGTGTGATGCTTCTGCATAATGGAATGGATATTTAACCCTTTTGGTTCTGACTGGGTAACAGCCTATCCACTTATGGAAAGAGGCCCTTTCTACTAAGCTCCCAACAGCTTCTATTTAACAGTCCTTAAGAGATGATCCCAGAGTGAATAGCCTTAATAGCTCTAGCCCCCTCTCCTTGAGGAGCACCAAAAACCCTTTGAAAAGGGTGGGTCAGACTCACAGAACCAGTCTGAGACACCCACAGATTCAGGAGGATCTGGGGGGCTTGCTAGGAGACTGAAAGAAGGATCTGTTCTGTTCCTGTAACTGAAGAGGGGAGCCTATTTAACTTACCCTGCCTGCATACTTAGTATCATCTCATGTTACCCTTCGCTATAAACTGTTTGTTTATAATGCTTTGTTCATAGAAATATAGGGATGGAAGGGACCTCAAGACATCCACTAGTCAACTTCCCCCCACCACCAGCTGAGATGGGGCCAAGGACACCTAGACCACCAATGACAGGTATTTCTCTAACCTGTTCTTAATAACCTCCAAATACAGGTATTCCACAACCTCCCTTACTTACCTATTCCAGTACTTAGCTATCCTTATAGTTACAAAGTTTTTCATAATATCTAACCTAAATCTCCCTTACTGCATATTAAGCAGATTACTTCTTATCCTACCACCAGTAGATGTGGAAAACAATTGATTATTGTCCTCTCTATAACAACTATTAATATTTTTGAAGATTTTTTTTACAGAGATTCCAAGTCCATAAGGGACCATTGTGATGTCTGACCTCCTGTGTAGCACAGGCCATAAAGGTTCCCAAAAATAATTCCCACAGTAGACCTTTTAGAAAAACATCCAGTTTTGATTTAAAAATTGTCAGGGATGGAGAATCCACCCCGATCCTTGGTAAATTGTTCCAATGGTTAATTACTCTCACTTTTAAAATATTTATGCCTTATTTCGAGTCTGAGTTTGTCTAGATTCAATTTCAGCCATTGGATTGTGTTATACCTTTCTCTGCTAGTTTGAAGAGCCCATTATTAAATATTTTGTCCCCATGGGGGTACCCATAAACTGCAGTAAAGTCACTCCTTAACATTCTCTTTATTAAGATAAATAAACTCAAGGTTCTCAGTCTATCACTATACAGCATGTTTTCTAATCCTTTAATCATTCTTATGGATCTTCTTTGAACCCTCTCCAATTTATCAACATCATTCTTGAATTGTGGGCACCAGAACTGGACACAGCATCAGATCTCCCCTCAGCCTTCTTTTTTCAAGGTTAAACATGCCCAAATTTTTTTAATCTTTCCTCATAGGTCAGGTTTTCTAAACTTCCTCATCTACGTTGCTCTCCTCTGGACTCTCTCCAATTTGTCCACATCTTTCCTAAAGTGTGGTGCTCCAAACTGGACAATTCTCCAAGGGAGATCTCACCAGTGCTGCGTAGAGCAGAACAATTACCTCCTATTTCTTACTTACAACACCCCTGTTAATACACCCAAAAAATATTAGTCTTTTTTGCCACTGCATCACATTGTTGCCTCATGTTCAAGTTATGATCCAGTATAACCACCCCAGATCCTTTTTCAGCAGTACTACTGTCTAAACATTTCCCCATTTTGTAGTTGTGCATTTGATTTTTTCTTCCTAAGGCCTGGTCTACACTACGGGGTTAGGTCGAATTTAGCTGCGTTAGGTCGATTTAAAAATGACTGCGTCCACATAACCAATCCTGTTCCATCGACCTAAAGGGTTCTTAAAATCGACTTCTGTACTCCTCCTTGACATGGGGAGTAGTGCTAAAATCAACCTTGCTGGGTTGAATTTGGGGTAGTGCGGACGCAAATCGATGGTATTGGCCTCCAGGAGCTATCCCAGAGTGCTCCATTGTGACCACTCTGAACAGCACTTTGAACCGTGATGCACTAGCCAGGTACACAGGAAAAGCCCCAGGAACTTTTGAATTTCATTTCCTGTTTGGTCAGCGTGGCAAACTCAGCAGCACTCAGCAGCACAGCACTCAGCAACACCATGCAGTCCCCCCAGAATAGTAGCGCGTAGAATGTTTCTTCACCCCCCATCATCTCCGTCCCTGAGGTTATCACAGATTAGAAAGCGAAAAAAACGCACTTGCGATGACACGTTTTCCAAGCTCATGCAGTCCTTTCACACTGATAGGGCACAGCTTAATGCACGGAGGCATTCAGTGGCAGAGGCCAGCAAAGAATTAAGTGAGCGCAAAGAGCAGAGGCAGGATGTGATGCTGAGGCTAATGGGGGAGCAAACGTACATGATGAAGCATCTGTTGGAGCTGCAGGAAAGCCAACAAGAGCACAGATCCCCGCTACATCCACTGTATAACCGCCTACCCTCCTTCCCATGTTCCATAGCCTCCTCACCCAGATGCCCAAGAACGCGGCCGGGGGTGTGGGGGGAGGAGGCTCCGGGCACCCAGCCACTCCACTCTAGAGGATGGCCCAAGCAACAGAAGGCTGTCATTCAAACAGTTTGATTTTAAGCTATGTGGCCTTGTCCTTCCCTCCTCTCCCACCCCACTCAGGCTACCTTGTCCGTTATAAGAAAAGGAGTACTTGTGGCACCTTAGAGACTAACCAATTTATTTGAGCATAAGCTTTCATGAGCTACAGCTCAGAAGTGAGCTGTAGCTCACGAAAGCTTATGCTCAAATAAATTGGTTAGTCTCTAAGGTGCCACAAGTACTCCTTTTCTTTTTGCGAATACAGACTAACACAGCTGTTACTCTGAAACTTGTCCGTTATCTTAATCTTATCTTAATTAATAAAGAAAGAATGCATGGTTTCAAAACAATAGTTACTTTATTTCAAAGGGGGGAGGGTGGTTGGCTTACAGGAAATTAAAATCAACAAAGGGGGTGGGTTTGCATCAAGGAGAAACACACACAACTGTCACACCGAAGCCTGGCCAGTCATGAAACTGGTTTTCAAAGCCTCTCTGATGCACAGCGTGCCTTGCTGTGCCCTTCTAATCGCCCTGGTGTCTGGCTGCTCAAAATTGGACACCAGGCGATTTGCCTCAACCTCTCACCCCACCATAAACGTCTCCCCCTTACTCTCACAGATATTATGGAGCACACAGCAAGCAGCAATAACAATGGGAATGTTGGTTGTGCTGAGGTCTGACCTAGTCAGCAAATAGTGCCAGCGAGCTTTTAAAAGTCCAAAGGCACATTCTACCACCATTCTGCACCATTCTAACTATAGTTGAACTGCTCCTTACTACTGTCCAGGCTTCATGAGCCATGGGAGCAAGGGGTAGGCTGGGGTAGATGCAACCATGCGGTGCTGCCGGCTGGGAGAGCAGCCTGAGGCAGAAGCCTCCAACTTGCATCATGTTCCAGGCAGGACTGAATCTCCATGAGACGAAACTTAAAGAAGAGAATGACCTGGAGTCTCTGGCTCCCACTCGCTGCTCTAAGAGGAGAATAGCCATGTCTGTCCAGGCACCCCTGATTGACCTCACCGAGGTCTGCCAGGAGCACCCAGGAGATGTACGATGGCTATCAGTCCTACTGCACCATCTGCTGCAAAGGCAAGGAGCTGCTGCTGTGTAGCAATGCAGTACCACGTCCACCAGCAGCACCCAGGAGACATACGGTGATGGTGAGCTGAGCAGGCTCCATGCTTGCCGTGGTATGGCATCTGCACAGGTAACCCAGGAAAAAAGGCATGAAACAATTTGTTTGCTGTTGCTTTCATGGAGGGATTGGGGGGCCTGACAACATGTACCAAAAATCACCCGCAACAATGTTTTTGCCCCATCAGGCATTGGGAGCTTAACACAGAATTCCAATGGGCAGCGGAGACTGTGGGAACTGTGGGATAGCTACCCACAGTGCACTGCTCTGTAAGTCAACGCTAACCATGGTAGTGAGGACACACTTCACCGACTTAATGCATTTAGTGTGGACATTCGCAATCGACTGTATAAAATCGGTTTCTAAAAATCGACTTCTATAAAATTGACCTAATTTCATAGTGTAGTATACCCTAAGTGAAGTACTTTCCACTTGTCTTTATTTAATTTCATCTTGTTGATTTCTGACCAATTCTCTAATTTGTCAAGGTCGTTTTCAATTCTAAGCCTGTCCTCCAAAGTGCTTTCAATCCCTTCCAGCTTGATAGCATTGGCAAACATTATAAGCATATTCTCCACTCCATCATCCAAGTAATTACCAAAAATACTGATTAGCATCGGACCCAGGACAAATCCCCTGCAGGTAATTTCATCTAGACCACATTTTCCTAGTTTGCTTAAGGGACTATCATGAAGGACTATGTCAAAAGCCTTTCTAAAATCAAGGTATATAAAGTCTACTGCTTCCCACCTATCCACTAGGCCAGTAATCCTGAAAGGAAGGACATTAGGTTGGTTTTGTGTGATTTGTTCTTGCAAATCTATGTTGGGTATTACTTGTCACTCTATCCTC
The DNA here is from genome assembly GCF_965140295.1 of Lepidochelys olivacea. Classification (NCBI taxonomy): domain Eukaryota; kingdom Metazoa; phylum Chordata; order Testudines; family Cheloniidae; genus Lepidochelys; species Lepidochelys olivacea. Next base: position 36,368,858 of record NC_140411.1, on the reverse strand, counting down.
TAGGTGCTTACAAATAGATTGTTTAATAATTTGTTTCAGTATCTTTCCAGGTATCAAAGTTAGCTTGACTGGTCTATAATTTCCCAGGTCCTTCTTGTTCCCCTTTTTGATCATAGGTATTATGTTTGACCTTCTTCATTCCTCTGGGAACTCACTCCTCCTCTGTGAGTTCTCCAAAATAATCACTGAGGGTTCAGAGATTGCTTCAGCTAGTTCCTAGGGTGAATTTCATCAGGCCCTGTTGACTTGAATACATATAACTTATCTAAATATTCCTTAGCCTGTTCTTTCCCTATTCTGGTTGTGTTCCTTCTCCCTTGTTGTTAATATTAATTGTATTAAGTGTATGGTCACAATTAGTCTTTTCAGTGAAGAGTGAAGCAAAATAGGCATTAAACACCTCTGCCTTCTTGGTGCTGTCCTTTCCAACTACTAAATAAAAATACTTTGTTGAAAGAAGGCCATTGGGCAGTATCACTGGTGAGTGTCCCAAAAGGAGGAAATGCAAGAGCACGGCCCCAAGTCAGGTCTGCAGAGTGACAGGAAGTAGGTATGTGGAGTAGTGTACTTTGGTCTTGATCTAAAACTGGAACACCACACTGAGACATGTAAGGGCAAGAGGCCAAACACTTGAGATGGCTTCACTCAGACCAAAAAGGGGTCAGATGTGCAGCTAGCCCCATAACTGTGACAACTAATGCTGGATTATTTCATATGTCCTGCAGGAAGCAGATGAAACAAAGAGTAATATCTTAGAGCTTTCAGAAACAGAGGTCCGGTCCATTTTGAAAAGTTGTAAGAAGGGAAAGCGTATTATCATTATTGTCATTTTTACAATGTCATCTCCCTCATATTTTCATCTTTAATACTGTTGCCTCTTGAGCTGAGCAACTAGCCAATATATAGGGTCTTGTTGGGTTGTTTCTGGTAGTAGGAGAAATTGATGATATGAGCTGAACAGGACTGCACCAAAGAAATCTATTTACAGAGAATGTATGCAATGTTTCCATGAACACAGTAGAAATAAATAGGCAATTTCTTTGCTCACAGTTTCCATTCCTGCCTTTCCAACTCATCCTGTGCCCCAAGGAGCTCTGTTTCTGCTCTCTCTCTCTCTCTCAGGTCCCAGCTAACAACTGCTTCTCTGGCTTTCTACTGTTTTGTGGTTGCTTTCTACCTCTTAAATCCATACAGACAAACATAGCTGCAACCCAAACCAGTGCTTAGCACCTGCATTTGAAATCAGTCCACCAAGGGAAATCCCTCATATTCTTAATTCTTGCTCAAGATTTCCTATGTGGACCAGTACCTTAGGAAGTGACTTTTGTTGTTTTAGCTATCTTACTCCATAAAGGAGCTCAATTACTTCTTCCATTTAGCCTGAATGGAGGGTGACCTGCATGCCCATCAATTTTAACAGGATCAGCGATTCCCTGTATATCAAAGATACTCTTGCTTGCAGCCATTCACACCTTCCAGCCTATCAATACTAGTATTAGCACACAGCAACCCAATTATTTGGTCATTTGTGGAACTGAAGCAAAACCCAATCCCTAACCTTGTTCTGGGATGTTAGTTAAGTTTTTTCACCTATTTTTATTTTCACCCACTTCTGAACTTACGGCTAGGTCCTGAACTGGCAGTACTAAAACTCAAACCTGTGCTATTCCTCCTTCTTCATAGTTATGGTGTGGGTTTTTGTTAGTTTTTGCTTTTGGTGTGGTTGTTTGTCTTGGGCAGGTGGTCTTACGGGGAATTGTGAAATAGGGTCAACCAAGAGAAACTGGTAGCTTTTTTAACCTGTAGATGGCATCATGGCATCAGTAGATTTCTAGCCACTCATTCAGGACACATTCAGAAACACAAAGCACGGAGAGATCATAGAGGTGTGCAGAGGCAATGCAACATGAAGCTAGATGTATGCTGTATGAGTATCATTCAAATCCCTAAAAATCAATGGAATGTTTAACTGTAGTGCAGTGTAGTGAGTATAAACTATAACCTATGAATAATGTACTGACTAATATAAGCTAGCCATCTCCCAGGAGAACTTGGCTGCAGTTGTAGTCAACCGAGATTAGTAACTGGCAAATCAAACATGGAAGGCATTGCAATCGTCAATAATGGAAAAGGCCAAGGCATGATTTGGGACCTCAGCAGCAATGGTGCTTAGAAAATGATACAACCTGGCTTTTTAAAAAGTTGTTGATATTAAGCCTTGGAGGCATCAGGGATGTGACATTGGAAAGAAAGATCAAAGGCAAAAATACCCTCAATGTTCGAGACAGAAAACTAAGATGGTCACTACAGGCTAATAAGAACGAAAATGTATTTTTTGATTTTTTGATTTTTTAGAATGTGTTAGGATTCAGTTAGTATGATTCCCTTTCCTCTTTGAATTAAGTTGCAGATCAATAGCCCGTAGCAAATCCTCCATTCCAGGGGGATGACAAGATGCTATGTTACAACACACAACCTACGTTATCTTTTAGAATGTTTGAGAGAGCTATATAAGCTCTTCAGGGATACATATAAGTGATTAATACCTTAAATAGCTTTGTCTCAGAAATGTACTACTCATCTACAATACTAGAAATTATTAAAGAAAATGGTGTTCTTTAGGTAGAGATCAAATGTATTCAATTACCTTCACTGCACACAGAGAAATTCTAGGATAATCTTTGTCACTAGAGATAAAAATAAGACAGATTTCAAAATACATCTTGCATTGTGTTTAACTATGTATCTAAAATATTTCTAGTACATACTAATTATATAGAATTGCCTTTTTAAATCAGGGAAATTTTTCTATGAGCTAAGCATGATTAGAAAATAGTGAAATCATCTAATAATAAGGAATACAGATATGCTATTTCTATGCTATTAATGGCAGAATGGGGTGACACCTTGTGCATTTTCAAACACGATTTAAATTATGCATGCTGAAGTGCGATCGTCTCTCCATCAACGAAGAGACTCATTGCTATCTTTGTGTGATAGATGGGAACTAGCATGTTCCAGTAGTCTCCAAGAAGAAAAGTCTACTTTTACTTTATGCTGAAGTCAACGGATGTAAAGATACTGTTTCAGATATTTAACAACAGGGAAAGTACTCAGCTGATCAAGAGCTGAACAGCACAAAGTGTTCAGTGATAACAGTGTCATAATATGCTTTCTGTAAAGGACTTTGTTAGGTCTACTCTTACCTAGGTCCACCACTGGGGTGCTGTATCTTGGCCCCAGATGTGAAAATAAAGCTAGTTCACTGAATAGGTTCATAAGAGTGAAAACAGACTGACTCTCTTGGCACTTCTCTTCAGAATATTGCATAGTAAATTAAGGACAAGATTGTCTTTAATATAGTACCCACCTTTGGGGGGGGAAAGGGATGTGCACAACGATAGCTGTTCCTAGAAGTATTGAGCTGAGGCAGGTGTGATGTTTGTGGGGAACAAAGGCATGACTGGTCTCTGCTCCAACCTTTTGCAAGACACATTCCTAACCAGCCTAGCCTGCCTGTGACAGCCAAAGCTCTGCCCAGGCTCATTTTGCCCCTATCTCGAGGGGGAGTCTAGCACTACTGTAGATTTTCTTTATGCACCAGGAGTGTAAGGAGCAGATTATGCCTGACTTCTGTGCTGAGTGCAAGTGTGGTGGGGGAAGGTTCAGTATTAGGAAAAATCCAGCCCTATAACTCTTCTAAATCAAAAGAAACCATGAGACTTGGAACACTTTCAACGCAATGTATTGTCATCATAACATGCTGTTACATAGCCAAAAATATTTTGATTTTGAATTAATTTTTATTTAAGTTTTTTCTAGGAACATCTCTGAGGTCTAGGGCTTTCTGCTTACATCTGATGAGCAGGAGAACAAAATTGAAAACCTGACCTTTTCAAGCAGAAAATAGATATTTCACCACAACTCCATTTCACAATTTTTTTTGAAAGGTTTCGTTCCAGTGTGGAGCAAAACTAACTTTAAAACCTAAAAAGCTGTTGCAAAAAAGCTTTGTTGTCCATCCTCCAGCCAGGTCTAAATGAGACATATTGATCGCATTCATAATTTCTACTGTATAACATTCATCAAAAGAGCTTCAAGCCATGCTATTAATTGTGGGCCAGATCCTCAACTAGTGTAAATCTCCATCGCTTCAATGACTCATGGAGTGATGCAATTTACATCAGCTGCAGATCAGGTCCTAAATCTCCAGTCGATCCTACAGCTTCATTTATAGCACAGCATTTGCTTGAAGTGATATTTACTCACATCATTGGCCAATGATAAGAAATAACACAATAACTTGCTGTGTTCTTTTTCAATCTGTTTTTTAGCTAATACAACTAATTTTCACTCCATATCATTTCCCATGCTAAGATTATAAAGCACTGACATTTACTTTTGGATTAGCCATAAGACTGCCCCGAACAGACATCACACTCACTCACAGATAACATGCTACATTCACTGTTAGAGCAAGCATGCTCAACAGAGTGAAAGCTATGGTGATCATTTTAGGAAGTTCAGTCAGACTTCCACAGAGCATACTTACTGAAGAGAATGCTTTCATCTGTATTGAATATATGGCACATGCCCAGTATAGCACTAAGAGCTTATAGCAGGATAGGCCAACTAGTTAGATTTGTTCTGGTGCTACACATCATTATCTCTAAAATTAAAGCTGCAAGAAGCTACCAGTTTTAACAATATTGCAAATGTTTATGGGTGACAGATTTTTGCAAAAAGAAAAGGAGTACTTGTGGCACCTTAGAGACTAACAAATTTATTTGAGCATAAGCATAAGTTGTAGCTCACGAAAGCTTATGCTCAAATAAATTTGTTAGTCTCTAAGGTGCCACAAGTACTCCTTTTCTTTTTGCAAATACAGACTAACGCGGCTGCTACTCTGAAACCAGATTTTTGCAAGTTTTCACAAAAAACTTATTTTGACAAGGGCAACACTTCCCCAAATGTATAGTAGATTTTCCTTATCTCATGCACTTTGGAACAAATCCTGAAGTCCTTGGCTTTTTCTTAGAATGGACTCCAGGATTTGGTTCCCGATGAATAAAGTCCAGTGTAGACCAGTAGGCATGAAACGGTCAGGCTTAAGGAATCACAATTACAGAATGCAGTAACATAGGCAACCATGATCCGTCCTCCACTCACTACACTGTCTCTCCATGGAATACTGAACAGATAGTATATACATCTGCCCATTGCAGCCCCCCATCATCTTTCACTCCTCCCCCCAATTAAACTTTAATTTTCATTTGTTATGCTACAATGCATTAATCCTTGTTTGTAAAGTAATGAATCCTAGATAGCAATACATCTTGTTACATTTATCACTCTTTATTCTAAGTAATAGGGTGACACTATTATATTAATTTTCTTCAGTAAATATTTTTGAAGTTACTTCATACTTAAGATGAATAAAAATCAGAATTGTATTTGATTTAGATGATATTATGCTGGATTTTAGTTCATCTCATTTAGATGTAACATAGGTTTGGAGGTCCGCGTTTAATGTTTTGGATATTAATCACTTGCTTGGTACAATTCCATAAAACTGCTTTGGAAATGTACTGCACTGAAGAACATGAATTACCTTCTCAGAAAGAGACATAACTGTCTTGATAATGAGGATTGGACTTCATTTTTGGTATAGATATTGGCTCAGCACCTGAATAAAGAGATTAATCTTTAATAATGAGTTTCTTATTGTGTTGTATTAAGACTTACAAATGAAGTTCCACATCTATACTATTTACACCCTCTGAGGATATGCTTTGAAACTTCAAAACTAAGACTTAATGTAGCATCTTCTTTCTGTGACAATGTAATTTTAGGACCAAATTCCATCCTTGCTTATTCTTATGGGGTTCCAGATTACTTCAGTAGGAGCCAATGAGATGAACATCCCAGGGTTGAATTGCATGCAATGATCTTTGAGCTTATTCTATTACTTCTCTAACAGTGTGGGATTTTTTTTTCATTTAAAACATTAAAGCAGCCACTCATCAATGAATCATTCAGAGTTTGAGTGAGACATTTATACAGCATGTGTAAAAGGTATAACAAAGATGTTTGCAAAGAATTAAGGGGGAACTCTCAAAACACTTTCTGTATCCTGTTGGAAGCTATTGGGGATTGTCATAAAAATAAAGGGAAGGGTAACCACCTTTCTGTATACAGTGCAATAAAATCCCTCCTGGCCAGAGGCAAAACCACCTGTAAAGGGTTAAGAAGCTAAGATAACCTCACTGGCACCTGACCAAAATGACCAATGAGGAGACAAGATACTTTCAAATCAGGAAGGGGGGGAAAAAGGGTTCATCTGTCTGTGTGATGCTTTTGCTGGCAACAGAACAGGAATGCAGTCTCAGAACTTCTGTTAGTTAGTAAGTAATCTAGTTAGAAATGAGTTAGGTTTCCTTTTGTTTAATGGCTCATAAAATAAGCTGTGCTGGATGGAATGTATATTCCTGTTTTTGTGTCTTTTTGTAACTTAAGGTTTTGCCTAGAGGGATTCTCTATGTTTTGAATCTGATTACCCTGTAAGGTATTTACCATCCTGATTTTACAGAGGTGATTCTTTTACTTTTTCTTCAATTAAAATTCTTCTTTTAAGAACCTGATGGTTTTTTTCATTGTTCTTAAGATCCAAGGGTTTGGGTCTGTGTTTACCTATGCAAATTGGTGAGGATTTTTATCAAGCCTTCCCCAGGAAAGGGGGTGTAGGGCTTGGGGGGATATTTTGGTGGAAGATGTCTCCAAGTGGGCTCTTTCCCTGTTCTTTGTTTAACATGCTTGGTGGTGGCAGCATAGCGTTCAAGGACAAGGCAAAGTTTGTACCTTGGGGAAGTTTTTAACCTAAGCTGGTAAGAATAAGCTTAGGAGGTCTGTCAAAAATATAAAGGGAAGGGTAAACACCTTTAAATCCCTCCTGGCCAGAGGAAAAACCCCTTCACCTGTAAAGGGTTAAGAAGCTAAGATAACCTCGCTGGCACCTGACCAAAATGACCAATGAGGAGACAAGATACTTTCAAAGCTGGAGTGGGGGGAAACAAAGGTTCCTCTCTGTCTGTGTGATGCTTTTGCCGGGACCAGAGCAGGAATGCAGGTCAGAACTCCTGCAAAGAGTTAGTAAGCAATCTAGTTAGATATGCGTTAGATTCTGTTTTGTTAAATGGCTGATAAAATAAGTTGTGCTGAATGGAATGTATATTCCTGGTTTTGTATCTTTTTGCAACTTAAGGATTTGCCTAGAGGGATTCTCTATGTTTTGATTCTGATTACCCCGTAAGGTATTTACCATCCTGATTTTACAGAGGTGATTCTTTTACTTTTTCTTTAATTTAAATCTTCTTTTAAGAACCTGATTGTTTTTTCATTGTTCTTAAGATCCAAGCGTTTGGGTCTGTGTTCACCTATGAAAATTGGTGAGGATTTTTATCAAGCCTTCCCCAGGAAAGGGGGTGTAGTGCTTGGGGGGGATATTTTTGGGGGGAGACGTTTCCAAGTGGGCACTTCCTCTGTTCTTTGTGTAACACTTTGTGGTGGCAGCTTTTAACCTAAGCTGGTAAGAATAAGCTTAGGGGGTCTTTCATGAAGGTCCCCACATCTGTGCCCTAGAGTTCAGAGTGGGGAAGGAACCTTGACAGGGATCTTTTAGATGCACTGTTTTTTGAGCCCAGATCTGCCCTTTTATTTGCTGCTTCCTAGAACTTACAGAGATGCTTGCAGCCTGGTGATCATATTTGATATGAGACAGTCTCAACTGCTAACTTCCAGCACTTTGAGATTCATAGAATCATAGAATCATAGAATATCAGGGTTGGAAGGGACCCCAGAAGGTCATCTAGTCCAACCCCCTGCTCAAAGCAGGACCAATTCCCAGTTAAATCATCCCAGCCAGGGCTTTGTCAAGCCTGACCTTAAAAACCTCTAAGGAAGGAGATTCTACCACCTCCCTAGGTAACGCATTCCAGTGTTTCACCACCCTCTTAGTGAAAAAGTTTTTCCTAATATCCAATCTAAACCTCCCCCACTGCAACTTGAGACCATTACTCCTCGTTCTGTCATCTGCTACCATTGAGAACAGTCTAGAGCCATCCTCTTTGGAACCCCCTTTCAGGTAGTTGAAAGCAGCTATCAAATCCCCCCTCATTCTTCTCTTCTGCAGGCTAAACAATCCCAGCTCCCTCAGCCTCTCCTCATAAGTCATGTGTTCCAGTCCCCTAATCATTTTTGTTGCCCTTCGCTGGACTCTCTCCAATTTATCCACATCCTTCTTGAAGTGTGGGGCCCAAAACTGGACACAGTACTCCAGATGAGGCCTCACCAATGTCGAATAGAGGGGAACGATCACGTCCCTCGATCTGCTCGCTATGCCCCTACTTATACATCCCAAAATGCCATTGGCCTTCTTGGCAACAAGGGCACACTGCTGACTCATATCCAGCTTCTCGTCCACTGTCACCCCTAGGTCCTTTTCCGCAGAACTGCTGCCTAGCCATTCGGTCCCTAGTCTGTAGCTGTGCATTGGGTTCTTCCGTCCTAAGTGCAGGACCCTGCACTTATCCTTATTGAACCTCATCAGATTCCTTTTGGCCCAATCTTCCAATTGGTCTAGGTCCTTCTGTATCCTATCCCTCCCCTCCAGCGTATCTACCACTCCTCTCAGTTTAGTATCATCCGCAAATTTGCTGAGAGTGCAATCCACACCATCCTCCAGATCATTTATGAAGATATTGAATAAAACCGGCCCCAGGACCGACCCTTGGGGCACTCCACTTGATACCGGCTGCCAACTAGACATGGAGCCATTGATCACTACCCGTTGAGCCCGACAATTTAGCCAGCTTTCTACCCACCTTATAGTGCATTCATCCAGCCCATACTTGCTGACAAGAATACTATGGGAGACCGTGTCAAAAGCTTTGCTAAAGTCAAGAAACAATACATCCACTGCTTTCCCTTCATCCACAGAACCAGTAATCTCATCATAAAAGGCGATTAGATTAGTCAGGCATGACCTTCCCTTGGTGAATCCATGCTGGCTGTTCCTGATCACTTTCCTCTCATGCAAGTGCTTCAGGATTGATTCTTTGAGGACCTGCTCCATGATTTTTCCAGGGACAGAGGTGAGGCTGACTGGCCTGTAGTTCCCAGGATCTTCCTTCTTCCCTTTTTTAAAGATTGAGATGGATTTTAAAGATGGAGATTCTGCTCCAACAGGCAGAACTCCCACTAACTTGAATGGATGCACTTTGGGAAGTGGATATTGGTGACACTGCATGGACTAGGCATCCTTTTTAAAATGGATTCTTCAGAGTGCTCTGAGCCTGGACCTATATTGATAGCCTATAGTATTTCCTAATTCTTTAGTGACCAACTGAACTGGGGCTGAATTGCCATCCTATTTGTGGTGTGTCCACTTCAAAGAGCTGTTCTGTAACTATAGCCACTCAGTGCTGCACAGGAGTCCTTGTAATGAAGGCAGACTCTCTGCATAGTCTCTCAGAGCAATGGGCATGAAAGGCCTGCCAGTTTGCATCTGGTGTGTGGGGCATGGTTTTCCAAAACAGCCCTCAAATTTGTAAATAAACTGAACAACAATAAATGGTTGCTAAAATAATACATCAAGAGTAGATGGGTAGATTGTGTCTCCTCCTGTGTAGCTAGACAGACAAGATGACAATGGGGAGCCCTTCTCCTTCTAGCACGTCTAAGCAGAGCATAGCCATGATATGACTACAGGCACTTGGAAGAACAAGGGGGAGGTTATAAGAATAGCCACCAAGAGTCACGGGGCTATACCCAGAAAGGATATGGCCCCCATCCCACCATGGGATGTTGGAAAGGTGGAGCAAAGGGCATTTCCCAGCTGGCTTCCAGGAGGCATGTATTTCAAAGGCATAGAGACATACTTTTTCCAAAGCATTGAGCCTGTTGAGTCCTTCTGAAAATCCAGTCCCAATTAGGCTTCTAAGTACTTGAAAATATGGTGCATAACTCCTCCAGCCTCCTTCAGTGGGTATGGGCACATGTTCTTCCCCACTCCTCAGAGACATAACTGAGCCAATACCTTTTAAAATGAAGATTTTAATACAATACAGATGATGAGGTGGGAGGAGCCAGCAAGAAACTCAGCCATTGGCTGTAGAGAAAGGCATCTGAGGCCATGGGGTGGGACCAAGGACTGAGACCCAGCTGGGGACCTAGGGAGTGCTCGACAGCTCTTTCCAGATATTACTCTGGATATTCTCTCCCCCATTGCTCTCTCCAATGCTCACGCTTCCTCACTTCCTCTTAACTCTACCTGCCCTCCCTTTCCTTTGCTTTATGTTCCTTTTTAGCCAGTCCCCTCCCAACATAAGCCCACACCCAAACAATCACAAAATCATGGCACTAGCACAACATTTGTTAGCCATCCCTCTGTCCTCTCGCCTGGTATGTTATGTCCCTTCCCCCAAACCTTTAATCTGTGGTGTCTGTTTAGACTGGAAGCTCATCAGGGCAGAGCAAGTCTTTTATTCTAAAGTATAGCACAGTGCCTAGCACAATAGGGTCATGGTCTCAGTTGGCTTCCCTGTGTACTACTATAATACTTATCATAAACAAATGTTTATTTTAAATGTACTCATTTCTATTTGAAACTGAAGTAATCATTTGATAAGCAAGATAGAACAAATCATGATCAATATAGACACAATGTGTACCCAATTAACGCAACCAAGGTGTGTTAATAGAGCACAGAGATAGGCCTATAGTTAAGGTAGCTCCAGCATTTTCATTCTAAAGGGTAATTTTCAGATATTAATAACTGTTATCATTTCACCTTTCAGACTAAAACTTGGCACATGTTCTCAACCAAGCAGATTATTTTTAAAGTATGAACAACATACAATTCAACTATTTTATAGTAAAGTGAAAATAATAATTCTGTCATTGTTTAAAAAAAAAGATTGTTGTCCAACAATCCCAGAGCCCCTGCTACAAGAGTTAATGAGAAATTTGGCAGGATCAAACATCTCAATTATGAACTCTTCAATTATAAATTAATGTGATTGAATGTAGTTCAACACTAAATTTGGCCCATTGATTGTAGCGTGCGTTATTTGCATGTATGAAAGTGGGGAATTTATGTTAAGTTTTTATCTTAAACTAGCAGTCATAAAATTGTCCTGGAGAACTATCAAAAGTTCAAAGTTAGAAAACAATGTTGCCTACCTTTACTGGTTTTAAATGAAAGCTTAAAGTGGTATTGTTCTAAAACAGCTCCAATAAAAATGCATTCTACTGAATCAGTGGTTCAAAGCAATGTGACATTGAGTATCAAAGGAGAAGCAATTGAGAGGCAGTGGTCTAGTCAATAGGGCACTACACAGAGGCTCAAGCATTGTGGCTTCTTTTCTTGTCTCTGCAACTGACTTGCTGTGTGACCTTGAATAAGTCACTTTATCTCCATATTCCTTCCCAAATTTCATCTTTTTGGGTTGGGAACTGTCTTATGTATTTTACATTGCCTCTCACGGGGGATCCAATTTCAGATGGGCTTCTACGTGCTACTGTACCAATAACATTAATATACCTATTTTGTCTATATGGGAAAAGCTTCCACAGATATCAAATATAATTACTCAGGCTTCTGATTATTCCTTCAGGGTCATCTCTATCCAAGTTACCTTGTTAGTACAGCAGTCTTCTAATAGTAACCACTAATTCTACAAATTTAAGATATTTGAAGAATATCTAGCTAAAAAGTGTTAATGTGGCACAATAGCCCCATATGTACAATCATAAGTCCTTTATATGAACTGCTGCCTTTGTAGGCAAGCCAATGTCAGAAATACTCACGTATACTCATGTGTGTTTGTATTTGTGTGTGTGTAATATGTGTAGCCTGAACACTCATTACTTGTGTAAAGAATTCATGACCACAGATTCCTTCCCTTAGAGGCAGCTACACAGAAATTTCTTGTTGATTGGGAAATAGATGGGGCACTCGATAGATAGCAATATAAACTTTAATTACAAACCAAATAAGTACACGTATTAGCATAAGTGAACAAAATAAAGATATAAACACAGTTATAGCTCTTAGAATAATGAGCATAGTCACATCTCTAAAGAGAGATGGAAATCAAAGATAGACACATCAGCTAGTGGAACACATCAAAGAGCAGGTTATGAAACAGTGGAAACCATTTAAGGAACCCAACATACCCACATTTTAGGGAACAAAGTCAGATCTTTTACATCCATCCTTTCCGTAACCACATGGATACATGCACATATTTGACCCTTTCCGTGACCATAATAAACACTATTCCTGCCCATTCTCCATATATACTGATCACCCTAATTATCCTTCCAATCACTGACCTAGCAACTTGCGTCAATTCCTTAATAAATCATACATGTCAGTGCAGTCTAACTGCCTGTTTACTATGTTACAAAATATTGCAACAGCCCCCAAATTGTCCTCCTATTTAAAAATAACTTTTGTAACCTTGTAATGTACCTGTTCTTCTGTGGTCACGTTTATCACACAGAATGAGAAGGCACAATTTATGACCTGGGGTTAAGTCCTCAGGCCTCGTTTGGCTATCTCAGAATCAAGCCTTAACATAAGCTTGTCACATTAGGCTTCAGACTAAATAAAATAAACCTATTTATAATAAAAAAGCCTAAAACCTCCATTGTTTGTGTTTCCTGCTTGCCCCCAGCATTTTTCAAGCTAATAAGCAATCATATCAGTATTATACCCCTATAGTGTTATTACAACGGATGACAGGATCAAAGGTTCAAAATATAGAATATATAGAAAGTGCGCACACTGCAGCATTCCAAAGCTCATATAGGTAGTCTTATATATTCTTTTATAACCTAGCTTAGTTTTGCATTGCAGAAAGCTTTCAGATCAGATAGGATGATTCGGCTGAGAGCAAGTATGATGGATTTGACATGATCACAGATTCCCTCGCTATTTGTAGGCTTATAAAAATAGAGCATTCATTCTGGTTTTGCTAATGATGTAAAAATGCATTACTCGTGGTATATAGGCTATTGATCCAATCCATCATTCCCCTTGTGCACATAAAGTCATAGTTCTTCTGTCTTGTCAGGCTGGTGATATCTGAATGTATTATCCTTCTTCTGAGGTTTTACAGTATTCTATATGCATCATGCGTCTTGTTTAGAGTAATGATTTGACACTAAATCATGCCTTGAAATGTAACAGTCTGTCACTTCTTCACCTCAGGCCAATGATGCCGTGTAACATGACTCCACTTGTTTTATCATGTGGCACAACATCTCCTTGGGAAAATTATTCTAATACATACTATTATACATGTATTATCAGTTGTTCTTTGTCACTAATTCCTCTCTTTAAAAAATTCTATAGTAAATCACAGATGAAGATAATTTAAGGTATATTTATGGATATAAAATTAAGGTTGTTCATGCTCTCTCTCTCTCTCTCTGTGTATGTGTACACAATTTAATTATTTTAAAACTAGAAACAGTCTACATATTACAGTTACCAGAACAGTTACCAGTTCTGGTAAGTGTTCCAGCATAGTGACATTGGTGCCCAATTTGAGAAGTCAATGGGGTAAAGGTGCATATGTTACTTATTTCTGGGGATTAGGCTCATACAACCTTATTGGGGAGGATGGATGAGGTAGGTACAGTAAGTGTTTGCTCTGTACACTGACACTGGATTTCAGTCAAGTTAGCTCTCTGGCCTGTAGTGGTAGTGAAGAAGAAGGGTGAGGGCATTCTTTCGATAGTGACATTAGCATATTTCATCAGGAATGGTTAGGGGAAATGGAGCAGAATTTGGGGCTGATATGAAGGGGAGGAAATTTCTTAGCTCCACATGTACAGTATGTGAGATGAGAGGGTGTCTCAGTCACTCAGTCACTAGGGCAGATATGTAGATTTACAGAACCTGGTGTAGGCAGCGGGAACCCTGCACTGGAGGAGGGATTCAGTTCAAAGCACTATCATCTGGCCTTTCTTAGGATTTCCACTGGGTGGAGTCAGCTTTAAAATCAAGACCCTCTATAGGAGTTCACCTGGTGGTGGCAACTTAGGGTATGTCTATACTGCAATTAACACTCGTGATTGGTCCATGACAGCTGGCTTGGGCTTGTGGGACTTGGGTTGCTAGGCTAATTGCAGTGTTAATGTTCAGGCTTGGACTGCAGCCTGGGCTCTGGGACCCTGCCAGTGTAGACATACCCTTAGTGGATGCCCTGAATCAGCACATCTCAATGGTCAGTGGCTGGCTGAGGCTGGCACCCTGCTGTCTCCTTCCCTTCAATGGAAGGGAGGTTGACTGCTGATTTGAACCACTACATCTTCCTCCCAGAGGACTGTCCGCTTTTTGGGGCCTCTAGCCTTGAACAGATTGAATAATAGATAATAAGTACCCACAAATAACTTCACTGGGAAAAAAAAGGAGTCAAAATTTGCAATGATATAATCTCCACTACCTATGCAAATGATTCGATCTACCAGTGATTAACTCACCACATGTTGTTGTTGATTTGGGATTCAAGACTGGATGTCTTTGTAAGGGAGATGCTTTAGCTTAACCACAAATTGTTGGGCTTGATGCAGAAATCATTAGGTGAAAATCTATGGTCTGTTTTATTGCAGGAGGTCACACTAGGCAATGACAATGAGTCCTGGCTTTAAATCTGACCCCATTCAGAGATAATTAATGTTTTTGCATAAGCCTTAATGGTAGACTTCCTGTCTTGCAATTTTTTTTTTCTTAGCACTACTAATAAAGAAAGTCCTCAAGTAAAATGGCCTTTTTATTTCTTTGTTTCTTTTTGCTGGTTTGCTTTCATTATTTTTAAAAACAACCAAATCTCAGGCAGCAGGACTCCCCTTTTATTAAGGAATGCAGTTACCAAGGTCTAAAGCTGCAGCACTTGGTTGCATATGTGTGCAACAAAGAAAGTTTAAAGAAAATTTGAAAACTGACTCATATAGGTGTAGAGAATAAAATAAGTGTAGCTTTTTCTAACAGAGTAAAAAATTGATAAATTAGCTGTAAAACTTAGAGCTGTATGTCTCACGTACTTCTGACTCTTGGAGGAAGGTGTGGGTAGCTAAGAATTTGTATAGAAGCTAGAAAACTTTAAACTTGACTTGCATAGCTGTATAGTACTAAAGAAGTGTAGTTTTTGTAATCAAGTAGCAAACTGCTTATATTAACTGTAATATATATTCAGAGAAGCCTAGCTTCTGCCATGATATTGTTATACAAACTGTCCTTTTAGTTTGTGATAAATCCCAGAGAGGAGGGGTGAGGAAATCTATTCTTTCATTTTCCCATTTAAACAAACTATTTTTTCAAGTCCATATTCAAGGACAGAGGCTACTCCTCTTAGCAAATACACTTACATTGAGGGAACTTGCTAGAAATAATGATACTTAGATCCTAAAATTATACCACTTTATACTGGTATGAAGCACTGCCCCCAGTATACGTAATAGGAAAGGGTGTTTGTGTGTGAAGATCATGGATGTAGTGGGGTCCCTGGGAACATTTGCTGAATGTGCCTGATATGTGGGGTGACCTGCTGTATTCCAAGCTCTTTGGAAGGGTAAAAAGAGGGAAGACATGAGCTCTGAGTTAGCAGAAAATGACGATGTTGAGAAACAAAATTAATCAAGGAACCAAAGGCCATGAAGAGAAGAAATCCTTGAATTACCTTTTTACTAACATTAGGAGCCTGGGTAACAAACCAGGGGAACTGGGATTGCTCATTTATGAGCATAAATTCAATCTAGTTGTGTGACAATGTACCTCTTTCTTCATGTCAGGGATCTCACTGTTTCTCCCTCTGGCGTTGAGGGAGCCTGGGGTAAATCAGACCCACTCTGGAGGTTTAATACTTCATGCTTGTTTATTTACAATATTTAGAGGGTAGGCCTTAAGGTTTCCATGAGAACTTCTTTAAACAAAAACATAAACAAAAAATACATTTTCCTAACTTGCTCTATGGTACTGCCTCTTCTAATGCCAGCTACCAATCACCAGCCACATTCTCCAACTTACTGTGGGCCCAGCTACACTAGGAAATAAGGACCACTCCCCAAATCCTTTTACCTTGCTGGTTGTGCTTACTGAGTCCCGGAGAACTGTTCGCGTGTGAGAGGATGTCCATACAAGGGATTGAGAACTCCCTGTCAGAGTGATTTGGACTCCTCCTGAAGGTCAAAACAACAGACTGGACTTCTACATAGAGTGCTTCCGCGGACATGCACGGGCTGAAATTGTGGAAAAGCAGCATCACTTGCCCCATAACCTCAGCCGTGCAGAACACAATGCTATCCACAGCCTCAGAAACAACTCTGACATCATAATCAAAAAGGCTGCCAAAGGAGGTGCTGTCGTCATCATGAATAGGTCGGAATCTGAACAAGAGGCTGCTAGGCAGCTCTCCAACACCACTTTCTACAAGCCATTACCCTCTGATCCCACTGAGGGTTACAGGAATGCATCCAATGACGTGAGCTGTAGTTCACGAAAGCTTATGCTCAAATAAATTTGTTAGTCGCTAAGGTGCCACAAGTACTCCTTTTCTTTTTGCGAATATAGACTAACATGGCTGCTACTCTGAAACCTTGGATCTCCAAGAGTGACAAGTCCAGCTGCAGCCTGAACATGTTTTCCCACCCCTTCACCCTCTAGGATCTCATGACAGAGCAGGTGACAGAGAAGCAGGCCCTCTGGGGAATATTAAGAGCTGCCTGCTTCTGTTCAAAGGAGAGACAGCAGGAGCAATAGTGGTGTGTTGGGGTGCTGTCCATGGTAGCGAATACAAGAGGCCTAGAGAAACTGGAAAGCCTGTGACAGGAAGCATCCCTGAAAAAGTGGTTACTGAAGCTGGAGAGGATGGCTGCTGCTCTCTGTGGGACCTGGAGTGAATATGAACTCCCCTCTATCTCAACTGTGCCACCTGCATGGGTTGAGTGGAAATGCCTGGAAACCCCAGTGACTAAGGAGCAGCCTTAGATACATGGAGAGGAAAGTCTCAGCCCATCAAGGGTAGAAGGACTATCTGATCCTGGAGAGGACAAAATGGACTACTTATGATGTTCAGAATATTGCTTTGGGCTATTGTTGCTCCCTGGAAGAGAAGAACATTTGCTTTGGATAATGGCCCAAACCACTCATGCACCCTCCCAGCCTGGGAAAGACTATTCCAGGAAGTATAGTGACAGGAAAACGGGCACAGCAGTTTGGGTTGCTGGGAAGATAAGCCATAGCTGCATGCATGCATACCTTATTAGGCGTTGTGTGGGCTCTCCAGACGTTAGGACCAGGCAAGCAGGAGTAAGAGTTACATGCTCACTTAATTCTCTGGCAGACCATTTTAAATTGTCATCTGGTTTAGATAAGCCACATTACTTAGTCCAGGCCCTCTCTTAAGGGTTCAAAATTTTACTCTGTACGTTTCAGATGTAATTGGAAATTGCTTTAAAACCAAATCCTTGAACTTATTATAGTCAGAAGCCTCATCAATAGGCATCTTATTGAATATGTCTAGAGCTGTTCCAGTCAATTTTGCGACCAATCTGGTCATCTTGTGAGCTTCAGGAATTTTATGGAGTGTGCACAGTCTCTCAAAGGTGAGAAAATATTCAGCAATATCACTGGATTCATCATACTGTGGACATAGTCGCTCCCATTTGTGGATTGTTGGGGAAGGATTGTTAGAGTTATCCAGTAGATTCCACTCAGCCCTTACCTTCTCGATCTCCAGTTCATGCTTCCTCTCTTTTTCCTTCTCCTCCAGTTCTTTTTCCCTTGCCTCCATTTCTTTTTCCCTTGCCTCCATAGCTCTCCTGTGGGAAGCCTCTAGGGATTTTTCTGCCTCTTTCAATGCCTCCATTTCTTTGTCGTTTGCTTCCATTTCTTTGTCCTTTGCCTCCATAGCTCTCCTGTGGGCAGCCTCTAGGGCTTTTTCTGCCTCTTTCACTGCCTCCAGTCTGGTTACCTCCAATTTCTGTTGTGCCTTGGTTTCTGTCATGTTAGCCTCTCTGTTTTTAACTAACTTTACACCTTAGAAGTAAAACAAACTAAACAAACAAACAAAAAACTTGGCATGTCAAAAAATATATATATAGGTTGTGCTGTTACCAGATTCCTATGTTCTCTGATAGTGATTGTCAGCCTACAGAAAAATCCTTAAAAAAAACCTAACACCTTTGTCTCCAGGCAAATAGACAGAAAGCCCCTCTAGTTGCTCTTAGGTTAAAAAAAAAACAAAAACAACTTCAGGTCTGTGAAGACTTGTGAATTTTCCTGCAGGAGGTTAACTACCCTGCCTTTAGGTAGAGAAAACTCCAGCTCACAAAAGACAATTCCCTTTTGTCTCTGCTCTGGCCCCCAAGCAGAGACAAAAAAACCCCTCTAACTGCTTTCAGCTTAAAACCTGCTTTCCAGGAGCCCAAAGGAAAAAAAATGTCCTTTTTAAAATCTGTGCTTCTGGTTCAAAAAATCTCAAATTGATCTCAAAATGATTTCAAGTTAATCCCACCGCTCTGCTACCATCTCAAGGTTCCTTCCCCACTCTGAACTCTAGGGTACAGATGTGGGGACCTGCATGAAAAACCTCCTAAGCTTATTTTTACCAGCTTAGGTTAAAACTTCCCCAAGGTACAAACTATTTTACCTTTTGTCCCTGAACTTTATTGCTGCCACCACCAAGCGTCTAACA
Organism: Lepidochelys olivacea; assembly: GCF_965140295.1. Classification (NCBI taxonomy): domain Eukaryota; kingdom Metazoa; phylum Chordata; order Testudines; family Cheloniidae; genus Lepidochelys; species Lepidochelys olivacea. The sequence continues at coordinate 36,350,097 of NC_140411.1, read as the reverse complement.
AATATATAACCAGGAAAGAGCCCGCTTGGAAATGTCTTTCCCCCCAAAATCCCCCCAAGCCCTACACCCCCTTTCCTGGGGAAGACTTGTTAAAAATCCTCACCAATTTTCATAGGTGAACACAGGCCCAAACCCTTGGATCTTAAGAACAAGGAAAAAGCATATCAGGTTCTTAAAAGAGGAATTTTAATTGAAGAAAAAGTAAAAGAATCACCTCTGTAAAATCAGGATGGTAAATACCTTACAGGGTAATCAGATTCAAAACATAGAGAATCCCTCGAGACAAAACCTAAAGTTACAAAAAGACACAAAACCAGGAATATGCATCCCATTCAGCACAACTTATTTTATCAACCATTTTAACAAAACAGAATCTAACATATATCTACCTAGATTGCTTACTAACTCATTACAGGAGTTCTGACCTGCATTCCTGCTCTGGTCCTGGCAAAAGAAACACAGAGACAGAGAGAACCCTTTCTTCCCCTCCCCCGCCGCCACCGCCGCCCAGCTTTGAAAGTATCTTGTCTCCTCATTGGTTATTTTGGTCAGGTGCCAGCGAGGTTATCTTTAGCTTCTTAACCCTTTACAGGTGAAAGGGTTTTTCCTCTGGCCAGGAGGGATTTAAAGGTGGTTAGCCTTCCCTTTATATTTATGACAAAGCAGAACTATGAAATTAAGTTTCATGCCTCTGAAAAGAACAGTGAAACTCAGTACTTCATAGCTTTTCTTCCTTCCCCACCAACTTCCAGTTTGTCTATTATTCCATATCGGTAACATATAAGAACATAAGATCTATTTTCCTTTTACTCTTTCATAACTCACATGTGTGCGAACAGCTACAATCCAAAATCCAGGAAAAAAAAGATTAGGAAAACATTAGATGAAATTCTACAGGGCCTTGGCTAATCTTGATTCAGGCTGCATGAACTTAATGCTCTGTACAGCGTCTTTTACTTTTATCTCTGTACGGCACATCATGTTCCCATCAGCAAAAGAAGAATATGGCCTTTGGTTTGCTTATGGCAAATACTGGCCTTATGACAGTGTATATTTGGTATTTGCCTTATTAGCAGATGGCAGACTGAGAACTCTTATGCACACATTCCCAGAATAAAAAGATAAGCATTGTTCAGTGGTTAGAGATGAATATTTGTACTTTCTCTAAGACAAATCATGTATTTTTGTCACGATTCACATTTCTTTTTTTACATTTAAGAAGCTGCAGGATGTGAAGCAGAGAGCAAGATATGGTCCAGTGGTGAGGGCACTATCGTAAGATATAGGAGACCTGGATTCAGTTACCTCCTCTGCTACACACCTTGAACAAGTCATTTAGTTCCTCATCTGTAAAATGATGATAGTGCTTCCCTACCTCACAGGAGTGTTTTGAGGATACAGATATTAGACTGGGAAGTGCTTTGAGATCTACTGATGAAAAGAACTAGATATTATTAAGTATCCATATAACAGTGCTATAAAGGGACCAACAGCAATTATTCCCCCAGGATTCCAATTTAAAATGACCTGAAAAGATTTTGTAAATGCAAACAAATCCTAAATCACATGCAGAAAGTAAAATAACAAAATGGATATTCTGAAATAACAAATAGATATTTTATACACAATCTAAAAGCTGCTGCTTTTACTCCTTAAAGTGGTTGCCATTAAAATATTAACTTTTACCAGAAGCTGCCACAGAATGGTACTGAGTTATGGCAACTTTCTATCATTTAAGTAAAGGGAAATATTGCTGTATCTCTGATGGCACTGACTGGTAACTACTGACAAATGTTGAATGGGCCTAACCTAGGTATTTGGTTCTTTAGATGAATTTCAGCATATGCTCCAGTCCTTAGTCTCCCTGAACATTCACCCCACCACATTCTGTACTCCCTAATAGGGTTATTTAATTTAACAGATTGGAATTAAGCAATAATACTAAACTCTGAGAAGTAATTATTTTCTACTTTGCTATGTCACCCTTGTGTACCCTTCCTTCTCTTGTTTGTGGACTCTCTCTCTTCTTCACCCTCTGACTTCCCGAAAACTTATTTTTCTACAACACAGAATTGCTTCCTTTCCTTTTTACATTTGGCCTGGATATTACACCTGAGAGGCCTTGAAGACCGAAATAGACCCATCTGATACAATCGTTAGATTTCTTCAGTGAAAGATGAAATACACTTATGGAAATAATAGGACCAGGCATTTATGTATTGAAGGTGGCTGAATTAGATAACCAGAGATCCATTCCTTTCCTAAACATGGTAGGTATTAGAGCAGTGGTGCACAAACTGAGAGGGGCGCACCAGGTTCTCTGGGTGGGAGGATGCTGAAGAAACTGGGATCCCATGAGTCCTGCAGGACCCACTGCCATAATAGGAGGAGTGGGATAAAATAGAGTGGGTATTGTGGGGCAGGATGTGAGTGAGATTTTAAAAAATGGCCCTCATACTGCAAACAACATGAACACCCCAGCCAGCAGCCATCACTCTCTGACTTGTTAGCTCTGAAAGCAGCACCACTGCCAGCAGCAGCATAGAAGTAAGGGTGGAAATGCCCAGCTTTGAAGGCAGTACCCATGCCAGTGGCAATGCAGAAGTATAGGATTACTTCAGGTTACAAATAATGGAGAGGGGGAGGAGTGACAAATTCCTTGAATGGTAAGGAGGGCATGACTGGAAAAGATTGTATACCACTGTATTAGAGTAAACAAGTTTCCTTGCCATCATTCTGAATGGGAGTTTTGCCCAAAGGCTTCATGATCAGGCCCTTATACTGACTGATATTCATGCCTCAAATACAAAAATATGGTTTGCATACTGGACAACAGGGATGGAAAGACAGTGTTGTATGTTTGACTGGTTTGCTTTCATCTCTTGAAATGAAAGCAGAGTGGTTAGAGAAGGGAACTGACATAACATAAGAACGGCCACACTGGGTCAGACTAACGGTCCATCTAGCCCAGTATCCTGTCTTCCAGCAGTGGCCAATACCAGACGTTTCAGAGGGAATGAACAGAATAGGGCAATTACTTAGTGAGCCACCCCCATCATCCAGTCCCAGCACCTGGCAACCAGAGGCTTAGGGACACCCAGAGCATGGGGTTGCATCTCTGACCATCTTGGCTAATAGCCATTGAGAGACCTATCCTCCATGAATGTATCTAATTTTTTTTAACTCATGTCGTGGAAAAATTAACCACGCGTTGTTTGGATCAGAACAAAGCCTGAAATCCATTTATTCAAGCATGCACATGCAGGGAGAGTCAGCCCAAGCTGCTCTGGCGTAAACAGAAAATACAGGAGCTTATATTGCTGAAAACCACAATTTGTTAAACCCACTTTCTTTAACAGCATTTTCCTTATTTGGCATATAGTGCAAGCTTCAACAGTAGCTCTGCCTTATTTGGAGTTTAGCAAAAACAAGCTTTTTCTGTTATTGACAGGTGTTTCCCTTTGCGGTTAACGGTTTTTCTAACTTCGAGTGGTTATGGTTACATTTCTTAAACTGTGCTGTTTTGCAATTGCCCCTTAATGGAATTTTCCACACTTTCTTCTTATGCTTCATATACACAGTTAGCTTGAACAAAGTTTTAGGCCTACTTGGGAAGTTTGGGCCTGCTTGGGTCCACTGAATTTTTCCTCCACACTCAATTATATCTTTCACCTTCACAACATCCCATGGCAGCAAGTTCCAAGGGTTGACTGTGTTGTGTGAAGTACTGCCTTTTGTTTGTTTAAAACTGTTGGCTATTAATTTCATCAGATGTCCCATGGTTCTTGAGTTATGTAAAAGGGTTTATAACACTTTCTTATTCACTTTCTCCACACCATTCAAGATTTTATAGATCTTGAGTATATCGCCCCTTATTCATCTCTTTTCCAAGCTGAACAGTCGCAGTCTTTTTAGTCCCCCCTCATCTGGAAACTATTCCATACTCGTCATCATTTTTATTGCCCTTCTCTGTACCTTTTCCTATTCTATCTTTTTGAGATAGGGTGACCAGAACTGCATACAATATTCAAGGTGTGGGCATACCATGGATTCATATAGTGGTATTATGATATTTTCTGTCTTATTATCTATCTGTTTCCTAATGGTTCCTAACACTGTTGGCTTTTTCGATTGCTGCTGCACATTGAGCAGATGTTGTCAGAGAACTATCCACAACAACTCCAAGATCTTTTTCTTCAGTGATAACAGCTAATTTAGACTCCATCATTTTGTATGTAGAGTTGGGATTATGTTTTCCAATGTACATTTCTTTGCGTTTATCAACACTGAATTTCATCTGCCATTTTGTTTCCCAGTCACCCAGTTTTGTGAAATCCCTTTTAATTCTTTACAGTTGGCTTTGGACTTAACCACCTTTAGTTAGTCTGGAAATTTGCCATCTCACTGTTTATCCCTTTTTCCAGATCATTTGTAAAAATGTTGAACAACACTGGTCCCTGTTCAAGTTGTTGGGGTCCCTGCTATTTATCTCTCTCCTTTCTGAAAACTGACCATTTATTCCTACCCTTTGTTCCCTATCTTTTAACCAGTTATTGATTCGTGAGAGGACCTTCCCTCTTATCCCATGACTGCTTATTTTGCTTAAGATTGGGCAACTTGAGAGAAAAGATGGTCTTTCGGCCAAAGCATTGGGAGTTGGACGATTTAGATTCTATTCCCTCCTCTACCACAGACTCTCTGTGTGATCAGGTCAAACCGTTGAACCTCTCTGTGCCTCAGTTTCTCCCATCTGTAAATTGGGGATGATAATGCTTACCTAAATCATACAGAACTTTATAAAAATACAAATGGTAATTGAAACTTAATTTTTAAATCAGTAAACACAGCTTTGGTTGGCAAGAAATGTCTCTCATTCTCCACATCTATTTTGTAGGGTTTATGTAGAGTAAATGCATTCTCAGAACACATGTGACCTTGCACAAGTTTCAACCTGACAGGCAATGTATTGAATCTGGCCCTAAAAAGATTATTTTAGAAATATTTGATATACAGTAGAACCTCAAAGTTATGAATACTAGAGGTACGAACTGACCAGTCAGCCACACACCTCATTTGGAACCATAAGTACACAATCAGGCAGCAGCAGAGACAATAACAACAACAACAAAGCACTGTGTTAAACATAAACGACTAAAAAAATAAAGGGAAAGCAGCATTTTTCTTCTGCATGGTAAAGTTTCAAAGCTGTATTAAGTCAATGTTCAGTTGACTTGAAAGAACAACTATAATGTTTTGTTCAGAGTTATGAACTTTTCAGAGCTATGAACAACCTCCATTACCATGGTGTTCATAACGCTAAGGTTCTACTGTATAGTAGTGAGTGATTGTTTTTTACAACATGACTAATTCAAATTACATATTAATGGGGGTGGAGGAGAGATGCTATAAAAGCAGACTCTGTTCCATTCTTATTTTATTTATTTATTTACCATTTAGGATAATTTAGCATTGGCAATTGTCTTTCAGCTTCATTCATTCATTGAGCAATGCAATTTAAATAGCATCTTTTTTGTTCTGTTTTCTGAATAATGTTGATGCAAAACATTTACAGATGAGACAATAATTCTTTATCTCTTTTAACTTCCCCTAATGGGATTACATTGCTTGTAATTACCAGGTGATATCTTATTTCAAAACTGTTGCTGCTTGAGGGCAAAAAGGGGTCAGATTTGAGTCATACATTTTATAGGAAAAACGTTCCATAGTTCACTTAACCGCAATGAATTCTGGCCATTATTGTTCAGCCATTTCAGCAGTCGCCTCTCTTTAACTTGATACAAGGTCACTAAGTAATTAATTATCTGTAATCAAATAATATTAAAGTCCCGGCAAGTTCATTGCAGGAAAAAAAAACTTTTCAGTTTTAAAAGAGGATGGATGAATAGGTGCCCTTTACTGTGGGATTTAAATAATACTGAAATCTTAATATATTTTATTCACTGCAGGGTATATTTTGCTCCTTTGAAATACATAATATCTATCTTGCACTTGGAGTAATATTTTGTTGGATTGCTGGAAAAAAATTATATATATTACCCTCCTTTGTCTCTCTTTACACATCAGTCTGTGGGCAGAAATTGCTGGGGAGGCAGCATGGCCTTAAAGCCCTTTGCATGGAGTCAGGCCACCTGAATCCTATTCCTGACTTTGCCATGTGCCCATCACATCACACATTAGTTTCCCCATCTGTAAATGGGGGGTAGTGCTGGCAGTCTTCCTCTGTAAAGTGACTCGAGCTGTACACTGGAATGCTAGATTGGCCCAATCCAGAGTCCTCTGAACTAAACAGAAGGACTCCCATTGACTTCAGTGGACTTTGAATTGGGGCCAGTAAAATCTAAATATTTCTACATTAGTGTCTGTGACAGACATATGGTCTTTTTTCTTCCACTTAATATTGCAGAGCCTTCTCTTGTGCATTGGAGCTGGAAACATTTGGATCCTATCTTGGTATGCAAGCCCTACTTCCCCCAATGGGATTCTGGGTCCCACTACAGGTCAAGTCTATATGCTGAGGGACCCAGTAGGGAAGTTGTTTTCTTCACTAGCCAAATTTCTGGGTAACTGGATTTGCATTTTACAAGTTAAAATAATTTGGAACCATGTCACTGTAGAATAGTTTTGTTGTGTCCTATTTTGGTATAAGTAGGTTTCATTGCATTATAATATTAGCTATGGCTGGGTCTTCCTTTTCATGTAATATCAGCACCTGCACTACTTGCAGGGAATTTAGAAATGTAACGCATTATTTCCTGAAATTGTGTTAATTAGCAGCATAGTTCATTGCAATATAGATGGAAAGGTCAGGGACAGCAAGATACTCTCTTTATATTAACTACCCTAAAATATTTTAGCAGAAATTCCTTTCCACCTTATCCTTATTAAAGTGCCTGTATTAATAACAGAGCACATTTAAGCTCTGTGCATTTCTCTGAGTGCAAAAATGAATTGGAAAAAACAACACATCTTTTCTACATTCTCTACTTTCTTACTGTTTTGTTCTTAAATCTGTACCCACTGCAGGGACAACTTAACTCCTGCTGTTAAACTAGGCCAACAGATTTCTCAGAAATTGCTACCAAGGGAGGAGAAAGCAAAGCTAAAATGTACTGTGAGCAGATGTTGCTCTTTAAAGTTCCTGGGCTTGATGCCTTGTGTTTGATTTTTCTCCACATTATTATGGCTGAAATATGTGAGTGGCTTGTAGAGAGATGCCATCGACTTTGGGGAAAGGGGAAAAAAAGCCACAACTTTAGATGACCCAAGGTAAAAATAACCAGAGAATAGCAGCATGCTTGTGACCTCTTCTGGCTGGAGGCCTGAGAAGCAACACTAACACTGACAGCTGATGAACAAGCTTCTTTAACTCAAATGAAGTTACACCTTTTAGAAGTGAGCGACCCCCGTGTGACAGATTCCTCTCACACCAAAATCCATACTTCTTGAATCCTAGCAACCACCATCTGGTTCAGGCTTTTGGATGCATACAGCTTTTCCACTACCCTGAGCTGTGGTGGCTTTGCTTGTGGTCTGCTGGAATAACTCCATTGTAAATTGAACAAACTACACAACATCTCAAAAAAAATTGTCAGGCTGTTTTACATGGTATAAGGTGATGGAGTTGGAGGGGGGTGGCCGCATACTGTGCAAGATCTTGGTCAATAGAACTAGCCCGTGGGCCTATGAGGAGAGTCTATGCTTGCCTTAGGGTTGCTAGGATTGTAAAGACAAGCCACTAGGCTCCACTTGTGCAACAGAAGGTTGGTACTCCCTCCCCTCCTGCTATATACAAACCCCTTTCTGAAGTCAAATTGCTCAGTTAAATTGGAGGAGGGCAGGGTGTCCCTAATCTTGCTCAACCTCCCTTCAATCCACAGGTCAGCCTTAGGAATTGCGTTGTGATCATGCTGGACAGGAAACTGACATGTTCAGGGATGAAGAGTGGGAGTAGAGGGGGGAAGGCAAGACTGTTTTTTGGATCAGGGATTCCCTGTTCTAGGTATGGTACAAACACACTCCAGAAAAGAACTCAGCACAAAGAATGCTGCAAGTAGGTGGCTGGCTACTCATTTTCCATTCCCCTATATCATCTCCAGCTGTGGACAGTTCCTGCAGTGAGGGCGGAATAGATGAGTAGTGCAACTACCTTTGCCCCCTCTGCTGCTTTTCTCCTTCCCAGAGCTCTTCCCCTAAGACAGAGAGAAGGGAGGGAGTAGGGCAGACCTCTGTTTTCAGGCAGACTTGTTGTTAGATTCTAAGGATACCAGTACTAGTTAAGAATAGCCCACTTCCACCTTAATTGAATTGGCTCGTTAGCACTGACCCCCCCACACACACTTGGTAAGGCAACTCCCATCTTTTCATATGCCATGTATTTATACCTCTCTACTGTATTTTCCACTCCATGCATCTGATGAAGTGGATTTTAGCCCACGAAAACTTATGCCCAAATAAATGTGTTAGTCTCTAAGGTGCTACAAGGACTCCTCATTGTTTTTGCTTATACAGACTAACATGGCTACCACTTTGAAACCAGTAAAAATTAACTTTTTTTAAATCTGCAGCACTAGAAAACTTGTACCTAAGAGATCTTTAAAAAGTTGGATGAAGAGCTCTCTACACCATTACATTTAAAATTCAGCAACAACGTATCTTGGAACACTAGAAAAGTTCCAGAGGACAGGGAAAAAGCTAATGTTATACCAAGATTTAAAGGTTAAATGGGATGATCTGGGTAACTAAGCCCAGTTAGCCTGACACTGCTTGTGGGGAAAAATCATGGAAAGGCTGATATCGGATGCAATCAGTAAAGAATAAAATGATGGTTGTTTATTTAAAATCATAAAGTCTCCAATGCAAGACTCATTATAAATAATAGTACTTAACTCTAATAGTGCTTTTCAGCAGTAGATCTCTTAGCACTTTTCAAAGGAGATCAGTATCATTATCCTCATTTGACAGATGGGAAAACTTCAGAGATGGGAGGAGACGTACCCCAGGTGACCCACAGGCTAGTGGCAGTACTGGGATTAGAACCCATGTCTCCCAAGTCCCAGTCCAGTCCTCCATCCACTAGGGCCATTAACTTAGTTAATTATACACTAAATACAATTAAATAAAACTTCAGTAGCATTGAGGTAAGTTTCACAGGAACTTAGCCGGCTGGTAAGCCCCCTTCATCTGGGATCCTCTCAAACACATGTATTTTGCAGTGTGCACTGAAAGTCATCAAATTTGGGCTATTTTGGACCAAAAGGTAGAGCATGTTCCAGAGTCTTGGACCCCTACAGAGAATGCCCTGCCAGTTGCCCCCTCACTTTGATAATGAAGGGGACCTAGCTATAACACCCTTGCTAACTGCAGTTGTGGCAGGATGGCCCAAAGAGAGAGGAAAGCCTGCAGGTAGGTTGGTCCCAGGCCAGCTGGGAGTTTATAGATCACAACCAACAGCTTAAACTCCACTTGGAGACCAATGGGCAGCCAGTGCAGATCTTGTAGCACTGGTGTCATCCCAGCCAGATTCACCACTCAGTAAATGATCTACTTTGTTCTGTTCCAGCTTCAGTCTGAACGGTTTTAAAGTGTGACCCCACACTGCATCTGAAAGGAAAAGTCACATCCTCCTAGCCAGATGCAGATGATAAAAAGCCATGCCAATCAATATGTTTTTTTGGAAAATAGGCCTTGCCCGACAAACTTAATACTGTCTTTTGATGAGATCACAGAAGGTTAATATAGACTTCTGTGTGATGTCAGTTACCTTTTAAGGTACTTGACTTAATCCCACAAGGAATTCTGATTTAAACAAATAGATTGCAGTATAAAAAGATCAATGTAGCCTGTATTAAATGGATTAAAAAGTGGGTAACTGCTAGATTGCAAAAAGTAGTTGTAAACAGGGGCTTGTCACCCAGTAGGGTCCCAGATATATATCTGTTCTTGGCCCACTGTTATTCAATATTTGTAACAGTGACCTGGAAGAAAAGATTTAATTACTAGTAAAACTTGCAAATGATACAGATTGATGGAACGGTAATTAATAATGGGGCAGGTCAGCTATACAGACCAAATTGAATCATTAGGTGAAATGGGCTCATCTAAACAGCATGCATTTTAATATAGCCAAATGCAAGGTTGAAAGGCTAGGAATAAAGAATGTAGATCACACTTCCAGGATGGGAGACTGTGTTCTGGAATGCACTGATATTGAAAAGTAGTTGGATGTAGATAAGCAGTGGAACATGAGCTTCCAATGTGATGCTGTATCAAAGATCCTCAGATGTATAAGCAGGAGAATATCAAGTAGGAGTTGGTATTACCTCTGCGTATGGCATTAGTAAGACTGTCATTGGAATACTGTGTCCAGTTCTGATGTCAACACTTTAAAAAGGATGTTGAAAAACTGGAAAGGGATCAGAAAAAATCTTCAAGAACAATCTGATACCAGGAAACATACCTATAGTGAGAGACTTTATAAATTCAATCTGTTCAGATTATCCAAGAGAAGGTTAAGAGGTAACCTGCTAACTGTCTAGATGTACATACATGGGGAAGAGATTTGTGGTCATGGATGGCTCTTTCATCTAGCAGAAAAAGGCAAAATGAGATCCAAGGATTGGAAGTTGAAACAAGACAAGTTGAGACTGGAAATAAAGATACAAAATTTTAATAGTGAGGGAAATTAACCATTGGAACAACTTACTTAGAGATGCAGTGGATTGAAGTCTTTAAATTCAGATTGGATATATTTCTAAAAAGATACAATATAGCTCAAACAGAAGTTATGGGCTTGATAAAGAGATTACTGGCTGAGGTTCTTTGCCCTCAGGAGGGCAGACTAGATGGTCAGACTTGATGGTCCCTTCTGTCCTTAAGATCTATGAGCTCTCCCGCATAGCCAGAATAGACCATAACATTCTAATCAACTTCACACCTAGACTTTAAAGTTTGGAAGAGCTGGTTGACATTTTTCAAACATTTTTTGACCAAAATGAATATTTGCAAAGAATGTTCATTCTGGGGAATTTGTGACAGTTTCTTTTTGTATTGTTTTGACCAAAATGATTTTTTTATGAAAAAAATCATTTTGGACAAGCCATGACTGTCTTGTTTCCTACAAAACACTTTAAATCAGCTTAGCTTCTCATCTTGATGCTGTGATAAATGGCACTTTTTATGACAGGCTGTTCTCTGATCTGCTTTATGTAATAAGACCACTAAAAAACAAAAAAACAACCACCCAACTCTAACATTGAAGCCTGACGCTACATACCAGAAGTCTATGGAAACTGCAATCTCTACATAAATTGCTGCATTATAATAATAAGACTGAAAGTACATACAAAATATAGCAGTAGAGGAATTGATTTTCTCTTGTTTAAACGCTTGTTTTAAACAGGTGTAGATACTGACTTCAGTTGAGTTATTCCTGCTTTATACTCGTGTGCAGAAAGAACACTTAAATGTTTCTTCCATTCTAAAAATGGTATACCAATTTGACAGCCATTTTCTATACATAAAATAAGGAATATTGGTAGAACTAAATCTCTCCAATTGGTGGAGGTTATTAAAGTACTTCCATTGAAAGTGAGAGGATCTCTCACAGAATTTCTAAGCAAAATGTCATATGCTGGGGATGTTATAGTGAAGCAAGCTGGGGCACTCAGGAACAATATGTTTCTGTAAATACCTGTAGCAGTTAGCCTCCATGTGTTTTTAGTTTATGTTGTAGGGTGGCAGAACTCCAAGAAATTTGGATGAGTCAGGACTTTAGGTCCTGTGCCCATATTTATTTTATTTTATTTTATTTTGTTTTATTTTATTCACCTACAGTCAGCTTGCCATTTCTTCAGTCACTTGACCAGTGGCAATCAATGAGCTGAACATGACTGTATGCATTAATGTCCATAAACCTAATATTTATCTGACACTTGGATTCATTGGGTTTCAGAGTATCAGCCATCATTATACTCACACTTACATCTAATCCTGGAGTCCTGCCCCTAGTAGCTTGATGCTTAAAAAACATTACTGGCCTTACTATCCTGATGCTTAGATAATATATTTATTGCAACTACCATGCCTGGTGAGATGAGGAACAGTAAATTGATACCTCATTCTTTGGAAGCTTCTGCCACAGCGTTATTTTTCACTTCATCTCTACACTGAGTCTCCACTCTGCTGATCAGGATTCTACAGTTTCCACGGCATGCATCCGATGAAGTGAGCTGTAGCTCACGAAAGCTCATGCTCAAATAAATTGGTTAGTCTCTAAGGTGCCACAAGTACTCCTTTTCTTTTTGCGAATACAGACTAACACGGCTGTTACTCTGAAACCTATTCCAAACTAAACAGCAAATGATGTCTCATTAATCCTTTCTGATCTCAGTTATTGGTACAAACCAGTCATACGTCCACTGAAAACAATCCAAATTGATGACTGTATTTGAGATTGGAATATATCCTCTTTAGTGATATCTTAATACTCATTTTTGATAATAGCAGCAGATATTGCTTGGGCAGAGATGAGGGTTGATTTTAAAGGCTTGCTACTAGGATGGGGGACAAGAAATTCAAACCTCCTCCTCCAGTCTGGTTTAATCAGAGCATATTCAGGCTCAATTGAAATCTGATTCTAAGCATCAATTCTTCAGAGTCAAACAAATATCATTTAATCTCATCGGTGATGGGCTAAAATCCCCAATCTTAGTCTCTAACTTTTAGAATGAACTCTATGTGGAGAACAAAGGTGCTCGTGAGAAAACAGCCAAGGCTGGTGCTATTGGCAGAGCATACAAGCTGAGGTGACTGGTTCAATAAGATACCAGAGAACCTATGTAGGGGATGCTGTGCGGGCACAAAGCTTGAACTTGATGTCAGACAAAAGGGATTCTGCAGAGTAGTGGGAGGGATAATATAATTATCATATTCAGGAAACAATGCAGAGGGAAAGAATGGATCATCTGCATAACAAATGCCACAGTAACTGATCATTCAGAACTTCTGAAGTACATTGTGGGGCAGGAAAACTGCGTTGCAGACATTGTCTATTTTATTTGCCTTCTCCTAAGATCAAGCTTCAACTCTACTTAATATTGCAGATCTTAACTTTGTATATGGGAGTGCATACATGGCCACACAGAAATGAGACATGCTGGTGGTTGATGCGTTCGTTGGTGGCTGAGTGCCATGGAAGCAGAGGAAATGATAAAAGCTTGATCCAGACAGGCTGCAGCATACAGACCTGTATGCATAAATTATGTTCAGTTTACTAATGTTGCTAGAGGACAGGGAAGAACTGCTTCACTCTCAACTGTGTGAGCACAGTTGGCTGCGAGGTGGTGAGGAAGATCTGGGACCATGCAGATCTTCCCGCTTATACTGTTCCCTTCCTCTGCCTTTGACAAATTCAGTGCTCCCCATTTTCTAAGGCTTCAGTTGCTTCTTTTTGAAGCAAAAGATGGGTTTAATGAAACCACTGACATTATTGCAGACTGAATCCGTATATTTCTGCTTATCTTTAATGATCTTGCAAACTATGTGCTCAGATACCACAGTGATGGTAGGACCTTAAAAGAGCCTAGATTTACTGTATTTAGTGTTTGCATTAATTGTCTTCTGCCCCAGTCCATGAATCCTTTACCTCTTGACAAAGAAATCATTGAAACCACTCAGCTCACTGAACTGGTACCTAGGAGTCTGGAAGCAAAAATAAGTATTAGACTGCTGCGAGGAAGGGGAGTGTCCCTTAACCTAGCTAATACAGTTAATTCTGCCAGAGTCATATGAATGATACATTTGCTAATTAAATGAACACAAGCAAGTCCCTCCCTGCTGTGTTCACTATGCCTTTTTTGTAGATAAATGTAGTAAGGATAGCCTCTACAATACAGAATATCATAAAAAAGAACAAAAGGAACATGTTCAAGTATCACAGGGCTGCACTCGACAAATAATTCTGAAACTGCAGAAAACTAGGTTCTCAAGATGAGGATAACAGCCTTTCACAAATCTTTGGGGAACAATGTTCATGACTGTGGGCAACCCAAAGCCTCTGACTGCCAGATGCTGCATCTGGATAACAGGGGATGGATCACTGAATAATTACTCCACTCTGTTCATTCCCTCTGAAGCATTTGCACTGGCCAAAATCAGAAGACAGGATACTGGGCTAGATGGACCATTGGTGTGACCCCATATGGCCATTCTTAGGTTCTTATGTAAGAATAAATTCAAGCCAAGAATAGCTTCTTTTTTTCCTCTGTAACTACAGAACAGGTAAACCAAAAGACGTTTAATACTCCTGGGGGAATTCTGCACCACTGCATATGAGCAGAATTTACTTTCCGACCGGGAAGTAAAGGGAAGCTTGAAGAGCAGTCATGAACCACTTCTTAGCAGCAAAGGTATATCATTTCAGGCACCCAGAGCAGCTGGCAGAGAGATAAATCAGTGCGGGGATGGGGCACCCCAGCAGTAGCTCCCACCCTGAGCAGGGATCAGCTGCTAGTCCCAGCTGTCTGGAGGCAAGAGAGGATGGGACTTCCTCTTCCCCTGCAAGCAGTGGCTGGGACTGTGTCAGACTCACCCCCATGAACCTTCCCCAGCTGCAGGAAGCTCAGCATCTTCCCTTGCTTCCTGCCCGCATCGCTCCTCAGCCATGGGGGGAGGGGTCAGTGTACAGGGAGCTGCTCCCCACTCCATCCAACCCTCATGCATCCAGACTTCATGTACCCATATACCAGTGCCAAGCCTCACCCAGTACACACAGACCCTCCCTAGCCCTCAATCCCTGAACCCCATCCCACTGAACCTCAATTCCTCCATCTGCATCTGTACCCACATCTGCCTCTGGATCTCCACCCCAGCAGAGAGACCATCCCCATGTGCTCCCTGCACTCAAACCCCCACACCACTCTGAGCCCCCACATTCAGACCCTCACACCACCGACTTCCAACTTGCTTCACCCCACCAAGCCCCCACTCCACCCTACCAAGCCCCACTCCCCCAGCACCCAGACCCCGCCCCGCTGAAGTCCCAGACCCAGACCCCTCTGCTGAGCCCCAGCCACATTCACCTGGAAGTCCCTGCAGCGTCCCATTACCCCTGCACCTGGAAGCCCCCAATGAGCCTCTGTGCATCTAGAGCCCTCTACATCTAGACCCCCCGCACACACTGAGCTGCCTGCACCCAGACTGTCCCACACAGAATCCTCTCACCCCACACCTGGATCCCTCCACTCTGAGCCCCTCCACACTTGGATCCTGCCTGGTTGAGCCTGTCTTCCCCACACCTGGTGTGCCTGGTGCAGAGGTGCAGGTCCCCAGGGTGTTTCTGGGGCAGGCGCAGGCCTTGTGCTGTGTCAGGGTTGGGTGCAGCCTCACTGCTGAGTCCATGTCCCAGGGGTGGGGGAGCTTCAGGGTGATCCCCCACCTTCTTGCAGCCAGTAGTCTGTGCTCTTCACTGCCATGCTGGAGCCTCTGCATTAAACTTGCAGAATTTTAAAATATTGTGGACAGAATTTTTAATATTTTGGTGCAGAATGCCCCCAGGAGTAATTTAAGGTGAGTTTCTTAGTCTTTTAAAGTACATCTGAAAGAACCTATTTGAATGCACTAACAAAGCAGAACAACTTGTTGCCATGGTGTATAAAGAGAAAACAAGTGACCAGCATTTAGACTGGACTGAGGGAGCATATGTCTAAAGAAATCTTTTTTAGAGAGAATAGTTGGAAGCAGTGGATGGGGTTAAAGTTACTGGTTTCTGCCTTGGCTCCTGCATCTGCCCTGTAGAAAGGGAGTTTTAGCTGAAATTTATGAGGGGGAAGCCATTCTTTAAATTGGACATATTCCCCTGCCATTTATCCTCAAACGTCATACCTCCTGGTTGTTGCTGAGGCTGCTCTTTATTCAAGCTCCAGTTCTTCTGTGTTATGGCTAGAGGTTCTTGTGCCAATGTGTGAAGGGAGGGAGAGGTCAATGGACTCAATCACAGCCAGAGTCCTCAGATGACTTTGAGTCTCACTCAGCGCCAGAGTGGGGGGGGAAAGGAATAGTTCTTTAGTGTTGTTTTACTTTGTACTTCTACAGTTCTTTCCAGTAAAGGATTATAAAATTCTGGGTAACATCCCTCTGAAGTAGGTGTACTATACCCATTTTACAGATGAGCTAAGTGACCTAGTCACAGTCATAGAATGTATCAGTGACAGACCTGGTGATACAACCTGGGAGGCCTAACTCCGCAGTAGTCTTGTATATCAGGTACTAGACAATATGTCTTTTCTTACTACTGTACATTCTTCAAAGATCCTATGTTTGTTTCCCTCATCAGATGAGTAACTTTTAGGCTACATCTTCACTAAAAGAGGTAGGGTTGTGATTCCCCTGTTCATTGAGCTAGGACTAGTATAAATAGCAACATAACTGCTATTGGCAACTATTACAAGCAGAGGCACAGCTCAGCTGTGCTGAGTACCTACCTTTTGGTTTCAGGCAGGTTGGTACTTGACACTGCTACACTGGGCCTCCAGTGCCATTATCTGTGCTACCATGGCAACACTGCTATTTATATTCGCACTAGCTTGATGAGAGCAAGTGTGTGTATGCGAGCAGGGGAATCATACCCCTTGGTCATAGTGTAGACATAGCCTTTGGTTCATGCTTCCAGTGCAGACACTTATGTTTACAAGTTCACAATGTACTTTCCACAAATATTCTCTAATATTCACTTACACTTTGCTGTTTTCCCGGTAAATTCGCCTGCTGGCATATTCAACTGAGTTGTGAACACAGCTGCAGTGAAATTTGATATTTTGTTTGAGTGACTATTTGTGGACGTCTTATAAGGTATTTGCCCAGTTTTGCTTACCTACGCTGTACAATAGTTCTTATACCACACCCATCACTGCAGTATGTGAGCGTCTTCCAGTAGTGCATTAAGCAATGTGACTAACACCTGTCACATGTTTGTTTGTTCTATCTTCCTCTCCCAAGAGGGAGAAGCGTGTGCAGTGGAGTGCATTGTTTTGGTAGTCTCTGAGTGTGTTGGGTTTTATATATAAATATACCTCTTGCTGTGTGTTCATGCTAGACAAGCCAATATCAAAGAAATATGCCTTGCACTTGGAGTGGAAACTGGTGAGGTTTATGATGGTCCTTAATTCCTGGGGGTGTTCATTCCACAGTCTCAGAGTGCCATGCAGAAAGTTCTGTCTCCCATACAGACGAATTTTACTCTTATTGTGGAATTCCATTGTGCCAGAGGAGCATAGTTGTCAACAACAGTCTTCACTTCCAAGCCTTAGATGATCTTTTAGCTATCCTATCATATCCCATCCATGGTCCCAGACCATGTAGCACTTTGAAGATACCTATCCCAGTGTATGGTGATGCTTAATACTTTGTACTTCAACAATGAGTTTCAGATACTGACTCTTATTCCCAGTCTACTCAGACAATGGTAATTAAAGTGTGATTCTAGTCTGAAATTCAGAGATAATAAAGCCAAAAGGACCATTGTGTTCATCTAATTTGACCTCCTGCATAACACAGTCCAACAGACTTCCCTAAATTAATTCCTGTTTGAACTAGAGCATGAAGCACAGATTCACATTTTCTGTTTCCAGCAACCACACATTATGCATCTTAGTTCTGAAGGTAGACTGTTCATGGTTCGCTATCCAGTTGCATTTTTTCAGGTTGTTAAGGTGTGATGCTGAATGGTGATAGACACTAAAGTGCATTTAAAAACAGCAGAGTTCACTATTTCCAGGTCAAAAAGGCTTTTCTCCTTATACTATATATCTAACTTTGTCAGGATGACATCAAAAATATTTACAACAATCTCCCACTTCATTTTTCCGAACATGAGTGATTTCTCTGTTTATGGTCTATGGCCTTGTCTATACAGGGAAATTAACCAGCATAGGTATACTGGAATAGCTCCTCATGTGGACAATCTATCACTTGCAGGAGCAGACCTAGCCCTTTTGCCAGGCAGGGTGGAAAATGTTTTTGGCATCTCCACTCCCCATAAGCAGCTGAGCCAAAGTTCGATCAACAGAGCAAATAAAGCTGAGTGGCATGGCTGTACATCACCCACTATTAGTGCCTATGATGACCACCCTGCTTGCTCGCCCCTACAACTAACCCAGGTTTCTAATCTTATACTTAGATTATAAACTGTTTGGGACAGGGAAAATATTTTTGTTCTGTGGTTGTACCGCGCCTAGCACAATAGAGTCCTGGTCCATGAGTAGGATTCCTCAGAGCTATGGTAATGCAAAAAATAATAATCTTCTACTGAGCTATATTGAATTATGCAAGCTAATCTAAGTGTGAAAGAGGGTCAATATATGAATTTGCTAGAGTTCCAATTAGATCTTAAAGCTGAAATCTAGCCAACTAGGTTGCTAATATTTAAGAGAATAACCCCTTTTATTGAATCCAAGGAAGATTAGCTTACCAGTTTTAATGCTGGGTTCTTTTCAGGTCAACTTTTAGCTTGAGTAGTATTTCTCAGTTCAGGACACTTATTTTTTCTTAACCAACCGACAGTTTATTAATTCACCACATTAGTGGATAATCAATAGCTCACACTCAAATGTAGACACAACCAATTGTGTGCACTGCATATACTATAGTCTTGCAAGAAATTATCACAGACTAAAGTTGAGGTTCAGCAAGTGTATCAAGAAACAAAGCAAACTACCAAGATTTCTTATTACTTATACTTATGTCAAGGTTCCTCCCCCACTCTGAATGCTAGGGTACAGATGTGGGGACCTGCATGAAAACCTCCTAAGCTTATCTTTACCAGCTTAGGTCAAAACTTCCCCAAGGTACAAAATATTCCACCCTTTGTCCTTGGATTGGCCGCTACCGCCACCAAACAAATACTGGTCACTGGGGAAGAGCTGTTTGGAAACGTCTTTCCCCCCAAATACTTCCCAAAACCTTGCACCCCACTTCCTGGACACGGTTTGGTAAAAAGCCTCACCAATTTGCCTAGGTGACTACAGACCCAGACCCTTGGATCTTAAGAACAAAAAGCCTCACCAATTTGCATAGGTGACCACAGACCCAAACCCTTGGATCTGAGAACAATGAAAAAAGCATTCAGTTTTCTTACAAGAAGACTTTTAATAGAAATAGGAGTAAATAGAAGTAAAGAAATCACCTCTGTAAAATCAGGATGGTAGATACCTTACAGGGTAATTAGATTCAAAACATAGAGAACCCCTCTAGGCAAAACCTTAAGTTACAAAAAGATACACAGACAGAAATAGTTATTCTATTCAGCACAATTCTTTTCTCAGCCATTTAAAGAAATCATAATCTAACGCATACCAAGCTAGATTACTTACTAAAAGTTCTAAGACTCCATTCCTGTTCTGTCCCCAGCAAAGCAGCATACCAACAGACAGAGACCCTTTGTTTCTCTCCCTCCTCCCAGGCTTTTGAAAGTATCTTGTCTCCTCATTGGTCATTTTGGTCAGGTGCCCGTGAGGTTACCTTTAGCTTCTTAACCCTTTACAGGTGAGAGGAGTTTTCCCCTGGCCAGGAGCGATTTCAAAGGGGTTAACCCTTCCCTTTATTTTTATGACAATTTATGATAATAAATTATCAATTCTTAACACATTTATCACACTTCTAAGTGTTTATTTGTCTTTCAGGCACCTTTTAAGTGTGTGGTTACTACTCTTAGACTGGATTGTCCAAAAGGACCAAGTTTAGAATATTACAAACCATTGCCTAAAATAATTCTTTTCAATCTTTCAAACCAGTTTGCTTGGATTTATAAAGAAGTTAAAATCTAAAGTGTGATTACTTGAGGTCTCACAAGAGAGTGTAGATTCAACAAGATAACCTATAGTTGTTTAGCTAAAGAATAGAAGGGGAAATACAGTCTTCGAAATGAAATGTCAACACTTCTTCTTATCTTCCTAACCCTGGGCCTGGTGAGATCCTTTCCACACAGCTGGTCCAGGCTTTGGTTGCACTTAGGATTCTGCAGCTTCTTGTTGGTTTCAAGCAACTCATGTGAGCACATGGTGACCTCAGTTTTATACACCCTACTTTCAGGGCTCATAAGAGGATGTCACTCTCTAATTCCTGTTGGACACATGTCAAGTGAGTGCTTAGGTTTTTTCTCTTTCAGTTTCTTTGCTTTCTTCCATTGGTATCCTGTATATAGTGTGTTGGGATATAACAAATTTCTTCAATCCTTTTCTCGTCAGAAATTTTTTAAGTTTGATTCATTTCAAGGATAGTATTTCATTATTAGCCCCTATTATCGATTGGGATCCCGCCCTTTTAAGCAATTTATCTTAATATCCTAAAGTTATACCTGATTTACATCTTTTAACATTCTTCTTCCGTGTGCCAGACAATTCATAACACTTCTACAGTGCAGCAATTATTTACAATGAAACACAACAAAATCCATATAATCTTCTACATTTGAAGGACATACTCCATATATTCTTTGATTATATATACGCATTTCACATTATTTAGAATTTACAATAGAACAACAGACTTTATTAAAATATAGTCATAACATTCACAAATTGAGACTCATAGAAACCATCCTCAAACGACTCATAACACAAAAGGCTAGCTTCCTTCAGGAGTCAACCACAAATTGTGCAACAACAACAACCTCCTCAGAACACCATCCTCACCACTATAGATGTCACTTCTTTGTATACCAACATCCCTCACAAGGACGGCATAGCAGCCTGCCTCAAATATTTACAAGACAATGGACAACCTTCAGATAGCCTCCTCAAACACATCACCAAACTCAACCATTTCATTCTCACCCATAACAATTTTACATTCAACAACATACACTTTGTCTAAACCACGGGGCCAGCCATGGATATTCGGATGCCTTCCCAATATGCCAATCTCTTCCTGGGCCATCTTGAAGAAGAATTTTAGATACATGCACCACAAAATCAATGATATACCAGCGATAAACTGATGCTATTTTCATCCTCTGGACAGATGAGAGATTCCCTCATAGACTTCACCCACAACTTCAACAACCATCACTA
This sequence comes from Lepidochelys olivacea, assembly GCF_965140295.1. Lineage (NCBI taxonomy): Eukaryota > Metazoa > Chordata > Testudines > Cheloniidae > Lepidochelys > Lepidochelys olivacea. Next base: position 36,329,014 of record NC_140411.1, on the reverse strand, counting down.
GTCCATTAAATTCTCTCTGAAACACTCCCATACTAGCACCATCTTCCTGGACACCATGATCAGCTTAAAAAAACATCCTACAGAACCCTACAGACAACAGTATATAAGAAACCCACAGATTACCGCACTTACCTTCATAGATCCAGTAACCACCCCAAACACAAGAAGAAATCTGTTATGTATACAGCCAGGCACTCAGATACCACAGAATATGCTCTGAGGAGAAAGTCTGATATATCTTAACACACTCAAAACCGCCTTCACCAAACAAGGACACTTCACCAGAGAAGTAGATCACATCATGGAACGAGTCACTCAAATACCCCAAGAGAACATGCTGCAATACAGAAATAAATCCCCATCTCACTGAAAAAGCACCCCTAGTTGTCACCTAGCACCCCACATTGGAACCTATACAGGGTATTAAACAACTACAATGATGGGGCCCTCATCCTGAAAGAAATCTTTCCTGAACCCCTCTTCTATCCTTCAAACAACCCCCCAAACTCTCCAGGCTCATCATCAGAAGCAAGCTCCCCATAGAGCAGGACACACCAAACCAAAGCAGCACCAGATCCTGCCAGAACAACAGACACAAAACCTGCAAACATATCTCCACTGCTACAATGATTAACACTCACACCCCTGCAAACACACCTTTCAAGATCCATGGGTCCTACACAAGCCTATCACAACATGTAGTGTACCTCATCCAGTGTTCTAAATGCCCCAACAACAACTATGTGGGTGAAGCCAGACAATCACTACGCTCTCGAATGAGCTTGCACAGGAAAATGATAAAAGAGAAAGATACCTTATCACCTCTGGGTGAACAGTCTTCACAAAGCAATCACTTTATATCTGACCTATCATTCCTCATCCTCAAAGCAAACCTGCACAACACTTTCAAATGATAAGTCTGGGAGTTTAAATTAATAACTTTGCTAGACACTAAAAACATGGTCTTAATAAATCATGGATTTAAGGCTTATTACAACAATCTGTAACCCACTAACCCTCTCCCCGCCTTTTTGTCCTATGACTACAGGGGTGTTAACAGGCCACTTCACCTTGAATGATTCCTTAGAATATGTGCAAACTACTTATGCTAAACTATCTGATCCATCTCGTAATTAGCTGTGACACTCTCATTACCTTTCCCAGACATGAGGAAGAGCTCTGTGTAGCTTGAAAGCTTGTGTCACTCACCAGCAGAATTGGGTCCAATAAAAAAATATGACCTCATACACTTTGTCTCTCTATTATTCACACATAGAAGGATGTAGATCTGACTCACAAGGCAAACAAATGTGCAGCTTCTAATTTGGGGTGAAAGACAGATGATCCATGGTATACTTGATTTACAAAAACAACGAGGAGTCCTGTGGCACTTTAAAGACTAACAGATTTACTTGGGCATAAGCTTTCATGGGTAAAAAACCCACTTCTTCAGATACATGGAGTGCCCAAACAATGTATAGTTTATAATTTGGGGTGAAAACATTTGGCTTGGATTTCTTGGGGTAACAGGCAGTTCATCCAATTTGACCATCATTCATACAGCCACATTTCTAGTTTGCTTAACTTGCCACTTCAGCACCCACCTCTTGATCCACTAAATGTGCAGTGGCTCACTTTTCATAGGAAAGCAGGGTGTGACCCTAGCTTGGTAAACTGCAGTTCTTTTTAACTAGGTTGGGAGGGAGCAAGGTTTTTTCCATATGCAAATTACAAGAGATGATTTCTTAGATGATTAACAATACTCTCATTTAAAAATAAAAGGAGTATTTGTGGCACCTTAGAGACTAACAAATTTATTTGAGCATAAGCTTTCGTGAGCTACAGCTCACTTCATCGAATGCATTCAGTGGAAAATACAGTGGGGAGATTTATATACATAGAGAACATGAAACAATGGGTGTTACAGACAGACCCCCAACCTGAGGGAAATACTCACCAGCAACCACACAACAGAACCACTAACCCAGGAACCTATCTTTGCAACAAATCCCATTGCCAACTGTCTCCACATATCTATTCAGGGGACACCATCATAGGGCCTAATCACATCAGCCACACTATCAGAGGCTCGTTCACCTGCATATCTACCAATGTGATATATGCCATCATGTGCCAGCAATGCCCCTCTGCCATGTACATTGGTCAAACTGGACAGTCTCTACGTAAAAGAATAAATGGACACAAATCAGATGTCAAGAATTATAACATTCAAAAACCAGTCAGAGAACACTTTAATATCTTTGGTCACTCGATTACAGACCTAAAAGTTGCAATTCTTCAACAAAAAAAAACTTCAAAAACAGACTCCAACGAGAGACTGCTGAATTGGAATTAATTTGCAAACTGGATACAATTAATTTAGGCTTGAATTAAGACTGGGAGTGGATGGGTCATTACACAAAGTAAAACTATTTCCCCATGTTTATTCCCCTCCCTTCCCTCTTCCCCCCCCCCCCCCACTGTTCCTCAGATGTTCTTGTCAACTGCTGGAAATGGCCCACCTTGATTATCACTACAAAAGTTTTTTCCCTCCGCTCTCCTGCTGGTAATAGCTCACCTTACCTGATCACTCTCATTACAGTGTGTATGGTAACACCCATTGTTTCATATTCTCTATGGATATAAATCTCCCCACTGTATTTTCCACTGCATGCATCCAATGAAGTGAGCTGTAGCTCACGAAAGCTTATGCTCAAATAAATTTGATAGTCTCTAAGGTGCCACAAGTCCTCCTTTTCTTTTTGTGGATACAGACTAACACGGCTGCTACTCTGAAACCTGTCAATACTCTCATTTAGCCATTTTGGTGTCTGTTCTTGGGAAGGGGAATGCCCAGCCTGGGGTCCTCAGGCAAAGTGTCTCACACGATGTGAACCATTCTCTTATTGACTTCATAGGTGGATCCCATTTTGGGATAAACAGAGATGGATAGCTTTTCTAATTTTGAGGATTGGAAGGACTCATTCGTTGTTTATCATTCAAGGCAAATCTGTTCCATGTATCCTTTACATGAAGGTTCTTGCCCTTAATCCCTTGCAATTCCTTTTTATAGGGTCAAGCTGTGTGGTTTTTTTTTAATTATACTTTCATAGTTCCTAATGTAACCCACACACCTCCTGGGTGTGGTGCTCTGTCCCATCTAGTGGCGGAGAAATAGAGAGAGATTTATATATATATTAATGAGTCTGCTCTACAACTTTAGCTAACAGCCAGTTGGCTTTTAGCTCATGCTATAGAGGCTCCTGCACTAAACTCCAGAGGTCCCAGGTTCAATCCTGACAACTGGGGTCTGTCGGCATTACACTAACATGACTCATGCTTTTAATTATGAAAAATTCTATTCAGAAACAACAACACCCACTCTTTTCTGTGGGGGAGATACATGGGAGGTTATGTTATATGCTGCTCTTGCCAGATGAGTGTGGGTGTATCATACAACCCAACCATAATGTCCTTTTTATTTTTTTAAACTGTCACAAACCCTCAGCCACTGAATCACGAATTACATTATCTATCTTTTTAGATATGCAATTTGTGGTCCCAGAATAGCTGCAGCACATCTTGTTCCACATGGCAGCTGGGCGAACAACAACATGAACAGACAGCATACTCTAAAGGGGCACTTGGTATAGAAAATAAGCACTTTAATTTTTCCCACTTATTTTCTGCCAGATGGTTTCCAATAGAACTCCTCAAGTGTTTCCTACTGTATTGCAGTAGAGTTGAGCATGTATAAGGCCTTTAGATCATTCTTGGTAATGTATAGAGCTAAGTGCAAGAGTGAGCTTTTCAAATGACACCCAAAATATGCTGGAGGAAGCAAACAATATTTTTGATTACTCACCATAATTATGAGGCTAATTCAGCCATGTTGTTCATTACTCAAATATGCTATAAACATTTAAAGGCATCTCCTGTTTTCAGAATGAAGCTGCAAGCTAGTATTTTGGAAAACACATGAAAGCCAATGTTAAGTATTTTTTATTTCTGTTGATGTAAGGATAGCATACAAATGAATCTTCACAAAAGAAAATAGTGCAGCAAGTGTTATGTTTGCTTCTTTACATTTTCATTTGATTGGACATGGTGAGTCACCCATAACACCACCACCACAAGACAGCAAATGTTGATTGCAGATGAGTTGAGATCTGTATTATTTATGGGTATCCAAACTGCAACTCAGCCAGTTAAGATCTAAACTTCAGATTAGTTCCCTGTCAAATACACTTTAGAAATAGATCTCTTTAAGCTCATTGAAATATTCTATAGTTTGTTCAGTCTGGTACAAGGGATAGGAACTACAATATATCCTATCAGCATTAGAAATGGAGAGAGACCTGAAAAAATTTAGTTCCTGATGTGTAATAATTTGGTGTGGCGGTTCAATACAAGACAGGACACGGCTTTAGGCAAGCAAGCAGGCTGGTCTGCTGATGGGATTTTCCTGTCAGCTTTTCCACCTCTTTTATTTCTCTCCCCCCTGTGCATCACATACCCCAACCGACCGCAAAAGGCATCAACAAAGGAAATAAAATGACTTTGATTAATATTCCTATTTACTAGCCTCTATCTACTACAATCTTTATTCTCAGGCCTTGAGTTTCGGCCGAGGAAGCTTCCCACGGCTGATGTCCTTATTTTGACTTCCCAGATGGTCCATGTTTTCATGGTCCATGTCCTTGGATAGAACAGAGCAATGTGTGCATTGCTCCTACACAACAGTCAGGGTGTGCCCTGACTGTTTCCAGGTGCATGAACGCTACATGAACCCTTCAATTTGGCATAAATTATAGTGGCATTTCAAGGGAAATTATAAACCTGGTGCAAAAAGAGACATGAAAGAGTTTCAATTTCATATTTTCCATCTAGACCAGGGGTGGGCAAACTTTTTGGCCTGAGGGCCACAGCTGAGTATGGAAATTGTATGGTGGTGCCACACCTAAAACAAGGCCTAATGGAGTAGGCCCAGAAACTTGCACCATGTGGATGGAGGGTTCCACTGGGTATTGTCAGGCTCTGGGTTCTAGGTGATGAGGATAGGTGGCTAGAATGATAATTGAAACTGGACATAGGGTTAGGACCTGGCCAAGGGCAGCACTGAAATCAGGGTCTGGAGACAGGCCATGGATCAGAACTGGGGTAAGGATCCACAGACAAGCCAAATCAGGATTGTAGTCAGAGTCAGGCTGAAGTCTGAAGCCAGACTGGAGTTAGGCCAAGGGTCTGGGGGGCAGGAGGCAGGTGCAGGGCTGGAGTGGGTTTTGAATAGGGCTGGACCAAGGTGAGAATATGGCATGGACAAGGCTGGAACAAGGTTTGAGCAAGGCTACTGTACGAACAGAGACAGGATCGAAAGCAAGCCATTGAGGCAGCAGGACGGTTCATACTAAGTGTTGCTGTTACACAGACAGATCTGACAATGAGGGGTGAAATACCCGTGCTTTGGAGTCATCTGACCTGGGGCCTACCCAGGGATAGGCTGCTGCAGCATGCCTCAGGGCTGAGTCACTCCAGGTTCTGCTGGAGAGATGAGTAATTGTAGCATAGTGATCAGGCCTGATCTGCTGTGGGATTTGCCTCACGGTACCCTTCCTCCCACCCAAGGCATCCTGGGATGGTTTTGTTGGGCTGGGACAGGTGGAACACATGGAATGGGTCAGGGGCATGGATGTTGTTTGCTGGCTCCCATGAATGCTCCACTGGGCTGTAAACTTCCCAATCCACATGGTACAGGAGCTTTTCCTCAGAGAATCCTGAGTTCATCCCAGCAGGAAGTTGTAGATGTGCTTCCTCAGTAGGGAGACATGGAACACAGGGTGTACTCACATCATGTGGGGCAGCTTGGGGTGGAAAGTGACTGGGTTTATTTGCTGAGTGATGAGGAGGGGAACAATGTACTGGTAGTTCAAATTGCAGAAGAGACAGGAAGTGTGCAACTGATATGTGGATAGTCACACCTTGTCCCCAGATAGTGATGGGAGGGTTAGCCTGGAGGCAGCAGTCAGCAAACCGCTCACAGTCTGCCTTGGAAGTATCCAGTGGGGAATCTAGTTTCTCCTGGATACAACAAAGTGTTTGACCAGATCAGTGGTGACAGGGATGTAAGAAGTTGAGGGTAGGGTTGGGTGGAACCAGGGATAGACATCATATTTGAAGGAAAAGGATCTTTAGTGGGTGGACTTATGCTTGTAATTGTTATAGATGACTCTGCAAAGGGTTGGAGTTGAACACAGTCATCCTGAGGAAAATTAATAAAACCCCACTGGTCTTGTTCTAAAACTTGATTCACCCATTCTGACTGCCTGTCTGTTTGGGGACGATAGGTGGTGAGAGATATAGGTCAATGTTTAAGAGTCCAAAGAGCTCCTGCCAAGAGTAAGAGATGAGCTGCAGTTCACAGTCTGACATGATATTGGACAGTAACCCATGAAGTTTGAAAATGTGGTCAAAGAGGAGATGGACTTCACTTCTGTGGTGAAGAACTCACGGAAGGGCATTGTGGCGGTTCAAATACAAGACAGCACAGAGCTTTTAGCAAGCAAGCAGGCTGGTCTGCTGACGGGATTGCCCCCGTCAGCTTTTCCAGCTTTCTTTTTATTTCTCTCCCCCCTGCGCAATACATACTCCGACCGCAGAAGGCATCAACAAAGGAAATAAAATGACTTTGATTAATATTCTTATTTACCAGCCTCTATCTACTACAATCCTTGTTCTCAGGCCTTGAGCCCAGGCCAAGGAAGCTTCCCACGGTTCATGTCCTTTAGTTGACTTCCCATGGTCCATGTCCTTGGACGGAGCAGTGTGTGCATCGCTCCTACACAACAGTCAGGGTGCGCCCTGAATGTTTCCAGGTGCATGAACGCTACATGAACCCTTCAGGGCATGAAGCAGGACATCTTGAATAGGAGGTCTACGACTACAAATATGATGCTATGGTTCTGGGTGTTAGGAAGCACGACAAAAAATCCATTGATATAGATTCCCAGGGTCAGAAAAGAGTAGGTAGGGGGACCACATCACCGAGGGGTTTAGTGTGGGGAACCTTCATAGCACCATATATCTTGCATGAGTCAACTTATGATCTCACAGAAGTGTGCAATCTGGCCAGCAGAAAAGTCATGCAATCAGTTTTATGGTCTTCCAATGTCAAAAATATCCAGCTGGAGGTTAGTCATGGCACAGTCAAAGAATTGTGAGATGAGGCGGGCCTGTGGGAGCATAAACACACTCTTTGAACAGAAGTATTCCTTTTCTAACAGAGAAACCTGGGTCAGGCTTGACATTGGGCAAAAGCTATTTAGTCATAAATTGGTTGCTTGACAGAGAGGATTTCATGAGGGCTAAAAGGTCCATGTTCACTAGCACACTGGCAGGATGATGGAAAGTTCTGATGGTCCTTCCTTGCCATCAAGGTACTCTCCCTTGTGGGACAGTGCATTGGGCTTGCCATTGCGGCCTCCAGGCCAATAATGTAGCATGATCTAAAATAAGAGAAAGACAGAGACCACAGGATCTGGCACTGGCTGACGGCCTTCAGGGATCACAGGTTTTCTACATTTTTATGGTTGATGAATACTTGAATGAGGAAATGCAGACCTTCCAAGTGCCAACACCACTCCTCAAAGGTGGCCTTGATGAGTAGCAGCTCTTTGTCATAGATTTCTTACTTCTGTTCTGTGGGAGTTAGCTTTCTGGAACAGAATGTGTATGGGTGGAGAATGCTCAGTGACCCCTGTTGTTGTGACAGTACTGCCCCGATGGCAAAATTAGGACAGCCTGCCTCAACAACAAGGAGCTTGGACAGGTCTGGGTGCTTCAATATATGTGCAGAGATGAAGGTCTTCTTTAGTTGCTCAAACGCTCTTTGGGCCTCAGACATCTAGCTGAAGTCAGAATTCTTATGGCAGAATTGGGGCCACTCAGGAGAATTCCTTGATGAACCTCTGCTAGAAATCTGTGAATCCCAGGAAGCACTGGATATCACAGGTGGTCTTTGGCAAGGCCCAGTCCACTATGGTGGAAACTTTCAACAGCTCCATACTAATCCCATTGAGTAGGTTGACATAGCCAGGAAAATCAATGGTGGTGTGGTCACATACCCATTTTTCCAGTTTGATGAATAGGCCATTTTTCCTGAGGCATTTGTCAAATGTGCTGGTTGTGCAGAGGCTGGTTTTCAGAGAAGTTGAAATGTCATCTGTATAGATGAGAATGAACTGTCTAGGATATCTTTGAAAATATCATTATTATAATGTGGACAATGCTTTGGAGAGTCCTAAGGCATAACCATACTTGGCCATACTTGATGTGGAAGGCTGTCTTCCATTCATTGCCCTCCCCGATGCAGACGAACTTGTATGCACGATGCAGGTCAAGCTTTGGGAAGACCTTTGCTAATGCCAACCCATTCTAGCAGCTAGTTGATCAGCAGGAGAGGGTATTTGTTCTTGATGGTAATACTATTCAAAGCCTGATAATCAACACAGAGGCAGTGTTCTGTCCTTTTTAACAAACAGGATAGGGGCTTCAGCAGGGGATTTGGAGGGCCGAGCAAAGTTCTTAGCCAGATTTTCATACAGTAATCTCACAGGGCCTTGAGCTTGGGTTCTGATTAAGAATAAATGCGCCCAGAAGGGATCTTGGAGGTCTATGGGGCAGTTGTAGGGTCAGCGAGGGGGTAGGACATCAGCATTCTTCGTATTGAACATGTTCACAAGGTTATGATACTTGGCTGGAATTAAGGAACCAGTATTTCCTGATGTTGATGTAGCGCTAATCAGGGAGGATACTTTCCCAGGGGCCAGTTCCATCTTCCCCTCGCTGGATCTTCCTATATGCCACAATCAGCAAACCCCAGAATCAAACCAGACCCCCCCCCAGCACACCACCTGGAAATGCTCAGATACCCAGGGGAGGCCCAATATGACCTGAAAGTGCAGCAAAAAGATCAGGTTGAACTGCATAATTTCTGGTGGTCCCAGATCTCAACCCAGAGAGGTGCTGTCTCATGGGAAATTGGCCCAGAATTCAGCATACTGCCATAAATAGTCTTTACCTGCTCTGGGACAAGTTTCCTCCAGATGGACAAGTGGCTGGTTCATGGAAAGGTCAAGTCAATAAAGTTGCCGGACATCCTGAGTCAATCAATGTGAGTGGGGTACAGTTCACTTTGGCTTGGACCTGGAGCTGGAGGGGGAGTTGGTAGGGCTTTGTTTGGACAGGGGCACATGTAAGCAGCAGAGGGGTTCATTTGGGGTGCTTACTTTCTGGGTTATGTCCAGCTGCAACTACTCTTCTGGGGCTGGAAGGGGATGTTTCCTGCATCTTAGCAGGTTGGGGTTTGTGGGGACACCCTGAAGCATAATGGCCACCTTCCCTGAGATATAGGAAGAGGCCATTTTGGCACCAGTACTCGTTCTCTTGATCTGTGAAGTGCCTCCTGATGCTGTCAATCAGGTCTATAACTGGGCAAAGAGCATGCATAGGGGTCCTCAAAACTAGGCTGGGAATGGAGGGAAGCCTCTTCTTTTCCTGGAGAGGCCTGAGCAGCTGGTTTTCAACACTTACGCAGATCTCACTGTGGGGTAGTAACTCAGCTGGCGGAGGAGGGAGGCAACTTCAGTCAGCTTGTCCTTTATGGTGTCGTTCAGTCCCTGATGAAAATGGTGGATCTGGGCTTCCTTGTTTCAGGCCATATCAATGGCCAGGTGCCAGAAGTGGGCTGTATAGTTGGAGACAGGTCACAAACCCTGTATAGAACTGTAGGACTGCTTAGGTGGTGCAGGCTCTGCTGGGGTCATCAAATATTAATGAGGAGGAGTGGATAAAGTCCTCAAATCTGTCAAGCATCAAGTAAGCCCATTCCAGGGTGGGTGATACCCAGTCTAGGCTTTGCCAGATGGCAGGCTGATAACCAGGCCCAGCTTCATCTGATCATCTGGATACAAGGATTGCACTTCAGGAACAGCAAGCAGCACTGGTTAATAAACGCTCAAAACTTGCGGCAGTCACCATCAAACCAGTCTGGCAAGGGATTTTCAGACTATGCTCCAGGACTGCCACTATGGGTGGGCCTGAGGGTGCTGTTGGGATCTAGACCTGCATTTGGAGGGAGGCATTCTTTAACTGGATCTTGGCAATTTGATTCTGGAGTAGGGATGCAGTCTTCGAGGCTGCAGCACACAGGAGCTCCAGCGAGGCCCTGGAGTCCAGTATGGTGGAGTCTGCGCAAACTGTCAAGCTCTAGGTCCTAGGCACTCAGGCCTGGTGGTTGGAGCAGTGGTCAAAGCCCGTCATTGGGTCAAGACCAGGCCAAGGACAGCACTGAAACCAGGATCTGGAGACAAGCTATGGGTCAGAACAGGATTCAGAGTCCATAGATAAGCCCAATCAGGATGGTAATCAGAGTCAAGGAACTGGCCAAAGGTCAAAGCCAGACTGGAGTCAGTCCAAGGGTCGGGGGTCAGGAGGCAGGTGCAGAGCTGGAGCGGGTCAAGAACAGGGCTGTACCAGGATCAGACTAGGGCACAGACAAGGCTGAAGCAGCCTGTGACAAGGCTTGAGCATGAATAGGGACAGAGACAGGATCAAGGGCAGGTTGGAAGCCTCGGGAGTCTGTAACACTACAAGGCAGCAGGAGGATTCCTAGCTGAGTGGTGCTTTTACACAGACTAACTTGCAGCTGTGAATATAAGGGTGAAATATCTGTGCTTTGCAGTCATCTGACATGGACCCTGCCGAGGGAGAGCCAGCTGCAGCATCCCTGAGGTTTGAATCACGGCAGGCTCTGCTGGAGTGATGAGTCAGGGCTGCTGAATGAGCAGCCCTGGACCAGTTGTGGTTTGCCCCACAAGTATTGTGACCAGGTAGGAGCTGAACACACAGGAACAGAGATGATTGGAAGCAAGAAAGCCAAGCAGGAGCCTGTAAGTACAGTGTATAACCTTGGGAAAAGGTAGAGGGTTTTTTTGGGTTTTGCGTTGAAGAAAGAAGCATGGGGCTGTACACTAAGAAAATATTCTTTTGTTCTTAGTTCCTCCTGCATTTGAAGAAGCAGGACTTCATGCATTCTTTGTAAAAAGCAAGACTGCATCAAAGAAAGTACCCAACTCCATCAATTGCCAGCTAAGTATCCGCAGGACCCCAACTTTGACTAGCTGCTTGAGTCAAAAAGAGTTAAAATTACCATCACCCTTGAAAGCCAAACAATATTACTGCTTATGGAAAAAAACAATTATTTTATACAAGACACAGATATCACTCAGCAGTGCATCTTTTTGTTTTGCACAGTTCAATTTCAATGTGTAATGCTATTACTAAAAAGTCATTATCTGAGGTACAAATAAAGCTAAGAGAAATTGCATCAACTAGAGGGTTTGATTGCAATAGCTAAGTGCAAAGCATAGTTAAGGGACGTACTTCACAACTGCTGCTCACAATAACCATTCCAAGACTGTTTACGGTAGAATTAAGATTGTAGATACTATCAGTAATTTAAAGCCAATGAACATTAGAGAGCTACTTTGTAGATTACACAGACCAAACACTGGAAGGCACAGGAGTACAGAATTAAGGCACCCCGAGGAATCTTACCTTTGCCCTAGCCATGCTCAGAGTCCATCCAGTGACTGGTAGATGAGGATAGAATGTAAATTTGTTCTATGCATTATAAGAAAGGGAATGTTACTAACTTGTCAAGGGAGTGTGTATTGGAGTATAACCTGTGATAGTCTAGTGGGGGCTAATGTAAACATTAGAATAATCAGTATGGCACACCATAACAGGGTCATGTGACTCTTATTGTCAATGTTAGCCTTGGTCTACACTAGGACTTTAGGTAGAATTTAGCAGCGTTAAATCGATGTAAACCTGCACCCGTCCACACGATGAAGCCCTTTATTTCGACTTAAAGGGCTCTTAAAATCGATTTCCTTACTCCACCCCTGACAAGTGGATTAGTGCTTAAATCGGCCTTGCCGGGTTGAATTTGGGGTACTGTGGACACAATTCGACGGTATTGGCCTCCGGGAGCTATCCCAGAGTGCTCCATTGTGACTGCTCTGGACAGCACTCTCAACTCAGATGCACGATTGTTTGCTGTTGCTCTGACACAGGGAGGGGCGACTGACATGGCTTACAGGGTTGGCTTACAGGGAGTTAAAATCAACAAAGGGGGTGGCTTTACATCAAGGAGTATTTCAGGCAGGACTTCACGGAAGGTTCCAATAAGAAATGGTGCACCTAAGTTATTGTTCTTATTGGAACAAGGAGGTTAGTCTGGCCTCTGATTGATACATGGCTAGTTTTACCTCGCTGCACCTTTTCTGTGAGTGACTGCAGTATGACCTAGAGGAATGAGTCCCCTAGACGGGGGGCAGGGGTGGGGGTTTGCAAATGAGTACAAAACAAATCTGGTCTATTTCTTGTTTTGATACACTCCATCTATCTTTTACATCTTTGGCTGGCAGCAGACGGTGCAGAAGGACTGCATGCCATCCACATCTCATGGCTGCTCGGCAGAAGATGGTACAATAGGACTGCTAGCCATCCTCATCTCTTGCCTGCCCGGCAGAAGATGATGCAATAGGACTGCTAGCAATCCATGTCACCTGCCTGCTTACCATAAGATAGTTCAATAGGACTGACCGGAGGACTAAAGAGAATGACCTGATCAAGTCACTCCAAATTTAGTCCCTGCTCCCATGTCTGCCCAGGCGCTCCTGATTGACCTCACAGAGGCGACCAGGAGCACCTCGGACATGACGATGACAGCTACCAGTTGTATTGCACCGTCTGCTGCCACAAGGCAATGGGTTGCTGCTGCTGTGTAGCAATGCAGTACCGCATCTGCCAGCACCCAGGAGACATACGGTGACAGTGAGTTGAGCGGGCTCCATGCTTGCCGTGGTATGGCGTCTGCACACGTAACTCAGGAAAAAAGGCGCAAAACGATTGTCTGCCCTTGCTTTCACGAAGGGAGGGAGGGAATGGGGGCCTGACGATATGTACCCAGAACCACCCGTGACAATGTTTTAGTCCCATCAGGCATTGGGATCTCAACCCAGAATTCCAATGGGCAGCAGAGACTGTGGGAACTGTGGGATAGCTACCCACAGTGCAACACTCCGGAAGTCGACTCTAGCCTCGGTACTGTGGAAGCACTCCGCCGAGTTAATGCACTTAATGCACTTAGAGCATTTTCTGTGGGGACACACACACTCAAATATATAAAACCGATTTCTAAAAAAACGACTTCTGTAAATTCGACCTAATGTTGTAGGGTAGACATACCCTTAGAGGGGGTTGCTATGCGATAATTTTAAGTAGAAAGTAGACAGAACTATGAGGCAGAATTGATATTGTTTGGGGTTATCTTACCTCTGCAATTTCATAACTTCTGATGTGTGGTTTTGTAAAAAGTCAGTCACAACTTAGAATTCATGTGTTTTTATCAATACTTGGGGGGCCTGGGTGAAATCCTACTTCCTTTCAAGGTTCTCAGGTTTCCTTGAAGATAATCTTAATTTTTGGTCTCGAACATTTTTTTTTATGCAACCCATTTTGATGTACACTACAAGTATCCACATATGGTCTGTGGTTTTGTGAAAACCTATTATAGAGATATGGTGCAAGCTTCCTATCAGATCTTGTGAAGATTGGACCATTCATACAGTGTAATCACAACACTGAACTTGAATGAAGCATATTTTTGCTTTTACCCAAACTCCATTTGGAGTTTGGAGGGAAAAAGTATCATTTGAAAAAAATAGGCTTTTTTCCTAGTGAATACATCACATTAGCAATATTATGTGCAAAAGCAATAATATGCTTTATAGACTGTTGTTACAACTGTTACAAGTACTATATGGCCAAACTAGTGTCAGACCATGCTGATATAAGCAGGGTCTGAAAGTGCTCACAGCTGACATCTAGTGATGAGCTGTGGAAGAGGACTTCAGGAGCTGATCTCGTTTACATGGGCATACCCACCCTGCCTAGGCACTCAGCATGATGGGAATACTTGCCCTAAAGATCACTTTTGGTGGGTGTTGGGTCCCCAGTCCCCTCATTATTGGAGCATGAGTAATAAAGGGTTGTTATCCTTGTTGTGTGAGTCCAGGGCAGCAAAATTGTGCTTGGCATACCCTGATTGAGGGACTCTTCCTGAACTAAACGGCACTCACTAGGTGGGGGACCTGGGTTCCAAAGTCCAGTGAGTGAAGAAAGGGTGGGGATAGGTATTTGTAGTTGGTGGTATGGGCCCTGCTCAAAGGTCTTAGACATCATTTGAGCCTTTCTCTGTCCCCTCTGTAATAAAAGAGCTACTTTAGACTCATTTGAGAGTCTTGTTAAACAACACAGAGCTGAAATCACTGATACCTAGGTCTACGTGTTAGAGCTGCTTTGGGACAGTGTCTCTGATGCAAGAGACTGCCTAGTGTACACCAACAGTTGGAATCACTGAGAGCTGTGTTAAGTGGTGGGACCTGAAGACATCCCAACAGCCAGCGAAGCTGTGTGGCAATCAGCCGGCAAAGTGGCTGCTGGAAAAGACCGGTGTGGAACCCCACAGAGAGGCGTGGTGATCGGCCAGCAGGATAGCTGGTGGAGAGGATCAGAGCGGAGCTTGGCAGAGAAGCACAGCAATTGGACAGCAGAGCAGCTGGCAGAGAGGAGTGTTGAGCGAGTGCCTGGGCAGCAGATGAGTAAGGTACCTTCTCAATGCCCCCTCCACCCAGGATTGGAGGTGAACTCTGCAGATGCACCTCTGGACTCTGAGTCTGCACTGACCAAGGGCAGCAACTGTGAGTGGGGTGCAGAGAAGGGATGGGCACGTTAAAGGGACTTTTGGTTGCTGGACTTAAGATCCTGAGGCAAAAGGATACTGCCCAACTTACTTGGGGGTTGGTCTTTTGCCCGTGGTCTAGGTTTATGAACCCTGTTTGCAGTGTTTTCCCAAATTAATGCTGAGTTACTGCCCCCTTGCTTATTAAAAGTTTCTTTGCTACACTTAGACTCTGTGCTTGCAGGAGGGGAAGTATTGCTTCTTAGAGGCACCCAGGGGGGGTGGCATGTAGTTGTCCCACATCACTGGGTGGGGGCTTGAGCTGGTTTTGTGTTGAATTGTTGAAAAGGAACTCCTAGACACTGAATCCAGCCCTTGCTGCTGCCAACTCTGACTGGCAGAAGGGTTACACTAACATATTTTACCGTGTTCTTTAAGCCATAGAAGTTTTGTATTTACCATTTAAATTACTTTTATTAACAGAACAGCAACTAGTCCCTGGTGTCCACTGCAGCCACCTGGAGTGCAGAGCCCTGTTTTGCAAAATGGAAGATGACCCTTTGGTCTCTGCAGGTATACTGAGCACTCTTACGTAACAACAGCTGCTGCTCCACACAATAACTTTGTATAACCTGTATTAAACCTTACTACTATTTAGGTTCATAACCATGGTCCATATACTGCAATGAGGATTGAAAGCTCTTCCTTGATGAGGTGTCATTGGGAACCTTGTGGTACACTGGTTGAGTAGCACTCTGTGTTCCACAGGCTTGGAAGCAAGATGTTTCAAGCATTGGCTGTAGTTCTTGGTGAGTTGCTATAAATGTGCACCTATGTGTGTGCACAAATGGTCTCAGGAACAGAGCATTCCTTGCTGAAGGTTGCAAGAAATTGAAATGTGGACGTAGTCTAAGAACAATTACTTTGTTATAATAAAAAAATTTCAGTCCTGTTTAATTAGAAAATATCCAGTAATGAACCCATAGGTTTGCCTATATTCCATCTGACAACTTAAATCTATATAGCATAATAGGTCAGGTATGAAATTGGAGGAAGGCAGGGATTAAGATCCATCATCAGACTGTGGAGACTTCCTGATGTTTCCATAAAGCTTATCTAAAAATTTAACTACAACATTGTGGCGGTTCAATGATGAGACAGAACACAGCTTTATGCAAGCAAGCAGGCTGGTCAGCTGAGACGGGCTGTTCTGCCCCCCCCGCCTTCCACCTTCTCCTTTTATTATATTTCTCCCCCCTAAGCATTACACACTGCTACCGCAAAAAGATACACAAAGGAATGTATGACGTTGATTAATATACTTATTTGCCATCCTTTATCTACTACAATCCTGGTTCTCAGGCCTTGAGCCCAGGCTAAGAAAGCCTCCCACAGTTGCTGTCCCAATAATCAAGTTCTCATGGTTCATATCTAGCCCTTGTCCTTGGACAGAGCAATGTGTGCATTGCTTCTACAAAACAGTCAGGGTGTGCCTTGCCTGCTTCCAGGTGGAATAGCTAAACATGAACCCTTCATCCCCCCGTTTTTTATTTAATGATATTTGGCCATCTCATGGTAGCCGTCAATTTGTTTTGTCATGCTATTTAACTCCCAGACAGACAAGGACATAACCTGGGGAGCTTTCCAGGGCGAAATTTTACAAAGTCTTAACAAGGAAGGAATACATTGTACACAGCAGCAGCAAAAAATAAGCCCAATGATTACAAACACAGAATAACCAAAAAGCTGTCGCAGCCATTCTAGAGAGGGCAGCCAACCTGTAAGCCAATTCCAAAAACCCTCAAACCCCAGATCTTGGCGTACGTGTGTTGTAAAACTGGCCAATTCAGCCAGTCTAGTTTCTATGGAGCGACTATTATCAGTTAAATTAAAGCAACACATGTGCTGAAATGTGGAGCAGCCTAGATGGTGTTTCAGGAGCAGAAAATCAATGGCTGCTCTGTTATCCAAAATTGCGTCCCTTAATTCGTGTTGTTCTGTGTTAAGTAAGGCAATAGCCTGGGATGTTGTATTAATTGCCTTTGCTGCAAAGCATGCCAGGTTATTTAAAGTTCTGGCTGAATACATAGCAAGCGCGGGGACCCCAACAATAGAGGCCGCTAAGGCAGTATACTCAGCATGACTAAAAAGCTCAACATCTGCAATACAATCATCTGAAAGGGGTACACTTCTTTTACTACGGTTTTGACCAGCAAAAGGCAATATAAGTGTCATTCTACTAAGACAGCAAAGGGTGCCATCACTTTAAATTTGCAGGAATATAATTAAAGGTGCGTGAACCGCAAGTAAAAAACCATCCTGATGGTAGGATGATATGGCCATAATTATATGAAACATTAACAGCATGGGAACAATTTAAAAGGGGTTGAGAAATTTTTCGACAGCCCAAGGGCACCCTTGTACTAGTGCAGTTAACTACACGCGCACAGGTGACATTGTGAGCCCCGGCCAGGTACGGTGTGTGGAGGGATATAGCCGTGCGAGGCAGAGTATAGTTGGCCGGGCCCCAATTAGCCATGCTAGAGTACTGGGAAGAAAGATTCGCATAAGCAGAGAACAGTGTCTTATTCTCCATCTCCTCAGGGTGATGACATACTGGAATAAGGCATGTACCTAACAAATCTCCGGCTGCTACAGAATTAGATAGACAAAAGTGGGTAACATTTGCTATTGAAGCCAATCTTTCCCATATATTATATGTCATTCGGGCTCGTAACGGGGGAAGCGCTTCCGAGCCAACCCCTACAGGAAATAGCAGGCACAAAAGGCACACAATCATCACAGAATTAGCAGTGATTTGGGCGAGAATTGCCACAAACAAAGTCTCAGGAGTCTCTGGCTGTTGATCTGCTGCCAGTCTTCGTTGGGCCGCGGCGACCAATGCTTTTACTGCTCCCCATGTCACGGGCCGGTTTGGGACACTACGCCTCCTCCGTTTCCGTCCCGTCGTTGTCGACTCAGGGGGCAACGCGGTCTCCTCCAAAGTCAGCTGAAACTCTGGTATGGAATTCGACAGCCCCTGGTGCCATGCCATGTTGTTTAAGTGCCGGTCGCACACACCGAGCTGGAACCCACAACGGTCCTGCAGGGAGAGACACAGCAGCATATCCCCGACCCCAAGTGATTAGAGGTACTGGGCCCAGCCACTGTGGATCGGGCAGCTGACGGTAAAAGACATGTGGTCTTTCCAGTACCTCAGATTTGTGAAAATGCCGATCCGCAGGGGTCTGCTGATCTGCATTCAGTGTTAAATTATTTAAAGTAAACAAGAGGATATGCATTTGTTGTTGAATGTCTCCTAAGGTTCGGAGACGCAGCTCCCCTTGTTTTAATTGTTTATCTAGCAAGGTTTTGAGGGTGCGATTGGCACGTTTAACAATGGCTTGGCCTGTGGAATTATAAGGGATTTTGTGTTTAAGACGGACATCCCAGCGGGCACAAAAGGTGGAGAGGGCTGCAGAGCAGTAGGCTGGGGCATTATCTGTTTTAATTTGGCAGGGGCAACCCATAACAGAAAAGCAGGCCCGCAAATGGTGAATAACTTTGTTAGTGGCTTCCCCATGTTGTGGGGTTGCCCAAAGGAAGCCCAAATAAGTATCAACGGAAACATGTAAAAATGAATAGGGGCGAAATTGTGGCACATGAGTAACATTTATCTGCCACAGCTGATTTGCTGCGGTACCTCGGGGGTTAACGGCATAAGAAAAAGTAGGAGCAGCAGCAGCACAGTGGGGGCAGGAACGAACAATGGAACGTGCATGATCAGCAGGAATGTGAAACTGCCGGGCCAAAACAGAGGCAGACTGATGAAAAAAGGCATGGCTTTCAATGGGGTCAGAAAAAAGGGAATTTACCTGACCACGCAATGCGCGATCGGCGCGTGCATTGCCCTCAGTGAGTGGCCCAGGCAGAGGGGTATGACTGCGAATATGAGCAACAAAGAAAGGGAAATGACGAGTGGCAAGAAGATGCTGCAAAGACAAAAACAGGCGAAGGAGGTTTGCATTAACCTGAGGGGTAATGAGGGCAAGGGGTAAATGATCAATTACCTGATAAACATAATGGGTATCCACAATTAAATTAAAGGGACAATCAGCAAAAAGTTGAAAGGCCAAAATAACAGCAGTTAACTCTGAACGCTGTGCAGAACGCTGAGGCAGTGTAAAACGAGAATGCCAACGAGGGGGGTCACCCAACTGATAAGTGACTACACCTCGGTGGGGAGAGCCATCAGTAAAAAGAGTGACAGCGGAAACAATGGGTTGAGAGCGGCTAAGACGATGAACAACTAGGGGCACCTTTTGGGTAATGACCAACCGAGGATCTTTTGGAGGATTGTAAGAAATCTCTCCCACATAATCACAAAGAGCAACCTGCCAGGCCAAGGAGGTGTGGCACAAAGAGTCAAATTCAGTACGGGACAAGGGGAGCACAATGGCAACTAAATCAGTGCCAGTGAGTTGCACTGCACGGTGGCGGGCTTTACGAACAAGATCAGATAGGGCATCTAAATACGGATAAATATTTCGAGGAGGGGTGGATGAAAGGTATAGCCATTCTATAATAGAGACGGCTGTGTCTGTACGGGGTACAAACAGAGCCGCAGTTGGCGTATGAGGGGTGGCAAGAAGAACCAATCATAAGGGACGGACCTCTGGGAGTCTGTCCACAAACTGCTGACTCAATGCTGCATTGATTTGTCGAATGCAGGCAGTATGCTTTTCAGTGATGGCAATAACCGCACCAGGTGCATGGGCTCCACGCAGGAGCTCAAACAACGGCTGCAGCATTGAAGTGGGGAGACGAAAGTAGGGCCGAATCCAATTTAAATGACCCAAAATTTGTTGTAATTTAACAAGGGTTAGGGGTTGAGGTAGAATTAATTCCGGACGAACCGGAGCAGCATAGGTTTATAAAACCTTATATCCGAGGTAGTGATAGGGATAAGAGTGCTGGATTTTTTCTGGTGCCACTAACAGGCCATTTTGGCCGAGAATCTGAGATAAAGATTTAAGTTGTTGTGCCGTGACCCGGGGACCACTTAGCAAAATGTCATCCATGTAATGGTAGACCCTTAGCGAAGGGTACCGGGCACGGAAAGGGGCAAGGGCCCGATTCACAAAAAGCTGACACAAGGTTGGACTATTTTGCATTCCCTGGGGCAAGACCTTCCACTGATACCTTTGAGAGGGTTGCTGATTATTATATTGTGGCACCGTAAATGCAAATTTTTCACGATCTTGAGGGCAAAGGGGGATGGTGAAAAAACAATCTTTTAAATCTAACACACAAAGTTGATCGGTTTGAGGAATTAAATTTGGATTTGGTAAGCCAAATTGCAAGGGGCCCATAGGTTGGATGCGTTTATTTATTTCCCTTAAATCATGTAACAGCCGCCAAGCACCCGATTTTTTCTTAATAACAAACACCGGGGTGTTCCAGGGACTAGTGGAGCTCTCCAGTCACTGTGCTTGCAAATGCTGTTGCACAAGCGAATGAAGTGCTTTTAGCTTTTCTAGAGGGAGGGGCCACTGGTCAATCCATACGGGCTCTAAGGATTGCCATACCAAGGGTAATGCGGAGGGCACGGTGGGTGAGGGAGGGTTTTGGGCCATCAGATGTTAATATCGAGGGTGGTATCTAACTTTGTAAGTAAATCACGGCCCCAAATATTGAGGTGGACAGGGAGTACAAAAGGGCGGATAGTAGCAAGGGCATGACCTCCCGGTTTAGAGACTGTGACCCAAGACAAACTGTGGCACCCGGGTTTACTACCCCCGATCCCCCACAATTCTTTAGAAGGAACCGTAGGCCAACTAACCGGCCACTCCAGATCACGAATCACCGTAACGTCAGCTCCAGTGTCCACCAGCCCTGTAAAAGGAACATCATTTAAGAGAAGTGTCAACTGAGGTTTCGAGGGGCGGACTGACATTGTCAGAGCAACAAGTGGAGAAGACGCGCTATGAGACGGCGAGTGAGACAACGTCGATCCAAAGCCGCCTCCGCCCCGAGTTCGATCCTCGGCAGCTGGCACCTGATAGGGGACTAAAATCAATTGTGCAATTGACCGTCCACGCGGGAGCGACTGTGGAAGATGAGTCCACACCTGAACCTTAATAATGCCTGTGTAGTCAGCATCAATGACCCCTGGAATGACAAAAAAGCCCTGTTTCCCAGCATGTGAGTGAGGGAGAACAAGACCTACAAAGCCGGCAGGGAGAGGTCCCGTCACCTGTGTAGGTATGGCACAGACCTCCCCTGGCAGCCGAAAGTCAGTGTCCTCCTGCATGATCAAATCAAGCCCTGCACTTCCAGCAGTCGCCGCCCTCATAGAGTCTACGGATTTGAAGGCAGAGGAGCGGTTGTCTGAGTGGGAAACACCCCCGTTTGACCCTGGGTTTGGGGGGGACCCGTCGCGCGATTTCCCGACCCGCTACGACACTGATTAGCCCAGTGATAACCTTTCCCACACTTGGGGCACTTCTTTGAGGGTTGGGCTGGTGCCTTAGATGAGCGGCACTCTCGCTGAAAATGACCCTTCTTACCACAGCGGTAACAACGCTTCCCCTCCTTCCCAGTTTTTCTCTGGCGGCAGCCAGAACTCCAGCCTTATGGGCTTGGGTGCCGATGTTTTGGCATGCCCGCAGCATGTCTGAGAGCTCTAAAATACCAGAGGCTTGCGCTGCCTGGAGAGCACGGCGGCAATCCTCGTTTGCATTTTCAACTGCCAATTTTAACAGGAGCTCGTGAGCTGCCTCAGTGTTATCCACCTGTCGGAGGATAGCCTCATGCAATCTGTTGGTAAAATCCAAAAAGGACTCTGAGGCACCCTGACGGATACTGACAAAGCTTTTGGTAGGCTTGCCTGAATCCGGGACCTTCTTGAAAGCATGCTGGGCACAGGTGGAAATAATGGGGAAGACGGCCTGAGGGAGTTGAGACTGCATCTCAATAGTAGCAAACGGGCCCTCCCCTGCCAAATGCTCATAAATGATACCGTGCTCTCTATGTACCTGAGCTTGGCGTTCTGCCATCTGCCGATACTCACTAATCCAAATAACATACTGACTGGGTGATAACATCATGCGCAGCAGCGTTTTTCAATCCTCGGGGATTAGGGAGTACCCAGTACCTATCCCTTCAATGAGACCACACACAAAGGTGCTAGTCAGGCCAAATTCACGAATTGCTTTCTTTACCTCTCTAACCACCAAGTATGGCAAAGTGGTCCAGGTGCCCACAGGGTTGCCCTGGTTATTATTTTGCCAGGTCACCGGGCAAACTGAGACCAGATCAGCCAGCTCCTCCGCTGTAAGATCTGATCGAGCTTTCGCTGCGTGAACCATTTGTTGCACCAGCGAAAGCTTCTGAGCAGACACAGATGACCCTCCGGGGGGCCCCGGAGCATGGGGCCCCACGGACGGAGGGTGATCACACACTGGCTCCGGTGGGGAAGGCAAGGGAGGCGGTGGTAATAAAGACACTGGGGGCAAAGCAGGGAGAGGGGGGGCTGTGGGTACGGGAGAGGGTCTTTCCGAAGCGACACGCTGGGTTGCATCAGTAGAAGGGGGGAGAGCTGCAACGGAGATGGCTACAGGAGCCGACGGGCGTGGCGAGATCACCAGCCTCGTGAAAGAGGGCCTATCCGAGGTGACACGCAGTATCGCGTCGCGACAGAGGTGCCAGGCATGTAAAGCCTGCACGGGCGCCCGAGGCTCTTCGTGCAATGTCTGGCCCAATCGCTCCCAGTCCGCTAGCTTAAGGCTTCCGGCTTCAGGATACCACGGGCACTGGGCACGCACCTCCTGTAGCAGGAGAGTAAGTGCTCGAGCCGGGCAGTCATGCTGAGCCTTACGCAGCAAATACTGCAGCTCATTGCGGTGTTGCACTTGCAAAGCAGAGAGGGAGCTTCCCATACTCACCACAATGAAAAATACTCACCGGGATCCACGAAGCGGATGAGTGACGCATCTGAAACCCTTGCCGGGCGAGGTGAGTGCTGAGGGCCCCACGTTTGGGCGCCAGTTGTGGCAGTTCAATGATGAGACAGAACACAGCTTTATGCAAGCAAGCAGGCTGGTCAGCTGAGATGGGCTGTTTTGCCCCCCCGCCTTCCACCTTCTCCTTTTATTATATTTCTCCCCCCTAAGCATTACACACTGCTACCGCAAAAAGATACACAAAGGAATGTATGATGTTGATTAATATACTTATTTGCCATCCTTTATCTACTACAATTCTGGTTCTCAGGCCTTGAGCCCAGGCTAAGAAAGCCTCCCACAGTTGCTGTCCCAACAATCAAGTTCTCATGGTTCATATCTAGCCCTTGTCCTTGGATAGAGCAATGTGTGCATTGCTTCTACAAAACAGTCAGGGTGTGCCCTGCCTGCTTCCAGGTGGAATAGCTAAACATGAACCCTTCACAACATTTCTGACAATAGTCAAATACTAATATTTTCTGAAACAAAGAGATTAAGCCCAATTTTGAGTTTGTAGAGTAACCCATTGTAAATGTATCATGGGACAAAATAATAAAGCTATTTTATTGCTTTCAATATTTGCAAAACAGAATGCAAAACTGCAACTCAAAAACTAACAGACAATCTTCAAAGGACAATTCAGGGCAACAATGCAAGATTACCCAGAAAGCAAAATAAACGTCATCTTTTCTCAGCAGGCATTACTTGTGGTTTCTTTATAATAGATACTTCTGTGCATCCTTTGCTAACATTCCCTTTTTGAACTTGCACGACAGCAATAAATGTGTAGCCCTTGGGGAAAGTATCATGAGATTTAATGCACCATGAGATTTAATTTTTGTGACTCTAAAATAGTATCCCATCATTTTTCATTGTAATCCTTGATTCTGGAAGATACCTAGTATAGTAAGTGGCTTCCCAGTATAATGTGGTTAAAGCACTGGACTGAAGCTGACAAGATCTTGGTTCATTTCCTGTCTCCTCTCCAGATACTCCTGTGTGACATAAAGTAAATCGTTTAATCTTTGCATTGGCTCACTTCTGTAAAATAGGAATAGCAATAACTCCTTTCTCCCACCCTCTGTCTTGTCTAGTTAGATTGTAAACTCTTTGGAGCTGGTACTATCTCTTACTAGCACCTAGCACAATGTGGCTCCCATCTCAGTTGGGCCATGTAGATGCTACTGTCAATAATTCCACTAGCCTAGACTAAATCCTAGCTCCTCTGAATCAAGATAAAGCGAAAGGTCTCAACCCTGAAGAGGGAACTGGATAGTATCCAAACTTGACAAACATGTGTTTTAAATTATATTATCACTCTGCAATATTTTGACACGATTTCAATAGGCAAAACAAAAGCACCTCTGGGAAGCAGAGCAACATAAGAAGTAGTGACTGAAGTGACACTGACAAAACTCAGTTCAGATTCAATTCATTTGTCATTTCTGTTTCACAAGCTAGTTTTGTTTAGCATTAAGAAAGTGTTGACTTTTTAATGGGACTCAGAATAAACACAGAGAGGGCACTTCAAAAGATCACTCTGGTTTTAGAGTGATTCCCTCAACTTCAAGTGGAAAATAACTTTAAAACTGTTCTCTCTAAATGGAATAAATCTTCTTCAAGGCACCCTCTGTATGACCTCTATATTCCAAATCAAATACAGTCTAGCTGGATACAGAACTACAACAGATTTTCAGTATGACTAATTACTTGACTTGAGCAAAACTATCCCCTTTAGCAGGGAGGAATTATAATCAAAGTGTATTTAAGTATGGGATCATTGAAATTCAAGAGTGTCTAAGAGCCACAGAGTTGTATTTGTGACTTCTATATCTGCATACTGAATGTATTCAGGATTGCTCTGGGTTCAGCTGAAGTGCATTTTCATGAGGTGACTCCTAATAGCTTGTTGGAGAAACTAATCTTTCTGAAAGAATGGACGAATAAATCACTTTGCAATGTCTCAACATTTTTCAGCACATTCATACTGGGAGTTCTTTGGACACTTCACCAGCTGTAAGTCCAGTAGCTGTGGGCCAGATCATCAACTGGTTTTAAGTGACATTTTGATTTACACCAGCTGAGAATCTAGCCCTCATTTTATTCTTGTGCCTAGCTTCCTACCCTCAACACACACACACACACACCCCTTGATATCAGCCATCAGATTTGTAAAGATTATATCTTGCCCTGCTATATTTGTTGAGGAGAAACATGTGCTTCACATCTTCCAGTATCATAGAAGAGATTATCAGTTTTTCCTTCAATAACATTCAGTGAACGCTTTATGCAACTCAGTCTTATGTACCAAATCCAAACTTGCAGACTTCTGATGTTGCAAGACAGTTTCACTGAATTGCTGCTGAAGGTCATGGTACTATCTTTGGAGTCTGATGTCTCTAGCTTGAAGAAAGGGTTTTTTTTTATTTTGAGTCTTATTTGAGGTGATAGCTAAGATTTTCTTACTGATTAGGTGCTTCATTCTTCTTCTCTGCTGTAAGATCTCTTGAGAAAGCCAAACTTGTATGATAAACAACCCAAAACCAGGTTGGCAAAACAAAGTTGCCTCCTTACCTATATGTCTGCAACACCTTTAAAATGACTTTGAAGTGAAAAATCTCTTAGGCCCAGATCCACAAAAGGACATAGCTGCCTAAATTCCACATTAGGCACCTAAATCTAAAATTTAGGCACCACCCCAAGATCCTTAAAAAACCCTATTTAGTTGTTGCTGGACCCTGGAGATGCCTAAAATCACTTGGCACCTACATTTTCTCCTTAAAAGTCCCCTACATGCCTATCTCATGCTTAAGCCCCACCAGGGTCCTCAAACCAAGTGAACATAGGCATTCCATCAGCTATCTCAACTGCAGGGCCCAGTCCAGTCAGGGCGCTGTTCTTAAGGCATACCTAATGCCTCACAAAATGGCCAGGAGGAGGAGGGTGACTGCCTTCCTTATAACCTTTAACTCAGTGGTTAGGGCACACACTTGGGATGTTGGAAAGCCAGGTACAATTCCCTCCTCTGGCTGATGAAGAGAAGGGATTTGAACAGGGGTTTTCCATCTTAGGTGAGTGCCCTAGCCACTAGATTATGGTCATTCTCACTTTCTCTGGCCCTATGTGTATTTATTTTTTTATACACAGTGGAACAATTTCAACAGCAGAGCTTTTGGAGTTAGGCATTCACTGCTGCAGTTCTGTCAAGAAATGACTTAGGCACCTGAATCCAAGAGGAGAGGGGTCCTGGCTGAGGATCCCAAGTGGAGATAGGTGCCTCCCTCTAGCCTGGATTTAGGTAGCTAACTCTCTAAAAGGGGTGGGGCTTAGGACATCTGCTGTTGGGTATCTTAGGTGACTCCCCACCTATGTGCTGGTGTAATAGGGACAGGAGATGGACATGCAATTTTTTGTATAATTATTACACTCTCATTCTTCCTGCACCTAAGCTTAACTCTTTGCTGAAGCACAACCCAGAGTTCAGTCTTTTCAGAAAATGTTACAGAGTTATATCTCAGGGCTGTTGTATGTAAAACCCTGGTAAATAAATGTTGCTAGTTCCCAGTCAGTTTCAAAAAGAGAGCATGTAACAGGATGGCTTCCCCTGTGGGCTGGAGTGCATGGGGCTAAAACAATCCTGATTACAGAATGAACCACCCCTTGAGGGAAATCAGGCACTTCCCCATACACAGAAGAAGGTGGCAGTGGTAAAGAAGGAAGCCCGGGAAACTGCAGCTAGGTCTGTAGACACTATAGGGAGCAAGAAGACCCTGAGTCAGCAGGGGAAAGCACAAGCAGCTGGAGAGAGTGAGCCTAGCTCTCCAGGCAGGGAGGCCTGTGAGAGACTGCAAAGGCCTACCTGCAAAGGCCTATAGAGGACAAACTCCATGCAGGAGGTACTGGCCGAAAGGACAGACACACTCTCAGGAAGGAATGTGTGTGCCCATAGCCTCTCCTGTATTCACACTCTACACACTACTGCAATGACTTTTGTACAAAAGATGTTTTGTGAGGTATCATGTGAAAACTAACAACATACTGGTCAATAATAGCATTGTAAAAGATGTGCAACAATGTTGTATATGAAATCATGGATACTCACTAATATTATGCTTTCAAGTCTGTGACTAAAAGATGTTTAAACCAGGCATATCAGGGGAAGTTGATAAACAGGCTCTCTCCAAACAAAGGAAAAAAGCCAACACCACAAATCACATGTGGCCCAAATTCAAGGGGCTATTCATTTGTATTGGAGGCTGCAGCATGAAGGCAGCTTGCATATTAGCAACTACCAGGAGGGTGGAACCAGCATGAACCCTAATCTTCCAAATTTATAGCTCTTTTACTCAGTGTATCTGGGGGTACCCTACAGAGGAATATGTTTCAAAGGTTTAGTGGACTATAAAGAGAAGTGCAAAGTACCCCAAGTTATCCTTCACTTTAAGAAGACAAAGAAATCAACCAATTTGATCTCTGTGATGGGTCATGGCCAGGCCAGCTAGTAAAAAGCTGGAAAAACAACTGAGTGAGAGAAAAAACATCTTGACCAAAGACTGTATCTTGCTAAATTAAGTTTTAGACTTTTAGAAAAATGTTCTCACTTATTTGCTTGTAACCATCTTTATCTTTATGTCTTCTGCTTGGTATCATTTAATCCATTCTCTTTTGTTAATACACTTTTTTGTTTTGCTTACATTATAAATCATTAGTGCTGGGTAAGTTTGGTAAAGTGTGTGACTCTAGTAAGCTAACATATTGGAATGTTATACTGTCTCTGTAGAGGCAGAAAACCGAATATTTTTCCTGTGAGGGTCCAGTGGGAGGAACTGGAAGCTGTAGGAGGATGATTTGGGGGCACATGTGGGGCTGGAAGGATACTAAATTCAGCCTGCATGGAGTAACCAAGTTGGGCAAAGCCAGAGTAAGGCTTGTGGGCTTCTGACAGGCTGTTGGAGTCAGAGCTGTGAACCAAAGCTGAACAGCCACAAGATATTCAGAGCTACAAGGCAGTTATTTACTGAGTACCTTAGTAGCCTGGGTGAACCCCAAAATGTCAAGTGAGCTGTGCTCTGTTGAAACTGGATGAAGACTGTGAGTTCGTGTTCTGTTTTCAAAGACTTTGTGTTATTTTAGATGACTGAGGGAGATAAACTGAACTAAATTTGGAGCCTGGAGGGTCCGTGTGAATCCAGTGAACTAAATAAATGGGACCCCTTGTGAGTGTTTTTTGAACTACCTTTGAACTGTGAGTTCTGGAAGAGTCCAGAAGAGGCAGAAGGGAAACAGGGGCAGGGTACCATAGAGTGACCTCTGGCCACAAAGGGGTTGCCTGGGAGGCAGCTACCCATGTTACCGAATATCATACACCTTCTTAGTAACACGGCTGTTACTCTGAAACTTTTACAAAAAAGCAATTAGACAGTAAGTCTGCTGGTGTTTCCTGTACAAACTTGTTCCCTCTTGTTCTTTACAAACATTCAAATATCAGGGTTCAACCTAACATTTTCTATGCCCCACAGCAAAACACGTTCCATTCAGATTGTCTCTCAGAGCTGACTATTCCATCTGTACAGTGTGACCATAATATGTAGTGTGTGTCACCTGTACTCTTCAGAGCTTGTGGAATGGCAGCATCTTAGACATTTCAAACACTTCACAATGCTGTTAGCAACCAAACAATCTGGAGGTCTCCTCAACTAGCAACAGTCCAGTCCTTGGCTTAATAGCTGACTTCTTTCAGTTGCTGGTGAAACAGAAGTCTGCAGCCTGTATCCACAGGGCTATAGGTATTGGGATCAACATATAAAATATCCATTTTCTGGATCTCTTTAAGGCTCTCGCACGATAGGACTCCATTTTCTCCACATAAGCCCAGCTAAGTCAGGCAAGAATTCACAAGCCCATACCTCATTCTTCCCCCTTCTCATTCTCTAACTGAGATAAAACCCCAGTTTAAAAGAGTTAGCTGCTAGCTCAATGCAAGCTCCACAGGTACTGTAGCCTGGGGGATATGTCTGCACAGCAAACAGGATCCTGCGGCAGCAAGGCTCAGAGCCCAGGTCTAAGGACCAAGCCCCAACAACTACACAGCTCTTTTTAGCACCATAGCATGATGAACCCAAATCTGTCCCAGGTTCTGCTGTGGGAATCTGCTTGCTGTGTAGAAAAATACTCCACCTCCCCTAGCTCTCCCTGTGGGTCTGTTACACCACAGTGAACCAAACATCATGCTAATAGAGGGCTTTCCTTGAAAATAAAGCTGGAATAGCACTGCCCTGTATCTGAAGTGTACAGGGATTGGGACCCAACTCTCATAATGGAGGCATCTCTTGATCCTGCATTGATCAGCCACTGAGTCCATAGGACTGTCTTTGACTCCTGTATTTATAATCTTTTTCCCCTTGCACTCTGATTGGCTCACCGCTCAGAGGGTGACTAGGGTATGACATGCCAGGTGAGTTGACCACAATGAAAACTTCATATACAGCCTCAGAACAGCTACTGAGCATGTCCGGTAACTGCCACACCCTGTTCTGGAAGTTTCTGAGCCCTTCGAGCTGATTTATCCTGCCCTGCTGTCTGCATGTGTGCAGAGATGCAGAATATTCAACCAAGATCCATGTCTCCTGTCCAGGAGAAATGAAGTTAAATGCTGCAGTTTAAAGCATGTGTGTGTGAGAGATTTTTGTGGATCCCATTCTTAGGTGCCTATCTTTCTCCATATATTGTATAGGGAGCCTAGGCACCTAATTGTGTGTTTATGGATTCCACTGAGTGACTAAGTGCATAAAAGTTAGATAGTGCAATGCTGAATATTGCAATGCTAATTCCTTTTGTGGATCTGGGCCCAAATGTTTAAAACCCTCAACTTTGATAACCAATATTATTTAACTCACACATAGTAGGGACATTCTCCATCATAAAATTATATACATATAATCTAAGGCCAAATAGTTCACCTTTAGGTGAGTAAGAGAAAGGAGACAGGGGTTATAATGAAAAACTAGTCAAAGCCTTAAAACCAGAGAAAAACTCTCTCCAATTAATAGCCTAAAGTGTGAAAATGTCTTCACTACACGCCGGCTCGGTGGGAAGCGATCGATCCAAAGGAGATCGATTTATCGCATCTAGACTAGACTGGAAGTCCTGGCACAGTCAAGGAATTATGATGTGATTGGAATAACAGAGACTTGGTGAGATAACTCACATGACTGGAGTACTGTCACGGATGGATATAAACTGTTCAGGAAGGACAGGCAGGGCAGAAAAGGTGGGGGAGTTGCACTGTATGTAAGGGAGCAGTATGACTGTTCAGAGCTCAAGTATGAAACTGCAGAAAAACCTGAGAGTCTCTGGATTAAGTTTAGAAGTGTGAGCAACAAGGGCGATGTCATGGTGGGAGCCTGCTATAGACCACCGGACCAGGGGGATGAGGTGGACGAGGCTTTCTTCGGGCAACTCACAGAAGTTACTAGATCGCAGGCCCTGGTTCTCATGGGAGACTTCAATCACCCTGATATCTGCTGGGAGAGCAATACAGCGCTGCACAGACAATCCAGGAAGTTTTTGGAAAGTGTAGGGGACAATTTCCTGGTGCAAGTGCTGGAGGAACCAAATAGGGGCAGAGCTCTTCTTGATCTGCTGCTCACAAACTGGGAAGAATTAGTAGGGGAAGCTAAAGTGGATTCTGAAGATTCAGAGCAGGCTGCACTGCGGGGACAGGGAAAAGGAAGCTAAAGTTCTGCGGAAAAGGACCTAGGGGTGACAGTGGACGAGAAGCTGGATATGAGTCAGCAGTGTGCCCTTGTTGCCAAGAAGGCCAATGGCATTTTGGGATGTATAAGTAGGGGCATAGCGAGCAGATCGAGGGACGTGATCGTTCCCCTCTATTGGACATTGGTGAGGCCTCATCTGGAGTACTGTGTCCAGTTTTGGGCCCCACACTACAAGAAGGATGTGGAAAAATTGGAAAGAGTCCAGCGGAGGGCAACAAAAATGATTAGGGGACTGGAACACATGACTTATGAGGAGAGGCTGAGGGAACTGGGATTGTTTAGTCTGCGGAAGAGAAGAACGAGGGGGGATTTGATAGCTGCTTTCAACTACCTGAAAGGGGGTTCCAAAGAGGATGGATCTAGACTGTTCTCAGTGGTAGCAGATGACAGAACGAGGAGTAATGGTCTCAAGTTGCAGTGGGGGAGATTTAGGTTGGATATTAGCAAAAACTTTTTCACTAGGAAGGTGGTGAAACACTGGAATGCGTTACCTAGGGAGGTGGTAGAATCTCCTTCCATAGAAGTTTTTAAGGTCAGGCTTGACAAAGGCCTGGCTGGGATGATTTAGTTGGGGATTGGTCCTGCTTTGAGCAGGAGGTTGGACTGGATGACCTCCTGAGGTCCCTTCCAACCCTGATATTCTATGATTCTATGACCCCCGAGCACTCGCCCATCGACTCCTGTACTCCAGCGCCACGAGAGGTGCAGGCAGACTCGACGGGGGAGCAGCAGCAGTCAACTCCCCATGGTGGAGACACCACGGTAAGTCGATCAAAGTATCTCGATTGCAGTTACATTATTCACTTAGCTGAAGTTGCGTAACTTAAATCGATCGCCCCCTCCCATCCCCAGTGTAGACCAGAGCTGAGACACCCACATTAGAATATACCATAGCCCAGTGATTCAGTCTCTCACATCTCTCTTTCGTATACCAGGAATTCAGCGGAGAGGTGGAGGATATGCATTCACATACCTTCCCATCAGGCAGAGGGTGGGGACTTGAATTAGAGTCTTCCACACACATTCTGTATAAATACCCTAACCACTGGGCTAACAGTTATAAGGGAGGCCACCTCCTTGTATTGTGATTACAGATCTCCTACACTGTATGTGTTACAGCCAAGTCAGTATGTGGAGCAGAGGCTGCCGCAAAACACCTACCTTAGGTTGTACAGGATAATAGTCTTTGACCAGAAGGGAAGAACAGTGCTTTCCAGTTGCAACTGCAGGGATGCATTTAGCTCTACATGATGTTAATACTAGAGTCAGAAATTAACCCATGTACTGTGATATAGTCTGACTCTGATATTTGCATCTGACCTAGCTAAACGCACCCCTACAATTGCAACTGGGAAATGGTGTCCTTCCCTTCTGTGCACTATTAAATAGTTGCCACATTTCTTCATAGAGATTACTTTATTTCAGTAGTGTATAAAGTCACTTCTGTGCATTTGTCAGTGGGAATTTGTAAAGCACTATGATATTCTCCTGGATCAAGACAGCTATACAAATTATCCTATTACACTGAGGAATACTGAACCCAAGACATTTTTGTGGGTTTGAATTTTCCCAAGAACAATCTATCCTCTCTGTAACCTAGAAGTTACGGGCTTCCTATATTAAGCTATCAACGTGTTTTCAACCTGGGAGTTGATTCAGTAAAACACATAAGCACATATTTGAATCCATTCTTTAAGTTAAGCATGTGCTTACACATTTTGCTGAATTGGGGCTCTTATTCCGGAGTAATTACCTCTACAGGGTAGGGAAATTCACCACCCCTCTCTTCCCCCGAAGGAATGTTCAATCTCTGAATCCTCTGACTCTATCAACAACCACCATCAGTTCGTGGATTTAATTTAATTCCACTGTGACAATGGTTCCAGTGAGGGCTAGCTGAGGTCATTCAATTAGGGTGAACTGCAAAGAATGGGGCAGACAAACCCCAAAACTGGTGAATAATTCAATACTTAGATTTACCAAGCCAGTATAAAACAGCTTCTTAATTATCTCACTGATCATTCAGAAGTCAATAACACAGTTCCCTTAAAGTGCCCAGGTTCAGGCCTCCATCCAGGTACTCAAATCAAATATGATGAAGATTCCTGTAAATCTTATTTCATCATATAAAAGAAAAGGTTCTACCAATCCCAAAGGATCAGACACATTACCTCCAAGAATATTCCAGATGGAATGAATATTCCAGGTCTTACCCAAATACACACATACAGCCAATTCTTATTAACTAAACTAAAATGTATTTAAAAAAAACAAAAGAGAGAGAGAGAGAGAGAGAGTATGGTTAAAAGATCAATATAGATACAGACATGAGCTCAATTCTTGAGGTTCAGATACATAGGAGAGATGGAGAGCTTTGTAGTTGCAAAGAGTCCTTTCAGAAATAGTTCATAAGTTATAGTCCAATGTCCAATATCATATTCAGGGAGGACCAATCAGCACTGGGATCCCAAGCTGGGTTGGTTAAGCTTCCCCTATGAAGCATCAAGCAGATCTGAGATGAACAGGATCAGGACCCAAGGATCTTTTACACAATTTCATGTCTTCTTTGACAAGTTGGAGTCCCTCAGGGAACAAACGATGATTAGGATGACTTTGAAGGAGGTCCATTACTAGTACTTAGCTATACGAATTAACATAAGGCAATTTGCTTGTCCCTCCACCATGCACAGAAGATTTGCTATAAATTTCAAAGAGAAATGAACACAGAGATATCCCATGTTTACAATTCATTTAAATGCTAGGATGTTCTTTTGATCTCTGAAATATCAGAATACAATTTAGACAGGGACTGTTGATTACATTGTCAACTACTACCCATATATATGTATATACACAAAAACACAAACATTATCTCCCCACATGTCTTTAAGGGTTGAATTTGAGTCATTTATTTTGAAGGATGTTTAACCCTTTCTGGCCATGTGTCACATCCTCTTTCACACTGAAAATATATATTTTAACTAAAAGCTTTTAATGGTTGCTCAGATCTGATTTATCCAGTACTGGCTGAGACTTGATGTGAGGTCAATATGATAGTGTAAAGAATTAGTTCTTTCCTCTCCATATATTCCTTGTGATAGAGTGTCTTTGATCCTTTGAAGTCTTTTGAATCTTGAACACTAGTTAAGGATCTTCCAAAGAAAGCAATTTGAAATTAAATATTAGGAAAAATTAGACTTTTTCTAATGATGTGTGGAGGCTAATTTAAAGGAATCAGGTGAATGCATGGAGTTGAAAGCACAGAGGAATCAAGGCATTTAGAAGTCCCACTACTTCCTGACAGAGGTTGGTTTATGATTTAAACAAACTCTTGTGATGAATTACATCATGTTCTGTGTATATTAGAGGGTAGGAGACCCAAGGCAAATACTGAGGGCAAAGCTACATGTATACTTGTGCTTGTACAATAAGAGTATGCTTTTAGTCTCAATGTATGGTGACTTCAGAAAACCCAAGTGTTTTTTTCAGAGTAGCAGCCATGTTAATCTGTATCCACAAAAAGAACAAAAAGATATATATATATATATCTTATATATACAGATAAGTTGGAAGTTACCATACAAATTGTGAGAGGCTAATTAGTTAAGATGAGCTACTATCAGCAGGAAAAAAAACTTCTGTATTGATAATCAAGATGGCCCATTTAAACAGTTGACAAGAAGGTGTGAGGATACTTAACATGGGGAAATAGATTAAATATGTGTAATGACCCAGACACTCCCAGTCTCTATTCAAACCCAAGTTAATGGTATCTAGTTTGCATATTAATTCAAGCTCAGCAGTTTCTCCTTGGAGTCTGTTTTTGAAGCTTTTCTGTTGCAAAATTGCCACCCTTAAAGCTACTGCGTGGCCAGAGGGGTTGAAGTGTTCTCCGAATGGTTTCAGAGTAACAGCCGTGTTAGTCTGTATTCGCAAAAAGAAAAGGAGTACTTGTGGCACCTTAAAGACTAACCAATTTATTTGAGCATAAGCTTTCGTGAGCTACAGCTCACTTCATTGGATGCATACTGTGGAAACTGCAGAAGACATTATATACACAGAGACCATGAAACAATACCTCCTCCCACCCCACTCTCCTGCTGGTAATAGCTTATCTAAAGTGATCACTCTCCTTACAATAAGAAAAGGAGGACTTGTGGCACCTTAGAGACTAACCAATTTATTAGAGCATAAGCTTTTGTGGTTAGTCTCTAAGGTGCCACAAGTCCTCCTTTTCTTTTTGCGAATACAGACTAACACGGCTGCTACTCTGAAACCTCTCCTTACAATGTGTATGATAATCAAGTTGGGCCATTTCCAGCACAAATCCAGGTTTTCTCACCCTCCGCCCCCCCCGCCCCCCAAACTCACTCTCCTGCTGGTAATAGCCCGTCCAAAGTAACCACTCTCTTTACAATGGTAACCACTCTCTTTACAATGTGTATGATAATCAAGGTGGGCCATTTCCAGCACAAATCCAGGTTTTCTCACACACACCCCTTTTTCAAAATCCACACACACAAACTCACTCTCCTGATGTCAGATTTGTGTCCATTTATTCTTTTGCATAGAGACTGTCCGGTTTGGCCAATGTACATGGCAGAGGGGCATTGCTGGCACATGATGGCATATATCACATTGGTAGATGTGCAGGTGAACGAGCCCCTGATGGCATGGCTAATGTGATTAGGTCCTATGATGGTGTCACTTGAATAAATATGTGGACAGAGTTGGCATTGGGCTTTGTTGCAAGGATAGGTTCCTGGGTTAGTGTTTTTGTTGTGTGGTGTGTGGTTGCTGATGAGTATTTACTTCAGGTTGGGGAGTTGTCTGTAAGCGAGGACTGGTCTGTCTCCCAAGATCTGTGAGATTGAGGAATCATTTTTCAGGATAGGTTGTAAATCTTTGATGATGTGCTGGAGAGGTTTTAGTTGGGGGCTGAAGGTGACCACTAGTGGCATTCTGTTATTTTCTTTGTTTGGCCTGTCCTGTAGTAGGTGACTTCTGGGTACTCTTCTGGCTCTGTCAGTCTGGTTTTTTACTTCAGCAGGTGGGTATTGTAGTTTTAAGAATGCTTGACAGAGATCTTGTAGGTGTTTGTCTCTGTCTGAGGGATTGGAGCAAATGCGGTTGTATCTTAGAGCTTGGCTGTAGACAATGGATTGTGTGGTGTGTCCTGGATGGAAGCTGGAGGCATGTAGGTAAGTATAGCAGTCAGTAGGTTTCCGGTATAGGGTGGTGTTTATGTGTTTGGTTCTTTCATTAACAGTCTTTTCAGAATGCAACATGTTTTTGAACAGGTATTCATTGGAAATGTGTTCCCATAAATGCCAAGAGGGTGTAGGTGAGTGTCCAATCGAGATGGTTCAATAATATGTAAAAGAGTTGGTGAATAATGTAAGTTTTGATGCAAACAAATTATATGTTATTTAAGTGCTGTCTGACCAGTTTACAAATCCAGTCCATTATGTGTCAAATTAGTTGAATAAATTATTAGAAACTAAAATTTGACCAATACACTTCAGTGAATATTCTGTTCTTCTCTTCTGCTGAAACTACATATGGGGACAACCTCCTGGAGTTCAAGGTTGTGCAAAGCTTTTGAACTAGTTTCTGGCTTTAAAAATTGTGATCAAATATACAAAGTTTAATTCCTTTAACTTAATCCCATATTTTATTTCTAAGAGGGGTGTGGGTGTGAATAGGGAGGGGAGGGGGTGGCCAATGCCACTACTTTCCCCGAAAAAGAAACATCAGACAATTGGGGGCATAGCAACATCCATATGAAGTCTCAGTTGAAATCATCCACCACAAATCTTGGTAAACAGCTTTTCAGTTAAAGGAAGGATTTTTCATGGTTTAATCAGGTGTAAGAAATTTATAGTCACTGCCTTATCCTACAAGTCCTTGAAAATTAGTTTTATTAGAGAAAGGGAGAGGGGAAAATGAGTTACCTTAACAGCTTTCATAGTACTCAGCTGCATTTTCTTTAATTTTCTAATATGCAAGGCTTATTCCCATCTCTGCAGCTGTTGGTCTAATTGGATGATTTCCTGTCTGAAATGCAAAGTAATTTAAAGTGACTAGCAGTTGTTCAGGGAACCTCCCTTTCCAGGACATAACTTAATCTGACGTCTTCAACACTCATCAGAGATTCAACATCTTTTCAAACTGATTACTGCTTCCACCATCACTCTTCAAGTTCCTTGACTTCCATTTAAGTGGTCCAATTTACAGCTTGATTATTTCAAATGAAACTAAGAGTAAAAACACCATGCTTTTTTATAAACCAGTTTGCTTCATTGGATGGCATATTAGGTGTGCTCCTCAGTGTTACTTATTGGCTTCCTTGTCTCCTGTGGTGCTTAAACAATCCACTATGTTTCTGGTTTTACATCTGCTAAGCTTCAAGAGGATAAGTTGTAGGAAGTTCATGTAGCATAAAGTTAATATAATCAGAATTTATTAAGTGGAGAAATAGCTGAATTTTGTCAAAGAAGGCTATAGAGTCTTCTGAGCTATGCCGAAGAAAAGTCATAAATCATTCACAGTCAGAAAGGTGATATTTTTCTAAAAAGCAAATAGCAAGGCAATGGTATTTCTTCTCATAACCCCAAAACATAAAGTTCTAAAATTTAGCAGGTGTATGTAACTGACATCTGAGCTCAAGCGGCCAAATAGTATCTGCTGGTAGGTTTGCATGATACAAAGCAATTTTTCAAGAAAGCATATTGTCCCCATTAAGACATGTGTCCAGGCATAAGGTTCTCCAAGCAATCTAGTCACATCTGTCCCCTAGAAGGATTTCTGCCAATACCTGCTGTTTTGTGGTGCTCCTTCTCCCTACACCATCAATGTTTAAGCTGACATTTTCCTCCTTGTAAAGTGAATCTGTAATGTGTTTTATCTCCTTCAAAGCATGGAGTTTTATTCCTAGTAGATGTCCAAGGGACTTATGCATGTAATTCTCATTCATGTTAATGAGAGTTACCCAGTGTAAAACCCTACTTGCTGATAAAAGAATAGAATAAATTCCTAAATGGCAGGCTCAGAAAACAGTCTTGCAAATAGATGCTGTGACTGGCTGGAAGGAATGGGGTCTCTCTGTGGTAAAACTTTGCAAAGAAGCATAACGATTCAACTCACAAGAGCTTTCATTTAAAATCTTGCCTCCACTGAAAAGCCTCTAATAATTAGGAGCTTGCTTAAGCAATAATTCAGAGGTGAGATGAGAGGAAACCAGGCTTTCCAGGCTATGGATCATGATTTCCAGGGGGAGTGCAGAAGGGTCACACAAATAGCAAATTCTGAAAAAAAAATAAATACAAAGTGACTAAAAAAACTTCCATAATATAAGTCCAGTACTGATGGTATCCTTGGAAGGTAAGCTGACAGACCACTCCTATGACAAGACCCTGCATTCTGGCTTTCTCTAAATCAGCAGATTTTAGCTGAAGAAGGGGCAATTCTCTCTTTTTCATTCCATTTTCATCCTCATATCTCTGTAAGGCAGGTTTCTCTTCAGCAGCAGCAATAAAAACTAAGCATCATAAATTAAAATAAATCCTGCTTGATCAAAAAAAAATGACCTGATTGTTAATTTCCTCAGTTCACCTTTTTGGGACATCTTTCAACTTTGACATTAAATTTCAACATTCACATCGAATGGCAAGTGTGTGTGTGTATGTGTTTTAATTTTGTAACTCCTATACATTAAAGTTCACATTTGGAATCTTCATAGTTCTCTCCAAAATGGTTATGGTTACAAAGTTTCCTGAACAGGGTTGGAAGAGGATTGCTAAATATTATTTAGCCTAGAAAAGGTCAACAGCTCCAGGTAGTTTGGAAACAATTCCAAAGCAAATGCCTTCATATAACACAATAGCCAAAATATAACAATTTCATGGCAATATGTAGAGGTCATGCATGCACACAGGGCTCAATAACAAAGAAAAATAAATGACCTTACAATTTTATGGTCATTTTAGAAAGAGGTGGCTGTTAATAAAAAAGTCTTAGCCTAAGGACTTTCTTGATTTTTTTAAAGTATTTATTCATGGCAAAACAGTTTGGAAATAAAAATGCTTGCATGAGAGTGATGACCATACTAAAACTTTCCCAGGAGCAGAGACTGTCTGTTCCATAAATGCCTCAAAGCCCTATGATTTATGTAACACACACCTATTGAGATTTCTAGTGTAATCTTTCAGATTACTTCTTATGAAGAAAAATGAAATTGGATTAGTCCTTAAGAAGAAAAATGATGTTACCAGTTGTTGTGCTAAATCCTTCTCCTACACCATAATACAACTGGGAACCTCCATTGACAAGAAGTTCTTCTGGATTTATACCTTTCATAACTAAGAATTTGGCCCATTATTTTAATGTTCTTGAGATAATTTCAGATTTTGTACATATTAATAATAATATGTATCATATTGCCTCTGTATGGTATGGTATGCCCACATCTTGAATACTGTGTGCAGATGTCATAGCCCCATCTCAAAAAAGATATATTGGAATTGGAAAAGGTACAGAAAAGGGCGACCAAAATGATTAGTGGAACAGCTTCCATATGAGGGGAGATTAATAAAACTTGGACTTTTCACCTTGGAAAAGAGATGACTAAGGGGGGGTATGATGGAGGTCTATAAAATCATGACTGGTGTTGAGAAAGTAAGTAAGGAAGTGTTATTTACTCCTTCTCATAACACAACAACTAAGTGAAATTAATAGGCATCAGGTTTAAAACAAACAAAAGGAAGCATTTCTTCACAGAGCACACAGTCAACCTGTGGAACTCTTTGCCAGAGGATGTTGTGAAGGCCAAGACTATAACAACGTTAAAAAAAAGAACAAGCTAAATTCATGGAGGATAGGTCCATCAATGGCTATTAGCCAAGATGTGCAGGGATTGTGTCCTGGCATTGGCCACTGTCGGAAGACAGGATACTGGACTAGATGGACCTTTGGTCTGACCCAGTATGGCTGTTCTTATGTTCTTATGTAGTGGAACAAATACAAAATCATAATTTCACATTTGGAGTCTTGAAAAAGTAAACATGCTCCAATCTTATTCAATAATTCTTTGTAACCATGTAATTCATGGTTTTCTTTTTAGCAAAAGTAAGCAGCCTACAGGCTGTCTTATTTCATATGGTTTTCTCAACAACTCTTTTTACACACATTACATTAATGTATAGTTTGTTATTAGGGCTGTCAAATCATTAAAAAATTAATCACAATTAATAGCAGTTTTAATTGCACTGTTAAACAATAATACAATACCATTTTTGGATGTTCTCTACATTTTCAAATATATTGATTTCAATTACAACACACACTACAAAGTGTACAGTGCTTACTTCATATTATTATTTTTATTCCAAATATTGGCACTGTAAAATATAAACAAAAGAAATAGTATTTTTCAGTTCACCTCATAGAAGTACTGTAGTGCAATCTCTTAATCATGAAAGTGCAATTTACAAATGTAGAATTATTTTTTACATAACTGCACTCAAAACCAAAACAATCTAAAACTTTAGCGTCTATAAGTCCACTCAGTCCTGCTTCTTGTTCAGTCAATTGCTAAGGCAAACAAATTTGTTTACATTTATGGGAGATAATGCTGCCCACTTCTTATTTAAAACGTCACCTAAAAGTGAGAATAGATGTTCAAATGGCACTGTTGTAGCCGACGTTGCAAAGTATTTACTTACAAGATATGCTAAATATTTATCTGCCCCTTCATGCTTCAACCACCATTCTAGGGGACATTCTTCCATGACAATGATGGATTCTGCTTGATAACAATGTAAAGCAGTGTGGACTGACACACATTCATTTTAATCATCTGAGCCAGATGCCTCCAGCAGAAGGTTGATGATTTTTTTTTTTGGTGGTTCCGGTTCTGTAGTTTCTGCATTGGCGTGTTGCTCTTTTAAAACTTCTGACAGCATGTTCCACATCTTGTTCCTCTCAGATTTTGGAAGGCACTTCAGATTCATAAATCTTGGATCAAGTGCTCTCGCTATCTTTAAAAATCTCACATTGGTAACTTCTTTGCATTTTGTCAAATCTGCAGTGACAGTGTTCTTAAATCGAACAACATGTGCTGGATTGTCATCCAAGAGAGCCATAACACAAAATATATGGCAGAATAAGGGTAAACCACAGAGCAAGAGACATACAATTATCCCCAAGGAGTTCAGTCACAAATTTAATTAATGGGTTATTTTTTAACAAGTGTCATCAGAATGGAAGCA
The DNA here is from genome assembly GCF_965140295.1 of Lepidochelys olivacea. Taxonomy (NCBI): domain Eukaryota; kingdom Metazoa; phylum Chordata; order Testudines; family Cheloniidae; genus Lepidochelys; species Lepidochelys olivacea. The sequence goes on along the minus strand of NC_140411.1, from coordinate 36,288,162 downwards.
TGTCCTCTGAAACGGTTTCCGAAGCATGGAACATATGAATATTTAGCATATCTGGCATGTAAATACCTTGCAATGCTGGCTACAAAAGTGGATTTGTAGGCTCTAAAGTTTTATATTTTGTTTTTGAGTGCAGATATGTAGCAACAACAACAAAAAACAACATTTGTAAGTTGCACTTCTTGTCCTATCCTCAGAGGTTAAGGAGAATAATTTTTCTCCTTCCTCCTTGTAACAACCTTTTATGTACTTGAAAACTATTATCATGTCCCCTCTCAGTCTTCTCTTCTCCAGACTAAACAAACCCAATTTTTTCAATCTTCCCTCAGAGGACCTTTAATCATTTTTGTTGCTCTTCTCTGGACTTTCCCCAATTTGTCCACATCTTTCCTGAAATGTTGTGCTCGGAACTGGATACAATACTCCAGTCAAGGCCTAATCAGTGTGGAGCAGAGCAGAAGAATTACTTCTCAGGTCTTGCTTATACCACTCTTGCTAATACATCCCAGAATGATGTTTGGTTTTTTTGCAACAGTGTTACACTGTTGACCCATATGTAGTATGTGATCCATTATGACCCCCAAATCCTTTTCTGCCGTACTCCTTCCTAGGCAGTCATTTCCCATTTTGTCTGCATGCAACTGATTGTCCCTTGCTAAGTGGAGTACTTTGCATTTGTCTTTATTGAATTTCATCCTATCTTCTTCAGACCATTTCTCTAGTTTGTCCAGATCATTTTAAATTTTAATCCTAACCTCTAAAGTACTTGCAACCCTTCCCAGCTTGATTGATGAAGATATTGAATAGAGCTGAACCCAGAACTGATCCCTGCAGAACCCCACTCAATATGTCCTTCCAGGTTGACTGTGAGCCACTGATAACTCCAAAGAAGTTATGCACCTACTTCCATCTAGCTTGTATTTCCCTAGTTTGTTTATGAGAAGGTCATGTGAGACAGCAACAAAAGCATTACTAAAGTGAAGGTGTACCACATCTACCACTTCCCCATTATCCACAAGGCTTGTTACCCTGTCAAAGAAAGCTATTAGGTTGGTTTGACATGATTTGTTCTAGACAAATCCATGCTGACTGTTAATTATCACCTTATCATCTTCTAGGTGTTCGGAAATTGCTCAATTATTTGCTCCTTTATCTTTCTGTGTATTGAAAAAAAGCTGATTGGTCTGTAATTCCCCAGGTTGCCCTTATTTCCTTTTTTATAGACAGGCACTATATTTGCCCTTTCCCAGTCCTCTGGACTCTCTCCCATCTTCCATGGCTTTTTGAAGATAATCGCTAATGGCTCAGATATAATGCAGCGGCACAGGAGCTAGCAAACAGAGCTGTAAACAGGGGAGTTTGAGTGGGAGTTCTGTTGGAGGAGAAGGTATTTGTGTTTGTTTGGTTTTGTATTGGTAGTATCTGTATGTGTAGAGGCTTGTAGGGGCTTTGTGCTGGGAGAGAAGCTGAGCCCTGATTAGGGGGCGGGGCTTCACTGACTAGGGGTCCTATAAAGGTAGCAGCCAGTCAGGCAGCGGCACAGGAGCTAGCAAACAGAGCTGTAAACAGGGGAGTTTGAGTGGGAGTTTGAAAGGGGAGTTTGTCTTGTGGTGCTTGTGTGGGGTTTGGTTTTGCTGTGGGTGGTCGTGTTTTGGTGTGGTTTGTGTTTCCCAGATTAACAGGATTTAGGTGGGAAGGCTATGATAGATTCAGAGGTGGCAGTGGGAGTGACCCATGTAGCAGATGACACAATGAAGATGACTGGATGTGGAAGCTGTGGTATGTACATGACCCTGGAGGGGGCACCTGGTAAGAGTTTTGTCTGCATGAAATACCGTCTAATAGAGCTGATGGAGGAAAAGATCAGAGGTTTGGAGATGCAGGTGGAAAGTCTGGTAGAGTTTAGGAAGGGGTTTGAGCAGATTATGGAGCAAAGACATGAGGTATCTGAAGGGAAAAGCTCAGACTTGCAGATGGAAGCAGGACTAGGGAATTCTGAGGGGAGACTGGGTGAGGAAAGTGGTCAGTGGAAGCATGTGACTAAAAGAACTAGGCAGAGGAAAAGACGGGCTAGTGAAGGAGAAATAGAGCTTCAGAATAGGTTTGCAGAGTTGGAAAATGAAGAAGGGGCTCAGCAGGTAGTCACTGAAGGTGACAGGGCAAGGAAGAAGAGAAGAGCGGTTAGTCCTATAGGAAAAGGGGAAGAGTTAATGGAGATTACACCAAATATGAGCCCCAGGAGGATACAGGATGGGTTAAAAAGGATTACAAGGGAGAATGGGAATGCAAAAACTTGCAGCCAGAGGGAACAGGGGATAGACTGGAGAATAGCACCGTCACTAGGAAAAGGCAGGTCTATGTGATTGGGGACTCTTTACTGAGAAGAATAGATAGGCCTGTAACCAGAGCTGATCCAGAAAATAGGAGGGTGTGCTGTCTTCCAGGTGCTAAGATACGGGATGTAGACCTGAGGTTGAAAAGGATTCTAAAGGGAGCGGGAAAGAATCCCCTAATTATCCTTCATGTGGGAACAAATGATACGGCTAGATTCTCGCTGGAAAGTATTAAGGGAGACTATGCTAGGCTGGGGAGGACGCTTAAGGAAATTGAGGCTCAGGTGATCTTTAGTGGGATTCTGCCTGTTCCTAGAGAAGGGCAACAAAGGTGTGACAAGATTATGACTATCAATAGATGGCTTAGGCAGTGGTGTTATAAGGAGGGCTTTGGGATGTATGGCCATTGGGAGGCATTCATGGATAGAGGACAGTTCTCTCGGGATGGACTTCATCTGAGTAGGGAAGGAAATAGACTTCTAGGATGGAGGCTGGCACAACTGATTAAGAGAGCTTTAAACTAGGAATTTGGGGGAGATGGTTGGGAGATGTCCAGGTAATCTCCACGCCAGAATTTAGCATAGAGTGGAAAGAAAATGAAGTAAGAGTGGATACAGCTGTAGGTAGGAGGAAGGGCAGTGTAGATACAAGTCTAATAGGTTATACTGGTAGTAAAATAATCGTGCCTAATAGGGTACAGAATGTGAGTGAGGCCAAACAGCAAAAATTAAGATGTTTGTACACTAATGCAAGGAGCCTAGGTAACAAAATGGAGGAACTAGAGTTACTGGTGCAGGAAGTGAAACCAGATATTATAGGTATAACAGAGACCTGGTGGAATAGTAGTCATGACTGGGCTACAGGTATTGAAGGGTATGTGCTGTTTAGGAAAGACCGAAATAAAGGTAAAGGTGGTGGAGTAGCACTGTATATCAATGATGAGATAGAATGTAAAGAAATAAGAAGCGATGAAATGGATATGACTGAGTCTGTCTGGGCAACAATTAAATTGGGGAAAAAAACTATTAGAGCCTCCCCTGGGATAGTGCTTGGGGTGTGCTATAGACCGCCGGGATCTAATTTGGATATGGATAGAGCCCTTTTTAATGTTTTTAATAAAGTAAATACTAATGGAAACTGTGTGATCATGGGAGACTTTAACTTCCCAGATATAGACTGGAGGACGAGTGCTAGTAATAATAATAGGGCTCAGATTTTCCTAGATGCGATAGCTGATGGATTCCTTCAGCAAGTAGTTGCTGAACAGACTAGAGGGGATGCCATTTTAGATTTGGTCTTGGTGAGTAATGAGGACCTCATAGAGGAAATGGTTGTAGGGGATAATCTTGGCTCAAGTGATCATGAGCTAATTCAGTTCAAATTGAATGGAAGGATTAACAAAAATAAATCTGCAACTAGGGTTTTTGATTTCAAAAGGGCTGACTTTCAAAAATTAAGGAAATTACTTAGGGAAGTGGATTGGACTGAAGAATTTATGGGTTTAAAGGTAGAGGAGGCCTGGGATTATTTTAAATTAAAGCTGCAGAAGCTATCGGAAGCCTGCATCCCAAGAAAGGGGAAAAAATTCATAGGCAGGAGTTGTAGACCAAGCTGGATGAGCAAGCATCTTAGAGAGGTAATTAAGAAAAAGCAGAAAGCATATAGGGAGTGGAAGAAGGGAGGGATCAGTAAGGAAAGCGACCTTATTGAGGTCAGAATATGTAGGGATAAAGTGAGGCAGGCTAAAAGTCAAGTAGAGTTGGACCTTGCAAAGGGAATTAAAACCAATAGTAAAAGGTTCTATAGTCATATAAATAGGAAGAAAACAAAGAAAGAAGAAGTGGGACCACTAAAAACTGAGGATGGAGTGGAGGTCAAGGATAATCTAGGCATGGCCCAATATCTAAACAAATACTTTGCCTCAGTCTTTAATAAAACTAAAGAGGATCTTAGGGATAATGGTAGCATGATAAATGGGAATGAGGATATGGAGGTAGACATCACCATATCTGAGGTAGAAGCGAAACTCAAACAGCTTAATGGGACTAAATCGGGGGGCCCAGATAATCTTCATCCAAGAATATTAAAAGAATTGGCACAAGAAATTGCAAGCCCGTTAGCAAGAATTTTTAATGAATCTGTAAACTCAGGGGTTGTACCGTATGATTGGAGAATTGCTAACATAGTTCCTATTTTTAAGAAAGGGGAAAAAAAGTGATCCAAGTAATTATAGGCCTGTTAGTTTGACATCTGTAGTATGCAAGGTCTTGGAAAAAATTTTGAAGGAGAAGGTAGTTAAGGACATTGAAGTCAATGGTAAATGGGACAAAATACAACATGGTTTTACAAAAGGTAGATCATGCCAAACCAACCTGATCTCCTTCTTTGAGAGAGTAACAGATTTTTTAGATAAAGGAAACGCAGTGGATCTAATTTACTTAGATTTTAGTAAGGTGTTTGATACTGTGCCACATGGGGAATTATTAGTTAAATTGGATAAGATGGGCATCAATAGGAAAATTGAAAGGTGGATAGGGAATTGGTTAAAGGGGAGACTACAACGGGTCCTACTGAAAGATGAACTGTCAAGTTGGAGGGAGGTTACCAGTGGAGTTCCTCAAGGATCAGTTTTGGGACCAATCTTATTTAATCTTTTTATTACTGACCTGGGCACAAAAAGTGGGAGTGTGCTAATAAAGTTTGCAGATGATACAAAGCTGGGAGGTATTGCTAATTTAGAGAAGGACAGGGATACCCTACAGGAGGATCTGGATGACCTTGTAAACTGGAGTAATAGGAATAGGATGAAATTTAATAGTGAGAAGTGTAAGGTCATGCATTTAGGGATTAATAACAAGAATTTTAGTTATAAGCTAGGGACGCATCAACTAGAAGTAAGGGAGGAGGAAAAGGACCTTGGAGTATTGGTTGATCATAGGATGACTATGAGCTGCCAATGTGATATGGCTGTGAAAAAAGCTAATGTCGTCTTGGGATGCATCAGGAGAGGTATTTCCAGTAGGGATAAGGAGGTTTTAGTACCGTTATATAAGGCACTGGTGAGACCTCACCTGGAATACTGTGTGCAGTTCTGGTCTCCCATGTTTAAGAAGGATGAATTCAAACTGGAACAGGTACAGAGAAGGGCTACTAGGATGATCCGAGGAATGGAAAACTTGTCTTATGAAAGGAGACTCAGGGAGCTTGGCTTGTTTAGCCTAACTAAAAGAAGGTTGAGGGGAGATATGATTGCTCTCTATAAATATATCAGAGGGATAAATACCGGAGAGGAATTATTTAAACTCAGTACCAATGTGGACACAAGAACAAATGGATATAAACTGGCCACTAGGAAATTTAGATTAGAAATTAGACGAAGGTTTCTAACCATCAGAGGAGTGAAGTTTTGGAATAGCCTTCCGAGGGAAGTAGTGGGGGCAAAAGATCTATCTTGCTTTAAGATTAAACTCGATAAGTTTATGGAGGAGATGGTATGATGGGATAACATGGTTTTGGTAATTAAATATTCATGGTAAATAGGCCCAATGGCCTGTGATGGGTTTTTAGATGAGGTAAGATCCAAGTTACCCGAGAAAGAATTTTCTGTAGTATCTGGCTGATGAATCTTGCCCATATGCTCAGGGTTTAGCTGATCGCCATATTTGGGGTCGGGAAGGAATTTTCCTCCAGGGCAGATTGGAAGGCCCTGGAGGTTTTTCGCCTTCCTCTGTAGCATGGGGCACGGGTCACTTGCTGGAGGATTCTCTGCTCCTTGAGGTCTTCAAACTACAATTTGAGGACTTCAATAGCACAGAGATAGGTGTGAGGTCTTTTTTAGGAGTGGTGGGTGAAATTCTGTGGCCTGCATTGTGCAGGAGGTCAGACTAGATGATCATAATGGTCCCTTCTGACCCTAAATATCTATGAATCTATATCTCCTCAGTCAGCTCCTCGGGTATTCTAGGATTTATTTCATCAGTCCCTGGTGAATTGAAGACATCTAATTTGTCTAAGTATTTTTTGTTCTTTCCCTATTTTAGCCTCTGATCCTATCTCATTTTCAATGGCCTTCACTATGTTAGACATCCAATCACCACCAACGTTTTTCAGTGAAAACTGAAACAAAAATCATTTAACACTTCTGCTATTTCCACATTTTCTGTTATTGTTTCTCCCACCTCCCCACCCCCGCTCACTGAGTAATGGGCATACCCTGTCCTTGGTCTTCCTCTTGCTTGTAATGTATTTAAAGAATGTTTTCTTGTTACCCTTTATGTCTCTAGCTAGTTTAATCTTGTTTTTTTTTCCCTTGGCCTTTCTAATTTTGTCCCTACATACTTGTGTTATTTGCTTATATTCATCCTTTATAATTTGACCTAATTTCCACTTTTTGTAGGACCCTTTTTTGAGTTTCAGATCATAGAATGATAGAATCATAGAATATCAGGGTTGGAAGGGACCTCAGGAGGTCATCTAGTCCAACCCCTGCTCAAAGCAGGACCAATCCCCAACTAAATCATCCCAGCCAGGCCTTTGTCAAGCCTGACCTTAAAAATATCTAAGGAAGGAGATTCCACCACCTCCCTAGGTAACACATTCCAGTGTTTCACCACCCTCCTAGTGAAAAAGTTTTTCCTAATATCCAATCTAAACCTCCCCCACTGCAACTTGAGACCATTACTTCTTGTTCTGTCATCAGCTACCACTGAGAACAGTCTAGATCCATCCCCTTTGGAACCCCCTTTCAGGTAGTTCAAAGCAGCTATCAAATCCCCCCTCATTCTTCTCTTCCGCAGACTAAACAATCCCAGTTCCCTCAGCCTCTCCTCATAAGTCATGTGTTCCAGTCCCCTAATCATTTTTGTTGCCCTCCGCTGGATGTTTTCCAATTTATCCACATCCTTCTTGTAGTGTGGGGCCCAAAACTGGACACAGTACTCCAGATGAGGCCTCACCAATGTCGAATAGAGGGGAACGATCACGTCTCTCGATCTGCTGGCAATGCCCCTACATATACATCCCAAAATGCCATTGGCCACCTGGGCAACAAGGGCACACTGTTGACTCATTGTAGATCTCCTGAGTAAGCCAGGGGGTCTCTTGTCATACTTCCTATCTTTCCTACTGAGTGGGATAGTTTGCTCTTATGCCCTTAATAATGACTGTTTGAAAAACTGCCAACTCTCTTGAACTGTTTTTCCCCTTAGACTTGTTTCCCATGGGCTCTTACCTACCAAATCCTGGAGTTTGCTAAAGTCTGCCTTCTTGAATTCCATTATCTTTCTTATGCTATTTTTGCTCCATTCTTTAGAATCATGAACTCTATCATTTCATAATCACTTTCACTTAAGCTGCCTTCCACTTTCAAATGAGTTCACATTTTTGGTTCACATACTCACTCACAAAGTTTTGGGAAGTGGGTGCTGTCAGTTTGGAATCCCCTTTGTCTGAAATCCAGCTATTCTTTGCAGTACTTGGATAATGGTACCCATCTGTGGGTAGATGACCGTATTGAGTGCCTCAGAAACGTGGACAAACACAATCCTGACAATGGAGTTCCCCATCCTCAATTGATCGGTAGCTGTTTGGTGTTGCCAGCTTCCACAGGGCAATAAACACCTGCTTCTGCACCAGTATGGATTTCTGAAATTGAGGGCTTTTGTGCAGGAGTGTTGGTGCAAGCTCTTCACATGACTCCAATGTTTCCTCATTCAGAAGTTCTGAAACCACTGCTTGTCATTCCAGGTTTTCTAAATAACCATTCTGGACCACGGCAAAACTGGCAGTCACCATATCTGTTCCAAGGAACAAGAGTGGTTTGTCAGTCACGTTCTCCGTTCTGGTCTGATTCATTCCATTTAACTCCAAATTATCATTATTTATAGCTTATCTAAAGCATCTAGCCTAAAACTAAGTACTGTTCCCTGCAAACTAAAACACTCTGCTGCTATCACTACCTTTGTAAAGGTAATTGGGAGAGGTGAATTATGCACAATGTTTCATACCCTTCCCTCCCCCCCAACTGTCATTATCTCTTTCCAGGGTGCTGCAATCTTTATACAGGATCCAAGCAGGTCATAATCTCTGGTAACAGAACTGCCATCAACAAACATGCAAAGCCAGTGGACTGTACCAACAACCGACTAGTGCATGTTCCTAGAGTGTATCCTGTGATGCCAGAATCCTAGGATGCTGCCCCAGAAATGGTAGTGCTAACATCACCTACCAAACAGAGGCAGTGTGGATGCAGGTATACAACATAGCATATGTGAATGATTGACATGGGTATGGGGTACATGCACAAGCATGTACCTGCTCAACTACCTTGGGAAACACACTAGCCTTAGAGATTGTTATGTGACACAGCACTCAAAGATTGTGCTTGAGAAGAATCCCCAAGTATTATGACCCAAATCCTGCTTTGTAGCCAGCACAATGAGGATAAATTGGATTTTCATAGGCAAATATCACATAAGAGCATTTAAAAAAAAAAACAGTTACCCAATTATTTTGAACTTCAGGGATGTGGTTTAGAGCATTTTAAAGTGCAATTATATGTGGGTGTGTCACTCAGAAAACACTGAGAGCCTGTTTTTACTAGTTTGACGGGTTTGTATTTAATAAAGTTAGATGGCATCTCTCTAATCAGTCTGAGGCACCTATATTACAGCTAACATCCAATTTTTGAAGTTGTGTGTGTGTGTGAGCAGTTCTTGTGGGGAAAAGTGGGGCTGGATCCTATTCATCACTTACTCATGAAGAATCTGGTCTGCAAGCAATATGCTCCCTTTGGTGATGGGTAGCTGTTAAGTACTGTTCCATATGCAACAATATTTTATATACTATATATAAGGCCATATTTTTAGGTCTTCTGGTCTCTAATTTCCTGACATCCATCACTATTCGCCATAATCACTACCATCATAAATTTGGTGTGACATGCACATGTGTGACCATAGCTGGGAAAGGTGTGATTCCCCGCATCAGAAATCTGCGTCAAGGACTCGGGGGGCTGGGGAACATTTTGACACGTTGCCCCTCTAAGTATTGGGTGGATTTTAATCTAATGTAAATTTTAAAAGAACAAATGCTGCTCAGATATCCAACGAAACGAAACTAATGTGACAATGAGCCTGAATCAGCTCATATCAATCTCCATGCACCTTTAACAAGGCAGTTTCTGAGCCATGGTGCAGTCTAATGCTTGACATGAACATTTTAAAACTAAATCAAATGGCTCAAGATGAGTTTGCAGCAGAATATAAATAACTCATTCAGGGACCTTTGATTTTTTTAAAAAGCATAAATTGGAAAATGGATACAAATTAGACTTACCATTTGCTGTTGAGGATCAAGGCCTGTTTTTGAATCTGATGAATGAGTTCGGGGTCCTAATGACAAATTTACTGTTCCCTGTTTAAATGTAATCATACCAACTAAAAACACTCCCTCAGCACCCAAGCAGGAACTGGATCTACAATGAATTTTGTTGGCCTCAGGTGCTCCATCATCTCAACAATATAAGACATAGATGCCTGAGAAAAGCTAACCCCTGGTACCCAAAGGGCACCTTAAATAAAAATAAAAAAATCTAGGGCAGAAAAGGATATAAGACCTGGATGGAGGAAAATAATCAAAGGATGGATTTGACAAATGCCACAGGAACTCAGCATTGAAAATGAATTCTTAAAATAATTACAGAAATTATACATCATTTATTGACCTGGATTCAAAGCATGCCTATAAATTTAAGAAGTTTTGCAGGAGGAAATAGCCCTTCAGGAAAAAAAGCACCTTCACTAAAACAAGAACTTTATGATGCTCTGTGATATATGCAATTTCTATGCTTCAAATAAATACACGCAATCTTGTCAAAATGCATTTATCTTCCTGCTGCTGTTCTTTCATTGTTAATGTGCTCAAAGCGTGGTTTCCTAGGAGAATAACGAGTAATATGCTGAACTACAGCCCATGAAGATGCCATCTCAATGATTTTTTTAAGTGAATAGCATAAGTCTACATAAGCAACCTCCATATTTTACAGATAATGCACATTCTCTGCCCCAAGGAGCTTATAGTTTAAATTGGATAAGACAAAGAGAAACTTAAAAAAGAGTTCAGGATAAGGTTCACTCGTCTTTCAGCCTACCTGTAGAAGGTGCATTCTTGCAACTCTCTGGTTACCTGAGCCTGTTTCTTGTTTGCAATGAGTTTAAATAGCTAGCAGAAATTACAAGGTTTGTGTTTTTGTTGCTTCTGAAAGAAACTGTAAAATAAAAATAACTGGCATGGTAAGCTCTCAGAGCTTATTATTCATAACAAATTTTTGAACACCGTGAGAAGAAACACAGAGTTCCCAAAAATTTAGATTGAGTTCACCTGAGTCTCAGTTAGAATCTTTGATCACTACATCTATGCAGCCTGCTGAGTCAAAAGCAACATCTTCCCTCCACTTGCTTGTAGGAATCTTCAGTTGGAATCTATGCAGACTCCTCCTCTTCCTCTTCCCCTACTGAAATCACTGTTAGCCAGTCAGCTAACTGGTTAGTCAACCACACAGTTAAGTATATAGATTTAAAAAAAAAAAACCTGCTGCAAAATGCTTCAGAGTTAGGGACAATAGCCTGTTTTCTGTTCTTGGGCTCAGCTGCTCCCAACCCACACAGGGCACATGGCCTTTTGCAAAGCAGCTGCCCTGACTGTTTTCCCTCATGCAGTCTGACCCCAGCAACAGGGAACCTACTGGAGCACACCCAAAACTACCACACGCAATTCTAGAAACTTCTGGATGTGGAGTGCTAACTCTGCCTACCAGCCTAGCCGATCGGAAGCCGGGTCTTCAGTGAGATACTCAGAAATGGCTGAACTTGCCCAGCTAATTGACAGTGAGGTGTTCCTGGCTTATGCTACCTACACAACCATTGTCCTTTTAAAAATGATGCTAATGAATGTTATAACAGCATACTTCAGAATTACAAGAAAGGTCTTCAGTAACTCAGAAGATACAGCAACGTTTGGCAAAGGTGAGAATGCGAAGAAGTTCCTGTGGACTGACTCAGCCTTTGAATGTGTGTGCAGAGGCCACCTGAACGACCTTGAAATCATTGTCCCATATATTAGCACTGGTCTGCTCTATGCTCTGAGTGGCCCTGCTCTGTCCACAGCCTTGCTGCACTTCAGGATCTTCGTTGGGGATAGAATCTTTCACACTATCACGTATTTGACACCTCTCCCCCAGCCCATCAGAGTCTTGTCTTGGGCAGCTGGGTATGCAGTTACCATCTCAATGGCATACAGGCTGCTGACAACTGGATTGTACCTGTAACTAGAACACAGCCTCATCACCCCCTCAACATTTCACATGAAGTTTCCAACAGTGCATTACATTAAACATGACTGTCTTAAATGAACTGTCTAATTTTTGTAACAATTTTTACATGGTGGCTAGGGCTGCATTTTTAACAAAGAGGCTTTTCGTTCCTGTTTGAAATGTTTCTCTTCAAAGCAAAAAAATCCCTCCCCATGTCCTCTCTATTCAGTCTGCTTTGCCAAAAAACATTAGTTTGAATGTTCGCTCTGTGATTTGTTGAAGGCTTAAGATTCTGAACATATGACAGTGCTGTATCAATAACATGTGTGGTGATTTTCTAGGGATGCACTCTTTTGGGCTGTATCTCCGAAGCCTAAATCAATAAAGACAAGGGGAAAAAAAAAAACAATAACTCAGACATGACTCACTCCTAACCTCCCCGCCAGGGGTCTCTCAAAGAGCTCTCTCCCTATTAGGCACGTGGGTTACACAAGCTCTTTGGGGCAGGGACTGTCTTTTTATTCTGTGTTTGTTCAGTACCTAGCACAGTGGAGTCATAGAATCATAGAATCATAGAATATCAGGGTTGGAAGGGACCCCAGAAGGTCATCTAGTCCAACCCCCTGCTCAAAGCAGGACCAATTCCCAGTTAAATCATCCCAGCCAGGGCTTTGTCAAGCCTTACCTTAAAAACCTCTAAGGAAGGAGATTCTACCACCTCCCTAGGTAACGCATTCCAGTGTTTCACCACCCTCTTAGTGAAAAAGTTTTTCCTAATATCCAATCTAAACCTCCCCCACTGCAACTTGAGACCATTACTCCTCGTTCTGTCATCTGCTACCATTGAGAACAGTCTAGAGCCATCCTCTTTAGAACCCCCTTTCAGGTAGTTGAAAGCAGCTATCAAATCCCCCCTCATTCTTCTCTTCTGCAGGCTAAACAATCCCAGCTCCCTCAGCCTCTCCTCATAACTCATGTGTTCCAGTCCCCTAATCATTTTTGTTGCCCTTCGCTGGACTCTCTCCAATTTATCCACATCCTTCTTGAAGTGTGGGGCCCAAAACTGGACACAGTACTCCAGATGAGGCCTCACCAATGTCGAATAGAGGGGAACGATCACGTCCCTCGATCTGCTCGCTATGCCCCTACTTATACATCCCAAAATGCCATTGGCCTTCTTGGCAACAAGGGCACACTGCTGACTCATATCTAGCTTCTCGTCCACTGTCACCCCTAGGTCCTTTTCTGCAGAACTGCTGCCTAGCCATTCGGTCCCTAGTCTGTAGCTGTGCATTGGGTTCTTCCGTCCTAAGTGCAGGACCCTGCACTTATCCTTATTGAACCTCATCAGATTCCTTTTGGCCCAATCTTCCAATTGGTCTAGGTCCTTCTGTATCCTATCCCTCCCCTCCAGCGTATCTACCACTCCTCCCAGTTTAGTATCATCCGCAAATTTGCTGAGAGTGCAATCCACACCATCCTCCAGATCATTTATGAAGATATTGAATAAAACCGGCCCCAGGACCGACCCTTGGGGCACTCCACTTGATACCGGCTGCCAACTAGACATGGAGCCATTGATCACTACCCGTTGAGCCCGACAATTTAGCCAGCTTTCTACCCACCTTATAGTGCATTCATCCAGCCCATACTTCCTTAACTTGCTGACAAGAATACTATGGGAGACTGTGTCAAAAGCTTTGCTAAAGTCAAGAAACAATACATCCACTGCTTTCCCTTCATCCACAGAACCAGTAATCTCATCATAAAAGGCGATTAGATTAGTCAGGCATGACCTTCCCTTGGTGAATCCATGCTGGCTGTTCCTGATCACTTTCCTCTCATGCAAGTGCTTCAGGATTGATTCTTTGAGGACCTGCTCCATGATTTTTCCAGGGACTGAGGTGAGGCTGACTGGCCTGTAGTTCCCAGGATCTTCCTTCTTCCCTTTTTTAAAGATTGGCACTACATTAGCCTTTTTCCAGTCATCCGGGACTTCCCCGGTTCGCCACGAGTTTTCAAAGATAATGGCCAGTGGCTCTGCAATCACAGCTGCCAATTCCTTCAGCACTCTCGGATGCAACTCGTCCGGCCCCATGGACTTGTGCACGTCCAGCTTTTCTAAATAGTCCCTAACCGCCTCTATCTCCACAGAGGGCTGGCCATCTCTTCCGCATTTTGTGATGCCCAGCGCAGCAGTCTGGGAGCTGACCTTGTTAGTGAAAACAGAGGCAAAAAAAGCATTGAGTACATTAGCTTTTTCCACATCCTCTGTCACTAGGTTGCCTCCCTCATTCAGTAAGGGGCCCACACATTCCTTGGCTTTCTTCTTGTTGCCAACATACCTGAAGAAACCCTTCTGGTCCATGGTCCATGGTCCTGAGGCTCCTAGGCATTATGAGAATACAGATAATCAATAGTAATATTCAGAGTTTCCCTGGAAAATTCCCATCAGAATTACCTGTCTCTAGATAGCCAACATACCAATTCCAGGCTGTGATATTCAGTTTTACATGCATTATTAGCCGGCAAATTGAGTTACTTCCAGAGCTGGCTGGAGGACAACAATTCTATTTCATGACAACTTTCAAGATATCAAAATTTGTTTTTGTTCCATATTGAAACAAATGGAACCATTTGAATATTTTTGGAAAACAGAATTGTGTCCAAATGTCCATTTTTGGATTTAAAAGATCAGGCTTTTGATTCAGGTCTCTCATTCTCCTCAGAAGTAACCACCGTGGGCCTCTGAAACCTTTCCTTCAAAAGCTTTGTCAAAACTTATATGTTCCCATGAAATGTTTGAGCTTTAAAAAAAAAGTTTTGTCAAAAATGTTCCAAGTTATTTTCCTCTCTACTACTAGTTTTCCATTCTTAAGAGTATTTTCAAAAAATGGAAAAAGTTATAGGCAAACAAAGATGTTTACTAAATGTTCAGCTGATCTCCAGCTTTATGTTGGAGTGAACTGGGGTCTCTTTTGTTCCCAGACAGAACAACGAGACTGAAGGCAAAAGTACCCTATTGGTCAGGACAAGGAATAGTCTCCAACAGCGCTCCTGAGTTAATCTTTCTGGCATGCAGGAAATGTTCCACTGACACAATACAGACTTCAGTAGCCACTACCAGAATTTATAGCCGGGTTCTGTGTGCTAGCTCTCCTCACCAGTAAGTGGAGTAGTTCAGGGTAACATCAGAGGTATAAAAGTGGCTGTCTCGCTAGATAACCAGGCATACTCTGAACAAGATGACATGACTATGTAAACATCAATCAGTTTGAAAGGTGAACAGGCAGGATACTTCTTCTACAGGCTGGATCCCAGACATTATACTTTGTCTGTGTTCTGCAGATCTTGTGACTATTCTGTCCATCTTCAGTCTTGAATGGCAAACTAGCACATATGCCATTTCAATCTATTAATCTAACATCTTTACTACCATTAAAAGGAAAGGAAAGGAAAGGAAAAGAAAGGAAAGGAAAGGAAAAGGTGCCCTCAACATACTACAGTAAGAGACAATAACCTCCGTAGGTTGAGGTAAACAGCCAGCAAACAAATAGAGATACATAAAAAGAGATGGTTTCAGAGTAGCAGCCATGTTAGTCTGTATTCACAAAAAGAAAAGGAGTACTTGTGGCATCTTAGAGACTAACCAATTTATTTTAGCATAAGCTTTCATGAGCTACAGCATCTGGTGAAGTGAGCTATAGCTCACGAAAGCTTATGCTCAAATAAATTGGTTAGTCTCTAAGGTGCCACAAGTACTCCTTTTCTTTTTATAAAAAGAGATCAAGCCCAATTCCCAAGATGGCTTTGTAAAAATGTTTCTCATTTTCTAACTGAATAGAAGGATGAAAATAGTAAAAAAGCTGCAGCTGTGGTTGAGAGAGAGAAATTCACTTCAAAGAGTAAATCATATTGCAGATTTAAGTCTTTTTTCTAGCTCATCAGAAAGACATCCCAAAAAGAAAATGCAAATCTAACCAAAAAAGTAGTGAAACAGAGAAAGAACCATCTGTTTAGCCCTGAGAACTTCTTCACTGGAAGATAGTGTGGGGTTGCAGGAGGGCAAAAGATTGGCCTTTCATAATCCGAATCAGGTCCCTTCAAAAGAAGAGATTCATGAAAGACTGTTTTCACCACAAATATTTTGAAGTTATGTTCAGTATAACCTGAGGAACTAGAAACAATAGAAAGGCAGGGGGACAAAAATCAGGGAGATTCTTTGAACTTCAAAGGCAGTGAGGGGTTGACTCCTTTTACACACATTATGAGGAGATGTGATCGAAGCAGTCGGAATTTCCAGACAAAACCAGAAAACTAAATAATGCAGACAAAGCAGTTCATAATAAATAATGCAGACAGAGCAGTTCAATGCAGTTCATAAAGGAAACGGAATCATTTTGCTAATGGTAGATGTAGTCATATTGTCCTTAGTTAGGGCACAGTAATACTGTCAAAAGGTGGATTCCTCCTAAAGAAACCCACATACTGAAAAATAGGAGAACACCTTAAAAATGAGCTAAGACTGAGTCTGCAGCAATTGCCTTAACCACTCAATATAAATTAAGGTAATTTGAGTGCCTCGTTTGAGAAATGCAAATTTAATTCTGCATTTTCTGGGTTTCTCACATTTTTTAAAGACTAACATTCCTGAAAGATGATATGCACTCAAATTATGAACGCTGATATGTGCCTGCAACCTTAATCTTGCCATAAAGTTTTTAGAGTGTGGAGCTTCACAGATAGACTAAAGACAAGATGCCATTTCTTGGAGTCTTACAATCAAGGACCACCATCCCGCCAGGAGACCTGACCCGATGCAATGCGCACTGTAATCAATGGAACCTTGCAAGGACACAGGAGTAGTCCTTGCAGAGCTTCATTCAGAATTGTACCCTAAGCTAGATTTGAGGAAGGGAAAGATGGCATTAAGCATGGAAAACATGGAAGGAAGTTTATATACACAACAAGGTTTAGGTTATGAAGTCAATGGGACTATACAGATTTACAACAGGTGAAGATCCTATGAGTAGTGTTGGAATGAGAGTTATTGTGGGAATAGGTGGGTTTTGAAGGGATGTTTGAAGGAGGAGACTGAGACTGCATATCATTTAGGGAAGATTTTGCATGTACAAGGGTCATGAGAGATAGAGAGGGCCAATGGTTAGGGCACTGGACTGGGACTCAGGAGGTCTTGATTCTATTCCTGACTCTGCCACTGACCTGCAGTGTGATCTTTTAGCAAGTCACTTCACTTCTTTGTTCCTCTGCTTTCCTATCTGGAGTGAAAGCTTGTCAGGGCATAGACTCTTATTGTGTGTGTGCAATGACTAGCACGATGGGAACCATACTGTTGTAGTAATATTAAGCACAGTAGCATTTGTGAGAGGAACATATTATCCCAAAGTGTATTTCGCACATCTCTGAAAATAGTCCTACTTTATTTCTGTACAAGCCCAAAAAATGAAAGAGAGACACATGATACAAACTGATGTCAGAAAAGCCACTAAACAATTCTAGAATTGAGGTGTGTCACCTTACTTTAAAAAGGAGGAAATGTGTAGAAAAGCACAGGCTCCAGCTAGTACAGAATGCAGCTGCCTCACTTTTGCATGTCTGAGGCCACTGTGAGGACCATGCTCAAGTCCTTCCTCTAACTCCCAGTCAGCTTCTGATGCCAGTTTAAAGTTTTGGCCCTAATTTTCAACAGAATTAGTGGATCATGCCCCAGCTACATTAAAGATTGAATTTCAATCTGTGAGAACCACCCTGGCAACTATATTCCTCTGGGACAATGCAGATCATAAAGCTGAGATTAAGCACATGAGAGTTGGAGATAAAAGCACTCTTCTTTAAGGGGATCCAGTCAAGGTACAAACTTTCAGAGGAGATCAGGTAAATCCAGAGTCTGACCATCTTTAGGAAATGCTGCAAAACCTTTTCCTTTTAAAAATCCTTTCCACCATAAGAATGGCACTGACATCCCTGCCTACCCAATAACCCCTTCTAACAAAAAGAGGAAATTAATAAAATCTAAAAAATCTAAACTAACAACCCTAACCCAAGCAGAGTTGCTGTTCCTGAAAAAAGCACTAGACATTCCATGAAATCCACTAGGAACTTTTTTCAGAGTAGCAGCCATGTTAGTCTGTATTCGCAAAAAGAAAAGGAGTACTTGTGGCACCTTAGAGACTAACCAATTTATTTGAGCATAAGCTTTCGTTAGCTACAGCTCACTTCATCGGATGCATCATCGGATGTAGCTCATGAAAGCTTATGCTCAAATAAATTGGTTAGTCTCTAAGGTGCCACAAGTACTCCTTTTCTTTTTGACTAGGGACTTTGCAATTTCTATTGATTTTCCATAGGGGGTGCTCAGATACTACTGTGATAAGTACCGTATAAAACTCTAAAATGGCTAGAAAGCATCCAAGGCCTCTGACACCAATTAAAGTTACACACAGAGAGTAGCATACAGTAACAGTCAATGTTAGCTACTTAAGAGTTAAGGCTTGTGTCAGAGATGCCTATGAACTAAGCTCTTGATGTTTTTAAGGAGATATTCAACCAGAACAATGGCCACATCCTGGCCTGAAATATAATTTTACAAGGGTTCTCACTTGCTGAGCATACACATATTTATAAAGAGCTATACTATAAACCTGCAGGCCCCATGAGATTGCATCCTCTGGCAGAAGTATACTGTACACAACCAGGCCTCAGCAAATTAAGATTTTGTACCAGTACAAGTGATTGAAGAATGTAGATCTGCCCTAAGCATATTCATGTTGTGGAAAATCCCCACTGTGAAGGTTGGTGGCCAGGATATAATTCCAAGTAAAGAAATATTAGGTAAGAACATTCCTTTTCTATTCTTTTTTCCTCATTAAATCTTTATATTTCCCTTGTGAGGTTTAAACTTTAAAGACTCTGCTCAGATGTTGTTTCCCACACTAATTAGAGACACTAAGCATCTGTTGGAATCTCCTTTGGTTACCACTAAGTCTTAAACCACCACTATTCCCCACAGAATAGTAGTGAAATCTTGTCTCCACTACAAACTTGTCAACACTTGGTTGATGAAAGTTAGCTCAACTAAAGTTGCTGCAATTAGTATATTGCTCATGCATGTGAGTACTTAGATCCTTGCATTGGCACTGCATGTACCTCAGCATATAGCTGCTGAAGTTAGTATATTGCTTGTGCATGTGCATACTTATCTCCTTGTGTTGGAGTGCTTGTGTTGATGCATAGTGCAGTGCACCATGGGTGGGTATCTGAGTGTGCATCTGCCATTGTCCAACTCAACGTCTTTGGGAAAGTTTTGGTAATGCATGATGGGGCAGAAATGAGTTGTACAGCAATGACTGGCATCCTGGGTCAACTTCCTACCATGCAACTGTCTCCAGCCCATAATGTCATCTATAGTCCATATTTTTGGTGCCTTTTTAAAAAATCTCATGAACCCACATGATCCTCCTCGCTGTCCACCCTCTCTGACAGAAGCATGGAGCCTGCAAAGTTCTGCACTGCTCTCATCAGCTTTGCAAGCACAGGATGTATGTTCCTCCAGTAATTGCAGAGCCGTAAGAAGAATTAAATCAACAGGGAACATGAAGGAGGACAAATTGCTGTGGGACATTAAAAAAAAACAATTCAATGTTGTCGGTGGCATTCACAGAGCAGCTACAGATGGTGGAGCACTGCTTCTGGCCCCAAGAGACAAACACTGATTGATGGGATCACATCATAATATAGGTTTGGGATGATGACAGGTTCAGTGGCTGCAGAACCTTCAGATCTGGCAGGCCCCATTTCCGGATCAGTGTGCTGAGCTTGCCCCAGCCTTCCAGCGCACGGACAGCAAAATGAGAGCTCCTCTGACAGTGGAGAAGCAAGTGGTGATTGCACTGTGGAAACTTGCAGTGCTGGATTGCTACTGGTCCGGGGGAAATAATTTTGGAGTGTGACTCTTGGCAATGTGGATCTGCAGCAATGAAGTTCCCGAACTGCACTGGAGCAATAGATGGCATGTGTATCCTTATTTTGGCACCACACCACCTTGACACATAGTTCATCATTAGAAAGGGCTACTTTTCCATGGTTATGCAAACATTGGTTGATCACCAGGGACACTTTACCAACATGCCTGGTCAGGGAATGTGCATGAGGGTTGCATTTTTATCAACACAGGACTGTTCAGAAAGCTACAAGCAGGGACTTTCTTTCCCAACTGGTAGATGACCACTGGTGATGCTGAAATGCCAGTTGTGATCCTGAAGGACCCAGCCTAATCCTTTTTCCCCTGGCTCATGAAGCCAAACATCCGCCATCTCAACAGCAGCAAGGAGAGATTCAACTACTGGCTGAGCAGATGCAGAAGGACAGTTGAATGTGCTGTTAGTCTTGACTGAAGAGACAAAAACACCTGCTGTTCATAATATCTGTGAAGCAAAGAGGGAAAGTTGCTGCTGGGATGTAGGGCGGAGGTGGAGCGGCTGTCTGCTGAGTTTGAGCAGCCAGGCAACAAAGGCTATTAGAAGAGCTCAACACAAAGCTTTATGGCTCAGGGAGGCATTGAAAGAGCACTTTAACAGTGAGCCTCAGTAATGCACTGTACTCTACCTGGCCCTGCTGTATTGGGGCCCATTCAGAATTGCGGGGTGCTTCATGTGTGAATATAACTCCGTTAATTTTGCTGTGCTTGATGTACATTTATGGTTATTACACTGTGTTTGCCACTGATCCTGTGAATTGTGTCACATGGCACAGTAACAAGTGGGCGCTTTCAGAACTTCAAGGCACTCTGCAGCATGTGTTGTGAACTAATAAAAATGAATATATTCCAAATAATAGAATTTTATTCAGTAACAAAACCAGTGCAAAGAAAAATCTGTGCAATTTAAAAGCAAACATATTAAAAACTTAATACATTAAGGGAACAGAACTTAACAAGGGGAAAGAACATTCATGTCCATTTTAGCTACACATACAGCAACCATGGCTTTCACAGGTCAGTGTATGGGAAGTTGTGATTGTCCTTATTGTCCCCCAGAGTTAACTGGTAGTGGTAGGGATGTGACCTCTGATACCACGTAGAACGTTGGGGAGCGGGTGGGGGAGGGGCAGGGAGGTGCTGTAATGGAGTTCTCCATGAACTGCGGAGGGAGGCAACCCCATGATTTTTGAACGTGTAGGTCCACCAGAGTCTGCGACATCTATGTTTGCTGCCAGAAAAGCGTCACTATGTCCTCCTGCTCCTCCCTTTCCTTTTCCTCCTGGGACTCCTGGGCCTTTCCCCTGTCTACTCTTTCCTTCTCTGGGCAGTCTGCAGTGTTCACCCTCCAGGCCCCTTGCTCACGGTCCAGTGCAGCACTGGCTTGCAGGATCTCATTGACCAAGTCATTCCAAGTCCTCATCTTTCTTCTCATCTGGCTCAAGAGTTCCACGAATGGATGGGGAGCCCCTCAAGGCCATACTGGCAGCAGCTGCAGATAAAACACACAGATGTACCATCGTCAGTATAGTCACAACGGAAAGTGAAAGTTAAGATTCAGAATGGTTCTTTGCTTCCCGTATTGACACTTCTACTTCAGAGTGTTCAGAGTAGCAGCCGTGTTAGTCTGTATTCGCAAAAAGAACAGGAGGACTTGTGGCACCTTAGAGACGAACCAATTTATTTGAGCATGAGCTTTCATGAGCTACAGCTCAAATATGCTCAGATAAATTGGTTCGTCTCTAAGGTGCCACAAGTCCTCCTGTTCTTTTTACTTCAGAGTGTGTGTGCATGGCACCACTCACAGCACCAGCCCTGGTGAATATGGCCCACCAAGGGTGAGGGAAATGCTTGTTTGCATGAAACTAGTAGTATGGGGCACTGACACTGGATCCTGGTGGCTCCATTTTCCACGGGGGCTGGTGATTTTAGCTGATACCCTACTGCTGAGAGTAACAAAAGCACAGAGATCACAGCTGCTGCTGGAATCCCAAAGCTGTGTGTGGCCGTATGCTACTAGCCTGTGAACTGCAATGGTGCATGCCAAAGTTATCGCTCACAGAGGATGAAATAAGGTTGCCATCCCTATAAACCTTTGGGAGAAGATTGCAGAGTGCCTCCATGGAAGTTTCTTCAAAATATCTTAGAAGGATTCAAGGGACAACCAATCAGGAAAAGGCATTTCAAAAATTCATGGGGCTTTAAGAGTGGGGGGACCTTTCTGTCTCCGTGACCCCTGGGCAGTGGTGTTCACAGTTGTGACCAGAGCAGTCAGTGTCAGACATTGTGGGATAGCGGCTGGAGGACTGTTAGGGTTGACATAAGTAACACAGTGTCTACACTCACATGGCATCGACCTCAGTACACTAACCATGGCCCAACGCTGCTCAGGGCAGTCGTGTTACTTCTCACTGTAACAGGGCACTTACAGCGGTGGGAGACAAATTTCAGTGCAGACCATGCACAACTAAGTCGACTCAAGGTGACTTATGTTGACCTAACTTTGTAGTGTGGACCAGGCCTTACTGTTTTAAGTCTTTCGTCTTATGTATTTATTATTCTATGACATAGTAGAGTCATCTATAATATCCAGCCAAATTGTAACATTCTTATAGTTAAATAGATAAGATGGCCATTCACATGGACTCACAAACGAAATGTGTCCAACTCCTATGAAGATATGCAACCTTTTGTTGCAGTTTGTCTGAGTTAGATGCAGACCCATAGAAAGTTTTCTGCTTCTTTTGATTTTCTAAAGGTCACTTTAATTTTTCCTTTCAAATGTTTTTTTTCAATATTGCAGGCTCATTCCTCACCACTGTTTGTTAGTCTCTGGGAATTGTTTGCTTTTCTTTTGTAGCTGCACAAAGTGATTTAAAAATAAAAACACATTTGCCTTATATACTAGCCCATTTATCTTTCTGATCTCTTCTGTAGATTTTATTTTGTTTATGAAATTGGCAATTTTCATGTCCACTCTTGGCTTTTCTGCATTATTCAGTTGGGGAAAAAATCAGAGCCCTATTAGTCTGATCAATTTCACTTTTAGTTCATTGAGTTTCACTTCTATTTCATACAGATTATCTGCTGTACCTGAGAATGCTCGTTTCTCCTCTACAAACATATTTTACATATGTTAGGTGAACAGTTTCTGTACTAGGGATCCATTCAACATTTCGTTCATATTCTCCAACTTCCCTTTCCCCGGTAGCAAACAGTCTAACTTTCAGATGATTAGTATTATTTGTATTATGGTAGCACCTTGGAGCCCTAGTCATAGATCAAGACCTCATTGTACTAGGAGCTGAACTAATTCAACCCCTGTCATCTGGGTAAACCTTTCTAATAAAATCATATAAATTTCCCATTCACTTTGTGGTCTTCTATATTAGAGCTATATGGGAACTTTGCTGTGTGTGGGTTCTTTGTTGTGGTGGTGGTTTGTTTAGGAAGCCGCTTTTCTTTGGAAACATATGTGTGTGCAGTTTTCCTTGTATTGTATGACCAGAGTTCCTCTAATAAAATTATTTAGCAAATTAAAATGAATTTCTACTTTGAGTAGAGACTGTAAAGATGGCATCAGAGGGTTCCATCAAAATAGTTGTGTTTTCATATCAAATACACTTTGTTTTATATACTGCATATATATATATATAGAGAGAGAGAGAGTGAACTAATAAATTGCCAACCCTGGAAACTAAACCTGGGCTCTGAGAGTCAAGCTGGGATCTTTCCCTTCTTTTTCATCATTGCCAGGAATGATGATGCCAGAAGGCTTTGCAGGCTAAATCAGGCCCTCACTCATACATGTGAGCCCTATTACTTCTACTATTACAGTGGGATTGCACAGATATAACTGCTTGGATCTTAGGGCCTGTCTACATGGGGAATCGAGTGCAGAACAAGGGAGGGTGTGAATTTAAAACACACTAGCTACCTCCACTAACTTTCTGTGACTGTGGAATAAGAGTGTTCCCATGGGAAGTTAGTGCAGAACAGCTAGTGTGCATTAGTAAATCCACACTAGCTATTCTGGGCTTTTTCCCCATGTAGACACACCCTCACTTGTTAACTAAGAGCATGTCTACATTGCACACTCACTAACAGCAGAGTGTAGAGAACATACACTGCACACACTCCTAGCACAGATATAAGTAGCTGTGTAGACGGTGAGGCACTGCTTAGGTCAGTAAGGACATTCCCGAACCTTAGGTATGTACACTACCTGGCTCTCTACATGCCCAAGCAGTGCTGCTAATTTTATCAGTATGGTGTCCCGCTGCCTCCCCATTGCTGGAGCCTTTCCCTGCTGCAGGGAAAGGCCACAGTAGCAGGAATAGGCTCTGGCATGGGGGACACAGTGAGGAAACGACCTGGTAGCTCCCTGAAGTGGGGAAAAGCTGCAGCGGCAGGGAGTTGCCAGATCCTTTCCTTGCCACCAGGAAAGACTCTGACTGCAGGGAAAGGCTCTGGCAGCGGGGAAAGACTCCAGCAGCTCCCTGCTGCTGGAGCCTCCCTCTGGTGCCTCCTCTGTGCCAGAGCCTCTAACTGCTGTGTGTAGCTGCCTGCTTTTTCACGGTGGCATGTAACTACACATACATTGGTGAGCTAGAGCTCTACTAGACCCCTTCTCCAATGGTTCTGGGTGGCAGCTGCAGTCTGAGCACAGTCTGGGGCCCCACAATCACACAATCAAGACCTGTGATCCCTTCTGTGGCTCTCCTACAGGCCACTTGCACCCCCACATGCTTCCCAAAATATTTAAATTATTTAGTTTAAAAATAAAATAAGAATTTCAGCCAGCAGTAAATGTGGAAGGAGGAAGACTGGTCTTGTGGACAGGGGCAGTGGACTGGGACTCAGGAAACCTGGCTTTTATTCCCAGCTCTGCCACAGATTTCCTGTATGATCTTGAAGCTAATCTACCCAGTTCTCCAGTTCTAAAATGGGGCTCGGACTCCTCATAGTGGTGCTGCAGGGATAACATCCAATAATGATTGTGCACCACTCAGGTACTATGGTCAGAGCACTTATGGGGATTATTTATTACTGCTTCACTCCCCTGCTGGTATGGATGGATGTGTGTGTGTGTGTGGGGGGGGTCTTACGAAAATTGTCCCCTGCTGAAAGAGAAGATATAGCTTCCCAGAGGCACCTCATAGGTGTTTCAAATTCCCTGCAACTGAAAGAGGTAAAGAATGGCCCTGCCATCACATCCAAGAGTGAAGAATGCTGGTTCTCTTCCCAGGAAGGCCCTGTCTTGTTACAGTGTTACTTTCAGAAGGCTTTGTGGTATTGTGATTCCAATGATAACACTTCGTTCTTATGCCGCATGTTTCATCCCTACATCTCAAAGTACTCTACAGTGGGAGGCCAATATCACTGTCCCCATTATAACGTTTGGGAAGCTGGGGAACAGAGTGGCTTGCCCAGGGTCACACAGCAAGTTGATGGTAGATCTGGGAACAAAACCAGGAATCCTTACTCCCTGTTCGGTGTCCTAGCCACTGGAATACACTGTCTCCTGCTAAGAAATTATGCCAAAGACATAGTTCAGAATGAGGATAATAATATAAAATACTCCTATTTTCTGTCCAACATTTTTTTCCCCTAAAATCAACTTATCTTGCAATACATTTAAACTTATTGTGTGAAATCCTTACCCCTCACTGAAGTCAATGACAAAATTCCCATCGACTTCAATGGAGCCAGGATTTTACTTATCATATATGTAAGATGTGTGTATACAATACATTTCTCTTCTCTTTTTTTACAGCTTTATTTCATAGGCTTTTCCTTTGCTGCTTATACACATCATCATTTCTCTTTTTGTGACCATGCCTGTGCTTAATAGTCTTGGTTCAGTCAGTTTAGTGGATCATTAATTAACACTGATTACTCTGCTCTCATTAAAACTCAGATGGCATCATGAATTACCAACATTAATAATAAAACAATCACTTTCCATTGCCTTAAAATGTCTGAAAGAAACATTTTTTCCTATCCTATTAAATTTTATTATAACAAAGGATACAGAATTTAACAGATAAAACTACTTTATTAGGATTTTTATTATGTCCTCAAGCAGTGAATGTCTTCAAACTTTCAATAGGAGAAAAGAGAGCATGCATCTGAGACTTTAAAATATACAGTTTGACATTTCATTTAATTGTTAACAAATTAAAGGAAAAAATCAATTGAATGTTTTCCCAATATAGCTTCTTTGCTAGGGATACTGGGTCAAACTCTGCTCTTGTTTATACGAATGGATATCTGGAGTAACTGCCGCAAAGTCAATACAAATTTACGTTCATGTAACTGAAATGAAAATATGGGCCACTTTTTATGCAAATTAGTACATAAGCTAGGATTTCTTGAAGGGTATGTGGTAAACCTAGGACAAACAGCTACAAAAGGGGGGTAGTAATTAGTCCCAGGGGATTAAAATGCCCCTCCCTATCCACTGAGGAGAGAGAACCATGGGACAATAAGGTTCAGCTGGAAAAGGGGTTGGTAGGGAACCAATTATGTTCAGCTGACTCCAACTACTTGGGACCTTTCAGAACCCTCCCCTGGGTGATAGGAGGGGGGAGTAGGGAAGCTGCCAGTAGGCTGTTTGAAGCAAGACACCAGACCTTCCCAGTAGGGAGGCTGCACTCGCTCCCCAGAAGGGAAGGAAAACAAGCACAAGGGGCTGACTGAGGAGAGGAGTAGCAGGACCCTGTGCCACCTATAAGGATTTGCCTTGCTCCAAACCTGAGTCTCCAAGGCTAAAAAGGACTGAGGCAAACAAGGTATTTTGCCACAGGTATATGAAGTGAGCTGTAGCTCACGAAAGCTTATGCTCAAATAAATTGGTTAGTCTCTAAGGTGCCACAAGTCCTCCTTTTCTTTTTGCGAATACAGACTAACACGGCTGCTACTCTGAAACCTTCACAGTACAAAGAATGAAACAGATCTGGATATAACAAATATTTATAAAGAAACAAGTTAATAATCATAATTATATTTATTACTATAGAATGCAGATATGTAAAGCACCATAGAAGTTAGAAGCTGAAAAATTCATTACTGTGTTGCATTACATGTTTCATTTTACAAGAAGCTGCTCTTGAGTGGCTGTAATTGAGATTACTAATTGGAAAGTTCAGAAGCTTTATACATGCGGGTCACTTGCTCTTTTGTTGAAGATATTATTAAATGTCCAGTAACTTTCAAAAAGGATGGCAATCCACTTTTAATTAGTTTTTTGCTTAAATAAGGATTTTGATAATAGTAGTGTTACACATATCAATGGCTTATAGGCTGAAAGCTCTGATACACAAAATGAAAGCTTTCAGAGTAGCAGCTGTGTTAGTCTGTATTCGCAAAAAGAAAAGGGAGTATCTGTGGCACCTTAGAGACTAACCAATTTAAAATTGTTAGTCTTTAAGGTGCCACAGGTACTCCCTTTTCTTTTTGAAAATGAAAGCTGTTTTCTAGGCTTCACAGACGATGGGTTTTCAGACTGCGAAACAACCAGTTTACTAGCCACAGGCTACTGTTACATTTGTGAAAGAGGAACACACTTCTCTCCATTTTCAGCTGGATTATCTCAACTTTCCTCTCACTAAATAATGCTTTACTATGTGTATAGACCAATGTTCCCTCTAATTTTTGACAGGCCATGTGCGTGAAAAATTTCTTCTGTGCAAATTTTTGACAGGCTGTGTGTGCAAAAAAAATTTTCTGTGCAAATTATGCTTCTGTGCAAATTTTTGTGCGTGTGGTGTTTCACCATGTGCGTGGGGTTTAGGATCTGTGTGCACGTGCACAGCTTAGAAGGAGCAGTGGTATAGACCTGTTGAAATCAGTGGGATTTCATGTATTTTAAGGTACTGCTCTGTACAAGGAAGGGTGGCAAAAACTGTCCCTTTGTGACCTAGTTGATATTGAAGTATGTGTAATCTATAGAGATATTAGGATAATAGAAGCCTGTGTTGGGGGCAAGTGGACAGCTAAAAAAGAAAAGGGTTAAGTTTAAATAAATAGAAATTATTCTAGATTCAGAATCTCTGGAAATAAAAGGTATTGTAAGAAAAAGTTTTGTTGCTAGGAGACTATAACCAGAAACTATAAGGCTAAATTGTTTTTATTTAAAAATATGAAATATCTTCAGTCAAGGTACTTAATAGAAAAGATAACACATACATAAAACTGATTTTATTGTTTTGGTCATTAAAGACCAGGCAAAATGTATAATTTTTATGTTGAAAAGTGAAAGTCCTTGTACAAGGCGCAACCAAAGCATGGATCATAAGAACTTAATTGCCTGGCCAGATGCATGTTAACTGCTTGCTTAGAATTAGAGAGACAAGGTGGATGAGGAAATATTTTTTATTGGGCCAACTTCTGTCGGTGAGAGAGGCGAGCTTTTGAGAAGAGATCTGTGTAGCTCCAAAGCTTGTCTCTCTCACCAACAGAAGTTGGTCCAACAAAAGATATTACCTCACCCACCTCGTCTCTCACATATCCTAGATTGACAGAGCTGCAGTTATGCTGCTTAGAATTCCACAGCTTCCCAGCACAGCAGTGATTCCAGCACATAAAAGAGTTAGCGCTTGTGATTAGTTTTGTTTCTGATGTGTAGGTGGCAATAATTTATAAATCTCATAAAACTTCCTAAATAAATAAATAGCAAAAAAGTACTTCCTCCAGCTGCTGTGGAGCCAATCTAAGAGTGTTACCGAACACATGACTCAAGTGTCCAGGCTGCTGTATAATGGACAGATTTGATAAGTTTCATTTTGAAATGGCTACTGTTCCAGCATGAGTTGGACACCCTGCATACAGCCAAGTCTCATGCTTCTGGAGTGGCTGTCACTAGAAATCGTTTAACTTTTTAAAAAAAAATAAAATCTGCCTGTTCCTAGAGAAGGGCAACAAAGGTGTGTCAAGATTATGACTATCAACAGATGGCTTAGGCAGTGGTGCTATAAGGAGGGCTTTGGGATGTATGGCCATTGGGAGGCATTCATGGACAGAGGACAGTTCTCTCAGATGAAGTCCATCCTGAGTAGGGAAGGAAATAGACTTCTAGGGTGGAGGCTGGCACAACTGATTAAGAGAGCTTTAAATGAGGAGTTTGGGGGAGATGATTGGGAGATGTCCAGGTAATCTCCACGCTGGATTTTAGCATTGAGAGGGAAGAAAATGAAGTAAGAGGATACAGCCACGGGTAGGAGAATGGATATAATGAGGAAGGGCAGTGTGAATACCAGTCTAATAGGTTATACTGGCTGTAGAATGAGCGTGCCTAATCGGGTACAGAATGTGAGTGAGGCCAAACAGCAAAAATTAAGATGTTTGTACACCAATGTGAGGAGCCTAGGTAACAAAATGGAGGAACTAGAGCTACTGGTGCAGGAAGTGAAACCAGATATTGTAGGGATAACAGAAACATGGTGGAATAGTCGTCATGACTGGACTACGGGTATTGAAGGGTATGTGCTGTTTAGGAAAGACCGAAATAAAGGCAAAGGTGGTGGAGTAGCATTCTATATCAATGATGAGGTAGAATGTAAAGAAATAAGAAGCGATGGAATGGATAAGACAGAGTCCATCTGGGCAAAAATCACATTGGGGAAGAAAACTACTAGAGCCTCCCCTGGGATAGTGCTTGGGGTGTGCTATGGACCGCCAGGATCTAATTTGGATATGGATAGAGCCCTCTTTAATGTTTTTAATGAAGTAAATACTAATGGAAACTGCGTGATCATGGGAGACTTTAACTTCTCAGATATAGACTGGAGGATAAGTGCTAGTAATAATAATAGGGCTCAGATTTTCCTAGATGCTATAGCTGATGGATTCCTTCATCAAGTAGTTGCTGAACAGACTAGAGGGGATGCCATTTTAGATTTGGTTTTGGTGAGTAGTGAGGACCTCTTAGAAGAAATGGTTGTAGGGGACAATCTTGGTTCAAGTGATCATGAGCTAATTCAGTTCAAACTGAATGGAAGGATAAACAAAAATAAATTTGTGACTAGGGCTTTTGATTTCAAAAGGGCTGACTTTCAAAAAATTAAGGAAATTACTTAGGGAAGTGGATTGGACTGAAGAACTTATGGATGTAAAGGCAGAGGAGGCCTGGGATTACTTTAAATAGGCTGCAGAAGCTATTGGAAGACTGCATCCCAAGAAAGGGGAAAAAATTCATAGGCAGGAGTTGTAGACCAAGCTGGATGAGCAAGCATCTCAGAGAGGTGATTAAGAAAAAGCAGAAAGCATACAGGGAGTGGAAGATGGGAGGGATCAGCAAGAAAGCTACCTTATTTATGGTCAGAACATGTAGGGATAAAGTGAGACAGGCTAAAAGTCAAGTAGAGTTGGACCTTGGAAAGGGAATTTAAAACAAATAATAAAAGGTTCTATAGCCATTTAAATAAGAAGAAAACAAAGAAAGAAGAAGTGGGACCGCTGAACACTGAGGATGGAGTGGCAGTCAAGGATAATCTAGGCATGGCCCAATATCTAAACACATATTTTGCCTCAGTCTTTAATAAGGCTAAAGAGGATCTTAGGGATAATGGTTGCATGACAAATGGGAATGAGGATATGGAGGTAGATATTACCATATCTGAGGTAGAAGCGAAACTCTAACATCTTAATGGGACTAAATTGGGTGGCCCAGGTAATCTTCATCAAGAATATTAAAGGAATTGGCACATGAAATTGCAAGCCCATTAGCAAGAATTTTTAATGAAACTGTAAACTCAGGGTTTGTACTGTATGATTGGAGAATTGCTAACATAGTTCCTATTTTTAAGAAAGAGGGAAAAAAAGTGATCCGGGTAACTACAGGCCTGTTAGTTTGACATCTGTAAGGTCTTGAAAAAAAATTTGAAGGAGAAAGTAGTTAAGGACATTGAGGTCAATGGTAAATGGGACAAAACACAACATGGTTTTACAAAAGGTAGATCGTGCCAAACCAACCTGATCTCCTTCTTTGAGAAAGTAAGATTTTTTAGACAAAGGAAACACGGTGGATCTAATTTACCTCGATTTCAGTAAGGCGTTTGATATCGTG
Source organism: Lepidochelys olivacea (assembly GCF_965140295.1). NCBI lineage: Eukaryota > Metazoa > Chordata > Testudines > Cheloniidae > Lepidochelys > Lepidochelys olivacea. The sequence continues at coordinate 36,257,458 of NC_140411.1, read as the reverse complement.
CCACATGGGGAATTATTAGTTAAATTGGAAAAGATGGGGACCAAAATGAAAATTGAAAGGTGGATAAGGAATTGGTTAAAAGGGAGACTACAGCGGGTCCTACTGAAAGGTGAACTGTCAGGCTGGAGGGAGGTTACCAGTGGAGTTCCTCAGGGATCAGTTTTGGGACCAATCCTATTTAATCTTTTTATTACTGACCTTGACACAAAAAGTGGGAGTGTGCTAATAAAGTTTGCAAATGGTACAAAGCTGGGGGGTAATGCCAATTTAGAGCGAGACCAGGATATCGTACAGGAAGACTTGGATGACCTTGTAAACTAGAGTAATAGTAAGAGGATGAAATTTAATAGTGAGAAGTTTAAGGTCATGCATTTAGGGATTAATAACAAGAATTTTAGTTATAAGCTGGGGACGCATCAATTAGAAGTAACGGAGGAGGAGAAGGACCTTGGAGTATTGGTTGACCACAGGATGACTATGAGCCGCCAATGTGATATGGCCGTGAAAAAAGCTAATGCAGTCTTGGGATGCATCAGGCGAGGTATTTCCAGTAGATATAAGGAGGTTTTAGTCCCGTTATACAAGGCACTGGTGAGACCTCACCTGGAATACTGTGTGCAGTTCTGGTCTCCCATGTTTAAGAAGGATGAACTCAAACTGGAACAGGTACAAAGAAGGGCTACTAGGATGATCTGAGGAATGGAAAACCTGTCTTATGAAAGGAGACTCAAGGAGCTTGGCTTGTTTAGCCTAATTAAAAGAAGGTTGAGGGGAGATGTGATTGCTCTCTATAAATATATCAGACGAATAAATACCGGAGAGGGAGAGGAATTATTTAAGCTCATTACGAATGTGGACACAAGAACAAATGGATATAAACTGGACATTGGAAAGTTTAGACTTGAAATTAGACGAAGGTTTCTGATCATCAGAGGAGTGAAGTTTTGGAATAGACTTCCAAGGGAAGCAGTGGGGGCAAAAGACCTATCTGGCTTTAAGATTAAACTCGATAAGTTTATGGAGGAGATGGTATGATGGGATAACTTGATTTTGGCAATTAATTGATCTTCAACTATTGGTGGTAAATAGGCCCAAGGACCTGTGATGGGATGTTAGATGGGGTGGGATCTGAGTTACTACAGAGAATTCTTTCCTGCTTATCTGGCTGGTGAATCTTGCCCATATGCTCCAGGTTTAGCTGATTGCCATATTTGGGGTCGGGAAGGAATTTTCCTCCAGGACAGATTGGAAGATGCCCTGGGGGGTTTTCGCCTTCCCCTGTAGCATGGGGCACGGGTCACTTGCTGGAGGATTCTCTGCTCCTTGACATCTTTGAATCATGATTTGAGGACTTCAATAGCTCAGACATAGATGAGGGGTTTTTCGCAGGAGTGGGTGGGTGAGATTCTGTGGCCTGCGTTGTTCAAGAGGTCAGACTAGATTATCATAATGGTCCCTTCTGACCTTAATATCTATGAATCTATTAGCTGAATAGAGTGTGATCTGCCTGAGGGTATGGTGGAAACATTTACTGTGCACTGTGTTTGTTCTGGAGTATGTGCAGTGGTGATTTTGTCCACGCTCAGCACAGTAAAATCTGGTATTGTAACTGCATGCACCTGTTGATTGAACTGGCTGCTGCAACATACTTTAGCAAAATGCCCAATCTTATTGCAATGATTGCACTGAGCTACTTTTGCCGGACATCCTGTGTAGCTCGCAAGGTGTTGTGGGGATGCACAGCGAAAGCATGCTTTTAGTGTATTTTGGATTTAGTGGTTTTTCATTCGTTTTCTTCTTGTAATTGTTTGTCTCCAGTGATAGTGAACTTTTCTGCAGAGGAGTCACAGCCTGGACCATGCCTCCTGTATCCATGCTCATTATTTTGGCTTCAGCTGTAGCTGAATCAATCCGGGTAGCAATGGTTATTGCTTTTTCTAGTGTAAATTGTGGTTCTAGAAATAAACGTTCTCTTACACGAAGCATGGTTGTTTTTTCAATGAGCTGGTCTCTAATCATCTCATCTGCCATAGTCCCAAAGTCGTAAGTTACAATCAGACTCCTCAGGGAAGCAATATTCTGCATTATAGTCTCACCTGGTTTCAGCTCATGCTGGCATAATCTGTAGCGATTAGCTACTACATTCACTTTTGGGACAAAAAAGTTCTTTAATGCAGTGAGTGCAGTCTCATATTTATCGTCTGCAAGGGGAAAAGTGTAAAATATACACTGCCCTTCTGCTCCAAGGCAGTGGATTCGCAGAGCATGCTTTCTTACTTCAGAAATCTCTGTAGCACTGATTGCAAGCAGACAAGTCTCAGACATATGGATCCAGGCAGTAAAAGCAATTAGAGGCTCACCTGGGCTTTGTAGAAAGGGTGCAGGTGGGTTCAGAGGCAGAAGATCCATCCTCTTTGCCAAAATGTTGTAGTAGCCAGGCAAGGTACTAACAAACTTCAACAGGACTTTATTTTTTAAAGTGGAAACCTCTTTTCCAAGCTGGTGCTGCACCCTCAGTAGCTCTCCCTCAACCTCTTCAACTCCTTCCCCTCCTTCCTGTTTCCCATCCTTTCAGACTCCCAACAGCCAGTGCTCCCAATTCTAATAATTACAAGCAACATCTAAATACCACACCAAGGTTTAAGAATCTGAAGTGCCTTCCAAAATCTGAGGGGGACGGGGTGTGGAGCATGCTTTCAGAAGTCTTAAAAGAGCAACACTCCAATGCGGAACCTACAGAACCCAAAACACTGAAAAAGAAAATCAACCTTCTGCTGGTGGCATCTGATTCAGATGCTGAAAATGAACGTGCGTCGATCTGCACTGCTTTGGATCGTTATTGAGCAGAACCCATCTTCAGCAAGGATATACGTCCTCTGGAATGGTGGTTGAAGCATGAAGGGACATATGAATCTTTAGCTCATCTGGCATGTAAATATTTTGCAGTGCTGGGCTACAACAGTGTCATGTGAATGCCTGTTCTCACTTTCAAGTAACATTGTAAACAAGAAGCAGGCAGCATTGTCTCCTGCACATGTAAACAAACTTGTTTGTCTGAGCAATTGGCTGAAGAAGAAGTAGGACTGAGTGGACTTTGTTTTATGTCTGAATGCAGTTATTTTTTGTGCATAATTCTGAATTTGTAAGTTCAACTTTCATGATAAAGAGATTGCACTACAATACTTGTATGAAGTGAATTGAAAAATACTATTTCTTTTATTTTACAGTGCAAATATTTGTAATAAAAATAAATATAAGGTGAGCACTGTACACTTTGTATTCTGTGTTGAAATTGAAAACAATATATTTGAAAATGTGGAAAACATCCCAAAATATTTAAATACATGGTATTCTATTATTGTTTAGAAGTGTGATTAATCACACTTCTAATCGTGATTATTTTTTAATTACACAATCGTGATTAATTTTTTTAATCACTTGACAGCCCTAGTATAATCCTTAACATATTATTAGAGGAGCAGACTATCAGAAAAAGCTTGTTCCCCCAAGGAGTCAGAGCCAGCCTGGAGGCAGGACTTAAAACAGAACTAGTCTCCAGGCAACCTAATGAGCACATCTGACCTGTAGTAGCCTGCCTGATTGGCTACAGCACCTGATCAGTTGGAGGAGTCAGCCAACTGGCTTTTAAGCCCTGCAGCAGCTCAGTAGCTGCTCAAACTTTTGCTCATAGCTCCTATGCCTTCTAGCCCTGCCTCACTCCAGTGATCCTGATCCTGGCCCTTTCTTCTGATTCCTGGCTCTTGCCTCTGATTATGACTTTGTCTCTGACTCTGGGCTCTAACTCTGGTTCTGACCCTTGACTCTGATTACCAACTCCTGCTCTAAACACTAGGGCTGACTCCTGCTCTAACCACTGGACAGGACTGCCCATGTCTCTGTTGCTGACAGTTCATAGCTTTAAAAAAAATCATTTGGTGAGTTACATGTAATGGGGTAGGTCTGACACTGCCTCTTTCATGGTGTACCTCTACATAGCAGCTGGAGGTTTAATTTCCACCCCCACATGCACCCTGGACTGAGGCACCTATCTCTGAGAGAAGGGTGGGGCTTAGTACACACTCTTCTTGTTGGCATCTCCCCTAGGCTTGTTTAGGTGGCTTCCTGCCTAGCCTCCTGGCTTTTGTGGATTGCGTTCTTAGGTGACTGTCTCTCCCCATTCATTTCATAGGGACCCTAGGTGCCTAACTCAGTGTGTATCAGTTTTGTTCCTGTGATTTACCAGGTGCCTGAAAGTTAAGTGCCGTGATACTCAGTGATGCAACATCAAAGTTCCTTTGTGGATCCCACCCTTCCTGCCTGGTAACCCTTCTCAAGTGGGATCCTATTGTCTAGCTGTCCTTGGCCTCAAGCCAGTACTGAACTTCCCAAGTCTCCCCAGTACCTTAAGCACACCCATTACCTTAAGCACACCCTTTCCTGGAGCTCCACCATTGTGAGTATTCCTGTTCCTCCCTTGAGGGACATATGACAGTGTAAGCAAGTAACACACTGCCTCTGCAAAGGGAGTTCTAAGCATACACTCATGCTTCACTGCAGAAGAGCTATGCAGGTCTCTTGAAAAACAACAAAATGCTGCATGCCAAGCCCTGTCTCAGTTTCCTCACTCTAAGAGCCCTTTGGGATTTGGTTAGTGTTTTTTCTCTTCATGCTCCACCCTGCCCACTTCTGATCTCACCTCACCTCTTTTTTTCCCTCTCTCCAAAATGATTAGTAAGAGAGTCCTCCCATTATGGTCATCCTCAAAAGTGACCAACATCCCGTGTCAGATGATCCATTAGTTAACCAGCTTACCTGATAGGAGGGGTTTCTCTGGGCAATAGCTAATTCATTGTCTAATTGGGCTTGTATTTGAATAGGAGACCTACCAAATTAATGAGCCTTGATTGGTTTGGATTGTTTGCCCTGTGTCAACATCTTCTGGAATTCCAGTTCAAGACGAAGTTAAAAAGACAACAGTGAAGGGGCAGTACAAGCTTACTGCTAAAACGGTGTTCAGAAAACAAAATGGAATTTATAATTGATGCCTACACATGTTCACTAACCCAGCTCTGCATGGTTGTGGCTGTGACAATTTCCAAAAATCTCAACTAGCCAAGGAACCATACCTTAATGGTTAATACTATGGGAACAGCTACATCAGATTGCATGATGGAGAGAAAAGATGGGTGGAATAGTCTGTTCAGTTATCTATGCCTGCCATTATTTCCACAGGGTTGTTTGTTTGTTTGTTTTGGGGCTTTTTTTGTTCAGTTGGTTGGGTTTTTTGCCACTCCACTTTGGTCCTGATCCACACCCAAGGAAAATCATTCCATTGACTTCAATGGGCTCTGGATCAGGGCTCTAGGATCTGATAGTACGGCTTTAATCCGATCAAACTGCCACTTTCTTGAATAGGTATTGCCTGAGGTATTAACTGAGACATTTTTGAAAGCATTTGGATTTTCTAGAACAAGAGCTTCATGAAACTTCCATATGCTGCTAAATAACGGCAGAATCTGGATTCAGTATGTTGGGGTTGGCACATCAAAATAAACTGCAGAGGATCATACTTGTATTATTGGAAACCTGAAGAAACCATTTGCCTTGTGATCAGTTATCTGGCTACTAAATATCTTGGATGCCCTCCCATTACTGGACTGTCTGAAAATATAAATCAAGAGGCGAGACATGGTCTCATCACAGGTGAAACTGTGCTGAAATCCAAAATCACTTGAGCATATTATCTTTCTTAGTTAATCTGTCTGTGCTTTATTTACAATACCAATGTTAACTCAAGAGAAGTGCCTTGTTTTAATAGTCTCACAAGGATGTTCCAGAGGCTTTCCAATACATTCCTGCTAGAGTTTGGAGAAATATTTATTATAAAAAAAAATTTATCTAAATTTGGGGTTGGTTGTGTGTTACAATGGGAGCAATTTTAAGAATCTCTGAAATTGTTCAATGAAGCTTCACATATTAAACAAAATTGTGGTATTTAGATGGCTCTGAAAATGTCCTGCAAATATTTGTGCCATTGAAGAGCAATCACACAGATATATATGAAAAATAACCCTCAAAGTGGCTCAGCGTTGGCTGAAATAACGTATTAAAATGCAAATGATTTAGTACTAAAGTAGTAGTAGATAGGGCCTAAAGGCCCTAACTGAGATCATGGCTTCATTGTACTAGGCACTCTGGCCTGGATTCATGCAAGGAATTAGACATGGTGATGCTGAGCCTCAGAGCCTAACTTCTAGACACCTGGAAAATTCCTATCTCCTGAGTCCTAGTCCGGTGCTTTAACTATAAGACCATCTTTTACTCTTGTGAATGGGGCTTTCTCATCCAAAATGCAAGGATGGATGCAACATGTCTCTCACAAACCTTTCATATTTCTTTGGTATGTTCGCAGAATTTTACAACTAACTTGTACTGATTTTTTTCACTTATGAAGAGTGGTTCTTAGGTTTTTAAACAGAGTATTGTTTAATTTTGGTCTTTAACAGTGGGGGGATGTAGAAGAGAGAGAGAGAGGGATTCCCTTGTTAGGAGAAATGAACTGGTTTCTTTATTCAAAGGTTTCAGGTAAGTGAATCTTGGGCTGAATGCTTTGCAGTATTCACCCAGCTTTGTCAGAGACACTTGGTATGAAGGCATATATGCTATGTGTAAGTGAAAGAATATCCATCCTTCAAGAATTACTAGCATTCAAATAGCTACAAGAACATTTGACACACACAAACTTTGCATGACACACAGCACCTAGGACAAAATTCTGTTCTGAGTTACACCAGTGTAAACCCAATTACTTCAGTTCAATGGTTACTCCAGTTTTACACTGGTATTACAGTGAGGAGAATTTGGTGATATAATTACTGTTCATGTTAATCTATTCAAGGTCATTTATTGATGGGCAAGTGAAGTGTCATGGGTAACTGATCTCAACAAGTAATTATAAATAGAAATCCTCATCCAACGGAGGTGGTTCTAGCTAGGTGCTGCTGGCATCTGTTTCTGGTCCAATGCTATTCAAAATCTTTATCAATGATCTTGAAGAAAATATAAAATTGCTGGTAAAGTTTGCAGAAGGCTCAAATTGGTGGAGAGGTAAAGAATAATTATAAATAAAGGTGAATTCCAGAGAGTGATTTAGGTCACTTGTAACGTGGCCTCTGTGATGCTGTCTAAACAGGTTACCACCTCTGTGACATAGACAGACCAGCTCAGATCACAGCAACAGGGCAATTCATTTGTGTATGAATAGCCAAGAAGGGTTGAGTGTGTCAATATGTACTCAGGCCAATTCACTTATGCTGATAGAAATCAAGAGAGGATGTTGATTGTATTGTTAAAGCATGCCTTTAGCCAGAATCCACCTTGAATGGAACGGTACTATGGGTGAAGTTATAGCTGGTGTAAGGAAGTTATTGCCTAAGGATCTTTTGATTAGGGAAAATATTAAAGCTTTGTTCAGTCCAGGTAACCAGTCACAGGAAAGGAATGATCTTAAACCTGTGTCTGTTATGGGCAAGGATTTGCCTGGGGAGGGTTTTTCCAAAAGTTTGTCTTTGGAAAGTAGCTGTTTGGCTGTGAATGAAGTTTCTGAATGTCTGTCTAATGTCTCAGAAGTAAATCTGGAATTAGATCAAGCAAAGGGAGAGGAGAACAAGGAGATCTTGAATGAGCCTAGGATCCTTGTGAGCTGATGGCTTTGTCTAGTCAGCAGTTTGGGAAGCCAAGGATAGTGGAAGATGAGTGTCCTTATACCGTACCCATTACATGTGTGGAGAATTGTGACAGTGAAGGAAATGTGTCTGTCAGAGGTATTGATTTGCCTGTGGAGGGAGCTACCACTGTCTCCAAGCAGTTGTCTGTGAACAGCCCTGTGTGCTGGGACAAAGGAAATGAAATCCCAAGCTGTGTGTCTGGTAAAGGAGAATGTGTCTCCGGCTTTTCTTTGTCTGTGGAGCAGACAGAAGGTACCTTTCAGCCTGTGATGGTTGAGAATAGTGCAGATGTCTCAGAGTTGGTTCTGGATTCTACTAAAGCCCAGGAAGGGAATGGTCCTAAGTTTGTGTCTGCTAGGGAGAATGTCACTGTAACTCGGTTGCATCCAGTTAGTGTCAATGCAAAATCCCAGAGACCAGACAATTCTGGTGCTTGTATTTTGCCTGTTGCTAATGTGTGGCTGGGAAAGGGTGTAGCAACTCTGTCTGATCAGGGTGATACCCTAGCCAGGGCAGAAGGAGAGCAGGAAGGTGATTTGACTGTGTTACCTACTGATGGTGTGGAAACTTGTAGCAAGAAGGAAAAGATTCCTGAACTTGTGTGTGGCAAAGGAAAGGAAAGGAGAATGCTTCTAATCTTTTATTTAGTGAGTCTAGAAGTTTGCCTGTAAGGGGATTGTGTAGAAATCCGCCTGATGGGCCAGAGGTGATCCTGGATGTAAGTGAGACCCAGAAAGAGTCTGTTGTTCCTCAGGAAAGTGTTCCTTTAGAGCAAGCCCTTGGTGAAGAAGGTAAGGGCAGAATTTCGCTGAAGGGTGAATTGTTGCTTAGAGAAGCTCCTAGGGAAAGGATTCAGAGTAACAGCCGTGTTAGTCTGTATTCGCAAAAAGAAAAGGAGGACTTGTGGCACCTTAGAGACTAACCAATTTATTAGAGCATAAGCTTTCGTGAGCTATCCTCTTGGTAGTCTTTGCAAGCAGTTTACTGCACCTGAAGGGGGTGAAAGTGATTTAATCAAGAAAGTTTCAGTTCCTAACAGACAGAAATTTTCCTTTTGAAAAGTCAAAAGGATCCACTGACTTTCCTTTTGAAAGATCCAGTGTGGATAGCTCTGAGAAGGTCTCAGATGGAGTGAAAGCTGTTAAGTTGAACAGTCCTATAACCAAGTGGCTGTGTTTGGCTAACTTGTTGGGGAGACAAGGCTGTTGAGAGAGGAATGTCTCCATGCTGATTCTGTAAGCTTCTGTGTCTCAGGTTCAGAGGGAAGACTGGGTAGCTGAGTCTGAGAGCAGAACAGCTGTGCAGCTAATCTCTCGAATGCAGGGGATGGCAGGTATACTCTCATCTCTACACACTTTGGATATGACTTGTAGTCTCTCAGTGAACTTAACATCTAATTCCATGTGGAAACAGAGGTTGGTAAGGGAAGGACAACAGAACATTGAGTCTAGCTTGTTAGTGAAAATGGATGGTATCTCTTTAAGACAGAGTCCAGCTTGGAATTGGTAGCAGTTAAGGATCTGAAAACTGGTGAACTGGCTCCTGTCTGTGGTAATGCAAATTACTTGGCTTGGCAGGGAGAAGAAGGACTTGCTAATAGCTGTTAGCACAGAGAGCACACCCAATCAGCTAGTGAATTCTGTTAAGCAAGAGAAACCAGGGTTTGATCCTTCAGGACAAGGAGGAAAGAGAGACCTTAATTTTGCAAAGGGAAGCCACAGGTTAACCCTAAAACGCCAAAACCCCAATGGTATTAAGCCAAAGGTGTGGCATGACAAAAATGATTGTAGATGGACACTTACAATGAATTTGTTGTTATTGCGGATGGTGATTGTTGTAACTAATGTGTTGCTATTACCAAGAATTGTAAAAATGTACAATGTGTCTAATCTTCTGAAAAAACCCTTTAACATGTTAAAAGGAATACATGAGAACACACTTGGTGTTAGAAGGCCTTGTTGTGCTAATGTTGCACAGTTAGTGCCTGTAAACAGTCTTGGAACTTTTCACAGGAGAAAAGACATTCCAAACCTGATGTGCTGTACGAAAAGGTGGGTATTGTAAGAATGCTTGATAGAGATCTTGTAGGCGTTTGTCTCTGTCTGAGGGGTTGGAGCAAATGCAGTTGTATCGTAGAGCTTGGCTGTAGACAATGGATCGTGTGGTGTGGTCTGGGTGAAAGCTGGAGGCATGTAGGTAGGAATAGCGGTCCGTAGGTTTCCGGTATAGGGTGGTGGTTATGTGACCATTGCTTGTTAGCACCATAGTGTCCAGGAAGTGGATCTTTTGTGTGGACTGGTCCAGGCTGAGGTTGATGGTGGGATGAAAATTGTTGAAATCATGGTGGAATTCCTCAAGGGCTTCTTTTCCATGGGTCCAGATGATGAAGATGTCATCAATGTAGCGCAAGTAGAGTAGGGGCATTAGGGGACGAGAGCTGAGGAAGCGTTGTTCTAAGTCAGCCATAAAAATGTTGGCATACCGTGGGGCCATGCAGGTACCCATAGCAGTGCCGCTGATTTGAAGGTATACATTGTCCCCAAATGTGAAATAGTTATGGGTGAGGACAAAGTCACAAAGTTCAGCCACCAGGTTTGCCATGACATTATCAGGGATACTGTTTCTGATGGCTTGTAGTCCATCTTTGTGCGGAATGTTGGTGTAGAGGGCTTCTACATCCATAGTGGCCAGGATGGTGTTATCAGGAAGATCACCGATGGACTGTAGTTTCCTCAGGAAGTCAGTGGTGTCTCGAAGATAGCTGGGAATGCTGAAAGTGTAGGGCCTGAGGAGAGAATCTACATAGCCAGACAATCCTGCTGTCAGGGTGCCAATGCCTGAGATGATGGGGCGCCCAGGATTTCCAGGTTTATGGATCTTGGGTAAAAGAATATCCCTGGTCATGGTTCTAGGGGTGTGTCTGTGCGGATTTGTTCTTGTGCTTTTTCAGGAAGTTTCTTGAGCAGATGATGTAGTTTCTTTTGGTAACCCTGAGTGGGATCAGAGGATAATGGCTTGTAGAAAGTGGTGTTGAAGAGCTGCCTAGCAGCTTCTTGTTATATTCCGACCTATTCATGATGATGACAGCACCTCCTTTGTCAGCCTTTTTGATTATGATGTCAGAGTTGTTTCTGAGGCTGTGGATGGCATTGTGTTCTGCACAGCTGAGGTTATGGGGCAAGTGATGCTGCTTTCCCACAATTTCAGCCCATGCACATCGGCAAAAGCGCTCTATGTAGCAGTCCAGTCTGTTGTTTCAACCTTCAGGAGGAGTCCACCCAGAATCCTTCTTTTTGTAGTGTTGGTAGGAAGGTCTCTGTGGGTTAGTATGTTGTTCAGAGGTGTGTTGGAAATATTCCTTGAGACGGAGACGTCGAAAATAGGATTCTAGGTCACCACAGAACTGTATCACGTTCGTGAGGGTGGAGGGGCAGAAGGAGAGGCCCCGAGATAGGACAGATTCTTCTGCTGGGCTAAGAGTATAGTTGGATAGATTAACAATATTGCTGGGTGGGTTAAGGGAACCATTGTTGTGGCCCCTTGTGGCATGTAGTAGTTTAGATAGTTTAGTGTCCTTTTTCTTTTGTAGAGAAGAAAAGTGTGTGTTGTAAGTGGCTTGTCTAGTTTTTGTAAAGTCTAGCCACGAGGAAGTTTGTGTGGAAGGTTGTTTTTTTATGAGAGTATCCAGTTTTGAGAACTCATTCTTAATCTTTCCCTGTTTGCTGTAGAGGATGTTGATCAGGTGGTTCCGCAGTTTCTTTGAGAGTGTGTGGCACAAGCTGTCAGCATAGTCTGTGTGGTACGTAGATTGTAATGGATTTTTTTACCTTTGTCCTTTTGGTATGATGTCCATCTGTTTGCATTTCGAAAGGAAGATGTCTGTCCGCATCTGTACGAGTTTTTTCATGAAGTTGATAATTTCCACTCCATACGGCTAAATTCAGTGCCTTGCATAATGACAGATTTCAGAGTAGCAGTTGCTACTCTGGAACCTGTATGAAAAGTGAAACTGAGGCACAATACCATATTGCTTTCAAGGCTAAATGCCAAGATTCCTATACTATGGACATTAATATGTACATTGACTTGATGTTAATTGCGTTCCAAACATTTGTCAAAGCTTGTGTGGATAAAGTAGTATGTTCTTTAGCTCTTGGCAAGATCACATGAGACATACAGGAACCATGCTACAAGGGCAGATCCAATCCATTATTGTTCTAACCAAGTTTTACCTTGAGTTTGTAAAAAGATTCAATCGTGTTATGGAACAGGAATCTGATAAACCCTTTCTGTTATACACTGGTATGGCTTCTAACCCAGTACACGCTGTAATGAGACAGAACCCAGGATGGGGAGCTCTTGAGATGCATTCAGTGATGTTTGTGTCATCCCTTCCTGCATCAATTTTGTGTTAGGAGTGTGATGTTATCAGTGTAATACATCATCTTAATAAAATTATTATATCATTGAAAGGTGACAGGGCCAGAAAGAGTTAATTAACTCACAGACTGACCTGACCCAAGGCCGAACTTTAGAGACTGGTTAGGAAGATATGTAAATGAATAGAGCTTTGAAATGGAAGCCTGTATTGTTAGAGATAGAAGAGTAGATGTTTGCTCAGATCTTGTGATGTAAGCCAACAAGTCTTGTCTATTGCTGTAGCTTTGATTCAAAAATCAAAAAAGGAATATTAACATATACTTGAGTGAAATAATATTATTGTCTATGTCTCTTTGAAGGTTGTGATAACCTGTATCTGAACTGTTTAATGGATAAATTATCCTGTGCTTATTGCCATGATGTTTGGAAGAAGGAAAGTTAAGCCTATTGTTTTCTCAGGCCAAAAGGCTGCAGGAAATGTATAAAAACCTTGGGACACAATCCTTCTTCATCTCAGATCTGCTTTGGGTTTCAAGAAGGGGAAACCCTGAGCCATAAGGATTGAGATCCCCAGTCACCGACTGGAGTCACCCTGAATATGGACATTGGACTATAACCTCTGGACAATTTTTAAAAGGACTTTTGGCCACTACAAACTCATCTCTGCTAGGTATCTGAACCTCAAGAATTGAACTCAAGTCTGTATGTGTTTTGATCTTTTAACCAAAACGCTCTTTTCTTTTTTAATAAATTTTAGTTTAGTTAACAAGAATTGACTAAAGCGTGTATTTTGGGTAAGATCTGAGTTATCATTTGACCTGGGTGTGGGGCTGATCCTTTGGGGTTGGAAGAACCTTTTCTTTTATATGATGAGATAAGATTTTCAGAATTTATCATCATATGTTTGACATGTGTGTCTGGATGGAGGCCTGAGGCTGGGTACTTTAAGGAAACTGCATTATTTGGACTTCTGAGTAACCAGTGAGGTAATGCAGAAGTTGTTTTGTGCTGGCTTGGTAAATCTAAGTACCGGAATATCCATCAGCTTTTGGGATTTGTCTGACCCATTCTGTTTGCAGTTCACCCTGAGTGACCTGAGCTGGCTCCCACGGGCAGCACCATCACAGTGGCATAATGTTTAAATATGAATTTACTTGATGTGTAAAACTGCATGAAAACTAATGAAGAATTGTTTCTGGCTAACACATTGTGTTTACATTATGTTTACCCACGGGCGAGAGGGGACATGTTGACTTCAAAGTGTGGGTTCAACAATGGGGAATCTACAGACCCATGCTGTGATGAAAACATTTGCCAGACTCTTTTCAGCTGTAAGAAGGGACCCTGGGAGCGATTCTATATCTCTGATCTATTTGGATGCTGTCAGAGGGCATCCAGGATGCAAGACAGAGGTCCCCAAAGCCATTTTGGGCAACCCTGAGAGATGCACGGGGAAACTAGCAAACACCATATCATTGCTATAATTTGAATTTACAAACTCTGACTCACTTGTTATTATATTACCTGCTTTAATCTCTCAATAATTCTCATTCATTTTTCTTAGCTAATAAATCTTTACTTGGTTTACTAAAGGATTGGCTATCAGTGTTGTTTTGGTGTCAGATCCAGAGCATCAATTGACTGGGGGTAATCTAATGTGTGGTGATTTTTGGTTTTAACAACCTTTCATCACAGAAGTCCCACTTCTCTGAGTAGCAAGATGCGCTGAAGAGCCTAAGGGGACTGTGAGTGGCTCCACAGTGAGACCGATATAGTAGTCCAGGAGTGCACATTTGTTACTGGCTTGGTGGAATCTTTATAGAATATGCCACCAGTCTGGTGTGTCTGCCCTGTTTACTGACAGGCTGAATTGAGAGTTTCACTCTTAGCTGTGAGCCACATACTAGACAGCCTCATTTGAGCAACATGCATTTTTAATAAAGCCAAATACAAGATCATGCATCTAGGAACAAAGAATGCAGGTAACAGTGTAGGCTGAAGGACACTATCCTGGAAGGCAGTGAATTTGAAAATGACTTTACAAAGACTCCTGGTAGATAATCAACTAGACATGAGTACCCAGTGCCATGTCACAGCTATGACAACTAATGCAATTATTAAGCAGGGGAATACTGAGAAGGAGTAGGGAGATAATACCTCCATCTATACACAGCATTAGTGAAACCATTACTGGAATAACATGTCTAGGTCTGGGTCAACATTTCAAGAAGGATGTTGACAAATTAGAAGGGTTCAGAAAAGAGCTACACACCTTTATTGAGTTCTGGAAAGCCTTCCTTACAGTGACAGACTAAAGGATCTCAATCTATTGAGCTTATCCAAGAGAAGGTTAGGAAATAACTTGATCACAATGCATAAGTACTGGGGGAAAGATTTCTGATAGCAGATGGCTGTTTAATCTAGCAGACAAAGGCCCAGTAAGATCCTATGAATAGAAGCTGAAACGAGACAAATTGAGCCCAGAAATAAGGCACATATAATTAACAGTGAGAGTATCAACTGTTGGAACCCTTACAAAGGGAAATTCTCCATCACTTGAAGTCCTTACATTGAGATTTGGTATCTTTCTAAAAAGATATTCTGAAACCTAAAAAGATTTTGAAGCTCAACTGGAGCTCAGTGAAATTCTACACCCTGTGTGAGCAGGAGATCAGTTTAGATTATCACAATGGTACCTTCTTGCCTATAAATCTGTGAATCATTAGCTTTTTCCTTATCAGTCATTATGGTAAAGAGTAAGTGAGGAGACTTGGTTCCCAAATGATGCAGTACATTTTCATGAGATGTTTTCAAGGCTGTGGAAATCCCTTTTGAGCAAACCCTTTTGAATGGTGGGGTTGGCAGGCACCCTGACATGATGGAGAGACACTGAATACAAAATGGCAGCTAACATTGCCAAAAATGCATATGGAGAAAAGCTTTACAGAGGACCCAACAACCATGAAACTGCAATAAGGACAGGGCCCTTTTAATTAGTCATAGCAGACATGTTTGTCTGTGTGCCTCCTCTCTTGAGCTCTGTGCTCAGCAAAGCTTGGCTTGACCTGAGAATCAGACCCAAATGTCTCACTCAGTGGGTCCAATCCTTCAATCACATACATGAATGTGAGTTGTTTCACTGAACTGTGTGAGAATATTTAGAGGTTTAAAGTTACGCATGTGCAAAAGTGTTTGGAGAATCAGGGCCTAAAACGAGACTGCACTCACAACTAATGGACATCATCTATGCAGGACTGTGAGGAAGAAAGCTCTTGAAGGGAACACAATCACACAGCAATGAAGAAAAATATTTTTTGCACTATCAGTTTGAAATCACTTAACTTAAAAACATGCAATAAAAATACAGTATGCAAGAAAAATACATCTCCTTAGTATGGCATTATTATACCCTATACGTTCATATGTATTCATGAAAGGAAAAAGTGGAAACTGACTAAGAGGATATGTGAATTTCTTTGAAGAAATCCATGCAGTCAGATAGACAGAATTCCATTGAAATGAAACTCATTTGGCTAATGATGAATTTTTTGAGTGTAAACAGTTTTTTTGGTTGCCATTTAGAAGACATTTGTACCAAGTGGGCGAAATGTAATAATTTTAAAAAAAAAGTCTGAGTAAGAACTCATTTTATGTTAAACAAAAGATTTCACCAGCTTTCCCGAGGCAGAATTTACAGGAACTAACACAACAAATAATGACAGGTTTCAGAGTAACAGCCATGTTAGTCTGTATTCGCAAAAAGAAAAGGAGTACTTGTGGCACCTTAGAGACTAACCAATTTATTTGAGCATAAACTTTGAAGTGAGCTGTAGCCACAAGTACTCCTTTTCTTCTTACAACAAATAATGAGCCGGATGGCTGTTGGCCCTAATATGCATATTTATCAGTCTCAATAAAGCTGGCAGTTTGCCACGTTTAAACTTAGCTCTGTCATTCAGATTCTCCTGTGCAAATGAAGAGACTTTGCTTGTACAGCTGAATCCATTTAGACACTTTTATTCCCCCTTCTTCATCCTCTGGAGAGAGTTCATGTAAGAGATGCTGATAAACATTCCACATACAGTGCTAAAAATCCATTATCTGAAGAATAGTGAAGAAACCGTTTTGATAAGATGGAACTGTCTGAAGGTCAGGTTTAAATAGATGTATAATGTTAGCCACGCTTGATTGGCTATAGTTTTAGCATGTATTGCTGAATGACTACTTAAATATTGACGTTAAGCAAATTCAAAACACTACTTAAAATCAGAAGCAAAGGCAAAATTCAGGATAATAAGATGAGGCTTAGCCACTATTTTATGTATGTATTATAAACTGCAGGAAATAATATCTAGGTGTTCTAATAAACAGACTCTTAAGTACAGGACACAGTGTTAATATATCACCCTAGTTGTCCTGAGAAAATAAGAGTCTGGTCCAGTGTTCATTTAAGCCAATAGGAAGACTCTAATTGACCTTAAAATTCAAAGGACCAGACTCAAATTGCAGAACAGATGTTTGGGCTAACTGTGCTGTAATCTGATTCCTATTTAGTAGCTGCCAGAGCGGGTATGTGATTCTCATACTACCAAGATGAGTTGCTGTTCTCTTGCCGTAATCTCTGAGAACCATAAGGTGCCTTCCCCTGAAAAAGAGACAGAAGAATCAAGAATCTTCCCAACATGAAACTTGAACAATCCTCCCATCAAATGGGAGGGGATTAATGGGTTCCCTGAGATACCAGGGTTATAGGCCTTAGGCATCAGAAGAACCAGGGGCACCATGTGTAACTCCACTGCCACTGAAAGCACAGGCTGCCTCCTATTATGGCAGTACATTATTAGCCCTGTGAGAGTTAATGATACATGTGTGCTTGCACAGCCTTTCCTAAATAATCTGTTTTGACAAAACAGAAGGATTTGTCTTTCAACGCTGGTACTATTTTGAATCTGATCATGTTAATTTGAAAAAATATAATTATGATGGGCCAAATCCTCAGCCAGTGTAAATAGGCAAAATTACATTGAAGTCAGTGAAACTACACAGACATAAACCAGCTGAGGATCTAACTCAGCCTATCTAAAGATGGTAAGAGACAGATCTGAGGCTGTATCATAGTGTTTTTTTATACTATTTCCTTTTCAGATTGCCTGGACAACTTGGGCTCTATAAATCATGGTATAGCTATCCCATGATGGGTAAAATGGCTTAATTAAACCCTACCACTTACACTCAGGGTATGTCTACACTACGAAATTAGGTGGAATTTATAGAAGTTGGTTTTGTAGAAAGTGTTTTTATACAGTTGATTGTGTGTGTCCCCACACAAATGCTCTAAGTGCATGCAGTCAGCGGAGTGTGTCCACAGTACAGAGGCAACCGTCGACTCCCGGAGTGTTGCACTGTGGGTGGCTATCCCACAGTTCCCGCAGTCTGTGCCGCCCATTTGAATTCTGGGTAGAAATCCCAGTGCCTGATGGGGCTAAAACTTTGTCGCGGGTGGTTCTGGGTACATATCGTCAGGCCCCTGTTCCCTCCCTCCCTCCATGAAAGCAAGGGCAGACAATCGTTTTGAGCCTTTTTTCTTGAGTTACCTGTGCAGACACCATACCATGGCAAGCATGGAGCCCACTCAGCTCACCGTCACCGTATGTCTCCTGGGTGCTGGCAGACGTGGTACTGCATTGCTACAAAGCAGCAGTTTATTGCCTTTTGGCAGCAGACAGTGCAGTATGACTGGGAGCCATCATCGACATTGTTCAGGGTGCTCTTTTAACCGACCTCGTGCCTGGGCAAACATGGGAGTGACTCAACCAGGTCATTTCCCTTGTTTTGTCTCATGGCGATTGAGTCCTACCAGCAGTGCACTGTCTTTTAACCTCCAGCTAGCAGAAGATGATGGCTAGTCGTCATACTGCACCGTCTTCTGCCAAGCACCCAGAAGATGAAGATGGCCAGCGGTTGTACTGCACAGTCTGCTGCCAGCAAGATGTATAAAGATAGATGAAGTGGCTCAAAACAAGAAATAGACCAGATTTGTTTTGTATTCATTTTCTCCTCCCTCCCTCTGTGAAATCAACAGCCTGCTAAACCCAGTTTTGATTCTATCCTTCAGGTTTTGAGTTCTATCCTTGAGGGGGCCATTCAGTTTCTCACAAAGCCACCCCCTTTGTTGATTTTAATTCCCCGTAAGCCAACCCTGTAAGCCATGTCGTCAGTCGCCCCTACCTCCGTCAGGGCAACGGCAGACAATCGTTCCGCGCCTTTTTTTTGTGCAGACGCCATACCACAGCAAGCATGGAGCCCGCTCAGATCACTTTGGCAATTAGGAGCACATTAAACACCAGGCACATTATCCAGCAGTATATGCAGCACCAGAACCTGGCAAAGCGATACTGGGAGAGTAGGCGACGTCAGTGCAGTGACGTGAGTGATGAGGACATGGACACAGACTTCTCTCAAAGCAGGGGCCCTGGCAATGTGGGCATCATGGTGCTAATGGGGCAGGTTCATGCAGTGGAACGCCGATTCTGGGCTCGGGAAACAAGCGCAGACTGGTGGGACTGCATAGTGTTGCAGGTCTGGGACGATTCCCAGTGGTTGCGAAACTTTCGCGTGCGTAAGGGCACTTTCATGGAACTTTGTGACTTGCTTTCCCCTGCCTTGAGGTGCAAGAATACCAAGATGAGAGCAGCCCTCACAGTTGAGAAGTGAGTGGCAATAGCCCTGTGGAAGCTTGCAACACCAGACAGCTACCGGTCAGTCGGGAATCAATTTGGAGTGGGCAAATCTACTGTGGGGGCTGCTGTGATGCAAGTAGCCAATGCAATCAAAGATCTGCTGATATCAAGGGTAGTGACCCTGGGAAATGTGCAGGTCATAGTGGATGGCTTTGCTGCATTGGGATTCCCTAACTGTGGTGGGGCCATAGACGGAACCCATATCCCTATCTTGGCACCGAAGCACCAAGCCGGCGAGTACATAAACTGCAAGGGGTACTTTTCGATAGTGCTGCAAGCACTGGTGGATCACAAGGGACGTTTCACCAACATCAACGTGGGATAGCCGGGAAAGATACATGACGCTCTCATCTTCAGGAACGCTGGTCTGTTTCAAAAGCTGCAGGAAGGGACTTTATTCCCAGACCAGAAAATAACCATTGGGGATGTTGAAATGCCTATAGTTATCCTTGGGGACCCAGCCTACCCCTTAATGCCATGGCTCATGAAGCCGTACACAGGCAGCCTGGACAGTAGTCAGGAGCTGTTCAACTACAGGCTGAGCAAGTGCAGAATGGTGGTAGAATGTGCATTTGGACATTTAAAAGCACGCTGGCGCAGTTTACTGACTCAGTTAGACCTCAGCAAAACCAATATTCCCACTGATATTACTGCTTGCTGTGCGCTCCACAATATCTGTGAGAGTAAGGGGGAGACATTTATGGTGGGGTGGGAGGTTGAGGCAAATCGCCTGGCTGCTGGTTTCGAACAGCCAGACACCAGGGCGGTTAGAAGAGCACAGGAGGGCGTGGTGCACATCAGAAAAGCTTTGAAAACCAGTTTCATGACTGGCCAGGCTAAGGTGTGAAAGTTCTGTTTGTTTCTGCTTGATGAAACCCCCTGCCCCTTGGTTCACTCTACTTCCCTGTAAGCTAACTACCGTCCCCTCCTCCCTTCGATCACCGCTTGCAGAGGCAATAAAGTCATTGTTGCTTCACATTCATGCATTCTTTATTCATTCATCACACAAATAGGGGGATAACTACCAAGGTAGCCCAGGAGGGGTGGTGGAGGAGAGAAGCACCAGGAGGGGTGGTGGAGGAGGGAAGGTCAAGGCCACACAGCACTTTAAAAGTTTAAAATTTATTGAATGCCAGCCTTCCATTGCTTGGGCAATCCTCTGGGGTGGAGTGGCCGGGTGGCCGGAGGCCCCCCACTGCATTCTTGGGCGTCTGGGTGAGGAGGCTATGGAACTTGGGGAGGAGGGCGGTTGGTTACACAGGGGCTGTAGTGGTGGTCTGTGCTCCTGCTGCCTTTTCTGCAGCTCAACCTAGTGACAGAGGATGTGGAAAAAGCTAATGTACTCAATGCTTTTTTTGCCTCTGTTTTCACTAACAAGGTCAGCTCCCAGACTGCTGCGCTGGGCATCACAAAATGGGGAAGAGATGGCCAGCCCTCTGTGGAGATAGAGGTGGTTAGGGACTATTTAGAAAAGCTGGACGTGCACAAGTCCATGGGGCCGGACGAGTTGCATCCGAGAGTGCTGAAGGAATTGGCGGCTGTGATTGCAGAGCCATTGGCCATTATCTTTGAAAACTCGTGGCGAACCGGGGAAGTCCCGGATGACTGGAAAAAGGCTAATGTAGTGCCAATCTTTAAAAAAGGGAAGAAGGAGGATCCTGGGAACTACAGGCCAGTCAGCCTCACTTCAGTCCCTGGAAAAATCATGGAGCAGGTCCTCAAAGAATCAATCCTGAAGCACTTGCATGAGAGGAAAGTGATCAGGAACAGCCAGCATGGATTCACCAAGGGAAGGTCATGCCTGACTAATCTAATTGCCTTTTATGATGAGATTACTGGTTCTGTGGATGAAGGGAAAGCAGTGGATGTATTGTTTCTTGACTTTAGCAAAGCTTTTGACACGGTCTCCCACAGTATTCTTGTCAGCAAGATAAGGAAGTATGGGCTGGATGAATGCACTATAAGGTGGGTAGAAAGCTGGCTAGATTGTCGGGCTCAACGGATAGTGATCAATGGCTCCATATCTAGTTGGCAGCCGGTATCAAGTGGAGTACCCCAAGGGTCGGTCCTGGGGCCAGTTTTGTTCAATATCTTCATAAATGATCTGGAGGATGGTGTGGATTGCACTCTCAGCAAATTTGCAGATGATACTAAACTGGGAGGAGTGGTAGATACGCTGGAGGGGAGGGATAGAATACAGAAAGACCTAGACAAATTGGAGGATTGGGCCAAAAGAAATCTGATGAGGTTCAATAAGGAATTTTCTTATATTTGCAATATAAGTAATTATTATTTGCAAAAACAATATCTTCATCAATGATTTAGATAATGACATAGAGAGTACACTTGCAAAACACTGTTGCAAAAAAAACAAACATCATTCTTGGATGTATTAGCAGGAGTATTGTAAGCAAGACATGAGAAGTAATTCTTCCACTCTACTCTGCACTGATTAGGCCTCAGCTGGAGTAGTGTGTCCAGTTCTGGGTGCCATATTTCAGGAACGATGTGGACAAATTTGAGAAAGTCCAGAGAAGAGCAACAAAAATGATTAAAGGTCTAGAAAACATGACCTATAAGGGAAGATTGAAAAATTGGGTTTGTTTAGTCTGGAGAAGAGAAGACAGAGGGGACATGATAACTGTATTCAAGTACATAAAAGGTTGTTACAAGAAGGAGGGAGAAGAACTGTTCTGAGGATAGGACAAGAAGCAATGGGCTTAAATTGCAGCAAGGATGGTTTAGGTTGGACATTAGGAAAAACTTCCTGTCAGGGTGGTTAAGCACTGGAATAAATTGCCTGGGGAGGTTGTGAAATCTCCGTCATTGGAAATTTTTAAGAGTGGTTTAGACAAACACACCTGTCAGGAATGTTCTAGATAATACTTAGTCTTGCCATGAGTGCAGGGGACTGGACTAGATAACCTCTTGAGGTTCCTTCCAGTCCTATGATTCTGTGCGGAATAAGGTACTTCTAAATGGAAGGATATCAGAATTTGCCTCATAGCAATATGAGGAAACAAATTACATCAATAAAAAAC
This sequence comes from Lepidochelys olivacea, assembly GCF_965140295.1. Taxonomy (NCBI): domain Eukaryota; kingdom Metazoa; phylum Chordata; order Testudines; family Cheloniidae; genus Lepidochelys; species Lepidochelys olivacea. The sequence continues at coordinate 36,235,570 of NC_140411.1, read as the reverse complement.
TAACTGCCTATAATGTTATTTCCATGCCACCATATTAAAACCCCTCATCTTTAGAACTCAGCACTGACTAAAAGGAGAGCCCATTAATACTCCAATTCTAATAGCCCGGATTCCTCTCCCCATACAGCGATCAGAACCTGTACCTCCCATTCGGTCCAGGCTGGAGCTCTTTTGCGATTCTGGGACTCCATCATGGTCACCTCTGCTGATGAGTTCTGCATGGTCACCTCTGCTGATGAGCTCTGGCCAGTGTGGCAAGCTGCAGGTGACCATGCAAACAGGAAACTGAAATTCAAATGTTTGCGGGCCTTTTCCTGTCTACCTGGCCAGTGCATCTGAGTTGAGAGTGCTGTCCAGAGTGGTCACAATGGAGCACTCTGGGATAGCTCCTGGAAGCCAGTAACATCTAATTGCATTCACAGTACCCCAAATTCGACCCGGCAAGGTCAATTTCTGCGCTCCTCCCCTTGTCGGGGGTGGAGTAAGGAAATTGATTTTAAGAGCCCTTTAAGTCGAAAAAAAGGGCTTCGTGGTGTGGACGGGTGCAGGGTTAAATCGATTTAACGCTGCTAAATTTGACCTCAACTCCTAGTGTATACCAGGGCTCAGACTTCCACCAACCAGGTCACATACACTTACCAAAGGGTAACGAAGTCTTAATTTGGTGTAAGCGTCATATTGAAGAGCTAAAAAAAAATGTATGACACATACATTAAAACAGAGTTGGTTACCTCTTTTTAGTTGCTTCTTTTGCTTCACTCCAGATGTGGCCTATCCATGTATGAGATACACCAATTTAGATTTCCTTACACTCAGACTCAGTGGACCAGAGTCAGAAGTGATATGGAAAGGTTGTGGGGGTAGGGGGGAGATAGCTACACATTAGTGTGTCTATGAATGCATCTAAAGGCAAAATCTGCTGTCTGCTATGCTAGAATAAAGTTGGAGTAACTCCCCCTGAAAGCTAGTTGAGTTTCTCCAGATTTCTGTTGTATAAACGAGAAGAATTTGGCTCTTAGAAACCCACCCATTCACCAGCACAATGTACACTCTCCTTTAGGCATTATCCTGAAATCAGTATTCAGTATGGAAGGGATTAAGTGTTGATTTCTCTAAATTCCTCCAAAAATAACTAAGTCATTAAATCCCTGATACGGCAAGTATTTGTCTTACATTTCTTATATTGGTTTATACTATTTAGTGATTGAACATACCAGGGAATCACCATGAGCAAATGTTAAAGAATTTTTATACTGTAAATAGCAGGAAGCAGGATATAAAACTTAAAGGAAGAGAGAACAAAAATAACTTTTTTTAACTAGGGTCATCTTCATATTGATGCCATATTAAAACAATAACAATAATAGTTCAGTTATTAATAAAGAGTTAAATAACTGTATGATATATCTAATTGATTTACAAATATCAAATCTCTAGTGGAAAAAATTCTAATTGATCAACATACTTCATTGCTATTGTTTGCAGCCTCCTCCATTCACAGCTGTCACTTTCACAGTAACACATCTAAAATTGCCCCCTGTTCACTTATGTGCTTCTGTTTAGTTGGGGGTGGGGTTCAGTTCTGCTACTGGGTTCCATTTAGATTTGTAGATTAAGGCCAGAAGGGACCACTGTGATCATCTAGTGTTGCCTCCTGTATCACACTGGCAACTAGAGAGCATGTCTTTGAGAAAAACATCCAATCTTGATTAGAAGTATTTCCGGTACCAAATACAGAGGTTATATCACCTCTCTATTCCTACTCAGTATTCCTCTGTTTATACATCCCAGGATTGCATTAACCCTTTTGGCCACACCAGCGCACTGGGAGCTCATGTTCAGCTGATAAACTCTTTTTTCAGAGCCACAGCTGTCCAGGATAACGTCCCCGCATTCTGCAAGCATGGCTTACGTAACTCTTTGTTCCCCGATGTATAGCTTTACATTTGGCCTTATGAAAACACAGATTCAGATTGCTCTGTATCAGTGACCTATCCTCGTCATTATTTTACCAGTGCTTAATTTGTGCCAGGGCTGAGCCCCAGCACCTCTAGGTTGGCAGTTCATAGTCCTGGCATCTCTGGAATTGCTGCATCAGTTATGAATGTAAAAAAATTGATTGAGCCCCGGCACCTATTTAATTATGAATTAAGCACTGCTATTTACCACTCCCTCAATCTCTGTGTCATCTGCAGGGCTGGCTCTAGGCACCAGCAAAAGAAGCAGATGCTTGGGGCAGCACATTTCCAGGGGTGGCATTCCAGTGCCAGCCACACCATCCCTAGAAATGTGTCCCTGCAGCCCCAGCTCGCCCACGCTCTGCCTCCGCCTGCTCCCCTGAGCGCGCTGCCGCCGCTCTGCTTCTCCCCCCTCCTTCTCAAGCTTGCCGTGCGCAAAACTGCTGTTTCACGCGGCAAGCCTGGGAGGGAGGGGGGGAGGGAGGAGAAGCCAAGTGGCGGCGCGCTCAGGGGAGGCAGTGGTGGTGGAGCGGAGGTGAGCTGGAGCGGGGAGCGGTTCCTCTATCCCCCCCCCCCCCCCGTTACTTCCTGTGCTCCCCCGCCCACCCTCACTCACCTCCACTCCACCTGCTCCTCTGAACACACTGCCTCTCCCTCTAGAGGGAGGGGGGAGAAGCGGAGTGGCGGCGTGTTCAGGGGAGCAGGCGGAGTGGAGGTGAGCTAGGGCGGAGGGCTGCGGGGGGGGAGCTGCAGGAAGCAATGGGGGGGGGAATGCGGCACGCCCGGGGGAGGAGGCGCAGCCAGGGATTTGGGGAAGGGGTTGGGAAGGGGGGGAGTTGGGGCAGAACCGGGCATGAAAAAAAAGCAAGGGCAGCCAAAAATTTTTTTGCTTGGGGCAGCAAAAATCCTAGAGCCGGCCCTGCTCATCTGCCAACTTTACCAGGGATTATTTTATATTTTCTTCCAAATGATTGATAAAAATGTTATATAGTGTTGGGCCAAGAACTGATCCCTGGGGGACACCATTGGAAACACACCCACTCATTGATGATTCTCCATTTACAATTACATTTTGAGACATATCAGCTAGCCAGTTTTCGTCTGGGGCTGTGTAAATAACTGCTTTGTCAGTTCATTGGCAGTTCTGAAATGAAATATTTCATATTGATATTGATTTTTTAAAAAAAACAAGTTTTTTTTTTCAAATACAATGGAAGGAAATTGCTTCCTAGTCACTGTAGTGAGCTGAAATTCCTGGAAGAAGGGATTGCCCTGCCTGCTGTTTTACCATTTCATATCGGGACTATACATGTATAGTGTGTATGTGTAAATAAAACAAGTCACACTTAGACTATATCCAGACTGCAGCTGCCTGAAAGACTCCAGAAACCTGTTACTGCCCAACTGTGGTGTCAGAATGGGACAGTGGGCTCTGAAGAAAGGGCAACAATACTAATTTGTTAGATGGAAATTGAAATACTTACATCTCAGAGTGAAGAAGACACCCACATTTTTTAGACAACGATGAAACTAAATCTCCCCATAGAGGAGAAAAGGACAGCCAACTAATATACACCCCTCCTCCCATTCTATTGAAAGCTTTGCTATGGACTTCCATAGATGCAGAATTGGGCTCTTAAGGACACTGGATATTTTAATAATTTGAATTGATTTCTGAGATGTTCTAATAGTTTGGAGCTGTGATCTCAAGGATAATATTGTTGTGTTAAGCACTTAAGCTAGAGTAATTGACAGTTCCCATAACTTCGTTAATGGACATGGACTTAGTTTAGAAAGATACATAAATATCAATATGAATACCGTGAAGTAGCAATTTGACAGATGAAAGAGTCTTGAAAATTCAGCCCATTTAATCATGCCCTCCTGCTTTCTCATTTAACCCAAGTGCTACTGAATTTTTTTTAAAATAGTATCCCTTTGATAGCTCTACAGAGGGACATGAGAAGTTCAAACCTGTGTTAGGAATGAAGAAAATTGGACCAAGTGTTCACACAATGTAACACAAATGTATTTCCAAGAGACTGGTAGTATAACATAAGCATTTGTGTTTAACCTTTAAAAGACAGCTTGAGAAAAGGCTTTTTTGAGCTGTTGTGTAATAAATCAAGTGAAAATGCACCACTTACCATAATGGTAACTGATTCCAGTAATGCCTCTGAACTGAATGACTGTAAATTCCTGACATTCTTCCTTCCAAGGTCTTCCAAAGTCATTTTTCCTGGTACTTTTCCTGGTATTTTTCGTTTGTTTTTAGTTACATATATAAGACCATTAATAATACTGCAAGTAGCACTTTTCATCTTCAGAATCGTTTACAAACATTGACCTTAACTCTGCAAAAAGTGTCCATATATATATAGTTTTTGAAACTGTGTGAAACTGGAGAAAAAAAATTCAACAATGTTTTGTATAATTTTTTTTCAGAAATATTCTGTAGGATTTTGAGCCCTTGAATTTCTTCTGTGCAATTCTAGAAAGGTTATTTTAAAATGGAAATTATGCAGAAACACTCCTGGTGCTGGACAAAGCACTGTATCATAGAAAGTTAGGGTTGGAAGGGACCTCAGGAGGTCATCTAGTCCAACCCCCCTGCTTGAAGCAGGACCAATCCCCAATTTTTGCCCCAGATCCCTAAATGGCCCCCTCAAGGATTGAATTCACAACCCTGGGTTTAGGAGGCCAATGCTCAAACCACTGAGCTATCCCTCCTCCACTGCACTATATGATTAAGCAGATACCTGTGGCTTTATAAAACAGCTAAAATGAAGCTAATATATTTTACTGTTTACTTTCCCAGAGATTGTATTATATACCAGTAAAACTTTTGCACTTACAAATTATGTTCCAAGTTTGAAATATGGGGAGTCAGCATTTTAGATAAAATTCCCTGCATGTGGGACTGCACCAGTACCCAGCTATCCTGGCAACAGATCTTTCTACTGTTTTTTAAGTACAGTTTTTCATTTAAAATTCTCTCTTTCAGACTGCAGTTTAGAGCTGCTGGACCCAAGTCTCAAAGACCTTTTGCTGTCACATAAATCAGTAAAATGAATGCATCGGTAGCCACATGTAAATAAACCCCACACTATTTATCTACTGCATGGCTCTCTAAAATAATCCCCTAAAGGAACAGCTTGTGACAAAGTTACTCTATTGTTCATCTCAGAGGGCAGAGGGTTTATAACTTTAAAATAAAGAGTGGGAAGGAGACATAGGGGCACATCACACACCTTTGAGAATTAGGTCACTTTTACATAATTGCCTAAAATGGATTTAAGAGCCTATCTTTAGGCATCCATATCTGAGCACTTAGGTTGTAACTCACATTTGGGCCACAATACATTTTGTAATGTGGTGTTTTCTGTTGGCCATGTTAGTTCATATATACAGCCAGACCACCTTAAGCACCTTGCCAGAGATTGAGATGGGTGGCACACGATCTGTGAGGAGGCCACGTCTCCTTGGTGATGAAGACAATGTTAGGTTATCATGTTTGAGACTGAAGCACTGCTTGTTAAGAAAAACAGATACAAAATATTTTGCTTTAGATTAGTAATTGTTCTTTTTTTTCATTTTCTTTTACATACTTTATTTGGTATCCAGTAACTGCAGGTAGTTCTATAGGCATTGATGATATCGGTGGTGAGCAAATGAAGATTAATCCCCTCCATCCATTATATTAAATCTTTCTAGGCTGAGTAAAGCTGGCATAATAAGAAAGCTGTGTAATTTACATTTCACAATAGCACAGACATCTATCAAAACACTCACTTGCATTAAGCGAGAGTGGCTTTGTGATGAAAAAAAGAAGAAGAAAATCAAGACTTTTTTTCCCTTATGGAAGAATAGGGTCTCTTGGGTGTGGAATAAGGCTGAAGCATCATTAAAGACAGCGTATATAAGGCACAACCGCTTCATTTCCTGTGGGGGAGAGAAGCAAGTTCTAAGTCGTAGCTGAGTTCTGAGATTTCTTTTTTAAAATAGTGCAGGGAATGGAGAGGGGAAGGGAAAACAAGACTATACCATCAGTTAAGGCTGACAGAGAGAAGATGAGTAGAGCAATAAAACCAATATGGGTTCCCCTAATGAAAGAATGTACAATAATTAAATAATAAGGTAATAATAAGTCTTTGGCAGAGTAATTTAAGAGGCATACATTGGGGATGTGTTTGTGTGTAGTGGCTCTTCAATGTAATATCAATGGGGGAGATCAATGTTGCCCAAAGGGTGATAGCAAATAAGAATTTCCTTCAAGAATATATTGGGAGGAAAGAAATATTAGACTGAGGGATAAATGAACAGGAATATTAAATTCATTATTGTACTAAAACAATTGTTTTTGTTCAAGACCATGTCAAGTAAGAAGTAACAAAGGATTTATAAGTACTGTAGAGATAGTTAAAAATAGATTTTTACAGCAGATCCCAGGTGATTAAGGGAATAATGAAAAAAAATTAATGGTAAATGATTACAACAGCACTCAAAAAGTTGCTAAGCAAACATACAGGAAGAAAGTGCCCCTTCCCTAAAGCGCTTACCGCACTGACAGGCGGACAGATGAAGAGTGGGGCAAAGGGGGTACAGCATATACAGAAAGCATTCAAGGTAGAGATGGGCAATGTCATGATAATTCCATTATATATTTATAATTAGTTCCAAGGGCTTTACCAAGCCAGCATGAATTTATTAATCCATTGGGCATCATGGTAGCAATAGGTCTTGAGACATTTCAGTGCAGCAAGGGCACTGGTCTATTAAAACTTTAATGTCATAAATGCCAGACAAGTCTTCAACTGTATCTCACCCCACATAATCAAAAGTTGGCCATGAAACCAAAAATAAATGTTCACTACTGATTGGCTGAATCGACCATAGCAGACCTGTTGGATTCCTGATTATAAGTATGTGTTTAGTTCCTTTTTAAAGCTGCCCGTAATCACATTCACAGCTCTGGCTATTGTTGAGGTGGGTTTAGAGGGTTTTTTCGGTTGCTGCTAACTTTGCTAAAATTGTCTGATATCTCATTATTTCTAATGTGATTGTAGCCAGGTTCCCTTCTTCAGGTGGAAGTGAGGCTGCTCAAGTAGAGACATCTGACATCTCCAGGTGTTACCAATGGGTATAAAGGTAAGAGGGCCGCATCTTGTTCTCAAATGGTTGGAACTATGTGCTGCTGCTTCTGCCTGTATTTTATTGCCTCATTGAAATGCTTTTTTGGAGGATCACAAGGATCTGTGAAGAACAACTCTGTGGTTAAAGCATTTGAGGGGGCTTCAGAAAATGTGGGTTCAATTCCTGACTTCATCATGGGGACTTTTTGTGTAACTTGGGACAAGTCTTTCAGTTTCTATGCCTCAGCTATGACAGCTGTTAAAGCAGGAGGTGGGGTGTTGAGGATAAATTCATTATTGTTTGTGTTGGGTATTCAAATATATAGTAATGGAGCCACATACATATTTCTTCACTGTGAACAAAGCCAACTCTAGAGACAATTATAGTGTGGGGGAGAAGAAAAACACAATAACCTTCCACTAAAACTGCTCTGGATAGAGAAAAGAGAACCCTGTACTCTGATTTTCACAGGACAAAGGACTGAGTGCCCTGGAGGCATACTCTCCCAACTTGTTAAATTGCAGGAGAATTTAGAGAGGAAATATCTCAGATGTGATTAAGTAAATTACAGTTGTACATTATGAAGAGTGAAAGGTAAAAATTCCTTTCAAAGTACCTTTTGATTGTTCATACTCCTCACTTTCAGGCATTACATCATGATTTCAGTGACCATTTTACCTTTCAGCTGTATTTTACTGCCATTGTTCTCAAAGCCAGTCAATATTTGTTTAACATTTACTGTGCAAACCCACACTGAGGAAGTGAAGGGATATTCTTTCAAAGATTCTGCGAGCCAACTGTTAGTTAATAAGTTTGGTTAAAACTAGAATACTGTAAAATGGATTTTTTTTACCAGAGGCCCTTTAGTGTCTAACATTAATTGGTAATTTTGTGTTCAATATTTATAGCTTTGATTGCATAACATTGGCTCATTCTTTACTTGAGATTAGAGGGCTGAGGTTGAAGCATGTGATTCTTGCATAGGCTGCCAGGAAAAGTGATTACAGATGTATTAATTACCTGGGTTATGTAAGCACTTGTGACATTGGATTGGATTTAACAAGGACAAGCTGTAGAAGCCATGAGGTTCTTATAACTTTATTGTGAAAAGGTAAATGCCTCTGGTCCTGCAGGGAAAGAAGAACATTGATTCTTCTCAATATTTCTCAGCTTCCAGTTTTGTGTCTCCCACTACAAAAAGGATGTGGACAGAGGAGAGCAACAAAAATGAATAGGGGGCTGGGGCACATGACTTATGAGGAGAGGCTGAGGGAACTGGGGTTATTTAGTCTGCAGAAGAGAAGAGTGAGGGGGGATTTGATAGCAGCCTTCAACTACCTGAAGGGGGTTTCAAAGAGGATGGAGCTAGGCTGTTCTCAGTGTTGCCAGATGACAGAACAAGGAGCAATGGTCTCAAGTTGCAGTGGGGGAAGTCTAGGTTGGATATTAGGAAAAATTATTTTACTAGGAGGATGGTGCAACACTGGAATGGGTTACCTAGGGAGGTGGTGGAATCTCCATCCTTAGAGGTTTTTAAGGCCCAGCTTGACAAAGCCCTGATTGGGATGATTTCGTTGGGGTTGGTCCTGCTTTGAGCAGGGGTTTGGACTAGATGACTTTCTGAGGTCTCTTCCAACCCTAATCTTCTATGATTCTATGTAATTCAACTTGCCAGTTTCTTTTTTACTTTGAGGAGCACTAGTATACCACAGTGATGGGTGAGATGTGAAAATCTAAAGAAAACAAGATGAAATATCACATGTGGTGATAATATTGCTACAATCATGTGATACATTGGATCTATTTTGAACATCTGGCTGCCTCATTGTGCTCAATCCATCTCCCCACAACACTTCTAGCATTCCAAGCTTCCATGCAGCCTTTGAAGAAACACCATTTTATAAAATAAAATAACAGAACACCCCTGGCCATCATGTACAGCCCCCAGCTAACACCTCTCCAGCGCATCATCAATGATCTACAACCCATCCTGGAAAATGATCCCCCACTCTCACAGGCCTTGGGAAACAGGCCAGTCCTCGCTTACAGACAGCCCCCCCAATCTGACACAAATACTCACCAGTAACCACACACCACACAACAAAAACACTAACCCAGGAACCAATCCTTGCAACAAACCCCATTGCCTACTCTGTCTCCATATCTACTCTAGCGACACCATCATAGGACCCAACCACACCAGCCACACCATCAGGGGCTCATTCACCTGCACGTCTACTAATGTGATATATGCCGTCATGTGCCAGCAATGCCCCTCCGCCGTGTACATTGGCCAAACCGGACAGTCTCTACGTAAAAGGATAAATGGACACAAATCAGATATCAGGACTGGTAACATACAAAAGCCAGTAGGAGAACACTTCAATCTCCCCGGACACTCAATAACAGATTTAAAAGTAGCCATCCTTCAAGAAAAAAAAACTTAAAAAAACAGACTCCAAAGAGAAACTGCTGAACTACAATTCATTTGCAAACTTAACACCCTCAATAGGGACTAGGAGTGGCTGGCTCATTACAAAAGCAATTTTTCCCTCTCTTGGTATTGACACCTCCTCACCAATTATTGGGAGTGGACCACATACATCCTGACTAAATTGGCCTTCAACGTTGGTTCTCCACTTGTAAGGTAACTCCCTTCTCTACATGTGCCAGTATATATTTATGCGTGTGTCTGTCATTTTCACTTCATGCATCTGAAGAAGTGGGCTTTTTACCCCTGAAAACTTATGCCCAAATAAATCTGTTAGTCTTTAATATGCCACCAGACTCCACGTTGTTTTTGTGGATACAGACTAACATCCCTCTGATACATTTTATAAATAGAGAGAAATAGTCATTGTCCCTCATTGTGGTTCAGGTAAAAGTAAATATTATGTTGGTTCAAAGTTCAGGGCAGGAAATACTCCGTTCTGGATTTGTGACAGCTTTATGCTTTGATATTTTGCAAACTAACAGCATTACAAAACACCTGCTTTACAATATTGGAAAGTCCCTTTTCTTGGTGGGTCTTTATCTCCTTTTAAAAAAGGCAAAAAAATCTGTACTGTTGTCCTGTTTAATTTACAATGTAAGATCCTTGGGATTTCTCCTTTTTTCCTCTATTTTGTACAATACTGTGCAATTTAACAGAGCTCAATATATAATAGAACTGGCAAAAAAAAAGATTTTTCTCAATATCCATGTTTTCATAATCTCTCATCAAAACTTGAAAAATGCTGACCAGTTCTAATAATAAGTAATACTGCACCTTGGTTTTATAAGATTAGAATAAATTTTATTTCATAACCTCATCCAAGAGTCTCCTTTACTTGTAAGTGCAATGTACAACATATTATTACATAGTACTTTTTCCCTGAGGATCTTAAAGCACTTTGCAAACAATTAAGTCTTAGTCAGAATGCCTCTGTCACACAGGTCATCATTTTAGAGATCCATAAGTTAAGACACAAATAGACTTATCTACATCAGGGTCATATAGTGACTCACTAGTAGATCCTGGAATAGAACTCAAGACCTCTAGACAACAGTCTTTCCCATATGGTATCATATAGCATCTGAAAATAGTTTTATTTAGTTTTGGCCAACATTGTTATAAGCAAAATTGGCAGTGATGTTTTTAGTTAGGGTTTTCTAAAACTTTCCATTCTAAAGCACTATTTTCAGTTGTTCATAACTTTGTCCACCTTTAACTGTTCGAGCTGAAACTTTGAATGGTGGGGATCTGCCTCCAGCTGAGCTTTTTAAAGAAGGTATTAGTAAAAATGGCTGAGCTATTTTCAAGGATGAAGTTAGGGAATAATATGTTTCTTTGGCAATGTTTTAAAAAATGGCTTACAACTGCTTTTAAAGAAGGTCCTGCACCTTCATCCTTTCAATCAGACCCTAGAGATTTACTAGAGACAGAAGGAGAGGGCAATCTAGTGAGGAGATAGGCTGGTGCTGGCAGGGAATTGATTGCGGTGGGGCATGGCTAGGAGACAAGGCAGGCTAGGGTTGGCAGGGAGTTGATTAAGGGGCAGTCTGAGACAGAATGTTCTGTAACCACTAGAAAACCCTCACCTCCAGAAGCCAGAATTGAATGTAGGACTCTTGAGCCCAGCATTCCTCTAATGTCTAGGAAACAGCTGTGAATTCAGTCTGTGTGTGTGACAGAGACAGAGATGTCCCACTAGTAGGGAGTCCACATAGAGAATGACAATCTACTATTCTTCTCAGTTTCTCTGTTAGCTCAAGTGGCAGAGGTGTGTGCTTTGGATCTAAAAGTTCTAACCATTATCTGTATGGGGATCAATATGTTCCACATGACTGAAGTTCTGTTTTTTTCAATTTGTTTTTTTTAAAACATAAGTCATCACATTAAAAAAAAAAACCTGCACTAAAATAACATTAAGGTTGGAACATTAAGGTTGTCAGAAGTTAGGAAATGCCCGAATTATAGTTGTTTGTGAAGCCTTAATTCAGTCCCCTTGTGCATATGCATTCTGGTTAGAGCTGGGTAAAACTGTTGAAATATGTAATTTTGCTTGACCTGAAACTATCTGTGAACATGGTGTGAATTTGCTAAATAATTTCAGACGTTTAAAAAAACTTAGGATGTAGATGACATTCACAAAATGGCTGAAGTTGGATTCTGTGCTGGTGTTCTCCTTATAATGTTTAGCCCAGTTGTTAGGCTATGTGATGGGAGACCCAGATTCAATTCCCTCCTCTGTCTGATGTGGGGAAGGGTTTTGAATCTGGATCTGCCCCCTCCCAGGAGAGTACCCCAACCATAATTCAGTAGTAATTGATAGTCAGTCATCATGACAATGAATAGTCATTGGGCCAAGAAACAAGCATGTGAATCACTAGAGCCAGGTGGTTACAATGCTCACCTAGGATATTGCAGACCCAGGTTCAAGTATCTGCCCAAATAACAGAAGGGAGAACTGACCCTGAGTGAGTACCCTAACCACTGGGCTCAAACTTATAAAGAGGGCACCACCTCTTCCTTCAGCCATTTTGTGAAGCTAGCCGTTTAAAGATACATAAATGGTGTGTGTTTGTTTTTTTTTCCTCAGTTCATTGGAATTTTTCACAACTTTCAGATTTGGTTCAACTTGAGCAAAAAAAAAAATTTCTGGAAATGGCAGCAAACTGAATGATCAGTTTTGTCCATTTCTAATTATGATACAGAGTGTCAAAAGTACCTAAATATTTTAAGAGACTAAGTGCTGTTTTCAGAAGTGACTGGAGCACTTCAGAATGTGCCTCATTGACAGTCAATAGGACTTAAACTTCTAAGGTCTCATTTTAAAGTGATTAGGGTGTTGCTCTCTCAGTATTGAAAGACCTAAGGTTGGCATTTTTTAAAGGATTCCATGAGAATTATTTATCCAACTTCCATTAATATCCAGGGGGAATTGGGCATGTAATTCATTCATTCTCCTTTTGAAAGTCCCAGTTTACATGATTTAGATGCCTTAGGTCTCAATGTCAAAAGTGATTTAGGTACTAACACGCTAAGTCTCATTGACTTTCAGTGAGACTTAGAATCCTAAGGGCAGATCCACAAAAGGATTTTGGCATTGAAGTCCAAAGTTTAGATCCTCAAAACCACCACTCAGCTTCTGCCTAACCCTGCAGGTACCTAAATTCCCTGAGTGCCTAAACTTGCACTGGTAAAGTCCCTGGGCACCTAAATTTCTGTTGGTGGGCATGTGCTACAATCCCCTGAGTTCCAATACCACTGAGCTTCTTGGCACCTAAGCCCCAGTGGGAGCCTGAAATGAGGAGTTCCCCCACACTTGTCTTGCTTGTGGGGCACAGTCTGGTGGGTGTACTCGGAGGCTGCCTAAAAGCATATCTATTGGATCAAGCCCTGCACAGAATGTGGAGGAGGGGGTTCCCCCTCCTCCTTATACCCGATAGCCCAGTGCTGAGAGTACTCATCCAAACTGCAGGAGACTTGGCTTTAAGTCCTCACTCTGACTGATTCAGAGAAGGGACTTGAACCCAAGTCTCCCTTCTTCTAGATCAGGGGTGGGGAACCTCCGGACCACTGCTTCATTTCTTCCAGCTTGAGACAAGTCTCTGCAGTGCAGGCCAGAAGCCCTTAGGGGCTGGAGCCACGAGCACGAGCTCGCCCCACTGCAGGGGGAGGGTTTCCAGGCCATTAAAACTCTGGTCAGCTCCGTGCAGCTCCCAGAAACGACCGGCATGTCCATGTGGGCCCGTAGGAGCAGGAGTAATCAGGGAAGCTCTGCGCGCTTCCCCTGCCTGCAGCACCAGTTCCGCAGCTCCCATTGGCAGGAAACCAGGCCGACTGGGAGCTGCCTGAAGTAAGTAGCACCTAGCTGGAGCCCGCACCCCAAACCCTCTGCCCCAGGTCAGAACCCTCTCCTGCACCCTAACTCCTTCCCAGACCCAGCACCCCCATACCCCAACCCCCTGCCCCAGCCTGGAGCCCCCTCCCATTCCCAGAGCCTGCTCCCCAAACCTCCTCCCACTTCCTAACCCCCTGCCCCAGCGCTGATCCCACTCCTGCACTCCAAACCCCTTGCCCCAGCCCACAGCCCCTTCCTACATCCTACATCCCCTCATCTGCAGCCCCACCCCAGAGCCTGCACCCTCAGCCAGAGCCCTCACCCCAACCCCCTGCCCCAGGCTGGATCCCCCTCCTGCACGCTGAACCTTCCATTTCTGGCCCCACCCCAGAACCTAAGGGAAGCCCTTAGCCTCTGCACCCCTCGCAGGGCTGTGTGTGGCCCACAACTGATTTTTTCTGTGAGTCAGTGGCCACTGATAAAAAAAAAAGGTTCCCCATCCCTGTTCTAGATGAGGGTCGTTACCACTGGGCTATTAGGTTTCTTAGGGTAGGGGTCCTGTAATCTCTCCTGTGGAAGTTGTTCCACTTTGTATGATGTGCATGGGGAAAAGTGAGCATCACAATGGCTCTATAGCCTAGTGGCTAGTACACTTATCTAGGAGACCCATGTTCCAGTCCCTCTTCCAATGACTAAGTATTTTATAAAAAGTGACTTTCCCAACCCAGGTATTTCCTATAGGTTAGGTTAGCCACTCACCTAGCTGGCTTCTGAAAATCCCATTATCAGGCACCTAACTCTTCCCAAGCATTATATAGGTAGCCTGGGCCTCTAATTCAGGGCTAAGGATTCCACAGGACAGAACCTAATTAGGTGTTGCAACACTGAGTCTAAGTCCCATTTGTGGATCTACCCTAAGTGCCTAAGTCACTTTTGAAAACAAGACTAAATCTCTTGGGCCTTGCAATGCTGAGCAGAGCCACACTGAAATACCTTCAAATATCTGGGTCTAAGTGCCTACATCATTTTTTAAAATGGGATTTAGGCTCCTAAGTCACAAAAGTGCTTTCGAAAATTTGTGCCGGTCATTAATTACATGATCACACACTATTCCCCCCCACCACCCCGGATCTTTGTCTTTTTATTATTCTAGTGTACCTGCTGTAACTCTTAAAGTGACTCTTATTTCTCCTTTGATTGGTTGAACCTTGTTTAACTGAAGCCTATGATAACATATATGAAAATGATGACACTTTTGCTCATTACAATGTCCTATGCATCCCCTGGAATTTAGTTTATAATACTTGTTGTGTCCTATATTTGTATTTATTTGGAAAATTTCTAATGACTGTTCTCTGAATTTCATATTCTTAAGGGCAGGAAATTCATCTCACTATGTTGCAGCTGTTTTAGACTGTTCATGTAATGTTCAAATTTCCAAAAGTGATTTGCCAAATTAACATAGATAACTTCCAGGAGAGGAGGATAATTCTGATTCTTTGGCAGCTTGAGAATTCCCAGTAGGGGCAGTAATAAGATTCAAAGAGTAGCTCTGCTCTCTTCCACAGCTTTTGTGAACAAAGATAGAGCAAAAATTACTCTCCAAAATAATTTGTAATTTAACAGAACTGGGATTATATAACACCCAGCCTAAAGAAAATCAGCAATAATTATTTGTTTTCTGGGAAGTTTCTCATGCTTTATATGTTATAGTTTATAAACTTTCCTGCAATACTTTATTTGAATGCAAAAAAACCCCAAAACATTTGTAATACAGATGCTTTGAATTACAGTGGTTAACATTTCACACAAATGCTTACAGGGTGATCTGAAGTATTATACTCCATTTTTTTAAGCAGGACAACATATGTGAGGCTTCCAGAATGGAGGAAGCGGCTAGCCCCCATCTATCATCATGGAGAGGTAAGTGCACAAAAAGCTTAGATTCATCCATATAGTTAAGATGTAAATTAGCTATCCAACCCTGACCACCTAAGGTCACTTGACACCCCGTTATGTTATATGTCATATTGGCCCATAAGGAAAAGATTGTCCATATAAATTCTGAGTCTTTTATCACAGAATCCTAGAATATCAGGGTTGGAAGGGATCTCAGGAGGTCATCTAGTCCGACACCCTGCTCAAAGCAGGACCAATCCCCAACTAAATCATCAGTTTATAGTAGTGACTGAGCAAAATTAATCCCTGATATAATTCCACTGGCTCCCCAGTCTCCACATTGAGATCCTCAACTTGTCAAATGGTCACATAAACTGTTTCCAGGACTTGGGCCACAGATATCTGGGGTCTGATCACTACACTTTTTGAGCTATTCCTTATTTATCCATTCTCAATTACATTGCTTTTCTGCTAACCCTATCTCTGCTCACATTCTTTGAACTAGCCATTTGCGGGGTTTGGTGGCTTGGTTCTCCACCACTTCCGAACTCTGCTCAGGCGCAGTGGAGCGGGTGGGGACTATCAGGGAATTTGTTGCAGCTGCCCAGCTGCAGAGGACCAATCTTAACATACGCTACTGAGAAGCAGCATAGCAGAGCCTTGCTCCACCACACTCACCATCCTCCCATAGCCAGAGCAAATGGTAGCTGGAGAAATTTGTCCCAAAGTTGTTCATTTGTTGTGGTGATGCCTAGAATTCCCAGTTGTGGGCCAGGACCCCAGTGCACTAGGTGATGTAGAAGCAGAACAAAAAGGCAGACTGTAAACTCTTTGAGGCAGAAACAACGAGGAGTCCCTGTGGCACCTTAGAAACTAACAAATTTATTTGGGCATAAGCTTTCGTGGGCTAAAACCCACTTCATCAGATGCATGGAGTGGAAAATACAGTAGGCTGGCATAAATATAGAGCACATGAAAAAATGGGAGTTGCTTTACCAAGTGGGGGGGGGGGGTCAGTGCTAACGAGGGGGACGATCCCTCACTCTCACAGACTTTGGCAGATAGGCCAGCCCTCGCTTACAGACAGCCCTCCAACCTGAAGCAAATACTCACCAGCAACTACACACCACCCAACAGAAACACTAACCCAGGAACCAATCCCTGCAACAAACCCCGTTGCCAGACCTATCCCCATATCTATTCAAGGGACACCATCATAGGACGTAACCACATCACCCGCACCATCAGGGGCTCATTCACCTGCACATATACCAATGTGATATATGCCATCATGCCAGCAATGCCCCCCTGCCATGTACATTGGCCAAACCGGACAGTCCCTGTGAAAAAGAATAAATGGACACAAATCAGACATCAAGAATTGAAACAGTCAAAAACCAGTAGGAGAGAACTTCAATCTTCCTGGACACTCAATAACAGAATTAAAAGTTGCCATTCTTCAACAAAAAAACTTCAAAAACAGACTTCAGCGAGAAACTGCAGAACTGGAATTCATTTGCAAACTTGACATCATCAAATTAGGCCTGAATAAAGACTAGAAGTGGCTGGGTCACTACAAAAAGTAATTTTCCCTCTGTTGATATTCACCCCTTCTTTTCAACGGTTGGGAATGAGCCACATCCACCCTGATTGAATAGGCCTCATTAGCACTGATCCCCCACCTGGTAAGGCAACTCCCATCTTTTCATGTGCTGTATATATACCTGCCTACTGTATTTTCCAGTCCATGCATCTGATGAAGTGGGTTATAGCCCACAAAAGCTTATGCCCAGATAAATGTTAGTCTCTAAGGTGGCACAAGGACTCCTCATTGTTTTTGCTGATACAGACTAACACGGCTACCCCTCTGAAACCTGTCTTTGAGGCAGGGCTAAGTAAAGTCTCTAGCACTCAGAGGTACTGCCATAATTTCCCCTGGAATGAAAAAAAAATATGTTTCCTCAGTAATATTGAAGACCAGACCATAGCAATAATTCATGTCCATTCTTTGCACATAAACAAGCCAGCATGCACACATAATCGATTACAGCAAATATATGAAAAGCATAAGATGGATGAGATGATGATGCAGCACTGAAGATACAGTATAAGAAATAGGCTGCACATACTTTGGGATATAGCTGATTATGTGTGATGTCATTGTAATAGAAAAGGCAACAGCATCAAATCCTTTCCTGCCACTTTTACATTTCCAGACAGGGATTATCTTGAGCCTCTTGTCAGATCATAAAGGTTTGGCTGATATTGAAAATATGAAGAGTGATGCCACGGTCACAGAAAGACAATTCTGTATAACAACTTCTAGCCAACCTGTACTCATCCCCTCTCTTTTCTGCCCCCTCCAAACATGCACATATTAAAGGCAGGTCGAATCTGCAGAAGGATTCAGAGCAAGGAGATATTTGTGATACTAGGCTGTCAAGGCTGATTCCCCACTCTGGCACTTCGAGTGCAGAAAGTGGGGCCCGGCAAGGATTTTAAAAATTAATACTGGCCACTCCAGGCTGGTATTAAACTCTCAAGGTTATAGCTTCTCTCTGACCTTGGACGAGTAGATGCTGCCGCCACCCAAATGCAACTCCCCCCCTTTTTGGAACCCAGGAAGGCGCACTTGGGAATTCCTTCCTGTGGGGTACCCTCAAGCCCTTCCCCCCTGCCCTCCAGGGAAAAGCTGAGAAATAAAACAAAGGAAATTGGCTTTTGCCACCAGCTAATTAAAAAACATGTGCACTGACCTCTTAAGACACACAAAAATCAATCCTGTTCTTAAAAACGGTAAATTTTATTAAAAACAAAAAGAAAGAAAATACATCTGGATCTTAGGCTTTTACTAGTTTTGAAAGTCCCACTTACAAAAATTAAATATCAAGAATAACCTTCTTGGGGTCCAGCTTAAAGGTTACAAGCAAAACAAAAGCATTTGTGGTTAGCACAGAGGAGTCCACAAGCCTTACAAAATAAAAGAAATAAACCTAATCGCATCTTTCTAGACATTTCTGATCTACTTACATATCTGGGTTTCCAAGTAAGCAATTACTAGCTATAATTCTGATGGTTTTCATACCTGGCCTTCAGCTTCTCACAGCATAACTCCTACCCTGTTCCCCTATTCCCTGGAGAACAACAACAGACACAAAGGGGAAGTTCTTTCCCCCATTTTAAAAAGTTCTAGCCTTCCCATTGGCTCTTTTTAACCCTTTACAGGTAAAGCAAGCTGAGAACAGCCACCAAGACGGACTTGCTGCTGGCTGGGTGTCCATAAAATGGAGTTCCCCCCATTCCATTTATTGCATCGGCGTTCTCCTCCCACTTACACTTTTGTAAATCTAGAGTAGCTCTACTGAAGTCAATGGAAAGCCACTTAGCCCAAAACAGGTGCAAATAAGAGGTGAATCATGCCCATTATTCTCTACAGTACTCGTCAGTTTCATCTCTGTATGCAGATGATATGCTCCCCTTATTTTAGAAGTATTCCATTGTACTGATAAGCAAATTCCTGCAGGATTACTCTACATAAATGATAACAAATATTTTTGATTTGCTGCACATACAGACCAATTAGTCAGCTGTATGAGACAGCTGGTTCACAACGTTCTGATATTAGTACTTTACATGATTTTGATTTAATTTCCAGGGCAGACTATGGAGAGCAGAGTTGTAGAGGGGGGGAGAAGAGTAGATTGGTTGGATGGTTTGTTTGTTTGTTTATTTGTTTAGCCCTTTTGCAGCCCTTTCTTTGATACCTACTCATAAATTATATTGTTGTGTTATGGTATCTCGTTATCCTTTATTAGCAGAACACCACTAATTAGGAGTCGGGATTATACATCATGCCCTCCATATAGAACAAGTTAGCATATAGAGGCTTTGCCTACTGCTGTTTTTAAGCCTGAAGAAGAAGGAAATTATAAAGGGAAATTATACATATTTCATAATGTCCCTGCTAAATGTTCCGGGCCTGTACACTCTAATTTAGAGCTATGTTCATTTTTTTCTCCTGTACTTAATAGGAAACAAAGGTATAGTCCATAGAGTATAATTATAGTCTGAGCATGACCCTAGTGGTAGAATTAAGACAGGGATTTCTAATCTTTAAAACAAAATCGTAAAAAGAAAGTAGACTCAAATGTGAGTCTCATTGAACTCAGTGGCAAAACTCCCATTGACTCCAATGAGAGTATGTTTTCTCTACTGGACACAAATCCTCCATCTAAAGTCTATCTAGCCTGAATAGTCCAGTTGGGTGCTGGGTGGATGTGAAAATGAGAATACCACCCCCCAACTCAAGCCAACAGTGACTGTAGCTTCCACAGAGCAGCTCCAATCTACACCATTGGCTAGAGCAAGCTCTGAAGCTGCTTCACGTGGCTTCCCCAGAGCGGGGTAGGACAGAAGGATCCGTGCTGTGGGGAATTTGCCAGATCTGTCCTTCCCTCAGCCTGCCTTTGGCTTCCCTCTGTCCGTTCTCTGTATGCTGCCATAGAGAAAAGCCCCAGAGAACAAAGTTGTGTGCTGTGCACTCACTGTACTCTCCTTGCCTGCAGGAATCCTGCAAACTAGCTAATCTTCACAACACCCCTGTGGAGTAGGTAAATATTATCCCCATTTTGCAGATAGACTGTCTGCAAAGATTTTCTTCATTGACTTGTCAAAGGCAACACAAGGATGAGACCCAGGATTAGAACTCCAGAGTTTCTGGTTCTAGTTCTATATTTACTCTCTCTCTCTCTCTCTCTCTTTCTTTCTGGATTGATAGTTTTGTTGCCCAAGCATGAAATCTTTCTTTGGTACAAAATAGGGAACATATATTTTGCCATATTGTCTCACTAACTGTGGGTAGTTAGCGGATGCCAAAAGTCAATTCGTATTGTTTTAGATCCTGCATGCTGGAAATCATGGAGGAAGATTACTGTAATGTCCCAGATTATTATCTCAGTTACAGTTTAGATCCAGAGCATATGCCCTATTTACTAACTAATACTGCTGCAATCAGAAAACTATTCAGCATATACAACTAGCCTTACTTTTACAACTGTAGGCAATGTGTCACAGGTCTCAAAAGCAAGCAACTTGGAGAAGGGACTCTGTTAGGATCAGAATATCATCCTCAAGACTGACTTTCTGCAATCATAGGAGGTGGGGATTGGGTATATACTATCAAAACATATGTTGTTCTGATAGCTGATTGGTAGAATAACACATTACAATCCAGAACAGCAATACATGTAAATAACATTT
Organism: Lepidochelys olivacea; assembly: GCF_965140295.1. NCBI lineage: Eukaryota > Metazoa > Chordata > Testudines > Cheloniidae > Lepidochelys > Lepidochelys olivacea. The sequence goes on along the minus strand of NC_140411.1, from coordinate 36,214,995 downwards.
TTAAAAGAATCAGTTAGTATAAAGTTCATTTCCAAAAAACATCAGGACGAAAAGGCAAGATCAGACAGCTATTTCTTTTATATGGTGAAAAATTGAGCAACAACTAACACACAATAAATTTGCACAAAGTTAATTATTAATTTAGTTCTTCTGACATTTTTCATATATTGATCTGAAAGCCCTTTATTATTGTTGATATCCCCACTTTATATATGGGGAAACTGATCCAATGAGAGGTTAAGTGACAATATAATACTACATGCTGGAATACAAATACAAAAAGAAAAACAAGAACTGGTCAAGTAAAATTATGAAAAACAAATTTATTTGAATTAGTGATCAAAGTTTTGCAGGAAAGAATAATAATTAGACCTCATCAAAAAGAAGCAATTTTTTTTGGCCCACACCACCTGCAAGAAAGGATGTTTTTTGTCTTAAAATTTGATTATTCTATCAGTTCTAATGTTAATACAATTATACTGGTTCCTAATTAAGCAAATTCAGATTTCAATGGTTTTCTCTGAGCCTGTGTTGGTCTAAAAAAAGACCATAGAATGTGTGTGTATTTTTTTCCCATTGACATTTTCAGATCTCAACTGTAATAAGGTCTCTAGACAGGCTGATCATGTGATAACACTTTTGTTTTAGAAAAGCCAAATTTAAAAGCAATTTTACTGCATTTAAGAGTTTGCAGAGACAGGTAATATTTTATCTGGAAGACAGATTCCATCAAAGGATGTAAAGTTGTACAAGGACCATCTTGCTTTGATCCGTCACATAAACCTGCGAGTTTTTAAGAGTATTTTCTATCATTTCCAGCTGTTGATATATTGCTATAAGAGAGGTTTCAGAGTAACAGCCGTGTTAGTCTGTATTCGCAAAAAGAAAAGGAGTACTTGTGGCACCTTAGAGACTAACCAATTTATTTGAGCATAAGCTTTCGTGAGCTACATCCAATGAAGTGATACATCCGATGAAGTGAGCTGTAGCTCACGAAAGCTTATGCTCAAATAAATTGGTTAGTCTCTAAGGTGCCACAAGTGCTCCTTTTCTTTTTGCTATGAGAGACACTGATATCAGATATATTTTTGAGGCATCTGACTGCAGATCTTCTTCATACACAAGTTCTTTCTGAACAAAGAAAAAATAAGTCCCCGCAAACTCCATTAATCAATGCATGGGAAAAGAGCCACTCTGAAGTGTAACAATGTAGAGTGAATGAGATAATATAAATCTTGGTTCAACTATATCCTGTTTTCTCTCCCTTCAGTAGCTTGGACCAATGGTTCTCAACCTTTCCCAACTACTCTACCACTTCCATGAGGCCAATTTGTCTTGCTTGCCCCAAGTTTCACCTCATTTAAAAACTACTTGCTTACAAAATCAGACATAAAAATACAAAAGTGTCACAGCCAACTATTACTGAAAAATTGCTTACTTTCTTATTTTTACCATATAATTATAAAATAAATCATGACCTCCCAGTTATGAAATACTGATATAGTATACAGAGCAGTATAAAAAGTTATTGTCTGAATGAAATTTTGGTTTGTACTGACTTCGCTAGTGCTTTTCATGTAGTCTGTTGTAAAATTAGATGAATTGACATACCCCCTGGAAGATCTGTGCGCACCCCAACAGGTACACATACCCCTGGCTTAAACTGAAGTGTAAAATAAAGAAAATGGCTAAAAATTAGAACCATCTTTTGGATTTAAGCCCAAAACATTCTACTTTATATTGAGAACAGTAGGGGAACAAATACTGTTGGGCCAGATTATGCCATATTGATCCATTCATGAAACAAAGTGAATGGATTTAAATCTAAGCAATTTTAAATAACTGATTTTAATCCTAATTTAAATTATTAAGCAGGAAACCTTCATTTAAATCTTGTTCGGCATTTGTACTTTTTTTAGTTAGCTTCCTAAAGAAAGGTTGATTCTCATTGGTTGGTAACCATTAAAACATGTTCATTTGCAATGAAATACAGCATTTACAGTAAATTTGGTACTTCTTTTTGCTAACCAGGAGGATACACTATATCTATATACATTTATTTAAGCAATTATACAGTTTATCTTACATCTATTCAGATTCTTAGTTTTCATATTATATTATGTTAGAAAATGGTAAATAATGTATCTCTTATTTACTAAGTGGTTAAATTTTTACTTGTGATTTGTATCAAGCTGTATTTGGGTATTAAAGCAAATTAAAATTTTGTTTTTGTGCATTTTGATTAGTAAATGTGCTGATACATAAGAAAACAGATTTATCAGAACGTTTATCAAAACATGTTTTGCATTTAAAACTTTTTGATTTTTTTTTTTTAAAACAAAGGATGTGTTATCTGCAGTTAGTGAACAAACCTTCTTTTTATGGTCACCACGTACTTCAATATCTTAGAACTTACACTGACTTTTTATTCAGAAGAGAAAAACAAGCTTTCCTGCTTTTTCCCCTTGGTTTCTTAACTTTGAATGAACTATTCATTGAACTGAACTAGTCGAATAACCTGAAATGAAGAAAATATTCTCACTGCACCTGCAGAAGAGGTTACAGCTGTCAAAAGCTGGTTTAGTACGTAAACAAACTCTGGTTTTAGGTTCTTAGCTAGTGACCTCCAAAAGTGCAATGCTCTTACTTTATTTAAAACTTGGTGACAAACATGTGCCACTTAATAATTTTAAATTAATTTATTAGATTTGGTATGTTTAGGCCTTAACATAGATTGTCATAAGTTCAAATTTTATTTCATATAGATTTATTTTTTTTAAATCTGCATTTAAGTTAAATGAAAAATAAACAGAGCTTGGTGGAGGCAGGAGCCAATCTTACCACAAGGCATAAAGCTCTAGGACACTGGGAATTTCAGCCCTGCTTGGAGCAACCAATCAGGGCTGCTGGAAGAAGCCAGCAGAGCTCTCCCTGTTCCCTCAGAAGTCAGAGGAGTTTGGGGGTAGTGGAGCGGGAGTGGGAACAGCCAAACCATTCTCACAGGAGGGGAGGGAAAGAGCCCAGCAGAGATCAGTGGCTCCGTTCCCTCCTATTTTCCTGCAAACAGTGACTCAGTCAGCTCTCTGCTCCGCTCCTCGCCTTTCCTGCAACACCAGGCCTGGAAAGTGGGAGTGGAGTGAAGCGCCCTGGAGCTTCTCCCACAGCCTGGGAATAGGGAAGAGGACGCTGCTGCAGTGAACCCACACGGCCTGTAGAAAAGGGGATGAAGAATCCCTGTTGCTCCAGGAGGATTATTTTTTTGTAAAAAAGAAATACAATTTTGAAACAAAAAGTTTCTAACTGGAAAAGTTGAAACTTTTCACTTTTTGAAATTTTGATTTTTTATTTCTGAATTTTTTGTCGTCGTTGTTAGCTTCCAACCTAAATAATTTGGTGAAGCTGACATGAATTCATAAAACATTTCCGTGTTTCCAAACCTTCATTTTCACTGGAGAAAAAAAGTTGCAGGTGAAAATTTTTGTGAGTTCATTCAAGAGCACCCTCAAGTGAACTCACACAGAAAAAGGATAAAAGATAAAAACACCATAGCACCTGTGAGTGAACACTTTGCACAAAATGATCATTGCATATCTAACCTCTTACTGCCCTTCCTCAGAGGAAACTTTCCCAACACCTTCAAAACAGGAGCCTGGGAGCTTAAATTGATAACTTTGCTAACCATGCAAGTCACAAGAGGTGATAGTACTGCTCTACTTGGCACTGGTTAGGCCTCAGCTGGAGTGGTGTGTCCAATTTTAGTCACCAATGTATAGAAAGGGTGTAGAGAAAGTGCAAAAGATCCAGAGGCAAGCGGCAAAGATGATCAAAGGGATGGAATGCAAGCCATATGAGCAAAGGCTGAGGGAACTGGGTATGTTTAGTTTGGAAAAGAGGAGATTAATGGAGGACATGATAGCGGTTTTCAAATACTTGAAAGGCTGGCATAAACCAGATGGAGGAAAGTTGTTCTCTCTTTCCACAGAGGGCAGGACAAGAGGCAGTGGGTTCAAATCACAACAGAGGAGATTTAGATTAAATCTCAGGAAAATCTTCTTAATGGTAAGAACAGTAGGGCAATGGAACAGACTGTGTGGGAGGCTGTGGAAGCTCCTTCACTGGAGGTTTTCAACAAGGAGGCTGGATTGCCACCTGTCTTGGATGGTTTAGCCACAACAAATCCTGCATTTTGGCAGGGGGGTAAACTAGATGACCTTTATGGTCCTTCCTACCCCAATGATTCTCTGATTTGAGAAACACTGTTCTAATTGGACTTAACAACTGCATGTTTATAATTCTACAGAAAGGTTTGCAGTCATCCAGAGATTCACTCTATATTTCTTTGGATTTGATTTACTTTACTTTGATTTCAGCTGAGTCATACATTGGGAATAGGGCTGTCTGGAAAACAAAAATTCCATTTCACAAAAAAACTAAAAGTTTTCAAATTTGCTTTTGTTTCACATTGGACTGTCATGAGACTGTCATGGAAAAAAAGAAGAGGCAAATGCACCCCAAAATAGCCAGCTGGGCAGGGCACTGATGTGGGATCTGAGAGACCTCAGTTCGAGTCCCCCATCTGAATAAGGGACTTGAACCTGGGTCTCCCACATCAGTGCCCAAGCCACCAGGCTATTGTGGAGTCTTTTTTTCTCATTTGGAATTTTCAACCTGGACATGAGAAACCTTCCTGACCAAAGTTGAATTGAAACCAATAAATTTCAAAGAAAAGATTCAGTTCTATCAAGAAAAAAGTTTTGTAAAAAAATTCCTGACCAGATGGAATTGTGACTATTGCTGGACCATTAACCTTGCCATATTACCAGAGAATTAGATATTCTAATTGTCTGCCCCTGAGGCTGAAGCTGTTTTGAATCCACAGGTAATAAAATACAAAACCTTCTTCCCATAAAGAATTCTGCTGGTGAAATGCTATGTGCCGAAGGGTTGACTGATATTCTAATTATGCTCTTGGGGTCTCCTGGCATTTTTTAGAACTGCTTTTAAATTGTCATTGCTTTTTCCAATTCTGAGGAAAGCTGGTGATGTGTTTGAAATCAGTCTTTGGAAAATAAGCAAAAGCTGCAGTAGACAAATGAGAATTGTCAATGGACTTTAGTTGATTAATTATGCAGTCAGTTATTTCCTCCAATTTGGACATTTTGCTATATTCAGAGAAGAACTCTGTTACAGTGTTCTTGTTCCAGAAGAATAAGTCTGTTGCCACAGGCTGCAAGGCCTCTGTGGAAGAGTTGTTGACATCAGTGCTTCTGGCAGTCGAGGTTGCAGTTTTTTATTATTTTTATATCTGTGAACTGACACCAATCCACCCACTGATTGAAGAGCTGCTACATGGCACTCACTTATGTTGCATAGCACTTCTTGTTTTCTTTATTAACTTCCACTACTGTTCTTCCTTTCATAAACCCTGAATTAAGTGCCGCATTGTATTGAAATGAAATACAACAAAAGCATTGTATTCCTGTAGGTAAAGTGCAAAATTTATCTTTTATTCTGTGCTGTTGGATTGAAGCTCTTAGATGAACTAAGAAGGATTTCTGTTTTGTTTCAGTAGTGAAGTCCATGCTCATCCAGGAAAGCTAAATGTGTGAGCATCAGAGAGGAACAAGAAATGGCTTTCTTCACACCTAAGAGCTTGAGATTTTAGAAAAATATTCCTGGTCCAAATTGGGACAAACATTCAAAATCAACATTTTTTTACAAAATGATAACTTGAAAACAATTTCAGACTGCATCATATTGAAATATTTTTGTTTCAATAATTTTGAAACTCTTTCAATGTTGACCTTTTTAAAAAATTAACCCTTTCTTAGTATGAATTAACTAAAATTTAAAATGAAGTAGTTTCAAACCAAAAAACAAAAGAAATTCATTTAGAAAATGTTGAAAAAGGACATTTTGACAATTTCAAAGCTTTTTTTCAAATGCCTTTTTAAATTGGGATATTTGTCTAAATTGGCTTTTTCCAGAAGTTTTGGTTTCAACAAAATGAGCATTTTCTGAAGAAAAAGAGATTTTGTAGGAAAATTCCCAAGCAGATTTAGTTGGCATGACTGTAGTACCATTCCTCTGTGGTATACACCACTCCTTGGACTCTTTTTCCCCCCCCTGGATAAGAAGTTGTCTTGATAGATGTGTGTGATTTATTTTTTCAGAGAGATGTTCATGCCCTGGAGTCTTCTCATCATGCCTAAATATATTTGTTCCTTAAAAATCTGGGTCAATCAATATTTAATTTGTATTGTACCGCCAGAGACCCAGACATGGTCAAGGCCTATCTGCGCCAGGTACCTTAAAGAGATTTAAAATCTAAGGATAGACAGAACATTGAGAGCAGGATACAGCATATAGGAAAGTGGTTAGGCTCACTAGATACACATCTTGTAAATTCAGTCTTTCTTCTTCCCTCTTTTCAGGCAACATACATAGGGGAAGTTTACAACTAAAATGATTACAATATTTCTCTTTAAAATTCATATATACATTATTAACTTGTTTTTTTTTGTAAAGACATTTATCATAAACTGTACTTAATGAGCCCTCAACCTTACCATTGTTAGTTGGAGATTTCCTTAAGCTTCACAAGCACTAAACATTTTTTTTCTCTGATCTGTTTTCTTTTTTGTGATGTGTGTGTTTGTTTGTTTAGGATGAGACCAACATGCTTCAAGAGTCTCAAACTGCAGGTAAACATTCTATTAGTCACTTGTGATCTTCACTATGATATAGCATATTTGCATATCGACAGAGCTGCTTAGGGTGCTTTGCAGTCTTACTACTCTGTGATATTCTTTTCTGAGGATGTACTGGCACCAATGAAATGCTGTAGGAAATTTTGCTGAAACACTGACTCACAAAGCAAATATTGGAATTTATTGGAAGTGTTGGTTCTTTCCCCAAATGGGTTTTCCCAAGTCCAGTACTAGCAATTGGGTACAGGGCCAGCCCTAGACCAAATGGCACCCCAGGCAAGAAGTGTCTTCGGCATCCCTCTCTCCATTTGTTAAACCTTTGAATGTAGTATTTTTATTGCATTCGTAACCCATTTCATGACTTTGATGCATGATCTACATACATGATTTATCCCTGTCATATAAGGCAATAGATTTGCATGTTAGGGTCAGTAAATCTGTATTTATTCAAGCAATATATAAGCAAATTAAAAAAAAATGTTTCCTCTAAGCTTATAGAAACTTTTTAATTTTAAGAATAACTGAAATGTACTAGCATCAAGAAATTGAACTGTGCACCAACATTGGGTGGACCAGTATCAAACAGTGTTACAGTAGGTGACAGACTTAGAATGTTAACCCTAGTCCTTTAGTTTGAAAAGTTGCTTTTCTCACCTTGTCCTAGTGAACTGAAGCAGTGCCAGAGAGATCAAAGACTGGCCAATGGCATTTTCAAATGATAAAATAGCAAGTGATGTCAGTTTCTTATCAGCCATTGTCAATTGAAGATATGTTTTAATGAGCCTGAGCCTCGAAAAGCTGCACTCACCATTTGTGACTGTAACTAGCAGCGTGACCAGAATCCTCAAAGCTATCCACACATTAGGAAAACTGTCATTCAGCTCTGCATCATGAATGAATTGGAAAACTTGGAGTGGAGAATGCTTCCTGTGTGGCAAAATGTGACCAGTGTTGCCCAATTCGACATAGAGATCTTTATCATTGGTGTCCAAACATTCCCCATGTGTCAGCATCCAGTGAATTTCATACAATTGTTCAAGAGTGTTTTCCTGTTCACTGGCTGCTTACTAAGGTAATACCACATCCCCCACCCCAGGTCTTTTTGTGTTGCTTCACTTGTCTGAACCTTTCTTCGATGGACACTTGAGCAGTGTCAACGAGCAAGCAAAAAAACTACCTCTTGAATTTTTCTTCTGAGCTTCCCATCACCTCATCTCTGCCCTTGTAACAAAACTGTCTCTTCTTCCAATGAATATGAGTTTCCTTGAAGACTGGCTCAACTCTTAAGTTTTCTGCCATTTCTTTGGCAGCAGTGATGACATCTTCAAATCCAGTGTCTCCATAGGCCACAACAAAATCAAGGCAGCTTCTCCTCAAAGTACTAGTGGCTGTGATGTCCATCAATTGAGTAATGTCTTGCTTATAAATGTTTATTTGTAACAAGATATTGTGCCAAACCACAACTGAGACCAGAAATTTGAAGTCAGTGATCTGGTTTTCCAGGCTTTGTGCCCTGTTTTGGATTCTGGCCTCGGCTTTATTCAACTGCGCCAGCTCCATCAGGGTGTCATAAACCTTGGTCACTTGGTATCTCATTGGCCTTAGGCTGTCAATGCAGCTCTCCCAACGAGTGTCACTTAGCAGCTTCGTGGTCAGATTTGTAACCTTGTCCGAGAGGATCTTCCATCTGATAGTTGATGCTGAAAAGAGGATGTTTATCCTTTGCAGTACTCCGAAGAGAAATACTGAATCTAAAGAAGATGATGCAGTCTTAGAAAGTCATCAAACATTATGTGTTAAGCATAGCAAAAGAAGTAACAGCATTTATTTTATATTGTTGCATAGAAAGTGGTTTGATAGATAACTCTGGTGTCTTATTAAATATGTCCTTTATTAGTCGCTACTTACACTCTTCAAGTCTTAAAGTACAAGTACACTTTCACAATTACACAGTAAAACAAGGTTCACAATATCACAACAGGGCTCTCACTTCACTTCAGTTCATTCTTATATCTCACTGACTGACTGGCAACACCCCGCCCCTTATATACCCATGAGGATATGGCTGAGAACATTCTAGGAGATTCGAGGAAAATGTAGTTCTCAGAAAGTCTTGAAGGTTCCATGAGATTCTACAAAGGTCCAGAACATTCTAGGAGATTAATGAAAAATGAATCCACATGCGGAATACCTGAAACATGTTACTTCAAACATTCTATTTTCCCCTTTGTCACTAACAACAAAAACAGCACCCAGAGCCCCTCAAGCCTGGCACCCCAGGGTCGCCTGCCCCTAAATCCAACCCTGATTGGGTATGAGTATACTCTGGCACTGGGGAGCAAATGATCATTTTGACCTATTTATTATTTGCCTGAAAACTTTCCTGGATAACTGAGAGCTAAGATACCAAACTGTCTGTCTTAACTCAGACAACTGCTTAGCTCGGTTGAGAGACCAGATGGGTCAGATAACATCTTGTAGTGGACCTACTTCTGTTGGTGAGAGAGACAAGCTTTCACAGAGCTCTTCTTGAGGTCTGTGTAAGCTCTAAAGCTTGTCTCTGTCACCAGTAGGAGTTGGTCCAATAAAAGGTAATACCTCACCCACTGTGTGTCTCTAATATCCTGAGACTGATGTGGTTACAACAATACTGCATATAGCTCTGAGGAAGGGATTTAATTTAGTTCTATGTTGCTAATCAGGGTGAGATTAGGATGCCATATATCAACACTTCTTTATACACTAAAATCTCTTATGAATTTTTGCTAGCAAAATTCTATACTGAAGACAGTGGTATTGATATAGTGTCTTTTTAAAAGGAATTCAGCCAATATTCCATGCCCTGGATTTTCTCTTCTATAGGTAGCAGATTCAAAATCAAGGCACTAACATAGGTTTTTTATGCTATTTCATACATTGTATTTCCCATGGGATGGAATATACTATGGTTGAAGCGAGTGTTATATTAACATTTTTGTCAGAATATTCTGGTGAATGAATAGGTATCCATAGGAACCTGGCACCAGAAAGAAAATTTCTAATTATGCTTAAAAAATGTGTTTTGCTGAAGAGGAAGGAGTTGTCATCTGGTTTAGAAACTTCTCATAAATTTTCTAGCTGCATAAAACTGCCAAGGGATTGAGGGAGTTATTTTTGTCTCTTGGGTACTTAATTTCCTTGCTTTTCTCTTAAAAGTACTGGTGTGAAATATAGTTCTGAAATTAGCAGCGTCCTGACACAGGCACCTACTGTTGTGTTGGAAAATAACAGCCTGCAAAGGAAACAATGCTTTCCAGTATGTCAGAATTAATGATGGGCCAAACCAAGCCTTTTCCTCCACATACCCTCTTGCTCCCCAGAGTGTGTGTTTGTGGGAGAGAGGGGAAGGTTTCAGACAAACAGAACCTAACCTCCAGATTTTTGGTCCAGAAGCAGACCAAAGCCTAAACTGTTTGCTCAGTTTAAGGGAAAATCTAGCTCTGCTTAAATTAAGAATGAGGAATATTAAACACTGTTTTATTGATTCCCAATAAATCGCTGTTTATTAGCTAACCTGAAGGACAACTGTCAAGGTTCCTTCCCCACTCTGAACTCTAGGGTACAGATAAGGGGACCTGCATGAAAACCTCCTCAGCTTATTTTTACCAGCTTAGGTTAAAACTTCCCCAAGGTACAAACTTATTTTCCTTTTTCCCTTGGACTTTATTGCTGCCACCACCAAGCATCTAACAGATATATAACTGGGAAAGAGCCCGCTTGGAAACGTCTTTCCCCCCAAAATCCTCCCCAAACCCTACAACCCCTTTCCTGGGGAAGGCTTGATAAAAATCCTCTCCAATTTGCATAGGTGAACACAGACCCAAACCCTTGGATCCTAAGAACAATCAAAAAGCAATCAGGTTCTTAAAAGAAGAATTTTAATTGAAGAAAAAGTAAAAGAATCACTTCTGTAAAATCAGGATGGTAAATACCTTACAGGGTAATTAGATTCAAAACGTAGAGAATCCCTCTAGGCAAAACCTTAAGTTACAAAAAGACACAAAACCAGGAATATCCATTCCATTCAGCACAGCTTATTTTCTCAGCCATTTAAACAAACAGAATCTAACGCATATCTAGCTAGATTACTTACTAAGTTCTAAGACTCCATTCCTTTCTGTTCCCGGCAAAAGCATCGCACAGACAGAGAGAGACTTTGTTCCCCCCCCCCTCCAGCTTTGAAAGTATCTCGTCTCCTCATTGGTCAATTTGGTCGGGTGCCAGCGAGGTTATCCTAGCTTCTTAACCCTTTACAGGTGAAAGAGTTTTTCCTCTGGCCAGGAGGGATTTTAAAGGTGTTTACCCTTCCCTTTATATTTATGACAACAACTGATCTCCACCCAAGCTCATTCATTTAAAGTGAGACTAGGTATAAAAGACACTGAATTCTGGAAGAGAACCACAGGTAACATTGTTGCATGTCAGGGAGAAGAGTGAAGGTGGGGACACTCAGTGTATCCCCTTGTTGTTTATCTAGGGTGGAGAGAAGCATTGGTGATGAGTATCAAAGGCAGGGGAAGACTCAGGCTACCCACACTGCCTGTGTGGCCCCACCCACACTCCACCCCCAGGCACCCTCCTGCTTCCCCACGCTCTGCTGCAGCTCTTTGCTGGGGCCCAGGTCAGTGGCACCAGAATGGGATGGGGATGGTCAGGGGGCCATAGCCCTCTCCTCTCACGGACAGGCCTGGCTCTGCTGTGGCTCAGAGGCTCCTCCCCATCGGAGCCTGGTCAGGGAGAGCTGTGGGGGAAGTTGTGGGGAGCCTTGGTCCCTCCACTTGCCCTGGGTGGGAGGCCTGGGACACAGGCAGGGGGCTGCTTTTGCCTCCATCTCAGATGGGGCCCCCTGCCTCCCCACACTTTTGGGAGGGCTCCAGCGCCCTTGTCCTGGGCTTGGGCTAGTGGGGGAGATGTAGCAGCACAAACTGCAGCTGGCATATTTTTCCACCAGTAGCAAGTTTGTGCCACTACACTGGCTTGCAGCCAGGGACTCCAGCTGGCTGGAGCTGATGCTCTCACTGCCTGCCCACCCAGGGCTGGGGGCCATGCTGCCAACCCACCTGGCACTCCGGGGTGGTGGGGGCTGCACTGACAGTCTGCCGGCTGTGCTGGGAGCTGCAATTGGCTGTCCGCCCACCTGCTGCTCCGGGGCTCAGGCTGGGAGCTGTGCTGCCTGCCTGCCCACTGGGCACTCTGGGGCTTCGGAGGGGCTCAGGGTTCTGATGGGAGAAGGGGGCTGGGAGGGGTGGGGCCCTGGGCAGGAGAGGCTGGCCAACTGTGGACTAGCCTCCCCAAGCCCACAGTTCACCTGCCTCCCATGGGGAGAGGCAATGAGGGACCTTGCAAATGAAGACAAATAGCTAATATTTGATGCAGTACAGGAGGAGGAGCCAGTGGACAGATGCAAAGAGATGGGTGAAATGGTCAGAGCTACAGGCTAGAAAACTATTTTTGCGGCAGCATTCTGAATGGCTAGGAGCAGGGAAAAGCATTTGTCAAGACCAGAGAAAAGGATGTTGTGGTAATTGAGATGTGAGATGATGAGAGACTGGACAAGAGTTTTATCTTTGTGGATGGACAGGAAAGGCCATATCTTAGGAATGTTATAAAATCATATAATATTCGGATTAGAAGAGACCTCAGGAGTTCATCTAGTTCAATCCCCTGCTCAAAGTAGGACCAACACCAACGAAATCATTCTAGCCAGGGCTTTGTCAAGCCGATCCTTAAAAACCTCTAAGGATGGAGATTCCACCACCTTCCTAGGTAACCCATTCCAGGCTTTGGTTTTGCATACGTAAAACTAGGGATGGTTCAAATCCAGGTTTCAGTCACCACAGTTTGTTGCATCTGGAACTGTTAGACAGACGTTTCTGGTTTAGGCCCATCTCTAGCACTAAAATTAGTTTTGCTTTTTTAAAATGAATTCCTCCTGGCAGTTTTGAAGCCTGTCAAGAGTGATTTACATGGAGGAAATGAGATTGTTTCAGTGTGAATATCTCTAGTGATTAGGGAAAAGCTGGGAATTTATGGCTACTCCATATTCTTATGCTGTGTATCCAAATACAAAGTCACAAGAAATCAGTGACCAGATTTCTACAAAAATAAAATCAAAGCCACCATGATTTGGCCTATCTGTAATCAAAATGGGTTTCAACACCCCTGCAAAAATTTGATATAACAATAATATAATTATTGTATTTATACAGTATCTTTCATCATGAATCAGTCCAAAGTGCTTTACCAATTAAGGAACTGAAAATAATATTCAATCTTCATATCCAATTAAAACTAAAGTGGGAACTTGCATAAGCCAAATGCAATTACCCAAAGTAGAACTTGGCAAGGACACCCTTACTCTTGCAAAAAATTGCACATTCTATAACTACAATCCCTGCTGTAACTACTGATTTCAAACAAGAATGAATTTGGCCCATTGTTTTTATTGGTAAGGGATCAGCCAGTCCTGAAGAAAAAAGATTGTCTCTAAATCTCTACTGGTACCATTATGCCAAGGCCCCAAATCAGTCAGGAAAAGCAGCCTTCACCCTCTTGTCATCTTAAGCCACATCTTCACTCAGAGTCTGGTAAAGCCATTTGTGCCTCTCCCTTTAAACTGGGGGTTACACATGTAGCCCAGGATATCTTCTCCCACTGAACGACAGTGCATACCCATTCAAAAATCTCTACTCCTAGCTTTGACCGGGTAAAGTTGCGTCTTTCCGGGAGCCTTAGCAACTATTTAATGCGTCTCTGAAGCCGTTGCTTCTGGAATGCTTGCTGTTGTTGCTGGAACCGTCTGTGCTCTTCCTGTGGGGTTTCCACCTGAGTTTGCTGCCCCTTCATAAATTGCAACAAGTTCTGTTGCATTAAAACCTCTGCTTCTTGTTTTCGTTTAGAACGACAGTCTGACCCTGCTGCAGCTCCTGCAATGTTGGTTTGCCTGCCATTTCAAGATTTCTTCCATTTCCTCTTTGTGTAGAGGGTGTCTGGGAACCTGGTTTTTGCTATCAAATCTAAATGGTCAGGGTCCCCGCTCCATTTTCAGGAGAGCGCATAGACCTGGCATGTCTGTTCCAACTCACCCACCTCAGAAACTGGACACAGCAGCAAGCCTGATTTAGCAGTAGTCACCCTGAACCGTAATATTGGCTTTCAGAACCTGAGCTTAGGGTGACGCTGTAGAAGGATCCTGTGTTGCTATTTAGGGTCTTAGTGTCTGCTACCCTGTTGCATAGTTTAATTGTACAGAGCAGAGATGCTGCATGATTAAATTTCAGCCAGAGCAGCTAATTAAATATTTACTTAGAAGAAGGTTAAATGTGTTTCACCTCTATGAAGAAAGCGTAGGTGCTTTAGTACAGATATCAAGCATATGCTCATCTCATTGAACAGTTCAGAATTAAACATAAAAATCCCCACGCATCAAGAACATAAGATTGGCCATACTGGGTCAGATCAATGGTGCATCTAGCCCAGTATCCTGTCTTCTAACAATAGCCATTGCCAGTTGCTTCACAGGGAATGAACAGAACAAGACAATTGTCAAGTGAGCCATCCCCTGTTTTCCCGTCCTAGCTTCTGGCAGGTGGAGATTTAGGAGCACGGGGTTCATCCCTAACCATCCTGGCTAATAGCCAATAATGGACCTATCCTCCAGGAAATTATCTAAATCTTTTTTGAACCCCACTATAGTTTTGGTCTTCACAATATCCTATGGCAATGAGTTCCACAAGTTGACTGTACATGTGTGAAGAAGTACTTCCTTATATTTGTTTAAACAATGCTGACTATTAATTGCATCAGGTGACCCTAGTTCATGCATTATGTGAAAAGGAAAATAACATTTCCTTTTTTACTTTCTACACACCTTTCATGATTTTATAGCTATTATATCCCCTCTTCACCATTGTTGTTTTTTCTAAGCTGAACAGTCCTAGTCTTTTTAATCGCTCCTTCTATGGAAGCTGATCCAAACCCCTAATCACTTTTGTTGCCCTTCACTGCACCTTTCAGAATCCTAATATTTTTTTTTTGAGATGGGGTAACCAGAACTTCATGCAGAATTCAAGGTGTGGACATGCCTTGGCTTTATAAAATGGCAAATATTTTCTGCCTTACTGTCTATCGCTTTCCTAATAGTTCCTAATATTCTGTTAGCCTTTTTGACCGTTGCTGTGCATTGAGCTGAAGTTTTCAGAGAACTATCCACAGTGACTGCATGATCTCTTTCTTGAGTGGTAACAGCTAATTTAGATACCATGATTATATATGTGTAGAAGGCATTATTATTTTCCAATGTGAATTACTTTGCACTTATCACCATTGAATTTCATCTGCCATTTGGTCACCTTGTCACTCAGTTTAATGAGATCTCCTTGCAACTATTTGCAGTCAGCTTTGGACTTAACTATCTTGAATAATTTTGTATCTTCTGCAAATTTTGCCACCTTACCATTCACCCTCTTTTCCAGATAATTTATGTTGGACAGCACTGGTCCCAGTACAGATCTCTTTTTTTTGGGGGGGGGGCTGCTATTTATTCCTACCCTTTGTTTCCTATCTTTTAATTAATTAGAGATCCATGAGAAGACCTTCCCTCTGATCCCATGACTGCTTAAAAGACTTTGGTGAGAGACCTTGCAAAAGATTTCTGAAAGACCAAGTGCACTATATCCACTGGATCACCCTTGTCCACATGTTAGTTGGCACCCTCGGTGAATTCTAATAGATTGGTGAGGCATGATTTCCCTTTATAATAGCTGTGTTGATGATCCGCCAACATATCGGGTTTATCTATATGTCTGATAATTCTGTTCTTTACTATAGTTTCAACTAATTTGCTTAGTACTAAAGTTAGACTTTCTGGCCTGTAATTGCCAGGATCGCCTCTGGTACCTTTTTAAAAAATTGGCATTACATCAGTTACCCTCCAGTAATTTGGTACAGAGGCTGATCCAAGTGATAGGTTACATACCACATTTAGTAGTTCTACAATTTCATATTTGAGTTTCTTCTGAGCTCTTGAGTGAACACCATCTGGTCCTGGTGACTTATCACTGGTTGATTTATCAATTTGTTTCATAACCTCCTCTATTGACACCTGCCCTACGCTACCAGCACTCCCAGCTACCTTCGAGAACCACTGACTTCCTGAGGAAACTACAATGCGTCGGTGATCTTCCTGATAACACCATCCTGGCCACTATGGGTGTAGAAGCCCTCTACACCAACATTCCACACAAAGATGGACTACAAGCCGTCAAGAACACTATCCCAGATAATGTCACGGCAAACCTGGTGGCTGAACTTTGTGACTTTGTCCTTACCCATAACTATTTTACATTTGGGGACAATGTATACCTTCAGATCAGCGACACTGCTATGGGTACCCGCATGGCACCACAGAATGCCAATATTTTTATGGCTGACTTAGAACAACGCTTCCTCAGCTCTCGTCCCCTAACGCCCCTACTCTACTTGTGCTATATTGATGAAATCTTCATCATCTGGACCCATGGAAAAGAAGCCCTTGAGGAATTCCACCATGATTTCAACAATTTCCATCCCACCATCAACCTCAGCCTGGACCAGTCCACACAAGAGATCCACTTCCTGGACACTACATTGCTAATAAATGATGGTCACATAAACACCACACTATACTGGAAACCTACTGACTGCTACTCCTATCTACATGCCTCCAGCTTTCACCCTAACCACACCACACGATCCATCATCTACAGCCAAGCTCTGTGATACAACCGCATTTGCTCCAACCCCTCAGACAGAGACAAACACCTACAAGATCTCTATCAAGCATTCTTACAACTACAGTACCCACCTGCGGAAGTGAAGAAACAGATTGATAGAGCCAGAAGAGTTCCCAGAAGTCACCTACTACAGGACAGGCCTAACAAAGAAAATAACAGAACGCCACTAGCCGTCACCTTCAGCCCCCAACTAAAACCCCTCCAACGCATTATTAAGGATCTACAACCTATCCTGAAGGATGACCCAACACTCTCACAAATCTTGGGAGACAGGCCAGTCCTTGCCTACAGACAGCCCCCCAACCTGAAGCAAATACTCACCAGCAACCACATACCACACAACAGAACCACTAACCCAGGAACCTATCCTTGCAACAAAGCCCGTTGCCAATTCTGCCCACATATTTATTCAGGGGACACCATCACAGGGCCTAATAACATCAGCCACACTATCAGAGGCTCGTTCACCTGCACATCCACCAATGTGATATATGCCATCATGTGCCAGCAATGCCCCTCTGCCATGTACATTGGTCAAACTGGACAGTCTCTACGTAAAAGAATAAATGGACACAAATCAGATGTCAAGAATTATAACATTCATAAACCAGTCGGAGAACACTTTAATCTCTCTGGTCACGCGATTACAGACATGAAAGTTGTGATATTACAACAAAAAAACTTCAAATCCAGACTCCAGCGAGAAACTGTTGAATTGGAATTCATTTGCAAATTTGATACAATTAACTTAGGCTTAAATAGAGACTGGGAGTGGCTAAGTCATTATGCAAGGTAACCTATTTCCCCTTGTTTTTTCCTACCCCCTCCCCGACGTTCTTGTTAAACCCTGGATTTGTGCTGGAAATGGCCCACCTTGATTATCATACACATTGTAAGGAGAGTGATCACTTTCGAGAAGCTATTACCAGCAGGAGAGTGGGGTGGGAGGAGGTATTTTTTCATGCTTTGTGTGTATATAAAAAGATCTTCTACACTTTCCACAGTATGCATCTGATGAAGTGAGCTGTAGCTCACGAAAGCTTATGCTCATATAAATTGGCTAGTCTCTAAGGTGCCACAAGTACTCCTTTTCTTTTTGCGAATACAGACTAACACAGCTGTTACTCTGAAACCTGTCATTCTGGGACAGTTATCTAAAAAGAATGGCTTGGGTATGAGATCTCTCCACACATCCTCTGCAGTGAAGACTGATGAAAATAATTCATTTTAGCTTCTCTGTAATGGCCTGGTCTTCCTTTAGTGCTCCTTTACCACCTCAGTTGTCCAGTGGCCCCACTGATAGGCAGGCTTCTTGCTTAGGATGCCCTTACATTTTTTTGCTGTTAGTTTTTAGGTCTCTAGCTAGTTCCTCTTCAAATTCTTTCTTGGCGTACCCCATTATACTTTTATACTTGACTTGCCAGAGTTTATGATCCTTTCTATTTTCCTCACTAGGATTTGACTTCTAATTTTTAAAGGATGCCTTTTTGTCACAGACTGCCTCTTTTACTCTGTTTACCCCTGGTGGCATTTTTTTGGTTGTTTTACTTTTTTTGGTGTGTGTGAGGGGGGAGCAAAATATACATTTAGTTTGAGCCTCTATTTTGGCATTTTTAAATAGTCTTCATGCCATTTGCAGGCATTTCACCCTTGAGTCTGTTTCTCTTAATTTCCATTTAACTAGCTTCCTCATTTTTGTGTAGTTCCCGTTTGTGAAGTTAAATATTACTGTGGTTTGTTTCTTCGGCACATTTCCCCCTACAAGGATGTTAAATTTAATTACATTATGTTCACTATTATTGAACTGTTCAGATACATTCACCTCTTTGGCCCAAACCTGTGCTCCACTTAGCATTAAATCAAGAATTGCATCTCTCCTTGTGGGTTCCAGGACAAGCTGCTCCAAGAAGCAGTCATTTATGGTGTCTAGAAATTTTATCTCTGCATGCTTTCCTGAGGTGACATATGCCTAGTAGTTGAACTCCCTCATTATTATTCGGTTTTCTGTCTTTGTAGCCTCTCTAATCTGCCAGAGCATTTCACAGTCACCATTGCCATCCTGCCCAGTGGTCGGAAGTATATTCCTACTGCTATAATCTTATACTTAAGAATGGAACTTCTATCCATAGAGATTCTATGGTATTGTTTGAGTTATTTAAGTTTTTAGTTTGACTCTGTGCTTTCTTTCACATATTATGCCCCTTTGACACCAATGTGATTTATTTCAGAGTAGCAGCCGTGTTAGTCTGTATTCGCAAAAAGAAAAGGAGTACTTGTGGCACCTTAGAGACTAACCAGTCTCTAAGGTGCCACAAGTACTCCTTTTCAATGTGATATATTCTGTCATTCTTATATATTTTTCCATGGTACTACATTTTTCTATAGATTTTCCTGATTCCACCAAGTTTCCACAATGACTATTGCACTTGTATCCTCTTTTAATTCAAGGCACTCACGTTTATCCATCTTAGTATTTAGACTTTTAGCATTTGTGGCATAGACCAGTGATTCTCAACCAGGGGTACATGTAGTAGTCAGAGGTCTTCAAGGAGGTACACCAACTCATCTAGATATTTGACTAGTTTTACCACAGGCTATGTAAAAAGCACTAGAGAAGTCAGTACAAATGAAAATTTCACAGACAATGAATTGTTTATACCGTGGTGTATATTGTACATTGAAATGTAAGTACAATATTTATATTCCACTTAATTTATTTTATAATTACATGGTAAAAATGAGAAAGTCAGCATTTTGTCAGTATTCAGTTTCTTGCCTTCATGTGTTATATTACCAACTTCTTTTCTACCCTCTTTACTAGGATATAGAGTTCCCCCTTTAATGAACTCCTCCCTAGGGAATGGCTCTGCCTGAACCATACGCATCTATACATCTGCTGGCTTTCCCCCAGCCCTTAGTTTAAAAAATCTTCTACATTTTCAATTTGACATGCCTGCAGACTGGTTCCCTTTTTGGTTTAGGTGGAGCCCATCCTTTCTGTATAGACTCCTTCTTTCCCACAAGGTTCCCCAGTTCCTAATAAACCAAAAACTTTTTTTCCTACACCATCGTCTCATCTACACATTGAGACCCTGCAGATCTGCCAGTCTAACTGGCCCTACAAGAGATACAGGAAGCATTTCTAAGAATTGTAGCATGAAGGCCCTAGACTTTAATCTCTTACCTAGAAGCCTAAATTTGGCCTCCAGGACCTCTCTCCTACCTTTCCCTATGTCTTTTGTACCTACATGTACCAAGATCACTGGCTCCCCGCCAGCACTGCACATATGTTTGTCTAAATGTCTCATGAGACCTGCAACCTTTGCACCCAGCAGGCAATTTATCATGCAGTTCTCCCAGTCATCACAAACCCAACTATTTATATTTCTAATAATCAAATCCCCCCATTATCATTACCTGGTTCTTGGTAGTAACTGGGATTCCCTTCTTATAAGGGGTATCTTCAGTGTGAGTGGATACCATGACACCATCTGGAAGGAGGGTTCCACCTAAGGGATTGTTTCCTTCTGTTCCAGCTTGATGTTCTCCTTTCCCAAGACTTTTATCCTCTTTTTACAACACAGAGGCTGTCAGACTGGGGATGGGACTGCTGTAGTGTGTTTCTGAAAGTCTCCTCTATGCACCTCTCTGTCCCTTAGCTTCTTCAGTTCAGCCACTCTGGCCTCAAGGCCTGAAGGCCATGAGCTGCTAGCACCATGTGCAAACATACACCCCCAGCCCACAAGGAAGGTAATCATACATTCTGCATTCAGTACAATAAACTGGATAATCTCTGCTCTATTAGCTTTCCCCCAACAATGCTGGACTTCTCCTTACATTATTTTTACTCTTGTAAGTGTTGCATTGTTTGAGGTGGTTATTGGCCCAAGTTTAGAGTAAGTATGTTTTTATTAGGTGTATCTGCTTCTCACACTCCTTCTCTAAACTCCAACACAGCCCCCAGAACAGAACAGACTACAATGTTCAAGCCAGCAAGCACACGGCAAGCAAGCAAGCATACAGCAAACAGACAAACTCACCCCAATGATCACGTAGTTCCTCCTTCTTCACCTGGAGAACTCCCTTGCAAAACTCCCATTTGCTGCTCCTGCTCACAAGCTTACTGAGATAAGATTATATCTGTATGCCCAAACCCAAATCCATCACCTTGCTTTCTGTATGCAGTAGCCGTGCATTTTTGTGATGCCTCTAACTTTTGAAATTAGACCTTTTTTTATCCAGTTCCACTTCCATAAATTTCATTTGCAATTTTAAAAACCAAAACAAATGTTTTATTAGTCAAAAACCACTCCCTCCGTGTGTTGCTCTGTTTCATGCTATTTGATATCACATAGTATGTAATAATAAAAATAGACCAAGACAAACAAAGATAGCAGACAGAAATATTTATATAGTTTCTGAAGCTAAAATTCTTAGTGTGTTCATATAAGGGTCAAAAATTGTTCACCCTTCCTTAACTATAAATCTTGAATAAAATACTAAACAGAAAACTGTGACAGTGAAAATAGCAGCAGCAGAAAAGCATTACACAAGATAGAAATCTTGGCAGACTTTGCTCCTAAGAAGGCTATGCAGTGAAGGTGAATTACTCTCACTAAATAAGAATACTTTGAGGTCATGATTATGATGCCATCAGTGTTCACCAGAAAAAAACATGTTGCCTTCACCGGTACTTTACATGTCTACAAAAATTAAAAGGATAAATTTAGTCTCTGGAGAAACTAGCCATTTGTCTTTCAAGAAACACAAGGGTAATTGTAATGAAATACATAAGACCAAGAAAAATAATTTCCACACTGCAACTACTGTTGTGCCATTCTGCATAATGAAGCTTTTGTGGAAAACTGAATTTTTACAGCTTTGTTTGCCTCAGGTTGATCATTCAATGAGCAAAGCCTCACTTGTATAAATGTGATCACTAGTTCTATGAAGTGTTATTGTTTTGGATAAGATTAGTAGTCCCACTGCACATGTAAGGTGATCATTGGTAAATTATTATATCTGTGGAGTTTTTCAAGTGCACATTCATAAGAGCCTTATCTATAAACTTAATTGTGACGGTCTAGTTCATGATGTAGAATGTACAACTATTTCCCACATAACCTTATGGAAAGTGAATTTAGAAAAGCATGTATAGTTCAACTCACTATGTACCATAGGAATTAAAAAAAAAAGAGGAGTCCTTTTGGCACCTTAGAGACTAACAAATTTATTTGGGCATAAGCTTTTGTGAGCTAGAACCCACTTCATCAGATGCATGGAGTGGAAAATACAGGAGCAGGTATAAATACATGAAAGGATGGGGGTTGCCTTACCAAGTGTTTGGTCAGTCTAATGAGATAAATCAATTAACAGCAGGATACCAAGGGTGGAAAATAACTTTTGAAGTGGTAATGAGAGTGGCCCATTACAGACAGCTGACAAGAAGGTGTGAGTAATAGTAGGGAGAAATTAGTATTGGGGTGTCATAAATATAAAGGGAAGGGTAAACACCTTAAAATCTCTCCTGGCCAGAGGAAAAACCCTTTCACCTGTAAAGTGTTAAGAAGCTAAGACAACCTTGCTGGCACCTGACTAAAAGGACCAGTGAGGAGACAAGATACTTTCAAAGCTGGAGTGGGGGGGAAACAAAGGGTTCTCTCTGTCTGTGTGTGTGTTGTTTTTGCCGGGACCAGAGCAGGAATGCAGGTCAGAACTCCTGTAAAGGGTTAATAAGCAATCTAGCTAGATATGCGTTAGATTCTGTTTTGTTTAAATGGCTGATAAAATAAGTTCTGCTGAATGGAATGTATATTCCTGGTTTTGTGTCTTTTTGTAACTTAAGGTTTTGCCTAGAGGGATTCTCTATGTTTTGAATCTGATTACCATCCTGATTTTACAGAGGTGGTTCTTTTACTTTTTCGTCAATTAAAATTCTTCTTCTAAGATCCTGATTGCTTTTTCCTTGTTCTTAAGATCCAAGGGTTTGGGTCTGTGTTCGCCTATGCAAATTGGTGAGGATTTTTATCAAGCCTTCCACAGGAAAGGAGGTGTAGGGCTTTGGGGGATTTTGGAGGGAAAAACGTTTCCAAGGGGGCTCTTTCCCGGTTATATTTGTTAAACGCTTGGTGGTGGCAGCAATAAAGTCCAGGGACAAAAGGAAAAACAGTTTGTACCTTGGGGAAATTTTAACCTAAGCTGGTAAAAATAAGCTTAGGGGGGTTTTCATGCAGGTCCCCACATCTGCACCCTGGAGTTCAGAGTCGGGAGGGAACCTTGACATGGGGAAATTAGGTTTAGGTTTTGTAATGACCCAACCACTCCCAATCTTTATTCAGGCCTAATCTGATGTTATCCAGTTTGCAAATTAATTCCAGTTGTGCAGCTTCACGTTGGAGTCTGTTCAGCTCTTATTTAAATCTGTAAATTCAATCATATGAGAATTTCAAGTCCTTCATGATATCAGAAAAAAGAAAAGGAGTACTTGTGGCACCTTAGAGACTAACCAATTCATTTGAGCATAAGCTTTCGTGAGCTACAGCTCACTTCATCGGATGCATACTGTGGAAACTGCAGAAGACATTATATACACAGAGACCATGAAACAATACCTCCTCCCACCCCACTCTCCTGCTGGTAATAGCTTATCTAAAGTGATCACTCTCCTCACAATGTGTATGATAATCAAGGTGGGTCATTTCCAGCACACAAATCCAGGTTTTCTCACCACCCCCCACAAAACACACAAACTCACTCTCCTGCTGGTAATAGTTCATCCAAAGTGACCACTCTCCCTACCATGTGCATGATAATCAAGGTGGGCCATTTCCAGCACAAATCCAGGTTTTCTCACCCCCCCCCCCCACACACACACAAACTCACTCTCTTGCTGGTAATAGCTCATCCAGACTGACCACTCTCCTTACAATGTGTATGATAATCAAGGTGGTCCATTTCCAGCATAAATCCAAGTTTAACCAGAACGTCTGGGGGGGAGGGGAATAGGAAAAAACAAGGGGAAATAGGCTACCTTGCATAATGACTTAGCCACTCCCAGTCTCTATTTAAGAGTATTCAACATACTAATCCATAGAGGCCTCCCTACCAACATTACAAAAAGAAGGATTCTAGGTGGACTCCTCCTGAAGGTCGAAACAGCAGACTAGACTTCTACATAGAGTGCTTCTGCCGACGTGCACGGGCTGAAATTGTGGAAAAGCAGCATCACTTGCCCCATAACCTCAGCCGTGCAGAACACAATGCCATCCACAGCCTCAGAAACAACTCTGACATCATAATCAAAAAGGCTGACAAAGGAGGTGCTGTTGTCATCATGAATAGGTCGGAATATGAACAAGAGGCTGCTCTGCAGCTCTCCAACACCACTTTCTACAAGCCATTACCCTCTGATCCCACTGAGAGTTACCAAAAGAAACTACAGCATTTGCTCCAGAAACTTCCTGAAAAAGCACAAGAGCAAATCCGCACAGACACACCCCTGGAACCCCGACTGGGATATTCTATCTACTACCTAAGATCCATAAACCTGGAAATCCTGGGTGCCCCATCATCTCAGGCATTGGCACCCTGACAGCAGGATTGTCTGGCTATGTAGACTCCCTCCTCAGGCCCTATGCTACCAGCACTCCCAGCTACCTTTGAGACACCACTGACTTCCTGAGGAAACTACAATCTATCGGTGATCTTCCTGGTAACACCATCCTGGCCACTATGGGTGTAGAAGCCCTCTACACCAACATTCCACACAAAGATGGACTACCAGCCATCAAGAACACTATCCCTGATAATGTCACGGCAAACCTGGTGGCTGAACTTTGTGACTTTGTCCTTACCCATAACTATTTTACATTTGGGGACAATGTATACCTTCAGATCAGCGGTACTGCTATGGGTACCCGCATGGCACCACAGAATGCCAACATTTTTATGGCTGACTTAGAACAACGCTTCCTCAGCTCTCGTCCCCTAACGCCCCTACTCTACTTGCGCTATATTGATGACATCTTCATCATCTGGACCCATGGAAAAGAAGCCCTTGAGGAATTCCACCATGATTTCAACAATTTCCATCCCACCATCAACCTCAGCCTGGACCAGTCCACACAAGAGATCCACTTCCTGGACACTACAGTGCTAATAAATGATGGTCACATAAACACCACACTATACTGGAAACCTACTGACTGCTACTCCTACCTACATGCCTCCAGCTTTCACCCTGACTACACCACACAATCCATCGTCTACAGCCAAGCTCAGCGATACAACCGCATTTGCTCCAACCCCTCAGACAGAGACAAACACCTACAAGATCTCTATCAAGCATTCTTACAACTACAGTACCCACCTGCGGAAGTGAAGAAACAGATTGATAGAGCCAGAAGAGTTCCCAGAAGTCTCCTACTACAGGACAGGCCCAACAAAGAAAATAACAGAACGCCACTAGCCGTCACCTTCAGCCCCCAACTAAAACCCCTCCAACGCATTATTAAGGATCTACAACCTATCCTGAAGGATGACCCAACACTCTCACAAATCTTGGGAGACAGGCCAGTCCTTGCCTACAGACAGCCCCCCAACCTGAAGCAAATACTCACCAGCAACCACATACCACACAACAGAACCACTAACCCAGGAACCTATCCTTGCAACAAAGCCTGTTGCCAACTGTGCCCACATATTTATTCAGGGGACACCATCACAGGGCCTAATAACATCAGCCACACTATCAGAGGCTCGTTCACCTGCACATCCACCAATGTGATATATGCCATCATGTGCCAGCAATGCCCCTCTGCCATGTACATTGGTCAAACTGGACAGTCTCTACATAAAAGAATAAATGGACACAAATCAGATGTCAAGAATTATAACATTCATAAACCAGTCGGAGAACACTTCAATCTCTCTGGTCACGCGATTAATCATAGAATCATAGAATCATAGAATATCAGGGTTGGAAGGGACCCCAGAAGGTCATCTAGTCCAACCCCCTGCTCGAAGCAGGATCAATTCCCAGTTAAATCATCCCAGCCAGGGCTTTGTCAAGCCTGACCTTAAAAACCTCTAAGGAAGGAGATTCTACCACCTCCCTAGGTAACGCATTCCAGTGTTTCACCACTCTCTTAGTGAAAAAGTTTTTCCTAATATCCAATCTAAACCTCCCCCACTGCAACTTGAGACCATTACTCCTCGTTCTGTCATCTGCTACCATTGAGAACAGTCTAGAGCCATCCTCTTTGGAACCCCCTTTCAGGTAGTTGAAAGCAGCTATCAAATCCCCCCTCATTCTTCTCTTCTGCAGACTAAACAATCCCAGCTCCCTCAGCCTCTCCTCATAACTCATGTGTTCCAGTCCCCTAATCATTTTTGTTGCCCTTCGCTGGACTCTCTCCAATTTATCCACATCCTTCTTGAAGTGTGGGGCCCAAAACTGGACACAGTACTCCAGATGAGGCCTCACCAATGTCGAATAGAGGGGAACGATCACGTCCCTCGATCTGCTCGCTATGCCCCTACTTATACATCCCAAAATGCCATTGGCCTTCTTGGCAACAAGGGCACTCTGCTGACTCATATCCAGCTTCTCGTCCACTGTCACCCCTAGGTCCTTTTCCGCAGAACTGCTGCCTAGCCATTCGGTCCCTAGTCTGTAGCTGTGCATTGGGTTCTTCCGTCCTAAGTGCAGGACCCTGCACTTATCCTTATTGAACCTCATCAGATTTCTTTTGGCCCAATCCTCCAATTTGTCTAGGTCCTTCTGTATCCTATCCCTCCCCTCCAGCGTATCTACCACTCCTCCCAGTTTAGTATCATCCGCAAATTTGCTGAGAGTGCAATCCACACCATTCTCCAGATCATTTATGAAGATATTGAACAAAACCGGCCCCAGGACCGACCCTTGGGGCACTCCACTTGATACCGGCTGCCAACTAGACATGGAGCCATTGATCACTACCCGTTGAGCCTGACAATCTAGCCAACTTTCTACCCACCTTTATAGTGCATTCATCCAGCCCATACTTCCTTAACTTGCTGACAAGAATACTGTGGGAGACCGTGTCAAAAGCTTTGCTAAAGTCAAGATACAATACATCCACTGCTTTCCCTTCATCCACAGAACCAGTAATCTCATCATAAAAGGCGATTAGATTAGTCAGGCATGACCTTCCCTTGGTGAATCCATGCTGGCTGTTCCTGATCACTTTCCTCTCATGCAAGTGCTTCAGGATTGATTCTTTGAGGACCTGCTCCATGATTTTTCCAGGGACTGAGGTGAGGCTGACTGGCCTGTAGTTCCCAGGATCCTCCTTCTTCCCTTTTTTAAAGATTGGCACTACATTAGCCTTTTTCCAGTCATCCGGGACTTCCCCGGTTCGCCACGAGTTTTCAAAGATAATGGCCAATGGCTCTGCAATCACAGCCGCCAATTCCTTCAGCACTCTCGGATGCAACTCGTCCGGCCCCATGGACTTGTGCACTTCCAGCTTTTCTAAATAGTCCCTAACCACCTCTTTCTCCACAGAGGGCTGGCCATCTCTTCCCCATTACAGACATGAAGGTCGCTACCTTAAAACAAAAAAACTTCAAATCCAGACTCCAGCGAGAAACTGCTGAATTGGAATTCATTTGCAAATTGGATACTATTAATTTAGGCTTAAATAGAGACTGGGAGTGACTAAGTCATTATGCAAGGTAGCCTATTTCCCCTTGTTTCTTCCTACCCCCCCCCCGACATTCTGGCTAAATTTGGATTTGTGCTGGAAATGAACCACCTTGATTATCATGCACATTGTAAGGAGAGTGGTCAGTTTGGATGAGCTATTACCAGCAGGAGAGTGAGTTTGTGTTTGGGGGGGCGGAGGGTGAGAACCTGGATTTGTGCTGGAAATGGCCCACCTTGATTATCATACACATTGTAAGGAGAGTGATCACTTTAGATAAGCTATTGCCAGCAGGAGAGTGGGGTGGGAGGTGATATTGTTTCGTGGTCTCTGTATATAATGTCTTCTGCAGTTTCCACGATATGCATCCGATGAGGTGAGATGTAGCTCACGAAAGCTTATGCTCAAATAAATTGGTTAGTCTCTAAGGTGCCACAAGTACTCCTTTTCTTTTTGCGAACACAGACTAACACGGCTGTTACTCTGAAACCTGTCAGGATATCAGGTTATTCACAAATATGTATTAAAAATTATCATTATTACATTGATCCAAAAGTGGTAAATTCTCTATTACCCAGTACAATTGGTAGTACTAACTCTGGACCAGCTTCGGGTGTATCAGTGATATCAGTGCATTGGTGTGCTCCTCTCAATGTTTCTTTTTCATCAAACCCAGATGATACTATCCTATTATTCTCCCAGTTGCTGACTGAGACAGGGGCAGGGGTAAAAATGAACAGGCCATGAAGGTTTTCTGCAGAGGGAAGCATTTAGAAGGCAGTGAAGAGTCAGCACCTGCGCCATGTGTTGCAGGATTTGTTTGACTTTCATGCTGAATGCTCTCAGCTGGGGGCTCCTATTAGATCCATCAGAGCTGCTGAATTCCTAGCTAGAAGCAATAGCCCATATGGCCTTTTTTCTACCTTCCGCTGACCCAAGAGTTTCAACCTTTCCCTTGTTAATGAAGTAATTGCAGAGATTATCTACAACTTTGTTACCTCCAAAACAGAGTAGAATAATGTGCCTTACTAAGGACTAATCCTGAAGACTAACCAGAAGCTTATACCAGTGTACAATGCAGCTACTAGGGTTCTAGACAGGGCGAGTTTTTCTGAGCACATAACACCTGTTCTCAGAATGAATTCAGTACTTGCTTCTTGTGCATTTCTTAGTGTACAATTCATGAGTATGGGTGACAGCTTTGAATGTTCTAGGAGCCAGCTATCTGACACACTGCCTCTCTCCTAAATAAATCCAATTTATATTGCCCTCATTACCATACTATATGAGCAACTGAAAATATTTACAAATAAAAATACCTCTGTCTCTTCCTTCCAGCTGTGCAGGTAAAATAGTTTGACTCTAGATTAGTCTTTAGGTTGTTTGGTATATTTGTGTGAAGGCATAACCGAGGGAAAGTCAAGTAAAAGAGATGAGATTTACATTTAGTTCTGAGCATGGTTTTAGGTCTCTGGTCATTCTTATCTCATGTAGGAATGACTTCCACAGGCTAGGTCCAGCTCTTGGGAAAGCTCTGTCATTTGCATTCATAAACCTCTCCATACTGGACAATAGTTCAGTTGTTCTCAGCAGTTAACATCAGCTTCTGTTGGTGGTTCCTGGAGTTGAACTCTTCAGCACCATCTGTAGAGCTTACTAAAGGACTTGCCTCTGGAACTTGCCATGCTGAACAGATCATTACAGCCTCAATTTGGAAGCTTTGAAAGCGCTGTAGTTATTGCATCTGGTGCAACATCTGTTTGAAGTATCTTCAGTTTGGCTGGGCTCCTAGAAATTAGATGGATCATATCTATGGGTTATGGCAAGAGTGGCAGATTTTGTGCAGCCCGTTCTGAGTAGTTTGGTATCTGTGTTTTTATTGTTTTGTATCACAGTTTTTGGCTAGACAAAGGCAATGGGTATAATTAGTTAATAAAAATACATAATACATAAATCAAGTTCATCCAAGTAATCTATTTTTTTCTGCAAGAAAAATTTAAGTAGCTCTGACAAATTAGGTATGGAACATTTCCTACATGATCTGAATAATATCCTACCTACGGCTTTACTTCTCAGATACAGTATCAAGATGTTCCATTCGTAGTTGTCCCAAAAGCTGCAACATGGGTGATACACTAAAGGCAGCACTTTATATTTAGGCCTTGTATTCCGAAGGATATCTAATTGTTTCTTAAACTTTACAAGCTATGGCACCTTGCGTGAGTACCTGCCCTGGGGATGCAAAGAGCCTTCTCGCCATTGTTCAATATGTACAATGGTCAAGGACAAATCGCCCCAACGATGGCAAGGAGGAGGTGGGGCAATGTTGCAGGCAGACCACACCAGGAGACAGAGGCTATGCCATCCTAAAACAACGTTCAGTGAATGATTGCGCCACTCTGGGGCACTATCCTTCTCTGACCTCTCCTGTGGGGCAGTGCACTAACCCCTGAACACTGCAAGCTTTGTCTTCTCCATGAAAAGTAAGTGAAAAAAATCCCACCAGTTCAAACACTGGCCCAACTATGGTTAGGAACACTGGATGCCTGAGTGTAGACAAGGCTCCCTTTTTTACCATTATGTAAATGTATCCTGCTTTTCAGTAGTTTTAAGTAGCAGGATAATATGTCACAAGCTGCTGGAGCTTTGTCTGCATTTATGGCTCCCACCAGTTTGGCCTGCTGGTAGTTTGACTTTTCCTGTGTATCTGACCTCTCTCTGGAGCAGTAGGTATCAACTCTAGAAGTAACCTTTTAAAAATAATATACCTATTCTTTTTTTTTCCAATAAAAGTCTACCCTGAAGGCAAGCAATAGTAGTCGGAGAGATCCATCCTGATGACATACTTTTACTATGTGCTTATTTCATATCTCCACCTAATTCCCTATGAGAATGAATAGCTTGTGAACTCAGAAGTGATGCAGATACTAAATGCCCATATATATGTAACCCTCTTTAAAAGATCTAATGGGGGGTGGGGGGATGGAAATGAGTTGTGTCTGGGTCGTTGTAGCTAGGCAGATGAATAATTAGAACTACACACCCAGAAGTTTCTGGAATTGGGTGTGGTAGTTTTATGTATGCTCAGTAAGTCCCTGGTAGCTAAAGCTCCACGAGGGCAAGTGGTCAGGTCTGTTGCTTTACAAAAGGCCATGTGACCTGCATGGGATGGAAGAAGTTGAGCCATAGGAGCAGGTTGTTTTCCCCTAACTCTGAAACAATTTACAGCAGGTTAGTGATACTATTAACATGCCAACAGGGAAGTCCTGGTAGTGTTAATTATAGAAAGGGAATATTGGGAGGGGAAATTAATTTATTTATTGTAATTGTATATTTTGAATGTTGGTTGTTTTTAGCCAAACTGTTTTAGTTAAATTGTTTCAACTAGTCTGATTCACCAACTTGTGTGCCTTCTTTAAATCTGAAAATAGGAAAAGAGTTGTTTATATTTTGCTCTTCTCGGTTTTGTATTTTTCTTGTAACAGGGCTTTTTTTACATCTATATACTTAAACTGAGTGCTTGATTGGTTAATTAGCTAGCTAGCTGAGTGATTTCAGCAGAGGAGGAAGAGTCCATGGATTCCAGCTAGAAATTTCTACTGGCAAGTGCTTTTGACTCAGCAGACTGTAGAATTTTGGTGATTAAAGACTGTAACTGAGACTCAGGTGAACTCAACCTAGGCTTTTGGGAACTCAGTTACTTCTCACTGTGTTTCTGTGGGGACTGACCTGTTCAGATTTTTCTTTTGCTTTCTATAGAAGTGAAGATAATGAATGTGGATTATAAAGTAGCCATGTTATGTTGTAGAAATGAAGGGTTTTTTTTCTTTATCATTATAAGATTTTTATAAAGTTGTTACTTAAGTTCATTCCTCTTGTTCTTTTTGGGCTTCATTGTTGGGAGGTTTGACTCTGTGTAAGCCTTGCTGAAAATCCTCCATGACTGAATTCTGTGTCTCCGTGTGCCTGTCTGTGGGAGGCTTTTTTATTTCGGTTTTGTTTTTTGTTTATGCACAAGGAGTGCCTGAAGCAGTAAAGTACACTCTAGCCCTCCCAAAAGTCATGTGCACATATTCTCACACATACAGGCATTTAGTATTTCCATTAATTTTGAGGTCATAAGCCAAACATTCTCATAGGGAGTTAGGTGGAGATATGAAATAAGCACATAGTAAAAGTATATCATTAGGATAGGCCACCCAAATTAGAGCTATGAAATGAGCATATAGTAAAAGTATATACGTATATCAGTGTTTAATATTTAAAATACATATTTCTCAGTATCAGATCTTCATGAAAGAGACAAGTTAAAGAATGTTCTTATTGTATATTGTTGTTCACTGAGGACTTTGTAGGGAATTCCACAGCTGTAGAATTGATGAAACCTGGGATTTGTACTATTGGTGTCTGTGATGATACAAGAGAAAACAGAATGTGGTAGAGTTACGTTATGAGCATGACACCAATTCCCTTCCTAGTGCTGTATTCTGAAACTTCATAAAAGATTTTTATATGATATGATGATGATATGTTGCTAAATAATAAACTCAGTATTTCCAATGCAATGCCAGTATTAGGCAACTAGGAATTTAAACTTTTTGTTTGTTTGTTGTTTTGAAACAGCTGTGTCCATTAGTGTTCCTGCCAACTGTTCTGCAGTGATATCTGAAACAGAAAGAAAGCATGTTTGTCAGGGAATGTTGTTGTCTTTTATGAAGTGATAGCTCCTCCAAACAATCAACAATATGCTATCAAGGCTGCTGGCCAACTGTTTTAATGTGGCCATATCCCATACAATTAGAAACAACTAGAAATAACTTTACATAAACACAGGAAGTAATCTCTGAAGGGACTTTAGATCAGTGTCAATTTTGTGTGTGGCAGGAGTAGAATGGATGAACCAACCAATTCAGAAAGAATTTACCAACTTCAGCATGAACATCAAACAGAGCCTAAAGCTTCAACAAGATGTAGAAGCTCCTCTCCTTGTCAGAGTTTTAATGGTTTTATTTTGTTTTGAGTTTTGGCTCAGGGGAAAGGTTCAAGCCATAAGTGATCAGTAACATGGAAAGAGTAGCAAATATAACCCCCTTTAAAAGAATAATTTCTGGGATTCATTCTGACTAACAGATTTTAAAGGAAAGTGTCTGTTATATTTATCTCTTTATTAAAGGTAAATCTCTGCATTCATAGATTGTTCAGAAAAAATGTTAAAATGCCGAACCCATTATTGTATGAACTGGCCTTTCAGAATCATTCAAGATCATTTTATTTAATCTCTCTTCCAAGATCAAATGTTTAAATGGAATTACCAAAAAGTGTGTGTTACACACCCAGAACATAAAAAATACCCTAGTTTGGTGAAAATCGCAAGTTGGACATCATTTGTAATATATATAAGTTGAGGTGGCTGGAAATTTTGTAATGAAACAGTTTCATCAGAAAATGTTGATTTCTTGAACAGAGAAAAGTGAGCTGGGTTTGACAATTTTTTTTACTGAATCACAGATGCCAGTTTGCCATACAGTGAGCCTGGGAGCTGGGGACCCCAGGACTTTCAGACTCTTGGGCCAGCTGGCTCCTGGGTTACCCAGAAAAAAACAGCAGTGAAACTGACATGTCAATTTCACTCAGCAGCTGCCAGTCCCAGGGGAGCATATTTCACTTCAAGAACACCATGCGTTGGTGTTTCTGAAAGTACTTTTTAAAAAAATTTCTGGTGTGTGAGAAATTTCTAAAAAATTGGTTTTGGTCTGATTTGGAATGAAACCAAATTTTGAAAAGCTGTTAATCCTCAGTTTTTGCCAGCTCTACTTAAACTATAATTGCACTTGCAGCTTCTGTGGCTCTCATCCCACAATTTGTTTGTGTGGGCACAAGAGGGTCTTCCCACATGGAACAAATTGCATAATTGGGACCTATACCAGTAAAAACAAATAAACCATGGGTGAAATCCTGCTCCCATTGAAGAAAATGGCAAACCTCACATTCATTTCAGTGGGACCGGTATTTTACTTCCTGTCTTGCATATTTATGTAGCCTGCATGTGTATTTTTTACTGATCTATATTTGATATTGTGAGGGTGTGCAGAGTAATGGATCAGTAATTACTGCTTTGAAAGAATAATCAAAGTGTCAAATTCAATAATTATCTGTGCAAATCATTCATAATCACAAGACCCCTTTGTTCTCTCCATTAGAGCTGTTCGGGGAATTTTTCAATGAATTTTATTATTTTTTTGGGGGGGGGGGTTGGAAAATGCTGATTTGACAAAAACAAAACTTTTGTTTGAATGTACCAATATTGACAAAACATTTGTTGGGAAAGGTTTCTGAGGTCCAGGATGGTATTTCTTCTCAGATAAAGAGACAGACTCACCTCAGAATAGTCAATAGAATGGTGGACTGAGCATTTATGTGGGATGTGAGGGATGAAGGCTCATGATCTGCCTGGTTCTGTCTGCTCTACTCTACTTATCAATCTGCCCACCACTTCTCCAAAGTCCAGCAGAAAGGATAGGTTTTGCAATATGAGTGGAAGGTAACAAATTTGAGTTCTGACAAATGGGGCGGGGGGAGTGAACTCTAGAGTCACGGTGCCTTCATGGAGAACTAACTCCCTGCTAGCAGACCTCTTCTGCTTAAACCAAGGGAGTTGCTGCTGGAGTACCCCACTGTGACTGGCAGTCTCCTAGATACATACAGATCTGGTGAAACAGTGAGGACAATTACCCATTCAATCAAATACCACAAATGTTCCAGTGATTCAACAGCTGTTTCATGCTTCTCAATTACAGCTACAAATTGGTCAGTAGAAGCAAAGATTGTGTTTTGTTTCTTAATTGCATTGTTTTCCAGTTTTCTTATGTTGTATACAAATAAAATGCCAGCCAAGAGCATTAGGTAGAAGACAAATAGCAAGAAACAAAAAAGTACATGTCTCTTACCTGACACAGAGAATCAAGCAATGGAGTACAGAAAGAAGAAAACAGTATTGTGGGATTTAGTGATACATTTTGTTTTGAACTTAATTTTCAGAGATGACTTAGCTAGCTTCACCATGAAGTGAAAAATCAGTTATGGAAACTGTACTGATCCAGGGAAACACAGCTGCCAAGATTATCTCCCTCTCCTGCTGCGCTGTCCATAACTCCCCTTTCTTAAATCCCTTCTAGTTTCAATTTTCCTTCTGCATCAGTTTCAACATCCTCATTCTCACTCCTTGTCCATTCTGTCCCTCCCTACGAAATCTTCTCTCTCTCTCTACTACAGCCATCTCCCACCCCCATATGTTAAATATGTTTAGTAGTTGTGTAAATAATGACATAAAAATCCACTCAAATACCCTTGGTTTTCTTTATCTGCTTCTCCACTTCTGACTTTGTGCCCACCTTTGTCACACTCTGTCCCTAATTGCCTCAAATGACCAATTATCAGGGAGGAGGCAGAATTGTTTTGCTGACTTCAGTTAGCAGATATGGGCAGCCAGGCTAATGATGGTCTGAGTAGCTATAAGCCACAGTATATAAAGACTGGCAAGACACACTCTCTGAAAAAGTTGAAGGTAGGAGTTTACCCAGGAGAGAGAGTCTCTAGAAACAGCTTTTTTCGAAGGACATTCACCATACGGTCTGTGTTTGGTCACCTTTGTATGGCTATGAGAATAAGGGAAACTCCAACAAAGATGTGAGTTTTGCACGTGTGACAGAGAGAGAACAAACAATCAAGCATACAGGGGAAATCTCTGTTGTGTGCCTCTTAAAGACCAGGCATGGTGGGTGAGTGTGTGTATATACATTAGCTTTAAACCACCACTGGGCCCTCCCAATTGGCCATTCCAGGGGCTGGAAGGATGCCTGGCATAGCTCTCTCAGCTCTGAGAGTTTGCACATGTTATGATGGCCTTCCTGGACTTCCATATGGGTTACAGCTCTGCCTGGAATCTCCATAACACTGCATGCTGTTACACTACCTCAGCCCCACCTCCGGCATGTCCCCTAAAGCAGGGCTTATGAGGTGTCCTTGCGAGGCAACTTTATGGTTGTTTTCACATTACTTGAACTGCAAAATCCTCTTCCATTGATATAAAGGGCCTTTAGGACCACTGTGTGCTGTTCCAGCCCTTTTAGATGGTGTAAAGGGATTGGCACAGAGGTGAGACTTTCACCCACTGTTTTGCGTTGTGATTTCACTTGGGAATCTACCTCCATAACCTCCTATCTTCTCTTTCAGACTTCTGAAGCCCAGATTGCTCTGTAGAGAACATTACTACAATAAAGACCACATCCCACTCTTTCCTATGTGTTACTTTGTATTGTAATGTGCCTTTAAAAACGTAAATATTTCAAGGAAGGGACTCTGTTAATTCACTGGCATGTCTGCACTTTGTACAGCATATCCTTTTCATTACTTATTTACAAGTATAAGGAAAAACATTTCAAAAACTTATCAAGTTTTTATATTTCTCTCTCAAGGAAAGATATATGGGAGGGGAAGTGCCAGTCCTCGCCCATTGCACTGAACTGAAAAATGGTTTTATTCAGATATAAGTCTGGAGGTCAGTCAAAATTGAGAGGAGGTTCCTTTTTAACATACACTTATCTAAGTAAGATGTCATACAGTTTTCTTACTTTAATTAGCATAAATAATTATGTGTGACAGAGAGAGATTGTTAATTGTCAGTTTAATGGTTAAAAAGCCTTTAATAAAAAGACGTGCAGTTGGAAGCTGGTGCTCTGTTCCTTCATAAAACTCTCAAGGACTATTTTCAATTAGTCTACCCTATTAACCATTCTGTGGTTCCCTGTGTCAATTGGTTTTTCTTTTCCATTCCAAGTTTAGATCTGCACTGTGGTTATCGCTACATCTTTCTGTCTCTCCCACGTCACAGAGAATATTATAGTGATGCAAGAGACTCAGTCACATAAGGCTAGAAGGGACTGTTATGATCCTCTAGGTGACCCAAACCATAACCCAGCCCAAAGACCATCACCCAGCACTTTTGTATGTAGCCCACAACATTTGTTTACATTATTGCCTCTCTTTTAGAAATATATCCTACCTTCACTTATATGCTTCAAGTGATGGAGAATTCACCTCATCCCTAGATAGATTTTTTTTTCCAGTGATAAATTACCCTCACTGTTAAAAATGAGTGCTTTATTTCTAGTCTGAATTTGTTTAGCTCTAGCATCTAGTTACTGGATTTAGATATTCCTTTTCCTACTAGATTAGAGACATCTACTGTCACATCTCTTGTGTAGGTACTTGTAGACTGTAGAAAAGTCACCTCTTAACCTTCTATTGGATAAACTAAATAGCTTGAGCTTCCTAAGACTGTCACTATAAAGCAAGTTTTACAGATCTCCGTTCCTCCTTGTACCTCTCTTCTGAACCCTTTCCAATTTTTTCAACATCCTGTTTGAAGAGTAGACACAGACATAGTAATCCAGTAATGGTCTCACTAATTCAGTGGTTTTCAACCAGGGGTATGCATACCCATTGGCGGTACGTAGAAGTCTTCTGGGGGTACATCAATGTATCTAGATATTTCCCTAGTTTTACAACAGGCTACATTAAAAAGCACTAGAGAAGTCAGTACAAAATAAAATTTCATACAGACAATGACTTGTTTATACTGCTGTATATACTATACACAGAAATACAATATTTATATTCCAATTGATTTATTTTAAAATTATATGGTAAAAATGAGAAAGTAAGCATTTTTTCAGTCAGTATGCTGTGACACTTTTGTATGATTTTGTAAGCAAGCAGTTTTTTAACTGAGGTGTAACTTGGGTGGTACACAAGACAAATCAGACTCCTGAGAGGGGTACAATAGTCTGGAAAGAGTGAGAGCTACTGCACTAATACAGAGGGAATATCACCTTCCCTACCCCTACTTATTTGCCTGCTTCTACATCCAAAGATCCTATTTGACCTCTTAGCTACAGCAATGTACTGGCAGCTCATGTTCAGTTGTACATCTACTATGGCTCCTAAAGTTATTTTCAGTGTCCACTACATTCCAGCGTATAGTTTCCCATTTTCATATTTGTGACTTATATGCTCTGTTCCTAGATGTATGACCTTGGCTTTGGAGAAGCTCAGTAGAACACAACCAACCAAGCGAGGCAGATCAGTCTGTATAGTGGACCTGTCCTAATCGTTATTTACCATTCCACCAATTTTTGTATCACTTGCAGATTTTTCTAGTAATTTTATAATTTTTCTACATCATTGATAATGATATTGATTAGCACTGAGTCAAGAATATATCCCTGCGGGAGCTCTTTGGAATCACATCCATTTGATGATGTTTCCACTTCTGCAATTTTGTGATTTTTTTTTTAAATCAATGTAATATGAACTACATTGATTTTTGTGTAGTGCTAATTTGTTTAAATAAGAATGCCATCCAAGACTAAATCAACTTCCCAATAGAAGTCTAAGGGTATGTCTACACTGCAATCAGGAGGTGTGGTTGGAGTTTGTGTAGGTGTACCAGAGCTAGTTTTGATCTCACTAGATCATAGAATCACTGAATCATAGAAATGTAGAGCTCAGAAGGGACCTTGAAAGGTCATCTAGTCCAGCCACCTGTGCTGAGGCAGGATCTAGACAAAACACCTTTTAAGTCTAACCTTTTCTTACAAAAGCTCCAGTGATGAGGATGCCATAACCTCCCTTGGAAGCCTATTCCACTGGTTCAACTTATAGGTTAAAAAAGTTTTTCCTAATATCTAACCTAAATTTCAGTATCTGCAGATTAAGCCAATTATTTCTTGTCATACCTTCAGTCAACATGGAGAAGAGTTGATTACTGTCCTCTTTATAACAGCCCTTAACATAGTTGAAGACTGTTATCAGCTCCTGCCTCCCCCCCTCCCTGCAGTCTTCTTTCTCAAGATTAAACATACCCAGTTCTTTTAACCTTTCATCATATACATTTCAGAAAACCTGACATAACTTTTTGTTGCTGTCCTCTGGAATTTCTCACTTTCCTAAGTGTGGCATCCAGAACTGGATGCAGTACTCTAGCTGAGGCCTCACCACTGCAGAGTATAGCAGGACAATTATCTCCCATGTCTTACATCTGACACTCTTGTTAATGCATGTCAGAATATTAGCCTTTTTTGCAACTGCATGATGTTGACTCATGCTCCATTTCTGATCCACTCTAATCCTCATATCCTTTTCAACAGTACTACCACCTAGCCAGTTCACCATTTTGTAGTTGTGCATTCCTTTACCAATGTAGTATTTTACACTTTATTGAATTTCGTCTTGTTTATTTCTGAACAATTCTCTAATTTATCGAAGTTGTTTTGAATGCTAATCCTGTTCTCCAAGGTGCTTGTAACCCCTCCCAGCTTGGTGTTATCCTCAAATTGTATAAGCTTATTCACCACTCCATTAGCCGAGTCACTAATGACACTATTGAATAGTATCAGATCCAGGACTGACCCCTGCAGGACCTCACTAGATGCATCCACCCAGTTCGACAATGAACCATTGATAACTTTTTGAATATTGACTTTGAATCAGTTGTGTGCCTACCATATAGTAACTTCATCTAGACTACATTTCCCTAGTTTGCTTAGGAGACTGTTCCATGGTTTCTACAGCTAGTTCCTTAAGTACCTAGGATGATTATGATCAGGCCCTGCCAACTTGAATATATCTAACGTGTTATTTCTCTATTTTGATGTATGTTCCTACCCCCTTTCTGTTAATATTAATTATGTTGAGTTCTTTTTGGCAAAGACTGAAGGAAAAATAGGCATTAAATACCTCAGCATTCTTGATGTCATCAGACATTGGCTCTCCTTCCTCACTAAGTAGAGGACCTACATTTTCCTTCATTTTTCTTGTGCTCCTAAAGAATTTAAAGAACCTCTTCTTATTCCCCCATGTTTCTTGCTAAGTCTAATTTATTTTGTGCCTTAGCCTTTCTAGTTTTGTCCCTTCATGATTGTGCTGCTATTTTGTTGTACTTGTTAGCAATTTGACCATATTTTCACTTTTTGGTAGTATTTCTTTTTGACTTTCATATAACTAAAGAGTTCCTGATGGAGCTATATTGGCTGCATACTATTCTTCCTATATTTTATTCACATCAGGATAGTTTGCACTTATACCTTTTAATACTGTATCATCGAGAAACTTCCAGCTCTCCTGAACTTCCCTTATTCTTAGAGTTTTCCTCCCATGGGACCTTACCTACCAGTTCTGAGTTTGGTAAACTCCTCTTTTTGGAAGTCTGTTTTCCTTATTCTGCTGCTCTCCCTCCTTTCATTCCTTAGAATAATAAATTCTATTGTTTCATGATCACTTTGGCCCCAGTTGCTTTCCACCTTCCATTTGTAAGCAGTTGCTCCCTGTTGGCCAGAATCAAATCTAAAATGGCTGTCTCCCCTTGTTACTTCCTCCACTTTCTGAAACAAAAAGTTGTCTCCCAACTCATTCCAAAGCCTTGTTGGAAATTCTGTGTTTTACTGTATTACTTTTGCAACCACTGTCTGGGTAGGTAAAGTCCCCCATCACAACCATGTTATGTTTTGATTGTTTCTGTTACAAGCCATAGCAGCATGGGCAAGCTTCCTAAGTTCAGCCTCACTCTGGATCCTGGATACAAACTCAGCTACCCTGTGCCTCTGATCATTCTGCTATTGATACTCAAGCTAGCTTTGATTTAGCTAGATCAGAGATGACCTATGCCTGCTGATTTTGTGTGTGTGGAGGGGGGGGCAGCACAGGAGTGAGGGAAACCAGCTTTAGCAGTGTTACTGAGCATGCCCAGTACAAGCCAAGCAGCAAATCGTGGGGGAGTGTGACCATGCCTCCCCACGCCTTGTCTCTGAATACATTATAACTAGCTCAGGTATGCTTACTTGAGCTGCAATCACACCTCCATGATATCAAATTTGTTGGGCAAGAACTATTTTCTATAAAACCATGTTGATTAGCATTAACAACACTACCAGTCTTTTTTTAAAATAGGGTCAGAGGATCCATTGCTGTGCAGGTCCTCTGGTCCATCCCGCCCTGGATGCCACCCAAAACCAGATGCAATATGTGCCTTATTTTCCATTTTTATGAACATATGACATCAAGTGGTATGCTGTACTGGCTATGGGCAGATGGTAAATGATAGAATCCATACTGGATATATTTTATTTTACAATGTAGCAGAAAATTTGAGGGATACACAATCTGTTGTAGCACTATAAGGCAGCTCTCCTTTAAACTGGATGACTTTTCTTATTTGGCTACAAAGTGGAAAGATTAAGTTTATTTTTTAGTGACTGAATCCCACAGAGGTGAGAGCTATCCAAATGTATCATCTAAAATTTCCCTTAAAAAAGAGAAAACTCTTTATTTGTCTTAGGCTTTGATTGAAGTAATGCAGATCTTTCTAATAGAGATTTATTGAGACTGAACATGTTACTTTGACAAAATATGTATTCTTAATTATCTGTTCAAACTAATTATAAACTACTGATATCTAGTTTGGGCCAATTATGATCTCATCCATAGAGTGCAGATTACAAACAGGTGCTTATGTAGTGTACACTTCTGAGATGCTGTCAAGGCAAAAGCTTTAAAACTGCATTTATTTTAACTAATAATAAGAATATAAAACTCTCACACAGAGTTGTCCATAACATTTTGAGATTTCACTTGGAAAGCTATCCTCCTTCTGGCATTCACCCTAACTTAATTATATCTTACCTCAAGAGAATGAGACTTTCTCCAGCTGAGGTAGCAGCTGCATCACATTGCTGTAATCCAAGAAGGACAAAAATTACATCTGTTTTTCTCACTCAGGCAGAGGAGTTATGTAGATTCATTATGGTAAATGTCATGCAGTAGTAATGTTGCTGTGAAGTGACCATATCTGATATTGTGTTTGTCATTGCCTTTAACATACCAAGCTCTTCCTTTTGATTTTGATTTCTTTAATTAATCATTCCTATTCCTCTCATTATCTTTTTATTTTTAAAGAATTTTCTGGTTTTACTGGAGGTGGGCAAAATTTTTTGGCCCAAACTTTTTTTGCCCAAAAACACAGCTTCAGGTTGACCAAAACATTTTGTGATTTAATGTTGATTTTCAGCAAATTATTTGTCGAAGAAATTTGGGAGGGAAATGTCAAGATTGTTCATTTTTGTCTTTTTTAAAAAAATGTTTTGATATTTCAGACTAAATTAAAAAGGGGATTTAGGTGCTATACGCAAAACCGAGGAAGAGAAAGTAGTGTCCCCTTCTTTTATACCCAGTACTCCAGTGGTTAGGAGTCTCACCTGAGGTGTGGGAGATTCAACTTTGAATTCCCACTTTGGAGCAGGGACTTGAGAGCCTAGGTCTCCCATAACTCAAGTGAGTGTCCTAGACACCAGCCTAAAGAATCGGTCTCCCGTTGTGGTCCTCCGATTGATAGATTACATGTGTCTACTAAAGTTCCTTCAGCATTCTTGGGTATATACCATCTTGTTCATTTTAAAAGCATTAGGTCAATTTATTCCAGTTTTGGGATCCCCTTTTCCACTCAGTTCCCAAAAACTCAGTTCAACTCCAGAATTCTTGACTCAGATACCTTTATTTGGCATAGTGTTGCTATATGCCAAACTGGCCAGACTCAAACACAGGGGTGGATGCCGGGTACACATCGAATCGAAAGTTACACTCACAAACTTTTCCTTATATAGATCTTTACGAACATTTAGCAAAGCTTTTGACACGGTCTCCCATAGTATTCTTGTCAGCAAGTTAAGGAAGTATGGGCTGGATGAATGCACTATAAGGTGGGTAGAAAGCTGGCTAAATTGTCGGGCTCAACGGGTAGTGATCAATGGCTCCATGTCTAGTTGGCAGCCAGTATCAAGTGGAGTGCCCCAAGGGTCGGTCCTGGGGCCGGTTTTATTCAATATCTTCATAAATGATCTGGAGGATGGTGTGGATTGCACTCTCAGCAAATTTGCGGATGATACTAAACTGGGAGGAGTGGTAGATACGCTGGAGGGGAGGGATAGGATACAGAAGGACCTAGACCAATTGGAAGATTGGGCCAAAAGGAATCTGATGAGGTTCAATAAGGATAAGTGCAGGGTCCTGCACTTAGGACGGAAGAACCCAATGCACAGCTACAGACTAGGGACCGAATGGCTAGGCAGCAGTTCTGCAGAAAAGGACCTAGGGGTGACAGTGGACGAGAAGCTGGATATGAGTCAGCAGTGTGCCCTTGTTGCCAAGAAGGCCAATGGCATTTTGGGATGTATAAGTAGGGGCATAGCGAGCAGATCGAGGGACGTGATCGTTCCCCTCTATTCGACATTGGTGAGGCCTCATCTGGAGTACTGTGTCCAGTTTTGGGCCCCATACTTCAAGAAGGATGTGGATAAATTGGAGAGAGTCCAGCGAAGGGCAACAAAAATGATTAGGGGACTGGAACACATGACTTATGAGGAGAGGCTGAGGGAGCTGGGATTGTTTAGCCTGCAGAAGAGAAGAATGAGGGGGGATTTGATAGCTGCTTTCAACTACCTGAAAGGGGGTTCTAAAGAGGATGGCTCTAGACTGTTCTCAATGGTAGCAGATGACAGAACGAGGAGTAATGGTCTCAAGTTGCAGTGGGGGAGGTTTAGATTGGATATTAGGAAAAACTTTTTCACTAAGAGGGTGGTGAAACACTGGAATGCGTTACCTAGGGAGGTGGTAGAATCTCCTTCCTTAGAGGTTTTTAAGGTCAGGCTTGACAAAGCCCTGGCTGGGATGATTTAACTGGGAATTGGTCCTGCTTTGAGCAGGGGGTTGGACTAGATGACCTTCTGGGGTCCCTTCCAACCCTGATATTCTATGATTCTATGATTTGTATTCCTGACTCTCTGTTGCATAACTTGCTTCATGATTGGCTTGGTTACTTTTCTGGAACCAATCCCCATACTGCATGCTCTGGCTATGTATAACATTTTTTCTATATTCTAGGTTTATCTTGTCCACTGTCCCTATTACTAGGGTCTTCCTGCTGATCTTAGCTAGACTGATTCCAGCCTAATGGTTGTTGCACACTTAGTCTTCTTTTCACCTTCCCAATCATACTCACTGAGAAATTAGGTCTTAATTATGTCAAGTTAGGCCTACATCCAGTACCTCCTCTTCTGGCACTTCAGTCATGTGTGTTGTCATAAATATAAAGGAAAGGGTAACCACCTTTCTGTATACAGGGCTATAAAATCCCTCCTGGCCAGAGGCAAAATCCTTTTACCTGTAAAGGGTTAAGAAGCTAAGATAACCTCACTGGCACCTGACTCAAAATGGCCAACGAGGGAACAAGATTCTTTCAAATCTGGAGGGCGGGAGGGACAAAGGGTTTGGGCTGTCTGTGTGATGCTTTTGCCAGGAACAGATCAGGAATGCAAGTCTTCCAACTCCTGTAAAGTTAGTAAATAATCTAGCTAGAAAATGCCTTAAATTTTCTTTTGTTTAATGGCTTGTAAAATAAGCTGTGCTGGAGGGAATGTGAATTCCTCTTTTTGTGTCTTTTTGTAACTTAAGGTTTTGCCTAGAGGGATTCTCTATGTTTTGAATCTGATTATGATATGAATCTGATATTTTGGGGGAAGATGTCTTCAAGTGGTCTCTTTCCCTGTTCTTTGTTTAAAACACTTGGTGGTGGCAGCATACTGTTCAAGGACAAGGCGCAGTATGTACCTTGGGGAAGTTTTTAACCTAAGATGGTAAGAATAAGCTTAGGGGGTCTTTCATGCAGGTCCCCAAATTTGTACCCTAGAGTTAAGAGTGAGGAAGGAACCTTGACATTTGTATATAAGGAACATGAGAACTTCAGTACTGGATCAGATCCAAGGTGCATCTATTCCAGTACTGTATTCTGTCGCCAAAAGTGGCCAGTAATGGATGCTAGAAAGCCTCCTGCAGGCAGATATGGGATAATCTGCCCCCTATAAAGGTTTTATCCTAATTCCTAATAGATAGAGAACCCTTTATTAGCATGATGATAACATGAAAATCCAGAGTTATATATGTAAATATCAAATAT
Source organism: Lepidochelys olivacea (assembly GCF_965140295.1). NCBI lineage: Eukaryota > Metazoa > Chordata > Testudines > Cheloniidae > Lepidochelys > Lepidochelys olivacea. Next base: position 36,170,726 of record NC_140411.1, on the reverse strand, counting down.
TTCTTTGAAGCTGTGTTCTTGGCTTCTGTGTCCTCCTCTCTATCATCAGAAAAGAGCAGGTTCTGGAGAGGAATCTCTATCATCCTTTATTGTGAAGACTGATACAAAGCAATAACCTAGCTCCTCACCAATGTCCTGATCTTCCTCTAACTTTTTAATCTCTGATGGTCCGTTAGACCCAATGATTCTTCTTCAGGCTTCATGCATCTGATATACTGAAAGCGTAATTTGCTTGTTTTTATACCTTTGGCTGTTTGTTCTTTGAAATCTATCTTAGCTCTCTTAATTGCCTTCTTGCATGTTTCTTGCTGCAATTTATGCTCCTGTTTATTTGCTTCACCAGTGTTTAGATTTCCAGATTTGGGAAGATTTCTATTTGACTCAACTTCCCAGTCTCTGCCATTTTAGCCATATTGATTTACTTCTTGCCTCCTGAATCCCCTTTTTCTTTAGAAGTATGCGTGCCTTTTGAAAATCTGTGGTGGTTTTTCTTAAATAGTATCAATGCTGGATTTTACTCCTTGTTTAAAGGCAAAAAATATAGTTGTCTCATTTTATTGAAATTTTCCTTTCTTAAGTTTAGTGTCCCCTTTTTGGTACTTTACCACCTCCAAGAATGTTGAACCTAATTATAGTGTAGTCACTGTTGTTTTCTGTTTCAATTACTGTTATGTCTTAACTGCCATGTATTACTTAAGACTATGTTGAGAATAGCCTCTCTTGTGTGCTCTAGAGAACTAGCTGTTCCAAGAAGCAAACAATTAATTTCACTTGATCACAGTGAAATTCACACTGTAGCGGCTCTGCAGCCCACTGGTGAGTACGTGCTTCTGAGTTGTGCCAATGCACAGAGGCTATGAGTTGTTACAGTCTCCAGTTAAGAGTTTGACCCTTTATTTCAAGCTGTATCAGCTTATGCTTGTAGTTCTGAAGTTCCCCAGTTCAGACCCTCGTGTGTCAGTCAGGATGGAAGCCATCACACCTGCACAAGGCTGTATGTCTCACTTCACCAAATGGAGTTAAATTTCATTGTTTCAGAATCTGGATTGTAGCTTATCTTTTAAAATCTTTTTTCTGCCACTTATGCTCTGTATTAAGAAGGGGTTCCCTGGACATCACCTGCACCCACTCTTTGTCATGCCACACACCTCAGAGGGTCAGCAGACACAAAATACACTGCCTTGTTCATTTCTTCCTACACCCGTCGCCACACCCATCCTTCCGAAAGGTGGTATTTTTATCTTGAGGGATGCTCTTGATTTTTGTATCCTCTCAACATAGACTCATAGGCTTTAAGGTCAGAAGGGACCATCAAGCTGATCTAGTCTGACCTCTTGCACACTGCAGGCCACAGAACCTCACCCACTCCTATAAACATTGTGGGACAGATTTGAAGGGAAAAAACTGGCTACTTAAATTAGTTATGTGAAGCGGGGTTTTGTGCAATGGTTAGCTGGACAGTTCTGAAAATGCAGTTCTTGCAGGTGCTTTCTCTTGATTTCCCCCCTCCCCCCGACAACCAGATTTTGGACTTTTGCGAACTTCCTTTTTCTACTTCATGGGCTCCTTCCTTCATGCTCCCTTTATAGATGTAACCGCCTCCCTATATGAGCGCTCCCTCCTCACTGAACAGTTGAGCCTTTGTTATGTTTGGATTTGGGGCCATGGGGCACTTCTAGGATCTTGTGGGGTTCTCTCACTGTCCTAGATAGTATCCTTTGTACCTTTTTCAGATTATTTAGCAAATTCATGTAGGGCCAGATTCTTCCACCCATTATTACCTTCATTAGTTCCTTACTCGGTGAGCCGTCCCAAAGATGTCAATACCAGCTCAGTGTCAGTAAAGGTGACAGAATGTAGCCCTGTACAAACAAAATAATGCCTTCCTCTTGTTTTGGTGTATTCATAACAGTGAGTTTTACTGGTGAGTGTATTGTTGTGCTGTCTGGAGTGCCATAGTGGTCTTAAACCAGATATTACTCTCTGCTAGGCAATGTGCTGTCACCCCAGCCAAGAATGACATAAAAATGACTGGGAGAGCAGAGCTATGGCTCACATGGCTCTGGTGGGGGAAGGAGGAATTTAGCTGTTTGGGTAGAATCACTGTGACTGGCCTACAAGCTGCTCAGATATACTTTCTTCCCACTCTCCACACAGTGTCAGAAGCTGTATGTTAATTTTTTATGGCATGAGAAACATGATGTTTCTTCTTCACCCGCCTTGTGTGTCAGACGTGTTGGTGGCTGCAGTCCCCTCCTATAACCTGTAGCTCTTCTGTGGATATTGTTAGAAACAGCAACAGCATCTCTATAGCAGCTAGTGCAGCCCCTGCATGGTGCTAACATTGTCTGTGGCACAAGCTGATGGGAGGCTCTTAGGTAGGTAATAGAGAAGTCAGTGATGCCATCTGCTCTATGACAAGATGAATTCATTACTTCTGAATGTAATTAATTGCTGAGCTACACACTCAGCATTGCCTGAATACACCCACATTTTTGTTGGCACATCACTTGAAAACATTGGATCCTTTTTTCCTTAATGAAATAGTTTAAGTATTCTGGTCAATCTCCGAACACTCCACCAGGGGCCATCATCCACTAGCTACACAGGTGCACCCTCTGCAGTCCCACTACATACTCTTCACCTCTATGAGGCATGAATACAATCCGTCTTCTCTCTCAAATAAAAGGCATGAACAGTGCACAAATGCTAGACCACTGCATAGGTCCCCAAATCCATTGGAGAAGGAAAGAGAGAAGAATAGACAACGGGTAATAAGGAAAAAATCTCAATTTTTCTTGTCTACATAATCATGCAACAAAACATTCATTTCAAAATGATGAAACTACACAGCACAAAGCACTCAGTATTTTTATATAACTAAGAGCTGAATAGGTCACTGTAGAGCTCAAAGATGGCCAGCACCATAAGGAAACCAAGGTGTAGCCAAGCAACATACCCGAGTAACAACTTCAATATGGTGGCTGCTTGGCAGATGACCATGGTGCAGCTTGCTAGTGAACACCTTTGCTTCCCTATATGATAGTGGTGGCCATCTTGGATGTATCTCCAGCACTTGGATGTGCTCCATGTTGCTCCAGTAACCTGGTAAGAAGCCTGGACTAGCATTCAACCTGTTGGAACAGGTTGGGATGTATAAAATAGTTATCTTACAAAAAAAAAAACCCTAGATTTCAGTGACAGGTTTGCAGCAGAAAGACCAAGGATGGAAACCTATCCAATTTCATATTAATTTGGTGAGTAAAATATATATGCAATTGCTGTGTGGAGGGAGGGACGTGTCAAAGGTAACCTGATATCCTGGCATAAAGAGGGGATCCGTGAGCCCCCCAAGTTCAAAACTGAATTTGGGTCAACTACTACTAGAATCTATTTCAGGGCAGGTTTTTAAAGGGGTCTTAACCTGCCCTCCCCTTTGTTTATTTGAGGGGGTGGGGAAGTCCTTGTATTTCCTTCCCCAGGGCTCACGGGGAAAGTTAATGAAGAACTTGCCCAGCTGTGAGGCCCTGGTTCTATTTTCCCTTGGCCTTAGAGTATCAGGGCTGCTCATGTGGTGGAAGTGAACTGTGAAGGAATAAAACTGGAAGCATGATACCCTAGAAATATCTCCGGGGGTAAATAATGATAGAGGAGTCCTTTAGCTCCCCTGCTACTTGCAACAGAATCCTGTTCTGAAGGGTTTATGATCTAAACTAGACAAAGTCTAACTGAAATATGGTCTCATGTAAATTAAACATACACAATATATTAATTGATTGATGCTAAACCTTTATGCAACAGGTAGGGCTTTTTGGTTTTGCTTTAACCTCTTCATAGGATTTTGAGGAAATATGAGTATACTCATGGTTTGGAATATTTAAAACTAGGTTGAACAAAGTACGAGGAAATGTGCTAGAGGGAATAATCCTGGATTGGCAGGTTGATCTGAATTATTAATTCTACTGCAGTAATACCGTACGTTGAATGAGGCACCTTAAAAACACAGGAAGACAGTCCAGCTTTTATGACTCTACAATTTCATCTGATTATTGAGAATTTACTCATTCCCTAGTGTATCTGGTTCTCAGCAATCTGTTACTCAGAACCCAGCATCTGTTAATACATGGTGCAGCAGTTATTGCAGTATCCCTTGTTCTGGCCTGACTATCTTTGATTTTCTGGTTGACAGGATTGTGTAAAATATGCTTATACATTACATACACAACTTATTGCTTTTAGCACAGATGAGAGGATAGGATTAGAAGGCATAAAGAGGTTAAAAACACTTGATCAGAACAGACACAGAAAAAGACACTTCACCTCCGATTAATACCGTATGTGATGGAATGGCCTGCCAGACAAAGCTCTTGAATCAGAGATATTGCAGTCATTCAAGATGCAATTAGATGCAGTCCTTGGAGAAATAATGTATTCAATAGGACAAGCCTCAGTGTGCTAAAACACCTTATCTCTCTCTCAAATGTTCCTTGTGTATTTATATTTGTTATGGCAGGGAACGCAATTATAGCTTTAACACTTTGTGAAAACCTTGCAGCAGATAGTGGGAAACCTGCAAACTGCAGGAGCCTGTCTTCCACCATCTCAAGTCGCATACTGGCCAAAGAGCCTTCTAGAAACAACAATGCCCATTTTGACTAGCCTGTATCGAAGCACTTGTAGCCAATATTATCCCTAATTGTAGTATAGCCAGAGAAAGAAAGGAGGGTGGTCTAATGGTTAGTGCATAGCACTGGGAGTCAGGAGATTCAGATGCTGTTCACAAATCACTAATATTTTCAAAGGGCTATGAGCTCCAGGAATGAGAGAGACTATGTACATGCCAAGTATTATCTTGCATCATACACGGTTAAGTTGTCTCCTCAGGGCGCATGGTAAGCACACAAGTTCCATGAAGGGGCACAGCATGTGGTAGCACACACATTCCTTGAAGGGGGGCAGCATAATCTTTCTCCTCTTTCCCCACCCCCTCTACTTCCTCTACTTATTGCACAGCAGCCTTGTGGAACTTCCTTTCAACCCACATATTTAAAAAAGGAATGCAGATAGTATTGTAACCTTGATGAGCTTTCAGTAAAGAATGAACTAGATTGTAACGTGGACATGCACTTGCTCATGGGCATAAGGAGGAATAAGGACCCTCCCCCTTTTTGAGTATGGGTTTACAGAAGTAAGTGGGCCCTGTGTACTTGGGGTGTGTGTGTGTGTGTGTGTGTATGCACACATACACCCTGAGTAAGTGGCTGGGGAGCAAGCAGGGAGGGTTATGGACAGCACCTTTGTACACTACACACTCAAATGTGAGCACAAATAAATGGGTGTCCGAGCATCGCAATCTGAAAGGTAAAACTGCGTCCTTGACTCCCCCTATCAGGCACATTCCTTCTCTGATGTGGCTAGGTGTAACCCCATAGACCATGCTTGAGGCAAAGCCACAATTTAGCCCAATATAAATTTGTCCATTGTTGGGAGAGACTGTGCTCTGTGGATCTCTTAATTACAATGAAGTTGGAGAAATATCTTCTGTGTCCTACTTGTCATGTTTCTGGCAGCTAGAATAACATGACTGCAAAGGTCTCCGTATTGATTCATAAGAGGACTATTTTGATTGCCAGACTCGGAAGAAGGTTCAAATCTGCGAGGTCATTAAACCCATTACTAGCCAATAATTAAATTAACTGGATATGGACAAAGCCACTATCCCTGACTAAAGAATCCCCTCATTCTGCATCTTTTTGCAAGATTCACTAATAATTCTATAATTACATTGAGTATTTCCAAAATTAATAGGACTTGGTAAAATACGAGTAAGAAACAGAATTTAGTCATGTGGGAAGCAGATCTCTCTCTACTCATCTTCTGAGAACAGCACCAGCCAGATCCTACAAAGTCGTATTAGTAGTCCCACCAACATGAATATACTCACATTGACTTTCTTACGGTACTCCTAACAGATACTGGTCACCCTCCATTTCCATTACAGTGAATGGAAGCTGAAGGAGATCAATGCCTTAGAGTAGTGGTTTTCAACCGGGGTATGCTTTACCCCAGGAGGTACGCAGAGGTTTTCCAGGGAATACACCAACTCACCCAGATATTTGCCTAGTTTTAGAACAGGCTACATAAAAAGCACTAGCGAAGTCAGTGCAGACTAAAATTTCGTAGAATGACCTGTATATACTTGGCTATATATGATACACTGAAATGTAAGTACTATATTTATATTCCAATTGATTTATAATATGGTAAAAATGAGAGAGTACACTTTTTTTTCAGTAATACTGTGCTGTGACACTTTGTGTGTGTGTTTTTATGTCTGATTTTTGTAAGCAACTAGTTTTTAAGTGAGGTGTAACTTGGGATACGCAAGACAAAATCAGACTCCTGAAAGGGCTACAGTAATCTGGAAAGGTTGAGAGGCTCTGCCTTATATGATCAGGATGAAATAAACATTTCCTGAATTTAGCTCACTTATCCTGATCCTATGAAGTGAAGTGTCCCCATCTGCTCCTCTCCCATTCAGTGAGTGAAGGGGGTTCAGCACCTAGCAGGATTAGTCTGAAAATCCCATTTTTTTCCACCTGATCTAGATATGTGGAAAAAATCTGTATTTTTCTCATAGCAATTGGTTGGGTTCAAGTTTTATTAGGTGGGCTTCGTTGAAAGGTTGTCACCATGCCCCAATGGGTCACAGCTGAGAATACCAGACTCGGGACAAACTGCTGAGAAATAGGGCAGATTCACCCCCAAATGGTGGTTATTCTATCATTAGATTATACCAAGCTAATGACAAAAGTAAACTTCTGTCTCACCACACTGGTTAACAAGAAGTCAGAGGTGCCATTTCCTTAGGGATTCCAGCCTTTGTCTCATCACCCAGACACTGAACTCCATGATGAATGGTTACTGAAAAGCAATTTAATCAAATATAGGGTCCTTCAAATCTCAAGAGATCAGCCATTTACCCAGGTCAATATATAACTCAATAATCCCAATAATTATGCTGGTGCCAGTCATGCTGGTGGCAATCCTTCAGTAACTAAAAGCTAAAGGTTTAATAATGAAATAAATAATAAGTTGTTAATGGGTAATTAGATAGATACATACAAAAAGAAAAGGAGGACTTGTGGCACCTTAGAGACTAACCAATTTATTTGAGCATGAGCTTTCGTGAGCTACACCTCACTTCATCGGATGCATCCGATGAAGTGAGCTGTAGCTCACGAAAGCTCATGCTCAAATAAATTGGTTAGTCTCTAAGGTGCCACAAGTCCTCCTTTTCTTTTTGCGAATACAGACTAACACGGCTGTTACTCTAGATACATACAATAATTGAAAAGTCCTTGTATCAAATGTATAGCAGTGATAGTATAGACGGCGGGCTTGTAAAGTCTCTCTGGTCACTTCCAAGAGATTGGAAGGTCCTCAGTCCATAGTTCATTATGCTCCTTTTAGTTGTAAATCCACAATCCAGATATTCAGGGCAGGAGAGAGGAAAAATGGAGATATCTCAGGGGTCTTTTATACTCCTTCCATGTGCCTGGAAATGTACTGTTTCAAACAAAGCTCACAGCCCAGTGTGTGGAAAGTTACTGGCCCAAGATGGAGTCCAGGGTAACATGAGCATATCCCATGTCTTTACATGGCTTCATGTCTCTCAGGGGTAGCAATTGGCCTCTTTTGAGGCTGAGGCATTCTCAGGAAGAGCTACCTGGGCAGAATGAATTTCTTCTATGGTCCATTGTGAGAGCTAAATTATGGGCCATCAATACATATCTGTCTGGCCTTGATGTAAATCTTATCTGGTGGGTGTTACCCAGGAATAGAGCACATGTATAAGATACCAGTGCATAGACAATATTCATAACTTCTGATACAAAAATGATACATGCATATAAACAAGATAATCATACTTAGCAAATAACTTTTCCATTGTCATATTACATGACATGCTTTGTACAAGATTTGCTGCAATTGTTTAACAGTGGTAATATCAATTTTATATAAATGGCTGTATTAAATCATACAGCATCACAAAGGCAGATTCAGTTTTGATCCCAGAGAGGGCCTTTCTTCTTTTCCCTAATGCATGAGTGACTCTAGTTGAGTAGAAAAGATTACTTGACTTTTTCCTACCATTAAACTATTGCATTAGTATCTTACATCAATTAATATTTATTCTTAAATAGTTATCTTGAAAAGTGATTTCTCCTTCCATCTACACAATTCTGTGTCTATGAGAATTTACTCCTTATCTTAAATATCAGGTATTTAATAAGAAACCAAGGAGGTACATTTTCCTTAGCTCTTGCTGTTAAAAGCTCAGAATCTGATTCTAGTTCAAAAACAGGTTTATTCTTGTCTCCTTACAAGTTGGGATTTACAATTTTTGAACAAAAACAATTGTTCTCCCTTCTTCAGTTCCTCCTTCTACTCTGAGCATTCTGAGACTTGAATGTCTAATTCGGCTTTCTAAAATCTTTCATCTTAACAAGTTTTTTAAAAATCAACATTTTTCTAATCTTTAATTTCCTGTCTCTTTCAAATTCTGTCTCCCAGTTCACTCACTTTTTTTGCTCCGTTGTGTCCATTCTCTTGCTGTGTTTATCCAAGTTTGGAATCTATTTCATTCACATAGTTCTGTTCTTCCATGTTGGGTAAGATTTCACTTGGAGAATTCATAATGTCCGTGATCATGGAGGCTATTTTGAGTCTGGGTTTTAAACTAGAATGTATTGAATTTTATTTATTATAATAACTATTGCCAAGTAGTATAATCTGTTGCTACACAATCTAAAACTCACCTCTCAATACTTTTATGGCCCCTGCCACCATAGCATCTATTATCTCACAATCTTGAATATATTTTTGCTCTTCACCACAGTGAGGAAATTGTATTGTCCTAATTTTACTGATAGACTGAGTGACTTGCCCGTGGTCACACAGAAAGCATGTTGCAGATCACTGAATTGAAACCAGATCTCCTGAGTTGCAGGCCAGTGCTGTAACCACAACACCATCCATCCAAGCTGTGGCCTTTTAAAGGAGACTCAAGTATTCTATCACTCTTGACTATGAGACTATGGATGCAGGGAGATGGAACCTTTGCCCTCCCACAGCCAGACCAGCAGTGCAGTACTGAGAAGTGATGCTATATAGAGCTGAGAAGTGCTTTCTATCTTAGCGTTTATGTAATTCCAGTTACTGCAATATCTTAGTGCGAATATTCAATGTGTCTGTTTCTGTTTATAAATTCAGGTGTCTACTTTTAACTATCTTTCATGAAGCATATAACTTGAATTTTCTCTCTTTAGCACAAGTATAACTTTTTTTAAAAATACAGTTTTCAAGACACCAACCTAACCAACTTCAAGACCTTATATCTGTCCCCTTCTCCTCCCTGTCCCTACCCCCATATTACCCAATGTCAACACCATCTTTTATGTCACATCCTAATTTAGAAACTGGTCTTGCTCACACTACACATTGGGACTATTTCCATTAGGCCATATCATGCCATCCGGTTTTGTACAGAAGTCCCCATTAATGTCAGTGGAAGATCTGCATAAAAACTGATGTCACAATATTGTCCATTGACTTTAATTGGGCTATTCATGCGATTTAAAATTGTTCAGGCAGTGAGTATACACAAGATCAGAATCCTAGACTGTAAACTCTTTGAAGCCAAAGACATTTTCTTTTATTTCACTGGCAAGCTCCATGTATATTTATCATGTAATATAAATCTGTGCCATCCTATGTCTTCACCATCTGCCCTCAGTTAATTCCACTGATTACACTGAACTAATATAAATGTTCATGATGACACAGTATGCTTGATGATCAGTGCATGATATTTGGAAGTGAAGCAATTCAGAATGCAGTACTACTAAGATTCATTCTATTTCCACCAGTAGTACCGATTCCCTGGTCTGGTAATGTTTCAAGAAATCACTCCTACAGAATATGTGGACCAATTATTATCTCTGTACAGATACTGGTATGATGACAAGGTAAAAGAAATCCTGTTAAGGTGGAGGTTTGCTTTCTTGGGAATGGAGCTGTTATAAGGGGCTAACTAAGGGAAAGATCACCACAAAACATAAAAGCTGTTTCAAGTTGAAAGCTAACAAACATAGTAGAACACATATATACAAGCACACAGACTTTCTCTAATCTATCTTCCATACAGACTTTGGGCCATTTCCTCAGCTTGTAGGAATCAGCACAGACCCACTGAGGGCAACTAGTATCTGACTATGGGTAGAGTTCTTCATGTAACTTAGAGGATTCTAAGTACAGCTGTTCTAATGAAGCACTTGTATTCTAAATTGCCTCCAAATGTAAATATTATTACACCAAACACAATGGTATCCACTCATTTGAGAACCCCTTAGGTACACATTGCTGGTCGGAAAACTATTTCCTGAGCTATCAAACTTGAGTAATTTTGGCCACATTATTGTACTGAGGATGAAATTGTACATTCCTTATTCTGCAGTCACAGAGTATAAACAAATGCTTATTTCCAAAGAATATACCAGAGATTTAACCTAATACAGTGAATTGGCCATAAAACATAAGCTAGGGCATAAAACAATGGAAACTTCCACATTTGAGTAAATTTTTAGGTTTTCAAGGTATAATAATAAATGACCCCCTATTATGTATAATATTAAAAACCTAAGCCAAAATGGCACTTTTATGCAATTCTTCTACCTTTCAATGTGTCCTTAATGGGGAAAAATGCATTCACTTTTTTTAATTGAGAAAATAAAACTGCATGTCCTTGAATGGCATCAACACATTGACTCTGACTCTGAAGTGCAATTTGTAAGGGGAGTTTTTTTTCTGACTTGGTAAACATAAAACTTTTTTTAACCAAGAGCCTCAAGAAAGAAAGTCATTTTACAATGACCTCTATTTCCTGTACTCTGAAATTCTTTATAGTCCCCTTTATAATTTCTTCACACTTGAAATGATAGGCTAGCTCTCCAGAGCATTATGAAGAACAATGTGAGCAGGAGTAGTTAACAGGCATAACCACAAAGAAAAATCTGTCATAACAAGCTATGACAGTTAGAATAAACTCAAACTGCCATATGTACATAGGCACATGTAGGGTTGCTGACCTCCTGTCAGGTTTTCATTGAAACAGTCAAGTTCTTAAAAGCTGTACTCTGTGTCAGGATGAAGGCAACATTTATCAATTTTTCTTCCTTGTTGCCACCTCCTCCCCCATTAAACCTTTTAAAAATTCAGGAATGTCTTTAATTAAAAAAAACCATGATGTTATTAGAGTGAATTTAGTGATAGTGTAAGATACCAGAAAAACTACAATGTAAACTTTAGTTTTTTGTCGGTACAAAGAACAGATAAAACACATGAAAATTCAGTATTATTTATCTGTTACTGTGTGTTTTGATTGCAGAGGGTGGAGGTGAAAATTTATCACTAGTAGTAGATGCAGTTTTAAGGACTGAATTAGCAGTAACTATGATGCACCTTCATATTGTACTTTTCATCCCAATGAATTCTAAGGCAGTATATAATTACAATGCCTGACCTTTGATACCGTGGTGATAATTGCCTTAAAAATCCCCAAAAAAGATATAACCACTAAAAAAAATTGCCACCACTGAGGTGGAACTATGGATGATATCCAACACACTGTACACTGAGTAACAGTTTGGGGAGGGGAATACTGAAACAAGCCTCTTTTAAAAGTGCATGGGCTCTATAATAGAATCATAGAAATGTAGGACTGGAAGACACCTTAAGAGATCGTCTAGTCCACCCCCGTCCACTGAGGCAGAGCCAAATAAACCTAGACCATCGCTGGCAGGTAATTGACCAACCTGTTCTTAAAAACCTGCAATGATGGAGATTCTATAACATCCTCAGAAGCCTGTTCCAGAGATTAAATATCCTTATAGTTAGGAAAAAACTTTCTATCTAATCTAAGCCTTCCTTGCTGCAGTAAGCTCATTACTTCTTGTTTTACCTTCAGTGGACATTGAGAACGATTGATCACTGTCTCCTTTAGAACAGCCCTTAACATAATTGGAGACTTATCTGGTCTCCCCTCAATCTTCTTTTCTCAAGACCTGAACATGCCTAGGTTTTAACCTTTTCTAATAGGTCAGGTTTTCTAAACTTTTTATCATTTTTTGTTGCTCTCCTCTGGACTCTCTTCAATTCATCCACATCTTTCCTAAAGTGGGGTGCCCAGAATTGGACACAATACTCCAGTTGAAGTCTCACTAATGCTGAGTAGAACAGGACAATTATTTCCCATGTCTTGCAACAAATCCTATTAATACACCTCAGAATATTAGCCTCTTTATCAACTGCATCAATTTGTTGACGCTCATTCAATCTGTGATCCACTATACCTCCCATCCTTTTAATCTGTACTACCACCTATCCAGTTATTCCCCATTCTGTAGTTATACATTTGATTTTTCCATCCTAAGTGTTCTAGTTTGCACTTGTCTGTTTTAGGCAAATTAGAGAATTGGCCTTAATTCTAATCCTGTTCTCCAAAGTACTTCCAACTTTTCCCAGCCTGTTGTCATCTGCAAATTTTTAGAAGCATACTTTTGACTCTATTATCCAAGTCATTAAGGACAATATTGAGTAGTACCAGGCCCAGGATTGACCACTGTGAGACTCCCCAAGAACTACATCCTCCCAATTTGATAGTGAATCATTGGTAACTACTGTTTGAGGACAGTCTTTCAACCAGTTTTGCACACACCTTACAGTAATTTGATCTAGACCACATTTCCCTAGTTTGCTTATGAGAATGTCATGTGGAATTGTGCCAAAAGCCTTACTAAAATTGAGATCCATCAAATCTCAATAATAGTCCAATAATAGTCCAATAATATCTCTGAAGTATGGACAAGACTTCTGGCTTTTAAGGTGTCATCTGAAAAAGTATTATTAAAAAACAGTCCAGACCCTCAGAATAGCAAAAGATTTAATTGACCCTACTGGGACTCAAATCTGTGGATTTCTTTTTTGGGGGCGGGGAGGGGAGGAGGGGAACCTAAGCACATCGAATCTAAAGCTTATGCTTGAAAGCCAGCAGTACCCAACATCTGTCTAGTGGCTGAACAATGACTGAGTAGATTGCAATGCCCAGCATTCTTTAGTAATATTTTATACTTTCTGAGATATACCATCATTCATGCAATGATCTTATGACTTTCCAAACATGAATTAAGACTTTCTGAATACCCTGTGAGATATAAAACAAACCTTTGGTAAGCTACTGCTCACCTGTACCACATTTCCTAGGGTTCTTTTAATTTTGAATGCTTAACTAAAAAAATAAAATTCAAAAGTTGAAATTTAGTTTAATAGAGTTTATGAAATATCCTCAACAATAGCAACTGATCGTATAGGATATAAAAAGGTAAAAATGGTATTGAAATATGGTTTGACTACATAAATTAGAAAATGAGCTGATAAAACCATTTAGGTTTTCAAAAGCATCAAATTACACAACCACAATAAAAATAATATGATATTATCTTGGGAAGGTGACTGTGTTTAGATTTTTTTTTTGACTGAATACCTCAGAATATAGTGCCAATCAGATGGTGACCCAATCTCTTGTCAAAGATTTGAAATGTTGAGCCAAAATGAGAGCTGTTTTTATCTCACCATCCGATCAGGGAATGAGACATCAGCTTTTGAGTTTTTGCAACTAGGACTGGAATTTTCTGGATTTTTTTTTTTTTGCAAAATAATACCATAAATTGGTGGAAATAAAAGCTTGAATCTCTACAGACCATCTCTGTGAAACTTGTGATGTGCTAGCATGGACTATACTACTAACATTTCCAAGAACAAGGCCTGGGGATCTGTGACTTCAAGGGACCCAAACAAAAAGAAAATGAGTGTGTAATTTTGTGCACTGACTACTTCTCTTGCTGTTGATATTTGAGATGTTCAGCTATAGGTTTTTTAAAAACTATTTGCAGCTCCATTTAAAGTTGATTGTAACTTTTTTAAAAGGTAAGTAGCAAGCATTTTGCACAGGAATCTGAAAAAATTACCATCCTGCCAATTGGCTGTAACTTATTGGTTTACTGAAATAAAATTAAAATGAATCAAAATAATGTTAAATGAAGAGAAATTGAAACTGCATTGCATTGCATTGCAGTCAGCGACTGCTACTACCAGGAGTGCTAAGGGAGTGCCCAGACAGCCTCTCTCCTCATCTTCAGACCAGACCATACAGAGAGACAATCCCTTACAAAGCTACTTTATCCTTCAACAGAGAACTCCAAACAAAAACTTACTTACATCCCTTTCCAGAAAAGTTTTTGGAGCATGCTCAGTCTGTACCAAAGATTGACTCTGTTCCTTATTGCTGTATTTGTTCAAGGTTATGACTGGCCCTGAGTGGGTACTGAGGTGAGCTGGGGGGAAAGAAGCCCAAATAAAGCCATTCAGAAAATAGATCTCTTCATGGATCAGCCACAATTGCAATCATCACACTCTCAATACAAGAATTGTAGCAGTCCATAAGGCTGGAACCATAGACCTGACCCAACGTACACCATCCGGTGGAGCTGAGCTAATGTGGTAGGTGTATCTGCTGCTCTATGCATTCCCGTTAAGTATTCTGGCCAATTAAAATTCCCTCAAGGATTCCCACTGCAGTTTTGCCTGTCCTCAACTCCTGTAATATAGGCTGTGATTCTGAGACAAAATTGTGACTCTGTGCTACTAATCAGAAATGTAAACAACTTGTTCTCTGATGAATACATCCTTACTGAGGTCATCACATTCCTCCAAACTACAGACAAATTCTGCTCTCCTAAAATCAGTGGTAAAATTCCTATTGATTTCAATGCGACCGGGACTCAATCCTAAAAGTTTTTCAGCCAAACACATTGGGCTAGATTTGTCCTCTATGTAACTGCACGGAAGTTAATAGTTACATCATTGCTGGATTTGGCCCACCATATGCAGCTGAATTGCCAAATATTTCTCCACATCTTCTAAGATGAGAGCAGGTTTGGAAACTTAAGAAAAGTCAGTACAATCTTTATTTGTTATTAGTATTGCAATAAGTTATTGGTTAGAGGATCTATTAACTGAAGACTATGGGACGAATTCAAAGCAATGAGCATAACACTGGAGCTCTTGTGGAAAAAAAATTAGGGTACTTGCTTTGTCCATGACATGTAATCGTAAACTATTTGTTATTGGAACAATGAAGGTTGGAAGGGAGCACAATGAGTAAGACCTACATCTCCCATCAAGGTTTAATATGCTCTGACAGTTATTTCAATTAAATATTGCACAGGATCATAAACAGTATGCACAAAAATTAAAAACCCTACAGAGCATAAATGTAAGCGGGGGAATAGTCCTGCTATTGTGGGGAACTTTCCTGGCTTCTGCACTACCCCGGTGAAGTGGGCTAGTGAAAGGATCTTAATCCTCGCTCCCACTTCCTTTACCCAGTGGCCTCCCTGCCCTTGAGGACTCCCCTTCCACTCTCCTGCTGGCAGAGTCCTCGTAACCCCAACAAGGCTGGGCCCAGGATTCCTGGGGGGCTCGACCCCCAACCCTGCTGTGGTCACCTAGGACAGGGGCTAGGGTGTCCCCACTCCGGGGTACTCTCTCTGCACTGGGCACTTCTCTGACCCACTGACCATTACATACAAATTAAAGCAAATGCAAGTTATTTAATCAACAATTAATTTTAAAAAGAATAAGGAAAAATGGGAAAGGTTAAAGGAAACACATCAACCCGCTCTGTGGCAGGGAACATCACAAACAGTGTCTCTGGAATGTCAGGGCAGTTCACAGTCTGTTCCTTGTAAGTCCCAGGCCTTCTTCTCAGGCCCTGGTTTTGCTGCAGGGATGCTGTGGGCTGGACACTTGCTCTGGTGGTGGCCTCACGCTGTCAGGCTCTAAGTGGTAGGACCCTTCTTCCCAGTGTCGCCCCCGCCCTCTCGGAGTTATGATCCAAGCCTGGCCTGTAGAGCCTCTTGGCTGAGGTGTCTCCCTGTGCTGGGTCCGCTGCCCAGGGTCCCCCTTGGTCTCCCCAGCTGCTCATCACACCGAGCTCCAGACTGCTCCAGCTCCACCACTCTGTCTCTGCACTGCTGCTGCTCTGCCTCCAGCTCCCTGGGCTGCTTTTCTGGCCCCTCTGGCTCTGGTTGCTACAGCTCTGCTCCCAGGACAGGTCTGCTCTGCAGGCTGCTTCTGTGACTCTGCTCCCAGAACTGACCTGCTTTCTGGGCTCCTTTTCTGGCCCCTCTGCAGGCTGCTTCTGTGACTCTGCTCCCAGAACTGACCTGCTTTCTGGGCTGCTTTTCTGGCCCTTCTGGCTCTGGTTGCTGCAGCTCTCCTTCCAGGGCAAAGTAAATCATTTACATTTTCTGCAGTGTGTGACCTGCTGGATATTGCTGCAGGAACTGAACTCCTCTACTGCTCTATAGCTGTCGCTATTTCATACGGCCAGGCTCTTTTTTGAAACAACCTGTGAGGACGGAGGAAAGCTATAGAACTGGTATTTAAAGTATGAAAATATTTAAGATGGTTATTAAAAAATAAATAAACTGTGTTTAACTGTGTGCAGCATGCACTCCCTTTGATGGCCATCTCGTTGCAATGGCTGGTACAGAGTAAAACTGGTGCATAGCCGTTTAACTTTGTAGTGTGTGGGTGCTGGCTGGTGTTGGTGGCCTGTGAAGTCAGACTAGATGATCTAGTAGTCCATGCTGGCTTTAAACTTACTCCTTTTCTTTTTGTATGACTCACTGCTTCCTCTCCCCCTCTTCTTTAGCTGCCCAGAAGCAGTCCTTAAGCACTGGTCAGCACAAGAACTGCAATTGCAGCCAGTCTCTATGTGTGTGGGGGGGTGCATTTTGTTCATCTGCTGAAAGGCCCGCCACACTTTGATCCTTAATGGACAGACCATGTTGTTAATCCACTTCCAGTTTCAAAATATTCAATAATAATGTACCCAAGTGAGTTAGTCTATAATTTCCCAGGTTGGTTTTCCCTTATCTTTATTGCTAATAATTATGCTGGTTTATACATTCTTATTCATAACCTGCAACGCTGTCTGCGTTGACATTTGTGCCCTTGAAATTGGGAATTAATGTGCGTATAATTCATCAAAATATAAATCCTCCTAATTTAAATAATGTAGTGTGAACATATTTCTCTAATACTAAATTTCAGCAATTCTGAGGCTGCTACATTAAAAGCTAATGTTTTGCACATCGGTCAAAAATGTGTTAAATGGGTAACCCAAACAATATAATTAGTGCTGCAAGGTTGAGGATGATATGACACTTGTTACTCCACATTTCAATATGTATGCATATTTTAAAATGAGTAAGTTATTCAAGCTAATATGTGGCATGACTAGCTAAACTGGCATGTATTGAAACTGGGAGAACATTTTAAAGTCATTTGCTGCTTAGATCACAGTAACAACTGTCAGAGTAACAGCCGTGTTAGTCTGTATCCGCAAAAAGAAAAGGAGTACTTGTGGCACCTTAGAGACTCACCAATTTATCTGAGCAGAAGCTTTCGTGAGCTACAGCTCACTTCATCGGTTGCAGTGAGTGCTCAGCAGATCTGCAAATCAGTTCCCAGAGTCTTAAGTTGGGCACCCAGAGAATGAGGAACACACAATTCTGACCACCTCTGAAAAGTACATGTTCAGTGATTTGCCCAGTGTCACGTACAAACTCTGTGGCACAGGCAGGGAGAGAATTCAGTACTCCACAGCAGCATTCAACTGTCTTAACCATGAGACTGTCCTTGTGGAGAAAGTGAATAAGGAAGTGTGGATTTTTTGGGGGGTTATTTATTTATTTATTTATTACCCCTTCCTATAACACACACGCCAGGCGTCCTCCAATGGAAACTAATAGGCAGCAGGTTTAAAATAAACATAAGCCAGTCCTTCTTCACACAATGCACAGTTAACCTGTGGAACTCATTGCCAGGGCATGTTGTGAAGGCCAAAAGTATACCTGTCTTCAAAAAAGAATTAGGTATGTTCATAGGTCCATCAATAGGTATTAGCCAAGATGGTCTGGGACACAACACATGCTATGAGTGTTCCTAAACCTCTGACTGATGGCAGCTGGGACTGGACAATGGGATGGATCATTCGATACTTGCCCAGTTCTGTTCATTCCCTCTGAAGCATCTATCCACTGTGAGGTCGATGGACCATTAGTTTAACCCAGTATGGCTACTCTTATATGAGAGAGGGCAGTGGTGGAGATGAAACTGAAAACAGTTATCTGTCGCTGTTCTGCAGCTAACACACTTGGACAGACAGGGCAATCGACAGGCCCAGGAAGACGCAGAAAGTGCCTCTGCCATTAGCTGCCCTGATCTAGAAGACTCAGAAGAAACAAGGGTTATGAGCAACAACACAGAGTACCAACAGGACACCAACCAATAGAATGAATTAAGTCCCCACCATCAGCAATAACACAAATAAGCAGTGGAAGACTGGTTTGAATACCAGCCTACTTGAAGGACTATGAGGTCTAACAGGTCTCATTAGGATTGTAATGCAGGCCATGTCCCTGTGGTGGGCTATGCATGAGTGACCTCTGCCCAAGGATCTCAGCAAAGGCTTGTACAGAAGACACAATGACAAAGAAAGACCTGGAAAAGAGAAGTGGAAAAGAATGATGTAGCAACCTGTGTGGAACCTGGATGAAAGAAAACAGGTTGCATGAGGGAAAAGTGAAGGAGTCATCAGGAAGTTAGTCTGTGTGCCTGGGACTTGAATGCCAGCTGCAGCTGCAGCATCTCAGTAAATGATTATCTTAATAAAGAGCCAGTTTACTTTTACAAGCATGGAGTCCTCTCAAGTTATTTACTCAAGCATGCAATACATGAAACACAAATAACAGCTATTTGTAATT
Organism: Lepidochelys olivacea; assembly: GCF_965140295.1. NCBI lineage: Eukaryota > Metazoa > Chordata > Testudines > Cheloniidae > Lepidochelys > Lepidochelys olivacea. The sequence continues at coordinate 36,151,773 of NC_140411.1, read as the reverse complement.
ATATCAATATTTTGTTATATCATTATTTTTATATCATTTTATATCATTATATATTTATTATTATTATATCAATATTTTGTTATTTTGTTACTTTGAATTTACTGGGCCAGATCCTCAGCTGCAATATATCAAAATTCTTCCACTGATTTCAGTGAATCTAAGTATATTTATATGGGCTGAAGATCTGGTCCATTCTATTTGGTCTTCACTTTATCTTTGAAGAGCCACACCTTAGTAATATTATGGGAGTTCAGGCAGGAAATAGATGATCTGCTGAAATGTGCTCAGTTTAATCTCCCTCATGTAATCTGCATTCCCTATGTAGTTTATATGACAACTGAAAAGAGGCAGATCCACCCAAATTGGGGAGGAAAGTGGAAAGTGTAAGATCAGAAACATTATTTTTGGTGCCAAAAAATGAGTTGTGTCCCAAAGCAAGATTAGGTTGGACTGAATAAGGTCCCATAAAGTTAGAACAGCCACACATTCCCATAAAACATTTTTTTCTATTTAAAAACTTGCTGTAAGTGTAATTGGAGGCATTTAACAATCTGATGTAGCTGACATTTAGTCTCCTAAAAAAATAAATTGTTCTACAGCTAATTACCACTTGGCTGAACTGTTGTTCATGGTTACTAAATGACTATCCAAGTGTGCAGTTCTGGATGGTAACTGTATTATGTCTTCTGATGAGAAACATGAGGTTAGATCTCAAACCTGTCATAACATTTTGTTGAACTTACTACTATAGTCTGGCGCTCTAGCAGCCTTGGCCAAAAGAAAGGGTTACTTTTCTCTTTTCATTTAAATCTTTAATATGCAGAGGGGGGAAAACTGAACAAATGAATTGTGGTTTATAATTCTGCGAGTGGCACTTTATTTTCACAGCGATCACCAGGAAAACATAAGATACTATGAGGTGTATCTGTGCTAATGAATAGAACTCAAATAAGAGCTAGCAGTAATAGAAAACACTGATCATTTCTCAGATACTCATGTTCCCCTCTCAAGCATCTTTGGTTATTTTTCATTTGGTTATTTTTTTCCTAAAATTCTTTATCTCCCATTTATCTAGCAATACCATGCCTCGGATATTAGAATAAGAGATGATTTCTTGCTGTGAACATTTTATATGATCAATACCCCATAACTGCAAATAGGCTGGGGTTTTTTTTCTTCAAAACCATTGATTGGACAGTTTTCTGGAACTTTTATTTGGCTACTTGGGCATCCAGGTCTGAGTCCTCCTTCAACCCCTACTCCCAGCCACAAAGTGAAAACTAGACACAAAGTGACTGCCTCCATTACAACAGGATTTCATAATGATTAGCTGATACAGTTTGGCTTGGTCTACACTGACTACAAAGTCATGATCAGCACTGTCGCCTAACGCCATTGTTCAAATGGTGCTCAGCCCCACTAATGTTTTCTAAGATAGACGAGCTCCAAACAGTTGTTTCTCCAGGCCTCCCTTCTCTGAGCGTAGTTGCACTCTAATTTTCCCTCCATTATCCAACCATAACCGCTACCAGGCAACATATGGATTAGTGAGAAATAAACACACTCGTACTCTCTAGTGTAACTGCTGAATGATGGTATCACTGGCTAAAACCCTGTATTTTGTTTCACGAAGTCTGCTACCCATCTCTTCCCCCCCCCCCTCCGCCCCCCCACACTTTTAACAGAAGAATGGAAAGGTGTGGTACTGGTCAACATTATTTGCCTACTATATATAAACTGGCCTCGGATACTGGAGTCAATGTTTCTTCTTATTATAGTAAGAATTTAATTTAATTTAATTTTTATAATGAGAAAGTCAAATCCACCACTATCTTAGTGGTGCTTGGCCTGTTGTTGGTTTTTTTGCTTTTATTTTTTTTAAAAGGGATTCTGTCATTTGTTTGATTTGATTTAGGACAGAATTATAACTTTACCTTTGCTAAAACTAAGACTAGTATAATACACAGAAATGCAAGTGCAACCATTAGTACAAATTAGCATGGCTTGTCTTAAATAATGTAATCAATTATACGTCACAGCTTCAGGCTCAATCATATTTTATTTACGTAGCAACACAGTTGTGTAGCTTCTTCAAAGGCAGTGTTAAGAAAATTTTATATCATTTACTGGCTTGCCTTTTCCAGCATCAGTTAATGTTGTGGCCTTTTTTAATAGATTTTTTTTAAAAAAATAGTTAATCATAGTTAGTACTTCTTCCCATGGGAGTTGTGGTGTTTTCACAGTCTGATTAGCAGCTGGTACAGAGCATTTTGTATGATTAAAAAAAAGCAATATTTACTATAGATTTATGTAGCGAAACATATCCAATCCAAACTGTCAAATGCTGTGCTAGCAAATTTCTAGGGGAGGAAACCTCCACACTCCTTTTGAGATTGAATGCCACAGTGATTTTGAAATAACACTCACCTTATGCTCAGAAGTTCAAATCCTGCATTCCATTCTCAGACAAAGCTCCCATTAAAGTCAATGGGAGTTTTGCATGACGAAGGAAAGAGTAAGGATTCTAAGATAGGACCCAGTGTAAGCAGATTGTTTAACCAGGTAGAAAGCATCTTATACTTGCCTGTCTCTGCAACCTGTGCCTGGGGCTCTCTTCACATGCAGTCCACATGGGAGGACAACATGACTGAGCAATCTCTCATTCAGGTACAAGAGGGTTTCTGGACAAATCCAGAGGGTACCCCTCAATGGCTCGGTGCTGTGACAGTTGAGAGCAACGTTGCTGGACTTAAAATGATCAGCATGGCAAGCTAAAAGTTCATCCATCCACAGCATGAGGGACCCTCCCTGGTGATTGCTGATCACTGACGAGAGGGACTAATACCCTTTCAGCAGAGGAGACTGGCAGAGGCTTGCACTGGGGTTACAGTGGTGACAGCTCCCAAATTCTTTCCCACTAAGTTATTTGGGTTTGAAGACTGCTGAAGGAAAGACAGGAAGGTCTGCAAAAAAAATTCTTAAAGATATGCCGTTGTTTGGTTGGTCCGTTAGTTCGTTTATTGGTTTGTGGTAGGGCCTATAGATCCAAGTTATATTCCAAGGAACCCATTGTGTTCGGAACTATATATACAGAACAAAAAGACAGTTCCTGGGCAGCGCAGCTTACAGTCTTCTTGAGTTGCTTAGAGTATAGCATTTTGGGTGTTTTTCCATCGACTTCAATGGGAGCAAGATAGATCCCTGATTTCTACTGTATGTGATCCAACCGAATCACTTAAGGTGCAAGAAAAGGGACTGTATTTAAGGAAGACTGGATAAAAAATTCTAATCTGATTCGATAGCACTTTGTACAGGTGTAAATGCCTATACAAACAGTGGAGAAATAGGCCCCACATCTTTACCAACTAAACTTAAATATCAAAATATTTCAGTTTAATTTAGGTCAGTTAAATTTTTTACATTTCTGTTCTCTTACCAAGTTTGGCTCAGATTCCAACACCCTTACTCATAGTGGGTAACATCTTGCACTTCAGGAAGTCCCACTGAAGTCAGTGGGACCCACTTGTGGGGAGTCAGGTTCTACTTCTTATAGGTGAAAGTGTCAGAATGTGCCTGGCTGGTTATTCACTGAATCCATGAATCAAGAACTGACTATGGTTCCATTCTTGGACGCTGCCCTACACAGGCACAGGGATGTATCTCCCAGAAATATTTGCAAGATTGGGATCAATTTTCCTATTTTTTTTTTAATTAAAGGTCTAATTCTGCGTTCACTTGCCATGATATACATCAGGAATAACTGCACTGAAGCCAATGTGATTGTACAGGTATGAGACTGGCATATGTCAGACCCTTAAAGAGCATCAGCTGATCAAGAACCTAAAATTTCTAGATCTTGATATTCATCTCTTAAAAAGAACCTGAGGTCCAAGAGACAAAACTGAGATTACATGACACCATGGTAACAAAGGCCATAGGGGTCAGATCTCAATATGTGGCCAGAGCCTACACTTTGCTGTGTGCATCATACAAATCAACTGGGAGTATGTGGAGAAATGTTCCCTTTATTAATATACTCCAAGTGTCAGCATAAATGATAAAAAAAAAAGGCCATGTGTTGTAATATCTGTTGTATGAATCATTTTTAGGACTAATAATTTTTTCCAGGGCTAAGACTTCCCCAGTTGTTTATAAGCCATCTGTTGAGTGAGAGAACATTAGACCTTTTTTTCCAGTCTTCAGAAATAGTAATCCTAGTAGCTAATTAATATCGCCTGAGCAAGACTGATAGCTTTATTAGGAGATAATTACTCTAAGATAAGAGGTTTATTTAAAATATTGTACTGTTGTGTTTTTTTTACACCATTCAGAATCAGCTTTTTACACAATCACATCCAATATGAATGAGAGCCCATTTGTCCACAATCTCCGCAGCATAAATCATTGCTCTGACAATGACACTCATGATAAAGCTGAAAACCCTGAGTTTGATTAATGGGTGGAATTTAGCTGTATGCAGAGGGCCAGCACAAAGCTGGGCAAGAAATATGACCATTATAATTTCAGACACTGAAATAAAGGGGAGTCACTCCGTGTTTGGCAGTCAGAATGGTTTTTGAACAACCCATGCTTATGTTTCTCTAATATCTGAGACCAGCTCTAAGTTGAACACTGTATTCACAGTGGGATCCACTCAATTGACATATATCAACAAAGTGAAGTATTTGGTAAGGATTATGTGCTACCCTGTTTGGATAATGAGCCACTAGCCATCAGGAGTGTAGCACAAATACCTCTTAGTAAAATTTCGCCCTCGATGAGCTTTAGTTGGAGTTTCCAACACCACCCACTCCTCCAATATGGGTTTAGTGTCTTAGTTTCCACTATACTGCAAAGTGCTCCTGTGACATTCTCAACTGCTGCTGAAGTTGTGATCTGGGGGGACTCAGCTCTTCACAGGATTGAAAGATGCAGCCTGACTCACAATGTTGTCCTTTAAATGGCAAATCCTGTGAGATTGCAAAATATGCAACTCCAACAGACTTCCCTGGAAAGTGTGCACAGAGCTAGATAATATAAATACAGGACTTCAGTGGTAATTGAGAGCCGTTGGCATTAGGGCTGGCAGGAAAACAATGATATTGCTTCATGAAATAAAAAAATCAATTTTGACTATTTTCCATTCTGATGCAGAACCAAAGCAAGACCTTTTTGAAATTTTCCATGAAAAAATGAGGAAGAGGGAGAGAGACACTCCCCCCGCAAACTCCAAAATAGCCAATTGGTCAGGACACTCACCTGGAAAGTGGAAAGCCCAGGTTCAAGTCCCCGATCTGCCTGCTTAGGGGCAGGAACCTGAACCTAGTTTCTTGCATCCCAGCTAAGTGCCTTAACCACTAGGCTCCTGGCTATTCTGGGTGATTCTCTCACTTTCGTTTTGAGTAGCAATTCCATCCTGGACCTGAAAAGCATTATCAACAAGTTTTTCTTTGACAATCACATGTTCACATGAAAAGTTTTGGTTTTGAAAAATGAGTATTTTTCGAGAAAAACCTTTTTGTTTTGTAAAAGTTCTGACCAGCTGTACTCAGGGTTGTAGGACAGGGGTGGAAAAACTTTTTTGCCCAAAGGCCACATCTGGGTGGGGAAATTGTATGCAGGGCCATGAATGTAGGGCCGGGGCAGCGGGTTGGGGTACGGGAGGGAGCGTGGCCTGTGGGAGGGGGTGCGGTTTGCATGAAGGGGCTCAGGGCAAGGGGTTGGGGTCCAGGAGGGGCGTGGGGTGCATGAGGGGGCTCAGCAGGGGGTGAGGGGGCTCAGGGCAGCGGTTCAGGGTGTGGTGTGCTTGAAGGGCTTGGGGTGTGGGCCCCAGCCCAGTGCTTCTTAACTTCCTGCCTGCCCTGGCCCCAGCCCAGTGCTGCTTACCTCGCTGCTCTGCTCCCGTAAGTGGCCAGCATGTCCAGCAGTGGCTCTTGGGCGTGGGATGGGGCAGGCAGCTCGGTCATGTGCTGCCCTTGCCTGTGAGTACCACCACCAGAGCTCCCATTGGCTGTGGTTCCCAGTTCCCTGCTAATGGGAGCTCCGGGGGGGGGGCAGTGCCTGCAGGCAAGGGCAGTGCATGGAGCCCTCTGGCCCCCGGCCTCTCCAGGGGCCACAGGGACATGGTGCTGGCCGCTTCCAGGAGCAGTGTGGGGCCAGGGCAGGCAGGGAGCCTGCCTTAGCCCTGCTGCACCAGGGGGCTGGCAATCCCGTGGGCCAGATTGAACACCTTGATGGGCCAGATCCGGCCTGAGGGCCATAGTTTGCCCTCCCCTGCTGTAGGAGATATTCAATTCCTTGTAGCAATGGATCCTTGCTGACAGCAGTATTAATGGCACCTCATTTAAATATTGTTAAGCACTCTTGATGTAAAAAGCATTTATTTTAATGCAACTATATAACTTCTTTCTTATCTCACCAATATTTCACTTGTTACATGAAAGACTTATTTGCAAATATCACTCTTATTCTGCAGAACCCTCTTACCTTAGAAGTTTTTTTCCCCATAGCTGGATTTTAAGATATTATAGAAGTTTCAAAACCCTTTAATCTTGCTGTACCACTTGCAAGGCATACTTATGAAAGCATAATAATGTGCTTTCATTTGTATTATGGAAATTATATACACAACCCATATAAAAGACATCTGAGATGCAAAGAAGAGCTTTGAAATAAATGCAGCTGGACACATTTTCAGATATTTTCAGCACTGGAAAAAACATGAGATTTGTAAAACAGGATGCTAAAATGTTAACATGGTATAATAATAATTATAATGTTAAAAAAACAACCTGAAAGTAGCAATTATATCATAAGAGATTCATATACTGTGTGTAAGTGAAAACTGGAAAATATTCATGCACACACACACAATGTGAAAGACGTGGAAGTTTAACACAGTCAACCAAACCAGATAGTTCCATGCATAGTATAATACACTGGTATCTTGCCACATATTTTTCCCCAAAGTTTAAAGGCTGGGCTTAGTTCACAGTGGCATCACATCGATTTTACACTGGTCCAACTCCATAGAAGTCAATGGAGTTATATCAGCATAAAACTGATGTAAGTTTGACTCATGCCCCATAGATTTAAGTGCTGGTACGTTGGCTATTTCAGAATAGTTTATCCCAGCTATTTTTAATACCATTTGCTGTAAGTGAGCTTGGAAACCATTTTCCATTGTAAACCTCTGTTTGTTTTTAAATCATCAAAACTTCCTGAACAATCACCTTTTTGGTTGACCGTTTTTATGCCTAGCCCCTGCCTGAAGGTAATTTTTTTTTAAATAGCCTGAACAAAATGGCTTTGTTGAATGATGGGGGATCTCTCACTATAAGAAAATGTAACCCACACACCTCCTCAGTGTGGTGTTCTGTGATATGGCACCAAGACCACGTAGAGAGAGTTAATGAGTCTGCTTTACTGTCTTAGCTAAGAGCCAGTTGGCTTTTAGCTCATACAGCAGAGGCTCATGCACTAAGTTCCAGAGGCCCCAGGTTTGATCCTGCCTGCCGAGGACTGGGGTCATTCGGCATTACACAAACGCAAAAGAGCTCTGCGTCAGAAATGTCTGGAAATTTGAATCTTGATGTGGACGTAGGTATCAATGAGGACTTAGCTTGGTTTGGGGAGAAAATAATTTTAGTTCAGTGTCATTTCTGAGCATGTGCATTGGGTAAGAGTTTCACACATCTTCATGAATGCCCTCACATTCTGGGACATTATTTCATATCCTCAAAACACAGCCTGGTCTTAGGGGCTTAGCAGAGACCCAAGCTGCTGCTGCTATGACTATTTGCATGACAGACACTAAATATTTCTCTGAAAAAATATTCAGCAAAATTCTCAAAAGTCCCTCCTAAAAACCTGGCTTTAAGACCAGGGACAGTATGAGCAGGGGGTTGGCTAGATGACCTCCTGAGGTCCCTTCCAACCCTGATATTCTATGATTCTATGAAAAAACCTGCAAGCAGGGTAGTATTCTCTGTTCTTCCTTTTTCTTGTCAGTTGTGTAGTTAGATATATTGCTGTTGTAAAATGCACACCGTCTATGATGTATCTGATGGGGCTGCATTAATGTTCAGAGTGGACCTTTTTGTATTTCCTGACTTAGGCCTCCAATCCCTCAAATATATTTGCATATACTTAACTTTACTCATGAGAGTAGTCTCAATGAAGTCACTGGAACAACTCACAGGCATGAAGTTAGGCATGTGTTGAAGTGCTTGTGTAATAGGGACAGGGGCGGGAATGCTTAGTATAACTATACACTCCCCTTCCTGCACCTCGGCGTAACTCTTTGCCAGTGGACAAGCCAGAGTTCTGTCTTTTCAGGCCTTTTCAGAAAGCATTACATAGAGTTAAACCTCAAGAGTGTTGTATGTAAAACCCTGATAAATGCATGCTAATAATTCCCAGTCAGGTTCCAAAGTGAGAGTACAATACTTGTTTTGGTAAAAACAAATATTTAATGCATACAAACCACATTATCAATAGTATAAAATATTGTAAATCATGTTTGGAATACTATGAATAACTTTTAAACAAATGCTATTAGACAGTAAGTATATTGGTGTTCCTCATACAGACTTATCCCTTTGTTTCTAATACAGTACAAACATTCAGCTATGAAGTTTCAACATAACATTTCCAGTACTTTAACACATACATCACAACACATTCCCCTCAGGTCTTCTTTGAGAGGATTTCTCAGTTGTCACAGAGTGACCATAATATGGCGCGCGCATGTGTGTGTCTGTCCCCTGGACTCTATAGCTTGAGAAATGGCAGCGTCTCAATCCCTTTCAAACACTTCAGAATGCTGTTAGCAAATGGTCTGTGGGTCTCCACAGCTAGCAGCATTCTATCCTTTGGGTTAATAGCTGGCTAGTGCCTGGTCCTCTCAGTTGCTAGTGAAATGTAAGTCTGCAGCCTGTATCCGAAGTGATACAAGGATTGGGACCCAGCCCTCACATCTCTTGGTCATGTATTGATCAGGCAGGGTCCACAGGTCTGTCTTTAACTCCTGTATTTATAAACTTTCCCCCACTTGTGCTCTGATTTGGCTCAGCTCTCAGAGGGTGATTAGGGTATGACTTGCCAAGTGGGTTGCCCACAATGGAAAAAGTTGTATACAGCCTCGGAACAGCTACTGAGCAGGTCAGGTAACTGCCACACCCTGTTCTGGAAGTTTCTGGGTCATTCTAACTTAGTGTGGTGTTTAGATGTTGCTTGTAATTATTAGAATTGGGAGCACTGGCTATTGGGAGTCTGAAAGGACAGGAAACAGGAAGGAGGGGGAAGGAGTTGAAGAGGCTGAGGGAGAGCTACTGAGGGTGTAGCAGCAGCTTGGAAAAGAGGTTTCCACTTTAAAAAATAAAGTCCTGGTTGAAGTTTGTTAGTACGCTGCCTGGCTACTACAACATTTTGGCGACGAGGATGGATCTTCTACCTCTGAACCCACCTGCACCCTTTCTACAAAGCCCAGGTGAGCCTCCAATTGCTTTTACTGCCTGGATCCATATGTTTTAGACTTATCTGCTTGCAATCAGCGCTACAGAGATTTCTGAAGTAAGAAATTGTGCTCTGCTAATCCACTGCCTTGGAGCAGAAGGGCAGTGTATATTTTACACTCTTCCCCTTGCAGACGATAAATATGAGACTGCACTCACTGCATTAAAGAACTTTTTTGTACCAAGAGTGAATGTAGTTGCTAATCGCTACAGATTTCACCAGCGTGAGCAGAAACCAGGGGAGACTATAATGCAGTATATTGCTTCCCTGAGGAGTCTGACTGTAACTTGTGACTTTGGAAATATAGCAGATGAGATGATTAGAGACCAGCTCATTGAGAAAACAACCATGCTTCGTGTAAGAGAACGTTTACTTCTAGAACTGCAGCTTACACTAGAAAAAGCAATAACCATTGCTACCCAGATTGAGTCAGCTACAACTGAAGCCAAAATGAGCATGGATACAGGAGGCACAGTCCAGGCTGTGACTCATCTGAAGAAAATTTCACTACCACTGCAGACAAACAATTACAAGAGGAAAACTAATTAAAAACCACCAAATCAGCAAATTCAAACTACACTAAAAGCATGCTTTCGCTGTGGATCCCCACAACACCTTGCAAGCTACACAGGATGTCCGGCAAAAGTAGCTCAGTGCAATCATTGCAAAAAGATTGGGCATTTTGCTAAAGTATGTTGCAGCAGCCAGTTCAATCAACAGGTGCATGCAGTTACAATACCAGATGTTACTGTGCTGAGCGTGGACAAAATCACCACTGCACATACTCCAGAACAAATAAAGTGCACAGTAAACGTTTCCGCCATACCCTCAGGCAAATCACACTCTATTCAGCTAATGTTGGACACTGGCTGAGCAGTATCTATACTACCTAATTCCATCTATTTGCATTACTTTAAAGATGTGCCTCTTACTGAACCCAAGCTTCACTTGGTGTGCTATTTGAAAAACCATATTCCCCAGTATGTGGCTGCCTGCCAGCAATAGTTACTTTTGGTGATTGCTATGTAACTGCAAGTTCTACATCGTCCACAAAGGCACTCCTATCCTTGGCAGAGATTTATTGGCTGCTTTAAATCTCAGGGTAGTTAATGGACGAATTGATCTTCCTCAGCAAAGCACTCTTGCAGTATACACACCAGTTTCAGCTGGGAGCCAACACCAGGTTGAGGAGAAACTCAGCTGTGCTTATAGGTTTCTGCATAAAGTGAAAATGTGGAATAATGTGATGCCTGTATGATAGAAATTACAGTGCTTACCATTTTTAGTCAGGGAAGCTGTTTCAAAGGAACTTAGAAAACTTGTTCAAGAGGACATTATTGAAGAGAGTAACTCCTCAGAATGGGTTTCACCTATAGTACTGATGCAGAAGAAGGGTGGAGGCATTTGCCGTTGTGTGGACTTAAGGGAGCAAAATAAAGCTATTGTGATTGACAGCCGTCCTCTTCCTCACATAAAAGTAGTATTTGCAAAACTCCATGGAGCAAAGATGTTTTCTACTCTTGACTTGCAGAGTGCATACCACCAGGTTATGTTGCATGAAGATAGCAGAGACCTCACAGCATTTATTACATGAGGGACTATTCCATTTTAAACGTGTTCCATATGGTCTTGCATCAACCCAAAGTGCCTTCCAAAAAATGTCATTGATTTTGAAGAATCAACATGGTGCTATTTGGATATTATTGTGTTTGGAAATACTTCGGAGGAGCATGACAATAACCTGCAGTCTGTACTAAACTGCATCAGCAAAGCAGGCCTCCAGCTCAATAGGTCCAAATGCAAATTTAAACAAACTGAACTCTCCTTTCTGGTACATACAATTTCACAGGCTGGACTAAAACCTGATCCGGCTCATATTCTGGCAATTTCAAATGCTCCTCCTCCAACAGGTTTGCAAACCTTACGTTCCTTCTTGGGTCTTACCTCCTGGTATGTAAAATTCATTCCCAATTATGCTTCCGTCATTGAACTGTTATGATAATTACTATGGGGAAGTTCAACCTTAATGTGGACAATGGATGCACAAGCTAGTTTTGAAATGGTGAAAGACTTGATTGTACATTACACTTGCACTATTCAGTCCTGCATTGCCCACAATTGTAACTACTGATGCTTCTGATTATGGACTTGGGGCTGTCCTCACATAACTTCATGAGGACAACACAGAGAGGACTGTTGCATTTGCTTCAAGGACACTAAGTAATGCTGAGAGAGAATATTCTACAGTCGAAAAAGAAGCAAGTGCTCATGTCTGGGCTACTGAAAAATGGAGAACTTACCTGTGGGGTCTCACGTTCAAGTTGTGCACAGACCCCAGCCCTTTGACGACGTTGCTCACCACGAAAGGACTGGGAAGAGCAGGATATCGTATTGCTAGATGGTCTGCAAGACTACTCTCTTTCAATTATGAACTGGATTATAAGCCTGGAAACCAAAATGTGGTAGCTGATTGCCTTTCTCGCCTGCCTTTGCCTTCACCAGATGGTCCACCAGAGGATGAGGATGTAGTAGTTGCGCTTATTACAAGTGCTTTCATTGCAGTGACAAGAGAACAATTTCTCTTCTCACTGCAGTGAGAGTGCTTGTAATAAGCGCAACTGCTTGTTCAGCATGTCCAATTCAACAAAAACTATGGGAATTTCTGACAAAGAGATGGCCCAGTAACCCTAAAAAACCTTGTCCCAATTTTGCTGCCTTATTTGAGAGTTCGGGATGAACTTTCTTTGCTCGATAGCTGTGTGCTACGAGGTACACATGGGCTACTTGTGCCAGAAGAATTACAGTCAAAACTCATACACCTGGCACACGATACTCATCAAGGAATTGTCTGAACCAAACAACGACTATGGGATCTGTATTGGTGGCCAGGGATGGACTCTCAAACTGAAGCACTCATAAAATCCTGTGTCACTTGCCAAATGCATGATAAGACAGCAGTGACACGTACCCCTCCATTACAGCTTCTTCCTCTTCCTGACTCTGCATGGGGAAAAAGTGGCGATTGACATTGTAGGACCCTTTGATACTGCTCCAATTGACTGCCGTTATGCCATCACCTTATTAGACTATTTCAGTAAATGGCCTGAGGTAGCGTTTACATTGCAAATCTCTTCTGCTACAGTAATTAAGTTTCTCTCTTCAGTTTTTAGCAGGGAAGGTAATTCCAAAGAACTGGTTTCAGATAATGGTAGTCAATTTACTACCCTGAAGTTTGAAACTTTTCTAGCACAGAAGAACATTTTACACAGAAGGTCATCCCTATACTACCCTTAAGCCAATGGGAAATTGAACAGTTTAACAGAAGTTTGAAAGAGAGTTTGCAAATGGCTAAACTGGAAGGACGATTGTGGATAACCTTTACTGCTGATTTCTTGCAAGCATACCAGGCTACACAACATGCCACAACACAAAGATCACCCACAGAGTTACTGCATGGGAAACAGATAAATACTAAACTGAACATTGCTGGAATGTTAAAGGCATGACCTGAGCCCCAACCGAGGATGATGTGAGAAAAACAGTGGAATAGAACTAACAGAAGTCTAAGGCTTTCACAGACAAGTGGCGGGGTGCTAAGGAACCAAAGTTTGAGTGTGGTTCCTTCGTTAGAATACGAAAACCTGGAATTTTACGGAAAGGGGACCATAAATTCACAGCTCCTCTTAAAATCGTAGAGAAGAAGAGATCTTACACCTATCGCCTTTCTGATGGGCAGGTATGGAATGCTTCTTATCTTGCACCTGCCTATGCACCAAGAGGAGATTATGCCAACATCCAGTCTGCATTGGATGACTTCACCGTAGTATCAACACAACAAGACATTGCACTGAAACCGGGGCTTGAGAGACGGCCTGTCAGACCCAGACGACCACCTGTCTGGACTAGAGACTATGTTATGTAGTGTCTATAGTGTTTATACTGTTGACAGAAATATTACACTAAAGTGCCTTGTTTCCTATTTGTTCCTGTGGTTAGAACAACATTTATTGTAATTGGGAGAGTTTCTTAAGAGAGGAGGGAATGTGGTGTTTAGGTGTTTCTTGTAATTATTAGAATTGGGAGCACTGGCTGTTGGGAGTCTGAAAGGACAGGAAACAGGAAGGCGGGGGAGGAGTTGAGAGGCTGAGGGAGAGCTACTGAGGGTGCAGCAGCAGCTTGGAAAAGAGATTTCCACTTTCAAAAATAAAGTCCTGTTGAAGTTTGTTAGTACCTTGCCTGGCTACTACAACACTTAGGTCCCCTGCCCTGCTCTCTGCACATGTGCAAAGACACAAGGTATCCAGCTAAGATCCATGTCTCCTCCCCACTACTTCCCTCCTACTCCCTTGGAGAAACAAAGTCCAATGCTGCAGTATAAAGCACATGGGTTACTGCTGAAGGTGTTACTGGAGCCAACTGTACAGTCCATAACTTTGGTGACTGGCTCCTGTTGCTATAATGGATTAAGCTGAAACTCCTGATACAAACACCCCACAAATTTTTGGAAAGTTGTGAAACTGGTGGCTTGGATCCAAATCTAATTACAAATAAACTTTGGCACTCAATGTTCTATTTGCTAAATTAAACTTCATCATAATGAGACTCCTCTATGAAGCAAACTGTGCATTTCTTTAACCAAAAATAAAGTTGGCAAAGCAGTTCAAGTACAAATAATGAGTGCACCTAATTTATATAATATTAAAACAAATTTCAGTTTGAGAAATATTTCTTGATTTGCATTTTAAATACAAAGCACTGATTTGCTTCAGTCAGTTTATTAACCTACAAAAATCATCACAAAGTAGGCACTTTATATTCAAGTTTCTGTGTACTGCATTGCAAAGTGCTGTATGTAATAAAGATAATCTATTGATAAAATACTGCTAGCACAGGGGTTGGCAACCTTTTAGAAGTGGTGTGCCGAGTCTTCATTTATTCACTTTAATTTAAGATTTTGCGTGCCAATAATACATGTTAACGTTTTTAGAAGCTCTCTCTCTATGTCTATATATTCTATAACTAAACTATTGTCCTGTGTAAACAAGGTTTTCAAAATGTTTAAGAAGCTTCATTTAAAATTAAATTTAAAATGCTGATCTTATGCCGCCAGCCCGCCCAGCCTGGGGTTCCATTCACCTAGGCCGGCAGCGGGCTGAGCGAGGCCTGGGGCCAGGACCCTGGCTGGCAAGGGGCCAGCAGCCAGAACCCCAGACTGGGAGTGAGCTGAGCAGCTCAGCCCACTGCCGCTCAGCCCGCTGTCAGTCTGGGGTTCCGTCCGCCGGCTCCTGCCAGCCAGGATCCCAGCTGCCGGCCCCGCTCAGCCTGCTGCCGGTCTGGAGTCCCGGCCCTGTCCACATAGAGTAGGTGCCTACCTTCTCCCTGGTTCTAGCTATTCTCTTCCTCTCTCTGCACTGAGATGAGGGTGGGAGTGTGCTGAGACCAGGGCTGGGGATGAAGGAGCAGGTTGGGGGTTGGGGTGCAGGTTCTGGCCAGGAGCTAGAATGAGGGAGGGGGCTCAGGGTTGGGGCAGGAGGTTTGCGTGTGGAGCGCTTACCTGGGCAGCTCCCATTTGGTGCAAGGGGTGCAGGTGGGAACGTGTGTGGGGGGGTGTACAGGAGCTCCCATTTGGTGCTCAGGGTGGGAGTGGGGATGTGGGGGGTGCAGGAGTCAGGGCAGGGGACTGGGGGCTGGGGGTGTATGAGGAGGGTGCAAGAGTCAGGGCAGAGGGCTGGGGGGGGGCTGGGTATGTGTGGGGAGTGTCGGAGTCAGGGCTGGAGTTGTTGGGGGGCGGTGCAGGGGTCAGGACACAGGGCTGGGGTGTGTGAGGAGTGCAGGGGTGAGGGCAGAGGGCTGGGGATGTGTGTGAGGAGGGTTCAGGGGTCAGGGCAGAGGGCTGGGGGTGTGGGCTGGGGTCATGGGGGTGCTCCCAGCCCCCAGCCCTGAGCAGCTCACGGCAGGGGGCTGGAGGGGATATGCCCTGATTCCACCCCCTTCCCCAAGGTCCCCTGAGCTGAGAGTGCACTGCGGCTCCGCATTTACCTCTCTCTCTCCCTCAGTCCGTCCGTCCATCCCTAGTAAGGGCCATCAGCTGATCAGCCGCAGGGAGGGAGAGGAGGAGGGGCAGGAACCCAGCATGCTGGGGGAAGAGGCGGAGGAGGGGGAAGCTTGCCTGCCCTGCAAGGAGAGAGCGGGGGGTGGAAAAGAGCGGGCCGGGCAGGATTTTTAGTGGCACGCTGCTGTCTGCCTGGGTCCGGCAGACAGCAGCGTGCCATTAAAAATTGGCTTGCATGCAGTGTTTGGCACGCATGCCACAGGTTGCTGACCCCTATGTTAGCACTTAGGTCATGGACATAAAATTAATAAGTAGGAAAAGCTAAATCAAAATGAAAAATCTCAAATTAGTTTTAAAATAATCAAGCTGAAGTTCCAAAGATGCAACTGAGACCAAAATATGACCCAAAGTTTGTCCTACAGAATTTGCTGGCACGAATCAGACAACCAAGAAATCTGACTTAGCAGATTTTGAGTAACCCAGAATAAAAAGGAATTCAAAACCATGCAAAGATACTAGTAAAAGTTTGTGGATGGATCTAGTTTTGCTCCACCAACATAGCCATGTTGAAGTTCATGTCTGAGAGCACAGTTTTATGGCTCCACTATGAGGTTTTAAACATTTTAATTCCGTGGGATCACAAGTTTGACTCCGCCCTTCATTCCTCTGGGCTAGATAAAATTAGTGCCATGAAGCTCCCTGTGTTGAGTTCTCATTTTATTTAAGAGCACAAGTTCGACCTAGAGTTTTTGGCCAAAAATTCTGCCTTTCTCCCCGCCTTCTATACTGCTGTGTGGTGTAATATTTGTCAGATATAGGCTAGCTACCTCATCCACTATAAAGGTAGTTACACTTCAGTGGTGCTTTCTGTACACTGTATTGTCTAGAAAGTGCTTTGAGGCCTTTTGGGATGAAAAGACTATTGAAATATGATATGTTGCAGTATTAATTGCACTTAGCCAAGTAAAATTTTAATTAATGACATTTTACCACTTCCATCAGGGAAAACTCTTTTTTTTCCACAGTAAAAAAGGAAATGTTTTTTATTTGAGTGCCAACAATGGACTTAGTGCTGTGCACTATATTATCTGTATCCATCCTGAAAATTAGCAGATCTCTGATCCCAAAACTGGAATAAATATAGTGTGTCCATCTAATGAAAATCCTGGGTTAAGACCTAAGTGGAGACTAATGCAGGTATACCAACTACCCGGCTGTACTGCAAAGTCCCTTCATGGGCTGATGAAGTTCCTCATTATGGTGGCATTTGAGGTACAAGGTTGATAGCATTCCACATGAATGATGAATCCTTGAATGATCTCACAGTTTTATGGCCACCATGATCACCATGGGTCCACACCAGATAATTAGTTAGTGGATCAACTCACATAGCGAGGTGCACTCTGGATCTAGCACTTGTGCTCAGAGTGGCCCTCAGGCAATTAGAACACTTACCGAGCATGGGAAACATTACCTCCAATGGTCTGAGGTTGAGGACAAGGACAAGATCTGCTCACAGAGTTTAATGGAATCAGAGCACTTTGAGAAGACCCTGAGGGAAAATATGGGGTTCCTCTTACAGACCACTGTATTGAGCTAAATGTAGGATTTCATAACCTTATCCTCCGCCACTGATAAGGTGACACTCACAGGCCCTATTCTTTGCTTCATCTCCACAGGTCACCTTAATTTGTGTGATGGGCAAACAAGAGAAAATGGTAGAAGTCTCATGCTTAATCTGATCAATTACATTATATTTTGTTTTTATTATGCTGTGACTGTGTGGGAGGACACTTTATTACATCTGCAACATTTTGTTTGAAGTGATGGACAGCTAGATTAATCTGAGCTACCTTCACATGATGACTAATTTCAAGTTCCACCCATAGCTAGGGAGTGTCCCGATACTTCCAGAATAAAAATAAAGCTAAAGTGCAGGATCTCTGCTTCCATGGGTGCAGGAAGAATAGGAGGACTTGTGGCACCTTAGAGACTAACAAATTTATTTGAGCATAAGCCTTCGTGAGCTACAGCTCACTTCACCGGATGCAGGGTGAGCTGTGGAGGAATCAAATGCTAAGTCTTTTCTGGTTCAGTTTAGGCTGGCAGTGCTCATTGAAATATTGGAGATAGGGGGATATTTTCATTCCCCAACTTGTCCTTTGGACCCCTGTTAGATTATTTTAGTAGCAGTGACCAGAAACTGTTTTTTATATTTTCTTTACTATTTGGCAGCTGCATGCAGCTTTTGCTATCAGTCACAGACCTTGCTATGGTGAACTTCAGAAGCTCTATTTTGTCACCTTCAACCAACCTTAAATGAGAATGAAGCAGCCTGCTTAATACATAGAGTATCTTGCTATGAATGCATGACACCAGTGTTCTGTAATTTGCATTGACAATCTAGATAGATGTTGGTTCTGACCTATAAAGCCTTAAATTGTTTGTGACCTACCTTCTTGACTGTCACTTTTCTTATGCAATACTTTCACAGCTGCAGTCAGCTAAGCATGCAAGCTAGAGTCCCCTCAGTATGAAAAGAAAAGCTTTGAGCAGGGTGTTATCAGTGAGGAGTCCTTAATCTTTGAGTTTTTTATTTCTCCCACCCTCATCGGACATAGACTGACTCAGGGCATGATACAAAGGCCATCGCTTTACCCAATAAAGGCTGTTGTTGATGAGTGAGATGGGATATTCTTTGGGTCTGTTTTCAGTTTCGATTTTTCATAGAATCATAGAATATCAGGGTTGGAAGGGACCTCAGGAGGTCATCTAGTCCAACCCCCTGCTCAAAGCAGGACCAATCCCTAATTAAATCATCCCAGACAGGGCTTTGTCAAGCCTGACCTTAAAAACTTCTAAGGAAGGAGATTCCACCACCTCCCTAGGTAACGCATTCCAGTATTTCACCACCCTCCTAGTGAAAAAGTTTTTCCTAATTTCCAACCTAAACCTCCCCCATTGCAACTTGAGACCATTACTCCTTGTCCTGTCCTCTTCTACCACTGAGAATAGTCTAGAACCATCCTCTCTGGAACCACCTCTCAGCTATCAAATCCCCCCTCATTCTTCTCTTCTGCAGACTAAACAATCCCAGTTCCCTCAGCCTCTCCTCATAAGTCATGTGTTCCAGACCCCTAATCATTTTTGTTGCCCTTCGCTGGACTCTCTCCAATTTATCCACATTCTTCTTGTAGTGTGGGGCCCAAAACCGGACACAGTACTCCAGATGAGGCCTCACCAATGTCAAATAGAGGGGGACGATCACGTCCCTCGATCTGCTCGCTATGCCCCTACTTATACATCCCAAAATGCCATTGGCCTTCTTGGCAACAAGGGCACACTGCTGACTCATATCCAGCTTCTCGTCCACTGTCACCCCTAGGTCCTTTTCCGCAGAACTGCTGCCTAGCCATTCGGTCCCTAGTCTGTAGCTGTGCATTGGGTTCTTCCGTCCTAAGTGCAGGACCCTGCACTTATCCTTATTGAACCTCATCAGATTTCTTTTGGCCCAATCATCCAATTTGTCTAGGTCCCTCTGTATCCTATCCCTGCCCTCCAGCGTATCTACCACTCCTCCTAGTTTAGTATCATCCGCAAATTTGCTGAGAGTGCAATCCACACCATCCTCCAGATCATTTATGAAGATATTGAACAAAACCGGCCCCAGGACCGACCCCTGGGGCACTCCACTTGACACCGGCTGCCAACTAGACATGGAGCCATTGATCACTACCCGTTGAGCCCGACAATCTGGCCAACTTTCTACCCACCTTATAGTGCATTCATCCAGCCCGTACTTCTTTAACTTGCTGACAAGAATACTGTGGGAGACAGTGTCAAAAGCTTTGCTAAAGTCAAGATACAATACATACACTGCTTTCCCTTCATCCACAGAACCAGTAATCTCACCATAGAAGGCGATTAGATTAGTCAGGCATGACCTTCCCTTGGTGAATCCATGCTGGCTGTTCCTGATCACTTTCCTCTCATGTAAGTGCTTCAGGATTGATTCTTTGAGGACCTGCTCCATGATTTTTCCAGGGACTGAGGTGAGGCTGACTGTCCTGTAGTTCCCAGGATCCTCCTTCTTCCCTTTTTTAAAGATTGCCACTACATTAGCCTTTTTCCAGTCATCTGGGACTTCCCCCGTTCGCCACGAGTTTTCAAAGATAATGGCCAATGGCTCTGCAATCACAGCCGCCAGTTCCTTTAGCACTCTCGGATGCAACTCGTCCGGCCCCATGGACTTGTGCACGTCCAGCTTTTCTAAATAGTCCCTAACCACCTCTTTCTCCACAGAGGGCTGGCCATCTATTCCCCATGTTGTGATGCCCAGCGCAGCAGTCTGGGAGCTGACCTTGTTCGTGAAAACAGAGGCAAAAAAAGCATTGAGTACATTAGCTTTTTCCACATCCTCTGTCACTAGGTTGCCTCCCTCATTCAGTAAGGGGCCCACACTTTCCTTGGGTTTCTTCTTGTTGCCAACATACCTGAAGAAACCCTTCTTGTTACTCTTAACATCTCTCGCTAGCTGCAGCTCCAGGTGCGATTTGGCCCTCCTAATTTCATTCCTACATGCCCGAGCAATATTTTTATACTCTTCCCTGGTCGTATGTCCAACCTTCCACTTCTTGTAAGCTTCTTTTTTATGCTTAAGATCTGCTAGGATTTCACCGTTAAGCCAAGCTGGTCGCCTGCCATATTTACTATTCTTTCGACACATCGGGATGGTTTGTCCCTGTAACCTCAACAGGGATTCCTTGAAATACAGCCAGCTCTCCTGGACTCCTTTCCCCTTCATGTTAGTCCCCCAGGGGATCCTACCCATCTGTTCCCTGAGGGAGTCGAAGTCTGCTTTCCTGAAGTCCAGGGTCCGTATCCTGCTGCTTACCTTTCTTCCCTGTGTCAGGATCCTGAACTCAACCAACTCATGGTCACTGCCTCCCAGATTCCCATCCACTTTTGCTTCCCCTACTAATTCTTCCTGGTTTGTGAGCAGCAGGTCAAGAAAAGCTCCCCCCTAGTTGGCTCCTCTAGCACTTGCACCAGGAAATTGTCCCCTACGCTTTCCAAAAACTTCCTGGATTGTCTATGCACCACTGTATTGCTCTCCCAGCAGATATCAGGAAAATTAAAGTCACCCATGAGAACCAGGGCGTGCGATCTAGTAGCTTCCGCGAGCTGCCGGAAGAAAGCCTCATCCACCTCATCCCCCTGGTCCGGTGGTCTATAGCAGACTCCCACCACTACATCACTCCTGTTGCTCACACTTCTAAACTTAATCCAGAGACACTCAGGTTTTTCTGCAGTTTCGTACCGAAACTCTGAGCAGTCATACTGCTCCCTTACATACAGTGCTACTCCCCCACCTTTTCTGCCCTGCCTGTCCTTCTTGAACAGTTTATAACCATCCATGACAGTACTCCAGTCACGTGAGTTATCCCACCAAGTCTCTGTTATTCCAATCACGTCATAATTCCTTGACGTCACCAGGACCTCCAGTTCTCCCTGCTTGTTTCCAAGGCTTTGTGCATTCATATATAAGCACTTGAGATAACCTGCTGATCGCCCCTCATTCTCAGTATGAGGCAGGAGCCCTCCCCTCACAGACATTCCTGCCTGTGCTTCCTCCCGGTATCCCGCTTTCCCACTTACCTCAGGGCTTTGGTCTCCTTCCCCTGGTGAACCTAGTTTAAAGCCCTCCTCACTAGGTTAGCCAGCCTGCTCGCAAAAATGCTCTTCCCTCTCTTCGTAAGGTGGAGCCCATCTCTGTCCAGCACTCCTCCTTCATGGAACACCATCCCATTGTCAAAGAATCCAAAGCCTTCTCTCCGACACCACCTGCGTAGCCATTCGTTGACTTCCATTATTCGACGGTCCCTACCCAGGCCTTTTCCTTCCACGGGGAGGATGGACGAGAACACCACTTGCGCCTCAAACTCCTTTATCCTTCTTTCCAGAGCCACGTAGTCCGCAGTGATCTGCTCAAGGTCATTCTTGGCAGTATCATTGGTGCCCACGTGGAGAAGCAGGAAGGGGTAGCGATCCGAGGGCTTGATGAGTCTCGGCAGTCTCTCCGTCACATCGCGAATCTTAGCCCCCGGCAAGCAGCAGTCTTCTCAGTTTTCCCGGTCAGGGCAGCAGATAGATGACTCAGTCCCCCGGAGGAGAGAGTTCCCGACCACCACCACCCGCCTCCTTCTCTTGGGAGTGGTGGTCGTGGAACCCCCCATCTCAGGACAGCGCATCTCATGCCTTCCAACCAGCGGAGTCTCCTTCTGCTTTCTCCCCCCAGACATATCATCTGGTCCACTCTCCGCAATGGTACCTGTGGAGAGAACATGGAAGTGGTTAGTTACCTGTGTCCGCGTTGCTGGAACCCGGACATTCCCCCTTCTTCTTCTGGAGGTCACATGTTGCCAAGCTTCTTCACTGGCCTCTTGGCTCCGCTGTGCAACCTGCTCTAAATCTTTAGAGCTTTGTGCCCATAGAAGCATATCCTGACTTTTGTCCAGAAAATCCTCCTTTTTCTTTCATTCTAGTTTAGGGTCTGGAAAAAGTTGTGATTTTGTATGTAACTGTGGTTTTAATTCCTAGAAAAATGCCTAGAGTTTGGAACAGGGCTTTTTCTTTTAGATCATTTCTATTAAAACACTTTCCCTGGCCTGAAGAATCATGCAGCCTAATTTGGACACTATGGGCCTGATTTCTTTTCAGAGGCAGCTGGTATCTCCGACTCCAGTTGAAATCAATGGAAGCCGTGTGCTCAGCACTTCTTAAAATCAGGCCCTAGGGGCCAGATTGCCAAAGGGATTTAGGCACCTAAACATGGAAATAGGCCCCTAGTGGAATTTACAAAATAACTTAAGCTGATTGGGTGCCTACCTCCCATTGACTTTAATGGGAGATAGACACCTAACCTACATAGGAGCTTTTGTAAAACCCACTATACACTGGTCTGCATTTTTAGGCACCTGAATACCTTTAACAATCTGCTTATAAGTTTCTTACACTCTTGGGCAAATCATGATTATTTGGAGGAATTTTCCTCCCATGAAAGCTGTCCTTTTTGCTGAGAAGTGTGTTACCATTTCCTCAGTGAGAACTGCTTTCACTTTTGTGAAAAAATTAGAGGCAGAAGTGAAATTTTCACTTGTTACAAATCTGTAAAAATTTAGTTTTGCTAGTGGTGGGGGGGACAGGGGGGTGTTTGATTCTGCTTGTGCCTAAAACAAAAGAACAAATGTCACATTTGACCAGCAGCCAATGCAACTCTTTCAAAGTAGGTGAAAAACACTCCAATCCCTGATTTTGTGCTCCCATAAGAAATCCTGTCACCACCTTATGTACAAAGTGGAGTTTATGAAAAGTGGGTTTTTTGGTTTTTTTTTAATCAGATAAGCTGGGCTACAAGGAATTGCACAGAACTCTGAAAATCAGAAAGAGCACAGATTCTGAACAAGAGAGAAGCAGCAGTACAGGCTACTTAGCTAGTTAGCTGTTTGGGGCAGGGACTATGCTTGTGGTTAGTGTTTGTACCACACCTAGCATGATGGGGTCCTGGTCCAGGACAGGGGTTCCTAGATGTGACTGTAATACAATTAGTAGTCTGTAAATTGTAGGACATTCTTAGCACCTATTTTTGATATTTCCCTAAAAGTTATGCTGGAACTAACTTTGATCGTCAAAGGAGTGAGATTCTGGAATAGACTTCTAACAGGAGTAGTGGAGACAAACCACCTAACTAGTTTTAAGGTGGTACTTGATATATTTATGAAAGGGATTACCACTTTTGGTACTTTGCAGTAGTGGTAGGAAACAATTACATTTCTTTCATACGTTGTCCATTGGTTGTCAAAACAATATGGACTTTACACAGTACACTGTTTTACACCAGTTTTGCCCTGGTATAATTCCATCAATTTGAAATCAGTGGGTATTTTGTTGACTTTTTTGGAGTTGGTGCAATTTTTGACTTCCTCAAAATATCAGTGGTTTTACCTTAGCATATAACTAGCGCAAAGGAGTGGTGCATCAGGCCTTACATTTGCAACAGAAACCGAGCACTAGAAAATTTGTGAAGAAAGTATGTTTTCACAGACTGTTGTGTACGGGATATACAGTAGAATATGTTTCAGAGTAACAGCCGTGTTAGTCTGTATTCGCAAAAAGAAAAGGAGTACTTGTGGCACCTTAGAGACTAACCAATTTATTTGAGCATGAGCTTTCGTGAGCTACAGCTCACTTCATCAGATGCATGCCGTGGAAACTGCAGCAGACTTTATATATACACAGAGAATATGAAAAAATACCTCCTCCCACCCCATTGTCCAGCTGGTAATAGCTTATCTAAAGTGATCATCAGGTGGGCCATTTCCAGCACAAATCCAGGTTTTCTCACCCTCCACCCCCGCACACAAATTCACTCTCCTGCTGGTGATAGCCCATCCAAAGTGACAACTCTTTACACAAGTACTCCTTTTCTTTTTGCGAATAGCAGGAAATGGCCCAACTTTATTATCATGCACATTGTGTAAAGAGTTGTCACTTTGGATGGGCTATCACCAGCAGGAGAGTGAATTTGTGTGGGGGGGGTGGAGGGTGAGAAAACCTGGATTTGTGCTGGAAATGGCCCACCTGATGATCACTTTAGATAAGCTATTACCAGCTGGACAATGGGGTGGGAGGAGGTATTTTTTCATATTCTCTGTGTATATATAAAGTCTGCTGCAGTTTCCACGGCATGCATCTGATGAAGTGAGCTGTAGCTCACGAAAGCTCATGCTCAAATAAATTGGTTAGTCTCTAAGGTGCCACAAGTACTCCTTTTCTTTTTACAGTAGAAAATGACACATTAATGAGGAACTGAAAAAGCTGCAATGGTTCCAGGCACAGCCCAGCAGCATACAGGTGGGCTGGATCATTTAACAATTCAGACTTGTTGCAGAGACACTTCAGCCAAAACATTGTGTATTTTTTAAGCTTTTACAAATAGTTGACGTTTAGAATTTTCTATTCAGATGACCGTTTTTATTTCAGTGGCTCGGTCAGATAAGCTGCTTGCAGAAAATGGTTGTATTCTAGATTTTGAACTTACAAATGTACAATTCTTCTTTTGAATGCTTGTGTAACCCACACACCTCCTGGGTGTGGTGTTCTGTCCCATCTAGTGGCACCGAGACCACTTAGAGGAGAGTGAAATGAGTCTGCTCTACAGCCTTAGCTAAGAGCCAGTGGGCTTTTAGCTCATGTGGTAGGGATTCATGCACTAAGCTCCAGAGGTCTGTGATTTGATCCTGCCCACACAACAACTGGGGTGTGTTGGCGTTACACTTGCATATGTCCATTACACTATAGGGGATGTGTGTGTGTGTGTATGCTTTTGCCTTGGTTCCAGAGAGCTTTTCCTATCGGTACTCATAGGGGTAGCCCCACTGAAGAGCATCTCATGCTGCGAGTGAGAGTATAAAGGGTAGAGATGCCCATACGCTCCTCAATTCCATCTTACCATCCGTGGTCAAAGCATTGGTGTTCCCTGTGAACAATTACTCAGTCTACTTAGTGGCACTCAAAAAGTTATCTGGACTTTTCTTTTAGTTTTTATGATACTAAGTGTATTTTCATTTAGCCCTTTTTGGGGGGGTTTTCCAGTCCAGTGGGCCTCCTGACCCCACCCGGTACCAGGAAAATCTATGCCAAGGTCCCCAGGGTTCAAACCTTGAACAGGCTGCAGGAAGCCTATGCCTGTTAGTGACCCCCCACTCACACTGCCTCAGGTGTTTGGGTGAGGCCATGTCAGAGACAGGTGTTCTATATTTCGTGGCTTCAAGACTAGTACAATGAACCTGATAAGAGAGGCCTCCAATATATCCTCATGGAAGCTGCCCTTAGACCTACTTTGGATCCCATCTAAGGGAAGCTCATCGAAGACTCCTTCCCAAAGTGCTCTCCCAACTATGTCAGATGAAAGATACCACAGAAGATCCCTGTCTAAAGGACTATCCTCTTCGAGGCCCAGGGAATTGGAGCCCTGGCTTCAGAAGCACAAGCAGAAGTCCTCATCTGGCTCCTCAAAGGTTAGGGTGCCGGACTCTTCCACAGAGGTTCCTTCAGATACCAAAGTTATAGCATGCCCTTCAGCTCACTGCTCCCTGGTACCAACTCACTCAGAGACACCTGAGCTGTTGACTCTGGTGCCCTTTCATGGACTGTCAAGACTGGCTACTTCTCCAGTGTTGACAAAATTGTTCTTCCCTGATCACTGCAGGTCAGCAGTCCATGTCAGCACTGACTACACCGGAGGCTTACACTGCAGCTAGCCACAGACAATTGAGGAACTCCCTTTCAAAGGGTGTGCCTTGTTCTCATCCAAAACTCATGAGTCTTTGCGCACCCCAAAGGACTGAAGAGCGGTTCTGAAGTCCTTGGGCCTCTACAACCTGAAAACAAAAAGGACAAAACATTGTCCTCCAGACCAGTCTAGACATCAGCATTACGCCCTCCCTCAGGGTGATCAACCTAAGAGGAGGGAAAGTTTGAAGAGGAGGAGGCAGACACCTTCCTCTTCCTTGGGTCTGAAGGATCCCCAAGTCTTGCAGCAGCAGATTTGACTCTTAGGGCAAGGGCAGCCTGCCACCCTAACTGAATCTATCTGGCCCTCCCATGCCTTTCTGGGACAGCTTCTTCTACTTCCTAAATGCTTGGCAGTCCATCACCCCAGACAAATGGGTGCTAATCATAGTGGAAACAGGATGTACCCCACACTTCCTCTCCTCCTTCCCACTGTTCTTCTTCCGGGATCCCTCTCATCAGTCTGTGCTACGACAAGAAGTGCAGACGCTACGTTCTTTAGGAGCAACAGAAGAAGTGCTTCCTGTTCATCAAGCCGGGA
Source organism: Lepidochelys olivacea (assembly GCF_965140295.1). Lineage (NCBI taxonomy): Eukaryota > Metazoa > Chordata > Testudines > Cheloniidae > Lepidochelys > Lepidochelys olivacea. Next base: position 36,125,311 of record NC_140411.1, on the reverse strand, counting down.
GGTTCTATTCCTGATATTTTCCAATTCCCAAAACCAGAGGAGGTCTCAGATCATCCTATACCTTCAGAACCTGAACAGATGCATCTCAAAGATAAAGTGCCAGATGGTTTCCCTGGCCATGATTATCCCCTCTCTAGATCCAGTAGACTGGTATACTGCCTTTGGCTTACAGGATGCCTACTTCCACATGGCAATCCATCCTGGCCACAGGATGTCCCTGAGGTTCATAGTGGGACACGACCACAACTGTATTCAATTTTATATAGCAAGCACTCTTTTGTGGCTTTGAGAGCCAATAACAAGCTTGGAGGTGCAATAACTAGAGCTGGTCAGAAAAACTTTGATGGAACCATTATCCATCAGAAAATGCAGTTCTGTCAAACTCAAAAGTCTTCACAAAATCATGTTGTTTTTTGCAGAAATTATTTGGGGGGGGAAAGGGCAACATTTCAAAACATCCCATTTTGATATTTTCAGAAACAGGCATTTCAATTGTTCATTTCAAATGTTTGTTATAATTTTTTTTTAAATGGGGATTTTTCCTTTGGGGAATTTTGAAATTTGGGGGATTTGACTCTAAACAAAACCAAATTTTGAAATATCAAAATCTTTCACAAAATGGAATTGTCATCCTGCAGACAGCTCTATTAATAGCCAAGTGTCAGTGCTTGAAAGCCTGATTCTGCCTGGAACAAAAACATTCAGAATGCATTTGTGAAGGATCAGGGAGTAGCTTGGGGAAGCAGCAACTACCACACACAATAAAAGGGTTTAGTAGATGCTTAGTGGGAGAAGCATGAGGCCATGACTACTCCCCTGCTCCCGCAACCCCACCCAGCCACATATCCCTTTTCGGTATGGAGTGCATCTGCTGCCCCCGCCCCATGCACTCAAAGCACAAGCATTGGCATCCTGTGCTTTTCCTGCAACTTATGTTGGTGGGGTATTGGAATTATAGAGAGGCTGATGCTCCAAAAGCTATTGGTGCCATTGGGAAGTCATGAAAGGCCACAGTCTGCTGCATTTTCCTCATACAAAGAGTCAGCCTTCCAACTCCAACACTAAAGTAACTACAGAAGAGGAGCAGCACTACCCAAACGTCCAGTTACACTGCTAAAAATAAAATTTGCCATCATGAAAGTGGAGGAAGGCCCCTGGGAACCTGCTACTTTCACTTCAAGAAAAACCTGGTGAGAAGAGAAGACCCTCGTACTTGATAATGGGGAAGAAAACATGTTTGTACCTAATAAAAGAAATGCATGTAGATACGTGTTCATATCTGACCCTTGTCATATTACGGAGGTTGATAAGAGCTATGGCATTCTGCTGAGCAAGTGCTAGTCATTGAACTTTACCTTGCTATGATCAGAAAAGTCATTCTGTAAAAATGTCATCTTGTTCCACATTTATTCTACTTCTGGGACGCCCATGTAAAGCTTGCTAATTTTGCGAGTTTTCACTCAAGACTTTTCCAGTGAAAACAGTTACCTGATGATCAAATTGTGTTCCTGCTTTATAAAATACCATTATTTTAGAAATCAGAATTTAAGACTGTCACTAAAGCTGTTAATGGGTGTGGGGGAGACACTTTATTCACTAAAATATATTAAAATTGAATCCTAACTATGGGATGGTGCAAGTAGTTAAAAGGTGACTTCAGTTTTGAAAAAATGAATTTTTGGGGGGAGATTTCTTGTTTTAAAAATGGGGAATAATGATAGAACCTATAATTTCTCCCAAATCAGGAAAAAATTAAAGGATACCCACAGTAATTACACTCTTGGTAAAAGTGGACTGAGGCTTGCTGGAAAATTAAATCTGACCCAAAAAAGTTGGGAGAACTTTACTTGGGAAGCTTCACAATCAAGATAATGCAAGGAAATGTTTTATTGGGCTATATGGAATCATGACTCAGCATTCACATTTGCCTATTTATTTAACTGAAGGTTTTATGAACTTCAAAGCCCTACAAAAGCATTTAAAATTAAATAGGCTAAATCTTAGGCCCAGCACACAGTCCAAGCATGCTGACAAAATTGGCAGTGGTCAGGTGTGAACAAATCCTCCTTTTATATGCTGTGGAGTGGCAGCAGATCTTTAGAGATGCAATAATCCCTATCTTTCTGTGGGAGGTGTATCTGCATATTCATTGTGTAACCCACACACCTCCTGGGTGTGGTGTTCTGAACCACCTAGTGGCACCGAGACCACTTAGAGAGAGAGAGAAAACGAGTCTGCTCTACAGCCTTAGCTAACAGCCAGTTGGCTTTTAGCTCATGTGGTAGAGGCTCATGCACTAAGCTCCAGAGGTCCCAGGTTTGATCCTGCCCACCAATGACTGGGGTCTGTTGAGGTTACAATTGCTCACTTGGCTCAACTCCAAAATCACTTTCCAGATGGGATTGCAGAGTTCCACTCCATGGCATGCAAGAATGTGGTTCCCTTTTGTGGACTTTCTGTATCCTGTTCCCCTTCTATGCAAACTGAACATTACTGCACACACAGAGGTGGGAGAAAGTATTTAGCAATATTTGAACTTCAAGGGCAGTCTAAAAGACATTCTATCTGTTTTTAAGTTTTATGCAGTACCCCTGATATTTGAGCATCTAGATTTAGGAACAAAGTGTCTTGATTTTAAACAGTGATTCCAAAGGTGTAAAACATCAGGCAAAAAGGATGTCTAGAATCGGATGTGAATTATTAATTTCAATGTAAAGGCAATCATTCCAAGCTCTAAATTCAGACCAATTTATTATTTAGAAACAAATGTTATAATTCCTATGGAGAAACTGACAATACTAAAACCTTTCATTGACCATGAAATTAGGAACATCTCCCCCTGAGTCTTCCCTTCCAGTCAATAAGTCATGCAGGACTAGAGCTGATTTGAAAAAAAATATAAAAGTAACATTTTCCTGCTCAATAAAATTGTGGTTTGTTTGTTTTCATAATATCTCTATCTGCGTAGCTCCTCGGAGGACCAAAACCATAAAGGCATTTATAGATCAAAGCCAACAAATGACCTGTTGAGTCCCTTCTAGTCCTACACTTCTGTTTCTATGAAATTGAAATGAACTGGAAGTCAATGACGATTCTGAAGGACTTGCTCCCATCAGGGTATGCAGTACTAAGTAACAAGGCAGCCGTATTCCGCACCAGATGAAGTATGTTTCGTGTTCAAGTATAACCCCAAGCGAATCCCTTGCAATAATCCAAGCATACATTGAAAAGCATTTTTGGCTACTGCTATTATCTGGATTTCCAGAAGCAATTTAAGATCCCATAAGACTCCCAGTTGGCAAACTTGCATAACAAACAGTGCTTAAAGGCACTCAATCAGGGGAGCAGATAGAATATCTGCCACTTAGCCTATTTCTTTCCCTCAATTTCTGCCATTATCTTTAAGTTTCAATCACCTAGCCCTCATTCTTCACTGGCTAGCCTAATTATGTGCATTGTCCTGGTTTAGCATAATAGAGTTGTAGAGCTGTGTGGCTTGGCAAGGTTTGTGTAGCAAAGAAAAGATTTAAAATCTCCTAAAACATCCTACCTATGTGTGTCTTCCTGTCTTTCCCATGACTGATCCCACTCTCTCTCTGCCAGAATGGGAGCTACAGTTCCTCCTATTTATGAGTCGCTCCTGTACAATCAGAAAACAGAAACCATGGGAGACCATGCACACAGTATGCATATCAAATATTTGTCAGGGCTTTATTCACAATCAAAGCATAGACCTGAAAAGAATTCGTATAAAAATTCATTGATTAAATCCAAGAAAATTCCACTTTGCTTGTGGACATTCTGTGGGGAAAAAAACAAACAAAACAAAAAACAACTAAATTCTTATAGTAAATTATTTATTGAAAATAATTCTCTTGCATTATTTGGACAGGAAATCCAGAGCACCAAGCTGTATTCAAATTGTGTCAAGTCAAGTTTTGTACAATATATATCAATGCAGAATGCAGCCCCAAATATTTAGTTCCCCAGTTTTTTTCCCAAAGGGCAGAAGTGAAATGAATATTTCAGAAGTGAAATGAATATTTATGTCCAATATCTATAGGCATTAAACACCTGCTGTCATCCAGTCCCAGCTTCTAGCAGTCAGAAGTTTACAGACACCCAGAAATGGGGTTGTGTCCTTGACCATCTTGCCTGATAGCCATTGATGGACCTATCCTTCATGAAATTATCTAATTCTTTCTTTTTTGAACTCAGTTATACTTTTGGCCTTCACAACATCCCCTGACGAGTTCCACAGGTTGACTATGCCTTGTATGAAGCCAAATTTCCGTATATTTGTTTTAAACCTGCTGCCTCTTAATTTAATTGGGTTATGCGTCCTGCATGTGTTGTGAAGGGGTAAATAACACCTTCACTTTCTCCACACCATTCGTGATAGACCTCTATCATATCCCTGTTTGGTCATCTCTTTTCTAAGTTAAACAGTCCCAGTCTTTTTAATCTCTTCTCATGTGGAAGCTGTTCCATACTCCTAATCATTTTTTGTTGCCTTTCTCTGTACTTTTTACAGTTCTAACATATCTTTTTTGAGATGGGGTGACTAGAACTGCGCACAAAATTCAAGATGAGGGCATGCAATGGATTTATATAGTGACATTATATTTTCTGACTTATCTATTCCTTTCCTAAGTGTTCCTAACATTCTGTTAGCTTTTTTGACTGCTGCTGCTTATTGAGCAGATATTTTCAGAGAACTATCCATGCTGGTTCCAAGATCTTTCTTCAGTGGTAACAGCTAATTTTGACCCCATCATTTTGCAAAAATTGATGAAGTCCTTCATTCAATGAAGGACTCGAGAGCAACATTAAGAACCTAGGGGTATATACACTGCCTAACAGGAGATGAAGGTACCATCCCAACAACAGGTACAGTGACAACATGTATCAGCACCACCAGAGACCATATGACAAAGACAGAGACACAGACAGAATCAGTCACAGAATGCGGTGTCCCAATAACCACCAAATAAGCTGCAATTTTGAAGAATTGGTTGCGGGTCTTCACAACCTCCCCATAATGCCAACATCAATTACCAATACCCAAATCTTTGGGCACCAACTCAGACCATATTACAGCAACTGGGCCTCCATCACCTCGGAGCAGTGGGACTTTAAGAGATTGTTCAAATGGATTATACTATCCCCTTTACATCTATCCCTCCTTCCCCATCCCTCTTCAGGGACACCCTCACGAGCACCTACTGAAACAAGAGGTGCATCACATTCTGCAAATAGGTGCAGTGGAAATAATTCAAGCACAGCACAGAGGGAAGGGATTCTATTCCCATTACTTCCTGACCCAAAAGAAAAATGGAGGGTGGAGATGCACCCTCAATCTAAGGAGACTCAACAAATATGTCTGTGTGCCCACAGATTCAAAATGGTCACCTGAACTCAATAATCCCTACACTGGAAGAAGGGGAATCGTTCGCAGCCTTCGACCTACAAGACGCATAGTTCCACATAACAATCCATCCAGCTCACAGACAATTGCTAAGGTTCATAGTAGGACAAGAACATTTCCAACATAGAGTGTTACCATTCGGCCTCTTGACAGCACCAAGAGTATCCACCAAAACACTTGTGGTAGTAACAGCTAACTTACGCAGACAGAGAATATTGATATTCCCGTAGTTGGATGACTGCCAACTCAAAAGTACCACAGAGACAGAAACAGAACGAAGCATTCAGATAACTGTCTCCCCCTTTCACTCCCTGGTGCTGCAAATCAATGAAAAGAAATCTACCCTCACTCCGGTACAACAACCAGAGTTCATTGGTGCTCACCTGGACTCCTGCATGGCCACAGCATCGGTACCAAGGCCACTTTTCACAACAATGACCTCCCTTGTATCAGTGGTCTTGCACAGTCCATGGATACATGTACGAACATGCCTACAGCTCATGGGACATGGCTGCTACCTTCCATTGTAAAACATGCCAGCCTACACATGTGGTGCCTGCAGAGATGGCTGAATACAGTATACATCCCATGAAGAGAATCACACCAACAGTAGAGGTGATACAATCACTACACTGGTGGACAAACCCCATGAGCATTTGCTCTGGTGTACTATTGCATCCGATGAAGTGAGCTGTAGCTCACGAAAGCTTATGCTCAAATAAATTGGTTAGTCTCTAAGGTGCCACAAGTACTCCTTTTCTTATTCCAACAGGAGTCACCTTCTGCCCAGATCACAACAGATGCCTCCCTGATCAGATGGGGAGCTCACATGAACCAATTTACCACCCTGTGGAAACACACTGACACATAAACCTACTGGAACTACACGCAGTACGCAATGCATGCTGCCACTTCCTGCCTCTCACAGGAGACAGAACAATACATGTGATGTTGTCTGTTAGGATCTGTATGTTCTATATCAACCACCAGGGTGGAGCATGATCCCACTCTTTATGTATGGAACTGGTGCATAAAGCACAGTATCACTATCACGGCATCTTACCTACCTGGCTGCCTGAATATTATGGCAGACACACTAAGCAGACAGTTCTTACAAGAACACAAATGGGAACTGAATGACGAAATAACAAAGCGTATTTTCCACAGATGGGGAACTCCTAGTGATAGACCTGTTTGCGACATGAGCAAACAAGAAATGCAAAAAGTTTGCTCACATGCAAGACACAGAGCACAATCACTGGGAGACCCATTCCTTATCAAATGGAACGCCCCTATCCTATATGCCTTCCCCCCGATTCCCCTGATATCCAGAGTCATACACAAAACATGGAATGACAGGACTAAGATAATTCTTATAGGGCCAAAAATGGCCCAGACAGACTTGGTTCCCTTACCTGACTCACTTGGCAATATGCAAGCTGTACACACTTCCCTGCTTACACAATCTCCTCTCGCAGGTCAAACTCTCCATCCAGATCCCGGGAAACTCCACCTGAAGGCATGGCTCCTTCGTGGCTTCGTCCTGAGGAATTAACCTGCTCTGATCAAGTGCAATAGGTCCTGATTAATAGCAGAAAACATAGTACGCGCTCTACTTACCTCCAAAAATGGAAACAATTTTTCCTATGGTGCCAAATGAAACAAATATCAGCACAACAAACACCACTTCTTATCATCCTGGATTACCTGCTATCCATAAAAAACTCAGGACTGGGGATGAACTCGATTAAAGTTCACCTCGCAGCCGTAACTGCATTTCACCAGCAGGTGAATGGAATATCAGTATTTGCCCATCCCACTGCTAAGAGGTTCGTAAAAAGACTACACTTGTACCTGGATATCTGGGAAACTACACCAGCATGGCATTTAAATTTAGTGCTCAAATGCCTGACTAGAAAACTGTTCGAACCCTTAGCATCATGCTCTTTACTCCACTTTCTATGAAAGTGGCATTCTTGATAGCCATCACATCGGCACGAAGAGTGAGTGAGATAGGGGCACTCATGGCTCACTCCCCATATACAATATTCTATAAGGACGAAGTGACTCTGCGGATGCACCCTAAATTTATGCCCAAAATTATCATCCTCATTCCATCTACAGCAGCCGATTCGTTTACCTACGTTCCATCTGAAACCACACCACAGCCCCCAGGAGGCGGTGTTACATACATTAGATGTCCATCACGCCCTGGCCTTTTATCTGGACAGAACGAAGGCCTTTTGTAAATCCTCCAGACTATTCGTATCAATGACAAAAAGTCAAAGGGTGCAGCTATATCCACACAAGGCTATCTAAATGGATATCAAACTGTATTCAATTGTGTTACTCCCTATGTCACACACCAGCCCCAATGGGCATCAGAACACATTCAACAAGAACTGAAGTGGCTTCCACAGCATTCCTGCACAATGTACCCATTCTAGACATATGTAGAGCAGCCACATGATCATCTGAACATACATTCACTAACCACTATGCCATTACACTCAATGCGAGCACAGACACCAGGGTGGGCTTCACGGTCCTAGCTGAAGCTACAAACTTGACTCCAAAGCCTCCTCTATCCTAATGAGGGCACTGCTCTACATTCACCTGAAGTGGGGCACCCACAGGGACACCCACAAGGACTCGAAGAAGAGAGAGTTACTCACCTTGTGCAGTAACTGAGGTTCTTCGAGATGCGTGTCCCTGCGGGTGCTCCACTACTCACTCTCCTCCCCTCTAATTCAGAGTAAAAACATAATACTCCAAGGTAGAGAAGGAACCGAGGGGGTTGGGGCGTGCATGTGCCAGAAGAGCTGGCGGCGGCGCCGTGAGACAGCTACTGCACACACTCCCCCGACTAGACACTGCTAGCAAAAATCCCCAATCAGATGCACCACCACCTGAAGTGGAGCACCCACAGGGACACATGTCTCGAAGAACCTCAGCTACTGCACAAGGTGAGTAACCCTCTCTTTCCTGGATTTTAATCTCTTAAATTTTGTCTCCAGAACCTCTCTCCTACCTTTCTCTGTATCCTTGATGCCTACATGTACCACGACAACCAGCTTCTCCCTAGCACTGCACATACACCCATCTAGATACCTTGAGAGGTCTACAACCTTTGCACCTGGTAGGCAATTCACTGTGTGGTTCTCCTGAGTCATCACAAATCCAATTATCTATATTCCTAATAATCAAACCCCTTTACTATTATCTGTCTCTTCTTAATAACTGGAATTACCTTCCCCCAGTGGGGTAGTGCGAGAGCATATCTTGACATCATCTGGAAAGAGGGTCCTAACTATGGGATCATTTCCCTCTGCTCCAGCTTTAGGTTCTCCTTCTCCAAGACTTCCATCCTCCTCAACAGCACAGAGTCATTCAGACTGGGGATAAGATCACTCTACTGCAGAGGTTCTCAAACTGGGGTTGGGACCCTTTTGGGGTCACAACATTATTTCTGGGGGGTCGCAAGCTGTCAGCCTCCACCCAAAGCCCGCTTTGCCTTCTGCATTTATAATGGTGTTAAATATATTAAAAAGTGTTTTTTTAAATTTATGAGGGGGATCACACTCAGAGTTTGAGAACCACTGCTCTACTGTGTCCCGGAAAGTCTTGTCTACGTACCTCCCTGTCTCCCATAGCTCCCCCAGTTCAGCCACACTGGTGGTGAGAGCCCGGTCTCTGAGAGCATCAATTGCTTGCACTGAATGCACAGCTCTGCCACCTATACCATAAGACAGGCAATCATACATGCTGCATTCAGTGCAATAAACTGGATAGCCCCCACTCTCCTGCTGGACTTTGGCCTGCTTTTACTCAGGGTTTATGGAAGGGCCAGTGGTGTAGCCAGGGGGAGCGAACAGGGGGAGCGATCCCAAAAAAGGCACCACCCACTGCGGTGCTTTTACTCACCCGGCGGCGTTTTTCCTGACGGGGCGGCGCTCCGGGTCTTTGGCAGCCCTTCGGAAGCGGGTCCTTCAGTGCCGCCGAACACACGCGGAGCGAGTGAAGGACCTGCTGCCGAAATGCCGCCGAAGACCCAGAGCGCCGCCGAGTGAGTAAAAATTAAAAAGGCGCTTAATTAATTAAAGGGCCCCCGAAATTGCTTTGCCCCAGGCCCCCTGAATCCTCTGGGCGGCCCTGGCTTTACTTTTACTCTTGCGGGGTTTTTGTTTGGTGTGTGTGTGCACATGCACATTTGGGAGGGAGCTGTTATTGGTCTCTGTTTAGAGAATGTTGATTAGGGGTGTCTGGCTCTCACGCTCCCTCGCAAAGCTCCCGTTTGCTAGTTCCTCTGGTTGCTTAGGAGCTGGCTTTTTAAACCCCTGTTCTCCCTGAGTTAGCTCCACCTCCTTGTAAGGGACCCTAATGGGATTAGATTTCAAAGGATGGCAGGCTGGAGCCTCATTGGGAAGCTCTCAGCCATGCCTAGCAGCTGCTAGGCTCAGCACACAGTCCCCCTAAACAGATCACACAGTACGCTTCAGTTAGGCAGGCACATGCCAAGCAGCAAGCACACAACAACAAACAAACGGACAGGCGACAACAACCTCACCTCATATAATTGCTCCTCCTTCTCCTGAAGAACTCCCTCGCAAAACTCCCCCGTTTGCTGCTCCTGTTCACTCTCAGTCCTCTGCCTGCCACACTCTGAGCAGAACAGCCCCATCTGTTTGGACAAAACTCATGTTCAGTTCACACTTACCCTCTTTCCCAGGCTAATCCCAGCGCCTGGAGTACTTTAGCTGCAATACTTTATTTCCTGTTATGGGGCTTGGAGGGCTGCTTCCTCTGTGCTCCTAAGAGTCCCCTTCAGGCCCCTCTCTGTTCATCATTCTGGTTGCAGAGCCTTCTACCTTCCAGCCTCTGTTGTTGCTGCTTACAGGTGCTAATAAGACCAGTGTTATGCTGCATCCTGACTTGGCTTTCTGCTTCTCACCCGGTCTTCAGGCTGCCTGCTACTTTCACTGCAGCTCCCTCACCCCCTTTCCTTTCCCTGCCTCCCCTTTCTGTCTGTGTTACTCTTGCCCCTTCCTTTGCTTTTTGTCTCCCATACAAACATTAACTCCCCCAACTCCAGCCATTCCCCTCACCCTAAAGGCCACAACGTTGAATAAATGAAATACAACAAAGCCTGTAACAATCGGCCAATCAACACCAGGATCATTTTAATTGTATTCTGTATCTCCCCCCATCCCCACCCCCCAACCTTCATCTGTCCTTGTGTCTACAAGATTGTAAAATCAGCAGGGACTGATTCTTCATATGTGGCTACAGTGCCCAGCACATTGGGTCTAAATCCTGGTTCACAGAGTCCAAGGGCAGAAAGGACCAATGCAATAAACTAGTCTGATCCCCGGTATAATACAGGCCATAGAACGTCCCCAGAATAATTCCTTTTGAACTAGACCATATCTTAAATAATAAAAAATTCAATCTCTTCATTTAAAAATTGGCAATGATGGAGAATTTACCCTGCTTTGCTAAATTGTTCTAATGGTTAATCATTCTCTGTGTTAAAAATTTACACTTCATCTCCACTCTGAATTTATCTAGCTTCAACTACCTGCCATTGGATAGTGTCATACCTTTATCTGCTACATTGAAGTGTCCATTATCAAATATTTGTTCCCCTTGTAGATACTTATAGATGGTGATTGTCAACTCCTTAACATTCTCTTTGTTAAGCTCAATAGATTGAACTCCTTGAGCCTACAAGGCATGTTTTCCAATCCTTCAATCATTCTTGTGGATCTTCTATGAACCCTCTCCAGTTTATCAACAACTTTCTTGAATTGTGGGCACCAGAACTGGACACTATTCCAGCAGTGGTCACACCAATGCCAAATACAGAGGTAAAATAACCTCTCTACTCCTACTTGAGATTCCCCTGTTTATGCACCCAAGGATTGCACTAATCCTTTTGGCCCCAGCATCACACTGGGAACTCTTGTTCAGCTGATTATCCACCATGACCCCTTTTCAGAGTCACCGCTTCTCAGGATAGAGTCCCCCAGCTTGTAAGTATGGCCTACATTCTTTCTTCCTGTATGTATACATTTACATTTAGCCATATAAAAATGCTTATTGTTCGGTGCACCCAGTTTATTAAGCAATCCAGATCACTCTGTATCAGTGATCTGCTCTCTGTATTATTTACCACTCTCCCAATTTTTCTTTCATCTGAAAATTTTATCAGTGAGGTGTTTATATTCTCTTCCAGGTCAGTGATAAAAATGTTGACTAGCATAAGGCCAAGAACCGATGCCTGCGGGATCCCGCTAGAAATACACCTGCTCAATGATGACTCCCCATTTACAATTACATTTTGAGACCTTTCAGTCAGCTTTTAAACCATTTAATATGTGCCATGTTAATTTTATATCATTCTAGGTTTTAATCAAAATGTTGTGCAGTACCAAGTCAAACACCTTAATATATCTGTTACATCAACACCATTAGTTTTATCAACCAAACTTGTAATCTCATCAAAAAAGATACCAAGGTATTTTGACAGGATCTATTTTCCATAAATCCATGTTGATTGGCACTGATTACATTACCCTCCTATAATCCTTTATTAATCAAGTCCCATATCAACCACTCTATTATCTTGCCTGGGATCAATGTGAAGCTGACAGGCCTATAATTACCTTTGTTGTTCCATTTGCCTTTTTTAAATATTGGCACATTATCTTTTTTCCAGTCTTCTGGAACTTCCCCAGTGCTCCAAGACCTATTGAAAATCAACATTCAAGATTCAGTGAGCTCCTCAGCCAGTTCTTTTAAAATCTCTTGGGTGAAAATTAACTGGACCTGCTGATTTTAAAATGTCTAACTTTGTAGCTGCTGTTTTAACATCCTCATGAGTTACTATTGGGATGGAAAGAATGTCGTTGTCATCATGTGGTTTGACTACATCAACTGGCTTTTCTTCTCAAATACAGAACAGGTAAATGTATTAAACACTTCTGCCTTTTCTGCATTATTAATGATAATTCCACCTTTTTCCACCTAGTAATGAGCCAACATTATTTTAGGATTCTTTTTGTTCTTTATATACTTAAAAAGCTCCTTCTTAAGGCTTGACTACACCTTGATGCTCAGGAAAGTCAATCTGAATTAACTAAAAGGTATGAATTTAAAGTGGATTACTTAAACTACTATTTCAGAGTAGCAGCCGTGTTAGTCTGTATTCGCAAAAAGAAAAGGAGTACTTGTGGCACCTTAGAGACTAACCAATTTATTTGAGCATAAGCTTTCGTGAGCTACAGCATCTGATGAAGTGAGCTGTAGCTCACGAAAGCTTATGTTCAAATAAATTGGTTAGTCTCTAAGGTGCCACAAGTACTCCTTTTCTTTAAACTACTGTGCAGATGCTATCATTAAGGTCTGGATCAAATTGCCTAGGGACATTGTAGAATCTCTGTTATTGGATGTTTTTAAGAACAGGTTAGACAAACACCTGTCAGGAATGGTCTAGTTATTCCTTAGTCCAGCACTGAGTGCAAGGGACTAGACTCTATGACATACTGAGGTCCCTTCCAGTCCTACACTTCTATGATTCTGTGATTCATTCAGAATTAAAGTAGCTTTAATTCTGTTTACCTTAATTTACGGTAATTAAAATAATCCTAATTAAGGCCACTTTCATTCTGAATGAGCATGTACACATAGGGCTTTAATGCAGTTTAACTAATCTACTTTATATTTGCACCTATAGTTAATTTGGTTTAACTTTCATGAGTAACCCAGAGTAGGCAAGCCCTTATTGCCTTGATCTTTGCTACCCATAGATTTCTCCTTGTGTCCTTTTGTTTACCTTACCACTTTTCTACAGTTCCTAGTTTCTGATTTATATTCATTACTGTCAATTTCCCTTTTCTTCCATTTGTTTTAGGGTGTCTGTATATCTTTATCTATCTATCTAAATGTGTGTGTGTGTGAGAGAGAGAGAGAGAGAGCTCCCCTCTAGGGAAAAGGTCCGTTTTTTAATCAGTACAGCTTTCTTTCTTCATTGTGGCTTTTGGGGCTTCTAGAAAAGTGTTCTTAAACAATTCCCAACAAACAGTCACATTTTCTTTCTGATTAAATTCTTCTTCCCAGCTGATTTGGCTCATAATTGTTTCGTGCTTTGTGAAACTGGTTCTTTTAAAGCACCAGGCATGTGTGTGCTTGTGTGTGTATGTGTGTGTTTGTAATGTGCAAATAGAACAAAGTGCAAATCATATATGCTGTGATAATATAAATATTTGATTTTCACTTTGTTGTACTTGCACACTACAAGTGCCACTATGGCATAATCACTTGTACCTAAGGTAGCATTAATTTTTAGTTCTGTGATCATGTCCTTTTTATCTGTCAAGGTGAGGTCTAATATAGAATTCCTCCATGTTGGATACAACATTTTTGGAATTAGGAAAATTATCTATAATATTTAGAAATCCCAAAGGTGTTTTAGTACTGCCAGCATGAGATCTCAACAAATGTCATTCAAACAGAAGTCCCTAATGATAACACACCACCTTTTCCCCCTGTATATTATGGTAGATGCTTAAGGAGATGGTCATCTTGTTCCCTAGCTTGATTTGGTTGTCTATAGCAGAAATCCCAGTAAGGATGAAATTTTCAATAACAACCATGGGATTCAGCAGCACAAGTCCTATTGCCTTAGCCACTTTTGAACACTCCACCCCGAGACATTTTGTACTACTATATACACATGATTAAAATAATTGTTGTTCTCCCAGAGTTAGTGCACCCGTCACAGGCCTAACTTTCTTTACAGGGTTTTTGTCCTCTTCTGGTGACCTAAAGTCCTTTTTGGATTGGGACTGAGGGGAAGGAAAGTGGTGAATCTACTTAGATGGTAAACGCTTTGGAGCAGGAACTCTCTTTTTGTTCTTTGTTTGTTTGTATAGCACCAATACAAACAGTCTATGACTGGGGCTCCTAGGTGCTGTGATAATATAAATATTAATACATATGACAGATAAATTTGGATCCAAACTTGGTGTGACAGGATCCCTGTAGTGCAACCTGGAACTGGGGTACCTCTGTGCCCCCTTAACTCTCTAGCCTGGGCTGTCTCTCTCAAATTTTTGCTACTGACAAGAAGCAAACCCCTCCCGGTGTTATCAGTGAGCACAACAGCCTGTGGAGCGCCACACCCAGCTAAATTGCATGACTGCTCCTGGAGCCACTCACGGATCACACAAAGAAAGGCACCAGCCAGTTACCTTCAGCTCCCCAGCCTTGCAGGCCAGCGGTACTGTGCTGCCCTGGTCAAAAGCCTGACCAGTGTAAGTTTATTACCCAGTCAGCACCCACCTATGCACCAGCCTTTGTAACCTGAACTGAGGTTTTCCAAGCACTTCAAGCAGAATACATTGTTTTAGGTGAAGTATAAAATGGATTTATGAACTATGGAAATATGGATTTGAAATAAGTGGTAGGCATAACAAGTCAGAAATAGTTACCAAAGAAAATAAAAGATAAGCGCACAATCTAAAGATTAAACCTTATTACACTAGGCAGGATTTAGATTTTGTCACACCACTCGTTACAGTTCTTGATACACAGGCTTCCCCTTTGAAATCTGGGACCAGTCTCCTCAGATTGTATCTTTGTTTTCTCAGCATCCTTGTTGCTTCTAGCATAGGAGGAGAAATGCCAATACAAGATGCCACTGTCTCTTATTTTATTCCCTTAGTCCATGTGCCTAGAAGACACTTACCCAAATGGTCCTGGTAGGCTTGACTGAGTCACTGGGTTGAGCAATCCCCTTGGTGTGGTCTTGTGCAACTGAGACATAGGGTCCAGCAGTCCACATTGTGTGGTGCTTGGGCTGGATTGTAAATCCCTTACTTACAACTCCCCTGCTGATTAATGGTCATTGAGCACCCTCCTGGGAGTGGTTTGCTTTCTTTATATGTCACTAGCAAATTTACAACAATTTCAGTAACAACCATACAGCAAAATCTTATAACTTCACACACACTAATAATATACATATTTTGACAGAACAAGGGGTTTCAGCAGATCATGAGCTTTCCTATGATATCTTACATGGCATGCGTTGTATGAAATATCCCAGCCATAGATGAATGATGAATGTGGGGGTTACAGGGTGCCATTCTGAGGTACAGTGTGTCACGCTTGGCCGCTCAGGCCCTCTTTACTTCTGAATACAAAATTAACAATCCTGGGAAAAAAGGTAATAGCTGTTTATGCACAAAGAGCTGCAAAGCAAACATTTTACCTCCTTCATTTTGTCTTTCTATAATCCTAAAACCGATTAAATCACAGCAGACTCATCCCCCACTCCATTCATTTTGTTTTAAATGACAATTTTTCATTTCTATATACAGTATAAAGAAGTGGCTGACATCAGTAAACGCCGATTTTATTTTCACTCCTGTAACTAGTAAAAAGCAAGCAAACAAAAAGCAATAAACTTCCAGCCTGCTGTATCCTGCATGCCCGATTTTAGCAAGAAGGCATTTATCATGGAGATCTGACACAGCACAAATAGCAGCCGTTACTAAGGATACCAAAAGTCAATGTCATGCTTGCCAAATCTATGGGTTTCCCTCACAGACAACAAGTTTCCTAACATACCTAGCCAGACAGATCTATAGAGAAATACCATACTGGCGACCATTCCCCACAGCTCCTGGAGAATGTCAGCTGAAGGCCTGCTACATGTGTTAAGGGACAGCACAGCACATGTCCTTACCTCCTAGCATGGCCAGTGCTCCCCTCCAACCCTGTGCCTAATAAGATCGTGTGTGTGTGTATGTGTGCAGTTGAGAGCGTCCCTGTTGTTCCCCTGCCCCAGCAGAGCGCTTGGAATCGTTCTTTTCCCTGGACAGGGATATAGTAGGAGAAGGGCCCTGTGCACAGGAGAGCACCCTGCAAGACCAGGGAGAGGAATCAGCAAAAAGGAAGGAGAAATCAGGGGATTAAGTCAGTAGTGGAGAGCTCTGTGTATGGTGGGATCTTTATCAGCTGTGTGTGCAGGCTCTGTCCGTTAGGAAGGAACAAAATTCAATGGGTTAGTTCAGAGATCTCATGATAGCTAAGTTGTAATGCATGTCATACTAACATGATATCACAGGAATGGATATCATGAATCTTCCCCACCCCCATCAACAGGGGCTCGGACACTGCCCCACGCCACCCAGCTCCAGTCACTCCCTCACCTCTGGCTGATTGGGAATTGAGAGTTAATTGGTTCTGGCCAGCTGCTCCTCCCCAGGAAGTGGGCGGGGCGGGGCAGACCTCCACCAATGAGGAGGGAATATCTAATGCTGGATGGTGTAATAGCAGAGCCCCTTCCCAGCTGGCATGACAGAGGGACAGCCAGGCCAAATGTGCGTGATGTTGTTACCCAGCGCATGGGCTCCTGCTCCCAGCCCTAGGCTCCACCCTGCGAATTTCATGAGGCAAGCGTGAGTATATGAGACAGGGTTCAAATGTATGAGTTTCACAACTCAAGTGTGAGATTTGAGATGTCTCTGTGTCGTGGGGGTTACCTGAATATATGATTTGAGGGGCAGGATCAATTTGTCTGTGTTCTGGGGATGCAGGGCTGGGTGAGGAGAGAAGGATCTGGAATGAGGGTAAACAAGAAAAAGGAAACCTCTTGCCCCTTTATACTCCTCTGTCTTTCCTACTTTCACTACTTTTCCCTCAAATCTACTTTCTTCCTTAATCAAACTTTTCCATTTTGTCTCCTCCGCTCCCCAGGACATTATATTTTCTAATAAAAAGAGGATAAGATTGAAAAGGAACAGGGGGCTTAACAGAGAGAGTTCTTACCACCATTACCCAGGAGAGCGGAGTCAAGAAGACCTGCAGCCTTTGCCTAGTGATTCACTCTGTGCCATGATTGCCATCAGGATCTCTTATGGCCACTCATGCCCTAAGCCCAGTGAGAGAGGAGCTCAGAAGCAATTTCCATACCACTGAGACTCTTGATCACATCAAGGGAGGGGAGTTGGAAGCCCATGTGCAGTCAGCAAGCACTTTGAACAATCTATGCAAATTTATTCAGATTTATGCATATCTAAGTAAATTTTAAGATACCATTTTGCTTAACAATGTAGGCAGATGTGTAATTTACACACCATAATGATGGTACAGATTCAGTACCATTAGTTGATTTTATTAACTTGAAATGTTTATACCAGTTACTAGAACAAATCAGTAATGGGAAATATCATTTCAAGCAGTTGGAAAGGATTTTTTCTGAGGGTGGCACTTTTTGTTTTCAGCTCATTTCAGTATCTTCTTCCACATTCCCCTTTACTCATCTGTTCATAAATCTCTCTTTCAAGCATATTTCTTACACAAAGCCTTCCAATGATAAAGATTTGTTTTTATGATGGATTAACACTCACATATTCACTCCATCTTGAAACTCTGACTTCTTTTTTTCTGCTGGTAGACTTTGTGGCAAATTGGGGGTTTTCTCTACACCACTTCTGAATTGTGGATGCTTTTGTGAAATTGTATCCTGAAATTACTGTGTCATGGAAAGCCTATATGAATGTGGATCCACCCTGAGTTAGCAGCATTTTGTCATATCTCTGCCAGGACAATGGTGAGTGATCAGCACTCAACAATCGTCTGTTCAAATCATCTATTTCTGAACAAAATGTTGAGAATCATTAAGAAAGAGATAGACAATAAGACAGAAAATATCATATTGCCTGTATATAAATCCATGGTACACCCACATCTTGAATACTGTGTGCAGATGTGGTCGCCCCATCTCAAAAAAGATATATTGGAATTGGAAAAGGTTCAGAAAAGGACAACAAAAATGATTAGAGGGTAAGGAACAGCTTCCATATGAGGAGAGATTGATAAGACTGGGACTTTTCAGCTTGGAAAAAAGATGACTGATATGATTGATATAACCGGTGTGGAGAAAGTAAATAAGGAAGTGCTAGTTACTCCTCATAACACAAGAACTAGGGGTCACCAAATTAAATTAATAGGCAGCAGATTTAAAACAAACAAAAGGAAGTATTTCTTCACACAACGCAGAGTCAATCTGTGGAGCTCTTTGCCAGAGGACCTTGTGAATGCCAAGATTATAACCGGTTCAAAAAAGAATGAGATAAATTAATGGAGGATAGGTCCATCAACGGCTATTAGCGAGGAATGGTGTCCCTAGCCTCTGTTTGCCAGAAGCTGGGAATGGGCGACAGGGGATGGATCACTTGATGATTACCTGTTCTATTCATTCCCTCTGGGGCACCTGGCATTGGCCACTCTTGGACGACAGGATTCAGAGTAGCAGCCGTGTTAGTCTGTATTCACAAAAAGAAAAGGAGTACTTGTGGCACCTTAGAGACTAACCAATTTATTTGAGCATAAGCTTTTGTGAGCTACAGCTCACTTCATCGGATGCATAAAAGTGGAAAATGCAGTGAGGATATTTTTATACACACAGACCATGAAAAAATGGGTGTTTATCACTTCAAAAGGTTTTCTCTCCCCCCACCCCACTCTCCTGCTGGTAATAGCTTATCTAAAGTGATCACTCTCCTTACAATGTGTATGATAATCAAGGTGGGCCATTTCCAGCATAAATCCAGGGTTTAACAAGAATGTCTGAGGAACAGTGGTGGAGGGAGGGGGTAACCCTCAGTGGGATCAGAGGGTAATGGCTTGTAGAAAGTGGTGTTGGAGAGCTGCGAGTAGCCTCTTCTTCATATTCCGACCTATTCATGATGACAACAGCACCTCCTTTGTCAGCCTTTTTGATTATGATGTCAGAGTTGTTTCTGAGGCTGTGGATGGCATTGTGTTCTGCACGGCTGAGGTTGTGGGGTAAGTGATGCTGCTTTTCCACAATTTCAGCCCATGCACGTCGGTGGAATCACTCTATGTAGAAGTCCAGTCTACTGTCTCAGCCTTCAGGAGGAGTCCACCTAGAATCCTTCTTTTTGTAGTATTGGTAGGAAGGTCTCTGTGGATTAGTATGTTGTTCAGAGGAGTGTTGGAAATATTCCTTGAGTCGGAGACCAAAAGAAACTACAGAATTTGCTCAAGAAACTCCCTGAAAAAGCACAAGATCAAATCCGCACAGACACACCTCTGGAACCCCGACCTGGGATATTCTATCTACTACCCAAGATCCATAAACCTGGAAAACCTGGGCGCCCCATCATCTCAGGCATTGGCACCCTGACAGCAGGATTGTCTGGCTATGTAGACTCCCTCCTCAGGCCCTACGCTACCAGCACTCCCAGCTATCTTCGAGACCCCACTGACTTCCTAAAGAAACTACAATCCGTCGGTGATCTTCCTGAAAATACCATCCTGGCCACTGTGGATGTAGAAGCCCTCTACACCAACATTCCACACAAAGATGGACTACAAGCCATCAGGAACACTATCCCCAATAATGTCACGGCAAACCTGGTGGCTGAACTTTGTGACTTTGTCCTCACCCATAACTATTTCACATTTGGAGACAATGTATACCTTCAAATCAGTGGCACTGCTATGGGTACCCGCATGGCCCCACAGTATGCCAACATTTTTATGGCTGACTTAGAACAACGTTTCCTCAGCTCTCGTCCCCTAACGCCCCTACTCTATTTGTGCTATATTGATGACATCTTCATCATCTGGACCCATGGAAAAGAAGCCCTTGAGGAATTCCACCATGATTTCAACAATTTCCATCCCACCATCAAACTCAGCCTGGACCAGTCCACACAAGAGATCCACTTCCTGGACACTACGGTGCTAATAAGCGATGGTCACATAAACACCACCCTATACCGGAAACCTACTGATCGCTATTCCTAGCTACGTGCCTCCAGCTTTCACCCTGACTACACCACACGTCCATTGTCTACAGCCAAGCTCTACGATACAACCACATTTGCTCCAATCCCTCAGACAGAGACAAACACCTACAGGATCTCTATCAAGCATTCTTACAACTACAATACCCACCTGCTGAAGAAACAGATTGACAGAGCCAGAAGAGTACCCAGAAGTCACCTACTACAGGACAGGCCTAACAAAGAAAATAACAGAACGCCACTAACCGTCACCTTCAGCCCCCAACTAAAATCTCTCCAACGCATTATTAAGGATCTACAACCTATCCTGAAGGACCACCCATCATTCTCACAAATCTTGGGAGACAGGCCAGTCCTTGCCTACAGACAGCCCCCCAAACTGAAGCAAATACTCACCAGCAACTACATACCACACAACAGAACCACTAACCCAGGAACCTATCCTTGCAACAAAGCCCGTTGCCAACTGTGCCCACATATCTATTCAGGGGACACCATCACAGGGCCTAATCACATCAGCCACACTATCAGAGGCTCATTCACCTGCACATCTACCAATGTGATATATGCCATCATGTGCAAGCAATGCCCCTCTGCCATGTACATTGGTCAAATGGACAGTCTCTACGTAAAAGAATAAATGGACACGAATCAGATATCAAGAATTATAACATTCATAAACCAGTCAGAGAACACTTCAATCTCTCTGGTCACGTGATTACAGACATGAAAGTTGCGATATTACAACAGAAAAACTTCAAAACCAGACTCCAGCGAGAAACTGCTGAATTGGAATTGATTTGCAAATTGGATACAATTAACTTAGGTTACCCTGAATAATGACTTAGCCACTCCCAGTCTCTATTCAAGCCTATTTCCCCTTGTTCCCCCCCCCCCCCCGTTCCTCAGAGGTTCTTGTTAAACCCTGGATTTATGCTGGAAATGGCCCACCTTGATTATCATACACATTGTAAGGAGAGTGATCACTTTAGATAAGCTATTACCAGCAGGAGAGTGGGGTTGGGGGAGAGAAAACCTTTTGAAGTGATAAACACTCATTTTTTCATGGTCTGTGTGTATAAAAATATCCTCACTGCATTTTCCACTTTTATGCATCCGATGAAGTGAGCTGTAGCTCACAAAAGCTTATGCTCAAATAAATTGGTTAGTCTCTAAGGTGCCACAAGTACTCCTTTTCTTGTTGGAAGACAGGATACTTGGCTAGATGGACCTTTGGTCTGACCCAGTATGACCGTCCTTATGTAAAGTGAAAGACCTGGGACAATGGGTTTGCTTTAGCAGAAGGAAGATACTTCCTCCTCTTGTCTGAAGGGAGGGAAGGGGTGTTGAAAAAGTTACCAGGAAGAGAACAAAAAAAGCAGGTGACCCCAGCAAGAGTTTATAAAGGGTCTCACTGAGGAGAACTAGGGGAGAGAGACATTTTGTCTCTCTGAAGATGACAGCAGCTACTGTAAGCAATAGGGTGGAGGACTGTGCCTGCCTGTCAGAACACAGATGATCCCTCCAGGACTCCCAAGGAGAGTGAGCTCGTGAGAGGCACTGAATTTAGAATGTCTTATTGTTTTGTATGATCTGTTCTATCTTCTGGTTTGTATGATTAAGCATAAAGGAGCAAAAAGATGTTAAATTGAGTAATGGGTATATGTGTTGTTAGCTTCTCAACTGCTGCATGCCCCTGACAGAGTTAAACTGTAAACCGGGAGCAAATACACATACACACCGTTGGGGTGGATTTCTGGGAGAGGGGTGTGTTTGAGTATTGGGGAGTCTGAAGGGTCAGCGCTGAACCCAGAGGGTCTAGTGGCTGGCCAGCGGATTCCTACACTCTGCGGGGAGCAGTCAGGTACAAGGTCTATGCCCTGAGCATGTGCCTAGGGAACCCCAAGACTGGAGCAGTGTCTGGACTCCATTTAGTCTCCAGGAGCTTGAAACAGTCTGGGGATCCAGAGCACAGAGGCTTGGATTCCTTTCACAGTGAGGGTGGCCAGGAAGCAGTGCTCACTATGATCTGTGGCAGCATTATCTTATACTGTGTAATTTAAACTGAGAGCCTCTTGAGGTATGGACTGTCTTGCTCTCTCTATTGTGCAGGGCCAAGCTCACAGTCAGCACTCAATAAATAATATTTCTTAGCTTGCATCTTTGAGGGCTTGGCAATAGTAACTTATAACCAATTCCCAAAAGGGGCCTTAAATTGACATAACAAATGAAAGCTCCATTTTGAAAAATGTATTTGAAAAATACTTTGCTTTATCGTTCACTTTTTTAAAAATAACAAATGATAGAAAAACCTGGAGGGAATAGTTTATAATCCACATAAATATGAAAACATGGCACTTTAAACTTAAGTTTTTCTTGGCAAATGATGCTATTTATTTTCACAGAGAGTATATCGGCACATTTCCATATTTCACATGGGAGGGAGAAAGTGACTCTACCATTGCAGAAGAGCTTCCAGCAAAGTAAATTAGTCTCTTAAATAATGTGTTACTGCTAGAGTTGGGTGAACAACTTCCTCCCTGAGCCAATCACTTAGCTCATTTTCTGTTAGCAAACTATCCTGCAACTGATCGTGGTTTTCCTTTATTTAAGAATGTGTAATTTGTTTAGACAATTACAGTCTATTGTTTATTATCCATTGTGTGTGATCGGTCACATGGCTTGGAGAAGCTCAACAAAAAGCCAGTAGCTTTTGTCACTACGAATGACTTTTATTTTAGATGGAGTGGCAAAAGTAAGAAAGAACAATAGTCAAGTCTCCATGAGAGACAGAACAGTATCTGATTTCTCTGAAAGGCTGCATAGCACTCTGAGAATAAAATGACTGCAGAACTCCATGCACATGGAGACCACCACAAATTTAAAAAACAAAAGGCATTATATTTTCCTGTGTTACATGTGTGGCAGACCCAGACCAGTGGGGTACAGGAGACTGATCTAGTGGGGTAGGAGGCAAATATACTGGCCACTGGATGAATAGTTTTCTGTTCCCTGAGTGACCAGAGCAGGGGTTGCACTAGAGCAATCAAAAACCTGCTAGAACCAATTAAGACAGGCATGCTAATTAAGACACCTGGAGCCAATTAAGAACATACTAGAATCAATTATGGCAGTCAAACTAATCAGGACACCTGATTAAAAAGGACCTCCCATCGGTTAGGGGAGGAGGTGCAAGGAGCAGGGAGTGAGAGAGAAGGCGTGCTGCTGGAGGACTGAGGAGTACAAGCATGATCAGGCTTCAAGAGGAAGATCCCATGGTGAGGATAAAGAAGGTGTTGGGAGGAGGCCATGGGGAAGTAGCCCAGGGAGTTGTAGCTGTCACACAGCTGTTACAAGAGACACTGTAGACAGTTGGAATCCACAGGGCCCTGGGCTGGAACCCGGAGTAGAGGGCGGGCCCAGGTTCCCCCCATACTCCTCAACTCCCTATTTGAGACAAAAGGAGGTGACCTGAACTGTGGGTCCCACCAGAAGGGAAGGTCCCTGGCCTATCCCCCAACCCACGAGGTGGGTCAGCAGAGACTGCGGGGATTGTTCTCCTTCCTTTCACCATGCTGGCCAGTGATGAGGTTAGCTGAGTGAAAGGCAGGTTTGAGCCACTAGCAAAAGTGGCCAAACTGAGGGCTGCCATAAATCTCTGAGGCAAGCAAATCTGTCAATAAGCACAGGACCCACCACGGCAGAGGAGGAACTTTGTCACACATGGTACTGTCTCTGTTCTCTAGTCTGAATTTATCAGTGAAAGGAAGAAAAGAAATGGAGAAAGACAGGCAGGCACAGATAAACAGCTTTGTAAAGGGCTGAGAGTACTGTCAGCCATTTAAAATCTTAGCCTTTCCTTTTCTAAGGAAAATAAACCATTAAAGTTTGGCTAGTAGGTGAACACTATTTTAAAAGGTTTCAGAGTAGCAGCCGCGTTAGTCTGTATTCGCAAAAAGAAAAGGAGGACTTGTGGCACCTGAGAGACTAACCAATTTATTTGAGCATAAGCTTTCGTGAGCTACAGCTCACTTCATCGGATGCATTCAGTGGAAAAAAAATAGATGAGTTTCTTCTTGACTAAAGTAAAAAGACGGGATCTAGATTTACTGGTTCTCTAGGAGACTTCACATTCACATTCTTCTGGTCACACTGACCCCAAATAACCGTGCATGTGTTTGTGAATGTGCATGTTCCTATTTGAGGTGATTTGGGCCAGATACTGGTCATTTCATTGCCTAAGTTTCAAGGAGCTGCTGTGTATTTCCTCCATACTAAATATTGTACAACAACACATAGTGTCCTATCTGCAATATGAATTGATGAAATCCACTGTCCTCTATCAGATTATATTTACAATCTGTAGCCTTCCCCCTGCACTCACAATATCCCTTACTTACTGTTACTTATACTGAGCATGACTGAATGCTCAATTTTGTTCGTTTAAATCACTGGGTTCTGCATTCTCCCAGGTTCTGATTTCTTTTTTTAACAACTAACATTCTTGTCCCCAAACACACAAAGCTAATAAGTGGAAGGGGTGGACATGCCAGCATTTTTGTCACAGACATCCATGATCACAAGCGAATGAGTTCTTTCATGCATGAAGATACTGATTTACACACAAGTCCACATGTAAACATCTAACAACTGTTCCATAAACATATGTATGAAAGTGCTCATGAACATGGTTCTGTTGAATCACAAGTGAGAATTTACAAACAGTTTGGCTAGTGCATTTTTCTATCATTTGACCAGGTCCACTTGTATATACAGAAAAGCCTGTCATCCATGCTCTAAACACCTTCTTGCTGTAATGTTATCTCATTGAATTAAATGTTTGTTGTTGGATGAATAAAATAGAGGAAACTTAGGTTTGGAAGACTGGTTTTGATTAACATCCCCAATTTCTAATGCTTATACAATACATGCAAACTAACTGAACTTTTTGAAGCTCCCCGGTCCTTCTCCATGACACTCCGTGGCTCTTTCTCTTCTACATTTCAACTTTCAGGGAGTTGCCTAGAAGAAGTTTGAGGTGTGTGTGTACTTGGCTGGTCATTCGCATATAATGATATTCATTGCAGAGTTAGAGAAAGAAGGGGAGGTTTGTAAGGAAAGACGGAGGGACCTAGCCATGATGAGCACCTGGAAGAAGTGAGCCTCCTTCCTGACAACTGGGGAAAGGATCTGGATCACTTTGGATGTGGGGGGAGATGGGCAAAGGTTTTTTCCTATATTTATTTCTTTCAAATGAGTTTGCCATCCTACCAACTTCAGTTGTCATGTAAGTACTATAGTGTAAGGAAGTGTAGGTTCTCTTATTTATACAGTTTAAGTGTTTTATACAGAATCCATCAAGATGTATTTGTGTGACTTGCAATTTTTTTTAAAAAGCCAACACCTTTAAACCAACAATAATTGAAATAAAGCTGATTCCATTGGTTGAAAAATAACCAGCCAAAAGAAAGACAAAGAAAATATAACTCCAAGACAGAGCTGGTGAACAAGCTAGGACAAAACAGCTGCCAAATTACTCACTTTAATACAAAGGTTTTACTTTGAGTCAAACCAATATGCTGCCTCCAGCTGGAGAGTGAGCACAAGCCAGCCATCTCAGCATCCATAGAAGGAAATACATGGAAGAGGAAAGAGATGGTCACTTGCTGATTTTTTTTCCAACCATCAGTGCCAACCACAGAGGACATATGCTGTCTGTTTCCCCATCCCTAAACAATGCAGTGGTCAGGCAGTCGCTTTGTCTCATCTACAGCTTGCAGGTCAGTTTCAAAGTCACAGTGATCTAACCTAGCAGTGATTAAAAGCATGAACGTCTCTGAAGAAGTGTGCGTTACCGTGTAAGAGGATGGACGTTTCATGCTTTAGGACTGTTTGTAACATCTGAAATGGCATGAATTGGAGCAATTTAAAGAGAAGAGGAAAATTATAGTTCCAATAAAACTTAGTTTAGTTTTATGAATTAGAGAAAAATAATGGTTTTTACTTGCAATTTAACTTGTTGCTGATGCTGGCTTTCAAAAAACGAACACCTTCCACTTCTGGTTTTCACAACTTGGAATAAATGAATATGTCTTTGCCACTTGATGATGACATGGCAATTTCATTGATGCAGCTAAAATTTAAATAAGAGAGTCTATCTTAGATGTTCTCTAAGAGGTGCATTAATTTTGCTTACACTGCAAAGCTTTGAGATAAGTGGATTTATGAAACATCATCAGGAGAGCTCCCCATCTTGGCAGTGTGACAGGCCCGTTGATAACCCCTTCTCAGTGGAAAGCGAGATTGGGTAACTTCCCAGTATTCTGTAATTCTCTGATGTGAAAAAAGATGGAGAAAATGTTCATAAACTGGAACTCATCTATCTTCCTTCTAGTGAAGGGGACATTAGTCACTTTCTTTCATTAAAATAAGAAACAGGATTCCTCAGTTACCGAGTCTCAAAAATGTTGTGTTCGTTTCAGCATCAGTCCAGAAACACTGATGCTGAAATAAGCATCTGGTCCTTAACATGCACAGAATATGACAAAGCGGGCTTTTCCCCCAGGTAGAGTTTTTCCCCCAGAAGAATTTTTTAAAAACCAGCTTCAGCTTAGCATAGACATCTGTTTATATGCCTTACACACTGTTTATAATTTTCATTGCTCTTTAATGTCAGTGTACCACAACCTCTTGATATATGCTCTGCACAGAAGCTGGGACCATGCTTCCCAGCATGAGTAGACAGACCTGCATTAGCAGGGCTTGAACTAACACACTAAAAATAGCAGTGTGGCCTCAGCAATACGTGCAACAGACCTTAGCTCTCTCTGCAACTGCTACAAACCACTGCGTGCACTTGATGTGGGCCAAGTAAAAAACTAAAGCCCTTCTTGCATTCAACACGTCACTCCTTTCCTCATCCCTGTGCACACGGAGTTTCTGAAAAAATATGGGCAAATAAATTGCTTGGTTAACATGAAAATCAGAGATTACTTTTCATGAGAAATTTTGGGTGAGGCCAGAGATAAACTTTATCCTTATAGAAAACTGTGTACGGGGGCTCTGACACTAGAGGTCTCAACTCACCCGCTCTTCTGGCTGAGATATTTGCCATCAGAAATGCTACCTTCATGGAAAAGCAAAGGAGAGGGCAAGTTGTGACAGGCTCAAGGGGAGGGTGGGAGCATCCCATCAATTTTCCTAGAATTAAGTTCGGATCCCAAAGAGGGATGGGGTCTTGAACATGACCAAGCCCTATAGGAGTCAGGTGGTAATGGGGTTTGAAAAAAGGGATCAGTCATCCACAAAGACATGAAAGGCCAAAATAGCCACTAGATGCGTCCTTATAGCACTAATAGCCAAACTCTGTTTTGATCTAATAGGCAGTCCAGCATGAGGCCCAAGAGTGCCTGCTCTGGAGATGCACCTTTTGCACCAAACCAGATGGAAAAGCGCTTCCACTTTGCAATGTAAGTGCTCCTACTTGAGTGTTTTCTGCTATTCAGAAGCACTTTCTGGATGTCCTGTGAGCATGACCTTTTCAAAGGGTGTCAGCCATGAAGCATCCACGCTGTCAGATGAAGAGCTCAGAGCTTGGGATGGAACAGGCACCCATGGTCCTTGGAAATTACGTCTGGATCCAATGGGAGAGAAAGGGGGTCAGCTGACAAGAGTAGCAGGGTCAAATACCAGTGTGATGAGGCCTCACCAGTGATACAAGGATGAAGTGAGCTTGGTCTTGTTTCACTTTGAAGAAGACTCTGGGAGTCAAAGAAATCCAAGGGAAAGAGTATAGGAGAAACTTCTTTCAGGAGAGGAGAAAGGCATCTGTCAGTGAGCCTGGGCAGAGTGCTCCTCAAGTAGAACTGCTGGCGTTTCCTATTGGGTTGTGTGTTTTTTTGGTGTGTTTTTTTTTTTTTTTTTTGCAAACGAGTCCACTTGGGGAGGTCCACAAAATTGGAAGATGAACCTGGCCATGTCTGGATGTAGTGACCACTCGTGGTGATTGGAGAAGGATCTGCTCTGTTGATTAACTAATGTGTTCCATTTCACTGGAAGGTACGCAGCTCTGAGATGAATTGAGTTGGCTATACAGAGGTCACAGAGACAGACTGGGTCCTGGTACAGTGGGTTCAACCATGGGCCTCCTGGTCTGTTCATATAAAACATGGGTGCCAGACAGTCGTCAGAATTAACATTTTCCCCCACTACATGCAGGTAAAAGCCACACAAGTTAGACGTACCACTCTTAACTCCCTGACAATTATGAGTCTCTAGATTTTGAGATGACTGAGTCTGCAGGGGTCCCATATGAGCTCCCCATCCCAGAGAAGAGGCATCTGTGACTAGAGTGCAGGTTGCGGGGGGAGAGAACACCTACGCAAACTGTCAGAGGGTCTATTCATCAGTCTAGAGATGACAAGTAGTGTAGGCACTCAAACCACTTTGTCTAAATTATGGTGACTTGGGGCATATACTGATGCTAGCCATGCCTTCAGCTTTTTTGAGGTGTAATCTGGTGTGCTGACTACATAGGTACACGCTGCCATGTGACCAAGGAGACTGAGGCAGCTGCATACCATTGTGAGATGATATACTCTCAGGTGCAGAACTAAGTCCCATAAAGCTTTGAACCTGGCTTCTGGTAGAAAGGCCTTGGCCTTTATGGAGTCTCAGACTGCCCTGATGAATTCTATTGTCTGAACCAGTTTCAGGATTGATATGTCTCTGTTTACTAGGAGCTCCCATGCATTGAACTTGGACAGGACAGTTGATGCACTTGAAAGGGCTTGAACCTCAGACTGACCTCTAATCAATCAGTTATCCAAGTATGGGAACACATGGACACCTAATTTTCATAGATGAGCAGCTAGGCACTTCATGAACACTCGCGGAGCAGCTGACAGACTAAACAGAAGCACTGTGAAAATGGCAGCCATTCACCACAAATCTGCACTACTTCCATGTTGCAATACGCCACAACCATCGGAAGTATGGGTCTTTTAAGTTGAGAGCAGCGTACCAGTCCGCTCTGCTCCACTCCAATCCAGGGAAGAAATAATTGAAGCTAGGGTAACCAGGTGGAATTTTTTATTTTCTTCAGGAATGTATTCAACTTTCTTAGGTATAAAATAGACCTGAGACCCCCTTTTGTCTTGAGGATCAGGAATTAGCAGGAATAGAAGCTCTTGCCCCTGAGGTACAATGGGACTTCCTCTATGGCTCCTGCCTGAAGAAGAGAGTGGGCATCCTGAAGAAAGGCAAACTTATGAGTGGTCACTGAAGAGGGACAAGGAGTGGGACAAGGTAGAACTGAACTGGATGACATATTCCAGTTCCACCAGGCTTAAGACCTACCAGTCTTATGTGGGCCCAAGCACTTAGGAATTGAGATAAGCAATTGGTAAACAAACAATGGGGAACAGAGGGAGCTATGGTGACTGGTACATTGTCCCTGACCAACCCATAAAAATGTCTGTTTGGATGAGGCAGCTGTATAGGATGAGCCCACTGATGCTGAAGACCAAGGCTATGGAGGGTATCTCCTATAACCTCTGCCATTTTTTCTCAGTGGATCTGGGATAGGGGAGTATCCTTGGTGTTTATATGGCTGCTGTGGATGAAACTGCTTTCTTTTTGCTGCTAGTGTATAGATCCCAATGGATTTCAGTGTTGCCCTGGAACCCTTGAGGCTATGAAGTCTGTCATCCATTTTCTCTGAAATGAGGGAGAGGCCTTCAAAAGGAAGGTCCTGAATAGTCTGGTGGACCACTGAAAGTGTCCCAAATGATTGCCACCATGAACATCTTCTCATAGTATTAGCTGATGGCATGGTTCAGGTCTGAGTCTGTGATATCCGAACTGTCCTGGAGTGTGACAAGTTTACCTTCTTCAGCCATTACTGCAAATTCTTGTCTACAGTCCTCCGGTAGCGTGTCTTTAAATTTCATAATGTTCTGCCAGAGGGTGAAGTCATATTGACTCATGAGAGCCTGTTGGTTTGCAATCCTGAATTGCAGGCTTCCTGAAGAATAAAGCTTGTGACCAAAAAGATCAAGCTTCTTTGAGTCTGTGCCTTTTGGAGTGGAAGCTTGTTGCTCTTGTCCTTTCCACTCATTGGCAGCTGCCACCACAAGAGAACCTGGGAGCATTAAGAATAAAAATGTGCATACCTGTTTGAGGGGACAAAGCACCTCCTTTCAGCTCATTTTTTCCTGTGGAGGCCAAGGAAAAGAGTGTATGCTAAAGGGCCTTGCCTGGCTCCATGATGCCTTCATTAATTGTTAAAGTCACCATGGCTGGGGTCCACCAACTTTCACGTACCTCTTCTGCCTCAATGTCAAAGACAGAGGCCACTCTCTCTTTAGAAGATCTTGATGAGCTCTGTGGTCCTCTGGTGGTGGTGAATAACTTGACAGCTCAACAGCCTCATCAGGTGATGAGAATGAGGATGCAACAAGGATCTTAGGTGGTAGTTGGTCTGGGGCTTGTGTGGGGTGGGTGCTGAAGTAGCTTCTGCATGGTTGGTACCTGCATGGTCTCAGTACCAGGGAATGGTGCTCTTGGTACCGATGCCTCCAGTGTGCTTTCTATGACAGTGAGCAAGATGCTTGAGGGGAGGTCCAAAGTTGGGGGGATGCCCCATGGTATCTAGAATAGCCATTGATATGGGCCCGGGATCCTTTCTTTCCCAGGTCATTGATCCTTAAGAGGACCCCAATGCTGGGGCTGCTGCGTAGTCCCCATCAGATTAATGTTTCCTGTCCTGAGTGGGACACAGAGGATCTCACCTCTGAGGAAGAAGAGTCATATGCTTCTGACAGTGGAGGTACAAATCCAGAAGGTGTGATTAGAGGGAGCCTGAGCCTGAGGATGGCAGTACCAGGGAAATCATGGGAGGTTTTCCTATAAACAACACACACTTCTGTGGAGGCTTGGGTAGCAGAACCATATGCTCATGGTGCAGCAAGGTATGAACCACTGGCATGAGTACCAGCTGTGGCGCTTCCTCTGCCAATGATGCTGGTACCAAGAGGCCTAAGCAAGTCTCTTGCAGCTACATATGCCTCTGGGGTTGTTGGAATTGGCACCGTCTATTAGCTTCACAAAAATCTTTGAGGATGGCCTCAACAGACCAGGATCCAGAGCCGGCAATCCCCTCTTGGGAGGTGACAAGCGTTCCGGGTGGGGGAATCTCTTCTTCAACACCTGTCAGGTGTTGGTACCAACACAGCCGAGTGAGGCACTGAACCTGAGGAAGGCCTAAGCCTTTTCTTCAGTACTGGGGAACAGTCCCAAGAAGATGCAGACATCTCTGGTAGTGCTCACCCCAGGTGACAGCTCTGATGGTAGTTGAAGGGCTGCTTCCATAAGCATGCACTTAAGCCTCCCCATCTTATCTTTTTTCGAGCAGGGCTTGAACACTTTGCAAATATGACATTTGTCACGAACATGGAATTTCCTCAAACATTTAAAACAGTTTGGATGTGGGTCACTGACCAGCATGGGTTTCATGCAGGCCTGGCATGACTTAAACCCTAGTGAACACAGCATCATTCCGGTACCGAAACATCAAAAGTGATTAAAAGAGATCAAAAATGGAAACCTAGCACTGAAAATTGTCTAACACGAACTATATCTAACAAACTAGTAACAAGATCTAAAAACAAAAAAAAGAGTGAGGGAAGCACTTGAGTTTACAAGCCTGAATTCCTCTGACAACCATCACTGGTGGTAAGAAGGAACTCAGGGGGTGAGAGGTGGCTCTGCCCTCTCATACCTGAATGCAGTGGTGTGTGGCAACACAAGGCACCCCACCCTGATGGGTACTGCTAAGAGGGAAAAAATCTCCAACATCTGTGCATGGGACACATGCACAACTGCAGTGGAATGGCCATGTGCAATCACTTGAATGACAGGCAACGTTGCTGGACATGGGTAAGTTGTGTGTGGGCTGCAGAGGGTCATTATTACCGTCCTCTTCAGTATAACATGGGCAGCAGCTTGATTTCCTTCTAGGGAATACAGCAGGGAAGAGTGTAAGGAGCACAGTGCTAGTTAGTGCGAGAGACTCTTTGCAAAAGAGGGAGGCTTCTTGTGCGACTCTTGGCCCCCGCATAGCTGCTCACAGGCAGCTGCCAACCGGGCCTTAATGTGCATGAGTATAATGTTTTGTATATAAAATATATAAAACATTGCTTTACAGTTCTGGAATTCAGCTGGCATGTGTGTTACTGTATATTATATCATTAAATCTAATCAAGAAAATGCAGCCTCTGTTTGGAAAACTCAAAACACATTGCTGTGTCTAAGCAGGAAATTCTACCATTTGTTTATATAGAGGTTTGCCTAGCAAAAATTAAACAAGCCAATGACTAGCGCAATGAAAAGAGGAGTGGGGTAACAATGTCATTTAGAAAGAGAATCTGCCTCCCAGTGTTTAAATTACTGAAACATTAGGTGGCCTAATTCCAGTCAAACAAAATTTTGGTTCAATCTTTCAATTGCAATTGGGGTTTTCAGATGAAAACACAGGTGAGAGACAGTGGAATGTGTTTAGAGACCACTTAGTGCAATACCACTGCTACCAATATATTGAACTTACCAAGGCCAAAGCTCCCATATTTCTTGACTCCTGAAATGTCTAACCATTTCAGTTACATTGTGTGGGTTTCCCCAATTCAAAATTCAGTTTCATCCTATTCTGATTCATTTTTTTTGCCAATGTCGGCAGTGTATCATGACTGCCCAAAGACATATTTATGATTTGATAGCCATCTACAGAGGGTTCAAATGTTGTTAGTTTTGCAGAGTTTGTAGCATTCATTTATTTCAGAACTATAAAGATTATCTAAGGGAATCTTAATAGGCAGTTTAAACATATTACCACCATTTTCATCTTGTTAGTACCTGTTCTACTCTGAACTTCTTTTCCCTTAATGACATCAAATTTCTCACATCCAGGGATGCCACATATTTCTCAGCTAGTATAACACTGTGTGCAGTTGTGTGCCAGATTTAAATGGCCTTCAGCTCAAACTTTTCCAGTTGCGCCCCCCATTTACCTGTCATTTACCTGTCATTTACCTGTCAAAATCTGTCCATGGTCCCTGCGCCCTGTCACTGCACTGCCAAAGCTTCCTCAGCCACACAGCTTGGTCTGAAGATGGAGCTGGGGGCTGAAATGTGGATGGGGGAGGAGCTGGGGCTAGAGGCAAACCTGGTCAGAGGAAACCATGATAACATGTGGTGACACACATGATACTTTTGTTATTGTTTCTCAGCAACATGGAACGTAATATTCCACACACCTGTCCATCCAAGGGCATGTGTGAATTCATAGAATCATAGAATATCAGGGTTGGAAGGGACCTCAGGAGGTCATCTAGTCCAACCCCCTGCTCAAAGCAGGACCAATCCCTAATTAAATCATCCCAGACAGGGCTTTGTCAAGCCTGACCTTAAAAACTTCTAAGGAAGGAGATTCCACCACCTCCCTAGGTAACGCATTCCAGTATTTCACCACCCTCCTAGTGAAAAAGTTTTTCCTAATTTCCAACCTAAACCTTCCCCACTGCAACTTGAGACCATTACTCCTTGTCCTGTCCTCTTCTACCACTGAGAATAGTCTAGAACCATCCTCTCTGGAACCACCTTTCAGGTAGTTGAAAGCAGCTATCAAATCCCCCCTCATTCTTCTCTTCCGCAGACTAAATAATCCCAGTTCCCTCAGCCTCTCCTCATAAGTCATGTGTTCCAGACCCCTAATCATTTTGTTGCCCTTCGCTGGACTCTCTCCAATTTATCCACATTCTTCTTGTAGTGTGGAGCCCAAAACCGGACACAGTACTCCAGATGAGGCCTCACCAATGTCGAATAGAGGGGGACGACCACGTCCCTCGATCTGCTCGCTATGCCCCTACTTATACATCCCAAAATGCCATTGGCCTTCTTGGCAACAAGGGCACACTGCTGACTCATATCCAGCTTCTCGTCCACTGTCACCCCTAGGTCCTTTTCCGCAGAACTGCTCCCTAGCCATTCGGTCCCTAGTCTGTAGCTGTGCATTGGGTTCTTCCGTCCTAAGTGCAGGACCCTGCACTTATCCTTATTGAACCTCATCAGATTTCTTTTGGCCCAATCCTCCAATTTGTCTAGGTCCCTCTGTATCCTATCCCTGCCCTCCAGCGTATCTACCACTCCTCCCAGTTTAGTATCATCCGCAAATTTGCTGAGAGTGCAATCCACACCATCCTCCAGATCATTTATGAAGATATTGAACAAAACCGGCCCCAGGACTGACCCCTGGGGCACTCCACTTGACACCGGCTGCCAACTAGACATGGAGCCATTGATCACTACCCGTTGAGCCCGACAATCTGGCCAACTTTCTACCCACCTTATAGTGCATTCATCCAGCCCATACTTCTTTAACTTGCTGACAAGAATACTGTGGGAGACTGTGTCAAAAGCTTTGCTAAAGTCAAGAAACAATACATCCACTGCTTTCCCTTCATCCACAGAACCAGTAATCTCATCATAGAAGGTGATTAGATTAGTCAGGCATGACCTTCCCTTGGTGAATCCATGCTGACTGTTCCTGATCACTTTCCTCTCATGTAAGTGCTTCAGGATTGATTCTTTGAGGACCTGCTCCATGATTTTTCTGGGGACTGAGGTGAGGCTGACTGGCCTGTAGTCCCCAGGATCCTCCTTCTTCCCTTTTTTAAAGATTGCCACTACATTAGCCTTTTTCCAGTCATCCGGGACTTCCCCCGTTCACCACGAGTTTTCAAAGATAATGGCCAATGGCTCTGCAATCACAGCCGCCAATTCCTTTAGCACTCTCGGATGCAACTCGTCCGGCCCCATGGACTTGTGCACGTCCAGCTTTTCTAAATAGTCCCTAACCACCTCTTTCTCCACAGAGGGCTGGCCATCTATTCCCCATGCCCAGCACAGCAGTCTGGGAGCTGACCTTGTTCGTGAAGACAGAGGCAAAAAAAGCACTGAGTACATTAGCTTTTTCCACATCCTCTGTCACTAGGTTGCCTCCCTCATTCATTAAGGGGCCCACACTTTCCTTGGCTTTCTTCTTGTTGCCAACATACCTGAAGAAACCCGTCTTGTTACTCTTAACATCTCTCGCTAGCTGCAGCTCCGGGTGCGGTTTGGCCCTCCTGATTTCATTCCTACATGCCAAGCAATATGTTTATACTCTTCCCTGGTCATATGTCCAACCTTCCACTTCTTGTAAGCTTCTTTTTTATGTTTAAGATCCGCTAGGATTTCACTATTAAGCCAAGCTGGTTGCCTGCCATATTTACTATTCTTTCGACACATCGGGATGGTTTGTCCCTCTAACCTCAACAGGGATTCCTTGAAATACAGCCAGCTCTCCTGGACTCCTTTCCCCTTCATGTTAGTCCACCAGGGGATCCTACCTATCCGTTCCCTGAGGGAGTCGAAGTCTGCTTTCCTGAAGTCCAGGGTCCGTATCCTGCTGCTTACCTTTCTTCCCTGTGTCAGGATCCTGAACTCAACCAACTCATGGTCACTGCCTCCCAGATTCCCATCCACTTTTGCTTCCCCTACTAATTCTTCCCTGTTTGTGAGCAGCAGGTCAAGAAAAGCTCCCCCCCTAGTTGGCTCCTCTAGCACTTGCACCAGGAAATTGTCCCCTATGCTTTCCAAAAACTTCCTGGATTGTCTATGCACCGCTGTATTGCTCTCCCAGCAGATTTCAGGAAAATTAAAGTCACCCATGAGAACCAATCACGTCATAATTCCTTGACATCACCAGGACCTCCAGTTCTCCCTGCTTGTTTCCAAGGTTTTGTGCATTCATATATAAACACTTGAGATAACCTGCTGATCGCCCCTCCTTCTCAGTATGAGGCAGGGGCCCTCCCCTCACAGACATTCCTGCCTGTGCTTCCTCCCGGTATCCCGCTTTCCCACTTACCTCAGGGCTTTGGTCTCCTTCCCCTGGTGAACCTAGTTTAAAGCCCTAGTTTAAAGTATTGTTTGTTTCAAGCATGGTCTTTCATACCACATAACTATCTTAGAATCATAGACTATTAGGGTTGGAAGGGACCTCAGGAGGTCATCTAGTCCAACCTCCTGCTCAAAGCAGGACCAACACCAACTAAACCATCCCAGCCAGGGCTTTGTCAAGCCAGGCCTTCAAAACCTCTAAGGATGGAGATTCCACCAGCTCCCTAGGTAACCCATTCCAGTGCTTCACCACCCTCCTAGTGAAATAGTGTTTCCTAATATCCAACCTAGACCCCCTCCACTGCAACTTGAGACCACTGCTCCTTGTTCTGTCATCTGCCACCACTAACAACAGCCTAGCTCCATCCTCTTTGGAACCCCCGTTCAGGTAGTTGAAGGCTGCTATCAAATCCCCCCTCACTCTTCTCTTCTGCAGACTAAATAACTTCTCTCAGTCTCTCTGCATAAATCATGTGCCCCAGCCTCCTGATCATTTTCGTTGCCCTCTGCTGGATTCTCTCCAATTTGTCCACATCCCTTCTGTAGTGGGGAGCCCAAAACTGGACATAATACTCCAGATGTGGCCTCACCAGTGCCGAATAGAGGGGAATAATCACTTCTCTCGATCTGCTGGCAATGCTCCTTCTAATGCAGCCCAATATGCTATTGGCCTTCTTGGCAACAAGGGCATACTGCTGACTCATATCCAGCTTCTCATCCACTGTAATCCCCAGGTCCTTTTCTGCAAAACTGCTGCTTAGCCAGTCAGTCCCCAGCCTGTAGCGGTGCATGCAATTCTTCCATCCTAAGTGCAGGACTCTGCACTTGTCGTTGTTGAACCTCATCCGATTTCTTTTGGTCCAATCCTCCAATTTGTCTAGGTCACTCTGAATCCTATCCCTGCACTCCAGCATATCTACCTCTTCCCCCCACCCCAGTTTAGTGTCATCTGCAAACTTGCTGAGGGTGCATTCATCCCATCATCCAGATCATTAATAAAGATGTTGAACAAAACTGGCCCCAGGTTTTTTCTTTCATTTTTTTTCTTTCATTAAACAGGATCCAAATTTTGGAATCAATACATCCTTCTGTCCCAAAAGGTCCTAGTTCACTCTCATGTTTAGTCACTATACTGAGATTAACATCCCAAGAGCACTTGAAAAGACTATGGGTACATTTGTATCTTAGTGCATACATGTAAATCCATGTGTTAGGGTGAGATACATCGCCAGGAATCTACATTTTATATGCATTTCCAGTAAATGAATTCTCCACTGGTCAGAGCTTTTGGTTTTGCTATCACTGATTTAATCACAATCTCAGAAAAGCAAATATGGAACTGATTTTTAAAACAGAAGATTGATCCTGGCACTTACTTTTCTGTATGTGTAACATCTATTAATTCTCTAATGAAATAACAGAAGAAGGTTTTCTTAACAGTAAATTTACTTCTTTAAGTGCACTGCCTCAACGGAGCCAGACAAGTGGGAGTATATGTGCTTTTGGCTTTCAAAGCATGGGACAGCCTAAAAAAGCACTGTGGCAAGGTAACACACATACCCCATCAAATGTGGATTGGGGAATGAGTGGAGAGGAGTGTGGAGAGTGTGAAAGGGAGAGAATACCAAGAACATTTTAGTTTCTTTCCCCTCCTGCAAACATCATAAACAGACCCTCCCACTCCCCCCAAAAAACAATGGGGAAGGAGAGCAGGAAAGCATAGGTGTTTCAGGAAATATAGTCTACTTACTAATAAACTTTTTCTTACTCTCATAAATTTATTGTATATTTCCCTACCACTGGCAGAATAACAAGTAATAAATCGAAGGGGAGACTTGGAGGCAACTCTTTAAAGACTGCAAGTGCCTCCCCGAAACAAGCATCCAATCTAGCTTTCACATCAAAAGGAAAACAGTGTTTAAAATATAGTGAGACCTCTAAATTGCAGCTCTGCACATTTCTACCATTGGAATGTGTTTTGAAGAAGCCATAGTAGCCACTTTTTCTTTTGTGGAATGAGCACAAAGCCTTTTCTGGTGCTGAGACTTCAGCAATGTCATAGCTAGTATGAATGCAAAATCTAATCCATTTAAATACTCTTTGGATTGAGAGTTTTCCCCTTTGATCTCTCTCCAAAAACATTCAATCTTGGGAAAGTTTGTAAAAGCTTTGTTCTTTCTCAATTATAACTGAGTCCTTTGCTTATCTGACCTATATTATCTAGTTTCCCCTAAGAGATTAGGTGGTTTTGGAAAACATACTGATGATTAGGTCAATTTAAATAAAAACCCAAAATAACTTTAGGAAGGAATTTCAGGTCTGGACAAAAAGACCACCTTATCTTTGTGGAATACAGGAAATGGAGCGTCAGGCATGAGAGCTTACAACTCTAAGTACAACAAGGAATTCAGGCTTGATGGCCATGTGCCACAATGAGAAACTTGATTTAGCTTCAGATGAAGAGTCTTTCAGTACTAGATTCAATTCTCATGTAGGAGATGGACTTGTCAATGGCTGATAATTATGTCATAATTAGACCTGATTGGAAAATTTGAACAAATAGTGGAAAGCATTTTCTGTGGACATTTTTCAGACTTTTTTTCTCCCTCTCTCTCTTTTTTTTGGGGGGGGGGGGAAGGGGGCACCTCTAGTAATAAGATTTCTCATTAATCTGTAGGCAACAAACGTGTGAATTATCATTCAGTGCTTGATATTCTGGAATCGCAGCCAAATTCACATTGAAAGATGCAAGATCTGCGTTTTCATGAGAAAACAGACCGGTCAGAAATCCAAAATTGAGGAAGCCAGTGGAGTGAAAATTCTTTTACTATGATACTGATGTGATAGTTTTATTGTTCCTAACTTGAACAAGGAAATGGGATATAGTCATCTATTAAATTGTATGGGAAGAATAGTGGGGGGCTGTATAAGTGGTTCTTAAAGAGTAAAAAATTTTAAAAGAATAAAATCACCTACCTTCAGTAGGACTATGGAACCATGAGCAATAAGCAACATGAGTTGTTTGCTGTTATTTAGTTTTATATATCTTTAATTATTACATGCATGTCTAATATGCATGTAAAAAGAAATTTCCCCAATATGCAGAAAGCCAGTGCAAGGCCTTCTGTTGTACTTAAGTCAGGCGGTATGGCCCCAAGGAAGGGCTATGGGAGAAGCAGCCACACAAAGTGTCTGGTCTGCTCACCAATCACATTTCATCTGGTGCAGAAAGCTGTCATGGGTAGGACAGAGGCAGGGTTTCCATGTTCATGCAGATCCAGGTACATTTTTCAAAAATTGCTTAGGAACCTAAGTTTTATTGAAATCAATGGACGTTAGATTCTTAGGTGCTTCTGAAAATCCCATTAGGTGCCTGTCTGCATCTTTAGGTGCCTAAATACCTTTAAAAATCAGATCCTTGGGAGCCTAAGTTGTGTTGAAAGTGCGATTTAGGCTCCTTAGTCACTTGGGGGCTTCTGAAAATTTTTAATCCCCAATGTCTTCTGGTACCAAGGGGCTTTATTATATTCTCTAGCCCAAAGATTGGATCAGCAGGTAGTGTGGGGTGGATGCTACACAGAAGTCCCTCTTTCTGCTCCTGGATTGGAGTGTTGTTTTGCTTCTGTTTCCACTCTGTATCCCACTTACGGAGAGCCTTGTTTCAGTCATGGAGAAAGAATAAATCTTGCCAATCAAAACTGACTACTTTTTTGATAGCATTACATAATTAGCAGATGAAGAGAAGGCAGAAGATGTAATATATTAGATTTTATTTAAGCATTTCATATACTGTTTCATGAAATATTGTTTAAAATATTAAATTATGGTGGATAGGGAAACTATCATACAGACTGAAACTGGCTGCAGGGTGGAAACAGGGTGATGTGTAAAGATACATATCAATCTATCAAGCTGAAGGTAGGTGGCTAGTGGAATGCTGCATGTGTCACTGTTGTGTCCATCCTTATTTAACATCTTCACTAAGACACTGGGAGAGAAGTAAAGAGCATATTAAAGAAATCTGCACATTAAACTAAACTTGAAGGTGTTGTGAAGACAAATGGGCTAGAATTATGGGCAGAAAATAGCAAAATTAGGTTAATTTGGGGGGAAATGTGATCTGATAATTCCAGGAAATTAATCCCAAATGGACAGGAGAAATCTCAAATGTCAGTAATGCCCAAGTATAGAATACAGTAGAACCCCATATCTGAACATCCCCTAACTTTTTGGGTTCTAATTTAGTTCTGACTTCATAGCTAGGCACATCTTTAAAATGTGTAGGACTAAAATTTCAGATCTTGCACCCCTTCCCAAGACTTTTTGGAGGATTAGATACATGCTTGCAATGTGACAAGGCAGAAAAAAATGCCAGTCAGCTGCGTGTGGTGTCAAAGGGCAGGGAGATTGCCTGCTCCCACTGTCTTCACTGTTCATGACTTTATAATCTGAATTCAACCTGCTCCACTTTACTGCAACTGCACTAAACACTGATCTCTCCCTGCAAGTCCAAAGGCCTCTTGTGCACAGAATCATAGAATATCAGGGTTGGAAGGGACCTCAGGAGGTCATCTAGTCCAACCCCCTGCTCAAAGCAGGACCAATCCCCAACTAAATCATCCCAACCAGGGCTTTGTCAAGCCTGACCTTAAAAACCTCTAAGAAAGGAGATTCCACCACCTCCCTAGGTAACCCATTCCAGTTCTTCACCACCCTCCTAGTGAAAACGTTTTTTTTCTAATATCCAACCTAAACCTCCCCCACTTCAACTTGAGACCATTACTCCTTGTTCAATCATCTGGTACCACTGAGAACAGTCTAGTTCCATCCTCTTTGGAACCCCCTTTCAGGTATTTGCAGGCTGCTATCAAATCCCTCCTCATTCTTATCTTCTGCAGACCAAAATATCCCAGTTCCCTCATTCGCTCCTCACAAATCATGTGCTCCAGGCCCCTAATAATTCTTGTTACCCTCCGCTGGACTCTTTCCAAATTTTCCACACCTTCTTGTAGTGTGGGGCCCAAAACTGGACACAGTACTCCAGATGAGGCCTCACCAATGCCAAATAGAGGGGAATGATCACGTCCCTCGATCTGCTGGCAATGCTCCTGCTTATAAAGTCCAAAATGCTGTTAGCCTTCTTGGCAACAAGGGCACATTGCTAACTCATAGCCAGCTTCTCATCCACTGTAACCCCTAGGTCCTTTTCTGCAGAACTGCTGCCTAGCCACTCGGTCCGTAATCTGTACCAGTGCATGGAATTCTTCCTTCCTAAGTGCAGGACTCTGCACTTGTCCTTGTTGAAACTCATCAGATTTCTTTTGGCACAATCCTCTAATTTGTCTAGGTCCCTCTGTATCCGATCCCTACCCTCCAGTATATCTACCACTCCTCCCAGTTTAGTGTCAGCTGCAAACTTGCTGAGGGTGCAATCCACGCCATCCTCCAGATTGTTAACAAAGAAATTGAACAAACCGACTCCTGGACCAACCCTTGGGTCACTCCACTTGATACCAGCTGCCAACTAGACATTGAGCCATTGATCACTACCCATTGAGCCTGACAATCTATCCAGCTTTCTGTCCACCTTATAGTCCATTCATCCAGCCCATACTCCTTTAACTTGCTGGCAAGAATACTGTGGGAGACCGTATCAAAAGCTTTGCTAAAGTCAAGGAATAACACGTCCACTGCTTTCCCCTCATCCACAGAAGGCAATTAGGTTAGTCAGGCATGACTTGCCCTTGTTGAATCCATGTTGACTGTTCCTGATCACTTTCCTCTCCTCTAAGTGCTTCAAAATTGAGGACCTGCTCCATGAAACTGGGAGGAGTGGTACTGGGACTAAACTGGGAGGAGTGGTAGATACGCTGGAGGGGAGGGATAGGATACAGAAGGACCTAGACCAATTGGAAGATTGGGCCAAAAGGAATCTGATGAGGTTCAATAAGGATAAGTGCAGGGTCCTGCACTTAGGACGGAAGAACCCAATGCACAGCTACAGACTAGGGACCGAATGGCTAGGCAGCAGTTCTGCAGAAAAGGACCTAGGGGTGACAGTGGACGAGAAGCTGGATATGAGTCAGCAGTGTGCCCTTGTTGCCAAGAAGGCCAATGGCATTT
Organism: Lepidochelys olivacea; assembly: GCF_965140295.1. Lineage (NCBI taxonomy): Eukaryota > Metazoa > Chordata > Testudines > Cheloniidae > Lepidochelys > Lepidochelys olivacea. The sequence continues at coordinate 36,082,921 of NC_140411.1, read as the reverse complement.
TGGGATGTATAAGTAGGGGCATAGCGAGCAGATCGAGGGACGTGATCGTTCCCCTCTATTCGACATTGGTGAGGCCTCATCTGGAGTACTGTGTCCAGTTTTGGGCCCCACACTTCAAGAAGGATGTGGATAAATTGGAGAGAGTCCAGCGAAGGGCAACAAAAATGATTAGGGGACTGGAACACATGAGTTATGAGGAGAGGCTGAGGGAGCTGGGATTGTTTAGCCTGCAGAAGAGAAGAATGAGGGGGGATTTGATAGCTGCTTTCAACTACCTGAAAGGGGGTTCCAAAGAGGATGGCTCTAGACTGTTCTCAATGGTAGCAGATGACAGAACGAGGAGTAATGGTCTCAAGTTGCAGTGGGGGAGGTTTAGATTGGATATTAGGAAAAACTTTTTCACTAAGAGGGTGGTGAAACACTGGAATGCGTTACCTAGGGAGGTGGTAGAATCTCCTTCCTTAGAGGTTTTTAAGGTCAGGCTTGACAAAGCCCTGGCTGGGATGATTTAACTGGGAATTGGTCCTGCTTTGAGCAGGGGGTTGGACTAGATGACCTTCTGGGGTCCCTTCCAACCCTGATATTCTATGATTCTATGATTCTATGATTTTTCCAGGGACTGAGGTGAGGCTGACTGGCCTGTAGTTCCCCGGATCCTCCTTCTTCCTTTTTTTAAAGATTAGCCTTTTTCCAGTCATCTGGGACCTCACCCAATCGCCATGAGTTTTCAAAGATAATAGCCAATGGCTCTGCAATCACATCCGCCAACTCCCTTAGCACCCTCGGATGCAGTGCATCTGGCCCCATGGACTTGTGCTCATCCAGCTTTTCTAAATAGTCTTAAACCATTTCTTTCTCCACAGAGGGTTGGTCACCTCCTCCCCATGCTGTGCTGCCCAGTGCAGTAGTCTGGGAGCTGACCTTGTTTGTGAAGACAGAGGCAAAAAAAGCATTGAGTACATTAGCTTTTTCCACATCCTCTGTCACTAGGTTGCCTCCCTATTCAGTAAGGGGCCCACACTTTCCCTGACCTTCTTCTTGTTGCCAACATACCTGAAGAAACCCTTCTTGTTACTCTTAACATCCCTTGCTAGTTGCAACTTCAGTTGTGCTTTGGCCTTCCTGTTTTCTCTCCTGCATGCCTGAGCAATATTTTTATACTCCTCCCTGGTCATTTGTCCAATCTTCAACTTCTTGTAAGCTTCTTTTTTGTGTTTAAGATCAGCAAAGATTTCACTGTTAAGCCAAGCTAGTCACCTGCCATATTTACTATTCTACTATTACTGTTTTACACATTGGGATGGTTTGTTCCTGCAACCTCAATAAGGATTCTTTAAAGTACAGCCAGCTCTCCTGGACTCCTTTCCCCCTCATGTTATTCTCCCAGGGGATCTTGCCCATCTTCATCCTCTTTGATGCCTGTTCACTTTATTTGACACCATCATCATATCATTCTTCTCATTTCCCTCTCCTCTTGCGGTTTTGGTGACTCTGGGTTTGACTGGTTCTCACCTTACCTCTCAGACTGCTCTTTTGTTCGTTCTTCCTCCTCCTCTCCCGTGCTCTCTGTGTCTCTCCGGCTTCCATCCTTAGGTGCCCCATTCCCAGTACCTTATCCTTGGGTGAGCTCATCCGCTCTCGGGACTTTAACTACCAAGTCTATGCTGACTCTGAAATGCACCTGACCCCTGCTTCCCACTATTCAGTGTGAGTTTTACAGTCATCTCTTTACATTTCCTCCTGGTTGTTCTGCTGGCAGCTCAAAATCAATGGACCAAAACCTCCACTGAAAGCCTCCCTGCCCTTTCGTCCTTCTGTCAAGCTGGATGATAATTCCATCCTTCTCATATCCAAGTCCAGCAATCCTTGCTCCTGATCCTTGGATCTGGCCAAGCTGTGTTTGGTATACAACCTGAGGTGTGGAGAGGAGCCAACAATTTGCATCACTGATTCCCAGGTTTGCTGATGGCCAGTTCAGACCCAGTGCAAGTTTAGAGCACCCTCCCACTCTAACTTTCATCTGCAGTAACAGTCTCAAAGAGCTTCTACATAGCTAGGAATCACCAGAACACAGTAGCACTCTGACTGTGCCTCTGCGACAAGCCACGTACTGGGGCCAAGGGTCTGGCTCATGATTTGTCATCCCTGTCACTTCCCATCTCCCAGGCTACCCTTCTGTAGGATATATATACCCTATTGGCAAATATTGACTTTATCACAGCAACCACTTAGCTGTTTTTTAGTCAATCAGTTTTAGTATGCAATAAGAACTTCTGAGTTTATTTGATCTTGGACAATAATTATTCTTCACTGTGTTTCTTACTGTGCAAAACCTACCTACAGAACTGCCTTAAGCAAAATAAATTAATTTTAGATTTTATCTATTTCTCTATTTGAAGACATATTCCTGTGATTTTTCAAAGAGCTACCAACTGTTCCTATCTGAAATTGTTTCATATTTCCATCTCAGGGTTGTATGGTTTGATAGGTGATGTGCTGTCATGGTTTTGAAACAGAGCTATGACAGCAAGAGGCGTTAATTTTGAGAGAGTGTGGGTTTAAACTTCGGTGAAGAATTTTGTGAGAGTTAAAGCAAAATGTTTCTTTGATCTACTGGAAATTAATTTAGAAAAAAATATATTCTGGTAGAGAAAATGAACGCTAGAACAGTACCATGCTTTGTAGATCTGTATCACAATATGGATTTCAGCAGTTTATTTAATCACTTAAATGAGCTGTAATGAAGACAGGATAACAGGGAGAGTATTAGAGGGGGAGATGAGCTTTTTAAACATAACAATGGGAATCTGGCTTCAAATGTGAAAATGGTGATATAATTATCTCTGTACCACACTATTACACATTGGGGCATTTATCAAGTTCATTGTGGTATCAAGATAATAAAGGTAACTGCATGGATCGGAGATGTAAAATTGCAGAATTTAACAATGTGTTAAAAGCTCAAAAGATAAGTTCTTTGCATATGTACATGATTCAGAAAGCTCAGTGTATGAATTCCAAATTCTCCTCATAATGACACAGGTTGTTCGCACTGGTATGGTGACTTTCTTTAAATCAGAATAATTGGTGGTACCCCAGGAGCACTCACCCATGGCTAACAATTCCTCTGATCTCTCAGGATCTGATATTCTGAACCCAGATGCAGTTTCTCTGTATAATTTAACTTCAGTTTTATCATCTTGGTTTAGAATCCAGATTGCTCTCTTTCTCCTTCTTTCTTTACAGAAACCAAACTCTTTGCTCGTCTATATTGGGAACTTCTTTTTCCTTCTGAGTAGCCTGCATCTCCTCTCACACTGGTTTTACATCAGTGTAATTCCATTAAATTGAATTAATTTAATCATGATTTATGCTAGTGTAGCTATCAGAAGATCTGGCTCTTTCATTCCATGCTCTGGGAGGCTTTACAAATATGCAGTCTGGAAAAATAAATTGATTTCACCTCTTGGATCCTCCAAAAGCTAGGAAATTGGAGGTTTATGTTTCTATTTACCTTCTTTCTTTCGGAATAAGCTGCTCAGTCTTCTAGTGTCCCTTCCTCCCCTCCTGGAGCCTTCATAATGGACTTGTCCTTATTGGAGTATTAAGATACACCCTTAAACAGAATTTCAGATAAATAAGACACAAGGGCTACAGGTCAGCAAGTATGTAGCTGTCTACACTGAATCAAACCTAAGGTGACTGCAGTAATTATTATTAAAGTATACTGATAAAATGGACCATTCACTCTATGGAAAGCCAAATGGAATTTCAATCCATAAATATTAGAAAATATGCTCAAATGAAAAATAATAAAGGGAATGGGTGAGGTGATGTAAAATATGTTGCTCTGAACATTTCCTAACCCTGATGCAATTCATACAGTGCTACATATCTGCTTTCCACATCTTTTTGAAAAAGTCATGAAAACAGATTCAGGTCCTGATTCTGCACCCACTTCCCTGTCAGCCCATCTTCCTGGATCACACGCCTATTCCTCCACCTTCTCCTCCAGCTCCCTTCTTGAAACTCACTACTTCAAGGTGATCTGTTAACTGTAGGCTTCCTTTCTCCACTAAAATAACAAAAATAACCAACAAGTAAAATAACCCAGAATGCATATTACTCATTTAAACAAACACAGTGTCTTATTCTGCAATGTCTTATTTATATATTCAGTTACTGTTTGTGTTTCAGTTTAGTCCTGGATCCAGCAATCGATTCTGGGCGAGCAAACCCTTTTTTCTCACATGGCACCCCCTGTGGCACAAGGATCTGCCATGCATACTAGATTGCAGAACTTGGGCCCTTAGTTATTTTAATGGTCAGCAGTTGGCCTTTAGTTGTCTGTACTGCAAGATATCTATCTATGGAACTTGGAAAAATAATAATGTTATTAACAAACAGTCCTCCTAAACTGTGGTTGGGTTGATTTTTATTTCCCCATGAGACTATTTCCACCAATGACCACGTGTCAAATGTTGTCTTGAACATCTCCAGTTTGTTGATTCCATGGCATTCTTTGGCAGTTGTGTGCATTGCCTCCCTGCTATAAAAGATGTAAAGATTTTTCTGAATATTGAACAAAACTTCCTTTTATGGACTAAGCCAATTATTTCTTATTCTGGTCTTCTAGATAAGAGAGATTGTCAGTGGGCTCGGTCTAAATTCACAGCACTCTTATAAGCTTTTTTTTATTCATAGTGTTCTCCTTTTATCTAGTCTTTTTGCTTTATTGTTGTAGGACTGCTCCCTCCTCTCTCACTGACACTGAATGCTGATGAGCAAAGCAAAGTCCAGTGCCGGGCAGTCATTTTGGGGGTGATTTCTTGAATATCAAACTTCTAATCTTCAAAATCCCAAGCAGGCTAGATTATTCTGAAATCATTTGAATGGTAGTTGGATCTAAACAAGGCATTTATTATCTAAACAAGGCATTGAAGCAATCTGTGCTATTAAATTAAAAGATGGGATAATAGCTGTGCTGTACAAGCTCAAATTGTTTCTCGATTAGCATCTCCAGCTAGTCAAAAGGAGTAGTGTCCTTGCAACTGACACACACAATTAGTCCTTGTACTGTCCAAACTCTTTGGTGATTAGTTTCCACAAAGATCACTGAGTCACTTAACATGGTGCAAAATTTGGCAGCTATTACGTGTGTGTGATTGCATGTATATTGTGTAACGAGTGCATATATGTATTTAAAAAATTGCACATAGCCATAAATTTCAGCTTTAAAAAATTTGGTGGATTTTGTGCTCGTGAATCTACAGCTAGAGTTGCCAACTTTCTACTCACACACACCCGAACACCCCTCCCCTCACTCCGCAGTTTCTCCAAGGCCCCACCCCCCACTCACTCCATCCCCCCTCCCTCTGTTGCTCACTCTCCCTACCCTCACTCACTCACTCATTTTCACCGGGCTGGAGTAGGGGGTTGGGGTCTGGGAGGGGATAAAGCTTCCGGCTGGGGGTGCTGGCTCCAGGGTGGGGCCAGGAATGCGGAGCTTGGGGTGCAGGAGAGGGCTCCAGGCTGAGGCAGGGGTTGGGGTATGGGAGGGGGTACAGGCTCTGGGTGGGGGATGAGGGTGCAGGTTCTGGGGTGGGGCCAGAAATGAGGGGTTCAGGGTGCAGAAGGGGGCTCCAGGCTGGGGCAGGGGTCTGGTGGGGGTGAAGACTCCATCTGGAGGTGCAGGCTCTGGTGGGGAGCCAGGGATGAGGGATTTGGGGTGGAGGAGGGAGCTCTGGGCTAGACAGGGGCTTGGGGTGTGAGGGCTCTGGCTGGGGATGCAGACTCTGGGGCTGGGGATGAAGGATTTGGGTTGCAGGAGAGTGCTCCCAGATGGGGGTTGGGTTGCAGGAGGGTATGAGGGCTCCAGTTGAGGGTGTGGGCTCTGGGGTGGGGCTAGGGATAAGGGGTTTCAGATGTAGGACGGTGCTCCGGGTTGGGACCGAGCGGTTCGGAGGGTGAGAGCGGGATCAAGCCTGGGCAGGAGGTTGGGGCACAGGAGGGGGTCGGGGTGCAGGCTCCCAGCGACACTTACCTCAAGCAGCTCCAGGAAGCAGCAGCATGTCCCCCCTCTGGCTCCTACATGGGGCCGTGGCCACGTGACTCTGTGCGCTGCCCTGTCCGCAGGCGTCGCCCCCGCAACGCCTATTGGCGCGGATCCTGGCCAGTGGGAGATGCAGAGCCAGCGCTTGGGGCTCTTTTCAACCAGGCATTCTGCTCGAAAACTGGACACCTAGCAACCCTATCTACAGGGCGACAGCAGAGCAAACTGCCCACACAAACTGCCCTGCCAGCATACCTCAATCCTAATCTACAGGGGGATTTCCTCTAGTAGTCATAGGTTTGGTCAGTTTCTGTGGCTCATTCAGTGCTTGTCCTCTCTGCTGAGTCTGCCAATTAGTGCAAAGTATGAGGGTTTTTGTCATGTACAAATGAGAGCTAACATGCCCCCCAGCTTCTCAAAAAAAACTCATGCTATATAGGGTCTACAGAGCATCCAGACCTGTGACCTACAAGCAGAAGGGACTCTAGCTCATTAGCAATGCCTTGAGGCATGAATTCATCCCTGTCCCTCATACCTGCTGGTTATGGAGGCACCTGATGATGAAAGATCTTTGTGCCTGACCTGTTCCCCCTGTATTAGCCTGGAAAGTTCATCACAGCTCCCCAAGTTTTGCTGTCTGTGCCACAATAAGCAGCTCTTCTGTGAAGCTGCGCATTGACTTTCAATCAAAACAACCTTGGGGTTTTGGCAACAGTCTACTCTTCTCTTCCCTCCACCATTCAGCTCTTCTCCATCTACCTCTGGAAATTCCAGACCTCAGTTGAGGGACTCCGTGGTACAGTCAGACATCTGTTTTGCTGAATCAGGATTATTCCCTATCAAAAAAACAAAAATCCTTCACTCTCTGTTTTCTCTTCCAATCACAAAAAAATATTCTGTCACCTTTCTCCCTTCTCCGCCCCGTCTTCCTCTGACTCAGACTATGATTGATGTTTTCTTTCAATGTATTCTGAACTATCCTCTAGGGTAATTTATTTTATTAAAAAGTTAAGTGTTAGTGTTTTTCCACTGCTTTATATGTTCTGCTAATAATCTTGACAAATAGCCTGTCAAATACCATTCCCATACATGTACTTGGCAAGAAAGAGGGTGAGGGGAGGAATATATACATTTCAACAATTGGCATATTTATAAAACACATAGGTCCTCTCCTACTGATGGTGCACATATTGCTGAATTGCAAAAGATGCTAAAGAGCTTCTCACAATACATCATATTTACCTCTTGTGACCTTTGAAATCTCATTGAAGAGCCTCAGTAGAACCCCTATTCCAGACACCTCACTCTTGGAAAGTTATAGACTAAGTGGAGGGAATCAGGGCTGGCTCTAGGTTTTTTGCTGCCCCAAGCAAAAAATTTGCCTGCCGCCGCTCCCCCCCGCCCCCCCAGCTCCAAGAATGCAACTGCCCAAGCAAAAAAAAAAAAAAAGGGTGGCCGGAATGCTGCCCGGGAACTGTGACCCCCCAAGCACGTGCTTGCTTTGCTGGTGCCTAGAGCCAGTCCTCCTGGAGGGAATTCAGAGAGCTACAAAAATGATGAAGAGAAAAAGGTTTGATCTATATGAGGAAGCATTAAAAATTAAATGTTAGCTCAACTGATGTTTAATGGGGACATGATCATCTCTATGTATAGATGAACCATTAAGGAGGAGCAGAAACTTTTTAGAGTGACACAGAGGGTGTAACTAGAAGCAGCTGAATGAAATTAAACAAAACCAAATAGAGGCAGAATACCAGGAAAACCTTCTGAATGCTGAGATCTACTGGACTATAAAATAGCTTTGCTAGTGAAGTGATGGAAGCCCCATTGCTAGTGACATTACAACTATAATGCAGAAATCATGAGAAAAATAAATTCTAGGGATCAGTCCTGCAATGGCTGGGGAATGGGCTAGGAAGCATAACGCCTGTAGGTCTTTTCAATCTCTGCCTTCTATGAACAAGTTTGCAAAGTACTTCTTTGTGATTTACAAATGACTGTAGAGGATGAACAAACCAAGGAAGCCAGGGACATGCACGACCAGTGGATTGGTTAAAACCTGCATCTATTCATTCTACAAACTCCACTGGCATTAACCACTTGTAACAATTTAAGGAGCAGCTTAATAAAAAATGCACTATTTTTTCCCCAAAAGCCATCTTGACAATTTATAAACAAATGTAAGATTTAACATGAAATCAAATGCCATCACTTATTAATGAAAGTTAGTTGTATCATTATTTCGACAAGAGTCTGTGTGTGTGTGTGTGTGTGCATGTGCGTGTGTACGCGAGTAGGAGAATTTTACTTACCAACAAAGCTAGTGTATTTTGAGACCATACAGGACTAGATATAATTCCTTTGTCAAAACACATACTTGCAGGAATAGAAAAAAATCCATTGCACTTTAATTGCTTAGTATTTTTTTTCTAAATCATGCTGTAGTATCTGATGATGCATTTAAATATTGCTTTTTAGTCAAATGAAAGAAGATCTGCATTATTAAAATGGAGCAGAATTTGAGCCTTTAGCACATTAGGTTGCAGTGGGAGGTACAGAGCTGGAACACTCCAGCTGGAACTCTGTGAAGCGCTGGCCAAATTTTTCAAATGCAGATGCCAACAAATTAAGCACCAAATTCCTCATTTAAGCACCTAAATAACATTTTTCAGAAGTATTGAGCAGCCACGCTTCCCAGTGAAGTTCAACACATCTGAAAAATAATGCCTCCCAGAGCTGCCAAGCATGCAGAGAGAGCATGGCCACTGATTTCCCATTATGTAAGCGGGGGAATAGTCCCACTATTGTGGGAAACTTTCCTGGCTTCTGCACTCCCCCGGTGCACTACCCTCGCTAGTGGGCTAGCGAAAGGATCTGAGTCCTCGCTCCCACTTCCTTTACCCAGTGGCCTCCCTGCCCTTGAGGACTCCCCTTCCACTCTCCTGCTGGCAGAGTCCTCGTAACCCCAACAAGGCTGGGCCCAGGATTCCCTGCTGTGGTCACCTAGGACAGGGCTAGGGCATCCCCACTCCGGGGTGCTCTCTCTGCACTGGGCACTTCTCTGACCCACTGACCATTACATACAATTTAAAGCAAATGCAAGTTATTTAATCAACAATTAATTTTAAAAAGAATAAGGGAAAATGGGAAAGGTTAAAGGAAACACATCACCCCGCTCTGTGGCAGGGAACATCACAAACAGTGTCTCTGGAATGTCAGGGCAGTTCACAGTCTGTTCCTTGTGAGTCCCAGGCCTCCTTCTCAGGCCTTGGCTGTGCTGCAGGGATGCTGTGGGTTGGACACTCGCTCTGGTGGTGGCCTCACGCTCTCAGGCTCTAGGTGGCAGGGCCCTTCTTCCCAGTGCCGCCCCCACCCTGTCGGGGTTACCAATCTCTTCTTGTGCTGGGCCCACTGCCCAGGGTCCCCCCTCGCTCTCCCCAGCTGCTCACGACACCCGGTTCCGGACTGCTCCAGCCCCAACCCCAGCCCCAGCCCCACTCTGCCTCAGCACGGCTGCTGCTCTGCCCCCAGCTCCCTGGGCTGCTTCTCTGGCCCCCCTGGCTCTGGTTGCTGCAGCTCTGCTCCCAGGACAGGTCTGCTCTGCAGGCTGCTTCTGTGACTCTGCTCCCAGCACTGACCTGCTTCCTGGGCTGCTTTTCTGGCCCCTCTGGCTCTGGTTGCTACAGCTCTGCTCCCAGGGCAAGTCTGCTCTCTCTGGGCTGTGCCTCTGGCTTTGGGGCTGCAGCTCTGCTCCCAGGACAGGGTCTGCTCTCTCTGGGCAGCTTTTCTGGCCCCTCTGGCTCTGGTTGCTGCAGCTCTGCTCCCAGGGCACGTCTGCTCTCTCTGGGCTGTGCCTCTGGCTTTGGGGCTGCAGCTCTGCTCCCAGGACAGGGGCTGCTCTCTCTGGGCTGCTTTTCTGGTCCCTCTGGATCTGGCCCAGCTCTGCTCCCCAGCTCAGCTTGGGCCCCTGCTTTCTCCTTAGCTTGGCCCCACTCTGTCTGACCCAGACAATTCCAGCTCACTTGGAGGACGGGACCTCCCTGGCCTCCTGACTCCCTGATTAGCCTGCCCACCCTGTCATTCAGGCTGACCTGGAGCATTGGCCTCTCCCCATTGTTCCTGGAGACTCTCAGTCTCAGGGTCCTGATTTTCCATAGACCCTTCCCCCTTTTTAGTACTGGGAGCTAGCAACTAAAACACCCCCACTGACTGTTAGTAAGGGGGGCAACAGTCCCCTTACACTTATTCACTACTGTCTTTCCACCTCTTGTCACCCCTTTTGTAGTGGCTAGTTGCATGCAATTAGTGCACTACTGAAACACAAAGAAAGCACGAGGGAAGGAGGCTTCGTTTTCACTCCCCTCCCACCTGTACAGTCACTCAGGAGCAGGACACAATCACCACATTTTCTAATAAGTAACAAGTACAGAGCATCCCCTTTCTATGAACAAAGCAGTGTTACAAGCTAGGGCTGCCAGTAAATAAATGAGGTGAGACAGGAAAGAGAATCATGATCTATCCCCATTCAGCAACTACAAATTCTCCGTGACTTTTCTCAGTTTGGTCTAGTCAGATTCAAGAGAATTGAAGGGCACCATAAGCAACGAAGCACCGTTCCCAGCTCTAGTAGTAATATGCATCCTATGAGAAGACCAGAAGGATGTAAAAGAAGTTGTTCAATGGTATTTTCTAACCCATTGCTTTGAGGTTTGCAAATCCCTGTTCATAAATAACTCGTAAATAATTAATCCAAAAATCTGTTCTGCTGTACAAGCACAGAGGAAAGAAATGTACCTCATTTTAAAGCAAAATATTTTCTTAAGTTCTACAAAAAGCTAAGCTTTTCAAACGGTATAAGGTGCACTGTGAAAACCATTGATCAGAGACCCATAAGAATGAAGGGTTTTGCAGAAATGGTGTTTATTAGATCTCACCCACCTTTAGGCACATCTGAGCAGCTTATTAAAAAGTCAAAATGTCTAATGCGTACCTGGCACTTAGCTAAATTTTAGTCAGCAGTTTCTGCTTTGTAGTCCACCAATCATAATAAAACTGTGTAGCATTCCACTGACTGTGGCATTTAATTCAGCTGTCTCATAGCACAACTGAAGCAACAGAAAAGCTAACGCTAAATATTCACATTGTTGTTAGTAATTTTTAAAAGGTTTAATTGAGAAGGAATTTAGATTTATCAACATTTTTCTTTTTAGATAAAACATATCCTGATGAAGTGATTTCACTGCTTTGACGATATGCATCAGCAGTTTTAGCAATTGAATTCTTGCAGACCACATAGCTATATCATATTATTTCCTAACAGAAGATTGGAAGAAAAAGTAGCTGAATGTCCAAACAACATAGTTGTGGCTTCCTCCAAAATATGCTGGCCACAGGATCAAATAGATGTGCTAGTAGCTATAATTGTTCTGCGGTTTGCTGCAGCTGCATTCACCTCTCAGCAATGTTGAGAGATAGCACTGAACATTGGGTGAGCCAAAGTTCTGCCACAGAAGTTATGAAAAAAATATTGTCTAGAGCCTGAAAACGATAACTCTGTATGTCTTTGCTGTGTATGTTGTGGGGGGAGGGGCATGTGCTTGTGCACAAAAGCAATACTAATGCTCCTCTGTGAATGTTATTGTCATTATGCAGATGGATAACATGAAATGGCTAATGCTACACAAGAAGTCCATGACACAATCAGGACTAGCACCCAAGAATTAGTAGTACCCAAGTCCGTGCTCATTCAGTTAGACCACACAGTCTCCCAAGTAAAAGAGAAGTTATCAGAACCACAGCTTGGGTAAGTCTTTTTGTAGTGATGCAGTAACAGCTTTAATATACAATGCTATCATATTTCTCTGAATGCATATGATGGTCTTTGGGATGCTAAGGAGAGCTATGAGAACAGGTTACATTGGCTCATTTGTCTCCTCTTTCTTTCCCCACAGCCCCACCTTTGTCTCTGTCCGTTTATCATCCAGATAAAGAAGGAACCCACAGCCCCTTCTCTAGAACTCTTTTTGATTCCTATCTCAAAGCAATCAAAGTGAGTCCCCAAAGATAAGCTCCACTCCCATGCCAGGCCTTCTGGAACCTGAGTTCTACTCTAAGCTACATGCTAGTTCTGTCTCACCCTGAACTCTGTGATTGGCTCCATGCTTCTTCTGTCATTCTACTCCCAAGCTCTGCTCTGGATTCTAAGTTAACTGTGCTTCTCTCAGCTGCCTGTCCCCTTCTGCTTTTCAAAGAGAGGAAAGAACTTCCAGCATAAGGCAATCGGACAGGTATCTTTAGGCAGGTCAGGGATGGAGGAGAGGTTCATGGCAGAGGAGAGCAGAGTTGGCTAGGACTGGCTCTGCAAAGGAGACCTGACCTTTCCTCCCCATAACAAGACACCCTTTGATATCCCAGCCACAGCTTCCTATGGAAACTGGCTAGTCCTGAGGACTTGAAATATCTCCAGTCTGGCCAATGCCTTAAGAATTTCTTAAAGGTTATTACACCTTTCCTGTGCATAGAGGAGACATTCTTTGTATCCAATACAGACTGGAAAGTTGCATGTGGGTTCTGTATCATGCAGTAGAACTACAGACCATACAGGTGGAATTATACATTCAATAGACAAAGCTATCATATGTGATGTGGCAACTGGTGGGAATCTCCTCCTCTTATGTGGAACACTAGTCAGGGTATGTGACAGAGTAAAGGTTGGAAGATGGGCTATGATATGGGGCAGAGTTAAGGTTGGTGTGGATACTTCTGAGTTTGTAGTATGGTTTTTTAAGGTATAATATTCTTGTGGCATGCTAAAGGACAATATATTCTCTATCAATTCTCAATACGTTTTTTGTCTTGAAATAGGTATTATAAAGCTTCTAAAAAATGAGCTGACTGGATTACCAGACTTCAACATTAGTTTATAATAATTATTCCATGGGGTCCCCTGAAAGCAGTGTCCATGTATTATATTGGCATAGATCACAGAGTCGAGAATTATGACAGCTATTCTGTAGAACAGGGTTTCCCAGAGAATTACTCATCAAACAAGAGTTTAATTTTACTTCTAAGTAAAGATAATGATATGACACTCCAGGGATCAAGTACATCTGTCTGTCAACTATAGCTCAATGACTCAGAAGAAGGTTTTATATAAACATAGAACAGAAATGGGTGTAAATCCTCTTAAATGGAGGGACAAACCTTTCCTCTTTCCTATTCTTTGTCTAAAGGGAAGTACAGATAGGCTAAATGGCTTTTTGAAAATGTGCTTTTGAACCTATGGGGTGAAGTCCTGACTCCTCTGAAGTCAATTGCAAAACTCCCATTGACTTCAATGGGGCCTGGATTTCATCCATGGATTTTGTCTGTGTCTTTGAATTAGAAGGCACATAACTAAACACTGACAAACACTAAAATGCTTTAATCACAATCATTCACTTTATGCAATGGTGAGTAACTTGGGAGTATGGTAAAACAACCTATACACTTCCAAAATCCAGGACAGTCTGTTACCTGTGACAAGTGGAAGGAGAAAGATAATTTACAGTCAGTAAGATACAGTCAGAGCACTTTAATTATTGTCTACAGCAAGTTCATTTTAAAGGATCACAGATAGTGTAATTCAGTTAATTCCAGAGTGGTATTTTGTAACTATATAACCAGTTAGTATTTAAGCATTGATAAACAACAGTTAAATACAAGTATGCTGCAAACTACTGCAACACATTTTACCTTTAGTGCTTTTGCAGAGCTGTCACTAGTAGCTTATCTCACCAAAGAAGGCAAAATTCTTTAAAGAGATCGCATTTTCCCTTCAGCCTCATAAAGCCCCAGTAGGCACATTTCTGAAAACATTTGAGAGCAATAGAGCCAGCTGTGCACCACCAGATGTGAAAGGTCAGATCAGATCAGTCTCATTTTAAAATTACTTGAATTGACAGAAATATTGTTTTGATACAATAGAATGATTCACAACTCTAGTAAAGGCTGATGCCAAGTTTTTAAATAGCTTTAATAAGCTAAGCAGCTCAGGAGTCAGAAGATGATGTGGCTGTGTGGTGCTGCTGAAGACTGTGACGTCCCCAATCAGCAATACATTAATTTTCACAAAGGATAAAGGAAGACATGACTGAAAGAAGTAGTGTGCCCTGATACTGTCAATCTTATCAGCATGATATTTCACTGACATTAGCTGTGAACTGACATAATGGCTACAAATTAAACAATGGGATGAAATTAAGAAAAGAAATTTTAGAAGGAAAAGCAGGAAATTAGTCAGATCTATGAAACTGGAACAATCTGTAAGGAGAGGTGGTGGAATTTCCATTTCTAGGAGACCGCACTGGTGAATATGCAATATAATGTAAATTCTGCAGTTGGATTGTAAATTCTAATTTATGAGATTAGAATACATAAGTAAAACTGAGTAGTCTTGAAAAGGGAGCTAAATTATTTTTTCCAGTCATTAGTTTCAAAAATATTGTATATGATTGTATCAAATACATGTTACACAGTGAACACAGAACTTTCTGGCCTAAAACAAAAGACCACTACCCCATGAACTAAGAAGAATCTCTGTTATCTGACTGTAATATTAAGACTTCTGTCTTCTTTGTAGGCCAACCCTTAGAGGGTAAGATAGTCATAAAATACTCACATGGTTCTAAATCCTTTCTTTCGTGGCCAATAGAACACATACAAACTAGTCAGCATATTGCTCACTGAACCAACACATTATAGCCCAGTAAGCCTATCTTCAGATATAGAACAGCCTTGCCCCTCCCACACCGGCCAATACTAATAGTCCTTGTGTAGAAATGGCCTCTGGATGTAGAGAAGTTGCAGATGAATGCCAGAACCACAGCTTATGTCCTCTTGTATGTCTGGTCCAACTGTCTCAAGTCATCACCTCATCTACTTGTAATTGTAATTTTTATGATAACTTCAGCCATTGTGTGAACTAACCACAATGTTCAGTAAATTCCAGGAAGTTGCACTAGATTATTCTCTGCAAAGGATCTATTATGTTTAGAGAAACCAAAAACTCCTGCAGGACTCCATAAACCACAATGCATAAACACAACATTTTAGCTGATGATATTGAGATGTCTAATTATCTAATCGAAGCATCATTATTTCTTATTTGTAGTATCATAGCTCCTTGGGACCCAGGTCATGGACCAGGACCCACTGTACTAAGGACTGTACGAACACAGAACAAAAAGATGGTCCCTGCCCCATAGAACTTACAATCTAAATACAAAATAAGACACAACAAATTAATACAGATAGATTGATGGGGGCGTGCAAGAAAACAATGAGGCAATAGTGGTCAGTATAATAGACAGTGGTCTCAACACACCAGCAGCCTACCCATTGTCAATTTTTTTGAGGCTTTATGGCAGAGGAGAATTTTAAGAAGAGATATGAAGAAGGACAATGAGTTAGTTTTGCGGATGATTACGGGAGCTTCTCCCAAGCATGGGAGCAGCATGGGAGAAAGTATGAAGGTGCTTGTCTAAAAATTTAACAAGTGGGGGATGGAAGCTGACATCATGGGCCAATTCGAGGCAGGAGATGGCCTTTCAATAATGAATAAGAAATGATAGGTAGTGTGGGGATAAATCATGAAAGGCCTTGATAGTGTAGAAAAGTAGATTATATTTGATATGATAGAGAAGTGGGACCCAGTGAAGGGTTACAAAGAGAGGGGTGATATCGTCAAAGAGAGGCTAGGAAAATTTTATCGTTGCAACAGCATTCTAGATGGATATAGAAGGGGCAAGATGACATTTGTCAAGGCCTATGAAAAGGATGTTGCAGATGATAAGAAGTTTTAGCTGTGTGTGAATGGATAGGAAAGGCTGTTTGTTAGAGATGTTATGCAGAAGAAATCTGAAAGACGTAGTCATAGCATCAGACATATCATGTGAATGCGTATACATTACAATCCCCTGCTTAGGCCCTCATTGGGGTTCCACTTCTGGGTTTTCAGCGCTAAGCTACTACTTGAGCTAAAGGAGTAACTCCTCCTGCTGGTGGCTGTAGTAGGCTCACATCCTGTTACAGTGGCCAGCCATTGGAAAGAATAAAGATGTACACTATGCTCTTGGGGTTACAAATGCAACAAGCTGAGGCATGAAAAAACATGTGCACAATAGTTTAAAAGTCAGTCTTAAGTGCCTGTCTCTTTGAAAATTTGTCCCTCACTTGTATATTCTAGTGTACTGAGAAAAGCAGATGTGTAGACTATTTCTAGCTCTGTAATGGACCCAGTGCATGATTCTGGGCAAATCACTCTTTTTCATCCTCACCTTTCCTTTTTTGTACCTTTTGCAAAGTGATTTGAGATATACAGATGAAAATCACTATCTAAGTGTTATATAGTGTTTAGGGCTGTCAATTAATCACAGTTAACTCGCGTGATTACCTCAAAAATTAATTGTGATAAAAAAATTAATTGTGATTAATCACCATTTTAATCGCACTGTTCAACAATAAAATACCAACTGAAATTTATTAAATATTTTGGATGTTTTTCTACATTTTCAAATATATTGCTATCAATTACAATACAGAATACAAAGTATACAGTGCTCAACTTATATTGTTTTTATTACAAATATTTGCACTATGAAAATGATAAACAAAAGAAATAGTATTTTTCATTTCACCTAATACAAGTACTGTAGCGCAATCTCTTTATCGTGAAAGTGCAGCTTACAAATCTAGATTCTTTTTGTTACATAACTGCACTCAAAAACAAAACAATGTAAAACTTTAGAGCCTACAAGTCCACTCAGTCCTACTTCTTGTTCAGCCAATCGCTAAGACAAACAAGTCTGTTTACATTTACATTTACACTTCTTATTTACAATGTCACCTAAAAGTGAGAACAGGCATTCGCATGGTACTTTTGTAGCTGGCATTGCAAGGTATTTACATGCCAGATATGCTAAAAATTTGTATGCCCCTTCATGCTTTGGCCACCATTCCAGAGGACATGTTACCATGCTGATGATGCATGTTAAAAAAATAATGCATTAATTAAATTTGTGACTGAACTCCTTGGGAAGAATTGTATGTCTCCTGCTCTGTGTTTCACTCAGATTCTGCCATATATTTCATGTTATAGCAGTCTCAGATGATGACACAGCATATTGTTCATTTTAAGAACACTTTCACTGCAGATTTGACAAAATGCAAAGAAGATACTAATGTGAGATTTCTAAAGATAGCTAAGGCACTCGACTCAAGGTTTAAGAATTTGAAGTGCCTTCCAAAATCTGAGAGGGATGAGGTGTGGAACATGCTTTCAGAAGTCTTAAAAGAGCAACACTCCAATGCAGAAATTACAGAATCTGAATCACCAAAAAAGAAAATCAACCTTCTGCAGGTGGCAACTGATTCAGATGCTAAAAGTGAACATGCATTGATCTGCACTGTTTTGGATCATTATTGTGCAGAATGCATCATCAGCATGGATGCATGTCGTCTGGAATGGTAGTTGAAGCATGGAGAGACATGAATCTTTAGAGCATTCGGCACGTAAATGTTTTACAATGCCAGCTACAACAGTGCCATACAAATGCATGTTCTCACGTTCAACTGACATTATAAGCAAGAAGCAGGCAGCATTGTCTCCTGCACATGTAAACAAACTTGTTTTTCTGAGCGATGTCCTGAAGAAGTAGGACTGAGTGGACTTGTAGGCTCTAAAGTTTGATATTGTTTTATTTTTGAATGCATTTATTTTTTGTGCATAAATCTACATTTCTAAGTTCAACTTTCAGGATAAAGAGATTGAACTACAGTACTAGTATTAAATGAATTGAAAAATGCTATTTCTTTTATTTTACAGTGCAAATATTTATAATAAAAATAAATATAAGGTGAGCACTATACACTTTGTATTTTGTGTTGAAATTGAAAACAATATATTTGAAAATGTGCAAAACATCCCAAAATATTTAAATAAATGGCATTCTATTATTGTTTAGCAGTGTGATTAATCACCCAATTAATCGTGATTAATTTTTTTAGCGCACGGTTAATCGCGATTAATTTTTTTAATCGCTTAACACCCCTAATAGTATTATTATAAGTGTAATTCTCTTTCCAAAACAATTCTACCTTCAACATGATACAAATCTCAGCTAATCTCTTTAGCAATGGGATTTTATTGTCAACCGGCCCATCGGCAATTCTACAACATGACTCCTGACTACTAGACAAACTTCATTTACCACTTTCTTTCCTTGTTGCAGATTGCACATGTAATGTCACATTCACAGCTTATTCTCTAGAGGCAGCTATAATCAACATCAAATTGCAGAAGATAAAAACAAATTACTGTGTACTATATGTGGCACCCAGTTCACGGATTAGATGACGGAGAAATTTGGTGTGAAACCAACTTCCACAAAACCTTTTATCTTTGTGAATGGAAACAGCTCTTATTTAATTATGTTACTTATCGCTTTTCAGAATTGAGCTGTCGAGTCTAACGGAAAAAAAAAGTCAATATCAACTGTATAGCAAATTAACCAAATTCTGTGTATATTTACCCATCTTTTCTATAAGCACAGCCATAATAGACTATTTTCTCCACTGATAAATGTTAGACATAAGTACACCCCCCAACCTTCAAGCTATAACGTCTTCCAGTGAAATAGTATTTACTTGTAAACGTCTAAAGGTGCTAAGCACCTCCTGTGAAGTGTTTAGCAATGTCAATGTTCATTCATTTCAATGGGACTTAGAGCACTCATCATGTGCTCGGAGACACACAGTACGTCGCAGGATTAGACACTTTATACTTGTGGAATGGGTGATTTAGCTGGAGAGCTGAGCCACTAAAGACCTGCCTAGTGAGACTGGCAGCAAACAGGGGGCAGCAAGAGCAGAGAGAGTGAGAGAGAGTGCAGGATAGCAACCAACTGACAGGAGGCACTCACGAGAGGTGAGTGCACACCATCACATGAGCACATTAATTGTATGTAGACCATTCAGTAATGACATGTCAGAAGGTAACAACCTCTGGTCTCTACCATCCTGGACCAGAGTGGAGTAGCTCCAAATTCTATTAACAATCCTCTGAGCAATCCAGTCTGCCATTCTGATTGGCTTCCTGGCCCACCTGGAAAAAGGGAATGTGCTGTCAAAGTTTTATTTTACCTCTCTACTGAAGGTAACCTACTACCAGTTCTTCCATTACTCCCCATTATAAAAGCAGGGAATACTCAAACTGGCAATATCTTATTCAGTGATTTTAAAAAAAAAAGACAAAAAGGACTTGTGAGATTTCCAGACTAGTGGACATAGTTAAAGTTCTTTTTGCCTTTTTTTTCTTTGCATGTGAAAGAATTTCTGATAACTAGCGAGACTTATGTTTGCCTACCAAAGCAAAGCAAACCTCACAGCATTTTGGGCTTCACTTAGCAGAGATGGAGACTTGGAAACACGAGGAAGACAGGTCAGACTTGGAAAAGAAGGAAAAGGGGACCAAGCGAGATTGTTTAGAGGAAAGTCAGAGAGAAGAGGTTGAAAAAGATACAGGAAGAACTTGTGTGTTGCTCCTTTTGTCACTCACTCTTGCTCTGAACAAGATCTTCAAGAAATAGGAATTCACTTGGGAAAATACAAAAGGACAGAATGAAGCAGAGTTTTTATAAAGAGACAAAAGAGAGGTTGGGGTCAAGATAAGAACAGATCCAGAGCAGAGAGGGGGAAGGGATATCTAATCCTTTGGAGCAGGAGACAAGAAAGGGGTGGCTGCTTTGAAATCAGAAAACAAAGGAGAAAAATCAAGGCATGAGAGCATGCATGAGCAGACAGCCATGGGTACCCATCCAATCTCAAAGGGCTGTTAGGCCCTCTGCTATTTGTGTTCCTTTTCACATGCTGTATATGATCTATCTACCTTTCCTAGTAATTGTCCATGAATACAATATGCAGTATATCTAGTGTGATCCTTTAAAAATATTCAGCAGTACTTTTGGCCTTTGGACTCAAAGGAACCTAGGAGAACTGAGCATCCAGCTTCCACTTTAGTTTCACTTATCTCCCTTTTGAAAATCCCACCCTGCATTCTTTCATTAGTCTCACTCACTATAAGGCCCTGTTTCTGCATTCCTTTCATACCCAAAACTCCCAACAAAATCCATCGGCACTTCCGGTGTGAAAGGAGTAGGTCAGGACCTTAGATAATCCTCTGAGGATTTCATTTTGAGAAACTGAATTAATACTTAATGTTCTTCCAGCTTTAAAAAAAAATGCCATTCTAAATTGTAAGAGAAGCTATTCAGGCGGAATATTTACCATCCTGGACAGTGGCTACTAATTTAAAATATTTATGCATAAAAGGAGAAAGCATTAAAAAAAGCTTGTGTGTTGTAATTTTGTTATTCACAGACTGCTTTCAACTGCAGGAGTACAAGGTCAATAGATGTTGTTGTTTTATGGGCAGCTAGCCAGCCAGTGCACAAAGTCTGAAGTGTCTGCAGCTTAATTCTTTTTTGAAAAATAAACTGTAGCTCCATGGGCTTCTAGAAGAGGTCCAAATGGCATTCTAATATCACTGAGGAGGTGAAGCTGTGACAGTTTTCCAGCTTAGCACACACTTTCTAAAATGTGTTACTTGTTCTATGTATAATAAAAGTCACTTCTGTCCCTGATTGCTATTTACCCATTTGATTTTGATGTAGTCTGAGTCAAAGATACTATAAATCTCTGAGATGGCAAGTGAAAACTTACTTGATTTAGTAAATAATACAAGGCCTGATCCAAAAACCCATTGATATCAATGGAATTCTTTCCACTGACTTCAATGAGCTTTCACACTGGACCTTAGTAAGGGCTAGATTGTGCCTAGTCCAGATGTAGCTTTACAGGAAAGTAGGAGGGAGGGAGGATTCCACTCACTCAATTACATTCCTTGGATCACAGCTCTGGGAACACATAGTGGCTTCATAGCAGATACCCACCTCAGGAGCAAGTAGGGTAGAGATAGGTAGAGAGTACACAGGTCAAAGGCTCTCTTCCTTCTACATACCAGACAAAGGACTTGCAGGGGGAAATATACAGCACGCTATAAATTGGTGTCATTTTCTTGCTAAAACCACTTCCAGTGCAACAGCGGAGTCTGGAAGGAATTCCTGAGAAATGTCACTAGATATTTTCATTTGAATTTCTTGTATATCTTTGTGCTGAAGCTTGCAATGAAGCGGAACTTGTTCTGTATATTAATACTTTTCCATCTGTCTATAAGTCTTAACTAATTGGGCCCCAATCCAGCAAAGCACTGTAGCATATGCTTATCTTTAAGTACGAATAGTTCCACTGACATTGAGGACTACTCATCCCACCCTTGATATATCAGTACTAACCAACTACCACCCAGTGTCAAACCTACCATTCCACAGCAAACTCATACAGAAGCTAGCCAAAGACCCAACCATAAGCTCACCTAGGTGAAATTAACATTCCGGCACAATCTGGATTTAGGGCAGGACATGGAACTGAAGCCATTTTGGTGGCACTGATGGATGACCTCCTTCAGACAATGGATAGAGGACAGACATCCATTCTCATCCTTCTGGACCTCTCTGTAGCATTTGACACTGTGGATCATGAGATTCTGGTGTTTCACCTGAGAGAGGAATCAGGGTGTGACAGGTTGGGTCACAGAGACCCCCTTGGGACTGTCATCTGATGTGCCAAGACTACCTCTGAGCCTGTATTATCTGCCAGTTTGGGCCTCCAGAACCCTGTCTTGTTCAGCCAGATTCACTAATATGCTGCAACACAGACCCAGGGTCTGACCCACGCCCCCAAAGTTGCAGACTTAACTGGAAATGGCTTAGCAAGAGCCCCTGTCTCTAGCACCCAGACACCCAGCTCCCAGTGAGTTCTAAACCTCAAATAAATCTGTCTTGCTCTGTATAAAGCTTATACAGGGTAAACTCATAAATTGTCTGCCCTCTATAACACTGATAGAGAGATATGCACAGCTCTTTGCTCCCCCAGGTATTAATTACTTACTCTGGGTTAATTAATATGCAAAAAAGTGACTTTATTAAGTATAAAAAGTAGGATTTAAGTGGTTCCAAGTAATAACAGACAGACCAAAGTAAGTTACCTAGCAACATAAAACAAAACACGCATGTCTAAGCCTAATACAGTAGGAAACTGAATACAGATAAATCTCATCCTCAGAAATGTCCCAATAAGCTTCTTTTACACTTGATTCCTTCCTAGTCTGGGCCCAATCCTTTTCAGACCAATGTTGTAATTTATGGGCTGGATCCAGCAATCACTCACACCCCCGTAGTTACTGTCCTTTGTTCCAGTTTCTTTCAGGCATCTCTTTGGGGGTGGAGAGGCCATCTCTTGAGCCAGCTGAAGACAAAATGGAGAGACTTTCAGGACCTTTTATATTCTCCCTCTTGTGGGTGGAAACCCCTTTGTTCTTCTGTGCAAAGTCACAGCAACAAAATGGAGTTTGTAGCCACATGGGCAAGTCCCATGTCCATGAATGATTAAGCTTTTTGCAGGCCAATGCCATTGTTTACATGTTAGTTTGAATGTTCCCAGGAAAGCTCAGATGTGGATTGACATCTCCCAAAGTTCATTGTCAGTTAAGTGTTTTTTGATTGGGCACTTACTGAGAATAGTCCTTTCTCAAGAAGCTGACCAAATGCTTCACTGAGGCTACTTAGAATCAAACACATTGAGATACAAATACATAGCCAATATTCATAATTTCAAATACAAAAATGAAACACACATACAGATAGCATAACCATAACCAGCAAATTACAACCTTTCTATAGACACCTTACTTGACCTCCTTGTACAACATTTGGTGCAACTATAGGACCTTGGCTGCAACAATGATCTATATGGTAACATGTCAATAACGTCACACAGGGGTCAAGGTAAATGCACTAAAATAGCTTTAGTCCATCCTAGAGGGACACGTACAGTGAGTAGTGATAAGAAACTCAACCTCCTGCACTAGATCCCTCATTTGTGGAGTCCCACAAGGCTCAATTCTCTCTCTAGTCCTTTTCAACATCAACATGCAGCCACTGGCTGAACTGGTGAAATGACAGACTCAACTGCCAGCAATATGATCACCGCTATCACCAGCATGGCCCGGTACTTGGTAGAAATCAGCTCATGGATGAAGGAAACAGCTGGCTGAAGGTGAACCTTAGCAAGACAGAGGTGATGATGGTGGGCAAAGGAAAATATTTTGAAGAGTTTGAAACCATGGTGCAATATCCTTTGGCTGAAGGTTCACGCCCACAATTGGTCAATTCAATACATAGTCTCTTGGATTCCTCACTGATGCTAAACTCTTGTATAGCAGCATGCACAAGTACCACTTTCTATTATCTTTGGTCAGTTAAGAGACTGCATACCATCCTGGCAGATGATGACCTAGCCTCAGTTATTCACGCCTTCATTATTCATCAGTTCTTGGCTGGACTACAGCAAGATACCAGGGCTTGAAGCCTTGAGCACTTATGAAACTCCAGCAGATACAGAACACTGCAGCGTGCCTCCTCCGCAATGCTGTCTACTGCAAAGCATATCAAGCCTGTCCTCTGCTTTCTATAATGTCTTTGTGTAGAATTTCACATCTGATTCAAGGTCTTATTTTCAAGGCTGTCCATTGCCTGAGCGAAGAATATCTAAGATCTAAGGATGAATATTTTGATTTACAATTTCACTCCTCTGGCATACTGGAACTCTCTGCAATAAGGTTAAAATATTATCTGTGTGGGATACAGAACTTTCTCAGGGTCCAGTCTGAGACTGGAATGAATTCCCCCTGTGACGTTGCACTCCATAATGTTTTATGGAAATATGCTTATGGGTGTGAATATAATATAACTGGAATATGCTTCATTCAAAAGGTGTCTTGTAAGATATCATTACAAAGCTTATAATCTACTGAGTGTGTTCATCCTATTTGTTTGCATCTAATATTTCTATGTCTGAAGTTAGGAAAATAAGATATAAACTTGTATTACTGATGTAAACTCATTAAGTGTAAGCCATTAAGGGTGCTTCAGAATCAATGACCTGTAAATGTCTCTGTTTACTTGCAAACCTGCCTGGGTGCGTGCGAGCCAGCCCTGGAAGAATGGAAGCTGGGGTCTCATAGGACATGTGAACATGTCACCCGATACTGGAATTGATCTTAAACCTGGGGCTTTTCCCTTTAGAAAAAGGGATGGGGACCCAGAGAAACAAAAGATTCCCGCCTTGTGCTGGAGATAGAAAAGGGGTGGAACAGAACAAAGGGGCTGTCAGTCATGAGAACACCCCTGCTTTCCACCTATGCTGAAATAACAAGGACTGTATGTAGGAAGGATTGGGCCCAGACTAGGAAGGAGTCTAGTCTGTGAAAGAAGCTTATTGGAACCTCTCTGAGGTTGAGATTTTACCCGTAAACAGTTTCTTAATGTATTAGCCTTAGACTTGTGTGTTTTTGCTTTATTTTGCTTGGTGACTTACTTTGTTCTGTCTGTTATTACTTGGAACCACTTAAATCCTACTTTTTATACTTAATAAAATCACTTTTGTTTATTAGTAAACCCAGAGTAAGGATTAATACCTGGGGGAGCAAACAGTTCTGCATATCTCTCTATCAGTGTTATAGAGGGCAGACAATTTATGAGTTTACCCTGTATAAGCTTTATACAGAGCAAAATGGATTTATTTGGGGTTTGGATCCCATTGGATGCTGGGTGTCTGGGTGCGGGAGATAAGTGACTTGCTAAGCAGTTTTTGGTGAAAGTCTGCAGCTTTGAGGGCATTGACCAGACCTGGGTCTTGTGTTGCAATAAGCTAGCATGTCTGGCTCAACAAGGCAGGGTTCTGGAGTCCCAAGCTGGCAGGTAAAATGGGCTCAGAGGTAATTCCAGCATGTCAGGTAACAGTCCCAAGGGGGCCTCTGTGACTGAAGCTGTCACACTCCCAAAAACTAAGAAGCATCACAAACCTCACCACCTTCTGCTCCAAGTATAATATTTTTGACCTTGCCGTCTCTAACATAAATTCATACTAACATGTATATTAAAAAAAAACTTCCAAAACTAGCTTTGCACAAGCTTCTATCTCTAGGGAAACAATGAGAGAACAAACACCACATGAGAGATGTTAGTCACGTCACTCAATGCACTACTGAAAGGCACTCAAATGCTTTAGTGATGAGAGCAGTACAAGAACCTATATAGAACAGAGCATGTCTAAAGTTAAACATTTGCTTCAGTGTTTTGTTGGATCTGGGCCTTATATAGCACCTGTCATCCTCAAGTTACTAAGGGTGTTAGTCTCTCTCTAGCATGTCAAATTGGCATATTCCATAAGCACTAGCATTTGCATACACAAAAGGATTATATGTGTTCTTTCCAGAGAAGCAAAGGAGATTTTTAAGATAGATATTCTTGAATTCTTATTCTATTAAAATTATAGATGAAGGTGAAGAGACGACATAATATGCAGTATCTCAATTGCAAAGACCTTTCTGTACAACTCAGATGATTGACTGGCAAAGTCAATAAGTATGAGATGAAGGCTAGATTCCAAAAATAATCATAGGATCTGTACTCTAAAAGAGTACAACACATTGCATTATAGAAAGGGCATTGCTGAGACTGAAAAGGAGCAATGGAGGACAATCAACATTATTTAGGGTTTTCAGACTCTGAGTTATGAAGAAAGATTAGTCAGCGCAGAAAAAAGTACAGACGGATCTTACAGAACTATATCACATCTGGAAAGCAGAGGAACAGATTAATGTTGGGAAACTTTAACATTCTAACTAATTCAAAAACATGATGTCTTGGTGTTAGATTGCAGTTGGGAAAGATATTTAACTGTTTCAGTATAATTTCCATCCATGAATTTGCAAGTGCTGCAGTCTACACCCAGTCAGGAATGAGTTGGCTTTTATGGAAAGGGAGGAATAACTCAAAGTTTACAAATGCCTTTTCCTCTTCTTTAAAAATCTCTGACTCTCTGGGCTTCATAAATTCAACCCCAAAGGTTTGAGGTTTCATAAGAGTAATGGTTTTATCAGAAATACCTGAAGCAGAAGAAAGGTTCCAGTTCAGTTCATATAGCTTCTCCTACCAATGAGTTCCCAGTTCTTTGTATCCCCTTCCCCCCTCTGTATGTAGTACTTATCTAGCAATGTTGACAGAAGACATTTTCACTTGAATTCTGCTACCCCTATTACCATTGTGAGGGAAGCACGGTGTTCCGGGGCAGCCAAGATGTAAGTGAAAAGGGGAGAAAGGAAAACACTAGGGAAGAGAGAAAAAACAAAGAGAGGAAGTGACCAGAAAAAGAAATTGCTTACTATTAAATCTCTTTATTATACTGCCCATATTTCACCTTCCAGCCTAGTCAATTGAAAATCTAATGGCAGGTTTCAGAGTAGCAGCCGTGTTTGTATGTATCCGTAAAAAGAAAAGGAGTACTTGTGGCACCTTAGAGACTAACAAATTTATGAGAGCATAAGCTTTCGTGAGCTACAGCTCACTTCATCGGATGCGTATTTTCCACTGTATGCATCCGATGAAGTGAGCTGTAGCTCACGAAAGCTTATGCTCAAATAAACTTTGTTAGTCTCTAAGGTGCCACAAGTACTCCTTTTCTTTTTATGAAAATCTAATGTGATATAGAAAATTTCAGGGAAGAGGAAGGGACTATGAGAAACAGAATTGCCATAAATAATTTTGTCTTGTCAAACAGCCATACATAAGAACATAAGAATGGCCAGACTGGGTCAGACCAATGGTCCTTCTAGCCCAATATCCTGTCTTCCAATAGTGGATAATGCCAGGTGCTTCAGAGGGAATGAACAGAACAGGGGAATCATCAAGTGATCCATCCCCTGTCACTCATTCCCAGCTTCTGGCAAACAGAGACTAGGACACCACCCCTGCACATCCTGGCTAATAGCCATTGAAGCACCTATCCTCCATGAACTCATCTAGTTCTTTATTGAACCCTGTTATGGTCTTGGCCTTCACAACATCCTCTGGCAAGGAGTTTGACAGGTTGACTGTGCGTTTGTGAAAAAATACTTCTCTTTGTTCGTTTTAAACCTGCTGCCTATTAATTTCATTTGGTGACCCCTCTTTCTTGTGTTGTGAGAAAGAGTAAATAACACTTCCTTATTTACTTTCTCCATTTTAGTCATGATTTTTATAGACCACTATCATATCCCCCCTTAGTCATCTCTTTTCCACCCTGAAAAGTCATAGTTTTCTTCATCTCTTCTCATCTGGAAGCTGTTCCATGCCCCTAATCATTTTTGTTGCCCTTTTCTGTACCTTTTCCAGCCTCATGTTAGTGTCACCAAGACTTTAATAGTTTACTATTTATTTGTCTTCTGTGCTGTTGGTATGCATTGTGCTTTACAAGATCTTTTACCCAAGGAGATTTCAATCCAAGGCCTGATCCTTTATACACTTATGCATGAGAGTAACTTTATAATCTGAGTTTATTCCATTGAACTCAGCAGGACACTCAAGCACATAATGTTATGCATGTGTATTTGTGGAATTGGGGCCTAAGTTAGACATAGCTTAGGGAGAGGGAAACAAAAGGAAAGAAAAAAACATGTGATTAGTTTTGGGGGAGGGGTTAGTAGGTGTTTATTAGTTCAGTTTTTTTGTTTTTTTTTAAGTAAGTTACATTTTGGGGGCTGGAGGTAGGAAGGGGAGATGCAACACCCAGAGTTGACAACACAGGAGAAGATATTAATAATGGAAGTCCAGATAAAGGAAGTCTAAGAGGACAGCAATGTTTTCTGAAACAGTGGTTTCTTACTTTCTTCAAACCATGGCTTCCCTCCTACAAAGCCTCCTTATTTGGCTTTTGAGGTTTGGTTTCATGGCTGAACAGTTCTGCCAACCTCTCTGCTAAATTCTGAGCTGTCTCTACTACATTCTAATTTTTACTGCGTTGCTGGGATTATAATTTTGCAAAGGGGAAACCATACCTCCAGAATTCTCAGTCCAAAGCCCATGTATTTGGACCTGAATAAAAAGCACAGTTCTAGTGGCTGTGCCTCATAAGAAAAAGGCATCCAGCAGGACATAAATCCTTGCAAACTTTCTTTTTTAAGAAAGCATATTTATTGAAAAAGCATGACTTTAGGAAAAGAGATTGTCAGGGTTTTGTCTGGCTAAAAGCATTCAAAGATCAGGAGTAATTACAGAGGATATTACTGAATGTCACAGCTTTATACATCAAGATGCATTTATGCAGATTGCAGACATTAATGATAAAGCTGAATACTTAAGAATCTCAGTTCCATGTGCCCAGTTTGCTTCGAATTAATGTATCTGCATGGTACACTATACTATACAGCATAAATATATAAATATAAATATATAAAAATATGAATTCAAAGTAAGTTTTGATGATGATCATTTAGAATTACAAATGCACTCCTGGCCAAATGTTGTTTAAAAGTAGCAATGACATGCTTATGGGTCCCCAAATTTGAAATATATTAAAATGGGTTATGATCTCCCAAACTTTTTGTGTGTTTTTGTGGCTACTCTGTCTTCAGAATTATTCAAAATATGCTGGACCCATTCAAACTATTCAAAGGTTATCTATGTTTGTCTGAACTGTCTATGCCTAGAGCTACATAACAGGTTTATTGACACAAATTAGGATTACTCACACATATTCAATTATTTTGTGGGGAATAAAGCAGTGGGGAAAATTTTCAAGACAGACTTATCCATAAATGCCAAAATCCTTTCTAGCTGATGTTGCATGGGGAGAGTCCTCCACAATCCAATTTTGCTTTCAAAGCTCTGATTGTTTGTTTATTTTATAGCACCCAGATTTATGATAGATGCTCTGCACAGATTCA
This sequence comes from Lepidochelys olivacea, assembly GCF_965140295.1. Classification (NCBI taxonomy): domain Eukaryota; kingdom Metazoa; phylum Chordata; order Testudines; family Cheloniidae; genus Lepidochelys; species Lepidochelys olivacea. Next base: position 36,053,951 of record NC_140411.1, on the reverse strand, counting down.
GAATGAGATTAGGACAGTGTATGTAGTGCATTCCCACCATTCTATGTGCTCAGCAGCCTTAAACCCACCAGATCTGGCCACAGGAGTTTCTCTTCTGTGTAAGGGAATCTTCAGAACCTGCTGTAGTTGCTGTTGTGCTAATAACCTCACAGCTGCCAACAAAATGGGTGTGGCTGGGATGAAGGCAGTGTGGCAACGGCTACCTTACATTTTAAGTATCTCTACATAGTAACTGGGTAGTGTAATTTCCAGCTTGTGTAGACGTACATGCACTAGCTATGTTCAAGCTAGCACTTAAAAATAGTAGTGTGTCTGTGACTAGTCCAAGCCGAGTGTAGTAAGATGAGGCCCTGAAACATAAATCCTGGTATCAGAGGCCCGGTCTGAGGCCTGAACCAAAGGAATGGTCAAGACTTTGCTAAAATAAAGCAAAGTTAAGCTGTGAGCCAAAGGCAGGCAGGCCCTGCTCACAACAATTGGCAAGAAGAAGGCCGCTACTTGGACGTATACAAATATCTAAAGGGTATCAAGCACTAATAGAATTAATATGGACCAGGATGACACCAGAACAATCCAGTATGAACACATTCTACAGAGATAATGAGGAACAGGCTGACCCATCCTAAAAGACAGGGTCAAAAGGATAATAGGGTGGATAGACTTGTTTGTTCAAACCAACATGTACCAGGAGAGAGGCAGCACCCCAACACACAGAGGGGTTGTACCTTGCTACGTAGCGGGGTTGCACCTCAATATTTCAGGAGTAATGTGTAACTTGTTTGTACCCGTGTATAAGAATGCAACCCTGGGGCAGTGTCTTTGTTCAGCCTAGGGGCAGTGGAGTGTCCTGCCACTGACTGAGTGAGTCCATTGTCAGGGAGCACATATGTACTAGCAGAACTGTAGACATCTGATCCAGGGAGCTAGAGATTGTGTTTCATTTGGCAATAAACCTGGCCGGGTGCCTTTATACCTTATCTGAGTCTGTGGTCATTGGGGGTTCTCTCGGGATCTGCTGTGTCAGCTATCTGCGCAGAGCAGAGGCAGCACACAGAGGGAACACACACGCAGCTGATCGTTATCAACATTGGATAGAGCAGAGCACCACATCGGTGGCATCTGACAACTTTGGGGTTACTTGCTCTGACAACACCAAGGACCATGCCACTGCAGCCACTCTGCTGCATTGACTCAAGCAGAGTTAGCATATGTATGTCTGCCCAAAATGGAAATCACACACCCCAGCTATTTAGACATATCCTTGGAGTCATTAGCAGTCAGTAAAAATTAGTGCAGCCTTTGCAAGCCTTCAGACTGTTCTCAGTTTCCCCAGGGACCTGACTGGTACCAAGACAACCTCAGGATTACAGGAGGAGCACTATGGTGTTTTACAGCTGCCTTTATCACCTCTTTAACACCTCTTCACCCTGTCTGAGTTATACCAAGGACTCCTCAGCTTCAGCCTAGCATCTGGGCTAAGGTATCTGCCCCCAAAGAATTTATAACCTAAATAAGGAAAAACTGAATGAAGGAGAAGTTACCCAATACAAGGTAATATGATTACTTTGTGTCATGAAACATATGGTATTTTGGAGGGAGCAAGATTGTCACTTTAAATGAATATTTTAAATAGTATTTGTTTTTGTTATATATTTCTTTGATTTGAAATGTTGAGTAGGGGAATGGGACATGGGACAAGAATGGGGTTTACTGGAGACTGGGCGAGCATGAGAAAATGGAAGGGGAATGAGTCATGGGCAAATATTAGATAGACACATTGGAGGGAGGGAAAGGAGTGGAAAAGTAAGGAACAAGGAAATGCAGGAGGAGCAGACTGGAAAAATGAATCAGTGACTTAAGGAATGGGAGGATACTCTGGCAAAGGTGGCTCTGTTGGGGTCACTCTCCCTTGATGTCATGAGATACTTCATTAAACACTATTCATATTACTAATTATGTATCAGACTTGTCAATGCCTTTAATCACATTGAGTAAAAACCTTATTGCACAAGTAGCCCCATTAATTTGAATGGCATGACTTATTGAGTAAGGGACTACTCAACCTGAGTAAGTCTACTTGGAGTGTAAGTTCTTTGGGACAGGGATCAATGCCCATCCCTTTGTCCCCAGTTTATATCTAATAATATGATCAGTGGTGTACACCACCCAGAAATAAAGCTAATTTTTACTCTTTTAAGCTCACAGAATTATGGATGGAATTTTCAAACATGCTCAAAGGAGTCAAACACCTAACTGTCTTTGAAAATCCCCTTTCGAAATCCCAGGATAGAACACTGAAATAGTAAGCTGTGAAGACACATCTGTTTTCCTGAAGCCAGCACTGAAATAATGCTGATGTTTTGACAGCAACCAAAATAAAACTATTTTGGCAACATGAGATGCTAGCCCACATAGATTTAAAATGTTGTGAGTAAATAGAAGTCATCATAATCATTTCAACTGCATTGAAGCCACAGGAGAACGACTAAAATTCTTTCTATGGGAAAAGACAAATCAGCAGAGGAAGTTATTTCCTGGTTTCTCATATGACATTATAAAAAATGAAGAGAAAAAAAACTGTTTAAAAAAATCACTTGAGTATTCTTTCAAATTAAATTATTCAAATTCCCTTAATGAAAGTCCTATAAAAATAAAATGCATTCATCTCTTGTAGTAGTATTCCACAACGATTTCTTCTTGACTGATGAAATGTCAGCACTGTCACATTAATAATTTTTTGCATTTCTTTTTATGGGAACATGCTTCAGATCTAGTCAATTCTGTTGTCTCTGGGGATATAGTTACGGTATACAATAATTCAATAAGGCTTTGCCAATATGAGTCCATACCAAGACAAATCAATTTAAGAAAAGTAATAATTATTTGGAAATGAGGTAACCCATGAAGGCTTGTTCATTTGTGTTCTTTTTCACTTGGAGTACAACAATGAATGACCACTGAGTTTTGGCACAGACAACCTCAGCAGATACCTCTCCATTTCAGAGTATTATTTTCTGCATTAAAAAATTATTTTCTGTGTCCATTCTGATTTTGTTTTTCATTGTTCTACAATTACCATGTGTTCCCTTCTTCAGCAGTTCAGTTATACCAGTTCAGATCACCATTGCTCATTAAATACACTCAAATATCTGCTTTCAACCTTTTTTTCTTTGGAAGACTACAGAAAGGTAGGTATATTACAATAATTATATATTTAATATTACAGATTTAATATGTTACACAAGTGAAAACTTGGACAAATTGCTATGGAGGAGTACAAAAGAATAGCACAAATATGTAGGGCCAAAATCAGAAAAACTCAGGCCCAAAATGAGTTACACCTACCAAGGGACATTAAAGGCAATAAGAAGAGGTTCTTTACATATATTAAAAGCAAGAAAAAGAGGAAATAAAGTGTAGGTCCTTTACTTAGCAGGGAAGGAGAGCTCATAACTGATGACAACAAGAAGGCTGAGTTGTTTAATGCCTATTTTGCTTCAGCCTGGTCTACACTGGGGGGGGGGGCGAGGGGGGGAATGACCTAAGATACGCAACTTCAGCTACAAGAATAGCGTAGCTGAAGTTGACATATTTTAGGTCAAATTACCTCACGTTCTCACAGCGTTGGGTCGACTGCCACCGCTCCCCCGTCGACTCCGCTTCCGCCTCTCGCCACGGTGGAGTACAGGAGTCGATGGCAGAGCAATTGGGGATCGATTTATCATGTCTACATAATCATTTCAACTGCACTGAAGCCACAGGAGAACAACAAAAATTATTTCTATTGGAAAAGAAAAATCAGTAGAGGAAGTCCCAGCTTCTGGCAAAAGGCTACAGACATCATCGTTGCCCACCCTGGCTAATAGCCATTGACAGACCTATCCTCCATGAATTTATGTAGTTCTTTTTTCAACCCTGTTATAGTTTTGGCCTTCACAAAAGAACATCCTCTGGCAAGGAGTTCCACAGGTTGACTGTGTGTTGTGTGAAGAAATACTTCTCTTTGTTTTAAACCTGCTGCCTATTTATTACATTTGGTGACCCCTCTTTCTTGTGTTGTGAGAAGGAGTAAACAACACTTCCTTATTTACTTTCTCCACATCAGTCATGATTTCACAGACCTCTATCATATTCCCCCTTAGTCATCTCTTTTCCATGCTGAAAAGTCCCAGTCTTATTAATCTCTCCTCATATGGCAGTCTTTCCATACCCCAATCATTTTTGTTGCCCTTTTCCAATTCCAATATTTTTTTTGAGATGGGGTATCCACATCTGCACGCAGTATTCAAGATGTGGGCATATCATGGATTTATATAGAGGCAATATGATATTTTCTGTCTTATTATCTATCCGTTTCTTAATGATTCTCAACATTCTGTTTGCTTTTTTTTGACTGCCATTGCACATTGAGTGGATGTTTTCAGAGAACTACCCACAGTGACTCCAAGATCTCTTTCTTGAGTGGTAACAGCTAATTTAGACCCCATCATTATCTATCTATCTATCTATCTATACTTTTCTTTATTTCTGTTTTCCTCTTAAGCCCCATCTTCCCCTTGCCCTGCTCTCATATGGATTATCTTTCTTGTTGGATATAGGTATTTGCTTTGAGAAACTATATTAGTGGTATAAAACTTAAACTTATATAGAATTTCCAATCTTCTAAGTGCTGTAGGAATATTACCTAATGAATCTTCACAATTTCCCTGTGAGGTAAGTGTTCTTACTATATTTTATCTCCTTCTCTCTTCTGAGAGGGCAATATGGAAATGGAAAGGCCATCCAGCACTACTTCTTCTCAACATGCTAAGATTTGGTTAATTTACTTGGGTTTTGGTTGCTAATCTGTCTGGGGTCTTCATTTAACTTTTTGAAAATCTTTAACTCTGCCACTACCAGTTTGTTTTTACTTGATATTCCAGTTTTAGGGCTATCACAGACATGATAGCAGAGCAACAGCTCTTCTATTGTTAAGGTTAAGATTGTCTTTCTGTTTAAAGCTCAACTCTTCTAAGTGATCTAAAATCCATATGGTTAATTGGATTCCTTTGACCGTGGTGCACCTCATGAGGTCACAGGGTTTTGTTATTTGGAAAAGGTTAGAATCATAGAATCATAGAATATCAGGGTTGAAAGGGACCCCAGAAGGTCATCTAGTCCAACCCCCTGCTCAAAGCAGGACCAATCCCCAACTAAATCATCCCAGCCAGGGCTTTGTCAAGCCTGACCTTAAAAATATCTAAGGAAGGAGATTCCACCACCTCCCTAGGAAACGCATTCCAGTGTTTCACCACCCTCCTAGTGAAAAAGTTTTTGCTAATATCCAACCTAAACCTCCCCCACTGCAACCTGAGACCATTACTCCTCGTTCTGTCATCTGCTACCACTGAGAACAGTCTAGAGCCATCCTCTTTGGAACCCCCTTTCAGGTAGTTGAAAGCAGCTATCAAATCCCCCCTCATTCTTCTCTTCCGCAGACTAAACAATCCCAGTTCCCTCAGCCTCTCCTCGTAAGTCATGTGTTCCAGTCCCCTAATCATTTTTGTTGCCCTCCGCTGGACACTTTCCAGTTTTTCCACATCTTTCTTGTAGTGTGGGGCCCAAAACTGGACACAGTACTCTAGATGAGGCCTCACCAGTGTTGAATAGAGGGGAACGATCACGTCCCTCGATCTGCTGGCAATGCCCCTACTTATACATCCCAAAAAGGCCATTGGCCTTCTTGGCAACAAGGGCACACTGTTGACTCATATCGAGCTTCTCGTCGACTGTAACCCCTAGGTCCTTTTCTGCAGAACTGCTGCCGAGCCATTCGGTCCCTAGTCTGTAGTGGTGCATGGGATTCTTCCATCCTAAGTGCAGGACTCTGCACTTGTCCTTGTTGAACCTCATCAGATTTTTTTTGGCCCAATCCTCTAATTTGTATAGTGCCCTCTGTATCCTATCCCTACCCTCCAGCATATCTACCTCTCCTCCCGGTTTAGTGTCATCTGTAAACTTGCTGAGGGTGCAATCCACACCATCCTCCAGATCATTTATGAAGATATTGAACAAAACCGGCCCGAGGACTGACCCTTGGGGCACTCCACTTGATACCGGCTGCCAACTGGACATGGAGCCATTGATCACTACCCGTTGAGCCCGACAATCTAGCCAACTTTCTATCCACTTCATAGTCCATTCATCCAGCCCATGCTTCTTTAACTTGCTGGTTTTGCTTCTCCAGTTAGGCTCGTCACAATCCTCATGTGCTTATTCTCACTCCTAGTAGATTACACTAAGCATGAGTAGACAGAGGTAGCAGGAGTTAACTGCCCCCAGTGGTAGTGTCTGAGCCCCGCTCTTGTGTTGCCAGGAACTGGAGGCCTTCTGCCCCTCTCGGGGGATCTGAGCCCATCTCCCTTCCCACCCTGAGGTGAGCTGAGTTATAGGGGTCGTGTCTCTTTCAGTGTTTATCTTAACTCTGCAGTTCCTGGTTTGCAGAAGATTGAGTTTTGCTGAACTCATTCTGGAAGGGCATGAGTGATCACTGGGTAACCTTAACTCTGTGTTAACTACATTTTTTGCCATTTAATTTGTTACAGTTAAAGATTTACTTTTTTCTATTGAATAGGCATAGGTATGTCCCTTTTTTTCTTTATAAACCACCTATCATTACCCATAACTATTAGTAAAACAGGTTACTTGGACAGAATTATTGCATTTAAGAAACGGCTCAATGTTTTTGTATCAAAGGCATCTTTTCTTTTATCTCTGTGAAAAACATAGTTTCTTTCATTCTTTTCAACTTTTATGCCATCTTTTGTGCAGCTAAGATTTTTAAATTGGATTTGAAGCATCTCCTCAGAGCTCTGCTATTAGTCATACAACAGAGCAGCCTCTGCCATTTTGTTTTCCTTTTAAAGAGAACAGTGCAATATCTTTTAGTGATGCCACATGAAGGTACATGTATTGTGCCAAATACAGCCATGGCAGAACACCATAGCCCTCAGTGTTGGCCAGCTTGGGCTCCACACACTCTTCATCACACAATTTCACATAACTGAAGGCAACCGGGAAATATATGCATTGCATTACATATGTTCCATTGCCTGATGTATTATTCAAATTTTGCTTTCTATGGAAGTCAATGAGAGATTATTGTCACATTGTTTCCTTGTCTGCCAAAAGAAGCAGGTAGCACACATTAACTTGATAATGTCATCATGAAAGCTTCATGCACATAAAATATACTAATTAAAATACATCATTGCTCTATATTGGCCTAAAACTGTTACTCGATGTATCATTTATTATTTATATTATGGTTGATACCGTTCGGCACTACTAAGATCTGGATCTCATTGTGCTAGGTGCTGTACAAATACGTACTAAGAGATAGCCCTTGCCCTGAAAGGCTTATAATGGAAATTGACAAAGGATGGTAGGAGAAATGGAGGCACAGAGAGGAAAAGTGACTTACCCAAGGTCAAGCAACAAGTCAATATCCCCGTTGATTTTGATTGGACTAGTCATGGTATAGAATAGCATTCAGCATGAGTAAGGATATTACAATTAGGCCCTGTCTTGTTATGATAAAAGCAATTTAGTGTCTATTTTTCAAAATTAGATGGAACAGATTTCTAAAGACTGGAAGAGGGGTGGTTTACATTTTTTCTCTCCTAGCATCACTGTAAGACAGAGTTAAGGTTGTCTAAATACCTTACCTGTGCATTTTCAGGCCTTAATTTGTTTGGGTTTCTTATAAGTTTAACTGTTACTCACAGTTTCCTTGGTTTGTAATGTTTGCGTCAGGGATAATCGTAATATTATTTTTTTGGCCTAAAATACTGATATGTACTCACAACTTTAACTCCAGCTAATATACCTTTTTAGCTGGAATATATACTAAAACTTAGATGTTTGAATGTTGCAAATAAGTGGATTCTTTGAGGGTCTCAGAAACCCCATTTTAAGTTTCTCCACTAAAATTGAGAAAGGGCTGGGAAGATTTCCTTGCCTGTACTGGATTTCATATCTTCCCTGACTTATCCCTTCACTTAAGTATTTGGAAAGCACCAAGGGTCAGGGATTGTTTAAAAAATTCCAACTGAAGGATACCAATGGGCAGTCCCTTCAAGATCTTCAGCCCCATTCCCACATTTGACATCACACAAGCTGAACACAATGAGCAGGCGCTGAATATAAGTTTTGCACAATCTGAACATTATATTTTCTAGGAATAGTATTCCTCTTAAAGTGCATTTTACATGTTAGTTGGCCAAATGTTTTATTCTTGTGTTTTTGAGGGTGTTTTTGCCCCCTTGTTTATGGTTTTGAGTAAGGAATGTTGATTAAATAGGAAAACAAAATTAATAGATTCCCCAGGCAGCACTGTTGGCACACAGGATTTATCGCAGGCCAGGAATGGAACAATTTTTATAGGAGTCCCTTGTTAAAATGTTGGCAACGCATCACAGGTTTTTGCTGAATTGTCAGCTTTTCCCAGAAAAGGATGAGTTCTGACCAGTCAATATATTTCTTATCTGCTTCCTTATAGAACTCATCAGCTGAAATTTAGCTTCGCAACTTGACTTTCAAACATGATTCCACCCTCTATTTAGAACTACAGGCTATATCAGTTTCACCTCTTCCCTGTTCCATAGTGCCACAACTGCTAATTGATTATTTCCAGGCTGGGCTCTTGGTATATTTTTTCCATTATGTCATAGAACTGCAAAATATACATCTTTGATTAACTGGCTGTTTTTATTAAGGAACAAGAGAGAAAGGATGGTCCAATGGTTAGAGCCTTAGCCTGGGACTAGGGAGATCTAGGTTCAATTCCTTGTTCTACCCCAGACTCCATGTGATCCAGGGCAAGTCATTTATTCTCTGTGCTTCCATTCTAGTCTGTGAAATGAGAGTACTAGCACTTCCCTACCTCACAGGGATGCTGTGAGGATAAACACATTAAAGACTGTGATGTACTAAGATGCAATGGTCATGGAAGTAATATAAGTACCTTTGATAAATAGAATTCTGCAGTCCTCACTGATGTGAAACCCCCTGGGGAGTAAATGGCACAATCTCACTCAGTGTGTCTCCACCATCCTGTGCAGTTCCATCCTCAGATATTTGCATTTTCCATCCACAATGCCTCTATCCAAAGCAAGGAATGATAACTCCACTTCCACCTATTAATGAACACAAAAATGACCTGTACTTAAAAGGTGATCCTCCTTTTACTAATAATGGGATTTTTGTGCACCATGCCTTGGCTCAAATCCTGCTATTCTTGCTCCATCCTCTCTTTGCAGAGGCAAAACTTCCTCTTATAAAACTTTAGTGGGGTTCTCTCTAACTGAGAGCTGCTGGGTTTGTCTCACTAAGTGAGGACGGTACACAATGGCCTTAGTTCAGTAGCATTCAGGGAAGGAAGTTGATCAAATCACATAGGAGAGGGCAATCAGCTGCATGAACTTGGCTGAATTATGCCCAATAGCATGAAAATCTTAGATATGCCTATGAAGTATTAAAGAAAGAACTATTAGAAAAAAACATTATCTTTTTAATGTTCAGATTTTGCTGACTAAAAAGTCTATCAAAAAATAAATGGCAACATTTTTCTGTTGTTTATTTCAATTATATTATCTCTTTTTCTTTTTATTCATTCCTCACTTGCTTCTATCCCTTTGTGAGTGAGACATTTCTGATATTCTTTTGTTCTCTTTCTGTGGCTATGTCTACACTAACACTGATGTTGGCAAAACTTACGTCGCTCAGGGTTGTGAGTATTCTCACCCCCCTGAGCGACATAAATTATGCCAGAATAAGCGCTAGTGTGCACAGTGCTATATCGGTGGGAGAGCTTCTCCCACCGATATAGCTACCGTTTTGGGGTGGATTAATTGTGTCGACAGGACACCTCTTTCCCATGGGCATTGAATGGCCACATGAGAGATCTTAGGGAGGTGCAGCTGAATCAGTACTGCTGTGCCATGGTAAGCTCTCTAGTGTAGACATAGCCTATGTAATCAAGTATTTTAGAGTGTTGCATAAAATATAATTGTGCAAACCCTCTTGGCTTGTTGCACTGAGTTTTCTCCAGTTGACAGGCCAGCAGTGGTGCCAAATTATCTCATGCTTTAGATTACAGAAGAGTCAGTTTTACAACGTAATCCTGTGAGTACAAGTGACACCTACAACTGGGGAAGTTTTTTTTTTTTTGAATGAGACTTGGATTGAATTATTATTATGATTAGACTTGAGACAATGGGGCAGATTCTCCACATGACCTGAACTCTACTTAAGCATAGTGGAATGTCATCAGGAAGCTGGTTGTGGCTTTCTGAGCCTGGCTCTCCTACCACAAAGGATAGGGGAGCAGCTCTCACTTACAACACTGGGGACTTTGCATCCTCAAGGACTTTACCGCAGTGGAGGATGAGACGTAGCGGAGTTCTGCTCTGCCATGCCCACTCCCTTCCCTGCCACACCACTCCTCTGGAACACCCCTGATATCCACTCCTGTACTCAGGGTGAAGGGTAGCTGGAACAGGAGGCAGAAAGTTCCCCTACACAGGGGGAATTCTCATCACCAACAGCTTTAAATCAACTTTGCACCGCTTAAGTGGCCGTAGTGGACCAGAGAATGCACTAAGTTTTAGAATAAAATATTTCCACTGGGAAGGCTGAAAAGTAGTGAAGGAAAAATGCATCTTACACTCTTTCTTTTTCTATGAGTGGATCAAGATGTGGCATCAGATGCTAACTGTGTACAGTACCCACAGGGAGTAATGGAGATACAGAATCATTGGGCCAAGTCTTGAAGGCCTTATTCAGATTTAACAAGGCAGAACTCCCAGTGGTTTCAATAAAGAGTTTTTCCTGAATTTGTCTCCATAGAACTGAGCAACTGAAATCAGAGAGAGAGGGAGAGAGAGAGAATCTTTCCCCCTGTAGATTATGTAAAACCACTTAATAACAGCAAAAGAGGAACAGTTTGTGTACTGGTCTTGATAATCCGAAAGGTAAAGTTCATAAAAGAAGGCAGATTCTAGCTAGTGTTGAATGACTATTTTTTTCTACCATGCTTGTCACTGCGATATCTGAGAAACATGAATGAAATGAACAAAACCTTCAGGTTCAGCAATGTTTGGGTAGCTTTGGTATTAAGTAGCTTTGTACACTTTTGCATGTCTTCGTTGGTTTTGCCCAGAATCAGAAAGGGAAGAACCAAAAGTTATTTTATGGTACAAAGAATTTCTAGCCAAACTGGAAATAAGGAAGGGCTGGAAATCTCATGCTCTAAGTTACAAAAACAGGCCCCTGGCTGGCCCCAGGATCAAGGGAGCAGAAAGGTGGATGAGTTCTGACTTTTCTTCCCCATTGCTTGAGACCTGCAATTGGCTAGACCCAAGGATCAATTACTTAATACAGTAAAATAATAAAAACAAAGTTTTAGATTGACGTTCATGTTTCTGTGACCTCACCCTAAGGCCAAATTTCCCATTGACGTGATTCACTTTACAACTGATGTCAGTGGAAACTTTGGGTGGGCAAGGACTACAGAATTGGGTCTGTAATTATGGGAACAGTAAAAGGGTGGGACGTGTATGCAAAAGAAAATTGAACAAGCTTTCAGCCAACATTAATATTTAATTGACAATTGAAAGCAAAATAATTAATGCTGAATATGCGTTTAAGCATTTACCTACATTATAGAGACACTCAGCCAAAACTGAAGTAGGATGGAGACTTTTTTATTTATTTATTTGTGTACAGTATTTAATTTATTTAGCCAGTCTCCATTCTGCTGACCTTAACAATCATAAAATCTATTCCAGCATATAAATATTAAAAATTCTGTTTAAATATTAAATTCTCCTCTGATTTTTAAATCATTTAAAAATGCATTCTAAATTAATAAAATAATCTCCATCTGGCTTGAAGGCCAGTTAAAAGTCAGAAGAAAATCATTAAGATTTAATATTGATGTTATATGTTTAATTTTAAATGCCTAAGATTCCTTATATGATTGTTAAACCAGTAGAGTAGCAAAAAGAGGGTGGAGACCCTGTAATTTAAAATATCAAACATTTATGTCAGTTACACAATGTTAAAGATATGGGTTTAAACACTCAAAAGTCAGGAAATAAAGGAGTAAAATTCTTGGACTGTCACAATCAGTCGCATTGCACTATATGTGTGTATTGCATGATAGAGATGAGGATGTGTAATCCACTAATATTCATTTATTTGAGTTTAAAAGAAACTTGCATAGATTCATGGATTTTTTAAGCCAGAAGGTACCATTATGATCATCTAGTCCAGTGGTTCTCAAACTAGGGCCGCTGCTTGGTCAGGGAAAGCCCCTGGCGGGCCTGGCTGGTTTGTTTACCTGCCGCGTCTGCAGGTTCAGCCGATCGCAACTCCCACTGGCTGCGGTTCACTGCTCCAGGCCAATAGGGGCTGCGGGAAGTGGCACGGGCTGAGGGATGTGCTGGCCGGCCTTCCTGCAGCCCCCACTGGCCTGAAGCGGAAAACCGCGGCCAGTGGGAGCCACGATCAGCCGAACCTGTGGACGCAGCAGGTAAACAAACCAGCCCGGCCTGCCAGGGGCTTTCCCTGAACCAGTGGTGGCCCTAGTTTGAGAACCACTAATCTAGTCTGACCTCCTGCACATCACAGGCCACTACCCAGTTACCCTTGCATTAAGGCCAGTGACCTATATTAGACCAAACTATTGTGTGCCACTGGCAGGGAATAGGAGGGAGTGAGGGGCATCAATGCTTGAGGCTCCAGCAATGGCAGGGGATCAATTTGGTGAGCTATAGGCCCTATCACCATCTGTGGCCATCTCTGATGCTTCAGGGGAAGGAGGGCGGGGGATCAGAATGCATCATGGGGAGACGGTTCCTTCTTGACCCCTACAGATTACTGACTGAAGCATGAGATTTAGGACATAAAAGATAGGATTGGAAAGAACCTTCCTGAGCCATGAAGCTCAGCCCCTGCCATCTCAGGCAACCATGTCACATAATCCCCCTCATAAATTTATCCAGTTCTATCTTAAAACAAATTATTTGCTCCCACTGCACCTATTGAGAGGCTGTTCTCACTTCTTTGGTGGTTAGAAACATTCTTCTGACTTCTAGCCTAAATTTATTCATGGCCCACTTGTACTGTATTGTGCCTGTGCCACATTTCCTTAACTTAAAAGGTTGTCAGATGGTATTGACTTCAATGGGCGATGGATGGCCCCCACAGAGATCAGGGTTCTGAATCTGCTCTCCCTTACAGTATTTTTACACCAGTGTCATTCCTAGACTTAAGTGGAGTGTATTCCTGATTTACAGTAGGGTAACGGAGAGGGGAATCAGACCCATTGTGTATATTAACCACCTTATACTAAGGGTATGTCTACACTACGAAATTAGGTCGAATTTATAGAAGTCGATTTTTTAGAAATCGGTTTTATATATTCGAGTGTGTGTGTCCCCACAGAAAATGCTCTAAGTGCATTAAGTGCATTAACTCGGCGGAGCGCTTCCACAGTACCGAGGCAAGCGTCGACTTCCGGAGCGTTGCACTGTGGGTAGCTATCCCACAGTTCCCGCAGTCTCCGCTGCCCATTGGAATTCTGGGTTGAGATCCCAATGCCTGATGGGGCTAAAACATTGTCGCGGGTGGTTCTGGGTACATATCGTCAGGCCCCCGTTCCCTCCCTCCCCCTGTGAAAGCAAGGGCAGACAATCATTTCGCGCCTTTTTTCCTGAGTTACCTGTGCAGACGCCATACCACGGCAAGCATGGAGCCCGCTCAGGTAACCGTCACCCTATGTCTCCTGGGTGCTGGCAGACGCGGTACGGCATTGCTACACAGTAGCAGCAACCCCTTGCCTTGTGGCAGCAGACGGTACAGTACGACTGGTAGTCGTCATCGTCATGTCTGAGGTGCTCCTGGTCGCCTCTGTGAGGTCGATCAGGAGCGCCTGGGCAGACATGGGCGCAGGGACTAAATTTGGAGTGACTTGAGCAGGTCATTCTCTTTAGTCCTGCAGTCAGTCCTATTGAACCGTCTTATGGTGAGCGGGCAGGCGATACGGACTGCTAGCAGTCGTACTGTACCATCTTCTGCCGAGCAGCCATGAGATGTGGATGGCATGCAGTCCTTCTGCACCGTCTGCTGCCAGCCAAAGATGTAAAAGATAGATGGAGTGGGTCAGAACAAGAAATAGACCAGATTTGTTTTGTACTCATTTGCCTCCTCCCCTGTCTAGATCACACTGCAGTCACTCACAGAGAAGGTGCAGCGAGGTAAATCTAGCCATGTATCAATCAGAGGCCAGGCTAACCTCCTTGTTCCAATAACAACGATAACTTAGGTGCACCATTTCTTATTGGAACCCTCCGTGAAGTCCTGCCTGAAATACTCCTTGATGTACAGGCACACCCTTTGTTGATTTTAGCTCCCTGAAGCCAACCCTGTAAGCCGTGTCGTCAGTCGCCCCTCCCTCCGTCAGAGCAACGGCAGACAATCGTTCCGCGCCTTTTTTCTGTGCGGACGCCATACCAAGGCAAGCATGGAGGCCGCTGAGCTCATTTTGGCAATTAGGAGCACATTAACCACCACACGCATTATCCAGCAGTATATGCAGCACCAGAACATGGCAACGCGATACCGGGCGAGGAGGCGACGTCAGCGCGGTCCCATGAGTGATCAGGACATGGACACAGATTTCTCTGAAAGCAAGGGCCCTGACAATGCATGCATCATGGTGCTAATGGGGCAGGTTCATGCTGTGGAACGCCGATTCTGGGCTCGGGAAACAAGCACAGACTGGTGGGACCGCATAGTGTTGCGGGTCTGGGACGATTCCCAGTGGCTGCGAAAATTTCACATGCGTAGGGGCACTTTCATGGAACTTTGTGACTTGCTTTCCCCTGCCCTGAAGTGCATGAATACCAAGATGAGAGCAGCCCTCACAGTTGAGAAGCGAGTGGCGATAGCCCTGTGGAAGCTTGCAACGCCAGACAGCTACCGGTCAGTTGGGAATCAATTTGGAGTGGGCAAATCTACTGTGGGGGCTGCTGTGATGCAAGTAGCTCACGCAATCAAAGATCTGCTGATATCAAGGGTAGTGACCCTGGGAAATGTGCAGGTCATAGTGGATGGCTTTGCTGCAATGGGATTCCCTAACTGTGGTGGGGCTATAGACGGAACCCATATCCCTATCTTGGCACCGGAGCACCAAGCCGCCGAGTACATAAACCGCAAGGGGTACTTTTCGATAGTGCTGCAAGCTCTGGTGGATCACAAGGGACGTTTCACCAACATCAACGTGGGATGGCCGGGAAAGGTGCATGATGCTCGCATCTTCAGGAACTCTGGTCTGTTTCAAAAGCTGCAGGAAGGGACTTTATTCCCAGACCAGAAAATAACTGTTGGGGATGTTGAAATGCCTATATGTATCCTTGGGGACCCAGCCTACCCCTTAATGCCATGGCTCATGAAGCCGTACACAGGCAGCCTGGACAGTAGTCAGGAGCTGTTCAACTACAGGCTGAGCAAGTGCAGAATGGTGGTAGAATGTGCATTTGGACGTTTAAAGGCGCGCTGGCGCAGTTTACTGACTCGCTTAGACCTCAGCGAAACCAATATTCCCACTGTTATTACTGCTTGCTGTGTGCTCCACAATATCTGTGAGAGTAAGGGGGAGACGTTTATGGCGGGGTGGGAGGTTGAGGCAAATCGCCTAGCTGCTGGTTATGCGCAGCCAGACACCAGGGCGGTTAGAAGAGCACAGGAGGGCGCGGTACGCATCAGAGAAGCTTTGAAAACCAGTTTCATGACTGGCCAGGCTACGGTGTGAAAGTTCTGTTTGTTTCTCCTTGATGAAACCCCCCGCCCCTTGGTTCACTCTACTTCCCTGTAAGCTAACCACCCTCCCCTCCTCCCTTTAATCATTACTTGCAGAGGCAATAAAGTCATTGCTGCTTCACAGTCATGCATTCATTATTCATTCATCACACAAATAGGGAGATGACTACCAAGGTATCCCAGGAGGTGTGGTGGAGGAGGGAAGGAAAATGCCACACAGCACTTTAAGCACAGCACTTTAAAAGTTTACAACTTTAAAATTTATTGAATGACAGCCTTCTTTTTTTTGGGCAATCCTCTGTGGTGGAGTGGCTGGTTGGCCGGAGGCCCCCCCCACCGCGTTCTTGGGCGTCTGGGTGTGGAGGCTATGGAACTTGGGGAGGAGGGCGGTTGGTTACAGAGGGGCGGCAGTGGCAGTCTGTGCTCCAGCTGCCTTTGCTGCAGCTCAACCATACACTGGAGCATACTGGTTTGGTCCTGCAGCAGCCTCAGCATTGAATCCTGCCTCCTCTCATCACGCTGCCGCCACATTTGAGCTTCAGCCCTGTCTTCAGCCCGCCACTTACTCTCTTCAGCCCTCCACCTCTCCTCCCGGTCATTTTGTGCTTTCCTGCACTCTGACATTATTTGCCTCCACGCATTCGTCTGTGCTCTGTCAGTGTGGGAGGACAGCATGAGCTCGGAGAACATTTCATCGCGAGTGCATTTTTTTTTCTTTCTAAGCTTCACTAGCCTCTGGGAAGGAGAAGATCCTGTGATCATTGAAACACATGCAGCTGGTGGAGAAAAAAAAAGGGACAGCGGTATTTAAAAAGACACATTTTATAAAACAGTCGCTACACTCTTTCAGGGTAAACCTTGCTGTTAACATTACATACATAGCACATGTGCTTTCGTTACAAGGTCGCATTTTGCCTCCTCCCACCGCGTGACTACCCCCTCAACCTTCCCCCCTCCCTGTGGCTAACAGCGGGGAACATTTCTGTTTAGCCACAGGCAAACAGCCCAGTAGGAATGGGCTCCTCTGAGTGTCCCCTGAAGAAAAGCACTCTATTTCAACCAGGTGACCATGAATTATATCTCACTCTCCTGAGGATAACACAGAGAGATAAAGAACGGATTTTGGTTGAATGCCAGCAAACATACACTGCAATGCTTTGTTCTACAGTGATTCCCGAGTACGTGTTACTGGCCTGGAGTGGTAAAGTGTCCTACCATGAAGGACGAAATAAGGCTGCCCTCCCCAGAAACCTTTTGCAAAGGCTTTAGGACTACATCTAGGAGAACCGCAAATGCCAGGGCAAAGTAATCCTTTCACATGCTTGCTTTTAAACCATGTATAGCATTTTAAAAGGTACACTCACCAGAGGTCCCTTCTCCGCCTGCTGGGTCCAGGAGGCAGCCTTGGGTGGGTTCGGGGGGTACTGGCTCCAGGTCTAGGGTAAGAAACAGTTCCTGGCTGTCAGGAAAACCGGTTTCTCCGCTTGCTTGCTGTGAGCTATCTATAACCTCCTCCTCATCATCATCTTCTTCGTCCCCAAAACCTACTTCCGTATTGCCTCCATCTCCATTGAAGGAGTCAGACAACACGGCTGGGGTAGTGGTGGCTGAACCCCCTAAAATGGCATGCAGCTCATCATAGAAGCGGCATGTTTGGGGCTCTGACCCAGAGCGGCTGTTTGCCTCTCTGGTTTTCTGGTAGGCTTGCCTCAGCTCCTTCAGTTTCACGCAGCACTGCTTCGGGTCCCTGTTATGGTCTCTGTCCTTCATGCCCTGGGAGATTTTGATAACGGTTTTGGCATTTTGAAAACTGGAACAGAGTTCTGATAGCACGGATTCCTCTCCCCAAACAGCGATCAGATCCCGTACCTCCCGTTCGGTCCATGCTGGAGCTCTTTTGCGATTCTGGGACTCCATCATGGTCACCTGTGCTGATGAGCTCTGCATGGTCACCTGCAGCTTGCCACGCTGGCCAAACAGGAAATGAGATTCAAAAGTTCGCGGTTCTTTTCCTGTCTACCTGGCCAGTGCATCTGAGTTGAGAGTGCTGTCCAGAGCGGTCAGAATGGAGCACTCTGGGATAGCTCCCGGAGGCCAATACCATCGAATTGTGTCCACAGTACCCCAAATTCAAGCCGGCAACGTCGATTTAAGCGCTAATCCACTTGTCAGGGGTGGAGTAAGGAAATCGATTTTAAAAGCCCTTTAAGTCGAAATAAAGGGCTTCATTGTGTGGACGGGTGCAGGTTTAAATCGATTTAACGCTGCTAAATTCGACCTAAAGTCCTAGTGTAGACCAGGGCTAAGATAGGCTAACTGACATTCAGAATCCTTTACAACTAACTGCAACCACTCTGCTGTCCAGGGAGTCTAGAATGGTATAATTTACAGGGCATGGAGCCCAAAGAAGGTCAAAGCAGAGCAATAACTTATACCTTTTATGCCTTTTTTCCTTGGTCTTCAGCATGTAAATTACACCAATTTAAACCCACGTAAACAGCAGTAGAGAGAGTGTTGCCTAGATCTAAGGGGATCTGATGCAGGGGGATCACTTACATATCCCTCTGAACTTAACATTGTGATCTAAGGGAACCTAAATAAGGGATCAGTCATGACACGGCCAAAGAAGCACCCTGAGGGGGGAGATTGAGACTCAAAAAGTCACAATTAGAGCTGCGGAAAACAATGGATTTTCCAGTTTGCTGGCAATTCCTAAAAATCAGGAAAAAACTGTTTTGGGTCAACCAAAAAAACAATTGTTTGGGGGGGAAAATCAGCAAATTGAAGAGTTTTAAAAAAAAGTTTCAGGTCAAATGAACTGTTTTGTTTGAGCCAAAACAAAATATTTTGTTTCAATTTTGAGCAATTGTAACATAAAAAAATAAAAATAAAATTGAAAGGAAATTTTGAAAAGTCATTTCAATTTGAAAAAAAGTCAAGTGTTATGTTTCAAAAATGTTAGACCAAAGCATTTTGATTTCTTCCAATTTTTGGTTGCTTTTTGGTTTTGGTTTTGCCCAACAAACAATTTGGTGAAATTGACATGAATTTGCGAAATGTTTCAATGTCACTGAAACTCCATTTTTCGACCAAAAAAAGGATTGGAAAATTATGCCCAGCTCTAGTCACATTATCTCTCCCAGTCTCACTCTGCTCTGGGAGTGGAATAAAGAGTATATCATCTTATCTGCTGCTGGCACATAGAGACATGGGGGGTTGGAGTAAAGTCATCCACCATTCCTCACTCCCTCTGCCCACTTGCACAGTGATGGGGATATAGTGACACTGCAAGCCTGCTCCCAATCCCGCCGCACTGAAAGCGGGAGCAGAGGTAACTGGAACAGTAATGGGCACCCTAAATCTCCTTACACCCATATGCTGTTACACAGACACCCTCTACTACACTCCCATAGATTTACTTAGTTAGGGCCAGATCAATGGGACTGTGGAAGATGTCCAGATCAATGAGATGTACACGCTGACAGGTTCAGAGGAAAATGTAAATTATACCAGCTTAGACCCTGTAGCCTATCAGGACTTACCTAGCTCACTCTTCATTTAGCCTTAGCAGGCAGGAGTCATGGGTTATATATCTGCCTCCAGCTTATTCTGTGATCTGGGGACAGTTATTTATTATTTGTGCTTCTGTTTTCCCTTTTTTAAACCAATATTACCTACCTTCATGCAGCACTGTAAGATGCTCCAATATAAGATATTGTACAAGTTCAAATCATTATTATACTATCAAAATAGTTAGCCGTTTTTAAAAGAAAAAAGTGATACAGATTTAAGTAAGACAGTAGGTGGAAAGAACATACATTGTACTAAAGCTAACTGTAAAAAAATAAAAAGTCTCTGGTTTTATCATCGTTAACTTCAGCGTATTTGATGGATTCCCTGATCAACCTGAGTTAAGGCTGACAAGTTTCTAGAAGAGCTTATTATGAAAACATCAGTCCCCATGTAGAACCATGGGGCTTGTTCTTGTCATGACAGAAGAAAATGCTGAGGTTTAATTAGAACAGCAGCATACTTCCAGTGAGACTCCATAAAATGAAAAGCAGGCTGCACAAGCTGTCTGGCTATGAGCCAATTATGTTTCTTCCCTAAGAACCTTTGCAGCAGTTATAGTCCTTTTGGAATGAAAATAATACCTGATTTGGAATTGTGGTATAGAAAGAATGTATACACTGTAGGTTTGCTGCACGGTAACAGACACTGTGTCATATATCTCTTCTGACCACAAATGGTGGAATGTTTGAAACATCTACTGGAGGATATTGACTTAGGGGTTCCCTCTTTGGAGCACTCTCTGCTCGTGGTGCCAAACATCGCAATATGAGATGAGTGATGGCCTGTTATGAATTGTGCTCTGCCTTTCACTACCAGGAGCTTGTGGGTTTAACAGAGATAGAAACAGTTCAAATAATTTTTCCAGGTGCCAATAGTTGTTTTCTTCCTTTATACCTATTTTTTTCTTATGTTTTTCAAGCAACTAAGAACATCATCTGGCCCAACCTCCTGTAAGTAAACCCTGAGAATTTTCTATCTACATATCTTAGCCATTTTTAAGATTTCTATATACTAGGTATGTAAGGCAAAAAATTTATTTCAGTATTTCAAGAAAGACAGACCTTGTTATTTTTTGTCTATATTATTGTCCTCAAATATATTGTTGCCCCTTTTAGCCCAAGTGGTTAGCCAACATTTGGGGCTGTGTGGGTTGTTTCTGTTAGGAGAAGAAATTGATGATAGGTATTTGAGTCTGAAAATGGCTACATGTAAATATTTTCATGTAGGAACAAAGAATGCAGGCCTTACTTACAGGATGGGAGGCTCTATCCTGGGAAAGTATTAACTCTAATATGTCTACACTACCCACCAGATCAGCGGGCAGCAATCAGTCCAGTGGGGGTCGATTTATCTTGTCTAGTCTAGATGAGATAAATCGATCCCCGAGCACTCTCCCATCAACTCCTATACTCCTCCGCCACGAGAGGCGCAGGCGGAGTCGACAGAGGAGTGGCAGCAGTCAACTCACTGTGGTGAAGACACCATTGTAAGTTGATCTAAGTATGTCGACTTCAGCTACATTAT
This sequence comes from Lepidochelys olivacea, assembly GCF_965140295.1. NCBI lineage: Eukaryota > Metazoa > Chordata > Testudines > Cheloniidae > Lepidochelys > Lepidochelys olivacea. Next base: position 36,032,990 of record NC_140411.1, on the reverse strand, counting down.
TCATGTAGCTGAAGTTGCATAATTTAGATTGACACCCTCTCCCCCCCAGTGTAGACCAGGACTAAAAAGGATACGGGGATTGTGGTGAATAATCAGCTGGACATGAGTTCTCAGTGCAATGGCGTGGCCAAAAAGGCTAACACGATCCTTGGAGGCATAAAGAGAAGAATCTCGAGTAGGAGTAGAGAGGTTATTTTACCTTTGTATTTGGCATTGGAGCGACTACTGCTGGAATACTGTGTACAGTTCTTGTGCTCACAACTCAGAAAGGATGTTGATAAACTGGAAAGGGTTCTAAGAGCCGTGAGAAGGACTAAAGGATTAGAAAATATGACTTATTGTGGTAGATGCAAATCTATTTAGTTTAACAAAGAGAAGATTTTTGAGTCACTGGATTACAGTCTATACAGGGAATATTTAATATTGTGCTCTTCAGTCTAGCAGAGAAAGGTATAACATGATCCAATGGCTATAAGATGAAGCTAGACAAATTCAGACTGGAAATAAAGCATGTGTTTATAACAGTTAGAACAATTAACCATTGGAACAATTAACCAAGAGTCGTGGTGGATTCTCCATCACTGGTCATTTTTAAATCAAGATTTTATGGGTTGTTTTCTAAAAGATAGGCTCTAGGAATTATTTTGGGGAATTTCTATGGCCTGTGTTATACAGGTCAGACTAAATTATCACAATGATCCCTTCTGACCTTGGAATCTACCAGAATATGAATTATTAATTTCTTGAGTGCAATCCTATTTATTTTCTTAGAATGTAAACAAAGACATGTTTCCCTGAACACAATAGAACCAAACAATAGGATATTAGAGAGATAAGGTGAGTGAGGTAATCTTTTACTGGACCAATTTCTGTGGTGAAAGAGATAAGCTTTCAAGCTACACAAAACAGTTTCCTTGATCACAATTCCCAGCCTCTTTTCAGCGAGCATTCTGCCCAAAAGAAGCTTTTTGTCTTGGGTTTCTTCCAGGGCTTCTCTGGCTGTCTCATGACTTTTCTGGTACCATCTGCTTCTGACTCATCCAGACGCATACTGCTCCTGTATCGCTATCAGCACCCAGGGAAAACCCCTCTGCCTACCAGCCTCAACTTCTCATATGCTTTATATGTGATCTAGTCCCTTGGATGGTGTGTTTTCTATTGTTTCATCCATCTTACTCCATAAAGGAGCTTAATTGCCTCTTACATTTATCTTGAGCAAAGGGTGGTTAGCATGCCCTTCAGCTTCAGGGAAGTCTATGATTGCCTGTAGAGCAAAGACAGGGATGCTGGCAGTCACCAATACCCTCAAGCATAACAATATCATTAAAGATCAGTTTGGCTGCCTCTGCTCTAAAGCTAAGATTTAAAACAATTCTACAAAATCTTCAGAATAAAATGCAAAGGATGTAACAAGAGCTGGGCAAAAATTTTGGATGAAATTTTTTTCACTGAAAAATGCATATTGAGGGCAACCAAAACGTTTCACAAATTTGTCAAATTGATTCAGTTAGGAAAAAAAATCCACAGATTCTAAGTATTTTGTAACTCTTCTATTCAAAGTGACTTTTTGTTTTGAATTTTACATCTGTTTTAGTTAAAAAAAAATTAAGGGTTAAAAATACCGCAAAAATGAAACCAAAATATTTTGTTTGACCCAAAATGATTTTTTAAACTGTTTTGGTTCACCAAATATATATATTTCGGTTCAACCTGAAACAAATTTTCTTTTTCTTTTTCAGTCTAGCCACTGACGTGAAAAATTGGTTTCACATAGCTCTAAATATAACTAGGTTGGATGGTCCATTTCACCCTCAGTCCTTTCTGCAGCAGGCAAAAAACCCATAGTGCATTGCACTGCATGTTTTGGAGAGCAACCTGATACCAGGCTCTCCTAGCACTCAATCTCACTGAGTCAAACCCAAAAGTTATCAAGAAAAAAAGCAGAGGGTTGGAGGACTAAATATATAAAGCTTAGCAGTGAGATGACTCAGGAATGAGTCAGTCTACAAATATTTGAAGGGGAAAGGAAATATATAATGTGATACATGGGGGTAGAACACTAAGAAAGAAGATTTTAGGAAAATCTTTCTCACAGTGAGATGTTAGAATCTGTCTTTCCTTATAGAAGCAGAAGCCCCATCTCTTGAGACATTTAAAACTAGACTGGACAAAGCACAGAAAAGTGTACTGTGGGGAACAATCCTGCAACGCTGGGGAGATGGAGTGGATGATTAGACAGGCCTTTCCACATCTAGCTTCTATGATTTTCTATGTTTATCACAGCTGAGCAGTTATATCATGTATTTCTACATGAAGATGATTTTAAAAATCTCACATACATACAGAATCAGAGGAGGAAGCAGTGAGACTGGAAAAAGCCTCTCACCACCTGTCCTGCAGCAACATTAGTCTTTCAGTGAGTCAAGTAAAAGAGAAAAAACATAGTGACAAACTGAAGTGCTAAATAACCTGAGAAAACAAAAGGCAGTGGCTGCAATTGTCCAAAACAGCCTGTCATAGCTGCTGAATAAGGAAGACATGAGATTGGGAGCTTTCATGAAGGCAAAAGTGTGCTACTTACAAGTCCTCTTCAGGGAAAGGGACACACCACTGACCCCGCTGGTGTAAGAGACCCTCACTGCACTCTCGTATCCTACCACAACAGTTCAATTCTCCTGTATGTGTAACCTTCTATGGAAGCCTCAGGGCCAGACTTAGGGTGCATTTACACTGCAAAAAACCCCTCTTACGGCAGCGAACCTCAGAGCTTGGGTCAAATGACTCAGGCTCGTGGGGCTCACACTACAGAGCTAAAAATAGCAGTGTGGACGTTCAGGCTCGGGCTCTGCCCCCTCACCAGGGTTAACAGCCTAGGTTCCAGCCTGAGCTCTATGGGATGGAAATCTCTGCTCTTTCTGTAGGATCCACCCTTGGATAATACCTTCCTCACTGTAGTTATATCCTGATACCCCTGACAATCCAGACCTGGCATATAAACAGTTCTACACTTTCAGTAATTTGCATGGTTTCCCATAGTAAAAAAAAAATGTAAAAAAAATGGTTGCATAAACTGAGGTTTGCACAGATACCACTGGCACTGATAACAAATTATTAATCATATACCAGTCAGTGATGTAGATTGGAGAGAGCAGATGCTGTGAGTTGATGTGTCTCCCTCTAAAGTAATCTACCTGAAAATTCATACTAGAGTGAACCGTCTGGGGATACTGTTGGACCTGCCTGTTGTTTTTAGATGACATGCAGCATTAGTAAGCAAGATTGCTCTTTTCACCTAATTCCAGCCCAGAGGTTTTGACTCTTTCTGTTGTATGTGGATTTTGCTACCAATTTCAGTGCCACCATGAGACTGGTCTAATGCAATGTGCCCTCTATGGGGAAGTCTACACTGCAATGTAAGCTCAGGGTTAGTGGGACTTGAATCAGCTAACCTGTGTTATGGAACCTTGGGCTTGTGTGTCTACATTGTATTTTTGCCCTATGTTAAGAGTTCTGTCGTCCACACTGCCCTGCACAGACCCAAGTCAAAGTAACCATATCCCAGAGTCCCTAGCTCCCCCAAAATGAGGCCACTCTAGCTCTAGGACTGTGGTGCACTGTGGGAAGAATTTATTGCCCGCGCTGCCCATTATAGGAAGTTTGAAGCTGTTCGCTTTGCTAAAAGCTTGGTTGGTTCACTTGCCATTGCAAACCAAGGAGGCTCTCTGATAGCTAGCCGGCAGATTGGTGATCAGAAGATAATAGGTTAACACTGACCTGAGTTGCTGCAGTTTGCAAAGTGGGGTGGCTTCTGTTTTCAGCAGAGTGGATTGCAGAGTGTTGGGATAGAGAGGACTAAGGAAGTTGTCCCATGGAAGTGTGGGATACTTCTGGCTGACTCCCAGGACCTGAGTCAAGCAGGCCTGTATCTACACTGTAAAGCAATCGGGCTTATATCCTGCATCCTGGCTTAACTTGAGCTCAGTCCAAGGCCTGGGTTAAAGCAATTGGAGCGTGGTCACAAGGGGGAGGGGGTAAACTTCAGCCTGGGCTCAAGCATGGGGTTATGTTGCAGTGTAGATGTACTGTATAGGGCTACATCTTAAATCCACTCAGAGGCCAAAGCTTGTCCGAGTGTAAAAGGCCCACTTTTTACCTGGAGTTTCTCAATATCCGCATAAGACATCAATGCTCTGTGATCTGCAGTGGCCACCAATTGGTTTTCAGGTGCTTGTTATGAACTATAAAGCCCTAAAGGGCTTGAGACCTGCCAATTTGCGAGATTGCCTCTCTCCCTTTGGAATGCTGACACAGCTGTGATTGGAGGAGGCGCATGAGCTGGAGTCCTCTTTGTTTAAAAGCCAGGCTATTACTTGTAAGGAGCTCTCACCTCTGGAATTCACTCCTCAAGTGGGTCCTAAAAAGCTCTTTTTTTTTTTTTTTTTTTACCTTTGGGACAAGCAGCAAGGCTCATTTGTTTCCCCGGGCTTCTGAGAGGGACAGAGAACAGCGTCTCTGCACTTACGATTAGTATTCGTTGGTGGGATGATTTTTGTTTGTTTCTTTGTTTGTTTCTAGTTGGCTATTTTCTGATTTTGTGGAGTCACTGGTGTTGCTTTTTGTTTTGGTTTGGGTTTTTTGAATATGTATGAGTATGACTATTTTAACATGTCTAAGACATCTAGAGCTTTTGATAGGTTGTTTTTTAAAAATGTATAATAAATAAATGCCTGCCAGTCATGTGACTACATAAGTATGTTACCACTGCAAAATATAAACTGTCCCTATAATGCAACGTATAATGAAATAACCAGGTTTTTCTTGGTCAGTCTCCATGGGACAGATGAAGGAAGATGGTGTGTTCCCAGCCAATGGGAGGTCTCCCATTTCCTCTTATAGCTGCTCTGGAGATGGCTGACCCCCAGCTTCTACTCTTTTATACAGGATGACATCTGGACCACATAGACTAATTTACCTCTTGTTTTCAACAGTTTTACATCAGTGTAACTCCTTTGAGTTCATTGAAGTTACTCTTGATTTACACTTATGTAGGTGACAAAGGAATCAGGCCTATAAAGGCTAAAACAGACTGATGTCTATAGGAAGAATTAGAGTGTCTTGACAACTTAAAATATAGTCAAGTATATATTTTTGAGAAGTAACCATGGGATAAGTGATTCAATTAATGCTAATGATTCCATAATTATACAGCTGAAACAAACTCTGTGCAAGAACTATGGCAGTTGTTTACTAGTTGAGCTGCCTTCTCTGTACTGTAAGAAAGTACAAATTATCTACTGCCCAGTGCTATGCTGAGAGCTGACAAAGTCTCATAGGGACTAATTCATTCCTCAGCAAACCTACAGCAGGAAAGGACTTGGCATCTTATCTCTTAGGTACAGATGATCAAAGAGGTCCACTTCCCAGCATACAGTTTAGCATCCGTGATTACAATGTAACATGCCAAGAGGCTGTATGTCTGACAGTCAGAGTCCCAGGTGTACAACTCTTTTTCTAGCACTAAAATCCTTTAAGAAATCTTACAGATCATTCAACAATAAAAAAGAGGCATCTAGCATGACATGGTGGTGCAGTAATAGCTCTGCCATAGCTTAGGTTGTATTACACAACTCAGTTTAACAGAAACTTTAACGCTTTATTTTGTAAAAATCTGACCTCAGCAGTGTTAATGTAAGGAACTCATGGTTGCCTGGCAGCCCAAGAGCTTGGCTGGGCCCAATAAGCTCTCACTAAGTGACTGTGCTTTCTGATTGGACAGAAGAGCCAACAGGTCATCATTTAAGCCTTGTAGCAACATTAGCTGCTCCAATGTGTTCCACGCCCACAGCTGCACCAGACCTGCTTCCTGTACTGGGGTGAAAGTAACTTACTTTTCTTACCGGTGTGGTCGTATCACAAGCACCCCACCTCTCCTACACACTTAACTTCCTGGATCCCTTTGCATGACTTTGATATAGAAATTAAAGCTACTACTACCAATACTATCTCTACTAAAACTTTCATATTGGAATAAAGGCCTGTCACATTTTTGTCCTCCGTCCTCCTCCAGCCAGGCTGCAGAAGGCAGCTAGGCTTGGTGCTTCACCACCGCCTCGCACTCAGCAGTGGCCATAGCTCCTCTCCAGCTTGTGGACGGGAAGATGGGGACTGGCTGACGGAGAAGCCCAGGGGGCGCCTGCATAACAGCTTAAACTCAGCTCCGTCCGCGGTTCAACCCGCAGGATTAGGGTTCATTTCTGGCATCATTGTTTATTTCACAGTTGTTGGTGTGACCACGGGGAAGTTTTTTTCCTGCCCTGGATCCAGTACATAAATACAATTGGAATTGGGGACCATTTCCTAGTTCAAGTCTATCCCTCTCCATCAGAGGATGAATGTGATGCCCAAACGGCTTGCAGATCCTTGTTAAAATGTTACTTTAAAAAAAAAAATGAAGAACGTGGTGGGAAGATGTGTCATGGTAATTGGGGCTTATTTTTGCTAAAGCAACAAAAGAATCACAAGGAAAGCAATTAGCCTGATAGCCAAACCACAAAGAGATCGGAGGGGAAAACTGGATATTTAGGGAAATTATTGGGCTGCCTTTGAAAGATAATATAGTTTGCATTCCACCCTTTTTATATATCAAATTAAACACCTGAAATGTCATTAGGATTGCCGCAATCTCAGATCTCTTTTTGTTTTGTTTCACTGTCCTGCAGAGGCTGACATTTAAAAAATTTCTCTAAGTACCTTGATATTTCATGAAGGCTATTCTAGTTGTCCTGCATTCACTTCTCCTTCCCACTTAATTTAAGGAATAATGTAACTATATTGAAAATTATGCCTTTATGGTCTTGGAGTAAAGGTTAGCTTCCTGCAGCTCCCATTGGCCAGGAATGGAAGCTGCAGGGGGCTGTGCCTGCTGATGGTCAACGTAAACAAAATGTCTCACGGCCCGCCAGCAGATTATGATGATGGGCTGCGTGCCGAAGGCTGCCGACCTCTGGTTTAGCATATCTGGCATGTAAGTACCTTGTAATGCTAGCTACAAAAGTGCCATGTGAACACCTGTTCTCACTTTCAGGTGACACAGTAAATGATAAGCATTTATGTCCCATAAATGTAAACAAACTTGTTTGTCTTCATGATTGGCTGAACAAGAAGGAGGACTGAGTGGACTTGTAGGCTCTAAAGTTTTACATTGTTTTGTTTTAGAGTGCAGTTATGTAACTGTAACCCCAAGGAGATTACCTAGATTCCTGGGGCTCTGTCTGCTGGCAGTTCGGGGAGAGGCACACTGTCCCTGGTAGGGAGAGTGAGCCAAGGCAGACTCAGAGTCTGCCTGGCAACCAATAGGGAGTGAGATACCCCTCCCAGGGAGTTCAGGAAAGGGGAGAAGCCATTTTTGAGTCAGTCTGGAGCCAGCCAGGGCAAGGATAGGACTGGCTGTGTGGGGAGCTGGTAAGTCCCCAGCCTGCATGCAGGGTTCCCCCTGAGAACTGGCCTCTAGGGACCTGAAAGCAAGATCCCTCAGGTGGGCTTTTCCTTCTCCACTGATGACTCCCAGTTTGTAGAATTTTGCTGGGAAGTTTCCCCAGCCAGGCTGAGTTAGCTCTCCAGCTTCCAGTCACCACATGGTCAGGTCTGCTCTGTCTGCTAGTCCAGGGCTGCTGCCTGCTGTAAGCGAGTCTGGAGGCTGGGGTAGCAGACTACAGTTTGGATTTTAGTACAGTTGTGTAATCTGCACCTTGAGCCCTGCACCCCTTTGTGGTGAGGAGAGATCCTGGGACCGAAGCAGCCTGGTTCCTGCCTGAAGAGGATCCCTGCCAGCAGAGATCAGCCCCTCTGCAGTGACTGAGGAGTCCAGAGTCATCTCTGAACCTGAGGATCATTCATGGAGTTTGTGAGTGCACCATCTTTTAGTTAGTCAGGGAATTTGTTTTGGGGACCCCCTACTCCCTGAACTATGTCCTCAAGCCAGGGAGTAAGGGTTTGAGGATTTTATAACCTGCTGCATATTAAACCTGTGGAGGGATTTACCACCTTCTCCCACTTGTGAGTCCTTTGGGCTGTACTGAACTCAGTCAGTCATACTGCTAAACCACTGCAGAGAAGAATTTTGTGGTCATAGGTCATCAAGGGCCCCAACAAAGTACACGTACCAATGGGACACTAATCTTACATTTGCTACATCAAGTCACGTGACTAGGGAAAGTCATAGGTATTAGCAGCGTGGGCACCGGTGAACCTAAAAATAGTGTGTTACCCTGTTATGTTATATTTGTCTCCTGTTTAATATAATTATTGTGTTTGTGTTATTTCTTGGAAGTCTCCAACTATCTGGCAAGTAAGTGGGGATTACCCTGTGGTTAGAATTTTCCTCCCAAGCTGCCCTGGTGGCCCTGCCAGGAAGGAGCGAGGGGGGTGGAGGCACCGCTAAATAAATTCATAGGAAAAAATAAAGAAGATACACCCTGCTGAGTGGATGGCAGGATCCAGAAGAACCCAGACCTGTCCATCAAGACCTGTAAGCAGATTGGCATTAAAGAAGGTAACCGGGTGGAGAGGGGGGTGCTACATAACAGAAAATATATACATTTGTAAGTTGCACTTTCACGATAAAGAGATTGCATTACAGTACTTGTATGAGGTAAATTGAAAAATACTATTTCTTTTCGTTATCATTTTTAGAGTGCAAATATTAGTAATGAAAAATAATAATATAAGGTGAGCACTGTCGAACATAGTCCATTCTTGATTTCTATTCAGAATGGGGGCTGCAGTAGCTAGGAATGCTGGGAAAGGCAAAGGTATAATGGCAAGCTTCTTGCTCAGGCTGGAGAGGCCAGAGAGGAGGCAAGACTTGAGTGGGGCACTCCATGCTGAGAGCTAGGAAAGCACCTGGTATCGACTGTGGATAAGGCCCTGTCAAGAGGCCTAAAAAAAGGGAATAGAAGAGGGAACCCTGATGAGGTGTAAGCAATTTTTGGCTCAAGAACTTTGGTGAGTTCTGTATTGAGGAGTGAAGATTGTGGGTCTGATGGAAAGAGGTAAACTTCTCAGTTACATGGCCCCATTCATCAGTTGTGTGAACAGCTCTCATTGAAGACAATGGGAGCTCGGCATGTGGAGCTATAGATTTGGAGCTGATCTAATCTCAGGTTGAGGGACTGGTACCATAATCGCTCTCAGGTGAGACCTTTAAAAGCAGAGGTACCGTCTCCTCTCTGTGGACACTAAAGATCCCATATCAGTTTTGAAAAGAGGTAGGGATTTGCCTGTGTGTCCTTAGACGACATTTCCCCTCCCCATGTTATTGTGGGGTGGGCTTTATAGCTGGTGACTACCATCAACTGCATGTCAGTGGTCAGTTGTACTGAATCAGATGAGCCCCTATTGTTCTGATCCTTTCCCCTACCCATGAGTGACAATGAGGGAGGAGAAAAGGGGCAGGGAAAAAAGTAGAACAGAGACACCCTACAGGGCCAGTGACACCAGGCAGCAGATGATCTTAAAAAGCCCAGTCCAGAAAGGGGAGGCCTCTTGGAACCCAGAGAACAGAACACATTTGATTTAAGGACCCTGAAACAAAGAACACTTTGCTCAGCACACACCTGTAATGTTCACAACATATACACTGCAAAGTTAGCTAAAAACTTAACATACTCTTCCCGAAAGGTGTCATGTAACACACAAGAACACAAAAACAGAGAGAGACCAAGTGGGCTGCTCCCTAAAGCAGAAAGGCACAACTCAGCCCACCTTTTACTAGGCAAGCCCTTTCCAAAGTGAGTGCTGGTACCCAGATTGCACACTTCCCTACAGAGCCCCCTCGACTACAAGCAGGACCAGGAAACACCCTCCGCTCTTAAAGTGTTAATTTGCAATTCTAGCACAGTCCTCAGTTCTCCACACCATCATTGTCATTCTTTGTTTGTATTAAGGAAGTGCCTGGAGCTCCAGTGCTAGGCAATGTACAAAGATGGTTTCTGTGCCAAGTATAAGACGAGTCAAGTGGATACAAGAAACAGACCAGGGGAACATAAGAAATAGCGGCAGTCACAGCCTACCAGCTGTGGGGTGTTTTGCGGAATCATGACACAGGTACATTTTAAGGAATGATTTGAAAGAGGACAGTGTGGTGGCTCTTCAGATTTCTATGGGTAATCCTTTGACACATAAGGGAAGGTGCGGGAGAGACTGTAAAGATGCTTGTTGGAAACTGGATAAATTTGGTAATCCAGGTTAGCATTATTGTTAGAACAAAGGTGGGAGCTGAGCATTCAACAACAGTCTAAGAGAAATAGGAAGAGCAGCTATAGGATATGAAAGGCCTTAAAGTGAAGACAATTATCTTGTGTTTGACAAGAGGGAGTCAGTGGAGGGATGCAAACAGATGGTATTTGCCAAAGCAAGAAAGGAGGTTGTCACAGTTAAGACAAGTGATGATGAGGGGCTGGATGAGAGAGTTAACTGTGAGGATGGAAAGGAAAGGTTTGATTTTGAGAGATGCTGGGCAGGAAGAAGCGGCCAGATTTACACACTGCCTGGATGTGGCCCTAGAGAGAGCAAACACTGAGGCAATGCCTAGAATTGATGGCCAAGAAAGCCTAGCACTTGATGCATATAGGCTCTGGTCTATCTAAGTACTGCAGAATATGCTTAGTTTTAAGCTTGTTACTAGTCCTACTGAAGTTAGTGAATCAAAAGATGAGTAAGAGATTCAATATTTTTTTAACAAACAAGGAAAAGTCATCAGTGATGCCATTCTCTTTATTGGTTTTGTTAAAGATGAGAACTATTTCACACAGCTCTAATTTTGCAGTGGATAATGTTGTGACAAGAGCACAGGACTGGGAATCAGGAGGGCCGTGTTCTATATCCACATGCTTTCTGTGTAACTTTAAATCCAGTCACTTCCTGTGTCTAGGCCTCTATTTTTCTGTCTGTAAAATGGAGAGAGAATACCTATCTCACAAGTAAGTTATGTGGCTTGATTAATTTATATTTGTAAAGTGCCCTAAAATATCAAAGTATGTATAGTTTAGGTACATATAGCATTTTGTCACTTTGAAGTCTTGTATGGTTATCTTCTATGCCATCTACTTGGCATTTGAAGAACGGGCAGAACTTAGAAGTCAATAAAAGCATTATGTTTCAGAATTTGGCATCTATACTGCGGCAGTCAAAGATATGGTTCAGTGGATAATGGAATATTATCTAAGAAGGGTTCAGAATCAGTAGGAAAAGATTGCTGGTGGTAAACAGGAGCTAAGGTTATAACTGTAACTGTGATAGGTCAGTTTTCGTATAATGAGTACTTAAGGACCTATTCTGCCAGCATTACTCATATTGTGTACGCCATGAGAAGTCTCATTGAAATCAATGGAATTCCTCACAAAACATGGAACTAATCAATAGGATTATGGGTGGGAGAATCAAGATTCTTAATAAGCAGAACTATACATTGTAATATCATCTAGCAGTGTGCCTGGAGCTGAACACTCAGTATTTGATTGTAAAGCAAATGGAAACTATAATTTGTGAAGCAGTAAAACATACTGGTGTCACATCACAGGCTATATTTCATCTCAGAACCAGTAAAATTAATCTTATCTCATCATAACTTGGCATGAGTCCCCTTTCATCATACACATAGCTCTTTGGCATCAGGAGTGAAGATTTCCTGATATGAGTGCTAATACTTTATAGGCAGAACTATCAGGCCCTGCTGCACCTAGGCTGCTAATGCAAGTAAAAGCTGTTGCAGGAGTACTAGACACATTCTATATATGGGTAGGCAGCATTCAAACCACTAGCTTATATTGGTTTTAGGCCTGGGTATGCAGACAGCACATATCTGTGGACAGGTCTGGTGTCCTAATGACAAACATTCCGTTTCCATGCTGATTCACTTATATTAACCACAAGGTATAAATGATGCACTTGCTCAGAAATATAGTTTTGCACTTGAGTGACTCCATTCTTTTTCTCTTTGAGGATGCAGAGGACAGGGCAATCGCTTGTCTTCCCTGAGGGATCCCTTGTGTAGAGTACCACAGGGTGCTATCCTGTCGCTGCTCGTGCTGGACATGTATGCAGTGCCATCAGTGTACCTGCCACACACACTGCTCTATATCATTATTTTCTCAGATCCAGAGGATGAGGTAGATTTGCTTTCCTGAAATCTAGCTGAGGTTTGTATAAGGGATAGGTGGCTGAAGCTCAGCACTGACCAGAATGGAAAAAAAATATCAGTAAGCTGAAGGAAATTGTGAAGGAGAAATCCCCACTGGTATTTTGCCTTGACTGGTACAATGTCTTCGTTACTCACGTTTAATCGGGGGGGTGCTGTGTCTTATTGAGCCTTTGGCTGCTTCTAGATGTTGAAATAGTTAGCAGGGACCAGGCGTACTTTTGCTACTAGTCTGTCGTAGGCAAGACATATACCCTTTTCTTTCAGATGCGGCCTTTGTCAGTTATTGGTGCCTTTTGTCCAGCCATATTGGATTAATGCAATGGACTCAGACACTTCAGCTACTGCAAAATGGGCCCGACTTAGTAGTACACATTACATTTGTGCTATACAGACTTCACTATCCTCAAATTTATTTCTGGCGGGCATTCAACTTTCTTTGATCTATAAACCCATTACTGGTTTGGCTCCCGTGTATTTTAGGGTTTGTCTACACAAGGATACCCAGGAAAGTTAATTAACTAAATGTGTGAATTTGAGGTGGATAACTTAAACTGCAGTAAACCCTTGTATGAACACCTTTCAAAATAAAAGTGGCCTTAATTTGGTTTAGTTTAATTCATTTCCAAAGTGGTGGTGGAATCTCCTTCCTTTGAGTAAGTTCAGGCTTGACAAAGCCCTGGCTGGGATGATTTAGTTGGGGATTGGTGCAGCTTCGAGCAGGGGGTTGGACTAGATGACCTCCTGAGGTCCTTCCAACCCTGATATTCTATGATTCTATGAATTAAGGCCATTTTATTCTGAATAACAGCATCCACACAGGATTTCATGCGGTTTAACTAATCTACTTCAAATTAACACCTTTAGGGCTTGGCTACACTTGCAAATTAGAGCGCATAAAATCAGCCCCGGGCATCCTGACTCCTGAGGTGTCCACACTGGCAAGGCACTTAGAGCGTCTGGACTCTGCAGCTGGAGCGATCCTGGTAATCTACCTCCACGAGAAGCATAACTCTTGCTGTGCCCCGGCTGAAATGTGTGGACGACGTGTTGGATTACTGCGCTGTGATTGGCCTCCAGACACACCCCATAATCCCCTGAAGTCAAGTGGCCACTCTTGTCATTGTTTTGAACTCAGCTGCAGGTATGCGGATATCCCCTTTCAAAGCTCCGTTTCTGACAGCCCGGGGGGAGGGGGTCTGCTGCTGTCTGAACTTACAAGATAGCATGCTGACACACTCTCTGCCCCCCAGAACACACTGTCTCTCCCCCACATACACACAACACACTCCCTGTCACACTCCACCCCCCCATTTGAAAAGCACGCTGCAGCCACTTGCACACTGGGATAGCCACCACAATGCACTGCTCTCTGTGGCGTTGCAAGAGCTGCTAATGTGGCCATGCCAGTGCACTTGCAGCTGACAGTGTAAACACATGGCAGCGTTTTCCCTGCTGCAGTCTCCGAAGGCTGGTTTAACTCCCAGTGCTCTACATCTGCAAGTGTAGCCAAGCCCTTAGTTAATTTGGATTAATTTTCCTAGATGTCCCTGTATAGACTAGCTTTCTGAGTATCAGAGACAAGTAAGGGATTTGTTATGACAGTACCACCAGCTATAGCCATGATTACAATGATATATAAGCCTTGCTTATTATTTATTTGTATTGCATGATCATCCTCTAGGTGAGCATTCTCAACTTCTGGTAATCTTTCTTCCCATCCGCAATAGTGTGGACTGACAAATGGAATTTGTTGGCCTCCGTAGCATGTTAGAAAGCCCATATGTTTACCTATGATTTTTTCTGGGATGGTGAAATGAACAGGAAGAGTCCCAGGTTCTGTGGATTGGAGAGAATTCCAGTGTTGACATCTGGGTCAACTGGAAGTGTTTTGTATGTTGTACTTTGATTATTTCATGCAGTAAGAGCTTGAATATGTAAGTATAAATATTACTGTACATACACCATATTTTTAATCTGGTTTTGTTGCTTTTTCACAGTTAACAAGACTTGTAATGGTACAAGAAGTGTTTGCTCTTAATCTCACCTTTTTTTGTAATGGAAAGTAGTCTCAAGAACCATATTCATTACTTACTGTATGTGACTGCTACTGAGTTAGCTAGAATTGCTGTTGCTTTATCTTTGACCTCTCATTCATTGTTATACTGGAAAGGGAATACAAGATACATTGATTTGTTGTGCAGTAATCAAGAACCTAGTTGGCCTTGTAGCTAAATTGTTTGAACACTAAATATCTCAGAAATATTTTTATAATTTTCATGGTAAAAGCAATCAAAATGTGGAGCTATGTTTGGACAGAGTCTGCACTCTTTTCAAGGGTAAATCTGGAGTTACTTCAATGAAGCCGTTGGCTTCAGTGGATTTACTCCAGATGTATGTTGGTGTAACAGACCGGAAAATTTGGCCATGGCCTCTGCACTAGTAAAATCAAGTGGTTCCTCTCAAGAAATGTCATCAAGCACTATATGGGAAATATGCCAAAAATCAATCCTGTTTGTAAGACAACTGCCACTTAACGATTCATGTTCAGATGTCACATTAAAAAATATCCCAAATATCTCAGCACATCATATCTTGAGAGAAGAACAGAAGGCAGCAATGAGCAATATTGTGGAACTGAAAATAAGGAAACTAGGAGATTAAATAGCATTAAGGTGACTGGTGACTTTTTTCAGTTTATGATTCCATATTTTTTTTAAAGTTTGATGTGTTTTCTAGAAATTTATTCAGTTTAAATTGGACCCAGGGTCTGGCATTTGTAGTCAGAAGAACGCTTTACTCAGAATCAATATGTGTAACATTTTTCATATCTATTTATCTACAGTATTTAGCAGATCATGTGAGAACACAAACTGTATCTAGACATGGCTCCTATAATCCAGATTTAAGCTACATTAATGAAGTGTGCACGCCCATAGACCTTCGTTGATACCTGTATGCATAGGTTTACTGTATGTATAACATTAACATAGCAAATGTGAATAAGCTTCATTTTTGAATCTCATTTTTGCATTATGCCTCCTCCGAAACATAAAGCTGCATACCTGCATACTTGGATCAAGGCTTACGTGTGCATCATCATGTTAAGTATCATGCAGTCTGACCATACCCACAAAACTGAAGCTTTTTGCAGAAATATATTGATTAAATTTTCTTCAGGAAGGTTTATTTTTCATAGATTCAGAGGCCAGAAGAGACCATTGTGATCATCTAAACTGACCTCCCATATAACACAGGCTATAGAACTTCCCCAAAATAATTCCTAGAGCATGTCTTTTAGGAAAACCACTAACCTTGATTTTAAAATTGTCAGTAATGGAGAATACACCATGACTCTTGGTAAGTTGTTCCATTGGTACACTACCCTCATTGTTAAAATATTACACCTTATTTCCAGTCTGAATTTGTCTAGCTTCAACTTCCAGCCGTTAGCTCACGTTATAGCTTTCTCTGCTGGACTGAACAGTTCATTATTAAATAATGGGATGCCATTTGTCTTTACATGTTGCCAGTGCTGCTTAATATATATAAATTTAGATATTCCTTGCCCATTATAAGTAAATGTATAAGTGAAATAAGTTTTAAAGGAGACAAATATTGGCTTAAGCAAATAATTCTTCAAACAGCAAGAGGCTGTCAAGTATTCTGCTATCTAGTGTCCTGGTAACCTTTTAAAAACATCATAGCTAAAAAGTTTGTTTGTTTTCTTAAATGAAGTACAAAAATTCTATTAAATAACATTCCTGCAGGTGGTAGACTATGTAACTAAAATTAGTCCTCAAAACCAGTTTTGGATTAATGTTTTGGGGTTTTTTTTACTTTCTTCCAAAAAAAAAGAAAAAAAATCACACCAAGTGAAATCCTGTATATCCTGCTAAAGGTATGATTTCGTCTAGAACATGAATATTTCATATTCCACATGCAGGTTGACATTTTATTTAGTTTTTGCTTGTACAATGTAAAAATGTATTTGCTTTATTTCTGAATGATCACATTAACCAGCTATGTTCACTGGAATCCGTGAGCTAGTGACATTTTAAAGCCAGCCCAATATTCATTATTTGACTTTAGTAATTTTTTTAAAGTATATGAAATTATAGTTCCATTTTTCTGGCTGTATAAGCTTTAAAATTCTCCCATCTATATTTTTCTTCTGTGATGTCACATCAGGAATGTCTTATGCTTTCAGTAAATATCGCCTTGAGGTTTTGAAAATATACTGCTTCTTTAAACCAAGATGGAACAGATGGAAACTTTACTTCTTAAACAAATTGCTACAATTTTCTTCAGGGCACAAAACAGTATCATGAATTTGACTGAGAGCTTAGGAAGCTTCCAGAAGCTCTTAATCTTTTTTTGGTGGCAAGAGGATTGAATTCAAAGGTTTGTTCATAAAATGGTCACAAATCCCTATGCACTTTTTTTCTTTGAAGAAAGTACAGTTGCTCCTGATTCAAATGACCTTTTAGATTAAACTATTAAGAGACAGATTTTAAGTGACAATATATTTTCTTGTTAACTGTTTGAATTTTAGTGCAGGCACAACTAACAATGTTGACTAATCCCAACAGACATTTCACTGCCCAGCAAGTCACCAACTCTTACTATTTGGACTGACGAAAAAGCACTGTGAAAGAGTCAATGATGTGTGCTGCCAAACATATTTTAATGAAGGAACAAAATACAGTTTTTTCATAGCATTCTGCATCCTTAAAGTGATGGGATAAATAAATCCTGTATATTCTAAGCCAAAGAGAAGTAGAAATGACATTTTTAAGGGTACATTCATTTAAATTGTAGCACATCCTTGTGAGCATCTTTATTGATCTAAGTTCAGAACATGCTTCTATCTTTGGGATAGAAAGAGTAATCTTGGTGCTTTTATAGATGTTTTAAGTTAAGTTCCACTGATAAAGCACATCTATATTATTGGTTTTTGGAACAGTTCCCAGCCCTGACAGTTATCTATAAATTAAAAGGAGTCATATACTTGCTCGTGTGGGAAAGTATGTACAATAGCCTAAAGCACATAGCAGAAGTCACATCTGTGATATGGTTGGCTATTTGTAAAATGTGTAGACAATTGCAAGGCTATGTTATGAGTTGCTTACCCTGGCAGTGCAGTCATGGTATTATTTGTACAAGGCATAACTAATACATATGAAGTTTAATGAGAAAAATAACCTCACAAAGTTTTTGGAAAGCAGTCCTAAAGAGACTAATTATCCCTGGCCCAATCTCCCAAGCAGCCTCTTCTCTTTCCAGCATTTTAACTAGGCTCTTGATCTTGGCATAGGTCCCACCCTTGCATTCCTTGCATCCACAAAGGACCCACTGAAGTCAGACATATTTTACATAATTTGGTATAACTTCAGGATCATTAAATTCTCAAAGTATGTATCAGCCCTTGGAAGTTAATGTGTATGGCATACTGTAATAGGAAGCCCATTGAGAGAAATTTGGGGCCCCAGTCATAGGTGCCAACGCCGGCTCAAGTACCCACAGAAAAAACTAGGGCGTGCTCAGCACCCACAGGGCTGGATTAATCTTTTGTGGGCCCCGCCCCCCACTCCATGCGTGCTCTGTCCTGAGACCCCACCCCACTCGGTCTCTTCCCCCTGAGGCCCTGCCCATCTCTTGCATGGAGAGGTGCAGTGGGGGCTGGAAAGGAGCAACCAGTGGATGGGGTTTCAGGGCAGAGCACAGGTGAAGTGGGTGGGGTGGGGCCATGGTCCAGGCCCTGGGGCCCCTTCTGCATGTGGGCCCGGTGCCATTGTAAACCCAGTATTGAGCATCCACGAGCCACGGTGTTGCTGACAGTTTCATCCAGAAAGCCACAGTGAGAGGTAATATCTTTAAACTGGGATGTTAGTGAAAACAGCTTGTAGGTGAGTGCAGTGATTTTAATATATTGTTATTCATGACAATGTAATTATGCAGTTCATTTTAATAATAATAACATTCTTAAGATACCACTGATAGACACCTATTCAATAACTAGAATAGGAAAGAAGTATATAAATATGCTGAACATAGCCTCCCACAAAACAGAGTCCCACTCCCCCAATACAAACACCTCTTCCAAAAGCCCCCACTAGCAAAAACAAAAGTCAGCACCTGTGGCTCCAGTACCTCATGCTCACTGGCGCCCCTCCCATTTCACTTTTTTTTTTTTTTACACAAGAATTGCAGATGTTTGGGGGCGTCCCTGAGCTCTGGGCTGTGGTACAATTGTCCCCTCTTTCCACCCCTTTCACCAGGTACATACAGAGAAATGCCACATGTGCCTTGGTAAAGCTTTAACTCGGATGTAATGGTCAGCTGCAGCTCCACAAAGGAGCTGTAGATAAAATAACCTGCCGATGCCAGTGCAGTAGACCATAAGTTTCTGGTGTTTTCAACACCGTCTATTAAACCTGACCTCCCCACCTCAGGTTTCAGTGTCCAGGTGGTAAAAAGACCAGAAACATAGGAGACTCTTTTTACACTAGACTTTCCACCACAGTTATCATCAGATCAGCTGAACTGGGGGTGGCACCAGTGGGATTTTCTTTCTGCCATGCCTTAGTGCAGACAAAACCCATGACTTCAATGGATCTATGCTGATTTCCATCAGCTGAGGATCTGGCGCATTGAGACTTGAGCTAGACAATGGTTAGTCTTTTTCTAGATGTGTTCCACACTATCTTATTCACTCGTCCTAGTCAGTCAAACACAGTGAAAGCTACTAACAAAATACTGTAAAAATACATGAACAAATGTTTTTTTTAAAGCATCCATCAATATGTATTAATGGTTAGCGCAGTCTTCACTGAAGTGTATTTAAGCACTACATCTTGAAAGGAATCCCCACCATAAGTGACCACTTTAAAGTAGCCCCAGGATCAGAATAATTCTGTGCAACTGTTAGACTATCTGTAGTCTTTGCTGGTCACTTGAGCTGTGTGTGTATGGGAGAGTTCACCTAAGATGAAATTTCTGTTTCTCTTACATTGAAAATCTATTTTAAAAAATGTACAATATAGTAAAAATATCACACTGCAACATTGTCACATAGACAATGTAAAACTTATATTGTAACCAAATTGTTTGTTTTCTCAAATGTATCCATTGTCAAACTAGACCAAATCTGAATGCCAGAGTCCACTTTACCAAAGCAGAGTTCCCCAATCATCCAAAAGATTGTCACTCTAGAATCTAGAACTCTAGAAGCTGTTCCAATGCAAACTCATTTATATCGTGAAATCTTGCCACTCCCTTTCCCTTCTCACCAGCCAAACTCTTCATCATGCTCTCATTTGCCTAGACCTTTCAGTCCCTGCAAACCCAAAACTGCAACTTAAAAAAAAAAAAAAGTTGTGTTGGCCAAGAATGTATGATTTGAATCCCTATTGAATAAGCATCTATCCTTCCAAAAATCAAAACAAATTGTCTGCTTTGACAAAGTACTTCAAGTCCTTCAAATCAACAAGGCACAAATAAAATAAAGAACGGTAAAGCAGAAAGTGAAATAAATAGTCATTTTTTCATTCTATTACGTACAAGAAACAGCTGCTCAAGCAGAAAGACAATTGGTGCAGCTTCTGCAAACCTTGCCACTAGTATAAATAACTCCCAAACGCTCGTTATTAATTCAAAAATCCCCTGGGCTTGAACAACATGAATTTTAGTATGGGCATGCTAAAAACGTAAAGCTTCCAAGGAGAAGTACTCAGACGCTTGGAAATGCCAAAGTCTTATCTCTGCCCTCCTAATGTGTATGAAAAGGCTTATCTAGACATGTTTAATGCATGACACTCTAGTCTGCAGATTTAAACCCAAGCCTGCCACACACTGTTTGTCTAGACAAACCTTAATACAGTAGTCTTTAAATACCTGAGCACATATAAATTGGGATTCTTTTGAGCGTTCATATTTCATTAATGCTGTTTTAGGCCTGATGCAAAGCTTATAAGAGTCAGTGGGAATCTTGTTATTGATTTCAATTGGCTTTGTATCAAGCCCTCTGAAGGACAATATCATTTAAACTTTATTCTTAAATTTCTCTTTTGTCTGCGAGAATATCCTTAGCTTTTAGAAGTGGGGGAGGGGGACATAATTTGTCATATTCCTAACTGAAAAGACTGACTGGATTCTGTTTTTAGTGGGAGTGAATTACTATGATTCATCAGTGGTGTTCATGCTGATGATTATGCTGGGAGGTGCCTGATATAGTTCACAGGAGATTATGGGCTTGATCCTGCACAAATGAAGTCAATGGGAGCGGATTCCACATTGATTTGTTTTTTTTTTGTCAATCAGTCTTTTCCTATTGGTGGAAAAAAATCAGAGGTCTCATACATTCCAAAGAATACTTTTCATGAAGATTGACAAAAGGCACAAAAGTTTTCAGAACTTTGCATGGAAAGCAAAGAAAGTGACATCATAATTAATGCTAGTGCTTGTAGATACTTGAAGTGAAAAGTAGTTTTTAAATTCTCTCTTAGAGTTTCGTACTGCTGCCCATTCCTATAGTAGCTGAGCACCTTCCACATAAAATCTGTAGCAATAGCTAAGTCCTTGGTGGATTCATGGAGTCTTGGTACTTCTCCCTTTGAGACAGAACTCTGATTGGGGTAGGTTTTTCTGCGTGGGGAAGGGGCAGGTTAAGAGATGTTTGGGAATAAATGGGATGTTTGAATTATGAATGACATTTGTGGTGGAAAGTTTTCACTCAGTTATGAGCATAAGGGGCCAAAATTTGGCCCTCTCTGTCTCCACTTACCAGGGGATACACAGTGTTGGAAGCATACATAATTCAGCTCCGCTGCACTAGAAAAGGGAGGCAAGATGCTGGGAATCTCTGCAAAGGGGATCTGCTCTACTGCTGTTAGGGTATGTCTACACTACAAAATTAGGTCGAATTTATAGAAGTCAGTTTTTTAGAAATCGGTTTTATATATTCGAGTGTGTGTGTCCCCACAGAAAATGCTCTAAGTTCATTAACTGCATTAACTCGGCGCAGCGCTTCCACAGTACCGAGGCAAGCGTCGACTTCCGGAGCGTTGCACTGTGGGTAGCTATCCCACAGTTCCCGCAGTCTCCGCTGCCCATTGGAATTCTGGGTTGAGATCCCAATGCCTGATGGGGCTAAAACATTGTCGCGGGTGGTTCTGGGTACATATCGTCAGGCCCCCGTTCCCTCCCTCCCCCCGTGAAAGCAAGGGCAGACAATCATTTCGCGCCTTTTTTCCTGAGTTACCTGTGCAGACGCCATACCACGGCAAGCATGGAGCCCGCTCAGGTAACCGTCACCCTATGTCTCCTGGGTGCTGGCAGACGCGGTACGGCATTGCTACACAGTAGCAGCAACCCCTTGCCTTGTGGCAGCAGACGGTACAGTACGACTGGTAGCCGTCATCGGCATGTCTGAGGTGCTCCTGGTCGCCTCTGTGAGGTCGATCAGGAGCGCCTGGGCAGACATGGGCGCAGGGACTAAATTTGGAGTGACTTGAGCAGGTCATTCTCTTTAGTCCTGCAGTCAGTCCTATTGAACCGTCTTATGGTGAGCGGGCAGGCGATACGGACTGCTAGCAGTCGTACTGTACCATCTTCTGCCGAGCAGCCATGAGATGTGGATGGCATGCAGTCCTTCTGCACCGTCTGCTGCCAGCCAAAGATGTAAAAGATAGATGGAGTGGGTCAGAACAAGAAATAGACCAGATTTGTTTTGTACTCATTTGCCTCCTCCCCTGTCTAGATCACACTGCAGTCACTCACAGAGAAGGTGCAGCGAGGTAAATCTAGCCATGTATCAATCAGAGGCCAGGCTAACCTCCTTGTTCCAATAACAACGATAACTTAGGTGCACCATTTCTTATTGGAACCCTCCGTGAAGTCCTGCCTGAAATACTCCTTGATGTACAGGCACACCCTTTGTTGATTTTAGCTCCCTGAAGCCAACCCTGTAAGCCGTGTCGTCAGTCGCCCCTCCCTCCGTCAGAGCAACGGCAGACAATCGTTCCGCGCCTTTTTTCTGTGCGGACGCCATACCAAGGCAAGCATGGAGGCCGCTGAGCTCATTTTGGCAATTAGGAGCACATTAACCACCACACGCATTATCCAGCAGTATATGCAGCACCAGAACATGGCAACGCGATACCGGGCGAGGAGGCGACGTCAGCGCGGTCCCGTGAGTGATCAGGACATGGACACAGATTTCTCTGAAAGCATGGGCCCTGACAATGCATGCATCATGGTGCTAATGGGGCAGGTTCATGCTCTGGAACGCTGATTCTGGGCTCGGGAAACAAGCACAGACTGGTGGGACCGCATAGTGTTGCAGGTCTGGGACGATTCCCAGTGGCTGCGAAACTTGCGCATGCGTAGGGGCACTTTCATGGAACTTTGTGACTTGCTTTCCCCTGCCCTGAAGCGCATGAATACCAAGATGAGAGCAGCCCTCACAGTTGAGAAGCGAGTGGCGATAGCTCTGTGGAAGCTTGCAACGCCAGATAGCTACTGGTCAGTTGGGAATCAATTTGGAGTGGGCAAATCTACTGTGGGGGCTGCTGTGATGCAAGTAGCTCACGCAATCAAAGATCTGCTGAT
Source organism: Lepidochelys olivacea (assembly GCF_965140295.1). Lineage (NCBI taxonomy): Eukaryota > Metazoa > Chordata > Testudines > Cheloniidae > Lepidochelys > Lepidochelys olivacea. Next base: position 36,010,183 of record NC_140411.1, on the reverse strand, counting down.
ATCAAGGGTAGTGACCCTGGGAAATGTGCAGGTCATAGTGGATGGCTTTGCTGCAATGGGATTCCCTAACTGTGGTGGGGCTATAGACAGAACCCATATCCCTATCTTGGCACCGGAGCACCAAGCCGCCGAGTACATAAACCGCAAGGGGTACTTTTCGATAGTGCTGCAAGCTCTGGTGGATCACAAGGGACGTTTCACCAACATCAACGTGGGATGGCCGGGAAAGGTGCATGATGCTCGCATCTTCAGGAACTCTGGTCTGTTTCAAAAGCTGCAGGAAGGGACTTTATTCCCAGACCAGAAAATAACTGTTGGGGATGTTGAAATGCCTATATGTATCCTTGGGGACCCAGCCTACCCCTTAATGCCATGGCTCATGAAGCCGTACACAGGCAGCCTGGACAGTAGTCAGGAGCTGTTCAACTACAGGCTGAGCAAGTGCAGAATGGTGGTAGAATGTGCATTTGGACGTTTAAAGGCGCGCTGGCGCAGTTTACTGACTCGCTTAGACCTCAGCGAAACCAATATTCCCACTGTTATTACTGCTTGCTGTGTGCTCCACAATATCTGTGAGAGTAAGGGGGAGACGTTTATGGCGGGGTGGGAGGTTGAGGCAAATCGCCTAGCTGCTGGTTATGCGCAGCCAGACACCAGGGCGGTTAGAAGAGCACAGGAGGGCGCGGTACGCATCAGAGAAGCTTTGAAAACCAGTTTCATGACTGGCCAGGCTACGGTGTGAAAGTTCTGTTTGTTTCTCCTTGATGAAACCCCCCGCCCCTTGGTTCACTCTACTTCCCTGTAAGCTAACCACCCTCCCCTCCTCCCTTTAATCATTGCTTGCAGAGGCAATAAAGTCATTGCTGCTTCACAGTCATGCATTCGTTATTCATTCATCACACAAATAGGGAGATGACTACCAAGGTATCCCAGGAGGGGTGGTGGAGGAGGGAAGGAAAATGCCACACAGCACTTTAAGCACAGCACTTTAAAAGTTTACAACTTTAAAATTTATTGAATGACAGCCTTCTTTTTTTTGGGCAAACCTCTGTGGTGGAGTGGCTGGTTGGCCGGAGGCCCCCCCACCGCGTTCTTGGGCGTCTGGGTGTGGAGGCTATGGAACTTGGGGAGGAGGGCGGTTGGTTACAGAGGGGCAGCAGTGGCAGTCTGTGCTCCAGCTGCCTTTGCTGCAGCTCAACCATACACTGGAGCATACTGGTTTGGTCCTGCAGCAGCCTCAGCATTGAATCCTGCCTCCTCTCATCACGCTGTCGCCACATTTGAGCTTCAGCCCTGTCTTCAGCCCGCCACTTACTCTCTTCAGCCCTCCACCTCTCCTCCCGGTCATTTTGTGCTTTCTGCACTCTGACATTATTTGCCTCCACGCATTCGTCTGTGCTCTGTCAGTGTGGGAGGACAGCATGAGCTCGGAGAACATTTCATCGCGAGTGCGTTTTTTTTTCTTTCTAAGCTTCACTAGCCTCTGGGAAGGAGAAGATCCTGTGATCATTGAAACACATACAGCTGGTGGAGAAAAAAAAAGGGACAGCGGTATTTAAAAAGACACATTTTATAAAACAGTCGCTACACTCTTTCAGGGTAAACCTTGCTGTTAACATTACATACATAGCACATGTGCTTTCGTTACAAGGTCGCATTTTGCCTCCTCCCACCGCGTGACTACCCCCTCAACCTTCCCCCCTCCCTGTGGCTAACAGCGGGGAACATTTCTGTTTAGCCACAGGCAAACAGCCCAGTAGGAATGGGCTCCTCTGAGTGTCCCCTGAAGAAAAGCACTCTATTTCAACCAGGTGACCATGAATTATATCTCACTCTCCTGAGGATAACACAGAGAGATAAAGAACGGATTTTGGTTGAATGCCAGCAAACATACACTGCAATGCTTTGTTCTACAGTGATTCCCGAGTACGTGTTACTGGCCTGGAGTGGTAAAGTGTCCTACCATGAAGGACGAAATAAGGCTGCCCTCCCCAGAAACCTTTTGCAAAGGCTTTAGGACTACATCTAGGAGAACCGCAAATGCCAGGGCAAAGTAATCCTTTCACATGCTTGCTTTTAAACCATGTATAGCATTTTAAAAGGTACACTCACCAGAGGTCCCTTCTCCGCCTGCTGGGTCCAGGAGGCAGCCTTGGGTGGGTTCGGGGGGTAGTGGCTCCAGGTCTAGGGTGAGAAACAGTTCCTGGCTGTCGGGTAAACCGGTTTCTCCGCTTGCTTGCTGTGAGCTATCTACAACCTCCTCCTCATCATCATCATCTTCGTCCCCAAAACCTACTTCCGTATTGCCTCCATCTCCATTGAAGGAGTCAGACAACACGGCTGGGGTAGTGGTGGCTGAACCCCCTAAAATGGCATGCAGCTCAACATAGAAGCGGCATGTTTGGGGCTCTGACCCAGAGCGGCTGTTTGCCTCTCTGGTTTTCTGGTAGGCTTGCCTCAGCTCCTTCAGTTTCACGCGGCACTGCTTCGGGTCCCTGTTATGGCCTCTGTCCTTCATGCCCTGGGAGATTTTCACAAAGGTTTTGGCATTTCGAAAACTGGAACAGAGTTCTGATAGCACGGATTCCTCTCCCCAAACAGCGATCAGATCCCGTACCTCCCGTTCGGTCCATGCTGGAGCTCTTTTGCGATTCTGGGACTCCATCATGGTCACCTGTGCTGATGAGCTCTGCATGGTCACCTGCAGCTTGCCACGCTGGCCAAACAGGAAATGAGATTCAAAAGTTCGCGGTTCTTTTCCTGTCTACCTGGCCAGTGCATCTGAGTTGAGAGTGCTGTCCAGAGCGGTCAGAATGGAGCACTCTGGGATAGCTCCCGGAGGCCAATACCATCGAATTGTGTCCACAGTACCCCAAATTCGAGCCGGCAACGTCGATTTAAGTGCTAATCCACTTGTCAGGGGTGGAGTAAGGAAATCGATTTTAAGAGCCCTTTAAGTCGAAATAAAGGGCTTCATTGTGTGGACGGGTGCAGGTTTAAATCGATTTAACGCTGCTAAATTTGACCTAAAGTCCTAGTGTAGACCAGGGCTTAGATTGTTCTGGGGAAAACCCTTCAAATATTCCCAGTGTTCAGCCTTGTGATTACAGCTACACTTGGGGGACAGGACCAAACCTTAAATATTGACTAATGGAGGTTTTTTTTCCTTATGTAGTAGAGAGAGCTTGAAACATGAAGCCTATGAGGGGCTGGCTGTAAGGCCTAATGCCCAAACTAAAGTCAGGGCCTGCTGCTATAAAGCAAAGTTAGCAAGAGTCAGGATATGAGCAAAAGTCAGGCCCTGTTACAAAGAAGATGCCTGCTTGCAGGTTCACCATCTGATGCAGCAACAGGGCTGGCATTGCAAAAAACACACTCGGTACTATGTATTCTCGTAAACACATTCCAGATGGATAGTGCCAGAGCATCCTGATACAAGGTTATGGTATAAACGCACTCCCTGAAGATGGTACAGGGAGATGGACATACTAATTCGTTCTATGGATAAGGTCAGGATGACAGGGTGATGGATAGAGATGTTTTGATCAAAGTAACATGTACAAGGTAAAGGGAGGTAACTAACCACATCACAGGGGCAATCCATAACTTGTTTATATCTTGTAAGGGGGGAGAGGAAGGTGCCGTCGCTCACTGAGCTGAGTCCATTGTCCTGGGCATACACTGTGCTTTGTTGGCAGTAAACCTGGCCGAGTGCCTTCGCTACTGAACCTAGTTTGTGGTCTTCTTTGGCAGTTCGACTGAGGTCTGCTGCGTCTGCTATCTGCATAGAGCTGGTGCAGCACACAGAGAGAACAAACACGCAGCCAACAAGTGACAATCATTTATAGTGCAGGAAATTATGAATCCAAAGCATTTCATCTTATATTACAATTGCAGTGATCCTCTGCATCATTCATCACACTGCAGAGGACTAGAGTTCATCAAGGAAGGATGTAAATAATAACATTAAACTGTCCACTATGAACTACTCAGCACAGCCAGGAGTAAATTCCACTAAGTGTGTTACACAGCAGCCAAGGATAACTGATTTATAAACCCAGCCATCAGATTGCAACCTAATAGCAGCTTCGTCATGCGATGGAAAGCTCTAGTGGCTCTAGAAATAATCCTAAGTGAGCGTTCGGGAGAAAACTTCCACATAAGAAAGATTGGTGATATCAACAGGATCCCTTTTAAGGTATGACTTCGTAAAGGACTAATGATTGTAGCGTGCATGTGTATAATAGTTGTGATTAGGCTTATATAGAAGTACTAGGTTATAGATATAGCCCTACCAAATTTGTGGTCTATTTCGGTCAATTTCACGGTCATAGAATTTTAAAAATTGTAAATTTCATGATTTCAGCTATTTAAATCTGAAATTTCACAGTGTTCTAATGATAGGATCCTGACCCAAAAAGGAGTTGGGGAGGGTCGCAAGATTATTGTAGGTTATTGGGTTATTGTGGGGTACTGCTACCCTTAGTTCTGCGCTGCTGCTGGCTACGGCGCTGCCTTCAGAGCTGGGCGGCTGGAGTGTGGCGGTTGCTGGCCGGGAGCCCAGCACTGAAGGCAGAGTAGCAGCGCAGAAGTCAGGATGTCAGGGTATGGTATTTGCACCCTTACTTCTGTGCTGCTTCTTGTGGAGTGGGGCCCTCAGTCAGCCACTGCCACACTCCAGCCACCCAGCTCTGAAGGCAGCACAGAAGTAAGGGTGGCAATACCATGACGACCCTAACATAACCTTGTGACTGTTGTATCTCCCTTTTGGGTCAGGGCCCCCCAATTTGAGAAACACTGATCTCCCTTATGAAATCTCTATAGTATAGAGTAAAAGCACACAAAAGACCAGATTTCACAGGGGGAGACCAGGTTTCATGGTCCATGACGTGTTTTTCATGGCCACGAATTTGGTAGGGCCCTAGTTACAGAAATAATAATATACAAAAATACAATAGAACTATTGCCACAGTGATTTAGTAGTATCAGTGAAGAAAATAATATGCAAATGATGAGTCCTGCTAATTGCTGCCATAACATAGGAAAACAAGTTTTCTGAACAAATTTTTGTGATTTCTTTCAATTTCCTATTTCTCAATCAGTGAGCTTCTTGAGTTGGTTTTAAATTGAGTGGACTAAAATTTAATAAATTTCACTGCAGTAATGTTACACTCAGTCCTGTTAGCTTCTTTACTCAGCCATCTCTGATACTGCACATTCTGTTCGCCTGCAATTGTTCTTCAATGAGCCTTTTATTTACTCATTTTTAATCCACTTTTTCCACTGGAATCTTTCTCTGCTCCTTTTGTCACTGTGTCCCCTCCAAATATGAATCTAATAACATTCAAGTTTAAATGGGACATTTGAGTCCAGATTGTTGGAGGCATTCTGTTCTAATGGATGGTGCAATGGATAGAGAATTGGGAGACCTTGTTTCTATTCCTAGCTCCGCTGTGACCTGCTATTTGATCTTGGGGAAGTCACTTCATCGCTCTGTGCCACTGTAGCCTCTCCCACCATTTGTCCGTCTTGTCTATTAGATTTTAAATTATTTGGGACAGGGACTGTCCCACACTATGTGCTACTAACAAATGATGATTTTAAATGGGTGCAAGTTTGCCCATCCTCAATGTTTTCTCTTTTCCTGCCAATTAAGGGACACAATACATTCCAACAGTTCCCCCTGGATTACCACTTCTACTGTCTTTTGCCATAATATATAGCTTCATATATTCAGTGATATCACTATCTCTTAGTTGCTCACTGGTGGTGGGTATCTGTTAATACTTTTGATGGTAAGCAAAGCCCTTTTACATGATCACAAAAACAAAGAATTGTGGATTTACAATGTTTGCAGATATGTTTAAGACAGCATATTCTTCTCAGTCAGCTACTCATTGCCCTTGGTAATTCTTCCCTTTTCCATGGTAGAATAGATGCCTTTAGTTCCTTTTCTGCTGGGGAAGTCTGCAAACCAAGCATCAACAGCTGCATTATTGTAATCACACATTTGTGATTACATCCCTCCTGGTGCTGAGGTTACAGTTGGAAGTTTCCTTCAGCTATGGATAAGAACAGTGGATGTCAGTGTTTTCATTTCTGGCTTCATCATTCTTGGCACATACATGTGTCAAAATAATGAACAATACTCTGTGTGTGTTCTGCATTCCGTGCTTGCTGTCATTCTGCATGGGTTTGTCCACATTCAGAAAAGACATCAATGTAACACTTGCTGTAAGCAAAAACACCATGTCTGTTTGGCATTTAGCATAAGCCAGATACCTGGCATGGCAGACATGGGAATTAGTACAGTTTATTCATGCTTTCTGATCACTAGCATCCTAACCTACGACATTTTCCATCACTTGAAAGGCCGTAGTCCTGACAGAATTATTATTCCCAGTGCCAATCACCGCTAAATAAATCACACCCTGCACTATCGCTCTGAGTAATCACAAAAAGGCCCAATTTTACTACCACTAAAGACCCTGGGAGTTTTGCCATTGACTTCAATGGGAGCAAAATGACTTGTTTACTTCAATGGGCTTTGGATCAGGCTCTTGGTGCTTCTGACTGACCAGATATATTGAAACATCTTGCATACATTTCACTTGCACTTACTCTGAACTAATGAGTAATTATATTTGTACTAAATGAAGGCTATCTGCATGCTTGTTTTCTTATTCCTGTGCTTGAGATTTGTTTGGGTTTGCTCTTGTCACTAAGTGGATCCCAAAATTAGCAAATACAGAACTACTTTTTCAGTTTTGTTTTTATAACTGAAATTCCTTTCAGAAGTATCTACAAAAATTACCGAAGGTACTTTACATACTGCTACATTCCACTTCCCATATTGCACCAAGCATAAGCATTATTGTAGCAGAAGCCTGGGTGTATAAGCAAAGCTTGAGTACTTTAGGTATACTCTAGGAAACATAAAAACACACACACACACATTTGGCTTTTAAAAAAACAAATTCAAGTTGCTGAAGGCAAATCAAAGCGAAAACCAGAAGAGTAAGGAGTAGAGCTATATTCCCATATACTTCATCATCTCATGCATACTTACGCACAGTCATTCACTTACACAAACCCTCCATAACCCAAATAAACTAACTTTACTTACGTACAGTCAAGTTGACAACCTTAACTCTGCCCTCTGAATTCTGTTGGATGATTTAAAAATCTTCTTTACATTTTGTGACTTGTAAAATGTACTATGTACATTGCAAATGTACATTGCATGGATCATTTCAGATATTTTAAATATAGATAATTTCCATACCACAAAGAGAATTTCTTCGTTAGCCCCAACCACCCTGTTTTATAGCTCAATTTTGAAGGATGCAAACTCAGATGAGCTCTTGAACCTTGCTTCACCTTCCTAAGCCAGTTTGGTGTCTCCTTTTTCACTCAGCACCCAATGCTTTAAGCATCTGGAATAAAATCTCCAATGCTTGATGCATAGCTAATTTTATTTTTCTACTCCAAAGTCTAGCAATTCAAAGCCAAGTAAACACCAGCAGGCTCCATTCACTTACACTATGCATTTTGATGCTAATTGCAGTTCCCTTAGCATTTTACATTGTTTGCACAAAATAGCATTGCTCTGCCTTCAAACAGTCAGTTCAGTGACAGCTGGAATGAGTTTATCTCATGCTGCTTAGCGTCAGGTGCATTCTTACAGCTTTCCTGTCTCCTTTTGAGGGCTAATTAAGGCATTCTTCTCTCTTGTTTAATTTTTACGTTTAAACAGCTGCATCTCATTTGGATATAACACACAGATGGCACCTGGCTTTCTTTCCATGAGTTAATTCTGGTTTGTTTTTTGGCAGGGGTGGGAGGTTGTTGATTTGTTTTTTCTCCCCTGACTAAAACTCCTTAAGTGGTTATTTTTGTATTTATGTAGGAAAATGAACTGAAGTTGCTGCTAATGGTAAGACCCTCTGTTCATTCACAAACTGGGCGCATCTTCCCAGGATCCTTAGCAGCTAGTCTCAGCCTACATTGAATCAAAGCCAAATACAAACCAGAGTCTTGGAGGTTTGTGAAAGATTGAAGAGTGAAAGGTTCACAAAAGAGGAATGACCTAAGAACAAGGTCGGTAGAAATAGGTAGGGAACTCATTCATAGCTATTCCACAAAAAGTAATACGTCTATGAAATAAGCTACCAGGAACCCCATCCTGCCCCCTCTGCACAAAGAGCTCCCACTGACATGAAGGAATTCTGTGCATGGTAGGCTTGTATGACTAGGCCCCAGAACGGGTAACCAATCCAGAGTTTAAAGACATTTAACTTTTCAGCACAGTCCTCACTGTCATGGGGGAATGAGGGATAGAGCACATACATGTTCCACTTTGTCCTACTCCCACCCACTCAAGATCCCAACCCCACACAGGGCTCCCAGTAAGATGAAGATAGGAAGCAGCTGAAACCTCTTTCCAAAGGTGCACTGGGGAGAACCTGTGATGAGGGACACTTGCCTCTCCTGAGTGCCTCCTGTCAGCTGGGTCTGATGCTGCTGCTGTCCCAGGTGCCCCCTGTAGATTTAAAACAAATAAAAGGAAGTTGTTCTTCACACAGCACACAGTCAACCTGTGGAACTCCTTGCCTGAGGAGGTTGTGAAGGTTAGGACTATAACAGGGTTTAAAAGAGAACTGGATAAATTCATGGAGGTTAAGTACGTTAATGGCTATTAGCTAGGATGAGTAAGGAATAGTGTCCCTAGGCTCTGTTTGTCAGAGGGTGGAGATGGATGGCAGGAGAGAGATTACTTGATCATTACCTGTTAGGTTCACTCCCTCTGGAACACCTGGCATTGGCCACTGTCGGCAGACAGGCTACTGGGCTGGATGGACCTTTGGTCTGACCCAGTATAGCCATTCTTATGTTCTTATGAACTTACTAGGTGGATATTCAGTGGCTCAGCCCTCCCGCTAAGTCACACAATCAAAACTGAGTGAACCTCTTCCAGGGGGAACAAAGACAGGTTTCAGAATAGCAGCCGTGTTAGTCTGTATCCGCAAAAAGAAAAGGAGTACTTGTGGCACCTTAGAGACTAGCCAATTTATTTGAGCATAAGCTTTCGTGAGCTATAGCTCACTTCATCGGATGCATACAGTGGAAAATACAGTGGGGAGATTTATATACATAGAGAACATGAAACAATGGGTGTTACCATATGTAAGGGGACTGTTGCCCCCTTACTAACATTCAGTGGGGGTGTTTTAGTTGCTAGCTCCCAGTACTAAAAAGGGGGAAGGGTCGATGGGGAATCAGGACCCTGAGACTGAAAGCCCCCAGGAACAATGGGGAGAGGCCAATGCTCCAGGTCAGCCTGAATGACAGGGCGGGCAGGCTAATCAGGGAGACAGGAGGCCAGGGAGGTCCTGTCCTCCGTGTGAGCTGGAATTGCCTGGGTCAGACAGAGTGGGGCCGAGCTAAGGAGAAAGCAGGGGCGCAAGCTGAGCTGGGGAGCAGAACTGGGCCAGATCCAGAGAGAGCAGCCCCTGTCCTGGGAGCAGAGCTTCAGCTGCAAAGCCAGAGACACAGCCCAGAGAGAGCAGACTTGCCCTGGGAGGAGAGCTGCAGCAACCAGAGCCAGAGGGGCCAGAAAAGCAGCCCAGGAAGCAGGTCAGTGCTGGGAGCAGAGCTGTAGCAACCAGAGGCAGAGGGGCCAAAGAAGCAGCCCAGGGAGCTGGAGGCAGAGCAGCAGAGACAGAGTGGTGGAGCTGGGGCTGGAGCAGTCCAGAGCTGGGTGCGGTGAGCAGCTGGGGAGAGCGAGGGGGGATCCTGGGCAGTGGGCCCAGCATAGGGGGAGACCTCAGCCAAGAGGCTCTGCAGGCCAGGCTTGGATCGTAACTCCGACAGGGCGGGGGCGACACTGGGAAGAAGGGTCCTACCACTTAGAGCCTGAGAGCGTGAGGCCACCACCAGAGCGAGTGTCCAACCCACAGCATCCCTGCAGCACAGCCAGGGCCTGAGAAGAAGGCCTGGGAAATACAAGGAACAGACGGTGAACTGCTCTGATGTTCCAGAGACACTGTTTGTGATGTTCCCTGCCACAGAGCGGGTTGATGTGTTTCCTTTAACCTTTCCCATTTTTCTGTATTCTTTTTAAAATTAATTGTTGATTAAATAATTTGCATTTGCTTTAACTTGTGTGTAATGGTCAGTGGGTCAGAGAAGTGCCCAGTGCAGAGAGAGCACCCCGGAGTGGGGACACCCTAGCCCCTGTCCTAGGTGACCACAGCAGGGTTGGGAGTTGAACCCCACCCCCCAGGAACCCTGGGCCCAGCCTTGTTGGGGTTACGAGGACTCTGCCAGACAGGAGAGTGGCAGGGGAGTCCTCAAGGGCAGGGAGGCCACTGGGTAAAGGAAGTGGGAGTGAGGACTCAGATCCTTTCACTAGCCCACTTCACCGGGGTAGTGCAGAAGCCAGGAAAGTTTCCCACAATAGCGGGACTATTCCCCCGCTTACACATACACACTGTAACTAGAGTGATCAGGTAAGGTGAGCTATTACCAGCAGCAGAGCTGGGGGGAAAAAGCCTTTTGTAGTGATAATCAAGGTGGGCCATTTCCAGCAGTTGACAAGAATGTGTGAGGAACAGTAGCAGGATGTGGGGGGGAATAAACATGGGGAAATAGTTTTACTTTGTGTAATGACACATCCACTCCCAGTCTCTATTCAAGCCTAAGTTAATTGTATCCAGTTTGCAAATTAATTCCAATTCAGCAGTCTCTCGTTGGAGTCTGTTTTTGAAGTTTTTCTGTTGAAGAATTGCCACTTTTAGGTCTGTAATCGAGTGACCAAAGAGACTGAAGTGTTCTCTGACTGGTTTTTGAATGTTATAATTCTTGATGTCTGATTTGTGTCCATTTATTCTTTCACGTAGAGACTGTCCAGTTTGGCCAATGTACATGGCAGAGGGGCATTGCTGGCACATGATGGCATATATCACATTGGTAGATGTGCAGGTGAACGAGGCCTCTGATAGTGTGGCTGAAGTGATTAGGCCCTATGATGGTGTCCCCTGAATAGATATGTGGACACAGTTGGCAACGGGCTTTGTTGCAAGGATAGGTTCCTGGGTTAGTGGTTCTGTTGTGTGGTTGCTGGTGAGTATTTACTTCAGGTTGGGGGGCTGTCTGTAAGCAAGGACTGGCCTGTCTCCCAAGAACTGTGAGATGGGTCGTCCTTCAGGATAGGTTGTAGATCCTTGATGATGTGTTGGAGAGGTTTTAGTTGGGGGCTGAAGGTGATGGCTAGTGGCGTTCTGTTATTTTCTTTGTTGGGCCTTTCCTGTAGTAGGTGACTTCTGGGTACTCTTCTGGCTCTGTCAATCTGTTTCTTCATTCAGCAGGTGGGTATTGTAGTTGTAAGAACGCTTGATAGAGATCTTGTAGGTGTTTGTCTCTGTCTGAGGGGTTGGAGCAAATGTGGTTGTATCGTAAAGCTTGGCTATAGACAATGGATCGTGTGGTGTGGTCTCGATGGTAGCTGGAGGCATGTAGGTAGGCATAGCGGTCAGTGGGTTTCCAGTATAGGGTGGTGTTTATGTGACCATCGCTTATTAGCACCGTAGTGTCCAGGAAGTGGATCTCTTGTGTGGACTGGACCAGGCTGAGGTTGATGGTGGGATGGAAATTGTTGAAATCATGGTGGAATTCCTCAAGGGCTTCTTTTCCATGGGTTCAGATGATGATGTCATGAATGTAGCACAAGTAGAGTAGGGGCGTTAGGGGACGAGAGCTGAGGAAGCGTTGTTCTAAGTCCGCCATAAAAATGTTGGCATACTGTGGGGCCATGCGGGTACCCATAGCAGTGCCGCTGCTGTGAAATAGTTATGGGTGAGGACTAAGTCACAAAGTTCAGCCACCAGGTTTGCTGTCTCCTAGGCAGGGAGCCACGGGGTCTGCGTGCTGCCCCCGCCCCAAGCACCGGCTCCACACTCTGCAGCTGCGGGGGGGGCAGTGCCTGCAGATAAGAGCAGCACGTGGAGCCTCCTGGCCCCTCCACCCCACCTACGAGACGGATTTTCTGGCTGCTTCTAGGGCACGTGCAGCATGGTGCCAGGACAGGCAAGGAGTCTGCCTTAGCCCATCTGCACCACTGACCAGGAACTGCCTGAGGTAAGCCTCTGCCCCAACCTGGAGCCCCCTCCACCCGAAATATGTCATCCTCGGCCCCACCCCAGAGTCTGCACCCCCAGCCCAGAGCCCATACCCCCTTCTGCACCCGAAACCAGTGCCTCAACCTGCAGCCCCCTACCGCACTCTGAATCCCTTGGCCCCACCCCCCAGCCAGGAGCCCCCTCCTGCACCCCAAACCCCTCATCCCTGATCCCACCCAAGAGCCCGCACCCCCCAGCCAGAGGCCTCACCCTCTACCACACCCCAACTCCCTGCCCCAGCCTGGAGCCGCCTCCCACACCCTGAACGCCTCATTCTGGCCCACCCTGGAGCCTGCACCCCCAGTTAGAGCCCTCACCCCCTCCCGCACTCCTAGCCCCTGCCCCAGCCCAGTGAAAGTGAGTGAGGGTGGGGGAGAGCGAGCCACCGAGGGAGGGGGAACGTAGTGAGCAGGGGCCGAGCCTCGGGGCAGAGGCAGGGCTAGGGTGTTAGGTTTTTGTGACTAGAAAGTTGGCAACCCTAGTCTCAGATACCCTCTCCCACCCACCAGCTTTCTGTCCCAGACTCGGTATCCCAGTCTTCTCTTTGTGCCCCCAACCTCCACTCCAGCTCCTGTCTCTCTGCATTTGAATCAGGCAGCTTCCTCCTCCATGTTACCTGGGCCTAGTGGGGGGGAATCATTGAGAGCACTTAAATGTCAGTCTCCCTGCTTTCAGTTCTAGAGCTCTGCCCAGAGTAGCCTAGTTCTACAGTTAGAGGGAAAGTCTGCTCAGCCCTGAGTTAGAGCATGCTCAGCGCAGACTGAAATCTTCAGCATTTTTAGTTGTGAAACTCTGCTAGTCTCTACTGAGTGTATACAAACTAGTTTTTTTGTCAAATGTCTATAACTTGGCCAAAATGTGGACAGATTTTCACCGGGATGGCAAAAATCACATCTCTGACACAAAGGCCACACTCTGCCAAATTTCAGGTCCCTCCTCCAAAGCATCGGGGCACGAGAGCTTCTCAAATAAAAGGTTGCCAGAATTTAACCTGGGCAAAATATCGTTTTTCTCTAGCCTCGTTCGCAGAAATAGCTGACCCATTTTGGCTGAAATTTTCCAAAATAATTCAGGCCGAGGCAGATACCTGGCCTGGGAAATTTCAGCCTGAAGTGTTAAAATACAGTAAAGTTGTAAACAACTGAAACTAGGGTCTTATAATGGGAAATGGTAGCTCTACCTATAATAATAATTAAATTCTTCTTCTTTCCATTAGAAAGCTAATTATCACAGACCTGTTATGCTATAGCAAATGTACATTGTTCAGAGGGACAAGCACTGCACTTCCTCTGGTTACATTCTGATAACACTCTGAAAATTTAAATTTACAGTTCCCCCAAAATATAGTAGTGGTATCATCAAATATACACAAGAAGATTTAGATTGGCTAACATGCAAATAATATGAAAACTCTTTTGGGTAGTATACCCATGCAAATAGCCCAGGGCTATTTTGTTCACTTTATCCAACCTCAGCTACATTCCAGGGATTAGAAATTATCTAAGAAACAGAGAGCAAAGAATTGGAAGAAATGGTCATTTTTTATCCCTGCAAAAGTTTAATGATGGGGGTGTCACAAGATTCCACACCAGGACTGATGTCCATCACCTCAATTTATTAATGATCTGGAAAAAAGGAGTGACCGGGACGTTCGCAAAAGTTGAAGATGATAAAGCATTATTTACGTTGATCAAGGATGGAGGAGACTGAGAGTAATTTCAGAGGGATCTAGCCATGCTATACAAATGGGAAACAATGGCTGATGAAATTTGAGGTTGACAAATACAAGGGAATGCAAATTGGAAGGCAGCATCTGAACTACCCGTACATCTTTTGGGGCACTAAATTAACTATGATAATTCAGGCAAACGAGTTAGTCATCACTGTGAGCAGCTCAAAGACCATCTCTGCCCAATGGTGCTTAAAGAAGTAAACAATTATCTGATGCATAAGGAATGGACAAGAATCCTGATAATCCTAGGTACTGGAACTAGGGTGCTGGAGATGCAGCAGCACCCCCTGGCTTGAAGTGCTTTCCATCATATACAGGGTTTACAGTTTGGTTCAATGGCTCCCCCACTATAAAATTGTTCCAGCATCTCTGCTGACAATATTACAATGCAGTTATATAAATCAATGATATGTCCTCACCTGAAGTACCATGTTAAGTTCTGGTCACCCTGTCACCAAAAAGGATATAGCACAGAGAGAGAGAGGGTTCAGAACTGGACAGTGATTTACTGGAGGCGTGGAAGAATAATGGGAGCTGAAAAATAGTGGAACTATTGACTTCAGAGAGGAGACAAATAAGAGGGGACAAAATAAAGCCATGCAAACTAATATTTAATATTGAGAAGGTAAATCAAGCACTCCCATTTATCCGCTCTCATAATAAAATAACAAGAGAACTTTTGGTGAAATTGACTGATACAAGGAAATGTGTTTTGCATAATTAGTCAGTGGAACTCATTGCCATGAGATATCAATGAGACTAGGAGTCAGACAAGATTCCAAAAAAAGACTGAACATTTGTGTGGATAACGAGAACATCCAGAGTTACAGGATTATAAACAAAGAACAAATATAAAAGTTTGGAAGGGATATAAAGCCTCTGGCTTCGGGACATAGGACAGCTTCTGACTGAAGAAGTTAGAAAGTAATTTCCTCATTGGGCAGGATATTTCATAAATGTCCATTTAAAGTTGTGTATTCCTCTGAAACCCGGTGCTAGCCACTGTCAGAGAGGGTATACTGGTCTAGATGGACATTGGTCTGATCCTAAATGGCAATTCCTGTGTTCTGAAGCAGAGCTAGATCTGAGCTATAACATAAAAATCTGCATTCAGGTTTAGATTACCCCCAAAATGATCCCAAATTTTGGTCTGATCCCATCTTTAATGCAAAGGAAGTTAATGCTATTCGTTGCCACAGAAAGTCATTGAAGCCAAGAATTTTAGCAAGTTTCAGATAGGGATTGGCGATGAATAGATATAAAAACCCCAAGAATATCCAGAGTTATAATTGTTACTAGTAACAAATTCTGGAAAGCATATAAAACCTCATGTTTCAGGGTTTAGGAAGCCAATTCTCCGTGTTAGAGATTAGGATGAGAACTAATGTAGGGGGCCAATTATCTCACATCTGCCTACGGTGAAGTTCTGACATGTTCCTCTGAGGCACCTGATGCTGGTGCTGTTAGGGACAGGATACTGGACTAGATGCACCATGGCTCTGATTCCGTCTGGCAATTCTGATGTTCCACGAGGGAGTGATGTTTGACAAGTGCCACAGATGAACCTTACTTGAGATACGTAAAACTTTCAGGGCACTGTTTCTTCCTCACCTGGGTCCCAGTTCAACGGAGTACCTAATAACTTTAAGTATGTAAGTAGTCCCATTAAGGTCAATGGTCTAAGCACGTGCTCAAAGTTATGCACATGCTTAACCTGCTGAACTGAAGCCATGTATATCCCTGGCTGCTGCTTGCAAAGCATAACAGAAGATACATGCTCAGTACTGCCCACAACAAAGCAGGCAATCTCCCGCAGTGCTTCAAGACTATATTGGATGCTTACAACCAGCCAGTAAATGATTCTTCAGATCAGAGCAAACTGCACTCTCCACCTAGCTGATGAGGGCAGCAACCAGAACCCCAAAGTCACTGAAACACTCAAACTACTAACCAGAAGCGACATGAATATATAAAGAATATTGACCGGTTGCTTTTCCGGATGAGAGATTCCAAGGAGCTACGGAAAAATTACAGCATGCTGATGATCACTTTATCTTAGGAGGTTCCATAGCATCCATCAACATGATATCTCATCACTGTAATAGTGGTACAAATATAGATAGAGTCCTCTAAAATTGCAAGCACTATTTTAAACATCTAGGTTTGACTTGTGATTGCTAACGGGACTCCCTTAGCAGGTAGTTACATTCCTAGCTCCTAAATGGGGTTGTTAATTTTTGAAGGAGCTTTGAGTTTGCAAAGCATTATGAGTGTTAATTATTAGCAAGGTGAAAAGAAGGCTGATTAATCAAGAAACCACTCTGCCTTTTAGCTCTGAGATAGTGGGGGCTGCATTAGCTCTTGAATTATAAAATCTTTATGAGAAAGTCTGGTTGTTGTGGAGACCACAGGCCTCTGCTGATTAATTTTATTTATTTATATTCCGCCGGTTTGCACCATGGTACAAAAAAGATTCTGCCATCTTTGAAATGACTGCAATAATTGTGGTAGGGTGTAGAGGTGGATTAAAGGCATGACATGACAAATTTATTTTCCAACAAATATCTGAGAGAGACCTGGCTTTAGCTTATCCCAGTATTGTCAACTCTTGTGATTTTTATCATGAGTCTCACAATATTGGATTTTTTTCCTTAAATCCTCTACTCCTGAAGTTGTGAGATTCCCAGCTTTCATTTTAAAATCAAATTTCTAGCTCTTGTGGTTGCAGAGAAAAGCTGGGAAATGTGAATCCTAAAAGTTCAAAATCCAGAGGGCAAAGACCCAGATTGTATTATTTATAAAATGTCATTACTTTTAAGCCAATCTCATTATTTTAGTGAGCCTGACTTGATTTTTGAATATTTTGGGTCGACAGTACTGTTATCTGGTCAGATAAGGAAACATATCTAAAATCACTTCTAGCCCTATAATTTACCTTGTATTTTTAGAGTTTGTAAATCATCATAGCTCAATCCCTAAGGGAGTGTGTAGCAAGACATTTGTTGCCCTAACTCTCATCTCTCTTATGCAAGTGTAATTCAGAAATAAGTCACTGGGGTCAGATCAAACTCAGAGGGCCCAATTTTCCTGTTTCTACACTAGTGTAACTCCACTGAGTTACCCCTGATTTAGACTGGTCTAAGTGAGAGAAGGACCAGGCATTTCTGATCCCTTACATTAAGACCCATTTACTCTACTCTGTCAATGTAAAGTGACCTTAAAATAGGTGCAAATATAATTTATCCCTATTTTAATGCCACTTCACACTGCCAAAATGATGCAAAGGGGTCTTATAAAGGCTTGTCTACACATTGCATTATTCAGGAACAACTGTTCCTGAATAACTGATGTCTGGACACTCTTATTCTGGAATAAAAAGTGCCTTGTTCCTGAAAGTGAATTAAACCAAATAGAAAGAGTGCATTCTTATTCTGGAATAAATGTCTATACACGGAGTTACTCAAGAATAGCTCTGTCTGAGTAACTCTATGTGTAGACAAGCCCTAATTAGTGAAAATGAGAATTAGTTCCAGAGTACGTAATAGGTTGCATAATCGTAGAATCACAGACATGTAGGCTGGAAGGGACCTTGAGAGGTCATCAGGTCACCCTCTACAGTGCTGAGGCAGGACCAAGTAAACCTAGACCATCCCTGACAGGTGTTTGTCCAACCTGTTCTTAAAAACCTCCAATGATGGAGATTCCACCACCTCCCTTGGAAGCCTGTTCCAGAGCTCAACTGCCCTTATGGTTTAAAAGTTTTGTCTAATATTTAACCTAAATCTCCCTTGCTGCAGATTAAGCCCATTACTACTTGTCCTATCTTCAGTGGACATGGAGAACAACTGATCAATCTTCTTTATAACTTCCCTTAACATATTTGAAGAATGCCATCAGGTACCCATTTTTCTCAAAACTAAACATACCTGTTTTTTTAACCTTTCTCCAGGTTTTCTAAACCTTTTATAATTTTTGTCACTGTAATCTGGATTCTCTCCAAATCATCCACATCTTTCCTAAAATGTGGTTCCCAGAATTGGACACTCTATCCTAGCTGAGGCCTCACCAGTGCCAAGTAGAGCAGCACAGTTGCCTCCTGTCTTACCATGCAACACTCCTGTAAATACACCCCATCATGATATTTGCGTTTTTCATGACTTCATCCCAGTTTTGACTCATATTCAATATGTGATCCACTATAACCCCGAGATCCTTTTCAGTAATGCTGTCTACCATCTAGCCAATCATTCCCTACTTTGTAGTTGCACATTAGATTCTTTTTCTTAAGTGAAGTACTTTGCATTTGTTTTTACTGAATTTCATCCAGTTGATTTCAGACCAATTCTCTAATTTGTCAAGGTCATTTTGAATTCTAATCCTGTCCTTGTGCAGAAAATCCTAGTGTTCAAAGTTAGTGATGTCACCTTTAACTCAATGCTAATGATTTTGAAAGAATGCTCCAAGCTTGTGTTAGCTCTCTTAACCACCATATCACACTGTGCGCTCATGTTCAGTTGATTATCCACAATAACCCTCAACTCTTTTTCAGAGTTGCTGCTTTCCAGGCTACAGTCCCCCATCTTGTAAGTGTGATCTACATTCTTCGTTCATAGGTATGCGATCTTGCATTTGACTTGTCTCATTTAACATTTTCATTAATGACCTTGCATAAAAGTGGGAGTGTGCTAATTAAATGTGCAGATGACACAAAGTTGGGAAGTATTGCCAGTATGGAGGAGGACCAAAATATCACACAAGAAGATCTGGATGACCTTGAAAACTAGAGTAATAGAAATGGGATGAAGTTTAATAATGCAAAGTGCAAAGTCATGCACTTAAGGACTAACAACAAAATTTTTTTTCTATAAACTGAGGATGTATCAGTTGGAAGTGACAGGAGGAGAAACACCTGGGTGTACTGGTTGATCACAGGATGACTCTGAGCCACTGATGTGATGCAGCCATCAAAAAAGTGAATGCAATCCTAGGTTACATCAGAAGAGGCATTTCCAGTAGAGATAGGGAAGTGTTGTTACCACTATGCAAGGCTCTGGTGAGGCATCATCTGGAATACCATATGCAATTCTGGTTTTCTGTGTTTAAGAAGGATTAATTCCATCTGGAACATGTGAAGAGAAGGGCTACTAGGATGATCAGCGGAATGGAAAACTTATCTTATGAGAGGAGACTCAAAGAGCTTGGCTTTTTTAGCCTAACCAAATGAAGGCTGAGGGGAAATATGATTGCTCTCTATAAATACATCAGAGGGATTAACACCAGTGAGGAAGAGGAGTTATTTACATTAAGGGCCAGTGTTGGCACAAGAACAAATGGATATGAACTAGTCATCAACAAATTTAGGCTTGAAATTAGACAAAGTTTTCTATCTATCGGAGGAGTGCAGTTCTGGAAGAGCTTCCCAAGGGGAGCAGTGGGGGCAAATAGCCTAACTTGTTTCAAGACTGAGCTTGATAAATTTATGGAGGCAGTATGATGAGACTGCCTACAATGGTATAAAGCCAATCTGCAACCGCTAGTAGCGGATATCCCCAATGACCAGTGATGGGACACTTGATGGGGAGGGCTCTGAGTTCCTACAGAGAATTCTTTCCTGGTGTCTGGCTGTTGGGTCTTGCCCAAATGCTCAGGGTCCAACTGATCGCCATATTTGGGGTCAGGAAGAAATTTCCCCCCAGGTCAGATTGGCAGAGACCCTGGGTTTTTGGTTTTTTGTTTTTTTGCCTTCCTCTACGGCATGTGGCCCATCTGCAGCTGCTAGTATCAAATATCTCCAACAGTTGAAGATGCGACACTAGATGGGGATGTCTCTGAGTTGCTACAGAGAATCGTTACTAGGTGTCTGGCTGGTGGGTTTTGCCCACACGTTCAGGGTCTAACTGATCATTATATTTGGGGTTGGAACAGAATTTTTCCTTAGTTCAGATTGACAGAGGCCCTGGAGGGTTTTCACCTAGGGTTGCCAATTTTGGTTGGATGTATTCCTGGAGGATTCATCACATGATGCACTCTTTAATTAAAGGTTAATCTTTATTTCCTGGAGACTCCAGGGCAATCCTGGAGGCTTGGCAACCATAGTTTCACCTTCCTCCTCAGTATGCGGCACGGGTCACTGGCTAGCTTGAGCAAGAGTAAATGGTGGATTCTCTGTAACTTGAAGTATTTAAATAATGATTTGAGGACTTCAGTAACTTAGCCACAGGTTATGGGTCTATTACAAGAGTGAGTGAGGTTCTGTGGCCTACGATGCACAGGAGGTCAGACTATATAGTCCCTTCTGGCCTTGAAGTCTGTGAATCTATATTTTCCTCCAGATCATTTTGTGGATTCTAAAAAGGATTTTTTTTCTAGTTTGAATTAATTTTGTTTAAAAAGGGTCTCTATGACACTCCTGATAAAAAACTATGTATTGTCATGGTCTAAGATCCCTCTAAGCTGTGTGGCCACGCAGCTGCCTATTAAGCCCCAAGCCGGGGCTGAGGCCTGCGGCGGGGAGAGATGCCTCTCCCCCAGCAGGGACCTGCCACGGTGGGGAGAGGCGCCCCTCCCCCTGCCCCAGTACGGAGCTGCCCTGGACTTGCCACAGCCGGGGAAAGGCACCTCTCCCCCAGCCTCAAGCTGCTGCAGCAAGAGGGGAGTGAGGGCTTCCTATCTGGAGCCCTCACCCCCTGCACCCAACTCTCTGCCCCAGCCCCGAGCCCCCTCCCGCACCCCGAACTCCTTATCCCCAGCCCCACCCCAGAGCCTGCACCTCCAGTCAGAGCCCTTGTTCCCCCCAAATCCCAACCCTCTGCCCCAGCCCTGTGCCCCCTCCCACAATCCAAACCCCTTGGCCCCACCCCCACCACATAAATTTTATGTGCACCAATATGAATAGGATGCTTTAATCTTTAATAGGTATCCTTTAATACCCTTTTTCTCCCCTTATACACCATACTTCAGTTATCTCTTGATCTTCTTTTTGATAAAAAGTGTCCTCCAAGTCTTATCCACTCATGTCACAAAGCTGTGGTGAGGAGGAAGCACAGAAACAATGTTGCAGAGAGAGGACATGTCCTCGGTGCTCATTCGACTCGCAGAAGTGACATCATTTGACAGGGTAGAAATAGAGCTGTGCAGGTAGGGAAGCACAAGCACAAGGGAAGCTCCCTTTCTTAGATTGTGCATTCTTCAGTGTAGTATAATGGAGACCTGATCTAGCTCCTAGCTGCTGTGTGTGACTGTCTGGATAACAGATTTATTATTTACATGTTACCTCAGATCTCCTTGGTCCTCCTCAGTCTGTCTACTGGTCTGGGTAAGGCACAAAGACAGGTCTGGAGACACTGTAGATCTCCCTCTGGTAATGGACGAGCTGGCATCCAGATTCATGTTGTTAGAACTATTGCTCTCTTTGATAGTATTGCCACACAATATTGTTAACTTCACAGCATGAGTCAACAGGGCTGCTCTTGTGTGGCTCCATTCCTTCCTTCCTGAATACGAAACACCACCCAGTGCAAAAAAAATTCTCTTCTGTTTCCCCTGGACACTTGCATGTGAGATTATCTGTGTTCCATCCTCAGGACCATTGGGAGGGTAAGTGAGGAAACAGTGGTCCCAATGTCTTTAGTATGCTGATGACATACAGCTGTATGTTGCTGTCTCATTAGACCACCCTGGAACAGTCAATTGCATTACTTAGTGTCTGGGTAACATCGGTCCTTGGATGTGGGCTAGCTGGCTGATACTGGGTCCCGATAAAACAAAGTGATATTGTACTACTGGGGGAATTCTGTGCCACTGCAGAATTAATGTCCCCTGGAGATTTCACTCTTTCCCTGCAAAACAATTGATTCACGTACCCTTCCTGGACAGCAGTCAAGGGATGTTCAGGTACCAGGAGCAGCCAGGGCAGATATAAATCACTACTTTGGAGGGTGAGGCTGGTTATGTGCGAGAGACTCTGTCCCCCTCGTTCACTAGCACGATGCACCTGGAGCCGGGGAGGTGCAGGGTTGGGAACGTCCCAGCGGTGGCTCCTACCATGTGCCGGGCTCCAGCTGTTAATCCCAGCTGGGCTTGGGTGGGGCTGGGACTTCCTCTTCCCATGCACAGGTCAGACCCACCTTCAGGAACCTCCCCCAGCTGCAGGAAGCTCTTCACATCCCCTCTTGGCTTTCTAGCCATCGGGTGGGCAAGGTCACTGTACAGGGAGCTCCCCTCTCATCTGCCGAACACATGTGCATCTGGACCCCCCCCCCCGGCACTCAGACTCCCCTGCTGAGCCCCACCCCCCTGCATCCAGAATAGATAATTAGTATAAATGTAACTCTGTGATTTTAATAGGGGCTACATCATGTGCAAAACTCAGAACAGCCTTTCCTACCTAGTCCATAATTATTAAGTTAATTATTAAGTTAATATTCAAAGGCCACAGAAAGGAATGGGACCCCATTGTACTAGGAAAGCAAAGACCTTACTCGAAAGAGCTTTACAGCATTGGCATCACTTCCACATGAAGTCCTCTGCTCCCATTGAGCACCTCAGAAGGGGCTTTCAGTACCTTGCCAGGGAGAGTCTATAGGGAAGATGGGTGAGGAGACCATTATGGGACCTGATAGAAAAGGGGGGAATATAAGAGTAACACTTCCCAATGTTAAAAGCACCTAGAAAAAGCTTTGTAAGAGATGGGATTGTAACTATTTTTAGGTATCTTAAATCTTCGTATCGTATAGAGCTAGTTGAAATTTGGAATTTCTATTCTGGGGGCAATTTTGAAATTTATTTCCATTCTGAATCTGAAATTTCCTGCAAAATGAATTTTTTGGAAAAAAATCATTTCAGGTCAGTGAACATATTCTGTTACAATAAAATCAAAATGTTATGTTCTGATTTTGACGTTTTATTTTATATATTAGAATTTATAAAATCAAATTTCAAAACAGAGTTGTCTGGAATAAAAAAATTGAAATGTTCCATTCTGACAAGGTTGAAATGGAATGTATTCTTGACTGCATCGAAACACTTTGTTTCAGTTTTTTTTCTTCAAATTTCAGTTGCACGGAAATCAACAAGTTCCCACAGAAAGTTTCAATTTTGATGAAACATTTCCAACAGAAAAAACATTTAGTCAAATTTTCAACCACATCTCATAGAAAGAGTTCGCATCCAAAGAAGTACTTTAAAAACAAACCAAAAAAATCAGCATTCCAGTTTATAGTCCTCTTAAACAGGAAAACAGATTTTTCTTCCCACTGAAAACTGCCATCAGTAAGAAATTTAATTGTGCAGTTTACTGAAGTGAATATTACAATATTAGAGATAACAGGCTTTGACCTTAACGGATTAATCATTGTTGGCAACGTTGAATTTGAATGTTTTATATAAAAGACCTTTTGCTATTAAGTTAATGAGTGAAATGTTCTTTCACAGCTTCTGTAATTAATGTATTCCTTGATGTCTAATTGATTCACAATTTGTATCTCTGTTTTATTAATTCCTCAAAAATTAACACTCATTTTCTACTATGTAAGACCACTCTCTTTTTAACCACTACTTTTATGAGATTACACTATGAATACATGATACACTAGCACAACTGTAGTTATGATGAAGATGGCACTTTCATTTATGCTCTTCTTTCCAGGCATTTTCAGTGTTCAGAAAATACATATGTCTTAGTTACAAAATTGTTGATAGGCATTTTGTGCTTGGATAAGTAACACAGTGATTTCCTATGCCCTGTTTGGAAAAGGCCTATTGTAAAAGGATGAAGTTATAAACATTTGAAAATGGAATACTTTCATGTCCAATGTGTTGCCTTCCTTAACTTTTGCAACAATACATTGTTTTGATAGGCAGATTTTTGGTCTCACTTCCTGCTGAGTTACATGAGGACATTTGACAATGTGCCTGTTAATGTAGGTCTTAGTAAGCTTGAAAAGTAGTTAGAGGCAAGTTTTGAAAGACCTTGCTTCTAGCTATAATTATTTACAGCGTGTGTTCTCATATGCCTAAAATAGTAATCAGACATTTCCATCTGCTTGGAGTTAAACAACTAAGATTAGAACAAGCCACCGCAAAAGATGGCCAGTGAGGAAGGGAGTGAAATTAATTTATCAGCTCTGTGGCTTTTTTGATTGACTACTCAGTACTGGGGTGTCAAGGTTCCTCCCCCACTCTGAACTCTAGGGTACAGATGTGGGGACCTGCATGAAAAACCTCCTAAGCTTATCTTTACCAGC
Source organism: Lepidochelys olivacea (assembly GCF_965140295.1). NCBI lineage: Eukaryota > Metazoa > Chordata > Testudines > Cheloniidae > Lepidochelys > Lepidochelys olivacea. The sequence goes on along the minus strand of NC_140411.1, from coordinate 35,986,028 downwards.
TTAGGTCAAAACTTCCCCAAGGTACAAAATATTACACCCGTTATCCTTGGAATGGCCGCTACCACCACCAAACTAATACTGGTTACTGGGGAAGAGCTGTTTGGACGCGTCCTTCCCCCCAAAATACTTCCCAAAACCTTGCACCCCACTTCCTGGACAAGGTTTGGTAAAAAGCCTCACCAATTTGCCTAGGTGACTACAGACCCAGACCCTTGGATCTTAAGAACAATGAACAATCCTCCCAACACTTGCACCCCCCCTTTCCTGGGAAATGTTGGATAAAAAGCCTCACCAATTTGCATAGGTGACCACAAACCCAAACCCTTGGATCTGAGAACAATGAAAAAGCATTCAGTGTTTTACAAGAAGACTTTTAATAAAAAATAGAAGTAAATAGAAATAAAGAAATCCCCCCTGTAAAATCAGGATGGTAGATATCTTACAGGGTAATTAGATTCAAAAACATAGAGAACCCCTCTAGGCAAAACCTTAAGTTACAAAAAAGATACACAGACAGAAATAGTTATTCTATTCAGCACAATTCTTTTCTCAGCCATTTAAAGAAATCATAATCTAACACATACCTAGCTAGATTACTTACTAAAAGTTCTAAGACTCCATTCCTGTTCTGTCCCCGGCCAAGACGACTACAGACAGAGACAGACCCTTTGTTTCTCTCTCTCCTCCCAGCTTTTGAAAGTATCTTGTCTCCTCATTGGTCATTTTGGTCAGGTGCCAGCGAGGTTACCTTTAGCTTCTTAACCCTTTACAGGTGAGAGGAGCTTTCCCCTGGCCAGGAGGGATTTCAAAGGGGTTTACCCTTCCCTTTATATTTATGACATGGGGCAAAATTCATAACAAATATTATTCACAACAAACAGTTTGACCTGCTCTAGTTTGATTTACTGCTCTACTCCAAACAAAGTCTGGAGACATTTTTAGCCCAATTTATGTAGCCCAAAGTGGTTTCAGTATGCACCAAACATTTAGATGCTTAAACAATATTGGACCTTTTGGACGGAAGCACACAAAAGTGCCCAATCCTGTAAAATAATTACTCATGCAGGTAGTTATATTGATTTCAGTGGGACTTTTTGTATGAGTGACAGCTTTCAGAATTGGGCCTTAAGTGTAACCCCATAACCTTGCTTGGGCCACCCTTGCTTGGGCCACCAAATAATTTATATTTGACAGGGAAGATCCAGTCAGTCCTTTGTGTCCTTGGAGACAGCAGCTTAAGGATTTAAGCTCTTCAATCCTTTCAAAACTTTTTCTTTAAAAGAAACTAATCTTCCAATATATATTTTTCATTTTCACTGAGACACAATTGCTCAGTTGTGCACATTGTCCAACCTCCCAATGCTTTTCTTTTTTAGTAGTTCCCCCATCCCTAAAAATGGCATGGTCACACGTGGTATACATGAGGCCCCCTGAAGATCACAGTCTCCTCGTGTTACCTTGGGATAGATAAATAAGCTTTACAAAGCTCAAAACACCTAAATACCTTTGAAAATCTGGACCATAGATCCTTTCTTAAGGGACACAACCTTTTCCTACCCCACACAGCTAGTGTCTACTAAATTATTTTTAAAAGAACTAAAGAGCTGTCCTTTTCTTTTTTGTAGTATTTTTATGGGAATTCAGAAATTATCCATAAGACCTGCTCAGTTATACTGATTCCTACAGTAAGGACAATGGGAATGAAAAATCCCAATATGCTGGTGCAATATGTGTGAGGGTAAATGGTCATGCTGTGGAGGTACCCAAAATATGGGTATCTAATGTACATCCTAGGAATCTTTATAGCCAGTATTTTCTAAGTCTGCACTACTCCCAAATCCTAAAATAGCCCCACTTACCTCCTGTACATTTTTCACTAAAAATTACCTTTCCCTGACTGGCCAGGGGGAGGAAATAACAGATAGGGATAATCAGACTTTTAGTGGGAAAAGATCCATGGGGCCATGTTCTCTGTGACCAAAAGATCTGCCGAAGGTCACTCATTCAGGACATGGGCAAGTAAAGAAGTGCAAGCCCAGGACTAGGGGCCCTGCTTTTTATAAACCCACAACTTGAAGAAGAGTTTCTAAAATGTCCTGTCTGCTTACAGCACTTCCCATCCAACGCAGAGCTGCACAGGATCCCTCCTGACGTGCCACGCCAGAGAAATTGGCAACCGAGCTTTTCACAGCACAAAATGAAAGTGCTTGTAATGGACAACTGCAGTCATTACTTTGAGCTGATTCCTCCCAGCTCTGATGTAGATTCTGGAGCAGTGACAGAAGTCATGGCCTTGTGCCTCCTTACTCAGAGCTGTAGGTTCAACTTCTGGCACAGGGCAGGCTCCAGAGCTGCCCCAACATGCACCCCTGTTTGCAAGAGACCCTTTGGGCTGCTGTAGGGGGCAAAGAATCACCAGGATGCTCGACTGCCCCAGCCACACCTGCTGTTTCTCCCCCCACTAGGATTTGCCAGGTGTCTGGTTTTCAACTGGAATGCCTGGTCGAAAAGGGACCCTGGAGGATCCGGTTAGCACCGTTGACCAGGCCGTTAAGTCTGGTCAACTGCTCAGCCTGCCTGCCTGCCCTAGCTCTGCGCAGCTCCCGGAAGCGACCAGCGTGTCCCTGTGGTCCCAATGCGCAGGGGCAATCAGGGAAGCTCCGCATGCTGCCACCACCCCCAGTACCAGCTCCACAGCGCCCATTGGCTGGGAACCACAGCCGATGGGAGCTGCAGGAGTGGCGCCTGGGGGCACAGGCAGCACACACAGTGCAGAGACGCCTGGCTGTGCCTCCGCCAAGGGGCTGGACATGCCAGATGCTTCTGGGAGCAACGCGGAGCCAGGGCAGGTAGGAAGCCTGCCTTAGCCCCGCTGTGCCACGGACTGGGAGTCGCCTGAGATAAGTGCTGCCCATCTGGAGCCCGCACCCTGAACTCTCTCCTGCACCCCAACCTCCTGCCCTAGGTTGGAACCCTGCAACATACACCCTATCTTCTTCCCAGAGTCTGCACCGCCACCCGCACCCCAACCCCCTACCCCAGCCCTGAGTTCCCTCCCAAACCCAAACTCCCTCCCAGAGCTTGCACCCCCACCCGAACCCCCTGCCCCAGCTCCGAGCACGCTCCTACACTCCAAACCCCTCGGCCCCAGCCCGTAGCCCCCTCCTGTACCCCAAACCCCTCATTGCTGGCCCCACCCCAGAACCCACACACCCAGCCAGAGCCTGCACCCCCCACCTGCACCTCAATCCCAGCCCTTAGCCCCCTCCTATGCCACAAACCCCTCATTTCTGTCCCCACCTCTCCCACACTCCAACTCCCAGCCCAGTGAAAGTGAGTGAGGGTGGGGGAGAGCGAGCGAGTGAGGGAGAGGGGCTGGAGTGAATGAGGGCAGGGCCTCAGGGAAGGGGTGGGGCAAGGGTGGGGGAATGGTGGGGCAGAGTGTTTGGTTTTGTGCAATTAGAAAGTTGGCAACTCTACCCTTCTCCCCAGACACTCAACTCTTGTGCATTTTCCTCCTCTCCTTGGAGGCCCTTACTATGACCAGGAAGGGTAATTTTCAACATCCTGCTCAATGCTTCCTCTTCTGCCCCTCTGGTGCTGTAGGAAAGAGCTCATAACAGAGGAGGATCCTGCTTCTGCCAACTGCATTGGGGAGATTGTAGTAGCTCTGTCCCCTTGCTGGAAGGAAACCAGAAGTGACATCCTGGTCCTGCCAAAGTCCATTAGAGTTTTTCAGTTGACTCAGTGAAGCCACGATTTCACCCTAGAAATGCAACGATTTCTAGAAATAGTCAAACCCATCTTAGTGCTGGGAGCTGAGTGTGGGGACACTGTGGGAAGTGAAGTGGGGAAGTGGTACACCCTGCACCACCTTCTGGCAATTGGCAGGAGAATTGGTTTAAGTTCACACAAGTATCCAAATCTATGGATGCCTAATTGACACAAACATCAAAATGTTTGAGGTAATAATAATATATACAGAGAACCTCAAATTTACAAAACACTTTACAAAGCATAGGTAAGACATATTACCTGCCCTAAAGCGTTTATTGTCAAAGGACAACTTTGTCTCTTATCCTCTGCACCCGCCTCATAAAACCCATACCGTCTTGCTTCAGCCTTCAGTGTAAAACTCAATCAATATCACACTCATTTCTATGACCACAGATTTGAATATTGCTGATGAATATGTTTTACTTTTGCTCATCAGCTGAAGTTCATTTAATAGATAACAACACAAGGTGAAGGTAATGCTTTTTTCCATGTGTTGGTTCAAGGTACTATGACTTTCTAATACAGTTAAGGCCACAATCCTGCAAACACTTATGCACATGGTTTAACTTTACTGCTAATGAAATAAATGGGGTACTCACAGTCAAAAAATTAACACATGCATAAGTGTTTGCAGGATCAGGGCCTAAGTCATTCTAGGACCAATTATTATCCTGAAGCCTGGAATTGTAGTTTATGTCCTGTGTATACAATCATCTTCTGCATTAGACTTTTAAATCACTGAGAAAACATCTACTTTCTCTGATGTAGAATCCAGTCAGCACTTGACTTTTGGTTTTTAGAGAAAGACATAGTCCCTTTGATTTCTAATATTCTGCAGCTTTTTGAATTTTTTCAGAAGGCACACTCAGAGTCTGAAGAAGTTCAAGTTTTAAATGCAGCATTAGGAGCTACTGACAGTCCAGAGGCTGGGTTTTTTCTGTGTTTGCAGCTGCATGTTTTGACATTTTTTTAGAAGCATTTCCTTTCAAAGTTATCCAAAGTAGATCATGGTGGCCTAATGGAATTTCCGTGTTGCCATAAAAATCTTCTCCAAGATTTCCTTTGAAGTAGAGCTCATTTTCTTTATACTTAAACTATCAAAGTGGCTTTTTTTAAAAAAAAGAAAATACTACTATTTCAGTTTACAAGGATCTTTCAGATAGGGCTTATCTCCAGTGGTGCTCTATGCTGCTTGTAATTTTGGTTAAAGTGGTTTGTTCTGAAAAATCAGCTTCTAAGGTCAAACTGACCTCCTTTGTAAAGAGGTAAGAAACTGTCTTTATCCCTATAATTTGACCAAGGAGGATTTTTCACTGTCTGGATACCCAAAAAACACTTGGGTTTTACTTTTCTGTATGAGAGTGAATTTTTCTCAAGTCATGTTTGAGAAAGTTGTTCGACCTTGGAACCTGATTTCTTTGTTCCATATACAGTCCTCTTGACCAAAGCCTACATCAACCTGGATACATCAATCTCAGTATGTCTCCCAAAACTCAGTCAGATGATCACTCCTTTACATTTAACTACAACTACTTTAACTGATTGAATCAAGTTTGCATAGTGAGAGAGTCCAGGTATATTAGGTACATCCAGGCCCACATCATTTATAGTCAGACTCTGTGATAGAGTGATCTGTATTTTTAAGAGACTGCTTGAGTGTTTTTTTTTTCCCCTTTATGATTTAATTCTCTTTCCTCTGGTCTTGTGAAAAAATCACAGTCCATTCCTTAGATCAGGGAAAGATTGGTAGGAAACTCTATTTAGAAAAACTGGAGACAGAAATCAAGAAACTTGTATTGTTCATCTGCAAAATGTGTGCTTTTCATTCTGTGTCTTCCTCTAAAGAACTTTAATTTAAAAATGGCAGATCTCCTAACGTATTATTCTTATCATCAAGCACAACATGGTATGAAACTAACCCTTGTGCTTATCATGCTTCTATAGCCAGAGACATGATGAGGGCGACTTTCTGCTCTTGGATCCCTAAAGTGGATGCTCTGATTTCCCTACCTGTGCAGAACTTCTGTTAAGATCAGAGGGAGTATGATGCAGAGAGCAGAGTGAAGATGTGTTTTACAGACAGGAGAGCGGAATGTTTCTGAGCGAGGAAGGATTAGAAGTAATCCTGTGCTCTAAAGCTTACAGATAATATTTATAGTTATGATTTTTCTCATCATAAATATTAAGATTTTATAACATTAGTAACACCATACGACAACATATACAAAGATTTCAATCCCCATTAAAATCTCCTCCCTCCAACAAAATTCCCTAGGCTGTTCATCATTGTTGAGCCTTTTAAAAAAAAATTTAAAAAGGGGGAAAAACAAGAGAAAGCTGGCGGCTAAAGTGCTTCACAAAAGAATGATCAGAACTATCCATTTAACTATTTAAGAGGGAGGCAATAAAATCCTGTTCATACTGCAAACTTTTCATTATAGATGTATAGGGAATACATGACACACATGCAAATTGATGTAAAGACTATGCCGGTAAAAGTTTTATATCACTGCACACCACATAATCTATTTTAGTTATGGATATATTTTACGGAAAACTATTTTGGAAATGTTAGAGATTTTAAAACATTTATTGGGATTTTTTCATATCCCTCTTCCTGTAAAGCCAGGCATGTTGTACCATGAGTCAACTATATCAATCTTTGAGAGGGGAAGAAAATAACTAATATACTTCTAAAATTTCAAAAAGCTATCAAAGACCTTGATCCTGCAAAGAGTAGTCCCACAGATGCCAGTTGAAATTACTTAGTGTAAAAATTATACATATACTTCAGTCTTTGCAGGATCGAGGCCTAAAGCTTCAGTACTACAAAGAGTTCCACATGGGCCCTATGTACAATCCCACTGAACTCACTGGGGTTCGGTGCAGGGGGTCTATCTGTCCTGGACTAATTGTAGGATCGGAGCTTATTTTAAATTTTTGTACAGAAAACTGTCATCTAATGGAAAGTCCCTAATGGAAGGTAAATGTTGACTATTTAATTGTTACTGTACTTGCACTCAGAGATGAGGTGGTAATGCCAGATCAGTTCATATTTCACATTGCTGTGGTCAGTGACTGAGAAAATAGAGTCTGAAACTGTGGGTCACAGCCATGCACTTTTAGCGTATGCTCAAGATCGCAGGTGAAGCTGAGGTGGCAAAAGCAGTAGTCCCTTGAGAAGCAGGATGCCCCAAAGCATTCCTCTCTTTCTCTGGGAGAAAAGATTTGGGCCCCTCTGAAAAATTCCACTTTCACAATTGTGTTTAAGGAGCTTCTTTTAATGGACTACTCTCTGTACCTGCTCTATGGAAACATTTGCCTACCAGCTTTCTAGTGTCACCACATAAAATGTTAATTTTAATCAGTTACTCTTTTTGAACATAATTCCTGGTTCAGGACATCTTATTACAAATGCTCCTAAATCAACTTTCAGATTTAGTATGTGAACCACGTGTAGCTCAGGTTACGTGGGCAAATAAAGTGTTCATGTTATCTTTAGGTTTCCACTCAGGTCTTATGAATGAAGACGTAAGGAAAAAAGAAAACATCTTCACATCCTGGATGAAATTATGATACTGCAGACAAGTAAAGATTCATTTATTGCAGGCATTGCACTGCCTCTAGGCTACCATGCAGTCGTCTGTTTTCTTGGGTGGCCAAAGAGGGAGCATGTAGGAGATATTATTTATTGCTTGGGTTAACAGAAGCACGTAGATAAGCCCCACATTGTGCTAGGCACTGTACATACATATGGTAAAAGACACTGCTGGCTGCAAAGAATAACTGCAACAAACGGGGTGAAGGGAAATATTATCATCCCTATTTTACACACAAAGTTGGGGTGCAGAGAGTAAGTTATGGGCCCACAGCTAAAACCTGAACCCAGATTTCCTAACTCACAGGCCAATAGTTTAAACACAAGACCATCCTGCCCCTCTAGGGTTGGCTGTGAGCTGGAATAGGGCACTCACAGGCCTTGATTTATTAGCCTGGGTTTATGTAAGGAATTGAGACTACATGAAGTGTGTATAATTTGTATGCTGTATATCTAACTAATGGCAACATGTACATAGCTTGTGGTTAGGCAGCTTTTATTGTTTTATGAAGCTATCTAAATACCAGGCTTATTTTTCAATGAAACATTAACAATGCCTACTTTATTATTGCTTAGCTCCCAAAAGAAAATGCTTCTCTCCACTCTTGGCTGCAGTTTTCTAGTGGAGTTGGAACTTGTACTCTGTTTGGCAAGTAAAATCTGGTCTAAGAGACTCACTGCAAACAAATGAAGAATATAAAATAAAAGTGAGAAAGTGGAGAGACTGGCCATCCTGCCGTCCACCCCTTGATCAGTCCCTGGACAGAACCCTTCACTTGCTGATCTCCACTTCCTGCATGGATGTTGGGCTCCGAAACCTCGACTATATCATTTTCCCCTACTTCTTCTGGATCATGCAAAGGCCCGTCCTTAGGCCATGCTAGGTGAGGAAGTAGAAACTAGATGGGTGAGCAGACCAGGGATCTTACACACGTCATTCCTCCCATACCCACCTCGCAGTCCCCAAAGACTTGACAACCAGTCCCTTGAGACCAAGCAAATATTGTAAATGGCGTTCAGTAGGCCATTGGTGAATACACTAAATACATTTGGTACCAGCAGCAAGCCTTGTGGGAATCTGTTCTTCAGTACGCTCCAGGTGCTGGTCTGTGACTAAGTGCCTCCTGAATATATCTACCTTAACACATCACGCTCAGTTGCCCATCTGGGAAGAACTCTTGTCATCTTACATAGCAGACCGGTGTGCCACATGCTGTCATAAGCTGCTGTAAAGTTTAAAAAGAAAAAAGAAAAGATAGTTCCAGTTTTCTTCTTCTCTTGAAATCCATTCTCAATGTACATGCTAACTACAAACACTTATTCACACAAACTATGATTTGTTTGGAAACCTGCCTGGTCCTCGTTCAAAAGTTGTTCTGTCATGGGCATAATTCTCTGGATTCGTAAAACTCAGGAGTGATATTGGGCGATAGCCAGGTACAGAGTGATATTTACCTGGCTTTGGTAAAGCTATTGTAACCCACCTTCTGGGTGTGGTGTTCTGTCCTCTCTAGTGGCACCAAGACCACTTAAAGAGAGTTAAATGAATCTGCTCTACAGCTTTAGCTAACAGCCAGTTGGCTTTTAGCTCATGTGGTAGAGGCTCATGGGCTAAGCTCCAGAGGCCCCCAGGTTCGATCCTGCCCACCAATGAGCAGGGTCTGTTGGCGTTACACCATCATCTTAGATTTCTGCCATATCAAGGGAAGCATGTTCTCCTGTATAATGCAGTCAACTGGTGTAGTTGTGGTGATACACTGTCAACGCCACAAGATTTTCCTATTTTCATTGATTTCAGAGCCTTTTCTATTTCTATTACCCTGGAGAATGGTAGGAAGCTTTTGTCTTGATTTAGCTGTTGAGACTGTTTGTATTGATGCCACTCTTCTTTGATTGACAGCTCAAAAACATTCTCTTTGTCTACTTTAATGATGTTAGGTGTGTGGTGGCATTGTTTTGAGAGATTGTCGGTTGCCGTGTGTCTGATGGGTTCTGTGGTGTACTGAACTTCCTGATGAGTGCCCATCTTTTCTGCTAGACCTTGACATGTCCATTTCTGAGACTACTTTTTCTTGTGTGTTCTTTGGGCTACATTCAGACTCCATAGGCGATAGTTGGCTCAGCCATATTTTTCATAAAAACTGTAATTTATGAGGTTGAAACCAGAGGTTATGAATTGACTGGCAGCAAGGGAATTAACATGCCTTTCCTGAAGGCAGATAACATCAGTGTTGTATCAGGAGACAAACTTTTCAAGAACAGGCTACTTTGCGGCAGATAGGCCCTTGACTTTCAACTGTAGCACTTCAAGTACAGGGCCAACACTTATAGCATTTCCTTGTCTAGGTCCAGAGTAATCAGGACCCAGTAGATAGAAATAAGCTGCATTGGTGCAAATGTGTAGTAACTTCACTGATGTTGGTAGAGTGTAAATGAGAGCATAATTTAGCCCACTTAATTTTAATTGTAACCCTGGCATTTTTCAAATCAAGCTCTCTGATTGTATAATCAGGTGTATTTCCACATAACTCTGCAACAAACCACAAATCAGTCATCTCCTTAATCAGCAAATGACATGAGAATTAAACAACTAGGGACATTTTTTCTCCGGCCACAAACATAAACATCCTACTATGCATTCTGAAATATGTACTTTACTTTCGTACGTGTTTGGCCAACATAGCCTGTTTATTCACTGCTCTAAGGATTAGGAATCTTGTCAGTATGATAATGCTCCAGTGTTGCTGGCAAAATGCCTTCAGTTTCTATATTTCTGAGGAAATGACTCAATAATGGGCTGACGTACATTGCACAGCTTTGCATTTTGTACCTTCAGACTGTATTATTTATTGCTTCATATTCGCATGAATTAGAAATAGGACTAGAAGAAGAAACACAACATTAGTAGAATGCTTTCCCATGGATAATTTGTGCTTAATAGTCTTAGATGTAAGAGAAAAACAAAACTGCAAATGCGTCATCAGATATTCCTTTTGATAATAACTGGGGGAAAAACAAGTATGCCTATTTATTGTTTTCTGAAAGGACAAGGTGTCCATATTGGTTTGTTGTGCTTTTCCCAATATTGCCAATAATTATGAGCTATAAGAACAACTAATCTCTACACTGCCCAACCTGCTTTAGCCTCATTCTGATGCCAACTAAAAGTAAAATCAGAATTTTTTGGTGCACCATGAAATTAAATCCAGACTGGGTCAGACTAAAAGCAGGAGGGTGATTGTTGTTACTCACAGTAGAATATTGATGTTTGCCTAGAGCACAGGGCTTAGAGTCAGCATACCTGGCTGGTGTGCCAGTCCCTGCCAGTAACTTAGTCACGAGAAGCCTGTATTTCAGAATACCCGAATCCAGCTAAAGTCAATGGGAGACACTGCTGCTCTGCTCTGAAAAATCAGGCCACTAACCTACTGTAGGTTTTAGAGTAGCAGCCGTGTTAGTCTGTATTCGCAAAAAGAAAAGGAGTACTTGTGGCACCTTAGAGACTAACCAATTTATTTTATTTAAATAAATTGGTTAGTCTCTAAGGTGCCACAAGTACTCCTTTTCTTTTAACCTACTGTAGACTCTGTCTCAGTTTATCCATATGTAAGTGCATATAATTCTGCTTGCCTACCACACAGAGGGCCTAATTCTCTGTTGTCCTGCATATTTTGTCTTTGTTTATGCCAGTGCAAAGTGGGTGTAAAACACTGCCAGGTCAGAAGCATTTGACCTTGCACTGGTGTAAATGACTACATGAGGAGCAGAGAATGGAGAATCAGGCCCAGGGCATTTTGAGGATTAATTCATTCATATTTTGAATGTGCTGTAAGATCCTTGACTGGGCTAATTGTTACTGTATTATAATTAATGAAACACTTAATTCATCAGATCTGAATGCAGGAGCTTCACCTTCTCTACAGGAAACAAGCTAATAATGATTTGATTTATGAAAACAACTCTTATGGGTTATATTTACAAGCACATGCATTAGGGATTTTGTAAATCGGGACAGTCCATTTCTTTTTATGATTTTTTTTTCTTCTACACTGTGGTGCCAGAGTTTGGGACACTGCAGAGAGCTGACAGTGACAAAGAGTAAGCATGACTTTGTAAAAAAAATACTACCCTCCCCCCCCAAAGTATTAATCAATTTTAAAATATATGATTATTGTCATATAGTTGGATCCTATAAAAATACTGAACAGGTTGCAAGAACAAGTTAGCAAACCAAATGACAGAGGAAGGAAAATTATGGCATAAAATGTGAACATTCCAATTGTTACTGTAGATTTGACTTGATTTTGTCAGTGCTGCACCTAAATAAGCCTTACTGCAGCAAGGATAATAATCTTCTGCTTCACTGATGCAAGTAGTAATGCCAAGACTAGAGGAAAGGTGGAGTGACTGAAAATATTGAAGGCTGATGCTGATCTGTGAATTTATATGTAAATCTGTGTGCATGTCAAATGGAAATAAGATCTGAGTGCATGCTGCAAAAATAGCTTTGTGAATGTTCATACAAAATTTTAAATAATCTATGTGACTGTCTTTCCATCCTTTGTTTATATTACTTCATCACCTAGAGGACCCAATTAAGATAGGGGTTTCATTGTGCTAGGAATTCACGGCTCTTGGGGCAGGGGCTGTCACTTATAGTTTAATACCATGTCTATACTAGGGAGCTTACAGTAGCACAGCTGTACTGATGCAGCTGCGCCGCTGTAAGATTGCTCATGTAGCCGCTCTGTGCTGACGGGAGAGAGATCTCCTGTTGGCATCATAAAACCACCTCCACATGAAGCAGTAGCTGTGTTGGCAGGAGAAGCTCTCCTGCTGACATAGCGCTGTCCACACCAGCACTTCTGTAAGTGTAACTTATGTCACCCAAAGGGTGTTTTATCACACCTCTGAGTGACATAAGATATACTGACAAAAGCGGTGGTGTAGACATGTCCTAATAGACAGACAAAGGCTGAGAAAGAAAACAGAGAAGTGAAGTGATTGGCCCAAGGCCATGCAGCATATAAGTGGCCAATCCAGGAATGGAACCTAAGTCTCCTGACTCCCCATTCAGTGCTCTAGCCAGTGGACCAGGGTCCCTGTCACCCTTAAGCACCTCTGCATTAATCATAGAACATTAGGGTTGGAAGGGAACTCAGGAGGTCATCCAGTCCAATCTCCTGCTCAAAGCAGGACCAACCCCAACCAAATCATCCCAGCCAGGGCTTTGTCAAACCGGGCCTTAAAAATCTCTAAGGATGGAGATTCCACCACCTCCCTAGGTAACCCATTCCAGTGCTTCACCACCCTCCTAGTGAAATAGTGTTTCCTAATATCCAACCTTGACCTCCTCCAACTTGAGACCATTGCTTCTTTGTTCTGTCATCTGCCACCACTGAGAACACCCTAGCTCCATCCTCTTTGGAACCCCCCTTCTGGTAGTTGAAGGCTGCTATCAAATCCTCCCTCACTCTTCTCTTTCTAAATCTGTGTGCATTCCATTCTTTCTCCTTCACCTCACACCCAGCAAGGCCGTGAGGCAGCCAGCTGCTGCTTCTCCCTCCATTCTCCTTTCCTGGTGTTTCCTCCTTGTCTGGATTCCAAAAGATGGAGCTTTGAGAAGGAAAAAAGGAGAAGAGACCATCTCTGTGGCTCCTGTTCTAGCATCACAGTAGTCCTGGGTGGTAGCTGGGAGGAGGTAATACAAGAGAAACCCTGCTCATACTCTGCAGCAATGCTGTCTTCATGAGAGTCTGCCAGAGCTGAGAGTCATACCCAAAGTCAAAAAGAGAGTCCCAGGCAGAGATTTTCACTTTCTTATTTTCAAAACTGTGAAAAAAGAGCAGAGTGGAGTTTCAGATTATATGTAGACCCCACCAGTGGGGCCTCGCCTCATAATTTAAGAGAACTTGATACAGAGTATAGGAGGTGAATGCTGGACCTCCATCTAGTATTTCTCATGGCTGTTGGGATTCCAATGAAGGTCCGTACTGGAGCATTGTTTAGAAGTTCCCTAAGATTTTCTGGAGCAGGACCTCTTCAATCCAGTTCGTTTCTTTCAGTTTTAAGAGATGTTAAAACTAGAAAAGTTACATTTGAAATGTTCTTGTCTGTGTGAAATTTCTGGATAAGTCTCTGAAGGACTCTTCAGCTGTTTCATTATAATTCATAGATTCCAAGGAAAGAAGAGACCATTGTGATCATCTGCTTTGACCTCCTGTATAACACAGGCCATAGAACTTCCCCAAAACAGTTCTTAAATCATATCTGTTAGAAAAACATCCTATCTTGATTCAAAAAATGTCAGTGACAAAGAATCCATCATGACCCTTGGTAAATTGGTCAATGTTTAATTATTCACACTGATAGAAATGTACACCTTATTTCCAGTCCGAATTTCTCTATCTTCAACTTCCAGCCATTGGATTGTGTTACACCTTTCTCTACTACATTGAAGAGGCCACTATTAAATATTTTTTGTTCCCCATGTATGTATAGACTGTGATCATGTCACCCCTTAGCCTTCTCTTTGTTAGATAAATAGATGGAGCTCCCTGCGTCTATCACTTTAAGGGGTGTTTTCTAACCCTTTAATTATTCTTGTAGCTCTTCTCTGCACCACCTCCACATCTTTTATGAATTGTGGAGACCAGAAGTGGACACAGTATTCTAGCAGTGGTTGCACCAGAGCCATGTACAGAGGTAAAATAACCTCTTTATTCCTACTTCAGATTCATGCATCCAAGGATTACATTTGTCCTTTTGGCCACAGCATCACACTGGGAGCTCATGTTCAGTTTACTGTCAACCACAATCCCCAAATAGTTTTTCAGACTCACTTCTTAGGAGAGGGGTCCTCATCATGCATATATGGCCTACATTCTTTGTTCCTAGAGGTATACATTTATATTTAGCAATATTAAAATGCATAATATTATATAGATTTCAGAGTAGCAGCCGTGTTAGTCTGTATCCGCAAAAAGAACGGGAGTACTTGTGGCACCTTAGAGACAAACAAATTTGTTAGAGCATAAGCTTTTGTGGGCTACAGCCCACTTCATCAGATGCATAGAATGGAACATCCAGTAAGATATATATATATACGTATTTCCCTAAGTTACTTATCCTCACACCTTCTTGTCAACTATCTAAATGGACCATCTTAATTATCACTTCAAAAGTTTTTTTTTCTCCTGCTGATAATAGCTCATCTTAACTAATTAGCCTCTCACAGTTTGTATGGCAACTTCCAACTTATCTGTGCGTGTGTGTGTGTGTATGTATGTATGTATATATATATATATATATATATATTTCTTCTTACTTTATGTTCCATTCTATGCCTACAATGAAGTGGGCTGTAGCCCACAAAAGCTTATGCTCTAATAAATGTGTTCATCCGTGCCACAAGTACTCCTAATATTATATAGTTGCTTTTTTTGTTTCTTTTGTTTGTTTTTTGTTTTGCTGAGTTTAATGGCTGGCATGTAAACTTTTTAAGTAAAAAGTTTGTGTACTAAATTGTGTTTGGGTTACTAAATTGCAAGAAATCTGCAGTAAAATCGCAGCAAGTTAAAATTTCAAAGGAGGGATTAAAGAATGGAATCTTCCCTTAAATTTCCTAAAACCATAATCTGAGGCCTTCTTGCCTAGTCTTGGCTAGAATCAGGCATTATACATCTTGAACTAGAAACATATAGGTTGTTTTTCATTTATATGGGAAATATTCCCCCTAGGAATCACAGTAATTGTGTGACCACTCCCTGGCTTTAAAAGATAGGTCTTTACAGACCCTGATGGGAGAGAGAATATGTGTGTGTGTTTGCAGATTCATCTGAAATGGATACATTTGTGGATAATTTCAGATTCCTTGTACTAGAAGGCTACATGCAAGTGAAACTTCTTTCCTCTTGAAGCATTAAAACTAAATATTGGTCACATGAAGGCTTTCTTCTATGATTTTTCACACTTCATGTCAGACTTATTTAAGGCTCTATTTTCCCAAAGGAGATTAGACTCCTGTTCCTTCAGTAGGCTTTGGGTTAGATACCCTTTTTAGGTTCACAAAGCTTGACAGAAAGACAGCTGGAGCTTTATTTTTTACAATACGCAACCCCTTCTGTACCTTCAGCATAAGATCTGTTGGGTTGAATGTTAACAGGAGCTTCTCAGCATGCTGTTTCCATTTTGTATAAATTACTGATAATGTATGAGACTGTTTCCCCATCTGTTCTCTGCACCTTCCATCTCCACATGCCTGCATTCTCTCACCCCAAAGTAAAGTAGAACTCCCAGAATGGCTGACTAGTTATGAATATATTGTCTAGGAAAAGGTCTAGTCACCTTCTGAGGCCTGGGCCCTGGACAGTGGAGTCATCACCATGAATGTGGGAAGTGTTGAATTGTCAGTTTCAAGACTGCCCTTGTTTGATGTATTGCATGCTGGGTAAATAGAGGACTCCATGCTTGTAAAAGGAAACCAGCTCTTTATTAAGAGAACCATTTACAGAGATGTTGCAAATGCAGCTGGCATTCTAGCTACGTGCATACAGAGTTTCTGTACCCCCCTCCAAACTCTTTGCTCTTGTAACTGCTGCTTCTCCCTCCAAGTTCCATGCAGGTTTCTACTGTCCTTGGCTGTACTGGGGCCAAATCATCCCACGCAGCTACTGAATAATGGAGCCTCAAAGGGCCTTCTCTTGGTCTGTACATTGGAACAAATCTGACTCTTCGTGTTAAGTTGAGTAAGAGGAAGTAGATTCCAGAGCTGAGTACAGTGAGAACACCCAATCCGCAGCAATTAGCCAACTTTACATTTACATTAGGGGAATGTTAATTCAAGCAGCTAAAATGATCTCAGTGCTGTTGGGGGTACATGGGGATTATGATTTACTTGGTGTTACAGAGACTGACATGTGTCTGTAATATCAGTACTGAAAGACCCAATTTATATAATAAAGATTGTGAGGTTTAAAAAAGCAAATTGTGTAACATTATATATGTGCATATAACACACACACACACACTGCAATGGAGACAGATTCATTGATTAAAATAAGTAATGTCATATGAACAGCTATACTGGGTCAGACCAAAGGTCCATATAGCCCAGTATCCTGTCTTTCAACAGTGGCCAATGCCAGGTGCTTCAGAGGGGATGAACAGAACAGGTAATCATCAAGTGATTCATCCCCTGTCATCCACTCCCAGCTTCTGGCAAACAGAGGCTAAGGACTTCAAGGGTCCAGGATAGAGTTATTTTGGAGATCTTGTCCACCAAGGAACAGAAGATGCCGAAGTATTTGTAGAGCAAATGTCAAGAAAAACAAAATTAAAAGAAACAATTTAGGAATAATGAAAAGAAATATTAGAATAATGAAAAGGCTTAATTACTGAGTTCTCTCTTTAACAATACATACAACTTTAAAAACTAAAACACAGGACATATGATTTATTATCAGAAAAATCTTTAGCATTAATAGAGGATAATTTTAGTCCAGAATGTGCAAAAAGCAACAAAGGGCAATACTGCATCTGAAAGCAAGGCTAGGGTAACAGATTGGAAGATGGACTATATGGGGCTACCTGAATTTAATTTCTGATCTAAAGGATGACCTTTGGCTGTGTGGGATCTCCCTAGTAATGCACTCGATGGATATAAGCCAAAAATCCTTTGTCCCAGAGGCAGAAGTGTTATCCACTGAGCCACAGTGACACTAATGTCCTTCAGTAAGGTCTAGAATTTTAAAAGCAGAGAATATCCCTCCTCCAAAGTACTCTGCATGACACTGTTTCTTAAATGCTTTCTTTTTAATGCACTGCTTCCTAATATTTATTGCCAGTTTCCAAAGACTACTCTGATTTTTTTTGTGTGTTCCTGATTTCTCTGAGGGAGAGAGCTGAATTATACAGAAAACCTTGTCTTCCAAAGCTCAGTGCTTAGCTTTTAATGTGCAAATGATGTAAACTGAGTTTAGTGGTGTGTGAGAAATGCTAACAGGTCATTTGGCTTATGAAATTTAAAAGATATTGTCATTATCTAATGCTTTCTCTCTGTTATCCCTAAGTGCGTATATTTAGTCTTTGTATACAGGATGTAGGACTTATGGTATGTTCTTAACTTGTCACCTTTTAATAGCTATAGTGATTTTAATTTTATATATTTTAAAAATAGAATCTATTAATTTACCCTTTTGTTATTCTTCAAGAAACCATTTTGAATGTGCTCAAACTGTATGAAGCAAACAGAGTAAGATTTTTTGGCCTTGACTCTTTGTTTCAAAGCTTCCCATGATGCTGCTCCTCTGATCTTGAACTCCCTCTCTTTGCACTACACTGTTTGTGCCTGTCTGGCTCTCAGATCAGTGGTGTGCAGAGGGCCACAGCTCAGGCTAAAAGGAAGGGCACTCCTCCAGCTTGGTCCTGAAGGGGAACCCTCTTTACTTAAAACAAACACGTAATCACCAATGCACCATAGCCTGAATTGAGTCAGTTCCAAACCATCTCAAACCATATTGTTTTATCTTAGTAAGCTAACAAATATAGAACCAAAGGCTTCAGGGTACTGGGCCAATGGGATTGGAGCATTCAGTATGAGAGCTGTCTGGAAAATGGAAATCTCTTTTGAAAGTGTTTCCATCCTGAACCAAAACTAAATGTCAAAAATGTGAAATTTTTCACAGGAAGGAATCCTGAGGGGAAAAGTCTGTTCCAGGAGAATAAAAATAGATTTTCCCCCCAGCTTTCCAGCTGCCTTCCTGGAATGTTCTTTCTAATTGACAAGGACCTTCCATCCTGACTGCTGAAGAGGCAGAGACCCTGGCCCTCCACCTCCACTGCTAAGCCCAGGGCTGGAGAGGAAGAGAGCAAGGGAGACTGAGAGCCAGAGAGTCAGAGATTCTGGGTGTTCAGCCTCAGTAGAAAGTGAAATTGACAAGAGCCTTCCAGGACCACAGCCAGAGAACTGTCACTTTGATTTTTCCCAACAGAAAATCAAAATTTTTCTGAAAACTGAAATTTTCCCATGGAAAATCTTGGTTTTGTAAAAAAATGGCATTTTTCAGCCTGACAAACTTCCAGCCAACTCTACTCAGAATTAGGTCTGTAACAGAATGGAGTAATCACCTGTTCACCTATTTAGCCACAAGGTGACAGAAAATGCTGGAAGCCTGCAGGCAGCTGCACATTCATTACAGCTGACACACTGGGGTAGTTGTGGTTTATGAGGTGCCACTATCCCTGGAAGAGAGGGTGACAGTTCTCTAATAAAGGGGTGAAGTTTTGGGACAGACTGATTCTTGAAAAAAGGCACTTATTAGCAGCAAGCTTGAGAAATATGTTTAGGCTGAGGACTCTTGTAGTATGGTTTTGGAATTACCTTTTCTATTTGCAGACCACATCCCCAGAATGTTGCCTCTTTCACGTTAAGAGCATGCGGCTTTTTGTCTGGAGCCAGGTGGGTGGTCTAGTAAGGTTTATGTGGCCCTTACTAGAAAAAAGGCAGCATGAAGAACATTGCATACTTGGATTTTATTGACCCAAGTGAAACTGTTCCACGTGGCATTCTTATTGGGTAATGTTGGTCACATGGAACTACTACAACCCTGATTAAATAGATCAAAAATAGAACTTAAAGAGCAATTGCTAATGATTCAGTGGAGAGCCAGTGGAAGTTCTCATGAGGAGTCTCTCTGGGCCTCATTCTGGTCAACATTCCCATGAATGACCTGCAGGATGTGCTTATTATATTGGCAGATGAGACAAAGCTGGGAAGGATTGCAACTAACTTGGAGGATAGGATTAAAATACAATATGATTGCCACAATAGGCTAAAAGCCATACTCTGATATGCAGTAAAAAGAAATGACATGATTCCTGTGATGTGGGAAGGAATGGTGTAATTCGCAAACACAGAAGGGAGGATTGCCAGCTTGAGATCAGTGCCAGCAATACAGCATAAAATTTATGAGAGTCAATTATAAGATGCTTTTAAAAAAATTACTATGCTGGGTTGATATTAATAAGTACTGATTAATAGGAGGATTGCATGAAAAAATAGGAGGGAATTATTCTGCTCCTCTCAACACCACTAAGAACTTAGTTGGAGTCCTGCATTCAATTTTGGACATCACATTTAAAAAGAAAAGATTAATGGGGAGAGTTGAGCAGAAAACAACTAAAATTTAGGACTCAGATCTGCTCTTTGTGGTACATACGTGCTTGTGCAAAAGAGGAAGTGGTAAGGAAGAGAGCTTAGAATGTCTTTCCCCTTGGTGGCCAAAACACAGAAGGGTGCTAGGAGGTAGGCCCTCCTATGTCCTGGCCTTCTCTGCAGATCCATTGTGGATTTGACTCCTAACTTTTTCTCAGAGGTTTAGTTTTTAAAAGAAGAGGTATGTTCACATTGAAGAAAAAAAATACCTGAATGAGTCATGACTGTTTACAGATAATGATACAGGAAAAGGATGGTAGAGAGAGGATGTGAGTTTAAAAAATATCACAAGTTAATGAGAACAGTATGTGAATTAATGAGTTTAAAGATGCAGTAGGGAAAACTTTAGGTTTGGATGTCAAAGAAAACATAACAAAAAGAACAGTTATTAGTGCTAAGTGAATAATGTATAATCTGTCAATGAAATGTAGTCTCACGTTTATAACTGAATTTTCTGCAGCTGTGCTCCTGCATAGCCACCCTGGAGAGAACTTCTGGCACACATTTTGTGTTTGTGGGAAAATGAATTTCAAGGTCACATGCATAATTAATTGTAGAGGCTGAATTTTAAAGTTGCATGTGTAACTACTTGCTTGACAAATGCTCACACATTGATCCAGTCATGGAACAGAAACAATACCATGTGATTTCTTCTGGCCAATCAAACTAAATAATGCAGCCTCAATAGCAAAAATGAAACACTGTCAGATCCAGAGACCTGAACAAAATTGAAAAAATAATAAAATTGAAAAAATAAATAAAATTGAATATACTTGAACTAAAACTGTTTTAAATTAAATTACATGCTCAGGGCCATTCTGTGAGCAAAATCAGAGGGACAAAGTTCATATAAAATATTCAGTATGACTTAGTCACTCTACCCTAGTAGGTAGACTATGAATCAAGCTATCAGTGGGGAGTGTGGAATCACCACTACAAGAGATTTCCCTACTTCACTGGGCTGTTGTGTGGATAAATACATTAAAGATTGTGAGTTACTCAAATTTATGGTGATGTGAGCCATACAAGTAACTAAGAGACCATTTTTGTATTGTAAACTGTTATGCAAATCTCCCAGCTATATGATCTGGCTTGCATTCAGGCTTTTTAGCCAGATTACTAAGGCCTTGTCAACAAAACACTGGAGGTGTACACACAATGCTCCTCCACCGACAAAACTCTCCTGCATTGCCAACAAAATAAAACTACCATGGCGAGAAATATAGACCTCTTTGCGGCAAAGTCAAATCTACACAGTGTCTGTGTACAGTGTCCATCCTGACTGCTCTGGTCAGCAGTTTGAACTTTGCTGCCTTGCAGCCACATACACAGGCATGCACCCCTCTCCCTTTAAAGGGCTGGGAATTTTTGAAATTCCACTTCCTGTTTGCTTGGTGTGGAGATCTCGCATTGCATCTTCCCAGCTGATTGTGGCAGCTCCATGCAGCAAACACTCTCCCACTTGGAGTACATTAGAGTTGTTCGATCTACTGGGTCTGTGGGGAGAGGAGGCTGTGCAGTCCCAGCTCCGCTCCAGCTGTAGGAAATTCAATACCTCTGGGCAGATTTCTCGTGGCATATTGGAAAAGGACCACGAACACAACACATATCAATGTCGTGTGAAGATCAAGGGACTGAGGCAGGCATACCAGAAGGCAAGGGAGTCAAACCATCGGTCTGGTGCTGTACTGAAGGCTTGCCACTTCTACAAGGAGCTTGATGCCATCCTTGGGGGCAACTCCACCTCCACACCAAAGAAACCCGTAGATACTTTGGTGGGGCTGGAGAGAGCGGCCAGTGGACTCAGTCCTGAGGGTGAAATGGTGAACAAGGAAGTAGAGTTGGAGGATGAGGTGGGACAGGCAACAGGGTCATCAGTACCATGGTGAGCCAGGACCTTTTCTCAACTCCAGAGGGTTCAAGCCAGTCCCAGCACTCCTGCTCTGGTGAGCATGATGCAGGGGAGGGGAGCTCCAATAAGTGCTCATATTAATTTGATACGGCTCGGTTAATGAGGTAGAGCTCTCATTTGCTTTGCTATCTGCTAGAAGTGGGTTAAGGGATAGAAATGTACAAGACTAGCAGCGTTTGCATCTACTTCCTATTTCCCTATGCAACTAGGCAATGGGGGCCCTGCAGAAAAGTTTGTTAATTCACACCAAGATTTCACAGGGAATCTTCCAGAGAGATCTTTAGGAAACTTTGCTGGAGGTACTCGCCAATCCTCTGCCAAAGGTTCCTTGGCAGAGCTACTTTGTTTCTTCCTGTGCTGTAGGAAACTTTGCTTCTCCAATCAGCAATAACTTGTGCAGGGACCAAAGCAGTATACACGGGAGTAGCATAGGGACCCGGTCTGAAGCTGCACACATTCAGGAGATGGACCTTGCATCCTTACTTGCCCTCAGGAGTGAGATATCAGCTTCAATTACCCATGCCTGTGGAAAATGGTGGCAGAATTTACAACAGTGTCCCTAGTCGCTTGCAATGATCCCCTTAAAAAAACACCTAGACCCTTTACCCCATCTGGGACCTTCCCCTCCGCCGGGCCAAACTCACCATGTTTAGGGAGCTCGCCGAGCTGTATGCTTGCCAAACGAGAGTGAGAAAGAGGTGTATTTAACTATTATGACTCAATGCTGTGAGTGCACTCACAACACTGCTTCTGTTTACAGTTTCTTATGCTTCTGTAGAAGTGCCCTTGAGGGAAAACCCCTACACACTGTGTCACGGTTCCTCCCCCACTCTGAACTCTAGGGTACAGATGTGGGGACCTGCATGAAAAACCTCCTAAGCTTATCTTTACCAGCTTAGGTCAAAACTTCCCCAAGGTACAAAATATTACCCCCGTTATCCTTGGACTGGCCGCTACCACCACCAAACTAATACTGGTTACTGGGGAAGAGCTGTTTGGACGCGTCCTTCCCCCCAAAATACTTCCCAAAACCTTGCACCCCACTTCCTGGACAAGGTTTGGTAAAAAGCCTCACCAATTTGCATAGGTGACCACAGACCCAAACCCTTGGATCTGAAAACAATGAAAAAGCATTCAGTGTTTTACAAGAAGACTTTTAATAAAAAATAGAAGTAAATAGAAATAAAGAAATCCCCCCTGTAAAATCAGGATGGTAGATATCTTACAGGGTAATTAGATTCAAAAACATAGAGAACCCCTCTAGGCAAAACCTTAAGTTACAAAAAAGATACACAGACAGAAATAGTTATTCTATTCAGCACAATTCTTTTCTCAGCCATTTAAAGAAATCATAATCTAACACATACCTAGCTAGATTACTTACTAAAAGTTCTAAGACTCCATTCCTGTTCTGTCCCCGGCCAAGACGACTACAGACAGACACAGACCCTTTGTTTCTCTCCCTCCTCCCAGCTTTTGAAAGTATCTTGTCTCCTCATTGGTCATTTTGGTCAGGTGCCAGCGAGGTTACCTTTAGCTTCTTAACCCTTTACAGGTGAGAGGAGCTTTCCCCTGGCCAGGAGGGATTTCAAAGGGGTTTACCCTTCCCTTTATATTTATGACACACCCCCCAAATCTCAGCTAGGGTGAAACACTGGCTGGGATTTCTTCCTGGAGCTCTAGGAAAACAGAGTTAATAAGACACATGCATCTCTAAATATACTACCAAGTACATAAAGACTAACAATATTTTCCACATCTCAAGGACGATTTTAACCAGTTGATTCTGGGAAACTTTCATGGGAGAGTGCATCAGCCACTTTGTTAGAAGCTCCTGAGATGTGTTGGATGTCGAAATCAAAATCTTGGAGAGCTAAACTCCACCGAAGAAGTTTTTTGTTAGTTTCTTTGACGGTGTGAAGCCACTTTAGTGCAGCATGGTCGGTTTGCAGGTGGAAACGCCGTCCCCAAACATATGGGCGTAGCTTTTCCAGAGCGTAGACAATGGCATAACATTCTTTTTCAGTGACTGACCAGTTGCTTTCCCTCTCAGACAGTTTTTTGCTGAGAAACACTACAGGGTGGAATTCTTGATCAGGTCCTTTCTGCATTAAAACTGCTCCCACACCACGCTCGGATGCATCTGTGGTTACTAGGAACAGTTTGTCAAAGTCTGGGGCCCTTAGTACAGGGTCAGACATGAGTGTCGCTTTAAGCTTGTTAAAGGCCTTCTGACACTTTCCGGTCCACTGAACAGCATTTGGCTGTTTCTTTTTGGTTAGGTCTGTCAGTGGGGCAGCGATTTGGCTGTAGTGCGGTACAAATCGTCTGTAATAACCGGCCAAGCCTAAGAAGGATTGAACCTGTTTCTTTGACTTTGGGACAGGCCACTTTTGGATAGCATCCACTTTGGCCTGTAGGGGGCTGATAGTTCCTTGACCCACCTGGTGTCCAAGGTAAGTCACTCTGTTTAGGCCTATTTGACACTTCTTAGCCTTAACAGTTAGTCCTGCCTCCCTTATGCGCTCAAGGACTTTTTGTAGATGTTCCAGGTTGTCTGCCCAGGAATCCGAAAATATGGCCACATCGTCAAGGTAGGCGACTGCATATTCTCCTAATCCTGCTAGGAGACCATCTACAAGTCTTTGGAAAGTGGCGGGTGCATTTCGCAGCCCGAAAGGGAGTACATTAAATTCATACAGCCCGAGATGTGTGATGAAGGCTGACCTTTCCTTGGCAGATTCATCTAGCGGTACCTGCCAGTACCCCTTGGTTAAGTCCAAGGTAGAGATGAACTGGGCCCGTCCCAGTTTCTCTAATAGTTCATCAGTGCGTGGCATTGGATAGTTGTCTGGGCGAGTTACAGCATTTAGCTTATGGTAGTCCACGCAAAAACGTATTTCCCCATCTGGTTTGGGAACTAGAACCACTGGAGATGCCCATGCACTTTCAGAGGGGCGGATTACACCCATCTGTAACATATCCTGGATCTCCCATTCTATAGCAGTTTTAGCTTGAGGAGACACCCGGTAAGGTTGAACCCTAATTGGGTGAGCATTACCTGTGTCAATGGAGTGGTATGCCCGTTCAGTGAGTCCTGGGGTGGCTGGAGAGGAGCTTTGACCTGGTCTTGGGGTTTTCCCACTCTTTGGCACACCTCACAAGACTGGACATAGGTAGAAACATCCTTGCCCATTCCCTCCCAGTGGAATGACCCCCCCAAATGGTCTTTGGTCCTGTTCACCCCAGCATGGCCACTAGGGTGATCATGGGCTAAGCTCAAGAGCTTGGCCCGGTATTTAGTTGGAACTACCAACTGTCTCTGAGGATGCCAGTCTTCCTGGTGTCCCCCAGAAAGAGTTTCCTTGTATAAAAGTCCTCTTTCTACAACAAACCTGGATCGATTAGAAGAGCTGAGAGGCGGTGGGTTGCTTCGTGCCGCCGTCCACGCTCTCTGGAGGCTTTCATCTGCTTCCTGTTCGGTCTGGAACTGTTCCCTTGATGCTGGAGACATCAGTTCCTCATTGGATTGGGGACCTAGGCTTGGTCCCTCTGGAAGCGATATAGGGGATGGAGCTGTTTCTGTTGACTGTGAACCGCTCTCCGCTGGTGCACTATGTTGGGATTCAGGCTCCGGCTGAGCCTCTTGTGTAGGGTTATCGGCTGCTGCCAGTTCAGGTTCGGTGGGGCCCTCTGGTGTTGAGGTTGCAAGTACTGGATTCAGTGCTGGCACGGGGTCTGGTGTTGGTTGTTTGGCTGGTTCCGGTTCTGGGACTGGTTCCGTCTGGGTCTCTGGGACTGGATCCACTACTGCTGTTGCAGACATTGGCCTGGGGTCCGGGTCCATCACCTCTGACCGGGCCCTGATAGAAGTTTCCGGAACAGAGCTAGGCCCCACGGCTTGTTTAGCCTGGCTGCGGGTGACCGTTCCCACCCTCTTGGCCTGCTTCACACGATTGGCCAAGTCTTCCCCCAACAGCATGGGGATGGGATAATCATCATAGACTGCAAAAGTCCACATTCCTGACCAGCCCTTGTACTAGACAGGCAACTTGGCTGTAGGCAAATTGAAAGAGTTGGACTTGAAGGGTTGAATCGTCACTTGGATCTCTGGGTTGATTAAATTGGGGTCCACTAAGGAAGCATGGATAGCTGACACTTGTGCTCCGGTGTCCCTCCACGCGGTGACCTTCTTCCCGCCCACACTCACAGTTTCCCTCCGCTCCAAGGGTATCTGGGAGGTATCTGGGCCTGTGGACCTCTGGTGTGATTCCGGTGCAATGAACTGTAATCTGTTGGGGTTCTTGGGGCAGTTGGCCTTTACATGCCCCAGCTCGTTACATTTAAAACATCGTCCAGCTGACAGGTCACCGGGGCGAGGTGGGTTGCTGGAGAACGGGGTGGTGGAACGATAAGGGGTCTGGAGGGTTCTTTGGGAGGTAGGTGGGGCTTTGGGCGGCCCCCGGTAATAGGGTGTGGTCTGGGGTGGTCCCTTCTGGTCTCCGCTCCAACTGCGACCAGTTTTCTTCTTCTCTGCCACCTCCACCCATCTGGCTCCAATCTCTCCTGCCTCGATTACAGTTTTGGGTTTCCCATCTAGGATGTATCTTTCTATTTCCTCAGGAACACCCTCTAAGAATTGTTCCATTTGCATTAGGAAGGGCAAATTTACTGGAGATTCAACACTTGCTCCTGATATCCAGGCATCCCAATGTTTCACAATGTGGTAGGCATGTCGGGTAAATGACATGTCTGGTTTCCACCTTAGGGCTCGGAACCTCCGACGAGACTGCTCGGGTGTTATCCCCATTCTGACTCTCACCTTGGATTTAAACAGTTCATACTTGTTCATATGTTCTTTAGGCATTTCAGCTGCCACCTCAGCTAAGGGTCCACTGAGCTGCGGCCTCAGCTCTACC
The DNA here is from genome assembly GCF_965140295.1 of Lepidochelys olivacea. Classification (NCBI taxonomy): domain Eukaryota; kingdom Metazoa; phylum Chordata; order Testudines; family Cheloniidae; genus Lepidochelys; species Lepidochelys olivacea. Next base: position 35,959,608 of record NC_140411.1, on the reverse strand, counting down.
ATGTATTGGTCAGTAGAGATGTTGTACCCAAGGCAGGCCCTTTCGAAGTTTTCTAAGAAGGCCTCAGTATCATCACCTGCCTTGTAGGTGGGGAACTTTCTGGGATGGGAAGTGGTACCTGGAGAAGGATTGCTAGGGTTTGTTGGTATATTCTGCTGGGCCTTTATCCTCTCCATCTCCTCCACATGCTTCCTTGCCTCCATTTCCCTTTTGTGGGCAGCCTCCTGTACCTCCTTCTCCAGCCGCATGAGTTCTATCTGTCTTTCATGTTCCCTTTGTTTTTCCTCAGCCTGAAATTTGGCTAATTCCAGCTGTAGTCGAGCCGAGGATTTGGCCATTCTAACCTCTCTGTTTTTAACTAACTTTACACCCGAGGTTTAGAAATAAACAAACAAAACTTGGCTGTAAAATTTTGCTGTGCTGGAATAGAATACCTATTCTCTGATAGTGATTGTCAGCCTACAGAAAAAGACAATTCCCTTGTCTCTGCTCTGGGCCCAAATTAAAGCAAAAAACCTCCAACTACTTGGAAACCTGCTTACCCAGCCCAAAGAAAAAAAAATTTCTTTTCAAACCTGTGCTCCTTGTAAAACAAAAAAAAATCAAAATCCTAAAAAAACCCCTGCCACTTTTGTCTCCAGGCAAATGGGTAGAGCACACACCCCCTATTTACTTTTAGGAAGAAAAGAAAAAAAAACCCTCTGGGTTGGAAGACTGAATTTCCCTGCAGGAGTTAAGTACCCTGCCTCCAGGCAAAGAAAACCTGCAATTCACAAGATAATCCCCTTTTGTCTCTGCTTGGCCACAAAGCAGAGAGAAACCAAGCTGCTTTCAGTTTCAAAGCTGCTTTCTGGACTTCCTAAAAATTCCTTTTTAAAATCTGTATTTCTAGTTCAAAAAATCTCAACTGGATCTCAAAATGATTTCAGGTTAATCCCACCACTGTGCCACCATGTCACGGTTCCTCCCCCACTCTGAACTCTAGGGTACAGATGTGGGGACCTGCATGAAAAACCTCCTAAGCTTATCTTTACCAGCTTAGGTCAAAACTTCCCCAAGGTACAAAATATTACCCCCGTTATCCTTGGACTGGCCGCTACCACCACCAAACTAATACTGGTTACTGGGGAAGAGCTGTTTGGACGCGTCCTTCCCCCCAAAATACTTCCCAAAACCTTGCACCCCACTTCCTGGACAAGGTTTGGTAAAAAGCCTCACCAATTTGCATAGGTGACCACAGACCCAAACCCTTGGATCTGAAAACAATGAAAAAGCATTCAGTGTTTTACAAGAAGACTTTTAATAAAAAATAGAAGTAAATAGAAATAAAGAAATCCCCCCTGTAAAATCAGGATGGTAGATATCTTACAGGGTAATTAGATTCAAAAACATAGAGAACCCCTCTAGGCAAAACCTTAAGTTACAAAAAAGATACACAGACAGAAATAGTTATTCTATTCAGCACAATTCTTTTCTCAGCCATTTAAAGAAATCATAATCTAACACATACCTAGCTAGATTACTTACTAAAAGTTCTAAGACTCCATTCCTGTTCTGTCCCCGGCCAAGACGACTACAGACAGACACAGACCCTTTGTTTCTCTCCCTCCTCCCAGCTTTTGAAAGTATCTTGTCTCCTCATTGGTCATTTTGGTCAGGTGCCAGCGAGGTTACCTTTAGCTTCTTAACCCTTTACAGGTGAGAGGAGCTTTCCCCTGGCCAGGAGGGATTTCAAAGGGGTTTACCCTTCCCTTTATATTTATGACACACCGGCAGAGGTGGCAACCTAGGTGGACATGTTTAGGGAGGTTCTCCAATTATCTGACACCACAGATAATGATGACCAGGCATGGAGAGAGACAATTAACAAAACATTGAAAATAGATAGCGTAGAGTGGAAGCAGGGCCAGGAGCATATTTTAGAAGGCCAGGAGTGGATGATAAAACTGATGGAGGAATGAACAGAGAGGCTGAAGTCTCATATTGCACTGCAGTCAGAACACATGTGTGATTGCCTCCCACTGCAGCCTATACAGAACTGTGTGCCATGCTCTCCCCAAACTCCCCACACACAGTCCTTGCATGTTCCCTGCCTGTCACAGTACCCCTTTCACTCCCTCCCTTTGGACAGACAAGTTCCCTAATGACAGCTGGTCTTATACAGCTATGAAAGCCTCCATTAAGAGAGTGCTCCTCAGTATCATGTCACTTGCAAAAAAGTTATTGCTGTTTGATAAACATGTACTTCTAGAAAGAAAATGAATCTTTATTTTCCCCTACACATGGTGGTTGCTGCTGGAGTTCATACACAATGGCACATTTGCAGACTACAAATCATGCTCAGGAAGCAATCATCACAAGGGTCATTCTAGGTGGCAAGTAAACAAAGCCTGGCTGAATGCATTACATAAAGACCCATTACTGGGGCTTGTCAAAGCCTCCCTGATTTGAATAGCCACCCTTTGGGCCCCTCTAATAGCCACTGGTATCTGGTAGCTCAAAATCAGCCACTAGCCAATCTGTCTCAGTGCTCCACTTCTGGGGAAACTTTTGCCCCTTAGCTTCACAAATATTATGTAGAATACAACAGGCTGCTATGACCATGGGGATATTTTCCTCACTTTTGAGGTCTAACCTGTCATAAAGGCAGCGACAGTGAATCTTTAGCCTTCCAAATGCACATTCAACCATCATTCTGCACCTGCTCAGCCTGTTGTTGAAGCGCTCCTTGCTGCTGTCAAGGTTTCCGATTAAGGCTTCATGAGCCATGGGAGTAAGGGTAGGCTGGGTCTCCCAGGATCACTATGGGCATTTGAACATCCCCCAATGGAATTTTCTGGTCTGGAAAGAAAGTCCGTACTTGCAGCTTTCTGTACAGGCCAATGTTCCTGAAGATGCATACATCATGCACGATCCCTGACCACCCTGTGTTACTATCATTGAAATGACCCTGGTGATCCACAAGTGCATGTAATACCATACCTTTATATGATGTACTCCGTCACAAGATAGTCTGGGGCCAAAATTGGAATATGTGTGCCATCTATCACCCCACCGCAGTTAGGGAATCCCATTGGCACAAAGCCATCCACGATTTCACGCACATTTTCCAGATTTTCAGTCCTTTGTAGCAGGATGTGATTAATGGCCCTGCATACTTGAATGAATGCAACCGCCACCGTGGACTTCCCAGCTCCAAACTGATAGTTTTTTATTTTGCACATTGGCATCATAATCACTCAGAGAACTTTTATTTATCTCTCTGGATTCCATTTTTGGTGTGCTTATCCCCTATGCACGTGAGATAGGATTCTTTTGGCCAGTAGTATCTGTTGGATCTGTGCCTGCACCCTAGATGTGCACACATCCCCACAAAGGGTTTAAAGAGTAGAATGGATCAAACTGTTCCTGGGTTCTTTTTTACTGCCTGGGGCAGTGAGATTGAAGACCTGCAGGGCTCACCTACAAAAAAAAATTGTTAGTTAGTTTTTAGTTAGGGGTTAGTTTGTATTTTAGTTAATTGGTTTTATTTTGCCCACTGACATAGAAAAAACCCATAAACTCTATTTTGCTAATTACTAAGCTAGAGACTGCTTCCTCATACAGGGGCTCTAGCTGCCCTGCCAGAAGCAAAATTCCCAGAGTTTAAAACTTGCCCCTCTTGTGAAGCTTCTGTGACACTAAATTATGGGCACTCTAGGTGCCTTTTCTGTTTAGGTGAGGGGCATATCCCTGAGTGCTGCTCCATTTGGGCTCATTTGGAAAATGAGCAGCCAAAGGCCCAGGAAGCCTGCCTGTAATTATTCCTTCAGGAGGACTCTGTGAAGGTCTCTTCAGACATGGAAAGGCAAGACCTAGCTGAGGCTCATTCCTCTTCCTAGCCCTCTTGGTGATCCGTTATTCCACCCTGAGCACCAGGCCAACATTGACTAAGGATACATCTACACAGCAAATGGAAGCCTGTGGCAGTAGGATGACCAGACAGCAAATGTGAAAAATTGGGATGGGGGTGGGGGGTAATAGGAGCCTATATAAGAAAAAGACCCCAAAATCGTGATTGTCCCTATAAAATTGGGACATCTGGTCACCCTATGTGGCAGGAATCTCAGAGCCCAAGTCTACTGACTCAGGGTCATCCTACAGTGCTAAATATAGCTTTGTAGACATCCAGGCTTGGGCTGGAGCTCAGGCCCTGAAGCCTAGAAATGGGGCATAGGCTTAAGAGCCTGAGCCACAACATCCACACAGCTTGGTTTTAGCACTGTAGTGAGAGCCTAAATCTGTTGCCCTAGGCTCTGAAACTCACTGCCGCAGGCTGAGTAGATGTACCCCTACGAGACCCCAGTCATTCACTTCAATCTCTGTGACAACAGCTTCAGAGAGGGGCAGGTACGAGCACCGCTTCAAAGTCAAGCCAACACATAGGTCACCCTCTTAGGTGCCTATGAATTCCAGAAAGTTGAAGGGCAGCCACTGCCTGACAAAGTTTTCTCTGGTACCTTGGTACCAACTGTAAAACGTGTGCCTGCAGGATCCTCTAACCCAGTGGACTGCCCTTCTTTCAACACTGACCTCCTGGGAACCTATTACCTTGGTACCTTGCTCATCAGCACCTGGCACATCGGTACTGTCCCTGTCGGCACCAGCATCAGATCATATCGAATATTACGATTTTTAACTGTAGTCCCAGTACCGGAGTCAGTCTGGCTGAACAGGTTGAAGATGGTGCTGGCTAGCTATTGATCACTGAGATCTTGGTACTGCAGACAAGGGAGACAATCATACTGACTCCATCCCCTACTGAAGTAGCGGGGACTGTAGAGCACCTGAGTATGTCTAAAAGGTTAGGCTCACCCTTGGAGGAGACCTTCTCATTCTCCTCATTAATGCACAATAGGGACTCCTTTCCCACTCACACTCCTTCCCAGCCATAGGGCTCACAGTGGAAATCCAGTGGGGACTGCAGGGACTGCTCTCTCAGTAGGAAAAGGCATGGATCTCATAGAGAACAGGCCCCTTGGTATTCTCCTCTGTGTCTACCAGTCCAGTATTTAGATGCCTATAATCTTGGCCCTATGGGGCACTACGGAGTACGTGACCCTATTCCCACAAGCTGGCAGCTACTGCTCTTACGTCCAGGACTAGGTCCCCCTCCCATGAGGCAATATAGACCTCCCAGCCAGGTCAGTTAGTGCAGACTCAGATACTAGAGAGACAGGAGAAGGTGAATGAAGAACAGGCAAATGAGGGAGAACTATTAATCCTGACTGCAATTTTCTCATCCTGCCCTGATGAGGCAGTGGACTCTTCCAGGTCTTCAGTTGATGGAAAAAATGCAAGTCATACGAAACGTTTTGGACATCATTTGGAAGTGACATTTCAAAACAAAATGACAATTAACGTTAACTTGAATCAACATTTAGTTTTCAAAATGTAATTAAAAACAAAATGTAGATTAGATTTTTTTTCAGGGTTTTCTTTTTGTTAGCAGAAGCTATTTACCTAATTTAACTGAACTTTGCAAATAGGCCCCACCCAAAATGCATTTTTTGGTGAATTTTCCATTTGTCAAAATAAAATAACTCTAGTAGCCATTACATCAACTTGAAGAATAGGGGAGATTCTGTCCCTCACAGCTAGTCCCCGTGTGCACTGTGTGATAAAGACAGAGTCTTGATGCCGCATTCCAAATCTCTGCCCAAAGTGGTTTCAGAATTCCATGTAAAAAGGAGTATTTGTGGCACCTTACAGACTAACGAATTTATTTGAGCATAAGCTTTCGTGAGCTACAGCATCCGATGAAGTGAGCTGTAGCTCACGAAAGCTTATGCTCAAATAAATTTGTTAGTCTGTAAGGTGCCACAAGTACTCCTTTTCTTTTTGCGAATACAGACTAACACAGCTGCTACTCTGAAAAGAATTCCATGTGAATCAATTCATTCATCTCCCAGTATTCAACTTCCTTGGGGGAAATTAAATGTCATAAACTGGATTTAGTACGTACATTTTATTATCTTAACAGCAACACCATTCACAAGCACCACCAGATTGTTTGTGACTTTTGTAAAGAGGATTAAAGATCAGGCAATATCCTCACAGAGATTATTGAAATGGGATTCCAGCTGCATAACAACAGATTCTGAGTTCGCCAGGTTAGATCTGGATGCATTCGACCTCTGCTGCCTGTCTAAAGAATGTCCCTATTTCTGAAATATGTAGAGCAGCTACATGGAGATTAGTCTCACTTTACAAGACACTCTTCCTTGGTAGAGGCTTCCAGATCAAATGTCAGCCTAACAATCCTTGTTTAAGTAGGACTTCTACCTCCCACCTCCCGGACTGGCAATAGTAGTTTTGCCAGCCAGGGGGGAAATATAAGGATACAAAGGACTAGAACCAGGGTCTGTGGAGCTCTGGATAACCAGTGCTGCCACCTGCCATGGCAGAGCCACAAGCTGTGCACAGTAAACCCTTGGGGACAAAGTATCACAGGAAGAGTCACCACTGGAAGACCCAATTGCTAGCACCCCCTATGATCTGATTGCTCCAAGTGCACTATTTAAGCATGGAGGGAGTCCCAGGAAGCTGTCTGTGGAACCTCGGTGGAACCTGGCCTGCTGCTATAACAGATCCTGCTCTTCTTCCCAACTTCGGACTCCGGATCTGATTACTGGCTTGCCTCCTGATCCCTGACTCTCGCTCTGATCCCTGGCTAGACTCTTGATTCTGATGCTGGCTACAACCTTAGGCCTGACTCCTGGTTTCTGTTTCTGACCCCTCGCTTGACTCCTGCTCCAACCATCAGGCCCTATTCCTTCTCTGAGCATGAGGCCTGACTCCTGGTCCTACCTGCTCGGCCATAAGAACTTAAGAATGACCATACTGGGTCAGGCCAGTGGTCCAGTATCCTGTCTTCCAACAGTGGCTGATGCGAGATGCTTCAGAGGTAAAGAACAGAACCGGACAATTTATCAAATGATACATCCCCTTTTGTCCAGTCCCAGCTTCTGGCAGTCAGAGATTTAGGAACACCCATGGCATGGGGTTGCATTCTTTTTTGAACCCATTTATACTTCTAGCCTTCACAACATCATCTGGTAATAATTTCCATAGGGTGTGCATTGTGTGGGGCTGACTTCTCAATGTCCTATGACATGGAAAACATTTTCGGTGCTTTGCTCCCTTCTCCCTCTGCCTCCTACCCTGCCCCCCACGACCCCAGTGGCTGAGCAAAAATCAAAAACCCAGCCAGCCAGTCAGTGGAGGAACAAATAAAGTATAAAGGCTGGACAATCGCTGCAGAACAAAAAAAATGGCTGGCCAATCACAGCACAGCAAAAAAAAAAAAAAAGGCACCGGTGCATTGCAGTTCAGTGCCCTCTAGAAGCTGATGCCCATGATGACCTGCCTTACTCACCTTCCCCTACAACTGGCCCTGCCCACCTCCATGCAAACAAATAACTGCTTGTTAGTCACCAAGAGGGGGATCCATATGGACAAAAACTGGAAGAAGAGAGACTGGTTACTTACCTTACGGTAACTGTGATTCTTCAAGATGTTTTGTCCACATGGATCCCCCAACCTGCCCTCCTTCTCTACTACTATGGACTCCTACTCTTCTGGGATTCTATATTGGTGAAGCGAGTGAGGGACAGTTGGGTCTCTGGATGGGGAGGGTCTGAGGACATATGGGGCACATGTGTGGCCTCAATGGACAAAAGAATCCAGTCTGGCATGCATGGGGCACATGTGCATCAAGAGTGGAAAAGGCATCACTACTAGTCTATCATCCTTTAGCCACAAGACTTCAGGGCCTTATGGTTACCCAACCTGTCAGTTAACTACAACTTCTTGAGTATGAAAAAGAGGACTGAAAGCTGTGTGTAAGAAGTACATTCGGGGTTTGAGGAAAAATGTTTAAAGGCTTTTCAGAGCTGTTGTTCCACTTCTTCCAAATAAGATCAAACTTTATTTCCTCAAACTTGCCTAGCTTACCTGTCATGTTCAGGCAAATTCATTACTTTTAGTGTGAACTTGCATTTTCAGCAAGATGACTGTGGCTGCAGCTAATCGTGTTGCCTGCTGGGTCAAATAGCTAATGTGACTGATGCAGCTTGACATGATATGTCACAAGCTCTGATGCAACAGCTGAAAAACTTGAAAAGAAATATAAATAATAAATATGCCCTGAGGTTTTTGAAAATCCTAAGGTAACCTTAAGGTATTATTTTTTAGCTTTGATCTATGTTTTTTCCCAAGCTGTAGAGGCTGTGAGAGAATTCCTTTTATTTTTACTGTTGTCTTTCTACCACAGAGAACTACCTATTATACTGAACAGTGTTAACCATAGTAGAACTGGCTGAATAATATTCTCTGAATAATTGATTCCATGAATCTTGTAATATTTCCCAAACTATTCAATAGACGAGACGCGATAAATTGATCCCCAATAGATTGATAACTAGTCATCGATCCGGCAGGTAGTGAAGACCTGCCCTTAGTTGAAGAATCCAATGTTCTATGATTTCAAGAGCTCTGGCCCCTTTAATCCCTCAACTGATGGATACCAAAATGGATTTCTGTTTCTGCTTATATCTCCCAACATTCATTGACCCTGATACAAGAGGCAGGAAGGCTTCCTGCTGATCTTCTCTTCCTGTTGACTTCCCATCCCTCTGCTGATTCGTACATAAATGGAGCTTCCATTGTTTTGATTCCATAATGCTTAATTTACACTGGAGACAGATGGCTGTCTTCTCTCCTGTCTGGGAGAAAACTTGTTTCTTCCTATGTTTGGTCACAGACTTTAAAGTTTTCAGAAAAGACCTCACTTGATACACTTTTATAATATAGTAACATTGTATACAATCAGTTGATCCAATTGCTTATGATTTGAGGTTCCGATGACCCCTGTCTTTATAGCCCAATAAACCTTTGAAACATATTCTTTGAAATATAAGCCATGACAAAGTTTATCTCTCCTACTGGGATATAAACACCATGCTGTCTTCCCAAATTTAATTGATCTTGCTTCAAGAGGAAGAACGGCTCTCTGAGGGAGAGGGGGTGTCTACATCCCCCATCGAGATTGTTAAGTATTCATCTTTCCCAACTTGTTCCCTTGATGACTTTGATAACCGTGCATGAAAATGTGCTTTTCATGGCCTGTGGCCGCACCTTGTCTAATTTATGTTGGAGACAGATTCAAGTAGGTGGAACCACATTCCATTGTCAGGAACAGGTTTGGTTTTAGGCACTGCTTGCAAAATACATTTTAACAACACATTTGCAGCCCATATTTATAAAATCCTACCAAACATACATCATGCAATGATTTTCAGACACAGCATATTACCGGTTTGTATATAATTCCTTAAATGACACCTTTTAGGTACAGATTATGACAACGGTGTGTAAGGTATAGTGAGTATTTCAGGCCTGGCAAGAGTTGCAGACACAGAGGGGCCTCTGGGTCACAACTAGCCATGATCTTAATGTAGTTCTTTGAATTCTATCAGTAGGCCACTTTTGTTTAGACTAATGTAGTCTTTTTGTCTCCTTTTTGCACCTTTCACCATCAACATTTAGTGTTATAGGTTTTTGTGACTTTCTGTGAACTTTCACTCACTTGTGACAATGGAGTTCATAATTAGGGTGCATGGGTAGGCCCAATTACAACAGTGCACAATCTTTTTAAGGCAGTTTTTTTTCAAATCTCACTAAATATTGGCGTTTCAGTGGTCTTATTTTTTTCCAGATTGGTTTGTCCAGGATCAATAGCACTTTGTTTTGTAAACACAATTGACTCACTGTCTGTTTGTAAAAGAAAAATCTTCTGCTGCAAAACTTCCTGGTCCAAAACTTACCTATTGAGAGTTCTTAACGCTATTGTTAATGAAATTCAGCAGCAAAAGTAACTGAAACCAAAGCTTGTTTCTCAGACAAATGGTTGCAGTGCAAGAGCAAAGTAAGGTTATTGTAGACATTTTTGTGACATGCCAAAGAAGCATTGGAAGGCAAGGACACACTTAAATAATGAGCACTAAGGTGTGGAAGTGGAATTATTTATTACAGAGAATAAATAGAGCCATATGTACATGAAGGCTGAAGCGTATGTGCTCTGGTCTGTGTTAAAACTGTAATGTAATTTGCAAAATGGATATGGTGACAATGAATATGCCGAGAAACCTCTCCAGGCATACCAGTTTCATGTAAATTCATTTGTGCAACTTCTTAAGCCTTGGATGGCAGCTGAACAACATGAATGTTTGAGGTTTCTCCTAATAAATTACTCTAAAATGTGTAATTTTGTCATCCCTGCCCAGCAGATGTGCTGTCTGTGCAAAATAAGATTTTACACTTTGGGTTATAAATATTGGATATTGAAAGTACCCAATTCACAAAACTGTTTTGCATCATTTATTCTGGTTTGGTATGGAGTGCAACTAGGAAGAATGAGAAGTGCTTATATGTGCAAATACACAGTCTTTAGATTTGTCAAGGCCCTATTTCCCTCTATTAAAAAATGTCTATTTTCCATTATGCACCCAGGGACTGAGTGAGTCAAAAAGGGTGCAGAATCAGCTGAATGGTGATATCAGGTCAAACTGACTGAATATGCCTATTCATAAACAAGACAGTTTTCTGCAGAAACTTCATTGACATCCACGTCCAGACGCTGGCCCGCTCCGTCCTATTTGCTTATGTGATGTGTGTAATGGCATGAATTTTATACATTGGCATAAACAACAATTAAAACACAGTGGGTCATAGTTCCCTTTCTGATAGAGATTTCTTCAGATGGGAAAGGGTGGGTCATAGGTTATAAATTTTGCATAAGTCTGAGATCATCTTAAGATCAGGAATATCCCCTGGATCTCCACTTCCATACTCTTCCATTCCCAGCACCCTAGCAATGGCAGCACAGCTCATCACATTGCTATTGTTGCCAAACTGGTGTGAATTCAGAGAATGCTGTGACCAGCCCCCTTCCAGAGTCTCACACAGCCATGAAGTAAGAGTTACTTACAATACTTTGACATCCTAAAGTGCATTACACCAAAGGGAGAACGTAAGTCATTCACCACTCTGCTTTGCCATGTCCACTTCAGTAGCTTGGATCAAAGTTCCTAGGTAGCAGCCATGGAAGGAAGAGGTAACTACATAGTAAGGAGGTGGGGGACATACCCCCTGGTCACACTGCCCTCCACATAGCTGCCACCAATCCTTCCCAATATTTGGCTCCTCTATTCCCCCCATACCATCTAGCCCCCTATGCACAAATCTATCTGTTAACTGCTGACACAAGGAATAAAGGAGAACAGCAGAATATGGACCCTGGACTTCAGAAAAGCAGACTTTGACTCCCTCAGGGAACTGATGGGCAGGATCCCCTGGGAGAATAACATGAGAGGGAAAGGAGTCCAGGAGACCTGGCTGTATTTTAAAGAATCCTTATTGAGGTTACAGAGACAAACCATCCCAATGTGTAGAAAGAATAGTAAATATGGCAGGCGACCAGATTGGCTTAACAGTGGAATCCTTGCTGATCTTAAACACAAAAAAGAAGTTTTCAAGAAGTGGAAGACTGGACAAATGACCAGGGAAGAGTATAAAAATATTGCTCAGGCATGCAGGAGTGAAATCAGGAAGGCCAAATCACACCTGGAGTTGCAGCTAGCAAGAGATGTTAAGAGTAAGAAGAAGGGTTTCTTCAGGTATGTTAGCAACAAGAAGAAAGTCAAGCAAAGTGTGAGCCCCTTACTGAATGAGGGAGGCAGCCTAGTGACAGAGGATGTGGAAAAAGCTAATGTACTTAATGCTTTTTTTGCCTCTGCTTCACAAACAAGGTCAGCTCCCAGACTACTGCACTGGGAAGCACAGCATGGGGTAGAGGTGACCAGCCCTCTGTTGAGAAAGAAGTGGTTTAGGACTAATTAGAAAAGCTGGACGAGCACAAGTCCATGGGGCCGGATGCACTGGATCCGAGAGTACTAAAGGAGTTGGCGGATGTGATTGCAGAGCCATTGGCCATTATCTTTGAAAACTCATGGCGATCAGGGGAGGTCCTGGACGACTGGAAAAAGGCTAATGTAGTGCCCATCTTTTAAAAAGGGAAGAAGGAGGATCCGGGGAACTACAGACCAGGCAGCCTCACCTCAGTCCCTAGAAAATTCATGGAGCAGGTCCTCAAGGAATCAATTCTGAAGCATTTAGAGGAGAGGAAAGTGGTTGGGAACAGTCAGCATGGATTCACCAAGGGCAAGTCATGCCTGACTAACCTAATTGCCTTCTATTAAGAGATAACTGGCTCTGTGGATGAGGGGAAATCAGTGGACATGTTGTTCCTTGACTTCAGCAAAGCTTTTGACACTGTCTCCCACAGTATTCTTGCCAGCAAGTTAAAGAAGTATGGGCTGGATGAATGGACTATAAAGTGGATAGAAAGCTGGCTAGATTGTCGGGCTCAATGGGTAGTGATCAATGGCTCCATGTCTAGTTGGCAGCCGGTATGAAGTGGAGTGCCCCAAGGGTCGGTTTTGTTCAATATCTTCATAAATGATCTGGAGGATGGTGTGGATTGCACCCTCAGCAAGTTTGCAGATGACACTAAACTGGGAGGAGAGGTAGATACACTGGAGGGCAGGGATACGATACAGAGGGCCCTAGACAAATTGGAGGATTGGGCCAAAAGGAATCTGATGAGGTTCAACAAGGACAAGTGCAGAGTCCTGCACTTAAGACGGAAGAATCCATGCACTGCTACAGACTAGGAACTGAATGGCTAGGCAGCAGTTCTGCAGAAAAGGACCTAGAGGTTACACTGGATGAGAAGCTGGATATGAGTCAACAGTGTGCCCTTGTTGCCAAGAAGGCCAATGGAATTTTGAGATGTATAAGATGGGGCATTGCTAGCAGATTGAGGGACGTGATCATTCCCCTCTATTCGACATCGGTGAGGCCTCATCTGGAGTACTGTGTCCAGTTTTGGGCCTCACACTACAAGAAGGATGTGAAAAAACTGGAAAGCGTCCAGCGGAGGGCAACAAAAATGATTAGGGGACTGGAACACATGGCTTATGAGGAGAGGCTGAGGGAACTGGGATTGTTTAGTCTGCGGAAGAGAAGAATGAGGGGGGATTTGATAGCTGCTTTCAATTACCTGAAAGGGGGTTCCAAAGAGCATGGATCTAGACTGTTCTCAGTGGTAGCGGATGACAGAATGAGGAGTAATGGTCTCAAGTTGCAGTGGGGGAGGTTTAGGTTGAATATTAGGAAAAACTTTTTCACTAGGAGGGTGGTGAAACACTGGAACGCGTTACCTAGGGAGGTGGTGGAATCTCCTTCCTTGGAAGTTTTTAAGGTCAGGCTTGACAAAGCCCTGGCTGGGATGATTTAGTTGGGGATTGGTCCTGCTTTGAGCAGGGGGTTGGACTAGATGACCTCCTGAGATCCCTTTCAACCCTGATATTCTATGATTCTATGATTCTGTGAACTCACTGTGTCTTTATTTAACTTCAGAAACAAAGTGGAACTATGTTCTTTCTCATCCAGGATGTTTTGAAAGACTTGCTTTTAAAAATTTCTCCATTTGAGAAAAAATTGCAGGATGATTTCCTATGTCTGGGAGAAGGAAGAGTGCTGGATGCTAGGGGCAGGTAGAATGTATCTGATACAATGTGGTCACTTTGACTTTGCTTTAGTCATGCAGTAAAATTCAGCTGATGTAAGTAGTTGTGCATGTCTAATTCTGTTGTTTGAGCCAGAGAGTTTCCAGGTATCTGTGTATAACTTTCTGCTCATTCTTCATTTAAACCTAGTACATGTCAAAATAAGATCTCCTGAATGAACAAGAGATCATTTTTTAGCCTCCTAAAATTTTCTCATGTACTTTAAGGCCAGAAGTGGTCACCAGATTATCTAATCTGACTTTTTGTCAGGTCACTAACCACCCAGTTATCCCTGTATTGAACCCAAGAACCTCTAGTTCCATAGTCATGCCTCCAGCACACATCTCAATCCCACTATCAGGGATTCAGGGAAGGACACCATCATTGTGACTCATGGAAGTAAAGAGGTCCATGGGCACTCCCAAATTTGGGCTTCCATCATACAAGGCTCCCTGGAGTCTTAACTTTCCACGTGTCCTGAAGTTCCAGTGAAGTCAATGGAGCTATGCTACTTTACACCAGATAAGAAGCTGGTCCTGAGTTCTTAGTTAAAAACAAAAAAGAACCACACAGCAAACTCCTGCATAAGCAGGCAGAATTTTAAGGCTTTAAACTCTATGTGCAGCAGTTTTAGTAGGATAAAGGTCAGAAACTAAAGCAGTGGCATGAAATAACAGCACAGCTATTGCAAAATATCTTACAAGATTTACCACAGACACCAGCCATAGCTCATTTATCTCACTGAGGAAAAACAAAGTTATCTCTGTGCCTAACCTTTCATGGAGAATCTCATGAGAATACCCAGGACATCAATGCAGTTACTGTCAGTCACCACCGTACAATGGGTTTATATATGCTGTATTTGTCTTCCCTTCCGCAGTGCTTGAGCACAGAGATAGAGTTTAAGGCCAGAAAGGACCACCAGATCATTCAATGTGACCTCCTGTAGATCACAGACCACCAACACCACCCTCCCACCTCCACACCAAACCAACAACCAGAATTATACCAAATATTACACCCTTCAGGAGACTAAACTATTGTGCACCCTAGGAAGAAAACGGGAGGAACCGAGGAGCACCACAAGGAATTGATTAAGAGAGAGAGATCCAGATGATCCTAGCAAGGCTTTAGATTCGATGATGGATTGGATGAATGGACTCTAAGGTGGATAGAAAGTTGGATAGATTGTTGGGCTCAACGGGTAGTGATCAACAGCTCCATGTCTAGTTGGCAGCCGATATCAAGCGGAGTGTCCCAGGGGTCGGTCCTCGGGCCGGTTTTGTTCAACATCTTTATTAATGATCTGGATGATGGGATGGATTGTACCCCCTCACAAGTTCGCGGGTGACATTTAGCTGGGGGGAAAGGTAGATATGCTGGAGGGTAGGGATGGGGTTCTGAGTGACCTAGACAAATTGGAGGATTGGGCCAAAATAAATCTGATGAGGTTCAACAAGGACAAGTGCAGAGTCCTGCACTTAGGAAGGAAGAATTCCATGCACTGATACAGATTAAGGACCAAGTGACTAGGCAGCAGTTCTGCAGAAAAGGACCTAGGGGTTACAGTGGACAAGAAGCTGGATATGAGTCAGCAATGTGCCCCTGTTGTCAAGAAGGCCAATGGCATATTGGACTGTATTAGTAGGAGCATTGCCAGCAGATTGAGGGAAGTGATTATTCCCCTTTATTCGGCACTGGTGAGGCCACATCTGGAGTATTGCATCCAGTTTTGGATGTGGACAAATTGGAGAGACTCCAGCGGAGGGCAACGAAAATTATTAGGGGGCTGGGGCATATGAGTTATGAGGAGAGGCTGAGGGAACTGGGGTTATTTAGTCTGCAGAAGAGAAGAGTGAGGGGGGATTTGATAGCAGCCTTCAACTACCTGAAGGGGGGTTCCAAAGAGGATGGAGCTAGGCTGTTTTTACTGGTGGCACATGACAGAACAAGAAGCAATAGTCTCAAGTTGCAGTGTGGGAAGTCTAGGTTGGATATTAGGAAACACTATTTCACTAGGACGGTGATGAAGCACTGGAATGGGTTACCTAGGGAGGTGGTGGAATCTCCATCCTTAGAGGTTTTTAAGGCCCAGCTTGACAGAGCCCTGGCTGGGATGATTTGGTTGGTGTTGGTCCTGCTTTGAGCAGGGGATTGGACTAGATGACCCCCTGAGGTCTCTTCCAACCTAATATTCTATGCTTCTATAAGTGACCAGCACTGCAGAGGATGGTGAAAAAGCCTCAACGTTCCTGCCAATCTGACCTGGGGGAAAATGTCTTCCCAACCCCAAATCAGATTCAATGATGGATTGGATGAATGGACTATAAGGTGGATAGAAAGCTGGCTAAATTGTTGGGCTCCACGGGTAGTGATCAACGGCTCCATGTCTAGTTGGCAGCCGGTATCAAGCGGAGTGTCCCGGGGTGACAGGTGATTGGTGATTGATAAATCAGGTGATTGGTGAGCCCCTGAGCTTGTGAGTAAGACCCATCAGCCAAGCAACTGAGAGATAAAATTCTCAGTGCCACTTCAGAGCAGTGGCCCACCCCACATATTGGGCTCATCTGTCATATAGCTTATTAAACTTGACTATTGCTGTTGATACCTGTATATGCATTAATGAGTGAACTGATTATAATTTACTTAGTTTAACATGTCAAATACCACAAGTTTTTTAGCCAGGCTTAATTAACTGCATAATTAGATAAGATAAATAACATATAAAGTACTGTGGAATTATATAGTAGTCATAGGCAATACATGATAAAGTTAGTGAGCCTCAGAGAATGAAAGACATTTCAAAATGTTATGAAGGGAGGGTAAAGAAAAGAAGATGAAAGTGATGAAAAGTGGTTCATTGACAAGATTGTGAATAGTAGGAATGATGCTTTCAGTTGGCAGAAACGGCAATGTAAAACACCCATCAGCAATCCCATCAGCAATGACAACTAGCAAGGCTACAGAAAGGGACTGAGAGGATAGGTGTTGCGTAAGCAAAGGGAGCTGGGAGGGATGTCCAGAGAGAGAGGACTAGGTCCATGTGGCAGGCAGGATCTTTCTTTCCGCTCTGCATTACTCTCGGGCATTCTACACACAAAGAAATAGCAATGATGCCTTGCCAAGGATATAACGGTACAGGACTGGAAATAGGACTTAGTGGGATGAAGGGCTTCCCTTCAGTTGGCTGCATCTTTTTAAGTACTCTGCAAATGGATTAAGTAAAAGCCATAGGGCAAGTCTACACTACAATGCTACATCAAGGCAGCTGCATCAGTGCTGCGTCGCTGTAGTGCATCTGGTGAAGACGCCCTTTGCTGACGGGAGAGCAGCCTCCTATTGGCATAATTACTCCAAACGGAGGCTGTGTCAGTGGGAGAGCATCTTCTGCCAACTGGTGTGGACTGCTAGCACTGGTGTGGACTGCTTGAAACTTGTGTCGCTCGGAGGGGTGGGAGGGGGATTTTTCACACCCCTGTGCGACATACGTTAGATCGACTTAAGCAGTAGTGTAGACCTGCCGTGACGTAGTTCATGGAAAGGATTTGTCTTGTGCACAGCACACACTCAGAAGAATACCTTTCACATGAAAAAGCTATTGTGTACTTGGGGAAGTGAATAAGAGCAAACACCCTACTCAGGCCTGTATAGTACTTCCCAGTGCCTCCCTGTGGTACTGAAGAATAAGCTGGTACCTGAACATAATTTAGAGAAATATAATGTGAGATCTTTACAGCCTCTTGCTGCCTCAGAAGCATAGTAAGGGATACATAATTCCTGTTCCTGTCAAGGGAGTTTCTTTGATTCTCTATCTGCCTCGAAAGTCGTAGGAGATTGCACTCGCACCATAAAACCATATATTTCACTGTGTCTGACTAAATTATTGAACACCCTGGCCCTAATCCTGCAAAGGCCATAGTCCTATTGGACTACTCAGGGTGTGTAAAGTTAAGAGCATGGGTAGATCTTTACAGGATTGGGGCCTATGATTGACCACTGAGTGTAAATGGGAGCTGCGGGAAGCAGCACAGGTGCAGACGGTCAATGTAAACAAACTGTTTTGCGGCCCACCAGCAGATTACCCAGATGGCCCACGGGCTGCCCACCACTGGTCTAAACTGTGTGTTACCATCAGAAATAAGATCCTGGAAATGCTTCTGAGCAAAGCACATGCAGTCGCAAAAACAAATGTGAAGTTTCTTTTAAGAGCGACACCAAAAGTGTCATCCCTCTGCCTTAGATACCTCTGTATGTAAGTCACTCTCCTTTCAGAGTGAATTCAGTTCAGTCAACAAAGCAGTATAAGAATGTGTCACCTAAGTGAAAATGGGTTAGGGAGGCATAACATTTTCCCATGTTAGTCCAAGGATTGTTGCCCCAGAACATAGTTCCTGACTCCTGTGCAGTGCAGAGGTTTTAAGTTCCTGAATGAAAATGTTGGTTTATTATGGAGGTTGATATTGGCTCAAAGTATGAACTCTAGTCATTTGCAAGAAACTCCCTTGACAGGAACAGATAAATTATGTGTCCCTTAGTATTACTTAATGAATAAAGATCTTCTTAAACTGAAATTACAAATATATAAGCCTTTTGTTTATGAACATTAAGATGATTTTCTGTCTGCTTGATTCTTGCATGTTTTGATAATGAAGGGATGGGAGGGCAGCTGCCTTTTATGGACCCAGCCAGCCAGTTAGCTATAAAATCTCTCTTAGGGTATGTCTCTATTACCCGCCAGATCGGCAGGCAGTGATTGATCCAGCACAGGTCGATTTATCGCGTCTAGTCTAGACGCGACAAATCGACCCCCGAGCACTCTCCCATCGACTCCTGTACTCCACCGCCACGAGAAGTGCAAGCAGAGTTAACGGGGGAGGGGCAGCAGTCCACTCACGGCAGTGAAGACACTGCAGTGAGTAGGTCTAAGTACATCGACTTCAGCTACATTATTCACGTAACTGAAGTTGCGTAACTTAGATCGATTCCCCCCCACACCCCCACCTAGTGTAGACCAGGCCTTAGTAGCTGTTTTCTACTTGCTGTACCTGAAAAGTGTTAAAAAGTATCACTGTAATGCATAGGTAAAAGAAAGTCAGTGGGCACCTGGCCAAAAGAGCCAATGGGAAGGCTAAAACTTTTTAAAATGGAAACAAGACTCCCCTTTTCTCTGTTGTTGTTGTTCTCTGGAGAGAGGGAACAGAGCAGCGATGCTGTAAGGAGCTTTGGGCCAGGTATGAAAAATCTTCAGATCATAGCTAGAAACTACTCATTTGAAACACCAGATATGTAAGTAGATCAGGGAATATCTAGGAAGATGGGGTTAGGTTTATCTCTTTTTTATTTCATTATGGCTTGTGTACTCCTCTGTGCTAACCCCAGGTGCTTTTGTTTTGCTTGTAACCTTTAAGCTGGACCTCAAGAAACTATTCTTGGTGCTTAATCCTTGTTTTTGCTCTTTTTAAATCTAGCAATAGCCTGAGTTTCCAGATGTATTTTCTTTCTTTTTGTTTTAATAAAATTTACCTTTTTAAGAACAGGATTGGATTTTTGTGTCCTAAGAGGTTTGTGCATGTGTTGTTTAATTAGCTAGTGGCAACAGCTGATTTACTGTGTTTTTCTTTCTCTTCCCCGGAGGGGGGGTGAAAGGGCTTTAGGGTACCCCCACAGGAAAGAATTCCCAAATGTGCCTTCTTAGGTCCTCAAGGGGTTTTGCACTTGGGTGGTGGCAGCACATACTCATCCAAGGTCAGAGAAAAGCTGTAACCTTGGGAGTTTAATACAAGCCTGGAGTGGCCAGTATTAATTTTTAGAATCCTTGCAGGCCCCCACTTTCTGCACTCAAAGTGCCAGAGTGGGGAATCAGCCTTGACACATGTAAATATTGTATTTATGTATAATCTGATAATATGCTGATATGGATCTAACATTTGCATTATTCCTTTCTAACAGGTGCTCAGCATATGCCCTCGTTCCACATAATAATGTCAGTGCTGAAATCAAGCAGTAACCACATTAATATTTTCCTATGAATTGAAGCCATAGCCTCAAAAGAAATTATATATATTTAGTATGCAGGGCTATTTGGTATGGTTGGTGGAAAGTTTTATGCATTCATCCACAAAAGCTGGAAGTTGATTTTCTATGTGAACTCCCAAGGTTGCTCAGTGATTGTAAACTATCGCAGAAAGATAATTTCCATTCTACTTCCAAGGCTCTCAGTAAAGGAGAAAATTGGCTTTGACCTTGTCTTGCCCCTCCCCCACTTTCTGGGAAAGTTGTGTTCTTTTTCTCTCTTGACCTATATTCACTAATCCATCTCCTTTGGATATACACACTCAGACACACGTAGTACAAGGGAGATGGATTAGTGTGAAGAGAATATGTGAGGTTGTCAAAGGTGCATAATGAATAAATGTATCAAAACCGACACATATGGTGATGATAGTCATGTGATAAGTTGTAGAGCCATGTGATATATTTATTCATTATGCTCCTTTGACAACCTCACATATTCTCTTCACACTAATCCATCTCCCTTGTACTACGTGTGTCTGAGTGTGTATATATATATATATATATACACATATTACAGTTGATAATTAGTTTTGTGTGTTTACATGTGCTAGCTTAATCTTCTCTTTGCATATTTTCCATATTTTGCATAGAATAGTGATTACACCCCCCCTCCATATATATATATATATATATATATGCGGGGGGGTGTAATCACTATTTTATGTATATATTCTAAAGACTACTGTAATGCAATGCCAAAGTCAGGAAATCCAAATGGTAAGGTAAAATAGATGTATTTTAAGTGGGAAATGTGTTTTTCCCATTCATATCATTCAGAAATAGCTGGATTCTATTTCGTTCAAGCTTTCCCCTAAAAAAAATTCTGAGCTGAGTGAAGGTATGTTTCAGCTCAATGGGAATATTTTGTTTATTTTTGGATCATAAAATCCACCTCACGGGTTCTCTCGATATTTCTGTGGCTCTGGAAATCCTGCATGGCTTTAGTAGTGCTTGAGTCATTAATAAATTATGATGACACTTCTTGATAAAATGGAAGATGTTATATTGAAGACAATGTAATTGTCATACTATCCTGCAGTGGCTCAAAAGATTGAGTATGACCCTCAGGGCAGATCATTAAGAAACAGGGCACAGACCCTCAAATTGGTGGGAAGTTCTATACTTAGATTTCACCAAGCAGTTATTGAGTGTAAAACTCCTCAGGCACTATAAGAGCCTTAACGTAGGGTCACAGAGAGTCCCCTTGGGTATTCCAAATTGTCTTGCCACCGAGGTAAGCTTACTTGTGTGATAGATGGTCCCTTACACCACGTAGCACAGCAATATTCAGGTTACTCCCAGACCCAAAAGACCAGTGACTTACACCATGTCAGTTGGAGTTTAGATCTCACACCAAAGCCAATGCTTGTAGCCAATCCTCTGATAAACTATCTCTAGT
Source organism: Lepidochelys olivacea (assembly GCF_965140295.1). NCBI lineage: Eukaryota > Metazoa > Chordata > Testudines > Cheloniidae > Lepidochelys > Lepidochelys olivacea. Next base: position 35,938,464 of record NC_140411.1, on the reverse strand, counting down.
TTTATTATATAAGAAAAGGAAACAAGAGAGTTATTTACAAGGTTAAAGGAGGTAAACATATATACACCCAAATGAGTTCCAATCTTAAGTTTCAAAACGTAACAGAAGCTTCTATAATAAGCAAGCTCTATATGTTATTTAGGGCTAACCCAGGCTAAGCATTGGGGATCTTTTTTTATGCCTAGTAATCCTTGTCCCCTCCCCCCCCCCCCCGAGTTCAAGCAGCATAACGATATTGTTCTTCCTTGTTAGGGGTTTTTATTCCCTTCTGCTTTCTGCTTAGAGTTGCAAACTCAGCTGATGGGGAAAATTGATATGCAAGACACATCTTTGTGGGAGGGGGATGGAGAGTAAACAAAGTCTTTTGTCCTCTTTAACGTTCCACTCTAGTCCATCCAGTGTCAATGTGCTTTCCTCTTGGATCAGGAGGTAACACCTTTTGTTGGAGACCAGCATTTCACACTCATTAATGTCTCTCTCCTGTCTTTTGATTTACAGAGGTGCAAAGGCTTACAGTGCAAAGGCTCAAATATTACTTTACAACATGGGATACAGATGTTATAAGTCAGATTAATGCATGCCGCAATTCATAAGCATTCAATCAAGTCTAAACACTAGACACATTCTTATAATTCTAATACCTATTTTAATGGTATTAACACACAGGTGAGCCAGACTGATTTCAGCTTAGTATTGGTCAGTATTCAGTTGAGGCCTGGGGACCTTGGCATGAGCTGGGACCTGGTCTGCCAGCGTCACAGGAACTACTCACATAAGGACTGTAGAACTGGGCTCATAATTTTGTTTGAAAATTAGGCCAAGCAGATCATGCTTTGACCTCTCACTATGTAGGTCATATCGGTCAGGCTGAGTCAATATAAATCCTCTTTTCTTTCTGAACAGTAAAAGTTCAGCAGCTGTTCAGAAGTCTGTTTTTTAGTTTAAAGCAGTGCCCTGTAGGGCTGCTATAGTTAAGACTATGTCAGCTTTTCCATTCTAAACCCTATTTACAAAGGGATGAGAAGTTGGCTGTAAAAGGTCCCTCCAGGTCAACCTGGCATTCGTTGCTTGACAACACTGCCAGCTGTGCATGATCATGGAAGGAAAAGGAAAGCTCAAATCATAAAGTCTTCCATACATCCCACCCTTAAAAATCTGAACTCCCTGTTATTTATTATTATTATTTATATTACTGTAGCATGTAGGAGCCCCAGTCATGGATCAAGACTCTATTGTGCTAGGTGCTGTACAAAGATGGGATATAACCCAATAATATAACCAAAACAGCATGCAGTCTAGTCAGTGGGAATTTTCCCAGTGCACTGAATGCAAGATTCAGCCCCAAGCAAGGATGGACCCAAGATCAGCATGTTGTAAAAAGTGGGAGACCATGGAGAGAGAAGAAGGCCGCATGCCAGACAAAAATGGAGGAGGGGGGTCTTAAAAGAGGTAGGAAGGAAAGATGCTATGTTTTTATCCTTTGTCACTGGGCACTATGATTTTCAAAGGTCTTTAGTTGCCTAAAGATGTAGCTAGGCATTTTTTGGGAAGTGCCTGTGTGCCTAACTCCCATTAAAATTGCATAGCAGTTACTGCATCATAGCCTGGGCCTGCCCCTCCATAGGCATTGTGGTTGTGGCAGGGAACATTTCCTAGCCAGGTCAGACTCAGCACTGGGTCAGGAGCAGACCTTCAGACCTTCTGTGGTTTGGTTTTGTAACCTTGTCTATTTGCCGCTCTGGCAAGGTTCTCTCCACACCCTTCTTCTGCACTGAGGCATCTGTCTTCCTCCCTTCTCCCCACTGGTCCACTTCCCCTTCCTAGATACACTCACCCTTCTACAGTTCCCACCAGCTCTACCTGCTCCTCTCCCCCTCTCCATCCCAATCTTCCCACTCAAATCTAGGTCCTACTTCCGCCTCCTCTTCCTCACCTCAGGTGTCATTTGTCCCAAACCTGGCCCTCCCTCCATTCACTCCATCTCCCACCCCACTGGTGCCACCAATCCTAACCTCATGCCCACCCTCCTCCCACCACCCTTTTTCCCATCTCTTACTGTCTCTGGAATGCCCACTCCATCTCTAAAGAGATATTAGCCATCAACAACCTTTTCATATCTCACTGTCTCCAGCTCCTGGCTCTCACAGAGCCCTGCATTCCATCATCTGACACAGCCTCTGCAGCTGCCGTGGTTTGTGAGGCCTCTCCTTCTCTCACACTGACTGCTCTGAAGTAGACTTTAGTGGGGGTGTTGGGCTTCAACTCTCCCATTCCTGCCATTTCCAATCCCTCCCTTCCTCCCTCTTCCCAGTCTTTCTCCTCTTTTGAACAGTGCCGCATCTGTCACCTGCCTTTTGGAATGTCTCCTTCTGTTCAAACTAAAAGCTTGGCCTGTCTCTCTGACATCGCCTCATGGATTTTTAGAGATCCTCTTAAGCTCAACATGGTTAAAACAGAGCTCTTAATCTTTCCTATAAAGCCCTCCTGTCCCCACCTCCTTTTTCAATCCCTGTAGAAAACACTATCATCCTGCCTGTCCTTTAAACTGGTAACCTGGGTATCACCATTGATTCAGACTTCTCTTTAGGTCCTCACATCCAATCTTGCAGATTCTTTGTGCATAACATTGCTAAGATACCTCCTTTCCTATCCATCCACACAGCTAAAACTCTCATGCTTCCATTACTGTTGCTAACACTACCGTGCTTTTTTAGCAAACTAGCTTGATCAAACCTCATTTGGGAATGGCTGCACGTGCAGTTTCGACTGCAGTGTAGACATACTGAAAGAGGGCAGGGAGTAGGAGGGGGTGTGGGATGCTTGGGTGATGGAAGGCAAACACAGGCCTCCAGCTACTGGCCACAGTTTGACTCCTTGCCTCTGTGTCAACAGTCCAATCTGTAAAACAGGAATAACAATATCTAGCAGTTAGATAACTACCTACTACTCTCATGAGGTACTGTGTAGATTAATTAGTTAATGGTTTCAAGTGCCTTGAGTCTGAAGAGCACTTAGTGAATACCAAGCTTTTCAACAGTGCACAGACACTTCACATAAAAGTTGTCTGTTCTGCCTAACCAAACTGAGCATGCACTTTACTTCCTGTACAATCTCACTGAACTCATCTTGGCCTGAATCCTGCGCCTGATTCACCACTCCAGAGCTTGTGCTGCTGGGTCAGCAGCGGAGTTAATGCACCAGTAAATCAGGCCAACTGTATCCAGTTGAAACTACAGGAGAATTGGGGTTGGAGGCAGAATAGACAAAGTATCAAGAATTAAATTTCTGAGCCCTGATTCTGATCCCATTTACACTAGTTTCACACCAGCATAACTCTAAGGACTCAGCAGATTCACTCCTGGTTTACATTTGTGTCAGTGAGATCAGAATTAGGCCCTTTGTTTTCAATTTAGTTACTATCTTTGGTTTCTTTATTGTATTTGTTATGATTAGTTTTATTGTTTGACATTATCATTGTTGTTCTTTATTATTGGTGTTACAATAGCACCTAGGAATCTCCTTGGAGGACCTCCATTGTGCTTGGCGCTGTGCAAACAATAACAGAGAAGACAGCCCCTGCCCCAGCAGCTTACAGGCTAGGTGTCAGACAAGAGGTAACAGCAATCCCAGGACAAAGACAAACTGAGGGGGGTGGGAAGTTGAGACAAGAAAATGAAGAGAGTTTAGAAGGAAAAGTCAAGTCCCATCTGGCCTCTTGCCTTGCCCATGCCTTCAAATCATTAGTTTGACTATAATTTCCCAACACAAAGCCTGAAAGGTCAGCTTTTGGGTCATTATTTTGTTTTACACTTTTTTGAAAATTAGATTTGCACAGGGGTTAAGTTGATTGATCAGAAACCAACTTTTCTCCTGTTGTGTGCAGGTAGCTCTTGCGGGAAGGGGGCAGATCTCTCCCAGGGTTTATATTTTTATTTGTATTTCATTTTTTTGTGGGGAATAGGTTCAAAATATGTCCCCCCCTCTGACTATCAACAGTTATGCATCACCTTTGCTGTTGTGCATTTTAATTTATTTATCAATTTAACATTTTTCAAAGCTACATAAAAAGTCTTACACGTGGTAATCAATACAGAAAATAAAAAGGAGAAAACAACTCAACCATGATAAATTAAAGGAAAATTACACTATTTAAACTTCCCCAAATCTATCCATATGAAAATAAATTCAGTCATGGTGCTGCAAGGGAGATATATGACAAAATTCCACTGAGATATTTTTCACACATCAAAAAGCAATTCAAAGCCACATGGGCCCAATTCTAATTTACACAGTAGCCACTGAATGTCACTGTGACAGTGAAAAGGGGTTTTAAAGTGGGCATACATTACATTTACATTCAATTTAAGACTTGTTTACACTGCCAGAATGGTGTAAAGAAGCCAGAGGCCATGCCTTCACTACAAAACATAGATGTGTTTTTACATCAAGGTAAAAAGTATCTGTGCCTTCTCTCCACTTGGATTTTACATTGAGGTTCCATGTACTTAATTTACTACATTTTAACAATGCTTTTCTTTTTTATTCAAAATTGTTGACCATGGGTATAACAGAAGAGGACAGTTACTCTATACAGTAGTTTTGCTTTAATGAATGGTCTTCTGTTCTTATCAGCCCCAATTCCGGAAAGCAGTTATGCCTGTATTTCAATTTGAGCATGTGAATAAGAGCTATCCTGAACAAGAAAGTTTTCCTGAACTAGAGATGGTAGCAGGAGGACCTTAATTTCCATACCATAGTCATGGTGAGATGAGGATGACATAGACCTTACAGTATGCCAGAGCAGTGCTTGATACACCTGAGGGAGGTGGGGCATACACCACCTGTCTGCCCTTTGAGATAGACTTCTCCAACTTGTGTGGTGAATAATGGCTCTCATATGGATCACTGGAGTTCATGGTGCTCCAGTCCTGTCCCCTCCCAACGCTGACAAGTCCTCTCTCCACCCCAGGCCTGCCATCTGCCATCCCTGGAATGTTCCCTATGCTGTGGAGACCATATACCAAAAACACCTACATTTCACAGGAACAAAGCAAAGGGATGAACCAGACTCCAAGTAAAAGGGAAAGGGAACTCGGCATTGCTACCAGCATAGGCGGCGAGTCCATGGGTGCTCCAGGGCTGCTTTAAAATAAGCATAAAATATCACTGCTTTAAAATAAGCATATTTTGGACTGTATTTTGTTTGCTAACTGTTCACCACAGTTATTGCTTTAACTATTCACTTTCACAACTAGCTACTTGCTGTGTGTGATTGGTCAGATGTATTGTTTCTGTTCCCTGACTAGACTACTCTGAGATCCAAAGAACTTTCAAGCTGGTTCCCATGACTATCTCTGGTGTTGATGCCACATGAAGACATAGTCACATAAATCTCACTGTCTAAATATTCCACACAATATTTCACAACTGTTTCTTTGGATTTTCTTGTCAAGGAAATTGTTCATGCACTAATGTTAAGTGAATAAAGGGATCATGAATATCATTGCAGTGATAATTTTGTAGCATTCTTCCTGGTTTCCTCCTAGTTATATGTCCCTGGATCACAGTGAACAATTTATCTCCTTCCTTGAACTTATGCTCTTCAGATAATACTTGTAGACAGTTATTAAAGACAGCTTAATTGTAATTTAGCCAAGCAATACGTATTAAGCTCTTTTAATCTTTCCTCATAAATCATTTGCTCTGGCCCTTTAATCGTTTATGTTGCTTTCTCTGAATACTCTCTAATTTGTCTTCAGCTTTTGGGTACTGAGGCACCCAGAGCTGTACCTTATATTATAGGTGCATTCTTACCAGTACCATATAGAAAAAAGGACAATCACCACACCAAGTGAGATTGCCCTTACTTTCTTCAGTCTGTACTGGAGTAATAAGCCATTCAACTGTGCTCTCTACAAAGTAGTTGTTAATTATAACAACACTGTTGGGTCAGGAATTGGGATTTTGCACCACTAAACATTAACACAGAGTCCCAGCAATACAACACTAGTTATAGTGCAAGGGAAAGTCATGCCTGATCAACCTGATTGTCTTTTATGATGAGATAACTGGCTCTATGGACATGGGGAAAGCAGTGGATGTGATATACCTTGATTTCAGCAAAACTTTTGTTACGGTCTCCCATAGTATTCTTGCCAGCAAGTTAAAGAAGTATGGACTGGATGAATGGACTATAAGGTGGATAGAAAGCTGGCTAGATCGTCTGGCTCAACGGGTAGTGATCAACAGCTCGATGTCTAGTTGGCAGCTGGTGTCAAGCAGAGTGCCCCAGGGATCAGTCCTGGGGCCAGTTTTGTTCATCATCTTCATTAATGATCTGGATGATGGGATGGATTGTACCCCCTCACAAGTTCGCGGGTGACACTTAGCTGCGGGGAGAGGTAGGTATGCTGGAGGGTAGGGATGGGGTTCAGAGTGACCTAGACAAATGGGAGGATTGGGCCAAAAGAAATCTGATGAGGTTCAACAAGGACAAGTGCAGAGTCCTGCACTTAGGATGGAAGAATCCCATGTACCGCTACAGGCTGGGGACCAACTGGCTAAGCTGCAGTTCTGCAGAATAGGACCTGGGGATTACAATAGATGAGAAGCTGGATATGAGTCAACAGTGTGCCCTTGTTGCCAAGGAGGCTAACAGCATTTTTGGCTGCATTAGTAGGAATATTGCCAGCAGATCGAGGGAAGTGATTATTCCCCTCTATTCGGCACTGGTGAGGCCACGTATAGGAGTATTGCATCCAGTTTTGAACCCCCCACTACAGAAAGAATGTGGACAAATTGGAGAGAGTCCAATGGAGGGCAATGAAAATGGTTAGGGGGCTGGGGCACATGACTTATGAGGAGAAGCTGAGGGAACTGGGGTTATTTAGTCTGCAGAAGAGAAGAGTGAGGGGGGATTTGATAGCAGCCTTCAACTACCTGAAGGGGGTAACAAAAAGGATGCAGCTAGGCTGTTCTCAGTGGTGGCAGATGACAGAACAAGGAGCAGTGGTCTCAAGTTGCAGTGGGGGAGGTCGAGGTTGGATATTAGGAAACACTATTTCACTAGGAGGGTGGTGAAGCACTGGAATGGGTTATCTAGGGACGTGGTGGAATCTCCATCCTTACAGATTTTTAAGGCCCAGCTTGACAGAGCCCTGGCTGGGATGATTTAGTTGGTGTTGGTCCTGCTTTGAGCAGGGGATTGGATTAGATGACCTCCTAAGGTCTCTTCCAAACCTAATCTTCTGTGATTCTATGTTAAGCTTTGCAAAGTCCCAACTGCCAATCCAAAAGGGTTAATTGTACTAGGTCTGCACAGTCTTCGCCTATTGACTAGAAAGAATCAAGTCTTATTCTCAGAAAAGACTTTGTCAGAACATACTGAACAAAATTAAAGGACGGTTTAAACTCTTCACCCATCTTTGCGTTTCTAAATTTTTACAGGCTATTCTTTATTCATAGAGATTGCATTAATGCAACATGACAATTCTAGTCATGGTGAGGATAAGTTGGTTTTAACAGCTGAGTGTTGAGCAAGTCAGGGGAGAAAAATCTTAGCCCATAATTGAGGGAGATAGAATTCTTTGCTGTAATAAGAAAAGGAGTACTTGTGGCACCTTAGAGACTAACAAATTAATAGCAGTCCTGGAACACTTCACACCTTAAATTTAAACAAATGCATGCCACTTTTGTCATAGAAAATTACAGCCTTGGTTGATTTATCTCTCAGCTTGATCCTTCTGGATGTTTGCCAACACAGTTCTTGAGACCTTAAGAATTTGATGTGATACATAATCCTGGCACCTGGTATCTTGCAAACTGTTTCCTCACACACTAACACAAAACAGATGTTCTTCTCTCCATGGCAGCGCCGTTGTAGTAGACCCAACTGTCTGTTTCTCTTTGGTTTAAAGAAAAATCTTTATAATTTTTCTTATAATTTTTTCCAAGAATCATTAATCCACTTGGCAGTGTATACAACACAGAGCAATATATGATCCCTGCCCCCTGTGTCTTATAATCTAGATGAATGGCCAAAACTGTTCCTACCTTGGCTGCCCTGGATGCTTGTAGGAAGGGGGAGCACTTTGGAGAACCTCTCTCCTTTATAATATCTCTCACTATCAAGGTCTCCTGCCAGCAGATTATTAAATCGGTCTGCAGCCTGACTAATGGGCCAGTCCAATTCCTATTGCTGCACCCTGTAAATGAAAAAAAAGAGAGTTTTTTGTTGTTTCATTTTTTAAAAACTTGGGTGGTGCTCTGATGGGGGCTGTCTAAGTAACCTGATTATCATAAGATGCTTATAATACAACACTGCTATTTTTTCTCAATACTCAAATAAGCGAAATTCTAGTTTTGGAAGGTTAACATTGGTTTGATGCTGGAAAAGTTTATGAAAACAGGACTGTTGCCTTGTGCACCAGGCTTGGGAAGACGTTTCCAGTTATAAAGGTAGCTCAGAAGAAAGCATGAATATAAGAGTGGGAGAAGGATAGCGACTAGGTGTTGAGACAGAGGGAATGGGGAGTAGAAAGCAGAGGTGTAGGCAAAGTAGAGTTGTACAGGGTTTCAAAGGGGAGGACAAGCTGTTTGAACTTGGTGTGAAAGACGGAAGGAGGCCAGTGAAAGGATTTCAATCCAATCTTTATTTCCATGAGTTCTTGATTGAGCAACTTTCACAGCCATTAAATTCACACCATCCTTCCTCTCAGAACAAAACAGCAACGAAAGAAAAGTGACCAAGCTGCTATGGTACTCAGATACCATGGACAAGAAGATCTTATAGAGGGCTGACATATCATACAGGAGGATCTGGATGACCTTGTAAACTAGAGTAATAGTAATAGGATGAAATGTAATAGTGAGAAGTGTAAAGGTCATGCATTTAGGGATTAATAAGAAGAATTTTAGTTATAAACTGGGGACGCATCAATTAGAAGTAACAGAGGAGGAGAAGGACCTTGGAATATTGGTTGACCACAGGATGACTATGAGCCGCCAATGTGATATGGCCGTGAAAAAAGTGGATGCGGTCTACGGATTCATCAGATGAGGTATTTCCAGTAGAGATAAGGAGGTGTTAGTACCGTTATACAAGGCATTGGTGAGACCTCACCTGGAATACTGTGTGCAGTTCTGGTCTCCCATGTTTAAGAAGGATGCATTCAAACTGGAACAGGTACAGAGAAGGGTTACTAGGATGATCTGAGGAATGGAAAACCTGTCTTATGAAAGGAGACGCAAGGAGCTTGGCTTGTTTAGCTTAACCAAAAGAAGGTTGAAGGGAAATGTAATTGCTCTCTATAAATATATCAGAGGGATAAATACCAGAGAGGGAGAGGAATTATTTAAGCTCAATACCAATGTGGACACAAGAACAAATGGATATAAACTGGCCATCGGGAAGTTTAGACTTGAAATTAGGTTTCTAATCATCAAAGGAGTGAAGTTCTGGAATAGCTTTCCAAGGGAAGCAGTGGGGGCAAAAGACCTATATGGCTTCAAGATTAAACTTTATAAGTTTATGGAGGGGATGATATGATGGGATAACATGGTTTTGGTAATTAATTGATATTTAACTATCACGGTAAATAGGCCCAATGGCCTGTGATGGGATGTTAGATGGGGTGGGATCTGAGTTACTACAGAGAATTCTTTCCTGGGTATCTGGCTGGTGAGTCTTGCCCACATGCTCAGGGTTCAGCTGATTGCAATATTTGGGGTCGGGAAGGAATTTTCCTCCAGGGCAGATTGGCAGAGGCCCTGGGGGTTTTTCGCCTTCCTCTGTAGCATGGGGCACGGGTCACTTGCTGGAGGATTCTCTGAACCTTGAAGTCTTTAAACCATGATTTGAGGCTTTCAATAGCTTAGACATAGGTGAGAGGTTTATTGCAGGAGTGGGTGGGTGAGATTATGTGGCCTGCATTGTGCAGGAGGTCAGACTTGATAATCATAGACCTTAATATCTATGAGTCTGTGAGTCTATTAGACATAAGAAATGGGTGGTATTTCTTTTTTATTCCCCTTTCCTTTTATTTTAGTGCAGATAAGATTTTTTCCTACTTGTAAGGCTTTCGTGATATTGGCCAACTTCCATTAAACCACTGGTATATCAATAACATCATTAATTGTTTCATAGAGATAATAAAATGCCTCTGCTATCAGAGATGTCACTCCCATTTTACAGTTTACATATTTTCTTGTATTCTTCTGAGTTACTTACTGTTGATATCCTTTGGGGTTCAATGGGAAGTGATTTATTCTTTCAGGAACTCCATTTTATTCACTTTGATGGAATAAGACCAGTGATAGCCTTACATTGCTGCAACTATGAGCTAACACTTCCTAGAAAAGTAAAATTAAATACTTTATTTAAGTGAGTAAACTAGTAATAACAACTTCTTCTTTCTAGTAATTTATCAGATGTTTTCTAACACATTGTAGAGACTTACAAACCATTCATTAAATGTATTCCATTTGTAAGTGATTTATAGCAAGTAGCTCTAACAAACATTCAGTATCTTATAATCACTTATAAACAAAGTATAACCTGACAAAATATAGCATATTGCCAACCTCACGCTATCTCATCTATTTTTTGTATAGAATATTTTACAATCTACAGCAGATTGCATTTATCCAGACTACTATTCATAAACTGCAACAGGCTTTTCACAATAACACTATTGTTTTCAAACTGGGAAAATGATTTTTAAATCTGGCCTCTCTCATAATGCCCTTTTCTTGCTGTCAGAGCTCACACATGGACATTATTGAATCTAACCCTGTTATCAGTTTAAACTTAGTTACACATGGATAAATAAAAAAGAAAAATGTCTTCAGTGTGAAAAATGAATGCTATACACAGTATGTCTGGTTCTGAGCATCTTGGTTAACTTGGTTCTCACTGCAAAATCACATTTTTATTTAAGTTATTTTATTTATTTTTGCCAATGTTTAGCCTGTGTTTTTTTTTTCAAAAGGAACTCTATAATTGTTGTCAATAGGAGATGAAATATCCACGTATGTGCCTTCTAGGATTATTTGTGCAAGAGGGTGTGTAGGCCTGCCTACAAATAAAAAGATAGCACTAGCAAGATCATCTTTTAGCCTTCAGAATAATCTGATTTATCAGTAGTCACAAAAAATATTTAGGAGGAACTTATACTACTATAACTTGATTACATCCAGTTGCATCCTCCCTGTCCCTGCTACCACTATCAGCCACTATCCCACTTATTCAGACAGCAAGTTAATCATGACTCATGATGGTATTTGCAGAAATCACACAATTACTTTAGTGCAGATTTATTCAAGAAAAGAATCCCTCATTAAAAATGTATAAGGCTCTAAAAATATGACAGACAACATTGCTAACAATTTTATGTGGGATGTCAGTTTGATATGGCATGAAATGGCCTTGTAAAAGAAGATTCACTGCTGATTGGTTTAAGACACCTTTTTACCACTTTGTGAACAGTGCTGTATATGACCCTGGTGTACAGAGCCCTTGCAGCTTTTCATTCTATTATTCATTGCTTGATTTGAAATAGGATGACAGCAATTACCCTACAATGTGGAAGAATAACTGTCAAATGGGAAGAATCTGTATTGCACGTACAATGTGCTAAAGTGATGTGAACTCATCTCTTTCAGTGGTGTACCAAACTTTTGGTGCAAACATGGAAATGTGAAGATGACTGGGGTTTGACATATCACACAAGTCCATTAGCTGCTGATTATTTATCTGTTCTTGGTTTCCTTGTTAGTGTTTTTTTCCTTGCCCAGATGTCTTTGTGACTCCTTTCATTTGATATTTGGAGTGTGAAGTATTTTACCGTAATGCAGTACAGCCTGGGTTTTGCACGGAGTTTATTGTAGCATGACAGACAGCCTTTTATTTTTCAGTGATTCGTTCACACTCAGTCCAGGTCATTAGGGTCAGTAAGTTAACACCACTTGACAGCTGAAGGAAAGACCTGTGAGAAATGAGGTGGTGGTCTCAGTCCAGTTACTAGCAGACAGCCATCCTCATCAGAAGAATACATCCCATTTGTCACTATTGCTAGCCCTTGTTGGCAATCTCAGCAGAAGGGCCAAGGACTGGAATAACAAAAGGCTAAATTATACCCCTGGAGATGGTCTTTTCCAGTCAGAGATCAAACATATACAGCATGGTCCATAGCATCTGGTTTCTATGGATTTAGCAGCAGATTTCATTTTCCATGGAATTCAGCTCGGCTCCTTTTTTAGCCTTTCCCCTCACATACTATTGCAACATCCAGCTGGACTCCTTCCTCCCACTGTTCTAAGTATAGGCCATGTACTGTCTTACCCTTCATTGTGAAATTAACAGAAGATGCTTAAAGCTTGCAGCTCTGGACTACACCAATTCAAATGGTAAGTGGGGTGGTTATATAAAAACGTCCTAGAGAGTGCCCCAGTCCTGTAAAGAGTTCTGTATAGCCCAAGTCTGCCTGGGACGTCATTATCAATGGCACTCTCCATGAGAAGGGTTCTTTGAAGGGTCAGGGCCTAAAACACCTTTGACTGTTTCAATTAATGAGGCTATTGCCTGTCTCAATGGAAGGCTGGCACGTTAGAATTTCTTATCAACTTACCAGCACCCCTCCATTTCCTTTTGGTCAACTATGTAAGGAACATGATTGTATATGGATTTATGTATTGTTTGTACAGCACTTGAACATTTGTAGCACTGTGTTGTTCTTAGGGATTGCTTAGTGTTAGATGTACATTACCAATGTTTGTACACTGCTTTGAAAATGTAAAATACTCCATGAATTATGGTTTATTATTATTGTGATACTTGTTGTTAAATGTATGTGTAGATGTTGGACACACTCAATTGCATCTTCATTTTTCCTGAAAATCCTCCACTTAGGTAATAGCAGATGGAACATTAAAAAATGTGTCCATATATTCATGTGCTCTTGTCATGTGGTTATGCACTCCACCTGGATCCAGGAGACCTGGGTTCTCTTCAGACTCTACTGTTAACTCCCCCAGTGTGACATTGCACAAGTCACAAAATCTTCAAGTGTTCTCAGACTTTGGATACCCAACTTGAAATCCCTAGCCCTGGATTTTCAGAAGTGATGACTACCTGCAGCTGCCATTGACTTCAATTGTAGATGTAGAAACTCAGTAATTTGGAAAACCAGGCTCAAGTTATCTCACATTGAAAATTTGGCCTCAATCTCATTATCTCTCATTTGCCCCACCTTGTGTATTGCAATGCTAAGTATTGCATGTGATTAGTTTTGTTGTAGCTAGGTAGCTTTGATGTTAAAGCACAGTGTTAAAATACAGTAAAAGCAGATTGGGAGAGAACACACAAACTCACTCTCCTGCTGGTAATAGGTTTCAGAGTAGCAGCCGTGTTAGTCTGTATTCGCAAAAAGAAAAGGAGAACTTGTGGCACCTTAGAGACTAACCAATTTGCTCAAATAAATTGGTTAGTCTCTAAGGTGCCACAAGTTCTCCTTTTCTTTCTGCTGGTAATAGTTCATCCAAAGTGACCGCTCTCCCTACAATGTGCATGATAATCAAGGTGGGCCATTTCCAGCACAAATCCAAGTTTAACCAGAACGTCTGGGGGGGGAGGGGTAGGAAAAAACAAGGGGAAATAGGCTACCTTGCATAATGACTTAGCCACTCCCAGTCTCTATTTAAGCCTAAATTAATAGTATCCAATTTGCAAATGAATTCCAATTCAGCAGTTTCTCGCTGGAGTCTGGATTTGAAGTTTTTTTGTTTTGAGATAGCGACCTTCATGTCTGTAATTGCGTGACCAGAGAGATTGAAGTGTTCTCCGACTGGTTTATGAATGTTATAATTCTTGACATCTGATTTGTGTCCATTTATTCTTTTACGTAGAGACTGTCCAGTTTGACCAATGTACATGGCAGAGGGGCATTGCTGGCACATGATGGCATATATCACATTGGTGGATGTGCAGGTGAATGAGCCTCTGATAGTGTGGCTGATGTTAAGTCGGAGAACACTTCAATCTCTCTGGTCACGCAATTACATACATGAAGGTCGCTATCTGAAAACAAAAAAAACTTCAAATCTACTACTATTAATTTTAGCCACTCCCAGTCTCTATTTAAGCCTAAATTAATAGTATCCAATTTGCAAATGAATTCCAATTCAGCAGTTTCTCGCTGGAGTCTTGATTTGAAGTTTTTTTTGTTTTCAGATAGCGACCTTCATGTCTGTAATTGCGTGACCAGAGAGATTGAAGTGTTCTCCGACTTAACATCAGCCACACTATCAGAGGCTCGTTCACCTGCACATCCACCAATGTGATATATGCCATCATGTGCCAGCAATGCCCCTCTGCCATGTACATTGGTCAAACTGGACAGTCTCTACGTAAAAGAATAAATGGACACAAATCAGATGTCAAGAATTATAACATTCATAAACCAGTCGGAGAACACTTCAATCTCTCTGGTCACGCAATTACAGACATGAAGGTCGCTATCTCAAAACAAAAAAACTTCAAATCCAGACTTCAGCTGCATGAAAAAACTTGTACAGATACAGACAGACATCATCTTCCTTTCCAAATGCAAACAGATGGACATCGTACCAAAAGGACTGAAGGTAAAAAATCCATTACAATCTACATACCACACAGACTATGCTGACAGCTTGTGCCACACGCTCTCAAAGAAACTGCGGAATCACCTGATCAACATCCTCTACAGCAAACAGGGAAAGATTAAGAATGAGCTCTCAAAACTGAATACTCTCATAAAAAACCAACCTTCCACACAAACTTCCTCTTGGCTGGACTTTACTAAAAGTAGACAAGCCATTTACAACACACGCTTTGCTTCTCTACAAAAGAAAAAGGACACTAAACTTTCTAAACTACTACATGCTACAAGGGGCCACAGCAATGGTTCCCTCAACCCACCCAGCAATATTGTTAACCTATCCAACTATACTCTCAGCCCAGCAGAAGAAGCTGTCCTATCTCGTGGCCTCTCCTTCTGCCCCTCCACCTCCACGAACATGATATAGTTCTGTGGTGACCTAGAATCCTATTTTTGACGTCTCCGACTCAAGGAATATTTCCAAAATACCTCTGAACAACATACTAATCCACAGGGGCCTCCCTACCAACATTACAAAAAGAAGGATTCTAGGTGGACTCCTCCTGAAGGTCGAAACAGCAAACTGGACTTCTACATAGAATGCTTCCGCTGACGTGCATGGGCTGAAATTGTGGAAAAGCAGCATCACTTGCCCCATAACCTCAGCCGTGCAGAACACAATGCCATCCACAGCCTCAGAAACAACTCTGACATCATAATCAACAAGGCTGACAAAGGAGGTGCTGTCGTCATCATGAATAGGTCGGAATATGAACAAGAGGCTGCTCAGCAGCTCTCCAACACCACTTTCTACAAGCCATTACCCTATGATCCCACTGAGAGTTACCAAAAGCAACAACAGCATTTGCTCAAGACACTTCCTGAAAAAGCACAAGATCAAATCCGCACAGACACACCCCTGGAACCCCGACCTGGGATATTCTATCTACTACCTAAGATCCATAAACCTGGAAATCCTGGGCGCCCCATCATCTCAGGCATTGGCACCCTGACAGCAGGATTGTCTAGCTATGTAGACTCCCTCCTCAGGCCCTATGCTACCAGCACTCCCAGCTACCTTCGAGACACCACTGACTTCCTGAGGAAACTACAATCCATCGGTGATCTTCCTGATAACACCATCCTGGCCACTATGGATGTAGAAGCCCTCTACACCAACATTCCACACAAAGATGGACTACAAGCCGTCAAGAACACTATCCCCGATAATGTCATGGCTAACCTGGTGGCTGAACTTTGTGACTTTGTCCTTACCCATAACTATTTTACGTTTGGGGACAATGTATACCTTCAGATCAGCGGCACTACTATGGGTACCCGCATGGCCCCACAGTATGCCAACATTTGTATGGCTGATTTAGAACAACGCTTCCTCAGCTCTCGTCCCCTAATGCCCCTACTCTACTTGTGCTATATTGATGACATCTTCATCATCTGGACCCATGGAAAAGAAGCCCTTGAGGAATTCCACCATGATTTCAACAATTTCCATCCCACCATCAACCTCAGCCTGGTCCAGTCCACACAAGAGATCCACTTCCTGGACACTACAGTGCTAATAAACAATGGTCACATAAACACCACCCTATACCGGAAACCTACTGACCGCTATTCCTACCTACATGCCTCCAGCTTTCACCCTGACCACACCACACGATCCATCGTCTACAGCCAAGCTCTGCGATACAACCGCATTTGCTCTAACCCCTCAGACAGAGACAAACACCTACAAGATCTCTATCAAGCATTCTTACAACTACAATACCCACCTGCGGAAGTGAAGAAACAGATTGATAGAACAGAAGAGTTCCCAGAAGTCACCTACTACAACACAAGCCTAACAAAGAAAATAACAGAACGCCACTAGCCGTCACCTTCAGCCCCCAACTAAAACCCCTCCAACGCATTATTAAGGATCTACAACCTATCCTGAAGGATGACCCAACACTCTCACAAATCTTGGGAGACAGGCCAGTCCTTGCCTACAGACAGCCCCACAACCTGAAGCAAATACTCACCAGCAACCACATACCACACAACAGAACCACTAACCCAGGAATCATAGAATCATAGAATATCAGGGTTGGAAGGGACCTCAGGAGGTCATCTAGTCCAACCCCCTGCTCAAAGCAGGACCAATCCCCAATTAAATCATCCCAGCCAGGGCTTTGTCAAGTCTGACCTTAAAAACTTCTAAGGAAGGAGATTCTACCACTTCCCTAGGTAGCGCATTCCAGTGAACCTATCCTTGCAACAAAGCCCGTTGCCAACTGTGCCCACATATCTATTCAGGGGATACCATCACAGGGCCTAATAACATCAGCCACACTATCAGAGGCTCGTTCACCTGCACATCCACCAATGTGATATATGCCATCATGTGCCAGCAATGCCCCTCTGCCATGTACATTGGTCAAACTGGACAGTCTCTACGTAAAAGAATAAATGGATACAAATCAGATGTCAAGAATTATAACATTCATAAACCAGTCGGAGAACACTTCAATCTCTCTGGTCACGCAATTACAGACATGAAGGTCACTATCTCAAAACAAAAAAACTTCAAATCCAGACTCCAGCGAGAAACTGCTGAATTGGAATTCATTTGCAAATTGGATACTATTAATTTAGGCTTAAATAGAGACTGGGAGTGGCTAAGTCATTATGCAAGGTAGCCTATTTCCCCTTGTTTTTTCCTACCCCCCCCCCAGACGTTCTGGTTAAACTTGGATTTGTGCTGGAAATGGCCCACCTTGATTATCATGCACATTGTAGGGAGAGTGGTCACTTTGGATGAACTATTACCAGCAGGAGAGTGAGTTTGTGGGCGGGGGGGGGGCGGAGGGTGAGAAAACCTGGATTTGTGCTGGAAATGACCCACCTTGATTATCATACACATTGTAAGGAGAGTGATCACTTTAGATAAGCTATTACCAGCAGGAGAGTGGGGTGGGAGGTGATATTGTTTCATGGTCTCTGTGTATATAATGTCTTCTGCAGTTTCCACAGTATGCAACCGATGAAGTGAGCTGTAGCTCACGAAAGCTTATGCTCAAATAAATTGGTTAGTCTTTAAGGTGCCACAAGTCCTCCTTTTCTTTTTGCGAATACAGACTAACACGGCTGTTACTCTGAAACCTATTCACATTGCAGTCTTTGCCATGGAAATCACTTTTGTCTGCAAGTAGCAGCTAGAAAGACTTTGGCTTCAGAGCATCATGTGCTCTCAGAGTCTGCATCTTCTGGTGTCACTTCAATGCCTTGAAATCCTTTGCAGATGGAACCACTATATACGCACACTTTAGATGTGAAGTTAGGAGTACTTTTCTGGCAAATTGTGACACTACAGCTAGCTTCTGAAAGGTTTGTTTAGCCTAACCACATTACAGTAATGGGCAGATGGATGGGATTTTTCTCCTGTTTACAAGAGCTTCTAAAATGTCCTACACAGAGAGGGAAGGAACATGCCAGTATTTTTAAATGGAACATTGAGAAGCAGGTAGGTGGCACTTTTAGAAAGCAAGTGAAGAAATGAATTCCAGTCTCATGCTTCTAAGCCGATCACCTTTAGTGATTAGGAAGAACATCATCCCACCTCCCTTACCTATATAGTGTGTAACCTCCACTTGGAGTTTGTCAGCTCCTGAAGCGCCAAACTGAGCCTGAAGGGGCACCTACCAAAAGGACTACAACGGGGAGGGCTATCAGAGCCTTCTGATCTCATTTCTCTATATGTTTGGAGTCAGGTGTGGGGACAGAAGGAAGTAGTAACCCCTGCTGAGGCCAACAGGGAGACTCCTGCATTGGGTGATCTGGATGCATAGCCCACTGGACTAATGACAAGCCAGAGCCATACAGGCTTCAGTGAGGGAACAGCCTGACTCAGACACAGAGAATTTTTGGTTTGGAAGCTGGGAGAGAGACATCTCAATTCAAGGAGTCTTTGCCCAACTCTCTCTGCCTCCAAAGGGAGTTTTTGCACAGTGGGGAGACGTCAGCTGCATAGGCCAGGCAGTTCCAGCACTGATCCAACAGAGAGTTCCAGCACAGAGAGATCCAACCCAGTGCTGGATACTGAAAGCCTGCCGAGACCCCCACAGGAGAGTTCCAGAGCAGGAAACAGTGAGCCTGGTTGGAGTCAGTAGAGGACCCTGCCTCACTCAGGAGTGAAGGAATAAAGCAAGGTGACTTTTATTTAAGCCAGCCAACGTCATAGCACTGTAGCACTCCATCTCTGGACACTCAGGCTCAGAAAGGTGCTAGGGAGGGGTTCAGAGGAGCTGTTAGTGATGGGAGGTGGGGAACTGGTTTATTTATTAATGTTTATTAATTATTAATCATAACCCTTTCTTCACCAGATCCTAGTTTCCTGGTCCCTCTGAAGTCAAACCCCGTTGTAATTCTGTTTCCTTTCCTTTACTGGGGCTTGTTATTTACTTTATTGTTCCCTGGGTATTGAGCTTTACACCCCTTACCATCTGGTAGTATAAATGATTTTCTCAAGGGGCAGCATGGCATAGTGAGGTGCTGTCTTGGGTGGAGCAACCAGACTCCAGAAAAGAACGCAGGATCTGACCCATGCCAGAAAGGGAGTTGCTTTGCTTTTGTCAGACCCTGAACAAGTGACTATTGGACAAAACTGCCTCTTACTCTCTTTATTTCACAGCAAAGAATCTCCTAGGGCAGTGGTTCCCAAACTTGTTCTGCCGCTTGTGCAGGAAAAGCCCCTGGTGGGCCGGGCCGGTTTATTTACCTGCCGTGTCCGCAGGTTCAGCCGATCGTGGCTCTCAGTGGCCGTGGTTCGCTGCTGCAGGCCAATGGCAGCTGCTGGAAGCGGCATGGGCCAAGGGACATACTGGCCGCCGCTTCCAGCAGCTCCCATTGGTCTGGAGCAGAGAACCACGGCCACTGGGAGCCGCGATCGGCCAAACCTGCGGACGCAGCAGGTAAACAAAGCGGCCCGGCCTGCCAGGGGCTTTCCCTGCACAAGTTGTGGAACAAGTTTGGGAACCACTGTCCTAGACCTTTCCGGCCTTGCTTCTTGCCAGAAATTTAAAGAAACAGACCGCTCATCTTCCTATCTCCCTTTCCTTCATTTTCCTTTTCCCTTTACAAACCAGAAAGAATTAATACATAACAAATTATAGATCCAGAGGAGCCACTGGTTTCACTTACTTCTTGAACCATGTTTCCACTGCTTTCTTGCTGGGTTTCTAGCTCTGACTGCTTTGTTTGTTGCACTGCCTGTCTTGAATCAGCTCTGTATGGCTTGAAAGCTTGTCTCTCTCGCACCAACAGAAGTTGGTCTGATAAAAGATATTACTCGCCCACCTTGTCTCACAGAGTCAGTTCAGACATTAATTGAAAGCTCTGCTTAAATCCCTGGAGGAAGAAGGCAACTGGGAGGGAGAAGTGGATGATTTCCCTCCCCTGGAAGTAGGGGGTGTAGAGATGGGAGGCAATTTTATGCATGGGCCATCTGGGGTATGGGAGGTAGAGCTTCTCCCCCTCCTGACTGAAGCGGGGAAGAGGTCTAGAAGGAACTGCGGGTTGGGACATTTAATGGTGGATAAAGACAGGACTTCAGTCTAAAGGCTGTGAATCTGGCACATCTCGCAAGCACTAAAATAGACCCAAAGAATTTCTGATGTTACTTGAATGCTCCTTTTCAGTAGAAATGCTTTGCCCTAGAAACTCTATCACTGTATCATATGAAAGGCCGGATGTTCAGCTTTAAAAATAATGTAACCATGAGTATCAAGGGGAAGTAATGCAGGCAAAGGGAGAGCTTTCAACTTATCAAAGGGATTCTTACAAAGAGCTTTTACAAATTCTTACAACATTTATCATTAACAAAATTAGCATAGGCTTAAAGCATTTTTAACCCTTACAACGTCTACATCCTCAGCTAGATTTACTATTTTTAATTACTTTAATGTATTTGTAAGGCACTTTTAGAAATCTTTCCCTAACACTTTTTTTTGGGAAATTGCCCAATGTTTTGCATACAAAAGTTTAAGCCCAAGAATGCTTTTTTTTTTTTTTGTCTTGGAATATCTTTGAAAAACTGGTTCAGACACTTTTTTGTTGGAAGAAACTGAAAACATCAGCACTGGACATTCCCTACCCCCCCCCCCCCGCTTTGTCTTTACAGACAGTTAGTTTTAATGTAGTTTAATATAAATGAACATCTTTTGATACACTTTTCCCTGGTATTATTTTTGCACAGCTGAGATGCTAGCTATTTTGTAGAGATGTAGCTATTGTGTAGAGCTGAGTGAATAATTTTTATCAAATTATTTATTTTGATGCATTTAGACTTTTCTTGCATTCCCAAATTGTCCATGAGCGGTTGGATTTTCTCAAATATATTGATTATTTGATATTATTCTGCAAACATTTCTGGGAATAATTTTTGGTCTGTAGGATTGTACAAGAACAGCTGGTTGTATTTGATATCCAAAATCTCAGCTGTGTTAGCTAGTTTGGATTGGATACTTAGGTCACATGATATTATTTCTGTTTCCAGACTGGATGAAAACAATTCTTAAAATACTGGTGTCTGAATTTTAAAATGTCTTGCTGTGAATATTCTCTACTCTTAATTTAGGGCTACTGTAACAGGTTGAGCTGGCATTTAAAGGCTCAGGACCTGCACTTCTGTTACTGGGTCTTGGCCCTTTATGAAAAGGCATTCTGGGAAGAAGGGAGTAGTTTGTAGTCCCAGAGGGAGGTTGGGAATTGTAGGCTGGAAGCAATACATGCTGGGGGAAGGATTAGATGTGTAAGAGTTCCCTTCTTGCTCATTATGAAGAGAGATCTGGGGAAAGAAGCCAGACCTGTTGCTGAGGCCTGAGCCGGAGCCACAGTGGGGCTCTCTGCACAGAGGGAGCCTAGAGAGGACTATGCTGTGCTGAAATACCCAGAGGAAGGGCTGGGGAGCAGACCTAAGGGGCCAGCATAAGAAGTAGCCCTGGGAGGAGAAACGAAGGAGGAACAGTTCAGTTTGGAGCAGACAGTTGCCTAAATATTTTGATGCCAGGGCTAGTTCCACTGTAGACAATTGGCACAGATGCCCCTGTGGCACTAAGGAGCTACTTAGAAGTGGTGTAGTTATAACCTGCAGCCAAGGGGTGAAGGTTGCACAGGTCCTAAGAAGAGGCCAATGGCCCAAGGAGAGTCCAAGGCTTGTTAAGTTGAAGGGTTTTTTTTTGTATTTGGTCTTTCCTTTATGCTGGAAGACAAGGACATAATTTGCTTGTCCGTAGTGGTAAACTAACCTGACAGTAAAGAGGCAAAACTGAGGCAGCTGATGCACAGATAGCAGGGCAGGTAACACTGGCAGACTACTGTGACAGACTGAGCCCTGAGTAAGCGGCAGCATGTTGCTATCCTGCCCCAGGAAAGAACATTGACTCAGAATCCCTGGTGCTGCCTCATTCATGGAGGGCAGTGGTGGACTATGCGCCACACCAGGTAGGACTTTGCTTGGTCACAAAAGGCAGGGGGGAGGTCTTAGTGCCCTGTGGTGGATGAGCAAGATGAGGGTACGATCTATCCCTTACCCGGCACTATTTCTACAAACATCCTTGCCATGGAATTCATCTCACCAACAAAAACATGGGCAAAGGAAATCAGTGTTTTCATTTGAGTGAATATTTATGAAAAGTGCTTGAGGTTGTCAGCCAGCTCTGCTACTGTACAAGTACAGTATCCGCTCTCCCTAATGTTTTATATAAGGCTGTATCCTAGCAATCATAACAGAACACTAAAGTTACTGCTGGGTTTTTTATATTTAGATTACAGTAGTACCCATAACATGCTGTGTGTTTTTTCTACTACAGAGGAAGGCACAGTCCCTGCTCTGGAGAGCATAAAATTTAAATGTAACAAGGTTCCTCTGACACTGACTTACATTGTGGTTGGCAGTATATTCTTATTATGTATTTATTCCTTTTTTGTTCATTTGCATTGAGCCACTTACTCCCCGCTGATATACCCATAAAGATTAGAAAAGAAGGATGGTCTTGTGATTGGGACACAAGACTGAGAGTTGTAAAACTCAGGATCAATTCCCTGCTGTCTCAGAAGCTTCCTGTGTGACCTAGAGTGTGTCACCTAGTCTTTCTGTGTCTCAGTTCCCCATCTGCCCAATGGAAATAAGAGCATTTCCCTACCTCGCAGAGATGTTGTGATACTAAATACATTAAAGCCTGCGTGATGATTTGACAGTACAGTGTTAGGGGGCCATATGAGTACTTTAAATAGAAGATTCAGGGATTTCCATGTACAATTGGAGGGTACCTATGGTCTGCAGATGTTAGCATTGCAATTTGTCAATACAGATATTTGGCAGCTGTTACTGAAAGTTTCTTTGTGCTGCTATTACATATGGACCAGGGCAGGGGTGTTCACTGGGGAGGGGATGGAGCATGGCCCTGTAGTTGTGCCCTGTAACCTGCAGTTGATGCATGGCTCACTGGGGCCATAGTTAGCTGTGTGTAGTTTAGAGGAGTGAGGGCTTGGAGCCAGGTGTACCCACTTTCAATAATGATTGTTGTGTTACGGCTGGACAGCAGCTTTTGTGGAATAACTTGCTTCCAGTTTTCTATATCAAGCATCCCTCATACCGTAGTGTGCTGGGAGATTTCTGCAGGGCTGAATTGAAGAAACACTCAGCGAGGGAGACAGAGACAAATTCACCGAGTGCTGAGTTTGGGGCATGGATTTGGAACTCAACCTGAGGAACAAACATGGCACAGGGTCCCTGAGACAGAGCTCCCAGGGTGGGGGTGGTGAAATGGCAGTCTTGTCAAGTGGCTAGGGCACTAGCCTAGGACTTGAGACCTAGGTTCTAGTCCCTGCTGTGCTACAGATTTGCTGTGTGACCTTGAGTGGTCGTTTAGCATCTCTGTGCCTCAGATCCCCATGTGAAAAATGGGGATAATAGCATTACCTCTCCCCCTCACAATGGCATCAAGGACAAATACATTAAAGATTGTGAGGATTTGGATTTAGAAACTTCAAACCTCTGAATTGTGGATGATTTGGAGAGGGACTTTGCAAGCACTAAAATATCGCTGTGATATACTCGTTCTAAGTACATTGCTCCAAATTCCTCCTGGTTATAGCTCTATTGAGTGCAGTGTAATTACAGTAGGAATGCATTTAGCCCATTGCAACAGAACCAGTGAACCAAGCTTGAAACAAACACGCTTATAGACGGTGAGCAATCCATTGTCAAGGGATTTGATGTATGAGTTATTTGTTTCTTGATACAGGATGACCTCAGTTACCTGATAATGGTGGGCCTTGCCTTCTTAATAGAGCTGGTGAAATGTACGTAAAGACACTGGAATACGTAGCCTGCATTAACACTGGACAAACCAGATAAACCTGTGCAAATACAGGATAGGACCATTATCTGCTTTAGCCTTTCATTATGATAGAAGTGGTTACTCAGATATTTTCTTTATTTTCTCTTTCTACTGAGTTATTAATACTGCTACATGAAGACTTTGTCTATGTTGTGTGTTGTTGTTTTTTTTAAATAGACTGCACTTGCAATCCTGAAGAATTACAAGCCTGTGAAAGATGGACAAAGAATAGGCCGCTTGCAAAGGAAAAGAGAAACCTGTGCAAAAATGGAGCAGTTTGAGAGAGCCAGTTGCTGAGGGGGGTGCAAAAGCCAAGATAGCTGGAAGTATAGCTGGTCATGCTGTTGCTGATATCCTGGGAGTTATTACAGGTGTACACAGGGCCGGCTCTAGGCAACAGCAAAATAAGCAGGTGCTTGGGGTGGCACATTTCTAGGGGCAGCATTCGGGCGCTGGCCATGCCGCCCCTAGAAATGTGCCCCCATCGCCCCAGCTCGCCTCCGCCTACTCCCCAGAGTGCGCCGCCACTGACCGGCTTCTCCCCCATCTCTCCCAGGCTTGCCGCGCGCCAAACAGCTGTTTCGCACGGCAAACCTGGGAGGGAGGGACGGAGGGAGGAGAAGCCAAGCGGTGGCGCACTCGGGGGAGGCGGCGGTTGTTGGAGCGGAGGTCGAGCTGGGTGGGGAGCGGTTTCTCTACCCTCCCTCCCAGTTACTTCCTGCGCTCCCCCCCACCCTCACTCACCTCCGCTCCGCCTGCTCCCCTGAACGCGCTGCCTCTCCCTCGCCTGAGAGGGAGGGGGGAGAAACGGAACGACGGCGTGTTCAGGGGAGCAGAGGTGAGCTAGGGTGGCGGGTTGCGGGGGAGCCACAGGAAGCAATGTGGGGGGAATGCGGCATGCTAGGGGGAGGAGGCAGGGCCAGGGATTTGGGGTTGGGAAGGGGCGGAGTTGAGGTGGAGCTGGGTGGGTCACAAAAAAAAAGCGGGAACGGCCAAAAAATTTATGCTTGCGACGGCAAAAATCCTAGAGCCGGCCCTGGTGTGCACATGTGCTCTGTCTTGCGCGTGTGCAAGTTCTGTATGTGTGTGAAACTATGAAAGAGGACCATATGTTATTGACTGAAAAAATGGACCACTCTATTGAAGGAAGGAGTGGAATATCTCTCCCTCCAAATACCCTTCTCCCAATCCCATCATTTGCCCTGTTGCGCTATCCCTGTTACACTGCAAATTGGGAAAAGAAAATTCTCTTTTTTTAGTTGGAGATGAAAAGGAAATCAGGAAAGAGGTATAAGTTAGACCCCTTGTGGAATACAAATAGATTACAGATAGCTAGTGGAAGGGACAGTAGTGTGTGACCTGGTTTCTGAATGTGAAGTAGTGTTCATGAGGCAATTGGACAGTGATTCTGTGAACCCATGTTCACTACAGCTCTGAGCAGATAGTAATGCCAAGGAGATAACTCATAGCTATTAACCATGGAGAAAAGATTGCATCGCTCCTGACTTCCCCACAGCAACCCATGGCTTCCTTTACAGTGTCCTGACCAGGCCCGCTGACAGGGGGGCAAAAAGGGGGCAATTGCCCAGGGGTCTGGGTGATTTAAAAGGGCCTGGAGGCTCCCAGCTACCACCGCTGCTGTGGTAGTGGAGGCCAGGAGCCCCAGGCGGGCTGCAAGGCTCCTAGGTGTGCGCGGGATGGTACCAGCAGCTGTGAAGGCTGGGCACCAGCCAGCACAGGCATAGCACCGTCCAAATGTCAGGTGGACCTTTCTAGGGGGCCCATTGACTGTTCTGGCCTGGGGCCCAGAATTGCTGTTGGCAGGCCTGGTCCTGACACCATACCCTATCATTTCCAGATAAATAAGGGGAACTCATGAGTTAAATAAATGAAACAGATAAGTAGATAGCATAGTCGGCTAGTTTCTTGTAGGTTTCATGAAAGAAGTAGGAAGGATTTAATTGTGGCAAGGGTATATTCTCCAGCCCCAATAAGGACCATGGAAGACATCAAGGACCATGGAATAGATACCATTCCACTGCAAGGGGAGGGGCAGGGTTCACAGAGACTGCACACATGCTGTGGCATAGCACTACATTTATGTGCTACGTAATGGTTACAGAGGAGCTGCTTGGCAGGGTGCTCTTGGTCTTGAACTAGGGTTGTGGGGATGACCCCTATGTAATTCCCCTGAGCATAGCCTGTGTGTTCAGGCAGTGCACAAGATCATTGTCCCCATGATTTGTCCACAAGATATTGTCCTATGGGAGCTAAAAGGCTACATGCAAACTCAAAGGAGATAATGGCATTGTGTGACCATGCCAGTGAAGCTGAAGTGGCATCATTTCATCAGTAGGCCAAGATGGGTATACCTAGCTTTATTCACAATTTTCTCATGCTGTGCTTTCTGCATTGAAAGAATATCATCTCTTCACACAAAAGGCAAGGAAAGTGTTTATTTAAGTCCCCAGAGAATATCCATTTTCCTTCAGACACTGAGTATGTTTGTGTGTGTTTTATTTTTGTAAGGTAGAAGATACACTTTAACTAAATAGCTAATGTGCAGTCT
Source organism: Lepidochelys olivacea (assembly GCF_965140295.1). NCBI lineage: Eukaryota > Metazoa > Chordata > Testudines > Cheloniidae > Lepidochelys > Lepidochelys olivacea. Next base: position 35,911,864 of record NC_140411.1, on the reverse strand, counting down.
AGGGGTAATTTGGTTCCCCTCCGTGGGGCTTATGATCCATGCTTGGGAGACCTGACTTGGGTAGAGGCACCAAGTTAATCATGTCATGTTTAACATGACTTGACTAAGCCTCTTCGAACATGGCTGTTTATCGAGATCTCATGGGCCCCATTCACCACTGGGTCATTCCAGTTTTACTCTGGTATGAGTCTATTGATTCCAGTGGAGTTACACCAGCATGTATTTGAGGGATAAAGTGGTGAATCAGGTCTCATATTTGTATATGGCTGAAACTCTCCTTTTTCTAGCTTGACTTTGATACATAATGGCCCCAATCCCACAAAGACTGACTCATATGGTTAAAATTAAAGACTTGCATTAATTTATTATATCAGACACAGGTTACACAAAGCCTTAGATGCTATGGGGTCTCTAACTTCCACTTAAAGAGCCACTAGACCCCAGCCCAAGGCATCACATCTAAATAATGTTATTTCTAACACACTAGACTCTGGATATCAGCTAAAATCCTGGTGTGTGACTTGGGCAGACACTTCCTATGAGGGGTAGAGGCATAGCGAAAGAATCTGATACATTCCATTCCTGTGCTAATGTTACTTTGTCACAGGTTATAGCTGTGCTTCTATAAAAGTCAAATTATGGGAAAAAAACCCAAATGTTTTTTTTAAATCTAAAGAATTCAGTAACTATTGGGTTAATTCCAAACTGGTAAAATATTAATAACAAAGATATATAATGCTGTATTATTTCAAGCCAAGATTGCACCTCAGCAATATTAACCTTTAAAATACCAAGACTGAAAATTCCAAATCTAATGCAGTCACTGGGGATTGATGCTAACCCTTTGATAGGTTTGGAAGAGAAAAGTATATTATGTCAGGACCTTTGATAAACTTTTTTCCTTTTCATTTCAGCAAGCACATCACAGACATCAAACTAATTCTGGGGTTTATAATCAGTATTGCTGAAGCATTTATTTGAGGAACGGAGCCACTCTGTAGCCATAGAGAATTTCAAGTTGAAACATTATGGTCATAAAAATGTCACTAATATGACATAGTGCCCCTCTCTGCTAGCTATACTTTTGCAGGAAAACAATTTACTGTAAGTAGCACTTGTTCATCTTGGTAAAATACATTCTTATCAAAACTATTTAATATGCATGAATTGACATTTAAAAAATAAAATATCCTTAAATTCCAACACAGTCGCAACCAACATCAGCTTGTCGAGTCTTGTCAGTGCCCAACCCCCAATCCTCCAGAATGTGGTAGGAGTAGAAGATATCTCAGTATTTGTAGACAGCCCTCTTGCTTCTAGGGAACACTTTCTTGTTTAGGATGAGAGCCTCTGGGCTCAGGGCTAGACCCTGCTCTGTCTCTCCTGAAGCTTGCTCCCCTGGGGAGTGGAAGAGAACTTTGGTTTTCAACCTCCCTCCTCCACAGGCATTATAATAGGAGAGGACAGTGTGATTTCCTACCCCAGCTTCTCTGGAGACCCATATTGCCACCCCAATGTTCAAAAATGAGGTCTGAGGCTGCCCAAAATCTGGAGCTTGGCTTAAAAAGTATGGCATTTTTACACCTGTGGGGTTCTTTTTATTTTCCTTCCAGTTTGAGACCCTACTGCTGACATTTTCAAAATTTCTCTGCAACCATGAAGAGAATTTTTTTTCCCAAATGAAAACTGATTCCCACATAATCACCTGACTTCTGGAGCTGGGACTGAAATAATACCAAATATCACAAGACTCATGATAAAATTACAAGACCTGACAACACTGGAAGCTCCTCCAGTAGATGATGTTGCTAAGCAGGGAGGAGTTAGCTTTGTACAGGCTTTGCAGCTACATGTCTCTCCTTCTCTATAACAATAATAGTGGAAAGTCAAGGTCCACACCTAGCAGCCAGAGGAATGAGGGGCGGGGATACCACCTATTGCTGGCTCAGAGCTTAAAAGAGGCTCTGTCGTTTATTTCTCTCCTTTCAGCAGGAGTGTTAATATTGCAGGCAGTCTGACCTTTTAACGTGAGCCAGGCTCAGCCTTCCCTGTAACCTGATAGCTATCCCCCAGCTGAATGTTATATGGAGCCTTAATTGTAATGACTGGCCCCTGCTGTGGGGAGGAGCAGAGAATACATAAAACAGAGTGGAGCCACTCCATGGAGGATCCAGGAAAGTAGAGGTAGGGAGCTCCCTCTTGTTGGAAGGGGTCTGGGAAAGGCAGACTGACAAAAACTACAGGGATGAGCCTGTGGTGAGCCCTGGAAAAGAAGGTGAGGTACAGAGAGGCAGTCCTCAGGGGTCAGCAACCCATCATAGAGAAGTAGTTGGGAGGACCTAGGGAGCAGCCAGAGGCATGAAAATTGGAGACAAGGCTGTGTTAAGCACAAGCTGTAGGAAGATGTCCCAGGGAAACCACAGTATATATGAAGGAGCAGACCTAGCTGCTTAACGCATGGTCCCTGGGTGAGAACTCTGAGCGGAGGATGGGCCTGGTTTCCCCTTCCAGCTCTGAAGAAGGGATGTACAAGCTTGATGTAAAGACAGATGAGCCCATGGTGTGACTGAAAACAGAGCCTAGAGGATGGGCCAAGGAATAGCCCAAGAAAGTGCAGAAGGATCTTTTGTGCTGGGTTTTTTATTTTTAACTTGTACTTTATATAGCCTAGAAGGGATCTGGACTAGATGTGACTTAGCTGAAAGGCTAAGCCATGGGCAAAAAAGGCCTTCGCAGGGCCAAAGAAGCAAGAGCCAACAAGTGCTAGAAAGAACTTCTGCAAGCTATGCTGCAACACCAGAGGGTTCTGCAGTGGTAGGTGCAACGTCTTGCAATGACTCGAGGTCAGTTAGCATCATTAACCACTAGAACTGGTTGACGTTTTTGGAAATTTTGACCAAAAATTTTCTCAATTTTTAAATTTTCTGAGAATTTTTTACTAAGATATTCCCCCCATATATTTGACTTGCTCAAATAGCGTTTCTGAGCATTTTTGGTCTACATGTTTAAAAGCCGGCACCCAAAATGTGAGGTTCTCCAAAGCTAATGGGCAGTTGTGAAATTAAGTCTTAGTAGCTTTCAATAACTTTTCCACAAACTCCAGGTTTTCATCTAAAAAAGTTTCCAGTATTAGGCTCTGGAAAGAGTAAGTCACACTATTACTAAAAAAGAAAAAAAATACAAATAATAACATAATGTTATGATAACTCAAATACAACAGCAAAATTGTAAATTGTCTTATGCCAAAATCACCTGTTGTGTTAGCTTCAAAAGCTTGTTGGATGGATTCCTGCTTATGCTGCAATATTAGTAAGCAAAGACAATATTAGAAAAGACTCCTTTAGAACCATGGCATTTTCCATAGGAAATGCCATATGGAAGCAGACCCAAGCTCCATCTATCTTTAATTGGCTTAAAGCATGAAGTATGAGGTTTAATATCCCTTCCAAAATTGTTGTTAACATAACTAGTGTAACTCTAGATGTTGTTCTCTGGTCCAGTCCCTTTTTCAATTGTTAAAATCTTGTCCTTAATGACATCGTGTGGCAATGAGTTCCATAGTCTGTCTATGCTTTTTTAAAAAACAACAACTAAACATGATGTATTTCCTCTATCAGTTTTGAATTTGTTGTCCTTTAATTTCATTGAATGATCCATTGCTCTTGTGTTATGAGACAGGGAAAATAGAAGCCCCTGATCTATCTTTTAAACATAAAATAATGAAGGTTATAGAAAATTGTCTCTCCTCTCATTTACAATGGTATAATTCTGTAGCAGATCCGTAAAAGTCAATTGAGGTTGGAGTTTCATCGATATAGATCCAGTGTGAGAAGTGAATCTGGCCCTCTGTCTTGTCACTTTTCCTCTCCTTCAGGACAGAGGATTTCCTTATTCATTCTTCAAAATGGGACTTTCCCTTCATGCTGGCTAAGGAGGGAAGATATTGGAAATTTTACCACTGGAAATTTCCTTTATTTCCCACTACCTCATTTGTATCAATCACAATAGAAGATGAACACATGGATCTCTGCACTGATCTGCTGCTGCATGCTGGTGTTCATATCATTTGGCAAAAGTCTGCTTTGATTCAGTCAAGTTCTAAGCCTTACAGCTAATAGGAGTTTTTCCTATTGACTTCAGTGGATGTAGGACTCTTATAAACCTGAAGGTGTGGTAGACTGAATCTGTCTAGCTTCAGGTTTGGATCTTTCACCTTGCTGGCTTGCATGAATTCTGTTGCTTCTGAGATAACTATAGCCTAGGAGAGTGCCTGCTTATGCTGTTTCAAGAGGACAGGGATGTCACGGAGACTTGGCTGAGGTCAAGTAGCTGTGAATAGATGTCAGTGACCAGCACAATGCCAAGCAGAAGACAAAAAATATCCTTTAAAAAAGTTTTCCTTTTTTATCTACAGTCTGCGAATGTTCATGGCCATGACCTAGATCAGTGGAAGTCTGAAGCATTAACTTTCTTGCTGACTAGAAAACTTTGTGCAGAGCATATTGCTCCAGGTTGTTTTTTTTTTGTTTTTTAAAGAAAAGAAAAAAAGACAAGCTTCTGCCAATGGTTTCCACTGAGTAAAGGAAGACTGGAATAGTGTTCACTTCAATATGTATATAGCCAACATTAAAAGTCAGTGGGGATACTGTGCCAGCAAATGCATAGTACCTTTTGGCTTTTACAGCTCCTGCGAAGAAAGCTAACTTTTGGTATAAATGGTGGTAGGATTTTCAAAGCTGCTAAATTATTCTGATCCTTCTGAACAGATACTGTCTGGCATGAAGAAGCTTAGAACTGGTGAATCTGAACAGACAGACATAACTGAGCAGAATTCACAGTTTAAAGCCTTGATAAAGAGCTTAAGATAAAAGGAGAGATTTATACTGAAATAGAATCTTACAACAGAGGTTTAATTTACTCTGTGTGGTAAGCAAAAAGGCATGTAAAAGATGGCTAGATAGAATTGATATAGCTCAATATTTTGTTGATCTCTGGCCGCAAAACAGTTCATCTCTGCAGTGCGTGCATAAGTAAAAGGGAATCTGATGTCAAACTATTAACCACAACTGAAATTTCACAATTCTTTTAGTAATAGTAGGGAACTGAGGTTAGTAGAGACTAACTTTCTCAAGTGATGCAATCTCTTCTATTTGCTCTGATATACAATCAGACTCGTAGGACTGGAAGGGACTCTAAGAGGCCATCTAGTCCAGTCCCCTGCACTCACAGCAGGACTAAGTATTAGCTAGACCATGCCTGACAGGTGTTTGGAGACTTTTAAGAATTGGTTAGACAATGATGGAGATTCCACAACCTCCCTGGGCAATTTATTCCAATGCTTAACCACTCTGACAGGAAGTTTTTTCCTAATGTCCAACCTAAACAGTCCTTTTTGCAATTTAAGCCCATTGCTTGTCCTATCCTTGGAGGTTAAGAAGGATTTTTCTCCCTCCTCCTTGTAACAACCTTTTATGTACTTGAAAACTGTTATGTCCCCTCTCAGTCTGCTCTTCTCCAGACTAAACAAACCCAATTTTTTCATTCTTCCCTTATAGGTCATGTTTTTTAGACCTTTCATCATTTTTGTTGCTCTTCTCTGGACTTTCTCCAGTATGTCCACATCTTTCCTGAAATGTGGCACCAAGAACTGGACACAATACTCCAGTTGAGGCCTAATCAGCATGGAGTAGAGCAGAAGAATTACTACTTCTCTTGCTTACAACACTCCTGCTAATACATTCCAGAATGATTGATTGTGGTGGTTTTTTGTTTGTTTGTTTTGCAACAGTGTCATGCTGTTGACTCATATTAAGCTTGTGATCCACTATGACCCCCAGATCCCTTTCTGCAGTACTCCTCCCCTGGCAATCATTAACTCATTTTGTGTATGTGAAACTGATTTTTCCTTTGTAAGTGTAGTACTTGCCATTTGTATTTATTGAATTTCATCCTATTTACTTGAGACTATTTCTCCAGTTTGTCCAGATCATTTTGAATTGTAATCCTATCCTCCAAAGCACTTGCAACCCCTCCCAGCTTGGTATCATCCACAAACATAAAAGTATACTCTCTATGCCATTATCTATATCATTGATGAAGATACTGAACAGAACCAGACCCAGAACTTAAACCTGCAAGACCCCACTTGATATGCCCTTCCAGTTTAACTGTGAACCACTAATAGCTACTCTCTGGGAACAGTTTTCCAACCACTTATGGACCTACCTTATAGTAGCTCTATCTACGTTGCATTTCCCTAGTTTGTTTGAGAAAATCATGCGAGACGGTATCAAAAGCCTTACTAAAATCAAGATATACCATGTCTACAACATCCTCACTACCCACAAGTCTTGTTACCCTGTCAGAGAAAGCTGCTAGGTTGGTTTGACATTATTTTTTTTTCTTGACCAATCTGTGCTGACCGTTACTTATCTTATTATCTTCTAGGTGTTTGCAAATTGATTGCTTAATTATTTGCTCCATTATCTTTCTGGGTATTGAATATAAGATTGTTCTGTAATTCCCTGGGTTTTCCTTATTTCCTTCTTTATATTTGCCCTTTTCTAGTCCTCTGGAATCTCTCCTGTGTTCCATGACTTTTCAAAAATAATTGCTAATAGCTCAGATATCTCCTCAGTCAGCTCCTTGAGTATTCTAGGATGTATTTCATCAGAACCTGGTGACTTGAAGACATCTAACTTGTCTAAGCAATTTTTAACTTGTTCTATCCCTATTTTAGCCTCTGATGCTACCTCATTTCTCACTGTTAGATGTCCAATGACTGTTAATCTTTTTGGTGAAAATGAAACAGTCATATTGCACTTCTGCCATTTCCACATTTTCTGTTGTCTTCCTGCCCCCTCTTGAGTAATGGGCCTACCCTCTCCTTGGTATATATGTTAATTACCCAATGCAGTCAGCGTGGTCTTCCAATCCAACATCATAACAATTAGTTGCAGTTATGTCTCCATTTTATATAGAGCTACATTTCTTTAGCTCAGTCAGAGCAATTTTTCAGGGAGACCTTTCATATCCACTCTCAAAAGTAGCACATGTTTAGCTACACAGTCACTTTTTACAGAGTTATGGAAACAACTTCCCAGGAAACAAAGATAGGCAAAAATGATGGCTTCACAGAATTGTTACTGTGTTAAGGTACTTGGCACCTTAATTTACATGTTATCTTTAGATAAACATGTCCTAAAGCCAAACAGTACACATATTAAGGCCATATATATTCTGAAAAAAATCCAGCTTCTCAGTTTTTGAAAAATTCATAGCTATGAAACAATATATGTGCATTTAAACAAATTCGTAATACATTTTGTAAAAATGCTACACATTGATGCTAAAAGAACCACAGTATGTGAAGACTGCAGCAGGACAAACTTGCTCTCTTGGCTCCTGGAATCCAATGAAATAGTCCAGAGTTCTCCAAATTTTTCAAAATTGAGCCCTACTTCAGAAAAATGAAATCCAGCATGTTCCCATTCCCACCTGCAATTCCACCATGTGATGTGAAGGGCCTAACCATTTTCATGTATATATCTACCATGCACCCTCAGCAGACAGACATTACACCCCTCCAAGGGGATGTGACAACACTTCATGAAATGTTGATGACTTTCCTATTATGATACTATACTACTTTCTTAAATGCTTGCATAAGCATCCCAATAGTTGATACTTTAGATGTCACCATTATTATTAGCTTCATCATTAGTACCTATTCAAATGAGTAGGACAGTTTACACCTCAGAGGTGGTGTTTCAGGCTGTCTGAAGACTCAGGCTGACATCACTGCATTAGCTATGTATGCTTTGATTGTCTTCACAATTCTATCAGCTAGAGATCATGGGCTTGTCTTTACAGAGTTCAGAGTAGCAGCCGTGTTAGCCTGTATTCGCAAAAAGAAAAGGAGGACTTGGGGCACCTTAGAGACTAACCAATTTATCTGAGCATGAGCTTTCATGAGCCACAGCTCACTTCATCGCATGCATCTGATGAAGTGAGCTGTGGCTCACGAAAGCTTATGCTCAAATAAATTGGTTAGTCTCTAAGGTGCCCCAAGTCCTCCTTTTCTTTTTGCGAATACAGGCTAACACGGCTGCTACTCTGAACTCTGTAAAGACAAGCCCATGATCTCTAGCTGATAGAATTGTGAAGACAATCAAATCAGCTAGAGATCATGGGCTTGTCTTTACAGAGTTCAGAGTAGCAGCCGTGTTAGCCTGTATTCGCAAAAAGAAAAGGAGGACTTGGGGCACCTTAGAGACTAACCAATTTATTTGAGCATAAGCTTTCGTGAGCCACAGCTCACTTCATCAGATGCATGCGATGAAGTGAGCTGTGGCTCATGAAAGCTCATGCTCAGATAAATTGGTTAGTCTCTAAGGTGCCCCAAGTCCTCCTTTTCTTTAGAGTGTTAGAGCACTGCAAGCTGGGATGTAAACCAGCACTGCTGACAGCAGTAGATCAAGGCACACTAGGGAACTCTTAGTGCCTGTGTAACAGGGGACTTGGAAGGCTGGGTGGCCTAGTGATTGGAGCACTCTATTTTGGCCCTCTGCTTGCTCAAGGTGCCTCAGTCTTTAAGGCTGGGAGGGAGGGAGGGGAACACAGGCCCTTCCAATCCACCAGTTTCCAGCCCAAAACCCTATGTAAGGGACCTCCCAGCAGGGAGTCTACATTCACTGCTCTGGGCTACTTCCTACCATAGTCCCTTCAGTTTGGGGCCCCTATAGTCCAAGTTGCAGTCTCTAATAGTGCCCCCTCATGGACCCTGGGCGGCATCCTGTCCCAGGTTCCTCTGGGCAGGGCAGCTGTGTGTTTGGTGGGATCAGAACTCCACAAAGTCTCCGGCCAGGTGCTCCTAAGCCTCTTCCTCTATTTCCCAGCCTGGGCAGACAGACCTATGCTAATGGTACGTAAGCTAGCACACTAGAAAGATCCATGTGGACGCTGAAGCTATGGTGGAGACTAAGGTTCGCCACGCAAGCGGAGACCCAACGGGACGGGTGTGCTTGAGATGCTGAGCTGTTGCTGGAGTCACAGTGCCCAGGCTGCTACTCTTACCACACCGCCTCAATCCCTGCTAGCACACATCTGTCTACCCACTCTGGGGGGCTTGCTCCCAGCTGCAGTGTAGACATACCCTATGGGATTTAAGAAGATGCTTAGAGTTAAGTACCTGCTTAAATATTTGCCAAAACAAGGAAGGGATTACTCATGTACTTAATGTTAAGCGTGTTCTCAGTCAGTTCCTGTTTCCCATCTGCTTCACAGAGGTGTTTGAGGATCAATTCAGTAATATATTTAATGGGATTTGGTCACAAGGGCCCCATAAGAACCTCAACAGCTATTTTTCTCTGAGCAAAATTAAGAGCGGTCACTTTCTCTTCCCCACTAATTGTCTTCTCCTTTTATTTTGGTATTGTTGCCATAGGGCTACTGCAGACTGTTTTCTCCTCCCAAGTCCATTTCCACCAACCTCTAGGTTGCATCCTCTTTGTCAGCTGCCACAACACTTCAGAGAAGGTGCTGTAGACAAGGCATCTCTTCTGAATTCCCAAAGCAATTGTGCTATGGGGCCTCAAGGCTCACTTTGCCCAGTACGTGTCAAGAAAGCAGATAAGCACTTCGAACAAGTAATCAGATCACTCATCTGTGAGTGGGTGTCAATCCCACGCAGGTGAACAAAGGGTTAACAAGTGTCTGAGAGATGAGTCCTATCTTGGTGTACCTGGAGGGTGTGTTGGGCATGATATCAGACCTAGCTGGGGAGGAGCTGGGCCTTTTTCATAAAAGAAGGAAATGGAAAGCTAAATGGGAGGCCCAGGAGAGAGGAGGTAGGAAGTTCCCTCTCTCTGGGAAGGACCAAGGAAAGGCAGACTGAAGAAGGCCACGGACATCCTGAATCTCTGTGGTGGATACTGAAAAGGGAGCAAGGCGCAGAGAGGCAGTCCTGAGGGGTTGGTGTTTGAGCAAAGAAAGGAGAAGCCAGAAGCCTGGGAATCAGAGGAGAGGCAGCTATGTGCACAGTTGTGTAGGGAAGCAGGAAAGGTGCTCAGAGGTAGGAACCAGGAAATAGCAACATGTCTGAAGGAGCAGAGCTAGCTGCTCAATACAGGGTCCCTGGGCCAGAGCCTGGAGCAGAGGGTGGGCCTGGGTTCCCCTACCAGCTCTGAGGAAGGGATGAACAAGCCTGACGTGGGGACTATTAAGCCGAAGGTGGGGTGGAAGACTGAGCCTAAAGGGCAGGCCAAGTAATAGCTCATGAAGGGGCAGAAGAAACTCTTGTGTTGGGAAGGTTTTTGGTCCTTTAGTTGTACTACTTTCACTCCAGGAGGGGTGGAACTAAAACATGACGTGGCCAGAGGGCTGAGCCACGCAAAGAGAGACTACCACAGGACCAGAGTGACTGTTGGGAGGAGGTGCTAGAGCAGAAAGAGCCACTACGCTCAGCTACAAGGGGGGAGTGCCAGCAGAGAGTTCATTCTTCAACCTTATCCAAAGTGATACACATATAGTGGGTCAGAGTCATCCCCAGTTTTACCTCCGCTCCTGCAGGATTCCTAGGGGTGGCTAGGCCATTGGGGTTGCAGAAGCTGTGATGGTGGAATGCAGCTACAGCCTCCCCTCTGCAAAGCAAGAAAAATGGAAAGCCAGAGAAGGGGTGTAGACCAGAAAAGATAGGTAGATAAGATTTATTTTCTATCCATGGCAGTCATTATTTTGTGGATTCTTCTGACTGGATTTCATACTTATAAAAAATATTCTCCTCAATGGGGAGGAAACCATTCATATTTTTCTGTGTACTGAAGTCAGTCTTAAATGCTGGGTCAGATCTCCAGCTGGTGTAACCTCCATAGCCCTATTGAAATCAGTGAAGAGGAACTGATTTGTACCAGCTGAGAAACTGCATTGAGTGAAATGAAGCTATGGTGATTAACACCAGCTGAGATTCTGACCCCCACTCTCATTAGGATTTTGCTTGTATTGGTCAGATCAGATTCGCTAATCTATAGTCTGTTGGTATTTCTTCTAATGGCTGAATATTGCCCTTTATCACCAGTGGCAGTTCAGCACGTGAATTCAGAGTAGTATATTGCCTTTGGATTTGAATTATGTTTATTTCCCACTAGTCCATCAACACCTCCTCTCACTAATGAGCTATTGCAAATCTGTATTTAGAAGATCACTAATCTTTCAAGATGCTAATGTGTAACTCATCTAGTTGTAATGCCCCAGTGACAAAAAGGGAATTTCACAGTAGAGAACATTTTTAAAAAGAAGAAATGTATGTGCAAAGAGAAATGTGGTTGAGGATATCTGGGTTCTCTTGTTTCAGATATTTCTGTTGAAATAAAAACCTGCACCCAAACTTAACTTTTCGTATTGCTTTGTCCTGAAGTGACATCTGTCAACATGGACATGCTTGTGATCTTAAAAATCAGCATCACAGTGTGGTCAAACAGAAGGAGGAGAGAAGCAAATAGCATAGTTGTGAACCCATTGCTACACCCCTTGTGGTAGCAGATTACTTCTCGTGGCTGGCCAATGTAATTGATCAGGGTATGAGGGAAGACCTTATGTAGGACTAAGTGTGCCCTATTTTGATTTTTGTGTAGGCTGATTCCATAGTGACTTAAGCAACATTGAAAAAGGCACTCTTGATCTGACGGTAGCGTCCCCACCAGGGAATGGAACGGTTTATCCCAATCAGTTTCTAAACTGATGTTGAATCAGTGATCAAACTGTGTACAGATTGGGCAGCCACAGTAGGAACTTCCCAATGCAGTGGGATCTCTAGTGCCACAAGAGTTCTTGTAGTGTAGTGGCTCCTATATCCTAGCCAGCACATGGACCATCGCCGGGGACGGTGGCATGGTTGAACATCTCTGCGCCTGCTGGTTAAAATAGATTGAAATCCAGCCAGGGAAGAGGGGGGAGCTTTTCCTAGATTTTTAGCAGCACAAGCCAAAGAGAAGCAGGAGCTTTTCCTCTGCTTTCTGCAGAAGAAGCAGAGCTATGGTTTCGCTACCTCCTCTTTACTTTAACCCCTGGCTATGCCCCAGAGATTCCTAACTGCTATAGTGGTCTCTTAGGATTGACGGTAGCTCATGTAGACAAGAGCAGCCTCTAGGTTGCTCTAACTTGCACCTGGGGACAAGGTTAGCTCAGAAAAGCCCCAGAATTAAGAGTCCAGCAGTGCTTTATAACTATCTTTTTGAGTTGCACTAAGCACTCCTTGGTGGCTGCTTAGGATCTGGCTCACTATTGTTTTGAAATCTGGTTCTTTTCATGGTAGCCCAAGCTTGGAAAGTTTATAGAAATTGGCCACTCAGTATCTAAGTGGGTTCAAGAAACCAAATCAGCCAGCAACTTATATTTTAGAGGATGTGAAAAAACACAGGTTCCCAGCTTACCAACAATCCTCTTTGCCCTGACTCCACAGTAACCTGTCAGCAGTGTTGCTATGTAGTGAGTGAGGATGACAGCCTGGTCTCTGCCTTGCATGCTGCTGGAACCTGATCAAACAGTACTTTGCTCCTGGTACCACAAAATCTACCTTGAGAACAGGGGTGAGCTCTCCAAGGAGCTGTGAAACGTTAATCTTTCTGTGACATTTGGGAAAACATTAAAAAAGAGCTAATCTCCCTCTGCATTAGCTGACATACAATTATGTGGGCTCTACGGGCCCATACGTAACAGAAGTATTTCATTTATTTCCTTACATTGCCATTCTGATTGGGTCTCACATACTGTAGAAAAAGATCATGCCTGGGAAGGAAGACAGTGGCTGTTGGAATTTACTGTAGTTAACTGTCAGGTTGGGTGACCAATTCATAACAAATTAGTTTTTTCCATTGATTTAGTCTCCTTCCTATTCGTGAATTGTGTGTGAACAGATCAGTTTGCTCAATGTTGCGGTCATGAATCAAAGTTCTTTGCCAAATCATTTTCACAATAGTCTGTTGTGAGCAGTTAATTGCGAATGTTCAACATTAGAGTTGTTAATATATTATGTATTAGTTCCCCAATTGTCCGAGCATAACTTAGAATTGTTGCAAACATTCGTCACTAGGAATCAGAATTTTTTTCCCTCAGGATTAGTTTATAGATAAATCATGGGCTGGCTTGTGCATTTCTGTTGAGGCTCAAGGCACCCCCCTTATGATGCTGCATGGGCTCATGCTGTGGGTAACTATTCAGGGCTGGGATTGAGTAGTCTCCACAGGGACGCTATGTCCCCCCTGTTCTCCCTCTGGCATATGTGAGCAGGAGAGAGAAGAGAATGGGAGGACTAGATGATCAAGGACCTGGAAGAACTCACATGGAGAGAGATTGAAAAGATTCGCAAAAAGAAAAGGAGTACTTGTGGCACCTTAGAGACTAACCAATTTATTTGAGCATGAGCTTTCGTGAGCTACAGCTCACTTCATCGGATGCATACCATGGAAACTGTAGCAGACTTTATATATACACAGAGAATATGAAAAAATACCTCCTCCCACCCCACTGTCCAGCTGGTAATAGCTTATCTAAAGTGATCATCAGGTAGGCCATTTCCAGCACAAATCCAGGTTTTCTCACCCTCCACCCCCCCCACACAAATTCACTCTCCTGCTGGTGATAGCCCATCCAAATTGACAACTCTTTACACAATGTGCATGATAATAAAGTTGGGCCATTTCCTGCACAAATCCAGGTTCTCTCACCCCCTCACAAAAACCACACACACAAACTCACTCTCCTGCTAGTAATAGCTCATCCAAAGTGACCATTCTCCCTACAATGTGCATAATTAAGGTGGGCCATTTCCAGCACAAATCCAGGTTTACACACACAAACTCACTCTCCTGCTGGTAAAACCTCTTCAAAACTGACCACTCTCCAAGTTTAAATCCAAGTTAAACCAGAACATCGGGGGGGGGGGGGTAGGAAAAAACAAGAGGAAATAGGCTACCTTGCATAATGACTTAGCCACTCCCAGTCTACCTGGAGTGAACCTGGATTTGTGCAGGAAATGGCCCAACTTTATTATCATGCACATTGTGTAAAGAGTTGTCACTTTGGATGGGCTATCACCAGCAGGAGAGTGAATTTGTGTGGGGGGGGTGGAGGGTGAGAAAACCTGGATTTGTGCTGGAAATGGCCCACCTGATGATCACTTTAGATGAGCTATTACCAGCTGGACAGTGGGGTGGGAGGAGGTATTTTTTCATATTCTCTGTGTATATATAAAGTCTGCTACAGTTTCCACGGCATGCATCCGATGAAGTGAGCTGTAGCTCACGAAAGCTCATGCTCAAATAAATTGGTTAGTCTCTAAGGTGCCACAAGTACTCCTTTTCTTTTTGCGAATACAGACTAATACAGCTGTTACTCTGAAACCTATTGAAAAGATTGGGATTGTTTACCTCAGAGGATATGAACAGGGGACATGGTAAACTTTTATATTAATAATGAATGGGAAAGAGAAGGTAGATCGGGGTCTCATAGGTAGACCTGGGCAATTTATTTTATTTTAGAATAGTTTGTTCAGAAATGCAGTTTCAGTTGACTCAGAACTATTTGTGTTTCCTGTTGAGTTTGCCAAATCATTTTGACCAAACTGAAAGTTTGAGACATTTTGGTAATGGGAACATTTTTGTTTTGACCTAGCTTGAAGCATATTTTGATTTTAGGCATTTTGACAAAAAACAAGGAGAACCTCCCTTATAATCTTCAATATCCCAGGAGAATACCTCAGCTACTGGGTTGAAGACCCAGGTTCAATTCTCCCTTCTGCTTAACAAGGCAAAGGGATTTGAACTTTACTTTTCCACACAAATTGTCCTAGCCATTGAGCTATGAGGTGTTCTCCACTTCTCTGGAAACTGTTCCACTTTGTATAAATATTTAACTAGTCATTGGAGCAGGGACTCGAAATTGGGTCTCCCATATCCTGCATATGTGCCTTAACCTCCAGGCTTTTAATTATTTTTGCTTGCTTTTCCTGGCTCAATTGCTATTCACTGTTGCCATGAATGACAATGGATTGCCATTGGCAATTTTTATGTTCCTATAGAATATTTCTATCACTTCTCCACCCAACAAATTAAAAACCAGGAGACAGATTAGGACTCTGACAGTGCATATACATGGCAAGCAGAAACCTGCAGCAGCGTGTCTCAGAGCCTGGATCTTCAGATGTGGGCTCATAAGGCTTGTGTTATGGTGCTAAAAACACCTTTGTAGACATTCTGTCTCAGACACAGTCTAAAGCTCAGGGAGATGGACTTCAGAGCCTGAGCTCCAGTATGAGCTCAAACAACTACACTGCTGTTTTTAGCATCATAGTGTGAGCCTGAGTCTGTATACTCTGGCTCTGAGACTTGCTGCTGTAGGTTTATGCTTGCTGTGTAGATGTACTCTGAGAGTTGCTTCTCACTCTTGGTCTGCTTCTGGGGCAGTGCACTAATATTCTCTCTCGGGGTTCACAGCAAAATCACAATTAAGCTCTTAAAATTCATTTTTGCAAAAATTTCTTGTTTCTGCACATGTCTTAGCAAGCAAACACTAAATGTGTGTACAGAGTAATTCACTAACAAATTCAAATTAATATTCATGGTTAATATTTTGCAGCATTCACCCAGCTCTACTGACTAATGTTTGCTGCTAAACTGATCAAGTGGACATTTGCCAGTTGCACAAAACAAGACTGAGCATATGCCAATACATTTTAGCATTTCTTTTAAGGGGAAGAACACAAATACTTTAGAAGCAGACCTGGTTCTTTAGTTTGTGGATATCTACATGAAATGGGGCAAGCAGGGAATTTAGACGTAACATTTCTTACACTCAGTTCCCATTATTGGTATCTTTCAACAAATATCTGATTTAGAATCATCCCATGCTGTACTATAGATTATATCTCTTTAAAAGATTTAAAGATTGGATCTCTGAGGCATTCCGGGTCTGAGAAAAATCCTTTAGGCTTTGATGCTCATCAGTGCTGTTATACTGTGGCTTATTATTTTTATTACTGTGGTTACATCTTGCATCGGCACTTTGACACACGCTATTATATAAGCAAAAAGAACGAGGAGTACTTGTGGCACCTTGGAGACTAAGAAATTTATTTGAGCATAAGCTTTCGTGGCCTAAAACCCACTTCATCGGATGCATGCAGTGGAAAATACAGCAGAAAAGATCTATTACACAGAGAACATGAAAAAATGGGTTTTGCTGTACCCACTATAATGAGTGATCAGTTAAGGTGAACTATTAGCAGGAGAGAAAAAAAAAAACACGGCTACCACTCTGAAACTTGACACTATTATATAAAAATGTTATTGGATGAACTTCACCTCATTTAGAGGTTCACTTCAATTCTGGTTAGTAGTGAAGTTTGCATGCTTATCCAAATTTATCCAGCACCCATTGACTTTGGTGGAGCAGGATTTCACTTTGGGTGTACGAATCAATACAGCCATGTTGCTTCCAAAAAAAAAAAACCCAAGTGCTGTATTGGCTTGTATAAACAGGAGCACCCTGTATAAAACTAATACCGGAATTATTCTGGACTGTTAGGCCTTAGTTGCAATGCTGTATTCACTTCTAGGCCTTGCCATGCACAAAGAGACCAAGTGTAGACAGTTTAGCAAACCAAGAGAATGATAAAAGGGTTGGGGGAAAAAAGAGGCCTATTGAAAAAGGATACATGAACTGGGCATATTCAGTCTAAAGTGCAGACAAACAGCTTATTATACAACCCCCTAAACCAGATGTGGGCAAACTGTGGCCTGCGGGACCATCCTGCCCAGCCCCTGAGCTCCCAGCTGGGGAAGTTCACCCCCATCCCCTGCAGCCACGCTACTGTGTGAGCAGCACAGCTTGCACCAGCCCACCTCCCAGGCTTTCCAAGAAGCCTGTCCTTCCAGTCTGAGCAGCCTGGTAAGGGGGCGAGCAGGAGGTCCTGGGGGGCAGTAAAGGGACAGCGGGTGGTCTGATGGGGCAGAGGTTCGGGGGGAGGGTCAGGAGACAAGGAGGGGGGGTGGTCAGTAGGGGGTGGGGTTGCACAGGTATAACTAAGAACAGAAGATGAAGACTCTGGATTTGAACAGGGATGAGAGCAGAATTTGGCCTGTAGAATCTTTTACTGGTCTCATTGTTTACTTGTACTCTCCCTCGATCTATATCCATTTGTTGCCCCTTGTCTTATATTTGGATTATAAGCTCCTTGGGGCAGAGAATACCTTTTTACTGTTCATACAGAACCTAGTCTAATGAGGTCCTGGTCCACGAGTAGGCTCTACACTCTGTGGTAACACCATCATTATTACTATTGTTTAACAAAATGGAAGTTTCATTTGTTCATTTTCATTCATGCAAGGCTTGATCCAAACCCATTAAAGAGAATGGGAATCTTTCCATAACCTCCAGTGGGCTCTGGATCAGACCCAAAGTGTTTATAAACAGATTGATCACCCTTGAGACTGAAATGGTTGTATAGGGAGAACTACAGAATGGGCAAAAAGAGCATGAGCTTCCTCAGAGTGGAGATTTCCCCTGCTGCCACTGTTCTGGTTTTTGTTTTTTTGCTCTTCAAAACAGCTCTGGATTGTATTTCAGTGATGCTGCATCATAAGAACGGCCATACTGGGTCAGACCAAAAGTCCATCAAGCCAGTACCCTGTCATCTGACAGTGGTCAATGGCAGGTGCCCTGTCACCCAATCCCAGCTTCTGGCAAACAGAGGCTAGGGACACCATCCCTGCCCATCCTGGCTAATAGCCATTGATGGACCTATCTTTCATGAATCTCTCTAGCTCCCTTTTGAACCCCGTTATAGTATTGGCCTTCACAATACCCTCTGGCAAGGAATTCCAGAGGTTCACAGTGCATTGCATGAAAAAATACTTTGTTGTGTGTGTTAAACCTGTTACCTATTTTCATTTGGTGGCCCCTTGTTCTTGTATTATGAGAAGGAGTAAATATAGTACTTCATAGAAGTAAATCAATCCTCTGGGATAAAAGGAACACCATAATAAGGAATATAATTTAAATGAGGAGGGGTTTTTGTGATCTTTGTATCTGTTTGGAAGTGGAGTAAGTGAAATCAGATGCATCAGCTATTGGGTAGTAACTACCAACTTTGGCTGGTTTTGCACTCATGACCCAGAGATACTTTCATCCCTGAGTACATCCAGAAGGGGTGGGGCCTCAGGCAGAAGGGGCAGGGCTGGGGGGGTTATCATCCCCCCAGCCAGCCCTTCAGTGCTGCCTGACCTGTGTCATCAGGGGCTCTGGCAGCAATTTAAAGGGACCAGAGCTCTGGCTGCTGCCATGGTAGCAGTGGCCAGGAGCCCTGGGCCCTTTTAAATTGCCGGCCCTGGGGCAGCTTTCCCTTTTGCCTCTCCCACCCCCCAAGTAGTCCTAGAGGTGGGCAAAAGGGGCAGTGATGTTAAACTGCTGCCATGGCAATGCTTTAACGTCATATGTGTATGGGCCCGTACCAGCAGCCGCCTCTTACCAGTACGCTGTACCAGCCCACTTTCACCTCTGTCTGTACTAGTAATCTCCAGAGATTCCCAGTACCTGCACTGAAGGAAAGAGATTATTTTACATTTTGAATGGAGGGGTAAAACTTGTATGAGGAAATACTGGGAGATCCTTTTGATAATTCAGTTGCCGAGGAAGAGCAATCCCTATGTCTTGTGTCACAAAAGGTGCCAACAGCACAGCAAACAAAAACAGTGTATGGTGATGCTAATGGCATTGAACATGCATTTCTAATTCCCTTACAAAAGTTTCACTGACTGAGAATGATGACTCAGTGTTCTAGAGCAGGATAGAGACAAGGATGCCATCTCACTAAAGGCACATAATCAATTTTCCGCTAAATCAGTTCTGCGCTGAATGATGCTATAATAATTTATGAGGAACAAACCAAGTACGATGGGGCTGAAGCATAAAATACCTTTCATAGACCATATGAACCTATAATTAAATTCAGCTGTAGCATAAAGGTCAAGCAATGAGGTATTAATAAAGCACCCAGGATAAGTAGCTCACTGAATTTGACTTTGTACAACTTTCTAAAATATAGATTCACACCATCATGTTGTAGTTTGGCCAATCGAGTTCACAATACTACATCAGTGTGTCTCCTTCCTTTTCAAAGGCTTTTAATTTAGAATGCAAACAAAATAATAAATTAACACTAGACTAGTTTGCATTTCTGTCATCTCAGCTCTCCCAGGAATGTTAACACTGGACTGCATTTACTAAAGATAAATATTAAAAACAACAAGGAGTACTTGTGGCACCTTAGAGACTAACATTTATTTGGGCATAAGCTTTGGTGGGCTAAAACCCACTTCATCAAATGCATGGAGTGGAAAATACAGTTGGAAGATATATAACAGTACGTGAGAAGATGGGAGTTGCCTTACCAAGTGGTGGGGGGGTTGAGACAATTCAATTAAATTGGGCTATGATCAACAGGACGAAAAATCACTTTTGTAGTGGTAATCAGGGTGGCTCATTTCAAACAGTTCACAAGAAGGTGTGAGTAACAGTAGGGGAAAATTAGTTTTTAGTTCTTGTAGTGACTCATCTATTCCCAGTCTTTATTCAGGTTTCTCAGTCTGTTTTTGAAGTTTTTTGTTGAAGAATTGCAACTTTTAAGTCTGTTAGTGTCCAGGGAGGTTGAAGTTTTCTCCAACTGGTTTTTGAATGGTATAATTCTTGACATCAGATTTGTGTCCATTTAGTCTTTTGCATAAAGACTGTCCAGTTTGGCCAATGTACATGACAGAGGGGCATTGCTGGCACATGATGGCATATATTACATAGGTAGATGTGCAGTTGAATGAGCCCCTGATGTGGCTGATGTGATTAGGTCCTATGATGTCCCTTGAATAGATATATGGACACAGTTGGCAACGGGCTTTGTTGCAAGGATACGTTCCTGGGTTAGTGTTTTTGTTGTGTGGCGTGTAGTTGCTGGTGAGTATTTGCTTCAGCTTTGGGGGGCTGTGTATAAGCGAGGACTGGCCTGTCTCCCAAGGTCTGTGAGAGTGAGAGACTGTTCTTCAGGTTAGGTTTTAGATCCTTGATGTGCTGGAGAGGTTTTAGTTGGGGGCTGTGGGCGATGGCTAGTGGTGTTCTGTTACTTTCTTTGTTGGGCCTGTAGGTGACTTCTGGGTACCCTTCTGGCTCTGTCAATCTGTTTCTTCACTTCAGCAGGTGGGTATTGTAGCTCTAAGAATGCTTCATAGAGATCCTGTAGGTGTTTGTCTCTATCTGAGGGGTTGGCACAAATGTGGTTGTATCTTAGAGCTTGGCTATAGACAATGGATCGTGTGATGTGGTCTGGATGAAAGCTGGAGGCATGTAGGGAAGTACAGTGGTCAGAAGGTTTCTGGTATGGGGTGGTGTTTATGTGACTATCACTTATTTGCACTGTAGTGTCCACGAAAGCTTATGCCCAAATAAATTTGTTAGCCTCTAAGGTGCCACTAGTACTCCACGTTGTTGTTTTTGCTGATAGAGAGTAACACGGCTACCACTCTGAAACCTAAAGATAAATATGTTCATGCAAAGTTGCATCTTTATTTGTATGTCCGATATTCTGAGTACATATTCTATCAATAAGAAGAAATTACATAATTAGGCAGCTGTAGTCTAGCTCTGTTTTGGGGTGTGTGGCTGGGAGAGGAATGGATTAGCAGTAAGGAAAATTAAGCAATGACACCTTTTTGCACAAGATCCTGGCATCCATTAAGGCTGCTTTGCACAGCTATGGCTAACTATGGGAATGCTTCTGAAGTAGGGGAACCCCTATCTTGCAGAAAGCAAGACCTCTACAGAACACCCTACCATTCTTTTCCATTGTAGTTGATGTGGATGGATGGAAAGGGGACAAGGTCTGAAGTGTCATTGCAACTGGCTCAGTTTTCAGCAGCCTGGAGGCTTCCTCAAGATTGAACTAGTGCTCAAACTGCTGGTCCTGAGGATTCAAGTAGTTGTGTGGAACACAATGCTTGCTGTGCACCTAGAACAATAGGCCTCTCTACCTAGATGAGTTTGCAGCGTGAACAAGGCACATGTCCTACTGCGATAGCAATGCAAACTTCTTCCTTACTGAGCTATTGGTCATATGGATGGCCCCTAAAATGTATGTTTCAGAGTAACAGCCGTGTTAGTCTGTATTCACAAAAAGAAAAGGAGTACTTGTGGCACCTTAGAGACTAACCAATTTATTTGAGCATGAGCTTTCGTGAGCTACAGCTCACTTCAATCAAGTGAGCTGTAGCTCACGAAAGCTCATGCTCAAATAAATTGGTTAGTCTCTAAGGTGCCACAAGTACTCCTTTTCTTTTTCCCTAAAATGTAGTTATTTTTATCTATTATTAGAAACTGACACACTGCTTCGCAATGGACTTGGCTCAAGTAAAACCTGTCCTTGCCCTGAAGAGCTTGCAGTTTAAAAGCCAGAAACAGATAAGATTTATTTACTTGAATCTTCTTTATTATATAAAAAGTACCCCCCAGTGTACATGGCACTGTTTCATCAGACAAAACAGTTCATACCCCAGAGCTGCTTGTAGTCTAATTCTGACAGATAAAATGCAAACAATGGCCACCTATCTTTCTCACCAGGTCTTGTTTTCAGATGGTGTGTGCAAATCAGCCGTGTAGTTCCACTCATTGCCTCCAGCATGCTCTCTCCAGGATTTCAGTTTGGACTTTGCCACCTCCCCTTGCAATTCACTCTCTGAAGGGTGACTTCCAGCTGCACCGTGTACCACACAGGCATTTCACACTTGAGAGAACACACATGCACACAAACCGAGAGGGGACACTCACATGGTGCATAGGTGCTTTTCACCCACAGTGAGGAACACACTAGTCCATTTGTAACAAACTACTGCAGATTGTGAATCTCAACTCTTACTCTAGAGATAAGTTATTTAGTGTCAAGCTGCCACAGCATCTGCTTTCCCCCTCCCACCCTGACACACACATGTTTTCCTCTTTACTGCTAGCTCTTTGGGTGATGGAGGTAAAAAGCGGTTTCATGAGTTTGGGGACTCTGAAAAAAGAGGAAAGTTAGGAAAGATAATTTTATAAACTGGGAATTTCAAGAGTAAAGGAATTAAAATGCCAAATTCTCACTGAATGTCAGTGGGTGCTTAACTCCCTTGGGATCCTTTGACAATCTCACCCACATTCAGGGTAACCAGAGTTGTAGAGCAAGGGGCTTTGTACCCTTTCCCCTGTTCCTATGTTACCTTTCTCCTAGCCATTACTTTTCATAGTGAAAATTACCCTACCTGCTCCTACCTGAATTCTCTCTCACTCTAGAGAATTACCCTCTCACCCTTATGAGGGGTCAGGATTAAGTCCTGTTGACAGATTACTGGGAATAAGCTTTCCATGCTGTACCTACTTGATGTAAATGAAATTCATCCCTGTTCAGTGGATCAGTACAAGGCCTACACACCACTTGAGGCCATCATTAAGGGTGTCAAACCAGTATTTTTTTAACAAGCCTATATGGCTTGTGTACATGTCCTAAAGAAGGATTAGATAAGGTTTCCATATTTTAAACATAATCTAACACAGGTGATGTCATGCTGTTTGAGGCACACGAGCGAGAATGTCAACCTCATGGCATACTGTTAAGAAGCAGGGCACAAACCCCAAACTGCTAGTGAGTTCTGTGGTGAGATTTCACCAACCAAATAACAAACGTAAGCTTCTCGGGCACTATACAGCTATAACATGGAGTCCCAGACAGCCCCCTGGGCATTCCGGTCTTTCTTGGCACCTAGGCAAGCTTGACTCTGTGCTTGATGGTCACTTTACATCAAAGATCACAAAATATTCAGGTTACTCCCAGTCCCAAAGGACCAGTCACTTACTTCAGATCAGTTTGCACCTCAGATTTCATTCCAAAGAAAATGTTTGTAGCCACTTGCATAATAAAGTAACCAAGCATTTATTAACTAAGAAAAATAAATGAGTTAGCTACAAGGTTAAAACAGGTAAACATACACACACCACTGAGTTGAAGTCTTAGGTTTCAGGTGGTGATAGAGTTGCTGAAATATGAATCATAGAATATCAAGGTTGGAAGGGACTTCAGGAGGTCCTCTAGTCCAACCCCCTGCTCAAAGCAGGACCAATCCCCAATTAAATCATCCCAGCCAGGGCTTTGTCAAGCCTGACCTTAAAAACTTCTAAGGAAGGAGATTCTACCACCTCCCTAGGTAACACATTCCAGTGTTTCACCACCCTCCTAGTGAAAAAGTTTTTCCTAATATCCAACCTAAACCTCCCCCACTGCAACTTGAGACCATTACTCCTTGTTCTTTCATCCGCTACCACTGAGAACAGTCTAGAGCCATCCTCTTTGGAACCACCTTTCAGGTAGTGGAAAGCAGCTATCAAATCCTCCCTCATTCTTCTCTTCTGCAGACTAAATAATCCCAGTTCCCTCAGCCTCTCCTCATAACTCATGTGTTCCAGTCCCCTAATCATTTTTGTTGCCCTCTGCTGGACTCTTCTCCAGTTTTTCCACATCCTTCTTGTAGTGTGGGGCCCAAAACTGGACACAGTACTCCAGATGAGGCCTCACCAGTGTCTAATAGAGGGGAACGATCACGTCCCTCGATCTGCTGGCAATGCCCCTACTTATACATCCCAAAATGCCATTGGTCTTCTTGGCAACAAGGGCACACTGTTGACTCATATCCAGCTTCTCATCCACTGTAACCCCTAGGTCCTTTTCTGCAGAACTGCTGACTAGCCATTTGGTCCCTAGTCTGCAGCGGTTCATGGGATTCTTCCGTCCTAAGTGCAGGACTCTGCACTTGTCCTTGTTGAACCTCATCAGATTTCTTTTGGCCCAATCCTCCAATTTGTCTAGGGCCCTCTGTATCCTATCCCTGCCCTCCAGTGTATCTACCTCTCCTCCCAGTTTAGTGTCATCTGCAAACTTACTGAGGGTGCAATCCACACCATCCTCCAGATCATTTATGAAGATATTGAACAAAACTGGCCCGAGGACCGACCCTTGGGGCACTCCACTTGATACCAGCTGCCAACTAGACATGGAGCCATTGATCACTACCTGTTGAGCCCAACAATCTAGCCCTCTTTCTATCCACCTTATAGTGCATTCATCCAGCCCATAGTTCTTTAACTTGCTGGCAAGAATACTGTGGGAGACAGTGTCAAAAGGTTTGCTAAAGTCAAGCAACAGCACGTCCACTGCTTTCCCTTCATCCACAGAACCAGTTATCTCTTCATAGAAGGCAATTAGATTAGTCAAGCATGACTTGCCCTTGGTGAATCCATGCTGACTGTTCCTGATCACTTTCCTCTCCTGTAAGTGCTTCAGAATGGATTCCTTGAGGACCTGCTCCATGATTTTTCCAGGGACTGAGGTGAGGCTGACTGGCCTGTAGTTCCCAGGATCATCCTCCTTCCCTTTTTTAAAGATGGGCACTACATTAGCCTTTTTCCAGTCATCCAGGGCCTCCCCTGATCGCCATGAGTTTTCAAAGATAATGGCCAATGGCTCTGCAATCACATCTGCCAACTCCTTTAGCACTCTCGGATGCAACGCATCCAGCCCCATGGACTTGTAAGCGTGCAGCTTTTCTAAATAGTCCTAAACCACTTTTCTCCACAGAGGGCTGGTCACCTGCTCCCTATGCTGTGCTGCGCAGTGCAGTAGTCTGGGAGCTGACCTTGTTCATGAAGACGGGCAAAAGCATTGAGTACATTAGCTTTTTCCACATCCTCTGTCACTAGGTTGCCTCCCTCATTCAGTAACGGGCCCACACTTTCCTTGACTGACTTCTTGTTGCTAACATACCTGAAGAAACCCTTCTTGCTAGCTAGCTCTATAAGTCTTTTAGGGTTAACCCTGGTTTAGTCTGGGGATCTCTTGCTTATGTTTAGGAATTTTTGCCCCTGCGAGTCCAAACGGCCTAAAGATTTTAGTTCCTTCTGGTCAGGGATTTTTATCTCAGTCTCCCCTGCTCAGTACAAGCTGATGGAACAAGTGTTTCTGCACATTATCTTCTTCCTAAGTGTACAGGTAGCAATCAACAAAGTCCTTGTTGTTTGACTACAATGGGCCATTTGATTCAATAGTCCTTCCTGATGGGCCAGAGCTAACATTATGGATATAAACTAATATTTCAGATGTGTTGATGTTTCTTTCCTGACAGGATTTACAGTTACAGAACAAACATTTATAATATCTGTATAAGATTAATGCATGTAGCAAATTAAACTTTTCATAAAGTCTAAACACATTGTTACAAGGCTAATATTTTAGCAATATGAACACATAGGTGAGTCAGACTGGTTTCCACCTGTGCATTTGATAGTGTTCATGTGAGGCATAGAGACCTTGGCACCTGGTCTGCCAGCATCACAGGAGCATTTCTGCATAAACTGGGGGGGGGAAAGCAAGTGATCTACTTTTAATTATTTAAAGGAAATAGAGGCCTGCTTTTAGGGTTCTTCTCTTTAGCACCCCCCACCTTTCTCTCCAAAAGCAAGGGCCGTCGAATAAAGATTGGATGATTTTTTGAGGAGCTGCTGCTCTGCAAACTCTCCAGGTTATGCTGCCTGCAGATTGGAAATGTGCTCTGACCTCCCAATGTCTGGAATGTGTTTTTTTTCAAATTTAGGAGTGACAGGGCAGGGTTTCCTGGAAACAACAGACTTTCAACTCCAAAAAAAATTTATTTTCTGGCTGGGGAATAAGCAAAAGAAGGCTCCATGACGGGAGCACTAGCTCAGTGCACCTAAGGAACTATACTGGGTCTTATTTGCTTCAAGTGCTTTACGTTTTTGCTCAATAGCCACATAAGTGTTGCAATAAGAAAATAAAAGAAACATTACTCAGACTGCAAGAGAAGACAGAAAAAAAAACTCCCTCAATAACATCAAATGGAAAAAATGATTTGCTACAGAGGATATTAAATGCTGTTGAGCTACACCCTGGACCAGAACATTAACCATTTTTATTTTGACATTTTTTGTTTTAATTTTTGCTTTTCTAAAAAATCTGGTTAAGCTTCTTGGGGAAATCACTTTAGAATATCCCGGGGAAGGGGCAATAGTGTTTAGGGCTAACCTATACCTTTGAGATACAGCCATGCATAGAGCACCGTGAAGCTGCGTTACCACATTGAGAGCTTGGGGCTGGACTGATTTCCGCAGCAGGGGGAGGGGCAGGAGGGAAGCAAAGGCTGCAGCTCTTAGTGTAGCCAACTTGCTCTATGAGCCAGTAGAGATAATTGAGGAGCATTACCCTGTCTCATGCCCACTCAATTTGTGGTGCTGGGTGCCCCAAAATGCAGATAGAGAGCTTTCCTGGGCACAGAGGCCATAATTGTCTGGCCTTCATGCCCTGCAAAGGAGCACTTAACTTCAATTGTGGAACATTTGTGAGAGCGCTAGCTGGTCACATGGTGTTGGCTCACCTTTCTCTCCAACTGTTAAATTGCATTAAAGGCAGTTAAAATACAGCAAACACTTCCCTAATTTTCCATGTAAGCAATTGGCATGGCTTCCACAGGCATAGTGTGCAATTGTGAGGGGCAGGAGACTCACTGTTATACCAGTAAAATAAAAACCAGCAGGATCTGACTAAAGGGGATAAGACACAATGTCACATTGATTGTGAATACAAAAAGAATCCTAGTAGGCAGTCAGTTATAGCTATAACATTTCATTCAGTTTAACATTCATTTCACGTTCATTCGTTCGTACACACACGTTCTGTAGCTGCTGTATAGTTACCAGTCCTGAATGTAGCTTGAGTTCATGGCTTGTGGCGGCTCACTGGCCAGGAAAGCAGTGCACAAGGAAGAATCATAGAATATCAGGGTTGGAAGGGACCCCAGAAGGTCATCTAGTCCAACCCCCTGCTCAAAGCAGGACCAATTCCCAGTTAAATCATCCTAGCCAGGGCTTTGTCAAGCCTGACCTTAAAAACCTCTAAGGAAGGAGATTCTACCACCTCCCTAGGTAACGCAGTCCAGTGTTTCACCACCCTCTTAGTGAAAAAGTTTTTCCTAATATCCAATCTAAACCTCCCACACTGCAACTTGAGACCATTACTCCTCATTCTGTCATCTGCTACCATTGAGAACAGTCTAGAGCCATCCTCTTTGGAACCCCCTTTCAGGTAGTTGAAAGCAGCTATCAAATCCCCCCTCATTCTTCTCTTCTGCAGGCTAAACAATCCCAGCTCCCTCAGCCTCTCCTCATAAGTCATGTGTTCCAGTCCCCTAATCATTTTTGTTGCCCTTCGCTGGACTCTCTCCAATTTATCCACATCCTTCTTGAAGTGTGGGGCCCAAAACTGGACACAGTACTCCAGATGAGGCCTCACCAATGTCGAATAGAGGGGAACGATCACATCCCTCGATCTGCTCGCTATGCCCCTACTTATACATCCCAAAATGCCATTGGCCTTCTTGGCAACAAGGGCACACTGCTGACTCATATCCAGCTTCTCGTCCACTGTCACCCCTAGGTCCTTTTCCGCAGAACTGCTGCCTAGCCATTCGGTCCCTAGTCTGCAGCGGTGCATGGGATTCTTCCGTCCTAAGTGCAGGACTCTGCACTTGTCCTTGTTGAACCTCATCAGATTTCTTTTGGCCCAGTCCTCTAATTTGTCTAGGGCCCTCTGTATCCTATCCCTCCCCTCCAGCGTATCTACCACTCCTCCCAGTTTAGTATCATCCGCAAATTTGCTGAGAGTGCAATCCACACCATCCTCCAGATCATTTATGAAGATATTGAATAAAACCGGCCCCAGGACCGACCCTTGGGGCACTCCACTTGATACCGGCTGCCAACTAGACATGGAGCCATTGATCACTACCCGTTGAGCCCGACAATCTAGCCAGCTTTCTACCCACCTTATAGTGCATTCATCCAGCCCATACTTCCTTAACTTGCTGACAAGAATACTATGGGAGACCGTGTCAAAAGCTTTGCTAAAGTCAAGAAACAATACTTCCACTGCTTTCCCTTCATCCACAGAACCAGTAATCTCATCATAAAAGGCGATTAGATTAGTCAGGCATGACCTTCCCTTGGTGAATCCATGCTGGCTGTTCCTGATCACTTTCCTCTCATGCAAGTGCTTCTGGATTGATTCTTTGAGGACCTGCTCCATGATTTTTCCAGGGACTGAGGTGAGGCTGACTGGCCTGTAGTTCCCAGGATCTTCCTGGGATCTAGGGTCTCTGTTGGGCATGCACTGATGCCCTTCCATCTTGGCAGCAGAATGTTACCCTTCAAAGTCTTCCATC
Source organism: Lepidochelys olivacea (assembly GCF_965140295.1). Classification (NCBI taxonomy): domain Eukaryota; kingdom Metazoa; phylum Chordata; order Testudines; family Cheloniidae; genus Lepidochelys; species Lepidochelys olivacea. Next base: position 35,883,518 of record NC_140411.1, on the reverse strand, counting down.
TCCCCCATCCTTTTTGTAGGCTTTAGTTTCAATCCAGAGCCTATAGGTCTTGCTGTGTCACACTGCCTCTGGGTCTGGTGTGAGTGATCACCCATCAATTGCAGACACGACTTTCAGCCTAGGACCTGGCTTTGATGTTTTTTCAGTTGTACTTTTGTTCTTTTCTTTTGAGGGTGGACTCTTCTTACTTTGTCATGTTGTTGTCTGCATCTTCAGCCGTTGGGTGTTTACACTTTATTTCATCAGGACAAGCTGGGGCTGGAGGTTGATTGCATCATCCATCCATACCTCATTCACGCATCTAAACTAATAAGATTACAGCAGGGTTTTGCAAAAATGAAGGTTACAGCAAGCTTTTACAAAATGGAGTGAGCATTTTAAAATGGAGTTGGGACAAGTTAAAATGAAGTTTGAATTACACTATGGACAAGTATAAGGAATGGCAAACAGTGAGCAGAAGTTACAATGTTGAAATAGGTTTCAGAGTAACAGCCGTGTTAGTCTGTATTCGCAAAAAGAAAAGGAGTACTTGTGGCACCTTAGAGACTAACCAATTTATTTGAGCATAAGCTTCCGTGAGCTACAGCTCACTTCATTGGATGCATACTGTGGAAAGTGTAGAAGATCTTTTTATATACACACAAAGCGTGAAACAATACCTCCTCCCACCCCCCTCTCCTGCTGGTAATAGCTTATCTAAAGTGATCACTCTCCTTACAATGTGTGTGATAATCAAGTTGGGCCATTTCCAGCACAAATCCAGGTTTTCTCACCCCTCCCCCCCACACACAAACCCACTCTCCTGCTGGTAATAGCTTATCTAAAGTGTTGAAATAGTATAAGTTTCAGCGATTTAAGCAGCAATTGGATTGAAAGTGAAACTCAATTAGCCAGTTATTGGGGTAACCGGTTTTATGAATGAATGTTGTTTCATTCACAAAACTTTGCTTATGAAGTTATATTAATAAAGTGAACAATTAAAAAACAATTTCATTGATCAGTTCTACATCACTCAGTTGTGAATAGGCGGGCATGTAGTTCATAAGGCTGTTTCTATTAAAATGTGGCCTGCTCTATGAAAGTACCAGTGATGTAAAGGTGTGTGTGTATTGCACCCCACCCCAAAAAAATAAAATGAAAGAAGCGCTAAGGTTGCTAAGTCAGGCACTCAAAAATTAGCAATAAGATTGCCTGTGCAACCTTCATTTGACACCCTTGTCTGTATGCATTGACCATGATTAATTACATAATCACATACTATTTTTTTCCACACGATGCCTGTCTCATCCAGTGCACGCTTAGTGAGCAGGTATTCAATAGTTTGTTTTAGCGTCATTGTTCAATGCATGGTCCAAGACCTTATTTATTAGCTGCTGTGATGCTTCCTAGGGCTACCTAGTGTCGTGAGGCACCTCCCTACCACCTTCTGTTAGTGTGAGGAAGCCTCCTTTCTGCCTGCTAGGGGTCAGTCTCATAACTCCACTGTCCAAGGCAACATAAACAATCCCCTCTAGCTCTTCACAGGCCCTCCTGCCTGTACAGGTTAGCGACAAGCACCATCCACCCCCTTAGCCCACCCAGCATCTCCGTGGAATGTCCAGGGCCTGCTCCACTGGACAAACAGTGTTCACAGATCTGCTGCTTCCAAGGACGCAGTGCAGCCCAGCTTACCAGTTACACCTCAGATCGCTGCTCTGCTTAGCACACAGCACTTAGGCACATTTATAGTGAAACCAAGAATAGGTTTATTTTAGCAAAGCCTAGAGAGTCAAAGTAATAGCAAGCAGGAGTACTGGAAACAAATGGTTACAGATGAAATTATAATATGCATTCTGGATCCTACACTTAATTAACACAATATTGTCATGTCTAAGAAAATATTGTTCACCAGTGCTTTACAGGCAGGCTGGCTGTGACCCTTTTCTCATGAGACAAACCATACTGTCAGCTTGCCTCACCAGTGAAAGATTCAGGGAGTCTCTTTGTACCCCCAGATATATCAGAACAATCCTTTGTCTGTATTCATAAACAGAATGCTCTCTGCTGATTGTTCCTTCCTGTGGCTTTCCTCTCTTGTTGATTTCACTTCTTGATTAGCATCTGGCTCAGTATGCAATAGACTGCCCCCTTTGTGAAGTGGAATACACATGACCAGACAGGGAGGTAAGGGTCTGTTATCTCCTGTCTCAAATGAGCATGTCTGAGGCATGTCCCTTTCTGGTCACCTGCCTCACCTTCAAGACCTTAAGAACATCATTTTCAGTATAGAGACATAACTGCTTAAATATTATCCTTACACACATTTCACAATGTTTATGATGACCAGCAGGCTACTGGCTCTTGGTAGAGATCTTACATGCCACCCTTCTGTGAACTAGTATACATATATCTGACTAGGGTTGCCACCATTCTAATGGCTGGTAACTGGACCCCTGAGGCCCTGCCCCGCTCCACCTCTTCCCTCAAGGCCCTGCCTGCTTCTCTGCCATTTTCCCCCAAGGCCTCGCCCCATTGCTTGCAGGGTCTTCACCAGCATGCAGAGGCCACCTTGCTCACAACCTGTGGGCTGCACAGGGCCATGCGCTGCCGCAAGAGCAGCCTGGCCCCGGAGGAGGCCGCTCCTGTGCTGCCTCCTTCCTTCCGTTTAGGGTTGCCACCTTTTACACAGATGATGATAAAAAAAACGGACATCAGGGCTTGTCAAATGACACCTGGAGACACCAGCCAAAACCGGGACTGTCCAGGTGAAAACGAGGCAGATGGCAACCCTCTGTCTGACCCACGGGATCCCTGTAAAACCCTATGCATCCCCTGTTTCCTCTGCCAGTTGGTACTAAGGGGGCCCTGGGCCATATTCACTATTCAAATTATTTCTCTCCAAGTTCCCCCTGAGTCTGGCCTTGCCCCCTTTTGCTCAAATCCCCAGCCCCCTGACTCCTGTCCTTGTCTCCTTCTGTCACTCCCAGTCCCATCCCCATCCTCACCTCTCTGCTCTTCACCCCTTTGCATTCAAGTCAGGATGCTTCCTTCTCCCCATCACTGCCTGGTCTCCAATGGGTGAGAATTGAGACCACAGTGGCCCCCAGCACCTGGAAGGAGTAATTGCAAGTATCGGTTGTTGAGTCCCTGCAGCCCCAGGATGGAGAGCATGCTCAGTGACTCTCTTGGAATAGCACATATGCAGTCCAGGGCTGGAGCATGCTTAGTGCAAATGGAATCTTTGAGCGTAATGCTCCTAGCCTCTAGCAAACCTCTTCTGAGCATGTGTAAACTGCAATTTTCAGAGGCTTATCTCTTGGCCAAATTTAGGAAGATTTTCATGGGGAGAGCAGAAATCACATTCCTGATCCAAGGATAACACTTCTGCCAAATTTCAATCCCCACTTCAAAGCCTGATAGAGCTTCTCAATGAAACAGTTGTATGAATTTATATATGAGAAATATTAGAGGGAAACACTTCAGTGTTACACTTGTGCATTTGACTTCCTTCTTTGGCTTTTTAAAAAAAACTTGCGTAATCAATATGAACAACATTCTTTAGGTGCTGAACAACTTCTTTGCTTCAATTTTCCCATAAAACGGGTAAGATTCAGTTATTTAAAATAGAGTATCACTTAAATAAAACCACACCTGCCATGATTGTCTTAGTAAACACAAGACAGGTTCTAAAATGTCCATAAATGCTATATATTGTAGCTCGTTCTACATTCAACATTAATACTGAGTATTCCTTTGTACTCTCTTTAAATCTAATATTTTTTTTCTGTTGCTTATTCTTATTCTGATCACTTATTTAATTAAGATTCAAGTTCCTTTTCTTTTGGTAACTTCTCTGCCCCAGCTTGTTCAAAAGCAATACTATTGACTCTTTAAAAAGAATCAGTTGATTTCTGGGGCTTCCATTGCTGTTATTGATCATGGAGGTCATCTATAGGACTCATTACTAAGGCAAAGCCTGTAGGTCACTACAATACACAGTTAAGCACTGTAAAAACATGGCAGAGTGATAGAAATGAGTGGAATACTTCCAATTTGTCACTTGAAGGGGGTTTTGAGATCTGTCAGAACTTCAGCTTATTCAGCAGTCACTGATTCCAGCGAGAACAGGCCAGCAATTCTCTTTAATACTTGGATGGCCAAGTAAATCCTGTTGCCCCATTGCCTCACTTGCCAATTCTCCCATTGCTTTATTTTCAAGATTACAAGCTATTTGGACCTATTTCATGTACTGTGTATGTATATCTTCCTACTGTATTTTCCACTTCATGCATCTGATGAAGTGGGTTTTACCCCATGAAAGCTTATGCCCAAATACATTTGTTAGTCTCTAAGGTGCCACAAGTACTCCTCATTGTTTTTATTTGGACCTATGTAATTCTAAATTCCTTGACCCTATTTTCCTTTCATGAGGTTTTAGATGTCTGGTTATATTGAACTGGCTAATGTTGTGCATGCGGCAGACCAAAATCAACAAGCAGTTGCTTGGCTCTGACAAGTACCTGGCTTCTTCAAGAGTTTATGGAAATTAAGGATCATTTTACACCTTTGACATCTTTGGTTAGTTTCTGGCACTCTTCTTCAGGGGAACCATTACATACACTCTGCCTGCTCTTTATCACACTGTTAAATGTCAGATTCTATCACCATTACTTGCATTAAATCCACTTGTGCAAATAGCCACATAGAGGTGGATGTGACTCAAAGTGGCAGAATCTGGCCCAAAAAGACAAACTACCACCTCATTTATAACTTCTTATTCCTCTCCCTAAGTTTTGTTACACTCCTGTGCCAGGCCCTTCAAGCAAATAAACTGACTGAAATTTTCCAATAAAGCTTTGGGCAGGGCCATATAACTGAGACAGCACTTGTGAAAGTCTGCATGCCTTCTACTCTTAGGTATCTGTCTTCAACATCTGACATGGTGCTTATGTATATGCTTTGCACAATAGTGTAATCCAGTAAATTAAGGGTAAGTCTACATTAGCAACTTTTGCCACTATAGCAAAGTCAGTTAGGGGTGTGATTTTGTGTGACCTTTCTATACTAGCAAAACCCCTAGTGTAAACACAGTTATTACTGGCATGAAAATGCATTTTCCAGCATAGTTTATTTCACTCACTGAACCAGTATAAGATACACCAGCAAAAGTACTTTTTGGCAGATATAAACTACGTCCACGCTAGGAAAGTTTGCCAGTATAGCTTTACCAGCAAATCTTTTCTAGTGTAGACCTGGCCAATGGGCTAATAAATTCTGAAATGTCTGAACATGGGCTAGATCCCCTGGGGGTCATAAAGTGAGAGCTGGTAGTTTTCTTTGCATCTGAAGAATCTAGTTTGAAAACGAGTTTAAAAAACTAGCTTCTGCAGACATAATATTCTGCTGTATATAGTCTAGATGAAAAGTCATGAGACACTGAGAAGATGAACATGGTCTCAAGTAATGGTCTCAAGTTGCAGTGGGGGAGGTTTAGATTGGATATTAGGATAAACTTTTTCACTAAGAGGGTGGTGAAACACTGGAATGCGTTACCTAGGGAGGTGGTAGAATCTCCTTCCTTAGAGGTTTTTAAGGTCAGGCTTGACAAAGCCCTGGCTGGGATGATTTGACTGGGAATTGGTCCTGCTTCAAGCAGGGGGTTGGACTGGATGGCCTTCTGGGGTCCCTTCCAACCCTGATATTCTATGATCTGCCAGAGTTGGCATCTATATTGTTCTCTGAAACCTTTTGGTCTTTTCTTTGGTATTTAACCAAAACCCTTATTGAAAAGTCTTACAGATTTATATAGAGGTAAAACCAATATAACAGGAGTGGCCAGACCGCAGCTTGCAAGCAGCATGCGGCTCTTTTACAGTTAAAGTGTGGCTCGCAGAGCCCCCACATTCCCCACCTACCAGACTGGGGTGGGGAGCTTGGGTCTTCATCCCTGTGGTAGGGAGGTTGGGCTAGAGTCTTCTGCCCAGTGGGGACAGCAGTCTAAGCCTTCAGCCCTGCAGGAGATGCCTACCAGGGCTCGGGGCTTCAGCCCCGGGGGTCACACCTGCTGGGGCTTCAGTAGGAGTGGGGCTGAAGCCCTGAGCCCCAGCACGTGCCTACTGTGGGGCTGAAGCTCCGAGACCCACCTCCCTACAGGGTAGAAGCCCTAGCCCCAGCACGCTGCCGCAGGGCTGAAGCCCCAAGCCCCACCAGGTGTGCCCAGCTCTTGAACTTCAGAAGATTATAGTATGCAGCTCAGAGGGTCAATAATTTTGGCCACTCCTGCAATATAATATATACTTTAATAATGTTCTATAGAAATTTAATACAAAATGCTAACCTTTTTTAGATTTTGTGGACTTTGAGTTCTAAAAATGGGTTTTGATTCTCTATTAAATTCTGTAGAATGCTCAAAATAAACCTATGAAATAGTTATTTTGTGTTTCAATTCTATATGATTTGTATAAGGAAGTTCAGCATTGGTTATGAAAGTGTAAGTGGATGATCTTAGATTGGTGTGTATATATAGAAGACTCAATCTAGTTATTGATATGTATCCGAGAACCTCATAAACATTAATTTATCCTTGCAACATTCTTGTGAGTTTAAAAAGTATTGTCTCCATTTTATAGATGCAGAACGGAAGCACTAAATGACTTGCCCATAGTCACATAGGAAATGTGTGGCTAAATCATGAATTGGACCCAGATTTCCTGAGCCTCAATCCAGTGTTTTACCCAAAAGATTTCCATTCCCATCAACGGCTGCTTTTAATCACCGTCAACTAGTGTGCAGGAGTGTACCATTTGATTAGAAATACTCTACATTTCAGTACTGTAAATTCATCTCTTTTGCATTGCTATTTATTATCATTATACTTTATGATTATTCAGTAATTTGTGACTATCACAGTGTGGTAGCCTTGGGACTAATGCAGATTACCCGGTAATGAAAAGATATGTGACTAACTTGCAGTAATTAGTGTAGACACAAGCTGGTTAAATTCTTTTCAAGTGCTAAAATGGTGGTCACAGATACAGATGATATGTCTTAAGAGCCTTTGCCTGTATTGCCAGCTGAAAAGAGGAAAGTAAATACAAGAATTAGCAAGAGACCTGGTGGGTCTGAAAGGCTGATAACCATGAGAATTTTCACCTGATCACTAGTGCCAATATAGGAAAACCCATGAGTCTGCTCTGGAAAGCTTCCTGTGACAGTCTAAAATACTAGATCTCTTTAGTTTTGGAAAGAAAAGTTTCATCAATGAAACTAGTACCATGCAATGAAAAGCTAAGATGCACACCCCCGTTCATACATTTCATTTTGGATGAAATATGCTTTGCATACAAAAGACTGCTGAGATGAACCTGTGAAGCTGATCACTTTGTTCAATTGCAAAGCACTTACTTGGGGAATAGGTGCTTTGAACAATAATGTAATCCAGCAAATAAAGCCTTAATGAATTCTGAAATGTATAAACATAATTTAAGCTGGACTTCATGTGAGCTGTTGTATTATAATTAATTACAGATGTCCCCTGATTATAAAGTGAGAGCTGTTTACAAGTTTGCACTTGAAAATTCTAGTGTAAAAACTGCAGGACCCAGATACTATGGGAATGGAGGCCATTTTAAGATAGGCGATGTTGATATTAGAGTTGGAATACGCAGTTTACATAATGTGTTTGAGCATCCACTACTGGTGAGATGGAGTGAATGATCTTATTCTCTTATCAGTGAGCAGCAGATTCACATGGCTATAATGTAGCTGTGGTATTGCATAGAATGCACTTCCATTCTGAATGGTCCTTCACAAGTCTTCTTCCTTTGTCATGAGTCAGTGTGGGAGGATCTAGTCTTCTTAAATCCCTCAAAATGGCATTTTCCAACCTCACTCATGGCCGACCTCATGCTCCACTTCCTTTTACCTCAACTCTGTAAACATTCTGTAGAAGCCTACCTTCTTCTGCATGCTGGAAATGATCCCACCACTTCAGTCATCTTGTCCTCAGCTAGTTGTTAGGATATAGATATTCAGGCCTGTCTGTAAAGGCCTATACTCTAAGAAGTTAGGTGTATTCTTATCACTTGGCTAGTGATAGAGGTATAAAAGAAAGAATCAAAATCACTGTCTGCTGGTGTAAGGGCCTTCTCTTACTGTGACAGTCTGAGGCCCTGTTCTTAGGCTAAGGCCTTTGGCTAAGCAGCAGAGGCAGCCATAAGCTGGGAAGCAAACAGTCACATCCTCACATTCCAAACTAGTCACACTGAAATAAGGTGCTATTGGGCTGTTAGGCACTATCAGGACAGGATTGTATTCCTATCACCTCCAGAGAAAGGGAAGTGCCTAGAAAATGTAAAAGGAAACTTAGTTTGATAGCATCCTGTCTGGCAAGAACTCACTTATCAATAGCTGGGATGTGAAATCCTCACTTCTGTATTGTCTTGTCATTATAGTTCCCACTTTGCTGTTGTTTGTCTGTATAATCTCTGTCTGGTTCTGTGATTGTTCCTGTCTGCTGTATAATTAATTTTGCTGGGTGTAAACTAATTAAGGTGGTGGGATATAATTGGTTACATAATCATGTTACAATATGTTAGGATTAGTTAGTTAAATTTCAGGAAAATGATTGGTTAAGGTATAGCTAAGCAGAACTCAAGATTTACTATATAATCTGTAGTCAATGAGGAAGTGACAGGGTGTGGGTGGGGGTGGGCATGTGGGTGTGTGTGATGGGAACAGGGAATGGGGGTAAGAAAATTGGAATCATGTTTTGCTAAAGGGGGAAATGGGAACAGGGAATGGGAGTAAGGAAGTTGGAATCACGTTTGGCTAAGGGTAGGAATGGGAACAGGGACACAGGTGTAAGGCTCTGTGGTGTCAGAGCTGGGAAGGAAGATAAAGAAGGAAACTGGAATCATGCTTGCTGGAAGTTCACCCCAATAAACATTGAATTGTTTGCACCTTTGGACTTCGGGTATTGTTGCTCTCTGTTCATGCGAGAAGGACCAGGGAAGTAAGTGGGTGAAGGAATAAGCCCCCTAACACTAGTGCAAGGCTGAAACTTGTTGGGATTGTTTCAGTGTCTCATCTGTAACAAAATCAAGCCAACGAATGTTAAGAGTATGCCATAACTTTTGATTTTGAAAACTTTCATTTTCTCTCAATTGTTTTTAATAGCCTTTTTTCTGCTCCACCACACTGAAGACTCATATCTTAGCTGTCACACAGACATCTTGCTGCCTAGAGGCTTTAGAAGACCCTGAAATGCCATTGATGCAAAACCAATCCGACTTGTAACTTCTTCAGTTATAGAACTTCCTGCTGTCAACTTACTACCCAAACAAATAAAACTATTCACCGATTTTTTATGTCATTACAAGCTATGTGCAAAGTTGGTAGACCATTCATTTCCATTTTATAGGAGGCATACACAACTTTACTTTTATCACCACTGATCTTAAGTCCCATAGATTGCTGACCAACTATAGCTAATGAAAAGCTGTGAAAATTGCACCATCTCTTCAAACAAGGTAGGTATCATCCACATACTTGAGATCCTCTAAAGATGAGACTTTAAATTTCACACTTTCTAGTTTGGACTCCATCAGTTTTGTCATCAGGTAATCTATTAAAACATTAAATAATGTAGATGAGAGAATTTTTTGGCATCCTCCTGATTCTACAGAAAACCAGTCTGTAATTCAACCATTGACCCTCATACGACTAAATGTACCAGGGCAAAGTTCCTCCACTAGGCACACTAAATCGTCAGTCACCCCATACTGACACAGCAGTAACTACAGTGCTGATCAACACACTGCATCAAAAGCAGTTGCAAAGCCTAGAAACATGATGTTCGCTTACTTTTGTCACTCTCTTGTCATTTTTCTGTAACATTCTGCAAAGCATATATGGCATGGACTGTGGCAAAGCGTATATGTGGCGCTCTCTCAGTTTATGGTTGAGACAGTATTTCAGTTGGTTCAGCAGTATGATTGCAAACACCTTCCCTGGCACTGACAGTAGCATTAGTCCCCTATAATTTGAGCAATCTGATCACTTTCCTTTTTTAAAAAATAGGATGATGCAGCCTCTTTTCTAATCTTCTAGAACATGGCTGCTTTGCCAAACTTTTATGCGGACTAATGTGAAGCCAGGAAACTAAAATCTGGACCTCCAATCTTAAATAGCACTGCTGGAATGTAGTCAAGGCCAGATACTTTATCCCTGCTTGACTGCAAGTATTGCTTCCTTTCCTGTCACTGGCCTGTTTGCTGCTGGGTTCATTTTTGAATGAAGTTATAGTTTACCTCTCGGTGGAGATCTGTTAATTAATTTGCAAAACTGCTTAGGCCAGTGGTTGAGCTGTGCGTCGATATCCTGGCAGTGTTTTCTATTCTTGTCCTTATGTGGTGGAAGCTATGATAATGGACATCCAATTAGGACATTCAGAGTCTCAAATACGCATTTCTGGTCATGTCTTTTAGAAGCTTCCTCAGTGTGCTGTGCCATACTCTTCCACTATTGATTATGGTGATTCTGACAGGCACTCTTACCTGCTTGTTGAAGACATTTCTTTTCCTGTACTACTCATTTGCTTGGGTTGGGTAGCATCTTACTCCACAAGTGCTCCTAAAGTAGTACTATTTGTGAATAAGGTATTGGAATCTAGACCTGATTGCCAGAAATCAACTCCTCTCTCCTTCCCTACCACATACCTTGATTTATCCTCTTCCCCACAATCTCCCTCTCCCTTTGCTGCAGCCCCAAAACATTTTCCCCTGCCAGCAAGCATTTGCTGTATAATTTATTTTTCTTTTAAAAAAAATGGCTTGGGTGCCTTCTGAAGTTTCTGCTGTACTCGGATTACACTTCTCCAAAATATTTGTTTTAAATTGACAGATGCAGATTGTAGCAACATGCTTCTTTCACCCCTCCAAGACTTCTGCTGAGACTGGATTTGAACTCTCAGCACTGAGGTGTTGCACAGGTTTGATGACTGAAATGTTTCTCCCTTCCCCCCACCCCCCAGTTTCTCAGGGATAGCTATCAGCCCCCTCGGCCTCTCTTTCAGCACATGCTCAATGTAATCAGTTTAACTTGTGGGTGTTAAGGACATGCCTAAAATGAGAGCTAAACTCTTTTACTGATAACATTATGATTTTTTTTCTCCCCTCGGGGACTAATGGGCGGCTGGCAGGCTGTGGGGGCAACTCTTGAGCAACTGAGACCCTGGTGCAATTACCACAGTCCTGGCTTGGTCCCGATCTGTGAGCAAAATTATGTTGGTAGAATTAACAAAATTACAAAAAACCTGTTTTTTTCAGGGGGACTGTATCTCTGGAACCCCTGGTCAAATGACCCCAAATTTGGATCACTCATCCTAGCAAGCGCCCCATTAGGCACGCAACATTTCAAGCACTCTGAGTAACTGCAGTTTTTGGAGCACTTAAGAGTCGAATTTGTTGCTATGTATATACACACAGCAGAAATCTGTAAATATGTAGATGTATCTGTACAATGGGTATAAAGGATTTTAGGGATGCATAGCATGACTTCACACTGCACGTATTCTAGCTCATAATCTTTCCCTAGTGTGAACTAGTATGACTGGAAGATATAAAAACATTCATTTTATACTGTATTCCAACTGGACAAAGGCAAAATAACAAAAGCAAACATACATTTGGCCACATCTGTGAAATTCCGCTAGTGTCCAGATTACTATGGCACAGTCTCCATTGAATGGGATAAGCTAAGGGAAAAACATGAGTTTTACATATACATATTCCCTTTCTTATTGCAGAAAAGATGTCCTGTTCTCAAAGGGAAGTTGCTCCAGAGCAGCAAGCTGATTAAAGAGGTCAATGGAAAGGAAGTAACAGGGCATTGCCCAGATCTGTCAATCTGCTGCTTTACCCAAAAGACTACAGCTCTATGCTGAACTTTCAAGAATCTATTAATTTTTCCTACACCAGATTCAATGAAGCGGGATTGAATATGAAATCAGAGAATGACGTGCATATTTCCCACTGCATAAGAAATATAGGAATTATGGCAAGAGACCACCCTGGCTTAACCAGGAGATTTTCCAAGGTCCAAAACTTAAAAAAGAGGCCTAAAAAAAGTGGAAACTATGTCAAATTACTAAGGATGAATATAAAAATATAACGCTGGTATGTAGGGACAAAATTAGAAAGGCCAAGGCACAAAACGAGATTAAAGACATAATTGAGATAGGGACATAAAGGGTAACAAGAAAACATTCTACAAATACATTAGAAGCAAGAGGAAGACCAAGGACGGGATAGGCCCATTACTCAGTGAAGGGGGGAAACAATAACACAAAATGTGGAAATGGCAGAAGTGCTAAATGACTTTTTTGTTTCAGTTTTCACTAAAAAGATTAGTAGTAAAAAGATAGTAATGATTGGACATCTAACATAGTGAACACAAGTGAAAATAAGATGGAATCAGAGGCTAAAATAGGGAAATAAGTTAAAAATTGCTTAGACAAGTTAGATGTCTTCAAGGTCTGATGAAATACAACCTAGAATACTCAAGGAGCTGACTGAGGACATAGCTGAGCCACCAGAAGATGGGAGAAATTCCAGAGGACTGGAAAAGGGCAAATCTAGTGCCCATCTATAAAGAGGGAAGTAAGGACAACTTGGGAATTACAGACTAGTCAGCTTAATTTCTGTACCTTGAAAGATAATGGAGCAAATAAATAGCAATCAGTTTGCAAACACCTAGAAGATAAGATCATAAATAACACTCAGCATGGATTTGTCAAGAATAAATCATGTTAAACCAATGTAATACCCTTTCTTTGACAGGGTAACAAGCCTTGTGGATGGAGGAAAGCAGCAGCTGTGGTATATCATGACTTTAGTAAGATTTTGATACTGTCTCTCATGACCTCATAAACAAACTAGGGAAATACAACCTAGATGGAGCTACTATAAGGTGGGTGCATAACTGGTTGGAAAACCGTTCCCAGAGAATAGTTATCAGTGGTTCACAGACAAGCTGGAAGAGCATAGTGAGTGGGGTCCCGCAGTGATCAGTTCTGGGTCTGGTTCTGTTCAATATCTTCAACGATTTAGACAATGGGATAGAGAGTACACTTATAAAGTTTTGCAGGATGATACCAAGCTGGGACGGATTGCAAGTGCTTTGGAGGATAGGATTAAAATAAATGATCTGGAGAAATGGTCTGAGGAAAATAGAGTGAAATTCAAGAAGGACATGCAAAGTGTTCGTTCCTAAGTGGAGTAATCAGTTGCACACATACAAAGCGGGAAATGATTGCCTAGGAAGGTATCTGGGGGTCATAAAGGACCACAAGCTAAATATGAGTCACCGGCCGTAACACTGTTGCAAAAAAAGTGAATGTCATTCTGGGATGTATTAGCAGGAGGTTCACTTCCTAGATACTACAGTGCTAATAAGCAATGGTCACATAAACACCACCCTATACCGGAAACCTACTCACTGCTATACTTACCTACATGCCTCCAGCTTTCATCCAGACCACACCACACGATCCATTGTCTACAGCCAAGCTCTAAAATACAATCACATTTGCTCTGATCCCTCAGACAGAGACAAACACCTACAGAATCTCTATCAAGCATTCTTAAAACTGCAATACCCACCTGCTGAAGTGAAGAAACAGACTGACAGAGCCAGAAGGCTACTGAGAAGTCACCTACTACAAGATAGGCCCAACAAAGAAAGTAAAAACGCCACTAGCCATCACCTACAGCCCACAACTAAAATCTCTCCAGTGCATCATCAAGGATGTACAACCTATCCTGAAGGACGACCTCTCACTCTCACAGACCTAGGGAGACAGGCCAGTCCTTGCTTACAGACAGCCCCCCCAACCTGAAGCAAATACTCACCAGCAACTACACACCACACAACAAAAACACCAACCCAGGGACCAAACCCTGCTACAAACCCCAGTGCCAACTCTGTCCACATATCTATTCAAGGGACACCATCATAGGACCTAACCACATCAGCCACACCATCCAGGGCTCGTTCACCTGCACATCTACCAATGTGATATATGCCATCATGTGCCAGCAATGCCCCTCTGCCATGTACATTGGCCAAACCGGACAGTTTCTACGCAAAAGAATAAATGGATACAAATCTGACATCAGGAATCATAACATTCAAAAACCAGTAGGAGAACACTTCAGTCTCTCTGGTCACTCAATAACAGACCTCAAAGTGGCAATTCTTCAACAAAAAAAGATCAAAAACAGACTCCAACGTGAAGCTGCAGAACAGGAATTAATTTGCAAACTGGATACCATCAGATTAGGCCTGAATAAAGACTGGGAGCGGTTGGGTCATTGCAAAACCTAAACTTAATTTCCCCAATACTAATTTCTCTCTACTGTTACTCACACCTTCTTGTCAACTGTCTATAATGGGCCACTCTCTTACCACTTCAAAAGTTATTTCTCCTTCCTTGGTATCCTGCTGTTAATTGATTTATCTTGTTAGACTGACCGAACACTTGGTAAAGCAACCCCCATCCTTTCATGTATTTATACCTGCTCCTATATCTTTTACTTCATACATCTGATGAAGTGGGTTCTCGCCGACAAAAGCTTATGCCCAAATAAATTTGTTAGTCTCTAAGGCCTCCTCGTGTTTTTTTTTTATTAGCAGGAATGTTGTAAGCAACACGAGAAGTAATTCTTCCTCTCTATCCTGTGTTGATTAGGCCTCAACTGGAGTATCATGGCCAGTTCTGGGCACCAGGAAATGTGAACAATTTGGAGAAAATCCAGAGAAGAACAACAAAAATTATTAAAGGTCTAGAAAACATGACTATGAGGGAAGTTTGGAAAAAATAAATGGGTTTGTTTAGTCTGGAAAAAGGAAGACTGATGGGGAAATAACAGTTTTCAAGTACATAAAATATTGTTACAAGGAGGGAGAAAAATTGTTCTCTTTAGCCTCCGATAATAGGACAAGAAGGAATGAGCTTAAGTTGCAGCAAGGGCGGTTTGGGTTGGTCATAAGGAAAAACTTCCTAACTGTCAGGGTGGTTAAGCACTGGAATAAATTGCCTAGGGAGGCTGTGGAATCTCCATCATTAGAGATTTTTAAGAGCAGGTTGGACAAACACCTGTCAGGGATGGTCTAGTTAACACTTAGTCCTGTTGTCAGTGCAGGTGACTGGACTAGGTGATCTCTCAAGGTCCCTTCCAGTCCTATAATTCTATTATTCTATATTATATCTTTGGCCCTAAAGTGTTTGTCATTTTCTATTTCTCTGACTTCCTTCCTAATTCCTTAATTTAGATGATCAATATCCAGATTCCTTAGACTCTCTCAGAAGACTACTTTCTAAGTAGTTACCTCTTTTTGTTTGTTTTTTATTTATAATACAGTAGGACCTAGAGGCCCAACCAAGATCAGGTTCCCATTAGCCTAGGTGTTAGCACAAACTCAGATGGCTAGATCAGTATTTTATGATCTGCTCTGGACAAGGGGCAGCCTAGAAAATAGATTGTGACTCTTTGAGTCACAGTGTGCCTCCCTGTCTACCTTCTTCTCTAATGAGGATATAAGTATGGAACTATGCATTCCGTTTTGGCAGAGAAAATCACATTTTTAAGTTCTATCTTGGACGGCTTGACTTTTTTGGCAAAACTGAGCATGTGTCTCATTTGCTCTTGCCCAAAGGTTCCTCTGCGCAAATGGGACCCATCCAATTTTTCCAAAAAAATTTCCGTCGCATCAGCTCAGGCAAGCGGCAAGTCCAGGCAGCTCAGGCCAGCCCCACGTGGCGGGTCTCGTGCAAACAGTGATGCCAGGCAACTTGGGCGAGCGGTTACTCAGACAGCTCAGGTGAGCAGTAACTCCGTGTGCCATGCAGCTGGTCTGAACTGCCTGGCATCACCACTTACTGGTGTCCCATTTTCATTTAGGGAAATACGGTCAGCCTAGATATAACTGTGTTGGGCCTATACCTGGTGCAGGCCAGCATGCTAGCACAGCTGTGCTGGCTGGCACATTGGGGATGTGCAGCCATGGCTCCAGCCAGTCCCAGCCCCATCTCCACCCCTTTTTGCTATCCTTTCCTCTCACTCTCCCATTCCCCTTCTCTGCAGGGAAGGAGTGGGTCTTCCAGTGTTTTTGTATCGCTTCTAGCAATACAAATAAATAATAACATGCCATCCCTGTGGATTCTGAGCACTAACCAGGAGTATATAAGCATACAAACCGTCAAAAAGACTGCATTCCTCATCCACTGTACCTTGAGAGACTTCAAGCAAAGATCTCCATTCTCCCTTCTACTTTTTCCTACTCTTTGCTGCCACAAGATTATGATTTATGAAGGGAAGAGCAAGACAGCACAACACTAATTTATTGCATTAATAAGTGTCATCCAAATATCATTTTATTCTCCTCAAGCTATTAATCTGGGCCATGAAATTACTTTGCCTGGAAGTTTTTTATCTTGGCTTTTCCACAAGTGCATTGGATCTTACAAAATGGCTTTAGAATTCTATACACAAATGGAGATTTCTCATGGGCTCTCAGTGATGCCGTCCCAAAGTTAATAATTTTCAGTACAAGGACTGAAACTGGCTGTTGATAATGCTTCTTTGTAAAACCGTATTAAATCAGATTTCTCCTCTCCACTCTTATCAGGCCTATAGATACATCCACATACGTAATAGCCTTTTTTGTCTGTGTCTCTGTGTCCCTGTTATTCACTGATTCACAAGTAGTTTGCAGAGGAATTTGGGGTATAATGAAAGAGGGGAAAAAAGGGAAGGATACTGAAGTTGGAATCCTATCATTCAGCACTGAACTATTTACAAAGCAGCAGGGGGGAGAATATAAAGTATGAGAGGCAGGACAGACTGAGAAGAGAAAGGGGAGTGTCTCTGATGTTACAGTCCCACCAACCTGTGATGTTTTTCATCGGTGCCAGCTAATTCCATTTCATTACAGCAATGACACTCTTAGTAGCACGTTTCTAGGGTATCTAGCCATGTGATTTATAATGCTGCCCATGGCATGGAAAAATGATCCCAAATGCCATGCTTGTTTTGTCGTCTTCTTTAAGTATTTCACATCAGGTGATGATATTTGTTTTTCAGCATTATTAAAGTGCTGAGAGGATGGTTATTGGTGGGGGGGGTGGTTATTTTTTATTTGGCCATTTTGCTTGTCATCCATCTTTCTGGAGCTGTGTCATGGATCCATAGCAACCAATTCTTCCTGTCAGCTTACCTTGTAGATCCAGTGCTCGCCAAGAAATCCAGAGCTGAACTCTCCAGTATTCACTTAAAATGTTGTTGGTTTTGGGCCTAGGTTTTTGAAGCAAGCTTTCACTTTATTAGTTCTTTCTGATGAGCAGTTCATTGTGTGGGTCGTTCACAATAAAAACTAGTTTTTGGGTGAGGATTTGCAAAAATGGCAAAACCAATTAAAGCACAGAACTTAGCTCTTTTTCATTATCCAAACACCTAGGATTGTGGGGGGAGGGGGAGCAGGGGAAGGGAGTGAAGGCAGGAAGTGGAAAGACCCTTTTTAACAGGTTCTTACACATCCATATTGTCTATCCATCTGTCTCAAGGTTTTGTATAGCACCCGTTATTGTCCTAAGTATCATATGAAATTCTCTGTGTATTTTCAAAGAAAACTTGGGCCAAACACAATATATCCCTTTAATAACTTTTGTAAGCAACACTTGCTGTTGTGTTACAATACACATGTACATAAAATGGGGATTCCATCATCCTTCCTACTATGAGGGGCAATGGGAAATTAAATGTCTGCAAGGTGAACCTCATAGGAAATTTCTCCCAATTGTAGTTTATTCTGCCCAGGGAACAGAATACAGGGCCCACCCCGAGATGCCAGAGATCTGTCAGTGTTTAGGAAAGACAGCAAGGTCATCTGCATGGAGGCTCTGTGCGACCATGGTGGTTCTGAGTCTGTGAAACATTCTCCACTCACCACTAATCTAGCAACCAGGCAACACTGGAGCCAGGTCTGTAGAAGGTTCTGCAGCCAAAGGCTATGGCCAATCTCAAACATAGACATACTACAGCCACAGGCTGAGCTCTTATCAGGTGCAGGAAGCATGATTTGTTTTCCTCTTCCCTTCCTATATGGCATGCCAATGCTTTCCCTCCGTCTCGTGTTATCCCCCAGTCTGCTGGAGAGGTCTCTACTGCAGTCTAGTGTAGGAGACACCATGTGCAGAATATCCCCTCAACATATAGACCTCAGGGACACAACTGGGTCCTTTGAGATGAAGGCATCTGTAGTGAAAACAGAAGCAAATGTTCAGCGACAGATCCCATGTGTGTTCTGGCCAAAGTCTTCCGTGCATGAATTAACTTCAGTGACTTTGTCCCTTAGCAGAACTCATTCATCACTGAGATGTGAGCAAGTTCCAGATCCATGTATGATGCATGGTTTCTCAACACAGCTGAATGGGTTAACTTCTCTCCAGCTGGTCTCAGCACTAAAAAAAAACCAACAACCTTAAAATAAAGCAAGAACAAAATCTATCTCTGAGAGTGAGTGCAGTGCTCAACACACCACTTAAGCCTCGCACTTGTACTGTGTGGAAGAGTTGCAGGCAAAATAGCGAACCAGCTGAGCGGCGAACAGCAGAGAGGCTAACAGAGGGAGTTTGCCTGGGATCTGTCTGAGAGGAGGTATGCTAAGGGCTGCATTAGGGAGGCTGTGTTGGTGAGTATCTGAGTGTCTGTTGTGGGGACAGTTTGACCCTGTGCTTGACTGGTTGGTTGTTTGAAAAGTGTGATTGGGAGTGCTTTGTTCCTGGTGAGCCTTGAGTGGGCCTGATTGTTATAAAAAGCCAGTCAGCTGCGAACCAGCTGAGCGGTGAGCAGCAGAGGCTAACAGAGGGAGTTTGCCTGGGAGTTCACCCTGGGAGAGCCCACCAAGGCTTACATCTTTCTGGCTTCTCCGAGTAGTTACTACAACTCCTGAGGAAGCTCGTAGAAGGAAGGTAATATGGATGGGGAGTGCTCAGCTGTTGTGACCTGCACTGGATGTGCCATGTTTGTCTTTCTTGCACAGGACAGAAGCGACTTTGTCTGTACAAAGTGCAAGCTGGTCTCCATATTGGAAGAGAAGGTTCAAGGTCTGGAGAAACAAGTATCAACCCTGCGTTGCATAAGAGAAACTGAAAATTTCCTGGACAGATGTCAGGATATGCTTCTACGGGCACAATGTTCTGAAGATTCAGAGCAAGCTGCGCTGCGGGGACAGGAAGATGGTGAAGAAATTTGGCAGCATGTGACCTCCAGAAGAAGAAAGGGGAGCTTCCATGTACCAGCAGCGCAGATACAGGTAAGCAACCGTTTTCAGATTCTCTCCACAGGTACTAATGCAGAGAGTGGACTAGATGATACATCTGAGGGAAGGGAACAGAAGGAGACTCCGCCGATTGGAAGGCATGAGATGCACTGTCCTAGGGTTGGGAGTTCCATGACCACTGCTCCCAAGAGAAGAAGGCGGGTGGTGTCGTCGGGGACTCTCTCCTCAGGGGGACTGAGTCATCTATCTGCCACCCAGATCAGAAAAACTGAGAAGTCTGCTGCTTGCCAGGAGCTAGGATTCACGTTGTGACGGAGAGACTGCTGAGACTCATCAAGCCCTCGAATTGCTACCTCTTCCTGCTTCTCCAATGATAATGGGAGCACCAATGATGGGCACCAATGATACTGCCAAGAATGACCCTGAGCGGATCACTGCAGACTACATGGCTCTGGGAAGAACGATAAAGGAGTTTGAGGCTCAAGTGGTGTTTTCATCCATCCTCCCCATAGAAGGAAAAGGCCTGGGTAGAGACCGTCGAATCGTGGAAGTCAACGAATGGCTATGCAGGTGGTGTCGGAGAGAAGGCTTTGGATTCTTTGACCATGGGATGGTGCTCCAAGAAGGAGGAGTGATAGGCAGAGACGGGCTCCACTGAACGAAGAGAGGGAGGAGCATCTTCGGAAGCAGGCTGGCTAACCTAGTGAGGAGGGTTTTAAACTAGGTTCACCGGGGGAAGGAGACCAAAGCCCTGAGGTAAGTGGGGACGTGCGATACCGGGAGGAAGCAAGAGCAGGAGAATGCCAAAGGGGAGGGCTCCTGCCTCATACTAAGAAAGCAGGACAAACAGCAAGTTATCTCAAGTGCCTATAAACAAATGCAAGAAGCCTGGGAAACAAGCAGGGAGAACTGGAAGTGCTGGCACTGTCAAAGAATTATGACGTGATTGGAATAACGGAGACTTGGTGGGGTAACTCACGTGACTGGAGTACTGTCATGGATGGATATAAACTGTTCAGGAAGGACAGGCAGGGCAGAAAAGGTGGTTGCGTTGCATTGTATGTAAGAGAGCAATATGACTGCTCAGAGCTCTGGTATGAAACTGCAGAAAAACCTGAGTGTCTCTGGATTAAGTTTAGAAGCATTAGCAACAAGGATGATGTCGTGGTGGGAGTCTGCTATAGACGACTGGATCAGGGGGATGAGATGGACGAGGCTTTCTTCTGTCAACTAATGGAAGTTACTAGATCACAGGACTTGGTTCTCATGGGAGACTTCAATCACCCTGATATCTGCTGGGAGAGCAATACAGCAGTGCACACACAATCCAGGAAGTTTTTGGAAAGTGTAGGGGACAATTTCCTGGTGCAAGTGCTGGAGGAACCAACTAGGGGCAGAGGTCTTCTTGACCTGCTACTCACAAACCGGGAAGAATTAGAAGGGGAAGCAAAAGTGGATGGGAACCTGGGAGGCAGTGACCATGAGATGGTCGAGTTCAGGATCCTGACACAGGGAAGAAAGGAGAGCAGCAGAATACAGACCCTGGACTTCAGAAAAGCAGACTTTGACAACCTCAGGGATCTGATGGGCAGGATCCCCTCGGAGAATAACATGAGGGGGAAAGGAGTTCAGGAGAGCTGGCTGTATTTAAAAGAATCCTTATTGAGGTTACAGGGACAAAGCATCCCGATGTGTAGAAAGAATAGTAAATATGGCAGGCGACCAGCTTGGCTTAACAGTGAAATCCTTGCTAATCTTAAACACAAAAAAGAAGCTTACAAGAAGTGGAAGATTGGACAAATGACCAGGGAAGAGTATAAAAATATTGCTCAGGCATGCCTGAGCAATATCAGGAAGGCCAAATCACACCTGGAGTTGCAGCTAGCAATAGATGTTAAGAGTAACAAGAAGGGTTTCTTCAGGTATGTTAGCAACAAGAAGAAAGCCAAGGAAAGTGTGAGCCCTTCACTGAATGAGGGAGGCAACCTAGTGACAGAGGATGTGGAAAAAGCTAATGTACTGAATGCTTTTTTTGCCTCTGTCTTCATGAACAAGGTCAGCTCTCAGACTACTGCACTGGGCAGCACAACAGGGGGAGGAGGTGACCAGCCCTCTGTGAAGAAAGAAGTGGTTTAGGACTATTTAGAAAAGCTGGACAAGCACAAGTCCATGGGGTCGGATGCGGTGCATCCGAGAGTACTAAAGGAGTTGGCAGATGTGATTGCAGAGCCATTGGCCATTATCTTTGAAAACTCATGGCGATCGGGGGAGGTCCCGGACGACTGGAAAAAGACTAATGTAGTACCCATCTTTAAAAAAGGGAAGAAGGAGGATCCTGGGAACTACAGGCCAGTCAGCCTCACCTCAGACCCTGGAAAAATCATGGAGCAGGTCCTCAAGGAATCCATTCTGAAGCACTTACAGGAGAGGAAAGTGATCAGGAACAGTCAGCATGGATTCATCAAGGGCAAGTCATGCCTGACTAATCTAATTGCCTTCTGTGATGAGATAACTGGCTCTGAGAATGAGGGGAAAGCAGTGGACGTGTTGTTCCTTGATTTTTGCAAAGCTTTTGACACCGTCTCCCACAGTATTCTTGCCAGTAAGTTAAAGAAGTATAGGATGGATGAATGGACGATAAGGTGGATAGAAAGCTGGCTAGATTGTCGGGCTCAACGGGTAGTGATCAATGACTCCATGTCTAGTTGGCGGTCAGTATCAAGTGGAGTGCCCCAAGGGTCGGATCTTGGGCTGTTTTTGTTCAATATCTTCATTAACGATCTGGAGGATGGCATGGATTGCACCCTCAGCAAGTTCGCAGGTGACACTGAACTGGGAGGAGAGGTAGATACGCTGGAGGGTAGGGATAGGATACAGAGGGACCTAGACAAATTGGAGGATTGGGCCAAAAGAAATCTGATGAGGTTCACCAAGAACTAGTGCAGAGTCCTGCACTTAGGACTGAAGAATCCCATGCACCGCTGCAGACTAGGGACCGAATGGCTAGTCAGCATTTCTGCAGAAAAGGACTTAGGGGTTACAGTGGATGAGAAGCTGGATATGAGTCAACAGTGTGCCCTTGTTGCCAAGAAGGCCAATGGCATTTTGGGATGTATAAGTAGGGGCATTGCCAGCAGATCGAGGGACGTGATTGTTCCCCTCTATTCAACATTGGTGAGGCCTCATCTGGAGTACTGTGTCCAGTTTTGGGCCCCACACTACAAGAAGGATGTGGAAAAACTGGAAAGCGTCCAGCGAAGGGCAACAAAAATGATTAGGGGACTGGAACACAGGACTTATGAGGAGAGGCTGAGGGAACTGGGATTGTTTAGTCTGTGGAAGGGAAGAATGAGGGGGGATTTGATAGCTGCTTTCCACTACCTGAAAGGGGGGTTCAAAGAGGATGGATCTAGATTGTTCTCAGTGGTAGCAGATGACAGAATGAGGAGTAGTGGTCTCAAGTTGCAGTGGGGGAGGTTTAGGTTGGATATTAGGAAAAACTTTTTCACTTGGAGGGTGGTGAAACACTGGAATGGGTTACCTAGGGAGGTGGTGGAATCTCCTTCCTTAGAAGTTTTTAAGGTCAGGCTTGACAAAGCCCTGGCTGGGATGATTTAGTTGGGGATTGGTCCTGCTTTGAGCAGGGGGTTGGACTAGATGAATTCCTGAGGTCCTTTCCAACCCTGATATTCTATGATTCTATCCACCTACTGGTGCCTTTGCAGGCCTTGCATGCTGCAGAAGGAGTCTCTGTGCTCACCCCATTGAAGCAGGTACGGCGGGTTCAGTGCTTCAGACCAGGGATGGGCTATGGAATGGGCCTTGGAATCAACGTTTACACTGAAGTGGCCTAAATGCCACATATTAGTGGTATGGAGGGGCTCTGGCTACTGCTCCAGAGTTCATGGTCAGAGATACTGCAGATTTACTCCGTGACTTTAGCGCTGATGGTGGATTTCCCCTCTACAGCCCATGCATACTTCTCCCACACAGAGTCCAGTTAGTATGGCTTTTTATTGCCAGTCTTTGTCTCAAGAGAAGGTGAGCCTGGAGCCCCACTGCATCACACTAATGACACTCAAATAACATACATCTTGGAAGAAGGAATATAAGTCAAATTTACAAGATGGGGGGCCTGTTTCCAGGACTTCAGTGGGGGTAATGGTAGATAACACTCTGAACATGAGCTCCCAGTGTTGTGCTGCAGCAAAGGGGAAGAACACAATCCTTTGATGTATAAGCAGGGGAGTATCAAGTAGGAGTTGGGAGCACTGTTCCCTCTAAGCTGTGCGTGTGTGCGTGCACACACAAATCCTAAACCCCGCGTATGTGGCAAAATGCTGCACGCACAAAAATTTGCACAGAAGAAATTTTTTGCGCACAGGGCCTGTCAAAAATTAGAGGGAACATTGGTTGGAAGGTAGTGTTACCTCTGCATATGGCATTGTTGAGACCATTACTGAAATAGTGTGTCCAGTTTTGGTATCTACATTTCAAAAAGGATGCTGAGAAATTGGAAGGGTTTCAGAATAGAGCTACAAGAATGATTGGCGGTCTGGAAAACATGTTATAGTGAGAAACTTAAGAAGCTCAATCTATGTAATTTATCCAAGAAAAGGTTAAGAGGTGATTTGATGATGGTCTACAAGTACCTGCATGGGGAAGAGATCTCTGATAGCAGATGGGCAGGTCTTTAATCTAACAGAAAAAAGGCTAACAAAATTCAGTGGTTGGAATCTAAAGCACAAATGCAGACTGGAAATAAGGCGCACACATTTAATGGTGAAGTAATTAGCCATTGGAACAACTTACTGAGGCATGTGGTGGTGTCTCTATCACTTCAAGTCTTTACATCAGGACTGGATATCGTTCTAAAAAAATATGCTATAGACCAAACAGAAGGAATTACGAGGTGACTTTCTATGGTCTGTATTATACAGGAGGACAGACTAGGTGTTCATAATAGTCCCTAGTGGCCTTAAAACGTATGAATCTGTGAACTTCACTGAAGGCAGTGGGGTGACACCAGCCTTTAGCTAGTGTAACTTAGCGGAGAATCAGGCCCATATAGCTATATCTGTGCTAGAGCTTAATAGAAGCAAGCCGATGGGTTAGAATATCAATTATTTAAAATAAACTTGCACACAAAAAGGCACCTACCTGATTTACAGATTCACGATAAACAATCCAAGAGGTCATTCACCACTAACTATAGTGTAGCATCCAATACAGAGTCCGCCCTTTGCCCATCACTATGGGCCAAACTGTGGACCCTTTACCCAGTTTGGTGAGGAGTTAGTCACCCATTAATATCAGTGGGACTACCCGTACATCAATGCGAGTAAAGGGCTCACAAGTTACCCCAAGAGTGCAGGTCTTAATACTAAAACAGAAATATCTCAGAACATCTTACTGCAGAATTTTTTTCTTCTGTGTACACCCAGGAAAAAAAACAAGTGTCAGAAATATCTTGTGCAACACTTAGACTAATTATACTAAAGACTCTAATTAGTTGAGTTTGCTCACCTCTCCTGCCAAGACTAGCACCAATGACTGTGTGTGTGTGTGTGTGTGTATGTGTAAGATTGGATGATGGGATTTGAAAAATGAAGTGTTAAGGATTGTAATCAGTCACAACATAAATATTAACTTAAACCACGACTGAAAAGAGAGACATTCTGCTGCAATACATATAGGACATCCATAAACTCCACCCATAATCATACTTTCCTTTAACTTTTTTTAATACATCACATGAAAAATCTTGCTGAACTCTTACCAGCTGAATTTCAAACTATCCGTCACAGAGCAAACTTTGTCAAACATTTCCCAGCTCCACTGATCTAAAGTCACATTAGATCTATGTCATCTAAAATTGTAGCTTTAACTATAGTAGTAGAATTTCATTCTGTCTGTTAATTAGTCCATAAACTCTTATCTCCCATAGTACGTTTCTCCTGATAAAACTTTCATCCTGGGGGATTTTGACATTCATGTTAATACATGTGATGGATTGTGCATAACTACTACGTTGATCTTTTAAATTTTACTGGAAAAGTCCCATTTGGGAATGAACTGACTAGTTTTTAATCATGAGACAGGGATATTAGATATGTTTCTAACACAAACAATTATATTGCCACTTGAATATTTTATACAGATCATTATTAATGAGTAATATGGCACTTAAAAATAATTAGGACACAAGAGGAAATTAGTTTAGCATGGAAACAAAGCTGATGGCATATTTTCATTGTTGTTGTTTGACTGCAATAGGAATACTGATTTCACTTTTTTTTCTGGTGCCATCTCCTTTATTATATGATTAAATCCAAATAAAAATAAGACCCAAAAGAGGGAGGAGAGACTCTGATTGGGGAGGGCAGCAGGTCATAACCCACATGGCAGGTGCCCTGCAGGGCTCACCCCATGGCAGAATCAGGGGTGCCCACTCCATGACAAGTCATGCCACAGCAGTTTGTTCACAGTGATCCATGCCTTCTGGACTCCTCTGCTAGCTGGAATTCACCTGGTCTGCATTAGACAGCTCTGTGTGGGTGGGGGCAAGTGGGGTCACTTCTGGCTCTTCACAGCTTGTGGTTTGGTCAGGGCACTGTAAATGCCAATGGTCTGCGTGCCCGTGCTGGTGATGTCCCTGGTGTTGGAGTGCTTGGCCAGCTTGGAGAAGGCACTCGCATACTGCTCAGCCACAGCCAGGGAGGCGGCTGCATTGCTATTCTGTTGTGTCAGAGCATCAGCCGGGAGCCAAATAGCTTCTGCTTTGGCCTTGGCCTTGACCAGCATGGCATTGGCCTCCCCAGCAGCTTCTTGATCTGTTCAGCCTTCCCGGCAGCCAGGCTCTGGACCTGCTTCCGCCCCTCTGCCACGTTGACGTCAGATTCCCTGGTCCCCTCTGATTCCACGCTGTCGCCTGTTTCCATCTCTTTGCCTCCACCTGCTTCTGCATTGACTCCTTCCCCTGGGGAGGCAGATGGATGTCCTATATCTCATAGCACAGGCACCAGATAACCAAACAGTCCTGAGGCCTGGTGACTATGAAATTATAGTGACTATGAAATGCTAAGGAGGATTAGAGAGGCTACCAAAATATAGAACTGAATAATAGTGGGAGATTTCAATTATTCCCATATTGACGGGGTACATGTCACCTCAGGACAAAATGCAGAGACAAAATTTCTTGATACTTTAAATGACTGCTTCTTGGAGCATCTGGTACAGGAAAACACAAGGGGAGAGGCAATTCTTGATTTAGTCCTGAATGGAGCACAGGATCTGGTCCAAGAGGTAACTAGAACAGGAAATAGTGACTATAATATAATAACATTTAACATTCTTATGGTGGGAAGAGCACCTCAACAGCCCAACACTGTGGCATTTAATTTCAGAAAGGGGAACTCTGCTAAAATGAGGAGGTTAGTTAAACAGAAATTAAAAGGTACGGGGACGAGAGTGAAATCCCTGCAAGCTGCATGGACACTTTTCAAAGATGCCATAACAAAGGCCCAACTTAAATGTATATCCCAAATTAAAAAAAACACAGTAAAAGAACTAAAAAAGAGCCACCGTGGCTTAACAACCATGTAAAAGAAGCAGTGAGAGATAAAAAGGCATCTTTTAAAAAGTGGAAGTCAAATCCTAGTGAGGTAAATAGAAAGGAGCATAAACGCTGCCAAATTAGGTGTAAAAATGTAATAAAAGCCAAAAAGGAGTTTGAAGAACAGATAAAAAAAAACATTTTGTTATTACCTTTTGAGTTTTTGGCTAAGTACATCAGAAGCAGGAAACCTGCTTAACAACCAGTGGGGCCCTTGGACGATCGAGATACAAAAGGAGCACTTAAAGACAATAAAGTCATTGCTGAGAAACTAAATGAATTCTTTGCTTCAGTCTTCACAGCTGAGGATGTTGGGGAGATTCCCAAACCTGGGCCATTCTTTTTGTAGGTGACAAATCTGAGGAATTGTCACAGATTGAAGTGTCACTAGAGGAGGTTTTGGAATTAATTCAGAGATTTAACACTAGCAAGTCCCTGGGACTAGATGGCATTCACCCAAGAGTTCTGAAAGAACTAAAATGTGAAATTGCAGAACTATTAACTATGGTTTATAACCTGTCCTTTAAATCGTCTTCTGTACCCAGTGACTGGAAGATAGCTAATGTAACGCCAATATTTAAAAAAGGTTCTAGAGGTGATCCCGGCAATTACAGACCGGTAAGTCTAACATCAGTACCGGGCAAATTAGTTGAAACAATAGTAAAGAATAAAAAATTATCGGACACATAGAAGAACATAAATTGTTAGGGAAAAGTCAACATGGTTTCTGTAAAGGGAAATCATGTCTTACTAATCTATTACAGTTTTTGAAGGGGTCAACAAACATGTGGACAAGGGGGATCCAGTGGACATAGTGTATTTAGATTTCCAGAAAGCCTTTGACAAGGTCCCTCACCAAAGGCTCTTACATAAATTAAGTTGTCATGGGATAAGAGGGAAGATCCTTTCATGGATTGAGAACTGGTTACAAGACAGGGAACAAAGGGTAGGAATAAATGGTAAATTTTCAGAATGGAGAGGGGTAACTAGTGGTGTTTCCCAAGGGTCAGTTGTAGGACCAATCCTATTCAACTTATTCATAAATGATCTGGAGAAAGGGGTAAATAGTGAGGTGGCAAAGTTTCAGACGATACTAAACTGCTCAAGATAGTTAAGATCAAAGCAGACTGTGAAGAACTTCAAAAATCTCACAAAACTAAGTGATTGGGAAACAAAATGGCAAATGAAATTTAATGTGGATAAATGTAAAGTAATGCACATTGGAAAAAATAACCCCAACTATACATACAATATGATGGGGGCTAATTTAGCTACAACTAATCAGGAAAGAGATCTTAGAGTCATTGTGGATAGTTCTCTGAAGACGTCCGCGCAGTGCGCAGCGGCAGTAAAAAAAGAGAACAGGATGTTAGGAATCATTAAAAAAGGGATAGAGAATAAGAGGGAGAATATCTTATTCCCCTTATATAAATTCATGGTACGTCCACATCTTGAATACTGCGTACAGATGTGGTCTCCTCATCTCAAAAAAGATATACTGGCATTAGAAAAGGTTCAGAGAAGGGCTACTAAAATGATTAGGGATTTGGAACGGGTCC
Organism: Lepidochelys olivacea; assembly: GCF_965140295.1. Taxonomy (NCBI): domain Eukaryota; kingdom Metazoa; phylum Chordata; order Testudines; family Cheloniidae; genus Lepidochelys; species Lepidochelys olivacea. The sequence continues at coordinate 35,855,024 of NC_140411.1, read as the reverse complement.
CATATGAGGAGAGATTAAAGAGGCTAGGACTTTTCAGCTTGGAAAAAAGGAGACTAAGAGGGGATATGATAGAGGCATATAAAATCATGAGTGGTGTGGAGAAAGTGAATAAGGAAAAGTTATTTACTTGTTCCCATAATATAAGAACTAGGGGCCACCAAATGAAATTAATGGGCAGCACATTTAAAACAAATAAAAGGAAGTTCTTCTTCACAGAGCGCACAGTTAACCTGTGGAACTCCTTTCCTGAGGAGGTTGTGAAGGCTAGGACTATAACAGGGTTTAAACGAGAACTAGATAAATTCATGGAGGTTGAGTCCATTAATGGCTATTAACCAGGATGGGTAAGGAATGGTGTCCCTAGCCTCTATTTGTCAGAGGGTGGAGATGGATGGCAGGAGAGAGATCACTTGATCGTTACCTGTTCAGTTCACTCCCTCTGGGGCACCTGGCATTGGCCACTGTTGGCAGACAGGATACTGGGCTGGATGGACCTTTGGTCTGACCCAGTATGGCCATTCTTATGTTTTTATGGCACCCACAATGCTGGTGTTGAGGGACTCCTGTGCCGCTCCTAGAAGACTTTGTCCAGGGAGATTTTCCCCAGCTCAGACCTCAGGGTGGTCTGGGCCACCTGGGTCACTGCATACTCATAGGATCATCAACTGGCTTGTATTTAACCAGCCTGGCTGGTTTTTTATGGATTTGCCAGTTGCCAGAAAACTAATTTAATCTGCTGGAATTTTTTTTACATGGGTCTAAAGATTTGCATTATTATCGCAATACACTGGGATATCTAATGTTAAACGTTTCTGTGTCCATCTAAAGGTGCTGCAGTGTTCCCACTTTCCACAGTTTAAGTAAGAAAATGATGTTATCCATTTTATCTATATGTGGTCTCTCTCTAGATAGTATAAGTGGCAGCTGAAGGGAGGGAGGGTTGCGGAGTTGCCTTGTAGTTGGGGGTTGAGGTTGTGCCGGGCTTGCTTTGTGGGGTGATGGGTGCTATTTTTATGCTTTTCAAAGATGGTAACCCTATATACTAAGCATCCTCCACCCCATAACTGGCCTTATAGGGGTCCATGATCCAGAGGAACAGGACACCATCTATCTGCAAGTTGACTTATCCAGCGTGATGGCTAACTGTTCCGGGACATTGATGATATCCCGTACTTGAGGCCCTGCACGTACTGAATCTGATCCAGCAGTGGGATGAAGAAATTCAAACGAGGCTCCAAGATGTGGTGAAATCTGCCCACTTGCTCCACCACGTAGACCTCCTGCTGGGGCATGAAGAGCACGACGGTGTTCGTGGGCAGGCTGGAGGGCAGGGGTCAGCCATGCCCAAGGCCCTAGATGCCAGGAGCTCTGCAGCAGGATGTCATTCAGGTATTTTTAATCCACTCATTGGGTTTTTATCACAGTTAAACAAAGTCTTTTTAAAATAACAGTAAATACCAGCTCTTCCTATTCAGTTTTGCACCACTCCTAGGTTGAAAATATTTAAAAGGGTATGCAAAAATTAAATGAGTAATTGATAAGCTTTTCTAACAAAGTAATAATATTAAAGTACAACACAAACTTCTCTCTACAATATTCCACTTGTTACATTTTCTCTCCAACATGTCTAGAGATGTTGGTGCTTTGATTACTTGCCTGGGTACGTTATTCAATTGCCGGATTGATCTCAGAGTTAGGAATATTTTGCTAATGCCTGATTTGACTTTTTCTGTTTTCTAATTTCATATTTTTAGTTTGCATCTTACACCTTTTGTTCCACCCTGCATGTTCCACCTCTCAAATATTTGTTTTATCCATCTGCTATATGCAACTCAGTCTAGCCAGGACATGATTCAGTAAAGGGTGGTGATACATTTAGAGGACGTCTGCATTTTCTTCCTGCTGTCATGTGGTGGTGGTTCTTTTTTTTTCTTTCTTTTTTTTTTTTTGTGCTACACCCTTAGCTTTATTTTAACTCAGTTTTGTAATTAATTCCAATTAACCAAAGGTATTTCAATATGCAAGCGATCAGAACTCAGTCTTGCTCTCCTGCAAGTCAATGTAAGCTTTGCCATTGATTTAGAGAGAAGTATAGGCAGGATTTTATGTAAAATATGTCAACTGATAATTGTTCATGCAGAAATAACATCTGAATGTAAAGGTTGTGTTTGTTTTCTGTTTTGGTTTTGTTTTTTTTTTATTGTTGTTTGTTTGGTTTTTTGCAAGACAATGTGCATGAATTGTTGGAAAAATATCCTTTAAAAGTACCAAGCTTTCCTCCATCAGTCACCAGTGACTCTTTCCACTCTGACACCAGTTTTCCACCAGTGTAATTCTATGGAAATCAGTTGGTGTTCTAAAAATAAATACATAAATAAAAGAGAGGGAATCAGGCCCAATGTGCATTAGGGGGAAAAAAGAAAAGAAAGAAAAACCCAAGTGTTTTTCCTTACCAGTTATGTCATTGATTTAACGGTGGAACATTTTTTTTTTTTTTAAGATTGTTATTTTAAGGAAGTAGCTGCCCTGTGTTACGCTGCTTACAGAATGAATAGCTTGCTGGTCCAAAATCTGTGCTCCAGTGAGGTGTCCTAGTGCTGTGCTGCCTTCTCAAAAGAACACCAAAGCTGGCATAATTAGCCATAGGGGGATCACTCCAGTGGCTTAGACACAGCAAAGGGGCTTGTGTGCCAGTTCAGTCATTGCTGCTGGGGTACAGCAACCCACGATCAGGGGAGTGCAAAGGTAATCGTTACCGCTTCAACCTCCTCCCCCCGTGAATGGCACTGTGCACTCCTCAGAAAAGGTGAGGCGCTAACCCTCTGTATTTAAATCTGTAGAGGATGCATATCATAAAATTGATTATTAAAGCATAACAATACATAATGATTTTACAAATAGATTTAGACAGTAGGGGAGAATGCTTTATTAAAACTCAGACTAAGACAGTGCTTAGCAAATACATGTGATCTCAATCAATAAAAGGGGCAAAATTGGTAAAATGGGAACCATTAAATGGAAAGTAACATGCCACAATAACACCGTTCAAAACAAAAATACCATAGAATACATGTCTGAACTTTAATTTTATTTGTATATATATGTATGTTCACTCTTGGTAAGTAACTCTCTTTCTGACATAATGGATTCCAGCTGAGTATAGAAATCACATAGATACAAACTATTATGCACTAGCACTGTCCTACTATCTGATCATGGGCTTCGAATGAAGAGTTTTTTCCAGGGTTACTATCATTGGAAAGCCCCTGTGACTTAGAGTGATGGTGCTTAAAATTCTGTTCACTCTTCCTCTTTTCTCCTTGATTGTTAACTTCACACAGCAGCAGTGAAAGCTCAGAAAATGTGTTATAAAACAGTCTTCACATTTTTTAAACTTTTTTTTTACTCTTTCGCACTTTACTTGATAACTGTCCCTTCCTAATGAATTCTCATTTGCATGCATACGAATGTTAAAAGTAATTACCAAAAATTGCATCTATTACATTGTCTGGATCCTTTAATAAATGTACAGTATAGGCGGAATTGGCAACTTAGGGCTTGTCTATACTACAGTGGCTTGTTGATTTAAGCTACGCAATTTGAGTTACATTAGTAGTGTAATTCAAATCCATATAGCTTACATCTAATTATAGCGGGATCCACATTATATGCTATGGAGATGGGAGTTGCTCTCCCGCCGACATTGCTTCCATCTCTCATCGAGGTGGAGTTCAGAAATCGATAGGAGAGCACTCTCTCATTGAGTGAGCGTGTCTTCACTAGACCCACAAAATCGATGGCTTTGCATCGATTGCAGCTGTGCCGATTTAGCTCCATAGTGAAGACCAACCCTTAGATTAGTTCTGTTGGAATATAGAGTAAAAGGCTCCAAGTCTTTGGTTCAAATATGGCCAAGTCAGCGGATAAAAGTCATTACCATCTGATGTATGCAGTGTAGTTATAGCTGTGTTTGTCCCAGGATAGTAGAGAGACACGGTAGGTGTGGTAATATCTTTTATTGGACCAACTTCTCATGGTGAGAGAGCCAAGCTTTCAAGCTACACAGAGCTCTTCTTCGGATCTGGGAAAGGTACTCTAAGCATCAAAACTAAATACAAAGTGGAATAGATTGTTCAGCAAAAATAATTAGCACAAATTCTAAGGGACCATTCACGATAGAGTACTCTCCCATCGGGTGACTATGTCTTCACTACACCATTTCATATAGGCCATCTGATGTCTATTCACTGGCCTATATGAAATGTGTTCATGTTTTGAGCCCTGTTTGTTATAGGTGTTCATAAAATAAAAACAGTCACCAGAGTTGGCATTATTTGGCATCCTTATTGGTGATCTGAGCAGAGAGCATAGGGAATACATTGCTAGAAGTCATGATAGGGTTGGTTGAGGTACATTGCAAGTAAGGACTGGGGTTTATTAAGATATCAATGTGGGAAACTGTACTCTGCTGCTGCCCGTGATGTATCTGTCCTGTAGATTAACCGAGTCTCTGGGACTCGGACTCTGACACATGACGTTTCTTTTATACATTCCCTGTTTGTGGCCTCACAAAGTTGCGTTAGCTCCTTGTCCGACTCCTGGCACTGGCCAAGATAGTTATACATCAGTCCAGAAGGAGAAAGCTTGAAAGGGAGGTTATCTGTGATTGTGGAGCCTTACTTTTGGTCTCTCCTTGCCTCAGATCTCTGGGCAGAGTTCCTCTGAGTGCTGTCCACTAACTCGTTGGGCTTCTTTTTGGAGAAGTGGGTGTGTCTGGTGTTCTTCACTCAGTGTCCCAGTGTAGTACCCTCACATTGAACTTTTGACCCCAACCCCTTTCTTGTTTTTATTATTTGTCATCCCATGGAACCTGTTGTTTCTGAGCTCTGCGGCCCCTCCCTCAACTGAGGAGGCTGGCTTTTTGTCCTAGGTGAGCTTAGACTCACCTTCTCAGAATGCAAATAAGCTGACACTTTTCATGAGCACCACTTTTAATTAAACTTTTCAGAACATCCATCAGTACATAATAAAATGACTCACTGAGCTTTCTGAAGATACTATTGTGAAATTCCCCTCTGGTGTTATCCAAACTGGTCATCTGATAGGTCACTCCAATCCTTGACTCTGGGAGCCAGCCTTACCCTGCTCTGCTGTGAGAACCCCCACTCCTGGGCTGTTCACACACAGCCTCTGGCATGTAAGCTGTTCCTTGGATAGTGCAACCGAATGACACTAGCCAATATCTCTGGTCCCAGACACAGCCCTAGGAACCTCCGTCTTGCAGTGACCAGTTATGCCTACTGGACACTGCAAGCTTATACGAGTTGGTCAATTTAACAAAGAAATTGATATGTACCAGGCTTGTTATCCCAAGGGGAGTCTCTGACATGCTTCAAACCAAATACACTGCTTCAGGTAGAATAAACAAACAAATTTATTAACTACAAAGATAGATTTTAAGTGTTTATAAATCAAAGCAGAACAAGTCAGATTTAGTCAAATGAAATAAAAGCAAAACACTTTTAAAAAAAATAAAAAAAATAAAAGCAAAAAACAGCCATTCTAAGCTGATCTTAACACTTTTGATGCCCTTACAAACTTAGACGCTTCTCACCACAGACTAGCTGGTTGCCCTTCATCCAGGCTCTCCCCTTTGATCAGCACTTCAGTTACTTGGTGGTGGTGGTGTCTGTAGATGTAGGTGGAAGAGAGAGGAAGAGCATGGCAAACATCTCTCCCTTTTATCATGTCCTTTCTTCTCTCTTGGCTTTGCCACCCCCCCACCTCCCGCCTTCAGAGTCAGGTGAGCATTACCTCATCACAGACCCAAACTGACCAAAGGAAAGGGGGTGAGTCACTCGAGAGTCCAACAGATCCTTTGTTGTTGCTTAGGCCAGTGTCCTTTATTCCTGTGAGGCTGGGCTGGGTTTGTCCCATACATGCCCTGATGAAGTGTGAACTTCCCCTCTGCTTCTGGAGAGTTTTTGCCTGGACTTGCTTTAAGTCATGAGGACACATTTTCAGCCTCATAACTATATACATGAAATTACAACCGATAACATTACTATAACATTACCATAACAATGCTCAGTACATCATGAGCCTTCCGAAGACACCCGGCATGACAAACTTTGCATTAGATACCACACAATCATATTATAAGGATGAACATGGGGGTGCTGGGTGTTCCCCTGAGGTACAGAACATCACAGCTACAGAACTACATCAGCTCATCATGTGTTTCAAAATACAGTTTTATTCTACCTTTCTTATTTCTAAAGCCACCCATGGATGTTCTCCAGCCTACCTCATGGACCTTGTTCATCCTCTTCTGTACTCACAAACAATCTGTAATTTGAGTAAGAGACCTCTCTGGGGCACCGAGAGGCTAAGGGCCAGATTTTTAAAGGTATTTATGTATCTAAAGATGCAGAAAGGCACCTGGTGAAATTTTCAAAAGCACCTAGGAGCCTATTGGCATCTTTAGGCACATAAATACCTTTAAAAATCTGGATCTCCATGACTTATCCTCACTGACTGACTTTCCAAGACTGATTCTGCTCTAATTTAAACCAATGTAAATCTGGAATTAATAGAATTAACTGGTGTAAATGAGAGGAGATGAAGGCTCTCTGGGTTATATTCCAGATCCAAGCCCTTTAGGCTGCATAAGTGGCTTACTATGGTAAGGCCCCTGTACAATTCCTTTAACACAGGCCTTTCAGGAGATGCTGCAGAGAATCTAGCTCTCTGTCTTTATACCCTTGCCTATACCTCCTCATTTCTCTTTCTCCTCTCACAGTTGCTGTGTTCTGCCATTTGTTTTGTGTATATTTTACTATGTAAAAGAAGTGCACCTTCTATATTAGCTGGGCATGTGTCATAAATATAAAGGGAAGGGTAAACACCTTTAAAATCCCTCCTGGCCAGAGGAAAAACCCTTTCACCTGAAAAGGGTTAAGAAGCTAGCATCACCTCGCTGGCAGCTGACCAAAATGACCAATAAGGAAACAATATACTTTCAAAGCTGGAGGGGGGGAGAAACAAAGGTTCTCTCTGTCTGTGTTGTTTTTTTGCCAGGAACAGAAAAGGAATGGAGTCTTAGAACTTAGTAAGTTATCTAGCTAGATATGTGTTAGATTCTGTTTGTTTAAATGGCTGATAAAATAAGATGTGCTGAATGGAATGTATATTCCTGTTTTTGTGTCTTTTTGTAACTTAAGGTTTTGCCTAGAGGGATTCTCTACGTCTTGAATCTGATTACCCTGTAAGGTATTTACCATCCTGATTTTACAGAGGTGATTCTTTTACTTTTTCTTCAATTAAAATTCTTCTTTTAAGAACCTGATTGCTTTTTCGTTGTTCTTAAGATCCAAGAATTTGGGTCTGTGTTCACCTATGCAAATTGGTGAGGATTTTTATCAAGCCTTCCCCAGGAAAGGGGGTGTAGGGTTTGGGAGGATTTTAGGGGGAAAGACATTTCCAAGTGGGCTCTTTCCCTGTTATATATCTGTTAGATGCTTGGTGGTGGCAGCAATAAAATCCAAGGCAAAAGGTAAAATAGTTTGTACCTTGGGGAAGTTTTAACCTAAGCTGGTAAAAATAAGCTTACGGGGGTTTTCGTGCAGGTCCCCACATCTGTATCCTAGAGTTCAGAGTGGGGAAGGAACCTTGACATGGTGGAAGAGCTTGTGGGATTAACTTGAAATCATTTTGAGATCAATTTGAGATTTTTTTGAACAAGAAGCACAGATTTTAAAAAGGAATTTTTTTTCCCCTTTGGACTGCTGGAAAGCAGGTTTTCAGCTGAAAGCAGTTAGAGGTTTTTTTTTGTTGTTTTTTTTTTGGTCTCTGCCTGAGGGCCAGAGCAGAGACAAAAGGGAATTGTCTTTTGTGAGCTGGAGTTTTCTCTACCTAAAGGCAGGGTAATTAACCTCCTGTAGGGAAATTCACAAGTCTTCACAGACCTGAAGAAGTTTTGTTTTTTTTTAACCTAAGAGCAAGTAGAGGAGTTTTCTGTCTATTTGCCTGGAGACAAAGGTGTTTACCCTTCCCTTTATATTTATGACAGCATGGGACTCTATTGTTAGACATGAGACTGCTTGAAATTGACTGTTTAGAAGGAAGCAACATGCTGTGCAGGCCACATGGTTAAATTTGCCAGTGTTTGTAAGGCAGGTGTACATTATTTGTTAATTGAAACCACTGGGCTGAAATTTGCTCTGTCAGTGCCATATGCTAACCATGAGGGGAAGGATGGTTTTGTGTCTAAAACTCAGGCGATCTGGGTTCAATTCCTGGCTCTGTCCCAGATTGCCTTAGCCTAGTCACTTAATCTCCTTGCTTCCCAATCTGTAAAATGGAGATCACACTTCTCTTTGTTATCTTAGCTATTTGTATTGTAATCTCTTTGGGGAAAGAAGGACTACTCCTTTGTGTGTATATATATGTATAACAATGAATAACAGGCAGAGCTGGATAAATTTTTTGTGGGCCCCGGTGCCCAGACCATGGCTCTGCCTCCTGGTCGTCCACAATCCCCCCTGAAGCCCCACCCTCGCTTGGCCTCTCCCCCCCCCCCGAGGCCCCGCCTGAGCTCTGCCTCAAGGCCCCGCCCCTGCTTGGCCTTTTCACCCCCAAGAGATGACCTGTGCTCCTCCCTGAAGCTCCACCCCCACTAAGCTTCTTCCCCCCTAGGCTTGCACGCTTGCACGGGGGAGGGGACAGAGAAGAACAAGCAGGGGGCAAGAGGGTGGAGAGGAGTGAGCAGTGGGCAAGGCCTCAGGGGAAAGAGGCTGATCAGGGACTGGGCCTCGGAATGGAGCATGGGGGAGCAGGGCTGCGCTCCAGATGGTGAACCCCCTTTTGAGTGTGGGCCTGGCACCACTGCGCCATTGTATACCCAGTACTGATAACAAGACTGCACTCATGATGGCAGCAGGGCCGTGAGGTTGTGACTTTACAGTAACTCTCTATAAAAACTGAAGTAAACTCTGTATGTGCTCCTGTGATATTTTGTGAGAACTGTTAAAGAAAAAATTAAAAAGAGGAAAAGAAATGCATTTGAGACATGAAGATCTGGAAAATCTAGTAGTTTTTCATAGGGTTTTGTCACTGAATTCAATCTTCTGAAAAGTATTCTCTTTTACTCATTAAAACTTCTATTAAGGTTAATAACTTGGTACCTTAACTATACTGTCTAAATTTCTGTATTCTTGCAATCAGTATAGTTCAACCTCCTGAAGTTTATTCAATGTACTTTTTTCTCTCCCCAATCAACTGCAGACAATGAGTCTTGTAGAGAAACCACTCCTTTGTGAGTTAGGTTTGGGTTATTGACCACTGTGGTTATCAGCTGCATTAGAGCTATTTCCTGACTCCGACAGGACGTTCTGGCCCCACTAGTTTCATCATCAGCTCAGATTCACGGAGTCTGTTGATCCAGGTTTCTTCATAAGCATATTAAATCTAGTGAACAATGGAATGTCCAAAATAAATAATAATGACACACAAATTGTCTTGTGCAATCTCTAGAAACAAACAGTGACAGCAAAACACTGTGAAGCCCAAGTGAAATATGACTGCTTTGGAGCATTTCATTTATGGCTCTGCCTAATTATCATAGTATGCAACAAAAGTAATTAAGAATCCAGCAAACATAAATTTAAATCATGTCATGACTACAGATTTTGACAAACATTAGCGTACATAGCTTCCTCCCATAATAAATAGCGCTATATCCCTCAGAGAGAGGAGGGGATTACGTCTACCCTCATTATCTTCCCTGAAGAAGTTAAAACTTATAAGGGCAGGTATACACTACTGCTGCTGGTCAATCTAAGCTATGCAATTTGAGTTATGTTAGTAGCATAACTCAGGTTAACATAGCTTAGATCTACTTACTGCGGGGTCCACGCTACGCTATGTCGAAGGGAGACACTCTGCTGTTGACTCCCCTTACTCTTCTCACTCCGGTGGAGTACCAGAGTCGACAGGAGAGCAATCTGCGGTCAATTTAGTGGGTCTTCACTAGACCCACTAAATCGACCCCTGGTGCATTGATCGCCACAGGGTGGATTCCCCTGGTAAGTGCAGACAAGCCTTCAGTCACATTTATCCCTTGTGTACCTCTCCAGCTCCTTAAGGTCAGCAAGGCACGTAAGTACCTGCCTAACTTTAAGCATGAGAGTCGGCTCACTGATTTCAGTAGGACTACTCCCATGCTTAAAGTTAGGTGCAGGCTTAACTACCTTGCTGAATCACAGCATAAATGAGTTGCTTCACCGTGATTTAGGCATGCTATATCTGAGTGCCACAGAACAGCTGTAAGATCCGCACGTCTTTGGTGGCACTACAGACTTCCTGCCATCTTATGTTCACCTGTTGCATGTAGCATAGAGGTAGAAGAGACTATCTCCAGGAGCAACTTTAACGTCCTTGATGTGATTAGACGTGGTGCAACCAGTCCACTGGTACAAAGGATCAGAGCACTAGTTTGTCCCAATTCTCCATTGCTGTGGTCTGTACCTGACAACTCCTCACCTATCCAGGAGATTTTAAAAATTTGTTTCTTATAAAATTAATAATTATCATGCATTGCATATAATTCATAGTGCCATGAGCATTAATATGTATTTGATACCAAGAGATTGTTATAATTATTTTTGTAATTTGTAAGAACATTGGTATAAAGCTTTCAGTGGCCTGAGACAGACTCCACTACCCTTCCCACTCCCGTTTGTGATGTATTGAAGACTGTACTGAAATTGTGATCTAGAACTAGATAAGTTAATGGAGGATAGGTCTATCAATGGCTATTAGCCAGGATGGGCAGGGATGGTGTCCCTAACTTCTTTTTGACAGAAGCTGGGAATGGGCGACCGGGGATGGATCACTTGATGGTTACCTATTCTGTTCATTCCCTCTGGGGCACCCAGCATTGGCCACTGTTGGGAGTCAGGATACTGGGCTAGATGGACCTTTGGTCTGACCCAGTATGGACATTCTTATGTTCTTATCTATCACTTTACATTCTCTGGGGTTTTCCTGATCCTGCTTGCAGGCCAGGGGCTCTGTAGGGAAGCATGCAATCAGGGCCTGGCAGAGTCAGTTTGTAGACAGAAAGCCTAGAGTAAGTTGGGGTGAGTTGTGCCTCTCTGTGTTTAGTACTTAGTATTAGTATCTGCTTTGTCTCTCTCTGTTTTGGGGTTCTTGTGTGTTATTGTTCTGAAAGTATGAGATTAGGTAGCTATACCCTGGGGACAGAATAGATCATGCATAGCAGCATTATGTTCACCTGTTGTGCATAATAATGCTGTTACCATGAGAGTGAAAGTCAAGTAATTTGTAATGTCACCTGAAGGCTGGAATAGAATTTCAGCCTATAGCAGAGTTTTGCTATATTCTCTTTCTTCAGCTGCTGACTTATTTGCTTTGCTCTAATACTGCTGATCTGCCCTTTCTCTTTTCCCCTTCAACTGTACTGCCTTTCTATTTATCCCTTGTCCTTTGGAACTCAATCTACCTAGCAGTGCTTAGATATCAGGTTTGTAGGTGACTTTCAAATACTAGAGATTGTACAGGGTTTGAGTCACACTTAGTAGTGAACAGGTCATCTTTTCCCTTGCACTTAGTTTTTAAAATGCTAAATCGAGGATTTATAAACCTGGTTTAATTCATACTTGTTGTGAGTGGTTGTAGGACAGAGTGGCCAAATGGTGCATTCGGATGGTTAATTCAGATGGACTTCAAGGGTTTGGATCTCCATGACTCAAGCAGAAGATTAAAATCCACACTGGAACATTTGGCTTTAGGGCTAATATATATCTGTTAAGGTGAATAAATAACACCAACCTGCCTCCTAAGCTTGTAGAGTAAGATAATGTTGTACAGTGCTATTTAGGTGCTAAATATTCTGATACTACAGAAAGGATGGTTCAGTGGTTAGGGTAGTCGCCTGGGATGTGGGAGACCTGCTTTGCCACCACTTTCCTGTGTGATCTTGGGCAAGGTGTTTAGTCTCCCTGTGCCTCAGGTCCCCCATCTGTAGAATGGAGACGCTTGCACTTTCCTATCGCAGAGACATTGCGGAGATACACACATTAAAAATATTGTGAGGTGCTCAGGTACTATGGTAATGTATTAGTACCTTAGTGAGATACATATTGTATTATTACTAATATTTGGTTTGTGATTATTTTCTTCAATATTGATAACAGGGAGAAAGCACAGCTCATGTTTGCAATGCACTTACCCATATATAGAACCCAGTGATCTTTGCATAATGATTAAAAACCAATATAATGGTAGTCTTCAAATACAGGCAATGGTGTTGGCTGTAGTACATTCAGTTAATAATCCTTTTAGTGGATGGAATTACTACGCCAGCCTCTATATGTAAATTCTTCAGTACTTAAAATCCTAAAAACACTTCTGGACCCATACATCAAAATAATACTATTATCAAAATAATTATTGTGAACATCATGAAAGTTCAAAGAATAAAGCATTAAGGTCGTGCACTTAAGCAAATCATAGCATCATAGAATCGAAGGACTGAAAGGGAGGTTTAGAGGTCATCTAGTTCAGTCTCCTGCACTCATGGCAGGACTGAGTATTACCTAGACCATCCCTAACAGAAGTTTGTCCAACCGACTCTTAAAAATCCCCAATGATGAAGATTCCACAACCTCCCTAGGCAATTTGTTCCAGAGCTTAACTACCCTGACAGTTAGGAAGTTTTTCCTAATGTCCATCCTAAACTGCCCTTCTGCAATTTAAGCCCACTGCTTCCTGTCCTATCCTCAGAGGTTGAGGAAAAGAATTTTTCTCCCTTCTCCTTGTAACAACCTTTTACGTACTTGAGAACTGTTATCGTGTCCCCTCTTGGTCTTCTCTTCTCAAGACTAAACAAACCTAATTTTTTTCATTCTTCCCTCATAGGTCATGATTTCTAGATCTTTATTTGTTTATATTCATCCTTTGTAATTTGACCTAGTTTCCACTTTTTGTAGGACTCTTTTTTGAATTTCAGATCATTGAAGATCTCCTGGTTAAGTCAGGATGGTCTCTTGCCATACTTCCTATCTTTCCTATGCAGTGGGATAGTCTGCTCTTGTGCCCATAATAATGTCTCTTTGAAACTGCCAACTGTCTTCAGTTGTTTTCCCCCTTAAACTTGCTTCCCATGGGATCTTTACCTATCAACTTCCTGAGTTTGCTAAAGTCTGCCTTCTTGAAATCCATTATCTTTATTGTACTGTTTTCCCTCCTACCATTCCTTAGAATCATGAACTTTACCATTTCATGATCACTTTCACCTAAGCTGCCTTCCACTTTCAAATTCTCAACCAGTTCCTCCCTATGTGTCAAAATCAAATCTAGAACAGCCTCTCCCCAGTAGCTTTCTCCACCTTCTGAAATAAAAAAAATTCTCCAATACATTCCAAGAATGTGTTGGATAATCTGGGCCCTGCTATGTTGTTTTCCCAACGGATGTCTGGGTAGTTGAAGTCCCCCATCACTACCAAGTCCTTTGCTTTGGATGCTTTTGTTAGTTATTTAAAAAAGAGCCTCATCCACCTCTTCTTCCTAGTTAGGTGTAGTAGACCCCCTACCATGACATCGTCCATGTTTTTAACGTCTCTTATCCTTACCCAGAAATTTTCAACAAGTCTGACTCCTATTTCCATCTCAACCTCAGTCCAAGTGTATACATTTTTACTATATAAAAGGCAACACCTCCTCCTTTCCCTCTGCCTGTCTTTCCTGAGCAAGTTGTATCCTATACTAATATTCCAGTCACGTGTATTATCCCACTGTCTGTCATGCCAACTTCATAGTTGTGTTTTATTAACTAGCATTTCAAGTTCTTCCTGCTTATTCCCCATGCTTCTTGCATTAGTATACAGATATTTAAGATTCTGATTTGATTTCCCACCTATGTTCTCTCTTGTCTCTCTCTTATCCCTGCTACAATGGCCCATGCTCCCCCCCCCCCCCCCGATTCTGACCCTTCTCCCAGTTATCCATGTTTTTGACTTACCTGTGGGCGTTTTTCCCCTGCCCCGTCAAACCTAGTTTAAAGCCCTCCTCACCACAGTTTCCAACTTTCATGCAGTCAATAAGCACCCTGACTTTCACAATAAGCCAAAAATCAAGCTAATCCCATTTCAAGGCCAAAACAAGCCAGTCCCTAAGAACCCCAACACTCTGTGACTAGATTCCCCTGGCATGCAGTCTGGGACTGTGGTGGGTCCGCTGTGCACCCTTGACTCTCTCCCACCCCTTGCCCCTGCTTGCTCTCCCTTGTCCCTGCTTTCCGGGAGCCGATCAAAAAAAAAATCAACAAGCTACAAGCCAAAAACTAGCCAACAAGCGACTCACAAGCCGATTAAGCCAAAAACAAGCCCAATTTCTGCATTTTTTTTCACAGGTTTGGCATGTCTGCTCCTCACTATGTTGGTCAGTCTGTATCCAAATATGCTCTTCCCTTTCCATAATAGGTGGACCCCATCTCTGTTTAGCAGTTCTTCTTCCTGGAACAGCATCCCGTGGTCAAGGAAGTAGAAGCCCTCCTGGAAACATCATCCTTGCAGCCAGGCATTCACAGGATGCATCTGTCTCTGCCTGGGCCCCTATCCTTGACCGGAAGGATCAAATAGAATACCACCTGCGCTCCAAACTCCTTCACCCATACTCCCAGAGCCCTGTAGTCACTTCTGCTCTGCTCAAGGTCACACCTCGCAGCATCATTAGTGCCACATGGATGAGTAGCACAGGGTAGCAGTCAGGGGCTGGATGATCCTTGACAATCCCTCTGTAAGTCTCGGATATGGGCCCCTGGCAGACAGCATACCTCCTGGGATGCCATGTCAGGCTGACAGATGGGTGCCTCCACCCCCTTCAGAAGAGAGTCACTAACCACCACTACCCTACGTTTCCTCCTGGGAGTGGTGGCTGCGATCCTCCCAGTCTTGGGGGTATGTGGCTTCTCCTCCTCCTCCTCATTGCTCATTACCAGGGCAGCATAATGGTTCTTCATCACTGTGGTGGGTGGGTTGGGAGTAGGGGTGGAGCACTGCCTGCTGCCCAAAGTAACCAGCATCCAGTGTCCTCCCTGTGCCATGTCCTCCTCCCCTGCGGTATGACAGCAGTCCTTTCTACCTGGATAGCTTCCTCAGCCTTGGACATCTCCATATGAATACTCTCAATGAATTCCTTGTGGACACAGGTGCTCCGCAGCCTAGCCACTTCTTCCTGTGGCTCTCCCACATGCTTTCTGAGATATACCGCCAGTGGACTCCTTTCCCACACTGGACAGTCCCCCCAGCCCAGCTTGCTAAGAGTGGGAAATGCAGTCTGCAAATCCACGCCAGAATCTGGGTAGAGGCATCCAGGGTCATGGTCTCTGTCTGGATCTGGGTGCCAGTGGAGGAGGCGGGAGCAGTGTTGGTACTGGCGATTCGGCTTTACTAATGATAGCAGTTATATTATGACTCCCTCTCACAAACGCCCTCTCAAACTTCCCTGTTTACAGTCCCCTTCCTGGTCACTTAGCCTCTGGCTTTTAAGGCCTTCTCTCCTATAGTCAGCCCTCATTACTCACACAAAGAAAAGGAGGACTTCTGGCACCTTAGAGACTAACCAATTTATTTGAGCATGAGCTTTCGTGAGCTACAGCTCACTTCATCGGGTGCAGACCGTGGAAACTGCAGAAGACATTATATACACAGAGACCATGAAACAATACCTCCTCCCACCCCACTCTCCTGCTGGTAATAGCTTATCTAAAGTGATCATCAAGTTGGGCCATTTCCAGCACAAATCCAGGTTTTCTCACCCTCCACCCCCCCCACACAAACTCACTCTCCTGCTGGTAATAGCCCATCCAAAGTGACCACTCTCCTTACAATGTGTATGATAATCAAGGTGGGCCATTTCCAGCACAAATCCAGGTTTTCTCACCCCCCCACCCCCTTTTTTCAAAAAAACACACACACAAAAACTCACTCTCCTGCTGGTAATAGCTTATCCAAACTGACCACTCTCCTTACATTGTGCATGACAATCAAGGAGGGCCATTTCCAGCATAAATCCAAGTTTAACCAGAATGTCGGGGGGGGGGGGGGAGCCTGTTTCCCCTTGTTTTTTTTCTACCCCCCCCCCCCGACGTTCTGGTTAAACTTGGATTTGTGCTGGAAATGGCCCACCTTGATTATCTTGCACATTGTAGGGAGAGTGGTCGCTTTGGATAAGCTATTACCAGCAGGAGAGTGAGTTTTTGTGTTTGTGTTTTTTTGAAAAAAGGGGGTGGGGGGGTGAGAAAACCTGTATTTGTGCTGGAAATGGCCACCTTGATTTTCATACACATTGTGAGGAGAGTGGTCACTTTGGATAAGCTATTACCAGCAGGAGAGTGAGTTTGTGTGTGGGGGGGCGGAGGGTGAGAAAACCTGGATTTGTGCTGGAAATGGCCCAACTTGATGATCACTTTAGATAAGCTATTACCAGCAGGAGAGTGGGGTGGGAGGAGGTATTGTTTCATGGTCTCTGTGTATATAATGTCTTCTGCAGTTTCCACGGTCTGCACCCGATGAAGTGAGCTGTAGCTCACGAAAGCTCATGCTCAAATAAATTGGTTAGTCTCTAAGGTGCCAGAAGTCCTCCTTTTCTTTTTGCGAATACAGACTAACACGGCTGTTACTCTGAAACCTGAAATTAATCACACAGTGGGAGGGTGATCACAAGGCTGATTGAGGTTGATCAAAGATGATCCAGGGAACAAAGGCTCAAACAGTCCCCAAATACTCAATCCCAATTGACCCTGACACTTTAAATAACCTGAAAGAGAAAGAAAAACACAAAAAGCCAAAAACCAAAGAGCCAAACAAATTCACTCACCCCAAGATTAGTACTCGGCACCTTGTTTGTTCAAGATTAGTATTCCTCCCCCTCTCAAACTCCCCTGTTTGCTAGCTAAAGTCTGCACTGATTCAGCATTGCATTTAAACACGTGCCTAACTCTAAGCATGTGGTTAAGTCTCACTGACTTCAAGTTAAGTATTTGCCGGACTTTAAGCAATGGCTAAGTGCTGTGCTGCATAGGGATAGATGTCTGAATCGGCCTAATGGCCTGATAAAGCTTACTGAAATCAATGGAAGCATTGACAGGAAAAACACAGGAAATTAAATATATCTGACTTTGTCTTGGTAAGTGATTGTAATAGAATTCTATACTTCTTTTTCAGTAGAACATTGTTGATTTTGTAGACCAGGGTAGCAAAGAACAATTATTTTTCCAATTCACATGGATTCTTTAGAGAAGTAGTCATCTTGCAAGAGGTGACAGATGAAGAGAAAGTTGTACCTTGTACATACAATCAAGTAAAGCTGCAACTCAGGGATTTTCTGTTGCCTAGGGACAGCTTTTGTCCTGTAAACTAAAAAGGAGTGAGATACATTAAGAGCCTTATAATGAAGATAAAAATGTAATTCTGTCTAATATAAAGCCAGCTACAATGCAAGTACATTAAATCCCCATTATAAATCATCTTTGTTACAGCCCATTTTACAGCAATCAGAAAGCTTCTCTTTCTTGGATGGAAACATAATGAGGGTGCAATGTTTCAATTGCAAATCACATTCTTTTCTTTTATGAATCAAATGGAGGAAAATATATAAAGTAAAATGCAAAGAACATTGAAGACACTAGAAGAAAGTCTTAGATGGCGGAAAGATCACTGAAGTACTAACTGGGAGTAAAATATATGAAACCTTTAAATTTCAGCTGATTAAGTAGATGAATGCAATGGGACAGCTTTCTCAAGTGAAGAGTGAGCGAAAACATTAGAAAGGCTGAATGTTAATATCTGAATATTTGAAAGGCTTGTCCTAGCAGTTTACAGCACAAACTTGAGGGATGAAGGGGCAACATTCAAAGGCTAAGAATGCCATCTCTCAGCACTAAAAGAGCAAAGGAATAAGGAGAAGTCAAAGGATGACAGTAGTTGGATGCAAGCCAGTCATATAAAGATATCAGCACAGAATACTAGAAGAGACTGGCGAACATCCCAAATCAATGAAAGGAGATTACTGCAGCATGGGCAATATACTTATCTTCTGAAACCTAAAATGTAGATAACACAGCTTAAGAGCAGCTAAATGGAAATGAAGGGAAATTTAGGAAATGGAAAAAAATAAGGACATTTGAATTGTAAAATCATGGATGGAGTTGATCAAAAAGGCAAGTGCAATGCAGCCTGATACATTGTGTTTGACACTGTTATGTGAAATATACAGGTTCTCAAATTGCCATTTATAGATTTTGTGTCTAAGAAAGTAACTCAGAGGGTGTGGTACATATTGAAAACATCTGGATCTGCAACTCAAATAGACTGAGGATTACAGTATTCATGAAAACCTACATAATGGTGTAATTCCCCAAGAGAATAACCTACTGGAGCTGTGAAATATTCTTACCAAACCATGCATGTCTAACATCTGGATATGCATTTTTTTAATGTCTAGTGCATACTGGAGACTAACCAAAAACCGCAGAAAAACCTGTGTGTCCATGAATCCATTCTGCTCCTTACTAATCCCAATGACACTTCCGTCACTATTTCAATAAATAAAAGTGTTTTGGAGTAAAATCAGCAAGTCACTACTTCACATTCTTGGAGGGGAAAATTATCACATAGGGTATCTTAAAACTAAGGCTAAAGTAGCCTATAAATGCAGTACTTGATAGTCCAACATACATTAATAATGAATTCTACATATATGGGCTATAATGAGTGGCCAGTGGTCATGCTGGGACTAGGGGTGAGAATCCAGGTCAGCACAAGGGCAGTAGAGCAAAGGGATTCCTGTTAAAATAGCCTACAGTTTATCTGATGGTGAATAATTCATTTAAATGTTTGGGATTCAATCCTTTAAGCCATAACTTCTTCCACTGAAAATATAGATTCAATCTCATCCCAGTTTATTTCTTCCCTTTCCTATCTTTTAACCCATTACTGATCCATGAGAGGAACTTCCTTCTTATCCCATGACTGATCATTCCTAATTACACTAGACACTAGTGCCCTACCTAGACAAGTCACCAAACCTACTTGTGCTACTTGCACAGTGCAAAGGGAGTTTAAAATGGCCACAGCTTGCCTCTGCTAAATTCCTCCTGTGTAAAGGGAATTGCCACTGGTATAAAGCAAGAGGAGATGGCTCTCCTGCATCCTCCACCAGCTTTGGTGCCTGACTCTGCTGCCTCCTCCACTGAAGCTGCTTTGCCCAATGTAAGGAGTGGGGAAGGGGCAAGTCTCGGTGTGTCGGGGGGAATGGGAGAGACGTGTAGGGTGGCTGAGCAAGGCTCTGCTATAAAATTACAGAATTGTAGGGTCTGGAAGGGACCTTAAGTGGTGATCTGATCCATCCCCCTGTACTGAGGCAGATTAAATGCACCTAGATCATCCTTGATAAGTGTTTGTCCAACCTGTTCTTAGAAACCTCCGGTGACACAAACCTTCCTCAGTAACCTGCTGTGGTTGATTCCTTGCTGGCATAATATCTATGAGGGATCTTGGCCAGCATGGTAAATTTAAGGATGCAGCTCTAATGCATACTGAGACTCAGTAAGCCATGATCACTCCCTTTCAGTCCCTCCCTGTCTCTGCTGTGCCCAGGCTCTGAGAATTGAGTCCTTAATCTTTGTTTCTCAATTTTTTCATCTGTAAAATGGGGATAATAATATTGTTTTGTTTATCTTCTTACAGGAATACCCAGCCCATGGCCCTCTGATTAGTATGAAGCTTGCAACTGCAATTTCCTGACCTTCTCATTTGTCAACTTGGAAAAGATTACGGGAAACACATCACAACATACATTTAGGCTAATTGCCAGACCTGCAGAGCTATAGATGAGCATGCTCACTAGGCCAGCTATGAGGGAGGGATTTTGACTGGGGAAGAAAGGGGGTCAATATTGCAGCAACATCAAGCAAGATGCCACACTTTGCATATACAATTTGTTTAAAAAAATTACATGCTGCAGATAATCTATTGCACAAGTAGTACGAAGCGCTAGGTGTGTAGAAGTCCAGTTCCTCTCCCGTCAGCGGTTAATGTGGTATGTGTGATATGGAATTGCCCAGGGAAATCTAAGTCACAGAGAAATTAAGCAACTTTGACAGGACCTATGGTCTAATGGATTAGAATTTGGATTGGGTTTTAGTTCAGTTACTGATACTGATGTGCTTTGTGACCTTGGGCCTTTATCCTGCATTCCCCTATCTGTAAAATGGGACATTAACAAACACTTACCTAGCATATAGGCATGAGGCTGTGAGGATTAGTCCATTTTTGTAAAATGCTTTGAAAATGTAATGTACATATTATGCGCTAAAGGAGAAGAGAACTAAGGCTTGGGAGAGAAGTATACAGGACCATAGAACCTGGACTGGTTGAGAGTTTCTTAAGTTGTTACAGGCCTGGCTGGTAGAATCACCTGTGGTTAAGCCTGTTTGACACTTCCTGTTATACTACCCTGTTTTTAGTTGTTTATAACTTTGCCAAACCATTTGGGCTGGAATTTTCTATGCTGGGTATCTGGCTCAGGTTGTTTTTTCTTTATTTATAATTTCAGCCAAAACATCTGCAAGAATGAGGCTAGGGGAAAATATATTGTTTCACTCATATTCAAAAATTCTTGAGACCTTTTCTTTGTACAGCTCTAGCACTCTTATTCTTTGGAACAGGGACTTGAAATTTGGCAGGAGAGTAACCTTTGTGTTAGGGATGTGTCCTTTGCCATCCCTTTGAAAATCTCCCCAAATCTGGCCAAGTTATGAGCCTTTGAAAAATTACAGTTAGCACCTGCTCAGTAGAAACGTCTTTGACTTTAAATATTATATCTCCAAAGTGTCCATCCCCTCTGAGCATTCATGAGGCTCCCACAGCTCCTAGAATAGACCAGACTATGCATGTGCCATTCCAACAGAGCAACTGTGTTAAAAGAACATTATTAAGGTTGCAAACTCAAGCACTTAGAATTTTGGAAGTGCCATAATTAAAGTTTCCTATGCAACCTTAATTCGGTCCCCTTGCCTTTGTGCATTATAAGACCATCTTTAATTACATGATTACATGCTATTTTTTCCACATGACCCTTACCTCATTCAGTGCAAGGCCTATATTAGTTGTGGTAAGGGGTGGGCGTAGGGACACCCTAGAGTAAAGGCCTGCCACCTCAGTCAAAAGGAGGGACCACAAGGCCCAGAAACCAACTGAGTACTTGGGACAACAAATGTGAAAACGGGTGTAAATGAAGGCCAAAGGTCAGAATTGGTACCAGATGGGAACACAAGCAGAGAACATCAGACCTCTGTGAAGGAGTCCAAGGCACCTATGAATGCTGCCCAGAGGAACTCTGCTTGGAGATGTGAGACAACAAGGGACAGGAAATAGGCCCCACAGTCACAGAGTATCTCCCCATCTTGGCCAGCACCAAGAGGTGGTTGATGAGGCGGTCTCCATACTTTGTGGACCCACCAATGGAGTGTGCAAAAATGAACAATTGAGGAGAAAAGTGCCTCCAGAACCTCAACAAGAGGTGCAGCCTGGTGCACTATAGGTAAGTGTGCATCAGAATTTCCCTTTTAATGCAGAATGGGCAAGTGTCAGGAAACTCTGTGAACACATCCATGCTCAAGGCTCCGTGGAGTAGCCACCAACTGATATCCTTGGCAGGCTGTGGGACCTTGGGTTCGCCACCCTCAAGAGGTGGCAAGAGATCCCACCACTTAGTATGGGGGCAGGACCTGAGGGAGAGGAAGTGGATGGTATGGAGCACAAATGTGATGAGGTGTGGTTCAGAGATGGACTGGCTGGACTTAGGTTGTGCATTGCAGTGAAGTTGACTTAGGTGATGCATTGGAGGTAGTTAGGGGCTCACGGTACAGGGACCTGATGGCCAGGACCCACTTGAGAGAAGAAAGAGAAGCAGGGATAAGGCTGCCCTTACCTGCTGGAGCACACAATGGTGAATGCATGGTGTGGCAACCCCATGCACTGAGCACGTGCCATGGGGTCCACCCACACCCTCCGACCATAGTCCAGGAGGTCTCCAACTCTGGTGATGTTGGCCAGGACCAATCTTTGGGGCTCTGAGGTGGCCTCCACCATCTACACAACCAGGCATGAATTATGTAGCAGGGGTTCAGCGAGGCAATTTCCCCTCTCAGCAGCTGCAACTGGCCTATTTGCCAAGACAAGCTTCCAGGTCCTGAGGAAGTCCTGATGGGAGACTCTCAGCTCATAGAGATCTCACGGGAGACCCCTTCACTTAATGCACAGGATGGACCTGCTCTGGGGATGGAGCAGGGTAGGGTAGTGAAGGAAGTTGTTGTTCATAGGACCCTGCTTCATTGGTTGCAGGAGTTGGAATATGTACAGGGAATGAGACAGGTACTTGCAGGAGGAGAAAGGGCAGTCTCATGGTTAAAACAATCCAGTGCTGCCCTGGAAAACTCAAGCCTATGTGCCACAAAGTTCCTATCTGATGTTGGGCAAGTCACTTAAACCAAACTTTTCACAGGTGATCAGTAATTGTGCCCCCCTCACTTTCTGGGTACCTGTCTTGAGAAACACTGGATTCTGATTTGCAGAAGTGCTGAGCACTCACAGCTGCAATTGAAGTAAATGGGAGCTATGCTTTAAACATATTGTAGTAGGGTCCTAATGGGGCTAACTGGGTTACCCAGTGTATAGGGGATGGGGCCATACTCCATCCCTTCCCACTATCTGTTTGTCAGTGGAAGGAACTCCCACACTTTGATGTGATGCAGGTGGGTAAAGCAGCAAATTCCCAAGCCTGCAGTCCTGTCAGTAAAGTGTTATTTTTGTTGCACTGAGTGGTCCCTTTACAAGACATATAACATACTAGATAATGCTAAGTACTCTGAGAAATCAGATCCTAGATGTCTCAGATGGGGCAACCAAAATTAATGGAAATTGTTGACCTTAATCACTTCCTGCCTCAGTTCCCCATCTACAAAATAGACATAATAATACCCCTCACCTACCAGGTGTTGTGAAGATACATTTAATGTTTATGAAGTGGTTGGGTACTATAGTGAGGAGTGCTATACAAAAGCCCATGAGGAAATGAATAACTCTGTCTTGAGAGCAGGGTTTGAATAGTGTACAGTAAATAAGGCCAGGCACCACATATTGAAAAATGAGGATAAAACAAAATATGCAATAACTGCTCATTAAGTGAGAATTATCTATCCTCTGCACTGAATGAGGCAGGGGTCCTATGAAAATATAGTATGTGATCATGTAACTAAAAACTGTATCAAAATACATATACACAACGGGCTGAACTAAAGTTGTTCCAGTCACCTTAATGCTAACATCTCCTAACTTTTGAATGCTGTACTTTGCAACCTTAATGTGTTTTTAACATAGTTTTTGTGTGTGTGTTGGTGTGTGTGTGTGTTTAGTAAAAGATAAGATGAGAAGAAGAGTCAAGAGAATTTTTTGTCAGAAGCATTTGCAGCAGATACGATGATTTTTAAAAAAGGATAGAGAATGGAGCTTTACAATTCTGCTGGAGGGGATGATTTTGAGGCGTACCAGGTTTGAAATGTTTAATTTCTTCATGGAGCCATAGGCTCAAATCTAGAAAGGGTTGGCTCAGTCCTTCATCATCAAGGTAGGTACATTAAATTCCAAATAAAGAACCTTGTGAGCTTCTCTTTGTGGTCATTAAAATGTCTGTAATGATTTGTATAAGCAAACACAGGGCTTGATTTGGGTAAAATTACTCTCTTTCTCGCTCTTGCTCAATATGCTGTTTGGCTCTTACCCTTCAGGCCACTGCTGTTCAGTATTTAATTAAGAAAATGCTTCAGTATGAAGGAGCTAAATAAATGAAAAGTATTTTTACTGTACACTCTACTTAATGGGAACATAATTAATATGGCTGTCTTGTTGGGTTGTCCCCCGCAGAACTGAGATAGCTAGATAGTGCAAGGTTATTAGCACAGTATTAGCATAAATTCTGCTTAAAAGGTAAGTATTTAACTAGTGCCAGTTTGTTAACTGATGTATAACAACGTGTTATGTTGTGTGTGGAATTGTGAACTCCACTCTGCGGTATGGTCTAGTGGATAGGAAACTGAAGTGGGAGATAGGAGACCTGGCTCTATTCCCAAATATGCTACTGACCTGATGTGTGACCTTGGGCACGTCACTTCATCTCTCTGTGTCTCTGTTTGCCTTCTGTTTCCCTTCACATCCTCTGTCTGTCTTATCTATTTGTAAGCACTTTCGGTGGTGGCTATATCTTACGGTGTGTTTGTACAAGGCAGCCTTTAGGCACTACAGTAATACAAGTAATAATTGCAGTACACAAAGTAGAGTCTTCAACTCTGTGGCATCTGAAAGCTACAAATGAGATAATTTTAAAGCTAAAATCCTAGACAACATTCTCAAATACTCCTATTTTAAAGCTGATCTTAAAAAAAAACCCATACCTGGCTGATTTTAAGTATTTATAATTTGAAAATAATTGACTTGCTACACCCTTGCCTTGGTTTATGCATGACTTAAAAAGCCAGTCAATTCTGAACATTCTGTTGTAGGTATTGTACCGTAACTGACTGCATAAGATAATCTTGTTTGTTTTATATGTGTTAAATTGACAAATTGTTGATGGTGAGGATGATGTAAACAGAGAGCTATTTCAAGGCATAAGCACCTGGGGGTGGAGTTTAAGATAAGTTTTCAGCTTTATCTCTATTTTTATTGCTTGAGTGCTTGACTTAACATCTTGTAAGCCCTGTGGCCTGAAGCCTACAAGAGAACGGAGGTAATTCTCTCTGATGGTATCTGCTGGAGAGCAAGGGGAGTTGACTGAGTGAGGCAGTACCTCCTTTAAATATCAACTGCAGGTAGTTTGTGGACATTGGGGGATAATTGGATTAAGTTTTGTATTTGGGACACTTATTTTTTAGCATACCCTGTTGGGAACCCACATGGGCAAAGCCTGGACAATGACTGGTATGAGATCACCTGATGAGAACTGATGTTTGCTGATGTTGGGTAAAAGGTCCTGGACAGAGCGAAGGGGCAAAAGGAAAGAAGCTGCATTTTCCTGGCTTGGTGCTGGTAAAAGAGCTTTAGGTAGAAGAGACTCTGAGGGGTTTCTAAGACTACTGATTGTCTTGTATCAGAGAGAGCAGAGTAAAAAGCTGTAAATGCTTTATGTGGCCAGACCTTGCCAGAGATTGCAGTTGTCTAGCCCGTGGCAAACAAAGGTCAGAGACCAGGAGCAGTTCCAATCACCTGAGCAGCAGGCAGAGCATTGCAACAGTTGGTCCAGCCATAGCAGGCAAAGCAAAGTGGAAGGTGGATTCACCCCCAGGACATAGCTTCCAGCAGGTGAGCAGCAAAATGATAGCAGAGGAATTCAGAGCAATAGTCTATGTCAGCCTAGCAACTCTGGTGAGGCCTCGCTGTCCCAGCTGTTGAAATGCCGACAAGCTAGCAGGACAGGTGGTAGAGCCCCAGAACTTCCATTCTAGGAAACAGGTTTCAGAGTAACAGCCGTGTTAGTCTGTATTCGCAAAAAGAAAAGGAGTACTTGTGGCACCTTAGAGACTAGCTAATTTATTTGAGCATAAGCTTTCGTGAGCTACAGCTCACTTCCCTGATTTTCCTGGAACCACAAGCTGTGAGTGAGGAAGTTGGGGACCCACAAACTGAGAGTGGGAGGATGGGAGACTGAACAAATTGAATCAGCCATTCAGGGTCCAAATGTTTGGGACTGTGACTTATGCACCCTGAGGTATACGGTGGTGGAAGGTGTTAAACCGTAAATATTTGTCCCAGTTCAAACTGGTCTTCCCCTTTTCTCCACTCCCTTCCCCCAAAGTTCATTTGTTTTAAACCTCTGTGCTTGCAAGTGGGTACAGATTTGCTAGGCCAAGTAATCCCAGGGTGCCAGATTACTGGGTAGGGGGGCTTGATTAAAAAAAAAAAGACAAGGAGACTCCCCTAAACTAAGGATCCTACCCTTGTTACTGCAGGGGCACTGGCAGAAGGGTTGCCATCCACCTTCCCAGCCAGGCAGCCATGGGCACTCAGAGGGTGGGCGCCTGGCGCTGACCCCTCACCCGTGGCACAGCGGGAGGGTGCTCTGTGCCCACCAGGGGACGCTGCGGGGCAGCCGGGGGGGGACACACTTCGAATCCTGCCCCGTGCCCATGAGGACAGGCGGGAGTAGCTCGGCCGCCAGACGGCCCCGTGAGCCGCAGACACGAGCTGGCTGGAGCCGCCACCCCGATCCCCTCAGGCGCCCCCCGGCCGCAGCTGGCCCCACCTCTCCACCCCGCCTGGCCCGCCACGCTGCCTTTCCCTGGTCAGTGCCACTCCCGCCCCTGCCCTGCCCCCCAAGGCCAGAGCCGCCGCCTCCTCCTCCCCCCCCCCCCGGAGGAGCCGCCGCCGTGTTCTTCCTCCCGAATGAGACGGCAGGAGCCCGCGCCCTCCAGACATGCTGTGCGCTGCCCGCGCCTGCAGCGCTGCACGGGGGGCTGCCGAGCCTGCAGGCACCAGCTGCCGCCGCCGCTGAGCCGCCACTTCAGCAGGAACAGGCAGCCCCAAGGCCGGGGAGAGTCCGTGTCTCCGGGCTCGGCTCGGCTCGGCTCGGCTCAGCCCGCCTGCTTGGAGCCCCGCTGCAGCAGCGGCACCTTGTGATCGCCTGCCGAGTTAGGGGCACCTCGCCAGCCTCTGCTGCTGCTGGGGTGTGGGCTCGCCCTGTCCTTCCCCTTTCCCTATCACCTGCCGCGCTCGGAAGGCAGCGATCCCCAGCAGAAAGTTCAGCAATGCAGGAAGTGTGGGGGCAGCTCGGAGAGTAGCTCAGGGGCTTTTGACTCAGCATCCAAAAACAAAACCCCACCCCACCCCATAGGGGGAAAGAGGTGAGGGGGGGGCTTCCTTGGAGGGGGGAGCCGGGTTTCTTTGGGCAGATACGGTCCCCCTCACAGCGGATCCCAATGCAACTGTCCGTCCGCCTCCTTCTCTACGTTGTAGTCTGTGCAAACTTTTGCAGCCGTCAGGGCACCTCTGCCCAGAGCGGATCTATAAAAGCCTTGCGATCCTCTAATCTCAAGCGAGATGGTAAGTGGCTCTCTTGTTTCTTATCACTAGCATTTACAGGACTCAGACAAACCCAGCGGCGATCCCCCCCCCCCCCGATCCCCTCCATCACCTGCCCCGTTCGCTTTCAGACGTACACCTACTGGGAGCCCTGTCTCTGAACGCTGTACCTAGTGCATTGCGTGGATAGCTTACTAGGGTTTAATGTACATTACTGAGCCTAACCCTATGCATAGCTTGGCTTGGTAGAGAGAACGAACATCTCTCCAGGCGGAGGTGTTGGACTAAGAGATGAGAGTTGTCCTATCCGCTCTTCCCCCTCCTCTCCCCATGCTGTTTGAGTGTGACGCTCCCACTGCAGCATTTTGTAACCACTTGTAATTCCTCGTGTCCCGGGACGCCCAGGAACAACTGAGGGAAGGGAAAGAAAAGAACCGCTGCAAACTTCTCAGCGTAACTTCAGGGGGCTTTCCAAGGGCTCACTGGCTCAGGGGACCTGCACTGTTAGTTTTGTATGTTCCACCCTCTGACTTGTCTCTAGATTGTAAACTCTCCGGAGTAGAAACCTTGCATTCTTTGCTTTGTAGAACACCCAGCCTATATTGGGTGCTGCTGAAGACAAACAATAATTCTAGTCTGAGTTTTTGCTTCTTTCTGTGTCAATGGCATTAGCTGATTCAATGACCCTAAGCTACCTAAAGCTGACTGGCTCTTCTTCAAAACCCCTGCCTTGGGGTGGTCTGATTTTTATAAACACTTAGATGAGAAGACTTGAATAGTTTGATTTTAAGATTTTCTTGTTGGATGGTTTTGTTTATTTTTGAACCATGCAGCTGAAGGAGTGGCTCCTGTTTAATAGACTCTCCTGTAAGATTGCCACACCCAAGTTGTGTGTGTCTGTGGCTTTTTCCTTTGAGAGGGGGACAAGGAAGATAAGGGAGGGAGAATGCAACAAGCAGCAAATGAAACCCAAACCCCAACTGTGAATACAACTAGTGCTATTATTGCTGCTTCAGGGGTTTCCAGCTGCAAACAGCTGTGGCACACCTCTCCACAGCTGCTATTTGCTGCTGAAGCCCTTAAGGCAGTAGCATCTCTAAAAGGTTTTGGGAAAAGGCAGGGCTGTATCAAGCGTCCCATTGTGGGACTTTTCTTATGCAGTCCCCCCTCCGCCCCCCGTAATGGATTCCTTCAAATTAGTTGCTTTTTTTAAAGTGGCTCCAGCCCCAAGCACTCGTTACCCATTCTTTTTCTAGAGGCCACTTGTGCAACCAGGGAATGGTGGCAGCAGCTTTTTCCAGAAGTCTGTAGTTACAACCCTTGGAAGATGTGCCCCGCCCTATGTGTCCACAGTATCATAGTGAGACACTTGATCCCCAACTAGCTGCCCCTTCTTCCAGTGATCTGGTTGAAGGTGGTAATAATGTGCATCTATCAAGAAAAGCAGCTGCTCCTTCTGAAGGTGCTCATGTGACTCTAGAGTCATCAAGTGATGAATGTTCATAGGAGTGTGCCACTGAAGGGAATTTAGTGAACCCTGCTGGTTTGTAATAAAAAGATAATAATGGCAAAATCTCCTGGTTTGGGAAAGGTAGTTAGTTTCCTGACTGGGATGCCACAGTCTTTTGGACTGTTGCCTCTCATGTAGTTTTGAGTATGAAGTCCTGCTTTTAAACATTCCATTCTAGCTTCTTGCTGATAGAAATCCAAGAATGCAGGCAGACAGTTCTTTCTAAAAAAAAAAAAAAAATGAACAGAAGTTAAGATGACAACCTCTTTCAGTTGGCTGAATTCTTTATAGGCCGATCTTTAATATTCATTTTCTAATATGTCCAAGATCATGCTTTTTTATGTGTTAGTTTTTATTTTTCGTTGTGTCTTGAAGTGAAGTCAAGTTTTACTCAATTTAGGGAAATATTCAGTTTTGACTTGGGGCCATAAACCTGGTAATCTTTTGTATCCATCAGATGGTCACCATAAGAAGCCCTAGAGAAAAGTTTAGGCCTCTTCTGTAGAGCTAGGAAAATGGGTCCCAGAGGAGGAAAAAAGCATATAACTGAAACTATTTCTATCCCTGAAATCTAATGCACTCATTCATGTGTCCTTTTATTAAAAATAGTGTGTTTATAATAAAGACACACACCCAATGATTTCACTGAAACTGTTGATCTTTTTATTAAGCTTCATATTCTTTTTGTCTGCTCATTTCTCATCTTAAAAAGTATAGAATGGCCAACTATCGCTGAACTGTGCTAACAAGGCAGCTTACTTATTCAACTCACACCCCAAACAGCATCTTCAGGGGAACTCCCTGAGATAATTTACTTAAAACCTCTTAAAATAATCCTCTTTTCACATGGACAATAGGTGGAGTTTAGTGACTGATGGTATGCCGCTCGTTTTCTCCCAAGCTTATGATCAGCTTGAGAATAGATCATTTTTCCCCAAGTGAAAAAACCCTGTATAGGTTGGCACTGCCACTGTTTCTCATCTTGGGAATTTCCGAGGGAAGAAATAGTGTGTGTGAAAAGATTAGGAAATTGCTTTCCGGTCAACTTGGATGACTTGACTTGAAGATTAATCTTGGTACCTGTAAGGCTGGCTCCCATTGAAGTCAATGAGTCTGTTAATTGACTTCAATGTGAGTGGGCTCTTTTTTGAAAGCACTAAGTGTATATAAAGTTGCATGTTTATGATTGTAGCCTACTGGCCAGCCCTGCACAGGTGCGGAGGGGTGGGAGAGCACAAGGAATCTCTCTCTCCCTTGTGCACCCACACAAAAGCCAGACACAATTGTAGACTGCTCCTCCTTGGTATTCCTGCAGGGGTTACCTACATGAGTAGTGGTAAGAAGGGAATGGCCAGTAGAGATGTCCATAGAGGGGGAGTTCACACTGTGTCTTTTACAGGGTGTGACTGCAACTATGTGCCCCTATAGTCTGAAAAGCTCCAGGACATGCTGTTCTTCCACAAGGCACAATGCATCCTGGTGCTGCTGCTGGGGTAGGGCAGCTGTGTGCGCCCCTTCCTCCCCCCACACCCCAACAAGCAGGCCAGTGACTAATAGGCCAGATTGTACTCAAATGTTTATCAACAGAATTATTGCTTGAGCTTGTTAACTAAGCTCCTGTTTATGAAGCCAAAGGACATGAGTTACATTCCAAATGGATGCAATTAGCTGACAAGCATGGTGGCTGTCTGTAAGTCGCTACAAATATTTTTGTGTGCTGTTTTATTTTTTTAACTTGGTTTGGTCTGAAGTGGTGCTATGCAATAGCATTATAGATCTGTGGTTTGCACAGCTGAACTGAAGGTGGGCAGTATTTATTTTTCTCTGCAAATAATTTCGTGAGTGATAACTATGAAGCACATGGTTACATTGGTGTTAAAAATGTTGCAATGCTGCTTTTCAAAGTACACCACAGAGACAAAACCTAAGGCAATATAATGCCCAGGGTAGACCATTTTGATGTTGTAGAATTAGAGATATCTAGACAGGAATCTAGGTCTTTTGATGTTTGAAAAAAATCCAGATTGGAGGTTGCTAGACCACTGACAACCTGTGCTTTTATTTGTTTGTTTAAACAAAAACCCCCTACATCCTTTGGATTACAGTTGTCAGTGACCTCAAGCAGAATGGACTAGCAATATTGAATGTGCCTAGTTATAATATGGAGACTCAATGTAACTTTTTACCAAAGAGGTTTGCTTTGGTACAGTGCAAGATTCCAGAGTGTCTTCTTTTAGCCTGAAAGAAGTCAGCTTATGTGTAAATTGCTCTTAGCTAAGTCTGAGGTGGATTTCGACAAAAACAAATAGATGAAGGGCAGCACTTAACATTTTTGGAAATTGAATAACTATCAATCCAAACCAGACAGTGCTTCCTGCTAAGGATGTTAAGAATATAAAAGACCTATTTAAAGGCCACATCCTTGTGACTCCTTTGTCCTCTTGAAAGGACAGGTGTTGATGACTCGGCGGCCCAGTTTAGCAAAAATCATTTTTTTTTATTTATTTTTAAATTACAGTAGTTTGGGGTTGCCTACACTAGTTATTGTGCACCTGGTGATATTTATTTAACATGTTGCTAGACTCTTCATAGACAATCCATTGAAGATAGAAATTGACACATGGTGGGCTTTCAGGACTGGACCTTTATCTTCTCTTCTTCAGTTTCCCCATCTGTAGTGTACAGATATTACCACCCACCTAGCACAGCTATAGTGTGCTTTTTGTAAAGGGATTTAAAGATTAAATGTGCTAAATAATAATACTTAGTACCTATTTATTACTTTGTAATATATATGTCTCACAACTACAGGTTGCTTACTCCCAGATTGTTGCTATTTCTCTGGACTTAGCGTAGGGTGACCAGACAGCAACTATGAAAAATCAGGACAGGGGGTGGGGGGAGTAATAGGTGCCTATATAAGACAAAGCCCCAAATATCAGGACTGTACCTATAAAATCGGGACATCTGGTCACCCTAACTTAGGGAGACCAACCATCCTGAATGTATGTGTGTGTGGGGGAAAGATGGTCTCAAAAATGCAGAGTTCAAGTCCTGGCGCCGAGTTGAATGACTCCAGGACAGCATTTGTCCTGGCTTCCTTGCAGCACTGCTCCATGCCTGTCCGAGGTTCAGGGGTGGCGCCAGCCTCTTCTGGGTGGAACGGGCTGAGTTGGGCCTTAGCTCCCCCTCACCATGAGGTCCTGCCCTTCCTCCTCTTCCCCTGAGGTCCCACTCCCTAGCCAGGCCAGAAGCCTGAGTCAGGCCAAGGTAAGAGCGGCCCAGGGAGCCCAGGCCACCGTGGGGAGCCCCAAACCCTCCACCTGTCCTGGGGGGAGGAAGGGGATAGACATTGGCTGGGGGCTGCTCTTGGGCACCCAGCACCCCACCCAGAGCAGGTGGAGGGTCCGGGGCTCCCCATAGCAGCCTGAGGGCTCCCTTGGTTTCTCTTACCATGGCCCAGATCCAGCAACTGGTCTGGCTAGGGGGCAGGGCCTCAGGGAGAAGAAAAGGCTGAAGGGGTGTGTGTGTGACATTCCCCTGGTGTTATCTGGACTGGTGATCTGTTAGGTCACTCCAATCCTCGACTGTTGGAGCCAGCCTTACCCTGCTCTGCTGTGAGAACCCCCACTCCTGGGCTGTTCAAGCAGAGCCTCTGGCATGTAAGCTGCTAGAATTGTGCAATCAACTGACACTAGCCAATATCTCCGGTTCCAGACACAACCAATGTTCCCTCTAATTTTTGACAGGCCAAGTGCACAAAAAATTTCTTCTGTGCAAATTGTTATGCTTCTGTGCAAATTTTTGTGCGTGCAGTGTTTTGCCATGTACAAGGGGTTTAGGATCTGTGTGCTCGCTTACACATGCATAGCTTAGAGAATAGTGGCACAACCTTAACAACCTCAGTCTTGAAGCATCCAGCGGGCATAACATATAAGCTTGCAGTGTCCAGAGTTTGTCAATTTAACAAAGAAATTGATATGCACCAGGCTTGTTATCCCAAGGGAAATCTCTGACATGCTTCAAACCAAATGCACTGTTTCAGATAGAATAAAAAAAAATTAACTATAAAAGATATAAGAAAAGGAGTACTTGTGGCACCTTAGAGACTAACCAATTTATTTTAGCATGAGCTTTCGTGAGCTACAGCTCATGCTCAAATAAATTGGTTAGTCTCTAAGGTGCCGCAAGTACTCCTTTTCTTTTTGCGAATACAGACTAGCACGGCTGTTACTCTGAAACCTATAAAAGATATAGTCACTTAAAATCTAAGTCAAAGCACAATAAGTCAGATTTGGTCAAATGAAATAAAAGCAAACGCATTCTAAGCTGCTCAGTTCCCTTACAAACTTAGATGCTTCTCACCACAGACTGGCTAGTTGCCCTTCAGCCAGGCTCTCCCCTTTGATCAGCGCTTCAGTCACTTGGAGGTATTGTCTGTATAGATGGAGGTGGGAGAGAGAGGAAGAGCATGGCAAACCTCTCTCCCTTTTACCATGTTATTTCTTCTCTCTTGGCTTTGCTCCTCACCCCTTTCAGGATCAGGTGAGCATTACCTCATCGTAATCCCAAACTGACCAAAGGAAAGTGGGTGATTCACTCGAGTCCAACAGAGCCTTTGTTGCTGCCTATGCCAGTGTCCTTTATTCCTGTGAGACTGGGCTGGGTTTGTCCCATACATGCCCCAGTGAGGTGTGAACTGCCCCTCTGCTCTTGGAGAGTTTTTGCCTAGGCTTGTTTTAAGCCATGAGGACACATTTTCAGCATCATAACTATATACATGAGATTACAACCTACAACAACAATGCTCAGTGCATCATGAGCCTTTTGAAGACACCGGACATGACTAACTTTGCACTGGATACCACACAATCATATTATAAGGATGAACATGGGGGTGCAGGGTGTTCCCTTGAGGTACAGAACATCACAGTGGGGACTCAGGGAAGAGGAGGGGCAGGGACAGGGCCACAGAGGGAGGTGGGGCTCCTGCATATGTCCCACTTTTGCCTTTTCAAAAGGTGGTCACCCTCCCTGAACTCTTTCCTACTTCCCTTCTCTATCTTCTGGCCCCCTCCTCTTTGTTTACCAGCCCAAAGTCCCTCCTCCTAGGGAGTAAGTCTGACTGCTCCCTTTCCTGGGCTTCTTACCAGACACCGTAGCCTCAAACACACCTCTTTTCTTCCAGGGAGAGATTGCTTCCCTGCTGTACCCATATTGTCTCAGCTTCATACCTTTATATACATCCCACCTGCTCCTTCCTGGCTGAACTCTCTCTTCCATTAGGCTTTATTGAGCCCTGGCTCTCCTCCAGGTGTGGCGTTTCAAGTTAATTGACCTAATTTAACCTCCTCTGCATTTTATGGGGTGAACACCCCATCACAGCATGTAACAGAAATTTAAGTGTATCTAATTATCTGTTATGAGAAAACATTTTTAAAGGTGCTTTCAATGTCAATATGTGTATCAGATATTAAATACCAAAGTTTAAAGAAGATACAGACAAACCAGAATGGAACAGAGCAACCTATTGTTCAACCGTTTCAATAAGATAATAGGCTTGGGGCATGGCATCAGATTCTGCTGTCATATATGCTGGCGTAAACTGGAATGTTTAGTGTAGTTGAGAGAAGACTCAATCTAGTACATTTCATTGAGTATTTATGTAATGAAAGTTTAGGTGTAATGTACACTGTATGCATCATGTCATAACTACTTTTTAAAGGACCCTGATAATATGAAATCTAAGTTGTTAAAAAGAAGAAAAAGGGAAAAAAGAGCTAAAAGTAGTTTCAAGTACTTTCTTCACTTATCCCTGAGATCCACTGAGCAATCTTGTGGCTTTTAGAAAAAAATATTTGTCTAAATATCAATTTTAAGGTTTCAGAGTAGCAGCCGTGTTAGTCTGTATCCGGAAAAAGAAAAGAAGTACTTGTGGCACCTTAGAGACTAACAAATTTATTTGAGCATAAGCTTTCGTGAGCTACAGCTCACTTCATCGGATGTAGTGAGCTGTAGCTCACAAAAGAATATGCTCAAATAAATTTGTTAGTCTCTAAGGTGCCACAAGCACTCTTTTTATCAATTTTAAGAATCTTAGCCATTACCTGTAATAATAATAAAACATTAAACTCAGGTATAACTTGTTTGTCAGTTGCTGGTGTCTCTACCTACATAATTAACTGTTTGGGCTAAAGAACAAGGGAAATTACAGGGAAATCATAACTCTGACTCAGCAGCAGTCAATATGATGGAGTTCTTCAAAGAGCCTGCAAATGTGTTTTCTCAAATAGATTTATAGCACATAGTGGGAAGATATTTCCACTGGAGACTTTCCAAATGGTGTCTGAATTACAGTACTTCTAACTGTTAAAACATATTGAATGATATTATTGGTAATAACCTTAAAAACTGACTTTGAAAACCTGCTCATTGTTTTTTTTTTTTTAGTTAATAGAAATTGAACTTCATTGTTTTTAAATTCTAAAATGATGGCTTTTTTGGCCCAAATCCTGCCCTTCGAGAATGTTCTGTAAGTGACCTGTGAAGAGACATAAATGGGAAAATCACAGGGAATTATTAAGACCCTGATCTCGCAAAGGCATTCATGTACTTATCTTTCATCATATTAGAACCCAGTGAGCCAGATATACTATGGATCTGTGACAATGAATCTATGAAAACATACACCAGCAGAGGATCTGGTCCACTGAAACTAATTGCATTCTTGAAGTTAAGCCTGTGTATGAATGTTTGCAGGATCAGTACCTGCATTTTTATATTCTATAGCATGTAAATGAGGCGGGAGGAAAGCGGGAAGGGTAAGAATAAGTGTTATGGTGGTTTACAAAAAATAGTATTGAAGTTAGAACAAAACTGCAGTTCTGTTCTTTCAGAGAGCAGCAAAAACTTAGGAATAACGTTTTTGAAAGCTCCAGTGGAAAACTGAATCGTATGATAAATATTTGTTTTGAACTATTCAAAGCAGTTGTCATCCTGTTTGCATGGTTATATGCTCTTATTGGCACTGGAACTTAAGGTATTTGAGTTGAAAGTAAAATTTATTTTTAAAGAAGTTGCTTGACAACTTTCCAGGTTGCAAGTGGCAAAAATGGAGACTGCACTTTGATGTTTAAAACATTATTTGGTGAAAAAACTGATATTTGTTTAA
The DNA here is from genome assembly GCF_965140295.1 of Lepidochelys olivacea. Classification (NCBI taxonomy): domain Eukaryota; kingdom Metazoa; phylum Chordata; order Testudines; family Cheloniidae; genus Lepidochelys; species Lepidochelys olivacea. The sequence goes on along the minus strand of NC_140411.1, from coordinate 35,819,185 downwards.
AACAAGAAGGAATTTACAGTAAAAGAGGGAGTCCAAGACAAGTAATCTTGCAGTGAAATAATACACACATTCAGGACATTGCACTGCTGGCTCATTTTACCAGGCCAAACATAAACCTTACCTAAAAGGAACAAAACTGCAAAAATACATATTACTTATACAGTAAAAAGTCTCTTCAGGGATTGGATTTTCATCTCACTAATAATATATGTACAAAAGGTGCAGTAGAGTATTTATCATGCTGTTGAATTTTCATATTTATGGTGGAATTAGCTATACAAAAATGCATTATACATAACTGCAGCAAACCAGAGTACAAGAAAATTCCCATTCATAACAAATGAAATTCCTAATACTTAGATTTTAAATTCTTCCGTGGATGCACCGTATCTCCATACTTTTCTGTAGAGTACATTGTGCTGTAGGTGAGACCCTCAGCAAAGGTCCCACATGGGGCCTATACACCATTTAAATCTTAAGTGGGACTTAAGAGGTGCACTGGCTCTGTGCTGGCCCTCTGCAAAGCCAGGAATCTCACACCTTATGTGTTTAAAAAAAAAACAACAAAACCTAACATTTTAGCATAGAAACAAGTTAAAGTAGATTGGTTAAACTGCATCACACAAAGATCCCCCTACTTAAAATCTAGCCATCAGAGTGTAAATAAGAGCTTTATTCCCCCACGTTGTGACAGAATTTTCTGAGGAAGGGACTGTGATGGTGCCCCCCATAAGGCTTTATGGAAATATACTTATGAAAGTATCTATGACATAACTAGAATGTGTTTTATGCTACATATGCCATGTAACATATCTCTGTAAAGGTTATGATCTACTGAGTCTATTAATCCTATTTGTATGCACCTATCATTTTTGTATTCGAAGTTATGAATATTGGCTGCATACTTGTTCGATTCTGAGTAGATTTTAGTGAAGCAGTTGGTCAGCTTCCTGAGAAAAGACTGTTCTCAGTAAGTGCCCAATCAAGAAGCCCTTAAGCCAACAATGAACTTGGAGATGCCAATTCACATCTGGGCTTTCCCAGGAAAGTGGCTTGGTTGGTAAGGAACTTAGTCATGCATGGACATGTGACTTGCCCCGGTGACTCCAAAACTCCATTTTGTAGCTGGACTTTGCATAGGAGACAGGAGGAGGTCTCTACCCACAAGAGAGAGTCTATTTAAGAACATGGGAGACCCCTCTGTTTTGTCTTCAGCTGGCTAAAGAGAGAACCTCTCCACCCCCAAAGATACCTGAAAGAAACTGGAACAAAGGACAGTAACTGCAAGGGGTGTGAGTGATTGCTGGACCCAGACTAGAAGGAGATTAGTCTGTAAAAGAAAGCTTACTGGAACTGGTGAGGTTTTTATCTGTATTCAGTTTTATTACCGTACTAGATATAGACTTGCATGTTTTATTTTATTTTGCTTGGTAATTCACTTTGTTCTGTCTGTTACTATTTGGAATCACTTAAATCCTACTTTCTGTATTTAATAAAATCACTTTTTTTTTTTTTTTTTACTCTGCACGTGTCCTTGTTGAACCTCATCAGATTTCTTTTGGCCCAATCCTCTAATTTGTCTAGGTCCCTCTGTATCCTATCCCTACCCTCCAGCGAATCTACCTCTCCTCCCAGTTTAGTGTCATCTGCAAACTTGCTGAGGGTGCAATCCACACCATCCTCCAGATCATTTATGAAGATATTGAACAAAACCGGCCCCAGGACCGACCCTTGGGGCACTCCACTTGATACCAGCTGCCACCTAGACATGGAGCCATTGATCACTATCCACTGAGCCCGACAAACTAGCTAGCTTTCTATCCACCTTATAGTCCATTCTTCCAGCCCATACTTCTTTAACTTGCTGGCAAGAATACTATGAGAGACTGTGTCAAAAGCTTTGCAAAAGTCAAGGAACAACATGTCCACTGCTTTCCCCTCATCCACAGAGCCAGTTATCTCGTCAAAGAAGGCAATTAGATTAGTCAGGCATGACTTGCCTTTGGTGAATCCATGCTGACTGTTCTTGATCACTTTCCTCTCCTCTAAGTGCTTCAGAATTGATTCCTTGAGGACTTGCTCCATGATTTTTCCAGGGACTGAGGTGAGGCTGACTGGCCTGTAGTTCCCAGGATCATCCTCCTTCCCTTTTTTAAAGATGGGCACTACATTAGCCTTTTTCCAGTTGTCCGGGACTTCCCCCGATCGCCATGAGTTTTCAAAGATAATGGCCAATGGCTCTGCAATTACATCCGCCAACTCCTTTAGCACTCTCAGATACACTGCATCTGGCCCCATGGACTTGTGCTCGTCCAGCTTTTCTAATTAGTCCTAAACCACTTCTTTCTCCACAGAGGGCTGGTCATCTCCTCCCCATGCTGTGCTGCTCAGAGCAGCAGTCTGGGAGCTCACCTTGTTCGTGAAGACAGAGGCAAAAAAAGCATTGAGTACATTAGCTTTTTCCACATCCTCTGTCACTAGGTTGCCTCCCTCATTCAGTGAGGGGCCCACACATTCCTTGGCTTTCTTCTTGTTGCTAACATACCTGAAGAAACCCTTCTTGTTACTCTTAACATCTTTTGCTAGCTGCAACTCCATGTGTGATTTGGCCTTCTTGATTTCACTCCTGCATGCCCGAACAATATTTTTATACTCTTCCCTGGTCATTTGTCCAATCTTCCACTTCTTGTAAGCTTCTTTTTTGTGTTTAAGATCAGCAAGGATTTCACTGTTAAGCCAAGCTGGTCGCCCGCCATGTTTACTATTCTTTCTAGACATCGGGATGGTTTGTCCCTGTAACCTCAATAAGGATTCAGTACTTCAGCTGCATTCCCAGCTGATAACTGTAAGACAGGAGAAAAACCAAGGCCATTAGGGTAAATAACTGTTCCAAAGGCACTCTGGAGGATGAAGATGACAGAGAGTATCCTTCCCCTCCCCATGTCCATCAAGTCACCCTCCCTAATAGGAATAAGTGATGTGTAGAGTGGCAGTCCACTCTCCTCCAAAGTTACAGTAACCCCTCTCGTCTCAACTCAGAGGAGCACAAGGGTTGCTGGTGGTGGGGGAGCTGTATTGCAAGGGGTAAAGTATGAAAAAGAGCCATATCTCAGCATATATCCTGACACAGTTTTGCACAGTAAATGAATCCCTTGGTTTCTAGATGCCTGTCTGAAAGTTGATTTCTTTTTGGTTGGTGGGTGGAATTAAAATGGCCAAAGAAACCAGCAAAAGCTTCCATCCTGGTGCCTGTTCCTTTGCATGTGTCTGGAGTCCGGTTGTATCCTGTAGCATAAAGAAATTCAAGAATGCAGCAAGGAACACATCACATTGCCTTATATAGACTGGATTAGATTTATAGGCTTTTAAATAAATACTTAAAGAGATTTTGTAAGAACTTGAATTCCGTCTCCTTTCACCTACCTACTTGGATCTCAGGTCAATATTTTCCCCACAAGCCTTAGTGAAACAAACGCAGCTCCCGACATTTCATTTTTGAAATGTCAACAACTCTCACCGGAGAAATATAGAACTCTGAATGCAGGTCTTGTCAGGTAAATTACCTTTCAGGTTACTTAAAAAGCTGATGATCAGAATATTGGCTGTGTAAAAAGTGTTGCCTTATTTCTCATGAACTGAGAGAGAGAGAGAAATGAATCGTACATATTTACTGTGCTTTTGCAGTGGAGTAGTTTAAAATTCAAGTATAAATTATTGTTTGGAAAAATGTAACTTTTTAGCGTTTTATTTTCAAAAAGGTGCCACTGGCAGGCTGGCCAGACCCGAACAAGCAACTAACTATCCAGTTTCCCTCTTATGGCAGTGACTGTGCTACCACAGCCCAACAGCAACTGCTTCTATTTTTCTTACCTTACCCTGGGGTGGAAGTTAACCCATTTCCTTCATTTGTTCCTGATGAATATAATTTTTTAACTGGGCTGCATATGTTTATGATCTAAAACAAAGTCTGGGCTCAGGATTGCTATTTTCAGGGACAAACTATCATGAACGCTGCACTATTATCCCCTTTATTACTTTGGTGGTTTTTATGTCACTTTAAAAATCCTGTTGGTCCCAATTAAAATGGAAAGTCAGGCGCCTGACTCTGAATATCAGAATCTAGGCAACTCTATAGTTGATTGTGGCTGAAGAGTGTTAACATCCGGTGTTCATTAGCCCATATGAAGTGAATAATCTCATCAGGTTTGGACAAGGATTGACCGGGGATGATGAAAGAACTGCTAGGAAGTGATCCATTCAAATCTATATAGAGGCATTAGCTGGGTTTTTATAAGGGAGCTTCCACTACCCTTGTTGTTTCTGATATGCACACCCGTGACTCCATCCATATCCACAGCGGGTACTGTTAGAGTTAACATTCAGCAACAGTTAACTATACAATGGTGTAGGGGATACCAAAGTTTTTCTTTCTTATATTTAGGCACTGTTTTTTGTAACAGCCAGTAATTATTGACTTATGAAGACCACTCTAACCCTAAAGAAGTAAATATGTTGAGGATCGAAGTCTTCTATTTCCAGCATTCTCAATCTAGTACCTTTCCAATCTCTGTATTCACTTTATTGAAGACAAAGGGATTTCTTCTGATAACTTGCAGCCAATTATTTTTCTTACAGGCAAAATTCTGATTGTAACCACAAAAATCTGGAAGACATTTTAGCCACAGAAGCATTTTAATTAAAATGTCTGTAAAGATTATTAGATATTGCCAAAGGGACGGTATCAGAATGAAATCTAGTTCATTTCATAAACTAAGTTAAAAATACTTTCAGTAACCAATGAAACAGACTATACACAAAATGCTGTTAGATGAATGAAGTAAACAAACTGACATAATTAGATAAATTTATATTTAATTTGTTTCAGTTATGGTCATTTTAGTTGTTTCTTGTAACAATTCAGAGATAACTAATAATTTTAATTTGTTAGTGGCTCTTTACAGGGTAACTGTCTGATTGTTTAGTCCTAGAATGTAGGTTTTGATTTATAAATTAGTTTTTTAAAGCATATCATGAACAAAAATTGTGATCATTTGTTAAAAAGAGAAATTCATAAATTCATAGATTCTAAGGCCAGAAGGGACCACTGTGATCATCTAGTCCAGTGGTTCCCAAACTTATTCCGCTGCTTGTGCGGGGAAAGCCTCTGGCAGGCCGGGCCAGGTTGTTTACCTGCCATGTCTGCAGGTTCGGCCGATCGTGGCTCCCAGTGGGCACGGTTCGCTGCTCCAGGCCAATGGGAGCTGCTGGAAGCGGCGCAGGCTGAGGGACATACTGGCCGCCTCTTCCAGCAGCTCCCATTGGCCTGGAGCAGCGAACCGTGGCCACTCGGAGCCGCGATTGGCCGAACCTGCAGACATGGCAGGTAAACAAACCAGCCCAACCCGCCAGGGGTTTCCCTGCACAAGTGGTGGAACAAGTTTGGGAACTACTGATCTAGACAGACCTTCTGTATAACACACACCATAAAACTTCCCCAGAATAATTCCTATATCTATTAGAAAAACATCCAGTGCTGATTTAAAAATTATCAGCAATCAAGAATCTACCACAACCCTTGGTAAATTGTTCCAATGGTTAATTATCCTCACTCTGAAAACTTTATGCCTTATTTCCAATCTGAATTTGTTTCGCTTCAACTTCCAGCTGTTGGATCCTGTTAGACCTTTCTCTGTTAGATGGAGGAACACATTATTAAATATTTGTTCCCCATGGAAATACTTACAGACTGTAATCAAGCCACCCATTAAGCTTCTGTTTGTTAAGCTAAATAGACTGAGCTCTTTGAGTCTCACTGTAAGACATGTTTTCTAATCCTTTAATCATTCTTGTGATTCTTCTCTGAACCCACTCTAGTTTATCAACTTCCTTCTTGAATTTTGGTCACCAGAATTTTCACTAACTGGACAATTGGCTCCTTGAAGTGATGTTCATTTCTCAAGGTGCAGCAAGGCCCTATGGCTGCTCCGCTTCTTGGGCCTCTGCCTTAATGTGGAAAAGTCTACATTCATATCCACACAACAAATAGACTTCATCGGGGCTACTCTGGAGTCCATTACCACCCAAGTATACTTTCCCATAGACAAATTTGCCATGATGTCTAGCTTCATTTCTACAGTAAAAATGAACCCTCAAACCACATGGACGGCTTGCCTGCCACTTCTGAGTCATATGACAGCCTATACATTTGTAACACACCCTTAGCAAGACTACACTCCTGGTGTCTTCAAGCCTGGCTGAGAACTGTTTACACATTCCCCCTCCCACCACAATAAACACAGTCTATCCAAGTGGGTGTCCACACTTCAGAGGGTCTTTAGCTCCCTCAATTGGTGGAAAGATCCTGAAAAGATGTGTGTGGGAGTTCCATTCTCAGAGCCTCCCTCCACAGGGATCTTCACCACAGATGCCTCCCAGCTAGCTTGGGGTGCACACTTTAGGACTTCATAGATTGGGGCAAACGGATCCCGCAGGAGGGAACCTTTAAAATCAACATATTAGAGCTCAGAGCTTTCCATCACACTTTCCATCGCTTTCTACTCCATAGCAGGGGCCACCCAATCAGAATAATGCTAGACATCAGAACAGCAATATATTATCTCAGTTGACAAGGCAGAGTAAGATCCTAGTCCGTATGTGAAGAATCCATAAGACTTTGGAACGGATGCATATCTCACTGCATACTGATCTCAGCTGTTTATCTACCAGGACTGGAGAGCACAGTAGTGGACTCCCTCAGTCCGCATTTCTACCTCAGCCACAAGTGAGAGCTGAATGAAGAGATATTCTGAAGGGGTATGTCTTACTTGGAGCTAGATCTCTTTGAGACACCATCCAGAATCTTCAGCAGTACATGCTGGATGGTGTCACAAAGAGATCTAGCTCCAGATGACTCCAGATGCTAGCTCCAGATGACTCCAGATGCTAAAGTAAGACATACCCCTCCAGATTTCCACTCCAGCCTCTCAGCACATCACCTCAGGGTTTGGCTAATAGGTGGCTTTCTGGCATCAAACAGGACTGCTCTCCAGAGGTACACACAGTACTGCCTAACTAGGAAAACCTAGTTACAGAAGTGGAAAGGTTTTCAAGTTTGATACAGTACCTCCACTCAAGTCTTTCCCATCTTATATTCTCAATTATCTACTGAATTTAAAATCCACAAGATTGTTTCTCAGCTCAGAGTTCTCAGTCATTGTTCACCTGTCTGCTATGACAACCCCTGTTGAAGGTTTTTCCAGTCTTTGCTCATGAGGATTTGCACCATGAGGATTATTAAGGGCCTGTTCAACCTTTCTTACTCCTGATAAAGAACCTACTCCACCATGATGCACCACCTCATGGTGCAAACACGATAATATCATCCAGATAGCACTGAACTCCATGTTGATTCTTCAGAATCAATGACATAATTTTTTGAAAGGCACTTGGGGCAGATGTGAGACCGTATGGAGCATGTTTAAAACAGAATAGTCCCTCGTGTGTAATAAATGCTGTGAGGTCTCTGCTATCTTCATGCAACATAACCAGGTGGTATGCGCTCTGCAAGTCAAGAATAGAAAACATTTGAGCTCCACAGAGTTCTGCAAATACTTCTTCTGTGTGAGGAAGAGGATGGCTGTCAATCACACCAGCTTTATTTGGCTCCCTTAAGTCCACACAAAGGCGAATGCCTCCACCCTTCTTCTGTGTCACTACTATAGGTGAAACCCATTCTGAGGAGTTAATCTCTTCAATAATGTCCTCTTGAACAAGTTTTCTAAGTTCCTCTGAAACAGCTTCCATGGCTGAAAATGGTACGCGCCTTAACTTCTGTCGTACAGGCATCACATTATTCCGCATTTTAACTTTATGCAGAAATCCATAAGCACAGCCGAGTTTCTTCTCAACTTGGTGTTGGGTCCCAGCTAAAACTGGTGTATGTACCACAAGCGTGCTTTGCTGAAGAAGATCAATTTGTCCATTAACTACCCTGAGATTTAAAGCAGCCAATAAATCTCTGCCAAGGATAGGAGTGCTTTTGTGGACAATGTAGAACTCTGCAATTACACAGCAATCACCAAAAGTAACTGTTACTGGCAGGCAACCATGTACTGGAATATGGTTTTTCAAATAGCACACCAAATGAAGTTTGGGTTCAGTAAGAGGCACATCTTTAAAGTAATGCAAATAGATGGAATCAGGTAGTATAGATACTGCTGAGCCAGTGTCCAACATTAGCTGAATAGAGTGTGGTTTGCCCGAGGGTATGGCGGAAATGTTTACAGTGCACTTTATTCGTTCTGCAGTATGTGCAGTAGTGATTTTGTCCACACTCAGGACAGTAACATCTGGTATTGTAACTGCATGCACCTGTTGATTGAACTGGGTACTGCGACATACTTTAGCAAAATGCCCAATCTTTTCGCAATGATTGCACCGAGCTACTTTTGCCAAACATCCTGTGTAGCTTGCAAGGTGTTGTGGGGATCCACAGCGAAAACCTCCTTTTACTGTATTTTGAATTTGCTGATTTGGTGGTTTTTCATTAGTTTTCTTCTTGCAATTGTGTGTCTGCAGTGGTAGTGAACTTTTTTGCAAAGGAGTCACAGCCTGGACTGTGCCTCCTTTATCCATGCTCATTATTTTAGCTTCAGCTGTAGCTGGCTCAATCTGAGTAGCAATGGTGATTGCTTTTTCTAGTGTAAGTTGTGGTTCTAGAAGTAAACGTTCTCTTACATGAAGCATGGTTGTTTTCTCAATGAGCTGGTCTCTAATCATCTCATCTGCTATATTCCCAAAGTCACAAATTACAATCAGACTCCTCAGGGAAGCAATATACTGCATTATAGTTTCCCCTGGTTTCTGCTCATGCTGGTGAAATCTGTAGCGATTAGCTACTACGTTAACTTTTGGTACAAAAAAATTCTTTAATGCAGTGAGTGCAGTCTCATATTTATCATCTGCAAGGGGAAAAGTGTAAAATATACACTGCCCTTCTGCTCCAAGGCAGTGGATTAGCAGAGCACGCTTTCTTACTTCAGAAATCTTTGTAGCACTGTTTGCAAGCAGATAAGTCTCAAACATATGGATCCAGGCAGTAAAAGCAATTGGAGGCTCACCTGGGCTTTGCAGAAAGGGTGCAGGTGGGTTCAGAGGCAGAAGATCCATCCTCGTTGCCAAAGTGTTGTATCAACCAGGCAAGGTACTAACAAGCTTCAACAGGACTTTATTTTCAAAGTGGAAACCTCTTTACCAAGCTGCTGCTGCACCCTCTGTAGCTTTTTCCCAGCCTTTCAACTCCTCCCCCTACTTCCTGTTTCCTGTCCTTTCAGACTCCCAACAGCCAATGTTCCCAATTCTAATAATTACAAGCAACTTCTAAACACCACATCTATTCATGTGTACCATTTGTGGACAACCTCACTGCGGAGCTCCTGCACATTACGGGAACTTCATTAATCCTTTCCACAAACTCAAAAGGTCCTTCCCATGATTTCTGCATTTTGTGCTTTTTCATTGGGTTTAACAAATAATACTAAATCCCCCTAAATACTAAATCCTGATCTTTCACAGGGATTTTGCTGTAATATTCTGGCTGCAAAAAAATTACAGTCTAAGGCAGAAGGCATAGCAGATTACATAGTTGTTGTAGATGCAGGAGAGCTCTGGGTGGCTTCTCACTGCCACTGCTAAGTGGTGATCCATGGCCCACTGAAGAAAATAGCAAGACTCCAATTGACTTTTGTGGACTCTGGATCAGCCCTTAAGAACTGGGGCCACAACTTAACGTTAGTAAACATTTTCTGATTAACATCGTATTTGATTCCCCTGGCCTTCCCATTCATTGAGGACTGGACCTTTTGCATGTTTATAAAATAACATGATTAATTGATCTGTCTTATTTCTTACTAAAAACAGTGGGAGGGGCAGCCGCCCTGAGATAATGCTGGCTCTCATACTGCAGCGATGGAGGATAAGCAGTTAGTCATCCTGTACATCAGTTTTCATTTTTACAGTGCACAAAGACAGACCCTCTGAATACACACTCAATGTTTCTATATGTTCTTAGCAAGACTTGGAATTTTGCAGTGTATAACTTAGCGTGTTTGTTTATAATCTTTGTAAAAGGATTTACTGTATTTGTGACCTATTTAAGGAGAGTGCAACTGCTGTTCACCTTGTGCTAATGACTAGTAAATGAAATGCTAATTTACTTTGCAGCTTTGTGCTGCAAAAGCTCAGCTATTCAAATACTTTAATTAGCACCTAGTTTGCACACTAGACTGAATAACTGCTCTAGTCTGACAACTTTTAGACATCTTTACTGGGAGCCAGCTAATTAAAATGAAGCTGCTAGTGTCCCTGTAGTTAAAGTGGTGTCCATGTTTTCAATATTAACCTGTGTTTTCAGAGAGTTTGTGCCCCGGGGTTTGTGAATCACATTTGACTGATCTGTAGAGATGAGAGATCAAATGGTTTGGCATGTAACTGGTTAACCTGCTTAAATGTATATGGTTACCTAATCCCCTCCATGGTGTAGAGTGGAGGGGAACAAAACAGAAAAGCACCCAGACATGTGGGAGCAGTGCTTTCGTGGTGTGCTCCTTCCTAATCTCCATGATGGGATAGCCCTCCATGAAAAAAAAATATGGTGAGGTATGTGTGATTCCTGAAGCGATGAGAGAGAGCAGCTGTGTGACAGTGTTGCCCATAAATCTATTGAGCTCATCCAGCCAGTGCTGCCTTACTTAGGTTGCCCCTCCCATTACAGAAATACCCCATGAGGTTGTTTAGGTCAGATGTGGGTGGTCAGCATTAGCAGTCATGCTGCCATTCATACGGTGGTCAGAAGAGGGGTGGGGTGGGGTAGGGGAGGAGGTTGGGATCCATTGTGGGGGCACAGGGCCACTCTGGAAACATTCCCGGGCCTCCAGGACTCTCTTGGGCCCTGTACAGAGGTCTCAGAGCAAAGACCTCCCACACTTCCCATTACAGAGGGTAAATTCTGCCATCCCAACAGTTCTTTGAAGAAGTAAGTCCAGGAGAGAGGACTTGCGGAGATTCCTGGCCCATGTGATGTTTTGTCTTGTGCAGAGGACAGTATGCCAATTGACTGGCAATAAAATACAATAGGATGTTGTTTGGTTTTGGTTTTATATGCTTTTGCACACACTTTCCAATTTGTAACTGTCAAGGTTCCTCCCCCACTCTGAACTCTAGGGTACAGATGTGGGGACCTGCATGAAAAACCTCCTAAGCTTATCTTTACCAGCTTAGGTCAAAACTTCCCCAAGGTACAAAATATTACCCCCGTTATCCTTGGAATGGCCGCTACCACCACCAAACTAATACTGGTTACTGGGGAAGAGCTGTTTGGACGCGTCCTTCCCCCCAAAATACTTCCCAAAACCTTGCACCCCACTTCCTGGACAAGGTTTGGTAAAAAGCCTCACCAATTTGCCTAGGTGACTACAGACCCAGACCCTTGGATCTTAAGAACAATGAACAATCCTCCCAACACTTGCACTCCCCCTTTCCTGGGAAATGTTGGATAAAAAGCCTCACCAATTTGCATAGGTGACTACAGACCCAAACCCTTGGATCTGAGAACAATGAAAAAGCATTCAGTGTTTTACAAGAAGACTTTTAATAAAAAATAGAAGTAAATAGAAGTAAAGAAATCCCCCTGTAAAATCAGGATGGTATATATCTTACAGGGTAATTAGATTCAAAAACATAGAGAACCCCTCTAGGCAAAACCTTAAGTTACAAAAAAGATACACAGACAGAAATAGTTATTCTATTCAGCACAATTCTTTTCTCAGCCATTTAAAGAAATCATAATCTAACACATACCTAGCTAGATTACTTACTAAAAGTTCTAAGACTCCATTCCTGTTCTGTCCCCGGCCAAGACGACTACAGACAGACACAGACCCTTTGTTTCTCTCCCTCCTCCCAGCTTTTGAAAGTATCTTGTCTCCTCATTGGTCATTTTGGTCAGGTGCCAGCGAGGTTACCTTTAGCTTCTTAACCCTTTACAGGTGAGAGGAGCTTTCCCCTGGCCAGGAGGGATTTCAAAGGGGTTTACCCTTCCCTTTATATTTATGACAGTAACCCACCCACCAACAATGTTTGTGTTTTGTTGTTTTGGCTATCTCTGAGAGAAAAAAGTGCAACTAATCATATTTTTGCCTCTTTTTCTGTTTTGAAAGTTATTAAAATCCTTATTTATAAGGTACTATGGGCAAAATCCTGTTCCCACTGAAGTCAGTGGGAATTTCGCTATTTACTTTAATGTTACTAGGTTTTTTACTCTAAATAAGGACACAGTATTATTATTTATTCATTGTATCGCCAGTATTCCTTCCTAATAAATTGATAACCCAAACTGACATTCAACTCTATTTAAGTAAATGGGGCCTCATTTAAAATTCTGCCATCAGAACCACACAGTTTTGCATTGTGGTCCTATAACCCAGTATATAAATTTTGTTCAAAACATCAGATTATTCTATTAGAGGTAACTTTAAAGTGGGTTATGAATTTTTCACTGCAATTCTGGCTCTGTCTGGGCATGTACCTTTTTATGACTATAAATAAGGTTATTCTCAGTACCATTGTCAAACAGTATTAGTGCATGGGAGTGTTTTCTCTTCAGTCCTTTGCAATTTTGAAGAATTGCTATCATGTTCTTGGTAAAATTAATAGATAGTGTTGGGACCATTCATTTACACTTATATCCAGAGAAAAGCACCATTTTGAGAGCTGAGGTCTAATGCATGGTGTCGGGGGTTTGTATGTTACAGAACAATCTGTGCCCAGACCTTTATAAAATCCCTGTATTTTTATTCTAGAGACCAGACCTTCAGTTGGTGTAAATTGCAGTAGCTCCACTGAAGTCAATGGAATGACCTCAATTTGTGTCAGCTGAAGATCTGGCCCAGATGGAATTTTGGAGCCCTGAGCGGATGCAAAATTTATATGCGCATCCAATCCGGGATCTGCAAACGTGGTCCGTGGATATCCGCAAATTTGCAGGGCTCCACGGATTTTATTTACTTAATCTTTTGAAGTTTTCTGTAGGCCTTGGGTTTTTTTTAAAATAAAAAAAAAAACCCATAAAGCTTTTTGCACACTGAGGGCTCAGTCTTGCTTGCATTGATATCAATGGGAGTTTGCTATTGGCATTATTCAGCATTGTCAACCCCAAGGGTTAAAAAATCAGGAACCCCCATATTATTACAATAATAAATTGATTGTTTTGTTTTGTTGAATTCCTGTCTGGCTTTTAAGCCTTTAGGGTTCACATTTTGAAGCTCTTCTCCACAACAGGGCTAAAACTTTTTTTAAAATGAATGTTGAGATTCCCATAGAATCATATGCCTCCAGGAGCTGGGACTTCAAGAAGAATATCTAATATTTAATTCACAATTAAAATTGGGGAGAGTTTGCAACACCATTAATGGGAGCAGGATTAGGTCCATATTTTTGTCGATACACATACAGACACACACACACACACAGTAATTAGAATATCATATGTAGTGCAATATACTGTACTCTAGGCAATTTTATATGTGTACCATATGAATCTGACATTTAGATGTATCACCACTGGCAGCTGCTGCAGACCTTGCAGAGGCATTAGCCTCTGATTCTGTGCAAGAAGATTTTGGCAAGAACTGTAGTCCTTGTATGAATTGCTTGTAGGGAGATAGCACTTGATGGTAGATAGAAGGTATGTAATAATGAAAGCTGAGCCAGAAGTCGCCGTGGAGGTTGCTCTACAGTAGAGAATGAATCTTGACCCCAAAATGGGAAAACATGTTGTTTGGCTGATTTTTGAGAATTGTTCCTCAACATCAAAACAATTAAATGCTTTATCGGGATATTAGTGTAAATCATGTGGTTACTTCACTTTTAAACCCTTTGCAGTCATTTTAATTTTTGAGTCTTTATGTGTCTTTGTCTTGTACATAGAATCATAGAATATCAGGGTTGGAAGGGACCTCAGGAGGTCATCTAGTCCAACCCCCTGCTCAAAGCAGGACCAATCCCCAACTAAATCATCTCAACCAGGGCTTTGTCAAGCCTGACCTTAAAAACTTCTAAGGAAGGAGATTCCACCACCTCCCTAGGTAATGCATTCCAGTGTTTCACCACCCTTCTAGTGAAAAAGTTTTTCCTAATATCCAACCTAAACCTCCCCCTCTGCAACTTGAGACCATTACTCCTTGTTCTATATCTGCTACCACTGAGAACAGTCTAGATCCATCCTCTTTGGAACCCCCTTTCAGGTAGTGGGAAGCAGCTATCAAATCCCCCCCTCATTCTTCTCTTCTGCAGACTAAACAATCCCAGTTCCCTCAGCCTCTCCTCATAAGTCCTGTGTTCCAGTCCCCTAATCATTTTTGTTGCCCTCCGCTGGACTCTTTCCAATTTTTCCACAATTTTTCTACAATCCTTCTTGTAGTGTGGGGCCCAAAACTGGACACAGTACTCCAGTTGAGGCCTCACCAATGTTGAATAGAGGGGAACGATCACGTCCCTCGATCTGCTGGCAATGCCCCTACTTATACATCCCAAAATGCCATTGGCCTTCTTGGCAACAAGGGCACACTGTTTACTCATATCCAGCTTCTTGTCCACTGTAACCCCGAGGTCCTTTTCTGCAGAACTGCTGACTAGCCATTCGGTCCCTAGTCTGTAGCGGTGCATGGGATTCTTCCGTCCTAAGTGCAGGACTCTGCACTTGTCCTTGTTGAACCTCATCAGATTTCTTTTGGCCCAGTCCTCTAATTTGTCTAGGGCCCTCTGTATCCTATCCCTACCCTCCAGCGTATCTACCTCTCCTCCCAGTTTAGTGTCATCTGCAAACTTACTGAGGGTGCAATCCACACCATCCTCCAGATCATTAACGAAGATATTGAACAAAACCGGCCCCAGGACTGACCCTTGGGGCACTCCACTTGATACCAGCTGCCAACTAGACATGGAGCCATTGATCATTACCCATTGAGCCTGACAATCTAGCCAACTTTCTATCCACCTTCTAGTGCATTCATCCAGCCCATACTTCTTTAACTTGCTGGCAAGAATACTATGGGAGACCGTGTCAAAAGCTTTGCTAAAGTCAAGGAACAACACATCCACTGCTTTCCCCTCATCCACAGAGCCAGTTATCTCGTCATAGAAGGCAATTAGATTAGTCAGGCATGACTTTCCCTTGGTGAATCCATGCTGACTGTTCCTGATCACTTTCCTCTCCTCTAAGTGCTTCAGAATTGATTCCTTGAGGACCTGCTCTATGATTTTTCCAGGGACTGAGGTGAGGCTGACTGGCCTGTAGTTCCCAGCTTAATCCTTTTGCAATTCCTCTCCCCCACCCTCTGATTAGTCCCATTGAACCCTAATACCATCACCAGGGTCCAAGCCTGCCAGGAGCTACACACAGGTAGACCACTGCTCCTGCACAGAGATCATTGTAAGTTCTGCATCAGCTGCAGAGATGAAGTCAGTGGGCAGAATCAGACCCTAGTTCCTTGCTTTTCAGATGCCTATGGCCTTTGAAAATATCACCCTGGGGCTGCAATTGCTCTCAGGCCACAGGATGGAAAAGATACTGAAAAATAATATATGGTGGCATCACCCCTCAGTAGTGAGTGTGTGGAAAGCAAGTGAAACTCTATGGTAGCTTTGCAGACAGCATGCTGGGTAGAGCAAGACCCCCTATCAAGGTTCCTCCCCCACTCTGAAGTTACCTTTAGCTTCTTAACCCTTTACAGGTGAGAGGAGCTTTCCCCTGGCCAGGAGGGATTTCAAAGGGGTTTACCCTTCCCTTTATATTTATGACACCCCCCATGGCAGACATGGATATCATAAGGTTTAAAAAAAGGAAATACAGCACGAGGTACCCTTCTGCCTGTGACTGTTGGGGCCTTTCAACACATATTTCAGTGCCTAGAGCAGAGGTTCTCAAACTCCATTCAGGTGGTCTGCGGATAGTTCCCTCTAAGGTGCACGCCTGGGCGGCCACACACAAGAGAAACCCCCTTCCTTCCCAGCCCCAGCGTAGGGGCTGCCATGGTGGGGGAGAGAGGGCACCTCCATCGCATTAGAAAGGTAAGACTACTGATATTAAAATGTCAGGTTTCAGAGTAGCAGCCGTGTTAGTCTGTATTCGCAAAAAGCAAAGGAGTACTTTTGGCACCTTAGAGACTAACAAATTTATGCTCAAATTAATATGTTAGTCTCTAAGGTGCCACAACAAAATTATTTGAGCATAAATTTGTTATTAGTCTCTAAGGTGCCAAAAGTACTCCTTTTTCTTTTTGATATTAAAATGAGTTGTGTGCTTTTATTTGTAGAATAAAAAAAGTTAATTATTATTAAGTTCTTTTTTATATAGCACTTTTATCCAAAGTGCTTTACAATAGTTAGCAAATGGTACAAACAACATTTGGAAAGATCATTAAGTGGTCCTCCGAGACCCTCAGCAATTTTCAAGTGGGCCACGAAAAAAAAGTTTGAAAACCACGGGCCTAGAGCAATAAGATTGTTTACCTTGGCAGGTCACCTTTCCATCCTACTCTTGCAGGACATCACTATCCTTTGGGAGGAACTCTCGATAAAAACATTACTTAGGCCTGAAACCTGCAAGAAACTTTTGCGTAGGCAGGTGGGCCTCTGCATTTTCCCAGAGCCCCATAGACTTCAGTGGGGCTCTGTGAGAGTGCAGGGAGCATCTATGCAGAGCTCCTTCCTTACCAAATCCAGACTTTATTGAGATCTGTTTTCTATAGGCCAAGCAGTAACGCTCAGAATCTAATTCAGAGATGAACATCGTAAGAGCGGAATCCACAACTTCCTCCTGGATTTTTTTGAATAATCACTAATAACCTTTATGCCAAACATTACATGATTACTGTAAAAAGGTGCATTTTGTGGTTGTTGCCACACACAGTATTATTGGGTAACTTTGCAGAAATGACGAGGAGTCCGGTGACACCTTAAAGACTAACAGATTTATTTGGGCATAAGCTTTCGTGGGTAAAAAAACCACTTCTTACTACGAAAGCTTACGTCCAAATAAATCTGTTAGTCTTTAAGGTGTCACCGGACTTTTCGTTGTTTTCGTGGATACAGACTAACACGGCTACCCCTCTGATACTTGCAGACATGAATTCAGCAAAGGCACTAAAAATGGGTCTGCCGTGCTTGCCTGTGTGTTTGTAAAGCATCTAGTCGGCAGCCTTTCGGAAGTGGTGTGCCAAGTCTTCATTTATTCATTCTAATTTAAGGTTTTGTGTGCCAGTAATACATTTTAACGTTTTTAGAAGGTCTCTGTCTATAAGTCTATAATATATAAGTAAACTATTGTTGTATGTAAAGTAAATAAGGTTTTAAAGTGTTTAAGAAGCTTCATTTAAAATTAAATTAAAATGCAGAGCCCCCCGGACCGGTGGCCAGGACCCAGGCAGTGTGAGTGCCATTGAAAATCAGCTCATGTGCCACCTTTGGCACGCGTGCCATAGGTTGCCTATCCCTGATCTAGCACCTACCGACACTGCTCCTCAGTGGGGCCTTTGGACACTCCCATAATCATATAATAAATCATTATAATAATCCAAGTGGTCACTATATTCTGAACTTTACAAAGGGGGTAGGTTGTATTACAACATTATGAATGGCATTTTCCAAAGCTCTCAGCATTGGCTTAACTCTGTTCCCATTGAAGTGGGTGGTAATAACACCCATTGATCTAAACAGGAGCTGAAGGTTTTTGGAAATCCCACGCTGTTTTTTTTCATTTTCTAAGGAATTACGAGCACTTTAGAGCAGTGGAACTTGGAACCACAAAACAAGAAGAGAGAAAGAGTGATAGGCAAAAAGGTAAGCCCATCATGAAAAGAAGAATGAATAATAATAATAACTATTAAAAAAAGACATTAAAGAAAGCAAAGGCCTAGAGAGTGCTCTAATGATCTGTGTCGTAATGATCTGTTGGCACAACTGGAGATCAAAGACGAATATCGAAGCTTTGCGAATAATAGCAGTAAGCATACAAGTCCCATTTGAAAGTAGAACATATACATAAACAAGCCCACATTACATATATCATAGATAACAGTAAACATATGGGAGGAGTTGAGGAATAAATCAAATTATGGATGCCAGGCAGAAATATGTGTTTTGGTATGAAAAACAGGAGTCTATGAGGTCTATTTTGCATTGCTCAATAACTCTGTTGGATATAAAAAGCTACATCTGGAAAACTGTTGTTGTTTTTGGACATCTAGATGTGTTGCTTCTGGTTGATGTGCTCGAGGGCAAGAAAAACTAGCATAGCTCTCCTAAGCACAGTCACAAAGAGACATCTTATTCCGAGAAGAGTAACTCACTACTGTTCTTTACCTCTTTACCCCTTTCCTCAGAACTATTTGAATTAAATAGGAATGAACAAAGCCTTTCCCCCAAACATTCCAAACAAACAGTATTGTAAATAGTTTGATTAAAAAGCAGTTCTCATCTGAAAGTTGTGGTTTAAAAAATAAAAATATCCCAAATCCAGCAAATTCAAAGTCAAGGTTACACTTAAAAAAGAAGCATAGGGAAGTATGGGAACTTATAAGACAGGAACCTTAACTCTGTTTTGGAGGGTGGGGAGCCATCTCTTTATTTGTGTAAACAAATTGTACTTTAGAAATATGAAATAAATATCTGTGAACATAAAGCTATAGAAAAAGCCAGGAAAAAGAGCAAGATAAATAACTAAGATGAAGAGAGGAACTTCCATATAAGAAGAGATTGAAAAAGCCTAACAAATGGGAATATAAAGAATAAGAGGGATATGCAAAATGTTGCATGATATAAAAAGCTAAACTGAATTGTTCTTTTTACCCCCTTCCGGAATTAGGGTGACCAGATGTCTCGATTTTATAGGGACAGTCCCAATATTTGGGCCTTTTTCTTATATAGGTGCCCCCACCCCAGTCCCGATTTTTCACGCTTGCTATCTGGTCACCCTATCCGGAATACAAGATAGAACCTGATTTAACTGAAAAGCAACATCCTTATAGAGATAACAGTAAATATTTCTTTACACAATGCATTAGCTTACAAAACTTTAAGTTTCAGGATTTTAGGGCCTGATTCATAACCCGCTAAAGTCCAAGCAAGTCTTTCCAATTCAATCAGGCCATAAGTGAGGCAAATAATTCAGTACAATTTTATAAATCATTAGTCCCTACTGGGTTTGTTCCTGGGCCCATTAAAGACCAGGTCAATACTCCTATTGACTTCAGTATTGCAGAATTGATCTCCATATGAACAATGGAAACTGCAGTTACTGTTTCCAGGGCTGTGAATCCTGGTGCTTCAGAAATATAAATTAATCACCAGCTGGGTCAGCAAGAATTTCCCCCTTTGATATATAATATTGTGCAATCACTCATATGCATTATGGGAGTTCCGAGCCCTCCTCTGAAGATCCTGATGCAGGCACTGTGAAGAGACAGTATACCAAACTAAATGATGGATTGGTCTGTTCCAGCAGTTCCTAGTAAAAATATAAACCAACAATAATAAAAATCCCTTTGAGGCTTTGATTGTTGGACTTGAATTAATCAGAAAAACAAATGCAGCTGGATACAGTGTATTGAAGATAATGGGCTGTACATCAGTAAATGCAGTGGTTATTTGTCCTCGCCTTTGAATAGTATTCATTCTTTCATTGAATAAACCTTTGTTTGATCTAATCTTAACTGAAAGATACTGACATTCGTACTCTTCTGTGTGAATAGCACTGCAGTGTATGGTAGAGCTGATTTAGAAAAGAGAAGTTAAAATAATAACCATTTTCACATTAATATTACTCTGCATCTTCAAAGCCCTCTGCGAACATTAGCTACTTAATAAGCTAATAAAGCCAAGCTTCTCATCTCTACTCTCAACTCTCTCTGTAAGTTCCCTTGACAACTTCATCAGGCTCACAACTTTTGGATCACTTTCTGTTTCTTCTTATGGGCTTGATCCTTCAAGGTGCTGAACATTCTGGCCCAGGTTCAGCAAGGCATGTAAGCATGACTTTTAATCATGTGAGTGAGCCCATGTGTGAGTCAGCTCAGCATCTGCAGGATCAAGCCTTTTCTCTCTAGGTTCTGTGGCCCTTTGTCTGTTACCTAAACTACTATAACCTTCTCTTTAAGAGCTTGATTGCCTCTTGATTGATCTCTTCCTGCTCCAGTCCATTCCGTACACAACAGCCAAAATGATCTTCCTCGTTTGTCCTGCAGACCCATTCTGTCCCTCTTCTCTCTTCCCAGTACTTCAAGCTCTCATGCCTTCTTTTCAAGGCTTTGCACTTTACCACACCAGCATGCATCTTTTCTCCTCTCTTCCTACAACCTTCTTTGAATAATATTACAATAGCGTGTTTCAAGCATATTATAGACAAGGCACTAAAGAACCAAATTAAAGCTCACCCAGTGTTGGCATATAACAACAGACGTCTGTTTGTGTGTGTAAGGCTAGGTGAGCAAGTGGCTTGAAAGTTGGTCTCATCGCTACATACAGAACCACATCTGCCCTTTCCACGTAATACTTTGTAGAAAGTGGAAGTAATATTAAAATCCCTGTGGTCCTAATCCTGTGTATCCCACCAGGCTAGTTAGTTGCCTGAGACCATGAGGGTTTTAGAGATTTTTTGAAATTCTTTCCAGTCCTGAAACGTCAATCTTGAAAATTTTCACAAACCAATAATCCTAAACAATTTTGGAGCAAGTCAGTCAGAACATTTTGTTTTGATTTAGAGCTAAAAGTCTGAAACAAAGTCATTTCAAATAAAAAAAACAAAAACCAAAAAACCCCAAACATTTTTGTTTAGAAAATGTTGAAAAAGAACTTTTTGACCATTTCAAAACTTTTTTTCAAAAAAATTTCAAATCAGGATTTTGTTGAAATTGACCCCTTCTTACAAACAGATTTTGTTTTGACTAATCAGCCTTCCCTGATTTTAAAAAAAAGTGTTTCATCAGAAAGTCCTATGCATGTGCATAAGCCCAATTGACTTCTTTGGATGTTAGACTCATTTTTATGTATTACCCTCAATAGTGATACTGTCCTAAATGTGGCACTTCGTAAGTTAACATCGGCAAACCCTGGTTGTCAGGGTTGAATCTGGGACCTCTGAAGCTTAGTGCTTGAGTCTCTACTACATGAGCTAAAAGCCAGGTGGCTTTTAGCTCACGCTGTAGCAGACTCCTCAATCTCTGGCTGGGCTCGGTGCTGCTAGTAGTGGACAGAGCGCCACACCAAGCAGACGGGTTATATAAGCACTGGCATGATTTTAATAATTATAACAGCAATGTTACATAATCCTCTTGATCAATTTTGCTATGTTTTTCCCTGTGAAAGCAGGATTAAGCCACAATCATTCCAACACACTGTGGATTTTTCCTGATTTTTTTCCTGTGTACATATGTGCACACTGTGAGCTAGAATTTGACCTCATATGTTTGTCTGAATCAATTGCCTGTAGGCGAAACTCTGTTCAGTGAATTACAGCTCCCAAGATGTATTGTCAAGTAGTTATGCTCAGCAGATCACAGTATATGCAGCTACTTGTCACTGCCTAGAGATAGAGAGGAGAAGTAGAGACTCTACAGGTGAGAGCTACATGTTCATGCAGGATTGAAATGTGACCCACATTTACATTTGTTCAGTATAACCTAATATATTTGGTATTTAAATGTTTGGTTTTTTTATTGAGAAATGTCTTGTAAGGCAAGAATGCATACAGGCTAATAACATTCATAGGCTGTGTAATAAATAAAACATGAATAATCTTGTATATTGGAAGAGTCTTCCAAACTTCTTCATCTTAAATTTAAACCTGTTTCCCCTTCATATGTCCAGATTGCTTTCAGTGAAGTCCCAGTGCCCCATTCACCAGAGCATTACTCCAGTTTTATGCCAGTGTAATTCCATTGAAATCATTGCAGTTATGCTGTTATAAAACTGAAATCACGTAGTGGTGAATCAGGCCCATAATGCTAACTTTGACATTCCAAGCAATTTCATGGGAACAGAATTACGATGTTGTCATAAGCACAGGATTGCTCACCCTGGGGAAGTCGTTTTGTGAGAGATAAGGTCTTAGGGCTGGTCTACATTATAGAAGTAGGTCGATGTACTGCAGTTTACATTGGCCTAACTCTGTAAGTGTTTACACTAAAATGTTGCTCCCACCAGTGTAACTCGCCCACTTTGCTAACTTAATAACTCCACCGCCGCGAGAGGTGTAGTGCTTAGGTCGATGTAGTTAGCATGACACAGTGTCAGTGTAGACTCTGCACTGCTTACATGGTCTGTTGCTGCCTTTCTGAAAATGTGCCACAGTGCCCCACACAGACGGTTAAATCAGTGCAAGCGCTCCTGGTGAGGAAGCATACTGCTGACACACGAAGCACAGTGTGCACATGCAAAGACAATTCAATAACTGTGGTATTGTACATTGACATAACTTAATTCAACTTGATTTTGTAGTGTAAACTTGTCCTTACTCAGATTTTAAGGCCAGGAGGACCTGTTATGGTCAGCTAGTCTGACCTGTTGTATTGCACAAACCATCAAATTTAACCAAGTGATTGCTTCATCAAGCCCATAATTTCTGTTTGAGCTAGAGTATTTTTTTAATCCAATTTTGATGTAAAGACGTCAAGTGGAGGAGAATCTGCCACATCTGCTGGTAAGTTGTTCCAGTGGTTAATTACCCTCCTTGTTAAATATTTACATCTTATTTCCAGTCTGAATTTGCATAGCTTCATCTTTGAGCCTTGGGAGCTTGTGATGCTCAGATATTTATATTTGCAATAATAGCAGAGGAAACAGATGAAGAGTACTGGCTAAGAACATTTCTTTTAATGTTTGCACTATTGCAAACTCTCAACCTTCCTTTAAGTGTAATTAGGTGCAGTTGAACTTTTAAATGTAGGCCAACCTAAGTAGATTTTCTCAGTTATGTGACTAAGCATAATTCAGAATTTTAAAGACAATCTTGCATTTAATTAAGACATAATATAGCATATTGGGGCCATATCCAAACTCAAAGCAAAGTATGATGTAGTAGTGTAGGATTTGATTTCTTGCTCCCTGCAACGTTACCCCAGCACAGGGTTTCCCTTATATAGAAATTTTCTCCCAGCATGCCTTCCTGGGGCTGGACTTTTAAATTTGGCTGGGCCAAGCAGCTGTGATGCAGAGGTGGTTATTTTGCAATTGGCAAAGCCTCTCTCTTCCCCACCTGATAAGTAGCTGTTATCAGCTGTTCCCCTGATTTCGCCTCCCCCCTTTCTTATAGCTGAAAAGATTTTCAAACAAAACTCAATGGTAGTGATCTCTTGCAATTTACAACTTTCCACTCCCCAACATCACATATCTATTATAGAGCAGCCACAGATCTACAATATCTATTGCACCGCAAGCATTAGGAGAAAGTGGGACCAAGATATGGGTGAGCAGATCATTTGTATTTAGGTCCCTGTTTCTTCCTCTTACTTCAAGCTCTGCTCTACAGGTTCTGATTGTGGAGTGGCTGCACAGTCCCTCCTTCCCTCCTCTTCCTTACCCAAGCTGGCCATCCTGAGGATCTGGAGTGGAACCACTTTATAATGGTTTATAAGGACCTTAAGAGTCCCTGACTCCTGCTTTATAGGGAGTGTGAAGTGGGGTCAAAGGAAATATTTTTTTTTTGGGGGGGGGGGGGGAGTCAATTGGAAATAGTTGTTTTTAATGAGACATTTAAAGAACAAGCTATAGATCCAGAAATAGCTAATGGCTCCGGAAGAATCCTACAATGCTGTGTTTAAAACTGTGCCATTTTTTAAAATGAATTCCTCTGGTATAGCTTGCAGGGGTGGCAATTTTTGTCCCCGGAGAACATTTCTGACATTGCTATCATGCAGGTGACATGATAAAACTTTGGCAGAGGTCTCTGTGTGTATTTATGATAAGTGTGTGTTCTGCAGTTCTGGAAAATGTTAGCATGTGTTGTCAATTAGTGGTTACAGGAGAAATGCTACTTTTAAAGCATGCCAAAAAAGAATGAAAAATAGAAAATGATATATTCTTGTTTACAGGGAGATATAATGAAATTCAGACATTTGCAGAGATTACTGAGGCACAGGATCAGATGGCTGAAGGAGCTGTCTTCCAGCTGTTCAGTCACCCATTATGAAAATTATATGTCCCAATGAAAGGGTGCAAAATTAGTAATACCATGCCTCTGATCCAGATCTTCACAGCTATGTATTAAGTGCCCTGTGACCATTATTACTCCATAGGACTGGATTTTGTTTGTTTATTCACTGTATCATATAGCACCCCATAATGTTTAAATCTTTCTAGATGTTCATTTAAATAAACAACTTCTGTATTTTTGTCTTGATAATGGACTCTTTCTTGATCTAACAGAATTAGTACTTTAACAAAAGAAAATGATCTGACCATACAATTGGAAGTAAAGAAGAATGGCCAGTTATCATGCCTTCCTGCTGGTTTCATTCACTCTGAGGGAACGCTATCTGTGCTTGCATAGGTACACAGAGCCCTCTGATGGCAGAACTGGTGCTGAGCTGCAGCACAAAAGGGAGGGCAGCAGGTTTAGGTGGAGAGCCCCTCTACATGATGGAGCCCATCCCAAGAGATATGTCCTGTCACAGCACGACACACAGGGAAGATTTAAGGCCCTGTAGTCTGGAGGAGATTATTCCTTCCAGCTTGTCTCCTACTTGAGTTATTTGGACTGGAGTCTGGAGAAGAGATTTTAGCCTGTATTCCTTTTTTTGTTGACTTTCTCTTCTGGGAGATTGGTGTGCCAGATTTGATCCTGCTCTGAGGAATTTACAGCCCAAGCTGGACATCACCCACAGGGAAAAAAAATCATAAGAGTTGAAGGGTGATCTGGAAAGGATGAAAGTTATGATGAGATGATAATTCATTTTATTGTATCTTGTTATTAAAGAGTAGTTTTAAAATTCTTCTAAGTTCATATATTTGATCTATAATAGTAAAGTCCACATTAGGGCACTGAGGATGTGTTAGAGTGGAATAGAATTTGGAATTTTATCCAGCTCCTTGCAAAGGACTAAGTTGCACAGCCAAGATAAAAAATACCTGTGGTGTTGTGTCCTCCCGCCCAAGTCTTTCCCCTATAAATTAGCAGATTTGAAGACCAGAGTGGACTCCTGTGTCAGACATCTTGCAGAATGCAGGTGGTAAAATATAACCCAGTAACAGAATGTAAGTCTGGTGTGCTCTTTTAATTCACACAGTTATAATGTAACATTGTCAAGATCAGGGTGAAGACATGGGCAGTAAGTGGTGGAAAGGAGGTCTCTGAGGCTGAGAAGGTGAACTGAGTTAGTGAGTGTAGATTGAGAAGCAATGTACAGGAGGTCATACTAGTCATTAGTTGATCACAATGGTCCCTGCTGATCTTAAAGTCTGGGTGTAGCTTAGTGGATAGAGCACTAGACTGGGCCTCGGGAGACTTTGGTTCAATTTCTAGCTTAGCTACTGGTTCTCAGGGTGGCCTTGGGCAAGTCACTTCACTGCCTTCTGCCTCAGTTTTTCCAGCTGTAAAATGGAGGTAATATCACTTTGTAAAGTGCTTTGAGCTCTGCAGATGAAAAGTGCTATATAAGAGCTAGGTATATGCATACATTCCCAGGGCAGAAGACGGTTGTGATGATCATCTAGTAAGACCTGCTATATAACACTTCCTCAGAATAATTCCTAGAGCATGTCTTTTAGGAAAATCATCCAGTCTTGGAGTTAAAAATTGCCAGGGATGGAGAATCCACCACAACTCTTGGTAACTTGCTCCAATAATTAATTACTCCAAGGGGATGGGGAGTGCTGAGGCGCTCCTTCTCCTACTTGGGCTATGCTGGGAGGTAGCCCTGCCACAGAGATCTTGTTGATGGGCCCTGTGCTCCATGGCTTGCCTGTTTCCTGGAGCCCCATTGTGGAGTCTGCATTTTAGACATATGTACTGTACCGAAAATTAACACATGCTATGAAGCAACCTCCCCATGCCCCCTCCATGCCTTACCTAAATGCCGCCCCTGCATTCTACTGTACATGAACGTATTTATTGCTAGGTAAAAATTTGTGCTAGTAATTTCCACTAGTGGCAACATTCATTAAAAAGCCATGGGCAAGATTCTGAAATCGAGTGGCACTGTGGTGGTGTATAGGGACTGTAATTTCATCATAAACTGCCAGCAGAGCATGCCCTGGTGTAGGAGGAACACTCTGTGCTTCTGTTTGGCTCTCCTTCTTTGGTAGGGAGGTGTTGGGAGCAGGAAGAGGGGATAGTGGAGCTCCATTAAAGACTTTATGCCAGTGGTGTAGCTTAGAGCTGACTGGAAGCAGATCTAAATGGGGACTATGGGTCCTCGGGTGCAGGAAGAACTTACCCCATATCTAGGGGTGCTCATCTGAGGTAGCGCCGAGTTATGCAGCGTCAGATAATGGTTATGCAGCTCCATTTCCTCAATGACATTTCGGCCATCTGACCACTCCTTTTCTTTTGCACAAAGGAGGAGTTGTAATTGTAAACAGGGAATCATCATTAAACAGGTGTGTTTCTCATGGGGTCCTGTGGCAATCAGTTCTTGGCCTTGTGCTATTTGACATTTTTACTAATGACCCAGAAGAAAACATAAAAGCATCACTAATAAAGTTTGCAGATGACACAAAAATAGGGGGAGTGGTAAATAATGAAGAGGACAGGTCACTGGATCGGCAATCTGGATCCCTTGGTAAACTCAGTGGAAGCAAAAAATGTGTGTTTTCATACAGCTAACTGTAAACATCAAGGAACAAAAACTGTAGGCCATACTTACAGGCTGGGGACTCTGTCATGGGAAGCAGTGTCTTTGAAAAATATTTGGGGATCGTTTTGGATAATCAGCTGAACATGAGTTCTCCGGGCAATGCTGTGGCCAAAAGGGCTAATGTGATCCTTGGATGCATAAACAAGGGAATATTGAGTAGGAGTAGAGAGGTTATTTTATCTCTGTATTTGGCACTGATGTGTTCAGTTCTGGTGCCCACAATTCAAGAAGGATGTTGATAAATTGGAGCGGGTTCAGAGAAGAGCCATGAGAATGGTGAAAGGATTAGAAAACATGTCTTATAGTGATAGACTCAAGGAGCTCAGTATGTTGGTTTTAACAAAGAGAAGGCTAAGGGGGTGACTTGATTACAGTCTGAAGTATCTACATGGGAAACAACTATTTAATAACAGGCTCTTTAATCTAGCAGAGAAAGGTATAACACAGTCCAGGGCTGGGAAGTTGAAGCTAGACAAATTCAGACTGGGAATGAAGTGTAAAAGTTTTAACAGTGAGAGCAATTAACCATTAGAACTTATTAAGGGTCATGAAGGATTCTCCAAAAAGAAAAGGAGTACTTGTGGCACCTTAGAGACTAACCAACTTATTTGAGCATGAGCTTTCGTGAGCTACAGCTCACTTCCTCACTTTGAAGGATTCTCCATCACTGACAATTTTTTAATTCAGAATTAGATATATTTCTAAAAGATATGCTCCAAGAATTATTTTTTGGAAGTTCTGTGGTCTGTGTTATCCAGAAGGGCAGACTAGATGATCACAGTGGTCCCTTCTGGCCTTAGAATCTATGGATCTTGGACAGAATTTTAATACCTCTGGGATAAATGTGAGCTTATCTGTTTAATTCTTATTGATTTCCTGTTGCTGCTTGTAGCACAATAGTGCTACTAGCTTGGGCACATTGTTTTTCTCAGCAATAAACTGTGTGATAAACTACCAGGACTTTTGTCTCTTAATTTGTCTGGCAGATATGTTAAAGCCTCTTATACATTATTACTTTAATTAGTTGAATTAAAAATGTTGGTAGAAAGAAGTTACATGAAGAAGATGGATAGCAAAGCTATTTTATGTTTGACACACAAAGAAAATCTAGTACCCAGTATGGGGGGAGGAGGGAGAATTAAGTCTGTTTGACACTTGGATGGTCTCTGTCAGTTATTTTTAATACCATATTTTGTTACACACTTTCACAGCCTTGTCTCCCCTAGATACACATGGTTAATTCCCACTAACTTTAATAGGAGTTACATATACACACAGAAGAAGACAGTTTCCTAGGGTGCACTGTGTAGTCACTTTGATTGACAGATTAGCACTGTAATGGACTCTCCTGTAATGAATCCCTCTGGCAGGAAATGGAAGATGCCATTCACTTTTGCAAGTGCAGCAGTGTGTTGGCTGTGGGATAGTCTCTTCCTCATACTTAAAATTCCTGGGAGGATTGACTTGAGTTACTTGGGAGCACTAAGGACATGTTCCCAAGGTCCTGCCTTAGTTTTTAGTATTCAGTCCTTTAAGCTAGCGAGAGTTTTCCTGAGGGCAAGAATGCGCCTGCCTGCTCTGCAGGTACACAAGTTTGGGTGGGTAGGGTTGCCAACTTTCGAACTGCAGAAAACTGAACACCCTTGCCCCGCCCCTTCTCCAAGGCCCCATCCCCACTCATTCCATCCCCCCTCCCTCCGTCGCTCACTCTCTCCCACGCTCGCTCACTCATTTTCACCGGGCTGGGGCCGAGTGGTTCGGAGTGTGCAGGAGGTGAGGGCTCCATCTGGAGGTGCGGGCTGGGGATGGGAGGTTTGGAGTGTCTGAGGGGGCTGGGGCTGGGGCAGGGGGTGCGGGCTCCGGGAGAGAGTTTGGTTGCGGGAGGGAGCTCAGGGCAGGGAGCTGTGGTGCAGGCAGGTGCAGGCTCTGGGAGGGAGTTTAGGTGCAGGAGGGACCTCAGGGCTGGGGTAGGGGGTTGGAGTGCGGGAGGGGAGGAAGGGTGTGGGCTCCGGGCAGCTTACCTCAGGTGGCTCCTAGGAAGGCCGGCATGTCCCTCCAGCTCTATGCGCTGCCCCCACCTGCAGGCATCACCCCTGCAGCTCCCATTGGCCGCGGTTCCCAGCCAATGGGAGCTGCGGAACTGGCGCTCAGGGCAGGGGCACCACACGGAGCCCTGTGGCTGCCCCTACACCTAAGAGCTGGAGGGACATGTCACTACTTCTGGGAGCCACACGGAGCTGGGTAGGGAGCCTGGCTGTGCCGCCAACTGGACTTTTAACAGCCCAGTCAGCAGCCCGGTCAGTGGTCAAAAATCAGAGGTCAAAAACTAGACACCTGGCAACCCTATGGGGCCTCTACTTACAGCCCTGCATAGCAGCCATGCATAACAGCAGTGTCTGCTTCTCTGCTAGTACTTCTGAGGGTGCAAGACAACCCAAAAGGGACATGAAGGAGGCAGGCCTTGGACCTGTCCCAACTCCACACGGTTTCATAGGGAAACCTGCTGAACCCATTGAAAGGCTACAGCAGTGGAGGAAAAGCAGCATCAACAGACCATCCAGCTCTTCATGAACCCCAGTAGGCAACAGTATGAGAACCTCAAATATAATCCATCTAATTTGAACCCTCTATGGAATACTCATTCAACTTTTAATAGAAAATTAGATGGATGGGTCAAACAACAATAGAAAGGTGGCATTTCTATTAAATTCTATAGATTTTTAGAGTAATTCCTATTGAAATCTTAAATTTCTATATATCTTGAAGGTAAAATACTTATTCTATAGGATTATCAATCTAATCTATACTGTTTCTATGGGACACTGGTTTCCATAGTGCTAGAGATATCCTATCACACCACCCCCAATGACTCCCCTCCCTCCTCCTCCAAGGACTAAATTCTGCCTTAGGACAATGACTGTAACTGAAGCCAATAACAGATTTCAGAGTAGGAGCCGTGTTAGTCTGTATCCGTAAAGGGAAAAGGAATACTTGTGGCACCTTAGAGACTACACATTTATTAGAGCATAAGCTTTAATGAGCTACAGCTCACTTCATCGGATGCATATAGTGGAAAATATAGTGGGGAGATTTTATATACACAGAGAACATGAAACAATGGGTGTTACCATACACACTGTAACAAGAGTGATCAGGAAAGGTGAGCTATTACCAGCAGGAGAGCACAGGGGGAGGAGCCTTTTGTAGTGATAATCAAGGTGGGCTTTTTCCAGCACTTTACAAGAACAGCAGGAGGAGAAATAAACAAGGGCATATAGTTTTACTTTGTGTAATGACCCATCCACTCCCAGTCTTTATCCAAGCCTAAATTAATTGTATCCAATTTGCAAATTAATTCCAATTCAGCAGTCTCTCCTTGGAGTCTGATTTTGAAGTTTTTTTGTTGAAGAATTGCCACTTTTAGGTCTGTAATCGAGTGACCAGAGAGATTGAAGTGTTCTCCGACTGGTTTTTGAATGTTCTAATTCTTGATGTCTGATTTGTGTCCATTTATTCTTTTACGTAGAGACTGTCCAGTTTGACCAACGTACATGGCAGAGGGGAATTGCTGGCACATGATGGCATATATCACATTGGTAGATGTGCAGGTGAATGAGCCTCTGATAGTGTGGCTGATGTGATTAGGCGCTATGATGGTGTCCCCTGAATAGATATGTGGACACCGTTGGCAACGGGCTTTGTTGCAAGGATAGGTTCCTGGGTTAGTGGTTCTGTTGTGTGGTGTGTGGTTGCTGGTGAGTATTTGCTTCAGGTTGGGGGGCTGTCGGTAAACAAGGACTGGCCTGTCTCCCAAGATCTGTGAGAGTGATGGGTCGTCCTTCAGGATAGGTTGTAGATCCTTGATGATGCGTTGGAGAGGTTTTAGTTGGGGGGCTGAAGGTGATGGCTAGTGGTGTTCTGTTATTTTTTTTGTTGGCCCTGTCCTGTAGTTGGTAACTTCTGGGTACTCTTCCGGCTCTGTCAATCTGTTTCTTCACTTCAGCAGGTGGGTATTGTAGTTGTAAGATGCCACAAGTACTCCTTTTCTTTTTTTGAAGCTAATAAGAGATTGATGATCTTATCCCAGGGTAGGATTTGGACTCGAGAGAGATTGCTGTGATAAACTGTCCTGCTGAAAAGACACTCTGAATGTTCCAAAGGGATGGCTCTATACCCTCCAAAAAGGCAGTTAAAGCACTGGAATGTTGGGTGTGTTTCAAATATAATTTGTGTTTAAGATATACACAGGCCCACCCTTGAAGAAGAAAACTGCATTAACAGAGCAGCTAACTCCTAGTTCGCATGAGGGAGGCGACGTGTTTCAGTGGGAGTGAGAACTAGTGACTGGTCTCAGTCCCACCATCGGTTTGGCATAGGCGGAGCTTCAATGTGGACATGTTCATGTTGCCATCTAGTGACAGAAGCCTGTTGTTTTAAATTATTTTTGTGGACCACTGTACATCCACACCGGCATTTACAAAGCCATATGGTAAGATAGTCCCTGCCCTGAAGAACGCCCTGATTATATCAGTGAATAAAAACCCTGAGACCATTACCCAAGTGTGAATGTTCCCCTGTTAACTCTTCTAGAGATTTCTGTCATTGTAGTACTTACAATGACTGGAATTTTTAACCAGCAGAGCCACACAAATTGGAAAAATTATTAATCTTCTGTCAGTAATAGAAATAATTATTCTCTCATTATGAGTGGAATGAATAATTCCTAATATTAGCAACTGGTCCTAGTTACATAAAGTAGCTCAATTTGAAGAGCTGTCTGTCAAGTAATTTGAGGGCCATAGCCAATGAACCAACGCAACTATCAGGCATGCATTAGAATCGGTCTGTCAGCCCTGTCTTTTCAGCATACAGTACAATGTCTCTGAGAAATGTTAGAGTAGTGAATGAAATGTGAATCAGTTTGAGGATATACATGTCAAGCTTCCCCAGTGATGATACTTTATCTCTCTTGTGCAGTAACACGGCAGAGCTAAAAAATGACTACATAACCGATTGTAGGGGTGAATCTTTTTTTTCCTCCAGATTGTCTACCGGGGGTAATAAAGAACTTGTGGTATTTTAAATTTACTGGTTTAAGTGTGCTAAGACAAAATAAATATAACACCATCCTGATCTTTAAAAGAAGACTGTTTTAAACTGATTTACTTTTTACTTACATACACATGATTTTTTATGTGTATAGGCATTTTTGTTATAACTACCGTTTACAGAATCAAACCCTGCTTCTGCAGAGAGCAGTTCAACAGAATGTTGAATTATTCCTGCCTATTGTTTTCTGTTTTTAGCTGTAATATATCAACCCACAATTCTTAACAATTACAAGGCACTTTCCATTTTCAAAGTGCTGTACCAACTTAACCTAAGCACTTCCCAACACTCCTGTGAGGTAGGCAAGTAAGCAGTACTGTTCCCATGCTATAGACAGGGAAATAAAGGTAAAGAGGCCCATCGCCAATAGCCACAGTTCAAATCAGTGACAGACAAAATTATGATGCCCGTGAGAAACGCGTTGTCAATAATATCTTGATATTCTTGGGAGTTCTTGCTTCCATCGTGGTTTTCCAGTGCATCCTTTCTTCTCTGTATTTGTCTGTTAGGCCAGATGCTACAAAGACTTGTGAACATGCTGAACATTATGTTCTGTGAGTGGCTCCATTGTCTTCAGCAGGACTACTCAAAATGCATATAATTGAACAAATGCCCAGTTCTTTGCAGGAACAGGGGCTTCATTTGCAAGCTCTTTAGAATAGACTTTTTTTTTGTGGTCTTGTGCAGCACTGAGTACCTCAGCATGCTAAACAAATAACGGTATTACTGATCCTATTGCTAGTCTTTGTAAAAACTTGGGTTCCTGTTTCCCACCCCAATTTAATTGTTTCATTTACTAGTTGTATTTTGTCAGTTTTAGTATCTGAGCTTGTGGGAAATGGGGCTGTCTCTTACTACGTGTCTCTGAGCACCTAGCTCTGGAGTGCTAGTCCTGCCTTGTGTGACTCTCGTTCTTTTGCACAAAAAACCACACAGCCACTTCTACAGGGCTGTATTCCCTCCTCCCCCACGCATGTGTGTGCGCATGCACACGCCAGACCCTGTGGCGGCCTCTCCGTGTGGTCAGGGTTTTGTTGAATTTGAGGGTGGAGGCCAGAGGAAAGGAGTGGGTAGGAGGAGGACAAGAGGCTGTACATTATCCCCAGGCTTCACGGGGACTATTCAGAAAAGCATAATACAGTCTGGGACTGTTACATTGTCTAGGTAGTCCTTGCCCCTCTACCTTTAGGTCCAGGGGTAGCTGTGGCCAAGGGGCATCCCTGGTAGGGCAACTCCACTGGAGGCTGGCTGGCAGAATGATGATGGTTAGGGCCAGTGCAGAAGCAAAAGTCGTGGTCTTAAGGGGTCTCCTGAGATCCCTGCTGATCCTTGCAGACCTGTCTTGTTTGTCAGTGACCCCAGGGTCAAGCTCCACTGCCCCAGTGGGATGGATTTTCCATGGACTTTTCCACAGGCATGGATGATTTGGGCCAATAGTTAGAACCCAGAAGTTCCTGGTTTTCGGACCCATGCACAACCCACCATAGCTGCAAGTCACTGCTGTATTTTCTGCATCGTCTGCAATATTTATAAATAACTTCAGCTTACCTCTGTGATGTACATTGAATATTTCCTGGCTTTAAAGTGTCCAGTCTTGGATGGAGCCGAAGAAAATGGACAGCGCAGTTTTCCTGGTGGTATACGCTAATTCACGGAAGCTGCTACTGTGTCAGCACATCCTGCAGAGCAAGAACGGATCTGTGAATAATTCAGTACATTATAGGAAGAGTGTGCCATAATATAGGGAGTTTTTTCAGCCACTGGGTCTCCTTCATTCCTGGTGGGGGGAGGGGTCGGGGGGGACATGTGTACCACAGGCTGATACATTGCTGCTACTTCTTATGTTTGCACTTGGTGTTTGCAGTATTACTCTCTTCCCACTTTTATCCGGCATTCTTTCATCTTGCAGTACACTGTATCTCATGATCAGCTGACGATCGTGGGCATTGGTCATCAGAAACAACCAGGCGGCCTAAACCTGTCTGAAAAAGCTGTGCTGGGAAAACAATTGTTGAATGAGTTCCGTGGATTGAACAAGACTATAACCTGGATCAAGGGCAGAGGGAGAAGGATTGAAATAGTGAATTTCCTTTCTGCTTCCCATCTCCACCATTTTGTCTTTTACCAGACAGTAGGGTTGCCAGGCGTTTGGTTTTCGACTGGAACACCCAGTCTAAAAGGGACGCTGGTGGCTCCAGTCGGCACCGCCAAGTGAGCCCTTAAAAGTCCAGTCGGCAGCGCAGCAGGGGGCTGGGGCTAAGGCAGGCTCCCTGCCTGCCCTAGCTTTGCATGGCTCCTGGAAGCAGCCGCCCGGTACTTGCAGCCCCTAGGCGCATGGGCAGCCAGGGAGGCTCTATGCGCGTCCCCTGCCCCGAGTGCCGGCTCCACAGGTCCCATTGGCCGGGAACCTTGACCAGTGGAAGGTGCGGGGGCGGCACCCTGCGGGCACAGGGGCAGCACCTGCGGGCACAAGGGCAGCGCATGGAGCCACTGTAAGCGCCGCCGGGACCCCGCACCCCTCTGAACACCCCAACACCCTGCCCCAGCCCTGAGCCTCCTCCTGCACCCCAACCCCCTGCTCCAGCCTGGTGAAAGTGAGTGAGGGTCGGGGAGAGTGAGTGATGGATGGAGGGGAGAGGGAGTGAGTGCGGGGAGGGAGCGAGTGGGGGCAGGGACTTGGAGGAGGGGTGGGTTGGTGGGGGAGGCCCTTGGGGCAGGGACAGGGGTGGTCGGTTTTGGGTGCAATTAGAAAGTTGGCAACCCTACCAGACAGCTGCAACCAGCCTTCCATCCTCCTAGGTGCAAAATGTACCTAACCCCGGCCCACACTCTGTACGCTGCTCCGGCAGCCCATAGGTACCATAAAAGAGGTGCAGTGGGCCTGGTGATAATTTCCCTCTCACAGGCGCACCATAAAGTGAATATAAGTTATATAAAATATAAGCCTCACCTTATCCCTTCACAGGCCTGAGCTTGGGGAGCTTGATAGGGGCCAGAGAGGATGGAATGGGGGCATTCCTGCCTGTGGGCTGCACCCTGGCCAGGAGTCTTGGCCATAGCACAGCCCATATACAGCCATAGGAAAGATGCCCTAAATTAGAGCAGAGCATGGGGACTTTTCTTGCTTACCACGGGGGCTGTTTTAGTCCCTGTAGCAGCCCTAAGTTTG
Organism: Lepidochelys olivacea; assembly: GCF_965140295.1. Lineage (NCBI taxonomy): Eukaryota > Metazoa > Chordata > Testudines > Cheloniidae > Lepidochelys > Lepidochelys olivacea. The sequence goes on along the minus strand of NC_140411.1, from coordinate 35,784,004 downwards.
TGTAGGAAACAATCCTTCATTGGCAGAGCCCTGCTGGCTGGCCCAACAGGTCTTTATTTTCTATTTATTCTAAAAACCAAATTCCTTTTGTGGTCTTAAATGGATGTTTGTTTTGAGGAAGGAAAAGGAGGACAGGACAATGGGCCTAGGCCACAGACCCGTTGTGTCTTCTATCCTACTTAGGAAGAATTGCTAAAGCAGGGCTAGTTGTGTGACACAGGTTACAGAAATGAATCTTTCTGATCAATAAGGCTCATTGAACTAATGCGTATTGAGTTCACCTCTTTGTTCTAGTGTTGTTGTTTTTACAGTAATTGTGTTTAGCTCTGCTTTTTTCAGTATTGTATTGTTAAGATGTTTCTTTGCATCTTCCCTCTGACTGTTGAGAAATATTCTTGATGATCTTTCTTTGTCCAGTGTTAAAATGAGCAGTTGCCAAAACTCTCATGTCAAGTTTGCTTAGCCACAAGAACACTAACTGTACATTCCTGATGTCTCTGAAAGTTCAGATCTCTCCACCTTTGTCCCATCTCAAAGCTCTTGTGCTTGCTGCTCAGCATTGCAAGAGAGTATGCGCCAGACCCAAACCTTGCTGGGGGCTGGCAAGCTTTCTTCTGGTGGCTGGATCTACAATCTCTGCCTGTCTACATGCTGGAGCTCAGTGAGATTGAGCATACAGGGAACAGTACTGGTGTGGATGGTGGATTTCCTTTGGGCTGACGAGTTTTTGGAGTTTTTAAAAATAACATACCATTTGCACTTTCTGATCTCAGGATGACACCAGATAGTTGCAGTGAGTCAAGTTATAGAAGTAGGCATGCAGAATGGTGGGCATGTGCCAATAGCAAAACAATATCATTTTTCCTGTTGTACTGCCTCTGCCAAAATGTGTTAGGTGTCGATTTTTATAAAGGCCTCTTGTCTGTTAAGCACACAAGAAAGGTGAAAGTAAGGGTGATCACAAGATCAGTCACCAGGCTGGAGGGTCACTCCAGCTGAAAGGTAGCAATTTGAATAAGATCCACAAACAGAGAGGACTGTCGGCTTAGGGTGCCTAGCCCAACCCTTCATGTATAACCATTTGTTGTTCCCAAAAGAATATATTTTACAAGTAAATGTAAGTTTTTCATAACTTCCCTGAAGCAAGAGCTGCTTCAAGCCTAACTTAGTGGTTGTAGCAAATAGCGTGTTTTGAATTTTTGTTTACATAGATTTTTTTAAGTGTATTTACATTGCAGCCCACAATCTGATAGGCACTTTCCAACCACCTCTGTCGAAAGAGCTCATAGCCTGAAAAGATGAGAATAATTACCCTGGGATATTTATTTTTCTACTGTACTGACATTTGGGGCCCAGTCCTGCCACACTTTAATCAGGTGACTAGTAGCCTTCATTCCATGCAGTCACTGGGATTTCTCACCTGAAATGCATTCCCATTACAATCAGTAGGATTTCTCACACGAATAAGGGCTCATAGAAACAAGTGGCCTCAGGATTATATTATTTCCCATTTACCATCAAGAGTGTGTGTTTTACAAGGATCAGGTCCTGCAGTACAAAAATATCAGTGCAGGTGGTGGAGTGGATCAGCTGTTCAGCAATGAAAGAACAGCCCTTGAAGAGTGCTTCACAATGAGAAAACAAAAGAAAACAAGTTTTTTTGCATACCTAGAAACAAACCTAGCCATCTGGGATAGTCCTCAGTTCTGTAACTACAGGGTGTAAGATACAGCTTTCACAAAGGGCTTCTCCTCTTCTATCAAGTGGCTGTCACCCCCTGGCACTCTCAATGGGTCTTCACCAATACGTTGTTGTTGCTCTGCCTTCGAACATTTGTGTTAACTCCTTGTTTGTTAGCAGTATGGACTCTGCATGATGCTATAGTCAAAGCTTGGCTATCCCCTTGTAGAGAGGAAGGCCAGTGGTTAGGGCTAGTGTGGGGCTTGGGAGACCTGGGTTCAATTCCTTGCTCTGCTATGGATTTCCTGTGTGACCTTGCCCAAGTAACTTAGTTTCTCTGTGTAAAATACAATTCCCTACCTCACAAGGATGTTGTGAGGAAATGCTTTAAAAGATTGAGAGATACTATATACTGATGGCCTTATTAGTTCCTAAGATGGATAACCAAATTTCTTGTTTTGTTTAATAAATGGAAGGATCTCCTATCTGAATCTGTTGCAGAAATGTTTATTTTTCAATTAATGTGTGTTATAGTTTAAGGAGTAAATAATTTAAATATGTTTGTTTGTTTATAATATTTTTTGTTGACAGTGGGATAAAAAGAGATCTTTACAACATGCCTGAAGGTTTGTTTTATTCTCTTTTTCAAGATGTTTTGTTCTGGTTTGCACACAAGATGAATTCATAGGTGTCTTGTCTTTTTCCCTAGCAAAAGTTAATATTGCATTAATGAGTAATTGCACACAAGAGGAAATTAGGCTTAATGTGGATGTTTATGCAAAATCCATCTTCTGAATCACAGAAGGAAAATCTTAATTTAATTCATACCTAAACTTCGGAATCCACCATTTTAGAAAATGGCCTCTAAATGTATCACGAGGCTGTCATTTATAAAAGAGAACAATATTTCCCCTCTTAATAGAACACACACTCTGTAAGTCATTTTAGCACATGGTGAAGAGGAGTTGTAGATTGTACCAATGTCTGTTGGTCCCACTTAGCAAAACTTTAGTAGACCTAAGGTATTAACCCATTATGCCCTGGTGGATCTGGGGTGTTATAGCCGGAGGCAAATGTGAGTGGTGAAACTGGGACACTAAACTAATAAAATCAATATCAATCTGTATTTAAAAATACAGAGATATACATTACAGTGATCATGAAGGAAGGTCAAATGTCTGAAATGTGTGTGTTGTATTATGTGGCACTAACTTGCACTGTTACAATTGAGAATCTGACTGTGTTTCCTACATTTGTAAAAGGGGTGCTCTGGTTTAAAGGCTCTTGTATATCTTTGCATGATTTCAGCATATATATATATATTTTCTTAATCTAGAATCCTGCTATTTAAATAGTTAAATTACATTTAAAAATGAGCCATCTTCTGCCATAGAATACACCCAGATAATTCCCAGTGATGGCTGTGTAGCAGCTAGGACAGTGGACCCTCAAGCTGATTGATGCCTTGCGTGCTACTGGAATCCAATGAACAATAATAAGTCAATGGGTGCCAAGCATGTGCATCAAAAAAACAAAGTCTGCTTCAATATCAATTGCCTGTGAGCTTCCTCTTCTTTCCTGGCCAAAAGCCTAAAGGAGGTTTGAGCTTTAGATGGAGCTTTATGTCACCAGAGGAGTGATCCTCTTTCTCCACCTGCCCCAAATTAAAATCCGTGGTAGATTTCAGCGTGGATAAAAATCAATGATTTTTTTTTAAATGAAAAAAATTGGATTTTTTTTTTATAAAAAGTTTTTTGAGGGAAAAAACCTATCTAAAGATACATTATAGCTCAAAGATATCTCATCATGGAATAGGGGTTATAAATTCTAATTCTATAGTATGAGGCAATATATTCATGTAATGTTTAAAAAAAGTTTTGTAAATGAGTTCCAACAGTTCATGGATTAGGGACCCAATCTTATGGGGTTCCACAGGCTTCTGTATAAATTATTTAGGTTAATCTTTCTATCTACCCAGTGGGACTCAATGCTCAGTCTAGGAGATACCATCAGAGATACTTAGTTTTGCAGTTCTCAAACTGTGAATTTGTGTCTCCAGAGGTAACATGCTTGTTAACAACAAAAATGTTTTTCAATACATAAATAATAGCGGTGAGAAACAACAGACCTCAACTTTATTGTCCCTCTGCAAATTTGTGTACACAGAGTCAATCCCTTACCCCCTCTAAAAGTGCAAAGTTTCAAAAAGTTCAAAGAATAGAAGATTGTTGGGGGTAGAATAGGTCTGACAAGGAGAAGAAGTCTGGAGATAAATGTGAGAAGCTTTTATACCAATAAAATAAAAACCAACCAACCAAACAAAAATAATCCAGAATTTTTTCCTATTCTTCTGATTTTGACTGCCCTGCTGCAGCCACAATTTAAAAACATTTTAAATTTTGTAAAGCATTGAGTTACCTTTTAATGGTTAAATGCCAAATCCCAAAGCCAAACAACACTAATCACCTGTGTCTAGCAAAAAGGTCTGTCAGTTTTGGAACTTTGAATTAAACAGTCAAATGGATTTTTAGTGGCATTATTTAAAACAAAAACAAAACCAAATTGGTCCTTAGAACTTTACATATTCACACACACACAGATAGATACATACACATTTTCTTTTCCTTAACATCCCTTCAACACTGCTCTGTTTTTTATATCTTACATTCCCTTTATACATTTTAGGCAGTTAAGTTCCAATAGAACCCCCTTATGTTCTTTTAGCAGATTTGACTAAATTGTCCATAGTCAAATGATTTCAGATAGTTTATTTTTGCCTGGCTTATTTACACACACTCCTTTGGAAAAGGGCCTATTTTTTCTTCAGAATGGCTGTAAAGAAACCAAGAATTCTCTTTTTCTAACACGTTTCCTTTTCAACATTTTCACAAAGTTTAACTGCTTAATTCCCTCCAGCCTCTGCAGAGTTAACTTTTCACACTTTTCTCTTCATAATTGTGCCTGGGAGTGCCATACATAGGACCTTCTCCCCCTTCATCCGCTCTAATGGCTGCTAGTTGTTCAGTGGCAAAGCCCAATTTTTGTCTCAGCCCTGGTCTACACTAGGACTTTAGGTCGAATTTAGCAGCATTAAATCGATGTAAACCTGCACCCGTCCACACGATGAAGCCCTTTATTTCGACTTAAAGGGCTCTTAAAATCGATTTCCTTACTCCACCCCTGACAAGTGGATTAGCGCTTAAATCGGCCTTGCCGGCTCAAATTTGGGGTACTGTGGACACAATTCGACGGTATTGGCCTCCGGGAGCTATCCCAGAGTGCTCCACTGTGACCGCTCTCTACAGCACTCTCAACTCAGATGACTGGCCAGGTAGACAGGAAAAGAACCGCGAACTTTTGAATCTCATTTCCTGTTTGGCCACCGTGGCAAGCTGCAGGTGACCATGCAGAGCTCATCAGCAGAGGAGACCATGATGGAGTCCCAGAATCGCAAAAGAGCTCCAGCATGGACCAAACGGGAGGTACGGGATCTGCTCGCTGTTTGGGGAGAGGAATCCGTGCTATCAGAACTCCGTTCCAGTTTTCGAAATGCCAAAACCTTTGTCAAAATCTCCCAGGGCATGAAGGACAGAGGCCATAACAGGGACCCGAAGCAGTGCCGTGTGAAAATGAAGGAGCTGAGGCAAGCCTACCAGAAAACCAGAGAGGCGAACGGCCGCTCCGGGTCAGAGCCCCAAACATGCCGCTTCTATGATGAGCTGCATGCCATTTTAGGGAGTTCAGCCACCACTACCCCAGCCCTGTTGTTTGACTCCTTCAATGGAGATGGAGGCAATACGGAAGCAGGTTTTGGGGACGAAGAAGATGATGATGATGATGATGAGGTTGTAGATAGCTCGCAGCAAGCAAGCGAAGAAACCGGTTTTCCCGACAGCCAGGAACTGTTTCTTACCCTGGACCTGGAGCCAGTACCCCCCGAACCCACCCAAGGCTGCCTCCTGGACCCAGCAGGCGGAGAAGGGACCTCTGGTGAGTGTACCTTTTAAAATACTATACATGGTTTAAAAGCAAGCATGTGAAAGGATTACTTTGCCCTGGCATTCGCGGTTCTCCTAGATGTACTCCCAAAGCCTTTGCAAAAGGTTTCTGGGGAGGGCAGCCTTATTGCGTCCTTCATGGTAGGACACTTTACCACTCCAGGCCAGTAACACGTACTCGGGAATCATTGTAGAACAAAGCATTGCAGTGTATGTTTGCTGGCATTCAAACAACATCCGTTCTTTATCTCTCTGTGTTATCCTCAGGAGAGTGAGATATAATTCATGGTCACCTGGTTGAAATAGAGTGCTTTTCTTCAGGGGACACTCAGAGGAGCCCATTCCTGCTGGGCTGTTTGCCTGTGGCTAAACAGAAATGTTCCCCGCTGTTAGCCACAGGGAGGGGGGAAGGTTGAGGGGGTAGCCACGCGGTGGGGGGAGGAAAAATGCGACCCTGTAATGAAAGCACATGTGCTATGTATGTAATGTTAACAGCAAGGTTTACCCTGAAAGAGTGTAGCCACTGTTTTATAAAATGTGTCTTTTTAAATACCGCTGTCCCTTTTTTTTTCTCCACCAGCTGCATGTGTGTCAATGATCACAGGATCTTCTCCTTCCCAGAGGCTAGTGAAGCTTAGAAAGAAAGAAAAAAACGCACTCGCGATGAAATGTTCTCCGAGCTCATGCTGTCCTCCCACACTGACAGAGCACAGACGAATGTGTGGAGGCAAATAATGTCAGAGTACAGGAAAGCACAAAATGACGGGGAGGAGAGGTGGCGGGCTGAAGACAGGGCTGAAGCTCAAATGTGGCGGCAGCATGATGAGAGGAGGCAGGATTCAATGCTGAGGCTGCTGGAGGACCAAACCAGTATGCTCCAGTGTATGGTTGAGCTGCAGCAAAGGCAGCTGGAGCACAGACTGCCACTACGGCCCCTGTGTAACCAACCGCCCTACTCCCCAAGTTCCATAGCCTCCACACCCAGACACCCAAGAACGCAGTGTGGGGGCCTACAGCCACTCCACCACAGAGGATTGCCCAAAAAAAAGAAGGCTGTCATTCAATAAATTTTAAAGTTGTAAACTTTTAAAGTGCTGTGCTTAAAGTGCTGTGTGGCATTTTCCTTCCCTCCTCCACCACCCCTCCTGGGCTACCTTGGTAGTCATCCCCCTGTTTGTGTGATGAATGAATAAAGAATGCATGAATGTGAAGCAACAATGACTTTATTGCCTCTGCAAGCGGTGATTGAAGGGAGGAGGGGAGGGTGGTTAGCTTACAGGGAAGTAGAGTGAACCAAGGGGCGGGGGGTCTCATCAAGGAGAAACAAACAGAACTTTCACACCGTAGCCTGGCCAGTCATGAAACTGGTTTTCAAAGCTTCTCTGATGCGTACCGCGCCCTCCTATGCTCTTCTAACCGCCCTGGTGTCTGGCTGCGCGTAACCAGCAGCCAAGCGATTTGCCTCAACCTCCCACCCCGCCATAAACATCTCCCCCTTACTCTCACAGATATTGTGGAGCACACAGCAAGCAGTAATAACAGTGGGAATATTGGTTTTGCTGAGGTCTAAGCGAGTCAGTAAACTGCGCCAGCGCGCCTTTAAACGTCCAAATGCACATTCTACCACCATTCTGCACTTGCTCAGCCTGTAGTTGAACAGCTCCTGACTATTGTCCAGGCTGCCTGTGTACGGCTTCATGAGCCATGGCATTAAGGGGTAGGCTGGGTCCCCAAGGATACATATAGGCATTTCAACATCCCCAACAGTTATTTTCTGGTCTGGGAATAAAGTCCCTTCCTGCAGCTTTTGAAACAGACCAGAGTTCCTGAAGATGCAAGCATCATGTACCTTTCCCGGCCATCCCACGTTGATGTTGGTGAAACGTCCCTTGTGATCCACCAGAGCTTGCAGCACTATCGAAAAGTACCCCTTGCGGTTTATGTACTCGGCGGCTTGGTGCTCCGGTGCCAAGATAGGGATATGGGTTCCGTCTATGGCCCACCACAGTTAGGGAATCCCATTGCAGCAAAGACATCCACTATGTCCTGCACATTTCCCAGGGTCACTACCCTTGATATCAGCAGATCTTTGATTGCGTGAGCTACTTGCATCACAGCAGCCCCCACAGTAGATTTGCCCACTCCAAATTGATTCCCAACTGACCGGTAGCTGTCTGGCGTTGCAAGCTTCCATAGGGCTATCGCCACTCGCTTCTCAACTGTGAGGGCTGCTCTCATCTTGGTATTCATGCGCCTCAGGGCAGGGAAAAGCAAGTCACAAAGTTCCATGAAAGTGCCCTTACGCATGCGAAAGTTTCGCAGCCACTGGGAATCGTCCCAGACCTGCAACACTATGCGGTCCCACCAATCTGTGCTTGTTTCCCGAGCCCAGAATCGGCATTCCACAGCATGAACCTGCCCCATTAGCACCATGATGCATTCATTGGCAGGGCCCATGCTTTCAGAGAAATCTGTGTCCATGTCCTGATCACTCATGTGACCGCGCTGACGTCGCCTCCTTGCCCGATATCGCTTTGCCAGGTTCTGGTGCTGCATATACTGCTGGATAATGCGTGTGGTGTTTAATGTGCTCCTAATTGCCAAAGTGAGCTGAGCGGCCTCCATGCTTGCCTTGGTATGGCGTCCACACAGAAAAAAGGCGCGGAATGATTGTCTGCCATTGGTCTGACGGAGGGAGGGGCGACTGAGGACACGGCTTACAGGGTTGGCTTCAGGGAGCTAAAATCAACAAAGGGGGTGTCTTTACATCAAGGAGTATTTCAGGCAGGACTTCACGGAGGGTTCCAATAAGAAATGGTGCACCTAAGTTATTGTTCTTATTGGAACAAGGAGGTTAGCCTGGCCTCTGATTGATACATGGCTAGATTTACCTCACTGCACCTTCTCTGTGAGTGACTGCAGTGTGACCTAGAGGAATGAGTCCCCTAGACAGGGGAGGAGGCAAATGAGTACAAAACAAATCTGGTCTATTTCTTGTTTTGATCCACTCCATCTATCTTTTACATCTTTGGCTGGCAGCAGACGGTGCAGAAGGACTGCATGCCATCCACATCTCATGGCTGCTCGGCAGAAGATGGTACAGTACGACTGCTAGCCATCCTCATCTCTTGCCTGCCTGGCAGAAGATGGTACAGTATGACTGCTAGCAATCCGTATCGCCTGCCTGCTCACCATAAGATGGTTCAATAGGACTGACTGCAGGACTAAAGAGAATGACCTGGTCAATTCACTCCAGATTTAGTCCCTGCGCCCATGTGTGGCCAGGCGCTCCCAGCCGACGTGGCCAGGAGCACCTCGGACATGACGATGACGGCTACCAGTCGTACTGTACCGTCTGCTGCCACAAGGCAAGGGGTTGCTGCTACTGTGTAGCAATGCCGTACCGCGTCTGCCAGCACCCAGGAGACATAGGGTGACAGTTACCTGAGTGGGCTCCATGCTTGCCGTGGTATGGTGTCTGCACAGGTAACTCAGGAAAAAAGACGCGAAACGATTGTCTGCCCTTTCTTTCATGGAGGGAGGGAAGGAGGGAAGGGGGGCCTGATGATATGTACCCAGAACCACCCGCGACAATGTTTTAGCCCCATCAGGCATTGGGATCTCAACCCAGAATTCCAATGGGCAGCGGAGACTGCGGGAACTGTGGGATAGCTACCCACAGTGCAACGCTCCGGAAGTCGACTCTAGCCTCGGTACTGTGGAAGCACTCCGCCGAGTTAATGCACTTAATGCACTTAGAGCATTTTCTGTGGGGACACACACACTCGAATATATAAAACCGATTTCTAAAAAAACGACTTCTATAAATTCGACCTTATTCCGTAGTGTAGACATACCCTCAGACTCTTAATTAGTGACTCACAATGACTATGATTTGCAGGTGCTCTGCCCTGCTTCAAGGTTAATTTCTTTACCATTTTTTCAGAGGCTTTAGCTTGGTCTGCCAGGAATCTTTCTCTCTCTCTGCATTCCTGCAGTGCCTCTTTCACTATTTCCAGCTGACTCTGGGTATTTGTAACCAGCACCTTCCAATTGTCTGCTCCCTTTTCCGTTTGGTTTAGCTTTTCCTGTAAAGATGCTTTTTCCTCTTTACATGAAGACAAGTGGAGGTAGGAATCATTACATGCCTCCCATAACAATCAAATTGCTGCTGCAGCTCTTTTGGTAGCACTAGAAGGTTTGTATATGAGGACATGCTGAGCCGATCTATCCTCTAGGTCTGAAATAGTGCAGATATCAGCTAGGGCTTGTTTAGTCCAAGGACTGTGCCCAGATTTTAGAAGGATTTGTTTAAAAGGTGTAATTTCTTTAACAAAAGGAAAGGTTGGAGTTCCTTCTGACTCCATTCCTTCCTCTGGTACTGGCTTACTCTGTTTTCTTTTAAACATCTGAACACGAGTATTTCAATCTCTTTGTCACTCCTGGTATTACTCAGCGAGTGACAGCCTAGATTCTGAAATTGTAGCTTATCAAATTTCCTCGTCACACCTGGCACAGGTCAGCGAGTGACACAGCCTAGATTCTCTGATCCTGCTACTCCTTGTTCCAGCAAGCAGCACTGCCTGACCCTTAAGCCTTCTTGTTGTCCCTGGTGCTTCAGTGAACAATAGGACTTGGATTCTGTAATCATATCTTAGTAATATGAGCTCTGTATATTTTACCTCTGCCTCCTGGAGGCCAGAAGGCTGGTTAACCAAATAGAAATGCTGAACTCAATAGAGCTGGCGGTGTGCACACCAATATTTACAATAACTGAGGTTTTTTACCAATATTCCCCCTTTTGCAATTCTCCACCAAAATATTATACCAATAAAATAAAAACGAGCAGGATCTTATCAAAGGGGGAAAAGCAAACTGCCACATTTATTGTGAATACAGAAAGAATCATAGTAAGTAGTTAGAAAAGGAGTACTTGTGGCACCTTAGAGACTATCAAATTTATTTGAGCATAAGCTTTCGTGAGCTACAGCCAATGAAGTGAGCACCTCCCTGATCATTCATTTATTATCCACACCAAGCATCCATCCACATCCATCCTCTATCTCTATTTTAATCACAATTGTTAACAAAGCGAGATAAATACAACAAAAGGGCGGGGAGTTTCTGTGTGCTGTTTCTGTTGTTACAAAGTATCGCTTTGAGTCTCTCTCTCTCTCTCTGAGTAATGACAGGTTTCAGAGTAGCAGCCGTGTTAGTCTGTATCCACAAAAAGAAAAGGAGTACTTGTGGCACCTTAGAGACTAACAAATTTATTTGAGCATAAGCTTTCGTGAGCTACAGCTCACTTCATGGCATGCATGTATTATATTAGGTATGCATCTGATGAAGTGAGCTGTAGCTCACGAAAGCTTATGCTCAAATAAATTTGTTAGTCCATAAGATGCCACAAGTACTCCTTTTCTTTCTGTGTGAGTAGTTTGTTGTTACAAAGTATTGCTTTGAGAACAGACTCTGTCTTAGGATGTACTAACACAATTAGCAGCCAAAAACCAAGAGACCTCCCTCTTAATTAGTAATACCCTGGAATTTAAACTATGAGGAATCAAACTCATTTGTGATTTTAATACAGAACTTCTTTAATATGATCCAACAAAGCAAGGGACATATGCTTGTTTTGTTAAAATATTATATGTTTGCTGTTGAAAAAAAATCCAGAATATGTAATGTTGTTGGTTTAGGTAAATAAAACAATTTAAATGTCTGTCCGGTAATGTTGTCCTCCTACAGCATGACAAGAAAATCCTCCAAATATTAATGATTAACCTATTGAATTGGAGATATTTATGAAGTCATTGGGAGGTGAACTATCTACTTCAATTACCTTTGGTAAATGACATAACCAACCAATCCTTCATTTTCTGATATAGCTGTAAAACTAATCTGAAAAATTTTCAAAATAAATCACTGTTTAAAATGTATAGTGTGTACCCTCTAAAAATGAAACCTACATCTATCTCTGAGTTGTGAAGAATATGTATTAAGGTTATAAGACCCAACAAGAATGCACTTTTATGTAGAAAACCATGATTAAATCGAGTCTTCCTGACTAGTGATTTAAATCAATTTGATTTAAATCAAATCCACCCTGGTGGATTTTGCTCCACACTAATTCTCTGCTATCTACAGATCCTGTCAGGATGGCAAGTAGGACCCAGAAGAGGTTCTGATTCAATTCATTTTACAGGTTTGTCTTTTGTTTGGTAAGGGAGGAAGTTAGGGTCTTCAAAGCCCACTGTTCCAAAGACCTGCACTGACCAGGGGCAAAAACTGCTATTCTATTTATAACTGGCTTTCAGCTAAACATGAAGTCTAAAATATACAGGATTCAGGTCCCAGCTCTCACAAATTTTGTTTGAACTTTGACTTTGGTCTCTGTGTATCTCCATCTGTAAAATGGAGATGACAATACTGTACTTCCCTACCTCTTGGGGTTTTGTGAAGCTATTAAAGATTGTGAGGTGCTAAGGTATTACTGTAATGGTGTTCATATAAATACCGTAGATAAATAGTTAAGTTCAGACTGGATTTTTATCCTCCGGTCTAAGGGCAAAATTCTCCTATTCAGTCCATGCTCTCATATCCAGTATTCTGCACTGATTCCACATACTCCCACTGACAGCAATAAAAAATTTGGTGTGTGGAATAAGTGTATACTGTGCTATGGGCTGTAGAGAATTATGCCCCAGGATGAAATACTTTTTTTCCTGAAAACTGGAGTGGGTGACAGGTTACTTGGAATCAATAGTAAACTTGAATAGAAACTATTTTTCGTATAAGGGTTTCCTCTCTTTCTTTTTTCGTTTATTGAAAAACGATGGGCAAACTTTTCCCAGAAAGCAGGAATGTTTTTATGGCCACAATGCCAAACAATGCAATAATTCTTTTCCGGTGCTGCGTTATATATTGTGGGTTCAGGGATGGGAAAATGGAGCCAGGGCTAGCCAAGTGCATGTAGAGCTAAAATTCTCAGAATGCACCTCAAACCTTTACCCCCAGTTTACAGATCCTCACCGTAGATCTATTTATGGAGTTCTTGGCAAGTGTCATCTCTATGGGCTTGTAGGGAGCCTGAATTAAGCCAAAAACACTTCTGTCCTGTGCCAATTTTTCCCTCCCTCAACTTTTCTGGTGTACCCGTAGCTGCTAATGCCAGCCAGAGTCTGGCTGGATCAGGTCCCTGGACTCTGTTTCACACCAGAGCCCCCAAAAGGAAGTTGATTTTTGTTTTCTTGCAATTTTTATTCATATATAAATACAACACACCTCCAATTATTAAAAATTTGCAATAGATAATGTTTACAGTATTTTTGGTGTTACAAGTCTTTGGTGTTACAATGCTTATTTTAGATCAATGACATCTGAATACAGTAGAACCTCAGAGTCACGAACTGACCAGTCAACCACTCACCTCATTTGGAGCTGCAAGTACGCAATCAGGCAGCAGCTGAGACAAAGGGAAAAAAAGCAAATACAGTACAGTACTGTGTTAAATGTAAACTACTAAAAAATAAAGGGAGAGCAGCATTTTTCTTTGCATAGTAAAGTTTCAAAGCTGTATTAAGTAAATGTTCAGTTGTAAACTTTTGAAAGAACAACCATAATGTTTTGTTCAGAGTTACAAATATTTCAGAGTTACGAACAACCTCCATTCCCAAGGTGCTCATAACTCTGAGGTTCCACTGTACATGACACATGCCATGGTATTGTTGTTTAATAACAGGCACTGCTGCAAGTCCAGACCGGTTTTGAACCACTTGAAAAGTAAAATGACTCATATCTTTATTATTTTTGGGATTTTGGTATGAACTTAGCACATTATAGGATAAGGTCATGAAATTCCAGTGCTCCAAGTTAAGTTTCATTCTTCTATTTGAATCTTCGGAACAGATGAAACAGCACAAAGAAGCAAAAACATTCTGCAGTTTGTACTTGGTCATGTCGTTGATCTTAGTTTAGCTGGTAATTGGCTTTAATGCACTGAATATTTCCTACTTTTGTTCTTCAATCTCACGTTATCCTCAATATTACAGTATTTATCACCCAAAATTTCACTCTTACTCTTTTGGGGCACAGCAGTTGAGAACTTTATATTGAACCAGTATATCATTTCCTCATTGATGCTTTAAAGAAAAAAAGAAAAACAAAAGCTGAATACGGTTTATGGGAGAAGATAATTCATCGTTTTCTCTGAATTCCAACACACAAATCCTCAGCTATTTTAAAAAAGTCATATAATTAATTACATCAGTCCATAACAAGCAATTATTACAATGTTAAAGGAATACTATCAGCTTAAAATATTTATTTTGATAAAATGACCTAACTTTCATTACTGACAACCTCTTAGATTTTTAAGGTTTCAGAGTAACAGCCGTGTTAGTCTGTATTCGCAAAAAGAAAAGGAGTACTTGTGGCACCTTAGAGACTAACCAATTTATTTGAGCATGAGCTTTCGTGAGCTACAGCTCACGAAAGCTCATGCTCAAATAAATTGGTTAGTCTCTAAGGTGCCACAAGTACTCCTTTTCTTTTTAGATTTTTAAGCCTAAAATAATCTTTAAAACATATATTTGCTGCATATGTTATTTCATTTCATTGCATTTTGCATTTCTGTCAGATTGAACTGACTAGAAAGAATAAGTGAAACAGATCAGTCTAGTCATCAGTCCAATTTCTGGTTCTTGGGCACTGAATAGCGTTATTATGCTTGTGTTTCCGACACATGAAAGGAAAGGTTAATAAGGTGCAGAATTTCACTATAGGAAAAAGTAAAAGCTATTTTGTACTTGGAGCCTAAAGTAGGAGCATAATAAATAAACAAACTGTCACAAAAACACACCTGGATTGTTATCAGACCTCCTAAACTCTGAATACACTCACAAACAACCTCTATTTTTGTTGGTAAATATCAAAAGTGCCTTAGGGCTAAGATTTTGTATACAACACTGCAGGTTTGAATTATAAGCCACTGAAATGTGTGTGTTTGTGTTTGCTCATGTGTGTATGTGTCAGGGGGTGGAGTTAATGAAATTGCTAGTTGACCTTTGAATACAGCAGCATTAGTGATTGCCTCTGTAATAATCATACTCTCCTGTATTATGCGAGAGTGGAAATTGCAGCATTACAGATTAGTTCTAATTTTATGCATGTGCTTGTTTAGCAGCAGTCCATCACTGAAGTGCATGTTGTCTATTTGTTTAGGTCTTTAAATAGCTAGTAGAGCTCATGCTGTATTTGATGCCATATAATGTTCAATGCTGTCTGGACAGATTATGCCCTTGTAGTGTGTGGAGATGTGGAGCCATGCAGCAACCAGGTACAACTGCAGTCTTTGTGCCCCCAGAGGGGTACAGACTGTTCAAGGTTAGTGGTCCCAGTAGTGCTGACTTACCCAGAGATGTTTGGGTCTGTAGGCATGTGGGACTCATCCCTGCCGCTCCTCCTGCTGGTGTCCTGGGAATTAGCTCTACTTCCAGCCTTGGAACATGCTCTGCAGGCCGGTGTCCTGCTTACGCCGGGCCCCTATGTCCCTCCCAGACCTGTTGCCCCTTGTACGCTGGGGTGCTGCCCCCTGGCAGTAACCCCTCACTTGCAGGGTCTCCCCACCCAGGGGAACCCCTACCCCCTATCCCTACCATACCTCCATCTTTGGCTACTGCCCAGTCACTATCTAGCCACCGTTCACTGGGGCTGACTGCAGTATATAAGCCACTCATCACAGGCAAGGAAGGGGGGTTTGGACCTGCTGCCTTTGCCTACCCGTGGGCTGCCCCCTGCAACCCCAGTACCTAACTGGCCTTCATCTATGCCACAGCCTGGGGGGTTTCCAAGCTGGAGCTCCCCAGCTCCCTTGGCCTTCCCCCAGCCCTGCTCCACCCTAGGCACATGGTTAGGCTCCCCAGCAGCCAGGCCCTTCTCTCTCTACAGGCAGAGAGAGTCTGTTTGGACTCCTGGCTCGCAGCCTCCTATAGGGCCAGCTGGGCCAGATTGGGGCATAGCCCCAGCTGTTGCTGCCTTCCCCAATCAGCCCAGGCTTCTTATCCCCAGCCACAGCCCTCTCTGGGGCTGTTCTAAGCTCCTCTGGGCAGGAGCGGGTGTCTACCCTGCCATAGGGTCATTGTTCAGATGCAGGAGTGTGGCACACAGTGCTCTTTGTCACAGGATGGTACCATGGTTGTGTTCCCCGCTGTTCTCTTGGAG
This sequence comes from Lepidochelys olivacea, assembly GCF_965140295.1. Classification (NCBI taxonomy): domain Eukaryota; kingdom Metazoa; phylum Chordata; order Testudines; family Cheloniidae; genus Lepidochelys; species Lepidochelys olivacea. The sequence goes on along the minus strand of NC_140411.1, from coordinate 35,768,105 downwards.
ATGTTCTGGTGGTACATCACATGTCTTTGGAAAACTGTTGATTTTGGACTGACAGTAAATCAAGTGTGTTTGTGAAATTCTGAATATGATTGTGAGGATGGGGGGAGGATATTATGACCCTCTGAAATACATCAGGTTAAGGGAAGGCTGTGAGTGGATTTGACAAGGGGTCTGGACAGGTTCAGAGCATCAGGCCAGAGAGATGAATGGACTGAGGGGGCTAAGACGAATGGTGCAGAGCTTAGAGAAGGAAATTTCAAAGCAGGTGTAATAAGATCAGGTCATGACCAAGGGATCTGAATTTTGAGGAACTAGACAAAAATAGCAGGATTTAGCATTGATGAGAGAAAAAGAAATGAAGAGGCCACTTCGTGTGAGGGAGGGTAATAAATACTTCATTGTGCTCAGGGGTTGATAATGGAAGAGAGGCGTCTTTGAATCTGCCCCAAATAGGGTGACCAGATGTCCCCTTTTTAAAGGGACAGTCCCATTTTTCTTATATAGGCACCTATTACCCCCACCCCCTGTCCCATTTTTTCACATCATCTGGTCATTTTTCACTACCATCTGGTCACCCTAGCCCCAAATTAATAATGATTAAAGTTACTATTACCTGATGCCTTATTAGCAACCTTTATGAAGACTATTCCATGTCTGTGCCATAGATTAGCATTGTCACCGTTGTTGACAGCCTCAGCTGAGAGGCCAAGGACTGAATGGCATAAATAATGAATTACTTCTCCACTGCAGAAGTGATCTCAACAGATCCATGAGCCTCTGTGTTAACAGAATAACATGGACGATGTTTGCACTGCTGGCCCTTGTCTGTGGACTATACTGCGAATAAACAGATTATCTCATTGTCCATGTTTTAATCTTTCACCGTCTACAAGGACTAGATCCACTTTTTTTTACGCTTTTTAAAGGAAAAAACAGTTCTTCAATTTTTATCATTTATTTCTTTAAATTCCAGATTATGCCTCTTCTCAGTTTGTCATTGTATCCAGTCTTCTCTGGCTTTGCCTATCGTCTGTAAATTCTTAGGCACAGAGGCTGTCTTTATTTTTGTGTCTGATATGGTATTGAGCACACAGTTGGCATTTAACTGAAAATAGCATACAGGTTAGAAAGGGGAAAGAAGCATGTGTTTTGTTCTACGTTAGAGTTAAACTAAGGAAAAGCACTTGCGTAGGAAACAAGTAGATAAAGCAGATTTACTTGTCAGGAGATTTCACACTAATATGGTGATTGAGATTGTCAGATACAAACTCCCTAATTTCAGAATTCTACATAGAGTGCTGAAATTTACATTTAATAAATCTTTTAGCAGAGGAAAAACCAACTTACAGTAATGCCATAGGCAGTTTTTAATTATTTGTATTGCAGTAACTCCTGGAAGCCCCAGTCATGGACCAGGACACCATTGTGATAGGCGGTGCAAAAATACAAAACAGACCGTGCCCCAAGGAGCTTACAATTACTGACTATGCAGTGCATTAGTGCATGCGTGTGTGTGGGGAGCAGAAATCCACATCTGAGCGGACCTGGGGGAAGAGAAGGGAATTAACTTTTTAAAAAGTGAAATAGAATGGTTTATCATAGCAGTTACGTAGCCAGGGTTGTTCCTGATTATGTAAGGCAGTTTTTGTCCTCTAGTCTGTAGCCATAAGCAGCAAGTGGGTTTTGGATTTTGGTTTTTTATATTGCTTCAGTTTGATGATGCTTCAACTTGAAAGCTTCAGCTTTTGACCCTGCACCAAAGCAGAAACCTTTATCTTTAAAATTTCAGGCTGCTGAAACTGGATAAAATATGTGCAGCCTGGTGTTTACATGAACTAGGAGCTTAAATCTCATTTTCAGAAGTGGCTGAGGCTCCTATGTGCCTAAGCCATTTTTGAAAATGGGACTTGGGCTCCTAAATCACTTAAGTACATATTAAATTGTTTCCTGTTGGTTGGAGTTCAGGATTTTGTCTCTGCTTCTATGCATACAAAATTATGCACCTACAAACTTGCACTTTGGAAATGCAAACACCTTTGGGACAGATTTTGAAAAGACTTCAGTGGGGCCAGGATTTCACTCCTGGGTTTTAATTCCATCATTGCCATTGACTTGCTGTGTGACCTTGGGCAAGTCACTTCACCTCTTTGTCTCACTTTCCGCATCTGTAAATTGGGGTAATGATATCTACACACGTTGTGAAGTGCTGGGGGATCCATGGAAGAAAAATGTTATGTAGGCTTTAAGTACTACATATATTTATCACTGGCAGGCTTACTACAGGAGGAAAAGATGGGTTCTTCTGGCTGATTTTGGATACCTGTTGAGAGCTTTCCTTCCCTTCCTGATTGCTGGGTTATTTTTATAGTGAGTAGGTATAGTTATCAAGAGACATTGCTTTTCTCTTCATCTCAATTGCTGCCTTCTGCTACGGAACTGATAGCCAAGCAGAACTCAGTATCCTTGTTCTGTGGCTCCTACCAGTTATTCCCTAGCTGACTGGCATTCCACGACTGCTAGGGATGTAATACTTCCCCTGTGGGGGAGAAAATATTCTCTGCAACTGTGGATCCTAGGAGACTAGCAGTGCTTATATGGGGCAACAATTGCAGAAGATATTTACTTCTCAATCAGACCTTGCGCTGCTATCAGATACACACATTTTTAGTCGGCTTTCTTTCATAGCCAGTCACTCAACCCTTTCCAAGAAACTGTTTGTGATCATGGAAACATAAGTCAAGTTGAGAAGAGCAGGTGGTCAGCTCACTTCAGATCCAGTAGGGAAGTTAGATTTGTGGATCAGTCCTTTTAGCAAAGCTGGATTTAAGATTTTCAATTTGCCCCTATCTTTGAGACAGTGCTGCAAATTTCAGCCTGAATATCACCCCTTATGGAAACAGTATGGATTGATTAGTAGTTTCTGTATATGCTTCCAAATACGGTACAGCATATCCATAAATATATCTACAACAAATAAATGTAATAGCTGGGTTCATAATGCATTCTCAAGATACTCACTATTGAATCAATACAATTTCTTTCCATATTTTAATATGAAATTGGACCTGTTTTATGTAGTGTGCGTGGCACATACTTTGCATGTGTGAGCACAGTCAATGTGACCAAGCATTTAAAAATTAACCTAAGAGGAGGGGAGATTGACTGTAAATGTGTTACTAAAAGTCCCTGCACAAGTTAGTTCCCTCTTCTTTCCTATTTGTAGGACTAAATTAAAGTCTAGGATGTTCAAATACATTCACATTACAGAGTAAGCACACTTTAAGAGTGCACCAAGGAAGTAGTATCCCCGTATTTTACTACACCCAAAATGGCATTGAATCATTTCAGCTTGTGAGTGTAGGTGCATAGGAAGGAACATGTAGGTTTGGAGATGGTGCATGCATAAACTTGGCTGGCCAAACCCATGGATCCATATGTGCACTTATGTTATATTTTCGTCACACCTGGATAGATGAGCTGCATGCCAAATACCGGAAGGTGCTGGTGGGAAATTAAGCACTGTATCACAGTTGTGCTAGCAACAAGGCCTTTAGTGCACTGGTGTCATTTCGGAAGAATTCATGATATGCACTTGCCAGTTACATGCATACTCTAAATATCAGGTCCCATTAAAGTATTTCAGGTTGGACACTGAAAATCACTAGACTCTCTTGAAAATCTTGCACAACGGTTTTTATACCATGACATTCTCTCCTATTATAGGTGATAGTACTTGTGTGCTTACTGGGTACCTGGTACCCATGACTAAGAGAGAGAGAGAGTGTGTATGTGAGTATGTGTGTGTATGGTACTATTCAGTGGGTCATGTATCTTTTCTTTTTTCCTACATACTGGATTGTTACCCATTGTTGAAAACGCTCAGACTTTTGTTCCGTTCTAGTATTATGAGTTTAGATCACCTCTTTGGCATTGTTTATGCTTGTGACCTGCCTTTTCTGTCCATCTCCTACTCGCTGTGTTCAATATAGGCTGTTATTTGACTGATGCTTGCCTTTGAAAAGCCACAGTCCACTACATATGCGCAGACAGACATCGATAATGCAGATTGCTGAGTTTGAGTTTGATGATGCCTTTGCCACTTTTATTTTCACCTCCTTTTTAGACTATGCACTCTTTTCCAAAGACAAATCAGTGTTTGGCCTCTTAGCTCTTTGGAAAATGCCAGTGGTGATATAAGCAGTTCCTTGCTGTCAGTATGTCAATTCTCAGTTGGCTAGTGCAGCAATAGATTAAAAACTTAAGTGGGTGGAAAAACGGGTTTAATTAATTAAGATCGGTCATAATTATTGCTAACGTTACTTTTCTCCAAGGACACGAATAGTCTCCCATTAATATGCTGTATTAGATTGAAAAAGACTTAATTTCTCCAAAAGAGAAAGATAATTATATATAAAATGTTAACCAGTAATTGTCCAGTTAGATATTTCTCTGAGGAAAAGAGGGAGTTAACTTTTGGCCAGCACTGTACATAAGTCATGGCATGCACTAAATAACACTGGTCATAATCCTGCTTTTGTTCATACCCATCCAATCCTATGGACTTCAGTGGGACAGCATGGAAGTATCTGAGGACAGCGTTTGTTCCATGGAACATTGAACTTTTGTTTTCTTACACATACAGAGATCAGCCCACAGTATGGCGCTGAACCTGTATGTTATAGAAACCCACACAATAAAAGTATTTGCCTGTCACAAAAAGCATTTTCACGACTGTCTAAACTTTTGATTAAAAGCCTTTTACACCGTCATATTAGTTTTCTGTCTCCAGGGGCTACAGAGAGTTGAAAATCTGATATCTTCTAGAAAATTAAGCTCCTGCCTTCATCTTCAATATTGCTTTCTGCATCTGTGTCACTCCTTTTGGTGAGTGCTTGCTAGGAATGCTTTACTTGAGGTATTTATAACACTGTTTATCCTTAAAGATGTATTATTTTTGAAGACTAAACCTTTTGTGGTAAAGCTCTCCTTTTTATCTCACTTTTATGATCCATCTGTACCTGTCAGGTATGAGACATTTGACATGGCAATAATCTACTGTAATGAAAGCAGACTTGCAAAAGGGTTTAATTTATTGCAGATGTATTCAAGTTTTTTAGGTTTCAGAGTAACAGCCGTGTTAGTCTGTAGTCTCAAAAAGAAAAGGAGTAAAAGAAAAGGAGTACTTGTGGCACCTTAGAGACTAACCAATTTATTTGAGCATAAGCTTTCGTGAGCTACAGCTCACTTCATCGGATGCATACTGTGGAAAATACAGAAGATGTTTATATACATACAAATCATGAAAAAATGGGTGTTTACCACTACAAAAGGTTTTCTCTGCCCCTACACCACTCTCCTGCTGGTAGTAGCTTATCTAAAGTGATCACTCTCCTTACAATGTGTATGATAATCAAGGTGGGCCATTTCCAGCACAAATCCAGGGTTTAACAAGAACATCAGAGGAAGGGGGGGGGGTTGGAAAAAACAAGGGGAAATAGGTTACCTTGCATAATGACAGTCTCTATTCAAGCCTAAGTTAATTGTATCCAATTTGCAAATGAATTCCAATTCAATAGTCTCTCCCTGCAGTCTGGTTTTGAAGTTTTTCTGTTGTAATATCGCAACTTTCATATCTGTAATCACGTGACGAGAGAGATTGAAGTGTTCGCCGGCTGGTTTATGAATGTTATAATTCTTGACATCTGATTTGTGTCCATTTATTCTTTTACGTAGAGACTGTCCAGTTTGACCAATGTACATGGCAGAGGGGCATTGCTGGCACATGATGGCATATATCACATTGGTAGATGTGCAGGTGAACGAGCCTCTGATAGTGTGGCTGATGTTATTAGGCCCTGTGATGGTGTCCCCTGAATAGATATGTGGGCACAGTTGGCAATGGGCTTTGTTGCAAGGATAGGTTCCTTATGCAAGGTAACCTATTTCCCCTTGTTTTTTCCTACCCCCCCCCCCCCGACGTTCTTGTTAAACCCTGAATTTGTGCTGGAAATGGCCCACCTTGATTATCATACACATTGTAAGGAGAGTGATCACTTTCTGCAGATGTGCTGCAGATTAGTAGGTTGTCTAGCTGATGATTTCAGTCTGCATTGGCTGACGCTAGGAGAGCACATTTTGTTTTGGTGGGGGCTTCTTTTTCTTTTTCCATTTTGCACAGTACCGCAGAAATAAGTTGTTCAAATGCAAGCAACTCCCCATCACTGGCAGCTCAAACATGTTCTGATGCTAAAGAAAAAGGAAGAAAGCCAGATTTAGGGCACAGGTGTACAGTGGTACCCAGAGAGCCATGCTGTGGTCATCCATCATGCTGGCTATGAACAGTCCCCTATTGATTCAAAGAAATGTCTCCCTCCACATGAGAAACCTTCAGTAGGTGTCAGGTGAGAGTCCACAGGGCAGCAATTATCTTAGCTACTTTAGGAGTCCTAACCTTTAGTCACAGGGTTGAGATTAAAAATTCAACATTTACCAATAGTTACCACACAGTAATGTCTGACATAGTAGAGTTGTTTCCTTTCTCGGCATGGATTTATATAAGGGCAATAAGATATTCTCTGTTTTATTCTCTATCCCTTTTTTAATGATTCCTAACATCCCGTTTGCTTTTTTGACTGCCGCTGCACACTGTGTGGACATCTTCAGAGAACTATCCACAATGACTCCAAGATCTTTCTCTTGATTAGTTGTAGCTCAATTAGCCCCCATCATATTGTATGTATAGTTGGGGTTATTTTTTCTGTCTCCAGGGGCTACAGAGAGTAGAAAATTAAGCTCCTGCCTTCATCTTCTATATTGCTTTCTGCATCTGTGTCACTCCCTTTGGTGAGTGCTTGCTAGGAATGCTTTACTTGAGGTATTTATGGTTGGGGTTATTTATTACTTTACATTTATCCACATTAAATTTCATTTGCCATTTTGTTGCCCAATCACTTAGTTTTGTGAGATCTTTTGAAGTTCTTCACAGTCTGCTTTGGTCTTAACTATCTTGAGCAGGTTAATATCATTTGCAAACTTTGCCACCTCACTGTTTACCCCTTTCTCCAGATAATTTATGAATAAGTTGAATAGGATTGGTCCTAGGACTGACCCTTGGGGAACGCCACTAGTTACCCCTCTCCGTTCTGAAAATTTACCATTTATTCCTACCCTTTGTTCCTGTCTTTTAACCGGTTCTCAATCCATGAAAGGATCTTCCCTCTTATCCATGACAACTTAATTTATGTAAGAGCCTTTGGTGAGGGACCTTGTCAAAGGCTTTCTGGAAGTCTAAGTACCCTATGTCCACTGGATCCCCCTTGTCCACGTTTGTTGACCCCCTCAAAGAACTGTAATAGATTAGTAAGACATGATTTCCCTTTACAGAAACCATGTTGACTTTTGTGCAACAATTTATGTTCTTCTATGTGTCTAACAATTTTATTCTTTACTATTGTTTCAACTAATTTTCCCGGTACTGACATTAGACTTACCGGTCTGTAATTGCCGGGATCACCTCTAGAGCCCTTCTTAAATATTGGCGTTACATTAGCTATCTTCCAGTCATTGGGTACAGTAGCTGATTTAAAGGACAGGTTACAAACCAAAGTTAATAGTTCCGCAATTTCATATTTTAGTTCTTTCAGAACTCTTGGGTGAATGCCATCTGGTCCAGGTGGCTTGTTACTGTTAAGTTGCTCAATTAATTCCAAAACCTCTCTAGTGACACTTCAATCTGTGACAATTCCTCAGATTTGTCACCTACAAAAGACGGCTCAGGTTTGGGAATCTCCCTAACATCCTCAGCTGTGAAGACTGAAGCAAAGAATTCATTTAGTTTCTCTGCGATGACTTTATTGTCTTTAAGTGCTCCTTTTGTATCTCGATCTTCCAGTCCCCTTTGCTGAGGCAGGACCAAGTAAACCTAGACCAGGGATCGGCAACCTTTGACATGCAGCCCATCAGGGAAATACGCTGGCGGGCTGGGACGCTTTGTTTACCTGCAACATCCGCAGGTTCGGCTGACTGCAGCTTCCACTGGCCGCGGTTCACCCTTTCCAGGCCAATGGGGGCTGCGGGAAACATGGTGGGCTGAGAGATGTGCTGGCCACTGCCTCCCGCAGCCCTCATTGGCCTGGAACAGCGAACTACGGCTAGTGGGAGCTGCGATCTTCCAAACCTGCAGACGCTGCAGATAAACAAACTGCCCCAGCCCACGAGTGGATTTCCCTGACAGGCCGCATGCCAAAGGTTGCCGATCCCTGACCTAGACCATCCCTGACAGGTGTTTGTCCAACCTGTTTTTAAAAACCTCCAGTGATGGGGATTCCACAGTTTCCCTTGGGAGCCTATTTCAGAGCTGATAGTTGGAAAGTTTTTCCTAATGTCTAACCTAAATCTCCGTGGCGGCAGATTAAGCCAATTACTTTTTGTCCTACCTCCAGTCGACATGGAGAACAATTGATCATCATCCTCTTTATTGGCATTAACATATTAGACTACTATCAAGTCCCCTCCTTTTTCTTCTTTTCTCAAGACTAAACATACCCAGTTGTTTTAATCTATCCTCAGAGGTCACGTTTTCTAAACTTTTCATAATTTTTGTTGCTCTTCTCTGGACTGATCCAATGCACTTTCCTCTACATCTGCAGTCCCATATTTGTTTGTTAGACAGTCATAAATAGTTTAGGATCATCATAATAAAAAAATAGAGCTTTTCTCTTTCAAAATAATCTGTAGCTGGCCGGGAATAAAACTGCCATCTCAGCAGCAATGATAGAAAAAACTGCCTTTAAAGATCAGAAATACATCTCTCTAGGTGTCAACTGGCATGCGATATTTGGGAATATATATTCCCTGAAATACACTGGGTGTTCACATGCAACATAGGAATATAGTTTATTCTTCCTATTATTCTAGCTTTCCTGTGACTGGGTGTGAAATCCATCTTCTCTGCTGCTGTCGTGTTTCTAGCTCAGGAATTGCTGTAGATGCATGCACAACAGCACTTAGACATTTTTAGAAATTATTTTGTTTTCTCTTTTAGTTTTTCTTCCAAGCCCCATGTGTCTTTCTTATGCTAAGGTCTTTCCTGTTGTGAACATGAACTCTAAGGATTATGCTCACGTTGTGACCAAGTAATGCCACAAGCTCAGTTGTGACCTTCAGTTTCACCAAGTACACTCATCATTTTGGAAAGCAAAACATTACTTTATGAGCCATGAATGTAGTGGTAAACACAATCTTTGGGTGATTCTGAAACCCTTCCCCTCCCCCCGCCCCCAGTACAGAAAACAAAGGAGAAACACATTTCACTATTTTTATCACATTTTACCATTTTTTGTTGAGAAACATTCTGTAAATCTGTAGATTCGTCTGTCTCTGTGGATCCAGCCTTCAGCGAGAGACAATGCAGAACAGCCTTTGGGCAGTGAGGAATGGGTTTCCATAGCTATATCTCTTTCCATGCATTCTGGCTCCTGTTTTCTATGGATTACTTCAGACCATTCAGTAGTGAACTGACTTGCAAGCCATAAAACTGCTTGCAAAAAATTACTCACATGACAACCAAGACTTAGGTAAATGCACATAAAAGACAAAAACAGATTTATAAGTAGAGGAATTGCCTTTTATATCCAACATGGTTCAGAATGATAGATTTGCAGCATTACATGGGACAAACAGGTAAAATTATGGTTATATATATTCGGAAGAGATTGTTCTGGGTAAGGGGTTAAACTTAAAAAATGCAAGTATTTTATATGATGTAGCTGTTTGCTGAAGGAGAGAATAGCGTCCCCTCTGTGGTGGCTCTGTATGTTACAATGGTCGTTTAGCTTCTTTAATACTCTTTCTGAAAGCTCTTGTAGTATAAAAAGTTCCCACACTGCTTGTATCATAATGAAACTGAGGTAGACCACAGAGAACTGATCATTCTTTTTTATTCCAAACAAGGAAATGTTTGCATAATAAAACTACGTGATTATTCAGGTAATCATACATGTATTACTTAAACTGTAGAAAGGAAAGACACTGAAAGTTAAGGGCACCTTAATGCTCTCACTCTGCCCATTTGTGCTTGTATAATGAAGCATAAACAATGCAGAACGTCCTAGTCATGTTTAGAATCTCCGTCAAATCATAGACATGAGGTAATGAGAAACTGTAGTGGGACATTTCCTGCATTGACAGAATCAGGAATATTAGAGATCCAGGTGATGGAACTAGGGGTGCGCAGCAAGCCCCAGCTTGAAGTGGTTTCCATCATATACAGGGTTTACAGTTTTTCTCATTGGCTTTCAGCACCCCCACTAAAAAATTGTTCCAACGTCACTGTTAGAGATGGGAAAGAATGGTTATCTAGTCCTTTGCCATACCATTGCAGGATTGTTCCAGGTGATATACTTTTCCCTCATCACTCTTGAAAGAGTCTATACATTGCTGTTTATCTTTAATTGTATTTGCCAGGCTCTCTCCATATGTTTTAAAAGATTAGAATCACATTTTCCTTAAACTGTGAGCCGTGGCTCCCCCAAAGAGCCATGAATGTTTGAAGAAAAAAAATAAATCAGTATGCCCCTTTCTGTTTTTTTCTAATAAAGAGACTGTTAAGCTAGGCTTAAAAATCACCTCCTCTGGGTCTGGGTCTCATGCTGCAGCTGCTGGGGCTGGGAGCCTCTCTGTGCCCTCCAATCCTACAGGAGGTTGTAGTGTTAATTTAGATTAAATAAATGGGCCCAAAGAGTCAAAGGCATTAGCATGACCCTGTCACTGTCCAACCTTAAACCATGTAAAAAAAGTTTGGGGTTTGGTATAGAGAGACCTCAGCCTGCTTAGTACAAGGGCAAACACACCATTAAATATTCTTTTAATCTTTCGTAGAAGGTATACAGAAAAAGAAGGAAAAACAATTCAAGCATTTGAAATGTAAAATAGTAAGTAGGGCATTCATTTTAACAACATCCTTTGTTTTCTTTCCCTTTACCTGTAGAGAGTTTTCAGAAGGCACCCCCACCCCTCCACGTGGCAGTCTTTTAGATTGTTTCAATGTTTTTTTCACATTATTTCAATACAGCACAAATGTAGTGCTGTCGGGCCAGATATTTCAAAATATTGAGGCACCTAAAGATGCGCATTGGCACCTAGAAGGATTTTCAAAAGCACTTAACTGTCATTTATTTCAGCAGGAGTTAGGTGTCTATCTGCATTTTTAGGCACCTTTGAAAATTTGGACCATAATATATGAGTGCTAATGAAACACTGACAAACCCTAAACCATAGAAGCACTGCATGTCAATATTAGATTAACTAATATCATGACATAAAGTCCTGTTGCTCATGGAATGCCACTATGGGGTTTTTTTTGGCAATTAATAATTTTCAGACCAAGTGAGATCAGTTGGCAATAAGTTTAAATACAGAATATCTTTTTGCTTCTCTTTTACTGTGTCTGGCCATCTGTTTAATCTTAACTGCATGCAACTATTCCTGCCCAAAACTAAACACACAAAATTTAACTTTCTGTTTTTCTAATAATGTTCTTCAATGTCAATCAAAGGTTCCAGACCATTATTAGAAAGCATACAATCCTTAGCATAAAGCAACACGAGGCAGAATTACAAATGAGGACATTTACATGAAAAATATGCAATAGGTAATAACTCCATTAATTTAATTGTTTCCAACAATATATAATTGATTTGGAGGTCACAAAGCTATTACGAGTTTGGAAAGCTTGTTGAGTGAATTCTGTATTTGGCACCTGCATATTAATGCTTTTAACACATTGAGGGAGTGACACTGAATTATGTTTCAAAATAAGATGTGGAGCTGGACACGGGGGAGAATAACTTTAAGAAAGCAGCTTCAGGATTCTGAGCTGAAAAGCCGGAAAGGTGTTGCATCTCTCTTCTCAGTATTTCTTTTACACTTCTCTTGATGTATGTTATGGAAGAAGAATGACACTGTTATCTCCTTTGCTTTATTCTTCTAGTCCTATTCCCCACCCTTGCATCCATCCCTCTCATGGAACCTACTTGTGCATCATAAGCTCATAACATTGAGGTTTTTGTATGAAAACATGAAGGCAGAATTTGGTGATGTTGCATAAAAATGTCATCATTTTGAGTCAGGAACCTCCATATCAATCCCACACCACAATGTGGCGATGTTTCATGGGTACAAAAGGTTACATTGTTACCAGTGAGTATCCCATAAGTACTATTTTAGCCCTGATTAATTGAAAAAATCCCTGCAACCTCAGGAAAAGTTGCAAACTGCACAACTTACATCATACTCAACATCTTAAGATCTTGAGAGGGGGCAGCATAAACCCTTATTGAACCTTCATTATTATGCCATTGTCCTTGAAGCTGATTAGAATTGCTTAGAGCTCAGGATAAGCTTCATGGTTGTTAACCATTGGTGAATTATTTTTAAATATCTGATAAATACCCTGGCAGTTCAGGTATGAGGCTACAGAGGTCAAGTACATACATAGAGGGGGCCGGTATGGAAAAGTGGTGTGTAGTTCCTGTAAAATGCCTATTGACTGTTATGGGGGTTGAAGGCACTTAGCACCTCCCATGAAGAGATTAGCACCATTCATGCCTGGACCCTGAGTGATTTAATATTTTAAAGGTCAATGAAACACAGTGGTAAAAATCTAAATATAACAAATTGACAGATATTTTTCAGTCCTTTCCAGTTGGCACCCTGCTGTTGTAGACAGGTCTCTGTTCTGCACTGAGACCATTGCTGTGGATCTCTGAGCCCTGGCTAAGTCACGTTGGATTCTATGGGACTCTGGAAGAGTCTTTGCCCCTCCATTTCTCTGACTTCCCTGCTCAGAGAATCAGCAGAATTAGGGGGACTCTGAAGCCAGTCCCGTCTCTGAATTCCACATACGCTCTACCCCAACCACACACACACACACACACATTCACACCCTAAAAGGGATCATTCCATGAAAAATCTGCAGAGTGATTGTCATGGAATAGTCTATCCCCTTAGCCACCTCATCTTGTATGAGTTTCTGTACAGTTGGGGAAATCTGGGGTCAATTCCTGATAGTTTCAGGAACAAGTTAAGTATTTAAAATCTGCCTTTGCACACTCAATCAAGGTTAACTCCCTCATCCTATGTCAGGATCATCTAACATGGACCTCTGGGCCCCAAATGTCTGCCACTGAATTATGGTTGTTTTTGTTTTTTAAGGCTGCAATGCCAAAGCATTCATCTACAGATTCAGACTTAAGAGGGCATAAACGTTCATATTGATTGACTCATGGTCTCCATGTCTAATATGGCAATTTCTACCTATTTCCTTTTATGAAAAGTTGCTTAGAAATCTATTTGATGCTAGCAGTTCAGAAAATGAGGCAAGTTGTACTTGAGAATACCACTTCAAAGGGTTTATTGATTTGGGGGGCTAATTGAACGTTTCATTAAGGGCCTTCAGTGAGATTCTTCCTTCAGTAATCTATTGATATATAAGGCTCTAAAAAGGCAAAATGTCTTCTTTTTAAATGATTGACCTTCTAGGGCAAAAGTGTCAGTAACTGAGGAGTTTGAAATCCACAGAGTAGGTTGAGGCATGTTCTAGTCAAGTTTTTTAGAATGTAGATTTTAATGATGTTGCAAGAAGCAAAATGTTTGATATAGTATTGTGTCAGTTAGATCTAACTTACTTGAGATTAGATAAAATAATCCTTTTTTATTTGTGTGTGTACTTCAATCAATTCACTGGGAAGACAGAATCTTACAGTTTTTGGTATGCCTTTAATGTGGGTTGTTAGTCTTTAAAAAGCAACGCTGGCCAGAGCATTTATTTCTGAGATCATGGGGATATTTTGTTTTAGCACCATCATAGGACCCAGCCACACCGTCAGGGGTTCATTCACCTGCACATCTACTAATGTGATATATGCCGTCATGTGCCAGCAATGCACCTCTGCTATGTACATTTGCCAAACCAGACAGTCTCTATGTAAAAGGATAAATGGACACAAATCAGACATCAGGAATGGTAACGTACAAAAGCCAGTAGGAGAACACTTCAATCTTGCTGGACATTCAACAACAGATTTAAAAGTAGCCTGCCTTCAACAAAAAAACTTCAAAAACAGACTTCAAAGAGAAACTGCAGAGCTACAATTCATTTGCAAACTTAACACCATCAATTTGGACTGGAATAGGGACAGGGAATGGCTGGCACATTACAAAAGCAATTTTCCCTCTCTTGGCATTGACACCTCCTCATCAGTTATTGGGAGTGGACCACATTCACCCTGACTGAATTGGCCTTCTACATTGGTTCTCCACTTGGAAAGTTACTCCTTTCTCTTCATGTGCCCATATATATTTGTCTGTATCTGTAATTTTCAGTCCATGCATCTGAAGAAGTGGGTTCTTTACCCATGAAAGCTTATGCCCAAATAAATCTGTTAGTCTTTAAGTGCCACCAGACTCCTCGTTGTTTTAGTGAAACTGAGGTTTACTGACATTTACCAATAAAAATTAAATCCTTCCAAGCCTACACATAAAAGTGTGTTTGTGTATGTCAGTGCACATGCATGGTCTGGTAAAAGGGTTATATTTGCTCAAGTATGAAACAGCTGGATTATTCACCAGTGTTGAGCCATGACTAAATTATGCAGTCATCCCAAAGGAGTATGGATAAAATCAGTGAAACACCTCACACCATCAGGTATTCTCTATATGACAGATGGCACAGGAAGGCTATTACAGAGACATTTATAGAGCTTTAAAAATGGTATTGGATTGTTTATTATATCCCTTTGTCTGTAAAGGTAGGCTCCATTTATTACCTTAGGCTGGATTCATCCTCTTAGATCCATGCATGGAGGGGACAGTCTATACACTGACCTCCCCACTCCTCCCCACTCAGCTGCCACATGAGGTCCATTCCAACACCATAGAGCATTCCCAGAAAAGATCATTAACCTGCGTGCACAACCTGGGAGTCTCTGGTACAACTGCAGCCACGGGGAGTCCTTGTTAGCCCAGTTCTTTGAAGGTACATGACAGATGCAGTTTGGACATGATTTTGGAATTAAGATTTCTGCAATTTGTTATACACAGACCGCCACTATACCTGTGGACATATGTGATGGATGTTTGTGCATATTGTAGGCAGGGCGGATAGTACTGCCTGTTAATGTTGCCCAATATTTCCCATTACAAGACCCTGCTTTCAGTTGCTTATAACTTTGCCAAACTTTAAATGAGGCTGAGCAGGCTTTTCCTTGCAATTGCAGCATAGAGCTACTGTGGGCTGTGCAGGGCCAGACACTGAAAAGAAGGAGATTTGTCTCTTGTATGCGCTCTCTCTCTCTCTCTCTCCCTCACTCACTCACTCAGTGACACACACACACAGCATGGAGGAGGAAATGGCCTGATTAAATGCAAAGGGCTAAGAGATGGACTTAATGGGGGTGGGAGGAAGGTGGGGGGAGTAGATTGGGACAAGGAGCCTAAGAGCAGGGGAGACACATGACTAGGACTGGAGCCTGCTGGGGAGAAAAGAGGAAGACTAATAGTGGGAGCCAGGAGAGAGGACGATTCATAGATTTTTTTGAAAGGCCCAAAGGGACCATTTAATAATCTAGTCCGATTTTAGAGGAGACTTGGACTGTCTGGGCAAGGAGACTGGGGGATGGGAATGGAAATGGGAGGTAGGAGAGAACTGGGAACCTCCCAGTGAGTGGGGGGAGACTGAGATTGGATGAGGACTCAGCAGAGAAGACTAGGACTTGGTGGACAAGGACACTAGGACTGAGAACTAATGGGTGTAGGGGAAGGGAGACAGATTTAATGAGGAGTCAGGGTGACGGGGGAGAACTGGGACTGGCTGGGTAAAGAAACTGGGACAAGGAATGGGGGACTGGATAAGGGGCACAGGGATGGAGACTGGGACAGGGAGCCAGTGGAGATGGGGAATATGGTTTAGGGGTGGGGGAGGCAACTAGATGCTGAGGGAGGATGGTGGAAAGAGAGACAGGATGAAGAGCCTGGAGATCAGGACTGGCTGGGCAAGGTGACTGGGGACAAGGAACCAGAAGTGTGGGGAGAGATTGGGATTGAGACTGGGGTAAGACTAGGACTGCAAAGGCAACCTTAATTCTGGCATTTCCTAGCTTGACTTTGAGGCCTCAATATATTAATTTGTAGGTATGCATGAATCTTACAGAGCAAATAGATATATATGTGTAAACACACAAATACATACACACACACAGTCATCTACCTCAGACATATCTCAACATATCCTACATCACACAATCTTCAGACACAGATGCATCTCTCTACACAGATGCAACCTGGGGCCTGACTGAACTGCACATTTAAACTTGTGTGAGTGTACACAAAGACTGGACACATGGCATTCACATTTGTCTTTGTTAAATAAGGGAAAAGAAGTCAACTTTTGTTGCAGTCCCACAGCAGCACCAAATGGTGGCACAGAATTTGCTAATTTGCTAACAGAATTTTATTCTCTTCAGCCTCTTTATTTATTTCTCTATAAACTGTTTGGGTTTTGTTTCCTTGTAATCATAGAAGATTAGGGTTGGAAGAGACCTCATGAGGTCATCTAGTCCAACCCACTGCTCAAAGCAGGACCAACCCCAACTAAATCATCCCAGCCAGGACAAGGCAAGGACAAGGGTAAGCTTGCAAAATCTAAATATGTGCTTTTGAGCTAAGACAAGCAATCAAACCTCAAGCAGCCTGTATTCTTTGAAAACGGAGGCAGAAACAACCTCCTTCGACCAATCCCATAAAATTCTCTGTGGTGTTGAACCACAGAGCACAATAGTAGAGGGTGTTAAATCTGTGGGAGGAGGAATGAGTTTTGTGCCTTTGATTTTGAGTTAGTATAATAAGCACGCACAAAATACTGTCCTGGAAAGGAAGAATAAATAGAGTCTGATTCCCCTCCTCCCCCCCCCAGCTAGAAAGGGAAAAACATTCTTGAGTTAGTTTCATCTGACTTGGTGCCTTTGGCTGAAACTTTTAATGCAAGCCTTTCTCTTTAAAATGCAGATGAGGAGCTATCCTGATGCCTGAGCGATAGAGTATCAGCTGCTGTGTGGGGAAACCAGATAAGAAGCTAAGCCCCTTTTCTCACATAAAGCAGGCAAGGGCTGTGCTTGTTAGAGAGGTGATGTTCTTGGCCTGCTACTAGGAAAAGCTTGCTAAGAGTTGCATTAAGTCATGGCACTTGTCTGCCCTGTTAGCTTTGAGGTCAGGTTCTGCCATGCATTTCGCAGCATGAATTCATGGAAGAAGCAAAATATACTAGAATTAAGAGGTCAGTGAAAGCCTTTTGACCCCTGCTCTCATGAGGGCTGGTCATTGAGGGAATGATCCCTAGAGATAAGTATCCTTAGGTGTTCTTCCACCAAGCTGCCTAGGATCATAGTGTCTGTCCTAGTGCTGAATTAGTTTGGGTCACTTACCTAAAAAAAAGTCTTGCCCTAAGTCTTCAGTGAAGTCACAAACCAGGACCTCATTGTGCGATGCACTGGAAAAACACAGAACAAAAAGAAAAGGAGTACTTGTGGCACCTTAGAGACTAACCAATTTATTTGAGCATGAGCTTTCGTGAGCTGACGAAAGCTCATGCTCAAATAAATTGGTTAGTCTCTAAGGTGCCACAAGTACTCCTTTTCTTTTTGCGAATACAGACTAACACGGCTGTTACTCTGAAACAGAACAAAAAGGCAATGCCCCAAAGAGCTTACAATCTATGGGTAAGACAAGAGACAACAGATAGGTACAGACTGATTGACGGGGACAGTTCAGTGGGACAATTTCAGAAGAATGATAGGCACAGGCTGCCTAACCATTGGCAAGTGTTTTGTTGGCATCACAACAGAGGAGAGTTAAGGAGAGATCTTAAAGAGGACAATGAGGTAGCTTTGCAGATGTTCACAGGGAGTACCTCTCAGGTGTGAGGGACAGTACGGAGGCTGTCATCATTGACCAACTGGAGGTAGGGTCAACATCTTGATGGCATATAGAGGATGATAGGTAGGGTGTGCATAGGCTGTAAAGGGTCTTGATAGCGAAGACAAGTAGCTTATGTTTGAAGCAATGAAGAAAAGGGAGCCAGTGAAGTGATGCAAAGAGGGGGGGGCATGGTCAATGCAATTGGCTGTAGGAAAATGATCTTTGCAACAGCATTCTGAATGGATATGAGCAGGGAAAGATTGCATTTTTCATGGACAGAGATAATGAGAGCCTGGATGAGTGTGATGCTTCCCGGGGTGCCCAGAGTTCTGAGGCATTTCGCTACCATCTGTCCTTAGCGTGAGGAAGCCTCATCTGTATCTGCCACGGATCAGCTTCCTGGCTGCAGGTGGGACAAGTACTCCCTTCTCAGCCTTCGTGGGCTCTGCTCTCCCTCCCTCTGCAGGCGAGTGATAGGCACACACCATCCCCTGAGCCCCCGAACATCCCCTTGGAGTGCTCAACCCCTGATCCTCTGAACACACAGATTCTCTACTTCCAAAGGAGTAGCACACACCAGCTTACAGATTTACCTCAGGATCACTGCTCTGCTTAACACACAGCACTTAGATAGGTTTATAATCAAAATGATAAGTTTATTATCAAAGAAGAGAGATTCAAATGATAGTAAGAAAGAATATTGGAAACAAATGATTACATGTAAAATACAACCATAACACACATTCTGAGGCCTAAACTTAACACACAGGACATTACTATGCCTCCTATGTTATAGCTTACCCCAAGTCCTTTCTTCAGAGATTTTTCTTGGGGTTCCTTTGTCTTTGTAAATCCTTGGACCTACACCTGGCCCAGATAGCAAATGCAGCCTGTCCCCAAGTATGCCCATTGTTTTTATGCTGATTGAGTTGGCCCAGAGACACACAATACACAATGACAGGTTTCAGAGTAACAGCTGTGTTAGTCTGTATTCGCAAAAAGAAAAGGAGTACTTGTGGCACCTTAGGGACTAACCAATTTATTTGCGCATAAGCTTTCGTGAGCTTATGTAGATCACGAAAGCTTATGCTCAAATAAATTGGTTAGTCCCTAAGGTGCCACAAGTACTCCTTTTCTTTTGACAATACACAATGGTGTGCAGAGAGATAAGTGTTGATTATCCCCTTCCTGCCTAGAATCTGTTTATCACCTTCTGGTGACCTGTCTAAACTTACATACTTTAAAAACATCGTTTTCAGTATACATACAGAACTCCACATCTGCGCATACGTTTCACAATGATTGTCATGACATGTGATTTCATTAAAGACTTTACATGACCCCTTTTGGTGAACCCAGGGGATCCCTGTAATCCTATATACCTGTGTGCCCTCTGCCAGTGGGTATCAGGAAATCCTTGGGTCACAGCAAGAGGCTTAGTGTTGTGGATGGCGAGAAAGGGCTAAATCTTACAGATGTTATGCAGAAAGAATTGGCAAGAGTTAGACACACCTGGATATGAGGGTCTAGAGAGAGGGCTGAGTCAAAGATAAGCGAGTGGGAGGATGGTGGTCGAGGACAGTGACTGAGAAAGGGTGGGAGGGGCTATCTAAATATATATATATTCTCCAGATCAGTATATTTTGTGCTACTGAGTGACAAAATATGGCTATCAAATACCAATTGGCCCTTTCGCTTCATTAAGTTTATAGTCTGAATTTGGATCCTTTTCTTCACTCTGACATATATTCTAGCTAGCTCTTTCATTTGTATTTAATAAGTACCAATCCAGTCCTCTGGGTGCTGTGCAAAGCATTTAAAACAGGACAACTCAGTAGCTGAAACAATGACAAGCGCACATTTCCAACCCAACCCTACAGCCCACAACAAGTTATTTGCACAGTTTTATTGCCCAAAAGAGACACTCATGCTTCACATCCCAACATTTCCCATACATCAAAATCCAGCTCTTCAATCAGCTACTCTCTTTACAGTTTATGCCCCTACCCTTTCTGTACCTTGTGTCATGGATATGTGTGTTTGACAGTGCACATTTAGAAACAGTAGAATGCATGAAAAAAGTCAACAGCTGCCAATCATTTCTAGTTAATTCCTCTTTGAATTATTCAGGAAAGCTGTGATGTCTCCCATACCACTCTGTAATAGTGGCAAATGCTGATTTACTAATGGCTACCATTGTATTAGGCTGAGGGAGACAGTGTATAGATTAAACTGAATCACCATTGCAAACAGAGTGAGATTTGATGATTTCCCCATGTTTTACATGTTAAAACATTCATTTTTCTCTGACTCCAAATATCCTACACTTCTTTGTGAAGTCACTGATTGTAATCTCTCCTTTACAATGTGTATATCAGGTAAGCAGGTGCTTTGTGCAGTATTGTTTTGGAGTTGTCACATAGGTAAGCAGTTCAGCATACTGTCGACAGCCATGTTTCTTCAGTTAGGCTATAAAACGGATCTGACTTGACAGCCACTTAAAGCAGGTAACCTGTGCCGCTTTGTTTATACCTAATCAAATATTTATGACCAGCACGAGGTATTCAGAGCTATTAGATTGCTCATCCACATAGCTAACTGGCTGCCAATTAAAATGAAGCTTTGATCACCACAAATAAGGTAATGTCTTGGTTTTTTAAAACAAATCCAAAGACTTACAGTGCAGCGAGTCTTGTCTTTGTAGTTTTACAAGGGTGTTTAACATGGATGGGTGACACAGACTGCTCTCATAATAGATTAACGTTTTGTGGTATGTGTGGATGTTAATATGCTTGATTTGCCTAAGTGCCTAAGATGAAAGGCTAAAGTTAATGTTCCTTCTTCTGTATGCATACGTTTATGAATAGTATCGCACACAATCAGGACTGCCTTCCCTGCTCCCATGGCTGGAAGGGGGCATAAGGTGCCTCCTAACTCCCTGCACAGGTTCCCAGCATTGCTGTTTCATGTGTTCAGCTGTAGCTGGGTGGAGGAGAGCTGCACTCATGGGGCTATTACGTCTATTGCTGTGCAGAAGGCTGGGGAATGGGTGGGGAATGGGCTCCAGGGTCATCCCCAGCGTGGCAGCCAACACAGCTTTCGAGGGGGAAGCAGTCCTAGCCAGATATAAGGCTGGCACAGCTTATTTCCACAACCACAGAGCGAAGAGGCAGCAAGGACCAAATTATGACTGTCCATGATCTGCTCCTGGGATGACACAACTGTACACTACTCCTTACAGGTCACAGTGACTTCACAATCTAGCCCTGAATAAGGTACCATTAGCAATGGGGAATTTCCACATCCCTGACAACCATAACGGTGGTCACAAAATAAAAAAAAAACTGGAACATGTTTGCTTTTAAGGCATCTCTAAAATGGCTATGTGAAGGATAAAGCTTGCAGTATTGAATTCTTCCTTTACAGTAAAGCAGGACAGTTAAAATTGCTGTACACACTTGTGGAATCTGAAAACTCCACCTCTCTCCTTTTCCCTGAGAGGTGAATTTCATTGAACAGCCCTTTCTTCAGCATAATTAGAATGTTAAGACATGGGATTGGAGGCTGAAATGTTATCCAGTTTTCTCCAGTACAATTCTTAAGTCATGTTCTTTTTTTGTGTTCCATCAAAACAACTTTGTCTTATTAAAATCTTGACATGGACCCTCGTCCCTGGAACAAGAAGGAACCAGGGAATGAATCCTAATCTGCTCCTGGGGCAGGACAGCCACATACAGCCCCTTATGCAGGGCACTTTGTAACATTGCCATTTAGCCCTCTTTCATATCTTTTGACACAATAAAATGCTTGCAAATAAATACATCCATGTTAGAAGGTGATTGGTGCAAGTAATGTATGAGTTTCAGAAATCATTTATGGACAAGGCGTTTAGGCCCCAATTCAGCATGTTAGTAGTTGCCTTGAAGGTTTTCAAAAAACCTTAAGTCACTTCTGAAAATGGCAGTTAGGCACTTTTGAAAATGTTAACCTTCGTCATGCATTGTCAAAAATATGAAGTATTGAAAAAGAACTGAAGAAGAGAACCACTCTTTTAAAAAAACAAAAAAAAAAAACTCTATTCCACATTCTGTTCCTGATCTCATATCTTTTGATTTAGATTTCTTCAGAATATTAAAGGGGCAACAACCCAGATCCCAAATCATTTATTATGGGAACTTGATTATCCTTTGCAAACTGTAAGGAAAGGCGAGAGTGCTGATGGCTGTTGGAAATCCTGGAAAGTCTTGGCATATTCCTTTTGTGGGAGGGAGAGAGGAGGCCATCTGCCCTGCAATAGAACTTATATCAAGTTTCTAAATCTGAGGTGTGAATTTCATTTTCAGTTAAACACCATTTTAAAATGAACGTTCATTGAATGGCAGAAAGTGAACCTGCAGCTTTTCTTATTTATATGTTGCTGCATGATTGCTGCGAGTGCTGCTGCTTTAAGACACATTCCAGATAATGCAAACCCCTACACTGCTGCTACCAAATTGGCAACATTAGGGTATTGGTCAGCACCAAATCTTATCCTATCTTAT
Source organism: Lepidochelys olivacea (assembly GCF_965140295.1). NCBI lineage: Eukaryota > Metazoa > Chordata > Testudines > Cheloniidae > Lepidochelys > Lepidochelys olivacea. The sequence goes on along the minus strand of NC_140411.1, from coordinate 35,745,594 downwards.
TTCATATTGCAGTTCCTATACTGCTTCCTTAAGTTGCATCCCACTTTTCTGAGTTTTCTGAGACTGGGCTCCATGCACATGGGTGCTTTATCATGCCCTGTGATGGAAAACATGTGATTACATTTTGTTATTCTCAATGTTTAGGCCTGTACAAATGGACGTTCTTCATCATTTACAAGCATGAGCTGTTTCTAGTGCACAATATCCAGCAAGCAGAATAAATTGTTATAATTGCCCATCAGTTTATTTTATATCTGTAAAAGCATATTGCAGGAGTCATGACTGGTGCCATAATGAATGGTGACAGGTAATCAACTTGTAGTGTGTCAGTCACACACAAATAAATGCTTTGCAGGAAACACTGACCTTGGATTAAATCAAAGGGTAGAAGCTGATTGCTTAGCCGTATGTTAACTTCTGGGTAGATAGTCACTGGAAATAAACTCAGTCACGAATTTTCCCCACCTCACCTCTCCTCCCCATCCAGTATTTGGCTGATTTGCAAAACAGACTGTCTGAATTAAAAGCTATGTTAAAACCCCTGTCTTGTACACCCTATGCAATCCTCCACTCCAGGAGCCTTTGGCCATCCTGCCTCCTCTCCATCTCAGAGTGGATTCCTGTAGCTGTGCAAAGTCCCACTTTCCCTACTTCCAATCTCCACATGCTCACCAAGAAAATTAGGGAATGAAAAATTCATACATATAACTTTGAAGAAGAAAAATGCAGTAGTAACTTTGTTGTGGAATTTCTGTCAGTTTTCCTCACTATATTATGGAGTGTCTCTAGGAATTCTAACCCATGAGCACAGCCCATACTCCTAATTGCTAGTTAAGTTAAATCAAGCATGGAGGTGTTATGTCCATTGCTGTTTGACCTATGAAGACTTCCCTACACAAAGGCAAGGTACCTTGCCACCTTCCCGTCAACTGGGTTTTGATTAGCACGAGAAACTCTAAGTAGTTATCACCCTATTTCTGACCTTAACTCTTTGGGGAAAAGAAACAGTAAGGTTTTAGCCAAGCAACTTTAGTGTAATCTAGACTCTTCAGATTTTCCTCATCCATTTCAGTTAGGCTTTCGACCAGAGTATGGCACTGAGACTGTGTTGTAGGAGAGCTTCTCCTATCGGTGTAGGTACTCCTCGAGAAGCCCTCCCAACCATCGACGTAGCCCTTAGGGCTTAGGTCAGTATAACTACATTGCTCAGGGGCATGGATTTTCCACAACGCTGAGCAACAGTGAATGGGGTGGGCCATGGCCACATCACTTTTACTGGGGGCGGGAGGGGAGGAGGCGGAGAGGAGGGTCTTGGGGGTGGAGAGGCAGCGCACAAGTGGGAGCGAGTGGGGGCAGGGCCTTAGAGAGAAGGGGTGGGACGAGGGTGGAGCCTTGGGGAGAAAGGCTGGTGCGAGGGCGGGGACTCAGGGAGAAAAGGTGATGTGAGGGCGTGGGCTTGAGGGGAAGAGGCGGCATGGGGGTGAGGCCAACATACGGGCGCCAGTGGGCCTCCAGCCCCCGCTTTTAGGGAGCTTCCATTGCTCTGACAATTCTACCAACATAAGTTTGTAGTGTAGGTCAGGGCTGAATCATACAATATCAGGTTTGGAAGGGACCTCAGGAGGTCATCTAGTCCAACCCCCTGATCAAAGCAGGACCAATCCCCAACTAAATTATCCCAGCCAGGGCTTTGTCAAGCCTGACCTTAAAAACTTTTAAGGAAGGAGATTCCACCACCTCCCTAGGAAACGCATCTGGGATGGTGGAGTAGGTTGTGGGGGAAGGAGTGCTGGCATAGCGCACCAGTAACTAAATTCCAATAGATACATGTACAGATTTGAAGCCAATAGCTCCGTATACGTGTATATTACATGATTTTATACATTGATGTAACATTTTCAAACCTGAGTGCCTCAAGATGCCTACATGGAGACAGTGAGGCCTCATGGATAGAGCACTGGACTGGGACTCAGGAGACATGTCTTCCATTCCTGGCTCTGCCATTGGCCTTGTAGGTGAACTTGGGCAAGTCACTTCCCTCCTTATACCTTAGTTTCCCCTCTGTAAAATGGGGATAATGATAGTGACTTCCTGTGTAAAGTGCTTTGAGATCTACTGCTGAAAAGTGCTGTATTAGGGAGGGGGGCAGAGGTAACTTTCTGTGGCCTATGGTAGTATCTAGAGTATCTTCAGTGCAAGTCAGAATAAGACCTTGGGGCCATTCTGCCAACCCTGCTTTTTGGTGTGTGCTCTGGCTACTCGCCCTCTTCTCCTCAACCTGCCACCAGAACATCCTTTCTGACAGAAGAGAGGGGAAAGGCTGGGAGTTGGGATTATGGAGCTGACTGTGACAATTTTGCACCACCAGGGATCCCTTTTCACCAGGAATGTGCCTGAGCTCCACAAAGCAACCAGAAGAGGGGCTGAGGGCATAGTCCTATCATTTCATTTAATGCTGACATGTAATAAGCCATTTCTCAACATATACATTCAGGCAAGTGCTTCTCTTCTTTCTTTCTTTTCTTGCATATTTTTAAAGGAAATTTGGAAGTCCAAAGAAGAAAAAAAGCAGTTGCAAAAGTGAACATTATTTCTGAAAGCTACTTTCTGATGTGAAAAATACCGAAATAATTCAAATTTTAAAAATCCAAGTTTAATGCCATTATTTTTCTTCCTTTATGGGTTTTCCAAAATTAGCTATTAAAAACCATGTAAGACTATAAATAATGATTGATGTAAACGATTGAGTCAGTATATTTGAGTTAAAATACACCTTTACAAAAGACTTGTTAGTCTCTCTCTCTCTTTCCCCTTTACATCCCGCCCTCCCCACTAGTTTTCTCAGAAATAGGGAGTCATTTTTCAACCTCCCTTCAAAGGAATTGAAACTACCGAACAGTCAATAGCATCAGTACTAATGCCACTGCTAGAATGTATTTATTTCTTCAACTTTTTAAGCATTTGCTGCTACTGCTGCTGCTGCAGAATGACACAGATTACTGAACAATAGCAAGATAATATGAGAATTTAAATCTCTCAGGATATTAAAAATATTAGAGTTCTTGTGGCTTTAAAATGGAATAGTGTTAGTGGGATATGTTCAACTCCTTTGATGTTGAAATAATGGCTTTTATAGCTGTTTCAAATAACATTAAACAGAAACGATAGCTTAGTTCAAATCTTGGCTGTTGGTAAAAATGCACTTTCTGGTACCCCTGCCCATCACTGCCACTCCAGTACTCCTGTAGAAGGAGGTTCCCTACCTTCTAGATCTCAGGAAGCCTGTGCATGATTCACTGTCACGTTTTTGATTTTGTATTTAATACTTCTCCTTGTGTGAAATAGCTTCTTGGGGCCTTTTCCAAAATTCATGGTAGTCTGTCCATTGACTTCAATGGATTTTGGATTAGATGCGTAGAACGTTGAAAACACAATGACTTTCCCAACCAATTGTTTTCCTTTTCCATTTGGGCAAATATTGATTTTCTCATTTCCTCTTCTGTGCTGAAAGGAGCTTGGATTAACATGACTGCTTTTGTTCAAGGAGAGCTTCAACACAGGGTTCAGGGAGTCATTCTAGAGCAGTGATACTCACACCTCAGTGATTCAGGAGCCAAATTAGTGATCAACATTACCCAAAAGAGCCACAGTAGTGTGAATTCATTGTTTCATTTACTATAGTATTATACGTTCATATTTAAATTGTATGACAGGGGAAGTGACTGACCAAGTATTATTATTTAATCAACTAATATTGGTTAATAACATAGTAAAAGCATCCTGATTGGTTAATAATTAAATTACACTGTTTTAATATTATGAGCCTCAGAGAGCCACAGCAGACACATTAAAGAGCCACTTGCAGCTTGCAAGCCTCCGTCTGAATGTCACGGTTCTAGAGCATCTCTGCAACAGCATCACAGCTGCCAGGATAGCTTTGCAAATTATATTTGTTCATGGTTGCTGAGGAGCAACCAAAAAAAAAATAACAATTCAGTTTCTGTTTCCTTGAAAAATAGGGTCCGGACCTCAAATTCTTTCTCAGTCCATGCTCAGGAGAGAAATCTACCATTTAAGTCTCATTTAACTAGAATTTCAATCCGCACTTCCACTCTGCGAATGATGCCAGTTTTCATTGCCCATTGGTTCAGTTTTTGTTCCAACACATTTGTGCTTTTTTCCCATGCTGACCTTTATGCATGGAAGGAGCCCCCAAAAAACCAGCAAAACCACTACAGAGCCCTTCTTAAAACTCACAGGTGTCATGATATCTACAAGATGCTGACTAGTTCCTCAGCGGTGGGAGGGTGGGGGGGGTTCTGTGACTGCTGTTTATAATATTAAACATGGTTGTTTCTAGGGTGACCAGATGTCTCTATTTTTTAGGGACAGTACTGATATTCGGGGCTTTATCTTATATAGGTGCCTGTTATTCCCCACCCCGTCCCGATTTTTTACATTTGCTATCTGATCAACCTAGTTGTTTCACTGTTACCTTGTCCACTCTCCTTCCCTTCCATTTGCTTTCTTCATCTGTTATCTCTTGTTGGATGCCAAGATTTAAGCTCTTTGTGGCAGGGACTTATGTGTGTGCAGCACCTTGCACAATGTGGGCCTTGGACCCTCACTGGGGCCTCTAGACGCTACTGCAACACAAATATTTTAAGATCATCTCAGGGATAAGGGGGGGCTGCAGTGGCAGGCAGCTATCATCATTCCCCTTGAAGGCTGCCTCCAAGCCATAGGGGACTGCTTCATTTACAACCCTGTGGATCCCCCAGTAGCAGCCATGGATCTCCTTACACTGCACAGGAGACACCAACACAAGTTACTCTTCCGCTCCTCTGAGGAAAATCTAGCAGGCTGCATCAGCAGCTGTCACACCATACACTGGTGGCACTCAAAGTAGGAGCATGCTTATGGTGATTGCTACCAGGGATCCTGTGGCTATAACCATCCAGGTTCCATTGCCAGTGATGCAGGAGTGACAGCCACCAGCAGAAAATGTTTAAATGCTAAATAAGTACCTGAAACATTTAAAGAGCCACTATTCAAGAAAGGTTTCAGAGTAGCAGCCATGTTAGTCTGTATTCGCAAAAAGAAAAGGAGTACTTGTGGCACCTTAGAATGCATCTGATGAAGTGAGCTGTAGCTCACGAAAGCTTATGCTCAAATAAATTTGTTAGTCTCTAAGGTGCCACAAGTCCTCCTTTTCTTTATTCAAGAAAGGTTTTAGTTCTCCTCTTAGCCTAGCTTTACATAGGCATGATGACTTCATTCATGTCAATGGAGTTACTTCTGATTTAGAGCAGTGCGTGAGATTAGAAGCAGAAAATACCTTACTTTAAAAATTAAATTTGAGTCCTAAAACAACCTGACAGTGTCCCTTTATGGTGATTCAAGCTGGGTGCTAAAATCTTGTCCATATCTCTTTTAATTGTTCCAAGCAGAGTAATATTGAGAACTGTGATACCTGTCAGTACAGTCACAGAAAAGTTCGGGGGAGGGGGAGAGTTGTATAGCAGACTGGGTATGTTAATTAGTGTTGTAAAACCCCATAATTACAGATTAAATCTTCCCCAACCACAAAAGTTGGGGTAGAGGGAGAAAACAAAATCCATAACAAATACAAAATGGAGGCCCAATCCTGCTCCTATTTAAATTACTGGGACTTCAGTGGAACTAAGATCATGTCGTAAGAGAGAGGTTGCATTGACATCTTCTGCTCTCAGACTCACTTGTACTTGGCTGGTGTTGTTTTATCATCATCAAAGCCTTCCTTCTGAAAGTGCATGAACCATAGGAGACCTTTTGTAATGATCAGTTTTCTTATTAACAGTGGAGAGATCTGGTACAAAGGGTGTCAGAGCAGGGGAGCCTCTCCTGATAGTTAACACCTCTCTTAATTATTTTTTTTCACTCTTTTTTCTTCCTTCACTAGCCTCCTGATTGGGGAATTCTCCTGTGCTGTCAGTTTCTGTCTTTTAACTGTAAGCCCACATCTGTTTTCTTTTTATTCAAGCTGGTGATGGTAGAGATGGGGACAGTAACGATAAATTCGTGACTTCCCCTGATAAGCTGTTCCAATGATTAATTTCTCCAGCTGTTAAGGGTGTGTCTTAACTCTCATTTGAATTTTCATTCTCGAAAATTTCTTCTCTTCAGATTGTAACCTCTACGGGCAAGAGCTGTCACTTACTACAGTACCTTTGTTCAGCACCTTGCACAATAGGGCCCTGAACTTAGTAGGGAATACTAGGGGCTATAATGCTACTACTACTACTACTAATAATAACTTCCAGCTCAAAACACTTCTATGACTGTAGAAGTTCACATTTTTTTAGAGAGAGCAAGGCAATTGTCTGTCTTTTCTGCTGCTGTTTGAATTTGGAGAGTAATAACACCATACCTCTTGCCTTCCACTAATTTATGGTAACTTCAAAATGTCTTGATAGTCTTTGCCAGTCACTCCCTTTGTTTCTTACAGAAAACACAATCTGCAAATCAAGAGTGGCATTATATTGTGGTGGAAAACCATTCTTTATCAACACCCTCCGCTCCAATAACCAGTATGCCCAGCTATTTAGTCCTTATCTTGAGCAGAAATGGTGAATTCTTACATACGCCTTGCACATTCTTCAAATGCTGTTTAAACAGCAATATAAAATCTCTCTTTCCCATTGACTAGCCTGTCTCCATTTCTTCTCGTCTGTTTCCTTACTAAGGCTTTGGAAATGCCAAGAATTTTATTTTATTTTTATTTTGTTTATTTAATTTAAAGTCTGCAGTTGGCCTAACTTTTTAGCATCCCCTTTTCATTATTCCTGTTAACAATGTACAATTTGGGAAATAACTCTTCTGAAGTCATTCTTCTTGAGTTGCCCTGGAATTTCTTGATAAATTGTTTTGTTACATGTAGACGGATAATTCTGCATCTAGCGGTAAGCAACAATCTGTATGTAGGGAATGTGGAGAGCTCCACACATATCTAATTAATCCATAGACCCCCTAATGACTAGTTAGCATTCCTTTAATGACTGCTGTTGTGGGTATTGTTCTTTGAGGGCATATGGAAATGTTTTGTAGATCACTCCAGAGAAAAAAGCAGCAACTCACCCAAGAATCTCCAGTTACCAAACCCAAAGATGAATTTTGGACTTAAACCTATTTGTATCTTAAACTACTCCTCAAACACAGCACTTCATCATGGCAATAGCATTCAAGAAATAACATTGCTTTAAAAAAAGAGTGGGGAGGGGGAGCATAAGTGGTATGAAAAGAATCCTAAAGTAATTCTCTAATCTGGGAAATGATTCACTTTACGTGTAAATATGAAATGGTGATTTCAGCATTGACATTCGGGTTCTGCCTAATGCCATGGGGAGCTTTGTTCAAAAGAAAGCTGTGAACAGAAAAAAAGAATAACAGGCATTGTAATGCCCTTGTTTGAGTATATACTGGTAAAAGATCAAATGTTTCCTTCTGTGTACATGAGTAGTGGGAAACACAAAACCTTAGTTACTAGTCTACTGAGCGCTGGCTGGCTCAGCAGTCTGCTCATCTCCCTGCCTCAACCCCACCCTATAGCTCCAGTGAAGTCAGTTGAGTTATACCAATTTACACCTGTTAGTGATCTGGCATTGTGTTTGAATAATGGGAACTTCTCCAAGGTGTGATGGGCAAAATTTTCAAAAGGCCTCATTCTGTCTTTCAAAAGTGACTTAGGCACTCAGGAGTTTATGTCCCTGGGTTGATTTTTATTTCAATGAGACAAGCTCCTAAGTCACTTTTGAAAATGGGACTTAGACTCCTCTTCAGTTATGTGCCAGTGGTGCCCCTCTACCATGTGCATTGGCCGGGCCAGACAGTCTCTGCACAGAAGAATAGGTGGACGCAGGTCTGATCGAGAATTATGGCATTCAGAGACCAGTGGGAGAGCACTTTGGTATCCCTGGAGACTCAGTGCCAGACTTAGAAGTGGCAATTCTTCAACAGGGAAACTTTGGGGGCGGGCTCCAGTGGGAAACTACAGAACTGGAGTTGGTTTGCAGGCTGGACACCATCAAATTGGGCCTGAATGGAGACTGGATGAGTCATTGCAGGAATTGATTTTTCCCCCTGCTGGTGTTTGCACCTTCTTGTCAGCTATTTGGGATGGGCCACCCTGACTACATTGAACTCATTGGCACTGCAGAGGTGATTTTTCCTCCCTTCTTGTTGGCTGTTGAGGGTGGCCCACTTCCACCTTGGTTGAGTTGGCTCGTTGGCACTGGTCCCCCGCTGGGTGGGGTGGCGCTCATCTTTTCATATGCTGTGTGTTTATACCTCTCTATTGTATTTTCCACTCCATGCATCTGATGAAGTGGGTTTTAGCCCATGGAAACTTATGCCCAAATAAATTTGTTAGTCTCTAAGGTGCCACAAGGACTCCTAGTTGTTTTTGCGGATACAGGCTAACACAGCTTCCACTCTGAAACCTGTCTTAATCCAATGAGTTTGCACATTAGCATATCTCATTTATGTCTCATGGGGCATTTACTCTTCCTTTTCTCTCCCATATTTCTTCTGCTCCTATGGTTTTTCCCACTTCTCCCTTTTTATCTTCTTGAAGTAGCTCCATTTAAATCCATGAGGGTACGCTGATTTACACAAGCAGAGGATCTGATCCCAGATTGTTTTCCTTCCGTATGTGTGAGAGAGGTTTCACTTTACTTGTCTTATTTGAGTTTATTATCATCTTTAGATATCTTAGACAATTGATTCAGGGGCATTTCAATTTTATTTCTTAGGAGGGTTTGATGGTTATTGCTTCTTCACTACTTTAATGCTGTTTTGGAAAAACAAATTGCCCATTGCTATGGGTTTACTGAAGCTTTTTTTTTCTTTTTTTTTTTAAGAGTGAATTCTCTATATCTACTAAAAAAATCTTTTAATAATTTTCAAGTTTCTCTTTAAGCAAAATAACCATGTAGAAACTTCCATGGTTGGAACTGAGGGGTAATTGTGGGGTCTGCTGCAGTTTCTTTATATTAAAATATGATAAGTAAAAAAGCTTGGCTGCTAGTACAGGTACTAACACTGGACAAAAGTCACTGCTGATCCTGCCCCCAACTCCTAGCAGATATGTGATCTAAGGATTTCTGACATGCCAGTGGAACCTCAGAACTTCAAAGGAACACCACCACATTCCACCAAAGCATCAGAGAAGTAAATATGCATAGGGATGGGGAAATGGAAGTTTCTCATTCTGAAATATTGATTGCACATGTTTTAGGAACCTTTGTTAATGCAGTTATACCTTCGCAAAGTATTTAAGGATCTAAAGATTCTGAGAGAAGTGCTTATAAGATCCTTAGAGCTGTCTTGTATGTGCTTAAGGTGGGAAGAGATAACAAAGGGGCTATATATGCAATTGCTTCCAAAGCCGTTATCCTTGAGGACAGTGCCATGTTCCCAGCAGTGCTGGGGGAACATGGACCTAACCAGCCCCAGTTTTACCCTTTTACAAGGTGCAGGGTGTGCTCCCATTGCTCTCGTCCAGTAACCTCATCTGGAGCTGCTCGGGCTGAATGCTGCCCCAGATCATGTGCACTGAAAGGACAAGGACTGGGATAGCTACAGATCCAGAGGGAAGGGTGAGTTGTGCCATTCTCCAACCATCTTGCACTCATAACCAGCCCCTGGAGTCTGCATGGAAGCATGGCCTTCATGCATACCTGCATAACCTTTTGTGGTTACTTGGCTTCCCCTACTAAGACAAGCAGTGTTTAAGGAAATGGTTGAGCCTGTGAATCAGTATTTCTAACAGAGTGAGATTTTGTGACATAGTGAACTTGTTTTAATAACAAATCAAAATTGACGGTTTGAGGAACATGGAATCTGTCTTAAGATGAAGAGCACCCAGGAAATATAAGATGGGCCACTTAAATAAATCATTAGATAAGGCAGCAAACTGCTATGGCTGTAGTGCAGAGCTGAGTAAATAAAACACTACTTATAACTGACTTTAGTAGCACACAGTGTAGCTGTTATTTACTGAAGATGTCGGTTATTTAATTATAGTTTATACTAGAAGATATTCAAGGTCATAGTTGTGGTACTTTCTTAATTACAGTCTAAGCTTTAAAAAACCAGGACATTTCACCCTAGGGAACCATCCCCCTCTCCCAAAAATGGCTGTTGCCACTTTCATTAATTAATTAATGCTCAAATAAATTTGTTAGTCTCTAAGGTGCCACAAGTACTCCTTTTCTTTTTGCGAATACAGACTAACACGGCTGCTACTCTGAAACCTTTAATTAAGTGAGCACTCTAGGCTATCTGCTGCAGAGATGGGTGTCAGTCTCTCAATCAAGGAAGGTTCAAGCTTTTCTTCTCCTGACAATTGCTGTTCCATAGTTTGCATTGTTGACTATCAGGGGGCACAGAATCAGCTTTGCAGGAAGGACAAAAGCTGGTTAGAAGTGCAAGTAAAAAGTTCTTCCAAATGTTGCCCAATAAATAAGCAAACCAGAAAAATATGATTTGACACCAGATCTGTTGTAAATCCTTTTTTCATATGTGGGCTGCCAAGCTGCATCAGTTGCTTTTCTTTCTTGTGTCAAACACGTGAACTTTTCTTTCCTCTGTGGGCAAGGGTTCAATCTGGCAAGAATAAACTGTCTTGTAGCTGTTATTTTCCTAACTTTAATGCAATAAAGAACCTTTTTTATTATTCCTCATATTTTTTGCTGGAAATTTTTTTTGACCAAAATATAGTTGTAGGTAGTATGGAGGTAAGTGTATTTTTTTCTCAGCACAATATCTGGTAATATCTGGCCCAAGGTTACTGAGGCTTCATTAAGGCTTCATTATAAGAAGCGATGGGCCAACACTAAATATTTAACTTAGTGAAGTATAACCTTAGATGCCATTAAAACATGCACAAGTAATGAAATAAATCGATCCACTGGGTAATCCAAAGCGTGTGAAGCTAGTGTTATGTATTTAAAGTAATTGCCTGAAAAAATATCTTCACGTGAAATGGAGAAGTATATCCCTGTTTGGCTTCAGCTTCACTGCTGTTGCAAGGAGACAGAATGAGATGAGGAGAGAGAGTACTGCTTCTTAACTGTTCATTGGACTCTTTCACTCTCTTAATCTCTCTCCACTTAATCCACTTCTCAGCCCCCTATTTCAAATAACTGATGTATGGTGTGGTACTGAAATGTTAAACATGCTGTTCTGCCTATCTAGAACGCAAGGGGCCTGATTCATTACCACTCTATTCTAATTTTACACACTGGCTGTACTGCTGTGAAACTGGAATAAGGCAGTAGTGGAAAAGGCCCATTTATCTCAGCTGTATTCATCACCACTCTAGTCTGGGGGAGAGAGAATTCCACTTACTGTGAATATATTTATTTCTCCCTCAGCCAGTCCTTACCTATATAATTTAAGTCAGATACATTTTGAGATTAATGTCTTGATTCTGTAGACTCTTCTCTCCCATCTGTAGACATTTCATTATAAAAAATTAGGCTTCCATCAATAGAGGTTCACAGAACTTAACTCTGGAAGAGACTATTGTGATCATCTAGGCCAGGAGTTTCTCAACCTTTTTCTTTCTGAGGCTCCCAACATGATATAAAAACTCTACCGCCCATCTGTGCCACAACAACTGGTTTCTGGATATAAAAGCCAGGGCCGGCATTAGGGGGTAGCAAGCAGGGCAATTGCCTGAGGCCCCATGCCACAGGGGCCCCTTCAATCTAAATTGCTCAGTCTTTGGCTTCAGCCCCAGGGTGGCATGACTCAGGGCCCCAAGTTTCAGCCCATGTGAGTCTAATGCTGGCCCTGCTTGGAGGACTCCCTGAAACCTGCTCGTGGCCCCCCAGGGAGCCCCAGACCCCTGATTGAGAACCATTGATCTAGGCCGCAGAACCTCACCCACCCACACTACAGTCAGTTTGTTTGGTTAGATAGCCGTGCTCCATTGGAAATCGTAACACAGGAACATACTAACAGCGTCTGCTGTTGATGTTTAATATTTCTGTAGTCTTTTGTGTGTTCTGAAATCTTCAGAAAAGAAATATGCTATTTCATGATCCTACTCACAGGATCCAGAGAGAATCTTTGCCTGCTCTTGACAAAAATTAATCATTGTAATTGTGCAATGTCTTCCTTGTCAAACCTTGCTGAATTTGCAGTCAAAGGACAACTCTAAAGCTTGGTTCTATTTTCCAGTGTGATTGCACCAGTTTTACTTTTAAAAACGAGAGTGCATGACAGTGAAGAATTACTTAATTACTTGTTGACTGCCAACAGTGTGCTCAGCTCTGTGAAGAACATAAAGGTAGATTATTGTCCATTCCCCAAGGACCCTTATCAGACTTGAGTCCTCAATACAGTTTCCCTCACACAGGTTGTCAATGGGCTTTCATCTTCCCATGCAATATCTCTTAAGGTGTTCATACATAAGCATAATAAGGCCTCAATTTTGATTGGAGCTTGTAAAGGGAACTCAGCACCCAAGTCCACATATAGGTGACACTGGCATTCACAAAACCACTGCAGAGCTGCCACCTAATTCTCTAGGTACCTAAAATCCCTACACACTGTGACGGGGCAAGGCCATAGAAAAGGAGTGGGAGATAGATATATTAGCTCCAGGCTAAACAAATCCCTGAAACCAGGATAAGTGAAATGGCAGCTGCTCCAGGTCAATTAAGACACCTGGGACCAATTAAGAACTTTCCAGAAGGCAGGGAGAACGCTAGGTTGATTGGGGCACCTGAAGCCAATCAGGGGCTGGCTGAAACTAGTTAAAAGCCTCCCAGTTAGTCAGGTGGGTGTGCATGTCAAGAGCTGTGGGAGGAAGTTGCGCTGTTGGAGAGACTGAGCAGTACACACCATATCAGGCACAAGGAAGGAGGCCCTGAGGTAAGGGTGAAGTGGAGCTTGAGGAAGTGAGGGCTGCTGTGGGGGAAGTGGCCCAGGGAATTGTACATGTCATGTTTCTGAAAGGTCAGCTACCATAGCTGATACTATTAGGGTCCCTGGGCTGGAGCCCGGAGTAGAGGGGTGGGCCTGGGCTCCCCCCTGATCTTTGCTCTCTGATTAATCACTGAGACTGGGAGACAACAGAGACTGTGCAAGGAAGGATAAGTTCTCCTCACCTCCCTCGCTGGCTTATGATGAAAATGGCTCAGTAGACTGTGACCCTGGTCTCTAGAGAGAGAAGGGTTACGTGGAGGGTCACAGTGAGCCTCTGAGGCTAGCAAAGTCCGCCAGGAAACACAGGACCCACAGAGGGAAGGACAGAGCTTTGTCACAACACTTAAGTTTCTACTTTTATAGTCCCCAAGGCACCTAATTTTCAACACCTGGGCACGTGCACAGCTGCCTAAATCCTGACACTACCAAACTGCTCAGCAGCAGCACCTAACTCACTCCTAAGCCCTAGCAGGATTCATAAACTAGGTGTTCCCCTGCCTGTTTTTCCTTTGGCCCCAGTCTGACCCTGAGCATGCCTGTAATGGAAGGAGGCAGCAATCGTGAACCTCCTTTAACTCAGTGCTTAGCGCATTCACCTTAGATATAGGTGTTCAACCTGTGTTCAATTCTCCCTCTGCCTGATATGGAGAAGGGGTTTGCTGGGGTCTTCCACTTCTAATAGACTACCCTAACTATTGAGCTATGGGGTATGTTCAGCTACATATCTCCCCTATTGAAGCTGTTCCCATTTTGATAAATAAATATTCATTGTGTCAAAGAGTAAGAGTCAGAATGACTCTGTAGTCTGGTGGTTTGGGGCTCTCGTCTAGGAGATGGAAGACCCAGGTTCCAGTTCCCCTGCTTCAATTAATATTTAATTATTTATACACAGCTTCAACCAGAGAGACTTAGACTACCCCATAGCCCATTGGTTGGCTAGTATTCACCTGGGAGGTTGGAGACCCAAGTTCAATCTCTTCTCCACCTCAGGTGGAACGGGGGTGTGAATCCAGGTCTTCCTCATCCTGGGTAAGGGCTTGGGCCCTACCCCTCTCATTGGCATTTCCGAGTTGCTGATTTAGGCAGGCTCAGCTGCTGACTTTTTGTGAATCCTGTTCCTAGGCACATAACTCTTCCCATGCATTGTACAGGGAGCCTGGGTGCCTGACTCAGGGTTGTGAAATCCAGTATGAGGCAGGGTGCCTGTGTGTTGTAGTGCCTAAGTACTACTGTAGTACAATTAATAATTATGCCTTCCTGGGTGGAACTGATTGGCTCAAGCAGGCAGAGAATGTGGGTAATAAGGCATCAGTTGTGGGGTAGGGCAGTTGAAGACAATAATACATTTGTCTTTTTGATCCCACATTTACACGCACATATATATGTCTCTTCATTGCTTTGGTCACCTCTCAAGAATTGTGTATAGCTCCGTAAAAATGCCTTAGAGCAAAGCCTCCTTTGAAATTAAAAACCAATAATTCATGCAAAATACAGCACGACATCACATATAACAAATTCCACTGTCTGAAACTAAATCAGATGAAAAACATATTTCCCTGTGCTGATCCTCAACTCCTTTGTTACAGACACTTCACAGCAGTAACCATTTCATATTTATGAAGTCCTGTGTCGATTATGTTTCTACAGTTATATTGTGCTATACTTGTGGTAGTGGAATCTTTGGGCAGGATTAGAGTTCATTTCCGCCTTTGTTTGCTGAGGGGGTTAAGACTGAGGCTTCGCACAGGAGACACCATCATAATTAGTTCCCCAGACTTTTCTTATTTTTGTTTAAATAGCCCCCACATAGTCTAAAAGAATATTTGGATCAGTGTCCTCTTGGAAAAGATTCGAGCAGATGTTTTCACAGAAATAGCTGTGCCAAGTAGTGAGATTGCAGACTAAAACACTACCTTGTGTGCTGTGCTGATCCGCGCCAAAGTTTACTTCCTGGCTGCTGCTTCATATATATCATCAGTGATGTGAACAAGACCCTTCCCTGTTTTACTCATACCAAGTATAGCTTAGTTCTGAGGTACAGGGCTAAGGAAAGCTGCGGAAGAGCCTTTGGTGCAAGAAACACAATAAGAAAAGTCAGCTGCCACTAAGCATTTTATGAATGTACCTGGAACCGTCGTCAGATTGCAGTATCCGCCCACATGGCAGCTCCGGGGCGTTTTGATTCCAAACCTCTAGAGAAAGTTGGTGTACTTATAGGAATCATACTCTGCATTTACAGTATTTAGCACTTTTAATATTCACCTCTTAAGATGCTTAACACAAATTGGGTAAGTTGTGGTGCAGAAAGAATAAAGGCCAGATTTTTAAAGGTCTTTAGGCACTTAAAGATACTAATGGGCACCTAGTGGGATTTTCAAAAGTGCCTAAGCGTCTGTGGACACCTAAATACCTTTGAAAATTTGGCCCCAAGTGACTATCTCATAGTCCTAAAGCAAGTCAGTGACAGATTTGGGAAGAGAAAACCAATTCTGTTGACTCCCAGACTGGGACATCCTTGTTAGTAGTCTTTCCATTGTTGAGAGCCATCTCAATTTACTTCTATAGGCTTTGGATCAAGTCCTTAAATATTGATGATAGGGAAAAGAAACTGGACACTTAAAACCATTGAAAAAGCACTGAATGAGAAAATTACCTTGATTCCTCTTGTGAAATAGCCCCTGTTTTCACCAACTCCTGATCTAACCTATAACCTTACATGTTGTAATCTTTATGTCTGACTGCTACAATATATTTAACATGAGAAGCCATTTCCCCTCTTTAATAATATTCATTTTCCTTGGACTGATATTCTTCCTTTAAAAAAATTCAGATCTTGTTTATTCCTAGGAGTGCTTGAGTATGAATCAGTTTTTAATACAACATCTAAAAACAAATTTTAATTTTAAGATCATTTGGCCACAACAGACTTCAGAGGCAAAATAGTCCTAGGGTAATAAAATCTTGTGAAATGATGAAGAAAAACAAAGAAGAAAATGTTATCTTTGAATCAAGAGCTATAAAGGAGACCCCTGCAATTGCCTGCTTATCTGAAGCAACTGCGTGCCAAGGAAAAATTAGAGACCTTCGGACTGCATACTGTACTTTTTTTCTGCTACAAAGCAGTATGGGCCAAGATCTAATACCCATACCCATGCTGTGAGTAATACTTGAATAAGTGGCATCACAACATCAGTGGAACCGTACATGTGAGTAACTGCTGGGGAAATGGTTGTAGAACCTGTGCCACTCCATCCACAATGACAAAATGAAATGCAGCCTTCAGCCCTCTGATTTTTCCCTTGTAGGCTATTACCTCCAGTAGGCAGTTATTCATCAGTTTCATTTATATCCTCTCTATATCAAGATAACCATTTCCTTCTTTATTTTTCCCTGCATAACTTCTCAAGATTATATAACCCTAGAACTACTTTGCTTCATCCCTCCGGTACCAATGAGTAAGTGCTTCTCAACGTCGTAAGGGTTACACAGTCTGATTTCTTTTTCATAACTCCTTCTGAAATCCCAAGTGCAGTGTGTGCTGCATTCACCATTGGTGTGAGAATCCAATAAAGAGATGTATTACAACATTATCACTTGTTAAAGTACTGAGGAGGAAAGGCGACTTTCACCAAATTAAAATACCAGAAGGCTTTTTATATATTGGCCTAATCTGTATATTCGTGTATTTTCTTTTTTTATAGGTGCTTTCTGGTTTAGAAGTGAACAGGTGCTCAGCCTGTTTCTTCGTGTAGAGTAGAAACCAAACAAAGGCATGGAATGAAATTCACTGTGAAAAGCAAACATGCTAGAGAGTTCAAAACCTGTGTAAAAATAAGTAAAAGCTGTTTTTTACTCACTTGTTTGAGCAGGTTACACATGAATGTCCCCTGACCGCCACATCACATAGAAGAAATAAGCAAGAGTCTAAAGCTTTACCTTCCTGAATTCTGTACCAGGCTGCACTTTATTCTGAGAATGCATCTCTTACTACTGTATTAGGGCAGGGTTTTCAAAATGCAGATAAGAAGAGGGTGGCTATTCCAGTGTGCAGATAGTATTAAATTAGAATAAAATGGTGCTTCTTATACCAAGGAGCACTGTAACAAGTTGTCGCTGTGACTCATATGCTCAGACTTCCTTATCAATTACCCACTTAATAGTCTCATAAATGGTAGCTGCTGAGATCCTCTTAAATTGTAGATTGGAATTAGTAATTCCAAGACTCGTGGAGCATCACTGCACAAAAGCACATACAGATTACTAATATGCATGGTGGCTTTGGAATTGAATTTGAGATCACTTTTTCTCTCCGCTGTTCACCAGCACCTGTGGTTCAGGAATTTATTTCTTTTAACAGCAGTTTAATTTTTTGTTTCTCTGGTATATCAAATGTACAACATGAACCAACTTCTTCCCTCAGAGACATGCGTATAAATCCCATGGAATTCAGAAGGTGGTGTGTGTGTGTGTATCTAAGTATTGAATATGGCCTAGTGTGCACAAAGCACTGGCTTTCGATAATACCTTAGTTATAGCATAAATAATACTTTGGAATGTGTGACATTCTATACCTTGGGGGAGCGTCCTGGAACCCCCATATTCCTCATTTTAATATAATCGTGATCTTACCTTACAGGGCATGCTCTATATGTATCAGGGGAAAGGTTATGATATGCTGAAAGTCATTTAGAATCATAGAATATCAGGGTTGGAAGGGACCTCAGGAGGTCATCTAGTCCAACCCCCTGCTCAAAAGCAGGACCCATCCCCAATTACATCATCCCAGCCAGGGCTTTGTCAAGCCTGACCTTAAAAACTTCTAAGGAAGGAGATTCCACCACCTCCCTAGGCAACGCATTCCAGTGTTTCACCACCCTTCTGGTGAAAAAGTTTTTCCTAATATCTAACCTAAACCTCCCCCACTGCAACTTGAGACCATTACTCCTTGTCCTGTCCTCTTCCACCACTGAGAATAGTCTAGAACCATCCTCTCTGGAACCACCTCTCAGGTAGTTGAAAGCAGCTATCAAATCCCCCCTCATTCTTCTCTTCCGCAGACTAAACAATCCCAGTTCCCTCAGCCTCTCGTCATAAGTCCTGTGTTCCAGACCCCTAATCATTTTTGTTGCCCTTTGCTGGACTCTTTCCAATTTATCCACATCCTTCTTGTAGTGTGGGGCCCAAAACTGGACACAGTACTCCAGATGAGGCCTCACCAATGTCGAATAGAGGGGGACGATCACGTCCCTCGATCTGCTCGCTATGCCCCTACTTATACATCCCAAAATGCCATTGGCCTTCTTGGCAACAAGGGCACACTGCTGACTCATATCCAGCTTCTCGTCCACTGTCACCCCTAGGTCCTTTTCCGCAGAACTGCTGCCTAGCCATTCGGTCCCTCGTCTGTAGCGGTGCATTGGATTCTTCCATCCTAAGTGCAGGACCCTGCACTTATCCTTATTGAACCTCATCAGATTTCTTTTGGCCCAATCCTCCAATTTGTCTAGGTTCCTCTGTATCCTATCCCTACCCTCCAGCATATCTACCACTCCTCCCAGTTTAGTATCATCCGCAAATTTGCTGAGAGTGCAATCCACACCATCCTCCAGATCATTTATGAAGATATTGAACAAAACCGGCCCCAGGACCGACCCCTGGGGCACTCCACTTGACACCGGCTGCCAACTAGACATGGAGCCATTGATCACTACCCGTTGAGCCCGACAATCTAGCCAACTTTCTACCCACCTTATAGTGCATTCATCCATCCCATACTTCTTTAACTTGCTGACAAGAATACTGAGGGAGACCGTGTCAAAAGCTTTGCTAAAGTCAAGAAACAATACATCCACTGCTTTCCCTTCATCCACAGAACCAGTAATCTCATCATAGAAGGCGATTAGATTAGTCAGGCATGACCTTCCCTTGGTGAATCCATGCTGACTGTTCCTGATCACTTTCCTCTCCTGTAAGTGCTTCAGGATTGATTCTTTGAGGACCTTCTCCATGATTTTTCCGGGGACTGAAGTGAGGCTGACCGGCCTGTAGTTCCCAGGATCCTCCTTCTTCCCTTTTTTAAAGATTGGCACTACATTAGCCTTTTTCCAGTCATCCGGGACTTCCCCCGATCGCCATGAGTTTTCAAAGGTAATGGCCAATGGCTCTGCAATCACAGCCGCCAGTTCCTTTAGCACTCTCGGATGCAACTTGTCCGGCCCCATGGACTTGTGCACATCCAGCTTTTCTAAATAGTCCCTAACCACCTCTTTCTCCACAGAGGGCTGGCCATCTATTCCCCATGCCCAGCACAGCAGTCTGGGACCTGACCTTGTTCGTGAAGACAGAAGCAAAAAAAGCATGGAGTACATTAGCTTTTTCCACATCCTCTGTCACTAGGTTGCCTCCCTCATTCATTAAGGGGCCCACACTTTCCTTGTCTTTCTTCTTGTTGCGAACATACCTGAAGAAACCCTTCTTGTTACTCTTAACATCTCTTGCTAGCTGCAGCTCCAGATGCGATTTGGCCCTCCTAATTTCATTCCTACATGCCCGAGCAATATTTTTATACTCTATCCATATATGTGTATCATTAATGCATATAAAGTTATGAGAATTGTGTTGTCTGGTGGTCACTAAAACATACTGTAAGTTGGGGAATCAGCCAGATATTAGCTCCCCAGAGGCAACAGCAAGGAAAGTAACCAACACCTGGGTGGGGTATCAATCAATCCATCCACAACCATTGTCCAGCAAGGGAGCTACAATGCAATGACTCACCCACATGAGGCCACACTATAGGAATTGCTCAACCTTGCCTGGAGACTCAGCAATGTACCCAGACATGCCTAGTCTTGTGTTTTCCAAGCACATGGACTGAGGTTATAAAACAGACACAGAGGCCATATGCTGGACTCTTCTCCTGCCCCCACCTATGCTGCAAGCAACTAAGACACTGAGAAGAAGACAAGACTCCAACATAGAAGATTGGCCCAGGTTTAAGGAACAAACCTGTATATTAAGGACTGCAATATCCAGTGGGGTAAGAAAAATTGCTTAATCTAGATGTTACCCAGTCTCAGAGGGTTGAGAGTTTAGACTGCATGCTTATATTTTATTTCTTTTGGTAAATAACTCTGACTTTTTGACTATCAATTAACATCACTTAAAATCTATCTTTTATAGTCAATACATTTGTTAATCTGCTCAGGTTTTGCAAAGGCTGGTGTATATCCACTTTCCATTGTTGAAGTGGTGAACCAATTAATAAATTTTCACTGCCTATCTTGAGCTGAGCAAGATAGTATATTCCTGAGGTACAGTGCTGGGAGCTGGGTGGGATTCGGCTCTGGTGCCTTTCTCTGTGTGATTCATGAGTGGTTTAGGAAGCATTTATGCAATCTAACTGGGTGTGTGGGGCTCCACATGCTGTTGTGCTGAGTGATCACTGCGCCTGGAGGGGCTTGCTGCTTGTCACTAACAAGGCATTGTGAGAGACAGCCCAGGCTGGAGAGAGTTCAGGGGGCACAGTGGTCCCACAGTCCCAGGCTGAACCCGGGGGAACCCATCACAGAATGTATACACCCTCCTTCACCCTCATGAAAAAAATGGCCAGTCCTAGCCGACCAGCTGGGTAACAGACAAATTGAGATGCCTATTTGGGACCTAAGCCAAAGTCATTGGGAATCTTTTTCCATTTACTCCAATGGGCTTTGGATCCAACCCTTAGTGTCTGTATGGATGAGCTTACCTGATAAGTGGCATATACGGTGCTTTTAAAATGTCACTCTTTCATTTAGGACCTAATCCAGTAAACCGCTTAAGTACATGTTTGACTGTACAGAGGTGAGTAATTCCAGTGAAATGAATGGGACTACGCAAGTGTTTAAAGTTAAGCAGTACTTTCACTCAGTTTACTCATTGATCTGAGCCATACGTTCTGACTGCAGAGTGGCTGTTTCCTTAGCTTAATGATGAAGTATGCTGTACATGGGTGCCAACCTCAGGGCAGACTGTCAGGAAACAGCACATGAATCCCAAACTGGTTGTGTGTTCTATACTTAGATTTCACCAACCAAGTAACAAGTGTAACAAGTGTGAACTCCTCAGACACTAGAACAGCCTTAATGGGGAGCCACAGACAGTCCCCTCACATACTCGGAATTCTGTCTTGCCACGCAGGCAAGCCTGCCTCTGTGATAGATTATCCCTTACACCCAAAAAATCACAACAATATTCAGGTAATTTCCAGTCCCAGTCACTTAAGCCAGGTCAAGTGGGTTTCATAGAATATCAGAGTTGGAAGGGACCTCAGGAGATCATCTAGTCCAACCCCCTGCTCAAAGCAGGCACAATCCCCAATTTTTTTTTCCCCCCAGATCCCTAAATGGCCCCCTCAGGGATTGAACTCACAACCATGGGTTTAGCAGGCCAATGCTCAAACCACTGAGCTATCCCCAGTGCACCCCAGATCTCTCAGCAAACGCAACACTTGTAGCCAATCCTATAATAAATTAACTAAAGGTTTATTAACGAAGAAAAGAAATGAGAGTCATTTACAAGATTAAAGCAGGTAAACATACACACAGAAATGAGATACAGTCTTGGGTTCTAAAAAATGATAGTAGCTGCTTTAAATGCAAGCTTTATATGTCCTGTAGGGCTTACCCAAGCTAAACATCAGGGGAGCCCCTTATGCTTAGAAATCTTTGCCCCTCAGATTTCAAGCAGCATTGGGATAATAGTTTCTCCTTAACAGGCATTTTTCTTCCCTTCGCCAGCATTCAAGCTGTGATGGGATGAGGGCTTGTGCACATATCCTCTTCAGGGGTGCAGGGGAAGCAATTAGCAAAGTCTTTTGTCCACAATGGTTTGTCTGATGTCTGTGGACCTTTTTTTGTTGTGGAGGAGATAACACCTCTTGTGATAAAGTAGCATACTTGGTAATGCTTGTCCCCTGACTGTGAGGGGTTTACAATCTTAGCAAACATTTTGATAATTACAAAGCAAACATTTAAACATTACTCTTATAACGTGATACAGACATTATAAGTAGGATTGACACATGCAGCATCCTACAAGAATTCCATAAAGTCTAAAGCCTAAACAGATTCTTATAACTCCAATACCTATTTCAACAACACTAACACACAGGTGACCTAGACTGGTTTCCAGCTATGCATTTGTCAGTGGTCAGTGAGGCCCAGGGGCTTGGCATGAGCTGACACCTGGTCTGCCGCTGTCACAGATATGACTGTACTACTTCTAGCCTGGTAAATGGCTTGTTCTTTTTGTTCCACTTAAGAGGATCCAGGTTCTTTCAGTACCAAGATCTCATATGGCTACAGAGCCCAATTCTGCTTTCAATGAAATACTTTGCCATTGACTTCAGTGGGAGCAGTGTTGTACTCCTTTGCATGTGCCTTTTGCCTTTAAATGACAAAAAGATTATTAGGAGCAGCAGCACCATATGATATCCTTCTCCTCATTAGAGCACAGAAATGTAATGTGTTTATTGGCTATGATTCTTTTTAGTGTTTATAGTAACGAAAAAGTAACCATGTATTTTAAACAAGGCAAATGATTCTGCAGTATTGCACCTCTTCCCAGAAAGCTGTGACCAAGTATGAAATATGCAATTTTGACCATGAAATCTGTCATCTTTCCCTCTGATTTTCATATAGCCTTACGGATAATAAATAAAATTCCTGCTTTTTACAAGGGGGAATCTAGGAAAAATAAATGGACAACAGAAAGAGCTGCCATAATTACAGTTTGTTTGGCATGTCTGTGACCCAGGTGAACTGATTCATGGCCTGGATTCAAAACCACTTTTCTGTTCTTTACTTACTACTTTGTGGTTTCAACTATTTAAATCAGGCTAATTTTCAGCTCAGGGAACTGAAGAGTCATTATTCTCCAAAAATGTTATCTTTCATGTGTTTAAAAACTGGTAACAAAATACTGTGTTTTGCCAGATGGAACAGTGGTGGGGCAAGGAAGATAAATACAGTAGACCCTCAGAGTTACGAACACACTGGGAATGGAGGTTGTTCATAGCTCTGAACAAAATATTATGGTTGTTCTTTCAAAAGTTTACAACTGAACATTGACTTAATACAGCTTTGAAACTTTACTGTGCAGAAGAAAAATGCTGATTTTAATCTTAATCTTTAATCTTTAATCTTATCTTAATTTAAATGAAACAAACCTTGTCAATTGTTTTAAATTTCCCTTTAGTTTTTTAGTAGTTTACATTTAACAGAGTACTGCTTTTTAAAAAAAAATATTTATTTTTATTTTTATCTTTTGGTTTCCTCTGCTTGATTGTGTACTTCCAGTTCCAGATGAGGTGTATGGTTGACAGGTCAGTTCGTAACTCTGGTGTTTGTAACTCTGAAGTTCTACTCTATCTGGAAAACCACCACATGAGAACACCAAACTATTTTTCTAAAATAAAACAATCTAAGAAACATTAGAGACATGAAGTATGTTCTTTGCTACTGGCTATGTTCTTATACAAAATCTTCTGCTGAGTTCTTCATCTTAATGAAATACTTGATGTTCTTTGTTCTGAAGATGCCCAAAAGTTGATGTCAGAGTTAGCTGTAATTATCTTCTTTGTCTTTGTCTTCTTATTATTATTATTTTATTTTATTTTTCTTGAAGGAATTCACTTTTGGGTGATAGTCCTAAGGGTAAAAACACTTTTGTGGTAGGAACATTGCTCCATGTGATTTGAAGCTGCTTTAGCAAGGCTCCTCAAACTAAAATGCAAATAAGTCTTTAAAGAAATGAAAATCTTTGTGTTTCCATATCTCGCTGCTTGTACAGCATGGGGTGGAAGAGCATGTGAAAGCTGGGTAGGAAAAATAGTGAAGAAGGGCAAGATTGTCAGAAGTACTCATCACCCACAAAAAAGACTAGATTATCATAAAAACTCAGCCAGACTTACAGAAGTGTTTAGCATCTGGCATCTCCCGTAGAGAACAATGGGTGCTGAATAGTGCTGTGTGAATAACTGATTTTTCCATTCACTGGCTGAACCAAAAAATGGCAGGGGTGTGGGAATTGTTTCGGGCAGAATACATGTTTTATTTGAGCCAAAACAAAATGTTTCATTTGGTTTTGAGTTTTTTAACCTTTCTTCAATAAAATCAAAGTAAATTTTGAAACTAAAATTTGTTTTACATTGAAATATTTTGTGTTTTTTTTCTTACTGTAACAGTTCAGCACAAATTTACGTAACATTTCAGTAGACCTGACTACATTTTTCAATGAAAAGGTTTTGTCCAAAAAATGTTGTCCCGCTCTAATGCTGAGCACTTTTGAAAATCGAGCCATTTTGTTTAGATACCTAAACAGGAGCAGAACTCTCTTGAACTTTTGACTCAGCATGTACATTAATACTTTTAAAGATGATTGTTGGAAGAGAACTGGGAGAGAAAAAAAACTTATTGAACTTCTCAGCTAAATCAAACACAGAATAAGCTGCTTCCCATTCATTTCCCAGTCTGTCCCCCTTGTTTTTCGCAAAAAGAAAAGGAGTACTTGTGGCACCTTAGAGACTAACCAATTTATTTGAGCATAAGCTTTTGTGAGCTACAGCTCACTTCATCGGATGCATACTGTGGAAAGTGTAGAAGATCTTTTTATACACACAAAGCATGAAAAAATACCTCTCCCACCCCACTCTCCTGCTGGTAATAGCTTATCTAAAGTGATCACTCTCCTTACAATGTGTATGATAATCAAGTTGGGCCATTTCCAGCACAAATCCAGGTTTTCTCACCCCCCCACACACAAACCCACTCTCCTGCTGGTAATAGCTTATCTAAAGTGACCACTCTCCTTACAATGTGTATGATGATCGAGGTGGGCCATTTCCAGCACCAATCCAGGGTTTAACAAGAACGTCGGGGGGGGGGGGTAGGAAAAAACAAGGGGAAATAGGTTACCTTGCATAATGACTTAGCCACTCCCAGTCTCTATTCAAGCCTAAGTTAATTTGTATCCAATTTGCAAATGAATTCCAATTCAACAGTTTCTCGCTGGAGTCCAGACAGGAGAGTGGGGTGGGGGGAGGTATTTTTTCATGCTTTGTGTGTATAAAAAGATCTTCTACACTTTCCACAGTATGCATCGGATGAAGTGAGCTGTAGCTCACGAAAGGTTATGCTCATATAAATTGGTTAGTCTCTAAAGTGCCACAAGTACTCCTTTTCTTTTTGCGAATACAGACTAACACGGCTGTTACTCTGAAACCCCTTGTTTTTGCAACTCTATAGATTTCATCCATCCAACCTGGTCTCTCTGTGCTCCCCATCCTACTCATCTAATAATAGCCTCTCGTCTTTCTTATCAGATAGGGAAGTTTATGTGCAATAATTTCTCTATAGTTCCTGCCATCTTGAATAGCCTCCCTTTTTTGCAATTTCTTTAATGACCTCTGAGTTTTGTCAAATTATTTTATTCACAGTGAAATGCCTTTATATACTTTTTAGTAATTCTGCCATATGGTATATTAACCCCACTGTTGTCTTTTATTTGCTCCCAGAAAGCATTTTGGAATACAGTTTGCTTGACAATCACTACACAAAATAAAATTGCATTGCATTAACGCATGATGTTGAACAATTTAGAGATTTTTGGGTGAAAAGAGGGTGTTTGAGTCTATTCCAATGCCCACCTCTTCAGGGTGGACTTATTTAAATCACCAAGTGGAAAGCCTTGATTTAAATCATTGATAGTAATCAGCTTTTCCATTTGTATTTTAGGTTTTTTTTAAAGAAAGGTGCATTCTTATTAGTTGATATAACCATTAAAATGTTGATTTACAGCTAAATAGAGCCTAGATTACTAGATTTTATACTAGATTTGGTGCATCTTTTTGCTGCCTAGGAGGCTACACTATTACTATATTTATTTAAGCAATTCTATAGCTTAATATTTTCAGATTCTTATTAATTGTATGTTTTTACTGTGTTAGAAAATGATATATTGCTTATTTACTACATGATAAACTTTTTGCTCATGATTTGAGTAAAACTGCATTAGAATGGTAACTGGAATTTAATTGAATACACAAAATAGCATATACAATTTATTTTTTTAAACAAAACAACCTTAAATATTTTGGATACATAAACTCCTCAAACCTTGTTTCACATTTACTGATAAATTATTTCCTAAACAGAGGGAATAAGTGTAATCAGTGAATTAAACTAAGTGAAACTAATTATTTCAGGTCGATCTGGGAGGATTTTCACATATACCTAAGCGAAAGTGACTGGCACTTCAATTCCTGCTCTCCTAGGTCTCTGGTAAATGAGACAACAGTCTCCTAAGTTACTTAGGCTGTCTTTAATGAAAGATTTCTCTTACTGTAACTGTTTAAATGATATATTTTATTCTAAGCTCTGTTTTATAGGGAAAATAATTAATAAATCATAAAGATTATCTAAATCTTCATCTCTAGGAACATGCCAAATATATTGAAAAAACATTTTAAAATGTTAAAATTCATAAATACCTAATAATACTTCACCTTCGAACAGGAAATCTTCACCAAGGATGTTTGATTACACGGAGAATAATAAATTTTAGAAGGCCATCAGTAAAAACATAATTGATAAGTACTCCCACAACAAACTAACATGTCAATTACATTTTGAACACAAATATTTTGAAATTCATAAGTAATCCACCCAAAACATAAATTTATGACAATAATCTAAATGATTGTTAACTAGCTGAGTAAGATATGGTGGGAAAACCATAAGAATGGTGCAAAAATAAGTTTACCGACCAGGTTGATCCAGATTTTTCAGACATGTCCGAATCATCTTCAGAGTCTTTGACTTCTGAGGATTATTTTTCATAATGTTGTTTCATTCTGACAATGAATCCTTGCATTTCTTTGTTGCATTGTTTACATTTGGCCCATGTTCCTTTTTTATCCAGAAGACAGGGTTTTCTTGAAAATATTCCCAAGTAGGGTCTTTTTTACAACCTGCAGCCATGGCATTTTTCTTCCTCCAGTTCCCAGGTGTTGCAGTCAACACTAGAGGCTGCTCTCTGAAGTATGTTATCCATTCTTCCCACAGTGTCCTGCTTTGACACCAGTGTTGCTCTTTTCTGGTTGCACACTCTTCTCCTTCTTCCTTGTTTTTCAACTCTCCCAACCTCACCTCCTCCAGAAAAATTAAAGAACTAACAACAATCCCAGACTTGTGCTCATGTAACCAACGTGAGCTATTTTATTTAGTTAGAGGCAGAAGGAGGCAGTTGAGAAATTAAGGGATTTCTGTTTGTATCTCTGTTACACATGAAAGGAGACAGAACAAGGCCATTTACTCGAAGTGTCCAAAACCATCCAGAAGCAAGGGCTGGTAGTTACTAAGCAGATCAGTGTTTTTCCCTGAGCTGGAGAGTAAAGTTTCCATCATGGGTGGAGTCCTAAATATTCATAATTTGAGAACTGAGCCAATCAGCACTCAAGTAGGGAGAAGCTGTAAAATAGGAATATGAGATCACCCAGGTGGGCTCAGTGAATGATTCTGTTGAGATACATGATGGTGTCTCCTGGAGTCAGAGGCCAGGCCCCAAAACCTGTGATGACTTTGCCGGTATCTTACACCCAGTAGCACAGTCTCCTGGGTTCCCCACAGGATCAAGCCCTTAATACAGGGCTTATTGTGCCATATTTATAAAGCTTGACCTCAAAAGTTAGGTGTCCCCCCCCCCCAATTCTTTTTTATATAGAAAAGCAGCCTTTAACCGAAGTTTTAGATACAGGATCAGTCATGTATTCAGCATATTCATTTTTTATTTAAAAGTTTTAAGAGATTATAATAAGTTTAGGCCTTAACATATGTTGTATTAAATTCAGATTTCATTTTAGGTTTCTTTTTTAAAAAAGAAAAAACTTATTATAATTTAATAACAAAATAAACACTCCAATTTAAATAAAAAATCCACTTTTTATTTTATTGTTTAAATAATGGATTTGTATGCATCCTGCATCCCTTTGTCCTGGACTAATATTTCTTTCTGCCATTCTCTCCCACGTGAATGGTACTTGATTGGTACGGGTGCCCCTGCTGTTTCCGGGTAGTCCTATGTTTACCTTCTTCTAAAGGCTTCATCACTTAAGCTTTGTGTATCGCTGCACAAGTTGTAAGACAATGTGACTAGTTTGCACACATCGCCCCAGCAGTTTCCTTAGTGCCCATCAGCCTGATGAGTCGTAAGTGGCAAACCTCCAAAGGCTCAGTTTGGATTGGATTGGATAAGCACCTCCAGGTTTCAGAGCCTCTCTAAACCAGTGATTCTCAAGCTATCTGACGTGGGGGACCGGCAATTTGTTTTTCCAGTGTGTGTGCAGACCGGCAGCTGATGGCTCACGGACCGGCACCGGTTCGTGGACCACCACTTTGAGTAGCACTGCTCTAAACCACTTAATTCTGCAAAAGGATGTTGAAAGTACCATGAGAGATCAGCAACATTCAGTCTTTGCTCCAGCCATTAAGCAAGGTAGCACATGGGGTTGTAACATAGTGTATGGGAGAGGGAGTCAGAAGAGTTAGTCCAACTATTTCAAAGCTCAAAAAGTGTTCAGTTCAAACTTCAGGTGATGGTTTTGAGTGGGTCCCTAGTGAAGAGTAGCAGACCCGGTGTTTATAACCAACTGGAGTTTCCTGCTTTGTACATGCACATGTGATTCAGAAGTTTGACCTGGATATTGCAGAGTTCCATCAGACATTTGTGTTTCAGTGCTGACTTACTCAAGTGTGGTTGATTTTCTGGCAGAACATCCCAGGCTTCAGGTTAAATAAAAAGAATGCAAGCAAGCCTATCTTCTGTGGAGTGGATGAATGTTAGCAACATATCTTTCTCAGCTGGGGGAAAAGGCAGACTAGTTAAAGCAAAGGACAGTTGTTTCCAACGTACTGTGAAGCCCGATTAAAATATATTGCCTCTGACATTCTAATCACAGCAAGTGAGAACTGCGGTGTAAACCTATGTAAAGATTGACTAGAGAAGGGAACATTTCAACTAGGAGCATGGACAGTGCTGGGTCAGCAATTAAATGTGATCTGTTAACAAGGGAATTACACTTCTTCATTATAGCCAGTGCTTTGCTGTGCTAGAAAAAGTACAAACACACCCAAATGTAGGTTGAATTCTGCCATCCTTAATCTAGTAAAACTCTTGTTGATTTTAATGGAAGTTTTGCTTAACTCAGAATTGCAGAATTTGGGCCCTATTTTTTTAAGATGAAAACTTTCCACTAACCATTTAATGTTATCCTTTTTACTGGCTGATTAGGACTCAGTCCTGCAACGTGCTAAGCACTGTTTGGCAGTACTGAACAATCCAAATTCTATTTACTCCAATAGGAGTTGACAATGCTCAACATTTCAGAGTGCTCCGTGCATTGCTGATTCAAGTCCTTATTTACTTGAAAAGTGTGAGTTGGGGGAGATGCGGGGAGAACAGTTCATCTTGAAGATTGTTTGAGTAAAGCATTTTTATAATAGTTATACCAGCAACCCAGGCTTGTATAAGTTTCAGATTGTTTTGCACCTAGAGTTATTCACTTCTCAGAAGAGTAGGTGATGAACTATTAAAATGTTTCCGTTTACTGTATGCAGCTTGGTATTTACAGTCATGAGCCAATGAAAAGCAACCTAAGGAAAAACAAAAAAAGATTTTCTTACCATGGAGTTTGCACCATTTCTTTTAGTTCCTGTTTTTCTTGGGTATCCTACAAAATTCCCCTTTTCCCCAAGAGCTCAGAAGTATTCAGTCAAACATGAAGTTGTTCTGTAAAAGAAGGGGAAAAAATAACTTTGGTTGCTGATATATGGACAATGTCTGGTGGTTCTTACATTTTTTTCTTGTCACTTTATACTGCAGATCATCTCTTTGTGCCATAGACCCCCACATTGCCCTGCAGCACACCAATATTTGTGGGGTGGGGAAGGATTTGCTATTAATAACTCTTTTAGAGAATTGTTTTCATACCATGGATTTCCTGTTTTTTGTACTTGGAGCTTGTCTACATGGTACGTTAGTGTGCACCAACTGGGGCATAAATTCTGCTGCGCACCACTGTGTCATGCACTAACTGTCCGTGTGGACCCTACTGGTGCACACTAAAAGTTTCATTAGTGCATTGATGTAACACTGTTTGAAATGGGACACACACATGCATGTTCACAGCCTTATTATTATTTCTGTCTTTCAGGGGGGATCTACCCCCTGATTCTTTCAAATTCTGCTTACAAAATTTGGGAATCAGGTTTTGTTTCCATCTTTGCCTCTGTCTTTCTCCCCTAGTTGTGAGATGTAAATTCTGCCTTAAGAGCAAAATGGTGGGAGATAGAGAATGTAAATAAAACATATAGATAGATTAGATATAATCATAACACAGAGATTATATGTAGATGGATGTTACTATTTCTGTTCTGAGTCAGGCCAGGGACTGTTCTTTACATTAATGGGAAACATGATTGTGCTTCCCTATTTAAACAACAGCTGCCATTAAACCCTGCTCCTTAGACACCTCCTATGTAAATAATGCTTGTTGTGTTGTTAAACTGTTGTTTTTTTGCCTTCCTGTATGTGGAGCATCATACTAATTTCTACAAGTTGTGACTACTAACAGAGAGCAATCACCTCACAGACTTGTACCGAAAAGAAGAGATCATCAGTGTCGGAGGAAATGGCTGCATCCACAGTCCTCGCTTCCCAAGTAGCTACCCAAGGAACCTGTTACTGACATGGCGGCTGCTCTCGACAGGGAATACAAGGATACAGCTGGCCTTTGATAATCAGTTTGGATTGGAGGAGCCAGAAAATGATATCTGCAGGTGAGAGAAAAGCTATCCAGAGAGCTAATCATGTCATTTTAAAAATCAGCTGACCAAATGTCTTGCATGGTGCTTTGGAGGGGTCCATTAGGGATTCCGTTTCAGATTAACGAGATATCTGGCTACCAACACTACAAACCAAACTCTCTGAATAAACTTACCTGCATCAGGCTTGAACTGTTTCCTGTGAATTGAAGTCCTCGCCTGGTATTTTAAATGCAGCACACTCGAGTCTTAGGCACTGCTGGCTCCCTGCACAAATGCTAAAAGAATGGGGTTTTGCCCACTGTAACTAAGGACAATGGATGTTTCTTTTTTCAGTTATGCGAAACACATTTTTCTTCAGTATGTCAGTTTAGAAAGCTGGGTATTTGCTGCGAGGGAAGAGGCAGACAGGGAAGAGCAGGGGTAGGGGAACTGTGTGCTGTGCTCTGGGAATTATATGGCCAGAATGATTGACTGGCTGTTAGCTCTCTTTAATTATTATTTGCATCTCCGTATAATTTGTTCTAGGTGGTTGAAATATAGCTCCAGAGTCAGCGGTATACTCTGTCTGCTTTGTACCACTGTGGTGATGCAAAGCAGCTATAAGCTCAGTTGACGGGGCTGGTTAGACCAGGTTTATAGCTTTTCATCACCAGAACATACAGTTGAATTTGGCCGATAATTAATAAAATAAACTAATACAAATGTTTCTGATGTTCATGTTTTTGTTGTTCAGGGTGTATTTAGTGTGGGAGGGAAGGCCTCAAGCCTTCCCAGACACTTTCCAGGGCACATCTTCAGAAGCCAGATTGCTGTGCAGCAGTATTGGCACTCTGTCTGACTGTTATTACTTATCGCTACACCTAACCAGAAAACCTGTGTTGTTTTCTTTCTACTCCCACCCGCTTTCATGTCTTCTCCCAGCATCTTATTCAGTTAATTTGCATTTAGAGGCTTTGGTGAGTCTGTGTGGTTTTATTATTATTTTTCAATTGGTAATGTTCTGCATTACCAATGAACTGAGAGAACCATTCCAGTCAGTTTGTTTTTCAGTTAATGACAAAAGAATGCAGACTCAACCTGGCCATCCTTCTCTGTATGTTTATGATCTTGGCAGCTTTTACTCTGCTCTGTCATTGTTGGTGTGAGAGCAATTACAGTGTAATAATAGTTACCTTCTAGGACCTCAGAGGCTATGCCGGAATGCAGAGACTAATGCCCATGGAAACGGCCTGTTAACATTTTACATAGAGTATAAACTATGGCTGACCTTAAATCATTTCAACCTTGAAACGTGGATCTAATTTACTGTGGAAAAGGATGAAATGTTCTCTTGTAAAGGGCTATTAAAGGTGATGACATGGTGAGGGGAAGTCAAGTCATTATCGACATACTGGATTTTGACCATGGCTGCGGAGAATCTGTCTGCTTTCAAAAGCTACAAATTTATGAAGCAGAGAAGCAAAAACCTTCCAGAATATGTAGTGCCTATAAAAGCTGAGAAAATATCCCATTCTTTATAGAAATACAACCTTGCCCTGTAAGGCTTTTATTTACATGATATTACTACTAGAATGAGGAAGCTCCCAGGGTATTACTTGGAATGACTTCCAAGCTTGTTAAAGACCCTTTGGTAAGTAACATACAATATTACTTTACCACTCTGGAGAAATTTTTTTTTTGGGGGGGAGGGTATCTGATTTTGTCCTCAGTTTTACTGTCAGATGCTCTCTCTGGCCCTACTTCACCAAAACATCCAAGCACATTCTTACATTAAAGCATGTGCCTAAAGTTAAACACATACTTATGTGCTTTGCTGAATGGACAGCTGAATCGGGGCCTCTGCTCCTTAGCCTCCTTTCTCCTGCTTTGGCCCTTACTCTTTTCCCCAAAAAGAAAAGGAGTACTTGTGGCACCTTAGAGACTAACCAATTTATTTGAGCATAAGCTTTTGTAAACTACAGCTCACTTCATTGGATGCATTCAGTGGAAAATACAGTGGGGAGATTTATATACATAGAGAACATGAAACAATGGGTATTACCATACACATTGTAAGGAGAGTGATCACTTAAGGTGAGCTATTACCAGCAGGAGAGCAGGGGGGGGGAACCTTTTGTAATGATAATTAAGGTGGGCCATTTCCAGCAGTTGACAAGAACGTCTGAGGAACAATGGGGAGTCGGAGGGGGGAATAAACAAGGGGAAATAGTTTTACTTTGTGTAATGACCCATCCACTCCCAGTCTCTATTCAAGCCTAAGTTAATTGTATCCAGTTTGCAAATTAATTCCAATTCAGCAGTCTCTCGTTGGAGTCTGTTTTTGAAGTTTTTTTGTTGAAGAATTGCCGCTTTTAGGTCTGTAATCGAGTGACCAAAGAGATTGAAGTGTTCTCCAACTGGTTTTTGAATGTTATAATTCTTGACGTCTGATTTGTGTCCATTCATTCTTTTATGTAGAGACTGTCCAGTTTGACCAATAATGTACATGGCAGAAGGGCATTGCTGGCACATGATGGCATATATCACATTGGTAGATGTGCAGGTGAACGAGCCTCTGATAGTGTGGCTGATGTGACTAGGCCCTATGATGGTGTCCCCTGAATAGATATGTTAGCCACGGGCTTTGTTGCAAGGATAGGTTCCTGGGTTAGTTGGTTCTGTTGTGTGGTGTGTAACAAAGTCCGTTGCCAACTGTGTCCATAATCAAAAAGGCTGACAAAGGAGGTGCCGTTGTCATCATGAATAGGTCGGAATATGAACAAGAGGCTTCTAGGCAGCTCTCCAACACCACTTTCTACAAGTGATTACCCTCTGATCCCACTGAGGGTTACCAAAAGAAACTATACCATTTTCTCAAGAAACTCCCTGAAAAAGCACAAGAACAAATCCGCATAGACACACCCCTGGAACCCTGGTCTGGGGTATTCTATCTGCTACCCAAGATCCATAAACCTGGAAATCCTGGGCGCCCCATCATCTCAGGCATTGCCACCCTGACAGCAGGATTGTCTGGCTATGTAGACTCCCTCCTCAGGCCCTACACTACCAGCACTCCCAGCTATCTTCGAGACACCACTGATTTCCTGAGGAAACTACAGTCCATTGATGATCTTCCTGAAAACATCATCCTGGCCACTATGGATGTAGAAGCCCTCTACACCAACATTCCACACAAAGATGGACTGCAAGCCGTCAGGAACAGTATCCCCGATAATGTCATGGCAAACCTGGTGGCTGACCTTTGTGACTTTGTCCTCACCCATAACTATTTCACATTTGGGGACAATGTATACCTTCAAATCAGCAGCACTGCTACGAGTACCCGCATAGCCCCACAGTATGTCAACATTTTTATGGCTGACTTAGAACAACACTTCCTCAGCTCTCGTCCCCTAATGCCCCTACTCTACTTGCACTACACTGATGACATCTTCATCATCTGGACCCATGGAAAAGAAGCCCTTGAGGAATTCCACCATGATTTCAACAATTTCCATCCCACCATCAACCTCAGCCTTGTCCAGTCCACACAAGAGATCCACTTCCTGGACACTATGGTGCTAATAAGCGATGGTGACATAAACACCACTCTACACCGGAAACCTACTGACCACTATTCCTACCTACATGCCTCCAGCTTTCACCCAGACCACACCACACGATCCATTGTCTACAGCCAAGCTCTACGATCCAACTGGATTTGCTCCAACCCCTCAGACAGAGACAAACACCTACAAGATCTCTATCAAGCATTCTTACAAATGCAATACCCACCTGCTGAAGTGAGGAAACAGATTGACAGAGCCAGAAGAGTACCCAGAAGTCACCTACTACAGGACAGGCCCAACAAAGAAAATAACAGAATGCCACTAGCCATCACCTTCAGCCCCCAACTAAAACCTCTCCAGCGCATCATCAAGGATCTATAACTTATCCTGAAGGACGACCCATCACTCTCACAGATCTTGGGAGACAGGCCAGTCCTTGCTTACAGACAGCCCCCCAACCTGAAGCAAATACTCGCCAGCAACCACACACCACACAACAGAACCACTAACCCAGGAACCTATCCTTGCAACAAAGCCCGTTGCCAACTGTGCCCACATATCTATTCGGGGACACCATCACAGGGCCTAATAAGATCAGCCACACTATCAGAGGCACGTTCACCTGCACATCTACCAATGTGATATATGCCATCATGTGCCAGCAATGCCCCTCTGCCATGTACATTGGTCAAACTGGACAGTCTCTACGTAAAAGAATAAATGGACAAAAATCAGATGTCAAGAATTAGAACATTCAAAAACCAGTTGGACAACACTTCAGTCTCTTTGGTCGCTCGATTAGAGACCTAAAAGCGGCAATTCTTCAACAAAAAAACTTCAAAAACAGACTCCAACGAGAGACTACTGAATTGGAATTAATTTGCAAACTGGATACAATTAACTTAGGCTTGAATAGAGACTGGGAGTGGATGGGTCATTACACAAAGTAAAACTATTTCCCCTTTTTTTGTTCCCCCCACCCACCTCCCACGGTTCTTCAGACATTCTTGTCAGCTGCTGGAAATGGCCCACCTTGATTATCACTACAAAAGGTTCCCGCCCACCCCGCTCTCCTGCTGGTAATAGCTCACCTTAAGTGATCACTCTCCTTACAGTGTGTATGGTAACACCCATTGTTTCATGTTCTCTGTGTATATAAATCTCCCCACTGTATTTTCCACTGAATGCATCCGATGAAGTGAGCTGTAGCTCACGAAAGCTTATGCTCAGATAAATTGGTTAGTCTCTAAGGTGCCAAAAGTTCTCCTTTTCTTTTTGCAAATACAAACTAACACGGCTGCTACTCTGAATCCTTTCCCCAGAAATCTCCTGGTTGTTTACTTTCACATTTTTCATTTATGTTACTAATTTTAAGTTACTTACTATGAAATTTAAATGGGCTTGAAACTCATTTGGGGCTGGGAGCTGAAAAGGTGAACTTTTTTACTTAAGGTTTCAGAGTAGCAGCCGTGTTAGTCTGTATTCGCAAAAAGAAAAGGAGTACTTGTGGCACCTTAGAGACTAACAAATTTATTAGAGCATAAGCTTTCGTGAGTACTCCTTTTCTCTTTTTACTTAACTGTTTGATTTAATCTTAATCTGCTGTGCTGTAGTTTGAACCCATTGCCTCTTGTCCTACTCTCTGTGGCAAGAGGGGACAACTTTTCTCCATCTTTCTATGGCAGCCTTTCAAGTATCTGAAGACCGCTATCGCTCATAAACATCCTCTTCGCTCTCTTCACTAGACCTCACTGTCTTCCTTGTCTCCGGCTTTCTGCCACAGGCTGAATGGAACACTTGGGGCGTGACCCAGCTGCATTGAAATCAATTGTTGAAATATCATTGTTGTCAGTAAGCTTTGGATCAGGACTTTGATTGCTGCCCTTTTGTCATCCACAGGAAGACTATGGAAAACTCAATAAACTGTACAAGCTACTGACAAAAATATATGAACAGTCTGATCCTACTATAGCTATATGTAACCTATGTCAGTGATTCTCAAACTTCATTGCACTGCGACCCCCTGCTGCCAACAAAAAATACTGCATGACCCTAGGCGGGGTGGGCTGGAGCCCGAGCCCCATCGCCCTGGGCTGAACCCCTTGGGCTTTGACTTCAGCCCTGGGTGGCTGGGCTCAAGCTTTGTCTTCAGCCCAGACTCCAGTGAGTCTAATGCTGGCCCCGGCAACCCCATTAAAATGGGGTCACAACTCACTTTGGGGTCCCGTCTCACAGTTTGAGAACCTCTGACCTATGCTAACACAGTGTGGCTCTTTGTTTCCCTCTAGTGGCTAGACTATGTATAGAGGTTTATGAGTCAATGGACTTAGTTAGCTCAAGCAATGGAGGTCACGGGTTCAGTCCCTGCAGATGACCTAACTAGGGGGCGTCATTACATATACAGCCTAAATTCCCTGTGTCAGTTAAGGTAATCATCCCAAAATGCCTCATTGCTGTAACTACTATCTTGATCTAGTTTATGTCTGCCCAAAATCAAAATTGTTCTGTTCCTTAAATAATATTGTGTTAAATTTACAGGCTGTTTACTAGCTATATAAAACAAATGTGGTATGGTTATTTTATAGCAAGGAAAAATGTCTGTAAAAGCATCCTCATTGCAGCATGGTAGGGAATGCTGTACGCTTTCACTCCCAACAGCTAAAAAACCCGACAAACAACAACACATACCACCACCCTACGTATTTAATATTCTTAGAAAGTAACTTTGAGCTCAACATATCATGCACTATGCTAGTATTTTCACCATCTGTAATTTTTAATCAAGTGTTTCATAGTGGAAACCAATGTACATTTGACCAATTTTTTGAGCAGTGTTCCTGTGTAGCAGCAGCAGCAGCTTTATGTAATGAGAATTTATTAAATTATCAAACTGATCTGCAGGTATGACTTCGTGGAGGTGGAAGATCTATCTGAAACTAGCACAGTTATCCGAGGACGGTGGTGTGGTCACAAGGAAATTCCTCCAAGAATAACATCCAAAACAAACCAAATAAAGATAACCTTCAAATCCGATGACTATTTTGTGGCTAAACCTGGATTCAAGATTTATTATTCCCTTGTGGTAAGTAACTTAACTACTTAGTTGATACAAAACATTCCAGAGTGTGAAAGAACAGCAATACTTGGAGACTGGATGACATAGCTAACTACAGCTAATCACAACATTAATTAACTGTAAATACTTTCCTTCCAGCAAACTACATAAGGCATAGATAAAAGCAGTTTTGACATCCTGTTATTAAATATAAACTAAAGACAAGTCCATCACAAGACTTACACTAATAATATGTTTCAGAAACACTAACACTTTCTGCACTGAGGCTGCAATTCCAATGTACTGACAAACACCACAGCAATGACAGTTGAAATAGTTGCTGTTTAAACTCCATTTTGATTCTCATTTGACATCAAAGAAAAGTACTGTCAGGAGGTTTTGACTGATTCTAAGCAAGAAGTCAGGACTTTAACACACATGGGTCAGTCGGTCCTAAGAGATAGGCGAGCGCCGTTCCGAAGGGACAGGCGATGGCCTCCGTTGCCCTCAGCCGATCGAAAGGGAGTTGGGTTCAGATCCCCGAATCCGGAGTGGTGGAGATGGACGCCGCGAGGCATCCAGTCTGGTAACACAACCAATCCCAGAGAAGCTGGCGGGAGCCCCGGGGAGAGTTCTCTTGTGTGTTAAGGTTCAAACTGTTGTTATAAGCTCTATCGTTCTTTGTATTATGTAGTGGTATTGTCATTGCAGAACACACCGACTTGATGAGATGAAAGCCCTCTGTTTTTAAAGAAGCAGGAATATTAATTAGTCTAAGTAGATTTTGAAACAAATGTGTTTTCAATGTATTGCCCTCAATAATATTATAATCCTTTGGGTGCAATATAGCTGAACAGAGGTGAGTTTTGCAATCAGGTGGCAACTTACTATCCTGACGTCATTATGTTTTCATATCCTTCACAATCCAGATTTCTTTTATTCAATCCAGTGTTATGTATTCAGGCTTTCTTATTCCTGTTAGCAATAAGGTTAAACTTGTCCTAGGAAAAATCCACTATTTACACCATTTCACTTCAGCTAATGGCTTTTGTGTGAGCGTATACTATTGTACACTGAGCCCATTCCATGCCTAAATATGGGAGATATATTGCAAATTCAGAGCCAGATGCTGCTTCCGTGTATTTAAACACTGGGCCTACTCATGGAGTAAAACACTACTCCATGTGAGTAAGGATGACAAGAATCTGGAGCTTGATTTGAACGTAATCTAGCAAGGCTAACATTTATGTTGTTGCAGTCCATGGAGTACCACAATGCATAAACATTTAAGCAGTGAAGCAGCCCCTTTTACATCATGTGTATTTAATATTTCCGGAAAACCTCTGTTACAATTAGATAGCTTTACATAGCGACTATGTATAGTTCATATAGGACACCTGGGTTTTGAGAAAATGAACATTATCATTCAAGCAGAGGATATTCCGCACTAGAAAGCTCGAAGTGTAGTTACTATACCTAATGCTTAGAGTGAGCAAACAGAATGTTGTGCCGTTTAGCTAGTATATGTGAGAGAATATTCTCCTAACACACTCTTAAAATGAAATGTTCTTTTTCTCAGAAGAGAGAAATCTGTAGGGGACAGGTGGTAGTCATGAGGATGAAATGGCTTTAGCTGCTGCTCAAAGTTTAAATTGTCCATTTGAAGATCCATAGGATTAATAGTCAGCAGACTCAGCCCTTAGTTGGTAGTCTTCACAGTCTCTCAGGACTGAGTACGTACAATGGATATACTGCACGCTGCTGACCCCTGAAGGTTGAACTCAGCATGCATTTGCAGGCAGCAAGTTAGAAAATATTATTGGACCATGCATAAACATATGATGCATCAGATGAAATAAAAAATATTTAAATTGCTTTTTTCTTTGCTCCACGGCCATTTCCATCATTAGGCTATTTTTGGAACTTCCTTGGGAAACCTTTCTGGTAACAAATGCGCACAACTTTATTTAAAAAAAACAACCCATGGACACTAGTTAAATTAATTTCAACTGGTGCATATAAGCTTGTTTGTCAGTTCACCACTCTGCATGTGGCACATATTGAGGCACTGCAATGCATATATTGTTCAACAAGAACAAAGAGCTATGTTTGTTATCACCTCTTCTAGTACATTCCAACTGTGCTCTCCTTCCATTCTTCCCATTTGAAGAAACAAAAAAATAGCCATAAACAGGAAGGGGTCATGTTTACAAACAGGGTTTTGAAATGCAACTACTAAAGTTGCACCTATGCATATGGACATGCTCACGTAAAATGAGTCATTATACATAAACAGGTACTTAGGCATGTAAAGGCCCAGTTTGTGCACAGATGTTGCATGGTCACACTGCAAAACTATTATTGCAGTGCAATTGCCAGCTCAACACAGGCACCTCTTTCTCCCTATATTTTCTTATAAAACCTCCTTTTTCTTCAAGCTTCACAGGCCTAGAGCACAAGCATCAAACCAGTCTAGATATCACCCGTGCCAGCTGTTATCCATGAGCTGGATTTAGCCTGCAAAATTGTTTGAAAAGCCTCCTTTCTTGATCTTCTTTTCCACTGTGTGGTTGGTTTTTGAAAGGATTTTTAGGTGGTGGTGGGGAGGGGATGTTGCTTCACTTATTTCCCTTAAAAATATAAATGCCCTGGTCCATGCTTAAGCGCATGCATACCTCTGGGGAATCCTTAGGCTCATCTGACTCCCATATTTTGTATAATTAAATTACTGCAAGTGTATAGTATTTGCATTGAAAATGAAGCACTAAACCTTCAGCCGTTATACCTGTCTTAACTTCAATAGAACTACTTCCAGTGAAGGATCTGACTCATAGTTATATTGAGTTGAGTAAGCATTAGGTACACACAATCAGGCACAATGTGATGTAGGGAGTTAAAATGAAAAATCACATTGCTACACATGCAAGAAATCCCCACTCACGTAAGTAGTTTCATACATACCAGTAGGACTGCTTGTGGAAATGAGCAGAATCGGGCCCTGAATTTTAAAAACATACTATCATGAATGTATAAAGTAATAATCAGGAAGTAGTCCATGAACAAATGCCAACAAAATTAAAAGTGGATGCTTTAAATTAAAATTCTCAATCTTGTATCTGATTTTGATTAAATGGGATAATTAGAAAATGTTTAATTCCAGCTGATAATTGAAGTCATTATTTTTGGCTTGTCTGTTTTACAAGAGGCATATATCCGTTATATATTGACATTAATACATAGTTACTGTATACCCTAACTGGCCTCTAAATTCAATGCATATTTGGGAACTTTGATTTTAAGTATTACTGGCGACAAATGTTCCAACAAAGCTAGAAAATGTATTGAAAAAGGAAAGTCAACAGAGTAAGGCATCAAAACAAATTCTATTTTTATTTTAATTTTTGTTCTGCTCTTCTCTATAACACCATTCAAGAAATGTGAAAATTCAGGGGTTTTATACAGTTTTCATTTTTTGTGGCTAACATTGCAAAATAAATCTGATGTACCCCATTGTTAATGAGGAGTAACTCCACTGAAGTCTATGGAATTATACCAATATAAAACTGAATAGGGTGTCGCTACACCATATCCAAAGTGGTTTTTGTTTGTTTTAAATGAAACTTCTTTCGAGGAAGAGTCCAATAGAATTTCACAGAAATGAGAAATTTTGACCCATCCTAGGGAATTTGATAGAGAATTATATTCTTCCTAGTAATACAAGATACACACTCCCTGTCTGATTATCTAGTAATAACACTAGTCAAAAAACAGAAAGAAAAATCACAGACTTGTTCATGAAAATTAATTGCTGGTTTTTGTCAGATTTTTGATCAATTCTGATTAGAAGACAAATGGAGCCCAAATGCTGGATTTAAACAGTTCGGCTCTGTCCCATTAAGACTTTCAAAGAAACACCAACAAACTAAGCATATTTAGGTCATGTCTATGCTTACTGGGGAACCACGCTGTTGTGATCGATGCAGAGGGGGGTCAATTTAGTGGCTCTAGTGAAGACCTGCTAAATCAACCACAGAGTGCTCTCTGGTCAACTCCAGTACTCCACCGGAATGAGAGGAGTAAGGTAAGTCAACAGGAGAGCGTCTCCTGTCGACACAGAGTGTTGTAGGCATTGCATTAAGTCGACCTAAGTTACTTTAACTCCAGCTGGAGTAGGGTAACTTAGGTCGACTCACCCCAGTAGTGTAGACAAGGCCTCAGAAAACAAAACAAGGTCCTGATGCTGCCACTCCTACTCAAACAAATGTCTCTCTGTCAAATGATTAGTCACATTATCTATCTTCTGTGGATCTAATCATGCAAATGATGATTGCAGGATCGGGCTGCAAGGTGTTTAATTAAAGTAGTAATAACTGTCATCAATAACAATTTCCTTAAAATGTTTAACATGAAAGCAAAACAATTTGCTTATCTTAGTTGGCTAGCAGTGCAAATACAGATTCAAAGATTTTGAGCCCAGAAGAGACCTCATTAGCTTGTCCTCCTATATTTCACAGGTAATAGAATTTCATTAGATCAAATGCAAATTGAACCAATTTCTGTGTAGGGCTGTGTGAATATTTGTCCTCTCTGCTTTGGTTTAAGTTGTTACTTTTTTTTTCAGGACAGACACTTCATTGATGTCTTCAAGACAAAATAGGTTGTCTGGAAACCTACATAATATGTTGCATGTGAAAATATATATGATAATAGTGTGAAGTTATTTTCAATGCTTTTAAAATCCAAAGAAGGAATCTCAGTAGATTTTTTTGGGAAGGTGAGAGGGTGAGTGATTTTGGTTTTGTTAATGAAATGATCAGAAATGAGATAAATCACATTACAGGGATGTGAGATATTATATATATTACACACACACTTATCACTCATGCTCCTGATCATTTTTCACTGATTAAGTTTTGATTTCCCATGTATGCTAGCCAGGATGGATATTTTCATAAACACTGTACAACAAAAAAACAAATACTTCATGTGATGAAACTCCTGTTTCCTTGAGATGCTGGCAGATAACCAACATCTGTGTTCTTGTCTAGAGTGCATCGCCCTTGTATAAAATTGTCAACAAGGGGATCAGCTTTCTAGGGGACAAAGAGGGGAGAAATTAAGTTCTTTCTAATTACATAAGACCAACCCAAAGGCTTTAAAATTCCTTCCCCATTTATATGTAAACAAAGGATTTGGGAGATTATATGTGGTCATTTTGTTTAGGAGCATTTGTAACATTAAAAAGAAGCATTTAAAAAAGTACTAAGTGGTGTATACTCTTCGTGAAAAGCAAAGAATAAATCTCACACAAGGAAAAGGTTTTCAAATCTCTGTTTGCATGTTAAAAGAAACAGACTGCTCACTCAGTTAATGTTGCACTGACTTCGGCTAACTTCTACCTCTCTTGTACAGGAAGTGGGTTTTCTCTTCATAAGTGCAGAGGCTGAGACTCTGCAGTTCTAAATTCCATTCCTCAGTTTATCTTCTTCATAAGAGTGTTATGAAGAGAGTGAGGTTTTATGGCATATAGGCGCAAAGAGAACCTTTCAGATGTACAAAGCAGCACAGGAGAAAGCACAAAAGAATTGGGCAAAGGAAGCAAAAGTGAGAGTTGTGTAACCAGGATAAGTTGGCTGGAGTCATATGGGTGAACAGTGTCCAAGGTCTGGACTAGAGTTATGGCAGTAGGGCTAGAGACAAATTCATAGATTGATAAAGTTTTGAGGCCAGAAAGGACCATTACATCACTTAGTCTGACCTCCTGTACATCGCAGGCCACAAAATTTCACCCAATTTATGGATGGAAACAGCTTGGCAGTGAAGGTGAACAGAGCCAGCTATAGGTCTAGGCCTACCCAGGCTGCTGAGCACTTACAGCCTGGTCATCCCTGTAACAGCTCTTGTCAAGCTGTCCCTTGTCCTGTTTCAAGAGTCTGCCCCATTAATGGCCCCCCCACCTCAACAGAACTGCCAGTCACTGTCACTGAGTTGGTGCTCCCTCTGCCCCTAGAAAGTTTTGCTAGGGGGATAGCCTAGATGTAGCACCAACCCTTGGGCTAAAGAAGAGAGGAGAATCTCTTAGTTGGGGATTGGTCCTGCTCTGAGCAGGGGGTTGGACTAGATGACCTCCTGAGGTCCCTTCCAATCCTGATATTCTATGATCTGTCTGTAGCTCTGTCTCCATAGTATCTAAGTGCTTCCCATGTAAACTAGGTCTGCTTGACAGATTCACAAGTGGACTACGTGAGTCTTCAGCTGTCCTTCTTTCATCAGTATAGGAGGTACATCTTGGGATGTATATATGGAGTCTTCTGTTTTCTTCTTCCTTCCCTGCATTGTTTTGATTCTGTTGGGAAAGGTCCTCTGAGTGAAGGGTTCTGCAGCAAGGCCAGAAGTGGTCATGCTCTGAATTAGTGTGACCTACTTGGGACGCTCATTCCACAACTAAATCCTCTTCAGCTCATCTCAGGATGATTTGTGTCCAGCCTCTTGTGCCGCATCATTCCAGGGACATGCAGGTGTCTTGGTGGCCCATAGTTGGATATGGGGACCATAGATATAGCTGGACTCTGATTTGATGATGACCTTGAAGGTCAGGATTAAGGCCTCCCACAGACAGCAGAAGAAGACTGGGAGTCAGTAGAGTACAGGGATGATGTGCTTGGGGTGGCATGGGTCATGGAGAAGCAGCCAGCCCCATTCTGAAGAAGCTGGATCCCCTTCTCTGCTTATTCCTGCAGTCCCAGATACAGTGAATTATAGCAATATAGTCTTGTTATCACTGAGGTGTGGTCTCTCTCCAGTCACAAAAGTCTTTTAGTGCCACTAGAATTCTCCCTATGATGATTTTAAACCTGGTTACGAGTCAAAGATGACACTGAGGTTGGGGGAGGATGGAGGAATTATGTACTGTGGTGGAAAGCGAAGTGTGCTGAGAGGAGTTGAGGGGAAAGACATGAACAGGTCTGATTTTGCTGCTGGAAACAGAAGGGTTGTAGTGATACAGTCACAGATGTGACCACAAAGAGACAGATCAGGGGAGGACAGATTAACATGAGAGTCACTGGCCTAGAAATTATTTTTAAAGCAAGAAGATTAAGGCACCCCAGGGTAAGAAAGGGGCAAAATAGGAAGAAGAGGGAGCCAACAATGAAGGCTGGTGAGAGCAACACAGTGTGAAAGAGGAGGAAATG
Source organism: Lepidochelys olivacea (assembly GCF_965140295.1). NCBI lineage: Eukaryota > Metazoa > Chordata > Testudines > Cheloniidae > Lepidochelys > Lepidochelys olivacea. The sequence continues at coordinate 35,700,962 of NC_140411.1, read as the reverse complement.
GAACCACCTATGGAGATGCTAATGGAGTGGTCAGAGGCAGGAGAAAAACCGTACAAGCAAAGAGACACAAAAACTCAGAGGAGATAAAGTTGAGGAGGAGGATTTGATTGACTGTGTCAAACTCAACACAAGACTGAGAAAGATGAGGATGGAGAAAAGGCCTGTGGGGCTTGGCCAAGAAAAAGATCATCTGTCACCTTTGTATCTCAGTGAAGCTGAGTGGGCAGCATCCAAGTTGCAGAGGACAGAATAGCAGTAAGTTTTGGAGTAGTCACCGTTGTTAAGGAGCATGGTAATAAAGGGATGGAGAGATGTGCCAAGGCAGCGGGCAGGAAGAATAAAGGGTGCAGGTTTAGGAAAGTTAGTGACATGCTTGAAGGCAGTGGGGACAAGAAGCAGGTGACCAGTTCAGTGTAGGTGTTTTCCTGGCAAGATCTCTACCTGATGGGAAGCATGGGAATTAGGAGGGCTGGGTTTTTGGAGAGTATCAAAGGTGGTGAAGAGGCAGGGGGGTGGGGGTTGTAGGTGTGGCAGTCGGTCACGGAGCGGGGGAGGAGGGAAATATAAAGCTTTTGGCAAGGTGGGTGGAAGAGCTGAAGGAGAGGACAAATAGACAACAGTTGTAGACATCTGTCAGACTTCCACTGGCAACATCATAGTTTTCACCTAAAAATAAATTTGAGTTTTCCCAGCTGCAGAAAGTGTGTACATGGTGACTCTGTTGTTGACTGAACAGAGTGGTGAAGAGTGGGCCCTTTTCCGTCATCATTCCCTGGTGCTTTGACTGCTTAGTTCACATTTGACTCACTTACCGTACAGTGTTGTCTACCTGTTTTCCCACAACAACAATCCTAATTGTGTCAGATTCCTGTTGAAAGTCTTCTTTATTGAGTTAAAGGTAGGGAAGGCATCATGTATGGTGCCTAATGGATTCACACCACTATAAGACTCTGGGACTCTGGGTAAAGGAATGGCAAGAATTCTGGTGCATGATGGTACTGTTTAGCCCTTACTATATACAGCACTTTGCATCATCCAAAGATTAGACAGACATTAATTATGAGCTCAAGTACACTACAATAATAAATAATAGAACGTAGCAACTCTTTAAAGGAATTGGTCAATAAGATGCATTAACAGCTTTAGATTTTAAAGAACCAGAGTTCTCTGCTGGTAGCACCTACTGGTTGTGATAGTTAACTAAGAAGTTTATTGTGTATGTGATTTAAAGGTAAAAGAGGGAATGCTTGCTTTTCTAAAAGATCGAGGTAACTTATAGCCACAAGCAGGAAAATAGAAGAAGGGCTAACACACTACCAGGAGTGTATATGATATACATTGGCATCCAAGAAACGTGTATTTATTATTTTTTGCAGAAGTTCCCCGAGGCCTTATTCAGGGTTGAAGTCCACTTTTTTCTGGGTGCTGTACAAAGAAAAAGTCCTCCTCTGCCTCAAAGAATTTACAGATAGAGCCCTGCAAATCCACCTGTATCCGCTTTACATCTGCGGTTAGCCTGGCCATGATAAGAGCCTGGCGGGCAGCTGCGGGGAGCCGTGGCAGGCCCTCCACATGCCCTGGGTGGGGGCCCGAGCAGCCCCCAGACAGCTCCACAGGTCACCATGCAGCAGTGACCGGTGGCGCCAGAACAGGAGGCCTCGCCTGTCCACTTTTCACAGGGGTGAACCCCTCTCCCTTCCCCTCTTCTTCCTACCCGAGGCCCCACCCCCTTTCCCACTGGCCAGGCCAGCATGGATCCCAGCCGGGGAGCTGTGGGGAAGCTGTGGCAGACCCTCCACCTGCCCACAATGCGGGGGGGGGGGAGGAGGCTGAGTACAGCTCCCAGCTGTGTCCCTTCCCCCCAGGGGGTCCACGACTCCACACTGGCTTCCCACAGCTGCCTGCGCGACTCTCCCCGACCCTGCTCTGGCGGGGGGGGGGGGGGGAAGGGGGGTGGTGCCTCGGAGTCTCAGCCCGGACACGGTAAGTAGAGCCCTGCAAATCCACAGATATCTGCAGACAACTTTTGCAGATCACGGATCAGATGCAGATACACATTTTTGTATCTATGCAGGGCTCTTTTTTATAGTCATGTTAGAAATGAGACACAACAAAGGGTATAGAACACAAGCATGGGGAGACAAGGGCATTTGTGCATACCAAAGATGCATAAATCTGGATAAATAAATAGCCATTGGAGCAGGGGGATTGGATCTGTGGGGTGGGGTGCTCTAATCACCAAGATGTATAGCAACCTCATGCCTATGTGCACTCTCTCTTTGGCCCAATGACTTGACTCTAATTACTTGGCCACAGTCAAACAGCTGCCACAGAGACTGAGGGAGCCCTACATCAAAATACCCCATAACCCAGTGGTTAGAAGTGGCAGATCCCTGTTCAAATCTATGTGTAAATTTGGGATTTAGATGCCTAAAGTGGCAGCTAGGTGCCTAAATCCTTTTATTAATCTAGCCCTATGTAAATTCTGTACAGAGAAGAGAAGGAACTCCATCTGGCTCCTTAAGGTTACTTCTGCTTGACAGATTTCTGCAGGAGATGACTGGTGAATGTAGACATATGTTGGACCCCCAACCTCCCTTTAAAACCATATTGAAAAACTTGTGAAAAGCCTTCACAGCAGGCTAGGTTATTGATGTCTTTTAAATGAAAACAAGACCTGTATGTCTTTCCAGTCTTGCAGAGAGGTGGGCCTCTGAGGCTCGACTTCCAGTTTTGAATTACACCAACATTATTTATTCCACTACATGTCAATGTTACCTTATAAAGGCTGACACAGACTTCTAGAGTGTTTATCTCAGGCTTGTACTTCAGTATCCATTTCATACTCAGAATTGCTACAAAGTGGTGTGTTGTCATTCTTTGGAATCTAGAAAAACATCTCTGCATGAGGTAAAATGTGGGTATGATGGTTTCCAGAATACATTGTTTAGAGAATAAATTATCACCTTATTTCTCGTAACAGATATAACTCAAAAATACGTATAGCCTTTGATTAAATAATAGTCCATGTTTTGAGAGTCGTTTTAGCTTAGTTTTTTGTGTTTTGTTGTTCTGTTATAGCACAGCTGCAGACAATCGTAAAATCTAACAATTTTTAAAAGCTCTCAGGTCATCTAGTCCATCTTTCTCCAAGTGCAGGAATGGCCTTTATTTATTGTACATTTATTAGTGTTTTGTCCAGTAAAGCTTTAAATATGCCAAGTAGAGATGAAGACACAGACTAATAAATCACACTGTCAGAAAGAATTTTTGCCTTGATAGCCTTAATTTTCCCTGTTTTAATGTCATCCCATTCCTTGCTATTATACCTCCTTCCATTATAATAAAGAATTCTCTTTTTCTCATTGGTGTTTAAATCCTTCAGATATTGTAGAGTATCTTTGGGTCCCCAACCCCTTAGTTATCTCTTATTCAGGTAATAATGTCCATATTTAGCTTTTTAACTTTGCACATAGATCAGTCCCTACAACCGCCTCACCATTTTTGTTGCTCTTCTCTGAACTCCCAAATTACCCTCCCCACACGATTCCATTGTCTTTCTAGAAGTGAGGTGAGCTGAATCCAAAGATTCAAGTGAGATCGCACCAATTCCGTATAGGGAGACAGTATTGCCTCTGCTTCTGCATATTAAACTCAAAATTACACTGGCCCCTTCTACTGCCAGAAAACACTAGAAACGTATCTAATTTGCTTTCCACTGTCATCTTAGGGAAAGTTTACACTGCATGTGGAGGTGTGTTTGCAGCTTGGGTTAACATACCAATGTTATCTTTAATCTAGCTCGAGTGACAAAAAATAGCAACAAAGACACAACAGCACAGGCTGTAAGAGCATGTCTACACTGCCCCACTATTAGGACTAGAGGGGTGTATTGCAGTAGAGGCACGAACTTAATGGTCCTCTTTGAAGAGGACTACATTAGTATGAACTCTGGACCTTTAAGCTTGTGCCTGCAATGTCCACATAGGGGAGTTACAGTACAGCACCTCGGTGTGCACTGCTATTAACACCCCCTTACTCTAAACTGCAGGGCAGTGTAGACATGCCCTCAGCCCTACAGCTTCCAGGTTTTTCTTTCCCTTGGAATACCTGAGCCTGGAATGTATTAGCTTTCACATTTTCAGGATGAATCTTACTGTGGTATTTCTGACCATCTTTTTAATCTCTCTGTGTCCTCAGTGGTGTTCACAGCTCCTCCGAATGTAATATAATCTGAAAATGTTGTTCTTGTACTTCTTACTCCATTTTCTGGAAATAAATAAGGCTGGTCATAAAATTTACGGCTAAATGAAATCATACCCTATCGTACCCTAGCACTGACGCTTGTGCTACTCCACTAAACACTGCCTCGCGGCTGAATGCTTCGCTCTTTGCCATAACCCTTTGTGAGCCTTCCCTCCTCTGCTTTTGAATCCACATGACAGTGTTTGTAACCAGGCTGAACTGAATTATTTTTGAAATAAGTTTTTATGAGATGCTGTTACAAATGCTCTGTTAGAACAGAGCTATATCACATTTCCTGCTCTCCCTTCAGATCCACTAATTTTATAATTCCAACAAAAACACAATCCAGTTTGTCTGGGCTATATTCTCATTGTCTGTGAGAAGAACTTGGATTGATTAATAATTAAAGCCTTGATCTGGTAAGTCACTCTGCATAGGCACAGGAGTAGGCCCATACAAAAGTCGCCTGCAGGATCAGGGCCTAAAAATGTTGTTGTTGTTTAGAGCTGAGGAGTCCATGTACATGTTGTTATTCAGCGGTATCCAATGTGGATGTGGATGTCTCTCTCTTCTCTGACCTAGGGATGTCCTTGCAAACAAGATTAATTCATCTTAATGGCTTTTGCTTGATGAACTATTTTGAATATATAAAACAGTGCTATATGGGAAGAGAGAAACTGGTTTTCAAGGTCACGTTATTCTGTGCTGCCGGTGCAATAGACTATGGCTGTTGTTCCCAGCTGTAGAAATGCTCATTTTTAATCAGTGCTTGTTTCCCAATGTGTTTCAGTGTATACATGATGAGAAGCATTTCTTGCAATAAGAGTTTCCATATGACTGAAAAACTCAGTACAGCATTTCTCTCTTCTCACACCCTTGACTCCAGGCAAATTGCACATCGCTTTCCCCAACGAGGCCCCACCCTTGCAAACAAACACACACTTCACTTTACTCCTGTGAGTAGTCTCATGTTTGCAGGAGCGGGGCCCTAGTGGAGAAGTGCATGGGTCCTGATTGTTGGATTGACTGCATGTGGGTTCATGTTGCGTCTTGGTGTCAGTAAATTCTACAAAAGCTCTTATGTGGATGTTACTCACTTAGACCCAGATCCACAAAGGATCCATTGATTTCAAAGGAAGTGAAGATCCTAAATACCTTTGTGGATCTGGGCCTTAGTTATTCTCTTTCCACTCTCTGCCATCATCCTGAATGACAGAGTTAATACCACTGATGAGCTGAGTGGACCCATTTAACATCTTGTCCTTTTAAAGGAGAATCTCTGTTTTCTTTTTTAAGTTAAAATAAAACTAACAGTCTCTAGCCCTTTTCCTTGTGAAAATAGTCTTGAAATGTAGGGCCAGATCTTCTGCTGGTATAAATCAGAATAGCTCTGCTGTCTTCACTGGAGCCATGGTAATTTACACCAACTGTCTTGTGTGTTTGTCTTTTGTATGGCAACTTGAAAAGTAACATTAAAGGTCAACATCTGAGCTTACCAGCTGCTCAGTTGCTTCCAGTGACATGAAATGAATAAAGGCTGTCCCTCCAGAGAAGGGTCTTAGAGAGCAGAAGTTCACTAGATGTTGCATGTTTGGATGTCTTCTCCACATTCATATAATGGGCTGTCTTTCATTTCCCATTTGTGTAGGAATTGCAATGCCTATGTGAGGTTCAGATGTGGTTTGCTGTGATCCATATCTTACGTGTCATCGTGAAGCCAAGTGGTTGTTCTTTAGGATCCATAATCAGGTCTTGGTTCTTGGCCCCACTGTTTTCCCACAGTGTCTGTCACTTGTCTTTTGGTGAAAGTCCTGAAATTTTGACAGCTAACCAGAAGGGGTTCCTGAACTTAAGGCAGGAGTTGGAGATCTTTGTAGATGAGCAAGTCTGGGTTTGTTATATGGTCATATTCTTGTATTGTGTCTGCTTGTCTTTGGAGGGATGGTGGTATGATACGCACAAAGATGGGGAGCCAGACCGTTGGTGTTGACTGCAGCACTCCTGTGACTCTCAGAGCAGTGTTCAATTGCATGTTGATAAGTTTCCAATCTATGCTACCTGCCCATAAGAGCCTGCAATATTCTGTTGCTGAGAAGACAAGGGCCAAGGCTGTCCACAAGGAAAATCTGCTCCCCACCTGATCCTGGTTATTTTGTGAATGTTTTAGGTGCTATCAGAATGGGTAGTGTTATATGCATTTACGGCTGAGTGCTTCCTGTCCTATAAGGGTGCATAATGTAAACAAGGCCCTGCATAATCATTTTACATATGTGAATAACAGTCAGATAGGCAGCGCCTATCCATCATGTTTTAGCTTATGACATCCATTCCCTTTTCTATAAACATGTGAATTCATAAGGAAAAATCAGCATTACTAAACCTCTGAGAAGAAAAGGCACTCAGGTCAGGTAATGCAAGGCAGCAAAAAATAGGACACTCCACTCCCCGTACATGTAATTTATCTCCATCACAAATGTGTGAAAGTAAACTGTCTGCCTTCTCACCTTAGCAGTAGCTTTTAGTGCTTGCACTGCTGGCTCAGTGCTGGTTCAAGTACATTTTCCAGGTGCATTAAGAAATAGATTAAAAACATGGAAATTTCTTATATTGCTAACTCCGCGATATCCAAGGGCTAGCACAAATGTGGGCTTTCTGCTTCGGCAGTGCCTATTTACTAGAGGTTCTCAGCCTGAACAAAGAAGGGCGTGGGGAAGGTAAGTTACATTAAAACAAATCAAAGTTAAAAACAAAAATGACCAGCTACAGCCTGAATGTAGTTAAAAAAACACAGGTGCTCAGTAAAAACTCAAAACTTAGGGCCAGGTAGTGAAAGGTTGCTGCCTGAAGATGCAGAGAGCCGCCTCCTCCCCATGTTCCCTTCCTTTAGTCTCCATGCAGGGACAGCCACAATGGCAGACCTTGCACTCACCTGAGCACAGTGACTGCTTCTCTCCAGCACAGCCATGGGAGATGGATGGAGACAGAGATGTGACCCCACCCACCCCTGCACCACAAAGGGGAGGGCATGCTACCGCCCCTTAAGGGGTGTGGAATAACAGCTGTGCTCCCGCAGTGTGCCTGGTTGCTCTGTGAGATACAGTACCTAAGAGCCATAATGCTTCTTAGAGCTCCTCATTAGACAATATGGTATCCCTAGTGCTGCAGAGAGCAGAGCTATCACCTCCCTGGTCTATGATGTGGTATCTGTGTGTATGCAGTGGCTTTTTGTGCCACTGTATCACACTGCAAACTAGCATCAAGTTTTTCCTTTGTTATTACCCCCAGCCTTTGTTTGGCATTAGTTCTTTGAATTTCCCCCTACCATTGAGTACAGTTTCTGGTTCTGATTCTTTTTTCTCCATTTACATTTTTTTAAATGGAACCTTGTAAACAAATTTGAAAAGGATAGAGACAAATGTTGTTTCTATGTCATCTGTATCAGTTATAGGAATCTTAAGTGTTACTTGTAACAATAGTAGGTAAAAACCAGAAGTTTGAAAAGTTTTAACATGAGTAATAATTTGTGGAAACACATAAAACTGGTGCTGAAAACTAAGTTGCTTTTTTCTCTTCTCTAATTATTAGGCTGATGTCAGGTTAAAATAATCCAAATAAGCAATATTCTTCACTGTTTGCACTAAATCAGCAGCTTTTGATCCCATTAGTAAACTAAAAAGCTGGCAGAAGATGATGCTTGTATTCTGCAAAATTGTGATTCTTGGGGGTTTTGGTGGTTGTTGTTTTTTCTATTGTTATTATCATAGAAAGTTTATATAGCATTTTTAGTCATCCTTAAAAGGGCCACATCTCCCAGTCAAAGTGGTAGGGTGAACAAAGTGTTTTGCTTTGCATTATCCCTCTGAACATGACACATGCTTCTGAGGCATGTTTACTGCAAAATTAAATGGAATCTCTTGGGACTCAAAACAAATGGAACCTTCAAAAGAAATCAATAGCTGGGGTTGCTGTTGGAGCAGCTAATGTCCCTCAGCAGTATATTTTTACATTGTATCCCAGCATTAGAGCTAAATCTGCTTAGATTCAATTAAAGCATTTTCCCCACCTTGTGTTTCATCCAAATCTCAGCTCAGCATTTACTGAGTACATCAGAGCACTTAATAAATCATCCTAATGAGAAAACAGAGAATTTGGAATATTAAATATACATATCTTATATTTGTAAGTGATTTTTATGTTTTATTTTCCACAGTATGTGGAATGTGCTTAAATTTCCTAGAAACAAGGGTGCAGGAATAATAATCTTGTTTCCTTTAATTTTTTCCCCTGCGTAACCCTAATTACAGGACCACTCAGTACGGGCACACTTTGGAATGAGTCACACCAAGGGTAATACTAGCTTAACTACACACGCTGTCATTGCTTTCTGTTAATTTGAAGGACTTCTTTGCCCACCTGGGCACTGTTGGGCTAGTAAATTGTCAACTGTTTGTTGTGGGCGGGTTGGGGAGGGGACTCCAATTTTGCTCAGGGCAGCTTCTCCTATTACCGAGGAAGCTGCCTCCAAACACTGTCAGTCAGCATAACAGAAGTTCACCAGAGACCTCTCAATGGCATTGGATTCTGCATTAAGAATGAGATTCCGACTCCTGGGGTCAGTGTGTTCAAGCAGGGAGAATTGGTGTTACAAAGCCACCTTCTCCACCACCGTTAGTACACAGCTTTGAACTCCTGCAGCAGAACTCATGCCCGTAAGCATCCATTCATCACAGAGCCCAGTATAGTGCTGAAATCTGCGTCTCAGTTAAAAATGACCTCAGAGTGACAGCTGAATATTTACATTTAATGCTGTTGATTTACATTTTTTTCACAGTCATTTAACTTGGTGGCATGCACCCGAGTGCTTGATATTAGCAAACTGACCCTTATAGACCCAGGGCTGAGGATGGACATATTTTATAAATTGAACATAATTAAACCTAATGCAACAGTTTGTACATCATACCACTAAAGATTCTTGTGCCTCTCACATCGCTACATGCATCAGATGGGGAAGCTCAACAGCAGCTTAATGTTAGCTGGCATCTTGTTTTTCAAAGGCAGAGCTGTTGCCTTATATGGGATAAAATGTTATCCTGCCTTTAAGATGGTTCATTTAAATGTCAAGTGTTATGTGTCTTGGGCTTTCTTATAACATACCTATACCCTTCACCCCATCGCCATTATTCCAATAACAGGGGAATGAATAAGAGGAGTATTGACTAGTCTAGCCCAGTATCCTGTTTTCTGACAGTGGCCAATGCCCAGGAGCCCCAGAGGGAATGAACAGAACAGGTAATCATCAAGTGATCCATCCCCTGTCACCCATTCCCAGCTTCTGGCAAACAGAAGCTAGGGACACCATTCCTGCCCATCCTAGCTAATAGCCATTGAGACACATCAAATAGACACATCAAGCTGAGATTGACTTAAATCATAATTATAGTTGAAAACTTTAGTCTTCTTCTATAGAGTTTGGAATCTCAGACTTACTATTCTATTATAAAAAGTGAGTATGTCAGCACTGATCAGAAGTGATTCTGTAGGTCATTTCACACACGTATTAACATAGCCAGAATTGATTATAGGATCTATTCGACATTGGTGAGGCCTCATCTGGAGTACTGTGTCCAGTTTTGGGCCCCACACTTCAAGAAGGATGTGGATAAATTGGAGAGAGTCCAGCGAAGGGCAACAAAAATGATTAGGGGACTGGAACACATGACGTATGAGGAGAGGCTGAGGGAGCTGGGATTGTTTAGCCTGCAGAAGAGAAGAATGAGGGGGGATTTGATAGCTGCTTTCAACTACCTGAAAGGGGGTTCCAAAGAGGATGGCTCTAGACTGTTCTCAATGGTAGCAGATGACAGAACGAGGAGTAATGGTCTCAAGTTGCAGTGGGGGAGGTTTAGATTGGATATTAGGAAAAACTTTTTCACTAAGAGGGTGGTGAAACACTGGAATGAGTTACCTAGGGAGGTGGTAGAATCTCCTTCCTTAGAGGTTTTTAAGGTCAGGCTTGACAAAGCCCTGGCTGGGATGATTTAACTGGGAATTGGTCCTGCTTTGAGCAGGGGGTTGGACTAGATGACCTTCTGGGGTCCCTTCCAACCCTGATATTCTGTGATTCTATGATTCTATGATTCTAGCTACTGATATCTAGTGGCAGCTGGGCTTCAGGAACTCAATGTATGTCGGTCTTAAAGGGCAAGATTAATAATATCAGATTTGGGGTCAGGTACTTCTTGGTAAATTCTGTAGGGTTTTAGAGTATTTTCTGTAGAATTGTATTGGGTTCATCCTTGTTAAATTCTATAGGACTTTTCCACAGGGTCTCTCCTAACACTGCCAATCTTGAGGTACCAACTCCGTAATGCTAACCCACTGTTTTTCTCTATCCATGAGGGCAATCAATGAAAGGAAGTCCTCATATCCCCTTCCTGCCTTTCAAATGTTTACTGCTTATTTTTATTGCTGCTGTTCTAATGAGTGCAGGAATATCTGGAAATGAACCTATCAACCCTCCTTATCAATAACCTTCTTTCTACATTTATAAGACACTCAAGAGTGCTCATTCAATCAGATTGATTGATTAGCCATGCATTATGATATTTTCTTTCGACAGATACATTATCTAATGGAAGGGAGCATCCAGTGGAAGATACCATTATACTTTTAAGGGGGTGATAAAAAGGGGTTTTTTTTAAATGTACCGCTAACTTTAATGGCCTGATCCAAAGTGCAATGATAGCAGTGGGCTTTGTATTAGGCCCTAAATCTGTAATTTAATTCCCAAATTCTGGGAAACCTTCTGGAAATCAGGTAGTAGGTACATCCATTCTGTTACTTACTCATGGAGATGATTTGCAGCTGCAGAATGGCAGGTCTGGTTTTATCATCCAAGTTGAGGCTTGTTTGAAAATGTGGGCAAGCAGCAAACTCAATCATAAATTCATGGAGTTTGAGGCCAGAGAGACTTGTGATAATTTATTCTGTCCTCCTGCAAAACACAAGTTATGGAATTTCGCCCAGGGATTCCTGCATCAAGTCTATAACTTGTGGTTTAACTAGAGCATATAATTGAAGAAAGGTATCCAAACTATGATTTGAAGATTGCAAGCAATGAAGAATTTACCATATTCCTTGGTAATCTGTAATCTGTTTCAGTGGTTAATTATCCTCACTGTTAAAATATGTACTTTATTTCCCATTTGAACTTTGCTGACTTCAGTTTACAGCCACTTTCTATGCATTTGTAAGCTAAAGAGCCTTCTAGTATCAGATGTCCCCTTGTGTAGACAATTATGGCTCATGATCAAGTCACCGCTTAACCTTCCCCTAAGAGTCACAGAGTCATAGTATTTCAGGCCAGAAGGGACCACCAGATCATCTAATCTGACCTCCTATACGTCTCAGGCCACCAACACCACGCATCCCCCACACACTGATCCCAACAATTGAAATTACAGCCCACAGAATACTAGGTATTACAGCCCACAGAATACTGATCTATTATGTGCCACAGGCAGAGAATAGGAGGGACCGAGGTTTACCAATGCCCAACAGTGACCTCCTTTAGTTTTACATTGCAAGGCATGATTTCCAGATGACAAACTATTCTTGTAGCTCTTCTCTGAACCTTCCCTGATTTTTCAGCATCTTGTTTATCGTGTGGCTACCAGAACAGGACAGAGTAGTAGTCTCTTCCCTGCTGTATACAGAGGTAATACAGCTTCTCTGTTCCTACTCAATATCTTATTTTATGGAAGTCAACATCCTTAGACACCCCTAGAAGAGCTATTAATAAATACAGCAGGGATTAGAAAGTGAAAACACACTATGTGATGAATTGAAATTATGGTAAGTGCTCAAATTTACAGGCAGCTTCTAATTTATGCCTGTGTCATTTCTATTCATCTTCAAAACCAAAGTTGCTGTATGCTACAATACTTCCTGAAAAATTATCATGAAACAGCCCAAGTGCACAAGTGTGAGTATTTATCACAGTATTTCTTTAATGGAGTTGTAGCTTTTCTAATGCTTCTTGCTTGATATAACACTGTTCTTTCCATTTTTGTATTATTTTACTAAAATACCTGTCACTTTATTATATGATGATTACTGGGTTCACTTTTCTGTAAGCATATCAGCACTGATGCCAATTATGGGGGAGGGGAGAGAAGGGGGAAATAAAACCTAGTCTCGCCACAATTTGTGCCTGGAATATTAATGTTTAGTAGGGTAACTTCTATTGTGAGAATCTGGCTGCAGGAAGTTCTTCCATAATCTGATCCAATCTGTCTGTAAACAGGTAATATTCCCACCTTACATTTACTTCCTTGCCTTTATTCACTTAAATATTAACAGAACTTAAAATATTTTTCCTTATGGTTTGCTGTTTCAAGGGTTTTCCATGTAGGGCCTCCTCTGTCCCAATCCCTACTTCTGTATGTCATAGTAAGATGTTCCAACTACTTTTATGCTCCTAGACTAGAACTGATTGGACATTCCTTTTCTAATCTCTGATGAGTCAGAAAAATCATCTCTGACATCAGGATAATTCTACGCAGTCCATTTTATGATGTGTCTAAGACATTTATCACTCTGGCACCTGAGCACAAATAGGGCTCAACTTTTTCTGCTTCTCCATATACCTGACTTCGTTTTTTCCTTTTTTTTTTCCTTTTCTTTTCTCTCTTCCTCTGCCCTCTCACTTAGAATGACCATGGGAGGCGATGACTCTTCTGGGAGAGGGGATTATTAGAGAGGTGGGTCTTATGTTTAGCTATGTCAGGCTCAGGCTCTCCAAGATCTTCTGGTCCTTCCACCCCTGGGATATTTTCCCTGTACCTTGATCCTGAGAGTATCACCCTGGGTTTTACTGGCTGTATCATATCTGTGGAATGTGATCATCTTGGTGGTTTGTGGAAGGATAGGCAACTTTTGACTGAGGCTGGTCAAGTCCATTCGGGGCCCTGAAGATTGGGAGTAGGAGCTTTAATTCAATCAGAAAGGTCCAAATTTTTACCTCCCTATTTTTCCAATATTAAGTACAAATATAGTTTGGGTTTTTTTTAAACAAATGTTTGTTTATTGTTGCTTGAAAATAATGTCTGCAAAATAGCCAGAAGCCTAGTACTCATGTGCAAACCCTACAAAAGCAAACCAGCATGAGCTCATCGGATAGTATGTAGTACCTAAATGTGATACCTAAACATATCTCTCAGATGTCCATGGGATGTTATGAATACAGAAGGCAAAGGAGAAAAGAAACTACTTTGATGTCATTCCTTTAAATAATGGGGAGCTGGAGCCAATAGATTATAATTAACTCAAACCTGTGTTTGGGTTGAAAGCTCTTTAGAAGCCAGGAATGGCTGCAGGTGCTTTAAGGAGTGGTGGAACAAAGCCATCTAGCAATGAATGGTTTATACTGTGTTTTAGTAGATGAAGTATAATCACCAAAACAAAATGTGCAGTCAGTGAGATCCAAGAAACAGGTGGTGCACCTAATCATCTCAATAGCTTGGCAACAGCTATCTCAAAAAAATCACTGTTTCCTTATCTCTAATATTAGGTAACATAAGAGAGTAGAGTCATTTCAAGCATAAGAAGGTATCATGTCTGTAGTCTCTTCTGAACAGTTGAGAATACAAATTGTTCCTGTGTTAATTTAATGCTTCAGAACTCAATGCCACTTCTCTTGGGAGTACAGAAGGGTAATTAATGACAGAGGCGGGAGTTGGTTGCAAAGTTCTGAAACTGACAAATGTTATCAGGGGATCTGTGGGCCTGTTGAATTAGTTCCTAGGTAACATCAAAGTGAGATTATTAACTCGAGCTGGATGAACAATTTCAAAGTAATTTGGCAAATGTCGTCCTTTTTCCTGTGTTATTTGTGAACTGATTATAGCATTTGCTGTTTACAACAATAGATACATAATTTGTGCAAATAAATTGTCTGTGGATTGTTTGCAAATTGTCCACTTTAAATATTCATAGTTGGATATCTACAATTTCATTTGCCACCTAAATGACATTGTATAGTTTGTGTTCTCCAATTGGATAACCTAAAATTTATAACCCAGAAGGTACCTAAAGAAATCATTGTGGTTTTGATGATCTCAGGTAGAGGGTGAACTGAGGGAAAGAAGCACTTCAGGAAGAGAGGAAGAGAGAGTGAAAGCTTTGAATAAGCAAGCTTGTGAATTTTTGGACATTTAATATTTTTACTGTGCTCTTTAGCAAAATGTAGAGTATTATATTTAGCTATGCATGTGGACTCCGGATTTGAAAATAGCTAGGTTCCTTCCTGACTGTGGAAGAGAGAAAGCTATGACGGATTTATTAATGGTCTAGCAGGCTTTACGTTCAATTGTCTCCTGTCACATTCATGCCACGTTATTGTGTGTGTGTGTGTGCACCTGTGTGAGCCTACTTGCAATTGAAGTCAATATAGCAACGCTGATTTAAACCAGCGAAGAATCTGGTCCTCCAGTATCACCCTGTATTGACTACCAAATTAAAAAAAATTGTAGGGCAGAGGTCCCCAACCTTTCTGTGGGAATAGCACATTCCTATTCCGAAAAGACTGTGGTGGGCTCCAGACACCCCTCCGCCTAAATGCCGCCGAGAAACGGCAACGCTTCTCGGAAGCATTTCAGCGGGCGGTTCTCTGATGGCCGTGCTCAGCGGTGGCATTTCAGCAGCGCAGCATCCTGTGAGCGCATACAACTGTCCCGGCGGGCGCCATTGCGCCCGCGGGCACCACATTGGGGACCCCTGTTGTAGGGCATATTTTCAATTGGTGTAAATTGGTATCGCTGAGGATCTGGCCTGCAGTTTAAATGCATTTATCATGAAGTTCTGTTATTAGGACTGATTTATATACTTTGCACAAGCTGAATATCAGGCTGTGTTTGTGTTTCAAAATCTTTATATAGATTCATAGATTCTAGAGATCCATAGATTCTAATGCCAGAAGGGACCACTGTGATCATCTCGTTTGACCTCTGTACAGCACTATAGACCACAGAGCTTCCCTCAAATAATTCCTAGAGCATATCTTTAGCAAAACATCGAATTATGATTTTAAAATTGTCAGTGATGGAGAACCACCATGATCCTTAGTAAATGGTTGCAATAGTTAATTACTTTCACTGTTAAAAATGTATACCAGCCTCAATTTGAATAGTTTCAGCTTTGCCATTGGATTGTGTTATACCTTTCTCTGCTAGACTAAAGAGCCCATTTTTAAATATTTGATCTCCATTTAAATACTTAGACTATAATCAAGTCACCCCTTAACCTTTTCTTTGTTAAGCAAAATAGATTGAGCTCCTGGAATTTATCACTATAAGGCAGGTTTTCTAATGCTTTATCATTCTCGTGGCTCTTCTCTGAACTCTCTCCAGAGGGTTCCAATTTATCAAAGGCTAATGCATCGAAAGATCACATTCACTCTTTTGGCCACAGCATCACATTGGGAGCTCATGTTCAGCTGATTATCTACCACAACCCCCAAACCTTTTTCAGAGTCACTGCTTCCCAGGAAATAGTTCCTCATCATGCAAGTATGGCCTACATTCTTTGTTCCAAGAGGTATACATTTACATTTAGCCATATTAAAATGCATATTGCTTGCTCGCACATAGTTTACCAACCAATCCAGATTGCTCTGAATCAGAGACCTGGCCTCTTCAATTATTTTGCTCGGGACCAATGTCAGGCTGACTGGCCTACAATTACCTTGGTCACCCCGTTTACCCTTTTAAAAAATTGGCACAATTTTCTGTCCTTCAGACAACTTTCGTCCAGTCTTCTGGAACTTCTCCAGTGCTCCAAGATTTATTGAATATTGACATTATACAACCTTCATTTCTTGGTCTTTTAATGCTTCTAGTTGGAATAAATAATTTTTTAACTGGAAATGGACAGAACTGTCATGGAGCCAAATAATTCCTCAGTGTTATTAGATTTGTTTCAAACTGGCCTGTCCACCATTAAATAATTGTTTCCTATTACTGTGCAGACGTCCAGGCTATATTCCATCTGGAAGTGCCTTTTTTTTTTTTTGGTGATAATGGTATTTCTAATATAAATGGCTTGTTCCCATAATGTTTGAAACAAGTATTGTTATCATTATTACTATTATTTAATATTTATATTACAATAGCACCTAAAGTCCTTAATCCCATTTTGCTAGGGGCTGTACAAACATAGAATACATAACTATCCCTGCCCCAAAGAGCGAATTCATAAGGGATGGAGAAGAAAAGCAGAGATCTCTTCTATGGAAGAGGTTTCAAAAGGATGAAGGACACAGAACACTGAGACAGTGTTTAAGGTCTGGTAGTTAACTTTAGGACATTGCCATGACTATGATTTTTCCTATGGGTTTTTCCCCTTTAGGATGATTTCCAGCCTGCAGCATCAGAAACCAACTGGGAGTCAGTCACAAGCTCTGTCTCAGTAAGTAGCTTGTTACTATTTTGCCCATGAAAGGATTGGTAGAATGGCTTTCAGTCCGATGTAAATGCATCTGCACAGGGGAATCACTGCTTGACCTGTAAGCAGGAGATTAACTGAGACGTGTTCTTCAAACTCATTCTAGACTGTCAATAATTTTTAGGGAGCAGAGGGTGGAAGGCAAGAAATGTCAGCAGCTATTTTAACCACATAGGATGGCCAGTGCGTAAATACTTAGCACTTTCAAACTGAATCTTCCCAACAAAAGAATTCCTTTACATTTTGAGCTATAAAGTGTCTTGGTCTAAACACATGAGCATATTTTGCAATAATTAGCATTAAAGGCAAGCCGGTAGGAGAATGGATTAACTTTTTTGAATGTTCATTATTGAAGATTTTTTGTATCACCAGCAATTTAAATTAAATCTTAATTCGACACTTCATTTCATGTAACTAAATATGACTTTTTAAAAAAGAAAACCCAATTAAAAATCTCCCCATTCCTTCACTTTACTTGATTTATGTCACAGACAAAAAATCAGCTCCTGGCAGCATTTTTAGGCAAAACTTAGGGTGCGTCTACCACTGCAATTAAACATCCACGGATAGTCCAGGTTAGCTGACTGAGGTTTGCGGTGCTGCAGCTGGGGGGCTGTTCAATTGCAATGTAGACATTCGGGCTCAGGCTGGAGCCCGAGCTCTGAAACCCTCTCGAACGCAGATGTTTAATTGCCATGTAAACATACTCTTAGACTCTGGGACCACACCATGTGGGAGAGTAATGCAGGCATCAAACTTGGTAATGGTACAGTCCCTCTGCCATATGTTGCGTTGTCCAGTCCCACACTCTCTGTGTGTATTCACTTGACAACTCCTTTTATATAACAAGTAGCAAGACAGATAGTGATCGGAGTGGAACTGACCTGTTAGGTCAAAGCTTGGAACACACTGGATGATGATGAAACTGTTACAATACTTATCCTTCACAGTAAAATGCTTTGAGATCCTTGGATTAAATCTGCTGTATGAGTCCTAATTCTGAGTAATAGTATTATCAAGGGTCTGGCTCTAGTAAACATATTAGAGGTTACCATGCAGAGGATATTAGGCTGGTATTTGGTAAATCATGTTCTCCTTCTATGATCACTCTTTTTCCTCCTCCTAACATGTTTAGTTTTGTTTTTTTAAAAAAAGCTTTGTGCATTTTTATCGGACACAATATGTCATTTGAAAAAATGGGAAATTGTCTTTGAAAATGGAAGAGAAAAGCTCCCTCATCAGGTAGCTGTGATCCTAAGATCAAATTACACTGAAAACATTGTCACAGTGATTGCCCTCACCATAGTAAAGTGCCAAAGATGTAAAATAATAATCAACAGCCCTTTTCCTCTGGAAAGCCCTTCACCAGATTGTTATTTCTATTTGTTGTATTTGCTTATGTGGCCCTTAACACCATAGTATCAGAGCACTTCAGAATTATTATAACTGTTTATCATCTCAGCACTCCTATGGGGTAGGGAAGCATTATCCCCATTTTACAGATGGGGACCTGAGGCCTGGAAGCCTGTGGCTGAGCCAGAAGCTGAGCCCAGGTCTCTTGGTCCAGTTCAGTGCCACAGCTACTAGACACTCGTTCCTTCCCCACAGAGCACACCACAGTTAGGCAATAAGAATCAATAACCTTATTTCATAGCTAGGGAAACGGAGGCGGAGAAGATGAGCAATTTGCCCATGACCACAGAGTCAGGGCGAGACCTCAGGGATGCCTAATTCTTCAGCATAAAGAGGTTCACAATTCTACTGTGCATCTTCAGTCAGCATGGTAGGGCAGAACTTTAACCTGTCAATCATGGGCATAGTTATACTTTGCTCCTACCAGCCTAAAGACCCACTGTAAGATCTTGCAAGAAAAAAAAAACATTTGGGCAAGCACATATGCATTTTCCTGTTCCCAGGTTTGAGCTCAAATCACTGAACCACACTTCATGCTTTTCCTCACGAGGTTTAGAGCAGCACATCCGCCATCTACCTCTAGCCTAAAGTGCTGGAGCCCATGAATAACCCCAGAATGAGATCTTTCCCCCAGCAGAGCCATTATGTCCAGTCCCCATGTCTTGTGGTTTAGTATATCATGATACAATACATGAAATACAGAAAGACTTCATCATCACTAATAAAATAGCAAGTATCAGAGGGGTAGCCATGTTAGTCTGGATCTGTAAAAGTGGCAAAGAGTCCTGTGGCACCTTATAGACGCATTGGACCATAAGCTTTCATGGGTGAATACCCATTTCGTCGGATGCATTTGATAGAATAGCAGTGAATCATAATGGAGACCAAATGAACTAATGGTCTGGTTCGGATTAGAAAAGAGCTGCCAGTGTGTCTTATGAAACTCACAATATGTTTCAGAGTAGCAGCCATGTTAGTCTGTATCCGCAAAAAGAACAGGAGTAGTTGTGGCACCTTAGAGACTAACAAATTTATTAGAGCATAAGCTTTCGTGGGCCACAGGCCACTTCATCGGATGCATAGAATGGAACATATAGTAAGAAGATATATATATACATACAGAGAAGGTAGAAGTTGCCATACAAACTGTGAGAGACTAATTAGTTAAGATGAGCTATTATCAGCAGGAGAAAAAAACTTCCAACGTATCTGTATGTATATATATATATCTTCTTACTATATATATTCCATTCTATGCATCTGATGAAGTGGGCTGTAGCCCACGAAAGCTTATGCACTAATAAATTTGTTAGTCTCTAAGGTGCCACAAGTACTCCTGTTCTTTTCACAATATGTTGACTGTTTAAGTAACTAACAAGAAGGATAACTCTGAGCCCCCCCTCACATTGTAATGTTCTTCTATGTCCTCTCTCAGTCACAGAAGCCAGATGGCACAAGCTTTTCATAAATCTAATATTTAGCTCTTGGCAGGACAAAACAGAGGCAGCTTTAAAGTTACTTTTGGGTCTGTCACATGATATAGCTGCCAATAGGTTATCTGAGCTACAATAATTCCTCTGCGTTGCCTATTGCTCTGAGAAAGTTGGGCTTTTTGTGTATGTGTGAACTGAGTTGAACTCCTTATAAAGTCCTGAGTAGAGATTTTAAAACCCAAGAAAGTGTGAATTCCCCCTGCTTTTATTGGTTTGACATATCCTGCAAATCCACAATCTGACCTGCAAGGCTCTCACAAAATGTAAGAAAATGTATGGCTAAACACATACAAACAGCACAATTCTCATCTAAATCTCGTACGTGTGCCTTTCTGAATAGAGCCCCTGACCTTTTTGCATAAAAAGTACTGGCTGCTCCTACTTGAGCTAAGGGATATAGTCTATTAATTCCATTAGCAGTCCATTAAGTCCATGAGAGTGTCTATATCCACTTTGCGGACCAGCCTCTAGAGGACAACAAGATCATATATACTTGAGTAGGTTTGATGTTCCTCCAGTGGAAGGCATGGGAATAGAAGGCAGTCGATTTGCAATTCTGCTACTTATGCCGCACCCTCACGTCTTTCTCCCTATCCCCCTTCCCTTTGTTCTTTGATGGGAATTTAGGAACTGATTTTCTCTTTTGCTATAATTACAAACCAGTCACTAGCCTCACTGATTTCTCTGTATAGTGGGTTCCTAGTGATAATTTAGTGTGTTTCTTTTTTTACCATAAAAGATTATGTAAGCACTGTACATGACGACTGTGATTAGAACACCGAATTTCATATAGCATTGTTTTATGTAGCAGCACTTTATTCAGCTTACTGATGTGAGATATTTTGTTCTCATGGGGGTCCGATTCCCATCTTTTTGGCAATGTTTTTATTCCAAGGCACTTAGAAGTCAATAGAGGTTCTTTGCTGCGTGTCTTCCTTTTAATGAGTCATGAATTTTTAGAGCCGTCTGCATTGTGCCTCATTTAACACTGGATTGTAGAAGGGTTATGAAAGTGGGCCCACTGAAACTTATTTGTGATGGGTTCTGTGTTAAAGGCTTAATAATTTCCAGGCCAATACTGTTTAAAAAAGATCCTTTATTTCACATGTATGTGAAAAGACAGACGTTAGTAACACAACCCCCATTCTCATCTCCCCATGTAGTTATGATAATTAGCAAACTGCAGTCTTCTTTTCATGTCAGCACTGTATTATGATATTTTTATTTTTTCTTTCTCGTGTCAGATAATCTGGAAGGTCCATATTTGTAGCAAATTATATACAGTAAAATATCAAGGACTCTAAAGACTATGGCAACATTTTCTGGTGAAGACAAAGTTATATTTAAGTAGACTGGATTTTTAGTAAAACTAAACAGTTTTACTCAGGTTAATAGGCCACTGAGTCCAGTGGGACTACTCACCGGAGCAGTGCAACTTGCATAGATTTATAGAGTTACACGTGGAAGCATTTGCAGGATCAGGCTAAAATCGACCTTCTGGTGGGGAATTCAAGTGCTGTATGTCTCTGTGGGTATGTCTGTGCTGTAATCGTGGGATGTGATTGTAGCTTGAGTAGACATACCTGAGCTAGCTTGGATACTAGAGCTGTGAAGCCATGGCAATGCACACTTCAGCATGGGCCATACAAGCCCACCTGGAACCATGGGTAATTGCTCGTGTGGCTAGCCTGCACTGAAATGCACACTACTGTGGATTCACTGCTCTGGGACCTGAACTAGCTTTAATCAGGTATGTCTATTCAAGCTGCAATCACGCCCCATGATTGCAGTATAGACATACCCTTTAGAGGACAGAGGGATTCTTTTCTTTCATTTTTCTGTCAATTTCAGTGTTTTAACTGAGAAAATAAAAGTCTGAGTTTTCCTGAATTTATATCCTGTGCTGTTATACATTGTCAGCAGGTGATTTAATATGTCTTTAGAGAATGACACATCTGCAATCAGTTCTTTCTTGAGTATATTTTACACAGAAATTAGGAAATTTGAGGGTAGTTTGGGGGGAAGATGATATTAGGATATTGAATATTTGGGAATTGAAATTAGGACTTTAGAAATTTTGCTACAGTAAAAGTAAAACTCTTCTCTATAAATGCACATTAGTTATTAAAGGTCAGTTCTATCCTTAGAGGTGACTTAACTCCAACTGAACTCAATAGATGTGTATGCATCTAAGGCTGTGGTGTGCAACCTGTGGCCCATGGACCACATGCAGCCCGTCAGGATAAGCTGATTGCGGGCCACAAGATATTTTGCGGACGTTGACCATCCGCAGGCACAGGCCCTTGCAGCTCCCAGTGGTCACGGTTTGCCATTCCCGGCCAATGGGAGCTGTGGTTGTCCACCACTGATCTAAGGCCTTGTCTACATGTGTCATTCAGGAAACCTAAGGCAAATCAATTTAAGGTGCAAAGTCAGTGCACGTTAATTGAAGTGGTATGGTGACCCCCATGTGGATGCTCTCATTCAGGAGAGAACTGAGGCCATTTTACTCCTGGTGAGTGAGAGCATCCACATGGGATTTAATTTATGTGCATTGACTTCACACCCTCAGTTGATTTGCCTTAGCTTTCCTGATAGTCCCCCACATAGACATGGTCTATGGGTAGTATATGTTCCTAAATGCTTAGAAATATTAATCCCTCTTTGATGTGTGTGTTTCACCACTTACATTGTGTAGACCCTTACATTACAGTTTTCTAATTTCCTTCAGTATTTTTTTTCCAAATTCTGGTTTATAAACATTTGAAAACCAGAGTTAATTCTTCATTTCAAAGGGCCAAACCTTGAAGTCTTTGTTTAGGCCTTGCTTATGTTAACGCTCCAAGAAGAGGAAAGATTGTCCGTGGTTAGAGTATTAGCTTGAGCCTTGGGATAGATTCCTTGCTTTGCTGCAGACTTCCTGTGTGACCTTGGGAGAGTTGCCTTGGTCTCTTTGTGCCT
This sequence comes from Lepidochelys olivacea, assembly GCF_965140295.1. NCBI lineage: Eukaryota > Metazoa > Chordata > Testudines > Cheloniidae > Lepidochelys > Lepidochelys olivacea. The sequence continues at coordinate 35,678,346 of NC_140411.1, read as the reverse complement.
TAATTCCTTATTGTACAGTGGGGATCTACCTCACAGGGGTGCTGTGAGGATAAATACCTTTAAAGCCTGTGAAGCACTCAGATGCTATGGTAATGAGTGTCATATATCTGTAGATACTTCAATGAGATTTTTGTCTCCATGCAAACTGAGGAAAGGACTACACCTTTTAGGTACTGCCTTACTTTGGGGGCAAGAGAAAAGCAGCTCGTGCCACACCCTGTATAGGAACATAACATACATGCTGGCTGGTGTGAAGGGCAGGATGTAGCTCTGCCTTCTTCCCACCCTTACTGGCCCCCTTTGGAATGGCTAGCACTGTCCAGCAGCATTAGACCGGCTCACTCCTCCATTCACCTGGCAGCACCTGTCCTTGCTTGGAAAGGTGGGCAGTGCTTTTCTCCCTGGCCTCCTGGCACAGCATGCCGGGGCATGAAGCCATCTGGCTCAGTGCAAGGAGCTCAAAAGATGGTCGAGGGTGATTAACAATACCAGGAGTAAGGTCACTGTGTCAAAAGACAGAATCTCAGTCCAATTTGGGGTCTTGCCTGGATATTCTGTGTGAGTCAGCTGTGAGAAAAATCTCTCTGTAACTATTGACAGTTGTATTGAGTGGTGCTGTAATTTTTCAAAGTACACTGAGCTGTATGTCACTCTTAGGGGGTATCCTATCCCTCTCCATCAGTGACCGACCCTACCCTCACTGCGGAAGCACTAGACCAGACCATCGCTGGATTTGACACCGTGGAGGAGCTGCTCAAATACTTTAATCCTGAATCGTGGCAAGAAGATCTCGAAAATCTGTACACAGACACTGGACATCATTATCGAGGCAGGAGCTACCGTGACAGAAAGTCCAAAGGTAGGAAGAGACACTGTACATGTTCTTAATTCCAGGTGTTTGCTGTACACTTCTCACAAATGCCCTTTGATTGCTTATCAAGTTCAGATTCAGATACCATTATCCATGCCGGAATCAATGGGACTAACTGCAGAGCAAGGAATTACCCAGCACAACTAAGGATAGGAGAATTTGGAACCTTAATCATTTTCAGTCTGTTTGATTAAGCTGGCTTCAGCCTGTTAATATTCACAAATGAAAACACAGGCACCTGAAATTATGTATGTTAAGGACAGATGGTTTTCAACTTCACCCTAAAGTATTATTTTGCATGTAAGGCATAGGATTCCTAAACTCTCACATGCCTTTAAACATCCTGTTTTAGGATTGTTCTGTGTTGAGTGGGGGATAATTACTTCTATCACATTGTACTTAGGGAAGCATCTGGCACAAACACCTGTATGTGCAGCTGTTTTTTGTTTGGTTGGTTTTTTTCAGATGTGAACATCTGATCGATTTCCATTATGTAGATGGGGAACATTATCATGGTTTAGCATTTTTAACTGTAGTATAACAAAGTATCATAGAATCATAGAATATCAGAGTTGGAAGGGACCTCAGGAGGTCATCTAGTCCAACCCCCTAAAGTGTGCATCTCTGGATTATGTGTCTCTTCTTCCCCCTCCCTCCCCCCCCCGCCCTCTTTGGTACAATCCATCCATCAAATGCTAAAGTAAAAGAATGTTAAGTTAATGACACAAACTAATAATGATGAGGATGCACTGAATAGAAGGTCCAGCCATGACCTTGAAGAAATAAGCACAATGCTGCCCACTGAAATAGTACTGTTTGGTGGAGGAGGTATCTTGAGAGTCTAGCTCAGTTCTTCTAAGTGGTCATCGCTGTAGATTTTAACAGCTAATCTACTGAAACGTTTAACTCAGATTATGAATTTTCTTAGTACTCTTATCCTACATTACATATTCAGTATACATGTATTCTTATGTGTTTTGCTGAATATTTTTCTTAAATAATTAGCAAATTATGGGTCTGATTCTGCAAGCCCTTCAACCTATGGAATTCCCATTTAATTGCAGTTTGTGCAAGGAGAGACATGAGTTTTTTCTGATTTTTTTTTTTTTAGGGTCAGCACTGAAAATAATATTTGCAATTAAACTTCAGCAGCTGAGACCTTAGTACAATTTGATTTGAAACTGGACACATATAGGCCTTCATTTTCAAAAGTGACTGACCATTATGGTAACCTCAATTTTTGCCTGCCCAACTTTAAAGGAGCCTGTCTTTTAGAAAGTGCTTAGCAGCAACCCTCTGAAAACCAGGCTGCTTTAAGGCACCCCAAAATGTAAGCAACCAAAACCACTACAATTTTTTGGAAATGTAGGCCACATTTCTTTTGTTTAGTTTGTATTAAATGCTGGGACCAATCTGATCACATTTGGAGGCCAGTGAAACATAATCAGCTATGTGTCTCCTATTCCCAGACTGGAGTCAGCGCTGACGGAAATGTACACAAAAGACAAAAAGGAGCTGATTTGATTTTAATAGAGGCTGACAGGAGACCCTGATCTCTTACTGAGTTTTCTATCCAGATTTCACGTGAGTCTCAGATTAAATCTGATCCCAGTGCAAATGTACTGTATCTAAAGCAATGTATGCTGTGTTTTATCCATTCTGATCAGATTGGCTCCCAATACTGATCCGACCTTTCTGGTTGTCTGCAGGAAATCTGGATTAATTAGGGTTTCTCCACTGAGTACAATGGAATTCAACTCTTTGGCCTAGCAAACTGCTATGAAAAAGTAAAGCGTTTGCCAATGTATTTCTTAATTCAGGATGTTTTTGTTAGCGCAATGAGCAAAAAGTGTTGTCGTTTTTTTCTCCTCCTTTCTTCCAACAAAAGAATGGTTCTCTGCTACAAACACTATACATTTCACTCCAAAATGATTATATTCATTATAAACCTGGTGTGACACTTTCTCAGGGTGCCCAAGACTAGGTCACCATGTTATCCTCCTCTCTCTGCCCCACAATGAGAGGGAGTCTTTCTTGTAGTAGCCAGATGTCAGCTCCCTGACACTGCCTGCCCTTCAGCCACTCCAGCGCTCTGCTCAAGGCTCTCCCAGCCCCTGCTTGATCTACTCTAGTCCCTGAACTCCCAGAAGTGTCCGTGTCATGCGGTGAACCACTGATTGCTAGACTGGCACCTCCTCCTGATACGCTTGGGATTAGCTTGCGGCCAATGTCCCCCTGTCTACGGTTTGTACACTGCCACTTTGTCTCTGCTGTCCACTTGCAGCCCCTCTCTCAGCTCCAGGAACTGCAATGTCCTCTGCATGGCACGGCCCTCTGGCCATGTCACTATCCATGTTCCCCCCTTCCAGGAGAGGTGGGCTCCTCACTAGTCCTAGGCAGTCTTCCCACTCACTGCCTTGGTGCCACTCAGCCAGTGGCTGGTAGGGGAACCCAGGCCTGCCCTCTTCTCCGGGTTCCAGCCCAGGCATCTTTAGCTCAGCTGTCTGGGCCTTCTCTCTCTGGCCTCACTGTTCTATTCCTGGGCTTCTTCCTACCACTGGTTCCCTTCTCTTCCTGGGCCTACCAGTTCCTAAGCCTCTTCCCAGGGAGTTACTTCAGTCTGCAGTCTCCACTCACTCCTCCCTTTCTCCTGGGAGTGTCTGCTGTCTCGCTGCAGCCCATTTTCCTTTCAGCTGCAGGGTTTTATAGGCCCTGCCTATTCCTGCCCAACTGGGCCTCCTTAACCAGCTGCCTAATGAGTTAATTGGCCCACTTGGCCCGCATTAAACCCTGCAGGGTGAGTGTGGGGTAGTCACCCCCTATAGCAGGGGTGGCCAACCTGATTCTGAGAAGGAACCAGAATTTACCAATGAACATTGCCAAAGAGCCACAGTAATATGTCAGCAACCCCCCATCCGCTACCCTCCTCCAGCCCCCAGCGCCTTCCGCCCACCAGCAGCCCTGCCAATCAACACCTCCCTCTCCCTCCCCACGCCTCCCACCTGCTGTAATCAGCTGTTTTGCAGTGTGCAGGAGGCTCTGATGGGGATGGGGGAGGAGCGAGGGCATGGCAGGCTCAGGGAAAGGGGCAAGGGTCTTGGGGAAAGGGGTGGCCTGGTGGCAGGACCTGGGGCAGAGCAGGGGGTTGAGCAGTGAGCCCCCACAGCACATTGGAAAGTTAGCATCTGTAGCTCCAGCCTCGGAGTCGACACCTATGCAATGAGCTGCATATTAACTTCTGAAGAGCCGGATGTGGCTCCGGAGCCACAGGTTAACCACCCCTGCACTATAGTATCTAGCCCCTGTCACTAGACACTCGCAGAAATTGCCAGGTGAGCTGTCCCCAAAGAGCCAGTATATGCAGCTTGACTGGTACAACTCAGAATCAGGTTATTTATAACAACACATCACTGTAATCTACTTATAGCAAAAACAAAAATAAGGTTATTAATAAAGGTTGAGATTTAAGAGAGTTAGTAAGGATAAGAAGTGGAAACAGAACTGGTTACACATATAAAATAAAACATAAAATGCAATCCTAGATCTACATTTATTAATATTCCTATTTTATAAAGTAGATTTTCTCCCAAGGATTCAGTCTTTGACAGAGCTGCTGGTTTTCAGTGAAAACCAGTATCTAAGTTTTCATGAATATCCCCATGCTTTAGAAGGGTTTTCCTCAGTAAATGGATGACAAATGTCTTTTTGTTTCTCCTTATATTTTCCCAGACTCATTGTTTTGACACCCAAAGGATAACCCCCAAGGTTCTTTGGTTCCCCTACTTCTGTGTTTCCGTATACAAACGGACTTCCATTATGTTGACTTACCACAATGCTTAATTTACATATTACAGAGAGTTATACGTGTCATCTCCTGTGTGGGAGAAATCTGTTTGTCTGGTTGAGTTTTAACATACAGATTTAATACATTTAATACTTATACACAACTTCCTAAATTACATCCATATATACATCTCGCAAAGATTATGATGATCAATGTGATCTAAGCTTTTAATAGATACCTTATGCTATATTTTTTTTATCAAATACCAGCATGTTGGGCTGTAGTGAGTTTGTCAGGCATGATAGGCATTGCTGTTACGGAACAGCGAACTCTTTGCCAGTTGGCATTGAGGGGGTTCTTAGGGACACACCAGGGCTAATAAGAAATGCTCAGACTTGAAATGTGACAGGAATACAGCCATGTTACATGTTGAAATCTGATTAGAGAATGGCTTCAAATAAAATCCTTTAAATTAGGAATATATTAGGGCTTCCAAACAAAGGCTCTGTGGAACACTAAGGAATATTTATAGGCATTGTAGTAACCTTGCAGCCAAAAGAATAGATTATATCACCATTTACATGCTTTCTCGGCTTCCAGGTTGGGTTTTATCCTTTGTTCTTGTTTAAAACTGCCCTGAGGCAGATTAGCACAATTTGATATAATCCCTGTGTATCTCTCATAGCATTTGCATAACATGTCACGTAAAATATGTAAATAAATTGCTAATGACTTCACTGTTATCCTACCCCCTGTGCATACCAAATGGTTCCAGGGAATTGAGTTCAGTGCAGTGTTGCTAGATTTTCAGTCCTAATAACAGGACCCACACGGTAAATGACACTTTAAATATAATATTTTTAGAGTTGGCAATCAATACAGATTGAAAGAAGTACAATACAGAGAAGAAGTAATACAAATACTGTAATTCCTTCAATGAACTTTTAAAGGTTGGGCTACCCTAAATTAAATTTGTATATCTGACAACTGCAATCCATACACCAAATCTGATCTCACAGCACTCTTTATTTATTTATACTATTTATGTGAGATATCGGTATAAGGTGTATATCTCTAAAAATTGCATTCATTGTTTGAAATTTGATACTGTGTATATGTGCTACTGTTTACAGTTCACTACTCATTACATAATCTCAAAGAAATCAAATCTAGTGGAAGTTTTTTGGGTATAATATTTGCATTTTCAAAATCCATAAGTCATGCCCCAGGTAAAAACTCTATAAAAATATCTGGCACTTCCTCTGCAAAGAAATATAACAAGTAAATACTAGAAACAATCTTCGCTGTGATTTTTAAAAAAATGTGAAAGGTTTGATAGTCAGAGCTATATCTTAAAACAGGAAACTCGAAGCATATGAATATCCAGCCTTGAAGTTACCCTAAGTTATTATGAAGAGACGGTTGTAGAATATAGAGTAGATCAGTAGCAAAATAATTTTCTGTATATTTGCAATAATATTTCATGGTTGACCTCAATTTCATAATAATTGGGCCATGTTTAATAGACAGGTTCCTAGAGTGGTTATCACAACTAGCCCATTATTTCATAATTACTTTAGTACTGTAGCAGTGGATATAAAAAAAGAAGAGCCATCCTGTGCAAAGGAGGGGGTACTTCTAGACAAAGCATGTGTTCTCTATCATTACACAGCACTGAACTTTTGTCACTTAATCTCTTATCTATATCTTTATATTTAAAAAATCCTTACTAAGTATTATGTATATATGAAAATTGCTTCAGAAGTGAAAAAAAAAACCTTGCTTTACAGCAAAAGTATTGACTTTGAATTGGCCTTAGATACAAAGATCTAGGAAGAAGGTAGGCTTAAGCTATTTCTCAAAACAGAAGTAGATGCAAAAGTCTAGGGAAGATGTGTAGAGAAAGGGTTCAGCTTTAAAAAGAAATTCTAATTCACAAATAATCTCAGTGAACAGGAACATACATTCTGGCATTGGAGGAGGCTGCACAGGCCTGAGCCCCCACACTTTTTCTCTTTGCTTATTTGATTTTGGGACAATCATATGCAAAAAGCCTTTGGCTATCAGAAGAAATTAATCAGGTAGGACATTCCTGAGATAACATCTGTCTACACTGACAGCTTTACAAGTTACATAAATTAACAAACCAGGCTCTGCTCTGAAGGGGAGAAAGAGAAAGAAGCACAGGGACCACAAGACTGGATGGAATTTTCCCAACGTATATGAAGAAATGGCCAAATGAATATATCAATTCCCAAAATTTGGGCAGTTCACTGTGCATATAACCACAGCTTCTATTTATCATTAATTAAAATTATTTAGCAAGAAATTAAAATGTGAAGTGAAGAATTTCATTTCTCAGGGGTTTGCAAACAGTCGCCAATAAATTACCGCAAACATCCATGTATTCTTCCTTGAAAGGTTCTGGGATAGTCGCCAGCAAGTTACAGTGCATCAGACATTAAATACAAACAGCACAAATTCAAAATGCCTCTGCTTTAATGGCAAATGTGTATACTCTGAGTTCATGACATATCACCTCAAATAACTGCTAATTATCTAAATGCACGCATCCTACGGTAAGCCCTGACAAACAGAATAGCCTTGGCCTTGGCTACACTTGCGAGTTACAGCACAAAAAAGGAGCCCCGGGCGCACTAGCTCACTTCCCGTCCACACTGGCAAGGCACGTAGAGCGCTCTGACTCTGCGGCTACAGCGCTGCTGGTACTCCACCTCGGCGAGTGGAATAATGTTTGCTCCGCCCCTGCTGGAGCACCGCAGTGCCAGTGTGGATGAGGTGTTGCTTTACTGCGCTCTGATTAGCCTCCGGAAACATCCCATAATCCCCTTAAGTTAAGTGGCCACTCATTTCATTGTTTTGAACTCGCTGTCAGAATGCAGATATGCCCTTTGAAAGCTCAGTTTCTGGGAGCCAGCTGCTTATCTGCCCTGAGACAAAGCAACCATTAGTGTGGAATGTTGTGTGTGAGAGAGAGAGAGGTGGGGGGGAGAGGGTGGTCTGTTTCTGTCTGAACTTACTTACAAGACAGCATGCTGAAATGCTCTCAGGCCCCCCAAAAACCCACTCTCTCTCCCCCCACATACACACAACACACTCCTTGTCACACTCCACCCCATTGCAGCCACTTGCATGCTGGGATAGCTACCACAATGCACTGCTCTTTGTGGCTGTTGCAAGAGCTGCTAATGTGGCCACGCCAGTGCGCTTGTAGCTGTCAGTGTGGACAGACTGCAGCGCTTTCCCTACTACGCTCTACGAAGACAGGGTTAACTCAAAGCACTCTACATCTGCAAGTGTAGCCATACCCTTAGTAAGGAATTACTTTATCTGTACTTTGCAAAGTGCCTAATCATTTCATAATATAACTGAGGCCCAGTGATTATGCATACTCTTCCCCACTGTGGCAAATGGGATATTTCCTGTCATCGGTGCCAACTCCATGGGTGCTGTGGGGCTGGAGCACCCACAGGAAAAAAAAAAGTGTGCTCAGCACTCACCGACCACAGCTGTTCAGGCAGCTGCCACCAATCAGCTGATTGGTGGCTGGGAGGGATGCGTTTGGGGGAGGGCAGAGAGCAGGGAGCCGCGGTAGGGTGGGGCCTCGGGGATGGGGCTAGAGCAGGGCAGGAAGAGGTGAGCGATGGCGGAGGGAGGGCAGGAAGAGGTGAAGTGAGGGTGGAAACTCAGGGGAAGGGGTGGAGCGGGAGCAGGAAGAGGCGGAGCGAGGGCATGGCTTTGGGGGAGGGGGCGGAGTTTGGGCAGGGCCTTGGGGTGGAGTACCCCCACGGAAAAAGAAAACTCAGCGCCTATGTTTCCTGTTACTCTGTGTGAAGTTACTGAGGACACTTAGAGCAAGCTGCACGGCAACAGAAAGCTTTTCTTGTGAACCTTTTTTAAAGGCTGGTGAAGCCTGTGACGTCATATTTACCACTGGCGTGGCGCTGAATCCATTTTCAACAGCGATGGGTTGGGCCTGTTCATACTGCTTGACCCACTCTCTGGATGTAATTGGTGTCCCAGCTTGTAATAGGAACATGTATTGTGAACCTTTGTTCCCGTGGACAGCTATAATCCCTCTGAAATTTCTGCTCTCTCAAACTCTCTGTATCGGAGAGTTTTATCTGGAAACTGTGAGTAAAGTGGAAATCCAGATGCAGCATCCTTTTCTTCCAGTTGCCACTAAAAGATTTAATAAATCTTAAAGTTCTCAAATATACTTCATTTACATTGAACGAAGCAGTTAGTGTCACTGGATTAAAAATGTAAAAGACAATATCTGTTACTATTAGACATTTATTGAGGATTTACAACTGTGGGCCAGCTCTTTAGTTGGGGTAAAACATAATAACTTCATTGAGACCAATGGAATTATGTTAGTTTACACCAATGGATGATTTGGCTCTGTTAAGTAAATATAGAGCTGAATCCTCAGCAACTTAAGAGTAGCTTCTGTGCTGTTGAAAATTGTGGTGGCTTATTGTGCCTCACATACACACCTGTGGGCTACATTCACAAAGGGAGTTAGGTTCCTAAATCCGAGAATCAGGCATCAGTGGTTTTCACAAAACCATGCACTCGGCTGCCGCCGAACCCTGTGTGTGCCTAAACTCAATCAGTGCCCAAGTTTTTTCAGTGAAAATTCCCTGTCTGCCTCCGTGTCTGCGTCTGAGCATGCGCAATGCTGCCTCACTGTAGGCATCTGGATGCCTAAGCCACAGAGTGATTCACAAACTGGGGAAGACTGGTATTCCTCTACCTAACTCACTTGTGGGGCCAGATCCATTAGCTATGCTCGGGGGAAGGGGACCTTCCTCATAACTTTTAGCCCAGTAGTTCAGGTATTCACCTGGAAAGTTGTTCTGCTTTGGATTAAGAAAAGGGGTTTTGGGCCAGAAAGAGTGAGCATATATGTATGAGAATGACTTTATTTATAGTTGGTGGTTGTGGGAGAGGCAGGATCCAGTCCTCCTGCACTAGTAACTAATTATTTATCCACAGGGGAACAACTTCAACAGGAGAGACTGAGGTAGCCCCACATCAGAAAATCTATAGCCCAGAGGTTAGGGCACTCACCTGAGAGGTGGCAGATCTCCCGTCAGGTGGAGAGAGTTTACTTGAACTGCCAGGGATCTCTCACATCCTAAGTGAGTGCCCTAACCACTGGATTAAGAGTTCTCAGGAGGTGGTGGCAGCAGTGGCAAGAAATTCCCTAGGTGCCAGACTCCACCAGAGGATTCACAGCTGAATTCCTTGACAAGCTTTAGGACACACCCCTCTCTTTGGCATTTCCCATTGGCTAGTTTCGGTTGGGAGGGGCCTAGTGTTCTGGCTTTTGTGAATCACATTCTTAGGCACTTATCGCCCTCCATTTATTGTATAGAAACCTTGAGTGCCTAACACAGGCTTTGTGAATCCCAGTGATTTTTCTAGACACCTAAAAGTTAGGCATGGTGACACTGCTCACCGCCACACCTATGTCTCTTTGTGAATCTAGCCCTGTATGTCAAGGGAACCTGGATTTTAGGAATTGAAATGTTGGTCCATTAATGCAATGCAGTGTTCAGGTGCAAACACTGGTGTACGTACTGACACCTGCAAAATACTTGCTAACACTTTTCAATAATCTACTACCCGCATGTGTGCAAGTATGCTTGCACACAAACATATGTTCAGCCACTAAAATTAGGTGTGTGAGTGTTGGAATTTTTAGCCCAACAAGTGCACATTAGTGCACTCACGACAGGAGGTCAGAAGAAATGTCTTTCTAACTGATTGAACTATGAACTTGGATGAGTCACTCAATTTCCATGCACCCCAGTTCCCCAGCTACACAATGGGGAAACTAGCACTTTCCCACCTCACAGGGATGTCGTGAGGGTAACATGCTACAGTGATGGGGCCATATCAGTACCTACACCAGAATGTTTAAATAATAATAATAAAAAAAATGCGTAACAAGATCCTCCTTGGAATTGAAAACGGACTGTGGCTAGCAGCAGAGGTCTCTCTTCCCAGGTCCTTGTGACTCATACGAACAAGGCCCTTTTCAACTTAGCAGCAATAATAGCCTATGACCCCTGATTCAATAAAATATCCCTGTTCAGGATGGCATTTAATCACATGCTTAATTTTAAACAGTGCTTAAATCTGACTGAAATCAATGTTTCAAGTTAAGCACATATTTAAGAGCTGCCCTCAGTAGGAATGGATTTAAGTGGGTGCTTAAATTGGGGGGTCTAATGCTTTATTTCCAAGCTTACCGCTCTGTTGTAGTCTTCAATGTCTCCCTTTGCTTATAAAATGAAAAGGAGTACTAGTGGCACCTTAGAGACTAACTAATAAATTTGTGAGTCTCTAAGGTGCTGCAAGTACTCCTTTTCTTTTTACGGATACAGATTAACACGGCTGCTACTCTGAAACCTGTCCTTATAAAATTAATGCCATGTGCAAAAATTCTGTAATAATGTTTTGAAGCTATTTGCAGCCCATCTGAAGAACCTTTTAGTTCCAGTTTTAAATTAAGGACCCCAGTGGTTTCAATCCCTTGATAGGGAAAGCACCAGGATTTCACACTAAGACTCAGTTACCTTTTAGTCACAGCAATGAAATGATGCATGAAGCTGTCTGTACTGTAAGATCTCATTGTTATATGAATGAGGAAAAGAATTGGCTCCAGAAAGTAAAACAATTCTGAGACAAAAGAAAAGCTCAGATCTGGGCTTTCTGGAGAGGGAGTTCTTTAGAGAACTTTCTTTCTTTTGCTACTGATTTACAAATGGTGTTTTACAGTCACTTAACCAGTGGGAGCAGTTCTTGTGTATCTCTGTGATAGGATCAGAATGTGGCATTTCTGTTAAGAGCATGTATGTTGCCTGCTCAGTTTGTCCCACCTTGCTAGGGTAGAATCCAAAATGAACTTCAGTATTATTTCTAGGTGTCATTTGTAGTGGGTGAACTGTACGCTTCTTAATCCCCTTATATCTGGACTGTGATTACAAAAGTATGAGATTCAGAAGTGCTGAGCATTTGCAATGCTAAATGAAATCAGTAGGTGCTTAGCACTATGGAAAAATCTAGGTGCGGATCCAAAGCATCTTTGTGCATGCATCTTGGAATATTCCTCATATTTTTCCCCAGTGGCTAATGCTAGAAAAATATAGTTAACTAAAATCTATTATTTCATCAATTAATTTAGAGTTCTTTATAAATTTACCCATCCAAAGCTGTGGGCAGATGCCTTTGCTATAAATAACCAGTCCTATCACTTTGCATCATTGTCATTAAACTACAACCCCCCGGAAATACCCAAGAATGCAATTATTCCACTACACCCTCCCATTAACTCAGCACTATCTCCCCTTTCTCTCCATGGTCCCTAGCTCAGAAAAAGCCTGAGAGAAAAGGCCTTCTAAAGTTTTAAAGGAAACCAAATCAAGGCTGTGGCAGGTCAGTGGGCGAAGTACACTCCAGAATTGAAGACCCTTATGGAGAATGCCTTGGCCTTTAAACCAGGGATCTTAAGACCTTTGGCTAGTTGTGGCTGCCACAATGTGACTCATGTAATATGCTGTCGTCCTTAATAAGTGGGCAGCCTCATTCTCCATCAGCTGCTGTCTGAATGTTAAGACATAATCCCATGATGAACTCATTACAGTAATAATCCAGACTAGCTCAATGTAGCCCCGCAGCAGTGGCAAATGCTGTGCCCCAGGAGAGATTTGACCAACGTGGAGGAAAGTTGGTGCGTCTACTGCCATACTCCCTGTGAGCGCCAGCAGAGGTGGGTGCCTTTAAAGGATAGATGCTCTACGGGTGGAGGCCAAATGGGTGTTGCAGTGAGTCAGCTCATTCTCTGGATGCCCCCTCCCCTGCCAGCTCATCCTCTGTTAGAACTGTGATGGCCAGCTGGGTGTGCCCTGTTAAAGAGTGGGATATGGGTGCACTGCGCTGCAGCAAGCCCTCTCTAGGTGAATGACCCATTGCTGGCAGCCCTGTGACCTGCATTATGTCAGCAGATGTCCCTGAAGCCCAGCGCTGAATCAACCATTGTGTATTTTATTCTAAATTCATCTACAGATATCCCATTCACAAATGCCACCCTAATGTCTTAAGATAACATTAAATAATCCATGCAAGACTGTTTCCCTCCTTATATTTTAAGAGTTTAGACTCCAGCACTGTAGAGATATTCTAACACACGTGTTAGATAGCATGGGTCGGCACCATACAAGCTTCCCCATTCCACACCTTCATTGCAGCTCACATCTATCCAGCCCATTCCAACCTTATAGTACTTGTTCCAGAATTCTCCACCTTGGATTGATGTAGTACAGTATATTGGTGCACTAGGCCTTCCCCCACACCCCCCCGGAGATGCCACTGATAATGACTATAAAATCTGCACCATCTCCATTTGGTCAGTTTTTCTGATTGCCAGTTGGTTAAAGTAATGGTGAACAAACTAAGCTTTGCTTGATCTTTAAACAAAGCTGAGTGTGGAAAGTGCTGATGGGAATTATGGGAGCTGGGGGCAGAGGGAACCTTCTTCCCTATGAAAAAAATTAGCCTCTGGGAACCAGAGTGAGAGGGAGTGGATTTGAAGAGTGACAAGAGAGAACAAAATATTGTCTGTTGAAACAAAGAAATCAATATTTTTTTATTCTTCTGAGAACTAGCTATGTGCATTTGGAGTGTATTTTCCTCTCAATGCATGCGTGTACTGGTAACTCCCAATGATTTCGTGCTTCTCTCCAGAGGAAGCTATGCACCTTCTTTGTAGGGATACTAACTCTCTTGAGAGAACAGCTGAGCTTTCATGGTGAGATAATTTTCGTGGTATCACAACTGTTAAAACATGTCCAAAATCCTGACTTATCTGCTAACTTTCCCCCAACTGGGTTAACACATTGCATGAAATATGAACTAGACTTGATTGTGTCCACTGGTGCTAATGTCATTTACATAGCCACTGTGCATATGTATCTTGGATAAATAAATATTTCAAAGCCACAATTTAAAGGTGCATGCTATTTACCAGTCACTGCTTCCCCCGCAGATTGTGTAAATCAGTGCTAATGCAGTGGCTTGGTGGCTTCTCCAGTGCAAATTGTGACTCATTCTCAAGGTATAGATTTTACATTTTATCAATTAGAAATTAATTTACAATGCATTTTAATGTGTCTTTTCCTACAAGCTACAATTTTCAGTTCAGAGATTAAACTCTTGCTTGACACAGGGAAGCTGCAAAATTGTATTAGTCAGCTCCCTCCATCTATCAATATATTATTCAACTTTTCATCAACAAATTGAGGGGCAGAATCCAACAGAAAAGATGAAAAACTAAAAAAAGAACTTCCAAAACTAAAATAGGTAATTTTTAGTCTTCTCTTTTTTAATTATAAAATTGGCTTTAGGGAATTTTTATAATATTGTATGGATTTTATAACCATGAATTATAATTATTCTTCAAACCACTGTTGACTGTGTTTTTACATCAGATGACTCACCACAATGAAAAACCTGTGCATGGAAATTTCAGTGAAATAAGAGTATTTGACAAACATTTTAAATTATATTTAGACTTTGATATTATATTTTTAGTGGTATTACAGTAGCAACTATATGTCCTAACTCAAATTGTGGCTGCATTGTGCTAAGTGCTGTATAAATACATAATAAGAGACAATCCCTGTCTCAGAACATTTACATCTAAAAAGACAAGACAAATGGTGGGAGAGGAAACAGAGGCACAGAGCAATGAAGAGACTTTCCTCAAGTCACACAGCAGGTCAGTGACAGAGCAGGGAATAGAACCCGGTCTCCTGACTTCCATCCCAGTGCTTTACCCACTAGGACTCTGATCCAGCATCATTAAAGTCAATGGGTGTTTTGCCGTGGGCTTCAGTGCAACAGAATCAGGGCTGAGATTACCATGTGCAATCACATAAAAACTGGGTTCCTAATATTTACCTTTAAAGAAATCACACTGACAATTTATTTTCTGAATGATGCTGCAGGTGCACAACCCTGTGTTATAACTTCCCATGCAAGAGAGCAATTCACTCTAAGACACTTCCTACTCAACCTTACAGAGTCCGCTTTTGCTTTGCAGTTGACCTGGACAGACTGAATGATGACGTGAAACGTTACAGCTGCACTCCAAGGAACTACTCTGTCAATTTACGGGAGGAACTGAAGCTGACAAACGTCGTGTTCTTTCCCCGCTGCTTCCTGGTCCAGCGCTGTGGGGGGAATTGTGGCTGTGGAACAGTGAACTGGAGATCCTGCACCTGCACAGCAGGGAAAACAGTAAAGAAATATCATGAGGTATTTCATTCTTATGTGTCGTCTTTGTGATTGCTCTGTGGGTTCCATGCTAAAGCAGACTCGGAAATACTATTCCCAGAGCTGTGTGTGCTGCCATTGGTGATTATGGTGGTGCTTTCTACAGCAGAGGTGGGCACACTATGGCCCGCGGACCACATCTGGCCTGCAGGACCGGCCTGCCCGGCCCTTGAGCTCGGCCCCGGCCCCTCCCCCGCTGCCCCCCCTTCCCTGCAGCCTCAGCGCGGGAGGGGGCTGCACTGCGGGGGCGGGGAGAGCAGGAAGGGAGGCTCACCCACAGCCTCAGGGGAGCAGGCGGGTGGTGCGGGTGGCGGGAGCGCAGTGAACGCGGGCAGAGGACTCAGGAGGAGCACCAGGCAGCCACGCAGCCGGCTGGAGAGAAGCGGCACTTTGCAGGGAAAACCACCGCTTCTCTCCGGCTGCCCCTGCTCCTCCTGGCTCCTCTGCCCATGTTCGCAGGGCCACATTCTGAAAGGGGCTTTAGAGTGGAGGTTGGATAGGGGGTGGGGTCCCAGGGGGCCTGACAGGGGGCGGGGGTGTGGATGGGGTTGGGGCAGTCAGGGAGCGGTGGGGGGTTGGATACTGGGTGGGGTTGTGGGGGAGCGGTTAGGGGCAGGAGGTCCCAGGAGGGGATGGTCAGAGGACAAGGAATAGAGGGGTTGGATGCATTGGGGGTTCTCAGGGTGGAGAGTCAGGGGGCGGGAAGTGGGAGGGGGCAGATAGGGTTAGGGTTTGGGGAAGTCACAGCCTTCCCTACCCAGCCCTCCATACCGTTTCGCAACCCTGATGTGGCCCTCAGGCCAAAAAGTTTGCCCACCCCTCTTCTACAGCGTTAAGGATCGGCAAACTCCTCTGAAGTAATTTAAAACTGCATGTGAGATACAATAAGGCTCACTGTTTGGGGGCAACATGGTTGGTGAAATGTACCCTGAAATTGACACTTGCACACAATGGCAATGAGTGCAGTATTAATGCCTAGATGGGCAGAAAAACAAATAGGAGCTTTCTAAGTTCTACCTAAGTCACTAGGGAGCATGGCTAAGAAAAATACCTTATTCCATAGAAAAGAGCAAGGATCAGTGACACAGCCCAAGCAGAGATGTACTAATATAAGTGCAAGGAATGGCAAGGCATTATTTATATATTTAACACATATTAATAGCCTCTTATTCAAAGATGCTGAGCCCCCTCAGTCCCCAGTAAAATGAGTTGCAGCTAGAAATGTTCAGCAACTCTGAAAATCAGGCTATAAATGTATGTCAAACATATATAGACACAATCTAAGGTTATAGCATGTATATATGTCTAATACAATATACAGCACCCGCACTGAGAGGTAATGTACTGTAGTGTAGAACAGCCTCCCCTGTATTCACTTGGGCCGTGTCTATATTAAAAGGTGCACTAGTTGTGTTAGCACACCAAACAGAATTCATCTAAAATTATATAAGCTCAGTTTAAATTGATTTTAAGCATCCATAAAGGCCTTTGCTTTTAAAAACTATTTTAGTTAAACCAGTGTAACTTTTAACATAGATAAAGCCTTAGGCTTTCTGAGACCCACACACACCAATTCTATTGATCTGCAAGGGAGCCTAATTTGGTATAAATTTTATGCTAAGGGTTTCAAAAACAGCATAAGAAGATGCAAATTTCAGTAGGGTTGCAGCTGCCCTTTCTTACACCTTCCTGGTAATTACTTTTCTTGCCGCATTCCTCTGTGCTGCCCCCTGGCTGTGTGAATTGTGAATTACACCAATTTAGACTCAGTGAACCGAATTTAGAAGTGGTGATTAAGCAGGGTTGGGGAGGTGAGTTACATGTTGGAAAGTGAGTGGGACTCTATATAAGTCGCAGGAAATCTAGAAGAAGTCCCAGGAGGCTCTGATCCTGCAATTGGATTTCTCCGGGCTCCATGCAGGTGCACAAGCCCACTCTCCTGGATCAGATTGCAAGATCGGGGCCTAAACTGGTGTGACATAGCCACTGAGAGGGCCAGAAAAAGGTGTATGTTATACCAGTGCAAACTCCTTCTAAGCTCATTGGGACTTTCTAGTATAGGGAGAGGGGGCTGCTTTTCTCACAGCATAATTCTGTCTAACTGCTTTTCACCTTGCCGTGCCTGCCTCGCTTAAGACCACAACTGGATAGGACAAACTAAGCACCTTTGACTCGACTGCAGGATTCTTCCTTTCCAATTCCCCTGCATATCAGAGGCTTTTGATTCTTTTTGTCCTATCTTTTTCCCACTCAGCCATTTTGTGTGCGGCAGCATTTGTCCCATAAGAACAAAACTCACCGTATTCATTTTTAATTAATTTGAGTCACAAGTGGGGGGGGGGGGGTTAAAAATCAACAAGGAAAGAACACTTTATATTCAAGCTTCCAAGAGAGTATTTACAGCAACAGAGTGAAAAATATCATTGAAAGTTATCGCCCATTGAAACAACCCTAAGTAGCCATGTGCCATGTTGAGTTCATGCCAGACACCACACTCACCTGTAAGAGTTTGTTTTCCTACTTTGTTTAGGTCACAAATGAAAAGGAGTTTGATGGACTCTTAATCTGGAGAGGGTGCTTGCTCACATCACAAAACCAGCTCAGTAGAGGCTGAGGGCTGGAATACCAGGTGGTTGTTGGAGGTCAAGACCTAGGTGCGTAGGCAGAGTTTGTGGGAAAGCAGGTGCTGTATCTTGCCGTAGTCAGCACCATTACTCACTTTCTTAGGCACAAGGTCTTTCCACAAATTTATTGCAAAGTACAGTTGGCTTCAATTCAGCTGCTATAAAGAACTGGAGCCTAGTTAAAATTGTACCAGTTTTTAAGAAAGATACATGGGATGACCCTGGTATAATTACAGATCAGAGAACCTTATCTCAAGGCTGGGTAAATTAATTGAAAAAATAATTTGGATAAAATAATTGAAAAAATGTCTACTAGCGTTATAATACCCCTAGATTAATATGAGCTGATAAAAAGAAGCCAGTATGGCTTATATAAAAATATTTATGTGACACCAGAACTTTGTATAACAGTTTAGAGAGAAATTTAAAAGATAGGCTCCTCCCTTCTAAGAGTTTACAATCTACACGACACGATCTGTCATGGATTAGAAACTGGTTAAGAGATAGACAGCAAAGAGTAGGAATAAATGGGCAATTTTCAACATAGAAGGAGGCTAACTTTAAGTTTTCCCAAGCTTTCAGGCTGGGTGTTATTTAATGTGCAGTATTTATTATTGATCTGGAAGTCGGCGAACTATGAGGTGGCACAATTTGCAGATAATACAAAATTATTTAAGTGAGTCAAGATTAGAGAAGACTGTGAGGAATTTCAGAGGTACTTAACATAATAGCTGATGAAATGTAGTGTAGACAAATGCCAGGCAGTGCATGTTAGAAGGAACAATGTGTCACAATGCCAGAAAAAAAAGATTGAAGGCCAATTTCTGACCTGACATGCAACTCCATGCACGGAATGAAAGTCAGAGGAGAATTTGGCCCCAGGTATCATTGTGGACAGCTTAATGAAAACACTTTCTCAATACCACGGTGGTAAAAAAAGCAAACAATACTTTACACTATGACAGGTTTCAGAGTAGCAGCCGTGTTAGTCTGTATTCGCAAAAAGAAAAGGAGTACTTGTGGCATCTTAGAGACTAACCAATTTATTTGAGCATAAGCTAGCTGTAGCTCACGAAAGCTTATGCTCAAATAAATGTGTTAGTCTCTAAGGTGCCACAAGTACTCCTTTTCTTTTTGCGAATACTTTACACTGTGTGAATAGAGAGTGTCAGAGAATAACACAGAAAATGTTAATCATCCCATTAAATAAATGTGTGGTTCATCCTCATCTGGAGTACTGCATTCAGTTTTGATCATTAAGTCTGAGAAGAATATGGCAGAAATAGAAAAGATCCAGAGAAGGGCAACAAATGGAAAACTTCTGTATGAGGAGAGATTGAAAGGCTTAGAACTGTTTAGAGAGGAGACAAGAGAGGATATGGTGGACGTATATAAAATTAATGAATGGTACAAAGAAGGGATATAAGGCCCTCCGATTTTACCTTTTTTCCTTTACAAAAAAACAAGGGGAGACTCAGTGAAGAGAAAGGCAAAACATTTAAAAATATAAATGACAAAAATGATTTTTTGCACAACAAACCTATAAAAACTACCCCAAAATATTATTGTAGCAGATGGCATAGAAGGATTCAGTGAGGATTAGACACACAGATATGAACTTCAGTCAAATCAACGTCAGGACATAAGACAACTATGGACAGCAGTTAGGAAGAAACTTCCCCCATAAGCATGCTATTGAATAATTGGTCATCATTGGGCATTTTGATGCATCTGGTACTGTTGTGATGGAATATTAGCCTAATAAAATAATGGAGAGACAAGGTGGGTGAGGTAATGTCTTTTATTAGACCAACTTCTGTTGGTGAAAGAGACAAGCTTTCGAGCTACACAGAGCTCTTCTTCATGTCCTGGGACCAACACAGCTACCAAAATATTGCAGATAATTAAACATTGGTCATAATCAGTTTGACAATGCCTATGTTCCCCAAAAACTTTACTCACTAAATTCAGAGTTCATATTTTCCCTTTTTCATTAATTTATTCCACTGTGCTTTTTGTCTGTCAGACCAGTATGGGTTAAAGACAGTGTTTCAGCTTTGAATGACCTGGCTTTTCTAAATATAAATTTAAATGTATCCCTTAGGGATGAATTAACAGCACAAAGAGCAGTGATTTAGCCATATGCCTCCCACTAACATTAATACAAGTTATGCAAATAAATCCACTTGTCATACACTATAGATATGTCTATTAATGTTAGTCCAAAATATTTTCATCTGTAAATAGCTTTAGTTCTTCTGTATCCGAGCATTAGCCAGACATCTGTGTGCTTTCTTATTCTTCTTCCGTGTTTCGCTGTCTTTTTACTTAAGAAACAGCTTGGGAGTGGAGGCAGTGTGAGAGGGACTCAGGTGTATCTGTTTTAAAGCCATGTAGCTGCATTGTACTTTAGAGGCCTAATCTAAAACCAACTGAGGTTTAATCAGAAGATGATAAATCATGAATGGGTAGGGCTTCTTACCTATTTTTACATCACAAAAGCTGTTCATTTCCTTTAAAATCTCCACCTCCAGTTTAAGGTGAATAAAGGCTAAGGACCAAATTCAGAGGTGAGTCTAAGTCTAGTATATTTTACACGCCAAATAGAACAGAAGATGGCATGAGATGATGTAGTTCGTAAGACATTCGTAACAGGAGAAACTGCTCAAGGCCTTTGTTATTCCTGCTGTTAACTTTGCCTAAACAGTCTCTTGGAGCCTGAACTATTAGACTGCTGTTGGATCCACTGTCACTGTCATATGTGAATATTTTTCTACGCAACAGTGTCCATGAGTTGGCCACTCACACAGGAAATTGTGTCGTGTTTGAGGCCTGTCTCTCTTTCTGTGCGCTTGAGAAAGCCTTCCCTTCACCCTCAGTGAGCCTCCTCTTTCGGGGTGAACCAGGAAAGGCACATTTTTCAGCTACAACCTTCTGCTTTCCTACCCTGCAGTCAGTATCTCCCAGTTACCCAGCGAGTTGCATGCACTCAACCGAGGGGTTGTTTTGTACATCCAATACTAACTGTGCTGAGAGAGAGGTTTGAGAAAGTTATTTTTCCTGATATTGTTGATTTTTGTTTAGATCCCTTTTCTATTCTCTTCAGATTCTTAGACCATGCCCCTCACTGTGGTATCTGAGCACTCTCCACTAGTACACTAATGAACATGACTAGCAGCTGTCATGTGGTCTTTCATTTTCTCAGACAACTGCTTTAGTTCCACAGAAGCTCCACCAAGAGTATAAAATTCTGCCCTTTCATGTCCATTTGCAAGGTATTTGCTACCAGGCAGCAGAAAATATGAAAATACCCCATTGTGGATACCCCCTCTACTCTAATCCTTTGCAAAATGTTAATAGTGAGACATAAAATTTTTCTTACAAATCTGAAATTTAGCGCAAGTTTGCCAAAAACCTCAAGAACCTTTGGAATTAAACAGGACCTTGATTTGAGCAGACTGCCCATTTTATGGTTTTGAACAGAAACCTTGTGAAGCAGGATGCTTTTGCATCGTTCCAACATGATATTAAAGAAAACTGGTTTGTAGGAGCCCAGAACTCAAGGCAGACAAGCACACATGAATCAAAATTTAAAACAGATTAGCATGAACCCCTGCAAACCAAATTGGCCAATCTTCACATCGTATGCATTAATTCCGTTTAAAAGCTTCTCTCAATCACGTTCTTCGGTAAGTGATTCCATCAGGCACACCACCGGGCTCCTCACAAATGAAAGGCAAATCAATAATCATTAATGTAAATGAATACAGCGTACTTTAATCAAATGTCCGTGTCTGCTTTAATCTAACTTGCTGAGATAGACTGGAATTAGAATGATTGTTCCAGAGAGACATCTTACATTCTAAAATTGAAGCGAGCATAGGCGCAGCCCGTTGGGAAGAAAAATCCTGTGGATGATCTCAGTCCAATTCTTTATGCTGCTAGGACTGAGCCTGTGCCATCCACCCAGCATGTTCATACCTCTGAGAAACAAGAAATCAGTTTCCCCATCTCATTGCTGTAACTGATGAGATGTGAAATGAGTTTCCATGAGAGATGAGCACCCTTAAGGCAGTAACTAGAGTTTGTCACAGTATATAAACCTTCTGCACAAACATTGTTCTGTGCAAGACAGCTGAGAGACATTTAAGGAAAACGGAAAGTATTGAGGCCCATTCTTGCACCTTTTCACCTGTCTGTCATGCAAAGGCCTGTTGCCTTTTTCACTGTGTATCAGAATGTTAACAGATATTCTTTTCTCTTTCCTCCTGTTCTAACAATTTTAGAGCCCCTGTGCCCAAGTTTCATGATGGACAATGCATGGCTTAGGATCTGAGAGGTAGCAGAGAAGGGTCCAAGCCACAAGGTCCAGAGGATTATTAGCACTGGTATTTTTTATTTTGTGCTGCACTGAAGTAGCTGCTAGGCAGCTCAGAATACATCTGCCAAGACTGAACCTTGTCACAAGCTGCAGAAAAACGGATTTCACCAGACACAATGTAGTGGGGGATGGGGCGAGGTAACAAGACAATATGGAAAAGCATGAGGGAGAACAGATGAAAGTCACAGCAATAAAGTAATGTGGTCACTGATGTATGGCATGATGCAATAAATAAATGTTAGGTTTTCTTTAATAACCAGTAAAATGTCACCTAGTTGACTGCATTCTCGCTGCTTTTGGAGAAGTGAGCCTTAAGGTGGCAATGGACTGAATAAAGGGTAGTGGTCTCCTGTGTCCGCTCAGGAAGAGCTTTCCTTGCATAGGTGGTAGTATGGAATGTGGGAAATCATGGGAGACTTGGACAAATAAGGTATATACAGGTTGGTGGGGCAATGAAGTAAGAGACAAGAAGGGATCCCTAAGAAGGGATTCATTCAGAAAGGAATTGATAAGCTCAGATCAATGGGCAAGGAATGTGATCTGTTTGGGGTTTTTTGGGGGGATGTTGTATGAACTGGGCAGTGTGTGTGTATGTGAGAGAGAGAGAGAGAGAGACTTAAGGGGGTAAGTTACAGTGATCAAGACGGGAGAATGAGAGCTTTACAGGATTTATATACAGGAAGAATAGAAATGCAAGGAAGCAGCAGGAGGAATAAAGGATGACTCCTAGGTTACAAGACTGAGTGACAGGGACGATAATGGTGTGTTCCTCAGATATAGAGAATGGGTAGGGAGAGGAAATAAGACTTCAGTTTTGGCTTTATTAAAGTTTAGATTGATGGTGGTGAGGTCAGTGAGACAGGCTGTGATGGTTTAGGTAGAGTGAGAAAATTCTGGAGTGAAGAAAATTTGTAAGTTCTTCTTTGAGTCCCTGTGGGTATTCTTTGTTGGGTGCACATGCACTCTATGCGCTTGGGACCAGAAATTCTTCAGTAGCGGGGTCCATTGGGCTGCACCGTGCATCTCCTCATGCTCCCAACTAAGGGCATAAAGGACGGCACCACCTGATCACCTCTCCAGATCCTTTCTACTGCTTAAGGTCTGGGATGGAAGTCTCCTTTCTCTGTACTCTTTCCAGCATTCCCACTTGATCTTCAAACCTGTAAATAATTATAAATAGTTTTTATATTTGGATAATTTAGTTAGTTCAGGGACTGGGGAGTCTCCCTCCACTAAATCCCTCACCAGTTGGGGTGCCTACTATGCCCAAAGTTCCAGGCTTCAAACCTTGCCTGTCCTGCCTCCAAGTCTTCCTGGTGAACGACCTGCATGAGAGTTGCCTATGCTGCCTCAGGGAACACACATTCCCTCAAGGTACAATATTTATCATACTTTTCCCCCATGCACCAGGCAGTCTTGTGAATTCAGACTCTGGAGACACCTTGTGGAGCTATTCCTGAGGCCCCATTTTGACTCTGGGCCTTCCACTCCACCTCTTGCTGACCTAAGCCACTGGCTGGCGCCCCTCTAGCTTCAGCATCCACAGGTTCAGAGTCCTCCAGTCCCAAGGACTCTGTGAAACAAAGGCACGATGCAGGAAAGGGTAAACACCTTCACGAGAAGAGGGATAAAACAACCCAAAAAAACCCTCCAATAAGAGGTCTACTTCTCCCATTCCTCTGGCACCACCTGAGAATTCACATCTCAGATCAGGGTGCATCTGGAGCTCAGAGAGAAGGGCCAGTACCAATGGTACAAGGAGCTATTAATGTCCAGAAATCACACTCTGAGAGGTCAGGTTCAATTCTGGCACTGTGCAGAGACAGAAGAGAACGTTCTCCCTCTACACTGGCAATACCAATCCAGCAAAAGTCCACTGCTTCTACCGTGGGCACCAGCGAATCTGGTCAAACTCAAGACACCTGCCAGTTCTCCTATGGTGAGCATTTGATACACTCTTCTTGAGGGTCCGCAATACATATGGATCCAGAATCTCTGATCCTCTTGAATCCAGTTCTTCTGAGCGATGTCCCAACTCTGTCAACTAGGTATTCCTGGTCCCAAGATCCAGCCATCTGGTGGAGGCCCCGGCATCATCAGCGCACCACTCACCAACTCCTGTCTCTGATCAGTCGGAGTCAGGTCATGTGATACCACTTACCCTGCCAACTCCTATTCGTGAGACAAAAATGACCTGGCACCAGCAATCTGGTAAAGAACTGTTAGCCCAGTCAGAGCTTCCAGAATTACCTGGATGTTGTCATGACCTCGCAAAGCTGCACTAATGCCCAAGGAACCAATGGGTCCCACTTCTCTATTCCTATGACCTCAGTCATTGGTCATATGAGGGCTTCTGGAATCCATACTTTGGGGCATCAGAGTATGAGGTCCCTGTACATCACCCCTAGCAATGGTTTTCCAGAGAGGAGTCAGAGTCCCCACAGGAGCCTTTGATTGAGGAGACCGTACAGCTGGTACCACTGGATCCACCAGGAGCTTGTTCTTTGTCCTCCCTGAATGAAGTAATGACACCAGCCTCTCCCTCACCTCTGCACAACTACAAGCAGTACCATGAACTCCCAAGGAGGATCACTGAATCTCTTCAGATCCCACTGGAGGAGGTTCAGGATCCTACCCACATACTCCTGGACATCCTCCAGGCAAACCTCCCTCTAAGGTGGCCCTTTGTATCAATGAGACCATTATGGAGTCCATTAAGTCAGTTTGGCACAGGCCTGCTACCTGTACCCTGACCCCTAATAGAGTCAAGACAAAGTATGTAGTTCCCTTCAAGGAAGCAGGATATTTGCTTTCCTACCCTAGTCTTAACTCAGTCGTAGTCCAGGCAGTTACAGAACAGAGTAGGCTGCAGTAGCCCAGGTCCACCCCTCTGGAAACCAAGAGATTGGATCTCTTTGGCAGAAAGAATTTCTCTTTGACCAGCCTATTATTCCACATAATAAATTACCATGTGTTGATATCAAAGCACAGCTTCATTAACTACAGCAAGTTGTTGGAATTTCCTCATAAATTGCCACAGGAATACAGTCCAAAAGAAATCTGATGAGGTTCAACAAGGACAAGTGCAGAGTGCACTTAGGACGGAAGCATCCCATGCACCGCTACAGACTAGGGACCGAATGGCTAGGCAGCAGTTCCGCGGAAAAGGACCTAGGGGTTACAGTGGACGAGAAGCTGGATATGAGTCAGCAGTGTGCCCTTGTTGCCAAGAAGGCCAATGGCATTTTGGGATGTATCTGTAGGGGCATTGCCAGCAGATCGAGGGATGTGATCGTCCCCCTCTATTCAACATTGGTGAGGCCTCATATGGAGTACTGTGTCCAGTTTTGGGCCCCACACTACAAGAAGGATGTGGAAAAACTGGAAAGAGTCCAGCGGAGGGCAACAAAAATGATTAGGGGACTGGAACACAGGACTTATGATGAGAGGCTGAGGGAACTGGGATTGTTTAGTCTGCGGAAGAAAAGAATGAGGGGGGATTTGATAGCTTCTTTCAACTACCTGAAAGGGGGTCCCAGAGAGGATGGCTCTAGACTGTTCTCAGTGGTAGCAGATGACAGAACAAGGAGTAATGGTCTCAAGTTGCAGTGGGGGAGGTTTAGGTTGGATATTAGGAAAAACTTTTTCACTCGGAGGGTGGTGAAACACTGGAATGCGTTACCTAGGGAGGTGGTGGAATCTCCTTCCTTAGAAGTTTTTAAGGTCAGGCTTGACAAAGCCCAGGCTGGGATGATTTAGTTGGGGATTGGCCCTGGTTTGAGCAGGGGGTTGGACAAATGACCTCCTGAGGTCCCTTCCAACCCTGATATTCTATGATTCTATGATTGTGGACGAGCGAAAACTGGTCACGAGATCTTCCATCCAAGTGTCCCTTGTGCAGTGAACACTGTGTCACATTCTAGAGCTACCTCAGTAGACGTGAGATGAGCTTCATGGTTGCAGGCCTCAGGGTTCCTTACGGAGGTGCAGGTGATGGTAAAGGATCTCCCTTTCAAGGACAACATTTTTAGTGAAAAAATAGGTGTCCTTGCATACTCTCAAGGACTCTCGTGCTACCCCCACTCCCTGGGGATATATATCCCAGCAGCCCATAGAAAATATTTCAGGCTTCCTCCTCCTAGATACCACCTGAGTATTTTTTCTGGCAAAGACTTCTGAGCCCTCCAGAAAATGACAGAGGGTCCAGCATGGCAGACATGCAGCACCACACTCCTCCTCCCTTCAGCCCCAGCCAAGAAGGCATTTTGATGGGAGGTCGAAGAGCTATCAATAAGTCTCTGTAACACCTGTTACCTTCTCCCCATTTGGTGGCTGCCTAGCCCATTTTCTTTCAATGTGGCACCTTATCAAGTTGGACACATGGGTCTTGGACATCATATTGACCAGCTACACACTAGAGTCCCTGTCTCCCACCCCCCTCCAAAGCCCCAGTCACCATCCATTTTCAGAGACCCCCCCCTCATGAGAGGATTCTCAAACAAACAGCTGAGGTCAATACAGCCTGTACCCCCCCTCGTCAAAGGGGGAAGGAAGGGCTTTGACACCAGATATTTCCTTACCCCCACCCTGCACCTTGGATAGCTGAATGTCTCAGGATGACCACTTAAGCCTCAATAATCCCCTCCCTGAATGAAGGCTATTGGTTTGTGGCCCTGGATTTGAAGGACATGTATTTTCTCAATTAGATATTTACATAGGTCACAGGAGGGTCCTGTGGTTCACTTTGGGTGTAGAGCACTTCTGGTACAGTGCCTCTCGATGGGCCTAAGGGTTTTTACTAACATACTCGCTGTGATGGCTGCATGACTTCGCAAGCAAGGCAACCTAATATTTCCCTACCTGGATGATTGGCTTCTCATGGGTCAGTCATATCAAGCAGCGAACACCTCCTCACTTGAACTTTTTCATGCTCTGGGGCTGCAAGTAAGTGCAGAAAAGTCTACATTAACCCTTACACAAGTTATAGAATTTTTTGGAGTGAATCTCAACTCAACCAGGGCAAGAGCTTGCTTACCTCAAGACCAGATCTTTGCTATGAGGGATCTCATTACCCAGCTTCATCTCAGCCGTCAGACGACAACCTGGTCCTGCCTGGCCCTGCTAGGCCATATGTCCGCATCCACCTCCCTATTTACAAGGCTACATTTACAGTGCTTTCAGAACTGGCTTAGGATGGTCTATGCTCCAAGCAGAGACTCCTTGAACAAAAAGGTCTCTCTTCCCCCGAATGTGCTTTTGTCGCTTACCTGGTGGAAAGGAGAAAGTGGCGGGGGGGGGGGGTCCCCTGAAAGACTCTCATCGTGGTTGCCTACCATGCTGGGATAGAGAGCACATCTAGACAATCATACAGCTCAGTGTTCCTGGTTTCTGCAGGCATGCATGTTGTATATCAACCTTTTCAAGCTTCAAGCAGTTCACGAGGCATGCGAGGCATTCCTCCTCATTAATCGGTCTACACACGTCCAAGTCAGATCAGACATGACCACTGTGTACCACAGAGGTCTGCCCCACTCTGCAGAGAAGTGGTCCAGCTGTGAAACTGGTGCATCTGGCATCAGACTATCCTTTTGGCAGT
The DNA here is from genome assembly GCF_965140295.1 of Lepidochelys olivacea. Classification (NCBI taxonomy): domain Eukaryota; kingdom Metazoa; phylum Chordata; order Testudines; family Cheloniidae; genus Lepidochelys; species Lepidochelys olivacea. The sequence continues at coordinate 35,650,722 of NC_140411.1, read as the reverse complement.
ACACAATCCACCCATCAGTAATGTAGTACATTTTCTGTCTCTGGGATACCCCATCCTGAGACCTCTTTGCAAACCAGCAGAACAAAAAGTGCCAAGCATATTGTTCCCAAGCCACCCAAGGCTTCAGCATCAGAGGGTCACCTCCCTGATGCAATGGTCAGACTTGTTAAGGTACACCTTCCCTGCCATACCCTTTCTACCTCCCATCCTCGGGAAGATCAAGTTGGATGAGGCAGCACTGATCCTGATAGCTCTCTAGTGGCTGCGAGAATTCAGGTTCACCACCTTCCTACAGTTGGCCTCTCGCCCATGCATTCACCTTCAGTCGTTCCCGCACCTACTGTCTCAGAATAGAACACCTGCTGTCGCAGGGCCGTCCATCTCAGTGCAGCTTCCCTCCATCTGGTGGCATGTTTTTTGGATGGACGAGCATCCTTAACAATAGCAAAAGACCCTCTACAAGGAAGTGCTGTGCCACCAAGTGAAATGGGTTCTCCCTGTGGTGTCAGCAGCCCTGAGGAATCAGTAATCTCTCTAAATTTGGAATATCTTCTCTCGTTGAAGATATTGGGCCTGTCTATCCGGTCCCTAAGTATACATTTGGCAGCTATTGATGCCTTCCATTGTCCAGTGGAGGACGTCTCTGTGTTCACCCATCCCACTACTGTGAAGTGCCTGAAAGGTCTCATAAGCCATTCCTTCCTGTATCTAAACCTGTCCCTGTTAGGGACCTGAATATTGTTTTATTCCCCATTCTTATGAGCTGACCACTTGAATGCTTAGGATATGTCTACACAGCCTGCAGCAGCCAACCTCCCAGGGTTGACAGATTTGGGCTTATGGGGCTCACGCTACCATGCTAAAAATAGCTGTGTAGGTGTTATCGCTCAGTCACCTAGGGTGAGCTTCAGAGCCTGAGCTCCAGCCTTAGCCACAACTTCAAGTGCTGTCTACACAGCCATTTTTAGCGTAGTACCCCAAGCCCCACGAGCCGGAGTCTGTCACTCAGGGCTGAGAGGCTCACTACTGCCGGCTGTGAGGACATAGCCTGAGCCTCCTGCTCCCTTCTACACCTGTATATGAAGGTTGCCTTCCTGACAGCAATCCCATCTGCTAGGAGAGTAAGTGAGCTTGGGGCCCTTATGGCAGAGCCTCCATGCATAGTCTTTCACAGAGATAAAATATCTTTAAGGTTACACCCCAAATTCATCCGCAAGGTGCCTTCTGAATTTCACCTAAACCAAATGGTTCACCTTCCCATATTCTACCCAAAGCCTCACCATAGCTTGAAGGACAGGAAGCTCCACTCACTTGACATACACAGGGCTCTGGCCTCTACTTACACAAGACAAAACCTTTCTGGAAATCTCCAAGGTTACTTGTCACTCTTGCTGAAAGAATGAAAGGGGAAGCTGTCTCTTCCCAAGGACTGTCTCTTCCCAATGGATTTCCACCTGTATCCTCTTTGGTTATGATCTTATGGAAAGCCCTCCTCAGGCTGTCAGGACCCACTTGATTAGAGCAGAAGCAGCCTCGGTAGCTTCCCTGCAGGGGATGCCTCTCAGAGTGATATAGAGCAGCAACTTGGGCCTCCGTTCACACCTTCACTAGGCATTACACACTAGTTCAGGCTTCAGCTGGAGCTGCTCCCTTCGGTTTAGTGATCCTCCAGTCCATGATGCAGGATGTTTCCTTGTACCGTCCTTCTAACTGATGCTGTTTGGGACTCATCCACAGCGAATACCCCTGGGGAGGAGCACTGGAGTTCACTGAGATGTGTGATCCCTGTGGGTATTCACGATCCACCCTCATTCCCCTCTGCTCAGGGTCTCTTTGGATTCATAGTAGAGCTGTGGTGCTTTGGTAGAGCTGTGGTGAGGCTTCATGGTGAGGCTGTTTGTCAGGAGCACAAAGATGCACAGGGTGCAGGTGTGGACCCAGGGACACTGCTGTTGAAGAATTTGTGGTCCTGTATGCATGGAGCGCATACATATCCACAGTGTATACCCATAAGGACCACACATCTCGAAGAATTCCAGTTACTATAAGGTAAATAACCTTCCTTTATCATTATAGAGATGGTAGCTGAAGCCATGGCAGTGGATGTGATAGTACAGAGAGAGGGTGGAAACACAGAAGAGTGTTAGCATCAATACAATTACAAAACAAATGGGTGTTAGTAGCTAGACACGGCCACTCTTCTTGCAAGTGCTATTAACTGTGTTCTCTTTCACCCTTTAGAACTAAAGTGAACATCTGTGAACTATGAGTAAGGCTAAGATTTTGTTACGGTTTTATTTTAAAAAAGCCAGAGACAGGTCATGGGCAATAAACAAAAAATTAATGGAAGCCCGTGACCTGTCCCTGACTTTTACTAAAAATAATTGTGACAAAATGGGGTGGGAGGGGGAGGCCAGCACTCACCACTGCTGCGGCTCTGGGGTCCCCCAGGCGCTCATGGTGGCTCGGAGATCCAAGGCCCACCCACATTGGCTGAGAGTGCCGGGGTCCTCCTCCAGCATCCCACGGCAGCTGGAAGCTGCAGGGACCCCCTACCATGGCTTGGAGCTCTGGGGCTGGCAGCTAGGAGCTGCTGGGGGCACTACTGCTTGTGGCAGCTGAGAGCTCCAGGGCCCCAGCTGACTGAAAGCCCCAGGGCTGAAGTGGAAAATGTGATGGAGGTCTCTGGAATCCACGGATTCCGTGACCTCCCTGATATAATCTTAGCCTTAACCATGGGTGGTGGGTATAAAAGGCCTTCGGGGGGGTGGGGGGGACTAAGCCTCCCCAAACAGGATGCGGTGCACCTCCCTCTGGAGGCATGCCGCCGGCCTGTCACCTTTGGATCGCCACCGCTGAAAAGGGGCCCGGGCCATGGCCCCACCTGCAGTCCACCTCGCTCCCGCATTCCACTCTTCCCCCATGGCCCCACCCACACTGCTCCTCTTCCCACCCCCAGTCTGCCTCTTCCCCCGAGGTCTTCCCACCCACCACTCGTGCTTCTCTTCCCCTTTCACATGTGCCCCGCCAGCCTGGCTCTCGCACTTCTCCACTGCTTCCCCTGTGGGGCCCATCCCGTGCCCGCCGCTCATGCTTCTCCGCCGCTTTCCCCGCCCGCCTCTCAGGCCTCTCCACCACTTTCCCCCTCATCCCCTCCTGCCCACCGCTCACTCTGCTCTGCCGCTTCCCCCACGCACCCCTCTCCCTCACACTTGCCATTTGTGCCCTCTTTGCCCTCTGAGAAGGCAGAGAGGTGCAGGTGATGGGCTGGGGGCCCTGCTGGGGATGGGGGCGAAGAGAGGCACAGGCAGCAGGGGAAGACACGTGAGTGGTGGGGGGCAAGCAGGGGGGGCATGCAGGGGCAGGCCTTGGCACAGAGCAGGGGGCAGGGCCTTGGTCCGGTGGCACACCCCACTTCTAGGGAGCTTCCAGCGTTCAGGAACAGCCTCCCCAAATGTGAGATTCATGCACCGGGCATGCTTAACTATGAGATATTAGCGGGATATTGAATATGGCTACATTTATGTTTATCCTCAGAGGACATTCATAGATTTAAGACCAGAAGAGACCACTATGGTCCTCTAGTCTGATCTCTTAAGTAGCACTGGTCATAGAATTTCACCCAACGATTCCCACAGTGGAAGGAATTGCTCTTCCCTGCTACTTTGTCTACACTAAGAAATCCATAATCAAAACTCACCCCCACTATACTTTCACCAGTAGAAACTGTAGTGCAAGTAGGGCGTCAGTGCTAGATTAGACACTGGCGTAGATGCCTGAGTCCTGTTTAGACTACAGCTTCCACTGCTTTTATTATTGGTGGCAAGTGATTGCTATGAATTGCTTTCATAGAGTCATAGAGTTTAAATACAGAAGGGCTCATTATATTGTCTAGTCTGGCCTTCTGTATATCAGAGACCTTTAAATTCCACCCATTTTCCCCTATACCTAGCCCAATAACCCGTGTCTGGCTAAAAAAGTTTCCAGAAAGGCATCAGGTCTTGATTTGAAGCCATCAAGAGATGGAAATCTGCCCTTGATAGTGGATCCTTCCCTTGGTCATTTGTTCCAATGTTTAATTATCCTCACTTTTAAAAAATTGTGTCTAATTTTTAATGGAAATTTGTCTTCAGCTTCCAGCCATTAGCTCTTGTTTATGCATTTCTCTGCTAGATTAAAGAGTGCTTAAGTACCCGGGATTTTCTCCTTATGAAGGTATTTATACACTGTAAGCATGTAACCTCTCAATCTTTTTCATAAACTAAACAGATTGAATTCTTTAAGTCTGTCACTGCAAGACATATTCTCCCACCTTCGAAGCATTTTTTTCTGCATCCTTTCCAGTTTTTCAACGTCTTTAAAAAATGCAGCCATCAGAACTGTATGCAGTGTTCCAATATTGGTCAAAGCAATACCCTATACAGAGGTATAATCACCTCCCTACTTCTACTCATTACTTCCTGTTTATATTTCAAAGGACCACATTAGCCTGTTTTTCCACAGCACTGCAGGAGCTCTTGCTTATCCACTATGACCCCTAAATCCTTTTCCAGCAGCTGATCTTTTGGCCACATCAGAAGTCATTGCCTCAGAAGCTAGTGCTTAGACAGTGCTTGTTTTTCCCTTCTGAATTACTTTTTTCTCCTGCTTCTCATTAACATTCTGTTTTTCTTCAAATATTTTCAATGTATCCTAATTCCACACAAGCTCAGTGAGCAAGATCCTTTGGCAGGGTAGACCAGGCAAGCAGTCTTCCCCTCCCACCCGAGAAAAACTATGCAGGTGCCAGAGAGTCACCTGACCTTGAAATCTTTGAGCCATTTGAATACATCTACAAAGCAAAAATAAATAAATTGTGTAGCATGTTACTGTGCTGCAACAAAGTCACTTGTATGGAAAAGGTTACAAGGCTATAATAACCTTTTTTATATCGCCACTAAACACAAAATCCAGCTCAGTGGTTAAGTTTTCTATCTGATTCTGTTTTATTAGGGTAATGGTTTAATGGCCATGATTAATTCAGTGTTTTTATGTGATGAAGCGGGCATGGCTGTAGTTATACATGCTTTGTGAGAAAATAATCGGAAACGCTGAGCTGCCTTGCTTTGCTTAGTAGAGATTGACATGAAAACCAGGAGTTTATTACATTTTTCACCTGTCCAAAACCAAACACTTTTGGAATATTCTACTCCTTTTTATACCCTTAAATTCAGGACATGAAAAATACTATTGATGTCATGAAAACAAGAAGCAGGGAAGGGTGGTATCATGGAGTTACCTTCCTTGAATTATTCTAATTAATTGAATAGCACCTCACCTTTAAAGAAGTTTCGAGCAGGGGGTTGGACTAGATGACCTTCTGGGGTCCCTTCCAACCCTGATATTCTATGATTCTATGATTCTATGAAGTGACCAGCTAAACCCTAAAAATCTGTTTTATTGCCAGAGTAAAGGGTTTTCTTTCAACGACTGCGGTCACCAGAATTGGCCTTACTATTTTATTCTTTTCAGTTCTCCTGTATTTACCTGAACCTAAGATTATTTGATGGAAGCTAGACTGAAAGCTTGAAACATCAGCTCTGTGATCAGCTAGTAAAGCAGCCCAATTTCCATTTTGTTCAAACACTGCTTTCCTGTCTTGTCTGGGAAAGTGTCTGCCAATTCATTTTTCTCCTCTTATCAGCAAAGCGCATATACTGTGCTCATGTTTCTTAATACAAAACAGAGGGAAAATCCCCAAGCTGCCAGGAGGTCTGTTAGTGTAAATACTGCCCAGATCTCTGGTCTCATCCCACTGCATACACTTCATTTGCTCTAAAATGAAAAAGTAAATCTACCTTGCTGTGATCTTGCAAATGTCAATCATTTGAAATTGTTGGGTTTTGATTAAAGGCTTCTTTAAATAGAGAATTTTTATCGTGGGTTCAGCACCAGCAGCTGTATTTGATTTTAAAAGTGTGTTTCAAAATATCTTTGAAGCTCCAGTCCATTTTCAGCCCTGAAATAATCTCCACACGCCTATTGGAGTCTGTTCTTGAATGTTTCAAATGGCAACATGGCCCAGTAAAACTTCCTTTATGATGTATTGTTTACAGAGAGGCAGTTGGTATTTGAAAGCAGTTCAAACCCAGCAAACTTTGTGTTTTCTCTCTCGCTCATTCTCACTCTCTCTGTATGTATGTATATATATGGGATTAGAAGGAAGATAGAAGGGGGCTGGGGGAAGAAGGAAATGGAAAAAGCAAAGTCAGGCAGAGGAATGTGTGAATTCCTGAGAAGAAGGAGGGAGAATACAGAGGAGCATGAGAGGCAGTATGACCGCATGGGAAACGGGGAAGCAGACGTTCAGAGCTAGCAACCAACTGTCAGACAGAAAATAACGTCCTGAGTTCAACTTTTAGAATTGATTTCTTCTGGAATCATTAGTGTCCATGGGTTCTGAAGCGTTTTTCCCTGCCTTACGTCTGCTCCCTGCAGTCCCTGCCGCTCTTGGATGCTTGATCCACTCTGGAAGCTTCTGCTTTAACTGCATGACCCCACAGAAGTGGGGAGCGAGGCAGAGCTACGTGAGGCGGTACCATCTAGTGAAACACATTGGGCTGTCGTCTCCTAACTATGGGAGGTTCTGTACGTTTGTGCATCCAGAGGAACAGAGACACTTTTTCTAAAGTTACTGGAAGCATTCTGACAACTTTTGTGTTTCCAGGTGCTGAAATTCATCCCTGAGTCAGGCCATCCCAGGAGGAAGGGCAGAACCAAGAACAACATGGCCCTAGTGGATATTCAACTGGAGCATCATGAGCGCTGTGATTGTGTTTGCAGTTCAAGACCACCCCGATAAAAACAGAACAAAGCACACTATTTGCAGCTCACAGGACCTTTTATTTTAAGCAGGAGCCATCAAAGGACATTCTTCCACTGATAAGCAAACTTTGCTAGTAGCCTGCATTGCGATAAGCAAAAATGAATGCTGTGTTTCAGCATAGCTATATTGATTAGTGCCATGGCAGCTAAAAAGGTATATCATAGATTTGTGTTTTAGCAGCCAAGAATATAGAATTAAGTTTAGCAATATATGGGGACGGTTGAGATTTTCAAAGTTGACTATGGGACTTAACCGCACAGTTCCCACTGAAGTGTAATCAAAGCTGTGTAGCTAAATCCCCTTGCTGGCAGTGGAAAGTTCCACTGAGATATTTGAGCTAACCTTATATACCTGTCTCTCTCTCACTCTAACTCATCCACATCCAAATTCTGCACTCATTTATACCTGCTCAACTCCACTGAAGTCAGTAGGGCTACATGAATGTAAATGAAGACTGAATTCAATCCAATATTTATACATAATGGTTATCCAGTTTAATCCAGCTCCTAGGTGGAACATCCCCTTGCTCCTTTGAAACACACACATGGCAAATAGAAAACAACATGAAATAAATCTAGTGTGAAGTCAAATTGTGCAGATGGATTCAAGCAACACACTGAAATCAGCTGGTGATTTGCACAAGGATATGAACCTGAGTGCCACCATTTCCCATTGAAGTCCTGCCACCTAGTAAGAGTTGTGTATAATTTCTCAGGATCGGGCCCTTGGACATTTTCTTCTTCCCTGTGTTTCTAGGTAGACAGTCAAAACGGAACATCTTGGTTGCTGAAAATACCCACTCTTCTTGCATGTATATTCAAGTTGGAAACAAAACTTCAGTGTTCTAGCTTTTAGAGAACAGATGAAATATCACTGTTGTTTTGTTTGTATTTTTTAAAGTAAGGAATACTATAACCTTGCCAGTATATACACTAATCTTAGTTGTTTGACTTTAGTAGTATATCTTGCCATGATCAAACTCTTGGCACTGAATATCTCTTGGACTGCATTTTGCTGAGGCATATTAATTCATTACGCCACACCTGTCTTTTGAAAAATTTGTCAGCATTCATTAATTTTCGCAAAAAGAATTATTCACCTCTTGATAAAATAAGCACCTTAAAAGCTACAGCATAGCTTCCTATGCCTATTAAAATATCAACGGGCTCTGACTAAAAAAAAAGGGGGGATGGGGGGAAATGCTGTCCAAACTAGCTTTAAACACTCTGAGATACTGCTCTGAAAGTTGTCCAGTGTAAAAAGTATGCTAGGTATAAATCTGGATCTGGAAGAGAACTGAACTTTTGATTGTGAATGTAATAGAGAAAATGGAGTGGAACATTTAATGGCCATGGATCTCTATTTAATAGTATACTAAAGCTGCATTTGTTCTGTTTTATGTGTGTTGCCTCTGTGTTCTTGTCTGTCAGAAAGAGAGAAGTAGTCTTACAATAGTATTTCATACATTAGCTGAAATTGGCACATGCAATCACATAATATTGAGAACTTTTAAACTATTGGGTTTTAGTAATAAAATCAGAGCTATAGTTAAAAAAAAATGCCCTAAAGTTCTGAATTAGTTCCTTCATCAAGTAAAATCCGTTACCTGATCTTTGTTTTTATAACTTTATCAACCCTTTCCAGAAACGTACCCTATAAATATTGTGAGTATTACTTTCTCTACTCTAGTTGAACATTTGAGATGTTTTTGTTTTGATATTTTAAAAATATATTTATATTAATTTTTCCTCTCTGGCTCCCAAAAGTCTATTTTAAAAGGCACTTGAAGACTGAAATGGGAGGTGATTCATCATTTTTCAAAGCAATTCACTTTAAAGAACAGCATTGAGACCAAAGATTGCCAGATATATTAGTTATGTCAGGGTTGTTCAAAGGCAGCTTCATTCTTTTTCTGTCTCTAGCTCAATAAGAAGTGTGGCCAATCTTACTTATTTTGGAAAAATCTGTATTTGACACCAGTACAACCACTCTCCTTACTGGGCATTCCTGACTGAGCTGTGGCAGGAACAGGCCTGGTCTTCAGTTTGTGGATTTTTTTTATGAGCACGTGGTTTCATGTTACTTTTTGCTTTGTCTTATTCATTGATTCCCAACCCTTTGGGAAGCTCTGCCAGTTTATCTGACTAAGTTCTCAGCTGTGCCAACCAAAGACTGCAAAAGCCAATTAAGTGCAGGCAATAATGGTACGCCAGGGCTCAGCACAGAAGCTTTGCATTTGAGTAAGAAGGAATCTAGTGTGAGACGTCAGTGGGACTACTTACTAGTTTAACGTTAGGCATTCGTTTAACTACTTTGCTGAACTGGGGATTAAGTGGAAAAAAAAGCCCTCCTGTTACACTTCGCACTGATTGAGAATCAGTGAGCAAATGGCTACCAGTTGTCATCATTTGCTATGAAGATCATGGTTTCCATGCCACAGGCCAGTGCAGAATAAATAGGATTCAAATTTGTGCTTTGTGTTGAAGTGGTAAGGAGAATAATGTGTAGCGTGACTGAACAAAACAAAGCTTCTAATAAACCATGATCCAAGCTGCAATAACCCATGATAGAGTCAAACAGCAGAAACACCCTAGCTTTTTATTTATTGCCAGAAAATGCAAAGAGGCATGTTTCTCTCTCCTTTATTTTTTCTTTCATTGTACTTTGTAATAGCTTCTACATTTGTAATAGCTTCTACACTGATTATGTATTATTTTTAACTTAAAAATCACCTTTCTTCACACACAAAAAAAACAGCTAGATTTTTTTAATGGTCCAAGGAATTTGAAACCCAAAATATAAATACAATTTTCAAAGGAACCATAAATAGAGCCATAATTTCAAGCAACTCACTACTTTTTTATTTTGTGTAATCTTCTAGGATAGATCGTACTTTCTCAAGTGCAATTTATATATATATTGTTATCAGTTAAATGCAGCTTTTATAGAAAGGCTTTTCTACCGCATTCAATATATAATATTTTTCTTTTTTTTCTTGATGAAAAATAAATACTGCTTTTGAAAGAAGCAATTTGGAGTGATTTTTGGGAGCATAATTAAAAGGTGCACAGATTAACTTGAGGTCAATAACACAAGATGTTTTTGACTGTTTGACCCAGAGAGGATGGAGTGATCTCAGCTAGTGCCTTCAGGAGTGATTCCCATGAGGAGCTTCAGGAGTCCTTGGGACATGAGGGAAGGTGTGACATGCCTTGTTGGAATGATCCAGCACGTTGTCCTCACCGCAGCGGGCCAGCAGAGCCATGGACCCACTGCCTCCCCAATAGTTCCCTGCCCTTCTTTGGGTTGACTGGAGCCCCTGGGGGTCCTAGAAGTGAGCATGTTCTCGAGGCCATAGCTGTGCCTAATTTGTGCCTGAGGAGGGTAAAGAGGGAAAGCTCCTTAAAACCTTTGCACCCCTGTCCCTCACTTAGAGTTGCTAACTTTCTAATTGCACAAAACTGACCGCCACTTCTCTGAGGCCACACCCCTCCCCCATCCCCCCTCCCTCCATCCTTGCTTTTCCAAACCCTCACTCACTTTCACCAGGTTGGGGTACAGGAGGGGGTGAGGGCTCTAGCTGGGGGTGTGGGCTCCAGGGTGGGGACCAGAAATGAGGGGTTCTGGGTGTGGGAGGGGGCTCCAGGCTGAGGCAGGGGGTTGGAGTGTGAACTCTGGGAGGGAGTTTGGGTGTGGGAGGGGGCTCAGGGCTGGGACAGGAGGTTGGTGTGGGCAGGAATGTGGGTTGTGGGTTCTGGGAGGGAGTTAAGGTGCGGAAGGGGGTTCTGACCTGAGGCAGAGGGTTCGGTGTGGGAGGTGAGGATTCCAGCTGGTAGCGCAGGCTCCAGGGTGCGGCCAGAAATGAGGGGGTTCAGGGTCCAGGAGGGGACTCAGGGCTTGGCCAGGGGGTTGGGGTACGGGAGGGAGTGCAGGGTATGGGCTCTGTGAGGGAGTTAGGGTGTGGGAGGGGGCTCAGGGCCAGGGCAGGGGGTTGGGGTGTGGCAGGGGGTGAGGGGTGTGGGCTCTGGGAGGGAGTTTGGGTGCAGGAGGGGTTCTGACCTGGGGCAGGGGCTGGGGTGCAGGAGGGCATTCGGCGTATGAGCTGCTGGTGGCACTTACCTCAGGTGGCTCTTGGAAGCAGCCATCATGTCCGGCTCCTAGGCGGAGCACCAGGAGGCTCTTCGCACTGGTGCGTCCAGAGGTGCTGCTCCTGCAGTTCCCATTGGCCGTGGTTCCCAATCAATGGGAGCTGCAGAGCCGGTGCTCAGGATGGGGGCAGCATGCGGAGCCCCTGTGGCCACCCCTGCACCTAAGAGCCGGATGCCATCCACTTCCAGGAGCCACGCGGAGCCAGGGCAGGCAGGGAGCCTGCCTAAGTCCTGCTGCACTACCAACTGGGCTTTTAGTGGTCCAGTCAACAGTGCTGACTGGAGCCACCAGGGTCCCTTTTCAACTGGGTGTTCCAATCGAAAACCGGACGCTTGGCAACCCTACCCCTACTAGACGCAAATGCACATAAGCTGTCCTTCTGCATATAGTTCAATGTCAAACAACCAATTTAACAATGTTCAGTTACTGAAAATTGCTACATGAACCCCCAATATTAGTAGATGTGGGTGTAGCACTGAGACCTTTATTTGGTTTGTACTAAACCCTTACTCAGGCAAACTCCAGTGTTTGAGGGCAAACGCTGATTAAGGGCACCAGGATTTTGCCAAATTAATTCTGCAGCTTGTAACTATAGCATTATCTAATAAAGATACTGGCCTACAATTCTACAATCCAATCCAGCAGCCCTTGCTCACACAAGTAGCCCTTATTCACTTAAGTATCTCCATTGACTTCACTGGAACGAGGTGCATGAGACAGAACTACCCACATGAGCAAGGGTTGCATAATTAAACCCTTATTTTCAGGCATCCTCGTTCAAGAAGGGAATCATGCTTCCTCTTTTTCAACACAACCATCCAAAACTAGAACCATTTCCTAAAAGGGGGGTTATTCCTGGTCTACAATGAACTAAAGCAATGGTGTCACGGAGTCCCCAGGCAATGCTCTGGAACTGCTCCCTACACAAAGCCAGTCAGGACTCTGGTGAAGTCTCCTCTCTTGGAGCAGACTGTCTTCAGGGCAAGAAGCTCACACGGCTTCCACCTTCCTGGGTCTGACCTCAGAGCATTCAGCATCCTCTGCCCCTCCTTGCGCTTCCCACAGCGAGTCCACCCAGGCGGGGTCCTGGGGAAGCCAGAGGGTCCTGCACCCCAACGTCACAGTCAGACGTGACATCTCAGCCAGCCAGTACAACAGAGTTTATTAGATGACAGGAACATTTGTCTAAAACAGAGCTTGTAGGTACAGAGAACAGGACCTCTCAGCTGGGTCCATTTTGGGGGGCAGTGAGCCAGACAACCATGTCTGCACTTCACTCCATGTCCCCAGCCAGCCCCAAACTGAAACTCATTTCAGCCCCTCCACCTCTGGGCTTTGTCCCTTTCCCGGGCCTGGAGGTCACCTGATTCCTTTGTTCTCCAACGCTTTAGCTCTCACCTGCAGGGGGGAAGGGCCCAGGCCATCAATTGCCAGGAGACAGAGTGTCAGCCATTTATGTACACTGGTCCTTTGCTTTCACAATTACACCCCCTTATCCCACCACCTAGAGACTTAAGAAATGCCTAGGGGAAACTGAGGCACCCCTACAGTATTCAGAGGAAACATTAAGAACAGTCCCACTTCGTCACAAATGTTAATTGGACTTAGAGAAAATATTTGCCCTTCACAAATGCATAGTGTCCCTCAGCTTGTCTGAAACTGAACAACAGCTGCCCAGTGTACAAGGATGGCATGTAACTCTGTCCTTACATTGTTACATAATGGATACACTCTCTAACTTTATCAGATTGTCCTTGTACGTATGTATGTAACAATGCTTTTATAAATATTCTACACCAGGCCAAGCAGTTATATTTCTATTCAGCTGACACAGTGTACGGTATCTATGTTCATTTTGTAACTGATGTCCTTTTGGAAAACTAACCATTTTTTGAAAATGCTGCATCTAGCTTCATTTAGAAAGAACATGCAGTATTCTTTCAGTCAACTTAATATACATTCAAAATCCTGTGATACAATAGCATCATACAAATGCCCTTAATATTTTTCTTGCTCTCTTAGGGAATGTGTACTTCCTCAGTTATAGTGCTGCAATGCTAATTCAACAGATGCCCAATTTGTGAGTAGTCTCTTAGGGACTTCAATGCAGCAGTTAATGAATATGCAGAAATTAGTATTGTGATCTCTTAATCTAGGAAATACAACTTTGTTTATTGACAATCCTGTTCAAATATGCTAGGACACAGAACATTTATAATTTATCTGGTTATTGACATTCCTTCAAAATCTGCCTTAAGTGTTTAAAATGCAAATTAGAGCCTGCATTTTCTTGCAAAGACTTCTCTGGCAAATGGAAATTCCAAAGCAGCTAATATGTGGCCATCAATAGTAGAAAAGGAATGTTTAGACTCTGAAGACAAATTAACTTTGGGAACCAGAGAAATTCTGCGTTTTTCTGAAATTCACTTGTAGCTGGCAGATATGCTGTTGGAAATGGAGTTTTCGGAAAACACCTTATTTATAGACATAGTGCTCAAATAAAGTTACTGCAGTACAGATATAATGGAACTAATTACACAGCACAAGCCTATTGTACTAGGTATTCCAAGTTCTAAGCCAAAGAAGGCTTTACTGTTCAGTTGAAAGAATTTGGGTTTCAAGATTATTATACAAAGAACTGAATACTTAAAAATAATTGGTTTGGTGACATGGGATGTCTATCTCCATCTTGGCAAAATGAAAGTTATCTCATGTACCGTACAAAGAAACAGTGCAGTATTCTTCCTGCAAGGGTGAAGCACTGGTATGTAACACACTTCAGTCGTGTCAGCACCTTAAAAAAAATTGGAAACACTATATTCACAAAGCTGCATGTCCGCTAATAGAGAAGTCGCAGAGCAAATGTTAGCAATTCAGAACATCAAGCAGCCAGTCCTTGTAGGCTATACCTTCTACAAACTATGAATTTGGGATGGCCGGTTGTGACAAGTATAATTAAGCTGCCATGTTTTCCATGGCAACTGTGCCCATTTTCCTCTGAAAAATATGTCAAATAAAGAATTTTGGTTGATATCCAGGCTTTGAGTATTTACTGGTTCTTTATTACTGCTCTTCACATTGTGTTTCAATATTGAGAAGCAGTCCAGGACACGGTGCATAGGAGAAGGAACAGAGTTTGCTTTGTTGAACTGAACCATAGAAATTAGAAATAGAGAAAGCTCTGACATGGGCTAGATTTTGCTCCCACTGAGGTCAATAGGTGTTTTGTCAATGGCTTCAATGGGGCAAGATCAGGCCGTAGGTCATCTAGTCTGCTGTTGTTTTTGGATTTTTCAGGAGTTAAAAAGTCTAAAGCCCTCCCACAGCACAACCAATTTTACCCAAATTCAAGGAGCGGTGATAAGGGTGAGGGGGATGAACATGGGGTGGTGATGAGGATATCCAGGGACTAAACTTTCTGAAAGGATGATTTTTTTCCTCTTACCTGCGTGGTAGGTGCCTGATCCACTAACCTAATGGAACCTGCTTGGCAAAATTAGTCTCCTGGGCCCAGCTCCTCAAAGGTATTTAGGCACCGAACTTCCAGTAGTTATTAATATTTTCAACTAAGAAAGGCTTTCAAAAAAGTTCTTTCAGGACTTCTCAGCTTTTAGAAAGTGGTTCTCATGCTAAATCCTGGGAAAGCAGATTCTCTAAAGTCAGAGTCTAAGATATGGAACACACTCAAGAGCAGACTTATAAGAGCATTCCCTAAAATATGGAGTAGATCTCTGAGAGTACCTAAAATATGGAACACACTCTATGGAACACTGAGAGTATTCCTAAAATATGGAGTAGATCTCTGAGTGTACCAAATACCAAAGAGACCTAATCTAAGCCATTTGGTTGTAATATACAGATGACATTCATGGTAACCTTTACTTATAACCACCAAGACTCAGATTCTGCCACTAATTTCTTTCAAAAGGTCAAACACGGATTCACATTCCCTCAGGAAACATATGCTAGCAATAGTTCAGAAGTCATAATTTCAATATTCATTAAAATACACATAAGCAAAATACTGTATTTTACTCAATTAAACTACATCTGAATTCCAATTAAACTTATGGTTATTAAATCAAGATAAAACCATGTAGGTTTATGTGAAGGACTGCTTGCTATTAAATCTAAATGAAGACCCCTGGGTCCAAATTAA
The DNA here is from genome assembly GCF_965140295.1 of Lepidochelys olivacea. Classification (NCBI taxonomy): domain Eukaryota; kingdom Metazoa; phylum Chordata; order Testudines; family Cheloniidae; genus Lepidochelys; species Lepidochelys olivacea. The sequence continues at coordinate 35,635,549 of NC_140411.1, read as the reverse complement.
AGCCTGTACACAAAAAGGTAAGCAAATTAGCTTTATTCATATATGCATCTAGCACATATCTAAAAACTTTGGACTTGAAAACCCAGACTAAGTCATCAAGTTTATTCATTGAAATAGTCCTCAGTAAATCTTTCCACATAAAGCTAATTCAAGGCACAACTAAAGATTAGTTTCTGGGTCGTGCTCTCACTATCCTATTGTACTGGGCTCCTTCCCATGGGAAGTACACCTTTTATTTTATCTGCAGACATAGGTACATTTGTCCAACAGACATGTTAACACTGTATGTAACAAAAACTTTATCAAGGATTAAAACTTCTGTTCTTCCCTTTGCCTGCCAAACTATAGATGTTGAGCCTGTAGCCCAGAAAGCAGTGACTAAGTATAAGGAGGTTAACTTGGATGTGTGAATTATTTTGGCATATGTTTGCTAACGTTTCAGGCACACAACAGTTTGCTTTCAACTTTTGACACATGTTGTTATCTTTGTACTTAGGAACAACGAGGAGTCCGCTGGCACCTTAAAGACTAACAGATTTATTTGGGCATAAGCTTTTGTGGGAAAAATCCACTTTATCTGTAATTTTCACTCCATGCATCTGAAGAAGTGGACTTTTTTACCCATGAAAGTTTATGCCCAAATAAAGCTTAGTCTTTAGAATCATAGAATATTAGGATTGGAAGGGACCTCAGGAGGTCACCTAGTCCAAAGCCACCCGGTGCCACCAGACTCCTCGTTGTTTTTGTGTGTACAGATTAACATGGCTAGCCCTCTGATACTTTTTACACAGGGCCATTTCAGCTGCTCATTAACACATACAAGCTGGCAAAATGAAAATCAACCTATAACTTGCACTTGTGGTGAATTGGCTAAGCAGAAAACTGTCATTCCCATCAACCCACTGACCTGTGACACTGTAGGTCACTGATACAAGTCACACTCCTGCCCTGACCAATAGTAGGAGGAGGTGGCCATCCACCAGACAAGGAGGAGGATGCTCAACATGGGGTTGCTCTGCAACTGTGGGCCTGTTTCTTATCACTCATTGCCTCACATCTTCAGGCAGAGTTGTTCTGGGCAGACTCCAACGGCTCCTTCGACTCCTCTGAAGAGCAGTGACCACTGTCCTATCCAGGATTCTCTGCTCAGGGTCCTCAACTAATTCATAGACTTCAAGTCCAGAAGGGACCATCATACTCATCTAGTCTGACCGCCTGTATATCACAGGCCACAGAACCTCATCCACCACTCCTGCATTAGGCCCATAACCCACTGGCTGAGTTACTGTAGGGCTCATTTCTAGATTTAAAGACTTCAAGGTTCAGAGAATACACCATTTATTCTAGTTCAAACTAGCAAGTGACCCATGCCCCACACTGCAGAGGATGGCCACAAAATGCAGGGTGTCTGCCGATCTGACCTGGGGAAAATTCCTTCCTAACCCCAAATGTAGCAATCAGTTAGATCCCAAGTATGTGGGCGAAACTCTCCAGCCAGACCACATAGGAAAGAATTCTCTGTAGTAACTCGGAGCCCTCCTCATATAGTGTCCCATCACCCATCAGTGGAGATATTTGCTCATACCCGTTGTAGGTAACGTCATCATTACCATCCTCTCCACAAATTTATCAAGCTAAGTCTTGAACCAAGTTAGGTTTTCTCCCCTTACCCCCACTGCTCCCCTCAGAAGGCTGTTCCAGAACTCACGCCTCTGGTGGACTTCATCAAATTTCAAGCCTGAACTTGTTGATGGCCAGTTTATATCCATTTGTTCTTTTGCTAACATTGGCCTTTAAATTAAATAACTCTGCTCACTCCCTGGTGTTTATCCCTCTGATTTATTTATAGAGAGCAGTCATATCTCCCCTCAGCCTTCGTTTGGTTATGCTAAACAAGCCGAGCTCTTTAAGTTTTGTCTTGTGAGGGAGGTTCTCCATTCCTCTTATCATCCTAGTAGCCGTTCTCTGTTCAAATCTGAATTACCTATTTACCTTTAATAAAAGGAAGTCTAGGTTGGATTTTAGGAAATACTATTTCACTAGGAGGGTGGTGAAGCACTGGAATGGGTTACCTAGGGAGGTGGTAGAATCTCCATCCTTAGAGGTTTTTAAGGCCCAACTTGACAAAGCCCTGGCTGGGATGCTTTAGCTGGGGTTGCTCCTGCTTTGAGCAGGGGTTTGGACTAGATGACCTCCTGAGGGCTCTTCCAACCCTAATCTATGATTTTAAAGGCCTAGAGTGCAGAAGGCACCCCAGACAGTAGGCCTGAGAAGCCTAAACCCTATATTGGATAATTTCCCTATGTTTTATTTGGCTTTGAAATGTAACTGGGGGTAATTGCCACCTTTCTGTTTCCTGCCAACCCTAATAAAACAGCTTTTTACTTTGTCTGAATGATTATTGGGATTCACCAGGACAAGCACCTTCAGGGCCTACCAGCTGAAGCACCCTCAGCAGTTGCCTATGAGCCCTGGCATGCTACTGAGTACCTAAGAAGCTTGGAGTACCACAGCCTGGAACAGCCATAATAATCACACCTTCTTCAAATAGTGTCCCTATGGGTGTGCCACTGTAGGTTTATGTGTGTCCTTGTGCTTCTGATCAGAGATCTTTGGTAGCAGTGTCCATTTGGCTCGCACATGCGCTCTGCCCCAACCCCTGTGTTCTGACTTGAGACTAATGAGCACTTCACCTGCCTCCCCGTCTTCCCTGTCCCTCCCAGGGACCCTTCTCACAAGAGACTGCTATGACAGGAGATCACCTTCTCCCCCTAGGAGTCATAGAACCTGTACCACTGCATCTCCAAGGCAAAGCATTTTACCGTCAATAGTTTCTGATCCCTGAGACAAAGGGAGGTTGGAGAACCATACTGGATCTTAGAGCACTGAAGAAATTCAAGATGGTCACAATAGCAGCAATTATTTCATCTCTGGAACAGGGAGACTGGTTCTCACCCCTCAACCTCCAGGACGCATATTTCCACATATGATTCTTCCAGAGTTCCTTTGGGTCAGAACCATTACTAGTACAGAGTACTCCATTTTGGCCTCTCATCTGCCCCCAGAGAATTCTCCAAGGTTCAATCCATGGTAATGGCCCACCTATGACTCAGGGGATCTTGATCTACCCATACTTAGATGACTGTCTCCTCAGGGCCTGCTCCTTCAAAGAAGCTCTGTGAGCCACCCACAGAACTATGGATGTTTTCACAAAACTGGGCCTGCAAATCAACGTCCAAAAATCAACCCATTAACTCTGGTACAATGCTTGGAGTTTATAGGGGCTGATCTTGACTCACTGCAAGTCAGAGTGCTCCTTCCACAGTACAGCTTTCACAGCCTGTCAGCACTTATAGAGACAGTGCAAACCAGCCCTCAAATGTTGGCCAGACATTGCATCCAGCTTGTGGGGCACATGGCAGCTGGCACATTTGTAATATCTCATTCCAGACTTCACATGAGGTGCCTGCAGACTTGATTCAGCTTAATTTACTGGTTGAACAAAAACACATTAGACAAACCTCTCTTGATGCCTTCCAGGGTCAAACTCTCCTTGGACTGGTGGAAAGACCCAGAAAATATTTGCATTGGGGTCCCGTTCACACAGCCCTCCCTCTGACATTACTTCTCATTATTGATGCATCTCTCATAGGTTGGAGTGCACATCTCAACAACCTCACGACTCAGGGCAAGTGGTCACCTGCGGAGGCGACTCACCACATCAACCTCCTTGAACTCAGAGTGGTCATGAATGCTTGCACTCACTTTCCCCACTGATCAAAGGTACACACACGAAAGTCATAACAGACACCATCATGTATATGTACTATATAAATCATCAGGGAGGCGCCAGATCACCCTCCATCTGCACAGAAGCATAAAGCTCTGGAATTGGTGCATTTCCCACAAAGTTCTAATATCAGCTACCTATCTACCACGAATGCATAACACAACAGTGGACAATCTCAGTCACAATTTCTCCCACAACCATGAGTGGGATATGAACCCAGTAGTACTCCACAGCATATTCTCTCAATGGAGAACACCAACGATAGACTTATTCACCACTTATCCGAACAAGAAACGCCCATGCTATTGCTCCAGGGCCGGCCTCAGACAGCACTCCCTAGGGGAGGCCCTCCTTCTTCCATGAGACGAGGGCCTTCTATACACCTTTCCCCCATTCCCTCTGCTGCTGAAGTTCCTGTTAAAATTAAAAAGAGAAAAAGCAAACTTCATACTTATTGCTCTCACCTGGCCGAGACAGATGTGGTACCCATACCTGTCATGGCTGGCAGTGTGTCCACCGATCCTTCTTCATCCCACTCCTTACTTCCTCTCACAAAACGAAGGGCGCACTCTCCATCCCAACCTATGGATACTCTGGCTCAAGACCTTGCTTCTTCATGGTTCCAGAACATAGAGAGCCCCTGCTCTGAGGAGGTGCAGGAGGTATTACTACATAGTAGGAAATAGGCTACCTGTGATACTTACCTACAAAAGTGGGCCAGATTTCAGATTTGGTGCAATTTCAGGCACATTACCTCGGCATCTGATGCTCTCCCCATGGTGTTAGACTACATACTGACTCTCAAGAAGTCAGGACTATCTCTCAGTTTGCTCAAAGTATACCTGGTGGCCAAAGTGATTTTCTATCATCAAATAGAGGGAAATTCAGTTTTCTCACACCTAACTACAGAGAGGTTCAAGGGCATAGCAAACCTCTTTCCCCAACCCAGACATCCCACCCCAACATGGGACCTGAACTTAGTTTTAAAGAGCCTGAGTTGACTGCCCTTTGAACCTAAGGCCACTTGTTCACTCATATGCCTATCAATGAAGACGCATTTCTGGTCACATTCACCTAGGCAAGAAGAATAGGGGAGATGGCGGCACATATGGCACACTCCCCTTTAACAGTCTTCTTTCATGACAAGATTACTCACAGGTTACTCCCAAAGTTCACACCCAAGGTGACCTCCTCAGGTCACCTCCCATCTTTTATCCTAAGCCTCACCACAATAATAGAGATGCCATACTTCACATAGATGCCATACTTCACATAGATCAGGGGTGGGCAAACTTTTTGGCCTGAGGGCCACATTGGGGTTGCAAAACTGCATGGAGGGCTGGGTAGGGAAGGCTGTGCCTCCCCAAACAGCCTGGCCCCTGTCCATATTCGCCCCCTCCTACTTCCCGCCCCCTGATTGCCTCCCTCAGAACTGCTGACCGATCCAACCCCCCCGGTCCTTGTCCCCTGACTTCCCCCTGCTGGGACCCGCCGCCCCTAACCATTCCCCTCCCGGGACCCCACCTGCTCCATGTCTCCTGACTGCCCTGGCCCCTATCCACACCCCCGCCCTCTAACATGCCTCCCGGGATCCCACGCCTATCCAACGCCCCTGTTCCCCGTCCCCTGACCGCCCCCGCAGAACCTCCACCCCATCCAACCACCCCCTGCTCCCTGTCCCCTGACTGCCCCCTGGAACCCCTTGCCCCTTATCCAACCCCCCCCACACACACACATTCCCACCCCCTTACTGTGCTGCTCAGAGCGGCAGGAGCTCGCAGCCACATGGCCCAGCAGGAGCCAGCCACACTGCCCCGAGCACTGGCAGCACAGGGAGCTGAGGCTGTGGGAGAGGGAGGACAGTGGGGGAGGGGCTGGGGGCTAGCCTCCTCAGCCAGGAGCTCAAGGGCCAGCTAGATTGTCGGGCTCAACGGGTAGTGATCAATGGCTCTGTCAAGGTTCCTCCCCCACTCTGAACTCTAGAGTACAGATGTGGGGACCTGCATGAAAACCTCCTAAGCTTACTTTTACCAGCTTAGGTTAAAACTTCCCCAAGATACAAACTATTGTACCCTTTGCCCTTGGACTTCCACTGCCACCACCAAACATTTATCTGGGTTTATTTTTATTAGGAAAGCGTCATTTGGAAACGTCTTTCCCCAAAAAAATCCTCCAACCCTTGCACCCCACTTCTTGGGGAAGGTTTGGTAAAAATCCTCACCAATTTGCATAGGTGATCACAGACCCAAACCCTTGGATCTTAGAACAATGAAAAAGCATTCAGTTTCCTTACAAGAAGACTTTTAATAGAAGTAAAAAAGAATCATCTCTATAAAATCAGGATGGTAAATACCTTACAGGGTAATTAGATTCAAAACATAAAGAATCCCTCTAGGCAAAACCTTAAGTTACAAAAAAGACACACAGACAGGAATATTCATTCTATTCAGCACAGCTATTTTCTCAGCCATTTAAAGAAATCATAATCTAACACATACCTAGCTAGATTACTTACTAAGTTCTAAGACTCCATTCCTGTTCTGTCCCCGGCAAAGTATCTTGTCTCCTCATTGGTCATTTTGGTCAGGTGCCAGCGAGGTTACCTTTAGCTTCTTAACCCTTTACAGATGAGAGGATTTTTCCTCTGGCCAGGAGGGAGATTAAAGAGGTTATCCCTTTATACCCTTTTCCTCTGGCCAGGAGGGAGATTAAAGAGGTTATACCCTTCCCTTTATATTTATGACAGGCTCCATGTCCAGTTGGCAGCTGGTATCAAGTGAAGTGCCCCAAGGGTCGGTTCTGGGGCCGGTTTTGTTCAATATCTTCATAAATGATCTGGAGGATGGTGTGGATTGCACCTTCAGCAACTTTGCAGATGACACTAAACTGGGAGGAGAGGTAGATACACTTGAGGGCAGGGATAGGATACAGCGGGCCCTAGACAAATTAGAGGATTGGGCCAAAAGGAATCTGGTGAGGTTCAACAAGGACAAGTGCAGAGTCCTGCACTTAGGATGGAAGAATCCCATGCACCGCTACAGACTAGGGACCGAATGGCTCGGCAGCAGTTCTGCAGAAAAGGGGTTACAGTGGACAAGAAGCTGGATATGAGTCAACAGTGTGCCCTTGTTGCCAAGAAGGCCAATGGCATTTTGGGATGTATCTGTAGGGGCATTGCCAGCAGATCGAGGGATGTGATCATTCCCCTCTATTTGACATTGGTGAGGCCTCATCTGGAGTACTGTGTCCAGTTTTGGGCCCCACACTACCAGAAGGATGTGGAAAAATTGGAAAGTGTCTAGCGGAGGACAACACAAATGATTAGGGGACTGGAACACATGACTTCTGAGGAGAGGCTGAGGGAACTGGGATTGTTTAGTCTGCAGAAGAGAAGAATGAGGGGGGATTTGATAGCTTCTTTCAACTACCTTAAAGGGGGTTCCAAAGAGGATGGATCTAGACTGTTCTCAGTGGTAGCTGATGACTGAACAAGGAGTAATGGTCTTAAGTTGCAGTGGGGGAGGTTTAGGTTGGATATTAGGAAAATCTTTTTCACTCGGAGGGTGGTGAAACACTGGAATGCGTCACCTAGGGAGGTGGTAGAATCTCCTTCCTTAGATATTTTTAAGGTCAGGCTTGACAAAGCCCTGGCTGGGATGATTTAGTTGGGGATTGGTCCTGCTTTGAGCAGGGGGGAGGACTAGATGACCTCCTGAGGTCCCTTCCAACCCTGATATTGTATGACAGTCCCACGGGCTGGATGTGGCCCGTGGGCCATAGTTTGCCCACCTCTGCACTAGATGCTAGGAGAGCCCTGGCCTTCTACCTGGACAGGACAAAGGCTTTTCCACTGCAGATAGGTCTAAAGGTGTGGCAATATCGACTCAAAGGCTCTCCAAACTGGTCGCCAACTATATCAAACACTGCTATTGGGTTTGCAATGTAGTACCTCCCTATCTCGGAAATCTGCAGCGCGGTGACCTGTGCATCCATGCATACCTCTGCAGAACACTATGTGATTATTGAGGACTCGGCTTCCAATGCTATCTTCGGTTCCACAGTATTATCATCCATAACAGACTTGACTCCAAAACCCCAACCTCCCATCCAGGATATTACATGGGATTCACCTACAGAGGAGCACCTACAGGGACACTGTTCAAAGAAGAAGAGGAAGTTACTCAATTTCTGCAGTAATGATGGTTCTTCAAAACGTATGTCCCCATAGGTGCTCCATGATCCTCCCTCCTCCTCTCTACTATGGAGTTCTTGATAGGGACTGTGCAATCAAGAAGGAATCTGAGCGTGGTTTGCCCATGTAGCGCTAATTAGCCTCGAGGCAGAGCACGAGGGGGGGAGAGAGCATGTGCGAGTCGATGGACATTGCTACCTAAGATCTCTGATCAGAAGTGTAGGGATGCAGACACACCTACAGTGGACACACATCTTGAAGAACCATTGTTACTGCACAAGGTGAATAATTTCTATAAACTGACAGGAGCCCTATACTGCATTGCAGCATTTTTCCATTTGTCCTAGGCTAGAGCAGGGCTGAGTTCCCTAACTTGACTGAGACCCTCAGAGCTGGATCAGGCTTGATAATCTCTTAGCCATGTTATTGATCGGTGCCAATAAACTGGCCACCTCCGCTTGATCCAAAATAGAGATTTGCAGCTAGTCAGAAACACTGTGCCCCCTCCTAGATTTTTTTTTTAATTCCAAGGGTAAACAACCAAAACCCAAATTTCTGTTCCTTCAAAATAACAGCAATTAGGAATAGGAAAAGAGAAAGCAGCTCACACTCTGTAGTTGAATTTTACTTTCCTATTCTTCCATAGAAATCATAAAAGAATTTTAAAACAAATACCATGCATTCCCCATCTAGCTGTCTCACTACCCTACCCTCTGGGTCTCCACTGATCCATCACATCAAGTTTCAATTAATCCTCTTGACCCTGTGCATACTGTATCGCCACAGGATACTAGCTGTAGTTCATCTGGAATCATTATCTGAATTTCTTGCTATGTACATTATTATTCTTTTTCTTTTTCTCCACAAACTCTCAGAATATCGCTAATAACAATGCTATGACTTTGAGGTTTATAATCTCCAGGATATTGATGGAGGATGAGAGAATTTCCCTGTACAATTAGGTATTGTCCTTTCCATGGAGAAACCCCATGAACGAGACAAGTTCAACAGGAAATGCTGTCAGGTTTATTTGAGAGTTTCCTTTTAATTGTCCATTCTTAGCATTTCATTCAAAACAGGCAAGGGTTAGGTATCTTGAGATCCTGGGAAATCCTGAAAATCTCAGGGAATCAGTTGAGGACCATCCATTCAAAAGCCCAGAGCTCTTGCACAGCTCACATCTCCCTTCCCCCTGAGCAGTACAACCCCTTGAGTCACAGTGATCCTATGTAGGCACCTTTATTCTTCAAGGGCTTTCTTGAAGTAGAGGGCTTTACCATGTAAGATAATGCAGATGGGCCAATTCCTGTGTCCAGTAGATATCTGGGCCAGTTGTTGGTTCCTGCTCCTGCTGTGCTTTGAGCAAGGCCTAACCCAGTAGGTAAGCTCAGAGTATACCTCTCAGATTGGGCCCCAAAAGCACGATAGGCAGGGCATGCCTAATCTGATGCTCCTGCTGGGGGACAGGCACCTTGGCATCATGATTTAGGTGTCTATGCACATGCCCAGTGGCAGAAACACAGGCATGTAGGGGACTTTACCAGCAAAAACATAGGTGCCTAGGGACTTCCTACAGTGAAAGTTAGGTTCCTAAATCCCTTGGTAGAGCTAGCTCTTACTCCTTGCCCCAAAGACCTTACAATTTGAATCCCAAGACAGACAAAGAGCGGGAAATGAAACAGGCCCAGACAGTTCATTGTCCAAAGTCATATAGCAGTTCAGTGGTAGAACAAGTATTAGAATCTAAGTCTCCTGGGTTCTGTCCCCTATCCACTATGCTATTTATCATGCTGTCATATTAGCCAAAAAAACCAGGGGTACTTGTGGCACCTTAGAATCTAACAAATTTATTAGAGCATAAGCTTTCATGGGCTACAGCCTACTTAATTGGATGCATAGAATGGAACATATAGAAAGAAGATATATAGATATATATACATATACATATACATACAGAGAAGGTGGAATTTGCCATACAAACTGTAAGAGACTAATTAATTAAGATGAGCTATTATCAGCAGGAGAAAAAAAACTTTTGTAGTGATAATCAAGATGGCCCATTCAGACAGTTGACAAGAAGGTGTGAGGATACTTAACATGGGGAAATAGATTCAATATGTGTAATGACCCAGCCACTCCCAGTCTCTATTCAAACCCAAGTTAATGGGATCTAGTTTGCCTATTAATTCAAGCTCAGCAGTTTCTCCTTGGAGTCTGATTTTGAAGATTTTCTGTTGCAGAATTGCCACCCTTAAGTCTTTTACTGAGTGGCCAGAATGCATCTGATGAAGTGAGCTGTAGCTCAGGAAAGCTCATGCTCAAATAAATTGGTTAGTTTTTAAGGTGCCACAAGTCCTCCTGTTCTTTTTTTAGGGGTTGAAGTGTTCTCCTACAGGTTTTTGAACGTTATGATTCCTGATGTCAGGTTTGTGTCCATTTATTCTTTTGCGTAGAGACTGTCCGGTGTGGCCAATGTACATGGCAGAGGGGCATTGCTGGCACATGATGGCATATATCACATTGGTAGATGTGCAGGTGAACGAGCCCCTGCTGGCGTGGCTAATGTGATTAGGTCCTACGATGGTGTCACTTGAATAAATATGTGGACAGAGTTGGCATCAGGCTTTATTGCAATCAGGTTCCTGGGTTAGTGTTTTTGTTGTGTGGTGTGATTATCACTACAAAAGTTTTTTTTCTCCTGCTGATAATAGCTCATCTTAATTAATTAGCCTCTTACAGTTTGCATGGCAAATTCCACCTTCTCCGTATGTATATTTATATCTTCTTACTATATGTTCCATTCAACGCATCCTAGGAAGTGGGCTGTAGCCCATGAAAGCTTATGCTCTAATAAATTTGTTAGTCTCTAAGGTGCCATAAATATTCCCGGTTTTTTTGCGGATACGGACTAACACGGCTGCTACTCTGAAACCTGTCATATTAGGATTTCTTTTCTCCCCTCGCTCCCTCTTTCTAATACATTATTTTAACATGGCATATTTGTACAAAGTTCAGTTCAGTGTACGTTGATATTTGCATGCATGAGAAGGAAAGTAAATTGTCCTACTTCATAGATAACACAATGCACTACAGTGCAAACACTGCATTGTAGACAAAGAAAACCTTTTCCCCATTAAAAAATGTCCAAGATAATCCAATAGTCATGCTGCCTACAAACTGTTCAGAGGCACTGCTTACCAACTATCCTGAAAATGATTGCTTCACCCACCCCTACATGCTACAACATGGTGAATCTAAAAATAAGTGTGTGGTTAATCATAGATTAAAGCAAGTCCCCTTCCCTGTCTATTGGAAAACAATACTCTGTCCACTTCTCATTGTGCAGTGAATGGCAGGATGCAATATAACAAAAAAGACAGGAACATTGCTGAAAGCATAAACTTCCTGTGTATTAATTCTAAACTGTTAAGACAGACCAGGGTTACAGACCTCCATAGAAATGTTCAATCATAAAGTGTATTCCTACTGTTCACAAGACAATTAAATTCCCATAAAAGAATCATGACAAGAGCAAGGAAAAGAATGTAATTGTGGCTATAGAACCTAGAGATGTCTGAGTACTATTTCGAAGACTATTTGTGTGAAGAGAGAAATGTGGAGGAAACTGTAAAAACTCTTATTTCCCCTGGAATGAGTGACAAATGGGTTGATCTCCCTTATTCAAGACTAATTCTTTTCAGACATCCAGCATCACGTAATCTCATGCAGGGACTGGATTGTTAGAATTCATTGTTTCTAGAGATGGGTCTAAAACAAAATCCCAGATCCACATCTCTGTTCAGATCCAAGTTCACAAATGGGCCAAATCCCAACACCATACACTTTGGGATTGTCCTGATCCAAATATCAAACTCCAAAATTCAGGAGTGTTCAGAACCAGGATTTTATTCAGGTCCATCTTTAGTTGTTTGCATTGGACACAAAAATAATGCCAAATGGTTACTTAAGTTAATCTGTTCTGGCTGCCACAGGTCATCAAAGAAATCATTCTCATTGCTGTTGTAGCCTAATGAAGGTTTTACATTTGATCTTGCACACAAGAATATCTAGGCTAAACGTCAGGGGAAACCTACCACTCTTATTCCTGGCAAATCCTTTTGTAGAATTCAGAGCGCACACAATCACAGCCAAAGTTTTCAGCTTGTTGTAAGAGTTTAGTTACAGGCATTGACATGGAACTGCTATGAGCTGGAAAAGCATTCTGGGTATCAGAATGCAAAAAGGAATACTAAGCATGCCGCCTATTGCTAAAGTTTGCTTTAAATTCTAAATTTAGCTGTGAAAATAATGACCATTACAAGGCACAGGTGAGATTTCCCCCCCGAATATTTGTATTCTGCAGTTGTTTCCTTGAAAGAATGAGGATTGAGTCACACTAGAACCATTTTTCTGTAAACAGCTTCAGAATTTCAAGCACATTAATTTCCAGCTGCTGATCACTGAAGGCGGTTTGCAATCTCTGAGCACCCCTCTGATCACTTTAGTGACCCTGCTCAGTAGAACGGCAGTGGAATCATCTATAGTTCACTCACATGGAACAGATGCCAATAAAAATGATCAAAAGAGACTGAAATAAGGAACACTAGACAGGGAGGCTACAAATACTATAGAGACAGTGCAGACAAATTACTATTCACAAGATTTAAAAAAATCTGTTAAATACAATTGCTAATGCTAGGTTCAGAAAATTTAAAATGAGTAGCTAAGATTTTTTTTCACTGAGATTTTTGAAGACACCCAGTGCATTTGAATGTCCATTTTCCTATCCAAATGAATAGGAAATGGGACCAAAAAAAATGCTCGTAATCACCTCTGAAAATCTGATCCTTCATATTCACCTAACATGGAGTGCTATTCAGCATATGAACCACACACTAGTGTGTAATGAGCCACCCTTAACCTTAAAGGAATAGCTCAGCAGTACAGCTGATGTGTAAGTTTCAGAACAGAGTTCAGATCCTCTTACATAGTGGCGGTAGTCCTGGAGTGAAACTGGGCCTCAGGAGAACTGCATATGGAATAAAACCTGTGATGATTAAATTCCCATACAAGCTCACTGATCCCTCAAGGTATCACATAGGGTGGGATTTGATGCTGTTACTGGAGGGCTAGACCAACAATTCTTTAATAAATTATCCCTTTCTATTTGCAAAGTCTGCCCTGTACTTTCTAGTTCACTGCAACATTACAAATGTTGGAAGCCTCTTTGCAATCCAAGTGCGCCAGAGTTAGTGTGAAAGCTCTGGAGTTGCTAGACAATGCTACAGAGAAGTTTTGTTTTGATACAGGGACACTGTAACCTTTTTAAGGATTTATGGTTATTTTTGTGCTATAGTAATTGTATATGTTTACTTTAACATTACTTGCTTTGGGTTTTAGTCCTTTATCTCTCAAAACATTTTTTAAAATTGTAACTGTAAAGGGAACTAAGGGAACTCCCTGGAAGATGCAAATTGGAATAACATGGGCTATGTTAGATCCTGATTTGGCTTTGTAGGATCGAGTTCATCCTTTCAGAAACTGGCATTGTTGGAATTGCACATATGTCAAAAAGGAGAATTTATGGTTCCAATTCAGCAAAGCACTTCAGCATATGCTTATCTTCAGTATCTTTGAAGTCAATGGGTCTTAATTATATTCTTAAAGTTAAGCATGTGCTTCAATGCTACTCAACTGGGGCCTAATCCTGGACAAGACCCACTGTCTTCAGTGGTAAATTCTTGATCACACACTTAGTAACTTTACGGGACTGTTTTAGCTTTCAACTACTTTCTAGTTATTTAAACCCCAGTTTCTGGTGCAGCATTTCTTAAGGAAGGATACCCCCATGCATCACTAGAAAATCCAAAGCCTACGAAAAATAGGCAGTATGTAACAAAATGAAGGCAATGAAACAAAAGGAAGCATTTGGAAATATCTGCAGGGTGATCCAAGAAATGCCAAGTATTTTTCATGGGTAATGGAATGAATTTTTTTAAACTTTTAACTTATTTAAACGCTGAATGCCCCATGTAGCCTGGTTAGTGGGAACAGTCAGTAACATATAAATGTGGGCTTAACACAGTTTTTGTTATGCTGTAGTTGATCACGATCTGCTATAAGGAAGAATAGCCAGGTGGGTCATTATTGCCATTAATAAAATATGAATTATTATGTTTTCTTGTTTTGTTCTGTGCACTCAAACTTGTCGGCATTTAAATCTGTAATTAAATGTTACCTGCAACCCCCATTGTGCTGCACTTAGTCTAAACAGTGCCTATTTCTCTGCAAATTTTATTGAAATAATGAAGTGCTGCAGTCAGCAAGTGATTTTTACTGCTCTGCAGCTACAAAAAATATTATAAATATTATGAACTTTATATAATCTTTTCAACAGGGTAGAAGGTTTAACCATTTTATTGGCTGCAAAAAGTATGCGTTACATTTTTGATTTTGATGACGTGCCCTGGAACAGCTTGCTGGACAGGAAATACCATCTGAGGAGCCCAGGACATAGAGATTTTAAGATTCTGCAGAACTTTACCACTCACAAGAGGGCTGTTTTTCATATCCAGTAAAATTGTGGTTTCATTAAAGAGTTTTATCATATGCAACATTACATAAACTACCTTCTCCTTACCACACAAATTCCCACTGAGATCAATTGGGCAGCTGTCCAATTCCCAGCACTGGGATTTTGTGTACTAAATAGAATATGGAATAACAGAGAAGGGCTATCGTTCAAACAAATTATTATTTCTAGTGGGCCTATGGTTAGTGCTCTGCATTGCTACATGAAGTACTCTTGTTCTTTTTCCAGGTCTGAAATCTCACTCCCTGCCCAAAGATTAGGTGGAAGCATGACAGAAGCAGCTTTAACCCTGGTGAGGAGAATATCTCAAATCACCATCTCTCAGGTTAATCCAAGAATGGCACTGATCAGTTTGACAGAGAGTACCATAGAATTATAGAATATCAGGGTTGGAAGGGACCTCAGGAGCTATCCTCCCTAGAACAGAAGAAAGTCACCAGGTGCAAGCCACAAAGAAAAATGGGAAGGAATCTTATGGAAAGAACCTCTGGAATAACCATGTCATGAAAAAAACAGTAAGATATTGTAGTTAATAAATACAGCTAGGAATATTTTTCAGCTGAATCATTACAATTAATTACAGGTGAATCATTTTTGTACACTGATAACCGCATTACTCTACCTAGGCAGGTATGAGTACTAATATGCAGAATGAACTCGGCTAAATCCCATTAAAATCAGTGGTGCAAGCTGTCTATTAAGTGCAATGGAATTCTGAGAAATGAAAACATGATTTAGAGACACTAATGCTAAAACTACAGCTCTGCAAGGAGTTCAACTTTGAACCACAAAAATACTCAATATCTGCCTTGGTATGTATTTAAACTGCATCTATTATCCTGTAATGGTTTGCTCAAATGTTGTTGTGTTCATCAAGTACCAATAGTAGTTTTCTGCATTTTTTTTCATTTATCTGGGTATCTGTAAAGATTATCATGCTGCTGTATACATGGTCTATTGCCATTCTGAAACTGGTTCTGAGGATATACCACAGAGAGTGGGTCACATGCTATTTGTCATTTGCCTAGGATTGGCTGATTCTATTCCATGTGTTTGAAAGTATCTGTCTAGCCCAGCTAAGCAGAAGCCATTTTTACTTTGTTTTCTGCTGTTCCCCGAGATCTTAGATCCTGCTGAAAGTTTGGGAAAAACACACATTTTCTCCAATCTCCACTATCTGATTTCTTTATAACGATCTGCAGTTTCAGAAGTTATTAAGACACTCATTATTATTTTACATTTTGGCTAAGATAATCATAGCTCAGTTTTGGAAATATTTAAATATTCTTCTGAGGTTTCCTGTTTTCATAGCTGAGTAATCACTTAGTAGTTTGTTTGCAAACCACTGACTTTCTCCCTCACCTATGTGGAGATGACCAAACTTTTGAAGTGAAAAACAAGGACAACTGTAGCAGAGACCGGTTTGGTGGAATGTGAGGAGAGTGCACATAGGAGGCTTTTGACAGCTGAAGCAGAGAGTTACTTGTTCTAGGGAGGCAAGAAAATCCCTGAAAGACCTTCTAGGGAAGGCAAAGGGCATGATGGCAACATATGATAGGCCTGATTGAGGTTTGTCTTTGAGGATCATATGTGCTCAGCAAGCCTGTTGTCAATTTCACTGGCTCAGCTGACCAGTGGCTTTTTAAAGGCCAGAATGTGCAAGGGGTTACAGAAACCAAAGAACAATCACCTCTTGAAAAACTGATGGAGGCCCGAGTACCACCCCTGAAAACCCTGGTTTTCAGGGACACATGATCACCCTACCTGTTCTCTGCCTTGCCCATAACACGCTAGCTCCCTAAAATTCAAAGCTAGCATATATAATAATGTAGCCAGACAAGTACTCCCAGTGCAAAACACTCATTTGCCCTCAAGTAAGGAATGTATGATTTCGGTCAGAAGCGTACGTTTCCATTCATAGCAATGGGACTTTTTGACCTATTCAAAACATTATAAAGAATAAATAACTTATGTAATATCATGCATTATGTTAAAAAAAAAGGAGGACTTGTGGCACCTTAGAGACTAACAAATTTATTTGAGCATAAGTTTTCGTGAGCTACGGCTCTAAGGTGCCACAAGTCCTCCTTTTCTTTTTGTGGATACACACTAACACAGATGCTACTCTGAAACCATGCATTATGTTGCAACTCCGTTTATATATGGCATTGATAGCTCAAAAATTGTTCCATGAATACTGTGGCCAAAATGTTCTGTATGAAGTCAGGCACTTAAGTCCACAGTCAGGCTTCTAAATGAAAGCTCAAATCATGTAGTTCCCCTTGACTTCAGTGAATGTTGTGGGTACTCAGCACCTCTGAAAAGCAGGCAACTTATGTTTATTGATCTGTAAATCTAGACCATTTTTAGTTGTTTTTTTAAAGGGCATGTGGGCTACCAAGCCTTTATACCAATGTGATTTGACACACATGAGCCACATGGCAAACTGCATGAAAAATGGGAATAATATAAGCCAGATCTCAAGATTTACTATACATGTCCTACACAAGGCTTCACTGTGGTGCCGATGTCTAGAAAAAACTGGAAATGCTCAGGAGTTAACTGTCAGATGTAGGTATCTGAGTCATTTCAAAACACTTTAAAAATGCTACAGATGATTAAACTAGAATGTGACCTATTTGTTTCCTTTTTTGTTTTATTTTTTAATATTGAGACATTCTTAGCCAACCCCTTTCTTCTGGATGATAGAAAGCACAATACGAGCAACAGTCCAGTAAAGCTCATTTGTTTAAACATGTCAACTGAGACAACATTTATGCTAGCATTAATTTTCCACCGCTGGTACAAACATAAAACAATGTCTTTCTCAAAATCTTTAGGACACCTCTTTGAAGGATTTATCAATTAATCTGGACTGAAGAAGATTTATGAATGTCCTCAGAGAGCAATGCCATAGTATAACTATTATTTTCTTTTAACCCTGTTACCTGAGTATTTTATGCTGATACCGATGATTATATATAATAGCTGCCCAAATAAATAAGTAAATACTCTAATGTAGCAATTTTAGGAAGGAGAAAAGACAATATTATCTGCATAAGTTTAGCATGCACTTGTGCTCTACCAAAAATATTGTAAGTCCACACAAGAAATCAAGTTAAAGGAATATTCATATGGCCCTGTCGAGCACTCAGAAGTAAGGAATTGCTAGAGTGAACAGCTGTATGTGCCACTTTCAAAATAAAAATATTAATTAATTAATCCTCATAGTCACTGCGAATTAGGCACAGAAATATTATTATGCCCATTTTCCAGAGAGGAAGAAGGTTAAATGGTTTGGCAAGGCTATGCGGAAAGTCAGTGACCTAGCTAGGGTGGGAATGCAGAAGTTTCTAGTTGTTAGTTCCATGTTCAAGCCACTAAACTGTGCTTCCTCCCAAAATGAAATTTCCTTTTGTTCTATAAAATATGACCCTGAATTTGCAGAGAAATTCATCTGGGTATAATCTCTTTAGCCCCTGTAGAGTCCCAATGAAGTTAGGGGATGAATTGGGGCCGGGGGAGGGGGTGGGGTATGAGCACCTAATATACTCCCAGTGAAATCAGCAGGTGTTTTGCCAATGACTCCTACTGGACCCTGATCAGACCCCATCTCTTCATAATCATAATCATGAACCTGGTTTTCTAATCCACTCGGAATACCTATACTGTCTCACTAGAGTCCTGAATATGTTTCATTCTAAAGCAAACTCCCTCCCAACACAGACCAAAACAATCAGAATAACTGACATTCATATGTGTAATCCGCCCATAAACCTGCAGAAGGGGAGAAGTGACTTCAAACTATCTGTCTCCTCCCCCACTACAATGATCCTCCTCACTATGCTGCACACTGTGGCTATTTGAAGTGCCAGGTCAGCCATGGAGCTAACACTCAGAGCCTCTTGATTCTAAAGCACAGGGGTCTGCAACTTGGAGAATCTCAGCTAGATGCTAGCAATAGAGGGCCCATGATACAAAGATAATCAGTGATGATCTGTCCAGCAGAACATGTTAATATGCATACACAAATTGATGTATATGCAGTGTCTAGTTGGCTACACTATTTGCATTTATTTGTATTTATACATGCATTCTTCCCAAGCTCTTTCAGGCCTGATCCAATTACCATTAATAGAAAAACTCCCACTGACTTCAGCGGGCAGTTCCTCAGAGAACAATTTATGAGGTCAAAGTAGTGTAAGCTCCAGTCACATTAGGCCTGTTTCTGGATGGTGGCATAAGAGAACCCATACATTGCACAGTCTCATACATGGCTCCCTCAGGCATTAAAAAATCTTTGGAAAATATATATAAGATATATGCACAAAGAGATGAGGAATGTTCACATAGGAATACCAATAATAAAAGGTCACACTTGAAAGAGAAATACAAACACCTGAACCCGCATGCATCCCTACAAGCCAATCTTTGCATTTTGAACTTCTCTTCAAGAGTCTCTATCTGAAAAAGCAGCTGTTAGTGCTAAGTAAACTTCTATGACAGCAGTTCTATCTTCTGGAAATTGAGATTGATTTTCCACAGCTAACCATGTGAAGGCCTTTTGCCTGAGAGCATACAGTGATACCAGAGGCAGAGAATTTGAAGGCAGCAGCTTTCAGAAGGGTAGATTCTGCTGAACAATGTTTACTGGCTCCAATTAATGGTTGTCATTTTCCACCCTATAAGTGACTGCAGTTGGGAGACAGATGAAAAGAAGTGATCCCCACAAGTACATGGGAGATTTTTGAGAAGTGCTTTGAGTCCTGCAGTAGGCACTACATAAATCAAAAGCTAATACTAACTTCTTGCTGGACTTAGTGATGGATCTAGAATTCCATCAGGTCTTGCAGCCACAGGACATTGCATTCTTTACATTCTTGTCATTCTATCACTTGTTGACATTCATCCTTTTGACATCACCCCCTTCCATCACATTATAGAGTCAATTTTAAAAACCCATCCACTGCATAGCACCTTTTAGGGTTTGAGCTTTTAAACTATCAGTTCCCCCTTTTTTGTCCGCCCCACAGCCCTGGAATTCTGTGCCAATTCTAGGGGGGGGATAGAGGACCATTACTGCCAGGAAATAACAGAATAACAGAAGAGAGAAATGCTATACAGCACTGCACACAGCAAATTTGAGAGAGAGCACCATTCATACAAGGCTGTAATAAAACACCCAAGCACCTGCAAAGTTAACAAACCAGGCTATTTTGGAGGTCCTTGAATAGAAATTCCACCCAAAGGGACATTCCCATCTTGAAGCACAAATCTTTTGTTTTTAATGCAAAGCCTTTCAGCAGACAAGCATGTTAGTTGGGACATTTATGTCCTTATTTCTTTTGCCCCTGTCAAGGTTCCTTCCCCACTATGAATGCTAGGGTACAGATGTGGGGACCTGCATGAAAAACCTCCTAAGCTTATCTTTACCAGCTTAGGTCAAAACTTCCCCAAGGTACAAAATATTCCATCCTTTGTCCTTGGATTGGATGCTACCACCACCAAACAAATACTGGTTACTGGGGAAGAGCTGTTTGGAAACATCTTTCCCCCCAAAATACTTCCCAAAACCTTGCACCCCACTTCCTAGACAAGGTTTGGTAAAAAGCCTCACCAGTGTGCCTAGGTGACTACAGACCCAGACCCTTGGATCTTAAGAACAATGAACAATCCTCCCAACACTTGCACCCCCACTTTCCTGGGAAATGTTGGATAAAAAGCCTCACCAATTTGCATAGGTGACTACAGACCCAAACCCTTGGATCTGAGAACAATGAAAAAAGCATTCAGTTTTCTTACAAGAAGACTTTTAATAGAAATAGAAGTAAATAGAAGTAAAGAAATCACCTCTGTAAAATCAGGATGGTAGATACCTTACAGGGTAATTAGATTCAAAACATAGAGAACCCCTCTAGGCAAAACCTTAAGTTACAAAAAAAATACACAGACAGAAATAGTTATTTTATTCAGCACAATTCTTTTCTCAGCCATTTAAAGAAATCATAATCTAACACATACCTAGCTAGATTACTTACTAAAAGTTCTAAGACTCTATTCCTGGTCTATCCCCAGCAGAAACAGCATATAGACAGACAGAAACCCTTTGTTTCTCTCCCTCCTCCCAGCTTTTGAAAGTATCTTGTCTCCTCATTGGTCATTTTGGTCAGGTGCCAGCGAGGTTACCTTTAGCTTCTTAACCCTTTACAGGTGAGAGGAGTTTTACTCTGGCCAGGAGGGATTTTAAAGGGGTTTACCCTTCCCTTTATATTTATGACAGCCCCTTATCTGCAACTTGTTGTATGCCAGGCAATCTGAGGTCAGAACATAAGAATAAAAGAAAAGGAGTACTTGTGGCACCTTAGAGACTAACCAATTTATTTGAGCATAAGCTTTCGTGAGCTACAGCTCACAGTATGCATCCTCTCTAAGGTGCCACAAGTACTCCTTTTTTTTTTTGCAAATACAGACTAACACGGCTGTTACTCTGAAACCAAACATAAGAATGGCCATGTTGGGTCAGATCAATGGTCAATCAAGCCCAGTATACTGTGGTCTTCTGACAGTGACCAATGCCAGAAGCTTTAGAGGGAATGAACGGAACAGGACAATTTTGTCCATCCCCTATCTTCCAGTCCCAGCATTTGGGGGTCAGAAGCTTAGGGACACCCAGAGCATGGGGTTGCATCCTGGGCCATCTTGGCTAATTGCCATTGATGAACCTATCCTCCATGAACTTCTCTAATTCTTTTTTGAACCTAGTTATGCTTTTGTCCTTCACAACATTCCCTGGGAATGAGTTCCACAGGTTGACTGTGCGTTGTGTGAAGAAATACTTCCTTTTGTTTGTTTTAAACCTGCTGCCTATTAATTTCATCTTATGACCCTGGTTCTTGTGTTATGTGAAGGGGTAAATAACACTTCCCTATTCATTTTCTCTACACCAGTCATGATTTTATAGACCTCTATCATATCCCACCCCCACTCCCCCTTAGTCATCTCTTTTCCAACTTGAACAGTCCAAGTCTTTTAAATCTCTCCTCATACTCTGTCACCAGGTGGGTTTTTGGACAGTAGCTAGCTGTAGAAAGAGAACTGGAGGGTATTTTAATGTATTCTCGTCATCATACAATGTAAACACATTATAGGTGCACTATGTGAAATGAGGCTTTTGTCATTTTAGGGCGAGCTGAGTTGTATATGTTGTTTATCCAGTGGCAATGCATGCCCAGTGCAACCCTTTACATCCAAATATGGATTGGAGAGGCTTACAAAGAAGTGGATTTTTAAAAATGTGTCTCTGCCAGCTGAAATAAAGATGTAATGGAAGGACAGAAAACTGCTAATTATCTGAACCACTTAAATACAGGGATGTGCTGGGATGTGTATTTAACAGTTTTGCATTGCACTAATCTCTGATGGCAGCAGAGTCAATAAAAGCTCTACAGGGAGTCTGAACACAGTGTGATTTTACTAGTCAGATAAATCTTCCCCATCCCCACTATCCTTATTATCCTCCTGACAATGTACCCAACAACTGAAATAAACATGTAATCAAGATTTATGTTGCACAGGACATTTGCTCTGAAAACATTTAGCAAGAAATAGCCACAATTTATGGGAAACATTCCATCTGAATCATACAGGGAGCTAGATCCTGATCAAACTGATTGCTGTGGCCCTGATCCTGCAATTAGATGCACTCAGGCAGATCCCTACACCCAGTAAAAGCACCACAAAAGTCAATGAGACAGGGGTTCTGTGGAAGAAAATAGTATATGATCATGTACGTAAAGACCATAACTGGCCACTTCACCTTGAATGGTCCCTTGAAATATGTGTTAACTGCTTATGCTAAACAATCTGTTCCACCTCATACTGAGCTGTGACATTATGAGTACCTTTCCCAGACCTGAAAAAGAGCTCTCTGTATGCTTGAAAGTTTGTGTCTCTCATCAGCAGAAGTTGGTCCAATCAAAGATACTACCTCACCCACCTTGTCTCTCTACTATCCTGGTACCTACACAGCTACAACAACACAGCATATATCATAATACATACACACCAGGGGACAGAATTAAGGCTGCATAAGCAACCTTAATTGTGGCATTTACTAACTTTTGAATGCCTAACATTACAACCCAACAACACTCTTCTACACAGTTTTTGTATATAATTTTCTACATGTAAGTTTTTTTAAAAAGTAAATCCATGTTCTGTTATATGAATGTATGTCCCCACACTCATCAGTTTTTGTACCCTGGACCTTCAGCACAGATTTATAGCTATAAGAGCAGGCAGCACGATTAGGGTGTTATCCTCTGTGGACGTGCCATAGGATGAGGGGGCATAACACATTGAAACAGTGAGTTACAGATGTACTATGTATGCACCATTTTATGGACAGCACAGCCAAGCACATGGATGCAGCAGTCTTTCTTGCAGGATGAGCTAAGGGTCTGCTGTATTAGAGATATGGGCCAAGCTTTTCAAAGCTAGCTAAGGGATTTAGCCACACAACTTTATGATATTGCAATTAATATTGGCCTTGAAAACCTCAACCCTGTATTCTAGTCCCAGTATGTGTCAACATTCTGTGAGATATGAGATCATGCTTAATAATATGAATTTTAAAGGGCATTGAATTATTGACACCAGTTAGTGTGGGAGCATTTAGAATTCATAGTTCCCAGCCTGGTGTACCTTTCCTAGGCCAAAGACTATTTTGTAGGACAATGTTACTGCTTGAATGATATTAGCAAGAACCCTCTAGTAAGCTAGCTTTACAGAGAGGAATGCAGACAGCAAATGTCAATTTGTAAATTTCAATCTACTTTGTGGCCTGGTTCTACACAGCCATGCAGCAGCCCACATCTGAGCCAGATTAAGGCATAGGCACCACATCCCTGGATCATGTACGCATGTGATGAGATTAGAATCTCAGCTTTCTGTTTGTTTTGGGTTTTTTTTAAAGTTATTAGCTCTTGAGGATGTGAAGAAAAGCTTGAAAACATGCCCCACGTGTAAGTGATATAGGGACATCTTCCTGAGTCTTCAGTCAGCCTGAAACAATGAACTGCCCCATGCATCTTAACTGAGTGGTAAGTACAAGACTCACTGCCATGGGGAAGCCACCAAGAACACCTCAGCAAAGGGCTCTGCATGGTAGGATGAGAGAAGTTCACTGGGCCCAGCATACACATCTAAGCAGATGGTGTAAGCAGGCAGAGAATCAGCAGAAAGAGGTGGGGATTAGGCAAAGCCCTGGCTCCACCTCTCCTCACACCAGCTAGTGGGGTAAGGATAGGTTGTGTCTTGTGAAGGCCAAAAGCAGCATACTCTTCTCTCCTAGCAGAAGAGGAGAGCCCCAATGGAACTGTGCCTCAAAGGGATGTCTAATTGTTTTGTAAATCAATTTTCTCTGGTCCTGGTTATGAGTTAAAAATCAGAACTGTGTAAATAATGGATTTTTTTTGGTTCTCTGGAAATTCTGAAAAATTACAACAATTGTTTTTGGGTCAAATCAACTATGATTTTTTTTAAACTTCTGGCAAATCAAAAAGTAAAAAAAATAATAGCAGGTTAAACAAAACATTTCATTTTGATTTCAAATATTTTTAAACTTTAATTTAATTTTACTTTTACAAAATTAAAGGAAATTATGAAACCAAAAGTCGCTTCTAACTGAAAAATTGAAAATGTTTCATTTAAAAAATGTTGAAACTAAACATTTCAATATTTTCATCATTTTTTTTAAGGTTTTTTTCTTTGTTTTTATTTTTTCTGACTCAGTTCAGCTGCCACAAATTTGTAAAAAGGTTTTGGGTGAAAAACTACACTCAACTCAACTAAACATGATCTACTCCTCCACTCACTTTCTCATTGATTGTAGTAGCCTCTACAAAGGGAATTTTAGCTAATAATTGAGTCTAGTTTGTACATACACACACTTACACCAACACAAACACACCCTTCCCAGGAAAAGCAGATCTTATCCAAGGAACATGTCCATTTGATTTCAGCAGTCTCACAGTGAATCCCTGCACAAACTTAGGATTGTGAGTTACCTCACCTGTTAAAATCACAGCACATTTGTAAATTAATTGCTGCATTATAATAGAATTTGCATAAGGATACTTATGACAATCCATTAAAATCTCATTAGTTCATCATAATTAAAATGTTTCACTGAGCACCAAATGAATTAATCTGTGGGCAGTTTACTACACCTGTGCTCAGCAGTGCAACTTCAAAAAATATATTAGAAGCATCCATTGTTTCCATTGTATGATGACTTTCCAATGGCTATTTCAAACTTTATCAAACTGAAGGTGAGTCATATGGATTTTTTGTTGAGTAGAATGCAATTAATTATGTATTTTTACCGGAGTGGTTTTGAATGGTTCAGCCACTTTTGCTTTTGTGTATGACCAAAAAAGAAGACACTGTGAACATTTCCAAGACTTTCTGTGTGGGATTTGCAAAAATGATTAGCGTTGACCTAACTCTGATTCCACTGGACATCCATGGGAGTTTTACCATTGATTCGAGTGGGAACAAAGACAGCTCAATGCTGCATGCTTTTGAACATCCCTCCCTTTGTTTGTTTGTGATCATTAGTGCTAAATCTTTGGCTCAGGTTTGAAAGTGCAGCTATTGGCAGATAGGGCGGATACTAAGGTGGCATCTGTGCCTACTCAAACTTTCACTGGTGGCAGCTGTGGTTTAAGCAGTGTTTCATTTGTGCTGTGGCTTAGAGTGGCTGGGTCCTGGCACCTCTAGGCTTGGCAGTTCATAACCCCTGCACCTCAGGGCTTGCCGTGTCAGTTATGAAAGTAAAACAATTTCTTGAGCACCTAATTGCTTGAGCCCTGGCACCTCTTTCATTACAAATTAAGCAATGGGTGTAAGGAAACCCGGGCTCTGTGAAGAGTCCCACACTAGCTCTCTCCCAGTCCTTGACTTCTCCAAAACTGAGCAAAAAGTTGCCTCTTAAATATCCCCCAGCAGGCCTGGCTCATGGACACAAGTCCCAGTCAATTGACCCCTCCCTCTCCCCTGTCAAGGTTCCTTCCCCACTCTGAACTCTGGGGTACAGATGTGGGGACCTGCATGAAAGACCCCCTAAGCTTATTCTTACCAGCTTAGGTTAAAAACTTCCCCAAGGTACAAACTTTGCCTTGTCCTGGAACCCTATGCTGCCACCACCAAGCATGTTAAACAAAGAACAGGGAAAGAGCCCACTTGGAGACGTCTTTCCCCCATTCCCCAAATATCTCCCCAAGCCCTACACCCCCTTTCCTGGGGAAGGCTTGATAAAAATCCTCACCAATTTGCATAGGTGAACACAGACCCAAACCCTTGGATCTTAAGAACAAGGAAAAAGCAATCAAGATCTTAAAAGAAGAATTTTAATTAAAGAAAAAGTAAAAGAATCACCTCTGTAAAATCAGGATGGTAAATACCTTAAAGGGTAATCAGATTCAAAACATGGAGAATCCCTCTAGGCAAAACCTTAAGTTACAAAAAGACACAAAAACAGGAATATACATTCCATTCAGCACAGCTTATTTACCAGCCATTTAAACAAAAGGAAATCTAATGCATTTCTAGCTAGATTACTTACTAACAAGTTCTAATACTCCAGTCCTGTTCTGTTCCTGGCAAAAGCATCACACAGACAGATAGACCCTTTGTTTCCCCCCATCCAGCTTTGAAAGTATCTTGTCCCCTCATTGGTCATTTTGGTCATGTGCCAGTGATGTTATCTTAGCTTCTTAACCATTTACAGGTGAAGGGATTTTGCCTCTGGCCAGGAGGGATTTTCTAGTTCTGTATACAGAAAGGTGGTTACCCTTCCCTTTATATTTATGACAGCCCCAGTCTACCTTTCCCAGAATTCCAGGGCTCAAGATGGTCACAGAGAGAAAAGGAGAGATAGTGACTCTATCTCCCAGTGGTTAGGGCACTCATCTGGGATGTGGGAGACTCAAGTCCCTGTTCTGATGACTATTTAAGTACTGTATTTGGGGAACAGCTTCAACAGGAGAGAGTGAGAAAGAGACATTCTCCTCCCCATGCCTAGGGCTTAGGCCACATAACTGGCATGTAGGAGACCCAGGTTCAACTCAGGTTTTCTCCAACCTGGGTGAGTGCCTTTACCACTGGGCTATTGGGTAAAAGGGAGTCAGTATCTCCTCAGTGTTTCTTGAGAAATGACTGACCTGGCTTAGGCACCTAACTCCAGAAGGAGGTTTCATAGCTGTGAATCACAAGTGGAAGCAGGCACCTCCCTCCAGCCTGGAGTTAGACATCTAACTCCCCTTTAGACTTGGGGGTCTAGCCACACCTTCCTCCTCAGCATTTCTTACCGACAAGCTTAGGCTGCTCCCTGCTCAGCATTCTGGCTTCTGTGGTTCCCTTTCTGAAATGCTTCACTCTCCCCAGGCATTGTATAGGGAGCCTGGGTGCCAAACTCAGGGCTGTGGATCCAGGCAGCAGCAGGGTGCCTAAAAGTTAGGCACTACACTATTCAGCCCAAATCCCCCGGTGAATCCCATCCTCAGACTCCCACGCACACAGCATTTCTGCTTACTCACATAATACAGTTCTTTGTCCATATGACTTTGAAGGAAGATCACATTGTTTTGGTCTTTTTCATTTTGTCACCTACTGGGGTAGAAAAATGTTCAAGGTTGCTGGTGGGAAAATGGTATTTTCCAGCTGAACTACAGTGTTTCCCTTGTAAGCCAAAATCCTAAGGATTAGATGATGGTGAAAATATACAGTATTAAACTAAAATAAGAGCATCTACAACTGCACTCTATGGCAAAACACTGCAGGAAGTGGATAGAGTTAAATACAGGGCAGTCAATGCAGCTCCGGACACCTGGTGCACATTAATATTTACCCACAGTTCCCTGGTAAACTCTGCAACAGATTTCAAATTGGTCAAGCAGTTTGGATCTTGAAGGTTAATCCCTTGAACAGGGAGCACTGAGTTTTTGTAGGTGTCTGAAAACATTTTACCACTTCAGTAGAATACTACAGTGACATATTAATGTAATGAAACAACAAAGACCCTATACATCATACTTCACGAATGCTGCAAATAGCAGTACTATAAAATGGAAATTGTAAAAGTAGCAGAAGACAGCAACTTTCACTCTCTTTGACACAGAATTGGATGTGTTTGTAAATGCTGCTGATCCAGAAAATGGATCCAGCAATGAGAGTAACCAAGCTTAACCCACAATCCCCTGCCAACATGCCACAGCTAACACTGGGGAAACAATGCCCAGTTTAGGCATTTCAGATTTTTTGCTATTGAAGAAGTAACAGTGAACAGATGATTTCTATTAATTTATTTGCGTAAAACATTTATGCAATAATTTCAAAGCAAACATAGTTCAGCCAGTGACACAGCCAACTGTTCACTGCAAATATTGTTTTGAGTATTCAGCATTTGAAAGTTGAGCTGTTTTGACTGGACCTACAGACCATAGGTTATATTTATGATCCCTGACTGGATGAAGTGAACTCTTAGAATCAGATCTTCCCTGTGAACACTCCTGATGCCCAATTGGAACCTCTTGATGCTACTGCAATCGCTTATAATTCTGCATTTCAAATTTGTTGTCTGTGAATATCCTGCAATATCTGTTTAAAATTCACTATTTCAATTCACAAGCCTATTGTTCACTAGAATATTTGTGGAGAGGATATACAAAAGTGCCACAAACACAGAGTGAATTCAGTGAAAAATTCAAATGAATATTCAATCATTTCTGCAGTATTGCTCCGGCAGTAATCTCTATTCAATTCTAATGGGATTACCTATACCTGTAGGTAGATTAACCACCATGTCTATTTAGTTCTTGTACTCTGATGAAGCTACCAACAAGGTAGCCTATTGTAATATTATTATATTTGTATTTCCATCACATGCCTGGGGCTCTGTCATTAAAAGTATACTGGTTTTGGAAACATATTAGGAAATGTACTATATATATATAGCCTAGTTGTTTGCTCTCTGCTGAAGACAACTGATTACATGGTTGAATATTCTGGCTGCTTCTAAATGTGTTTTATCTTTAACTGTGTTCATACCCCATTTTATTCACTTTTTGTCAACATTCACTGGAAGTTTTGTTTCTGTGAATGGTCACTGAGAGCGTATTTCAAACACACCATCAAGGTTCATTGAATGACAAAATTAAATGAATCTGGGATGAAATTCTGCCCTTTGCAGAGCCCCAGCCCTAGGCATGCACTACGTAACTCCTGAAGCTTCTAATGCATGTCTTAAAGAATGCATACTGTTTGGGGGAACACAAAGCCATACTCAATCAGGGCTTAAGGGGGACGTAAGAGGTGCTTATGGTTTGTGCTAGTCCTCTGCACAGGAGTGAATTTCACCTTTTGGGTGGAGCTAGAAGTTGTTAATAAATATTATAGCAGCTTATCTAATCAGGGAACAGAAATGATATTGAATTGTGAAAATCTAATGCTCAAAGGAAAAGTCACAGAAAACAGTTCACAAGCAAACCACATGCTGAAATTTCTTCATAAAAAATTGCATTGAACAAATGAAAGGTACATTCTTTTCACTGATAATTCACAACAAAAAGGCTAAATTCTCAAAATAAATTATTTCCTGTCAATTTTACTACTAAATGTTGCAGTTACAGTTGTAAAACAATATAAATGATTTTTATAAACTCCTGACTTTCTGAAAAATTCACCTTTGAGGCTGAAATTTTACATACTTGGTCTCTGGCAAGAAGGAAGGTTTTGGAAAATTTGAGCAAAATCCCTTCAAGTTGGTTTTGAACATTGCAAGAGTGAAAAAAAAAAATCTGCTTTTCTGGTTAAAAAAAAGTCGCGAACACTTTTCTTTAAAAAGATAGCTGAAAAAATGGCTGAACTTTCTAAGAATGAGCAGATATTTAATGCAAGACACTGTTTGAAAACTATATTGAAATCACCAACTCATTGCACCTAGGCCACCAAACCACCCCCAGTTAGTAATGAATATTGGAGTCCTCCAGTGAGGATGTTATCTCTTTTCTATGTTTGCACAGCACCCAGCACAATGGAGCCCCAATCCTGAGCAGACCCTTTGGGCACTAACATAATATAAATATTTACAGGTACTAATAACACTCTTAAAGATCTCCTATTACAAAAGAACATTGAATTATAGCAATGTAGGGCTGGAAGGGACCTTGATAAGTCATCAAGTCCGGCCCCCTTTGCTAATACAGAACCAAATACATCTAGATCACCCCTGACATATTTGTCCAACCTCCTCTTAAAAACCTCCAATGATGGGATTTTACAACCTCCCATGAAAGCCTAATCCAGAGCTTAACTAGCCTTATAGGTAGGAAGTTTTTTTTAATATCTAGCCTAAATTTCCATTGCTGAAAATTAAGCCCATTACTTCTTGTCCTACCACCAGTGGACATGGAGAACAATTGATTACAGTACTCTTTATAACAGCCCTTAATATATTTCAACACTGTTATGAGAACTCCTCTCAGTCTTCATTTCCCAAGATGAAACATGCTCAGCTTTTTTTAACCTTCCATCATAGGTAAGGAACCTTCCATCATTTCTAAACCTTTTATCATTTTTGTGGACTCGCTCCAATTGTTCAACATAGGAACTGCTGCGGACTCTCTCCAGTTGCAAAGGTCCAGACCTGAAGAAGTGCTCTGTGTAAGTTTGAAAGCTTGTCTCTTTCACCAACAGAAGTTGGTCTAATGAAAGATATCACCTAACCCACCTTGTCTCTCTCAAATGCTGGTGCCCACATGGGTACAACAGTACTGCGAATATCCACACCAGTATTTTAAGGATACTTTGTCAAGTCTTAACCAGAGTATTGGATTCCACCCACCTATCGCACCAGAGACAGTGAAGCAACATTCAGCCCTTGTTAAATATAACCTTGCTAAGCAATGAAATCAACATTTAGAAGGGAGATTTTTCAAAGGCACAAAATGGCATTTAAGTGCTGGACTCCATTAAAAGTCAATGGGCGATAGGTATTTAACTCATTTGCGCCTTGGAAAATCTCCTTCCTCCAATGATGTATTATTGTCCTAAATCACATTGGATATTCTTGTTGATTTTAGACTAAAACCAGGAGATTGTTACTGCAGCAGGCTTGTTACATTATTCTCCATCCCCTGTGTTCTGTGCCATCAGACAAACACTGCACTGTAATAGACAGAAAATTCTCTCAACAATACCTCCAAATAACAGAGATAATATTCAAAAGAGGTGCATCTGACTGTTTAATATATTACTATTCATGCCAGAAATGTGCTTTATCTCTTAACAAAAAAAAAAGAAAAAAAAAGAAATCCCCCAAAGTAACTGTGCTTACAAAACATAAAACAAAAATGGTATCATCCTATTCTCCACAGTATAGTAGTAAATGTGCTTTTGCTTCACTATATTATTAGCTGTCTTGCTGCAATGCAGTATGTTACACAGAGGTACTCTAGGGTACACAACACTGGCCTTTTTTGTCCTCTGAATTTTCTAAGGAAATGCTGATTATCTTGCAATGGTAATAACATGACTTTTCGATATATATGACGCATAAACAGCAATCCTAGAATTAACAAAAGCTGCGGTTCTCAGCCAAATTGTACACTGATCACAATTATTCAAGCCTCTAATTAGTGTTTACTCTTGGGATAGTGTTGATTTAAATTTACGCTGAAAGATACCTTTATGGTTGGATTGAAAACAGAAATTTTAAATACATGTGAGTACCATACCTTTGAAGAGGAATTGCTAACACTGTCAGAGTATCACTACCGTAAGAAGAATAAGCTATAGTAGTCTCCATATGAATGGGTAGCATGTGGCTGACTGACAAGTATGGAATTTTCTCATATTGTGAAAAAGAAATGGTAGTGACTACCTTTGTATCTGTCTTAGGGTTTTATACTGTTACCCAGCACATTAGTCTCTGAGCATCTTCCATGTAAAATCAGTAGTAATAACAAGTCCCTCATGACTTTCATGGAGTCCCTGGCCTCCCTTTTCAGGATAAAAACTCTACTTGGGATATGAATACTATGCCAAATACACTAAATCACAGTGTAACTATATTTTTTCCTGTTCATAATGGCCTATATGGCTAAATGTAAATGTATACATCTAGGAACAAGGAACCTAGGCCATACTTATATGATGTCGGACTCTATCTTGGGAAGCAGTGACTCTAAAAAAGATTTGGGGGCATGGTGAATAATCAGCTGAACATGAACTCCCAGTGTGGCCAAAATGGCCAATGCAAATCCTTGGGTGTATAAACAGGGAAATCTTGAGTAGGAGGAAACAGGTTATTCTGTGTTTGTATTTGGCAGTGGTGCTACCCCAGCTGTGTCTAGTTCTAGTGTCCTCAATTAAAAATGTTGTTGACAACTTGGAGAAGGTTCAGAGAAGATCCAAGAGAATGATGAAAGGATTAGAAACCTGTCTTACAGTGATAGACTCAGGGAGCTCAACCTATTTATCATAACAAAGGGAAAATTACGGGGTGATGATTATAATATTGTCTGTAAGTACCTACATGGGGAATAAATATTTAACAACTAGCTGTTCAGTGTAACAGAGAAACAGTGTAATAGAGACAGGTTTAACAGTGCAACAGAGAAAGGTTTAAACGGCATCCCGCAGCCCACATTGGCCTGGAGCGGCGAACCGCAGCCACTGGGAGCTGCCATCAGCCAAACCTGCAGATGCAGCATGTAAACAAACCAGCCCGGCCTGCCACGGAGCATAATTTAAGTGGCATGCTCCCTAAAGATTTGCAACAGTCAGGATGCAGTGTGGGACATCAGCACAAGTTCTGCAAAGGGGTGTGGACAGGACTACCCTCTGCTGCAAAGTATAATATTCCCCAAAAGCTGCCTGTTGAAATCCTATTATAATAACTTGCCTACATTAGGCTCCTTCTCATGCATTTTGATAGTTGGACAAAGGTGGTTGGCTCTTGAGCATCTATCTACCTATCTGTATAATTGTTTGAACTTGACTGCACTGCAAGGTCAGTGAGCCATGGAAGGACTACAGATTTTTCTGCCTAGCCTATTTGTTGGTGCTAATGCCTTCTTGAGTCCCCTCGATCTAGAAAGGCAGCTTTATTTATTTTCTCTGTTGCACAGCCATCTACAAGGCATCTCCCAGATACCACCTTTTACTTATCAATAAACTGAACATATTACTTACTTGATCTTTGTTGCATTAGTCTTTTGAAAAATCAATGTTTCAGTCCTTTTGGTTTTCTTTAGCACATATCTTAGGTTGTAGAACAGAGGGTCTGACACACTGAGCTCTCATTCTGTCTATACTTTGGAAAGACAAAGAAAAATATAACAAAATTCAAGCAATATGTTTGGTGTATTGTTTTGAGTTTAAAAAAAATAAAGGGACCTGGGAGAGACAGTCAGTATTAAATTTTGAGTACCACATGTTGGGAGATAGGCTCATGATTCTCAGCCCTATAAAAAGAAGATATAAAATAAAATTCGCTTTAACACTAAATAATAGCACTTGTGTAGTGCCTAAAGAAATCTCAAAAGACATTAATTAAGACACCTAACATTCATCTTTAGAAAGTTTCATTCATTTTGAATGATCCTATCAGTCCATGAGATGTTCCCTATATTTAAAATGCCACAGGTAATGTCTTGCAGAATGAACATTTAAGTTTGGTGTATAGAAGTTAGCATTGCTATCCCAGTTCTATAGGTGGGCAAACTAGTGCAGAGAAAGGTCAGGTGATTTGCCCATGGTCACACAGTAAGCTAGTGCAGAAACAGGAACCAGGAAAGCTGACTTGTTATCCCTTGCTTTTAACACTCACTATGGCACAGGTTGTGAACCTCCTACTCCACTGGTCAGCAGTTACTTATATGAAAGGTCAGTCCCATTAAAACCAATGGGATGGCTTGTGCAAGTAACTTTTCCCCAGTTGGAGCAAGGGGGCTCACAATCTGGCCCTATGAAAGTGACATAGAAACATACATTGTGTTAATATAAAGTGACAAACTTTTATCACTCATTGTCTTTTTATCTGATGCCTGGTGGAGATTTCTTGATCAGATGTCCTCTCCTCTCTGTTACACTGGTTTCTGCTCTCTGTATAGAATGCTCTTACTCTTTCAGATTGCCTGTCCCTATACAGTTATCCATCAGAACTATTCATTTCATTAATGCTGCTGTCATTCAGCATGTGATTGCAGATCTGGAATATAAAAGGACCCACCCTCCCCACAAAGAAGAAACTAAAGTATGGGACATTGTGAATGTTTACTGTTTTTAGGGTCTCAAGCATCATTCCGGTTCGTTTGGTAGAAAGGAAATGGTCATATCTGCACAGTTGGGACAAATGGTAGAAAAATTATTTGATAAATATTGAAGCCACATATAGGGCTTGATCTGAGATTCACCCTCTAGTATTTAGGTTATTTTTCCCATAATTGTCAGGGTTCTTTAGAGAATTATCTAAACTGACTCATATAGAAAAAGCAGCACAGAGATTAGGAAACTACCAAAACTTTGATTTTTAATCTGAATACAAAAGACTGCAGTTAAAGAGTAATAGCTGTCTCATGAAGTCAGGAAATTTATAACTGAAATAGAAATTTTTAGCCCCAACTCCGCAAGCCATTTTGCTAGCACAGACCTTTGCACCTGCACAGAGTCACTGTGGAGTTATTACATGACTACAGTCCGGGTCAATTTAACTCATAACTGCTGCATTCCCGGCACTCCTGAAAATGTGACTACCTATTTATGCATCCAAACACCATGCTGTCTGAGTACCAAAATGCTGTTCTCAGTTAAACTGATGTAAATCTAGAAATCCAGAGAGAAATAAAACACAGCTCGGCCTTGCTGAAGGAGATTTATTATAATGTGTGAGCTCATTGTGCAAACTGAAAACAAGGATGTATTTGTCTGTTCTTTATGATTGAGTGCTTTCATTAAAACTTGTTGTGTTATTCAGGACTTACACCAGCGTGTAACTGAGTGTGACTTCTGCATGGTAGACTGCATAGTTATCCCTGTCATACAGATAGGTAAACTGAGTCACAGAACAGTTAAGTCATTTGCTCAAGTTTACACATGGAATCACTGGCAGTGAATCCATTATTTAAATGGAAGTTGCTGGGTGCTCAATACTTTGGAAAATTAGCCCATTTTTTAGGTATCTGTATATGGATTTAGGAGCCTAATGTTAGGCATCCATGTCCAAAAATCTTCACTGTGGTTTTCTTGCTGGAGCTGGTACAAATAAAGAAGTTATTTCTTTTATACTTCCTGTCATATCCTGTATGTTCCACAGACAGAAGCAATAAGACACCATTATAATATACACAGGTAAGGTGTACTTTCCCCTGCTGTGTATGCAGTTTTTAAAAAGACAAGCCAAATGTTTGGAAATTAATTGGGAAAAATCAGACTCATTTTTATGGACTTGGCTTTTCTAAAGCAAATTGTGTTTTTATGATGTTATAAATCCCTGACAATAGGGATTTACTACTTTTATAATAGTAAAGTAGAACTGGGAGTAGTTATAGGGCTTGCTAACAAAATCCTAATAGTACCAGTGTAAGAAATCTGCTACAATGAACCATTTGGAGACTCCTATTTAAAATTGAAGGGCCAAGCTTTAAAACTTAGATCCAGCTGCATAACACCACCAGAGAGAAATAAAGCACAGTTTAGCCTTGCTGAAGGAGATTTATTATTATCTGTGAGCACATGATGCACACTGATAGACTTCTAGAAGGCCTGAGGAATGTAAGTTGCTTGCTAAACAACTAAGCTATTTTAATAAACTAAGATGTATTTGTCTCTTCTTCATGACTGAGTGCTGCTTTTCAGAACTTAGTGGCACTAGACATCTCAGTTACAGTTGACAAATCACATGATTTAATTATGTGACGTGACTTTGAAACCCCTATCTCAGGATCTAACTTGGACAATCACATGCCAGTGGCATTAGTTTTTAAAACATTCTAGTTTCCCAAATTCTATCCAGATACGTGAAACCCCTGCTTACGCCTGTACTGAATGGTTTGCCACCTTGCAATTTGTCATACCTTGCAGGTATAGCCCAAGGTCCAGTGTGCTTCAACAGCAGCCCTGGGAACTACAAGGTGTGGACTACAAATTGAGGCATCTTGGGAGAACTTCCTGGTTCCTGCCAGGATGTACCCTCTGCCCCCACAGCAGGAGGTCCCAACACTGACTGAGCTGGGAGCACATAGCAGGCAAACAGAGAGGAGGCTGCTGGGCTGTACTCCTGTTCTATGTTCTTTACAGAATAAAGCCTTGTTCCTGGTGGTTTGTCTGAGTGGGTCTGGTCTGAGGTGAACACACACAGACACACAACGCAGAGCACCCGAAGGAGCCTTGGGCCCAGTTTCCCAAAGTTGTGTAAAAAGTCGCAAGGCAGGCTTCCCCTATCTTGTAGAACCTCATACTGGGCCAGTGAACAGGAGAGGGGGTTACATAAGGCAAATAGACTTGGGTTGGTTCACTATTTGGATGGGAAACAGACACTTTCTTTGGGCATCCAGGCCTGCAAGTCACTTGGTTACCCTTTAGCCTCAGCAAGAAAAGAGAGATTTGTTGGTGCTGTGTTGTGTGACACCTCTCTGCCACACCAGTATATTAGCCAGCCCAACAACTTCCTCAGGACTCTGCCAGTCCCACCTTTGCCTTGCAGGTTAACCCTTGGTGTACTTCAGTTCCCAACCCTCCTGGAAGAGCATTCCTCTGCAGCATCCAGACCCTGTCACTGGATGCTCACAGAAATACTAAGTCGCCAAAAAAAGAGAAAATACACAGCAGCCTGTTGGCTCAACTGGGAATGCACCCCTCATTTTAGAATACCAGCACTGAGATTAATTTATAACAAAACAGGAATAAGATTATTAATAAAGAACAGAGATTTAAGTGACACTAAGCAGAGATAATAGAAACAGAAATGGTTACAAATAAAACAAAAGAATAATGTGCTTCTCAGAGTCTACACATACTTTAGCAGGCTTCAAACTTTGTATAAAGCAGTCTTCTCACCTACAGGTACTTTTCAACATCACCAGCCCATGCAGCTGGGGATCCACCATTCACAGACGCAAAGACCACTGATCTGTTTGTTCCCTCAGTGATGGATAACTAAGGGGTTCTCTCCCCTTCTTCTTATAGTCCAGTAAACATTTTAAAAGCATTTTTGAAGTGTGTCCCCAGATAAAGTTCTTCTCTCTTGCTGTTTGTGCTCCAGTGAACTGATGTCATGTTATTTCCTCATCCTCCTGGTAACTGATGCTCACCTCGGATGCAAATGAACTGCCCATTGTCTCTGACTTCATCCTGCTGAATTTACATTATAGACACAGGTGAACAGGAGAAGCAACAGTCCTTTCTCTAGGACAAACTTGTTTCTCAAGTCTCCTCACCAAAAGATATTTTAGGAACATATTTCCAGCATACACATAACTTTTTACACACCGTTCAGATATACATCATGCAGTGAAATTAATGAGGGTCACTGGCTTTCATTTGACAATACACAGGACACTCTTTATAGATAAATACCGTAATGGCAATGTTTAAGGTGTAATTAGTGTGCCAGACCTGGAAGGGGTTTACAGAACAGTGGGACCTCTGCCAATTGGCACTGTGGGGCTCGTGGGGTCACAGAAACCTGTATCATCCACTATGTGATTTCGTAGGTGACATTCCTCTGACTCCCCCATGAAGTTGATTCTCCTCTCCTGCCAACTTCACAATGGTGTATGTAATTATTGACTTGTCCAGCATGAGTTCCAATAGTTTAAGTGAGAGCATATTCAGGCCCATTATGCCTTTCCTTAAAATGTCTTGCTGTACAATTGAAATTGTCCTTCACTTTCTCCCTTAAATGATTGTGTGGTGCTCTGTACTAGAGGCTAGATCCAACATCCACTGAAGTAAATTGGAGTCTTTCCATTAACTTCCATGAACACTAGACCAGATCCTAGTAGCTGTTATGCTATTTTGCTGTGCATTAGTCCCTGCTGCATATTTGAACTGACTCTACTTCAGTAGCGGCTAAAGTGATATTTGTAGGTCACTTGGTTAAGATTGTAAGAGGATGCTGGGATTCTTCAGCACAGAATCATAGAAGATTAGGGTTGGAATAGACCTCAGGAGGTCATCTAGTCCAACCCCCTGCTCAAAGCAGGACCAATCCCCAACCAAATCATCCCAGCCAGGGCTTTGTCAAGCCTGACCTTAAAAACCTCAAAAGAAGGAGATACTACCACCTCCCTAGCTAACCCATTCCAGTGCTTCACCACCCTTCTTGTGAAACAGTGTTTACTCACGTCCAACCTAGACCTCCCCCACTGCAACTTGAGACCTTTACTTCTTGTTCTGTCATCTGCCACCACTGAGAACAGCCTAACTCCATCCTCTTTGGACACCCACCCCCCTTTAGGTAGTTGAAGGCTGCTATCAAACCACCCCCTCACTCTTCTCTTCTGCAGACTAAATAAGCCCAGTTCCCTCAGCCCTTCCTTGTAAGTCATGTGCCCCAGCCCCCCAGTCATTTTCATTGCCCTCTGCTGGACTCTCTCCAATTTGTTGACATCCTTTCTGTAGTGGGGGGCCCAAAACTGGACACAATACTCCAGATGTGGCCTCACCAGTGCCAAATAGAGGGGAATAATCACTTCCCTCGATCTGCTGGCAATACCCATACTAATGCAGCCCAATATACCGTTAGCCTTCTTGGCAACAAGGGCACACCGTTGACTTATATCCAGCTTCTCGTCCTCTGTAATCCCCAGGTCCTTTTCTGCAGAACTGCTGCTTAGCCAGTTGGTCCCAGCCTGTAGTAGTGCATGGGATTCTTCCATCCTAAGCAGGACTCTGCACTTGTCCTTTTTGAACCTCATCCGATTTCTTTTGGTCCAATCCTCCAATTTGTCTAGGTCACTCTGGACCCTATCCCTACCCTCCAGCATATCTACCTCTCCCCCCAGCTTCGTGTCATCCACGAACTTGCTGAGGGTTCAGTCCATCCCATTATCCAGATAATTAATGAAGATGTTGAACAAAACCAGCCCCCAGGACCGACCCTTGGGGCACGCTGCTTGATACCGGCTGCCAACTTGACATGGAGCTGTTGATCACTACCCATTGAGCCCAACAATCTAGTCAGCTTTCTATCCACCTTATAGACCAGTCATCCAATCCATACTTCTTTAACTTGCTGGCAAGAATACTGTGGGAGACTGTATCAAAAGCTTTGCTAAAGTCAAGCTATATCACATATACTGCTTTCCCCATATCCACAGAGCCATTTATCTCATCATAGAAGGCAATCAGGTTGGTCAGGCATGACTTGCCCTGGGTGAATCCATCTTGACTGTTCCTAATCTTTCCTAATCTTGACTGTTCCTTTCTCTCCTCCAAGTGCTTCAAAATGGCTTCCTTGAGGACTTGCTCTATGATTTTTCCGGGGGACTGAGGTGAGGCTGACCAGTCCGTAGTTTCCTGGATTCTCCTTCTTCCCTTTCTAAAAGATGGGCACTATATTTGCCTTTTCCCAATCGTCTGGGAACTCCCTCAATCGCCACAAGTTTTCAGAGATAATGGCCAATGACTCTGCAATCACATCAGCCAACTCTTTCAGCACCCTCAGATGCATTAGATCCTGCTCCATGGATTTGAGCATGTCCAGCTTTTCTAAATAGTCCTCAATCTGTTCTTTCACCATTGAGGGCTGCTTGCCTCCTCCCCATACTGTGCTTCCCAGTTCAGCAGTCTGGGAGCTGACTTTGTCTGTGAAGACCGAGGCTAAAAAAGCATTGAGTACTTCAGCTTTTTCCACATCCTCTGTCATTAGGTTGCCTTTCCCATTCAGTAAGGGTCCCACACTCTCCCTGACCACCTTCTTGTTGCTAACATACCTGTAGAAACCCTTCTTGTTACCCTTCACATCTCTTGCTAGCTGCAACTCCAATTGTGCTATGACCTTCCGGATTTGGCTTTCCTGATTGCAGTGGGGGAGGTTTAGGTTGGATATTAGGAAAAACTTTTTCACTAGGAGGGTGGTGAAGCACTGGAATGCGTTACCTAGGGAGATGGTGGAATGTCCTTCCTTGGAAGTTTTTAAGGTCAGGCTTGACAAAGCCCTGGCTGGGATGATTTAGTTGGGGATTGGTCCTGCTTTGAGCAGGGGGTTGAACTAGATGATCTCCTGAGGTCCCTTCCAAACCTGATATTCTGTGATTCTATGATTACACCCCTGCATGCTTGAGCAATATTTTTATACTCCTCCCTAGTCAACTGTGCAAGTTTCCACTTCTTGTAAGCTTCCTTTTTATGGTTAAACTCACCGAAGATTTCTCTGCTAAGCCAAACTGGTCACCTGCCATATTTGCTATTTTTTCTGCACATTGGGATGGTTTGTTCCTGCACCCTCTATAAGGCTTCT
Organism: Lepidochelys olivacea; assembly: GCF_965140295.1. Taxonomy (NCBI): domain Eukaryota; kingdom Metazoa; phylum Chordata; order Testudines; family Cheloniidae; genus Lepidochelys; species Lepidochelys olivacea. Next base: position 35,595,450 of record NC_140411.1, on the reverse strand, counting down.
TTAAAATGCAGCCAGATCTCCTGGACTCCTTTCCCCCTAAGCAGGGTACCAAGACTTGAGCAGTGCTGGAGGAAGACCAGAGGAGCTGTGGAGCTTCAGCCTGGAAACCCTCCAGGCTGCAGGCCTTGTTAAAGGAAAGGTACTGGGGTTGTAGAGGGCAGCCCAAGGGTAGGCAGAGGCAGCAGGTCCAAGCCTCCCTTGATGAGTGGCACTTACACTGCAGTCCGCCCCAGGGAGCGGGGCTAGCTGATGACTGGCAGCGGCCACAGACTGAGGTGAGGTGGGGATAGAGGGTGGGGGTTCTCTGGGGAGGGGAGACCCAGATCTGTGGGGGTACTGCCAGGGGGCCAAACCCTGACCTGAAAGGGGCACAGAGGGACTCAGGCCCAGTGGCAAGCAGCACACAGGCCTGCAGAGGAAGCTCTGGAGGCTGGAAAAGCTAATTCCCTGGACGACCAGCAGGAGGTGCCGCAGGGGGTGAGTCGCCGCCCTGCTACAGTACCCATCCAGACACTAATTATGCATTTTTATTTATTATTAAGCACCTATCACCTAGTCTGGATGCTTTTACAAATTTAAATATAAAGAATAAAAGTAATAGTACATAGATCCATTGTGTATGGCCCATAGACTGTAAACTCACACCTTGACAGTAAACTATCTCAGGCAGGCTCTGTCTTTTTTATTTGTCTGTTCAATGTTTAGCATAATGATGCCATAACCCTTCATGGCAATTTCTGGGGCCCACCTTAATATAGATCTATATATTATTGTCATATGTACTGTTAGACTCATCAAGTATTCTCTATATTCAGATCTCTCTCTCTCTCTGTAAGCCACATGATCACTGACAAAACCTCTATATACCATCAGGTATTCTGTATTTGCCACAAATGTTTCAGAAATCTATTTTATGTAAGTTTTAGAGTTTTTTTAAAAATTGTTTGAACTATGTTTCATACCCTTGTTGCTGAAAAGCCATTCTTGGAGTCTAATAATACAGCACTTAGGGAGAGCCACACAAACTTCTATAAATGACTAAAAGTAACTTTTCTATACCTAAAAGTATCAAATTTCAAAAGCCTGATATCTTGGACTAGAGGTGAGTGCCACTGATTTTACTGGGATACTAGGAATCTCTCCTACCCAGAGATTTTGGTTCTAGCTCCTCAGATCATATTTATGTCCAGGAAAACAGTTACTTCTGCCAGACTGAATCTTACCAATCCTAGACCATTGGCAGGAGCAAGTTTGGGGGGGAAGATACACTGGAGAAGAGTAGACACATGGCCTATTATTATCATTGGTAAAGAATTGTGTTAAGATAGCACCTAGGAGCCCTAGTCATAGACCAAGACTCCATTGTGCTAGGTGCTGTGCAGAAAGATAGTCCCTGCACAAAAGAGCTCACATTCCAAGTAATGTGACTGTATACCCCTGCCCTGTGTGTGTGTGTGTGTGTGTGTGTGTCTGTGTATTTGAGATATCATGTTACTTTCTTGTACTTAAATAAATAGTACTATATAACCTACAGTAAGGACATTACTAACTATGTGTTACAATGCTCCTGGCCTCTAAAGAGGATAAAAGACTTAATACTAGTAGATATATTGGAGATTCTCAGCTATCTCAATCGATAAAGGACTTGAGCTTTGAAGCAGAAGGCCCTGAGGCCCAGATCCACCATGGTATTACACTCTGAGTCACAGCACATGGCATATGGACCCTAAATACATTTGTGACTCTGGGCCAGAGTTCTTTTCCCTAGTGCTGACCACAAAGACCTGTGTGATATAGCAAATGTTATAAATGATAACCATAGCTGTGTGTGTGCAAGCAGCCCCACATCTGTTACACATTGTAATCCAATATGAATCTACCTAGTCTATTTATTTTTTCTGTCATCTAAACCAGTTGCTACTCTGACCTTCTTCTTGACTGGCTTTATATGACCCCCACTACTATAGTATCTGAGTGCCTCACAGTCATTATTACTGTCCCTGTGTGATGGGGGGTACCAGGCATTTGCTGCCTCCTGCCAAAGGCCCCACCCTAGGAACAAGTATTGCTGGAAGGGAAGAGCATCAAGGTCAGATATCCAGGAGTTGCCCAGAGAGGCCTGCTGTGATCAGCTGTAGGCAGAACCAGCACAAGTTGGTCCTCCAGCACCTAGAAGGGCTGGGGGCTGGCAGAGGCCAATCAGGGCTCACCAGACCACAAAAAAAGACTGGATGCTTCTGGCTACGGGCCAGTTCTAGGTGAAGCCAGGACAGGGAAGTCTTGCTTTCCCTGTCCTGGAAGTCGGAAGAAACCCTGCAATCCTGTGTCCTGACATGAGGAGCTGTTTTGGTGGTGAGTGCACACCATAACACCCCATTTTACAGATAGGAAACTGAAGCACAGGATATAGTAAATCATTTGCCTAAGATCACACAGGAAGGGCTTGGCTACACTTACAGCACTGCAGCGGTGCTGCTGTAGCACTTAGTGAAGAAACTACCTATGCTGATGGAAGAGCTTCTCCTGTCGATGTAGGTACCCACCTCCCCAGGAAGCGGTAGCTATGTTGAGGGGGGAAGCCCTCCTGTCAACATAGTGCTGTCTACGTCAGGGCTTAGGTCAGTATAACTATGTTGCTCATGGGTGTGGATTTTCCCCTCCAGGCTGTGTATATGACCTCCTCCTGTCTCACAGTGGAAGGAAAAATTCTAGGTTGAGGGATTGATGCTACCACCATTTCAACGTAGGGAGTGACTAATTTCTTGACAGGTAAGATTGAAGCTACCCTTCCATTGTAAGCCTGTTTTTCACAGGCATACACCCCCTGTGAACTTTCCTAAAGCTAAACCAATCCAACTGAAAGTTGACAGATATGATTCTGAGTCACAGCACATGGCATATGGAATGTTTAACACAAACTGGATGAGGCATTTCAGAGAGATGGGAGTTGAAAGAATTAGGTGATTCAGATTTTCCTGATGTTTGTGTATGAGGATATGTCCTTATGACTTCTAAAATGCCAGCCCTTGATCCTCTAAATTGGTTTTAAATTGTTTTAGTGAGGATTGGTATCTATGATTAGATACTACTTCAGGGGGAATAGAGGGTTATTGTCACAATTACTTAGCCATCTAACGTGGTTTCAGCATATTTTATGGTTTTTAGTTGTATATCAACCTGATGCAGACTTCATAAATTCAATAGTTAATGGGCCACAATGGAAGAGAAGTAGTAAAGGAACTCTGTGTGTGTGTGTGTGTGTGTGTGTGTGTGTGTACACACATGAACAGAGAGCATCACGTGGAACCTTAATTTTAGGCTGTCATACATGTGGTTGGGCTCCTCCTGCTTTCACATCATCAGATTGATGTGGGAGAATCCAGCCACTGGATCCCTGGGTGTTTTAAATCTCTGGAGACTGAACAGAACCCCTGTCATGAGAGTTTAGAACATTTGGTTCCTCTGCACAGTCCCTGGAAGCAGTGCTGATTGCTCAGACCATCTGTAGCTTAAACACACCCTCTCCCAGAACTCCACCCAAAAGCCTGAGCTTTCTGGTTTACTTCTTCAATAGGTGTAACATGGTACGTGTAGACACTTTGCACAGACGTCTACACATTATTGCTCTACTTAATCACATACAACAATAATAAATCCTACACGCATTACTCTGCCTCAGTTCCCACACCACTTCAAAGCATTCTTTACACTAGGGTCAGGGTCCTCTGTGGTACCCAGAATCTTTTCCCTGCAGCTGCATGACTTCTCCCTAAGTCAGCTTGCTTCTCCTGAGACTGGGTTTTGTCATGTCTGTCTCTGTCTTTGGGAATTTTCCATTCTTTCAAAACCAGTCTCCTGCAAAGGGAAGGTGAAAAGAACTGTTTCCCTCTGTGGTGCAGTTATTCTTTCATACTTCACAGGTAAGACCTCGAGAGACAAGGTGGATGAGGTAATAACTTTTATTGGACCAACTTCTGTTGGTGAGAGAGACAATCTTTTGAGCTTACACTGAGCCCTTCTTTAGGTCTGTGTAAGCTTGAAAGTTTGTCTCTCACCGACAGAATTTGGTCCAATAATAGATATTACCACAACCACCTTGTCTCTGTAATATCCTGGCACCAACATGGCTACATCAACACTGCGTACTGGTAATACCTGTTCAGGTGCTGACAGTCCTTTATAGGCTATTGTCCCTGGTCTGGCAGAGTTGTGATTTTTTTTTCTTTTTTTCTTTTTTTCACGCTTGTAAGCCATGGTGGTTACACAGACCTAGAGGCAGTCCATGATACAGCCATTTCGTACTAACAGCTTCCTAATAACTTCATAATATCAACTAACTTGTCCAGATTGTTAGGGTCTTTTCCTTCTGGTAAAATGCTCTTCAAATTTTCAAAGAATTCAGTTGAATTGAGTGGTGAATTTGTGACTTTTTTCACTAGATTTTATTAGCAATTACTTGCAAAAATATCAAAAGGAAAGAATTCAGTTATTTTTGGCAGCCAGGTGGGAGAGTTACACCTTCTAGTCCTAAATGTGTGTATTCACTGTCACTGCACAGAAAATGGAGGTCAGCAAGAATGTGTTCCACAGTCAAAATAACTTGTAGGAGCTATAACAAAGAGGTATGGGTACTGGGACTTACCACATAATGGGGAACCAGTGATAAGAGTGGGAAAACAAACCCTCCTGATTGCAAGTGCAGTAGTAAAAGGATCCTATTTTTTGTATCCATTGCTTGTTCTTTTAATTAATTATGACAGCTATTCCCAAAAATAAAATGTAAAAGAAAATTATATACAATGGGCAAATGGTGCTAATAGTGGTGTCTCATAACAAGCTATAATGGACGCACACAAATATATATATCGACTCTCCTTATTCCTTTAATTCGGCACTGGTATAGGACAACCTCTGCATGATACGGGAAGACTGCCCCCTTCCATGGAGAAATGAACAGAAAGATGTTACAGAGGAAGGAAATCTTTGCAAAGTACATGTTGTGGAGTTTCCTCCAAAGACATTTGGGGACCTGCAGAGCTTGAAGGGGCAAGGATTTCCAGCCTCACATTTGCTGGGAGTCACCAGACCTTGGAGAAACAAAATTGGAAGCATTGAAAACTGGAAGGAGCTTTTAAAAATGTTGTCTACTAACTGATCTGGCCTTAAGACAAACACAATACCTCTGTGAAAAGGAGCTAGTAATATTCACCTGTTTGATAAGGAAGTTTTGAGACCTAATTATCCTGAGGTCCCAATTCTGCATCTGCTGAAGTCAATCAGACCTTTCTCATTGAATTCAGTAGACCCAGGATCAGGCCCTTAATGCACTTTCTGATGATTTGAGGAATGTTGTCACATCACAACAAATTCTTATGAAGAAAACTGAAAGTGACCACGGAAAAAGCTTAAAGCTTTATTTCTTAACAAAAAGAAAAGGAGTACTAGTGGCACCTTAGAGACTAACCAATTTATTTGAGCAAAAGCTTTCGTGAGCTACAGCTCACTTCATCGGATGCATTCAGTGAAACCTTTCTTGATTTAAGTTATTTTTGTTCATATTGGTTGACTACATTTTGTGCTGTGTTTGCTCTATTGTTAAATAAAACCCTTGGATTATGAAATTAACAGAGTACTTAAGTACAAGTTTAACTTTAAACCAATGGGACTACTCATATGCATAAAGTTAGGCAAGCTAAAAAAGTACCTTGATGAATGGGGCCTCTAAGCACTCCATCCAGCATCCATTGAAATCAATGGGAGACTATTCGCTGACTTCAACTGGTGTTGTATTAAGCCCTATGTCTGTTAGTAAATAACACAATACCTCAGTAATAGCAAATAGGAGAAATTCCGCCTCTTTTGGTGAAACAAGAACTTCTGAAGATCCACAGTTGCCAATGCACAAGGCATGCTGATATGGAAATCTGCACTTCTTGAAAGACAATAGAAAACCTGTGGATTAAAAGTTATGCTCAGAGTCTGCTGTCAGCCTCTGAAGCACTGAATTCCTTACAAGTTTTGAAGCAATGCAGCACAGATCTGAGGATGGAATTTGACCATGTGAAGATTTAACAGAACTGAAATGATAAATGAGTTATAATGTAAGAAGATTTATATCACTTAGAACAAATGAAAAAAATCTGATCCAATCAAGCAACAACTGAAAAAAGGGAAGGTAGGAAAATGCATTTCTGGACTGAAGGAAAATGAATGATAAAGTGAATGCAACTGTCACTTCAGATTATTCAGAGTAGCACCGATCCATCAGAAATTATTTCAGTACTCTGATCTCACACACACTGCTTTGCACGTATTCTTAAGACAAAACAATACCAAGGTAACCTTTTTTAATAGAAGCAAAAAAAGGGGTTTGTCCTAAATCCCAGAGAGAGAATCTTGTAGGAATTAGATACTTTCCTACCTTTTACTTCTAGTGTTAGCATATAGGTAGGTACAGTAGGTTAATCATAGGTTTCAGAGTAGCAGCCGTGTTAGTCTGTATCCACAAAAAGAAAAGGAGTACTTCTGGCACCTTAGAGACTAACAAATTGCATCCGATGAAGTGAGTTGTAGCTCACGAAAGCTTATGCTCAAATAAATTTGTTAGTCTCTAAGGTGCCACAAGTACTCCTTGTCTTTTTAGGTTAATCACGTAGTTAAGACAGCACTTAACAGCATTACATGGTATTTACACACATACAGCTAAGTGAAAAGAAACCAGGGGAAGCAACAGAGACAAAGGAAACAACACAGACAGTTTTAGTCACACAAGTGAGCAGACAGAGGAAATGTAGTTGGGAAAACAAAAGACGACGCAGTAAAGGAAACAAACAAGCAAACAAATCCCAAGGCTGAACCAAGCCATGAACAAAGGCCCACTACTAAACAATTTATGGACCTCTAAAAATAAAAGAGAATTTCTCCATCAGAAAACAGAAACATTTGTGCCCATTGACATTCTCATATCCCAGCTGAAAAAGTGTATGCTGCTACCCCTCTTCCTTCCCCGCCCCCCCCCCAATATTCCATAAACATTCACTTGAATTCGACTCGATGGAAGGCAATGATTTTAGTCAGCATGTTGCATCCTCTGCAGTGACTCTTGAGCAATTTCCACACAGCTAGAGCTGTGCAAAACTTGTCATGTTCTGTTCACATACACCCCAACTTGCCTAATAAGTTTGCTGAAATGTATGTGGCCTACACAGTTTGTATTTCCAATTACTTTTCAGATTTGTTCAGAGGAATATGTAAAGAGATGGTGTGACCTTCATGAAATTCTGTGCATCACATGTGGTTTAGTAACAATTCACAAGATGAGACGTCATTCAGTCCAGAAGGCATACCAGGTGCCTCATATCATTAACACCCCTCCCCTCCCAAGCCCCTCAAAAATGTGTGCTTCTCCAGAGACAGCCTGAGATTTCACTCTGAATTCCAATGGAATGTCTGAAGGGTTAGAAAATTGACTGAGGAGCTTGCAGGACTATTAATGTTGGTTTTCAGTAAGTCTTGGAGCTGGGGAAGTTCCAGAAGACTGGAAGAAAACTAATATTGTGCCAATTTTTAAAAATGGTAAACAGGATGACCCTGGTAATTATAGACCAGTCAGGCTGACATTGATCCTAGGCAAAATAATGGAGCAGCTGATACGGCACTTAAAGAATTAAAGAATTAATGTAATTAATGCAAATCAACAAGGTTTTATGGAAAATAGATCCTGTCAGACAAACTTGATTTTTTTTTTTAAATGAGCTTACAAGTTTGATTGGCAAAGGTAATAGCATTGACATAATGTACTTAGACTTCTGTAAGGTGTTTGATTTGGTATTGCATGATATTTTGCTTTAAAAAATTAGAATGATACAAAATTAACATGGAACACATTAAATGGATTAAAAATTGGCTAATTGATGGGTCTCAAATGTAACTGTATACAGGGAATCATCACCAAGTGGGTGTGGTTCTAGTGGGGTCCCACAAGAATTGGTTCTTGGCTGTATGCTATTTAACATTTTTATCTATAACCTGGAAGAAAACATAAAATCATCACAGATAGAGTTTTCAGATGACACAAGAACTGGGGGAATTATAAATAACGAAAAGGACAGGTCATTGATTCAGAGCAATCTGGATTGCTTGGTAAACTGGGTGCAAGGAAACAATATGCATTATAATGCTCCTGAATATAAGTGTATCCATCTAGGAACAAAGAATGAAGGCCATATTTAAAGGATGCAGGACTCTCACCTGGGAAGCAGTGACTCTGAAAAAAGATTTGGGGGGTCATGTTAGATAATCAGCTGAATATGAACTCCCAATGTGATGCTGTGGCCAAAAGAACTAATGTGATCCTTGGATGCATAAAAGGGGGAATCTTGAGTAGGAGTAGAGAGGTTATTCTTTGTCTGTATTTTGCGGCCACTGCTGGAACAGTGTGTCCAGTTCTGGTGCCCACAATTCAAGAAGGTGGTTGATAAAATGGAAAGGGTTCAGAGAAAAGCCATGAGAATGGTTAAAGGATTAGAAAATATGCCTTATAGTGATAAACTCAAACTCAAAGACCTCGATCCATTTAGCTTAACATAAAGAAGGTTAAGACTTGATTACAGTCTATAAGTATCTGCATAGGGTACTCATTGAATAATGGGCTTTTCAATCTAGTAGAGAAAGGTATAACACAATCCCTTGGCTGGAAGTTGAAGAAAGGCAAATTCAGACTGGAAATAAGGTACACTTTTTTGCAAGTGAGGATATTTAACCATTGGAACAATTTACCAAGGGTTGTGGTGGATCCTTTATCATTGGCATTTTTAAAATCAAGACTCAATGTTTTTCTAAAGACATGCTCCAGGAACGATTTGCGGGAAGTTCTATGGGGAAGTGTTAGACAAGAAGTCAGACTAAATGATCACAATGGTCCCTTCTAGCCTTGGAATCTATGAAAGGGGGAAAAAACTGCCAAAGAGGAATTTTCTTTAGGGGCAAATTAACCTGTAATTGTCCATTACAGATGTTTTGCACCTTCCCCTGAAGAATCCCTTATCCCTGCCAGAGACAGGATGCTGGGCTGAAAGGACCATTGACTTGACCCAATCTTCCTATTCCTATGCTCCACACTGGGGTAAAATCTTGCTCTGACCCTCCCAAAATCAATAGGAGTTTTGCCACTGACTTAAATGGGGATTGAATTTCATGCAAGGGCTCTGGACCTACCAAAGAAGAATCCATCTGAAGTATAACATTAATTCCAAGGTATGCTGGGTCAGTTTGGTTAGTTCTGAGTGAATACTCATGCAGTACATACGTGATTGATAAAGCTCATAGTTATGTGTCTCACTGTTGTGCCGCAGTGCTTTGATTTAAGGTGACCCCAGTAACTTGGGATATGAGAGGGGTCTTGTTATTGCAAGTCCCCATAGATCTGCATACAATACTCCCCTCTAAAGAATAGACTTTCTTTTTGTTCTAGAGCTGTTTGTACAGTTCACTGGAGAAAATTAAGCTCCTCTGTCATAAAAAATATAAAGCTGCCAGATATCTCTGGAAACAAGCCTGAAAGTTCCTCCACTAGAGACAGGAATAAGTAAATCAAAAAAAGATCAAAATGAGCAAAGACGCAGTTAAAGAAGAGTCAAGATGAGAGGGCAACAGCCTGTACTGAAGCAGCAATGGCCACGGGAATCTTATGTTACCAAGAAACTGAGAAAAGGAAAATTTACGCTGAATATGAGACTAACTATTCAGGCTGTTCTTCCTTGCAGTGAGGTCTATTAGACTGTGAAATAGGCTCTCAAGAGAAGTGATGGCAGCTCCATCACTTGGGTAATATAATTGCTGTATTTTATGCCTTTGGTAAAGCCTGAAAGCCCTTCTCTGAACTGAATCCAAACCAGAATATGCCTTTCTAATGAAAACAGAATACTTAATAAAGATACTAGAATATTTATTTATTCTGTGCAGCTTTAATGCTTCTGTGATCCATGAATAGTCCACATGTTTATAAGCCAAAGCGTACCGTTAAATTTTGAACTACAGCAATTCCCCATGGCTCTGGCAGCATTGACTGGTTTATCTTGTACACAGTCTTTCAATTTTATTACTTATGTGTTTGAATTTTGAGTTAAGCCTTTCTGTTCTTTTTGGTATTGTACATCTGTGCCCCTGCCAGTGAACAGACCAATCAGTGTTGGCCCCACTACTTCCCACTTCCAGATTGTAAGGGAGGACAGACCTGATGAGGTATCTGATGCATATCATGAATATTGTCATTTTTTGGCCAGCTGAAAATTGTGGTCAGTGTTTGTCATCTGGCATTTCATGAATTTCTTCCAGCAACTCACAGAAGCTACTAGATCGCACGCCCTGGTTCTCATGGGCGACTTTAATCATTCTGATATCTGCTGGGAGAGCAATACAGCGGTGCATAGACAATCCAGGAAGTTTTTGGAAAATGTAGGGGACAATTTCCTGGTGCAAGTGCTGGAGGAGCCAACTAGGGTGAGAGCTTTTCTTGACTGCTGCTCACAAACTGGGAAGAATTAGTAGGGGAAGCAAAAGTGGATGGGAATCTGGGAGGCAGTGACCATGAGTTGGTCGAGTTCAGGATCCTGACACAGGGAAGAAAGATAAGCAGCAGAATACAGACCCTGGACTTCAGCAAAGCAGACTTCGACTCCCTCAGGGAACTGATGGGTAAGATCCCCTGGGGGAATAACATGAGGGGGAAAGGAGTCCAGGAGAGCTGGTTGTATTTCAAAGAATCCCTATTGAGGTTACAGGGACAAACCATCCCGATGCATCAAAAGAATAGTAAATATGGCAGGCGACCAGCTTGGCTTAACAGTGAAATCCTTGCGGATCTTCAACATAAAAAAGAAGCTTACAAGAAGTGGAAGATTGGACAAATGACCAGGGAAGAGTATAAAAATGTTGCTCGGGCATATAGGAATGAAATCAGGAAGGCCAAATCGCATCTGGAGCTGCAGCTAGCAAGAGATGTTAAGAGTAACAAGAAGGGTTTCTTCAGGTATGTTGGCAACAAGAAGAAAGACAAGGAAAGTGTGGGCCCATTACTGAATGAGGGAGGCAACCTAGTGACAGAGGATGTGGAAAAAGCTAATGTGCTCAATGCTTTTTTTGCCTCTGTCTTCACGAACAAGGTCAGCTCCCAGACTGCTGCACTGGGCAACACAGCATGGGGAGTAGGTGGCCAGCCCTCTGTGGAGAAAAAAGTGGTTAGGGACTATTTAGAAAAGCTGGACGTGCACAAGTCCATGGGGCTGGATGCGTTGCATCCGAGAATGCTAAAGGAGTTGGCGGCTGTGATTGCAGAGCCATTGGCCATTATTTTTGAAAACTCATGGCGATCGGGGGAAGTCCCGGATGACTGGAAAAAGGCTAATGTAGTGCCCATCTTTAAAAAAGGGAAGAAGGAGGATCCTGGGAACTACAGGCCAGTCAGCCTCACCTCAGTCCCCGGAAAAATCATGGAGCAGGTCCTCAAGGAATCAATCCTGAAGCGCTTACACGAGAGAAAAGTGATCAGGAACAGTCAGCATGGATTCACCAAGGGAAGGTCATGCCTGACTAATCTAATCGCCTTCTATGATGAGATTACTGGTTCTGTGGATGAAGGGAAAGCAGTGGATGTATTGTTTCTTGACTTTAGCAAAGCTTTTGACACGGTCTCCCATAGTATTCTTGTCAGCAAGTTAAGGAAGTATGGGCTGGATGAATGCACTATAAGGTGGGTAGAAAGTTGGCTAGATTGTCGGGCTCAACGGGTAGTGATCAATGGCTCCATGTCTAGTTGGCAGCCGGTATCAAGTGGAGTGCCCCAAGGGTCGGTCCTGGGGCCGGTTTTATTCAATATCTTCATAAATGATCTGGAGGATGGTGTGGATTGCACTCTCAGCAAATTTGCGAATGATACTAAACTAGGAGGAGTGGTAGATATGGTGGCAGGTAGGGATAGGAAACAGTGGGACCTAGACAAATTGGAGGATTGGGCCAAAAGAAATCTGATGAGGTTCAACAAGGATAAGTGCAGAGTCCTGCACTTAGGACGGAAGAATCCCATGCACCACTACAGACTAGGGACCGAATGGCTAGGGAGCATTTCTGAGGAAAAGGACCTAGGGGTGACAGTGGACAAGAAGCTGGATATGAGTCAACAGTGTGCCCTTGTTGCCAAGAAGGCCAATGGCATTTTGGGATGTATATGTAGGGGCATAGCCAGCAGATCGAGGGACGTGATCATTCCCCTCTATTCGACATTGGTGAGGTCTCATCTGGAGTACTGTGTCCAGTTTTGGGCCCCACACTACAAGAAGGATGTGGAAAAATTGGAGTCCAGCGAAGGGCAACAAAAATGATTAGGGGTCTAGAACACATGACTTATGAGGAGAGGCTGAGGGAACTGGGATTGTTTAGTCTGCAGAAGAGAAGAATGAGGGGGGATTTGATAGCCGCTTTCAACTACCTGAGAGGTGGTTCCAAAGAGGATGGTTCTAGACTATTCTCAGTGGTAGAAGAGGACAGGACAAGGAGTAATGGTCTCAAGTTGAAGTGGAGGAGGTTTAGGTTGGATATTAGGAAAATCTTTTTCACTCGGAGGGTGGTGAAACAGTGGAATGCGTTACCTAGGGAGGTGGTAGAATCTCCTTCTTCTGAGGTTTTTAAGGTCAGGCTTGACAAAGCCTTGGCTGGGATGATTTAGTTGGGGATTGGTCCTGCTTTGAGCAGGGGGTTGGACTAGATGACCTCCTGAGGTCCCTTCCAACCCTGATGTTCTATGATTCTATGAATGACTACAGGAAAATGAAGTTAAAAAGGTTTGAGTGAGAGCTCCAAGTTTCATTCCAGCCAATCTGTGGCTGGATTATTAATAATACCACCACCTACCTCTTACATATAGTACTTTTTATCAGTATATCTTAAAATGCTTTACAAAGGAGGTAAGTAGTATTATTCCCAGTTTACAGATGGGGAAACTGAGGCACATAACGGTTAAATGAATTGCCCAAGGTTACCCACTGGCAGAATTGAAAACAGAAGCCAAATGTAACTGGGTGCCTGAGACCACACAGAGAATGCCACACTCAAGGAAGACTGCAAGAATCTGGGCAGATAATCCCCTCAAACTGGTGATTTATTCTATAATTAGATTCACCAAGCCAGTAAGAAAAGAGTTTCTACAGTAGCACACTGATTAGAAGCCAAACACAGTGCCCTTTAGCATTGCAGCCCTTGGGTCCCATCCAGACAACCAGGTCTAATATAGCTAGAGGTTACTGAAAACCATTTGTGAGGTTCTCACCTAATCCCAAAGGATCAGACACTTACCCCCAAGTCAATATGTATCTCAAATCTTACACAAATATAATGTTGTCAGCCAATCCTTAGTAAACTAACTAAAGATTTATTAAAAGAAAAGAGTTATAAATGGTTAACAGATAAAGTATATATAAATGATTGCAAAGTCCTTATATCAGGTTTGTATCAGTGATACAGTTCAGGATCCTGACGCAGGGAAGAAAGGTAAGCAGCAGGATACGGACCCTGGACTTCAGGAAAGCAGACTTCGACTCCCTCAGGGAACGGATGGCCAGGATTCCCTGGGGGACTAACTTGAAGGGGAAAGGAGTCCAGGAGAGCTGGCTGTATTTCAAGGAATCCCTGTTGAGGTTACAGGGACAAACCATCCCGATGAGTCGAAAGAATAGTAAATATGGCAGGCGACCAGCTTGGCTTAATGGTGAAATCCTAGCGGATCTTAAACATAAAAAAGAAGCTTACAAGAAGTGGAAGGTTGGACATATGACCAGGGAAGAGTATAAAAATATTGCTCGGGCATGTAGGAATGTTATCAGGAGGGCCAAATCGCACCTGGAGCTGCAGCTAGCCAGAGATGTCAAGAGTAACAAGAAGGGTTTCTTCAGGTATGTTGGCAACAAGAAGAAAGCCAAGGAATGTGTGGGCCCCTTACTGAATGAGGGAGGCAACCTAGTGACAGAGGATGTGGAAAAAGCTAATGTACTCAATGCTTTTTTTGCCTCTGTTTTCACTAACAAGGTGAGCTCCCAGACTGCTGCGCTGGGCATCACAAAATGCGGAAGAGATGGCCAGCCCTCTGTGGAGATAGAGGCGGTTAGGGACTATTTAGAAAAGCTGGACGTGCACAAGTCCATGGGGCCGGACGGGTTGCATCCGAGAGTGCTGAAGGAATTGGCGGCTGTGATTGCAGAGCCACTGGCCATTATCTTTGAAAACTCGTGGCGAACCGGGGAAGTCCCGGATGACTGGAAAAAGGCTAATGTAGTGCCAATCTTTAAAAAAGGGAAGAAGGAAGATCCTGGGAACTACAGGCCAGTCAGCCTCACCTCAGTCCCTGGAAAAATCATGGAGCAGGTCCTCAAAGAATCAATCCTGAAGCACTTGCATGAGAGGAAAGTGATCAGGAACAGCCAGCATGGATTCACCAAGGGAAGGTCATGCCTGACTAATCTAATCGCCTTTTATGATGAGATTACTGGTTCTGTGGATGAAGGGAAAGCAGTGGATGTATTGTTTCTTGACTTTAGCAAAGTTTTTGACACGGTCTCCCATAGTATTCTTGTCAGCAAGTTAAGGAAGTATGGGCTGGATGAATGCACTATAAGGTGGGTAGAAAGCTGGCTAGATTGTCGGGCTCAACGGGTAGTGATCAATGGCTCCATGTCTAGTTGGCAGCCGGTATCAAGTATCAAGTGGAGTGCCCCAAGGGTCGGTCCTGGGGCCGGTTTTATTCAATATCTTCATAAATGATCTGGAGGATGGTGTGGATTGCACTCTCAGCAAATTTGCGGATGATACTAAACTGGGAGGAGTGGTAGATACGCTGGAGGGGAGGGATAGGATACAGAAGGACCTAGACCAATTGGAAGATTGGGCCAAAAGAAATCTGATGAGGTTCAATAAGGATAAGTGCAGGGTCCTGCACTTAGGACGGAAGAACCCAATGCACAGCTACAGACTAGGGACCGAATGGCTAGGCAGCAGTTCTGCGGAAAAGGAGCTAGGGGTGACAGTGGACGAGAAGCTGGATATGAGTCAGCAGTGTGCCCTTGTTGCCAAGAAGGCCAATGGCATTTTGGGATGTATAAGTAGGGGCATAGCGAGCAGATCGAGGGACGTGATCGTTCCCCTCTATTCGACATTGGTGAGGCCTCATCTGGAGTACTGTGTCCAGTTTTGGGCCCCACACTTCAAGAAGGATGTGGATAAATTGGAGAGAGTCCAGCGAAGGGCAACAAAAATGATTAGGGGTCTGGAACACATGAGTTATGAGGAGAGGCTGAGGGAGCTGGGATTGTTTAGCCTGCAGAAGAGAAGAATGAGGGGGGATTTGATAGCTGCTTTCAACTACCTGAAAGGGGGTTCCAAAGAGGATGGCTCTAGACTGTTCTCAATGGTAGCAGATGACAGAATGAGGAGTAATGGTCTCAAGTTGCAGTGGGGGAGGTTTAGATTGGATATTAGGAAAAACTTTTTCACTAAGAGGGTGGTGAAACACTGGAATGCGTTACCTAGGGAGGTGGTAGAATCTTCTTCCTTAGAGGTTTTTAAGGTTAGGCTTGACAAAGCCCTGGCTGGGAGGATTTAACTGGGAATTGGTCCTGCTTTGAGCAGGGGGTTGGACTAGATGACCTTCTGGGGTCCCTTCCAACCCTGATATTCTATGATTCTATGATTCTATGATGGAATAGACTGCTGGCTTCCAAAAGTCTCTCTGGTAACTTCCAAAAGATTGGAAGTTCCTCAATCTATAGTTCAAGATACTCCTTTTAGTTGTAAATCCACAGTCCAGAGAATTAGAGCAGGAAAGAAGCAAAATGGAGATGTCTCCAGTGCCTTTTATATCTTCTGCCATGTGCATAGAAAGTTACTGTCCCAAACAAAGCCCCTAGCCTCTGTGTATGGAAAGTTACTGGCCCAAAATGGAGTTCAGGGTCACATGAGCATATCACATGCCCCAAGGTGTTTTGCTGAATCACAAGGGGTGGCCTTGGCCCCTGCTGTCTGAGGTGTCCACAGGAAAGGCCTACTAGGCAGCATGAGATTCTTCAGTGGCCCATTGTGAAAGTGGAGTCTCCTTAATGGGCCATCAATACATAGCTGTCTAGTCCTGTTGTAAATCTGTCTGGGGAGTGTCACTCAGGCATACAACACATGTTTGAGATACAGATACACAGCCAATATTCATAACTTCAGATAAAAAGATACATGCATATAAACAGGATCATAATACTCTTAGCAATTCATAACTTTTCTATTGATACCTTACATGACATACTTTGTACAAGACTTATGGAAATTGTGTATTAGTGGTAACAACAGTGATATAAATCATACATACAGCATCACATCAGGTCTCCTGAGACTCAGTCCTGTACCCCAACCACTAGACTTCACTTCCTGCCAAAAGACAGGCTGTCAGATGTGTACCTATACAACAGAGCCATTGTGCAGAGGTTTGGATGATGGCTGGTAACTCATGCTGGGTGCTGCCTAATCTCATCTAAAACATTCTAAGGGGAAGAGTTTTAAATAATTTTTTACATAAAATCTTCTACAGTCCTACAGACAAAAACAAAACATTCAAAAGTTTCCTTTAACAAAGAAGAGCATATATATTTTTCTTCTTGCTTTTCCACAGAAAGGAGAAGACACACAGGGGCTGAGAGAGGGAGTGTCTTGGAGTTAAGAGCTGAGGGAGGATGGATTTGGGGAGACTCGGGATTGGAAGGGCTGTTGGTATCACCCTGCCAGGATTAACCACACTGATAGAAACCAGGGTGAGATTTTGTCCTTGTAGACAGGCTATGGGTGTCTGAACCAAAACTACACAGCATAAAGAAACCCAAGGTTACAGGGCAGACAGTAACAGAACCCCTTACTGGTCTGAGTGATCCCACAGTGGATAATTGCTTACAAATTTCCAGCACCACAGCACAACAGTTGACTTTCAAACATCAAATTGATTAGCCACCAATCTGTAGCACCAAATGGCAACTGCAACCCCCTTCTGGATTCGTATGGACTCGCTCTTATTCGTGTCCTGACAATGAAGGGCCAGGAGACACTCCTCACACAGCTCCCTGGAGGTGGCCTTTCTATGAGGGAGTTCTGGAGCCACCACTAGTCATTCCAGCTCTGCAGGGCAAGGTCATCTCATCACTTTGTGCTTGTGGTCCAGCTCTAGAACTTCTGATCAGCACAGGGGGAGTTCACAGCTATTAAAGTCTGCATCAGATGTCTCCATTCTTCCATGTCTGGATATAGCCTACAAAGCCGTACTTGATCTCTGCCACCTTCTCAGGGCAACGAACATATGCAAAGGTCCTGCATTTGCCTGTTGTTGCTGAAATGAATTGCATTAATGCTACCACGTGGAACAGGACAAGGTCCTGAGCTGGATCCATTCCTTGCTACTGGTTGGAATGGAGGCCGTGGACAGAAGTGTGGAGCATGTAGAGTCAGACATGCTTTCGCTTATCATGCTGCTGTTATGACCAGGACATGGGCGGTCCGAACCTAGTGGTTGGAGCAGGAGTCAAGCCGGGTCAGATACCAGGAGGTCAGACAGGGCAGAGCTCAAAAACAAAAGTTGAGTGTCAGAAGGCCGGCAGGGTCAGGTAACCAGGTGATCAGAAGCAGGAGACAAACTTGAGAGCAGAACCACAAATCAGTAACCAGAGTCCAGCCAGGTCAGGATACCAGGATGTCGAGCCAGGGGAGCAGAAGCAGGAAGCACAAGAAACACAGTCCAGAGCAAGGTGGCTCCCAGGTGCATGGACAAAAGCTGTAAACCAATCAGGGATCCCCGCCCCATTTTGCCAAAAAAGATTTCTGGACTGGAGTCCTCTGTCATGGTTCGGCTTCTAACCTACAACTGCTAGCAGGCCACTGTGTGGCAGGCTGCGAACCTACTAGCTCCTAAGCGCCCTGTGAACCAGCATTCAAGATCTGTGGTCCCTGATAGTTGGCAGAGTAAGAGCACTTCTGTGCAGGAGCCTAAGAAGGACAGCCAACCTCTCCCACAATGCACAGCAAAACAATTAATAGAGTAGCATAGTTTAGTGCAGTGGTATGAACCATGGGATTTGCCTCTAGAAGTCCAAGCACCTCCCCCAGGTTACTGCACACCACCAGCATGAGTGTGTGGACACTCATACACAAGCTAGGCTAATCAAATAACCAGAACTGGGTTAACTCTGATGTGAAGACATACCACATGTTACATTCTCAGACTAACCAGATTCTGCCTCCTGAATTTAGTATGTCAACCTGTGTGCTGTTCTCCAAGGTGTCCCTTGCACTATGATCATGCAGTACTCTGGTTCTGGTTCATTTATCAGTCGGTAAATAATGCAAATAATGCTTTTTTTGCCTCTGTTTTCACTAACAAGGTCAGCTCCCAGACTGCTGCACTGGGCATCACAAAATGGGGAAGAGATGGCCAGCCCTCTGTGGAGATAGAGGTGGTTAGGGACTATTTAGAAAAGCTGGACGTGCACAAGTCCATGGGGCTGGACGAGTTGCATCCGAGAGTGCTGAAGGAATTGGCGGCTGTGATTGCAGAGCCATTGGCCATTATCTTTGAAAACTCGTGGCGAACCGGGGAAGTCCCGGATGACTGAAAAAAGGCTAATGTAGTGCCAATCTTTAAAAAAGGGAAGAAGGAGGATCCTGGGAACTACAGGCCAGTCAGCCTCACCTCAGTCCCCGGAAAAATCATGGAGCAGGTCCTCAAAGAATCAATCCTGAAGCACTTGCATGAGAGGAAAGTGATCAGGAACAGCCAGCATGGATTCACCAAGGGAAGGTCATGCCTGACTAATCTAATCGCCTTTTATGATGAGATTACTGGTTCTGTGGATGAAGGGAAAGCAGTGGATGTATTGTTTCTTGACTTTAGCAAAGCTTTTGACACGGTCTCCCATAGTATTCTTGTCAGCAAGTTAAGGAAGTATGGGCTGGATGAATGCACTATAAGGTGGGTAGAAAGCTGGCTAGATTGTCGGGCTCAACGGGTAGTGATCAATGGCTCCATGTCTAGTTGGCAGCCGGTATCAAGTGGAGTGCCCCAAGGGTCGGTCCTGGGGCCGGTTTTGTTCAATATCTTCATAAATGATCTGGAGGATGGTGTGGATTGCACTCTCAGCAAATTTGCGGATGATACTAAACTGGGAGGAGTGGTAGATATGCTGGAGGGGAGGGATAGGATACAGAAGGACCTAGACAAATTGGAGGATTGGGCCAAAAGAAATCTGATGAGGTTCAATAAGGATAAGTGCAGGGTCCTGCACTTAGGACGGAAGAACCCAATGCACAGCTACAGACTAGGGACCGAATGGCTAGGCAGCAGTTCTGCGGAAAAGGACCTAGGGGTGACAGTGGACGAGAAGCTGGATATGAGTCAGCAGTGTGCCCTTGTTGCCAAGAAGGCCAATGGCATTTTGGGATGTATAAATAGGGGCATAGCGAGCAGATCGAGGGACGTGATCGTTCCCCTCTATTCGACATTGGTGAGGCCTCATCTGGAGTACTGTGTCCAGTTTTGGGCCCCACACTACAAGAAGGATGTGGATAAATTGGAGAGAGTCCAGCGAAGGGCAACAAAAATGATTAGGGGTCTGGAACACATGACTTATGAGGAGAGGCTGAGGGAGCTGGGATTGTTTAGCCTGCAGAAGAGAAGAATGAGGGGGGATTTGATAGCTGCTTTCAACTACCTGAAAGGGGGTTCCAAAGAGGATGGCTCTAGACTGTTCTCAATGGTAGCAGATGACAGAACGAGGAGTAATGGTCTCAAGTTGCAGTGGGGGAGGTTTAGATTGGATATTAGGAAAAACTTTTTCACTAAGAGGGTGGTGAAACACTGGAATGCGTTACCTAGGGAGGTGGTTGAATCTCCTTCCTTAGAGTTTTTTAAGGTCAGGCTTGACAAAGCCCTGGCTGGGATGATTTAACTGGGAATTGGTCCTGCTTTGAGCAGGGGGTTGGACTAGATGACCTTCTGGGGTCCCTTCCAACCCTGATATTCTATGATTCTATGATTCAAAGAAACTTACCTACTGAACTCCTGAGGTCAATGTGCTGCTGACCATCTTCCAGCAATGTCTATGAGGCTGCTTTGCCCTGTTTACCCAGAGATGTATTTCTGCATCATTATGTCCAGGCCATGTCTTGTCCCAGAAGAGAAGAAAAGTTCCCCTGTCAGTCCTCTTTCCCTGCTCTTACGATTCTGAGTGATGAGCCTACCTGAATGACAGGCCTCTGTGCTGCTCAGTGTGTCACCAGGTATCTGACTGGATGAGTGGTTTGCAGTGTTGTTCTAGCTTTGTGGTCCCAGGATATTAGAGAGGCAAAGGGGGTGAGGTACTATCTTTTATTGGACCAAATTCTGTTGGTGAAAGAGAGACGCTTTGAGCTCTTATTCAGGATGAATGACTGTCAATGTGAGTTGTTCACACCTGCCCATTCCAGTGCTTTTAGAACTGGAGGGAGAAAGGAATTTCTATTTCATGGAAGATTTTGTGATTTCAAAATTGGTTTAATTCCAGTTCAGAATGAAAACCAAAAATTCTGAATTTCTCCGCAAAAGGGTAAGGAGCCCCAGCACTAGGGCAGTCTGCCCCAGAGCCACAGATCCTGTAATCCTGGGATACCCAACTCAGGCAGTCCATCTGGTGAGCTGCCCCAGAGCCACAGACCCTACAGTTCTTACCCACTTCTATAAAGATCCTTATATCCGGTGGTGTAGAGACTTAGCAGCCTCGTGGGTAAGCATTTATTAGAGGGTAATTGAAGTCAATGGAAAAAAATCCCACTGACTTCCATGGTGCAGGATTAGGCTCCATGATCCAGATCCTCAAAAATATTTGGGCACTGGGCCTACATAATTAGATTTTATTCAGTAGTTCCAGTCCATTGTTGAAGGATGAGGGAGATAATAACTTTCTCCATTTTTCAAGTTTGGATTCCTGACCTGTTCATCTTCCCCTAGTTCAATTCAGACAAGTCCATAAAGGGCAGTGGCTGATTGCAGAGAAACTTCATGAGAAAGTTTGAGGACAAGATCAGAGATCTGCACAGCTAAAGCCTAGTTTCATTTTGGAAAAATAGGAAAATCTTTCTTTCCCTTTTACCCTGCTTTTCTGAGAAAACCAGTCAGCTCCTGTCTCAAACTGTCATCAGAGGGCATGATTCTGCTCTTGCATAACTTGGGATAAATCACGGGTATCCCCACTGTGACCAAAGTCACACCAGTGTAAAACCAATGTATGTGAGATCATACATCATCAGACCCATTGGCTAACAGGGTAAACTTTATGGGGTGTCAGGATGGTGTTTCACTTTGATTTCAGGAGTCAGTAGAACTCAGCACATTTTTATGCCATGATTGGAGACTAGAAGCCAGCCCTATTAAAGCTCTTTCACCTCTTGGCCGCTTTTATTTCTTTGTCTTGATCCAAAGATCTAACACAAAAGTGATAATATTTTTACTCTGTGAAACTACGGTGGTGCAAGAGAATCAACCTAAACAAAACACCAGGGGCTTAATTCCTAGCGGTGTTCCTCCAGCTTTATGCTGGTAAACCTGGATAGGTGACTCAGTCCCCAGCTCTTGAGGATCCTCCAGTTCGGTTCTTATTTAGTTAATTCCCAGAAATTCAGTATACTGTTTTGACAAAAAAAATATATATATATGGTTCAGCATATTGTCAGTTGCACTTATGGTGCACTATTGATTCAAAGTAATGTAATCTATACATGCAGACTATTTTACTTCATGCAGTTTTGTTTATTACTACCATATCCTGAGTCCAGCCAAATCCAGAGTCTTTTCCTTTTATATTTTATACCCTTGACATTCATGCCCCTCTTACACATGTAACTTTTCCTGTTCACATGGCATTATGGCAGGTAGATGTGTCCACTGAAATTCAAATGTAAATATTGTTAGTGAACGTTTTGGGTGTTCCAGAGTAAACTGCACAAAAATGCTTTATTAATTACATATAATATAAATCCCCAAACATTCATCAAATTTAAAAATATGTTCACTGTTGGCAGTTACTCATAGTCTATGAGGAAGTCAGCATTGAATTTTTTTAAAAGCTTTCCTTTTTAATGATTTTCAGGTGCACAGCACGCCAAGGAGAAACTGCTTAAACACACAGAATGAAAAGCAAATGAGATGCCTTTGGCCACATCTAAAAGGACTCGTTAAAAAAATCCATGAAGAACGTTTAGATGATTAACAAAGGTCTGGGTCCAGCAGCAGCACACAGAAATGGCCTCTGTGCTTCACTTATGTCCAACCAGGCTTTAAGAACAGCAGGCAAGGATTAATGGGGAACTCTAATAAATCTGGTGCCTACTGTGTGGAAGAGATCGACTCATCTCAGACAAGAAAAGGGAACAAAATTATAGGTGTAAGTATTATAGTTCAGATCAAGATGGGTAAATGATCTATGTTTCCCCCCAATACTATAATGGTTCTGTTCTGTTTCACAACTGGAAACTCCTTTGGGCAGGGGCTATCTTTTTGTTCGATGCTTGTACAGCATCTAGCACAATGGGGTCAGAGTCTATGACTGAGACTCCTACATGCTACCACAATACAAGTAATAAATAAATAAATTAGAGGCCCAGGCCTGACTTATCCACTGTCCACCTCTGGTTTTCCTTGCCATATATAGCAAAGGGCCCCAAGAAACAGTGTGGTTCTATGCAGCCTTTGCTCTTCACCTCTGTGAAAGCATGGCCTGAATGAGCTGTCCCCTAACATCTAGCCATGAATTGGTAGAAAGGACCTCAGGAACAGAAGGCATTTGCATAGACACATCTACTATGCCTAGGTAATCAACAGACAGACCTGCTTTGTCAAAGTGATCAGTTTTGGCTGTTTTAGATGAAAATACAGTCCTTGTTGCTGCCAACAGCACCTGGCAGAAAGAATAAACTAAGAAATAACAGGAGGTAGAAGCGTAGTGTTGCCAACTCTCACAATTTTATCGCGTCTCACCCGGCTGTTGAAATAAAAATACCAAATAAGTAAATAAATAGTAAATAATAATACAATCAGGGAAAAAGCTTCACTGAACAGGGATTCTAAATGTGTATTATTTACAGTGGTACAGATGAGCTGATTGGTGTTACCTGTATTATGTTATTTGAGACATCCTGTTGGTATTTCAAGAAATTTTTTGAGAATTAAACCGATATAATTGGGGTTTTTTGCCTAATAGTGACAATGGTAACATACTTCAGAGCACTGTTTCTCAAACAGGGATATGTGTACCCCTGGGGGGGGTATGCAGAGGTCTTCCAGGAGTACATCAACTCATCTAGATATTTGCTTAGTTTTACAACAGGCTACATAAAAAGCACTAGAAAAGTCAGTACAAAGTAAATTTCATACAGACAAAAACTTGTTTATACTGCTCTATATACTATACACTGAAATGTAAGTACAATATTTATATTACAGTTGATTTATTTTATAATTATATGTTAAAAATTATAAAGTAGGCAATTTTTCAGCCATAGTGTGCTGTGACACTTGTATTTTTATGTCTGATTTTGTAAGCAAGTAGCTTAGTGGTGGGGGTATGCAAGACATATCAGACCCCTGAAAGGGGTACAGTAGTCTGGAAAGGTTGCTTCAGAGCACATGGAAATTCTCCTCCTCCTCCTACTAATGCTTAGTGACATTCATCTCAAATTGCTTTATAAACATTTTTGCCCCTTTTTACAAATCTTGAAACTGAGGCTCAGAGAGGTTGAGTAACTTGCCCATAGTCAGATTCTAAGTCAGTTGTAGAACCAGGAACAACACTTATGACCCTGGCCGCCCATATTCTGTGTGTTAACCATGAGATCACACTTTCTTGTCTCATTAATAATGACTAGGCATTTCTCAAGCATGTTCCAGAAGCTGTACGTGGGGTCACTTCGTGCCCAACTGTTCACCTGAGGACTGTGCTGTCTCATAGGCAGTCATGTCTTATTTGTTGCTTCTGCTATAAAACAATCACTTTCCACTGTAATATCATGTTTGCACTACGATAGTTTTCTCATCAGCTTTTCATTGATTTTCTCATTTGCTTTAAATCTGCTGGTGCTCAGGTTTCTTATGATTTTGTGTTTATGTTTGCTTTCTCACCAGCATGGCTTATAACTGGGCTAGAATGACTGCCTATAGGAGTAGGGAGCTGTAAGGATCACACCCTTGTGTGATTGTACTAGGTCTATCTGGATCTTAGCTCTGTCTACTGAGGGGCTCGTAGACAGATGCTCCCATAGAAAGTCAACAGTGAGTAGTGGACAAAGCCATGGCATCATAAGCCCTAAGCACGGACCCCACGGAACAGTCTGGCTGCATGGCGGTAGGAATAAGCTACATTGTGAAATGCCATGTAGCAAATTTCTGCCCCCTCTCCACTTCAGCATAACAGTGGGTCCTCCTGGGACAGTGACATTATGCACTGCCCTTTACTTGGGGCTGTATATAAAATGCAGAATCACACCCTTTGTTTACAAAGCAACATGCATGGTGCTAGATGCTACATTTTTTATAATAATAAATTCTAACGGATCATCCAGACACATGGTATTACTAAGTAATAGCTTGTGCAATATTAGCTTGCAAAGGTCAGAGCCTTCCTCATGTCTGAGTCAGAGCAGAACGTGAATGTCTCCCTTAAAGCCATGTCAAGGGAAAGAATTATAGTTCTTATAAGTGGTGTTATCCTTTCTTTTTATTCCCAATGTGCAGGAAATAAGACATTCTTTTGAAAAACTACATCAGTCCTACCTTTTTTGCCTTCTGTTCCAGTCTAAGAGGGTCGAACCCTGAAGGAAATGTAAGTAGGAAATATTTAACATTTTTGAATGATATTAGAGCTCCCCTTTATTGTTCAATTTCTGTGGGACTTGTTCATTTAACTCCCAAAAACGCTTGCTACACAATAGAGGTGAATCACAGTTTCCAGTCTGCAGGAACTGATGTCTGAGCAACCTATTGCATTGATTTTATGCATCGTTCACAAAATAGCCTCATTTTTTCCCCTCCCCTAAGAACAGTCAAATAAGGTTTCTACAGCTGAAAAGCATTTCTGATTCCTGTAATTTGTATGAGATGGGATTCAGAAGGATTGTTTTTTCCTGCCTATAATTACTTCCTCATCAGTGGGTTCAGTACACTCCAACAAAACAGCAATCGTATCCTTCAGCATTTTACCTTTTTCTTCCTGTGGGAAAAATGGCTCTGAGCCCTTTCGTCTGATTTTACCCATGTCTGAAAAGGTTTGTGGCTTATTTGACTGCAGCAGAATTACTGCATATTAATATACAGGCTTATCAAACAGCATTCACAAATGAGCAGGCAACGGCAAGTTTCCTTTCAGACAAAAAATGGCAGTGATTGAAACTAGGAGAAAATAAAAATGAGACTAGATGCCAAACACATTAAAGACACAACTAAGATCTACGTGTTACAAAGAAAACCATTATTTGGAAATTTACTCTTGTTGTTTGCAGAGTTGGAAATTTAGGCTTTCAGTGTGTTAATTGAAAAAATCACATATAATATTAAAGTTTCATTTATAAACAGTTTATAAAGGGTTAACATGATGTTAGGAACATTTTACAAACATAAGTAGTACATGTTATAGATGGCTATTAAAAGCACAACAGGAGAAAGATATAAGCTATGGTTATGAGCAACGTATGGACCTGTTGTCCGTATAACAATTGAATAACCAAACACCTATTAATCATGTATTAACCCCTTATAAATTATTTATAAATGGACCCTTATTATAAAGCATGATAAAAATAACCCCCTTCAGTATCCCAGAGTAGTGACATAAAGTACTGTAAAGCTGTGCAGTGTGTTTTCTGATCAGCCTTATAAAAGAATGCAGTGTTGGATATGTTTATGTGTTTTCATTCCACAGGAATGCAACATATAACTCAAAATAGTGGTATTTGGTTTTGTTTTTCATTAATAAGCACTCACTATAGGCCAAAAAATGCTCCTTTGTCAGAATTTCCACCATCCAGTAGGTGAAATTATACAAGATCTGGCTTTCTCACAGTTTAGCATCATAAAGGGAGTTTTGAGGCATTACAAAAGCTTGTGAACAATACAAAGAGAAACAGATATTCAGATACACATAACTCTGCATACCACGGCTTTACTGAGGAACTTGACGCTGGCATATTGATATATGGCTGGATGGTAGTGTTATAATAATATTTTACATTTACATTACACCTTTTATCCAAGCATTTTGCTTTAGAATTCTTTGATCCTCTGAGCCAGGACATTAAATGTGATCATCCCCATTTTACAGATAGAAGAAGAAAAGTTGTGACTTGCTAAAGGTCACATGGGTAGAGTGGAGCCAGAAATTGAGTATAGTCGTAATTTGGGCCATGATGCAGGAGAGCACTTAAGTAAATGGTCAAATTTTAGGAACATGCTTAAGTCTGACTGAAGTCAATAGGACTTAATCACAGTTAAGTTCACACTAAAGTGCTATTCTGAACAGAGATGTGTCCAGAATCAGGACCTTGGTGTTTCCTGCTTTTCTCACATTTGACAACATTGTTCAAAAGAAACAGTTTCATCTCTGTGCTGCTATTCCTGCTGTATGTTATCCCCTCTAATGATATGTCAGACACTGTTAACTTCCCCATTCTCTAGAAATGACATTAGGCATGCCAGTCAGGGTCACACAGAAGAGCGAGGAATTTTATATCCATCTGCAGATAGACAGATGGTTAACGAGTGCAATTTACATTTCACCCACACACCAACAAGAGAACAGATAAAATAATGTAGTGTACAGATTCACTCGCACGACTTAAACAAATGCAAATGTACAACACTGTCTAATTAAGCAATAATTTAGTGCTGATCAGATGTTATCATCTACTTCCTTGTCAACAGAAAGCATCAAGTATGTCGTTACTAAAAACACGGAAGTCATTATATATGCTCTTAATAATTATACAACAGACATAATTTAGGAAAATCATTTTTATTAATTTACCATAAATAGTGTCTTACGTTGGGGTATGTTAAAATATGCTGTACTCATTGTAGGACACTAGTCAGCTGGGACTCAGAAATCTGCAAATAGGCTCAAAAAAGAGCTCACAAAATATGTATTTACAAATCATTCTTGATTACAGCAGCATTTATGAGTGATGCGTTGGGACAGCTATAAACTGTTGCCATGTCCTGTAACCAGTGCATGATTGCTGTTCAGTGTACAGAGCAATCCTGCAAAGTGCTGAGTGCCCACAAATTGAACGCAAGGCACAGCTCAGCATGTGGCAGGAGCTGGTCCCACAGTGGAACTTGGCAACTTCCCAAAAGTGGCAGATCCAAAAAATGCTGCTCACAGTAGGGAGAAGACAGAGACAGAATATTTTTTAAAGCATGTTGTTAACAAAGATTTAACCGTAAAGGTAGGGGAATAAAAATAGAAAAAAATGACACAAAGGGAGTAGTGAATGTACCGTGTGCTGGAGAAGAGGCTAAGTGTCTGACCCCATGTTTCACTTCACTGGGTAATTTAAACAATAAACGTAATAAGTTATAGGGCATCTGGATAGACAGCTAGAAGATCCTGAGAACAAGAAAGGAGTTAATGGTAGAAGATGCAAATAATGAACTGCCCTGTCAGATGTGAGGATCCCTGACATGATAGGCTGGCTAGGATCTAGTTTCAAAAGACAACCTATCTGACGCTAATCCCACTGGCTAATCATGCACCTAAACTCCCAGCTGCATACAACTCCCATGGATTCAATGCCTAATTCCATCTTCAGGTACATAGGTTCAACTACCACGGAGGAATCTGGGGGAAGAGGTAGGACTTCAAGGGACATCTTCAAAGGTGCAAAGATAGTTAGGTGCCCAAATGCCACTAAAAGCCATTGGAGTGGTGCACCTAGGTCCTATTAGGGCCTCTGAAAATCTCCCTCTGACCATTTATACACTACTTTGAAAGTAGTTCAAAAAACTGTACAGTTATTTAAGGCCAAAATTTTCATTACTGGGTGCTTAAAGCTTAGCTACTACGGCTCTATTTAGGGACATAAGTGGCCTGATTGTCTAGGGTCCTGAGCACTGGCAGGTCCTATTAACTCAGTTAGAAACTGTGGGTGCTCAGCATGTCTGAAAAATCAGGCTACTTTTATTGAGGTGCCTAATTCAACTGTTTTGGTCTAAGTCATTAAGCCACACCACACTCCTGTGGTGAAAATAAACATTAATATCCGCATTTTGTAAGATTGAAGTGTTCTCAAAGACAAGCACAAAGTCATTCAGGATTAGACTGCAGATACTGCTGGCTCTCTAAGCTGCTTACTAGACCAGGCTGCTACTCTCTGGTTACTTTTCACTCACTCAGCTCCTTTTCACTATTTCTAGCACTCTTACCCAGCAATAGTCATCACAGTTCTAGACAGAAGCAGAACAAGTTACACAAAGTGACAGGCCTCTGACAGTCCTAGGAACAATGGGGTGGGGGAATGCAACTGACTGTCATGTTTTACATATAAGAGTAAGATCACTCCCATAGGCTGATATTAGGGACATATTTTTTTTGTCTTGCTATATGTTACTTGATTTAACTTCAAAAAAGTGTTCTCTTTTTACAAAATACAAGCATAAAATAAATGACTAATACTGAGTTTTCAGATCTGTGCACAAAATATCTGCAGCATAGCATTTCACCACATTCATTTCCAATTTCTTGGGTATGATCTTTTTATTATTATTTCAGAGTAGCAGCCGTGTTAGCCTGTATTCGCAAAAAGAAAAGGAGTATTGTGGCACCTTAGAGACTAACCAATTTATTTGAGCATAAGCTTTTGTGAGCTACAGATCACTTCATCGGATGCATAAAGTGGAAAGTACAGTGAGGAGATTTTATATACACACAGACCATGAAAAAATACACATTGTAAGGAGAGTGATCACTTAAGATGAGCTATTACCAGCAGGAGAGTGGGGTGGGGGGAGAGAAAACCTTTTGAATTGATAATCAAGGTGGGCCATTTCCAGCACATTTCCAGGAGTTAAGAAGAACGTCTGAGGAACAGTTGCGGGGGGAGGAGGAGGTGAGGAATAAACAAGGGAAATAATTTTACTTAGCATAATGACTCAACCACTCCCAGTCTCTATTCAAGCCTAAGTTAATTGTATCCAATTTTCAAATTAATTCCAATTCAGCAGTCTCTCGTTGGAGTCTGTTTTCGAAGTTTTTTTGTTGAGGGATAGTCACTTTGAGATCAGAAATCAAGTGACCAGAGAGACTGAAGTGTTCTCCGACTGGTTTATGAATGTTATAATTCTTGACATCTGATTTGTGTCCATTTATTCTTTTATGTAGAGACTGTCCAGTTTGACCAATGTACATGGCAGAGGGGCATTGCTGGCACATGATGGCATATATCACATTGGTAGATGTGCAGGTAAACGAGCCTCTGATAGTGTGGCTGATGTGATTAGGCCCTATGATGGTGTCCCCTGAATAGATATGTGGGCACAGTTGGCAACGGGCTTTGTTGCAAGGATAGGTTCCTGTTGTGTGGTGTGTGGTTGCTGGTGAGTATTTGCTTCAGGTTGGGGGACTGTCGGTAGGCAAGGACTGGCCTGTCTCCCAAGATTTGTGAGAGTGATGGGTCGTCCTTCAGGATAGGTTGTAGATCCTTGATAATGCGTTGGAGAGGTTTTAGTTGGGGGCTGAAGGTGACGGTAAGTGGCGTTCTGTTATTTTCTTTGTTGGGCCTGTCCTGTAGTAGGTGACTTCTGGGTACTCTTCTGGCTCTGTCAATCTGTTTCTTCACTTCAGCAGGTGGGTACTGTAGTTGTAAGAATGCTTGATAGAGATCTTGTAAGTGTTTGTCTCTGTCTGAGGGGTTGGAGCAAATGCGGTTGTATCGTAGAGCTTGGCTGTAGACAATGGGTTGTGTGGTCTGGGTGAAAGCTGGAGGCACGTAAGTAGGAATAGCGGTCAGTAGGTTTCTGGTATAGGGTGGTGTTTATGTGACCGTCGTTTATTAGCACTGCAGTGTCCAGGAAGTGGATCTCTTGTGTGGACTGGTCCAGGCTGAGGTTGATGGTGGGATGGAAATGGTTGAAATCATGGTGGAATTCCTCAAGGGCTTCTTTTCCATGGGTCCAGATGATGAAGATGTCATCAATATAGCGCAAGTAGAATAGGG
Organism: Lepidochelys olivacea; assembly: GCF_965140295.1. Taxonomy (NCBI): domain Eukaryota; kingdom Metazoa; phylum Chordata; order Testudines; family Cheloniidae; genus Lepidochelys; species Lepidochelys olivacea. Next base: position 35,565,150 of record NC_140411.1, on the reverse strand, counting down.
GCAATAGGGGACGAGAGCTGAGGAAGCGTTGTTCTAAGTCAGACTATGCTGACAGCTTGTGTCACACGCTCTCAAAGAAACTGTGGAACCACCTGATCAACATCCTCTACAGCAAACAGGGAAAGATTAAGAATGAGCTCTCAAAACTGGATACTCTCATAAAAAAGCCAACCTTCCATACAAACTTCCTCATGGCTGGACTTTACTAAAACTAGACAAGCTATTTACAACACACACTTTGCTTCTCTACAAAAGAAAAAGGATACTAAATTATCTAAACTACTACATGCCACAAGGGGCCACAGCAATGGTTCCCTTAACCCAACCAGCAATATTGTTAATCTATCCAACTATACTCTTAACCCAGCAGAAGAATCTGTCCTATCTCGGGGCCTCTCCTTCTGCCCCTCCACCCCCACGAACATGATACAGTTCTGTGGTGACCTAGAATCCTATTTTCGACGTCTCCGATTCAAGGAATATTTCCAACACACCTCTGAACAACATACTAATCCACAGAGACGTTCCTACCAACACTACAAAAAGAAGGATTCTAGGTGGACTCCTCCTGAAGGTCGAAACAGCAGACTGGACTTCTACATAGAGTGCTTACACTGATGTGCACGGGCTGAAATTGTGGAAAAGCAGCATCACTTGCCCCATAACCTCAGCCGTGCAGAACACAATGCCATCCACAGCTTCAGAAACAACTCTGACATCATAATCAAAAAGGCTGACAAAGGAGGTGCTGTCGTCATCATGAATAGGTCAGAATATGAACAAGAGGGTGCTCGGCAGCTCTCCAACACCACTTTCTACAAGCCATTACCCTCTGATCCCACTGAGGGTTACCAAAAGAAACTACAGCATTTGCTCAAGAAACTCCCTGAAAAAGCACAAGAACAAATCCGCACAGACGCACCCCTGGAACCCCGACCTGGGGTATTCTATCTGCTACCCAAGATCCATAAACCTGGAAATCCTGGGTGCCCCATCATCTCAGGCATTGGCACCCTGACAGCAGGATTGTCTGACTATGTAGACTCCCTCCTCAGGCCCTACACTACCAGCACTCCCAGCTATCTTTGAGACACCACTGACTTCCTGAGGAAACTACAATCCATTGGTGATCTTCCTGAAAACACCATCCTGGCCACTATAAATCTAGAAGCCCTCTACACAAACATTCCACACAAAGATGGACTACAAGCCATCAGGAACACTATCCCCGATAATGTCACGGCAAACCTGGTGGCTGAACTTTGTGACTTTGTCCTCACCCATAACTATTTCACATTTGGGGACAATGTATACCTTCAAATCAGCGGCACTGCTACGGGTACCCGCATGGCCCCACAGTATGCCAACATTTTTATGGCTGACTTAGAACAATGCTTCCTCAGCTCTCGTCCCCTAATGCCCCTACTCTACTTGCGCTATATTGATGACATCTTCATCATCTGGACCCATGGAAAAGAAGCCCTTGAGGAATTCCACCATGATTTCAACCATTTCCATCCCACCATCAAACTCAGCCTGGACCAGTCCACACAAGAGATCCACTTCCTGGACACTACAATGCTAATAAATGATGGTCACATAAACACCACCCTATACCGGAAACCTACTGACTGCTATTCCTACCTACATGCCTCCAGCTTTCACCCAGACCACACCACACGATCCATTGTCTACAGCCAAGCTCTACGATACAACCGCATTTGCTCCAACCCCTCAGACAGAGACAAACACCTACAAGATCTCTATCAAGCATTCTTACAACTACAATACCCACCTGCTGAAGTGAAGAAACAGATTGACAGAGCCAGAAGAGTACCCAGAAGTCACCAACTATAGGACAGGCCCAACAAAGAAAATAACAGAATGCCACTTACCGTCACCTTCAGCCCCCAACTAAAACCTCTCCAACATTATCAAGGATCTACAACCTATCCTGAAGGACGACCCATCACTCTCACAAATCTTGGGAGACAGGCCAGTCCTTGCCTACTGACAGCCCCGCAACCTGAAGCAAATACTCACCAGCAACCACACACCACACAACAGAACCACTAACCCAGGAACCTATCCTTGCAACAAAGCCCGTTGCCAACTGTGCCCACATATCTATTCAGGGGACACCATCATAGGGCCTAATCACATCAGCCACACTATCAGAGGCTCGTTCGCCTTCACATCCACCAATGTGATATATGCCATCATGTGCCAGCAATGCCCCTCTGCCATGTACATTGGTCAAACTGAACAGTCTCTACGTAAAAGAATAAATGGACACAAATCAGATGTCAAGAATTATAACATTCATAAACCAGTTGGAGAACACTTCAATCTCTCTCGTCACTCGATTTCTGATCTCAAAGTGACTATCCTTCAACAAAAAAACTTCGAAAACAGACTCCAACAAGAGACTGCTGAATTGGAATTAATTTGCAAATTGGATACAATTAACTTAGGCTTGAATAGAGACTGGGAGTGGTTGAGTCATTATGCTAAGTAAAACGATTTCCCCTTGTTTATTCCTCACCTCCTCCTCCCCCCGCAACTGTTCCTCAGATGTTCTTCTTAACTCCTGGAAATGTGCTGGAAATGGCCCACCTTGATTATCGCTTCAAAAGGTTTTCTCTCCCCTCACCCCACTCTCCTGCTGGTAATAGCTCATCTTAAGTGATTACTCTCCTTACAATGTGTATTTTTTCATGGTCTGTGTGTATATAAAATCTCCTCACTGTACTTTCCACTTTATGCATCCAATGAAGTGATCTGTAGCTCACAAAAGCTTATGCTCAAATAAATTGGTTAGTCTCTAAGGTGCCACAAGTACTCCTTTTCTTTTTATTATTATTGCAATAGTGTTTTTTTTTTTAAAAAAAAAAACAACTATCTGTGGTGATTTAAAAAACAAACAATATTTTTGTTTAGCAGACAGCAATGAGTCCCTTCCCTTTTCCAAAATTAATGGAAAATCTCAGATTCACCAGAATGATATAGCTCTCAGGCTGTGGTAAATGGAACAAATATATTTGTTGACTTTTATTTCGTATTTTACCATCCACCCACAATCAGTCCCTGTGGGTAAGTTTCTCTTTATTTTCTTCTTAAGTGATAAAGTCCCCTGTGGCGCTAAAAGCCGAATCATTCTAGCAATGATTGCAGAGTTCAAAAGGAGAATCTCTTTTCTTTTTATCGTTTAGATGGGATGGGAGGTGTTTAAGGCTTCATTGAAGTCTATGGAAAAGACTTGCATTGGATTCGGTTGGTTTTAGATCAGGCCCTGACAATCTAACGTAAACTAGTCATATTAAATATATTCTTATTCTTTATTTACAGATAGGAACGTTACTGTGGATTATCTACGAAGTCCTTGATATGCCCACAGTTCATTTTGGAAAGATTCAAACTCTGTTCTGGGTTTCCTTCTCTTTCACCAAAGCTTTCTAAAAGTCCACAGTGGAGCTTGTGTAATACTGACAAGATTTTTGAAGTTACAACTCAGCAAATAGTTGAGATTATTTCAGTGAGCCACATCAAGAATTCTAAGAAAAGATGAAAAACCACACACAGCTATGGATTTTTTTCACTGCCCTATTTTCAGTCATTACCAGTCCGTGGGATCTGTATATTTTAGTGAACTTCTCTAAGCAGGCTCATTTAGCATATATCCAGATTGTGTGATTGGGAACTAATTGTGTGAACTTCAGACATTTTAATTACATAGTCATTTGCAAATATGCCTTCAAGTACAAATATTGGCAAAACCCACCCAGTTTCCAGTGTTGCCATTTGCACGCACACATTAGCATTATGTTTATTCCTATTTTTTGGGTTAAATATGTTGAGATCCTGCTGTAGTCATAACATTGTGAAAGGTAGCTTTAAATCTGTCTTTTGACTGCAGGATCTGTGGAATGTTTAACCAGGAGAAATGCCATTGGCTATTGCTTCATTGTTTTAGTTTCATGTCAGTAGAAGAATAAATAAAACAAATTCACCTTATACACAGAGAAGCTGTGGCTACCATAAAATGATATTCTCATAAATAAAGTATAATTAGCAATGTCATAATTCTTCTCCTCCTTTAGATTTTCTGGCCTGGCAGATAGCACAAAATGTATTTATTTCATAGCACCTAAAAGCATGATAGGTGCTTTCTAAAAATCATGGGACAATGGACATTGTGACTACAGAAGGGACAAACTGAGCCAAATGTTTAGGTATAGGGACTGAAGTACTTTTGCCTCACCCACAAATGATTCATAGATGCTAAAGTCAGAGTAGTATTGCCAACTCTCACAATTTTATCACAAGTCTCACAAAATATGTTTTTCTTAAAGCCCCAGCTATTGGAATCAAGGGATTGCATGAGAACCTCGGCTTTCATTATAAACATTTTTTTTAGCTCTCACAGTTATAAAGAAAAGTTTGAAAACATATGTCATAAATGTAAAGGGAAGGGTAAACCCCTTTAAAATCCCTCCTGGCCAGAGGAAAAATCCTCTCACCTGTAAAGGGTTAAGAAGCTAAAGGTAACCTCGCTGGCACCTGATGACCAATGAGGAGACAAGATACTTTCAAAAGCTGGGAGGAGGGAGAGAAACAAAGGGTCTGCGTCTGTTGGTATGCTGCTTTGCCGGGGATAGAACAGGAATGGAGTCTTAGAACTTTTAGTAAGTAATCTAGCTAGGTATGCGTTAGATTATGATTTCTTTAAATGGCTGAGAAAAGAATTGTGCTGAATAGAATGACAATTTCTGTCTGTGTGTCTTTTTTATAACTTAAGGTTTTGCCTAGAGGGATTCTCTATGTTTTGAATCAAATTACCCTGTAAGGTACCTACCATCCTGATTTTACAGGGGTGATTCCTTTACTCCTATTTACTTCTATTTCTATTAAAAGTCTTCTTGTAAGAAAACTGAATGCTTTTTCATTGTTCTCAGATCCAAGGGTTTGGGTCTGTGGTCACCTATGCAAATTGGTGAGGATTTTTACCAAACCTTTCCCAGGAAGTGCGGTGCAAGGGTTGGGAGGATTTTGGGGGGAAGACGTGTCCAAACTGCGTTTCCCAGTAAACCCAGTTAGAGTTTGGTGGTGGCAGTGGTTATTCCAAGGACAAAGGATAAAATTAATTTGTACCTTGGGGAAGTTTTAACCTAAGCTGGTAGAAGTAAGCTTAAGAGGTTTTCATGCAGGTCCCTACATCTGTACCCTAGAGTTCAGAGTGGGGGAGGAACCTTGACATGGTGGCAGAGTGGTGGGATTAACCTGAAATCATTTTGAGATCAATTTGAGATTTTTTGAACTAGAAATACAGATTTTAAAAAGGAATTTTTTTTTCCTTTGGGGCTGCTGGAAAAGAGGTCCAGAAAGCAGCTGAAACTGAAAGCAGCTTGTTTTTTCTCTGCTTTGGAGCCAGAGGAGAGACAAAAGGGGATTATCTTTGTGAATTGCAGGTTTTCTTTGCCTGGAGGCAGGGTACTTAACTCCTGCAGGGAAATTCACAGTCTTCCAAACCAGAAGGGTTCATTTTCACATAAAAGTAAATAGGGGGGATGTTCTACCCATTTGCGTGGAGACAAAAGTGGCAGGGGCTTTTTTTTTTTTTTACAAGGAGCACAAGTTTGAAAAGGAATTTTTTTTCCTTTGGGCTGCTGGTAAGCAGGTTTCCAAGTAGTTGGAGGTTTTTTGCTTTGATTTGGGGCCAGAGCAGAGACAAGGGAATTGTCTTTTTCTGTAGGCTGACAATCACTATCAGAGAATAGGTATTCTACTCCAGCACAGCAAAATTTTAAAGCCAAGTTTTGTTTGTTTATTTCTAAACCTCAGGTGTAAAGTTAGTTAAAAAACAGAGAGGTTAGGGTGACAAAATCCACGGCTCAACAAAAGCTGGAATTAGCCAGATTTCAGGCTAAGGAAAAACAAAGGAAACATGAAAGACAGATAGAACTCATGCGGCTGAAGAAGGAGGAGAAGGAAGAAGAGAGGAAGCATGTGGAAGAAGAGAGGAAGCATGCACTGGAGATGGAGAAGGTAAAGGCTCAGCAGAATATACCAACAAACCCTAGCAATCCTTCTCCAGGTACCACTCCCCATCCCAGAAAGTTCCCCACCTACAAGGCAGGCGATGATACTGAGGCCTTCCTAGAAAACTTCGAAAGGGCCTGCCTTGGGTACAACATCTCTACTGACCAATACATGGTAGAGCTGAGGCCACAGCTTAGTGGACCCTTAGCTGAGGTGGCAGCTAAAATGCCTAAAGAACACATGAACAAGTATGAACTGTTTAAATCCAAGGCGAGAGTCAGAATGGGGATAACACCCGAGCAGTCTCGTCGGAGGTTCAGAGCCCTAAGGTGGAAACCAGACATGTCATTTACCCGATATGCCTACCACATTGTGAAACATTGGGATGCCTGGATATCAGGAGCAAGTGTTGAATCTCCAGTAAATTTGCCCTTCCTAATGCAAATGGAACAATTCTTAGAGGGTGTTCCTGAGGAAATAGAAAGATACATCCTAGATGGGAAACCCAAAAGTGTAATCGAGGCAGGAGAGATTGGAGCCAGATGGGTGGAGGTGGCCGAGAAGAAGAAAACTGGTCGCAGTTGGAGCGGAGACCAGAAGGGACAACCCCAGACCACACCCTATCACCGGGGGCCACACAAAGCCCCACCTACCTCCCAAAGAACCCTACAGACCCCTTATCGTCCCACCACCCCGTTCTCCAGCAACCCACCTTGCCCCAGTGACCCGTCAGCTGGACGATGTTTTAAATGTAATGAGCTGGGGCATGTAAAGGCCAACTGCCCCAAGAACCCCAACAGATTACAGTTCATTGCACCGGGATCACACCAGAGGTCCGCAGGCCCAGATATCTCCCAGATACCCTTGGAGCGGAGGGAAACTGTGAGTGTGGGCAGGAAAAAGGTCACCGCGTGGAGGGACACTGGAGCACAAGTGTCAGCTATCCATGCTTCCTTAGTGGACCCCAATTCAATCAACCCAGAGATCCAAGTGACGATTCAACCCTTCAAGTCCAACTCTTTCAATTTGCCTACAGCCAAGTTGCCTGTCCAGTACAAGGGCTGGTCAGGAATGTGGACTATTGCAGTCTATGATGATTATCCCATCCCCATGCTGTTGGGGGAAGACTTGGCCAATCATGTGAAGCGGGCCAAGAGGGTGGGAATGGTCACCCGTAGCCAGGCTAAACAAGCTGTGAGGCCTAGCTCTGTTCCGGAAACTTCTATCAGGACCCGGTCAGAGGTGATGGACCTGGACCCCAGGCCAATGTCTGCAACAGCAGTAGTGGATCCAGTCCCAGAGGCTCAGACGGAACCAATCCCAGAACCGGAACCAGCCGAACAACCAACACCAGACCCATTGCCAGCACTGAATCCAGTACTTGCAACCTCAACACCAGAGGGCCCCAACGAACCTGAACTGGCAGCAGCCGATAACCCGACACAAGAGGCTCAGCCGGAGCCTGAGTCCCAACATAGTGCACCAGCGGAAAGCAGTTCACAGTCAACGGAAACAGCCCCATCCCCTACATCGCTTCCAGAGGGACCAAGCATAGGTCCCCAATCCAATGAGGAACTGATGTCTCCAGCATCAAGGGAACAGTTTCAGACCGAACAGGAAGCAGATGAAAGCCTCCAGAGAGCTTGGACGGTGGCATGGAGCAACCCACCACCTCTCAGCTCTTCTAATCGATCCAGGTTTGTTGTAGAAAGAGGACTTTTATACAAGGAAACTCTTTCTGGGGGACACCAGGAAGACTGGCATCCTCAGAGACAGTTGGTAGTTCCAACTAAATACCGGGCCAAGCTCTTGAGCTTAGCCCACGATCACCCTAGTGGCCATGCTGGGGTGAACAGGACCAAAGACCGTTGGGGGGGGTGTCATTCCACTGGGAGGGAATGGGCAAGGATGTTTCTACCTATGTCCGGTCTTGTGAAGTATGCCAAAGTGTGGGAAAACCCCAAGACCAGGTCAAAGCCCCTCTGCAGCCACTCCCCATCATTGAAGTTCCATTTCAGTGAGTAGCTGTGGATATTCTGGGTCCTTTTCCGAAAAAGACAGCCAGAGGAAACAGTACATACTGACTTTCATGGATTTTGCCACCCGATGGCCGGAAGCAGTAGCTCTAAGCAACACCAGGGCTAAAAGTATGTGCCAGGCACTAGCAGACATTTTTGCCAGGGTAGGTTGGCCCTCCGACATCCTCACAGATGCAGGGACTAATTTCCTGGCAGGAACTATGGAAAACCTTTGGGAAGCTCATGGGGTAAATCACTTGGTTGCCACTCCTTACCACCATCAAACAAATGTCATGGTGGAGAAGTATAATGGAACTTTGGGGGCCATGATACGTAAATTCGTAAATGAGCACTCCAATGATTGGGACCTAGTGTTGCAGCAGTTGCTCTTTGCCTACAGAGCTGTACCACACCCCAGTTTAGGGTTTTCCCCATTTGAACTTGTATATGGCCGTGAGGTTAAGGGGCCATTGCAGTTGGTGAAGCAGCAATGGGAGGGATCTACACCTTCTCCAGGAAGTAACATTCTGGACTTTGTAACCAACCTACAAAACACCCTCCGAACCTCTTTAGCCCTTGCTAGAGAAAACTTACAGGATGCTCAAAAAGAGCAAAAATCCTGGTATGATAAACATGCCAGAGAGCGTTCCTTCAAAGTAGGGGACCAGGTCATGGTCTTAAAGGCGCTCCAGGCCCATAAAATGGAAGTATCGTGGGAAGGGCCATTCACGGTCCAGGAGCGCCTGGGAGCTGTTAATTATCTCATAGCATTCCCCACCTCCAACCGAAAGCCTAAGGTGTACCATATTAATTCTCTAAAGCCCTTTTATTCCAGAGAATTAAAGGTTTGTCAGTTTACAGCCCAGGGAGGAGACGACGCTGAGTGGCCTGAAGGTGTCTACTACGAAGGGAAAAGTGCTGGTGGTGTGGAAGAGGTGAACCTCTCCATGACCCTTGGGCATATGCAGCGACAGCAGATCAAGGAGCTGTGCACTAGGTAGGCGCCAACGTTCTCAGCCACCCCAGGACTGACTGAATGGGCATACCACTCCATTGACACAGGTAATGCTCACCCAATTAAAGTCCAACCTTACCGGGTGTCTCCTCAAGCTAAAACTGCTATAGAACGGGAGATCCAGGATATGTTACAGATGGGTGTAATCCGCCCCTCTGAAAGTGCATGGGCATCTCCAGTGGTTCTAGTTCCCAAACCGGATGGGGAAATACGTTTTTGCATGGACTACCGTAAGCTAAATGCTGTAACTCGCCCAGACAACTATCCAATGCCACACACAGATGAACTATTAGAGAAACTGGGACGGGCCCAGTTCATCTCTACCTTGGACTTAACCAAGGGGTACTGGCAGGTACCGCTAGATGAATCTGCCAAGGAAAGGTCAGCCTTCACCACACATCTCGGGCTGTATGAATTTAATGTACTCCCTTTTGGGCTGCGAAATGCACCCGCCACCTTCCAAAGACTTGTAGATGGTCTCCTAGCGGGATTAGGAGAATATGCAGTCGCCTACCTTGACGATGTGGCCATATTTTCGGATTCCTGGGCAGACCACCTGGAACATCTACAAAAAGTCCTTGAGCGCATAAGGGAGGCAGGACTAACTGTTAAGGCGAAGAAGTGTCAAATAGGCCTAAACAGAGTGACTTACCTTGGACACCAGGTGGGTCAAGGAACTATCAGCCCCCTACAGGCTAAAGTGGATGCTATCCAAAAGTGGCCTGTCCCAAAGTCAATGAAACAGGTTCAATCCTTCTCAGGCTTGGCCGGTTATTACAGACGATTTGTACTGCAATACAGCCAAATTGCTGCCCCACTGACAGACCTAACCAAAAAGAAACAGCCAAATGCCGTTCAGTGGACCGAAAAGTGTCAGAAGGCCTTTAACAAGCTTAAAGCGACACTCATGTCTGACCCTGTACTAAGGGCCCCAGACTTTGACAAACCGTTCCTAGTAACCACAGATGCATCCGAGCGTGGTGTGGGAGCAGTTTTAATGCAGAAAGGACCTGATCAAGAATTCCACCCTGTAGTGTTTCTCAGCAAAAAACTGTCTGAGAGGGAAAGCAACTGGTCAGTCACTGAAAAAGAATGTTACGCCATTGTCTACACTCTGGAAAAGCTACGCCCATATGTTTGGGGACGGCGTTTCCACCTGCAAACCGACCATGCTGCACCGAAGTGGCTTCACACCGTCAAAGAAAATAACAAAAAGCTTCTTTGGTGGAGTTTAGCTCTCCAAGATTTTGATTTCGACATCCAACACATCTCAGGAGCTTCTAACAAAGTGGCTGATGTACTCTCCCGTGAAAGTTTCCCAGAATCAACTGGTTAAAATCGTCCTTAAGATGTGGAAAATATTGTTAGTCTTTATGTACTTGGTAGTATATTTAGAGATGCATGTGTCTTATTAACTCTGTTTTTCCTAGAGCTCCAGGAAGAAATCCCAGCCAGTGTTTCACCCTAGCTGAGATTTGGGGGGCATGTCATAAATGTAAAGGGAAGGGTAAACCCCTTTAAAATCCCTCCTGGCCAGAGGAAAAATCCTCTCACCTGTAAAGGGTTAAGAAGCTAAAGGTAACCTCGCTGGCACCTGATGACCAATGAGGAGACAAGATACTTTCAAAAGCTGGGAGGAGGGAGAGAAACAAAGGGTCTGCGTCTGTTGGTATGCTGCTTTGCCGGGGATAGAACAGGAATGGAGTCTTAGAACTTTTAGTAAGTAATCTAGCTAGGTATGCGTTAGATTATGATTTCTTTAAATGGCTGAGAAAAGAATTGTGCTGAATAGAATGACAATTTCTGTCTGTGTGTCTTTTTTATAACTTAAGGTTTTGCCTAGAGGGATTCTCTATGTTTTGAATCAAATTACCCTGTAAGGTACCTACCATCCTGATTTTACAGGGGTGATTCCTTTACTCCTATTTACTTCTATTTCTATTAAAAGTCTTCTTGTAAGAAAACTGAATGCTTTTTCATTGTTCTCAGATCCAAGGGTTTGGGTCTGTGGTCACCTATGCAAATTGGTGAGGATTTTTACCAAACCTTTCCCAGGAAGTGCGGTGCAAGGGTTGGGAGGATTTTGGGGGGAAGACGTGTCCAAACTGCGTTTCCCAGTAAACCCAGTTAGAGTTTGGTGGTGGCAGTGGTTATTCCAAGGACAAAGGATAAAATTAATTTGTACCTTGGGGAAGTTTTAACCTAAGCTGGTAGAAGTAAGCTTAGGAGGTTTTTATGCAGGTCCCTACATCTGTACCCTAGAGTTCAGAGTGGGGGAGGAACCTTGACAATGTAACCCAAATGTAGCTCTAAGGCTCAGAAATCAGAAGGCAAATAATAAGAATCTCTCAGGTTTTAAAAAAACTCATTATTTTACAGCCATTCACATGATTTTTACATAAAGAGTACAAATTTCATGACAGGGCCAACAACTGTGTAGAAGGTACCTTAACATTTTTCAGTAAGAACATACATTAGTTGAAGGTGCTCTAAAATAGTTTATGGAAAAAAACCCAGCTTGATGCAGTGTCCACCAAACAGAATGCATATATTAAAGTGAATGATTCAGCAAGTGATAGTCCACAAAATAAATTCAGTGGAAGGTAAGGAACACTCTAAAAGAGACATCAATGAATTTTAAAAGATTAAAGAGATCACAAGAGAAAAATCAAGAACAGTGAAGCAGCCTGGGATTCAGGAAAACAATCAGTTAATGCAGAACATTTAACAGGAGACAAGAAAGGTAGTGATTACTGGTGATCAATAAAATTCCCAGTGCAGATATAACACAGTCATCAGATCAATCCAAAAATAACTGCATAAAGGTGCGTGGTTGTTAATTGTCTATTTGTTGACATTTTTATTTTATGGCACTTAAATGTAATTCTAAAAATGTTAATGGTAGTGTTTTAAAGGTCGTTTATCCTTTCAGTAAATATCTCTCACTATCCACTTTCAAATCACTCCTCAAAACTCCTTTGCAATGGTGCTTACAATAAACTTGAAAACTGGCAATTGTGGCGACTATCAACATAATTGTTTCAGTCTTTCCTTGTATTCCCCACCTGTCTGTCTCCATCTATTGTCTCTTGTCTTACACTTAGGTTATCAGCTCCTTGGAGGAGTGGCTGTATTTTTGTTCTGTGTTTGCACAGCACCTAGCACAATGGGGTAATACAAATAATAATGTCAACATGTACGCAACACGTAATGATAGACACTTCACATCACCAAAGCATGTAATCAGAGTCAGTCAGTCAGCAGCCAGCACAGAGTCAAGCTGGGGTGACTTGTGTCTCTGTTTTAGGGAGCAGCCTGCTTCCAAGTCCAGTTCCTGCAAGGTCACATAACTAGTTTAGTGGATTCTTCTTGTAGGCACTGATGGCTTCCTCTTGTCATATCTTTTGATCTGCTTTGGTGCAATGCAGCAAGCCCGGGAGGCATGTCCCCTCTTATGACGCCTCTTTCACTTAAACTTATTAAAGACACACAGCTCCTGCCAGTGTGATGTCCCTCAACAGCTCCCTCTGTTTTGTTTGGATTCTGTTAGAGGTGCCAACCTGTGTCATTATCTTCTTCACCCCCTCCTGAGGCCCTTCTTCCCAGGAATGGTACATGGGGGCAGTTTATTTTCAAATTTTGGCACATTTTTCTTTGAGGATTCTAACAAGGGAACAGTCTCTACACCTCCCTCTAATGGCAGTTCCTTCTTAGTCACAACATTCTGCAGACCCTCTTTTAGTTCGCTGTGTTTTACTCCAGAAACAAGTTGGTCTCTGAGCCTCTTTCAGAAAGTTACCAAAACCACTAGTAGCAGGCAGATTTTTTAAACTTGACAAAAATTCAGAGATATTGTTCTTCTTTTTGGCTTCTTAGACCAAACGTTTATCATTCTGTTAAAAAAACTGAGTTAGGCATGTAATGCTTCTTTAGAAGCTCTATTTTGTCCTTATACTCTGTCAAGATCAGGTTTGTGTGGAAAACATAAATTTTTAAGCACTGTAAATACTGATTTTCTGCCGTCAATGTTACAAAAACAGCTCTTTGTTTAGCAGTATCTTCTATAGCATTTGCCTAAAAACACTGATCAAGTCTCTGAATATATGTTGCAAAAATTTCCTTTTCCATTAAATTGGAAACTGTCCCTATTGCCATATGCAGCAATTTTATCTTTACTCTCTTCTTCTTTTTCTTCTTTTGTTTTTGTTTTTAATATCTCATCTTCACCACCAGTTTTCTCTGTTATGTTCTTGTAAACACACTGAGAAGTTAGATAAAAACATAAATATTCTTTCTGGAAGGTTGCAATATAACACACTTTATTTCTTAGAACTGAGAACACTAATACACAAGAACCACAGAACAGAGAGACAAAGCAGGCTGTTCCCTAAAACAGAGAGGAACAACTCACCCCACCTTACTGTAGGCTAACTGTCTACTGACTGTTTTCAGAGTAGCAACCGCGTTAGTCTGTATTCGCAAAAAGAAAAGGAGTACTTGTGACACCTTAGAGACTAACAAATTTATTTGAGCATAAGCTGTAGCTCACGAACACTTATGCTCAAATAAATTTGTTAGTCTCTAAGGTGCCACAAGTACTCCTTTTCTTTTTGTCGACTGACTGACCCTTCCCTACAGGCAGAAGGACCAGGAACCTCCTTACAAATTAAAGGAACACCCTACAATTTGAGCATGGTTTTCAAATACACCAGATGGCTCTAACTACTAATTGACTCTTCCTGGCTCTCAGAGACCAGCTAGAATCCTGCTGAGAGGATATATTGGGACAGGTATGGGAAATTATATTCTTACACTAGAGCTAATAGAGAAGATAATTTACAAAAGATATAGGGCCCTATTCAGCAATGGCTTATATCCATCCTGTCAAGTCCCGTAGACTTAATCAGGATTGCACAGGGTATATGTCAGTGTAGGATCTGACACCTAGTTTCCACAAATACAGTTAATTTACTCCCTGTAAAGAATAAAGGAGGCTGGAAGCGTTTGTATTAACAGAAGACAAGTTTTGCTTGTGGTATTTAAAACAGCAATAGTGTTCGGCTTTTCTAGTTATAGGCTCCTTTCAAACCACCACGGGAAATAGTGCAGGTGTTAGCCAGTCGGTGGTTTTCATATTCACTGAGCCGATGACAGTCTAGGCTCAGGAGAACTAATGATTAAAATTACATTTCCAAGAGATACAGGAGCAGCAAGCTATATGTTAATTCTATGTCATTGTTAATTTCTCATCTGTCCTAGGTGCTGCAGACTGTGCATACACGACTGTTCACGCATCACCTTGTAATAAAGCACATTTGAGCAAAAAAACTTCTTTCACTTTTTTCAGTATGCAGGCACTGTGAGAGATGCAAAATATCAGATGACTGCTATGGGGCCAACTGTATCCTTGGATATATGAAGTGTGCATGGTTATAATCAATTGGAGCCTCTCACTCAGAGCCCAGGGCAGAACATGGTTCATAATAACTAAGAGTCTGATTCTGATCCCATTTTAGACCATGAATAACTCCAATGAAGATGAAATGTTGAGAAATTAAAATCTCACCCAAAGTATCCAGGATCACGTCAAAATTTGTCCCTTCTCAGATCAACTGAACTATGCCATGAGAGTGGTTAAAGCTGCACAGAATGTCAGACATAAAGCCAGCCTGGTGACTTGTTGGTATTGGATAAGAATACTGTGCATTTCTGTAGTCTCTTCCATCCAAGGATCTCCATAGGCTCCACAAATGTTAACAGGCCAGATTTTCCTCTTGCTTAGGGCACAATTCAACATACCATTAACATTGAATCAAGTCTTTACATTAGTTCAATGTCATTAACTCCACTGACTTTATGAATATGTTAATAACATACCTTATCATCATCATCCTCCCCTCAAGTTACCTCACTTTTGAGAGAGAGAAAAAGGGAATAATCCCTAACAAAGTTGTATAGAGGCATTTAAAAGTGATAGGGAGGCAGTGTGGACTAAGAATGAGACTGGGAGCTAAGAATTATTAGTCCTGCCTTATGCTGCTCACTTGCTGAATGGACATGTTCAAGGCAATTGGGGGAATTTTGAAAAGCACAAATGGGAGAGAGGTGTCCAGTTCCCATTGATCTACAATAGGAATTGGGCATCTGGCTGTCCTTTGCACCTTTACAAATCTCTGCTGAACCCCCCTGTGCTTCAGTTTAGCCATTTGTAAAAGGGAGACAGGTTTTACCTACAACAGTCACCATTAAAATGCTGACATTTACTGCTTGCAGGTGATTAGCATTATGGTGGCATTATTCTTCACTAAACACTTTAATGAGGATGGCTGTTCCTTACAGGTGTGTTCTGTATTCAATGTTTAAGTGCTTTGAGATCCTCAGATAAAGGAATTCAGTGTGCAGGTAAGTGCAGATACAAGAGCTCTCTGTTCTGGCCTTTGGCTGAATAGCATTATGGTAACGTTATTTTGGTTTTCTTTGTAAGCATTCAGCACAAATATACTGAGAGAATCACAAGTTGTGTAAAGCCTCAAAACAATCTCCATTCATAGGGTAAAATCCATGACTAAGGGTATGTCTACACTACGAAATTAGGTCGAATTTATAGAAGTCGTTTTTTTAGAAATCGGTTTTATATATTCGAGTGTGTGTGTCCCCACAGAAAATTCTCTAAGTGCATTAAGTGCATTAACTCGGCGGAGTGCTTCCACAGTACCGAGGCTAGAGTCGACTTCCAGAGCGTTGCACTGTGGGTAGCTATCCCACAGTTCCCGCAGTCTCCACTGCCCATTGGAATTCTGGGTTGAGATCCCAATGCCTGATAGGGCTAAAACATTGTTGCGAGTGGTTTGGGTACATATCGTCAGGCCCCCGTTCCCTCCCTCCCTCCGTGAAAGCAAGGGCAGACAATCGTTTCATGCCTTTTTTCCTGAGTTACCTGTGCAGACGCCATACCACGGCAAGCATGGAGCCCGCTCAGCTCACTGTCACCGTATGTCTCCTGGGTGCTGGCAGACGCGGTACTGAATTGCTACACAGTAGCAGCAACCCATTGCCTTGTGGCAGCAGACGGTACAATACGACTGGTAGCCGTCATCGTCATGTCCGAGTGCTCCTGGCCACGTTGGCCAGGAGCGCCTGGGCAGACTTGGGCGCAGGGACTAAATTTGGAGTGACTTGACCAGGTCATTCTCTTTAGTCCTGCAGTCAGTCCTATTGAACCATCTTATGGTGAGCAGGCAGGCGATACGGATTGCTAGCAGTCGTACTGTACCATCTTCTTCCAGGCAGGCAAGAGATGAGGATGGCTAGCAGTCCTACTGCACCGTCTTCTGCCGAGCAGCCATTAGATGTGGATGGCTTGCAGTCCTTCTGCACCGTCTGCTGCTAGCCAAAGATGTAAAAGATAGAATGAGTGGATCAAAACAAGAAATAGACCAGATTTGTTTTGTACTCATTTGTTTCCCTCCCTCCCCCGTCTAAGAGACTCATTCCTCTAGGTCACACTGCAGTCACTCACAGAGAAGGTGCAGCGAGGTAAATCTAGCCATGTATCAATCAGAGGCCAGACTAACCTCCTTGTTCCAATAAGAACAATAACTTAGGTGCACCATTTCTTATTGGAACCCTCCGTGAAGTCCTGCCTGAAATACTCCTTGATGTAAAGCCACCCCCTTTGTTGATTTTAGCTCCCTGAAGCCAACCCTGTAAGCCGTGTAGTCAGTCGCCCCTCCCTCCGTCAGAGCAACGGCAGACAATCGTTCCGCGCCTTTTTTCTGTGCGGACGCCATACCAAGGCAAGCATGGAGGCCACTCAGCTCACTTTGGCAATTAGGAGCACATTAAACACCACACGCATTATCCAGCAGTATATGCAGCACCAGAACCTGGCAGAGCGATACCGGGCGAGGAGGCGATGTCAGCGCAGTCATGTGAGTGATCAGGACATGGACACAGATTTCTCTGAAAGCATGGGCCCTGCCAATGCATGCATCATGGTGCTAATGGGGCAGGTTCATGCTGTGGAATGCCGATTCTGGGCTCAGGAAGCAAGCACAGACTGGTGGGACTGCATAGTGTGGCAGATCTGGGACAATTCCCAGTGGCTGTGAAACTTTCGCATGCGTAAGTGCACTTTCATGGAACTTTGTGACTTGCTTTCCCCTGCCCTGAAGCGCATGAATACCAAGATGAGAGCAGCCCTCACAGTTGAGAAGCGAGTGGCGATAGCCCTGTGGAAGCTTGCAATGCCAGACAGCTACCGGTCAGTCGGGAATCAATTTGGAGTGGGCAAATCTACTGTGGGGGCTGCTGTGATGCAAGTAGCCCACGCAATCAAAGATCTGCTGATATCAACGGTAGTGACCCTGGGAAATGTGCAGGTCATAGTGGATGGCTTTGCTGCAATGGGATTCCCTAACTGTGGCGGGGTCATAGACTGAACCCATATCCCTATCTTGGCACCGGAGCACCAAGCCGGCGAGTACATAAATCACAAGGGGTACTTTTCAATAGTGCTGCAAGCTCTGGTGGATCACAAGGGACGTTTCACCAACATCAACGTGGGATGGCAGGGAAAAGTACATGATGCTCGCATCTTCAGGAACTCTGGTCTGTTTCAAAAGCTGCAGGAAGGGACTTTATTCCCAGACCAGAAAATAACTGTTGGGGATGTTGAAATGCCTATAGTTATCCTTGGGGACCCAGCCTACCCCTTAATGCCATGGCTCATGAAGCCGTACACAGGCAACCTGGACAGTAGTCAGGAGCTGTTCAACTACAGGCTGAGCAAGTGCAGAATGGTGGTAGAATGTGCATTTGGACGTTTAAAGGCGCGCTGGCGCAATTTACTGACTCGCTTAGACCTCAGCGAAACCAATATTCCCACTGTTATTACTGCTTGCTGTGTGTTCCACAATATCTGTGAGAGTAAGGGGGAGACGTTTATGGAGGGGTGGGAGGTTGAGGCAAATCGCCAGGCTGCTGGTTACGCGCAGCCAGACACCAGGGCGGTTAGAAGAGCACAGGAGGGCGCGGTACGCATCAGAGAAGCTTTGAAAACCAGTTTCATGACTGGCCAGGCTCAGTGTGAAAGTTCTGTTTGTTTCTCCTTGATGAAACCCCCCGCCCCTTGGTTCACTCTACTTCCCTGTAAGCTAA
This sequence comes from Lepidochelys olivacea, assembly GCF_965140295.1. Taxonomy (NCBI): domain Eukaryota; kingdom Metazoa; phylum Chordata; order Testudines; family Cheloniidae; genus Lepidochelys; species Lepidochelys olivacea. Next base: position 35,546,919 of record NC_140411.1, on the reverse strand, counting down.
CCACCCTCCCCTCCTCTCTTCGATCACCGCTTGCAGAGGCAATAAAGTCATTGTTGCTTCACATTCATGCAGTCTTTATTCATTCATCACACAAATAAGGGGATGACTACCAAGGTAGCCTGGGAGGGGTGGTGGAGGAGGGAAGGAAAATGCCACACAGCACTTTAAAAGTTTACAATTTTAAAATTTATTGAATGCCAGCCTTCTATTTTTTGGGCAATCCTCTGTGGTGGAGTGGCTGGTTGGCCAGAGGTCCCCCCACCGCGTTCTTGGGCGTCTGGGTGTGGAGGCTATGGAACTTGGGGAGGAAGGCGGTTGATTACACAGGGGCTGTAGTGGCAGTCTGTGCTCCAGCTGCCTTTGCTGCAGCTCAGCCATACACTGGAGCATACCGGTTTGATCCTCCAGCAGCCTCAGCATTGAATCCTGCCTCCTCTCCTCATGCTGCCGCCACATTTGAGTTTCAGCCCTGTCTTCAGCCCACCACTTACTCTCTTCAGCCCGCCACCTCTCCTCCTGGTCATTTTGTGCTTTCCTGCACTCTGACATTATTTGCCTCCACGCATTCGTCTGTGCTCTGTCAGTGTGGGAGGACAGCATGAGCTCAGAGAACATTTCATCACGAGTGCGTTTTTTTTTCTTTCTAATCTTCACTAGCCTCTGGGAAGGAGAAGATCCTGTAATCATTGAAACACATGCAACTGGTGGAGAAAAAAAAGGGACAGCGGTATTTAGAAAGACACATTTTATAAAACAGTGGCTACACTCTTTCAGGGTAAACCTTGCTGTTAACATTACATACATAGCACATGTGCTTTCGTTACAAGGTCGCATTTTGCCTCTCCCCACCACGTGGCTACCCCCTCAACCCTTTCCCCTCCCCGTGGCTAACAGCGGGGAACATTTCTGTTCAGCCACAGGCAACCAGCCCAGCAGGAACGGGCTCCTCTGAGTGTCCCCTGAAGAAAAGCGCCCTATTTCAACCAGGTGACTATGAATGATATCTCTCTCTCCTGAGGATAACACAGAGAGATAAAGAACGGATGTTGTTTGAACGCCTGCAAACATACACTTCAATGCTTTGTTGTACAATGATTCCTGAGTACGTGTTACTGGCCTGGAGTGGTAAAGTGTCCTACCATGGAGGACGCAATAAGGCTGCCCTCCCCAGAAACCTTTTGCAAAGGCTTTGGGAGTGCATCCAGGAGAGCCGCGAATGCCAGGGCAAATTAATCCTTTCACATGCTTGCTTTTAAACCATGTATAGTATTTTAAAAGGTACACTCACCGGAGGTCCCTTCTCTGCCTGCTGAGTCCAGGAGGCAGGCTTGGGTGGGTTCAGGGGGTACTGGCTCCAGGTCCAGGGTGAGAAACAGTTCCTGGCTGTTGGGAAAACCGGTTTCTCCGCTTGCTTGCTGTGAGCTAGCTACAACCTCATCATCATCATCTTCTTCATCCCCAAAACCTGCTTCCGTGTTGCCTCCATCTCCATTGAAGGAGTCAAACAACACGGCTGGGGTAGTGGTGGCTGAACCCCCTAAAATGGCATGCAGCTCATCATAGAAGCGGCATGTTTGGGGCTCTGTCCCGGAGCGGCTGTTCGCCTCTCTGGTTTTCTGATAGGCTTGCCTCAGCTCCTTAAGTTTCACGTGGCACTGCTTCGGGTCCCTGTTATGGTCTCTGTCCTTCATGCCCTGGGAGATTTTGACAAAGGTTTTGGCATTTTGAAAACTGGAACGGAGTTCTGATAGCACGGATTCCTCTCCCCATACAGCGATCAGATCCCATACCTCCCGTTCAGTCCATGCTGGAGCTCTTTTGCGATTCTGGGACTCCATCATGGTCAACTCTGCTGATGAGCTCTGCATGGTCACCTGCAGCTTGCCACACTGGCCAAACAGGAAATGAGATTCAAAAGTTCACGGTTCTTTTCCTGTCTACCTGGCCAGTGCATCTGAGTTGAGAGTGCTGTCCAGAGCGGTCACAATGGAGCACTCTGTGATTGCTCCCGGAGGCCAATACCGTCGAATCGTGTCCACAGTACCCCAAATTCGACCCGGCACGGCCGATTTAAGCGCTAATCCACTTGTCAGGGGTGGAGTAAGGAAATCGATTTTAAGAACCCTTTAAGTCAAAATAAAGGGCTTCATCGTGTGGGCGGGTGCAGGTTTACATCGATTTAACGCTGCTAAATTCAACCTAAAGTCCTATGTAGACCAGGGCTAAAAGTATGCACCCACTTAGAGAATCTGAAGATGAGCACTGTAAACTATCACTGTGCACCTACTTCTAAACCTACACGCCTCATCTTTCCTCTTTTGGTATGCCTAATTCTGAGGATTATTCATAGATTCCAAGGCCAGAAAGGATCATTGCAGTCATCTAATCCAGGGGTTTTCAAACTGTGGGTCAGGACCCCAAAGTGGGTCGTGACCCTGTTTTAATGGGGTTGCCAGGACTGGTGTTAGACTTGCTGGGGCTCAGGGCCAAAGCCAGGCCAAGGGCTTCACCCTTGGGCTGCAGGGCTCAGGCTTCAGCTTCAGACCTGGGCAGTCGGGCTCAGATTACAGGCCCCCTGCCTGGGGCTGAAGCCCTGGGGTTTGGCTTTGCACGGGGTGGTGAGGCTTGAGCTTTAGCTTTGCACACACACCCCACCCCGGAGTGGCAGTGCTCAGGCGCGCTGAAGTTTCGGTCCCAGCTCCTGAGGTCATGTATTCATTTTTGTTGTCAGAAGGAGGTTGCGGTGCAATGAAGTTTGCGAACCCCAAATACGCTCACTGTTAAAATGTATCCCTTTGATTTGTCTAACTTCATGGTTTATCGCAGTTCTCTGTACTTAGAACTGGTTACACATTCAAGTTTTGAACTGTCGAAGCACAATAGCTTAGCCCACACAAAGGCCAAACCTATACTGTGTTTTTTTTTTAAAAAAAATAGCCTTTGTGCCTCTTTGATAAGTTCCCATGAAGCATACAGCTGCAACTCTGCCCTTCTTAGCTTTATCTTCCTTGCATAATTCTGCATAATCTTAGTACATGGGAGCAGAGTTTCAAGTGGGTTAGTGGTGGGGCATAAATCCTAAGGGTGCATATGACAGTTAAAGAATATTCAGTTGTAACCAGTTTGGCATTTAATTAAAAGTCAATTAAGAGTTTCTGTAGCATCAAAACAAAACAAAAGAATAATAATTATGTTTTGAGGTAGGAGGAAAAAGATACAGTAATTGTTTCTGCTGATAGGTGTCTTTCAAGTTGCAGCTAAGAGATGAATACAAAATAGGTAGCAAAAATTTACGTTAAAGAGGATTGCAAGGTACACCTCAATTTAAGGTGAGGACTACGGCTGGGGCGAAGCTATATAGCTAGCTAGGAAATTAAGTAACAATAAAGATATTAAGGTAGTAGATGTTAGACTGTGATGCCTACAGGAACCCCACCTTAGAAAAGGAATGTTAACTCTTTGTGTGCTTTTCAGATGTACAACATGTGCCAAAGTCACGCTTGGTGACAGCAGATGCAAATCTGTTTACTCAAATGGAATTTCACCTTCTCATACCAGGTCTGAATTTTTCCTCACCATCTTTCATAGCAACCTTTAAAAAAGTGTCATTCTCCATGTGACAAGCCCTCATTCAACAGTCCTGGTGGACTTAAGGGAGAGCCAGCCAGGCAGAAATTCCAATGTTATTTATTCAGGCTTTATGACCCCAGCCATGAACCTGGATTAAATTCATTGTATGAATGGCAGAGAGAGTGACCGGTTGCCTCCAGGATGAGCTTTTAATTAGCCAGGTTAATTCTCCCCTATTTCCTGCCACTGCAGATCCTCATTGGCTTCAATGGCAATCTGGCTGAGGAACAGTAACTTACTCCATCCCTTGAACATGGGTGAAAAACAATATTTTGTTCATGGACTCTAAGTTATTTCTTCCAAGAACAGGAAGTAGCCTCCTGAAGCTGAGCTTCTGAAGACAGTAACCGAGACCAATTTCTGTTAGCCTTCAATGATGCTAGTTACCCGTCTCTATTGATTTTGCTATGTTTCTCTTGCATCAGCTCTTTCTAATTATAACAGTCTCCTCTTTCCATCTCTATCTGCTGTGACTGGATAGAGAAATTTACTTGGGGCAAGAACAGGGGTGGGCAAACTTTTTGGCCCGAGGGCCACAGCTGGGTATGGAAATTGTATGGCTGGCCTTGAATGCTCACGAAATTGGGGGTTGCGATGCAGGAGGGAGTGAGGGCTCCAGCTGGGGGTGCAGGCTTTGGGGTGGTGCTGGGGATGAGGAGTTGGGGGTGCAGGAGGGTGCTCCAGCCTGGGATGGTGGGAGGGGGATCAGGGCTGGGGCAGGAGGTTGGGGCATGGGAGTGGGTCAGGGGGGCAGGCTCTGAGTGGTGCTTACCTCAAGCAGCTCCCAGAAACTGCAGCATGTCCCACTCCTGGCTCCTGTTTGGAGGCGCAGCCAGGTGGCTCTGCGTGCTGCCCTGTGTGCAGGCACCGCCCCTGCAGCTCCCATTGACTGTGGTTCCTGGCCAATGGGAGCTGCAGGGGCGGCGATCGGGGTAGGATCTGGAGTGGGGACGTGCCACTGCTTCCGGGACCCATGTGGAGTGGGCAAGGCCCAGATCCTGCTTCCCGGCAGGAGCTCAAAGGCTGGATTAAAAAAATCTGGAGGGCCGTAGTTTTCCCACCTCTTGGCTAGAAGTTTGCCCAAATAAGGAGCTAGTAAGAAGGCCCAAGAGCACAGTCTGTAACAACTCTGAATGACAATAAGTTGGGTCATTGTTAGTTCCAGCCCCTGGCTCCTAGTGACTGAGAATTGGAGAGAGCTGGCTGATGGATTTTGATTGGTTTATGTGAAATGAGCATCATGGTTACAGTGTAGTTCCCAGGGGATGTGTCCACTTTACAAAAGCCACCACCACAATTGCCATTAAATGGCAACCCTGCTAGCAGTCCCAACAGAGAGGACCAGGAGCGACTGGACCAGGGAGCCTGAAGTAACCTCTCAGAAGGATGGCCACAGACACATCATGGTGAGGAAAGTTTGCTCCTATTGCTTCCTGTGTTATCTCTGTTCTGTAGCTAATAAAGGGGCCTTCCCACTCCACAGCTGCCAACCTAGCCCCAAAGGCATATTCACAAAAATAAAAACAAAATGTGCATGTTTAAAATGATGGGGTGGTGGTGTTTTGTTTTTTTTGGCAGGAAATTGTTTTTTTCTGGGGCAGGGAAGGGGGGACCGGATTTTAAAAAGAGCTCAGCTCCATATAGGTACATAAATAAAGTGGGCAGATTTTCAAAACTGCCGAGTGCCCACCAGCTCCCATTGAGAATAATGGAAGCTGTAAGGCGCTCAGCGCTTCCAAAAAAAAATCTGGCCACTTCATATAGGGGCCTAAATTGGAGTGGAGCTCTTTTGAAACTCTGCCCTGGAAAATCTACAGTTTAATTCATTTTTTAGTAGCATGGCAAGCTATACAAGTGTTGGTAAGGTGTAAAATCCGCTGGGTATCTGGCAGCGGTAGGTAATATCCACTCAGGATAGGGCTACTACTACGCTTGTTGTTGTTGTTGTTGTATCCCCTGTATCCATTGATCAGTACTGCCTACGCCTGATCCAGTGGCAGTATCATCTCTGCCACCTCTCTCTTTTTCGCAGACACAGGCAGAATTTTTGTCATTGTTTTGTGATGACTATTATTTTACTGCAGAATTAGAGGGGGTTCTGAAAAGGGTGACAGGAATTATTAGGGGCATGGGAATCCCTCATATGAAGAGAGACTGAAAAAGAATGTGATTGTTTACCTTAGAAAGGAGATGAATAAGAGGGAAAATGATAAAAGCATTTAAAATTAGGAATGGTCTACTGAAGACATCTGAGAACTTCTGTTCTCCCTGCCTTATATCACAAGAACAAGGGACATTCAATGAAATTAAAAAGGTGGCACATCAATATCGGCAGAAGGAAAAAGAGTACTGTGGGATAAGGGGTGTGGGGTAATATTTTTTATTTGACTAACTTATGTTGGTGAAAGAGACAAGCTTTCGAGCTTACACAGATTTCTTCTTCGTTTTTAAATTGCTTAGCAAGTAGATGTTGCTGTTCAGTTTGGCTTCCCTTTTCTTCATGTTGTGGAGTTTTCATTTCAGATGGCAAAATTTGATATCCACTGTTGTTTGCAATGTTCTTGTAGCCCACCTTGTCTCTCTAATATCCTGGGACCAACACAGCTACAACAATGCAAATAAGTAGACTGTGTAACTCATTGCCACAAGAAGTCATTAAGGCCAAGAACTTAGCAGGATTCAAAAAGAGTTTTAACATTTATATAGAGATCAAGAATATTCAGTTATCATTAATCAGAATATTCAGGAAGAGATGCTAGCTTGTTTCTTCATGGTTTAAGCCAATCTCTAACGAGTAGAGACAGGATGAGACCTAATGTGAGGGACAGAGTATCTCATATCTGCCTACTGCAGGGTTCTTCTGTCTTCCTCTGAGCCTCTGGTACTGGCCACTGTCAGAGACATTTTAAACATTGTAAGATTGTGTGTTTGTCAAGGTTCCTCCCCCACTCTGAACTCTAGGGTACAGATGTGGGGACCTGCATGAAAAACCTCCTAAGCTTATCTTTACCAGCTTAGGTCAAAACTTCCCCAAGGTACAAAATATTACACCCGTCGTCCTTGGACTGGCCGCTACCACCACCAATCTAATACTGGTTACTGGGGAAGAGCTGTTTGGACGCGTCCTTCCCCCAAAATACTTCCCAAAACATTGCACCCCACTTCCTGGACAAGGTTTGGTAAAAAGCCTCACCAATTTGCCTAGGTGACTACAGACCCAGACCCTTGGATCTTAAGAACAGTGAACAATCCTCCCAACACTTGCACCCCCCCTTTCCTGGGAAATGTTGGATAAAAAGCCTCACCAATTTGCATAGGTGACCACAGACCCAAACCCTTGGATCTGAGAACAATGAAAAAGCATTCAGTGTTTTACAAGAAGACTTTTAATAAAAAATAGAAGTAAATAGAAATAAAGAAATCCCCCCTGTAAAATCAGGATGGTAGATATCTTACAGGGTAATTAGATTCAAAAACATAGAGAACCCCTCTAGGCAAAACCTTAAGTTACAAAAAAGATACACAGACAGAAATAGTTATTCTATTCAGCACAATTCTTTTCTCAGCCATTTAAAGAAATCATAATCTAACACATACCTAGCTAGATTACTTACTAAAAGTTCTAAGACTCCATTCCTGGTCTATCCCTGGCCAAGACGACTACAGACAGACACAGACCCTTTGTTTCTCTCCCTCCTCCCAGCTTTTGAAAGTATCTTGTCTCCTCATTGGTCATTTTGGTCAGGTGCCAGCGAGGTTACCTTTAGCTTCTTAACCCTTTACAGGTGAGAGGAGCTTTCCCCTGGCCAGGAGGGATTTCAAAGGGGTTTACCCTTCCCTTTATATTTATGACAGTGTTAAATACTTTTGTTAAATACATTATGCTGTGCATGTCTACACTGCTGGTTTGTCTGTCTGGGTTTTGGGTTTTGTGATTTTAAAGTGCCAATCTGCATAAAATGTGCTAGAGTTAATTTTAGTGCCACTTAGTAAATGGAACCTTTATGATGCCAAGCTCTAATGTCTGTTAGTTTTGTGCTAATGTGAACCGTTTGCACGTAAGGCCTAGGGAGTGCTTAGTTTAAACAGGCTCAGATCTATAAAGATCAGACAAGTAAAACATTTTAAGTTCTCCACAATCACTCTGTGGACTGGAACTCAAGAAAACAGAAACAGGGGGAAGAAAAAAGGCTTACTTTGTTCATTATCTTCTCAGCCATATGAAAGGCAGAGACAGAGGATTTGGAGCTGATTGGCATGTTTATACAGACTCCGGAAGCTTGGGAACAAATGAAAGAAGTGATTTTATAGTTTGTCTTTTTGAAAATAAATTTTAAAAAAGGAGGAAGCGCTGTTAAAACAAATGTAGCCTGTGGCACGTTTCCATATTCTAAAACAAGAAACACTACATGAAACCCTTTGTTTTTGTGAGGAATTTCAATGAATTACATCACATGGACTGTGAATTAAGGCATGCGAGGACTCATGATAAAAAGAAAGGATAGTCTGCTTCCTGTTCCTGCGCTGGAGATGCCTCTGATGCCACTCACCTTTATTTCCAACAATAAAACAAGGGGACACTCTCAGAAATTAAAAGGCAACAAATTAAAGTGATAGAACATAATAGTTTTTATACAACGCATAATTAACTTGTGGGACTCATTGCTACAAGAAATGATAGTGTTTAAGGGCTTAGTAGAATTTTTCAATGTTATGTAGAATGAAAAATTCCAGAGTTATATTAGGTAGCTATAAAAATGATAAGGGACATAAAATGTCATGCTTGAGGGCATTCAAAACTAACTACCTGTTATTAGGAAAAAAATCCTTCCTCTATACACAAGCCATTCCATAATTGGCTATTATGGGACTTCTTGCAACTTCCTTTGATGTATCTGGTACTGGCCCCTGTCAGCAATAGGAAGCTTCATTACACTCACCATTTTGATGTGATCTGGTTTATATTTTTCTTATGTTATACCCTCACTGTTAGGGGGCTTATTCCTTCTCCCACTTACTTCCCTGGTCCTTCTCGCATGAACAGAGAGCAACAATACCCGAAGTCCAAAGGTGCAAACAATTCGATGTTTATTGGGGTGAACTTCCAGCAAGCATGATTCCAGTTTCCTTCCTTAGTATCCTCCTTCCCAGCTCTGACACCACAGAGCCTTACACCTGTGTCCCTGTTCCCATTCCTACCCTTATCCAAACATGATTCCAACTTCCTTACTCCCATTCCCTGTTCCCATTTCCCCCTTTAGCAAAACATGATTCCAATTTTCTTACCCCCATTCCCTGTTGCCATCTCCCCCTTTAGCAAAACATGATTGCAATTTCCTTACCCCCATTCCCTGTTCCCATCTCCCACCCCCACTCACTTCCTCATTGACTACAGATTATATAGTAAAACTTGAGTTCTGCTTAGCTATAACTTAACCAATCATTTTCCTGAAATTTAACTAACCAATCCTAACATATTGTAACATGATTATGTAACCAATTATATCCCACCACCTTAATTAGTTTACACCCAGCAAAATTAATTATACAGCAGACAGGAACAATCACAGAACCAGACAGAGATTATACAGACAAACAATAGCAAAGTGGGAACTATAATGACAAGACAATACAGAAGTGAGGATTTCACATCCCAGCTATTGATAAGTGAGTTCTTGCCAGATAGGATGCTATCAAACTAAGTTTCCTTTTACATTTTCTAGGCACTTATCTGGAAGTGATAGGAACTATCAGGACAGGATTGTATTCCTAACAGCCCAATAGCACCTTATTTCAATGTGACTAGTTTGGAATGTGAGGATGTGACCATTCACTTCCCAGTTTATGGCTGCCTCTGCTGCTTAGCCAAAGGCCTTAGCTAAGAACAGGGCCTCAGACTGTCACAGTAAGAGAAGGCCCTTACACCAGCAGACAGTGATTTTGATTCTTTCTTTTATACCTCTATAATTAGCCAAGTGATAAGAATACACCTAAATTCTTAGAGTATAGGCCTTTACAAACAGACCTGAATATCTATATCCTAACACTCACTATCTGAGGCACCCACAGTACCAGATATATGTGGGATTTATATGCGGTAGAACCTCAGAATTACGAACACCTTGGGAATGGAGGTTCTTCATAACTCTGAAATGTTCATAAATCTGAACAAAACATTATGGTTGTTCTTTCAAAAGTTTACAGCTGAACATTGGCTTAATACAGCTTTGAAACTTTACTATGCAGAAGACAATACTGCTTTTAACCATCTTAATTTCAATTAAACAAGCACAGAAACAGTTTCCTTACCTTGTCAAATCTTTTTTTTTAAACTTTCCCTGCATTTTTAGTAGTTTACATTTATCACAGTACTGTACTGTATTAGCGATTTCTTTTCTTTCTTTTTCTTTTTTCTTTTTTTTTTGGTCTCTGCTGCTGCCTGATAGTGTACTTCTGGTTCCAAATGAGGTGTGTGTTTGACTGATCACTTTGTAATTCTGGTGTTCATAACTCTGAGGTTCTACTGCATGCCTTCTCTATGTATAATACCTTTGAGATATTTCTGTTTCTTACTTTAGCCATCACCCTTAATATTGTAATAGGATTCCTCTGCCCCAGTAGCTGGGCTGCAGGTGGTGTCTCTGAAAGTGAGGCAGGAGAGAGATGGGGCAAGAGGAATGGAAACAAAGTGTTCTATTGGAGTGAGCTTAGGGTTAACAGGTATTTGGTTTTCAACCAGAATGCCTGGTCAAAAAGGGATCCTAGCGGCTCCGGTCAGCGTGACTGGGCTGTTAAAAGTCTGGTCGGTGCGCAGCGGGGCTAAGGCAGGCTCCCTGCCTGCAGTGGCTCTGTGCGTCTCCCAGAAGCAGAGGCAGCATGTCCCCCCTCTAGCCCCTAGGCATAGGGGTATCCATGAGTTTCCGCGCGTTACCCCAGCCCCAAGCACCAGTTCTGCAGCTCCCATTAGCCAGGAACCGCGGCCAATGGGAGCTGCGGGGGCGGTGCCTGTGGAGGGAGACATAAGAACCTAAGAACAGCCATACTGGTCCAGACCAAAGGTCCATCTAGCCCAGTGTCCTGTATTCCAACAGTGGCTAATGCCAAGTGCCCCAGAGGGAATGAACAGAAAAGGGATCCATCCCCTGTCGCCCATTCTAGGGCGACAGGACACCATCTCTGCCCATCTAGGGACACCATCTCTGCCCATCCTGGCTAATAGCCATTGATGGACCTAGCCTCCATGAACTTATCTAGTTCTTTTTTTAACTCTGTTATAGTTTTGGCCTTCACAACATCCTCTGGCAAGTTGTTCCACAGACTGACTGTGCATTGTGTGAAAAAATATTTCCTTTTGTTTGTTTTAAATCTGCTATTTATTTCATTTGGTGGCCCCGAGTTCTTGTGTTATGAGAAGAAGTAAATAATACTTCCTTATTTACTTTCTTTACACTAGTCATGATTTTATATATCTCTATCATATCCCCCCCTTACTCGTCTCTTTTCCAAGCTGGAAAGTCCCAGTCTTATTAATCTCTCCTCATACGGCAGCCATTCCATACCCCTAATCATTTTTGTTGTCCTTTTCTGAATATTTTCCAAGTCCAATATATCTTTTTTGAGATGGGGTGACCACCTCTGCACACAGTGTTCAAGATGTGGGTGAACCATGGATTTATATAGAGGCAATATGATATTTTCTGTCTTATTATCTATCCCTTTCTTAATGATTCCCAACATTCTGTTCACTTTTTTGACTGCCGCTGCACAGTGAGTAGATGATTTCAGAGAACTATCCACAATGACTCCAAGATTTCTTTCTTGAGTGTCAACAGCTAATTTAGACCCAATCATTTTATATGTATAGTTGGGATTATGCTTTCCACTGTGCATTACTTTGCATTTATCACCATTGAATTTCATCTGCCATTTTGTTGCCCAGTCACCCAGTTTTGAGAGATCCTTTTGTAGCTCTTCCCAATCTGCCTGGGACTTAAGTATCTTGTGTAGTTTTGAATCATCTGCAAATTTTGCCACCTTACTGTTTACCTCTTTTCCCAGATCATTATGAAACATTGAATAAGACTGGGCCCAGTACAGACCCCTGTGGGACACCACTATTTACCTCTCTCCATTCTGAAAACTGACTATTTATTCCTACCCTTTGTTTGCTATTTTTTAACCAGTTACCAATCCATGAGAGAACCTTCCCTCTTATCCCATGACTACATACTTTGCTTAAGAGCCTTTGGTGAAGGATCTTGTCAAAGGCTTTCTGAAAATCTAAATACACTGGATCCCCCTTGTCCACATGCTTGTTGACCCCCTCAAAGACTTCTAGTGGATTGGTGAGTCATGATTTCCCTTTAAAAAAACATGTTGACTGTTCCCCAACAAACTATGTTCATCTATGTGTCTATGTGTAGGAGCCGGGGGGGGAGGGGGAAGGGATATGTCGCTGCTTCCGGGAGCTGCCTGAGGTAAGTGCTGCCCGGAGCATGCCCCCCCTTCCACACCCAACCCTCTGCCCCAGCCCTGATCCCTTTCCCGCCCTATGAACCCCTCAATCCCAGCCCAGAGCCCCCTCCTGCACCCCAAACCTCTCATCCCCAGCCCCACCCAAGAGCCCACACCCACAGCCGGAGCCCTCACCCCCCCTGTGCCCCAACCCCTGTCCCAGCCCTGAACCCCCTCCCATTCTCTGAATCCCTCAATCCCAGCCTCAGTCCCCTTCTATACCCCAAACCCCCAATCCCCAGCCCCATACCACAGCCTGCACCCCCAGCCAAAGCCCTCACACCACCACCCCTATACACCACTTCCTGCACCAGCCCGAGCCCCCTCCCACACCCTGAACTCCTCATTTCTGGCCCCACCACGGAGCCCGCACCCTGAGCCAGAGCCCTCACTCCCTCCTGCAGCCCAACCCCTAAGCCAGCCTAGTGAAAATGATTGGGTGAGGGAGCGTGGGAGAGAGTGAGCGACAGAGGGAGGGGGGATGGAGTGAGTGGGGCGGGGCCTCAGAGGAGGGGCGGGGCAGATGCGGGACAATGGTGTTTGGTTTTGTGTGAGTAGAAAGTTGGCAAGCCTAAATGAGCTATATGTTGCCAGGCCTAAAGGAGGGTTCTGGCTGCATTACTGTTCATTGGACTTTCAAACACTGTAGTCTCATCCATAGAGACTAGTGCATCCCCATACTGCAGGGGGGACAAGCTAAAGGGGAGGACACATGTCAAGGTTCCTCCCCCACTCTGAACTCTAGGGTACAGATGTGGGGACCTGCATGAAAAACCTCCTAAGCTTATCTTTACCAGCTTAGGTCAAAACTTCCCCAAGGTACAAAATATTCTACCCGTCGTCCTTGGATAGGCCGCTACCACCACCAAACTAATACTGGTTACTGGGGAAGAGCTGTTTGGACGTGTCTTTCCCCCCAAAATACTTCCCAAAACCTTGCACCCCACTTCCTGGACAAGGTTTGGTGGTGGTAGCGGCCAATCCAAGGACGACGGGTGGAATATTTTGTACCTTGGGGAAGTGTTGACCTAAGCTGGTAAAGAGAAGCTTAGGAGGTTTTTCATGCAGGTCCCCACATCTGTACCCTAGAGTTCAGAGTGGGGGAGGAACCTTGACATGGTGGCATAGTGGTGGGATTAACCTGAAATCATTCAGCTGAGATTTTTTGAACTAGAAATACAGATTTTAAAAAGGAATTTTTTTTTCTTTTGCAAAGGAAGTCCAGAAAGCAGCTGAAACTGAAAGCAGCTTGTTTTTTCTCTGCTTTGTGGCCAAGCAGAGACAAAAGGGGATTATCTTTGTGAATTGCAGGTTTTCTTTGCCTGGAGGCAGGGTACTTAACTCCTGCAGGGAAATTCAGTCTTCCAACCCAGAGTTTTCTTTTCTTTTCTTCCTAAAAGTAAATAGGGTGTGTGTGTTCTACCCATTTGCTTTTTCTTTGGGCTGGGTAAGCAGGTTTCCAAGTAGTTGGAGGTTTTTTGCTTTAATTTGGGCCCAGAGCAGAGACAAGGGAATTGTCTTTTTCTGTAGGGTGACCATCACTATCAGAGAATAGGTATTCTATTCCAGCACAGCGAAGTTTTACAGCCAAGTTTTGTTCGTTTATTTCTAAACCTCAGGTGTAAAGTTAGTTAAAAACAGAGAGGTTAGAATGACAAAATCCGCAGCTCGACTACAGCTGGAATTAGCCAAATTTCAGGCTGAGGAAAAACAAAGGGAACACGAAAGACAGATAGAACTCATGCGGCTGGAGAAGGAGGTACAGGAGGCTGCCCACAAGAGGGAAATGGAGGCAAGGAAGCATGTGGAGGAGGAGAAGGAAAAAGAGAGGAAGCATGTGGAGGAGGTGGAGAGGATAAAGGCCCAGCAGAATATACCAACAAACCCTAGCAATCCTTCTCCAGGTACCACTTCCCATCCCGGAAAGTTCCCCACCTACAAGGCAGGTGATGATACTGAGGCCTTCTTAGAAAACTTCGAAAGGGCCTGCCTTGGGTACAACATCTCTACTGACCAATACATGGTAGAGCTGAGGCCGCAGCTCAGTGGACCCTTAGCTGAGGTGGCAGCTGAAATGCCTAAAGAACACATGAACAAGTATGAACAGTTTAAATCCAAAGCGAGAGTCAGAATGGGGATAACACCCGAGCCGTCTCGTCGGAGGTTCAGAGCCCTAAGGTGGAAACCAGACATGTCATTTACCCGACATGCCTACCACATTGTGAAACATTGGGATGCCTGGATATCAGGAGCAAGTGTTGAATCTCCAGTAAATTTGCCCTTCCTAATGCAAATGGAACAATTCTTAGAGGGTGTTCCTGAGGAAATAGAAAGATACATCCTAGATGGGAAACCCAAAACTGTAATCGAGGCAGGAGAGATTGGAGCCAGATGGGTGGAGGTGGCAGAGAAGAAGAAAACTGGTCGCAGTTGGAGCGGAGACCAGAAGGGACCACCCCAGACCACACCCTATTACCGGGGGCCACCCAAAGCCCCACCTACCTCCCAAAGAACCCTACAGACCCCTTATCGTCCCACCACCCCGTTCTCCAGCAACCCACCTCGCCCCAGTGACCCGTCAGCTGGACAATGTTTTAAATGTAACGAGCTGGGGCATGAAAGGCCAACTGCCCCAAGAACCCCAACAGATTACAGTTCATTGCACCGGAATCATACCAGAGGTCCACAGGCCCAGATACCTCCCAGATATCCTTGGAGCGGAGGGAAACTGTGAGTGTGGGCGGGAAGAAGGTCACCGCGTGGAGGGACACCGGAGCACAAGTGTCAGCTATCCATGCTTCCTTAGTGGACCCCAATTTAATCAACCCAGAGATCCAAGTGACGATTCAACCCTTCAAGTCCAACTCTTTCAATTTGCCTACAGCCAAGTTGCCTGTCCAGTACAAGGGCTGGTCAGGAATGTGGACTTTTGCAGTCTATGATGATTATCCCATCCCCATGCTGTTGGGGGAAGACTTGGCCAATCGTGTGAAGCAGGCCAAGAGGGTGGGAACGGTCACCCGCAGCCAGGCTAAACAAGCCGTGAGGCCTAGCTCTGTTCCGGAAACTTCTATCAGGATCCGGTCAGAGGTGATGGACCTGGACCCCAGGCCAATGTCTGCAACAGCAGTAGTGGATCCAGTCCCAGAGACCCAGACGGAACCAGTCCCAGAACCGAAACCAGCCGAACAACCAACACCAGACCCCGTGTCAGCACTGAATCCAGTACTTGCAGCTCCATCCCCTATATCGCTTCCAGAGGGACCAAGCCTAGGTCCACAATCCAATGAGGAACTGATGTCTCCAGCATCAAGGGAACAGTTCCAGACCGAACAGGAAGCAGATGAAAGCCTCCAGAGAGCTTGGACGGCGGCACGGAGCAACCCACCGCCTCTCAGCTCTTCTAATCGATCCAGGTTTGTTGTAGAAAGAGGACTTTTATACAAGGAAACTCTTTCTGGTGGACACCAGGAAGACTGGCATCCTCAGAGACAGTTGGTAGTTCCAACTAAATACCGGGCCAAGCTCTTGAGCTTAGCCCACGATCACCCTAGTGGCCATGCTGGGGTGAACAGGACCAAAGACCGTTTGGGGGGGTCATTCCACTGGGAGGGAATGGGCAAGGATGTTTCTACCTATGTCCAGTCTTGTGAGGTGTGCCAAAGAGTGGGAAAACCCCAAGACCAGGTCAAAGCCCCTCTCCAGCCACTCCCCATCATTGAAGTTCCATTTCAGCGAGTAGCTGTGGATATTCTGGGTCCTTTTCCGAAAAAGACAGCCAAAGGAAAGCAGTACATACTGACTTTCATGGATTTTGCCACCCGATGGCCGGAAGCAGTAGCTCTAAGCAACACCAGGGCTAAAAGTGTGTGCCAGGCACTAGCAGACATTTTTGCCAGGGTAGGTTGGCCCTCCGACATCCTCACAGATGCAGGGACTAATTTCCTGGCAGAAACCATGGAAAACCTTTGGGAAGCTCAAGGGGTAAGTCACTTGGTTGCCACTCCTTACCACCATCAAACAAATGGCATGGTGGAGAAGTTTAATGGAACTTTGGGGGCCATGATACGTAAATTCGTAAATGAGCACTCCAATGATTGGGACCTAGTGTTGCAGCAGTTGCTCTTTGCCTACAGAGCTGTACCACATCCCAGTTTAGGGTTTTCCCCATTTGAACTTGTATATGGCCGTGAGGTTAAGGGGCCATTGCAGTTGGTGAAGCAGCAAAGGGAGGGATTTACACCTTCTCCAGGAACTAACATTCTGGACTTTGTAACCAACCTACAAAACACCCTCCGAACCTCTTTAGGCCTTGCTAGAGAAAACTTACAGGATGCTCAAAAAGAGCAAAAAGCCTGGTATGATAAACATGCCAGAGAGCGTTCCTTCAAAGTAGGAGACCAGGTCATGGTCTTAAAGGCGCTCCAGGCCCATAAAATGGAAGCATCGTGGGAAGGGCCATACACGGTCCAGGAGCACCTGGGAGCTGTTAATTATCTCATAGCATTCCCCACCTCCAACCGAAAGCCTAAGGTGTACCATATTAATTCTCTTAAACCCTTTTATTCCAGAGAATTAAAGGTTTGTCAGTTTACAGCCCAGGGAGGAGACGATGCTGACTGGCCTGAAGGTGTCTACTACAAAGGGAAATGTGGTGGTGGTGTGGAAGAGGTGAACCTCTCCATGACCCTTGGGCGTATGCAGCGACAGCAGATCCAGGAGCTGTGCACTAGCTACGCGCCAACGTTCTGAGCCACCCCAGGACTGACTGAACGGGCATACCACTCCATTGACACAGGTAATAGTCACCCAATTAGGGTCCAACCTTACCGGGTGTCTCCTCAAGCTAAAACTGCTATAGAACGGGAGATCCAGGATATGTTACAGATGGGTGTAATCTGCCCCTCTGAAAGTGCATGGGCATCTCCAGTGGTTCTAGTTCCCAAACCAGATGGGGAAATACGTTTTTGCATGGACTACCGTAAGCTAAATGCTGTAACTCGCCCAGACAACTATCCAATGCCACACACAGATGAACTATTAGAGAAACTGGGACGGGCCCAGTTCATCTCTACCTTGGACTTAACCAAGGGGTACTGGCAGGTACCGCTAGATGAATCTGCCAAGGAAAGGTCAGCCTTAATCACACATCTCGGGCTGTATGAATTTAATGTACTCCCTTTCGGGCTGTGAAATGCACCCGCCACTTTCCAAAGACTTGTAGATGGTCTCCTAGCGGGATTAGGAGAATATGCAGTCGCCTACCTTGACGATGTGGCCATATTTTCGGATTCCTGGGCAGACCACCTGGAACATCTACAAAAAGTCCTTGAGCGCATAAGGGAGGCAGGACTAACTGTTAAGGCGAAGAAGTGTCAAATAGGCCTAAACAGAGTGACTTACCTTGGACACCAGGTGGGTCAAGGAACTATCAGCCCCCTACAGGCCAAAGTGGATGCTATCCAAAAGTGGCCTGTCCCAAAGTCAAAGAAACAGATTCAATCCTTCTTAGGCTTGGCCGGTTATTACAGACGATTTGTACCACACTACAGCCAAATCGCTGCCCCACTGACAGACCTAACCAAAAAGAAACAGCCAAATGCTGTTCAGTGGACCGAAAAGTGTCAGAAGGCCTTTAACAAGCTTAAAGTGACACTCATGTCTGACCCTGTACTAAGGGCCCCAGACTTTGACAGACCATTCCTAGTAACCACAGATGCGTCCGAGCGTGGTGTGGGAGCAGTTTTAATGCAGAAAGGACCTGATCAAGAATTCCACCCTGTAGTGTTTCTCAGCAAAAAACTGTCTGAGAGGGAAAGCAACTGGTCAGTCACTGAAAAAGAATGTTACGCCATTGTCTACGCTCTGGAAAAGCTACGCCCATATGTTTGGGGACGGCGTTTCCACCTGCAAACCAACCATGCTGCACTGAAGTGGCTTCACACCGTCAAGGAAACTAACAAAAAACTTCTTCGGTGGAGTTTAGCTCTCCAAGATTTTGATTTTGACATCCAACACATCTCAGGAGCTTCTAACAAAGTGGCTGATGCACTCTCCCGTGAAAGTTTCCCAGAATCAACTGGTTAAAATCGTCCTTGAGATGTGGAAAATATTGTTAGTCTTTATGTACTTGGTAGTATATTTAGAGATGCATGTGTCTTATTAACTCTGTTTTTCCTAGAGCTCCAGGAAGAAATCCCAGCCAGTGTTTCACCCTAGCTGAGATTTGGGGGGGCGTGTCATAAATATAAAGGGAAGGGTAAACCCCTTTGAAATCCCTCCTGGCCAGGGGAAAGCTCCTCTCACCTCTAAAGGGTTAAGAAGCTAAAGGTAACCCCGCTGGCACCTGACCAAAATGACCAATGAGGAGACAAGATACTTTCAAAAGCTGGGAGGAAGGAGAGAAACAAGGGGTCTGTGTGTCTGTCTATATACTGGTTTCTGCCGGGGATAGACCAGGAATGGAGTCTTAGAACTTTTAGTAAGTAATCTAGCTAGGTATGTGTTAGATTATGATTTCTTTAAATGGCTGAGAAAAGAATTGTGCTGAATAGAATAACTATTTCTGCCTGTGTATCTTTTTTGTAACTTAAGGTTTTTGCCTAGAGGGGTTCTCTATGTTTTTGAATCTAATTACCCTGTAAGATATCTACCATCCTGATTTTACAGGGGGGATTTCTTTATTTCTATTTACTTCTATTTTTTATTAAAAGTCTTCTTGTAAGAAAACTGAATGCTTTTTCATTGTTCTCAGATCCAAGGGTTTGGGTCTGTGGTCACCTATGCAAATTGGTGAGGCTTTTTATCCAACATTTCCCAGGAAAGGGGGGGTGCAAGTGTTGGGAGGATTGTTCATTGTTGTTACGATCCAAGGGTCTGGGTCTGTAGTCACCTAGGCAAATTGGTGAGGCTTTTTACCAAACCTTGTCCAGGAAGTGGGGTGCAAGGTTTTGGGAAGTATTTTTGGGGGAAAGACGCGTCCAAACAGCTCTTCCCCAGTAACCGGTATTAGTTTGGTGGTGGTAGCGGCCAATCCAAGGACGACGGGTGTAATATTTTGTACCTTGGGGAAGTTTTGACCTAAGCTGGTAAAGATAAGCTTAGGAGGTTTTTCATGCAGGTCCCCACATCTGTACCCTAGAGTTCAGAGTGGGGGAGGAACCTTGACAACACGTGACTGCCCCACATATCTCCCATGCCCAGTGACCCCTCCCACCCTGCACCCAGCCTGGTGCCGCAGTGCTCTCCCGGCCCCATGTTACCTGCGGGGGGCTAGGGCTGTGAGGGGAGGCTCTGTCCTTCTATCCCTGCGCCTTTCCCGCCACATTCAGTTTCTCTCCCTGGCAGCTGGGCGGTGAGCAGGACACAGCTGCTTCAGCCTGAGAGAGCCTGGCTGGGAAGCAGAGTTTTCAGGCAGAAGTGGCTCCATCTTGATCCCTGCCCAGCTTCTAGGGAGAGCAGCTGAACATGCTGGGGGAGAGGCGCAGGGAGAGAAGGACAGACCCCCCTCACCCTTCCCACCCCCAGCAGGCCAATCTGGAGGGGCACTTGACACCCCGCCCCCATGCACATCACCTCTTATCTCATCTCATTCCTTCTGATACCCCTGCTACTACAATGTTGTATACAATATTACACATGAAGAGCTATGATGAAAGAATATAGAGTTAGATAAGTCAAGCACTCAACAGTTAGGAGACACCAGATTTTATGTTGCCTGTGTAACTTCAATTCGACCCCACTGGACATATGAATTATGATACAATTTGTAATTAACTGCACAATCACACACTGTTTTTTTACATAGGACCCCTGCCTCATTCAGCACACAGGCCTTATTTACTGCATGTGACTCAAACCCTGCTCTGAAGACAGACTTGTTAGTTTCCTCACCGGCTTTGCTATGGTGCTCATCACTATAGTACCTGAGAGCTTCACAAACATTAATGAATTTATCCATACAAACCCTCTGTGAGCTGAGGGGATAATATTATTCTCATTCTCCAGCTGGGGAACTGAGGCACAGAGAGATTGTGGTCAAATGTGTGAACTAATCTCGGGTGTCAAACCTGAGAGAAGTAGGACCAAATTTTTCAGCGTACTTAGCATTATATAGCAGAGCTCCCGTTAACTTCAGTTACAGCTGTGTCTGCTCAGCACTGCCCCAAATCAGACCCCAGGGTCTCATGTTGGACGCACAGAAAATGAGGAACACAAAATTAGTGACCATTGTGAAACGTTCGGCTTATGTGACTTGCACAGCATCACACAGGGACTCAGTGGCAGAGGCAGGGATAGCCTCCTAGTCCCCTTGCCCATGAAGTCCCAGTTTCCATCCCCCACTCAGCCCCTAGTTCCAGTCTCCTTGCCCAGCCAATTCCAGTGTCGCCCTCCTCACCACAGGCATAGTTTCTCTCTCAGTACCAGTCTCACCAGACTCCTTTCCCTCTTCCTGGTCTGTCTATTGTCCCCTCTGCATTTCCTCCAAGCCACGTTCTCCTCCATGATGCCTGAGTGCAAACAGAGGGTCACTGATAGGACGGGAGAAAGGCTCCCTTCTCTCAGTTCCAGTGCCCAGTCCAGAGCAGCCAGAAGCAGCAATTACAGGGAAAGTCCAGCTTTGCCCTGGCTGCAGCATGCATATTCAGTCTGTAAAGATGGCACATGTACAGCCTGGTCAATTGTGAGGGGCTGGCACATGCCATTATGGACAGAGCCTAGCTCCTACAACTCTCTACTGAGTACATGCAAACTGAGATTTTTTTGAAAGCCTTACAACTTGGCCAAATTTTCATGAGAACAACAAAAGGCTCATCAGTGACATACAGGCCACCCCCTGCTGAATTTCAAGCTTCTACTTCAAAACATGCAGGCGCTTAAAATAAATGGTCCAAGAATATTTTAACATGAGCAAAATAGCATATTTTTCATACCCTCTGTCTCTGAAATAGCTGAACCATTTTTGCTGAAATTTAAGGGGAAAAAAAACAGCCTGAGGCAGACATCCAGCTTAGAAAATATGAGGCCAAATAGTTGAAGTTTGGCAAAGATATAAGAATCTAAATCCAAGGTCATATAATGGGAAGTGTCAGGGATTGTAGGCTTAATCATAGGCTGTGCTGCCAGCCCCATCTTTAATAAGTGTCTAGTGATACCTAAATTACTAACCCTATTTACGCAATGCATAAGATTAGAGGAAATATTTGTAACAATTTTATTCATAATCCAGGGGTCTGATTTGGATTTTGTTTTTTTCCTCAGTCATCAATTCAATGGAGATGCACAGAACTATTATAGTATTCAGGAAATAGCTGAAATAAAGTCCAATTTGTAATGCATGTGGAGCCATGTTCACCTATCACAGTACAGGTGCAAATAACTGCACCCTCATCGAGTAGAGTGAGTTTTATCAAAATTGTTACTCACTTTTCAAGTGTCAAGTACTGTGTTTTTTCTCAGGTCTCTAGCTTCATCTCCCCTTCAGAAAGTTAGTTTAAAAGAGTAAAAAAAGTGACAATTGGTCCAGTTAGATGGAATTCCAATTTAGACAGGAAAAAAGCAGGTTTGTGTGTTTATAACAATGAATGCATGCTGCAAAACAGACTGGGTCCAATTCTACCTTCAAATATGTGCGCACACATTCATGTGATTTCACTGAGAGCCACATACACACAACCAAGGACAGAACTTGTTCCATAATAACTTCTTGTTCTGGTGGATCTGAAGACATAGTGTAAGTATTGACTTCACCCTGGTCAATAACCATTGCTATTTACCACAACAGAAGTCAATATCTGCTTTTTATTTGCTGTATAGATTCAGGTACACTAATCATACTTATTATAGGGGAGCACAAAGAAAAACTGTTATGAAGTTTTATGATGCAAAATTAAAATGGACAAAAACCTGCATCCACTTCCTTTGTAAGAGATCCTGGGGGATGACGTGGAGGGGAAGGAGAAACGGGTACTGGTCTTTTGGCAAGGGAGGGAGAATAAGGGTTTTCCAGAATAATGCTCATAATACCAGAATCATTGTATTAGTCATCACATGAACCTTATAAGACAGCTTGCAGAAGAGGGAATTTATACAGTTAGTATTTGAAGTGAAAGATAATTAAAGTTCATCTGCTGGAAGACTGGTTGATACAGAGGATGAGGCCACTGGCAGCTAAGCTCAGACCGGCCTACCCAGGCAATAAGCTAAAGTAAATGGCAGCACAGTACCGTCCACTCACTAAGGCAACCAACACAAAACAATAGTCTAGCTGGGCTCTTTATGTTTTCATTTTTGTAAAGGGGCATGTGTATGCGTGTGTGCACCTTGTTTTCAGCACTGCAGACTACTCTGAACTGCCGATGGCAGGCCAGTCGGCAAAATGTCAGAGTACGAAACAAAGCTGAACAGCAGAAGTCTGCTTGTCTACCTAAATCTCATCAGCAAATGAATCAATATCCTTCTTGAAAGAAAACAATGTCTCCTGTCCCCACTTTCCACTCATGGTGGCAGCCTCCAGTTTGTTGTCTGACCTATCAGTGCAGTGCCATCAACCCCTGGGAAGTCTTCCTATTCTTCTGTGCATAGCTCTTCAATGGCCAGTAATTAGGCAAGAATGTCCCATACAGTTGTTCGGTATCGGAGATTCTGCATTTTTCCTATACTTTGAATAGGAAATAACTACAGTACCATTCATGTGTGGCAATGGTTAGTAAGTGCTAACAGTTTAACATTCACCACTGTCTTTGGGACACTAAATAAAGTATGGGGCCCAATGAAGCCCTTCAATGGACAGATGCAACTACACAATTGCACCATGTATATACAGGCGGAATTAACCCTTTTATGTCTACCTTGTGCTTCATTTTTCAGTCTAATCCAGAACAGGCTCCTCTGAAGTCCTGTAGTCCAGTGTTGACTAGGAGTCAAGATTCCTGGGTTGTATTTATGACTGTTCATTGAATCGCTCCACAGTTTCATCACTTAACCTCAGTTCCCTCACTTAACCTCTCCACTTCACACCATCTGTAAAATAATCAGCAGGTGGTACAAAGGAACAAATATCAGAATGAGGTTTAAGGAGGAGAGGCTGAAGGCTGCCCAGGCCTGCAGCAGTGAGGACTTTAAAAGCGAACACTGTCCACTTGAAGTCAATCTGTCTCTTTATAAGACAGATTGCAGAGTGCACATAATACAATCATAGCTGGTTAAACCATTGAGTAAACATGCTCCTGCCTTTTGAATAAGTTGCAAGTGACAAAGACTCATTGCTGGAAGCTGTGCTAAGAGGGATTTACAATAACTGAGTTTTGTAGTCAAAAAACTGCACAGCGAGTGCAACCAAAAGAGTACTGTCATACCAAATTCAATCCATGGTTTTACAGAGAAAGGGCATGGTCCAAAGGGAAGACTAGATTTTTAATTAATATAACTGACTACATTATCTGCCTCCTCCATGGGGTAGGATCATGAGATTTAATTAACAGTTGAGATCCTGCGGTACCAAGAATTATATAAATGCAAATTATGATGCTTTCTTTACCAAACATAATCAGCCAAATTCATGCTTGATTTAATTACAATAGAGTTACACAGGAGACAAATTCTGCCCAAGTAAAATCAGAATAATTATCATCATCATCATCATGATGTTCCCATTACTTCTCTGGTGTTTAGGGCAGCAACGAAGCTCCTTCACTCCTGTCTGTTTCCGGCAAGCCTTTCAATGGTTCCCTAGCTGTGCCCAGGGTTTTTCAGCTCAGCTTCCACAGCTCTTCGCCATGTTGTTTTCAGGCAGCCTCATTTTTGCTTGCCTTCAGGTGTCCATCTTATTGTTATTCTGGTGATAGAATCAGTTTCCATCTGAAGCACATGGCCAATCCATCTCCAGCGTCTCCTGGTAATGATGGTGCTCATATCTTCTTGGCTGCACTGTGTGAATAGGTCTTGGTTTGAGATTGTTCAGGGCCAAAAGATACGGAGGATTTTTCTGAGGCAGGTTGAATGAGGCAGGAATGAAGACAGTTTGGACATGTCATACTTTCTCATTCCCCAGCGTTCTGCACTATAAAGTAATGTTGACAGTACACAGCTTTGATAAATCTTCAGTTTGGTTTTGGTGTTGTATTTTGATGATTTCCAGACAGTATTTAAGGTGTTCCTGGCTTTATTGATTCTGTTCCAGATGTCCTGGCTTGTTCCACCATCCTGGCTGATGGTGCTGCCCAAGTATGTGAATGTTTCTACATTGGTGATAATTATTGTAATTAGCTTATCTGACAAAACTTTCACCTGAAACTGCAAGCTTCAAACTGTATATCAAACCTAAGTACCATTTGACCAAGAAATACAGTACATAGTATTCCCCTACTTCTCACATTCTGTTTATAGCTATCACAAAATACATGTAGCTCACACTATACATAGTGAAAGCAATTTCCATTTGGTTGTGTTCTTACATGAGACAGTCAAAAGAGTTTAATTATAAAGGAATATTTTCATATATGAGTAAATCTGTAACATATACTTGTACTACTTATGTAGGGCCCAGTCTTGGTCCCACTGAAATCAATGTTACTTTTGCTATTAACTTAAATACCTATATTGTTACTGTATATGCTAAAAATGCAAAACTACATCTTTGGACAAATAAAGTCCATTCATCAGCTTTCGGTTCCCATGTTCTCCAGGAAATGAACAAAAGTATATGTCTAAGAGCCAGAGTTTGCATCTCAGTTGCTGATTTAGCGGAAAAATGCATAAAAGCCATTGATTGGTGAACATCAAACGTTTCAGTCATTTACGTCAATTCCATTCAGCTTAGCCCTCAACATCAAAATACCTCTCTGAACCATTTGAGCCACATGAGTTTGCAAAAGTGGGCTGGAAATCTCAGATCAACAGACTTTCTCCTGAGATTTCATCATATCCGCTTCCGACCCAGAACCAGGAATTGCATAAGTTAGGTGAAAATTACAATCCTATTCACAATCATTGATATAGTACTCAAAAAATGGCACAGCACTCTAAAAATAATCAGGCCCAATCCAGGAAGTGAGATAAGTCCTGCAGGGCTTATTCAGTTAGCATTCTGTATTACTCAGTTCTTACTGAGGCAAACAAACTGCTATCAACTACAGTAGGGAGTTTTATTTGAGCAACAGCTGAGTGAGGACAACACGATTTGAACCCCACTGTGTGGAACTCCTGTTGATGTAAGTGGGAGTGTGACATGCTAAGGGTATGTCTACAGTACAATTCAAGCTGGGAGTGTGATTCCTACTTGGAGGAGACATAGCTCTGATACAGCTAGCATGCTAAAAATAGACTGTAGCTGCAGTAGTACACAGACCCAAGGCATGTACTCAGGATGGCTAGCTCATCCTGCTGCTTGTGCCATGCCAGAGACTCTCTATTTTTAACGCACTAGCTTGATGAGAGCTAGCTCGAGTATCTCCTTGAGCTGGGAACCATTCCCAGCTCAAAGTGTAGACATACCCAAGGCCATGTTTCCCTCTGGTGGCTGGCCCACTGCGGATAAAAGCCTACTACCACCAGTAAATAGAACTCAATGACTAGAGACTTGCAGTTTTTACTCCTGATCCACATAAAAGCCTGTGGAAAGACTCCCAGTAATTTCAGTGGGAGTTGGATCAGGCCCTTGCTGCTGAAAGTCTCAGGTCCTATACCTATGACACTTAGCTGGAGTTGTTGCCTAAATTCTGCACACAGAGGGCTTTCATGTTCCATGACCTGATCTAATAGGATTTACAAATGGAATAAAAGTTAACTGAATTTTTTATCCCTTGAGTTTTGGCCAAAGGTCCAGGTCAATTCTTATTTTGTCTGAATTAGTTTACCTACTACTAAGAGCTAGTGTTTGGATCCTGATTAGAGTTAAATTAGGGTTCCTGGTTTGTGTTCAAACACATCAACATTTCCCCACTAATTCTCAAGAGATTTCCATCCCAAATGCTGGAATTGTCATCAGGTCAGCTAATCTTATGAGTCTTCTGTTTTCTTGAATGGCAGTGATCTCACATGAGCAGATGTTCTTTTAAAATTGCCTCCACCATGCATTCAAATCCCATGAGAAGTGCCATTCTTGTGTAATTTCAGTAGCATCCAAACTGAAATCTGAGTACACGGCAGGCTTATTCCCAGTTTGGATCCAGCTCAGAACCAATATGATGGTGGTTGGTTCAGATCTGGGAATTCACATATAACCCTCTGGAATTTAAATGGGTTCAGATTAGAGGTCCCTTTGGCACATCTTGAGCTACTAGACATACAATAGAAGTGAAGTGTGTGAGGACTGTAAAAGGCCTATAAGTGATTTATGAAAGCATTCATCAAGGGTTGCCTCTCCCAAATCTCCTCCATCTGTGGCCCTCCTAACTCCATTTTTAAAGATGGGTCATGGGGATATGTATCTTTTATTGGGAAAGCAGTCCACATTTCTTAACGGCCTGGAGGTACCCTGATATTGTGAGGTATCCAAACCTGCTCAGCCCATCTCTAATGTTAGTAACTGCAATTTTAGAACGAATTGCCGTTCTCATTTGGTGAAAGTGGCCATTAAATGTAACTGCTACAAAAATTTGTCTCACTAACAAAGCCAAAGAGCTTCAAGTGGATTAACACTTACTTATATGCATTTTAAGGCAGATAGGGCTTCAGATACTTAGAGAGATCAGAATGAACAAATTGGGTAGAGATATGAAATAACAAACATGGCTATTCGGCATTCCTATAAGAACACAGTAGTAATGTTTCCATTGCAAATAAATTCATTTGAAATACTGAAAGGTTCACAGTTGGTTATAGCATGTCTGAAGTCCAAAGAACATGCTTGTCCACCTTGCACTGTATTGTACATGCCTCTCAGTAATTTCACTGGGCGTTGAGGGTACTCAGTACCTATCAGTATGTTGCAGGATGAGGTCTATAGGAAATAGCTTTGGGTATGTACAGAGACGGGAGAACCAGTTTAGCTTAAACAATTGTCCTTAATCATCAGCCAAACCTTGGCCCTCATTTGGATCTCATTTGAAGTTCAAAATAGCCTGTTTCCTTTTCATATGCCACCAATGAAGGACAGAAAGTAAAAAATCTGTACTGAAATACAAGTCAGGGCTAAGAAGCACTCCATTCCCACCCATCAGAAAGTTGATAGGCGTAAGGTCCCTTCTTCTCTATGATTTTAAGAGGAGCTGTGAATTTATGGTTCCCTTTGCGTAAAATTCCAGGTTTTCTTATTCTAACGAAGGAACCACAACTCAAACTTTGGTTCCTTAGTACCCCGCCGTTTGTCTGTGAAAGCCTTAGACTTTGCTTGATTCTGTTCAACTGTTTTTCTCACATCATCCTCGGTTGGGGCCTCAGGTCATGCCTTTAACAATTCAGCAATGTTCAGTTTAGTATTCATCTGTTTCCTATGCAGTGACTCTGCGGGTGATCTTTGTGTTGTGGCATGTCGTGTAGTCTGGTATGCTTACAAGAAATCAGTAGTGAAGGTTATCCACAATCGCCCTTCCAGTTTAGCTGTTTCCAAACTCTCTTTCAAACTTCTGTTAAACCGTTCGATTCCCCATTGGCTTGAGGGTAGTATAGGGATGACCTTCTGTGTAAAATGTTCCTCTGTGCTAGAAAAGTTTCAAACTCCAGGGAACTACACTGACTACCATTATCTGAAATCAGTTCTTTGGGGTTACCTTCCCTGCTAAAAACTGAAGAGAGGAGCTTAATTACTGTAGCAGAAGAGATTTGCAATGTAAACGCTACCTCAGGCCATTTACTGAAATAGTCTATTAAAATGATGGCATAATGGCAGTCAATTGGAGCAGTATCAAAGGGTCCTACAATGTCAATCGCCACTTTTTCCCATGAAGATTCAGGAAGAGGAAGAGGCTGTAATGGAGGGGGTACGTCACTGCTGTCTTATCATGCATTTGGCAAGTGACACAGGATTTTATGAGTGCTTCAGTTTGAGAGTCCATCCCTGGCCACCAATACAGATCCCATAGTCGTTGTTTGGTTCTGACAATTCCTTGATGAGTATCATGTACCAGCTGTACTAGTTTTGACTGTAATTCTTCTGTCACAAGGAGCTGGTGTGTACCTCGTAGAACACAGCCATTGAGCAAAGAAAGTTCATCCCAAACTCTAAAATAAGGCAGCAAAACTGGGTCAAGGATTTTTAGGGTGACTGGGCCATCTCTTTGTCAGAAATTCCTGTAGTTTTTGTTGAATTGGATACGCTGAACAAGCAGCTTGAAATTGTTCTCTTGTAACTGCAGTAAGAGTGCTTGTAATAAGTGTAACTACTACATCCTCATCCTCCGGTGGACCATCTGGTGAAGGCAAAGGCACGTGAGAAAGGCAATCAGCTACCACATTTTGATTTCCCGGCTTATATTCCATTTCATAATTGAAAGAGAGTAGTCTTGCAGACCATCTAGCAATATGATATCCTGCTCTTCCCAGTCCTTTCGTGGTGAGCAACATTGTCAAAGGGCTGTGGTCTGTGCGCAACTTGAACGTGTGGCCCCGTAGGTAAATTCTCCATTTTTCAGTAGCCCAGACACAAGCAAGAGCTTCTTTTTCAACTGTAGAATATTTTCTCTCAGCATTACTTAGTGTCCTTGAAGCAAATGAAACAGTCCTCTCTGTGTTGTCCTCATGAAGTTGTGTGAGGACAGTCCCAAGTCCATAATCAGAAGCATCAGTAGTTACAATTGTGGGCAATGCAGGACTGAATAGTGCAAGTACTGGACTATGTACAATCAAGTCTTTTACCGTTTCGAAACTAGCTTGTGAATCCATTGTCCACACTAAGGTTGAACTTCTCCGTAGTAATTCTTGTAATGGTTCAATGACAGAAGCATAATTGGGAATGAATTTTGCATACCAGGAGGTAAGACCCAAGAAGGAACGTAAGGTTTACAAATCTGTTGGAGGAGGAGCATTTGAAATTGTCAGGATATGAGCCGGATCAGGTTTTAGTCCAGCCTGTGAAATTGTATGCCCCAGAAAGGAGAGTTCAGTTTGTCTAAATTTGCATTTGGACCTATTGAGCTGGAGGCCTGCTTTGCTGATGCAGTTTAGTACAGACTGCAGATTATTGTCATTCTCCTCTGAAGTGTTTCCAGACATGATAATATCATCCAAATAGCACTGAACTCCATGTTGATTCTTCAAAATCAGTGACATTTTTTGGAAGGCACTTTGGGCTGATGAGAGACCGTATGGAACACATTTAAAATGGAATAGTCCCTCATGTGTAATAAATGCTGTGAGGTCTCTGCTATCTTCATGCAACATAACCTGGGGGTATGCACTCTGAAAATCAAGAGTGGAAAACATCTTTGTTCCACGGAGTTCTGCAAATACTTCTTCTATGTGAGGAAGCTGATGGCTGTCAATCACAATAGCTTTATTTGGCTCCCTTAAGTCCACACAAAGGTGAATGCCTCCACCCTTCTTCTGCGTCACTACTACAGATGAAACCCATTCCAAGGAGTCGATCTCTTCAATAATGTCCTCTTGAACAAGTTTTCTAAGTTTCTGTGAAACAGCTTCCCTGACTGAAAATGGTAAGCGCCGTAATTTCTGTCGTACAGGCATCACATTATTCAGCATTTTAACTTTATGCAGAAACCCATAAGCACAGCCGAGTTTCTTCTCAACCTGGTGTTGGGTCCCAGCTGAAACTGGTGTGTATACTGCAAGAGTGCTTTGCTGAGGAAGATCAATTCGTCCATTAACTACCCTGAGATTTAAAGCAGCCAATAAATCTCTGCCAAGGATAGGAGTGCCTTTGTGGATAATGTAGAACTTTGCAGTTACACAGCAATCGCCAAAAGTAACTATTGCTGGCAGGCAGCCACGTACTGGAATACGGTTTTTCAAATAGTGCACCAAGTGAAGCTTGGGTTCAGTAAGAGGCACATCTTTAAAGTAATGCAAATAGATGGAATCAGATGTTGTTGCTGAGACTGCTGAGCCAGTGTCCAACATTCGCTGAATAGAGTGTGATTTGCCTGAGAGTATGAGTGGAAACATTTACAGTGCACTTTATTTGTTCTGGAATATGTGCAGTAGTGATTTTGTCAACACTCAGCACAGTAACATCTGGTATTGTAACTGCAGGTACCTGTTGATTGAACTGGCTGCTGTGACATACTTTAGCAAAATGCCCAATCTTTTTGCAATGATTGTACTGAGCTACTTTTGCCGGACATCCTGTGTAGCTTGCAAGGTGATGTGAGGATCCACAGCGAAAGCATGCTTTTACTATATTTTGAATTTGCTGATTGGGTGTTTTTTCATTAGTTTTCCTCTTGTAATTGTTTGTCTGCAGCGATAGTGAACTTTTCTGTAGAGGAGTCACAGCCTGGACCGTGCCTCCTGTATCCATGCTCATTATTTTGGCTTCAGCTGTAGCTGACTCAATCTGGGTAGCAATGGTTATTGCTTTTTCTAGTGTAAGTTGTGGTTCTAGAAGTAAATGTTCTCTTACATGAAGCATGGTTGTTTTCTCAATGAGCTGGTCTCTAATCATCTCATCTGCCATATTCCCAAAGTCACAAATTACAATCAGACTCCTTAGGGAAGCAATATACTGCATTATAGTCTCCCCTGGTTTCTGCTCACACTGGTGAAATCTGTAGTGATTAGCTACTACATTTACTCTTGGTACAAAGAAGTTCTTTAACGCAGTGAATCCAGTCTCATATTTATCGTCTGCAAGGGGAATAGTGTAAAATATATGGTGCCCTTCTGCTCCAAGGCAGTGGATTAGCAGAGCACCCTTTCTTACTTCAGAAATCTCTGAGACTTATCTGCTTGCAATCAGTGCTACAAACA
Source organism: Lepidochelys olivacea (assembly GCF_965140295.1). Classification (NCBI taxonomy): domain Eukaryota; kingdom Metazoa; phylum Chordata; order Testudines; family Cheloniidae; genus Lepidochelys; species Lepidochelys olivacea. The sequence continues at coordinate 35,515,911 of NC_140411.1, read as the reverse complement.
TATGGATCCAGGCAGTAAAAGCAATTGGAGGCTCACCTGGGCTTTGTAGAAAGGGTGCAGGTGGGTTCAGAGGCAGAAGTTCCATCCTCATCGCCAAAAGGTTGTAGTAGCCAGGCAAGGTACTAACAAACTTCAACAGGACTTTATTTTTTGAAGTGGAAACCTCTTTTCCAAGCTGCTGCTGCACCCTCAGTAGCTCTCCCTCAGCCTCTTCAACTCCTCCCCCGCTTCCTGTTTCCTGTCCTTTCAGACTCCCAGCAGCCAGTGCTCCCAATTTTAAAAATTACAGGCAACATCTAAACACCACAGCCTGTTATCCTGTTTCCTCTTGCTGATTCCAGTTTTGACCCTTGGTGCTGGCCTCTGAATGTTGCCTTCAGCTTTCACTCTTGATTCTTGGACCCAGTTCCTGACCTCCAGTTTGATCTGTGGCTCTGGCTTCTGACTACTCCAGCGCTGACCCTAGCCCCTGGTTTCTGATGCTGGATTCCTAATGCCTGCTCTGTCCAATGCCTGCTCCATCCACTAGGCTAAACCATCCTTATCCCAATCGCCTACTACATGTGAGCCCTCCAGAGCCAGCACAGCTGTATGAATCCTGTAGATTCTATTCCTTCTGGTGCATAAACAAAAGAATGGCCTTGATACTGGCGCATAGTGCACCAAATCAATTACATCTGTGCAAACCTAGTGGTGGCAATTGGATTGCACAGGTGGCAGTAAAGGCATAATTTGGCCTGCAGTTCTTTTATTACTTGTGAGGATGCACCAGATGCATTTTTCTTCCCAACTGAGCACATTTGATATACAAATTGAGAGATAATAAATGTGGCACTGTAAGATGCCATTTTAGAGTCACTATTCAGAGCAATTCTGCACTTTAAGATCTCTTGATTAAAGATTATGATTCTAGAAAGTTTAATATCTTTCCCTGATGACATACTGATGATTGATTCATTGAGTTCTGGGCACACAGGACCTTTAATATTTCAGTAGGTAAATGATCAATGCATTTCTCTGTGGGACAGAATTTTCCAAACCTCAGAGGACTGAAGAATCTGAAAGTGCAGTGTATATAGTGTGCTCGAGGGTGACTTTAGCCACAGCCCTGCACTGGGTGGAACCACACTGCCCCAGTGGGAATAACAGGAAAGACAGCTCTGAGAATGCCTCCCAGATTGTATAGTCAAACAGTCCTGCTGCTCTACCATGTATATGCTCCCCTGCATAGAGAACTGCACTGGAAGGCTCAGAGGGAGGATGAGCTTGGAGTGGGACTCAAGATACTGGGGTCGGTTCTCAGGTCTGCTACATAGACTTTCACTGTGACCTTGATCAAGTTACTTAATCCCTCTGAGTCCTCCATTTAGCGCCATTGTTAGATGCAATTCATTCAATGAAGGGGATCTGCACCATAGATTAATTTTCTATATCCACAGACAGATGATGTGGCCAGATTCTCAGCTGCTTTAGGATAGCTTTGCGCCATTCCACTGGCACACAACTGCCCATAAAGCTGCCTTGTCCAGACCCCATGGTGATCTCCTCAGGGTAACAGAGGCAGATGCATCCCCTCTCAGTGCCTGATATGTGGGTCACAGGCAGGTGGAAAAGGGCATGGACTCAACTTTGTTGCACTCTTAGTAAACCCTAACACCTGCAATGGCCCCTTGAGGCATTTGGCGCTCCAGGTGCATGGGACTGCTCTAACTCAGTTGTGGACCCAGCGGTCTACAAAGCAGTCCCCAAAATGAAGAAGTTTCATCTCTCCACCTACATAAGCTATGGCAAGCAGCTCTTCAGACTCAGCCAAGGGTCTGATGCATATCCAAGGCTCTGATGTCTATCCAAGGCTCCAGGGTCTGGTTCCAAAATTGTACACGGAGAAAAAGATGGACAGTAACCAATAAGGTCCTTTTACACAAGAGCATTATGAGAATAAATCTATTAATATTTATGGGGCATTCAGATACTACAGTGGTGGTGACCATGAAAGTTCTTAATTATACCCATAGTTCAGGGCATCCATACTGAACTTCAAGGAAGAGATTTCACCATTTTTGCATCATGTTTCTTCAGAGCAGTGAGGAGGGCACAATGATTAAGGATGAGTCACAACTCTTAACTGCCCAGGCAGGCAACTCAGACAGGAGTCTGTTCATGCTTCTGGAAACCTCTAGTTCATACCAGGCATGTGAAGACGTTTACTACTACTATTAAAAGAGTCACTCCCATACTAACATAGCATCTCATTTACACAGACTCTAGTATCTAGATATTCCAGATTTTCTTACAAAGATGTAAGCCTGATCTGGTATTTAACTCATTTGCTCTGTTCATTTCACAGCTCAAAGGTGCCAATTAAAAAGACAGCAGGAGATTAAGATGACACTGTCTGTTAGCTTGGTTCGCAGGGTGAATTTGTTATTAATTATTAAAGCTTCTCAAATGACTGCTGGAAATTGTTCCTTAAAAAAATGCCAGAAGCTTCATGAAATTAACAATAAATAAGCCATAGACAACTGTTCTGCCAACAAAACTGGTACTGTAATTTTATTGGAGATACAGATTTTGTGCCAACATTCTCAGATTGATCAAACTGGGATTAAAAATATGAATTTGTCTCAAATAACCATATCATAGAACACTGAGATGAAAAAAAGAAGTATTAGCTTGTCTAGTTCATTTTTTCTGTCTGGTACATGATGTCTCCCTAAAGTATATTTCCCAATGCTTTGTCCAGACTAGTTTTAAATGACTGAAGAGTCTGAATAGCTGTCCACCATTATCGTTGGGTCATTATACCTCAATCTAATAGCCTGCACATTTAGGACGTTTTATCCTCATATGAAGTCTTGTTTTCATCTTTTATAATTTCATTTTATAATTCCTAGTATAACTAAGTGGGTAGCTGAAAATAGTATGAACTGTAATTTTGGCCACAGTTATACAATTACATGAATAAAATGTATTGCTTTTCAAACGTCGGAATTCAGAATAACAAATATGTAATGAACTGCCAAATGTGGCATGCCCCCTTTTAGTGGCTGGTGCACAGAAAGGATAAAAGCCTACTCCTGTCACCAGCTAACAGAGCAACTTCTTTATCCCAAAGAGTAGAAAGAAAATGTTCAGAAGTGTCTAAGTGACTAAGGCACTTAAATCCCATTTTCATAAGGATTTAAGATTTTCAAAGATATTGATTTCAATGGGAGTTTGGCACCTAACCCATTTAGACACTTTTGGAAACCCCACAAAATGTTATCTGGATCTTTAGGTGTTAAATACCTCTGAAAATCTGGCTTTAAGTCACTTAGGAGTTTATGCCTCACTGACTTTTACTGGGACTTAGACTCCTAAATAGCTAGTCACTTTTCAAAATGAGACTTAGAAGCCTAAATCACTCAGGCCCATGATCCTCAAAGTATCTAGGTACCTAACTACCACAGAAATTGAAATTGGTGGGAATCAGGCACCTAAATAATTTTGAGGACCTGGGCCTTTGTGGCTTTTGCTAATCCATATGTAATGAACTACCCATCATGGATCAGCAGTAGGAATTGAACTTGGAACTTCCAGGTGCAAAGGACAAGCTTCAAGGTAAAGTTTTCAAAAGTGCCTAAGGCCCAGATGTTCAGCGGTGTTTTTGCTTATCTGTAGTAGAGAGATCAATGGATATTTTGCATCATATGTTAGTAAGAAATATCTGCTTCTCAAGCTCTCATCCAGACTTGCAATATGTCCAAGCTATCTGACACATTCCAGATTATGCATTATGGAAAAAGCTTTTTGCAGATTAGCTGGGAGAAATCTGATCTATCAGACTAAAATGACAGTCAAATTCTATTTTAAAAACATATGTTCTAAACTTACTGCACAAGAATGCCATTAAAAACACACCACCACTGCTGGGCCTGAGAAGGAAGTGAAAATAAGAATTCTCAAGGTGCCTGAAGTTTCTTCCTGAAGTCAGTACTGTAGTTCACTGTATGTCTCAAGACACCACAAGTCTCCACACCTCCCAGAGTTGCAGACAGTACTGTGCACTCTGTACCGAATGGAAGATTTGCTTAGCCATAGAGACAATTTTTCCCATCCAGGATTTTGCTTTCTAACTCTTCTTGAAAAGCAAAAAGTAAAAAAAATGATTATCTGCTTGCAAGGATTACACTAATTTAAATCCAAAATTAAGAGCTCTTAAAAATACAGGCATCATGGAGCAGTTTCCTTTTGCAGCTTAAAGCTGCTTTGTTCTTTTTTGGGGGGGTTATTCCCTTCTCTCTTTGTTATTAACTGTCTAACTGTGATATTACTACCTTGGTATTTTTTCCCTTTTTTCAGATTTTTATCTGTACTTTCCCTCAAGCCCGTGCTGACTTGCCTGCAATTGGGCATTTTGTGGGTTTATGTGAGGCTTCTGAGTTACATTTTAATCATTCAAGTAACCTAACTCAGGCTACAAAGTTAAAGGATATTACAGGAGCAACTAAAATGTAGCAATTGGAAAAGATCCTTTGCATCCAATAGAACTGAACAGCTGTTTTCAGTGGTGGCCCTCAAAGTCAGTATCATTTTAATCTTACTAGTTTGCAAGAACAGTATATTTCATAAGCCTATATGGTACCATGACATTTCTCTGGGATTCTTTACAAGTCATACAAGATTCTGTATTAAAGTTGCTATCTAGCTTTCTTTTATTGCTTTCTTTTGTTCCCTCTTCTTGAAACCCAGGATTTAAACATGGGGTATTCTCTTTCCCTAGGTGATTTTCCTCTTCTAGGGCCAAAACTGAGGCCTACAGAAGGGTCACAAAAGGACCTCAAAAGCAAGAGAACTAGGGCAATTCTGCTGCACGGGGGTCAAAGCTATGGAGTGGCCCGGTACGGGGATCCATTACATTGCATGCCTTAAAAGCATGGACTGAGTTAGAGCTCTCCATGCCATAGGGTAGTGGCACGCAGCTGGGGACAGGCCAGTTTCATGGATGTATTGGTCAAAACCTTCCAGGAAATGATCAGTGGGGGAGCACATATGGTATTACTGCTCTCAGGCTACATTAGCAGATAAGAAGCACTTTCACTGCAGCTACAGAGAAGAAGAAATCCCTAGTCTCTACAGAGGACCAGAAAATGTACAGAGGTCAGGATTTCCCCACATATATTACAGAAATACATTAATCTTCACAAGAGGAATGACTTTGTTTCTAATTCCCCTTCGATTTTTGCCAAGCTAGAATCTCTCTAAAAAAAATCCAAATGCCCTCTGTTTTTACTGTCATTGCAAGGTCACAGCAGGGTAGACAGAAAACAAATTCTGCTCACATCTCTCAAGGGCTATAAAGACTAGCACCTATCCTACTCCTGTTACATGTGAAGCAACTGCAAAGTGCAAGAAATGGTATTGATTCAAACCCTGGTGTGTCACCTCTGATTACTCTAGGTGTCATAAACAGGCCAGTCATATAGGTAGGTAACTACAGGTTCCACATAACTAATAAATAGTTTGTCTCTCTTTCCCTCTGGTTGCAGTCAGATGTCCTTAATGCAAAGTCCCAAGAGGCCCACTATGTCCTAATGTGACATTTCTGCAATACTGTTTGATGACCCCAACAAGGAGAAAACAAAGGGGATCACATACGGAGTGGAATCCTGGGTGCATCTGGTACTCAGCTAAATGTGACAGCAACATTCTGTCAATATTATTCAGTATGACTTATGTCTTCTTTATCCTGCACTCAGTGCTTGAATTGGTGAGGGTACATGGGCATGCCATGCCCAACATTCTCATCACTCCTAATTCGAAACGCTAATTCAAAGGTTCTAAAGTAGGGAGTGAAAACGTAGGTTGTAGGGTTCAGACAATCACATTTTCTCCCAGTTCAAGAACTGCCTGCCATTTGAAGCAATGACTTGGCACTGAAGGCTAATTCTTGCAGTCCTTGTGAGCCCAACTCTCCCACTGACTTAAATGCAAGTTTTGGGTGAACATGGAATATCAGATCAGGCCTTGTGGCTACTCAAGTGAGTTTCTGCACTATATTGCCTGCAACAGAGGAAACTGAAGTATCCATTACAATGTATTTGCTCTGCTGCCTGGAAAGACATGATTTATACAATCTCTGTTTACTTGGAAGGCCACACAGATGATGTACATTTTAACATGTTAATCACTTCCACTATTTTTTATATATGTGTGAAGAGCTGCATGGAGAAATATCTGGGCACACATACTTGCCCCTCATTTACCCTATTTAAGGAGCATTGACATTTTATGAAGGTATCAGAGTTGAGCACGTGCCCTTTCACCCTAAGCATACTAGATGGAATGGTAAATAGATTTCTTCATGGACCAGTACATCACAGTTACTCATTTCTCCTTTCTTTTCCTCCAAGGCTTTAGTTTACATCTTATTCCAAAACCATTTCCTATTGTATCTTTCCGATGCAGATACTGGGCTTATTAATGGTGAGGACTCCTCCGTACTAGTTTAAGATTACCAAAATGATCTCAGTTATGGATGTGATGCAAGACAGGCATATCTTGTTTTAAGAGACACATTTGCTCGGCATGTGTTTGTGGAAGAAAACACTTTAAAAAACTCAAATAATTTTTCAACCTTTCCCAAACCTCGACGCTTTAAGTAAGCAATTATCCAGATAGGGGAATATTATGACCCCTTTTCTGTGGAGGTGAGCCATCACCACCGCAAGGACTTTTGAGAATATCCGTGGAGCTGTAAATAAGCCAAAAAAGAGTACTTTGTACTAAGTGATCTGTTCCCAGAACAAATCTGAGAAACATCCCATGTGAAGAATATATTGTTATGTGGAAATAAGCATCCTGGAGTTCGAGTGCCGAGAACCAGTCCCCTCATTCTAGTGCTGGAATCATTGCTAGCATGATCATCCTGAATCGCTGGGTCTTCACAAATTTGTTGAGTCTTCTTAAATTGAGAATAAGCCTCCATCCTCCGTGTATTTCTGGGTTAGAAAATAATGGGAGTAGAAACCCTTCCCTCTGTGTTGTGTTGGTACTGGTTCTACTACACCTAGGCGTATGAGATTGTTTATCTCCTGTCACAGCAGGTGTGTGTGAGAAGGGTCCCTGAAGAGGGATGGGGAGGGAGCATGGGTCACAGGGCATGGAGGTAAAATTGGACAGAATATCCAGTCTCGATGCTTTCTAATACCCATTTGTCTGGTGTGCTGTTTCAATACACTGGGTGGAAAGGAGTCAGAATGGTCTCTGAAAGGATGGATGGTGCCAGATGGGTACAGCAATACAAAAAAGTGGGAGGTGTGTCTGGTCGATGTCTAGTTGGCAGCCGGTATCAAGCGGCATGCCCCAGGGGTCGGTCCTGGAGCTGGTTTTGTTCAACATCTTTATTAATGATCTGGATGATAGGATGGATTGCACCCTCAGCAAGTTCGCAGATGACACTAAACTGGGGGGAGCGGTAGGTATGCTAGAGGGTAGGGATGGGGTCCAGAGTGACCTAGACAAATTGGAGGATTGGATCAAAAGAAATCTGATGAGGTTCAACAAGGACAAGTGCAGAGTCCTACACTTAGGAAGGAAGAATCCCATGCACCGTTACAGGCTGGGGACCGACTGGCTAAGCAGCAGTTCTGCAGAAAAGGACCTGGGGATTACAGTGGACGAGAAGCTGGATATGAGTCAGCAGTGTGTTTTTGTTGCCAAGAAGGCCAATGGCATATTGGGCTGTATTAGTAGGAGCATTGCCAGCATATTGAGGGAAGTGATTATTCCCCTCTATTTAGCACTGGTGAGGCCACACCTGGAGTATTGCATCCAGTTTTGGTCGCCCTGTGACGTTGCACCCCATAAGGCTTTATGGAAATATGCTTATGAATGTATATATGACATAACTGGAATATGTTTTATGCTGCATATGCCATGTAACATATCTCTGCAAAGGTTATAATCTTCTGAATATATTCATCCTATTTGTATGCATGTGTCATTTTTGTACTCAAAGTTATGAATATTGGATGTATACTTGTTTAATTTTAAATAGCCTCAGTGAAGCAGTTGGTCAGCTTCCTGAGAAAAGACTATTCTCAGTAAGCACCCAATCAAGAAGCCCTTAAGCCAACAATGAACTTGGAGACACCAATCCACATCTGAGCTTTCCCAGGAACGTGGCCTGGCTGGTAAGGAACTCAGTCATGCATGGACATGTGACTCCAAAACTCCATTTTGTAGCTGGATTCTACAAAGGGGGAGGGAGGGGTGTCCACCCACAAGAGAAAGTCTATTTAAATCCCTGGGAGACCCCTCCATTTTGTCTTCAGCTAGCTCATGAGATAGCCTCTCCACCCCAAAGGATACCTGAAAGAAACTGGACCAAAGGACAGTAGCCACTGGGGGTTTGAGTAATTGCTGGACCCAGACTAGAAGGAGACTAGTCTGTAAAAGGAAGCTTACTGAAACACCTCTGAGTATGTATTAATACCGGGGGGGACGAGAGAGGGGGAGGGGAGCAAACAGTTGTGCCCCTCTCTCTATCAGTGTTATAGAGAGTGAACAATTTATGAGTTTACCCTGCATAAGCTTTATTCAGGGTAAAATGGATTTATTTGGGGTTTGGACCCCATTGGGAGTTGGGCATCTGAGTGTTAGAGACAGGAACACTTCTTAAGCTGCTTTCAGTTAAGCTTGCTGTTTGTGGGACATGATTTAGACCTGGGTCTGTGTTTGCAGCAGACTAGCAGGTCTGTCTCAAACCAGTCAGGGCACTGAACCCTCTAGCTGGCAGGGAAAGAGGGCTCAGGGGTAGTCTCAGCACATCAGTTGGCAGCCCCAAGGGGGTTTCTGTGATCCAACCTGTCACACCCCCAACTACAGAAGGGATGTGGACAAATTGGAAAGAGTCCAGAGGAGGGCAACGAAAATAATTAGGGGGCTGGAGCACATGACTTATGAGGAGAGGCTGAGGGAACTGGCGTTGTTTAGTCTGCAGAAGAGAAGAATGAGGGTGGATTTGATAGCAGCCTTCAACTACCTAAAGGGGGGTTCCAGAGTGGATGGAGCTAGGCTGTTCTCAGTGGTGGCAGATGACAGAACAAGGAGCAATGGTCTCAAGTCGCAGTGGAGGAGGTTTAGGTTGGATATTAGGAAACACTATTTCACTAGGAGGTTGGTGAAGCACTGGAATGTGTTACCTAGGGAGGTGGTGGAATCTCCTTCCTTAGAGGTTTTTAAGGCCTGGCTTGACAAAGCTCTGGCTGGGATGGTTTAGTTGATGTTGGTTCTGCTTTGAGCAGGGGATTGGACTAGATGACCTCCTGAGGTCTCTTCCAACCCTAATATTCTATGAGTCTATGGTTCTTTTGTGGTTTAGGTTGTTGAGATGTTGAGGGCTGAGAAGGGAGTGGTTTCTGTCTTGCATGTCTCTGCCTCTGCCTTTGTGGGTCATATTGTCTCTGAGGTTGGGTGCAGGGCACGGATCTAGACCTTTGCGTGGAGTAATACTTTCCCTGTTTTTTTCTTTTGTGTAGGCATGTATATGTCCAGGGATCTCAGAGTTGCCCTGGAGTCCTTCAATGTGTGAAGGGACTCACCTGTTTTGTCTGTGAACAGCTTGGGGCCTTCGAACAGGAGATCCTCGACAGTTCATAGACTCATAGATACTAAGGTCAGAAGGGACCATTATGATCATATAGTCCGACCTCCTGCACAACGCAGGCCACAGAATCTCACCCACCCACTCCTGCGAAAAACCCCTCATCTGCAGCTGATTGTAAGTCTTTGAGAAAACCTGATAGGTGGAGCCAGGAAGCTTGTTGCATTACTCTGGCCATGGCAATGAAGCGTTCTCCCATGTCTGCAACGTCCAATAAAGCTCATAAAGCTGTGAAAGCTAGGAGTTGATCCTCAGATATGAAAACTTTAAATTTTTCCTTTTAGTCCTCAGGTATGTGCTTAATAAAGTCAGACATTTTTGAGTAATTGGAGTGATTGTATTTGTCCATTAATGCTTCGTCGTTTCGATCCTGAACTGGAAGGTCACTGAAGAATAAGCTTGATGACCAAAAAGGTACAATCTCTTCCAGACCCTATCATATAGGGTGGATCTGGAATGGTGTTGTTTGCCCCACTCGTTCATAGCCTCTACCACAAGAGAGTTTGGCGTAGGGTGTGAAAATAGAAATTCCATCCCATTAGAAGTAGCATAGTATTTTTTATCTGTTCTTTTGCAGGTGGATGGAATTGTTGCTGGGGTATGCCAGATGGTCTTGGCTGGGTCCATGAGAGCTTTGTTTATTGCGAAGGCAATTTTGGAAGAGGCTGAAGTCTGGAGACTGTCCAATAACTTATGTTGGGACTCCTCAACTTCTTCCAGCGGTATCTCCAGTGAGCCTGTGATCTTCTTGAAACTGTTTAAAGTCATCCCCCATCATGGATGGTGGGGGCATGATAGCTTCATGCGGAGAGGACGATGAAAGACTGGCAGCTGCGGTGACTTCCTGATCCAAAGTCTCCTCCATTTCCTTGACTGCCTCTTCCAGAGATTTAGAGAGTCCAGGTACAGAGGGTCATCAAGAATGCCTCAACCTCTCCCTGTGTGGACTGGGAGGCTTAGGATAGTGTTAGCAGTATGCGGCCTATAGGTCCCAGTAAGGCCACCGTGGTGGGCACGGCATTGATGGTGGCATCCGTGGGTGTCTGTGCCATCCTTGAATTTCAGGTCTGGGGTGGTGTTCATGTTGCTCTAGTGGACTTGTTCTGGTAGCTGTGTGGATAGGTGAGGAGTGATGCGAGGAGTAGCTCTCCCCTTCATCATCATCATCCTTGTCACTGGATAAAGAAGGAGCTGACCTGGGTGCTGTGGTAAGTTGTCATGGTACCAAGCATACAGGAGTACCAGCAATACCAACGAGTGGAGATTCCAGTGCCGAGGCGACTTAAAGGGTCTTTATGTCAGAGAAATTGCTGCAGTACGGAGCATCAGTACCGAGGAGGGTGTTGTCAGTGGTACCAGTGCCTTTACTGTGGTTGTTGGTGCCAAGAGTCATGCGCAATGTGCTGTGGAGGCAGAACGTGGCACCACAGTCCACACCACTGCTGAGCTGCTTGGTGCTGCATACTAGGTTTCCCTTTTGTATCTTTTTCCAAGCCAGCCCGTTTAGGGTCTTTGGCTCACATGGTACCCACAGTACCGGTTGGTCCCACTACTTCGGAGGTGGGTGGTCTCAGTGTGGTTGGTACCAAGGGGATCTGACAGGTCAGAGAATGTCTCATTTTGGTGGTTTCCTGAGAAGGGGAGGTCAGAACCCATTTCTTTGTCATATCCTTGGAGGAGTGCTCCTTCCTCTCAGAGGATGGTGGGAAACCTCTGTTAGAAACCACCGTTAGAGACCCAGGAGGGGTCTGTAATCCCGGATCAGATGCCAGATGCAAAGACTTCTCCATTATGAGGAGTTTTAGCTGTAGGTCCCTTGCTTTCCTGGTGCAGGCCTTTAGATTGTGGCAATGGGAGCACTTCTGTGGTATGTGCATCTCGCCGAGGCGGCGGACACACTGTGAATGCCCATCAGAAACCAGGATTGATGACCGGCAAGCGAGGCAATGTTTAAAACCTGGGGAGCAGGGCATGTCCCTTTGAAGAGGGCTTCTCCCATGTGGGAGGGTAACTATACTGCACTAAGGGGTATCCTAATAACTGAAACTTAAATTCCCAAGGTAAGACATTTTTTAAAAAGAAATAAACAGGGAAGAAATAGGGTAATTAACTATTAATTAACTAGCTAGTACTCTAAAGTTAAAGCTAGATAACATAAGCTGTAAGGTGCCGCTAATTGCGCTGTCTTAAACCAAGGGTAGTAGAGAAGGAATTGGGGAAGTGTTGGTCGCGCAGCACTATGTAACCGCCTGAGGCGGTGCAAGATGGGGACAACGCATGTGTGAACCAACCAGGCACTGCTACTAAAGATCTCCGACTACGTAAAGCAGAACACCCACAGCGACACTCCTCGAAGACGAGTTCTTACACTTCAGCATGTTTTGGAACACAATTAGGTCAAACCACTCACTGAACTCCATTCGTAAAATTATTTCCTACTTTTGCAATTCTTCCACCAGACTTTCTATGAATTTACCAAAGAATAAAGCACAGGGTGAGCCTTTAGAAATTTAATAATGTCTTTTTCAATGACATGTTATATCACCTATATCTGTATTAAACACAAATGTATGCTTTCCTTTCATTTTCCCCACTGGATCTAACACGTGGTGCTCAGCATTCCCATTCAATTCCTACCAATCAGCAAATGACTATTTTCCTTCAGTCACAATTAACGGTAATGACAAGCAGGTACCTTTGTAATTTTTAGTGACTTTCAGGCATTTTAGGAATTTTATCTCTGTTCACTGTAGTTTCCAAAACAACAGCAGTTTCATTTAGTTTTACTGCTTAGGAAATTTTCATTTCTACATCTCTTCAGAACTATTTGTGGGGAGAGTGGGGCCAACCTGAAGCATCATGCTGTCCAGCAACAAACCAGAGATCTAGATGTTCTTACTTTTCTACCCAGATCATTATGTTGTGTTAAACAACTCTTTCACTTCCCCATCTTTAAAATGGGGTTATTAATTAGAGTTTGGTAAATAACTGATTTTTTAATTGATTGGCAGTTCCAAAAAACTGGGGGGGGAGGGGAAATTGTTTCAGGGTCACTTGAAACTGACGTTTTTGGAATTTTCAGCCCATTGAAAAGTCAAGTAAAAATTGTTTTGGGTTCAACAACAACATTTCATTTGACCAGAAACTAAATGATTGGGGCTTGTATACACTACCCGCCAGATCGGCGGACAGCAATCTATCCAGCGGGGGTCGATTTATTGCATCTATATTGAGCGCTCTCCCGTTGACTCTGGTACTCCACCAGAACGAGAAGCGCAAGCAGAGTCAATGGGATAGCATCAGCTGTTGACTTACCACAGTGAAGATACCGCAGTAAGTAGAACTAAGTATGCTGACTTCAGCTATGCTATTCACGTAGCTGAAGATGCATATCTTAGATTGACTCCGCGCGGTACTGTAGACAAGCCCTAAGTTTCAATTTTGGTCAATTTTAACAGTTTTTATTTTAAAAAAAAAGGCAAAGGATATTTGGATATAAAAGGCTAGATTCACAAGGCAATTTAGCCACCTAATACCAACATATAGGTGCTATTCACAAAACCTAGGAGATGTATTCCTCCTCCCCCCACTTCTTATATCCCACAGCCCAGCGTTCAGGGCACTCATTCGTAATGGGGGAGATCTAGGTTTGAAGCCCTGCTCTGCCCAATTTTAGGCAGGGACTTGGCCACAGTCTCCCTCCTCCCAGGGGGGAACCCTAGCCACCAGGCAATTGGCTATTCTGGCATGGCGTAGTCTCAGTCTCCCCTTTTGAAGCAGTTCCATTGTATTTAAATAATTAAATATTCTGTATGGACCAATGAATATGTAATTATTTATTAAAAATGGAACAACTTTCACAGGAGAGATTGAGTAGCCCACCCCAGAATTGCCAATGACCAGGTGGTTAAGGCACTCACCTAGGAGAAAGGAAGACCTGGGTTCAAATGAGGCAGAGTGGGGCCTTGAACCCACGTCTCCCTCCCAGCTGAATGCCCTAACCATTGAATATGGGGGAGGGGAGGCACCACGTGTGTCACAGTTCTGAGGTTAACTGCACCTCTGTGGGTCTCCTCAAGACCTCTAGCTGACACCTCCGTATGAGCAGGAAATCACATTCTTCTCCCTCCAGAACAGAGGTTTAGGATTGCGGTCCCCTTGCAATTCATTTTCCTTACCTAGCAGCACTGACTGTAGCCCAGCACATGCAATTATGCTTTCTCTCAAGGGCTATGACAGTGTTTATCACTGATTAGCCAGCCTCCACAAAGAGCAGTATATTTTTTAAGGTGAAAACATACCATAAAACAACAAACACTCTACATGCCTGCTAATCTTACCAGGTGCCACCTAAGTTTCAAAAATCTGTCAAATCCTTGCAGCAGGGTTTTGTCTTCTTAATTAAAGTTTCATGAGGGTTCCTGAGTAAGTTCAGAGAGACACTTTCTAGAGTTTAGGGCATTTATGCTCAGGTCTCCTGAAAAAAGAGCTAATGCCCCTTTCCAATGAGGCAAAACTTCAAAGGATGGGTATCTACATAATTGGCATTGGGACTCTGCATTTATCATCCCACAGTGACTCCAGATTCCACAGGAAATCCACCCAGTGAGCCAGGAATACAAAGATATATATACCACTTATTCAAACAAAAATCTATGAATATTCCATGTGCCCACACCATAGGCCCCATCTCAGTATAATAGTCTGAAGTTGTCCATGCTTCCAAGGTCTCATGCCTGTCAGATCTCCCCACTGGAAGAGAAAAAGATTAACCCCATCACCCTGGTGGGTAACAACACAGTGTGAAGGGGAAACAGAGTCATATATTTTTTCACAAAGATAATATCAGAAATTTTCCAATTCTACTGGGCTTTTGAGTATAAAGGGGGTTTCACCCTCTCCTTGGCTTTGTGAATGCCAGAGGTACATAAACATTAGAGATAGGTGTTTGTCTTCTTGTGAACATAGGACCCTCCCCACAAAAATCAATACTGTTACTTTCAAAAGCATCAAAATGGTTTGTTTCGATATTTCCAAATTTGTTTTCTTTTTTCCCCTGATGGAAAGAGTTTGTCAAAATCAACAGGAATTCACAAAATGTTTCAGTGAAGCCAAATATGCATTTTTCAGTTGAAAAGTTTTGCCCAGCTCTAGTGATGATACTTACACAATTTTATAGAGCGCTTAGAGATCCTTGATGTAAAGTTCAGTTAAGTGCAAAATTATTATAAAAAAGATGTGGGTTTTCTTCCTTGCTAAATACTCATAAAGTCTTCTCTCTCATGTGGGGAAAACCTGATTTGCATATGGGAGTCTAGCTGCCCTATGGAGAGAGATATATAATGGGCCAGATCCTGATCTGGACTCTTCAAAGTCAAAGTTCCCTTTGGCCAATTAAATTGATCTGTGTAGAGGTATCAGTCTTGGTAATGGCCATTTGAGGCCACTGGTTATTATGGATTTTTATAGTAAATGGAAGCACATTGTTATTCTATTGGGACACAGAGAAAATGAATTCATTTCACTAAAAGAGAATGGCTCTAGTGAACAGCTGTTTTCCTAGTTTAAATTAAAGCTACTTTTGAGTTCTATGCACAAGATCAAAAATGAATCCAAAAATCAACAAATAGACAACTTTTTTGTATTCATATATAAATTATTTGAAATTACCCAATCTGGCTGTTTAAGAGAAAAACAACGCTGCGCTACAACTTATGTGCCAAGTTGCAACACAGAGTGACTTTTTATGGCTGAAAACAGAGGTTTATAATGGAAACTGCAACTCATCCTTAACTATGCCAGTGTGAACATGCTGTTCTAATATGTTTTATGAAAAGTTATAAAATGACAAAACTGCAAAGTTATCCCAGCAACTGTGCCTTAACAGATGATAAAGCATCCATCATTTATAGCAAATTCCGTTGGTTATAAATTTCAGTACTTATTGCTATTTTATAGCACCTCTAATGAACATAAAACTGTGATCTGCATTCAGATTATGCACGTCAGGAGCAATTCAGGGAACTGTGCAATATTTTCATGAACACAAAGCATGGTTCTCCATTCACTATTACTTATAAATACATAAAGGGATAGTCTGGGGTTCTCTTCTCCCTTCTGGTTCCACATAATCCATCCCTCAGTTAATGGAATGAAAGTTCATAACAGCATAACATAGTTAAAGCAGGAATAGCTATTTTTTTCTGAAATGCAAGTCAACTAAATTTAACACCCACATTGCCAGAATTGCTAATGAAAGAAAGGCTAGTCAAAGGCTATCATATAAAAAAAATACCACACTGGGTCAATTCTCTAAGCCTGTAAATTCCTTTGTCTTGTCCTTGTACAAACCCTGAATTTAGGCCCTGACTTAAGCAAGTGACTTAAGCAAACACCTGAATTTAAGCACAGGAGTAATACCATTAAAGTCAATGAAACTACTCAAATGCTTTAATACCTTGCTGGCCTTCAATAGCAAATTCAGCTGTTGGCGTGGTTGAATTGGTAGGAGTCCTGCTTTGGGCCAAATCTCCCATCACAATGTTGGTTTTTCCTCAATATTCCTGTGCAGTACCAAGATGTGCTGTTCTTCTAATGTGATGCATTAGACCAAGGTCTGCTGTCCAAGTAGCATTTAAGAATCTCTCTCAAAAAATTAGGAGCTAACCACAGTATCCTGTCCAGTACTCCCTCTTGCTTAGTAAAATAGGTTGTAATTTGCAAGGTTGTATAAAAGCGGTTGCGGAACACTGGAGGCTACAGAATTTCCCTATAGAATCATGAACCTATCAGTATGTAACTCACTACAAAATGTGCCTGCTTCTGCTCTCACTTACATTAGTGAAAAGCCAGGAGTAATGACAGACAGTGGTGAAATGATGACTTTTTGATTTAAAAAACTAGCCTTAACAGTTGCCATGTGGACCAAATAAAACATGCATATTGTGCTGCTGAATGTGCAATGTATCTCCTGGTGGTCTGTTGATCTCAGCTGAATGTTACTGTGATGGAGAACCAGCAGATAAAGCATCACATAAAACTAATTCAAGGGCATGATGGGTGCTGAGCTCTGTAGTTCTGCACTTTGCTTGTCTGTCGTTGGCAGATCACCGGTCAAAAGGATGCCACAGAAGAACAATGTACTCTAAACCTAAGTTATAGCAGTGCAAGGGATGTCTGTATATGTAAATAGTTAATGGATAAGGTGCAACTACATGGTGGTCAAGAAGATGTAGCCTTGTTTCCAGCTTTCGTGGGACCAATGATGCTTGCTGAGCACTGCAAATGGCTTTCTCCTTACATGATGCTCTTAACACTCAATTAGTCTAGCAGAGGGTTGGGGGAAGCCACCAAATAACTGCAAGAAGGTAACAGATCATAGCAGCAGGGAATATGAGGCCTCTCCACCACTACAGATGTCTGTTTGTGTGGGCAGGAAATGGAGACACACTGGATAAAGCCCAGAGGTTGGAAATATCTCAGACAGACAGACAGACAAAAGAGAAGTTTGAGTTTTACACAATTTTTTCTCTCAGAATGAGGTTTACTGATACTTAACAGGGCCAAGCCTAGCATTCAGCATGTCAGCCAAGCCTGTTAAGCCTTAATCACGCAATGAGCTCTGCACAGGCAGTACACACAGAGGCCCCACTGACCTCATGTGGAGTCTATGCAAGGGACCATTCACAGAAACTGTGCTGCAGCATTAGGGCCTTAATCTACAAGAAGAGAACAAATAGTTTTCATGAGCATCATCATGCCACTTTTATGTGGAGTGTCAGGATGGGCGATCTGGCCCAAAGCAGCACTCCCACCAACTCAGCCACGCAGACAGCTGAATTTGCTATTGTAGGTCAGCACGGTATTTTAAGTGTGTGAGTAGTTTCATTAAATAGGAAATAAGGCCTTTTTTGGAACCTACTCATCCTTTTGACCTTCACAACCTCTTCTGGCAATGAGGTCCATAGTTGACTGTGCATAGTGTAAAGAAGCACTTCCTTGTGTTTGTTTCAAACCTGCTGCCTACTCAATTCATCAGGTGACCCCTCATTCTTGTGTTATGTGAATGGATAAATAACCTTTCTCTACATGAGAAAGTTGCATCACCAACTTAAATCAGTTATTAAACTGAATTAGGGTTTGTCCACATGGAGAAGCTACTGTGAAATCAGTTAGGGTGTGAACTTAAAACACAATAGCTATTCTGCACTAGTACCCCATGTGGACACTCTTATTCAACACTAAGCCTGGCTTTTTGCCCCTTAGCTCACTGTACTTGCTATATGCATAAAACTAAACTGCACAAAGGCACGCTCAGGACTTGTCTATATGAAAAATAAGAGCCTGGCTAGCTGACATGGGAATCTACCCTGCAGTAGACCACGGTCTAACTGTCTGTGTGCATCCTGCTGATGTGTGTTAACAGTTTGTTAGTACGCTTTGAGCGCGTCCAGTTTCAAATATGACTAGATCAAAGCACACTAATGAACTGTAAATATGCGTGATCAGCGTGTGATACAAGATATTTGTTTTCTTAGCTGTTCTGATCCTGTGTAAAAGCTTGCAGCACCTAAGACAGAGATATGTAGGAAAAACAGCTAGAAAGAGGGATTTAAAACATTGTGAAAATCACCTCTCAAAATTTGCATAACAATGGTGGGGACAGTATGATAATGCTTTAGCTTTCATGAAACAGTAGTTAGTTTTAGAATTAGGGCTTTAGATAAGTAATAATAAATTATGCCAGCAGATCGAGGGACGTGATCATTCCCCTCTATTCGACATTGGTGAGGCCTCATCTGGAGTACTGTGTCCAGTTTTGGGCCCCACACTACAAGAAGGATGTGGAAAAATTGGAAAACGTCCAGTGGAGGGCAACAAAAATGATTAGGGGACTGGAACACATGACTTATGAGGAGAGGGTGAGGGAACTGGCCTTGTTTAGTCTGCGGAAGAGAAGAATGAGGGGGGATTTGATAGCTTCTTTCAACTACCTGAAAGGGGGTTCCAAAGAGAATGGATCTAGACTGTTCTCAGTGGTAGCAGATGACAGAACGAGGAGTAATGGTCTCACGTTGCAGTGGGGGAGGTTTAGGTTGGATATTAGGAAAAACTTTTTCACTAGGAGGGTGGTGAAACTCTGGAATGCATGACCTAGGGAGGTGGTGGAATCTCCATCCATAGAAGTTTTTAAGGTCAGGCTTGACAAAGCCCTGGCTGGCATGATTTAGTTGGGGTTTTGAGCAGAGGGTTGGACTAGATGACCTCCTGAGGTCCCTTCCAACCCTGATATTCTATGATTCTATAGTTTATAGTTAAAAATTCAAAATAGCAGATACAATGATTCTCTATTAAAAACCATCAAAATGGAGGACACAGACTAAGTTGATCAATAGCAGATAAGAGATGGGATGAAATAGAGTTCAACAGGCATAACTCAGCTTCCTCTCCAAAATGCCTGAAGGGTGGAGTTAGGAGGAGGACTCATGCTAATAGCTAGAAGAAGGGTCTAGACAGAATCAGGGTCTATGCTAATAAAGCCAGGCTGAGCCAGTATAATTAGAGATGGAGGAGCTATGCTAATTGCTAAGCTTGAAAAAGCAACCAATCGGAGGCTACTAGAGACTAAATATAAGGTTGACAGCCGAGAGAGAGAGCGTGAGTGAGTGAGTGAGTGTGTGTGTGTGTGGTGGTGAGGGTGAGGCCAAGCAGAGAAGATCAACCAGCAAGGAGAAAAGAAGCAGCTACCTGAAGAAGCTACCTCTCAAATGAAGCTTCCAGAAGATAGCAACCACAGAAGCAGCAGACAGCACTCTGAAGCAGCAGTTGGAAGCAGCAGTTGCAGTGAGATAGCCCGGTCAACCATTGCCCTTTTGTGTCCAGAGCAAAAGGACCAAAAGACGATACAGAGGGATTTTTAGTGAAGGAGTGTAAGTCTGATTTTCTATTTAATTTTAAGAAATTACTGGGTGTGCCTGTAAATAAAGCTAAATGTCTGCTTCTGAATGACATCTACTCCCAGGACCTCATCCTGTGACCATTTTATCACCACTCATAGAATGGTAATGTTAAATTGTAACAAGCTTATAATGCTTTCATTCATATAAATATTAGGGCTGCTACGCGATTAAAAAAAATAATCATGCTATTAATCGCACTGTTAAACAATAATAGAATACCATTTATTTAAATGTGTGGATGTTTTCTACATTTTCAAATATATTTATTTCAATTACAACACAGAATACAAAAAGTCAACAGTGCTCACTTTATATTTATTTTTTATTACAAGTATTTGCACTGTAAAAAAAATAGTATTTTTCAATTCACCTAATACAAGTAATGTAGTGCAATCTCTTTATCATGAAAGTTGAATTTACAAATGTAGAATTATGTACAAAAAAACCTGCATTCAAAAATAAAACAATGTAAAATTTTAAAGCCTGCAAGTCCGCTCAGTCCTACTTCTTATTCAGCCAGTCGCTCAGACAAACAAGTTTGTTTACATTTGCAGGAAATAATTCTGCCCCCTTTTTGTTTACAATGTCACCTGAAAGTGAGCACAGGCATTCTCATGGCACCGTTGTAGCCGGCATCGCAAGATATTTATGTGCCAGATGAGCTAAAGATTCATATGTCCCTTCATGCTTCAACCACCATTCCAGAGGACATTCGTCCATGCTGATGACAGGTGCTGCTCGATAACGATCCAAAGCAGCGCAGACCAACGCATGTTCATTTTCATTATCTGAGTCAGATGCCACCAGCAGAAGGTTGATTTTCTTTTTTGGTGGTTCGGGTTCTGTAGTTTCTGATTCAGAGTGTTGCTCTTTTAAGACTTCTGAAAGCATGCTCCACACCTCGTCCCTCTCAGACTTTGGAAGGCAATGCAGATTCTTAAACCTTGGGTTGAGTGCTGTAGCTATCTTTAGAAATCTTACTTGGTACCTCTTTGCATTTTGTAAAATCTGCAGTGAAAATGTTCTTAAAATGAACAACATGTGCTGGGTCATCATCTGAGACTGCTATAACATGAAATATATGGCAGAATGCAGGTAAAACAGCAGGGTACGTACAATTCTCCCCCAAGGAGTTCAGTCACAAATTTAATTAACGCAATATTTTTTTAATGAGCGTCATCAGCATGGAAGCATGTAATCTGGAACAGTGGCTGAAGCATGAAGGGGCATACGAATGTTTAGCATATCTGGCATGCAGGTCTGGATTAATTTTCCTGTGGGCCCAGGGAGATTAGATTTTCTGAGGCCCTTGTATACAAATCTTTTTCCTGGGAGGGAGTTTGGTGCAGGTGGAGGCTGGGGCAGAGGCTGGGGTGCAGGAGGGGGTGCGAGGTCTGAGAGGGAGTTTGGGTGCAGGAGGGGATTCTGACCTGGGACAGGGGGTGGGGTTCAGGGTCTCGGAGGGAGTTTGGGTGCAGGAGGGGGTTCTGACGTGGGTAGGGTTCGGGTGGAGGAGGGGGTACGAGGTGCAGGCTCCAGCTGGGAAGCACTTACCACAAGCGGCTCTTGGGCGGCGGCGCAGCAGGGCTCAAGCTGCCTGCTTGCCTGCCTGCCATAGCCCCTGGCCATTCGCGGAAGCGGCTGGCTGCTAGCACGTCTCTGCTGCCCCTGGCGGCCACTTCTGGGAGTGGCATGGGGCCACGGCATGCAGGCAGGCAGCCTGCCTGAGCGTCCCTTTTAGCAGCCCAGAGATCACGGCCTGTTTATTTTTCCAGGCTCCCCCTTGAGCCGGGGCCCTGGGCTGCAGCCCCAGAAGCCCCTGCCTTAATCCAGCCCTGCTGGCATGTAAATACCTTGCAATGTTGGCTACAAAAGTGCCATGAAAATGCCTGTTCTCACTTTCTGGTAACATTTTAAATAAGCAGAGAGCAGCATTATCTCCTGTAAATGTAAATAAACTTGTTTGTTTTAGCGATTGGCTGAACAAGAAGGAGGACTGAGTGGACTTGTAGGATCTGAAGTTTTACATTGTTTTGTTTTTGAGCACAGTTATGTAACAAAAAAAATCTACATCTGTAAATCTATTTTCATGACAGAGATTGCACTACAATACTTGTATGAGGTGAATTGAAAAATACTATTTCTTTTATCATTTTTACAGTGCAAATATTTGTAATAAAAATAATACATACTTTGATTTCAATTATAACACAGAATACAATATATATGAATATGTAGAAAAACATCCAAAATATTTAATAAATTTCTAGTGGTATTCTATTGTTTAACAGTGCAATTAAAACTGTGATTAATCACGATTAATATTTTAAAATCGTGATTAATCACAGTTTTAATCACACTGTTAAACAATAGACTACCAATTGAAATTTAATGTTTTTAATTGCAATTAATTTTTGAGTTAATTGCGTGATTTAACTGCGATTAATCGACAGCCCTAATATTTATATATATATATATATATGTATGCATGTGTGTATAGAAGCCCCATTGGTTATCTTGTAATACATGCAGTTGTAACCCACACACCTCCTGAGTGTGGTGTTCTGTCCCATCTAGTGGCACTGAGACCACTTAGAGAGAGATATAAAATGAGTCTGCTCTACAGCCCTAGCTAAGAGCCAGTTGGCTTTTAGCTTATGCAGTAGAGGCTCATGCACTAAACTCCAGAGTTCCCAGGTTCAATCCTGCCCGCCAATGACCAGGGTCTGTCGGCATTACACAGTATTATGTTAGGGTTTGTATACATATGTATGCAGGATCTCTGTGTGCCTTAAAGTATCACATTGTAACTGCTATATGGTCTCTGTATACTAATATGTTCTGTGTAGTCTGTGTCTTTATTTTATTGGGTCACTTTAATGTTTAATTTCTAAATAAGAATTAATAGTGTTTTACTATGTCTTATGTATTGCATGTATGTGTTCCTTCTTGCTTTATTAAATACTTTGTAGTTGATTATTCCCTTTAAATAAATGACATTTTATTTTTAAAGAATTACTGCTTGAGTGTCAATGCTTTCAGTGTCCTCCCACGGGTTAGTGGAAAATTTGTCTGCTCTTGGGGAGACCTCTGAAAGTCAGAAACAACCCCCCGGTAAAATCCTGGTAAAATTCTTATAGGGCGAGCCATCCTTTTATTACCCATTTGGACGGAGTAAATTGACCATTAGTTCATGGTTATAGGCAAGGCATTATTAGGATGCCTTTAGTCCAAATTTTAGGGTTTAAGAAAAGAAAAGACAGACTGCTGCAGCTTGTGAAGGATAGAGTCACACCCCATATTGCCATGGTCTAATGGTTCATAATAGCGCAGCACTTAGTGTGGAATGTAAGCATCCACTAGGGAGCTAGTTGCGGAATAGCGACTGAGGAATTCTAGGCGATTTCTACATACAGACAAGACCTTAGTAAAGCCAGCACAAATCTCTACATAAACTTTTGATTTATCTTAAACTAATCAGAAATAAGAATGGCCATACTGAGTCACACCAATGGTCCATCTAGCCCAGAATCCTGTCTCTGACCAGCACCAGTGCCAGATGCTTCTGGCTACTGGAAGTTTAGGGACACCCAGAGCATGGAGTTACATCCCTGACCATATTGGCCCACAGTTGCCAATGGACCTACCTTCCATGAACTTATCTAATGCTCTTTTGAACCCAATTATACTTTTGACTTTCGCAGCATCCCGACAACAAGGTTGACGGGTTGACTGTGTGTTGTGTGAAAAAGCACTTCCTTTTGTTTGTTTTAAATCTGCTGCCTATTCATTTTATTAGGTGACCCCTCATTCTTGTGTTATGTGAAGGGGTAAATAACACTTCCTTATTGACTTTCTTCACACCAGTCATGATTTTATAGACCTCTATCATATCCCCACTTCGTCATCTTTTTTCCAGACAGAAAAGTCCCAGTCTTTTTAAAAATCTCTCTTCATACAGAAGCCGTTCTAGACCTCTAATCATTTTTGTTGCCCTTCTCTGTACTTTTTCCAATTGTATTATATCTTTTATTGAGATGGGTGACCAGAACTGCAGGCAGTATTCAAGGTGTGGGTGTACCGTGGATTTTTCTAGTGGCATGAGGACAGTTTCTGTTTTATCATCTATCCCCTTCCTAATGGCTCCTAACATGCTGTTCCCTTTTGCTGCACAAGGAGCACATGTTTTTAGAGAACTATCCATGATGACTCCAAGGTCTCTTTCTTGAGTGGTAAGAGCTAATTTAGACCCCATCATTTTGTATGTGTCCTTGGGATTATGTTTTCCAATGTGCATTACTTTGCACTTATCAACACTGAATTTAATCTGTCATGTTGTCACCCTGCTACCCAGTTTTGTGAGATCCCCTTGTAACTCTTTGCAGTCAGCTTTGGACTTAACTATCTTGTGTAATTTTGTATTGTCTGCAAATTTTGTTGCCTCACCCTTCAGCCCCTTCTCCAGATAATAGATGAATATATTGAACACTACAGGCCCCCGTACTAATCATAGAATATCAGGGTTGGAAGGGAGCTCAGGAGGTCATCTAGTCCAAACCCCTGCTCAAAGCAGGACCAATCCCCAACTAAATCATCCCAGCCAGGGCTTTGTCAAGCCTGACCTTAAAGGCCTCTGAGGAAGGAGATTCCACCACCTCCCTAGGTAACACATTCCCATGCTTCACCTCCCTCCGAGTGAAAAAGTTTTTCCTAATATCCAACCTAAATCTCCTCCACTGCAACTTGAGACCATTACTCCTCGTTCTGTCATCTGCTACCACTGAGAGCAGTCTAGATCCATCCTCTTTGGAACCCCCATTTCAGGTAGTTGAAAGCTGCTACCAAATTCCCCCTCATTCTTCTCTTCTACAAACTAAATAATCCCAGTTCCCTCAGCCTCTCCTCTTAAGTCATGTGTTCCAGTCCCCTAATCATTTTTGTTGCCCTTTGCTGGATGGTTTCCAATTTTTCCACATCCTTCTTGTAATGTGGGGCCCAAAACTGGACACAGTACTCCAGATGAGGCCTCACCAATGTCGAATAGAGAGGAATGGTCATGTCCCTTGATCTGCTGGCAATGCCCCTACTTATACGTCCCAAAATGCCGTTGGCCTTCTTGGCAACAAGGGCACACTGTTGACTCATATCCAGCTTCTTGTCCACTGTAACCCTTAGGTCCTTTTCTGCAGAACTGCTGCCCAGCCATTCGGTCCCCAGCCTGTAGCAGTGCATGGGATTCTTCCTGCCTAAGTGCAGGACTCTGCACTTGTCCTTGAAGAACCTCATCAGATTTCTTTTGGACTCCACTATTTATCTCTTGCTATTGTGAAAAATGACCATCTATTTTGACCCTTTGTTTCCTGTCTTTTAACTAGTTACTAATCCATGAGAGGACCTTTCCTCTTATCCTATAACTGCTTAGTGTAAATGTCTTCAGTGAGGGACCATGTCAAAGGCTTTTTGAAAGTGTAAGTACACTATATCCACTAGATCACCCTTGTCACATGCTTGTTGGCAGGAATTCTAATAGATTGGTGAGGCATGATTTCCATTTACAAAAGCCACGTTGATTCGTTCCCAATAAATCATGTTTATGTATGGGTCTGAACATTTTGTTCTTTACTACAGTTTAAACCAGTTTAATCCTAATCAATTAAAGATAAACTGGGCTTATTTTGATTATACCAAAATCAGGAATATCTACACTTTTTGCACGTGTTTGCCTTTTAAAAAAGTGTATATTAAACTGGTGCAACTTGCTCACAGAGAAAATGTGAAGAGCATAGATTAAAGAAAGTGTCTGTGAAATGAATCAATGAACAACTTATATTTTGATTTATTCAGTGCATTTTCCCAATTAAATGCTTAATGGTTTTTCTCAGTCCTTTTTAACTAGGCTTACACTTGGACTTCCAATAAATACAACGCTAATAAATAAATTCCAGATGACTGAATTGAATATGGGGAAAAAGTAAGTAGAAATATTTTATGTATCTTAAAAAAAAACCAAAAGATTTTTTCATTTAGAAATTTATAATGGGCAGCTTGAATGGCTCATTGGAGTCCTGCAAATAACTACCACTCTTGTTCCTAAAATTAAAAAGACTTTCCAGATGATTTCATGCTTCTTTTGCAGAGCAAGCATCACTGCAACATCACACTACATTGTCTGAGTGTCTGACCTATCATCATTTGCAGTGGTTCTAACAAACATTACCAACTGTTCAACTTCTTGAGTTTGCAGTTCCATGCTGTAACAAAGCCCTGGCTGCTTACATACTGACATCCCAGCTGCCAGCTAAATCATACACATAGCATCCATTGAAAAATTCAGGACAGACTGCTCCCAACAGTGTAGGCCCATACCACTTGACCGAAAGCAGAACATCCAGAAATCGTGGCAATATTAGAACGCTTATCTTTGTGGGTCAGCCATCATGGCCTAGATACCCATGGGAGGAGGAACTCTCATGGAGATTGAGTTTTCCTTCAATCAATGAATTGGAAAAGTAGGGTTTGATTCCCAGAGGCAAATCACTGCCCCACAGAATAAGCAGCGGTTTGCTCCTTCCAACAGGTCTGGCAGCCCTGGCCTCCAAACCAGTTGATTGGCACTGTGCTTCAGGGACTCCCATTCTAATTGCTGTTTCCTGAGTCCCCTTAAAGTGTGGTAGGTGCCCAGGCACAGGACAGTTCAAGCACGGGGAACTGCATCATCTTTACAATGGATTCCCGCAGTGGTGGTGTTCTAAAGCAATGCCTGGCCTTGCTCTCCCCCAGCACAATTCCGTCCCAACTACACATCGCCAACCCAGAAAGACTCTCCCCAAGGCCTTGGCTGAAGAGACAGTTGTGCAGAGGTGACTAACTCCAGCCTGTGGGAGGGCGGGAGGAATCCCCTCTGTACATTTAAGATTAGAGCTGTCATAAACATACAGCTAAGGGTAGCATAAAATCCCTCCTTTGCCTGTAAAGGGTTAAGAAACTCAGATAACCTGGTTGGCACCTGACCAAAAGGACCAATAAGGGGAGAAGATACTTTCAAATCTGTGGGGGAAGGTTTTTGGTTTTTGTTTCTTTGTTTTTCTCTCCAGGACAGCGAGGGACCAGGGCAGGAAAAATACATCTCTAAAGCCATACCTGAACTAAGCATCTAAGATTACAAATTGTAAGTAATAGGAAGGAAATGTGTTAGATTATCTTTTGTTTTAGCTTGTGCATTTTTCCTAGGCTTAGAGGGAGGTTTATTCCTGTTTTTTTTTTTGTAACTTTAAAAAGTTTTGCCTGGAGGGGAATCCTCTGTGTTTTGAATCTGATTACCCTGTAAAATTACCTTCCATCCTGATTTTACAGAGGTGCTTCTTTTACTTTTTCTTTATAATAAAGTTCTGCTTTTAAGAACCTGATTGGTTTTTAGTGTCCTAAAAACCCAAGGGGCTGGTCTGTGCTCACCTTGTTTACTCTCAAGCCTCCTCAGGAAAGGGGGTGAAGGGGTTTGGGGGGATATTTTGGGGAAACAGGAACTCCAAGTGGTCCTTTTCCTAAATCTTTGACTACCTCACTTGGTGGTGGCAGTGATACTGTTCCAAGGACAAGGAAGAATATGTGCCTTGGGGAAGTTTTTAATCTAAGCTGGTAGAGATAAATTTAGGGGGTCTTTCATGCGGGTCCCCACTAGGGTGACCAGATGAAAGAAAATATCGGGACACATGGGGGAAGAAAAAAAAATGCTGGAGTTGACGAAGCAAAAAATTTTTAAAAAACACGCTGGAGCGGCCAAAGCTGCAATATCGGAACAAATGGCGTCCCAACCATGCATCAGTCGGGACGCGGGACAAAGACCTAAAAATTGGGACAGTCCCGATTTTATCAGGACGTCTGGTCACCCTAGTCCCCACATCTGTACCCTAGAGTTCAGAGTGGGGAGGGAACCCTGACAGGAGCAATGAGCAGGCTCTTAGAAAATGCCATGCTTACACACATGTGTACTGCCATAGCCAGCAGAGGGCTGTGGTACACACACACAAGCCCCTAACGGAGAGATTGCTCTGGAAAAATATTATTTCTCAAATGAAGCCATAGAGTTTTTTGGTTTGTTTATTTAAAGATGTGCTCTAATTTCTTTCTTTTAAAAGAAGACCGTAGAGAAGATCTATGTAAATAGCAAAGAATTCACACATTTGTATCTTTTATTCTCATTAAACACATTCTTCGGGTAACATTATACACATAAGCACAGTTTGCATAACTCCCACATTACTATATTACAGAAAACTACACACTTAAAGAGTATGTTCCATAGAAGCAACTCTTTTGTTCCTTATATAATCCACAGACTGTTCTTATTACTGTGCAGTGCAGTTGTGATATATGACGGGAATCTAGAGATAGGCTTGAAGTCTCATGTATTTTTCAACAGATTGAAATACATATCACCATATTTTAGTAGCATATGGCAATGTCACTCTCCATCAGGTGAAGAACAAACAGCAGAAGGAAAGACACTGCCCTTCTACAGGCATTGTAGTAACAACAGCTAAAGTCAGGATTAGAGATATTAAAATCCGATCAGAACATTTTATGGCCATTTGATTTCCGATGGAATTGCTCTGGAAAGTCAGGTATCCGTTTTTCAATAAAATTATGCACCCAATTCCATATGAGCTTTATTTTCAAGTGTGATATATTATTAAAAATACCCTTAAGCTTACACTGAATTACTCTGTAAAACCTGCTTAATGTCTTGCTCAGAGATTTTCTCCCCAACAAGAACCAGGAGACTTTAGGATGAACTTAATATTTATATCTGCTTAGACAAAGCTGTTACCTACAATCAGGTGGATTGATTTAAATCAAAGTGATTTAAATAACTGATTTTAATCATGATTTAAATCAGCAAGCTGGAAACTTTGATTTAAATCCCTGATTTTACCCTGTTTTGCATTTGTATTATTTAGTTATTTTCTTAAAGAGAAGTTCATAGTCATGGGTTATAACCATTAAAACATATTGACTTGCGTCCAAATTTGGTACTTCTTGCTAGCCAGGAAGTTACGCTATATCTATATTCATTTAGGCTAACATTCAACTTTAAGCCTTGAATGGGTATTTATTCAGATTCTTAGTTTTTACAGTTTTTGTTATAAATTAGTGAATGACATTTATTTACTAGATTATATATTGGGGGGGAAAGATGTGGGTAAAGCTGCATTTGGATGAAAACTGGAATGCACTTAAAATATATACAACAGCATCTTTTTAAAAAAATTATTACTTAAATCAAATTACCTTAAATGTGCAGGATACAGAAGAAAAAATAAGTTTATCAAAATATGTTTGGGATTTAAAACAATGCTTTATTAATCAAAAGGAAGTATTAATCATAATTAGTGAACTGATGGATGGCGCTATGAGCCAGATTTTCAAAGGTAGTTACATGCTAAAGATGCAGACAGGCACTTCTGAAAAACCTTCTAGGCACCTAAGCAAGTCAGGTGCCTAATTCCCCTGGGAATTAGTGGCCCAGAAAACTCCCTTTGAAATCAAGGGAGTTAGGCACCTAACTTGCTTAGGCACTTTGAAAATTCCACTGGACGTCTGTCTGCATCTTTAGGTGCACAAATATTTTGACTACCTGGCCCAATGTCCTTCAGAACTTGATATCTCATAGATCTCATTCTTTTGCATCTGGTTTTTACTCATAGATTGAAAGAGAAAAACAAGATTTTCTCCATTACAACTCCAAATTGGTTTTGCAACACTGAATGAAATAGTCCAAATGAAATATATATATATATTCTCTGTGTACCTGCTAGCTAAACTGAAATCAAAAGGAATTAGAGCAAAAACTTTTCTGCACAACAGAAACTGAGAGTACTCACAAATGGAAAAATGCAAATGCCAGCATTTGCTCCATTGTAAAGCCTGAAAATAATATAGATAGTTAATGTATTATAGGACATTGTGACATTTAGAAAGCTTGAGTTGACCTCTAAAGTTAGAGATGTTTTTCTCCCTCGATTCTGCATGCAATTTAAAAAGCAGCACCCTTTAACTCATGATTTGAAGAGGGCTCATTAATTAAATCATTTAAATAAAAAAGAAATTGTAATAGGCTATAGTAAACTTAGGCCTTAACCTAGATTCTCATTGTTTCAAATATAGTTTTAAATTGGTTTGTTTTTAAAAAGAAGTGTATTTCATTTAAATTAAAAACCTAATTTTTTTAAAAAGCTGATTTATCCATCCTGCCTACAATGCACTTGAAAACTAAAGAGGGGAACCCCCCCCCCCAGCATTGTATTGGCATTGCTCTGAGAAGACCAACCTTATCAAAACAGAAAATAAAACTTCTTTTTCGAAAATTCATTCAAACGTGGAAATACATTACTAGGGCTAAACACAGCTAGAGTTGAAAGTCTGATTTCACAATACACTTCAGTTTAATTATTCCCGATCCAATCATTAGAATAATATGATCATCTGGGGGGAAAAACATAGCTAGATTAACCATGCATCAGCTGTGTGATTTAATATTAAGTAATGGTGAAATGATTAACTAACCAGTTAGCAGCAAGATTTCTATTAATTCTAACAAAGCACTCTCCTGAAGTGACGGGGTATTACTCACATTGCTGTTGGAAAAACCTACTCATTCTTCACTTTCTACCAGCTCATAACAACAACACTTTCAAGTGCATTGTACATCTTATTAACATTCCTTAGTTGTATTAACTGTCCTCACTTTTCACCTGATTCTCCTAAAAGTATAATACAGATTGATTACATGCCCAGTTTAAGAAAGGTTTTTTATTATGTTACCATCTAACTACATGGTTCAGTGTTTACTCAGAGCCACTGAACAGTTAATGCGGGAGTTATAAAATTTTAGACTTTACAACTAATGCAGTAACTTTTTAAGTGCTATTTTTCATTATGTGGTAATTCAGCTTCTAGGACAGTTTTTTTAATCAAAATTATTTATAATGGGTGGAAATATTATGCGAGGTGTATGCCACTAGTCAAATAGGGAGGTAATTTGGGGCCCAGAACAAATTGTAAAGGGATAAAAACCTTCATGCTTCAGGACATAAGCCAATTGCTAACTGATAGGATCTAGGAAGAAGTCTCCCCATGAACATATTATTACCTTATGAAAATTGTAATACATTCCTCTGAAACATCTAGTAAACTGACTATTGAGAGAGACAGGAAACCGGATTAACTGGACCACTGTTCTGAACCACTGTAGAAGGTCCTATGTAAGTTTCAGAAATGTATATTGGGGCTGGGGGAAAAAATGTATCCTCCTTCCCTCGTCCAGGAAACTCAGGTGTTTTTGTTTTGTTTTGGGTTGTTTTTTTGGGGGGGGGGGGGGGGGCGGGGAGCGTCACAGGAGAATGTATAGGTAGCCACATACACAGAAGCCAAAATCTAAGGATCTGCAACTTTTAAATTCCTCAAGTAGCACTGTGACTTGGGAAACTTATTGTGTTTACTTATTCCCATTTGTCCCCGCAGAACCAGGGAAATGAGACTGAGATGTGGGACTGAACCTAGAATTCCAATCTGGCAGTACAGAGATAGACTATTTAGCCCCTTCCTGGCTGAGCCCTGTACACGAGACTTTGTTAACCCTAATACTCCAGGGCTTGGGAACTTTGGGGTATCCAGGAAGAGAACTTACTCATTAATTTGAATGAAATATTATACAGTTCTCCCTGAAATCAGTAGCAAAGGGATTTTCCCATTCTGCCACTCACTATACAAACAATACTGCAACTACTGTTCAGAAAGTGATCAACCAGCCAGTCTCAGGTTGGAACAATGTACTTACAAGACTGACTCATCATTAATGGGACAAGCAACATTGCTCAGTAAAGTTGCTCAAGTTGTGTAAAAAACTATCAAACATCAGACACAAGATTTTAAAATAAACCATAAAGTTTAAGGACAATTACTCTTTGAAATATGGTCCCACAGGCCTTATAGTACCAAGAGAACTGGAACAAGACAGATCTATTAAACCATAATTTCATAACACTTTTCCCAAACACCATACTATTACATTTACATCCTTTCAGGGCTCTTGACAACTGCATTCATTTGGGTCATTACTGAAGTTTTTGAAGATATTTCTTTGAAGGCTAGAGCACCTCTAAACCTGCCATTTCAGAACTACTGCCCCAACAAGTTCAACTCAGTCGGCCATTTGCATCCTGGGTATGACTCAATTGATATTGTAGTATTATAACAGGGAAGCATGTAGCCTATTACATCTAGAAAGAACAGATCAAATAGTTGGATCTTAGCAATTTCTTCATCGGAGGAAACGAACATAACTGGTCCCTACTGTGACTCCCCAAGGCAGCAATAGAGTTAGAGATGAATTCCAGCTAATCATGTTTCAGCTGCTTCTGAAGAGAAGGGTACAAATTCTGCTCCAATGAGCAAACACAGCTCTCACTAATATGAATGGGATTCTTGCTCATACATCCAATGGCAGAATTTGGCTCAGTATTCCCAGCTGGTTTCATCACAGTGAGTCATTGAGCAGTGATGGGGTTTTCCTAAATAAATTCACTCAATACAAGTAAAGAAGTAAAGAAACAGATTGATAGAGCCAGAAGAGTTCCCAGAAGTTACCTACTACAGGACAGGCCTAACAAAGAAAATAACAGAACGCCACTAGCCGTCACCTTCAGCCCCCAACTAAAACCCCTCCAACGCATTATTAAGGATCTACAACCTATCCTAAAGGATGACCCAACACTCTCACAAATCTTGGGAGACAGGCCAGTCCTTGCCTACAGACAGCCCCGCAACCTGAAGCAAATACTCACCAACGACCACATACCACACAACAGAACCACTAACCCAGGAACTTATCCTTGCAACAAAGCCCGTTGCCAATTGTGCCCACATATCTATTCAGGGGACACCATCACAGGGCCTAATAACATCAGCCACACTATCAGAGGCTCGTTCACCTGCACATCCACCAATGTGATATATGCCATCATGTGCCAGCAATGCCCCTCTGCCATATACATTGGTCAAACTGGACAGTCTCTACGTAAAAGAATAAATGGACACAAATCAGATGTCAAGAATTATAACATTCATAAACCAGTCGGAGAACACTTCAATCTCTCTGGTCACGCAATCACAGACATGAAGGTCGCTATCTTAAAACAAAAAAACTTCAAATCCAGACTCCAGCGAGAAACTGCTGAATTGGAATTCATTTGCAAATTGGATACTATTAATTTAGGCTTAAATAGAGACTGGGAGTGGCTAAGTCATTATGCAAGGTAGCCTGTTTCCTCTTGTTTTTTCCTACCCCCTCCCCCAGATGTTCTGGTTTAACTTGGATTTAAACTTGAAGAGTGGTCAGTTTGGATGAGCTATTACCAGCAGGAGAGTGAGTTTGTGTGTGTATGGGGGTGGGGGGGATGTGAGAAAACCTGGATTTGTGCAGGAAATAGCCCAACTTGATTGTCATGCACATTGTGTAAAGAGTTGTCACTTTGGATGGGCTATCACCAGCAGGAGAGTGAATTTGTGTGGGGGAGTGGAGGGTGAGAAAACCTGGATTTGTGCTGGAAATGGCCCACCGGATGATCACTTTAGATAAGCTATTACCAGCAGGACAGTGGGGTGGGAGGAGGTATTGTTTCATATTCTCTGTGTATATATAAAGCCTGCTGCAGTTTCCACGATATGCATCTGAGGAAGTGAGCTGTAGCTCACGAAAGCTTATACTCTAATAAATTGGTTAGTCTCTAAGGTGCCACAAGTACTCCTTTTCTTTTTACTCAATACAATGTATCTAATAGCTATAGTACAATTTTGGGTTCTCCATTACATAAAGCATGAACTTACTTTAGATACTGGGGACCTGATAAACACAAGCCTTGCACTGCTCCAAGGGAGAAGTCCGGAGGGACTGATATCCAACAACCCTATAAACCTGACAATTTCCCCCCTATACATTTGCAAAAAATGATAACACCTTTCAGATTATCCAACTCCATCAGCTTTTAATATTGTGTTTAATACTCCTGTGAATCTTTTTTCATGTTTGGACAAGCTTAATTGCTCTATTCATTTCATTCAATGTTTCTAATTACCCTCTCACGTTTGCAGAACTTTAACATTTCTTATTTTCTAATTTTCTTGTTTCCAGATCAAACAACTCAAAATTGTTTTTTTTTTAATCAACTTTTGAAAGTCATTTAGCATTTCACTGGATACCTTTTAAAGTCACACTGGAGAGCCTGGCACAGAACTTCTACTGGCTTGCATGAGCACCATCTGTCAGGGCCCGAAAGAGCAAATCACCTATCAGGAGCAGGAAGCAGATAGAAGAGGATTAAATTAATCATGCATCTGTCCCATATTAGCATCCACCTGGCTCTCCCGTTTCCTGCCCACTGGCCTCAATTTCCCACTTTGAAAAGCAGCATTGCCAACTTGATGTTATCACAAGTCTTGTGATATTTCATGGTTTTTCTTAAAACGGCCAGGAGTCATGTATGGATCTTTCAATTTTATTGGAGATAGGAAGGTTTATACCACAACATGAATTAGAATAATAGAATATCAGGGTTGGAAGGGACCTCAGGAGGTCATCTAGTCCAACCCCCTACTCAAAGCAGGACCAATCCCCAACTAAATCATGCCAGCCAGGGCTTTGTCAAGCCTGACCTTAAAAACTTCTATGGATGGAGATTCCACCACCTCCCTAGGTCACGCATTCCAGAGTTTCACCACCCTCCTAGTGAAAAAGTTTTTCCTAATATCCAACCTAAACCTCCCCCACTGCAACGTGAGACCATTACTCCTCGTTCTGTCATCTGCTACCACTGAGAACAGTCTAGATCCATCCTCTTTGGAACCACCTTTCAGGTAGTTGAAAGCCGCTATCAAATCCCCCCTCATTCTTCTCTTCCCTTCCGCAGACTAAACAATCCCAGTTCCCTCAGCCTCTCTTCATAAGTCTTTGCTAAAGTCAAGGAACAACACGTCCACTGCTTTCCCCTCATCCACAGAGCCAGTTATCTCATCATAGAAGGCAATTAGATTAGTCAGGCATGACTTGGCCTTGGTGAATCCATGCTGACTGTTCCTGATCACTTTCCTCTCCTCTAAGTGCTTCAGAATTGATTCCTTAAGGACCTGCTCCATGATTTTTCCAGGGACTGAGGTGAGGCTGACTGGCCTGTAGTTCCCAGGATCCTCCTTCTTCCCTTTTTAAAAGATGGGCACTACATTAGCCTTTTTCCAGCTTTTTAATCAATTCTGGCTGAGTTTGTTGAAGTTAAAATACACAATGAATAGCCTAACTGCAAAAGAGTATTGTTTTGGCACTTTAATAAACAAATCTGACATGGGAGTATTTTTATAGACTCTATTCTGGGAGGATTGTTAAAAATATACATTTTTATTTGGTGTGTTTAATTGTCATTGGTTACGAGCCATACTGTCATTAACTTTGCTGATGAAGATTTTGAAAGTTGAATCTTACAGTTTTTGGAAATATTGGATGCCACACCAGGCCTGCATACTGTTTTTAAGAATGGACTTTTTAAATGCACTCAGTTCCCTCTGTGGGTCTCTTCTTTTTGTCTTTTTAGAAGGAGGCTCTAGTAAGAAGTGGGGTCCATCATCACAACAGCACCAATAGCATAATGCATTCCTCAGAAAGAAAGAGACTGTGTCCAGATTTACATAGCTGGAACAATAACTTTTCCTTTTTTATCATGTACCTTCCAACAGGCCAATTTTAGTTCTAAAGGCTAAAGAACTGTTGTATTTAAATCAATAACAGGAGCCATTCCACTTCTGAAGCAAGAAGAGCCAGCCACTGATGCACTAGTCAGAGAAGCTGACAACACCAGTTCTGATTTCACACTAGTATTGTGTCACCTAATAAACAGGATGATGTTGAAGTTAATGGGAGGGGGCAGAAATGGAGGATATCAGTGAGGAAGTCAATAATGAGGAAGAATAGGAAAACATATAGTGTTAGAAAATTAAGGACAAGGGGCAACAAAATATTGCTGCCTATAAAGTACAGGGTGGAACCTTGCAGACCTGATAAAAATATTTTTGAATATAGAGTGAAGCCAAACTCGCTCTACCCAGCTCTTATGATCTCTTTCATAGCCCTATTTGAGAAGCACAACATGACACAAGGAGTGAAGGGATTACATTAAGAAAACTAGAAATATATGGAATGTTAGGATTTAATGGTCAAATGCTCAGATACTTTTGCTGATAAGTTCATAAGTCCTGATTCTCAGGTACACTTAGGCCTCTTTTAAAATCACTCTTATCTGTATTGCATTACAAGAGCCTAGGAGTCTCCATCATGGATCAAGATCCCACTATACTAGGCACAGTAGAAGTAGTTCCTTACCAGAACTCTGGCAGTGTGAAGGAGCCTTAAAGTGGGTGCAAGTGTAATTTACACCTGAATCCACATGAAACCCACTTGATTTCTTATACGTACACAACATTGAAACCAACAGTGGGTTTTTATTTGTTCCCACTTGTAAGGTTTCTTGGTCCTTCTAGAGCAGTGTAAAATGGCCTAAATGTAAATGAAAATCAAGCCCACAAAGTATTATCCCCACTTGTGTCAGATTCTGTAGAGTGCTGGAATACATTTCCTAGTTTTTATTTTATTTTTTTTGTGGGGGGGGGAGGGGTCTGTAATGGAGGTACCTCCTAGTGGTGGGGTGTAGTATTGCAGGCCTTTTCTCAGCCCTGGCACCCCCTGCAGGCTGCTGGCTGACCTTGGTGGGTCTTCAGTGGCTTGGCCCTCTGGACAAATCATAGTCCAAATACACTCCTTCTGGGGTAGTAAAGAGTACAATAAATCAGTCTATTTGTCCTCAGTAGAGTCTTCAGCCCCAGCTCTTGGACCTTTAAATTCAGCCTTTGGTTTGGGCTCTCAAATAAGCCATCCACTTTTGGAGGTTTATGCCACTGTGGCTGGTAGGGGAACCCAGACCTGCCTACTCTGAGTTTCAACCCAGGCACCTTATAAACAGCTCAGTTTCCATTCAGTGCTGCTTCTTCCCTTGGCCTCTTCCTACAGGTCCCTTATAGCTTCATCGTCACCCCGGGGTTAAGTTCCTTAGGGCCTTTCTCCCTGCAAACCCAGCTTAAGCAAATGCAGCTGGAAACTCTGGCTATCCCTTGATCTCCTATTACCAGAAAGCAGCACCCTTCCTCTCCCCTTTGTTCCCAGCCAGGAACTGAGTTGCAATGCCCCTGCAGCAACTTTTGTCTGAGCCTTTGGGCTCTGATTGGCTGCTTCCATGAGTCCTCTCTAGGCAGGACTGGAGGACCCACCTTCACTGCTCCTTGTCCATCACTTCACTGTTTCCTGGGGCGGTGTGTAGTCGGACCACTGGGCCTCTGGTAGAGAGCCACAAAGGCCAAGTACAGACCATTACCAGATCATACAACCGCCACCAAAATTTTAGCTCCATTTTAATTAGATGGAAGACAGTTGATCTCTGCATGGTTTTTTCACATATGTAATAATACTTTTGCTGTAGATATCTACATTCATTTTAGGCAAGTCTAAAAAAGAATGTTGATTCCAGAATGAAATCTTAGGTGGATCTTCAACATAGTTTTTTCCTCCCCATAACTCCCATTTTCCTCCCCAGTTCCCCATTGGAAAAAAGTATATGAGAGAGAGAAAGTGGGGGTGGCGGCGGGGCGGGGAGAGAATCAGAAATCTGTCAAGATGAAAGAATTCATTTTGAAAAAAATCTCACTTCAAATAAATATTTTTGTCAAAATAGAAAAAAAAAGGAAAAGTTTCAAACAAAATAAAAACAGTTTTCTTTCTAAATGTTTCATGAAAAAAAAATTGCAATAATCGTTTGCAGGCATTCACAACACCTGTGTACATGACAAAAAACAAATGATCAAACATTTAACTTAATAGGATGAAAGTTTTATAAGGGCTGGCCTGATGAAAATCAAAAGCTTTGCTTTCATTGAGGATGGTGGTGTAAGAGGGACAACAATTAACTCAGTGACATATCTAATAGGATATGTTCCATCGAGTGTCCAGAAAGTGAAGAAAAGAAACTCTATAAATGTCTCCTTTCATCATGTACTCCATATACTACAATGAGCCAGAAAATGGGCTGTGGTGTTGCACCCTTTTGCAACACAACTGGTACAAAGCAGCCTTTACACTGGTGTATTAAGCTACCAGCAAAGGGATATCTTCTGGTGGCATAGGGCCAATGTGATGCCTCTTCATCCTCTCCAGCTACTGGCATAAGAAAAAGGGTCAAGGCCAAGACACCCATGTGCCACAATGATCCAAAACCATTGGGGCCACTGGCATCCAGTACAATATGCAGCAAAATTAGGCTGCTTTGACTTACTCTAAGGACTGGGGGGAGGACTAGCTCAGTGGTTTGAGCATTGGCCTGCTAAACCCAGGGTTGTGAGTTCAATCCTTAAGGGGTCCATTTAGGGATCTGGGCCAAAAAATGGGGATTGGTCCTACTTTGAGCAGCAGGTTAGACTAGATGACCTCCTGAGGTCCTTTCCAACCCTGATAGTCTATGACTAACCTTGTGTACAGCTGACCCAAAAACAAAGGACAAAAATGGTTTGAAGCCACCTCTGCATTCCCCCTGCTGAGTTGTATTGTGCCATCAAGAATCTGAGCCACCATCTTTCTATATAATATATATATTTCATTGCTCAGGATTTCAACTCTTTGAGTTGTAGTTATGGGGAAAAAACATATACATCATGGCTTTTCTTGGAGTTGTGTTTGATGGTTTCTCTTGTTTATACTACATTGACACATATATTGGGAACAGGAAATCTGAGTGCTTCCATGCATTGATAAAAAGTTCTTTGCAATAAAAATAATCTCACACGTCAAAGACCAATTGTTAATGGATTAAACAGTTTCCCTTGACTCTGGAAAAATGTCTTTTTCTTAATCTTGGGGAAAAAATGAGACACCAACACTCTAATGCCATTTCCCCAAATCTTGAATCAACATGAAGGTAGAGGCAACAGTAAGAATGTATTAGCACCACATGAATAATAATAAATACAGCAGATGATATAGGCATTTATTCTCTCCCTCATTGTGTTACACTTTGCAGGAAGTATCACGTAATGCAAAGAAGCTGCCTTAAATGTGTTAAAGCAGCAGTTTAGTTATTTTTCATAAAAAATTATAGCAGCTTTATACTACTTACACTTCTGGGAGCACATTGTACATGGAATACATTTTCCTGGTGACATATGAGCAAAATGATTGTTCACAAAGCTGCAAATCTTAAGTCAAGAGGTTATGATATTTACGATAGGTGCCTCAATAGAAAGCTATCTGCTTGGGAGAAGAAGTGTTTTGAGACCAATCTTTTCTCATTTAAGAAGGTCTCATATAGACGTTTTAAGATTTTTCCAGTTTTTAGAACATTTTCTTGGTTGTTTGGGGTGCAGAAAAATTGAGTTTTCGATTTCATTACAAACTCAAACCATGGCTCAAGTTAATGAAGCATCTGGTGAACACAGGCCAAGTCTTGAACAGATCCTGGGCTAATATGCGGCTTTGGGGTGGAAAACAGGAAAAACAAATTTTACAGTGATCCAAGGACATCTTGATGGTAACTGGCAGATGGCAGAGTGGTACATAAGGGTTACAGGGAGCACCTGGGTCTGGAATCTACATATTACTCCCCCAAAGAATGCCCTTTAAAGTCTCTACTGAAAGCCTGTATCACTATGGTCATTGCACAGTGTACATACAGAAAATGAAGAGTTATGTATATTTACTAAAAATTACATTCGCTAGGTATGAGAGTTAAAATTAATCCACATGCTCCTGCTAGGCAGGGTGGTAGAGATGCTTATCTCACTCTTGTTGGTCATGTGTAAATTGAGTATTGTATAGTTTACAATAAATACCCAATTACATTCTGAGCAAATTGCTAAATCAATAGACTGTGGGGGCTGCAGGAAAAAGAAAAATAGCAAGGGTTATCCTGTTTCGGAGTAAGACAATGAACTTTTGAAGCTATACCTGCAGTGCAGATGAACCCCCAGTTATTTGTTCAGTCTATGAGGACAAACAGCCAGCAGGCTTGATTTTATGAGAAGGAATCACAGCCAAACTGGTTGAAAACACTGGGGAAAGGATAGGGTAAGCTAACTTGTAAGAAACAGGGGGAAATGCCTTATGGGTTATGTTTAGCTTTTAGAAAGCATTTGTGATTTTGTTTTATATGTAACCATGTATTTCCAGTATTCTTACTTTCCATCACTAGAATCTCTATCCTTTGACAATAAACTTATTCTTGTTTCCTCTCTTTCTCAAATGCTATGTGTTAAGTAGCACAGTGATCCGTCGAATCTTGTAAGCTGGGGTGTACTATTCTTTTGGGAGTAACAAATCTGGTCTCTATGTGTACAGTGGTATGGACCTGAACACTCCAGTGGGACTCTCAGAGGACTCAGAGGTTGTTTGTGCCCATCACTAACCTGTAAACAGGAAGCAAGGCCTGCTGAGATGCCCCTGCGACGTATCACATACATGTTTTCTACCATTGACAGTTTTGTGCTTTGAAAGTTAAGAGTTTGTTGGAACCTGTACAAATTGCCAAATTCCACACAACTCTCGCTAGGAAGGACCCCCAAGCTACTTCTTGCTCACACTTGGTTTCAGAATTTTATCCAAGCTTAAGCCATGCAAAAGCTTGCCTTCCACTTATTTCCCCCAGCCATGAGCATTATACTGAGTAACCAAAGATCTGACTTTCACAGGGCTCAATTGTGTGCTCTACAGCACAGCTGTGTGGGCTACCTTCATCACTGTGGGTGGGTGAGTAGTCACCACCGCCTCATCTTATGCAGGTGGGTGGAACTTTGACTTCACCCCCACCTCATGCACCAGGACACACGGCGGAGTCAAAGCAGAGAGGAAAGCAACCCTGAGCCTGCCCTTGTAGTAGCTCGATTACTTCCCCCACCAGAGTAAGGCACAAGGAGGAACCATGTTGTGACTGAGCCACAGTCTGATTCCTGCCATCCTCCTAGGCAGTGCAGTTATGTGCTGCCTCTTATTCGAGCTGCATTCAGTCCAGCCCATAGTGAAGATTTTGCATCTTTACATAAGTGGGTCAATAACATATTAGCCTCCAAAGTGACTCAGAGGTAGGTTCTCATCCTGGATATACTAATTAAAACATATTAAATAATGAGCATTACTACAGTCAGATTACTCTTACAATTTCCTTTTTATCTATCACTTTTCCAGGGGTCTAGGAACCAGGGACTCTTGAATTCTAACCATGGCTCTACCAATGACTTGTGTGACTTTGGATAAGCTTCTTATCCCATTTCTGCCTCAGTTTCTCCAGCAGTAAGACAGGGATGATAATACCCTACTACTTTGGATAATCAGTTAATGTTTTTGCACAGAGCTCTGAAGACGTAGTCCCCAGGTGTACAGAGTGTTTCAGAAAACACCCAGTTTAGACAATTCCCTGCATCATGAAGTTTATAATCCAGAAGTGGTTGGGCACATCACAACACATCAAATGGATGAAGGGTAAGACGACAGCATCTTCATCTATCTGAGATGGGAGACTAGGGAAACAAAGTGGGTTCTAAGCAGCAGATATGGAGAGAGGAGAATGGGCCTGTGCAGCTACCAGGCAAGAGTAGGGGGAAGCATGTAAAAAGGCATGTAAACAATTACATGGCTATTTTTAAATAACTATCCCCAAATTAGGCTGCTGGAGAGGTGGTTTCTTTTCACCCTTCAATAGGCGATCCTAGTATAACTCAGGAACTAAGTCTCAACTGAGCAAAATGTCTGTTGATGTCAATTTGAACATTGAGTAATTAAAGACTACAGAATTTAACTCTTTGACCACAGACTGAGGAATCACCATCTTCATGTCTCAAACTAGTTGGGAACATTTTGTTTAATTTAATAGACAGGGCTGTGATTTTCTTTTCCCCAATTTAGAAGGATGAAAGGAATTTTCAGCAAAACAGACTAACTAATGAGTGGGAAAGTTAGCTCATTAGCTACTAATAGCTGGGTAGAGGAAAGGCTGGGGACAATTTATGTTTATTTTTTTAAAAATCTAATTAGATTAAAAAGAATAAGACACAAAACTAATAAGACTTTTGCTTATGTGTGTTTCATCCCTTTCCTCTGCCTGTAAGTTTTTGGGGATAAGGTCTCTGTTTTTATATGTATCTGTAATGCATCTAGCTCATTTTGTGTGCTACAGCAATGTACATAATGATCATTAGTAAGAGGCTATATACAAAAGATGGGCAAGAAGCTAGGAAGGAGAAGCAGTGTGATCTAATGAGCATAGTACTGAGAGACCTGGTTTCTACCCCTGACTCTGACTGATTTTGCCTAAGGTCACACAGCAGTCACTTCACCTGTGTGTGCTTCTTCTGGTTCCCCTTCTGCCTCCAGTCTGCTTATTTGCAAACTCTTCAGGACAGAGGTGATCTCTTTACTATGTCTCTGGAGAGTGCCTAGTACAATGGGTCCTAATTTCAGTTGGGGCCACCGAAGCATTGCTGTAATATAAATGATGATAGTGATGTCACTGTTATTATCAAGTGGTTTATATGTGCAGTAAAGTCAGTTTCTTGTGACTTAGTTTAAATTACAAAAAAAATAAATCAATGATTCCACAAATGCAATCAAGTCAACGTTCTTAGTTTAAATTCCCATCTACATGCATTCTGTTAGGTAGCTTGGGTTTTTATTAGTACATATTCAGGGATATATGTGCTTCATCTTAAGATGGTTTCCAGTGACAAACAGCCCATGTAGGGGTGAGCAGTGGTGTGGATAAAAGCGGTGCAAAATTCAAGTTAATGAGTATTCAGTCAGCTAAACACATTTAACCCCATTTTACAAGTTTGATTAAGTTTTCATGTGAGCATTTGCATTCAGGTATACACCTTTCTTACGTGGACAATTTCAATCAGACAAATGCAACCTAGGGATTGCAACTAGTTACTAGACAATAAAATTCATCTGGTGAGCTGCTGATTGATCAGCCCATTTTCATTTTGTTTGGCCTTGCCTGGGAATTAACAAGACCAATACTTTCAGCTCTTGAAAGGGTTCACAATCGATCTGCCCCTTGATGGAAAGCATTGTGGTCTGTGTTTCTGAGGAAGAGTGCCTTCATTCTTAGCATCATAATGGGAACTGGAGTGGGAAAGACTGGAACAGTGTCAGCAGTAGAGAATAGGGCCCAAATTCACTGCTCCCAGGAGTAGGCACCATGCCATTGATATACTTCTGTTCACACCAGCTGTTCATGTGACCCAATTAATTAAATAGTCGAGACATTTATCACTTTTTTTCCCTTTGCCATCTTTAAAGAGTGGTTATAGTTAGAAGGCAAAATGACTCCTTATGCTTTGTATCTGCTCCCAGGCCATCTGAGCCATAGCAGTTTAAA
Organism: Lepidochelys olivacea; assembly: GCF_965140295.1. Taxonomy (NCBI): domain Eukaryota; kingdom Metazoa; phylum Chordata; order Testudines; family Cheloniidae; genus Lepidochelys; species Lepidochelys olivacea. The sequence continues at coordinate 35,472,796 of NC_140411.1, read as the reverse complement.
TTATTGACAAAACCAAGTTTTGCCTATTGCAACAGCTTTGGTAATTATCCCTTTCATACATAGAACACGCTACAGCACTCTGGGCTTAGGTTGATACCAAACTGAATAATGAAGCGGTGCTTCTCTTACTTTACCTATGAGTCAGATCCCCTGTTGCTGTCGAGCAGTGGTGTTCCATTGATTGCAATGGATCAGACACTACTTTATACCAGCTGAAGATCTGGCCCTACCTGTATTTTACCATGATTCTTTCTGGACTAAACTTTAAACTAGCATCACTTAAGTTACTGCTGGGAGACAAACAGCAAGTCTTTCACAACAGGAGCATCTTTCTCCTTCATGTCCTCAATTTAATTAATTAACTTAAACCAAAACTATTTCTACCTTTCCCATCCCCTAACACCAATTTGTGGCCTATCTATGAGTGAAAGCAATGCAGTAGAGTTCCTCCCAATGTTAGCATATGGATTTGTATTACTGTATCACCTAGAGGCCTCAGCTGAGATCCAAGCCCCTCTGTGCTACACACTGTACAAATACAGAATCCAGGCTGGCCTCTTCCCTGAAGTGCTTACAGTATAAATAGACAGGGTAGAGTGGAGAGGAAACAGTGTAGTAAAGGACAGTCACGTTATTTCTGATTCATTATACATCACATTTGTATACTGTATTCCACCCACAAACTATCATAAACACTCCTTTTAATTAAGAACCATCATCCCATTTAAACGATGAGAGAAAAAAGAGTCAAAGAAGTTTGGGGACTTGCCCAAGGTTACCCAGGAGGTCTCTCTCAGAACCCTGATCTCCTGCCTCTCAGACCTGAGCTTTCGACTTACAAACATCACTTCATCATTAGAGTCCTCACTTCCTTCTCTGCAGTCAATTCTCATTCAAGTTTTTCAGACAGCACACCTGTTACTCAGACATATGACTGCCTACATCAAGCGCATTTAGCTCAGTAACTCAAGTTGCTGTAAATAAGAACCTTCACAAAAAGGTAAATTATTTTTTCCCCCACAGGCTGCATATATTTAATAGATTTTGAGAGCTTTCCCATTTGCAAGATAGCCTCCAACGCTGAGATTTAAGCTCCCACAAATGACAACATATATTGCTCTTCACTTCAGAAACCTCTTGTTGTACTCAAGAAGCTCTCTCAAATACAGTAGTTTCACACTGAAAAACTCAAGAACGGGCATGAAGTCTCTCTTCTCCCAGAGTACAAGGGATTTCTGGTAGTCCTATGTCTTTTTAGATAAAAATGACATCAAACTACTTCCTAATTAGCAACAATTTTTTTTATTTGTATGATCATCATAAGACAGCACAAACACTTTCCATTATTAGACTTGTTTTCATTTGATTATAATTTTGCCAAATTTTAACCATTCAGGCTGAAGTTTCTCATGCTGAGTGTCTGCCCAAGCCTGAGTTGTTTTGTAAAGCTTTAGCTATAACAGCCCAGCCATTTCTAATAACAAGATTAGGGAAAGATGCATTGTTTTGTCCCTGCTAAAAAAGTGTTCGTATGTCCATTCCTCCAGTGCCCCCATGTTTTAGAGCAGGAATAATCTGAATCGGGCAAAGAAGTGATTTGACCTGACTATACTAATGCCTGACAAATGCCCTAACTACCAGGCTATTGACTATTCTGGGGTGGATTTCATTCCCCCCCCACACACACACACACACTCGAAAGGTCTGGTTTACCCACATTGAAACAATACAATTTTTGAAACCTTAAAGTTGTGTGAAATGGAATTTTTGTTTTCTGCCTAGCCCTATTTGAGACACCTTGAAAGGATTCTATTTTCAGAAATTTTGAGCACCCATCCTCCTCGGGGCAGTGAGAAACAAGCTTCCTTTGAGGTATTTCTAACTGTGCAAACAAAAATCTGGATAGGCAAAAATCACTGGGCATTTCTGAAAATCTTGACCATACTAAAAGGAAATGTCAATCTTAAATTTCAGGGAAAATGAAGACGAGTGAAACAATGCAAAGGAATGAGGGTGGAGGTGGTAATAGGAAGACAATGATGTTTATCATAGACCAGCTGGGTGCACAATTTGTAGGTATAGAAGATTTCTGGTTAATTAAATTCAGTATGTTTCAAAGGTCACAAACAGATTTAATCTCCCACAGCAAACCTACTCCCAGAACATTACTAGCGTCCCAGCTCACACAGCATTTCCAGTCACAGTCAGCCCTCAGTCAACTTTCATCATCACTCCCATTCCGCAGAGACAACAATGAGACATGTAGGTAGGCCAGATATCCATATGTCCCATGAGTATCTAGATACATGAAGGTGAAAGTCAAGCATCTTCAGCCACCCAAGAAATTCAAGTATTTTAACTTGGTAAAGTACATCTGATTGAATGGCAGCCTTTTTACTTGGAAAAACCTGATAAAAATCAGAGTTTACATACATGTTTAAGTGATAAAATTCATTTTCAAATAATGGATTTCCCATCCAAAAATCTTAAGTATTACATACTTTAAAGATAATACTCTCATTACACCTCATATGCAATGAAAATTCATTCTGGGATCATAGAACTCTCCATCGTATTGTCTATTTATGGAGTTAAAACAATCAAAATACAGCCCCAATCCTGAAATTGGGTCCATAATGGCAAACATGAGAAACCACACAAAGCCCCATTGAAATGGGGTTATATAGACACCAATGTCCACCTGTACAGATGCAACTTCATTACTGGGGCCTTGGTTTTATTCCCGAACATTCCCATTTATGGATCTGAGCACTCAGAATTTTGGAAAAACATCCGCTCAGATTATATGAAATTGAAATCTTACAAAGTTAGCCACACTAATTGCCTCATTTAAACTGTGCTAGACAGAATTGCACAAGTTCCTTTAGTGCTGGAAATCGCCACCAGCAGCACATATCAAGAGCCTTGAAAAATGCAAGCTACAGACACATTTGTTCCAGTCATTTTCCAGAGTCCTTTAAAATATATTCAGCTTTCTTTAAATGCCTTTTCACAGGCATTGATAATTTTGTTTGAAGTTCACAATATGTAAGTCTTGCTTGCAGCAATCTAATATAGTTTAAATACATTGAAAAAAGTTTCCCCCCCGGCAAGAATATTTGTTAACAAGAGAAATCATAGCTAACCACTACAGGGCATGAATGTTCAGAATGGATTCCCTACCCCATTATTAGCACTGTGCCCTTTTTACTCCTTATCATGTTTGTCTGATTACACAACACCATGATTCTAATCACTTCAAGGAGTCGACGGAGACCTGTGCATATGAGGCACCATGAGGTAAGGTCCTTCATGGGTGACAAGCCAATGAAAATGTATACCCAAAGAAGGCCATTACATAATTTAACCTAGACAATGAGTATCAAATTTTGCATTTTAAATATCTTCTTGAAAAACATTTCTAGTTTTCTTCATAGCAATTGCACATACTCTTTATTGTAGATTTGCATTATGTGGCCTGTGGTGCTATATTACAGTATGCTTGATTTCCTTCCACTCTCATCAGCTCTTATTCCTTTTTCCTCTGTTTTTGTCATTTTGACTTTTACTGAACTGCAGAGTAAGTTACTACTCAACATGAGTAAAGGTGTCAGAATCTGGCTCTACAATAGCAGTATTTCTGAAGGAGCAATTCCAATAGAATTGCGTATACAACAGTTCATTCAGGGTCTGAGTGGTGACTGACTGAAAATAAGAACTGTTTCTGGAATTGTGCTTTTCTAAGATTCTTCCCTACCTTGACCACAAAGTCCACAACACCATAGTGATTTATGCCTTCCAGTTTACCATACCATTCTTTCTAAGCTCCTTGTCCAAATATTTGGAACCTGGAAAAATGGGAGAAGATTCCTAAATGGTACATTCTGGACTGGTTGCAATGACATCAGGCCTGGTGTTCCAGAATGTTCTGTTGTGCCAGTGCTTGTTTTTTCTAAAAGCATCTTCCCACCTTGACTGTCAGGAGGAACAGGTCTTGGGAGTGACGGGAGAAGAATGAAATTTCTACACAGGAGTATTACAGTAACAAAGTAGTTGTTTTTTTCCAAGGTGATTACTGACCTTTGGTGGAGAAACTGAGAAATCCTCCCCTTAAGATGGAAGTTAGAAAAGGCAAAATCCTCAAAATGACTGTTACGTTCCCCTCTGGAGTTATCTGGACCAGTGATCTGCTAGGTCACTCCAATCCTAGACTCGGGGAACCAACTTTACCCTGCTCTGCTGTGAGAATCCCCCACTCCTGGGCTGTTCATGCACGGCCTCCAGTATGTAAGCTGTTCCTTGGATTGTGCAACCAAATGACACTAGCCAATATCTCCAGTCCCAGACACAACCCTAGGAACCTCCGTCTTGCAGTGTCCAATTATGCCCACTGGATGCTGAAACCTTTTATGAGCTTGTCAATTTAACAAAGAAATTGACATGTACCAGGTTTGTTATCTCAAGGAGAGTCTCTGACATGCTTCAAACCAAACACACTGCTTCAGGTAGAATAAACAAACAAATTTTATCTCTGAAGTTAATAAATGTAAGTGATTATAAGTCAAAGCATAACAAGTCAAATTTGGAAAATAAAATAAGAACAAAACACATTCTAAGCTGATCTTAACACTTTCAGTGCCCTTACAAACTTAGATGCTTCTCACCACAGGCTGGCTGGTTGCTCTTCAGCCAGGCTCTCCCCTTTGATTAGTGCTTCAGTTGCTTGGTGTGGTATCTGCAGATGGAGGTGGAAGGGAGAGGAAGAACATAGCAAACAACTCTCCCTTTTATTATGTTCTTTCTTCACTCTTGGCTTTGCCCTCCCCCTCGTCAGAGTCAGGTGAGCATTGCCTCATCGCAGTCCCAAACTGACCAAAGGAAGAGGGGTGACTCACTTGAGAGTCCAACAGATCTTTTTGTTGCTGCCTAGGCCAGTGCCCTTTGTTCCTGTGAGGCTGGGCTGGGTTTCTCCCATACATGCCCTGATGAGGTGTGAACTGCCTCTCTGCTTTTGGAGAGTTTTTGCCTGGGCTTATGAAGACACATTTTCAGCCCCATAACTATATACATGAAGTTAAAACCTATAACATTACTATAACATTGCTGTAACAACAATTACTATAACATCACTATAACAACAATGCTCAGTGCATCATGAGCCTTCCGAAGACACCCAACATGACAAACTTAGCATTGGATACCACACAATCATCTTACAAAGATGAACATGGGGGTGCTGGGTGTTCCCCCCGAGGTACAGAGCATCACAGAAAACTGTTCTTTGTTAGAGAAAGGCTCAAAGAGCTGCCCTGATTTGCAAACAAACAAACAAAAAAACAAAAACAAACAAACCACCCAAGAGGATTTAAATAGGCAGAAGTTAAAGGAGGCTGTTAATAAATGTTCTGTTGTTTTAACTCACTTATCCTATTTTGACTATCAATTAATATGTAGCATATGTATAAGCTATAACTATTTCATTTGGTAGAAGTACTTATGGGGGTGTAAGTATTTGGGGGAAATAAATGATAGGGATGTGAGAATGTGCCATCTTCTCTGGCATACAAATGTGAAAAATATAATAGGACGTGAGGGTACTCAAAACCTAGAAGAGAGAAAAACAGCAAGCAGCAGCCAGTTGCAAAATGAACACTTTAGAACTGCAGCTGTGTCTTTCTGCACAATATATATACACATCCCTGGAGTGGCATTCCTCTTCTCTAGTAGAGGTGGGTTGGCAGCAGGGCTGGTGGGGGTAGGGCTGGCCATTCACACTGCAGCCACGGGTATGTAGAGGCACGTTCCACATCCTCAGACTTCCCCACACACATTCCCGTAGCCCAGGCTAGGTGTCATCCATTCAGCTGGGCTCCTGAGGTTTGGGCTGCAGTTTATCCTGTCTGCATCCAGAGACCCCCATGACTCCTCTCTGTCTCCCCCTCTAGCTAATCCCAAATCCCCTATAAAACTCTGATGCACCCCAGAGCAGCAATCCCAAGAATACACACAAAAATGATGCTAGATATGCAGGCAGGCTGTCGATCAAAACATGCAATAACTATGAAATGGTTAGTTCAGCAACAGTCCGAACAGCAGACACTTAGCTGCAAGCCCTGAGCAGCTGTGCACATGCACACGCTTGTTTATGGAACCAGGAAACAGCACAAGAATAGGGAGCAGGAAGCAGGCAGGCACTACACACACCAATCATCATATCCCCCTGCTGGTTCTCAGCCATGCGCACAGCCAAGAGAGAAGAAGGCAGTGTTGGTGGTGTCAGTGGTCCAGAAGCAGGGGAGGTGTGAGGCTACTGGGGGAATGGAGACTAGTGGGTGAACATAAAAGGAACCGGGGCTACCGGGGGGCAGGGAGGAGCTGTTGTGAGGAGCAAGAGCAAATCATGGAACAAAAGGGGAGGACAGAGGCCAATGGCAACCTATCCCCTCCTCACTTTTTCCCTACCCAGCAACCCCCAGCTCTCCCCCCAAAACCTCTGGTTACCTCTAATTTCTCCCAAGCTGCCTCTAGGTCCCCACACACACTCACTACCATCTCTTTTTAAAGTCGCAAGGAATAAAGGTCTTACCTGCTTCCACTCCTCCAGCCTTGTGTGGGACATCTGTTGTCAATCCAACAACTTTCACCAGCACTAAATCCATATGGAGTTCTAGTCAAATTATTTGCAAATAAGCAAATTGGTTAATTATGTAATTTGCATAAAAGATCACACACGAAAATACCCAAAATTTGGCAGGTCAGAACTGGTTGAAATTTTCTAAAAATATTTGGAAGAAAAAAATGTCAATAAAAATGCTTGAGGTTTTGACGAGCTCTAATATAATTGTTTAGGTAGGATTTCTGTGCTATAGAATAAAGTGTAGAAATGCCACACATCCTCTACACTCTATGCAGTCTTGTTTCCCCGATGACACTTCCTGCAGAGTAAAAAAACAAAGAAGCCCAGGACTTATAACTAAAAAGTATGTCCTGTAATATGCTGGCACATGGCTTCTGACAACACAAACAATGAATTAGAGTGGTTATATCACTTACCCAACATCTATCATGACAACGTCATTCACAGACATCAAGCACATCCATCCGCCGTCAAAATGATATAAAGAGTAATCTAGATCGCATGCTTTTTTGTTCTTGAGTTCCACAGGGGTGGGATGAGGAGCTCAAGAAGCCCCAGTGGTAAAAATGTAAGTTAAACCACCTGTAACCATGACATATCCTGTTGTAATGAAGAAGGATCTTTCAGTTCTTAAGTTTAGCTCTCACATGCTCCTCATAACAGATTCAGAGACTAGGGAATGCAGATTAAGTTTTCTATCTGCCAAGAAGTGTGCCATCAATCCAGAATATGGTCCCAAACCAGAGGTTGCTGCTGTTTTTTTAGAAAGATCATGACTGATGAACTAAGAAGCTCAATTATTTCACAAGAGGGACATCTTGACCTTAGCTGGCATTTTTGATGTGGCTTTGAGAAAAAATTGTGAAGTAAGCTGTCTTGATAGTTGGCTGCATGCAGTCATGCTGCCAGGGCCCTGTCTTCACACCTAAATACTGGGGCACAATGCCAGCCAGGACTGGAAGGATGGACACTGGAGTTGTCCAGGTTGCACCAGTGACGATACAAACAGCAGAGTTGATCGTTGAGTCCAGCTTGCCACAATGACAACTGGAGCCTCATGCTGTCGCACAGCGTTCAGCAGTAATTAGGTACAGAAATTAGGGCCTTTGTAGGTTTCAGAGTAGCAGCCATGTTAGTCTGTATCCGCAAAAAGAAAAGGAGGACTTGTGGCACCTTAGAGACTAACCAATTTATTAGAGCAAAAGCTTTCATGAGCTACAGCTCACTTCATCGGATGCATGCAGTGGGGAGATATATACACAGAGAACATGAAACAATGAGCGTTACCATACACACTGTAACAAGAGTGATCAGGAAAGGTGAGCTATTACCAGCAGGAGAGAAAAAAACCAAAACCTTTTGTACAGATAATCAAGGAGGGCCATTTCCAGCAGTTGACAAGAATGTGTGAGGAACTGGGGGGCAGGGGGGAGTGAAATAAACATGGGTAAATAGTTTTACTTTGTGTAATGACACATCCATTCTCAGTCTTTATTCAAGCCTAAGTTAATGGTGTCCAGTTTGCAAATTAATTCCAATTCAGCAGTATCTCATTGGAATCTGTTTTTGAAGTTTTTTGTTGAAGATTTGCCACTTTTAGGTCTGTAATCGAGTGGCCAGAGAGAGTGAAGTGTTCTCCGACTGGTTTTTGAATCTTATAATTCTTGACATCTGATTTGTGTCCATTTATTCTTTTATGTAGAGACTGTCCGGTTTGGCCAATGTACATGGCAGAGAGGCATTGCTGGCACATGATGGCATATATCACGTTGGTAGATGTGCAGGTGAATGAGCCTCTGATCGTGTGGCTGATGTGATTAGGCCCTATGATGGTGTCCCCTGAATAGATATGTGGACACAGTTGGCAACGGGCTTTGTTGCAAGGATAGGCTCCTGGGTTAGTGTTGTTGTTGTGCGGTTGCTGGTGAGTATTTGCTTCAGGTTGGGGGAGGGGGAGAGGGGCTCTCTGTAAGCAAGGACTGGCCTGTCTCCCAAGATCTGTGAGTGATGGTCGTCCTTCAGGATAGGCTGTAGATCCTTGATGATGCGCTGGAGAAGTTTTAGTTGGGGGCTGAAGGTGACAGCTAGTAGCATTCTGTTATTTTCTTTGTTGGGCCTGTCCTGTAGTAGGTAACTTCTGGGTACTCTTCTGGCTCTGTCAATCTCTTTCTTCACTTCAGCAGGTGGGTATTTTAGTTGTAAGAACGCTTGATAGAGATCTTGAGACATGAGACTCTCGACTGGATTTCAGAATGTGTCTTCGCAATGTGCTGTCAAAAGAACAATTTTGAAGCCAAGATTTGTCTCCACATGAGTAGGGTAGGTTTCAATCATGGAATCTTAAACGATTCTTTCATTCAAGACTAGATTGTCTTGGGATGCAACAGTAAAAAAAGTAGATAAATGATTATTGAGAGGTGGATCTGACATTAGAAAGAGCAAAATGGATATGCCAAGCAGCAGAACAAACTAAAATAAAATGCCTAGAGAAAGGCACAGAGCACATAACTGAGTACCATAGCTAAACCAGTGAGGAAAAAGTTCACAGAAATTAATCTTTCCAGGGACAGAAAAATGGAAAAAAACAGGAACAGTGCCAGCAATGTGGCAGCTGGCATGAGTATAGGAAAATGGCCAGCATTTAGACAAATATGTAGAAACTGTGGTAAGCCCAACCATTATTCTAAAAAGTGTACATAGAAAGAAGGAATGTGTATTTAAATACAAAAATGGATTCCTCAAGTGAAAAGAAAAGGAGTACTTGTGGCACCTTAGAGACTAACCAATTTATTTGAGCATGAGCTTTCGCTCACGAAAGCTCGTGCTCAAATAAATTGGTTAGTCTCTAAGGAGCCACAAGTACTCCTTTTCTTTTTGCGAATACAGTCTAACACGGCTGTTACTCCAAAACCTGTCAAGTGAAAAGCTATCCTTAAAAACAATAATAGAGGAGGCTGAAAAATCAGAAGATTAGTAAAATGGCATCTATGTGACATATGAGATAGACACTATGGCATAAGTAAATGTAATAAACAGAAATAGAGACAAGTAAGGAACACATAAAAGTGGACAGGTCAAAAGTACCTGTGAAAAACTATGGAAAAACAAATACAGTGCTGGGAGAATGAACACTGATGCATACAAAGGGAAAAAATGATAAAAACAAGAGTCTGTAGTGGTACATAGAGGCAAGCAACCAGTTTTGGGCCTACACATGTGTGAGGCTCTTGGTCTCATTAAGAGGATGTATACCACAGAGAGACAACTTAGAACCAGATATGAAAGTATTAATAGCATGATATGAAGATGTATTCACAGGGAATGGTTGCCTCCCAGTAACATACAAGATGCATCTTCTCCTAATCGTAGGACCTGTGAAAACTTCCACAAGCTTTAAGAATGAGGCTAGGAGAAGAGTGTTATCACTTGGAGAATAGAAGAACTGACATATTACAAATACTCATCAGTGAGCCCAGAGTAAAAAAGGATGGGCTTTACAGTTGTGTATGGACCCTAAGCAGATGAACAAAAATATAAGAACACTGCTACTTGCCCACAATAAGTGAACTATTATCTGATATGGCGGGAACCAAATTGTTCAGAAAATTAAATGCCTCGGCAGAATTTTGGTAGATCCACTTGGACACAGAGCTCCAAGATCTGTACTTTCAACACAACAACATTTGGCAGATACAGCTCCCTAAGACTGCCTTTCAGAATATGTTGGGCTCCAAAAGTATTTCACCATGCAATCAGTCAATGCCAGAGGATCTAGCAGGTGCACAAGTGTACACAAATAGCATAATGATTTGGGGCAGCACTGCCGTTGAACATGGGAATGACTGGAGGGAGTTCTGGAAATGGTGAGAGCTAATAACCTTGAACTGACTAAGGCCAAATGTCAACAGGAATAACAATAGGAACAACATACTTGGGAGAGAACGTTACCTCAGAGAATTTAGCCAGTTGAGGGCAAGGGCCCAGGTAGTGACACGCACATTCTGGAAATGAACGCATGAATATACAGATGGTGTAGATGGGAGGGCTTTGGCTTCCTTGACCATTGGATGCTGTTCTGGGAAGGAGAACTGCTGGGAAGAAATGCGGTTCACCTAACCAAGAAGAGGAAGAGCATCTTCACAAACCAACTTGCCAACCTGGTGAGGAGGACTTTAAACTAGGTTCAAAGGGGGCAGATGACAAAAGCCTATAGTTAGGATACAAAAAAAGGGACCTTAACACAGGGCTAAATGTTGGGGAAGGGAAATGGAAAATTACAATAGGGTCATAGGTGCAACAAGAGGGATAACATTGGGGGAATTTGATCATCTTAGAGGTCTATACACAAATGCCAGGAATAAACAGAAATAACATGAAGTTTTAGTACATTATATATCATGACTGGAATATTGGTAAAGAAGGGTATAACCTGTTCAAGAAGGATAGGCAAGGGAAGAGGTGTTACATTATACATCAAGAATATACACACTTGTTTTACATATTGAATATATACACTTGAAGTCCAGAAGGAGGTGAGAGGTAGAGCAGTTGAAAGTCTCTCGATGAAGATAAAAGGGGGAGGGGAAAGAGGGGCAATGTCATAGTAGGTGTCTCCACGAAATCCGAAGGAGGTAGATACAGTATTTCTAGAACAAATAACAGAAATATCCAAGAGACAAGACCTAATAATAATGGAGGACTCTAGCTATCCAGACATCAGTTGGGAAAGTAACATGCCAAAACATAAAATGTCCAGTAAGTTCTTTGAAATGTCCTGGGGACAACTTTTTTGTTACAAAAAGTGGAGGAAGTAACCAGGGGGACAGCCATTTTAGACTTGCTTGTGACCAGGGAGGAGGAACTGGTTGCAAATCTGAAGGTTGAAGGCAATTTGGATGAAAGTGATCATGACATTTTAGATCTCATGAATTAGAAAAGGAAGGAGTGAAAGCATCAGAATGAGGACTGTGTACTACAAAAACCCTCAGATTTTAACAAGCTCAGAACTGATAGGTAAGGTCCCATAGAAGAAAATCTAAGGTATAGAGGAATTCAGGAGAGCTGGCAGCTTCTCAAAGGGACAATATTAAAGATGCAATCTATCCCTCTACAAAGTAAAAAGAGGAAGAATCATAAGAGGCCAATACGGCTACATCAGGAGTTCTTTAATTACCTGAAAATCAAAAAGGAATAGTACAAAAAGTGAAAAAATGGACAATTGCTAAGGATGAGTACAAAATAGCACAAGCATGTTGGGACAAAATCAGAAAGGCTAAGGCACAAAATGAGTTACACCTATCAAGGGACATAAAAGGCAATAAGAGAAGGTTCTTTAAATATATTGGAAGCACTTCTACTTAGCTGGGAAGGAGAGCTAATAACTGATGATATCACGAAGGCTGAGTTGTTTAATACCTAATTTTGCTTCAGTCTTCACTCATAAAATTAATGGTGACCAGATGTTCAACACAATAACAAGGGGGAAGGAATGCAAGGCAAAATAGGCAAAGAACAGTTTCAAGAATATTTAAATAAGTTAGAAATAGTTAAGTCAGCAGACTCTGATAAAATTCAACTAGGTTACTTAAGGAACTAGCTGAAGCAATTACCTTTGAGAACTCATTAAGGACAGGTGAGGTCCCAGAGCAGTGGAGAAGGGCATATGTTGTAGCTATCTGTAAAAAGGGCCTGGGGAATTAGAGACCAGTCAGCCTAAACTTGGATACCTGGAAAGATTCTGGAACAAAAATATTAAACAATCAATTTTTAAGCACAGAGGATAATAGGGTCATAAGTAACAGCCAACATTGATCTGTCAAAACAAATCATACCAAACCAAACCAATTTACTTCTTTGGCAAGATTACTGACCTAGTGGATGGGGGAAGCAATGGAGATGATATATCTTGATTTTAGTAAGATTTTTGAGAGTCCCACATGAAATTCTCATAAGCAAAACTAGACAAATGTGGTCTAGATGAAACTATAAAGTTGGTAGAAAAACTATACTCAATGTACAATTATCAATGGTTGTCTGTCAAATGGGAGTGGTATGTCTAGTGGGGTCCTGCAGGGATCTGGTACTATTGAATATTTTCATTAATGACTTGGATAATTGAGTGGAGAGTATGCTTATAAAATCTGTAATGACACCAAGGTGGGAGGGGTTGCAAGCACTTTGGAGGACAGGATTAGAATTCAAAGCAACCTTGACAACATAAATTGGTCTGAAATCAACAAGATGAAATTCAATAAAGATAAGTGCAAAGGACTAAATTTAGGAAGGAAAAAATATACAACTACAAATGGGGAATAACTGACTAGGTGGTAGAACTACAGGAAGGATCTAGGTTTTCTTTTCTTCTTATGTGGCATCTCCATTACTGGAGGAATGCAGCGATGGTAGCCCATTCTATCTGATACTCTGCTAACTTCTTTGTGGATAAATAATCCTTTTTATTCACCCAGGATACCACATTATCTGTCTGAGAATTTTCTGCCTCTTTTTCTTCTGAAATCAACTTTCCTTTCCCTGGCCTGTAAACATGCATCACTGGAACTGGAAGTTACAGTGGATCACAAATTGAACATGAGTCAACACTTTCATGTAATTGAAAAAAAAGGCTAATATTTTGGAACGTATTAACAGGAGTGTGATATAACACACGAGAGGTAGTTTGTCCCATTCTACACAGCACTGATGAAGCCTCAGCTGGAATATTGTGTTCTATTCTGGGCCTGGATGCTGCATTTTAGGAAAGATGCAGATAAATTAGAGAAAACTCAGAGGAGAGCAAGAAAAATTATAAAGATTTAGAAAACCTGACATGAGGAATTGTTAAACAAACTGGGCATGTTTAATCTTGAAAATGCAAAGTGATGGGACCCTGCAGTTCCAATCTGGACATCACTTAGTACTGGCAGACTGACAGTCTGTACCTCAGAGTAGCACCCTGGCTCCCCCATATTCACCATGGTGATATGATTATATGTTTTGTACAAAACATACCTTGTGATGTATCATTTTAAAGTCTTGATTTGCTGAGCATTAATATCCTGCTGGACTGTACGTGCAATCATTATATATGAAGGTATGAAGCATTGCTGTATGCGTCACTGAAATATATTGTGAGGTTGGGAACACCCACAACCAGCCTTTCAGATATAACATGGAGTAGCCATGGATAGCCAGACAGCATTAAGGGCTCATCAACACCCGTCAAGGAAAGAATCCACTACCACAGAGGCTGTATACAATGGAGACTGCCTGATCCCCACCTCAAAGCAAAGATCTTTCCAGCAAGCTGGAAGAAAATATAAAAGAGGGGAAGGGACATTACTTGGCCTCTCCTGTCCAAACTCAATACCTGGAGGAATGTCTGGAGGACAAAGACTTCAAACTGGGAAGCTGGTTCCAGGCTGGGGAAAAAAAAAGAGTCACAGCCTGTATATTGAGGATCTGTAACCTGCTTGTACCATCTGTCAGGGTGAGATACTGCTTGATTTAAAGCCTGCTTAGTCTGTAGAACTTAGACTGCAAATTTATTTTTTTTCTTGAGTAACCAAATCTGATCTCTATACCTGCTACTTATAATCACTTAAAATCTCTCAGTAGTTAAAAAAAAATCTGTTTTATATGTTACCTAAAACAATGTGTTTTGGTTGAAGTGCTTGGGAAATTTCAGTTCAGTTTACAAAGACTAGTGTGTGTTCTCTCCCCTTTGAGGGATGAGTGAACTGGATAATGAACTTACACTGGCCAGGCTTCTGACCGGTGCAAGATGGTACAGTTCTGGGGTGTAAGACTGGGAAGCTGAGGGAAGTTGGCTGAAGCCTCGCTATTGATGATTCATGAACAGCTGAGAGATCATGTAACACAGTTGGCTGACCCCTGCCTGTGGATGTCTGTGTAAGTGCAGTGCCTATCAGAGGTCTGTAGCTTGACATCAGCACCACATTGTGAGAGGCAGTCCAGGTTGGTGGATTTGAAGAGCTCAGAGGTCCCACAGTCCAGCACCTCAGGGACCCCATCACAGAGACAGACAGTTCAGAACGTCTGCTCCAGCTGACAATACAGAGCCTTATGATCTGGAACTATCAATAAACATACATGTGAGCATGGTAAAAGTGTTATGTGCTGTATCTCTAGGTATATGGGATGAATTGGAGACAAACATCTGAACATTATATCCTGCAAGCAGTGAAATAAGCAATAAGTAAAGGAGGGGGGAAAACACTCCTCACCTCCCTGCTCCCACTATAAAGTGAGCTCTCAATGAGTCAGGAATGCTCCTAAGAGGGGGACAGATCATGGTTACCACAGTAATAAGAAGGAAAATATTAGAACAAATACAGAAAGGGCATCTGAGAATGACCAAATCAAGGAGGAGAGCTAGAGAAGTTGTGTTCTGGCCACAGATGAATAGTAACATTGAAGAAGTGGTGAGAAGGTGTGGACTGTGTCAGAAATACAGAGATTCTGAGCAGAACGAACCAATTATACCCCATGAACCATTTGCAATTCAACAGGACAAAGTTAGAATTGACATGTTCAGCCTGTGAAGACATGATTACCAGGTTATAATGGACTCCTTTACCAATTTCCCAGAAGTAGTCACACTCGAAGATACCACAGCAGCTACAGTTGTCATACACATTAAATCTGCATTTGCACATCATGGACTTCTTAGAACTGTAATAACTGACAATGGGCCACAGTTCAAGAATAGGGAATTTCTTGAGAGATCTAATCCAGATACCTTCAAGACAATGGATTAGCTGGATATGGAGTACGTATAATGCAAAATATTACAATAAATGAGCTTCCACAGTTAAAAAAACCATATTTTGTGAGAATTTGGCAAGGTCGGCACTAGCAGTCAAAGCTATAGTGACCAAAGAAGAGTCACCTTGCTCATCCACAGTGATCACAGATTAAGGAAAATCTTACGAAGGAATCATAAGCATTGTGCAACATGTCTGACAACTTGGCCAAGACAAGTGAAGTGAAAGCAGACATACAAGGTGAAAACAGTTCACAAACTGACCTGGTTACTGACCGCAGAAAAGGTTACTCACCCTCTGCAGTAACTGTGGTTCTTCAAGATGTGTGTTCCTATAGGTGCTCTAATTCAGGTGCACGTGGGCCCCACATGTCTTCGATCAGAGATTTTCACTAGCCAAAAAGACACAGCTAGCGAAAATCTCCTCTCAAAGGCACATGGGGCACACTCGCATCTGAAGTGGAGCACCCATAGGGCCACTGCTCAAAGAAGAAATGTATTACAGACAGGGCCTTGCCTAATGAGATCTTGCAATACAGCAGATCAGAAAGATAGCTGAAATGCCCTCAGAGACTGATTGAGACGTTAGGTTATGTTTAAGCAACCTGAAGGTTTGCTAAGTCAATTATTCTATTTGTCATAGTTTGTTAGTTCAATTTAATAGTGTGTTAGCTCAGTAAAGGGATCTAAACACAGGGAAGAAGTGCTATAGAGTATGTCCTTCAGGAAGTGTAAAGGATGCCACACTTCCTGTACACTGTAGATGCAAAGAAGCTTAGGACAGGGTAGGCATAGACTGCAGTCACACAGCGTAGTAGAAAGTTTCATTACCTCATTTCTGTACATAGTTCTGTTCATAATAAAGGGTTTATCTTGACACCAGTCTGCTCAGCAGTAAAATATTAAAGTTTGGTCAACCACAGCAACAAAAGCAGCAAACTGCAGTTCTCAGAAATGTGCCTATCCTTCGTTGCCATGGCTAGTGAAGTGATACCGTGATTCACACACAGACCCTCCAGTGATGAGGTGTGTCAAGGTTCCTTCCCCACTCTGAACTCTAGGGTACAGATGTGGGGACCTGCATGAAAAACCCCCTAAGCTTACTTTTACCAGCTTAGGTTAAAACTTCCCCAAGGTACAAACTATTTTACCTTTTGCCCCTGGACTTTATTGCTGCCACCACTAAGCGTCTAACAAATATATAACAGGGAAAGAGCCCACTTGGAAACATCTTTCCCCCAAAAATCCTCCCAAACCCTACACCCCCTTTCCTGGGGAAGGCTTGACAAAAATCCGCACCAATTTGTATAGGTGAACACAGACCCCAACCCTTGGATCTTAAGAACAATGAAAAAGCAATCAGGTTCTTAAAAGAAGAATTTTAATTGAAGGAAAAGTAAAAGAATCACCTCTGTAAAATCAGGACGGTAAATACCTTACAGGGTAATCAGATTCAAAACCTAGAGAATCCCTCTAGGCAAAACCTTAAGTTACAAAAAGACACAAAAACAGGAATATACATTCCATTCAGCACAACTTATTTTATCAGTCATTTAAACAAAACAGAATCTAACACATATCTAACTAGATTGCTTATTAGTCCTTTACAGGAGTTCTGACCTGCATTCCTGCTCTGGTCCCGGCAAGAGCAACACACAGACAGAGAGAACCTTTGTTTCTCCCCCCGCTCCAGCTTTGAAAGTATCTTGTCTCCTCATTGGTCATTTTGGTCATGTGCCAGTGAGGTTATCCTAGCTTCTTAACCCTTTACAGGTGAAAGGGTTTTTCCTCTGGCCAGGAGGGATTTAAAGGTGTTTACCCTTCCCTATATATTTATGACAAGGTGTATGTAAGTACCCAGTTACATACTGTCTGAACATAAATATGATCATGGTGGAGTATGTTCTCCCAGGGACATTAGTAATGATTAACAGCTGAGACAATAGGATTTAAGTGGTGCAATATCAGTCACAGCAGATAATCTCATGCAATATCTTGGAGGACAATATTCTATCGAGTACGTATGGCTTATATCTCACTGTGGGCCCGGGACTGTATGTAACTCCAGAGGGGAGGATTACCACAGCTCATCCAGGAACAAAAAACAGTGTGTGGGGCTCAGGGAGGAGAGGGATTGTGATTAAGGTGAATCATTTAAATAGTAAATATGTCCAGAGAGGTACCACCCCCGGGGAAACTTGCAAATACTGGTTCATTCTAGGTTTTCCAGATACCAACAGGCACAGGCTGCATTTAAACAGACTCAGTGCCTTCTTTCTTACTCAGCAAATGGGGGACAGAACCTTGTGTGCAAGGAGGGCCCCAATCCTTGAAGAAGAGTTGGAAGGATTTTGGCCTAGTAGGGTCACATGAGACTGATGGGTGTCTCCTGGTATGGTTAGTGTGAGTTTAAATCTGCTTCTTGTTATTATGTTTTCTCTGTAATGCTTTAACTAAGAATAAAGGAGCTTGCTAAGAAAAAACTATGTGGTAACTGCTGGCAGTATAATGTTCAGAGCCCTAGGAGAGAAAGCAAAGCACAGGTCCTCACCATTAGACAGACTGGCGTGCTGGGGTATCAAGGAGGGCACTGTGCAGCCTTAAAACCTCTAGTCAGAAGGGCGTGGGACAAGAATCCCTGCCCAGGGAGAGGTGACAGCTCTACCCCTCCTGGAGTTGATTACAGGGGGGGAAGATACACCCATCTCTGAACACAACAGCACCCCATTGCTGATTCCCCATTTACAGAAGTTCACCAGTGTTGCTGGTGGTTGATGTTCTAATGCTGGGCCTAGATCCACACAAGAACAGTCAAACATAGTCTTTGTCATATGGAGGTATGTCAGGTAGTCACTGTTAGGCCAGCCTTCTTAACTAGTATCCCACTGAGACCTGAGTGAATGGTAGGAAAAATTATTCATAAACATTTAGCAGCTTTAGAACTTCATTTCTGATGATGGTTGCACCCCTTTTTCTTAGTTAAGAACATAAGAACAGCCATATTGGGTCAGACCAATGATCCACTTAGCCCCATATCCTGTCTTCCAATGGCCAATGCCAGATGCTTCAAAGGGAGTGAAAAGAACAGGGTAATTATCAAGTGACTCATTTCATCACAACATTTGGCAGTCAGAGGCCTACAGCCACCCAGAGAATGGGGTTGCATTCATCACCATTTTGGCTAATGGCCATTGATGGACCTATCCTCCATGAACTTGTCTAATTCCTTTTTAGCCCATTTATACTTTTGGCTTTCACAACATCCCCTGGCAACAAGTTCCACAGTTTGACTGTGTTGTGTGAAGTATTTAATTATGTTTGTTTTAAACTTGTTGCCTATTTTAATTCTATTGAGTGACCCCAGTTTTTTCATGGACATACATATGAGCAAACTACTTTCGAGATAGTCACTGAAGTTAAATTATTAAACTTATTTCTGTGACAAGATTTAATTAATTTAAATTAATTATTAAATAATTTATAAAGGCTAGGCCATCCAGGCAAGGAACGTAACTAAGTCCCATGATATTATTTCCAATCTGGCATCTGGGCCTGGTTTAAGTCAAGAAATATTCAAATAAATAGTCCCAGTGAACAGTTTGTCAGCAGCCCACAAGCTGAAATCTCAAAGCAATTTTTTAATGAAGTCACAAAAATATTGGTGAGTAATTGCAAACAGAGAACAAATTAATAATTGTCAGAGTCCATTTAGGAAAGAGTACACAGAATAAAGTGATTATTCTGAATTGTTTACACAGCTACAGTCCCAGTAGTGAGTAAAGCTAGGTGTGACAGATTCTTGGTTCAAGTTCTGCAAATTGCAGAAAGATAGAAACCTCATATGTAGCTGCTTCCTATTCATGCATTATTTCCAACTGCCCTGCCTACAAGTGCTGCAGCCCTGGTTCCCTTTAGGCAATTAAGCATGAAAGTCAAAGCCAGAAGATACAGCAGTTTGAACTGTCAGACTGGTCTCCATTTTGGAAATGAATGAAGGCAAAAGATTCTGGGATCTACATAAGAAATCGCAGAGTTCTAAGTGACCAAATCATTAAAAAAAACCAACAACAATAAAAAACACTTAATAATCCTCCAATCTGGCAGCAGCAGTTGGAGCAGTCAGGGATTGCTATCCTGATTTTCTCAGTATGCACTGAAACACGATTCGGTGGCATGCTTTGTGTGGCTATACATACAGTAGAACCTCAGAGTTACAAAACACCTCAGGAACGGAGGTTGTTTCTAACTCTGAAATTTACATAACTCTGAACAAAACATTATAGTTTTTCTTTCAAAAGTCTACAACTGAACATTAACTTAATACAGCTTTGAAACTTTACTATGCAGAAGAAAATGCTGCTTTCCCTTTATTTTTTTTTAGTAATTTATATTTAACACAGTGCTGTGTACTGTATCTGCTTCCCCCAATGCCCCTCTGCTACTGCCTGATTGCATACATCCAGTTGCAAAGGAGGTGTGTGGTTGATTGGTCAGTTTATAACTGTGGTGTTCGTAACTCTGAGGTTCAACTGTATAGTGGAAACATGGATAAATTGGGGGGGAAATGTTGTAGTGGAGGCATAACAACGGTATTTGTAAAGCAACAGATGGTCAAATTAGAAACCACTTACACTAAGTCAGTTCTAAATGTTGCATAGATCATCATTTATCAACTGAGCAACACCAGATTTAGGGTAGTAAGTGACAGAAGGCAGAGTTTTAAGGAAAATTGGTTATGTCATAATTAAATTGAGTATGTGTCTTTTCACACGCAAAAAGGGATAGAAAAAATAAACCAATATATCCTTAGACCATGTTAGTCACCGAGTCTGTCCACAGAATGACAATGCTGCACCAGTTTACTCATTTAGTTAAATGGCAAGAAACAAATGGATGAGGCATCACAGACTGTGATATTGTGAACAAAATCAGCAGCTGCCACTAATTACATATTGTAGACACAAAGTCAGATGCAGAGACTTAAACAGAGATATAAAATGGCAATGCACTTGGATAATGAACTGGATTAATGTAGCAACTGAAGTTTATTAAAATGAATCCTTACTGGAAAACCAGAAAAATTAGGAAAAAGAAGTTAAAGTCAGGCAAAGGAGGATAGTAAAGGAGGATGAAATAATACAAGTACAACCTTGGCCAAATCCTACCATTCTTATTCAAGTTAAACTCATGTTGACTTCCATACTTTGAGAAAGGAATGCAGAATCAGGGTAAACGTGTTCAGAATGAATGGGAGCAGCAACAAATCTGACATCTTTACCATTTAAAAAGTGATTTTTAGATGAAGGCTATGTGACGTTGCACTTCATATGCTTTATGAAAATATGCTTATGAATGTGATTATGATGTACTAGAACATGCTTTATGCAGAAGTTCTCTTGTAAGGCATCATTACAAAGCTTATAATCTACCGAGTGTGTTCATCCTATTTGTTTGCATGTATTATTTCTATGTCTGGAATCAGGAGACTAAGATATAAACTTGTATCACTGATGTAAACATATTAACTGGAAAATATCAGAGGGGTAGCTGTGTAAGTCTGTATCCACAAAAAACAAGGAGTCCAGTGGCACCTTAAAGACTAGCAGATTTATTTGGGCATAAGGTTTCATGGGTAAAAAGCCACTTTTTCAGATGCATGGAGTGAAAATTACAGATACAAGCATAAATATACTGGCACATGAAGAGAAGGGAGTTACCTTACAAGTGGAGAACCAGTGATGACAAGGCTAATTCAGTCAAAGAGGATGTAGTCCACTCCCAATAATTGATAAGGAGGTGTCAATACCAAGAGAGGGAAAATTGCTTTTGTAGTGAGCCAGCCACTCCCAGTCCCTGTTCAAGCCCAAATTAATGGTGTTAAATTTGCAAATGAATTGTAGCTCTGCAGTTTCTCTTTGAAGTCTGTTTTTGAAGTTTTTGTATTGCAGAATGGCTACTTTTAAATCTGTTATTGAATGTTCAGGGAGATTGAAGTGTTCTCCTACTGGCTTTTGTATGTTACCATTCCGGATGTCTGATTTGTGTCTATTTATTCTTTTATGTAGAGACTGTCCGATTTGGCCAATGTACATGGCAGAGGGGCATTGCCAGCACACAATGGCATATATCACATTAGTAGATGTGCAGGTGAATGAGCCCCCGATGGTGTGGTTGATGTGGTTGGGTCCTCTGATGGTGTCGCCAGAGTAGATATGGGGACAGAGTAGGCAAAGGGGTTTGATACAGGGATTGGTTTCTGGGATAGTGTTTCTATGGTGTGGTATGTAGTTGCTAGTGAGTATTTGCTTCAGGTTGCGAGGACTGACCTGCCTCCCAAGGTCTATGACAGTGAGGGATCGTTTTCCAGGATAGGTTGTAGATAGTTGAGATGGCCAGCCCTCTGTGGAGATAGAGGCGGTTAGGGACTATTTAGAAAAGCTGGACGTGCACAAGTCCATGGGGCCGGACGAGTTGCATCCGAGAGTGCTGAAGGAATTGGCGGCTGTGATTGCAGAGCCACTGGCCATTATCTTTGAAAACTCGTGGCAAACCGGGGAAGTCCCGGATGACTGGAAAAAGGCTAATGTAGTGCCAATCTTTAAAAAAGGGAAGAAGGAAGATCCTGGGAACTACAGGCCAGTCAGCCTCACCTCAGTCCCTGGAAAAATCATGGAGCAGGTCCTCAAAGAATCAATCCTGAAGCACTTGCATGAGAGGAAAGTGATCAGGAACAGCCAGCATGGATTCACCAAGGGAAGGTCATGCCTGACTAATCTAATCGCCTTTTATGATGAGATTACTGGTTCTGTGGATGAAGGGAAAGCAGTGGATGTATTGTTTCTTGACTTTAGCAAAGCTTTTGACACGGTCTCCCATAGTATTCTTGTCAGCAAGTTAAGGAAGTATGGGCTGGATGAATGCACTATAAGGTGGGTAGAAAGCTGGCTAGATTGTCGGGCTCAACGGGTAGTGATCAATGGCTCCATGTCTAGTTGGCAGTCGGTATCAAGTGGAGTGCCCCAAGGGTCGGTCCTGGGGCCGGTTTTATTCAATATCTTCATAAATGATCTGGAGGATGGTGTGGATTGCACTCTCAGCAAATTTGCGGATGATACTAAACTGGGAGGAGTGGTAGATACGCTGGAGGGGAGGGATAGGATACAGAAGGACCTAGACCAATTGGAAGATTGGGCCAAAAGGAATCTGATGAGGTTCAATAAGGATAAGTGCAGGGTCCTGCACTTAGGACGGAAGAACCCAATGCACAGCTACAGACTAGGGACCGAATGGCTAGGCAGCAGTTCTGCGGAAAAGGAGCTAGGGGTGACAGTGGACGAGAAGCTGGATATGAGTCAGCAGTGTGCCCTTGTTGCCAAGAAGGCCAATGGCATTTTGGGATGTATAAGTAGGGGCATAGCGAGCAGATCGAGGGACGTGATCGTTCCCCTCTATTCGACATTGGTGAGGCCTCATCTGGAGTACTGTGTCCAGTTTTGGGCCCCACACTTCAAGAAGGATGTGGATAAATTGGAGAGAGTCCAGCGAAGGGCAACAAAAATGATTAGGGGACTGGAACACATGAGTTATGAGGAGAGGCTGAGGGAGCTGGGATTGTTTAGCCTGCAGAAGAGAAGAATGAGGGGGGATTTGATAGCTGCTTTCAACTACCTGAAAGGGGGTTCCAAAGAGGATGGCTCTAGACTGTTCTCAATGGTAGCAGATGACAGAACGAGGAGTAATGGTCTCAAGTTGCAGTGGGGGAGGTTTAGATTGGATATTAGGAAAAACTTTTTCACTAAGAGGGTGGTGAAACACTGGAATGCGTTACCTAGGGAGGTGGTAGAATCTCCTTCCTTAGAGGTTTTTAAGGTCAGGCTTGACAAAGCCCTGGCTGGGATGATTTAACTGGGAATTGGTCCTGCTTTGAGCAGGGGGTTGGACTAGATGACCTTCTGGGGTCCCTTCCAACCCTGATATTCTATGATTCTATGTGCTGGAGAGGTGTTAGCTGGGGGCTGTATGTGATGGCTAGTGGTGTTCTGTTATTTTCCTTGTTAGGCCTGTCCTGTAGTAAGTGACTTCTGTGTACCCATCTTGCTCTGTCAATCTGTTTCCTCACTTCCCCAGGTGGGTATTGTAGTTTTAAGAATGCTTGATAAAGATCTTGTAGGTGCTTGTCTCTGTCTGAGAATTTGGAGCAAATACGGTTGTATCATAGGGCTTGGCTGTAGACAATGGATCACGTGATGTGTCCTGGATTGAAGCTGGAGGCACGTAGGTAAGAACAGCGCTCAGTAGGTTTCCGGTATAGGGTGGTGGAAGCCATTAAGGTGCTTCAGAATCAATAAACTATAAATGGCTCTTACTTGGAACCTTTCCTGTGTACATGTGGGCCAGCCCAAGAAGAATGGAGGCCAGGGTCTCACAGGACATGTGACTATGTCACATGATGCTGGGATCCATCTTAAATCTGGTACTTTTCCATTTAGAAGGAGGGGTGGGGACCCAGAGAGACAAAAGATTCTCGCCTTGTGCCAAAGCTATAAAAGCGGGTGGAACAGGACAAAGAGGCTGCCAGTCATGAGAAACCTCTAAGATGTCTGCTGGAACTAACAAGGACTGTACCAGGGGAAAGGATTAGGCCCAGACTAGGAAGGAGTCTAGTCTGTGAAAGAAGCTTATTGGAACATCTCTGAGGGTGAGATATTACCTGTAATCAGTTTCTTAATGTATTAGGCTTAGACATGCGTGTTTTTTCTTTATTTTGCTTGGTGACTTACTTTGTTCTGTCTGTTATTACTTGAAACCATTTAAATCCTACTTTTTATACTTAATAAAATCACTTTTGTTTATTAATGAACCCAGAGTAAGTGATTAATACCTGGGGGAGGAAACAGCTGTGCATATCTCTCTTTTAGTGTTAGAGTGTGGACAATTTATGAGTTTTCCCTGTATAAGCTTTATACAGAGTTAAATGGATTTATTTGGAGTTTGGATCCCACTGGGAACTGGGTGTCTGGATGCTGGAGAGCTGTTTTCACTTAAAGCCTGCACTTTTGGGGCCACGGCCCAGACCCTGGGTCTGTGCTGCAGCAGGCTAGTGTGTCTGGTTCAACAAGGGAGGGTTCTGGAAGTCCCAAGCTGGCAGGGAAAACAGGCTCAGAGGTAATTCCAGCGCGTCAGGTGACAGTCCCAAGGGGGTCTCTGTGACCGAACCCGTCACAGGCTATATAACATCCAGAGTAAGTTTCAGCAATGCAAAGAAGTCAGATGCTCCACTGATCAAATGTTACATCCTTGGCTGATTTTGCACTTGAGAGGAAGACATGGATGGAGCAGATTGTGACATCCCAGCCCCGCAGTGCACAAGGAAAAGCTCCCCAGGAGGCTGTGCTTGTCTGTGGCTGATCTACACAGTTTAAAGTGGTACATAACTACATTGGTTTAGAAACTAAGGGGTTGGATTGCTTTGCACACATAAGTGTTGATGTAGTTATATTGATAAAGTTATATTTCTGATAAAGAAACAAGCTATAACAATATAAGCACCTTCATTCTTGTATAGCTGTGTCCAGAGTAGGGGGTTGTTCCACTTTAACTATAACTGTTTCTAAATCCATTCAATGCCCCCCCCAAAAAAGAAAACCCATAACACCCCCTACATTAATCCAGAGCTCAAGTGGCTTGGTAGTATGTTGCCCCTTGCAGAATGCGGAGTTGCGCAAAACTCCAACTTCTGCAAACCAGGAAATGCACAGTAAAGGTGGCCAATGCAATCAACACTGCCCTCTTTCACTGATGCTCCCTGTTAATACACACACCTTTACTCTGCCAACCCCACAGTTGCTGAAATGTACATGCTTTTCACCTCCTTTTACAACCCATCCACTCTCACCCAGGAAGTTTGTGGTGCATTGACAGAGCTATGGGATGCAGGCAGGTTGGGGTGCACTGGCAGAGCTGTGGAGTGCACAGGAATGGGGTTGCACAGACAGAAATGGAGGATGCAGTGGGGTTTCCATTCAGAGTGACTGGGGTGCACTGGCAGAGCTAGGGGTGCAGGTAGGTTGGGTGCACTGGTAGAGTGGGGGTACTATGCCTCCCTCACCTGCCTCACCTGCCTCCCTCACCTGCCTCCCTCACTATGCCTCCCCAACCTCTCCCCTCCCCTATCATCTATCCCCTTTTATCCTCCTACCCCTAACCCCTTCCCCTTACTGCAGCCCCAAACCCTTAGTCCCCAACTCCTCTTCCCCCTAATACGTTCCTCCTCCCAGGAAGCATTCACATGTCCTTCTCTCCAAATGCTTCTGTAACCCTCTGCCAGTCAGATGGCAGCAACAATGGTCGGGTTCAGTATCTAAGGGATTTCTTATCAACAGTATAACACAAAACCAACTCAAGGCCCCACCCAGTGACCTGGGACAATTACATACCACCTCCTTGGTGCCTCTAAGAGGCAATACTTCCCCTCTCACAAGCACAGAGTCTGAGCGTAGCAAAGAAACTTTTAATAAAGGAGGAAAGTAACCCAGCATTATTTGGGAAAATGCCATAAACACGATTCATAAACATAGACCATGAGCAAAAGACCCACCCTAAGTAAATAGGGCAGTGCCCTTTTCCCTCAGGTTCTTAAGTCCAGCAACCAAAAATCCCTTTAACATGCCTGTCCCTTCTCTGCACCCCACTCACAGTTGTTGTCCTTGGTCATTGCAGATCCAGAATCCAAAGGTGCATCTGCAGAGTTCCCCTCCCACCCTGGGTTGGGTGGGAGGAAGAAGGCACCTTACTTGCTCCGCTGCCCGGACACTCGCTTGTCATTCCTTTCTGCAGCTTCCCCGCTGGCTGATCATTGTGCTGCTCCTATCTGCCAGCCACCCTGCCAGCCAATCACCATGCCTCTTAGCTGGTCTCCACTGTGATTCTTTCTGCCTGCCACCCTGCTGGTGGCCGATCACCATGTCTCTCTGCAGAGCTCCACTCTAGTCCTCTCTACCAGCTGATTACCAATCCACCAGGCTGTCTTCAGGTCTCACCACTTAACACAGCTCTCAGTGATTTCAGCAATTAGTGGGGAACCCTCACTGCTGGTGCACACTAGGCACTCTCTTGCATCAGAGACACTGTCCCAAAACAGGTCTAATGCTTAGATCTAGGTATCACTGATTTCAGCTCTACAGTGTATAACAAGACTTTCAATTGAATCTTAATCAGCACTGTTATTTCATAGTGGACAACCACCAACCACACCACCACTTACAAACATCTTTTCCCCCACCAGGCTTTGAACCCCATGTCCCCTGCCTAGCAGGTGCCATTTAGTTGAGGGTGAGTCCCTCAATCAGGGTATGCCAAGCACAGTTCTGCTGACCTTAATGCACACAACAAGGATAAACAACCCTTTATTACTCCTTCCCCATTAACAAAGAGACTGTGGATCCAACACCAGCCCAAAGTGATTATTTAGGCAAGCAATCCCATCATGTTGAGTACTTAGGCAGGGTGGGTGTGTCTATGCAAACAAGATCAGCTCCTGAAGTCCTCTTCCACAGCTCATCACTAGATGTCGGGGAGAGCTCATTCAGACTCTGCTTACACTTCTTACAGTCTCCCTGCCCCCTCCCCCCAATAAAGAATTCCCACCCATGATTCAAACTGTAGCAACTTTCAGCCGCTCAGTTCAAAACTCCTAGATGTGTTAACTGAAGGGTGAATTCACAATCAAGAGATCTGTGATTCATCCAGCCATTATTACCTCTCAGTTTAACAGTATAAGTGAGCAGAAGAAAATCATTGGGGGGGCTGTAACCCAGTAGTCCCTTGGCTAAGTGACCCCCAAATATGTGGGTACTGCCTACACTGCCTATAGTATATTTTGAGCCAGTGCTCTTCTCTATGGCAAGCTGTAGATTGTGGTGGTGAGTGACAGAGCTCAGTACTCATTTAGTTAATTTACAATGCTAAATGTTCATTTTCATTCATGTCAAAATGCTGCATGTTTTTACAATTAAACACAAGCTAGAAAGAGATTGGTCATGTAAGCAGTGGGTGAGCCTTTAATTCCCTTCATCATGTGACAGCTGATTAGACCACAGTCCATTGTTCCTTCCATGCAGTATATTTCCTGAAAACACCCATGCTGAGTAAATGTAACCACATCCAATTCCTAAGGGCACAGAAAATGGCAACAATGATTACTGGTTTAAATAAATATAGCAACACTGGTGGCAATGCAATCTATTCCCACAGTGAATGTAATTTAACATCCCCGTCTAGACACTTCCTGTTATCCATCAATTACCAGATCAGCAAGAAATAGCATTCTCCAGCAGAGCCTCCTGTATAAATGTCCTGTAGATGGTATCTATGCCTTTTTAACCCAGCTGAGGAGTTGGATGGTTTAAAATCAGAAACAAGGCAAATGGTTTCAGCTTGGAAATCTTATACCTTAGTGGCTCACAATGAGCACAGAATGATCTGGGTTTGTTTTTTTAAAAAACATCTGATTCACAATGAGAGTTTCTAAAACTTATGCCTCATATTCATAAAAGTTGAAAACAGAAAAGACCAGTTAGGCCTCCTTACATAATACCATTGTAGTATTCTTGCCTACAGTGCTTTTAAATGAGTGCGTTATTTTGAATAACCAAGTGACAGGGCTTCCACCGCTTGTCTTGTGTGTTTGTTCCATAGAGTAACCCTGTCACAAAGCTTTGTCCTGGTATTTAATGTAAATGCCCCTTTTCTGAACTTCACCCCATTACCTCTTTCTACCAATTTAAATAATTCCCCATGTTCCTCTCACATTGGAAGAGTGAATGTATAGCTGCACTTGAGCATTCAACTAGCTCTTTGCTGGTTGCTTTTTGAAAGGGAGTGGCAATTTTGTGGTGTAAGTTAGCCAACACTCAACTAGCTGAAATCCTTAGCTGAACACAGTCCCCAGCTAGCATCCAGCCAGCTGAACAGGCAAGCTTCCTTCTCTGTAAACATACAGGTGAAGAAAAATGGTCATGAAGAGCAGAAAATGGAGAAGATGAGAAATCAAAAAGCAAAAACCTGGGACAAATATCAATCCCGGTTTTCAATTAGATTGTTTCAGTGTGGGAGTGCTGGACATTTAGGGTACCTGCTGCTCCTCTTACACAACTCAATGGCCAGAGAAATGTGAGTCCTTTTGGCACATCCCTTTGGATAATCCTTACATATACTAACACACACAGAGACCTATGGGAACTGACAACAGTTTATCAGTTACATCTATTATTCTAAGGCCAGAAGGCACCACTGTGATCATTTAATCTGACCTCCTGTATACCATAGCTCATAGGTCCCAGAACCTGGGCTTCAGCCCAAGCCTGAACATCTACACCTCAGTTTTACAGCCCCGCAGCCCAAGCCCATTGATACCAGTGGGGGAAGTAGAATTCATTTCTTACCGGTATGCTGTACCAGCTACAGGGGGGGCATGACCTTCCCATGCGACTCCTCACATGACCCCCACCCCCAGCCTGGGCCCTGCGCTCTCCCCCTCCACTCCCCATGATCCATCCCATGTTACCTGAGGGGGGCGCTCTGTCCTCTTCCTGCTTCACCAGAGACTTCTCAACCACAGGGCTCTCCAGAACTGCAGAGGTGAAAGGAACAGAAAGTGAGGCCACCAGGCGGCCCCATGCCAGCAGCTCCTCTAGCTTTACCACCCCCCAGCCCTTCCAGACAGCTGCATCTCCTGAATCCTGCCCGAGGTCTGTAGAGCAGCCCCAATGGAGGACAGGGTGCTGTGGGGTGAGGCTAGGGGTGGTACAGCCATGCCAGAGGAGCTGCACATTCTGGTCCTTTCGCTGCTGCAGTTCTCGGGAGAACCCTGTGGTTATGAGCTCTCCTGGGAACCGCAGCGGCAAAAGGAGCAGAACTTGAGGCCAACGGCAGCTCCTTTGGTGTGGCTGTACCGCCCCGAGCCCTATCCTCTGGTGGGGCTGCTCTACAGACCCCGGACAGGAGACGCAGGCACACAGCTGTGTGGAGGGGCTGCCGGTGTGGGGCCGTTCTGCTCCTCTTGTGTCTTTCCAATATGCTGTACTGGCTATAAATAGCTTACTGGTACAGTGTACCAGACCATATACCCTACTCGCACCACTGGCTGATATGGGTGTTTAAATGCAGTGTAGATATGCCGTTAGTGAACATGTTACATAGAAATGGCCCAAACACCATCCAAGCAGCACTACAATAGGGCCTCAAAGGAATTTAGGCATCTCAGTTCAGCACCCAACTATGTTGAGACTCCAGGCCCAGATTCCTTCCCCATCCATGGAACCTAAGTACCTTTGACAGGTTTCAGAGTAACAGCCGTGTTAGTCTGTATTCGCAAAAAGAAAAGGAGTACTTGTGGCACCTAAGAGACTAACCAATTTATTTGAGCATAAGCTTTCGTGAACTGAAGTGAGCTGTAGCTCACGAAAGCTTATGCTCAGATAAATTGGTTAGTCTCTAAAGTGCCACAAGTCCTCCTTTTCTTTTTAAGTACCTTTGAGGATCTGAGCCTAGATTCTTTCCCCATAGCGCTATGGCACAATTCCACCTATCAAAATCCCACTATTAGCTTCTGTATTTCAGCCAGTGTTTTACATTTTAAAAGCATGGTGGTGCTTAATATTTTACTGTAGCATGCAGTGCAATCAGATCTTGCTTGCTTTTCTTTTTTTAATCCTTCTCACTTTGAGACACACATTGAGTTTAATCATTTTGTGACCGAGAGACCCTCACTGCTCACATTTGCATTTCCATACAGGAATGTCTCAAGAATTTCTAGCCTGTCTTTTGCAAACCAATCTACTCTCTGCAGGACTAGAAACAGTTGTGCAAAACCCATCTGAAGATGACAGAAGTAAGACTAGGAAGATGCCACAACTTAGAAATCATAACATTATTCCAATAGCTGTTTGTTTGGAAGAGAGATATGTCCTCTCTCTCAAACCATGATTGAACCAAGATTGTGGTAGCTCTGAGACACACTTAAAGCAGAAATCTGCTCAGTTGAAAGTAGGGTTGGTAGCTAAATCTAGCTCTCAGAACACATGACAAACTACTGGTGTGTGTCACGTTAGGATGAACTAGTCTCCAGGGAGACCACTGCAATAAAGAGGTGGAAAAACCAAGGTAGGACTCTTACCTGCACTGAATCCCAGTTAGACTTGCTTCCCCTCTGTTGTAAACTTCACATCCCCGGCTGCCAGCTGCTGCCTACCCTCACAAGAAGCAAACATCAAAGGATAGGCAGCAGACACCAGAGTGGGGATTTCTAGCATGAAGCACCCATCAACTCTCTCTGAAGCCAAGAGAAATTGGGGACGCTCGGAACATTCCAGAGTGCACTCAGCACTTTGATGGAGCAGGCCTCATTAGACCTTATGTTGGGTATGAAAAGTTATATTGTTCATAATTTATTAAGTTACATGTGTGTATAAGACCCAATAATCAGTTTCTAAGGATATTGCAGCAATCCAAGATGGAGTCTGAACTGTCTTCTTGTGACTCCATTTTGTGACTATGCACTGTCAACTTGGCCTGGATGTAACTGGATTAAACTAGTTTTTCCTGCCACTGGGTGTGATCTCAAGGCCAAACCACCTCAGACTGTTTCCCGCCTTTCCCGAGATCATACCATGTTTTCCTGCCAGAAACTGTATAAAAGGACTGTAATCACAGACTGGTGGTGCAGTCTATCTTAGTTACTGTGTGTGTGCGGCTCGGGTCTTCATGGCACCAGTGCACCATCGAAGAATACTATTCACTCCTGAGGTGAGAAGAAAGAAGAAGACGTATTCCACCTTACCTGCTCCTGTTCCTGGGAAAGTTAACAACCAGAGGGTTCTCAGTCCATTTCTTCCATCCCAACTGTCATCGAGGGACTCTCCAGTGCTCCTCTTCTACGGGTTCCAATTACCCATGGAGTGGAGGTCCTGGACTTCACCGCTGCCACGGAAGTGCTGGGAATATAGTGAGACATAATAATTAGGGTTTTCTTAGTTGGGGTTACATTTTCAATTGCCAGGGTAGGTCCTGTATTTTTGGGCCTGAGCTTTATGCTCATAGGAAGAGCTGCTGTGTCACTGGTTTTGTGTTGTTTATATAGTTATTGCTCGTTTACATTTATCCCTTCCTTTATCTGTAATTTATTCCTTAATACACTTACCTGTTGTTTAACCCTTATTTCTGGTTAGTCTATATTTGTGCACCACATAGGGAAGATGGAAGGAGATCTGCACCAGTCCGCCGGTGACAGATACGGCAGAGGGTGGGTTTGCTCTTCAGAGAAAAAGAGGCTTGTTTATATTCTGTTAGCTACACCCATTACACAATTAGAGTCATCTTGGCTCCCCTTTGAGATAACACTTATACCACACAACACAGACTGCCAGAACTGTCCCTTAGGTAGGGTGAATTAGGGCGACCACTCTGGGCCCCACGCTTTGGGGGGCCCTGCGGGCCAGGCCAATTGGCTGGTGCAGTCGGTCCCAGAAGAGACTAATCCATCACTTCCATCCCAGGCCCCGCACCTCCCTGGGAACAGCCCTGCAGGCTGCCTACTAGTATCTGAAGAGTTTTTAGCTGAATTCACAATATGTTTTTAAAATATTCTACATTTTAATGTAAATTAAAATATTGTTTGGGGGAGAAACAAATGAAAGCCAATTGCAAAAAGGTTATTTTGGGAAGAGGGGAAGATTTAAGCTTATTTCCTCCTGTCACAAAGGCAAAACCTCTTCAGAGACAATGGGACAGGTTAAAAAAAGGCTGATTCAGGCAGGTTTGAAAACACACTCCCCTCTGCACTAGCGTAGCCTCTTGCATCAAAGGGGAGAACGACTTGTGCAGACAGCAGATAGAAATTCTGGGCTGCCCTGCTGTGTATGGTTTCTATCATGGGAGTAGGAATTTTATCAGTGCCTATAGGAAGAGTTTTGCTGCTGCATCTCTAAATACAGACGCTTAATTAGTGCCCTGACTGAGAGCCTTGATCATGTCCACATTTTAGGAAGCACCAACCTCTTTTTGGCTGCATTGGACTCATATAATCTCCCTCCCACTCACTGAACATAAATTGTTTTGTGCCTCTGCAACGTGGTCCCCCAATGTAGTTGTGGTTGCCATCTCTCTGCTGTTTGCTAGCATAAAACAGAGGTGAATGTGCTCTAATGGATTTATACTCTTTTCTACAGATTCCATATGTATCCTGTCTTTGCATCCACCAAAATGAGAATGCCTGTTGCTTATGAGAATAATGCAGACCAGTGCATTTTAGTGCCTCTTTTTGTTCTGAAAACAAACATTTAGGATAGCTTCATAGTCTGGTCCTTTCTGCTACTTGTTT
This sequence comes from Lepidochelys olivacea, assembly GCF_965140295.1. NCBI lineage: Eukaryota > Metazoa > Chordata > Testudines > Cheloniidae > Lepidochelys > Lepidochelys olivacea. The sequence goes on along the minus strand of NC_140411.1, from coordinate 35,440,000 downwards.
CCCAAGATTCCTTTCTCACCTCTCCATTTGAAGTAATAGACAAGACAAACATTCTCTGATAAGCTAACCCTTTTGCATAACTCTGGCTCTTTATACTCAGGGCCTGATTCTCTTCACTAAGGCCCCTTCACCTAAATAAGAATAGGATCCTTACATAGGGATAAACCCAGTGATGAGCTGCCAAAATCTTAACAACCGGTTCCCTCCTCGTGGCCCACCCCCACCCACTGGGACTCCTGCCCCATCCCCCTTCCAACCCCCCGCGTTCCTTGATGCCCCCCACCCCGGACCTCTGCCCCATCCATCCCACGCCCCTGTCCCCTGACTGCCCCCAGAACTGGGCAAGAGGGTCTTGTGGGCCACCGTAGTAGGTGCCCACCCTGCCCCTAAGAGCCAGAGGGACCTGATGGGGGGTGAGGTGGGGAGTCCTGGCGTTGCTTACCTGGGGCAGCTCCCAGGAAGCATCCCGCAGGTCCCTCTGGCTCCTAGGGGTGGGGGAGCGTCCCCCCTAATGGTCCCCCCGCCCCGCATGGCACAGTGGCACAGACAAGTTAGCCTTACTGGGTCAAGGACCACAATGGCTCTCCTGAGAAACCTGTGCAAGCGCATTGCCCACGTCCTGGATGAGACTGTTGAAGAGATCACTGAGGCCAGTTACCGTGATGTGAGAGAGCACATCAATGACCCATTCCACATCTAGGCACGCATGCAGCCCTAACCATCCTCTCCCCAAGAGCCCGCAACGAATAACGTCCTTCCCAAAATAAAAGCTGCTTATCAGGAACCTCCTCTGGTGTTTGTCCTTCCCCAAGCACCGGCCGCCGTGACTGGCTACCTTCATCCTGGCTTGAGAGCAGCTCCTGGCTGTATGCATCTAGGGATTCTGGGGTGTCTTCCTCCGCCTCAGCACCCTCGCTCCTGCTTTGCTCCTCCTCCCAACTTGTTGAACTGGGCTCTGAAGTGTCCATGGTGGTACTTGGAGTGGAGGTGGGGTCACCCCCAAGTATTGCATCCAGCCAGTGATGAGCTGCCAAAAATCTTAAAAAACTGGTTCCCTCCTCACCCCAGGAGGGGGTCGTGGCCCACCCCCACCCCCTGGGACCTCTGCCCCTTCCATCCTCCTCCCCTGACCCCTGACTCCCCCCAGAACTGGGCAGGAGGGTCTTGTGGGCCACCATAGTGGGTGCCCACCCTGCCCCTGAGAGCCAGAGGGACTGGCATTGCTTACCTGGGGCAGCTCACAGGAAGCATCTGACAGGTCCCTCTGGCTCCTAGGGGCGGGGTAGCATAGCTGAGGGGGAACAGGGGAAGTTGTCTTTCCCCCACTGATCACATCAAAAGTGGTGCCTTAGGGACCGACTCCGTGGGTGCTCCGGGGCTGGAGCACCCACAGGGAAAATTTGGTGGGTGCAGAGCACCCACCTGCAGCGCCCCACCCTGCCCTGCGCCTGGCCCCAGCTTACCTCCGCTCCACCTCCACCTCCTCCCCTGAATACCCTGCCCCGCTCTGCTTCTCCACCCCCGGCTTCCCACAAATCAGCTGTTCATGCAGGAAGCCGGGGGGGGACGGACCATGGTTTCATTGGTCCTGTGAAGTATCAAGTACCCTCAGCTCCTACTGAAAGCAATGGTGGTTAAGGGAGCTCAACCTATTCCAGAGGGTCTCAGCACCTACCCAGAGCAGATCCTAAGGTTTTCAATCACTATTTGTCAGAAAGGAGAAGGGATGCCCTGAACCTTGAAGAGGTCTCTTCTTACCAGCTCTTTTTCTCCCCCAAATCTTGTCCTCCCCCGCCCCCGCCCATTTAGAGCCGTTTATTAAGGAACCACAAAGGCACTGTGGTTCTCCCAGCATGAGGACAGTGTTTGTAGTCATCAGCATGCTCCTGAATTTCAGTTTTACTAGGTTACCAGTAATTACCATGCATCACACCACCCTGTGTGCCATTATGCACATTTGTATATGGCTCGTCTGCACTGCTTAAACAAATATTTATCATCCTTTAAAGCTTCCCTTGGAAAGGGGGAAAACAGAAGGTCTGACATCCTGTCATATAATGTGCAGTGTGATTTGAACTGCAAACAGGTATTTCTGCATGCGCTCTGGTGGCTGGAGTCTGTGGAGAAACTTTACTTGTTATTCTAGAAAAATAAAACATTGAAAGTCATCTGGTATCATTTTGTACTAATCATAAAACTAATTACCATCGCATTTTACAGTCCAACAAACAAATCCAGGCTCCAGTTATTCTGGCATGATAGTGCTATACCCTCCATTGCTGTGCAGGAGCACTCTGGAATACTCCACTCTTTGCCAGTGGTGCTCATATGCACATGACAAGCATGACAGATGCTCTTAGGAACCAGACCAAATAGGACGGTGACCCACTGCACGAGTGTTGCAGCAGTTTGATAAACTTTGTGTGTTTCATCAGGCACACGCTGCATGAATGTTGAATGCTGACCAAGTCAAAGGTTGCGTCAGCAACTTCCTTTCAGGTGGGAAAACTCCTCCTCTGTTGTTGTTTAGGATGGAACACTTATATGAGGAAGGATTTAGATGGTAGTCTCCAAATAGGAGAGGTAGTTAGAGAAGGAAGAAGATTTTACTTGAGTCACTGCTGCAGGTTGAATTGACTTATGGCTGCCTGTTATGTCATTTCAGCAGCCCTGGCTAGTTGTAACAGTGTGCTTCAATCACTCCTCTTGCTGCTGGCATACCCCTATGCTGAGGGCTGGAAGGGAAGGATTGGCTGTATGCCAGCTGGGATAGGCCCTGGTGTTAGGAGGCAGCCCAACTATCTATTCTACTTGGGTTTTGGCCCCTGAATATCACCTGAGTCCTTGTACAGGGGTTGCACATAAGTCAGAATCAGGGCCTTTTATTCTCTCACAACACTTCCTGGTTCCTCCCCACTAACTGGCGTTACAGGAGAAGTATAGGGCTTCTTCTCACAGACATGACACAGCCTGTGATCACTGCTGTACCACCACTTAACAAGGGGGGGGGGGGAAGAAACCAGACTGACTCAGTTATAAGATATTTAAGTCTAATCTTATCTAAGACTCCCTGACCCCAGTACAAGAGATGAGATAACCAAGGAACAGAAGCTGCAAGAAGAGAATTTAACAACCTGCACAGGCTGGTGATCAAGATTACCTCAAATGAATGAAGCACAGGACACAATGACAAACAAGTTCAGACAGAAAGTTAGGCTGCCTTGAAGAGATTTTGGTCAAAGAGGTGAGGGAAGAAATCATAGAGGAAGAAATCAGTAAAATATAGATTCATTCATTTTCTTGCCTGTTTTTCCATAATTGTCTTTTGTCACACAAAATTTACAACCCAGGTTGAATCAGACATGAGGAGGTAGTTAATGGCTCACATAAATCAGGTAAATTAGCTATTTTTACCATTTTTCTTCCTGAAAGCAATTTGTGCTGTCCCCCAATTGGAAAAGAAATTTCTGTGCTGTGTGAGCCATTGTGATAAGCAGACTGGTACTTGGCAACAAGGTTTTCTAATACTTTGGGGTTCACCCTCTACAAGGCTAACAGATCCTGCTTGAGCCCTGCACAAGGATACAGTAAGAGAAATGGAATGTGTGTAAGACAAATTCAAAGAGTCAGGCCACTTGTCACAGAAAAACTGGCCAAGATTTTCCAGATTGACTAGTGAGTTTGGTTCCCTCCATTTTTGGGTGCCCAATTTCAGATTTGCTCACCACCTGCCCTTTGGAAATCAGGCCCCTTTATAGTGTCTTGAATTGGGTTCCCAAAAACTGTGTGACTCAAAAGTCTCTGGACACTTCTGAAATCTTTTGAGATTTTCCTAGGAGAATTTGTTTGCCAAATAAAAGCTCCCAGATGTTTTCCTCATAGGAGAAAAAACAAAAGCTTATTGCTTATATTTGCCTTTTTATCATCCAATGATAAGTTCATTTTATTCTTAATATTTGTATTGCAGTAGAGTCTAGAGACTAATTGGGGATCAGGATACCAATGCATCCACTAGATAGTCCCTGCCCCAGAAAGCTCGCGATCTAAGTACAGATGAGAGATAACAGGTGGATGCAACAGAGAAAGGGAAAGCACACACAGACTCAATGATCACCACTATGAGGAGCAATAAGTAGTAGTCAGGGAATTGTTACATTTCTATGCAGCTTAAACAATTGACCCAGGAGTGCCAAGGCATTACTATCATCTGATTGCAGAGAACATTTGATAAAGCAGGTTTATGTATAAAAACAAATGCTGAGCAACACCAATCTGCATGTGACTGATGCGCACAACCCACACTGAGGGATCCAAGTCTAGTGCCATTTCATATTTTTAGTATTGGTGACAAAAGAGATAAGCATGTCAAATTAAACAGTTCTTTGCAATACCTCCATCTCTCTGATATGGAGAATTACCCCCTCATGCAGAAAGGGTTATAAACAGGCTTGGCAGAATCCAATATTTAAATAGAATTTTGATAGATAACGTTTATTTTAAAGCATTTTTTATATTTAAAGTTTATGTTTGTGGAAAATTAGGAAGTGGGTCACACAATAGTTATTGAATGACACTAGGCAATGACAATGAATTGTCAACATCACATGTCAAAATATACAAAGTAAATATCCTTATATCTAACTAATAAGTCTTTAAGCAGCATTTCTTACTTTGCCTATCTGTACATTTCAATGATTATCAATGGAAATATTTTGTCTTTGGTTTGTGTGTGCAAGGTGAAATCAACATTATTGACATTTACTGATAAAAATCTAATCCTTCCAAGCCTAGTTATAAAGCTGAGGAGTCCAGTATTAACTGGAATGTTTAGCTGTTGTCTATGGCCAGAAGGAGACTGTTAGGGCAACCAGCATGTGTTCCGTACCAGATCCAGGTATCAAGCCAACCCTAGAAAGGATCTAAGATTAGGAGACTTCAGCTGTTTCTGGAGCTGCCTCACCACCCCTCTGGCAATCGTATTGCCCAAGAAAAATTACAAACAGTGACATGGTCAATGAGATCACTGGTGTCAAGATCTTGTGTGCACAGGACATATGTAAAGATGGCTGTTAGTACTTGAGTCCACAATTCCTCCCTTGTGCTTTCACCATCCTCAAGAGGCATGGATCAGTGTTGGATGTGATGACACAGATTTCCCTCAATTTCAGAACATCTGTTTGCATGACTGGGTCAAACTCCATCAGCGAGGCTGGTAAAACTATCTCTGTCTCTTCTTCAGAGCTGGAGAGACTGTTTCAAACTCAACAGAACTCTGTGAAGTAACGCAACTGCTCCTCACATCAGGAAGCAAAGGCAGTCCAGGCTGATTAGAAGTCTCACATTCTGGAACAATTCTGCTGGTAGAGACATGGTAGGAGCAATGGCAGAGGAGAAATATCTCTTGTCCTCCTTCATAATCACAGCAAAAGATCAAACACCTTCTGCCACAGTCCATCAGCTTTAGAATCAGCTTTATGCTACCAGCATCCCAATTTCCCACCTGCTCCTGTTTCCATCTGTTACCATCTGTTACATGTTATAGTATAATCATGGCAATCTGTTTCCTGGAGAGTAAAACATGTAGGACCCAGTGTATCTGTGGCTGTGGATGAGAGAAAGTTGTAATGCTCTACCAGCCCAGACCAGGAATCTATCTTAAATACTTAAAGATTGCGAGGTACTTGGGTTATGGGGGCCTTGTACTTACCTACACACCACTTTGTGAATTAAGAAAGTGCTATAATCTCAGTTTCTACAGATAGGGAACTGACAGAGAAAGAGACCAAGTGACTTGCCCAAGGTCATGTAGGAAATCTAGGGTGGCGGGGGCATTGAGCTCCGGTCTCCTGAGTTTCAGGCTAGTGTCCTAACCACTGGACCATCCCTTCTCTCCAAACCAGAATTAATCTGTTCAAATTTTGCCAAACCGCCCCCTGCTTTTGCAGATCCATGGTCTTTTCATTGTAGGAGTGCCAGGGGACAGATGATGTCTCTCAAACACCTTATCACAAAGACAGCTTGAGCATTCACCATCTTCAACCCTTCCTGTTTTGAAATTAACTTTCCCACACTAATTTTACCATGCAAACTTTCACAGGGCATGTAAATTATTTTACATAATTTAAAAATGCCTAGAAAGTGCTGTAGGTTGACTAATGTAAAAGGACATTAATGGTGACAGAGTGGAAGATATTTTAGAGATGTAGTGAATTCAGGTTGGAGGTTCTACAATAGATGTCAGCAGTTGCCTTTAAAGAATTGTTGTGGAGCTAAACTGAAGCACATGTTCCCAACAGAACCTTGAAGTCACTAAGTAGGAGTAAAAGTTCATCACACTCAAAACTATTTCTTGTGGCCAACAAGAAATTATTCAGGATGTGGAGGAGCTGTTGGCAAAATGATCTGTAGGTTAGTCTTCCACCACTGCAAAATGCACTGAAACACAGATTAACAGCCATGATGGAGAGTTAGCTTTTCAGACTGAGTGCTGAGTGCTGAGTGCAGCTCTCAAAACTCCACAGAGACAGAAAACTCCTCAACGTCTGCAGTCTACCAAGATCTAGGAAGCTGTTTCCTTGGCAACATGAGGACAATCATAATTATTCCCCAAAGGTGAGAAGTGGAAAGCGATGTTTTCATGCTGTTACATCACGTTTCCTGCTTTGATAGGCAGAATTTATTGTGTTAACATTCCTAGAAGTTTGGCTGGTACTTCTGGTGCTGTGTGTTGTTTAGAAACAAGAAAAACAGTTTTAAAACTCCAGACTACTTGGTAGTGCAAGTTGAAGGGAATGGAAGTTATATTTCAGGGTGAAACTGGGACTGCTTTAAAATCTTCTCAAACTTTAGGACAGTAAATAGTCTTTTCCAATTCTGTGTCATGGAAATGTATAAGGCTGTGTCTACACTAGAGAGTTTAGAGCAGCACAGCTGTACCAATGCAACTGCTGTGCTGCAAGATCTCATGTAGCAGCTCTATGCTGACGGGAGAGCACTCTCGTCAACATAATTAAACCACCTCCAAGGAGCAGCGCTCGCTATTTCGGCCGTAGAAGCTCTCCGTTTGACATAGTGCTGTGCACGTTGCTACTTATGCCAGCAAAACTTATGTCACTCGGAAGGTAGGGAGGGTTCACACCCCTGAGCAACATATGTTGGCAAAACTTAAGTTGTAGTGTAGACATGGCCGAACTTAGTTTCAGACGTAGCAGAATACCTATACATTTCATTAAGTGGAGCCTTAGTGTTGGTTAGTATTTCTGCTCATCCTGAGGTGATTATAATTTAACTTTCACATCTCTGAGCATGTTAGAAGTCTTTTATGACTCTGCTGGGATTGGATTACAGGGTGTGGGCCTAATAATTAGTAGGGTCCCTCAAGCAAGTAAGCTTCAATATGTTCAAATTCCTTTTGTAATTATGCCCTAGTATTTTCTTTCTTCTGAATAATTCAAATCTGGCACCTGTGAAGCAAGGATGTTAGACTGAATCTGCAACCCACTACTGTGCTTAGTAGAACTTTGAGACTACCTTAAACCAGAGAGACAGAGAGAGAGAGAATTAAGAAAACCCGATGAATACAGAAAGTAAGAAAACATGGCCTCCACTGCAGAGAGATTTGAAAGTTGGTGCCCCTTTAAAAGGCAGTTGAATGTGTGCCTGCAGCTCTGGCACAAATCTATTTCACACTTGAAGAATGAAATTCCCCCTGGGTTTGGGCTGGTGAGAAATCACAAGTAGGTGAGAATGGCAAGTCTATAGTAACTTTTATTCTTAATGTGGATCACTACCAACTATATAAGGCTTTATCTACATTATAGACTTGCAGCTGTTCCGCTGTAAGGTCTCCTAGGTAGCAGCTCTGTGCGAGCGAGAGAGAGCACTGCCCGCCAACAGGGTGCTGTCCACACCAGCACTCTTGCTGGTGAAACTTGTGTGAGTCAAGAGGGTGTTTATTCACACCCCTGACTGACAAAAACATTACCAACAAAAGTGCTAGTATAGACAAAGCCTTAATGACATAAATCCATGTCAGAATGAATGTCTGAGGATGGCATTGTAAAATCCCATTGCCTTATCAAGAGGTTTATTCTCATTGTTCTACCACTAATATGATACCCTATTTCTTTTTAAAAAACACTGACGACAGTACAAAAGTTAACTGAAAAAAAACCACAGCAAAACCCACTAGTTAGCAAGATCTACATGTGCTTACAGACATGGTATACCCATTGAGACACCCATGTGACCCTCCTAGAGCCTCCCAGCACAGTTATTCCCTGTTATGTTTGTGGGACTAACGGCAGTTTGTGGGACGACACTTCTTCAGTTTAACATGTGAGCTGTCCCGACACTTGTGTTTCTCACCATCACAGCCCCTATGAGGCTTGCAGAAGCTGAGCATGGTCAGGGCATGGATGTGCCTCTGCCATGCCTCCCTCCCACTCCCTCTCCCCTTTGGCTTCCCAGGGGCTTCTGCAGACTCTGTGCAGGGCTGAAGGGGCTGGCTTTGTTCTTGGTGTTCAGACCCTGTACCAGTGCTATCTGGCGGTGGGCCTTAGGACCACGGGCATACTGAGTGCAAAGGGCAGCAGGGGAAAGGTGAATCTGGCCCTCAGTCCCCACCTTAGGAAATCAGGTGTCTGATGGCAATTAGCCTTGATAAGCCAACAGTATTTCTTGAGCAGAATGCTGACAAACCTAACCACATAGCTGAAGGGGGTCTCTTGTTAAGAACTGCATAAACAAGCTGCACAGAAGAAGCCATTTCCAGTGCACAACACTCATACCTAAGAACAAACCTCAGAACAATATTGCATAGAAGAGCTGGATGAGAAATGGCATTTTCATCATGTGAGAAATTTCAACATTTCAGACTTAGTTTCTGTTCCGATTCAGGCTGCAAAGTTGAAATATCCAAAAAATTCCACCCAATGAAAAATTCTCAGTTTCAATTCAGAACTGTCAAAACAATGTCAACATATTTTATTAAAATAGAATGATTCAATGTGTTGAAAAACACTTCTCCATTTTGAGCTGACACAGAGGCAAAAAAGGTTGTTTTGAATCAGTGTTTCATTTTGAAGTGACGACTAGAAATGTTTTGTTTGATTCTCCTGAGCAGAAAATATTTTCAAGTCATCAGATTTGACATTTCCTATGGAAAAGTTTGACAAAGCCACATTTTCTGGTGGCAAATTGAGAGAGACAATTTTTGGCCAGTTTTACTACATATTCTTGATCATAATAATATTATGGCACCTCCAGTACACACACATCCCTTCCCCCCCCTTCCCCTTTGATTGAGCATTCAGGTAACTTCTCTGGCTCCATGAGAAAACGTTAACTTTTGTTGTGCCCTGTTCCCTGCAGGGTCCATCAACCCCGTAGAAGCAGGTTTACTATTGGTATTTTCACTGCTTCTTGGTACAGTGGGCATATCTGAGGAGTTAATTCAGTGGCAAAAAAAAAACCCTACATTCATGCACAATTAAGATTATATAGTGGAAGTATGAGTTTTGCTCAACTCAGCATTCTGCAAGGGAACGAAATACCGCCAAGCAACCTTAACGATGCATTGGTGTCATTTTTTTGCCATTGAATTTCCTACTTTTCTGAACAGGGAAAGATGTTGCTGGAAGGAGTGAATAGTCATTTGGACAGTTGTACATGTTATGTCCCACAATTTGCATACCAAGCCAGCCCAGTCCCTGCTTCCCACCAATCAGCTGGGCCCCACTACTCCTGCTTCAGCACCCCTTCTCAGCCATGCACCTGGCCCATTCCCTGCATTTCACCCTCCAACCTGGTCCCCTCCCCACTATTGCACCAGCCTCTACCACTGCAAGTAAGGAATGCATCTCCCTGAAGTCCCTACTCCCTGGTATACAAATATTTCTATTGCCAATACTTTCCATGCTTCCTATAACTTTACTCAACTGCACTGCCTGAAGCAAAGTACAACTATATTACAATGGAATTGTGTTCCTGGTTGTATTTCATAATGGCTGGAGGAGAATTTGTGGCAAGGCCAGCAAGAGGAATCCCACACAGTGTTTCTGTTCCAAAATGCTTAGTTTTAGGTTTAAGATACTCAGACTCCTGTCCAATAGATCTACCCCATTGCCAAGAAACAGTCAGGTATCAGAGCTTATAGTGTTTCTATGCCATACAATACACATTTTCTGGTCACCCATGAGCCCTCCAGTTTCCAGATTAATGTTCTCTCAATACTTAATAGCTTCTGTATTGTAGCTGTTGCAATTATTCTGATGCTTAGCCAAATCAGAGCAAGCTATCACAGCTCCTGGACACAAATCTCTGTTGTGGTCCAAAACTGCTCTCATACATTGTGAGATGTGCACCAGAAATAATGTCCAGATCAGTGAATCACCACAATGGCTGGTAGATCACACCCTCTTAAATTAGATGCTGCAGCGTGGGCAAAAAATGATGCAAAGGCAGGTCACCTCTCTCCCTCATATCAGACTGTAGTCAGAAATCCCCATGTCCTGCTGTTCTCCCTGCAGTCCTGTGATTCAGGAATTGCACAGAATCCACATACTGGCAACTATGGTAACACACATTTCTGTTCCCTCAGTGGCCAAAGTACTTGCACCCTTAGTTCTAAACCTCTGCACTGTGTCTTTGGAAACATCACATTAATCTGCCCCAATATCAGGAATTAGCTACTTTCCCCACTTCTACATGCCCTCGTGCCCCCCTCCCCCACCGCCACCAGGTACTAGTAAAAGACAGATTATTAGACAACCAATCCAAGGCATGCTATCACTTGTCCACATTTCCCATCCCCTTCACAGCAACAACCCCTCTCCCGTCCCCATCCCCCCACCAATCTCATGCACACACTCCCGCGTCTAGGCTAGAGGCCTTAGAGTGGCACAGTTATACCAATGCAGGTGAGCTGCTGTAAGATCTTCCATGTAGCCACTCTATGCCAATGGGAGAGAGCTCTCCTGTCGACATAATTAAACCACCTCCAACAAGCAGCAGTAGCTCTGCTGATGGGAGAGCATCTCCTGCCGACATAGCGCTGTCCACACTCGTGCTTCTGTTGGCATAATTTATGTCAGAGGGGTGCTTTCACACCCCTGAGCGATGTAAGTTATACTGACAGAAGAGTTAGTGTAGATATAACTTAAATCCTTTGTCTCCTCCTCACCCAATATAACAAAAGTTTTGGTCAGACCAATTGCTGATTATTCTGTTGTGTTCACAGTAAACCTCCACAGAAAAAAGGTTCTTCTATTCATTCATCTGCAACACAAAAGGCTCTGAAAGGTGTGAAGTGGCCCGTTGACCTCAGTATGATGTTCTCAGCTAAATAAAAAGAACAACTCATGGAGATCAATGCAACCTCAAACAATAGCTCAGAGCCTTGTGAGCCAGTCCATTCCTCTCAGGGCATGGCTACACTTGCAGATGTAGAGCGCTTTGAGTTAAACCCACCTTCGGAGAGCGCAGTAGGGAAAGCGCTGCAGTCTGTGCACACTGACAGCTGCAAGCGCACTGGTGTGGCCACATTTGCAGCACTTGCAGCGGCATTGGGAGCAGTGCATTATGGGCAGCTATCCCACAGAGCACCTCTTCCCATTCTGGCGCTGTGGCTTGTGGGAAGTGGGCAGAAGTGCGGGGCATTCTGGGTCCTGTCCCAATGCCCCGTGATGCATCGGTTCGCATCCCAGCAATCCCTGTGCTTCCGTCCACATTTGGCGCCATCTTTTAACATTTTGTACTGCGCGTTCTGTCTTCCCTTTCAGTCTGCAGGAATGGAGCCTGAACTGCTGAGAAGTATGCTGATGAGTGTTGCCAGCACATCACATTTGGCAGTAGAGTTATTCCTTATGATCCAAAGTGACAGCGAGGGCTCCAACGATGATATCTACTCAAGTAATGCATATGACATGAGTTTGCTTGTGGCATTCACGGACATGCTCACCACTGTGGAACGCCGCTTTTGGGCTCGGGAAACAAGTACTGAGTGGTGGGATCATATTGTCATGCAAGTCTTGGATGATGAGCAGTGGCTGCAGAACTTTTGGATGAGAAAAGCCACTTTCATGGGACTATGTGAGGAGCTCGCCCCCACCCTGCGGTGCAAGGACACGAGATTGAGAGCTGCCCTGACGGTGGAGAAGCGGGTGGCTATTGCAATCTGGAAGCTGGTAACTCCAACTCCTACCGATTGATCGCTAACCAGTTTGGAGTGGGAAAGTCGACTGTTGGAATTGTGTTGATGCAAGTTTGCAGGGCCATCAATCGCATCCTGCTCAGAAGACTCCGGGTAATGATATTGTGGATGGCTTTGCATAAATGGGTTTCCCTAACTATGGAGGGGATAGACGGCACACATTCCAATTCTGGCACCAGCTCACCTACCCTCCAAGTACGTTAATCGGAAGGGCTATTTCTCTATGGTTCTCCAGGCGCTTGTGGATCACGATGGGCATTTCATTGACATTAACGCAGGCTGGCCCAGAAAGGTGCATGATGCACGCATCTTTCGGAACACTGGCCAGTTCAGGAAGCTGCAAGCCGGGACTTTATTCCCAGACCAGAAGATCACTGTAGAGAAAGTTGAAATGCCCATTGTGATCCTTGGAGACCCCGCTTACCCTTCAATGCCATGGCTCATGAAACTCTACACAGGTAGCCTTGACAGCAGCAAGGAGCGGTTCAACAAATCGGCTGAGCTGGTGCAGAATGACTCTGGAGTGTGCTTTTGGCCATTTAAAGGGCCGCTGGCGCGCTCTGTATGGGAAGGTGGACCTGGCCGCTGACAGCATCCCTGCTGTTATATCCGCATGCGGTACCCTCCATAATATTTGTGAAGGGAAGGGTGAACGAGTCACTCAGGCATGGAACTCAGAGGTTCAACACCTGGAGGCTGAATTTGAACAGCCAGAGAGCAGGGCTATTAGAGGGGCCCAGTGCGGGGCTGCAAAGATTAGGGATGCCTTGAAGGAGCAATTTGAGGCTGAAAGACACCAGTAATGTCTGGTGCCCTGCACAGGAATGAAGTGCAGTGGTTCCAGTGTTAGTAGGAATCTGTGTTTGCTACGCTGACTTGCAGTGCCTCTTTCTTTCCTGGGCTAATGTATCTTTTACTTTAAGCAATAATAAAGAATGTTTTCAAAGCCAAAAAAATCCATTTATTGAAAAGAAACACAGCTGCTTGGGAAACAGAAAGAGCAAGGGAGTAGAGTGGGGAACAGTACAATCACAGATTTGCGTATGTCCTGTTATAATACTCAGCCTTCCTGTCTAGAGTGCTGTGTAATGAGCGCTGCACTTCAGGATGGCTATACTGCATGGTGATGGGGGTTGTGTGCAGTGGGTAAGGGTCATAGTTTTCAGGGCTGGGTGGTGACACTACAGGTGTTGGAGGCAGCTGGTGGTGGTAAGAACCCGGATGCTGGGGAAAATGGGTTGGAGGTGACATTGGGGCACAAGGGAAAAAGTTTTGGGACAAGGGCTGCGGGTGGGGGTGGGGGGGAATGGTAGTGCTCCACCTGCATGGCTACTAGTGCCTGGATAGAGTCCACTTGGTGCCCCATGATGCTTATCAGCCGTTCTGTGCTTTACTGCCGGAGCACCGCGCCTTTGTGCCGGCACTCCTCATTCTGCTGGTGGATCCTCCTTTCGCTGTCCCGCCACTCCTGCACTTTTTGATTTTCATTACTTGAATGCTGCATTACTTCATGCAACACGTCTTCCTTGCTTCTACATGGCCTCTTTCTGATTCTTTGGAGTCTTTCGGCCGGTGATAACATGGACAGCTGAAATCTCAAGGTTGCATCTGTAAAGGCAAAATGCAACACTTAACAGAGGCTGCATTGTTCACACCAGGCAGAGCAAGGATTCCCCCATACTTAAGGGCAAACACAGTCTACACAATAGCATAATTTGCCCATGCCAAAGCGAGTGCACATAACCCACAGGAGCCCCGAAATGATGAGTAAGCACAGGTCAAGCATGACTGATTGTTTCACGGCTGTACTGTCTTCTGGGTTTCTGTGCCTTGGGGAGAGCCAACAGCAGCAGAGGGCCCCTATACTGAACACTGTCCCCAACTTTTCCAGAGGAGTTTGTCCTGGAAGATATCTTGCTGCTGAGGGTGACCTGGGAAGCAAGGGAGGGTCTTCTACTGCAATTCGGCTTCCATGCTGGCCCATATGCAGCTTGCCTGTGTGCACCAATGGTCCCCCCGCCCCGCATGGCACAGTGGCACAGACAAGTTAGCCTTACTGGGACAAGGACCACAGTGGCTCTCCTGAGAAACCTGCGCAAGCGCATTGCCCACGTCCTGGATGAGACTGTTGAAGAGATCACTGAGGCCAATTACCATGATGTGAGAGAGCACATCAATGACCCATTCCACATCTAGGCACGCATGCAGCCCTAACCATCCTCTCCCCAAGAGCCCGCAACGAATAACGTCCTTCCCAAAATAAAAGCTGCTTATCAGGAACCTCCTCTGGTGTTTGTCCTTCCCCAAGCACCGGCCACCGTGTCTGGCTACCTTCATCCTGGCTTGAGAGCAGCTCCTGGCTGTATGCATCTAGGGATTCTGGGGTGTCTTCCTCCGCCTCAGCACCCTCGCTCCTGCTTTGCTCCTCCTCCCAGCTTATTGAACTGGGCTCTGAAGTGTCCATGGTGGTACTCGGAGTGGAGGTGGGGTCACCCCCAAGTATTGCGTCAGCCAGTGATGAGCTGCCAAAAATCTTAAAAAACTGGTTCCCTCCTCACCCCAGGAGGGGGTCGTGGCCCACCCCCACCCCCTGGGACCTCTGCCCCATCCATCCTCCTCCCCTGTCCCCTGACTGCCCCCAGAACTGGGCAGGAGGGTCTTGTGGGCCACCATAGTGGGTGCCCACCCTGCCCCTGAGAGCCACAGGGACCTGCTGGGGGGGTGAGGTGGGGAGTCCTGGCATTGCTTACCTGGGGCAGCTCACAGGAAGCATCTGACAGGTCCCTCTGGCTCCTAGGGGCGGGGTAGCATAGCTGGGGGGGAGCAGGGGAAGTGGCCTTTCCCCCCACTGATCACATCAAAAGTGGTGCCTTAGGGACCGACTCCGTGGGTGGTCCGGGGCTGGAGCACCCACAGGGAAAATTTCGTGGGTACAGAGCACCCACCTGCAGCGCCCCACCCTGCCCTGCGCCTGGCCCCAGCTTACCTCCGCTCCACCTCCACCTCCTCCCCTGAATACCCCGCCCCGCTCTGCTTCTCCACCCCTGGCTTCCTGTGAGTCAGCTGTTCACGCGGGAAGCCTGGGAGGGCTGAAAAGCAAGTGGCAGCTTTGCCCTCAGGTCCAGGGAGGCAGAGGAGGAGGCAAGCTGGGGCGGGGAGTGGTTCCCCTGTGCCCCCTCGGTTACCTGCTGCGGTGTGGGCGGCCCTCCTTGCACCCCCCCGCCCCAGCTCACCTCCGCTCTGCCTTCCTAGGCCTGAGCACGAAGCCACCTCTTGCTTCTCAGCCCTCCCCGGCTTCCCGCGTGAACAGCTGATTCACGGGAAGCTGGGAGGGGGCAGAGAAGCAGAGCAGGGCAGTGCGTTCAGGGGAGGCGGCAGAGGCGGAGCGGAGGTGAGCTGGGGCTGGGCGGGTCAGGGAGGAGCTGCAGATGGGTGCTCTGCACCTACCAAATTTTCCCCATGGGTGCTCCAGCCCCGGAGCACCCATGGAGTCGGCGCCTAAAGGTGCCACTTTTGGCCGGTTGTTAAATTTAGAAGACCTTTTAGAACCGGTTGTCCCTCATGTCCCTCATGGGACAACCGGTTCTAAAAGAGCTTCTAAATTTAACAACCGGTTCTAGCGAACTGGTGCGAACCAGCTGCAGCTCAAGTTCACTACTGCATCCAGCTCTTTGTAGAAACGGCAGGTCGCAGGGGCAGCACCGGAGCAGCTGTTTGCCTCGTGGGCTTTGTGGTAGGCATTCCGCAGCTCCCTCATTTTAGCCCTGCACTGCAGTGCGTCCTGGTCGTGGCGCTTTTCCATCATGTCCCTTGACATCTGCCCAAAGGTATCGTAATTCCTACGGCTGGAGCGCAGCTGGGACTGAACAGCTTCCTCCCCCCAAACCTGATGAGGTCCAGCACCTCACCATTGCTCCATACTGGGGATTGCCTGGCGCATGGAGGCATGGTCACCTGGAAAGATTCGCTGAGAGCACTCCACGCCTGGATGAGCAAACAGGAAGGGATTCTCAAAATTCCCAGAGAATTTAAAGGGCAGGTCTGACAGTTGGTCACCTGAGGGCAGGGCAGTAGAGTTCAAAGTGATGACAAGAGTGGCTAGAACAGGCATTTTGGGACACTTCTGGAGGCCAATCAGAGCTCATTAATAGACCAGGCATACACACTGGCCCTAGTTTGAGAACCACTGATCTACACAGCAGTGAAACAGCCCTGCAGCCCAAACCATGTGAGCCTGAGTTGGGTGGTATGGGCCAAATGTGGGTTTTTCTCTGCTGTGTAGACCTACCCTGATATGCATGAAGTATATCCATTCTCAGCTCCCCATCCAGAGGAGTAGGACTTCCTTGAGATCTTGTCTCACTTTGGGGGTACAGAGGGTGCCTTAGACCCTCCAAAAAGGGCAAGTTCCCCAGAACCCAACTCACATCAGTGCGATGGTGGGAGTCCAACACTAAATAAGAAGGTCCACCTTCCCCACAAAGATCCTGGCACACACACAGGGGGCAACAAGAGGGGCTCACACATACCCGGGGGGCATCCCCCCACCCCATCTCCCAGCTCATGAGGGAGCCCAGAGGTGGCTCAGATCCTCCCTAAAGGGACAAAGCCCCCCAGATCTTGGCGCACACATGGAAGGGGACTTGGCTGACAAGTGTCTCTACCTCTATTCTTCCCCAGTCTCTCTGCCACTCACCCCCATATCACACTTCAGTGTCCCATTCCCCCTAGCCCCATGTCTGAGCCCCCCAAACTCTCTCGCCTCCCCAGTTCCCCCTCCCCTTGCTGCAGCTCCAAACTCCTTTCCCCCATGCCCCTACTCTTCTGCTCCGTAATACCCCTGCCCTCACAGGAAGCATTCATATGTCTATTTTTCTCCCCACATTCATTGATAAAATGCCCCTCAAAATAAAATTGCCACCCATGACACAGGGATCTTTTTTTGCCCTACACTATTTAACATTTCCATCAGTGATCTGCAAAAAAACAAAACCACCACCAATAAAGTTTGCAGAGGACACAAAAATTGGGAGAGTGGTAAATAACCAAAAGGACAGGTCATTGACACAGTTCAATATAGATTGCTTGGTAACTGGGCACAGGCAAACAATATGTGCCTTAATACAGCTAAATGTAAGCATATACATGTAGGAACAAAGAACATAGGCCATACTTACAGGGTGGGGGACTCTATCCTGAGAAGCAACTATTTGGGGGTCACGGTGGATAATCAGCTGAACATGAGCACCAGTGAGACGTCGTGGCCAAAAGAGATAATGCGATCTTTGGATGTATAAACAGGAGAGTCTCAAGTAGGAGTAGAGAGGTTATTTTACCTCTATATTTGGCATTGGTGCGACTGCTGCTGGAATACTGTGTCCAGTTCTAGTGCCCCCAATTCAAGAATGATGTGGATAAATTGGAGAGGGTTCAGAGAAGAGCCATGAGAATGATTAAAGGATTAGAAAACATGCCTTACAGTGATTGAGTGCTTTGAGTCTATTAAGTTTAACAAAGAGAAAGTTAAGGGGTGACTTGATTACAGTCTGAAGTATCCGCATGGGGGAACAAATATTTAATTCTGGGCTCTTCAATCTTGCAAAGAACGATATAACATGATTCAATGGCTGCAAGTTGAAACTAGGCAAATTCAGAGTGGAAATAAGGCATACATTTTTAACAGTAAGAATCATTAACCACTGAAGCAAGCTACTGAGGGTCATGGTAGATTCTCCATCACTGACAATTTTAAAATCAAGATTGGATGTTTTTCTAAAACATTTGCTCTAGGAATTACTTTGTGGACATTCTGTGGAGTGCAGGAGGACAGCCTAGGTGATCACAATGGTCCCTTCCGGCCTTGGAATCTATAAAATTGGAGCAATCTCCAGGCATTTAAAAAACATCAGTGATGTTTGTTGAATGTTATAGTGCTGGAACCCCACCCCTCCATTCCCCACTCACAGCTGCCCCAATCCTTCCCCTCACCTGTCCTTCCATTTGCCCACTGGCGCTTCTCACTCCTGTCCCACATGATACTCACTCATCGGCATAGCCATCTGGTGAAAATATTCATAGGGGATGCTGAGTAAAAAAACAACTGTTCTCTGGTGTCTGTGTATGGGGGCAGTGGAGGGTCACTGCGTCTGTCCCAGCCTGGTGTGGAGGAGAGGCCACAGGGAAGGATGGGTTGGAGAGCAAGCCCCCCAACCCACTCACCCCCACAGTGGTGGCTCCTGTCCAGTGGTGCAGGTAGAATTTATTTCTTACCAGGACATTGTGCACTGGCGACTCGTGGGAGGGATACAAAGGGGGGCACAGCTAGAGGGGGCACCAGCTAAAGGGGCTGTAGGTGACCCACCCATGACCCCCCCATGTGTCTTCTCCCCATCCTGCCCCAACCAGCCCCCCCCATGCTCTCCCCATCCCATGTTACCTGTGGGGGTGGAGGAGCTCTGTCCTCCCGCTCTGCGGGATAGAGACTTCTCAACCGCAGGACTCTCTGGAACCGCAGCGGCGAAAGGAGCAGAACATGGGGCCAGTGGGCAGCCGCTCGCTGGTAGCTCCTCCAATGCAGTTGTACCGCCCCCAGCCCTGTCCTCCGGTGTGGCTGTACAGACCCCAGACAGGAGACGTAGCTGCATGGAAGGGCTGGGGGCAGTTCAGCTGTGTTAGAGGAACTTCCCGCATGAGGCAACCCAGCGGCTCCACATTCCGCTTGTGTCTTTACAGTACGGTGTCCCAGCAATAAATGTCTTAATGGTCTATCTGACTGTACTGCTCTACTTTCGCCACTGCTCCTCTCTCATGGGGTTGGGCCCAACTCCCTGCTCTGGCCTGGTGGCTCTAACCACTCACAGACTTGCTGTAGCTGACTCCTCTAAATGGGGGGTGGGGCTGAGCAGGGCTAGTCATCTGGCCACCCTAAGAAAGCAAGGAATGGGAGGGTAGAAGAGGGGGAAAGGGCACCAGTTTCTAATGTGAACATGGGATGCTGATGCTAGGGATAAAGGGTGAAGTCCCCAGTGGGGATTCTTGGCTAAGCCATGGGGGACTGGAGCAACCGAAGTGGTGGCAGGTGCATCCAGGAGTTGCTAGCATTTGGGCTGATGGACTGGGGTGTCAGGGTTATCAGAAGGATCGTTGGGGGAGTAAGGGATGGTGGAGAGGAAAGGGGAAGGGAAGTGGTTTGGGGACAGTGCGGATTGGGGGATGGGACAGTAGGGGAGGATTAAGAGGTGGCTTCCTGGGATATGGGGCTGGGGGGGGGATTGGGAGCAGTGGCGGAGGAGGTTTAGGGTGGAGATGTGGGGCTTTGAGGGTTATTTTTATGGGTATGTTTATATGGGAGGTTGTGTGACAGGGATGGGTTTATTTGGGGAGATGGAGTTTGGTGTCACAGGGAGGTGGGATGGGTGGGTAACTGTGGCAGGAGGAGTTTTGTGGGTTGGGTGGCTCTGCACAAAACAAAACCCACAGAAACTTTTTGGAAAATTGTCATTTTCCAGGGCTTATATCTCCATAACCCCTAGATCAAATGACCCAAATTTGGGTCTTTAACCCTACTCTGCACCCTTCTGAGCCAGCTCAGTGGTTTGAGCATTGGCCTACTAAACCCAGGGTTGTGAGTTCAATCCTTGAGGGGGCCATTTGGGATCTGGGGCAAAAATTGGGGATTGGTCCTGCTTTGAGTAGGGGGTTGGATTAGATGACCTCCTGAGGTCCCTTCCAAACCTGATATTCTATGGTTCATACCAAATTTCAAAGGGATCAACCTTCAAACAGACATCATGATGCAGCTTTAACTATAGTGGCATGGCTGCACAACTATAATTCTGGTGATAGAGGTATTACTTATGCCCCATTTTAAGCATAAGAATGGAGAAGGGCTCACCAGGCAACCACCCCCTCATGGCTGGGCATGATATAGCAGGCTCTCTTCCTGTGGTGTGGCTGAGGACAGCCGCTCTGCTCCTGTGGTTGTCAGGTTTTTCACATGAATCAGCCCTCCACCCATTTCATGTTCAGTCCCATTCCTTCTCGGGCAACGGAGTCCCACAAAACAACACTCCAATGACTTGACATCAGATCTCCGGACCAATTCTGGGGGCTTACACACCACCTGGCCCAGTAGCCAGTAGGTAAACCCAGCCCCTTCCTCTATTCTGGGTTCTAGTTAAGGTACCCTATAGCAAAAGTCGCTCCTTCAGACATCTTCCTGGCTTACTTCCTGCCTCTGCCTGTCGCTAAGACCCTTTTCTTCAGCACCTTCTAGAACTCACTCTTCTGCAGGCTCATCCCCCTTCCCAGGCTCCATAGAGTTCTTCCCAGCTCCTGTACTGAGCAATGCTTCCCAGAGCTCTCTCTTTCTCTCTCTGGAAGCCTGGCACCCATTTGTCTCTCTCAGGACTGTCTGTCTCTTTCTTCTGGAAACCCAAACCACAGCCTGCATCCCTAGAATCTGCCCTTTTCTCAATGCTCACCACAGAAGTTCACTTCATCCCAGTAGCTTCCCAATGTCTCTCCTGACCTACTGGCAGAGTTTTTTCCCTCTCAGGGGAGGATCCCAAGGCCTACTCTTCCCCTTAGTCTTCTTGCATCTCTTATACTGTCCTGATGTCCTTCTTTTATTAAAAAGAAAAGGAGTACTTGTGGCACCTTAGAGACTAACCAATTTATTTGAGCATAAGCTTTCGTGAGCTACAGCTCACTTCATCGGATGCATACTGTGGAAAGTGCAGAAGATCTTTTATACACACAAAGCATGAAAAAATACCTCCCCCCACCCCACTTTCCTGCTGGCAATAACTTATCTAAAGTGATCACTCTCCTTACAATGTGTATGATAATCAAGTTGGGCCATTTCCAGCACAAACCTGGATTTGTGCTGGAAATGGCCCACCTTGATTATCATACACATTGTAAGGAGAGTGATCACTTTAGATAAGCTATTGCCAGCAGGAGAGTGGGGTGGGGGGAGGTATTTTTTCATGCTTTGTGTGTATATAAAAAGATCTTCTACACTTTCCACAGTATGCATCCGATGAAGTGAGCTGTAGCTCACGAAAGCTTATGCTCAAATAAATTGGTTAGTCTCTAAGGTGCCACAAGTCCTCCTTTTCTTTTTGCGAATACAGACTAACACGGCTGTTACTCTGAAACCCTTCTTTTATTAGTCACCTTGCTCCTCTCAGCTGAGATTCATCCTTAATTCATGCACTTAGTGCCTCCCCAGCTGGGCCTACTCCTAAATTTGACCTGATCCATCCTCCAGCTGCAAATGAGTGCACTAATTGCTCTCTGGCTGCAGTTAACTCTTTCTCTGCCAGTGTGAGATATATACCCCATCATAAGGGAAAATAGAGGGAACTGTTAATACATCTAAACTGCTAATATATCTCAATGAACATTTTAACTTTGCCCACTGTGTAAATTACCTCTGCCCCCAGGACACGTAGTGCTGTATCCTTTGGGTTTTATTTTATTTGGTTGGGATTTTTTTTTTTGCAAGACTAAAACCATAAGCAAAATAAAACCCAAGTAAATATAGGGTTTGATTATGAAACAGAGGAGAAAAATGTGTCTCTTTTTCTAATTGAAGAATTATTACAGCCACACTAGTTATTTCCCTAACTTCTTGATTATTATTCAGAAAAAAACAACCCTACAGATCAGGCACTAACCAGCCAATTCATCTGTACTGAACTCACCTGCAGCCACCTATGAGATCTTTCTTTGATAGTCAGAAGCCCACAGCAAACACCTTGTAATCATATTCATTCTTCTTGATATTTCCAAAGAACATTTTGCCAATTAAAATTCTCTTCATGCCCCTTCTATCACTGGGGCTCTCCAGTTTTCATATGTTCATCCTTTGCCATTATTATGATATGGATATTTTTCAGGTGCCATTATCTCCTCTCACAGCACAGCTAAAGCATCTTGACTGTGCAATGGCATGCAGAAGACAGAATTATTTGATTAGGTTCTCTTTTTAAAATCTGATATAGGGAACCACTTTTATATTATCCTGTAATGTGAAAACTAAATGAAAGGCTGAAATTAATAGGCTATGGAGAATTGCATCAGCTCCATGAGAGAGATGCTAGCATTAGAGCATTCTATATTTAACCTTCCCCTTCTAAGGAGGAACAAGAACAAGTCAACTACATACAGTAGGCCTAGTAGTTGTTTTCAGTCTCATATTTATTCACAAGCCTCAGTAGGTTTAGGTACAATCATTTGTAATACACCAAAAATTTAAGTTAGGTGGACAGATTAGCCGACCTGGAAATCCTAGGGAAAAATAGCATTGAGCTCTAATAGAGTTTTACAGCAAGAAATTGACAATGTTTCTGACACGTGTTGTCAAGGTTCCTCCCCCACTCTGAACTCTAGGGTACAGATGTGGGGACCTGCATGAAAAACCTCCTAAGCTTATCTTTACCAGCTTAGGTCAAAACTTCCCCAAGGTACAAAATATTCCACCCGTCGTCCTTGGATTGGCTGCTACCACCACCAAACTAATACTGGATACTGGGGAAGAGCTGTTTGGACGCGTCTTTCCCCCCAAAATACTTCCCAAAACCTTGCACCCCACTTCCTGGACAAGGTTTGGTAAAAAGCCTCACCAATTTGCCTAGGTGACTACAGACCCAGACCCTTGGATCTTAAGAGCAATGAACAATCCTCCCAACACTTGCACCCCCCCCCCTTTCCTGGGAAATGTTGGATAAAAAGCCTCACCAATTTGCATAGGTGACCACAGACCCAAACCCTTGGATCTGAGAACAATGAAAAAGCATTCAGTTTTCTTACAAGAAGACTTTTAATAAAAAAATAGAAGTAAATAGAAATAAAGAAATCCCCCCTGTAAAATCAGGATGGTAGATATCTTACAGGGTAATTAGATTCAAAAACATAGAGAACCCCTCTAGGCAAAACCTTAAGTTACAAAAAAGATACACAGACAGAAATAGTTATTCTATTCAGCACAATTCTTTTCTCAGCCATTTAAAGAAATCATAATCTAACACATGCCTAGCTAGATTACTTACTAAAAGTTCTAAGACTCCATTCCTGGTCTATCCCCGACAAAGACAGACTATAGACAGACACACAGACCCTTTGTTTCTCTCCCTCCTCCCAGCTTTTGAAAGTATCTTGTCTCCTCATTGGTCATTTTGGTCAGGTGCCAGCGAGGTTACCTTTAGCTTCTTAACCCTTTACAGGTGAGAGGAGCTTTCCCCTGGCCAGGAGGGATTTCAAAGGGGTTTACCCTTCCCTTTATATTTATGACACGTGTGTTTTCCACTTCAATATTGATATACTGTACATTAACTGTAAGGCGTGAGATATACGTCTCAAGATATAAAAGCAACGCAGAGTGGAAGGAACTGAGTGAAATATCACAGAGCTCTGTCAAGAACCAATAGAGATAGAAATTGAATGGCAAGAAGATAAGATGGCAAAAGTATTGAGGGATGTACTACTTATTAATTATTATTTTTATCATCATGAATCTGATACCATAGATATGCTGCCCTAGTTACACCTCTGAACACTGATGCTCAAACCAGAGAAAAGCAAGAGCTGCAACATAATGCTGGAAAAACATCAGACTTTCTCAGACCATCAAAAATAATTTGACACTCTGTGACAAATGCAGAGGGACTTCATTAAAGACTTGAACTTCATAGTGGGAGGAGCAGGGTTACCATGAATAAACAAACCAAAGTGTTTTAAAAGCAAATACAAATGTTGCACCACTTAGCACAGTGGGATCAAAAATAGATCTTAACAGGGGACTTCACTAACCAATAACATGCTGGGGAAATGATTCATACAATGTGTGTTTCCTTGTGCCAGATAGTAGCTGAGCCCCTACTGGTCTGGGGTAAACTGACTTATTAAACCATAGCACTCAGTTGGGCCTGGGCAACAAGGAATATTTGGCATTGAAGACAAGATGGACCCCAGGACGTAAAATGTTTAAGTTTACCCAGTGCTATTCAGATGCTGATGCAGGTGCAGACAAAAGAACTCAAAAACCAGACAGGGCTCTAAGAGTGCTGAGATTATAGACAGAGCTGATATCAAAAACAAAAATCCATTTATTCCTTTTCTAACCTACTTTGGTTTTTATAGCACACCTATCCCTGTGGGATGAGAGCCCCATCCAGTGTTAGACACATACCAGATGATCTGCTAAATGACTTACACCCACAAAATCAGTTTTCCTTAACTTTCTCCCCCTACTGTGATGAGCGAGTTTTACCATTTGTACAAATCTTTATGTAAATGCTATTCAGTTCTGAATGCCTGTGTGATGGAAGAAGTGAGTTCTGCGTTTGGACCTGAATGCTTATGGTCATTCCTATTGCCTGCAGGAGTGAATTCCAGTCTCAGACCAGCTTCTAAGAAAAATCTGTCTCCTACACAAGAGTATCGCCTTAAACAAATGACTGAAGGATACCTTTGTCCCAGAAGAGGGGCGGAAGTGAGTGGGCATACACCATGCTTTGCATCTCCCCCTGTCTCCTGAAGATTTCACAAGAGTTGTGTCCCATGTATTCTCTACTGGGAGACAAAAGGAAAGACTGATGATGAAACAGCACCAGGGAGAGCACGTTGGTCAGCCTCCTAACTCCTTCAGTAGCTCAATTGTGATACAACAGCATCTAAGTGTATGTGGGTGCTATAGCACGTCCTTGGGTTTCCTTCAGAGGTGCCCCAAGACATTACCACAGGCAATGGCATATGACTCTGCGATGCAACATTATTTTTAACCTCCCCGTCCGCAAAGAACTATACTTTGTGAATGCCAATTTCGCCTTCATTGTGTTTCTCATTTCTTCCCCAGAGGTATATTTGAACAGATACCCTGTCCTCAGGATCACTACCAGCAACTCAGCAGTAACAGCGGTAACTCCTTTCTATACCCCCATCCCACATTTTTAGGGAACATTCTGCATATGCTTCCAAATGAATTGAAGAATCAACATTATATATAGAGAAAGCAATTTTGTACAGGGTAGGGGAGGAAGAAGTGTTAAGAAAATGAGCAGCATTCAGCATAGCTTTGCTGCAATTGTGGTTCAATGAAACCAGGAAAGCCATGGAACAGGAAGATAATGTTGGTGTAATCTGTGACTAGCAGAGACTGAATTCCATTGAGAGTAAAGGCAGGAAAAATGCTAATGTAATTACTTTTCTTTGGAACAATACAGCCTAAGTGAAAACCCATATCTTTATTTTTGGCAGTATTTTGTGTACAACAGTTAATAATATAGGATGGCAATGTGTTTAGATATTAGAAACATGAAGTTTTCTTTTATCATACATGAGAAAGCCCTGTACGATGCAGCAATCTGTTTTCTATATATTATATTTTTGAAGCTGAGTTCTGCACAAAATAGGACTTGATTGTCATTGTTATTTTACAATCTAAACATTGGCTTGCATAAGGATGATGTAATACAGATGCCCTCATAGCCTACAGCTCCCAGAGGATGTCTCTCTTCCTTAGGAAAGAATACATCTTGTGAAAAGCAGCAGCCTTAAGCTAATTATTTTAACACACTGTAAATCAACCATCACCAGTTTTATAGATTTTAAGGTAAAAAAAGACCACTATGATTATGTAGTCTTATCTGCTGCATAATACAGGCCACTGTTTGTAACCCAAACCAAACTTAGTAATTGTAGGTATCTAAAGCTAGACACCTAAATCAAACTGGCTTGATTTTCAGTGCGCTTATCGATACATCCGGCGAAATTGGCATTGCTGCAATCAATGCAGCAGTGTCAATTTAGCAGGTCTTGTGAAGACAAGCTAAGTTGATGGGAGAGTGCTCTCCCATCGACATCTGTACTCCACCTCCCCAAGAGGTGGAAGGTAAGTTTGCGGGACAGCATCTCCTGTTGACATAAGTGATGTCTATACCGCACTCAGTCCTCCTAAGTTACCTTGTCTTCAGTTACATAACTGAAGTAGCGTAACTTAGGTCAACTTACAGCTTTAGTTTAGATGAGCCCGGTGTGTTGAGCATTCACTACTCCTAATAAAATAAAGAGGAAATTTGAGTGCTCAATAGACCTCATTGGAAAAATTCCAGCAAAACTTTTTTTTTTGGTCAGAAGTTGCCAATTCATCAAAATATTTTCTGGAAAGTGGCACAGGAGATATGGAACAGAAGACTGTCTGAGGTGACATAGGGACAGTTTGTCTGGCAGGACTTTATTATCCCAAAAGTGGGGGACTACATGGACGGCCAAGTCATAAAGAGGGAGCACCCGAGTCACAGAGAGAGAGAGGGGCCATAGCATGAGTAACGAACGGCTGGTGGCACCAGATGTGGTGAGAGCGAATTCCCAGACCTAGCCACAAGGAATCACACTTGAAGTGAGTGGACTCCTTTACAGGGACCAATCCAGATCAGGATCCCATTGTGCTAAGCACTGTAGAGACAGAGCAGTAAACAGTCCCTGATCTAAAAATGTGGGCCCAACTATCTGTCACATTTTAAATATATCCACAAGGTATTTGGTATTTTGTCAGAAACATATGGAACTAGGGAAAGGGGAGGAATTATAAATACAGTAGATAATTTACAAGTTCTATCAGATTTTTACAACTTTCATTTCTGAGCAAACAAGGTGAATGCACCAAGAAAAGAGAACTGTCTAATAAAAATAATTTACATTAGATTACATTCAGTTCACCAGGAAAAAAACAAAGCATGGGCGTATTTTATCTTGGTGTATTTTTCAAGGACACAGTCAGTGTAAGTCACTTATAATAATGCTCGGTTTGCAAAAGTACGTTAATTAATCAGCTTCACTGGCACAACATAAGTTTCTGATACTAATAAACTATACTCAAGCTGGTGATGAAGATGGGGCTTTTACTGTACAATTTCAAGCACCCACAGTAAAATGATTCCTTTTCCTCCCAGTGAATTAAGAACAAGCCTATACTGCACATCAAAGATTCATTTGCATACATTGCCTCATTATTTTACACCTGCTACAGCCTCCTGCTTTTTGTTTGCTGTGTGAAAGAAAGATTGAGTCCTTGAAAAAGCTTTTATTAGGCCTGTGAAAGGAAATAGCCTCAGGCCCATATTACTTTGAAATCAAAGGATAACTCCACAGTGTGCCCTGTATTGGATAAAGGAAGCTGAAAGTCTTAATTTAATTTTAAAAGTGTCAATAACGGGACTGAAACTTGCCGGAAGAACTTCTATTTTGTTTAAAGGAACAATAAATTAAATCACAAGAACCCAGATTTTGTCCTCCCTTAGCTCATTGTGAAATTCTACCATGAGGACATTTAAATCCCAATCATGTTTTGGCTAAACTACTTTACTAGTAGCATAAATCTTTAACCATTAGCAGTTAGACACCTAAATGCCTTGGGGGATCTGAGCCCAGCAGGTTTGGAATGTCCATGAATAGAATAGCTAACAAAAATAGATAAATAAAACATGGACCAAATATAAATATACCCCAAACTACCAGGACAGAAACCAGAACACAGATGTCCACAACATCTCTCTCTAATATAATGCTACAGAAAACTGAAAGGGAACAAACAGGCCTTGAGCCTCAGCCTGATGTACCTGAGAAGGCAGCACAAGAATGGCTAGGGGCTGCTCTAACTTGTGGCTGCCTACAGGCTATGCAGCAGTCCAGCATCCTACACAGCACTCAGGACCCTCTCCCACCCTCAGTGCACCTCTTACACCAGGGTTTGTAGGAGTGAGAAGTGGCATAGGGCCCTCCACTGCTCCTTCACATCAGTTGAATTCTCCCTACAGCCCCTATTCACTATCTCTATTCACTATCTCAGAGGTGTATAGGTGTCAAAGCAGGGATGCTGAACTGGTCACCTATCTCTTAGAATATCAGGTTGGAAGGGACCTCAGGCGGTCATCTAGTCCAACCCCCTGCTCAAAGCAGGACCAATCCCCAGATTCCTAAATGGCCCCCTCAAGGATTGAACTCACAACCCTGGGTTTAGCAGGCCAATGCTCAAACCACTGAGCTATCCCTCCCCCCCAATCTTTAGTAGATGCACTAATACAAGTTATGCTGTTCAGTGAGAGAGGGTTTTTTTCCCCACAGTTTTAGAGTGCTTTTCTGAATTGGAAATTGGAAACATCATCTAAGTCTGAATTTCCTTGAATGTGAGAACTCCTCCGGATGGTTCAATGTACTTTAACCACTGCTTGCAGACTTTCTGTTACTCTCTTGCTCCTCAGACAACTCTCAGGTGAGGTGTGTTTGAGTCATACCCAGAACTTGTATCTCACTAAAATATGTATCACCTGACTACAGAACAATAAACATGGATTCCACCAACACTTTAACTTAACCAGGATAACATCAGCTCCCTACCCCCGCATCCCCTATGTTGCAGCTATAACCCAGGGCTAAATGTACCTGCAGAAAATTGTTTCTTCAGGAATTTAATTTCCCTGTTCACTAGTTTTATATCTATTAATTAAAAGCAAATTTTTAGTCATGTTTTCAGTCACAGCTTAATTGGCTGGGAGAAAATACCTTCGTATACAAGCCTTTCTGAGTAAAAATCCCTTTTAATTTCAACACAGACCGCCTACAAGAACCTCTGTTAAAACCAATGCTATCGTCCTTTGTATCAAGCTGTGCATTTTTCTTGCACCCATTGCTGTAGTGTTTAGGCATTAGCCAAAAGGCTAAGATCCACAGCACATTTTATCCACCTCCCCTTTCCCCTGCTTTACAGAAAGAGAAGTTGGGTTTAGAATTGTTTTTATGATTGTCATTCAGCACCTCCCGTGTTTTTTATTATTAATAATGATAACCAGGTTTCCCAGGACAGGAATACATTATTAGGCCCCTCTGATGCTTCTCTAAGTGGGGAGGACTGTGTAAAGAGATAAGTCTTTTGCCCTAAACGTGGTAACACTTAGTCTCAACTTGATTTCTGATGGCGGAGAGTTCCAGAGCCAAGGGACACCCACCAGTAGTGCTCGTCTTCCAGCCCTTCAGAGTTTCAGCCTTGGAACTGCCAGCTGTGTGTCATTGCCAATCATATTAGCCATGACAGGCTGTAGAGGAGGAGGTGAGTTCTGAAACAACTTAGACCAATCCCTGCTTTAAAGATCAGGGCTGGTACCTTGACATAGATCTACGACTGATTGACAAGCCAGGGCCAGCACGGAGGACCAGTGTTCACCTCTGTGCCACTGAAGAGGTGAGCTGCTGTATGATGAAGCATTAGCCGTCTCCATGTGTCCTTCAGATTCAATCCCAGGCCTGTTATGTTGCAGTAATCCAGCCTGGGGGTGACAAAAGCATGGATCATGGCACATAGGTCTTTGTCCAAGAGGAAATGGTGCAGGCTCCTTGCCAGTTGAAGACAGAAGGTGTTTCAGATGGCTGTTGTTCTTTGGAGTCAAGGAACAGGATCCAAAGACTGTACACCCCCTCAGCCTCTGGAAGGGAAATTCCACTGGCAGAGAGTGAGACGACTGAATCACAGACAGGCTTGTAAGAAATAGTATTTACTAACACCGGTAAAAAGGATGACTTAAACCTGCATTGACTCCATGTGTCACACACCTAGAAGACTATTCTCCTCAGCCGTGACACAATAATGGCTCTTGGACAGAGAAGGGACTGCTGGTATCATATATATCTCACATTGCATGCGCACTCCTTATTGAACAGTGACTCCATTCACCAATGCGATAGAGTCAGTTGAGCACGGTCTTAACTGTTAATGTACTTCACAACCTGCACCAGTGTCACTTCACGTAGTTTGTATGATCAAACTATGACAGCCATGATATTAAGTCTATGTTATTCTGATGCATCTCAAATATATTCAGAAGTAGAGAAGGGATCATGTAAAAATGAACACAGCCCCAAAAAGAATTATGCAGCTTTCATACTATTAACATGGCAACACTGTTAACCATCAACTAACTTCTAGGAAGGATGGTCTTGTGGTTAGATAATAGGATTGATGGTTAAGACACCTGCCTCAATTTGAACGCGCAGCTCCCCTCTGACTCAAAAATAACATTTAACCTCTGATTATTTATAATGTATTTATTACTTGTTATTGTAAAGCATTTTGCGATCCATGGATGGAAGACTTCAACATATTTATCAGTTACTATCCAGCTGTACAACAAAGTAAAAATTCATTTAGGGTTTTATTTGATAGAAGAAGAGAGGTTATAAGCATTATATCACCGCTGTGGTTTATATATTAAGCATTGGGGTGAAAATTTTAATTGAATTCCATATGTTTTAATATGCTCGTATTACTCTAATCTTTGTGACAATTATAGCTGTGTAATGCAAACATACAGACATCTGTATGTATGCCCTTTCACAGCACATTCCATAAATTCCTGGATGCTTGTCTAAGCTGTGTATTCACATCCATGAGCACTGAAGGAACAGAAATCCGTCCTGAGACAGATGTCCATTGGCAAAATGACATGCCTTATTTGACCCTAAGCATGGATGACATTTAATAGAAGCATATGGACATGTGTTATTCTTCTATGCTGCAAAATATAATCCTCTTTGCAGGGGTATTTTATATTGGGAAGTATTTCAACATGGCTCCATAAATTTATGTCCAAGGTACCTGTGTTCTAACTGGAGCTGGACAAATACTGCAGAAAACTTTTCACAAGCATCCACTTAAAATATATTCAATTACTGCCATTCATTGTTCTGAGGCTGCATAGGGATACTGCGCTGAGGATAATGTTCCTTTTTCCCTAGTACTCCACTATCAGCCATTGACAGAGTGATTGATGGTCAATGGAAATGGGAATGGAGTGCAGTGAGGCAAAAGGAGGCTGACCTAATTCAAAACCCTTTCCCCTCTCTCTTTCTCTCTCCATATATATATATTTTTTTCTACAAATATTCCAGGAAGCAGAAACAATTCCCCTGGTTATTTTCTGACATGAGTCACACATGGAGCACCTACCAGCTAAGCCACCAGCCAGGTTTAAGTATCTGTGTCTTGTTGAGATGGTAAACCCATTCATCTCTGATCTCAAAATGGGGCCACAGTCACCTATTCACTACCACCAGCTGCTCTTAAGCCCAACTTTAGTTTCTGGTCATTTTTATGATCACTGATTAAATCCATGTCATGAGCCAGGATGTCAATCTCTGACCTGGGGTGGCCTCTCAGCCTCTGGTTGTCTGAGAATGTAAAAGGGACACTGAGCAGCCAAATGTCCCCTTGCCAGGCTTCTCTTCCACCCCAAGACCTACTAATTTTACAGGTTCCAGGTTGGCCCTCCCCATGGCTCCTTCTGACAAGTGATCACTCCATGCTCTCAACACTTCTCCCAGGGGTTTCCAATCCTGGCCTCAGGTGTCTGGATAAGTGAGCTTCAGTTTAAGGCCTACCGGGAGAGGCCTGGTGTGCCTCCCTACTGTCAGCTCAGCCTGCTGGCTGGGGAAGGGTCACATTGTCACATCCCTGTAGACATGTTGTAAAAACGAAAGGTATCTCCAGGGACCCCCTCTGATCTGCTGAACTAGACTGGAATCTGTAGATCCAGCTACACCCAGGGTCCACTAGCCCCACCCCTTCTGCCCCATTCACCTAACAGGGACAATTAGCTTAGCCAGGCCTTGCTTGCAGGCCTATGTTTCGGCAGTCCACACCTGTCTGTATACACAGTCTATGGAGTTTCCCATCATGTCTGTGGATGGTTGTATCACCTGCACCTTCTGCATCAGTCTCCGCCTGATAAAGATGGCTTGAATCGGCTGACACGGCTGTGCTATCAGCTGCAACTGTTGTTGTCTCTTTTGGAAATGGGTTCAGACCTATCTAGTAGTATATATATTTAATGTCACATCTTTCATCAGGACTGGAAAGATGTCCACATTCTCCACTACTTGTGGTAAAGTGACTCACCAGCTGGGTGCAGCATTGCAGGGTTTCATTCTCTGCCACCTGCCACCCATATTCTCTAGAGATCCCCTTTTGTCTTGTGACTCAGCCCTCTGGTTGGGTGACCTGTGGGCCTCACCCCTTTTGGGATAAACTAAGGTTTTCCCCTAATAGTCCCAGGACCTCAAACCAGGTCAATGGCCTCATCCAGGCCCTGGGCCTGTGTGTCTGGGGTCTTCCTGTTAGTTTTCTGGGGGAAGCTGTAGGGGACCCAGTCCCTCCTTCTATCCTGGGGTCAAGTCCAGGGACCCTGGTGGCAAGTGGTTAAGGCCTGTCTGGTCAGACCTCTTGCCTCTTCCCTGGACTACTTCCTCCAATGCATCCATCTTCTCCTCAGAGGGCTCGCATTCTCAGAAAGGGTCTGCCCAAGGGCCAAGCCCCAAGTCTCAGGCCTCAAGGTAACAAAGGAAAAGAAACAAATAGTCAGAAATAAAGCTTTTTTTATTTTATTTATTTACCACTTTTGCAGAAAAGGGTAAATAAATGTCTCTAGTTGTGGTTCATGCTTATGACAGGTGGCCAGAAGTAGGAGACCTCATGGAACCATCTGCTGCTAAGATTATCCAGACATTATGTAATGTGTTCCCAGCACATGGGTGACCTGAAGAGATTCTCAGATGACAACCTTCAAATGGTTTCTGATGAAGTTCAAATAGTACTGTGAAAAAAATTCAATAAATTACACTAGGGTCCGTGCTTAACATAAAGAATCTCATAGGTTAGCAAAGCATTTGTACAGACACTTAAAAGCACATGAGAGAAAAATGGAAGTAAAATCCCTCAACAGTACACTGCAAACAGGTCTATTCCACAGCCTATGACAGAGAAAACACCAAGGTTGAAATCCTGGCCCCACTAAAGTTGATGGCAAACTCTCATTGACTTGGATGGGGGCCAGGATTTCACTCCAGGATTATTACTTCTTTAATATAATACTTAGGCTTAAATTGGCAAAAGAAAAAAGCTCAGAGTGAGGAACCCCACAGGATATGCCTGACAGGGTTTCCTACTTAGACAATAGGGGTTTGATATGAAAATACAGGGGAGAAAGAAAGTAGGGGGAAAGGTAAAGTTATTTAGGCTAGGGACTTGGTAGAAGACAAAAGAATGGGTACTTACCTTCTCAGAACTGTTATTTTTTGAATGATTGCATATGTCCATTATGCTAGGTGTGTGCATGTCTCATGTACTAGTGCCAGAGTGTTTTCCCTAGAGTTTTCTTGTAGGGTTGGCCACCCCTGCATTCTGGTAAATCTCAAGCTTTGAACCGAGGGTATAAAGGGCAGAGATGTCCCACCCATTCCTCAGTTCCTTTGAACTGGACTCTTGGGTGATAGGCTCTGATGTGTTAGGGAAGGAGAGTGAGTTGTATAATGGACAAATGCAACACATCTCGAAAAGCAACAGTTACAAGAAGGTGAGTAGCCTTTGAATGATTGTATCTGTCCATCATACTAGGTCAGAGGTATTCAAACTGTGGGGCACACCCTCCCCCCTAAGAGGGCACGGAGTGACGTTCGGGGTGTGTGTGTGTGCAATGAGCCTGGGCCAGCCCCCAAGCAGGGTGGGGAGGGACTGCCACCCTACCCTCAGCTCTGCTCCAGCCAC
Organism: Lepidochelys olivacea; assembly: GCF_965140295.1. NCBI lineage: Eukaryota > Metazoa > Chordata > Testudines > Cheloniidae > Lepidochelys > Lepidochelys olivacea. Next base: position 35,406,194 of record NC_140411.1, on the reverse strand, counting down.
ACACCCCAGCTGCAGCCCCAGCTCCCAGCCCCATGCCTGGTCCCATCCTCCAACCCAGTGCAGCTCTGTTCCTGGCCCAGGGCCAGAGCTGGGGGCAGGGGTGGGGCCAGCAGCGAAGTGACACCCGGCTGAAGGCCCAGCACCGTGGCCCAGTTGCAGCTCTGCTTCTGTCCCCACCCCAGACTCAGACTCTGTGACTCCGTCCCCAGCCCATGGCTCCAGACCTACCTTCAGGCCCCAGCTTCGGGGAAAGGGGAGGAGAGAGGAGGGGTCGGACAGGGATAAGGGGGGCACAACCCCTAAAAGTTTGAGGACCACTGCACTAGGTGATGCCCAAGCAGTTTCCAGTGGAGATAGGGTTAGAAGTCTCCTGGAAGAGGGACTGCAGAACTGCTTTCCCTACATTTGCATCTTCCTTTGGTGTGGTAGTAATTGCATAGTGTCTAGCATGGATGAGGACTGAAGATCCCATTGCTGCTTTGCAGATGGCTGCCTTCACTGAGAGTTGTAACAATGAACAGGAGGCTAACCGTTCAAAAGGGGGACCCAAAAGGGCTGATGGCCATAGGGTTAGAGAATACAATCCTACCCATAATATGGAGGATGAAATGCTGACATTGTGGCCAGGTGCATTTTGATGGAAATGGCCATCAAACCTGACTCTTCTATGTGGAACAAATAATGCAAAATCTTAGATTGCATAGGCGACACATTGTATGCCTCCCGTAGGTTAAGCCACTGAGGAACCAGGCCATGAGGTATAATGACTGAGGGTTCAGATGCAACATCTGCCCATGAGTCTATGATATCAGGTCCTTTACTAAAGGCAAAAAGAGTAAGGGTTCCCTGATAGACAGCCTGTGGAGTATAAGAACCCCAGATGCCTTTCCCAGGCTGGCATCAGCAGTATAATTTTGGCTTCACTCTTGCTTCATGTTGAAAATTACCTTGGGAATCAGCAGCACTGGAGGGTTGGTGTAACGCATGCTCTTGTCCCATGGAAGGCAAAGTGCATCTGAGATGGACTAGGGCAGTGGCCAGCCCTGAAGAGAAAAGGGAATATTTCCTGTTCTGATGGGTTGCAAATAGTCACTGATGGCACTCCCACTACTAGAAATATTGAACTTAGAATGGTTATGTTGAGTGGCCATTCATGCTCTGAGCTGAAGGATCTGCTTATTTGGTCTATAAAGCCATTCTGGACCCCCAGTTTTATGATATTATGAGAGTTAGGGAATTTCATATGCAGAAATTCAAGATCTGACTTCGAACTAGCACAAGATGTTTGATCCGAGATCCCCTGTTTGCTGAAATAGAACACCGATGCAATATTGTTAGTAAGTACTGGATAGTCCTCCCCTGTACATGAGGCAGGAACTGGTGGCGTGCTCTGGTGATTGCCCATAACTCTAGAATGTTTGTGTTCAGCCTGACCTCTTGAGTAGTGTTAAGGAAAAGTTAGCACATGTGATCCATTTTGGTTTGGGGCCCACCATTGTTTAAATGCCAGCACATCGTACACCAGGAGGAGTGACCCTTAGATACTGAATCCCTGTGAAAATCCTCCTCCTTGTCTCCAGCCTGCCTTGACTCCCAGTATCTGGTTTTTGTCAGTCTCTAACTCCCTGTCTCTTGGCCTTGATGTGAGGCCTCCCATTCTGATAATAAAAGTTACTGATGCATGGCTTTAGGACCATGCGGTGTAATTAACATACTGGTATAGCACGAGGAATGCACCAAGCAGGGATAGGTGGTAGATAAGACAAGGGTTTGTTTATTGGCTAAGGTTTCCGATGCACAAGGGCAACATGCTTTGCTAAAAAGTATATAACCTTTGTATAATCTGTATTCAGGGTCCCCCCCCTGGCTAGCAGGGGGGCACCACGCTCGAGCGTAATAAACTTAGTGTCTTTTGGAAACTCTGCAGTTGTGGACTTTGTTTCTGTGCCTCAGCCTAGATTCGAACTGTGCGTGACCTATCAGGTATAATTCGTAGCATTGGTGTGCGTGTCCTATCAGGTGTAATTCGTAGCATTGGTGTGCGTGTCCTATCAGGTGTAATTCGTAGCATTGGTGTGCGTGTCCTATCAGGTATAATTTGCAGTATTTGTGTGCGTGTCCTACCAGGTGTAATTCGCAGCAGTTGTATGCGTGTCCTACCAGGTGTAATTCGTAACAGTAGACCACAGGCCTGCTTGCAGGTCTCCCAGATGCACTCCCTATCCCATGGTGAAAGCATCCATTACCAAAGGACATAAGAATGGCCACATTGGTCCATCTAGCCCAATATCTTGTCTTCTGGCAGTGGCCAGTGCCACAGAGGAAATGAACAGAACAGAGTAATTTTTAGTGATCCATCCCCTGTCATCCAGTCCCAGCTTCTGGCAGTCAGGGTCTTAGGGACACCCAGAAAATGAGGTTGCATCCCTGACTATCTTGGCTAATATACATTGATGGACCTATCCTCCATGAACTTATCTAAGTCTTTTTTGAACCCAGTTGTAATTTTGGCCTTCACAACAATTTCCACAGGTTCACTGTGTGTTGTGTGAAGAAGTACTTCCTTATGTTCGTTTAAAATCTATTGCCCATTAATTTCACTGGGGTGACCCTTGGTTCTTGTGTTATGTGAAGAGGTAAATAACACTGCCCAATTTTCTTGCTGCACACCATTCATGATTTTATAAACCTCTGTCAAATTCCCCTTAGCCACCTCTTTTCTAAAATGAACAGACCCAGGTTTTAATCTGTCCTCACTCGGAAGCTGTTCCATACCCCTAATAATTTCTGTTGCCTTTCGCTGTACCTTTTCCAATACTACCTTTTTTTGAGACCGTGTGACCAGAACTGCAGGCAGTATTCAAGGTGTGGGAGTACCATGCATTTGTATAGTGGCATGATGGTATTTTATGTCTTATTGTCTATCTCTTTCCTAATGATTCCTAATATTCTGTTAACTTTTTTGAGCGACATTGCAGATTCAGCAGATATTTTCAGAGAACTATCTACGATGATTCCAAGATCCCTTTCTTGAGCGGTAACAGCTAATTTAGAACCCATCATTTTGTATGTATAGTTGGGATTATGTTTTCCAATGTGCATTACTTTGCATTTATCAACATTGAATTTCATCTGCCATTTTGTTGCCCAGTCACCCGGTTTTGTGAGATCTCTTTGCTGTCAACTTTGGACTTATCTTGAGTAATTTTGTATCATCTGCAAGTTTTGCCATCTTACTGTTTACCCCTTTTTCCAGATCATTTATGAATATGTTGAACAGCACTGGTCCCAGTGCATATCCTTCCATAGAGGGAGGAGATAGGAAAATTGGACTCTCCTGCAAATATTGTCATTTCATCCACCAATCCAGGGACCCTGGGACCTTGTCTCAGATACATACTAGAATGTCCAAGTGATGTACCTGAAGGTGGTTACACTGACTTGAGCCAAGTCTGTAACTGTCTGAGATATAGCCTGTCATGGAGGAGTTAGATAAGTGCATGCTACCATATGCCCCAGGAGTGTGAGGCAGTTCCTCACTGAGGTTTGGGGATGGTCCTTGAAGGACACACAGAGGTCTTATAAAGTTATAAATCTTGGTATTGAAAGAAAAGCACTGGCTAAGGCTGAATTGAGGACTGCCTTGATAGATTCCATTCTCTGGTGGGATATGAGGATTGATTTCTCTTTGTTCACTTCCAGACTTAAGCATGACAATAGGTAGACTGTTCGATGAATACCTCTCTCCTCCTGTTCCAGCTCGCCATCCGGGTATGGGTATATCTGGATATCCCAGCAGCAGAGGTAGGCTGTTACCACCTCACTTGGTGAAAAGCCTTAGTGCGGATGTTAGGCCAAAGGGTAGAACTGTGAACTGGAAGTGGTTTCTTCTTACTGTGAATCATAGTGGCCAAGGTGGATTGCCACATAGAAATAAGTGTCCCCCTGGTAAAAGGCAACATACCAATCTCCTGGATCTAGCAAAGGGATTATAGCTGTGTAAGAAGTCATATGGAACCATAGCTCTTGCTGTGCTTGTTCAAGTTCTGAAGGTCCAGAATTGGCCTGAGACCCACTCTTGCCTTGAGCATTAAATAGCAAGAGTAGAATCCCCTGCCCTTCTCCTGAGGATGCACTTCTATGGCTTGTATTTCTCCCAAAGAACATAGAGTCTGCGCTTCCTGCCTTAGTACAGAACAGTGCGATGGGTCCTGAAAAGGGACAGGAAAAGTGGGCGGGAAGTTGGGGGGCTGGGAGAGAGACAGGAAATGCAGGGTTTTACTTTGCCTTTTTACTGTGCGCACTTGTCTGAGGGGGTGGACGGCCACGCACTTAGGAAATGTCACAACCTGTTTCCAAAGGGCAGTGGTAGATTCTCTATAGATCTGGCATGCTATGCCATCCTCAACAGCGGATGCTACTGTGAGGCATATGGCTGCTTGGAGGAAAGATGGCATGGGCCTCATTCTTTGCCATTTGTACTTTAACCTATACTGATTTGCTGGAGGACAAAACTTTGTGTTTTGAGGGGGGCTGAGGTATACAGACCAAAGGACTTCAACACCGCCCTCTAATCAATGCTTTGTTCATCTTCAAGGCACATGTGTGATCTGTTGTACCTCTACAAGAATCCCTGATGACTGTAGCCATGACTGGCAGCTGAGTCTCCAACATCCAAGACTGTAGTGTGGAGCATGAGACCAGCTACACTATCCACCAGGAGAGACTGGAACTCACTGTTGGAGACACTGGAGCAGCATGTTGAGGAATTTGGACAAAGCATTGCAATTAGAATAATCATAACAAGTCAACAAGGCCTGATGATTTGTTATGTATAGTTGTAATGCCTGAGTTGAAAATATTTTCCATCAAAGAGGTATAATTTTTTTTGCACCTTTGTCTTTGGGAGTTTCTTTTAGTCTAACTTGGTGTCTCAGTTATTGCTGCCACTGTCAGGGAGCCCAGTGTGGGTACTACAACTAGTGGACAATATATAAAAGAAAGAAAATGGAAGAAAAGAAAAGGAGTCCAAGGAACAATAACAAATGCCACTAACTAACAAAAAGAACTAACTTTGATGGCATGTTCACAGAAGAAATGAGTGTCAGCGTGCTCCAACAACCAGCCAGGGACAGTAAGAAGGAACTCAGGGATTCCGGGAGAGGTGTGGCTACACACTTTATAAGTTTAGTTCGAAGCATGAGGGATACCAGAGTGCAGGTGTGGCCATCCCTACAGGCACCACAAGGGAAAACTCTCTGGCAAAGGTGCAAGAGGCAATCACTTGAAGAAGAATTTGTGGACCAATTATTACAAAACAAAGGTTTAGAAAAGGCAGTGACCTGTACATTGACACCGAGGACAATTTAATCACCGGAAGAGAAAATGGTTAAGGGTCAGGGGAATGTTTCTGCAGAAGGATGAGGAACCAGAAGAGGAGCAAGTCCCAGCTCTCCTTCCAGAAAGGCACTTTTGCCCACAAGAAAAAACATATAACAATAATTAAAAAAAAAAAATAACAGGGGAGCACTGCAGAGTGTGCAGCTGTGTAATAGGAAGGAAACAGCCATTTTCTTTTCCATGCAGTGAACCTATAAACATGAGGCATCTCTCCTTTTGGGGAGCAGAGAGGCCAGAGCTGTACTGAGAGGCAAGTCAAGATGAGGGGGTCTTACAGCATGGGTTTGTTTTCAGAGATTTTATTATGAATTTGCTCTTCCTTAACTGGAAGTAAAAGCCATGCAGACTGTAACTATGTGCTTTGCTCTTTGTGCATGGAAAATATAACACCATATCTAGGATCTTGGAAGCCTTTCAAAACTTGTTCTCTTAGCTGGAGGCAGATGCCATGAGCTATAGAGCTTAATAAAACAGCCCTGACCCAAGGTTTACAACACTAAATTGCACACTCGAGGCTGCATTAGCAAAAACAGATGGGCAAGATGTAACATTGCATAGGGTAATTGGGCACCCTATTGGTGAGCACTTTCCATAATCAGGGGGGTTTAGCATGACATATGTTGATCTTTCTGCTCTTGTTTGGATACTGTTTTATTATACACACTAATAAGGCACCTGGTCGTGTAGTTTCTGTGGTTTAAATCCTTATTTGGATGTTCACCTGCTGGGCACAACCTTTCATGGTGACAAAACAAAAATGTTTTATCCTGACCCTCTGGCTCTCTGGAAAGTATAATTATCAGAGTTATGAACATTTAGGAAAGTCTCTGCCTCAGCTAAAATTGGCTGCTGGACCGTTTCTAAATGCTTTACTGAGGAAGAAAGGTGATGGCTGATAGAATGGCAATGGAATGCAAGAGCTTGGGAATGAACTCTCCCATGTGAATGGCTGACTTTGTCAAAACCCCTCACACCTCCTTTTGAGAAGGCTGAAAAATTCCATTAGGTTTTTGCAGTTTTAAGCAACTCCACAGTTCTGTGTCTGGGGCATAAATGCTCCAGTATAGATAGAGAGCGTACTTGCTGTGTTTGTGGCCTGTCTCGGAGCAGGTAATGTTGGAAACCTCATGAGAGCCTGTTCGGATGAGATTTCAACCCCTAGAGTTTCAGATAAACATCCAAATTTGTGGGAGATTATCAGAAATGAACCCAAACCGCTGAACCTCCTGAGATTTGTCCAGATGGACCTAATCCAGATGGACCTAGTATTCAGGCAAACCTCTGACTGAAATCAAAAGCAGATGAGAAGGCTCAGCACCTTGCTGGGTCAGACCCCAAGGGCTTCAGAATCCTAAAGCTCAAAAGTTTCAAAACTGACTAGTGACTTGGGGTGCCTCATATTTTTGGGTGCCCTGCACAAGGCACTTTGAAGGGGACTAGTTTTTTAAAGTGCTAGGCCACTGCCTTCTGAAAGTCAGGCCCTTTTAAGGTATTTCAAGAATGCCTTTTAAAATGTAGGTCAAAATCTAAAAGGTCACATTATCATTTTTTCATTAAGAAAAACGAAATGAAACAGATGGGCCTTGAAAAAGCCACTGTAGAGAGATTACCCTGTATTAACATCGAGCTCAAAAAAGGCTAGACTGTAGTTTAATAAGGGACAACACACAAGTAGATTTGTCTTTCTTCTACAGAAGCATCAGGAGCATCACCCCAGGAGCATACCAGAGAATGTACTCTGACTCAGAGTCAGAGTCTTCCGCTTGCTTTGACGGGCCAGTGAGTAACTTCACCCCTTTCTATGGAGTAGCTTTCTCCCCAGTGCACGCCTGATCAGCTACTTTGGCTGATGAGTAGAGTGGGAGGAGTCAGGGATCATCTCGCTTCTTGATCCTCCCTGTCCATTGCCTCCCACACGCAGGTCCTCACTTGTGGGATGCACTGGGCAAGCAGCCTGTGAGTTCTGTCTGTGGGCTGGAAGCACAATTTGATCAGGACTGTAAAGGAATCGTGCTGCCCTGCGCAGCTGACTAAGGGCATTAGGGCAATGATAATATAGATCTAAGGATCTGGATCCCTGCACAAACAAACAAACCTCAGCAAGCTGAACAATAGCTGAGCACCCTGGATAGAGTGATGCAGGAGTGAGTAAGTCAGTCAGTGGAAATAAGTGGATTTCTCCAGCCACTGTGGTTGTATATCCTGTATATACCGCCCCCTCCTCCCCCGCCCCTTCGCCCACAATAATCAAGCTTTATCACTAAAACATTTCTAATGACTGCAATGAAATGTGTATTCACAGCATGCACCAACAGATAAATCCTGACACAGAACCAGGAATGCATTCCACACATTACATGTGCCAAAGGAATAGGATTTAGTGAGGTCATTTATGCTGCACTGGAGTGGAAAAAGAAAAAAAAACAGACCTTGTTGTAATGAATTGGGTCCCCTGGGTACTGCAAAGAGTCATCAGCTGGGCATCAGAGGGAAGAGAATCAGACAGGAAGTGAGCTGTGGGAGGAAAGTGAACAAGGAGAAGCCTTGGAGGCCAGATGTGCAAAGCTGGGCTCTGGAAGTACCCACAAAATGCACACACGTACATTACATCCTGAAATCCCTGCATTTAGCCTCACAAATGTGTACCAATGACAATCTCTTAAAGGAGACTTAGAGGAACCATGAGGAATTTTATCCCACTCCCCCATAGCCCCCAAATGAAATGGTATTTTTAGAATTAGAAATATGCTACCAGTACAGTAACAGCTCCATTCTTTCTGATGGGTAATTCATTCACAAAATAATTGCTAACATTTACAGCACTCCAATGACCTTCTCTGCGGGATTACAGTGGAACACACCAACTCTGAAAACATCCAAAGGTTAAAAGAAAATCTATAGTCTATTTCAAGTGATGAATTTCAGCCATCCACATATTACCTAGATAAATTACCCTTGGATACAGAAGAATAAGACTCTTACTCAGGATAAAATATTAAATGCTCCTGATGCTTCTGTAGAAGAAAGACAAATGTACTTGTGCTCAGCAGCATACATTTCCATACCAATGAAACCTCAGGATCAGATTCCAGTGCATGCAAGCATTAGAAAAATTACCATACCTCCAGATATTCTGGCTCAGTTGGAATTCCAATCTGCCCTTCTGAATTTACAAGAAACATTTGAAACTTGATTGTCCTATGATGATTTTTTAACTTCAATGTGGCAAAATGGCACAGTTTTCAATAGCACCAACATAAGCCTTATTACAGACAGGTCAAGGGACTCCAATCAAGGTGCAGGAGAAAACTGTGCATATTCATTAAGAAGCAGAACTTTTCTCTCGTAGCAAAACAATCTGTGCAAGAGGAAAGAACTAAAATCTCCAGTTGAGACAGACAGTGGGGTCAGTGGAAAGTGAAGTAAATATCTAGCAATGGCTTTTAAGAACTAGAATGATTTCCTGAGAAGCTGGACCTGGTCTGTAAATATGACAGAGAAGATTCCCTCGTGATAAAATCCACCTACTAGTTCTAGGTGATGAAAGAAAGTTCTATACTTTTTCCTAAAGACACCCTGAAGTTAGGCAAGAGAAAAATGCCCCATTCCTCACAAGCCCTTTTTGAGGCAGGAGAACAAGAGGACCTTGTAGACTAATAGGCACAAATGGAATATTATCCTTATCAGTCCCCACCCTACAATACCAAAAGATCCTGAGCTGCTACTGTGAAACATAAACTGCAGGAATGCTAAGTGCTTCATCTAAACCCTCTCAGGAGCAAAGGAAGACTGTGCAGGGGAGTTGAGGGTTCATTTGGGAGCAGTCCAGGCCATTGGGAATAGGGCAGAGGTAAAACATTTGGCCACATGGTATTCTGTGGACCAGCTTCAGCAATGGAGATGGACCTGCCACGACTAGATAGAGAGTGGATCTTTCTGGGTATTTATCATTTTGGGCACAAATTTCACAAAGAAGGAACCAATGTTCAATGAACAGAGGTGAGAGGGAGAGAGGAACAGACGCTCAGAGGTGCAGCTGAGCTGTGTGAGATTTTTTTCTAAAGACACCAGCAGGACGGAAATGGTTTATGAGAGAGGAGGAAGACAAAAGCAGAACTGTGCTGCCAGTCTCTATTAAATTGCGAAATTAGTCAGACACTAAAGGCCAAATTCAAATCTGGCATAATGGGATAACTCTGGATACCAAGTAAGACATATTTGCAGTATGATATGGCCTATCTCCACAAACCAAAGATCCCTTCTCAACCCAACTGAATGCCGGAAGAGGACCTCTATCCCCAATGAGTTGACAGCTTGTCGTTGCCATCTTGTCCCACCCCCACCACTCTTGTACCTTTAGCATATCAAGCCAGATTCTCTGTGCCTTGCTAACCTCCATTGCTGCTGGACCTTGGATGCTCCTCTCTGCATAGGGAAGTTCTACTGGTATAATACAGGGAGAGAATTTAATGTATTATACCAGAATAACTCCCCCATGTGGGCACTCTTTCCCATTTGTAAACCACTTGCAAAGAGACAGAAGCTATAGTGGAAAAAGGCAATCTTGCACCGGAAAAAGAGTGTCCACACAGGGAGTGATACTGGTATAACTATAGTGGTTTAACTATATTGGTATAACTGAAAAAAAAATCTCATATAGACATGCCTTGAGTGAGGCAAGGGCTTTGTGCATGTGTAGATGGTTGGGGACTTAACAGAAGGGAGAAAGGAACAGTAAAGGCTGGGTGAGTGAGAAGTGTTTATGGCGGATAGAGATCAAATGAAGATTTCCTCCTCCCAACACCCCTGGCCTCTGTTGGGACTCCAGAATACCCCCTAGAAGGACTCCAAAAGCCTTTAGGAAGCTGGCTATTCATCCAGGTGTTTTACATGGTAGGATTAGCCAGGGTCCTAAGGCATAAGTGACTTGCCCAAGGATCTGCATGTCACAACCTTGCCTAGTACCCAGCTGTATGGTCACCAGTCTGTTGTGAGTGGACCCATTTGCTGGTTCCCACATGCTTCTAAGCCAGCTATGTCTGGGCAGAAACTAGTAATTGTTTCTAGCTCTAGGTCTATATACGGCACACTCCCAGGATCAGATCTCTTCTCTGAAACCCTTCTTTGGGACGTTGGACTCCAGCCACCCTTGTCCACCTGCTCCAGACCATACAATCTGTCAGACTTCCCGAGCCCCCCGTCACTTAAATGTGCTCCCTCAGAGCTTCAGTAGTCTGAGAGCACTTGGAGCTTCTAGTTTAACCCCCTCAGCTACAACATGGCAGGAAAATGAAGGAAAGGGGCTCAGTGAAGTAATTTCTTAACCACAGTGACTTCACGCTGAAAGCTCTTGAGAGCTACAGATCTTTGAAAAATAACAAAAGTCCTGAAACCCACTGTCACCTAGTCTATTCTCATCCTTCCTGTGAGTCCAAGGTTGGTCAGCATTTCAGGTAGGGCAGAGTCCCTTCTGTCCTCTCTTGTTTCAATGCTGTGATGGTTGTCTCCCTTACATCAAGTCTCTGTCTCTCTTGCCATGTGTTCGGCTGGAAAGCTCCAACCCCCTTGCTCAGTCATTCCTGCTTTACCTGTGTAGAAAACAAATAGTTCCAAGGGGCTACACCAGTAGTTGACAGACAATCAGAGACAATGGCCTCAGACTGGAGTCTTGATAGCTTCTTCATAGTTCTGGTAAGTTTTCTGTTGGGAAAGGCTGATTCAATGGAATTGAAACATTTCATGGGAATGTGTTGATTCCATAGAAAGTTTAACAGAAGCCAGGCAGGAAGGTAGGCTGTCCCTGCTGCCTGGTTTACTACCATCCCGCCCAGCTCCCAAGTTCTCTGGGCTGCCCAGCTCCCCGTCTCCCAGGCTCCCCACCTGGCCACTTCCTGGGTTGATCAGTGGACTGACAGAGAGCAGGGTTTTCCAGGGAGTTGGGCAGCCTACCAGGGTGCATATTACATTTTGGAAACATCAAAATATTCTTGCTTCCTGGGCTACCCAGGCAGCTGGAATATTTTACTGTTTTCAAAACAAAATATTTTAAAATTTAAATCCTGTGAACATTTTTAGGTTTTTAATTTGTCATCCTGATGGGGGACTTAAACCTTTCAAAAACTGACAGCTTTTCATGGGATGGAAATTTTGTTTCGCAGCCAGCTCAACTTCTATTATTCTTACTAATATTATTTTGTGTTACTGTAATGCTTAGAAGCCCTAGTCATGGGCCAGGACCCCATTGTGCTAGGGGCTGTGTAAATACAGAACAAAAAGAAAGAGCTTATAATATAAATAAAAGACAAGAGACAACAGATGGATACAGACAAATTGGGAACACAAAGAAATAACAAGACAATATTGTCTGAATAGACAAGATAAGCACAGGGTTGGGAGAAGGGTATAACAAGCAATAGGGCATATAAAAATAATTACTTAAAAATGAAAATTGATCTTTAAATATTAAATTAGACTCTTATTACTTCAATTAAATACAGGTTTATTTAAAAAAATAAACTTATTTAAAATTCAATTTTAAATTGTCATCCTTTGTTAAGGCCTAAATTTATTATACTCCACTCCATTAAAATTAAATACAAAATATAATGCTAAAGATTACATGTTTGCTGACAAGTTTTAAAGAAATTTCCAACAGTAGAATGGTTTGAATCACAGGCTAAGCACCCGGCACCAGAATTGCAGAAATGCTAAACAAGCTTTTGACAGCATTAGCCTCTTCTGCAGGTTCAGAGAAAATATTTTCTTAATTTCAGTTTACTAAAACAATTGAGTGCAATGAGTAGTTCATTCAAAGTTAAACCTATCGGGATTGAAAAAGCAGGAAAGTTTGCTTTACTTGTCCAATCTATGAATAAAAACTAGATGTTAGAGGATGAGACCAACTATTTTAACATCTTGAAGAACACGGTGATCAGATACAATCAGTTCAATTCACTAACTGCAGATAATACTTCCTTCATTTTAAATGCAAAACATGTTTGATATACTTTTTGATAAGCTTTTTTTCTTATGTATCCACCATATATAAAGTAGTTTTATTGAATTACAAAGAAATTAAAATTCTGGTTTTGTGTTTTTTAAATTGAATTTGCATTTCTATCAAACAGAGCTTGAAACAAATTTCAAGTAAAAATTAATCATCTAGATAAGAACTGCAACTTTCACCATTTTCTAATGTAATAAGAAATGTAAAACAAGAATCTGAGTACTGATAAATTAAATTATATGATTGCTTAAATTAATGTGCATAGATATAGTGTATCCTCCTGGTTAGCAAAAAAAAACAAAAACAAAAAGCAATATACACAGTACCAAATTTAGTGTGACGGTTATATTTAGTTGTAAATCAACATGTTTTAATGGTTACTGGCCCATGAGAATCGATCTTTCTTTAGGAAAATAACTAAAATGTACAAATGCAAAACACAATTAAAATTTCTGTTTTAAATCAAGGTTTTCCACTTGCTGATGTAAATTGTGATTAAAATCAGTGATTTAGATTGCTTTGACTTAAATCAACCCATCCTGACACTCAAGCAGAGTGAACAATGTGACGGTGGCAAATGTCATGTTAGTTCCATGATTTAGATATTTATTTAAGAGGGAGGGCTGTTACTTAGAAGGGGATCAGCTAACTGGAAAGAAAAGAGAACAGAAGGTGATTGAGGGGGACAGGGTAGGAACAGAGTGAAGCTGAGGTGCAGAGACTGTGAGAGCGGGCGAGCGGGACAAGGAGAGGTAAAGGAGAGGGGAACAAACAGCCAATCAGCACATGATCAGAGAAAGTCGGAACATTCTGCAGTTTTCACTGCAATGTCCAAAGTTCCAAAGGTTTGGAACCTGGTCCTACTAGATAATATCTGTGGCTGGATCCTCCATGCAGCCCGCATGGCAGGGGGATGAGAGGTACCGCTTAGGTCCTAGTATCCCCATGGTGGGGGAGGTCTCCTCTGAACAATTCTGGGTCCAGGGGGTTGCTGGTCCTTCAGTGAGAGCTTTTAAGCCCCTTTCGTAAAAAGGTGAACGTAAAAAGGTTCTATGAGTTCTATGAGTCAGAGGGGCTGAGCACTGCAGAGGATGATATTTCTGGGGGGAGAACTCAGGGCTGGAAGGGTGGTTGAGGTCCCCCTGCAAAAAATAAATGAATAGTGGAAGCTAGGGTGTGACCTGCATGCTTGTATGCTGGCTGTTCGTATCAGGGCTGTGAGGCACAGCAGGATAGTATTTAAGGCACCTAGAGCTTCAAAGCAGGTGTTGATGGAACGCTTACCAACCTGGGTGAACCCCCAAGAGTCACAAGCACACAATAGAAAATGGAGCTCCTAATTCAATATAGAGTTCACAATTTGATAGACATCTCTCAAGGTGTACCGGAGCCCAAATTAGTAGCGAGCGCTTGTCTTACAGTCCTGTGTTCATCCCAGTAGACCATACTCCTTTCATAGCCAGTTGTGGACTTGACGAGATAGATTTGTCTGGCAAGGGGTAACAGGCAGATGCTTTAACAGCTTCTCCTGCAGTAGCGAGGGAGACAAGAGAAAAAAGATGGTAGCTGGAAGGAAGCTGTGGGAGAAAATATATGATGCAAATTGTGGTCTTCCAAAGAAGAGTTGGTTACTGGGCATCAATGTGACCATTCTGGTATCTTGAAGATGTAGGAACTTGCTGGGAGGAAGAGGAGAAATCAGGTCACAAATAGAAAAACACTGTATTCTTAGTACAGTACTGTGAATCTCAGTACCCAGGAGAAAAAATGTTGAGTTTGAACAGAGCTGGGATACTGTATGTGGTCTGGGTTCCTTGAGGCTCATGCACACCTACCAGCCAGACATCAAGAGTGATAGCTCAACAATTGCCGACATAAATCCAAACTGGGACATGAAACTTACTAGTCTTCTTCTGTCTTACTGTCTTCTCAGTGCCAGTGGTTTAGAATAGCGCATCTAAATCCTATCTAACCTTCCTATGCACTTATAATGTGTTCATCACTATATCCCCTGAGTCAAGTTGTAGAATGAGGTATTCAGCATTACAGGATTAGACTCACAAGACCAAATTCTGGCCTGACATTCTGCCAGTAGAAGCCCATTGAATTCAGACATCATTTACAACTCACACAAGTCCAGGAAGTTCAAGGGGGTGCGGGTGGGTTATACAGGCTGTAAGTCTGGACTTGCATTTGGTCCCAGCAGTCTATTTCTGTAATACTGAATCTTCTTGTGGTGTATATTTTCAGCAATGTTAAATACCTATTTAATAACAGCTGTATAAAAACACATTGATCATATTTTAAAGTGTCTAATGATGTGACCATTCACTGCTAAGGCAGCTTAGTTAAAGATCTTTATATTTAGGTGAGCTGCCACATAACCAATAATGATATTATGGAACGACTCTCCTGTTTGACTAAAGGGACGGCATGGGTGGAAGCTACAACAAACAGAGGAAATTGTATATTTGTTCACAGCCACAGGAGCTCTTTGAGACAAATCCTGTGCCTGGATTTTTAAAAGGGCTGGATAATTTTATGATGAATTAACATTTGTAACTGTGCAAGTGAAGACAAGATATGGGCAATCACATTTTATGCTTCAGGATACTAGCTGATCACCTGTGGGCTTCAAGGAAGGCATTTACCTCCCCCACATCTCCCTAAAGAGCACTGACCAAATGCTTACATGCATTATGAGATTGTTTTGTCTGCCTCTGAAGCATCAGGCACTGCTCAGTGCCAGAAGCAGGATGTCACAGACAGGGCCCAGTCCTACAAACACTCATGTTTTACACGTGTAACCTAACTCATGTTGTACATATGTGTAACCTTACTCATGTGAGTAGCCAATGCTAGGCAGGCAGCCCACAAGGATTACTAATATAATTAATCTTTCTTATTTATATGTCATGATGTGACGGAGAGACTGCCGAGACTCATCAAGCCCTCGGATCGCTTCCCCTTCCTACTTCTCACATGAGCACCAATGATACTGCCAAGAATGACCTTGAGCGGATCACTGCAGACTACGTGGCTCTGGGAAGAAGGATAAAGGAGTTTGAGGCCAAGTGGTGTTCTCATCCATCCTCCCTGTGGAAGGAAAAGACATGGGTAGGGACCGTCGAATCGTGGAATTCAACAAATGGCTACGCAGGTGGTGTCGGAGAGAAGGCTTTGGATTCTTTGACCATGGGAGCACTGTTCCCTCTAAGCTGTGTGTGTACGCATGCACACACAGATCCTAAACCCCGCACACATGGCGAAACACCGCACTCACAACAATTTGCAGAGCAGCACAACAATTTGCACAGAATAAAATTTTTTATGCACACAGCCTGTCAAAAATTAGAGGGAACATTGCATGGGATGGTGTTCCAAGAAGGACGAGTGCGAGGCAGAGATGGGCTCCACCTACGAAGAGAGGGAAGAGCATCTTTGCAAGCAGGCCGGCTGACCTAGTGAGGAGGGCTTTAAACTAGGTTCACCGGGGGAAGGAGACCAAAGCCCTGAGGTAAGTGGGGAAGTGGGATACCAGGAGGAAGCATGAGCAGGAGAGCGCAAGAGGGGAAAGCTCCTGCCTCATACTGAGAAAGCAGGACGATCAGCCTATACACAAATGCAAGAAGCCTGTGAAACAAGCAGGGAGAACTGGAAGTCCTGGCACAGTCAAGGAATTATGATGTGATTGGAATAACAGAGACCTGGTGGGATAACTCGTATGACTGGAGTACTGTCATGGATGGATATAAACTGTTCAGGAAGGACAGGCAGGGCAGAAAAGGTGGGGGAGCTGCATTCTATGTAAGAGAGCAGTATGACTGCTCAGAGCTCAAGTATGAAACTGCAGAAAAACCTGAGAGTCTCTGGATTAAGTTTAGAAGTGTGAGCAACAAGGGTGATGTCGTGGTGGGAGTCTGCTATAGGCCACCGGACCAGGGGGATGAGGTGGACGAGGCTTTCTTCCAGCAACTAACTGAAGTTACTAGATTTCAGGCCCTGGTTCTCATGGGAGACTTCAATCACCCTGATATCTGCTGGGACAGCAATACAGTGGTGCACAGACAATCCAGGAAGTTTTTGGAAAGTGTAGGGGACAATTTCCTGGTGCAAGTGCTGGAGGAACCAACTAGGGGCAGAGGTCTTCTTAACTTGCTGCTCACAAACCAGGAAGAATTAGTAGGGGAAGCAAAAGTGGATGGGAACCTGGGAGGCAGAGATCATGAGATGTCAAGTTCAAGATTCTGACACAAAGAAGAAAGGAGAGCAGCAGAATATGGACCCTGGACTTCAGAAAAGCAGACTGACTCCCTCAGGGGTCCGATGGGCAGGATACCCTGGGAGAATAACATGAGGGGGAAAGGAGTCCAGGAGAGCTGGCTGTATTTTAAAGAATCCTTATTGAGGTTACAGGGACAAACCATCCCGGAGTGTAGAAAGAATAGTAAATGTGGCAGGCTTCCAGCTTGGCTTAACAGTGAAATCCTTGCTGATCTTAAACACTTGTTGCCAAGAAGGCTAATGGCATTTTGGGCTGTATAAGCAGGGGCGTTGCCAGCAGATTGAGGGACGTGATCGCTCCCCTCTATTCAACATTGGTGAGGCCTCATCTGGAGTACTGTGTCCAGTTTTGGGCCCCACACTTCAAGAAGGATGTGAAAACATTGGAAAGTGTACAGCAGAGGGCAACAAAAATGATTAGGGGCCTGGAACACATGACTTAGGAGGAGAGGCTGAGGGAACTGGGATTGTTTAGTCTGCAGAAGAGAAGAATGAGGGGCGATTTGATAGCTGCTGTCAACTACCTGAAAGGGGGTTTCAAGGAGGATGGATCTAGACTATTCTCAGTGGTAGTGGATGACAGGACAAGGAGTAATGGTCTCAAGTTGCAGTGGGGGAGGTTTAGGTTGGATATTAGGAAAAACTTTTTCACTAGGAGGGTGGTGAAGCACTGGAATGTGTTACCTAAGGAGGTGGTAGAATCTCCTTCTTCTGAGGTTTTTAAGGTCAGGCTTGACAAAGCCCTGGCTGGGATGATTTAGTTGGGGATTGGTCCTGCTTTGAGCAGGAGGTTGGACTAGATGACCTCCTGAGGTCCCTTCCAACCCTGATATTCTATGATTCTACAATATGTTACAGATATGCAACCTCTGATCCTGCAAAATGTGCACATAGGTAGGCTCTGAGACATGGATACTAACCCACCAGCATTGCTACTCTCCTTGTCCCTCCACTATTCACTCTGTTGTGTAAGACACTTATTACAATGACAGAGGGTTTGTTACACCCACTTGCATCTCTTCCTAATGTAGGGTCTGATGCTGCAAGCCTTTACACATGAATTACTTTACTCATGTGAAAAGTTCTATTTCGTTCAATAGGACTAGTCACATAAGTCATGTACCAGTGTAAGCGTTTGGAGGCTCAAGCCCTGAGACTATAAGCACTTCATGGCAGGGATTATCTACATAGAATGAGATCCAGATCTGCTTCATAACTATATATATAGTTATATATATGGTGTATAAATATGGTGTATATATATTATAAGAGCCCTGTTAACTACCTGAAGTTACTCACAAACATAAGTGTTTGCAGGATCAGACCCTTACATGGAATAACAGTATGCTTCACTATAGCAACTCCAGTGTGCGTGCACGTGTGTGGTATTGTGAATTGAAATAAAATGTAAAGGAAGATAAATTTTACTGGGATTTTCAGATAATTAAAAGACAGTAACAGCCAGTTTCTGATAATCGGATTATCAGCCTGGTTGACTAGAACGCTCAGCTTCTGTGATTTATCGCTAGTTTCAAACAGCTGCTGCTCTTATTATGATCAGCATTAACAAATTAGGATCCTGTGAGCTGCGGAGGAAAAAATATGTCCTTAAAGCTCTGTCTGCATTCCTAATGGCCATTAGCGTATTCCTAGATCTCACTACATTTCCATTTTTAACTGAATTACTGAGCCTGTTAATAGGTGCAGCAATTAGATTTTTTCTTGCAAATAGAAATGGTTCCAGGAGGAATCTCTTCTTTTAGTACCCACCCTCACAATGGACAGGAACCCCATTCTCTCACTCTTTCAAAGTCTGTTGCACTTTCGCAAGGACTTCACAAATTCAGCACCACTAAAATGATACTGCCGCCTCCTCTTGGATCCATGGCACCCATCAGATGGCACACAGGTCACCAAGACAAACACCTACTTTCACAAGAATAGCCAGTTTTTAAGGTCTTGTATGAAAGACCACTCCACAATGAACTGCATGAAATTTAGTTTATCTGTAGTGGTTGCCTTTAAAAAGGCAACTGCGACAAACATGAGGGTGCTCTTTAACAATTATTAATACTGTATCTCAATCTATCACCCTTTCTAATAGTCACCTAAAAGCTTACACATACGGATCATTAAGAGACAATGCCAGAGCAATGAGCCTTAAAGTCTCTCCTTGGACAGCACCTAAACCAGTATGAACAGGGAGGTTCAGAGAGAACTAGACTCAGGCCTTCTCTTCATGGCTGATTAAGGTGTATTTTTTAACCTGAGGGTAACTAATTCACATGAGCTATCCCAAGGTAAAAACACAATGCACTTTAGAACCACACCCCAAAATGGTAGAAGTGCCAGAGACTCCAGGAACTCCACATGGGACTTTGCTATTGCTATCTATTTTCCATGGAAGACTCTCAGATACTATGGTGATGGGCAGCATATAAAACCTTAAGATAGAGAGATAGTGTCCATGAGTCCCAGTCTAAGAGTGAAGGAATCATGAGATCCCACCCTGAGATAAGTAGGGGTAAGATGCTGAACACCTGAGGTGGGTGCTCTCAGAGACACCAAAAACGGGGCAGAGGTGCAGCTGGCCCCATAACTGTAACAACACACAAGACAACACACAGTTACCCCACCATCTCATATTCTAAGTAGAGGAGAAAACTGTAGTGACTTCAGACACCACTGCATGATAACTACTGGCAAAGGCCACTGTATACCAGAGGCCTGAAAATCTTTCTAGAATAGCAGAGATGTTTTTGTCTTGCTCATAATGGGTTGTAGAACAATTAATGCTTACCACTGAAGAGTGATCCTTTTTGCAGGAGGAAACAGAAGAGCATGAGGGTCCAAAGTTGTGAGGGCTTTTTGCCATGTATCTGTGTTTCTCTTCTCATAGTCAAGCTCACACCAAGGGGTGGCAAAGTTATTTGAAAACATCCAGAAGTGTGTGAACAAACTAATTAGTCACTGTAAGAAACAAAGTCCTCCATTTTCCTGCCAGAGATGGAGACAAGATTGTTTGGTGAGTGAGATTTGTATCACATTCACACTATGATAGGTACAGCCAAAGATTGTTGTTGTTGTTGTTGGCTTCTTTCGTGTGTCAACAATAATTTAAATTTTAGGCTTAGACAGAAATGCATGTTGGCAAGTGAAAACTGATAGGATATCAACAAAAATTTGTTAATTAACTGATTAAAAATCATCATTGCATTGCCAACAGTCAAATGGGTTGTATGATACAAGTGCTTATTTCTATTCACTATGGCACCATATGCTTTATACTCTGGTGTTTCTGTGCTTTAGAGTCATACCTCATATGATCCAAATTCCAGGACTTGGAGCATTGATAGAATGGAGCCTGTAGCAGCTCTACAGGGTTCCTGGGCATCACACAAGCTTCATTGTATCCCAAGGAGGGAATTATCCCTCAATGAGATGAGCAGCTAAGCTGTATACATCTATATACCTCTTATTACCACAATGAGAGCAAAGACTCCACCCCTCCTCCCAGTTACCCTGTAAAACATCTGGTCCCTTGAAGATGATGTCAGGGAGACATCATGCATGAGCATTTCCTTGTATCATGTCCCAGGAGTGATGGCAGATTCCATTCCCTTGCCTTCCTGGTGATTAATAATCAGACAGGAATAGACTTAAAGGGAACATGAACCTCAAAAACACATATCCTGATTGACAGCTCTGAACCACAGTTCAGCAAAGATCCACTGAAGAAGAATAGGAAGAAAAAAGAAGGGCCTATTGTGATAAAGATCCCTGCACCTTAGGTAATTGGGGAAGGAACACAGAGACTCCCACATCACTAAAAAAACATAGGGGCCCTGTTTCCAGCCTATTCCCTGTCCTGCTGGAGCAATAGAGGGATTATCACAGAATTCAAGAGTTTTTCCACTGACCTACTTACTGCCTCTCAGAGAGGTGGATTTAATGCACTGAAAGAAGAACTCCTTCCATCACTGTAATGTCTACACTACAGCGGCACAGCTGCGGTGCTACCGTTATGTCACGGTAGCATTTCTAGTGTAGACATACCTTGAGAATTGCGCTCTGTGCCACTCTAGGATGGTTGTGTAAGACACTTACTATAGTTACAGAGCAGTTTTTCCATTGCTGTAGTAATTCCACCACTCTGAGAGGAAGTAGCTAGGTCAAAGAAAGAATTCTTCCATCTACCTAGTGATGTCTATATCACGGTTTAGCTCAGCTTAACTACATCGCACTGAGCATGCATTTTTTCAAGCCCTGAACAATGTAGTTAGGCCGACCTAACTTTGTAATGTGGACCCGCCCTGCTTTGTATAAAGTCTGGATGATACCAAGCTGGGAGGTGTTGCAAGTGCTTTGGAGGATAGAATTAACATTCAAAATGATCTGGACAAACTGGAGAAATGGTCTGAAGTAAATGGGATGAAATTCCATAAGGACAAATGCAAAGTACTCCACTTAGGAAGACACAATCAGTTGCACACATAGAAAATGGAAAATGACTGCCTAGGAAGGAATACTGTGGAAAGTGAACATAGTGGATCACAAGCTAAATGAGAGTCAACAGTGTAACACTGTTAAAAAAAAAACAGAAGCAAACATCATTCTTAGATATATTAGCAGGAATGTTGT
The DNA here is from genome assembly GCF_965140295.1 of Lepidochelys olivacea. Taxonomy (NCBI): domain Eukaryota; kingdom Metazoa; phylum Chordata; order Testudines; family Cheloniidae; genus Lepidochelys; species Lepidochelys olivacea. The sequence goes on along the minus strand of NC_140411.1, from coordinate 35,384,863 downwards.
AAGCAAGACATGAGAAGTAATTCTTCCACTCTACGCTGTGCTGATTAGGCCTCAGCTGGAGTATTCTGTCCAGTTCTGGGTACCACATTTCAGGAAGGATGTGGACAAACTGGAGAAAGTACAAAGAAGAGCTACAAAATGATTAAAAGTGTAGAAAACATGACTTGTGAGGGAAGACTGAAAAAATGAGGTTGTTTAGTCTGTAGAAGAGAAGACGGAGAGGAGACATGGTAACAGTTTTCAAGTACGTAAAAGCATGTTACAAGAAGGAAGAAGAAAAATTGTTCTCCTTAACCTCTTTGGATAGGACAAGAAGCAATAGACTTAAATTGCAGCAAGGGTGGTTTAGGTTGGACATTAGGAAAATCTTCCTGTCAGGGTAGTTAAGCACTGGAATAAATTGCCTAGGGAGTTTGTGGAATCTCCATCATTGGAGATTTTTAAGAGAAGGTTAGACAAACACCTGTCAGGGATGGTCTTCTAGATAGTACTTAGTCCTGGCTTGAGTGCAGGGGACTGGACTAGATGACCTCTTGAGGTCCTTTCCAGTCCCACAATTCCATGATTCTATGAATTATATAGAATCCTAAAAATGTGCTAGGCCCTTTACAGACATAGACCCTCAGTTCATGCACAGAGGAGCTAAACAAATGGGATATGGATTTTAACGGCATTGCTGGAGGAGGAAGGAAATGTATCCCCCTTTTCTGACAGCTGACAATTAAGGACGGGGAGGGAGAAGAACCCTTTCTCACACTCCAACTCCACAGGGCCTGCCAGCCGCAAAGAACAACTGGCCTTGTGCATAGCCAGTGTGCCTGATCATGAGTCCACTAGGCCCTTTACGGCTGAAGGCACTGGCTTCCAGATTTGCATACCTTCATACTTCATAGCAGTGGTGGGCAACCTCTGGCCTATGCCACTTCCCACAGCTCCTATTGGCCAGGAACGGCAAACCACAGTCACTGGGAGCTGTAGGTGGACCTGCCTGTGGACGGTCAATGTAAACACTATCTCGTGGCCTGCCAGTGGATTACCCTGACAAGCCGCATGCAGCCCACAAGCCGCAGGTTGCTCACCACAACTTCATAGATGCTGTTTTATGTGAAGAACAAGGGATCTTTAATGATTGTGTTAATTCTTTCATAGAGCTGGAATATATATTTAGTGACTCATTTGAGGCTACCTTGATGGGATGGAGAGAATGTTTTAGAGAGCCATTTGTGAACAAGTTCTCACCTTTGTCCATTTGCACTAGCAATGTGTGATTGTTTTTAAGGCAACTTACATTTCATGTTATTTTATTTTATTTTTGTACCTAAGAGGATTGCTAGGTAATGTCCTGTGTGTTTCATTGAGGACTTGTTCTGTCATGTTCTAAATCAAAACATTTCTCCTAAAACTGTCTGACTTCCATAACCTTTATGGCAGCCTTGTTGGCTTTGATTTTACAAGTGGACATGACACCAGATGCCAAGAATTTTCTTGTCATCTCCATTGTAGATTCACTTTGGTATGCTTACTGGGCTACAGAAATCTGTCACACACTAATCTGCTTGGAATGTCAAGAAAGCCTGAGCTGAAGCCTTGATGTATGAATCTTCTATGCTGATAACTCTCTGCTGAGCTTTGATGAATGCATAAAGAGCTGGCAGATGAGTGGAGTTTTTGATTAACTGTGCTGGTCTATGCACACTCAAGCTTCAGTGAGATCATATATTGTCAGCCTGCTGTCTCCTGTGTGTGGAATTCTCTTTTAAGCTTTTGTATTTAGCTGGAAATTCGTTCACGATGCAGTTTAAAATGAAGTTCAAATCAGACATAATTTACAGTGTTATAACAGCTATGTAATATTTTCTGTCTCTAAGTAGCTTTGAAATGGAATTACCCTTAATGTTTATAACCTTTTGTATTCACATTTGCATTAATGCATTTTCCTTAACAAGATAAAAACATTTATCCTCCAAGCACATTTGTATGGCATTTTGCTCATGCATATATTTGTCCCAGGTACCGCGCTGTTCCAGTTCTTCTGACTCTAACTTTCTTCTTCAACCAGCATCTCCCCTCTTCTGAGAGAGAAGGTTGTGCCTACACTGTCTTCCTTTGGAGAGCTCCACCCGACTAACAGGAATACCTGCCTCACCCAACATTACAGGGCTCCTGGTCCCATGCCCTTAAAGAGGCAGTGCCCTGGGGTTCCCCCCCTCATTCAACTACTCATTCCCTGGGACTGCTTCTTCTCTTCTGCTATAAGGCCATTTCTCGGTCCTTTGTTCATTCTAGCTTCCTGGGGTGGTATCTTCTGGACCCTCTACTCTTAGGGGGTCATCATACACTTTTACAGTAGCTTTAACATGCCATTGTGTATTGTTTTATAATAATTATGGTAATACATTGTGCCATTACCATACACAGACTTCTAATCTATAATTCTACAAGGGATATTTTCTTTACATAAATGCTATTTTATTCAATTATTTGTGTAAGAAAATCCTCTATTATTTTAGTTGTGTTAAACAGAGCACAAAATGCAACCCAATGCAATATAAAACATCACAATAGAGCAGTTTGTTAAGGCAAGTCATCTTCACAGCATGATACATCCAGGCATGTAGAAGCAAGAGGGAAATGGGGTGTATTAGGTTTTACCAGACACATTTAAAATGTTTCATTGTACACCTTTCAGTTTGTACCTCTCCTCTGAATTCCTCTGTAGCAGTTTTCATGGCAGTAGATAAGGTAGCTCTTACCATCCATAGGATTCCCTCGTGGCAGATATCCTTTACAAGCTACTCAGGACTCCAGTCAGTATTTACAGCTGAGGGTTGTTATCAGTGTTTTTGCTGTGGTTCTAATCATGCAACATGCTGTATATTAACAATATTGAAAAGGCAGTAGTTTACTCTCTCCTTACATCCTCAACACTTGTTATTAGAGGGACACTCTAGTGGTTTGAAAGCAGAATGCTCTCCAGGATTGACATCACACAATACTTTGGAAAGTCTATTGCCCAAGATCATCCTTAACTGCCCTGATTTACAGGAGAGACAAGGTGGCTGAGGTAATATCTTTTATTGGACCAACTTCTTTTGTTGAGAGAGCCTGGCTTTCAAGCTTGCACACAGCTCTTCTTCTCCGTGTAGCTCAAAAACTTGCCTCTCTTTCCAACAGAAGTTGGTCCAGTAAAAGATATTACCTCACCCACCTAATCTAATACCCTGGGGCCGACACAGCTACCACAACATTGATTCACAGGGACATTCCTGTTTAAGACTAAGGGTGGCATAATGCCAGGCTAAAAGTCCTAAGGAGAGCTATGAGAAATATATGATTTGGGGTTGAAACCTTTCTTTCTTTATAGTTAATATCATCTAAATTCTGACTTCAAATGAGCTTGAAAAACCAGATTAAATATCATCTGAAACCACTGAATTTTGCCTGGTTTGAGATCAAAATGTTCATGTTCTGCTCTACCTGGCAGCCAAAATTTGACCCATTTGGACTTAAGACTCAACTTGGGTTAACGGTAAAGTCCATGAAGACTCAAATGGGACTTCAGAGAGACTAAAAGAAGAGAGAAGGGGGAAGCTGAAAACACCATATGCTTTGAGGTCATTCAGGCTCCAATCTGCAATAGTTGAACAAAATCTGACATTCCCAACAAATCAATTTTAAATGTAAATACTACTTTTCCATTTTAAGATGCATTTTTTAACTATCAAGCATTCCCGGAGATACATTATGAATTTGAGCTGTGCTGTCACACTTTTCCATCGGCTCTTGTGCCTGATAATACCGACTGTGCCTTCCTAAAATACTTATTTAAAGAGGTACTGTCAACAAGAAATGTAGTTGATTTTTAAAAAATGATTTGAAAATAGCTTCAGGTACTTCTTGCTTATTCCAAGTCACTCTGCCATATTTTGTGGGTTTACAACCTCTTTGTTTGTGGTATTTTCAAGGCCACAATTTTCACAAGTGACAGTAATTTTGGGTGCCTAAACTGACATGCTTTAAAAGAGCCTGTTTTTCAGAAAATGCCAGGCACTCTCTCTGATAATTGGTGCCCTTCAAAGTGTCTCAATTTGGGCAACCATAATCCCTGGTCACTTTTGAAAATTTTAGCCTAAATGTTCTCTCTCTTGTGTTGCTCTATGAAACACCCACACAAATATCAGAAGAAACTAACTTACAGACTGTGTCACTACACTATCAAAGGTAGAAAAGAAGCAAACAGAAGGAAAAAAAAGAGGAAAATCTCTCTCTCTAATCTCTCTCAATTAGAGTATCCTTGGGTGTTACTGGTAACAACCGTAGGTAAGAAGCTTTCAGAGAGAAGACTGACAGCATAACTTTAATGACGGAAACAATCAACAGGAGCTGCTGGGTGTTAAAAAACAAATGCACGTAGGGGAATGTCTTCACTGCAGAGTTAACTCAGCTGATTGGCACCAAACTAAGTACCCAGATTAGCCTACCCAGGGTGTGAGCAGCCACACTGCAAAGCCCTGCCTTTTTAAACTGTGCCCTCACCTTTCCTGCCCTACCGATGTGTGCGCTAAGATTTCTGGGGAAAATCCCGCATTCTTTGTCCTGTAACAAGCTGAACAGCTCTATAATACTTTCCCATTGATCTGTGGAAGAACTTTCTGTACACACAAGGGGAATTGTGGGAAGGTATTGGAGGAATATCAGCACTCGAGTGACTTAGCCTGTGTCTTCACTGCACAACACGTATGAAAGCAGAACCTGGGCCTGGGTTCTAAGCCATACCCTCAGGCATGCCAGCTAACCCAGGTTTAAAGCACCACTAAACTCAGGTGAGAATTTTCTGTATGTGGAGGGGAAGGGGCTTATGGGACAATATTTGGGTAAGAGACTGAGAACTCTGTAGCGAAGACAATACATAACCAAAGTGAGAGTGTAATGGTCCCTCTCTCTCCCATAGGAAGGGAGGCCTCTCAGTCTGGTCCCATCTGCGCAGAATGCGCAGGCAGTCAAGAGCCCACAATAGGGCTGGGCAACCAACAGTCACAATCAGGCTTTAGCCTGGGTTTGGGTGGCTCAATCTGCCAGCCCTTAAACAGAGTCTGTACCTGAGCTGGGGCATGGGCTTGAGGAGGCTCAGGCACCCAGCAACAGTCTATCAGTGGGCTGAGCCTGGGTTTAAGGAGGCTCAGGCTGCCAGCAAATAAACAGTCTTAAGGCTGGCTTTAGCCTGGGCGGGACTCAGGCAGCCAGCAAAGCAACAGTCTATAAGGGAGCTGGTAAGGGAGGCTCCTTCTTCAGAGTTGGAGCTTCCCTGCACAGTGTAGGGAGTGGGGTGGGGTGGCAGGGGGACATGGGACCACCCTATTCCACCCTGTCCCAGCCCAGGGCCATGGCAGTGCCAGGATTGGCTGCCCCTGCATCCGCCGGGATCCAGCTGCAACACGCTGACTGAGTCACCCCTGGCTCTGCAGCTGGCTGCTCCGTGGCTGCCTCTGGGCCACTTCCTGCCTCCCCAGGGTTTGGTACCTGTGGCCTCCAGGCCTCTTCTGGCTCCTTGGGATACACAGTGGCAGGCACTCTGGGCCAGTCCTCGTTGGCATCTGGGGATCAGAAACAGCCGGGGGTAGGTTCCTCTCTGGGATGCTGCAGAACAGGTGGAGCGTCCTTCTCCTCCACAGGCTCTACCCCAACTGTGCTGCAGGGCCTGCCTTTTATACTTCCAGCCACACCCCAGTACTTCCGGTGAGGGGGCGGGGTGATCTAGGCTCCGCCCTCCAAGGGGAGTGTAATGGTCCCTTGATCTCCTGCTGGGAGGGAGGCCACTCGGCCTCACTACAGAGAGCTGTTGTGTGCTGAGCGTGTGTGAAAACTTGACCCTAAAAGCACATGATCAGATTTTCAAAATGCCTAAATCAGTGGAATTTATGCTGATATGGGGAGTTCTGCCCCATAACTGTCAGAGTCTAAAATCCATCTGTTCATCTCCCAAGGATATATATTCGTGTTTGTGGTTGGAGGTTTGATTATTGTATATTTTGGGGTAGAATGAAGTCATTGTACTATCTGGCTTTTGGATTTCTTTCAGTATTCATTGTGCCTTATTTTATAGTAATTTTGGTTTTAGCAAATTTTCCATTAAGACAGCCAGAGGCCTGTGGTAATTTGTAAGGAATGATTGTGTGATGAAAAATGATGGCATGTACACTAATAAAAACAGGGGATACATTGTCATTTTACTTTGACCCGAAAAGGTAGTTCATCTGGGTTGAGGTTTCATGCTTCACATTGTAGGATAGTTTGAATGTCTTGCACTATGCATCCTAGTATCATCTTCATAAAGAATTTCAAATGCCATAATTTGTGGAATCATTTAATCAGAAAAACAATTTATATAAGGGATGCCTAAAATTACAGTTACACTTTGGAGGAAAGGTTATGCCACATATACTCCGTACGCATAGATTCTGCGGGCCTAATTCTCCCCTTTCTGCGTCCACTGGAGTCAACTGGAGTTGCATCCATGCAACTTGGGAGAGAGAATCATGGCTTTGGATACAAAACTAACTAATTCCATTGCAGTTTTATAGTACAATTTAAGACTATGTCTACTCTGCCCTGCAGTTCATGCTACAGGGGTATGAATAGCAGTGCACATCAATGTATCCCGTCTCCCCATGTGCATGCTGCAGATGCAAAGAGGAAGTTACTCACCTTGTGCAGCAACGATGGTTCTTTGAGATGTGTGTCCCTATGAGGGCTCCACTGTAGGTTTGTCTGCGTCCCTGCACCTCTGATAGGAGATTTTAGATAGCGTTGTCCATTCGGCCCGCACATGCGCGCTTTGCCTCAAGGATATCTAGCATTGCTCAGGCAAACCGCCCTCAGTTCCTTCTCTACACAGAGTCCTGTATTGAGAACTCTGAAGTAGAGGAGACAAGGGTGGGTCGTGGAGCAACCATAGGGACACACATCTCTAAGAAGCATTGTTACTGACAAAGTGAGTAACTCCCTCTTCTTCCTCAAGGTGTGTCCCTATGGGTGCTCCAGTGTAGGTGAGTCCACAGCAGTATCCCTGATGAAGGGCTGGTGCTTTGGAGCCAAACTATTACTGATGACTTTACAATGGAGCTGAAGTTGGCATCAGAAGCTGAGTCTGGTGTAATTCCGTAATAGTGTTCTGCAAAAGTATGAGCAGACACCCAAGTTGCTGCCCTGCATATTACAGTTACACTTTTGAGATGAGATGAGAAGAATCTGGAATAAATTTTGGATTAGGTCAGTCAAAATGTTTCCTTTCAATAATTTGAAACATTTGTTTGGATTTAAATCTTTTAAATTCTTTTAACCTTTAAAAATATAAATTAACTAAAATTTCTAAACACAAAAGTATTTCAAACTGAAAAAAATTTTTTTTCATTTGAAAATGTCAAAATGCAAAATGGGACAACTTTGAAACATTTTTCAAAATTATTTCAGGAGATTCATCAAAACTGACCCTTTTCCAAGAACAGTTTTGGTTTTGACAAACCAGCACTCTCTGACGAAAAACCAAGGGAACCCAGGCAGACCCATCATTCTGGCCATGGCACTCTTACTGAAAGAATATTAGGAATCATAGAAACCATCTTGAAACCGCTCAATACACAAAGGGCCAGCTTCCTCCAAGACACTACCGACTTCCTCCAGAAACTTCACACCTTTCAAGATTCATGGATCCTATACATGCCTATCACAACATGTGGTGTACCTCATCCAGTACATCAAATAACCCAATAACAACTATGGGGGTGAAACCAGACAGTCACTACACTATCAAATGAACTCACACAGAAAAATAACAAAAGACAGAACCACCCTATGACTTGCGGGTGAACACTTTTCACAAAGCCATAACTCCATATCTGACCTCTCAGTCTTTGTCATCAAAGGAAACTAAAAAAACCACCTTAAAAAAACAAGCCTGGAAACTTAAATACATAAAAAGAAAAGGAGGACTTGTGGCACCTTAGAGACTAACAAATTTATTTGAGCATAGGCTTTCGTGAGCTACAGCTCACTTCATCAGATGTATGAAGTGGAAAATACAGTGGGGAGATTTATATACACAGAGAACATGAAACAATGGGTGTTACTATACACACTGTCACAAGAGTGATCAGGTAAAGTGAGCTATTACCAGAGGAGAGAGGGGGGGAAAAAACCTTCTGTAGTGATAATCAAGGTGGGCCATTTCCAGCAGTTGACAAGAACGTCTGAGGAACAGTGTGGGTGTGGGGGGCATAAACATGGGGAAATAGTTTTACTTTGTGTAATGATCCATCCACTCCCAGTCTTTATTCAAGCCTAAGTTAATTGTATCCAGTTTGCAAATTAATTCCAATTCAGCAGTTTCTCCTTGGCGTCTGTTTCTGAAGTTTTTTTGTTGAAGAATTGCCACTTTTTGGTCTGTAATCGAGTGACCAAAGAGTCTGAAGTGTTCTCCGACTGGTTTTTGAACGTTATAATTCTTGACGTCTGATTTGTGTCCATTTATTCTTTTACGTAGAGACTGTCCAGTTTGGCCAATGTACATGGCAGAGGGGCATTGCTGGCACATGATGGCATATATCACATTGGTAGATGTGCAGACTCCAATGACAGACTGCTGAATTGGAATTAATTTGCAAACTGGATACAATTAACTTAGGCTTGAATAAAGACTGGGAGTGGATGGGTCATTACACAAAGTAAAACTATTTCCCCATGTTTATTCATGCCCCCCCCGCCCCCCACACTGTTCCTCAGACATTCTTGTCAACTGCTGGAAATGGCCCACCTTGATTATCACTACAAAAGGTTCCCCCCTCCCTCTCCCGCTCTCCTGCTGGTAATAGCTCACCTTACCTGCCCGCTAGCCTTACAGCGTGTATGGTAACACCCACTGTTTCATGTTCTCTGTGTATATAAATCTCCCCACTGTATTTTCCACTGAATGCATCTGATGAAGTGAGCTGTAGCTCACGAAAGCTGATGCTCAAATAAATTTGCTAGTCTCTAAGGTGCCACAAGTACTCCTTTTCTTTTTGCGGATACAGACTAACACGGCTGCTACTCTGAAACTTGTCATTAAATACATAAGTCTCCTGGACACTAAAAGTCATATACTAAACAGAGACATTGGTTATAACAATTTGTAACACACCTAATTCTTAATTGCCCACTTCGTTTTAAGTGGTTTCCTATAGTATATGTGAATGCCTTACGCTTATCAATCTGTCCTAACTTGTGTTTAGCTTAGACACTCTGATTATCTCTTCCAAACCTGAGGAAGAGCTCTGTGAAGCTCAAAAGTTTGTCTATTTCACCAACAGAAGTTGATCCAATAAATTTTTTTACCTCTCCTACCTTGTCTTCTCTCATATCCTGAAACCAACATGTCTACAACACTATATAAAGAAGTCAGGAGCTTCTGGTTCTCCCTTTCTCATAACACGAGAACAAGGGGACATTTAACAAAGTTGAAAGGTGGCAAATTCAAAACTGATAAAGGAACTACTTTTCCACACAACATGTAATTAGACTGTGAAACTCTTTCCTTCATTTTGTTTTCCTTCTATTTTAGCTTTCTGCATATTATTCAGACCCTTCTTGTCTTTCCGCTGTTCATGGTTTCTTGGCTTTCAGTTGTCACTTTTTTAATTTAACTTCAAAACTTCAATCCAGTGCATTTTTAGATCCTTTTCAGTTTCAAATGCTCCGACCTTTTCAGTTCCATCAAATACAGATGTTGAGCCCTGACCAAAAAAAAAAAAGAGAGAGAGAGAGAGAGAGAGAGAGAGAGAGAGAAATTTTAAAAGTATTTGACTTTCTAAACAGGTAGAGCAAGTTATATTTAAAATGTGCTACACTGGGATTAATTTCTTTGGCACTTCAGCACATAAGAGGGTCAATCAGATTGGCCTGTGGTAGTACAAGAGTTTCAAATCTCATCAGTACATTCTTAGGGGCAGACATACACATGGAAAGTGGCCAGCTTTGAATCCTCTGGTTTTTTTCTTGTGGTTCCATGAGCCATGAAGAAGTGTGGTCAAAATACCATTGTTCGCATTATTTCCTAGAGAGATGTCCTCACTGCCCCAGGCAACCCCGGGAAGCAGTTAGGATGTACAAGCTATTCCTTTATGTGAATAGGATTATATCTGCCAAGATAAAAAAGACACTTCATTCTCCACACGTAACTGCTACCTCGCTTTAACAATTCCAAGCCAGAAGTAGCAGTAATATGAGGCATGTGAATCTCACCTTATCTTACTGAAAATGTCACTGACTTTGTATTGATTACTTGAGAAAGTAAAGCAATGTCACCTGTGAGTCAAATCAATCATTTATTAAACATAAGAAAGGCCATAGTGGGTCAGACCAAAGGTCCATCTAGCCCAGTACCCTGTCTTCCAACAGTGGAAAATGACAGGTGTCCCAGAAGGAATGAACAGAGCAGGCAATCATCAAGTGATCCATCCCCTGTCACCCATTCCCAGCTTCCGGCAAACAGAGGCTAGGGACACCATCCCTGCCATCCTGGCTAATAGCCATTGATGGACCTATCCTCCATGAACTTATCTAGTTCTTTTTTGAACCCTGTTATAGTCTTGGCCTTCACAACATCCTCTGGCAAAGAGTTCCACAGACTGACTATCGTTGTGTGAAAAAATAGTTCCTTTTGTTTGTTTTAAACCTGCTGCCTATTAATTTCATTTGGTGACACCTAGTTCTTCTGTTATGAGGAAAAAATAACACTTCCTAATTTACTTTCTCCATACCAGTCATGATTTTATAGACCTCTATCATATCCCCCTTAATTGTGTCTTTTCCAAGATGAAAAGTCCTAGTCTCAATAATCTCTCCTCATATGACAGCCATTCCATACCCCTAATAATTTTTGTTGCCCTTTTCTGAACCTTTTCCAGTTCCAATATATATTTTTTGAGATGGGACGACTACAACTGCATTCAGTATTCAAGATGTGGGCATACTATGGATTTATATAAAGGGAATATGATATTTTCTGTTTTATTATCTATCCCTTTCGTAATGATTCCCAACATTCTGTTAGCTTTTTTGACTGTTGCTGCACATTGAGTGGAGGTTTTCAGAGAACTATCCACAATGACTCCAAGATCTCTCTCTTAAGTGGTAACAGCTAATCTAGACCCCATAATTTTATATGTTTAGTTGGGATTATGTTTTCCAATGTGCATTACTTTGCATTTATCAACATTGAATTTCATCTGCCATTTTGTTGCCCAGTCACCCAGTTTTGTGAGATCCTTTTGTAGTTCTTCGCAGTCTTCTTGGGACTTAACTATCTTGAGTACTTTTGTATGATCGGCAAATTTTGCCACCTCACTGTTTACCCCTTTTCCAGATCATTTATGAATATGTTGAATAGGACTGGTCCCAGTACAGACCCCTGGAGGACACTACTATTTACCTCTCTCCATTCAGAAAACTGACCATTTATTCCTACCTTTGTTTCCTATCTTTTAACAAGTTACCGATCCATGAGAGGACCTTCTGTCTTATTCCATGTCAGCTACTTTACTTAAGAACCTTTGGTGAGGGACCATGTCAAAGGCTTTCTGAAAATCATTTCTTTTCCACCTTCTAGGAGGATCAATATTTCAGTGTTTGAGATACCACACAGGAGACATGGAGAGGTAACAAGATAACCTATATCCCTTTGGAAACACTGGAGCAGAATTCCAGCAACCTACTTGGCTCTCCCATTATAAAAGCACAAAAAGTTGCTGATCAGCTTTAAGTCAATGAAGTTGATGGAGCAATGGTGATTTGAGGATCTGGACTCATGGCTCTGACTGGACAATCTGGCAAAGATAGTACAATTAATGTAGGTTTCTGCTGGATGTAGTCTGACATTTTTCTATATGGTGACAATATGTTTTGCTTGGAATTTGTATTTTGTCAAAGTTGGATAAAGCACATTTGGAACAGATCCTCAGCTGCTGTAAATTGCTACACCTCTACTAACTTCAATGGCGCTATAATGATTCACACCAGCTAAGGCTTTGGCCTTCTTGGCTCACTGCAAAGACTTTCAAGAATTTATACGAATATTAAAAATGGTTGAAGGTCACTTGATTTACTGGCATTTTCTAAATTGGCCACCAAACCTCATACTGGGAACCCACCTGAAATCAAATATGGTATTTCCCAGCTCCCTAGCCACCCAGCTGAGTTCTGAAAGTACCCACGCCACTGTGTGGTTAGAAAGAGCCAGTTGCTCTCTCATCTCTTCTCCACTCTTCTGTATGGCTGTTCTTCTCGACCTTGGCTCCCAACGTTGCTTGCTTTCCTCTGCTGGTCCCTAGCCCTAGGGAGGAGTTGGGAACTGGATACAGGTCACCTCAGAGGCAAAGAGATGAGGATTTCTGGCAAGGGGGAGTCATGGGACTTCCTCCTCTCCAGAATCCCACCATAGTATCACCTCCTAATACCCTGTACCTCTTCCCCCACCAACTGCCCACCTGTATACACTAGACACTGAATAGCCCCAAGGTGTTAACACACCTACTTGGGGACTAGCCAGAGTCTGCAGAGATAAAACTAGAACTGATAGCGACTCCTTCTATCATCCATTGAATGATAATCACTCCTATGCATGATTGTGGTGAGTCATCCCTGAGTTACTGCTGAGCCTGCTTAATCCTGAAGAGTCATCCCAACCCAGAAAGTGGGATGAACCATCAGAGGAAATTACTTATTCCTACAAATCTTGTGATAGGTCCCACACTATTCAAGCAGGGTTCAGGAAATACATAGGCAAGGGCCCACCCAAGTGATCTCAAGGCAGGTATATAGGCTCCTAAGGGACACAGTCTCTCTAGTCTGCTCAATGTCACTACATGGCTGAGAACATTTCCTTTGTCGAGTAGTTCTGACAGTTTGCACCTGCTCCCGTCCGGGCCTGTTTCTACACTAGCCAGTCCCTGCATCTGCTCCTTCCTCAGCTGGCCACCCAGTGATTCTGACAATGTCAGACACCACTATCACACGAAGCTTCTTTGTCTGATTGGCAATATAAATGATAACAAGGGCATTGACTGACAGAATTTGTTTGGTATGAGCCTGGATGGTCTCCCTCATAAGGAATATTTAAGTCAAGTCATGCTGAAAGCAAAGATTAAACCTTTCTTTAGAAATAGCCTTACACATTTACTGCAGCATTATGAACTGACTGATTACAGAAGTACAGCTTTGGGGAAGACTAACTGATGACATTCAGAACCATTCAGCTGATGAGTGCCTACTCCTGAGTTTGGTTATTGTGTATGCATAGAGGGCAAGCAGAAGTTGGGTGAGCTGGTTTCTTTTCAAGTGAAGTACCCCCTTAATGTATTGTTGCCCTTTGGCTGAGTGCTAGCATGATTCAGGGCCTTACAGGCCAGTTTCCCATTTGGAGCAGTATCAGTGATGGTCAGGGGATTTTCTCAATGTAACTTGTTAATTTGCAGAATATACACAAGCCCTGCTTCCTTGGGCATAGGTGGTTACACACCTCAAACACACTCTTCCCTCCTGCAGAAGCCTCCAGCCAGGCACCTCTGCCCTGTCCCCAGAAGCAGCTGTCCTGTACCTCCATCTCTCTCCAGGGCCTCGCACAAGTTTAACCACTTAACAGACTGTACCTCTTTTCCTCCCTCAGTTCCTGCACTTTCTGCCTGGGAAGCCACTAGTCAAAGGTTGGTCATGGCCTGGAAGGTGAGTTTGGGCATCTAACACTGCTTGTGTGCATCTGCTTTGAGACACGATAGTGGCAGAATGTCTAACGGCCCAGACAAGAAAAATCCTTTAACCTGCACAATAGCCTTAATGACTCACTGAGTGCAATTACTGTATGGTATCTTTAACTACTTCTACACAGAATTTTCATCCTGGGTGCTTATAGGCCAATGAACCCAGTGGGCAAGTTGTTAGCATCTTTTACAATAATATATTAAACATGAAAGATGAAAGAGTACCATAAAGCACTGTAGTGAGGTGGACTGGCCCACCCCAGACAGAGAAAGAGGATAGCTCCACCCCCTCATGGGCAGAGCCCTACCCCTATCTCCACCCCACGCTCCCCAGAAGCCAGATCACCTTACTTCACTGGACTAATAGGTACCCTGGGAGGGGGAGTGCGGAAGTGGCCCAGGGGTAATAGACCCCTCTCTGGCTGCAATGCTGGCAGAGGGTGAGTCGGTGTGTTGCGGCTTGGATCCCCGCTGATGCAGTGGCGGACCCCTCCGCCACCCTTAGGGCCCTTGGCCAGGATGCAGTGGAGTGGGGGGGCCTGCGTCCTCCCTGCCACCCAAGCGGTGGGTGGCAGTCTCCCCGTCCCTCAGGCTAGCTGAAGGAAAGCCTGAGGTAACTGACTTTGGGTACAGGCCCAAGCTGAGGGACTTTGTTTTCCATCCAGCTTTGAACCAGAGCCTGGGCTTCTTAACTATTTGCAGCCCCACCTGAGTATACAGGCGGAGCTGAGAGACTTTGCTTACTGTCCCGCTCTGAACCAGAGCCTAGCCTAATTGACTATTTGCAGCTCCACCCGAGGGCAGGCTTGAGCCAAAGGACTGCAGTTAGCCCTGAGCGAGGGGCTGGACTACCGGCTCTAGCTCGCCACTGTGGTGAGAAGCTGGGTGAAGGACTGCTGGTTCCCACAGAAGTGGTGGAGATGATGGAGTTGGGACACAGCCGGAGGTCCAGGAGCGACGTGGGCCCCCACAGACAGAGGAAACAGCAGAGCAGACAACGGGTGAGTTACCACCTGTAGAGAGCGCTCCAGAGTTGGACAGAGCTAATTCCCAGAGCAACCAACAGGAGGCACTGCGGTGGTGAGCACAACCTGTTACAAGCACCTTTAAAGAACCACTGGCAAATGTAAAGAACCTACCCTAGGCAATTCTGCTGATACGTTTTCTGATTCTCTTTTGTTTTTGCCAAGGAGTTTACCTTGGTTCCTGGGTCTTGGTCTGATTGTGTAATGGGATCTACAAACCACATACTGAGCACAGGCAGAAGTGGGAGGGGAGCCTCTCCTGCTTACAGGCAAGCAGCCTGACCACACCTCCATGAAGCTGCCGCAACTGCCAGTCATGGAGGCAGGCACCCTCAGCTTTAACCAATATGGAAAACAAGGCCTGCTATAAAAGAAGAAAGCTCAGAGAAGGGGGAGGGCAGAAAGGCCTGGGACAACAAAGGGGCAACCAATACACCTGCACCAGGCTGCCTCCAGAAATATGGCCCAAAGGGACTGAAGCAGACCAGTAGGTCTCTAATTAGACCTAGAACTGTGCTGAACAGGGGCTAGCCAAAGAAAGCCAGTCAGGAGGCAGTAGAGACACCTGAAAGATCACATCAAGGACCGGTGACAACCTGGTACCAGAAGTGGGGTTGTGCATCAAACTGTCCCTGAAGAGAAGGGAAACAAAAACAACAACAAAAACCTAATAATTTTTTTTCTTCTTTCTTTCTTCTCCTGTATATGCCAGAGACTACGGAGGTGAATCAACTCTTGCAATGGCTGGCAGACCCATAAACCCAACAACAGAGGCAACAACAGCTATTTGAACAGATGGCAGCCCGTCAGCAACACATGTTAAAATGGATGGCAGAGCTAGTACCAGCCATTACCCCTCAGAGTCCTGCCCCTTTTGGGATATGCATCACCTTTAAATCAGGGAAATGCTCCAGCCTGACAGTCCCTAAGATGACAAGAGACGATGACACAGAATCGCTCCTGATAACCTTTGAGAGGGTAGCCACAGCTTTGCACTCTTCCCAGGCTCAGCGGGTGATCTGCTTCGCCCCATTTCTCATCAGGGAATCTCAAGCTGCATATTGGGCATTTGAAAATATGGCAGCCCAAGACTATGAGCAGGTGAGGGCAGCCATAGTAGACAGACTAGGCCTAGACAAAGAAGCCTACTGCCAGCTTTTTCTCCATGAGCGCTAACCCCCCTCCCCATGTGAGACCTCAGACAATCACTCAAAGGCTTAAGAATTTCTGCTGGCATTGATTATAACTAGAGACCCAAATGGAACCCCACCTAGTGGAACTCATGGTCCTAGGCACCGGCATGGAGGACTATATGGTCATTCAAGTCATTCGAGGACTAGTCAGGGAAAGAATGACAGCTGTAAATACACTGCAGAAGGAGATGGGCCAGGGACCTAAAAGTGGTGGTCCCCCTTGAATAAACCCCAGGAAAGCTCAGACAGCTGGCTGGCCAATGGATAGCATAAGAGACAGGGGCACACCTTAGGGTCTATGGGTAAAATTTCCCCACAACAACATGCCCACGCCCTTACACACCTCACCAGCTCCTCCTCCCATACTTGCACAGGAGCAAGGACCCACTGAAACCCAGAAAAAAGGTGACACAGCCACTAGAAAACAAAGGACAGACACAATAACCTGTTACTCCTGTGGACAACAGGGGCACCGATTTCAAGCCTGCAATTACATGGAGTGTAACTTCGGGCAGGTCTAGATTGGTGAGAATAGGGCCTGAAGAAAAAAGTCCAGAGAAACTCATAATCCCAGTTGAAGCAGAGAGCCAACAGACTCTCTCGTAGACTTGGGGTGTAACCAGACATTCGTCCAAAAATGGATAGCTGAGGTAACAGAGAAACCCGAGAAGGGAAAAAACCCTATTAAATATATCCACAGGGATGTTTTATAGTATCCCATTAGGACAATAAGACTGACTGTCTATGGCAGAGGTGGGCAAACTATGGCCCGCGGGCCACATCCAGCCTGTCAGACCATTTAATCTGGTCCTCAGCTCCCACCAGGTAGCGAATTCGGGGGGTTGCCCCACTCCGGCGCTCCAGCCAGATAGTAGGGTCAGGGGCTTTTCCCGCTCCATGCAGCTCCCAGGAATCAGCTGACATGAACCCGCTCCAGCTCCTAAATAGTACACAGAGGTGTGGCCAGGCAGCTCTGTGCGCTGCCCCAACCACAGGTGATGGCCCCATAGCTCCCATTGGCCGTGGTTCCCAGCCAACAGGAACTGCAGAGGTGGCGTCTGCGGACAGGGCAGCGTGCAGAGCCACCTGGCCGTGCCTTGGAGTTGGAACAGGGACATGCTTCCGGAAGCTGCTTGCGGTAAGAGGCGTGGCCAACAGAGGCGTGGCCAAGCAGCTCTGCGAGCTGCCCCATCCGCAGGTGCCGCCCCCGCAGCTTCCATTGGCCAGGGTTCCTGGCCAATGGGAGCCTGCAACCTGAGCCCGCCCCACGCCCCAATCCCCTGCCAGAACCCTGATCCAGCCAGGAACAGTGTAAGGATGGGAATGATTAATGCAAGTGGTTTGTTTCTTTGTTTGTTTATTTGTTCCAATAGGTGAAGGGGGCAGTGGAACAGGGTAGCAATCTGTAATTCTCTATGCCATAGCCTGTGAGTTGATTTCTGGTCACATTCTGTTGTTGATTTACAGGCTTGGGCTGAAAAGCCTGGTTGAATAAAAAGATATGTCAGAAGGACAGGGAACATCTGGAGAGAAAGGAAAGCTAGAAGTAGATTTGGATAAGATTTTGGCAGATTTCATGCAGGTGCATGATAATGGGATTTGGAATACTGGGAGCTGTACCAGTCCTGGAGCATTCCTGAAATGTTGTAAGCAGATGGTAGAGGTAAAGGCAGAAATAAAGGAGTTAAAGGAAGAGAAAATTAAGAAAGACAAAGAAATATCAAGACTGAGGGCAGCTGAAATAGTGGTACTGCAGAAGCAGGAGTGTGACAGCAAAGTGAACTACGATGCACTAGAGATCTCCCTGTGTGTGTGCTAGGAGGGCGCAATCATCCACAAAGAGTGCTTCTCTTATTTGTAGTTACATGTTTGTATATTTGTTTTTGCTTTAAGCTTTATAAGTTTGGAGTCTGAGCTGTCGTGTCTGTATCTGATGTATTTTCTTCTGTTGAGCCCGTTTGTAACGTCATCGAGAACTTGGGTGACGAATAGGTTGAACAGTACAGGGGCAAGGACACAGCCTTGTTTGACTCCATTTGAAATGGGAAAGGAGTCAGTGAGATCTCCATTAAAAAGTACCTGACCTTGGATTCCCTCATGGAATAAATGAATGATCTTTACCAGTTTTGGTTGGCAATCAAGTTTGCTGAGGATCATCCATAATCCTTCTCTATTGACTATCAAATGCTTTTCTCAGATCAATGAAGATGCTGAACAGATCCATGTTTTGTTTGATACATTTTTCTTGTATTTGCCTGATACTGAAAATTATGTTTATGGTGCTACGACCAGGTCTGAATATGCATTGAGCCTCAGGTAGATTGGCTTCTGAAACAGATGACATCAGTAGGTTGAGGAGGACACAAGCAAAGATTTTCCAGCAACAGATAGAAGAGATATTCCACAGTAGTTATCACAGACTGTTTTGCTGCCTTTATTTTTAAATAAAGAAATAATTGTGTCATTTGAAGTCTTGTGGCATTTCTATGTTGTCCCAGATGTCAGTAAGGATCTTCTGGAATGGTGTTACCATCTTTGGATCAGCAGATTTATATATTTCTGCCAGTATTCCATCTCTGCCTGAGGACTTTCCTGAGTTCATTATATTGATCGATATATTGATCACTGTTTCTTCAAGTGGGGGGGTGAGTCAAGGTGGTGTAGAATAAGATTTTGAGGTATCTGGTTAATAGCACTTGTTTCAATTGAGGATGGTCTGTTCAGTAGTTGGCTAAAGTGTTCAACCCATCTCTGTTCCATGCCATGTTTGTCTTTGACTGTTCTGCCATCAGCCATCATGAGTGAACCTGTGCCCACCTTTGAAGGTCCATAAACTAGCTTCAAGGAGTCAAAGAACTTCTTTGTTTCATTTGTTTCCCCATACATTAGAGTGTTTTCTGTTATATTTTTCTACCATTTATCTTCTAGTAAGCATAGTTTTCATTGTGTCTTGCTTTGCAGATGTTTGAATCTGTCTCCATTTGAGTTGGGCTGAATATCATTTGCCAGTTTTGGACAGCCTAATTTTTTTCTTTCAAGCGTACTGTGATTTCCTCATTGTTTTCGTCTAACCAGTCATGGTGAGCCCTTTTCTTCCATTTGAGGATGTCAGTTGTAGTTTTTTGTACTGTCTCTCTGGATTCCTCCCATGAGACAAGGTTATCGCCAAGGTTGGTTTCTAGTGTACTTTGTAGCTTGTCTCGATAGGATGCACAGTTTAGTTTAGCAAAATCAGGGGACGTCTTGATTGTTTTGGGCCGTTTCAGGTGTGGGGTATAATATGTAGATTCAATATTGACCTAATCATTCTATGATCCGTCCAACATTCTGCTCCACACATGGCTCTCATGATCCTGACATGTCTTATGTCACATTGTCAGACAATGATGTAACCTTTTAGATGCCATTGTTTGGATCTGGAGTGTATCTATGTAGTTTTATATTAGTCTGCCTGTCTGAAAATGGTATTTCTAATTGTCAGGCTATGTTCTGCACACTTGCTTAGGAGTAGGAGACCATTTTCATTCATTTTTCCAATGCCATGTTTTCGAATGACACCTTGCCAGTTTTTGTTATCTTTACCTACTCTTACATTGAAATCTCCTATGATGATTAGTTTGTCACTTTGTGGTGTTGACTTGATGAGAGAGCTGAGATCAGAGTAGAACCGTTCCTTAGCATCGTCAGGGCTTGTTAATGTGGGCATATACGCACTGATGATGGTAGCAAATCATGACTTATTTAGCGGTAACTGGAGTTTTGTGAGTCTTTTGTTGATGCCTATATTGCACAAGGGGTGGGGGGGGTGAGATGAGGGCTCTGGCTGGAGGTGCAGGCTCTGGGTTGGCGCTGGGGATGAGGGGTTTGGGGTGTGGGAGGGGCTCAGGGCTAGGGCAGAAGGTTGGGTGTGGGTTGAGGGCTGCAGAGTGGGGCCGGGGATGAGGGGTTCACAATGCAGGAGGGGGCTCAGGGTGGGGCAGAGGGTTGGAGTGTGTTGGGGGGGGTGAGGCCAGGGAGCGCAGAGTGGAGCAGCAGGGCAGCCATCCGCTTGAGGCAGGGATACTCTGGGGCCCAGGGGAGGTGCGTGGGGGCAGCAGGCAGGGCCGGGGGAGAGACCTGGCTCTGAAAATTAGTGGATCTGGGCCCCCGGGTCCTGAATATTCCTGGAGCCTGGGCACCACAGGCCCATATAACTCACTGCCCCTGGCGGAAGTGTCTGCGAGAAAGGGGGAGCTGTAGAGTCCAATGATTGACAAGTAAAAGCCTGAGAAGAAAAGCTACCCTGACCAATAGGAAGTGAAATGCCCACCCCCAGGAGCTATGTCAGAGTGAGAAGCTATTTCGGAGGAATCTAGAGCCAGGCACTGAAAAGGAAGGACTGGCTGTGTAGGCAGCTGGTGAGTCACTGGCCTGCACGCAGGGTTCCCCCTAAGAACTGGCCTCGGGTACGTGGAAGCAAAATCCCTCAGCTTGGTCCTTTCTTTTCCTCTTCAAGGTAACTTCCCAGGCTACAGAATTTGGTTAGGAAAACTCCTCACCCACTCAGGCTGGGTTAGCCCCCTGAACTAGCTTTCAGCTCCCTTGATGAAACTACTTATCAAGTGGCAGGTACTGCTCTTGCTGCTAGCTCAGGGCTGCCCACCTGCTGTGACTGTATCTGAGCTCTAGGGTAGGAGATGAAAGTTAGGATTTTAGTAGAGTTATTATTATTTTCAACTTGAGCCCTGCATCCTGTTGTGGTGATGGGAAATCTTGGGAACAGAAGCAGCCGGATGCCTGCATGAAGAGCATGCTTGCCAGCAGTGATCATCAGCCCTTCTGCAGTTGCTGAGGTGTCCAGATTCAGCGCTGACCCTGAGGATCATTCACAGAGTGTGAGAGCACCATATTTTAGTTAGCTAGTCAGGGAAATTGTTTGGGACCCCTCCTACTCCCTGAACCATGCCAGGAGGTCAGGGTTTGGGGATTTTATTACCTGCTGCATATTAAATCTGTGGAGGGGCTTATGATCTTATCCCACTTGTGAGTTTTGTGGGCTGTCCTGAACCCAGCCAGCCAAGCTGCTTTGTTGCTCCAGAAGATATAATTGTCACAGATCATCAAGGGCTCCTGTGAAGAATGCAAACCAATGGGACACTAAATTTTACTCTTGCTCTATCAGATCTGGGGGAAATCATGGGTATTATCAGTGTGGGCAAAGTGATTCTGAGAGTGGTATTTTACCTGTTATATTTTTACTTTCTGTTTAATATAATAACTGTGTTGAATATATTGTATATGTTTGTGTTATTTCTTCGGAGTCTCCACTTACCTCCACTTACCTGTGGTTTCAGAGTAGCAGCCGTGTTAGTCTGTATTCGCAAAAAGAAAAGGAGGACTTGTGGCACCTTAGAGACTAACAAAGTGCCACAAGTCCTCCTTTTCTTTTTACCTGTGGTTAGAATTTTCCTTCCAAGCTGTCCTGGTGACCCTGCCAGCAAGAAGTGAGGGGGCAGGCTGCACCGCCAAATAAATTCATATGGGAAGAAAATTAGGAAGTTACACCCTGCTGAGCTGGGTGTGGGATCCAGATGAACCCAGGTCTGTCCATCAAAACCCGTAAGGAGATTGGCATTAAAGGAGATAACCAGGTGGATGAGGTGCTGTACTTTTATTATAAAGGGTTGAAAACATGATTACAGTGTGTACGTGCTCATCGCTCCTGCTGCTTATTCCTCAGGGGACTATGACTTCACAAGAGGAGATGAACTAGTAAGACGCAGAGATCCTGCTTTCTTGCCAATGTCCTTTTCAACAATAAGGGTCAAACTGCAGGCCTGAGAAGGGAGTGGTGCTGTCTCTGTTTCATGAGGACTTTGGGGAGGAACTGTGCCTCTGGGAGTCTGATACTCCTTCGTGTGGCCAGCATTCTGGGAGTAGCCACTGCTCTCTTCAAACAGGAGAGAGAAAGATGGAAACAGACTAGACACAAAGGGATGCAAGAAGACAGGAAGGAGAGAGGGCCCCAGAAGAGGGTATATCCTAGGACACACTGTGTTCCAGATGCTCAGTGGCAATAAAGGTCAGTCTTTCAACCACACTCTTATGTGTCACACTCTTCTTTTTAGTGCAGTCAGGTCCCCTGAGCTACTTGTAAAAGAGTACAATTAAACACAGTAGGCCAGCGTCTGCCCTGATTTATACTCACTGAAACCAGTGGGGATGCCCAGTTGTTAGAATGGTTGGGGTCATCATTAGGATGTCTAATTTCTCCCGCTGCTGGGTGTTTTTCCATAGCATTCCCTATCTCTGCAGAAGAAGACTTCCTTGCACCCAGCTGAGTGTTCCTGGAACTTGGGTCTTCTCCGAATGGGCTCTGCTATAAACACCAGCATGCGTAGCTATACGTATTCCAATTAATGAAGGAAAATCCTTCCTAGACAGATGATAGTCAGGGAAACTCTTGTAACGTTAATTTTGTGCTTTCCAACTTGAGTGCACCAAGGTTAAATGCAGCTTCTCCCTTTGAAGAACAGCTCCCAATGAACAAATCCCACTGACAAAGCAATAAACTCTCTGAAAAATGACAGATATGGGTTGAAACTTCTGAAGTTAGAACTAATTCCCTCTCTGTTGCTGCATGTACCTGCTCAGGGCTCGCTGTTTGTTCTTCCTTTCTCACCCACACCTGAATTCTTATAACACTAAGAGCAGAAAGTTACTGGTACAGTTGTTAATTGGCTAGCAGTTCCAGTATCTGATGCAGGAGATTCAAGATGCAAGATTCCTGTTTAATCTTTCAGGGAGGTGTAAACCCTAGTAAAGATAGCTTGGCTAATTCCTCCTTGTTTCCACAAAAAGAAAAGGAGGACTTGTGGCACCTTAGAGACTAACAAATTTATTTGAGCATAAGCTTTCATGAGCTACAGCTCACTTCATTGGATGCATTGAGCTGTAGCTCACGAAAGTTTATGCTCAAATAAATTTGTTCGTCTCTAAGGTGCCACAAGTACTCCTTTTCTTCTTGCAGATACAGACTAACATGGCTGCTACTCTGGATCCTTGTTTCCAGTTACTTTTATAGCCCACCTGATTCTTCTTTGCAACAGAGACTGAAGACCTATTGGAGCAGCTGGAAACAGGTAAGAGACCCAGAGTGCACTATGTGATCAGTCAGCTCCCTGTGGACTATGGAACACAATTTGGGTATCTCTGCTCTAGGCAGCAGCTGAAGCTAAGAAATGATTCAGAAAGCGAGGGAAAGGCAATAAATTGTTTTACTTCCAGAAAGAGCTACATCACAACTAACTGTAAGCATTGCTCCAAGATTCATCTGCCTATGCAGTAGAGCTGGTCAGAAAATTCCTCTTGAAACAAAATTTTCATGCAAAGATGGAAACATTTTATATAATTTTTACATTTTTTTTTTTACATTTTCTGACTAGCCCTGCTCAAGTCATTATAAGGCTCTATGTCATAGTACCATCTAGTGGCATCCAATAATATTACATTCCTTGTCATAAAAACTCTTAATACCTTGTGGAAATGGTTGGCAGCGTCAGCAGAGACATAATGGATGGAATGGATGTAGAGAGTGAAATAATCTCTTACCCTTAGAGGTGGTCTCTCTATGTCAGAGCTTAAACAAGTTGATGGGGTAATGTGCAGGGAGTTCTGCTGCCATTGACTGATGTGCCTTAGGTAATTCGTTTGGCAGAGCTGTCTGTCTAGAACACTTCACAAGCACAATATTGCAGATTGCCTTTTCTGAAGAAGCGTGAAACTGATGAAAAAATTCTTAAATGCTGCTGTCCACAAGAAGAGAAACGTTGTGAACCTAACAATGGAAAAGGAGATGCAGGAACTTTCCGCCTGTGTTCCTAATATTTCTTTTTTCACTAGACTCCAGCTTTTGACTTTTCCCTGAGAGATGGCAAGCGAGTGACTCTTCTGACAGGCTTTTACTACGAAGCTGATCCCAAAAATATGAGATGCCAGGAGTGGACTTCACTTTACACATAACTGGTTATTGCTATTTGGATAAAATCCTAGATGGGACCATCAAACTGTAATTATCCCACCACAATGTTTTTCCATTGTAACTGAATCTTACAGATTCTCAGTTAACTTACGTCTTCATCAGAGACAGAGCAATGGAAATGTTTTTGACTATAAGAATGTAATAGCCAATTCTACATGTTTTAATAGTACTTAATTGTCAACATTTGTTGCAGTAAATCGTTTCTAGGCATCTGTTTTACACATAAAAGCCATTTTAGAACCAGGCTGTGCAAAGATCCTGAACATGTGCTATAGAGATTTTTAAAACATTGTAACTTGGCCAAATCAAAACAATTTTTCACCAAAATGAAAGGTACATCTGTGACCGAAGGACGCTCTCTCTGCCAAATTGCACCAAATTGTTGACGCTCTGGTGCTGTTCAAAAAAGAGGAACAATGACTTTTATTCGTTGACCTTCCAAATCAACTGAGTGAAAATTTTAGCAATTATATAGCAATGTAAGTCTTTGTATTTTCTGGACTTTATACATAGGCAATGCAAACAACATTCTGTTCTATGGTCCTCACTCAAACATCTTAAGTAGGGGGCATGGATTAGCAATTAAGAATTTAAAGATGCAGGAGAGGATGTCCAAAATGCCATCTTTTTGTGGCTTCTGCTGTATTTAGCAGTTAGAAAACATTTTACTGGAAATTTTTCCTTCTAATAACTACACTTCACTATAAAACAAAACTAAAGAACAATAAAGGAAAACCCTACAACAAAGAGAAAACTCTAAAGTAGAGGAATAAACAGCTGGAGAGCTGAGGAAGAAGGAGAAGAGGAACTGCTGCTTGGGTGGCTAGAAGGAGCTGAGGACACCACCTCCAGGGAGCTATGATTCATCGAATAACTTTGCATGGATAGTTCGGGGCTTGAGGCAGGGATGCATGGCCCTCCAATACTCAGAGCTTCCCAAAGCGTTGCAGGCTTCTGTGGAGCATGCAGGTGCATTCCAAGAGTGGGGATCTGTACTGAAAGCATTCAGAGGAGAACATAGTTTTATCAAGGACTCATTTATAGCCATGACCTGCTGGGCCAAAGCTCTCACCTGTTCAGCGAGATTATTCTTCAGCTGTGACAGTCTCTGCATGTAGTCTGAGTCTGTCCTCTACATCTAGCTTCTCATTCACATCTCTTCTCTTGTTCCCGTGGGATAATGCAAAGGCTTGAACAGAATGTTGTGAAATTTTCCAAATATTCAGTGCTTGGCTGAGACCAAGAATAAGAAATATTAGTCCTAACGGTACATCATTTAAAGAAAACAATAAGCAACAGAAAATATTGGTGTGCACACTATCAGCCTTCATTATGCATATAGGGTATGTCTACATTACAAAATTAGGTTGATTTGATTTAAGTCGACATTGAGCCTTCGATTTAAACAAGTCGATTTTGCATGTCCCCACTATGTTCATTGTGTTGGTAGAGCGCATCCTCACTGGCAGGGCTTGAATCGACTCATGGAGTGCCACACGATGGGTAGCTATCCCATACAGCATAGAGCCACATGGAATATTGGGTTGGGCTTACAATGCCTCATGGGATCAAAACATTTGTGCGGGTGGTTATGGGACCACGGTGTTAGCCTCCCATGATGCACTTACCTCCCTCCCTCCCTGAAATCAATGGCAAACAAACCAAACCTTTTTTGCACCTTTTTCCCTAAGCCTGGGTTATCCCTGCAGATGCCGTAGCATGGCAAGCATGGACCCTGCTCAGTAGTACACTATTGTTGTGAGCATTAAAAACATCTCGCATCTTATCCTGCAGTATTTGCTCAGCTGCCACAGGAGCTGCCGCGTGAAACAATGTGATGCCATGGAAGCAGCCCTGCTGGAAGCCATGGGCCCGGGAAACAAGCACTGACTGGTGGAACTGCATGGTTGTGCAACTATCGGATGACAAGCAGTGGCTGCAGAACTTTTGAATGCACAATGACAGAACAAGGAGCAAAGGTCTCAAGTTGCAGTGGGGGAGGTCTAGGTTGGATATTAGGAGAAACTATTTCACTGGGAGGGTGGTGAAGCACTGGAATGGGTTACCTAGGGAGATGGTGGAATCTCCATCCTTAGAGGTTTTTAAGGCTCAGCTTGACAAAGCCCTGGCTGGGATGATTTAGTTGAGGATGGTCCTGCTTTGAGCAGGGGGTTGGGCTAGATGACCTCCTGAGGTCCCTTCCAACCCTGATATTCTATGATTCTATGACTCTGGGCAATGTGCAGGACATAGTGGATAGTTTTGCTGTGATGGGGTTCCCTAACTGCACTGGGGCGATAGACGGAACATATATCTCTATCTTGGCACCAGATCACCTTGCCAAAGAGTACATAAAGTGAAAGGGGTACTTCTTAATAGTGTGGCATGCACTGGTTGATTATAGCGGCCATTTCACCGACATCAACTTGGGATGGTTGGGTAAGGTGCATGACGCTCATCTTCTTTAGGAACTCCAGTCTGTTCAGAAAGCTGCAAGCAGGAACTTTCTTTCCAGACTCCAAAATAACCGTTGGTGATGTTGAAATGCCATCGTGATCCTGGGAGATGCATCCTACCCCTTGCTCCCATAGCTCATGAAGCTGTACACAGGCAGCCTGGACAGCAGTAAGGAGCATTTCAACCATAGGCTGAGCAAGTGCAGAATGGTGATGCAATGTGCTTTTGGACATTGAAAAGCCCGCTGACGTAGTTTGCTTACTAGGTTAGACCTCAGTGAAAGCAATATCCCCATTGTTGTTGCTGCGTGTTGTGTGCTCCATAATATCTGTGAAACAAAGGGAGAAACGTTTCTGGTGGGGTTGGGGGTTGAGGCAGATCGTCTGGCAGCCAATTTTGAGCAGCCAGACACCAGGACAATAAGAGCACATCGAGGTGCACTGTGTCTCTGTGAGGCTTTGAAAACTAGTTTCATCAATGACCCACAGTAATGTGACACTTATGTGTGTTGTTCCTGTCAACTTCATTGCATGTACTCCCCTGTAAACTCCACCCCGGTAACTACAGTGTGCTGAACAAATAAAGAGCCTTTTGTTCTCAATCCATTTGTTTTTATTATGCTCACAAACACAGATAGACAGCAAAGAAAAGTAAGATAACCTGGGGCAAAAGGGCTGATAACACTGGGGTGGGGGGGAGAAACAAGGGCAGCTTGCTTACAACTGCACTACAGTAACAATCAAAGGTGTGGGAATGGGCGCCTTCTGGTTCCTGTATTCTCCCCTGGAGTTGAATGCAAGGGATACTTGACCTCCCCCCCACCCCGCATCCTAGGACATCTGGGAAAGGAGGATGTGGAACTTGGCGACGATACAGCAGGTTTAGCATAGTGGCAGCCGGACTCTAGCATCCAGCTGCCTTACTTGAACCAGACACTCAACATGTCCAATTGCTCCCTCATAATCTGCACCATCTCTCCTGCGTGTCATGCTCTTGTCCCTGCATGCTCTCCTGTCTCCGCAGCCAATGTGCAGGCTGTCGGGCAGTGCAAGCCTCCATGTGCTGAGCTCTGTCTTGTCACTCTTGGAGGCACACATTAACTCACTGAACATGTCCTCCCAAGTCTTCTTTTTCCACCTTCTAATCTGGGAAAGTCTCTGTCCTGGTGTGGAGTAAGCACCTATGGACAAGGTTTCAGCTAGAAAGAATACAAAGCACAAGAAAAGGAGTACTTGTGGCACCTTAGAGATGAACAAATTTATTTGAGCATAAGCTTTCATGAGCTACAGCTCACTTCATCGGATGCATGAAGTGGAAAATACAGTGGGGAGATTTTATATACACAGAGAACATGAAACAATGCGTGTTACCATACACACTGTAACAAGAGTGATCAGGTAAGGTGAGCTATTACCAGCAGGGGAGAAAAAACTTTTGTAGTGATAATCAAGGTGGGCCATTTCCAGCAGTTAACAAGAACGTGTGTGGGGGGGGAAGGAGAAATAAACATGGGGAAATAGTTTTACTTTGTGTAATGACACATCCACTCTCAGTCTTTATTCAAGCCTAATGTAATGGTGTCCAGTTTGTAAATTAATTCCAATTCAGCAGTCTCTCATTGGAGTTGTTTCAGAGTAGCAGCCGTGTTCGTCTGTATTCGCAAAAATAAAAGGAGTACTTGTGGCACCTTAGAGACTAACAAATTTATTTGAGCATGCTTAACAGAGCATGTCATGCACCTTTATTTCAGAGCATGCTTAACAGAGGTGCAGCCCTAAAATTAATCTCAATGTTTGCCTCGACCTATCTTTTGAGTCTGTTTTCTCGACACTCAAACATGTGAAAGCTAAGCACTGATCCATTTTGACAGACAGCCACTTAAGAGAATTGCTGCGTGTGAGCAAAACTGAACACAAACCAAACTTCAAGGGAATTGTTGAAAGCAAAGATTGCCAGAAGTCCCACTAAGTAAAAGATTGTTATCGTGAACTATATTATAAATGTATAATAAATATACATTATCAACTTATATAATTGTGTATGCATATACACACATGTATATAATGTTGTGTATATGCATAATATGTAATTATGTGTATATACAGTAACATGTAATGATGTGTATGTACAATATATGTAATGTATATATATATTTATATATAATCATTACATATTACTGTGGCTCTTTGGCAATGTACCCTGGTAAATTCTGGCTCCTTCTCAGGCTCACGTTGGCCACCCCGATCTAGGATGCAGTGCTCCATTTTCATGTCTCCACCTTTTATAAAGGTGTCCCTAAAAACTGTATCCTTAAGAGATTTGTTGTTCCAGTGGGGATTAAATACCTTTATTCTAACTGAAAAAAGTATATCGGCCCCACATTTATGACACTTAAGCTCAACGTTAATTTTCTGAAATGTAACATTAAAGCTGAAAAGCTACCTAGGCAAGAGACAAAATGCGGGATGTAGTGGGTTTAGAGGAGTGGGGCAGGTTTGAAAGGAAGAGGAGCTTCCTTAAGAAAAGCAAACTGCAAATATGGCCAACCCTTCCCCACCCCCAAACAAACATCAATTAAGAGAGATATGGCCTTAGTTTTAAAAAAATTGGTATGGGCTTATGCCAGTTCTACACTGGTATATCTACATTGCCTCCTGACTTGCACCAATGTAAAAGAGATCAGAGTCAGTCCTTACACTTTTCTTTGGGACCTATTTTTAGTAATGCAATAAATTCATTCTTTTCTTGTTTTCTAAAATAATCTTCATAAAGTCATTGTACAACCATAATTAGATACTAAGATGAGCATCATGATGGGATTTTGTTATTCTTGGATGGTTTTGGCTCATCTCATTTGGCATTGTATCTAACAGCATACCCAAAGTATGGCACTATCCCAACGTGACACACCATCTTGTGTCATATTGCTTGGAGTGAATCAGTGTGCGTCAAACACACAGTATCCTGAACTGGACTCACTTGATGCCAGGAGCCCATAAACACAATTATGTCTCTCTTATGTCAGCCCACTGCATGGTGAAGGTCTCTTCAGTCTGACAGTATTTTATTGACATTAATGGTAGCCCCTCTTTTAGACATATTAATGGATAAGGAAAATGCAGAGTTTTAAAAAAATTCTAATTTTGAACCCATTAGCGTTCACATTAACTTGTTCTTTTATATCTACATTGTTTGAATACCGTCCGGTTTCATAATTCTGTGTTCAGCCATTTCTGTGTGATAATTGCAATGGACATAGGTCCCAACTCATAGCACACAAGGACTGCATGAATCTCATGTAATTTACTGATCATGCTCAAATAAAATGTGATTAGTTAAAATCATTACAGTACATTAAAAAAATAAAAACAAAAAACTTTCAATTTGTGCATAAAAAGACTGCTTAATCATAAAAAGGCTCATCAGCTACTTTTATTACATAATAATTGTAAATATAACATATCAAACAGAACACAGATATAAGATGCAAAAATAAGCACAACAAAGAAAACATGTTTGATTTTCACTTCTGTTAAAGCTCTTTCGGACTGCAATAGTCAAAATATAAGATTGCAATAAGACAGAACAGAAAATAAATTACATTACAATCTTGAGAAACTGCCACTTGTGTGTCTGGCATTACAGTACTGCAGATCATTTTTACACCACCTCACAAAGATGCAATGTATTCCAATCCCAGGTCATCTTTTTCAAAGTTGTAAACATTTTGGGGATTTATACACCTCTGTTTTAAAAGTAATATTTAACATACAATAAAACCAAAGCCATCTGACAGCAAACAGCTCAGATGTTAAAAAAACCTGACTGCACAAAGTTAGTGTACTTTCATCTTACTGATTTTTTAAAAATAATGCAGCTCCACATTGGATCCACTGGTCTTGGTTTCCTCCACAGGGTACATCAATATTTGTCACCACACAGTCCCTCTCAGCACTAGTATAGAGTGGCAGGGATATGCACTCCTCCGGAGAATACGGACCATATGCATCCTGTCAACAAACCACCCATTAGTTATCATTTAAAAATACAGTAGGTATATTAACACGACACAAGAACAGTCTTGGATGACACTGTATCCAAAGAAGAGTCAGAAGTTATAATGTGATAAGTGCAACCTTTGTAGGTGTCAGAAGAATAATCTGTTGGCTAAGACTAGGAAGAGGGAGGAGAAAGCAAAGGTTTCAGAAAAAGTATTTTTCTCTAGACTTCTGACACAACTCACCATTTGAATTCTCTTTACTGTGTCTGTCGGGTTTTGAAGGATAAATTGATAACATCTGACATCATATAACACCTGCATCAGAGATCTAAAGCAGGTTGAATTAGCTCCCATGAGCACAGCTCCAACACTTTCCACTTCAAAGATTTTTAAAGTCTGCTGCCTACCAAGTTACTCTTATTTAAGCCATTAGTGTCCAAAGAAACATTTACATATTTTAACTGGAATCATTACACATAAATATTCTTGGTTTTTGACCTGCAGTGAGTAGAAAGAGACAAAGACAAAGTAGTCTTGTTTTAAAATTCCAGAACAGTCATTTCTAAATTCTGACATATAGTTTAGTCTGTGCAGAACTGATGTGCAGGGTTTGTAAGTGACTGAGTTCTTACTCATCCTTGTACTCACTGAAGTAAATGTCTTCAGCAGGCGAATGATTGGGCCTCTGAAGTAGTACAAGAGCTGCTGCAAAAGGGAAATGGTTATGAAGGAGAATGGGCTGTCCTGGAGGATATGACTTGTCACACATCCTGAGATGCACAAACGATGAGCAGCAGCCATCGTTTGTGTTTATTGTGACAAAGGTCTGTCCTCGTCTCCATGGGTCCCGCGTTTCCTGGCAGATTTCGCTAGCCTCAGAGGCTCACTGTGACCCTCCACAT
This sequence comes from Lepidochelys olivacea, assembly GCF_965140295.1. Lineage (NCBI taxonomy): Eukaryota > Metazoa > Chordata > Testudines > Cheloniidae > Lepidochelys > Lepidochelys olivacea. The sequence goes on along the minus strand of NC_140411.1, from coordinate 35,353,479 downwards.
AACCCTTCTCTCTCTAGAGTCAAGGGTCACAGTCTACTGAGCCATTTTCATCATAAACCAGTGAGGGAGGTGAGGAGAAGCTATCCTCCTTTGCACAGTCGCTGTTGTTTCCCAGTCTCATTGATTAATTGGGGGGGGCGCGCAAAGGGGGGAGCGCAGGTCCACTCTCTACTCCAGGCTCCAGCCCAGGGACCCTAATAGTATCAGCTATGGTAGCTGACCTTTTAGAAACATGACATGTACAATTCCCTGGGCTACTTCCCCCACAGCAGCACCCACTTCCTCAAGCCCCACTTCACCCTTACCTCAGGGCCTCCTTCCTTGTGCCTGATATGGTGTGTACTGCTCAGTCTCTCCAACAGCACAACTTCCTCCCACAGCTCCTGACATCCACACCCCCCTGACTGGCTGGGAGGCTTTTAACTAGTTTCAGCCAGCCCGACTGGCTTTAGGTGTCCCAATCAACCTAGCGTTCTCCCTGCCTTCTGGAAAGTTCTTAATTGGCCCCAGGTGTCTTAATTGACCAGGAGCAGCTGCCATTTCACTTATCCTGGTACCAGGGATTTGTTTAGCCTGGAGCTAATATATCTATCTCCCACTACTTTTCTATAGCCATCTGGGCTTGCCCCGTCACATTATGTATAAAAAAAATCCTCTTAATCCTGCCCTTGGGCACTGGGCAGACAGACAGAACACAGCTCCACACAGATTCCGCTTCCCCATTGTTGCAGACTACTTTGAGGATTTTTTAGTGTTTATTAGGGTATTGTTTAAACAATGAATTGTTACTAGGAGGGCTCTCCAGGCCACAGAGAGCTGCTTTAATTTATACCAGGGACTGACATGGTCCCCAGCCAGCAGCAGGACAAAGGGATTACAAAGTTCGTAAACTAAGCCAGACCAGAGGATCTCGCCCACAGCGTAAAACCTGCCTACTGTCTCTTCCATGCTCTCTTTATAACAGACAGACAAGAGCTTAGATAGAAAGGGAATCAATCACAAGTATAAAACAAAAAAACCTTACATGCCATTTTAGCAATCCAAAACATGCAAAAATATTTAAAATGATTGAATATTAGTTAAAACAAAAAGGGTGGATGCTTTCACTAGTCATATACTGGGAAATGCATTAACTCTTCACAGCAGTATTCACTACAGCGGCATGTGGTGGTGTTTGGCACCTCTGGAAAATAGACCATTTCCATTAGGTGCCTAAATAGGGATTTATCAAGTTAACTTTAGGCACCTAGGTTTAAACAGTTTGAATGAATTTATTTATAAGCAGATATTCAGATAGGCATATACTTACTTCATTACTGTGCAGTATTATCAGCATGGCTGTTACATGAATATTACAATTATCTGCTAAATTTTGTTATGGAGGAACAAGTGAACCAGGGGTTGATGGAACCATGGCTCTGCCTCCTCTTCCCCCATACTGACCAGTAGATCTGGATGTAGCCCGAGAAGTAAAATATTCCCTCCCCACTCCTAGAGCAAGAGGGAGCTAGGGAGAATTGTGGCTGGTGCACTGTTCCCTCTGAGGGCTCCTCCTGGGGCACTGCAACTATAAAGCACTGAGTTTAAAGGCTCATTCTAGCCCCTACTCTTCTGTTGTATTTAACTCTGCCTTTAAAACACGATACAATAATCTGATTTAACGAAATTTGTTTGATAGAATTCTGGGCAATAAGTTTGTGGTCAGAAAACCATACTCCTCACAACACTCAAAATCTAATTTTATATTCTCGGAGAGGTGTCAAAGATTTTTGTGAAACAAACAAGCCATTTGACTTCTGTCAGTAAAGAACTGGAACATGTAACAAGCATGAGTGAGTTAAGTTTCATTATTAGAAAACGTATAATATCTCAAAACAGGAAAGAAGTTAAAGTGTGAACAATGACTGTTTTCAGCACTTAGACCTGAATGTCTAGCCATTTTTGAAGATTTTATTGCTGTTGTAAGTCAACTTCCCTCATCTTTTCAACACCAGGGGTGAAATTTTGGCTCCAATGACGTGAGTGCGAGTTTTGCCATTACCTTCAATGAGGCCAGGAATGCATCCCACAGCTTTATGTCCTAATAACTTCATGGGACAAACATATCACTCTTACTTTCCTCTTCTGGAGATAATATTGTTTGCCTCATGCCCTGTTTTGTTGTCATTACATGTCTGATTAATAGAGCATAATGCATGCAGAATATCTATGTGTTCATGGCACCTGCAATTGCTAGAAGAGGAGGGTCCCCTTTAAAGATAATATTAATGGTATGCTTTGGTTCCACCGGTAGCTGTACAAGGTAGATACAAACTTACCTTTCCACTTCCTAAGGCTAAATAGGTCACCTCTGTCATGTTCCCAAATATTGGCAATCCTAATTTTGAAAGGCTACTTTCAAAATAAATTCTTTTGAACAAACCAATGACCAAGTAGTCTGCAGATACTTTTCATTCATAGACAAGAGCTTCTTGATTTTGAGATGTCTACCAGTATAGCTTGTTTCTCAGCTGGACGGACAGTGCACAGGGACTGAATCAGGATTATGTAGTTAATAAGGATGTTGTCTGTAGTATCTCAGACTCATTTGTTACAGAAGTTGGAAGGTGTGTAGTGAATGAGGCAGTGGAATGCAGAAAGAAAAGGGACCATCTCATGGTTAAGACAGATGAATTACACCCTGAACAACTGGATTCTGTTCCTGCTTCTGCCACAAAATTCCTATATGATGCTGAACAACCCATTTAAACTTTTTTTTTTTAAACCAGTGGCCACTAATCGTGTGTTCCTTGTTTTCTGGGTGCCCAATTTCAGATACTTCAGCACAGGCTTAACTTTAACACGTGGTTGAGTGCTTTGCTGAATAGGAATGGGATTACTCACAATATTGCTTAAGGTTAAGCATGTTGGGTACGTGCTTTGCTGAATCGGAGCCTCAATATAAAACAATCTATATTTTCCCCAGACTCAGTAACTCCTAAGTCTAGAATAATTGTATTTAGCAAAAAGAGCACATTTTGGAAAGTTTAGGAATCTGTTCATTTTCATTAACAAAACAAGGATTTGTGAACTACTAAAGCATTTTTTACTTGGTGAACTGAAAACTGCTTCATTAGCCTTGTCTATATTTTTTCTTCAAATTTTCAATCATTGTAGCGTCATTGATGATAGCAATGGTGGGAGATCCAGTGTAGACCAGCTGCTAGCATTTTAACCACTGTGTTCTCTAACTAAACCTGACAATTAGTCTATATTAACATTTGACCTGGCAATTAGTGTATATTAATGCTTTCACCATGGGCATCACTAGTGTAGCAGCATTGGTGGTAGCAAAGTATTGGGACATTTTAAGAAAAAAGTCTAGTGTAGGTGCAGTTAATATGTCTCAGCTACAGAGCCTCTGTTTAATGTCTGTTTCCAGATATTCAATTAGAGGCACTGTTACTTCTTGGTCAGGAAACAGTACATCAATAACAATGAAATATCTAATGTGATCCTCAACATGTTTAATACTTAGTACTCGCTAAATTTATGATTCCCCAAAAGCTAACTTGTCTGAAGAGTTCACCAGGTTGACACATACCAAAAACAACCATTTGCCACTTCCATTTGTTGTACAGGACCTAGTTTGCAGGATGGGAGAAAAAGTGACACAAAACAATGGAAAATAATGTACTGCTAATTGAATTTACGGTAATACAGAAGTGGAAAAAAATCCATCCCTACCTATATAATTCTTGCTTTTCTGTATTTACATTTCTATATATCTTCCATAGTTCTGTTAAGCTTTTTAGTTTGCTTTTTAGCTACAGCTTTTATAAGCTTGTGATTTTGTAATGCTAGCCCATGCTTTGAGAAATTGCTATGTAAGACACATTTCTTTGCAGCTTCTGATTCCAGTATTTAACAAATATTATTATTGTAATTGGAAAATTGTACAGGTTACAATTCTTACTGTTTGGATTACTTATTTTGCTTTAATCTAATGCACTTCAATAATCACTGGAATTTATTTTTCATTAGGGCTTCATAAGAAGGGCTAATGGTTTTATTTTTTTGCCTGCAGCTGATAAGATGTTCTTTACTTTAACTCAATTTTTACATTATATGGTGTTAAAACTCTAATGGAAAAATTCTTTTTTAAGAACTTCCAAATACTTTTATAAGTTTTATTAGATATAGTTTTGAAAACGTATGATCATATATTTAAAGCAGAAAAAAAATAATAATAAAAGCTTTGATTTGAATACATTTCCTCTTTACAGCGTCTTTCTCTTCATTTGTTTTTTACTATTTAGAAAATATTGGCCAAAATGTAAATAAATCTGCCATGTTATACCTAACTGTGTGTTCTATTAAAACTGGGAGGTGATCGTTTTTTTAAAAGAAGAAACAAACAGATTAGGAACATCATACTGGAAAGCTATTACACAGAAGAAAGGAAACTATAAAAGTTTAGGTGCCTTAATAATTTAGTACCTGTGGAATCCAGCCCATGTAACAAGGGAGAACTGATGACACACTGGGAGAGTCATGCTGGTTTTCTGAAAGTCGACGTCCATCAAAACTGCAACCTTCCAGTTGCAGGCCACTTATCTGTCATGGAAACATACAAAATATTCAGATATATATTAGAGCCTAAAATGTCAGTAATGATTATACTGTGCCTTAACAAAGGCATCAATAGTCCTCTCTATTGTGACTAAGTTCTAAACAATAGGAAACTAATTATCATAATGTTGCATGTGAGAATAAGAAATACGATTTGAAAAGAAGATCTAGACTATTCTTCAGAGTGAACTTCCTCTGGTTTGGTTTAACCTTCTTTGAAAATACTAGAGAATAATACCTGTAAATGTCATCATTTATGAAACTGCGGGTGCCCTGGCATTAGACATATAGTGGCAACAACCAAGTAAACATTTATTAACAATGTCATAAAACAAAATTATAAAAAAGAAAACTACACACCAACAACAAAAATACAACAATAACTGAAAAGGCAAAGTTCTTGCTTGGAAGTTTGACCTAAGCTTTCAAAGAATGGAATAATCTCCTGTATGTTTTTTACAGAAGCAAATAAGATAATTTTCTACATATATTACATTCAGAAATAGTATGGGGGGGGAATGAACAAAATAAATGTTAAGCAATACGAAATGAGATTTTAGGCTAAAGTGCTATTGGGTAAAACAAATTCTAACGGGTTGTCATAAACATGAAGGGAAGGGTAACCACTTTTCTGTATACGGTGCTATAAAATCCCTCCTGACCAGAGGCAAAGTCCTTTTACCTGTAAAGGGTTAAAAAGCTCAGGTAACCTGGCTGGCACCTGACCCAAAATGACCAATGAGGGGACAAGATACTTTCAAATCTGGAGGGTGGGGGGGAAGGCTTCTGTCTGTCTGTGTGATACCTTTGCCGGGAACAGATCAAGGATGCAAGCCCTCCAACTCCTGTAAAGTTAGTAAGTAATCTAGCCAGAAAATGTGTTAGGTTTTCTTTGTTTTGGCTTGTGAAATTCACTGTGCTGGAGGAAATGTGTATTCCTATTTTTGTGTCTTTTTCTAACTTAAGGTTTTGCCTAGAGGGATTCTCTATGTTTTGAATCTGACTGCCTGTAAGGTTATCTTCCATTTTGATCTTATAGAGTTGTTCTCTTATCTTTTTTTGTTCTTCTAATAAAGTTCTGTTTTTTAAGAATCTGATTAGGTTTTTTGGGTCTTAAAAGTCCAAAGCTGGTTTGTGCTCATCTTGTTTATTCTCAAGCCTCCTCAGGAAAGGGGGTGTAAGAGCTTGGGGGGATATTTTGGGGAAATTGGAACTCCAAGTGGTCCTTTCCCTCTTCTTTGTCTAAATCACTTGGTGGTGGCAGCATGCTGTTCAAGGACAAGACAAAATTTTTGCCTTGGGAAAGTTTTTAACCTAAGCTGGTAAAAATAAGCTTAGGGGTTTTTTCATGCGGGTCCCCATATCTGTACCCTAGAGTTCAGAGTGGGGAAGGAACCCTGACATGGATTGAATGCATAAGTTACTATCTCCACATTGTTCTACTTGTAACATATTTAAAATGAATGATTTTAATAAATGATGATCAAATCAGCACTTTCAGCTTCTGAACTAAGAAAAACTATTTTTCCTGCTTTAAACTGAATTTAAGCTCTGTGTTAATGACAAAGGAGATCTAGTGTGTGTAGCAGCAGTTCTAAAAACATTTCCTTTGAAGATCTACAGTCTTGGAGTCGGGTACTTTCCTTGACTGCAACATATGGGCAACTACAAGTCAACATGAAAAAAACGAAATTAATGACACTGCAGAAAACTCTCCCCATCAAACAATGAAGTTAACCAAAACAGAGTAAAATTGTATTACAGAGACATGGAGACTGATCCTAAATTACACATACCTGAGCCTCATAAAAATCCATTGTGGGATTCAGACTGGCTGTATTACTATAACAAGAAAAAGCTCTGCAGGCTTTCTACGCTATAAAGAAGCTACGCACCTAGGTAGCTACAACTACACCAATACAACTACTGCTAATTCAACAGTATAATTAAGTCATTTTACATTGTAAGAATGAAGTTTGGAGCTCATCTTAATAGGTTATTACAGTGACTGGGATAAAACCACAATAAAAACTCAGCACCTGCAGTTCTGCAAACAAATGCTCCATGAACCCAAAAACTCCAGCAACAACAGCTTCAGACCAGAACCAGGCCAATTGCCCTTGCTAATCAACATGCAGAAAAAATATTCAACTCCTGGTGCCCTCTCAACCAAGGCATCAAATATTCTTTCTCATGTGGCTTTGTTTGTAAAATGTGTGATTTTGGTACTTGTGTTCTTTACAAGTGGAGCAGATTTCACCATAAATGAATAGCACCTTGCAAAGTTTTGCATTTTATTACTTTCTGGCAAATTTGCTCTTGCATATTAGGGTTCATGTCATTTTAAATGAATTTAGGGGAACTGAGCTAATATCAAGGTTCAAAGACACTCTGTCTCCATAAGACCATGTTCTCCACAATAAACATTTCCTGTCTATTAAGTGCCATAATTTCCCACAGGACAATACAGATCTTAGTAACCTACAGGAAACCAAATGTAATTTTCTCCACAGGCTGCATGGTTCTTGGTGCTTGATAGAGGCAAGCTGTGTAAAAAGTGCTTCCTATGAACTCTTTTAATGATATCTTTATAAACATCTGGAAACTTAGCTTCAATATGTGTTTTATAGCTTCTCTTGAGTGGCTGGATATAACATTCTTGCAATAATATTTTGTGTTACAGAATTTATATTCAGCTTTACCTGAATTCATAGCATTTACTTGTCAAAAAGTCCTTTACTGTGCTTCTTCTGTTTTTGTCATGAATTTGGTTCCAAAATTATTGAAAATGGAGGACTTATGTCAAAATGGATAAGACCAGCTGATTTCAGATGTTGACAGACCAATCAGTGCAAACAGCAAATAGGACAGGTATATGTGCGTAGCAATGATGATTGTCAGGTGAGAGCCAGACATTTTCAGAGTCTCTGTCCAAGCAATTCCAAGTGCCATTAAAGAAGGTGCCATTATATACAAATTGATTCTGAATCAGGTATTCTTCACATCCCTACTAGGAACGAACTGCTATTAATCATGCCTTTTTGTCATCTGACAAATTAATCATCCATTTCAGAGTTGGTAAAATTTATTTCCCCTCCTCTGTCACTTCCACCTGATAAATCCTCATCTTATTCAAAAATTGTGTGCATGCCCTTGAACTTTGCACTATGAAATCTAATCTCATTGCTATTATCCAGTTTTCAAGGTTATCCAAATCTTGTTGCATGATTTTTCAGTCCTGCTCACTACTGGCAATACCTCCCAGTTCTGTGCCATCTGAAATTTTTATTAACACACTCCCAATTTTTGTCTTAAGGTTGTTAATGAAAATGTTAAAAAGACTGATCCCAAGTGTGATCCTTGAGGACCGTCATTAGTAACCTCCTACAGAATGATTTGTTGTAGTCTCCCCTTTAACCAGTTCCTTTCCCACCTTTTGATTCTTGTATTAATCCTCATCTTCTCCAGTTTAACTAATAATTTCCCACGTGGAACTGTATTAACCGCTTTACTGAAATCCAGATAGACTAGATATACTGTATTTCTTTTGTCTAGAAAATTAGTAGGGCTGTCAATTAATCACAGTTAACTCAATTGATTAACTCAAAACAAATTAACTCAACTAAAAAAATAAATCATGATTAATCATAGTTTTAATCGCACTGTTAAACAATAATAGAATACCAATTTAAATTTATTATGAATATTTTGGATGCTTTTCTATATTTGCAAATATATTGATTTCAGTTACAACACAGAATACAAAGTGTACAGTGCTCCCTTATATTATTTTTATTAAAAATATTTGCACTATAAAAACGATTAACAAAAGAAATAGTATTTTTAAATTCACCTCATAAAAATCACTTCCTCGTGAAAGTGTAACTTACAAATGTAGATTTTTTGTTACATAACTGCACTCAAAAACAAAACAATGTAAAACTTTAAAGCCTAAAAGTCCATGGTCTGATGGCAGCATTATCTCCTATAAATGTAAACAAACTTGTTTGTCTGAACGATTGGCTGAACAAGAAGTAGGACTGAGTGGGCTTGCACGCTCTAAAGTTTTACACTGATTTATTTTTGAGTGCAGTTGTGTAACAAAAAAAATCTAAATTTGTAAGTTGCACTTTTATGATAAAGAGATTGCATTACAGTACTTGTATCAGGTGAATTGAAAAATTCTGTTTCTTTTGTTGATTTTTTTTACAGTGCAAATATTTTTAATAAAAAATAATAATATAAAGTGAGCATTGTACACTTCGTATTCTGTGTTGTAATTGAAATACATATATTTGAAAATGTAGAAAAAATCCAAAAATATTCAAATAAATGGCATTCTATTATTTAACAGTGTGATTAAAATTGTGATTAATTGCGATTATTTTTTAATCTCATGATTAATTACAATTATATTTTTTAATCTTGTGATTAATCGCAGTTATTTTTTAAAAATCTTTTGACAGCCCTAAAAATGAGTGCACCTCACCTGAAATGGGGGGAACGTTGTCCGGGCTTGCCGAAGAAAGGCAGCAGTGCTTTATGGAGCCGGCAGGGTGGGTGGGGAGGAAGGAGGTCAGAACCTGCTGCAAAATGTGAGTGGTGGTGAGCTTTGTGGCGCTGACTCACCCCCTGGGAATGTGATGGCGGAAGGCTTTAAAGGTGCAAGCTCTGGTCGTTGAAAGCCCTTTCTCCACACAGCAGGCAAGGCAGCACCAATGCTCCTTCCCTTTGAAATGCGAATATCCGGTTGGGTTAGGACCTGCTGTGAGCATTGCACTAGTCACTCCTTTTTAAGGGGGCTCAGAAGGAATTTTTCCCTCATTACTATGGAGTGAGGTTTTTTGCCTTCCCCACAGTGAGTGTCAGGGAGGACCTTTTCTGGTGAGGAGAAAAAGTGGTAGGCCATATATCACAATTTTGTAATTTTGTAAGATTATTTTGTAAGTGAGGGGCGGATGTCTAGTACAGATACTCCAGAGGGAAGGTATCCAGTGGCCAGATAAATGGCCTGGTAAAGGACTTGAAAGGAGGTGCTGGATAAAGGATCGGAACGGGGGCAGGGGTTGGGGAGTCCTATGATTGGTACGGGAGGGACCCAACCCTCCTTTCTTATAGCCCACCTTAACCCTTCTATGGGGGGAGGATGGTAAGGTCCAAGCCATGGATTGGTTGGGGGACCTGGATGGAGAATGAAGGAGTGCTGGTGGAAGCCCCAGGTAGATATTTGAATAAACATGGATTTGCCTGCATTGTACACTTTACTTGCCAAGTAGTCCCAGACATCTATACAATAAAATTGTGGCCTGATTAAATCCATATCAAGTGTCTCCTGTCCTTTCAGCATCCCTTTTTATATTCTTTGTAGGCTTTCTCTTAATAACCTATTTGAGATGCTTGTTCATCCAATGTGGTCTGCGACCCTTCCTTATGAGTTTTTGCCTTTGTTTGGGATACAGGCTCCAGATAGTTTCTACAACTTTGACTTAAAATAATCCTAAAACTCCTTCACATTCAGATACTTGAGTTCTTCAGTCCAGTTAACTTCCTTAACAAATTCCCTTAATTTTTTAAAACTTGCCCTTTTGAAATTAAGGACCCTAATTGCAGACCTATTTTGGTTTATCCTTCTATTTACCTTAAACTGAATTAACTCACGATAACTCAAACCAATATTGTCCTCTACAACCAGTTCTTCCGTGGGGTCCTCGCTACTTACCAATACTACAATCTAAAATGGGATCATCTCTTGTTAGTTCAGTGACTATATGGTGACGAAATCTGTCATCTATCACATCCAGGAATATCAGGGCCCTACCATTATTAGTAGCATTTGTCCTCGAATCTGTGTCTGAGAAAATAAAGTCTCCCATAATCACATAATTCCCAGTAGCACTTATTTCATTAAAAGATTAAAGAGGCCTCTATCCATATCCAAATCAGATCACGTGGAATCTGTAGCAGACCCCAAGCACTATCCCTGTGGAGCCTCTGCTACCATTCTTTTCCAAAGTTATTTTGACCCAAACAGATGCATTCCATCACATCTGATTTCTTTACACTCTATCTCACCGTTAATATGCAATGCTACTTTACCATCTTTACCTTTATTTCCTGAACAGCATATACCCTTCAATACCTGCCTACCGGTCATGAATACAATTGCACCATATTTCCATTATCACTATAATATCTCTTTTTTCCCCTTGTACTAGTGCTCTAGTTCCTCCATTTTGTTACTCAGGCATTGGTGTACAATACCAACATTTTAGTTGTTTCTGCTTAGCATCATCCAATTTCCTTGCCAGATTAGGTATAGTCATTTTATTGCTAATATTGCCTCCTGACTGTTACTGTTATTGGTGTTTGTATTATTGTTACTCTTGTTGTCCATTCGCCTATTCTCTGTTGTTCCTTTCTCCATTGCTGTATCCTCTTTCACTTGATTTTCCTCCAGCTGAATATTAAAATCAGTGGTGGAAAATATATAAGCATCTCCTAACCATCTGCCCCACATTCCTAATTTAAAGCTCTTTTGATTACATGTGCCAGTTTCCATCCCAGAAGTCTATTACCCTCCCTACTCAGGTGCAATCTATCCCAGAAGAAGTGTCCTCTGTCTGTGAATGCTTACTAGTAGTCCAACATCCCAAATCTCCCCTTATAGAACCATTGCATGAGCCATATGTTGATCCTTATAGTCTTGTCTCACCTTCATTCTCCTCCTCTAGGGACATGTAGAATCCCACTGAAGATCACCTATGTTTCCATTTCTTTATGTATCTTCCCCAGACTGGCGTAGTCTTTCTTGATGCATCCCAGCGAGAATCTAGCAGTGTCATTTTTTTCCCATTTGAAGGACAATCAGTGAATTCTTTCCTGCTCCCATCAGGATTCTCTTTAGCCTGAGGTCCACATCCCATATCTTAGTTCCTGGTAGACAACACACTCTTCTGTTCTCTGGATCAGCTCTGGTGACAGGCCTGTTTATTCTTATTAAGGAGTCCCCAATTACACAAATCAGCCTCCTTCTGGTGTTGGTGTGATTCTCAGGTCTTTCCATTTCCACAGTTTTATCCATCTAATCTTGCCTACCTATGATCTTATCTACCTACCTATCATCCATCCATCCAAGTACTTACATAGAATTTCAAATTAAAAACAACAGCATTTTGAAATAAAAGTAACAGTATCCTTCCTTCTGTTTTCTCAATTGTAGAAAAATGAACTTGGTTAGATTATAGGGTCTTTGTGTCTGTGTTAGTGTGTGTATAAAGAATTTATGAAGGAGAAAGCTAAGTAGAAGAAAGAATTCTGAAAGTAAGGCCTGCAACTCTTCTTATCTCTAAAGACAGAGAGAGTGCCATAATCTTGAACTAGCTCTTGTGAGAGTTTTGTCTCCTACGCTCATAAGCCTCTCCCTGTTGGTTAGAAGTTTCACTGTTCCAAAGGAATGTAGCCTTGAGAGCAGCAATCTCTCAGACAGTTTGGGTCAATTCCATGGGAAATACTGAGTTTCAGGACAGACACCTGGAACCTGAATCATAGAAATTAAAAGGCACTCTCATTTTAACAGTAAGGCAAGGCAAGGTTGAGCACACTGGTGGAATCATTTCAGGTGGCCTCTATTGCTGCTGCCTTGCTTTACATGTTTTATGCGTTAACACAGGATTTCACTGTCCAAGGCTGTCAGTTCAGCTTCTTTCTATGAACACTAAATTCACAAGCACCTTCTTTAGAGAGAAGTTTCTAATTGTTATTTTAACATACAAGACAAAATTTTCAAAGGAGCTTCTGAAAACTTTGCACATGAAGATGCCCTTTTTTGAGTTTGTGGGATTTCTATACATGAAAACCGATGTCCACATTTGGTGGCATAGTTAAGGAGACTCAATGTCAATTTAGCCCAAAGTTTACACAACTTGTCAACTGAAAGTTAGATTTGCATGACCTCCTCTCAGCTACTATAATTATCCACACAATGAGGAAGAAGAAGATTCTGAGTCTCACTTACTACAGCTATAGTCTGGTATAAAGTATTTAGTCTTTAATTATGCGATGCAGTATGTATTTTGGATCATATTTTATATATAGTGTTTAATACACAATACATGAGATTCCTTTACAAAAGAATGTCTTAGATACTGATTGGGTACAGATTGTGCTGGTAATGTATCAGTGATTAGAGTTTGGATTTTAATGAGAACTTAAAGAGTTAGCTGTCCATTAAAAATCAATGAGATTGAGTCACATCATAGATACTGAAAGTCAATGGGGTTTGGAGACCTAACTCCTTTCAAAATCCCAGTTCAGAAATTCAGCAATTCCTTACACACAGTCTTGGTCATTAGAGCCAGTTTTCCTAAAAAAGGAGATGTTCACCATGATGCTAAAGTTACTTATTTTTATGTCCCTTTATATGTCTTGTTAAATGCCACAAGGTCTTTAAGTATTGTCTGGACAACTGTTAGAGATTATCAGACAGGATTATAGTTTAAATTTTTGTTTGAACGACCGTGAAGAGAACAGAGGAAGAACAGTTCTAAGATGATAATTATAAATAATAATGATAATGATAACTAAAAAAAAAAAAACACCCCAAAATTAAAACTAAAACCAAAAAACAAAATTGTCCCTATCCTCTCCTTTACCTCTGAAGAACATTAATAATAATACTCTACTGTACTAATATTTTTGTACCCATAAATTACTGACGATCCTTTGTATCTCAGGTACAGTACTTCACCTGGCAGCGATCTTTGTTGGAAAGATCCCTCGATTCAGTGAAACACCAGGCTTTGATTGCCACAATAAGACATTTCAGCAACACTTTTGTAACACCTATATTGTGATTCTAACCACTATTTTTCTGTTATGTATAAGCTCCAGAAATTCAGATGGAAATCTAAGTGGGCACAGTACCTTAACTTGGAGTTTTGCTTCTTGAATTTGACCTTTCCACGATGCTACAAATTTAAGGTTGTCCACCGAACAGCTCATTACTCTAAGAGATAAACAAATATATCCTAAATGTCACACACATGTAATAGGAAATTCAAATATAAAAACAGGAATAAGATGTTCACACTGTTTATTACATCACATAATACAGATTTAAAAGAAAAACACATTTACAATTCTACAACAAAGTAAAGGATTTTTTTTAGCATTGAATTAACTAAGTAGCTATTTTACCTCAGTGTAAATAATAAGAAAATAAAATGATTAAGGACTCTATTTTGAAGAGTAATATGTTAAGTGTGCTTCTTGACAATGAAGGCACACTAATAAAAAATGAATATAAAGGGGAAAGGGGAATAATGGAACTGAGAAATGTGTAAATAGGCTGCTTCATGTCACCTACCTTGCAGTTTCCTGGCGTAAGGCATTAAGAAATGTGTCTGGATGGAAGAGCTCTGAGAGGTCAAGGGTGTCTGAGAGCAGTGTCTTTTTTTCTGCTTTATCTACCCAGTTCTAAAAAAAAAAATGTATTGCCCATTAATTGGGAGAACAATTAAACCAGTAATTTATTGCTTTATCTTCTAGTACTTTGAGTTGGTGCAAATTTGACAGCTATCTTTAATGTTAAATGTGTTAGTATAAATGATTTATTAGTATAAATGTACTATAATCTTAAAGAGGAACACTGATTCCTACTCTTTGGTACCCGCAACCGGAAAATAAACAAAACCAAACAGCATTTATCATTTTGAAGATAGTAGTTTATTTTGTATGTCTCTGATGTGACTCACCAATATGAATAAACTTAAAAAGCCTTCCAACCTTTGTACAATGCAGCCCGTTTGTAGAACTCAGCTCTTTGCATACCAACACTGGCTTTTTAGGGTGTTCTCTAGCATTCCTATTTCACCTTTGGTAACCATAATTTCTAATTAAAATTATTTCCAAATGGGGATGTGTGCCACAAAAATGTCATCACCATTACTGTTATTAGTTTATTTAGTTTGGATAGATTACTGAATTTCTTTCAATTTATGATCTCTGATTTTCTTTTATGAAAATCATCTTTTAAATTCAGAAAGTTTGATTTTCATGCTGCAGTGTGAAAGAAGTATTTTAAAGTATATTCCAGTAATTTCCCTTCAAAATATCTGGTATGATTATACAAAGAGTATATAATTTTGATAGGAATTAGATTATATCTACATTATAATACAGAGTTACAGGATATAATGCTGGAAAAGACCTCCCTGGTCCTCCATTTCATCCTCTATCCAGAGTGCATGGTTTCCCTTTACTCTGAGCCCTGGTCTACACTAGGACTTTAGGTCGAATTTAGCAGCGTTAAATCGATTTAAACCTGCACCCGTCCACACAGTGAAGCCTTTTATTTCGACTTAAAGGGCTCTTAAAATCGATTTCCTTACTCCACCCCTGACAAGTGGATTAGCGCTTAAATCGACGTTCCCGGCTCGAATTTGGGGTACTGTGGACACAATTCGATGGTATTGGCCTCCGGGAGCTATCCCAGAGTGCTCCATTCTGACCGCTCTGGACAGCACTCTCAACTCAGATGCACTGGCCAGGTAGACAGGAAAAGAACCGCAAACTTTTGAATCTCATTTCCTGTTTGGCCAGCGTGGCAAGCTGCAGGTGACCATGCAGAGCTCATCAGCACAGGTGACCATGATGGAGTCCCAGAATGGCAAAAGAGCTCCAGCATGGACCGAACGGGAGGTACGGGATCTGATCGCTGTTTGGGGAGAGGAATCCGTGCTATCAGAACTCCGTTCCAGTTTTCGAAATGCCAAAACCTTTGTGAAAATCTCCCAGGGCATGAAGGACAGAGGCCATAACAGGGACCCGAAGCAGTGCCGTGTGAAACTGAAGGAGCTGAGGCAAGCCTACCAGAAAACCAGAGAGGCGAACAGCCGCTCTGGGTCAGAGCCCCAAACATGCCGCTTCTATGATGAGCTGCATGCCATTTTAGGAGGTTCAGCCACCACTACCCCAGCCGTGTTGTTTGACTCCTTCAATGGAGATGGAGGCAATACGGAAGCAGGTTTTGGGGACGAAGAAGATGATGATGAGGAGGAGGTTGTAGATAGCTCACAGCAAGCAAGCGGAGAAACCGGTTTTCCCGACAGCCAGGAACTGTTTCTCACCCTAGACCTGGAGCCAGTACCCCCCGAACCCACCCAAGGCTGCCTCCTGGACCCAGCAGGCGGAGAAGGGACCTCTGGTGAGTGTACCTTTTAAAATGCTATACATGGTTTAAAAGCAAGCATGTGAAAGGATTACTTTGCCCTGGCATTTGCGGTTCTCCTAGATGTAGTCCTAAAGCCTTTGCAAAAGGTTTCTGGGGAGGGCAGCCTTATTTCGTCCTTCATGGTAGGACACTTTACCACTCCAGGCCAGTAACACGTACTCGGGAATCACTGTAGAACAAAGCATTGCAGTGTATGTTTGCTGGCATTCAACCAAAATCCGTTCTTTATCTCTCTGTGTTATCCTCAGGAGAGTGAGATATAATTCATGGTCACCTGGTTGAAATAGAGTGCTTTTCTTCAGGGACACTCAGAGGTGCCCGTTCCTGCTGGGCTGTTTGCCTGTGGCTAAACAGAAATGTTCCCCGCTGTTAGCCACAGGGAGGGGGGAAGGTTGAGGGGGTAGTCACGCGGTGGGAGGAGGCAAAATGCGACCTTGTAACGAAAGCACATGTGCTATGTATGTAATGTTAACAGCAAGGTTTACCCTGAAAGAGTGTAGCGACTGTTTTATAAAATGTGTCTTTTTAAATACCGCTGTCCCTTTTTTTTCTCCACCAGCTGCATGTGTTTCAATGATCACAGGATCTTCTCCCTTCCAGAGGCTAGTGAAGCTTAGAAAGAAAAAAAAACGCACTCGCGATGAAATGTTCTCCGAGCTCATGCTGTCCTCCCACACTGACAGAGCACAGACGAATGCGTGGAGGCAAATAATGTCAGAGTGCAGGAAAGCACAAAATGACCGGGAGGAGAGGTGGAGGGCTGAAGAGAGTAAGTGGCGGGCTGAAGACAGGGCTGAAGCTCAAATGTGGCGGCAGCGTGATGAGAGGAGGCAGGATTCAATGCTGAGGCTGCTGCAGGACCAAACCAGTATGCTCCAGTGTATGGTTGAGCTGCAGCAAAGGGAGCTGGAGCACAGACTGCTACTGCTGCCCCTCTGTAACCAACCGCCCTCCTCCCCAAGTTCCATAGCCTCCACACCCAGACGCCCAAGAACGCGGTGGGGGGGCCTCCGGCCAACCAGCCACTCCACCACAGAGGATTGCCCAAAAAAAAGAAGGCTGTCATTCAATAAATTTTAAAGTTGTAAACTTTTAAAGTGCTGTGCTTAAAGTGCTGTGTGGCATTTTCCTTCCCTCCTCCACCACCCCTCCTGGGATACCTTGGTAGTCATCTCCCTATTTGTGTGATGAATGAATAATGAATGCACGACTGTGAAGCAGCAATGACTTTATTGCCTCTGCAAGCGGTGATTAAAGGGAGGAGGGGAGGGTGGTTAGCTTACAGGGAAGTAGAGTGAACCAAGGGGCGGGGGGTTTCATCAAGGAGAAACAAACAGAACTTTCACACCGTAGCCTGGCCAGTCATGAAACTGGTTTTCAAAGCTTCTCTGATGCGTACCGCGCCCTCCTGTGCTCTTCTAACCGCCCTGGTGTCTGGCTGCGCGTAACCAGCAGCTAGGCGATTTGCCTCAGCCTCCCACCCCGCCATAAACGTCTCCCCTTTACTCTCACAGATATTGTGGAGCACACAGCAAGCAGTAATAACAGTGGGAATATTGGTTTCGCTGAGGTCTAAGCGAGTCAGTAAACTGCGCCAGCGCGCCTTTAAACGTCCAAATGCACATTCTACCACCATTCTGCACTTGCTCAGCCTGTAGTTGAACAGCTCCTGACTACTGTCCAGGCTGCCTGTGTACGGCTTCATGAGCCATGGTATTAAGGGGTAGGCTGGGTCCCCAAGGATACATATAGGCATTTCAACATCCCCAACAGTTATTTTCTGGTCTGGGAATAAAGTCCCTTCCTGCAGCTTTTGAAACAGACCAGAGTTCCTGAAGATGCGAGCATCATGCACCTTTCCCGGCCATCCCACGTTGATGTTGGTGAAACGTCCCTTGTGATCCACCAGAGCTTGCAGCACTATCGAAAAGTACCCCTTGCGGTTTATGTACTCGGCGGCTTGGTGCTCCGGTGCCAAGATAGGGATATGGGTTCCGTCTATAGCCCCACCACAGTTAGGGAATCCCATTGCAGCAAAGCCATCCACTATGACCTGCACATTTCCCAGGGTCACTACCCTTGATATCAGCAGATCTTTGATTGCGTGAGCTACTTGCATAACAGCAGCCCCCACAGTAGATTTGCCCACTCCAAATTGATTCCCAACTGACCGGTAGCTGTCTGGCGTTGCAAGCTTCCACAGGGCTATCACCACTCGCTTCTCAACTGTGAGGGCTGCTCTCATCCTGGTATTCATGCGCTTCAGGGCAGGGGAAAGCAAGTCACAAAGTTCCATGAAAGTGCCCTTACGCATGCGAAAGTTTCGCAGCCACTGGGAATCGTCCCAGACCTGCAACACTATGCGGTCCCACCAGTCTGTGCTTGTTTCCCGAGCCCAGAATCGGCGTTCCACAGCATGAACCTGCCCCATTAGCACCATGATGCATGCATTGTCAGGGCCTATGCTTTCAGAGAAATCTGTGTCCATGTCCTGATCACTCACGGGACTGCGCTGACGTCGCCTCCTTGCCCGGTATCACGTTGCCATGTTCTGGTGCTGCATATACTGCTGGATAATGCGTGTGGTGGTTAATGTGCTCCTAATTGCCAAAATGAGCTCAGCGGCCTCCATGCTTGCCTTGGTATGGCGTCCGCACAGAAAAAAGGCGCGGAACGATTGTCTGCCGTTGCTCTGACGGAGGGAGGGGCGACTGACGACACGGCTTACAGGGTTGGCTTCAGGGAGCTAAAATCAACAAAGGGGGTGCCTGTACATCAAGGAGTATTTCAGGCAGGACTGCACGGAGGGTTCCAATAAGAAATGGTGCACCTAAGTTATCGTTGTTATTGGAACAAGGAGGTTAGCCTGGCCTCTGATTGATACATGGCTAGATTTACCTCGCTGCACCTTCTCTGTGAGTGACTGCAGTGTGATCTAGACAGGGGAGGAGGAAAATGAGTACAAAACAAATCTGGTCTATTTCTTGTTCTGACCCACTCCATCTATCTTTTACATCTTTGGCTGGCAGCAGACGGTGCAGAAGGACTGCATGCCATCCACATCTCATGGCTGCTTGGCAGAAGATGGTACAGTACGACTGCTAGCCATCTTCATCTCTTGCCTGCCTGGCATAAGATGGTACAATACGACTGCTAGCAATCCTCATCTCTTGCCTGCCTGGCAGAAGATGGTACAGTACGACTGCTAGCAGTGCGTATCGCCTGCCCGCTCACCATAAGACGGTTCAATAGGACTGCAGGACTAAAGAGAATGACCTGGTCAAGTCACTCCAAATTTAGTCCCTGCGCCCATGTCTGCCCAGGCGCTCCCAGCCGACGTGGCCAGGAGCACCTCGGACACGACGAGGACGACTACCAATCGTATTGCACCGTCTGCTGCCAGAAGGCAATGGGTTGCTGCTACTGTGCAGCAAAGCCGTACCGCGTCTGCCAGCACCCAGGAGACATAGGGTGACGGTTACCTGAGCTGGCTCCATGCTTGCCGTGGTATGGTGTCTGCACAGGTAACTCATGAAAAAAGGCGCGAAACGATTGTCTGCCCTTGCTTTCACGGAGGGAGGGAGGGAACGGGGGCCTGACGACACGTACCCAGAACCACCCGCGACAATGTTTTAGCCCCATCAGAGTGCTCTGGACAGCACTCTCAGATGCCCGATTGTTTGCCATTGCTCTGATGCTGGGAGGGGCGCTTACAGGCTTGGCTTCAGGGAGCTAAAATCAACAAAGGGGGTGGCTTTACATCAAGGAGTATTTCAGGCAGGACTTCACGGAGGGTTCCAATAAGAAATGGTGCACCTAAGTTATTGTCGTTATTGGAACAAGAAGGTTAGCCTGGCCTCTGATTGATACATGGCTAGATTTACCTCGCTGCACCTTCTCTGTAAGTGACTGCAGTGTGATCTAGAGGAATGAGTCTCTTAGACGGGGGAGGGAGGGAAACAAATGAGTACAAAACAAATCTGGTCTATTTCTTGTTTTGATCCACTCCATCTATCTTTTACATCTTTGGCTGGCAGCAGACGGTGCAGAAGGACTGCATGCCATCCACATCTCATGGCTGCTCGGCAGAAGATGGTACAGTACGACTGCTAGCAGTCCGTATCGCCTGCCCGCTCACCATAAGACGGTTCAATAGGACTGACTGCAGGACTAAAGAGAATGACCTGCTCAAGTCACTCCAAATTTAGTCCCTGCGCCCATGTCTGCCCAGGCGCTCCTGATCGACCTCACAGAGGCGACAAGGAGCACCTCAGACATGACGATGACGGCTACCAGTCGTACTGTACCGTCTGCTGCCACAAGGCAAGGGGTTGCTGCTACTGTGTAGCAATGCCGTACCGCGTCTGCCAGCACCCAGGAGACATAGGGTGACGGTTACCTGAGCGGGCTCCATGCTTGCCGTGGTATGGCGTCTGCACAGGTAACTCAGGAAAAAAGGCGCGAAATGATTGTCTGCCCTTGCTTTCACGGAGGGAGGGAGGGAACGGGGGCCTGACGATATGTACCCAGAACCACCCGCGACAATGTTTTAGCCCCATCAGGCATTGGGATATCAACCCAGAATTCCAATGGGCAGCGGAGACTGCGGGAACTGTGGGATAGCTACCCACAGTGCAACGCTCCGGAAGTCGACGCTTGCCTCGGTACTGTGGAAGCGGTCCGCCGAGTTAATGCACTTAATGCACTTAGAGCATTTTCTGTGGGGACACACACACTCGAATATATAAAACCGATTTCTAAAAAACCGACTTCTATAAATTCGACCTAATTTCGTAGTGTAGACATACCCTGAATCTCTTAATTTCATAACTAGTCTGCTCTTGAATACCTCTAGTAATTAAAAATGGTAGTTTCCTCAATGCTACATTCAGCACTTTCTTCAAGGATTCTTGAACTACTGAATGATGCAACTGCAAAATTATTTTGGTCATAAATCCTTACAAGGCCCCTTTGTTTCTATGATACTCTATATTGCAGCATTTGAGGCTTATAAAGGTGTTTCTGAGGTGGTGTTTCGCTGAGTCATGTTTGATCATGATTTTTGACCATGGACCTAGTCTCCTTTATCTCAATTAGTAAATGATTGATCTGAGAACAAAATTTAATGAGGCAAAGTATTGCCACAGTTACACACATAGCTTCATCCCCACTGAAGAAAGTTTGCATATGTATGACTCAGGGTAACATCTGGCTCATGGTTTCCTTGAGAATTGCAGATTCAGCATTTTCAACTGCAGGTTAAGCTCTAAACGTCTTAGATATGTCTTCTCAATGTAATTGGTGAAGGCAACTCCAGATACTTTGATAACTGGACTAGGGACATGAAATGAAAATTAAACTTCATAGTCTCTGTCATTACAGCATTTAATTAAAATTAATAGTAGTTACCGCACCCCTGAAACTCAGGAGGTTTATTTAGGTGCCTAAGTAAACATGCAGATATGTAACTGTGGGCACCTAAGTTCGAAAATTTTGGTTTTACATTTATTGTGTTCTTAGACTATTCAACTCTTTTACGATCTGTTAGCTGAAGAAATGAGCCATCTCCTTCTGAGCTACATTCTCTGAACTTCCCACCATTATATCAATAAAATGCCATTAAGATGCAAGACATAACCTGTGTCTTACTTTTCAATCTTTACAATTGCTGTTTTCATTATTAATTATAGTGAACTGCTGAGCTGTCTCCTACTTTCCATTATTTTACCCCAAATGTTGTTAAAAGACACAAATACAAAAGGTGTCTGCAATCTTAAAAAAACATAGGCTATTAACTACCCTTCTAGATATTTTTCCACAGCAGACATCTCTTGAACATTTTACTCCCACTTTAACCACTCACTGAAAAGGTCTGAGACTCTTGCCAAAATCTAGCACACTAAAAAACTTTTCAGTGAAAACAGCTCACTATACATGAATCCGGTGGAACTATCTTTCCTTCATGACTGAACATATCCTTGATTAGAAAATAATGGGACTACTCTTATTCATAAAGTTAAGCAAGTGCATAAGTGTTTGCAGGACTGGGGCCTGAGCATCAGGGACCTATCCGCTGCCTGCAGTTATTCTAGTACTGCTTGTCTCTGACAAAGGAATAACAATTTATTTATATAAATATTACATTTCAGTTTAGGGTTTTTTGGTTTTAAGCTTTGTTTTGTTCAGTACAATAATGCTTAATCACCTAGCACTTGCTCACACTGAGCACTCCAAGACCCTTTCCCTCTGCAATTTTAATGCCAAACGCCAAAACAACAATTTCAAATCAAGGAATCTGATATTCTCAAAATGTAGATATGAACTGTGAAACAAATACTTGCTGAACTGTGATCTTTCAGATTTAAAATTTACTCAACTTGGTCACAATGCTGTGTAACGTAAATACGTCTTGGCCAAAAATTTCCAAAACCAGGATCCTAAAGTTAAGCTCCTGAATGAAAGGCCCAATTCTTGAAAGTAATGAGAACCCAGCGGTTTCCACTGATGTCAGTGGGTGTTGCTGGGTGCTCAGCACTTTTGAAAAAATCATGATAGTTGGTTAGGTGTCTGAATTAGGATTTAAGAGCCTTAACTTTTAAGATCCCATTTTTTAAACTCTGGGCCTTAGATTGTAAACCCTTCAGGTCAGAGAGGATATCTTCATATTTGTTTACACAACAGGGCCTCATTCCTGACTGTGGCTTCTCCATGTTACAGTTATATAAATATTAAACAACAGCATACACTTCTAAATGTAGTTTAGTGGTGCAATTCTACAAATAGTCGCAAGTCTCATATTTGTATACAGAAAAGTTAATGACTAATACTAAACCAATAAATACCAGCTCACAAATTCTTTATGTTATCACCATATAGAAAGGATGACAAGTTGTGCTCTTTGCTAAGTACCATAATCCATGTAACTGTATCTATGAGTCTATTCTGGATTCTGAGTGAATAAAAAAGCTGTGAAGCTACATAACTTTTATAATTGCAGGTAGCACTTACCAAACGCCCACATCTTGCTGAAAAAAAGCATACTTCTCTGATTTCTTTAAATTGCTAATAGGCTGCTTCCATAAAATTAACTTAGAAATGGGAAGTCATCTAAAATACATCTAAACTATCACTTAAATAATGGTAGTTTTTTCTCTGTCAAAGTGTCAAAAGAGATCTCCATCATGTTTCCACCATACTCAAACATTTAATTCAGTGACCTTTAAATCTGTCACAACATAGATTATGAGCTCTCATTCCAAACAATTATGACAAGTTGGTTTTTTTGGTTTCCATTTTCATTAGCTAAAGATATGCAGTTAATTGCTCTTGTCTGCACACTTCCTTTACTGACTCTAAATAACAGTAATACCTTTTATTGTACAGTAATAATCGTGGATGATGATTATGACAGACTTTAAATTGCTTTGCATACTATAAAAGGCCACACAATTATTTCAATTTATATTTAATAAATTCATTTTATTAGTGTTTTCAAATAAACTTTTAACTGTTAAAGAGAGATATTGGCAGGAATACAGATGCACATGTTTAATCTAATTAAAAAGGCCGGCACAGTTGACAATCAGATTTCACTCCATTAATGTCTGAATTAATATAATTAATTATGGTTGGGAATATTGCAGTACCAAAAAGTTTTCATTAGATCATAGAAGTAAACATGAAATTGCTACTTGCATCGGTGTACAGTACAGAATGGGAGAAGGACATCCTTTTAAATTAAAAAAAACGTTTAAATAAAGATACAGGTAAAATACACTTATAATTAGGGCTGTCAAGTGATTAAAAATGAATCACGATTAATCGAGTGATTAAAAAATCAATTACGATTAATCACACTGTTAAACAATAATAGAATACTATTTATATAAATATTTTGGATGTTTTCACATTTTCAGATATATTGATTTCAATTACAAAACAGAATACAAAGTGTACACTGCTCACTTTATATTTATTTTTATTATAAATATTTGCACTGGAAAAATAAAATAGTATTTTTCAATTCACTTAATACAAGTGCTGTAGTGCAATCTCTTTATCATGAAAGTTGAATTTACAAATGTAGCATTATGTACAAAAAAAACTGCATTCAAAAATAAAACAATGTAAAACTTTAGAGCCTATAAGTCCACTCAGTCCGACTTCTTGTTCAGCCAATCGCTCAAACAAGCTTGTTTACATTTGCAGGAGATAATGCTGCCCACTTCTTGTTTACAATGTCACCTGAAAGTGAGAACAGGCATTCTCATGGCACTGTTGTAGCCGGTATTGCAAGACATTTACATGCCAGACGCACAAAAGATTCATATGTCCCTTCATGCTTCAACCAGCATTCCAGAGGACATGCGTCCATGCTGCTGATAGGTTCTGCTCGATAACGATGCAAAGCAGTGCAGACTTTGAATATTCATTTTCATCATCTGAGTCAGATGCCACAGGTACAAGATTGATTTTCTTTTTTGATGGTTTGGGTTCTGTAGTTTCTGCATTGGAGTGTTGCTCTCTTAAAACATCTGAAAGCATACTCCACACCCCGGTCTGATCTGATTTTGGAAGGCACTTCAGATTTTTAAATCTTGGGTCGACTGCTATAGCTATCTTTAGAAATCTCACACTGGTACCTTCTTTGCGTTTTGTCAAATCTGCAAGCAAAGTGTCCTTAAAACGAACAACATACTGGGTCTTCATCAGAGACTGATATAACATGAAATATTACGGCAGAATGCAGGTAAAACACAGAGCAGGAGACATACAATTCTCCCCCAAGCAGTTCATTCAAAAATTTAATTAATGCATTATTTTTTTAATGAGCGTCATCAGCATGGAAACATGTCCTCTGAAATAGTGGCCAAAGCATGAAGGGACATATGAATGTTTAGCATATTTGGCACATAAATACCTTGCAATGCTGGCTACAAAAGTGCCATGTGAACATCAGTTCTCACTTTCAGGTGACACTGTAAATAAGAAGTGCGTAGCATTATCTTGTGTAAATGTAAACAAACTTGTTTCTCTTAGCAATTGGCTGAACAAGAAGTAGGACTAAGTGGTTGTAGGCTCTAAAGTTTTACATTGTTTTGTTTTTGAGTGTATGATGTCCCCCTCTGGTGTTAGCTGGACCGGTGATCTGCTAGGTCATTCCAATCCTTGACTCTGGGATCCAGCCTTACCCTGCTCTGCTGTGAGAACCCCCCACTCCTGGGTGTTCATGCATAGCCTCTGGCATGGAAGCTGCTCCTTGGATTATGCAACTGAATGACACTAGCCAATATCTCCAGCCCCAGACACAACCCTAGGAACCTCCATCTCGCAGTATCCAGTTATGCCCACTGGACACTGCAAGCGTATATGAGTTTGTCAATTTTACAAAGAGATTGATATGTACCAGGCTTGTTATTCCAAGGAGAGTCTCTGACATGCTTTACACCAAACATACTGCTTCTGGTAGAATAAACAAACACATTTATTAACTACAAAGATAGATTTTAAGTGATTATAAATCAAAGCATAAAAAGGCAGATTTAGTCAAATGAAATAAAAGCAAAATGCATTCAAAGCTGATCTTAACACTTTCAATGCCCTTACAAATGTAGATGCTTCTCACCACAGGCTGGCTGGTTGCCCTTCAGCCAGGCTCTCCCCTTTGATCAGTGCTTCAGTTGCTTGGTGGTGATGGTGTCTATAGATGGAGGTGGAAGAGATAGGAAGAGCATGGCAAATGTCTTTCCTTTTTTATCATGTCCTTTCTTCCCTCTTGGCTTTGCCCCACCCCAGAATCAGGTGAGCATTACCTCATCGCAAACTGACCAAAGGAAGGGGGGTGACTCACTAGAGAGTCCAACAGATACTTTGTTGTTGCCTAGGCCAGTGTCCTTTGTTGCTGTGAGGCTGGGCTGGGTTTGTCACATACATGTCCTGATGAGGTATGAACTGCCCCTCTGCTTTTGGAGAGTTTTTGCCTGGGCTTGCTTTAAGTCATGAGAATACATTTTCAGCCTCATAACTATATACATGAAATTATAACCTATAACATTACTATAACATTATTGTAACAACAATTACTATAACATCATTATAACAACAATGCTCAGTGCATCATGAACCTTCCGAAGACACCCGACATGACAAACTTTGCATTGGATACCACACAATCATTTTATAAGGATGAACATGGGGGGGTCTATGGTGTTGCCCTGAGGTACAGAACGTCACAGAGTGCAATTATGTAACAAAAAAAATCTACATTTGTAAGTTGCACTTTCATGATAAAGAGATTGCACTATGGTACTTGTATGAGGTGAACTATACATTTGTCACCTCCAGGCTGGAATACTGTAAATGAGTATATCTGAAGCTGAATGTAAACACAATTATTAAATAATAGAAATGTAGGGCTGGAAAGGATCTGAGGAGGTCATCTAGTTTAGCCCCCTGCATTGAGGCAGGACAAGTATACCTAGACCATACCTGAAAGATGTCTGTGAAATCTGTTATTAAAAAATTTCAGTGATAGGAATTTCACAATCTCCCTCAGTAACCTTTCCAGTACCTAACTATCCTTATAATCAGAAAAATTTTCTTAATATCTAACCTAAATCTCCTTTGCTGCAAATTAAGACAAGTACGTCTTCTCCTTTCTTCAGCAGACATGGAGAACAATGGATCATCATCCTCCTTATAACAGCACTTACATATTTGAAGGCTATGATGTCCCCACCAAGTCTTCTCTTCTCAAAACTAAATATGCCCAGATTTTTTTTAACATCTCCACATAGGTCAGGTTTTCTAAACCTTTTATTATTTTTGTTGATCTCCTCTGGTCTCTCTGCAAGTTATCCGCTTCTTTCTAGAAGTGTAGCACCCAAAACTGGACACAATACTCCCGAGGCCTCACCAGTGCAGGGTAGAACAGACAATTACCTCTCATGTCTTCCATACAACAGTCTTGTTAATACTCTGCAGAATGACATTAGCCTTTTTCGCAATTGCATTACATTGTTGGCTCAAATTCAATTAAGGATCCACTGTAACCCTCAGATCCTTTTCAGCAATAATTTACATTTGTCTTTTTTTTATTTCATGTTGCTGATTCCACACCAATTCTCCAGTTTATTAAGGTCATTTTAATTTCTCATTCTGTCCTCCGAAGTGCATGCAACTCCTCCCAGTGTGGCATCCTCTGCAAATTTTAGAAGTGTACTCTCGACTACATTATCTAAATCATTAATGAAAATATTGAAAGTATTGGACCCAGGACAGGCCTACACAGGACCCAGCTAGATGCAGACTTCCAGTTTGAGAGTGAATCATTGATAACTACTTTTTGAGAATATTTTTTCAACCATTTGTGACCCATCTTATAGTAATTGCATTTAGTCCACATTTCCCCAGTTTTCATATTAGAATGCTATGTGGGACTGTGTCAAAATAAAGATATATCGAGTCTACTACTTCCCCTGGTGTAATAATTGGGCCTACAAAATTACCCTATGTGTAATTTAACTTGTAAAAGGTGAATGATAATTGATAAAATGTCACAATACCTTTAACAACAGATGTTGATGGGAAACGGTACAAAAGAAAAACAGAGAGACTAAATTAGTCCACAAAGAGAGGCTCACTTATATAATTCAAGGACTGTGTTGAGATCATGCTTGGTAAACAAGTGTGGGACTGGAAATGAATGGACCAAAAACTTGTGTGTTAGAAATTAGGCCTAATTGGTGGACAAAATAATGAGGGTATGGGCTATTCCACCCATCACTCCCCTTTTGGGGCAAAAAGATGGCTACTGCGATGCTGGCCGACTGAAAGAAGGGAAAAGAAGTGAGGTTCAACCATTGTGGCCATTACCACAGTATCCTGGGATAGTACCTGACAATGTTGCACCTTTGTCGTCCTGATCCTCAGAAATATCCTGACTATACCAGACCAGAGATGGGATACAGATAACACTGTTACCTCCACTGGCTCTGGCTAACTCCAAAGACCACCTGGAATGTGCAGCTTTGTCACCTCCTCTTTCCCCCTCTCAGTGTGTTCTTTTCCTTCCCTACCGTATTTCTTTCCTTTCCTAGCCCTCTCCTTTTTCCTTCTGTCTAATAAAAGTCTGGTTCACCCACCAAGATGGTATATTTTGCAACTCTGCTGTGAGCCTGTGTCTCAAAAGAGGAAGCTAAAAGCAGTGCCCTAAACAGCCCAATGCTGGTACAAGTTTGCCAGGTCTCAGAGTGGTTTATAAGACCATGTGCTGTACCTGTGTTTTTCCAGCAGTGAGATTCCTAGTGAAAATCAATACCTGAGGGAGAAGCTGCACTTTTCTATTTTTACTATTCTTTTTTTCTTCCCTCTTGTATATGTTTGTCTTTAGGAAACACAATCTGACGTTAACAACAGCAGCAACATCAACGGCTTTAGTCCATCTCAACTAACTTTTTCTCTTTTCTCCAAAAGGGACAGTTACTACCATCTAACAGACAGTCAATTAGTGGGGTTTTCTTTCTAAAAACACTCTACAGATAAAGGGGAAAAGGAATGTTGTTAAAATGAAAGCTTTATTTAATACTTAACATTTCAAATGCTCTTTTTTCATTCTTTTTAATTTTAATAAAAGGTTAAAAGAACTTTTAATGGTGTTTGCATCATGGTACTAAGCAGGCGGAGATCTCTGTATACCAAACCCCAGACCCTATTTAATGTTGGACATTGACTGGGCTATGTTAGCCCATATATTCCATCTAAATTAATACAACAGCCTTAGTCACTAGACGAGTAACCCTGTCAAAGAAGGAAATTAGAATGGTTTGGCATGATTTGTTCTTGTCAAATCCATATTGGTTACTTCTTAAAACCCTATTAACTTCTAGGTGCTTACAAATTGATATTTTAATACTTTGTTCTTAAACTTAAACAAAACAGCATCTTGGTCTCGCCTGTTATTAGCTGTCCTTCCCTGCTAAGCAGAGAACGTACACTTTCCTTTGTCTTTATCTTGCTCGTAATGTATTAATAGAACATCTTGTTGCCTTTTATGTCCCTTGCTAGGTAACTCATTTGGTGCCTTAGCCTTTCTGATTTTGTCCCTCCGGTGCTTGTGCTATTCTTTTATTCTCATCCTTTGCAACATGTCTATGTTTCCACTTTTCAGTAGGATGCCCTTTTTTGATTTTCAGATCACTAAAGAACTCCTGATGAAGCCATCTTAGCCTCTCACAATGCTCCAGTTGGTACAGAATCTGGCTGCCTGACTCCTCCTCCATGACTTAGGCCACGAGGAGCACATCAGGCCTATGTTCAAGTCCCTCCACTAGTTTCTAGTCAGTTTCAGATGCTATTTAAGATTTCGTCTTAATCTTTAAAACACTTAATGGATCAAGCCCCAGCTACATTAAAGCTACATTAAAGCCCAAATTTCATGACTGGTGTGTTCTCATAACATAAGAACTAGGGGACAACAAATTAAAGTAATATGCAGCAGGTTTAAAACAAACAAAAGGAAGTATTTCTTCACACAACGTACAATCAACCTGTGGCACTCTTTTCCAGAGGATGTTGTGAAGGCCAAGACTAGAACAAGGTTCAAAAAAGAACTAGATACATTCCTGGAGGATAGGTCCATCAATGGCTATTAGCCAGGACGGCACAGATGGTGTCTCTAGCCTCTGTTTGCCAGAAGCTGGGAATGGGTGACAGGGGATGGATCACTTGATGATTACCTCCTCTGTTCATTCCCTCTGGGGCACCTGGCATTGGCCACTGTCGGAAGATAGGATACTGGGTTAGATGGACCTTCGGTCTGAACCAGTATGGCCATTCTTATGTTCTTCTAACTATGAATTACTTACACAGTTTTTTCCCTCTGGGACAGATAATACAGTTTATAAAGCCCAGCATGAAATGCGTGAGAGCTGGGATCAAATCATTATTGGTTGACAGCGTCTGACTATGGAATAAAATTCCAGATGATATTAGGTGACTCCAGAGCCAAAATATCTTTACAGATGTTGAAGTACCTTCCT
This sequence comes from Lepidochelys olivacea, assembly GCF_965140295.1. Taxonomy (NCBI): domain Eukaryota; kingdom Metazoa; phylum Chordata; order Testudines; family Cheloniidae; genus Lepidochelys; species Lepidochelys olivacea. Next base: position 35,323,599 of record NC_140411.1, on the reverse strand, counting down.
CTTAAAAAAAAATCTCTCTATCATAGCAAGAATGACACTTGTAACTTTGAATCTCCCACATACCCAAACACATTCCCCCCAAAAATAAAAATAAAAAGTTGTAACACAACTCTATACAATTGTTGAGATAAGCACTAATTTCATATTTTTCTAAAACAATGTTAGATTTCTTATTGCTGTGGTCAAACCAGCTTTTAAAATGTTATAAAAACAGCCTGTTGTAGATTAATTTTGCATATGACGATTACAAATATAGTATGAAAAATAACTTTGCAGACATATCAAAAGAGCTTTGCAAAGCAATTCCAAGGAGAATATTTAAAAACTTTTCATTAATCTGAGTTAGCAAAGCACCCCTTTCATTATATTATAAATATAAGATTTTCTTTTTTCCAAAATAAATCTGCTAGGATAGTCTCAATTGGTTCAAGTTAACATCCAAAATGTGTATTTTCCATTTTAAAGAAAAAGCTTTCCTTATTTCCTACACTCTCCAAGCACTCCCCAAATGAACAGCGGCCACCATATTTGCACATTATCATTGATACAACTTTAGGTTCATATAACTCCTTTACAATATAAGTCAAGCACTTCCCCTCTTAAGTTTTGACTAATTACAAATATATTCTCTACTATAGTATTTTTACCCTTTGTCTGATCCCCAAAGGGGTCTTCTATTGAAGTAGAAAACCATATAAAACTACAGGCCCATCTACACTGGGAGTTATTCTGGAATATATATTACTGATTAACTTTATGTATGGAGGCTCTTACTGAGAAATAAAGCACTCTTATTCCAGAATAAGAGCATCCACACATAGAATTAAGCAGCAATAGTTAATCTGTTTAAATTCACACCCTATTTTATTCCGGATTAACTTTAACTTTCATGTGAAGACAAGCGCAGAGGAAGTGAAGCAATTTTTTGGTAACACTGGCAACTGCCTGAAAACAGTACAGTACAATTCTGTTTTTCCAGTGGTTTCAGAGAAATTCAAAGCCTTTAGAAAAACAGGAATTTGGGGAAGCAAGGCAGTAATGAATGATAAATACTGCTATTGGAGGACAGGGTGGATATCCAGATGTGCAGGGGCTTAGGTTAAGAGAAGTTCAATTAAGCAGTTATACTGTATTTCCTTTTTCTTCAAAATGCAAATTTCAGAAAGGATAAATATACAACAGTTTAAAAGTCAATATTTACTCTCAGACTCTGAGATACTTCTGTTATTTCCTTCTCTAAGTACAAAAGAAATATGAAATATTCAGATATATGATAAGCTGTGGGAAAATAACTCTTTAATGGCAACCACTAAACTTGCAATTAGAGTACACTTTTTCAGGAAACTCTTTTTGAATATACATTGGAGGGAGTGCAGGAAGCACTCCATGCACTCACCTCTATACAAGGACACAGGTGGGGTGTATCTCTCCACCCCTGCACACCCGACACAGGTCTAACCACAAGGAAGCCAATAATTTAGGTAAATATGTCTAGGGTTGCCATTTTCATACCTGGGTGACCAAAGTTAGACACATGTGCGTCCCTAAGGATTAAGCCTCTTTTACTTAGCTGCCTAAATATGGATTTAAGGGATCCAGGTTTGAAAATCTGGGCTTCTGTCATGTGTGAACAGGTGGGTACGTTTCTTAAACTACATGAATTAAGCCTTTAATATGACTGCCTTATACAAAGGGACTTACTAACTGAGATATCAATTGCTCCCTCAATGCCATCTGTTGGAGTCTCTATAAGCTAGAAGGAACACAATACTAATCTTTAGGCAAAAGGCCTTCCCTTAGGTCAAATCATGTACTAATCATATTTTGAGACATAAGACAATGTAATTCTTTTTATCTTCTTTCCAATTTTGCCTTTGATTTTTTAGTGTCTAGAGACCAAAATTACTATTCACTGCTTTCAAATAAAACACCATTTCCCCATTTTACTTTGACATGCCCCAGAAACCATGTTTGTTCAGTAAGTCTGGATAATAGCACAGAGTTTGAGCATAAAATTTCTGAGTTCATTAGGATCAACATGCTAGGTAACAATGTGCCAGAAACTGATATGCAACAAGGCATAGCTGAGGAAAGCATTAGCAAATATGATCTAATTTCAGCTGCAGTGGTAATTTACTTTTATCAAACCAGAGTCAACTTTCCACGGGTTACTGTTTTCTGAAATTTAATAAGAATAGCAGAATGCTGAATACAGGTATAAACTTTAAATGTTAGTGAACACATTCATTTTAAACATCCTAAAACAAGTTGAAGATTGGAATACACCTCTAAAAAGATCCTTTGGGATATTTCCTCCATCTATTGTCATCAGACAATGCATCCAGACAGCATTCTTACCCTGTGTTTTACTAACCTTTACTTTCTCTGAAGCTAAATATACTAGACATACAGGATTAGACTGTGTCTGCAAGGGGGAAGTGGAAAGAAAGGGTAGTAAGGAGAAAAAAACACCACTATATTTTTCCTTAACAGTTGCAGGTCCTAAAGAGTGAAAGGAAGAGGGAATGGCAAACTCTTCTAGCAACTTAAGTGGCCCCCAGAAAGGGCCATGTTCCTGCTTCTCAGCCCCAACACCAGCAACAGTGCAGTCATGAACACAAACGACTCCGTTCCTACAGGATTCCTGGCAAATACTGCATACCATGCTCCCTGGGAGAAATTAAAACAATCACAGTTATACTGACTTCTTTTGCAGTATTTTGAAGTGTGAAGTGCTTCCCTTTCCCCCATGATGCACATCAAATCCATTTTGTGCAATTACCCTACATGCTGTGGAACAAGGTTTAAAGTAAGGAGGAAGCAGCAGGGAGGTCAGCTCCTTGTCCTCTGTTAACAGAAGAGAGAATAACTCTGAAGGAGGGCAGTTTTCCTGGAGCGCCTTCTTTTCCAGCAGCAAGAGCTGGTGCCTGGCTGGAGAAATGCCGTGGCTCCCACCCTTCTGGCATCTAGATGATGCGACATTTAGGCACCTGATCCTTTTGTGAACCCAGTCTTTATACTTTTGCAACTCATGCATCCTTTATTGAAATTCAATTTACAACGAGGGCTGTCAAGCGATCAATAAAATTAAAAAAATATTTGTAATAAAAATAATAATATAAAGTGAGCAATGTACACTTTGTATTCTGTGTTGTAATTGAAATCAATACATTTGAAAATGTAGAAAAACATCCAAAAATTATTAGCAATTAATCGTGTGATTAATTGTGCTGATAAACAATAACAGAATATCATTTATTTAAATATTTGTGGATGTTTTCTACATTTTCAAATATATTGATTTCAATTACAACACAGAATACAAAGTGTACAGTGCTCACTTTATGTTTATTTGTATTGCAAATACTTGCACTGTAAAAACAAAATAAATAGCATTTTCAATTAATTTAATACAAATATTGTAGTGCAATCTCTTTACCATGAAAGTTGAACTTAAAAATATAGGATTATGTATAAAAAAACCCTGCATTGAAAAATAAAACAATGTAAAACTTTAGAGCCTACAAGTCCACTCAGTCCTACTTCTTGTTCAGCCAATCACTCAGACAAACCATTTTTTTACACTTATGGGAGATAATGTTGCCCGCTTCTTATTTACAATGTCACCTGAAAGTGAGAACAGGTGTTCACATGGCACTGTTGTAGCCGGCGTCGTAAAATGTTTAGGTGCCAGATGTGCTAAATATTCATGCTTCAACCTCTGTTACAATGGATATGCATCCATGCTGATGATGGGTTCTGCTCGATAACAATCCAAAGCACTGAGGACTGACGAATGTTCAGTTTCATCACCTGAGTCAGTCACCACCAGCAGAACGTTGATTTTCTTTTTCGGTGGTTTGGGTTCTGTAGTTTCCACATCGGAGTGTTGCTCTTTTAAGACTTCTGAAAACATGCTCCACACCTCATCCCTCTCAGATTTTGGAAGGCACTTCAGATTCTTAAACCTTGGTTTGAGTGCTGTAGCTATCTTTAGAAATCTCACATTGGTACCTTTGTGTTTTGTCAAATCTGCAGTGAAAGTGTTCTTAAAATGAACAACATGTGCTGGGTCATCATCCAAGATGCTATAACATGAAATATATGGCAGAATGTGGGTAAAACAGAGCAGGAGACATACAATTTTCCCCAAGGAGTTGAGTCACAAATTTAATTTACACATTTTTTTAACGAGCGCCAGCAGCATGGAAGCATGTCCTCTGGAAGGGTGGCTGAAGTATGAAGGGGCATGTGAATGTTTAGCATATCTGGCACATAAATACCTTGCAATGAGGGTTACAAAAGTGCCATGTGAATGCCTGGTCTCATTTTCAGGTGTCGTTGTAAATAAGAAGCGGGCAGTATTATCTCCTGCAATGTCAACAGACTTGTTTGTCTAAGCGATTGGCTGAACAAGAAGTAGAACTGAGTGGACTTTAGGCTCTAAAGTTTTACATTGTTTTGTTTTTGAGTGCAGTTACATTTGTAAGTTGCACTTTCATGATAAAGAGATTGCACTACAGTACCAGTATGAGGTGTATTGAAAAATACAATTTCTTTTATCATTTTTACAGTGCAATATTTGTAATAAAAATAATGTAAAGTGAGCACTGTACACTTTGTATTCTTTGTTACTGAAATCAATATATTTGAAAATGTAGAAAAATATCCAAAAATAGTTAATAAATTTCAATTGGTATGCTTGGTTTAACAGTGCAATTAAAATTGTGATCAATCATGATTTTTTTTAAATTGCGATTAATTTTTTTTTAGTTAGTAGCTTGAGTTAACTGTGATTAATCAACAGCCCTAGTTACAACCTTTTTTGAGTTAAATAAATATTCTGTTCATCCAATGTAAGTAAGGTCAATGCTCTCAAAGAGTACTCCATCTACATTAGTCCTTGGTCTCCTCTTATTTGAGTACTGCATGCAACATCTGGAAGAATGTTTGGAGTTCTTTGATCAATGAACTTAGAAATGAGGGTTTGGTTTCCACAAAGAACCTCTATGCTGTATAATAAGTATGTTGTGATTTACCTGCTAACCCAGCACCAAGAACATGTGTAAATCCAAACAAAAAATATTAAATCAGGGACTCTGCTTCCGACACGCATGTTCTGAAGTTATCTACATTCATCTTCTATTCATATGAGCTCAAAATATCCCTCCCAAACTATTCTCCCTAGAGGTCCCACTTTTAAGAAAAGACTAAACAGGACCAAACAGGTACTTAGGTACACAGGTGATTTTGTGCTAATGTAAGGTGCTAGATGATAGTCCTGGAAACTGAAGACTTCTCTTTATCTGCAAAAGAGGTACAATACGGGTAGTGGCAGTGCAAGCTTTCTATACACTCTCTCTCCTACATGACTCAAATTCCACTAGAAGGGAGCTTCTTTACAGAGGAGAGCATAGATTGGTTTTGCCAGAAGCTGGGAAAGAGCGACAGGGAATGGATCACTTGATGATTACCTGTTCTATTCATTCCTGCTGGGGCACCTGGCATTGGCCACTGTCAGAAGACAGGATACTGGGCTAGATGGACCTTTGGTCTAACCCAGTATGGCCGTTCTTATGTTCTCTTTTTATATTATTAAATTCTTGTCCTCTCTGATGAGGCTAACAAGAGTGCCAACTAGCAAGAGTGTTTTTTGTAGCATGGAAACTTGTTTCTATTACAAATTGGATGTCTGTCTTTTTTCACCTATATATACCAGTCATGATTTCATAGACCTCAATCATATCTCCCCTTAGCCGTCTCTTTTCCAAGCTGAAAAGTCCTAGTCATATTCATCTCTCCTCATACGGAAGCAGTTCCAAAGCCCTAATCATTTTTGTTGCCCTTTTCTGAACCTTTTCCAATTCCAATATATCTTTTTTGAGATGGGGTGACCACATCTGCCCACAGTATTCAAGATGTGGGCATACCATGGACTTATATAGAGGCAACAGGATAATTTCTGTCCTATTAGCTATCCCTTTCTTAATTATTCCCAGCATTCTCTTTGCTTTTTTGACTGCCACTGCACATTGAGTGGATGTTTTCAGAGAAATATCCACAATGACTCCAAGATCTCTTTCTTGAGGGGTAACAGCTAATTTAGACCCTATCATTTTATATGTATAGTTGGGATTGTGCTTTCCAATGTGCATTACTTTGCATTTATCAACGTTAAATTTCATCTGCCATTTTGTTGCCCAGTCACCAAGTTTTGAGAGATCCTTTTGTAGCTCTTCGCAGTCTGCCTGGGTCTTAACTATCTTTAGTAATTTTGTGTCATCTGCAAATTTTGCCACCTCACTGTTTACCCTTTTCCAGACCATTTATGAATATGTTGAATAGGACTGGTCCCAGAACAGACCCCTGGGGGACACCACTATTTAACTCTCTCCATTCTGAAAACTGACCATTTATACCTACCCTTTGTTTCCTATCTTTTTAACCAGTTACCAATCCGTGAGAGCACCTTCCTTCTTACCCCTGGCAGCTTACTTTGCGTAAGAGCCTTTGACGAGGGACCTTGTCAAAGGCTTTCTGAAAATCTAAGTATATTATATGCACTGGATCACCTTGGTCCAAGTGCTTGTTGACACCCTCAAAGAATTCTAGTAGATTGGTGAGGCATGATTTCCCTTTATTAAAACCATGTTGACTCTTCCTCAACAAATTATGTTCATCTGTATATCTGAGAATATTGTTCTTTATTATACTTTCAACCAGTTTGCCTGGTACTGAAGTCAGGCTTCCAGGCTGGTAATTGCTGGGATCACCTCTGGAGCCCTTTTTAAAAATTGGTGTCACATTAGCTATCCTCCAGCCATCTGGTGCAGAAGCTGATTTAAAGAATCATAGCATTCTTACATGTAGCTGCTAGATACATTTCACTTTAAAGTAATAAATCTGAAAAGATGGCATGATAAAATATTAATAAAAGTTGTGCATTTAAATTGTTAAAATTTAATGTGCAGATTGTTCAGTTTTGAATTACAGATATTTTTCATGACATCTAGATCCTTCATTGTGGAACAATGATCCAGAAGAGCTATTGCTGGGAATAAAATCATAGCCTGAATTAATAATAATTCTTGAATCTCATATTACTTTCAACTCTCTCTAGCTGTGGCGAAGTCCTTTCAAGCTGGCAAACAACAGAAAAGCACTCATGAGAAATAGGGCAATCTCATCTGTCTCCCTTCTTCCGGACCTAGCAGTCCTCAGACTTATCATCCCCACTTCAGAATGCTAACTTGTATTCTTGCCCTTTTGAAGACTGCTGCTCCTGTCTCCCCTGTGGCACAGAGTGAAATTTCTTCTGACCGTTAAAGGTCATTCAATCCAGTACCATTCCATGCAGCCATCCAGCCCATCTTCCCCATCCTCTTAGTGAATATGTTAGCAACTGCACCTGTTCAATCCTTACTAAATTCTGTTTTGATACTTTAAATAAATGTTCTTCCACCCAAGAAATGCAAATAGCCTCTAAAATGCCTCCGTGAATATTGGAATTTTGCCCATATTTTTGTGACTACCCAAAATACATTTTGTTAGGAAAAATATCAGTATCGAAAAAAGGATGCTATGATGACCTGCAATAGATAAGGCACAATGTAAAACTGATAGTGTTCTCTGACAAAAGCTGAAATGATAAGTGAATTTTAATGTATGCGGTAGAAAGGAATTATGTGCCATTTGCATATGAAAATGATACCTTTTATGTTATGCTTTCAGATTTATAGATTCATAGATATTAAGGTTAGAAGGGACCATTATGATCATCTAGTCTGACCTCCTGCACAATGCAGGCCACCGAATCTCACCCAGCCACTCCTGCAATAAACCTCTCACCTATGTCTGAGCTATTGAAGTCCTCAAATCCTGGTTTAAAGACTTCAAAGTGCAGAGAATCCTCTAGCAAGTGACCCGTGCCCCATGCTGCAGAGGAAGATGAAAAACCCTCAGGGCCTCTTCCAATCTGCCCTGGAGGAAAATTCCTTCCCGACCCCAAATTTGGCAATCAGCTGAATCCTGAGCATGTGGGCAAGATTCACCAGCCAGATACCCAGGAAAGAATTCTCTGTAGTCACTCAGATCCCACCCCATCTAACATTCTATCACAGGCCATTAGGCCTATTTACCTTGAATAGTTAAAGATCAATTAATTGCCAAAATCATGTTATCCCATCATACCTTCTCCTCCACAAACTTATCGAGTTTAATCTTGAAGCCAGATAGGTCTTTTGCCCCCACTGCTTCCCTTGGAAGGCTTCACTTCACTCCTCTGATGGTTAGAAATCTTCATCTAATTTCAAGTCTAAACTTCTTGATGGCCAGTTTATATCCATCTGTTCTTGTGTCCACATTGGTACTGAGCTTAAATAATTCCTCTCCCTCTCTGGTATTTATCCCTCTGATATATTTATAGAGAGCAATCATATATCCCCTCAGCCTTCTTTTGGTTAGGCAAACAAACCAAGCTCCTTGAGTCTCCTTTCATAAGACAGGTTTTCCATTCCTCGGATCATCCTAGTAGCCCCTCTCTGTACCCGTTCCAGTTTGAATTCATCCTTCTTAAACATAGGAGACCAGAACTGCACACAGTATTCCAGATGAGGTCTCCCCAGTGCCTTGTATAACAGTACTAACGGTATCTCTACTGGAAATATCTCGCCTGATGCATCACAAGACCGCATTAGCTTTTTTCACAGTCAATCATAGAATCATAGAATATCAGGGTTGGAAGGGAACCCAGAAGGTCATCTAGTCCAACCCCCTGCTCAAAGCAGGACCAATTCCCAGTTAAATCATCCCAGCCAGGGCTTTGTCAAGCCTGACCTTAAAAACCTCTAAGGAAGGAGATTCTACCACCTCCCTAGGTAACGCATTCCAGTGTTTCACCACCCTCTTAGTGAAAAAGTTTTTCCTAATATCCAATCTAAACCTCCCCCACTGCAACTTGAGACCATTACTCCTCGTTCTGTCATCTGCTACCATTGAGAACAGTCTAGAGCCATCCTCTTTGGAACCCCCTTTCAGGTAGTTGAAAGCAGCTATCAAATCCCCCCTCATTCTTCTCTTCTGCAGGCTAAACAATCCCAGCTCCCTCAGCCTCTCCTCATAACTCATGTGTTCCAGTCCCCTAATCATTTTTGTTGCCCTTCATATCACAGGTCATATCACATTGGCGGCTCATTGGTCAACCAATACTCCAAGGTCCTTCTCCTCCTCCATTACTTCTAATTGATGCATCCCCAGCTTTTCCTATTGATCCCCAGCTTTTCCAATTTAACTAATAATTCCCCATGTGGCACTGTATCAAACACCTTATCGAAATCTAGGTAAATTAGATCCACTGCGTTTCCTTTGTCTAAAAAATCTGTTACTTTTTCAAAGAAGGAGATCAGGCTGGTTTGGCACGATTTACCTTTTTTGTAAAACCATGTTGTATTTTGTCCCATTTATCATTGACCTCAATGGCCTTAACTACTTTCTCCTTCAAAATTTTTTCCAAGACCTTGCATACTACAGATGTCAAACTAATAGGCCTGTAATTACTCGGATCACTTTTTTTTTCCTTTCTTAAAAATAGGAACTATGTTAGCAATTCTCCAGTCATATGGTACAACCCCTGAGTTTACAGATTCATTAAAAATTCTTGCTAATGGACTTGCAATTTCATGTGCCAATTCCTTTAATATTCTTTGATGAATATTATCTGGGTCCCCCAATTTAGTCCCATTAAGACTTTTGCTTTTACCTCGGATATGGAAATATCTACCTCCATATCCTCATTCATCATGCTACCATTATCCTCATTAGCCTCATTAAAGACTCAGGCAAAGTATTTGTTTAGATATTGCGCCATGCCTAGATTATCCTTGACCTCCACTCCATCCTCAGTGTTTAGCGGTCCCATTTCTTTTTTCTTTGTTTTCTTCTTATTTATATGGCTATAGAACCTTTTACTATTGGATTTAATTCCCTTTGCAAGGTCCAACTCTACTTGACTTTTAGCCTTTCTCACTTTATCCCTACATGTTCTGACCTCAATAAGGTAGCTTTCCTTGCTGATCCCCCTCCATCTTCCACTCCCTGTATGCTTTCTGCTTTTTCTTAATCACCTCTCTGAGATGCTTGCTCATCCAGCTTGGTCTACAACTCCTGCCTATGAATTTTTTCCCCTTTCTTGGGATGCAGGCTTCTGATAGCTTCTGCAGCTTTGACTTGAAGTAATCCCAGGCCTCCTCCGCCTTTAGATCCATAAGTTCTTCAGTCCAATCCACTTCCCTAACTAATTTCCTTAATTTTTGAAAGTCAGCCCTTTTGAAATCAAAAACCCTAGTCACAGATCTGTTTTTGTTTATCCTTCCATTCAGTTTGAACTGAATTAGCTCATGATCACTTGAACCAAGGTTGTCCCCTACAACCATTTCTTCTATGAGGTCCTCACTACTCATCAAAACCAAATCTAAAATGGCATCCCCTCTTATTGGTTCAGCAACTACTTGGTGAAGGAATCCATCAGCTCTCACATCTAGGAAAATCTGAGCCTTATTATTATTACTAGCACTTGTCCTCCAGGCTATATCTGGGAAGTTAAGGTCTCTCATGAACACGCAGTTTCCATTAGTATTTACTTCATTAAAAACATTAAAGAGGGCTCTATCCATATCCAAATTAGATCCCGGCGGCCTATAGCACACCCCAAGCACTGTCCCAGGGGAGGCTCTAGTAGTTTTCTTCCCCTATGTGATTTTTGCCCAGATGGACTCTGTCTTATCCACTCCATCGCTTCTTATTTCTTTGCATTCTACCTCATGATTGATATACAATGCTACTCCACCACCTTTACCTTTATTTCTGTCTTTTCTAAACAGCACATACCCCTCAATAGCTGTAGTCCAGTCATGACTACTATTACACCATGTTTCTGTTATCCCTATAATATCTGGTTTCACTTCCTGCACCAGTAGCTCTAGTTCCTCCATTTTGTTACGTAGGCTGATTGGCCGATGTTAAATTCCAACCTCTAGATACTGCAAAAGTGGCAGTAAACCATACTAATGTAACAAATTGCAAATACAATCTACCAATCGTTTCATTTTACAATATATATTGATTACTGTAACTTTCATTCTCCCTCTCTCTAATTACATTGAGTTTGATGCTAATAGGGGGTCTATTAATGACTGCCAATTTATTCAAAATCATTTGTAATACAGGAAGTTGTTGTGCTTAATTTATTCCTTTATTTTCATAATCAGACATGCCTGTCAACAGATATTCTTTATTTTTAGAGTAGTGACTCAGTTTATTGCTAAAGAGAAACTGTTTTTGTTGATTTTATGTTTTGTACTATAGAGACTTTGGTGGGAATTGGATGGATCTGGGGAACTGGCAATGGTCAAACAAACATTTTACTTCTTGGCCACTGGTTATAATTTCCCTAAGTCAGAGGTGATTCAAAGTTACCATCATTTGACAGCTGTTTGTTTGCCTATGTGAAATATATAGAGAATGTACAGAGAAAGTAGATAAGGAGGTGTTGTTTACTACTTCTCATAACACAAGAACTAGGGGTCACCAAATGAAATTAATAGGCAGCAGGTTTAAAACAAATAAAAGGAAGTATTTCTTCAGACAACACACAGTCAACCTGTGGAACTCCTTGCCAGAGGATGTTGTGAAGGTCAAGACCATACCAGGGTTCAAAAAAGTACTAGGTAAATTCATGGAGAATAGCTCCATCAATGGCTATTAGCCAGGATGGGCAGGAATGGTGTCCCTAGCCTCTGTTTGCCAAAAGTTGGGAATGAGCAACAGGGGATGGATCACTTGATGATTACCTGTTCTGTTCATTCCCTCTGGGGCACCTGGCACTGGCCGCTGTCGGAAGACAGGATACTGGGCTAGATGGACCTTTGGTGTGAACCAGAAGGGCCATTCTTATGTTCTTATTGGATCAAATAAAATACAGCAACTGCAGCTTTAAAACAGATATATATATAGTATAATTTCTAATACATTATTGCAGTGGTTCTCAAACTTTTTTTTCCCCACGGACCACTTGAAAATTGCTGAGGGTCTCAGTGGACCACTTAAGGATCTTTCCAAATGTTGTTTGTACCATTAGCTAACTACTGTAGTTTGGATAAAAGCGCTATATAAAAAAAAAACTGATTTAACATTTTTTGTTCTACAAATAAAAGCACACAACTCATATTTTAATATCAGTAGTCTTACCTTTCTAATGTGATGGATGTGCCCTCTCTTCCCTCTCTCCCTTATGTTCTTAAGGCCTTGTAGTTAAAGGTAGGTCACTCAATAGCAATGTGCCTTGAGAAAAACTTCTCAAGACAGAAGGTGGGAGACACTGATCTCCTTAGCTAACTGTTGTGTATTGTGTGCTTTATAGTAGAAGTCTGTAACCACCTGTTTCCAATCATCTTATTTACTATCATTTGAATCTCTTTTCTTTCATAATAAACTTATTCTTGTTTTCATTGTTCTGTGTGTTAAGTGGAGTGGTGATCCTAAGTTAAAACTAGTAAGCTGGTCTGTGCTATTCCTTTGGGAGCAGAGAACCACAGTTCTGTGAGTGTTCAGTGGATTAGGGGCTGGGGACCCTAGATGGATGTTCGGAGGACTTGGGAGTTGGTGTGTGCCTATTCAGAACCTGTACAGAGAGAGCAAGGCTTGCGAGGCCTAGAATGGAGTGCTTGTATTGCCATAGACTGGTGGAGTCAGGGAGCTGATCCACAGCAGGCACAGACAAGACTTCGTCAGGCTAAGGGCAGGCGGTAGCAAGGTGCTTCACAACCCTGGGTAACGTGCTCTATTACCAGAAAAGATAAAAAAGGATAAAGGAATACATACCACATTTAGAAGCACAACCTGAAATGTAACCAAATAAAGATTTGTAACAATTGGTATAATTATTTTTAGCTGAAACCTGCATACAACCAGTATTCATTAAATAGTTCATGGTCCATGACTCTGAAAATAATCTTTATGCTTCAGATGTTCACCATATCTAAAGTAGTCTCTTGATTGTCAATGGGGATTAATTTTTAAAGTCATCTGATCAAAAACACCATTCCAAAAAAATGCATGCTCTGTTTTATAAGTTACTCCAAAGCTGGAATGATCAAAAAATTTGAAAGAAATATTTTATTGTCAGAAAGTGAAGTTTTGTTGAAATCATATTTTCCATTGGGAAAACCCATTTAGTTTTGGGTCAACTTGAATCAAAAATTTTTGTTTCAGTCTGCTGACCCTCAATGAAACATTCTGTTTCATGCCAACATTAATCTTTGGCTGAGCTTCTTCAATACCTCATGAGAGCTGAAATTCTGGTCCTTCCTCCCCGCATTCTGCTTTTTGGGCAACTCCCTACATCTTCCCAGAGGGACTACATTTCCTATGGTGCACCGATACCTGTTGCTGAGCTGCCACGATGCTTTATGACAGGGAAAGGTTGTGATGAATAATGGGTAGGCTTGAAAGGATTAGATTTTATTTTTGTTTATGGTGATTTCACCAAATACACACAAACCGATGAAAAAATGTTTCCATTGATAATAATCAAAATGTACACATAGGCAAAATAAGAAAAAATGATGCCTGAAAACTTATTAGCATTTGATTTATTTTGTATATTTTGACACATGCTTGACAATTTGTGTTTTAATGGTTATAAAGATTTAACTTTTTGAATCTCACTGTCCACTATCATTAAATAATTATCGGACCCAATTTAATTTCCTGTGACTGAAAATTTAGAATGACAAAAATTAGAAAAAATAAACATTGACATTATGTGTCAAAATTATAAAAAAATAAACATTGGCTTTTTCCTAATCATGGGAGATTTAGTACAGCTGAGGAGCTGCACCCATATGGGAGACTGGGGTGGGAAGGGGAGTCACGAGGGGCTCAACTACAACTCTCACAACTAACTGTTACAGCTCAGGCAGATACATCGTTTCATGTTGACCCAACACAAATATTTCAGGTCAATAAACTGTAAAAAAAGTTTGATTTGGGTATTTTGTAATGTTTTGTTTTGAGTGAAAATGTTTCACTCAAAACAGAACATATTCATCATACCACATACAAAATTTTCAATATATTGATTTTTTGCCCCATGTCAAGACAAAAATAATGTGCATTTTGATCAGCTCTATTCACTCAACAATGTCTTGGTTGATAAATTCTTTCAATTGCATGGATTTTTTATTTTGGCATTCAGTGAGTGAATTCAGATTAGAGAAAATGAAAACTTACCTTAGTAAAATCCTTTATCTGGGTTTTTGTTGTTGTGCACTGCTCTCCAAACTTTGTCATGTTTGTGTAAATCCATCCTAACTGTGACCATACCACCTCCCCCATCAGGCCTATGGTTCTTTTCCTAAGAGGATTATTCTAAAATATGTCTAAGTAATGTGGGTTGTCTTTACTAGTTAGTGCATATCCAATATAGTTTGGGCAGCAAATCTCCTAAGGATACAATTAAGCCTGTATCCTTAGTATACATATATTTTTAGTAGGAATCAGATTTTACAATACCTCAATCCTCCTCTTGAAGAATACCTCAGTCAAAGCTGCTTTTGTCAAATAAAAAATCTGAAGCCAGACTGATATAAATAGTTAAATTACAGTAATAAAAAAAATGTTTAAGAGCAAACCAAAATTTCTTTTCCCCAGAATACCAAACCTGAGGGCCAAGCCAGCAGAACAGAAGGATGTCGGAGAGGCACGGGAAAAACTGAGTAGTAAGACAGAGGTGGCATATTAAAACCATCACAAAACAACACCTTTATTAAAGTATAAATCTGAAGATTATTTTCCACAGCGCTGATGATGGAAATTTATGAACCTTTATTAAATCTGTGACAGTTTGCAGATGGAAGGAACCAATGATGAGCTAATTTTATTTAATTAATAATGAAAATTTACAGAGAAGGAAAGTTCATTAAAAAATCATTTAAGGATAATCAGAGTCTCGGTGTAATATGCATAAGCACACATTGGGGTCAAAGTTGAGGAGAAATATGTGCAAAGTGAAATGCACACTTGCAAATAATAAATATCAGTTACAATTAATAAAAAATAAACAAAAGTTAATTGGAGTAGCATTTGTGGAGGGGTTCTCACTAGGATCTTGGGGAACAGGTGTGTCTTTCTGTATTGTTATTTAGCCATATTCCAAATACAAGAATATTTTATATTTAACATTCCAAGGTCATTTAAAAAAAAGTAAATTTTATCTAATATTCTATCATCTATCACTATTCTCTACAATCATTGACAACATAAATGGAGGTTACTTATCTGTAACTGCAGGTTCTTCGAGATGTGTGGTCCTTATGACCGCACATGCATAGCTGATTTCCTTGTGCTCTGAATTGAAGGTATAAAGGGCAGCGCAACACCTCTTGTGACAGAATGTAACTGAGTCCATACCCTACAAACTAGTGTAATAATCTTTCTACAAAGTATGCCTTGTGAGGTATCGTTTGAAAACTCATGATTTGCTGGTAATTATTGTCCTGGTAAAATATGTGTGGCAAAACTGTATGGAAATTAAAAGATTTTCCTGTATGATGTTATTAACATATGTTCCAAACCACAGCCCTACCCAAGCAGAAGTAAGCAAACAGGTCTGTCCTAAATAAAGGAATGCGTGCTCTGCTTAATTTACATTTAAGTAGGTTTCAGAATAACAGCCGTGTTAGTCTGTATTTTCAAAAAGAAAAGGAGTACTTGTGGCACCTTAGAGACTAACCAATTTATTTGAGCATAAGCTTTCGTGAGCTACAGCTCACTTCATCGGATACATACTTGCATAATGACTTAGCCACTCCCAGTCTCTATTCAAGCCTAAGTTAATTGTATCCAATTTGCAAATGAATTCCAACTCAGCAGTCTCTCGCTGGAGTCTGGATTTGAAGTTTTTCTGTTGTAATATCGCAACTTTCATGTCTGTAATCGCGTGACCAGAGAGATTGAAGTGTTCTCCGACTGGTTTATGAATGTTATAAGCCCTTGAGGAATTCCACCATGATTTCAACAATTTCCATCCCACCATCAATGTCAGCCTAGTCCAGTCTACACAAGAGATCCACCTCCTGGACACTACAGTGCTAATAAACGATGGTCACATAAACACCACCCTATAACGGAAACCTACTGACCGCTATTCCTACCTACATGCCTCCAGCTTTCACCCAGACCACACCACACGATCCATTGTCTACAGCCAAGCTCTGAGATACAACCGCATTTGCTCCAACCCCTCAGACAGAGACAAACACTTACAAGATCTCTATCAAGCATTCTTACAACTACAATACCCATCTGCAGAAGTGAAGAAACAGATTGATAGAGCCAAAAGAGTTCCCAGAAGTCACCTACTACAGGACAGGCCTAACAAAGAAAATAACAGAACGCCACTAGCCATAACCTTCAGTCCCCAACTAAAACCCCTCCAACGCATTATTAAGGATCTACAACCTATCCTGAAGGACGACCCAACACTCTCACAAATCTTGGGAGACAGGCCAGTCCTTGCCTACAGACAGCCCCTCAACCAGAAGCGAATACTCACCAGCAACCACATACCACACAACAGAACCACTAACCCAGGAACCTATCCTTGTAACAAAGCCCGTTGCCAACTGTGCCCACATATCTATTCAGGGGACACCATCCCAGGGCCTAATCACATCAGCCACACTATCAGAGGCTCGTTCACCTGCACATCTACCAATGTGATATATGCCATCATGTGCCAGCAATGCCCCTCTGTCATGTACATTGGTCAAACTGGACAGTCTCTACGTAAAAAAATAAATGGACACAAATCAGATGTCAAGAATTATAACATTCATAAACCAGTCGGAGAACACTTCAATCTCTCTGGTCACGCGATTACAGACATGAAAGTTGCGATATTACAACAGAAAAACTTCAAATCCAGACTCCAGCAAGAGACTGCTGAATTGGAATTCATTTGCAAATTGGATACAGTTAACTTAGGCTTGAATAGAGACTGGGAGTGGCTAAGCCATTATGCAAGTATGCATCCGATGAAGTGAGCTGTAGCTCAAGAAAGCTTATGCTCAAATAAATTGGTTAGTCTCTAAGGTGCCACAAGTACTCCTTTTCTTTTTTACATTTAAGTAGTAAACAGAGTCATCAAGCAGGCAGGAGGGACAAAGGAAGCTCAAACAGGTGAGAAAGAAGCAGCAGGAAACATCCGTCCACACAGACTTTTTGTCTCCTGATACCCATCTGGGAACGTTTTTCAAAAGGGGGACTGAAACTATAGAAAGGAGTAGCAAATACCCACGACACCCCTCCTCCCTGCCCATCACATTCACAGCACCTGAAGCAACAAAGGAAGCATTCATTGGATTCTGGGAGAAGGGGTCCTGACTTAAGAAGTTTGTTCAGTAAGACTGCTAAAAGCATATGGTGAGAAAACTTTGCTTTGAATTTAGCAGTTTGTTAAGGTAGGCACCAGTTGCATTTTATCTTTACTTTTTTTGTGACCATTTCTGATTTTTATGCTTCATTGCTTGTATTCACTTAAAATCTTTCTCTTTGTACTTAATAAACACGTTGTTTTATTGTTTTATCTAATCCAGGGTGTTTAAATTGAAGGATATGGGAAACTCCATTTGGGGTAGCAAGTTGTGTGCATATTATTTCTATTAAAGAAATAATGGACTTTATATAAATTTATATTGTCCAGAAGAGAGCTGGGTAGCATAAGATATACATATCTGGGGAAAAAAAATCTAAGACTGGGAATGTGTTGGGGGTATCCTGCAGTATCACCAAGGCAGAGCCAAGGTGTGGCTGACTGGGTGCAGAACACACACAAACATAGCTGGGAATGACTTGCATGCTGTAGGCTGTTTGTGAGCAATCTAGGCTGGAGGCTACAGCAACAAAACATTGTAAAGGGCACTCCAGATTAGAGGGCAGTGACAGAGCTAGTGATTAGTCTGCTATGTCTGGTATGTCACAGCCTCTCCAGTTCCTTTTCTGGCTGTGAATCTGGTCATGATCTGCAGCAGAAGGGATGGAAAGTGGGCAGTGGAATACAGATAGGGACCACAAATCTCAAGGAACCTCCAGTTACAGCTAAGTAACCTCCATTTCTTCTTTGAGTGATGGTCCCTACGTGTATTTCATATTTGAAAGATTATTAAGCAATAATCAAACAAGAGATGGGTGTGAGGATGCAGATGGTATGGATGTCTTTAGTACTGCCATCCCCAAAGCTTTATCTGTAGAAGTCTGGAACAATGCATAATGTCTTGTAAAGGTGCGTAATGGAGCTCCAAGTTGCCACTCTGTATATATCTAGTAAAGGTACATTTCACAGAGATATCATAGAGGTTGCTTGCACTTTGGTGGAGTGGGCTCTCATCCCCTCTAAGGGGAATGTGAGCTAGTTGGTAACAAAGGATGATGCAGCCCGAGATTCACTTAGAGAGTCTTTGTGAAGATAGACAAAATGGATTTTTAGAGAGGGAAGCCTTCTCTACTCATCAGAAGCATGATGTTCTGGGGAAAAAAATACTGGTAAGTGGATGGTTTGATCCATGTGAAACTCCAAAATGACTTTAGGGATGAATTTCTGGTGCAGGCAAAGAAAGATGAAAGATGGTATATGGCTGATCTGCCCTGAGGGCTTCTTGCTCACTCACCCTCCTGGCTGATGTGATGGTTAGTCATCAAGAGATGGGATATAGAACAGATGGCTAATGGTTTGAAGGCAGGTTTGGTGAGAACCTGAAGGATGAGATTGAGATCCCACTGTGGTGTTGGTTTTACCACTGGTGGAAAAGTTCTAATAAGTCCCTTCAGGAATCCAGTCATCATAGGACAAATAAGCATGGGCAGCATGTAGTACAGGCAGGGGAAGGCTGTGCCTCCAAAAACAGCCTGGTGTGGCCCTGCCCATGCTCTGCCCCCAGCCCCCGCTCTGCTTCAGTCCCCTTCCCGCCGGCGCTCTTCCGTGGCCAAGAGGCTGGCTGGGGCAGGTGCAGATAAGTCCCGGGGCTGGAGGCACTGGGGCTGAGGCCACGCTGTGTCACCCATCTGTCCAGTTGTGGGAGCGCTGGGACCACGCTGCTGGGGGCGCTCCAGGGCAGGGGGCACTCCGGCCGCACTGCCCGCCCGCCCAGCGCTGGGACTAGGAGAGCTCTGGCAGCCCTGCCTGTCCAGCATTACAGGGCTGGGAGAGCTCTGGTTGCACCGCTCGCCCAGTGCTGCGGCTGGAGGCACTCTTCCTGCATCGCCCGCCCAGTGCTGGGGCTAAGGGAGCTCCAGCCATATCGCCCACCCGATGTGCTGGGGCTGGGGGAACTCCAGCTGTGCTGCCCGCCCCGCCCTGCTGGGTCTGCCTGTCAGGAGCCAGTTGTTGAGATATGGAAAGACAGTAAAGCAGTTTCTACTCATGCAAGCCACCACTGAAAGTAAAGATGATTGGTGCTGTAGCTGGTCTGAATGGAAGGACTCTGAATTAGTAGTGATCTTGCTCAGTGAGGAACCTGAGAAACCTTCTTTGGGATGGATGAATGTCTATGTGAAAGTAAGCATTGTTCACATCAAGAGCTGTGAACCATGTGCCCTCTTCTATAGAAGGGATTACTGATGCCATTGTGACCACATGGAATTTTAATTTTCAGGTGAATACATTTGGTTGGCATAGACTGAGGACCAGTTCCCATCCCCCGTTCTTTCTGGGAACCAAGAAATACAGGGAGTATAATTCCTTCCCTTGATGCTCAGGTGGCACCAGTTCTACACACCTTTTCTGGAGAAGAGAATTTACCCATTGAGATGGGTCCAGGAAAGGCTCTCTGATGGAAAGGTGAAATAAATTTGAATGTGTAGCCAAAGTGGATGATATCTAGTACCCACTTGTCTGTCACTGCCCCCCAGTTATGAGCAAAGTGGAAAAGGCAGCCATCAAAGGTTCGGGGGCCAATAAGGCATGACATTTTCAGAATGTGGTCCTTGAGCACGCCATCAGAAGAACCCTTTGGATGATAGGTGGGGCTGGATGGCAGTTGTAGAGGTGGAGGAAGAGTTGGAGGGTCTTTGAACCCTTTGTTGTTTGCATGGAGGTCTGGGCCTGTAGGTTTGCTCATGGTGTTTCCTCTTCAGGACTGGAGTGTAAATGCCCAGAGAGCGGATAAAGCCATTAGACTCAAAGAGAAGTTCCTCGGTGGTATTCTGATGCTCTGGTGGAGAACTCCAAAGATTTCAGACACGAATCATGCCTCATGACTTTAGCTTTGAAGATGGCGCTAGAGGCAGTGTCAGCTGTCTCTACTGCCACTTGGAGTGATTTCTTAGCCATCAGCCTGCCTTCCTCTGTGAGAACTTGGATCTGGGTCCTCTCTGCCTAAGGAAGTTTGTCCTTAATGTCTAGAAATTTTAAATTAATCAGGAAATATTATTTTGCTAACAGCACCTGGTAATTAGCAACTCTGAATTGGAGACTAGCTGATGCA
Source organism: Lepidochelys olivacea (assembly GCF_965140295.1). Classification (NCBI taxonomy): domain Eukaryota; kingdom Metazoa; phylum Chordata; order Testudines; family Cheloniidae; genus Lepidochelys; species Lepidochelys olivacea. The sequence goes on along the minus strand of NC_140411.1, from coordinate 35,303,062 downwards.
AATATTTTCCTTCCCAAGAGGTCAGGGTGTTTACTGCTTTTATCAGTTGAGATAGTCTTGGGGTGCTGTGTCCTGGACCTTTTTGTAGCCACTTGCACTTCTAAGCAGTTGGGCGCTGGATGAGTAAATAAGAACTCTAACTTTTTAACTGGCATGAAATATCATTTTGAAGCCCTCTTCAGGGTAGGATCACAGGAGGCAGTGGTATCTCACACAGATTTGATGGGCTCCAAAATGGCCTGGTCAACTGGAAGGGCCGCCCTAGAAGAACCAGAGGGTTGAAGGATGTATAATAGACCACATTGTGTGCCCCGGACCTTCTTAAGAGGCATGTGGAGCTTGACTGCTACTCTTTGTAACAGCTCCTGGTACTGCCTGTGGTTGTTGGGCTAGGAGGGAGATGGTTTAAGTGTTTTATTCTAGAGTTCGTGCTTGGAGGGGTACTGCTTGCAGTCTGAGGCTGCTGTAGAGGGGAGCTCTCCCTGACCTGTATCCAAATGGAGCCTCCTGGCCTGCTCCATGAGGTGCTTCTGCAGACAGATCTCTCATCCCTTGTGTGTTCAGAGGGAAGGAGCAGCAGATACAGCACTTGGTGGCAACATGAGGCTCCCCAAAGCAAAAAAAGGCAGCGCTGGTGTTCGCTGCTGATGGAGAAACAACGGGGCAGGAGACACAGTTCTTAAACCCCAGGACTCCTGGCATAGTCTCTCTCCATGAGCAGAAGCCCCTCAAGGGAGAGAGAACTATGCTAATTATGCTGACTATAAAAACACTAAGTCTACACTCTAAAAACTATTTACAATATATATTTGCAGGTATTAAAGTAGAGAAAGATTGAAGTGGACATAGAATTCTGACTCAGGCCATGCAGTGGTAAGAAATAACTGGAGAGACACTAGTCTACATTGCCCTTTACAGCCTTGGTTCAGAGCATGAGGAGGACAACTGCATGTGTGTGGACCAACAGACCCTGTTTAAAAATTTACAGACTAAGATGCATAGTGCGCATAGGTATCCATGCGTAGAATACACATGGGGACAATTGCTCAAAGAACTGTGGCATATGTTCATGTCTACAGACTTTACTGGGTGATGTTGTAGTTGGATCTCTGCATTAAAGTTCTGGCCTAAACTCTAGGAAAAATGTAAACAAGTTTGTCTCTCTTCTGTGTACAATTAAGCATTTTTGCATTCCCAACAGTCGTTACACATCACAAGCACATATAATGAGAGGTAGTATCTGCCAAAAATAAATAATTAAACAGACTGACAGATTATAAAAACAGAAGAGACCACTGGGATCATCTACTCTGATCTCCTGACACCCTGACCGCAGCTTTGACATAACAATCTAGCTCTTTAGCCAGTGATAGACCATGGCGATATACTGAAATGGAAACTTTTTTGATACATTTACTGGAAAAAGCAGGTAGTCTACTACTTCTGCCCAAAACAAAGTTGCATATTATCTTTATTTTAAATGTAAAGTCCCTTCGATAACTGTGACTAATGATAAGGACCAAGCCTGTCTAGTTTCAAGACACAAGTTATGTCTGTACATAGAGTACTGCTTTGTGGAACTGAAATTTTCACATTGTATCCTCTGCTAATAAAACTTATTCTGATATTAAAGGTAGACATATTTTCTCTTTCTAAAAATAACAAACATTTCCTTTTAATATAGCTATTTTAAGATTATGAAAGGTTATTAAATTAGGGTTATGAAAGGATATTAAATTGAGGTATTTCACATATTCCCTCAGACCTGCCTCCCCTCTCACAATAGAAACTAACTAAAACCACAATTTAAACCTACTCCACCATTTTCCTTTAACTTCAGTTTTTCCGCCATGCACCTGAAGACCAGTTCAAAATAGATATTCAGATAGATATTATCTAATCTGCATTTTCCAATTTTTCTCCCTACAGCACAGTAACTGCTCAAGGAAGTTTAGTTTTCCTTGCATTGTTCCCTTTCACATACATTCTTCCCTCCTCATGTAGGGTCTTCAGATTTTCCCTTGTGTTCACCCACTGCAGCCCTTTCCAATACTGTTTAGTAGGATACATCTCTGCCCATGCCCATCTGACCGAGACCATGAGTGTGACACTAGGCTCCACAATCTCCTTACCTTCAGCATCTTTCTCTAGAAGATGAGGAATTCTCATCTCATTTGGGGAAGTCTGTGTGAAGTTATCCAATACTATAGTAGTCAAACATAAATCTTGGCTTTAAAAAGACAAATGATGAATTAGGTAGTTAAAATAAGTTAAATTAGAGAGAAAATGTTAGTGAATCAAAATAAATGGTTTGCATAACAAACCTCTTCTGAATAACTTGCAAAGCCCAATAACGTAAGCACCCTTAGCTTTATTACAAAAAAGAAAGAAAGAAATTGTATGTCTCTAGAAATCAAGTCAGTCTGTGAACATTTCCTGTTCAGTCTGACAGCCACACTATGATGTCCAGACAAATCTTCCTGTGACAAAGTGACTCACCAGTTAGTGTGCCGCTTTATGGCCAGGAATGATATTGCAAGGTTTCATTCTCTCTAATCCTGCCAACCTACCTTCTGACTTGGCCCTCTGGACAGGTCAACTTTGGGCTCATCCCTTTTGAGGGAATCCAGGATTTTCATCTAGTAGTTCCAGGACCTTACCCCAGGTCGATGGCCCCAATGCAAGCCCAATAAACCTTCTGGCACTTTGCATCTTGGGTCTTGCTGCTCGTCTACCAGATGAGGCTATAGGGGAATCCAGTCTTTCCCTCTTTCCCTCAGCCCAGGGATCCTTGTAGAAAGTGGTTAAGATCTGTGTGGTTAAATCACTTGGTTCTTCCCTGGGCTACTTCCTGCATTGGCCCACCTTCTCCTTAAGGAGTTCATATTCTCAGCAGGGTGGGGATTCTGTCTGGGGCCCAGCCTCTAGTCCCAGTTTTCAATGTATTGAAGAAAAAGAAACTAAATTTACAGAAATAAAGAGCAGCACCAGTTTCTCTGTCCTACCCAGATTCTCCAGCCACCTATCCTACCACTTTGTGCTCACAGGTAACCTCAGGTAGTTTGGCTCTCTGCTGTACTCCTCTTTGAGAGCTGAGGATAAGAGGTCTGTGTCTGCCCACAGATTCCAAGTACAGAAGGGACTATTATGATCCATCCAGCACTTCCCCCACCTCACTCGTAGAATTTCTTCCAGAAGCTGCATTAAAGGTATCTTTTAATAAGACATATAATCTCATTTTAAAGACTTCAAGCGACGGTGAGGCCACCACCTCCCCTGGTAAAATGGATATATCCAGTTTCTATTTTAGCTGATCAAAGAATAGCATGGATTTATCTCTTTTAAATGTCCTCTAATCAATTTTCTTTTTCCATGAAATATAAGTTATTGTCAGACCCCAGGTCCTCTTTCACATAGCCTTTTAGAATTAGAGATTATGAATAAGATTAGAGAATATGAATATATTTTCTCTGTTTCAAAGCAAAGGACAATTTGCTATTCTCTTATACATTGCTCTCATCAGAATTGTCTCTCTCTTTTCTCTCCCCTGCCCATTTAAAAATATATATATATATATATACACGTGTGTGTCCATTAATATGTCTCTATAACTATGTACCTGCACTTAGCTGTATCATATCTGTCTATTCTTTCATTAGCTATGTCTAAAATCTGTTTCTCAGTTTCTTCTAGAAATATCAAGAATAAAATAACTATCTTTCAAAATGGTCTGAAATTTAATGTGGATTGTGAAAAGTGGTTCCATATATGAGATGTAAACAATTACCTTTACTGGAAGTAATAATATTACTGATGTGCTGGAGCACATTCGAGCATATGGTGAAAATTGGGTTCCTGTACAATGAAGATAGTAGTCAGGTTAAATAGAAAAGTGCACCCAGTTCTCCAAGCAACAATCAGAAATTATTAATATGAAGTAAGGAAGCAATGACCCACAGTAAATTATTCTCTAATTCTAAGAAAGTATGAATTTTAAAAAATTGGCAAATTAAGTCAATCTAGGAGGGAACATAAAGATGGCTCAAGTCTCTAGACCTAAGATTTGAAACAGGAACAAGAACTCAAGATGAATATCACAAATAATATTGGACAAATGTTTAGCAAAATATCCAGGATACTTCTAGTTCTAAGATTTTACCAAAATGAATTTCTAAATTTGTAATAACTGATCCCAGGGTGACTCTTTCAGGTTAACTGAATGAAACGTAGCAAATGTTAACAGATACCATATTAGAATAATAGAAATGTAAAAATGGAAGGGACCTCAAGATGTCATCTAGTCCATCCTCCTGGTGCTCAAGCAGGATTAAGTATACGTAGACTATCTCTGACAAGTATTCTCTAATCTGGTCTTAAAAACCTCCAATGACTGGTTTCCACAGCCTCCCTAGGTAACCTGTTCCAATGCTTAACTATCCTTATAGTTAGCAAGATTTTCCTAATACCTAACCTAAATCTTCCTGGCTGCAAACTAAGCCAACGACTTCTTGTCCTACCCTTAGTGGATTTGATCACTGTCCTCTTTATAACAAGATTTTACATAGCTGAAGACTGTTAAGATGTCTCCCCTTGGCCTACTCGTCTCTAGACTAACATACCCATTTCTTTCAACCTTTTCCCACATGTCATGTTTTCTAAACTTATTTTTGGTTCCTCTCCCACAGACTCTGTCCAGTTTGTTCACATCTTTCTTAAAGTGTGGTGCCCAAAACTTATTCCATCTGATGCCTCATCAGAGCAGAGCAGAGCGGAAGAATTACCTCCTGTGTCTTACATATAAGACTCCTGTTAATACATTCCAGAATGACATTTGCCTTTTTCCCCAACTGCATCATACTATTCATTCATCTTTAATCTATGATCCACTATAACCCTCAGATCTTTTTCAGTGGAATTACCATCTAGCCAGTTATTCTCCATTTTGCATTTGTGTATTTCACTTTTCCTTTCTCAGGGTAGTATTTTGCCCTTGTCTTTACTGAATTTAATCTTACTGATTTCAGACCAATTCTCCAATTTATCAAGATCATCTTGAATTTTAATCCTGTCCTCCAACGTGCTTGCAACCCCTCTCAGCTTGATGTCATCTGCAAATCTTATAAGCTTACTCTCCACTCCATCATCCAAGCCGTTAATGAAAATATTGACTCATACTGGATTCAGGACAGATCCCTGTGGAACCCCACTTGATATGTTATCCCAGTTTGACAGCAAACATATTGTATACAAGCCATAAATTATGTTCCTATTAGAATAAACAATGCCAGGTCTTCTCTTTTGTCCTGGGAACGATCATACAGCCCTCACCAGAACTGTGCCAGTTAGTCATAAGGATCTGAATCTGCCAAACAATAACGTAACATGGATTTCTGTTGCAGTGACAATAGCAACCATGTTAAATTGAGAAAGTGGAAGTCTTAAGCTTCTATAATGGAAGACTGACAGGATGAAATGTAAAACAAAGCATTAATGGAAACATTAACATTATTTCGGCAAAAAAACCTAGAAAAATACATCAGCAGATAGGATCAAATAAGCAAAAAGTGACATGCATTGTAATAGTATACATTTGGAGTATACCTGTTCTGACAGACTCTCTAATTTACCAGTAATTAAGATGGTTATTACACTGTTTGATCTCTTATAATTAACTATGATATAAAAATATCTCACATTCTTTTTCACATGTATTTATGAGAACAATAATTAGATACTGTTGTCAGAAAACTAAGCCAGACACTGTTGGAAGGTTGGTATTAGGAACCTTCTTGGAATTGCCTCCTCCCCCTGTGATCCCTGATATATATGAATAATTTTGCCTGGGAGTTATATTAATGATAAAGACTGCACCCACCGGCTAGAGGGGAAGTTGATGCCTATGGCATGCCCTTCCCCCAGCCACGGCAGGTTGGCTTGGGGGGTTCCCTGAGCAGCTGCACAGCGGGCCATGGAGCTTACAGGGAACTTAGGTCAGGGTGGTATTTTATTCACACCTGTGACTGACAAAAGTTTTGCCGACAGAAGTGTTAGCGTAGACAAAGCCTCACACAAGTTAGATATCTGTCTTCAGGTTGGGAGGGCCTGATGAAATACATCCTGGAATGCTTAAGGAATTAGCAATTGTCTTTGAGAACTTGTAGAGGATGGCAGAGATCCCAGGGAATGGAAAAGGGCAAATTCAGTACTTATTTATAAAAAGTAGGACAGTCAAATGGTTAAAAAAATGAATCACAATTAACTGCAAGATTAAAAAAATAGTTGTGATTATTCGCAGTTTTAATTGCACTATTAAAGAATAATAGAATACCATTTATTTAAATATTTTTGGATGTTAATTACTTCTGTGCTGCTGCTGTGGGTTGTGGTGCCTAGCAGTCAGCTTGCGGCTCAAGGCAGGCTTCAGGCTCCATGGGGCTGCATCTTGCCGGAGCCCACAGCCATCCACATCCCTTTGGCCACTCTTGGTTCACCATGGGCACCATTTCATATTTTGGTTTGGTGTGTGTTTGTTGGGGGGGGAAGTGTGTGTGTGTGTTGGGGGGAGTGCTGTCTCTTTAAGCAGAGCACTCAGGAAGCGGAAAGCATTTTCAGCCAGCAGCAGCTGCCGGTGGTAGCACTCATTTCTGAGGTGGCAACAGCAGCATACAGGCTGCCTCTGTTCCCTGACCCCAGCTCTGCGGCGACTGGGTACACGGGCAGGGGGAGGGGGACATCAGCTCCTCTGCCCCTGCTCTGCATGGGTACAGAGCAGCTTAGCCAGTGGCGACTCCAGGGGGGTGGGAGAAGGAGGGAGCAGCAGTGGTGCAGGGAGGCGGGAGAAGGGGCATTCCTGCCCCGGAGGAATGGAGCAATGCCCCCCTGCACACAGCACCCTGGACGGTGGCCCCTCTCACCTAATCCTAAGACCAGCCATGTTTCCCTCCCCGCCCGCCGAGTTTTCTCCAGAAGTGTGCAATTAACGCTTGTTAAAAAAAAGCGCATTAATTTCTTTTGAGTTAATTACACGCATTAACCATGATTAATTGACAGCCCTAATAAAAAGGGGAATAAGGACAACCTGGGGAATTACAGACCAGTCAGCTTAATGTAAGTATCCGGAAATGAAGCAAATGATCAAACAATCAATTTGTAAGCATCTAGAAGATAACAAGGTGATAAGTAACAGTCAACTGGGATTTGTCAAGAACGGATCATGTCAAACCAACTTTCTCTGACAAGGTAACAAGTCTTGTGGATGGGGAAAAGCAGTAGATGTGACTTTGGTAAGGCTTTTGATACGGTATCGCATGTCTTTCTCATAAATAAACCAGAGAAACATACCTTAGATTAATCTATTATAAGGTGGTGCACAGCTGGTTGGAAAACTGTACTCAGAGAGTAGTTATGAATACTACACAGTAAATCTGGAAGGGCATGTTGAGAGAGGTCTTGCAGGGATTTATTCTGGGTACGGTTCTATTCACTATCTTCATAAATAACTTGGATAATGGAAATAGAGAGTATACTTATAAAGTTTACGGATGATACCAAGCTGGGAGGGGATACAAGCACTTTGAAGAACAGAATTAGAATTCAAAATGATCTTGAAAGCTGGATAAATGATCTGAAATAAATAGGATGAAACTCAAAAGACAAATGCAATCAACTGCACAAGTACAAAATGAGAAATGACTATCTAGGAAAGAGTAGTGCAGAAAAGGATCTGGGGGTTATAGTGGATCACAAACTACATATGAGTCAACAGTGTAACACTGTTGCAAAAAAGCAAACATCATGTATTAGCAGGAGTATTGTAAGCAAGACATGAGAAGCAATTTTTCCACTCTACTCAGCACTGATAAGGCCTCAACTGGACTATTGTGTCCAGAACTGGGCACACACTTCAAGAAAGATGTGATCAAAATGAAGAAAGTCTAGAGGAGAGCAACAAAAATGATTAAAGGTCTAGAAAACAAGACTTTGGAGGAAAGATTTGAAAAAAAAGGGGTTGTTTAGTCTGGAGAAGAGAAGACTGATGAGGGACATGATAACAGTCTTCATGTATGTGAAAAGTTGTTACCAAGAGGAGAGTGATAAATTGTTCTTCTTAAACACTATGGACAGGACAAGAAGTAATGAGATTAAACTGCAGCCAAGGAGATTTAAGTTAGACATTAGGAAAAACTTGCTAACTGTCAGGGTAGTTAATCACTGCAAGTTATTACCTAGAGAGAATGTGGAATCTCCATCACTGGAGGCTTTTAAGAACAAGTTAAACAAAGTATCTGTCAGGGATGGTCTAGAACTTAGTCCTGCCTCAGTGCTAAATGACCTATCAAGGTCTCTTCCACTCCTACATTTGTAGGATTATATATATATATATATAAAAAATCTCCCTACACACACTTTTTTAATCATGTCCAAGAAAAGGAAGATTCCAAGGTATTTCTCTTTATGCCCTCCTCTAAGGGGATTTGTGACAGGATGGGTCACAGAGACCCCCTTGGGACTGCTACATGATGTGATGAGACCTCTGAGCCCATTTTCCCTGGCAGCTTGGGACTTCAGAACCCTGCCTTGTTGAGCCAGACATGCCAGTCTGCTCCAACACAGACCCAGGGTCTGAACCACATCCCCCCAAAACTGCAGACTTAACTGAAAACGACTTAAGAAGTGCTCCTGTCTCCAGCACCCAGATACCCAGTTCCCAATGTGGTCTAAACACCAAATAAAAATGTGTTTTACTCTGTATAAAGCTTATATAGGGTAAACTCATAAATTGTTCACCCCCTATAACATTGATAGAGAGATATGCACAGCTGTTTGCTCCCCCAGGTATTAATTACTTGCTTTGGGTCAATTAATAAGCAAAAAGTGATTTTATTAAATATAAAAAGCAGGATTTAAGTGGTTCCAAGTAATAACAGACAGAACAAAGTAAATTGTCAAGCAAAATAAAACAAAAACATGCAAGTCTAAGCCTAATACAGTAGGAAACTATATGCAGATAAATCTCACCCTCAGAGATGTTCCAATAAGCTTCTTTCACAGACTAGACTCCTTGCTAGTCTGGGCCCAATCCTTTCCTCTAGTACAGTCCTTGTTTCAGCTCAGGTGGTAGCTAGGGGATTTCTCATGACTTCCGCCTCCTTTGTTGTGTTCCACTCCCTTGTACAGCTTAGGCACAAGGCGGGAATCTTTTGTCTCTCTGGCTCCCCCCCCCCCACTTCTAAATGGAAAAGCCCCAGATTTAATATGGATTCCAGTACCAGGTGACATGGTCACATGTCCTGTGAGACCCCCAAGCCTTCATTCTTCCCAGCCTGACTCACAGGAAGGCTTACAAGTAAACAGAGCCATCTATAGTCAATTGTCCTGGTTAATGGGAGCCATCAAGATTCCAAACCACCATTAATGGCCCACACTTTGCATAATTACAATAGGTCCTCAGAGTTATATTTCTATTTTTCTAGTTTCAGATACAAGAATGATACATTTATACAAATTGGATGACCACCCTCAGTAGATTATAAGCCTTGAAATGATACCTTATAAGAGACCTTTTGCATTAAGCATATTCCAGTTACATTATATTCACACTCATTAGCATATTTTTATAAAATCATATGGAGTGCAACATCACAGGATTCTTAGCTGTCATTTAAATATAACAATTACATTTCAAGTCTGGTTCACTGCAAAGATAACCTTGAAATAGTCAACTGATTACTAGTGTTGAATGCTTGTGACTATGGTTTCTGTATCACCTGCGATCATGGATTAATTCAATGCAATTTCATCGGGGTAAATTTAACCCACAACTTAAATGAAAGCGGATAATAGAAAGCATGCCATCAGTGTTCAGGATATTAATAGATATGGGACAGGAAGAAGAGTCAGTACAATTTTCTCTGGTTTCTCTGCAGTCATCACTGAAATCTAAGAACATATCAGTGTGATACTTTTCTTTAGAACTGTGTGACCTGGTTTCACTTAGAAAGCAATCCTGTAAGTATGAGATGTGCTGGTTTGTTTGAGAAAAACAGCTAGAGAAATATTGGCCTAGAACACTATACTTAGTATTAGAAAGGTTGTATGGTGACATGACAAAGGTGGGGACAACAGCCAGTGAAACCATCCGTGTTTTCTCAATATTATAATAAACTTCTACTTCTACTCTACGACTGCTCCTTAAAACTGAGTTACCCTCATTTTTCTTGGCCTTAATATTTGTCTCCAAAAATACATAAGGAAGAACATTTTATGTGCTTTATAATAGGTATAAAAATATCCCCAGACATTCAGACCACAGTTATAAAAGCTTAAGAGATAATATTCTGCTAAGGAACTCAGTTTGATAGCTGGAGAAAGGTTCTTTCACTATTTCCACTTTTAAACTTTGAAAATGTTTGCCATACTTTTGTTTTCAAAGAAACCTGAATTATTGAATGGATTATATAAGGCTTCAAGTATTTTCATAGGTTTGAAATTTGTATTCGTCAACTTAATATGTTTACAATTAATTATGGAATGCTAACATTATGATTATTGGGAGAGTTTCAAAAGAGACTTTGTTTTTATTAAAGAATGTATATACAATTGCATTTTATTGAGGCACTTTCAATAAAATAAATCCTCACAAGAAAGGAAATATTTACTTTGCTTTGTCACTCTTTGAAGAACTGCTTGCTGAAGCAGCTTTTTCTTTGGAGGATTTTCTATTTGATTGTTTAATTGCTGGGGTTACATGTCCTAAAAATATTCATGTACATGTATCTAGTGACTTCAATGGCACCAGCTGCTGCTATGCACTTTTCAAAAAGGGTGAATGTAGGCATCCAAATCTAGGGACTCATTTTAAAAAAATCTGGCAGACAATCTTACTTTTATACATGATATTGCTTTTCATACCCAAGTGCTGTCTGATTGAAAACTTATATAGGCATAAAGGGTAGGATTTTCCAAAGCACATAAGATTAAGAAGCACAAGCCCTACTGAACATCAGTGGGGCATATTCTTCTAAATCTGTTCACCACTTGAGAAAAATCTCTCCCAAAAAGCAATACTTTCTCCACCAGCTAGCTGTATTTTTCAAAAATGTCCAGCCACAATACAGTTTAAACTAGAAACTGAAACTGCAGGAGAAATTTCACTTGAATTTGGCCAAGATATGGATTTATACCTTTAATTTTATGAAGCGTTTATTATAAGTTTGAATAACAATATAAGGTATACAGAATTATACAACTGTAAATTATACCCTTAGTACTTTTTGTCGCCATTTAAGAGAGGTTGAAGCTCAAATAGCTTAGCAGATTCAAGTACAGTATTAGAAGGTGGCAAAAAGATATCAAATATGATACATCAAGTATGAATCAGCAGCTAATTCTTATTAAGGTGACATGACATATACAAATAAATGTATACGGAAATGAACTTTATATAAACACTACTATTGATTTCAAGAGTGCTACAACTGGAATCAATGAATGCCCAAGCATATGCTGTGTCGGTTTCTTCATTTGGATAAGTATTATTTCACTTATTGTTATTTATAATGTATGCAACATAACTCAATGTGCTTATTAATGCTTTAGGCAATGCTATTATACACAGAGATACCATAAACAGAGCTCCATGAAAATCTTGATAATTTTTCATTTTTTTTTTTATTTCATTTCATTTTGTTTTATCCCCCGTGGGAGGAGGCTAGGTTCTGTCCCCAGGAGATGGGAGTCCCTGGGTGGGATGCTCGAGAGTAAACCCACCCTGTCCTCATGAGGAGGGCAGGCCCCGAGGATGGACAGTGTTGGCGAGCAAGCCTGCCCTACACTCACCCTGCAGTGGTCCTATACCTCTGGCCTTGGCCTGGCTTCCTGCTCTGGGCATTGCAACCTGGTGCATGGGGTTGCAGGGCAGCTCAAATTTGATTCTGCCATCCTTCTATCATCATGGAGTTGCTAGGCCAAATCTAAGCAGCTCTGCAACCCTGTGTACCATGTTGCAAAGCCACTCACTAAAATTTGGCCTGGCCACCCCCTTGTTATCACAGAGGAGTGGCAAGGCCAAACCTGAGCAGTGCTGCGACCCCATGTGCCAGGTCACAATGCGTGGAGCAAGAAGTGAGGTCCAGCCCTGCAGGACAGGAGCTGCTGCTGTGGGATGAGTGCATTTTATTAAATTTTATTAATTGCTTTTCTTTTTCTTTTGTTTTATTCATTGTTTTTCATTTTATTTCATGTTACTTCAGACTTGCAGAAAGCATGGGGCTCTAACTATAAACAATATTGTTAATGCCCTACCTAGCCTTATGAAGTGTTTGAACAAAAGCAACAATGCCTAAACATACCAACCGTCTAGACAACAAGAATAATGTATCAAAAAAACTTATGGAGTATGAGTAATAGTAAACATTCTGCCGGAGATTTATACAATATCTCTAAACTGCAAAACAAGACAGGCAATAATTACTGACAGTGGGAAGATGCTTTTCTCCAGGTATATGCATAAATATACATAACCATACATACCTGCGTACACACATATATTTCTATTTTCTTAGACTTACAGATTTTAATCTAATTTTTACATTGCTCCTCCTAAATAAATGATATCTCAGTCATCTGCTACCTGAACAGACAACAGCCATATCTGCTTTTTGCCTGAGACATGAAAGTGGAGTAATTCGTGTTAGCATTTTAGTCTGAAGGCACTTCTCTACAGCCATGTGCCATTTCAAATACATGCTAGACCATATGGTACAGTCCTTTAGAAAACAAATTCTCTGAAGTCACCTCATAACAAGCATTAATTCAACAGACTGAAGAACAGCATTTATTGTCCAATTATATTTTTCCTTGCTGTTTCTCTCAGAGCAAGTAGCACAGAAATTAAAGACAAATTTGCAACTAAGTAATACATTCAGGAACACACCTAGGACAAACAGATGTAATCATCCACCCTATTCCATAGAATAAAACAGTGTGTCTTCAGAAACTCACTGCATTTAAAAAAAAATATTATTGGGTTGTGAAATCTATTTCATGCTTTGATATGATTGTCTAATTTTACTTTTTTATCCTCCTGTCCCGGACTCCTTTCCCGCAGCTCATTCACCTAGTTCTCAGCGTATGAAGGAATTTTAATTTGCATTCTAACATAGGAACGCCACCTTCAAACACAAAAGTTGACTATTTTTCAAGAATGTGGTAAAACTGTATATCAAACCATACCCTAGTTTCACTGGCAACTATAATGAAGTCTCATAAGGGACCATCCTTTCTACATATAAAAGTTCAGTTTTATTTCAGAGAGCATGGCATTTAGAAAAACAACAGGAGTTCTACAAAGACAGTAAGAAAAACAAAGATCTTCCTTCCTTCTCCACAGATCCTGAGTTAAAACTTTGATTGAAATTCAGGTCAAGTTAAAACTGCTGTAAAAGTGAACAGCAATGTTACTGCACTCCGAAAATAAAGTTTCAGGGTTTACTGGGACAAAAATTTGAGGTCCTTATGTTGTACCTCCATGTTTATGGTTTTTAACATTTAATTATTTACACACAAGTTCTAAATCTCTCTCAGACAGCAGCTTGGAAAGCCCTACTATAGAGAAGTACACAGTATATTGTGGTATAAAAAGCAGTAATGTTCTGAAGTTAACTGAGTCTTCTACTTTACCTGGATAGCAAGTGCTCGAGCTACAAGCCCTCTGAGGTATTGTAAAGGATCATCTGGGCCTTCCCACTTACTCTGCCATGTGAGGGGACACTGAAATAAAAATAGATTAATTGGCTATGCAGTACAATTCAAAACTACAGGTATTACTACTGTTTTAATGCAACTATTTGTATTACATTTAATTATCTGGAGACTGAGTGTAGTTTAAAAAGAGAGCGAGTGTCACGATCTGAGCATACAACTATGAATTCCCAGCTCTAATGCAAACTCCTTACATGGTGCACAGACACAATGGTGACAAAGGCCATACAGAGACTCTGTTTAACAGATAAATGTGACCTACCACGAGCATTATCCTTTTACAGTAAGGACAAAAACATTAACAGTACCTACTTGACAGGAGTGAGGTTAGTATTAACCAATGCCTGTAAAGTGGTGTGGGTCCTGATTCTTCAAGGTGCTCCCCCTTAATTAAATGGGAGTTGAGGGCACTTGGCATCACACAGGAGGTGCTGAGCACCTTGAAGGATCATGCCCTTGAAGATTAAGGGCCAGATTTTCAAAAGAGCTCAGCGTCCAACAGCTCTCATTGAGAACAGCATCAGCTACTACATGCTGATGACATTTGCAAGTCTGGCCATTAAAGCATATAAGAAAGGATGACACTCAAAGTGAACTAAACAGTGCTAACTTTCACTGAATAAACTTCATCTTAATACAAATAACAGAAAAACTTTGGGTCTAGAGACTTTGGTAACATTTAAATAGACCAACAAACAAAAACAAGACAAAGAAAATAAAGAAAAAACATTATCTCTGTGGACGCTTTTGCTTAAAAAGCATGACTTCTGAAAGACAGTTATAAAAAATGGTTACTTGCCCGTTTTATTGTTCTTTGAGATGTGATTGCACACATGTATTCCACTCAGGGATGTATGTGTCTAGCGTGCCAGAGCCAGAGAGTTTTCTGCAGCAGAACCAGTCAGAGCAGCATATGTGCCTTGCACACTGCCGTGGCCCCTGCCAAGGTTATACAAAGGTGGCAATGCCCTAACCTGGCCTCAGATCCTTCACATCGAAACATAGCAAAACGGGATCCAGGGGGGATGGGTCCTGGAATACCTGTATACTATAGCATCTCTAAGAACAACAGCTGAAGAGGTTACTTATCTGTCTTATTTCTTCTTCAAGCGGTTGCACAAGTATGTTCCACTCAGGTGACTCACAAGCGAGTACCGTTAGGTGGTGGGGCTCAGTGTCTACTTAAACATGGCCTTCCCAAAATTTGCATCAATCTTTGAAGCAGTTGTGATGATATAATGATGAATGAAGGCACAGAGGACCAAGTGGCAGCCCTATAAACATCCAGTATTCAAACATCCTTTAGAAAAGCCACCAACGTAGCATGAGCATTCATTGACCGAACCAACAGTCTTTGTGGCAGAGAGGTGTTTGCCATGGTAATACAGGAATTAATCCATCCAGAAATTGTCTGTGCAGTAACTGCTTGACCTCTCATTCTATCAGCATAAAAAATAAAGAGCCGGGGAGAAAGCCTGTCCAGATAAAAGGTTAATGCTTACATTCCATTCAAAGTATGTAGACATTGTTCATCCTTATGTGACTGTGATTTTGGGAATAAAACATGGTACGTATATTGTCTGGTTCCAATGAATAACTGATACCACTTTGGTTAACACCTTCAGATATGGCCTCAAAGCCATTTATCTCTGAAAAATACCACTTATGGCAGGGGTGGCCAAACTTACTGACCCTCCAAGCCACATATGATAATCTTCAGAAGTTCCAGAGCCAGACGCACCTATCAGGGCTTGGGGCTCTTGCTCTGTGGCAGGGTGGTGGGGCTAAGGATTCTCGCCTGCAGGAACTGCACCCCACCCCGCTCAGTTCCCATTGGCCGGAAACCAGTGCTCAGGGCCAGGGCAGCGTGTGGAGCCCCGTGGCCCCCCTGCCTAGAAGTCGGACCCACTGCAGGCCGCTTCTGGGGCACAGTGTGGTGTCGAGACAGGTAGGCGCTAGCCTGCCTTAGCCAGGCAGCACCGCCGATGGGACTTTTAATGTCCCCGTCAGGAGTCCTGACCAAAATGACTCAGTGCCTGACATGCTGCGATCCAGTACTGGGTCGTGACCCAGTACTGGGTCATGACCCGAAGTTTGAAAAATGCTGATCTAGAGAGAGAGGCTCTATGTTTCAGAGCAGTTCAAAGTTATCAGCAGCAGAAGGGTCCAGGATGCCCCAGATGCCTCTGATCCCAGTGTAAAGAATGCTTTGTAGTGGTGTGGAAACTGAGGCAGGGAAATGTGTTTAGGGTTTATTATTTTTGTATAGATTTGTGTATTTTTCATGCTATTAAGTAAAGAGCAATTTTTTTCCGAGTCTGCGTGTGTTATGTAGTACAGTGGTTCTCAAAGCCGGTCTGCCGCTTGTTCAGGGAAAACTCGTGGTGGGCTGGACCAGTTTGTTTACCTGCCGCGTCCGCAGGTTCGGCCGATTGCAGCTCCCACTGGCCACGGTTTGCCGCTCCAGGCCAATAGGGGCTGCAGGAAGGGCAGCCAGCATGTCCCTTGCCCCGCACTGCTTCCCGCAGCCCCCATTGGCCTGGAGTGGCGAACCGCGGCCAGTGGGAGCTGCAATTGGCCGAACCTGCGGACGTGGCAGGCAAACAAACTGGTCCAGCCCGCCACGGGCTTTCCCTGAACAAGCAGCGAACTGGCTTTGAGAACCACTGATGTACTATACCTATCATGTGCCCTTGAACAGTTAACCAGTGGATTCAGAATGCCCAAACTGACGGAGTTCTGGCAGAGAGTGTGTTTAAACTTTGGGGAAGTTTGGGGAATCAGCACTGTTTCAAGGAACTAGACTGCAGAGGTCTCATCTCTTAGGAGGGGGTACTAGAAAGAAGATTCCAAGGTAGGGGCAAGGCATGGATTCTGTTCAGACTCAAGGTTTAAAGCACATACAGATTCAGCATCTGAATCAGTCTTTTGAATATCCAAAGACAGATTGTGAGGGTACATTTTCTATTTTTTAATGCACACAAAATTGTAAACATTTGCTGGCTAAATCAATGTATTATATTCTCTACTCTGTGTATTAAAAGAGAGACTCTACTTTGCAAAAGTATCATATTCTTTTAGAGATGAGTCAAAACAAAACCTGTGATCTGGGTTTAGAATAGAATTTGTGACTTCACTCCCTTTTATAATGTGATGTATTTGAGTACCTCAGACATCAGAAATATTCCAGTCCACTGTTAAGAGTTCTGCCCATTAGAGAGACATGAAGCCTGGGTTGGGCTTATTTTTTATTAAATATGCTCCTCTTTCACTAGTCAAGTTGCCCCTTTATTCTTCTTAATGGTGTAACTAAAGCAGCCACAATGGCTGGTAAAAAGCAACACACTTTTGAATTTTGATTTTTAAGTTAAGCTCCCCCTTGCACTCATCTCCAACCCTGTGTCTGGTGTCTTCTCTTCTTCCATCATATTAAGTCTTATGCAACCTGGACTGGAAACTCCTTGTGGCAGTGACTACAAGTCACAATCTGATATCACTTACACTGGTGAGAATGAGTTTTACAATTGAGATGAAAATTGTCTGTATCTTATTTGCCTGTATAGTGTCAACAACATATTTAATGCTGTTTACATTAACTACTACTACTACTGCAACTAATAGCAGTAAACAATTAAGTATTCCAGAGTTTGCCTTTATTAACAGGTCAAAGCATATTCAATTTATAAGTCATATTCAGATAATCTCTTAAATTACTTAGCAAGGAATTCTTACATCTCTGTAAGACATTATACATTTTAGATTTAAGGTTTTTATGAGAAGTGGAGACAGACTGGACTCATCACACATTGCCCTGGGGTATTCAGCTGCAGTAATTGTGTTGTCTTCTTCAAATGACATCTCTGATGTGGACATTATCAACCATCACCTTCCATCTTTTGAAGTTGCAACAGTGTTGGAAAACTTCCACTCTCCTTTGGATATCAGTCCGCCTCATGACATTTCTGACATAACTGGCACTCTTTCTTCCTCTTCCTGGTTTGCCTGTGATCTTTCCTGATGTCATGAGTGCTGGAAACATGTCACTTTGTGATCGGCAAGCTATGTGTCCAAAAAAGAGGTTATTCTTTTATCTAGGGTCATAAGTAATTGTACTCTTTTAAAATTTATCCTTCTCAGCACTTCTTCATTTGTAGTTTTAGTTATCCAGCTAATTTTTAACATTCTTCTATTACACCAAAACCTGAATGTTCTGAGTCTCCTCCAAGTGTCCTTTTTAAGCATCTGTCTCTCACATCCGTACAGGAGAGCTGACCATATGTAGCACTTCAGCAATCAAGTGCAAATATGCACTTTTAACCTTCAACAACACAGAAGTCTTTGGAAGTTGTTCTTCATCATCTCTTCTGTTTCTTGTTATTAGACTCCCTAAATACGGGAACCTATTCACTTATTCCATCATTCAACCATTGCCTACCTTGTGCTCACTTATTATAAGACCTTCTCTTCCTAACGTTGATCCTCATTCTGTATTTCTTGCTGACACTGTTTACAGTAATACACAAGTTCTGAAGTTCTTCCTTAGTTGAAGCAATGCAAACTAGGTCATTAGCATATCTTATGTTGTTGATGTATATGCCATTGACATGATGCCCTGGTTGGTGTCTTCTAAACTTTCCCTCATTATAACTTTTACATATATGTTAAATAGTTGTGGAACTAAAAAGCAACCTTGATGGGCACCTGAAACTGCAATACTCACAGTTCATAGTTAATTTGGATTGCGGTTTTCTGTCTCCAGTATAGCTTTTTATTAATTGTATATCTATATGAGAGTTAATATTACATTCTTCAAGAGTAAGAATAATCTTGTCATGTTGGAATTTATCAAATTCCACATATAAAATTTCCTTTCGCACTTCTTCCATGCTCACAAAAGATCCTCAGGGCAAAGATTGCCTCCCTCTTGCCTATTCCTGGACAGAAACCAAACTGACTACTACTAATTCTGTCTCCAGATGGAGAGGTATTTATGTGCCAACAATTTTCAACAAAACTAAGTGTGTGGCTTATCAAGCTTATAGTTTGCAGTTGTTCACATTCTCTAGCATTAACCACCTTTGGTAGAGGAACAAAGACTGACCTCTTGAAGTCCTCCAGAAATTCTCCTGGTATGTATGTTTAAAAAGGCATTCTAGCATTTCAATTGCAATACCATCCTCCCCAGCCGCTTTTCCTCAGTTTATGCTTTTTAATGTTCTTTCTAGTTCCCATATTGTAAAATGTGTTGCTTTTTCTTCTCCTCTTTTGATGTCTATATGTCCTAATTTTTCAAAATCATCAAAAAGTTCCTTCATGTATTCCATCCACATTTACAGAACGATGATGTTTTCATAGCATAGCCTCCCATCCTTAGTTCCAATGCAGCTCAGCTCTTTTCTTGACTTCTTTATTTGTCTCATAATTTTTTGTGGTGTTATGAATCTTTGTAGTTCTTTCTGGTTTCATATTCTTTGATTTCATCACATCATAACTATGTACAACCTGTTTTTTCCCCTGTGTCGGGTTGCTCTCCTTATCACTGGATGGGCCACCTTCTGGTGATTCTGGGGATTAGCTTGGTCAGGCCAAGATTACCCCATCCTTGGTCACCCCATCCTGAGGTTATGCCCCATCAGTTTCTCCCCTGCAGCCCCTCTCTTGCTCTCAGGAGCTGCAGCTGTCCTCTTTGTGACTCAGCCGTCCGGCCAGGTCACTATTGTAGTTTTCCATCCCGGGGGAGTGTATCAAGGTTCCTGCTCTCCAGCAGTCTCTCAGGAAGTCGTCTGCTTCACTGCTTTACAGTACCACTCCCACAGCAGCTGGCAGTGAACCTGGGCCTACCCTCTACTCTGGGTTCTAGCTCAGAGACCCTCTACACAACAGCTAAGGTCCGTTCCCTGCAACTTGCTGCCTTTCCCTGAGCTTCTTCCATATCTCCTGGCCCTCCCCACTCCTCTGTCGAACCTCCTCCCAGGGAGTAACTTTAGGCAACTCATCTCTGAAGCCCCCCAAACACACTTCCCTTTTCCCAGGGCGTAACTGTAGACTCCTTCCCGGAAGTCCCTTCTGTTTCCAATTTCCTGTCTTTTGTAGAAGCCCCGCCTGTCCCTCACAGGTGAGCCTCTCTCTAATTAGCTGCCTCCAACCTAAAGCTCCACCATTTTCAGCTTAATTAGCTGATTGGCCCACCTGGCCCAAGTCAGCTCTTGCAGGGCCAGTGTGGGAAGCACACCCTATCAGATTCCCATACCCAATCTTCATGAGTTTTAAAAGATATATACCCTTTAATTACACAACTGAACATAAAGGTGAGGAAAGGCTCTCAGGTAGTTAGCTAAGCCAGTGCAGAAACAGTGCATCAACAGCTAGTCAGCTCAGTGCTTAAGTTAGGGAAACCAACAGTTTCTAGTTTTCCTTACAATTTTTTCTACACTATGTTCTTTATTACTGTCATGATTTTATGCTATTTTTAAAACCAAACTGCTTGCAAATAAAAGTGGCAAAATCTAAATGTCAGACATCTACAATTCTGAATGTGGGACCAATGTAACTTTCCTGTGTTAGTATGGTACGTTGACTATTTGTGAATGCTCACTATTTATCCAACAGATAACAGGCCTTATGCAGCTGTTACAGTATTAATATTAATATGCACAGGTTTCAAGAGTCATTTTAAAAACCTTCTGGAGTGAAAATTCTCCTCTATCTGTTTTGGAACATGTACTAAGCACCTATACTTTACAGTTCTCTTTATAAAACAAACAACAAGATACTACATATCACAGAAAAAACTGAGGAAAAGAAAGTAATTTGGGATGTCTATGTATAGAAAGTGAATCTATTTAACTATACTAGTTCCTAAATCAATTTAGTTAAATCAGTGCAAACCCTGTGTTTGAACTGGTTTAAATTAAAATTGGTTTATGTTTACTTTATAATGACTTCCCTTAATTCATAAACAAACCAAACAGCTTCAAACCATTGAGGAAAGTGAACTGTCAGTTGGTCTAAATAAGCCATCCAACCTAGCCCAAATCCATCCTGGACTATTTGTGTTGATGAAGACTGGTGGGAGCACAGAACCTCCAAAAGAAGACAGAAAGTAACCGCTACCATCATAAAGTTCCCAAAATGTCTCGTGGAAAAGACAAAGACTAAATTATGTCTCATGGTCTGATAATCCATGCTCAATTGGCACTGAGGTAGTGCTATTCTAATATGTGCATTTGGGGAGACAGATACAACAGGTTATGAGCCAAAGTAGTCTTGGGGGTTTGGGTCTGGAACAGATGGGTCCTAA
Organism: Lepidochelys olivacea; assembly: GCF_965140295.1. Lineage (NCBI taxonomy): Eukaryota > Metazoa > Chordata > Testudines > Cheloniidae > Lepidochelys > Lepidochelys olivacea. Next base: position 35,282,001 of record NC_140411.1, on the reverse strand, counting down.
AGTATTAAGCCTGGAATAGAGTTTGCTATGTTCTGTTTAATACTTCTGATCATAAAACCAAATCCCAGAAAGGGTGTAATGTTTAATTTGTACAAAGTATACATTGCCTTTTGCTGTAGCAGGGCCGGCGACTCCCCCAATGTACAGGAATTCATTTAACCAAGTAATAATTCCAAATAGTTTGAATATTAATGGACTGTACATTGTAATGCAAAATGCCTGACAAAGTTGGCTGAAGTTTTTACTGAGCATTAGAATTGCTCTAGATTTAAAAAATTTCTTACTGTTTATGGACAGCAATGCAAGCCTTATTTGGTTTGAGTTGCACTAATCTGTACTACATAAGAAAAGGGTGCCGATATATACAGAGAACTGTTGTATTTACCACTGTGAAACAGCAAAAAAATAGAGAAGAGGCAGCATTTTATACTAAAACATATTTCCTAGGATATCCTATTAGCAAAATTATTTCCAATATCTTTTAGTTGTAAATGCAAGTTTCACTAAAAGGGGTGTGATGCTGTATGACTGAAATATGACCATTTATATAATTAATATTGTCACTGTTTAGACAACTGCAACAAAATTTGTACAAAGTATATAATGTAAGGTGTCAACAGAAGCGATATGATTTTCTAACTAAAATTATCCTGTTTAAATCCATGTATCATCACTGTAGCTGAAGTTATGAATATTGGCTATAGATCTGTATCCCAAATGTGTTTGTTCCTACGGTAACACTCACCAAGTATAATTTACAGTGAAGCCAGACCTCTTTGTATTGATGGCCCATGAAAGGCAACTGACTCTCACAATGGTCCATAGAAGAAACTCATTCCGCCCAAGATGGCTGTTCCTGCAGATACCTTGGCCTGCAAGTGACCAATGGCTGCCTCTAGGAGTCAGCAAGCCATGTAAGGGCATGTGATTTGCTCATTTGACTGTGCACTCCATCTTGTGCCTGTGACTTTCCACAAGTAGACTGTGAGCTTTGTTTGGGACAGTAAAATTCCATTCACATGGCAGAGGATATAAAAGACCCTAAATAATCTCCAGTTGCCTCTTTTCTGCTCAGATTCTCTAGACTATGGACTTACAACTAAAAGGCGCATTCAAATCTATGAACTGAGGACCTTCCAAGCTTTTGGAAGTTACCAGAGACTTTAGAAGCCAACAGTCTGTAACATCACTGCTACAAACCTGAGATAAGAACTTTGCAATTATTGTATGTATATGATCTATTAACCATTTTAACTGTCTTCTTTTCTCTTATAAATAAACCTTTAGATTTTAGTTACTAAAAGATTGGCAGCACCGTGATTATTGGATAAGATCTGAGTTATACATTGACCTGGCTATGTGACTGATCTCTTGAGATCAGAAGAACCTTTTGTTTGATAAAATTCGTTTTCAATAACCACTCATCAGAAACTCTAGTGTCTGTGTGGTGAAATACATCCTGGAATGCCTAAGGAGATTGCATTTTTGACTTCTTGTTAACCAGTGTGATGAGACAGAAGTTTACTTTTGTTACTGGCTTGGTATATCTAATCATAGAATAACTACCAGTTCGGAGTGGATCTGCCCTATTTCTCAGCAGTTTGACCTGAAACTGGCATCCTCAGCTGTGACCCACTGAGGCACGTTGATGGGGGTGGAAAACGATTTATACATTTTTAAGGGATAATATGAATGATTTGGCTTGTGAGATATTATGAGATTTGAGCTGGAAATGCTATTCCAGGATCATTAATTCTACCATCTTTGTATATCCTTCATAGAGAAAGATCAGCTAATGTGCATAATATGCTCAGAAGTCCCCACTGATTCTTAAAGCCAATATTTTTTAAAGTTTTCATTCTGAAAAGCCAGTTATGTTTTCCTTAAAATAGTAATATTTGTATATTTCAGGATAGTTGAGTAGTTTGGGAGTTTTGTTTTACTATTTATCCTAATGTCAATAAAGAATTGTGCATACTTAGCACCTCTCAGGCCTTAGTACTCATCAAAGGTGCCAGAGTGATAGCCCTAAAGGTAGAATTCATTTTTCTGGGCATGATGGCTGCACTGCCAATGTCTTTAAACTTCTAGGTATAAGAAAGTAGCTCTGTTTTAATTCTTGGACTCTCTCCTTACCCTACTACTTAAGAAACCAATTAACATAGCAGTTGTTTGTAAGGCAGATAGCTAACCACTAAGCAACATATCGACAATTTAGTACAAAGGGCACTAACAGCCTTTAAATGGTAACAACATTTGGTGCTAAAACCCTGAACCAGTTTTGAACTATAAGTGACCAGAAGGTGAAAGGTTCCCTATTTGATTAGGAATCCCCTGAAGCATCTAATCTACTCTTGTGACAATTTTAAACAAACCAAACAAAAGGTGAAATGTATATACGTATCTGAATTTAGCCGACTTTTGTTCAATGTCATAGTTACAGAGTAAGGATTTATAATGCTTAGTTAAGTGCATAATTTCTTTTTTCAAATATTAACTTACCTTCTGGTTTAATAAAGCACTTGCTAGACTTTGTACTTCAGAACTCAATAGTGAGGTGCCTCTGATGACTTTACTGAGAGCTGCAAGTGACTGATGGACATTTTGCACTAGGAGAATGGCATTGAATTGTTCAAGAATAATGAATGATAAGATTGGGGATCCTTGTTGCTCAGTAGGAGGAGACACCTTCTGATGAATCAGGTTGGAGTTCTAAAAAAAAGAACGTAGAATGCTCAATTAATAAACTCAAAGTGATAACCATATTATTATCCTACATATTGGTTTCTTTATACTCTCATTCATGATTATTTACTATTTGTAGTATAGAAGTCCATAGTAGTATTGTGCTAGGTGTTGCACAAACACAATGGTAAGAACAGTCCCTTCACTGAAGAGCTTACAATCTAAACAGACAAGGAAGACAAAGAGTGGAAAGAGAAACAGAAGCATACAATAACTTGCCTAAAATTATAACAGGTCAGTGGCCAAAGCAGATATACAACTTAAGTCTCCTGACTCCAAGTCCAAGGTCCTATCTGCTGGACTTTTGTGTCTTTTTAATGTGAGACAGGATGTACAGGACATATATTTCATTGTGTATATACAGTCTTATTAATACTTTTCTCTTCAGTATTTTTCTCTGTCACTGTATCTTTATTTTTTATAATACAATGAAAGGTTTTACTATGGAGATTCTTTATGACAATGTTAAAGTGAAAAGGAGTACTTGTGGCACCTTAGAGACTAACCAATTTATTTGAGCATAAGCTTTTGTGAGCTACAGCTCACTTCATCGGATGCATAAAGTGGAAAATACAGTGGGGAGATTTATATACACACAGACCATGAAAAAATGGGTGTTTATCATACACATTGTAAGGACAGTGATCACTTATGATTAGCTATTACCAGCAAGAGAGTGGGGTGGGGGGAGAGAAAACCTTTTGAAGTGATAATCAAGGTGGGTCATTTCCAGCACATTTCCAGGAGTTAACAAGAATGTCTGAAGAACATTGGGGGGGGGGGGAAAGCAGGAATACATAAGGGGAAATAGTTTTACTTTGTATAATGACTCAGCCACTCCCAGTCTCAATTCAAGCCTAAGTTAATTGTATCCAATTTGCAAATTAATTCCAATTCAGCAGTCTCTTGTTGGAGTCTGTTTTCGAAGTTTTTTTGTTGAAGGATAGTCACTTTGAGATCAGAAATCGAGTGACCAGAGAGACTGAAGTGTTCTCCGACTGGTTTATGAATGTTATAATTCTTGACATCTGATTTGTGTCTATTTATTCTTTTACGTAGAGACTGTCCAGTTTGACCAATGTACATGGCAGAGGGGCATTGCTGGCACATGATGGCATATATCACATTGGTAGATGTGCAGGTGAACGAGCCTCTGATAGTTTGGCTGACGTGATTAGGCCCTATGATGGTGTCCCCTGAATAGATATGTGGGCACAGTTGGCAATGGGCTTTGTTGCAAGGACAGGTTCCTGGGTTAGTGGTTCTGTTGTGTGGTGTTTGGTTGCTGGTGAGTATTTGCTTCAGGTTGGGGGGCTGTCTGTAAGCAAGGACTGGCCTGTCTCCCAAGATTTGTGAGAGTGATGGGTCGTCCTTCAGGATAGGTTGTAGATCCTTGATAATGCGTTGGAGAGGTTTTAGTTGGGGGCTGAAGGTTATGGCTAGTGGCGTTCTGTTATTTTCTTTGTTGGGTCTGTCCTGTAGTAGGTGACTTCTGGGTACTCGTCTGGCTCTGTCAATCTGTTTCTTCACTTCAGCAGGAGGGTATTGTAGTTGTAAGAATGCTTGATAGAGATCTTGTAGGTGTTTGTCTCTGTCTGAGGGGTTGGAGCAAATGTGGTTGTATCGTAGAGCTTGGCTGTAGACAATGGATCGTGTGGTGTGGTCTGGGTGAAAGCTGGAGGCATGTAGGTAGGAATAGTGGTCAGTAGGTTTCCGGTATAAGGTGGTGTTTATGTGACCATCGCTTATTAGCACTGTAGTGTCCAGGAAGTGGATCTCTTGTGTGGACTGGTCCAGACTGAGGTTGATGGTGGGATGGAAATTGTTGAAATCATGGTGGAATTCCTCAAGGGCTTCTTTTCCATGGGTCCAGATGATGAAGATGTCATCAATATAGCGCAAGTAGAGTAGGGGCGTTAGAGGACGAGAGCTGAGGAAGCGTTGTTCTAAGTCAGCCATAAAAATGTTGGCATACAGTGGGGCCATGCGGGTACCCATAGCAGTGCCGCTGATTTGAAGGTATACATTGTCCCCACCAGGTTTGCCGTGACATTATCGGGGATAATGATTCTTGACGGCTTGTAGTCCATCTTTGTGTGGAATGTTGGTGTAGAGGGCTTCTACATCCATAGTGCCCAGGATGGTGTTTTCACGAAGATCACCAATGGACTGTAGTTTCCTCAGGAAGTCAGTGGTGTCTCGAAGATAGCTGGGAGTGCTGGTAGCGTAGGGCCTGAGGAGGAAGTCTACGTAGCCAGACAATCCTGCTGTCAGGGTGCCAATGCCTGAGATGATGGGGTGCCCAGGATTTCCAGGTTTAGGGATCTTGGGTAGGAGATAGAAATCCCCAGGTCGGAGTTCCAGGGGTGTATCTGTGCGGATTTGTTCTTGTGCTTTTTCAGGGAGTTTCTTGAGCAAATGCTGTAGTTTCTTTTGGTAACTCTCAGTGGGATCAGAGGGTACTGGCTTGTAGAAAGTGGTGTTGGAGAGCTGCCGAGCAGCCTCTTGTTCATATTCCGACCTATTCATGATGACAACAGCATCTTCTTTGTCAGACTTTTTGATTATGATGTCAGAGTGGTTTCTGAGGCTGTGGATGGCATTGTGTTCTGCACGGCTGAGGTTATGGGGCAAGTGATGCTGCTTTTCCACAATTTCAGCCTGTGCACGTCGGCGGAAGCACTCTATGTAGAAGTCCAGTCTACTGTTTTGACCTTCAGGAGGATTCCACCTAGAATCCTTCTTTTTGTAGTGTTGGTAGGAAGGTCTCTGTGGATTAGTATGTTGTTCAGAGGTGTGTTGGAAATATTCCTTGAGTCGGAGACGTCGAAAATAGGATTCTAGGTCACCACAGAACTGTATCATGTTCGTGGGGGTGGAGGGGCAGAAGGAGAGGCCCAGAAATAGGACAGTTGTAAGAATGCTTGATAGACAGACTTACACGGCTGCTACTCTGAAAAATGTTAAAGTGGAAGCACTAATTCAGAATGGAATATGGACTCCGTTTTTAAAAATTAATGCTATAAGTAGTGAGACTGTTGTATTAAGTAAAGAATATTGTGAAGATCCTCACTTTCCAGTAAGAAAAGATAAAATATCAGGGTTTTTTTTTTAATAGATTACTTTAGACAGCTGCCATTTCAATCAAATAAAACTTGCAATTTCAGGCATATTGTCACTTCTTTTATAGAATTCAAAGTCTATTTAGTGCAGTAGTGGGGTCGTGGTTCCAGTAATACAATTTCTAGTGCTTACTGGCCCATATGTGCCTCTCACTGAAGCACTGTCTTTTATTTAATATAGTTATTACACATATACAATGACTGTATATGAAGCTTTATTTTTCTAAATTGTTTATAGCATTTTTTCTGTAGACAACCAATTTTCCCCCATCAGGACATTTCTATTAAATAATAACAGAAATACTGTTTTCATTGTTCTTATTCTTTCTTTTCACCTTCCCTGTCCATGCTCACTTCTCCCTCTCTTCCGCCCCCCTCCCTCTGATTTTCATTTTCAATGGAAAGCAGCTCAGAGACAAATGACACTGCCAGAAGAAACTCTTGGGGACTGTGGAAGGTCTGCTGGCATGATCTCCTTCACTCCAAGGAATGGGATGTTCCTGGCAGTGCTGGAAGAATCATGATCCTGCAGAAAATAGTCAGGAGAGAGAAATCAAAGATATTGGTTTTCCTTGTGTATTCCACATTCAATTGAGTACCCATACCCTCATGCTCCTTTTACAAGCTTCTTTCTTCAGAAGTACACCTTCTTTCATACATTGTGCTGGGATAGTTGTGGGAAGGTTAGCAATTGTTAATGGTTTATACAAATGTTCAGTTTTCTAGGGGTTTTGTTGCTGCTGCTTTTTTTTTTTTTAAATTTTTTCTGTTTCAACAACTCCAACATTGGAGTTGTAGTGAGTGCAACATGGATGTAAACATTGTTCTTTTTTCTTTTCTACTATTAACACCGCCAAGATCAGTCCAACAAATGAAAGGTGTATTAGTCTATTCATAGATTCCGAAGCCAGAACATTGGTGAAACATCCAATTATGATTTTAAAATTGTCAGTGATGGAGAATCCACCACTTGTTAAATGTAAATCTTATTTCCAGTCTGAATTTGTCTAGCTTCAACTTCCAATCATTTGATCATGTTATACCTTTCTCTGCTAAACTGAAGAGCCTATTAAATATTTTCTCCCATGTAGATACTGATAGACTGTAATCAAGGCACCCCTTCTCTTTGTTAAACTAAATAGATTGAGCTCCTTGAGTCTATTAGCTAAAGTGAAGTTAATTAAACTAGGCTGATTTACACAAGCTGACGATTAGGCCCAGAACTCTTATATCTTATGAAAGTGGAACTTTCAGTCATGCCTTGTGAAGCAGAAACCTCTTTCACGTGGCTAAGAAGTGGTACTGGTATCAATTGCTCCTCCATTGTAAGAAAAGCTTCATGGGGAGGGTATTAATCAAGCAACAAAGGAAAGAAGAAAAACTCAGAGGGATAAAATAAGACAGAGGAAACATATATGAAAGTGTATTTATAAGGATAACAGGTAAGTAAAATGGAGGTATTCCTATTAAAACTTGCCAGTCTATTTCCTAGTACAGTGCCGTAAATATACTTAACAGTATTTAAGTGTATGCTGGGGAAAGAAAGGGTACAGGCTGGGCTGATAGGTACTGATTCTCAGCCTTGAAGATTTGTTCAAGATGATCATGATATTTAATATAAGTTGGGGGATGCTTGGATCTGAGTTTTTGGGTTTGGATCATTTTAACTACAGAAGCCACTTGCAAAGTTCAGGTCTGGGTTCAGAATTTGAGTATCCTCAAAATTCTCTAGTATTTGCAATTGGGATTTTGATGTAGGTCCAGCTCTAAAAATCATGTTTGGCCCTGAATTATGAGAATCAGAAAATTCCACTTCTGTAAGGAAAGTGAGAAAATTGAAATTCAAATAGGCTATAGTAAGAGAATTACATGGTGTAAATCTGTAATACAGATTTTACTAAAACAAGGTTTTAATGCTCTAGTTTTAAAGCAACTAATTACCTCTTCCTCTTCAATAATGAATGTTCTTAACTTTTCACAACTTTGCAAATCACTCTTAAGTAAAGCCATTAACAGAAAATTACTTCTGACATAATTTTCTAAGGATCTTGATTGTTTAAAAATGATGCAGTGCAATCATATTACTAATAGATAATGAAATAGAAAATGGAACCAGCAAGAATAAAAGACTCTACTTAAACCATTACCTTATATCAATCAGAATTTATCATTCAATATGTAGGCATAGAATAAGATTAGACATTTAACTAGGTGGTAAATACGTGATATCTCTAGATGACGTATTCTGATTTTCATTGTGCTTGGGCGCTAAAATAAGGAAATAAAATTAGGTTTATTGAGTTCTCAAGATCAGTTATATACCATATGAAAAAGTGGTTTTCCTTTCCAGTATATTTACTGAATGATTTCAGAAGATATATCAATCTTGCTATAATTACAACTCTAATGAATACTAATAATAGTTTATTTTTATCTTAAAAAGTTTCAGTTTTATAGTTTATTCTGTGCTATGATGTATACAATCTACCTAATACATTATGCTGAAATATTTGTAGCGTTGTGTTTTATGGAACAAGGCACAAACTAAGTTACTTTTCCAAGTAGTTATCTCTCTCCTAGAAGATGAAAAAGTATGTATACTACATTTGATTTCATACTGACCTTCCCTACGAAACACAGGAGAGCTAATATTCTGGTATTAGTTTTTCACAATTTAAATGTAAAATGAAAAGTCTTAGAGATATTCATGTTTTCAAATACCCACTGTCATCTTTATTTCACACTTTTGTTTTGAGTTTATTTTAGAGCTATTCACAATTCAAATTTATTCATCACTTGACTTATTATCTTGAGGGATATTACCAGTTTGTAAATATTATCGTACATGCAGATTATTACCCAATCCATATTTCTGAAGCAACTGTTCTGAGATAATGAACTCAACTCATAGTAACAATATACTGAACTGAATCTTAAACATGGGATGAATATACTTTATAAAATATGTTCAATAAGCCACATATACCTCAAAATCACTATTTTGCTAATTTGCAAAATATTTTTGTTCACATGATCATTTTCCACTGATTTCCTAAAGGTAAAAATCAGAGAAGTACCCACGGTGAAAGTGACTAAAGGCCCTGGCTTTGTTTAAATTAGATCAAATCAACTTCTAAATCTGCTTTGCAGTCCAGGTGACTGTCTGCTTTTCTATTTCATCTGTGCTCGCAAGCACTACAAGTCCAACAGGATCCTTGAATGTCACTGGTCTCAAGCTCATAATGCAACTAAAAGATCTGTAGGGCCATTACTGGGAAAAGAATAAAGGGACAGGGAATCATGGTTGCCAACAAATGGAATAAAGGTCTTCAATAGACTATTAAATAAAGTTGGTTATTGTTGAGAAATCTGTATAATAAATGCCCAGTATTTGAAAATTTGGCTTTATTTATATACTTCAGATTTCATATCAATTATGAAACAATTATATTATAGTTTACTTTTTAACTTTAATATATTTTGTGTCCCCCAACCCACTGAATCTATAAATCTAGACTTATATGAATTTTCATGATTCAACATTGTGCATGATGAAGAAATACTTCTGGATTCTCCGGCTTAACGTAGTTCATTGTTTTTATTCAATATTCAAGTACAACATTCAGGCTCTATTGCTTCCTTCACATAGAGGATCCTATCTTATTAAGCACTTCCTAAAAGTAAGTTCTCTAGTTCCTAGACATTACCCAATTCAAAGCATACTCTAAGCTTCCCAACAAAGGGTGTGTCTATCATAACAATCTTCTACTATTCCCTGGCAAAACATTACCCTTTTCCCCATGTCATTCATATCCTGGGCTCTGGGATTCCCCAGGAATCTCAAAAACACTTTGTTATCACATGCATTTTGCCCGTATTCTAGTGCATCACTGGTGAATTTACAGCAGCAATGTCTGAGAACTAAACAGCTCACCACAAGAAAATAGTGTGAGCAACCTGTTTTCCCTTTCAATTTTCTGTTCTTTACGACTACTCACATGGGGAGGAGTCAGAAATGCATGTGAAAATTAGACATGAGAGGTGAAGTGGGCAAGTGGAGCAACTTGGAAAGAACTGCTGAAGTTAAGTGTGCTCTTTCTAATCCAAAACAATTAGGGTATATTTGTACCTTTAACCTCAAATACCATTTTATGTGTTTCATATCCAACTGTGCATCATCAACCTTTCTAACCATCTTTGATACCTGCAACATTGCTTCTATTTCACCTTTTGCTGAAATCTCCACAGTTATACGGCTTTCCCTTCACCCTCTCCCCTGGTTCTTGTCACGCAGACAGAAAGCAGAAGATCAGAATTCCAATGCAGGCAATGCAATGTTTATTGGGGTTAGTTTCAAGCAAGCATATCCATAGTTCTGATGCCTCAGAGCCTTGTTTCCCAGTGTACCATTTGTCCCCCTCCTTAACAGGCATAAATATAGCTGTTAATACACGTCCTTGGTCCTACCTCTTTCAATTTATGGTCATAAATGGTTCAGTTTTGTGGGGTTGTGAGTCTGGGGTCTTCATCCCACCTGTTTTGTATCCCTTGGGAGGGGTAAGGAGTAAGGCTGTGTACTGGCCAAGGCCAGGCTTTTCTTTGGCTTTTAGTGTTTCTTATGCCTCCCCCCCCACCCCCTTGCCACTGCTAACTGGTTGCTTGACCTTGGCTTGACAGAGGAGCCAGGCAGCCTTTCAGTGTATGCTTGTATATTACACTCCCACCATGCCGGTAACACTTTAAGTGTTCTTATGTTAAACATGTTAACTGTTCTTATCTGTTCCCATTATACTAACAAACCCATCTGGCCAGGCAAAACCAACACACACAGTGTCTTTGTCCTTTGTTGACACATATTAGTATAAAATATAAAAGTATATACATATAAAAATATCAACAATCAAATGGAAAACCCAAAATTCTATCTCAAGAAAAAATACAGGACTGAATCTTACATTATTACTAGCACTCCTAACATCCACCTAAACTCCATATCCTTTCATCTAAACTATTCCAACTCCTTTATCACCTCCCTTCAGCTATTCTTTTTCAGATGTGTATGAAGTAGGATAATGAAATTGCTTCCCTACCGAAATAACTTCACTGGCTCTGCACTGACTTCAAGATCTAATTTATATTTTTTTCTTATTTTATAACTTAACATTGATATATTGTAATTCATAGAATACACAGAAATGTAGGATTGAAAGGGACCTTGAAAAGTCATCAAAGTTCAGCCTCATGGACTGTGGTAGGACCAAGTAAATCTAGACCATTCCTGACAGGTGTTTGTCCAACCTGTTTTCAAAAACTTCCAATGATGGGGATTCCACAACCTCCCTTGGAAGCCAATTCCAGAGGTAAATTACCCTTATAGTTAGAAAGTTTTTCCTAATATCTAACCTAAATCTCCCTTGCTGCAGATTAAACCAATGACTACTTGTCCTAACTCCAGTGGAAGTTTTTATAACAGCCCTTAATATATTTGAAGACTGTTATTCGGTCTCCCCTCAGTCTTCTTTTCTAGCTCTTTCTCTGCTAAGTAGAGGACCTATTTCCCCCATCTTTCTCTTGCTCCTAAGTCATATAATACTACCCCCAAATAGATAGGCTGACCATACTTCCCTATGCTGAATACGGGACACCTCATAAAATTACTCGTATTCAAGCGAGTTCAACAGCAGTCAGTCAGAACTATGCAGTACAAATGTTAAAATTAACATCAAGTTGACCGAGCCCCTTTAAAAAGAAATACTGCGCAGTTGGATTTTTTTTATTTGCCTTCTTATTCTTTAAGGCTTTAAGGTTCACACGGGAAGGGGTGACACACACACACACACCCCTCCCCCCCACACACAGGGAGAGGTGACACAAACACACTCCTGTACACCTCTCTCATACGGGGGAGAGGGGATGGGTTGACTGACCGACCTGACTCTCCCTGTCTAGTGTTCTTTGCCCTCCATGCCTGGCTGGGTCCCCGGGAAAGACCCACCTCTCCTGCTACCTGGCGCCGTGTCTTCCCGAGGCAACATGTGGTGGGGGCATGCAAGGTCACATGCCCCCCCCCCCAGATTTCTGCCAGGGTTCACACCACAATGTGGTCAGCAGCAGCCTTTTGGCACTGTGAGGAAGGGAAGGGACAGGAGCTACGTTCAGCTGTGGGGGGAGGAGGAGGGGAGCATGACCCAGTCCATGTCTTTGCAGAGCTCATCCCTCCCTCCCCCGCCTCCGTCCCACTCCGCTGTGGCTGGAAACAGCTTGTCCCTTCCTGCCCACACAGTATTGAAAGGCAGCTAACACCTCCAGGCTGCTGCTGGTCACTGACATAACCCAGCTGCCTCCTGTCCCATGGCTACAGCACAGGCAGGAAGGGGTTAAGCCTGAAGGATGCATTGTGAACCAGGGCCCAGTGAACATGACTGCAGGGGCTTCAGCGAACCTGGCCAGACAAGCTGAAGCTTTACCCTGCCACCAGCCTTGCACACCCACCCACAGGGTTGACCATTGGACACCACCACTGATGGGTGGATGACTGGCAAGCAGGAATCCAGCCAGCAGCAGGACCCACCAGTGTTGGGGGCAGGAGGGAGAGAAGACAGAAAATATAGGACAATTTGCCCGTTTTTAAGAAAAAGTCAGGACATCTGCAGGAAGGCTTAAATACTGGACTGCCCCTTTAAAAACAGGGTGTCTGGTCACCCTACAAATAGCTCAGTGGTTTGAGCATTGAGGTGCTAAACCCAGGGTTGTGAGCTCAATCCTTGAGGGGGCCATTTAGGGATCTGGGGCAAAAATTGGGGATTGGTCCTGCTTTGAGCAGGGGGTTGGACTAGATGACCTCCTGAGGTCCCTTCCAACCCTGATAGTCTTATTTTAGGGGGGAGGGATAGCTCAGTGGTTTGAGCATTGGCCTACTAAACCCAGGGTTTGCTACCATGTCAGAATCTAAGATTGTGCAGTGACTTAACAATGCCTATTACTCACAACATACGCTGATTCTTCACCAATTTACATACTAGTTTACTAGTTTCATTTAAGAAGTGCAAATAAATCCTATGTGAAATCCTGGCCCCACTGAAATCCATGGGATTTTTCCCATTGACTTCAATGGAGCAAGGATTTCACACTCTAGGACATTACATCAGGCATTGTATTAATTTAACTTTGTTCATGTACTGTATATTTATAGGGAAGAAATGTCTGCTTTTTGGCAGACATAAAAAAGAAGCTTGGTGCTCAGAGAAATATGACATCAAGAGTAATGTATTGTTTAACAATCTACAAAATGTTAAGATAATCATGGCATGGAGATCACATGTGCACACTTGTAGGTTGTGAATAGTTATCACAACCGTTATTTCCAGGACAAACACACGTCAACTGGTCATTTTTATTATGTTCTGGAAGCATCACCACTTTTGTAATTAATAATTATTTTCAAGGCATTTGTAAGTTGGATGGAAACAAAATCCCTTTGGACTAATATTTGGTTCTCTTTCTTGACAGACTATTTTTAAAAATATGATTTACAGTCAATCTTGGTCTGGATAATAATTTAATTGGCTTCTGAAGATTTTTGCTCCTCGTGTCAGGGGTGGGTGCCAGCAGTCCAGCTCAGTGGTTAAAACAGGGCTGAGGGAGACAGGAACCAGAGCCGGGGGCCAAGAGTCATAGCCAAAGTGGGAAACCAGAAACAACAGCCAGGCATTGGAGCCAGGAAGCTTTCTTTGACAGGCTAACAAGCCTTGTGGATGGGGAACAGGGAGGGTAGATGTTGTATATCTTCACTTTAGTAAGGCTTTTGATACTGTCTCACATGACCTTCTCATAAACAAATTAGGGAAATACAACCTAGATGACGTTACTATAAGGTGGGTGCATAACTTTTCCCTCTGTTGCAGACTGAAGATTTACGGGAGTTAACCAAAGCAGTAATCAACTCATCTTCTGCATTTCCAATTCCTATATCTTTATTTAATGCTTGTGGAGCAACCTGATGTTTTTCATCCAGTGATAAGTGGCGAAAGGAATAGAAACCATTTTTTAATTTCTTGGGGTTATTTCTTTGTGTTAATTTTTGTATATTTGCTGGGGAAAGAGTGCTTTTAATTCTGAAACTGTGAAGCTCAAAAACACTTTAAATTGTTTCTCTTCAATGGTTAACCTACATTTGAATTGTTTAAAGGGCATAAATTCATTGTCCTGAAAGCAGCTAATGATAGTACAAAGCCCTTTGATTGTCCACTCTCTGAAATATGCTTGAAACTTATTTATTGCAAGACAGCACAAGATAGGTTGCATGTACTATACTTAAGAATTTCGGTGCCATTTTTGAATAGGAACAGTAAGAAGCTTAGATTTTGTCATGGGGTGGTTCAGAAGTGGCACTGGCGATAATGTAGATAAAGTAATAGGATGTACTGTATGTTGTTCTATGGAAAGCCTTTCAGGTTTTCATTGTAAACGTGGAATACAATGACTTAATTCCAGTGGTATTCTTAGTTGACCAGCAAAACTGAGTAATTTTCATTTAGGATGGAAAAGCTCTCCTTTTTCATTAGGCAACTCCATTGTCAGAAGATTAGTCCTTATTTGTTTCTCTTCTACAAAAGAATGTTAGATACATTTATCATATATTTTTATATGGTTGTGAGAGGGTGGTTTATTTTCATGAGGTGGATGAGGCCCTAGAATGAGGAGTGGGGAGATCCTGCCTTTTAGCTAGACCTTTTGTAAGAGAAGGAAAATGTTTTAAAAATCTGTAAATTCACTGAGACATTAAATCCTGAATATTTAAAACCATTTAGAACAACTCAAGTTCAAAGTCAGGGTGTAGACTTTTCCTGGATACTTACACACCCTATTTACGACTATTTCAGATTTTCCCCATCACTTCAATAAGTTATTGAGATGGGGAAGTGAGGTATGAATGGAGTTCAGATAACATCACTGCAAATAAGGATATTTTTTGTTTAAGTGATCCAGTTTTAATACCACGTCCATCTGGACTAAATTGGATGGTTATTGCTGATACCCATTACAGAGGAAAAGGATAAGATGCCTCTAGGTGTGTTCTTCTGTTCATATAGACTATTCCTAAAAGTTTGCAGTCACATTTAGGAGTGGGAGTGATCTATAAGAAGCACACTGTATAACAAATGCACCAGAGATTTTTCAGAGTTTATTTTGGGCACACTGCCTACCGGGAAATTATCAAAGCAGAATATGGGTTGTGTTTGTGTTTTAAAATTCTGATCTCACTACTGGCTGCCCAGACATTGAAATTTGCAAAGGCTCTCTGCTACAGGCAGTGGTCTTCTGTTTCTTTTGTTACCATATCCCTTTCCCTTCCAAACCGTTCAGTGTCATTCAGGATGCTTTAGCAATTGTCTGCTGGGACAGTGCAAGCTCACAAATGCCTGAGAAGTCCCATAAATAGATTAAGGGAAATAGCTAGTTATTTTTTAGATGTGCTAATAGAGTGGCATTTCACCAATGTAGCAGAAATAGAATATGAAGATATTCTACATAATATGGCCATAATTTTCAAAAGTTTGGAAAAATTAAAATATGGCTCAACTTTGAGTTGGGCACATAAAGCATTTTCAAGGCCATTGTCTAGCACACCTAAGTTGCCAGAGCACAGAGTGCTCAGTAAAATGTTCAGCTGTGAACATGAAGATTTTTGCATGTTCAAAGCTGAATGGAAATGCTGACTAGCTGAACACTTGATATTATAAAGATTTCCCAATACTTCCCATTATAAATCCTTGTTTCTAGCTGCTTATAACTGTGCCAAAATTTAACAATACAGGCTGAAATTTTACGCTGTGGGTATCTGCCTCAGGATGAATTTGTTTGAAATTTTCCCTTTTTTGTCATCTAGAAGAACCAAACTAAATAAAATTACACACATGTTCTTGCAAGGCAATAGTCCATATATCTATGGACATACATATTTTAACTGCACATATTTAAAAGAATTACAGCAATGTAAAAATTCTGTCAGTTCAGGAGAGACAGTAAAAGCATAGATAAAAGGTCACTAATGTCACATGATAATCAAGTTCTTAAATTCTGAAAAAATATTCTCCATCATGAATGTGATTGAAATGATTGAGAATAAATAATCCTATTCAAAACAATGTCAAGTATGTAAAAGCAACATATGTATGGTGATGTCAATTAAATCTGTAAGGAAACATAACAACGAATATGGCAGTGAATGTTCAGTGCGACGATCCAAGAGTGTTTTGTCCCATTGCTGCTTTTATCGAGGAACATAAGAGTGCGGTACAGCTTTCCTAGCACTTATTTTGAAGATATAATTAACAAAAAGGCTACCACTAATTACATGTAAGAACATAGGTCTTTAGAGAAATATGGGATAGTTTAATACAGCTGGTCATTCCATAATCCTAATTAAATTATATAACAAGTGTGTTGTCAGTACAATGCTAATAAAAGGGTTTTAAAATCAATAGCATTACCAGAAGATCTATCCCTATTTTGAATTATGGATACACACTGAACACACATGAGTGAACAGACAAAAACAGTACATACACCAAAAATCTTTTCTATAGTGTTTGGGGTGCCAAAAAATCCTAGATTGTTCGGCAAACAGTGTTTATTTGTGTTCCATCTAAACATTTTCAACTGCTAGACAGACAAAAATAAAGAGTAATTTACCAGATAAGTGATGAAGACTGCCTAGTAAGTAGCCTCCCTTTTAGCCTAACTGGGAAAAATTAGT
Organism: Lepidochelys olivacea; assembly: GCF_965140295.1. Classification (NCBI taxonomy): domain Eukaryota; kingdom Metazoa; phylum Chordata; order Testudines; family Cheloniidae; genus Lepidochelys; species Lepidochelys olivacea. The sequence goes on along the minus strand of NC_140411.1, from coordinate 35,265,375 downwards.
CAAGACATTTATTGGAGTATCCTCTTTTGATCCCTTAGACTGTTCCATGTAGGTAAAACCTTGTATTGCAGGTTGGTGCATAAGTAACATTATGCATAAGGGAAATTGCATACAGTTTCCTTGCCTGTAATTTACTTCCAATTACTTTTAAAAAATAAAAACATTTTTTAAAAGTTGTATTAGTGTATTTCACATTAGTGTGAAACTGAAATTGTAAGCCTTCGTTCACCTAAGTAGACTTTACTTAAATGAGTACTCCATAGATTTCAATGGCGTGCAGGCAGCGTGCAGAGCCCCCGTGGCCATCCATGTGCCCAGGAGCTGGATATGCCAGCCACTTCCAGTAGCTGTGCGGAGCCAGAGCAGGCAGGGAGCTGCCTTACCCCTGCTGTGCCACCGACCGGACTTTTAGAGGTTGAAAACTTGGCAACCCTAATTCAAACACAGAACCACCACAAAACACACACATGTACAAGTTCATGACAAACACAGTCAAATGCAAAAACTTTACATCCACCCCAGCCAAATAACATAATGTGATTAAAAGACATAGGTGTAGTGTAATATCCAAAAGAAAAAAGGATATTAGTGTTAGAATATTGCATTTCAATGCTGTTGCCAGGAATTGGATGTATGTGTTCTGAGTAATTCTATTTAAGAAAAGACAGTTACCTTTTCCTCAACTGGTGTTCTTCTAGGTGTGTGTGCTTGCCATGTGCACCAGTGCCGGAAGTTTTTCCCCTAGCAGTACCCGTAGGGGGGAGCGTCCCCCCGTAACCCCTGGAGTGGCACCTAAGGAGGGCTGCGCTCCCCCCACCCCCAGTTCCTTCTTGCCAGACAACTCCGACAGAGGGGAAGGAGTGTGGGATGTGGAACAGATATGAGCAACACGTCTCGAAGAACACCAGTTACGGAAAAAGTAACTGTCTTTTCTTCTTCGAGTGATTGCTCATGTGTATTCCACAATAGGTGATTCCAAGCTATATCTGTTGGAGGCGGATAGGAGTTCATAAGTTCTCGGGACGGAGTACTGCCCTGCCGAACCTGGCATCATCCCTGGCCTGGGAGACGATCGCATAGTGCGAGGTGAACATGTGAACCGAAGACCATGTGGCGGCCCTACAAATGTCCTAGATGGGGACATGGGCCTGCGCCCGAGTCGAGTGTGCCCTCACGATAGGTGGTGGGGTAGGGGGTGGGGGAACCCCCGCCAGCTCATAACAGAACGGATGCACAAAGTGATCCATTTAGAAAGCCGCTGAGTGGAAATCGGCTGACCCTTTGCACACTCAGCCAAGGCGACAAACAGTTGCGAAGACTTTCTGAACGGCTTGGTCCACTCGAGGTAGAAGCCAGACCTCACCTCACGTCGAGCATGTGGAGACGGCGTTCCTCACTAGTCACGTGAGGCTTGGGGCAGAGGACTGTCAGAAAAATGTCCTGACCCATGTGGTAGGCGGAGACCTTGTCCTTATGAAAAACTGCATACAGCGGTTCAGAGGTTAGGGCCCTGAGCTCCAAGACCCATCTGGCCGACATGATAGCTACCAGGAAAGCTACCTTCCATGGGATGTGAGACCAGGAACATGTGGCCAGTGGTTCAAACAGGACCCCCGTGAGATGAGCCAGCACCAGGTTTAGGTCTCACTGTGGAACCAGGGGCTTGGAATATCGGTAGAGACGGTCCAAACCCTTAAAGAACCGGCCGATCATAGCATGGGAAAACACCATGTGCCCTTGCACTGGGGGATGAAAGGCCGATAGGGCCGCCAAGTGTACCCAGACTGATGAGGGCGCCAGTGCCTGGGTCCTCAGGAGGAGGAGATAATCAAGGATAAGCTGGATCAGGGCAGCCATCAGGGAAACACCCTGGCCTGCTGCCCACCTCGAAAACCGAGACCACTTCGCCACATAGGAGAGGCAAGTGGAGGGCCGTCTACTTTCGAGGAGGATGAGCTGCACCTGCTCCGAACATGTCTTTTCCTCGCCACCTTGCCACTGAGAAGCCATGGCATGAGGTGAAGCGTTGCTAGGTTGGGATGGAGGAGGCAGCCCTGATCCTGAGAGAGCAGGTCTGGGCGGAGCGGCAAGTGGAGCTACCGCCATGGTGGAGCTACCGCCAGCCCTGAGAGGGTCCCATACCAGTGCTGCCTGGGCCACACTGGGGCAACGAGGAGGACCCTTGCTTTGTCCGTCTTTATTTTCTCCAGGACCTTGCTGATCAGAGGGAACAGGGGAAAGGTGTAGAGGAGCTGGCCTGACCAGGACAGGGTAAAGGCATTGGAGATAGCGCCCCTCCCTAGGCTCCCCCGGAGCAGAACCATGGGCATTGTCAGTCCTGCCCAGTAGCAAATAGGTCCACCTGGGGAGTACCCCACCTTCGGAAGAGCTGGTGAGCCACTTCCGGGTGTAGAGACCACTTGTGCTGAGAGGAAAAATTCCTGCTCAAGCGATCCACCCTGACATTCTAGGTGCCCAGCAGGCGGAAGGCTTTTAGGTAGATGTCGTAGGCTATACAGAAGTCCCACAGACTGAGAACTTCGCGGCAGAGGATCGGGCCCCGCCTTGCCTGCTGATATAGAACATTGAGGCCGTGTTGTCCGTGAGGACCCTGACTACCTTGCCCTCCAGGTGTGAGTGGAAGGCCATGCACGCCAGTCGCACCCCCCTGAGTTCCTTGATGTTTATATGAAGGGGTAGGTCTTGTAGAGACCACAGGCCTTGGGTCTGAAAGTTCCCCACATGGGCCCCCCAACCCAGGTCCAACGCGTCAGACACCAGCTCCCACGATGGGACCTTGTCCCTGAATGCCCTTAGAGCATGTTGTTTCAGGCGGACCACCACCACAGGGAGGTGATCACCGAGTTCGGCACGGAGTGGACTTTGTCCATTCTGTCCGTGGCCTGGGAGAACTGCGAGGCCAGCCAGAGCTGGAGGGGCCTCATTCTGAGTCTGGCATGACGGACCACATATGTGCACGCAGACATGTGACCCAGCAGTTGCCGGCAAGCCCTGGCTGTCATCACTGGAACCTTGTGACTGAGTCGATGAGCCCTTTCAGGGTCTTGAACCTGTCTGGTGGGAGAGAGGCCCTGGCCGACGTTGCGTCCAGTAGCAACCCACTAAACTCTATGTGTTGGACTGATACTAATGTGGACTTGGCGTTGTTTATCAACAGGCCCAGGGCAGTACATTTGGACAGGAGGAGCGAGCGCCACATGATCCCTCACCTGCGACCGGGAGGTGCCTTTGACTAGCCAGTCATCCAGATATGGGAATATCTGGACCCTCTAGCATCTGAGGTAGGCCACTACCACCGCCATACACTTTGTAAAGACCCTGGGGGCCGTGGACAGACCAAACGGTAGGACCATGAACTGGTAGTGACTCTGTCCTACCACAAAATGGAGGAAAGTCTGTGCCCCTCGAATATGTGGATGTGGAAGTACGTGTCCTGTAGACCAAGGGCAGCGTACCAGTCCCCGGGATCCAGGGAGTGGATGATGGAGGCCAGGGAAACCATGTGGAACTTGAAATACTGGGAGTAATACCCCTTTGCCCAGGAACTCTTTGGGCACTGCCTCTATAACTTCTAGGTCCAGGAGCCGCCCCACCTCCTGCTCGAGCAGAGCCTCATGAGAGGGGTCCCCCAGGAGGGATGGGGGCAGAGGGTGGTTGGGCAGGGAGGAGGTAAACTGAAGGGTGTAACCTCAGGAGATGGTGTTGAGGACCCATCAGTCCGAGGTGAGCCGCAACCATTCCAGGAGGAAAGCACACAACCGATTAGAGAAAAGGAGCTTTACTGGGGGTAGGTCCCTGCTGAGAACTGGTGGAGTACCCCTGAGCGTCACGTCAAAAACACCTTTTGCCCGCATGCCTGCCCTTAAAAGACCCAGGCTGGGGTGCAGGCCGGGATTGCCGTCGCGGGCGCTTTCTATAGTCCCGCTGCTTTTTGTGGGTGGCCTCATACTTCGGGAGGGCGGCCTGAGCGGGAGCCTGCTGCGGCTTGAACTTGGGTTTTGCCAGAGGAGGGACATAGAGGCCCAAGGTCTGGAGGGTCGTGCAGGAGTCTTTCATGCCATGCAGCCTTGTGTCTGTTTCCTCAGCAAACAGAGCCTTCCCGTTGAAAGGGAGATCCTCCATTGATGACTGTGCTTCGCTGGAGAGCCCAGAGAGCAGAAGCCATGATGCCCGTCTCATGGACACCGCTGAGGCCATGGACCGTGCTGCCATGTGCACCGCATCCAAAGCAGCCTGCAGGGATGCCCTTGTGGCCACTGCCCCTTCCTCCACGAGCGCCTTCTTAAACTCCTTCTTATCGCGCTCCCAGAGGGAGCCCTCAAACTCGGGGAGGGACCCAGAGGTTAAACTCGTAGCAACCCAGGAGAGCCTGATGGTTTGCTACTCGAAGCTGAAAGCTTGACGACAAATAAACTTTTCTCCTGAAAGTATCCAACCTCCGAGAGTCTTTGTTCTTGGGAGTCGGGGCTGGTTGCCCCTGCTGCTCCCTTTAGTTGACTGACTCGACCACCAAGGAGTTGGGCGCTGGCTGGGTATACAGATACTTGTGTCCCTTCATGGGTACAAAGTACTTGTGCTCCGCCTTTTTAGATATGGGGGCCAATGAGACTGGTGTTTGCCAAAGGGCATTTGAAATTCTTGCCACCCCTTCACAGAGCGGCAAGGCCACCCTGCCCAGTGCTGAAGGGGACAGCACATTGAACAGGGAGTGTGAGGGCTCTTCCATCTCCTCAGCCTGGAGGTGGAGGCTCACTGCCACCCTTTCTAGGAGGTCTTGGTGGGCCCGGTAGTCCTCCTGTGGGATGGAGGGGGGCAGGGCCGCAATCAGCTCATCTGGATGGGGCGAGGCTGGTGCGGTGCTTTGGGTGTCGTCCGGCACCCAAGGATACACCATCTGATCGGACTCCGGGCATGGTACCGAGGACACAGGTCCCCCCGACCTTTTTTCTGGCGGTTGAAAGATGGACACTGATGGTGCTTCGAGGCGCCGGCCACCAAGTGAGCCCCGACTCAGGGCTGCGCCAGAGGCCACGGTGCCCACTGGTACCACTGGGCCGGCACGACGCTTGGTGCCATTGCGCTTGCTGAGGCACCAACAGGGCCGGCTGTTTGGGCTAGCTAGCTTGGCCTGTAGACGGGCGGTTGTGAGGGGAGGCCGGGCTGCCGTATGATCCGCTGCTGCCTCTGGACCGGGAGTATCAGCGGTGCCAGGATCTACATCAGCCACGGGACCGCAATCTCGACACAGAGGAGTGGCACCGACGGTAGTAGCTGCTCCGCAAATGGCCTTGACGGGCAGACCCGCGTCGGTGAGACGGTGGCGATCAACACCCGGGGCTTGGTGCCTTGGTGGGGACTTGGAACGGGAATGGGGACTCCAAGCGGGAATGGCATTGACGACCGTGTTGCAACCAACTGCGGTATCTCCTGCGAGATAAGGACCGTTAGCAATGTCCGCCACAGTCCCATCGGTATTCACTCCACGAAGACGAGTGGTGCCGGGAGTCCCGGTTGGATGGCACCCATCCGGACAGTCTGGCCGGTGTTGAGGGCTATCCAAATGGACTGATCCCTGAATGGTCGCTGGGCGGTGAGCGGTGTCAGGAACATTCCCTCAACAGAGACCGATACCGGGCTGGTGGTGACTGCAGTGATCCCAGCGATGGCTTGCCTCTGGAGCATGGGGCTGACATCGGCGGAGCTCCGGGCACCGGCACGGACATGACTTCCCTGGCTGCCTGGAGGGCTTTCAGCATAGATGGCATCCGGACATCTGGAGAGACCTGCTCCGAAGAGGCCAGGCTACTCCACTCAACGTGAGTTGGAGGCCTAGAGCCCGATACGGATCGAGTACTACCCGACATGGGCCTAGCCTCTGTCCCAGACTTCTCTCGGCGTCGTTGCGAAGAGGGAGTCTTTCCGGTCCTCCTGTGCCCCGTGGACAGGGAGCGGTGCCGACTGGATGATGGTACCAGAGGGTCTCCGCGTACCGATGTCGAGGTGCTCGGTACTGGTTGGGAGTGGCGTGCCTGGGTCGCAGCCAGCGCCAGCTCCATCAGGATGGCCCGGAGCCTAATGTCCCTTTCTTTTTTGGTCCAGGGCTTGAAAGACTTGCAGATCTTGTACCTTTTGCTGATATGGGTTTCTTCCAAGCAGCGCAGACAATCTGCTTGCGGGTCGCTCCTTGGCATAGAGCGCCAACAAGAGCAGCACGACTTAAAGCCTGGGGTGCAGGGCATGCCCCGGCCTGGGCTCAATGACTAACTAAACTAACTGAATTAGCTAACTGACTAAAGGTACTACTGAACAAACGAAGAGTTCTGGGGATGAGCTGCAGCAAAGCTGGAGCTGAGCAGTTCTGATGCACCTTCACTGGCGGCAAGAAGGAACTGAGGGTGGGGGGAGCGCAGCCCTCCTTATACTGTGCCAGGCAGGCACTGCTCCAGGAGTCATGGGGGGGCACTCCCCCCTATGGGTACTGCGAGGGAAAAAACATCTGACACCGGTGCACATGGCGAGCACGCACACCTATTGTGGAATACACGTGAGCAATCACTCGAAGAAGAACCGAAAGTGGTTTATTGTGCAATACAAGGTCCGTGAATGAGTTTTGGTAGCAAAAAAAATCACAGAATCATAGAAAAATAGGGCAGGAAGGGACCGCAAGAGATCACCTAGTCCAGCCCCTGGTGTTGAGGCTGGACCAAGACCATCCCTGATAGATGTTTGTCTAACCTCTAATGACGGGGATTCCAGAACTTTGCTTGGAAGCCTATTCCAGTTCTTAAACTAACTTTATAGTTAGAATGATTTTACTAATATCTAACCTAAATCTCCCTGACTGAAGACTAAGCCAATTATTTCTTGTCCTACTTTCATTGGACATGGAGAACAACTGATACCGCCTTTAAGGTACCTGAAGACTATTACTTGGTCCCCGCAGTCATCTTTTCTCAAGACTAAACATGCCTGAGTACCCTGAAATGGACACAGTACTCCACTGAGGTCACACGACGGCAGAGAAAAGTGGGATAATTGCTTCCCATGTCTTAAATAACAGACTCCAGTTAATAGAGCCCAGAATGATATTACCCTTTTTTGCAATTGCATCCCACTGGCTCATATTCAATTTGTGATCCACCCATATTATTTTCAACAGTACTATCATCCTCTGTTGTAGTGGCACATTTGATTTGTCCTTCCTAAGTATTGTACTTTGCACTTGTCTTTATTAAATTTCAACTTGTTGATTTCTGATCAATTCTCTAATTTATCAAGGTCCTTTTTCAATTCTAATCCGGTCCTTAAAAGTGCTTGCACCCTCCCAGCTTGGTGTCATCTGTAAATTTAATAAGCATATTCTCTACTTCATTATCCAAGTCATTAATGAAAATGATTAAAAGTATCTAACCCAGGACAGACCCCTGCAGCACCTCACTAGATACCTCCTCCCAGTTTGACAGCAAATCATGGATAATTACTCTTTGAGTACAGCCTTTCAATCAGTTGTACTCCCACCGTATAGGAATTTCATCTAGATCACATTTTTCTAGTTTGCTTATGAGAATGTCATGTGGGACTGTATCAAAAGCCTTTCTAAAATCAATATATATCTCATCTACTGCATCCCTCATCCAATAACTTGTCAAAGAAGGATGTGATGATTATCAGGGTCACTTTTTTCCCCCACTGCCTCCAGTGATAGGGAGTCTTGATAGTGCTTAACTGGGTGTCAACTCCCTGACACCTCCAATCTACTCACCACCCAAAAAAATCTCCTCAAGGCTATGCCAGCCCTTACATTTTCCTGCTGGTTAACCATAGGTGCATCCCAGTCTCAGAGCCCCTTTGAAGCATTTCCCAATGATATCCAGCCCCATCACTGGCTACTCACAGAAGCTATCCCCAAGGTGACAGAGTACAAACTAATCTGATTGATTCAATTAAGTATCATCTCCTGTATAACATCACTTCACTGAGATATATTTATCACGAAAACAATCATAAGTTCATTATCAAAGATTAAGATTTAAGAGATAGTAGATAATGGAAACAGAAAAGTTACCTATAAAACAAAATCAATACACATTTTCTAAAGGCTAATCTTAGTAGACTAACCTTAAGTCTAAAAGCAGTCTTATCTCACCTAAATGTCTTTTACAGTGCTTCCAACCAAGGCATGTTGGGATCCCATTTTTATGAATATATTCACATTGTCAGAGTACTTCTTCAGGTGCAGGATAAAGGGGTATCTTCTGACTTTTCCCTATATCCCCGCAAATTCATTGTTTGTTCCAAGAGTTCAGATGACCCCCTCACAAGATTTATTCCCTGTTGTGCTGACTTCATATTGACTTCACATCCCCATGTTGACTTTGGATGCAAACAGGGTTTCCATTGTGTTGGCTTACAATGCTTAATTTACTTGTGAACTGAGGCACACAGGTGAATATATATCCTTTGTCTGGCGGAAACTTGTGTCAACCTTGCCTTGATTCAGACTTTTTTTCCAGTACTTATATCCATAACTTCTTACATGGTATTTGTACATACATTTCACAATAATCTTAATGACCAGTGTGTGTCTGGCTTTTATTGAAGCTCACACATGACTTTCTTCTTTCTTTATGGATAAATACTATGAAAGCACTGTGCTAGGTGTAATTAGTTTGTTAGACCTGTCAGGAGTTACTGTTTTAGAACTGTTTCAGAGTAGCAGCCGTGTTAGTCTGTATCCGCAAAAAGAAAAGGAGTACTTGTGGCACCTTAGAGACTAACAAATTTATTTGAGCATAAGCTTTCGTGAGCTACAGCTCACTTCATCGGATGCATCGGATGAAGTGAGCTGTAGCTCATGGAAGCGTATGCTCAAATAAATTTGTTAGTCTCTAAGGTGCCACAAGTACTCCTTTTCTTTTTGTTTTAGAACTGTTTTTGCCAGTTGAATTTAGCAGCATTCTTACAGTCACAGTTCATTGACAACTATATACTGGCTAAAACTTATTACCCTATTATTCTTTAAGTGCTTACAGCCTAATTGTTTAATAATTTGTTCCTGTATCTTTCCAGGTATTGAAGTTATGCTGGCTGGTCTATAGTTCCCTAGGTCCTCTTTGTTCTCCTTTTTAAAGATAGGTATTATGTTTGCCCTTCTCTAGTCCACCTGTTGTCCATGAATTCTCAATGACAATGACTAATGTTTTGGAGATTGCTTCAGTTACTTCCTTAAGTATCCTAGGATGAATTTCATCAGCCCCTAATGGCTTGAATACATCTAATTTATCTAAATATTCTTTAATCTGTTCTTTGCCTATTTTGACTTGTGTTTCTTCCCCCTTGCAGTCAATATTAATTGAGTTGATATCTGGTCACCATTAACCTGTTTAATGAAGACTGAAGGAAAATAGGCATTAAAGACCTCAGCCTTCTTGATGTGCATCAGTTATTAGCTCCCCTTGCCCGATAAGTAGACCTACACTTTCTTTTATCTTTCTCTTGCTCCTAATGTATTTATTGCCTTTTATGTCCTTTGCTAGGTTTCAACTTATTTTGTGTGTTAGCCTTTTGATTTTGTTCCCACATGCTTGTAATATTCTTTTGTTCCCATCCTTAGTAATTCCTCTATGTTTCCACTTTTTGTAAAATTCCTTTTTGATTTTCAGGTCATTAAAGAGCTACTGATGGAGCCAAATTGGCCTCTTACTATTCTTCCTATCTGTCCTTCACATAGGGATAGGTTTCAGAGTAGCAGCTGTGTTGACAAGTATTTGTATTTTCTCTTAGCTGGTCATTTCCTTGATTTTTAGTGATTGTGCCTGTAGAATTTGCACGTTGACAAGAACGTGTGAGGAACAGTGTCAACTGCTGGAAATGGCCCACCTTGATTATCACTACAAAAGGTTCCCCACCCCCCACCACTCTCCTGCTGGTAATAGCTCACCTTACCTGTTTCAGAGTAACAGCCGTGTTAGTCTGTATTCGCAAAAAGAAAAGAAGGACTTGTGGCACCCTAGAGACTAACCAATTTATCTGAGCATGAGCTTTCGTGAGCTACAGCTCACTTCATCGGATGCATACTGTGGAAAGTATACACACAAAGCATGAAAAAATACACACAAAGCATGAAAAAATATCTCCCCCACTCCACTCTCCTGCTGGTAATAGCTTATCTAAAGTGATCATCAAGTTGGGCCATTTCCAGCACAAATCCAGGTTTTCTCACCCTCCGCCCCCCCCCCACACAAACTCACTGTGATGATCACTTTAGATAAGCTATTACCAGCAGGAGAGTGGGGTGGGAGGAAGTATTGTTTCATGGTCTCTGTGTATATATAATGTCTTCTGCAGTTTCCACAGTATGCATCTGTCATAAATATAAAGGGAAGGGTAAACCCCTTTGAAATCCCTCCTGGCCAGGGGAAAGCTCCTCTCACCTGTAAAGGGTTAAGAAGCTAAAGGTAACCTCGCTGGCACCTGACCAAAATGACCAATGAGGAGACAAGATACTTTCAAAAGCTGGGAGGAGGGAGAGAAACAAAGGGTTTGTGTGTCTGTCTGTAGTCGTCTTGGCCGGGGACAGAACAGGAATGGAGTCTTAGAACTTTTAGTAAGTAATCTAGCTAGGTATGCGTTAGATTATGATTTCTTTAAATGGCTGAGAAAAGAATTGTGCTGAATAGAATACTATTTCTGTCTGTGTATCTTTTTTGTAACTTAAGGTTTTGCCTAGAGGGGTTCTCTATGTTTTTGAATCTAATTACCCTGTAAGATATCTACCATCCTGATTTTACAGGGGGGATTTCTTTATTTCTATTTACTTCTATTTTTTATTAAAAGTCTTCTTGTAAAACACTGAATGCTTTTTCATTGTTCTCAGATCCAAGGGTTTGGGTCTGTGGTCACCTATGCAAATTGGTGAGGCTTTTTATCCAACATTTCCCAGGAAAGGGGGAGTGCAAGTGTTGGGAGGATTGTTCATTGTTCTTAAGATCCAAGGGTCTGGGTCTGTAGTCACCTAGGCAAATTGGTGAGGCTTTTTACCAAACCTTGTCCAGGAAGTGGGGTGCAAGGTTTTGGGAAGTATTTTGGGGGGAAGGACGCGTCCAAACAGCTCTTCCCCAGTAACCAGTATTAGTTTGGTGGTGGTAGCGGCCATTCCAAGGATAACGGGGGTAATATTTTGTACCTTGGGGAAGTTTTGACCTAAGCTGGTAAAGATAAGCTTAGGAGGTTTTTCATGCAGGTCCCCACATCTGTACCCTAGAGTTCAGAGTGGGGGAGGAACCTTGACAGCATCCAATGAAGTGAGCTGTAGCTCACGAAAGCTCATGCTCAAATAAATTGGTTAGTCTCTAAGGTACCACAAGTACTCCTTTTCTTTTCACCTTACCTGATCACTCTTGTTACAGTGTGTATGGTACCATGCATTTTCCACTGTATTTTCCACTTCATGCATCTGATGAAGTGAGCTGTAGCTCACGAAAGCCTATGCTCAAATAAATTTGTTAGTCTCTAAGGTGCCATAAGTACTCCTTCCCATAGGGATAGTTTGCTGTTGCACCTTTAATACTATCTATTTAAGAAACTCCTTTTCCCCTTAGATTTTCTTCCCAGGAGACCTTGCCTACCAATTCTCTGAGTTTCTTAAAGTCTACTTTTTTGAAGTCCATTGTCCTTATTCCACTACTCTCAGTCCTTCTTTTCCTTAGAATCATTAAGTCTATTATTTCATGATTACTTTCATTCAAATTGCCTTCCACCTTCAGACATGTAACCAATTCATCCCGGTTAGACAGAATCAAGTCTAAAATGGTTACTCCCTAGTTATTTCCTCCACCTTCTAAAACAAAAAAACTGTCCCTATTAAATTCTAAGAACTTATTGGACATTTTGTGTTTTGTTGGATTACTTTTCCAACAGATGTCTGGGTAGCTGAAGTCCCCCATTATGACCAGATCTTGTGTTTTGGATATTTCTGTTAGTTGTTATAGAATTGCCTCATCCACCTACTCCTTTTGATTTGAGTGTTGAATGGATGGGAAGCCATCTAGGGATATATATATATTTTCCTCTTAGCTGGTCATTTCCTTGATTTTTAGTGATTGTGCCTGTGGAATTTGCACTTGAGCAACAACTGTGTATCAATAAAGGTTTTACATTTGGAGAGTTTCCCAGGTTTTTAAAATAATATATCTCAATGTTGATATTTAGACACATAAATAATTATGAACATTGATATCCCTGCTGTTCCCCCCTCAAGGAGTCCCGATGTGCCTCCCTTTCTTAGCCCTAATTCCAAGACCCCGTAGAGCTGTACTCCTTCCCTATATACTCCTTGCACAGCTTCTTTTCTCCTACACACTGTGAGGCAGATGGGCGTGCATATAAAAATTAAACTCCAAAATTGTGACTTTTAAGAGAAAAATATATTTTACTGTTAATTAAAGTTAATCTTTCTCCCAGATTTTTTATGTTAAAAATGGAGTTCAAAATAGCCACTGAGTAACAAAATATACAGGGTAAGTTATGTGCATCTGTCTATAGAGCAGGAACTGTCCCTCCTAGGACATGGCTGAATGAATGTATGATTGGCGTATCCCTATGATTTCTGTTCCAGCTTTACATTTCTTAAATTGTTTTTGAGACAGGACTTTTTATGATGGTTGAGATAATGCCTGTGAATTGACCCATGACCTCAAATATCTCAAAATACCTATGAACCTGCTGGTGGACTGGGTATATTTTTGGAACATGGACTTTCGAAGCACAAAGAAATAGAGGTTCTTCTTTTGCACAAAGATGACCTTATCGGATTCCATTTTGTGACACCAGTGACTTCTGAAGAGAAGTGTCCCTTTCTGATTTACTAAGAAGCTCCTGAGAGGAGTTCCCAGGGGGAGAAACCAGCCAGGCCACCATCTTCAAAACAGAAGGAAGGGAAGAGGTTTTTTCTGCTGCTGGCTTGCCTACTTCTGGCATGTTTACTTGCAATGGCTGCTGTGGCCCTGGCATAGTACCATGCCTGGCAACGAAGTTTGTGCTTCCTCCAACCTCCCAGTTGGCCATTGAGGAAGGAGTTGAGAAATGGGAAACATGTAAGCTTCAACAGACATCCAGCAAGTCAAACAGAATTAAACTGCTAATTTTTTCAAACAGGTGTTAGAGGGCTTTCCCTTTACCCTCTCCCCCGGTTCTTTTCACACAGACAGAAAGCAGAAGACCAGAAGTCTGAAGTGCAGGCAATGCAATGTTTATTGGGGTTAGTTTCCAGCAAGCATGTATACCATAACTCTGATGCTGCAGAGTCTTGTTTCCCAGTGTCCCATCCTCCCCACAACTCTCCTTAGCAGGCATAATTATACCTGAACTGCATGCCCACAGTCCCATAAGTTACAACTTATGGTTATTTCGCTGGCCTTTTACTGTTTTACCCTCCCCCAAATCCCTCCTTGCCCCTCCCGACTGGTTGCTTGACCTTGACTTGAGATAGGAGTTGAAGCAGGCTTAAAGTGCGTGCTCATATATTATATTCCCACCATGCCCATAACACTTTAACTGCTCTTATCTATTTCTATTATACTAACAAACCCATCTGGCTAGCCAGAAGCAACATATACAGTGTCTTTGTCCTTTGTTTACCCATATTAGTTAGGATCCTTTTGTTCACACATATTAGTAAGAATGTATGTGTATCAAAAAATCAAACAGTCAAGCAAAACCCAAAATACTATCTCAGGCAAAAATTCTGGCCTAAATCCTACATTGGCACCAGCACTCCTAACAACAGGTATCAGCTTCATGAAGCTGAGTGAAATAATATAGGTCACAACAATCATCCTCCATAAGTATCAACCTTTTGAGTTTAATTCTGCTAACCAATCCATTATTAGTAGAGGGATGTCTCTCCCTCAGCATTCTTGCACTTGATTTTAACTCCAGCAGATGGCTGGTCATGTGTATGTGTCCATGTGTATGCATATGCAGGAGTATGGGTGACTAGAACCCACAGAACTTATCTGAGAACAGCATCTATATAATAATTTCTCAAATACTTAAAACAGCCCTAGGTTAAACAATTTTGCTGTCTAAAAGATCATACTCAGAGGTATTTCATGGATTAGCAGTTGCATGTTTAATCCTGAGACATCATGTCAAATACAGTATGCATAATAAATGGTGGGATTTGTTATTAGTTTGAATCAGAGTATCTTTCAAGATAACAGTGTTAACTTACAATTAAGATTCCCAAGACATTGATCAAGTATTTGAAAAAAATCATACCTAAATATAAACATGACTAAAAAAACCCTCTAGTACTAAAAAGTTAGAAAGTGCTATGCTAAAATATACAAAAACATTGTTTACACATCTGTTACACAAATAATGTAATTAAAAAGAAAACCCAGAACTTTTAATTGCCCATGTGTCATTTAAATATTAGAGTAAACAATAATTAATGTAAAATTATATCCATTTATTTCACTGTTATGTGTATAGTGTTTTGAGATATTACATTTTTGAATATAACATACTGTATATGTAAATGACTTTTTAAGTGCTTAGCAGGTGAAAAGTATCAGACTTTTGAAACTCTAAGAAAAATCCTTTCCCTCCCTTAGAGTAATCACAACAATGTTCACATAGTCATGACTAGTATTGCAATTGATTCAAACATTATAGTGAGTGGTATTGAGGTGATTTGCCAGTTTCATGCAAAAGAGCATTGTGCATAATGTTGATGTGTTTGAAGGCAATGCAGATCTAGGGCCAGATTCATCAGTATGCTCTTGCTTGCTCAGGCTGATTGTGCTGTAAACCCGTTTTAGCTGCCAACTAACCCATGTTTATAGCTCCTGTACTTCAGGTGTGATTCAAAGTAGTCAGAGTATACTGGTGAATCTGGCCCCTTGATTATTATTTATTTAGAAATAAGTCAAGTTAAGGTAGTTCTAAAAGATGGCATTATTTACAACTTCAATTATGAATTTTTTTAAAAATTACTAATTCCTTACAAAACTACCATTCTGTACTTTGGCAATATTACGCAGAAAAATCAGTGTCAGTGCTCTAGAAGCATCTCATTTACATACATCTCAAATAAATTTTAATAATTATACCTTAAAGAACTTGAGACACATGGGAGACGAGAGTGGGGAAGAGTTGCACAAAGTGTCAGTGGCTTCTTAATTATAATGGCAATGTTTTAAAATCTAAAATAATCTCTACTAGATGCCACAGAAAATGAGCAGATGAAGTTTGAGACTTACACATTTTACTGTAGGTTTCAAAGCCACATAGGAGATCTTATTCACAAACTTTGGGACTGCGCAGTCACATCAATATGAAGAAAAGATTAACAGTGAAGATGATTATCATCCTGAATGTGTACTTTATCCCTAATCCAACTGTATGTATTCCTTATGATACTTCTGATTTCAAATAAATTTCATTTACATTGTTGTTGTAGTGTCCCATTATTAAAAAACATATCTTAAAATTTATTATGTACTTCTGAAGAGAAATAGCAGTATTTTTAACAAGCTGTTTTCTTACCTGATTAAGTTTCTTCCATAAGTTGAGAACAGGAGAAAGCTCATTAGACCAGATTTCTCTGTCAAATTTGCAGCCAGCAGTTACTGACCTGCTCAGGATTCGAAGCTGTGAAATGACCTGAAAAATGAGAAGATAATGTAAGAGGAAGGCCATATACACATGCCAATCTTGAACAGGATTAGGAATAAGATCAATAAACAGAAATTTACTCCTTTATAAAAATACAACACAGAAGCAAATGAACTGAAATATGTCCAGACTACAATTTTGTGTACAATTAATTTTTAATATTGTTATCTAAGCCAAACACAAGTCATCCCTAGACCCAGTTATGCCTATTATTTGAGCCCTATTCATTAAAAAAAAATCTTGGCAATGTCCTTACCTCTGTCACATTCCTGGTGTCCAGTTATAACTTATACACTAATGAGGTTTGTAATTAATTAAAGCTTCTCTTTTTCGTAACATACACAAGGTGCAAAATTCTGACCTTAACAGAGTTCTGTCTGTGCAAATGAAGGTAAAATTTGGATATATATATATATATATACACATACATAAACAACAGAGCTCCACTGTGAAATAAGAATAAACGAGTTTTAATTGACTTTATGTCCCTTCAGGGATGTGCATACCTGGGAGTATAAACTGAAGGGACATAAAGTCAATTAAAACTCGTTTATTCTTATTTCACAGTGGAGCTCTGTTGTTTACTTAGCTACCCACATCTGCTCAAACTATTCTCCATTTATTTTAAGGAAAGAGAAAAATAAAAATGTTTATGATAATATGGATGATGAACTGGAGTTATAATTTAGCACAGGAATAATGTAATGGATTTCTGGGAAATTCAGCCTTGGTCCTTCTGTGTTTGTAAATATTCAGGGTGAACTCTTGGCCCCACTGAAGTCAATGGCAGAACACCCATGAGTGTCAGTGGGGCCAACATTTCATCCCAACTTTCAGGATTCTTTACTTTTACAGAACAGCTGTTGAATTCCCTTTAAACATGTTTTTGTAATAAATCTTCTTTGATGGCAATACAGTGTGCCTCTGACACTACACGTAAAGTAACAGTTTTGCTGAATATGCGAAATGATCTTCTGTTGATATGTTAGTTCAGACAGTCAATTCCTTTATTGTTCTCAAATCATGTGATTCTTGTTTTGTTTGACTTCAAAGAACTGAAGTTTGTAATAAAAAGTACACTAATCTTTCAAAAAGACTGGACTATATAATTGTTAAGCATTCACAATCATACACTTGAAGTCAAGTGGTTTCTGCATTTTCTAACCTTGAAAAATGTGTAATGATGCACTGTTTCATTTTCTTTTGTTTCCCTGATATATTATTTTCATTTGCTTTGGCTGAACCAAAACAGCAGCATCTAATTTATCAGCCTTGCTACAGCATGAGGCATCATTAATTGGTAGAGCATGGAAGTGTTATTTTAACTTTTACAATATTGACTATCATTTATTCTTGTTTTAAATTTGTCAAACATGACAGAAAATGAGTAAGAACTTCCGAGAAACATACACAAAATGGCAAAGGCTTCATATTATGTTTTTAATTAGGCTAAAAAAGGCTTTAAATTTTTGTGAAAAATTCACCATTTTATTTAATGTTAATGTTTTATTTCCTCAAAAATTTTTGAAGAAAAGTAAATCAAAACAACATTTTATCCTTTTGGCCTGTATAGTAGAGAGCATAAATGAGGAAAAACGGTTCTTGTTTCATTATTACCTTGATAAGGAATTGCAACAACACAAAGTCCTATGGAACACTTATCTGACAAGGGTCAGAGCATGTCACAATAAAATACATTGGTCCTGATCCTGCATTTTACAGTGGAAAGGAGACTTTTACTCAGGCACAGTGGTCTGCCTGCGAGAAGCACACTACAGTGCTCACCTCTTACTGCTTGCCTACATTTAATCCTTAGGGTAAATGATTAAATGTATCTGAAAAAGTACAGAACTGAAAACTACCACTTTGTTCTTAATGCCTTTTTAACTGAAATTATCAATATGTTTTCAAATTCAATGAGTATGTACCTAACCAAGAAAAACTTCTTATTTAATTAAATATTCTTGAAAATTGTCTGCTCCTATTTTTCATCACTTCCATCTTTACGGGAATTCCCTATTTTTGCTAATTTTCTTCCTTAACATTGACTAGAGATTATTTTATTCTGCTACTATGACTTTCATTTAAACCCTTCTCTAGTCTTCTAACACCAACACCCTTAAAAGATGCTTTGGAATGTCTAGTTAATTTTATTAAAAAAGAAAAGATTCTTGTTTAACTCAGCCAAACTGATTTTTTTCCGACTACAGTAAAGGCTGTTTTATCTGGCATGTTGGGGGAATGTGCCTAAAGAATAGCAAATATGGCAGGCGACCATATGACAGGCAACTTAGAAATCTTTGGTGAGCTTAAACACAAAAAGGAAGCTGACAAGAAGTGGAAACTTAGAGAGATGACAAGGGAGGAGTATAAAAATATTGCTCGAGCATGCAGGGGTGTAATCCAGAAGGCCAAAGCACAATTGGAGTTGCAGCTAGCAAGGGATGTGAAGGGTAACAAGAAGGGTTTCTACAGGTATGTTAGTAACAAGAAGGTGGTCAGGGAAAGTGTGGGACTCTTACTGAACGTGGGAGGCATCCTAGTGACAGATCATGTGGAAAAAGATGAAGTACTCAATACTTTTTTTTGCCTTGGTCTTCACAGACAAAGTCAGCTCCCAGACTGCTGCACTGGGCAGCACAGTATGGGGAGGAGGTGAGCAGACTAGTGGTGAAACAACAGGTTAAGGACTATTTAGAAAAGCTGGACATGCACAAGTCCATGGCCTAGATCTAATGCATCCGGGGGTGCAGAGGGAGTTTGGATGATGTGATTGCAGAGCCATTGGCCATTATCTCTGAAAACTCGTGGCAATCAGGAGAGGTCCCAGATGATTGGAAAAAGGCAAATATAGTACCCATCTGTAAAAGGGGGAGGAACTACAGACCGGTCAGCCTCACCTCAGTCCCCAGAAAAATCATGAAGCAGGTCCTCAAGGAATCCATTTTGAAGCACTTGGAGGAGAGGAAGGTGATCAGGAACAGTCAATACGGATTCACCAAGGGCAAGTCATGCCTGACTATGATGAGTCAAGTGGCTCTGTGGATATGGGGAAAGCGGTGGACGTGATATATCTTGACCTGAGTAAAGCTTTTGATACAATCTCCCACAGTATGCTTGCCAGCAAGTTAAAAAAGTATGGATTGGATGAATGGACTATATGGTAGATAGAAATCTGGCTAGATCGTCAGGCTCAACGGGTAGAGAACAGCTCTATGTCTAGTTGGCAGCCGGTATCAAGCAGAATGCCCCAGAGGTCAGTCCTGGGGCTGGTTTTGTTCAACATCTTCATTAATTATCTGAATGATGGGATGGATTGCACTCTCAGCAAGTTCGTGGGGAGCGGGGGGAGAGGTAGATACATTGGATGTTAGGGGTAGGGTCCAGACAAATTGAAAGCCGTTCATTGATTGCCCTGGCTTCTGTAGAATCTAAGACCACTTCTATAAATGCTATTCTCTGAACAGGTGAGAGGATAGACTTTCCCTCACTGATTAGCAATCCCAATGAGCTGAAAGTGGACTGGATCTTAGCCACACTGGACATAACCTGGCTCTTGGATTGGAGTCTCACCAACTGGTGATCCAGGTACAGAAACACTTGAACTTCTGATTTCCTCAGGAACACAGCCACCACTGCCATGCATTTTGTAAAAACACATGGGGCCACAGAAAGGCCAAATGGCAGGATGGCAAACTGATGGTGAGATTGGTTGACCATAAATCCAAGGAATCTCCTGTGTCTTTTATGTATTGCCACATGGAAGTATGGGTCCTTCAAGTCAAGGGCAGCATACCAATCAATAGGATCCAGGGAAGGGATTATGGAAGCCAGAGTGACCATGCAAAACTTTATTTTCTTTATGCATTTATTCAGCCCTCACAGGTCTAGTATGAATCTGATACCTCCCCTTTTGCTTTTGGAATTCCATCATGAATAAAACCTGTTTCCCCTGTGTAAAGGAGAAACTTCCTCTATGGCTCCTAACAGGCGGAGAGATTGTACCTCCCAAAGGAGAATTTCCTCATGAGTGGTCCCTGAGAATGAATGTGGAAAGGAGATGTGGAGGGGTTAGAAATTAAAAAAAGTTAAACTAACAGATACAAACTTTAAAACTCTAGAATATAAAATCTATTTACATATATCTTAATATATTTTCACAGATAAGGAAGAAAGCAGAACCTCCGGACACTGGAGGTTCTGACCCTGACCATACAATGGTGAGAAGGAGCTGGATAGGTGGTCAGTCTGCCTCTCCCGTTATCTCCTTATTGGGAGGCACAGAATGAGGTAGGGCTCATATGCAGACTTACGGACACCACTTTTAAAATTCTTGGCTCCAGCTGCATGGAGCCCATACATAATCACGGTGGAATACACACAGGGACCAGCACTCAAAGAAGAAAGTCAATTGTAGATAAAGAAAGCCAGCACCATCCATGGCCTGATATACCTGAGACATGAATAAATAACACTGCCAGTCTTGTACTAGCATACCTCACCCACTGGGACACATGGTACAGCAAAACCCTGTCAAGGTCTACGTCAAAGCCTACCCCCTAAAACACACCGCTTGGATGTGTACAAGTAGTGTACAAGATACAGGACAAGTCCAATGTGGTCCACCCTTTTATATTACTGATTGACATCTCCACTTGTTTCATATTTGAGTTAACAAAGCTTCTATCAAGCCTGATACTGGAGTGTCCAAAACCCGTTAGACTCACCTAAATAACACCTTTAAAAAAAAGCCTGAAATCTCAACATCCACTATGAGTAAGCCTCTTATCCATTTCAACACAAAGGAAAAGAAAAGACTCAATACATAATGAATCATACTCAATAATAATCAACTCACCTCTCAATCTTTTTCCTGATAAAGACCTCAATCTGTGTAGTTTAAGACCATCAGTATAAGACATTTTTTCCATATCTAAAATTATTTTTATGGCTCTTTTCTGCACCCTCTCCAATTTTTTCATCATCCTTTTTAAAATGTGGACAACACAACTGGTTGGAGTATTCTGTTCACCAATGCCACAAACAGAGGTAAAAATCACCTCCCTACTCCTTTTCACTACTCCCCTGTTTATACGTCCAAGAATAACATTAAGATAATATTTTCAAACGTACTAAGCATACACCATCTCCTTTGAAGCAAATACAACCTTATTTTTATGAAGAGATGGAACAGTAATCAGGATATTATGGTTTTTCCTTAGTCTTTTGAGAAGTGCTGTGGGACCTTTCATGTTTACCTGGACAATCACCAAAGATGGCCTTAACAGTCCTCCTATTATTTCATCTGAAATATAGCTTCTCTTACAGTAAATAACATTTTATATTGTATGACACTGTCAGCAGTGACTGTGAATCAACGTCCTAGTGTAGAATTTGAACACAGGAACTTTTGCATACAGGCATATCATAACTGTCATGATCATAATGGTCCCTTCTGGGCTTAAAATCCATTAACCAAATATTATAGGCAGGGATGGTTATCACCACCTCGTAAGGTTCCCCAACACTTCCCATTATAAGACCCCATTTTAGTTGCCTAGTGATATTTTCAAAATCACCTAGCAGCCTAACTCATATAGGTATTAGAGGACTCGGCTTTCTTGAAAAATCACACACTAAATACTTTTAAAAATCTGGCTCTAGGGCTGGCACTGTCAGGAGTAAGCTAGCCTGCTTACCCGCTAGTTTAACCCCCGGATAGTCTAACAAGCACAGCTGGGCCCCAGCTGAGCCACCTGATTGGCCAAACCACCTGATCAGCTCTTAAGATCAGTAGCAGCTGAGGGTACTGGCTACTCAAAATATTCACCTTTTGCTGAATTAGCTTCTGATCCTGCCTTGCCTCACCTCAGGTAGCCTGACTCTGACCTTCCACTCTGATTCCTGACCTTGGCTCCAACCCTTCACTCTGGTATCTGGCCTCTGACTTCGGCTCTGACCCTTGGCTCCGATTCTTGACTTCAGTTCTGATCCTTGGTTCTGATATTTGGCCTCTAACTCTGGTTTAGACCTTTGGTCCCAATTCCTGACTTCTGACTCCACTGTGACCCTTGCTCCTATTCCTGGCTACCAGCGCTGGTTCTAGCCATTACGCCTGCCTCCTGCTGTAATCACTAGGCACAACCCCCCTTGTCCCAGTTCTCGACACACTAAACATGGATAAAACAATGCAGAATGCTGCTCATTAACTAAGCAATGTCCACCCTGTGCACTGAGTGAGAAAGGGGTCCTGTGGAAAAAATAGTATATGATCATGTAATTAAAGACCATATCACTATACATATACTCAAGGGGAAAAATTAAGGTTGCATAAGCAATGCTAATTCTGGCATCTCCTAACTTCTGAGTGTTTGACTTTGCAATCTTGATAATATTCTTTTAACATAGTTTTTTTTAATATTATATGCCATACAATACAGTCCAAATATATATGCAGTATGTAAATTACTACTCTTCAGTATAAAAAAATCTGCCATGAATAAAAGCAAGAGAAGGAAAGAAAACAAGGTAATCCAAATATAAAAACTGCCAATAATAATAATAATAATAATATGTTTTTAGCATGGTGAAAGAATAATACAGAACCATAAGAATTTTCAAATAATCAACCTGATTTATATATGGAAAACTAGGCAAAGCAGCATTTATATTAAAAATCAAAAGAGAAATTTATTCACGAATAGCTCATCTAATATATATGGAAAATACCAAGAACTTGCTATGTGATTGAAGTTTTCCATTCTCAGTGAAAACATCTCATATCAGATGTACCATCTTGTTCTTGACTTTAGGAAAAGTGAAATGTACACATTAACATAATTAGTAAAGGTACAGTGATCACCTGAAGAAAGTCAATATTTACCTATCCACAATTATCAAAATTTAACAGTATCTGAGATTCTAACATTATTGCATATTCTAATTATGAGAGCACATTCTAGCTTAATATTGACTACTGCATTACATTAAAAGAAAATAAATTCTGGGGAATTAAGAAATATAACAGTCATGATGTGATGAGACAAAGTATTAAATCTGTAAGGGGAGGAGGTTTGACCTTTGAAAAGATGTAATTTTTCCTTTGAAAAAGAAAAACACAAAGGATTGTAAATAGTCTAATGTGGCTTCACATAGAACTCCTCACATACTTTTGGATTTGAAAATGGAAAAGTGGGATGGAAATAAAGAATAGTCAGGGCTAGATCATTCCTTCCTATGGAAAACCCATAGACAAGGAGTGCTGAGGATGGGAAAGCTCCAAAGTTTGCCCCTCCCTCTACTCACCCACACAACAAACAGGAGGATCTGCCCTCAAGAACTTCCAGTTACAGCAGAAAATACTATTTCTCAAATACATATGTTATCATGTGTTACAGGTTGGGTTAAACCTTCTAATGATCCGGGAGTAACCACTGCCTTATATTCAGGATAAACGTAAAGAAGCCATTGTAAAGAATTCGCTGAAACAATAGCAGTGGCAACCGAAACACTGACACATGAAAAAGCTTGATTAGAAGTTGAACTAAGTTGCCCAAGGGGTTTCGAATGCCAGAGCTAAGGTTTGGATTGGTGGAACTGTTTTTGTCTGTATGTCAGAGAGAGAGAGAGAGAGAGAGAGAGAGAAAGGAGGAGGAAAAGAAAGGGAAAGATACACAAGAGACAGAGTCAGAAGGAGCAGAAAATGAGACAGCCTGAACAAGCAGCTGGTACCACAACCCCGAGAAAAGCCTGGAGAGCGAACCTTTGGGGGTTATAGGCTGACAGAGGTCTGGTGCCGTGACCAAGAACACTGTCTCCTGTTTGGTTCCTCTTGTGTTCGGAGAAAACAGGACTTTGTATATTCTTCATAAATAAACAAGGCTGCATCAAAAGTACCAGACTCCTTCACCAATTTCTCCTCCAAACTGAACAACCTATAAGACCGGGAATTTTTGGCTAGCCATTTGGGTCCAAAGGAGCAACACATGTAATAGGACTATATTGTAATTCAAAAGAAAAGAGGTGCAGAGCTAATGTTGCAGACACATTACCTGAATTTTGTGCACTTAATGAAGCAACCGTAACATTCTTTTAAGACATTTTTATATGAAATAGGTGTGCTTATTTTTCCAATTACAGAAAAGCAAGAAAATACATAATATTATTGGTCATTTTTGTAATGATTCACAGAAAAAAATGAGCATAAAAACTTGCAATTAGGAAATTAAAAGTTTGTAAGAACATAAGAAAATATATATAGTCTAGTAAATTATTTTTCCCAAAGAACTGTTATGTAATATCAACAAAAAAAATAATGTCCCCTATAGCTAGTTATGCTCAATAAAGCAATATACTCATCTTGATGTATAGGGAATGCAATTGGATTGGCAGCCATTTCTGGGGTTAGGTTGATGTCATAGCTACTTTAAGGCAGGTTCAAAAACAAGGTAGGAAGAGAAAATTAAATGTTTCTAGGCTCAGTTTTGGGAAAGCAGCACAGTCCTAAACTACAGGTTCCAAATCAAACAAAGCCATTGCAGGGCAGTTTTATTCAGACCTACGAAAGCCTGTTTCTCTCATCAACAGAAGTTGGTCCACTGAAAGACATTGTCCTCATCCACCTTCTCTCTCTAGTATCCTGGGACCAACACAGCTTCAACAACACTGCGTACAGACTATGACATTACCATCTACCAAAGTAAAATGCTAAAATTATGTTTCATTAGAGCTTATAGAGGACAATTTTCTCAAAACCCTCAGCAAACTTTTTCAAAACTAGGAGAGAGAGAATAGGGATTTTTATTCTGCTCTACAAAAATTAATAACCTTTTAAAATCTGTAAATCTACAAAAACATATACAGGCAGGTACTCTACTGCCATCTAACAGATTTAATGCAGAAATATATATCTGTAGCACAGGAAAGCTCTTTCTACAGGTTTAGTACATCAAAATGAAACTATAAATCTCTTTACCATGTTGTTTTGACACAATTTTACAGCTCTAACTAAAATATGACAGTCTCACAATGGTCTCATTTACTATTTCTATAACTAAAATTATAGTATATATCACTTAGTAAGTGCCTCCCTAATCCATGCATGGAGAAAGGGGGTGGGGAGGAAGAGTCCTTTCAGCCACAAATTTCTTCTGTGGGGAAAAGGGCGTGATCCTCCCACACTGCAGTGTTCATCCACTTCCCCTTGACCTCAGAGAGGACTCTTTAAGGGTCTTGGGATCTGCACAGGTGGAAAGAATGAAGAACAGATGGGCCTAGAGTGCCACACATTATCTCTGCACTGGCCTTGTTGGGATTCCAGCTGCATTCTCTTTCCAAGGACGACATCTGTATTACGGATCCTCCATTATAGAGATCATCAGGGCAGCTGTTGGCTGGAGAAGCACTAACAGCACAGTTCTAATGAATACACCCTACCAGGGAGTAGGGTTAGCATGAGGTCCCAGCATTATCCAAAGGCGTGGATAACCCTGGCCAACTGCGAATCCTGGGGAATTCAAGAGGTTTTGGGGGATAAACTGCAGCCTTTTCTGGGAGGAGGGCTAATTCACTACCCTCAGGTGAGTGTTTTAAATGAGTGTTTGTTGGATTGGACCCATAATTTTGAAAAAGGAAACTCCAGTCTTCAGAAAAATGAATGAGAGGCTATAGACTTATTATTTATATTACAATAACACTGAGAGAAGCCCAAAAAATAGGGTCCCACAAAGTTTAGCACTACACAAACACATAGTGAGAGGCAGCTCCTGAACCAAAGAGTTTCAGTTTAAATAGACAAGACAGACAAAGAATGGGAAGGAAAACAAAAGACACAGAGATGAGTGTGACTTGTGGAAAGTCATACAGCAAGTCAGTGACAGAGGTGGAAACAGAACTCCAGGTTAAAACGTTGCTTACTGAAGTCAGTGGCAATACTCCCATTGACTTGAATGGGCCAAGATTTCACCCCAGGTTTCCTGATACTCCTTTCAGTGCCCTGGAGCACTAGACCACTCTCTCTTACACAGTTGCTTTAAGATATCCAGTATTCACTTGATTAAAACAATTATTTACTATACAAATAGTATTCATAATAAAGCAGTAGTAAGTTTACCAAACAATATATGCTAATAAATAACTAGTTAAAATTACTGTAAAAATCTCCAGCCTATCTTATGATTTAAAATGCATGGATACAAATGCTAAGTACTGTACCACTTTCTGACAGGCTTCCTATCTGTTAAGTAATTTTAACTTTGATCTCTACTTAGTAGCTGTTTTAAAGATCTATCCTTTTTGACATCTAAAGTGATTATATATGTTATAAAATAAATTGCAGTTTTCCTTTAAGCAAGAACATCTATAAAAGGAATGTATCTAATATACAGCTCTTTGTAGTTGTAAGGTTTGCATTATGTGTAAAATTAAGCAGCATATTCTTGACTGATTTTGTGCACCCAGCTCCCATTGTCAAATTCTTTTTCATTTATCATTATTTACTTAAGTCACCTGGCTGTAATATATGAATGCTATCTGTGTCAATATCAAGTTGATGTTAGCAAAGGCAACAATACAAATTTCCAAACTGTTCAGATGCCATTCATGGCATAAAGACACAAAATACAGACATAGGATAAGGACACAGATTACTTCTACTTGCTTTTAAATACTCTTTCTAAAAATATGCATTTTAGTCTTGCACATGTCCAAATTGTAATTTGTGGTGATGATTTGCAAGATAAGATTTTTACAACGTATCAGAAGTAAAATGCACACACTATCACTCTATACTATGTAAAGCAGGGGGTTCTCAAACTAGGGGTCGTGATCCCTCAGCAGGTCATGAGGTTATTACATGGGGGGGTCACGAGCTGTCAGCCTCCATCCGCAAAACCCCGCTTCGCCTCCAGCATTTATAATAGTGCTAAATTTATTAAAAAAATGTTTTTACTTTATAAGGGGGGTCGCACTCAGAGGCTTGCTGTGTGAAAGGGGTCATCAATACAAAAGTTTGAGATCCGCTGATGCAAAGGAACCACATCCACATATTTTTCAAGGGAGTTAAATCTTTAAAGCTTGAATGGAAATCACAGGAGACCTGTTAGGTTATGCAATATTAACTTAATCAAATTAAGAGTGAACCTCTCCATCACTGAAGCACATTCTCGTATTGCCATTTGTCAATGTGTCTTCAAATTTCAAAACTATGTACTACTTATTTGTGTGTGAAAAGGCCATATACCTCACTATATTAGTAATACAGTTAAGTAACCGAGGGCAAAATTCACCACTGGTGTACATGGGAGCATCTCCACTGATTTACATAATATGGTGATGGGCACTCTCAGAATATTTTCTATCCAGGATTCAAAATCCTTTGATTACACACAGCGTGCTGGGTGCCTTTTCCTCTCACTTCCTCATATACTGTATTCAGCTCAAGGTTTGGGGGAGGGAAGAAGTAAAAATGTTTCCACTTTTAAGTGTAACAATCATTTTCACAGTATGCTGAAGAGGCAAATTGCACATGAAGAGTGCCTGGTGTATTGGAGACACTGCATGGGGGGATAGAGAGAGGCAGCAATCAGCCACTAGCACTCTGATTCTGGGTCATGTTCATGGATTGAGAAACAATGAAATCAGACAGAAGCACCTGCTTACACCATCAATGAATTCTAATAATTCAAGTCTCTGAGAGCAACACGGGAACAGTTGGGAGCAGTAGACACAGCAGCAGGAGCCTGGAGAACCTCAGTGAGAACACTCCACCCCTCTCAGGTTCCAGCAGGATTTGGGAAACTCCTCCTCCCCATCCTGGGGACTCAGCAGCCCTCCCCTATTGCTGGGGAAATCAGAACAGGGCCACCTAGTAGTAAAACCTACCCTGGGAGCAGAAGAAATAATCCCAGTAACTGCATGTATAGTGAAGCCCCTTCATAGCTCCCAGGCACCAGTGCTGTCTGAAGATTGATTTTAAAAATGTCACTCTGGTTATTTGCTCTGAGATCATCCCTGCCCTTTCCCTGAACCACTGTTGCCACATTCGCTCTCCCTAAGTTCCAGGATTGTCTTCCATCTATTTCCCTTCTCTGCCCTCCTATTCAACATCCCTTCCCCCTTCTTCCCACTCCTTTGCCCATTTTTGTTTTTACATTTCATCTGTGATTCTCCATCTGTTGCCTCTCCCATCATAACAAAATTGAAAAAAGAAAATAAGCTAACAAGACATTTTCTCATCATTACCCTGATCACTTTGTTTATTCACAGCATCTCTTTCCTATAAGATTTTTCTGGAATTTTGAGTCTTTTAGATAAGATCTTCAGGATAGGGGCCATGGGTGGGATTCACAAGGGGGACTTAGTCTGAGCATTACAACACCTAGCTTTTAGGTGCCCTGCTCCCAGTTGGAATTCACAACCCCTAGTTAGGCACCCAGACACCTTACACAATACATGGGGAGAATTAGAGGCCTAAGAATGAGATTCCCAAAAGCCAGCCCACTGAGCAGGAAGTAATCTAAACTAGCCAGCAGGAAATACCAATGAGAGGAGTGTGACCTAAGCTCCACCCCTCAAAGGAGTTAGGCACTTAACTCCAAGCCAGGGATTTGAACCCAGGTCTCCCACAAGAGTGCCCCAACCACTTGGCTATGGAGTGGTCTGGGGTGGGTCTCAATATCTTCTGCTGAAGCTGTTCCACTTTGTATAGTTAAATAGTCATTGGAGCAGGGACTTCAACTAGGGTCTCCTATATCCCTGGTGAGTGTCCATGGGGTTATAAAGTCATTTTCTCTCTGTCCAAATGACTATTTAAGTATTTTATACAAAGTGGAACAGCTTCAGCAGGAGAGATAGGGAGGGAAGGGGAGAGAAAGAGAGAGACACCTCCACCCCCACAATACCCCACAGCCATGCTGTAGGGCAGTATCTGAGCACGTGTGCCAGATCATGTCCCATTGGTGAGATGGCAGGGGAATGCCTACTTTGTGAATACTGCTGGGGCTTAGGCATGAGTTAGGTGCTGAGCTGCTTGGCAGTGTCAGGACTGAGGCCGCTGTGTGCATACCCAGCAGCAGAAATGTAGGTGCCATAAGGATTTTACCAGTGAAAACATAGATGCCTTGGGTGTTTAGCTACCAACAGGTTTAGACTGGAGTTAAATAGGAGTTTTAAAGATCTAAATTTTAGACTCAGGTGCCTAAAGTACGCTAAGTGACTAAATCTCACTTGTGAATCCCATTCCATATCTTTATTGCATATTTGAACATTAGTCAGCACAGTGCCAACTCAGTCTTAATTGGGGCTTCTGAGTAAGACAGTAATTCTACTACAATCATTGTCTTTCCATGTGTTTGTACATCATCCAGCACAACAGAGATCATCCTCCTGACTAGGTCCTTTGGGCACTCCAACAGTATGGGAAACACTAACTTGCTCTGTGGAACAATTCCTACCAAGCTCACTACTCTGTGCAGAGGATGGAGAGTATGACATATGCAACCACTGCCTTCCCTCTGTGGTGGTAAATGGGGATTGGGCAAAGACAAAATGTCGGAGAAATAATCTATCTGGTATAGGGCTGGCATAGATTATGGTTCCCCCACAACCATGGGAGAATCTTGGAAGAAACTGTGAATGAGTTAAAGTCCATTTACTCTGGAGTAAATAGACACTGTTCCTTATACGGGGGAAGACAAATGTTCAATATTGCTGTATATCAAAATAATCAAGACTAGTTTTTAAGCTATATTTTAACTGAAGTACACAACTAACAGTTAAATACAATAAACCATCTCTCTGTCTTTATATTGCCTACAAGAGACCGTTATTAATTACACAGCAAAACACACAACTTAGTTAATATACTTCAGCCTTATTAATTGTCCAGATCAGAGAACAATAAATGGAGCAAGTAATAACACCTACTAAAGAGACAGGAAGGGAATATTTTCTTAATTATTATTGTAAATAGTCTTTGCCGTTGGAGAACGAGGACTTAAGCTTTAGTAAATTAAAATGCTTTATAGCTTTTTGCAAAATGAACAGAATTTAGCTGTTTATCATCAGTGTACTGGAGATATTAATTCAGAGAAATGTAAGTTATATATGTAGGCAACCTAATTACATATTTTTATATTTTAAATAGAGCGCAAAATTCTTGGTATTAAAATAGGGACAAGTACAAAATGAAGGCTGATCATAATCAGAGCATCCACTTTTTCAATGCTGTAAAATTTTATAAAGTGTGAAAACCAAATACAGAACTAGTTTAAAGTAGAATAGTGGTATAAGATTTTATAGTATTCCTATGGCAAATAACAGAAAATAGAAGCCTAAGGTGATACAGCATTGTGTGCACTAGAATGTAATAAGCTGATAAGTGTCACTATCTACCCCCTATTGAGTTGTTAGCATTATGACAACCCATTACAAAATCCACATTTTGCTTTGTCAGCTTTTATAAGCCTCTTCAAAATGTATGATACCATGTACATGATTTTGGAACTCTTTGAAGGTACGTGGGCTATAATCACCACTAATAGTCTCATGCTGATAAAAGACAAACAAGGCAGGGTACTGTATAGAAAGTGAATTAGGAACAAATCTGAGGATATTTTGATGACATTTCCTGACAGGGATGTGCAGGCAGGAATCAGTAAGAAATAAATTCCTGGTGAAAATATGGCTGGCTTCAAGCATAAGGTCTCTTTCTGGAATCTTGGCTTCTTGATTCTGCTATTTAGATTATTCATGTAGAGGGCAGCTCTGACTCCTATGGCTCTATTTTTCATAATAAAAAATATGTAGTAAAGCACTGAGATCTTTTCGGAAAATCTAGAATTCCCTCCCTAGCATATCTTTCTTTGTTTTGGCTACAAAAAGGACTAGTGGAGCTATGAGGTTCCTGAATCTGATTAAATTACAGGTTGTAACAAAGCGGTCTTTGGCAGGACACTACTGAGAGTATCAATTCAGGATAAATTGCTTAGAGAAGGGCAGTCACAGCCCAAGGCTGGGGGTCCTTTGCACACTAAACCAGCCAAACAGAGAAGACTTCGGTTTTACCCCAGTGGCTAACCAGAAGTCATACACGCAATTCCCTTAGACACTCCAGCTTCCCAGTATCACCACCAGCACCACTCCTTATGGGGATGAATGGTTATGAAAACCAATACCACACTAAAAGAAAAAAGGTTCTCCCAGTCCCAAAGAACCATGCCCCAGACCCAGGTCAATATATAAGTCAGATTTAACCCACAAATCACGCTGTTGCCAATCCTTTAGAATCTAAAATCTAAAGGTTTATTCATAAAAAGAAATATAGATGAGAGCTAGAATTGGTTAAATGAAATCAATTACATACAGCAATGGCAAAGTTCTTGGTTCAGGTTTGTAGCAGTGATGGAATAAACGTTTCAAATCAAGTCTCTGGAGTACATCCAAAGCTTGGATGGGTCATTCAGTCCTTTGTTTAGAGCTTCAGTTTGTAGCAAAGTTCCTCCAGAGGTAAGAAGCAGGATTGAAGACAAAATGGAGATGATGCACTGCCTTTTATAATCCTTTTGCCATGTGGCTTGTGCTTCCTTTGTTCCAAATAAGCTACTCAGCGCATGGCATGGAAAAGCCTTAGAGTTCTGTCCAAAGGCATGTCCCTGTATGCCTTGCAGAGTCACAAGGTGTATCTGCCTTTTCTTAATGGATCAGTTGTATAGCTGATGGTCCTTAATGGGCCATCAAGCAGGCTAGGCAGTGCTCATGCCAGATTGTCTGGGGTGTCACTCAGAAGCATAGCACAAGTTTGAAATACAGTCAGTATAGAGCAAATACTTATAACTTTAAATTCAAAAATGATACATGCATTCAGAGAGCATAGTCATAACCACCAAATCAAAACTTTTCAGAGACACCTTACTTGACCTCCTTTGTACAAGATTTGGTGCCACTATATGACCTTTGTTGCAACAATGGTCTATACGGTCACAGTTCATGTCAATAACGTCACACAGGTATTGACAGTAAAATCTTTGTTTTATGAGGCTATTCCCACTCTTACCTGGTAACCTCTCTGAAATAATGATGGAGAGGCACATTTGCATTTAAAGAACAGATACTTGCTAGGAAGATCTCTATGCACCTATTTCTCCATGTTGGATGCCTATGTCACTAATTACTCTTTCAGATGTTCTGATGCTAGATGTCTTGTTGCTAGATGTCTACATTTACATTTAGCCATGTTAAAACACATATTGTTTCTTTGAATTCAGCTTACCAAACGATCCAGATCGCTCTTTGTCACTGACCTGTCCTTCATTATTTGTCACTCCCCCAATTTTTATGTTATCTGTCATTTCTCAGTGATGATCTTATGTTTTCTTTCAGGTCATTAATAAAAATGTTAAATAACATAGGGCCAAGAACCGATCCCTGCAGAAGCCTACTAGAAACATACCCACCTGAGGCTGATTCCCTGGTCAGTTACATATTGAGACCTGTCAGACAGCTAGCTTTTGATGTTTGCCATATTAATTTTATATTGTTTTAGTTTTTTAATCAAAATGTAATATCAAGTCAAATGCCTTACAGAAATCTAATTATATACATGAACACTATTATCTTTATCAACCAAACTTGTAATCTCATTAAAAAAAATCAAGTTAGTTTGACAGGATCTATTTTCCATAAACCCATTTTGACTGGCATTAAGTATATTACTCTCCTTTAATTTTTTATTAAATCCCATTATCTTGCTTAGGATCAATGTCAGACTGACAGGCCTATAATTACCTGGGTCATCATGTTTACCTTTTTTAAAAATTGGCACACCATTAGCTTTCTTCCAGTCTCCTGGAACTTCCCTAGTGCTCCAAGATGTATTGAAAATCAACAGTAACAGTCCAATGAGCTGCTCAGCCTGCTCTTTTAAAACTCTTGGATGCAAGTTATCTAGACCTACTGATTAGAAAATATGCAACTTTAGTAGCTGCTTGTAGCGGGGTGGTCACCCACTCCGGCCTTAAAACAGCCCAGGAGAGGGCTGTGGCTGGGAGCAAGCAGTTCCCAGGCTGATTGCGGAAGCAGGTGCAGCTGTGACCACACCCCAATCAGGGCTCAGCTGGCCCTTATAAGAGGGCAGTGGGCCAGGAGCAGACAGAGTCTCCTCTAGCTGTGGAGGGAGATGGGCCTGGCTGCTGGAGAGCATACCAAAGTACCTGAGGTGGAGCAGGGCTGGGGAAGGCCAAGGGAGCCTAGAACCCCCCAGGCTGCAGGCCCACTGTAAGGCCGGATAGGTATTGGGGTTGCAGGGGACAGCCCAAAGGTAGGCAGAGGCAGCAGGTCCAAACCCCCCTTGCCTGTGATGATTGGCTTATATACTGCAGTCTGCCCAAGTGTGCGGGGGCTCAGTGGTGACTGGCAGTAGCCAAAGACTGAGGTGAGGTGGGGATAGTGGGTGGGGGTCCCCTGCGGAGGGGAGACCTAGAGACTATGGAGGTACTGCCAGGGGACAGCATCCTGGGTAAAAGAGGCACCGGGGTCTGGGAGGGACATGGGGGCCAGCGGCAAGTGGGACACCGGCCTGCAGAGGGCGCTCCAGAGGTTGGAAGAGCTAATTCCCTGAGAGACCAGCAGGAGGCGCCACAGGAATGAGTCCCGCCCCATTACACTGCTGTTTAAAATCCTCCTGAGAAATCACTTAGGCACTCTTAAAAATTCCTCCCAATATACACAAACAGAAAAACAAAACCAACTTTTGAATTAGCAGAACATATTTTTAAAAACTGTTAAGCACAATGTCAATTCTACTGCTACCACTAGCTGGTAGGATAAGAACTCTTGAAATGCATGTCATACCCAATAGTTTGACTCCTTTTCCAGTACCTATACATGGTACTGATCTATTAACAGGTTAATTCCAGCTAGACATTTCTAGCTTAGTCCTGGGAGATAGAAGAGCAGACTCAAATATCACCAAGACAGCCACCTAAAACATCTAATACACTTAATATCAGAGACCAAAAGAGAACTTGTATGTTCATGGAATCATATCATATTGCTATAACACTGCAATAACACTTTTCCAGACTACAGACATCAAACAAAAATCTAGACTAACATGTAGGTTAAAACACATACCCAAAACAAAACAAAAAACAAAACAAAACCCAATAGACTGTCAAACCTCAGCATCAATTCAGTATTACACAAGCACACATGTACCTGACATCCTATATCTTGTCCTTGGTTTCTTCTATGAGATTCAAACTAGTTTAAAGTAGAATCAATTGACTTAGATTGACAATTATTTCAGACTTGAAACTATTAAAATAACTCTCCTCAATAATACATCCAACCAAGATACGGTCTCCAAACCAGAATGCACTGGAGAACAAATATGTGAACTAATATAAAAATCTGAAAATGAATTGCATAAATTCAGAAAAGCAGGCATATCAAAAAACTGACATCCTCTAAATGGCTCAGAATAGTGATGCTAGAGAAATAACAAAACATAAAAGAAAAATAAAAGAGAAATATGAAACAGAATTTCTGGGTATAATAAATACCTTCAGGCCAGATAAGATTAAAATTCACAAAGCACGACATCTCTTACAGGGAGATAAATCCAATAGAAACAAAGCCATCAACACCCGAGAAATCACCAACAAAATGAAATCAACCTCCCAAACTTTGCAACTAGGACATATCATACTTTTTTTGGGTGGAACACCCATATTTTTTGTCATACATAAAAAAGTTATAGCAAATATTTGACATATGATACATTGATTAAACCCCTACCTATTATTTAAAGAGACGTTTTCCCCAAAATGAAGAAATATTTATTCAGAATATCAATAGGAGGAAGAAATATGAATCACCACACTACTGAGAAAGGCCAACAGTTACTTTGCTAAACAGAAGTCAAGAAGTTTATGGAATAGATAAATATTTAGGTTTAGATATTTGGAAGTATTTGTCTTTAGCCAATAAGATACTTATAAAAGTGATTAATCATCATAGCAATAGTGGTTCTTCTCGATTACTGCTTGTGTGGACCCTCACTCTTGGGAGCTGTGCTCCCATGACATGCAAACTTGGAATCTTTTAGCCATACGTCCTTTGGGATTGTCTATGAACCCTCCCTTACGTCATACACTAAAACCTGAGGGTATAAATGTATGGGGCCCCAACTGTCCCATAACTCCTTTCAGTATTTCAAGAATCCACAGTCAATACAGTAAAAAAGCAGAGAATGTGGGCCATTATATCCTTATGAAATACACTGTACTTCAAAACAGGTTTCCTTAAACCTGGGGAGGCCTAGGAGACCTGGATAGGGTAGAAATTGGGAGAGGATAAGGTCCTCTACCGTTATATCCAATAGAGGTGGCTGTATCCAAGTACCAAGGGACCTTGAATCAAGACCCATTCATGATGGCAGTGAGACCGTCTCCTGGTCCCTCAGGCCAAATCTCTACCAATAGAGGCTCTGGTGCCAAAGACTGAAGCATGAAAAGAGAAAAGGATTCCTGCTAGGGTCAACAAGGAACAAATAATAACATCACACAGGTGTTCAGTTCTCCCTTTGGTTAGAGGAAGCACCAAATGGGGTCATTGCTGGAACCTCCACATCCCTCAGTGCTGAGGGTACTGTTCCAATTTCTGTTTGGCCTGGAAAGACCTGGACACAAGACCATGACTCCCCAGTTGTTCAGTAGTGATTATGGGCTAAAACACTCTTCATTGTGCACTATACAGAAATATTTCACTCTCTTTTACAGGGTTCAATTGTGCCTTGAAGTACTCTCCCCTGAGCAGGGGATAGTGTGGAGACACAACCATCCAATGGATCTCAGGAATTGCACAATGAGCTTGGTGACACATATGGTGTGAGCACCCATTTACAGCATATTCACACTTGTGTCCTTGGTTAGGTCTACTCCATGCTTCCTCCCTGCCTCCTTTAGAGTGTCTTGTGTACAAAGGGAGTTGTCCCAGCAGGTATGAGGGAGAACTTAGGGACCGCAACTGTGCCCGAGTGGTGTAAAAAGGAGTCAGAGGGTGGGAGTAGCTATTTACAACCCTCCAATACTTACACAGCCATAGAACAACAGAGCATGATCTGTACCACACTGAATAAATAATACATGCATGCCTACCCAAGGCTAAAAATTATGTCCAAATACCTAGGTATAAACCCACTTTATAAATAAAAACCTTAACAACTACTTGTGGATTTATCAGTTTATAGCAATGTAACATTGTATAAAATATTTGTGTTCTTAATTGTATAATTGTATAACCTTAATGTCTGTCTAAAACTTTTTTATGAGTACTTTTATGAAGGGGTCAGTGTGGAAGTAGAAGAGAAATTCATTTGCGGTAAAACAGCAATACTTAGATAATACAGATTTTCAATGTCTTCATTATTATTTCTTTATTATAAAAAAAATGTTATGGTGTTCAGTTTAACTCTGTAACCTTGCTGATGTCCAAATAATCCCCTTTATTTCCTCTTCCCCCAACATACACAGATGCTACACTGCTTACCCTTGGAGGATGTTATACATTATCAGAACTACACATGGCTTCCTTTTGAGCCCATCAATGCCATTTCTTCAATTAATATAAACATTTCCTCATCTCAGGAGCTGAGAGCATTCCCTATGCAGCACTACTGGTCCTTGCCCATAAAGGGAATGAGAAAGAGGTTATAAAAACTATTAAATGCTCAGATTGACTAGCAATATTGAATATGATCAAAACTACTCATATACCTCACAAAAGAGAAATTTGTGAAAATGTAGCCTTTGCTTTTGAAGTAAAGCTGCTTAATGCCCTATAAATCACTTTCTTATATAAGCATTAGTAATACAGTAGGACATTTACAGTGAAGATCCCTTGACTCTGCAGTATGCTGCATTGGGCTGCAGCAAATCTCTATCTTCTACATCACAAAGTCATGCTGCAGCACTAAGAACTTTCTAAACTAAAATATACTAAGGTGTAAACATTCTAAAAATGACTGTGTGATATTCCCAGAAAGCCAACATAAAGCCAACACTTTTATTAAACTCCTACATGTCCTGGCTTTTGTTAGAATGAGAATTTTATAAAATACAATTGGATACCAATTAGCTCACAGACTCACTTCAATATTTACTGTTTATTTAATAAATTACAATACTGTACTGTCTTAAATACTTGTTTAAAACAGCTCTGAAACAATGAAGCATGGGATATAACAATTTCTGATTGAAAAATCAGCCTAGAATGAAGACTTTAAAAAAAATCTTTTACTTAAATCAACTGGCAACAATTTTGACATTTCTCTTCTATTAAATCTAAGGGATTACAAAATACCTCATTTAAGAAAAATCCTGCACCCACTTAAGTGGACTCACACTGTGGCTCTCTTCACAGCAGGGCAGAGGGACGTTGGTGAAAAAAAGCAAACTAAGCAGCAGAGCAGGAGTGTTAGAAACCACTACTCAGCATAAGGCAAAGAAAATGTGTATGAAACTCCAACTCATTTCTGCAGTGAAAATGGTTAAGGGACTTTCATCTTTCTGCAGTTGATGGTAATGGCAAAATGGCTAATCCAGATGGTGGCAGCATCTTCCGAACTTCCTCACTTTTATGCCTCTCTTACTCCATACTTTAACTCTGGAGTGAGTACAGAAGAGAGGCTGTACTAGAGGTCACTTTCAGTTTGGTAGGCATACAACCAGCAGCTAACTGCACAGCTGCTAGTTATAGAAACTGGATAGGATTTGGGTCAGTGTGATAACATCCTTTTTTAGTAAAAACTCCTATTTGGACTACTTGCACTTCCCAAACTAGA
Organism: Lepidochelys olivacea; assembly: GCF_965140295.1. Lineage (NCBI taxonomy): Eukaryota > Metazoa > Chordata > Testudines > Cheloniidae > Lepidochelys > Lepidochelys olivacea. Next base: position 35,227,832 of record NC_140411.1, on the reverse strand, counting down.
GGAGCCAATATGATGAGAAACAATTATATGTTAATCAATATGCAGTTGAAGAAAACAATCTTTTTCCAGTAAAATATACAATTGTTAGAAATTCCCTATATTTAGTGGCTCAGCCAAAGATGCCACAACTATTCTGAGAAGCTCTGGTTGTAAGATCTGCCAACACAGGATATTCAAAAGGGTCTGTTGTCATAAAGTGACATTGAACAAACTGTTCAGAATCAATACTATAATTAGAAAGCAGTAAACTGGGGGGGGGGGAATCTTATGTTTGCACATCTTTCCTCAAGTTTGCTAAAAATAAGACTACCATATTCTGCTTCCTGTAGAATGGGAACAGATTTCTAGCAAAGGCCCAATCATGCTATGAATATTAATGACATTTTGAAAGAACTGTATTTCAAACATGGGTATTTTACAAGATATGTTTTTTTATTTCAAAAATATAATTATTTCCACTTATAGATAAGGAAAAGACACAGAGCCAAATTCAGTCCTGGTGCAAGTTAACATCGATACCTAATTTGGACACAACAATTTGGAAAATATGATATTATAATTTAGGAGTTCCTGAGCTCAATCCACTAGATTATACACTTCTCATATACCTATTAAAGCACTCTTTTGCATTTTATTGATTGTAACATGCTTACATAAAAAGAACTGCTTTAAAATGTATGTATGCCTAGATGTGATCACAAAAGGGATTAAATAAAAATTCTTACATTTTAAAGCCGTTCCTGCAGAACCCAGGACATAGACCACCAATGATTCCTGCATCAAGCCCATAACTTCTAGCTCAGCTACTGCACATCTTTAGAAAGACATGGAATCCTGATTTAAAGACTTCAGATTATAGAGAATTCACAATGTGCCCAGGTAAATTGTTCCAATAGATAATTACTATTAAAAATGTGCCTTATTCTAGTCTGAAATGTTTCTAGTTTCACCTACCAGGCACTGAATCTTGTTGTGCCCTCCAATATCAGAAATCTTACAGACCATGATCAAGTCATCTTTTAACATTCTTGTTGATAAACTGACTACACTGGGAATTTTTAATCCCTCAACTGGTTTCCCAATCTTTCTTGTAGCTTTTTCTGAACACTTGTTAAAAAAAGGATGTTACCCATTTGAAGGGTAGAAACCAGAACTGGATTCAGTTTTCCAGTAGATGTCTCACTAATGCCATATATAATGTTAATAACACCTCCACACATCCATATTCCCCTTATACATCGTAGTCACCAAATTGCATTGAAAGGCCATGTTCAACTGATTACCTACCATAACCCCTATGTCCTTTTTTGAGTCACTACTTTCCAAAACACAGTACCCTTCATACGTAAGTGGGGACCTAAGTTCTTGGTTCCTACATGTGTATCTTCACGTGTAGCTGCATTAAAACACATATTATTAGTACTAATATATGAAGAATGGTACTACAGAGGGGCCAACTGAGCACGGGACAGCAGTATGCTAGGCACTTTACAGCATAGTAGAGATGCTGTTCAAGTGAATCCCGTTTACCATATGATCCTTTTCTATCTGCAAATCTGACCTGTCATTATTTACCACTCTACTAATTTTTTTTATCTGCCAACTTTACCAGAAATTGATTGTTTTTTTAAAAAAAATGAAGTTGTGACAAATATTGCAACCATATGCAGCATCTTTGGGGACAGTATTGTATTTTATGTTTAAAGCATTAAAACCTTTATATATATATATATATTGAGATGGGCCAGACGATATAAGACATGGGAATATTCATAGCCCTTTGTACCAATACAGGTGATATCTGTGTGTATGTTCATGACACACTGGGCGGGGGCTTTCTGCAGAAAATTGGATCATGAAGAGGTGATTAATGCAAAATCCCAAGGCTGGCTACACAGATACCCAGACTTGGAAGCCTGACCATCAGGAGAATAGGGAGAGGTACAGTTTAACCTGTTTTCAAGAGGCTCAGAAGAAAAGGGTTTGGGATATAAAGGCTGAATTCAAACAGACTCAGGATCTTTTTTATTCAGCAAACTGATAGGACCCTTTTGTCCACAGGGAACCCAATCCTGCTTGAAGGTTTGGAAGGAGTACAGCCTACCACGATCACATATGGAAGATGGGCAATTTCTGTTAAGTTTAGTGTGCATGTAAATTTATTATTTTTATTGCTGCTATATGCTTTTGTATTGAATGAATGCATTCTGCTTTGAAAGAGCTGTGTGATCATTGGCAAAAACACTGTCCTTGTCCTTGGAGAGAAACTAGAGAGAGCCAAGGGCTGGTGGTTGTCAGATCTGCTTGGAATAACCATAGTGAATTGCAGACTAAAGAGGGGTTATGAGTCCCTGCTCATAGAGAGGTGAAGGTTACAGGTCTGAGATCTGAAGTGGGTGCCCTCGAGGAGGCCAGGGTGTGTATGTCAAAGATGCAGTTAACCCCAAAACTGTGTATTGCATTCCAATGTCTGACTTCTCACCCAGATTTTTTTTGAATGCCAGAACAATGAAAATGCATATTAGGGACCAAAAATTACCTCTAATTATTAGGCTGAAACCACCAAATTGATTCCACTTGTGAGACAAAACCAGTTTGATCCATGCCTTCAGAGATGATGGATATGGGCATCACATATTTGGAACCAGGAATAATCCTCAGGGGCACCACCACCTTGTGTGTCAGGTTGCAATGACACTAACTCAAGTTTGGCTCCACCCCCATCCCCCATGATGATGGAGAGATGTCAGGGCCAAACCTGAGTGGGCAGTGAAACAACCAGCACTGCTTCTCCTTTCCACAGCCATGGGATTCTCTCCACTCTTCCCTGGGGCCTGCCTGGCCTCACCTCAGCCTGTATCCCCTCTGCTCTGTCCACAGGACTTGCTCAATGACAGCCTCAAGACTTCCTACACGTATGGGGAGCTGCGGTGAGTGCCTGGACAGGGGAGCTGGCTGGGAGGTGGAAATGAGGGGTTTTGCTTAGGGTTCAGTGATGGGCTAATCCAGCCCTGGCCAAACTACAAATTGTTTTTAAAAAATGAGGGTGACCTCACTTCCCCCATCTACCAGCATAACCTGCTTTCTATCCAGGCTGAGGCACAGCCAGCTTTCATCCAAAGCTTCATTCCAGAAGACATTGGGAAAAAGTGCTCCAATGAATTATAGAGTAATGATCATCAGCCGCACACTACAGGTAGCAAGCCCACACCACTTCACTATCTCCCTTAGTAGTCTGACAAAACAGAACTTTGTTGTTCTTTCTCTAACTAGGTATAAGAGAGCATACTGATCAAGTTTGCAGACGACACCAAATTTGGGGGTGAAGGGGTTGCCAATACTTTGAAGGATAGAGCTAAAATTCAGAGGGATCTTGATAAATTGGAGAACTGGGCTATAGACAACAAAATGAAATTCAACAAACACAAATGTAAATTGCTACACTCAGGGAAGAAAAACCAAATGCACAAAGACAGAACAGGGGAAAACTGGCTTGGCAGCAGCATTGCAAAGAAGGATCTGGGAGTTGTGGTGGATCATAATCTCAACATGAGTCAGCAATGCGATGCTATTGCAAAAAAAAGTAATGCAATATGAGGTTGCATTAGCAGAAGCATAGCATGCAAGTCACAAGAGGTGACAGTACCTCACTACTCGGTGCTGGTTAAGAGTCAGATTTAGCACTGGGTCCAAATTTGGTCACTAATCTATAGAAAGGATGTGGAGAAACTGGAAAGGATCCAGAAGTGAGCAACAAAGATGATAAAACGGATGGCATGCAAGCAATATGAGCAAAGTCTTAAGAAACTGGGTATGTTTAGTTTGGAAAAGAGAAGATTAAAGGGGATATGATAGCGGTCTTCAGATACTTGAAAGGCTGCCATAAAAAAGATAGAGAAAAGTTGTTCTTTTTTGCCATAGAGGACAAGACAAGAGAAAATGGGTTCAAACTATAGCCCAGTAAATTTAGATTAAATCTCAGGAAAAATTTCCATTGCCCTACTGTTCTTACAGTTAGGAACGGACTGCCTCGGGATGTTGTGGAAGCTTCTTCACTGGAGGTTTTCAAAAGGAGACTGGATAGCTACCTGTCTTGAATGGTTGAGACACAACAAATCCTGCAGCTTGTCAGGGGGTTAAACTAGATGACCCTGGCAGTCCCTTCTAACCCTACAATTCTATTATTCCATGAGAGAAGCCTCAGGGCAGACAGACACATATTTCTGTGCTCTAGTTCCTCAGAAAACAAACAAACAAACAAACCAGAGAGAAACTGCTAATGCTACCATTTACTACAGGTATAGCACCAGTATCTTGTTGACAATGTTACAGGCAACTGACAGATCTAAAAGAAGTAGTGTTTGTATAACACTTAGCACAATGGGTCCCCCCACCACTGTATTAAAAATAAGTAATCAATATTTGATCTTTGTTGATAACTAGAAGGACATAATTGACCAAAAGTCCAGTTCAAACTCTAAGACGTATCCAAACCTGAAACTAGACTGATAGAGGTCAATGAAAACTGTGGATTCAGCTACTGCCACAGCTTTCTTGCAACAACTACAGCAAATAAACTGATCTTTTTTTGTTTGCTGGCCAAACTGAAACATCCGGAAAAGAAAAGTGTTTAGCTTCAAACTAAAACTGAATTTTCAGTTTTCTCTTGACAAAACAATCAGTCAAAAAAGTATCTCTGGAGGATGTTAAATAGAAGCTACTAAAGATGGACATTTTAAAACCAGCAGGTATCTAACAGCTTGTATCCAAGAGTTCTTAAAGAGCTGGCTGAGAAGCTCACTGGACCATTGATGTTGCTTTTCAGTAAGTCTTGGACACTGGGAAGTTCCAGAAGACTGGAAGAAAGTTATGTTGTGCCAATGTTTTAAAAGGGTAAATGAAATAACTTGGGTAATAATAGGCCTGTCAGACTGACATTGAACCTGGGCAAGATAATGGACTAGCTGATGCAGGACTCAATTAATAAAGAACTAAAGGAAAGTAATGTAATTAATGCCAGTCAACACAGATTTACGGAAAATGCATTGTGCCAAACATTGAGTGGGGTGTGTTTCTATTCCCACGGGGATTGTTTCTTCACCCTACACTATTAAATGTTATCATCAATGACTTGGAAAAAAACATAAAATCATCATTGATAAAATTTGCAGAGAACGCAAAAATTGGGGAAGTGGTAAATAATAAAGAGGACATGTCACTGATTCAGAGCTATCTCGATTGCTTGGTAAACTGAAGGCAAGCAAACAATATGGCTAAATGCAAATGTATATATCTAGCAACAAAGAATGTAGGCCATACTTACAAAAGGGGGGCTCTATCCTGGGAAGCAGTGACTCTGAAGAAGATTTAGGGGTCATGGTGGATAATAAGCTGAACATGAACTCCCAGTGTGACACTGTAGTCAAAAGAACTAAAGTGATTCTGGGGTGCACGAACAGGGTAAGCTCAAGTAGGAGTAGAAAGGTTATTTTACATCTGTATTTGGCACAGGTAAGACCACTGCTGGAATACTGTGTCCAGTTCTGATGTCCACAATTCAAGAATAATATTTGGAAAGGTTCAAAAAAGAGCCATGAGAATGGTTAAAAGATTCTGGGAGCATGTGCAATTCCATGGGCAAGTTAATGACAGAAAGTAAGGAAGGTGCTATTTGAGCCACAAAAATTTATAGAATCATAATTTCAATGGTGTCACAATCTACGGCATGGCCGGGGGGACTCACTGCCCACTCGTGACTCCCAGCTCCAGGTCCTTTAGATTAGGGGTTCTCAAACTGGGGGTCAGAACCCCTCAGGGGGTCGTGAGGTTATTACATGGGGGGTCATGAGCTGTCAGACTCCACCCCAAACCCCGCTTTGCCTCCAGAATTTATAATGGTGTTAAATATATTAAAAAGTGTTTTAATGTATAAGAAGCGTCACACTCAGAGGCTTGGTATGTGAAAGGGGTCACCAGTACAAAAGTCTGAGAACCCCTGTTTAGATAATACAATGTCATAAAAAATGGGTCAAGTTGTGTATCATTCAAAAGCCCTTTCTCCCACCAAAAACAAAGGAAGCAAACATGACAAACCTAGAATAAATATGTAGATATATATTTGAGAAAATGTTTAAAAATAAACATTTTAAAATTATACTTTAACACAGCCATGCCAAAAATGCAGCTCCCACAAAGACAAATTGTGGCCCTTGTCTTACAGATAATACAGATGTTGTCAGATAATGCTCAGAACATTATACCTGATTAATTTTTTTAATGTTACACATTACTATAAATGGAAGGAGTGCTCCAAGTTAATTGGCCATCATCTGCACGCAAAAAAAAAGCGGTTCAGGTGTATTGATTATCTGCTTTATTTATTAACCAAAAGAGTTGTAATGAGGCATTGGTTCAAACTTCAGCATCCAGCCAGAAATTGCTGGAATCCATCTGCAAACTAAATGCACATAGTTACAGAACATAATTAATTACAATCCCAAATTAATTTCTCACAAAATCTTTGTTTTTACGTGTATCTTGATCATTTTCGGCATCAGTAGGGAGAGAGAGTTACGAGAGTAGCTGAATCTTTGGAGAATACTACTGGGGAGGACTTGGTTAAACATAATGCTCAATGGCACCTTACATATTACAAGAAGTGCACCTATAAACTGAATTTGGCAAGGTTGGAGAGGAACTACACTGAGTCACAGGAAAAAGTTGAAGAGGCCGGGACAAGTGCCAGCTGTAGGCAAGACTAGTTCCACACTCCAGTGTACATTCCTCTCTCAATGACCTTTTGCACATGATGGAGAGCTGCAATATCACAGATCAGATCAAGCAATTTGGTGAGGCTGAATTGAAAAGAAAGCACAACTTTCAGGATGTTGTGGCAATACATGAAGATGGTTGAGTCTTTGCTGTTCTTTATGCGATCTGTCAGGACTGCTAATTGAAATTTGCACTTCACAGCCGTGGAAGACTTAGTGAAATACTTTTTAGTTTAGATTTAACCAACTGTTCTGTGGTGATTGCCTTGTACCTTGCTGAAATAAGAGGCATAAAAAAGTCTGACCTTGACATATTGGAGGAATTGTGAAAAAAGAAATTGGGTTGTTAAAATGTCACCAGTTCCCTTGTATGCATTTTGTGCAGACGAAGCCCTAAAATACCACTGCTCTATACTGGGCATAAGTCTATTCTTCCATTTTTGTAAAATCATGCACTTGGTGATCATTGCAGCTCTCAAGAACCAAAATCTTTGTGGTGGTGTTAAATCCAATTTAGTAGGTAAATAACCTAGGATATAATTTTCGGCTGAGGTTTGGTTGCTTAACTGCTTCCATTTCAACCATTGGAACTACTCTTGTAAATACTATTCTTTGTGAGTAAAGGTTGTAGAATTGGGATCTAAATTCTACCGCAATTATATGGCAGATAAAAGATAGGTCAAATTTTTGGCCTAAACTTTTAAAAAGTGAACATTTAAATATCTGATAGTACTCTGACTGTTATGGAAAAAAACTGTTTTATTGTCCTTTAGAGATGTAATGTAAAATAAAATGAAAGCCAAATTATACATACTGCAACATACTACAAATACTTAGATATTTGTAACAAATACTTGAGAAGGAATAATAAAACACCAATGCTTACACTGGTCTGCCTTTCTGCTGTTAATAGTGTGTTTCAGAGTGCATGCAACAGTCCCTTAATTTATTTCCTATATGGTACATTGAAGCTTGGAAATGAAAAACTCATAAGTAAAACTAAAAGTTCCTCACCATTTTCATGATGAATTTGCAAGCCTACAGTAAATGAACACTGAGTAATTATTCACAGTACTAATGGGATTACTAAGTAACTACTTTTCAACATGAATAAGAGTTGCATAATTGGACACTAAGAGTAAGAGAAGCACAAGAATTTTGTTTTTATGTCAACCCTAAAAACGTCTGGTTATCTCTGAAGCTGCAGTCAATAACAATCACATTCAACTCAGTTGTGCACAATCCTCTTTGTCAGTGATACTCATGAAAATGTTGTTGGCATATGCTTATTGAAAACAGAACAAATGCTGGGTAAAATACTCTGTGTGTGTGTGTGTGTGTGTGGTACTTAGTACAGTGATGGTACTACTATAGGTAGTAATAATGATAAGAAAATATATTTCACTTTCAAGTTTGAATGCATTACCAACAATGATTAAAAAGCACAATTAGTGCCTCTAAATATGATGAAATACCAAATAGCTCTACTTTTATGAATAATTAGTGTTCATTTAGAATTGTCTTGCAAATGTATCATGAAAATTTACCAGCCCAGGTACGAAGTCTACTCAGTCACCTTGTCCCATTATGGTGATAATGAAATGGGAAATTTCTTACCCTGTAATTTCTTTTCTGCTAGCTGCGTCTCATACAATTCTGTGATTCCTGGACTGTTCTCCTCCTCTCTGTTCTAAAGTCTGTTCACTGTTGCAACACAGCTGATTTTGGCCACACCCCCTTCTCCAGCTTGCCACCAGAACAATTCATATAATATGCAAAAACTTAGAATATAATACCAATAACATTAAAGTCACCAAGTGAACTATGTGCAGTAAGCTATCCAGCCGACTAACTGGAGACATATAAAAAATAATGTTGTTCCTTGGCTAATGAAGCCATTCCAGGTTGGGCAGAATTTTGAGAGATATTGCTAGCAGAAAGGAAATTTTGCCTAGTACAACTAACTACATATCAGTTCTGTGATGCATGGGAAGTATTGAGCAGTAAATATTAAATAGGGAGGGATAAAGAAAGACAAATAGAGAAATTTTCCCTTGAAAGTAAATGCCTGAATGACAAGTTACTTTTGCATAGTGCATGCAGCACCTTTGTTCAGAAGGAAGCATCTGCAGAGGACAGCAAATCCACTTTGTAATGTTTAATAAAAAGTATTGCTTGAAGATCATGTTGCTGCCTTACAGATTTCTTCAGCTGAAGCACAAGTTTGTTCTGCCCTTATCACCAGAGAGCTTGTATAGTGTGCCTTGATTCCTTTTAGAATAGGCTAGTCTGATGGCTTGAATGCCTCCACTATGCACAACTTAATTCATTTGGCCAGAGATAGCTTGGATGCCCAAAGACCTTGGCACTTTTGGTGAAAGGGCACAAATAAAGAGCCTGATCATCAATTCAGTGCGCTTGAGGTAAATCTTTAGTGCTGTACATACACCGACATTATGGTACATGTTTTCAGTAGGATGCTGTGGATTTGGACAGAATGATAGAAGAATCATGCAAGAAATGGAAAGAGGAATTCACCTTTGGTAAGAAAGACTGTGGGAGTCCTTAGAACCACAATGTTATCATGAAGTACATCATGTGGCTCTTGCATGGATACAGCTGCTAACTCAGATTCATCTAGCTAACATGATAGTGATCATAAAGTAGATTTTGATGGATAGAATGGTATGACCATTGCCTACAGGGTAGGTTGTTAGGACTTTTAGTACCAATAGCAGATCCTACTTAGGAAAGACTGGTCTGCCTTCTGGACTAGCCAGTCTGACTGCTCTGAGAAATCTTGAGACTTTAGGATATTTGGCTAAGAACCTCAGAATCCTGCTTGTAAGTCACTGCTTATGACTGCTTAAAATGTTATGGTGCTGGGTTGAAGACCCTTGTCCAAACCATCCTGAGGAAAATCCAGAATAGCTGGAATTCCAAAATCCTTGGGGTTTGTTTTCTTTTTGGCATCATGAGCTGAACCACTGCCAGATTGAGAAGGCTTTTAGTGTGGAAGTCTGTGTGGAGGTCAGCAGAGTTCCAATCACTTTGGAGGATAATCCAAGTGCAATTGATGCTTCACTCCCAATAGCCAACCTGTGAGGTGGAGAAAGCCTGGATCTGGATGGAGAATGGGACCTTGGTGAAGGATGTCCTTTGTCACTGGTACATACAGTGGAGGTACCAATGCCATGTCTACTAAGTCCAAAAACCATGATGTCCTCTCCTTGCATGGAGCTAGAACTATCAGCTTTGCTTCCCCTCACCTTATCTTCTGAATCACCATCTCTAGAAGTTGATGTGGTGGGAATGTATAAAGCACGCCCTTTGGCCATCTGTGTGCAAGAGCATCCTTCCTCAGTGACCTGGGATATGCTTCCCTGCTACTTTGCCATTCGCAAGAACAGGAAGTTGCCAAACAGTTTGAGTGCCAGAATGCCAAATTTGTGGCCAGCACAGAGCCTAAATCCAAACTCTTTCCTTTCTCAGTAGAAAAGTATACCCTTTTTGTGCTTCCTGTGGTGTGTAGTATTTTGGGAGGAGGGTCTGTTCTACAGGAATCCCTGCATAGGTGTAGCCATGGTAGGGCATGTTGCATCCCTTTTTATAAAAAGCCTTGACTCCTCTGGATATTCTTCCTTCTGTGTCCTCACACTTGGAGTCCCAGTCCCACTGCTTTTGGAATGGGGTCTCATTCTGAGAATCCCAATTCACACTGGGAATTAGGGAAGCTGTGTAGGAGCCCTACTTTTTCCCCAGGGAGCTGAGGACCCACTAGAAGGGGTTAAAGTTGGATCACTTAAGAGATTTTTTTCTTCTGGCTAAGGTCTTCAGGGTAGGGAAGAGGGACCTGACATGCCAGTCTGTCTCTGAGCCCTGTGACCTGACAGTGTAAGAGTCAGCTTGCTGTGAACAGCTAGGACATAGTTCACTCTTCAAAGAGACTGTAAATGTAGCTGTGCATATAGAGCACTGCTCTGATTTAGCCAGTGTTTGTGGGACAGCCCTGCCATAGCTTGGGAGTGGGGCGATAGAGGATACCAAGATGGGTAACACTGCAGCGGTAGATCTGGGAGGCTGAGACACCTTTGTGCCAATTACCCAATCTAGTGGAAGAGGAGGGGAAGGAAAATAGCTTCATTGCTCACTACTGTCTGAAAAACAAATTAAAAGTAAAGTTGGCAAAGGAAACAGTGTCTGTTTGCTTTGCTCCTGACTAGCTACTACTGTGGAGGCAGAATTCTGGTCGCAAGTCGAAGAAGGGGGATAGCCAGTGTGGCTATGCTGTGATGTTGAACTGCCTCCAGAGCTGCAGAGAGGGGAAAAGACCCTACTTCACAAAATTGTAGGAGACGCTTGGCCACCAAAGCAAGTTATTCGTTCTAAGTAAGTAGTATTTCAAATGTTTACACTATTTAAAACATTAAGTAATGTCTCACAATTAACTCCCACAGCAGAACAGAACTCAAAACATGTGAAGTGACCCAAATAAACATTTTACTTGTATTACCAAATAATTGCAGAAGTTATTTTTAAATAATTCCAACATTCTGAATTTATAATGAACACTACACAAAAGTTTTCAACGTGCAACAGGCAACAAACTAAAAATGTCTCAGTGTGATTTGATTTTCTTATGGAAATGCATATTTATGAACAGATGTCTGGTCTCCCGGGCTGGTCATATTTCAGATGATACTAACAAGCAGTGCAAAATTTAAAACTTACCAGGGAACTGATCATGCGTTGAGAAGAGCGTGCAATATTGGCAGGCAGGCCAAAGAAATCGGGTTTATCATTTTCTGGAAGGCTTTCAATAATATCACGGTAATCCTACAAAAAAAGGTAGAAAGAGTATAGATAATTGTAAAAGTTTTCTGTGCAATCACAGCTCATGAAAATCAACAGTATATGGTCAGGATAATTCCAGCAATATATTTTCAAAACATAAAACTCTCATTTCATAGGATTTATAATTAATTGCATAACAGCATTTTGTGGACATCACTAAAATAGTACCAGCTCTAAAATGAAATGACTTAAGCATATGAACATATGCTAATATAGAAACACTGTAATGAAACAGAACAGAAATCCCCAATTGCTTCAGTTTACAATCGACAAACAACAACTCCAATAACAGTGAAGCTGTGATTTCACCAGACAAAGGCTCTCTGCAGTACAATTACAAGACTTCCACAGATCAGTTTGATGTATATCCTACATTGCTATTAACACCACTTTTAAAGCTTTTCACTATTTGGAATTTCAATTTGGAACTATTATTCACGTCCTTCTTCGTGTTGTAGTCCATTGCAAGATGCTTCCACTTACATTTAAATTTTTGATAAGCTACCATTTATTATACAAAGTATGAAATGTGTGGCATTAAAATACATGGTTATATGGTGATAGGAGGGGTAGAATAGAACCAGCTCTGTGTCTAAAAGACACTCAAGCTACTGTTCTGGTACAAGGCATAAAGGCTCATTATGGGCGAGGCTGGAAGGAATATGAAACAGGGTATTTCTTACTACCCCTTACTACCTCTTACTATTAGTATTATAGGGCATAGTCCTACAGGGACTGAATATCCTTCAGCTCCCATTAATTTCAGTGGGATTGAAGTGTGCTCAGCAGCTTGCAGGAATCTGCCTTTAATTAGTATGTTCATTTGCTAATTTAGTACTGTAAGAAAAAGAACAAGATTTGGTTTCCATGTCTGATAACAAGGCAAACATACATACCAAAATGCTGCAGGAATTGGGTAGAGAGATGGAATATGGGAAGCTGGTCATCTTCTTGCCCCTAAGATTTAAACCTCCAATAACTCTGGAATTAAAAAGCTGCTCCAGATAGGTTCGAAGGACTCTCATATCAAAGTAATTATCTATGCGACCTCCATAAATAGCATTTTCAAACAGGCCATGCACAAATTCCCACTGAAAATCTTTGGAACCTGTAAATTACAAAATATTACTGTCACATTGACCTTTTTTTGCAATAGTGTGATGAACATTTCCTCTTATTACAGTTAACCTTCAGAGAAACAAGGAAATACAAAGAAACCCAGTAAAGTAATAAAATCATTACTTAGCAATTTATTTCGTAACTCTAACCAAAAAGTAAAATAAAATAACTGTAAAATGTAAAATATTATATGTTCCAACAGCTGTACTGCAGATGTTCTCAAATATTTTTTCATGTGATAAGAGTGTAATTAATGTGTTTTAAATCCTACCGAATGACATAAATATTGCAGATGTCTTGGGGAACTTTTTATCGTAGACCTCAAACATATCAATCAACCCTATTTAGTTGGAGAACAAAAGCACCTTCTCACTAGAGGCCATTCCATATTCAATTGTGGCCTCCTATCTCCTAATCCTTTGTCATCAACCTGTTCAACTCCCCTAACTCCAATGGATCTTTAAGTGTGTTACAGCCATATCACTTTGTGCTGTGATCTCATCAGGCCTCATAAAAAAAGCAGGGTGATTGAATTATACTCTACCATGCCAAAAGAAGACATTGTTACTGAGATGCTGGCTTTCTTATGTGATGTAAAAAGAGGTCCAGGTTATCTGTGATAATAAACGATCACACAACAATGTGTTTAAAATTAAGGATGTTAACTTTGGTGTTCTGACCAAATTGTATAAATTCAATAAATTACACTCTGCCCACTTAATTATATCCTACAGTTTCAAATAAAATGTCTCTCCCTCTCACTTCTTTGTCCCAAACTACAGAGGAGGGTTAAATCAATGCCGCATTTCATCCAATATGTGATTGTTTAGCATGGGTGAAGTAATTATGGTGCAAAAGAACCTTGAGATTCTTCAAATGAAAAGGTTTGGTATCACACTTAAGTTATTAGTGTTCACACTCAAACTCCAATTACTGCAGGAAAAACTACCCTCAACACAACAGTTAATATCGATGGCCTAAAGTCTCTTGGTAATATATTCAAACTGTTAAGTCTGCATGTACATAGAATGAATTCCAAAAGTACTAGCCACATATAAATCCCATTTAAATCAACAGAAGCTAGAGATATTGAACACTTTTGAATATTGGATCACTAGTTTTATTGGGATTTGGAACTTAAAGGCCTTACCAAAAAAACCCTTATATTTTTCATTTAAGTAAGATAAACAGAGGATCCAAATTAGAGCTGGTTGGAACATTTTCAACACAATGAAATTTTGCTGAAATATGCTGTTTTGTGGATGTGTATCATTCATCCAGGGCAGAGGAGTGAAAAGAGACACGCACACACTATAGCCTGGTAGCTAGGGCACTGGCCTGGGATGTGAAACACCCACATTCAAGTCCCGGCTTTGCCTGATTTTGGGTCTCCCACATCCCAGGCCAGTGACTGAACCCTCCAGACCACACACAAGCACTCACGCTTACTTCTGTGATAATGTTCAGAAGATTTTGTTTTTGATCCAGAAACAGAACTGTAGTGGGGTGGTCACCTGCTCCTGCCCTGAAGGGCTTGAAATCAGCCCTGGGAGAGGGCTGTGGCTGGGAGCAAGCAGTCCCCAGGCTGATTGGGGGAAGAAGGCTCAGCTGTGGCCATGTCCCAACCAGGCCTCAGCTGGCTCTTATAAGAGGGCAGTGGGCCAGGAGCATAGTGTCTCCTCTAGCTGTGGAGGGAGATAGCCCTGGCTGCTGGGGAGCGTACCACAATACCTGAGGTGGAGCAGAGCTGGAGGAAGGCCAAGGGAGCTAGGGAGCTCTGGCCTGGAAACCCCCCAGGCTGCAGGCCTAGTGTAAGGCCAAATAGGTACTGGGGTTGCAGGGGACAGCCCAAAGGTAGGCAGAGGCAGCAGGTCCAAACCCCCTTGCCTGTGATGATTGGCTTATACACAGCAGTCCACCCCAGTGTGCGGGGGCTCAGTGGTGACTGGCAGTAGCCAAAGACTGAGGCGAGGTGGGGATAGTGGGTGGGGGTTTCCAGGGGAGGGAGACCCAGAGACTGTGGAGGTACTGCCAGAGGGCAGCATCCTGGGTAAAAGGGGCACCGGGATCTGGGAGAGACACGGGGGCCAGCAGCAAGCGGGACACCTGCCTGAAGAGGGTGCTCTGGAGGCTGGAAGAGCTAATTCCTTGGGAGACCAGGAGGAGGTGCCACACGGGTGAGTCCCGCATCGTGACAAGAACAGAAACAAATTTAAAAACCTCAACAGTTGCCACGAAACAGAATTGTCATCCCCCACTCAGCTCTAATTAAAATAGCCAAATTATTAAAAAAATAAATCAATCTATGATCTGCTAATTTTATAAAGATCTGAAATGGAAGACAGTCAGAAATACTGGACTAGGCAAACAAAGGAATCAGCAATCCTTAAGGAATAACATACCATCAAAGAGTCCATCAATAACGTCATACCCTGCACGGAGATCAGATAAAGAAAATTCATAAAACTTGGTCCAACCCTATCATTAAAACAAACACACAAAAAGTTAATATGAGTTATGAAACAATGAGCATTAAATGAACATGAAAAAGTAAACAAAAATAGCTGTTTACAGAATATATATAATACGTAACACCCGGGAGAAAAAATCCACATCACTGATTTGAACCCATCTTTTCTAGGCTGCTGCTCAGAGATACAGAAACAGGCAGCAGAGAGACAATATGAAAAACATCTCTATCAATGTGTTTAATTTTACATAGACATACAGGCCAGATGCCATCAGGTGTATGCCTACTTGTGTAGCAACTGAGAGTTTTTCTATAAAAATAAATATATTTTAAAAATCCTAATCAGCAAGCCTTCTTGAAAATGATGGACATGAGCGTGCAACTCTCTCCCTTCCCTAATAGCGCTTGTTGCAACAATGACTCATTGATAATTATAACTAGACACCTCACTTCCTTACTCTCAATGGCTTTTTTGAATTTCAGTTTCCTTTCGGACTTTGATAAGTATGTCTGCTTCTTTTAACCACTGTCTACAACACATGCCAACCATTATACTCCTCATCTTATTTTACCTCTATATTAAGAAAAAAAAACAGAAAAAAATGGAGCAAGCCATTAGCAAGCAAGCAATGATGCCTTCAACGTGTACATTCTTAATTGCTGGCCCAGTCCTAGATCCTTATTTATTGGAAACTGTATTATTCTTTGTATAGTATTAACATATACTAAGTAATTTACAAACAAGTATAAAGACAAAAAGTACCTGTCCCAAAATGTTTACAAGACAAAGAGGCATATAGGCACAAAGGGGAATATACACCATATATTAAATAAATTAAAAACTATCTGACTGATAAATCTCAAAACATAAATTGTTAATGGAGATCATCAGCAAATAGCAGTGTTTCTGGTGGGAGTTCAGCAGGGACCTATTCTCACTTCAACACTATTAAAATTTCTAAATTAAATTATATGGAAGAAAATATAAAATCATTGCTGATAAAGTTTGTAGATGCAACAGAGATAGGTGGGATGGCAAATAATGATGAGAACAGGTCATTCACACAGAGTAACTAGATTACTTGCTAAAATGGGGGCAATCAAATAACATGCATTTTAATACAGCAAATGAAATGCCCTACATCTAGGCACAAATACTGTAAGCCATACTTTCCAGAATGCAGTCCCGCATCCTGAAACAAGAACTCTGAAAAGGACTTAGAGGTCATTAGAATCATAGAAGATTAGGGTTGGAAGAGACCTCAGGAGGTCATCTAGTCCAACCCCCTGCTCAAAGCAGGACCAACCCCAACTAAATCATCCCAGCCAGGGCTTTGTCAAGTCAGGCCTTAAAAACCTCTAAGGATGGAGATTCCACCACCTCCCTAGGTAACCCATTCCAGTGCTTCACCACCCTCCTAATGAAATAGTGTTTCCTAATATCCAACCTAAACCTCCCTCACTGCAACTTGAGACCATTGCTCCTTGTTCTGTCATCGGCCACCACTGAGAACAGCTGAGCTCCATCCTCTTTGGAACCCCCCTTCAGGTAGTTGAAGACTGCCATCACATCCCCCCTCACTCTTCTCTTTTGTAGACTAAACAAGCCCAGTTCCCTCAGCCTCCCCTCGTAAGTCATGTGTCCCAACCCCTTTATCATTTTTGTTGCTTGCCGCTGGACTCCCTCCAATTTGTATGCATCCTTTCTGTAGTAGGGGGCCCAAAACTGGACACAATACTCCAGATGTGGCCTCATCGGTGCCAAATAGAGGGGAATAATCACTTCCCTCGATCTGCTGGTAATGCTCCTACTAATGCAGCCCAATATGCCATTGTAGATAACAAACTGAACTCAAGCTCCCATTGCAAACCATCTTTCAATATATAAAAGGAATATTGAGCAAGAATAAGGAGGTAATATTACCTCTATGGTTTATTAGTGGCACAACTACAGGAATACTTGTTCAGTTTTAGTGTCCACACTTAAAAAAAAATATGCTGAAAAAATCAGACAAGGTTCAGACAAGTGCTACAAAAATGATTTGGGGTCTGGAAAGCATGCTTTAAAGGAGCTCTGTCACAGAGGTTGAGAGGTGACTTGGTCACAGTACATTACCCACAAAGGGAGAATATAACTGCTACTAGAGCATAGACATAACAAAATTCAATGGCTGGAAGTTCAATTCAAAAAAATTCAAACTGGAAAAAGATGAAAATTTTTAACAAGGATGGGTAATTAACTAGTCATCCAAACAAGTTACTAAAGGACATGGTAAATTCTCCATCATTTTGAATCTTTAACTCAACCTCTGCTCTCTTTTGAAAAGATATGCTGCAGTGTCAACCAGAAGTTATCGGGCCAGATGCAAGTATAACAGAGGAAATGACTTGTGTCAAGAAGGAGATGAAACTAGATGAACATAACTGGTCCTTCTGACCTTGAAATCTGAGTGGTGAAGTTTTATTATTTCCATGATTTCTGTGTGGACTGTTCTAATTTGAGGTTAAATTTTAAGTCTTTTGGTAAATTAACACATCTCTGCATAGAAGTCTACTTTTAGAAGCCTTTATGGACAAAGTACATTTTGAAAAATGACTTGAAGGAGGAAAGTGTGGAAGCATGGCAGATTGGAACAGGCAGTAGGTTTTAGCTTTGGGAGCCAAAATCATAAAAGGCTCACAGTCAAGAGTGAAATTTCATAATGATTAAGTGGGGGTAGGGATAGCTCAGTGGCTTGAGCATTAGCCTGCTAAACCCAGGGTTGCAAGCTCAATCCTTGAGGGGGCCATTTAGGGATCTGGGGCAAAAATTGGAGATTGGTCCTGCTTTGAGCAGGGGGTTGGACTAGATGACCTCCTGAGGTCCCTGCCAACCTTGATATTCTATGATTCTAAGTGATCTTAATTTATATTATACTGTTTTTAACAAGAAACAATATTCTATGTTAATCATATTTTTTTTCTTTTTTCTTGCATCTTTCCATGTTCTGGATCAGAAATTTTTATAACCTACTTCCCAAACTCATGATTGTATGCCTCTTTGTCCTGCAAATTGGCTTATCTAAGGTCTGCTGATATCCAGTTCATGTGCCAAATCTTTGGCCTCTCCCTTGGACTTTTCTGTCCATGATCATTGCAAGGGCCATCCTACCAATATAACACTCAGGTCTCAGTTGGATATGTCCACACCAAAGTACCTTCACCTCCTTCAATTTCCCTTCAATTGGAGCAAGCTGCATTAGCCCTTAACCTCATTTTATTTCCTGGAGTGGCCAACCAGTTGACCACCTCAATATCTTCATTTCCATAGTGGAGAGTATGCTGATTCCTTTGCTTATGGCTGGCCATGTCTCCATTCTGTATACATCTGATCAACGTTATTATGCAATATCCTCAAGTGTTCTAATGTTTGGATGACACATTCAGAACCAATCTTCCAGTCATAATATTACTGCAGTGACCCTGTAGGTCCTTCAACAACACCATCAGCCACCTCTGCAATTAGGGTCATAGTCCCTTTAAACAAGGACCCAAAAAGGAAAAGAAAGCAAAAATAAAAAGACTCCAATCATTCCAGCCTAAATCAAAGGACAATAAAATAGTCACAGGAGAGGTTCATTTAGCCACGTGTCCAAATAAAAACAAACCAAATGCAGGGAAGCTTCCTTTTCTCTAGTCAGGGCTGCCCCCTTCAGCCAAGGATCCAGTTGGAAAACAAACAAACAAGGAAGTTCTTACTATGGTTATAGTCTCTAGGCTTCAGTATAATTCTTCTCAGTACAAGCGAGGTAAATAATTCCCCAATTTTATCTCTCCCACCCAGGATCTAGGTTCAGGAGGAGACCAGACATCACCCTCCTTCCCTTGGAAAAGCCAGTTCCTACTTCCAGGTTAGCCAACTTGGTGATCTTTAAGGGCTAGTTTCTACCTTTCTGTTTGGTGAAGAGGCTTTTAATGCTTTCTTGAAACATGCAAGAGGGAGCACGTACACTTTGTCACAGGGCCCCAGACCTGTATCAGGATCAGCTAGCTCAGATCTCTAAGCCCATGAAGAGTTCCACTGGAACCAGTGGGACTCTGAAAAGCTGTAGGTGTCTGTGCTATTAAGCCCCAATTCTGTACTGAGGCCATATCCAATCATTAAGATCTCCAAATTAGTAGCCACCAAAAAGTTCCACATCAGCAGCTATTGTGACAGGGTCGGGCCAGATGGCTACAGGAGAGTAATAGAAGGCAGATATATTAGCCCCTGGTTAAGTAGGTCCCTTTTCCCTGGGTAAGGTAACAAGGAAGGTTCCAGAACAATCAGGAACCTTTTGGAGACAATTAAGACAGACAGGCTGATTAGAACACCTGCAGCCAATCAAGAAGCTGCTGGAATCAATTAAGGCAGGCTAATCAGGGCACCTGGGTTTAAAAAGGAGCTCACTTCAGTTTGTAATGAGTGTGTAAGGAGCTGGGAGCAAGAGGTGCTAGGAGCTGACAGTGAGAACGCATACTGTTGGAGGACTGAGGAGTACAAGCATTATCAGACACCAGGAGGAAAGTTCTACGATGAGGATAAAGAAGGTGTTGGGAGGAGGCCATGGGGAAGTAGCCCAGGGAGTTGTAGCTTTCGCACAGCTGTTCCAGGAGGCACTCTAGACAGCTGCATTCCACCGGGCCCTGGGCTGGAACCCGGAGTAGAGGGCGGGCCCGGGTTCCCCCCAAACCTCCCAACTCCTGGTCAGACACAGGAGGAGTTGACCTGGACTGTGGGTTCATGAAAACAGCCAAACTGAGGGCTGCCGTGAAGCTCCAAAGTGAGCAAATCCGCCAATAAGCGCAAGACCCACCAAGGTAGAGGAGGAACTTTGTCACACTATATTTATCACTTCTGCATGCCCCAACATACAAAAAAGTGCATATTTTATTTTAAACAACAAACTTAAAAGCTGGTAAATATGAAATGATTTCATTATGAAATGAAAGAAAATATTTTAGTAAACAAACCGAATATTGGCAAGAAGTTACAGTATTTACCTGAGGGATATAATTTCTTCTTTCTTGGCATGCAGCATGAAACCATGCCAAACTAAAGAGTGCATGGGCTCGAGACAAATTGCCCTTTTTACCAATCTGCTCTGGACTCCACGATTCATAGGTTCTCATCAAATTCTTTTTTAGGCCTGGAGGGGCCTAGGTAGACAAAAACAACTTAGTTGTGCGTGTGTGTGTGTGTGTATGTATATGTGTATATATAATATAGTTAAACAACAACATCAACAACAGCACATATATATATGTCTAAATGTCTAAGACTAATTATTTCCTAAATCTTCAAAATTAACTTAATTACATTTGGAAAATAAGAGAAAAGGCTGATTAAAAAAATTGTAGTAGGTGGCCTAATAATAGAATCATCTTAGACTGGAGATAATGTTGACTCACTGAAGGGAATTCTGAACAGAACAATAAACAAATTGTGGGACTGAAATGCAATATAAGAAAGATTAAGGGAAGGCCATCAGCTTGAAAAATGTTAATTTAAAAACAGACTGAAAACAAATTTGTTCAAATACGAATCAAAGAGTTTCTTGTTTTAAAATCAGTATTACTACTTATTATTTATGTTTCGATGAAGCCTAGTGGTCTTGATCAAGGATAAGGGCCCCCTGTGCTATGCATATAGGCATAGTACATACATATGATAAAAAGAGACAGTCTCTGATCAAAAGTATAAGAAAGTCAAGAGACAACACACAAATATAAGATGTGGGAAGCACAAGGTAACAGTGAGAAAATTATGATTACTGTAATAAGAAGGTAACACTACGTGACAATCCATTATCAAGTGTAAAAAAACCACAAGAACGGCTATATTGGCTCAGATCAATGGTTCATCTAGCCCAGTATCCGGTCTTTTGATAGCGGTCAGTACCAGATGCTTCAGATGGAATGAACAGAACAGGACAATTATCGAGTGGAGAGGTGGTGTCAAAGGGGAGTTAGGTTTAAATCTTTTTAAAGATTTTTTCCTCTCCTTTGAAAAAAATGATGTTTTTGGCTAATTTCTCCTACTTACAGCAACCTTAAGGTTACTTGTAACAGTGGCAAAATATTTTCTGACTGATTTTTTTAATAAGTTGATGATTTGCCTTAAATAAATATGTATATCTTGACCAGATGATGATTAAGGGGCTTTGACAACCAAATAATAATCACCAGTGAAAACAAGCCAAGTGAACAACTAGTGTCCTTAGTAAGAACAAGATGTTGGGCTTATAAGAAGAGATAAGGAAAAGAATCAGTGCAATTATATCATTGTGGAGCCTCAGTGATTTTAGAGGTGGTGGATCCAACAACACCAAGAAGCTAGAACATCAGGAAAGGGCCTAGAATCTCAGAGACTCTGTGGCTAGTGTGTTATTAAGGCACGCAACATTGGTAAGAAGGAGTCCCTACCCTAAGTGCCTAAAGTAAAAACTCCACTCAGTATGGAACTGCCAACATTTGGAATACAGAACACAGAGCCATCAGACCTTGTAATATGGAGCTCCTGGGGTCTAACTGGAGGAAAACTCCTGAGCACTGTTGGTTCAGGTGTTCCTGAGAAGAGCATCTGCTCTGTCCACTCCTTGAATTACTTCCTTTCTGTGGCACAGGACCATCTGCTGTCAGAGAAGAAGAGCTAAACAATGTAAGAAGCACCAAGGACAGCAAACTGCTGTGTTCCGGTAGGTAGCCTTAGATCACCAAAGACATCAGTGAAGCTTGCTCTGAAGATATGGTAATCCCACAGGTGCCTTGGAAGATAGCTCAATATACTGGAAGCTCTGTTACTATTCTAGGATAGCTTGCAGCCATGAACTGACTTGGGCAATAAAGTGTGATGGCAAAAACCTGAACAGGTGCCGATGCTCGAAAGTGTCTTTCCAAATTAAAGACAATGAAGTGAGCTGTAGCTCACAAAAGCTTATGCTCAAATACATTGGTTAGTCTCTAAGGTGCCACAAGTACTCCTTTTCTTTTTGCGAATACAGACTAACACGGCTGTTATTCTGAAACCTTTCCAAACTAAAGCATCAAGGGAGCCCTTCTGTGACAGATGCAGTCAAGCAATTTCCTTTCAGTGAGTACCATCAAACCATGGAGGGTAACTAATGCTCAAATATCAGCCCAGCCTTCTTAGCATCTAAGGACAGAGGGGACACCAATACCTTTAAAGCACCTCCATGCCAAAGTGTCAAAACTTGGGGTATGTCCAAGATGCCAATGCCAAGGAGCTGACTTCTGGTGGACCTTATCTACAGGTCTGACAGTTGAGATCTCACCTCTGAAGCTTGTGTGGTTAGGTACCTCACCTTCTGGCAACTATACACCAGCGTGACGTGACACCTCACCTTCTTGGCACTCTTGCAGCAAGTTTAAAGCACTGGCATGATGAGGCACCTCAGCGATATGCAATGCACCTCACTTCTATATGCTAGTGAGTTGCCTTACTCCAAAGATGCACGAGGGTGCCGTATCTGCCAATGGTTAAGGTATTAGTGCCAATGCGCTGAGGTAGGGATGCTGAGGCACTTTTCCTGACTGGTGCATCCAGACAAAGATGCTGATGCATTAGATTGCCTATTCTACATTGCATAGCTAAATCTGAGTCTCCTTTGACTGGCATCAATGTATCCAGGCAGAGGTGTAGAAACATAGTGTCACCCCTACCTCACACTGATGTAACAAAGTTAAGGCACAGATAACCAATTGCCTGGAGCTCATACCTCAGGTCAGATATGCAGGAATGCCTCTTCTGCATGTCAGATTTCTGTGTCTTCAAGTTTCTGGGCTCAAGAGTTCCTGCAAGCCTTGACCTCAACACAGAAAGATAAAGCATCTACAGTCTCTAGATCCCTCCCAAGCCCTTAAGCAGGACAGCATGCCTTAACAACTCCAGCCAGGAGCAGAATTGGAGATTTTATTAGTCTTGTGGCAGGGACCTAAGAGTTTGCCATCCAGAAAGCATCACAGGAAACCACTTAAATGTTGTGTAGTGAGGTACTGGTGAAAGGAATTTTCATTTGAAATGAACCCTTGAAAAACAAGATAGGAGAAACACAAAAGAAAACAAAGATTCAAAAACTTAATCTACAATTTGTCTGACAAAGCAAGTGCTCTCAGTCCGGAAAGATAGACAGATACATCAAGGGCAAGCAACTGCCCTAAGCTGTCACAGGCAGATAAACTTCTAAAATGAAGGAATTTCTGTTTTCAATTGGTAGAAAAGAGCAGGAAGCGGCTGCATTGAACTGCAAATTTACTCCAGCTCAGAGAAAACAACCAAAGCTTTGAAAGAAGCTACCAGTTAAGCCTGAGACGAGAGCTTCAGCACCAATTGAAAACTGATTACTTGGCATGACTGAAAGCTAGAGAGCAATAAATGATATTGTGAAATCACCCAAAGTCAAACCGCATGTAAAAAGAGCTGAAGCAGCAAAGCAAAAGGTCTGGCAGGCGACTTCTGTGGATCCTACCTTGACTAACTGAGATTAGAAAAGAATGAACTGAAAAAGTGTTAACAGGGAGCTGTGGCACTGGCAGTTGGAGTGGAATTTATATTTTCCACCTGATGGGTTTTAGATGAAATACACACCCTTGGGCAGAGGCTCTTAACTTTAAGTATGGCTGCCACTGTTGCCTTTTCCATTACAACGTTTTCTTGAGGCAAGAATTTAAGATATTGCAACAGGCATAAATCCCACCTATTCACATTGATTTTGGATATAAAAGTTTACGTAATTTTTGAAATTCTAAGAAGAGGAGACACCTAGAGAGTGAGAAAAACATCATCCTACCTAACAGAACCAATTCAGAAGAAAACAGTGTCTGCACTGTCACAGATTGAGTCATAGAAAGATTATCATCCCTGGATACTCTGAGAGATCACTAAATAGGAACTAAACCACCAGACTGCAGACTCAGAAAAAACATATTATGCAATATGATGTAAAGCATGATACAGAGTATCAAGAGCAGCTTATAAGGCAGGAACATTAAGAAGTTATCACTCTTGCCATAAAATATAAAAACAAAAAAGAAATTCAGAAATAAATCTTTCATTCTGTTAATTCTTCTGTTTGTGCTTATACTCTATAGAAACTTCCGTATGATCATGCATTGTTCTGAGGCAATGACATTACCCAGGCATAATAGGATGCAATAAGGATAATGTAAGAGCCGTAAGTCTGAATTTCCACATTTTTGCTTGCTTAAATCAGCTATGTTTTTAAACATATATTCAATATTGTAACCACTGGTTCACTATGCTATCTTTTAATAAAGTTAATTTTTCTAAGTCCAATTTGGGGAAAAAATCTGGAAGTCTTATAAACAACTATTTTATTTCATGGATCAGCAAGTTCTCATACATGATCATACAAATGATCACTACAAATATCCTAAGGTAAATGAATACCAACGTGTTTCATTCATATTTTTAAAAAATGACAAAATCTAAAAAAATCCCCTTATTCTATATTACTTACAATTTGCTGAACTTCCTTCTATAAGACATATGCCTGTTGTTTCATCTCTCATGAGTACTTGTTTGGAGCTATTCAACAAAAACGTTCCTTAGAAATCTTACCTCATATGTTATTTTCAGACTTGACTGAAGCAAAATCGGAGCAAAGTTTGGATGAACTTCAGCAGTAAGCCACAGACGAAAATTAGGCTGGGGCTGAAGAGTATTTAATTCCTATTTAAAAAAGGAGATGTACTCTATTAAAATTATGAATATTTGATTTTTCAGAACAGTAAGAGTTTAAAGGAATACTATCAACTTAAAATCATACTTCTGTTTGAAAACACCTACTGTTGTTGCAAGCAACATCTGGGATTACATTAATTGACAGAGATTGGAGAAAATCATTTTTTTCAGGTTGGTTTACTTTGTAGTTTTCACAGCACTTAGTATATAGCTATTTCACTATTACACCTTTATATCAGTTTTCCCCTGTCTGTGTGAGTCTTTCACACAACATGGAAGAGTATCTTTTTGTAAATATAGGAAAATATGATTGCAAAACAACAAAAACCAGCAGGAAGACTCAGGGGCAGGTACAGTACTTAACTAATTTAAAAAATAACTAGATTCTGAGCTGATGCTGTTGCTTTAAGCAGTACACATTCTCAAGCATGTATGAGTCACAATAGGACTGCTCAAATAATTAAGTACTAATTCATCATATGGGTGGCAGAATAGGGCTATAAGGAAATAGTTCATTTTCTACAACTCAATGAAAATTAAAGGAAAAAGCGCATCAAACGAGGTGTGTTTTTCTTTGATTTCAAACATGTAATCACACTGGTGACTAGGAAACCTGTAAATTTGTGTTCCAGACCCTTGTTTTCTGGTCATCAACTTTGCATACTTAGAATAGAAGTTGCCAGATGTTTCTGAGATAACGCAGATGACTCTGATGCAGTTATCCTCACCTTTTCCAAAATAGGAAGCCAAGATACAACAAGATGCAAGTTCTTCAAACAAAGCCATTCTCCATTGCGTGCACATTCTTTTAGAGTTTGAATGGCTAAGTCAGCTTGGCCTTGGCCCATGGCAACCTGCAAAAAGAAATACATTTGTATTGGGAATTTGTTATGCCTTAATATTTTGTTCAATAGTGAAAACAAAACACTAACTAGAATTCTCTGAATGTTTTGCTTTTGAAGATCCCCATTGTAGGATTAGAACAAACTGCACGAATCTCCCAAACTTTGCAAACATCTGAGTGTTAGGGAGCGTACACGCATCAACACACAGAACTGAGCATTCTGGACAAGATGAAAGGGATTTGATCTAGATGGTATATCCTTTATGATCTACAGGAACCATTGGTCTAATGTAATTAAAACGGAGATAGGTCTTTGCATAAGATTGGACTGGAGCTCACTAGCCAAAATATCAAAATCGGTGCTTGGTACTAAAAGAGCTGATGGTGCTGGCAATGTTCTTTCCCTTTTAGGTTGACATTGTTAAGGAAAAGTTAGCACATGTGACTCCATTTTGGTTTGGGGCCCACCATTGTCTAAAAGCAAGCACATCATGCACCAGGAGGAGTGTTCCTTAGATACTGCATTCCTGTGAAAATCCTCCTCGTCTCCAGCCTGCCTTGACTCCCAGTATCTGGTTTTTGTCAGTCCCTAACTCCCTATCTCCTGGCCTTTGACGTGAGGTCTCCCATCCTGATAATAAAAGTTACTGATGCATGGCTTTAGGACAATGCTGTGTAATTAACATACTGGTTTAGCACGAGAAATGCACCAAGCAGGGATAGGTGGAAGATAAGAAAAGGGTTTGTTTATTGGCTAAGGTTTCTGATGCACGAAGGCAACATGCTTTACTAAAAAGTATATAACCTTTGTATAATCTGTATTTGGGGTCCCCCTCCTGGCTAGCAGGAGGGCACCACGCTCGAGTGTAATAAACTTGGTGTTTTTTGGGAACTCTGCAGTTGTGGACTTTGTTTATGTGCCTCAGCCTAGATTCGAACTGTGCGTGACCTATCAGGTATAATTCGTAGCATTTGTGTGCATGTCCTACCAGGTATAATTCGCAGCACTTGTGTGCGTGTCCTATCAGGTATAATTCGTAACAACATACAAATTGCTTTGTTAGACACTGAACTTTGATAGTGTGACACTGCTGGTACTGAGATTACTGATGCCACCTTTGGTAGCAAAAAAGATGGACTTGATTCTCTTCTACTCACATGGATGTAAATTAGGAATAACTATATTGAAGGTAATAGAGTTACATCAGTGTAAAACTGGTAAGGGATAGCAGAAACAAGCATCATGACAGGTTTCAGAGTAACAGCCGTGTTAGTCTGTATTCGCAAAAAGAAAAGGAGTACTTGTGGCACCTTAGAAACTAGAGAGTGAGTTTGTGTGTGGGGGAGGGAAGGGTGAGAAAACCTGGATTTGTGCTGGAAATGGCCCAACTTGATGATCACTTTAGATAAGCTATTACCAGCAGGACAGTGGGGTGGGAGGAGGTATTGTTTCATGATCTCTGTGTGTGTATAATGTCTGCTGCAGTTTCCACGGTATGCATCCGATGAAGTGAGCTGTAGCTCACGAAAGCTCATGCTCAAATAAATTGGTTAGTCTCTAAGGTGCCACAAGTACTCCTTTTCTTTTTGCAGAAACAAGCATGTTTTCTTTCTATGAGAAGAGTGGGGAGATACAAATGACCTAACATAGGACCTTGTCTTTTTCATTTTCTTAAGAGTGCTGTCTGTTCAGCTGCTAAATAAATTAGGACTTCCAAATGGAAAATCAAAAATCTTAAACTGAACTTTCTGATGAACGATGTATGAAGACAAGATTTCCCTTTCCCCATCTCAGTGAAATTGCTGAGTTAGTGGAATAGGCATCTGTGTCAGATGCACTGTACGCTACTCTTAACGAATATTCCACCAAGGTTCCCTATCATCTAAGAAAGACTGTCAAATAACAAGGAACTTGGTGCAAGATAGGTTAAGAAGATGCTAAAGTGCTTCTAGGGAGCTACTAAAGTCTGTCTTGGCTTGTCACTGATGAAACAGGTAAGGGGAACCATGACTCTCTGGCTAATTCCAGTAGACAACTATTGATGGAAGAGTTGTTGTGCTTTTTATCCTTGAGTTCGAATAAATCAAAGAGTTTGAGGGCCTTCTCTTGGACTGGTGGTGCAGGGATGTCCAGTGTATAAGCCAAACATCTGATACCTTATCTTGGAATGCTTTTGAATAATCAGGAGGAGATAAGGAAAAGGTGATCAAGTTATCAGGTGAGGTGGAAGTAAATGCTAAACCCTCAGTGGTCTGTTCCCTATCTTTTACCACTGATTCAGAATTACTCTTTCAGCTTTCAGAGATGATTTACGAGATAAATAAAAAAATCAGAGATTCTGTCTCCTGTGTGGAATGTTTGGGGAAGATGATTTTGGAGACTTAGTGCTTCTCTTCTAATCTTTTTAAATAGGACAACCTCCAGTAGATTTACCATAAGAATGTCACTCTTTGTCCAGATTTCAGAGTGGTAGCCATGTTAGTCTGTATCAGCAAAAAAAAAACGAGGAGTACTTGTGGCACCTTAGAGACTAACAAATTTATTTGAGCATAAGCTTTTGTGGGCTAAACCCCACTTCATTGGATGCATGCAGTGGAAAATACAGTAGGAAGATATATATATACACAGAGAACACGAACAAAGTGGTTGTTGCCATACCCACTATAAAGAGAGTGATCAGTTAAGGTGAGCTATTATCAGCAAGAGAGAAAAAAAACCCTTTTGTAGTGATAATCAGGATGGACCATTTCGAACAGTTGACAAGAAGGTATGAGTAACAGTAGGGGGGAAAAATAAGCATGGGGAAATAGTTTTACTTTGTGTAATGACCCATCCACTCCCAGTCTTTATTCAAGCCTAATTTAATGGTGTCCAGTTTGCAAATTAATTCCAATTCAGCAGTTTCTTGTTGGAGTCTGTTTTTGAAGTTTTTTTGTTATAGTATTGCCACTTCTCCACCTTTTGTTGTTTTGCAATCATGTTTTCCTATATTTACAAAAAGATACTCTTCCATGTTGTGTGAAAGACGCACACAGACAGGGGAAAACTGATATAAAGGTGTAATAGTGAAATAGCTATATACTAAGTGTATTCTCGATTAAAGACCTAGAAGTGGTGTGTATATATATATATATATATATATATATATATTCTTACTGTATTTTCCACTGCATGCATCCGATGAAGTGGGTTTTAGCTCATGAAAGCTTGTGCACAAATTTGTTAGTCTCTAAGGTTCCACAAGTACTCCCCTTACTCTTTGTCCAGATATCATTCCAAAATGTTATATTGGATGGCCAAGAGGGAAGGAACGTTCTTGGAGCTAATCACACAGAACTAATGTCAGATGTGTCAGAAGATGAAGAGAGAGAAAGCTGCCCTTGTAGATATTAATAACAAGATGGGATCCCAGAGAGACTTGAATCTTTAGAGTATGAGAGGAGGGACAGATCACACTAGAGTTCAGTAGAGAAAAAGGTATAAATTCGAAGACTGCTGAGAGGCAAGATTAAACTGCCCCTATCCTGTTATGCTGTTATCAGAGGAGTTGTGGAAGATTGCTTCAAATCCAAAGTGGAGTACTTCATATTCAAATACCCATTGGGGACGAGTGCATCAGTTTTATGGGAAGACCTTAAAAGGTTAATTGCTGTCAGGTTACACACATATCATGGACCCAATTGTAGCTAATCTTGGTCAGCTCTAAGCAGCTAACTTTTGAAGATGAGTCCTTCTCATCCTTACTGGGCATTTTTTTAAGAGCTGCATTCAATGGTACCAAATATTCTCTGTACTTGAAACCGAGAGGCTTAGAGAAGGTTGGAGTCGTCTGTTTATTCAGATGCAATCCAGAGTCAGGCTATATTGTGCTGATGGATGGGCTGATGAGACCCGCTCTTGAAAAATGATCTTCAGACTCCTTTGTCAAATCAATTGACCTTTTGTGATTAAATGCAGTGTAGAGCAAACAACATGTGGAGACCAGTTCAGACAACATGTGGAGACCTTTTCAGCTTTCACGCAGGCAGGAAAGCATCTGTTGTGCTGGTCAGTGATAGACTTCATGCTGTCACAAAACATGCACCTCTTGAATCTAAGTGCTTCTTCAGAGAAGCCATCTTGAATGATCTACTGGGCAGACCTGAAAGAGTAAAGTACTGTACAAAAACTACTATCAGCTATCAATTAAGTAATACCTAGTTTTTAAGATTCTCAAACTATTTTACAGAATTTTTCTTAAAGAAAATGAAGATGAGTAGTACTGAACATTACTTTAAATTTCTGATTTAAGTTTTTCAGTTAAAAATAGAAATTAAAAACACTGCTATGACCATTGTAACATTTTAAACACAAACATTATATCTGCATTTATATTGCATCTGAGGAAGTGAGCTGTAGCTCACGAAAGCTTATGCTCTAATAAATTGGTTAGTCTCTAAGGTGCCACAAGTCCTCCTTTTCTTTTTGCGAATACAGACTAACACGGCTGCTACTCTGAAACCAAACATTATATTGTATCATTTTGCATATCTGAGACCAACCTGGTGGTAGCACTCTCCATGTCTTTCCACACTGGCAAGTTCTTGTAGTTCTTGAGAAGGATCAGCACCAGGAGAAATAATTATCAAGATGGGCTCAATTTCCAATGTCTCTTTATACAGACGTTTTAGATTCAGAGGTGGTGGGGACAACTCTTTTATTCCTGCAATTGGATAAATATTAAGAAAATAAAGCAACAATAAAGAATAGAATGTTCCTTAGAAATAAACTCCTTCAACTCAAAGATAAACCAGCTACATATATAGTTGGAAGAAAACATCATTTCCTAAAAGACTAAGGTTTTTTTTAAAAAACTTCTGATTCATACAAAAGACCCACTTTGGTATATAAACAAGGTACTGTAATACAACAAATTCATATTGCAAAATTAAACAGAAAGACAAATGGACAAAAATAATGAGGAGTCCGGTGGCACCCTAAAGACTAACAGATTTATTTAGGCATAAGCTTTCATGGGTAAAAAACCCGCACTATTACAGACTAACATGGCTACCCCTCTAATACAAATAGGACAGATGCTATTATGGATATGGGACTGCCTTAGCTGCTGTGACTGAACTTAGTGATCACAAAAATGTGCCTATGTTAGAACCACATTATTTATCCTGCAATTATCAATAGCAATCAATTGTTTACACATTTATACAGACATCACATAGGTTGGGGGGATCAAATCTGGAACCTTCAGAACTAAACAAAACAAACCACCACCACCCACGGTAACAATAGCAGGAGATAAAGAGAGATGAAATTTACTTGTAGATGATAAGCAGAAACAGCTCCCAAGTGCACCCTAACATTGGGAAAAGACTTCTTCAAAGTTCATAATCTCAAGAAATGATGATATGTGACAACTCTTTAATTGAGGCCAAAATGAAATTGCTTTGATTTCAGAGAATAACACTTCCTTGCTGAACTTTGAGAGATTGCACTTCCTTAGAGCATTCAACATCAGTATTTGATAAGGTATCATGATCTACACCACCTAGCATAGGGACTCTTCAGTTATTTGGATAGAAAATATTTGGTCTTACAATGAGAAAGATCTGGGAGCACAGGTAGAAGCACCCATGCTCTAATGACCCATCCATATGATCCAAGCACAAAATTGATGCTCCTAAACTGGATCAATGAGAAGGACAAGAGTGTTGTGTCTCCTTATCTTCCAGGTAATATACAGAAAGAGAAGAATTGGAATAAAAGAATACAGGAAGTTTTGACATAGGCTCAGGTTAACTCCATTGTGGCAGTACCACCATACAAACCTTATGGACTTGTCTTGCTTGTGTTGAGAGCCTAAGTGATTAGGATGACCTTGTACAAGCCTGCTGCACCAGGATGAATTTCATCCATAATTTGCTGCAGCATGTCACTTTGATGTTGAGCACTTTGACCTAATTCAGCAAAGCATTTAAGTACATGCTTACAGTTATGTGTATAACTGAAGACTCACTGATGTAAAAAGGATTTAACCACATGCTTCAGTGATAATTCTGAGCTTGGCAACCATGCATTTCTCTCACACATCTTAACCACTTGAGGAAAACTGCAGTTAAGGTGAGGACACACAATAACCTTCTTAGCAAACTGGCCAGCACTTCTTAGGGAACAAACGCTCAAACTACCCGATCACCCAGTTTAGCCTACTGTTACTCTGCCCCAAAATACAGTGCTCCAATCTAGCTCCATTCAGCTCACGTCAAGCTGGTTGACACAAAACTACATTTAATCGTGTGCATTGTAACTGGGATGATTAGACCCACACTAGTACCATGACTCCCCAAGTTAAGCAACATCACTCCTCCACACATTTGTTGTGAGAGTGCTACAGCCAGAATGGTTGAGAAGATCAGGGCAAATCCGAGCCTACCACTATACACAGTCCTCTTCAACCACCCAAGAGCGCACTTGTCATCAAGGCACTCACTGTGGGCTCACTTGTCCTGCCCAGATTTCTCTGTGAAGTCTATGTGGTATGAAGAATGGTCTGCAGCTGACGTCAGAAACCAGTCTCTTATAACTATCCTGACCATATGTGTACCTGGCTTTGATTTGCTATGCCACTCATCAAATCCCTTCTTAACTGATTTTGATTGGGGAAGGGTTAATATGCAGCCAGCCTGCACATGTTGGTCCAACAAAAGGATCCCTCATTCAGCTGTGGCCAAAGACAGACAATGTCACACACCGATGACTGCCCTCTGACCAGATTTGATGGTGGACTGAGGGCTCTACACTTTGCTGATGAGGCTGCTGTAAATTGGCTTTGCAAGTTCTGCATCTCATAAGAAAACTGAACTGGGCTTAAGATACTGAGGTGTTAGGTGCTATAGAAACCCTACGATGACAAATCAACAGATATGCTCCATGTCAAACATTAAACCATTTAAAAAATGTATTTGAGTTTAAATGAGTGGGGCAAATTTTTAAACATATTTACCTCATTTTAGTCTAGAAGCCTATATTCTATAGTGCTTTAAATTGTTAAAAGCAATTTTACTAGACACCCCAGAATATACATGAAAGTCCTATAACACCAACTTTGGGCAGTCTCCCAGCTCTCAGTTCAGGTGCCAGACAAGGCCTTGTTTGTAGCCTACCAGAGCTGCAATTGCAGGGTAAGTCCTGCTCAGCTGCTGTTGCAGCATGCTCAGTATAAGAAAATGAAAGAACAGAGGCTTATCATTGGAGTGAATCATAGAATATCAGGGATGGAAGGGACCTCAGGAGGTTATCTAGTCCAACCCCAGGCTCAAAGCAGGACCAATCCCCAATTTTTGCCCCAGTTCCCTAAACGACCCCCTCAAGGATTGAACTCACAACCCTGGGTTTAGCAGACCAATGCTCAAACCACTGAGCTATCCCTCCCTCCTCAGGGATAAGCTTTTGAAAAGCACTGTGTCAAAGTGTTTGAATTCC
Organism: Lepidochelys olivacea; assembly: GCF_965140295.1. NCBI lineage: Eukaryota > Metazoa > Chordata > Testudines > Cheloniidae > Lepidochelys > Lepidochelys olivacea. Next base: position 35,194,553 of record NC_140411.1, on the reverse strand, counting down.
ATATTTGACAACCACCACAATTTTCCCCTATACAGTGATTTATAGCATATGACTACTGACTGTATACTCATTTCAATTGGTTAATATTGACTGTATACTCATTTCAATTGGTTAATATTCTCCACATCTACTCATACAGAAATTCAAAAATTATAGTGAGTTACAGTCTTTCTTCCCTATAAGCTATATCAAGTTTTCAATACCTACAATAACTTAACTGGGCCTAATTATCAGTGGTAGCCCACTAATCACCACCCTTCTTGAAAAACCACTCTCTGCTTTCAATATTCAAGCCAGTTATTTTTTGATACTGATTTTTCTAACATTACCTTTCAGACCAGGAACTATGTTTTATACTGTGTTTGTACAGTCCCTAACACAATGGAGCCTTGATCCTAACTAGGCAAACTGGGCAATAATGTAACAGAAGTAATAAGCAGTGTGAAGAACTATGAGTGCAATATGGATATATTCCTAGTTTCCTAGAGATCCCATTAGATCATGGGAATATCTCATGTCTTCGCCCTGAGTGAAGCATTCCTGTAAGATTCAGTTTTCTTCCAGCTCACAAGTAAGCGGCTGCATGACATGTACCAAAACAAAGCTGGCAGAGATAATTTCAGGCTTACCAGCTTTGATAGAGTTGCTTTTAAAAACAAGAGGTTGGTAGGAACAAAGTTAAATAAATCACTGAAAAAGAACTTAAGTGACAGCTATTCATGTTCAGATGATGACAAGAAACAGAAGTACTGAGAAGGTATCTTAATTAGTAGCATCAGAATACCTTAAATGAAAGACACAAAGCTATCTCATTTCTCAAAGTGGGAGCCTATTTCTTTCCTCAGAATAGGTGAGAATTAAATGCTAAATAAGTAATAATTACCTAGGCTATTGTAATAAGCTAAAATAATTCAGTATTAACCAAAGGCAGTCTAATACACACTGTACAAAACTCATTCATGGAACCAATCCATTTAAAGTGTACCCTCCCACCAACTTATTGTAAAAACCTTAGAAAAATATATATTTAAAAATAAAACTTAAAAAGTTAACCCATCCTGTATGTTTTCATCTTGTAAAGGAATGATGTTTGGCAAATCATTAGCCTTCAATATTATTTTATCACTTTTTGCTAATTAAATAAAACAAAAACAGCACTCCTACAATAACAGTTAACCTAATGGTAGACATTTCAATGATCTACCTGAACAGGAAAGAAGAAGACACCAGCCAAGGCTCAACTACGATGTTCAAGAGCTGGGAGAACCAAGGCATCCATATTCACCTGGGGTTATCAAACTTGGCATTGTCTGCTTTTCTTCAAAATCCTTGAAACAAGGCTGTGAAAGTGGGTATATATTAGATAATAGATATTCTGTTCCCAATTCCAGAAGAAGGCATCCCAGTCCAGCATTGAAGGGTCAAAATTTTAGGGGGAAAATGTAAGGAAGCTTTGTATTATTTCTTGATGTGAGAAAAATCTATTGACTGTATGCCGTGCAGATGATAAATTCAGTGAAAAACTTCAAATGCTGTTCACCTGGGGCCAACGACGGATGGCTAAGACAATCCATTGTGACAATTTTCTTCATTTGAAGATCAGCAGCTCAGAGAAGATAATTTAATTTCTCCCCAGGAACATATAGCTTTGCCTTTCAAAAGGAGTAAATTGCTTTTCATTCTTTGCTTTCCAGCAACATACACCACTTCTGTGATTTGTTAGCTTTGCAAAAGCCCACCCGATAGGTCCAAAAAGTTGAAGATATGCTTTTACTTTTGTTAAGACCAAGTGTCACAGCATGAAACCTTACTTTAGATGTACTCCCCGCTCCTGGAGACTGGCATCTATGGGATTTAGGGATGGATTCCAGAGTTCCGGAGAACTACAGGCGCTGGTCAAAAAGCAGTGCAAAGACCACCACCTCAATTATTATCAGAGCTTGGAGGCAACGCAAAGGGAATCCTACTAGGACTGAAGACTGAACCAGCCCTTATGAAGCTATTTCCAAATGGATTCACTCCAATGATAAGCCTTAGCTCTATCATTTTCTTACACTGTGCCAATCACAATGGCATTCAACAGAAAACAGAAATTGGAGAATATAATGGAAATCGAGGAAGGGTGTGTCATTTTTGGAAATATGCTTTGTGAAGTAGTTCAATGTCTCCTGATAAGAAGAAGGATGCACTCCAAGAGGTATACCTACAGCCCACCACAGTGCTTTTTAATAGAATAATGAAAGATGGAGGTACCACAAGATCACACTTTGATGTGAGCACTATCAAATGCTGAGTCAGAGGATAAAACTGACACCTGAAACAAGTGACATATATGACTCATCTCACTGTGGTGAGAACTAAGTTCTGAAATTATAGTGTCAAATGCGTGTGACAAGTTGAGCTGCATAGTTCTGGAAAGAAGGCTAAGTGAATGGTCACCATGAGAAACTGGGCAACAATTTCAAACATCCAATAGAGGGTACAATTAACTATCTTCATGGTGTTATGAGGGATGGTCATAGAGTTGGAAGGGGGTACTGACCTGGAAGTGAACTGAAGACCTTTGTATTCACCTTTGGAACCTCACAGGGTTCTTGTAAGAGATTGCTTTAGAGAGAACTCAATTTGTTCCCATTCATAGCTAGTGTCATTGAAAAAGACTATATTAGTTTTTACAGGTTTCAAGAAGCGGAGATGGACATTCCAGGAACCCAGAATCTAAGACTATCACCAGGTTAGTAAGTCTTTACAAAAGTTTCAAGTGCTCAGTTTGCAAACGTGACAAAAATGGAAAGAAAAACTGGAATTTGGAGCCACAGTGCTGAGGGATTACATAGCCATTGTGAAGTTGTATGATGATCAGAGGAAGTACAACAGGAGCAAAAGTAGCATACGGAACCCAAAGCCCATAATACAGATCTGCCTGTGGTGCTGCAGGCTGAGGCAATTAAAAGTTCAAAGGTCAAAAATACAGAGCCATTATCTCTGAAAAATTGTCCTGAGTAAAGAAAAAAACAGGGGAGGAGAAAAAAGTCTGACATCTAAACATAACAACTTCCAGATATAATGAGCCAAATTCTCTGCTGGTGGAAATTGGTGTGGGTCCAGTGAAGTCAGTGAACAATTTTTCACAGCAGCTCTGTTTTAAAGTTCATGCAGCTAGGCCAATTTATGCCAACAGTAAGCATGGCCCAATTTTTTAAATCCCTTGCATCAGGGATCTGTGGGTAGTAATGTTAACAATATACAACAGACTAATGCTATTTATAGTTGCAAACAGAAATAGCAGATTTAATTATATTTGTTTTAGCAAATAATTATGATTTACCTAGATGCAAGGGGACCAAATGAATTCCAATGTGGTTCAGTTTTAGGAAAGTGCCTGTGATAATGAATTCTGATGTGCTGCTTAGCATACATATTATTTTATTTCTGGATACCATTACTGCCTTCTTAAAGAAAATGAAGCTGTAGATAATTAATGTCAAGCCTCTTTAAAAATTGTATTTCCATTTTAGCCAGATTTTTTAAAACAATAAGTCACCCCGAATGTGGCCACTCTACTAGTGGTCCTGGACTATCTGTTGACTGTCAAGAAATCGGGTCTCTCTATCAGCTCGCTAAAGGTTCACTTAGCAGCAACTGTAACCTTTAACCAGCAGGTAGAAGAATAACCATTTTTCTCTCATCTGACCACAAAGAGGTTTCTCAAGGGCATAATGAACCCCTTTACCCAACCCAGACTTCCCACTCCTCAATGGGATCTCAACCTGATGCTAAAATGACTGACTAGACCAACATTTGAATGCATGGCCACTTCTTCATTAACTCATCTTTCAATGAAGACCGTGTTCCTGATTGCCATGACCTCAGCAAGAAGGATATGGAAGAGAGAGGCCCTGATGGTGCAACCCCCCTTCACTGTGTTCTTCTCTGACAAAATCACTCTTTCACCACATCCGAAGTTCACTCCCAAGGTGACTTCTGCTTTTCATATAAATCAGCTTATTCCACTTCCAACCTTTTCCCCTAAATCTCATCAAGATAATAGGGAAACCATCCTACATATGCTCAACGTGTGGGAGAGCCCTGGCATTCTATTTGGACAGAATAAGAGCTTTCAGAAAAATCTCTGAGACTTTCTTTCTGTTGCAGATAGATCAAAAGGTGCAGTGATTTCAGTTCAAAGGCTCTCCATATGGGTCGTGAACTATATCAAGCTCTCTTACCAGATGCATAATGTAGTACCCCCATTTTCAATACGTACGCACTCTACAAGATTGGTTTCCTTTTCTGTCGCCTTCTCCAAGGATATCCCTATATCAGCAATCTCCAGAGCAGCTACCTGGGCATTTGTACATACCTCTGCAGAACATTATGCCATCCTGGAGAAGTCAGCTGCTGACACCAGATTCAGTGCCATTGTACAGATAGTGTTGGTACCGGAGGTGGTTGTTAGGGCCAAAAGGCTTGCACTGATGGGTTCGGAGATGCAGACCTGGCAGTGAGGTCTGCTGGTGCCAGGTGCACCAGGGTTGGTACCAGTGCCGATGGCCGTACCAACGAAGCCTTCCCCAGGGCAGATCCCTTATGTTTTTCGCGCCCCCATGGTACCGGTGCTTCTTTGCCCGGACCCATCGGATATTTGGGCAGTCCAAACTTGCTCTGTGTGCTCGGTAGCGTGCATGTCCTGGGCACCAGCTTTAGACAGCTTCGGTGCCATCACTACCGATGATACTGATGGAGCTAGACATGGGGACTCACAGACCTTTTCTTAGAGACCTTATGTGAGTGGCTTGTCTCTCTCGGCTCACCCTCCCTTCGAAGTAGAGGGTTCTGGTGAGATTTCCCACCGGGACTCCAGGGGTTGAAGGGCAAACTCCATGAGTAGGATTTTGAGTCTCTGCTCTTTGTCTTTCCTGGACCTGAGCTTCAGTTGCTGACATATGCCATACTTTTGTGGAATGTGCTTCTCTCCCAGGCAGCAAATGCACTGCAGGTGTCCGTTAGTCACTGGGATAGATTAGTTGCAACTGAGGCACTTTTTGAAGACCGGGGAGCCAGGCATACCTTTGTCCAGGGGGTTCCCCCTGACAGGTGTTGGCAGGAGGCAAGCCCTTCCTTCTTTTATTTATTTATGTATTTATTTAAAGGCAGGACCAAACAACAATACAAAGGAAGTAACAAATAAAAAAGGCTTCAATGGAAGCTAAAATTAGTAAAGGGCGTTAACATGGACAGCTCTAGCTCAGTCTTTAGCCAGGGGCAGTTAGAAGGAACTGATGAGGGATTGCCCTGCACGCTGGGTAGCCTCTTGGGAGGAGGGGAGCAGAGAAAGCATAGGCAGGATGGACTGCTACCAAATTTCTCCAATCAGCAGCACAGGGATGCAGACACACCTACAGTGGAACATGCTTATAGGGATACTATTCGAAGAAGTTCTGCATTTACTTCATTCACTTAAATGCAGATGGAATTTCAGCATCAGAATGCCTATCCACCGCATGATGGAACATCCCTGAAGAGTTCTGGGTTGTCAGAGTGAAGAATTGAACAGCCAAATTTGAGTTACCAGGGTGGAGGGTGGGGGCAGCAGATTAAATTTTACAACAGTTCTCAAGCTCACGATGGATAACATTGGGTCAAAGTCGAGGTCTGACTTTTGTCTTGGTCTCTGGTAGACATTGCTCCACTCATGCCAAGAACCACACTGAGCACTTCTGCCAACATACGTAGATATTTTCACTGGGGAGCTTTCACTTTCACCGGGGAGCTGGCTTCAGCCTGTCCATTTACTGTCATGATGGACACTACTTGGCCAGTAGTGACCTCTCACAGGTTAGCCTAAGGCCCTCTAATTGAAGATACTGGCATTGTTTGCTCTCTTGGAGCAGGATTCGACTGCATGACTAATCTCCACAGAGAGGAAGCAAGACAAAGAAAAACAATGTCACCAAAAATCCCCCAACAAACATGGGTCAGAGGCCTAAATTTCCATGCTCAGAGCACAGCTACTGTGAATAGTTGTTCACAATGGCAAAGAAGTAGCAGATGTAGGCTGCATCTGAGCTTCCAAGCTTATATGCAAGGAGCCTGGAAGGCACCATGGTCTTTGGCTTATTAGCTGTTTCTGTGACCTTTGTGGGCATGCTTAAACCCAGTCAGTCAATCTCTAAATTGGAGAATTACTTCTTATGTGTCAGAATAAGTATTAATAATAAGCTGGTATTTCACATTTTGATCATGGTAAATGCTAAAACACGGAATGATAATTATAAATTTCTTAAAAGAATATCCGCAAAAAGAAAAGGAGGATTTGTAGCACCTTAGAGACTAACCAATTTATTTGAGCAAAAGCTTTCGTGAGCTACAGCTCACTTCATCGGATGCATGCAGTGGAAAATACAGTGGGGAGATTTATATACACAGAGAACATGAAACAATGGGTGTTACCATACACACTGTAACGAGAGTGATCAGGTAAGGTGAGCTATTATCAGCAAGAGAGCGGGTGGGAAAAAACCTTTTGTAGTGATAATCAAGGTGGGCCATTTCCAGCAGTTGACAAGAACATCTGAAGAACAGTGTGTGTGTGGTGGTGGTGTGGGGGGGGCAGGAATAAACATGGGGAAATAGTTTTACTTTGTGTAATGACACATCCACTCCCAGTCTCTATTCAAGCCTAAGTTAATTGTATCCAGTTTGCAAATTAATTCCAATTCAGCAGTCTCTCGATGGAGTCTGTTTTTGAAGTTTTTTTGTTGAAGAATTACCACTTTTAGGTCTGTAATCGAGTGACCAGAGAGACTGAAGTGTTCTCCCACTGGTTTTTGAATGTTATAATTCTTGACGTCTGATTTGTGTCCATTTATTCTTTTCATAGAATCATAGAATATCAGGGTTGGAAGGGACCCCAGAAGGTCATCTAGTCCAACCCCCTGCTCAAAGCAGGACCAATTCCCAGTTAAATCATCCCAGCCAGGGCTTTGTCAAGCCTGACCTTAAAAACCTCTAAGGAAGGAGATTCTACCACCTCCCTAGGTAACGCATTCCAGTGTTTCACCACCCTCTTAGTGAAAAAGTTTTTCCTAATATCCAATCTAAACCTCCCCCAGGTTTTTACGTAGAGACTGTCCAGTTTGACCAATGTACATGGCAGAGGGGCATTGCTGGCATAGGATGGCATATATCAAATTGATAGATGTGAAGGTGAATGAGCCTCTGATAGTCTGGCTGATGTGATTAGGCCCTATGATGGTGTCCCCTGAATAGATATGTGGGCACAATTGGCAACGGGCTTTGTTGCAAGGATAGGTTCCTGGGTTAGTGGTTCTGTTGTGTGGTGTGTAGTTGCTGGTGAGTATTTGCTTCAGGCTGGGGGGCTGTCTGTAAGCAAGGACTGGCCTGTCTCCAAAGATCTGTGAGAGTGATGGGTCGTCCTTCAGGATCATCATCAAGGGTCATCACCAAGGATCTACAACCTACCCTGAAGGACGACCCATCACTCTCACAGATCTTGGGAGACAGGCCAGTCCATGCTTACAGACAGCCCCCCAACCTGAAGCAAATACTCACCAACAACCCCTCTGCCATGTACATTGGTCAAACTGGACAGTCTCTATGTAAAAGAATAAATGGACACAAATCAGACGTCAAGAATTATAACATTCAAAAACCAGTCGGAGAACACTTATACTAACTATGCCAAGCTGTTCTTCATAATCTAAAAATGTTACAGGTTGAAACAAGCTGTTGTTGATGTGTATTGTCAAGGTTCCTTCCCCACTCTGAACTCTAGGGTACAGATGTGGGGACCTGCATGAAAGACCCCCTCAGCTTATTCTTATCAGTTTAGGTTAAAAGCTGCCACCACCAAAGTGTTACATAAAGAACAGGGAAAGAGCCCACTTGGAAATGTCTTTCTCCCCAAAATCCCCCCAAGCCCTACACCCCCTTTCCTGGGGAAGGCTTGATAAAAATCCTCACCAATTTGCATAGGTGAACACAGACCCAAACACTTGGGTCTTAAGAACAAGGGAAAAGCAATCAGGTTCTTAAAAGAAGAATTTTAATTAAAGAAGAAGTAAAAGAATCACCTCTGTAAAATCAGGATGGTAAATACCTTACAGGATAATCAGATTCAAAACATAGAGAATCCTTCTAGGCAAAACCTTAAGTTACAAAAAGTCACAAAAACCGGAATATATATTCCATTCAGCACAACTTATTTTATCAGCCATTGAAACAAAACAGAATCTAACGCATATCTAACTAGATTGCTTACTAACTCTTTACAGGAGTTCTGACCTGCATTCCTGCTCTGTTCCCAGCAAAAAGCATCACACAGACAGAGAGGACCCTTCCCCCCCACACCTTTGAAAGTATCTTGTCTCCTCATTGGTCATCTTGGTCAAGTGCCAGTGATGTTACCTTAGCTTCTTAACCCTTTACAGGTGAAAGCGTTTTTCCTCTGGCCAGGAGGGATTTAAAGGTGTTTACCCTTCCCTTTATATTTATGACATGTATTAATAGGCAATAGTTAGGCCTTTCACAGAAACTGAGAAAACAATGAAGGGCATTGCTGTATTTTTTAGATATAGCTCAACAGCTACTGGACTGACATTCCAAACTGCTGATTACCAGTCCATGCAAAATGCTGATCTACAAAAATGTTGGCAGCATTATTTCAGTCATGTCACGCCTCAGCCTTTGAGTCCCTTTACCAGCTCCCTTTTACCTTCACATCAGACAAAAACTCTAGTCCTTATTTCTAAATCTTTCACAATTTAGCCCCTCCCTGCTATTTATCCAGTCTCTTATCCTACCACGCCGTAAACTGTTCTCTTGCCCCTACCAATAACAGCAGCCTTTTTCATCTGCTTGTCTACTTCCCTCACAAACACTTTTTTCCATGCTGCCTTCTATGTGTGGAACAACCTGCACAAATGGGTTGCACCGCCACTGCCCTGCTGTTCATTCAAATCCCTTCTCAAGGCCTGTTAGTATTGTGACGCCCAGGTAAACTGCCTAGTGATAACAGCCAAGGAAGTAAATTGACTGTTAGAGATTCACTAGCAGTTCATCCTCTTTTCTTGTTAATGAAAGCTTGGAAGACTCCAAATTGTACACTTAAGATTATATGCAATTTTGTGTTCCTGCTACTGTCACCACTCCCATCTTGTGTTCTATATCACATATTGCATCTTTTCCCTATTTAGAGTGTAAGCTTACTAGGGCAAAGGGTGACTTTCACAAATATACAGTGCCTAGCATGGCAGCCTCAATAATAATGCCTCTTCTGTGTATACACCTTGACTGGTTGTCAGACTCCTAAAGCAAGTCTTGAGTGAGCAGTGCTGCAAGGCTATGAATTTGCTGAGTTTCATATGTCAGAAACAAAGACTATGACATGTCTCAGATTCAGACATAACTGAGGCCTGGTCTAAACCTAAAACTTCGGTTGACCTAGCTACATCACTCAGTTTTGGAAAATTAAAGCTGCAGGAAAATACTGCAGAATAAAACTGACACAAAATCAGCTGCCTTCCCCTCCAAAGAACCTGTAGAAGTACAGTAATAGTAAAGAAGAGCAGAATAAACAAATTTAGTAATTAAATTTGTAGCTAGTGTTTTAAAAACACAGTATAAACAAAAAAGTAATTATTAGCCTTTTGTATTAAAAAAAATACCTATATACTAGAAAGAAATAAGCAAACCTAAATCCTACTGTGCTCTTAAGTTCTAAGATTTAAGACATAGATTGCTACTGTAAAATGAGAAGAGCACATATTTTATACTGCAGAAAAAAAGACATGCTACAAAACCCATCAAACTTACCTAGGGCTTTACATGCAAAAACGGCCATTGAACTCTGAAGTCTGTCTGGTCTGACAGCCTGGACCACAAGGACCTTAAGATAAAGTATATTCAGTAAGAGTCAAGTATATTAGAAGAGCAATACATAGTACCAATTCTAAACCTGATCAGCAGGCTTACAATAATAAAATAAAATAAAAGCTTTTCAGGGGAGAGGGAAGATTCTTTTTAAAATAACTGCATTTTAAATGTTTTTTCCCAGAACAGGTTTATCGACTTTTGGTATATAATTATAAATCATCTAGTAAAACTATTCCAATTCAAATATAAACAGCTAACATAACTGTTCCTTTTGGGTGCAATTCATTCCTGTGTAGACAGCTGCAGAAGCACTATGGATCACCTAAATTCTCCCTTATGATGGGGTATTCACCCCACACTAGCCCAGAAAGGCTTAACAGGCTCAGGAGGGGTTAAGTAACGTGTGAGGACACATCTGAGAGAGAATTAGGGTTGATAGGCAAGCTTTCATTGGAGCCCAGCTGGGCATATGCAGGTGGGGCTAGTATAAGGCCAAGAAACAAAGACAGAAGGGGCTGCAGTGTGGAAGCCTTCAGCCACTCTCTGGGCTTAAAGAGGGAAAGGAGGAAACCCAGGGAGCCAGTAGAAGCCTTGGGATCCTAGCCCTGAAGGAAGGGTTTACCCAGAAGGGTGATGGAGCAGAAGCCAGATAGAGACATGGTAGGAAAACATCCAGAGAAACGACAGCAAGCCTTGAGACACTGCATACCTTGGTTGCTGATTTGAGGGTCCCTGGGCTGGAACCCGAAGTAGAGGGCAGGCCCAGGGTCCCTACCTGCCACTGGATAAATGGCATTGTCTTGAATTGGAGGACTGGGAATCATACCCAGCCAGTCCAATGAGATTTTTATGGAAGGGGAAAACTATAGTGAGCTGGGTAGAGGGCCAAGCCACAAAGAGGGAGCATCCTGAGTCACAAAGAAGAAGCACTGCAACTCTGGAGTGTGAATGAAACATGGGAAGGGGTGTCAGACAAGGCAGAGCTATTCCCCAGATGCAGTCATGAGGAGGTGCCCCATTGGTGTGTAGTGAACCCCATTACACACCTGAAAGGCTGGAACTGCTTGTCCAGTAAAGAGAGTGCATTATGTGGGTTGCTAGAGTGACAAACTCCAAGATTAGCCTTACTTTTGCTAATTTGCACATGAAATGTATTTGTCTTCTTAACTGCTAATGTTAGCATCTTGCTGCCCTTTGATTTGTTAGAGCAGAGTTCAGGATGCAGAGGTAACTCACCTTGTGCAGTAACTGGATTTCTTCTATATGCGTGTTTCTAAGGGTGTGCTGTATCAGGTGCACGTATCTTGCTCCTCTTGCCCCATGCCTCTGTTTGGAGATTTTTTTGTAGCAGTGCCTATTCAGCCCACATATGCGCCCTACACCTCTTCATGCCCTGTACCAAGGATATACAGGGCTATGTGGGCAAACTGCCCTCAGTTTCTTTTCTACTACAAAGTCCCACAGAGGAAACTCCAAAGCAGAGAGGAAATGGGGCTGGTAGTGGAGGACTCATAGGGACACATCTCAAACAACTATAGTTACTGCATAAAGTGAGTAACCTCTGTTTTTTCTTCGAGTAGTCTCCCTCTAGGTGCTCCACTTCAGGTGACTTCCAAGCAGTATTTTCAGCAGAAGGAGGTAGCTTCGGAGGCAAGTCCAGTACTGAAGACAATACTGCAGTCCTGAGGACAATATCTGGTTTAGGAGAGTGAACTAATGCACAATGGTTGGAAAAGATATTAATTGAGGACCAAGTAGCAACCTTGCAGATCTCAACAATGGAAACGTGTTTAAACAGTGCTACAGAGATGAACAGAGATCTCATGGAATGAGCTAACACCCTAGAAGGAGGTTGTACATCAGCAGATTCATAACAAGAAGTTATACAACTATAAATCCACCTCAGAAGTCTTTGGGTGGAGATTGCAGTCCCTTTATATTTCTCAGCAAAGGAAATGAACTGGCTAGTAGATTCTGTAAATGATTTTGTTCTGTCGAAATAGAAGGCTAATGCCCTCCTGATGTCCGAAGTATGGAAAGCTGCATCCTCCCTGGTATGGTGTGGATTTGGGGGGAAAAACAGAGAGTTGAATAACTTGATTAATGTGAACTTCAGACTATACCTTGGGTAAAAATGTAAGATGCAATCATAATGAAACTTTGTCTTAGAAAAAGAACTGTAAAGGGAGGGTCTGCCATTAAAGCCCTTATTTCCCCAACTCTTCAGGCAGAAGTGATGGCCACCAAGCAGGTTTTCTCATTGATAGGTGAAGAATGAGCAGGTGGCCATCAATTCAAAGGAAGGTTTCATAAGGCACTTAAGAACAAAGTTATAAATCGCTCCTTTGCGATTTACCTTTAATGAATCTGATCACTGTGGGGTGAACAAACACCTAAAACCAAAAAAAATGGAAGAATGGAAGGCCATGAAAGCTGCCAACTGTACTCCAATTAAACTCATCTGGTAATTCTAACAGATAGTCAAGAACAGATGAGAAGGAAGAATGGATGGACAAAAGATGCCAGAGCACAAACCAGTAGTGGAATCTTCCATTTCTGAAGGTAAGTGGAACAGGAAGTTTGTAATCCCATGAGCCAGGGAGTAACCAAGCCTTGAGGTGAAGAAATCCGAAATTCTGATGGAGAGCGTGAAGTGGTGTCTTGAGAAGGGAGGTGTGGAATGACAAGGTGAGTCCAGTAAGGGTACCAAGACTGTCTGTGCCACATTGGAGCTATTAGTATGAGCTTGGCTTTGCTTTATTTGATCTTGTACATCACTTTCAACATCAGGGATGGAGCCACAGACTGGGGCTAGGCTTCATGGGTCTTGGGTAAGCAGTTGGCAGCAGGCTGCCAAGCAGAGGGTTGGCTCCTGTGAACCCTGTGGACTTTGGTTGAGACCCGTGGGTCATGACACTGGAATTGCTTGAAGTCACTAGACAAGGAGGATGGGGAAGATATCATAGCCTCACCTGAGGATAATGAGGTACTGGTTTGTGGAGTAGTCTCTTTATCTGCTTGCTCTGACCTCTTGCTCCTCAAAGGTTTCCTACTGCATCTGAGGTGGTTGAGGAGGAACAATAGGAACAGGAAACTGCCTGTCCCCACAGTCCACATGAGAAAGGCTAGGGGCTCATGACAACTGTTGTGGGTAGGCAGCCGAAGTGTCCCAATATTGACCACGAGGGTAGTGTGTGTGTGGGGGGGAAATGGGACCATAAGGCATTGGAGGTGACACCCATTGATGCTCATACCATGGAGGAGGAGCACAAATATGTCTGACTTGTGAGAAGTCCTTCTCTCTGTAGGAATCAGTAGGGAGCCATTATAATGATAGGTAGGGGAACCTTGGATTGAGATATGTGAGCCAGATGAGTTATCCTCTTCAATCTCCAGAGAGGGAGTCCTACCTGGCTTCAAAAGTGCTGGGGAATCAAGCCGTACTGGAGAGATCTATAGTTCCAGCAACCATGACAATCTTGGTATTGAGAGGCACTCAATACCTTTAGAAGGGGAGACTGGTTCACTGGAGACATACAGATCTTTTGGAACACCTAAACTCCTGCGGTTCCTGATGAGTCAAAGAAGACAGAAAGGAATCTGTTTCACTGAGTCTCTTCTGGACTTTGGTACTGATGATGCAGACTGCCTTGAAGAGGGTCTAGTATGGAATGCTTAGATTTCTATGATACTGAGGGAGTCATATGTCTCAGTACAAAGGGTTGTATAAGTTGGTACGGCCTTGCTCATAGTGGGCTGTTTTTCCTTGCGGCCTCGATCATGCTCAGACAGAATCAACGGTGGTTTAGGCACCAAAGTATGCTTGGAGTTGTGGCTCCTAGATAAACTCAGGATTTTGGATGCAGTCTTGGTACCAGAGGAACCTGGAGCCCCACTGATACCCGATGGCTCAGAAATGGTCAGTTTTAGTGGAGACTGAGACTTCTTCAAAACAGGCTCTCTGTAAGGAGAAGTAGAACTTCTGTTCTTAGACACCACCCCAGTACCTTCTGATGATTAATCCTATGAAGGTCTGGGAGAATGGGCTGCCAAGGTCAGCTCCCAGACTGCTGCACTGGGCAGCACAGTATGGGGAGGAGGTGAGCAGCCCTCATAGATTCATAGAATATCAAAGTTGGAAGGGACCTCAGGAGGTCATCTAGTCCAACCCCCTGCTCAAATCAGGACCAATCCCCAATTTTGCCCCAGAACCCTAAATGGCCCTCTCAAGGATTGAACTCACAACCCTGGGTTTAGCAGGCCAATGCTCAAACCACTGAGCTATCCCTCCCCCATTGTTGAAAGAACAGGTTAAAGACTATTTAGAAAAGCTGGACATGCACAAGTCCATGGGGGCGGATGCAAGGTATCCAAGGGTGCTGAGGAAGTTTGGCTGATGTGATCGCAGAGCAATTGGCCATTACCTTTGAAAACTCATGGCAATCGGGGAAGGTCCCGAATGATTGGAAAAAGGCAAATATAGTGCCCATATTTTAAAAAGGGAAGAAGGAGAATCCGGGGAATTACAGACTGGTCAGCCTCACCTCAGTCTCCAGAAAAGTCATGGAGCAGGTCCTCAAAGTATCCATTTTGATGCACTTGGAGGAGAGGAAGGTGATCAGGAACAGTCAACATGGATTCACCAAGGGCAAGTCATGCCTGACCAACCTGATTGACTGCTATGATGAGATAAGTAGCTCTGTGGACATGGGGAAAGCAGTGGACGTGATATACCTTGACTTTAGCAAAGCTTTTGATACAGTCTCCTACAGTATTCTTGACAGAAAGTTAAAGTATGAATGGACTATAAGGTGGATAAAAAAGTGGCTAGATCGTCGGTCTCTACGGGTAGTGATCAACAGCTCGATGCCAGTGCCCCAGTGGTTGGTCCTGGGGCGGGTTTTGTTCAACATCTTTATTAATGATCTGGATGATGGGATGGACTGCACCCTCAGCAAGTTTGCGGATGACACAAAGCAGGGGGAGAAGTAGATCTGCTGGAGGGTAGGGACAGGGTCCAGAGTGACCTAAACAAATTGGAGGATTGGGCCAAAAGAAATTGGATGAGGTTCAACAAGGACAAGTGCAGAGTCCTGCACTTAGGATGGAAGAATCCCATGCACTGCTACAGGCTGGGAACGACTGGCTAAATGGCAATTCTGCAGAAAAGGACCTGGGGATTACAGTGGACGAGAAGCTGGATATGAGTCAACAGTGTGCCCCTGTTGCCCAGAAGGCTAATGGCATATTGGGCTGAATTAGTAAAACCACTGCCAGCAGATTGAGGGAAGTGATTATTCCCCTCTGTTCGGCACTGGTGAGGCCACATCTGGAGTATTGTGTCCATTTTTGCGCCCCCCCCCCACTACAGAAAGGATGTGGACAAATTGGAGAGAGTCCAGCAGAAGGCAATGAAAATGATTAGGAGGCTGGGACACATGAATTAGGAGGAGAGGCTGAGGGAACTGGGCTTATTTAGTCTGCAGAAGAGAAAAGTGAGGGGGGATTTGATAGCAGTCTTCAACTACCTGAAGGGAGGTTACAAAGAGGATGGAGCTAGGCTGTTCTCAGTGGTGGCAAATGACAGAACAAGAAGGAATGGTATCATGTTGCAGTGGGGGAGCTCAAGGTTGGATATTAGGAAAAACTATTTCACGAGGAGGGTGGTGAAGCACTGGAATGGGTTACCTAGGGAGGTGGTGGAATCTCCATCCTTAGAGGTTTTAAAGGGATGGCTTGAAAAAGCCCTGGCTGGGATGATTTAGTTGGGGTTGGTCCTGCTTTGAGCGGGGGTTGGACTAGATGACTTCCTGAGGTCTCTTCCAACCCTAATCTTCTATGATTCTACAGTGGACAGGGCATTAAACTCACTTGGCGGCTGATGTTCCCTGGCCTGATTCAAGGCAAGTCAAAAAGAACGCTCCATCGTGAGGAGTTTCAGTCTGATCTCTTGATTTTTCCTGGCCCTGCTCTTGAGGGCTGCATACAAATTACATTTTTGAGGAATGTTTGTGTGTGTGAAGGAGTTTACCAACTCTGCACTGATTAAAGAGTTGCTCTAGGCCCAAGAAACCACACCCCTTCACTTCTGCTGGGCACGCTCCAAGCTGAGGGAGCATTTTAAAGGGAGTGACTCAGCTCAGTCTGGGCCGAGTGTGGAGGAGAGCAGTCAGGTGCAGCAGCTTCCTGCCAGAAAGTCGTCAAAGCTCCACATTGCCAGGACAGAGCCTCATAACCAAGCCAATCCAAGGAAGTCCAATAACTGTGGGAGCTGAGGGTGACAATTCACTGGGGCCAGCGGAAGAGATTCCAGAGACAGATCAGAGGGGAATGCAACGGACACCCCAAATCCAACTCTATGACGCTGGAGGGACTGAAACAAGGGTAGGAAGTGACCCAGGGAGCATGATTAGGGGTATCAGGCCCTGAGCCCTGTGTGAGGGCCACTGTTTCAAAGGACCCTGGACTGGAACCCAGTGGAGTAGGGTGAGCCCAGGTTCCCCTATCATCCTCCCACTCTCAGCACTATCCTGAATCATAGCCACTGAGCAAGGTGGTCTTTGGACTCTCGCTAGTGGGCAACCCTACCCCGAATCATAACTACTGGGTAAATCAACACTTGGACTCTCGCCTTTAGGCGTTATGCCCCAGAGTATTGCCATTAGGCAGTACTGCCAGCTTGGACCACACAGCCAACCCCCATCAGCGTATGTCCCAGACAGCTAATACAGCTAAATACACATAAGGGAATGCTTGAATCCCAGTTATGCTGGCATACCCCTGCAAGGGAGAAAAACAGCACCCTCTGGAGGGAAGTTAGGAAAAAGGGGGGAAAAGAAGGAAAAGAAAAGAAAAGTATCAAAACACTATACTGAACTAAACTACACACTAATAAACAACTAAACTAAACTAGAAGGCAAATTAACAGTTAAGCGGACATGGTAGATACTCTGTCTGAAGCCAAGGCAGCTGAGAGGGAACTGAGGGAAGGTCGCCCATGTAACAATATATATCCTTGGCACAGGGCATGAGGGGGTGTAGGCCAAATGGGCATACTACCAAAAATCTCCAATCAAAGTTGCATAGGGTGCATGCACACCTGAAATGGATACAGGGACTCTTGAATTGGAGCATCCACAGGGACATTACTTGAAGAACTATGTGTTTGTCATGAAAAACAAACTAATATCATAACTATACCATCATTTCCTGCAGCTGGAGTTTAGTGGAGCACACCTCCTCTGTTGGGTGAATTTTTAACAGATATAAAGCTATGTATATTAGTCAGCACTGACTTTGTACGTGTTATACTAATGTACCTGTTCTCAATGTGTTTTTATACTAAAATAATCAATTTTGAAAGCATCTTTGCTTGGTTTAAGATAAATAGCACCTGTAATCTCTTTATTCTGAGATACTTCAACTATGAACCTCCACATTACACAAATGTTTTTATTACCAAAAATACCAAAAACCAACCCTATAAAGCACATATAGTTGATTCACTCAGTCCCCTTGTCTTTCACAGTTAGGCTGTGATGCACATCAATTCAGTCCAAACCGACAAAGGTGTTGTAGGTTCCTAACTTCCAATGAAATCAATGGAATCAGGGCTCTGTTTATTCTCCAACACAAAACAAAAGGAAATGTAGAATAATAACAAAAGAAATAGCCTTGTTCTTGGCTGAGATTGTGGAGCCCTCTGGCCTTTGGTAACCAACTTGTCTGGACCTCACTGGCCTAGGGAGGCCCATGGGACCTCCTTGCAGTCTTCTCCTTGTCTCTGTCTCCTCCTATTCACCCCTGCCTCCCTCCAGTGGAGCTGGGACCCTCGTTTATATCTTCCAATTAGGAATCAGGCCCAATCGCTGGGAGATGTTCAGCTGATTCCCTCCAGAACAAGGACAGCTGTTCATTGGAGCCCCTGGCCTTTAAAGGGCCAGTCCTCACTGTTACAGTTACATGTACCCCAGGAATTCCCAAACTGTGGTATGTGGGGTACATGAGACATCTCGGGGCGGGGGGGAGGACTTGGGAGAAATTGTGCAATGGTGGATTTTATTTATTAATCATTGCATTTATTGCATTTTCATAATAGGCTGTTCAGACAACGCTTTAAAACTGTGAGAATTTGTTATATAAAATATGCTAGTTAATTTACTTCATGATGTATCAATGAGAACAGAGATACACATAGATGCTGACGTACAGAGCCCTCAACTCCAATCACTGTACAGAGCAGGTTCAGTTGCCCAGCAACTGTCCAGTTTAGCTGAGCTCAGAACTTAGTCAGGGTTTTGGGTTTGTTTTTTTTTCCAGTTGCACTATAACTATATTTGTACATAAGAGTGAAATATAGACAGATGGCTAAAGACTGGCAGTATTACGAAGAACACACAAAGTATCAGTGATGAGAAGAGTAGGGATACACAGGCAACTGGTAAATCTGGAAGGGGGTAAGCAGGCAGCTGGCAGATCTGGAAGGGGGTACATAATAAGAAAAGTTTGAGAACCTCTGCCCTAAGGGTGTATCTACACTGCAATTAGACACCTGCAGCTGGACCATGCCAGCTGTCTCAGGCTCATGGGGCTCAAGCTAAAGGGCTGTTTAATTGAGGTGAGAGGGTCCCAGAGCTCAGGCTGCAGCCCAAGCCAGAATATGTATACCACCATTGAACATCCCCTTAGCCTGAGCCCCATGAGCCTGAGTCAAGCTGGCACAGGCCAGCTGCAGGTGTCTAACTGCAGTACAGACATACCCTAAGAAGGGTACACTACTTCTTAAAGGGTACATCATGCAAGAAGCTAACCTCTGAGTGGGTCTTAAATAATTCTGTGCACATGGTTCCTCCCATCACTGTTGGGATACATTTTTACTACGTTTTAAAAGACAAAGATACCCTTTACACTCATCATACTGGTGTTTGAGGGGTTTTTTTTCCCTTTCGGTTTTTTTTTTAATCCTCTAGGAACTGTGACAAAAACACAATGGCAACATATGAAGTATTGTTCTGCATTTTATAGAATGAAGCATCTTACTCAGATAAGAGCTTTTGTAAAATGGTTTGTTTATAGTTTATTCCTAATTTCTGTGAATGCTGTTAAAAAAGTTCCCTTCTTTTTCTCTCTCTTTTTTTTTTTTTTGTGCTAGATACCTGGTGGCTGTTTTTTTAAAGATGAATTCATTGAGATATTTAGGGAAAGCTAAGTGATTTATGTGCTCTGGCAGTAATTGCAGGATGTTTAATTTGTCAGAAGTACCTGACCATGGTTTTGAGAAGTGAGAGGCCTTTGTCATTCCTGCTAATCGAGTTTCTGTTGTTTACTGTGCATAGCAACATCTGGTGGCAGCACAACTTAGAGGAATTGGAAGTAGAAAATCCATTGTAATCAAGTTTTCTATTTTCATTTGTGTTATATGCAGCCTGTATATTTCTAAGGCACACAAGATTCCCTACGTGCAGACTTCTGTACCCCGGTCTCGGTGGGAGGGATGGTCTTGGCTCTTAAAAATATTCTCAGCATACTTTCCACAGAGAAGTCGTGCACACTAGTGTACTGGCAAGCTCCCTAGGGCAAAGGCCATGTCCTTCTGTACGTCTGTATAACATTTACCACAATGTGGCCCAAATATCTATTTGAGTCTCCACCTCCAGACACTACCACAATACAGATAACATGGGAACCAACAGGCAGCCAAGTAGGTTTTGTATATTTGGGGAATCATAGCAACGGCTGAGCTGTTGAATGTGTCCTGTATGGTTCTTTGCAGAGGGTTACAGCTGACTGTGCTCTCCACAATGGCTAACTTTGCCTAAGGAGTTATCATAGATTGGGAAGTGGTGTACCTTTCTTTAGGCTAAAATGGTTGCTAAGCCCCTTATTTTCATGGTAGGATCAAACATAACTATCTGACTCCTTATCCCTCTCCAAGTCCACTTCAACTCCATCTACCAGAATGTGTACTTTGGGCACTTGTCACCCTTCGTATGTGTTCAGAATCTCACTGGCAGTGCTCAGCATCTCACTGCACTGAGCTCTGCGGTTTTAAAACATTAAACCTTCAGACCTAAGCTACAAAAAATATTTCAAAAACACAATGCAGAGGGGGTGGGGAGAGATAATGAAAAGGGGCAGGAGGACCTTCTATAGGGCAGGAGGCATTTATCAGATAACTGTACACCTACAAGAATAGAGCCATTGCAAAGTATGAAAATAAATAATATACACTGATAACAAACACTTTAGCAAAGCTTTGCTCAGCTGCTACTTAGTAATCTAGAAGTGCACACTTTATTAATGATGTTGATAGGCACCATCTTACTTTCGCCAGATGATATCTGTTATTGTAATTCTAGAAGTGAATGATTTCCTCTCCCCTCACCCTTTAAAAATCTTTGGAAATTAAATGCAACTTCCCACCAAAAAAACCCCACCCACCCTATTTCAATATAATATTAACACTGTACATTAAACATTTAAAAGTCTAGAAAAGCAAAAATCAAAGTAAAAATTAATGCAACATTAACTCTGTCTTCTGTATGTACTTTATAATATGATCATATGTTATTGTAGATACATAAAAGACTCTATATAAGGTTGTAGAAAAAAATAATCCTATTTTATCATCTGAAAACTAATAATGACAGCAGCATTATAATATTTAGCACTTACAAGGATTTTTTTATCATACTTTAAAGAACTTTTGCAGGTGAAAAAGTATCATTAGCTCCATTTTACAAAGAGGAAGACTTGAAGGGTAGACAGTTAAGAGACAGATGAGATTGTGAGTCAATGACAGAGTTGGGACTAGAACCCAGTTCTCTTGACTGTGAATTCCATGCTCCTATTCACTGGTTTGAATTGCCTCCCTAATGTGAATTCAAACTACATAAATAAAGATTTTTGTGCAAAAATGGGCAGAATTCATGTTGCATGTTCAACCTTAACTGTTTCATTTCCTAACCTTTCAGTACTTAACTTGCAATCTTAATGTTGCATGAATGTTGGAGGTTTTACATTTAATGTTGGGGTAATTTAATGATATCCGGCTTGACAGGCTGATAAATACTGCAATAAGACACCAGTGACAAGGAAAGGAGAGTATCACCTGTCTGGAAAATGAAACTTATACATTTTAATGAACAATCTCCTATCCTAAAGCAGATGCTCAGTTTGAGTACCAACCCACCACCACATACATTAAAGACCTTGGTACAATGGTAATGGACATTAAAAATAAATAAATAAATAAATAAATAAAAAATAAAAATGGCCATTAAAATAAATAAATAAAATTTAATTAGCTAAACTAATCAGGATCCCGTTGAAGACAACATAATTTTAGTCAATGATTATTGTTAAACAAGGATTGAAGCCTAATCTCTTAATCATGAAGTAAAATTGAGTTTCAACACTAAGAGAAGTATTTTCAAAATAATTCAGTATTAAAATATTACCTGTTGAAATAGGGTAATATTCTTTGCAACAATGGATGGAAAATCTTGTTCACACATAGAGCTCTGAGAGAAAGTACGCCACAGATTTGCATCTTCAAAGCAGAGTGTCTGATATAGAGCTGGGAGAGAGATCTACAAAGCAAATAGTGTACATTTAACAGTAAAAAAAAAAAAAAAAGGCAAAAAATAAAAGCAACAATTTATAGCCGCCTGACACATTCTCAGTATTATTTTTATTCTCTCTTTTTAAAAATACTTTTGGTTCCTTTCCCTTCCTCCATCCCACCTCAGTCCTTTCCATCACCCATGGCTAATTAATTTCACTCAATGCATCAACTGTTCTCTGTCCCAAATGCTCCCATACCTACCACCAATTGCTTTTGGTCCCTACGGAAGGGAGGAAGTGAAAAATAACCAACACTGAAGTATCACAATTCTAGTCCTCAGAAGCTTGTTAATTTATCTCCCTCATGAACTCTCAGCCCTTCCCTTCTTGCTGGTGAGCTTTATGCAGTAGGAGAGTAGCCCTAGATCAGCACTTCAGAGATTGTTACTTTTATTTCACTCCTTTCAGCAGGGGAACATAGACTGTCATAAGAGAAATCAGTCCAAGAAAATGTTGGGACTTCAAATTAATATGAAGCTACCCAATCTGACCACTAGGGACCTCAAACAGGCCTCAAATGTGTGCATGGAAATTTAATCTAGCTACCCAATTTTGCATGCAAAATTGTAGATATTAATTTTTAGGCTAATTATGAAAATACAGTCTTGCATTCTAGAAATGTGTATGTCAAAATGCTAAGTAATTTTTCTACTTCTAATTTTGAATACAGTTTAAAATAACTAAAACTGCAGTTAAGTTGGAAAATATGTAGTTTATTTTCAAGTCCATATTAATACTTCTGAATATATCAAGACCATTTCAAAATGATTTTAAATCACATAGACAATACCTTCAGAGATGCTACTGCCCAAGTTCGTTCCTGTTCTATCCAAGATGGAATTTGGTCACGGATACCTCTTTGTGAATCCTTATAAAACAAAGTAAGCTATATATTTGTAAAATTCAAACCTACAAGTTGTTTAATAACTAAAGTTTCAAAATGAAAACAGATATGAAAACACTGGCAACATCCTTTACAAGAATCTTTTAATGGTGTTCTATTGATAAATTTATGAATAGTGTAGCAATGTTTGTTTATTATTTCTATTTTATAAAGTTATTACATTTTGCTTATACAAGAGGCACCTCAGACTTGACTAGATTTAGTCCTCCCCCTTCCATCTTCACAGCAGATGAGTACTTCTAAAATATTGAAATCTAGATACTTAAAATAAACTTTACAATAATGTTTTATTGCCTTGTTAAAGCACATTCATGATACACATGGACTCTTAGGAGGCCACTGTAGAAGAACTTACAGGATTTATCTCAATTTAGGGCAGACTGCAGGAGATGTCATACTGAGAAAGGAAACAATCTAGTCAGAAATGTTCCAGTCTGGATCTTGACCTTTCTCTAAGGCATCTGGTGTATTCAAAGCAGAAAAAAAAAAAGATAATATGGAAGGAAAAGCAAGTAATATTCAGGAACAAGATTTCTAAAATGTTGTATAGTTGACCATGTAATGGGGCACCATTACATGATCATGTAATGATATGACCCCCATATCAATCAGGAGAAGGATAACAAGCGCCTCCGTGCTCAACTGTTACCAGATAGACACACCTGCAGAGCCTACTCCAGCTGGAGGAAGCAAGCTTTAAAAGAAGTTGCTTGTCACAGGAAGGCATGGCAACTAGGAAGAAAGCTGCTGAGCCTCAGGAATAGCTGGTCCTTGCTACAGAATGACAGAGAGGAAAACAGTTGGCAAGCCTCTGCTGCCCACGAGACCTTTATAAGGTACCTTATAGAACATCCCCTTAAACAGGAGGAGGACCAGAAAGGGTGGAATAAAGCTCCCGAAGAGGGAAAGGACTCTTAAAGGGGAAGAGACTCCAAAGCTGCATGAGTATGATCCAGATAAAGACCCAGCCTATCACAGAACACCATTTGGAGCAATTAGCTGCCAAAGGAATTTTTCCCCTCAGAGGAAAGAAGGTCTGACTATAGTACTCAATAAAAGTGTTGATGGATGATCAGGTGGCAGTGTTACATATTTCCTCTGAGGTGACTCACACTCTTTCTGCTCACCATAGCACCACAGTGTGTGCTGAATGGATTCTGCTCCCTTTTTGGACTAGTTTCTGTGCAACCATGTAAACTTCAGTACTTCACAGCATGATCCACCTGGCTATTAAGTATTTAGAAGCTTGCAGACCTAAGCACTTTTAGTGAAAGGAAATAAATAAAGATGATGTTTAAGTAAATTCCATCTTAATGTCTATTTCCACATCCAGGAAGATGAGCTTCCTTTGGGCAAACCAAAGGAAAAATAATTCCTGGTAATGTATGGAGAACAGCGTTTATCCTTGTGAAGATGATTCTGAATTTGGAAGAATCTTCTCTTCATGGGCCAGTGTGTATTAAAAGCATACATTTTGGAGATATTTCTGGCTGTTGTGCTTGTAACCAGGAAGCATGGCATTAGAAGCCATTAGTTTGAAATATTTGGTTCTGACAGACTTTAGCCCCCTGGATAGATCCCAGATAGGGAAGACAGGATTATGGTTTGGACAAATGCTGCACAAGGACATTTATTATTCTTGGATGATCTACCAGAGATTTAGATGAGCCCTTGTGTAATATGCTATTTAGTGTTGGGTCATCAGCAATGATGGTGGGAGATTAGGTCAGATTAGGTCATTCTGTAAAATTCCAGAAGAGCTATAATGCTTGTTTTCTTGGGCTTGACTATCTTGACACCAATGGGAGAACACTGTCCAAATTCTTGCACAGGCCAATGGTTAGAAACTCTTTGGAGTTTCTATGAAGCTATGAAACACCATTATTTTGGAGGAATCGATTATCTTGTTTAGTACCCGTCATTACATAGCCATTATGTCACTCAGTCTGGATTAGGATGCAGTAGCAGGCTATAACATAGCAGATGGAGTGGAGACCCTTTATGACATCTTCACTAGGTCCAAGTACCATGGACTTCTTGGCTGATTTTAGAGCAACAACAATAGCAGTTTCCCCCCATTTTTTAAAACTTCTGTAAGACTCGTCCTAGTAGTAAAAGGGTGGGAAGCATAGACAAGCAAATTCAGCTGTTAGTGAATGTTACTGTATGTTTCCAGTCATCTTGGGTGAAGAAAATCACTGTTTTTTTGGTGTTCTGACTGAACACAAATAGATACTCTTGGTGATGGCCTAGCTCCCTGGATATGAGCTTTTTAGCTTTTTGGACTGTCTATCTGCTGAAAGCTTACCCAGTCCACTTGTATCGTCAATATGCCCCTTTTATACTGATTGCTGTTATTAGGTGAGGTGACCTTCTGCCCAAGAAAAAAAAGTTATTGTTTGGCATTTAGATTTGCACTTCTTCTGCCCTATTCCTGCTTGATATATTCCATGATCATTGTAAAGTCTCACTGAACAAGAAAGTGCTCCTTTCTCAAGGGCTCCCGGAATTCTGATGAGCCATGCTGACCATCTCTAGGAAGTTGATACTGTAGGGAATTTCTGATGCTGATCATGTTCCAGGATGTTGTCCCACGTGTAATCCCCATCCTGGAAGACTGGCATATGCGGTCAGGGTTTTGGACTCAAGATTTTGCAGTAAGAATGCTACCATACTATCCTGTTTCCACCCAGTGATAGGCTGGATGTTATCTTTATTTTCCTCTAAATCTCTAATTTGGGAATGGTTACAGGTTTTTAAAAGGAATCCCAAAAACTCTCTCATGTGCAGTCCTGTCCACAGAATAATGTTTGAGGCCAAATGACCAAAGAACAGCAGGTAAATATGGATGAAGGATGCTCTGTTTTATAATACCCCGGACATCAGTGCCTTTGTTTTTTTTAAGTCTTTCTTGTGTAGGAAATGTTCTGGTTCTCTTTGTGTTCATCTCGACTCCTCGAATATCCTATGAAAATCCTATACTAGTGTAGCGGATAGGAGGGAAGCAGTAGATGTGATAGATCTTGATTTTAGGAAGGCTCCCACATGACATTTTCTTAACTAAACTAAGGAAATGTGGTATAGATGAAAATATTATAAATTAGGGGCATAACTGACTGAAAGATCATACTAAACGAATAGTTCTCAATGGTTTGCTGTCAAACTGGTAGGACATATCTAGTGGGATCCTGCATGGGTCTGTCCTGGATCTGGTACTTTTAAATACTTTCAATAACAACATGAATAATGGAGAGGACTATGTTTATAAAATGTGTGGCAGACACCAAGCTTCGGGAGGTTGCAAGGACTTTGGAGAATGGATGAGAATTCAAAATGACCTCGTCAAATTGGTCTGAAATCAATATGATGAAATTCAGTAAAGACAAATGCAAAGTACTACACGTAGGAAAGAAAAATCAAATGCCCAACTACAACATGGGGGGTAACGGTTAGGCACTAGTGTTGCTGAAAAGGATCTGGGGGTTATAGTAGATCACATATTTACTAAAAGCCAAAAACGTGATGCAGTTGTGAAAAAGGCTAATATCATTCTGGAGTGTATTAATAGGAGTGTTGTATGTAAGACATGGGAGGTATGTTGTATGTAAGACATGCCGCTCTACTCAGCAGTAGTGGCGCCTCATCCAGAGTACTGTGTCCAGTTTTGGACTCCACGCTTCAGGAAAGATGTGGACAGAGGAACAAAAATTATAAAAGATTAGAAAATCTGACCTAAAAAGAAAGGTTAAAAAAAAAGGTACATTAGAACCTTATTTATCCAACCCTCCCTTAACCAGCTCTCCATAGTTACCCAACAACCAGGACTCTGGGGCCAGAAGCGAGTGATCTCTCCTCTGGCCACTAGATGGCACTGCAGCATCACATTTTCCCATTCTCCGATTTACCTGGAATTTTGATTATCTGATCTGGCCTTGATCCCAATTAGATTGGATAAACTGGGATCTACTGTAACTTTAGTTTTCTGAAAATAAGACTGAGTAGGGATCTGATAACAGTCTCCAAATATGGTAAGGGCAGTTATCAAGAGAATAAGTGATTAACTGATTAACTGTCCTCCATGTTGGGCTGCATTAATAGGAACATTGCCAGCAGATCAAGGGAAGTGATTATTCCCCTCTGTTCGGCACCGGTGAGGCCACATCTGGAGTATTGCGTCCATTTTTGGGCTCCCCACTACAGAAAGGATGTGGACAAATTGGAGAGAGTCCAGCAGAGGGCAATGAAAATGATTAGGAGGCTGGGGCACATGAATTAGGAGAAGAGGCTGAGGGAACTGGGCTTCTTTAGTATGCAGAAGAGAAGAGTGAGGGGGATTTGATAGCAGCCTTCAACTACCTGAAGGGGGGTTACAAAGAGGATGGAGGTAGGCTGTTCTCAGTGACAGCAGATGACAGAACAAGGAGCAATGGTCTCAAGTTGCAGTGGGGGAGGTTTAGGTTGGATATTAGGAAAAACTATTTCACTAGGATGGTGGTGAAGCACTGGAATGGGTTACCTAGAGAGGTGGTAGAATCTCCATCCTTAGAGATTTTAAAGGGATGGCTTGAAAAAGCCCTGGCTGGGATGATTTAGTTGGGGTTGGTCCTGCTTTGAGTGGGGATTGGACTAGATGACCTCCTGAGGTCTCTTCCAACCCTAATCTTCTATGATTCTATGTACACTGAAGGTAGGCCAAGTAGTAATGGGCTTAATCTGCAGCAAGGGAGATTTAGGTTAGATATTAGCAAAACCTTTCTAACTATAAGAATAGTTAAGTACTAGAATAGGTTTCCAAGGGAGGTTGTGGAATCCCTGTTATTGTCTAACCTGTTCTTAAAAACCTCCAAACACCTGTCAGGAATGGCCTACGTACATTTGGTCCTGCTTTAGTGGGGGCAAGAGGGGAAGAGGGACTGGATAAGATGACCTTTCGAGGTCCCTTCCAGCCCTTCATTTATGATTCTATGAGATATTATCAACAATCTCTTATTTAACTTTATTACAAATAATGTGATTGGGATTGGGTCTATGGGTCACTGGTTACAAAGTCCCTGGGCATGATGCTCTGATAAGTGTGGCATCTAAACCATGCGTCAGATGAATCCCTGGTCGGCTCAGCTGCTTTATTACCATTTTCAATAGCTTTGTAAACATCCTGGTGGAGGACAACACATAGTAATTGTGTTGATTTTCATAAACAAAAACAAAGAAACTGCAGTTGACTGAACCTTGACTTTGCATATAAGTCTCTGCCTGTTCCACCTACATTAAAAGATCTTCTTGAGACATGGCAGCAACAATAGAAGCTGCTCTCGCTATCCTCAGTTTTGTCTTCTTCAACAACCTGACCAGCCTCATGACATTTAGGATGATGAAGACTTCTACAGATCTTTTTCTTACCATGAAGATTATTGAACGAAGCTTTGAGAACTTTTGGTTGAGGGACAAGATTAAATCTCAAGGAAATGGGAGAACTTCTGCAAGACAATTTTTTTCTTCTAATCATCTCTTGAGGCTGAAGAAAGAATAAAAAAGGGATGTGGAGGAGCCTGAAATTCCAGAGAATATCTGTATCACTTGTCTGAAGTCAACTGGAATTATGTCTGAAAACTGGGAAATTCTGCTCCTTCGGCCTATTTCTGAGGCACGCCCTGCTGCAGTCAGAGTGACAGCTTGGATTGGAAGGAGAGACTGAAAGCATTCCCTGATCTGGGCTTCCCTATGCTATGCCAGGTCTTACCCCTGCAAAAATAAAAATTCCTTCTCTTGGTCCATCATTGTGAGTAACAACAAAAGAGCTTCTGACTTTATATTACAGCTGGCAGTCCACCTCAATTTTGGGGCAGGGGCTAGAGTTTGTGAAAAGAAGTGAAGATCTGGAATGCTTTGGGACCTTTTTTTCCTTTTGAGTTTGGCTTTTTGGGTTGTCCTTGGGAGGTGATTTCACCATTGAAGGACTGGTCTCTTATCATGTGATGCTCTGTTTTGCCCCACAGCCTACATGGAGAAGGATCTTGAGCCCCATATTCATCATCCAATATATAATCAGAGAAGAGGCCCAGGAACTTCTCTAAGAAATCCTCAGGAAGAGGCAGAGTCCAAAAAGACACTAAATTCCTTGACAAGTCAATCAATTATCCACATAAAAACCTGGGAAAGACCTTAGCCATTGTTCCTTTAGAGGTGGATTGGACCAAATGGTCTGGAGGGTTGGACTTACCCTTAAAGAGTTCTTGATGGGTGAGTAAGCCCAGTTTGCTGAATCCAAGGACTGAAGTTGATTGACCAGCCCTTGCAGAGGTATCTTTGGAGCAATCTCTACTGATGTGAGGATGACACAGAGGCCTCAAAATCCATTTACCATCCAAATCCCTTCCCCTCACAGAGCAAGGTTAGGCTCATAGACTTTAAGGACAGAAAGGACCATCATGATCATCTAGTCTGACCTCCTGCACATTGCAGGCTACAGAACCTTGCCCACCCACTGCTGTAATAGACCTATAATCCCTGGCTGAGTTACTGAAATCCTCAAAACATAATTTAAAGACTTCAAGTTACAGAGAATCTGCCATATACACTAGTTTAAACCTGCAAATTACCCCATGCCCCATGCTGCAGAGGAACGTGAACGCCCCCGCCCCTGACCGCCCCCAAGGGTCTCTTATTAATGTGACCTGGGGAAAATTCCTTCCTGACACAAAATATGGCAATGAGTTAGACCCTGAGGAGGTACAAGACCCAGCAGCCAGACACCTGGGAAAGAATTATCTGTGGTAACTCAACACTCGCCCCCATCTAGTGTCCCATCATGGGCCATTGGAGATATTTGCTGACAGCAGTCGCAGATCGGCTACATGCCTTTGTAGCAGTCTCTTCATACCGTCCCCTCCATGAACTTATCAAGCTAAGTCTTGAAGCCAGTTAATTTTTTTTTCTCCACTGCTCCCTTTGGAAGGCTGTTTTGAAGACTGTGAGCAATAATGGCAGAGTTTCCCTTCTGTGGCTCCCAAGAGGGTATCCTCCTCAGAGATGTAGCACCACTCAGCCCTTAATCTGTTCCTTTTGGTTGGCTCCAACATGCTGGGAGGGAGGGGTATGAAACCAAGAGCACAATTCCCCTTCTCTGCACAAAAAAATGTCTTCCCCTACTGCTCATTCTGCTCTAAAATGTGGCTTCCAAACCCAGGGCAGTAATGGATAAGGTGGGAGTGTTCAGTTTCCTTTCTGCCTACATAGTCAGAGACAGAAAATCTAAGGTTGGGAGAAAGGGTTGTCAAGGTCTCAGAGCAATGTGGACATGTCTGATTGCCTCTGGTGTTTTTAAGAAGACAGGTGCATCCAAAATATTTTGTGCTGGGGAGAAGTCAGAATCTAGAATTCCCTATTTTAGAGAAAAGAAAAGGAGTACTTGTGGCACCTTAGAGACTAACCAATTTAAGTGAGCTGTAGCTCACGAAAGCTTATGCTCAAATAAATTGGTTAGTCTCTAAGGTGCCACAAGTACTCCTTTTCTTTTTGCGAATACAGACTAATACGGCTGTTACTCTGAAACTTATTTTAGAGAGGGTGGATTTACTGCATTTAAATATAGTTAAATTTACATTTAGGGACAGTACTGCAGTCACACAACAAAAAATGATACAACTTTATCAAAAGTAAAAAAATTACTTATGTTCACATTTTTAAATATTTCTATTGCTATAAAATAGCTCATCTGTTCATACTATACATACATACACACATATATATATATATATATTTATACAGTAAATAACAAACGTACAATACATTTGAGCATAATCTTTTAGGATTCTATCAATGTATTCCTTATTTCAGAATAAATAAATAAATATAGCTTACTGATTTTCTTAACATGTCTCCAATGATCACACCTGTAAAAGTATCCCATTCCTATGGAAAAAAATCAAATAAAACAACTTAGACAAGGCATAGGGATATCTTAAAGCACACAACATAATAGTTACAGATAAAGCAGAGGGAGATCTGAGAATAGTACTAACAATTATGAATGAATTTTTAAAGGGGCCTAAGGAGTCACCCAGCTCCTGCTGATGTGAGCGCTTAATTCCCTTTGTAAATCCCAAATAAGGTGTTGGAGGGATGGATTTATGAGAAAAGATAAAAGAAGTTAAACACACGTAACTTGACTAATAGAAGTATAGGATGTAGGGGGCATGATATACATTAAAGCCAAGAACTTAGTGGGATTCAAACAGGCACTAGAGATTTCTGTGAATAATATGATCATCAAGAATTACAACAGCATGGACTAAAAAACAAAAACAACATCTACAACAAAAAAGCCTCCTAAAAGTTATCAAAGGAATATAAACCATCATGCTTCAGTACATAAGCCAACTGAAAGTTTTCCTGTGAGTAGTTTCTTCACTCAGGAACCTATTTTCAAAGGTATTTTAGGCACCTAAAGATGTGTGTAAATCAATGGGAGTTATGCACCTCACCTGTTCAAGGAATTTTGTAAATCCCACTAGGCACCTATCTACATCTGTAGGCATTTACCTAATTACCTTTGAAAATCTTACCGCAACTGCCTGCTTCTGGAGTTCTTGCATTTTCCTCTGAAGCAGCTACTACTAGACTAGATAGACCTGATCTGCTTCCTATTACCATTTTGCAGTATTTGAAAGGTATAATCACCAGAGAAAGAGAGGGTTTATTTACTGTCATACACTGTGATATAACAGAGTACTCTGACTAAATTAAGACAGGAAAAAAGTAGATACAACTTCTTGATGGCAAGATCTATTAGACTGTGGTATAGTCATCCAAGATGAGTACTTTGGGTCACTGTAGCCTAGGCCAGATATTTTT
The DNA here is from genome assembly GCF_965140295.1 of Lepidochelys olivacea. Classification (NCBI taxonomy): domain Eukaryota; kingdom Metazoa; phylum Chordata; order Testudines; family Cheloniidae; genus Lepidochelys; species Lepidochelys olivacea. Next base: position 35,163,274 of record NC_140411.1, on the reverse strand, counting down.
TAAAAAATATTTTTGCTGGGCACAATCCTTTAGGTAGAGGAGGAAAGGGGTAGACCAAATAACTTAATAGTATAAATATTTTACATCTCTAGTATCTATGATTCTATGGCCAGGGGTTAATTTATTATATTTTAAAATATATATAAAAACAATAATAGAGGTTTTCTTATTTAAGGAAAATAGCATTTCTCCGACTTCAGGTAGGTCAATCCACACATCCACTGGGCTTTTGTCTATGACGTTACACAATCAAAAGTCAACAGCATCAACAACATAGCAGAGCGTTCTATGGATGCTAGAGCGTTAAATATTGATGCCATTCCATCTCTCCCAAGATTCTTTACAGCCAGTGACTTAGCTAATTAGAAGCAAATTATTTATAAACATCCAAATATAAAAAGGCATATACATATACACATAAACCAGATGCAGCAAGAATCAGGCTACAAAGACTAAGAGGGACCATTTCTTCCTCTACAACCGTGCCCCACTCCCATAATAGGTGTGTTCCTCTTGAACCACAAAAAACTGTTGACCAGTAAGGGAAGACTCATGAGCACTTGAGACAGAATTTTTACAGTAGTAGGACCTATACTATAGAACTCTCTAGCAAAAGAGATGTAACTTTTAACTTTGCCACATTCAGAGCTAAACACAAAACATCTCTTCCACTTTGATTTCCATCAATACATTTGTCTCACAAACAAATACTCAACTAATCAAGTAACTTACTTCTAACTGAAGGGAAAGGAGAGAAATATTGATACTAGTTACTTGTTTTAATTCTTGGGAAGTACCTGGATAACGCAGGAATGTGCACCGTATGTGAACTGATGTTAGACAGGCAGAAATTCTAACAGCTAATACAAGTGCATAGTAAACATACGTAATCAAGATATAAATTAGTACTCACAAACATTTAAGAAGGCTGAGTAGCCAGGCTTTACTTTAGTCAGAAAAATACTATTTGCAAGTCCTTGCCCTGTAGAATTTATAATCTAAAAGATTAAACAGAGAAGGCAAAACATTCTCAAAAACTGAGAGAAAGGGATAAATTTGAGTCACGGCCTTGAAGTTGGTGAGTGTATCTTAAGTCTTCATACCCTAACCTTGCAACCTTTGTACAATCACTGTCTCCACTATTTCTTTCAACTTTCCTGTCTTTTTTTCCCCTCGTTTCTTTCTCTATAACAGCTCTATAATTCATCTCTCACTCTCACTACTTCCAACACCCTTGTGCTTGCCTTGGTAATCTTCCACCTTCTCCTTTCTTTCTGGTCTGAGTCGCATCTTGCATCCTAAGGGTAGGTCTACACTTATGGCAGCGTGTAGAGTATAAACACTGCATGCCGGTTAGTATGGGTATAAATGACAGTGTAGACAGTGAGGCACTGCTTAGGTGAGCAGATAACAGACATGTCAGAACCCTAGGGTTTACTATCATAGAAGAGTAGGACTGGAAGGGACCTCGAGAGATCTTCTAGTCCACTTCCCTGCACTCAAGTATTAACTAGACCAGTGGTTCTCAACATATTTACCATTGTGGGCCACATATGCAGCTCTCTATGTATTATGTGGGCTGCATCTACACAGTATATATACTACCTCTATAGCCCTGAAGATGTCATATGGGCCACAAGCTGTGTGCTTATTGGGCCACAAGTGGGCTGTGGTTGAGAACCACTGATCTACACCATCCCTAACAGGTGTTTGTCTAACCTGCTCTTAAAAACTCCAATGACAGAGATTCCACAACTTCCCTAGGCAATTTATTCCAATGCTTAACTACCCTGACAGTTAGGAATGTCGAACCTAACTCTCCGTTGCTTCTTGTCCTATTCGTATAGGTTAAGAAGGGCAATTTTTCTCCCTCCTCCTTGTAACAACCTTTTATGTACTTGAAAACTGTTATCATGTCGCCACCTCAGTCTTCTCTTGTCCAGATAAAACAAACCCAATTTTTTCAATCTTTCCTCATAGGTCATGTTTCTAGACCTTTAATCATTTTTGTTGCTGTCTCCTGGGGACTTTCTCCCATTTGTCCACATCTTTCCTGAAATGTGGCACCCAAAACTGGACACAATACTCCAGTTGAGGCCTTATCAGGGCAGAGTAGAGGGAAAAAATTACTTCTTGTGTCTTGTTTACAACACTCCTGCTAATGTATGATGATAGCTTTTTTTTTTTTTGCAAGAGTGTTAACTGTTGACTCATATTTGGCTTGTGATCCACTATGATCCCTAGATCCCTTACTTCAGTACTCATTCCTAGGCAGTCATTTCCATTTTGTATGTGTGTAATTGATTGTTCCTCCCTAAGTGGAGTACTTTGTATTTGTCCTTATTAAATTTCATCCTATTTACTTCAGACCATTTCTCTAGTTTGTCCAGGTCATTTTGAATTTTAATCCTATTTTAATCCTCCAAAACACTTGCAACCCCTCCCCGATTGGTATCATCCACAAACTTTATAAGTGTAATCTTTATGATATTATCTAAATCATTGAAGACGATATTACACAGAACCAGACCCAAGACTGACCTCTGCAGTTTCCCACTCGATATGCCTTTCCAGCTTGACTGCGAACCACTGATAACTACTCTCTGGGAATGGTTTTCCAACCAGTTATGCACCTATCATACAGTAGCTTAATCTAGGTTGTATCTCCCTAATTTGTTTATGAGATGGTCCTGCGAGACAGTGTTGAAAGACTTACTAAAGTCAAGATATATCACATCTACTGCTTCCCCCCTTATCCAGTAGGCTTGTTACCCTGTCAAAGAAAGCTATTACGTTGGTTTGACATGATTTGTTTTTGACAAACCATGCTGACTGTTACTTATCACCTCATTATATTCTAGGTGTTTGCAAATTGATTGCTTGATTATTAGCTCCATTATCTTTCTGGGTACTGAAGTCAAACGCTACATGGCTTTCTACATGCCCAAACAATGCCTCCCATATCTACTCTGCCTTTTTTAGCAGTGAATTGTCCCGCTTCCGGAGCCTTTCCCTGCTGCCTCTCCACAGCCAAAGCCTTTTCCTATCACATGTAACTAGCCACACTGCAGTGTGGATGCAGCCTGCCTTTCACTGCATCATGTACTCTACGTACCCTACACACCACCGCAAGCTAGACAAGGCCTAACGGTTTATCTAAAATGCCATTACCAAACTCATCTTTCCCTCCTGCTGCAAATGCCATCTCACTTCTTTCAATCTCTTAACCTTCTCAACATATATTTCCACATCAGATTCAAACTTCTCGTCCTCACCATCACCCTACATCTTCTCTGTTGTTTTCCACCTCTCTCCTCGTTGGGATCTGCACACTAACTCTAATCACCTTCCTGTCAGAGCTTTCTCTAAAAAACACACTGCATTTTCTTCCATTCTCTCTACACTCCCAAATGTTCATCCTGGTCCTGGAAGCCATGCTGTGCCTTCTCCTTAAAACCCCTCTTTAAAATTTACTTTTCCATGATCTCTCCAATGATGGCCTATATTTCCAACCTAATATAATTAAAGTTAACACCCAAAATAAGAAACTGTTTAAAATTATCATACAGAAATACAAGTACATAAATACAAAAATAACCACTGTATATTTACTGCACCAGGCCACTACGCAAACATATGAATCCTAATTTACATTTATTTGGCTGTTTTAAGATCAAGTAAAACACCTGGGTTTGTTTTTTTACAGTACTTACGTTATCTTGGAAAAGTTCAGGGTGCATTCCTCTTACAAAATGCAAAGCAAACATTAGTTGATCAGCCTGAAATAAGACCAAGGTAAATGGATAAATACATTTTTCAGACATCACCATCCTGCTTTTCTAATTTTACCTCTGAGTAAAGCTAGCTAACAGAACCTCAGTCACTAAGCACCTGTCCTGATCAGTACAGCAGGTGACATGGAACATCACTCAGATACACTATATATCACCCCAAGATAGTTAACTGGAGACAGATTCAAACTACAACTCCAGATCTGAATACACACAAATTTTGCAGGAAGAGAGGGGATGGAGTTTTAACCAAAAAACACTAATTATTTTAGAAACAATAAAAATTAGAAATGTTTTGAAATAATGTGCTCTGCTGATGCAGGAGGTAGAACTTCCAGCAGTAGCTCAATGGGATAAAGGGAGCAGATATCTAAGCCAAGATTTTCAAAAACAGATGTCTAAAGATTGTTATGGTCATATTTAGATTCCTGAATAGGCAGTATGATACGTAAAGATTGTGAGCACCCAACAACTCCCACTGTAGTCAGTGGGGAGATGCTGGAAGCTCCTCACTTTTGAAAATAATATATGTATTTCTTTACGTTTCTAAATATGAACTTAGAAACCTAACTGTAGGTTCCCATTCTGAAAAATCTTGAAAAAAATCCTGGAAACTGGAAGACTCTTTCCACCAGACTACAAAAATTTCCAGGTATGGTAAACTTTGGGATGAATTTTTTCTTCCCTAGAGAGGGGAGCAGGCACAATAAATCTGTTCCCTCATCTCCTGTTTGCACCTGTGAATGTTACAGGTAAACTTCCTTCCCATCAAGTCCAGCCATTTGGATACCTTATTTGATGAAGAGGGCCTAGATTGAATTTGATGGTTCCTCTTATTCATAGCCTCCATCACAAGAGAGTTGGGATTAGGGTGGGAGAAGAATTACCCTATTCCTTTGTGTGGGATGTAGTATTTCTTATTTACACACTTACATATTGGTGGAATTGTGGCAGGTGTTTGCCTCAGGGCATGTGCAGGAGATAAGAGTGCCTCGCTGACAGGCAGGGCAACCTTTCCTTGGGGATTGATGTTCATGATATCAACCAGGGAATGTTTGGACTCTTGCACCTCCTCAAGTGGCACTTGAAGGGAGTATGCTGGACTTTTCATCTACCTAGAAGGGTGGTGGTGGCATTACAACCTTGTCTAGAAATGAACAGGACTTTCCAGATGGAGGTGACATCTCCTCTGAGACTCCTGTTCCTCTTGCATATGTGCCAGTACCTGAGAAGTGTGTGTACTGAGGTGTGTGGTGCCAATGTTCATTTTATTCTAGGATAGTCTGTAGGAGCCAGTCATTGGTACAGTACTGGTGGTTACCAGTGCTTTCTCTTAGGCATCCGATGGAGTTGGTTGCCAAAGTGGACCCATGGGTCCCTGTAACCTCACTGAGGAGGTGTACAAGGGAAGGGACCCCAATGATAATCATAATCTCTGGGTCTATGATGTCTTGCAGGTTCCCCAGAAGCAACTTTATGAAAGGGGATACTGGGGATAAGGTAGAATGCTAACAGGATGGATCCCTGTACCAATCTCTGAGTCAGAGGAATCTTCCCCTGCATTAGAACATCCTCTGATGTTCTAATCAGTACCGAAGGCTGGAGTTTTAAACCAGTCCCAACATGCTGCTTTTGTAGCTGTAGTGTGGAGGTGAAGCTGATAGATCCTCCCATAATTGGAGATTCAGGTTAATCAGAAATAATGAGATTCTCTGAAGAAAGGAACCTGGAAAGGGGTGGATGACTCTGATATCCTTCACCCGAAGTTAGAATTAGGGTGATGAGATGGAAGTTGTTGTGGTACTGAGATGATTGAAGGGGCATGTCCCCTTGCAGAGGCACTGCAAGATACCACTACTAGGGCATGAATGGCAGCCCTGTCAGTGTCTCTCAGAGCCACAATGGATCAGAAAGTGCCACTGTGGTAGTTGCTCTTGTGTAGGCACCTCCGAGCAGAGCTGCTTCCTCAGTAGTGATGCTATGGTACCAGACTCAGCAGGAGAATGTATCCTTACAGAGATGAGAAGTCTTCCAAAAGTGGGTCTTATGTGATGATCTGCCTCTCTTCTTCATTTCCATGCTGAGGGAGGTATGTTTCCTCTTTTTTGAACTTAAATTGTCTGGGGTTGCAGACAAAGCAGAAACAGTGACCAAGGGTGTCTGTGTCACAAAGGCCGATGTACGGGGAGGGCGGAAAGCGGACACCTCAGGAGCTAGGGCATATTTATTAGTATGAGCTTAAGTCTAGCCTCTCTGTTGTTCTTGGATCTGCTCTGAAAACCCAGACAGACCTTTCATTTGGCAGGGGAAAAAGACCTGCAGCAAGTCTCACAGGTCTTAAACCCTGGAGTCTTCAGCATAACAATTATGCTCCAACACAAAAACTTGGAGAAAAGGAGGAGCTGCCCCCTCTCTTTGACCCACAAAAAATAAAGTGAAATAAAGGTATTGTGAAAATAAATAATGCAAAAAGAGAAACAACTAAGCCAAATAAATAAAACAGTCATTCACAAGTTAATGCAGGAAGCTGAATACAGCAGGCAGAAGAACTATCCATCTCAAACTGCAGGTGACTGAGAAGGAACAGAGTGGAGCCTACCTATATACTCTCTTTCAGAGCACGAGGCACCATTCTGCACAGGCACAGGTCCCCAAATACTACTTTGCAGTCTTCGCTTGAGAGTGCAGAGGCACGCACAAATCCTCCAGTGGAGTATCCGTAGGAACATATATACAAAGAATAACAAGGGGATAATCCCTCATCAATCCTGCCTGTAAGAAATCTAAGGCTTGTGTCGGTTATAGTGTGAAGTCTTTCATGTTACTGTCCTTCCTCAGGTTGTGCTGGCTTTGCTGCCAACACAAGGATAAATTCACATCTTTGTTCCAGGTTGACTCTCAGAGCATGAACCACTGGAGTGGTCTGGAGTGACTCTGTGCCCAGAGGTCCTGGCCATTGCATCGAACCATTGTACCCAAAAGAGAGGGGACAAATCTCATCAGGGTGACAAGGTCCAAAGGGGTCACTAGCTGGTCCAGTTTCTGTAATCTCTCCTCTTATAAGAAATCCCTTCTCTGTTTTTGGTGTTTATCAGGGGCCCATATGGATCATTTCCTACGAGGGGATGAGAACAGGCTTCTTGTGGTTCAGATCAAAGAATGCACACCTGCATTCCAGCCTGTCTCAGGTCCATACTACTTGAGTATGCCTCTTTTTAATGATGTATATGTAGTATGTGTTCATTTTTTAAAAGTCAAAACTAAATAATGCAAGGAATGTCTGACTAATTTAGTTTACCAGTACGCAACTGCTTTTATTTTTATTGAAAACATCCTTTACTTAGAAATCATTACATATAGAACAGTTTAGATGTTAAGACATCAGGCAATGCCACAGTTCAGCTGGAAATCAACTTACGAACTTGTTCATTTCTGCACCAAGCCACCATATAAATGCCAGTTTTTCCAGTAAATTCACATTTAATGCTAAATTATAGCATTTTAAATTCATCTATAAATCCTGACAAATCAAAGGGTCAGATGTGGTAACATCAGTGATCTCACAATAAAAGTAAATGATAATGATTCATTTTCAGGCTGGAAAGTGGTTGAGAAGCGCACATGAGAAAAAAAAAGTTTGATTAATGACTTGCTGAGCTTCTCCTTAACAACTGCAAAATTCTATAGCTAAATGAGATAGAGAAGAAAGTAAGTAACAACAGTGTTCCACATTCAACTGGATAAAAACACCAATAATAATTACTAGTTTCTATGTGTGCCTCTGGTTCTTTATTTGAAAGCTTGGTGGCTGGGCAAACAGCTGAGGCAGTGAGCTAGTGCTGAAGTTGGGGTGTGGGGGCAGACATAAAGGCCTATGACTTGGTGAAAGTAAATAAGAGAAACAGGAGAGTTTTGATGACTTCCCAAGAAAGTTCTAAGAAAAGGAGTTTAAACTGCTGATCCTGACAATAGCCAACAATGAAACCCAATTCAAGAAATAACTTAACTGGATATAGAACTAATTTCAAAAGAATCAAGGTCAGCTGAGGTGGAAGTTCCATGAAACTTTTTCAGGAATGAAGACTAGGAGAGTTACATTCAAATCAAACGTAAACTGATGTCTTTTCTGATTGGAAATTAGTACATGGACTCTGAGTAGCAAGTGAACTTACTAAGCAAACACAAGAAAGCAGTCATATACAGTACAAAGAGTCAAAAGCACCCCAAGGTGAAACAATACCTGTGATAACATTGAAGAAACAAGAAAGTAAACTGTGGCATACAGGAAAAACAGCAAGAGCAGAGGGCAAACATCTGTGGAGCCTTTTGACCCAGTCACCAACAACAGGTATATTACTCTTGGGAATTAAAAAGAAGGGTGCAGAAAAATAACAAAAGGGAGCTAGAGAACTTAAATATGGACAGAAAACCCTGGGAATGATACTGGACAGCAAATTACATAAGAGTTGTGATTCAATAACACAACAACAAAATATGAATATAATTATGTAGCAATATGTTGCTAAGGAGATAGGTAATATTCCTGTCTTTATATAGTTCTGCAGCATGGCATTCAATTGTGTAAATCTCAGAAATATATTGACATATTGAAGGTAGTGAACTGAAGAGCAATTAGATAATCAGATAAAATTAAGACTTTGAAAAATTAGGCTAAATATCAGGAAAAACTGCCTAACAATGAGCTCTATTACTGTTTAGAATAGTTTCCCAAGAGAACTGATATAAGATGCATTGCTTGGGAATTTTCAACGAAGTTTGGATCAAATACTAAAAAATGTACCACAGGGAACACTATCTAAGTGTACTATAGGAAAGAAGATGAAGTATGTGACCTAAGGCATCATTTTCATCTCCAACATCTATGATACTAATAAACGGGATAATTTAATTTTACTTTATGTTAGTTGCGTTAACTAATGTTGTATGCGATTAATAGAAAAACAAAATATGCTCATTGGCTTTCTTATACAGATTGTTTTGCAAGCCTGATCTGGAGCATTAGGTATTTATAATCAAAATATGTGGGTATTTACCAATGAATGAGTCTATGTCACAAGATGAAACTGTTACAACAGTAGATATGTTAATGCTGATATTTAGGAAATATATATTGTAATATACCATTTAATTCCATTTAAAATACTTTTGGGATTTTTGCAGACATAGAGAGTCAGTAATGTATTTACCACAAGTTGTTATGGTGATTGAGTGACATAAATGTTAATGAGTATAAGATGAACTAACAAATTAACCTTTGAAAAACGGCGCACCCGAAATGTAGTGGGGTGTGGAAATATAGATAAGGGAAAGGAATTGAAATTTTCATAACTATGTATGAACCTCAATGGGCATCAGCATAACAAATTATAAAAGTGTATTCCAGTTTGCATGCCTTGGGACCACCAGTGTGACAACCACTGCTGATGATGACAAGGATGATGACGAGGAAGATAATGACTTACACTCTGGGGTTCCCAAGCAGGAGATGTGAGTGAGGGCTGAACGTTTTGTACTATTGCTCTATCTGCTGTTGTATTTCAGGGCTTGTGGGATTGTTCATCTGTTTGGTGGATTTATTAATCAATGGACTGGTGATAAATTGCAAGTGTTTCCTGTGTGATCCTCAAGTCTCTCATTCTAACAATATTGGTAATAATCTTCCTGATGCTGTAGCCACTGAGGAGACTGAACCCTTATCGACTACTGTAGTTTAAGAGATTAATCAATAATCAACACACTAATCCATCAGTTAGGTTAAAACACTTCAGCATGTTCAAATTGTCAGATTGGTTAGTCCATTTTAAAAAAAAACAATGTTATTAAAAAGTCTACTGTTACAAAAGAGATCAATGATTTTTCAGTGTCTCTTCACTTCCTTTTCAGTCCACTGTGTCTAGCATACTAACATATAAAATCATACTTTCTCTCTATTCTTAGATAGTCCAGTGGTGTCATATTGCTGTCAATTGACACAACAGCAAAAATTAACAGCGAGGCATGCTCAAAGCATGCCTAAGCAAATATTCCTTTAATGACCTGCAACAACAGAGGAAAAATATTATTCAAGCTAAATAGAAAAAACAACACCGCACATGAACCAAAAAGTGTATAAGGATGCTCGAGCAACTCAACCACTTTATCTTTCTTTGTGTGCAGTATAAGTACCTTAGGTTGCATCTACATTTCCAAATGTATTTCTGCATTTTATTGCAGAATCTAATCATCAGGGTGATTTAAAAAAAACCCTAAATATTTATAGCCATTAATATTAAATTTTCTGATTCTAAGCCACACTGTCTGAAGTACTATTAAGAATAAAATTCAAGCCAGTGAATTTTGTGTGTGTGTGTATGTTTTTTTAGTTGTGTAAGTATTTAGTTATTGCTGGTATTACTGTGGTAGTGCTGAAGAGTGAAAAGGTTCCAGTTAGAGATCAGGGGACCTATTATGCGGGACACTGTAAAAGTGCACACACATAAAACAAAAAAGATTCAAGGATAGAGAGCCAAAGCCGTTTCTGCTTCTTCCTAAACAAGAACTATGTGTTTGATGGGGACAAACTTGTAGCCTCTGCTGCAGTTCTGCAGAGGCTAGTGCAGCCTCAGCACGGAAAGAACCCCATGATCTCTGCATAGGGTTAAAAGAGCGACAGTACATGTAGTAGGTTGCTGATGGGGCACAGAGGTCATTTTTTCTCCTAAAGCAGCCACAAAGCTGCTCTGTTTTGGTGTATTACCTGCTGAAGAACAATTACATGATACAAAGTCAGCTCCCAAAAGCTAATGCACCCATTACTCATACACACCCAGAATTTAGCATTATAGTATATACAGTGATCCAAAATACTGCATATGTGAAGCAGGCCAAGTTATGGTTGCTGTGAGAATATAGTTTCACATTTAGTACAGAAAAGAGCAAAGAAAATGCATCTTACCTTAAACAAGCAGCGACAGACATATTCATACACCATATGTTTTAATGAGCTGATAAGAGACATAATTCTTTCTTCAGTATTTTCTGAATCCTGAAGAAAAGTAGTTTGAACATGAAACGTTCAACTGGACAAAAACATGTATATATGTGCAAATACCTAGAGTGCACAATGGGCACTTAAGACTGAGGATCCAGCCCATGTGTTTAAAGTCAGACACCTAAATAAGAGGCCTAATTTTCAGAGTTGCTGAGCACTCAGATGTCCTACTGAGCTCACTTGCAGCCCCCAGTGACTGTATTTATGTCCCACAATATAGATTTAGAGGTCTAAATTCATATATGAACATTCTGGCCTTAGTCATGGAAAACAGGCTGAATATTCAAAACATCTGTGACAAATTCCAGGGGATCTGAACCTGCAACCATTTGCACATAAACTATTACACTTCCCACTGCTCTACTCAGATACTACACCAAGGAAAATAGACTAAACTGACAACCCAGGAGACTGTTTCTCTAAACCACAGACCAGGCAAATCGCAGGAAGCGATAACACAAGTTTCTCCACACTGCCCCACACATGTTTTATCCCGGCCTTGAAGAAACCACATCTAAGAATGAAAGAATAGTTAATTCTCCATACCCATTAAATCCTTGGTCTCTACGCTGATAGCTTGGCCTCACTACTGACTTATTAATTATTATTATTAATTAATTAATTTTGCTACAGGAGTTGGCGGATGTGATTGCAGAGCCATTGGCCATTATCTTTGAAAACTCATGGCGATTGGGGGAAGTCCCGGACAACTGGAAAAAGGCTAATGTAGTGCCCATCTTTAAAAAAGGGAAGGAGGAGGATCCTGGGAACTACAGGCCAGTCAGCCTCACCTCAGTCCCTGGAAAAATCATGGAGCAGGTCCTCAAGGAATCAATTCTGAAGCACTTAGAGGAGAGGAAAGTGATCAGGAACAGTCAGCATGGATTCACCAAGGGCAAGTCATGCCTGACTAATCTAATTGCCTTCTATGACGAGATTACTGGCTCTGTGGATGAGGGAAAAGCGGTGGACGTGTTGTTCCTTGACTTTAGCAAAGCTTTTGACACGGTCTACCATAGTATTCTTGACAGTAAGTTAAACAAGTATGGGCTGGATGAATGGACTATAAGGTGGATAGAAAGTTGGCTAGATTGTCGGGCTCAACGGGTAGTGATCAATGGCTCCATGTCTAGTTGGCAGCCGGTATCAAGTGGAGTGCCCCAAGGGTCGGTCTTAGGGCCGGTTTTGTTCAATATCTTCATAAATGATCTGGAGGATGGTGTGGATTGCACTCTCAGCAAGTTTGCAGATGACACTAAACTGGGAGAAGAGGTAGATACGCTGGAGGGTAGGGATAGGATACAGAGGGCCCTAGACAAATTAGAGCATTGGGCCAAAAGAAATCTAATGAGGTTCAACAAGGACAAGTGCAGAGTCCTGCACTTAGGACAGAAGAACCCCATGCACCGCTACAGACGAGGGACTGAATGGCTCAGCAGCAGTTCTGCAGAAAAGGACCTAGTGGTTACAGTGGACAAGAAGTTGGATATGAGTCAACAGTGTCCCGTTGTTGCCAAGAAGGCCATTGGCATTTTGGGATGTATATGTAGGGGCATTGCTAGCAGATAGAGGGACGTGATCATTCCCCTCTATTCGACATTGGTGAGGCCTCATCTGGAGTACTGTGTCCAGTTTTGGGCCCCACACTACAAGAAGGATGTGGAAAAATTGGAAAGAGTCCAGCGGAGGGCAACAAAAATGATTAGGGGACTGGAACACACGACTTATGAGGAGAGGCTGAGGGAACTGGGATTATTTAGTCTGCAGAAGAGAAGAATGAGGGGGGATTTGGTAGCTGCTTTTAATGACCTGAAAGGGGGTTCCAAAGAGGATGGATCTAGACTGTTCTCAGTGGTAGCAGATGACAGAACAAGGAGTAATGGTCTCAAGTTGCAGTGGGGGAGGTTTAGGTTGGATATTAGGAAAAACTTTTTCACTAGGAGGGTGGTGAAACACTGGAATGCGTTACCTAGGGAGATGGTGGAATCTCCTTCCTTAGATATTTTTAAGATCAGGCTTGACAAAGCCCTGGCTGGGATGATTTAGTTGGGGATTGGTCCTGCTTTGAGCAGGGGGTTGGACTAGATGACTTTCTGAGGTCCCTTCCAACCCTGATATTCTATGATTCTATAATATATTATTATACATTTAAATTGCAGTTGCGTATAGACACTCAAGCCGGGTTGGGCCATAGTGTACCAGGCATTATACAAAACATATAGAAAATGACAGTCGTAGCCCCCAAAGCATTTACTATCTAAAAGACAAACATAGCAGGAGGATGAAACAAACCAGGGTATCACGGTGAGGGTAGAGGAGATGGTGGGTGTAATAAAAATAATAGAATCTGTATAGTTTTTGGCTAATCTGCAGCAGTAAGCACAATTTGCACATGCTTAGCCATTATCAGGTTGCAGTGTACTGTAAGCATTATGAGGAAGGACTTGAAGAAGGATAATGTGGCTTTACAGATTGACTTAATGGGAAGTTTTCCCACATCTATAGGGCAACACAGGAGAAAGCTTGAAGACACTTGTCAGAGAAGCAGGTAATCAACTTTACAATAGGATATTAGGGTGGATAGATAGTATGATGCTAAATTGTGAAAGATTTTGAAAATAAAGAGAAGATGTTAGTGTTTGATGTTATGGAAAGAGGTGGGGCCAGTGGAGGATTGTAGGGAGAGGGATTTATATAGTCAGAGTAATGAGCCAGCAAAATGATTTTAGCAGCAGCATTTTGAATGGCCTTGAACGGGTGGGGGGGGAGGTAAAGTTGAAAGCACTGAAGCCAGAGAGATTACAGAAATAGAGGTGTGAGACATTCAAGGTTTGGACAAGAGTTTTGGAAGTGGGGTTGGGGGTGGGGAGAGGGCAGAGAGAAAAGGTCATATCTTGGAAATGTGGTTCAGGAAGAAGTGGTAACATTTAGTCACAGCCTTAATTTGTGGGGTTAATGAGATGGCTGATCTGAAGATGAATCTGAAGATGAGCAACAGGAAGGGTGTTTGTGTTATCCACTACAATAACAGGGGGAGAGAATGGGCTTGTGGGGACAGGAGCTATATTTTCGTCATGCTAGATTAGGTTGTATTCAAACTAGTGAAAGGTTCCATTTCCTCTTACTAAACTACTGAAACATTTAGAATCCCAAGCCTTTGTTCCTTTCCTTATTCTGTCCCTTACGGGTAGGATTTGCTTTATTCACAGATTAGCTAATCACTGAAGAGCCTACAATTAAATAAATAAAATCTCAAGATTCACTATATTCAGCCTTGCTTTTTCATATGTACTGTAATCTTAGCCAAAGAGCCTAAACTACAGAAAAAGAGGTTACTTAGGTGGTACAGTAACTAGAGTTCTTAAAGATGTGTCCCCTTCACTTGTACCGGCACCTATGCTTTTGATCAGAGATTTCTGGTAGCAGTACCCATTCAGCCCGTGCATATGCCCCACACATCCTTGTGGCCCAGGCCTAGGCTACATGCGGCTCTGTGGGTGAACTATCCTCTGTTACTTCTCCACTGCAAAGTCCGACAAGGGAGGCTCCGAAACAGAGGGGAAGGAGGACAGGTAGTAGAGTACCCACAGAGACCCATCTGAAAAAATTCCCGTCACTGGAAAAGGTGAGTTACCTCTCCTTCAGGTGACTCCCAAGCACTAAAGAGGTGGGAGGTTCAGAGCAGAGTCCAATACAGAAGAATTGCATTGCCTACATCAGCTTCTGATCTTTCCCCAGGCACTACGGCATAATGATTAGAGAAAGTATGAACAGAAGAAGTTGCCACTCCACAAACGTCTGCAATTGGTACATCCTTTAATATGGCCACAGATGTAGACAGTGCTCCTCTGGAATGTGCTATCACTCTCAAAGGAGGCTAAACATGAGTTCTGTTGTAACAGATCTTAATACAACCAGAGATCCACTTTGATAACCTCTGCTTTGAAATTACTGAACCCTTGTTTCTGTCAGCAATGGATGCAACTAATCTATGAGATCTTCTAAATAGTTTGGTCTTATCTACATAGATGGCTAATGCCCTCCTGATATCTAGGGTATGGAATATGGCTTCTTGACTAATCTGATGCAGTTTGGAGAAAAACACAGGAGATGAATGGTTTGATTAATATGAAATTCTAAGGACACCTTAAGTAAAAATCTTGGATGAGTCCACAGTGACACTTTCTGTCTGGTGAGTAACGTAAATGTTGGCACTGCCATTAAAGCCCCCAATTCTCCAACCCTTCAGGGAGAAGTGATAGCTACCAGGAAGGCTGTCTTCAAATGATAAATCTAATAGAAAATACATAGCTAATGGCTCAAAAGGATGTTTCACAATGCAATTAAGGACTAGGGTCAGATCCCAGCTTGGAGTAAGATCTCTGACTTGTGGGGAGGTATTTAAAAAACCTCTTAGGAATCTTGCTATAGTTGGGTGACCGAAGAGTGAAAAGCCCTCTAGGGGTGTGTGAAAAGCTGTTATTGCTATTAAGTGAACATTAATGGAATTCATAGAAAGACTGGATGTTTTCTAACTGGTAATCCAATACCTTAGGAAGAAGAGAGCGAGTTGGCAAAATCTGATGATAGTTACATCAAAGATAACATTGTTTTAATTTCTGGAGGTAAGTATTTCTTGTAGATTCTTTTCTGCTATTTAATACAAGGTGTTGTACCTCTGACAAACAGGATATCTCTATTCCTGAGAACCATCAAGGAACCATACTTGGAGCCCTAGAAAGATCCTGTCAACAGGGGTGAAATGTTCGACTAGCATCCTAAGTCACTAGGCAAGGACCAAGTGGAAACTGCTATGAAGAGTGAGAGGTCAGTCTCACTAGACAGGAATACCAAACTTGTCTTGGCCATGTTGGTGCTATTAATGTGACTCTGGCCTGATTTTGTTTGATTTTGCTGAGAACCTTTAATAGTAACAGTGTTGGTGGATACATGTAGAGAAGTCCTTTCATCCATGAGATGAGAAAAGCATCCCTCAGGGACTAGGGAATAAGACCTCCTCTGGAGCAATAGCTGATGCAATTTGTGTTGGCTGCCATGGCAAACAGAGTGATCTCCAGGAAACCCCAAGCTAAGAACATCTTGTGGAAGCCTTGTGGAGTTCAGTTCCCATTCATAATATAGAAAGAAATGAGTGCTGAGGTTGTCTGTCCTGGTGTTCTGAATATCATAGAATCATAGAAGATTTGGGTTGGAAGAGACCTCAGGAGGTCATCTAGTCCAAACCCCTGCTCAAAGCAGGATCAACTCCAACTAAACCCCAACCAAATATGTGTGACATAATAAGCTCAGATGACTATCTGGTTGGCTATGCACCAATTCCAGAGTTTTACCAATTCAGCACAGAGAGACAGGGACTATTCTCTTCTTTGACAGTTGATATAATACATGCAAGCCACATTGTCTGTCATTATCCTTACTGACTTGGATCTGATTAGAGGTAGCAAGTGTATGCAAACATGTAAGTGAGGCCACCTCTAGTGCCGGCAATGGATTGTGACGGGGTCCCTGAAGAGCTATGGGAAGGATGAATGGGTAGGAGGGATAGACTTGAAATCAATAGTGTAATCAGATGTTATGACTTCCAAAACCCATTTGTCTGATGTTACATTCTCCATGCAGCCTGAAAATGGGAGAGGCAGCATCCATAAGGAGGTGGGGGGAAGGGAGGTATGATGTTGCAACTGTAAAGGCCTGTTGATTGGATGGGTGTGATTCTTCACCAAGCCATCAAAATGGTTGCATGGAGGTTGTAGATGGCTGAGAAGATGTAGCTATAGCTAAAAGAGGTTCAGATGGTCTATGATAAGTTGCATGTGGGGCTGGGTGTGCTCTTTGTGTCATCTGAAACCTATTAAATCTCCTCTTATTTACAGGAGTATACATACTTATGGATCTCAGCAGGGTTCTCGAGTCCTTTAAAGTGTGGAGAGATCTATCCATCAAGTCTGCAAAAAGCTTGCAACTGCAAAGGGGAGGTCTTTGATGGTACTCTGGACCTCTCTGGGGAAGCCTAATACCTGGAGCCCCAGACACGCTTCTCATAACCAGAGTAATAGATATAGACCACGCTGCAGTATCTGCAGCATTCAAGGAGGTCTGGGGCGATGTCTTTGCCAGGAACTGACCATGTTGTATAATGGCCTTTAATTGGTCACAATGTACCTCTAGCAGGTGCTCAGTAATCCAGTTGAATTGGTTGTAATTTAAATAGTCTTATATGGGTTTGAGTGCCTAATGCTTCACTATTCTGAGGGGGGCTAAAGAGTAAGATTTGTGTCCAGAAAGATCAAGCTTCCTGTGATCCTTAGTGTACAGGGCGGGCTTTGAGCTATGTTGTCTGCCTTGTTCATTAATGGTCTCAACTACTAGGGAATTCAGAGCCGAGTGAGAAAATACGAACTCCAGTTCCATGGCAGGGACATAATACTTTTTATCTGCCCTCTTGCAGGTAGGCTGAGGTATGCCAAACTGTCTTAGTGGGCTCCATCAGAGCTTCATTGACTGGAACGGATATTCTCATAGATGTCAAAGTGTGTAGAATATCTAGGAATTTATGATGGGACTCCTGAACCTCCTCTAAGCGTGTCAGCAATTTGCTTAATCAGGTCCTGAAACTGTCTGAAGTTATCCATCATAGAAGATAGTGGAAGCATCACAGTTTCATCAGGCAATGAGGAGGAACTATGAGTAAGAGGTGTCACTTCCTTATTCAGCCTTGCTTCTTGCAGATCTCCTCTGGCACAGGTGGTGGTAGAGGAGTTTGAGGAGAATGGTCCCTTCTCTTTTCCCTCCAGTGCAAAGACCTCATTGCAAATTGTTGATCACAGATCACCAATGGTCCCAGAAAGGCCACTGAGGGGGCCCATATGGCCTAGGTGGAGGCATCCGTCTGTGTTCCTGATATGTGATGTCATCTGAGGTCTATCCTTCTGTAATACAACAATGTAGAGGGGAGAGCTAAGTGTCTTAGAATAGACAAGGAAACTGAGCACTGAAATTTAAGAGTCTGAGGAGTCCTCTTCCACATATTCCAAAGGGAGCACAGATGTTCAGCTTGCAAAGCAGAAGGGGGAGTAAGGTACTCCAGATGACTGAATGGTAGGTGACCGAGCAGTAGATGACCAAGAGAATCTTGACGCTGACAAACCCCCAGCACCCATTAACTAAGGAGATTCAAGCTCCAAACATATTATCAGGTCTTTAGGGTACCTAAATTCTTGGAGTATTGATGTTGTCGAAGACAGGGTTGAGTGAGAACCTGAGGAGGATGGCTTTGATACCAATGCAGGTGGTACCGAGTGCTGGGGTATGTAAGGGTTAAGTAAAAACCTGGGTAACCGCTATGGGGGGTAAAGGCACAGGCAGACACTGTCTCTTCACATGATAGATAAAGTTGCCACCCTTTTCCCTCCCCTTCTGTTTGTTAAGGATAGATAAGTGTTGCAGCTGCATAAGGAATGTGGTTGTCTGAGGGATACCCTTTGGGTGAAGAAGTGTTATCTCCCCACTCCCTTCCTTTCCCAGCTACATAAATGAGCTCAGGGTCATGGCTCCTTCCTCCCTCCCCTGTGAACTGCTGATTAAGGGAACTTGTGGCTACGATTACTGCAAAGAAATGTATCTTCAACGTAAAAATGTCTGTAGAATATGCTTAATGCTGTAAACAGTAAACAGGGCAGGTATAATTATATTCAGTATATAGCTATTAATATTTGTTATATGGGCATTCATATGATCAAATAAGGGTTTGGGGGTGTTGTAGTAAATGTGGGTATTTACATATTAACTTAGATAAAAGAGCATGAGGTGAGCTTACTTGACAATTCGGTTGAGGGGAACAAGTACCGCAATAAAGAAGCCCATTTACTCAATCTGCCTCTGGGTCTCCCTGTTCCTTCTTTTCATCTCTAACATGGAGCACTTGGCATGGGAGTGAATCGGCTCCATTTCCATCAGTATGGTAGATAACCAACTGGTCTTTGGAATTGTTGACTTTCATGTTACCAGCATCGAGTATTGTTTAGGGACATGCTTAGAACTCTTCTCAACAATGTCTTTGCCACTTTGGGTATGGGTACCCAAAATTAGTACTGAGTCTTTGTTAGACAACTGACTCCTCTTTGCCTTTGCAGTACCAGCATCACTCAGAGCCTGCAAGGAACTCCTCTTGGAACTTGAGGTCTCAGTAGCCTTCTTGTGCATAGGTAACTGAGCTCTTCTTGGAGATTTACTCCTTACCTCCTTTGGCTTAGAAGCAGATGTTGAGGCTACCTATGCTGAGGACTTCAGCACCATAGATGTATTCAGTGCTGCAGTACTGCCTAACTCTCTAGCAGTCTCTGGTGACTGAGATCTTGATGTGGATGGGGCACTGGCCGTACTGGGAAGTCTATGCCCCAGGGGGTCTTCCATCCCTGAATCTGAAGCTGGTTATAGAACTTTCTCTATCATCAGGAGTTTAAACTAGATCTCCCTATTTTTACAGGATCTACCATTGAAGGAAGTACAGATTTGGGAGATATGAATATCACTCAAAGAGTGGAGGCACTGGGAATGCCTGTCACTGATCAGAATAGCTTCATGGCAGGAAAGGCACCTCTTGAATCCCGGGAAGGCCCGACATTCCTGAGCAAAATAATGAAAAATGACCCCTAGCAGAGGAAAGTGGTTAAAAATTACCTAACTGTATCTATGAAAATATATGTATTTTCATAGATATAATTAGGGTGTGTGGGTGTGTGTGTGTGAGAGAGAGAGAGAGAGAGAGAGAAGGGAATGGTTCCAACAACTATAAACATTATAAGATAACTAGCTATACGCTAACTAATTAACTAATTGCTAAATATTAGAGATAATAAGCACACAGTAGACTCCATCTCGGGCCAAAGGTGACTGAAAAGGAACTGAGGGCAGTTTGCCCACGCAGCCCCATATAGCCTCAGAGTGGAGCACAAGGACGTGTGGCGCACATGCACAGGCCCAGTGGGCACAGCTACCAAAAATCTCTGATCAAAGGTACAGGAGGCAGGCGCACCTGAAGTGGAGCACCCACAAGGACACTACTCAAAGAAGAATGGATGTTACTTGATTTTGAGTGTTGCAACAAGGGTATGACTCCTACATACTGAAAGTAAATACATATATTTGGAATGTATAATGTATAGTAGTACAACATGTCCATACTAATGTTGTGTTATTCTTTAAAAACATCTAGAGCACTTACGAATTTTTAAAAACCACAAGCATATTGATCCCTCTCCTGAATTCACAGCTGCAAAAAAACAGGACATACCTGCTTGCTTTGCAAAGCCCTTTGGAAAAGTCGTAGGAAAGCAGCCAAACTAAAACGGTACATGTTATTAATTTTGGACAAGTCAGAGATAATAAAGTACATCTTGCTGGCACTCTCAGCTAAAAGGAGATATGCATCCCTCTCCTGTGGATAAAAATTAAAAATACTCAAGATCAGTACTCTACTGCCATCTAAGGGTCACTGAATAAATACTTGTTCAACCTAGCAAAAAACCACTCAGATGCATTCAAAATATCAAAAAAAATTCAACTTCAAAATATACCATATCCAATCACATTAAAATCAAAGATATTTTGGTTCCTAACATACTTTAAACTCTACTACACTAAAAAATTAATCCACATACAAATATGAATTAAACAAGTTTGTTTGTGTTACTAGAATTAAAATTATGTTTATACTCTTATTATAAGACCTAATGCTTTAATTTATAGTCTTCTTATTATAAACCCCCCAATTTTAGGGCATATAATCCAGGCCTTTACATTAGTTCCAGTTTGAAATTTGACATAAAACATGTTAGTTCAAAATTACTTTTCTATTCTTTTCATTTTAACCATTTTTTTTATTTTAAAAAGATTATTTCAGTTATGTAATCATTCAAGAAGTGTAAAACCGATAAAGTGTAACAATTAAAAACGCTTTTGGTGCTTGTATATCTGAAAATATCCCTTACTTCAAAGAAAGAAATAAGCACAGCACTACCCATACACATGGAGATGCATACATGAAATCTTGGCTCCATTTAAATCAATGGCAAAACTCCCATTGACTTCAGT
Source organism: Lepidochelys olivacea (assembly GCF_965140295.1). NCBI lineage: Eukaryota > Metazoa > Chordata > Testudines > Cheloniidae > Lepidochelys > Lepidochelys olivacea. Next base: position 35,142,319 of record NC_140411.1, on the reverse strand, counting down.
GGGACCAGGATTTCACCTCTGATTTGTTCATGTCCATCTTTAAACATCAGACACAATAAGTGCTCTCATTTTAGCATTAGACATGTAGCTAAATAGCAAGTATAATAGTACAAAAATAATAACCGACCAACTAAAGCGGAAAATAACGTATGTAGGAGATAATCCTTATATATTGCAGGGCTGGTCCATGGACATCAACAGGATTACACAGGAGCAATAATGTTATTTCTGACATTGAAAAAATAATAAAAAGAAACATTTTAAGAATAGACATCACCTGATCAAGAGAAATCTGAAGTTTGTGAGACTCAGCAAGAGATTCTTGGATGAGTGCACTACTTGCTTTGGTCTGATTCAAAGATTCAATCAGATCCTTATTTTCAAGTAGGTTGCCTTGTGATGTTGCAAGAGTCTGAAAAAAATTAAAATTAACTTTAATAAATTAACTCATAAGTTTACACTTCAGGAAACTGTGCAGTGTATAAATGGAATATGATGCTGATACCAATACCAGAATTTATCTTGAGAGAGAAATTACTTTTACCTTTGCAGGTGCCTCTAACATTTTTGTTAGTCTTGAAACAGATAAAAAGCATATTAGAGATAAGATGGTCAGCCTGAAAACTGAAGTGTTATGTTGATGCAGCAATAAAATACATGAACAATCTACAAAAAATTGAGAAGGCCCAGTTTGGAGTTGCTTTTATTGGGCTTATAGAAAAAGATGGCCTCATAGTCAGAGCCTTATCCACTCCCCCCTAAAAGGCAGATAGGAGACTCAGATGCAGGAATTATTTAATACCTTTCCTTTTACAATTTTAACCTGTAGTTGGCTGGCTTTTATAATCTTGCAGATTCCAAGGAAGTTTCTACCTAGCTACTTTCTCTCTAAAGACACTCAACCTCTGTAAGATTTACTCTTCCTCTTTCCCAACTGCAGTTACTGTGATTTACTAGCAACTAAAAATATCCCAACTATACAATCAGAACTCCTCTCTGAAATCCCAATGACCATTCCATAATTTTTTTCTGAATTTTCTTGTACAATTATCTTTACTTCATGTTAATCTAGAAAGTTTGAATGTAGCACTATTATTTGGGGTGAGGGGGAGAAATACCAAAAGATTTCTTTTCTGGGAGTAACATTTTCCCGAATCTGCCTTCTGATGGGAAGTTATTTTCCTGATGGTCAGATGAATGCATAACATTATTTAAGCCAGGACAGAGCGACCTTGGCAAATCAAACAGTGACAATCAATGCACAAAGGGCAGTTTTGAAATCCCTCCTGAAAACACTCTGTAACTTTCTATCAATTGATCTTTGAAGAAAAAAATGCCCCCTATGAGGAAATGACCATTTCTATTTCTAGGGAGGATATGGTCCTGTTGGCTTTAAATAGGGCCAGGATGGTATCCTTTGATTCCTGAATCTGAGACAACTTCAGAGCCTGTTCGCTCAGGTGTTTTTATTTGTATGGGTTCTCACATTCTTCCCTTAAGACACTCTTCAAGGACAGATGGAGAGGAAATGCAGTCTCTGCTTGGGCATTCAAAGATACCGGGGTTTGTCTGCAGATTCCTCCTTTTCTGGATGATTCTCTATTGCAGCCACCACTTTTTTACACTTGTTGGCAATTTTTTTGTTTACTGGTTCATTTGTGGTGCCTGCTCTTGATCAGACTGAGAAAGCTCTCCTTCTTAGACTGACAAGCTGAAGGAGGAGTGGGGGAAGCTTTGCAGTACTTCCCAGGCTTTTTCTTTCCCTTTTTTGGCTTCCAAGGGTGAGCAAGTTCTCTTCCCCTCCTTGACGCAATTTGACACTCTTGGTGGTATCTCTCTCGGACTGATTTCCATAAATTTCTTGGAATTCATCCTGAGAGGATGGGTAGATTTGCAGGATGACAGCCTACTTTTCCAAGGACAATAGCACCCATTTCAAGAAATGGCAACTTCAGTGGGCTGGAGAGCCACAGTTTCACCAGTTCCATTCCCTGGCAGTAACAACATCAGTGGTCTGAAAGCAGGCAGGACACAATCTATCTTCCACTGAGCTTGCTAAGCTAACCTCACGGATGGTGCACTTTTTGGACTTGTCTGTTTTTTAGGATACTGAACCATGAAAGGGAGATGAGAGCCAAAGAGGGAGGATGTGAGTGGTGAACGGTGGTTGGATACTAATGTGAGGGAGACTAATGTGAAGACCCATGCATAAGAATTTATTTAGTGTCTCTGCAATGGCCTTATCTTCCTTGAGCGCTCCTTCGATCATCCAGTGACTCTATTGAGTGTTTGGCAAGCTTCCTGCTTTTGGTGTACTTTAAAAAAAAACTGTTAGTTTTTTTGTCTTTGGCTAGCTGGTCTTCAAATTCCTTTTTGGCCTGTGTAATTATATTATTACACATGACTTGCCAGAGTTTATGTTCCTTTCTATTTTCTTCAGTAGGATTTGACTTCCAATTTTTAGAAAATGTATTTTTGTGTCTAACCACCTTTTTTACTCTATTGTTTAGCCATAGTAGCATTTTTGTCCTCTTACTGTTTTTTTTAATTGGAGTGTATAATTTGAGCCTCTATTATGGTGTTTTTAAAAAGTTTCCTTGCAGCTTGCAGGCATTTCACTCTTGTGACTGTTCCTTTTAATTTCTGTTTAACTAAAATGTACTAATGGAATCATAGTATACTGATATAATCTCATGTCAATGCACAAGTGAGACTTCCATATAAATCCTTGTACATCGAGAAGTACAAATACCTTTAACAAGCGTATGCTGTGTCACCGATAAGCCCCACAGTTTCAAGGAACAGCTGCTTCTCTCCCCCGCCCTCCAAAGAACAGCAATCAGGAGGAGAAATCCCTGAGGGTGGAGGGTTACTAGGGAAAGGAAGGTGGAAGGGGAAGGAATCCTCAAGGAAAGAAGAGTCCTCCAAAAGAGCCAGTGGAGCAGGAAGATCAAGGATGGGGAGAAGATGCCCATAGTGGGGCACTTTATGGGGAAGACCAGGAAAATTAACAAAAAAGTGGGAGGTGAGTGTGACTGACCATGGACAGCATGCACAAAGTGGTGTAAGGAATACACAGAACACATATGCCTTCAATATTAATAACTACAGATTCCTTCTGGCCTTCAAAAAGTATGAATAGCTATCCACCTTTGTTTATCCCCAAATAGGATCTATCTAAGAAGTAAAGACAATTTTAAAAATGTTTCACATAATTTGAGACACTTTCTCTAAGGACCCACAGATAAGCCAAAGTTGGGAGTTCCTTTCCCAAGAATAGAAACTAAAATGGCTAAGAGTATTGTTAATCACCTAGGCAAAAATCTCTCATAATTTGCATATAGGCAAAACCTCTTTCTCACTCCCAGCCTCGCTAAAAAGAACTCCAAGTTACCAACCAACGGTCACACCCTGTTTTCCTATGTAATGTGGCCCATTGCACATTGTGACTGGCTCAAGAGATGCGTGGGGAAGCTGCAAGTTAAACAAACTAAAAGTGTGGCTGCAAGACTGAAGGGCAAACTGGGCAAACTGCCTGTCATCCCAAGAAATCCAAACCATGTTTTCATCCCAAATTATGAACTACACATCATTTTCCTTATTAAACAAATATACCAGGAATAATCCGTCTTTCACCTCAAATTAGAAGCTACAGATTTGTTTGTGTTGAAAGTCAGATCTACCTCCTTCTATATGTGGAAAATATCCCTTGTATTGTAAGTCCTAAATAATGTGAAATGCTTATGTACAATCAAAGAATCTAAGAACAGTAGAACAATGGAACAAATTGCCTAGGGAAGTTGTGGAATCTCCTTCACTGGAGGTTTTCAAAAGAGGATGGATAGCCATCTGTCTTGGATGGTTTAGACACAATAAATCCTGCATCTTGGCAGTGGGTTAGAATAGATGACCCTTGCAATCCCTTCTAACTCTATGGTTCTACGAATGTACAGAGTATATCCTCCAAATTAGAAGATTATAAGAGATATTGTTGGTTTTCACTGTAAATAATTGTTGTACTCCAGAAGTAACAGGATTTGTCTGGTACAAGGAAGAAGAAATGTTAGAAGATATAAAAAAGGATATAACTTTTAAATATGAAAAGAAATTACTTGGGGAGGGGAGTACCCCAACTGACAGTGGGGGCAAATAATGAAATACAATCCTTGAAATGAATCAAACTTAAAAAGCCTCTGATAAGAAAAAAATTGAAGAAATTTGTTATACCCCGTCACCATCTCCTGCATACCAATGGAAACAGCAGAAAAACTAAGGATATGTCTACAGTGCAACGTAAGTCCAGAGTTAGGAGAACTCAAGTTAGCAGATCCTGCATTTGTTAGCCGTGGGCTTGAGTGTCTACACTCGTCTGCAAAGTTAAGGTTAGGAATTGCTGAACCCTGGGTCCCAAGCTGGGACTCCAGCATCTTACACTGCATTTTGCTAGCTCAATTCCAACCAGCTACACCCCTGACTTCCCAGTGCCTTCCTAAAATGTGGTCGCTGTAGCCCTTTGTTTGTGGTGCAGTGTGGGAAAACTTGACTGAACACAGGACAAAGAAAGTCAGAGCATGAGATTGTGGAACACTTTTGGCAGACTCCGAGAGCACAAGTGCAGTGAGGCTGCACCTACACTGCAAAGCAATAGGGCTTGAACCCTAGGTCCCAGCTTGACTCAGGCTCAGACCCTCCACCACTGTGGGGTCCTGGGACCCTGGGTCCAAGTCCTGGGTTAGCATGATTTATATGTAGACAGAAGGGGTTAGGCATGAACCCTGAGTTTGAACCCTGGACTTACACTGAAGCATAAATATACCCTAAACTGAAACCTGAGCACCCACTTGGCATGTGTCCCATAGAAATAAGAGGATGGGCCTCTCCAAAGAGCCCATAAACTCTAGTATATAAAACTGAGGTCACCATGTGCTCAAGAAAATTGATTGAACCCAACAAGAAGCTGCAGAATCTTAAGAGCAACTGCCGCGCAGAAAGGACTCTCCCCCATCCCAGGGTGAACAGGAAAAGAAGTGCTGAGGTTTCATTTCAAAGACTATTTCCCCTTCTATTTTTTCACATACAAATAACTAGGTTATCTTGATAAGCCTACACACACTCTAGTGAGACCTCAAGTAAGAATATATTAGTTTTTAACTCCTTTCTATGTCTAAGCAAATTGGCCTAGAGACTGAAAACAGTAACTTTAAGCAATTGTTTTTAATATTCTAAACTTGTCCACTTTCGGATCAATCTAGTCCAGGGGTCGGTAACCTTTAAGAAGTGGCATGCCAAGTCTTCATTAATTTAAGGTTTTGCATGCCAGTAATAAATTTTACATTTATAGCCCCCCCCCCCCCCCCCGATGGAACTCCAGACCAGCAGCAAGGTGAGCGGGACCAGCGGCTGGTATCCCAGGCCGGCAGCAGGCTGAGCAGGTCCGATGGCCAGGACCCCGGCTGACAAGGGGCCAGTGGCCAGAACCCCAGACCTTCAGTGGGTTGAACGGGGTGTCAGACAGAACCCCAGACCAGCAACAGCTCACCCACTGCCGGTCTGGGGTTCTGTCCACCGGCTCCTGCCAGCCGGGGTCTTGGCCACCAGTCCCACTCAGCCCGCTGCCGGCCTGGGGTTCCATTCACTCAGGCCGGCAGCAGGCTGAGCGGGGCAGGTGGCCAAGACCCCAGTTGGCAAGGGGCCGGCAACCAGAACTCCAGACCATCAGTGCCCTGAGCAGGGCCGGCAGACAGAACCCCAGACCAGCGGCAGGCTGAGCGGCTTAGCCCACTGCCGGTCTGGGGTTCTGTCTGCAGGCTCCTGCCAGCCAGGGTCCTGGCTGCGGCCCTGCTCAGCCTGCTGGGGGTTCCATTCACCCAGGCCGGCAGCAGGCTGAGCGGGGCCGGCAGCCGGGACCCCAGCTGGCAAGGGGCTGGCAGCCAGAACCCCAGACCGACAGCGGGCTGAGCGGCTTAGCCCACCGCTGGTCTGGGGTTCCGTCCACCGGCTCCTGCCAGCCAGGGTCCCGGCCGCCGGCCCCACTCAGCCTGCTGCTGGCCTGGAGTTCCGTTCACTCAGGCAGGCAGTGGGCTGAGTGGGGCCGGCAGCCGGGACTCCAGCTGGCAGCAGAGTGCCAGTAAAAATCGTCTCATGTGCCACCTTTGGCATGCATGCCGCAGGTTGCCAACCCCTGATCTAGTCAAAGAGTACTAACCACAATCTGTGCCTTAAAGACAAGTGAATCATTGAAAGTGTGATCAATGTGTTAGGAATTGAGAATTTATGATCATAAGTCAACGTAATAAAAAATCTTGGTCATTTGCATTGTTCCTTGATATAAGTCCTGAGCCTCAACTCTAGTCTATGGTAATTGCTTGCAAGACTGTACTGTGTGTGTAATACATGCCTAGAAGACTGGTATTATCTACACATGAGTTGTGAACTGTGGCTGGATACTAATGTGGTTCTGGATGAATTAATACATTGTTGGTTGGTTAAGAATAAGAAAGTGTCCTGATCTGAGAAATACTGTTCGAGTTAAAAGTTGACGGAAAAAGAACCCAGTATTAAAAGTAGCAACATTCCCTGGACTCAATAAAAAGGGGTTATTCTATTCATACTTATCCAATTGGCAAACAAAGTTTGTTAGATTTCAGCTTGAAAATCTAACTAGCAAATTCATAAACGTATTCCCCTTTCCTGCTTACAGAGGTAAGTAAATGGACAGTGGAAGGATATTATTTACTTTTTTTGAAGAGAAAGTTACTCACCTTGTGCAGTAATTGAGGTTCTTCGAGATGGCTGTCCCTGTGCATGCTCCACTTCAGTTGTCTCGGTGCCCTGCGCTTGTAATCAAATGTTTGTAGTAGCAGTGCCCTGGCTGGCCGCTCATGCGCGGCGGCCGTCTCGTGCCGCTCCAAGCAGCCACCTAGCATGCACAGCCAACCATCCCCTAGTTCCTTCTCTACCCCAGAGGATTGGCGTACAACTCTGAAGTAGAGGGGAGCAGGGGGGTAGGGAGCACCCGCAGGGACAACCATCTTGAAGAACCTCAGTTACTGCACAAGGTGAGTAATCTTCTCTTCTTTGAGAAGAAGGTGACTGTTGAGCAGTGCCCCCAGTGGAGGGGAGGAGCTTTGGAGTTGGTTTATGTATGGTGGATAGCATCAAGAGTCCAAACTGAGCGTCTGCAGTTGATTGTTGTTCTAAAGCGTAGTGTTTAGTAAAGGTATGGGCTGATGCCCAGGTAGCTGCTTTGCAAATGTCCACGATGGGCACATTGTTGAGAAAGGCCACAGATGTCAATATTGCTCTGGTGGAGTTTGTGCATACTCCAGGGGGAGCTGTCAGATTGTGGTTTTGGTAACACAACTGGATACATGTCAATATAGATTTTGATAGTCTTTGTCTGGATATAGTTTGACCCTTTGATCATTCTGTTGTGGAGAAAAAGAGTCTGGATGATTTTCTAAATGTTTTTGTTTTTTCTATATTGAAAGCTAGAGCTCTGTGAACATCTAACGTGTGAAGGGAGGCCTCCCTGCTGTCAGTGTGTGGTTTCAGGAAGAATACAGGTAAGTAAATGGGATGATTTAAATGGAACGTTGATATGACCTTGGATATGAATTTAGGGTGTGGTCACAGAATTAATTTATCTTTGAGGAATGCTGTGTAAGGTGGTGTGCCATTAGGGTACCTAGTTCTCCCACCCTTCTTGCTGATGTGATGGCTACTAGGAAGGGCACCTCCATAGATAAGTGTAACAATGAACAGGTTGCAAGGGGTTCAAACAGTTTCCTCATGAGAATGCGGAGAACAAGGCTGAGGTCCCACTTAGGAGTCAGGTCTCTTAGTGTGGGATAGGTGTTATCTATACCTTTAAGGAAGCATTTAGTCAATGGATTAGCAAATATGGTGAAATCGTCCACCTTGGTGTAGAAGGAGGTGATGGTAGCCAAATGTACTCTGAGTGAGCTGGTGGATAACCCAGATTTTTTAAGTGCCAGTATATAATCGAGGATACGGGGTAATGGGGCCGACTGTGGAATAATATGGTTGTCTTGGCACCAAGTACAGAATCGGTTCCATTTATGCGTATACATCTTTCTTGTAGTTAGTCTGTGGCTGTTCAGTAGTATGTCTTGTACTTCAGTAGAACATTCCCTCTCGAGCCCTTTCATCCATGGAGTAACCAGGCCTTGAGGTGGAGTACGGCAACGTTGGGGTGACGGATACATCCCACATCCTGTGTCAGCAGATGAGGCACTAGGGGAAGGGTTCATGGTGGTTTCACTGCTATCTGTTTCAGTTAGGGAAATCATGTTTGTCTGTCCCATATTGGTGCAATGAGAATGACCCTGGATTTGTTTTGCCTAATCTTGTGAAGGACACAACTCAGCAATGGGATTGGAGAGAAGACATACAAAGTAGAGCTTCCCATTTCAGAAGGAAGGTGTCGCCCCGGGAGTTGTGCCCCAGTCTGGCCTGGGAGCAGTACTGTGGACACTTGGCATTGTGGGCAGTAGCAAATAGGTCTATTGTGGGGAATCCCCATTGTCTGAATACGGCTTTGAGGATTCCGGGAAGCATCTCCCACTCATGGGTTTGGAAGAAGTCTCTGCTTAGTTGATCCGCTGTTGCGTTCTGGCATCCGGGCAAATAGGATGCCAGAAAATGTATGTTGCTGGTGATGCACCATTGCCAGAGCCAAACTGCTTCTGAACAGAGGGGATAAGATCGAGTCCGCCTTGGCAGTTTATATAGTACATAGTTGCTAGATTGTCAGTGAGAATCTTGACAGTCTTGTTGTGTATTAGAGGAAGAAAGTGCTGGCAAGCATTCTGGACTGCCCTTAACTCCAGTAAGTTTATGTGGGGATTGGATTCCGCTACTGACCAGCGACCCTGGATGGTATTGTCATGTAAGTGTGCCCTCCAACCCAGGAGGGAAGCTTCTGTGGTGATTGTCATAGATGGAGCTTTTTGTAGGAAGGGGACACCTGAGCATGTCCACCATGTGAGCAAGTCCTTCATTCTGCGGGACATTGTGAGACATCTGTTGAGGGAGTGTCTGGGCAGAATATAGACCATGCAGAGCCAGGCCTGTAAACATCTCATGTGGAGCCTGGCATATTTTACAACAAATGTTGTAGTCATCATGTGCCCCAAAAGTTTTAAGAACGTTCTGGTGGATGTTTGTGGGCTTCCCCTCACTGTTGTAATCAGATTAGTTGAGGTGAGGAAGCGTTGTTGGGGTAATCTTGCTGTCACGTTGAGACAGTCAAGATGTGCCCCTATAAACATCTACTGTTGTGTAGGTATCAGGGTGGACATCTGAAGATTTATTTGTAAGCCCAGGACTGTAAAAAGGGTTATTGTCATGTGAGTGGTGCTCGTTGCTGTCTGTTGTGTTGGTGCCTTTAGAAGGCAGTCATCTAAATATGGAAAGATCATCACTCCCTGCTGGGAAGGTGAGCAGCCACAATGGCGAGAACTTTGGAAAACAACCTTGGGGCGGTGGACAGGCCAAAAGAAAGCACTCTTATCGGAAATGTTGTTTCCCTAGGGTGAAGTACAGGAATCATCTGTGTGCCAGGTGGATGGTAACATGAAAGTAAGAGTCTTGTAGGTCGAGGGCCAAGAGCCAATCTCCTTTCTCCAATGCCAGAATTATTGTGGATGGAGTCATCATTTTGAAACACTGTGTTCTCACAAACTTGTTGAGTTTCCATAAATCCAGGATGGAACTCCACCCTCCAGTTTTTTTTCTGAGTGAGAAAATAATGGGAATAAAACCCTCTCCCACTGTGTTGAACTGTCACAGGTTCCACGGAACTTAATTGTAAGAGGTGATTTATTTCCTGTTGTAGCAGGTGCTCATGAGAGGGGTCCCTGAGGAGGGACAGGGAAGGGGAATGGGCAGGTGGGATAGAAATAAAGGGGATGGAGTAACCCTGCTGGATAATTTCCAGAACCCATTTGTCTGTAGTGCTGGTCTTATAGACTGGGTAATATGTTAGCAGTCGTTCTCCACATGGGCTGGAGATAAGATGTAAATCTGGAATTAGGGAATGTGGGGTTCTCGTATCCTCAACCAATACTTCAAAATGTTTGCCTGGAAGTAGATGGTCAGGCGTAGATGGCTGATCTTGGAGCTGCCGGCATTGGTCATAGTGTCGTTGGGGTTGAGCATATGGAGCAGTGCGGAATTGTGGCTTGTAAATTCTGCCCTGTTTCTGTTTATTTGGAGCGACATAAATTCCAAGTGTCTTCAAGGTTGCCTGGCAGTCCTTTAAGGTGTGTAATGGCGCGTCGGTATTGTCCGCAAACAGTTTTTGGCCTCCAAAAGGTAAGTCATCAACTGTGGCTTGAACTTTCCTTGGAAACCGGGACAGATGTAGCCAGGAAGTGCGACGCATGACGACGGATGTAGCTACTGAACGTGCTGCCGTACCTGCAGAATCAAGAGAAGGCTCAAAGGCTGTTCTGGCGATGAGGGAACTCTCCATGATGTTAGCCTTATATTGTTCTCATTTGTCATCTGGAAGCTGTTCAATAAAAGCTGACATTTGAGAGAACAGGTTTCGTGTATATTTGGCCATTTAGGCCAAGTAGTTGGCTATACGGAATTGGAGGGTAGCTGATCAGTAGGCTTTCTGCCTGAAAAGGTCTAGCCTTTTCCAGACCTTGTCACAAGGGGTGGTTCTAGATTGATGTTGCTTTCCCCTTTGATTAACCACTTCTACCACCAATGAGTTTGGGGTGGGGGTGGTGAATAAAAACTCAGTTCCTTTTGTAGGGACATACTACTTCTTGTCAGATCTTTTACAAAAAGGTGGGGCTGTGGCAGGTGTCTGACAGATTATTTTTGTCAGATCCATTATGGCTTCATTAATAGGCAATGCAATCTTTGCTGATGGGGATGCCTGAAGTATGAGTTTTTGCTGGGTCTCTGGTAGCTCTGCTAGTGAGATGTCTAGGGATTCAGCTACTCGTTTGAAGAGCTCCTGGAAGGATTTGAAATCATCCCCCGAGGTAGGGAGTGGTGGAATTATTGTTTTGTCTGGCGATGAAGATGAAATGTGGGTGGGTGGAAGGGTATCACCCTCAGGCGCATCTTCAGGTTCCTCTACCTCCTCATCCAGCGCTTCTGAAGGAGCTGGTGCAGGAGGTGAAGGGGAGCAAGTTGTTCTGGATCTAAGTGGGTTGGGGGGGCCTGTGGTTCTGAGCCCTATATAATGCCCATGGGTCCCAGTATGCCGAGTTGGGTGGAAACGCCATGGGAGGCAGTACCAATGGTGGAGGCTGCCAGCCTTCTGCATCTGTAGACATGCAGTGCTGAGAGGGTCCTGGTTTAGGTGAGGAATGGTGCAGGGTGTAGATCCCTGCCTCATCCTCTTCGTCCTCATCGCTGAAGAGAGGAGGAGCTGAGCCAAAGGGAGTAGCAACCACGCTTGGTCCCGGTCTGGCTGGGGTGCCGTCGGTGCTGAATAGCAGAGTCCCAGGTGTTGAGGTAATGTTGGAGACCCCAAGGTATGGCCACTAGTTAAGTTGGGGGGATAAAAAGCCATAAAAGTCAAAAAAGTCTCCCTGCTGAAGGCCTAAGGGCTTCTTCTCAACCCCCCCCTTAATAAAATTCAGGCCTAGCTAGTTTAAATAAGCTCTTTTGCTTTTAAAACAATGTTGCAGTCGCAAATAATGCCTCATAGTGTAAGGTTTGCTGACGCCAAGCTAAAGATAATAAGAGAGACAGTTACAAGGCCAGACAAAATGGGCTAGTTGTTTAAGTTGCTAAAAATGCTTGTTAAAAGTTGCAAAAAATAAACATTGTTGTAACCCATATAAAAAAGCAAAGTATTTATATAAAGTTTTAATTAGCTAATGTGTAGTGCAGTAGCATTAAAAAACATAAAAGTGTGTATAATAACCTGCTCTAAGGTGCAGGATTTGAAATTCTATTCTCCCTGTACCTTGTTTGCAGCTGCAAATAAACTTTTCAGCTTCTCCACCCCGTTGTGATTATTGAGTGAAGCACACCGGGTAACAAACCCCCCCTTGCTGTTGTTTTGCCTCTCGGCACTGGGTGCCAGCAACAGTAACAAGGAGATCTCCCTGTTTGATTAATTGCTGTGTCACCGGGAGAATCAGCACCAAGGACAGCAGCATGCTCTGGCTGGGAATCAGGGTGAAAGCGGCAGGAAATCTCAGGACTGCATATTCCCAGTGCCTCATGGTCCAGTGCTTTCGGTGCCTTTGGTACCGGGGTAGATTTTTACTTCAGAGATCGCTTTTTTGGAGGCGAATCTCACTGTGGCGAAGAATGAGACCACTTTTTTGTGCCCTTTTTAGGAGAAAACTCCTAGTAGTCACTTTGGAGGTAGAGCCCCTGTCAGACGCTGCCACTGGTGACCGTTGGCCAGGAGACATCCTGGACTTGGGGTCAGAGGCTGGTTTGAGGGATTTCTCCATCATCAGGAGTTTTAATTGGAGATCCCTGACCTTCCTCGTCCTAACGGTCAGTTTTTTGCAGTGGGGACATTTCTGAGCAATGTGTGTCTCCCCTAAGCACTGGACATACTACACGTGGCCATCAGAGACCGGAACAGAGAGTCTGCAGGTCAGGCAGCATTTAAAGCCAAGAGAGCTGGGCATACCTGAAGGAACATTAGTTTTGAAGAAGAAATAGGAATAATCCCATTCTGTCCCTCTTCTGTTTTTCACGGGGAAGGCAGACAACTAGTAATTTTTTTCATAAGATAAACAAGAAATAGGAAAAATAAAGGAATAAGAGGTTACTAGCTGGGGGGGACACAAAATAATATCTAAAGTTATAAGGGGCGCTGCAGTCGCTCCAACTCAAGCCAAAGGCGGTAGAGAAGGAACTGAGGGACGGTTGGCTGCACATGCTTGGTAGCCACTTGGAGCGGCGTGAAACAGCTGCCGCGCATGTGTGGCCAACCGGGGCACTATTACTACAAATCTCTGATTACAAGCGCAAGGCACCAAGACCCCTTACGTGGAGCATCCACAGGGACACTCCTCGAAGAACAAAGTCTAATTATCTCTAAATTCACTATTTAATTTCACTATTTCTGGCAAACTCTCTAGTCAGACAATATTGCAAAATTTGCCTCTTGCCAGTTAACGTTTTTACTCCCTTCTTCTAACCCCCATCTGAAATCCTAATTCAGACCTCACCACTAAACAAGTGTGACTTACTTGCTCTAAGGTTCTAACTTCCCTTCTGAAATTAGCTAATTAACAGCTTACAATATATCTGCAACTACTGTAATTACGTTAGTATTTACTTCAGTAGGAAATTTTAATAAGAAACACTGCTGACTTGCAAGGACATAGTCAACTTATCAATCTTTTCATTCCTATGTCATTTTGAAAGGTTGACTGCATGTAATGGTACTGTTTAAAAAGTAAAAGTAAGTAATAGGTTCTGTTATTATCTACATATCTTTTTTTCCCAAACTGCATTGTAAAAGGCTTCTGCTGACTTAAACCATTTTCATAGCAGAATTACTCTCATGAATAATAATAATTAGGCAGATTTCCTCAAATCTATCAGCAGCTCTAACAATATATCAAGAGAATACCAAAAAATGTAGGGATGTAACAGAATTAGTAGAACATAAAACCAGTGGATAGAGGGCCTGATTCTACTCTCACTGAAGCAAACAGGAAAGCCCCTACTGAATTAATGGTGCAGGATGATACCCAGAATGCCCAATCCAATGTCTCTTAAAAGCAACATAAAGATTTATTTGACTTTAATAGGCAATGGAGCAGGCCCATATTCAGCAAGACAAGTACAATAAAAGGCAATATGACCACACTGTGATCCCTTACTCCTAATAATAAGCAGATACTCTGAAGAGTTCTGACTTTGATTTCAGTGGGATGACTCAAACAAGAAACTGCTCACCAGTGGGAGTAACGAGTTCACAGTCTGGCACAAAGTCTTTATGGCTGAAAAGCAATAGAAAACAAAATTCACTGTTTCCTAAAATGTACTGTACCTAATGAGACTTATTACACACACAAAAAAACAGTTGCACTGCTTCAAAAAAATTGTTGGATGTTTTCACAAATGCATCAACTGTGCTGAAACTTAATCCTGTTCCTTTGAAGTTATCCTTTCTCTACAGGTGTACTATTCAATTCAGATCATGTTCTCTTTCATTAGAATCAAAGTCCAACAGAATATTTAGAAAACCAACTTCAAAATAACAGAAGGAAAACAGAACTGAAAAGAGAAACTTGGCTCATATATATATATATATATATATATGTGAACCTCTCCTGATACAACCTGATATATGAACCTCTCCTACATCCAGCCGCACAATTCAAGCACTAACTGGATATTTGATCCTAATGTGGCTGTGATAATCTCGAATGTCCTGAAATGCTACAATTCACCATGAGTTTACACATTTCCTTTCCCCACCCCTCCAGACAAATTCTTAAGCTCATTATTGCTATTAACAATTTTAGCATCTGGCTTTTAAACAGATACCAGTATTAGATCTACTATGTTAATCTGAAATCAGTAGGACATATTTATTTTACCTCCAAAAGAGATTCCTCTAGTTTAGCTAATTGTATCTTCTTCTCCTCTTCTTGTTGCAAGAGTTTTGTCTTCTGGTCTTCCAAATCTGGTTTTTCGTGCTGGATAGTTAAAGCTAAAAGCTAAGAGGAAAGCAACATATTCAACAAGAAGGAAAATACTAACCTCAGTAACATATGTGCTTCAATTTTGGCCATGTACATTACCCAACATTTTTAACAACACTTAAAAACTTAAACACTAGACTCTGTAAGTCCAGTATCGTAGCCCTTGTGTATGCAAAATACAGTGATGATAAATGGAGTACATTATGAGAACAGGGGAAAGCATGGGCTTCAAAGACTACATCTACACTCCAAGCTAGGGGCCTGCTTCCCAGCTCGTGTAGACTTACTCGTGCTAGCTCTCTGATTTAGCAAGCTAAAAATAATAGTGTAACTACCGATGCACAGGGAGCAGTGGCAAGGGCTAGCCAGATGAAGCACAAATGCACCAGAATACCATAGGTACATATTTGTGGTGACTAGTCCATACCACTGCTGCTGCTCCTTGTGCTACTGCAACTGCACTACTATTTTTACTATGCTAGCTCAGATGAGAGCTAGCACAGGTATGTTTATCTGCGCTGGGGAGCACCCACCTAGCTCATAACATAGACATAACCAACAAGTAGATCCAATAAGAAATAATGGTAATTTCTTGCCTGTTTATTTGGCTTCTTCCAGCAACTTTATGCTAACTCAAACAGCCCTCCTACCAATGCTGCTCAGCTGTTTTCCTGTTTTCAGCAGGCAGAGATGAGTTGTATGTCTGGTTAAGCTAGACATTTAGTGTTTTATCTTTTTCTCCAATGTCAAATTTTATGTTCGTTAGTTTTGAATAAACTAGCTTCCCAATGAGTAATGTTTTGAAATGATGAGGGGTTTTGTTTTCTAATTCCTCGTTTTTCTAGTGGCCCTCTATTTGTCCCACTTCTCTCTAAATGTCATAGACCAAACTCTCAGCAGCTCCCAGCAATTTGGTGGAAGACCTAACACATTCAGCCTTTAGATTTCATGGACCTCTGCTTCACCACAAGGCAAAGTATTTTGAGACTGGGAGTACAGTTTGGCAAGGATAGAAGTCTGGAGAACTGTTTTGCTAAAATTTCAAAAGCACCATGAATGCGCTTACAAATGTAACTAATAATTTAGGGCTTAATCTGACTCAGTTAAAGTCAATGGAGAACTTCTACTTATTTCAGTAGGTGTAAGATGGATGAAGACTGTTACACCTGCCAGTCTATGATTTGATTGTAAGGTACATAAAAAAAAGAGCTACAATTTTAATTTAATTATTTTAATAATGATTTTATTGTTTAAACTTTTTTGATGCATTATAACCTCCTAGTCCCTACAACAGATCGGAGATTGCAGCTATATTCTGTCAATGGGGGCCTCTGCCAGGTCTGTGTTGTCAGAAGTCAAGGTGTTTCCAGAGATGAATGCAGCCCAATGTCTATTAATTTATTATCATTATTTTATTATAAGAAATGTTAAATGCCTACCTGTCCTCTTAAACCACTTCTTGTTGTAGTAAAGTTAACTTCAGTAATAATAGAAGCTGCATCAGGTGGAATAAAGGGATTTGGGTTTCGCGTTGACAGAAATAGGCGGAATTCTTCATTATAGTCAATAATTTTGTCACCTATTTGTACAGCATATCGTGGTCCTATTAAAAATACATACAAATTATCCTAAGTTTGATAAGGAAATTCCAGAATTGTCTGAAAATAAATACCCACCATGTGAAAAAACCTGAGAACCAAATTTTAGGTTTAGTTTAAAGGAAATAGTCTTATAAAACTAACAAAACCATGTTAATAAATATTATAAAAAATAAATTAAAAGATTTTTATGAGATTAGCTTTCCCCTATATTGTTGGAAACAAAAATACAGCAGCATTGTAGAAGTGCATTAGAACCAGATACTAAAAAGACTCAGACCAGTCTGCTTTAATTATCCAAATACAAAAAAGTAAATGAAAAAGCATAAATGGCAAAAAAATTACATTAGAGGTAAAGTAATAATAATAATAGTCAGAGCCTCAGCCAGGTTAAATCTTCTTTGAATTGCTGCGAGTGATGCAAAGTGTACTTAAAATCATTCCAAGTTGCACAGCTGAGGATTCTTCCTACAAGAGAGGAATCCTCTGGTGGTTTATATTCACTGACTCCCCAGCCCAGAAAGGAGGCATTTGGGACACATGGGAGGGTAGGTGGGGGCATAACATGGGCACTTTGCCTATCTTGGGCCCCTGAAATGCTCACAGCTGATGTAAATTAGAGCAGCCCTAAGGCTACTGTAACTTGTTCTAGGGGTCATTCTCCTCTCCCTTCCCACCCACCCCCTCCCCGTCCCGCCCCACATCTGACCCAGGATCCCTTCCTTTCTTCCTCTGGTGCTGAAGCCACGTTCAAAACATCTGAGGACTGACTCCTACAATTTGAGGCACATTACTTGTAATAGTACTGAGATATGCACCATTCTAGAAATGCACAGCAGGTATAAACCCAGCTTAATTGGCTAGTTAAAATGGGTTAATACTCATTTTGTGTTTCTGGGAGTGGTGGAAAGCAATAGGATTTTACCAGTGAACCTGGCCACATTGTCTGTGGAAAGTCTTCGGGCGAAACCTATTGGCGCTGTGTAATATTAGTAGTTCCAATATGATTTCTACCACTCTCTGTTGTAGGTTTATGTAAAAATGCACAGTTTGAAACTAAAGATGCTGTGTACCAAATTATCAGACTATGAAGGTAAGAAGTATTCCATTAATCACTACAGGTGGTTTTTTCACGAAATATATTCAGTTTAAACACAATGTGCAAGAAACAGTTAATTAACGCAGCTGTAAATGTACATTACTGAAATCTCTGTCTATACCTATAACAATCAGAAGGTTCCTGATATGAGATCCAATTGTGGACCAGCCTAATGTGGCCACCCAGAGAAAAGAGGGGATATAAGGCTTATCACTATCTCACTGGTTAGCCTACAGACCACTACTTTGGATGTGGGGAGAAAGCAGATGTAGCGTGACTTCTACTTTCCCTCAGAAGCAGGTGAATAAGGAGAGGGCAGAGTGGGGGCAAAGACTTGATTTTGCCATGAAATGTACAAATCAGCGGATTTGGCAGGGTGCATGGGAAGGGAAACAATCTACATCTGGTAAAGGGATTGCACAAATTATTGCCTTCTGGAAGCAACAGAGGAGCGGAGAAGAAATTGCAATGGGACAGTACACTCAGGTACCTCTGTATTTTCAGGGGTAGAAGAAAAGAGTCAAAGTAGCCCTAAATAGGAATCTGTTACTAGATTGCTGTTGGTGAAGGCTGTGTTTAGATTCTTCACCAGAGACCAACATATCTTTCAGGCCTCTGTTGTAAAAATGTCCAATCAAAAATAGTATCTGTAATAGTACAAGTACAAAGTAACTGCAATATATCAAACCCCTTTTTTTTTATTAACAAGTCAAGAAAAGTTGTAAATCATTCTTTTAAACTGACTCAAAACAAAGCGCTATAAGAACAGCCATACTGGGTCAGACCAAAGGTCCATTTAGCCCAGAATTCTGTATTCCGACGGTGGCCAATGGCAGATGCCCAGAGGGAATGAACAGAACAGGTAATCATCAAGTGATCCATCCCATTGCCCATTCCCAGCTTCTGGCAAATAGAGGCTAGGGACACCACTCCTGCCCATCCTGGCTAAAAGCCATGGATGGACCTATCCTCCATTAATTTATCTAGTTCTTTTTTGAACCCTGTGATAGTCTTGGCCTTCACAACATCCTCTGGCAAAGAATTCCTCAGGTTGACTGGGCATTGTGTGATGAAATACTTCCTTTTGTTTCTTTTAAACCTGATGCCTATTCATTTCATTTGGTGACCCCTAGTTCTTGTGTTATGAGAGGGAGTAAATAACATTTCCTTATGTGCTTTCTCCACAACAGTCATGATTTTATAGACCTCTATCATATCCCCCCTTAATCGTCCAATCCTATTAATCTCTCCTAATACAGAAGCTGTTACATACCCCTAATCAGTTTTGTTGCCCTTTTCTGAACCTTTTCTAATCCCAATATATCTTTTCTGAGATGGGATGACCACATCTGCACGCAGTATTCAAGATGTGGGCATACCATGGATTTATATAGAGGGAATATGATATTTTCTGTCTTTTTATCTATCCCTTTCTTAATGATTCCCAATATTCTGTTAGCCTTTTTGACTGCTGCTGCACATTGAGTGGATGTTTACAGAGAACTATGCACAATGACTCCAAGATCTCTCTCTTGAGTGGTAACAGCTAATTTAGACCCTATCATTTTATATTTATAGTTGGGATTATGTTTTCCAATGTGCATTACTTTGCATTTTTCAGAGTAACAGCCGTGTTAGTCTGTATTTGCAAAAAGAAAAGGAGTACTTGTGGCACCTTAGAGACTAACCAATTTATTTGAGCATGAGCTTTCGTGAGCTTTGCATTTATCACCATTGAATTTCATCTGCTATTTTGTTCCCCAGTCTCCTAGTTTTGTGAGATCCTTTGTAGCTCTTCGCAGTCTGCTTTGGACTTAACTATCTTGAGTAGTTTTGTATCACCTGCAATTGTTGCCATCTGACTATTTACCCCTTTTTCCAGACCATTTATGAATATGTTGAATAGTACTGGTCCCAGTACAGACCCCTGGGGGGACACCACTATTTACCTCTCTCCATTCTGAAAACTGACCATTTATTCCTACCCTTTGTTTCCTATCTTTTAACCAGTTATCAATCCATGAATGGACCTTCCCTCTTATCCCATGACAGCTTACTTTGCTTAAGAGCCTTTGGTGAGGGACCTTGTCAAAGGTTTTCTGAAAATCTAAGTACACTATATCCACTGGATCCCCCTTGTGCACGTTTGTTGACCCCCTCAAAGAATTCTAGTAAATTGGTGAGGCATGATTTCCCTTTACAAAAACCATGTTGACTCTTCCCCAACAAAATTATCTGTATCTGTGTGTCTGACAATTCTGTTCTTTACTATAGTTTCAACCAATTTACCTGGTACTGAAGTCAGGCTTACTGGCCTGTAATTGCCAGGATCACCTCTGGAGCCTTTTTTAAAAATGGGCATTATATTAGCTATCCTCCAGTCATTTGGTACAGAAACAGATTTAAATGATAGGTTACATAAACCAGTTACCTACCTTTCGTAACTGTTGTTCTTCGAGATGTGTTGCTCATGTCCATTCCACTTTAAATGTGCATGCGTCTATGTGCACAGTTACCAGATATTTCTGCCTTAGTGGTATCTGTAGAGGGCCAGCTGTGGCGCCCCCTGTAGTGGCGCTCCCATACAGTGGTGTATCAGGTGCTGCCAGACCTGTGCCCCCTCAGTTCCTTCTTGCCGGCGACTCCGACAGCGAGGTAGGAGGGCGGGAAATGGAATGGACATGAGCAACACATCTCGAAGAACAACAGTTACGAAAGGAGGTAACCTTTTTTCTTCTTTGAGGGCTTGCTCATGTCAATTCCATTTTAGGTGACTCACAAGCAGTATCCACAGAGGTGAGCTCAGAGTTCACAGTTTAGCAGCTTGCAGTATTGCCCTGCCAAAGCCAGCATTCTCCCGGGCTTCTGGGTCAGCGCACAGTGGGACGTAACAGTATGGACAGAGGATCAGGTGGCTGCTCTGCAGATGTCCTGGATAGACACATGGGCCAGAAAAGCTGGCGAGGAGGCCTGTGCCCTGGTAGAGTGGGCCATGACAATCGCCAGAGGCAGCACCTTCACTTGGTCATAGCAGAAGCGAATACAGGTGGTGATCCAAGAAGAAATTCTTTGAGTGGATACAGCGCAACCTTTCATCCTGTTCCTGATCCCTGGAAGGTGAGCGGCTATGAGATGGACATTGTGCTCCAGGCAAAAGTCCCAAAGCCAGAAGGCTTCCTGGCAGAGGGCATGACCTGGCTCCGCCCTGCCTGCTGATATAGAAGACTGTAGCCGTATTGTCCATCAGGACCTGAACCACCCTGTCTTGAATCTGAGGAAGAAAGGTTTAGCAGGCCAGTCAAACCACCCTGAGCTCTCTGACACTGATATGTAGAGTGCGATCGCGACTGGACCAGTGACCTTGAGAGCTGAGAGCACCCAAGTTCGCTCCCCATCCCAGGTCTGAGGTGTTGGAGACCAGGGTCACCGACGAGGCCAGGGTCACAAAGGGAACTCCCTTCGGCTCCGATGCAGGATCCTGCAACCAGGCAAGGGATAAGAGTACTTCGTCCGGGATCCTGACCACCTTGTCCATGCTGTGGCAGTTGGGGACATAGGCCGACTCTAGCCATGCTTGAAGGGGTCTGAGGCGGAGATGCGCATGCCGGATCACGTAAGTACATGCCGCCATGTGGCCGAGCAGTCTCAGGCACATGTGGGCGGCGGTGAGTAGGTGGGCCTGCAGGCTCGCAATGAAGTCTGCATGGCCCGGAACCGAGCATCAAGGAGGAAGGCCCTGGCCAGAGTGGAGTCGAGGACTGCCCCAATGAATTCTATGCATTGTACTGGGTTTAGGATTGACTTTTTCTCATTTATAATCAACCCCAGGTCATGACAAGTGGAACATACCAGGTCACGATGCCTCCGTACCTGATCCGGGGACCGTCCCTTTAACAACCAGTCATCAAGGTACAGCTATATCTGGACCCCTCAATGTCTCAGGTAAGCAGCCACTGGCGCTATGCATTTTGTGAATACCCTTGGGAATGACGAGAGACCAAAGGGCAATGCCATAAACTGGAAATGGCACCCGCCCAATGTAAAATGGAGGAAGAGCCGGTGTCCAGGCAGATGGAGATGTGGAAGTATGCGTCCTTCAATTCTAGGGCGGTGTACCAGTCTCCCAGATCCAGGGAGGGAATGATGGAGACTAGGGAGACCATGCGAAACTTCAACTTCTTGAGAGACTTGTTGAGGCAATGCAGGTCTAGGCTGGGTTTGAGGCCCCTTTTTGCCTTCATAATTAGGAAGTAATGGGAGCAAAATCCTCTGGCTTCCATGTTCCACAGGACTGTTTCCACTGCTCCCAGGCGTAGGAAGTTTTCGACCTCCTGTACGAGAAGTTGCTCATGAGAGGGGTCCCTGAAGGGGGACAGGAAAGGGTGGTGGAAAGGACAGTCAGCTGCAAACTGCAGGGTGTTGCCTGAAGAGACCGTGTCTAGCACCCACCGGTCTGAGATGACCCGGGACCAGACCGACTGGAGAGGGCAGATGCGGTCGAGGAAAAGGAAGGGTGGACGCGGTGCATTGGCTGGGGAACTGTCCTCGAGCACATCCTCAAAATGATTGTTTCTGGCCTCCCTGACTCTTGGGAGGGTCAGCCTGCGCAGATGAGCAGAAGGCAGATAGGTAGCACCGCTCAGGCCCTTTATCCTTGTCATTCCTCCTGTAGAAGCCAGATCTGGGAGCTCCCCAGGACCGAGACTGCTTCAGAGGAGGGGGAGGCAGAGGGCGGAACAGTTTCCTGGACTGCTGCAGGGTGTGCAAACCCAAGGAACAGAGGGTGGCTCGGGAGTTCTTGAGCCCATGGAGCCTAGAGTCAGTTAGCTCAGAAACAAGCCCCAAACCCTTGAATGGCAGGTCTTGTATTGTGGTCTGTATCTCCTGGGACAGCCCAGAAGCCTGCAGCCAAGCGCTGCGTTGCATGGTCACTGCTGTCGCATCCCAGGACATCTGGAGGACTCCGGGGGCTACCGCTGTGCCTTTGCTCAGCAAGGTGGAGCACCCTTGGGCATGATCCTATGGGAGGGCCTCCATGAACTTATTTAGGGAGTCCCACAGGTTAAAGTTATAACCCCCTAACAGAGCTTGGTGATTGGAGACCCGGAACTGTAAGCTGGCCGTCGAATAAACTTTCCTCCCAAATAAGTCCAGTCTCTTTGCCTCTTTATTTTTGGGCGTTCTGCTGGGATGGCCCTGTCTGTCCCTTTCGCTCACCGTGGACAAGACCAGGGATGCCATGGGGTGTGGGGGGTGAGCTTACAGATATTCAAAGCCCTTTGCAGGGACACAGTATTTCTTTTCCACCTTTTTTGAGGTACAGAATAGATGAGGGGTTTGCCACACAGACTTGGCTAACTTGAGCACCTCTGGGTAGATGGTGCTAGGGGACAATTTCCTGGTGCAAGTGCTGGAGGAACCAACTAGGGGCAGAGCTCTTCTTGACCTGCTGCTCACAAACCGGGAAGAATTAGTAGGGGAAGCAAAAGTGGATGGGAACCTGGGAGGTAGTGACCATGAAATGGTCGAGTTCAGGATCCTAACACAAGGAAGAAAGGAGAGCAGCAGAATACAGACCCTGGACTTCAGAAAAGCAGACTTTGACTCCTTCAGGGAACTGATGGGCAAGATCCCCTGGGAGAATAACATGAGGGGGAAAGGAGTCCAGGAGAGCTGGCTGTATTTTAAAGAATCCTTATTGAGGTTACAGGGACAAACCATCCCAATGTGTAGAAAGAATAGTAAATATGGCAGGCGACCAGCTTGGCTTAACAGTGAAATCCTTGCTGCTCTTAAATACAAAAAAGAAGCTTAAAAGAAGTGGAAGATTGGACAAATGACCAGGGATGAGTATAAAAATATTGCTCGGGTTTGCAGGAGTGAAATCAGGAAGGCCAAATCACATCTGGAGTTGCAGCTAGCAAGAGATGTTAAGAGTAGCAAGAAGGGTTTCTTCAGGTATGTTAACAACAAGAAGAAAGACAAGGAAAGTGTGGGCCCCTTACTGAATGAGGGAGGCAACCTCATGACAGAGGATGTGGAAAAAGCTAATGTACTCAATACTTTTTTTGCCTCTGTCTTCACGAACAAGGTCAGCTCCCAGACTGCTGCACTGGGCAGCACAGCATGGGAGGAGGTGACCAGCCCTCTGTGGAGAAAGAAGTGATTCGGGACTATTTAGAAAAGCTGGACAAGCACAAGTCCATGGGGCCGGATGCGTTGCATCTGAGAGTGCTAAAGGAGTTGACAATGTGATTGCAGAGCCATTGGCCATTATCTTTGAAAACTCATGGCGATCGGGGGAGGTCCCAGATGACTGGAAAAAGGCTAATGTAGTGCCCATCTTTAAAAAAGGGAAGAAGGAGGATCCTGGGAACTACAGGCCAGTCAGCCTCACCTCAGTCCTTGGAAAAATCATGGAGCAGGTCCTCAAGGAATCAATTCTGAAGCACTTAGAGGAGAGGAAAGTGATCAGGAACAGTCAGCATGGATTCACCAAGGGCAAGTCATGCCTGACTAACCTAATTGCCTTCTATGAAGAGATAACTGGCTCTGTGGATGAGGGGAAAGCAGTGTTCTTCCTTGACTTTAGCAAAGCTTTTGGCACGGTCTCCCACAGTATTCTTGCCAGTAAGTTAAAGAAGTATGGGCTGGATGAATGGACTATAAGGTGGATAGAAAGCTGACTAGATTGTCGGGCTCAACGAGTAGTGATCAATGGCTCCATGTCTAGTTGGCAGCCGGTATCAAGTGGAGTGCCCCAAGGGTCGGTCTTAGGGCCGGTTTTGTTCAATATCTTCATAAATGATCTGCAGGACGGTGTGGATTGCACCCTCAGCAAGTTTGCAGATGACACTAAACTGGGAGGAGTGGTAGATACACTGGAGGGTAGGGATAGGATACAGAGGGCCCTAGACAAATTAGAGCATTGGGCCAAAAGAAATCTGATGAGGTTCAACAAGGACAAGTGCAGAGTCCTGCACTTAGGATGGAAGAATCCCATGCACCGCTACAGTCTAGGTACTGAATGGCTCGGCAGCAGTTCTGCAGAAAAGGACCTACGGGTTACAGTGGACGAGAAGCTGGATATGAGTCAACAGTGTGCCCTTGTTGCCAAGAAGGCCAATGGCATTTTGGGATGTATAAGTAGGGGCATTGCCAGCAGATCGAGGGACGTTATCGTTCCACTCTATTCGACATTGGTGAGGCCTCATCTGGAGTACTGTGTCCAGTTTTGGGCCCCACACTTCAAGAAGGATGTGGAAAAATTGGAAAGAGTCCAGCGGAGGGCAACAAAAATGATTAGGGGACTGGAACACATGAGTTATGAGGAGAGGCTGAGGGAACTGGAGATGTTTAGTCTGCAGAAGAGAAGAATGAGGGGGGGATTTGATAGCTGCTTTCAACTACCTGAAAGCGGGTTCCAAAGAGGATGGCTCTAGATTGTTCTCAGTGGTAGCAGATGACAGAACAAGGAGTAATGGTCTCAAGTTGCAGTGGGGGAGATTTAGGTTGGATATTAGGAAAAACTTTTTCATGACGAGGGTGGTGAAACACTGGAATGTGTTACTTAGGGAGGTGGTGCAATCTCCTTCCCTAGAAGTTTTTAAGGTGAGGCTTGACAAAGCCCTGGCTGGGATGATTTAGTCGGGGATTGGTCTTGCTTTGAGCAGGGGGTTGGACTAGATGACCTCCTGAGGTCCCTTCCAACCCTGATATTCTCTGTTTCTATGATTCTATGATTCTATGGGCAAGGCTATCTTTGCTGGAGTGGTGGCTGAGATGATGTTGAAGAGGTCGTCACTTTCTTCAGTCACCTCTTCAATCTGTAGGGAACAGATTCTCCGCCACCTGTTTAAGGAGAGCCTGGTGGTCTTTAAATCATCCGGAGGACTGCTAGGATGGGAGGGACTGGCTACTGCCTCGTCTGGGGACAACGATTGCACTGCCTCCAGAATGGTGCTGTCCCCCTCTTTCTTGGGGGAGGGCTCCCTCAGTGTCGGGGTTTGGTGCGCTGCCTCGGCACCATACTCTGATGGTGGTGCTGGCGGTGCAGCAGTCAGCTTGTTTGATGCGGCCAGGGACGGTTGAGAATACTGAACCGGTACCATCGGCACCCAACACTGGTCCCAGTACTGCCACTGGGGAGTCTACTGTCCTTGTTGCACTGGCACCAATACCGGTGCCACTCCGGACTCCCCTGTTGGTGGCAAGTCGACCGTTCTGGGCGATGGGCTGAAGTTCTGGTCTGATCCCAACCACTGCCCCTCTGGATACGAGGGAGGGGCCAATAAGGCCTGCATCTGTCTGCTGACCCTGGTGGACAAATGCTGGGGAGATGAGAAGTAACGTCACTTGTCTAAGGACCGGTACCAGGGCAAGCGAGACTGGCGCCAAGACCCCGAAAGGCCCCTCCTAGATGGTGGCCGACGTCGAGGGGACCACTTGGACGAGGGAGACCGACGCCTGAGACTCTAACTGTTAACTAGCAACTATACTTAACAGCTACTTAACTAACACTATCAACTTACTATTTGCAGAAGGCCCTAAGGCATGAAGTTGGACAAGAAGAAAACCGCTAGCCCTTGCTACGCAAGGAAGGTGCTCTGACTAACCACCACATGCGGTAAGAAGGAACTGAGGGGGCACAGGGCCGCCGGTGCCTGATATGCTGCAGCATGGGAGCGCCACTACAGCGCCCTACCGCTACTGCTAAGGCAGGAATCTCCAGCAACTGTGCACATTGGTGTACACTACCTAAAATGGAACTGACATGAGCAAACACTCGAAGAACCATAATTAGTAGTTCTGCGATTTCACATTTGAGTTCCTTCAGAACTTTTGGGTGAATACCACCTGGTCCTGGTGATTTATTACTGATTAATTTATCAATTTGTTCCAAAATCTCCTCTAATGACACCTCAATCTAGGACAGTTCCTGAGATTTGTCACCTAAAAAGAATGGCTCAGGTTTGGGAATTTCCCTCACATCCTCAGCCATGAAGACCAATGCAAAGAATTCATTTAGTTTCTCTGTAATGGCCATATCATCCTTTAGTGCTCCTTTAGCATCTAGATCGTCCAGTAGCCCCTCTGGTTGTTTAGCAGGCTTCCTGTTTCTGATGTACTTTTAAAAACTCTTGCTATTACTTTTTGATTCTTTGGTTAGCTGTTCTTCTTTTTTGGCCTTGGCTATCTTCCTGAATATACTATGTATATCAGTTTTTCTTGCACTTTATCCCATCAGCTCACTGGACCTCACAGCCTGTGGATAACTATTTTCCCGCTCCATCCTCATTTTGATGTTTCTCTTTTTCTGCAGTTATCTAATAAAATTAAAAAGAAACAGCAATGCTAACAATCTAAAAAGCTGATTTCCAGCCCTAGGTTAAGGCACTTAATTTTTGGACTCTGTAAGGGTTAGAGATCCCAAACAAAAGCATGTGCTTCAAAGTATGACTCGGAAATCAACTTAAACTTCAGAATGATTCAATGTGTCTGGTTTTATCCTATTTGAGAGAACTTTAACTATACTTAAATATTTCCAACACAGATCACACATTACATGAGTCATGGAAGGTAAACATAAAAGAGCAAGATCCTAACCAACATTAATGTTTCTATAAAGTAGTAAGTTAAAAATTAGATTCTGTACTAGGTACATTGATTTAATTCACAGGTATCTAAAACAGCTCTCCCTCAAACTGTCAGGTACTTACCTTGAGCAACAAGATCTCTTCTTAACAGCGGATAAAGAACTGGCTCTACTCCATCCACCTCCTGTAGAATAAGTGTTTTCCCAAATCTCACTGCCAGCTCAAGAGCAGTAATGAAGCTAGCATCCTGTGTAAATAAAAATTAATGCCTATTAATTTAGTTTCTTAATATTAATATATTTCTTAGTCAATTGTGGAAATACTAAAAATTATGCAAAGAATCTATATCTCTTTAAGGATGCACACCGTAAGATTCTTTTATCAAAAAAGTATTGTAGTTACCCGTAACTGTTATACATTAAATATATTTGTCTCTGATATTCGCATTCTAGGAATAGCATGTCCTGCCAAGCAAGTTACTGAAGAATTTAAAGCAGTAAAACTGATATGCCAGGGACATCAGATCAAGTGATCTGCAACCAAGAGCACAAAACACATCTTCACTTAACTATATTTTGGTACCTCTCTACTGCCAGTGTCAGGAGTATATACCCCATGCAGGCCCAGCAATCAAGGGGTTAATTCAGGTACTGCAGCCAGACAGGCTTAAGGGCCCTGACTTGGAACCCAGTGGGGTGAGCAGGCCTGCCTTCTCCTACCAACCCCTGAGAGACTTAAGAACTGAAGGAGTTTCCAGACCCCCTAAGAACTAGGACCAGCTGACCCAACAAAGTATAAGGGGAAAACCCACATACCCCAGGGGGACTCAGGCAACTGGAACTGACTGACTGCCCCATCAGAGGGAGCGAACTCTGAGGCAATGCTCCATCTGCCAAAAGCAGTTCGGTTGCATCAATACACCAGCTCACAACCAGGAAACATTACTAATAGTCAAAAGCAGAGAAGCAGTGTATTTGGGAATAACTATTATGTAATCTTCTTTTCTCCTTTGTGAAGTTGCGTCTGTGGCTCTCCACTGTAGCAGTCCAGCAGACATTGACACTGTTGAATAGTGGAGGTACTACCTATTCAAGAAAACAAGCACTGCTCTCCCAAAATGAGCATCTGCTCATGTCTCAGAATAAGAATAATGGAAGAGTGACATAGACTTGACATGCTACCTTTCCAATTTCATCTTTAGACATATTGGAAAGACAAACTGTAGAAGCTGTTACTACTCTAGGAGAATGGACCCTGAGTCTTTCTTGCACACACAATCTGGTGAAGCTTAGATACTTTCTGCCCTAAAATAGCAAGGTCTTTGGTTCTCTCTTCCACACCACAAAACGGCTTTCAAGTATAGTTCTCAGGATCCTAGCAAGGACAGTCAGGGCACAGGATCAGAACTAAGTCAAACCAGAAGCTGCGAGCAGTGCAGGAGTTCATAGTCAGGTTTCAGGACAGGGTCAATACCAAGGTTCAGAGTCTGAGTCAGGTTTCAGGGTCCGGTTCGAAGGCGAAGTCCAAATCAAGCCAAGGTCAAAGCCAGGAGCTCAAGAGCAAGGAACAGGAATGGTCATGAAAGCTAGAGGAGATCCACACTGTTGCCTGGACATTCCTGGAATGCCCACTGTGTTTATATCGGGTGAAGAGCCCATCGGGAGCAATGAGGTTGCTGCCTGTCAGACCCCTTAAGGCAATACTATCCATGGTTTATGTCCACAGCAGGTCATGAGCAGTGGAGCATGTGCTGATTACAGCTGTTGCTGTGTGGCAGTATAGCGATGTCAGCAGCCTAGTAGATCTACAGGTCTCAGTTCTAGACCCACGGGGCCCTTACCACGGGGTAAGTAGTTCTTCATGGGAACAACCAATAGCCTTTTTTACATCTAAGCTATGAAACATGGCTTTGTCTGGTAAATCATAGGACTTTGGAAAATCTTTAGTAAAGAAGAGATTAATTCAAAATAAAGTCTGAGACTACTTTAGTCAAAAATTTTGGATGTGGTCCCAAAGTACCTTATCTTTATTTAAAAAAAATTAAAAGAGCATGAGAAAAGTTCATCATAAGAACTTGCTGCTATGAAATCATTCTGTGTGGAAGGAATATAAAGCAGGTGACAGGGTAAAGGATCTGGCCCTATAATTTTAAATAATCTGATGTCTCTGCTACTCAAGTCAACCTATCATCGCTATTAAAACTGTAAATACCAATTTTATTTTTAAAATTAGAGCACCAAATTTGTAAAAACAGGTAAACTTTTTAATGTTAAAAGTATGTAAAATGTGAATTGAATTTGCCAATTTTACATAATCTTTTGGTACAACATATATAGTTAAAGGGCTTCCCAGTAGTTTTAGAAAGAGTGAGCCAGCATATGTAGTTATTTCTTCCTAGAACATTGTGTGAAATGATATAATTCCAAGAACCTGGCTCCATCATCAGTGAATACCATCACACTTCCCCTCAACCCACACTGTGAGGTCCTGGGGCCAGCAGAGCCCAGCCAGAACTTAAGATCTAGGATTAAGAGTAAATACTGGACCTGTTGGTTAATCACTTCCAAGCGAGATTCTTTCAAATGTGTCTTCAACCATTCAGTAGCCCTTGAAGAAGGATCGATCAAAAAGGGACAAATTCGACTCTGAAAAAAAAATTATTACATGCTACCATCTGGTTTTAGGAAGAAAATATGAAATTACCAAATTTCTTCATTTCCAAAAAATATAAATAACACTGAAGAGTCAAAAATTTCAACAGCTGTTGTTATTACTGAACTGCTTGATCAAAGGAGGCAGCCTAATAACAGAACCACAGCGACTGATTCTGGCAGAAAGAAGACTAATATTTTGTAATACAATTATATTCCCAGATGTTGGGTCCACTGAAGTTCAACACATCTGCTCCATCTCTCTCTGAACTATTACTATATTGTCATCTACATCCACGACTACCACCACTTTGTGCCTTGTTAGAAGTATGTCTTCTCCTTTCAGCTCCACAGTTTTCTTCTCCCTCTGACAAAAATATAGCACTTTTCATCTGTACATCTGAGGGTACTTTACAAAGAAGTATTATTATGGTAATTTTACAGACAAGGAAATAGGTAAAGATAGTTGTTTGCCTATAGTCACAAAGAAAACCAGTGTCACAATTCTGCAGACGCTATTATGTGTAGTATTCTGTATTATAATTAGTACCACTAGTTCATCATCACATTATAACCTTCATATTAATGATGTGGTAGGCTTTCCTTTTAATAAAAACTCATTTAACTAATAGCTGGTGCTGCAGTGGAAAACCATACTTCATTATCTGAATAAGAATGGTATCAAGCTGTGTTAGCTATTAGTAAGCTGGAATGTATATTATGACCAGGTCTGCCATGCTAGAAGGCTGCAAACAGATGTATGGGATATATTCCAAACACTGAGATTTTAACTCTTGCTACATTGTCTTATACTTAAGTGTTCAACACATTAATTGCTGGTCATTTCCTAAGTATACAGTGACCATTCAAAGAGTGCTGTTGTGCTAAGTGCAAGGAGAGTTTGTGGCTGCTGAGAGGTACAGCCAGGTTTAGACTCTTGTCTTCAAAAAGTCATGACCAGCCCTATTTCAACCAGCTCAAAGAACTCTTCTTTTCTTAGACTGGTCTGTTTTAGACAGTATTACAGGAGGAAAGAATCTAGCATATTGCCAGTAACATGTTTGTATAAAACCAAGTCTTCAGTATGAGGCTCTCTGTCTACATCCCACTTTGGGGTCTGATGTAGTGAGAAATGTGGAGTTTGAAGGAGACAAATTAACAAGAAGAAAGGGAGACAGGGATTCTGCCTTGGTGAGGTAAAGAATACTCGGATCCTGTATATCATCTTAAAAACAAAGGGCCAGATTGAAAATGGACCTTGGTGCACGTGTCCAATAGGAAGCTGAAGTAACAAGATTTGCCACGGTTACTTGGCCTACAAAACAGCCAGTCATAATTTCAATTGTAGAGGCAGAAATGCACATTGCTTTAAAGGGGATGAAACTACTCACTATAGTAACCTCAACACATAAGAGATAATATGTGAGAGACTATCCTAGAAAACAGTGATTGAAAAAGCAGCAACTCTGAGAAAAAACAGGAGTCAGAGTGGAAAAACAAGTCAACATGAGCTACCAGTATGATGCTGTGCCAAACATCGCTAATGTGATCCTTGGATGTATAAAGAGGGAAGCAGTAATTCAGAGCAGGAACATGATTTTACCTCTGCTGAAATACTCTGTAGAGTTCTGGTGTCCACATTTTTAAAAAATTATGTTGAAAAACTGGAGAGATACAGAGAAAAGCCAAAAAATTATTCGAGGGCCAGAAAAAAACCTACATTTAGAAGCTTAAAGAGCTTACTCTGTAAATATGATCAAAAAGAATACTGAGATGTGACATGTTTCAGAGTAACAGCCGTGTTAGTCTGTATTCGCAAAAAGAAAAGGAGTACTTGTGGCACCTTTATTTGAGCATAAGCTGTAGCTCACGAAAGCTTATGCTCAAATAAATTGGTTAGTCTCTAAGGTGCCACAAGTACTCCTTTTCTTTTTGAGATGTGACATGTTGACAGTGTAAAAATACTTTCATAGGAAGAAAACAACAGGTACTAGGAGGCTCTTTAACCTAGTGGGAAAAGGCATAACAAGAATTGATGGCTGGAAGTTAAAGCAAAACAAAGGCAAATTTGAAATAAGGCACAGATTTTTTTTTTTTAAATAGTGAGGGTGATTAACCACTGGAACTACCAAAGGAAGTGGAGAATTCTCCTTGTCTAGATGTCTTCAAGTCCTCAAATCAAGAACAAATACCTTTTTAGAAGATATGCTTTAGTCAAGCACAAGTTATTGGGCTTAATACAGGAGTAACTGGGTGAAATTCTATGTCATACATCTCATACTAGATAATCTAATTGTCCCTTCTGGCCTTAAAATTATGAATTTATAAATCTATAAAAGTGTTTGCAGGATGTGGCCATTTTTTATATTTCTTGGCAATCGAAACGACAAAAATGCACATTTACAACACAGTGGATAATTCTCAAAAGTTTGTAATAACGCTAAAGATAACTCACGTTTGGCCTAATTTGATGGACAGAGGGCCTTTCCTTTTGGATTTTCAGATTAAAATGATAAAAGCAAAAAAGCAAAATGCATAGATGATGGAACAGTTCCTTTCATTTTAGACAAATCAGAGTTGTATATATAAACAAGTAGCATAAATATTTTATTTCTGTAATGTTTGTGCCTTCAGGAGTACTAACAAGATAATATAGATTGAATGAGGTTATCAAAGAACCCAGAAAAACCACGTGCTTCAACCAGTTACAGAGAAAATGTCTCCAAGAAAAGAAACAAAAAATTCAGAACTGTTTACCTGCAAGATCACAAGAGCATTTTCTATTGAAAGGTCATCTGAGGGTAAACCTTCACTTTTCCAAATTAGTTGTTCACTCTCTGTGCACAGAAACCGCCTCATATCAAATTCTGGCAAATTAAAGATGGATTTGTTAATTATATACCATGTACCTGTGCTGACATTTATATTCTGTTTGTATTATATGTCCCCAGTCACAAGAGATTCTGCTGTATACAATACAGTTCTGTATATTTCCTTCATAATTATTTTTTTTAAATTACTGATATTTGCTATATCTCTGATGTTATAGGAGAGTGTTATTAATACATAAAGGATAAAAAAATGATTGCCATCAGACCATCCCTCATTTTTGGGATAGGCAAATTAACAATATTTCACAAGTAAGAGGATCTATACTTTCCACCATTTATTTCTCTGCAGCGATTGTGTGCCTATATGCAATCAAAAGATGTTACAGTCTGTTCAGGTTTATGTTGTTGTGAATTCTTGGGAAGATATACACCTGGAAGAAGAATTAATTTTTGGCACTTTCCCATCCAGGGATAGCAAACTCAGATCACTGATGATTGCCAAAGTTGTGCCTACATGTAGCTAACATAAATAAGAACATAAGAACGTCCATACTGGGTCAGATCAATGGTCGATCTAGCCAAGTATCCCGTCTCTGACAATGGACAGTGCCAGATGCTTCAGAGAAAATAAACAGAACAAGGCAATTTTGACCTATCCATCCCATCACTCAGTCCCAACTTCTGGAAGTTGCAAGTTTAGTGACATCCAGAGCATGGCTAATAGTTTTTGATGGACCTATTCTCCATTAACTTATTTACTTCTTTCCTGAATCCAGTTATACCTTTGGCCTTCACAGCATCCCATGGCAACGAATTCTACAGGTCGACTGTGCATTGTGTTAAAAAGTACTTCCTTTTGTTTATTTTAAACCTGCTGCCTATTAATTTCATCAGTTGACCCCTAGTTCTTGTGTTATATGAAGGGGTAAATAATTTCTATTCACTTTCTCCATACCATTCATGATTTTAAAGACCTTGATCATATTCCCCCTTAGTCTCCTCTTTTCTAAGATGAACAGTCCCTGTCTTTTTACTCTCTCCTCATATGGAAGCTGGTTCATACCCCTAATCATTGTTGCCCTTCTTGGCTTCTTTTCCAATTCTAATATATATATATATATATATGGGGCTACCAGAACTGCACCTGGTATTCAAGGTGTGGGCAAATCATTAATTTATATAGTGGCATGATGACATTTTCTGTCTTATTATCTGTCCCTTTCTTAATGGTTTTTAACATTCTATTAGCTTTTTTGAATGAAGCTGCACACTGAGCATGAGATATTTCTGAAGAATTATCAACGAAGATTCCAAGATCTCTTTCTTGAGTGGTAATAACTAATTTAGATCCCATTATTTTGTATGTATAGTTGGGATTATTTTTTCCAATATGAAAGCAGTTATTAATCTGTCAAAGCGTTATGAATTTCCAAAAACTATAAACAAAAATATGCATTAGAATTATCAATATCTCTCACTTTGTAAAATTAACAATATCTCTCACTTGTCTTCATGTCAAAGAAAACAAAATACGTACTTTCAAGACCAGCTGATTTTGTCCATTCATCCAAACTAATTTTTCGCTGATCCTCTTGAGCAGCAGAAAGGTAAGTAATAAAAGCAGCAGCCAACTGAGCTCTTTTAGGCAGAGTAGTTAGTTCATCTGTTATCTCTGAAACCTTTAAAAAAAAAAGGTATGTAGTGGATTCATGACAGATGGCACCATCAGAGACAAATGTACGGAATGATGACCAGCTTGCCACCCTACAAATATCCAGACTTAGCACTCGAGCCAGAAAAGTCACGTAAGACACCACCAACCTGGCCCAGTGAGCCACCACTTTATTAAGAGGTGCAACATTGGTCAATCGGTAGCATAAACAAATACAACCAGAGTTTGAGTGGGAGTTCTACTGGAGGAGAAGGAATTTGTAGAGGCTTGTTTTACTTTGGGTAAGACTTTGGGCAGGAATGCAACTGGAGGAAGGATATACAAAAGGCCTCTTGACCAGGAACAAAAAAAGACGACATTTTTTGTTTTCTCTTGTTGCGAACAGGTCCACTTGGGTAGTTCCCCACCCCTGGAAAATGGACCTGGAAACGTCCAGTAGAAGACACCACACATGGTGGCCTGCAAACAATCTGCTCAGGCAATCTGCCAGAGTGTTCTGAGCTCCTGGAAGGTAAGCAGCTTTCAGGCTGATGAAACTGGTGTTGCAGAAATTCCACAGAAGGTTTGCCTCCTGTCATAACTTTGTGGATTGAGCCCCTCCTTGCTTGTTTACATAAAAGCATAAATGCTGTGTTGTCCATGAGCACCAATAAGTTCCACTCCCTGATGTGTGGAAGGAATGCCATACAAGCCAGATGGATGGCTCATAGCTCCGTGATATTTATATGGAGACTCAGATCCTGGGGAGTCCAAAGGGCCTGAGTCTGAAGGTGACATAAGTGAGCTCCCCAATCTAGATCCAATGTGAGGCTATCCAACCATGTAGCTGTCTGATGTAGATGTAGATGCAGTCTTAGCATGCTGCACCACATAGGTGCACACTCCCATGTATCCTAGAAGTTTGAGACATTTCCAAACTGTGATGTTAGGGTGCACCTTTATATCTAGAGCAATGAGTCACATTGTTTGGAACATCTTCTGTGGTAGGAAAGCCCTGGCCTTTGTAGAGTCCAGGACTGCTTTAACGAATTCTATTATTTGAATAGGAGACAGGATGGACTTCTCTGTATTAATTAGTAGCCCTAGCATGTCAAAAGTGGATTAAATAGTGGCTGGAGAGTACCTGAAACCTGGATTGGCTTCTGACTAGCCAGTCATCCAGGTAAGGAAATACATGGAGTCCTGACTTTCACAGGACTGGTACTACTAAAGTTACTAAAGCCATACATTTTTGTGAAAACGAAAAGCGCTGCTGATAGTCTGAAAGGCAGCACTGAGAATTTGTAGTGGAATCCATTTACCATGAACCTGAGAATTTTTCAGTGGCTCTGGTGAATTCCCACGTGAAAACAAGCATCTTTTAAGTCAAGAACAAGATACCAGTCCCTGGGTCTAAGGAATTGATAATAGACACTAGAGTGACCATCTGGAATTTCAGATCTAAAATAGGTCTGAAAATCCCCTTCCCCGCTTTGCCTTTGGGATTAGGAAGTAGTGGGAATAAAATCTCTTCCCTCTGAATGACATGGGAACGTCCTGTATGGCCCCCACACGGAGAGACTGAACCTCCTGAAGTAGTGACAGTGGTCCCTGAAGAGAAGTAGGAAGGGGGAGTAGAAATAAGGGTGTATCCCTGTTCTACTATGCTTAAGGCCCCTCTGATGCGGGTCCAAGCATGGAGGAAGCAGGATACGTGGCTGGCAATAATAGGGGTCGGGAAAGATGACACAGTGGGGAATGGTACACTGCTCTCAATCAGTGGGTCAAAGTGACTGCTAGATGATCCAGGTTGCCTAGAAGAGTTGGCAGCTGAAGAGAAGGATGGAGGAGAAGGACGAATCTTGCAACCCTGCCCCTCTTTTTGGACAGGTCCTGGAAATGCACCAAGAATGGCTGACACTGTTGGGAATGCTGTGGAAGGAATGGCTTTCTTTTTGCCACCAGTTTATAGATCCCCAGAGACTTAAGGGCCATCCTTGAATCCTTAAGGCTCTGAAGCGTCTCATCAAGTTTTACTGGAAAACAGTGAGAAGCCTTCCAATGGGAGGTCTTGAATTGTTTGTTGCACCTCTGGGGGGAGGTGTGACCCCTGCAGCCAAGATGAACATCACATCGTGATGGCAGAGGCAATAGCTCGAGCTGCGGAGTCTGTCACATCCAGGCTCACCAGCAATGTTATTCTGACAACTAATTTGCCTTCCTCCACCAAAGCAGAGAACTCCTGCTTTGTCACATCAGGAATCTGGTCTTTGAATTTCAGGATATTTCAGGCTGAAGTCAAAACAACCCAGCAGGTTCGCAATCCTGAGCTGTAAATCTCCCATGGAATAAAATTTCTGGACAAACAGCTCTAGTTTTTTTTGCTTCCTTTCCCTTTGGAGTAGAGGCCTGGTGTCCTTGCCTTTGGCAGTCATGACCACAAGAGAGACTGGAAGAGGGTGTCTGTAAGAGTGCTTGAATCCCTGTGAATGGACATAATATGTCTTCTCCACCCTTTTGGCAAAGGCAGAGGCAGAGTAAAAGGAGTCTTCCATAAAATCCTGACAGGCTCCAGAATAGCTTCATTTATAGGAAGAGCTACCCTAGAGGGTCCTGCAGATGCTAAAATGTCCAAAAGCCCAAGTGACCTTTCTTGTACCTCTTCTGACTGGATATCTAGAGTTGAAACAAGTCTTGAGGACCTCTAAAGCCATCAAGAGGTGGGGAGGTAGACTCAGCCACTACTGCCTCATTGGGAAACAAAGAAGGGGGATGACTATGAGCCGCCAATGTGATATGGCCATGAAAAAAGCTAATGCGGTCTTGGGATGCATCAGGCGAGATATTTCCAGCAGAGATAAGGAGGTGTTAGTACCATTATACAAGGCACTGGTGAGACCTCATCTGGAATACTGTGTGCAGTTCTGGTCTCCCATGTTTAAGAAGGATGAATTCAAACTGGAACAGGTACAGAGAAGGGCTACTAGGATGATCCAAGGAATGGAAAACCTGTCTTATGAAAGGAGACTCAAGGAGCTTGGCTTGTTTAGCCTAACCAAAAGAAGGCTGAGGGGAGATATGATTGCTCTCTATAAATATATCAGAGGGATAAATACCAGAGAGGGAAAGGAATTATTTAAGCTCAGTACCAATGTGGACACAAGAACAAATGGATATAAACTGGCCATCAGGAAGTTTCGACTTGAAATTAGACGAAGGTTTCTAACCATCAGAGGAGTGAAGTTCTGGAACAGCCTTCCAAGGGAAGCAGTGGGGGCAAAAGACCTACCTGGCTTCAAGATTAAACTCGATAAGTTTATGGAGGAGAAGGTATGATGGGATACCATGATTTTGGCAATTAATTGATCTTTAACTATTCATGGTAAATAGGCCCAATGGCCTGTGATGGGATGTTAGATGGGGTGGGATCTGAGTGACTACAGAGAATTCTTTCCTGGGTATCTGGCTGGTGAATCTTGCCCACATGCTCAGGGTTCAGCTGATTGCCATATTTGGGGTTGGGAAGGAATTTTCCATGGCAGATTGGAAGAGGCCCTGAGGGTTTTTCGCCTTCCTCTGCAGCATGGGGCACAGGTCACTTGCTAGAGGATTCTCTGCACTCTGAAGTCTTTAAACCATGATTTGAGGACTTCAATAGCTCAGACATAGAATCATAGAATCATAGAATATCAGGGTTGGAAGGGACCCCAGAAGGTCATCTAGTCCAACCCCCTGCTCAAAGCAGGACCAATTCCCAGTTAAATCATCCCAGCCAGGGCTTTGTCAAGCCTGACCTTAAAAACCTCTAAGGAAGGAGATTCTACCACCTCCCTAGGTAACGCATTCCAGTGTTTCACCACCCTCTTAGTGAAAAAGTTTTTCCTAATATCCAATCTAAACCTCCCCCACTGCAACTTGAGACCATTACTCCTCGTTCTGTCATCTGCTACCATTGAGAACAGTCTAGAGCCATCCTCTTTGGAACCCCCTTTCAGGTAGTTGAAAGCAGCTATCAAATCCCCCCTCATTCTTCTCTTCTGCAGACTAAACAATCCCAGCTCCCTCAGCCTCTCCTCATAACTCATGTGTTCCAGTCCCCTAATCATTTTTGTTGCCCTTCGCTGGACTCTCTCCAATTTATCCACATCCTTCTTGAAGTGTGGGGCCCAAAACTGGACACAGTACTCCAGATGAGGCCTCACCAATGTCGAATAGAGGGGAACGATCACGTCCCTCGATCTGCTCGCTATGCCCCTACTTATACATCCCAAAATGCCATTGGCCTTCTTGGCAACAAGGGCACACTGCTGACTCATATCCAGCTTCTCGTCCACTGTCACCCCTAGCTCCTTTTCTGCAGAACTGCTGCCTAGCCATTCGGTCCCTAGTCTGTAGCTGTGCATTGGGTTCTTCCGTCCTAAGTGCAGGACCCTGCACTTATCCTTATTGAACCTCATCAGATTCCTTTTGGCCCAATCTTCCAATTGGTCTAGGTCCTTCTGTATCCTATCCCTCCCCTCCAGCGTATCTACCACTCCTCCCAGTTTAGTATCATCCGCAAATTTGCTGAGAGTGCAATCCACACCATCCTCCAGATCATTTATGAAGATATTGAATAAAACCGGCCCCAGGACCGACCCTTGGGGCACTCCACTTGATACCGGCTGCCAACTAGACATGGAGCCATTGATCACTACCCGTTGAGCCCGACAATTTAGCCAGCTTTCTACCCACCTTATAGTGCATTCATCCAGCCCATACTTCCTTAACTTGCTGACAAGAATACTATGGGAGACCGTGTCAAAAGCTTTGCTAAAGTCAAGAAACAATACATCCACTGCTTTCCCTTCATCCACAGAACCAGTAATCTCATCATAAAAGGCGATTAGATTAGTCAGGCATGACCTTCCCTTGGTGAATCCATGCTGGCTGTTCCTGATCACTTTCCTCTCATGCAAGTGCTTCAGGATTGATTCTTTGAGGACCTGCTCCATGATTTTTCCAGGGACTGAGGTGAGGCTGACTGGCCTGTAGTTCCCAGGATCTTCCTTCTTCCCTTTTTTAAAGATTGGCACTACATTAGCCTTTTTCCAGTCATCCGGGACTTCCCCGGTTCGCCACGAGTTTTCAAAGATAATGGCCAGTGGCTCTGCAATCACAGCCGCCAATTCCTTCAGCACTCTCGGATGCAACTCGTCCGGCCCCATGGACTTGTGCACGTCCAGCTTTTCTAAATAGTCCCTAACCGCCTCTATCTCCACAGAGGGCTGGCCATCTCTTCCGCATTTTGTGATGCCCAGCGCAGCAGTCTGGGAGCTGACCTTGTTAGTGAAAACAGAGGCAAAAAAAGCATTGAGTACATTAGCTTTTTCCACATCCTCTGTCACTAGGTTGCCTCCCTCATTCAGTAAGGGGCCCACACATTCCTTGGCTTTCTTCTTGTTGCCAACATACCTGAAGAAACCCTTCTTGTTACTCTTGACATCTCTGGCTAGCTGCAGCTCCAGGTGCGATTTGGCCCTCCTGATAACATTCCTACATGCCCGAGCAATATTTTTATACTCTTCCCTGGTCATATGTCCAACCTTCCACTTCTTGTAAGCTTCTTTTTTATGTTTAAGATCCGCTAGGATTTCACCATTAAGCCAAGTTGGTCGCCTGCCATATTTACTATTCTTTCGACTCATCGGGATGGTTTGTCCCTGTAACCTCAACAGGGATTCCTTGA
This sequence comes from Lepidochelys olivacea, assembly GCF_965140295.1. Classification (NCBI taxonomy): domain Eukaryota; kingdom Metazoa; phylum Chordata; order Testudines; family Cheloniidae; genus Lepidochelys; species Lepidochelys olivacea. Next base: position 35,102,490 of record NC_140411.1, on the reverse strand, counting down.
AATACAGCCAGCTCTCCTGGACTCCTTTCCCCTTCAAGTTAGTCCCCCAGGGGATCCTGGCCATCCGTTCCCTGAGGGAGTCGAAGTCTGCTTTCCTGAAGTCCAGGGTCCGTATCCTGCTGCTTACCTTTGTTCCCTGCGTCAGGATCCTGAACTCAACCAACTCATGGTCACATAGGTGAGAGGTTTATTGCAGGAGTGGATGGGTGAGATTCGGTGGCCTGCATTGTGCAGGGGGTCAGACTAGATTATCATAATGGTCCCTTCTGACCTTAATATCTATGAATCTATAAGAAGAGGCTAAAGGTTGTTGAGGTGGTCCCTCCTCCAACTTCTCTACAGAGGGTCCCCAGCATGCAGCTCTGTCTGCACAGTACTAATCCCAGTACTGAGGGAACAAAGATGTTCCCAGCACCTGGCTGATGCAGAGGTGCAGGAAGGGAGCAGAGAGGCTCTGGAATGTGGAGGGAAGCCCCAACGGGTCCAGAAGGGCCATTGGTATGGAGGTGGTATCCAGCTCTGTGTAGGCCACTAACTCTTAGAATGCTGAGGCTGTGAATGGTACCACGGCAGACAGGCACCCCACTAGGGCTGTTGGGCATGCTCAGGTTAGAACACAAAGGATCCACTTCCGAATCTGATGTAGAGTCCATTTCTTCTGACCATGGAGGTGCTGAACCTGTTGATACGAGGGGCAAAGGGTTCCAAGCCTGGAGAAGTGGGTACCAGAGAAATCATTCCTGGCTTGCCTCTAGATGCAATAGGGCTGCAAGAGTAGAAGTGGCCAGTACCGAGTAGTGCTCTGGGTCCACAGGAGTGTGGGTTCCAGTATCTGTTCCATGCAAGTTTCCTGAATCATGGGAGAAACCAGTACCAACAAGTTAAGCAACTCTCTGGTTGCCTCAAAACCCTTGGATGTCGACAGCATTGGAAAGGGCTGCCAAGCCTTCAGGGATTATTCTCAACAGGCCCTTCCTGGGTTCCGGAATCAGCAATCCCTGCTGGCTCACAGATTCCTTTTGGGGGTATGACTGTTTGGAACGTCCCACTGAGACCTTGTGAACACTCAGTGCCTTCCTCTTCAAGTGTCCTGGTACCAAGTCCTTAGGAGACTTATGCAGTCTCTTCTTAGGCACCAGCGATGTAGATCTGCCTGAGGACTCTGTCAGAATGGGAGGAAGCACTCCTAACAGACTTGGATGTGCTCTGTACCCATTCAGAGCAGGAGAGTTCTGATGGAGGACAAAGTGCAGATTCCATGAGTAGGTACCTGAGCCTGGCAACCCTGTACCCTTTTCAAATGGGATTTGAACCCTCTACAAATGCGACGTTTGCCACTGACATGCACCTCTCCCAGCCACTTAAGGCAGCTGGGATGTGGGTCACTCACTGGCATAGATCTGTTATATGAACAACAGGCCTTGAAGCCAGGAAAACAGGGCATCAGTCCAGTATCACACTCGGTGTCCAACTAGGCACCAGTAACTCCACACTAAAAAGATAGCTCATTCAAAACTTAACCCTATAACTATTTATAGATATACCATACAAGACTAAAAACTAATACACGGCTACTATTTACACTAAGGGAAGGAAAATATGAAGAAACAAAGATCATCGCTCCAACAACAACCATCACTAGTGATAGGAAAGAACTGTGGTGGGTCAGGGGCAGTGCAGCCCTTCATACTTGTGTGCCATGGCACCAGGCACCGGAGGGAGCTAACACTTCCCCGACAAGTATTGACAAGGGAAAAATTTCTGATAACTGTGCATAAGCCACATACACATGCCTACGGTGGAATGGACAATTGCAATCACTCCAACAACTATAAAAGTGTGACATTTTCATGAGTAGAAAAGCCAGAGGATCACTTTGGGGGCTAGATTCTCTTCAGCGCCCAGTTTCTGCTTAGTGTAGCCGATGGGGCATCTCCAAAGAAGCTAGTTGCAGCTTCACGATTCTAGAGAAAAGAAATCCTTAAATGAGGATTAGCAGGGATGGCTTGAGAGAAAAATATTCTTTTTTTCCCCCCAGTGTCACTAGTTACCAAACTGTGATAAATCACATATGCCAAGATTTCATAAGTAATGCATGATTTTGGGTGCCTCAATTTCTGAGTTCCCAATATGAGACACATAAAAGCTCATTTTGAGAGATTTCTGAAAAATCAAGCCTGTTCAAGATGTCTCAAAATTGGGCACCCAAACTCACTAGACATTTTTGATAATCTTGGCCATAAAACAGTCACGTGACTGCTGAGACTCCAAACAGTTTTACATCAGAGAAATTATAATACATTTTATCATATTAATTAATGCATTTTGTGCACATTCAGACCTTATCTGCCAAGAAAAGCTAAATAATGGAATAGGAGAAAGCTTCAGAAGAATTTTAAAATAAAGCTTTTGAGTGGTGACAACAGCTTTTAAATATAATGGAATAAACATTCAGGAGCTGCAATAGAGTGCCATGTAATTTATATTCCATAAACACATTGTATGATCAAACAATTGCCTTCAAAAAAAGAGAATATAAAGTATTAAATCAAGTTTTTAAACAGTAGCATCTATTTTACTAAAGTTTCTGCAACAAACCTGTGTGTTCCATCTCTTATGTTCCCTATCAAGTTGATTAATCAGTATCTCTGCAGCTTTGAGTGTTTCTTGTGCTTTAACTACTTCTGCTTCAAGTTTAGCTGCTTCAGCTGTTCTACTCTGGAACCTGTAAAAAAACTATACTTTTAAATTATTGTCAAGAACCAATTGGTATACATTTTTAAAGTCAAATTGAAAGGCTCTTTTAAAAAATGGAAGGTTTTGTTTAAGTTTTGAAATAATTAATCCCTCAAATCCTGATCTAAATGCCCAGCCCCAATAACTAAACTGGGTAACTGTTCAGACAGAGGGAAAGAATCCTCCACGCCCGACTACAGAGCAAACCCTACTCCACAAAGTTTGATGGTAGGTGGATCCAGGCAGTGGTAGATGCACTGGCCCCAGCCCAACTCCCTTATGTGACAGCAGGCAGGCAGCACCCACAGAATTGGACTCCACATCACACAGAAGTTGTGTATCCCTACACAAACTCCTGGAATCCTGCTCTTACATCTCTGAAGAACAGAACTGTATTTCAGCCCTTCTGCATCTGAATGGGAGGGGCATCAGATTTTCCCCAGCGTACATAGTTGACATTTGCAGATACAGTAAACACACTATATAACATAATATATGCAAATCATTTCCTCCTTTACTTAACAGTTGATACCTGATTTGATCAGTTTATGATTTTAAGCCTGATTCAATGCCCACTAGGTCAATGAGAGATTTTCCATTGACTTCAGTGGGTATTGGATTGGCGCCACTCTAAGGAGTAGGAAATGCCAGCTCTCTGAATTTTTGTACATATTAGTAATAGCATCAAACATAACAGGGGAAATGGCAAAATATTGAAGTCAAGTCTTGGCAGGTAACAGGCTTCTCTAATCTCCTTAAAACTTGTAAGAAATGCTACAGACACAAAATAACTATTTTGGCTAAGAAATATCTCATATGGGAACTGCATACACTTTGAAATATAGATTGAAAAGTTGTATAATTTTGCCATGACTTTTATAAGTACCACTGTATATATTTTCTGTTGAAATACACTTTACAATACCTTTATAAAGGAATTCTCTTTGGTAAATTTCAGTGAATAACCCTATAGAGTAGGATCTTGCTAACTCACACTGGTGACTCCACTACAGTGCAAAACGCTGAATTTTGTGAATTACTAATTAAAAAGAAACCAAACTCCAATCAAAAATCAAGGTTAATACTTCACAAAATGTAGGTGTTCATTTAACTGTGCATCATATGTGCTAACTATACATCCAAATACGCTAGTAAATGAAATGCAGTATATTTTGGAAAAAATAATACACAACTTATTTGTAAAATAAGAGACTTTACTGAATCATCTAGTTTTAAATCTATGCTAAGTAGTTGGGAGAAATCACCAATATTTTTGTGCAAATGATGTAGTGGGGTTTAGTAACATCCAGATTAGTGAGGCTTCAATGTATTTCTTATCGTAACGGGATATAAATAGCATCATTTTTCCTTTTTTCTAATGAAGGAACTATGTTCATAAAAGCCCTTACATCAGATATTTCCCTCTCCCTCTTTGCATGGTGCTAGTTATGCTTGGAGCTATGTGCACAATTTTGGGTACCACAATTTTGGGTATTGTGGGTACAAAAATAAAAGGTTTGGTTAAAAATGAATTTGAGTAAAGAATTCCACCGTAGATAAGAAAAAAAGGCCATTCTATGCCACTGTGATATAACAGTACCTGATGGGATGCTACAAAGAAGAAAGGGAGGTACTGTCACTGGTTGGTCCCAATAATGAAAAATTTCTTACTAATAAATTTCCTGTCTGCTAACATCTCCCACAATTATGGATTTCTAGGTTGCTCTCCTATCTCTGAAGCTTATGCCAAGGACAGCTCTTCAGGACAGGCTGGACACTGCGGACTGAGCAGCTTGCTCCATGGTATCTGCTATTTCTATGAGGAGGTGTTTGTGGCTCCAACCTTCTGGTCTCCCTCCTGAAGTACAGCAGACCATCCAGGATTTGCCATTCGAGGGTCCTTCCCTTTTCTCAGAAAAAGATGGACAATAGGCTGCATAGCCTAAAAGATGCCAGGGAAACACTGAAGTCCCTTGAAATTTATACACCAACAATAAGAAGAAAGCAATTCCAGCCCCCCAGCAGGCTCACAAATATTAGAGCTTAATACCTTGTCCCCAAGACCCGCTGAGAAAAACGAGCAGGAATTACAGGAGGTGACCACCGCCCCTCAGCACATGCGACAGCAGGATCCATTTGATCAAGGCTAACTCTAAACATGCATTTTGACAGGCTTTGAGGGCAGCATACCACTGCTTGCAGACTAATTTGTTCCTACCCATACCTTTGCCAATCATCCATCCAACTTCCTTAGTGCTTGGACTCACATCACATCAGATCAGTGGGTCCCAAGCACAATGGATCTGGGATATTCCCTTCTATCTATATTAGTTTCTATCACCCCACACCACCCCCATCCTTCTTCAGGGCTCACTCTCATGAGATCATTCCTCAGCAGAAATGAATAGTTACCGTATGACTGTCTTCTTTGGTCTAATGTACATAGTTATTTTTTCTCTCTAGAATGTTTGTTAATAATATTATGCAAATTTTACATTTTGGGAATAACTCATCTGACAGCAAGCAAAAGCAAACAGGGCACGGCCGTGTGGCTCAGTAATGAAGGTGCTAGCTGTAGACCAAATAACTGCTTTGCAAATTTCTGAAGTGGATGCACTTGCTCGTTCCACCTCAATCCCTTCTGGGACAGGAGCCTCTGATAATTTGTAGGCTTCCACAATGCATAGTTTAATCCGTCTAGTGATGGAGGACTTGGAAGCTCTGAGGTTCTGGCAGTTTGGGTGGAAGGACACAAATAAGGAGCCCAATTTTCTTATGGATTCTGTGTGTTTGAGATAGATTTTCCTTGCTCTTCTGACCTCTAAGGTGTGCCACAGCTTTTCTGTTGGATTTTGTGGCTTTGACCAAATGAAGGAAGCACAACTTCTTGGGGTGTGTGGAAGGAGGAATTTACTCAGAATGAAGGGATTCTGGTGTCCTGAGTACCAGCTTGTCCTTATGGAACATGCAGTAAGGCTGCCAGCTCCAATACTCACCAGGCGGATGTGACAGCTACTAAAAAACAAGTCTTAGTGGATAAATGAAAGGCCAGTGCTCATGAACAGACTTGTTCCACTCATCCCTAATCACTTGCTTGAAGAAGAAGCAAAGGGGTACTGCAGCCTCAAGGGAGGATTTTGAGGGGAGACATTTACTATGAGGCTTACTCTTTGGTACCTGCTTAGATTTCAGAGGCAGACAGCTCACCTTCCTCAGTGGAGACAGCAGAAAGAGGAGTCAGAGGACTCGTATCTCCAGGATTTTTTTGTGCTTTTTCTTTCCCTTTTTAGCCTTTTCAGATTTTTTAACAGTTTTAGCTTGCTTTGGGAGTGCAGAAACGCTGCTGTGGCTTTGGTGAGGACTTTTGTGATTTGCCTTTCTTAGGACCTAGAGCATCTTAGGGAGGTCTGCCTCACAGTCCTCCCCCAGTGGGTCCCATTCCCCCTGGGAGATGGGGTGCAGAGTCTTTGTCAGAGTTCTCCTGGTTGGCTTGTGAGAAAGGACGGCTGACTAGAAGCCCAGCTTCTTTTCCCAAGGTGCTCAGGATCCACTTTAAGACTTGAGGGGGAGGGGACCTGTGGCCCCGCAAGCCTCCCCTCTTTGTTTTGAAGAGGTCCCCTAGGTTTTATTGTGAGTCAAGTGGTCAGGGTCCTCCTCAGTTCTGGAGCCCCTTCCTGCTTTGCACTGGGGTTCCTGGACCATTTTCCCTCCACTGGAGTTGCAGCTGCCTCAGTGAGTACAAGACCCAACCTGCCTGTCTGACCTGCAGCCCCCAGACCTAATTGAGTTAGGACTGGAAGGCTGGGTGCAGACTGGGCAAAACTGTACATCTGTTGATCCTGGGAAGGCTGCCTCATATATAGAGTATGTCCACACTGTAAACAGCTGTGACTGGCCCATGTTAGCTGACTCGGATTCGAGCTGCAGAGCTATAAAATCGATGGATATACATTTGGGCTCAGGCTTGTGCCCAGGCTCTGGGACTCTGCAAGATGTTTTACTACAATGTAGGCATACACACTTGGTTTTGACCCAGTGCTTTCTTGGCTGCTTGGCTATACCTCTGAGGGGCAGAGGTGCCAGCAGAGAGATGCTGCAGCAGAGGCTCAGGGAGCGTTAAACCCCAAGTTGTTAACCAACCCAGGGAGGAGGAGGAAAAGTTAAAATAGAAGGAGAAAGGACAGAAACAAAAGAAATTGCCATGGTCTGCTGCTGCAGAGGAAGAGAAAACTGGCAGCGAACAGGTGCTGGGGTGGGGCAGACCAGAATATGTGGCTACAAAATGCTGATCTGCCTCTTGAGCTGCAGGGAGAGGAGAGCAAGGCATATGTCCAGAATCATAGGAGACAATGGGCTGCAGAAAAATAGAGCAGTGGATTAAAACCAAATTAAAGAAAACTAGTTGTCCTCTTTTAGACAGAGGACAACGAACAGCTTCTATCTGAACTTTTCGTAAGCCTCAGGGAGACATCTCTAGACATTTCAAGAATAAGGACTAATCAACGTAACCGTATTTTTGCTGTGAAGCCTCTTCTGTTAAAGTAGAATTAAAATATTAAAATCAGTCAACAAAATTATTATGAAAACCATTCAAAAGACATGTAAGCAAAACCAACGTACTTATCTTTTAATTCTGACACTTTTTGACCAACAGAGTTAAGCAGATCTTCTAGTTTCTGTTTTCTGTCTTCAGTTTTCTTTAGGTTACTGAAAAATAATTTTCTACTTTATTATTGATATAGATTCAGATTCATACCAACCAAAAAGCAAAAACAATAAAAAATATTTTAAGGCATTTTATCCAGCCTTTTTATCCAGCCATTTTATACATAATTTTTAAAATATGGACACCAGAACTATATGCAGTATTCCAGTATCAGTCTGACCAACGCCACAGACAGCGGTAAAATCACCTTCCCACTCACTACTCCCCTTTTTATATATCCAAGGATTACAGTAGCCCTTTTTGTCATAGCATCACACTGGGAGGTTATATTGAGCTGTTTGTCCAGTATGATCACTAAATACTTTTCAGAGTCACTGCTTTCCAGAATACAGTTCTCCATTCAGTAGGCATGGGCTGCATTCCTTGTTCCTAGATGTATAACTTTGCATTTGACTTCACGAAGACACATTTTGTTTGAATGGTCTTAGATTACCAAGTTATCCAGATCACTCTGTTCGACTTTTCTGTCATCATTATTTAACATTCTGCCAGTCTTTGTCTTCCACAAATTTTATAAGCAGTTATTTTATATTTACTTCTAGATCATTGATGAAAATGTTGAATAACATTGGGCATAGTACCAATCCCTGCAGAACCCCCTTACAAACATTCCCATACTATGATGATTTCCCATTAAAAATTACTTTTTGAGTTCTGTCAGCTATCTAGCTGTAAAGCCATTTAACACAGGCTTTACCGATATTGTATAGTGCAAATTTTTTTATCAGAAGGTTGTACATTAAGTCAAATGCCTTATAAACATCTAAGTATATTACATCTACTCAGTTACCTTTATCAAACAAACTTGTAATCTGATCAAAAAATGAATTCATGTTTGTTTGACAAGCCCTATTTTCCAAAACAAAGCAAAAAAAAAACCATGTTAAGTGGCATTAATTATATTCTTATCCTTTAATTCTTTATCAGTTGAATCCTATATAAGCTTTTCCGTTATTTTGTCCAGGATTGATGTCAGGCTAAACAGCCTATAATTACACAGATCACTCCACCTGGCCTTTCTGAATAGTGGCACAATGTTAGCATTATTCCAGTCTTCTGGAATTTCCCCAGTATTCCAAGATCTATTACAAATTAACATTAGCAGGTCAGAGATCTCTTCAGCCAACTCTTTTAAAACCCCTGGTTGCAGGTTATCCAGGCCTGCTGATTTAAAAGCGTTTATCCCTAGTAGATAATGTTTAACAGCCTCCTTAGTTACTAATGGATTGGGAAGTACTTCATCATCCTCATGTGATATAAATACATCATCCTGATTCCTCCTAAGTACTGAACAGAAACATTTATTGAACACTTCTGCCTTTTCTTCATCACTATTAACAGTTTTGGCATCTCCAGCTATGATACGGACCTATACCATGGATAGAAATTATTTAGTTCCTAATATACTTTAAAAACTCCTTATTTTCCTTGCCTTGTCAGCAATGGATTTTTCCCTGGTGTCTTTCACTTCCCTTATAAATTTTCTGCACTTCATAACTTCTAATTTATACATAATCTATTTCCCCATCTTTCCATTTGTTTTATACATATATATATAACTGCTGTCATCATTTTGCTATTGAACCAGCATGCGCTTTTGGGCAAAGCTGTGCAAAGTTATGTACTATCACTGTACAGGTTTCAGAGTAGCAGCCGTGTTAGTCTGTATTCGCAAAAAGAAAAGGAGGACTTGGGGCACCTTAGAGACTAACCAATTTATTTGAGCATAAGCTTTCGTGAGCTACAGCATCCGATGAAGTGAGCTGTAGCTCACGAAAGCTCATGCTCAAATAAATTGGTTAGTCTCTAAGGTGCCACAAGTCCTCCTATTCTTATCACTGTACAGTATCACTTTTAAAAAATATGTAATTAATAACACTACAGGTATCTTTGGAATGCGGAACAATTGCAGAGTAAAATGCATCTTACTCACGCTTCCAATCCTGCCTGTTCTTTTTCCAGAGGCTGAATTCGTTCCAAGACATAGGAATACTGGACATTGGCCTTAACCCAAGCTGCAAGTGGAGCAGCTGCAGTACTAGCTCGTTTAGCATTCTGAAAAAAAAAATCAATACGAATTATAAAAAGGCCCTTACTGAATTTCAAAAACACAAGAGAAACTGCATAGTGGACTTTGAGGATAACTCTCCAGGGGAGGGAACTCCAATTATTAGGAAGAGACAGGTAATAGTTATGGGGGATTCAATCATTAGAAATATAGCTGGGTTCGTGATGACCGAGAGAATCACATAGTGACTTGCCTGCCTGGTGCGAAGGTTGCGGATCTCTCGAGACATCTAGACAGACACATGTATACCGCTGGGGAGGAGCCGGTGGTCAATGTACATGTAGGTAACAATGACATAAGGAAGGATAGGAGAGAGACCTGGAAGCCAAATTTAGGCTGCTAGGTAAGAGATTGAAAGCTAGAACCTTCATGATAACATTCTCTGAAATGCTTTCAGTTCCACATGCAGGGCCACTTAAACAAGCAGAACTGCAGGGTCTCAATGCGTGGATGAGACGATGGTGCAGGGAAGAGGGGTTTAGATTTATTAAGAACTGGCAAAACTTTTGGGGAAAGGGGGAGACTACACAGGAGCGATGGGCTCCACCTAAACCAAAATGGAACCAGATTGGTGGCACTTTAAATTAAAAAGGTCATGGAGCAGTTTTTAAACTAAGGACTGGAGGAAAGCTGACATGTGGTTTGGATGGAAGCATCCTCTAGGGGAGGACCTATTAATGGAGATTCTGTATGTCCTAGTAAAGAGGAGAGAATTGAAGATGATAAAATACAGGTGGGATCTGATGAGAAACAGTCAAATGAAAAAGAATCCCATTCAATTACATCCTGTCATGGCAGACAGCTAAAAAATGACAAGTTTTTAAAGTGTTTATATATGAATGCTTGAAGTCTAAATAATAAGATGGGTGAACTAGAGTGCCTTGTATTAAATGAGGATATTGATATAATAGGCATCACAGAAACTTGGTGGAATGAGAATCAGTGGGACACGATATTACCAGGGTACAAAATATATCGGAAGCACAGAACAGGTCATGCTGGTGGGGGAGTGGCACTATATGTGAAAGAAAGCATAGAATCAAATGAGGTAAAAAACTTAAATGAACCAAACTGTACCATAGAATCTCTATGGATAGTAATTGCATACTCTAATAATAAGAATATAGCAGTAGGGATATATTACCAAGCACCTGACCAGGATGGTGATAGTGACTGTGAAATGCTCAGGGAGATTAGAGAGGTTATCAAAATAAAACACCCAATAATAATGGGGGATTTCAACAATCCCCATATTCACTGGGTACATGTCACCTAACGAAGGATGCAGAAATAAAGTTTCTTGACACCTTAAATGTCCTGGAATCCATAAGAGGAGAGGCCATTCTTGATTTAGTCCTAAATGGAGCACGGGATCTGGTCCAAAAGATGAGTAAAGCTGGACCGCTTGGTAATAGTGACGATAATATAATGAAATTTAACATCTCTGTGGCGGGAACACCACAGCAGCCCAACACTGTAGCATTTAATTTCAGAAAGGGGGACTACACAAAAATGAGGAAGTTAGTTAAACTGAAATTAAAAGGCATAGTGCCAAAAGTGAAAGCTTTGCAAGCTGCATGGAAACTTTTTAAAGACATCGTAATAGAGGCTCAACTTAAATGTATACCTGAAATTAAAAAAAACATAGTAAGAGAACCAAAAAAGTGCCCTGGGGCTAACCAACAAAGTAAAAGGAGCAGTGAGAGACAAAAAGGCATCCTTTAAAATGTGGAAGTTAGGTCCTAGTGAGGAAAATAGAAAGGAGCATAAATTCTGGCAAATGAAGTATAAAAAGATAATTAGGAAGGCCAAAAAAGATTTTGAAGAACAGCTAGCCAGAGACTCAAAAAGTAATAGTAATTTTTTTTTAAATACATCAGGAACAGGAAGATTACTGATAAACAACCAGTCAGGCCACTGGACGATCAAGATGCTATAGGAGCACTCAAAGATAATAAGACCATTGCAGAAAAACTAAATGAATTCTTTGCATTCGACTTTATGGCGGAGGATGTGAAGGAAATTCCCAAACCTGAGCTTTTCTTTTAGGTGACAAATCTGAGGAACTGTCCAAGATTGAGGTAACATTAGAGGAGGTTTTGGAACAAATTGATAAATTAAACAGTAATAAGTCACCAGGACCAAAGGGTATTAACCCAAGAGTTCTGAAGGAATTCAAATTTGAAATTGCAGAACTACTAACTGTCATTTGTAACCTATCATTTAAATCAGCTTCTGTACAGGATAACTGGAGGATAGCTAATGTGACACCAGTTTTTAAAAAGGGCTCCAGAGGTGATCCTGGCAATTACAGGCCAGAAAGCCTGACTTCAGTACTGGGCAAACTGGTTGAAACTAAGAACAGAACTGTCAGACACATAGATGAACATAATTTGTTGGTTTCAGAATAGCAGCTGTGTTAGTCTGTACCCGCAAAAAGAAAAGGAGGACTTGTGGCACCTTAGAAACTAACAAATTTATTTGAGCATAAGCTTTAGTGAGCTACAGCTCACTTCATCGGCTGCATTCAGTGGAAAATACAGTGGGGAGATTTATATACACAGAGAATATGAAACAATGGGTGTTAACCATACACACTGTAACGAGAGTGATCAGGTAAGGTGAGCTATTACCAGCAGGAGAGCGGGGTGGAGGGGGAACCTTTTGTAGTGATAATCAAGGTGGGCCATTTCCAGCAGTTGACAAGAACATCTGTTAGTCTCTAAGGTGCCACGAGTCCTCCTTTTCTTTTTATAATTTGTTGGGTAAGAGTCAACATGGTTTTTGTAAAGGGAAATCATGCCTCACCAATCTGCTAGAATTCTTTGAGGGGGTCAAAAAGTATATGGACAAGGGGGATCCAGTGGATATAGTATATTTAGATTTTCAGAAAGTCTTTGACAAGGTCCATCACCAAAGGAAAAGAAGCTTAGGAAAAGAAAGCTGTCATAGGATAAGAGGGAAGGTCTTCTCATCAATTGGTAACTGGTTAAAAGACAGGAAATAAAGGGTAGGAATGAATGGTCAATTTTCAGAATGGAGAGCAGTAAATAGTGGTGTCCCCCAGGGGTCTGTACTGGGACCAGTCCTATTCAACATAGTCATAAGTGAGCTGGAAAAAGGTGTAAAAAGTGAGGTGGCAAAATTTGCAGATGATACAAAAATGATAAGGGGTATGGAACAGCTTCCATATGAGGAGAGATTAATAAGATTGGGACTTTTCAGCTTGGAAAAGAGATGACTAAGGGGAGATATGATAGGGGTCTATAAAATCATGACTGGTGTGGAGAAAGTAAATAAGGAAGTGTTATTTACTCCTTCTCATAACACAAGAAATAGGGGTCACCAAATGAAATTAATAGGCAGCAGGTTTAAAAGAAAGAAAAGGAAGGATTTCCTCACACAATGCACAGTCAACCTGTGGAACTCTGTGCCAGAGGATGTTGTGAGGGCCAGGACTATAACGGGGTTCAAAAAAGAACTAGATAAATTAATGGAGGATAGGTCCATAAATGGCTATTAGCCAGGTAGCGGGGGGTTGGGTGTCCCTAGCCTCTATTTGCCAGAAGCTGGGAATGGGCGATAGGGGATGGATCACTTGATGATTACCTGTTCTGTTCATTCCCTCTTGGGACACCTGGCATTGGCCACAGTCAGAAGATAGGATACTGGGCTAGATGGACCTTTGTTCTGACCCAGTATGGCCGTTTTTATGTTCTTATGTTAATCATAGATACTATATATCAGGGTCTACCAACCAGCCATTTTGTGCTATTGAGCTGATCTTTCAAATGACGGGTGGGAAACTGTTATAAGAAGACCCATGTGCCCATGTCAAGCCCCGGGGAAGTCCATTGGGTTTGGAGAGTGCCGAGTCCACTAGCATGAGTCTCCTATTTGCAAAGTCACATCCTTATACTCTTCCTTTTAAAAAATAAGGAACTAATGTTGTAAAATTCTTTTATATAACTATTGCTGTCTTGATTTATTCAAATTAAGCTTTAAAGGCCATTAACCCATTAGGTTACCTTAGTCTCTTTTGTTAATTAAAATTAGAAGTAAGGTTCTGACTGCAGGGAGGTCACAGGGAGCAGGTTGCGGTTCCCAGATTCAGAGATGCCTGGCTCCACCACAACCCTAATTTATGCCATCGCCATAAGGTCCCTGAGGCCTGTAGTTTATCACACCACCACTTTTCCTCATCTCATCCACGTCCCACGTCCAACAAACCCCCTTACACTCAGGATGGTGAGGCAGCTGGGGCAGAAGGCAGTAGAATCTCCTCTGCCAGATTTTCTCTCTCTGTTTCTACTAATAGCCTTCCCCTCTGTTGGAAGAATTCTCCACTGGCTACCCTCTATCAGTTTGAGTCCACTTTACACTGTGCCCATAGTGCACAGTGATCCTGGTGGACCACAGAAGCTAGTCCATTTTTTTTTTTATGTAATGCAATAAGAGAGTTACCTTTGGATCAAAAGATGCCTTGTTTTTAGACAGAAGTTCTTCTACACTCTCTCGTATTTCTTTTGGAATGTTACGGGCATCAAAGGTTGCAATGTCTTCTCTCACTCCTCTTTTGGCAAGGAAACTGCAAATAGTATTAAATAATTAAATGACAAAGCATTGATAAAACAAAGTTACTCAGTGTAAAGTAACTGGAATTCAAGATGAGTTGTCCACAGGCACATTCCACTGATGGTACGCATGCACCTTGTGTGTCAGAGATCAGAGTCTTTTTGGACGGCAGTACAAAGGGAGAGCATATACGCTCTTCAGTCCTCATGCTCTGCTCCAAGGGCATATACGGCAGACCTTTCCATCTTATGGGATTCTGGGCAATCTACCAGACCTTGAGGCAATGCAGATCAATCAAGTTTGACCTCACCTCTCTGCCAATGAAAGGGCCAGTGCCAGGCTCTAGAACCCCAATTGTATTGTGGGGAATCCAGACATTTGTGGCAGGTTGCCCATCCAAGAACCCATGTCCCTCTGCCCCCCCCCCGAACCCTTCAGGCTGGGAAATGCCAGGACCCAGCCCCAGAAGCAGAGCCAGGGCTGGGTTAGTACTCCACTCTGCCCCCACAGTGAGCTGCTCTGCCATGGCTCTGCCAGAATCCGGACAACCCCTAACCAGCACACCACTCCACTTTGTCTTCCCCTCCACTTCTGGCACCCTGCAATGCCCAACCTCTGCTTGGAGAAACTGGTTGACTAGGATGTATCCAGTAACTTCATCAACCAAGAATTTGTCAAGAGTCATCAGATTCCTACCCTCCACAAAAACTCCCCCAAGCTCTTTGAGACCATTGATGGGTCACCCCTCTCTTTGGGGCTCATCACATATCAGATGGCACCCCTGGAGGTCATCACCAGTGGCAGCCACCACGGAAATCATGCAGTTTTGGATGATCGGCTTTTCACATTTGCCAGTCATCCTTGGCTCCCCTTGGTTTGTCACCCACAACCCCTTAATCAGCTGGCAATCAAGGACAGTGTCCTTCCGCTCTCTGCAGTGCTGACATGAATGCCTCCTTAGTCCTGGTTCACAACTGACCACACTCTGAGGTGCACTCCAACCCTCAAGGCTCCCAGAGAGAAGAGCAGCAGGTCCAGCGACATCTAAGATTCCTGTCAAATACCTGGAGTTCACCAGAATGTTCAAAAAACAGAAGGCAGATACCCTACCACAGTTACGACTCCCCCACTGAACTGTGCCAAGGGATGGAGATTCCCTTCAGACACACTTTCTTTGGAAAAAGACCTACAGGCCCTCCAGGAGTACCCAGAGTAAAACCTGTGAGGGGATTCATTCATCTCTCCCCAGCTAGTGCCCCTATATTCTTTGTAACCAAGAATGATGGCTCTCTCTCCAATGCTGTGTTGAATACTGAGCACTAAATCATATCACAGTATGCAATCAATAACATTCTCATCTTCTATGAGAATGAAGAACTCCATGACCACCATTTACATATCATTCTAGATCGGCTTAGCCAGAATCAACTCTATGCCAAGTCCCAAAAGCCTCACATGAGACTTGTGAGCGATCTCCATCCCTTCCCACATCCCCAAACCCTTGATCTACCCTCTCCATGGACTTCATTGTGGAGCAGCCCCACTTCCAAGGGCATTTGGTCGTTCTGACAGTGGTGGACCTCCTGATGAAAATGTCCCATTTCATCCCCTCTCATACCCTTCCATCAGCCATGAAATGGCATGGCTTTTCTTGGAACACATCTTCCAGTACCACGGCATACCAGAACACATCATTTCTGATTGGGGCACCCAAATTGCCTCCCGGTTTTGGCTGGAATTCCTCTGCCTTCTCAACAACACGCCCCTCCTCTCAACTGCCTACCACCCTCAGACTGACAACCAGATCAGAAAAGTCAACCAGACATGGGTACAGTACTCGAGCTGTTTCCTGAATTTTCACCAAAATAATTGGGTTTCCCTGTTGTCTTTGGCCAAATTCGCTTACAATAACACAACACAAGCAAAGTCGTTCTTCATAAACTTTGGCTTTCATCCCATTTCACCCCAAACTATCAGAAGGCCCCTCTATTCTGGAAGCCACAGACTCAGTCCTGTATGCCCCACTAAGAGCACAGGACCAGTAGAGTGAGTGCAGCCTAGGGCTGTCAATCACAGTATCCCGTGTGACCTTTGTGGATCTGTACATGTTGAGAAGGGACTCCTGGCTTGAGGAGTGCGAGTCTCAAAGTCCTGTTATGGTTATGATTCATGTGAAGGGTACTAGTCTTACTCTGCACTGCAACAATTACTAATTTACCCAGCAACAGTTCCTGATTTGTTAATCTGTTTACCTATCAATAACTTCCTCGTACTTTTTATTGATTGATCAATTGTTAATTTATATACTGTTACCAGTTCTTTGGCATTATCTGGTGAGGCATTATCTGGTGTGACAAAGGTCCTCCTCTGCCTTGGTGGGTCCTGTGCTTATTGGTGGATTTGCTCACCTCTGAGATTCACGGCAGCCCTCAGTTTGGCCACCTTTGCTAGTGGCTCAAACCTGCCGTCCACTAAGTTTGGCCACCTTTGCTAGTGGCTCAAACCTGCCGTCCACTAAGCTAACCTCATCACTAGCCAGCATGGGAAAAAGGAAGGAGAACAATTCCCACAGTCTCTGCTGGCCCACCTACTGGGTCGGGGGACAGGCCAGGGACCTTCCCCTCTGGTGGGACCCACAGTCCAGGTCAACTCCTCCTGCATCCAGCAGGGAGTTGGGAGGATGGGGGGAACCCGGGCCTGCCCTCTACTCCGGGGTCCTTTTTAAAACCAGGTGCCCTGATTAGCCTGCCTGTCCTAATTGATTCTGGTAGCTTCTTAATTGGCTCCAGGTGTCCTAAGTAGCCTGCATTAATTGGTTCCAGCAACTTCCTGATTGTTCTGGAACAGCCAATTATCTTACTCCGGGAAAAGGGACCTGCTTAATCTGGGGCTAATATATCTACCTTCTATCACTCTCCTGTAGCCATCTGTCACACTGGTGAGGAATTAAGCAGTTATTTGGCTTTGCATTATCTGGCCAGGAGTTTTACCTGCTAGCCAGGTTGCCCCACTGTGACTCTGCCTGACCAACAGAGCTCCAGTGTTTATGATTCTCACAATGCACAGTCAACCCATGGAACTCCTTGCCAGAGGATGTTGTGAGGGCCAGGACTATAACAGGGTTCAAAAAAGAACTAGATAAATTCATGGAGGATAGATCCATCAATGGCTATTAGCCAGGATTGACAGGGATGGTGTCTCTAGCCTCTGTTTCCCAGAAACTGGGAATGGGCAACGGGATGGATCACTTCATGAATTCCCTCTGGGACTCCTGGCATTGGCCACTGTCAGAAGACAGGATACTGGGCTAGATGGACCTTTGGTCTGACACAGTAGCAACTGCAATCCAGTGGCTACTCAAACATTTGCCCACAGTTGCGATAGGTCCTGTGCCTGCTTTGTTCCCATTACCATTCCTGCCTTGGTGCCAGCCTTGCCCCCGCCTTGCCTCACTCCAGGCAACCTGGTTCTGACCCTCCACTCCAACTCCTGGCTCCTGACTCTGGCTCAGACCATTGGCTCTGGCATCTGGTCTCTGACTCTGGTTCTGACCCTCGGCTCCAACATCTGGCCACTGACCCATGTTCTATCCATTAGGCATGACTCCTGTTCCACTAGGCACAAGTGCTCATGCCCCAGTCACTTGACAGTTGGTTGATGCACCAGTTCCAGAATTTGACTGCTTCCTGGCAGAGAGGGGAAAACCTGGTACTGCCTTGTTTGTTGATGTAAAACATAGTGGTCATGTTTTCATCATGATTTGAACTGACTGTCCTGTTAGGTGGAGGAAGGACTCGCAGGCCTTCTGTACAGCTCTGAGTTCTAGGTGACTGATGTATATTCTCCTCTTTCTCAGAGACCATAGACCCTGTGTTGTTAGCTTGTCCATATGAGCACTCCATCCCTGTAGGGATGCATCTGTGACAATAGTCTTGGATGGTAGGGATGCCATGAAGGAGACTCCTCTGCATGCACCTATCCATTTCAGTAAGGATAGGACCAATAGGAGGATGATGAGGGGTGTGTCCAGGTGATGTCTGGAAGGTGTGCAGTCCAACTACAACCAACCCTGCAAGCAGCAGAGGTGAAGTCTGACATGCAGCATCACAAATCTGCAGGTGGCCATTTGACCTAGGAGAGCAAATCATGATCACACATCAGCGTTTGGGTTTCTTTCTAGTTGAAGAATTAGGGAAGCAGGCCTTGGACATGGAGAAGTCCAGGATCATGCCAATGAATTCAGTCCTTGAAACTGGATGGAGAACCCCTGTGTTATTGCCTCCATGGTCCATTGATCAGTGGTGTTAAGGGGCCACGTGTGCCTCAATTGAGCTAACCAATTTCCGAAGAGGAGGTTGTTGATTTCTGGAGTCGTTGCTGGCAGAACCCAACTCTCAACCATCCCACCACAATCACTGCTTCTCGGACTGGAAGACTTTGTAGTTTGTGATGGAGCAGTGGGTTGTCTTCTCCTGTGAAAATGCTGCCATTTCCTGGATGGTTCTGAAGACTTTTGATGGTGAAAGAGCAGCTGGTTTGGTCTCTGTGAGGAATACTGTTGTTTCATTTGTTTCCTCTGAGGAACTGGTGTGTACACTCCAAAGGAAAGCAAGATGGCTTGTAAGTCCTTTAGCGTATGGAGAGCCTCACCTATCTTAGAGCTGAACAATTCAGTTCCATCAAAAGGCAAGTCTTCCACCATCATCTGGACTTCTCTTAGGAAACCCAAACCCTGAAGACATGATGCCTGATGCAAAACAACAGCCATTGCCAATGATCTGGAAGTCATATCCGCCCCATTGAGCACTGCTTGGAGTCTCATTCCAGCTACAAGTTGACTTTCATTAAATAGTGACATAAAGTCCTCACAAACGCCACTGGGAAGGCAGTCCACAAAGGCAAGCAGTCTCTCATGTATTCAGAAGGCATATATCGCTCATATGACCTGATAATTGGCCACACATAACTGTAGGCTTAATGAGGAATAGGCTTTCCAGGCTCAGGTATTTCCCCAACTCCACCAGAGATGCAAATCAGTCTGTGCAACAGCACTGCCCGGCCAGGAACCCTGCTGCTTCCTCACAGTGCAACAGACTCTCTAGACTTCCAGCCTGCTCTTGATCCAGTTCCTGTTTCTGCCCCATTCTTGCCCAAGCCCTATTCCAGCCTGCTCCAGACTTGTCTTTGCCCTACTTTGATCTTGCTCCAGCCCTATAGCGAACCCACTCCAGCCCTACCTCCACCTCCTGACTCCCTCCGGACCCTCAGACTCTGACCACCCGGCTTCAACCTTTGGCCTGCATTTGGACTCCAGCTATGGTACTGATTTTGACTTGTATATGGACTCTGATCTTGGTTCCGACCAGGACATGTCCCTGGATCTGTTTCAGCACTGCCCTCAGCCAAGTCCCGACCCTATGTCTGGCTTCGACCTCTGCTCCAACCACTAGGCCTGACTACCGGAAGGCAGTGCCTGACACTTGTGATCTGTCTGAGGATGATGCTGTCATTGTAGTCGTGATTTGAGTTAGGGTTCTCTAAGGCAAAGAGTCTGTGCTCATGATCTTTGGCACTGAAGGTCCCTTTACAGGCGGGGGTCTAGACTTTCAAATCTATTGGGAATGTGCAATTCTCCCAGGCAACTCAGGCATTTTGAGTATCTGTTCAAAGCTGGGATAGCTCCCTTGAATGAGAAGCAGAATTTGAATCCAGGAGAACCAAAAAACAGTATACTAGATGAATAAAAGTTCTAACAACTAAAAGTTACAACAGGCAACCAAAAAATAAAATTACTAAGACTACACTATAAAACTAATTGTAAAAACTATTAGCTAAAGCCATTAAGAGGGCTTGGTGGTCTCTCAGACCATCAGGCTCCATCCCTAAGCTGGGAGGCAGTGAGAGAAACTGAACTGCCAGAGGCACATCTCATCCTTGTATGCCCTCAGAGTTGAATACAAGAACTGAAGAGCGCATGCATACCCTATGGGTACTGCTGGCATATGTGACGCACATCCATCTAATCTCTGGCATATGTGCCCCATCAGTGGAATATGCATGTGGACAATCACTCAAAGGAGAACAAATATTAAAAGGTCTCTGAAACTAGAGTCGTAGGAGTATTTTGCAGAAAATGTATCAGTTTTATCCATAAATAGCTATATGTTATCTATTCATTGTTAGGAATAAAATTATTTTCCTTCAAGAAGATCATTAAAAATTACATCCAAACCTTTCAAGAGAGTACAACAGAATTGTCCATTATACATTACTGCATTAATGCTTTAAATAAAATCCTCAACTTACCTCTTCATGCTCACCCATGATGTATCAAAAATCCCCATCAGTCGTAAAACACCCTCTAGTATATCTCTGATTATGTCAGGTGGCATTCGTAGTGACCGGATTTCTGACAAAGACTCTGGCTTTATATTTCCAACTGCTAATTTAGCTTCATTAACCAGTGGCTACAAAAAATAAAAATAACTGTTTTATCAACAGGAGACAACAGAACATTTATGTCCTCTCAGTTTTCACAGAATTTGGCTTTATGTTTCACCTTTAGCATTTTATTTTCTTCATTACATCCAACTTATCTTTTAAATTGGTATTAACTTTTCAAAAAGTTTAATTTTTAAAAGCTGAAGTAAACAGGTATTTACCTATAGCAAGAATTTAATTTCATGTTACACTGTACATTATAATCCTAACATACTCTCCATTTTTATTCAGCACAATCATCCAAAAATATTGTACAGCTATTAAAACTGAAACAATTTACTTATATTTTTGATCCCTTTTGCTGTTGGATACTTCAGTTTTATAAAGAATACATAATGAATCTTATTAAGGAAGATCTACACACCATGGGCCAAATTAAGGCTGTCCTTGAGTAGGTATATGGGAGTGGTGGACCACAAAAAGTCTTCTCTTCATATGCAGCTGCATCCGAAGCTAAGTACCAGCCACAATTGCAGCCCCCATGCACAGAGCCATAAAAGGAGCGAGGCTGAAGAAGCAGACTATTGCATCCTAAAGGATTACACATCTTGCACAACCTCCATATGCACCAGGGAGCATGAAAAGGGCTGCACCTGCAGAAGTTCTACACAACTCTCAATACAGGACTGTGCCTAACCAGCACAATCAAGCCCTAATGTATTTTTAGATTAAATAAAAGAATTAATCTGCCAGAATTGTTA
This sequence comes from Lepidochelys olivacea, assembly GCF_965140295.1. Taxonomy (NCBI): domain Eukaryota; kingdom Metazoa; phylum Chordata; order Testudines; family Cheloniidae; genus Lepidochelys; species Lepidochelys olivacea. Next base: position 35,081,183 of record NC_140411.1, on the reverse strand, counting down.
TCGTTCTCTAGTAGAATTTTTACAATGGCTTGGATGAAAAGCAGAGATCTCAATGACTGAAGAGATCTATTTCAAGTAATTATCTCCCAAAACATGCAAACTTAAGGGCTATAAAACCTTTCTACCAATCATACAACTACATCCCCACTACTCCACACCCCAGGTTGCACAACCTTAAAATACTTTTTATAAAATACAGTCTTAAAGTATAATAATAAAATGTTTTAGTTTAACATTAAGAATTAATTGTAAAATAATTCTCCATCCATATATCTCTGCTTTTTAAGCTAATTGCACCAACTCTATGGTATTATCACCTCCCCTAGGGATAATATATTTGGATCTTTAGAGGACAGTAATAATTCAGAAGTATTCAGTGATATCTGCAGGCTTTTGTGAAAAAGAATTGGTTACTCCCTTGTGGTTCTTCTAGATGTGTGTCCCTATGGGTGCTCCACTCTCAGTGCACTAGCACCGCCTGCGCCTTTGATCAGAGATTTCTCATAGCAGTGTCCTTTCAGCCCGTGCATACATGAGTCAGTCTCACACCCTGTCCCGTTGTTATACATCACTGTGTGGGCGAACCAAACTCAGTTCTTTCTCTACCGCAAAACTTGATAGCAAAAATTCCACAGCAGAGTGGAAGGAGGGCAGGTAGTGGACCACCTGTAGGGGGACACATCTCGAAAAACCACAGTTACTGGTGGGTGAGTAACCATTTCTTCTTCTTCTTCAAGGAGCATCCCTTTGGGTGTTCCACTCCAGGTGACTACTGACCAATACCCTCTAAGGCAGAGAAGGTTTCCAAGTCGAGTCCAGTGTGGAAAAAAGTACAGCCAAGCCCAACACAGTATCAGAAGCAGAGTCGTGAGTTATAGCATAGTATTTTGTGAATGTATGTATAGACACCCAAGTAAAGGCTTTACATATGTTAATAATGGGCATGTTCTTGAGGAAGGCCGTAGAAGTGGCAATGGATTTCGTAGCATGAATGCATATATTTGAAGGTGGCTGAATATTGTGAGACTCGTAACAAGAATTAATGCAGCCCGACATCCACTTGGAAAGCCTCTGGTTAGAGGCTCCTGACTCTTTTGATCTATCTGTTCGCAAGAAGAACAACCAGTGGGTCTTTCTGAAGGACTTCATCCTATCCAGATAGAAGAACCAGGGCTCTCCTGACACCAAGGGTGTGTAACAGTACCTCCTGGTTATCTAGATGAGGTTTGGGGTAGAAGACAGGCAGGTGAATGGACTGATTGATATGGAACTCAGAATAAACCTTAGGTAAGAATTTGGGGTGGAGCCACAGCGTGACCTTGTCCTTAAAAATACTGTGAAGGGGGGTTATGCCATCAGGGCCCCCATTTCTCCAACGCATCGTGCCGATGTGATGGCTATCAGGAATGTCATTTACACTGACAAATGGAGCAGCGAGCAGGTAGTCATTGGTTCAAACGGTGGTCCTGTGAGGCATTTAAAGGCCAGATTAAGGTCCCATACTGCAGTAGGGCGTTGGACTGGTGGATCAAGGTTTCCAAGCCCTCTGAGGAATCTCACTGTGGTTGGGTGGGAAGAGGCAGAATAATTCTCTACTGGGAGGTGGAAAGCCATGATGGCTGCTATGGCAAGCAAGTCTATCTGAGGGGTGCTCCATTGACGGAATATGTGGTGTAATATATTGGGGTCTATTTCCCACTCATGGTCTTGGAAAAAGTGCCTGCTGAGTGGATCTGTGGTCACATTCTGAACCCCTGGAAAATAGTCAGCTGTGATGAGTATCCGATTGCATATGTACCAATTCCAAAACTTGACAGCCTCAACACTTAGGGAGGGGGATCCTCCACTAGGGATGGAGAAGGAGGTATGACTGCTTCAGCCAGAGATGAAGAGAGGCTGGATGTAGGAGAAACATCTTCATGTGCTCTAGCTTCCTGATCCTCGAAGAATTCTTCTTGAGGGTCAGGTCTTCTGGAGGGAACAGGTGATGCAGGTTGCCCCTCTCTGTGGTGGGTGGTGCTGGATGCTCTGGAAAATTGCTGGTAATAGGCTGCCCAAGGGTTCCAATACAGCCAAGGAGGAGGTGCATAAGGCATAAGAGGAGGCACCCACAGGTGCTCAGACCAGCGAGATGTTAGTGGTAGTTGTGGGTCATGGGAAGTTGCAGGTTCACCTGAGGCTACTGGAAAGGGGCCTCTACAGGAGTGAGGGGGAGAACCATGAATTGACACTTGAGACACCAAGGCAAGGTCTTCATCAAAATCCTCTTCCTCAAGTTCACCCTGGAATGATGGAAAGCCTGGAGAGATTGAAAGTGAAACCGGCAATACCAGGCAAATCTCAGGTGTTTCTATGTTCTTGGTACTGACAGCACATCGGAGCTAAGCAGAGGAGAACTGGGCATGTGAGATACAGCCAGGTCCCAGGAAATTTCTGTGGTACCGAGAGTGTTATTGGTACTGAGCCTATAGTCTGCACTACAGTAATCACAGCCAAGGGCGCTGATGGTACTGTAGGTCTCCAGCACTTGGAAGTAAGTGCAGTCACTGACTGTACCAAAGGTCTCATGTACTCTGAAGAAAGTGCAGTCAGAGCCAAGCAGGCTTCTTTGGTACCAAGAAAGCAGAGGAAGATCTCTTCTTATTGCACTGGTCCCTCAATGGTACAGATGATCTCTCCAGGCCCAATGCTTTGCCATCTTTCGGTCTAGCCATGGCCTGGGTACCTGAGGAACCAGCATCCTCATGGGTATCTGATTGGAGAGCTGATGGCACCAGAGTAGATGAAGATATCGACAACGTGGGTTTTTTAGAGGCAGATTCTCTACCTGGTAAACCAGGGCACGTTCCTTTGAGGGCTTATCAGAGGAGTCCTGGCTCTTCCTCTTAGATGCCCTGGAGGCGTGTGTGACGGTGCCCCCTATAAGGCTTTATGGAAGTATGCTTATAAATTATATATGACATAACTGGAATATGTTTTATGCTACTTATGCCATGTAACACATCTCTGTAAAGGTTATGATCTACTAAATACATTCCTCCTATTTGTATGCATGTATCATTTTTGAACTTGAAGTTATGAATATTGGCTGTATACTTGTTTGATTTCTAAGTAACCTTTGTAAGGCATTTGGTCAGCTTCTTTAGAAATTTGCAAAGTTAAGTGCCCAATCAAGAAACACTTAAAGAACAATGGATCTTGGAACGTTCCAATCCACATAAGAGGTCTACTTGAGGATGTTCAAGGTAGCATGTGGACCATGGCTGCTACCTGTAGTTCTGAGTCATGCAAGGTTATGTGACTGGCCCATGTGACTCCAAAACTCCACATTGTAGCTGGGATTCTACACAGGGGTAGGAAGGGGTGTCCACCCACAAGAGAAAGTCTATTTAAACCCTGGGGAGACCCCTCCATTTTGTCTTCAGCTGGCTAAAGAGAGAGCCTCTCCACCCTCAAGGATACCTGAAAGAAACTGGAACAAAGAACAGTAACTACAGGGGGTGTGAGTGATTGCTGGACCTAGACTAGGGAGACTAGTCTGTAAAAGGAAGCTTACTGGGTGAGGATTTTATCTGTATTCAGTTTTATTACTGTATTAGACTTAGTCTAGCATGTTTTGTTTTATTTTATTTTACTTGGTAATTCACTTTGATCTGTCTGTTACTACTTGGAACCACTTAAATGCCCTGGCTGGGATGATTTAGTTGGGAATTGGTCCTGCTTCGAGCAGGGGGTTGGACTAGATGACCTTCAGGGGTCCCTTCCAACCCGGATATTCTATGATTCTATGAAAGGTGCAGAGGGCACTAGCACATCTAGACCGGAGCACCCAGAGGAACACTCGAAGAAGAACAGGAAGTTTTTATTGCTTTTTACCTCTTTTAGCACTGGAGACCAAAAACAGCTATTGGAGAATAATTTCATTCTTGTGCATTAACAGAATTATTTACAAAATTCCAATTAATTATACTTCTCCAAACCCACTTGTCATAAATATAAAGGGAAGGGTAAACCCCTTTGAAATCCCTCCTGGCCAGGGGAAAGCTCCTCTCACCTGTAAAGGGTTAAGAAGCTAAAGGTAACCTCGCTGGCACCTGACCAAAATGACCAATCAGGAGACAAGATACTTTCAAAAGCTGGGAGGAGGGAGAGAAACAAAGGGTCTGTGGGTCTGTCTATATTCTGTCTTGGCCGGGGATAGACCAGGAATGGAGTCTTAGAACTTTTAGTAAGTAATCTAGCTAGGTATGTGTTAGATTAGGATTTCTTTAAATGGCTGAGAAAAGAACTGTGCTGAATAGAATAACTATTTCTGTCTGTGTATCTTTTTTGTAACTTAAGGTTTTGCCTAGAGGGGTTCTCTATGTTTTGAATCTAATTACCCTGTAAGGTATCTACCATCCTGATTTTACAGGGGGGATTTCTTTATTTGTATTTACTTCTATTTTTATTAAAAGTCTTCTTGTAAGAAAACTGAATGCTTTTTCATTGTTCTCAGATCCAAGGGTTTGGGTCTGTGGTCACCTATGCAAATTGGTGAGGCTTTTCATCCACGATTTCCCAGGAAAGGGGGGGTGCAAGTGTTGGGAGGATTGTTCGTTGTTCTTAAGATCCAAGGGTCTGGGTCTGTAGTCACCTAGGCAAATTGGTGAGGCTTTTTACCAAACCTGGTGCAGGAAGTGGGGTGCAAGGTTTTGGGAAGTATTTTGGGGGGAAAGACGTGTCCAAACAGCTCTTCCCCAGTAACCAGTATTAGTTTGGTGGTGGTAGCGGCCAATCCAAGGACAAAGGGTGGAATACTTTGTACCTTGGGGAAGTTTTGACCTAAGCTGGTAAAGATAAGCTTAGGAGGTTTTTCAGGCAGGTCCCCACATCTGTACCCTAGAGTTCAGAGTGGGGGAGGAACCTTGACACCACTTAAGGCAGTAGGTTAGCACAAGGGTAGTGACTGAGGGCATGCTTTGGCCTGAGAAATCTTTATTGTGATAGACAGAAAATAAAACAGCTTGAGTCCAAAATCCCAGACTGATTGTCAGGGCTGGCAATTAGAGTATCCTGAACATATTTTTTAATATAAATCATTGAGAGAAAATAAATATGAAACCCCATGGTGATTTTTTTTTCAAATCTTGCAGATTAGAACTGCAGTCAAAGTCAAATAGGATCAGTTTTATCTATTCATTTTCCTTATCAGTTCTCACCTGAACCTCTTTTAGTTCATCTTCAATTTTTCTTTTTCTTTCTTCAATTTTTACAACTTCTTCTGCTATCTTGTGTTTAATTTTTTCCATTTCTGTCTTTTGCTCACTGGCATCCTGTAAGAAGAGAGATTATTCATGAGGGAACCCACTTTACTTTCCAAACTTGATTATGTGGTATTATTACACTTTTGATACTCATGTTTCTTTAAATCTTCATTTTAATTTGAAAATACATTTTAATTCGTATAGTATTGTTCATGCTAAAGTACTAAAAAAGACTTGACACTGAATTACTGTTTATAGTCCTGAGTCAGAAAGACACTTAAGTATGTTTAAATTTAAATGTGTTTAAGACTCACTGACTTCAATGGGACTTAAGCATGAATTTAACTGCTGTCCTGAAAATAGGAACATTTGCCTGAATTGGAGCCTATGTAAGCTAATACACATATTTTTTCAACAGGCTGGTAAGGAAAAAAAGAGAGATATTATTATTGTGGTCTATTTTAAAACATTTGAGAAGCGCTCAGATACTATGGTTGTGGAGGACATATAAATAAATAGATATGACCAAATTAAGGAAGTGTATACTGTAACTTGGACATCACGTTCGATTTGGACCTGTCTCTAGCTCCTCACATCCAGGCCACGTCTAAATCTTGCCAATTCTTTCCACATAACATCTCTAGGATAAGGCCTTTCACTTCCATCCAAAGAACTAAAACGCTCATTCATGCTCTGATCATCTTGCATCTCAAATATTGCAACATGCTTTTCTCTAGCCTTGACAAATTCAATCTTGCCCTGCACATGTTCATTCAGAATGTTGCTGCAAAGATGATTTTCATAATCTGCTACTTTGAACACATCACCTCTCTCTTTGCATCCTTCCACTGGCTCTCACTTCTCCACCACATCAAACATAAGCTACTTGTCTTCATTTTCAAAGTCCTCCACGGCACATCTCCACCCTACCAATCATCTTCCATTCACAACTGAGATGTTGATTCCTGCCTCCAATCGGTCCATGATGCCAGCCTCTTTCACCTACTTGTTCAATTTCAAACAAGCACCTTTGTGTTTTCTCCCATGCTGTCCCCCCATGTGTGGGTGGAGCTCCCCATAAACATCTGCAAATTCACCTCATTATCATCCTTCAAACCCTTCCTTAAAACTTTTCTTTTCTATGATGTCTAGTAAAAACATTTACAATGGTTAGATGGCTTGTGCTGTGACCACTGCTTAACGTGCTGACCAATACTGTCTCATTGTTTCCCTGAATTCCTTTGTCTGTCTATTGATATCCATCTGTTGTCTTTTGTCCCATGCTTAGACTATAAACTCTTTGGACACGGGATGTCTTTTTGTTCTGTGTTAGTGCAGCACCTAGAACAATGGAGTCCTGATGTATGAGTAGGGCACGTAGGCACTACATAATACAACTACTACTCAACAGTAACAACAGTAACATAGCCTAGAAGTGTTGAGCACACACAACTGTCATTGAAGTTCATGGGAGCTGACAGTGCTTAGCACCTTTGAAAATCAGGCCAATAATGTATAATACATGCACCCCACAAGTAGCAACAATAAATATGATAGCATGGGTTAATATGCAGGCCACATTTTGGAATGGAAGACTGAGCATAGAGAACAGGGCATAGGTCAAGAAGAAGAAAGGGGAACAAGTAGTGATCTGAAAGAGTTAGGGTAAATTGAACATAAAGAACCTGTTCAAAATTCTGGAAACTCCCTGGAAAAATAATCTACCCTACACTGCACAGAGAAAGAGATGGAAAGCCAAAGAGTGTTAACACCCAACTAGAGAACAATGGCGAAGGATACGTCCGCAAAGAAAGAGATCACTTTGGTGAGACTGGGGTAATCAAGGAGGCATAAGAAACGGAAGGTCAGAGGTTCATGTGGATTGGGAACACAGACATTCATATCTCCAGTTATGATTATGATTGAAAAGACAAATTCATGAGCATTAAGAGAAGCAAAGTTGATATATGAAGTGATATATGATTCCAGGAAGTGAGGCACTTGTACCCTGAGTTGAAGTGATAGCACAAAACAGTGGCTACGTATAAGCAGCAGAAATGAAGGATAAGATTTGTCTATTACAGCATTCAACCTGAAAGTATCTGCATTTACAGAGAGTTAGGTCACTAATATATTATAATGATATAGCATTAAGTCATCCAAGACTAGGTCAGTTGTTTCAAGCAATGCAAATGTGAATATATCACAGGTAATTAAAAAAAGAAGTCATAACCTCGGTCACACATCAAAATCACTGTTCAGAGAGAGCATCATTAGCATCTTGTGAGCATACATTAGAGCCCTCTGCACCAACTCAACTCCTTTTCAAGTTTCTTTAAAATATCAGAGGGACCTTATGCTTCTGGAGTGCTTCTTACAGGATGTTAACCTCAGAACAGTCAGTCCTGTTAGCACACCTTTGATATCACTGAGCATATCATGTTTCACTGCTTTTGGTTCCAACTCCTATTTTAGCCTTACCAAACATCATTCTGGAATGTATTAGCAGGAGTGTTGTAAGCACAAGAAGTAATTCTTTTGCTTACTCCATGCTGATTAGGCCTCAACTGGAGTACTGTGTCCAGTTCTGGGTGCCCCATTTCAGGAAAGATGTGGATAAACTGGAGAAAGTCCAAAGAAGAGCAATAAAAATTATTAAAGGTTTAGAAAACATGATCTCTGAGGGAAGATTGAAAAAATTGTGTTTGTTTAGTCTGGAGAAGAGAAGACTGAAGGGGGACATGAAAGGTTGTTACAAGGAGGAGGGAGAAAAATCAGAGTATAGGACAAGTAGCAATGGGCTTAAATTGCAGCAAGGGTAGTTTAGGCTGGACATTAGGAAAAACTTCCTGTCAAGGTAGCTAAACACTGGAATAAATTGCATAGGGAGGCTGTAGATTCTCCAGCACTGAAGATTTTTAAGAACAGGTTAGACAAATACCTGTCAGGGATGGTCTAGATAAGATTTACTCCTGCCTTGAGTGCCGGGTGGACTGGCCTGGAAGACCTCTCTAGGTCCCTTCTAGTCCTACAATTCTATGATTCTATGCCCTACAAGCATACAAGGGGATTTATGGATAGGGTAACAGCCAAGGAATTTCAAATGCCTTTTGGCTTCCAACAGTCTTCCAGCGGCCCTGGGTAATACTGGTAAAAGTTATCTTTGCTACAGGGAGCCAACACACATAGGTAATCCATCATCCTGGCTAACATTCAAGTACAATAGATACAGAATACATAAAAACCACAGAAGACTTGAGAAAATTTCCCTCAAATCTTCATGATTTCACAGATTCTATAGGATAAACATAATGTATGTAGCTGTATGGCCACGTATTTTGCAAGCCAAGTATTTTGAGGCTGCAGCCACCTGGTGGTCTACTATACATAGGAAATCTGTTCTCTTAGACCTCATTTACAGTTGGAAGTGTAATTTGTGCCTGATCTGCTCTCATTGAAATCAATGACAAAACTCCCGCTGATGCTGACCAGAGTAGGATCACCCCATTATAACCTTCTGTTTCTGATCTTCAGAGTCACATGTGTATCAAATACTAATATCCACTTTCCACATAAATTGGAAACCTTGCATTTAACTAGGTAAGTGTCACTAAAGAAAATGGAAAAGGAGTACTTGTGGCACCTTAGAGACTAACCAATTTATTTGAGCATGAGCTTTTGTGAGCTACAGCTCACTTCATCGGATGCATTGGTTAGTCTCTAAGGTGCCACAAGTACTCCTTTTCTTTTTGCAAAGACAGACTAACACGGGTGTTACTCTGAAACCTAAAGAAAATGGCTTCTTCAAAAAAAAGAGAGAGAGAGAGAGAGAGAGAGAGAGAGAGAGACTACCTCTAAGCCAAGGGCTAGCGGTTCAAAGAGTGGTCTAAAGAAATAAGCTTGTCTATTTAAAATCAGAAATCTCAGGAAACCCCTACTTTCAGCTAGATGCAAAAATGCCACAGAAGAAATTTACAGAACTTGGGCACTTAAAATACTACAGATAAAATAGTCGATCTGGTTGAAATTTTTTTGAAAATTTTAAATTTCATTCTCTGACCAACTCTATAAAGTAGAAGTTAGATACAGAAAGATCTGGAGGATCTATCAGTCTGAACTGCAGTAGTAAGTATCAGTCAGCTGCTAAATCCCTACTCTGCTTGGTAGACCCACACATGGATTAAATTCCCTTATAAATAATGTGTTAATCTCCTCAAGTTTCAAAGGTTCATGTAACTTCCTAAGCCAACTGCTCTGAAATATTTTCAGGTTTTTCAGCCCTCAATATGCAACTCCAGGCGTGGAAATCTGTAGAGACAATTTCACGTAGAAAAAAAAGTGGGGGAAGGGGGATTTTATTTTTTAAGATTCTGTTGTGACAATCAACATTACCTGCATAGACACTGTAATTTCTTGGAGCGCAGCATCAGCTTCATCTTGCTTAGTTTTGAGTAATATGCTTTGTTCTCCAGCTTTTCTGTTCAGTTCATCTACTAGGGCTTTGGCTTCATTCAGCTTAGACACTCCTGCCTACAAATACATATATATTTAAATGTGGTTAGCAACAATTAGTAGACAAAGATATCTTCACCGGAAAGAAAGTTTGGTACAGACAACCTTGGAAGGACTAAAAAGTGACCTATTTTGACAATGTTTCCATTCAGGAGTGCTGGGAACAATTTTTATATTGGGGGTGCTGATTATGGAAACTATGTATCTGGTGTTTGTTCAGCACCCCAGCACCCCTAGTTCTAGCACCAGTGGTTCCATTTTAAACTTAATTTAAATTTCTTTATGTTAAGGAGTACATATTCCTACCCTCACTCCCCTAAAATCTCAATCATTTCTCATTCAGGGGAAAAGAAACACACAATTGGCTTAATGACTGTTTCGTCATCAATAAATCAGGGTACATGAGCTATAACCAAGATAGGATTTGATTTAGTTACCACTAAAGTCAATGGCTCCACAGTACCCTGACCAGCATCTTGTGAGCTTTTACACTCCATTGTGCATGATTTTCTTAATGTATTTTCACCCCAGCTTCTCAAGGTAGATCAGTATTAGGACTCTCAATCTTAATGGTTTCCTTTCACTATAGTGAAAACCTGTAACCTAATACCAAAAGTAGTAAATGTAATTTTTAATAAAAAAACAATTATTGGGATTTAATCTGATTGCCATTAATTCAATTACATCTCAGGAGCTAGAATAATTATATTCTCTCTGAAGTAGGGTGACCAGACATCCCGTTTTTAAAGGGGCAGTCCCGTATTTAAGCCCTCCTGCAGGTGTCCCGACTTTTTCTTAAAAACAGGCAAACTGTCCAGTATTTTCTGTCTCCTCCCCATCAGTACTGGTAGGTCCTGCTGCTGGCCGGATCCCTGCTTGCCAGCCACTGGCCCAACAGTGGTGAGTGGAGGGGAGGGGTACAGTGACCAATGATGGGGGTGGGTGTGCAAGGCTGGTGGCGGGACAAAGATGCAGTGTGCAGGGTCGGCCACTCCCCATGCTGGTCCTTCAGCATAGCCCCTACTGTGTGCCGGTTCTCAGTCACCAGGGCCCCGCCCGAAGTCCCGTTTACAGCTGGCACTGCCTGTGCACTGCGAGCTGCGGTGGTTGGTGAGTGTGGGCCGGTTACGTCTCACCTCTGCTGCCCATCAGCCTTTCACGTGCTCCCCCTATCACTATCCTCTCCCGGATTTGCCTCTTTGCCCCACCCCCAACCCCGCTGCTCCTCAATATCCCCCACAGCAGGGCACATCCTGCTCCCAGCACTGTGCGGAAATGCTCAGCTCACCAACAGCCTGGCCAACAGGCTCCTTCCTTCCCCACTGCCTCTGGCTGGGACGGCACCCCGGGAAAGCCCAAGATCCTCTGGCCCAGGGCCCTGGCCAGGAGAATCCGAGCCCTGCATGTGCCAAAGCCCCGCACAGCGCTGGCACAGGAAAGCCTAGCCACCCTTCAGATAAGCTCTGGAGTGGCGGGGTGGGAAAAGCGATTTCCAGCCTGTTCATGCCCCAAACCTGCAGGCTCCACAGCAGCCCCCAAGGCAGGGGCTTAGCACCCTCTTCACCTGCCCCCAGGGAGCATGGGGCTGCTCCATCCCCTAGACACCCTCTTCTGCTGAGTCACCTCTCTGGTCAGGTTCACTGAAGCCCCTGCAACCAGGTTCCCTGGGCCTTGATGCGCAGTGCATCCTTAGGACTTAACCCCTTCCTGCCTGTGCTGTAGCCAGGGGACAGGAGGCGGCTTGGTTATGTCAGTGGCCAGCAGCAGCCTGGAGGTGTTAGCTGTCTTTTGACACTGTGGGCAGGAAGGGACCAGCTGCTTCCAGCTACACAGGAGTGGTGGGGGTGGCAGAAGAGATAAGCTCTGCAAAAACACAGATCACAAATATGGAAATATTTTGCCAACTCATAAGTAGAAAATGTTATTAATTACATACCTGCAAATGGCTTTGCCTTTTGAGCAACTCTGCTCTTTTGCTGCTATTGATGGCACTATACACACGCAGGAAAGTCATGTATCTGCTTGGAGTTGCTCCATATGCTTTACTTGACTCATGGATCACCAGAAAAGACTTCAAAAAATCAGAATCACCTATACAGCAAAATACATTATTTACGAAACAGCTTTATCATTCCTACTGCACCCAGAATAATTTAGGATGAGCAATGTGATACACTTTTAAAATCATGAATTGAGGACATACACAGTATCTAAAAAGGCAGAGTTTTGCAGGGTTCCATGAGAGAAACGAAATAGCATTCCACTCTAAAGATTTGCCCTTCAGAAAGCAACACTCTGTTCTTGTTTTAAAGCCATAAAAGTTTTATACAGAATTGAAAAAGCATATGAGCATTGCCAGAATTAGTTCCACATCACTGAGGGCTCGATCCTAAGAGATGCTGAGTACCTTCATTTCCCACTGATGTCAACAGAACTTGAAGGTGCTCAGAAGCTTGCAGAACCTAGGCTTGAGTGCTTTTGGTGTCACTGGTGCTGCATACAATACATATTTTTTCTGGTCATTACAGCTTCTACAGCTTGCTAAATGGAATTTTTGTAAATGAACTCAAGAAGACATGAAATAAGCTATGCAACACTACAAACAAGAAAAAAACACTAAGATATGTATACGTGAAGGAATGTCTGGAAGCAGCATCAAGGTAAACATATAAAAGTGTCTAGAATTATGAGTCGTTGGGGACCCTAACCCTATAATCAGAGTATCACTTCAAAGGTTTCAGTATTTTTATATTAAGAAGTGAGGCAACATAAGAAATCTAGCAGGAAGCATTTAACATTTGGTTTTCTCCTTATCACTAGGATTTCTGCATATAATCTTATTTAAAATTATGTTTTTATATAGTAATTTGAAAAAAAATCATTTTTCAAACCAGGATGAGTGTTGATTTTGTGATTTAGACTACTCTTGCTACAGTTTTTTTTAATGAATAAATGTCCAGTTTTAGCACATAATCTGATCTAATCACTTAATAATTTCCTGTTCTGAAAACACATTGTATTATTTTTAACTATTACAGACAGTTCTAATTAATCTTTCTATTTCTTATATTGTTACCCTGTTCCTCCTTTTTCTCTTCCTCTCAACTCTCTAGTCTCTCTCTCTCTCTCTCATTCTCTCTCTCTCTCTCAACTCTTTACCACCAGACACTTTCCTCTCACTCCTCTATCTCATCCACTGTATGACTTCAATTCTTATTTGTACGGCGGTGGCTTACAAATTTACATCTTCACTCAATTCATTCCATTCTGGCAAAGCGAACACCAATCAGCTTTCTGACGTACAATCGCGGCTGTTCTACTGCTCAACAAGCTTTACAACCTCAACATACAAACTATTAGTTCTCATACTTCCCAAATCCTGTCCTCTTCCTGCCTTCTTCAAAGCTGTCTACAAAACCACCATCCTTCCCATTATCCAGGCTCACTCCCTTCTATTCTCACAAACCTGGTTGTCATTACCATTCCTTTATCTACAAGAGATTTAAAATCTGATCCTTTCTCACTAAATGCCAACGTGACAGCTGAAGTGCGTACGTCCTTCTCTCTGAACTCTCCATTTCCCATCTTAGTCCCATTCCAGTATACGTGGTCATGAAGCAGCTTAACTGACTTTCTATTTTCTGCTTCCGCCATCTCACACTTCTTGAATTCCTCCACTATTTTCCCCTTTGTCCACCTACTCAAGTTTAAGATCTTCATTCTCACCTTCAAGGTTCTAAGAAACACCCACCCTACCCTACCTATGTCTCTCTTCATCTCAACTCCTTGCACCACTTGTGATGTTAGAGTCACCATCCTCTGTGTTTCTTTCTCCAGCACCATTCCCACACTGTATATCCGATGCCAATCCTGAAATTAATTGTGCAGGGGTGCTCTGCTCTTGTAGAGCCTCACTGAAATGAATGGAGCCCTTCTTACGAACAGGAGTCTGCCTGTTCCTAGATCTACTTGCAGAATCCAGACCATTATTTGTGCCTTGTACAACACTGAGCAAATTAATTAACATAAATGAATAAATAAATAAATAGACAAACGAACAATAATAAAATAATCATGTTAAAAACACAACTTTAATCAAATTCACCAAAATATTACCAGAATATTTTTTCTTAGGTTCTTTATGTGCTCTACCAGTCTTTTCCTGTTCATCCAACTCAGCAAATAACATTTCAGGTATCTAAAATAAAAAGCATTTTTCGTCAAAAAGTGAATATATCAAACTTTCAAGTAAAGATAAAAGCAAACAAACTATTAATAAAATGGCAACATCAGTTATAAATGTAAAAAGGATTTGAAAACAGCAGCTTTGTTCAAGAGCCCTTTACTGAATAATAAATAATTATTATTGATAATAATAATAATTAATAATACATTAATATCAGTTATTAGTACTGATTCCCTGTTCTCTCAAGCAGAACAATCTTTCACCAACTCTAAGGAAACAGCAGATAATACCTTTACAATTATATAAATACCAAGGAAGTATCAAGGTACACAGCCTTATTATAAAATTCAACATGAATTCAGAAGACCTAATAAAATGCCTTGTTTAAGGAGGCACCAGGGAAATAAGCTTCCCTCATGCAGTGCAAACTTTCTTAACCTTGATCTACAGTAAGATTTTCAAGTCTTACTACACTGTCACTGTTGATCTCATGAATTTCACAATGGTAGACAATAAACACTATATGGAAATATGACTACAGGACCAAATCCTGGGTCCTTATTCAATCCACACGGAAGCAAATCCTACTGAGGTCACAAAAATATCCTTAAAAACATTTTTCAAACCTAGACAACTACAATTTGATCAAAAAACTTTGTTTCATCGAAGCCGAAACATTTTGCAGAGACATACAGACTCTGACAATGTTTTTGTCTGGAAAGTTTTTGAGGTCCAGGACCCTGATAATTTCTGATCCAGAAAGGTATGAAAAAGAGAGAGACCTGAACCAAAAATTTGAGGTTTCTTTAATCTGAAAACAGCTGTTTGACACAATTCTGTTTCACAAAAACATTCAAAAACTTTTGGTTTTGTTTCAATGAGGAACAAAAACACATTTTGAAACCTCAGAAGTCACAAAACAGAACTGTCATCCTCTGGCAGCTCTACATACAGTCCTATATATCTTTCTCAGAATGATGCCACTAACATTCTGACATAGGGATAGCTTGCTGCTACAAGGTGCTCAGTTCCCTGGCCTCAGTCCAGCAAAGCACTTAAGCATGTGCATAATCCCACTAAAATCAAAACTTAAATTCTGTGTTTGATCAAAGGAAGAGTGATCAGCCAATAGAGAGATATTAACATGTTACTGTTGGTGAATTATCAAATCATAATAATATTTAACATTTCTAAAGCACTTTCTATTTTTAAAGCACTGTACGAACATTAACTAAGAAAGCAAAATATGTCAGAAGTTCCTTAAACACTTTAACTAAAACCAACTTTGCGTCTCTTTTTTAGAGCTGATTTGGCATTGAGTCATTTAACATGAACAGATGGCATTTTCCGCATGCAACACTTTTGAATTACTGATAATCTCAACAAAGAAATCTTATTCAAACATGATGCAAGGGAAGTACGTTGGACTGAAAAAATGTGATTGCTAGCTTTCCTTAGTTTTATAAAAAACTGAATATTTGGCTAAGAGAAGATTACATCAGCATGACAATTTGGTCTGATAAAGAAGCAAAAAATAACCTAATGGAACAGGAGAGAAAGCAGTACAATGACATTTACAAAATAAATGAATTAATGCTCACTTTTAAATTTTGCTTTGTTTGTCTTCTATACTTACCTTTTTCATGCTGCTTTCAGACCAGCTTTCCATCCATAACACCTGACATTTTTTATGCAGTGCTGGATTACTCTCACAATTTATTGTGAAATTTAAATTGGTAGAATCCATAATCAAGACAATGTGCAGGTTCTGCTGAATCCCTAAAGGAAATACAACATATTAAAATATTAAGCCAATTGAATTCTAACTACCCAATGACAAATTTATTGTAGATCC
Source organism: Lepidochelys olivacea (assembly GCF_965140295.1). Lineage (NCBI taxonomy): Eukaryota > Metazoa > Chordata > Testudines > Cheloniidae > Lepidochelys > Lepidochelys olivacea. The sequence goes on along the minus strand of NC_140411.1, from coordinate 35,065,384 downwards.
AATACTGTATAATTTTTGACTATCCTTCATACATTGTATCACAGACCTATTTCCAGAAAGAGACAATAACAATAAAAATAATTAAGGGATACCATTATCTTAAAATGTAACCAATTCTAAAACAAGTCAGAAGTAATGTTAGTGCCCTGGAGTCGGCCTGCCAATTTCTGTGTTTTTTCAATCATGCTTTCCAATTGTACTTCCTTGTTTCTATGTTCTATGGGTGAAAGACCCACACAAGCTAATAACTAAAGCCCCTATCTTGCAAACATTAACTTCATTACAACTGCTCACTCATGTCTGGAAAGTTCTTCATGTGCATAAGTGTTTGTAAGATTGGAGTTAACTGACTGTAGAAGGGAAACATTGGAATGTGCTATCAAATGCACAAAATAAACAAACTGAAAAGAGAGACAAACATCTTCTTTCCTATAATCACTTTCAGTTATAGGATTCTTAGATGCTATTTGAAACCATGAGTATGAACGCAATTTCAGACAGAATGTGATTTTTATGTTGTGTTCCTTTAATTAAACCAAAGTATTGATTGTTCCTTACTGTTTTTTAAATAACTGCATGATTCAAAATGTACTCGAAAAGTAACACCCCTTTGCATATTTTATTATTTACTCATTTTGATAACCTTTCATAACTAATCAATTACAAATTATGTAGTCCAATTCACTTACTATATGTAAAATAGTTGAAGACTGGTCCTGTAAATCCATCTTGGGAAGCTTGATCCTTCAGAGGAGACAGTAATGGTTCTAATTCTTCTATAGTGTACAGTCCAGGAACCTCACCTATGTCAGGAACAGTTTCAATCAGTTTTAAAATGTGTAAAATGAATTAATCAAAATAAAATTGATAAAATACCTCTGAACATTTTGTTTGGTGAATTTGGATAATACAGAATCTATCTACATATCAGCATACTTATATGACCTTCCTTTTCAAAACAACAAAACCGGTACTGTTCACAATCTCATTTTGAATGAAGCACCCAGTATTGCTTGCATCACTGAGACATGATTCAGTGCTTCTTCCAATCGTAACCACAGAAAATAGAAAGAAGAGGCAGAATACAAATCCTGTTTCTCTCTAGCTCAGATACAGAAGACGCTCCACTTCAGAAACAAAAATATTTGAGTGCATACATATGATCTGTGCGCCAAAGGACAAGAGAAACTTAGGTTTCAGAGTAGCAGCCGTGTTAGTCTGTATCTGCAAAAAGAAAAGGAGTACTTGTGGCACCTTAGAGACTAACCAATTTATTTGAGCATAAGCTTTCGTGAGCTACTGCTCACTTCATCGGATGCATGAAGTGGAAAATTCAGTGGGGATATTTATATACACAGAGAACATGAAATAATGGGTGTTACCATACACACTGTAACAAGAGTGATCAGGTAAGGTGAGCTATTACCAGCAGGAGAGTGGGGGTGGGGGTGGGGGGCTTTTGTAGTGATAATCAAGGTGGGCCATTTCCAGAGAAACTTAGGAATTCTAGTGGTATACAGGCCTCCAGATAGAAACCCTGTCAACTGCAGAAACTTAGAACTACTGCCCTGCGTGGTACAAGAATGAGACATTACTTACCTGATAATTCTCTTTTTGTTAGCAGCTTCTCTCCTTCATCACAAATGGGTAATAGCTCCACAAATGGAGAGAATTAAGAGACAGTCTAAAGATGTTGCTGGAGGCCCCAGGAGTAAGCCCTGCCCTTCAACTCAGAACGAGAGTTCTTCTCAACATGATGAAACATCCCAGCATACAGATTATTAGCATTAAGATAAAAAATTTAAATTATATTGATCAACCTTAAGGCAATGATATGTTTAAAGGCAATGATATGTTTAAATCTTCCTTTAGAGAAACATTTCAATTTATTACAAATTGTTTTCTGATCATTTGCCACACTACCAGGATGGGTTGAATAAGGAGAGAAGCTACTAGCAGAAAGAAAATTATCAGGTGAAAAATTTCTCATTCTGTTACACAGCTTCTCTCATTCATAATGAGTGGGTCTCAGAATTCAGGGAGGAAGAGGATGGGAGGAAAATGAAGAATTTTAATTATTATTACAGTAGATAATATGTAGAAATGGACGTTCCACTTATAAAAAGCAAAAGCTTTGTAATTTAAGGAATTATTTGGGAACCAACCCAGTAGCACTTTTCCTACCAAAGGATGCATTTGCAGAGGAATTGGAATCTACTTTACAGATGTTCCTCAAATGAGTAGGGCCCTTCCAAATTCACAGTCCATTTTGGTCAATTTCACCGTTACAGGATTTTAAAAATCATAAATTTCATGATTTCAGCTATTTAAATCTGAAATTTCACAGTGTTGTAATTGTAGGGATCCTGACCTGAAAAAAGAATGGGGGGGGGTCACAAGGTTATTGTAGGGGGAGTTGCAGTACTGCTACCCTTACTTCTGCGCTGTTGTGGGCGGAGGCACTGCTTTCAGAGCGGGGCAGCTGGAGAGCGGCAGCTGCTGGCCGGGAGCCTAGCTCCGAAGGCAGAGCAGCCACCAGCAGCACAGAAGTAAGGATGGCATGGTATGGTATTGCCACCCTGACTTCTGCACTGCTACTGCTGCGGCTCTGCCTTCCGAGCTGAGCACCCAGCCAACAGCTACCATCCTCCAGCTGCCTACCTCTGAAGGCAGCAAAGTAAAGATGGCAATACCACGACCCCCCCAAAAATAACCTTGCCATTCCCCTGCAGCACCCTTTTGGGTCAGGACTCTCAATCTGAGAAATGTTGGTCTCCCTGTGAAATCTGTATACTGTAGGGTAAAAGTACACAAGAGATCAGAACAGATTTCACGGGGGGAAGACCAGATTTCAGTCCGTGACACGTTTTTCATGGCTGTGAATTTGGTAGGGCCCTACAAATGAGGCTCAGACTTTTTCTTTCTACAATGCCATTAAGTATGTTGTAGAGCAGAGGTTCTCAAACTGTGGTCCATGGACCACCAGTGGTCCGCGAGCTCCATTCAGGTAGTCTGCGGATAGCTCCCTCTAAGGTGCGCGCCTAGGCAGTCGCACACAAGAGAATGAAGGACCACCCACCTAATTAGTGGAGCCGCACAGGCGTCGCTCCACTAATTAGGTGCCTGGACCCTGGAGAAGATGCACATGTAAGGTGAGGTGGTGCCCTTGGGAGGAATAGGAGGTAGGTGAGAGGGGGCAGTGGGGTGAGAAGTGAGGGTGGGGGAAATTTGGGATGTGCAGGGCTGCAGCAGCCAGAGAAAGAGGCTGCGGCTGCTGGGGAGAGACAGCCCTCTTTCCCAGCCTCAGCTCTGTGGCTGCTGCAGTGGGGAAGAGAGGGCACATCCATTGCATTAGAAAAACTACTGATATTAAAATATGAGTTGTGTGCTTTTATTTGTAGAACAAAAAAAGTTAATTATTATTACAGTTTATTTATATAGCGCTTTTATCTAAAGAGCTTTACAACAGTTAGCTAACAGTACAAACAACATTTGGAAAGATCATTAAGTGGTCCCCCGAGACCCCCCAGCAATTTTCAAGTGGTCCATGAAAAAAAAAGTTTGACAACCACTGCTGTAGAGGGAACTTTGATTACCTCCATTAATAGTTTCCCAGATGCTTAATATGGCAACTTCTGCAAGATTTTAACATCTTGCCTGCAGCAACTCTGAGGCCCTAAGGCCCTGGGCATTTTGGATGGAATTAGATGAATAGGGTACGACTGACCTGCGTACCCTGAATGTTTGAACGGAAAAATTCTTACTAATAATTTCCTTTCTGCTAGCCGTGTTCTGGGCTGCTCTCCTCTCTCTGCATCTCAAGGAGGTGGATCAGCATTTTGTACATTAGACCAAGAAAGACAGTCAAATAGTAACGTCTCCACTTAATATCTGACTCATGAGCCATTCGGGGCGGAAAGAATTGTGATAGACACTGCTAGCAGAAAGGAAATTATTGGTAAGAAATTTCCATTCTGCATCTCCCACAATTCTAGACACCTTGGAAGTAGCAAGCCGTGAACAGATGTAGGGAGGGATACGAAACAAAAGTTTGGTAGGAAGGAAGTACTAACCCCCTCTCCCCTGTTTGGTCAACTCATTCAAGTCTGTATTATTTCTGCCCACCGCCTGCTGCAACTTCCTGCCAAAGGAGGTCTCTGCAGAAGACAGGTCCATCTTGTCATGCTCAATGAAGGTGTCAGCTGTAGACCAAGTAGCTTGCTGCCATTCCAGTCCGACCCAGCGCACCCCCTTGGATGCAGGCATAGTATTGCCGATGAACCCTTACTTGATTTTCCCTTGACCAGGATATCAACAAGTCCAAACAGCCAGTTAAGTGCTAAAGAGCACCTCCTTGTGGTGGGTCTCCTTTACTAATGGAGAAACCGAAATAGAAGATAAACAAAACTTACACCCCAACATTCCAGCATGCCGACTAGGTCATTCTTAATTCATGTCCCCTTCTGAGTCCAGTGTTCACCTCTACTCAGGCTTTTCCTCCAAGGTTCTCTTAGTTCCAGTCTCTGCCCCTGATGTTATGCCTCTTGCCCCTACTGGAGTACTTCCTCCTCTGGAGTCTGAGGTCCAGAGAGGTCTCTCCACTGCAACTCTTCTCCAGGGGCAGAGGGTAATCCTTTACAGGCTGGGCTTCTATCCAGTATCTCAGGGACTTCTGACTGAGACCAGGTCCTCTTGAATGCCTGCTGGCTGCAGCCCACTATCTAGGAGGCTGCCCTCTCCAGGAGCTCCTCTTACAGGCTTCCAGTCCTGGTAGGTACCCTAGAGACCTGACCTTCTGGATTCCCTGTTCAGGCTCTGGTTTCACTTGGGAGCTCCCCTCTACATGAGGCTCCTGTCTCCCTTTGGACTTCCCTCTAAGGCCTTGTCTATACTACACAGTTTTGTCGACAAAAGTCACCTTTCATTGACGAAACAGTGGTGGTGTACATACTGAAATGCTCCTCCTGCCGATGTAACTCCCCTGTTTGCCAACTTAATAAAACCACCTGGATGAGCAGCACAGAGCTTTTTGCAACACAGTTAGAGCAGTGCAGCATCAGTGTAGATATGAGTTATGTTATGTTATGTTAGTGTTGCACTAAGTGGCTTCCAGGAGGCATCCCACAGTGCCCATCCTGACCACTCTGGTCAGTACTTTGAATTCCACTGCCCTGAAAGTACTCAGGTATGCGCTCCTCCCCCATTTAAAGGCATGGGAATTTTTGAAATTCCTCTTCCTGTTTCCTTGGTGTGCACAGTTCACACAGCATCTTCCCAGCTGACCATGCTGGCTTTCTGCAGCAGATGCTCTCCCGCATGGAGCACACTGGAGCTGTTGGGTATGCTGTGTTTATGGGGAGAAGAGGCTGTGCAGTCTCAGCTTCACTCCAGCCGTAGGATACCTATGGGCTGATTGCTAGTGGCGTGCAGGAGAAGGGGCACGAGAGGGACATACAGCAGTGTCATGCCAAGACCAAGAAGTTTAGGCAGGTGTATCAGAAGACAAGGGAGGCCAACCGTTGCTCTGGTGCAGCACCGAAGACATGCCATTTCTATAAGGAGCTGCATGTCATCCTCGGCAGCAACCCCACCTCCACTGCCAAGAGCCCCATGGACACTTCAGCCAGCGACTAGAGGCAGCAGCCAGTGGACCCAACCTCAGTGACGAAGTGGTGGACGAGGAAGTGGAGCTGAAGGACAATGTGGAGCAAATAGCAAGGTCGTCTGGTGGTGCGATGAGTTAGGACCTCTTTTCCAGGTCAGAGGTGCCTAGCCAATCCCAGTACTCCAGTTCTGGTGCACAGGATGCAGGAGAGGGAAACTCCGGTAAGTGCTCACTTTGCTTTGGTGAGAGGAGTTTGAGCTCTCATGTATTTTGTTATATGGTAGAGGAAGGATAAGGGACGGAAAGTAACAACAGAGCCTGTCCATTTACCCTGTGGGTCCATGGAGGAAAAGTTTGTTAATGTTGGTGGGGATGTTCCTGGAATCCTCTGTAGTGATGTCTAGGAAACTTTCCAGTAGGTATTCTGCAATCCTCTGTCGAAGGTTCCTTAGCAGAGGGTTCTTGTTTCTCCCCCCATTATAGGACACTTTGCTGCGTCACCCAGCAATTATTTCTGCATGGACCAGCACACAGGCGAGCAGCATACAGAGCTGATCTAAAGCCACACACGTGCAGAAGATGCCCCCTTGCATCCTAGGTTACCCTTAGAAGTGAGATATTGGGTTCAATTAACCTATACTGTGGAAAAGGGTACCTATATTCAGAATAGTCTCCCTAGCCGCTTGTAGTAACCCCCTTCGTGAACCACATTTTGTCCATTCTTGCCTATTGCCCCTTGCCACCACCATCACCCCTGAACTCACCATATTTGGAACTCGTGCCAACCTGTGTGCTAGCCCAGGGACAGTGAGAAAGAGGTGTGTGTAACTTTTGTGATTCACAGCTGTGGGTGCACTTACAATACTGTTTCTGTTCTTTGTTTCTTTGGTCAGGAGGATATGTTTTGTGAAGTGCTACAGTCAACAGAGACAGCATATAAAGAAACAAGAGCATTAAGGGAGACAATTACTGAAAAACCTGAGACTGGATAGCCTGGAAAGGACTCAGGGGCAGGAGCCGATGATAATGCTCCTGCAGGGCCAGATAGAGATGATGAAGTCCCCCATTACCTTGCAATCTGAGCACATCCATGCATGACTCCCTGTAACAGGGTGGTTATCCGCTCCTGCCCTCTAGGGCTTAAAAGCCAGCCCTGGGAGAGAGCCAGGGCTGAGGGCAAGAAAAGTTAGGCAGATTGGGGAAATGGCCGTAGCTAGGCCATACCCCAATCAGGACGCAGCTGGGCCTATAAAGGGGCTGCTAGGCTGAAGCTTAGAGTCTCTCTCTGCGTTCAGAGGGGGAAGGGCCTGGCTGCAGGGACCTGAGGGAATACCTAGATTGGAGCAGGGCTGAGGGGCAAAGGCCTTGGGAGCAGGGGAGCTCTGGCCTGGAAATAGGGCCTATTAAGTACTGGAGTTGCTAGGGGCAGCCCATGGGTAGACAGAGGCAGCAGGTCCAAACCCCCTCGCCTGTGGTGAGTGGCTGATACACTGCAGTCTGCCCTGGGGAGCGGGACTAAGCGATGACTGGCAGTAGCCAAGACTGAGGCGAGGTGGGGGTAGTGGGTGGGGGTTCCCCGGGGAGGGGAGACCCTCAGGGATTGTTGGGGTTTACTGCCAGGGAGCAGCACCCCAGTGGGAGGAGGCACCGGGTCCTGGGAGGGACTGGGGCTGGTGGTAAGGCCGATCACCAGATGGCAGAGGGCGCTCCAGAGGCTGACGAGCTAATTCCCAAGGACAACCAGCAGGAGGTGCCGCCAGGTGAGTCCGGCTCTATTACACTCCCCTGCAGCCACTAAAGAACTCCAGTCCATGCCCTCCCCAAACTCCCCCACCGAAGCCCTCGCAGTGTCCCGTGCACTCCACACCTAGGGACTGGTTTCCCAACAAAAGCTGGAGTTACAGCTGTGAGAGCCCTGTGAAACTGTTCCTCATTGTCATGTCCCGTTTGACCAAAAAATTGTGTTTTGTCCTGTTATTAAAGCAACTTATGATTGTCAACATAAGTCAACTTAACTCTGTAACGTAGACATGGCCTAACTGAGCTTGGGTAACCTTTATTAAGTCCAGGTACTTGTTGACTAATCAGCCAGCTGGGACAGTCAATTACACCTCTGTGAGGCATTCATAAGACAGTCACAGGCAGACTGACCCTAGCTCCCCATAAAGCGCAGTTGCCCAGAGACATGGCCACTTTGCAAATTTTCAAAGTGGATGCCCTTTCTCATTCCCCCCATGAGGCTGCTAAGGATCTCATGGAGTGTGCCTTGATACCTTCTCAGACAGGACGATGATGATATGTAGGCTTCCACAATACATAAGTCTAATCCATCTAGTGATGCAGGACTTGGAAACTCTGAATCCCTGCAATTTCATTTGGAAGGATACAAACAGGGAGCCCGATCTTCTCGTGGATTCTGTATGCTTGAGATAGCTTTTCAACCTCTTCTGACCTCTAAGGTGTGCCACACCTTGTGAAGTATTTTGCCTCTTTGTATTCATAAAATTCGTGAACAGGTCGGTTGAAGGGAGACTGAACGTCTGAATGATGAGATAGAAAACCTTCTGATTCAGGCACCACTTGGCGTTCTTGAACCTGTGCCTTCTGAGCCAGTCTGCTTTTTGGTTCAGCTCCCCTTTGATGTGGATCACTCTGAAAGAAAGGAGGAGCATTCCATCTGTCTCATTATTTACACTGCTTCCACAAGGAGCACCAGACTCTAGTTCCCACTTTAGTTGTTTAAATATGTGACTATTGTTGTGTTATTTGATTGAACCCAGGATATGGTTCCCCCTTAGGTTGGGCTGCAATCTTCACAGAGCTAACTTGATCGCTCTAAACTCTAGGATGTTTACACTGTGAGCCTTTTCCTCCTCACTCCAGAGGCCCTGGGCTGTTTGGGTCTCCAAGTAAGCTCCCCAGCCCTCCAGGCTGGCATTGGATGTGAGGACTAAAAGATCTGGAAGGCACATAGGCATGCCTTTCAAGATATTGTTGTGGGTTGATCAACATTGTAAAGAGTTGAACATCTGTATTAGAACTCCTACTTGATTGTTCATGTGTCCAGGGAGTGATGCCACACCTTCAGTATGAAGGCTGGAAGACTTCTGATTTGTGATTGTGCCCATGGAGTGATCCCCATGCAGGATAGCTGAAGTCCTAGCAGTTGGGAGGCATAGTGCTACAATAGGCCTCCTGCAGCTCTGGGGAAGAAAATAAATTCCTGGATGGAACTAGAGAACTTTTCTTGGTAATGATGATGAAACCATGTGCCTAGGGGAGATTCAGTATTTGAGACATGGTCCTCTGTGCTGCTGACTGTGATGGAGTTCTAATCAAGATGTCATCCAGGAAGTGTATAGGTGAGTTCCCTGTGACCTGTGTCTGGCTATTATCAGCACCAATATTTTTGTAAAAAACCTGGAGGCTGAGTGAGGACAGGCCAAACAGGAGTACTGTTCAGTACTGATAATGTTTCCTGAGGTAGGAAAACCTCAGAAGTCTGCAGTGGCATGGGTCTGTTGAGGATATGATGGTATACGTCCATTACATTTACTGAAGTCAGGAAGGTCCCCCAGGACAGGGATGACATCCTAGAGGCCAGGGTCTCCATCTGAAACTTCATTTTCTTCATCCACTTTTTGAGGGTCACCTTCTGGATATGGGAAGGAAAAAGAGTGTTCATCCAGATGTCACTATTGACTTTGGCTCCACTTTAATGGAGGTCTCCCTACCACGTTTGTAGTTGACATCTTAATGGATGCTGTGATAAATGAAGTGAGGGTAGTTCCCGTTTATGGACACCCAGTCAGCAAATTAGCTATAAAATTCCTCTTCATAGCTGTTCTCTACTTGCTTTACCTGTAAAGGGTTAACAAGCCCACAGGTAAAAGAAAAGGAAGTGGACACCGGACCAAAAGGGCCAATGGGAAAGTAGAACTTTTTTAAAATTGGGGAAAAAACTTTCCCTTTCTCTGTCCTTCTCCGGAGAAGGAGACATGGACCACCAATGCTATAAGCAGGAATGCTGTGTAAGGCTTGAACCAGTATGAAAATTCATCAGATCATACATAGAATTACTTATTGAAACCCCCCAAATATGTAAGTAAATTAGGAATGTTTAGCTAGATGCAATCAGGTTTACTTCTTTATTTTGGCTTGTGGATCTTCCCTGTGCTAACCCCAGATGCTTTTGTTTGCTTGTAACTTTTGAGCTGGACCCCAAGAAAGCTATTTTTGGTACTTAATTTTTGGAATTGCTCTTTTAAAATCTAGCAAAAGCCTAAGTTACAGATGTATTTTCTTCCTTTCTGTTTCTTATAAAATTTACCTTTTTTAAGAACTGGATTGGATTTTTGGTGTCCTAGGAGGTTTGTGAATGTTGTTTGATTAGCTGTTGCTACCAGCTAATTTCCTTTGTTTTCTATCTCAGCTCTTCCCCAGAGGTGGGTGAAAGGGCTTAAGGGTACCCCACAAGGAGGAATTCCCAAGTGCTCCTTTCTGGGTTCAAAGGGGTTTTTTTTGCATTTGGGTGGTGGCAGTGTTTACCAAGCCAAGGTCAGAGAAAGCTGTAACCCTGCGAGTTTAATATAGGCCTGGAGTGGCAAGTATTAATTTTTAAAATCCTTGCGGGCCTCCACCTTTTGCACTCCAAGTGCCAGAGTGGGGATTCAGCCTTGACAGATACAGTGAGGCTACTGGCTTCCAGCTCAGTAGCTGAAATGTGGATACTCACTCTAAGCAGGTCCTATGCACAGCTAAGTTTACAAGCTCCCTCCTTTTTGGAGAAAAGCTGGATAAGATGGTGGCTGACAATGTGGAAGAATCCAAACAGTCTTGTCCCTTCCCCACTAAGGGCCGTGAGGAGAGAATACAGACAAGCCATCACACAGAGGCACTCCTTTCACTCCTTATCCTCACAGAGGCACCAGTGAAGGGACAACAGATTCCCTAATGGAAAGCATTGGAATCAAGGTTGAGGGAGAAAGTCCACAGGAACCTTAGCTCCCGGCCCCATTCCACTTTATGACAGAGATCACATAGGCCTCCTCTCAGAGCTGATGGTAAGGGGCAGGATTTACCATTTTCTGGAAGCTTACTCACACAGGATAGCTGGCAGTGATTTACACGGTGAAGGCGGTGTGTGAGTAGACCAGGAGTGGTTGCTCTCATAGTGAAGCAGGGTAAAAGGCACCCCAGAATGGAAAATTGCAAGGACACAGCTGTCCATCAGTCCAGACTGTACCCTAGATAATGTCACATTGTCTGACTCCCAGCCCTGGGACGTAATGGAGTTAGGAACAGAAGGCTGGGTACAGGCTGGGCACAACTTGCCATCCGCCAAGCATGGGAAGGCTGCCTCACCTATAGAGCACCACTTAGATTTAACCTGGTATTTTATTGGCTGCTCTGCCATGCCTGTAAGGAGCAAAGGAGCCAGCAGGGATATGCTGCGGAGGAGGCTCTGGGAGGATTAAGCCCCTGAGGGGTTAACTGATCGAGGGAGGAGGAGGAGGAGGAATGCTGAGGAGGTAGAACACTGCTCTCCACTGCCCAAAAAACTGGGCAGAAAAGTTAAAATAGGAGGATTAAAAAGTTAAAGTAGGAGCAAAAGAAACCACCACTGTCTGCTACTGCAGAGGCAGAGAATCTGGCAGCAACCAGGAGTAGAGGGGGCATGGCTAGACCACAGTGCCAAAAAGTTGATCTGCCTCTGTGAGCTGCAGAGAGGAGAGAAGCCCAACATCTACAATTGTGGGAAACACTGGGCTGCAGAAATACCTCTTTAGAGCTCTAGGAATGGCAATTTATGCCACATCTTCCCACTGGAGTGATAAAGACTGGAACAAAATAATGGGGGAACTATTTCCCAAGAATTGTGGAAAGAAGAACTTACCTTGGGCAGAAAGGATTTTGGATCTCTAAACAAGTTTCTTACCTGCATTACAACTGTTGTTCTTCAAGGTGTCTTGCACTAATCTATTCCACTTAGGTGTAAATGTGACCAGTGCACTCAAGCCAGAGAGTGCTGTGTAGAAGCACCTGCCAGGATGGAGCATGCATCCTGCACCTCGTTTCGCCTCCAGGTGAGGAGATACACTGCAGAGCCATCCCAGCCCCTCTTCAATTCCTTCACATCCGAATCATGTTGGAATAGACTCCAAAGCAGAGGAGAGGGAGGGAGAGTCATGGAATAGATGTGCAATGCATCTCCAAGTAACCATCCTTTTGTCTTTGAATACTCAGATATATCTATTCCACTTAGGTGTCTCGCAAGGGCCAAGATGTACATTATGGTGGTGGGGCCAGGAGTCTGATTGAAAACAGAGTGAAGGACTGTTCTCCCAAAGTTCGAGTCAGCTCTGGAGGCTGTGGTAACTGCATAATGCTTGGCAAAAATATGCACTAATGACCAGGTCACATTTGCAGATGTATTCTTTAGGCACACCTCTCAAAAAGGCAAAGAAGTTGCTTGAGCCCTGGTGGAATGAGCTAACACTTCTGAAGGAGGTAACATGTTCACTATCCCTTAACTTATACACAAGGTTACACAGTGAGACTGTCTCTGAACTAAAACCACCTATCCTTTCATCCTGTCTCCATAGGATACAAATAAATGTGGAGAAGATCTAAAGGATTTGGTCTTATCTATATATAAAGAAAGGCCATAGTGGAGCCTTTCCTCATCCTTATGTGTATGCAGCTTAGGAAAATAGGTATGCAAATGGATAGTCTGGTTAATGTGGAAGCTGGACACCACTTTAGGAATAAATTCTAAACGTGGACTCATGGAGACTCCATCTTTAAAGAATACTGTGTTTGTGGACCTACCATTAGATCCTGCAGCTTACCTACTCTATTTGCAGGAGTACTAGCCTCAAAGAAAGGAACCTTTGCTGACTGCTGGGTCACATAGCAGGTTGCTGGAGGCTCAAATGGAGGTCCCAATAAAGCTGACAATACAAGATTCAAGTCTCAAAGAGAAACCTGCCATTTGATGCGGGGACAGATTCTATTTATCCCTTTAAAGAACCCAACCACTTTAGGTTTAAAGAACACCAATCATCCTTGGATGAACTGAGATAGCAGCAAAATGTAATTTTAGCAAGCTAATAAAAAGCTCCAAATCCTTAAAATGAAGTACTTGATCTAAGATGTCCTGTATCTTTGTATGCTGTGGGGAAGAAGTTATGATCCTGTGCCCTAAACAAAAAAACACTTCCATTTATACAGTATTTTTAGTAGATGGTTTCCGGCTGTTTAACAGAATATTTTGAGCAGCTAAAGAACAGCCCTTTTCTGTATTGTCCAGCCAGTCAACAGCCAAGCTATCAGGTGAAGGCTGTTAAGAATTGGGTGAAGGACTTTAACCATAGTGAAGAACCAGTAGGTCTCTGCAGGAAGCTGAGCAGTTATAGATAGCTAAACAGACAGACTGTGCAAGTCAGAGAACCAGTGTTGCGTCAGCCAAGCCACAGCTATCTGAATCCTCTTTGCCCAATCTTGCTTCAGTTTGAGGATGACCTTGGGAATGAGTGGTTTTGGAGGAAAACCATAAGTCAGAAGTGAACCCCCTGGAAAGAGGACTGCATCTGTGAGGCAACCTGGACTGTGACCTGCTCTGGAACAGAACTGGTGACATTTTCTGTTCTGTCATGTTCTAAACAAGTTTATGGTAGAAATACCGCATATGCTGAAAATGAGTCTGACTATGCTCTCCTTCAACGACCACCTATAATCTTCCTGAAAGGTCCTGCTAAGATGGTTTTCTAGGACATTCTATGATCCTTGAAGATGAGAAGCTGTTACAGTGATTTTGATCTAGATACAAAAAATCCATAGGTTGATAACCTTGCAACACAACACCATGGATCTAGAAACCCGCCTCCCTGTTTACATAAAACACTGCCGTCATGTTGTCAGTGAGTACTTGGATGGTCTGACCTTTGATATGAGAAAGGAAGGCTTGACAAACCTTGTGTATAGCTCGGAGCTCAATTGTATTGATAGGGAGCAATGACTCTCTCTTCAATAATGGAGCCTATGTCTGTAGCTCCTACAGATGGGTTCCCCACCCGGAGCTGGAAGCGTCTGTAGTCAAAGTCATGGATGGAAGAGGAGTGGAGCAGGGCACACCCCTGCAAACATTTGTCAGAGTCCTACTCCAGTTCAGTGAGGAAACAACCCTGGCAGATACATGAATTAGCATGTCCGGGGATGTCTGGTTGAACAATACACAGGCTTCAGCCATCCTTGTATGCATCTGAGGCAAAGCCTGGCATATCAAATCACATAAGTGCAGGATACCATGCATCTTAACAAGCCTGAAACAAGACCTCACTTTTGTGTTGGAGTTAGATTGTAGACTGTAGCAAAGGTCTAGGATAGTCTGAACTCTGTCCTGGGACTGATAATCAGTTGCAGTTCAAGAATCAAGTACTGCCCTAATGAACTTGATTCTTTGAACAGGTATGAAAATCGACTTGTCTCTGTTTATTGAATGGAAATCTCCTAAATCTCAGGGTAATGCTGTAACAAGTGAGCCCATTAGGCTACTCTTATTATTTTTTTAAATTTTCTCTTTTTGCCTTTCTGAAAATGTTAAATTCCAAGGACAAACCTGTCATCTCCCTGTAAGGCTCCTCTGTCTTTTCCTTCCCACTGCCTGATTGCTTAAGGAATTTGAGGTGTGTAGGATTAGTTGTTCTTTTTTTTAAAGAAACATCCCTGACTTGAAATGTGATCTACTGGGAGGGCAAGTGGCAACTTTTAATTATTGCTAATGAGGTAGGCTCTAAATCTAAATCTAAATAGAACCTATATAGAAATTGATGTGCCCTTCTACGCATTTGCTGCTTCATTCAGAGAGGGCACAAGAGCTTATTAAAAATAATCATCATAATGAAGAAGCAGATCTTCTGATTTCAAACACTGAGTGGAACAAATAAAAGACGATAAAGAGTTGGAAATATGCTCCTGGAATGAGAGTAATAAAGAGACCCTACATGATAGTGGAGACACCTGATGCTGCTGTGATGATGATGATAACAGCTAGAATGGTGCTGGCAGAGCTGGGGGATTTTAGGATCTTCTATTAGAACCTCTTCTGAAGACCAGGGAGGTCAATGGAAAGGTTCCCAGTGATGGCCCTTGGCTTTGGATCAGACCCTTGAGGAGAAGGACAAATTGGGAAACGAAGACTGATTCCCCTTCCTTGAGGAATACACTATCTGGGGAGAAAAACTGTCTGTTGCTAGGGTAACGAAGTGGGACCCTGAAAGGGAAAAGATTCTCCTCATTACTATTAGGTCTTATAACAAGCATGAAGAGTCTTGCAAGCTCAGGGTAACAATTACATCCCCCTTATATGAAAAATTGTCTGTTGCTAGGGTAACGAAGTGGGACCCTGAAAGGGAAAAGATTCTCCTCATTACTATTAGGTCTTATAACAAGCATGAAGAGTCTTGCAAGCTCAGGGTAACAATTACATCCCCCTTATATGAAAAATTGTCTGTTGCTAGGGTAACGAAGTGGGACCCTGAAAGGGAAAAGATTCTCCTCATTACTATTAGGTCTTATAACAAGCATGAAGAGTCTTGCAAGCTCAGGGTAACAATTACATCCCCCTTATATGAAAAATTGTCTGTTGCTAGGGTAACGAAGTGGGACCCTGAAAGGGAAAAGATTCTCCTCATTACTATTAGGTCTTATAACAAGCATGAAGAGTCTTGCAAGCTCAGGGTAACAATTACATCCCCCTTATATGAAAAATTGTCTGTTGCTAGGGTAACGAAGTGGGACCCTGAAAGGGAAAAGATTCTCCTCATTACTATTAGGTCTTATAACAAGCATGAAGAGTCTTGCAAGCTCAGGGTAACAATTACATCCCCCTTCATTAAAAATGAAGGTGTGGGTATCAAATCTGGCTCAAGTCCTTGCTGTGCTATAGACTCCCTGTGTGACTATGTCACGTAGTCCGTCTGTGCCTCTCTCTGGACAACGGGGATAATAATCCTTCTTCTATATGTCTTGTCTTCATAGAGTGTTAACTCACTGGGTCAGAGGACTGTCTTTTACAATGTATGTGTGCAGTGAATGGCATAGCTAGGCCCTGATCTCAGCTGTGGCCTCTAGGAGCTAGTGTAATACAAATAATGATAAGAAGAAGATGATACATTAGAAATACTCAATATACAAAAGGTATTAACAGGTTTAACGTGAAACAGGGTTAGGGCAGGAACCCTATTGGAATGTCCATCCTGTGAAAAACTCTGCAGTGTAAGAATTTGTTTTTGACCTGAATTGGGACAGAAAGAGAAAATATCTAATTTTTTTCATGGAATAGAAGATTCAGAAAAAAAACTGATTTGAAACATTTTGACATTCCTGACATTGATGCTAGGCAGGTGCTTAAAACATACTTTTATCACACTTTGAAAATTCTGCTGGCCACCAGTAAAACATGGAGATGTCCAGTTTTAAAGTCTTGAGGCTTGTCTACACAGTGACTTAGTGCACAATAAGGACCCTGCTTCCACATACTAAAACCTTCCTAGTGTGCTTTGATGTACTTAATAGGGTCCACAAGGCAACTGAGGGAGCAACAAGCTGGTGTGCTGTCACTTCACACCTTGGCTTGCTGCCCACTAAATCGCCATGTAGACAAACCCTTGGGAAATCCCAACCAGACTGTAATGCAAGGACTCTCCAGCTGGTCTGAGCCTCCCATGGCATTGGCTGTACCTGCCTGATCATTTCTCTCACCCTCCATGACCATTGTTAAGTGCTGATGTAAAGAGCTGCATGTTCAATTGTTCTCTATGTCCACTGAAGGTAGGACAAGAGATAATGGACTTAATCTGCAGCAAGGGAAATTTAGTTTAGATATTAGGAAAAAATTTGTAATTAAATTGTAAAGGTAGTTAAACTCTGCAATAGGCTTCCAAGGGAGGTTGTGAAACCCCCATGATTGGAGGGTTTTAAGAATAGGTTGGACTAACACCTGATGGTCTAGGTTTACTTGGTCCTGCCACAGTGCAGGAGGCTGGACTTGATGACCTCTCGAGATCCCTTCCAGCCCTACATTTCTGTGATTCTGTGATTACTAGGCCCATCTGAGCAAATAAGGAGTGAATCTGCTGCATACTGATCTCCACTTGATGCCTAGAACAACCGCAGACCAATCAGTCATCCAGGTAGAGGAACAACTGGATGCCGGCCCTCTTGAGGTGAGTCACTACTACTGCAATGCATTTGGTAAACACCTCTGGGGAAGACGACGGTTGAAAGGGAGGACAATGTATTGGTAATAGTGGTCCACAACTAGAAATCTCAGATATTTTCTGTGGTTCAGGTGGATTGCCACATGAATGCAGGCATCCTAGATACCAAGAGCAGCATATCAGTCGCTGCGATATAGAGATGGGATGGTTGCTGCCAGGGAGACCATGCAGAACTTGATCTTTCTGATTAAATTTAACTTCTACCTCAGACCTCCTTCCCCCTCCGCCTTCTTTTGGGAATGAGGAAGTAGTGAAAATAAAACCCCTTTTCCTGGGGATGAAGGGGAACTTTCTTGATAGGTTCTAAATGAAGAACCTGCTCTTCTTGCTTAGGTGCAAACTCATGAGAGGAGTCCTTGAAAAGGGATGGGGAAGGTGAAAGGAGGCAAAGTATAGACTGAAACTGGATTGTATAACCCACTTGCACGGTGCTTAGAACCCACTGATCTGAGATGATGGACTCCCAAGCTCCAAGGAAATTGGGGGGAAAGAGGGTAGGTCTAGCATAGCTGGAATGTTGCTTACAAATGGACAGTCAAGTGGATTGTTTAGAAACTAATGGCTATTGTTTAGAAGAGGCATAAGAGATATGCCTTTTCCTCAGAGACATGATTTTTTTGGAAGGGTTAGGCCATCTAGGTTCATAGTAACTTTGCCAGGGTTGTTGCTGCAGCTTGTATTGCTTCCTTCAGGGAGCTGAGGAAACGCAGTGCCCTTCTTTCTTATGCAAAAAAAGATTTCATCCCTCAAAGGGCAGATCCTCAATAGTCTGTTCAACTTCCATAGGTACGTCAGAGTTCTGATGCCACAAAGCTCTCCTCAGGGTGACCACTATAGCCCTTACCCTAACTACAAAGTGACCTGAAAATTAGAGCTAGCTACAAGATGCCCTTCAGACAAGAAAGTCTTAAATTCATTCTTCATATCTTCTGGGAGCTTGTCCACAAATTCACTCATTGAGTGAACAGTCATATTTAGATAGAAGTGGCTGGGGTGGTTGAAAATGTGCATCTGTAGACATGAAGTAGAGTATGTTTTTCTACCTTCTTTTTCTTTTGGTGTGGTGCGAAAGCGTTCCTGGCATGATCATTCACACCCCGTCTACACTGGGATGTGAATAGAACTACTCATAACCCAGAGAGGGGAACTTATAGCGTCTGTCAGTTCTTTCTGCCATCAGTGTGAGGCTAGCTGAAGTCTGCCACAGGATTATGGAAGGATCTAATAAAGCCCCATTAACAGGCAGCGCAACTCTGCCTGTTAGGTCTGTAAAATATCAACCACCTTGTGGGTATTTTCTATGTTGTGGTTATTGATTAGTCTGGAAGCTGTGGGAATAGAGGATCTGTGCCCAGGGGAGAGAAACGAAGACTTTGAAAAATGTAACCCTAGTTCCATGTGAAAGCCCTTCTACAGAGGGAGATCAGAAGTCTGCCAGGTATGCCATTTAGAAGCAGAGAATTCTGAAGAGTTTTCCCTGTGGGATGGCCCTAAATCCACAGAGCAAAGATCTGGTCTCCCTCTAGTTGCCATGGAGACAAGGAACACCCCACTGTGAAAACTGTCTCACACAGAGGGGACTGAGAAATAACCGGCTTCTCGGTGTTTGCCCAGATATGCTGCAAGGTGTGGTAAAGGTAGTAAGCGTCACACATAGCACTGAGAGACAGCTTCTGCATAGGATAAAAGTCCCAGCAAACACTCCCTCAGAGTGGGAAGGAAAAGGAGAAAGGGTTTAAACCCAGTTTTTTATGCCACTTACACATTAACAATTCAAATTACTTTCTTACAAATGGGATGTTTGCTTTTCTCTTTTGAGAATCTCAAGCCTCTGGACTTTGCAAAATCTTACTCCTGAATAGGCTGTGAAGGGATCCTCTATCCTTGGGAATCATCATGCCCCTGGTTAAGCTTTTCTACCATGAAGTAATGGCTTTGGGAAGGGAGATAAGGCTCACCATATGTGTTGCCAAATGAGAGCCCAATGCCCTGCCAGAGCAAAGAACAATGGCTTGTGGTAGAAGGCTTCAGAAAAGTTGTGTATAGCATCTCTTGGACTTGGCTTTATGCTTGGAGGGCTTCTCTGCTGCTGTGGTGAGGGGCAGAGAGAGCTCAGTTGAAAAGTGCTCGAGATGTTAGTTCCTCAGTGCTCCAGTGATTCCTCAGCTCAGGAGAGCAAAGCTAGATATTGAAATGAAGTTGCTGCTACATGTAAATGAATAAAACAAAGTGGTCAGGAGAAGCTGAAACGTAATTTGTTTCCCCTAGAGGCAGAGATTCTGGTGGTTTGTGTCCAAAGGTGGGGCTTAGTCCTGGAGCCCTCAGCAACAATGGACTGTTTTTGAATTCTGTAAGTAAGAGGCATTATCCATTTGTGATGAATTAGGAAAGAAACACTGCAGCAGAAAACATAATATAGGATATTTATACCTACAAAAACTTCTTTAAAAGAAAGTTATTTAGGTTGCAAAACCAGGAAATGGCAGTTATATGGTTGCCAATGCAATGTCAATTCTGCCTTATTGTATGCCCACCCTGTGCACTGAATTAAGGGAGGGTCATGGGGAACCTTAAGCTTTTTGTACTCATCTCACCTGATGACAATAGACTGTTGACCATCTCAAGGAATGTGGAGTGGACAAACTGATAGTCTTCGAGCAGCAATACAACCTGCTGTGCTTCGATACCAGCAAGCTGCATCACCTAATAGTAGGGAAGTAATTTTAATCTAATTGAACAGAATGTGTACATTCTTTTATAATAGAATAATAAATCCTTAAATTTATTTTATATATTTATCTATTCCCCCACACACACGTTCTGTATTACTACATTTGTATATTCTCAACAGATTTTGATTTTGATCATTTGTCAAATATAAAGATAAGGAACAGTCTATATGGAAGAACTGATTTCTAATTAGAAAATAATTAACATAAATACTTTGATGCTTACATGACATTAAGGACCAATTTTTCCAAATATGACCTCAAACTGTACCCACAAAACGATGCAGTTGGTGCTCCCTTTGTTGTGTGCACGATATCATGGAGTTTTCTTGGAATTTCGTGCAATTTTGGAGGCCACTTTGGGAATTTTGACCCTAAAAGTTTTGTTGTCTGTTTTAATTTAATGTGTATATCTTTGTAAATCACTAGATTTTTGCTTGATAAAGCATATTGTACTGAGCTCACATGGTCCATACTAAAACAGAATACCCTCAAACAAACCTACAAATTCACATGCTAATAAAAACAAAAAGATGGAACAGAATTTTAAATATATATTTTCAGCAATGGGGGATGTGATTCTTGAGAAAAAACTTTCAAATCAGATTCTGATCGTATAAATTACTCCGTAGAAGCAGACCCCTGCACTTGAAGAGAACCCTAAAGAAATCAGTGCGGCTCTATGTAAGTGCAGGTGTCCATACACACAGAACAGCTTTCAAGATCTGGACCTGAGCAGAAGACTGTATCTGGGTCTTTACAGTGCCTAAGGGCTTGTCTTCACTGCAGGGGGCAGGGTGCTCAACGCTGCTGCAGCAGGTGTTGATTTAGCAGGTCTAGTGAAGCCCCGCTAAATCGATGACAGAGCACTCTCTGGTCGACTCTGGTACTCCAGTTCCCAGAGAAGAGTAAGGTAAGTCAAACAGAGAGAGTGTCTCCTATCGACGCAGCACAATGAAGACACCACAAATCTACCTAAGCTATGTTGACTCCAGCTACGTTATTCACATAGCTGGAGTAGTGTAACTTAGGTCGACTTACCCCAGTAGTGAAAGCAAGCCCTCATACAATGAGGCACTGATACTAATAATATATATAACTGTCAAAAATAAAATTCATAAGGAAAGATTTTATAATGTGATTAGCATCACAACTGGGGCCAGATTTTCAAAAAAGCTGAGGACCTTGCTGCTCTCCCTGAGAACAACAGGAACTACTGACTGCTGAGCTCTTTTGAAAATTTGGCTACTTCATTTAAGTTCCTAAATGGGTGCTCAACTCTTCTGAAAGTCAGACCTGCAGGAAACATTTTTATTTTGTGTCTTTTAAAGTTCCCTTAACTATTCAATTTTTTTCCCACACAAACTTAATTTAAATAACTGTAAAACAGAAGACTGTGAGTGACACACCTGTTTAAGATCATTTTTGAACTGCTTCAGTTCATAACCTCTGGAAATTTTGGGAGTAATCAGAATAGATCCATGCATGTGACTAACTAAAGAGGTAACTGTCCGACGACCCACACCACTACGTCCTGCTAAAAGAAGTGATCCTCCAGGAAAACTCAGCACTCTGTCTATCCTGGACACATAATCAAGAACTTCTTGGAAAAGTAAAATCTCTATCTCCTTGTTATCTCGTCCATAATGAATGATACCCTATATAAAAATGAGATAAATTAATATTTGCGTTAATGATAAATGCAAGTGTAACTATAGAATGCAATAATGTCCAACATTTTAAAAAGTTAAGAAACTGAGGGTCAGAAAACTTAAGACATGACACTGATGTTCTTTACAAACTGAACTATTTAATGCAATAGAATTTTGCTACCTTGCTGTCCCTGTTCCAGCAGTGGACAGACTTCAGAGTCCTAATAAAGAAGTCACTCAAACCCAAGCACAGACCCAAATATGGTATACCCTGGAGTAATGCTTACAGACTAAAATATATTGAAACACAAACAAAAGAACATACCAAGGGATGAATTTAAAATACATAATAGGCCACAGCGACAGGTCCAGCCAAACTGTGCTCAAAGCCACCTTTTTTTAGACATAGAATCATAGGACTGGAAGGGACCTTGAGAGGTCATCTAGTCCAGTCCCCTGCACTCATAACAGAACTAAGTATTATCTAGACCATCCCTGACAGGTGTTTGTCTAACCTGCTCTTAAAAAGCTCCAATGATGGAGGTTCCACAACCTCCCTAGGCAATTTTTTCCAGTGCTTAACCACCCTGACAGTTAGGGAGTTTTTCCTAATGTCCAACCTAAACCGCCCTTGCTGTAATTTAAGCCCATTGCTTCTTGTCCTATCCTTAGAGGTTAAGAAAAACAATTTTTCTCCCTCCTCCTTATAACAACCGTTTATGTACTTGAAAACTGTTATCTTGTCCCCCCTCAGTCTTCTCTTTTCCAGACTAAACAAACCCAGTTTTTTCAAGCTTCCCTCATAGGTCATGTTTTCTAGACCTGTAATCATTTTTGTCGCTCTTCTCTGGACTGTCTCCAATTTGTTCACGTCCTTCCTGAAATGTGGCCCCAGAACTGGACACAATACTCCAGTTGAGGCCTAATCAGCATGGAGTAGAGCAGAAGAATTACTTCTCATGCCTTACTTACAACACTTCTGCTAATATATCCCAGAATGATATTCGCTTCTTTTTGCAACAGCGTTACACTGTTGACTCATAGTTAGCTTGTGGTCCGCTATGACCCCCAGATCCCTTTCCGCAGTACTCCTTCCTAGACAGTCATTTCCCATTTTGTATGTGTGCAACTGATTTTCCCTTCCTAAGCAGAGTACTTTGCATTTGTCCTTATTGAATTTCATCCTATTTATTTCAGACCATTTCTCCAGTTTGTCCAGATCATTTTGAATTTTAATCATGTCCTCCAAAGCACCTGCAACCCCTCCCAGCTTGGTATCATCTGCAAACTTTATAAGTGTACTGTCTATGCCATTATCTAAATCATTGATGAAGATATTAAACAGAACAGGACACAGATTTTCTCCCTTATCTCCATCATCTGATCTTTGGCCCTGATCAGGGACCAAATTGGCCAATGGCATAACTTAGAACAGCCTTTAAGCTCCTATACATTACAACAGCTAGAGTGGTCACCTACCCAACCCAATCTGACCTCAGGTTTTAGGACTAAATTCTGGCCCTATCATACTTCACAGTACTGAGCTGGCCACAGCTTTGAAATTCAGCACTGCTGTGCAGTCATGGAACACTACACACATGACAAAGAAACTCCCAGAGTTCTAAGACCACCAAACCTTGTCCCTACCCACTATCCTCCATGTGCCCCACATGGGCAGAGTAAAGGAGAAAGAGCTACTGAGGACTACTTGGAGTTGTGGGGAGTTGATTTACATGAGTTTCCCATCCCCAGGCCCTACTACTCAAGTAAGCGTGGAACCCTGCCATGCTTCCTTCCACTATGGCCTGACTATCCCCAAAATCAGTCAGACCAATTCAGAGCCAGCACAGTGCCCCTTTCTCCACAGGTTCTGGATTTGTCCTTTATTGCTTAAAAGCATGCCAACTTCTGTTTCTAAAATAACTGTATCTCCCTTTTAGAATACAAATTACATGTATTATTCTAACCAAAAGAAAAATGTCTGACAACACAGTTCTGGTTACTTTAAACAATGTACAAACATAACTATAGACTTTTGAAAGTATTTTCTTTTGTTATTACTCCTTATTCTTGACGCACCTTTTTGATAACATCTTTTAGGTCTTCTGAAGTTAATTTGCCAAGTGGCTTCCCATGAGGTGGTAATGCCTGCTCTGGTGCTCTGAATGCTCCCACCTCATGACGAGCTCCCCATGTTACATAGAAGCTATCTGTGAAAATATAACCATAACTGTGATAGGAGTCTACATTCTCAAGTGTTAAAGCATATTATCAGGTATTTAAACAAATCTGATTTAATACATTTTATGTGTTATTACCTGCCATATTCTCCAGGATGTCTGAACCCCAGTCCCCTTGAAACACTTTCATTAAAATATTATCAAATATGAGGAGTTCTTTAGCACCAACAATCTTGTCACGGAAGAGGCGACGGGCTTCATAAGCAACAATTTCCAAAACGTAATCTAGTGTGTGTGTTGATGACCCTGCAAAGTATATATACATATATATATATGTGTGTGTGCTGATGACCCAACAAAGGATAGATAGATAGATAGAATACAATTTCAAAGATTTGAAATTTTGCATTTCAAAATACAGTCAAATTGAAAAAGAGTAAATCAGATTACATACCAGCACGAACACATCAAGAGGCAAGATATAAAAGAAAAAACAAGCATTATCAAATAATTTTTTAAATCTTATGGGTACAGACAAGATAAAATTATACAAGCACATAGAGAAATACATACTTTAAAAACAAGTTTTCTGCAGAGTACACTATTGTTTAATAATTGTTCAGTGTGCTCAAGATGCTGAACACAGAATAAAAACAAATATATTGTAATAAAAATAATAAAATACTATGCTCTTAAAATATAATCCTATTTAAAAAACTGTGTATCCAGTTTTAAAAGGGGAACAGAAAGGGACTGGTAATAAAGAACACACCAAGAACATAAGAATGGCTATACTGGATCAGATCAATGGTTCATCTAACCCAGTATCTTGCCTTCCGACAGTGGCCCATGCCAGATGCTTCAGAGGGAATGAACAGAAGAGGCAGTCATCGAGTGATCCATCCCATCATCCACTCCCAGCTTCTGGCAATCGGAGGCTAAGGACACCCAGAGCATGGGGTTGCATCCCCGACCATCTTAGCTAATAGCCATTGATGGACCTATCCTCCAGGAACTTATCTAATTATTTTTGAATTCCGTTATTCTTTTGACCTTCACAACATCCCCTGGTAACAAGTTCCACAGGTTGGCTGTGCATTGTGTGAAAAAGTACTCCCTTTTGTTTGTTTTAAATCCGCTGCCTATTAATTTCATTGGGTGTCCCCTGGTTTTGTGTTATGCAAAGGAGTACATAACACTTCCCTATTCACTTTCTCTACACCATTCATAATTTTTTAGACCTGTATCATATTCCCTCTTACTCATCTCTTTTCTAAGACAAAAAGTACCAGTCTTTTTAATCTCTCCCCATATGAAAGATGTTCCATACCCTTAATCATTTTTGTTGTCCTTCTCTGTACCTTTTCCCATTCTAATATATCTTTTTTGAGATGGGATGACCAGACCTGCATGCAGTATTCAAGGTGTGGGCGTAACATGGATTTACATAGTGGCATGATGATAGTTTCTGTCTTATTCTCTATCCCTTTCCTAATGGTTCCTAACACTGTTGGCTTTTTTATCTGCCCCTGCACACTGAGCGCATGTTTTCAGAGAACTATCCACAGTGACTCCAAGATCTCTTTCTTGAGTATTAACAGCTAATTTAGATCCCATCATTTTGTACATATAGTTGGGATTATATTTTCCAATTTGCATCTATCAATATTGAATTTTATGTGCCATTTTGACAGGTTTCAGAGTAACAGCCATGTTAGTCTGTATTCGCAAAAAGAAAAGGAGTACTTGTGGCACCTTAGAGACTAACCAATTTATTTGAGCATAAGCTTTCGTGAGCTACAGTTCACTTCATCAGATGCAACCGATGTAGCTCACGAAAGCTTATGCTCAAATAAATTGGTTAGTCTCTAAGGTGCCACAAGTACTCCTTTTCTATGTGCCATTTTGTTGCCCACTCACCCAGCCTAGTGAGATCCCTTTTTAACTCTTTGCAGTCTGCTTTGGTCTCAACTATCTTGAGTAATTTTGTACCATCTGCAAATTTTGCCAACTCAATGTTTACCCCTTTTTTCAGATCATTTATGAAAACGTTACACAGCACTGGTCCCACTATAGATCCCTATTTACCTCTCTCCATTCTGAAAAATTACCATTTACTCCTTTCTTTGTTTCCTGTCTTTTAACCAGTTACTGATCCATGAGAGGACCTTCCCTCTTACCTCATGATTCCTTACTTTGCTTAAGAGTTTTTGGTGAGAGACCCTTCAAAGGCTTTCTGAAAGTCAAGTACACTATATTCACTGGATCACCTTTCTCACATGGTTGTTGGCAAGAATTCTAATAGATTGGTGAGACATGACTTCCCTTTAGTAAAGCCGTATTGAGCCTTTCCCAACAAACTTTGTTCATCTGTTGTGTCAGATAATTTTGTTCTTTACTACAGTTTCAACCAATTTGCCTGGCACTGAAGTTTGGCTTCCCAGCCTGTAATTGTCAGGATCACCTCTGGAGCCTTTTTAAAATTGGTGTCACATTAGCTATCCTCCAGTCATCTGGTAAAGAAGTGGATTTAAAGGATAGGTTATATACCGCAGTAGTAGTTCTGCAATTTAATATCTGAATTCCTTCAGAACTCTTGGGTGAATACCATCTGGTTCTGGTGACTTATTACTATTTAATTTATCAATTTGTTCCAAAATCTCCTCTACTGACCACTCAAGCTGGGTCAGTTCCTCAGATTTGTCACCTAGAAAGAATAGCTCAGGTATGGGTATCTCCCTCACATCCTCAGCAGTGAAGACCAATGCATAAGAATTCATTTAGCGTCTCTGCAAAGCCTTATCTTCCTTGAGTGCTCCTTTAGCACCTCAATCATCCAGTGGTCCACTGGTAAGCTTCCTGCTTCTGATGTACTTTAAAAGAATTTTTTTTGCGGGGGGGCTCTTAGTTTTTTAGCCTTTGGCTCGTTGCTCTTCAAATTCTTTTTTGGCCTGTCTAATTATACTTTTACACTTGACTTGCTACTATATATGCTTCTTCCTATTTTCCTCAGTAGAGTTTAACGTCCAATTTTTAAAGGACACCTTTTTGCCTCTAACCACTACTTTTACTTTGTTGTTTAGCCATGGTGGCCTGATTTGGTCCTCTACTATGTTTTTTAATTTGGGGTATACATTTAATTTGAGCCTCTACTAAGGTGTTTTTTAACTGTGCTTACTTCGCAGTGTAGACATACCCTGTGAATGCAGAATACATGAGATATCCTCACCAAAAACCAGATCAACTGCAGAAAGTGGAGTCCACGGATTTCATAATCAAAATGACTGAAGTGAACAGCCCAGGCGTATTTATCTTTTTTAAACTCAGGATAGTTCCCACCTATATTTTAAAAATCTCACACTATTTTTCAAAATTAAAAACAACAACATAACTTTTCATGGAATGGAACTTTTGTTTTTCAACTGACATTAGAGCCCATTCTGCAAACTTTCCAGATTTCAATGGGGTTTAGCATATGGAGAGTTTGCAGGATAGGTCAATAATAAGAAACACATCACAAAATATTTGGGTATTCTAAAAATGTTTTCTCTTTTGGAACAAATCAGGGTAACTCACCTCCTGTTAAATCATATCGGAATAAGCCAAGAACCCACTGAGTAAGAATGTATGGTGTAAAGAGGTAATGACTATGATCATCAACTGTGAATTTTGCTCGTACCTGAAAACATAAGTTATTCACAACACAATTTATATTTTAATTTCAAAGATTTCTTGACAATTTAGTTCAACAATTTTCTATGCTTTCACCAAGTAAATTTTCTTCACGTGTACAGGTTTATACGTTTTGTTAATTCATCTGAAAAATACACATCTTGGATTGTTTACATTTTGCTTTCAGACCAAAAAAGCAAAATATCTCATTTCTAAAATATTTATTCTATAATATTTCTGAGAAAAAGGTTATATTGGAAAAATTAGTTCCCTATTTCTTTCATTGGAGCAATCTCTCTACCAGTCTAAAACATCTATAACTGGGTTGATTTTTTAGTTTGGCACCAGGAGAAGAATTTTGTCCAAATTCTTAATAGACCAAGAGGGTGAAAGGCCTGTCCAAGGTTAGGAGGACATCCCAAACACATTTGATATGTATACAACACATGCTTTCAAATAACCTGTGGTCAGACTAATCACATGTATTAAATATGACTGTATTTGTGTAGTGTTGCTTATGTATGGTACATGATTTGTCTAGGGCCAAGGTGTATTTCTGGATAGAAGATGCTATACAAATGTAAGGTATAATGAATAAAATAAATTAACAACAATGCATATCATAATTTGGCTGACTGATAATGGAAATATTAACTATTTATTGATATCTGAAAACACATGGTATTTAACTCATGGAGTAACTGCATACCTCTCTTTGACGATGAGACAATTATCTACACAGATTTATACTAATATCTCATAAAATATACAGATAAAGAATAGGCCATATGAAAAGCATGCAAGGCATGAGACTGCAGGTGTTTACCAAAAGGATAACAAATATTTTGATCTGATTCTCCTTAGACTATTATATGTAAGCTATTGATGTTCAAAATGTGTAGAGTCTCAAAAGGATAGAAATATTGTTACTATTCAATACACAGGTAGTGTTTCTTTAGTATGTCTGTTCTATTAAACCTGCCAATTGGGGTCTGAAATGGTTTATATGTAATACAATTCTCTGCACGGTGGGAAACGGCCTAGTTATTAAATTCTGCAAACTTGGCTCTACCTCCACCACAACCTTTTATCATCATAAAGATTCAGCCTTCCACTAATGGAAAACTTTTGGCTAACCTAAGTTTCCTTAATCAAGATTTTCAAACATCTATAACCTTGCCTGACCAGAATGACACTTGCACACATTTCTTTGAAGATTTGAATTATGTGACTAGTTGGAGGCTGTGCCCATGCTCCATCTGTTTTTAAGGATGTGATCATTCTACCTACACGTGAGTAAAGCACCTGGGTCCCAATCCGTGTAATTAGTCCTACTAAATCCAGTGAGACTATGTTTAAATGCTTAACGTGATTATATTCTTGGCTAGGACCCTAAAATTTTGAGTGGGAAGTTAAAAATGTATTTGTGTGTCTCAATGTCATGTTTTATATGCACACTACTTGGAATACTTAGTCCTATGTATGGCCCCCATCATCATACAATAGCATAGTATCTGAGCAACTTGCGATCTTCAGTGTGAAGTAGAGTTATCCTCATTTTACAGATGGGGTATGGAGGCTGAATCCACCATTTACTAGTGTAAACAGTATATTCTCCAGAACTTGAAATCTTTAAATCCTGATTTGAGGACTTCAGTAACACAGCCAGAGGTTATGGGTCTATTATAGGAGTGGGTTGATGAGGTTCCATGGCCTGCAATGTACAGGAGATTAGACCAGATGATCATGATGGTCCCTTCTGGCCTTAAAGTCTTTGAGTCCATAAATTACTTGTCCAAGCACACACAGGAAGTTTGTGGTGCAGCAGGGAATTGAACCCAAGTCTCACAAATCCTAGATTAGGGCCCTAACCACTGGACCATCCTTTCATGTCCATAACCACATGCATATACCCTTCACTTTAATTCTGAGATCAACATAAAAAATAACTTGCTTTTAGATTTTAAATATGGTAAAACATTGTATAATCTATTGTTACTGTCCAAAGCCAGAGATTAAAAGACACGGCTGCTTTTCAGTTTTTCACCTCCATTTCCCAAAAAAGAAATCAAAGCACTATACCTGCTCATATACTTGAACCATTGATCCTGCCAGCTGATGTATTTTTGGTAAGGAACCCCAAACAGAGTGATTCTTTAGGTTTTTGTGAAGCACAGGCTCTAAATATGCACTATAAATTGTTTGCAGTTGGTCTCTTTCTGGATAGCTAGAGGGAAAAAAATAGAGTCCAAGGAAATTGTGATGTACCAACATTCTTAATTTCCATACCAAAAATGGTTTTAGATTTATAACTATAATTTACTCTGAACCTTCAATAAAATAGAGCCTTACAGTCCAGCAGTAACTTAAATGCATTTTGGTTTTATCTGAATATGCAACCCTCAAAGACTTTCTATGTGTATCTTTAAATATCTTCCAACTTACAAACCCTTCCTCACAAAGTATTTAATCCACTAACCAACCAGCACTTTAAAATAAGGCTGTAAAGCTGTAACCTACTAGAAGCAAAGTAATTCTACTTTAAAACTTATTTCAGATACTTCGGCACAACAAGGTGAATTAAAATAATTATATATTGCTCTTTAACTGGTTTTAAACACTGAGAGGTAGCAACAATGATACTATGTGAAGATTCTACATTATTAGGAAAGATTAGAGGCTTGACTTGCCAGACAAAAATCACATTCCTTGTTTTCAAAAGTCTCACATCAAGAAGGACAGGCAGAGGCAAGCAGACCTGCAAACTGAATCTGAGATCTCAAAGTCAGGTAGGTTCTTGCAGACACTTACTCAATTGCACAAAGACGAACAACAGAAGTAAATCTGGATGTAAGTTTATGCCTTCCTAATGTTCCCCCAGCAGACATGGATGCCACAATTTGGATATTTTCTAAACCAACCCATTCAAGATTTTCATCGTAAAATCCCTGGTATGTCAGAATCTTTAATATAACAAAACAAAATATTTTAGTAAAATTAAATGAAAAATAGCAAGGTACCTAATGAAAACAATAGATTAATGTTGAGTCTCTGGTTGCTATTATTTGTTAAATACCAACAATATACCCATCACTAACATTTTCCACAAAAGTGTCTAAAAATTACTCTTAAGCAACTATGCAGCACTATAAACAAAAATTAACATGGTGCTTTATAAAATCATAAATCAGGCCAGAATCTTCTCTGTGACCCAACAGCACAAAGGAGCTGGAATCCAGGTGTAACGGGACAGCTGACAATTCC
This sequence comes from Lepidochelys olivacea, assembly GCF_965140295.1. Taxonomy (NCBI): domain Eukaryota; kingdom Metazoa; phylum Chordata; order Testudines; family Cheloniidae; genus Lepidochelys; species Lepidochelys olivacea. The sequence continues at coordinate 35,035,000 of NC_140411.1, read as the reverse complement.
TCCTGGAGGGAGGTAGCTCTGAGCTAAAGTAAAGCCAAAAGACTTGGTTCCTTCCCTAACCTCCCTGTCAACCAGAATAAAGGGCATGTCAGGGGCATACTGGAGCTTCACTCTGCCAATTCTTAGCTCCTGTGTGGTCCCTTAGAGACCAGGAGCAGCTGAAGTAAGTTAGGGCAGCCCTTAGCCCACAGTCTTTGTCCCAGATAGCTTGCAATGTAAGAGAAAATTAAACCAAAGGGGGAAATATTCAGTAAAAGGAAGAATGTAGTAAATTCATTGTTAAAAATCAACATACAACACAAATGATTTTTGGGGGGGAGGTGGGGAAGTGGGTTTTAAGAAGGAATTTGGAGAAGGAGAAAGAATGCATGATGGACAGAATGTAAAAATGAGGAAAAAGTTATTTTTAAAATACTGTAAGCATTACATTTCAATTTCCAATCTCTGAGGAGAGAATAATTATGCAACCCCATAAACTTACTCTGTTAACCACTATAAGCTTTTGGGGACAGAGACTGTCTTTTGATTACATGTGTGTATAGTACCTAGCATAAATGGGACCTCGATACGGCAACTCTATATGCTATCACACTACACATAAATATAATGATAATAAACATGTAAGATGTTAACTATTACAATCACCAGCATATTGTAAGGCTTTCAATTCAAAATACAGTACTCTGCCTGTATATCAAATGATTTGAAATAGGACTCTAATATGTATTTACTGAATCATAATAAATCATTTCTAGTCTATAATTCTGAAGATAATTATTATCAAAGCCATATATGTTCACCTGTTGCAGGAAAGCCACTAGAGTGCTGGTTCCCCATTTATCAGGTTTGGGCAGGTTGATTTCCTTCAAGTATAAAACCAGCCTTTCACAGTCTTTCGGTCTGTATACTCTCCCAGTATTTGTACTGATTACCATGCAAGTCTGATTTAACTTTTGGAGAAGATGTCGAGATGTAGTTTGTGCACTGCAGTGAACTGTAGCAATCTGAGTAGATCGGAGTTGGGAAAAGGCATAACGAAGCAACATTCTAACAAAATAAAATACATAAATATATATTTTATATACACAGAAATTTTTAAAAAGCAATTTAAACACCTTTAAAACTGCCAGCACACTGTTTAATGTACTACATATAATGTACTGAATCCGTTTTGTTGAACTAAATATTCTTGATTATAAAATCAAATTGTATCATTTCACATTTATGAAGTTCCAGAAAAGTACTTATACAGATTTGTATAAGAACTAGCTAGTTGGTGAGCAATGAAATATGGCCCCAAACCTGCTATTTACAACACATAGACAATGGAAGTCAATAGGGCTCTGCAAAAATTCAGTAGTCCTCTCTTGCAGTATACATTGCAGGATCAGAGACTATGCACATGAGGATAAAGAGAAGAAAAAGGAAAGCTGAATATCTTTTTCTTTTGTGACTGAATTTTAAACAGTGGAAATATCATTAGATTGTTGAGAAGAAACCAGTAAAAAAAAGAATATAATCTATTTGCAAATCAACAGAGACACAGGAAAAAAAACCTGGGTTCACACTTATTACCATTAATTATTATTATTATTATTATTATGTCAGGTTTCAGAGTAACAGCCATGTTAGTCTGTATTCGCAAAAAGAAAAGGAGTACTTGTGGCACCTTAGAGACTTTACATTATACATTATAATGTATAATAACATCCTCACTGCATTTTCCACTTTTATGCATCAGATGAAGTGAGCTGTAGCTCACGAAAGCTTATGCTCAAATAAATTGGTTAGTCTCTAAGGTGCCACAAGTCCTCCTTTTCTTTAAGGGGAAATAGTTTTACTTTGTGTAATGACTCAACCACTCCCAGTCTCTATTCAAGCCTAAGTTAATTGTATCCAATTTGCAAATTAATTCCAATTCAGCAGTCTCTTGTTGGAGTCTGTTTTCGAAGCTTTTTTGTTGAAGAATAGTCACTTTTAGATCAGAAATCGAGTGACCAGAGAGATTGAAGTGTTCTCTGACTGGTTTATGAATGTTATAATTCTTGACAACTGATTTGTGTCCATTTATTCTTTTACGTAGAGACTGTCCAGTTTGACCAATGTACATGGCAGAGAGGCATTGCTGGCACATGATGGCATATATCACATTGGTAGATGTGCAGGTGAATGAGCCTCTGATAGTATGGCTGATGTGATTAGGCCCTATGATGGTGTCCCCTGAATAGATATGTGGGCACAGTTGGCAACGGGGTTTGTTGCAAGGATAGATTCCTGGGTTAGTGGTTCTGTTGTGTGGTGTGTGGTTGCTGGTGAGTATTTACTTCAGGTTGGCGGGCTGTCTGTAAGCAAGGACTGGCCTGCCTCCCAAGATTTGTGAGAGTGATGGGTCATCCTTCAGGATAGGTTGTAGATCCTTGATAATGCATTGGAGAGGTTTTAGTTGGGGGCTGAAGGTGATGGCTAGTGGCGTTCTGTTATTTTCTTTGTTGGGCCTGTCCTGTAGTAGGTGACTTCTGGGTACTCTTCTGGCTCTGTCACTCTGTTTCATCACTTCAGCAGGTGGGTATTGTAGTTGTAAGAATGCTTGATAGAGATATTGTAGGTGTTTGTCTCTGTCTGGGGGGTTGGAGTAAATGTGGTTGTATCGTAGAGCTTGGCTGTAGACAATGGATCGTGTGGTGTGGTCTGGGTGAAAGCTGGAGGCATGTAGGTAGGAATAGCATTGGTAGGAAAACTACCAATGTGATATATGCCATCATGTGCCAGCAATGCCTCTCTGCCATATACATTGGGCAAACTGGACAGTCTCTACATATAAGAATAAATGGATACAAATCAGATGTCAAGAATTATAACATTCATAAACCAGTCGGAGAACACTTCAATCTCTCTGGTCACCCGATTTCTGATCTCAAAGTGACTATTCTTCAACAAAAAAACTTCGAAAACAGACTCCAACGAGAGACTGCTGAATTGGAATTAATTTGTAAATTGGATACAATTAACTTAGGCTTGAATAGAGACTGGAAGTGGTTGAGTCATTATACAAAGTAAAACTATTTCCTCTTGTTTATTCCCCACCTATCCCCGTTCCTCAGACATTCTTGTTAACTCCTGGAAATGTGCTGGAAATGGCCCACCTTGATTATCACTTGAAAAGGTTTTCTCTCCCCCCACCCCACTCTCCTGCTGGTAATAGCTCATCTTAAGTGATCACTCTCCTTACAATGTGTATTTTTTCATGGTCTGTGTTTATATAAATCTCCTCACTGTATTTTCCACTTTATGCATCCGATGAAGTGAGCTGTAGCTCACGAAAGCTTATGCTCAAATAAATTGGTTAGTCTCTAAGGTGCCACAAGTACTCCTTTTCTTTTTGTGAATACAGACTAACATGGCTGCTACTCTGAAACCTTAATTCCAACTATACATACAAAATGATGGGGTCTAAATTAGCTGTTACAACTCAATTCATTGTGGAGAGTTCTCTGAGAACTTCTACTCAATGTCCAGTAACAGTCAAAAAAGCCAACAGAATGTTAGGAATCATTAGAAAAGGGATCGATAATAAGACAGAAAATATCATAATGCCACTATATAAATCCATGATACGCCCATACCTTGAATGCTGCATGGAGTTCTGGTCACCTCATCTCAAAAAAGATATAATAGAATTGGAAATGGTGCAAAGAATGACAAAGAAAATTATTAGGATATGGAACAGCTTCCATGTGAGGAGAAATTAAGAAGACTAGACTCTTCATCTTAGAAAATAGATGAGTATGGGGGGATATGATAAAGATCTATTAAATTGTGAATGGTGCAGAGAAAATGAATTAGAAAGTGTTATTTACCCCTTCACATAACACAAGAACTGGGTGTCATCTGGTGAAATTAATAGGCAGCAGGTCAGGTTTAAAACAAACAAAAGGTAGTACTTCTTCACACAATGCACAGTCATTGTCATGGGATGCTGTGAAGTTCTAAAGTATAACTGGGTTAAAAAAAGAATTAGATAAATTCATGGAGGACAGGTCCATCAATGGCTATTAGCCAAGATAGCCAGGGATGCAACCCTATGCTCCATGTGTCCCTAAACCTTCAGCTGCCAATAGATGAGACTAGATAACAGGAGATAGATCACTCAAAATTGCCCTGTTCTGTTCATTCCCTCTGAAGCATCTGGCACTGGCCACTGGCAGAAATAGGATACCCAGCAAGGTGGACCGTTGGTCTTACCCAGTATGGTCATTCTTATGTTCTTATGGAATCTGAGTGGTGGTGTGAATGGCTAGCTGATATGCAGCAGCAGCAAGCACTCAGCAACAGCAGTTTCAGCAACAATTGCTGCAGCAGTAAACCACCCACTAGCAAGTTCAAACAATGCAACAGCAGCAACAGCTGCTGAGGGAGTTGATGACCTACCAGCAGGAGTTCCACAAGGAGATGATACAACAGATAGTGCTGACCTTACGATCACCACAAGGGCAGCCTTCTGTCAAAGTGGATCCCCCACCAATACCCATGAAGTTAACCAAGATGGGGACAGACAATACCCTAACGCCTTTTTAATTAACTTTGAGAGCAGAGCACTAATCTCCTGGTGGAGTAGGCTTTGATTTGGCTCCATACTTGATGGGTCTGCCACAGATGGCCTACCACAACCTAGACCTGGAGAAGTCTAAGAATTATAAACAGTCAGCCATCTTGGACAATTTGGACATTTCTGAGGAAACTCATGTCAGTGACACTGCCAGTCGGACTACCAAGCATCTCAAGCAACTGAAGTCGGACCTGCAGAACAGGGGTCAGCCACTACTCCACAGCTGAGTACGCCCCCAACTAGGAAAGATACCGTCAGTGCCAGCCAAGTGACTTGCTGCTCCTGTGGCCACACAGAACACACAAAAGAAAAAACGCTCTCTTAAGGAATGTAATTATGCCCAGGGCTGGACTGCAGAAACCCATTCATGGAAAACACCATTTCCCAAGTTGATGGTGCTCGTGCTGGTCCAAGGGAAAAGAGTTCAAGGACTTGGACTCTGTCTGTAGTCAGACGGTGGTCCAAGTCTCCTTCACAAGAGATGACAACACCCTCAAAAGGCTGATTCCATCTACAGTGTATACATGGCAAAGTGAAAACCTATCCTAGCCAATGTTTACAGCTGACTGTGGGGACATGTACCAACGTGACAGCTGTACCACTGGTGGAGAAACTGGAGTATCCCATAATGGGAGACCAGCACTGGCCATTTTTTTGGCAAGTGATTAATGAACAGGCTGGCCCAGCAAACAGGGATCCTGGTTGATCATTGCAGAGTGACCCGAAAGCCTAGTAAACCTTGGGGAATTGGAAGACCCTGAGGAGGGAATAAGAACATAAGAACGGCCCTACTGGGTCAGAACAAAGGTCCATCTAGCCCAGTATCCTGTCTTCTGATAATGGCCAGTGCCAGGTGACCCAGAGGGAATGAACAGAACAGATAACCGATCCATCTCCTGTCGCTCATTCCCAGCTTCTGGCAAACAGAAGCTAGGGACACCATTCCTGCCCATCCTTGTTAATAGCCATTGATGGACCTATCATCCATGAAGTTATCTAGTTCTTTTTTGAACCCTGTTATGGTCTTGGCCTTCACAACATCCTCTGGCAAGGAGTTCCACAGGTTGACTGTGCGTTGTGTGAAGAAATACTTCCTTTTATTGTTTTAAACCCGCTGCCTATTCATTTCATTTGGTGAACCTTAGTTCTTGTGTTATGAGAAGGAGTAAACAACACTTCCTTATCTACTTTCTCTACACCAGTCATGATTTGATAGACCTCAATCATATCTCCCCTTAGCCATCTCTTTTCCAAGCTGAAAAGTCCCAGTCTTATTAATCTCTCCTCATACAGAAGCTGTTCCAAACCCCTAATCATTTTTGTTGCCCTTTTCTGAACTTTTTCCAATTTCAATATATCTTTTTTGAGATGGGGCAACCACATCTGCACACAGTATTCAAGATGTGGGCGTACCATGGATTTATATAGAAGTAACATGATATTTTCTGTCACAAGGAAAAGAACTGTCAGCCCCTTCAGGAGAGGAAGAGGTTATCTGGATGTGGACGCACTCCTGCAAGATAGGAATTTTTTGCAGGCACAGAAAAGTGACCCTACACTGAGCCATGCATATGACCAACTGGTCGCTGTAAATGGGGAAGTAATGGAGCCTCATCTGGTCAAGCAGTATCCACACTTCGTGCTTGAGAAAGAGCACCTGTACCGAGCTGAAAGAGATAAACAAACAGGGGTAATAATGTTTTGTTAGTCACAAGAAGCAGGGGAAAGGAACTCTTATTTAGAGAGAGAGAGAGAGAGAGAGAGAGACAGACACTCTTAAACAATCCTGAGTACACGCCGAGCAGAGGAAGGACTCTGTTAGGGTCAGAGAAGAAAGTAATTCAAACAATGTTCTGGTAGTGAATAAGTGGGCCCCCACCAATCACAAGTATGTATCATTTACTATTTGTATTCCATTAGCACCAAAGTTCCAATCAGAACCAGCGTCCCATTAGAATAGATGCTGGACAAACAGACACACAGACTGAGATTGATGTTACTAATTTTTTAGTGACAGATGTGTCAAAGAACATTTCAAATGGTTCTATTAGTATTTCACCTAAAGAAACAACTTTATCAATTGAGCAGAAACCTTCACTATGCAAAAATGTTCCAAAACTTTATCACCAAACTTAGAAAAATTAGATTAAAACAGTTAAAACAAAAAACAAAACAAAACAAAACTTACCCCTTTCCACATCCTTCAGGCCCAACAAGAAGAAATGGCTGCTTATTGTCAAAGTCTAGCCATGGTCTGAAGTAATCTAAACCTCTCTGCATGTTTGGGGTTTGAATGACAGGAAGTGTTCGGGGATTACTAAAGTCATCAGCAGTCAAATGTATAGGTTTTTTCAGTTGATATGACATTAAATGTCCAGTGTCAGCATCAAAATATGTGTCCAGTGGCTTCCTGGGATCTGGCGGAGATTCTCGTGTCCAATTAAAAATCTTTACAAAAATTTTAAAAGAACAACAATTAAGCTGTTAAAAATCTGCATTCCTAATAACAACACAATAACTATAATTATGAGTACATCCAAAAAATTATGTTAAAAGAATAGTAAATTTGCAAAGTCAAGCGCTCAAAAATTAGGAAATGCAAAAATTAAGGTTGCCTATGCAACCTTAATTCAATCCCATTGTGCGTATACATTGGGTAGTTAGTGAATGGGTAGTTATCCAATACTTATTTTTCATTTGATGCATGGCGCCAGACCTCATGGAATAAATTTCCTCATTCATTTTCTTGAGACACTGAGGGCCTGACTTTATAAAGTACTTAGTAGGTTCAAAATACAGCTCCTACTGACTTCAGTTGCAGTCATAAGCACTCATGTAGCACTTATGAGCACACAAATGTAGCCACAGGCTTCTCCCACTGAGTAGAGAGAAAATGAAGCACACACAATTAGTAGTCAACTGTAAAAGTTAAGAAATTCCAGAATTAAGGCTGCCTAAAGAGGTAACTGTTTCTTTCTTTTAAAGTAACTTTTTTCTTTTTCCTATTTTGTGATCTGGTAGGAACGCCTACAGCTCACAGTCATCATTTTTGTCCCTAATACTTTTAAAGATATGAATGAAACTGTCTCTCTGTGTGTGAGGATTTACTTAGAATTTATACAATCTTAAATCACTTCATGTTATCCTGGGCTAAAAAAATGTGGCTGCACAAACTATACTGTCCTAACAAGGGAAATTATGGGCTGTTAAGGGAAAGTCCTACTTAGTACCACAGCCTTGGGCTGCAGCATGCCCAGTACGCACAGAATCTTCAGCAAATATATCTGCCAAATTCCAACAAGTCTCTCTCTATTGAACACGTGAAAACCGAGATATTTTGGAGGCTTATAGTTTGGCCAAATTTGGGCAAATTTTCATGGGGATGACAAAAGGCACATCCCTGTCATCAGGGTGATGACAAATTTCAAGCCATGGAAGTAGTAAGTTTAGCGGTATTAGGCCTTAATGAAACAATTGTAAGAATGTGTTTAACATGGAAAAAGACACATAATCTCATCCTCAGAAATGACTAAACTGCTTTAGCTGAAACTTTCCCAGAAGAAACCAGCCTTAGACAAACACCCAATACTGAAAATTTCAGGTGATTTTTGTCAAAGATAAAAGCAACTGAGTTCTGTAATAGAAAATGTTAGGCAACTTTAAGGATAGGTGATGGAACCAGCTCCACCTATAATAAAATGGAATATGTTTGTGATCAAAGAAATGGACATTTAAGGAGGGATGGGACTAAGAATGTTTTGAAGTATGTACATATGGATAAACGCTTTTGGAAGGCAACAGTATACCCACTTATTTTTTTAAAAGAAATGATGATAATTTCCACATGTTGAAGGGCTGGGAGGAATGAAGTATTTAATCAGCAGTTTGATATCCCATGGCCCCAGTTTGCCACAAGTGATGTTGTGGCAGGTGCTTCTGTAATGCTCCTGACTAAAAACCTTCCTCATCTTCCAAAAAATACAAATGCATAATTTGTAACAAAACTATATGATATCATCAGAATTAATTTAGGGCCCAATTTTGTAAGCACTTATACACATGAGAAACTTTACTAATATGAGTAGTCTAATTACCATCAATGGGACAACTCATGTGAGTTAAGTTACTCATGTGCATCCATGTCTAAATTTCAGAACCTGTGCTCCTTATTCATCCTCCTTGACCTCTCAGTGGCATTCAACATCCTTGATCACTCCCCAGTTCTTGAAATCCTATAACCCTTTGTCCTTTGTGATCTCATCCTCTCACAATTCTCGTCCTACCTCAGTGATGGCACCTTCAAAATCTCATTGGATGGATTCTCCTCCTTTTCCCTTCTCCCCATTTCCATGGGCTTCCCACAGGGCTCCATCCTTTGTCACCTTCTCTCTTTGCACCTTATCTATAAGTTATCTTGACCACTCTCATGGATTTGACTACCATCTGCCTCTCTATGGTTGATCTATTTCCCTCCATCCAATCTCAAATTAGATTATAAACTCACTAAGGCAGGGACTAACTCTTATTGTATTTTTATACTCTTAAACCATAGCAAAATCAAAATTTCTGTTTTATTCATCTAGTAGTTTGAGATAAGATAGAAAAAAAGTATTACCTCTTTTGTAAATTCTAGTCGTGATTTCATGTTGAGATTTCCACCAAGACCCCGCATTAAGCTAATAATAAATTGTCCACGATCAGTGCACCCACGGAGATGAGACAACCCATTCATCACAGTGCCAACTAGACTTGTTTCTACCACATAGTCATTCTGTAAATTTGAATTTATAATAGTGTATAAGAATTTATAATAATAATATAACTTTAAACAAATTTCTAGCAGCAAAATAAATGAGTTATGGTGCAAGTAAATATGTCAGTTTCACTGCTATTAGAAGCCACTTTTAGACTTTTAAAATTGGTAGAAAATTTGATCCATTCAGGTCTAGAAGAGGTGATCCATTTGCAATCACATACTTTTAAAATATTTACTTCTGACTCTTATACCAAACCAACTTACTATTTATGTTCAGTCATCCTTCTGTTATATATTAGCCTACTGAATGCAAAGAAATGTGCACAATTGTGCAATGGAGATATGTGTCCAGAAGGGACCCTCCATGTGTGAATCTCACTCTCCCCCACAGAAAGGGGTGGAGAAACAACCTTTTCCTAGATCCCACACAAAAGTGTAGAAATCTGCATGGAGGAAAGAGACAGCTATGGGAGAAACAAATCTTAATCCCCATCAGGCTATGTAGATTCTCCAAGGAAATACAGCAAGATTGCCTCTCAGCACTGGGGATCCCTCTTTAAAGGAAGTTCCATGGAACAGAGGCCAGCAGCACAAGGCCTGCATGGCTCCATTGTGAGGAGTATGAAGCCAGGAAGGGATGCTGGAGCCATAGGAAGCACAAAGCAAGCACAGAAACACCATAAAGTGGTCTATATGCATGGTCATAGACTCCCATCTGGGATCCATGGGTTTTCAGGACATCCTGCCCACTTCCCTTTCCTGAAGATAGCACAAGTGAAGGGAAATCTCTGTAAGGAACAGCTTGCAGAGGTTCCTGCCTATGTAGAATTATTTAATGATTTATAACGTTGTTTTTAAATTTTCCTCAAGCCTAGCAAAGCACATGCCTTCCTGTTAAGGATTTTGGGCAGAAATTTCAAATTTTATGAGCCTAAACTAAGATACCTAAATCCATGATTAGTCAATGAGAGCTCTGGGAACTGAAAAATCAGACCCCTTATTTAGATGCCTAACTTTAGAGACCACATTTAAAAATTCTGGCTGATGTCTACACCAAGTTCATAAATTTGAATAAAATCCAGAAAGGTATTAAAACTTGGTGAGTTACTCACCTGTTTTAGAACCCAGTTTAACGCCTTTTCAAAATAGTCCCCAATCCAATTTTCAAGGTTATGTCTGCATTCTTCAGGCTGGTTTCTTAGCCAAGATTTTATCAAAGAATTAAGATCTGTATCTTCATCACTAGAACAAGACATACTTCAGATTAAAAAAAAACAAAATAGCCATGTATCCATGCAGATGGATGCAGTATGATCTAAAGGCTCAAGCAGGATGACTGAGTCAAGGGGCCTGGCTTGTGTTCTCAGCTCTCCCAAAGATCCACTGTATGACTTTAGGAAAGTCATTTAACCTCTCTATATTTAAATTTGCCTTTCAGTAAAAAAAGGGTAAAAAAATTTATGCTCTTGAATAAAAAGCATTCAGATATGCAGAAAAAGGATGTAAACTAGAAATAGAGTATCTTGAATATTACTGTCAAATTTCAAAATAAGGCTCTAATACTATGAGAAACTGATTGAGTAGCCTGAAGATGTGTGCATTTACTTTCTGATTTCTGTAATTACAAGAAAAGGACAATGGTTTAATTTTGATTCAGTGCAATTTTCTTACATTTTTTCTAATAAATTGTGTTTTCTTTAAAATATTTGGGGGTCTTATGGTATTTAGGGGCAATTTAAAGCAACCCATTATCTAAGTCAGGGAAAACAAACTTCTGACCTTCGGTAAGAGAAAGAAAGGGGAAAGAGATATGACATGGGGTACTTGGTGAAAGGTGCAGGGCAAAAAACTGCCCTTCCCTAAGAGGCTTTACTGACCATAGTCAGTAAAGTGCAAAGAGAATGACTGGAGACATTTAGGAGTCTCAAATACAGTGGTAGCTTACAAGGTAACAGATGAAAAACTTGATTTCAGAGATAAATAGGCAAACACAGGTAACATCTATACAGACAACTCCACCTACTCAGAGTAAGTGAACATTTTCAGAAGTTAGCATTACAATGAAATCACCAGTTTTATAATAAAAATAAAATAAAATAAAATGTCATTAATTAAAAAAAACAATGAGGAGTCCTTGTGGCACCTTAGAGCCTAACAAATGTATTTGGGCCTAAGCTTTCATGGGCTATAACCCACTTCATCAGATGCATGGAGTGAAAAAAAGTAAGCAGGTATAAATATACAGCACATGAAAAGATGGGAGTTGCCTTACCAAGTGGGGGGTCAGCGCTAAAGCCAACCCCTAAAATACATATAATTTGTTAGTCTCTAAGGTGCCACAAGGACGCCTCATTGTTTTTGCTGATACAGATTAACACAGCTACCCCTCTGAAACCATTCATAAAAATTAATTTAAAAAAGGAAATTACAGACTTGTAGGTCTAACTTTTACACCTGAAAAGATATACTGGAACAAATTATTAAACAATCAATTTGTGAGCACCATGAGGATTATATGGTTACAAGGAATACCCAGTATGGATTTGTCAAGAATAAATCATGCCAAATCAACCTCATTTCCTTCTTTGACTGGGTTCCTGGCCTAGTGAATAAGGGGAGAAGCGGTAGACATGATATATCTTGATCTTATTAAGGCTTCAGATACCGTCCCACATGACATTCTCATAAACAAATAGGGAAATGTGATCTAGATGAAATTACTATAATGTGGGTGCACAACTGGTTGCAAGACCACACTCAAAAAGTAATTTTCAATGGCTCACTGTCAAACTGGGAGAGTGTATCTAGTGGGGTCCCGCAGGGATCAGTCCTAGGTTCGATACTATTCAATATTTTCATTAATGATAATGGTGTGAAGAGTATGCTTATAAAATTTGAAAATGACATCAGGCTGGGAAGGCTTGCAAGCACTTTGGAGGACAGGATTAGTCCTTTGACTGAAATCAGCAAGATGAAATTCAATAAACATAAACATAAAGGACTACATTCAAGAAACAAGAATCAAATGCATAACTACAAAAAGGGAAATAACTGGCTAGGTGGTAGTACTGCTGAAAAGAATCTTGGGGGTATAATGGAACGGATCACAAAATGAATATGAATCAACAATGTGATGCAGCTGCAAAAAAGGCTAATGTTATTCAGTGGTGTATTAACAGGACTGTTGTATGTAAGACAGGAGAGGTAACTGTCACCCTCTACTTAGCACTGGTGAGGCTGCAGCTGGAGTACTGTGTTTAATTCTGGATGCCACGCTTTAGGAAAGTTGTGGACAAATTGGAGAGAGTCCAGAAGAGAGCAGCAAAAATGATAAAAAGGTTTTAAAACCTGACATATGAGGAAAGGTTAAAAAAAAACTTGGCACATTTAGTTTTGAAAAAAGAAAACTCAGGGAGGATCTGACAGTCTTTAAATATGTTAAGGGATGTTATAGTGAGAATGGGGATCAACTGTTTTCCACGTCCACTGGAGTTAGGAAATGAAGTAATAGGCTTAATCTACCGCACAGGAGATTTAGGTTAGATATTAGGAAACACTTTTATCTGTAAGGGTAATTATGCTCCGGAATAGGCTTCAAGGGAGGTTACTGAATCCCCATCAATGGAGGTTTTTAAGAACAGGTTAGACAAACACCTGTCAAGGACAGTCTAAGTCTGTTTGGTCCCGTCTCAGCGCTGGGCGTTGGACCCAATGACCTCTTGAGGTCCCTTCCAGCCCCACATTTCTATGATAATATCAATAAATAAATGAATAAGCACAAAAAGGTGCAAAGCTAGAAGGAAAACAAGACAATTTAGAAGAAGTTTAAGCATGTTGCTGAAACTCTATAAAGAGACTATATATATAAATAAAAGTCATATACTAACCTATCACTGCCAAACACAGCTGACACAATAGGGTTTTAAAAAGCTAATAACTATTCATGGTGATAAATAAGTTGTGTAAATTTCAAATGCCCTCGTGTCTCACCTCAGGAAGATCATTCCCATTCGTGAAATTGTGGCAGGAGAGGCACAACTCAGATCATGCGTTTCAAATACAAAGTTTACATTTGGGCCAAACTGAATTCTTTCTCCACTGGGCATAGTGAGTAATCGATTATCATCCAGAACAGAATTCAAAGACTCAATCCACTCAGGGTCGATGTCACCATCGCAGATTATCCATGAGTTAACATCTACTTACAAATAAAAATACAAAACAACAAATCCACTGGAAAAACTTAAAGAATATGAAGCCTTGCTAAATTTCTAACCATTTTTCATTCTCTATGACAATTATAATTTATTAGTTTTATACACTTCACATATAACCTTTTTAAATATTCCCTACATTCTTCACCTTCTGATGCATATTTGCATGCCATTTATTTCATATTACACTAACTTGGAAATTACAAACTGAGGTTCTTGACAATGGTATTGCCATAAGCCTTTTTGACCTTACACTGGCCACTTTCAACAATTTTAAATTAGCATATTGTCAAAATATGGACAAACAAAAGAAAGTTTATTTCAGTATGATGAGCACAACACAGACTTCTGGATAGACATACCTTGCGGTTCTCGTACCACTTGTCGAGCACTGCTTGTAAGCACACCATCAGACCACTCCCTGGTGTCCATGTCAATGTGACCTAGTAACTGATGTCGAGGCATAGCTTTGGGATTCATGGTATACTGTTTCACCACTTTGCCAGTTTTACCAAGCGCTGTCCTTAACGTCTGCCAAAGTGTTGATTTACCTGCACCACTCGGACCTACAATTACCACACCCATTCTCTGACGTAGCTGTTCATACAATTCCAAAGCTTTCTTGATCTGTATAAAAAAGAAATAGTGGTTACAGGAGGTTAACAGCATTAAATCAAACCTGTTCTCTAACCCCAATTTCACACATTCCTGTTTGGTTTTGTATACTCTCATTCTCTTCCCTTAATTTAAATTTATTTTAGGAACTTGTAGGTGCAGAAGCAAAGAGTAGAAAAATCTCTGTATTCAAGCAAATCAAGGGCTCACGTTATAAACATTAAAAGGTTGAAAGTAACTAAAGCAAAATGAACAGATTAGCAACACAAGCCTCACTGACACTCTTAATTCAGAACATCTAAACTTGGTCTATGCTTATATTTCATATTTACCTGGGTGTTTATAATTTCCAAATTGGCTTCCTCAAAGACTTGTTGTAAAGCAGTGGTTAATTCAGCATATTCTACATCCTTAAAATCACTGCCAGGGAAGACATCTTTAACCAATGCATCAAACCGTGCACAGTCTGCAAATGTAAGCTTTGACATGGTATTGAGGCGCAAAGCTTGGACCACAATATGACTTTCATTAACTGCAAAAGAAAGTTCAGTTTACGTTTATTTCCACAGCTGGGATATTACCACCTGACATCATAGTGGCAACATGCCAGGTTGTTTTTTGGCATCACAAAGGATTATGATTTTAGGTGGGAAATTAGAGTTAGTAACATATAGAACTTCTGAGTCTTAGGTTGCAAAGGGACAGACTCTAAGTGTACCCATCTCAACTTTTGTATATAACTGGGTTCTTGAAAATGATAATGCATGTCAGACTTGAGTATATACTATGGGAATTTCTAGATGTCCTAATATGCAGGGAGTCTCTATCCTGACTGGATAGTAGTCAGCTAAGAAGGAACTTTGAAGGGGATATACCCTAAAATATGTTGTCGGTGTGTTTTCAACTGACAGATGAATTCCTGAAGTTGATTATAAGTTGTTTGTTTGCTATTTGCTTTTTATATCTAATGAGAAAACAAGGGTTGTCTCTGATAATCCCAGGAACAGTCAGAGCAGATCTGTCATTTCTTAAAGCATCAAAGAAGGAATATTCATGTCCCAAACATTTAAACTCCTCATCCACACTAAACCTCTGCTCCCAACTCTCCCAAAGAGAGAAAATCACCACCCACTCAAACACACTTTTTTAAAATACACAACATTCCCATCCCATAAAATTCCATCCTGTATTTGTGCTCTGGTTAGCAATATTCAGTCGGAATCAGATATGGTAGCCCAAGAGTAATTAAGATTTCATTTGCAAGAGCTCTCTCTTCAACTTTTCAACTCCGCAAATTATGTGCACTGAGTTTCTGTGGGTTATTTAGTTATTTATTTTTATTTGGGAAAGCTTTGATTAGAAAGGGCTTTCACAGAGGATTATCCTTTTGAATAGTCTAGCTTCCTACAATTCCAGGGCATATCACCTGGTACTTGAATGAACAAGAAGGCTGTAGATATTTATTTCAATATAACATCTTGATTGATCAAAAGCGAACCAACCCAAGCTTACTTTTTTCCTTCATTCCATTTTTCTTCAGGTGACGAAGGAGATTGCCACATCCTCTCAGAGCAGTCTTCAGTGCTCTTAAGCCCCAATCATAATGTTGCTGGGGTGTCAAAAGCTCCCTATGTTTTTAAAATATTAATATTGTAACAGGTTGTAACAGCTGCAACTCCAGTACTTGTAGCTGATCATTGAGGAATTGACATTATACATTTTTCTGAAAACCAGAGCCATTAGAAAATAATATAATGTCCAGATGCAGTACCATTTTTCTTGAACTTCAGAGATAGATACACATGAAGTTGCATGTTTCCAAACTTTCAGAGAAGCAGTTTCTTCAAAAGCTAGATAATAATAATATTTTTTAAAAAAATAGGACCTCTAATAGTTCCCTCCCTTGGTTTTTGCGATATACACACAAATGAAAAAGTGCAACTGTGGTTATTTGGATGTCAGCTACTCCCCCAAAAATCACAAGTGCATGATTTTTATGGAGGCACTGCACACTCAGGAAAATAACCATGTGTTCCCATTCAGACAAACAAATCGGAAGATGAAGAAGAAAAAAGCAAAGCAAAGTGTGTGTGTGTGGCAGAGACAAATTAATAAAAGTATCATATATGAACTTGAAAAATATTTATTTTAATACTTTTATTACCTATTAAAGAGAAAATTGCATTTATATTCAAGATGCCAAAAGAAAGGAAGGAAACAGTCAGGGTCTTAAGAAAGCAGTATTTTCCCATCTTGGGATTATAACTGGAGTTCCTGTATTCTTACATTACTTACATACAAAGCAGTGCATCTCAATAAAATTCAACCTATGTTTTGTTCTTACAGATTTACATATTACTAATTTTGGAGAACTGTGTTTGGTAGCATTCAAATACAAGATATTCTTGTTCAATGTAAAACACCTTAAGGAGACTATAGGCATGAGACAGCAACTCTATGTTGCTTATGGTATATAGCTTTATGAGGGTGATTTCTGGAGTGTCCATTTCATAAAAATCACAGTAAACATACAGGAACAATGTTTAAAAGATTTCTATAGCAATCTTGTCAAGGTTTGGTATTGAATGGACTGAAATGGAAGGAAG
Organism: Lepidochelys olivacea; assembly: GCF_965140295.1. NCBI lineage: Eukaryota > Metazoa > Chordata > Testudines > Cheloniidae > Lepidochelys > Lepidochelys olivacea. Next base: position 35,018,203 of record NC_140411.1, on the reverse strand, counting down.
GTACAGTGACATAACATGATGGGGAAGTACTACACTTCACAAAAGACAAAAGATATATATTGACAGAAATATGATTAATGGAACAGAATGTGCTTACCTGGCTAGATTAAAAATAGCCACCAACTTTCTGCCAAGTGTTTTAGCATCTTTAAAACCTTCTGAATACAGAATAACTTCCGCAATGAGTTCATTGTCTGGACGAGTCATAGCAACTGGCCTAAAAAGCTGTTTGAGGTTATCAGGCAGTTTTTGTCTTCCTCCATAACCTTTTCCAGCAGGATTCATAGTGATGAAAATTCCAGAATTGTGATCCATTTCAACCTGGCATTAAAATCAATATATTATCATAAAGATAGTATTTTCATCTCTATGTCCTTAGGTATGAAATAACTCATGTACTTAGAACACTATAAAATACCACTGTATGCTGTGGTGGTATTGCCATGTCAGTCCCAGGATAGTAGAGAGATACGGTGGGTGAGGTTATATCTTTTATTGGACCAACTTCTGTTGGTTGAGAGAGACAAGCTTTCAAGAGCTCTTCCTCAGGTCTGGGAAAGTTACTCAGGGTTTGTCCACACTACCGCACGGGGTCGATCTACGATATGTAACTTCAGGTACATGAATAGTTAGCTAAAGTCGATGTACTTAGATCTACTTACCGTGGTGCTTTCACTGCGGTAAGTCGACAGCTCATGCTCTCTCGTCAACTCCGCTTACACTTCTCATTCTGGTGGAGAACCAGAGTCAACGGGAGAGCACTCAGCGGTTGATTTATCGTGTCTAGACGTGATAAATCGACCCCCCGCTCAATCGATCGCTGCCCGCCGATCCAGCAGGTAGTGTAGACAAGCCCTCAGAGTGTCACAGCTAAATACATGATCAAACAGATGGATTATGTGCTAAGGGGTCATTCAAGGTGAAATGGCCTGTTAACATCCCAGTAGTCATAAGACAAAAAGGAGGGTTAGTGGGTTACAAACTGTTGTAATAAGCCATGAATCCAGTGTCTTTATTAAGATCATGATTTTTAGTGTCTAGCAAAACTATGAATCAAAGCTCCCAGACTCATCTTTTAATGGTGGTGTGCAGGTTTCTTTTGAGGATGAGGACTGATAGGTCAGATACAGAGTGATCGCTTTGTGAAAGAGTGCTTACCCACAAGTGATATGGTGTTTTGTCTTTTTATCATTTTCCTGTGTCAGTTCATCTGAGAGCATAGTGATTGTCTGGTTCCACCAAGAGTTGTTGTTGGGGCATTTAGTGCACTGGATGAGGCATGTGTAGGACCCATGGATCTTGAAAGGTGTGTTGTGGGGGTTGTTGATCATTGTAGAAGTGGAGATATCTCTGTAGGTTTTGCTTTTGTTATTCTGGTAGGCTCTGGTGCCACTTTGAGTTGGTGTGCCCTGGTCTGTGAGGAGCTTGATTCTGATGATGAGGTAGGAGAGGCTAGGAGGTTGTTTGAAGGCCAGAAGAGGGGATTCAGGAAAGATTTCTTTCAGGATGGGGTTCCCATCGAGTCTTGGTTATAGTTGTTTGTTTGTGTGTGGTATATAAACAACTACAAGCCAGACTTCATAAAGCATTCACTCTATATCTGACTTGTCAGTCTTCATTCTCAAAAAAAACCCTGCACAAAAGGTTTCAAGAAAGAAAATTTTCAAAAGACAAGCCTGGGAGCTTAAATTCATAACTTTGCTACACACTAAAAATCATGGTCTTAATAAAGACACTGTATTCATGGCTTATTACAATAATTTATCCTACGATTACAGGGTTGTTAATGGGCATTTCACCTTGAATGATCCCTTAGAACAGTGGTTCTCCATCTTTTTGGGCTCAGGACCCATTTGTAAATTCTTATGGCCTGTTATTACCCAATAAATAGTCTGGTGGTGGAGGCCCTGGGAAAGAGACAAAACTAGGCATTTTAGTGCCTGGGGCAATCAAACATATTTGCGTCCCCAATTAGAGGTGATACGTGGCGGTGGGGAAATCACGTGGGGTCACATCCCCGCCCCCCCCCCAGGTTTCTTGGGTGCGCTTCCAAACCCAAACAGGCTGGGTGACCCGCTAAGATGAGTCAGAGGGTGGAGGTGGAGCTCCCTCTCTGAGCGCTGCAATGCCGGGCTGGCCTCACCAAGCCCTGCTGCGTGGGGCTGACCCAAGCCACCCCCTATGGGTTTGCACCCTGGGTGACTGACCCACTCTGGTTACGGCCCTGCCTTGGGTGATTATGGTTGGATCCTGCCCACACTCAGCCAACAGCGGCAGCTCCTGCAGCTCCTGTGCTGTGGGGCTGACTGGGCTTGGCTCTCCACTCCAGGCACTGCAACCTCTGGGGTTGCAGCGCTGCTCAAGTTTGATCCCATCCCTTGACTGGACCAAATTTGTGTGAGTGAAGTTGTGACCCGGCTCATACGATTGCAATGCCATTCACACAAATTTGGCCTACCTGGACTTCCATCATCATGAGGGCTGGGCCAAACCTGAGTGGTGCTGGGACCCCAGAGGTTGCAGTGCTTGGAGCAGGGAGGCGAGCCCACCTAGCCCTGTCAGACAGGAGCCATAGGAGCTGCCACACAACCCTTTGAAACATTCAGACAACCCAATTTTGGGTCCAGACACACAGGCTGAGAAACCTTGGCTTAGAATATGTGTTAACTACTTATGCTAACCTATCAGTTCAATGTTGTATTTAGCTGTGACATTCTAAGTACCTTTCCCAGACCTGAAGAAGAGCTTTGTGTAGCTCAAAAGCTTGTCTCACTCACCGACAGAAGTTGGTCCAATAAAAGATATTACCCTTCTTGTCTCTCTATAAAATAATATTAGAAATTTTGGGCAAAGATCTTCTTTATGTATGTGGGATTTATATACTGGACCTAAAACTGGTATACTTGTTAATAATACAAGGGTTCACAGAGTTTTTAGAAGACACTTGATATTAGTGACAATAGCTGAACAGTTTTCAACAAGAACAAAAAAAAAATGCTGTTCTATACCTCCTTGCCAAGCAGTTCACATACAGGTCTATGCTTCTTCAAAGCATGCTGAATTGTCTGAATTTGCATGGACACTGCAGACAAAACTGCCTCCTCCAGCCTATTGAACTCATCAAAACATCCCCAGGCACCACACTTCACCAAACCAACAAAAATACGTCCCATCGACTTCACATCAATGCCCTTAAAATAAAAGAACATTGTTTATATGTTAAATACCATGAAAGAAATCAATGAAGATTTTCTTCCTAGTTCCACTATGAGGTGTCTTATTGCCATTGCAAAGAGCCTAACGTTTCTATTTGATTATAAAAAAAAACTCTGTTAAATTTCACTAAAAGCTTTTTTTTAAAATTGTTCTTTAAATCCATATTGCATAGATACTCATCTCCTAAAATATATAAATATGTACATTAATTCACCTCATCACAATTAAAAACTAAAACTTGTCTTCCAAGAAGTCCACCCAAAGCCTTTACTGATTCTGTTTTTCCAGTTCCAGCTGGGCCATAAGGATTTCCTCCGAGGCCCATCTTCATAGCCTGAGTAAGAGTTAAGTAGCACTTATCTGTCAATGGTGTATAAACAAGTTTCGGGGAATTACCCTGTAGAAACAAAAGATATATTGCATGGATTAATACACAGAAACAAGGTCAATAAGTTAGCATTTCACTCAGTTTGGACGAAGATAACACAGATAACAAAGATAACACAGAATTCCAGATTACTAGCTGCCCAAGTTTGAGGACTACACTTGGGGCCATTCAATTTTTTGATTTATATTCACAAAATCTGTTAGAACTACTGCCGAAGTGTTATGCAATCCTTTATAAACCACAGATAGAGGCTCAAAAAAGGGAAACACCTGCTACATTTTCTCTCTCATAGACTTCAACAAACATTGCCCTCATATACCCAAGAGCATAATTTGTTCCATATTGTTAAAAAAACATTTTATTCAATTTAAATACATCTCAAAATTTCTTTCAAGTTATCATTTTGCCCGCATTTGGCATTTTATCTAGCATTGACATAAATGAGAAAGTAAGAATCATACTATGCTCTGCACTTTAATATAAAAGCTGTATAAATCCACTCAAGAATTCAGTATCGTGGGTATTTGGAGCTAAGAAGCATCTAAAGATTGAAGAAACACTACTACACCATTTTTCAATATTTTCTGCAAAACAACATCGTAAAATGGCAACTGACAAAATGGAAGCCAGGTGGAAGCAATTGTGGAGGTAAAGCTGCATCCCGGAACTGAAAGCTGAGCACCACACACATTTGAAAGCCAACAAAAATAGAATAAAAAAACCCCATACCTGATATTCATAAGTGTACTGGAGCTCAGCATCTACCATTTGAATGTAACATTTCTGTTCTTTCAGATAGAATCTGAGTTGTTTTTTCCAAGCCCAGTCACCAACACTATTAATCTGGGCTTGATTTAGCTGCTTCACCACATCAATGTTATGAATAATATCAAGAATCAGTGCTTTAAGCTTGAGCTCAAGGATTCCAGAATCTGTAAATAAATACAATTATTCACAAAAACACCATAAAGAAGATTGTCCTTTAGCCACTTTCAACTAGTTTATGTTGCTGTTTACAATCATAGAATTATAAGGTTTGACGGGACCACAAGGGTCATCTAGTCTAACCCCCTACCAAGATGTAGGATTTGTTGGGTCTAAACCATCCCAAACAGATGACTATCCAGCCTCCTTTTGAAATAGCTAAAAAACTAAAGCAATCAACATACAAATGAGAGGTTGATATAGTTACTAGATAAAAGTTTAACAGCCAATACACTTTAATCTAGAATTCAGCAGTGACCAGATGCACAAGGATAAGTATTGATGGACAGTACACATTATAATCTGCACATCATATTGGTATTTTATAGGCTTGTAATGTTATATTTAAGTCAAGAAATAACTCCAAAATCCAATAAAACATCATAGTCTAAGGGGAAAAAAACACACCTGGATTTATAGAGAATGTGTAGACATGATACCATGTCTATCCAATAATATCTGGCCAGTTCCAGTGAAACATAACGTTAGAGATCAGTAGATGAAGACAATGATATAGAACCAGATTTTGTAATGACAAATTATTAGTAAATATATTAAATAACAAAAACATCAAGATAAAGGAAATGGATAAAAATTGAAAAGGAAACAGATTCAAACTACCTAATAATGTTAAATATAGAATGAACACATGGAAAAGAAAGGACATTCACTGTGAAAATATTAAATATCCCAAACCTGGCCATTACTGGTAGGTCACTCAATATCATTTCTAGCTCAGAGGAATGGATTGCTTAGCACCTTAAATTTATTTTAAGGAATTATACACTTATGATCATTTTTCATACCTACTCTCCCTGGATCTTCCATACTAGTATCTATGCTGGTATAATGTTCCAGTTTAGCCATAAGTTCTAACTCTATCTGCTGCAGGTTATGCTCTTTGATAGCAGTTTCAACATCTTCAGTGAACTGAATTTGTTCTGCCAAGGAAAGAATCTATTGACAGAAAGAATAAAGTAAAGTTTTAGAAATAGGTAACCAAAAAGGACAAAAGATTTTCCACTCATTTATAAATTCTCATGAAAGCTTACTGTTTAAATAAATCTTTTTAGTGTATTAAATTTTATCATGCCAATACTCCACTCTCCCTTAAAAAAAAACATAGTTACTCTAAAGGTGCCCCCAAGAGCAAATATAATTGTATTTAAAACTTACTAAAATGTAACAAACAGCTGCAAAATAATTTAGTGTAGCTATTGCCTTCGGTGCTATATTACGATTACTGTACATTCACTATAGCAGCCTATTGTCTGAGTTGTCACATTTCAGCCAAACTCATTGCTTAAGGGAGATCTCCACAGTACTGAAAAACTTTTCATGAGTAGGAAGCAATATGGATTTGTTTCACCAATTTCACTACTACTTTGTAAATCTGAGTGTCTATCTCTTTCCTTCCTTGCCTTCGATTCCACTCCCGAAAAATATGCCAGAGGCTAAAGAGAGCTACTCACTGCCAGTACAATATTCTCCCCTTATTCACACCGAACTTCAATGCCCTCTGAAACTCGTGCCCAGAGTGAGGAGCTCAGTAATAATCAGAAGAACAGAGAATCAATATCTTGGCCAAAACTGGGTATTAAACCAGGCACTTCCTCGACTAAAAGCATGGAGTTTCTCAGGACAAATTTTTTGGTGGCCTCAGAGTGCGGCCACCAACTCTTGCTGGCGGCCACTCTCATACTTTTTCCTGAAATACTTAATTAGCTTTAGGAAAGCCAAATAAATATGCACATATACATGTCCAAATCATTGTAATTTATTTATTGCTAGCTAGTAAGTCTGTTGTCAAAAGTGATATTAACAAACATACAGGTATCACTTTCCACAGCAGACTTACTCCGCCATGCCAAGCCTGGGAACAAATTAAGCCCTGGATGGAGGGTCAGGGGAGGCAATGGGAGCCAGGGGTGAGGGGAGACAATGGAGGGCTGTAGCCTGAAACCCTGCAGCTAGAACTTGTTGCCCTGCTACCCCAGGGCTGAAGCCCGAAGCCTGAGCCCACTTCTCCACTGGGAAGGTGGGGAACTCACTGGCTGCCTGCTCCTACAGCATTGTGCCCCAAGTGACTCCAGAGAGGGGCAGGGCCAAACCCCTGCTGGTGGCCCCAGCAACCAACACCAACGCAGTCCATCCAGGAGCAACAGGAAAGGGGAGGGGGCGCTACTTTCCCTCTCCCACCCCATCACAGCCCAGGAGGCTGTGGCCGGAAGAAAAGCCCCTGGTGGCTGAATGAGGCCACAGTGGCCGCATTTGAGAAACACGAGCTGTAATGGATTCATACATAACACATGCTGAACTACAGGTTCCACTTCCATAAGTTACACGGAATAGGAACTCTCTTCTCATCAAAATTCCACTCTTTGCTTTTCCTGTAAAGCAGGAAAAGTTAAACACCAATGACATAAGGAGAGGGGCAGGCCGTGGAGCACAGCACTCCCATACTCTCAGCATGATGAAGGAAGGCAGAAGATTGCAATGGTTTACCCAGATGAAGTGAAGATTTATTTCAACTAAAAAGCCAACACAGGCAGCTCGCTGCACCAACATGGACCCCATTAACATCAGTGGGATTTCACATGGATCCCATTAACATCAATGGGGTTTCACATGGACACAAGGATCTCCCCACACATATCAGTCAGCAGGATCACAGCCTAAATCATTACAAAAGGTTAGTCTGAATGAATATACATTCTTAGGGTCATATTGATAATAACTCTCTGTGTCTATGATTTTTACATTTAAAAAAATGTATATATTATTTGCAAATATTTATTAAGTCAGGATTGGTTCAAGCAATATAAATTCAGATTAACAGTGTTAGCTAGTGTTTATATTATATTTTTCTTCAACCTGTCATTAGTACATTCTCTTTCACTAGCATTTTCTACCCAAGTTATGTATGAACTTCAAATACTATTCTAATAATGGTGTTTTGAATCAATAGCAGGAAACAGTTTCTGCATCACTGATTAGCCAGGGACCTGATTCAACATCAATTGAAATCAGTGGAAAGACTCCCGTTGATTTAAATGGGCACTGAATCAATCTCCCAAGTGAGCAAAGAGTTCTATTCTACAGATGCTTATAACATTGCACATTCTGAGTAATTTCTATCTACCTAAAATCAAGGCATACAGCAAATCAACTGATTTTTCAAGTCTGTATATACTTCCAAAGCAGACCTGTCCTTAGGATCATTCCGAAATTGAGTTCGTTATATTTCAATGCTGAGACTAAATCAAAATGAGATTGTGTCACCAACTACCTGGGAAGGAAACAGTGATGGATCAATTGAACCTTGTGAACGTCTTCCAGCAGTAACACAGTCAAGCAATAATTGTTTCAGTGTGTCCTTCATCTCCAAAGCCAAACGATTTAACCAAACCTGGCAAATAAAATATAAAGGGGAGGGGAAAAAAATCACAAATCATATAGCAAACATATTTACCACAATTGCTGGTAATATATTTGGACCTGGTTCTCTTACCTCAACATCATTTGACAGAAGAATTTTATTTTTAAAAGGCACAACTTCTCCTTCTAAAGATTTCATTGCAATTATGTTTTTAAAGTCCCCATCAAAGCTGACACTATTAATGCCTGTTAATCAGAAAATAACAATATCTCCATAATTAAACTCAGCAAGTGATTAAATACAATCTAGATGATTTAATGTAGAATTCTTAAACACTTGTTTCTTGAAAAAGCAGTTACTTAGGAAACAGTCAAAAAAGTTAAATAAATTATTTTTGTACATACAATACAATATTTGTGATAATTAAATAGATGAAGATAAGAAGTCCCTCACAAGTTAGAGATATTTTGAAATATTTTTTTCTTTCTTTGCCAAATAAATGATGAAATATCAAAAACACTTTCCTTTTCTAAGCTATGTTATGGTAACAGAAAGTAAAGAAACAATTTCTAGAATAGGTTCTTCAGGGTCAAATGACTGTACTTCTGAATAAATACATTTTGCAAATGATAACTAATGCATTATGAAAATACTAATTTAGTTTACCAGCAAAAAGTTTCTTAAGGTGAGACTGAATTACTGAAGGATTAGTGGACTGTCCCAAGATTTCTAATAAATCATCGTCTCCAATGAAATAGAATCTAGGGAATGCTGAACGCTTTTCCTGTTTAAAAAAAAAAATAATTGTTGTTTTAAGCACTGAAGTATTGCCTTTTTATAAAATTATATATTAAGATAAGAAGTTGTACCTCCAGAAATTCATTCAAGGATTTTTGACATCTCTGAAGCTGGTCAAGTATGGTAATCAACGCATTCCTCATTCCTGTCCGAGCATTCAGTGATGTTATTCTATTGTCCCTCTTGATATCTACCATTATGGATCTTTAAAAAAATATAACCTTAATTGTTTGTAAATCTACCACTGCACTTTGTCCAAATATCTCTCTTTTAAACATCTGATTAAAACTCAAGAGACAGATAAGTAATATTAAATATTCAGCAGTCAATATCTGAATGTAAAAATTGCAACATTTATGTCAAATTTCTTCCAGTTAAACATTAGCTAGATCTACTCCTATCATACTGTTTCTGATCATGACTCTTCCTTTACTTCAAGACCCCTCTATCCAAGAAGTCCCATTAAGTTAAAATTTTGACCATTTTTTCTTCTAAGTGCCTCCATCTCTGTCATTTCAGCTCTATTTTTAAGCTCAACTACCACATCTAAACTAAAGAAACTCATTTGTGTGTATCTTTGGACACCACTAAAAACTACTCCCTGTTAATCCTCTCTGCATGTCTTGATCAAGTAAAGTTGTTTCATCTCAAATTCCTTCGGTGTAATATTTTTGGAAAGAGAATTACTTCTCTTCGTCAAGAAATCTTTTTTCAAAATCCAACATCTCCACTACTTCCTTTCTCAAATAAGACCCTCTATTTGCCTGCATTGTTCATAACCCTGGCCATCATACTTGACTCAGAACCTTTATTCTCTTCCCACATATCCCATATCAATAAATCTTCTCATCATCCCTTTTGCAACACTAATTCTTTCTATACCATTGCCTCAATGCAACCTTTGCTGAAATCCTTATGCATGCCTTCATCTCCCTGTACGTCCTGTTTGTTTTGCATTAATTCACTTTGAATCTTGGCTTACAGCTGTGCAAAGGACGTTATACAAAATTGTCATAAATATAAAGGGAAGGGTAAACACCTTTAAAATCCCTCCTGGCCAGAGGAAAAACCCTTTCACCTGTAAAGGGTTAAGAAGCTAGGATAACCTCGCTGACACCTGACCAAAATGACCAATGAGGAGACAAGATATTTTCAAAGCTGGGGCGGGGAGAAATAAAGGCTCTCTCTGACTGTATGATGGTTTTGCCGGGAACAGAACAGGAATAGAGTCTCAGAACTTAGTAAGTAATCTAGCTAGATATGCATTGGATTCTGTTTTGTTTAAATAGCTGAGAAAATACGCTGTGCTGAATGGAATGTAGATTCCTGTTTTTGTGTCTTTTTGTAACTTAAGGTTTTGCCTAGAGGGATTCTCTATGTTTTGAATCTGATTACCCTGTAAGGTATTTACCATCCTGATTTTACAGAGGTGATTCTTTTACTTTTTCTTCTATTAAAATTCTTCTTTTAAGAACCTGATTGCTTTTTCATTGTTCTTAAGATCCAAGGGTTTGGGTCTGTGTTCACCTATGAAAATTGGTGAGGATTTTTATCAAGCCTTCCCCAGGAAAGGGGGTATAGGGTTTGGGGAGGATTCTGGGGGGAAAGATGTTTCCAAGCAGGCTCTTTCCCGGATATATATATATATCTGTTAGACGCTTGGTGGTGGCAGCAATAAAGTCCAAGGGAAAAAGGAGAATAGTTTGTATCTTAGGGCAATTTTAACCTAAGCTGGTAAAAATAAGCTTAGGGGGTTTTCATGCAGGTCCCCACATCTGTACCCTAGAGTTCAGAGTGGGGAAGGAACCTTGACAAAAATAAAGTTGCGTTTAATAACACTGACCTGAAGTCTTCATCAACTCTGTTAAAGCGTGCCTGCTCTTTGGGTAGAGCTCCACGACCAAAAATGGGTTCCAAATACACCCACTTCCTTTGAATCTGGTTTAAATTCTGCAGGTATTCATCCAACTCAGCAAGTTTTTTTTCCCAGATAGACACTTTATCCTCAAAGCCTTTGTAATATGGAGAGTCCTTTAGGGACTGAAGAAGACAGCGATTATCTCCAACCTGGTTAACTATGTCTTTCCAGTCTTTAATTAGTTTGATAGTCCTGCTCTGGCTGTCTTCATAATCTGTTAACGTAAAGACTGCTCCAACACCCCAGAGCTCAAGCTCACGTAAGGCCTCTCTGATTGTGACTTCACCTTGCGCCCGACTATTCAAATCCTATTTTAAAATATAAAACAAAAAAAATTACTACTTATATAATAGAAAACATATAAATGAGCAGAGGAAAACAGTTTTACTAGAAAAATACATAACTTCAGTTTCCAAAAAGGAATAAAAGCTTATAGAACGTATGGTATAAAAAATGAATAGAATTACTTGTGAAATAATTCATACCTTAAGTGCTGCTGCTTTTTCCACAATTATATCTGCCACTTTGAGTAGATCTCCAAATAACAAATTCTCTAGACTAGTGCCTCTAGGGAGACCAAGAAGACGAAAGAGATCCAGCCAATGATCTGGAGACAGGTGTTCTCCTCTAACGTATTTCAGGACAGGAAGTGTCATCTATGGAAAATAATGCAAATTGGAATATACCAAGTTTTTACAATAACTATATCTATTCCGTTCTACTGCCATATACTGTCAAAACATAACAAAAATATATTTTTCCCACTATGTATTGAAAATAAATACGTTTAAATTGAGATCTGCTTTGTATTTTCAATATACTAATTTTAATATTTGGTATTATGCCATTAAGGTTGTTTTATTACTAAATGTGTCTCAAACACATTGAAAAAAACTGTAATGATTGTCCTGTTCACTGGAAGTAGCTCAAATGTACTTTGAAATGAGTGATACGTTTAAAAATAGTTGCAGGAGATATTTTGCTGAACACAAAATATCCTTAAGGCTCACTTTAATACACAAACAGACCTCCATGTAAATATACAGAGTGAAGCATATTACCCAGTAATACCAGAAAGCATTTTGCTTTGATTTCCCCTTGTATAATGAGGATCTTACTTTGTATTTGTCCACTTCTCTTTGCAACTTCACAGTCATTACAGTGTGTTCTTCCATCTTCCTCAGCTTGTCATGCCAGTTCAACAAGAATTCCTCAAACAGGTAAGTCTTACTCCTGTACAAAAATCAAATTTTAAAAAGAGCACAATAACACAGTACTGCAACAATCAATAATCATGCATAAAAGTTTAAAAACAAAAGCAGACCTAAAAGTAATCCAGTCTTCTTTGGCTTTTTCCTGAAAACCTTGATGAAACTCTTCATATAGTGCCCATACTTCTGCACAGCTCTCAATATCTCTACATACAGCTTTTGACAAAGAGAAATCAGGCTCTTCTAATTCAAAATGATGGCAGTCCTCGCTGAATAAAAAAGATCATTGCATTGTTATAATATTGCATATTGAAGCTATGATCCTGGACATGCTGTCATACATGCTTAACTTTACCCATGTGAGTAAGTCTATTGACTTCACTGTCCAGCAGAACACATTATGTTGCATTCCCCAAGCGGAAAAATATGTAGCATAAGAGATAATTATCATATGCAATGAACTTCCCTAGCATTCACAGCTTTCTTCTCCATATTTTTTCATTCCTTTGTATTAAAAAACAGTACTAATTTGTCTCCCAAAAACTTAAAGGAAAATAAATTATCTTTAATTGTTTTTCTCTATAAGTAGTATCCTATATAGAATTACATGCCATTTAGTGCATAAATTCAGTTGTTTCAAAGCTTAATAGATTTTCAGAAACTTCCACTTCACAAGCGTCAGTTCAGAAGAGTCAAGTTATATAAAACAATGAAGTAAATCCCTGAAGGTTAAACAGTACACTGAAATATAATTAAAATAGGATTTATTAAATTATCTTTTGTGTTCACTTTTAGTTAACTATTAGTTAATATTTTCTGACCCACCAAAGAGCTGCAGCTGCATGATTTACTGCAGAACATCCATAAAATAACATGCTATATACAAATAAATATACATACATCAGTTTTTTCTTTGTGGCTTCAAGTTCATCGAACTCAATTTTCTTTTCCTTTATGGTCAGAGCACTTTTCTCAAGCATATCCTGATGGCCTGTTTCAATGATATCATCGTTGGGCTTTAGTTGATCCCAACGAGCTTTAAACTTTTCTAGTTCTTGAAGATACACATTAACACGTGACATCACATTTCCTTTCATCACTTCAATCTACAAACCAAAAGAGTTTAAAAAAATAAAATGTATTCCTTCAGTAATTTATATCTACAAAGTTATACCTAATCAAGATCAAAATAACCAACAACCTTTTAACTTGTTTTCAAAAAGGAGTACTATTTTTTTTACTCTTCCCCTTAAAATATTTCAAAATTTAAGAGAATCTGGTATGGATATGCATTTCCTGATCTTGTATTATATCATTTTACATCCACTGTAGTTACATATAATATTTACATCTGTTCCTCACTAGTTTATCAGCTATCTTGGTCTGATAAACAGTTTTTCCTTATATCCACATTTTTTATTACAGGTCTTAGTGGTAAAAAATAAACAATAATTATAATTTTTAAAATCATCTACAGGTTCAAAATATAGGTGATAATCATGGAATCAGCAGCACACAAGAAAATTATTATGGCTGCATTGGTCCCATTGAGCCCAGCAATTCACCTGCATATTGTCCATTGCAGGATTGCGGACATAATATTTAGCATAAATTTTCAGAAAAAATTCAAATATTATGCAACAATATTAATAAAATTTGTAGTAACATGGTAAAGTTGACAAATGTTCATTTTTAAACTACTATATTCTTTTCATTTCAATTAATAAAAAGAAACCCATGAGGTGAGATATTTAACATAGTTGTGATTCTAGAGTGAACTCCTGCACCTGCACAGTACCCTAGCTGACTTCACTGGTACTTTGTAGGGGCACAGAGATCATTTTAAGATCGGGGCCTACAGCAGTATCACCTGATGCTAGTAATCTTTCCAGTAGTTTAGATGTTCTTTCTATAAAGGCTCGCACTGATGCCATTAAACTTGGTGCCAATACTAAACTGCAATATCTTTGTGGGGGGGTTAATCCAGGAGAAAAAAATGTGTCTTCTAACTAATTCAAAATGAGATCAGTGCATTTGAGTGAATTACTAAACCTTCATTCTCACCTGTTCCTTAATCATAAGTTGATGACTTTCCATCATTAATTCAAATTTATCCCACATAGCTCTCAGGTTGCTGATTGTGTCTAAACCCCCACCAGCCACAGTCCGCAAAAGCTTGTTTTTATCTTCAGCTTCTTGAAACTGGAGAAAAATCTAAAGTTGAAAAGATATTTTATACATGTATGAAAAAATTTCAATAAAATGTGGCATTTTTATGCAAACTTGTTTAAATAAAGACACAGTGGTAATTAAGAATATTTATATATTTTTTATATTTATATTTAATTCTGTTAATATTTATCAAAGTAAAACTAGACAAAGGTAAATATGGGAGACAATACAGAGCAATTAATATATGTATGAAAACAGCAAGCAGGAGGAGAGAAGTTGAGAACAAATGGGAAATCTATTGATATATTAGAAGAAGAATGAATTTATAGTCTGAAAATAAGGAGAAAAATTAAGTCACCTGACTGTTTCAGAGATTATTTTTTCATACACTAAAAAAGCCCAATCAAGTTAAAAATCATGACAAAAATGATGATTAAGTAACACTACAAAAGTCAAAAAAATTGAAGTAAAAGAAGACATTAGTGAATATGTCCCAAAATGCCCTGTTTTGAGTGCATTCATTTCAAAATGAAGTGAAGACAACAGGTACTGAGACTCAGGGACAGTATTGCTCTGTGGATTATGGAGGCTTAATCCCCTCCAATATCCACCACCTCCACAAAACAATTTCTACAGAATTTAAGCATTCATTTGAAAAAAAAAAAATATATATATATATATACACATACACACACACACACGCATATGCACATATTACTAGTCATTACATCCAAAGTGAAACCAATACAGTATTGTCTTACTGAGTATGCAGACAAAGTGACTGAAATAATAGCTATAAGAGAAGGGTCAAGTGCCCATACATTGCAATCAAGTGTTTGGTGTTGAAGACTAATAATGACAATTCAGTAAATATTTTTAATTAATTCACTGCCAATCACTTCTGCAGAATCAAATTCATCCAACATTCTTAGATGCAGTAGCAAATGTAAAGGGGAGGTAATCCTCCCATCATTTTTTTAAAAAGTACTTTTTTTAAGTAGCAAAGCCCTGCAATATAGTTTGTTTGCTCTCTCTCTTACTCTCAGCACCTTGGTACCTTCCTGGTGAGTTCATGCCCTGCACAAGTGTGGTCTGCAGAAGAAAACTCAGCTGCCACTAGGCCTTTCATTGGTACCTCACTTAAATATGCATCATATTAAAGAAGCAGGGATTTTTAAAGACGAAGCTAAAATTTAATCACAGGATTTTAAGATCTTCCCCTCCCCCATTTTAATAGAAGCCAAATGTTATCACCATAGTCTAAAGGTCCTGGGAAACCACTCTGATTTGAATTTGCTGTGTAAGTGAGGTGTGGTAACACACAATAATTGACAGAAAACACAAGGAAGAAGCAAGAAAAACATTAAAAGCAACAACAACAAACTGTTGTAGCAAACTCTACTAATAATATTTTGAAAAGTATTTTGCTCAGGCATACTAAAACATGACTAAACTTTTTGCCTAGATATTTTCCTGACTATGATCAAATAAAATCCTACCTCTGCTTTTTTTTCTTGTAAATTTCCATACTTTAAATTATCTTCTCCAATTTCATCTACAGTCTGGGGCCTAATTATTAATGCTTCTGTGGCATCCGTAAGAAATGAAGAAATATCATGTAGATGAGCTATATAAAGAATATTGGAAAACAAATTTATTACAAACAAAAATATCCATGATACCAGTCTTAAAAATCAGATAAATGTGTGTGCTAGACAGTCACTTGAACTACATGAAAGATGGTCCAGTTGTTACAGGATTAACCTGGGACCATGGAGAGACAGGTTAATTCCCTATTCCACTTACTCACTCTGTACTTCAGTTTTCCAACCATAAAGTGGGGACAATAGCACTTCCCTACCTCACAGAGCTGTTGTGAGAATACATATATCTTCAAAAAAAGGTTATGTGGCATTCAGATATTAAAGGAATTAAAGTCATATAAATACCATAGATAGATCGATAACAGGGCAACAAGGGGGAATAAGAATCACCTCTGCACAGGTACCTAGACTATGGGTCCAGACACATACTCCTTTCTCTCCCAGAGCAGGGGAGCAGGAAGGAGAGGGAGATGGGCAGAGACCTGGCTCTGCCTCCCAAAACACAACAGCCAACATGAATAAGCTCTCATGTAATTTGCTGCCAGTAGAGGCTAACTGCTGGGGTAGTGCAGTTTATGTAGCACCCTTTACTTGTAGCCATGCCTAAAGGATACAATTTAGCCCACAGTAAGGTGCTATTCAATATGAGTCAGGGTGGAATAATTGGAAACTAAGGCTATTATTGTTTTAAAAAAAATAAACTGTCCAAGCAGGGCTAATAAGCTATTCCAGTGTATGTCACTACAAACTACAGGAAGACTGCAGCTTGTCGCTGTGGACAACCTAATCGCGCAATGATACTGTGGCAATTGAAATACAGACTTCATAATGTTGGTATTGCAGAGTCTATAAATCTCAAAAGACTTATGGGCTAGATCAGTGCTTCTCAAATGCGGCCACCATGGCCACATGCAGCCACCAGGGCCTTTTCTTTCAGCCACAGCCTCCTGGTGGTGATTGGGGGGAAAGCAGTGGCCCCTCCTAAAAAGCCCACTCTGGAGACACAAACACTGGAGGAGCAGACAGCCAGTGAGTTCCCCGCCTTCCCAGAGGTGCTGGGGTCACACTTCAGCCCTGGGGCTTTGGGCTCCATCCCCCAGGCACGGGGCTTCAGGCTCCCGTCCCCTGGGTTCAACTCCCTGCTCCCCTGGCCCCTGTTGCCTCCCTATCCACCTCCCCATCCAGGACTTAATCTGTCCCTGGGCTTGTCAGGGCTGAGTAAATCTGCTGTGAAAAGGGATATTTGTATTTGTTAATACCCCTTTTCACAGCAGACTTAGTAGCTAGCTGTGCGGCTGTGAAAAGTGATGTTAACATACAAATATCACTTTTCACAGAAGGAGACTTACTAGCTAGCAACCAAAAAAGCAAAAGAAACAACAAAAAAGACAAGAACGTGCAAAGCACCTTATTTGTGTTTCTATTCTGTTCAGGTCCAGTAAA
Source organism: Lepidochelys olivacea (assembly GCF_965140295.1). Taxonomy (NCBI): domain Eukaryota; kingdom Metazoa; phylum Chordata; order Testudines; family Cheloniidae; genus Lepidochelys; species Lepidochelys olivacea. The sequence goes on along the minus strand of NC_140411.1, from coordinate 35,001,090 downwards.
GAATAGAGACAATTGTATATTTTTATTATTGAGTCTACCAAAAAAAAAACCCCTACATAAATAAATTACAATGATTTGGACACTTTTATGTGCATATTTATTTGTTTTTCCTAAAGCTAATTAGGTATTTTAGGAAAAATTGTCAGTGTGGCCACCAGCAAGAGTTGGTGGCCGTACTCTGAGGCCACCAAAAAATTTGTTGTGAGAATCTCTGGGCTAGATTGTGCCTTAAGGCACAGTACTATACATTTGGTGATGTGTAAGCAGCATTGCATCTAGGAGCAACACCATTAGACACTGTACCTCAAGGACATCCCTTCGAGATACAGTTCGCTCCCCCATCCCTCTTGCTCCATGGTGGACAGTAATTTGCTATGGCCTATATCATTCCCCTGTACCGTTGTAGGGATGGAGCAGGAGTTCTGTCCATTCCCTAGCCTCAACTACCCTCAAACTTTCAAGAATGCTTCTCTAGAAGAGTAATACACAAGAAATTTCATATAGATGTGGTTATTTCTGGCATAGTTTTTGGCCAAATTAAGTTTACAGCATCTTTTCCAAAGCCCAAAGAAGTCAATGGAAAAGATAAACATTGACTTTGAAGGGTTTTGTATCAGGCCCTTAATGGAAAACTAAAAACATACTACTTTTGCTCCAAAACAACTTTGGTACTTCAGTTTTCCCAAGGATAAAAGATTTTTTTTTAAATAAAAAGGTTACTATATATAATAAACACAACAAAAGCAAAAGCCAAAAAAAAAAAACCACCACCAATCAGCCACCACTTATTTACCTTGTATGGACTTTCTTAAAGACAGGACAAGAACATCATAGAGCTTCTGTATAAGATCATCAATCACAGTCTTCACAGGATTGCAATTAACAATTAAACAATCTATCTTGATGGTGCTTCAAGATTCAACATAACAAATTCCAAAATATAGAATAAAAAGAGAAAAGATTAAAGGTAATATGCTCTTTATTATACTTTTTATATAATAAACTTTAAAAACTGTCATTTCAATACTTTATACATTATCTTCAATATTTTCATAGTTTTACAACTTAATATTTTACTAAGAAAATTGTTCATATAGAAGTGCATAAATAAATGTGGCTTAATGTGTGTATATGTAATTATGTTCAAATACTACAATAACTGTATATACAATTTTACTGGAAGCAATTACAAGCTAAGACCCTGACCCTGCAAATACTTATGCATGTGCTTAACTTTACACATGAATAGTGTCACTGAAGTCACAGGGGCTACTACACATGAATAAAGTAAAGTACATTCTTAAGTACTGGGAGGATTGGGGCTTTAGATCTTGATCCTGCAAGAGTATCTGCTAACCCAGACTTCTGCACTCTTGCAGCGCACTGACATCCATGTGGATGGGAATTCACAGGTACAAGGGTCCACACTGGCATATCTCAATATGGGATCAAGGCCTCAGGGCCCAATCCTACAAATACTAGGCATATGTATTACTCATGAGCATAAGTGTTTGCAACATCAGGCCCTAAAGGCCCCAAGTACTTATTAACTGGAACAGTACTTCATGAATTCAACTGTTAAGAGCTGCAAGCACTATGGTTGGTGTATGTGTTTGATCAGGCCTTAATCTATAAGGAATCTACAATTCCCATGAAGTCAATGGGAGTCTTTCAATTGATTTCAGTGGGAGTTGGATTGGACTCAAAGTCATAAAATTCTGTAACACTAATCTGAAGAACAAGGAGTTAAAAAAATTATAATGGTACACAGACGTTAAAAAGCAGTGCTGAAATCCTGCCTAATTTTTTTCATATAGAACATATATTTCTATTACACTATTTACACTACAGTGATTGGCCAGTGAAAGAGTCCATTGTTCACACACAAAAATGTTTAGGTGAACTGTACCTTGGAAGGCGTTCCACTTCTTTCCCTTTCCCTTTTAACGCTTTAAAGTTTTTTTCCCAGTCTTGTTCACCAGAAAGATGTGTTTCCACCAGAGTTTCCATATCTACTTGTCCAATTATAGTCCATTCCTTTTCAACATTGTATTTGATTATGAGGAAAATAAGTAAGAGGTTAAGATTATGAAACATTACTTGACATGAATATTAATAAAAAGAGTAATCTCTTTTTATATTCTTAATCTATCATTTGTTAAAATATTTTGCACCCTTTCAACTCAATCATTTTAACCATAACAAATGGAGGTTCTCTTCTTCACACAAAGATACTTTCCATTAGTCAGTGCTCAAAGCAGAAGGCATAGACTGGTATGACATGGCCACACTTTTTAATGATACTGTAAAACAAACCTTGAACAAGGGGAGACAGTCTCTTACAATATTAAGATTTCAATGGGAACTACAAATATGCTTCAAGGTAGGCATGTGCTTAAGGGTTTTGTTGACTAGGGATGGACATACTCATATGCTTAAAATTAAGCACATGTGAAGTGCTTTGCTAAATCAGGACCAGAATGTACAGAAACCAGGGGTGCTGGAACAATTTTTATAGTGGGAGTGCTGAGAGCCATTGAATGACACTGTGAACCTTGTATATAATCGAAACTACTTCAAGCCAGGTGGTGTTGCAGCACCCTCAGCACCCCTAGTTACAGCACCTACGACAGAGACTAACAAAAATCAATGTTCCACTTCTTCTAAACTGATTCATCCCTAAAATAATTGTAATTAGGTCTAAAATGATAAGTCTTACTCAATCAAAATACTGTACAAACCTTAAATTGGTTTGAAACTTCTGCCAGTCTTCTGAACAAATTCTCTGCTTTATTGAAAGTAGTCAGAAATCCACTTGCATTTCTTTCAGTCATAATAGTGAAGATGGACTCCTCTTCTGTTTCACTCACTCCTCTAAACTGATTTGGAAGGGAGATGAACCTCTTCATTTCTCTGTAGTATCTAGCTCGTACTTCTTCAAAAGGAGGTTTGAATTGTAATCTTCCTTGTCTAGAGAGAGAAACAAACCATATAAAAATTAATATTTTAGACAATTTCCAGCTACAATATTTTAATAATAGGAAAAAATATCTTACTTATAAGTTAAATCAATATTTATTTCTGGTAGATTCTCATTGAGTGCCTCCAAACCCATTTGATATTGATGCTCCAGAGCTTTATAGAGTTGATGATTCCAGTGTTGTCTCCATGCTTTCATATCACGAGGAAGGAAACCCTAAAATGTAATAACATTTATTTAATTTATATATCTTTCCTCAGTGCATAATTAGACTGTGGAACTAGTGCCACAAGATGTCATTGAGCCCAGGAACTTAATAAGATTCAAAGAGGGACAAGATGTTTATATGGATAATAAGAAAAAGTGTTGTAACACTTAGTGCAAACAAAGAGTTTTGTTAGGGATAAAAATATCTCATGCTTCAAGGCTTAAGACAAAATCTATTAAATGTTAGGATGAGGTCTTTATGGAAGCACATTATCTCACATCTGTCTACTGTGGAGTGCCTGCACCTTCCTCTGAAGCATCTGGTACAGGCCACAGTTGGAAATAGGGTACTGAACTAGATGAGCTACGGGTCTGATCCAGTGTGAAAATACCTATGTTCCTATGATTTAGAAGCCTATCTTTAGGTACCTGTTATTGAAAATCCTGTGTGATTTGAAGAATTAGTATTACTTAATAAATAGATTTTAGATGCTGTCTCTCAAAGCAAGGACATTAGTCACTGAAGACAGTCTCTACAGGAGGAAGAAAGCACATTAGCAGGAGTGATTAAAGAGAATTTTACTGGAATCTGTTGTATTGTGCACTGTGAGGAAGTCTACAGCTATAACAAGCACTTCAACGTCAGTAAAAAGTTACTTAGTAAACCAATCACACTACTGCAGCAAATTTTCAAAGGACAAAAGGAACGATAAATTTCTTAACGGATCATTCTTTTTCTGTTAACAGTTTCTGTCCTCATTCATCACAAATGGATTATTCCTCTCACCTGTGGAATTCAGACAGTCTAAAGTTGTTCCTGGAGTCTCCAGGTCTGAGCCCCACCTTTGAACTAAGGCCCACAGAAGAGTTCTTCCAAAGCTCTAGAAACACTCCATCAATTAAGAAACCAATTTAAAACTGTATAAGGAGGCAATTATGTTTAAGTCCCTCTTTAGAGAAAAATGTTAACATGTTACAAATTGCATTCTGGTCATTTACGAGACTACCAGAGTGGGGTGAATGAGGAGAGCTGTTAACAGAAAGAACATTATCAGATAAGAAATTTCTCATTCTGCTGCACAGCTACTCTCCTCATATATAATAAATGGGAAGTAGTGAACAGTAATTCACAGAAGTGGAAGGAGAGGACAAAGCAGAATTGTAATTATTATTACAGCAGAATAATAAGCAGAAATGGAAGTTTCTCCACCTGATGCAAGAGCTTTGTAATTTAAGGAATTATTTGCAGCATCTTTCTACTAAAGGATGGTTCTGCAGAGGAATGGAAAGCCACTTTGCAAATTTTCCTTGGATGAGGCTCAGACTATTTCTTCTCACAATGCAATTAAGTATCTTGTAAAGGGAACCCCAATTCTCTCCATGAATGGTTTCCCAAATGCATAGCATGTCAACTGGTACAGGATTTTAACATGTCGCCTGCATAGAGGCCTTAAGACCCTGCCATTTTGGATGGAATAAGATGAACAGGGGAAATTGGTGCGTATACTCTGTATGCTTTAGAGCTCTAGGAATTTCCATTTATGCCACAACCTTTCCAAGAGAGTGCCAGGTTTGGAACAAATTATGACAGAACTATTTCCCAGGGACTGTGGAAAGAAGAATTTACCTTGGGCAGAAAGGTTTCGGGAGCAGTAAGACATTTTCTCATGACAACAGCAGTTTGGCTCTTGAAAAGATAATTGAACTAATTTCAAAACCCGTCTTTTGGAGGTAATGGCAACTAAAAAGGCTGCCATAGGCTTGTCTAATCTATCAATCTGATTAATTTTGACATGTGATACTCAGTTGGGGAGTCTGATATGCCTGTCAAACCATTATCCTGTTATGACGTTTGGTTTTAGGACCCCCACCAAATATCCTGAAGGAACTCTAGTGCAGCTGAGATCACCAGAACTTTCTGATTCTTTTAATTATTTGTTAGTATTATGGTAACATCTAGAGGCCAGGGTCCCATTTACAAACAAGAAACCGTCCTTTCCTCTGAGAGTTTTTTGCATCCCTTCACAACAGAAATGAAACCTGACCAGATCAATAAATGAAATTTCCTCCATGAGTTCTGTCTCGATACCAAAATGTATCAATGAGATTAACAGAGAATTCCTTCCAAATTATTCTTCTCTTTTAATACCCAGACTGTTAACTATTGCTTCAATATGTCTGGTCTTTGTGCTGATGCAATGGATGTTCCTTGGTTCTCTATCAAATGCAAAAACATATGCATTTTTTGTTAGTGGACTAGAAGGACTCCAGCTCTCTCTTTTTCCTCATTTATGCATCTTTTATTTGAACTGTCCTGACAGGCAGCAGATTATCAGGATGGAAGACCAATGAATTACTAAACATGATTACAAAGGAAAGCCACTACACTGCCACTACAAAGCAATCATGTAGTTGCCAAAAGCTTCGGTGGCACAATGAGAACACCTACGATGGACATAAACTGTATATCCATCCAGACCATCTCAAGAACGTAGCTAGAGATAGATCCAGGTGGTACTCAATCTGCAAGGAGGCTATGTCTCTGTGAGATTTGCCAAGACAATGACAATGATGATGATAATACTCCTCTCTGCCCAGAACATTACTTCCATTGCCTCAGAGAAGCTTTGCCCTCTATTACTCCCTAAAAGGGAAATAAACATTCAAGTTCAGAGCATAAGCCAACTTCTAACTAACAGGCAGAAGAACAAAACTTTGCTTGGGGGCAAGTTATTCTATAACTGCCCATATAGAGTTCCTTGCATCTTCCTTTGATGCAGCTGGTATTGGTCTCTCTCTCATAAACAATATTGGACTCAATGTACTGCTGGTTTGCTCCTGTAAGGCCATTTCTATGTTTTAGAGCTGTCAAAGTAAATTAAAAGGATCTATACTCTGAGATGCTAAAAATCTGTGAGGTGCACGAAGTGTGAGGTTAAGAGAGCTAGATGTTTTTCATTTTTGAAAGAGAGAGAGAGAGACCATAACCCCTTGGTCATCTTTGATTTGATAGCTGCTTTCAACTACCTGAAAGGGGGTTCCAAAGAGGATGGCTCTAGACTTTTCTCAATGGTAGCAGATGACAGAACGAGGAGTAATGGTCTCAAGTTGCAGTGGGGAAGGTTTAGATTGGATATTAGGAAAAACTTTTTCACTAAGAGGGTGGTGAAACACTGGAATGCGTTACCTAGGGAGGTGGTAGAATCTCCTTCCTTAGAGGTTTTTAAGGTCAGGCTTGACAAAGCCCTGGCTGGGAGGATTTAACTGGGAATTGGTCCTGCTTTGAGCAGGGGGTTGGACTAGATGACCTTCTGGGGTCCCTTCCAACCCTGATATTCTATGATCTTGTCTTCCAGTATGCTACCTATCCTGCAGGTATGCTTCCCCTGCCCACTGCAAGTAAGAAAGGGTCTAGAGTAACAACTGGGTTGGTTTTCAGCACATTGTCTGTACTGTCTACCCACAAAGGGGCATTCAGATGTGATGCAGGAACGATGCCTAATTTTGCACTGCATCTAGTGAGTTATTCCATATCTTCAGAAGGAATTTCCAAAGGCACATTTTCAGAAAATGAAACAAATGCATGGCACCAACTATCCTGGCTGCTGGAGATAACTAGCTATGCATGACAACTGCCAGAAAATGACTGATGCAATGAAGTTTTTGATCTGAGAGAATCTTTACGATAGTGGTAAAAATTACAGACAGAGACATGTCTATTTTGACCCCTAGATGAGCAATTTTTTGTATTGTGTTGAAAAGGATCTTGTTGATTTCGAAGAACTGGTGGGTATGAATCCTTTCCAGCAGCAAGCATGTTATGTGTGGGTCTGTTTCTCTGGACACGGCGCTGATTGGGATGTTGTTCAGGAACAGGTAAATATTTATGACTTTTGGCCTGAGCCTTGTTGTTACTACTACTAGCCAAAGTGTCTGGGTGGAGACAGTATATCAAATGGAAAAATATTGTACAGGAATTGCAAACTTTTCATGCACAAACACTCATTTCCTCTAATTATGAGGATTTTGTTGGTTTTGGAAGAAAACTTAATTTGGTCTTTGTGGGGAACTTCTGCTCTAGATTTTTCCTTTCTGGTATGGCAATAGTCTCCTTTTGAATACACTTGGTGTTGATAGCAACCAGGGGATTGCTATGCTATATTTGATGGTGAGGCTTGAGACCTGTCTGCATTCTCAGCTACTAATTTCTCGAATGTTTCCTCAAATATCCTTACAGCTAACTACATCAAGAAAAAATTGTCAAAAAAATAATACTGAAATCCGGTAACACTCAGGGCTTTACTCAGTAAACCAGGACCCATTTTGAACATCTATATATCTTAGGCATATATGGGTCCCATTATCATATCTGAGTGCTTCACAATCTTTAATGTATTTATGCTCAAAAAATCCCTGTGAGGTAGAGCACTCCTATCATCCAAATTTTTGCAGATGGGGAACTGAGACACAGAAAAGTTAAGTGATTTGCCAAAAGTCACACAGGAAGCCTGTGGAGGATCAGTGACTTGAACCCAGGTCTCCAAAGTCCTAATCTAATGCTCTAATTACTGGACCCTCGTTCCATTTTTTCAAATGCTTCTGCATGGAAATGAATAAAAATTAAAATTATAGAACCAAGTGATCAAGAAAAAACGAACCACCAATTTGTTCCACCACTAGGGGAAAAGTTTCCAGTGGGCTGAGTTGAAAGATGGCCTTAATTCTGGAGCCTCCATCAACAACGCTTAACTACCTCTGAATTCCACAGGTGACAGGCATTACCCATTTGAGGAGGAGAAAAGCTGTTCAGCAGAAAAATGTTTTTCTTTTAGTTCATTTCCCTAAATATTACAAAACAGCACACAAACAGCTTTTACAAGAATAGTGAAATTATTAAAGTTTTAAAAAATATATTGACTTCAAGGTAAAATTGCAAAGCTTTAAAAATTGAATTTATAAAAAACAATTAGGAAACAAAAGTACTAGCAGAATATGTGAAGAATCAAAAACGTGCTTAGTTTATTTCAGTGGTTCTCAAACTGTGGATCGGGCCCAAAGTGGGTTGCGACCCAATTTTAATGGGGTCACCGAGGCCAGCATTAGACTTGCTGGGGTCTCGGACTGAAGCCTGAGCCCCACCACCCCAAGCTGAAGCCAAAGTCCAAGGGCTTCAGCTCAGGACAGCAGGGATCTGGCTCCACACACCCCCTCCCCTGCCCAGGGTCATGTAATAATGTTTGTTGTCAGAAGGGGATCACGGTGCAATGAAGTTTGAGAACTGCGGGTTTATTCATTATTCATACTGTGCAATTCAGGAGTTGGTAACAGACATTGCAAAGAAAATACAAGCTGAATATTTCCTTTGCCTACCTGCAAACACCTGACTATAGTATTCCAGGTTTGCTAAGGATATCACAACCATTTAAGTGTATAATTCCATAACTGCTGATTCATAGATATTAAGGTCAGAAGGGACCATTAGGATCATCTAGTCTGACCTCCTGCACAACGCAGGCCACAGACTCTCACCCACCCACTCCTGCGAAAAACCTCTCACCTATGTCTGAGCTACTGAAGTCCTCAAATCTGATGTCAATAGAAAAACTCCCATTGACTTAAATGGTATTTCAAAAGAAGAGCATTCCTTGCTTTGGCTTATGTAGTAGCAGTGTCACCAACTCTTATTGTTAAAATATGGTACTGTGTAATTAGGACTTGGCAGGTAAGGAAAGAAAAAAAAAACCCTCATCATTATTTAAAACAGTGGTCACCAACTGGTCGATCGCAATCTCCATCTGCACAGTGGGGCTGCCACTAAGACAGGCTCCCTGCTTGCCCTGGCCCCACACCGCTCCCGGAAGCGACCAGTACAACCCCACGGGTGGGTGGAGGCAGGGGTCTCCCTACGCACACTGTTCATACCTGTAAGCACCACCCCCACAGCTCCCATTGGCCAGGAATGGGGAGCTTTGGCCAATGGGAGCTGCGGAGGCATTGCTTGCAGAGAGGGGAAGTGCGCCAAGCCACGTGCTACCCCCCCACCCTGGGGCCACAAGGGGCACGTTGGAGCTTTCCAGGAGCCATGTGGGGCCAAGGTAGGCAGGGAGCCTGCCTCAGTGGCAGCCACGCTGTGCCGCTGACCGGGAGCTGCCTGAGGTCCGTGCAGCCAGGCGGAAGGCCACACCCCAAGCCCCAGCCCTGAGCCCCCTCCCAGAGCTAGCACCCCAAACCCCCTCCTGCACCCTCAACCCCCTCCTGCACTCCAGCACTGAGCCCCTCCAGGAGCCAGCACCCATACCCCCTCCTACACCCTAATCTCCAGCTCTGACCCCCGTCCCAGAGCCAGCACCCTGAACCACCTCCTGCACCCCTCACCCCCTCCTGCACCTCAGCCCCCTGCCCCAGGCTCAGCCCAGAGCCCCCTTCCAGACTGTGAACCCCTCAGCCCCAGCCCAGAGCCCACACCCCCTCCCGAACCCCAACCCCTTACCCCAGCCCAGTGAAAGTGAGTGAGGGTGGGGGAGAGCAAGTGACAGAGATAGGGGGAGATGGAGTGAGTGGGGTGGGGCTTTAGGGAAGGGGTGGGGTAGATCCTCGGTTACCCTTGAATTCAAAAAGTGATCTTGGGTGTAAAAAGGTTGAAAACCACTGATTTAAAAAGTAAATGCATGTCTAAATTTAAAGTCTACACATATATCCTATGCTGCCTTGGGATCTTAGGTTTTTGGAACAAAAGCTTTGTAGTTCACCTTTGCATTTTTATTATTAATTCCTCGTTACTGAAAATTACTTCATAGCCTACAATACAATAATTAAATCATGCCTGTGACTCAAGGCTGGCGAAACCAGATCTAAGTTCCTGTAGTCCATCTTTCCAACGCTGCTGCTGCCGCAGTAGATCAATATTCATGAGAACTACAACCTGTAGAAAAAAGAATTTAAAATGTGCTAAATATCGTACTATTAATTTGTCGTCAATGAAAATGGAAGAAAGTACGGTCCAGAAAAGGTTATTTCAGTTTCATTAATAAAACATACCTTTTCAATGAAGTTAGTATGCCACTTTCTTAGTTTTCTGTTTTCACTGGAAAGCCGTTCAGCAGCAGCTTGTAGTTTTTGAATATATGCTTCTAATTCTTTAGGGTTATCCCATGTTATCTGTGTCTTTCCCCCAGAGCCAGCTTTCGAATGCTGGGGGGGAAAAATAAAGAAGCAAATGTTGCAAGGTTTAAAGACAAATATAGAGCTAAATCATCAGTTTGCAATCTAGGCCACAGTAAGGGACAGCTTCAGAAGGAGTTTGTGAATTTGAGTCAATCTCTCTCACCGTCTCCCTACAGCTCCAGAAAGGAGTATATTGTCGCAGCATATGCTCTGTAACACACCAGTGTAACTAAATCAGTGAGTGGGTTAAGGGAGGGGGAAATCAAAGCTCTGCCCACTCCCCGCCAACCTGACAGAGATGCCTAGCCACTACGCACAGCCTGGGACGGCACAGGTATGCCACACATCCCCTCTGCTCCCTTGCATCTTCGCTCAAAGTGAACCATGAACTGATCCACAACTAGTTACTTCTCCAAATTTACACGTTCTCCATGAAAGTAGTAACTGTTTAAAAGTACATTGTAAAAACTCCTATTGTCAGACGACCTGACTTGCAGTTTATCTGGATGACATAGGCATTTTTGTATTTTTCCTTGGTTTTGGAACATATCATGCTAAGGTTATATTTTAAAAATTATAGAAGAAGGGCTATGCTTGCATGAGATTTTGAATACATTCCGGACTTAAGAGATGCAGCACATGATCTGAAGCCCAGGGTGGGGGGGGTGGGGGGAGGACGGGACATAATGGCTTTAAGCCATCTTTGTGCCCTCCAATCCTGGGCCATTCTGGTGGCTGGAGAGACCTCCACTGCAACCTGCAGTTAGTCCTGGAAGACTGTCTAAGTTATAGCAGCCTCCCCAGACTGCCCTATGAGCCACAGTGGCCTCCAATCTCCGCAGCACCGCATGCTGTGACCCCACCCCTGACATGTCCCTCCAGTCCCCAGCTATGCCAGGGCTTGTGAGGAGTTCTCTGGAGGCCCCGTTCCAGCTGCCTTCAACAGTGCTTGCACTGGGGAACCTTCCTTAATTACATATGGGGCTCTTAGAGCCTCTTTGCAGCACTCAGGCCCTTTTCATAGCATAAAGGGGCCCAAGCAGAACAGAGGATCATACCAGACTATACCCAGGATACAGTGAAACTCATGATGTACAGAATGTTTGTCAATGAATAAAGTAAATAAACAGCAAAAATAGAGGAAAAAATTCTTCAGTCTTTCTCTTATAGTAATCTCAAGAGTTATCTGTACCAATGCTATGTTAAATAAATTCAGACAATAGGGTAAAGTTTTAAAGTGATAATATCCCTTTAAAGTAGGGGATGGGAAGGAAGAAAAGAAAAAAATACATGAATGTCACGAATTTGGACACTTTCTAAAAATCTATATTTCAAACTCCTTAAAATAAGTTTCTAGTACTTCCTTTAAAAAATGGTGAGCTTCTTCTTAAATGACTGTAAACCAACACTTTGTTCACAAAACAAAAATATTAAAGTCTTTGACCATTAACCCACAGTAACAAATAGTATCCATAAGTGAAAAAACAAATGCATATAGAGAATTTTTAATTTTTCATCTAAAATTATAAGCTGTTTATTTTCAAACAGTCCAAATAGTCTCAGAAATCATAAACCTAAAGAGGGAGAGAATTCCAAAAGCCACATTTTTTGATGATCTATGTTTTTAGAGACGTAAGAGCTAAACTATTCCTTTTAATTAATTTCATTTCAAGAATAAACACCTTATATATATATCTCATATGTACTAAATAGACAAAAACTGTTAAAAAAGAAAGGGGTTGCAGAAAATTAAAAATAATAAATTAAAATTAAAAATTAAATTTAAATTAAATTAAATTAAAATAATATACATGATTTGTCAAGATATAAGAAATTACACTTTTACCCCAAGTTGGTCCTTATAGGCATCACCTGCAAGCCTCCCCACCACACACATACACACCAAGCAAAGGCCTCGGTAACTATGTGGACCTTACAAAATGCCCTAAAAGGCAACAAAACCAAGCTATTTTGAGCTTACAGGAAGAGCACTCATGAGCACTTCAAGAAGAGTAATCTGCCTCCAGCCCCAAAATGTTCAAAGCTGAGGCCTGTCCTCAGTTGACCTCAATAGTCATAGTAATAAATAGAGAGCCTCTTGGAAAACCAGGACCCAAATCATATAGTGCTTTACAGTTCTTGAATTGCACCTGAAAGTAAATAGGAAACCAGTGCAAATTTCTGAGAACAGCTGTAATATTTTTCATACCACCACCATTACTGAAGCACACAGCCACATTCTGCCCCATCTGTAGCTTCCAACTGGTCTTTAAGGATAAAAAGCACATTATAATAATCAAATATGAAGGTAAAAAAAGCATAAGTAACTGTGGAAAGAACCGTATCTGAAAGAAATGGTCATAATTGTCTAGCTAAATGCAGATGAAAGAGACGTTCTTGGTCACTAAAAAGTTGCAGTTATAAAATCAACAGGCTAATAAATAATCACAAAAAGATAAGGGCACATGAAATACATTGCCAAAGCTTAAAGCAACAAAGAAGGATTCCTTTACCTTAATTATCTGTTCAAATGCTAAGGCAGACTGTAACATCATTGGCTTCTGACTCTGAATCATCTGTTGATCAATTGAATTGTAAAAATGTGCCACCTATGAAACAAATAGGATTTACGATAAGCAGCATATTTCCATTTATATGCCAATAGTTTTTAATACTTACAATATATTCCTGAGAGTATTGCCAATTCCAATATTTTCAAGACTTACACTTTATCAATATGATTTTTAATAAGATATTTAACAAGTATATATAATACACCATTTTAGAGCATGTGATCATGTCTCCCTTTAGTGGCTGGCCCTAGCAATTATAAATTTGCACCTAAAAAGGCTATATTTACCTTAAGTGGAAAATTGCAAATGGCTCTCTTTATTGTAATGTCTCATAGTCAATTTCAAAAACAGGTTAATTTTTAATACTGCACTAAACATTTATGTGTGTCTATTTCTTTATTTTTGTTCAGTTTTTAGGATTAAATTTATTTCCAATATTATCATCATTTAATGTTTTTAAATTGTTCAAGAAACACACTGTAGCTTTAATAAAGATAAAGGGTTATAGCAGAAAGCTTATTAGCCTGATAATCAAATGACAATATAATGGTCTGGAACTACGCTACCATTAATGCATAGAAATCAGTACAGATAGTGGTTATGGTTTATTATCTCATACCTGCTTGAGGATAACTGCTTGCTTGCAGAATTTTTGTGCAGTGTTTGCAACTTGCTGTATTTTAGCAGGAATAACAAAGCCAAGTGCAGATAATTGACGTACTTCTCTTAGGAGAGTCACCAAACGATCTGAATAATGTATTTTTAATTCTCCATCACAATGATCCAACTCCATAATAGGACTACTAGCTTGCATGCTAAACCAAAATTAATATTAAAAATTACCAAGTATGATTTGTCCAGGATCCTTTCCAAAATGCTGGATAACATTTACTTTTTTCTGACTATTTTTTATTTTGAAGTTGTTCATTCTATGATTCTTGATGTTAATCCAGTCACCTCTATTACTATCCAAAACCTCTGAAGACTAGCAACAAGGGCAAGACATAACAGAATTTCATTTTAACATTTGTTTTTACTCAGAAGATTGTCAGGCATGTTATAATACACATTGTTTCTTTAGTTTCCATCCAGGGCTACTCTGAGCACTCTTTGGATTCACAACCATGCAAGGGGACTGCCAGTCTGAATGTGACAGGGCTCACGTGACACTCAGCCATGTGAGATGGAGGAAGAGAGAAACTCCAGGGCAGAGCCAGCCTGAGGATCAGAGACTCAGACCACCAGCAGCAGATACAGAAACATTTGCATCAGACACAGCAATACTGGTGGGGGAAGAAAAGATGAGCCACAAATCCCCTATACCAAGAACTATGCAGAGAGGACTCTCCACCTCTGGGGACACCAGAGTTCCTCAGTCATTTTTGCTCATGGAATGGAGAGGGCCTTAAAGTCTATTACTCTATGAGAACCAGCCCAAGGGCCAGAGACTCAAGCTAGCAGAAGCATTTGCAGCATATTGTCAGATACTAATACTGGCATCAGACTATCTTCAGTTTTTGCACTTGACAATCTCACTCCTGTGCTAACTGGCTGTTTGTATCGACCCTCTCCCAGCGCTCCTCAGTCATTTCTCTTCAGCTTTATTCCTTCTGCCCTCCATGCTCCCCTTCCTCCTTTTCTCACCCTCTTTCCTCTGCCTCATTACCCTTGCCTCCCTCTCTTCAATGCCTCCTCTCTCTTGTTTTCAATTTAGCTAATCCTCTCTCAACAAACCCATTTTAAAAAAAGCCTAACAAAAAGCAAAACCTTGTCAGGCATCACACTATTCATCTGGCTTGTTTGTTGTAACTCTTCACTGTTGCCAACTCTCAGGTGAATACCGGTATGTAAGAATCTCATCTTTCATTTTTTTTAAATTAAGTTGGTAGCCCTCATGTCTGCAGAGGAAAGCTTGGAAGAATAACCCAAGTGTGTCTTAAGGCTTCAAAAAAACAGAAGGTAAATAAAAAGAACTGGCTACTCCCACATTTTTTTAAAATCTCATGATTTTAAAGATAATCTCATGAATTGGCTTTCATCAATTCATCTTCTGTCTGCCTTGTCTATCTAGATTGTGAGCTCTAAGGGACACTGACTACCTGTTATCCTATATTTGTCCAGCAGTTAGCACAATGGGACTCCAATCTCATTCAGTCTCTAAGAACTACTGTAACACAAATAACAAATAAAAATAATAATAAAAATATTCCCAAACATATTTCATTTTGCTTTACCAACCAAGTCTGATACAATCCACAACATTGAAGTGGCTATGAACTGCCTTATTTTATTTCTCTTATTTATTCTCTCTTCTACACCAGAGCATCACTGTACAGGTCTTCATCAGCTCTTTTTAGATTACACTGTAATACAGATTTTGGGAATAGTTCTTACTGCGTACAATATTCTATACTTACCAAAGTCCTGACCGGGGATTCGACAAACCTGACTGAATGTCCCTGGACCAACCATCAAATTGTTCTTGTTCGTAAACCTTAAACTGTTCTAAAAGATCATCTGCATTTTGACGGAATGTTTGAAATCCAGACAAGTCAGAAAGAAGAGCCTCTGCAATCTTGATGGCGTCATCCACCTTAAACACAATCCCATTTGTCAAAGATGAAAGGGGCATAACTTTTGGATTGTATTTTTATTTTAGACACATGACAATAAGTACAAAGATCATTATTTGCAAAACACAAAACATCTAAAGGCAAATTGTTATAAGTGGAGCTCTCCAAGAAACGGATCTTTTGGTAAAGCACGTGATTTTCAAGGAACATTTGTGTTCCCTCTTTAAGAGCCAGATATTGAAAGTCACAGTCCCTAATCACAGGGTCCTTTTCACCCTTTACACTAGTTCTTTTTGAATCGAACATGAACATACTGTAGTCACTTACTCTAATATAACCTCCAAACACTGACCATTAAAAACCAAACATTAAAAGATATCAACACTACATAGAAAACTTCCATTTACAAATTTTAAAAAAGAATACAGCTGCAGTTACCTAAAGATCTCAATGAACACTCAAAATCTTAAGGAACAGGATTTTGTCAAAATCAAGGGAACCTGCCAGTAGGCTTTGAAATTTGCACTACAGGCCCAAGCACAGAGTACAGTGAAGAGGTGCAGATGGTGGACTGTAAGGAAGGTTAGTACAAGCACTTTAATATTGGTGTAACATGGTGATCTTACCCCTATTTGATTATCAGATCCAGCTAGGAAGGGGTGGGTGATTCCTATAAAGAACTGAGATGGCTTAGTTGGAGGGGAGCTTCAGGAAGGAATTTGGTTCCTGGGGCTGGTCCTAGAACAGGCAGAATGAGACATAAGGGGAAAGGCCTTTGGGCCCCTGCAGCTTGTTTTGGTCATGAAAATAAATGAAGGTAACTTACTTGTAACAGAGTTCTTCAAGTTAACTCTGCATATTCACTCTCTGGGGACCTACACCAACCCTTGCAGCAGGACAGTGGAAATTAGTAGCAGTGACCAATAAGTGACCATGCTTCCCCACCCTCCTGCCTAGTGCTCAAGTGTGTTTTGAGCATATGAGTATAAAGGGGGTGTGGCACCGTTACCACCTCGGTTTCTTCCACCGCTAAAGCGGAAAACTACTGATATTTTAATACGGACTCTGGAGGAATGGAGAAGGTGGAGGGGGTATGAATATGCAGAGTCCATCTCAAAGAACTCTGGTTACAAACAGGTAACCTTCATTTCTTCTTTGAGTATTCTCTACATATTCCCACTTTTGGGGTAGTTTGACAAGCAGTGCAGTAAACTGGATGGAAAGGTGCAGAGTTCTAATTAAACAAGGATTGGAGTAACACTCTACCAAACTGGGCATCCAACTTGGATGCCATATCCAAAGTGCAAGGCTTCACAAAAGTGAATAGTAATCTACGTAGCAGCTTTGCATATCTCAAGGGAATGTGTTTATAAAAGCTGTAGCTATAGCTACTGCCCTAGTAGAATGAACTCTAAGCGGAGTAGGAATGGGAAGAGAAGCTCCTCCGTCTATAACACTCTTCAATGTACTGTCTAACCCACCTAGACAGAAACTGAGATGAAATGTCTTTCCCTTTGATTTACCAGCATATGAAACAAATAACTTAGAAGACGACTTAAAACTCTTTATCTGAATAGTATGATAGTACTATCTTCACATCCAACAATGGTATCCTGGGCTCCCTTTTAGATGAATGAGGCTTTGGAAAGAACACCAGTATATTAATAGTTTCATTTACATGAATCTCAGAAACAATTTTAAGAAAAAATTTAGGGTGTGGTCTAAGAAACACTGTGATACACTGTACCTCACAATGACACCCTGTAACCCGCATATTCATTATTCATATATGGTTGTGATATTTCATACAACGCATGCCATGTAAGGTATCATATGAGAGGTCATGATCTGTTGAAACTGGTTATTCTGTCTCAGTATGCATATCATTAGTGTGTATAGAGTTACGAGATTGTGCTGAATGGTTGTCACTGAAATATGCTGTAAGTTTGCTAGTGGCATGCAAAAATCTCAGCCCAGGTGGGGTGTTGACCATACATTAATCAACTGTGTGACTCAGCTATGCAAGCACCACACAAAGGGAACTGATTTTTCACTGTGACTCAGCAACGCCCACCAGGACATGCTTAGGCTAGTGTCTGCCAGGCACATGGGCCAAGGGTATAAAATAAAGGACAGTTGACGCAGGCAGGGGCCTTTCTCCTCTAACACCTACACTGGAAACAACCGGGATGCCAAGAAGACTAAGATCTGAGGAATCTTGTCCAGACTTCAGCAGGGAAGTCTGTGCATTAAGGACTGTAACATCCAGTGGGGTGAGAACAGTGTCTGACTCAAATCCTGTTTAGTTTATAGAATATAGATTGGATGCATATTTTTATTTTCTTTGGTGACCATCTCTGTTCTTTTATGCATATCACTTATAACCACATAAAATCTATCTTTCTATAGTAAATAAACCTGTTCTATATTTTACCTAAAACAGTATATCTTGCTTGAAGTGCTTGGGAAACTTGAGCTCAGTAACAAAAGCTGGTGCATGTCTTCTCCACATTGACAGGGGGGGCGGACTGGGTTACAAACTTACAATTCTCAGACTTCTCAAAGTAGGACAGTAGTACGGCTCTGGAGTCCTAAGCTGGGGAGCTGGGGGAAATTGGCTGGAGCCTCTCTGTTGCTGCTTCATGAGAAGCACTCAAATAACTCGGCTGGGTGTGACCCTGCCTGTGGACGTCTGTGTAAGTGCAGTACCTGGAGAGGTTTGCAGCTTGTTACATCACAGTGTGAAAGGGAGGCCAGGTTGGTAAGCCAGAGGTCTCAGCGGTACCCCAGTTACAGGTTGCACCACGGGGAACCCGTCCCAAACATCTTGTCTTTACAAAAAGTACTAAAAGGGTGATCTATCACCAATGCATGTAGTTCACTAATTCTTCTGGCTGAAGTAACTGCTATTATAAAGGCCATCTTCACAAATAAATGGAACAAAGAGCGGCTCACTATAGGTTCAAATGGTTGTGACAAGTTGAATCAAAACTAAATTCTGGTTCCATGGAGGGACAGGGTCTCACACAGGGGGACACAGGTTCAATATCCTTTCAAAAAGTTCTTAACCAGCATATACGAAAAAATAGATTTGACAATTATGTGATAATGGTATGCTGCTATTGCTGCTAAATGAACCCTTAATGGAGGGCAGAGATAACCCATTTATTTTTAAGTGTAACAGATATTCCAGAATAAGTTGCACTGGAGCTGGAACTGGGTCAGCACCTTTTCCAGTTGTCCATAAAACAAATCTTTTCCACTTTAACTCATGTTTTGTAGTAGATGGCTTTCTGGAATTAATTAAAACTCTCGGCATCTCAACCAAGCATGATCTTTCTTACTCTGTCAAAGGCCTATCACCCATGCTGTCAAACGTAACAACCAGAAATCTGGATGTGATACACAGGATTTTGAGCTGCTCTCTTTTGTTTCCAAGCACAGTACTGAAAACACTGCTTTGCCACTATTAACTGAAAAAAGGGGAAAAACCTACATGAAATTAATTAAATTGCTAAGAAATAGGGCGGTAGCAGTAGGCAATAATATTAAGATCCATAAGATAACAAGTATATATTAAAGAAATAATGTGATAATAATGTAAGAATCAATCCTGAAGCACTTACATGAGAGGAAAGTGATCAGGAACAGTCAGCATGGATTCACCAAGGGAAGGTCATGCCTGACTAATCTAATCGCCTTCTATGATGAGATTACTGGTTCTGTGGATGAAGGGAAAGCAGTGGATGTATTGTATCTTGACTTTAGCAAAGCTTTTGACACGGTCTCCCACAGTATTCTTGTCAGCAAGTTAAAGAAGTACGGGCTGGATGAATGCACTATAAGGTGGGTAGAAAGTTGGCTAGATTGTCGGGCTCAACGGGTAGTGATCAATGGCTCCATGTCTAGTTGGCAGCCGGTGTCAAGTGGAGTGCCCCAGGGGTTGGTCCTGGGGCTGGCTTTGTTCAATATCTTCATAAACGATCTGGAGGATGGTGTGGATTGCACTCTCAGCAAATTTGCGGATGATACTAAACTGGGAGGAGTGGTAGATACGCTGGAGGGCAGGGATAGGATACAGAGGGACCTAGACAAATTGGAGGATTGGGCCAAAAGAAATCTGATGAGGTTCAATAAGGATAAGTGCAGGGTCCTGCACTTAGGACGGAAGAACCCAATGCACAGCTACAGACTAGGGACCGAATAGCTAGGCAGCAGTTCTGCGGAAAAGGACCTAGGGGTGACAGTGGACGAGAAGCTGGATATGAGTCAGCAGTGTGCCCTTGTTGCCAAGAAGGCCAATGGCATTTTGGGATGTATAAGTAGGGGCATAGCGAGCAGATCGAGGGACGTGATCGTCCCCTCTATTCGACATTGGTGAGGCCTCATCTGGAGTACTGTGTCCAGTTTTGGGCCCCACACTACAAGAAGGATGTGGATAAATTGGAAAGAGTCCAGCGAAGGGCAACAAAAATGATTAGGGGACTGGAACACATGACTTATGAGGAGGGGCTGAGGGAACTGGGATTGTTTAGTCTGCAGAAGAGAAGAATGAGGGGGGATTTGATAGCTGCTTTCAACTACCTGAGAGGTAGTTCCACAGAGGATGGTTCTAGACTATTCTCAGTGGTGGAAGAGGACAGGACAAGGAGTAATGGTCTCAAGTTGCAGTGGGGGAGGTTTAGATTGGATATTAGGAAAAACTTTTTCACCAGGAGGGTGGTGAAACACTGGAATGCGTTGCCTAGGGAGGTGGTGGAATCTGCTTCCTTAGAAGTTTTTAAGATCAGGCTTGACAAAGCCTTGGCTGGGATGATTTAATTGGGGATGGTTCCTGCTTTTGAGCAGGGGGTTGGACTAGATGACCTCCTGAGGTCCCTTCCAACCCTGATATTCTATGATGATTTATAGTTTAAAAGGCTGGTAATTTAAGGGTGTCATCAATGTTGGCACAAAGCCAAGGACAGGGAGATGGCAGTTCTAAGCTATTTAACCCATTGGTTCTCAACCCATGGCCCAATCAGCACACAGCTGTGGCCCACGTGACATCCTCAGGGCCATACAAGTAGTACTGGATACAGCCCACATATATAGGTTGAGAACCATTGGTTTAACCTATGGCTGGTGTGTTGCTGGGCAAATATGGACTGAGATTAGGTAAAGGTCATTCCAAAACTGCAGAGAGGGGTCAGTCAGACATACTCAGTCCAAAAACATGCGAGGGTCACCATAAATTTAGCAGTTATGATTGGTCTATAAATATGGACCAATCGGAGAGGGTCTGAAGGTGATTGGAAAATAGATATTCTAATGATAGGATTGAAAAATAAGCTAATCAGAACAGGCCAAAAACTGTATATACGGCAGAGAGCAGGCAGGCAAAGGTTGGAGCAGGAGAAGGAGAAGATCATAGAAACCTAAAAGAGCAAGGAACAGCAAGGAAGAAGACCCTGAAGGAAGAAGCAACTGCAGGGTGGCAGCAGCAGCGGTGTTGCTTGGTCACAGCAGAAGGACCCTGACAGAACAGAGGGAGACAGAAGCCGGTGGAAAGTGAACATGCCAATCATAGTATAGGATATAGAATAAAAAAAAGGGTTAATTAATGTGTATGCTTGGGATAATAAAGTTGGAGGTCTGTCTTTGTATGTTTGTTACTATGTATAAAATTTAGAATTTATTAAGATTGTTTTCAGTGTCCTGCATATGACTGATCACCATGTGCAGAACATAATCACTGAAGCCATTCCAACTGTATTACATTACAGTATTGGGCACTTTAACTTGTATTCCTGTACTAAGGTATTTATGTTTTAATTCAGGTTTAGATTAATTAAACTAGGAAAGATTGGTTACATTAAATAAAGAAAACACTTGGTTTTGGAAAAGTATTGCCTGGGTGTCAATCCTTTGAGCGGAAGGTTGTATCCATGTCCTCCCAAGGGAGAATAGATATAGTCTGTTCTGAAAGGTTTCCTGAAGAGCATAGGGAGATCTTTGGTAAACCCTGGCAATTTCACTAGGACAGGCCCCCTCCTTTCACCCTGCAGGGACAGAATAATAGGTTAACATTTGGGGTACCCAGAAATAAGCAAACAGAAAGGCTACTCTGGGACCCCTGAGTCTGTTCTTGGGGTAACAGATGGAAGACCCTCCCCCACTGCTAGGGTAGCAAATCCATTGATAACAGGAGAATTTTGTGATTCCCCTTGGATAAACAGAGTAACTCAGTGTACCATTATCTCGGCCACACTGGATCAAGGTGCCACAAGTACTCCTTTTTACTGCATCACTGAGAATCACCCTAGCTGAACCTTGTCTTCTTTTCTTTAGGACTCTGGGAATGAGGGGAAATGGGAGGAAATGCATGTATCAAAACCGCTCCACAATCTAGGAGAAATGCATCTGTCAATGAAGTCTGTTTGAGCCTGCTCTTGAGCAGAAATGGGGACATTTTGTATGGAATCTAGTTGCAAATAGGTCTATGTTCGGAAATCCCAAAGACTGAAAATATCCTGAATCCCCAAATCTTTTGGAGTCCATTCTTGCATCTGCGAAGAATCTCTGCTCCGTCAATCTGCAATCACATTATATTGACCCACTACATGTAGGGCAACAGGGTATATATTATGCTGGATACACCAATCCCGAAGTTGTATTGTCTCTTTGCAAAGTTGAGACAATAGAGTTCCTCCTTGCTTGTTCACATAATATACTACTGACAAGTTGTCCGTGGCCCCTTGAATTACCGCATTCGACAACTGTGAGAGAAATACTCTGAGTCGGACTGCCCTCTGTTTTGAATACATTTATGTGCAACAGAGATTCTTTGCCGTTCCAAAGGCCTTGAATGTACAAATTGCAAAGATGCGCTCCTCACCTTGTAGGTATTATTAAAAGTGGAGAAGGTGGGTTGAACAAAACTCCCTTGAGGACATTTTGAGGTTCCAGCCACCATCTTAGGGAGAGAAAAACCTTCTTCAGAACAGTGAGTACTTTTTGCATACTTAATGACAGGTTTCAGAGTAACAGCCGTGTTAGTCTGTATTCGCAAAAAGAAAGGGAGTACTAGTGGCACCTTAGAGACTAACCAATTTATTTGAGCATAAGCTTTCATGACCTACAGCTCACTTCATCAGATGCATCACTTCATTGGACGTAGCTCACGAAAGCTTATGCTCAAATAAACTGGTTAGTCTCTAAGGTGCCACTAGTACTCCTTTTCTTTTTGCGAATACAGACTAGTGGCACCTTAGAAACTAATCAATTTATCTGAGCATAAGCTTTCATGAGCTACAGCTCACTTCATCAGATGCATCACTTCATTGGATGTAGCTCACAAAAGCTTATGCTCAAATAAATTGGTTAGTCTCTAAGGTGCCACTAGTACTCCTTTTCTTTTTGTATACTGTTCATAATGGATCTGAAATTCCTTAGTAGTTAGTGCTGAAGAGGTCTCATTCTGAGCCTGGCATATGGAGGCACATAGGTCATGGATGCCATTAGCTAAACTACCTGAATGCATCTGATGAAGTGAGCTGTAGCTCATGAAAGCTCATGCTCAAATAAATTTGTTAGTCTCTAAGGTGCCACAAGTACTCCTTTTCTTTTTGCGAATAACATGGCTGCTACTCTCATACCTTTTGACAGGGATATTGAAGCATATGGTAGTTTTTAATTTTTAAAACCTCTTCCTTTTATGGAGTTGAGAATCACACCAATGAATGGAATCTTCTGTGACAGTGTGAGAAGAGACTCTTTTTCGTTCATGAGAAGACCAAAGGTTACAAATAAAGAATGAGTGACCAAAATGGCTTTCTGTAATTCTTCTTTTGAGAAAGCCTTCAGAAGCCAATTGTTGCAGTACAGAAATACAAAAATTTCCTGTCTTCTCAGATATGCAGCTACCAGAGCCATGCATTTGGTAAAGACATTGGGTGTGGCTGAAAGGCCACACAGTAGGACTCTGTACTGGAAATGGACTCTGTACTGAACCAATAGAAAAACAGGGATATTTTCAATATGAGGTTCTTTCTGAAAGATGAATCTTTGAGATTGAAATCACCAAAGTAATTCAAAAGTGGACAGGGAGGGAATAATTAATGCTATACTCACCATCCTGAATTGAAACTTCCTGATGAACATGCTTAAAGCTCTGAGGTCTAGAATTGGTCTGAGGCCTCCATTCTTTTTAGGGGATTAGAAAATAGCATGAATAAAATCCCTTGTGCCTGGAATCTAAAGGAATTTTTTCTGCAGCCCCTGCTTGCAGTAGAGCTTGGGCTTCTACCCTTAACAAGTTCTCGTGAGAAGGGTCCCTGAAAAGATAGTGAATAGCAGATGGATCACTTGATCATTGCCTGTTCTCTTCATTCCCTCTGAAGCACCTGGCATTGGCTATTGTCAGAAGACAGGATACTGAGCCAGATGGGTACTGGGATAGATATAATACTTTGTCCTGCCTTGAGTGCAGGGGACTGGACTTGAAGATCTCTCAATGTCCCATCCAGTCCTACTATTCTTTGATTCCATGCTTTTATGGACCTTTGACCTGACTCAGCATGGCTGTTCTTATGTAAGGAACGTGAGAGGAGTTGCATGGAGGAAGGAATATTAATTGGATGGTATAGAATGCTTTTATTTTATTTAAAACCCATCTGTCTGAGGTGATATTTGACCATGCACTGTACAAATAAGAGAGAGAGTTTCTGAAAACATGGGTAGTATTTATTGAAATTGGTTTGAAGCTCTCATTCATCACATCAAACCTGCAGGCTGATGAGAGGCAAGAAAGATGTAATCAAGGAGTTCTTCATCCTTGTCCTGAGCTTGTGGGATTTTTTTCCTCTCCTGCATTTTAGAGGATGTCTGTTTTCAGTGTTGATAATAAGGCTGCCTCTCATAGGTTTAAGAAGAAGAAGGGAACGAAGATAGAACGTATTGTCTAGGGTATCTGAAGATAGATACAGATGTCTTTCTACAATAAAGAGGTAATAACCCCCAAGATCTCACAGGTGAGTTTATTTCCTTCATTCTCTCCAGCACTGTATCAGTTTTTGCACTAAAAATAATCCATCTCCTTCAAAAGGTAAATCCTCATTTTTGTCTTTCTTTCCATAGGCAAATATAAGGATTGTAGCTAGGCATGTCTATGGAGAGTTATCACTAAAACCACAGATCTTGATGCGGTGTCAAAAACATCAAATGACGGCCTAAGGGCATGGTTCACCACATGTTGGCCTTTCATAATGAGAGCTGTTGTTAATCTCCTCTAGTCCTCTGGGAGGTTCTTGGTTAAGACAGATCTTCTCCCACAAGTGAAATTGATATCTGGACATAACTGCTTGATATCGACCACATGCATGTTTAAAGAAAGCGACAAAAAAAATTCTTCTTAGAGAGTCCAACTTTTTTCCTTCTTTGTCATAAGGAGTCAAGTGCTGAAGACCTGACCTGGATTTTTGACCTGATGCTGCTACCACAAGAGAATTGGTTTGAAGGTGCACATGAAAACAGAAAAACCCTTCCTGTGAGACCTGATATAATTTATCTGCCTTTTTTTAAACTGATTGACATGAAGATGGATTTGACCAAAAAGATTTTCTGGTTGCCAGAGACCTTCCAATATAGGCAATGACACCTTACTCTTTGCAATAGAACACAAAATACTGGACATGTGGCTCCTTTCAAAGCTACTGAGGTAATATTAAAGTTGATGCCATCCTATCCACTAGCTTATGAAATTGAACGCTGTCCTGAGAAGGAGACGTTGCTGTAACTACATCCACATTTTCCATATCTTTTTGTTGAATTCCTGTAGAAAAGATGTTGTCTGATGCTCCTCCTCAAATAATGTCTCCTGTGGTAAGGATTGGGAACATTCTCTAAGTGTCGGATCCTTACCCCTCAGATCCACAACGCTCAGATCCATCAGTTCCAGTTAAAGATGTAGTGGCTACAAAGATTCAAGCTTCCTGGAGTGATAGTGATAAGTAGGATTTGGCCGATATGTCCCAGGCATCCAAGGCAGTATATGCCAATCCTGCCATTCACCCCAATACTGTCTCACATACCTTGTTTGGAACACAGGGTGCCATGGAGGGAAATTCTGATCTGAAAATGGTCAGATCATACTCTTGCTTGTTGGATCCAGCTCTATATCTGATTGCAGATCCCATCCCAGATCCAATACTGAAGCAGCAGGTGAAATGACCACTGTGGGGATCTGGGTCATGTAGCATGGTGACAAATCTCTTCTTAAAGTTGGGATCTTAGGTGGTGGAAGAGAGACTGGAAAATCTCCATGCTTGATGTCCCATCTTAGTCTTTTATCATGAGAACCATAAGAAATAGCCAGATCTGTTAGTAGATGTGAGTCCAAGTGAATCTGTACCATGACAGTTAAAGTATGCTGCTGAACTGATGTGTTCAGATCAGATGATCTTTCCTTCGGATCCGTATTTCGAGAATGGATCTACAGATCTACCATCCTTTGGTCTCAGATTCGCATGTGAAAGGTCTGACGTACTACCAGGTATATGTCTTAATTTAGCTTTCAGTTTCCTCTGAAATGGGGCAGCCAGTTCTAATAAGTTATTTGGACCCATAGGATGACTGTCTGAAATGGGTATTAATTTTGGAGTCAGATCCAAAGGCTTAGGAACAGTCAGATCTGCCAATCTGGAACTGGAGCTCAGTGCCAAGATGGAAGCCTTCATTCTTGCAATTTTCTCGGATATAAATGTACTCAGAGCTGATTCAAGCCTCCTATCCTTATTTTCAGATCCTTCAGAGTTCTCAGATCCCAGAGGCTTGACAGACAAAGCCTCCTGTAATAAAAGAGCCTAAACAGTGCTTAATTTGTGCCAGGGCTTGCCAGGGCTGAGCCCTGGCACCACTAAGCTTGAGGGTTCATAGCCCCTCTGGGTTTGCTGCATCAGTTATGAATGTAAAAAAGTCACCTGAGCCCCAGAACCTCTTTCCTTAAAAATTAAGCGCTGGGCCTGAAGACTATTTTGTCTTTCCTTCTGGGCCTGAGGTGTGAAAGTATTACAGGTAGCACAACATGCTGGGGAAAGGTTCTCCCCCAAACACTTTAAACACTGAACATGTATGTCAGACGCAAAGAGGACTGCTGGGAAAGATGTGCACCACCTGAAGCCATGTTTCTTCATACTGGGATCATCCATACTGAACTATAGAACTATACCTTAAAACTATGATGTAATCTAAATCTTGCCTAATTTATCCTAAAACTAAGTATAGACTACTAACTAAACTACTAACAGCAAGAAACTAATATGAAGGCACTACCAATCAATACATCTGTGAGATCCAATGGTTCACATCCTTCCGCGGCTGCTGTTGGAAAGAACTGAGGCTGCAGTGGCACCACAGCTCCTATATATTCGTGCTCTTAGAACACCCTCAAGCGCCAAACGGGGAGGATGGGGGAGCATGGGCACCTGTCGGGCACTGCTACCAGAAGCTTCTACCATCTTGCTGTACTAATCAGCAAAAGCCCCAAGAATGGCACTATGCAGAGGACACTTGAAAAATTTTGTGGTACTTTGCAAGTTTTTTTATTTGAAGAATAAAACTGCCCTGAAGGAAGGACCTGAATAGACTTTTGGGTGTAGCATGAGTCCTTCTTGGGCTGGGGGAGACAGGCCAGCAACTGGATAGTCCAGAAAGCTATCTAGCATCCTCTTTATTGTGCTTTTTGGTTAGAAAAGAACACAGCCTCTTTGAAGCCAGCTGGTGCCTTGCTAGTTAGTGTGCCCTGGATTGGGGGACCTGGAGCACAAAGAAGATTACAATACTATCATGGATGACATTACAAAGCTTTGGTTAATCTGAATTTGGTAAATCAGTATAAACTCTATCTCTCAATTAAGTTGATAGATTCATCTCAGTAAGTCAGAATGAGGTATCTATTATACAGTCAAATATATTAGGAAGCAGTGTTTCTTCCAGGATCTTAAGAAAATGAGAAGATGAATTTCAACTGAGTGCCAAAAGCATAAGGAAATATTCAGAAGGTCTGAACACTTTTTCCCATCACTTTTAAAAATATTTTTTATGGCATGTATGTTTAAAAAAAGTGCCTATTCTCATAATTCTGTCACAAACTGCAATTTAAGTAAAAAGTTTAAAATACTAAAATGGCTCTGGTGTTTTTTAGAAGGAAAGCAGAGCAAGTAAGCCTTTCTCAAAAACCAAAAGTATGCCATTGGCAAAAACATAAGTGTATGTATAAAGAAGTGATGGTGCATATGTTATAACAGATGCTACCTCCTGAGTTCGATTTTAGAATATCTAAAAACTTGAAATGTTTCCTCTAAAGTCAAATTCATCAGGACGTGTGAATCTAGTGTATGAATCTGTACAAATCTTTCCATTCAACTAATCTATTTCTACCTGCCTTTTCCTTATTCAACTGTCTAAATGGGCCATCTTGATTATCACTACAAAAGTTTTTTTCTCCTGCTGATAATAGCTCATCTTAATTAGCCTCTTACAGTTTGTATGGCAACTTCCACCTTCTCAGTGTGTGTGTGTATATATCTTCTCTATACATCCGATGAAGTGGGCTGTAGCCCACGAAAGCTTATGCTCTAATAAATTTGTCACTCTATAAAGATGCCACAAGTACTCCTGGGTTTTTTGCACTTAAATATGTTACATACTGAACACCTAAAAGCATTTCTTTAATCTCAGAAACCCATTTATATAATAAATTATAAATGTGATGATAGCAAGGCACAGATATTGTTTGATATTATTGTGTGAATACAAACTAATCAAAGACAGGAAATTATAACTGAGCAAATACCCTTAACCCACCCAGTCGTGAAGCAGAAAACACTAATGTACAGCACCCTGACTTTATGACAAAGAACCAACAATTCTGCTTTTTAATATGATACTGGGAACCCCTTGCTTGCACTGGTGAGCACTTATTCACACAAGAAATACCACTGATTTCTGAAGGACTATTCATGAGTTACTACTCGCTACTCAGAGTAAGTGGGTCACAATCTGGCTCATTGTAAGCCTTCTATGGAAACCACATGTGCACACTTGAGGAAGCAATCTGAGCCACAGTGTCTACCACCACTGTAGAATTCTGGTCTTTCCCAGTTTTTGTAATACTCTAAAACATTTTGTAATAAACCGTTTTTAAAACATAAGAGGTTTTTCAATGTATTATGTATCCAAGAAACAATTTTTGCGTGTTGAATAAATGAAAAACTGTTTAGCAAGAGTCCTACTGAAGAGGAGCTTTGAACCTTTAACTCCAGTGAAATCAACAAGTGTTGCAAATGTTGAGTACCCCTGAAGTCTTTTATGCCACATTTTTTACTGAGAAGTCAGTATGCAGTGTCTCAAGAAGAATTTAAACTATTACCTTCAACTGCAGCTGCCGCACCCAAACAATATTATTGACAACTTCAGAAAGATTTTTGCCTGAAAGTGGCCCAGATACATCACCAGGAACACCATGACATCGAGCTTCAAAGTCTGTTCGAAAATCTGTATCAATCAAACAAACTGTTCATGTTAGACCCACAAAGCAACAGAACCAGTTAGCAATAATGAATTATAGCTACAAACAACATACTAGTCTCTTACCAAAAAAATGTGTTGCAAAATACTACTCCCAAAAGAAAACAGACAAAGTAGAGAGCAATTAAAACATTTCCAAAAGTACATACTGATTTTGAATTCTCTATGATACACTTTTACCTTTGACAGAGTCCTGAAGTCTTGCTAGCAAAGTTTCCCTTTCAAAAAGCAATTCTTTGCTAATGCTTGGGCGTTTTACCAGTTCCTTATATTTCTGAAATGCTTGAAGCAGCTAGCATAAGAAATAATGTAAAGAAAAAAGGTTATTTCTACTCAAACTGAAACACATTCTTAGGCACCACGGTTCATAAATCCTATATGTGATCATAAATAACTATTTCTTTGTTTTAAAATGACTATTTGAGAATTCTGCAATCTGATACATAGTAAAGCCTTTGTGTTATAAAAATATTTTTACCTGTTGAGGACTGTCTTGAATTTCTGAAATAAATGTTTTTAGTTTGCTTGCTATTTTCTGTTCCACTGGTGCAACAATTCTCTCATATTGAGACACTGCAGCTCTCCATAAAGGCTGGAGATAATGAATAGCTGAGTTAGTTTGAGATATGTTAATACTCACAATAAAGTCACAGAAATTATGTATAGAAAAATAAAAATAAACATTATACCTCTGTGTAGGGGTTATAGTGCACAGGATTCAGGCAAGCAAAGGGTTCAAACACCTGAGCAAGGTGCAATGTTTGTTGTTCCCCCATTGGTAAAAAATATGCAAGTTTTTCATGAAGCGTTCTAATAGTCAGCACCTAAAACAAAAAAGTAGTATTTTATTTATTGTAATGGGATTTTTATATGCCCAGCATCATGATGCCTGGGCACATAACTTATATTAAAAACAAGAAATGCAATACACAGTACAAACTCCCCCGTCTGTACCATACCTCCCCATCACAAATAAACCTTCCCTCACAATGAGCTACAGTCAAATAAACATTAAACACAAATGTGTATTAAACCGTACTCTGATTATAAAAATGATGCAAAATATTACACATTATTAGTTTTATTTACAACTAAAAAATACCTCTGTAGTTTTGTTTCCAACAAAAACAAATCAAAATTCACCAAACTCGTACCTCATCAAGACGTTTGCCAAGTTTGTCTAATGTTTCAGGAACATATTTCTCACTTTTCCATGGATATGGTGTATACCGTTGCCATAGTTGTCCAGTTAGGTGATCACAGGCAGCTACCCACTGTTCACAAATCATGATACCAGCCTTCAGATTTTCTTTCACAATGTGAAAAGCATCCTCCCACAGATTCAAAGTTTCCATTTTTTTCTGAACAAACCTACCAAGAGAGCCTCCTAAAACAGCATAAAAACATACAACAAAGTATATAAATATAACCAAATATAACAAGTATGTTTAAAATCCTTTCTTTATCTTCCTCACCACAGTACATTTCCATTTTTAAAAGCTATTGAAGAGATATTTTGATACTAAATGCAAATCTCATAAACAAACAACTATTCACTTAGTGCCTGATTCTGCAATCCTTTGCTCATGAATAAGAGCTACAGAACTGGAATCCTTAATAAATTAAATTATATACATATTATGTAAGACAACATATTTAAAAATAAAAGTCTCACTTTTCAGTAGGCTGTATTTTAACAGATTTTATAGTTTTCATAGAGTTTTAGGCCAGAAGAGATCATTAGATCATCTAGTATGACCTGTATATCAAAGCCAAATAAATTTTGCTCATTTGCCCGTGTTGAGTCCAAAAACTTGGATTAGATTGAAGCATTTCAGTCCTCAGAAAACTAAACTGTTGTATGCTACAGGCAGAGAACAGAAGAGACTGAGGTCAGGGTGCCACAAATGCCTGAGGCCCCTGCAATGTCCAGATAATCCTAGCAGGTGATCCAGGCTCTATGCTGCAGAGGAAGGCAAAAACAAAAACAAAACCCAAGATACATGCTAACCTGCCCTGGGGGGAAATTCTTTCCCATCCCCAAATCTGGAGATCAGTTGAACCCTGAGCAGGTAAGCAAGACACACAAATAAAATACTGTACCAAAAAATGAGAATTCTCTATGCCATTTCACAGTAATGATCTACCCCATCTGGCGTTCTGACTCCAGCTATGATCAATCCCTAATGCTTCAGAGCAAGGTTAAAAAAACCCAAAACCCAGAATATATTTGGCCAGTTGTGCACTGGGAGGATATAAAGCCCTTCCTAATCTCTGCAGGGTGAAGCCTTGAAGCAAGAGACTTGATTATAGTCATTGTCTTAATACACAGTTGCATGTGTTATGAGCATGTTGAGGACAATGCAGAGCTTCCCATCCTCTCCATGGCCTATGAAGGGAGGAATGAAATGAAGATTCATAGACTGCCAGGCCAAAAGAGACCACTATGACCATCCAGCCTGACTCCTACATGCATAGGTTGTAGAATTTTCCACAGAAGCTGAATTAAAGCACACATTTTAGAAAGATATCTAATCTCATTTTAAGGACTCCAAGCAACGGTGAGTCCACCACCTCCCCGAATAAGTTGTTCCAATGTTTAATTACCCTGACTGTTAGGAAATTGAGACTTATTTCAAGATTGAATTTGCCTAACTTCAACTTCTACCCAATGGATCTTGTTATGCCTTTTTCTGTAAGGCTCTCCAGTATTTCCACATCTTTCTTGAAGTGTGGAGAACTGAAGACAGTAGTCTAGTATTGGTCTTACCAATGCTGTGTGTACAGAGGCAAGGTCACTTCCCTATTTCTACTTGATATTCTCCTATTTATAAAACCAAAGATCATACTAGCCCTTTTTGCCACAGTATTGCACTAATAACTCATGATGACATGGATATCCACAATGCTCTCCAAGAGAGTCTCCCATCCTGCAGATGTTGCCTTCATTCTTTGCTCCCAGATGTATTACCTTGCATTTAGCTGTTTAAAATGCATTTTGTTGGCTTGTGACCATTTAATCAGACTCAGATAACTCTGTACCATAACCTGCCTTTCTCTTGATTTACTACCCTACCAGTCTTCATGTCATCTGTAAAGTTTACCAGCAAAGATTTTATATCATCATCATCTAAATCTTTGATAAAAAATATTGAATAGCATTGGACCAAGAACTTATCCCTGAGGGACCCCACTAGAAAAGGCCCTGCTCACTGATTTTCTCCCCATTAAAAACCACATTTTGAGAGCTGTCAGTAACCCAGTTTTAATCCATCCAATATGTGCTCCATTGGTTCCATATAATTCAAGTTTTTTGGTCAAAATGTCATGTGATACTGAGTCAAATGCCTTAGAGAAATCAAAGAATACTATATCAACACAGTTGCCAAGATAACAGGTTTGACAATACCTGCTTTTCATGAAAATATATTGACTGGTATTAATTATATTTTTAGCCTCCAATTCTTTGTTGATAGTCCCAGATTATTTTGCTTGGGAACGACATCAGATTAATCAGTCAACAATTCCATGGGTCATCCTTTTTATTCTTTTTAAATAGTGGAACTATTTTGCCAGTCCTCCAATCCTTTGGATTTTCCCCAATTTTCCAAGGTTTGTTAAAATTAAAGTTAGTGGTTCAGAGAGCTCCTCAGCTAGTTCCTTTAAGACTCCTGGGTGTATGTTATCCAGACCTGTTGATTTGAAAATGTGTGATCATTTCTACCCGCAGTTTTACCTATGACATCCAAAAGATTTTGCATGCGTGGCTGTGGAAAGGGATCATGTTCTGTTTGTCTCCATACATCATCAACAGTATCCCGCGTAGTCTCCACTAAGTCCACAACTTCAAATAAAGAGAGACTATCCAAATTGTAATAATCCTAGAAATAAAATACATTTTAAAATAACATGATTGTGCTACTGATGGATTAGAAATATTTACATTCTTTAGAATATTTTCAAATATGTTTGTTAACTGAGGCATTTTCTTGTTTACAGATATGTCAGGTCTTCATTTTAACTTAAAAATATAAGGCACAATCCTGCAAAAAAAAAATAAGGATGTGAGTAACTTTATTCATGTGAATAGTCTCACTGACTTCTGTGGGACTATTCATGTGAGTAAAATGATTCAAGTGCTTAACACTTTGCAGGGCAGAGTCCATAATCATCATCTTGTGTGTTAGTTCATTTTTTTATTATTTATCATCATCCCATTTTCAGCTGACAATCTTCTTACCATTCCTTTATTAATATTAATCTCTTTAAGACTAATTTTAGGATTGAAGGGGCCACACTCTGCTCTGAATTAAACTTGAGCAACCCCCACTAAAGTCAGTGGGAGCTGGAGAAGAGAAACTGCAAGAAGAATTTTGCCCCAGATTTTGTACTTCTGAACATCTCATACCATTTCACAAGTTGAGTAAATTGTTTACTAAGTTTGATATAAATACATCACTGAATAAATAAAAGAAAAAACATA
This sequence comes from Lepidochelys olivacea, assembly GCF_965140295.1. Classification (NCBI taxonomy): domain Eukaryota; kingdom Metazoa; phylum Chordata; order Testudines; family Cheloniidae; genus Lepidochelys; species Lepidochelys olivacea. The sequence goes on along the minus strand of NC_140411.1, from coordinate 34,967,544 downwards.
CTCTTGCAATTACTTCAAACAGATCTTTAAAATGAGAGGCTCTCTCTTTGCTACATGATTTACTTCCACGATGAGCACGCTCTATCCAGAACTGAAACTCATCATTTGGTGTAAGTATTGCTGCAAATACAAAACAGAAATCACTTAAATACGATTATTCAGATATAATGCATAATAACAAAATATCTTTAGGCAAAACACACTCTAAAATGGAAAGTTTTACCTTTGTATTATATCATTCTGCTTCAACTTTTGGGTCTACGTGTGATATCAGCTTAATATTAAGGCACCATACACTCAATCCTGCTAGACAGTGGGTGCCCTCAATTCCTAACTGCTAAGAGTATTCACAACCTTTCTAGGTCTATTCTGTTTTATTTAGGTTCTTAAACCACTCACATCACAGTGATAGAGACATGAATTCACAACTCTAATGAAATATTCAATTTTTAATTTCAATTGTGTTGTAAAATAAGTAATTGTAGTACACACCGCGCACATCATCTTCACGGAATTTGGTTCCTGAGTAATTGGGATCTGATCTTCTGAGGACAGTGCCCAAACCAATCTCTAGCTCACTCAGAAGATTCTGGAGTTTGGGATCAAACTCCCTACTCCATTTCTCATCCTACAACAAAGATTCCAAGCAATAAAAATCATGTTAGAACTCTTTATCATTTTCCTATTATCTGCTTTTTTTTCAAATAATTGAGGAATAATAATTATTCATTTGATGGGGGGAAGAGAACAGGGAATGTACTTAAATTCAGGGAAGGACATCTTATTCTTTTACAGGTTGGACAAATCAAAACATTGAACCATATCATGCCAATCATTTTTTTGAAAAAAACTCCTTACTGATTTAAACATGGCCTACAGCTCAAAACTGATTGTAAGACATGAATTAATATTTTCAAAAGGATGCTGCAAACAGATATTCTTTCATCATTCTCTATTAAAGCAACCAGGTATGGAATATACTCCTGTGCTGGAAATTACTGGTTAAAATGAATAATGAAGGTTATTGTAATCTTCTGGAATCACTCTAAGACTATGACAGAAAATAAATTGGGGCTTGGAAACTATGAAACACTGAAATTTATTTTGCTAAGATAAAGAAATGTAACCATGATTTTCCTTTGTTTGTGAAAAACTGAATAAAGAAAATATCTTCCTTATCACAAAATAGGAAAAGGAGGTATCATTTTAGAAGATATTAATCCTCAGTTTAGCTTTTACATTTTCACATGTAAGATACACTGCTACCCTCTCCAATCCCTGTGCCAAATTATGCAGTCCTCAATTAAGCAAAACTCTCAGAATTTAGCCCTCTGCGATCAATTCTCCTGTTGACACATGGTGGAATTTAAGCAGGTAAAACCTATCAGCACAATGGAAAACAGAGTCAAATAAGTCAGTTTAGGAATCCAGCACACCTATTTACCATATAAAATAGCTATAGTGGTTTGTGTATTCCTGCCATTGAACTTGAAACAATATCTGATACACATTTTAAAAAATGACACAGACTTATGTAAAGGTTGCTGTAAGGTGCCTCCTTTAACTTGAAAATGAAATAAAATATTCATTCCTTAACCTTTGTATATATTTTAATTTTAAAGCTAACAGAAAAGCAAATTACAATAAATCTCAGAGAACAATTAACATGGGATGGGGAAGATTTATAGTGAAAATAGAGGAAAGTAATCTGTAAGTACACATTTTTTAATGTATAAAAATATAACGTGATCGTTCCCCTCTATTCGACATTGGTGAGGCCTCATCTGGAGTACTGTGTCCAGTTTTGGGCCCCACACTTCAAGAAGGATGTGGATAAATTGGAGAGAGTCCAGCGAAGGGCAACAAAAATGATTAGGGGACTGGAACACATGAGTTATGAGGAGAGGCTGAGGGAGCTGGGATTGTTTAGCCTGCAGAAGAGAAGAATGAGGGGGATTTGATAGCTGCTTTCAACTACCTGAAAGGGGGTTCCAAAGAGGATGGCTCTAGACTGTTCTCAATGGTAGCAGATGACAGAACGAGGAGTAATGGTCTCAAGTTGCAGTGGGGGAGGTTTAGATTGGATATTAGGAAAAACTTTTTCACTAAGAGGGTGGTGAAACACTGGAATGCGTTACCTAGGGAGGTGGTAGAATCTCCTTCCTTAGAGGTTTTTAAGGTCAGGCTTGACAAAGCCCTGGCTGGGATGATTTAACTGGGAATTGGTCCTGCTTTGAGCAGGGGGTTGGACTAGATGACCTTCTGGGGTCCCTTCCAACCCTGATATTCTATGATTCTATGATTCTATGATCTGTAATGGTATATTACTCACCTTTAATAATACTGGTGCAAATACCTGTCGTACTGCTTGATAAAGTGTATTAATAGGTGAATCTAACATAGATGACACAAGAATATTACTATGAAGATTATCTTCTGTAATAACATCAGGTCGCAGCTTAAAGAATACCAACACTTTATCTTTTGAGTCACCAGCTTCAACCTACAATGATCAAAAAACACAAGGTTCAAGAAAGAAAGAAAGAAAGAAAGAAACTGCAAATCACAAGATGTTTTTTCCCCCAAATGCACTTTCTATACAATTTAGAGTAAGGAAATAACTAATTACAAAATTTCATGTTACTTGACTTGTGATAAACATTCTGTTCATATCTGATTTGTTATAAATTCAAACCTTCATGTGATATTTATATTGGGCTGAATAGGAATCTGAAATGTAATACAAAATCAAATACTTAAAATGGCCTCTGCATTACAAGTAGAACTGGGCAAAAAATGGTTTGAATGGTTTGGATAAAAAAGCATTTTGTCAAAAAATCCAAAACCAGTTCTAACTTCAAGTAACCATTTTACTTATATTATGCCGGCATTGTTTAAAGTACACTCCCCCACTTTTCAGTGTCAAGCAGATGGAGTGCAAGTGGTGGAGTGTAAAATATCACATGCTGCAGAATTTAAGCTTTCATTTTAAAAAATTAGTTTCTACCCTTCATGATTTTGAAGATAACTTTCCAAATGTGAATCTATGCAATCTTCATGGTCTACAGACAGCTAGCTCCAAAACCTTTGCAGCTGCTCATAGACACCTCAAACAATGGCTGAGTGAAATTGATATGAATTTCATCAATTTTAATGTTGTGGCCCAGTACAGGATGGGCAGCAGTAGAAACACAAGAGTCAAGTCAATTTCACAGTGCAGCTTGTTGGCAAAGCTACAAATAGCAGAGGCAAGCACTGAAGCTATTCACAGAAGAAGACACATAAAACAGAGGATGGGGAAAAGTAGACTAGCAGAGATCCCAGCTTCTGCACACCAGCCAAGAGCCTAGGTTTAGGAGGGGAAAGAAATCTTTTTCTCCCTTCCAACAGGCGGAGGAGGATCATGGAAAGGAGGTTTCAAATTTATCAGATGCTTACTAGACAGAGGTTAAAATGAAAAATGGAGCATCTCAGCAGGATCCACTTACAACAAGCAGTTTGCCTCTGGACTCCAGTAGTAGGCCCTCACCTCATATTTCATGTTGGCTTCTGGTTATAGTAAGTTCAATCTTTTGTCCAATAACTAGAATTTTCAACTCACATGCTATGGTTCCCCCTGCACTGAGGAGAACCTTCCCCAACTCCCCAATCCATCCCACCTGGTAGAAAGTCCTGTGTTTAAATACCATAAAGTTTCTACCAATCTGACCAAAACAAGACAAGAAGAGATAAAACTGTCTGTCTATTCTAAAATCTTATCATAAAACAGAGGGAAAAGGTCTACAATCAAACTGAAGAATGAAGTGTTAGCAATAACATGCAGTACGCTGACATTCTGCATATAGCACAAAACTCTGTCACCCCATTTTCTTTTCCTCATGTACAGTACAGTAGACACCCTTTTTACACAATCATGTATGTTACTTGTTTCTCAAGATATTATAGTGTGCAATGTTTTGGATAAAATTAACTTTAAATGCTCTGTCAGCAGTACCCAAATTTTGTGCAACTGAGGACAACAAAGGCAATTCGCCAATAGTTCAATGTTGGCAGGAACTGCACCTAATTTACATAAAACAGAGCACTCTACATACAAAGGTGTTACCTCTACACAAGTATCTCTGAACATCAAAAGCTAGGTCTCTCATGTTCACAGATATTCAGATCAAACCATGTGCCCAACCCCAAAACCTACCTGGAAACCTGCACTGACACAATGTGATGCACACCACGGACACAGAGTGTACTAGGTGCCCTGGTCTGCACAATTGCTTTCCATTAGTTAGCATGCCATACACTGGGCTCAGTGGGCTACACAAGCCCTAGGAGTAATGTGCCGCATACTGGATCATATGGTCTGCATGCACTTCCACCTGGACAGTACACTTCACACTAAACCCCATGATCTATACAGACATAATAAAATGCCCCTCCCCCCATAGATGTTTCCTCTGAGACAGAACACTGTACAGTGAGTCTCGTGGTTTTTGTACACACTGAGACAGCATGTCACACACCAGACCTAGTGGTCTGCAAACTCACTCACAGTGAGACAGAATGTATATATGTCACACATTAGGACCTAAGTCTCTGCTAGAACTCTAAGGGAAACAGCATGTAACACACCAGACGGCCTGGTCTCCAAACACCCTACTACTGGGGCAACATGTCGCACACCAGAGCCCCTGGTGTGCAGGGACATGCACACCAGAATGGTGTGTCACACACCAGAGACCATAGTCTATATAAATATAAAAACATAAGAACGGCCATATTGGGTCAGACCAATGGTTTATCTAGCCCAGTATCCTGCAGTAGCTTGTGCCAGATGCTTCAGAGGGAATGAACAGAACAGGGCAATTTCAAGTGATCCATCTCCTGTTGTTTAGTCACAGCATCTGGTAGTTGCAGGTTTAGGGACACCCAGAGCATGTGGTTGCATCCCTGATCATCTTGGCTAATTGCCACCGATGGACCTATCCCCTGTGAAACTATACTTTTGGCCTTCACAACATCCCCTGGCAACTAGTTCCACAGGTTGACTATGTGCTGTGTGAAGAAGTACTTCCTTTTGTTTGTTTTAAACCTGCTGCCTATTAATTTCATCGGTGACCCTTAGTTCATATGTTATGTGATGGGATAAATAACACTTCCCTATTCACTTTCTCCATACCATTCATGATTGTATAGACCTCTATCATATCGCCTCTTTGTCATCTCTTTTTCAAACTGAACAGTCCCAATCTTTTTAATCTCTCCTCACACGGAAGTTGTTGTATACCCTTATTTTTTTTTGCCCTTCTTTCTCTGCACCTTTTCCAATTCTAATGTTATATTTTATGAGATGACTACCACAGCACTCTGACAAGATGTTTTGAGAGAACTATTCCGGACGATCCCAACATTTCTTTCTTGAGTGGTAACAGATAAATTAGACTCATTTTGTATATACAATTAGGAATATATGTTCCAGCATGTATTACTCTGCACTTATCTACACTGAATTTCATGCACCATTTTGTCACCCAATCACCCTATTTAACAAGATCCTTTTGTAATTCCTTGCTGTCAATTTTTGTCTCAACTATCTTGAGTAAGTATAGTCTGCAAGTTTTGCTATCTCACTGTTCACCCCCTTTTCCACATGATTTATGAATATCTTGTGAAAACTGATCATTTATTCCTACTCCTTTGTTCCTATCTTTTAACTACTGATCCAAGAGAGGCCTTTCCATCCGATCTGGTGACAGCTTAGTTAGCTTAAGAGACTTTGGTAAGGAGCCTTGTCAAAGGCTTTCTGGCACCCGGGGGGGCACGTCACACACCAGAGCCCAGGGTGTGACACTCTCACCAGGATGGCGTCTTGCACACCAGGCCCCGTGGTCTGCACGGATGCCCACACCAGGACCAGGACGTACCTTGTTGGACACGGTGAGCTGGGTGCCCGAGTGCTGCACGGTGAGGAGGAACTCGTTGCCGTCGTCCAGGAAGTTGGCCAGTTGGGGGCTGGCAACGAGCGCACTGGACAGGTCGGCCGACGATGCCAGGCCGAAATAATTTGCTGCGGTGACCGATATGAAGCGTTTCCTCTTGTCTCCCGCCCCAGCCAGAGACATGATGGCGGGGTGGGGTTTCGGGGCAGGAGAGCTCACCCCGGGGTGGCAGGTACCTGGGGGGGGCTCATCGACAGGCTCGGGGAAAAGCCTAACACCGCCTGGCGTCCCCGGGTTGCCAGGAACCGTCACTATGGCGACCGAAGATGGCGGTCCCGGGACCGCGGACCGCTCGCGCGCTCGGCCGGGCTCTCGGGAACGCGCCGCGCCTGCCGCGGACGTTGGGGGAACGGGGAGGATCGGAGAGAAGATAGGCACTCGCTAGCCGCTCCCCGCTCGCGTCGATGCGATCCCCGCCCCGGCTCCTCAGGGGAGGGGCGAGGAGGGGGGATCCTGAGCAGGGGTTCGCCCTACTATGACCCCAGCGCGGCGCGCGCACGCAGATCCGCCGTCCCGCTGGCCGGGCGGTCTTAGAGGTCTCGCTGGGGTGGGGGAGCGCCCGGCCTCGCTCTCCGCCCGCCTGGGATCCCCCAGCGTCCCATCGCGCCTGGCCTGGCCTGGCCTGGCCTGCCCCTCACCCTTGCACAAGTGCCACCGTAGCCCCTGTGTCACCCGCCTTCGTCTGCAGCCTGTTCAACACCGTTAAACGGTTAGGTTTCCCTCTTCCCCAGGTTCCCTGGCTCCTCCACCCCCACACTTCCCCACCCAAGCCTTACGGCCCCTGCGCCTCTGTTACAAAAGTGCTACATGCAGGAGCGATTACCTAGTATTTTCCGCTGCATGCATCCCATGAAGTGAGCTGTAGCTCACGAAAGCTTATGCTCAAATAAATTTGTTAGTCTCTGAGGTGCCACAAGTCCTCCTTTTCTTTTTACCTAGCCGCAGTAACCCTACCTGACTTGGTTTGACACCACCACCAAGTCACGTCAGTCCCAGGATAGTGGGGAGACAAGGTGGATGAGGTTCTTACTATCTGTTATTAGACCAACTTCTGTTGGCGAGAGAGACAAACTTTGGAGCCATACAGAGCACTTCTTCAGGTCTGGGAACGCTACCCTGACTGTCACAAGTAAATGCAAGGTGGAAGAGATTATTTAGCATAAGTAATTAGTGCATATGCTAAGGGACCACTCAAGGTAGAGTGGCCCATTAACACCTCTGCAATAAGCCTGGTAGTTTAAATTCATAACTCTGCTAGCCACTAAAATCATGGACTGAACAGAGACACTGTGGTTATGTCTACACTGCACAGCTTATAGCACCACAGGCATGCCACTAAAGCCTTGCCACCGTAAGGCTCGCAATGTAGCTGCTCTTTGCAAAGGCGGCAGAGCCTGCCCAAAAGTGGAGGGGTCAGGGCCCCCCGCCCCTCCTCTCTGCCCGAGGCCACACACCCCAGCCAAGCTGGAAGCCAGAGCGGGCTGGAAGCCATGGAGCCTCCACCTGCCTGGGGGGTGGGGGAGGGGTGTCAAGAGCAGCTCCTAGCCCATGTCCCTGCCCCACAGGCCCCCTGCCCAGGACAGGAGGGCCTGCAACTCCACACAGCTGCTCCTGCCTCTTACCTGGATCTGGCTCCAACTGAGGAGTCACCGCCCACCCATGGTAAGAGCCGCATAGGCAACTGTGGGGAGCCATGCCGCGAACCGTCCACCTGCCCTGGGTGAGGGGGTCAAGAGCAGCCCCCGGCCCGTGTCCCCACTCTGTAGGCTCCCCACAGCTGCCCCATGGCCGGGCCACAGGCCCACAGCTGGAGCTGGGTCTAGGTAAGAGTGGGGGCTGCAGGGCGGGGACACAGGCCGGAGGCTATTCTCGACGCCCTCACCCCATGCAGGTAGAGGGTCTGGGGCACCCAAAGCTGCCCAGGCTCCCCAGCTGGGATCCAACTGCCAGCCTGGCCATGGGGGCGGGTCCTCGGGGGGAAGTTGAGGGTTGGGGCCTCTGCCAAAAAGTGAACGGACCAGGTCCATCCACTTTCAAAAAGTGGGAGGGCCCTGGCTCTTTGTCGCCAGGAAAAAAGCTCTTCCCCTGACAAAATAAAACCACCCCCAGTGACGGGAGTTGGCCAGGGGTGCTGGAACAATTTTTATAGTGGGGATGCTGAGAGCCATGGAACCAAACTGTAAACCCTGTATATAATGGAAACCACTTCAAGCCAGGGGGTGCAGCAGCATCCCTAGTTCCAGCACCTATGATGGTAGCTTCATCAGCAGGAGACAAAGCACTGTCCCACACCAGCACCTTTTGTCATTCAGGGTTTTTTTCCCCACGTCCCTGAGGGACAAAAGTTTTAACAACTTAAGTGCAGTTTAGGCTACGGCTACACTACTAGGCTTTTAGGGACACAGCTATGCCAGTACAGCCATGCAGCTAAAAGGCACGCAGTGTAGCTGCTGTTTGTCAGCAGGAGAGAGTACTCCCGCCGACAAAGCACTGTTCACACTGGCGCTTTTCGTCAGTAATACTTTTGTGGTTGGGGTGAGGGGGGAGTGTTTTTTTAACACCCCGAAGGACAAAAGTTTTCCTGAGGAAGCGCCAGCGTAGACAACTTATTAGGACATTTTGTAATCCACTAACCCCCTCTTTTTATCTTATGACTGAAAGGTGTTAATGGGCCACTCTGCCTTGAATGCTAACTACTTATGCTAACAATCTGTTCCACCTTGCATTTAGCTGTGATGCTTGGTGTACCTTTCCCAAACCTGAAGAAGGGGTCTGTGTGGCTTGAAAGCTTTTCTCTCTCACCAACAGAAGTTGTGTCAATTAAAGATATTATCTTGTCTCTCTAACACCAAATGACATTACTTGTACATCTTCCCACTTTTGTTAATGTTGTTACTACTCAAAGGAAAAATAACACACAAAAGCAAATAAAAAAATAAAGAAAAGGAGTACTTGTGGCACCTTAGAGACTAACCAATTTATTTGAGCATGAGCTTTCGTGAGCTACAGCTGTAGCTAAGGTGCCACAAGTACTCCTTTTCTTTTTGCAAAGACAGACTAACACGGCTGTTACTCTGAAAAAAATAAAGCTGGTTAGGAAATGTTTTTCCTGCAAAAAAATAATTCCGATTAAAACATTCTTATTTTTTTGTTTAAAATATTCCACAATAAAAATGGGGGGGGGAGTTGTAAAAAATATTCATAAAACAAAAATGGGGTTTCAACAAAAAACAGAATTGTATTTATTTTTGCAAAAAAAATAAAAAAAACCTTTTTCACAAAACTCCATTTTCCAACTAAAAAACTTTTACCTCTGAAAAAAAGGGATTGAGATTAATAATAATGGCTAGGCTAGGTAAATGACAAATAGAGAGACATTTATTTCTCCTGTTGATTTTAAAAAATCTGCCTTGACATTTGTGCATTAATGTTGATCTCATCTACTATCTACTATAGTCAACTGTTGTATCCTGTCTTTAATCTAGACAAATTCCCAGAGAAGGGACTGTTTACTGTATTTTTACAGCACAATGGGGTTCTGTTCAGAATTTGATTGAAGCCACTCAGTGCAGATGTAATACAAATAAATAATAAACAACAATAAAACAAATCACAAATGATTTTTTCAGAGTTATAGTCTCTGAATCTTGATAACTTTCTGATCACAGAACCATTTCATCTTATTCAAACAGTTCCTTCAGCAGTGGCCTGTTCAACTGTTACCATGCTTCCACCATCTGGAGCCTGCTGCTTCTGATGTTTTCATTGCCAATTAATATGCATTTTTAATTAGTTACTCTCCTGTTTATTCACTTTTTGCAAACACTTTCATTTGGAAAGCACAGTTTTTACTATTTCTGTAATGTCCACTTTTCTTTCCAATGGAAAGTCAATTTCTCTCAATAACCTTGCTTTAACTTGGTTATGAGTTACACCACAAATAATTCAGACTCTAATTAACCCTATGTGTTAAATGTTCATATTCACATGACTTAGCTTTGTTATCTTGACCTGTAACAGTTGTCTTGTTACAGTGTATCAATGTGGGGGAAGAAATTAAGGATGTTATGGACCCCTGGCTAAGAAGTCACAGGTATGGCAGTCCCTGAATTAGGATCTATCACCTACTTGATCTCAGTGCAAATAAGGATAAGGGATAAGAAAAGGTAAACTAAAAAAAGTGCTTTACTTAACACAAGGTAAGTATATGGACAAAATATCTCAGTGGCTTGCCTGGGCATGAAACCCAGAATCCCCTCTGTCATAAATATAAAGGGAAGGGTAAACCCCTTTGAAATCCCTCCTGGCCAGGGGAAAGCTCCTCTCACCTGTAAAGGGTTAAGAAGCTAAAGGTAACCTCGCTGGCACCTGACCAAAATGACCAATGAGGAGACAAGATACTTTCAAAAGCTGGGAGGAGGGAGAGAAACAAAGGGTTTGTGTGTCTGTCTGTAGTCGGCTTGGCCGGGGACAGAACAGGAATGGAGTCTTAGAACTTTTAGTAAGTAATCTAGCTAGGTATGTGTTAGATTATGATTTCTTTAAATGGCTGAGAAAAGAATTGTGCTGAATAGAATAACTATTTCTGTCTGTGTATCTTTTTTGTAACTTAAGGTTTTGCCTAGAGGGGTTCTCTATGTTTTTGAATCTAATTACCCTGTAAGATATATACCATCCTGATTTTACAGGGGGGATTTCTTTATTTCTATTTACTTCTATTTTTTTATTAAAAGTCTTCTTGTAAAACACTGAATGCTTTTTCATTGTTCTCAGATCCAAGGGTTTGGGTTTGTGGTCACCTATGCAAATTGGTGAGGCTTTTTGTCCAACATTTCCCAGGAAAGGGGGGGTGCAAGTGTTGGGAGGATTGTTCATTGTTCTTAAGATCCAAGGGTCTGGGTCTGTAGTCACCTAGACAAATTGGTGAGGCTTTTTACCAAACCTTGTCCAGGAAGTGGGGTGCAAGGTTTTGGGAAGTATTTTGGGGGGAAGGACGCGTCCAAACAGCTCTTCCCCAGTAACCAGTATTAGTTTGGTGGTGGTAGCGGCCTGTCCAAGGTGTAATATTTTGTACCTTGGAGAAGTTTTGACCTAAGCTGGTAAAGATAAGCTTAGGAGGTTTTTCATGCAGGTCCCCACATCTGTACCCTAGAGTTCAGAGTGGGGGAGGAACCTGGACATGGTGGCACAGTGGTGGGATTAACCTGAAATCATTTTGAGATCCAGTTGAGATTTTTTGAACTAGAAATACAGATTTTAAAAAGGAATTTTTAGGAAGTCCAGAAAGCAGCTTTGAAACTGAAAGCAGCTTGTTTTCTCTCTGCTTTGTGGCCAAGCAGAGACAAAAGGGGATTATCTTGTGAATTGCAGGTTTTTTTTGCCTGGAGGCAGGGTACTTAACTCCTGCAGGGAAATTCACAGTCTTCCAACCCAGAGGTTTTTTTTTCTTTTGTTCCTAAAAGTAAATAGGGGGGGTGTGCTCTACCCATTTGCCTGGAGACAAAAGTGGCAGGGTTTTTTTTAGGATTTTGATTTTTTTTGTTTTGTTTTACAAGGAGCACAGGTTTGAAAAGAATTTTTTTTTTCTTTGGGCTGGGTAAGCAAGTAGTTGGAGGTTTTTTGCTTTAATTTGGGCCCAGAGCAGAGACAAGGGGATTGTCTTTTTCTGTAGGCTGACAATCACTATCAGAGAATAGGTATTCTATTCCAGCACAGCAAAATTTTACAGCCAAGTTTTGTTTGTTTATTTCTAAACCTCGGGTGTAAAGTTAGTTAAAAACAGAGAGGTTAGAATGGCCAAATCCTCAGCTCGACTACAGCTGGAATTAGCCAAATTTCAGGCTGAGGAAAAACAAAGGGAACATGAAAGACAGATAGAACTCATGCGGCTGAAGGAGGAGGAGAAGGAAAAAGAGAGGAAGCATGTGGAGGAGATGGAGAGGATAAAGGCCCAGCAGAATATACCAACAAACCCTAGCAATCCTTCTCCAGGTACCACTTCCCATCCCAGAAAGTTCCCCACCTACAAGGCAGGTGATGATACTGAGGCCTTCTTAGAAAACTTCGAAAGGGCCTGCCTTGGGTACAACATCTCTACTGACCAATACATGGTAGAGCTGAGGCCGCAGCTCAGTGGACCCTTAGCTGAGGTGGCAGCTGAAATGCCTAAAGAACACATGAACAAGTATGAACTGTTTAAATCCAAGGCGAGAGTCAGAATGGGGATAACACCCGAGCAGTCTCGTCGGAGGTTCAGAGCCCTAAGGTGGAAACCAGACATGTCATTTACCCGACATGCCTACCACATTGTAAAACATTGGGATGCCTGGATATCAGGAGCAAGTGTTGAATCTCCAGTAAATTTGCCCTTCCTAATGCAAATGGAACAATTCTTAGAGGGTGTTCCTGAGGAAATAGAAAGATACATCCTAGATGGGAAACCCAAAACTGTAATTGAGGCAGGAGAGATTGGAGCCAGATGGGTGGAGGTGGCAGAGAAGAAGAAAACTGGTCGCAGTTGGAGCGGAGACCAGTCTCGTCGGAGGTTCAGAGCCCTAAGGTGGAAACCAGACATGTCATTTACCCGACATGCCTACCACATTGTAAAACATTGGGATGCCTGGATATCAGGAGCAAGTGTTGAATCTCCAGTAAATTTGCCCTTCCTAATGCAAATGGAACAATTCTTAGAGGGTGTTCCTGAGGAAATAGAAAGATACATCCTAGATGGGAAACCCAAAACTGTAATTGAGGCAGGAGAGATTGGAGCCAGATGGGTGGAGGTGGCAGAGAAGAAGAAAACTGGTCGCAGTTGGAGCGGAGACCAGAAGGGACCACCCCAGACCACACCCTATTACCGGGGGCCGCCCAAAGCCCCACCTACCTCCCAAAGAACCCTCCAGACCCCTTATCGTCCCACCACCCCGTTCTCCAGCAACCCTCCTCGCCCCAGTGACCCGTCAGCTGGACGATGTTTTAAGTGTAACGAGCTGGGGCATGTAAAGGCCAACTGCCCCAAGAACCCCAACAGATTACAGTTCATTGCACCGGAATCACACCAGAGGTCCACAGGCCCAGATACCTCCCAGATACCCTTGGAGCGGAGGGAAACTGTGAGTGTGGGTGGGAAGAAGGTCACCGCGTGGAGGGACACCGGAGCACAAGTGTCAGCTATCCATGCTTCCTTAGTGGACCCCAATTTAATCAACCCAGAGATCCAAGTGACGATTCAACCCTTCAAGTCCAACTCTTTCAATTTGCCTACAGCCAAGTTGCCTGTCCAGTACAAGGGCTGGTCAGGAATGTGGACTTTTGCAGTCTATGATGATTATCCCATCCCCATGCTGTTGGGGGAAGACTTGGCCAATCATGTGAAGCAGGCCAAGAGGGTGGGAATGGTCACCCGCAACCAGGCTAAACAAGCCGTGAGGCCTAGCTCTGTTCCGGAAACTTCTATCAGGACCCAGTCAGAGGTGATGGACCTGGACCCCAGGCCAATGTCTGCAACAGCAGTAGTGGATCCAGTCCCAGAAACCCAGACGGAACCAGTCCCAGAACCGGAACCAGCCGAACAACCAACACCAGACCCCGTGTCAGCACTGAATCCAGTACTTGCAACCTCAACACCAGAGGGCCCCACCGAACCTGAACTGGCAGCAGCCGATAACCCTACACAAGAGGCTCAGCCGGAGCCTGAATCCCAACATAGTACACCAGCGGAGAGCGGTTCACAGTCAACAGAAACAGCTCCATCCCCTATATCGCTTCCAGAGGGACCAAGCCTAGGTCCACAATCCCATGAGGAACTGATGTCTCCAGCATCAAGGGAACAGTTCCAGACCGAACAGGAAGCAGATGAAAGCCTCCAGAGAGCTTGGACGGCGGCACGGAGCAACCCACCGCCTCTCAGCTCTTCTAATCGATCCAGGTTTGTTGTAGAAAGAGGACTTTTATACAAGGAAACTCTTTCTGGGGGACACCAGGAAGACTGGCATCCTCAGAGACAGTTGGTAGTTCCAACTAAATACCGGGCCAAGCTCTTGAGCTTAGCCCATGATCACCCTAGTGGCCATGCTGGGGTGAACAGGACCAAAGACCGTTTGGGGGGGTCATTCCACTGGGAGGAAATGGGCAAGGATGTTTCTACCTATTTCCAGTCTTGTGAGGTGTGCCAAAGAGTGGGAAAACCCCAAGACCAGGTCAAAGCTCCTCTCCAGCCACTCCCCATCATTGAAGTTCCATTTCAGCGAGTAGCTGTGGATATTCTGGGTCCTTTTCCGAAAAAGACACCCAGAGGAAAGCAGTACATACTGACTTTCATGGATTTTGCCACCCGATGGCCGGAAGCAGTAGCTCTAAGCAACACCAGGGCTAAAAGTGTGTGCCAGGCACTAGCAGACATTTTTGCCAGGGTACGTTGGCCCTCCGACATCCTCACAGATGCAGGGACTAATTTCCTGGCAGGAACTATGGAAAACCTTTGGGAAGCTCATGGGGTAAATCACTTGGTTGCCACTCCTTACCATCATCAAACAAATGGCATGGTGGAGAAGTTTAATGGAACTTTGGGGGCCATGATACGTAAATTCGTAAATGAGCACTCCAATGATTGGGACCTAGTGTTGCAGCAGTTGCTCTTTGCCTACAGAGCTGTACCACATCCCAGTTTAGGGTTTTCCCCATTTGAACTTGTATATGGCCGTGAGGTTAAGGGGCCATTGCAGTTGGTGAAGCAGCAATGGGAGGGATTTACACCTTCTCCAGGAACTAACATTCTGGACTTTGTAACCAACCTACAAAACACCCTCCGAACCTCTTTAGCCCTTGCTAGAGAAAACTTACAGGATGCTCAAAAAGAGCAAAAAGCCTGGTATGATAAACATGCCAGAGAGCGTTCCTTCAAAGTAGGAGACCAGGTCATGGTCTTAAAGGCGCTCCAGGCCCATAAAATGGAAGCATCGTGGGAAGGGCCATTCGTGGTCCAGGAGCGCCTGGGAGCTGTTAATTATCTCATAGCATTCCCCACCTCCAACCGAAAGCCTAAGGTGTACCATATTAATTCTCTAAAGCCCTTTTATTCCAGAGAATTAAAGGTTTGTCAGTTTACAGCCCAGGGAGGAGACGACACTGAGTGGCCTGAAGGTGTCTATTACGAAGGGAAATGTGCTGGTGGTGTGGAAGAGGTGAACCTCTCCATGACCCTTGGGCGTATGCAGCGACAGCAGATCCAGGAGCTGTGCACTAGCTACGCGCCAACGTCCTCAGCCACCCCAGGACTGACTGAACGGGCATACCACTCCATTGACACAGGTAATGCTCACCCAATTAGGGTCCACCCTTACCGGGTGTCTCCTCAAGCTAAAACTGCTATAGAACGGGAGATCCAGGATATGTTACAGATGGGTGTAATCCGCCCCTCTGGAAGTGCATGGGCATCTCCAGTGGTTCTAGTTCCCAAACCAGATGGGGAAATACGTTTTTGCGTGGACTACCGTAAGCTAAATGCTGTAACTCGCCCAGACAACTATCCAATGCCACGCACTGATGAACTATTAGAGAAACTGGGACGGGCCCAGTTCATCTCTACCTTGGACTTAACCAAGGGGTACTGGCAGGTACCGCTAGATGAATCTGCCAAGGAAAGGTCAGCCTTCATCACACATCTCGGGCTGTATGAATTTAATGTACTCCCTTTCGGGCTGCGAAATGCACCCGCCACTTTCCAAAGACTTGTAGATGGTCTCCTAGCGGGATTAGGAGAATATGCAGTCGCCTACCTTGACGATGTGGCCATATTTTCGGATTCCTGGGCAGACCACCTGGAACATCTACAAAAAGTCCTTGAGCGCATAAGGGAGGCAGGACTAACTGTTAAGGCTAAGAAGTGTCAAATAGGCCTAAACAGAGTGACTTACCTTGGACACCAGGTGGGTCAAGGAACTATCAGCCCCCTACAGGCCAAAGTGGATGCTATCCAAAAGTGGCCTGTCCCAAAGTCAAAGAAACAGGTTCAATCCTTCTTAGGCTTGGCCGGTTATTACAGACGATTTGTACCGCACTACAGCCAAATCGCTGCCCCACTGACAGACCTAACCAAAAGGAAACAGCCAAATGCTGTTCAGTGGACCGGAAAGTGTCAGAAGGCCTTTAACAAGCTTAAAGCGACACTCATGTCTGACCCTGTACTAAGGGCCCCAGACTTTGACAAACCGTTCCTAGTAACCACAGATGCATCCGAGCGTGGTGTGGGAGCAGTTTTAATGCAGAAAGGACCTGATCAAGAATTCCACCCTGTAGTGTTTCTCAGCAAAAAACTGTCTGAGAGGGAAAGCAACTGGTCAGTCACTGAAAAAGAATGTTATGCCATTGTCTACGCTCTGGAAAAGCTACGCCCATATGTTTGGGGACGGCGTTTCCACCTGCAAACCGACCATGCTGCACTAAAGTGGCTTCACACCGTCAAAGAAACTAACAGAAAACTTCTTCGGTGGAGTTTAGCTCTCCAAGATTTTGATTTCGACATCCAACACATCTCAGGAGCTTCTAACAAAGTGGCTGATGCACTCTCCCGTGAAAGTTTCCCAGAATCAACTGGTTAAAATCGTCCTTGAGATGTGGAAAATATTGTTAGTCTTTATGTACTTGGTAGTATATTTAGAGATGCATGTGTCTTATTAACTCTGTTTTCCTAGAGCTCCAGGAAGAAATCCCAGCCAGTGTTTCACCCTAGCTGAGATTTGGGGGGCGTGTCATAAATATAAAGGGAAGGGTAAACCCCTTTGAAATCCCTCCTGGCCAGGGGAAAGCTCCTCTCACCTGTAAAGGGTTAAGAAGCTAAAGGTAACCTCGCTGGCACCTGACCAAAATGACCAATGAGGAGACAAGATACTTTCAAAAGCTGGGAGGAGGGAGAGAAACAAAGGGTTTGTGTGTCTGTCTGTAGTCGTCTTGGCCGGGGACAGAACAGGAATGGAGTCTTAGAACTTTTAGTAAGTAATCTAGCTAGGTATGTGTTAGATTATGATTTCTTTAAATGGCTGAGAAAAGAATTGTGCTGAATAGAATAACTATTTCTGTCTGTGTATCTTTTTTGTAACTTAAGGTTTTGCCTAGAGGGGTTCTCTATGTTTTTGAATCTAATTACCCTGTAAGATATATACCATCCTGATTTTACAGGGGGGATTTCTTTATTTCTATTTACTTCTATTTTTTTATTAAAAGTCTTCTTGTAAAACACTGAATGCTTTTTCATTGTTCTCAGATCCAAGGGTTTGGGTTTGTGGTCACCTATGCAAATTGGTGAGGCTTTTTGTCCAACATTTCCCAGGAAAGGGGGGGTGCAAGTGTTGGGAGGATTGTTCATTGTTCTTAAGATCCAAGGGTCTGGGTCTGTAGTCACCTAGACAAATTGGTGAGGCTTTTTACCAAACCTTGTCCAGGAAGTGGGGTGCAAGGTTTTGGGAAGTATTTTGGGGGGAAGGACGCGTCCAAACAGCTCTTCCCCAGTAACCAGTATTAGTTTGGTGGTGGTAGCGGCCTGTCCAAGGTGTAATATTTTGTACCTTGGAGAAGTTTTGACCTAAGCTGGTAAAGATAAGCTTAGGAGGTTTTTCATGCAGGTCCCCACATCTGTACCCTAGAGTTCAGAGTGGGGGAGGAACCTTGACACCCTCCCTCTACAAATGACAGACAAAGGTATTTATACTTTACAGGTCAAAGTTCATCTGATTGTCTGCCTCAACCTCAAGATGCTGGATCTGGACCTACCACTGTGCAAAAGACCACCAAACTCAAACAAAAGGGTGCCAATGTTCCAAAGAAAAGGGTAGCCAAAATGGCTGCTAAACAACTACTAGACACCATTCAAGATGGTGATTTTAACAAATTTTTGACATTACCATTTTCCAGGTAAATAATACAAGATACCACATAGACATAAATCAAAGCATGAAAAATTAAAACATAAATACATGAATAATACCATACAATCTGATCCAGAAACTAGTTGCTTGTAAAGAAAATGTTACTTTCCTATGTGACATTCTTGGATGTATCACAGTATTCTTGAAATTTTTGTGTGACTTTGTCTAGCGCAATGGTTCTTAACCTATTTACCATTGCACACTGCATATACAGCTCTCTATATGTTGCCGGCACCCAGTGCCGAGAGGCTGAACAACAGCTTGAGTGGTTCATTACCCGGTGTGCTACACCCAATAATCACAACGGGGTAGAGAAGCAGAAAAGTTTATTTGAAGCTTCAAATAGGTACAGGGAGATTTGAATCTCAAATCCTGTACCCAGAGCAGGAAGTCACACAGGCTTTTATACATCCTTTTTCCCAGCATACTTACCCAATAGCAAGCTGCCCCAAGTATCCATATAGCCAGCCAATCCAGTTCCCAGCTAGTTCCCTGGTTCTCTGTATCATTTGTTAAACTATACATAAAGCTGCTTTATTCAGCATTGTTCTTCCATATCTGCCCTGTGTGGCCTTGCTTAGTTTCAGGCAGTCTGACTCTGCAGCATATTGTTGCAGATCCTCAGCATAACTGCTGTGTGTGCCTCCAGGCGGGGGGGCCAAGGACACTTGGGCCTAGTACGCAGAGCTGCTGCGAGTGCCTCCAGGCGGGAGGTGGGGCCAAGGACACCTGGGCCTAGTGCAAGGGGGCTTCATTGACACTTGTGGTCTTCTATCCCCTCGAGTTACCTAGTGGCCATGCCCCAGTGTCCCCAACATATATGTTATGTGGGCAACACAATATATATACTACCTGTATGGCCCTGAGAAAGTCACATGGGCCGCAGCTGTGTGCTGATTGGGTTTTAGAACCACTGGTCTAGCGGTTTCCTGTTCCCTTAATCTTACCACTAGCACAGTGGTTTTCGGCCTGTGGTCTGTGGACTCCTGGAGGTCCAGATAGTAGGTCTAAGGAGTCCATAAAAGGCTGTTGTTACCGCAGAAAAGTGGTTTTCAACCTGTGGTTTGATTTCCAAAGGGGTCCACACCTCCATTCAAAATTGTTTAGGGGTCTGCAAATAAAAAAAGGTTGAAAACCACTGCACTAGTAGACCCCCAGGGCCTGTAGGGCTGTCACATGTAGCAATATGAAGGATTTCACTCTTTCCAGTTTTTCAGTAACTCTACAGGCTTCCAGAAAAGTTTGGAAACATTTTATCCTGTCTTTGTCCAACTGCCACCCAGACTGAAGGATTCAGGAACTTCTTTTGCTCTGCTCTTGGGAAAGGTTTAGTTTACTTCTGGCTGTGACATACATGGGTGTTGGTGTGAAACTGACCAACTTTATTTCTTGAACCCCCCCCCCCCCACGCACAATGTTACTCCACTGTTTAGGGTTACATTCTACTGTGCCCCTTCAACATCATGTGCCGCCTATATGCCCGCCCCTCTTGCACGGCCACCTCCTCCTGGGTGTGGGAAAGTAGTCCAGCCAGGGAAGCCGTCTGAGGATGAGCTGCCCCTGGGGCGATGAGCTCTCCAGGAGGATCGCTGCTGCTGGGTACCAGGGCAGAAGGGTAGATCTTGGAAGGGAGGCACTTCAGGGCTGAGAACAGGGACCAGCTGTTGGAGCGCTTGATGTGTGTGTTTTACGGGGAGGAGGGGGGGGGCACGCTTGGAACTGGCTACCGCTGCTGGCCGGGAGGGTGAACGAGGCAAAAAGACTCATCACGGGCCGGGGGCTGCCCAGAGAAAGGGAGTGTCTCGCGGGGCCGGCGTGCGGGCGGCAGCTCTGAGGCCGGGTACCCGCGGAAGGCGGCCCGGGCGGCTCAGCTGAGCGACTTCGGCGGCGCGCACGTAGCGCGGCTCGCTACGCTCAGCCCCGCCCCGCGTGGGGCGCTAAGGCAAAGGTGCGCGCGCCGGGGGTGGGTGCGCCCGGCACCAGCCTTAGACCCGCCCCTCGCTGTTAGTCCCGCCCCCCCCCCGCGATTCTGTCACTTCCTGCTCCCATCCTGCCGTCTGTGTCCGGGTCGCGCTGCCGGGTCCCTCCTCACCCGCCCGTAGCGGGGCACGCACTTTCCCTGCCGGGGCAGAAGCGGCCGCCAGCGGGCGGCGTGTGAGAGGAGGGGAACACGGGGCTCCTCTCCTCGTCGCCAGGAGGCGCCTGGGGCTGTGCCCTGGGGGGAGGCGCCTGAGGGCCCCGGCTGCCTGCAGCGGGGCGGCCCCTCCCGCTCCCAGAGGCAGGAAGATGCCGGTGAAGAAGAAGAGAAAATCCGCGGCGGCGGTAGCGGACGAGACCGGCCTCAAGAAATGTAAACTGGGCAGGTACCGTATCCCCGCCCCCCCCCCCCCCAGTGGTCCCTGCTGCGGCGTCGCTAGGATGCGGAGTGGGGGCGGCGTTGCTGGGCAGCGGGGTGTCCGCGCTGCAGGGCGCCGCTGGGCACGTGTTGGCGCCCGAGGGCGGCTGACCCCGAGGCCCGCTGTCACCGCTCGGAGCGGAGCGGAGCGGAGGCGCGTTGTGGCTTGGCGACGCGTGTCCTCACGCCGCGACATCAGTTGGCCGCGACATGCCATGGGGTGTCCTGGCCTGCTGGCATGTTGACACACGCCGGCCCGTTGCTCTGCGATGGGGTGTTGTATCGCAGCAGGGCGGCCCAGCAGTTCAGTGCAGCGCGTAGTACCGTGACCGCTTGACAAAGCATAATGGGGTCACAGACCGCTTGCGTGTTGGGGCATGGCCTCCATGTTTGGCTTGTTCAACAAGCTTACAACCCTGCCTCTCTTTCCTCTTCCATTTTGCATAACTGTGCCATTTATTATAGAGATTGGGTTGCTCCCAATATCTGTCTCCTCGTTCAAACCCACTGCATCACTCCTGCTGTTCTGTAGGTCTGGGATGCTGGGTTTCATATTACCCTAATCTCCAGGTTAGGTGTAAGTGTAGCAGAATGGGAGTAGGGCAACAGGATTCACAACAAAACAAAAAGAAAAGGAGTACTTGTGGCACCTTAGAGACTAACCAATTTATTTGAGCATAAGCTTCTGATGAAGTGAGCTGTAGCTCAGGAAAGCTTATGCTCAAATAAATTGGTTAGTCTCTAAAGTGCCATAAGTACTCCTTTTCTTTTTGCAAATAACAGGCTAATACGGCTGTTACTCTGAAACAACAAAACAAGGAAGCCTAGAATACCCAAAACAAGTGAGAAGCATCTCATTAAAATGAATGAATATACCAGAGGTCTGCTGGGTATATAAAGTTGTCCCTTTTCAAAAACCAGTTGTGCTTCACTACCGGATAAACAGATCATAGCAATAATTAAACATTATAAAACACTCATTTTAACATAATATGATAGGTACTAACGAGTATAGTTTCTGTAAAGGGAAATTGTGCCTCTCTAATCTGTTAGTATTATTTGAGCGTGTCAGTAAAACAGTGAGTGGAAGAGAACCAACTGACTGAAGCTATCAGGACTTTCAAGAAGCCTTTGAAAAGTTTCTCACAAGAGACTATTAAGGCAAATTAGTAGTTATGGGGTGAAAAGCAAGGGGTTGTCATGGATTAGCAATTTGCTAAAAGACAGAAAACAAAGAATATGAATGGAGTAGTCAGTTTTCACCATAGCAAAAGATTAGCAGTGGAATGCTCTAGTATTCTGTATCATGGCCAGTGTGTTAAAAAAATTAAATATATTAAACTGGAAAAAATTAACCAAAACTAACGGTATGGCTTTGTTTCTTCCTAATTATTTACATTTTTAATCTCAAATTGATAGATGCTTTTCTGCAGCACAGTGTTAAGTGCAGCTTGTCATTTAAGGCCTGATTTTACGAAGTGCTGAATGTCCTGAACTCCCCGTGAATTTTACAGTGCTTTATTAGGTGATAAATGTGCTCAGCACCTCACAGCATTGGAACCTTCTTTTTTTGTTTGACGCGTCTCATTTTAAAGTTGCCATGAAGGAACTGCATAATTCCAAATCCTCTTTTACCGTCAGTTTTTATCTCATATTTACATAAACTAATAATTTTAATAATCTGAAAGGATGTCATCTAAGTTTGAAAGGAAACTTTTTCTAAAGGTGGTATAGTTTGTTAAAGATGATTTGACCACTTTTAACTGAAAGAAATGTAGGTTATAAAGTGTAATCTAAGTAGAATGATGGACTGTACGGATTTTATCTCATACACATTTGCATGTTACAATGAAGTCATAGGGGTTTAGTGCACATATGTAAGGGCAGAAGCCGATCTTTACTGTCTACATGTTGTGTGTGTAAAATTAATGGATTTACTATGGATTGTTTGTTACCATTTTCTCTAGCCTCCAGACATACTGTGCATGCCCATTTATAGGATATGTGATGATATAAACAGATGTTTACATTAGAAAAAGAGAAC
Source organism: Lepidochelys olivacea (assembly GCF_965140295.1). Classification (NCBI taxonomy): domain Eukaryota; kingdom Metazoa; phylum Chordata; order Testudines; family Cheloniidae; genus Lepidochelys; species Lepidochelys olivacea. Next base: position 34,945,191 of record NC_140411.1, on the reverse strand, counting down.
ACATTTTCAAATTTATATATATAAATAAAAATAGCGTGACTCTCAAAGGTGCTGAACTCGGTGGTTCCCCTTATGTGGGATTTGTGGGTGCTCAACGCTTCTGAAAAATCAGGCCACTTATATTAGGATGCTTAATTATGGATTTAGAAGCCTAACTAGGCACCCAGGTTTAAATATTTGGCTGACAACATAAGAACTATTGCTGTTGCATTGATCTTTTAACAGGCCACGTCCTTTTGTGCTCTTGCAAACTAGTAGTATTTTTAAATATCAAACAAGGAATATTTGTAATAAATTTGGCAGTGTGAGAGAACTGTCTACAACTCTTATTAATGCATAGAACTTAAGTGAAGTACTGTATCAAACTGCTGCCACTAAAACGAATTCTATATATGCTCATTGTTCATGAAGACATTTTTTTGGTTTAGTTCGGACTAGTAATGAAGTATTTGGAACTTAATAGAAAATAGTCATTTCTAAAAAATGAGGAACAGTGAATGTAACATTTTAGGCATCTTTGTATGTGTATTTTTATAAGCTATTGCAGATCGCAAGCTTCTGGTAAAGTGATAAGTGGAGAGGAGCATTTTTCAAGCAAGAAGTGCCTGGCTTGGTTTTACGAATATGCAGGTATGGAAGTAACTACAGACATGTTTAAAATCATATGGCTTTGTTTGAAATTAACAAGCTAATAATAAATTAAAGAAAATTAACACTTGTTTTTTCACATTAATGTTTTTCTGAATAAATAGGCTATAAGACACATGAATTGGTGTTTCTTGTACAATTGTGTTTCCAGCTAAAAAGTATCCCTCTAACTTCTTTAGAATTCACCTCTTTCCTATCTCCTTCTCCCCCTCTTCTATTTGATCAGTACTCCTAAGGCTTATTACTGACCGTAGCCTTATTTAAAATAATACAACTGTGTTGCATTGTACACAGTGCTTATCCAGAAGCCATGCAAGTGTCCTTCCTATTGATTTGGGGAAAACAAAACACAGTAAATCAGGGTGCGAAAAGATTCTCCAGACAGTGAAATAACGTCTGATTATCTTTTGCATAACTAAATTTTGTTATTTAAAACATAATGGGGGAGGGTCATTCAATAGCACTGTGCATTAGTTCATAATACTGTACCGTACATTTTTGCTTTAATTTATGACAACAAACTGACAAACCCCACAAACATCAATATCTCAAACAGAAAAAGTTTGTTTTAAATGTTAAAGAAAGTTCCCTTTTTTATACATTAAGCCTACTGTGCAGCTGATCACTCAGTGTGTTTTGTGTAATTTGTTAAACACTTTTTGCTGTTTGTTTACTACTAAACAGTTAGAAATTGGGCCTTAGGAAATTGCTAATGTTTACAGAGCTCTTCTTCTCTAGATTACTGATTAAAATTCATCCTAAATAGTTTATTATTAAGTCATTACTGTTCACTAGCAAATGTGAAATTAGTTGGTTTTGTCCACTAGTAAAGTGGATCGAGTATCCATATCACAACTGACACCAATTGACACTTTTTTTGATAGTCTCAGCTGCGAAGCTTAGAAGTGAACTACCTTCTCACCCCTAATGGTGGCCTCTCCAAACTAAATTTGAGGCATATTAGCCTGGGCTCTACCACATCTTTCCAGTGGAAAAGTAAAGGATTTCAGGCTCAAGGACTTTTGATCACTAAATTAATAGTGCTTTTATGAAAACTAAATTGATGTACAATTTGCAGTTTTATTTTAGAGAGTCTTGAACTATGTGAATTTATCGTCTATCGTCATTTAAAAAAAATGCGTTTATCGTTGCATATTAACCAGTGGACTAAATGTTTTAAGGATACAATTAAATGATTTCTCTTCGAATCTAAACATTTAATTTTTTTAAAAAATACATCATGTAGAGAGGAAAAAACTGTAACCACAATGAAGGTGCAACCCATTGAATGGGTTTCATACATAGTGTCCTTTACAAAGTTCTAAGTGTCTGATCCTGCAAACACAATGGGGCTGTTTAATTGTAAAGGAAAGTTCCTCATATTTGTAACAGTTTCAGGATTGAATGCTCAACTATTAAAGATATTCCATGTGATTGCTTCTGCTCAGGAAGATCAGGTATTTGGACAGCAGTGTGCTACCTTGTACTAGTTCTATAAACCTGTGGTTGTGCTCTGCAAACCAGATTCACTTTCCCATCTGCCAATAGCACACATTACCTGAAAAGGAAGTAACTTTCAATATTCAGAATTGACTATGGCTCTCATTCCATTAACCAACAGAATTACCAACTTTTAAAAATGAGTTCTGATTCAGAATCATAGCCAGGATACTGCTAATTTACGATGGCTATAATGCATGGAAAATTATAGGTCTCTCTCATCCCCTCCAATGCTATCTGTGTACCCCCCGAAAGTAGTAATTTGCAAAATTACCATAGTTGTCCCAAAAAAATAACATGCACCCTTTTGTAGTTTGGTAACATGCTGTTTTAGCCAATACCTAAGTAATTATCCAGGACCTAGCAAAATGGTATGTAAAGTAAATAGACCTTACAACAACATGTGACCATCCAGCTTTGTTAATAGCCCAGTTGGAGTAATGGTTGGAACAAATTCAGCAGAAATATCTTAAGTACCAGGGAGAGGTTTATAGGAACAATGTAATGGATAAACCTCAGAATATGTCTGTATGTGTTTTTTTAATATGATGCCAAGTTTGCTGGTTGTCAGAGGCCTTATTAGACAAAGGGGCAGCATATAGCATAAAACCAAGCATAACAATCCCTGCAAGCTCATCCTTAGATGCTATGTAATACATTTAATGTTATCACACTATTATTATTTATTATAAAATTACATCCAAAATGCTAAATTATAAGCTAAACTGAGGCTATGGGCAATTATTAACTAGTAAATAATTTCATATAACTTGATTCCTCCCTTGAAAATTTAGGCTTAAACCATAATGTCAGCAGTACTTAAAAAAAATAATAAAAACAATAGCTACTTGGCCTCAGTGAATGCTTTCCTTGACAAAATAGCTGTTGGGCTTTGTTGACTAGGTCAAAGCATGTTGAAGATGGCTGAGTTTTCAAATAGCCTTTGAGGATACTTTGTAGGTGATAACTGGTACTCTTTACTTTTCATCTTCCCCTGCGTTACAGATAGGGTCATTTTCTACCACAAATGCTGTAATTCTGTGTCTGTTCTTAAATGTCATCTTTTATTTAATATCTCTTGTTTTTATGTATGTAACCAAAATTAGCAATGATTGTAATTTGAATGTTATATATAACTTCGACTGATTTCTTTTTGGTTTTGAAGGTCCTGATGAAGTTGTAGGGCCAGAGGGAATGGAAAAGTTCTGTGAAGACATTGGTGTTGAACCTGAGAACGTAGGTTTTACTGCTGAACATTAATGGAAATTTAAGTAAATAAATTGATAAACTTTTTTTTCATAAGACTAAATTTAAACTTCAATAAGTGAAAGGGGAAAGTGTTGTGGCTTCTTAATTATGGGGGTTTTTCCTGTATTCTCAAGGTTACAACTGGGGAGGTTTGTTTTTTGTTTTTTTAAGTGTGTCAACTAAGTTTATTTTTAAAAGAACAGATATACTTTATTTTCTGAAATGTAGGATTTGGGAAAGATTGTCACACAGAATTCAACTAATTTAGCTACATTTCATATTTTGGAATCCTTTAAGTCTGTAGCACAATCACTTAATTATTTGAATGTTTTAAATGTTCTTCATAAACATCTAGATATCCATTTGTAAATTATAGTTGTAATTATTGTCTTCTTTGTACACTGACATTTTCCTTTCTTTTTCCCCTCAGATTATTATGTTAGTTTTAGCCTGGAAATTAGAGGCTGAAAGCATGGGATTTTTTACCAAGGAAGAATGGTTAAAGGGGATGACCTCGTTACAGTAAGAGCTTTTTATACACAATAGCATGTTCAAATTTGTGTTTGAGGAAGCAGATATTAATTACCCTTCTCTCAATTTCTGGATAGTATGCAGGACTGACGATAAAATATAGCACCTTTTGCTCGTAGGTCTCCAATTCAAACCTGGCCCCAGTCAGTCACTGGGAGTACCAGACATATGTCATCAAATCATCAATTTGATGATTTCTCTTGAACGAATTGGGGTCTTGTTTCAGACCCTAATAGACTAATGTTCACTGAGCAAAAATCATATCTTGAAATGTCATCCTAGTCAGCAGACACACAACTGAGTGGATATGGAGATATACCAGTGTTGAAGTATATTGGTGGGCACTATGGGGAAATTTGCAGTATTTCATCCTACACCAACTCAGTGGATAGAGGATTTCAATATCCAGTCTCTGTTGCTGTCAGTCATCTTTATTATTATAGGCGGGGGGCTGGAAATGACACCTATGTTTAAATTGCCTAATGCTTTCCACTGTAAAAGATTCTTGGGACCATTCTTTGAGAAGTTCTCATATCTCCATTGTTCAGTCTTTGATATTGTCAGTGGGAAAGCCCTGAGGCTAGAGAAGTCTTTCCTTTCTCTCATGAAATTCCATCTAGCTTTTTGCCGAGATACTAGTGAAATCACGATTTTCTTTCTCTCTCTCTGTTGCTCAGGAAACTTTTGACAACGTACCAAGATAATAACTAAACGTGAACATTCTAAGGGTGGGCTGTTACCGCAACAACAGCACACACTGTAATGGAGATGCTAGGAAAGTGCCAGAGCAGCTGTAGTTTGGGGAAAAGAAAGCTTGGCTCACCCCCCGATCTGGCACATGGCCCCAGTAGCCTATGCCCCCTGCAAGGGCGTCACATGGGGCAGGATTCTCCACTTCCCAGTGAGTGCTGGGGAAGAGAGAGTCAGACTGGGGTCCACTCTGTAAACCCTCCTGGACCCAGCAGCTCATTTTCCCCCTCCACCCTCAATGGCCCCCACATGGGGCAGAAACCCTCCTAACTCCCTCTTTTTTGTTTAAACATTTTTTTAAAAAACTTTTTAAGAAATTACGTACAAAAAACCTGTCAAAAGAATGTTATTTAGGTTGCAAAGTCAAGCACTCGAAAGTTAGGAAATGCCAGATTTACAGTTGCCTCTTCAACCTTAATTCAACCCCCTTGTGTATATGTATTCTATACAGTCTTTAATTACATGATTACATACTATTTTTTTCACAGGACCTCTGCCTCAGTCAGTGCACAGGATGGACGCACAAGAGGGCAAAATTAAGGTTACTTGTGCAACTATACATCTAACATTTCCTAACTTTGGTGTGATTTACTGTGCAACCTAAATAATAATTTTAACATACTAGGTTTTTTGTATGCAATTACTTATATTTTGTCCAAAAGTGGGCTTTGTAGATGTGCAAGACGACAGTTTCTTGCCTCAGAGATCTTATATTCTACCTAGAAGTTGACATGGAAGAAGAGAAATTTAAATCTGGGATTTTAATTAAATTTAATTCTGTATGTAACTGTCCCCCTTTTTAACGTTGTCTCTTTTCTTTGTTTTTAACCATAGCTATTTTAGTCCTTCCCTTTTTTTAATACTTCGATTGTTGTTTTAACGGAAACTTATTGACAACTCCTTTCCTTTGAATCGTTGGTTCTCCTTTTTTCCTTTATAAATAAAACAATAAGAAGTCACCAAACCAGGTGATAGTCAGAACTACTAACTGTGATATGTAACTTATCGCTTAAATCAGTCTCTGTACCAGATGATAGCTAATGTAAAGCTGATTTTTAAAAAAGGCTCCAGAGGCTATCCTGGCAATTACAGGCCAGTAAGACTAATTTCAGTACCAAGCAAATTGGTTAAAACTATAGTAAAGAACTGAACAATCAGACCCAGAGGAACAAAATACAGTGGGGAAGAGTTAACACGGCTTTTATAAAGGGAAATCATGCCTTAACAATCTATTAGAATTCTTTGAGAGTGTCAACAAGCATGTGGAAAATGGTGATCCAGTTGATGTAGTATACTTAGACTTTCAGAAAGTCTTTGACAGGCTCCTACCCTGAAGGCTCTTAAGCAAACTAAGCAGTCATGGGATAAGAGGGAAGGCCCTCTCATGGATCAGTAATTGGTTAAAAGATAGGATACAAAGGGTAGGAATAAATGGTCAGTTTTCACAATGGAAAATGGTAAATAGTGGCATCTTGCAAGGATCAGTACTGGGACCTGAACTGTTCAACAGATTCGTAAATGATCTGGAAAAACTGGTAAACAGTGAAATGGCAAAGTTTGCAGATGATACAAAATTACTCAAGATAGTTAAATCCAAAGTTGACTCCAAAGAGTTACAAAGAAATCTCTCAAAACTGGGTGACTGGGCACCAAAATGGCAGAGGAAATTCAATGTTAAGTGCAAAGTAATGCACATTGGAAAACATAATCCCAACTGTACTTACAACATGATGGGGTCTAAATTGGGTGTTCCACTCAAGAAAGAGATCTTCGAGTCATTGTGGATAGTTCTTTAAAAACATCTGCTCAGTGTGCAGCAGCAGTCAAAAAAGACTAAAAGCATGTTGGGAGCCATTAGGAAAGGGATAGACAATAAGACAGAAAATACCATCTTGCCACTATATAAATCCATGATACACCCACACCTTGAATAGTGTGTGCAGTTCTGGTCATTCTATCTCAAAAAAAATATATATATGTGGAAAAGGTACAGAGAAGGGCAACAAAAATGATTGGGGTATGGAACAGCTTCCATATGAGTAAAGATGAAAAAAGACATGAACTCTTCAGCCTAGAGAAGAGATGACTAAGAGGTGATATGATAGACCTCTGTAACATCATGAATGGTGTGGAGAAAATGAATTAAAAAGTTATTTACCCCTTCACATAACACAAGAATCAGGGGTCACCAAATGAAATTAATGGGCAGCAGGTTTAAAACAAATATAAGGAAGTACTTATTCATACAACGCACAGTCAGCTTGCGGAATTTATTGCCAAGGGATGTTGTGAAGCCTAAAAGTATAACTGGTTTAAAAAAAAACTAAGTTAGTTCATGGAGCATAGGTACATCAATAGCTGTTAGTCAAGATGGTTCAGCGAGACAGCCCCATGCTCTGTGTGCCCCATAACCTCCAACTGCCAGATGCTAGGATTGGATGACAGAAGATGGATCAATTGAAATTGCTCTGTTCTGTTCATTCCCTCTAAAGCATCTGGCACTAGCCACTGTCTGAAGACAGGGTACTGGGCTAGATGGACAATAGGTCTGACCCATTATGGCCATTCTTATGTTCTTATGAGCATCATTTAACTTTCCTTCCTGCTTACTTCCTCCCCATCATCACCTCTCCTTCCATTCTTCTATGGCCCAACAGAAAGTAGTAAGTTTAATGTAAATGAAACCTTCCGCCAGTTATTTCATTTAGTTGATTATCTGATATTGTGGAACCTCTAGTGCAACAAAGATGTGCTTCTCTGCTACTCCCACTGCAGCTATACTGTGTCCGTGGTCTGAGGCACTCTATAAGCTGTCCACTAATAATTTGGAAGAAGTTGAAGGGACTTCCTCTTTACATGACTGGAGAAATAGGCAGCATGGATTCAGTCCTCAGTGCACTTCTATTCAGTTGAATCAACCACGGTACAATTGGAGGTGGGAGCTGCAGAGAGGCCTTCTCTCTCCCTTGCAGATAGAAAAAAATGGTTCAAATAAAGCATGTATATGTCAGTACCATTTAAGCCTTTATGATATGGGTGGTGGTATTTTATTTTATGGGAGTACTGGACATACTAGCATAAAGCTTTGGGTTTTTGTCTTTTTTTAAAAAAATCTGGTAGATAAGTAACCAATGAGAACTTGGTGACAGACTGCTTTTGTCCAAAAATTCAGGTTCTCATCTCCATGTAAGATGTCTACTTTCCTCTGACACATCAGGTATCACTAAAGGCAGGATACTGGGCCCGATGGACAATGATTAATCTATTATGGTATTTTCTATGTGGAGTCTGCCTTACATAGACCCCCCAAAATAGAAGTCAGAGTACCACTCATTCCTGGCATCATATTGACTTAGATCATGCATACCTATATGTATTGCAGACACATTTTTTTTATATCGGTTAATGTCAGGACAAAGGTTCCAACAGTGAAAGAGACATGCTTGTTATATATGCATCTTAGTTTTTTTAATTTATCTATAGTGTATTCAAATTTAGGGACAAGAGTCCAGAGTGAAAATTGACAAATACATGGTTCAGGCTGTCTTGGGAGGATAAATAAAAACTGAACTAATTTAGATCTTATTATTTATGAAGGGACTCACCATATTTTAGAAAACAAATAAGGCAGGGTTGAGGTTAACACATGTGTTAACTGTAAAACTAATAATTTTTGTCATGTGTATGTACAATCTAATTAGCTGATTATTTACTGAGCACTGATCTTCTCTGCACTCTACAGATTTGGCCCAGGGTCTGTGCCATTTTGTGTAGTTACTAGTGCCCTCCACCATCAGCAAAAAGTCTGCCAGGTAGAAGTTGTGACAGAGCAAAATGTCAGCAGTATTTTTCCCCTGGGAGGCATAGAGTGAGCCAACACAACCCAAAGTAGGAGATGCTGGTTGGGAAGGAGGCTCATCATCTCAGCAACATGCACTGCAAGACTCCTAATGGCCTGTCTTTCATATATAACTCCTGCAATAGAACCCCAGTGGAGTGAAGAGTTAATATAACCAACTGCTCTTCTTTGAAGTGAATCCCTACAGTTGGTGAATCTAGCCCATACACTTTTTTTTAAGAGCCATACTAAGAAAAATATTCCCAAAGCTATTTTTAACAGAGCCAATTTCATGAGCAATAATTTTTATACTTGTAAATTCTGTTCTGTAATTTGTGAACCACTTTTTCTGCCAGTCCCAGTTTAATGGGCACTGAGCAGTTCATGCTGTGATATTTGCTCTCAACTTTCAGTTAAGTCATATAAAAGAGGCTCTAGGATATTTTGCATAGTGCTTGAGCAACTCTTACATATGTATAACTAATGAAAATTTTGTATATGCAAGGTGTGCAGCACAGGGTCTTTACTTACAGCTAGATTTTGCTGCACTTACTGACACTGAATGGTACCTTACTCCATCAGGCTTGAAATACTTGCAGAGCAAGGTACTTCTAAACAGAAATAAACTGGCAGAATCTGGTCCTTAGTAATTTAAAAGGTTGTACTTTGAAAAGTACAAGAAGAGAATTCAAACTGTGTACTTGGTAAACGAAAGTCTGTTTACATGGCTTGAGCATCCCTAACATCAGTGACTTGTGAACGCATCTGAAAAACAGGTCTATATTACCCACTGCAAGCATGTTTATAATAGGAGCAAACTTGACCCTTGCATATAGGGGTTTTTTTATTATTTTTTTTGTTTAACATTATTTGTTTGGTTTTGTTTAAGGTGTGACTGCACAGAAAAGTTACAGAGTAAGTTTGATTTTTTGCGGTCACAACTGAATGACATTTCATCCTTTAAGAATATCTACAGATATGCCTTTGATTTTGCAAGGGTAAGTCTGTCCGATCATTAGAACATTTGAATACAAGTTCCTTAATCAATTTTTCCTAAGTGCTCCTTTCTTTGTAATTTTAGGATAAAGACCAGCGAAGTCTTGATATTGATACTGCAAAATCTATGTTAGCGCTTCTGCTTGGAAGAACATGGCCACTGTTCTCAGTATTTTATCAGTACTTGGAGGTATGCACTCTATTATTGTTTTAAAAAATAAATTGTCTCAGCTGTCTGTAGGGTGATATTACAGTGTCCTGCTGTTAGAAGAGGTTGTGAGGCTTGTGCACCTCTATGTGAGGATTCAGCTATATTGCTCCTCCACTTCACCTTTATTGACACATTTATGAAACAGTAATAACTTCTATATATCTCAAAGGAGAACTTCTTTTTCCTATTGTCTGCACCCTCCCAAGCCAAAGGGAGCTGTAATATAAGAAGCTGAAACTTTTTTTCTCATATCGAAAAGGTAAACTTGGAGTTAAATGTGCCTCTCTACCAGTTAAGCCACTAAGTGACCCAAAGTGAGTATCTTTGGGGACTCTACTTTAGCTCATAGTCTGGAGGGAAGGAGAATCCCTTGCTGAATTTGATTCAGGGCAAGATGTAAAACACACCCTTTTGTCCAAGCTTCCCAATAACAGCCACTAGATTCTCCTGATATTTTATTTTCTGGACACTGTTCACAACCAGTTTCCTCAGAGAAACTCTCTGGCTTCTGCAGAGGGTTGCAGAATATATCCCTTCCTAATCTTCTGTTTGTTTTTTCAGCTGGTGTTATATGCCCTGAGATACCATTTTGATGGGCATCTTGTGAATCGATGAAATAATGGATGTCAATATCCAGTAATGGAATTATGTACATCGGGAAATAACTCAAGATGACTCTAGAAATACTAAAAATTAAAGAAATATTTTTATCAGATTCCCTGATTAAATATTTTTTATTTTTCTTAGCAATCAAAGTATAGAGTTATGAACAAGGATCAGTGGTACAATGTGTTAGAATTCAGCAGAACTGTGCATGCAGATCTTAGCAACTACGATGAAGATGGTGCATGTAAGTGTTCATAACATTGTTTATTCAAGTGTAGTTTCAATATTTCTAGTTCCAGAATGGAGGAATAAATTTAAGTTCCATGAAAAGAAACTTCACTTTAAACTACAAAATATAATTTAGAATAAATCTAAAGAAAAACTGGCCTGATGGTTTACAAGCAACAGGCCAGATCATCAGCAGTTGTTAATTGGTGTAGCTCCCTTGAAGCCCACAGAGCTGTGCCAATTTACAGGAGCTGAGGATTTGATCCATTGTGTTTAGCTGCTACATGACACCCCGGGTTTGGACACAACCTCTCTTTTGAGCCAATGAATGCTGGGCTCCAGTTAAACTGAAGCAACATAGTTTCCCATCCTTGGGGAATGATCTGTGGTTTTCTTCCAGGCAGAGCTAAAGTACAGTCAAGTATATTATACTTTTATTGAATAAGGCATCTCATATTGCTCCTTATTCTAGACAATTGCATGCAATTTTTTGAAATCTTTAGCAAAAGGGAATTCTTTAGCCTGGTTTGTAGTATAGCTCTATTAAGATGTTAATGTAATATCATCTTACTACTTTAATAAAATCTACTCAAACTGTCAAATGCTTTATTTTAAAAAATAAACAAACTTCACCTTCTCCAGCCCCCAAATATAACTCTCATTCATCTGTTTTTGGTGTGGCATAATTTTAGTCATCTTAAATTCTTCATAAACATTTGATCATAATAATTGACACAGAACACTATCTAGACTAAAGGATTTAGCCTTTATAGTTCAAGAGGAAACTAAAAAGTGTTTTTAAAAGGCTTTGCATCTTGTAATTTTGAACATTGCTATTTCCAGGGCCCGTTCTCCTTGATGAATTTGTTGAGTGGCAAAAAGTTCGTCAAGTGTCATAGCAAGAACTTTGAAGAAAATGCAGAATTTTTTGATGCCCACCTCTATACAAACTAATGAGACAAAACCAAGGGTTGCATTTTCATGCTTATGAAAGACTTTACAGTGATTTTCTTTTCCTTTTTTTTTAAAGGAAGTTTTCTTGTTACATGTGATATGGGCATTGAACCACACCTCTTCTGAGACGGAAAGTTGGAGTTTGTTTTTGAGTCTTGTGTTTATAGCATTTATTTCAGAACAATAAAGATCCAGATTTGTGACAAAGGCCTAAAAGTGAAGGATGTCCCTTGAGTGTGAGTGTGGTGTCTATTTTTGAAATTCAAAACTTTTAAGATTTTTCTTTCTCAGAAATGCCCTTTGCTATGAGTTGTGTTGGTTTTTCTAAATGTGCTTAACTAGCACTGTAGTTTGCTGATGATATGATTTTCTTGTGAGATACAAGTTAGAAGGAATGACAGTTGATTTTAAGCTCCGGGTGGTATTTTATTAGTTTGCATACTAGTATCAGACATGGGTTGTGCCACAACATTCATCTCCAGGTGGAGACAAAGGCCTTAAAAATTCATTTTTCTCCACTACTCTGTCAGGGCTGTATCATTTAAAGGCATGGCCATTTTAAAAAAATCATATGTGCATGGCTCCATATGCTGTATGGCTAGATAAGTCACTTATATATCAAATGGTACTAACATTAATACTGTTTGGTACAACAAGGCAGCTGGACATTCTTACCACAGTTTAGTCTCTGGATTGCTTTGAGTGAAAATGTAATTTTAAAAGGGAAAGCTGGGAACACCTGATGACTTGACTACCAGGCTAATTTAGGTTCTTATACATTGGACTAGATGCATTCACAAAGGTGATCCTCTTAACTGTTGCTCCCTGAAGGGTTTTTTTGATAATTTAAGGCCAGAAGAGACCATTAGATCATCTAATTTGACCTCCTAAATATCGCAAGCCATTACATTTCTCCCAGTTACTCCTGGTCTGATCCCTATAACTGCTTTCCATTGCCTCATTTTGGCATCTGATACCAGCTTGCAGCATTTAAATCTGGGGAGATGGTATCACTATTCTTTCCTATCAGTGAAGATGGATGCCACATTGAAGTCTTGGCATACTCGTGAAGAAAAGGGAGAGGAATTTAATGAGAAAATGTAGGAGTCTGGGATGAATGAGGGAATGAATCATTTGTGACCCCTGCCTTATTATAATTACTTAGACTGTAGTAGAACCACACAACTCCAATCAGTGATCAAGGCCCCATTGTGCCAAATGCTGTAAATGCAAAAAATAAAAAATATAGTGTGCTCCTTGGGGCAGGGACTACACTAGATGTGACTTGAAGATCTTTGCCTCAGGGAAGTGATAGCTGTTTTGCATACATACTATCCAGGCTCAGGAAAGACAAGGAAAACTCATAACTGATGTAACTTTTTTCCTGGCTTCAGTAACTAATTTACAGTAGACAAAAGGGGGGAAAATAGTAGTGTCTCCATGTTCTTGTTCTACAACAGAAAAATGTTTCTACTCTTTCTAGATGTACCTACTGTTCAAGGTGCAGGAGACAATGACAGCCAGTCTGTCCCATGAGCAGACTTCTAGGGGTCACTTTATACTGTAGATTTATACTTCTTTTATGGCTCTGTCCAAGTGAAGAAGCATTGCAAAAGACATTGAAACACTTTGAGCTTGCTATGCTTATACAATGGCTCTTGTTCACACATACATACTACATCTGTCCTAAGCATTTTTCAGGCCTTTTAGAAAAAAGACGTTTGCTTAAGTCCAGCTGATGTGTGCAGTCTACAACATTGTCTCCCAAGTATGAAAGCCACACATTCTGTATTTGCTAGTACTTCTAACTTCATCCACAACACAGTGCCTTTTGTTTGGAAATTTACCCTATATCTCCTGCAGAGAAGCAGTGCCAAGTCCTTTGAGAGTTATTTCAGCAGTCCCAGAATGCACTGACAGAGCAAGGGTCATAAATATGTGGGATGAGGATGCACCAGAAAAAGTTCTAAGGAAGAACAAAAACTGCTATGTGGGTGCCTTGAACTGTTGGAAGAAGCAAAACATGAAATGAATTTTTGAAGTTAAGTAAGGATATCATTGCCGGGAGTGTGTTCAGACCCTGTGAGGCTCAGAAAGATTAACTCTTTTCCAAAAGTCGTGGAATACAAGTAAAGACATTAAATGTTTGTAGTGTAAAAAAATTATCCTTGTAAGTAATTGGGAACTGTTATGAATTCTATTTAAACAAGATGGTCCTAAGAAGTGGTAATAGTGTGAAACAGTTGGAGTGATGCATCTGCCAATGCCCAGGTGTTTAAATACTTAATGTTGAGCTACAAATGATATATCAGAGTGTCTCTTATATCTCTGAAGTTTTTGTCAATATTCCTATAATAAATCCATATTTCAGGGATTTATAATTTGGTTGTGCGTGGTTAAAAATCATATGAATTACTGTATAACTACTTAGCCTGGGAATGAATGTATTTAGACTATTAAAAAATCAGTATAATTTTTCAAATTGAATAAAACAGGAGCAGGTTTTTAAAGTTATGTTTCTGTGCTCATAACTGCAGTCGGGCTTGTTCTTTAAATGTGAACTACTGGCTTGTAGTTTAAATGTGGACTTGTCACTTTAGCTGTTTTGTTGGACGGGAAAGTACTTAAACCTCTCCACGTCTTATTGCAGATAAGTGCCAAAAAGGTTACTAATGTATTTTGTCGCTTGTGTGTCGATGTCCACAAGCCAAATCTGAGTCTATCTGAATGCTTTAGCCTCAGAATTTAGTTTTGCTTTGCTCAGGAGCATTTCAATGGATGGATTAAAATAGCTACAACAGCTTTTTCATTATATTAAAAAAAATGTTAAAAAGATAGTTCACAAGTAAAATGCATTGTCACATTTATGACAATAAAAGCAAAGAAACCTAAGTGGAATAAAATATATTGTCTTCCAAAACCTGATGATGATGGTGTCTTCTCTGTGGTATTATAAATACCAGTTCTTATGTTTTCAGATAGTTCCTTTTTATATGCCTTGTGTGGGTAATGTACAATTTTCCTATTTCATAACCATTCATATTTATTTATTTTTTAAAAGAAATGTTCATGGTGAGGATGGCAATAGTTCATCTATTTAAAGATTTGACCCATTATTTAAAAGGCATAGTAATTAAAGGGTTAGCTATGTGTTCATATAATGCAAACACTTATTCGCATACCTAACTTTATGATTGTGCATAAAGTTCACTTACTTAAGCATAAAATTAAACATGCATATGTGTTTGCAAAATTGGGATCTATGTTAGCTCTTTGTATCGTATTTAATGTTACCATTTGAGCATCTAATCCTTTCCTAATATGACTTTGTAATTTCACATGTTTATATGATGGAATTGTTTACATTAGGATTTGAGTAATACAGATACAAACTTGGTATAGGTCACATTGTCAGAAGGGGGTATGTCATAGTCCATATTTGAACTGTTTGTTATTTCTTGGATATCCTTGTTTCACCTTTCCAAAGTATTTAAGCAGAATTACTGGTAGTGATGACAACATGCAATTTTCAACAGGGACCATAAATTTAACTGATGTTTCTGATGTATTTTGTTTTCAAAGCTAGTGAATAGTTTTGTACAAACTGTACAAACCTGGCTAAGTTTGGCCTTGTTAAAAATGAAGAATAAAGATAACTTACGTACTAGGGCAGAAAATCTGTTCCTGCTTCTGTCATGGTGCCTCTTTTATCAGTTATTCATTTGTGTATATTCCATTGTGTTTAAAATCAAATGTACAACATCATGCTAAAACACAGCTTTACTGAATAACTTCTCTGTCTCTGCCTGAGTTGCTGGCAAATAGTGATTTGCTCTCAAATGAGAGCAGCAAAGTGACATGTCATCTTCTATAGCAGGCACTTAATCTGAGCACACAGTTGCTAGACAACAATTATTGTCTCTACAAGTGCCGCTAATAATAATCCCATATGTATCACATGCTGGACGAGATACTTTTTGCAACAAACAGCTCCAACTTCCACCATGGAAAAGGAACACTTCATATGATTACCACTCTATCGTGCCATGTTTTTCAATGCACTTTCCCCTGTACCCTTTTAGTGTCTTCTCCAAGGAGAAATTGAAACAAGGAGCCAGCCATCTGGCTGAGTTAGAAACATTTCATTATCTGCCTCCTCAAGATTCTGACCAACTTGTACATAGAGATTCAAGAACAAACTTTGGGCCAAGGACCTCGCATAAATAGCAAATTAATTCCTGATGTATGTTGGGTTGGCACCTTCATTCTGTCTTACAATGGACGCTTGCATATTGCTTAAGGTAATGGGACATGACTGAGGCTAGACATACACTAATATATTGACTTCCAGGAAAAATTCTGCACAGCTCAATTGTGGCTGTCAAGTACACTACTGCCTCCCATCCCCTGGCACCCTATCCAACTTGAAATTGGTGAAGTATTTCTTCAGCCACTCATGTTTCATCTAGGTTGTTTTTGTTTAAATATTTAACATTATCTTCTAAAAGTCTTGAAGGCACATATTTTGTAATTATGCCTCTATACATAATCAAAGCTACTACATGACCTGTTTACTCAATGGAGTGCATCAAGAACAATTTGCTGCTTGACTGACTGCAGAGCCAAAGGCAAGAACTCTCTGATACCAATGCTCTTTACAAGACCTTTCTCAGCTATTAAACAGGATCCATACCACTACCCCACATTCTTCAGCCTCCATGCTGGGGAGGAAATTTTAAGGTATCTCTTCATTCCCAAATCAATTTGGTGGAAGCTGGTATGTAAAACTAGGTATGTCAAACACATTGTGATCAGGCAATATTACATCCAAAACTGTTTACCCCTTGCATTTCTGTAACCTTCAGGCACCATGCTTTTTCTATAACCCTTACTGATTTCAGGCACTGTCTTGACAGTACCCTACCACCATCGCTACTATTCTAGCCTAAATTTTAGAATGAGTGCTCCAGGTTAAGTACCTCTTATCCCACTCTACATTTCAATAAAGGTCAGCAGTTTGTGGTGTATGAGAGTAAAGGCTGCAGGACCTGCCCTCCAAAATGGCCAAAATCCAAAAGTATTGTAAAGAAAGCAATATGAATTAAAAAATCCAAATCAAAGGCCATTAGTAGGAAACCATATTTAGGCTAAAAGCTGCATACCAACCCTCATGGATGGAGTAAAACCTTTCATCCAAATAATAAAATTCTTCCTTACTTAGTTTATGTATATGTCTCAGTCCTAAGTGTTGATAGGTTCTTTCTGTCTTGTCTTCTGTGGAAATTACACTGTCAATCAGTATATTTTTACGTGTCTACCTCCTCCAAATATGGGATAGACATGAAATCATCTTTTCTACCAAACATATAGATGATTGATTTACTGTCTACAGAACCATAAGTCTATCACTGCCTCCTTTAAGGCGCATTTCCCATTTAATGGTAAATATCCTAATCTGCAAGTGTGAGAAATGGCTCAGATTATAAATTATTTACTTGCATCAAAGAGTGGATGTACAGTAACACTACATTTAGGTGTGTGTTGATGTCTTCCCTAACAATGTATTCTCCACAGCTGTTCTTGTTTCCAAAATGAAATGTTGGTCTTTCAGGGTAGGTTATTTACCCAGGCCGCTATGCACATCTGTTTTCCCTTGTTTAAATCTGTTCTAATCACGGAATGGCATGCCCCATAGATTAATATTCCCTTATTTGTTATATTAATTTATTAGAATTTTGTCTTGGATAACACTATCATAATTGCATTTTTTGGGCTTCAGAGTAACAAGTAAGGCTACAATTTAGTTACAGGTATTTTTAGTAAAAGTCATGGACAGGTCACAGGCAATAAACAAAAATTCCCAGCCTGTGACCTGTCCATGATTTATACTAAAAATGCCTGTGATTAAATGTGTGTGGGGTGGTGGAGACACTGGTGGGAAGTGGGGTGGCCACAGCTGGGGAGCAGAGAGGGGACCAGCAGCATCAGCTACCAGGGGCCGTGGACCGCAGCTGCTTCAGCTGTCCCGCCACAGACTGCAGCTAGGGCAAGCAGACCGCGACCGCTCCAGCTGGGCGGGGACCTCTGCCCGGGGCTGCTGGAGCAGCAGCTGGTGTGCCTGTCCCAGTAGCCACCAGAGCTAGCTAGGTTCAGCCACACTGGCCCCTGCAGAGGTTGCAGAAAGTCACGGAATCCATAACTTCCACGACCTATGTGACAGACACGTGACTAGTAATATATACCTGCACGTTAATGACTCTGTCCACAGTTGTAGACCTTACAGATTGCAGTGGGCAGAAACTGACTTCAAGATGGTCTGGGCACCTTTGGTCCCAGCAACTTTTATGACTACCCCAGATACTAGATTGCTCAGCGACAAATAACCCATAATAGGAACTGCAGTATCACTGCTATTGGTTAAATCTGGGGACAACTGGTGAACTTGCTCAGAAGTCAGACAGCCACGCTGATTCTGACTGAGCATTATGTGTGACTGACAAACCTACTACAAAGTCATTGGGGCATCTCAATTGCATGCAAATGAAACCAGCTTGGCTCTATGGTTATATGACCTCATTCCACGAATGTCAGGCAAACCCCTGAAATCTGTCAAGGGAAAAGAATGATAGTGGTGTGGGTAGCTTTACACCTGCAGGACTGTACATTTGACTAAGGCCAGTTCTACACTAGAAGCTTTTGCCACTATAACAATATCAGTTAGGGATGTGATTTTTTTTCCCATTCTTTCTATATCAGCAAAAGCTCTACTGTTGATGCAGTTACAGTGGCATAAAAGTGCTTTTTGCAATATAGCTTATTTTGTTTGGGGAACTGGAATAAACTATGATGGTAAAAGCATTTTTTTTTTTTGCCAGTATAAACTGAGCCTATGCGAGGAGGGGGTTTACCAGTATAGCTAAACCAGCAAACTGTTCTAGTGTTGACAAGGTCAAAAACAGGAAGTGGAAGTTTTAGTCCACCATCAGCTGGTGGTTCTAAAATTAGAATAAAACAGCAGTATTTCAGCAAAACTCTGTGTCAGTCTCTCCTAATACAACACTGATCTTTCAGTTAAAGATTACCAGAGGAGGAATAACATTTGCTTCTTATATTTAAAATGTGGTGTGTGTAGGGAGGGTATCTGTTATTCTTTCAATACATGCATGTAACTTTCATTTTTCCCCAATTTTTGGCCAACTATAGAGATGATTGAATTTCAGATTTAAAAAAAAAACAGGTAAACATTTTTTGAAATAAAATATTTAACAAACTTTTCTTTTTTTGGACTGAATCTACATCTCTCTCTTGAATTATTGGTGTTCAGAAAAAGGAGGGTGGGAAACTGAATACATATAATTTTAATCTAGTAAAATATTTAAAGAATATAACATTTTCAGCTGGTTTGAATTCTGTCTCATATAATACTGAGGCATTTATTTCTCTTCATCGCCCACATATTTGTAATACTTCTAATGGGAATTATTCCATAGGTTGAATTCAGCAACATTCAAATGTATAATAAGTGGAACAGCCAGTATGGTTTGTAGTTACTGAGGACTTGAAGAAAAAAAAAAGGATACATAATTTTTAAAGTGGAATTCTGCTTGCAGGAAGCTTCGTACTGTGTAAAGAACACAAACAGCTCCAATACTCAAGAAATATCAGCTGAAAGTGTGGTTTCTGCAGCTAATTTAGTAAAGGAAGTGTTATTCCTTTTGTGAAACACATAAGAACTTTAAACAATACCACTGAAAGAAATTCTCTAATCAATACATTTCTTAATTTAGTTGAATTTACCAAATATTTTAATTGAAAACAGCATTAAACTATGACACAGTATCAATGTAGAAATAATAGTATGATGATGTAGGAAAAACTGGCAAGAATCAAGGTCAAATAAGCTTAGTCCTAGGGTTTTAGAAGTTTAACTTTCATTGTGCAATACTAATAGCAAAGGCTCCTGAAGTCCTCTATCCATGGTGGAGGGATGAAAAATAAATTCAATCTCTATGCCCATTCAGTCTTTGGCCTCCATGAATGAAAATATTAATTATGGTGATTCTTGTAATGGGGATACCTGTGCTCTTGGAACTGAACAGATATAACGAAGTCACTTTTTAATAACTGAAGAAAATTATTGTTCCATTTTTCTGAACAAAGCTTGTTCAATTCTCTCTTGAGAATATATCTACAATTCTAAGTAATTTTGAAAGAGAACAAAAAAAAAATCATGATTAAAACCCAGAACTGGGAGGCCAGCAATCCATCTTTGGCAGCAATTCCCTCTTTGGCTTTCAGCAAATCACTTTTTCCTTCTGCCTCTGCTCTCCCACCTGTAAAATGAGGATAACATAGTACCGACCTACTCCATTGGTATATTGTGAGAATATACTAAGTATTATTATTTCTGAGGTTGCAATTCATGCTATCCAATGTATCTGGTCAAAATGTATTGGCATAGAGATCTGAATAGATGATTCTAAGGAAAATGATTGAAATGGATTTATTCCAACCCATACCATTAATTTGAACTTTTGTGGCATTTTGCACATAATCAATGAGGCGCCTTTGATAGTTATGTGCTGATCTCTACAGCTCTGCTCTAATTAATGGACATGACTTAGAATCTTGGGTAAAATTCTGGCTCCACTGAAGCCAATGACAATACCTCCGTAGACATCAATAGGGGCAGGATTTCACCCCTGGTCTTCACATTCCTTGTGACAGGCTTAGTGTATTGTTGGGGGCTGCACAAATAACAATATGTACATTTTGCTTTAACCTCATATATCTTATGCACAGGAAAGAACATTACTATAATGCACATAGCAGGTAGCATCTCTTAGTTGAGGGACCCAATCCTGCAATGGGCTTATGTAGGTTGATCATTGCACCCATGCAGAGCCCAATAGGGTGCATAAATTCACAGGGCAATGTACGTTATTTTTTAGAAAAGTATGTTAGTTGTTTTTCTCTCTCTTGGACAGCGAAGGTAACAAGAAATAAAAAGTGTTTTGCATCCTCATGCCATAGAATCATAGAATATCAGGGTTGGAAGGGACCTCAGGAGGTCATCTAGTCCAACCCCCTGCGCAAAGCAGGACCGGTCCCCGACTAAATCATCCCAGCCAGGGCTTTGTCAAGCCTGATCTTAAAAACTTCTAAGGAAGGAGATTCCACCACCTCCCTAGGTAACGCATTCCAGTGTTTTACCACCCTCCTAGTGAAAAAGTTTTTCCTAATATCCAACCTAAACCTCCCCCACTGCAACTTGAGACCATTACTCCTTGTCCTGTCATCTTCTACCACTGAGAATAGTCTAGAACCATCCTCTTTGGAACCCCCTTTCAGGTAGTTGAAAGTAGCAATCAAATCCCCCCTCATTCTTCTCTTCTGAAGACTAAACATCCCCAGTTCCCTCAGCCTCTCCTCATAAGTCATGTGTTCCAATCCCTTAATCATTTTTGTTGCCCTCCGCTGGACTCTTTCCAATTTTTACACATCCTTCTTGTAGTGTGGGGCCCAAAACTGGACACAGTACTCCAGATGAGGCCTCACCAATGTCGAATAGAGTGGAACGATCACGTCCCTCGATCTGCTGGCAATGCCCCTACTTATACATCCCAAAATGCCATGGGCCTTCTTGGCAACAAGGGCACACTGTTGACTCATATCCAACTTCTCGTCCACTGTAACCCCTAGGTCCTTTTCTGCAGAACTGCTGCCGAGCCATTCGGTCCCTAGTCTGTAGCGGTGAATGGGATTCTTCCGTCCTAAGTGCAGGACTCTGCACTTGTCCTTGTTGAACCTCATCAGATTTCTTTTGGCCCAATCCTCCAATTCGTCTAGGCCCCTCTGTATCCTATCCCTACCCTCCAGCGTATCTACCACTCCTCCCAGTTTAGTGTCATCTGCAAACTTGCTGAGGGTGCAATCCACACCATCCTCCAGATCATTTATGAAGATATTGAACAAAACCGGCCCCAGGACCGACCCCTGGGGCACTCCACTTGATACCGGCTGCCAACTAGACATGGAGCCATTGATCACTACCCGTTGAGCCCGACAATCTAGCCAGCTTTCTATCCACCTTATAGTCCATTCATCCAGCCCATACTTCTTTAACTTGCTGACAAGAATACCGTGGGAGACCGTGTCAAAAGCTTTGCTAAAGTCAAGGAAGAACACGTCCACTGCTTTTCCCCTCATCCACAGAGCCAGTTATCTCATCATAGAAGGCAATTAGATTAGTCAGGCATAACTTGCCCTTGGTGAATCCATGCTGACTGTTCCTGATCACTTTCCTCTCCTCTAAGTGCTTCAGAATTGATTCCTTGAGGACCTGCTCCATGATTTTTCCAGGGACTGAGGTGAGGCTGACTGGCCTGTAGTTCCCAGGATCCTCCTTCTTCCTTTTTTTAAAGATGGGCACTACATTAGCCTTTTTCCAGTCATCTGGGACCTCCCCCGATCGCCATGAGTTTTCAAAGATAATGGCCAATGGCTCTGCAATCACATCCGCCAACTCCTTTAGCACTCTCAGATGCAACGCATCCGGCCCCATGGACTTGTGCTCATCCAGCTTTTCTAAATAGTCCCAAACTACTTCTTTCTCCACGGAGGGCTGGTCACCTTCTCCCCATACTGTGCTGCCCAGTGCAGTAGTCTGGGAGCTGACGTTGTTCGTGAAGACAGAGGCAAAAAAAGCATTGAGTACATTAGCTTTTTCCACATCCTCTGTCACTAGGTTGCCTCCCTCGTTCAGTAAGGGGCCCACACTTTCCTTGACTTTCTTCTTGTTGCTAACATACCTGAAGAAACCCTTCTTGTTACTCTTGACATCTCTTGCTAGCTGCAACTCCAAGTGTGATTTGGCCTTCCTGATTTCACTCCTGCAAGCCCAAGCAATATTTTTATACTCATCCCTGGTCATTTGTCCAATCTTCCACTTCTTTTAAGCTTCTTTTTTGTATTTAAGAGCAGCAAGAATTTCACTGTTAAGCCAAACTGGTCGCCTGCCATATTTACTATTCTTTCTACACATCGGGATGGTTTGTCCCTGTAACCTCAATAAGGATTCTTTAAAATAATAAGGATTCTTTAAAATATAGCCAGCTCTCCTGGACTTTCCCCCTCATGTTATTCTCCCAGGGGATCTTGCCCATCAGTTCCCTGAGGGAGTCAAAGTCTGCTTTTCTGAAGTCCAGGGTCTGTATTCTGCTGCTCTCCTTTCTTCCTGTTAGGATCCTGAACTCGACCATTTCATGGTCACTGCCTCCCAGGTTCCCATCCACTTTTGCTTCCTCTACTAATTCTTCCCGGTTTGTGAGCAGCAGGTCAAGAAGAGCTCTGCCCCTAGTTGGTTCCTCCAGCACTTGCACCAGGAAATTGTCCCCTACATTTTCCAAAAACATCCTGGATTGCCTGTGCACCGCTGTATTGCTCTCCCAGCAGATATCAGGGTGATTGAAGTCTCCCATGAGAACAAGGGCCTGTGATCTAGTAACTTCTGTGAGTTGCCAGAAGAAAGCCTCATCCACCTCATCCCCCTGGTCTGGTGGTCTATAGTAGACTCCCACCATGACATCACCCTTGTTGCTCACACTTCTAAACTTAATCCAGAGACTCTCAGGTTTTTCTGCAGTTTCATACTTGAGCTCTGAGCAGTCATACTGCTCTCTTACATACAGTGCAATTCCCCCACCTTTTCTGCCATTCCTGTCCTTCCTGAACAGCTTATATCCATCCATGACAGTACTCCAGTCATGTGAGTTATCCCACCAAGTCTCTGTTATTCCAATCACATCATAATTCCTTGACTGTGCCAGGACTTCCAGTTCTCCCTGCTTGTTTCCCAGGCTTCGTTTCTGATTATTTACCTATATGTGTGCTAATTGAGGCACTGATCTTGGAACTGCATCCATGCAGGTGGACTCCTGCAGTCACACAGAAACCTATCTAACCTAATGGGGCTCTGTAAAAATGTAGCCATACAGTTCTCAGTTCAGGATCCAGGCCTAGGAAGTAATGCAAAAAAGATCTGTGTTGGTTTCCAGAGGAATGGAACTACAGATTGCCGTTGCAATGTGAAAACCAGACAGGAGGACTTAGATATTGACAATTCAAACCCAACAACCCTTTCCTCATTTTTTTAATTAAATTATTTTTTTAAATTTTTTTTTATTGCAGTAGCACCCACAGGCCCCGAGGAGTCTAAACAAAGTATTATGCCATGAGGTTCATTACTCAATTTAGGGACAATTTTGTCCCCACCTCTGATGCAGAGGGCCCTCTGGCTACAGAACCAGTGGTTTTTCACAGTACAATGGATGGCAGAATTTAAGATCTACTCAAGAGTGTATACACATCCTATACAGAGTTTAGCTGCAAGGGGAACAGCACATGGGGTGTCTGAAGGTGGGGAGAGCAAGAATTGAGGTCAGGGGATTTGCATTATGTGAATGTTCCCTTCTTCCCCATATAGCAGTAGCACACTAGATGCAGAGGCTGCCCCAGCCATCTATGTAGCCTGGGAGGGAGAGGGAAGATTCCTTCCCCTGGATCTTTCCAGAGCCCAAATGGACCTTGTGCATTTGCCCCTTAATGCAAAATAGTTCTTTTCCTGTATTTGAATGGTTCTGTAACAAGATCTGGTTTAGGGTTTTGATAGTATTTTATGATGTTCGTTCTCTAACCCCTGACTTAAAATGCCCTTTTTGCTCAGATGGGGCTCTCTGACATAAGGTCTACACACTGAGCTGTGGAAAATGTTGTCGTGGAACCAGTGATGCCAAAAATAACAGTACTCTTAGGAAGATAATAATTATTACTGACATGGAATGAACTACCAAGATATTTACATGCCAAAGCCCTTTACCAACGTTTCTGCTTCATGAAAGAATTGTGTTTATTAGTCCAGGGTTGAGGGGGGAGTTTTTTGTTTTTTTTTTAAACATATATGTAACCTTTCTGCCAGGTGGACCCAGTAGCAACAAGGGCTGGGTTCAGTATCTAGGGGTTCCTTTCAACAATATAACACAAAACCATCTTGAGCCTCCACCCAGTGACCTGGGACAATTACACAGGACCCTCTAGGCACCTTGAAGAGGCAATACTTCCCCTTTCACTAGCACAGAGTCTGAGTGAAGCAAAAACTTTTAATAAAAGGAGGGAAGTAACTCAGCATTAATCTGGGAAAACACCACAACTAGAGTTCATAAAAATAAACCATGATCAAAAGATGCACCCACAACTAAGTTGGGCAGTGTCCTTTTCCCCATAGGTTCTTAAGTCCAGCAACCCAAAAGTCCCTTTAATGCGCCCGTCCCTTCTCTGCACCCCGCTCACAGTTGCTGTCCTTGGCCAGTGCAGCCCCAGAGTTCAGAGGTTCATCCGCAGAGTTCACCTCCCACCCTGTGGATGGGAGTAAGGAGGCACTTTACATGCTCCACTGCTCAGGCACTCACTCATTGGCCCACAGGCCAATTGGCATACCTCTCTGCAGGGCTTTGTTCTGGCCTTCTCCACCAGCCCCCCTAGCTGGTCACTCACCAAGATGTCTTCAGGGCCCACCACTTAACACAACTCTCAGTGATTTCAGCTGTTAGTAGGGAGCCTGATTGCTGGTACATACTGGGTAGTCTCTTACAACAGAGACTGTCTCAAAGTAGGTCTAATACTTACACCTATGTATTACTGATTTCAGCTCTGCAACATATAACAAGATCCTCAATTGAGTCTAAATTAGCTCTTTTATTATACTACAACAAGAGGAAGGGTCAAATGGTGTCTAGGACCCTTAAACAATACCCATACTACAAGGTACAAATTCCCCCTCATTGGGCTTTGGAACTCATGTCCCCTGCCTAGCAAGTGCCGTTCATTTGAGGGTGAGTCCCTCCATCAGGGTATGCCAGGTACAGTTCTGCTGCCCTTGGTTCACACAACAAGGATTATTACTCCTGCCCCAATAAAAAGGAGACTGGGGCTCCAACACCAGCCACAAGTGATCATTTCGGCAAGCAATCCCATTGTGCTGAACACCTAGGCAGGGTGGGTGTGTCCATGCAAACAAGATCAGCTCCTGAAGTCCTTTTCCACAGCTCACCACTAGATGTCAGGGGAGAGCTCATTCAGACTCTGCTTACATCTATATAGGATCTTGTAGAGATGTAGTTCATGTCAGGGCATATATTCATCATCCTATAGAACAGCAGTGCATGTCCTCTAAAATCAGACATGTTTTAAACTGAAATGCATTATATTATATATATTTAAAATCAAAGGCATGCTTTCCCACTGGAGGGCACAAGATAAAAGGCACAAACTTTGTACAAGTGTTAATGTAAAACAAGTAAACCCTGGAGTGAAGAACACAGTGTATACTATGTTTTGAAACAAAGTGGCTACAATGCTTTAGCTAAGTGGAAAATCTCTCCTGGAATGAGAAACCACAACAAGATACTGTAAGTCCTTTCTGAATTGCCATAATGACTTGATCAGTAATTAGCCTCGCCACAGTGAATTGATCAGTAATTAGCCACTTATGTGAATAGCAAATGAGTTAAGGTTACAAAACAATGTCAGTTTAATATCCTGATTTCTCATGCTCAAAAATTTCAAAAAATTCCCCTTTGGGAACAAAAGCATCTAAGCTTAGGGTGGGATTCTAAAAGGTGCTTATGCATCTAAATCTGGGGTTTAAGCACCTAAATCGCAGTTTTTGGCTCCATTGCAATCCACAAAACCCCCACCAAACTCTGCAGGCGCCTACACTCACCTGGTGCCTAAATTTTCAGGATAAAATTTCCCTCGTTGCCTAAGTTCCTGCCTCTGGGAATGTGCACTGCTTCCTCGCTCTCGGCATCAGACTGCTAGCTCCTGTCAAAGTGCCAGAGTAATCCACAAACCGGGAGACGACAGGCACTCACCTACCTATCTCACATACAGGGTCCCTCTGGTAGGCGTGCTCAGAGGCTGATGACCAGATCGAGCCCCATTCAAAATTTGGCTGGAAGAGTAGGTGTTGACAGTAGCAGCAGGGGCAGCAGTCACCTTATAATTTTTAGTTCAGTGGGTAGAGCACTCGCCGGGGATGTGGGAGACCCAGCTTCAATTCCCCTCATCTCCCTGAGGGGAAGAAATGATTTGAATAGGGAGAGTGCTCTAACCAAAGGGCTATGGGACATTCTTACATGGGGCTGCCTCTGTTTGTTCTGCAAAAGCTGTTCCACGGTGGATAAATAGTTAAAAAGTCACTGGAGCAGGGGGACTGGACCCTGGATCTCCCATGTGAGTGCCCTAACCACCAAGCACAACAGATCTGATTCTTAGAGTCACAGAGTTTGAGCCAGCAGGGACCACTAAACCATATAGTCTGACCCCCTTTATATCACAGGCCACCATAATCATCCAGCACTCGCACCCTAAACCCAATAAACAAAATTAGATAGCTCAGAGGAGAGTAGGCAATTATGGCCCACAGGCACAGATTAGGAGAAACTAAGGTGCACCAGTGCCTGAGGCCTCCACAGTGGTAGGGAAATAATTGAGATAAACAAACCCATGAAGGTAAGAGAGATGTCGTTCTCTTTGGTCAGGGCTCATGAAATCTCAAAGGTACGCTAGAGACCTTCCAGCAGAAGGTAGCTGCCCCAGGGCTAAGGGTTTCTTGGGTAAAAATAAAAGCTAGAGTGTAGGTGCAAAAGTTCTGGTACAAGACACCAATGCTTCCAGAGTCAGACAAATCATATAAATAGTGGATGCTTTAATCTATTTAGGGAATAAACTATCAAACAGAAGCGGCCAGCCAGACATCCTAGGGAGAACTGGTTTAGCAGCCTTAGCCATGGAGGACCGGAAGAGTGTCTGCAGTCAAAAGAAGATGAAACAGTATATGCAATAGTACGGATATCTCAAACCTGCATAATTCTGATTCTCTTATATGGATCTGAAACATGGATGTTGCTTAAACAACACATCAGGAGGCTGCAAGCATTTCAAAAGCATTGCTAGTAGCGACTATTGGGTATAAGACAGTTTGATTTTATCCATAATAGGGATGTATCATTGAGAACTAGCCTTGAGAGGGCTGAAGTCATCATTGGCCACTGCCAGCTAGCCCTTTTTGGCCATGTTGCCCGCTTCGGAGACAAAGGCCCCCTACTTTGAGCTCTGAAGATTGGACTTGAGATCAAAAGGGGACACTGTCCAATCGTGGATTGGTGGCTGTGATTAACTTGGCTGCATTAGCTCAGTACTAACCCTGTGGAGCTCTGAGATGCCTTGAATAAAACTATACAGTGTGGTCAGGGACACTCAGCACTGTGGACCTCCACTGTCTAAGTGTACTGTTGTTGTTGATATACCCAGATAATCCTGGCAAGTGACTCATACTCACATGCTGCAGAGGAAGATGCAAATCCCCAAGTTCACTACCTGTTTGACCTGGGGGGAAATTCCTTCCTGACCCCCTACAGGCAATCAGTTAGACCCTGAACATGTCAGCAAGAAGCAGGCAGTCAAGCACTCGACATTCTCTGTGAAACTGCAGAGCCCTTGGCCCACCTTGCCCAGCCTGGAGAAGTACAGATCCAGATTAATAGATTCATACATTTTGAGGCCAGAAGAAACCATTAGATCATCTAGTCTGGCCTCCTGTATAGCACCACTCAATTCCATTCCGTTTCTTCTGTATTGACCTCTATTACTTGTGTTTGACTAAAGCATATCTTCTGGAAAGCCATCCAGGCTTGATTTGAAGATGCCAAGAGATGGAGAATCCACTTGTCATAAATATAAAGGGAAGGGTAAACCCCTTTGAAATCCCTCCTGGCCAGGGGAAAGCTCCTCTCACCTGTAAAGGGTTAAGAAGCTAAAGGTAACCTCGCTGGCACCTGACCAAAATGACCAATGAGGAGACAAGATACTTTCAAAAGCTGGGAGGAGGGAGAGAAACAAAGGGTCTGTGTGTCTGCTATATGCTGGTCTTTGTCGGGGATAGACCAGCAATGGAGTCTTAGAACTTTTAGTAAGTAATCTAGCTAGGTATGTGTTAGATTATGATTTCTTTAAATGGCTGAGAAAAGAATTGTGCTGAATAGAATAACTATTTCTGTCTGTGTATCTTTTTTGCAACTTAAGGTTTTGCCTAGAGGGGTTCTCTATGTTTTTGAATCTAATTACCCTGTAAGATATCTACCATCCTGATTTTACAGGGGGGATTTCTTTACTTCTATTTTTATTAAAAGTCTTCTTGTAAGAAAACTGAATGCTTTTTCATTGTTCTCAGATCCAAGGGTTTGGGTCTGTGGTCACCTATGCAAATTGGTGAGGCTTTTTATCCAACATTTCCCAGGAAAGGAGGGGTGCAAGTGTTGGGAGGATTGTTCATTGTTCGTAAGATCCAAGGGTCTGGGTCTGTAGTCACCTAGGCAAATTGGTGAGGCTTTTTACCAAACCTTGTCCGGGAAGTGGGGTGCAAGGTTTTGGGAAGTATTTTGGGGGGAAAGACGTGTCCAAACAGCTCTTCCCCAGTAACCAGTATTAGTTTGGTGGTGGTAGCAGCCAATCCAAGGACGACGGGTGGAATATTTTGTACCTTGGGGAAGTTTTGACCTAAGCTGGTAAAGATAAGCTTAGGAGGTTTTTCATGCAGATCCACATCTGTACCCTAGAGTTCAGAGTGGGGGAGGAACCTTGACACCACTACTTCCCTTAGTAGTTTGTTCCAATGGTTAACCACCCTCACTGTTAAAAAATTATGCCTTATTTCCCATTTGAATTTTTCTAGCTTTAACTTCCAGCAATTGGTTCTTGATATGCTGTTCACTACTAGATTAAAGAGGCCTATATTGCCTGATATTTTCTCTCAGTTAAGATACTTAAACACCATAATTAAAGCACCTGCCAATGTTCTTTTGATAAATGAAACAGTTTGATCTCTTTAAGTCTCTCACTGTAAAATATTTTTGCTAGTCCTCAGATCATTTTTGTAGCTCTTTTCTGCACCCTCTCCAGTTTTTCAATATACTTTTTAGAATGTGGACACCAGAACTGGACACAGTATTCCCATATTGGTCTCACCAATGTCACAGACAGCGCTAAATTCAATTCCCTAGTCCTACTCTCTACTCCCCTGTTTAAACATAGAATCATAGGACTGGAAGATACCTTGAGAGGTCATCTAGTCCAGTCCCCTGCACTCAAGGCAGGACTATTATGTAGACCATCCCTAACAGATGTTTGTCTAACTTGCTCTAAAAAATCTCCAGTGATGGAGATTCCACAACCTCCCTGGGCAATTTATTCCACTGCTTAATGACAGACAGTTAGGAAGTTGTTCCTGATGTCCAACCTAAACCTCCCTTGCTGCAATTTAAGCCCATTGCTTCTTGTCCTATCCTCAGTGGTTAAGAGGAACAATTTTTCTTCCTCCTCCTTTTAACAACCTTTCATGTACTTGAAAACTGTTATTATGTCCCCTCTCAGTCTTCTCTTCTGCAGACTAAACAAACCCAATTTTTTCAATCTTCCCTAATAGGTCATGTTTTCTAGACCTTTAATCATTTTTGTTGCTCTTCTCTGGACTTTCTCCAATTTGTCCA
The DNA here is from genome assembly GCF_965140295.1 of Lepidochelys olivacea. Lineage (NCBI taxonomy): Eukaryota > Metazoa > Chordata > Testudines > Cheloniidae > Lepidochelys > Lepidochelys olivacea. The sequence goes on along the minus strand of NC_140411.1, from coordinate 34,915,076 downwards.
CATCTTTCCTGAAATGTGGCGAACAGAACTGGACACAATACTCCAGCTGAGGCTTAATCAGTGTGGAGTAGAGCGGAAGAATTAGTTGTAAGCAAGATACAATATTCCTGATAATACATCCCAGAATGATGTTTGCTTTTTTTGCAACAGTGTTACACTGTTGACTCATATTTAGCTTGTGGTCCACTATGACCCACAGATCCCTTTCTGCAGTGCTCCTTCCAAGGCAGTCATTCCCCATTTTGTATGTGTGCAACTAATTGTTCCTTCCTAAGTGGAGTATTTTGCACTTGTCCTTATTGAATTTCATCCTATTTACTTCAGACCATTTCTCCAGTTTGTCCAGATCATTTTGAATTTTAATCCTATCCTCCAAAGCACTTGCAACCCCTCCCAGCTTGGTATCATCTGCAAATTTTATAAGTGTACTCTGTATGCCATTATCTAAATCGTTGATGAAGATATTGAACAGAACCAGACCCAGAACTGATATCTGTGGGACCCCACTTGTTATGCCCTTCTAGCATGACTGTTGTAACCCTTCTGCCAGGTGAAGCCAGCAGCAACCAGGGCCAGGTTCAGTATCTGGGGGTTCCTTTCCATTGACACAAAACAGAACCGGCTCGAGCCCCTACTCAGTAACCTGGGAAAATTACTCTGAGAGGCAATACTTCCCCATGCACAAGCACAGAGTCCGAGTGTAGAAAATAACCTTTTAATGAAAGGAGGGAAGTCAATTGACATTAATTAGGGAAAATGCCACAAGCAGGATTCATAATCATAAAACTGTGAGCAGGACACCCACCCTAGAGTGCAAGGGGCAGTGCCTTCTGCCTCATGTTCTTGAGTTCCACGACCAAAATTTCCTTTTCTGTGCCTCCTCTGCTCCATACCCCACTCACAGTGGTTGTTCTTGGTCAGAGAGGACCCAGAGTTCAGAGGTGCATCTGTGTGAGTTTACCTCCCACCTGGGGAAGAAGGCACCTTGTTTGCTCCAGCATCTAAGCACTCGCTTTGGCTGGCCACCCCGCCAGCCGCTGCTCCTCTCTGTTGGCTGTTCCGCCAGCCGCTGCTCCTCTCTGTTGGCTGTTCCGCCAGCCGCTGCTCCTCTCTGCTGGCTGGCCCCCCAGCCGCAGTTCCTTGCTACGTTGCCAGCCACTTGTTCACGAGCTGACTGTCAGTCACCTGCCTCTCTGCTGTGACCTCTGCACATCAGTCTCTTAGTAATTTTCAGCTCTTTGCAGGCTGGGCAGAAACATTACCCCACCACAACTGATTTCAGCTCTGAGCATTTAAAATAACAAAGAGGCTCCTAATGAAGCCTCTTTAGCTCTTTCTTTGAACAGTGCAGAGGAACGGGTTAAACCAGTCTGGGGAGAACCCTTAGGGAGGCTCCACATCTCCTGTCCCCACCACTCTTACTTTCACAGGGCTATGGCATTCAAGCCCCTGGCTTAACTAGGTCCTTTCAACTGAGGGTGACCCCCTCATTTGGGACAGGTTAAGCACAGTTCTGTTCCCCTTTAGTCATACAATAATGACAACATTGGTAACAGCATTTCACTAACCCTGCATTCAGTACTAAAGTGATTTGTAACCAAACACTAGCCAAAGTTGATCACTTTGTACAACACACTGGTCTGTTTGCTGGATATCTAAGCAGAGTATGTGTGTTCGTGTAAATAGTTTGCTCGTGAAATCTCTCCCCCTCCCAGATAGCTGTCAGGGAAGAATTCATTTAAACCCTACTTACACTGTGAACCACTGATAACCACTCTCTGGGAATGGTTTTCCTACCAGTTATGCACCCACCTCATAGTAGTTCCATCTAGGTTGCATTTCCCTAGTTTGTTTATGAGAAGGTCATGTGAGACAGTATCAAACGCTTTACTAAAGTCAAGATATACCACATCTCCCGCTTCCCCCCATCCACAAGGCTTGTTACCCTGTCAAAGAAAGCTACCAGGTTGCTTTGACAAGATTTGTTCTTGACAAATCCATGCTGACTTATTTATCACCTTATTATCTTCTAGATGTTTTCAAATTGATTGCTTAATTATTTGCTCCATTATCTTTCTGGGTACAGAAGTTAAGATGACTGGTCTATAATTCCCTTGGTTGTCCTTATTTCCCTTTTTATAGATTGACAATATATATGCCCTTTCCCAGTCTTCTGGAATCTCTCTTGTCTTCCATGACTTTTCAAAGATAATCGCTAATGGCTCAGGTATCCCGTCAGTCAGCTCCCTGAATATTCTAGGATGCATTTAATCAGGCCCTGGTGATTAGACCACATCTAACTTGTCTAAGTAATTTTTAATTTGTTCTTTCTCTATTTTAGCATCTGATCCTGCCTCATTTTCACTGGCATTCACTATGTTAGACATCCAATCACCACCACCCTTCTTGGTGAAAACCAAAACAAAGTAGTCATTAAGCACCTCTGCCATTTCCAAATTTTCTATTATTGTTTCCCCCCACCCCCATTGAGTAATGATGTCCTTGGTCTTCCTTTTGCTTCTAATGTATTTGTAGAATGTTTTCTTGTTTCCCTTTATGTCTATAGCTAGTTTGATCTCGTTTTGTGCCTTGACACATCCAAGGGTCTCATTAGCCCTTTTTGCCACAGAAAGATTCAGTTTCTATTGTTGTGGCTCAAGAACATCTATGATTTCAATTGAGTTACATGACTATCATGGGCCAAATTTGGCCATTTCAGCAATAAGTAATACAAAGTTTACTTTAGACATTTTTAGATTTTGAAATGGTCAATCCATATGTTCCTTCCACACCCCAAAGTGTGGATTTTTAAGTACAATCTATTTACAAGTAAAGAGAACATGGTTAGATAAACTTCTGTCTTTAATTACCAGGTAGAGAACAGAAAGAGTCGCTCATGTTGAATCAAGTTTTTGCTAAGTCTATGTACACATCACTTGTTTAGCATAAAGTTTTTAAATCCTAGTCTGTGAACTTGGCTGTATTTCTGCTAAGTGAGCAGTTTTTTGCTTTAATGTGGATAGTGGGAAGTAAAGATTGCTGCATGCTATATATGAACCATCTGGAAAGAATTAGAGTTGATGGGGGTAATTCATATGCCAGGCTGCAGAGATATGTGAGGAAATCTACAATGGTGTCTGGCAATGTCTGGGACATTTTTAGACTTTTGACTGGAATCTCACAACAGAACTCTCAGGTCCAAATTTTCAAAAGTGGCCTCTAATTTTGGATGGTTCAGTATTTGTGTGCCCAGTGTGCTAGACCAAGGAATTGTATGTCAGAAGTCCTGAGCACCTGCCACTCCCACTGACTATAGCTGGGGTTACTGGTGTTGGCTCCATTGAAAATCAGGCGTCAGGATCAGAAATTAAAAAAATGATCCACATTTTTCCAATATGTCATATGTCTCTCAAGCTGAGGACCCGAAGCTTAAGGCACCCATAACTAGAGGGTACTTTTGAAAATGTTGGTCTACATTTCTTGCTTTCTGATCTTAATGATACTTAACTTTCTTCTTAACTTCCATTGCTCATGAGCTCAGTCACTTCAACTGGCGCATTCTCTGTCCCATCCTAGTCATGTTGTGCTGTTCTGGATGCTCTAAGGAAGGGAATACCACTCACAAGCCCCTTGATGGAGATTCTCCAGTGTGAGGGAGTCCACAGTGAGTGTGGGATCAGTACCGCCATCACCGATACCTCCCTTCTTGCAAACCCATTACAGGGATCATGGAGGGGGAGTGGCCAGAGTATGATACACTCCGGCTACCTCCAGCTGGCATATGGTTCCTAGAGGACCACAGCCAACTGCCACAATTTAGAATAGCCTTTAAACCAGTGCTGAACCAGGGATGGGGTAGGGAATCAAGGAGCTATGCACCCAGCAGAAACTGTCCCAGAATGTGTACAGAAAGTATGGGAATGTAGAACATTAACATTTGACAGCTAATCAGTAGGGGGAAATTTACAAAAGTCATTTCAAATTGGATGTATAATATGCGGTTGCTTAAAGATCCTGAAGGTATGACTAGAGATTAGATGTATCCAGTTTTAATAGACTTTAACAAGCCTATGTGCCTAAATTGCCATTTACCAGCTATAATACACATGGCCCATGTAGTTATGTTTTTTATAAAGTTAGCTAAATTGTTTTTTAACTGAAAATATTTCGTTATGACTCACTTTGTAAACAATGTAGTGATCAGAGCTTCATATAGCAAGACAGTGTCTGTGAAATACATGCTTTGGGAAAGAGATGCATGCATTCATTCAAAACCGTCTTTGTCATAAGAGTGTGGCTCAAGAGTGGTCACACTTGTTTGAGCTTATGCTTGAACTTAATGGTAAAACCATAACTCATGTTGGTGAGCCAACGCACTGAAGTTAATTGTGTTAGTACTCACCAGTGTGAATAAGAGTTGCACAACTGGGTCCTTTGAAATTATTGAAGCAATGCTTCATGCAACACCAAAAAGCCAAGGGAACTAAAACTGAGAAGAGATTGTGGCCACAACACTAAATTTATCTTCTTATCTCTTCAGAAAGTACATGGGAGCTTTAAACTTGGAGATCCTCGGGTGAAATATGATACCAAGTATATATTTATTATTGCTGTTAATACATTTCATTATTTTTGTGTCACCAGCATAAACACTGCAAAGTCCCAGCCTTGGTGAATTAGTGATTTCTCAAAAAAAAAAAATCCATATTACCTTTTTAAAAGTTAAAATATATCACTTTCTTCCTGAAAATAAATTAATGCTTGAATCTAAACATGAGGCTTTGCAATATTGTCTACTGTTATTCAAGATCTCTTTTTACTGGAGTTTTGAGACAGAGAACAGGAAAAAATATTCTGCAAACCACAGGAAATTAATACAAAAAAAATAAAGTTTTAGAATGTTTGTATCTTTCAGATATGTAGCTTGGGAAAAAATCACCAAGAAGCATGCGAGAAGTACAGAAACAAAGAGAAACATCAACTCATGACAGGAGGATTTTATTTTGTTGATCATTTCACAATGTGACTCAATTGGAAAATAACATACTTTCAAACCAGCCTTCAGAAAGTTATCAGTGAATCAGCTACAACATTACAACCAATATCGCACTTCAGTATGCTGTAGCACTCTATGGAAAGTTAGACATGTAAAGTGAATCTTGCAAATTCTGTTGTGTTTCCAGCCAGGAAATAGTCAGGAGAAGACCCTACTATACCCTATTCCTTGCAAGTAAAGGTATGAATTCAAACTAATTACAAAAGCAGTAAGAGAAGAAAAAACAAATGTTTCAGCAGAAACATGTCCTCAAAATTACAGCACAGATCTGTTTTTCTTCCTACTTCTCAGTGGCCCAGGAACCCACTGCAGAAGTACAAATCTAGAACAAAATGATTGTATTGCCCCAAAGATCTTGGATAAATCTTACCTTGGAATTTTCTATCTAAATTGCATGGATACAGTTTAAGAAGATGTCTCAAGTGTGAGGGAACAGAGACAGCTCTTGCAAGCCAGAAATGGAAGGCAGGGTGAAAGAAGTGGATTTTAAGTAGAGGTGAGAAAACAAAAAATTTTCCTGCAAGAAATTTTGAACTAAAAGTCTACATGCTAGACTTTTCAGTCAAAAGATGTTAGTTTCCACACAGGAGATTTTGAATGGATGTAAAGCAAAAATTTTTGTTCCAAATTGTTTCAAAACAACTCCAAACAACTGAAACAAAATGAAACAAAATTTTAAGTCAAAATAAAATGTCATTTTTTATTCCCAAATGACATTTCATCTTAGAGGCATTTGGTTTCATGTTTTTAAACAAACAAAGAAAATGAACTTACATTTTAAGTCAAAGAGAAAATTTTTGTTTAGTTTAAAAATGTTGATTCAAAAAATGAAAGTTTTTAATTAAAAACCTTTCTGCAGGAAGTTTGAATTTTTCTCACTGGAATTGACATTTTCCCATTAAAATTTTGATGAAACCGTATTTATCACTGGAAAAACTTTCTACACGAATAATTTAAGGATGTGGAGGATGCTTGGTCAGTAGAAAGCAAAAGCCAAGTTCCAAACAGAGGAGGCAGTATAAATTTAGAAACTTCTGTCTTAGTTTTTAGTTCTCTTTTCATCTTCCTTCCCTCCTTCCTTCCTCTTACCTCTCCCCCATTCAATTCAGCTACTCAGCTCCAGCCATGCCTGAAAACTCTTCAAACCCCATCATTAGTTTCCTCTCACCTTTCACATTAAATTTAAACTCCTTATCCTTGGCTTCAAAACGCAGTACAGTTTAGCTCTTGCCTACCAGCTCTCATCTCTTTTTATTCCCCACGGGTCACCTCATCACACAAGCCATCCTGAACATTTAATATCCCAATCTCCTTTCCATGCCTTCTTCCATTATTCCCCCAGTGCCTGAATCACTCCTCCAGATCTCTCCCCTCTCCATCATCAAGTCCCTACTCACAGCATACTTTTCACTTGAGGCCTATGAACTTTTGTCCCCTCAAAGTGCTAACAAAATACTGTAAATGATAAAAAGGAAAGTAAAACAAAACTCTCACTTTTGATACTAACACGATTCATGCTACACTTCACCATCACTTGTTCTTGACTTTCATCAAGAGAGAAATTAGATAAAATCATAAAATACACTTGCTGGAAGGCTGCAGTGTAACACTACTTTATTTCTTTGAATTCAGAACAATAACACAAAAGAACCCATAAACAGAAAGATACAAAGCAGGCTGGTCCATAAAACAGAAGCACAACTCAACCCACCTTACTCTAAGCTGGTTTTCTCCAGACTGATTTTGATTGCACACTTCCCTATAGAGTCCCCAGCGCACAAGCAGGACCCCAGGAAATCTCCTCCCCCCACTCTTAAAGTGATAGCATGCAATTCCAACACAGTTCTCAATACACCACTAATACATTGTCTTAGGGTTGCCAACTTTCTGATCACACAAAACTGAACACCCCTGACCCCTTCTCTGAGGCCGCACCCCCCGCTCACTTCATCTCCCCTCTGTCCACTGCTCACTCGTCCCCACCCTCACTCACTTTCACCGGGCTGGGGCAGGGGGTTAGGGTGTGGGAGGGGGTAAGGGGTCTGTCTGGGGGTGCAGGCTCTGGGATGGGACTGCGGATGAGGGGTTTGGGGTGCAGAAGGAGGCTCCAGCCTGGGGAAGAGGGTTGTGGTGTGGGGGGGATAAGGGCTTCGGCTGTGGGTGGGGGCTTTGGGGTGGGGCCAGGGATGATGGGTTTGGGTGGCAGGAGGGGCCTCCGGGCTGGGCCAGGGATAGGGGTGAGGGGGGAGTGAGGGCTCCAGCTGGGGATGGGGGCAGGGATGGAGGTTTAGAGTGAGGGGGGGGGGGCTCTGGGCTGGGCCAGGGGGTGGGTGTGTGTGTGTGTGTGGTGGGGGGGTACGGGATCCAGGCGGCACTTAATGTGGCTCTGAGGAAGTGGCTGCCAGGTCCCTGCGGTATCTAGGCAGAGGCACAGCCAGGCAGCTCTGCGCGGTTTGTGCTGCCTTCGCGCCCGCAGGCATTGCCCCCTGCAGCTCCCATTCATTGCGGTTCACAGCCAATGGGAGCTGTGGAGCCAGTATTGAGGGCGGTGGCAGAGTGCGGAGCGTCCCAGTTCCTGGCCGCCCCAGAGCCTACGGGCTGCAGGGACCCAGTGGCCACTTCTGGGAGCCACGTGGAGCTAGAGCAGGCAGGGAGCCTGCCTTAGCCCCGGGCACCCACTGCGCCGCCAACCAGACTTTTAACAGCCTGGTTGGCAATGCTGACCGGAGCCGCCAGCGTCCCTTTTTGACTGGATGTTTTCGTTGAAAACCAGACGCCTGGCAACCCTATCTTAGGGGATGATTCTGCAAATGGTTCTGCTTGCATGGAGAAACTTGCAGGATTGGGGCTTAGATGGCAAGATCCTGGGAGAAGGGCCTAGTTTTATATTCATCTGTAGAGTGCTTAGCAAGTTTAGATGAAATACAATAAATAAATAATAATGTTCAAAAGTTAATCTCTGATGTAATCAACATGAATCAAAAACAAACCCTCGCCACAATAAATCACCCAGAGAGAGAGGTATATATGAAAAAGCACAAATCAACAAGATCCTCCAGAGTGTCTATATAAACCTCATTCTTTCCTGAAAAGGATGTGTGAGCTGGGTTACTAGAGAGACTATCAATCAGAAAATTATCCCCTTAAAGCACTCACAGATGTAGCAGCTTAATGCTTCTCACATTATCGTAAAAGATTCCAATAACAAGTCTATAACAGCTAGGTTTCTTAATGCCCGTTCTGTGGCCTATTAATGCAGGCCACTCTGCTTGAGAATGTTATGATACTTCATTACAGTAACTGAAGAGTTAGAGTTGGTAATTCTTACCCTTTCATTATTAATGTGTTGCCTTTTTTTTTTTTGGCCACATTTATGTATGTTAGGATCCAGCCTCAACATTTGGTGCATTAACATTGGATATTAAAATCACTTATCAAAACGCTGTCAACTTTTAAAAAATCTTGAATATTTTTCTTGTTTTGACAAGTATTATAACTAGGCCTTATAATCTATGCATAGAGGCTAAATTAATCTTTGGTGTAACTCCTGTGAACTCTGGTACACAAGAAACAAATCTGGCCCAATACTACTACCTTGAATTCTGCATCTGGCATTTATTATTTCTGACATCAGTGCAACCCAACACTAGCACTAAACTATAAATAACCCTCCATATTTTCTCTTTCTGTAATGGATGCAATCAAAACAAATGGTCCATATTTTAGATGAATAAAACATAACAGCTTCTTTGCAGTATTAACCAAAATGAATGATTAGGATCAGTAAACAACCCAATATAGCAAGAGTACCTGCAAGAAAATCTGATGATAAAATTGGAATGAACACCATCTTTCCCTTCCCAATTGATTGAATGATTAAGTAACTGAATTCAATGAGAATTTTGTCTGAGAATGAGCAGCAGATATGTCCCACTGCATTTTTTTCAGGTGCCATATGATTGTGATTAGGCCTCGTTAACTACTGGATCATACGAAGGTTCTGATCTACAAATCTCCATATTAAATAGATTCAGTCTGTCTTCCAGAGTGTCTCTCCTCCTGGGTGCCACCAGAGCAAGCTACAGGGAGCACTCTTTCCAAAGGAGATCAGAAAAAGTCCTACCCTGCCTAACAGAAAATAAGTTTAATTAAATCACAAATCCTGGAATATGCTGTGGATGAAAAATTTCAAAATCAGCCTTTAAAAACTCTGCAGATCATGGCTAACTACCCAAATTGAATGTGCATCTGTAGAGGCTGGGATGATGCCACTTTGAAATACTAGCCCTGTCAGCATAGTGCCATATCTGCATGGAAACATTTAATAGAGCAAAATGAAACAAAGATCTTTCCCTGCAGTATTTGAAACCAAAACATTTTTACACCTTCCTCTGATTCTGTCATAAATATAAAGGGAAGGGTAAACCCCTTTAAAATCCCTCCTGGCCAGAGGAAAAATCCTCTCGCCTGTAAAGGGTTAAGAAGCTAAAGGTAACCTCGCTGGCACCTGACCAGAATGACCAATAAGAAGACAAGATACTTTCAAAAGCTGGGAGGTGGGAGAGAAACAAAGGGTCTGTGTGTCTGTCGGTATGCTGCTTTGCCGGGGAGAGAACAGGAATGGAGTCTTACAACTTTTAGTAAGTAATCTAGCTAGGTATGCGTTAGATTATGATTTCTTTAAATGGCTGAGAAAAGAATTGTGCTGAATAGAATGACTATTTCTGTCTGTGTGTCTTTTTTGTAACTTAAGGTTTTGCCTAGAGGGATTCTCTATGTTTTGAATCTAATTACCCTGTAAGGTATCTACCATCCTGATTTTACAGGGGTGATTCCTTTACTCCTATTTACTTCTATTTCTATTAAAAGTCTTCTTATAAGAAAACTGAATGCTTTTTCATTGTTCTCAGATCCAAGGGTTTGGGTCTGGGGTCACCTATGCAAATTGGTGAGGATTTTTAACAAACCTTTCCCAGGAAGTGGGGTGCAAGGATTGGGAGGATTTTGGGGGGAAAGACGTGACCAAACTACGTTTCCCAGTAAACCCAGTTAGAGTTTGGTGGTGGCAGTGGAGATCCAGGGTCAAAGGATAAAATTAATTTGTACCTTGGGGAAGTTTTAACCTAAGCTGGTAAAAGTAAGCTTAGGAGGTTTTCATGCAGGTCCCCACATCTGTACCCTAGAGTTCAGAGTGGGGGAGGAACCTTGACAGGTTCCTTGGTAGACAAGTTAGAACAATGTAGGGTTTCTTAGACATCAACAGAATGAACATAAGTAGATCTATAGGAGTCTAAGTTAGTGTAAGGGCAACATAACACCTCCAAATTTGGCTTTCTGAGTTTAAGAACATGCAAGGGACAGATTCTCTGAACCACTTCATCCCCTTTGCCCCTCAGGTTCCTACTCCACCTCCCCACAGCCCCCAGCACAGAAGACACATCAAGGGTAGGAGGGGGAGAAGTGGCTGGAGTACACTGAGGCCTGGCTATATGCAGCTGGTAGATGGTTGCCAGCTGGAGCAAGGTAGACCCAAGGCACCATGACAAGGGCTGGGGCAGAGAATCAGAGTGCTATTACCAGGTCCCTGATGCCCCCTACTCTGCTGTGCTCCAGAAGACACTGAGCGCAGCAGCTTATCTCTTTCTGTGTATCTAAGTAAATCTAAAGGAGTCTGGAAATGGTCTAAACTGGCATAACATACTGCGACATTCTGTACCTTGAGGGAACACCCTGCACCCCCATATTCATCCTTATAAAATGATTGTGTGGTACCCAATGCAAAGTTTTTCATGTTGGGTGTCTTCAGAAGGCTCACAATGCACTGAGCATTGTTGTTATAATAATGTTATAGTAACTGTTGTTATATTAATATTATCAGTTATAATTTCATGTATATAGCTATGAGGCTGAAAATGCATCCTCATGGCTTAAAACAATCCCATGCAAAAATTCTCCAAGAGCAGAGGGTCAGTTCAGACCTCATCAGGGCATGTATGGGACAAACCCAGCCCAGCCTCACAGGAACAAAGGACACTGGCCTAGGCAGCAACAAAGGATCTGTCGGACTCTCAAGTGAATCACCCCCCCCACTTCCCTTGGTCAACTAGGGACTACAATGAAGTAATGCTCACCTGACCCTGAACGGGGAGGAGGGCAAAGCCAAGAGGGAAGAAAGAATATGATAAAAGGGAAACACATTTGCCATGCTCTTCCTCTCTTCCAACTCCATCTACAGACATTGACACCAAGTGACTAAAGCGCTGATCAAAGGGGAGAGCCTGGCTGAAGGGCAACCAGCCTGTGGTGAGAAACATTTAAGTTTGTAAGGACACTGAAAGTGTTAAGATCAGCTTAGAATGCGTTTTGCTCTTATTTCATTTGACCAAATCTGACTTGTTGTGCTTTGACTTATAATCACTTAAAATCTATCTTTGTAGTTAATGAATTTGTTTGTTTATTCTACCTGAAGCAGTGTGTTTGGTTTGAAGTGTGTCAGAGACTCCCCTTGGAATAACAAGCCTGGTACATATAAATTTCTTTGTTAAATTGATGAACTCATATAAGCTTGCAGTGTCCACCGGGCATAATTGGACACTGCAAGACGGAGGTTCCTAGGGTCGTGTCTGGGACTGGAGATATTGGCTAGTGTCATTCACTTGCACAATCCAAGCAACTTACGTGCTAGAGGCTGTGCGTGAACATCCCAGGAGTGGGGTTCTCACAGCAGAGCAGGGTAAGGCTGGCTTCCAGAGTTGACAATTGGAGTGGCGTAGCAGATCACTGGTCCAGATAACACCCGTGGAACATCACACATACATCACACACATTGAGGAGACCAGAAGAAAGTGTTTGTTTCACTAACTTTGACTCCCTATAGATTAAACTCATCTCTTAATGTGGCCCAGAATGTGTAAGAGGAATAACATGGATAACTACAGATTGATTCAATCTAGTTGTCATAAATATAAAGCGAAGGGTAAACCCCTTTGAAATCCCTCCTGGCCAGGGGAAAGCTCCTCTCACCTGTAAAGGGTTAAGAAGCTAAAGGTAACCTCGCTGGCACCTGACCAAAATGACCAATGAGGAGACAAGATACTTTCAAAAGCTGGGAGGAGGGAGAGAAACAAAGGGTCTGTGTGTCTGCTATATGCTGGTCTTTGTCGGGGATAGACCAGCAATGGAGTCTTAGAACTTTTAGTAAGTAATCTAGCTAGGTATGTGTTAGATTATGATTTCTTTAAATGGCTGAGAAAAGAATTGTGCTGAATAGAATGACTATTTCTGTCTGTATATCTTTTTTGTAACTTAAGGTTTTGCCTAGAGGGGTTCTCTATGTTTTTGAATCTAATTACCCTGTAAGATATCTACCATCCTGATTTTACAGGGGGGATTTCTTCATTTCTATTTACTTCTATTTTTATTAAAAGTCTTCTTGTAAGAAACTGAATGCTTTTTCATTGTTCTCAGATCCAAGGGTTTGGGTCTGTGGTCACCTATGCAAATTGGTGAGGCTTTTTATCCAACATTTCCCAGGAAAGGGGGGGTGCAAGTGTTGGGAGGATTGTTCATTGTTCTTAAGATCCAAGGGTCTGGGTCTGTAGTCACCTAGGCAAATTGGTGAGGCTTTTTACCAAACCTTGTCCAGGAAGTGGGGTGCAAGGTTTTGGGAAGTATTTTGGGGGGAAGGACGCGTCCAAACAGCTCTTCCCCAGTAACCAGTATTAGTTTGGTGGTGGTAGCGGCCAGTCCAAGGACAACGGGTGTAATATTTTGTACCTTGGGGAAGTTTTGACCTAAGCTGGTAAAGATAAGCTTAGGTTTTTCATGCAGGTCCCCACATCTGTACCCTAGAGTTCAGAGTGGGGGAGGAACCTTGACACTAGTCTTTTGGTCCAGTGAGTGGACAAGATCTAAAACAGTGACATTGAAAATTCACCAGAATTTAGAGATATCACACACAGGAGAGTAATTTTATATTTCATCTGAAAGATGGCACCTCTAGGAGTACAGTAGGCTGGAGCCCTTGGGTCAGCACTGACTCAAAAGAGAGACCTGTACAGTCACTTCATTAAGCACCTGGAATTTCCCTGGAGGTTTGGCCCAGCCCAACCCAGTTTACTGTAATTTAAGAGAGGACAGCCTGAGGCTGTAGAATTGCTGGTAGGAATTCATAAATTGTTATAAAATTGGGAATAGCAGATTTAGGCAAACAATACACTGGCACTGCAGGAATAATGGACTGAGAAGCTAGGCTGTTAGGGAGAAAGCATTGGTGTTTTTAGTACAGCAAAAAGAGCTTGGCTATATACATTTGCCTATGTATTCATCTTTTTAAGTTTAACTTCAGTTCTCTTTTGAATATTTTAAAAAATATTTAAAAAAAAGTCTTCAGGCTCTTTATCTTATTTTTCTATGGCTTATGGAAGACAACAATGAGAGTAAACCAAATTCACAAGTGTGAATTTTACTTCCTATCTAGGTAAGATGATGTGATAAATAGTCCTATGACTTCCCCATATTATCAAATAGTAATGAGCTGATTTCAGTGTAAAAGAAATTTTGATTTCATGCCACCCCTCCCTTTGCCCTCCTGAAAACTCTAAGAGCATTTCACTTACAATATTCCTCACCAAAAATAATTCTTGAAAGCACAAGTAGTTTATCCTCTATTGACAGAACGAGGAGTAATGGTCTCAAGTTGCAGTGGGGGAGGTTTAGATTGGATATTAGGAAAAACTTTTTCACTAAGAGGGTGGTGAAACACTGGAATGCGTTACCTAGGGAGGTGGTAGAATCTCCTTCCTTAGAGGTCTTTAAGGTCAGGCTTGACAAAGCCCTAGCTGGGATGATTTAACTGGGAATTGGTCCTGCTTCGAGCAGGGGGTTGGACTAGATGACCTTCTGGGGTCCCTTCCAACCCTGATATTCTATGATTCTATGATAACACTGGTTTCTCTCTCGTCTACACTATGAAATTAGGTCAAATTTATGGAAGTTGAATTTTTAGGTACACTCAATTGTTTGTGTCCCCACTTAAAACCATTAAGACCATTAAGTCAGCGGAGTGCATCCACAGTACCGAGGCTAGCATCGACTTCTGGAGCATTGCATTGTGGGTAGCTATCCCACAGTTCCCGCAGTCTCCACCACCCATTGGAATTCTGGGTTGAGATCCCAATGCCTGATGGGGCAAAAAACATTGTCGCGTGTGGTTCTGGGTATATGTCGTCAGACCCTCCTCCCTCCCTCCCTCCTTCCGTGAAAGCAATGGCAGACAATCATTTCAAGCCTTTTTTCATGGGTTACCTGTGCAGATGCCATACCACGGCAAGCATGCAGCCCACTCAGCTCACCGTCATCGTACATCTCCTGGGTACTGGCAGACATGGGACTGCATTGTTACACAGCAGCAGCTCATTGCCTTGTGGCAGCAGATAGTGCAGTACGACTAGTAGCCATCCTCCTTGTCTCCTGGGTGCTCTGGCCAGGGTGCCTGGGCAGACATGGGTGCTCCTGGCAGATCTCGGTAAGGTCTGTCGGGGTGCCTGGTCTGACATGGGTGCTCCTTGCAGATCTCAGTAAAGTCTGTCGGGGCACCTGTACAAAAATGGGAGTGACTCAGGTCATTCTCTTCTTTAAGTTTTGTCTAACGGAGATTCAGTCCTTCCTGGAATATTGGCAGAGGGATAGCTCTTCCAGCCAGCAGCACCGTCTGCTGCCAGCCTACTCCTCCCTCCCTCCGTGAAAGCAATGGCCAACAATCGTTTCAAGCCTTTTTCCGTGCGGGTGCCATATTGCTGTCAGCATCATCATCCACTGCCACTCTGCTCTCCTGCTCACCCATACCACGGCAAGCATGGAGCCCGCTCAGATCACCGCAGCAGTTGTGACCGTTCTAAACACCATGTGCATTATCATGCAGTATATGCAGAACCAGAACCTGCAAAAGCAGGCGAGTAGGCGACAGCAGTGCAGTGAGGAGAGTGATGAGGACATGGAAACAGACTTCTCTCACAGTACGGACCCTGGCAATTTGGCCATCCTGGTGGCAATGGGGCAGGCTCATGCCATGGAACGCCGATTCTGGGTGTGGGAAACAAGCACAGACTGGTGGGACCGCATAGTGTTGCAGGTCTGGGACGATTCCCGATGGCTGCAAAACTTTCGTATGCATAAGGGCACTTTCATGGAACTTTGACTTGCTTTCCCCTGCCCTGAAGCGCCAGAATACCAAGATGAGAGCAGCCCTCACAGTTCACAAGTGTGTGGTATAGCCCTCTGGAAGCTTGCAACACCAGACAGCTACCGGTCAGTCGGGAATCAATTTAGAGTGGGCAAATCTACTGTGGGGGCTGCTGTAATGCAAGTAGCCAACGCGATCACTGAGCTGCTGCTATCAAGGGTAGTGACCTTGGGAAATGTGCAGGTCATAGTGGATGGCTTTGCTGCAATGGGATTCCCTAACTGTGGTGGGGCGATAGATGGAACGCATATCCCTATCTTGGGACCAGACCACCAAGGCAGCCAGTACATAAACCGAAAGGGGTACTTTGAATGATGCTGCAAGCACTGGTGGATCACAAGGGACATTTCACCAACATCAGCGTGGGATGGCCAGGAAAGGTACATGACACTCGCATCTTCAGGAACTCTGGTCTATGGGAACGGCTGCAGCAAGGGACTTACTTTCCAGACCAGAAAATAACCGTTGGGGATGTTGAAATGCCTATAGTTATCCTTGGTGACCCAGCCTACCCTTTAATGCCCTGGCTCATGAAGCCATACACAGGCACCCTGGACAGTAGTCTGGATCTGTTCAACTATAGGCTGAGCAAGTGCAGAATGGTGGTGGAATGTGCATTTGGACATTTAAAAGCGCGCTGGTGCAGTTTACTGACTCGGTTAGACCTCAGCGAAACCAATAATCTCATTGTTATTACTGCTTGCTGTGTGCTCCACAATCTCTGTGAGAGTACGGGGGAGATATTTATGGCGGGGTGGGAGATTGAGGCAAATTGCTTGGCTGCTGATTACGTGCAGCCAGACACCAGGGCAGTTAGAAGAGCACAGCAGGGTGCACTGCGCATCAGAGAAGCTTTGAAAACCAGTTTCATGACTAGCCAGGCTACGGTGTGAAAGGTCTTGTTTTTTCATGATGAAAACCTGCCCCCTCAGTTCACTCTACTTCCCTGTAAGCCAACTGCCCTCCCCTCCCGCATTTGATCACCGCTTGTGGAGGCAATAAAGTCATTTTTGTTTCATCACACAAATGGGGGAATAACTGGCAAGGTAGACCGGAAGGGGGAGGAGGGAAGGATGGAAGGACAAGGCCACACTGCACTTCAAAACTTATTGAATGCCAGCTTTCTGTTGCTTGGGCAGTCCTCTGGGGTAGAGTGGCTGGGTGCCCGGAGGCCCCCCACCGTGTTCTTGGGCATCTGGGTGAGGAGGCTATGGAAGTTGGGGAGGAGGGTAGTTGGTTACACAGGGGCTGCAGCGGCAGTCTGTGCTCCTGCTGTCTTTTCTGCACCTCAACCATATGCCGGAGCATATCAGTTTGATCCTCCAGTAGCCTCAGCATTGCATCCTGCCTCCTCTCCTCTCGCTCGTCCCTCCTCTCCTCTCGCTCGTCCCTCCTCTCCTCACGTTCATTTTGTGCTTTTCTGGACTCTGACATTGTCTGCCTCAACACATTGAGTTGGGCTCTTTCAGCACTGGAGGCCTGCATGAGCTCAGGGAACATTTCATTGTGAGTATTTTTTTCGGCTTCTTATCTGCGCTAGCCTCTGGGACGGAGATGATAGGGGGAGCGTTGAAACATTTGCAGCTGCGGGAAGGAAAAAAGGGAGATTAGTCTTTAAAAAGACATTTTAGAGAACAACGGGTAGGACTCTTTCACAGTGAACCAAGCTGTTAACATTACATAGCACTTGTGCTTTCCTTACAAGGTCGCATTTTGCCTCTTATATTGAGGTCATGTCGGTACGGTGTGAGAGATCACACATGCAGTGCCGGCAGGCAACAGAATTCAGCTTGCAGGCAGACATGGTAAGCCAGTCTTTGGGCTTCTTTAGCCTTCCTAACATGTGGGAAATGGTTTCAAACAGCAGCACCCTCAGTTCACATACCAAGCACCCGTTGGGTTGGCCCTTTAAAATGGGTTGGCCATTTAAAAGGAGGGGCTGCGGTTTTTGGATTAATGTGCAGACAAACCCAACTAACTCCCCCACACACACAATTCTCTGGGATGATCACTTTACCCCTCCCCCCACCATGTGGGTAACAGTGGGGATAATTTCTGTTCAGCCACAGGCAAACAGCCCAGCAGGAACGGCCACCTCTGAATGTCCCCTTAATAAAATTCCTCTATTACAACCAGGTGACCATGAATGATATCACTCTCCTGAGGATAACACAGAGAGATAAAGAACGGACATTGCTTGAATGCCAGCAAACACTGGGACCATACGCTGCCATGCTTTGTTATGCAATGATTCCAGACTACGTGCTGCTGGCCTGCTGTGGTAAAGTGTCCTACCATGGAGGATGCAACAAGGCTGCCCTCTCCAGAAACCTTTTGCAAAGGCTTTGGGAATACATCCAGGAGACCTTCATTGAGATGTCTCTGGAGGATTTCTGCTCCATCCCCATACATGTTAACAGACTTTTCCAGGAGCTGTACTGGCCGTGAATGCATCCCAAGTCTTCAGGACAAATTAATCATTAAACACGCTTGCTTTTAAACTGTGTATTATATTTACAAAGGTACACTCACCAGAGCTGCCTTCTCTGCCTTCAAGGTTTGGGAGCCCGGGTTGGGAGGGATTGGCTCCAAGGTGATAAATAGTTCCTGGCTGTCGGGAAGAATGGTTTCTCTGCTTGCCTGGTGTGCGCTATCTTCCTCGTCCCCAAAATCCTCATCCCTGTTGCGTGAGACTCCCCCCTTGCAGGAGTCCACGTACGGGGGTGGGTGGGGCAGTGATAGGGGCAGCCCCTAGAATTGCATGCAGCTCATCATAGAAGCGGCATTTCTGGGACTCTGACCGTGAGCAGGCATTTGCCTCTTGGGTTTTTTAGTAGGCTTTCCTAAGTTCCTTAAATTTCACTCGGCACTGCTGCGGGTCCCTATGATAGCCTCTGTCCTTCATACCCTTGGAGATTTTTAAAAATATTTTGGCATTTCATCTTTTGGAACAGAGTTCTGATAGCATGACTTCTTCTCCCCGTACAGTTTTCAGATCCAGTACCTCCTGTTCGGTCAATGCTGGAGCTCTTTTGCGATTCTGGGACTCCATGATCGCCTCTGCTGAAGAGCTCTGCATGGTCACCTCTGCTGATGAGCTCACCAAACTGGCCAAACAGGAAATGAAATTCAAAAGTTCGTGGGGCTTTTCCTGTCTACCTGGCTAGTGCATCTGAGTTGAGAGTGCTGTCCAAGCAGTCACAATGGAGCACTCTGGGATAGCTCCCAGAAGCCAATACTGTCAAATTGCATCCACACTACCCCAAATTTGACCCAGCGAGGTCGATTTCAGCACTAATCCACTCATTGGGGAGGATTACAGAAATCGGTTTTAAGAGCCCTTAAAGTCGGAAAAAATGGCTTCGTAATGTGGATGGGTGCAGGGCTAAACTGATCTAACGCTGCTAAATCCGATCTAAACTCATAGTGTAGACCAGGGCTAACACACCACAGAGAAGCTACATTAAAGTAAAATTCTAATTTACTATTACTGAGGTGAATTTTTATTTTTTCTGGCCTTTGTAGAGGAGAGCATTGCAGTCCACCAGAGGGCTGGAGTAGCAGCCTCTGATTCAGTGGTCATGAACCCCTGAGTGTGGAAGGGTGACATCCATTATTCTGGTCCTATGGCCTGTTACTGGGTTTTGAGTGAACTTTCCTCCCGTCTTCCAATTCACCATGCAGTATACCCACATGAAGTCTGATCACTTGCACTTTATGCTGGTTTCCAGAATTCCTCCATCCTATTATGTTTGTCTGAAATTGCAAAACAAAATAAAATCTTAATTAAATTAAGGAATAAATATATATAATAGGCCATTGTGAAAAAGAAATGTGATCATTTATTAAATGCTGGGTATTATTTTAAATACAATCTTCTAAATTTAATATATTAAAAATGTTTCACTTGTAGAGTTTTTTACTGGCAACTTAACCACTCCTCCCCATCCCCCTGCCACAGCTTGATCTTTCTTAGTATTGATGTGCCACATCTGCCTTTGTTTTTACTGTATATTATGACAAGGGGTGTGTTGTTTAAGTGGTTATGATGCATCAGCTCAATGATAGTCAAGCCCAGAAAACCCCCAAAGTTGTGGTTTGGTGAGAAAAAAATTCCAAGATTATGAAAGGAGATTTATATAGTAAATAATAAAAGTTTCCAACTTACCTCCTTGGCACAATACCATTACAAACATTTAAGTTCTGCTATGTTAACAGTAATATAGATATAATTTATTATAGAATATTCAGATTATTCTAAAAGAGATGCTCTAGCCTCACTCAAACACAAGTTGTTGGGTTCAATGCAGAAATCACAGCGTGAAACTGTATGGCCTGTGTTATACAAGAGGTCAGACTAAGACCTGGTCAAGGCTACAAAGTTAGGCCAATATAAGCTGCCCTGCGTTGAACTAGTTGTGCATGTGTCTGCACTTAAATATGTCCCGCAACGATGTAAGTGCTCCATTATGCCAACAGAATAACACCACCTCCCCGAGCAGTGTTGAGCAATGGTTGATGTATTGAGGTTGACACAATGCAAATGTAAACACTGTTACCGTTGTTGACTCTAACAGTTCTCCAGCAGCTGTCCCACAGTGCCCAACATTGACCACTCTAGTCACAGTTGTGAACTCCACAGGCCAGGGGTCACAGGGACCAGAAGCCCCTCCCCTTTTTTGAAATGCCTTTTTCTGGTTGTCCATGTTGGTGAGCATACCTAGCAGCTCTCCATTATTCTGTGCAACTGCCCAGCTGACCATGCAGGCTACACATTCCAGACACACTGCGGCCTGGAGTAGATAGGAGATATTGGCTCTCCTGGGCCTGTAGGAAGAAGAGGTGGTGCAAGCACAGAGGTGGTGCAAGCTATGGATCAGCCATGGAAATGTGGACATCTATGAGCAGATTGCACGGGGATGCAGGAGAAGAAGTATGACCAGGATCAGCAGCAGTACTGCATAAAAACAAAGGAACTACCTCAGGCATATCAAAAGGCCAGGGAGACCAATGGTCAGCCTGGTGCCCAGCTGCAGACCTGCCACTTTTACAAAGAGCCTCCATTCTTGATGGAGACTCCACCAGCACCCCACACACCATTGCGGGTACCTTTGAGGAGCCTGAGTTACAGGCCCCTGGGGTGAACAGAGAGGAGGAGGAGGGGGGACATGTGACTGGGGAACCCAGCTATGCCACGAGCCTGGACCTGTTTGAGCCTCCACTGCAGTCTAGTCAGTCCTAGCAGTTGAGCACAGGTGAGCTTGCTGCAGGGGAAGGAACTTTGGGCAAATCTGTTTCCCATTACAGTGATGGTGCCCCCAACTTAGCAGGAAACAGCTCTTGATTTTTCATTAATTTACTTGTACTAGAAGAGGTAGTAGTACAACAGAGAGGTAGCGTTTATTATCGGCTTTTCATTCCCATGTACAGTTAGATGCGGGGGAGGGAGGCTGCAGAGCAGTTTGTTTATGTACACAGGGATGTCCCTTGAATCCTCCTCAGAGATCTCAATGAAACTTTCCCAGAGGCACTCTGCCATCCTCTGCC
Organism: Lepidochelys olivacea; assembly: GCF_965140295.1. Lineage (NCBI taxonomy): Eukaryota > Metazoa > Chordata > Testudines > Cheloniidae > Lepidochelys > Lepidochelys olivacea. The sequence goes on along the minus strand of NC_140411.1, from coordinate 34,894,230 downwards.
AACGGTTTCTAGGAATGGCAGCCTTATTTCTTCCTCTGCAGTAGGACACTTGCCCATGCCAGTCAGTGATAACTTTGGGAGGCACCATTGCACTAAACAGGGTAGTGGTGTATTGACCTGGGTGGCTTGGGATGTCAGTAGAAGCTGTGCTCTTTGTATCTTTGTTATCCTCAGAAGTGAGATACCAGCTAAAATCACCACTGCATGTGGAAAAGCTTGCCAGTGTTTGGTGTCATTGCGTTATACTCATAGTTTCATGCAACCGAACAATTCTCTCCTGATTTCCCTCACCCCTGGAGGGCCATACTTACCATGGCTGGTGCTGTGAGCGGAGCCGGACACAAGCAATCACAAGCAGAAGAATTAATAAGCATGTCCTGTGTAAAACTTCAGGGGAGCAAAGGAAGGGAGTTTTGAATCTTAACTTTCCCATTCTGTTGTGACTATACTGACAATGATACCGCTGTGTGTTTTATCTGTAGCTGCTGCGTTGTGGCCTTGAGGGGCTCCCCATCTATACCTGATGAACACCTGAGCCAGATAAAGAGGAGGAAGAAGAGGACTCAGGATGACATGTTCAGCGAGATCCTGCAACCCAGTGCTGCATTGGACCATGAGCAGAAGACCTGGAGGGGGAATACTGCAGACTGTACGGAGGACATAGTCGCCAGGAGAAAGGCACAGGAAAAGAAGATGCTGCAGACTCTTATGGACCTACAGGTTCAACAATCATGGGGTTGCCTTCCTTTGCAGTCCAAGGAGAACTCCATCATAGCACCCCTCAACCCACCCCGCCCTCAGCATTCCACATACCATCAGGGGGCCGCATGCACCAACCACTCCACCTCAGGGGACAGTAAGGACAAGCACAGCTTCACATACACTGATTTGTGGAAGCCATGGTCAGTGCATGTGTAGCCTAAATGGACATGAATGTTCTTTCCCCTTCTAAAGTTCTGTTCCATAGATGTATTAAGTTGTTGCTGTTAACTTGCACAGAATTTCTGAAGTATTTTCATTACTCAGTAAAATTCTATCGTTTGGAAAATAAATCATCTTCATTAGATCCCCAAATATGTTGCAGAATGCCAAGTGGTAGTGAAAACACCTGCTTACCTGTTATTGTACAGTGTGACACAACTCATAGGATCAGTGACAAACAGAATAATAATCATAAAATGTACAGCAAGCAACACAAAATTAATAGGTGCACCAAACACCACACAATTCCTAACAGCCCTCAGACTGCAGGGCCAGGTAGAGCACAGTATATCACAATGCATAACTGTGGCTCACTGTGAAAGTGCTCTTTCAATGCCTCCCTGGTCCACATTGCTCCACCTTGAGCTTTTCTAATAGCCCTTAAATAATAACCCCAACCCTAAGCTGAGCTTTTATGAGCATGCGTTGAATGCCAGACATCCGACAAAGTTAAGGATTTCAATACCGGGGATCTTGTCTATTTGACCCTGAAAACAGACTGAAGACAGCGCATATGGAACTGCTTAAGTCTCATAACCATATAGAAGCATTGTAAGCATGACTGCCCAATAGCCATTTAGTTTACTGCATATTTTGATGCCCCTATCACTCCATAGGCAGTGTAATAGCATTTCAAAGAATTTGGAACCAGAGAATTTCACCCAATAACTCCTGCTGTAGAGAGTACTGTTTCTTTCTCCAGCAGTACTTGTTAGCAGTACTTCATATTAGTTATAATAATTTGAGATTCAATGTTGAAAGTGCATTGAATATTTTTTCAGTAAACACACTTACATATTGTGCCTGGTAACATTGTAAAAATCAGGTCCTGTGAAGGCAACTAAGGCAGAAAAGTATAATTAGAGCCCAGCGTGAAAACGGTAAAGTAGTACTTGACACAACGTTTTAAAATTCAAAAGACAATATTATATATACCCAGCTGTGACCACTAGAGGTCTCCCTGTACCTCAAAATATTAAAGTTTATGTAGCCTACTTCACCATACAGAGAAATCTGCATTAGACTGCAATATATATTAAGCAACAGTTTAATTCTCCCATTGCCCGGTGATGGCCTCAATGGTAAATTAAGTAATTTTATCTTGCCACTAAGTTTTGAAAGATTTTTTCTTTTTCATTATGCCCTAATCAGAAAACAAGCAAAGATGCAGAATAGGCATAGGTAGCTGCACCTATCTATCCCTATCTGGGTTTCTTTGGACAGTTTTTTCAACACAAGAACAAAACGAGTGAAATCTAAACATGTAAACATTTATGAAAGATGCAGGTAACGTTTTTAAAAGCATGGCAGTTACTTAGATGGTTAAGTCTCATTTTCAAAACTGACATGCCTAAATCCTCAAAGATATTTAGGCACCTAGCTCCCTCTGAAATAAAGGACTAGACCATCAAAGCTATGTAGGTGCCTAAAGATGCAGACAGGCACCTACTGGGATTTTCAAAATCCATGGTAGTTAAGCACCTAGGCACTTCTGAAAACCCCACTAGGGGCTAGATGCACAAAGTACTCAGGCAACTACCTCCCTCTATAGATGCCTACGGTCCAACAACATTCAGATGCTATTAATATTCTCCAAGCTACCACTCAGCTGCCACTTAAATTCCCCTAGGCATCTAGGTTTCCACTGGTAGGCATGCACAAAGCCACCTAAATCCTGACCATACCCCACAGCTGACAAGCTGTTTAGGCCCCTAGCTTACTGAAGCCCCAGCAGGACTCTTAAACTAGATCTTTCCCCATCTACCTCATCTGTGGGGCAGGTTTTCTCACAGCACGCCACAGGATTGGGCTTCATCTCAAAAGACATACTGGGTTGGTGGGGGTTTTTGCAAAGCCATGAAATTAAAAAATGGAATGTTTAGTCTTAATCTCAAGAAAAATCCACCTGATGGGTAGGGTAACTGGGTTGTGGATATTCTCCCAGAGGAAGTGGTAAAAAGCTTAGGACATTTAAACTAGACTTGAAAAAACTCTAGTTAGTGTACATTAGGCAATAATCCTGCATTGGCAGAGCAGTGGACTAGATGACTTACGGTAATAGGTCTTTCCATCTCTTATTTTTATTATCCTATGACTCCAAGGCTATTTCCTTATTGGTAGATATGTGAGTTGACTCTAGCAAAAAAATGCTGTATCAAAGTTTGATTTTCTAGATACACTTTTGAACAGGCAAAGTGGCAAAAGGAAAGTGATTTTAGTGGGAGTTAAAGCCACTCTTCTCCCTGGAGGCAGCAGGAGTGGGCTCTGATTTGCAAATGTGCAGTCTCTATCCCAATCCAATATTTACTATTAGCACTTAGCCAATTGACCTTCCCTTTATTACAATAAATGTATCTAATCTTTCTTTCTGCCCTTACAGCCAGTCATAATCTGGGATATAGCGAACAGCAGAACCACATTTTAGGACTAGTGTAGATCAGATCACTTCGCCTGTCATATTTCTGTATTAAATACCAGACAGTTGTAGGCACTCCACATTAAAAGAGTCCCTGCTTTGTATTTTATAACTGAGCATGAAGTAGGGTAGCCACACGTCCAGTTTTAGACCAGCTGGCATTTCCTGCCCCTAGGCACTGGGGCGATCAGGGAAGCTCCGCGTGCTGCTCCTGCCCCAGATCCGGCTACGCAGATGTGAGGGCGGTGCCTGTGGGCAGCGCACGGAGCTGCCTGGCCATGACTCCGCCTAGGGTCGCAGGGACATGCTGGCCACTTCTGGGAGAAGCGCGGAGCCAGGGCAGGCAGGAAGCCTCAGGTAAGCGTTGCCTGGCCGCAGCCAGCACCCCAACCCCCTGCCCTAGGTCGGAACCCCCTCCCACACCCTAACTCCCTCCCGGAGCCCGTGTCCCACACTCCCTCCTGTACCCCAACCCCCGCCCCAGCCCTGAGCCTGCTCCTGCACTCCAAACTCCTTGGCCCCAGCCTGAGCCCCCTCCCACACTCTAACCCCCTCATCTTTGGCCCCACCCCAGAGCCCACACCCTCAGCTGGAGCCCTCACCCTCACCCCAACCCTCTGCCCCACCCCAGTGAAAGTGAGGGAGGGTGGGGGAGAACGAGGAATGGAGGGAGGGGGGCTGGAGTGAGTGGGGACAGGGCCTCAGAGAAGGGGCAGGGCAAAGGTGTTTGGTTTTGTGCAATTAGAAAGTTGGCAACCCTAGCATGAAGCCACTTGATGTGCTGCCAGTTCCAGTGTCAACTCAGGTATGGCTGGAAATTTCAGAAAGATTGTGACACTGCCTAATAGCTGGCTTGCCTTTACATATTTAATTGGAGAAATATTCAGCTTCTGAATTCAATATAGCAGCAAATGACACTTCTGTATTTACAGATAATCAGGCAGAATGTCTGATTTACTGCTCTATTTTTGTTTTGTGCAGGAGGATTCATTGTTTATATTATTAGTGACCCCCCAATATTTATTGAACATCCAGTATAAAAAAAATACTATCAAAGCCATTTATCACCTTGACTACTTGAATTGTATATTGTCCCCCTACTCTTTGACCTATTATCTTTCTAGGCCCCAATCTTACAAATGTACCTGCACAACAACCTACCCATATACTATCAATTGCAGGATTGGCATCTGAGATTATAAACTCTTCATTGCAGGGAGTACACCTTACTTCATGTTTATACAGCTCCTAGCATACTGTGGTTGCTACTAGAATCTAATAATAAAAACATAGAAATAATATTTATTATTTGTGGAGTGCCAACTTTCTGCTTGACATGGAACAGCATATAGGTAACACACAGCACCTGAATTTGCTCTCAGTTACATCAGTGTAAAACCAGAACAACTCCATAGACTTACTCTAGATTTACATTGATGTAAATGAGATCAGAATTTGGTCCTTTGTTACAATCCAAAGATATTACCATCTAAGAGACTGATCCTGCAAACAGAACCGTACATATGGATTCCTGTGGAATTCATTGATGATCTCACATGGTAGGGCACAGTATTAATACTAGCCCACTAAGCAATCCTACAAACATTTTAATATTTTTCAGTGTTATTCTTATGTCAAAATTTGGTGAATGGTTGTTCTCTAATGCAATCTTGAACTTGCTCAGAAAGTAAATATTCGAATGTGAGATGGAGGAGTACTCCAGAGAAGGGACAGAACAAAAAAAAGCTCTCACACAATACACACTAGAGCCAAAGTAAAATCTGCTTGCATCACCTAGTGCTGAAAATATAGGGCTCAATGTGATTCTTTCTTACTTGCATACCACCACAGAATCCTTTTCAGAGAAAAAAATAACTGTCCATTGTTGCTTTACCCTATGTTTCAGCTATTTCAAATTCAGATGCTTATAAAATGTGTTTATCACTGAAGATTTTATATATAGTGCATTCCAAACAAATGTGCCATCTTCATAACTAGTCATCATAAGATACAACACAAATATATTAAGGAAAACCTCCACATGACATTGTTCCTTTTGGGAATCCCTCACCTGACTAATAGGGTCTATTTGGTTGGTTGGTTAGTGAGAATGTCTTATTTACAATGAATAGGAATCAAGAGCTGTTGAAGTACGTGGCAATAAATTTGAAGTTCTAAAAAGAATGAGTCCACACTGATTATTATAAACTAAACCAATATGTATTTTAATTGGCTCAGATTGTTAATATGATTTTAATTTATTAATGTAAGTAATTTAATCAATCTTATATGCAACCTTAGCCAATTAGGAAAGTGAAGGCAATTTTACATTATGGAATTATTTTGCTAAATTCTGACCTGCATGGTGGAAGTCACAATGTGATATGAAAGATAAATAAAGCATGCTGCAATGAGAGAATGCTGAGACCATCATGTAACAGAGCTGCCTGCAAGTGCAAGAAAATGGAAGCCAAGGAGTGCTTCTACAAACACGGCAAAAAACCTTCAGTTCATTGATATGTGGAGTTTGAGAGCAATCATTTCATGTGGTCTTTAGTTTATATTGGCAAGATATGTAAGGGCATATTTTTGAACATAATTGATGACTTGTGATGTTGTAAGGGGTGAGTAGTGGCTGGTATTTGTAAAGACTTATAAAAAATCTAATAAACCAAGCTGCATCTGTGCATGATTTCATCAGAACTTCTCCAGATGCCTTACTGAATTTTTACAAATTGCAAAACTAAGGATTTTCCATCATTCTGTAATATACTGAAGAAGGTGGTAAAATGGTTGTTTAGTTAGTTAGGGGGAAATCATCTTGGTAAGGAGATCCACAGGTAGAGCTGTCCATTGCCTGTGAGCTCTGCAGGGTGACCAGACAGCAAGTGTGAAAAATCAGGACAGAGGGTGGGGGGGGGGGGGGGTAATAGGAGCCTATATAAGAAAAAGCCTCAAATATCAGGACTGTCCCTATAAAATTGGGACATCTGGTCACCCTAGCTCTGCCAGTACAGTAAAACCCAGTTTATCCAGCTCTCTGTATTAACCAAACAACCAGTGCACTCAGGTTTCCAGACCCACTCTCCTGCACACGGTCAGTGTTCCACAATAGCTTGCCCTATGTCTGAGGATAGATTTAAATATATGTAATTGGCTCAAGGTCCCTTTTTCAGACCAAGTTTGTTTATTCTACCTCACCTGACTGTACACAAAACATAACTCTGACTGGGACTAACATTATCCCAACACATAGACCAGGGTTGCAGTCAGTGATGAGCTGCCAAAATCTTAACAACAAGTTCCCTCCTCACCCCACGAGGGGGTCGTGGCCCACCCCCGCCCCCTGGGACTCCTGCTCCATCCAACCCCCCATGTTCCTTGATGCCCCCCCGGACCCCTGCCCATCCATCCCTCTCCCCTGTCCCCTGACTGCCCCCAGAACCGGGTAGGAGGGTCTTGTGGGTCACCGTAATGGGTGCCCACCCTGCCCCTAAGAGCCAGAGAGACCTGCCGGGGGGTGAGGTGGGGAGTCCTGGTGTTGCTTACCTGGGGTGGCTCCCAGGAAGCATCCAGCAGGTCCCTCTGGCTCCTAGGGGTGGGGGAGCGTAGCTGGGGGGGAGCGGGGGAGCAGCCGCTCCCCCCACTGATCACATCAAAAGTGGTGCCTTAGGCACCAACTCCGTGGGTGCTCCAGGGCTGGAGTACCCATGGGGAAAATTTGGTAGGTGCAGAGCCCACACCAGCAGTTCCCTGTCCCGCCCCACGCCCGGCCCCAGCTCACCTCTGCTTCACCTCCGCCTCCTTCCCTGAACGCACCGCCCTGCTCTGCTTCTCTGCCCCGCCCCCCCGCTTCCTGCGAATCAGCTGTTCACACGGGAAGCCGGGGGGGGGAAAGGGGGGCTGAAAAGCGAGCGGCGGCTTCTCCCTCAGGCCCAGGAAGGCAGAGGCGAGCTGGGGTGGGGAGCGGTTCCCCTGAGCCCCCCAGGTTACCTGCTGCGGCGCGTGCAGCCCTCCTCACGCCTCCCTGCCCCAGCTCACCTCCGCTCCACTTCCCTGGGCCTGAGCGCGAAGCCACCACTTGCTTCTCAGCCCCCCCAGGCTTCCCGCATGAACAGCTGATTTGCGGGAAGCTGGTGTGTGTGTGTGTGTGTGTGTGTGTGTGTGGAGAAGCAGAGCGGAGTGGTGCGTTCAGGGGAGGAGACGGAGCGGAGGTGAACTGGGGCCAGGCGTGGGGCAGGGAGCTGCTGGTGGGTGCTCTGCACCCACCAAATTTTCCCCGTGGGTGCTGCAGCCCCAGAGCACCCACGGAGTCGGGACCTAAGGTGCCACTTTTGGCTGGTTGTTAAATTTCTAAAAGGGCTTCTAAATTTAACAACCGGTTCTAGCGAACCGGCTCCAGCTCACCACTGGCTGCAGTGGTAAAATCCCAAAATTTATTTAATCTCTGTTTTCCAGAAAGTATTTGATGTCACTTATAAGGAAGGCTACTTTTAGTCATGGGTATTTTTAGTAAAAGTCACAGACAGGTCATGGGCAGTAAACAAAAATTCACAGCCCGTTACCAGTCCATGACTTTTACTATATATCCCTGACTAAAACCTGGGAAGAGGGCTTGGGGGACAGCCTGGGGTTGCTGCGGGTGCTCGGGCGCAGGGAGGGTTGGTGGGACTGGGGCAGGCTCCCCACCCAGTTCCTGAGCTTCATGTGCTGCCTCCTCTCTGCCCCAAGCCACAGTTCTGCAGCTCCCATTGGCTGGGAAACACGGGCTGGTGCAGCTAGGAGCTGAGGGAGGGGAGCCACCCCCTCCAGGTAAGTACCGCCCACCCCCCAATCCCCAGCCCTGAGCCCCTCCACACCCAAACTACTGATGCTGGGGGGCAGGGGGTCCATCAGCAGCTGGTGCACCTGGCCTGGGGGCTGCCCGAGCTGCTCAGGCAGCCCCATGGTCAGCCAAACCAGCCGCCAGAAGTCCTGGAGGTCATGGAAAGTCATGGAATCCGTGACTTCCATGACTGCTGTGACAAAGACGGAGCCTTACTTATAAGCCAAAGACCATGTCGCTCTTGTGCTAGACCTTCTAAGAATTCATGTTTACTGTTGTCAAGAAGTTAGGCTCAAAAGAACCAGAAGGGACTCTAGACTTCTATGGCATGCTGACAAGAATATGTCATATGTAATTAACACTGGGGGAATTCTGCTCTACTGCACATGTGCATAATTAATGAGCCGTGCATATTTTTAATTTTGTGCGCAGAGAAAAGCTTCTGTGGAAACGTTGCTGCAGTTCTGCCTTTTTCCCACCAGAGGGTGCTGTGGCAATAGAACACAACAGCTCCCAGCCAGCAAGGGAAGAGAGAGAGCCTGCAGAGGGGCTCATCAGGGCTAGTTGGGGAGGACAGACAGGGCAGGGGCTGAACGGGAGTGGAGGCACAGGGCCCCAGGGGGGAGAGAGGTACAGGGCCACATGAGGGTGGGGGAGGGGGTACAGAGCCACATGGGGACAGGGTGCAGGGCCATATGGGGGTGGAGGGACATGTGAACAGGGGGTGCAAGTGTAATGCTGATAGACCCTGGTTGTCGGCGGGCAGGATGGAACCTGGGACCTCTACCGCATGAGCTAAAAGCCAACTGGCTGTTAGCTAAGGCTGTAGAGCAAACTCATTAATCTCTCTCTCTCTCTCTAAGTGCTCTTGGTGCCACTAGATGGGACAGAACACCACACCCAGAAGGTGTGTGGGTTACACAAGGACACATGGGGGTGCAGGAACACATGTGAACAGGGGCAAATGTGCCTGACTGAATGGGAGAGGCTAGGGGTCAGCCAGGATCTGCATGCGGGAAGCTCCCTAACAATCCCTCCCGGCCCAACAAAAAAACCTGTTCCATACTTTTCCCACCCATACCCAACAACCCTCCAAGTTCACACTCAGGCTCCTTCCCAACAATTTACTTCCCTCTTTCTCAGCTCCTCCATTACCCCTGACTCCGCCAAGCCTATGCACTGCTTCTGAGGATTGCAGGAAATATGGTTCTATATTTTAGTTTAAATGAATTATTACTCAGAGTTCTGTATTAATATGCCTAGTAAGGAATCTATTTGTCAAAAAAAAAAATCTGAATCTTTTTGGATATCTGTGTTGTTACAGACATACTTGCTAACAGGTATTTTGAAATAAATGACCAAAAATAATTGAAACTGGTGTGATTATATTGTGTTATTTTGACAAATAAAATATGCATACTTTTGCAGAATTTTAAAATATTGTGGCAGAATTTTTAATTTTTGGTGCAGAATTCCCCCAGGAGTATGTAATGTCTACTCTCAACATGCAAGCTGTTCAGTGCTACAGATTATCAATGACAGAGACAGCAGTTAGGCTGTAATTATGTATTTGGACCAGATGCATTCGGAACTCCAGAACCTCCAAAGCTTTTATTATTTTGGTGAAAACTTCCTGGATTCAATTGGCCAGTTGGTATCCTTTTACAATTTTCTAGCCCAAAAATCTCTGCCAAAGATTGATAATTTGGGAGTTGCTTGGAATAGAGATTTGGATACAAAACTCTCTCTGACCCAATGGAATACAATTGTATCTAATGTTAAAAAAGCAACTATAGACCTGAGATTACTGTTTATTCACTAAAAGATACTTTTTCGAATATAGTGGTCACCACATAGGCGGATGGTAATGGGTAAGGCCCTACCAAATTCACGGCCATGAAAAACACATCATAGACTGTGAAATCTAGTCTCCCCCATGAAATCTTGCTATTGTAGGGGAGACCACATTTCACAGAGCTGGGTGGCTGGAGAGGGGCGGCTGCTGGCTGTGAGCCAAGCTTTGAAGGCAGCACCACCACCAGCAGCAGTGCAGAAGTGAGGGTGGTCATTGCTGGGGAGGGCACGGCAGGGCTGGCCTTACAGGTGGGTGACTGTAGCATGTTGCTAACTCACCGGCATGGCACCTCCTGCTGGTCATCCGGGAATTAGTTCTTCCCAGCCCCAGAGCACCTCCTGCTGTCCGGTTTCTCCCTGCCAGCACCTGCTTCCTCTTCTCCACCACCTCTGGGCCGTGTCCCTCCTGGACCCCGGTGCCCCTTACCGTGGGATGCTGCCCCACAGCAATGCCCCCACACTCTGGGTCTCCCCTCCAAGGGGAACTCCCTCCCCCTATGCTCACCTTGCCTCAGTGGCTACTGCCAGTTGTCATCTAGCCCCGTTTCTCTGGGGCAAACTGCAGTCTGTAATGGCCACTCATCATTGGCAAGGGGGTTGGACCTGCTGCCTTTCTAGCCCAGTTTAGCTTGCCATTTGGCCAATAGCCCTCCTGATGGTACTGAGTTTAGGCCAAATCTTGACATTTAATATTTACTCTGTTTGTACTCAGGTGAAATTCAAGTCAATGGACTTGCTTCTCCTCTCACACCAAGAAAAATCAGGAATCAATTAAAATCAGTTAAGTTACACTACTGTAAAACTGATGTGAGATCAGAATCAGGCCCATTGATTTCAATGGGAGCTTTGCCTCATAGAAGCTAAGTGAAGTCATCAGGATTGGGTCTATTATGTGTAAAGTGCTCAGTGTCACAGTGACACTCAGGCCGCTGAAAACTCTGTTAGCAGACAATCCAGTTAAGAGACAACAAAATAGATTAGACAATAGAAAAGACAACTAAAATATTAAAAAGACAAATAAAATGTCACCAGCTGAAGAAAGGAGATCCCAAGCAGGGACCTACAGTATTTAGCACTAAAACATCTTTGCAAAGGGAGAATTTTTTGATTTTTCTTAAAGAAGGATGAGCTGAGGGGAACATCATGGGCAGTATTTTTCTAACCCAAAGGGATGCCACAGTACAAGTTTTATCACCCCAGCACCTAAGGCAAGATTACGGGAACCACCAACAACAGAGGTTACAAAAAGTACTGCTTCTATTTTTTCATGTTATAATAAGAAGGTAAGATGGGAGACAACCAATCAAAAAAGAAACACGACTGTTAATCCATCTTTCATCTCAGACCTAGAGCTCACAGCACTGTAATACCCCCAAATCAGCCAGGACATGTCATTTATATAGGTCAGAGATCAGAAAGTTGTGGCAAAACAAAATGGAGTGTCTCAGTTGTTAGGTGATGATCCACACTGATAATAGGATGCCTGAGTAATTTATCCAGCTTTTTTTCAGATGCAAAGTATTTTATTACTATTTTATTTTTAAATAGTCTCTTTTCTTTCAGTGATTCATAACTGGATGTAACTGCTCATTATAACTGATTTCACTCAACAGTAATAATCACTGTATTTTACCTTTATCCCAAAAGATCTCGAAAACATATATTCCATTATAGAAAAGACTTATAGGACTAAGTAGAGATGGAATCAGGAGGGTTCTATAGAAATTCATTCAGTTTATATAGATATTACTCTAAAAACCTATGCAAAGTAGTAGAGAACGAAATCCTTTCTAGAGGATTCTTTAACCAACTAATAGATTATAATACAGAATTAGATTCCTGCTATAGAATTCTAGAGGCTGGTTTAAAAATTCTATAGGGACAAAGTATACACTCAGAGAACCTGTGAAACAGTCACTTCTAAGTGCAGGGCAGCAGCCAAGAGAACAATTTGAGATGAGCACACTGCACAATAAGGGCAGAGGGAGATATTTTGTCCAAGGACACTAAGGAAAATCCTTATTCTTATAAAAATTGCCATGGGAGATTTTAATATTCAGGTAGCATCCCAGTGTTCAAGTTCTTAACTAAAAGAAAAAAAACCTGTCTGGAACGCAACTAGTGCATCTTGTAAAGATGAAGAGCTAAACTGGACTTAGCAGGATTTGAACCTGTTGCTCAGACAGTGTGGTATAGGTATTCCATACATAGGGTTCCCTCCTGCAAGCTTTTGAGCATGTTTACCCTAATCCCATTGTCTTCAATTGGCCTACTTGTATTCCTGATTGTCTTCCTGGATCAGGGCCAGAGTGCTCAAGAAACTTGCAGGATTGAGCACCTGATCATACATTATTTATACAAAGCCATCCTCTTCCTGTGTATTTTATATAGGAAGGAAGGTAAAAAGAGATTTTAAAAGATCTTGGGGAAAATATGCTGGCACTCCTACCTTTTGTTTCTAATTTCAGAGTTCAGTGTTATGATCTTTAATATTTTCTTGTACATATCCACACATTGCCTTCATTTTGATCAAAAGTTGCAAATATTTTTCAGGGGAAGCATGCTTTCCCATTTCCCTGGAATTTTAATCTGTTGTTTAGAGCTGTGTAACCTAAGAAGCATAAATACAAATTGGTTTTACTACAGGTACCAGTTGTGTAAGGGGGGTTTGTTTTAGAGGCAAGACTTGACCTGTAACAAAAAAACAAAAAAAGAACAATAACAAAAAGCAGCAGCAGCTCCAAAATGTGTTTCTTGGCACTATGCAACCCTTACGGGCAGCAACAAAACCACTGTTACTGTTATATTTCCTGTCATGTTGTTCTGCTATGCTAGGTCAGAGAGCATGTCACCTCTTAGCCAGCGGAGCCTTAGGCCTCCTGTTTCTTTTCCACACTCTAACAAGGAAGGGACTTTTTGTCTGTCCCAACAGCATTCATAATCTAAATGGCAATTTTTGTGGTTACCATTCCTGGCAAAAATCAGTGCTTTTGGGAATAAGCTGCCAGGGCCAACCCCAGATTAGTTTATTTTACAGCATTGGTGCTGTATGGAGCTGAAATTAGTAAGAACCAAGTGCTGCCATTTAAAAAAAAAAACCCTACTGAACCTGATTAGTTGTACAATTTTCTAGAATGATAAACAGGAAATAAAGAGTTAGAGGGCCTGATCTTGGCCTCCGTGTCAGCCCATTTCTGCCTTGTCAGCAATGCAAAGGAAATGAAAAGCTGCCCTAATGGAGTGGCTAGGGACTCCCCCCATATGAAACATCCTGCACTCTGGAAATCCCAAGCCAGTGTAACAGCTCTTAGGCAGCTGTTGCAAGCAGGTGCTACTTAAAGGAGTCCTGAAACTGCTTTTTTTGGGGGAAAAGGGGTTTTAAAAACAATGGGTCAATGTTCCTAGTACAAATCTGGAGTAAATGTTCTGATATCACTAGTGTAATTGACAGCAGAATTTGGACCAATGCCTATAAAAGTGCTAGAATTGAGATAGGAAAAAGAATGTGAAGTGGGATTCTAGGGTTATCTTTCTTGTGTAGACATGGTTAAATGAAGGAGCCTGCTCTCAAGAGGCACTAAGAGTGTTCCTCCTTCCCTTAATAACTTCAGTGCCTAATGATGGTGCTCACCCCCTCTTTGGAGGCAGCCTGCTCTTTGCAGGATCAGGCCCCACCAATGCATTTTGTGTTCTAGTATTGACCCCGAACTTCAGTCATAGTAGTAACTGTGATTTTGGAAAGGGGAGGGGCCAGGAAGGAGAAAGAACCTTCTAAGGGAATTTTGACAAATAGTACCATTAATTCAAATGTCTGGTAAAATGCATAGTCAGAAAATATCTCCAGTTGGGAATTCCACGTTCAGCTGAGTTTCCACACTCTCTCTAAACTCAGGCAGAACTCTGCCAGTGAATAGGTCACAGCTGATCAGACTCCATCTGCCTGGTTCCAGCTGAACTTCAAAATTATGTCATTGCTTTTACTTACACAGAAGAGTAAATAGTGACTCGTAACCACGGAGCTGAGGAAGAGGGAGAGCAGAGCTACACTGCCCTAAGACAAGATTGTGGCAAGTTGCTGAACAGTGCATGGCTTTGTTATGCACCACTTTTAGAGGGGAAGTAAAGAAGAACATACAAAGACAACTTCAGGGGGAATTTATGCCAGATCACTGAGGGTTAGTACCTCATCTGTTACTCTTTAAAAGCCAGGACCTCAGTTTTATGTCTTATCTGAAAGATGGACACTTATAGTGTGAACCTCAGTTTATTGTGTATGACTACGTTAAGGAATGAGGGTTCACTTTTGTTACGTTATATGTTCACGTAGTAACCCGCCCCCATAGACCACCAGGGATTTTTGAACTGGGGACCTTTAGCATTGCAACACAGACAGATAGACAGACCTCTGCTGCTTGAGCTAAAGGACTGTATCCATTAACAGGGAGCAGTAGCTACCATTGTATGGATTAGCCAGAGTAGGGACATGACACACACACTGAGCTGGGTAGGGTGACCAACGGTTCCGATATTAGGGGCTTTGTCTTACACAGGCAACCTATTACTCTCCCAACCCAATTTTTTACACTTGCTATCTGGTCACCCTAGCTGTGGGTTACATTTCAGTTAAAGGGTTAGCTAGAACTGGAGCAAATGACATTCAGCATTAATTACACTGTTCAGAGCAAACAGCTCTTTCTGTTTTGCTTCTCTCCCTGTGAAGAGACTCAGTGCAACAAAAATAACTATACTTACCAGACTGCAGAAATGCTGCTTTATTCAACTGCACCACAACCTCAGCTGGTGAGAAGGGAGACTCCCATGAACAAACAGGAAGTAGGAAGGGGTGGAGCCTGCCAACATGCCTTAGTACTCTGGGTAGACTAGATTACCTCTTTACTACACCTTCCTTAACATACTGTTCCTATAACCAGGCTATTTCAATCTGGCAGACATTTATGTTTAACTCTGGATATTTCATCCTTGGTAAGCTTCTTCTATGCCAACTAAACTAATGTCAAAATCGAAGACATAGTCATTATGTGCATGTAACCCTTCTGCCTGTCAGAGTTGGCAGCAACAAGGGCCAGGTTCAGTATCTAGGGGTTCCATTCCAATAACACAATGCAAAACCGGCTCGAGCCCCCACCTAGTGACCTGGGACAAATATATACCACCACCGCTGGGCGCCTCCAAGAGGCAATACTTCCCCTCTCGCAAGCACATAGTCTGAGTGTAGCAAAAAGCCTTTTAATAACAGAGAGAAACAATGTGGCATTATGTTGGGGAAACACCACCAACAGGATTAATAACACAACCCATGAGCAAAAAACCCACCCCAAGCAAACTGGGGAGTGTCCTTTCCCTTTGGTTCTTGAGTCCAGCAACCCAAAATCACCCAAGTCCCACAAGTCCAACGACCCAAAAGTCTGTGTCCCTGGTCAGGGCAGCCCCAGAGTCCGAAAGTTTATCTGCAGAGTTTTACTTCCCAACCTGGGTGGAGATGGGGCGGGAGGGGGGTTAAGGGGCACCTTACATGGTCCAAAGCCGATGGCCCCACCTCTCCATAGGGCTCTGCTTTGCCAGCCGCCCCATGAGCTGCTCTAGGAATCCGACAAACTGCTCCACCCTATATCTTCAGGCTCCCCCACTACCTAATACAACACTCAGTAATTTCACCTCTTAGTAAGTTTAGCTCTTTTGTGATTTCAGCTTGTAGTAGGGGAGCCTCAGTGCTGATCCACCATTAGCCCAAAGTGAATTCAGCTCAGCAGCCTGTAACTAGACTCCTAATAGAATCAAAATTAGCTCTGATATTCTACACTGGAGAGAGGAGAAAGTACAATTAGCATGTAAGGCCCTCACCAGGAGCCTATACCACCAAATATTAATACCTATTCACAGTCTTTCTCAAATCACAGAGTTTTGGAACCCATGTCCCTTGCCTAGTGAGTGCTACTTAGTTGATGGCGAGTCCCTCCATCATAACAAAAGGCCAAGTACAGTTCCACTGTCCTTGATTCCCATAATCAGGGTAATAATTTATTCTTTCTGCCCCAATAACAGAGACACTGCGGATCCCACAACAGCCAAAGTGACCATTTGGGCAGCTATGGCCTCATTCTACGCGGGGTGAGTGTGCCTATGCAAATAAGATCGGCCCCTGAAGTTCTTTTCCACACCTCACCACCAGATGTCAGGGTGGAGCTCATCCTGACTCTGCTTACACGAATGTTCAGAGGCACCATGGTTCAGAATGAGAGAGAACTAAGTTGGGACTCAGGATAGCTGGGTGCTAATCCTGCTTCTGCTACTGACCTACTCTGTGACCTTATACCAGTCATTTCCCTTCCACCTTTTGTGTAATTTTACTGTAACCTTTTTCAGGACAGTTTATGTACAGCACCTAGAACCTTGAGGCTTCTAGGTGGAGCAATAATATTTATTAATAGTGGTTTTAAGTATTCTGCATTAGTTATGTCAGATTGCACTAATTACTTCCAGCCAAATAACAACTAACATTTGATTAGCAGACTGGCTATGCTGATTTATATCCCATTTCCAGCTACAAACAGTAAAACAACAGCTAAAAAGTAAAGAAATACCACCTAGCCTTTCTGGAGAGAGCTGTGTTATTTAGAAGGCTACTACTGCTTTGGAGAGAGTGCAGCCTAGGGATGTTTATGAATATAAATACTAAATGGCATATGTCTGATGGCAATTGGATGAGGTATATTCGTTATGCTGGTAACCCTGAGAGAGCTGAATCTGACTTACGTTTTGCTTGAGATACAGTAATTGATGGCTAGCAGTGGACTGGGCATGCTGGAGTGTTCATAAACATCCAATCAGAAATGGGGGAGAGCAGCTAATGGATAATTCAAGAGTTGCTGGTGCTGGACGACAAAAGTGGTGAGGAATGCTCCTCATGACTGAGTCTCGAAAGCCAGGTAGGAGGTATATTTATGAGTTGTGGTGTAGTAAAAAAAAAAAAAGGTCACTGTCTTATACATACAAGCACTTATATATAAGGCAAATATTTGAGGCGTGATGCAATTATGCTCAGCCCTTGCAGTGACCCTTCTACTCTCCCCTTCTAGTCTGCACGGCTGCTGTCCTTCCAGAGGCCTCTGTGGAGGATGCTCTCCCTGCCCTTGGCATAGCCTGTGTTGTAAAACCTGTACAACCCACCTCTACTGGGAAGCAGTAAGTCTCCCAGCCACACTAACCACAGACTTTGGATCATATTAAATACTTGTTTGCTCTTTTTTAGGCAGAGTTTGTCTTTGCCTGGCCATGTCCACAGGAAATAATTAGATCTCAGCGCTTGATGTGTCCATTGGGAATATCAGTGCCCTTGGTTAGGGCCCCCCTCTCAATTCCCAGCTGTTTGTGGCGAGTGGCTTTGTCTGACTTTTTACTAGCCTGAGCAGCTTGAGGTCCAGGCTTCTCACAAAATTGCTGAGGCCCTGCTTTGCTTGCCTCATTGACTAACAGATGTTGTCCAGTGTAGAGCATGTGCTAGTTCCTGTAACTTCTCATCATATTGAAAATTCTGCCTTCTTGAACCTTGGCTGTCCCTTTTCCCCACTTTTAGTTTTTAAAACATGTGGTGTAACAATAAGGAAAGGGAGTGAAGCCCAGGTGACATCCTTATGTTCTTTGGGCTCAATTGTTCTTCCATCAGTTACACTAGCTTTACACTAGTATAACATCTTTGGTAGCTTACAACCTAGCCTGGGCTTCAAAAGAGCTAGGTTCTAATCTTGGCTCTGCCACTGGCCTGCTGAGTGACCTTGGGCAAATCCCACCCCTCTGTGCCTCAGTTTCCCCATTTATAAAATGGGGGTGAAATAAAGAAATTTTGAGCTACTGACAAAAAATCCCATATAAGTGCTATATGTTATTATTATAACTACCCATCTTCCCCATTTTCCTACCAAAACTGAAACTTAATTGCTCTATTTTAAAACTTGATTGAAATTTTCAATAACCAACCATTTTTGACACATACATTTTCATTCTGGAAGAGCCAGGTTCATCCAGCTTTATCAAGTGTTATTTTCATTCTAAGATATGCTGTATATACATTGCCTAATACTATCATATATTTGGTTTGACTGAATAGATCAGTCTCTGCTATGAGTGTCCCGAAATTATTCAGTCAATTCAGATGCCAGGTGCACAGCCTTATATTTGAGCCCAGAATCGTACTCCATGTCACTTGAAATATAACAATCTGTTTGTAGTCCACAATGAATACAGTTGCACACAGCTAGCTGTGAAAAGTAATGCAATAAGAGCTCATTAGCGTTTCATTGTTAAAAAGCTGGGAGAGTAAATGGCTAAACGGAATATTGCAGTAAGGTCCTCCAGAAGAAACAAAGTTTGCAATATTTTGCTTCTGTTATTGTGACAGAGGCAAGAATGAACCTCTCTAATGGGGAAGGGAGTGGGAAAGTCCCACAAAGTCCATTGAAATCATGGCAATGAGACTAATGCTTGAAGTTAAGAACGTTTCAGTGCTTTGCTGGATCAGGGCCCAGGAGACCTATACTACTCTCACGGGAGCCAATAGTAAAACCCCAAACAATTTCAATGCAAGCAAGATCTGGCCCTAAAACTATATTATCCTACTATAAACAGGCAATAAAGGTTAGATTATGCTGCAAGATAATCAATTTCATGATTCCCTTGGGAAAACTCCTGTGTATAAATGAACAGGGAAATCATCTATTTGATTAGCTTTGGTGGTCAGCCTCTGAGGCAACACAAGTGATTGTTCATTCTCCATAATTTGAGATGTCCGCATACTGCAGTGCGACTTCACCAATCCACATACCCTGTAATTCACATGCTGCCGTCAGCAGCTGCTCATCACCTCTCAGCCAAGATTTACTAGCTGAGTGCACTGGCAATGTTTCATATTGCTAAGACTTTGTTACTTCTACACAGTCTACCTCAGTGCATTTAGTAGGATACTATGAAGGGTCATAAATAATCAGGCATAAGTTACACTCATCAAATAAGATGATTAAGGTACATTTTGTGATGCAACATCGCCTATGTTTTTGTTCTTTTGCTTACTCAGGGATAGATGGTCACTTTGTAAAATGCCCAGAGGAAGAGGCAGTGGGTTGCGGAACTGCCCCAGGAGCAGTGTGAGATGCAGGTTGTGATTTGAGAATCACTATCTAACTCCCTGTCTTCTCCTCCCCTGCGCTCTGGGGAGGAAGTAAACTGCATTGCTCCTATACCAAGCGTACATCACCCGCCACAACTGCATAGCTACACCATCTGATGCGTTGAAGCCAAGTCTTGACCCAGTCCTTGCCATACCCTCCCACCTGTCTGTTGGAGGGAAGTGGAAGTGAGAAAGAGCCTGTGTTCCCCCCCCCCCCATGCTGCAACCCACAGTACAGGTAGCTCAACGGATAGAGTACAACTGGTTGTGCTGTACACCCGCTCACTTCCTTGCACAAGTGCCTATGGGCAGTGAAGATCTAACCCCAGTGATTTGTAACTTCCCATCATCTGTAGCAAGTGCAAATTAGCCAGATTCTAATATAGCTACTGAAGTTCTCTGACAACATCTGCTCAGTGTGCGGCGGTAGTCAAAAAGCTAGGAGAATGTTAGGAACCGTTAGGAGAGGGATAGATAATAAAACAAAATATATCATAATGCCACTATATAAATACATGGTAGTCCCACAGTTTATATACTGCATGCAGTTCTGGTCACCTCGTCTCAAAAAAAGATATATTAGAATTGGAAAAGGTACAGAGAAGGGCAACAAAAGTGATTAGGGGCTATCTGAGGAGAGATTAAAAAGACTGGGACTGTTCAGCTTAGAAAAGAGATGATGAAGGGGGCTTATGATAGAGGCCTATACAGTCATGACTGGTGTGGAGAAAGTGAAGAGGGAAATGTTATTTATCCCCTCACAGAACACAAGAACTAGCGGTCACCTGATGAAATTAAAAGGCAGCAGGTTTAAAAAAACAAAAGGAAGTGCTTCTCCCCACAACACACAGTCATCCTGGGGAACTCATTGCCAGGGAATGACAAAGTATAATGCATTCAGAAAAGAATAGGTAAATTCATGGAGGATAGATCCATCAATGACTATTAGCCAAGACGGTCAGGGATGCAGCCCCAGGCTCCAGGTGTCCCTAAACCTCCAACTGCCAGAAGCATCTGGCACTGCCACTGTCAGGGACAAGATACGGAGCAAATGGACCATTAATATGATCTAACATGGCCGTTTTTATGTATGTGGCTGTGGTGTCCCAAAACAAGTAGTTTTTATTTAGTTTCACTTGAGATCTGTAAAGGATACAGTGAAAGTTCAACGGCTTCTACAAGCCAAGGAGAATGTGGGGAAAAGTTCTGTCCGTATGGTTCAATGAACAGGACTTTCTTAATCATTTCAATTGATTCAGGATATTATTTCCAAGAATCAGTCATAGCTCTTCAGGCCAAGAAAGAGTCAGAGGGAAGGGAAAATT
Organism: Lepidochelys olivacea; assembly: GCF_965140295.1. Taxonomy (NCBI): domain Eukaryota; kingdom Metazoa; phylum Chordata; order Testudines; family Cheloniidae; genus Lepidochelys; species Lepidochelys olivacea. The sequence goes on along the minus strand of NC_140411.1, from coordinate 34,873,648 downwards.
TGACCAAGCATTTAATAAAAAATAAAATACTAAACAACAATACAAATGTAGCCTGCTGTTGTCTTAGTTCCCAAAATGATCACTCACTACACTGATGGGAAAGCCAGAAAACCACTTCTCATGCTCATGTTGCCTCTATAATTATACGATGACAAGTCCAAAACACAGGACCAAGTTCATCCCTGGTGTAACTCTATAGCAACCAATGGAATTACACTAGCAATTAATTTGACCTAAAAATATTATGGTGTCTTTTGCTCGGTCCTTATGATCACAGCTTTTCATCTGTTTTGGGGAAAATAACTCTTCTATTCAAAGTGGATGATATGGTCCTGACCTGGTTCTGATGTAGTTCTCTGAACTTATTCAATGTCTCCTTTACAAATAAGTGCCAGACTCACTGAAGTATTCCAAAAAATTAATCTGTGTTGGTTTACAAATATGACAACAGACAGCTATATAGTGTTCTTATAAAATCTCCAATCATTTATCAGATGTTACAGATACAGACAGACTCCAATATGAAGTCCTCAATCCCAAATATCAGAAATGCAAACAGCGACTATAACTTTCCATATTTGTTTAATTTTGTTAACAAAGTAAAGGATAGCTTAAAAATCTGTTACCTATATCTAAAAGGGCAGACTACATTTCCATGTAATAATTATGAGTGAATTCCTCCTAGTACCACATCATGGCCTATCCTGTGCATAAGGTGTTGTTTAAATATAAAACTTATTTTTCTTAAAGTTCGGTAAGGTACATAATAGGTATCTGTGTAATAAGTAGTGAACTGATCCTATGTTTTGGATCTTGCCCTAAATTTTGCCTGTAGAAAAACAACAGGATTGGACACTAAGTGTTTTAATTGCAAGTTGGCATTTTCCATCCATGACTAACTTAAAATAACAAAACAATATACATAATGAGATGAGGTATTGTGCAATGGTATGAAAAAACAGATCTCAGGCTTGTGCAAATGTTCATTCTATTTTATTGTCGGTATTAACTTTTGCCCTGGAGGCATAAAAATATGAGACTAGTAAGTATTTTAAAAATAAACATTGCAGCTTATCATCTGGTAATCAAATAGAAAATGATTTTTTTAAAATCTTTATTTCAGCTAGTGTTAAGTACTGTACATATAAAACTAACTGTAGTGTATTGGCATGAATGTCTTATTGTATTGGATTTCAGAGTTTATCATTTCTAGCATATGTTATTTATTGCCTTTGTAACAGAACTGTGGGTCATTGGCTGTGGGGAGTGAACCTGGTACCTCTGGATCTTGAGGCATGAGCCGCTGTTGAATGAGTTAAAAGACTTCCACCTGTTACCTATAGGAAACACATTTATCAACTCCTGTATATCTGAGCTACAGCTCGAGGTGGACAGAGTGCCACACTGAGTGGGTGTGGTTTATATCTTTAGGATCTATCATGTTTACAGCTATTCAAGGCAGAAGTTGAAGTAAATAGATCTCAAGTTTTAAATATGTTCATACGTAGTGTGGGTTGATATGCAGTGGTAAACAGCTGCTGTGCCATCTCAAAGCTGGCCCTGTTGCATTGGTGAAGGAAATTATTCTTTTGTTGTTTATAATCTTTGAAGTTCTTTTGGGATCTTTTGGAATGAATTATGTTGTATGTGAGATATTGTTATTATTTCACATCTAGCATTTCATATTAACTTGTTTGCTAATAGGCAGCAAATATTTCCTCAAAGAAGTACAAATTCTCCCTCTCCAGTGCAAAAATTAAACTTCAAGATAAGCAGCAGGTATTCCCTTGCGCACTTTTATTGGCCTAATTATTAGGTGCTGTCTGAGTTTGATGCCAGAATATGACTCATGTTTTGTTCATTAAGCTTCATCCATCATTTTTGTGACATTACAATACAAGAGGGTGAGTCCTGAGACAGCTAAGATTACAAATGCATTTACCTTTCCATACCCGCTATGAGCCACAGTCTCCTTCACCCACCCATTTTACCTCCTCACTGAGTTTAATTGCTTCATATTTCTAACCTACCGCCTACTCGCGACTAGTCCTTCTTTACTCAGGCTTTAGTTGTACAACACAGTAAAACTTGACACCATTACAGTCCTCACCAGCATGGAAAAGTTTTGGAGTTGCTTGGATAAGCATTTAACTTCCTTCTTTTCCCACTCACATTAATTACAAACCAGGCACAATGTATGTAACTAAGGAAAATTAGTCCTCAGGAAGGCCCATACTTTTTTCTAAGGGAAACTCCCCTTTTAGTTTTAATGCACTCCTCCAACAGGAATCCCAGTTGCAGCATAAATAATTTGCTTCACTCTGGCCAGCCTTACAATTTGTGGGACCTTTAGCAATTGGAATTGGGGCAAAGGAAGAAGTGAAATTTCAGGAACAAACTATCAAGCCATGGATTGCTTCTCCATCTAGTTATATTGCTGGGAAAAAAATAACAGCTGCTTGCCTGTCTTTGGTTAAGGCCAGTCATATCCTTAATAAGGTTCCAACACAAACTTACTTCTTTTACTTTACCACACACTGTAATGTTTGGATTACAGTGTTTGGATTTATGGCCAAACCTTGGCTCCTGACAGAAACCTAACAGCAGGAAAGGCCTCTCTGCTCTCCATTCACATTCATTTTGGAGACAGCCTAGAATGAGAGGAGGCAACTCCCATGGAAATCTATGGGTCAAATGCAGCAGTGACATAAATGTCACTGTAAATTGCATATAAATTGACCAGAAAATGGATGTAAAGTGGCAAAGTAGCATAACATACAGCAAAACAAGATAAGAATATGCTCTTTTCCTTTGACATGTGCATCCACTAAATTCACCCACATATTACACACTGAATGCCAAATTGATGCAACTGACCAATCTGAGAAAAGGCAACAGACTGATCAAATCAAACCAGTGCCGTGTAAATGACGCATTCAACATTTGAGACTGAGATCCAATCTTTGACTACTCTATGAAAACAAATGGAGGAGGGCCCAATTCTGCTCTCTGTTACATTAGTGTAAATCCAGCCTAACTCCATAGGCTTTAGATCCTTTCACTACAGATGGACTCTTTCTCAGACCCCTCCAACAGTACTCTTGTCTTTCTCACCCATTCCTGAGCACTCTATCATCCTCCCAAGCCCATGGTGCATGTGCCTCTCCACTGTTCTACCTCTGATTCGCTGCTTCATCTTGGACCAACTTGCTCATGGTGCCCAGATCCAAGGATACTGCCTTACTGTGCCCCTGAGAACAAGCTCCTTCCAGTATGAGGGGAAAACAGATGTTTGAAAAATGCATCTTTGTACATTTTTCAAAATATTGCCCTATTTAGTACTTTTCTCATGTAAAACATGGCTCTTCTCTACTTTTGCTATGCTTTAGAGAATATTGTTTATAAACACTGTATTAAGTAATGATGCATATATGAGAAAAGTTTCTTGCAACCCCCTCCCCCATAAAAAAATAGTCTCATCAGAACTTCCCATGTAAGGGCTTGATGCTGCAAAGATTTATACACCTCAGAAATTTAACTCATGCGAGTGGCCATGTGACTCCAAAAGCTGAAGCTTTAAGAAAAACACTGAACATCACAAGACTTGCTATAAAATCACGAGAGTTGGCAACACTGATTGGAACACGACTACCATTGCATAGGTGTGAGATGCATAGAGGTGTAAGGGGATGCACAGAGGGCATTAGGAGGAATGCCATCCCTTTCCTTAACGTGATGAGGAGATGTGGAAGAACACATTAATCCTTCATAAAAAGATGAGGAAAACTATGAAGCTATCCATTGTGGTTACTGTTCAACTTGCATAGCTGGTCAGTGCTTCGGCTGTGATTGGAAATTAGGTAACTATTAGATTAGACTGGAAGGGCTGATAACTGTTCTGTTATTTATTTTATTTGCAGAGCCCCCACAGCATGCCAGGTGCCTTATAGACATCTGTGAGACCAGGTCCCTGCCCTGAAGAATCGGAATGGACACATTACAAACAAAAGAGGGGATGGGTGAGTAAGGGCTAGGTGAAGAAACGGAAAAGTTAAGCACCCGTGTTGTCAGTTCTACAATTTTTCAAATTTGTTAATGTTTTTCTTTTCAATAGGAGCCTGATCTTGTGATTTGCTGAGAATCCACCACCCCTTTCAGAGCGGACAGCGCCCTTGCAACTGGTAGTCAGACTCTAAGAGTATGTCTACGCTGCAATAAAAGTCCCGTGTCACAGAGTGGCTGGCTAACCTCAGCTGAGTATGGCTCACTGGGCAAAAAATGGCTGTATAGACATTTGGACTTGGGCTGGAGCCCAAGCTCTGAAGCCTTGCGAAGGGGAGGGTCTCAGAGCTTGGGCTCCAGCATGAGAACATAAGAGCGGCCATACTGGGTCAGACCAAAGGTCCATCTAGCCCGGTATCCTGTCTTTCGACAGGGGCCAAAGCCAGGTGCCCCAGAGGGAATGAACAGAACAGGTAATCATCAAGCGATCCATTCCCTGTCACCCATTCCCAGCTTCTGGCAAACAGAGGCTAGGGACACCATCCCTGCCTATCCTGGAAAATGTCAGAAACCCCACTGATTGAGAGGTGTAAAGCTTGTCAGGGAAAAGCACTTGAAATCAAATTGTGGGGAACAATCCTTCATTAATCGGGCATGTCTGGAGGTTGGTAAATCTCAGGAATTAAGAAAGTTTGACAGTGTGCCCACAAGAAGAGAGAATTCCCCAAGCACACACACTCATCCCTGAGAAGTGCATTGTCTCCAAGGCAAGAATCAGATTCTGTGTGTGAAAGGGACATATATGGCAAAGGAGAACAAGAATACACTGTATAAAGAATCTAGCTATAGGTGTTTAAAGCCACTACATTTCTTTTCATTTGTTGTCATAATTCAGGTGCATAACAACATTGTTGTTTCCAAGATGCTAAGACAATAATGGGCCAGAGTTTAATCAATTTATCCCAGTGTAAATTCAGTGTAGCTCCTTTGACTTCAATGGAGTTGTACTAGGGTGTAAGTGAGACAAGAATCAGGCTCAGCAGCTTTTTCACCAGTACCAATCATAAGGATTTTCACAAAATAACATACACACTTCAAAGTGAAAACAGGTTTCTCTAATAAACATTTTATTTTGTAATTGGAATCCAAATGACACATTAAGCTTTAATGCAAATTCATTTCATTTTCCTTCATGTGGGTCCATAGTTAGTCATTTTTCATTAGAAGAAATCTTAACTGCTTCTGGCAAGCTGTGCCCTCCTCCAAACCCAGATATTTGTGATGAACTCAGGCCATGTAGGAGTGATGAACTCAGGCCATGTAGGAGTAACCAACTTCACTGTGTGTTACGCATCCTCCCCAGTGTCCGTTCCAAAGAATATATGGATTGTTACAAATATCAGCTGTGGGAATTAGACATTTAGCTCAAGTTGTCGCAGCCCATGCTTCTAGTTCTGGAAGTCCCAGCAGTTCCTGGTAGTGATCAAGATGGTCATCACTACATTAGAATTTAACTACCTTCTCTACCTATCCCAGCCCCCACAGTATACGACAATTCAGATTAACGGATAGAAGACTCTGGTTGCACTTTACCATACGTACCCAGTATTCAGAAACTTGAAACATTATAGGATATGTGGAAATATTGATGTAAGCAAGTCAAATATATTAACTAGAATAGAAGTGGTTAACTCTACAAACAACCAGCTGCTGTTGTTGGAAGACGTGGCCGATGCAATTAGTGACTGGTAAAGGAGAGCTGCAGCACAAAAGTTCATAGCAGCGTAACATACAGTAAAATGGATCATGTGCCTGAAGACTGGGAGATGAGGAAATGTTCTCCATATTTTTCCTAGCAGTGTTTGCCCATATATTGTCAAATATATATAGGTGTTTAAAAATATGTAGAATCAAGAATCAAGTCTAAAATGGTTGTCTCCTAGTTGCTTTCTTCACTTTCTGCAATGAAGTTTGACCCTTGTTTAACATGAAACCATTTTGCACGTCAACAGTTTGTTTTTGTGCTTTTGGGCTATTATTTATTACTAGCTGCAGAAATGGTGATTCACTGAAAAATATCAGCTTTGAAATGTTTGTGAAAGGTATGCAACACCTTCCTCTCTCTTTTTCCAGAGAACAGGACAAGGAAGTTCCGCGCATTATTTGTCTTCCCATTCTTTAATAAACCACAAGTATTGTCTAAGTTTGAGATCAGAGCTTGACTCACAGTATTCAGGTGACTCACAGGGCCTTGTACTGAATTTTATCAGTTCATAAGAGATTAGATTTAGTTCACTTCAATCATAGAAAGCATAAAATTAATTGATCCTGTACAACTGTACACATAAGCTGCATGCAACACAAATGCTTGTTTTGGGTCTCACAGGCAGTTTGTTACTTTTATTGACTTGGTACTGACTTGTAGTCTGAATCCCCTAATGAAAGAATTAGAGAAGGGCCAACTTAAATACTAGATCCAAATTACTACCAAATGTTCAGCTTCTTACAAGTAGCATTTTGAAGATAGTATCAAATAGTCATTTCATCACCTGAAACTTTTTTCTCCCTTTCCATATTCCTGTTTCTAAGCATATTGATCACTACTGTGCATTGCATGTGGTTCAAGTGGAAGGAACCTATATGTTTTTTCTTTTCCGTATTGAGTCGCCATCATGGGGACATCTGGTTGGAACTAGGCAGGTGGCAAGGAGAGCTCATATAGTGATTTGATGTGGAAGACCAGTGCTAATAGACATTACTTTGTTAGACTTATTGGCTGGAGGATTGGACTGCAAAGAACATTTTGCCCTAATTTGTTTTAGAAATGTTATAAATAGGCTTGGAAGGATTAGATTTTTATCAGTAAATGTCAATAAACATCAATTTCACCACACACATAAACAGACGAAAAAATATTTCAATTGATAATAACTGAAATTTACAAATAGACAAAGTAAGAAAAAATGCTCCTTGATAACTTCTTAGAGTTTTATTTAAGGATATCTACCTTGTATATTTTGACCTGTGGTGTTGACAGTTTGTGTTTTAATGGTTATAAAGCTTTAACTTACTGAATCTGAACAACTACTGTCATTAAATAATTGTCTGCCCCCGCATAATTTTCCACAATTGTAAACATTTAAATCAATAAAAAAATTAAAAAAGGTTAACAGTTAATATTGACATTGTCCATCAAAATTATAAAACAATACAAATTCTGCCAAGCCTAGTTATGAACAGGGAATACAATTGCCAGCTGTTTGGGATTGCAAGTTTGCCAACGTATTCACTGAGCCAGTTCTTGTCACTGAGCTTTCAGCTAACTTTCTCTGAGGCCTTGATCAAGTCGTTTGGGCTCACATTTTCAAAAGTGCTCTGTAATTTTGGGTGTCTCAGTTTCGGGGCCTGATTTCAGGCCAGAGTTTTAAAGGTATTTATGGTGCTTAAAGATGCAAATAGGCTCCTGATGGTATTTACAAAAGTATCAGCACCTAAACTACTCAGTGATTTCAAATGGAGTTGGGGGTGTTAGCTTCTCTGAGACTCAGACCCTAACTGTGTAACGCTGGACAGCCATAAATTAATGCACCCAAAATAAAGGCCACTTTTGAAATTTTGGGCCTTACTCTCACTACCTCAGGTTTCCAAATTTTACGTTTTTCTCTATTATATGAATCATCACTTAATTAGCTGACTGGGCTGTCTGAAGATTATTTAATGCTTGTAAAGCCCTTTGAAGCTGTAAGACCCTTTATAAGTGCTAAGTACTAGCATTTTTTCCCACTGTTTTGTTACTAACAACATTTCTAAGAAGGAAACAAACATTTCCATGTTGCTTACCGGGTGGCCACTGAACCATATATCCTATAAATTGAGTCATTGACAGTTTACTTTGTCACAAATGGTTTTTTTGGAGTCTCAGCTTTGAGCATGAAATTTAGCATTTCTTCCTGTTATTTATTCTTTTCCTGCCAGAGATAATGATGACACACTGTAGTTAGAATTGCCCAACAAGGTAAAACAATCCTTGTGTTTGGAAATTGCATGGAGAAAGCTGCATTCTTGGTGTTCAGTTCTTCCTTTCCTGCTCAGGTTATTCTTGTATTGTATACTTTACAATTTGAATAGACATCTGTTTTTTTTTTAAAGTGGTGCTCTCTCTATTAGTCGTCTAGTCTTCTAAGGCAACGTTTTCAAGTGTGTCTAAGTGACATGGGAACATAAGTCCCATTCTGAAAAGCAACTTAGGGCCAGAGTTTTAAAGGTATTTATAGTGCCTAAAGATGCAAATAGGCTCCTGATGGTATTTACAAAAGCATCGGAGCAAGTTATATGACTAACTCCCATAGATTTCAATGTGAGTTAGGCACCTAACCTGCTCAGGTGCTTTTGTAAATCCTGCTGGGTGCCAGTCTGGATCTGTAGGCACCTAAACACATTTGAAAATCTGCCCCTTAGGCACTTAGGCACCTAAGTGTCATTGAAAGTCAATGAGACCTTGGTTCCTAAATACCTAAGTCACTTTTGAAAATGTGACTATTAAATGCTTTTGAAATCTTTGTCCCTAAAATTATGAATTTGCTACCATTTGGACAAGCGACTGGCCCACATCAACCCCCTGCCCCCCCAACCTTGAACACCTTCAAATATTGTGTGTGGGGGGGAATAGCATCTGAATTTACATCTAGATCCTAATTTCATGGCTGACCTCTATTTCTATAATGATCTCAATTGCAGATCCCCAGAAACTCTAGAGATTTGAAACTAGGATCCAGATCTAAATGTTGCAGTTTGGTTTCATCTCTATTACATACACTAGATCTCGTCAAACTATTTATTACAAATACCATTGTTTACAAATTTAGCCCCTTTTTTGGAGAGTGATGCTACAAACTATATCAGGGGTCGACAACCTTTCAGAAGTGGTGTGCCGAGTCTTCATTTATTCACTCTAATTTAAGGTTTTGCGTGCCAGTAATACATGTTAACGTTTTTAGAAGGTCTCTTTCTATGTGTATAATATATAAGTAAACTATTGTTGTATATAAAGTAAATAAGGCTTTTAAAATGTTTAAGAAGCTTCATTTAAAATTAAATTAAAATACAGAGCCCTCCGGACCCGTGGCCAGGACCCAGGCAGTGTGAGTGCCATTGAAAATCACTTGCGTGCTGCCTTTGGCACGTGTGCCATAGGTTGCCTTCCCCTGAACTACATCAAACTACTAAAGGAAACAAACTCTGACTGCACTGCGGCTATAAGTCTGTTCGAAACTCCCCGTCGCATCCCAGTCAAAAAAGGTGTGAGACATGGTTTCACCGAAACTCTTCACAGTCTGCCTCCAAATGGTAATGAGGCAGATGAACTGGAAGGGTAGAATCAGCATCAACAGAGAGCAGTTAAACCACCTCAGATTCGCGGACAATATTGTGCTGATTGCCAAAAACACTACCAAACTACAGAAAATGCTGCGAGAACTCGACCCAAAAAGCAGCAAAGTTGGACTGAAACTTAACTGCTCCAAAACAAAATGTATGTGGTCTGAAACCTTGCCAAAAGCCCAAATAATAGTAAATGGAGAACAAATAGAAGAAGTTGAGCAATACGCCTATTTGGGCCAAGAAATTAACATGTACCACGATCAGGAAGGTAAACTCTTGCAAAGAAAGAAAGCAGGTTCGTGCACATTCAGTTCCGTCAAGGATGTCCTCCAATGAAAAATCAACAAGGCAACACGTGCCAACCTCTTCAACTCAACAGTACTGCCGGCAATGTTGTATGGCAGCGAAACCTGGGCATTGATGAAGATAGAGGAGCAACAACTGTCTGTCACAGAGAGTGTGATGGAAAGAAGAATTCTGGGGATTTAAATCCATGACCGAGTCCCCAAAGAAGTGATCAGACTACAGAGTGGAGTGCAGGATGTTGTTGTTGAAACCAGGTACAATAAAATGCGATGGACCAGGCATATAGCTAGGCACACTGACAATTGATGGACTGCAACTGTTCCCAAGTGGTACTCACGGGAACTGAAATTACTACTCGGCTGACCTCCAAAGAGATGTGAAGATTTTATCATAAAAAGGCATGGCCACACATAGAGACGGAAGGGCAGGATAAGAGAAGAATGGAAGACATTTTGTAATTGATGGAATCTATATGAGGGCTGAAGGACCGATGGATCAAGGTGATCAAGCTGAATCATTTGCAAACCATGCTAGATATTCTTAAAAATGTTTCAGTGTGTCACAAAATAGTACAAATGAGTAATTTCAAACTGAGATCCACTGTTGCCAATAGAACTACTCATTGTGCATATGTTGAAGCACATGCCTAAGTCTTTCCTGTACTGAGGCCTATGTGTCTTTTAGAAGCTATTTATTGCAGTGTTTTACTGTCTGTGGCACAGGTCTGGTCACTTCAGTCATATGGTTTTGTTTCTCATCCCTGATTGGATGACTGGCATATTATAAATGGGGAAATAAAGAGCAGTGAATAATGGCTGACAAATAATGCACTTCCATTATGGATAATCATTTGTGCTGGAAGTCATGGAACTCTTGGAGTTCATGAGCGTTTTGGTGGATCCTGGGAAGTGACAAATAACCTGATTCCAATTAACGATAGCAAACTGAACTAGATGCTTTTATCCACAAAAGAATGACCAAGTCCAGCTTTTTAAAGCTTTAATTATTTAATCTGCACTGTCTGCCTTTTCTCCTGTACAGATCCCTGCACCAACAATAATCCTTTGTGTGCTCTGGGCAGGGTGTGTCATTAAAATTAACAATCAGTGTCAGAGATGTTCAGTGGTCCTGTGTGAAATTGGTGTCCGTCCTCATCTAAATACACACCACAATGTAACTCTAAATGGTTTCCTGGGTCAGTCAGCAGAGAGACCAAAGAAGATCTGTGAACTGGGACTTTAATATCTTTTTACCGTAGAGGTGGTCTCTCCGGTTTAGAATGAGGTACTCTGTGTGTGCTTACTATTGTCACTCACTGCTTGTGTTACACCACTTTTGTAGAAAATAAGCTACCTTCCTTGAGACAGAGCCCTGAAGGAAAAAGAGAGATTACACTGTTTTTAACTTTTAAACCATAGGCTTTGACTGTTTGTAAAAGAATGTGATACAGACCATTTGTGTCCTTGAATTAGAGGGAGGATGTACCAGTATCATGTGGCTAGGAGATGAGTCAAATGCTCAATATTTTTCATTATAAAAGACTATTTCATGATAAAAAGGTGCTCAACACTATTCGGTAATCAGACATGAGGAAGATGTCTGTTTCGTTGCCCTCCTATTCCGTTGCCTGGCACATTGTTTGCCATTGCCAATTCCTAGAATGGCAATATTAGAAACTGATGCCATCATGGATAGTGACCTAGACTCTGCAGAGGTATCTAGCTCATCTAACCCACAAAGCTCCCTTTAATCCAGACGTTGTGCAGAAAAGAAGCTTCGACTCCTTGGCATGTCGACTCCAGCATATGCAGTCACTCTTTGGCCAGGAGATAACTGGCTGGCTGGATTCAGAAACTTTAGATCTCATGAAACAACCAAGATGTGGTGTCCCTGATGTGGCAGAATACAACTTTTTCCCCAGGAAAATCAAATGGCTGACTTATAACTTGACATACAGCTAAAAGGAGTCTGCAATATTTTGCATTTCCCCCCTTGTAGTTCTCTGTTTTTGTTGGGCAATATTTTCCACGGATTTCTATAGCGCTTCAAGAAAAAAAGGGTCTCTTGCTCCCCTGCTGCTGCTGGTATTGCTAAAAATCAACGCTATATAATTTGTGTGCATATATTTACTATATAGCTATAATAATCCAGAAATATTTAAAGGTCTTTGTAGATAATCATCTCAGCATGAGGTTTCAGTGCAATGCTGTAGCAAAAAGGACTAATGTCATCCTGGGATATATAAAAAAGGAATATCAAGTAGAAGTAGGGAAGTGATCTTGCCTCTGTATACTACATTGGTAAGACCACCATTAGAATACTATATCCAGTTCTCCACACTTCAAGAGGGATGTGGAAATACTGGAGAGAGTTTAAAGGAGGGCCACAAAAATGGTCCAGGGACTGGAAAACAAGCCATAAAATGTGAGGCTTAAGGAGCTCAATCTATCCAGCTTATTGAAGAGAAGTCTGAGAAATGACTTAATCACTGTGTATAGGTACATAACACATGGAAAGATATCTGAAGGTGGAAGACTTTTCAGCCTTACAGAACAAGGCATAAGTGGGTGGAAATTGAAGTTCAACAAATTCAAAACTAGATCCAGAAGTCCTTTCTGGCATTTCAGATCATGACATCTGTGCTTAAAATCTCTCAGGTTATCCTTTTCTTGGGCCAGATCTTTCTTCTCTCTTTCTTCATAGTCATTCAGAGTGTCTAATGCTGCAAAATCAGGTTCAAAAAGTTTTTTACTTATCTGTAATGGAAATTCACTCCTGTTTGTTCACTACATGCAAGAGTCCCTTTGAAGCCCATTGGTCTCAGTTTACATCATGCATTAGTATTATTTATTGTATTATGGTAGCTCCAAAAGGTGCCAAGTGAGTTCAGGGCCCCATTGTACTAGGTGCTGTACATACATATATTAAAATACAGTATTGTTATTATTGACCGAGTCCAAGCACAAAAACGTGTAATAGGTTTTGGTTAAGGTGATGAAGTTGGGCAAACTTTAGAGATGGGGGAATCATTTTTAGATGGTAAATATTGCCAGATTAATTCAATTTGGGCTTCTTTGGGTTGAAAATGTCAAAGTTGACTTTGTAGTATTCGGATTGCTAAAATTGTCTTTGATACATAGGTATTGTATTTACAGAGTAAAACTGACTTTAATTTTAAAAAGGTTAGGGGAGCTGAAAGACCACCCCATTAAGATTGTCAAAGAATTGCATGTGATGCACATTATTTGGCCTACTCACAGAGTAAGGTTCTAATTACTTTGAGCAAGGATAGCAGAATTGGACCTTCTGTTACTGGAAAGCAGTGTGGACTAATTTATTGCATAGACACGACACTTTTTCCTCCAGACAGGAGGAGAGGGAAATAGATGTATATAAGTGTCTAACTGGAACTGTTCACCACTTTTCATTCAGAAATTTTTTATTAATAGCTATTTTGCAGCAACAAAATTTTCACAGAAACTCTATTTTCCTTAAAATTTGAGGGGGGGGGGGTGTTTGTTAACAAAACTAAAAGGTTTTGGTTTTCATCATTGTGATGCTGTTTATTTTTTGCAAATCTTCCCTCTCCCTACTCCCTGAATGTTTTTCTCCAAAAAGCTCTATTTCTAACATTTAACTATGTCTGAAATTTTAATAGTCTTGTTGTTAAACTATATCACAGCTGATTTTAATTAGTCAGTACTTACTTCATCAGCCTTGAACACGTTTAATAAATAATTTTGCTATGAAACAAAACAAAGAGACAGCAAAGGTTTTATTGTACTTGTAAACATTCCTTGCAGTGTGACCTTTATTCAGGACATTGCATTTTACACTTTAGGACAAGCATCTGAAAAATTGCGAGGCTGTGCATCTCACTCATTTCAAATAGTCTGCCATGAGTAGACAGAAAGGTTTTCTAACCCATGCATGTGCTAATGAACAAAATTGTGAATTACACTCCTGATCTGACCCAGGAAGAGGTGGATTAAGCAATCCAGGAGGCATTCAAAGTCTGGACTGATGTGACTCCTCTTAACTTCTTCAGACTCTCCTTCGGCACTACTGACATCATGATCTCTTTTGGAACAAAAGGTGACTGAGGGAAGTAGCTATTAGTGTTTTAAAATTCTATGGGCTACATTCTGTTTTGATTTACACCCTGCACCACTCCAGAGTGGTTTGACCTGGTTACATGCCAGGTTAGAACTTGGTTTCTTGCATTAATCTCATCAGCTGTTTTATGGGGCATTTAACATTCTGTTTGCTTTACAGAGCATGGTGACTTTTCCCCTTTTGATGGACCTTTCAGTCAACAGGCTCATGCTTTCCCACCCGGAGAAAACTTTGGAGGAGATATCCACTTTGATGACGATGAAACCTGGACTAATGATACCAGAATGTTAATAACTATTCAATATTACTATTTATAATACAATAACAACCAGAGGCTCCAGTCAGAACTGGGACCTCATTGTGCTATACGCTGTGTAAATACAGTCCTTGTCTCAAGAGCTTCTGATCTAGTAATAACATCTTACATTTTATAAAGCATTTTCTGTTTTAAAGCACTTTACAAACTCTGTGGGCCAAATCTTGCAACTTTCAATGACTTGGGCCCTGTATTGTGATGTGCTAATGGCTGCCTTTAATGTATCATGTGCTCTCAAGGAGTCAGTGGGGATAGAGGTTGATTAACATTTTGTGAGTCTGGGTCCTTTAATGGAAGTATTGGGTGCCTGGGTGTTGACATACTGAGCAACAATCTGGTCACCCCATCTCAAAAAAGATATATTGGAATTGGAAAAAGTTCAGAAAAGGGCAACAAAAATTATTAGGGGTATGGAATGGCTTCCATATGAGGAGAGATTAATAAGACTGGGACTTTTCAGCTTGGAAAAGAGATGACTAAGGGGGATATGATAGAGGTCTATGAAATCATGACTGGTGAAGAGAAAGTAAATAAGGAAGTTTTATTTACTCCTTCTCATAAAACAAGAACTAGGGCTCACCAAATGAAGTTAATAGGCAGCAGGTTTAAAACAAACAAAAGAAAGTATTTCTTCACACAATGCATAGTTAACCTGTGGAACTCTTTGCCAGAGGATGTTGTGAAGACCAAGACTATAACAGGGTCCAAAAAATAACTAGATAAATTCATGCAGGAAAGGTCCATCAATGACAATTATCCAGGATGGGCAGGGATGGTGTCCCTAGCCTCTGTTTTCCAGATGCTGGGAATGAGCAACAGGGGATGGATCACTTGATTACCTGTACTGTTCATTCCCTCTGGGGCACCTGGCATTAGTCACTGTTGGAAGACTGGATACTGGGCTAGATGAAACTTTGATCTGACCCAGTGTGGCCATTTTTATGTTCTTATGTTCTGTTGGGTCTGTTAATTCAGTGTTCTGATGTGCACTGCACTGGTGCTGCCTGGTCTCCTGGAGAAATGGCGTAAGAAAGAAAGAAAGAAAGAAAGAAAGAAAGAAAGAAAGAAAGAAAGAAAGAAAGAAAGAAAGAAAGAAAAAGAGCAGCATAAATATCCCAATAAGGAGAAAGTGAGGAAGCTGCCAGGACCCCCTTTCAGGGAATCTTGGAGAGAGCCCATCTAGGAGCACAGAGGAGAGTGGAGGTCATTTATGTGCCAATTAAAGGGAGAGTTTTTGTTCATGGGTCCATTATGAAAAAGGGAGTGGTTCAGCATGGGTGTATGTGTGCTTTGATGGGAGGGTCTGGGACACACATCTAATTCAGTGAAAGCCGGTGACCCTGCCAGCCACTTTTGTAGTATAGACTGTAAACTGAATTGCTTTGGCTAATTCTGATATGGCTTTGCTGTCTTGCAGCCTTTAACCTGTTTATAGTTGCTGCCCATGAGATTGGCCATGCTTTGGGACTAGACCACTCCAGCAATCCCAAAGCTCTAATGTACCCTCTTTACACCTACACTGGAACTAGGGACTTTGGTTTTCCTGAAGATGATGTGGAAGGCATCCAAGCTCTTTATGGTATTGTGCAAAAGTTAACTAGCATTTCTGAGGAAGCTCATGTCGTTTTTGCAGTTTCTGTCATGTCTGCCTAACAACATTATTCCAAACTATTTCTCTTTGGCACTTTAACCTCCCCAACTAATCCTGCTTATAAGCAGATGGTCTTTATCACAGAAGTGGAACAGAGGTAATGTTCCACTGGGCAAGAGGTAATGGCTTAGTGAACAATGTTTGCAGGTCTAGAAGAAAGAACTGTGAATGCCAAAGCCCCAGAGACATGTGATCCAAACTTCTCAGCAGATGCCATTACAGAGATACATGGGGAGAAAGTAATCTTTAAGGACATGTAAGTAATGTGACGAAATTCATCCCTACCATTTGCATTTCATTTCACAGCTATCCGCTTCGTTACTTTTAAGGCCACAAAACAGGAGATGGTGAGCACATCCTACTGAGGAACCATGTGGGGAACAAAGCTTTCCAGACTTTATCCCCAGAGTACTGCTATTTTATTATTTCACCTATGTACCTATGGGCTTTTTGTGTTGAGTGTAAAAGAAGAGGGGGAAGGAAGAATGAAGAAAAAGTAAATTTTTATTGATAATGTTATTTACATATAGCAGAATCCATTAACTGCACTAACACTATCGTGTCGGTGTGCATGGCGCTTTATAGCATTCGATTAAGATGGCCCTGTGCAAAATGCGTGAATCGTTATCTATTTATTTATTTGTATAATGGGAGCACCTAGAGGCCTTAATCAGACTGACCTATTCAGAATCAGCATTAGTTGAAATCTGGCCTGCATTTGTAAATCAGAACCTTTTACTTTTCATGAATTGTTCACCAAAAACTAGGTGCCAAATTTGGCCCCAACTGGAGAGCTACTGATACACTAGGGCTGTTGTGCATCAAGGAATTCTGAGTTTGAACTTTGTTTACTAGGAGAAGTCACATGAGGAAGGTCACATGACATTCTCTCAGTGTGGCCACCATTCCTGCTTCTGGTTCAGGATGAACCAGCAAACCCAGTGCGAACATGCAAGAACTCATTGAACCTTGTCTCGCAATGACATTCAAGCCTGGGAAAACTAGGTTCATTCACACCCAAACTTTATAAGCTTCAGAGCCAACAAACCCATTTAGACAAGTACATGAATGGTCATAAAATAGTCACAAAGCTCTCATGAACAGAACTTGGAAATGTTCTCACAGTGCTAGTTATTGTCATTCCATAGGACATTCCTTACTCTTAACCTATCCCTGGCGTCATCTTAGTAATTCCTAGCACCAAGCTCCTTTGCGTTCTCTGCATATGTCTTCCATTATCTTTTCCCTCTTTAATCTGAAGATCATTTACATAAATCAATGAATATCAGTATAAGTATATATTTTTGCTTTTTAAATTAGATTTTTCTGGCATCAAACCTCTCAGATGACAGGAGAAAATGCAATGGTTATTAATTCAGTTTGCCCAGATCTTCCAAACCAGATTGATGCAGCTTATGAACACCCGAGCAAGGATCTTGTGTTGATGTTTAGAGGTAAGTAACTTATCCATTGCCTTCAGACTAGAACTCTATTTTATTTTAGTTCTTATATTGCATTCATGTAACCATCCAAAGTGTAAATGTGGCCATTCAGAGCAGGGACTATCTCTGTGTTAAATATTTGTACAGTTCCTAGCACAGTGGTCCATGACTGAAGGTTAGGTGCTACATAAAAAACAACAAATAATAACCATATGAATGATTTGTCCAATGCTTGGGTATCTCCTTGGATGTGTATAGTCCTTCTTGACTTGGAAAATTAGCTATGTCATTTGTATACAAATGATCAATAACTGATTTTCAAGATGTGAAGGATTGAGCTTTTGAAAAAGTAAATAAAGATTCAACATAATTCCTCACTATTATAGAAAAATATCAAATACTTATTTGTATGCCACCTGTGATAAAGATCATCTCTGCAGGCTGAAAACATTCACTCTACAGGCAGCATTAGGAGTTTTCTTAAGTCCTCATTTGGGCAATAATTTACCAGTAATTAAAATCCTAAATGGTAAGTTTATTACTGTCTTGTAGTTTTTTCATTGAAAACTTAATGCATCAGATTTTCTGTGAGAATTTCTATTTCTTTCTTCCTAAAATGTTTGTTTGAAGAGATTTTACAATGGAGTTGAAAGTTTTCTTTTAAAAATAGCAGCTGAACATACAAAATAACTGTGGTTGGCAAACAAAAACCAGGGCTCGAACCATTCTATTTTCTTTACGTAAATGCTTTAACAAAATATTGTTCTTGTTTCTCAGAATTCCTAAAAACAAACATTTACAGTCACCCTCACCTCAATGGCTACTTTTTTCCAGCTTTCTTTTTTTTCTTTTTTTTTTTTTTTTTGAAGGACAGCCTGTCGTCTTCAATCTGCACTGATGATAGCCTTAATTTTCAATGTTAGTGTGATTCAGGAGAATCTTTTGACGTTATCCTGAATTACTTGTGCATCTCACAGCTCCCACTGAAGTCAATAGCAGGTTTTGGCTCTGCAAGGAATGAAGGACAAGACACCAGGAATGTGGTTTAATTAGGCCACAACTTTATTAAGTTACACACCTGGGAACTACCAGCAATAACTCATCCAGTGCAGGTTATCCTTCCTTCTGTCATCTGTACCACCTGGGGGAGGGCTGTCATCAGCTTCCTCCCCCTCCACATAATTAATCTGGTCCCACAACACCGCTGGCACCCCAACACGCTCATACAAGGGGAGTGGGGAGGGAAGAGGTTTGTCTCCTTGCTGTACCTGACATTATGAGGCCCTACCCCATCCCCCACCTTCTTTAGGAGATGCCTTTTCCCAATCCACTTCCAATTCTGGTTTATCAGGGAATCAGGCTTACTACTGAACAAGCACCTGCACTGGGCGCCTGCTAAGTTGCAACAAATGAATTTTACAACCTTACCCTACCCATCATGTCTGTTCCTGTGCTGCTCATAGGAAGGTGTGAAAACCCACATTGCCTAGGCCAGTCTGAAAGTGTGAGAAAAATTCCTTCCCAGTCCTGAAAAGGTGACTAGCAGAATACCCATAGCAAAGCCCAAAGCTCCAGTCCTAAGGGACATGAGTGGGACAGGAACATTTCTTCTCAGCACAGAATGGCACCCTGACCCAGTGGCCTATAAACTCTCCTGTTGTGTGTGTGGGAGCCAATGGGATTTCTATGCACCCTTCTGTCCAACCAGTCAGGCACAGAGTCTCCTTACTCCACCCCTCAAACCCACAAGTAGTGCTGAGTGCCCACAAAGAGAGGAGGAAAAAAGGAGGGTGCAATCCTTAAAAGGGCCAAAGGTTTTCTTTCTCCTGCTGGTCCAGACAAAGCCTTCTCTGAAACTACAGGAGCAATGGGTAGGGGTAGAGGAATTCTATTACCTTGAATAAACTGCTGTCCTAATTCAGACCACAATCCTGAAAACACTAAACACTGGCTTAAATTGAGACAAGTGCAAGCTCAGCTCTTTTAATACAAAGAATTTGCCAAAAGTAGACTGACAAGATCCCACAGGATTGTGTCCTTAATCTATTTTTGGCAACTCCTTCATATTAAAATAGGTGAGTTTATATTTTTACAAAGACCACTTGAATCCTTGGTACCATCTGAATGCATCCCATCAAGAGGAGTTCATGGCCATAGTGCCTGAGTTTGGTTTGAGAAAGGACAGAATCACGTGCCACCCTGGCAGGATTCTCTCAGTTGCTCAGATTCTGCAATAGTGTGTGTGATATAAAAACTTAGATGGGATAGAAAAGTGTAGGGGTTGCTCTTGCTGCTCACCTCTGCTTTTTTGAAAATTCCCCTATTGATTTGGTATCACTAAATGTATAGTTTTCAGAGTAACAGCCGTGTGAGTCTGTATTCGCAAAAAGAACAGGAGGACTTGTGGCACCTTAGAGACTAACCAATTTATTTGAGCATGAGCTTTCGTGAGCTACAGCTCACTTCATCGGATGCATGTAGCTATAGCTCACGAAAGCTTATGCTCAAATAAATTGGTTAGTCTCTAAGGTGCCACAAGTCCTCCTTTTCTTTTTGTAAATGTATAGTGTTTTTCCTTCCATAAATACTTCATGCAGGAAAGAAATTTTGGGCTCAAAAAGGACATGTCATACTTTAGGGCTACCCCAGGAAACTTTATGAACTTGGATTTCCAAGAACTCTCCAGAAGGTAGATGCTGCATTTCATGATACAAAGGCTGGAAAGACCAAGTTTTTTGCAGGAGACAAGTACTGGAGATATAATATTGGTGGGACATAAAGAAGTTGGGTAACCTGCTTGTGTTGTCAATTCAATCCAAATATTTGGGTTCACCAAGGTTAGTGCTGGCTCTATATTTAATATCTCTATTTTAGAGTTTGGGAGGTGTAGAATCCATAGACTTGGAGATCAAAGTCCTCAATTTATCCACAGAACAGATACAGGACAGGCATTAGATGTGCAAGCTTTTCCCTTCCTTCCCACTAATATGTCTCCACCCTGAGCTGTCTCAGCTTAAAATAACTATTGAATCACCATAAATTGGATAATCTGTTTCAATTTGTTTTTTCCTGTTCATTTTTATTACAGCTGTGATGAACGTCATTCTATGGAAAATGGTTATCCAAAAGTAATAGCGAAAGATTTCCCAGGAACTGAAAATAAAATTGATGCAGCATACTGAGAAAATGGTAAATTTTAATGCTAGTAAAAATGCTTTGCCCTAATGGTTGGATGTGCCCATCGACTGACATACAGAAATTAGTGCATTAAAACATAACAAGATCTAATTATGTAAAAGAGGCCTGGTGCTACCAACATAGTGTTGAAATAGATTTTTGTATAATGTAAATATTAGAAGTCTTTAAAATAGAAATATAATGTGTTAGAAAGCTCAAAACCAATGTGGAAAATTAAGTTGTGTACTATTACTGCAGCCTCTGGCTTTTCCTTGTCCTTTTTTTTTTTTTAAATACTATAAACCAAACCAATTCCTTCCCATTTCAAAGAAGGGTGATCTGAGGTTGGCTGGACTACAAAGTGGCTGTTTTACAATATTGTGATAGCCAGAGAGATCACTGGATATTTTGTAGCTACATTGTTCAAAGTAGCAAAGTGATAATATTTCTACCTTCTTAAAGAATAAGTAACATGATGGCTGTGATGATTCTTAAACTGATTTTCTTTTCTTGTAGGTTCCATCTATTTCTTCCATGGATCAAAGCAATTTGAATATAGCATCTGTCATAAGCGTGTTCTTCGTACTTTGAGTGCAAACTGAATAGTGTGCTGTTAACCCACATCTCAGTCTGTGGGCACGACAAGTGAGGCAGTCGAACTTGTCAGACTACTAGTCCTATGGGTTCTAGTTCTTAATGACATAGTCTACATGTATGTACTGTGATTGCCATTAAAAAGTCAACAATTGCCAAGAGATACCACATAGTTAGCACAATACATTCACTGCTGAAGCAAAATAGAAACTATAGTAGCTCAGAATCTAGAATGGGACAGGAATTTTTTGATGAACTGTTTTCCTGTTTTAAAAAAAAAGGTCAAATTGTCAAAACCAAAACTGTTTAAGGAAAAAAAGTCAGTTTTGATGAATTTCTCAACTCAAATTTGTTTTTCAAAAAGTTTCAAAATTGTTGAATCAGCCTGTTTTGACATTTTCAGAATGAAAAGTTCTGGTGTCCCAGCTCAAAACAACTTCTTGTGTTGAACTGTGAATTAATCATAGTAAAAAAAAAAATAACTTGTACAAAAACAAAAAATGGCCAAAATAAAAATGAAACATTTTGAAATGATTGAAACAAAACATTTTGATTGATCCAAACTGAAATGTTTATGGTTTGTCAATGTGCAAAAATTTTGGAGATTGAATTTTTGTCCTGATTCATGATGGGAACATTTTTTGAAATCTTAAATGTTTTCCAGGGACAGGAAAACCGTTTCCTAACCAGCTCTATTAGATACCACTGACAACTGTCTGCAAGTGAAATGAGGATGCAGTGGTTAGACCAGGACACTAGAACCCAAGTGTCCTTGGTTCTATTCCCAACTTTCCTTGGCTCTGGTGCTGCAACTGGATTCCCATAAGTGGGTGGAGCCCCACTAAAATGACACAGATGCAGCTGTTTGCCTGTATAATTTCAGTTGCAAGAGCACGGCCCTTATGTGTGACCTGGGGCAGGCTACTTAACTGCTCCATACTTACTTTTACTGAGCTGCAAAATAGGCCTTTTACTACTTTCCTATCTTACAGGGATGTTAAGAAGAAAAGTGTTACTGGATGTGGTGAGCTAGCCCTAAGTATTAGAGATGTTTCTATTTTAAAGTTAACTTGCTATAGCAGAGGTTGACAAAGTGGCCTATTCACTTCTATTTGTTTTTCTAAAGTTCACTGTTTGCCAGCTTAGGGTCACATAAAAAAAACGAAGAAAAATATGCCTTATAATGCTATTTTGGGCACTGAAGTTTTGGAATAAATCAAAATATGACACAGCTTCAATTATTTTCATTTGTTTAACTTGTTTTGAAACCATTTTCTTGGCATGGTCTTTGCTTTTGAATGATTAGCACTTCAGTGCTTGTTTGGGGTTAATCAATCCCACCATCTCTCTTCTCTATGTCTTTCTGGGGGAAAAAAAGATTCTTAGTGAAAACTCCTACCTCTCAGCTTCCTGGAAAATGACCATCAATTCCACTTACCTTACATATGACCCCAAAATACGAGAATTTCAGAAACTGTTGTTAGCATATTGGTTGTTAGCACACTGTTCAGCAATTTGGCAGACTCGCAACACTTGCAAAATCATAGAATCACAGAAGTGTAGGACTGGAAGGGACCTCAATAAGTCACCGAGTCCAGTCCCCTGCACTTAAGTAAAACTAGACCATTCCTGACAGGTGTTTGTCTAGGTAACAGTCTGTGCTGGTGTGTTTGTACTGGGTGAAATTTACCTGTGTGCAAAGGATCAGCACAAGGCTTATGGCCCACTCAATTCCCACCTTAAGCTTTATTTCACAGCCCTCTACACAGGATGTTTTTAACATAAATAGTGGTGTCATCTGTGATCAGCTGAACCCGTGTGGATAGCATTTTATACTTCACATTGTCAGGCCGCTTTGGTATCACTGCAAATAATTGCCAGTTGGAAACACCAACGCCTAACAGCATGCTTTACTGCTGTGTCAGGTTAAGGAACTGACTGGGACTTAGGAGAGCTGGGTTCAATTCCCAGCTCTGTCATGGAATTTCTCTCTCATCTTAAGTCACATGATCTCTCTATGACTCACTTCCAGTTCCTCCAATCCCTTGTCTGCCTTTTCTATTTAGATAGTGTTTTCCCATTAGTGTCTAGCAAAAGAGGCCTGCACCTCTGTTGGGGCCTTGAGCAGTGAGGGTAATAGAAATAATGATAGTAATACATTCCATGCCTGCATTCCTTGTATGTCCAAAATTCCCTAATGAAAACAACTGGGTGTGCGCAGAATGCAGGATTCAGCCCATGGCCTGCACGTAAGGTGGCTATTATAAATGATCTTTCATGAATCAACTTCTTTTTTAATGTTCTGAGAAATTTTTGCTTAGTGTTTGTGATAAAATAATTACATACTCAAACAACCTTTCAGCCTATCCCTTTTCTTTGGTGTGTCTTTCTACCCACAAGCAAAGTTTCTCTTCATTTGTGGATGTTGCCTTTAAATAGAAAAGGACCAACATTTATTATGCAGAATCTTCTGTTGGGTGGATAGTTTTTCTTATTTGTTTTAATATTTAAAGTTAAAAAAGATACCACCTTTCCTTCTATATTTAACTTTATACCTTTTAATACATGTCTGAATAAGGTAAGGTGTTTGCCTAGAAAAAAAATCATTCCCACTGTAATTTTTTTCTACAAATAAAATGTCTGTGCCTTTGGGCTGTGAGGCCTCAGGGCAATTATTGAAAAGGCCCCCAAAACAGAGTCTTTAGAAGAGTGCTTTCATTATGGACTTCAAGGTACTCAGGAGCCTGTAACTTTAAAACACTCATTAAATCATAGAAATTAGAGATGGAAGAGGACTTTTTGGCTATCTAGTCCATCCTCTTGCTAGTGCAGGGCAGTCCTTGACAGTATAGTTACTGGTGTTTTGACTAGTCTCACCTTAAATATCCGAAGTTCAGGGCTTCAAACCATTTCCTTGGGGGAATATTACTACAGTCTAACACTGTTCCCTTTTCTTAATTTTGTCCATTTGTCCCTAAATAATTACTCTCCCTCCTATGTTTATAACCTTCAAATGTTTGTAGGTGGTTATCCATCCTCACCTTTAAGCATCACTTAGCCAATCTATACTTATTGTAATAACTCTATGATAGGGTGACCAGATGTCCTGATTTTATAGGGACAGTCCCAATATTCGGGGCTTTGTCTTATGCAGGTGCCTATTACCCCCCACCTCCTGTCCCGATTTTTTACATTTGCTATCTCATCACCCTTCTCTATGACCACCTAGGAATTTGCCGGTGTCACGATGTTGCACACCATGGCCACTCAGAACTTCACTATGACAATGAGCATAGACATTGTAGCCTCCTATGCCAAAAGCACAGGCTTCTACCCAGTGCTTGATCTGTGCCACGGCTTGCGTGAGCTGAGCCCTGGCACCTCTAGGTTTGGCAGTTCATAGTCCCAGCACCTCTAGGCTTGCCATGTCACTTAAGAAAGTAAAAAAATTGCTTGAGCCCCGGCAACTCTTTCATTACAAATTAAGCACTGCTCCTATCACCTGAGCAAGAAAAGAGTTGATATTAGCAGCATAGAGCCTAAGACACACAGTGGGCCAATTCTAATTCCAGCCTGTAGCGGGCAGTGGTGCACAAACACTCCAGCTGTTCTATTACATACTCCCTTAGTTAGAGGAAGCTAATTTCAGAGCATCTGGGATTCACAGGAGTTTAAATTATTTCTGGATACTAACACGTATCTTTGAGACTGCTTAGGACTCAGATTTGCTGCTGTTTCACACAGGAGTGATGCTCAGGACTTCACAACAACAGTTGGGGTTGAATTTAGTAAAAGGTTACTTTGGAAGGTTATTTTAAGCACTACAAGGCAGATACTCAGGTGGGGTTAATTGTCAGAGCTCTTCTGATGTCAGTGGAGTTATGCAGATAATACTAACTGAGGATCTGCCACTACCACTTAATCCAGTTAAAAGCAATACCACATATGTCAGTAATGCAATATTGAGATTGACTGACCCAGGGTGGGGGTTTTTTAGAGGGAAGAAGGTAGGAGATGTTTAAATCATTATTGCATCCATTATTAGAAAGATTGTATGCCAGAATTTACAATGTTATTACCTGTGATTTGGTCTATTCATTGAGTTGCCAGCTATACGATATGTGGCCTGAATGTGAATGCAGCAATGACCTGAAATGCATCAGGGTAGGGTGAGGAGTAGGGGCTGGGCAGAGCACCAGAACTGAGCTGCCAGTAACAGCCAGGTGAGAAGGGGCAGAAGAGAGGGGATGAGCAAAGCAACAGAACTTAGCTACTCATTGCTGATGTTGATGCACGAGAGGAAAAGAAACTAGTGTAACTGTCACAACCCAGAGGGAGTTTGCAGATGCTGCAGTTAGAAAAATTATCTTTTTAGTGGCAAACTGAATGAGTTTGACAAGGAATGAATGCAACACAAGAATGTGAAACCCCACAATCCTATTATGTCAAAGTTCCTTCTTAGCGTAGAACTGTATTTTAAGAAGAGATAAGAATTTACTGTCCTACTATCACAGTATCTGAGTGCATGTGGAAGGATCTAAAGGTGGACTGGATAACACTCACCTGCTAACTGGGGCGTGTAACTAGAGATCCATGGAGTGGTGATGATGCTGGTATCCCTCACCTTCCCCTCACCTGTGGGTGATGGGAGGGGGAAGAAAGGGAGGGGAATTTGGCTCCTCTTGATTTCCCTATTTCCCTTCCCCCTCCCTCCCTGGGACAGGGTTTAGCTTTAACTGGGTCTGAGCTCTGAGCCTGTCCCACCTGTTCCCATTGCAACTGGATGACTGGGGTCAGGACAGACTGACCCACTGGCTGCCATTTCCAGAGGCAGGGAGAGGAAGCAGAGGTTGTTTCTGCCCACTGCTCGCTTGTAGCCATTTTAGCTTTGTTCCAGCATCAGCCTTTCACACCCTTATTTCTGGAGTTCTTGGGCTGCTGGGGACTATACTGAACACCAGATTTTATGGAGGGTCTGAAAGGGATTTTTTTTCCCATATGGGAAAATTGAGAAATGACTGGGATTTTTTTCACCTTCCATCTGGCATCTTGGACATCCGGGTTAGGGATTTACATTACATTTGTCACAATGTTGGCAAACTCCAGTGCGGTTGGTGCGTTAAGAAAGGGTCAGATGTGAGGTCTCTGTAACCCAATGGGCTCAGAGCACAACACTGCATGATAAGAGGGTAAACCTTCATGGCT
The DNA here is from genome assembly GCF_965140295.1 of Lepidochelys olivacea. Lineage (NCBI taxonomy): Eukaryota > Metazoa > Chordata > Testudines > Cheloniidae > Lepidochelys > Lepidochelys olivacea. The sequence continues at coordinate 34,847,460 of NC_140411.1, read as the reverse complement.
TACCTCTCCTAGCTCCAGCATGGAGGAGGGGAATAGGTTGGGACTCTGATTGCCTGTCAGGGCAGGCCTGGACATGTAGAAGGGGAATTGCACTCAGACCCTCCTAAGATTTGTAGAACCCAGGGCCCAGCTAAATTCCACATTAGAACAGCCCTGCTGGGTAGTCCAGGGAGGTGTTTCTCATTGGCTAATAGTTTAGAAAAACAGAGGCCTCCACATTAAACCATACTCTGGTATATGTGTTTCATCACTTCAGTACCAACATCAGCATATTAGAAAGGGAAAATCCTGCATCTGTAGGCGAATGGACAAGATGATTTAATAGGGGTTTTCCATCTCTAATTTCTCTGACTATATTTAGCACTGGCTCAAACTTGCAGTTAAATTAGAAACTTGGCCAAATAATCCAGTGCAAAATTCCACTCACTTTCATCTATTTTTGCGATTTGTCATCACTTGATAAAACATTATTTGTCATTTGGGCAACTGGCTGAAATTTTACTCATTTAGCTTCACTGGCTCCTGTTTCATCAATAGGCTGAATTATGCTGAGATGTGTTGCGTTGTATAAAGCTGGGTGAGGTCTCTGATGAAAGATCAGATTAAATGAAAGTGGTGGGTAAATTTCAACACTGACAGAACCTTGATCTGACTTACAGGCCAGTAGGAATGTAATGTGATGTGGACAGAATCAGTGATGGTAGCCAGTCTGTATTTTCCAAAGTGCAGAATGAGCTTAGATTGAGTTGACTTTATAGAGAGAAGGAGTAGCCTCAAATTCAAAAATACTGTAGCATTCACTGCTGCCATATTACCAGTTTCACTACATCTTGTGCTGTGTAAATTATCATAATCACATGCTTCTATCATGCTTTGTACACAAACAGAATCTACCTATCTAGACTTTTACACAGCCCACATGACAGTAGTAACTGTGTGCCTAATGGACCTATGATGGTATCCCATTTAAATTATATTATTGTTTTTAAGGGAAGTCAGATTCCATGAACTGGCCATTTTACAGGCTCATATTTGCCTTTGATCAAATACTTCTCAAAGGCCAGCATTTTCAAAAGTGAATACTGATTTTCAGTTGCTGTGTTTTCAGGTACATCTCAGCTCGGTAGCCAAAACCTGAGTCATCCAAATCCATTTCTGAAAATGTGTCTGTAAATGATTCTGATCTGTACTGAGACCCACTACTATCACGATTCCAGCAGCAAAATTGTTGTTAGAGTTTTAGACTAAAAATGAAAACAAACAAACAAACCCAAAAACAGGAACATGTTAGTAATATAATATACTCCACATTGTTGTTGTCTTATGAATCAAGATGGTAAGTTTGCAAAACAATTGATGTGCTAATGAATTACTATAGACATTAAAATTATGCAATTATTTTACTTTAAGACAATCCATCTGTTCACAGAGCTTTTCATATAGTGTCGCTTTGTCTGATAAAATAAAAGGAAAGTAATTATCCTATCAAAGACGAAAAAGTAGGTCAGTGTAAGTTATTGCAAAATAAAGAAATAATGCTGAGTTGCTTCTACACAAAAATTCCCACAGCATCTGTAAATATGCTGAGAGCATGTTTATATAAAGATATAGTTTCTAAGCCCTTAGTGGGACCACAGATGCCCAAACCAGGACTTCTTGGAATGAAGAAATAAACCAGCTGTGTAAGCATCTTTACTTTGCAATGACAAGGATGTTCTAATTTGTCCACAAGAGATGACTCACCAGTTTAGGTCTATAAAAGTAAAGGTATTTACACTCTAAAAAATCAGAGTTTCAGAACCCAAGAATTCAGCACGATGCATCCAAGCCTTGCAGCTGCCTTCCTTTTCTTGCTGGGCTTGTCATGCTGTTTGACACTGCCTATTCCCCATGAAGACAGCGATGAATTCACAACGGAAGACCTTCAGTTTGCAGAGGTACAGTATAAAATCAATCTTCACATATTAAGGTCGGCTGTTTGATTGCCTTTGTTCTTTGGAAACTGGAAATAATATTTTTTTCCCCTAGCGCTATCTAAAGACACATTACAACCTACGTTCCAATCCTGCTGGCATAAGGAAGAAGAATGCCAACTCAGTGGCAGCCAAACTTCGAGAAATGCAGTCTTTTTTTGGGCTGGAGGTGACTGGCATATTAGATGAAGAAACATATGAGCTGATGCAACAGCCAAGATGTGGTGTCCCCGATGTGGGGGAATACAACTTTTTCCCTAGAAAACTAAAGTGGTCAAAAAATAATTTAACATACAGGTAAAATTATAACATTTAGTGTTATTGTTTCTTATTTTCAAGTTATCCTGCTATATAGGTGTTCAACAGCCATTATGTCGTATATTAGGTTGACAAGCTCAGCAAGAACAAAGGGTAGTTCAGACTTTGTAAAAATCTCATGTTGCAGTTTTAAAATCTATATGGCCCTGATCCAAAGCTCATGGAACTCAATGTGAGTCTTACCATTAACTTTAGTGGGCTTTGGATCAGGCCCTATCTAAATTTCTTTAATGAACTCAGTTATCAGTCAGCCTGGCTAGCTCCGTTGGTAGAGTATGAGACTCTTAATCTCATTGTTGTGGGTTCAAGCCCCATGTTGGGCATTTGATTGTGCTGCGGGAGGGATAGCTCAGTGGTTTGAGCATTGGCCTGCTAAACCCAGGGTTGTGAGCTCAATCCTTGAGGGGGCTGTTTAGGGATCTGGGGTAAAAATGGGGGATTGGTCATGCTTTGAGCGGGGGATTGGACTAGATGGCTTTCCGAGGTCCCTTCCAATCCTGATATTCTGTGGTCACAATATGATACAATGGTGCCATTAAAAATAGCCCTCTCTCTTTCTTATCAATATTTGCAGGAAACCAAAGAGTGATAAGAAAGAGAGAGGGCTATTTTCCCTATGTATTAAATATGGATATAAGTGGTATCTCTGATAATGCTATGTAGCAAACTGTTAACAAACATTGTTTTGTAATGGTGACCGTTGTATCTCTTCAATGTCTCCTTGATCATGTATTGTCTCTCCAGAATGGTCAGGTGCATGAGATATTTCATATCTCTTCAAAATATTTTTAGTAAAATATACTGAATAAAGTCCCATATTATCTATACAAAATATCTTAATAAAGAACAAACTTTTTGTTTTCTGGGGTTTTTCTAGTGCGTATAATAATGGCAAAAAACCCCCAAAAAACAAAAAACACACCCCAAATCCCAAACTGTTAGGTCATTATCTTTCTGAATGATACTGATAGATGGAAATGTACATTTTTATTTCTGGAGTACTGTACATTAGTAATCCAATTCTTTCTTCTGAGGTAAGTGCACTTTAGGGATAGCTTTTGAGAAATGACTGTCTCCCAGTCAAAAGTAGGTTTTCATGGAGGTACATTGCAAAATTCCTTGGACCTGCAGAAAAGTTAATTGAAGATATTTTATCTGATTGATAGAATTGTGAATTACACTCGAGATCTGACACGTGCTGAAGTGGACAGAGCATTCAAAAAAGCATTCAAGGTTTGGTCTGAAGTGACACCACTGAACTTTACTAGAATTCGCAGTGGCACTGCTGATATCATGATTTCCTTTGGAACTAAAGGTAACAGAGAAAGTTTACTTTTTGGCAGTTTAATTATATTTTCACCTGTTTAAAGATGAGATGTAAATGCTGTCGGTATTTTAAATATTGCTTTGTAGAACATGGTGACTTTTATCCCTTTGATGGACCTTCTGGATTACTGGCTCATGCTTTTCCTCCTGGACCAAATTATGGAGGAGATGCCCATTTTGACGATGATGAAACCTGGTCAACTGATTCCAGAGGTAACCTGTTCAAAAGATCATTTTAACTAGAGCTGGGTGCACTATTTGTTTCAAATAATATTGGCTATGAATTTTGTCCTTTTTGGATAGCAAATCATTCACAATCTCATCCTGATTTCATCAAATGTATTTGCTATTCAGAATATTTGCCAGATACTTTGGATGGATAATTTTCACCCTATATGTTGTTTGTAAACGGTTTGCTTTGACTGTTCTGTAGTTGTTTTTTATTATTCATGTTGCGTGATTGGTTACTGAAGTCACAGGGAGCTGTTTTTAATCCCAGATTGTAGATAGGAGTATGGTACACGTCTTGCATGAATTATGGACAAAACAATTATTTGTGTTAAAATTTGAAATTTGTAACTCTCTTCTAGAATACCTGTCAGTTGTCTGAATACACCAGAATAATGAATCACATGATCCATGAACCCAGAGAAACAAGGCAGTTTGGGTTTTTTACTATTCAAATATCTCATTGTTTCACTTGCAATTTGAGGGTGTCCAGCTTGGATCTCAGACAGATGGTGTTACCCCGCAGTAGAGCCAGTGGGAGTTGTAGATACTTACCATATCTGAAAATCAGGCCACTTTTATGAAGTTTGAAAATATTTGCCCTTGTCTGCACAAGGAGCCATTTTTGAAAAATGGATCCAATTGTCACTAAGTTTTTTTCAACTGCGGACACTGTTTTTCAGCACTGTGTCATCTAGCTTTGTTGGGAGCAGATTTATTTGATCCAATGCTGGAAATAGCATTGATGGTCAATGGACTACCTACACTAGGGATGGAATCCTGGCAAAACTTCCATTAACTTCATTGGACCAGGATTTCACCCTACAATTTCCAACATTGCTAAGATGATTGAGTTGAACTGGGGTTGGTGATAGTGGGAAATTTTTCAAATACAATTTAGTGTAAGAAAAAACTTAAAGGGCTCAGGCTATTAGGCCATTACTCAAACAAAATTCCCATTGTCTTGAATGAAGACAACAGGATTGGACTGTGTATCTCAGCATCCCCATCTGTAAAATGGAGTTAATAATATTTAGGGTTAATTATTTCATGTATGTTCACTTCTTAGACGATGTAGAGATCTATATAATTGTTTTGTATCTTCAGTGCAAAAAAGACATTGTGAAAGAGGATCAGGCAATAAACTGCATTCAGATACATGTGTATATTGTTTTAACAAGTATTTTTGCGTTTGCTTTGCTTTCTTATAGGATACAACTTGTTTCTTGTGGCTGCCCATGAGTTTGGTCACTCTTTGGGACTTGAGCACTCCAGAGACTCGGGAGCTCTGATGTTCCCTATTTACACCTACACTGGCAACACTGGGTTCTTGCTTCCTGACGATGATGTGCAAGGGATCCAAGCTCTCTATGGTTTGTCTTCCTTTTGCCATTTTATCCATGTATCTTGGAATGTACATGTTGCACTGCAATTTACCTTAGGGTGAACAATCTGCTGTTGTTGTTCCTATTGCTCAATTGCCCTACCATGGTAAATTAAGATAGAAACTCTGGATCCTGGGAACCAGGCCTCAGGGTCAGAAGATACCCACATTTAACACTCAGGTAGAAACTGCAGCAAGCAGTGTCAAGTGCACAGGTGATTGCTGCTGGCTGGTTACCTGCTTTAGTGGACTTAAGGTCCCTGAGCTGTCTCCCATGGGAGGATGATCAAAGACTATGAAGTAGGAGAAACAGAAATGCCCATAGGGGAGACCTTGGGAGGAAGCAATCTTCTCAGAGGCCCTAAAGACATGATGTCAATGGCACCCATTTAGTTTTAGCCGCAAATATCTTTGCAATGTAACTAAACCCCAAAACATAGGGACATGATTTGCCAGAGGAAGAATAAGAAGGGAAAGTGAATATCATTAGTCCAGACAGTTTGTCCTTGATGGTTGTATTCATTCTGGCACTGGTGGACTCTTCAGTGTCCCATTTAGTACATAGTTATCTTACATGGAAGAAGAACAAATGCAGTCAAAGCTAAGTTATAATTTATGGTTACAGGTGCAGGAGACAGAGATCCCAACCCCGAACACCCCAAAACTCCAGAGAAATGTGATGAAAATTTGTCACTTGATGCAATAACAGAACTTCGAGGAGAAATGATGATCTTCAAGGACAGGTTGCAATGTGTGGTTTACCTATATGCTTCTTTTGTTGTACAGGGCCCAGCCAACTCACTACTAGAACTACACTTGGTACAACTGAGAAAAGAAACTGGCCCAAAAACCTTTTTAATTTCCATTTCTTTATCATTTGTTTCTGAAAATATAATTGATTAGATCTTTTTCTATCTTCCAAAAAATCTGCTATCTTTCTCCCTTAGAAGTTAATCTCTTTTTCTAAGCACAACTAAAATAGGTTGTAAAATCAACAGAAATAACTGTAAGGGCCATACAGCATTTCACATTTAAGCAGCCTTTATAACATAAATATGGGCTTGACTCCCTGTCACACTGGTGACAATCAAGAGTTCCTGGAAGTCAATGCAGTTAAATTCATGTGAAACTGGTGTTACTTGGGCTCAGTCTCCACCTGATCAAGCAGACATACTTACTGGTTCATGGGATTGCACTGGATTTTTCTCTAAAATTCAGAGATTATTTAATTTTCTGGGCAAAATTGCACGGCACGCAGCAATCTTACGTGGTGCACTGCCAAGTTAATCTGTAGTTTCTCTTCTTAAGGAAAAAAGGTTGGACAAAATGAAATCAAGACATCGGTTTGTTCTCTTCTGTGAAAGTGTTCACGTTATGAATGAGCTAGGTAGTCTGAACCATCATGGCTCGGAGAAGAAGTGGAGGTCTATAAGATTCTTCTTGAATTAAAATGTGTTCCGCATTGTAGAAAAGACTGAGAACCCAAAATTAGTTAATATTTGTGAAACACTGTGAAAATGATATCATAAAGAAGATGATAAAAAGCCCATTTTCTCTTTCTGACTTAGGTTCTTCTGGCGCCTACATCCTCAGATGGTTGACGCAGAACTGGTGTTAATTAAGTCATTTTGGCCAGAACTTCCAAACAAGATTGATGCTGCCTATGAAAACCCCATGAAAGATCATGTGTTCATATTTAGAGGTAAGCCTTTTGCAAATGGCAGAAAAGTGGAAGTATCTTAATCAGTCTCATTGAATAAAACTACTTAGGGTTAAATCTACAGTCCTCACTCAGACAAACTTCCATTGGTTTCACCCCAGGCAACACTACAAGATCTTCAATGGGCTAGAGAGTACAGAATATAGACTAGAAGGTTAGGTCCTCATCTGGTGTAATAGCTTCACTTTACACCAGGTGAGGATCTGGCCCCATATAATCTAAGTCACATAAAACTAATAATGTCAAATAATAACAATGTAATAATTATTGCTGGGTTTTACTCTTCTAATACCTTTCCATTGATGCTCATAAAAGATTAACATTTTGTCATCATTATTTACAGGCAGGAAATTCTGGGCTCTGAATGGCTATGACATAGTTGAAGGGTACCCTAAAAAAATATATGAATTGGGATTCCCCAGAGAGATGAAAACAATAGATGGGGCTGTCCACATTAAAGACACTGGCAAGACTCTCTTTTTTACTGGAGACAAGTACTGGAGGTAAGTTAGAGATTTATGAGTTCTTATTTTCAATTCTGCCAAGCTTAACTGTGTGCAAAAGGGCCAATTTTTTGTTTATTTGTTTCAGCGTAGACACTTATGGCCTCATAGATCATATGTTTTCTTTCGTTTCAAAGTTTTATAGGGATAGCAGCTCTTTAGAATGTACCATAAAGATTTAAGTAACAAAATTATATAAACACTTAAGATTAAATTATGACATTCAGCACAACCCTGAGAAGAGGGTCGTAAGAATTTATCCCAGGAGAAACTGTAACTCAGATATACCTCTTAGACACAATTCCTTCCCTGCTTCCCTCTTCCTGGATATGTGTGGCACAGGGTTGTAAGTTACTGCTGCCCTAAACAGGCAGCCAATATGACCCACTTTGTTCTAGTTTTCTTGTGCTGGCCAATGAGTTGGGTTTAGAGCCAATGTTCCATCCATCCCCTGACAATTTCTGCCTACCTGCTCCAGTGACAGACATGCAGCACCATCACCCTTATATACCTACGTACAATCCATGTAGAATCTAGCCTTCCAATTCTGTAGTTTATTAACCAACCTTTAAAAATTTACCTTTATTGTTCTTGTACCAGCTGAGGTTGTGTTTCTGGTATAAGGAGGCCTGGAGAATTGAACTTATACTCACCATTTCATTTGGCATAGACAATCTAGCGACTTCCAGCCACTTACAACTTGGGTATCTTTGAACAAGGTACCTAAAGATGATAGGACTTTTGTCAGATTGCAAGCCATGCAGGTTCATTGAATTTGTATTTTTTCCATGTTTAACATAGCTATGATGAAGAAAACCAAGTTATGGAAAAAGGCTACCCCAAACTGATAGAGGAAGAATTCCCAGGAATTGGCAATAGAGTGGATGCAGTCTACCAAAAAAATGGTATTTCTTCCCTTTCATTATTATCATTAAAGTGGTCCAAATTCAGAATTCCCAGCATTTACAAATTTCCTTCCGTCCCAAAGCAAAACAAAAAGTTGAAATTTTCCTGTGAAATGAAATTTCTGAAAAAAATTCATTTTGGAAATTTTGAAACAACCTTATCCCATTCAGTTTAAAAATATTTCATTTTGATCTTATAGAAATGTTAAATTTCAAGTAACATAATCTATGAAAATCAAAGCAATAAAGTTGAAACAAAGAATATTGATCTTATAGAAAGGAAATGTTTAAATGATTTTGTCAAAATTTTCAGTGCAATCAATGTTCTCATGATATTCATTCAACATTTTCTGATAGAAAAGTGTTCCATTTGAAAAGTTTCAGCCAGCTCTAATCACCATGTGTTATTTCCTGATATTTTAAATTGTTTCCTTCCTTTTTGATAAGAACACTTGTCGTTGTACAGTGCTTTATATATATTCAAAAGAGTGAGTTTGGTGGGCAGGTTTTAGGATTTTGTAGGAGGGAAACTCAGAAACGAAGAAAAGGAGTACTTGTGGCACCTTAGAGACTAACAAATTTATTTGAGCATAAGCTGTAGCTCACGAAATCTTATGCTCAAATAAATTTGTTAGTCTCTAAGGTGCCACAAGTCCTCCTTTTCTTTTTGCGAATACAGACTAACACGGCTGCTACTCTGAAACCTGTCAGAAAGGAAGGTGAAGTATCTTTTCCAGAACCACCCAACAGGTCTCTGGTAAAACCTGGGTCAGAACTCAGCGTCAGAACTCTACACAATGTGTCCATGTCTCTGAGACCAGACTATATCGTCTTTAAATAGCATTTGCAAATCAGAGAATTAAATAAATGAGTAACCACATGATTTTCACAGGCATGTGCTATGTACAAGAGAAGAACCAAGTTTCTGAGCATCCCAAATATTGACTGTTGGCACTAATTTAAGAGCCAGAATGAGGCTAATTTGAAAATTTAGCTCAGAGTTTCAAATAGCAAATCATTTTGCTGAATAGACTTAGTCTGAAGACCCAGGATTTCTTTTTATTTGAGTAATACTTTTAACAAATGGCATTAATTTCTGCTTGCAATTCCTTTTAACAAGCCTTTTTCCCCATAGGTTACATCTACTTTTTCAACGGACCACTGCAGTTTCAATATAGCATCTGGAGTAAAAGAATTGTTCGTGTCTTGAAAACTAACTCCATGTTCTGGTGCTAATCGCTTTCTATTTGGGTACCATGCTGCAGGCTGTAGAACAGCCTATAGCAAATGGAAATATTATTGTGGGAATAGGGATTTATAGAGAATGATTCTGTGAACAAACTCTGTTTATCTACCACCAAAGCTATACTGTATATATGGGAACTATATAGCTTATGTCAGTCTGGAACTGAATTAATTTAATAGGCGGAGAGAAGAAAATGATTAGCATTTCAAGGGACATTAGACCATTTAAAATCAATGCAGAACTAACCCAGATCCCCCTGCAAGATGCTGAATGCATCCTGTGAGATCGCAAGTACAAACAATTCCAATAATTTGAGGGCGCTGAGCATCTTGCAAGAGGTTCTTGGTACCTCTTAGGAACAGAGCAATGGTGACTGCTATTTAAGAAATTAGGGCTAATCCTGCAGTCTGTACCTTAGTAAAAAATCCATTAGATCATTTGGGGATTTCATGCATGTAAAGAATGGGTCAGGACAGCAGGACTGACACCAGGAGTGTGGAGACACCAGCTTAAGATATTGGAGCTATAGAATGTGGAAATGTTTTCATACTGGCATGTCCCCATGGAAACCACTGACCATGGCATCTTTACAAGAAACCAGAGTGAGGATGGTGAAACAGCAATGTGCCTAAACTAGGCTCAGAGGAAACCATTAGCCTGAATACACTGTATAAACCAGGAAGAGATGGCAAACACCAAGAGTTATGAGATACTCAGGGAAGGCGGCTGCAATCTAGCACTAATATAGATCAATTGAGAGCACACCAGGCCTGATCCACCCTTGCTGTAAACTGATGCAGCTCCACGGATGTTCACTGGAGTTATGCTGACTTACAACAGTTAGAATCTGTCAATCCACTTCAAAATAATGTTAAAATTATGCCGTTTGGTGTTTTAAGTCAAAGTTTTTCACCCATTTGATATTTATTTCAGTTGTTCCAGTGCCTTATGAGTCCACTGTTTTTTCAGTCAACTCAAACAATGCATGACTATGATTACTTTTCAACTTTAAAAGGTATTAAATAAACTGAATGAATTAAAGTGAATTTTGAGTCTTATTCATTAATATGGACTAGTGCATGCCAAAAAGGCAAAAGAGAACTACAGTAGAACCTCGGTGTTACGAACACCGGTTATGAACTGACCAGTCAAACACACACTTCATTTGGAACTGGAAGTACACAATCAGGCAGCAGAAAAGAGAAAAAAAAAGAAGAAAAAAAAAAGGCAAATACGATACAGTATTCTGTTAAACATAAACTACTAAAAATTCAAGGGAAAGCAGCATTCTTCATAATAAAGTTTAAAATCTGTATTAAGTTGTAAACTTTTGACAGAACAACCATAACGTTTTGTTCGGAGTTATGAATATTTCAGAGTTACAAACAACTTCCATTCCTGACGTGTTTGTAACTCTGAGGTTCTACTATACAGGGTATTTACAAAAGAAATCCAGTAACAGAACTTGGGGTTTTTAATAATAACTTTTTTTACCCATAATTCGATTTTTCAGGAGAATTCTGTTTTCCCGTCAAAATTTATTAAAATAGTTTGCTTTATTCTGCAAAAAAGTATTTAGTGTTGGCCCCAAAATAAGTAGAACAAGAACCAAGTATAAATTACATGACTGCACAGAATATAAGAAATGACAATTACTAGGAAATTACCAGAAGTGAATATAATTTCCTTCTAGCTTGAATGATGAATAAAGAACAAATAACTGATACCAACACTTTACCTTGAGTGGTCCCTTGAAATATGTGTTAACTACTTATGCTAAACAATGTGTTCCACCTTGTATTTAGCTGTGACACTCTGGTTACCTTTCCCAGACCTGAAGAAGAGCTCTCAGTATGCTTGAAAGCTTGTCTCTCTCACCAGTAGAAGTTGGTCCAATAGAAGATATTAGCTCACCCACCTTGTCTCTCTAATATCCTGGGACCAACACAGCTACAACAACACTGCATATAATTTAAAACTCTAGTTATTTTGCCTCTTGTTTAACTGCACTGTTCTTCCTTTAACTTATCCCTTTTCCCCTTATACCACCTGCCTTTCCTCTTTCTAGCTACAGTCCCTTTTTGTTACTCTCCCTACTATTTCTATTTTTCCTGTCCCTCCTGACCTGGACTTTCTCCCCTTCAGCCTCTCCAACGCCACAACTCAGCCGCCAGGGTACCTATCCACTGGCCTCTTTCTGTGTCCCTTCTTTTCTGGTGCCAGTTGCAGGCTCGCTTGCTTCTGGCCTCTTTCTCTCCCAGCACTGTGCAGCTTCTCTCCAGATTCCACCAGCCATTTCCACCACTGGCTTTTGGCCTGCTCACAGCAGCACTTTGAGGGGAGAGGAGAAGCTGCTGATGATATTTTTTTCTTTTCCTCTTTCCCCCCAAAACCATCTCAAGCTCAGCCCGCTTCAACTACATCAGAGTCCTTGGAGTTCTCCAGACCCCTTGCTCCCAGAGCAGATGTTTCAGGCTCTCTAGCTTTTTTAAACACCGCTCCCCCCACACGCATACACATTCTAAACACCATAAGGCTACTGAGTAGCCAAATTATGCTGCTTCCTTCCTTTGCTCTCCTGACCCAACAGCCTCCAGAACAGGTGGGGCATTACAGAAGTGGGAGAGTCTTCATCTCAAGACTGAATGTCTTTCTGGAAGACACAGTGTAGTCAGACACAAGGTATTGGGCTCAATTTAGAGGTAACTGGGTGAAATTCTATGGCCTGTGTTGTACAGGAAGTCACATTAGATGATGTAATGGTCTTTTCTAGCTTTAAAATCTATGAATCTATGAAGAGCAGGCCCTTTTTCCACATACTGGGCCCAATCTTACCAGAATTAAATATGAAAAGAAATGCTTGGGAAAAGAACAAAGTCAAATGCTTAAAGAAAGCACAAGAAAAGATCTGATTGAAGCATGCTAGATGCCAAAAACAAACAAAAAACTCACTTAAAAAACTCAGTCCCCCCCACATAAAGCTGAAATATCGGTAAACCCACTTAGAAAAAGGATATCTAGTTAAATGCTCACAGTAAAGAGCAAACAATTAAGGACAACTCTGTCCCCCTCCCAAGGTCCATAAAAATCACAAATGGGCGTTCATGACTTGAGAGGATCAGAGACAACCATTGCCTCATGTCAACAGCAACCATAGAGTTGTTAGGATAATGAGACGAAAGACTGGCCTAGTGACCTAGCAGCATGCTCTTTACTGCCATGCAGAAGACCTGTGCAGGACATATTGGCACGGAGACACTGAGCTTTATGTTAATGGCATTAATAAGTAGCTTTGATGCATCTTGAGTTGGGACATGAGTTGTGGCCAGGAAGATGACAGGCCCCACTAGTCAAGATGCCACTGAAAAGTCTCAGCTGTTCACCTAACACAAAGGGTTGAGATCATCTTGCTGGAGTCATCACCTCCTATTAGTCCTTTAATGTTCCTTATCTGGGAAAAACACTGACTACTGGACATGATTTAGAAACAGGACCCTAAAAGGAGAACCCCAAAAGTTGCCAAGAGCTAGAGGACAACACCTAATGAGACTGGACAATGCAGCTGTTTAGAAGTGTGAGCAACAAGGGTGATGTCATGGATGGAGTCTGCTGTAGACCACCAGACCAGGGGGATGAGGTGGACAAGGCTTTCTTCCAGAAACTCACGGAAGTTACTAGATCTCAGACCCTGGTTCTCATGGGAGACTTCAATCACCCTGATATCTGCTGGGAGAGCAATACAGTGGTGCACAGACAATCCAGGAAGTTTTTGGAAACTGTAGGGGACAATTTCCTGGTGCAAGTGCTTGAGAAACCAACTAGGGGCAGAGCTCTTTTTGACCTGCTGCTCACAAACCGGGAAGAATTATTAGGGGAAGCAAAAGTGGATGGGAACCTGGAAGGCAGTGACCATGAGATGGTCGAGTTCAGGATCCTGACACAAGGAAGAAAGGAGAGCAGCAGAATATGGACCCTGGACTTCAGAAAAGCAGACTTTGACTCCCTCAGGGAACTGATGGGCAGGATCTCCTGGGAGAATAACATGAGGGGGAAAGGTTTCAGAGTAACAGCCGTGTTAGTCTGTATTCGCAAAAAGAAAAGGAGTACTTGTGGCACCTTAGAGACTAACCAATTTATTTGAGCATGAGCTTTTGTGAGCTACAGCTCACTTCATCGGATGCATACCGTGGAAACTGCAGCAGACTTTATATACACACAGAGATCATAAAACAATACCTCCTCCCACCCCACTGTCCTGCTGGTAATAGCTTATCTAAAGTGATCATCAAGTTGGGCCATTTCCAGCACAAATCCAGGTTTTCTCACCCTCCAGCCCCCCCCCCCACACAAACTCACTCTCCTGCTGGTAATAGCCCATCCAAAGTGACAACTCTCTACACAATGCGCATGATAATCAAGGTGGGCCATTTCCAGCACAAATCCAGGTTTTCTCACCCCCCCCCCCATACACACACAGACTCACTCTCCTGCTGGTAATAGCTCATCCAAAGTGACCACTCTCCCTACAATGTGCATGGTAATCAAGGTGGGCCATGTCCAGCACAAATCCAGGCTTTCTCACCCCCCCCTTTTTTTTGGATGGGCTATTACCAGCAGGAGAGTGAGTTTGTGGGGGGGGGTGGAGGGTGAGAAAACCTGGATTTGTGCTGGAAATGGCCCAACTTAATGATCACTTTAGATAAGTGGGGTGGGAGGAGGTATTGTTTTATGATCTCTGTGTGTATATAAAGTCTGCTGCAGTTTCCATGGTATGCATCCGATGAAGTGAGCTGTAGCTCACGAAAGCTCATGCTCAAATAAATTGGTTAGTCTCTAAGGTGCCACAAGTACTCCTTTTCTTTTTATGAGGGGGAAAGGAGTCCAGGAGAGCTGGCTGTATTTTAAAGAATCCTTATTGAGGTTACAGGGACAAACCATCCCGATGTGTAGAAAGAATAGTAAATATAGCAGGCAATCAGCTTGGCTTAACAGTGAAATCCTTGCTGATCTTAAACACAAAAAAGAAGCTTACAAGAAGTGGAAGATTGGACAAATGACCAGGGAAGAGTATAAAAATATTCCTCGGGGATGCAGGAGTGAAATCAGGAAGGTCAAATCACACTGGGCTTGCAGCTAGCAAGAGATGTTAAGAGTAACAAGAAGGGTTTCTTCAGGTATGTTAGCAACAAGAAGAAAGACAAGGAAAGTGTGGGCCCCTTACTGAACGAGGGAGGCAACCTAGTGACAGAGGATGTGGAAAAAGCTAATGTACTCAGTGCTTTTTTTGCCTCTGTCTTCACAAACAAGGTCAGCTCCCAGACTACTGCACTGGGCAGCACAGCATGGGAAGGAGGTGACGAGCCCTCTGTGGAGAAAGTGGTTCGGGACTATTTAGAAAAGCTGGACGAGCACAAGTCCATGGGGCCAGATGCACTGCATCCGAGAGTGCTAAAGGAGTTGGCGGATGTGATTGCAGAGCCATTGGCCATTATCTTTGAAAACTCATGGCGATAGGGGGAAGTCCCGGACGACTGGAAAAAGGCTAATGTAGTGCCCATCTTTAAAAAAGGGAAGAAGGAGGATCCTGGGAACTACAGGCCAGTCAGCCTCACCTCAGTCCTTGGAAAAATCATGGAGCAGGTCCTCAAGGAATCAATTCTGAAGCACTTAGAGGAGAGGAAAGTGATCAGGAACAGTCAGCATGGATTCACCAAGGGCAATTCATGCCCGACTAACCTAATTGCCTTCTATGATGAGATAACTGGCTCTGTGGATGAGGGGAAAGCAGTGTTGTTCCTTGACTTTAGCAAAGCTTTTGGCATGGTCTCCCACAGTATTCTTGCCAGCAAGTTAAAGAAGTATGGTCTGGATGAATGCACTATAAGGTGGATAGAAAGTTGGCTAGGTTGTTGGGCTTAACGGGTAGTGATCAATGGCTCCATGTCTAGTTGGCAGCCAGTATCAAGCGGAGTGCCCCAAGGGTTGGTTCTGGGGCCGGTTTTGTTCAATATCTTCATAAATGATCTGGAGGATGGTGTGGACTGCACCCTCAGCAAGTTTCCAGATGACACTAAACTGGGAGGAGAGGTAGATACGCTGGAGGGTAGGGATAGGATACAGAGAGCCCTAGAGAAATTAGAGGATTGGGCCAAAAGAAATCTGATGAGGTTCAACAAGGACAAGTGCAGAGTCCTGCACTTAGGACGGAAGAATCCCATGCACCGCTACAGACTAGGGACCGAATGGCTCAGCAGCAGTTCTGCAGAAAAGGACCTAGGGGTTACAGTGGACGAGAAGCTGGATATGAGTCAACAGTGTGCCCTTGTTGCCAAGAAGGCCAATGGCATTTTGGGATGTATAAGTAGGGGCATTGCCAGCAGATCGAGGGACGTGATCATTCCCCTCTATTCGACATTGGTGAGGCCTCATGTGGAGTACTGTGTCCAGTTTTGGGCCCCACACTACAAGAAGGATGTGGAAAAATTGGAAAATGTCCAGCGGAGGGCAACAAAAATGATTAGGGGACTGGAACACATGACTTATGAGGATTGGCTGAGGGAACTGGGATTGTTTAGTCTGCAGAAGAGAAGAATGAGGGGGGATTTGATAGCTGCTTTCAACTACCTGAAAGGGGGTTCCAAAGAGGATGGATCTCGACTGTTCTCAGTGGTAGCAGATGACAGAACAAGGAGTAATGGTCTCAAGTTGCAGTGTGGGAGATTGAGGTTGGATATTAGGAAAAACTTTTTCACTAGGAGGGTGGTGAAACACTGGAATGCGTTACCTAGGGAGGTGGTGGAATCTCCTTCCTTAGAAGTTTTTAAGGTCAGGCTTGACAAAGCCCTGGCTGGGATGATTTAGTTGGGGATTGGTCCTGCTTTGAGCAGGGGGTTGGACTAGGTGACCTTCTGGGGTCCCTTTCAACCCTGATATTCTATGATTCTATGATTCAGAAACAGGACCCTAAAAGGAGAACACCCAAAATGGTCAAGAGTCAGAATGACAACACCTAATGAGACTGGACAATGCAGCTTGGATGAGAGGCTTATGACCCAACGGTTTGATCAGAAGAACACAGGGGAGGTCTTGTGGGATGATTATCCCTGGTCTTTTTACAGGAAATGGCAGAACTTCCTGGACAGACAGACAGACATACAGGCAGGATAATTTGTTTTTAAGAACTGGTTTCTGAGATCATTTGCTAGATCAGTTCCCTTGGCAAACATACCCTTATGTATACTGTAACCACAGAACTAACCTAACTTCCTCTGTCTCTGATGACTGTGTGTGAACAAACTGTATATGTGTCTAATCAGGATATAAGCACATAGCATCTGTGGTGTGAGAATTAATTTATCATATTTAGTAATACCTTCTGTTGAGACTGCTAATAAGGGCCTTCTCCTGAGTCAGTTAAAAATGAATGGCAAAACCCGCATCTGGCTTCACTGGTCCAGTGTCACCAGTGCACCAGAACTGGAGCAGCTCAGGAGTTTTGCCTGTTTTGTGGGAAAATGCTGATTCATCAATCCTGAAATATTTCACAGAAACAAGTTGGGTTTGATGAACATTAATTGACTCACAGGCCAGGTTCTGGTCTCGGGCCAGGGACTTCACGTCTTCTAGAGTATGTGACTTGGGGCAGCCCTACCTTGCTGCGGGGATCCTTGGGCTCTCTGGCTCCTGCAGACTGGTTGACAGTAGTGAAACTGAAAAGAATCATGTCCATTTCAGGCAGCAGCTGCTGGTGTCCTGAGGAACATAATTCATTTTGGAAGCACTGTGTGTCAGTGATTCCCAAATGGATTTTTTTTTTAAATTTCCTATTCCCGGGAAATTTCAAATTGTCAAAATTTCCTGAGCAGAGGAAATTCAGGTCTCACAAGAAAAGCAGCCCCTAAAGTCATAATGTTCCTGTCACAGAGCTGGGGCCAGTACTCACTGACTCCAGTAGTCAAAGATCAGCCCCTGTCAGTTATTGTAGACTGTATCTGTGATAGTATAAACAAGGTCTGGATCCTCCAATGAACATGGAATGCATTTCAACCTTTTATATTTGAATTTTCTTTGACCTCTAAGGGTTCATCTGCCCAGGGCTAAAAGACCCATGGCTGGCCCAGGTTAGATGGCTCAGGCTTGTGGGGCTTGGGCTGCAGGGCTACAAATCGCTGTGTAGACAGGGTTGGTTGTATGTCACCCCTCCCCCAACTCAGTATAGGGGATGAGATGAGGAAGGCTTAATAGGGGCAGGACAGCGGAAGTAAGGGAGGCCTTAAACAATGGCTACAGAGGGATATCAGGTCAGTTGACTCAAGCTCTTGGGGCTCAATTCCGGGGCTGAAAAATTGTGTAGACGTTTGAGCTCAGGCTGGAGCCCGAGCTCTGGGACCATATGAGGGTGGAGGGTCCCGGAGCTCAGGCTCCAGCCTGAGCCCAAATGTCTACACAGTGATTTATAGACCTGCAGCCTGAGCCCCACAAGGGAATGATATATAACACACATACAGAGTGAATAATGATGGCCTGCAAATGTCATGGTCATGTTATGATTATTTAAAAAAATGTTTGAGTCCGGTTTTGCTGGGAGTTGATTAGATTGACAGAAAGACAAAGGAAGGGAGAGGGACCTTAGAAGGAAGGGCATGAGGGGTGAAAGGTAAGGTGGAAGAGGGAGAGGAGGAAGGAGGGGGGTATGAAAGGCAGGAGGAGTGACTAACTAGATGTTTAAGTGCCCTGAGCTCTCTATAATTCGTCATACTGGGTAGTACAACAAAATAGTCCCAAAACTTGATGTCAGCGCTGACTTGGTGAATGAGTTCTTTTGCAAAAGCATGGGATGACAGCGCACCTTTTACAAAGAAAATAGCAATCAGGCTAGTCTCAGAGAATTTTTTATTTTAAATGGAGATTGTCCAGCTCAGTACGCCTGCTTATTCTTTCAGACCTCTCAGTACATTGAGTTATAACCCCCTAATCACATCACCTGAACAACAGTATAAACTCAACACCATCCTTGTGCTGTGATGAGATGATATAATCAGAACAGTTGTGGAGGTTTCCAAGGAGGCAACTTGTCATTAAGAACTGATTTCTAAAATCATTAACGAGAACACTTCCCTTGGCAAACAGCCCTTTGTATACATGCCACAATTGCAGAACTAGCCTCTCTTCCTCTGTCTCTGATGACTGTGTGCCAACAAACTGTGTGTCTGTCTCATCCGGAAACAAGAACGAAGCAGATGCGGTCTGAGTATTAATTTACCATATTTCGTAACACCACGTGTCGAGACTGACAATAAGAGCCCACTCCTGCGCCTATTAAAATCAAGGGCAAAACACTGATTGGCTTCAGCAGTCCACGATCCAGCACCAACATTTTTCCCCCCAATCTATAATTTTATTATATTTTTCCTACAATGTTGTCAATGTCCCAGAACAGGACAAGTAAAGCTGGGAGTTGCCTTACCAAGTGTGTGTCAATGAGTCAATGGTTCAATCAGGGTGGATGGGTACCATTCCCAACAGTTGACAAGAAGGTGTGAATGTCAACAGAGTAAAAATTACTTTTTGTAGTGCTAACGAGGCCAATTTCATATTTATGCCTTCCCATTGTAATTTTCACTCCATACATCTTAAGAAGTGGGTTTTAGCCCGCGAAAGCTTATGCTCTAATAAATTTGTTAGTCTTTAAGATGCCACAAGACACCTTGTTGTTTTTGCTGAAACAGACTAACACGGCTACGCCTCTAAAATTGTTATTCATCACCTTATTTCTTCTAGGTGTTTGCAAATTGATTGCTTAATTATTTGCTCCATTATCTTTCCAGCTACAGAAGTTAAGCTGACTGGTAATGCAGACAATGATAGAATCATAGAATCATAGAATATCAGGGTTGGAAGGGACCCCAGAAGGTCATCTAGTCCAACCCCCTGCTCGAAGCAGGACCAATTCCCAGTTAAATCATCCCAGCCAGGGCTTTGTCAAGCCTGACCTTAAAAACTTCTAAGGAAGGAGATTCCACCACCTCCCTAGGCAACGCATTCCAGTGTTTCACCACCCTCCTAGTGAAAAAGTTTTTCCTAATATCCAACCTAAACCTCCCCCACTGCAACTTGAGACCATTACTCCTTGTTCCGTCATCTGGTACCACTGAGAACAGTCGAGATCCATCCTCTTTGGAACCCCCTTTCAGGTAGTTGAAAGCAGCTATCAAATCCCCCCTCATTCTTCTCTTCTGCAGACTAAACAATCCCAGCTCCCTCAGCCTCTCCTCATAAGTCATGTGTTCTAGACCCCTAATCATTTTTGTTGCCCTTCGCTGGACTCTCTCCAATTTATCCACATCCTTCTTGTAGTGTGGGGTCCAAAACTGGACACAGTACTCCGGATGAGGCCTCACCAATGTCAAATAGAGGGGAACGATCACGTCCCTCGATCTGCTCGCTATGCCCCTACTTATACATCCCAAAATGCCATTGGCCTTCTTGGCAACAAGGGCACACTGCTGACTCATATCCAGCTTCTCATCCACTGTCACCCCTAGGTCCTTTTCCGCAGAACTGCTGCCTAGCCATTCGGTCCCTAGTCTGTAGCGGTGCATTGGGTTCTTCCGTCCTAAGTGCAGAACCCTGCACTTATCCTTATTGAACCTCATCAGATTTCTTTTGGCCCAATCCTCCAATTTGTCTAGGTCCTTCTGTATCCTATCCCTCCCCTCCAGCGTATCTACCACTCCTCCCAGTTTAGTATCATCCGCAAATTTGCTGAGAGTGCAATCTACACCATCCTCCAGATCATTTATGAAGATATTGAACAAAACCGGCCCCAGGACCGACCACTGGGGCACTCCACTTGACACCGGCTGCCAACTAGACATGGAGCCATTGATCACTACCCGTTGAGCCTGACAATCTAGCCAGCTTTCTACCCACCTTATAGTGCATTCATCCAGACCATACTTCTTTAACTTGCTGGCAAGAATACTGTGGGATACCGTGCCAAAAGCTTTGCTAAAGTCAAGAAACAATACATCCACTGCTTTCCCTTCATCCACAGAACCAGTAATCTCATCATAAAAGGCGATTAGATTAGTCAGGCATGACCTTCCCTTGGTGAATCCATGCTGGCTGTTCCTGATCACTTTCCTCTCATGCAAGTGCTTCAGGATTGATTCTTTGAGAACCTGCTCCATGATTTTTCCAGGGACTGAGGTGAGGCTGACTGGCCTGTAGTTCCCAGGATCCTCCTTCTTCCCTTTTTTAAAGATTGGCACTACATTAGCCTTTTTCCAGTCATCCGGGACTTCCCCGGTTCGCCACGAGTTTTCAAAGATAATGGCCAATGGCTCTGCAATCACAGCCGCCAATTCCTTCAGCACTCTCGGATGCAACTCGTCCGGCCCCATGGACTTGTGCACGTCCAGCTTTTCTAAATAGTCCCTAACCACCTCTATCTCCACAGAGGGCTGGCCATCTCTTCCCCATTTTGTGATGCCCAGCGCAGCAGTCTGGGAGCTGACCTTGTTAGTGAAGACAGAGGCAAAAAAAGCATTGAGTACATTAGCTTTTTCCACATCCTCTGTCACTAGGTTGCCTCCCTCATTCAGTAAGGGGCCCACACTTTCCTTGGCTTTCTTCTTGTTGCCAACATTTTTTCTGATTTTCAATTTTCCTGATATCTGCTGGAAGAGCAATACAGCAGTGCATAGACAATCCAGGAAGTTTTTGGAAAGCGTAGGGGACAATTTCCTGGCGCAAGTGCTAGAGGAGCCAACTAGGGGGGGCGCTTTTCTTGACCTGCTGCTCACAAACCAGGTAGAATTAGTGGGGGAAGTAAAAGTGGATGGGAATCTGGGAGGCAGTGACCATGAGTTGGTTGAGTTCAGGATCCTGACGCAGGGAAGAAAGGTAAGCAGCAGGATACGGACCCTGGACTTCAGGAAAGCAGACTTCGACTCCCTCAGGGAACGGATGGCCAGGATCCCCTGGGGGACTAACATGAAGGGGAAAGGAGTCCAGGAGAGCTGGCTGTATTTCAAGGAATCCCTGTTGAGGTTACAGGGACAAACCATCCCGATGAGTCGAAAGAATAGTAAATATGGCAGGCGACCAGCTTGGCTTAATGGTGAAATCCTAGCGGATCTTAAACATAAAAAAGAAGCTTACAAGAAGTGGAAGGTTGGACATATGACCAGGGAAGAGTATAAAAATATTGCTCGGGCATGTAGGAATGATATCAGGAGGGCCAAATCGCACCTGGAGCTGCAGCTAGCAAGAGATGTTAAGAGTAACAAGAAGGGTTTCTTCAGGTATGTTGACAATGATGCCCACTTCTTGTTTACAATGTCACCTGAAAGTGAGAATAGGCATTCTCATGGCACTGTCTAGCCAGCATCGCAAGATATGTATGTGCCAGATGTGCTAAAGATTCATATGTCCAGTGGTGAGCTGGAGCCGGTTCGCACCGGTTCCTGCGAACCGGTTGTTAAATTTTGAAGCCAGTTTAGAACCGGTTGTTAAAGGGGTGGGCAAACTGTGTGGCCCGCGGGACCGTCCTTTCCGTCCCGCCTGAGCTCTTGGCTGGGTAAGCTCCCCTGAGAATTTTTACTCACTGAGCGGCACCCCGGTCCTTCGGTGGCACTTCAGTGGCGGTTCTTTCACTCGCTCCGGGCCTTTGGTGGCACTTTGGTGGCAGGTTCTTCAGTGCCCCTGAGGACTGGGAGCAACTGAAGGACGTGCTGCCAAAGTGCCGCCGAAGACCCGGAGCGACTGAAGGAACTGGTTCTTCAGCTTCTGGCAGCTCATCACTGCATATGTCCTTTCATGCTTCAACCACCATTCCAGGGCACATGCATCCATGCTGATGACGGGTTCTACTCGATAACTATCCAAAGCAGTGTTGACTGATGCATGTTCATTTTCATTAGCTGAGTCAGATGCCACCAGCAGAAGGTTGATTTTCTTTTTTGGTGGTTTGGGTTCTGTAGGTTCCGCATCGGAGTGTTGCTCTTCTAAGACTTCTGAAAGCATGCTCCACACCCCGTTCTGATCAGATTTTGGAAGGCACTTCAGATTCTAAAACCTTACGTTGAGTGCTGTAGCTATCTTTAGAAATCTCACATTGGTACCTTCTTTGCATTTTGTCAAATCTGCAGTAAAAATGTTCTTAAAATGAACCGCATGTGCTGGGTCATCATCCGAGACTGCTATAACATGAAATATATGGCAGAATGCAGGTAAAACAGAGCAGAGGACATACAATTCTCCCCTAAGGAGTTCAGTCACAAATTTAATTAACACATTATTTTTTTAACAAGCGTCATCAGATTGGAAGCATGTCCTCTGGAATGGTAGCCGAAGCACAAAGGGGCAAACGAATGTTTAGCATAACTGGCACATAAATACCTTGCAAAGCTGGCTAAAATAAGTAGCAGCATTGCTAGAAGATTGAGGGAAGTGATTATTCCCCTCTATTTAGCACTGGTGAGGCCACATTTGGTGTTTTGTGTCCAGTTTTGGGTCCCCCACTACAGAAAGGATGTGGACAAATTGGAGAGAGTTCAACGGAAGGCAACGAAAATGATTCGGGGGCAGGGGCACATGACTTATGAGGAGAGGCTGAGGGAACTGGGGTTATTTAGTCTGCAGAAGAGAAGAGTGAGGGTGGAATTTGATAGCAGCCTTCAACTACCTGAAGGGGGGTTCCAAAAAGGATGGAGCTAGGTTGTTTTCAGTGGTGGGATATGACAGAACAAGGAGTAATGGTTTCAAGTTACAATGGGGGAGGTCTAGGTTGGATAGGAGGAAAAACTATTTCACTAGGAGGGTGGTGAAGCACTGGAATGGATTACCTAGGGAGGTGGTGGAATCTCCATCCTTAGAAGCTTTAAAGGGATGGCTTGACAAAGCCCTGGCCGGGATGATTGGGTGGGGGTTGGTCCTGCTTTGAGCAGGGGGTTGGATTAGATGACCTCCTGAGGTCTCTTCCATCCCTAATCTTCTATGATTCTAAGAAGAGGGCAGCATTATCTCCTTTAAATGTAAACAAACTTGTTTGTCTTAGCGATTGGCCGAACAAGAAGGAGCACTGAGTGGACTTGTAGGCTCTGAAGTTTTCCATTGTTTTGTTTTTGTACACTTTTTGATTTCAATTACCACACAGAATAGAGTATATATGAAAATGTAGAAAACATCCAAAATATTTAATAAATTTCAATTGGTAGTCTGTTGTTTAACAGTGCGATTAAAACTGCAATTAATCACAGTGAATTTTTTTACTCACGATTAATTTTTTTGAATTAATCGCGAGTTAACAGCCATTAATTGACAGCCCTAATTAATAACTAAATCAGTGTGATTTTGCGTGGGATTATGCAATGGGATTATGCATGAACTACATTTTTAATGATATTTGGCCTGTAGATTTCCCACACTGCCTTGCTTTAATTCCCTCCAGCAATGTTTTATTACCCAGTTTAAGCCCCCAGGCTGGCTTTTTCAGCTGCTGTTTGACTACATAAATGCAAAGTCAGCTAGCACCTGATCAATGTAACCTTGTACAGAACCTGTTCTTATCAGTGTTATATAAAGCTGTTTTGCCTTCCTCTGCAGCGTGCGGCCTGGATCACTCACTGGTTTGAACTAGAGTAAATGGTGGATTCTCTGAAACTTGAAGTCTTTAAACCAAGATTTGAGAAGTTCAGTAACGCAGCCAGATGTTATGCATCTATTACAGGACTGCGTGGGTGAGGTTCTGTGGCCTGTGACATGCAGGATGTCAGAGATGATCATGATCATAGAATCATAGGACTGGAAGGGACCTTGAGAGATCATCTAGTCCAGTCCCCTGCATTCAAGGCAGGACTAAGTATTATCTAGACCATCCATTAGCTAGATGGGCCCTTCTGGCCTTGAACTCTGAGTCTAAGTCTTGTAGACTTAAACACCAAGTGGATTCCTCTCTACTTTTCCTGAATGATTTCTAATACTGGAGAGCTGCATAAGCAACTATTGCTTTCAACTTGTATGTAGGGAATATCCCAGCTTTGTCCGTGTGGGTGTTGTATCCATTTAGAATGATCCAATTGATGTGTCCACTTCCTTAGTTTGAATCATTACTTATTTTTTCAGTCTGCTTAGAAGTTGCTATATTTCCAGTCTCTTCCATTTCTTACCACTTTGGTCTCTTGCTAACGCAGACATCCCCTGCCATTTGCTTTGTCAGCCAATCCTTTTTCAGATGGGATGTAAATGAAAAACATTCTCCTCAAATGACCTCCTTTAAGGCATCCCATCTGATATGAGGTAGGGTGGAGAGAAAGACAGTCAGTATTCTTCAGTTGTACTTATTCCCTGTTCAAGAGGAAAGGGTTAAAGAACTAGGACTGTGAGAACCCTGACACACCCAGTAAAAGAAAAGATGTACCAGAGCATTAGGCTATTATGTAACAGGAAGCAACACTTGCTAAAACTTGCACAGCAATTATGGGAGCATAGTGATAAGACCAGCTTGGTGCCGAGAGAAAATAACTCTGCTCAGGGTGAACATTTTTCTGCCCTAGATTCTTAGCTTTTGGGGGCAGGAACGGTGTTTGGCTAAGGTGTAACAGAATAGGATCCTGATCCTGAGTGGGGGCCCTGGACACTACCCTAATAGTGCATGTTTGCCAGGCCTGTTTTACATATAACCCCTTTTTGTCTTGTAGCCATGTCATTCTCCACTCACTTTCTTAGAGTCCTGAAACCTTAACATTGCTCTTCTCCTGCAGCTACAATGGGCTAGACCCACAAAGGGATTTAGGTGCCTAAGTGCAAACTTTAGGTCCTCAAAACCTCTGCTGAGCTGCTGCCTAGCCTCGTAGGCAGCTATGTTTCTATCAGTAAAGTCCCACGGCGCCTAAATTTCTACCAGTGGACATGCACAAAGCCTCCTAAATCCTGCAAGAATTTGTTGCCGTGAGAATGGTCATGTGTCCTTATGCCCAGAGCACTCACCCAGGATGTGGGAGACCCACATTCAAGTCATCACTCGTCTGGTTCAGAGCAGGGACTTGAACTTGGTCTGGTTCAGAACAGGGAGTTGAACTCCTACCTCCCAGCTGAGTACCCAGTCCTCTGTGGTGGATCTCACTGGCTCGCTCCTGTAGAAGCTGTTTCACTTTGTGTGAATACTTCAATTTTCACCAGCTGAGAGAGTAAAAATTACTCTTGAGCTAAGTGGTTAGTTCACTCACCTGGGAGACCCAGGTTCCAATCCCGTGAATATTAAACTATTTTGTACAAAGTGGAACAGCTTCAACAGGTGAGCCTCCAAAAGATCTACCCAAGAATACCCTACAGCATGGCAGTTCTCACCTGGGAGGTAAAAAAATGCAAGCTCCAGTCCCTGCTCCAAATCAGACAGAGTGGGGACTTGTACATTGCGCATCTTTGGTGAGTGCTGTAACCCCAGGACCACAAGGTAAGGGCACCTCTTCAGTGTGTCTTTGCAAGAAAGGGCTGACCTGGTTTAGGCACCTAAATGCAGGAGGGAATTCACAGCTGAGAATCTCAAGTGGAAATTAATGCCTCCCTCCGGTCAGGAGTTAAGCACCTAAGATTCTTTGAGGGTTGGGACTTAGGCCCCTCTGCTTGGCATTTCCTACTACCTAGTATTGACAGCTCCCACTCAGCTTTCTGGCTTTTGTGAATCCCATTCTGGGGCACCTAACTCTCCCCATTCATTGTATAGAGAACCTGGGCACCTGACTCAGAGCTGTCCATTTCACTGGCTGGCAGGGCACCTAACAGTTAGGTGTCGCAACGCACAAGACTAATGGACACAGCAAATGGCATGGGATTCCCAAGTTAGCACAGAGACCCAAGAGGTGAGCAGTGGAAGCGAATGGAAATATAGCAACCTCTAAGAAACCTGAGGGAAATAACTAAAGATTCAAAGTAAGGAAGTGGACAAGTCAGTGGGATCATTCTGAACAGATAGCCTTCATCCCCAAAGGATGTATAAATGGAGGAAGCTTGAGGATGTGTAGAGAGGTTATCTCACCTCTGTATTTGTCACTGGTGCTGGCACTGCTGGAATAGTGCCCATTGCTGCTGCCCACAGTTCAAGAAGGATGCTGATAAATTGAAAGGGTTCAGAAAAGCGCCACAAGAATGATTAATGGATTTGAAAACAGCCCTTGGAGTGAAAACAGGCTTTAAAGAGCTCAGTCATCTTAGCTTAACAAAGAAAAGGTCAAGGGGTGACTCGATCACATTCTGTAATTACCTACAGCGAAAACAGAAATCTGATAATGGAGAGTTTTTCAGCCCTGCAGAGAAAGATGTAACAAGAACCAGTCTGACCCCATATTGCCCGGAGAAGAAGCAAGCAAGCCTTCTTAACCGGTTTGATAAATGAAGCGGGGGTGGGGCGGGGGCTCCCTTTTATGGACACTATAAAGTCCCTCTTGGTAGCTGCTTGCTTTACCTGTAAAGGGTTAACATATCCCACAGGTAAAGAAAAGAGAGTGGGCACCTGACCAAAAGAGCCAATTTTAAAAAGAGGCTAGAACTTTTTAAAATGGGGAAAAGGGTTCCCTTTGGGCTCAATTTAGAGGTAACTGGGTGAAATTCTATGGC
Source organism: Lepidochelys olivacea (assembly GCF_965140295.1). Lineage (NCBI taxonomy): Eukaryota > Metazoa > Chordata > Testudines > Cheloniidae > Lepidochelys > Lepidochelys olivacea. Next base: position 34,820,238 of record NC_140411.1, on the reverse strand, counting down.
CTGTGTTGTACAGGAAGTCACATTAGATGATGCAATGGTCTTTTCTAGCTTTAAAATCTATGAATCTATGAAGAGCAGGCCCTTTTTCCACACACCAGGCCCAATCTGACCAGAATTAAATAGGAAAAGCAATGCTTGGGAAAAGGACAAAGTTAAATGCCTAAAGAAAGCACAAGAAAAGATCTGATTGAAGCATGCTAGATGCCAAAAACAAACAAAAAACTCACTTAAAAAACTCAGTTCCCCCCCCATAAAGCTGAAATATAGGTAAACCCACTTAGAAAAAGGATATCTAGTTAAATGCTCACAGTAAAGAGCAAACAATTAAGGACAACTCTGTCCCCCTCCCAAGGTCCATAAAAATCACAAATGGGCTTTCATGACTTGAGAGGATCAGAGACAACCATTGCCCCATGTCAACAGCAACCACAGAGTTGTTAGGATAATGAGACGAAAGACTGGCCTAGTGACCTAGCAGCATGCTCTTTACTGCCATGTAGAAGACATATAGGCATATAGTCACGGAGACACTGAGCTTTATGTTAATGGCATTAATAAGTAGCTTTGATGCATCTTGACTTTGAGCCTTGATAGACTGAAGCAACCTTTCTCCCAGCATCCCAGATGCGGTGACAGTTCTGCAAATTCTTATATTATTAAAGAGGCCTTGTCCATCTTGAGGAAGTGTAAGAAGGAGATGTGTGAATGGGTAAGGAAGTAGTTTTGTACATTTGTAAGTTAAAGGACAAAGGGACATGTGTTGTGGCCAGGAAGATGACAGGCCCCACTAGTCGAGATGCCTCTGAAAAGTCTCAGCTGTTCACCTAAACACAAAGGGTTGAGATCATCTTGCAAGAGTCATCACCTCCTATTAGTCCCTCAGTGTTCCTTATTTGGGAAAACACTGACTACTGGACATGATTCAGAAACAGTACCCTAAAAGGAGAACCCTAAAAGTGGCCAAGAGTCAGAATGACAACACCTAATGAGACTGGACAATGCAGCTGGGGTGAGAGGCTTGTGACCCAATGGTTTGATCAGAAGAACACAGCGGAGGTCCTGTTGGATGATAATCCCTGAGTTTTACCCATAAAAGACCACGTAAGTGAGGAAGATGTGTTCCTCTTGAGGTCACCATGATGAAAAATCAACAGCTGATGTTCCTATGTCCTCTTTCAATGGAAGTAGAGACAAAGACATCACAGCACAGCTGGCTGACAGAAGGGATTCTTCCATGGCTGGAAGCACTGCAGAGGCAACACATTCAGCACCTGGAAGGGTAGTTCTTATTTTGCAGAGATCAAAGATGAGAGCAGTAGTTCTCTAGTTTGTTTCTGGAATAGAAAGAAGTTGGATAAAAACATAAAATACTTTCCGAGAAAGTTGCATTATGTGCTGGCCAGAAGAGCTGGACAGCCACAACTAGGTAACTACTCTGTACCCTTAAAGGGGTGTGGCAGTTTGCAGTCCTACCAGCACTCCAAGGAGTTCTGGAAGGTAGTCTGCCTCTCTGACAGAGACCTCTCTTGCCCCCTCTAGGGTGGGATAGCTGCCCACCAGCCCCCGTCTGAGCTATGTTGAACGGGCCTACTCTGCCCATTTATGAGTCAGCAGTGTGCCCTCATTGCCAAGAAGGCCAACGTCATAGTGGGCTGTATTAGTAGGAACACTGCCAGGAGATCAAGGGAAGTGATTATTCCCCTCTATTCAACACTTGTGAGGCCACACCTGGAGTATTGTGTCCAGTTTTGGTCCCCCCACTACAGAAGGGATGTGGACAAATTGGAGAGAGTCCAGCAGAGGGTAATAAAAATGATTAGGGGGCTTGGGCACATGACTTATGAGGAGAGGCTGAGGGAACTGGGGCTATTTAGTCTGCAGAAGAGAAGAGTGGGGGGAGGGATTTGATAGCAGCCTTCAAGTACCTGAAGGGGGGTTCCAAAAAGGATGGAGTTAGGCTGTTCTTGGTGGTGGCAGATGACAGAACAAGAAGCAAAGGTCTCAAGTTGCAGTGGGGGAGGTCTAGGTTGGATATTAGGAAACACTATTTCACTAGGAGGGTGGTGAAGCACTGGAATGGGTTACCTAGGGAGGTGGTGGAATCTCCATCCTTAGAGGTTTTTAAGGTCAGGCTTATCAAAGCCTTGGCTGGGCTGATTTAATTTGTGTTGGTCCTGCTTTGAGCAGGGGGTTGGACTAGATGAACTCCTGAGGTCTCTTCCAACCCTAATATTCTATGATTTAAGAACAAGATTAATTTAAGCTTAACAGCATTCCTGTGAGCTAAGTAAGTATTATCATCCTCATTGTACAGATAAGCACATTGAGGTAGAAACAGGTTAAAGTGACTTTCCCAAAGTCTCACAGAAGAGTAAGAAGTAGAACTGGGCACAAATCCTATGAGTCTTGACTCACATCCATCAGTGCTAACCGTTAGACCACACTTTTGAACTATGTACAGCTGCAAAATAATAGCCACAGGGCCAATTATAGCCCTCAGGTGAATCTGCACCTGCAGATAGCACTGAATTTGACCTATTATGCAAACAAATATCAGTATAGAACAAAATGCACTGCAGCACTGCACAGTAATTGCATAGTATCTCATCTACCAAAAACAATGACCCAAGCACCTTAAATGTGAAGAACATTCAGCAGGCAGTGTTTGTGTTCATGATTTTCATGCAGTGCACAACGGCATGGAGAAGTTTTTAAAACATTCCCCTCCCAGAAAATTCATCCCTCTGTATACAAAGACTTCAGTCTTCTGATATAATTAAACTTCACCTCAGTAACCTCAAAAGACAGTGAGGACATGTTCTCCTGAGTCATAAAGGTTCTTGATCCATTCAAGGCCCAGTTAGATGCTCCTCTTGGAACATATCTTGTTGGCTACATTTCATATATGAATTCCTGACCTGATTCTCCTTTGTGCTATGGCCTCTTTGTACTGCTCTGGCAGTGTAAAGGAGGTAGGAAATCTAAAGATTGGAGGTACAAGGAAATCCCCCCTTTTCATACCCTTCCTTGGATAGCACAGAGCCATTTCACTTCCTCTCTGATGCCATTACTCACATCATCACAGGGAACTGGGGGTGTAGCCAGGAAAATTGTGCATGGTGGAAGCACTGCTGTGCTCAAGCTATTGTTGGCTGCTGGAAAAGCTCTCTGGGTGCATAGGAAGCCCAGGGCAAGTTACATCATCCAGGTGTCAGAAAGAACGCAGCTTCCACTGATTGATTCAAGGGTACATTGAGTTTTCAGGTCCTGCAGTGAGAAAAACCATCCTTTACCCTGCAAACTGGGAATACTTGATAGGGCCTGGAAATCACTGTAACACCATAAACATTGAACCCCAAACACCTTTCTTACAGAATGACCTATTAGGGTAGCAATGTCAATAGAACAGGGATAGGCTCATAGTGAGTGTGATAAATGAAGTTGTGGGGCGGGGGGAATAGCTCCCTTGGATGGACATGCAGCCAGCCAGTTAGCTGTAAAATCCCTCTTGGTAGCTGTTCTCTACTTGCTTTACCTATAAAGGGTTAAAAAGTCCCCCACGTAAAGAAAAAAAAAAGTGGGGACCTGACCAAAAGAGCCAATGGGAAGGTAGAACTTTTTAAAATTGGGAAAGAAACTTTGCCTTTGTTGATCTCCGGAGAAGGAGACATGGAGCAGCAATGCTATAAGCAGGAATACTGTGTAAGACTTGAACCAGGTATAAAAATTTATCTTCCATACCTAGAAGAAATCATTGGACAGGGCATGTTTAAAAGACGTGATTAGGTTTATTTCTGTTTATTTTTTAAGGCTTGTGGACTCCTCTGTGCTAACCCCAGATGCTTTTGTTTGCTTGTAACCTTTAAGCTAAACCCCAAGAAAGCTATTTTGATTGCTTAATTTTTGGAATTGCTCTTTTAAAATCTAGCAAAAGCCTAAGTTCCAGATGTATTTTCTTCCTTATTGTTTTTAACAAAATTTACCTTTCTTAAGAACTGGATTGGATTTTTGGTGTCCTAAGAGGTTTGTGCATGTTGTTTGATTAGCTGGTAGCAACAGCTAATTTCCTTTGTTTTCTTTCTCAGCTCCTCCCTGAAGGCGGGGGTGAAAGGGCTTGAGGGTACCCCACAGGGAGAAATTCCCAGGTGCTCCTTCCTGTGTCCAAAGGGGTATTTTTGCATTTGGGTGGTGGCAGCCTTTACCAAGCCACGGTCAGAGAAAAGCTGTAAGTATTAATTTTTAAAATCCTTGCGGACTCCCACCTTCTGTACTCAAAGTGACAGAGTGGGGATTCAGCCTTGACAGTGAGTCTATTCTGTAAAACCCTGTACCACTAGACAAAGGTTCTGTTCTATAGATCTAACGCATACTAGAGCCAGTGAAAAGAGAGAGATAATTAGATGAGAAACATAACTGTTTGAAGCACAGTTCCACTCACAAAATAAAAATGAGACAAATAGAACTGATATTACAAATATACTGGACTCATTGAAACTCAGCAACATTCTGGAAAGGCAACAACTGGGGTAACTGCTGAGTTGTGGTCTGATATATGGACCAGCTACTAAGAAAGAAAAGGAGTACTTGTGGCACCTTAGAGACTAACCAATTTATTTGAGATTAAGCTTTCGTGAGCTACAGCTCACTTCATCGGATGCAAGAAAGAAAATAATTTTAATTTAAAGGAGATTTTACATTAATGTACTAAATGCAAAACTGCTACAGATCCACTAGATGGCAGTGGTGGTACTTTTTCTCAGAGGACAAGGCACAAAAATACTAAGTGGGAGTGTTGTGAAACCAATAAAATGCATGGGTTGGTAAGAGTGCCGCAGCTGATTAGAAAGTTACTACTCATTCCTAGAGAGAGATTGTCTTTATGGGCTTCAGCAAGGAAAACTGCTTGAGTTTAGTGAAGCTACTAAACAACCACAATGGATATGATATAGTGGAGAGTGGATCTTTGAGGGGGCCATTTAGGGATGTGGAGCGAAAATTGGGGATTGGTCCTGCTTTGAGCAGGGGGTTGGACTAGATGACCTCCTGAGGTCCCTTCCAACCCTGATATTCTATGATTCTATGATACACGAAGGGCTGCAAGCGGACCTCTGAGGGAATGAGGTCACTGGTGAGACCTCATCTGGAATATTGTGTGCAGTTCTGGTCTCCCATATTTAAGAAAGATTAATTCAAAGTGGAACAGGGAATGAGGGATGACGTCACGGCAGCAGCTGTCAGATGTGTTAAAGGATGGCAAGTCCATTTAGTTTTTCAATTCTCTAATATCCCTTCTTTTTTTAACACCAGTGCCAGGCAGCTGTAAACAATGTATTTCCTAAACAGTATCAGGAATATCATAATCTCTGAATTTAACCCCATTACCCACACATAGGCAAATGATCCAAGCCTATAGCTACAGGAGAGTGCAGCAGAGTGTGTAGGCTGCAAGCCTCATGTCTTCAGAAAAGATAAAAATTAACCAGTCCAGGGAGCGGACTCTGGAAAATAAAGCAGAAGGACATTGACTGCTCTGTTAAGAGAAACCCAAGTAGGACAATATTAGTACCTCCCAAAATTTACATAGTTTAAGGTACATGACCATGTTTTGATGCAGTGAAGGGATAATCAGCGCCATTCAGAGACACATTAGAAACAGGCTTTAACAATTACTTGGATTTGACACTTTCAGCCTTGTGTTTTAGTAATAACTGGGGAACAGGGGCCTGATCCTGAACGGCATTGAGTCTCCTTAATTTCCACAGCTATCAATGAGAGGGCTGATGATGACACAGGAGGTAGTAGTCTGCTCATTGAAGGTTTGAGTTCTGAACCCTACCCTTCCCTTTCCAGGTGTAGCATACATTTCATGTGGCATGGACAACATCCTTTCTGGTCACAGAAGATAACTGGAGGCTGCACTCTGCCTTTTCAATCGGTGTTGCTTGGGAATGCTTAAAAAGCCCAGCCCTTTGCTGTTATACGCATGCTGGCTTAGGTCATTATTCCTTTTGCAGCTCTTTACTGGCAGAGCAGAAGTTCCCAAATCTTCTACAAATAATGCTAACTGGGCCTTTCACACTAATTTACACCCTTCCACACAGAAGAGGGATGGAGGAGCATTTTGCTCTAAGAGAAATATTTCAAGGCAAGGCAACTGAAAAAAACATGTCATTTTCTTACTTATATGCTATCTATCCAAAGTACTTATATGTCCCCATTACCATAGCATCAGGGCTCCTCGCCATCTTGGTTGTATTCATTCTCTCACAATAGCCAAGTGCTGTAATCTGAATTTTACAGACAGGGAACAGAAATACAGAATGGCTATGGCCCAGATCTTCAAAAGGTATTTAGGTGCCTATTGCTATTGATTTCAGTGGGAGTCAGGTCCCTAAATATTTTTGAAGATCTGGGCCTACCTGACACAGGAAGTTTGTGACAGAGCACAGAATTCAACCTGGGTTCCTTGCGTCCTAAATTAGAACCCTAGCCAGTGGACCACCCTTCTGCCATGGCAGAATCATCTTCATATGTTATATTAATTATATTACTAGGTATATATTATTAGGTATATTATTACTAGGTAATTACTATTATTTGGTAAGTGCAACACTGGTTTTTAAATTGTAAATGCTCTAAATCAGTGGTGGGCACTGGTGGCCTTCCCGCAGCTCCCATTGGCTGGGAATGATGAACCGCAGCCACTGGGAGTTGTGGGGGGGCCATACCTGTGGACGGTCAACGTAAACAAAATGTCTCTCAGCCCGCCAGTGGATTATCCTGATGGGCCGCTTGCGGCCCATGAACCGCAGGATGCCCACCACTGCTCTAAATATATGTGCTCAGTGATGTAAAACACAAAAAAATAAGTATCAGAGGGGTAGCCATGTTAGTCTGGATCTGTAAAAACGGCAAAGAGTCCTGTGGCACCTTATAGACTAAGAGACGTATTTGAGCATAAGCTTTCGTGGATACATCTGACGAAGTGGGTATTCCCCATGAAAGCTTATGCTCCAATACGTCTGTTAGTCTATAAGGTGCCACAGGACTCTTTGCCACTTTTACAAAAAAATAAGAGCAATCTCTGCCCCAAAGAGCTTATAAGCTAAAAGTGAACCGGAGGGAAACCCAGAGGAGGGAATAACTTAAGCTAGTTTATTTTCAATTAATTATGTCACTGAACTGTTCGTGTCTCAGATAATTGTCCCAGTACCAACACTTCAACAGACCAATGAGCATGTACTCCCAGTCCTTGTCAGTGAAGTTCGACATGAAATTCACCAAATGAAGGAAGGAAACTCCCCTGGTAAAGATGGACTGACTATCAAAACGATAAGAGCTGGAGGCCAAGACCTCTGGGAAATCCTTGCTCAGAGATTTAGCTGTTACTTGGAAATGCAGAAGATTCCATCTAGCCTGAAGGAGTCCAACACTATTCTGCTGTACAAGAAGAGCAATCATGAAGATCTAAAGAACTATCGTCCAATATGCCTGCTCTCACATGTCTACAAGATGTTCACCAAAATAATTCCAGACCAACTCTCACAGAGTCTGGACGAGCAGCAGCCAAGTGAGCAGCCAGGCTTTTGAAGGAATTTCAGCACAATGGGCCATATTTTCACTATAAACCAGCTATTGGAATGCTCAAGGGAATAAAAATTCCCTCTATGTATTGCCTTCATCGACTATGAGAAAGTGTTTGATCAATGCAGTCTTGAAAGCTCTTGCAGAGCAGGGCATCGACACAAACTACATCAAACTATTAAAGGAAGCAAATTCTGACAGAACTACAGATATAACTTTATTTGATACTCCCCTTCGCATCCCAGTTAAGAAAGGTGTGAAACAGGGAGACATGGTTTCACCGGAACTCTTCACTGCCTGCCTCGAAATGGTAATGAGGTGGATGAATTGGAAGGGTGGAATCAACATCAATGGAGGGCAGTAAAACCATCTCAGATTTGTGGACGATATTGTGATGATTGCCTAAAATACTATCAAACTACAGAAAATGCTGCGAGAACTCGACACAAAAAGCAGCCAAGTCAGACTGAAAATTAATGGCTCCAAAAGGAAATTTATGCGGTCTGATACCTTGCCAAAAGCCCAAATAACAATCAAGGGAGAACAAATAGAAGAAATTGAGCAATACGCCTATTTGAGACAAAGAAATTAACATGCACCACAATCAGGAAGGTGAATTCTCTTGAAGAAAAAAAGCAGGTTGGTGTGCACTTAATTCTATCAAGGATGTCGTCCAAAGAAAAATCAGCAAGGCAACACGCGCCAGCCTCTTCAAGTCAACAGTACTGCCGGCAATGTTGTACATGAACGCTGATGAAGACAGAGGAGCAGCAACTGTCTGTCACGGAGCAGGAGATGGAAAGAAGAATTTCAATCTGTGACCGATTCCCCAATGAAGTGATCAGACAGCAGAGTGGAGTGCAGGACATTGTTGTTGAGAGCAGGCATAGTAAAATGTGATGGGCCGGGGCTATAACGAGGCTCGCTGATGATCGATGAACTACAGCTGTCACTAAGTGGTACCCACGGGAACTGAAATGACCACTCGGCCCACCTCCAAAGAGATGGGAAGATTTTATCATGAAAAGATATGCTGCACATGGAGAAGGAAGGCCAGGATACAAGAAGAATGGAAGACATGTTGTGATTGGTGCAATCTGTACGAGGACCTACCAATCAAGGCGATGACTATCCTGAACATCTAACCTTCTAGGCACAATGCAAGAACTAATCACCTAGGAGGCATCTAAGGGCCTGATCGAAACCGACTGAAATCATTGGGGGGTTTTTTCATTGACTTCAGTGAGCTTTGGTTCAGTGGTGAGTGAGAATAGGTTGCATTCCTTGCAGATGGGCAGCCTCACCTTTAACAGCAGATTGCTGAGGAATGTCACCAGGTTGTATGAATTTTGTTGGCATGCCATGCAGCAATGCCACTGGTCCCAGGGGACATTTAAGTATCCCCAACAGATGAAATCAGAAGCAGGTTGGCAGCATTATGTTGGACACAGCTAAGGAAACTTATAACTCACTACTTTGCATTTGGGAATTTTCTGCATGATGTACTTTGGACTTAGCATTATGAGTTACAGACTCCGAAAGTGATTCACATGATATACAAAATAAATATCGGATGTGGGTTTAACGCGTGCATATGAGACTGCACAAGCATTAACTAAAGAACAGAAATATTTTCTGAAAATCAGTCTTGACAAATGCAGTGCTGTGGACTCAGCCCTGAGTAAACCCTGGAAACCTCATGGATAATAGTGCCAAGGTTGCCTCTCACTACATTCTTAGTTCTCTTTGCACTTAATTTTTTGATGGATTCCAAACATTGACTTATGTGTCATGCTGCTACAATACATCTTGCACAATACAGTGTGAAATGTGCAGTTTCAGCCTGAATTCTAAGGATCAAAGTTAGAAACATAGGAATTGCCCCCACAGTCGGCTACGTGCATGTGTTCCCTCTGTGTGCTGCCCCGGCTCTGCGCAGATAGCTGGCACAGCAGACCCTGAAAGAAACCCCAAGGACCACAGACTCTGATAAGGCACTAAGGTACCCGGCCAGGTTTACTGCCAAATGAAACACCGACTCTAGCTACCCGGATCAGATGTCTACAGGTCTGCTAGTACATATGTGCTCCCTGACAATGGACCAGCTCAGTCAGTGGCAGGATTTTCCACTGCCCTCTAGGCAAGACAAAGACAACTCCTTAGGGGTGCATTCTTATACACAGGTACAAACAAGTTACACATCACTCCTGATGTATTGAGGTACAACCCCTCTACGTGTAAGGGTGCTGCCTCTCTCCTAGTACATGTTGGTTCGAACAAAACAACTCTATCCATCATATTAGCCTTTTGACCGTGTCTTTAGGATGGGTCAGCCTGTTCCTTATTATCTATGTGGAATGTGTTAGTACCGGAATGTTCTGGTGCCATCCTGGCACATATTTATCTTACTAGTGCTTAGTATCTTTTAGGTATGTGTATACGTGCAATATCAGCCTTCTTCTTGCCAGCTTCTGTGAGCAGGGCCTGCCTCGGCTCACAGTTTAACTTTGCTTTATGTTAACAGTCTTGACCATTACTTTAGTTCAGGCCTAAGGCCTCATAACGGGCCTCTGATACCAGGGTTTATGTTTCATGGCCTTATCTTACTACAACTCCTATAATATTTCCAGTTTTATCGTCAGGCTCATTCTTTATACATCGTAACTCTGTAGTTTGTTCCTAGATAGCTATATGTTAAGGAACCGACTTTAACCTTTGTTGTTGATATCACTTGATGAGAGGAAATTATCGTAGAGAACAGGGTACTGGATATTCATCTACAATAACAGATCAACAAATGACAGCCAAGTAGATGACCCTTATTACTTAGAGAATTTTTTTCTATTTGCCATTGGCTTATTAAAAATCAATGACATATTTAACCCAGTGTATAAGATAATAAGAGAATGGAATAGATGCCAAGCTTAATTGGAATAAACACTAAACATATTAACCATCATCTTTTAAAGCAGATAGTAAAAACAGCAACTGAACTGTGAGTTGTTAGGGAAAAATAAGTGTAGCCCTAAGTAATGCAGTTTTCTGCCATCCTTCATTTGGCAAGAATGGGGAACTGGTTGTTGCACATATAACACCGACAGACCCCGGTCGTCAGCGGGCAGGATTGAACGTCGGACTTCTGAAACTTCGTGCTTGAACCTCTACTGCATGAGCTAAAAGCCAACATGGCTTTTAGCTAAGGCTGTAGCAGACTCATTAATCTGTAAGAAGTGGTCTTGGTGCCACTAGACGGGACAGAGCATCACATCCAGGAGGTGTGTGGGTCACACATAGAAAACCACTAATAGAATCCTGAATTCAGGTCTCAGCAAGTGAATTGAAGAGAGGATGATTTTAAAATATTTGTTTTTTTCATAACAATTTGAGATCTTCCTAAACAGTTTTGCATTTTTCTTTGAAAAAGATTTTGTGATCACCTTCAAGTTTAAATCTTCCAAGTGGCATTTATCCTCAAATAGGGTGGTGTGCAGACTCGAGGTTTTGTGATTCTTATATTTCAATTTACATGGTTTACAGCCCATTTAATGTCTCGGGGAAGAAATTATGAAATAGAAATATTGAAAGCTGGTCTTTTTCCTGTACCTCAGTACTTGCATGGTGGGAATACTAAAGGACTTCCATTTATTAGATACTTTTCTCCCAAACGGCTCCCGCTGAAATGACAACTTCTTCACGTTCTGTAACTCTCAGTAATTGAAGTTAATTCCCAACTGGCTTAAGAGAACAATTTCCCTAGTTTCTGCTCTCCAAGAATTTTTTTTGTGCCTGGTTATAAATTGTGGGGCAACCTAGGGAGTGGTATCATTTTCCTTATATCAACTTTGCTATTTCATATACCATATATCTATCTTGTGTGTATGTGTGAAAGCAGGTGGTATTCCCACTCTGCTCTCAATAATGTCTGCACACGCTGTAAACGGTCAAACTCACCCACCTCCTGGGGTTCAGCTGTTTTTTTCAAACAAGGTATATAAGAACACAACATAAATCCCAGGCTAGGCTGTTCCACCCTCTATTCCCAGGTGCCTAGCTCCTTCTGCTGAGACTCCACATAACCTTCTTTATATCCAGAGTGGAGTTAACCAGCTACACTTGCCATAGTGAGTCAAGATGAACCAATCAACATCTTCCAACACCTGATAATAGAGTGAGTCAACAGAAAAATCCAGTCACTATGTGAAATGTAACAAAGCCGAATGAGAAAAGAACAGTAGGTGTATATTACCATAAGACAAAAGACAGTGTGTCTTACAGGGCCATTAATGTACTGATAGCTCCATTCCTTTGTTTATCTTGCTGAAATAAGAGTATGATAAAGATATCATACAATTACCTCGATTTCAGTAAGGCATTTGATATGGTTCCACCTGGGGAATTATTAGCTAAATTGGAAAAGATGGGGATCAATATGAAAATTGAAAGGTGGATAAGGAATTGGTTAAAGGGGAGACTTCAACGGGTCACATTGAAAGGTGAACTGTCAGGCTGGAAGGAGGTTACTAGTGGAGTTCCTCAGGGATCGGTTTTGGGACCAATCTTATTTAATCTTTTTATTGCTGACCTTGGCACAAAAAGCATGAATGTGCTAATAAAGTGTGCGGATGACACAAAGCTGGGAGGTATTGCCAATACAGAGAAGGACCGGGATATCATACAGGAAGATCTGGATGACCTTGTAAACTGGAGTAATAGTAATAGGATGAAATTTAATAGTGAAAAGTGCAAGGTCATGCATTTAGGGATTAATAACAAGAATTTTTGTTATAAACTGGGGACACATAACTTGGAAGTAACAGAGGAGGAGAAGGACCTCGGAGTATTGGTTGATTACAGGATGACTATGAGCCGCCAATGTGATATGGCTATGAGAAAAGCTAAGGAGGTCTTGGGATGCATCAGGTGAGGTATTTCTAGTAGAGATAAGGAGGTGTTAGTACCATTATACCAGGCACTAGTGAGACCTCATCTGGAATACTGTGTGCAGTTCTGGTCTCCCATATTTAAGAAGGATGAATTCAAACTGGAACAGGTACAGAGAAGGGCTACTAGGATGATCCGAGGAATGGAAAACCTGTTTTGTGAAAGGAGATTCAAAGAGCTTGGCTTGTTTAGCCTAACTAAAAGAAGGCTGAGGGGAGGTATGATTGCTCTCTATAAATATATCAGAGGGATAAATACCTTGAAGGGAGAAGAATTATGTAAGCTCAGTACCAATGTGGACACAAGAACAAATGGATATAAATTGGCCATCAAGAAGTTTAGACTTGAAATTAGATGAAGATTTTTAACCATCAGAGGAGTGAAGTTCTGGAACAGCCTTCCAAGGGAAGCAGTGGGCCAAAAGACATATCTGGCTTCAAGACTAAGCTTGATAAGCTTATGGAAGGGATGATATGACGGGATAGCCTAATTTTGGCAATTAATTGATCTTCAACTATTAGCGGTAGATATGTCCAATGGCCTGTGATGGGATGTCAGATGGGGTGGGATCTGAGTGACTACAGAGAATTCTTTCCTGGCTGTCTGGCTGGTGAGTCTTGCTGACATGCTCAGGGTTTAGCTGATTGCCATATTTGGGGTTGGAAAGGAATTTTCCTCCAGGGCAGATTGGAAAAGGCCCTGGGGGTATTTTTTTGCCTTCCTCTGCAGAGTGGGGCATGGGACACTTGCTGGAGGATTCTCTGCACCTTGAAGTCTTTAAACCACGATTTGAGGACTTCAATAGCTCAGACATAGGTTAGAGGTTTGTTACAGAAGTGGGTGGGTGAGATTCTGTGGCCTGCGTTGGCAGATTAGATGATCATAATGGTCCCTTCTGACCTTAAAGTCTATGAGTCTATGATTCTTTTCTTCTTATACTACTGCCTTTCCTCTTTCCAGCTACAGTCCCTTTTGTTACTATCCCTACTGTTCCTACTATTTCTGTTTTTCCTGTCACTCCTGACCTGGATTTTCTCCCTTTCAGCCTCTCCAATGCCACAACTCAGCCGCTGGGGTCCATATCCACTGGCCTCCTTCTGTGTCCCTTCTTCACTGGTGCCAGCTGCTGCCTTGCTTGCTTCTGGCCTCTTTCTCTCCCAGTACCATGCAGCTTCTCTCCAAACTCCACCAGCCATTTCCATCACTGGCTTTTGGCTTGGTCACAGCAGCACTTTGTGGGGAGAGGAGAAGCTACTGCTAATTTTTTTCTTTTCTTCTTTCCCCCCAAAACCATCCAAAGCTCAAACTCAGCCCACTTCAGCTACCTCAGAGACCTTGGAGTTCTCCAGACCCCTTGCTCCCAGAGCAGATGTTTCAGGCTCTCCACTTTTTTTAAACACTGCCCCCCCACACACACATTCTAAACACCACAAAGCTATTTCTGAGCCGCCAACTTATGCTGCTTCCTTCCTTTGTTCTCCTGACCCAACAGCCTCCAGAACAGTGGGGCATTACAGAACTGGGAGAGTCTTCATCTCAAGACTGAATGTCTTTTTCGAAGATATAGTTTAGTCAGACACAAGTTATTGGGCTCAATTTAGAGGTAACTGGGTGAAATTCTATGGCCTGTGTTGTACAGGAAGTCACATTAGATGATGATGTCTTTTCTAGCTTTAAAATCTATGAATCTATGAAGAGCAGGCCCTTATTCCACACACTGGGCCCAATCTTACCAGAATTAAATACGAAAAGCAATGCTTGGGAAAAGGACAAAGTCAAATGCCTAAAGAAAGCACAAGAAAAGATCTGATTGAAACATGATAGATGCCAAAAACAAATAAAAAACTCACTTAAAAAAACTCAGTTCCCCCCCCCATAAAGCTGAAATATCGGTAAACCCACTTAGAAAAAGGATATCTAGTTAAATGCTCACAGTAAAGAGCAAACAATTGAGGACAACTCTGTCCCCCTCCCAAGGTCCATAAAAATCACAAATGGGCGTTCATGACTTGAGAGGATCAGAGACAACCATTGCCCCATGTCAACAGCAACCATAGAGTTGTTAGGATAATGAGACGAAAGACTGCCCTGGCCTAGTGACCAAGTAGCATGCTCTTTACTGCCATGTAGAAGACCTGTGTAGGACATATAGGCATATAGTCAGGGAGACACTGAGCTTTATGTTAATGGCATTAATAAGTAGCTTTGATGCAGCTTGAGTTTGAGCCTTGATAGACTGAAGCAACCTTTCACCCAGCATCCCAGATGTGGTGACAGTTCTGCAAATTCTTATATTATTTAAGCGGCCTTGTCCATCTTGAGGAAGTGTAAGAAGGAGAAGTGTGAGTGGGTAAGGAAGTAGTTTTGTACATTTGTAAGTTTAAGGACAAAGGGACATGAGTTGTGGCCAGGAAGATGACAGGCCCCGCTAGTCGAGATGCCACTGAAAAGTCTCAGCTGTTCACCTAAACACAAAGGGTTGAGATCATCTTGCTGGAATCATCACCTCCTATTAGTCCCTCAATGTTCCTTATTTGGGAAAAACACTGACTACTGGACATGATTCAGAAACAGGACCCTAAAAGGAGAGCCTCAAAAGTTGCCAAGAGTTAGAGGACAACACCTAATGAGACTGGACAATGCAGCTGGGGTGAGAGGCTTGTGACCCAATGGTTTGATCAGAAGAACCCAGGGGAGGTCCTGTGGGATGAAAATCCCTGGTCTTTATACAGGAAATGGCAGAACTTCCTGGACAGACAGACAGACACACAGGCAGGATAGCTCAAACTTACTGAGCTTCCGTGAAACCAGATTTTGATATTATGCTCCCATGACAAGGAAGAGGAAAAGAAGACAATCCTGTCTGAAAGGACACATGGCAAGCAGTGAAGCCCTTTGGAAATAAGCTCCAGTTCATGTTGGGGTACAAATTTAGAGGGTGTTCAGACTGCAGGTTTTGGGGTGCAGCACAGGAATGAGGTGTGGCCTCAGGGGAAATGGGGGTGCTATGTTCACTAGCAAGCTTTGCCAGTGCTGAGCTCCTCAAATGATAGAACACTTGTACCCTTACAGAAGCAAAACTCCATCAGTGAGAAGTGCCAAACCGGTTTTTGAAAAAAATATGCTCCACCTATGGAAACTAAGGACCAGAAGCCAGAACCACAAAGGTATTTAGACTCCTAACTACCATTGATGTCAATGGAAGTTAGGGGTCTCAATACCTTTGAGGAGCTGGGCCTAGATTCTATGAACTGAGCACCCTCCGTTTCAATGAGAGATTAAACCATGCGTCACCTCCCGGATTAGGCCATGATGCACCCAACTTCAGTCCAGATCAATGGTTTTATATAACCTTAACAACAGTTGCAGAAATGGTACCGCTATATATACATTTCACATAATGTTTGGACTCTCTGAGATGATAGAATCAGAGCAGTTTTTGATGTTTCCAAGCATGGTAATTTGTTTTTAAGAACTGGTTTCTGAGATCATTTGCTAGATCAGTTCCCTTGGCAAAACATACCCTCTTATGTACAATGTAACCACAGAACTAACCTAACTTCCTCTGTCTCTGATGACTGTGTGTGAACAAACTGTATATGTGTCTAATCAGGATATAAGCACACAGCATCTGTGGTGTGAGAATTAATTTATCATATTTAGTAATACCTCCTGTTGACACTGCTAATAAGGGCCTTCTCCTGAGCCAGTTAAAAATGAATGGCAAAACCCCTATTTGGCTTCACTGGTCCAGTGTCACCAGTGCACCAGAACTGGAGCAGCTCAGGAGTTTTGCCTGTTTTGTGGGAAAATGCTGATTCATCAATCCTGAAATATTTCACAGAAACATGTTGGGTTTGATGTATAGACAGGGTTGGTTTCATGTCACCCCTCCCCCAACTCAGTATAGGGGATGAGATGAGGAAGGCTTAGTAGGGGCAGGACAGCGGAAGGAGGGGAGGCCTTACACAATGGCTACAGAGGGATAAAAATCCCATAGTGGGCCCAGGTCAGCTGACTCAAGCTCTTGGGGCTCAACTCCGGGGCTGAAAAATTGTTGTGTAGACGTTTGAGCTCAAGCTGGAGCCCAAGCTCTGGGACCATATGAGGGTGGAGGAGCCTGAGCTCAAATGTCTACACAGTGCAGCTTGAGCCCCACAAGCTTGAGGGGATATAATCATAGAACTGGAAAGGACCTCGAGAGGTCATCTAGTCCAGTCCCCTGCACTCAAGGCAGGACTAAGTATTATCTAGATCATTCCTGACAGGTGTTTGTCCAACTTGCTCTTAAAAATCCCCAATGATGGAGATTCCACTACCTCCCTAGGCAATTTATTCCAGTGTTTAACCATTCTGACAGTAAAGAAGTTTTTCCTAATGTCCAACCTAAACCGCCCTTGCTGCAATTTAAGCCCATTGCTTCTTGTCCTATCCTCAGAGATTAAGAAGAACAATTTTTCTACCTTCTCCTTGTAACAACCTTTTATGTACTTGAAAACTGTTATCATGTCCCCTCTCAGTCTTCTCTTCTCCAGACTAAACTAACCCAATTTTTTCAATCTTCCCTCATAGGGCATGTTTTTTGTTGCTCTTCTCTGGACTTTCTCCAATTTCTCCACATTTTTCTTGAAATGTGGCACCCAGAACTGGACACATTAGAATCATTGAATCTCAGGGTTGGAAGGGAACTCATGAGGTCATCTAGTCCAACCCCCTGCTCAAAGCAGGACCAATCCCCAACTAAATCATCCCAGCCAGGGCTTTGTCAAGCCTGATCTTAAAAACTTCAAAGGAAGGAGATTCCACCACCTCCCTAGGTAAAGCATTCCAGTGTTTCACCACCCTCCTAGTGAAAAAGTTTTTCTTAATATCCAACCTAAACCTCCCACACTGCAACTTGAGACCATTACTCCTTGTTTTATCATCTGGTACCACTGAGAACAGTCTAGAGCCATCCTCTTTGGAACCCCCTTTCAGATAGTTGAATGCAGCTATCAAATCCCCCCTCATTCTTCTCTTCCTCAAACTAAACAATCCCAGTTCCCTCGGCCTCTCCTCATAAGTCATGTGTTCCAGCTCCCTAAACATTTTTGTTGCCCTCCGCTGGACTCTTTCCAATTCTGCACATCCTTCTTGTAATGTGGGGCCCAAAACTGGACACAGTACTCCAGATGAGGCCTCACCAATGTCGAATAGAGGGGAATGATCATTGCTGGCAATGCCCCTACTTATACAGCCCAAAATGCCAATAGCCTTCTTGGCAACAACAGCACACTGTTGACTCATATCCAGCTTCTTGTCCACTGTAACCCCTAGGTTCTTTTCTGCAGAACTGCTGCCTAGCCATTTGGTCCCTAGTCTGTAGCACTGCATGGGATTCTTCCGCCCTAAGTGCAGGACTCTGCACTTGTCCTTGTTGAACTTCATCAGATTTCTTTTTGCCCAACCCTCTAATTTGTCTAGGTCCCTCTGTATCCTATCCCTGCCCTCCAGCGTATCTACCACTCCTCTCAGTTTTGTGTCATCTGCAAAGTTGCTGAGGGTGCAGTCCATGCCATCCTCCAGATCATTAATGAAGATATTGAACAAAACCAGCCTGAGGACCGACACTTAGGGCACTCCGCTTGATACTGGCTGCCAACTAGACATGGAGCTATTGATCACTACCCATTGAGCCCGACAATCTAGCCAGCTTTCTATCCACCTTATAGTCCATTCATCCAGCCCATATTTCTTTAACTTGCTGGCAAGAATACTGTGGGAGACTGTGTCAAAAGCTTTGCTAAAGTCAAGGAATAACACATTCACTGCTTTCCCCTCATCCACAGAGCCAGTTATCTCATCATAGAAGGCAATTAGGTTAGTCAGGCATGATTTGCCCTTGGTGAATCCATGCAGACTGTTCCTGATCACTTTCCTCTCCTCTAAGTGCTTCAGAATTGATTCCTTGAGGCTCTGCTCCATGATTTTTCCAAGGACTGAGGTGACTCTGACTGGTCTGTAGTTCCCCGAATCCTCCTTTTTCCCTTTTTTAAAGATGGGCACTACATAAGCCTTTTTCCTGTCTTCTGGGACCTCCCCCGATCACCATGAATTTTCAAAGATAATGGCCAATGGCTCTGCAATCACATCCGCCAACTCCTTTAGAACCCTTGGATGCATTAGATCTGGACCCATGGACTTGTGCATGTCCAGCTTTTCTAAATAGTCCCAAACCACTTCTTTCACCACTGAGGGCTGCTCACCTCCTCCCCATACTGTATTGCCCAGGACAGCAGCGTGGGAGCTGATCTTGTCTGTGAAGACCGAAGCAAAAAAAGCATTGAGTACTTCAGCTTTTTCCACATCCTCTATCACTCGGTTGTGTCCCTCATTCACACTTTCCTTGGCTTTCTTCTTGTTGCTAACATACCTGAAGAAACCCTTCTTGTTACTCTTAACATCTCTTGCTAGCTGCAACTCCAAGTGTGATTTGGCCTTCCTGATTTCACTCCTGCAAGCCTGAGCAATATTTTTATACTCCTCCTGGTCATTTGTCCAATCTTCCACTTCTTGTAAGCTTTTTTTTTGTGTTTAAGATCAGCAAGGATTTCACTGTTAAGCCAAGCTGGTCGCCTGCCATATTTACTATTCTTTCGACACATCGGAATGGTTTGTTCCTGCAACCTCAATAAGGATTCTTTAAAATATAGCCAGCTCTCCTGGACTCCTTTCCCCCTCATGTTATTCTCCCAGGGGATCCTGCCCATCAGTTCCCTGTGGGAGTCAAAGTCTGCTTTCCTGAAGTCCAGGGTCCGTATTCTGCTGCTCTCCTTTCTTCCTTGTGTCAGGATCCTGAACTTGACCATCTCATGGTCACTGCCTCCCAGGTTCCCATCCACTTTTGCTTCCCCTACTAAATCTTCTCGGTTTGTGAGCAGCAGGTCAAGATTGAGTTGAGGACTAATCATTGCGGAGTAGAGCAGAAGAATTACTTCTCGTGTCTTGTTTACAATACTTCTGCTAATTCATCCCAGAATGATGTTTGCTTTTTTGCACTGTTGACTCATATTTAGCTTGTGATCCACTATGACCCCCAGAAAGAGGGTATTCCACTATGACCCCCAGAAAGGGGCAGTACACCTTCCTAGGCAGTTATTTCCCATTTTGTATGTGTGCAACTGATTGTTCCTTCCTAAGTGGAGTACTTTGCATTTGTCCTTACTGAATTTCATCCTATTTACCATTTCTCCAGTTTGTCCAGATCATTTTGAATTTTAATCTTCCAAAGCACTTGCAACCCCTCCCAGCTTATATCATCCACAAACCTTATAAGTATACTCTCTATGCCATTATCTAAATCATTGATGAACATATTAAACAGAACCAGACCCAGAAATGATCCCTGCGGGACCCCATTCATTATGCCCTTCCAGCATGACTGTGAACCACTGACAACTACTCTCTGGGAACAATTTTCCAACTAGTTATGCACCCCCTTATAGTACTCCATCTATGTTGTATTTCCCTAGTGTAGGGAGCCAGGGTGGCTTCCCTCCGAATCAGAGGGTAAAGAGCCACCCTCTCAGCCTGAGTGGGCGGAGCCAGACCAAGTTTACTTCAATCCCCAGAAGGGGAGGGGTGGGACAGGAAGTACAAAGGGCGGGGCCCTTTGCCCAGTGAGGGCAGCACCAGGGAGGGAGACAGACACAGGCTGCTGGCTGTTCCCTCCGGACCCTGCTGCCGATCCAGGGGAGGCCCTGGGCCAGGAGGAACCTGATCGGAAGGAAAGACTGTGGCAACCAGGACTGCCCACCGCCGAGTACCCGGAGGACCTGGAGGGGCCAGGCTGTTAACCGGGACAGTGTGACACCGAGGGGGAGTTGGAGCTGCCAGCAGCTGAATACCTGGACGAGCTGGAGGGACTGGAGAGACCCGCTTCAGAGACCGGGTAGGAAGTAGCCCAGGGGCAGAACTGCACCATGTGGTGGGTGTATTTGGTCAGCGTGGCACGGATGATTCCCCGCTGACCCAGCGGCGGGACCCTGTCCTCCCGCCACTGTCAGGGCCCTGGGCTGGAACGCAGTGGAGTTGGGTGAGCCTGCGTTCCCCTACCCCGGCCAACCTGCCTTGGGTAGCAGAATCCCGAATGCCACTGACTCCTGCCGGCACTCCCCTGCCTGAGGGGCACGCCGCAGACTCGTGCTGGCGCTCCCCTGCCTGAGGGGTGCGCTGCAGACTCTGGCTGGCACACCTTCTCTGCTAATTCCCCAGTGACCGAAAGGTGTGACTAAGGCCTGCCAGTGGGACAGTAACTCTCCATCCTAGAGGCTCGGTGGACCGATTGAAACCTGTCACACCTAGTTTGTTTATGAGAAGGTCAAAAGCCTTACTAAAGTCAAGATATACCATATCTACTGCTTCCCCCCGTCCAAAAGGCTTGTTACCCTGTCAAAGAAATCTATCAGGTTGGTTCGACATGATTTGTTCTTGACATCCATGCTGACTGTTATTTATCACCTTATTATCTTCTAGATGTTTGCAAATTGATTGCTTAATTATTTGCTCCATTATCTTTCCAGCTGCAGAAGTTAAGCTGACTGATAATGCAAATAATGCTGCCCACTTCTTGTTTACAATGTCACCTGAAAGTGAGAACAGGCATTCTCATGGCACTGTCTAGCCGGTGTTGCAAGATATTTACGTGCCAGATATGCTAAAGATTCATATGTCCTTTCATGCTTCAAACACCATTCCAGAGCACATGCATCCATGCTGATGATGGGTTCTACTCGATCACAATCTAAAGCAGTGTGGACTGATGCATGTTCATTTTCATTAGCTGAGTCAGATGCCACCAGCAGAAGGTTGATTTTCTTTTTTGGTAGTTCAGGTTCTGTAGTTTCCACATTGGAATGTTGCTCTTTTAAGACTTCTGAAAGTAGGAGCATTGCCAGCAGATTGAGGGAAGGGATTATTCCCCTCTATTCGGCATTGGTGAAGCCACATCTGTCCAGTTTTGGGCCCCCCACTACAGAAAGGTCGTGGACAAATTGGAGGGAGTACAGCGGAGGGCAATGAAAATGATTAGGGGGCTGGGGCACATGACTCATGAGGAGAGGCTGAGGGAACTGGGCTTCTGTAGGCTGCAGAAGAAAAGAGTGAGGGGGGATTTGATAGCAGCCTTCAACTACCTGAAGTGGGGGTTCCAAAGAGGATGAAGCTAGGCTGTTTTCAGTGGTGGCAGATGACGGAACAAGGAGCAATGGTCTCAAGTTGCAGTGGGAGAGGTCTAGGTTGGATATGAGGAAAAACTATTTCACTAGGAGGGTGGTGAAGCACTGGAATGGGTTACCTAGGGAGGTGGTGGAATCTCCATCCTTAGAGATTTTTAAGGCCCGGCTTGACAAAGCCCTGGCTGGGATGATTTAGTTGAGGTTGGTCCTGCTTTGAGCAGGGGGTTGGATTAGATAACCTCCTGAGGTCTCTTCCATCCCTAATCTTCTATGATTCTAAGAAGAGGGCAGCATTATCTCCTTTAAATGTAAACAAACTTGTTTGCCTTAGCCATTGGCTGAACAAGAAGGAGCACTTAGTGGACTTGTAGGCTATGAAGTTTTGCATTGTTTTGTTTTTGTACACTTTTTGATTTCAATTACAACACAGAATAGAATATATATGAAAATGTAGAAAAACATCCAAAATATTTAATAAATTTCAATTGGTAGTCTGTTGTTTAGCAATGCGATTAAAACTACGCGCTTTATTTTTTTACTCGTGATTAATTTTTTTGAGTTAATCATGAGAACTGTCATTAATTGACAGCCCTAATTAATAACTAAATCAGTAATGGGATTATGCATGAACTACATTTTTAATGATATATGGCCTGTAGATTTCCCACACTGCCTTGCTTCCCTCCAGCAATGTTTTATTACCCAGTTTAAGCCCCCAGGCTGGCTTTTTCAGCTGCTGTTTGACTACATAAATACAAGTCAGCTAGCACCTGATCAATGTAACCTTTTACAGAACCTGTTATCAGTGTTATGCAAAGCTTTTTTGCCTGCCTCTTCAGCATGGGGCCTGGGTAACTTGCTGGTTTGAACTAGAGTAAATGGTGGATTCTCTGAAAACTGAAGTCTTTAAATCAAGATTTGAGAAGTTCAGTAATGCAGCCAGAGGTTATGCATCTATTACAGGACTGCGTGGGTGAGATTCTGTGGCCTGTGATGTGCAGGATGTCAGAGATGATCATGATCATAGGACTGGAAGGGACCTTGAGAGGTCATCTAGTCCAGTCCCCTGCACTCATGGCAGAACTAAGTATTAACTAGATCATCCATTATCTAGATGGGCCCTTCTGGCCTTAAACTCTGAGTCTAAGTCTTACAGAGTTAAACACCAAGTAGATTCCTCTCTACTTTTCCTGAATATTTTCTAATACTGGAGAGCTGCATAAGCAACTATTGCTTTCAACTTGTACGTAGGGAATATCCCAGCTTTGTCTGTGTGGGTGTTGTATCCGTTTAGAATGATCCACTTGATGTGTCCACTTCCTTAGTTTGAATCATTAGTTATTTTCTTCAGTCTGCTTAGAAGTTGCTATAGTACCAGTCTCTTCCATTTCTTACCACTTTGGTCTCTTGCTACCCCAGGAATCCCCTGTCATTTACTTTGTCAGCCAATCCTGTTTCAGATGGGATGAAAAACATTCTGTGGCCTGTGATGTGCAGAATGAAAAACATTCTCCTCAAATGACCACCTTTAAGGCATCGTATCTGATATGAGGTAGGGCGGAGAGAAAGACGGTCAGTATTCTTCAGTTGTAGTTATTCCCTGCTCAAGAGGAAAGGGTTAAAGAACTAGGACCGTGAGAGCCCTGACACACCCAATAAAAGAAAAGATGTACCAGAGCATTAGGCTATTATGTAACAGGAAGCAACACTTGCTAAAACTTGCACAGCAATTATGGGAGCATAGTGATAAGACTAGCTTGGTGCCGAGAGAAAAGAATAACTACTCTGCTCAGGGTGAAAAATTTTCTGCCCTATATTCTTAGCTTTTTGTGGCAGGAACTGTGTTTGGACAAGGTGTAACAGAATAGAATCCTGATCCTGAGTGGGGCCCCTGGACACTGCCATAATAGTGCATGTTTGCCAGGCCTGTTTTACATATAACCCCATTTCTTTCTGTAGCCACATCATTCTCCACTCACTTTCATAGAATATCAGGATTGGAAGGGACCTCAGGAGGTCATTTAGTCCAACCCCCTGCTCAAAGCAGAATCAATCCCCAACTAAATCATCCCAGCCAGGGCTTTGTCAAGCCTGATCTTAAAAACCTCAAAGGAAGGAGATTCCACCACCTCCCTAGGTAACCTTACCTAGTACCTATTGATCACTACCCATTGAGCCTGACGACCTAGCCAGCTTTATATCCACCTTTCTTAGAGTCTTTCTTAGAGTCCTGGAATCTTAACATTGCTCTTCTCCTGCAGCTACAATGGGCTAGATTGACAAAGAGAATTAGGTGCCTAAGTCCAAAATTTAGGTCCTCAAAACCTCTCCTCAGCAGCTGCCTAGCCTTGTAGGCATGTATGTTTCTGCTATTAAAGTCCCATGGTGCCTAAATTTCTACCAGTGGACCTGCACAAAGCCACGTAAATCCTGCAAGAATTTGTTGCCGTGAGAGTGGTCATGTGTCCTTATGCCCAGAGCACTCACCCAGGATGTGGGAGACCCACATTCAAGTCATCACTCCGTCTGGTTCAGAACAGGGACTTGAACTTGGTCTGGTTCAGAACAGGGAGTTGAACTCCTACCTCCCAGCTGAGTACCCAGTCCTCTGTGGTGGATCTCACTCCTGTTGAAGCTGTTTCACTTCATATGAAATACTTCACTTTTCACCAGCTGAGAGAGTAAAAATGACTCTAGAGCCAAGTGGTTAGTTCACTCACCTGGGAGACCCAGTTTCCAGTCCCTACTTCCATGAATATTAAATGATTTTGTACAAAGTGGAACAGCTTCAACAGGTGAGCCTGCAAAAGATCTACCCAAGAATACCCTACAGCATGGCAGTTCTCACCTGGGAGGTAAAAAAATGCAAGCTCCAGTCCCTGCTCCAAATCAGGCAGAGTGAGGACTTGGACATGGCACATCTTTGGTGAGTTCTGTAACCCCAGGACCACAAGGTAAGGGCACCTTTTCAGTGCGTCTTTGCAAGAAAGGGCTGACCTGGTTTAAGCACGTAAAATGCAGGAGGGGATTCACAACTGAGAATCCCAAGTGGAAATGAATGCCTCCCTCCAGTCTAGAGTTAAGCACCTAAGATTCTTTAAGGGTTGGGACTTAGGCCCCTCTCCTTGGCATTTCCTACTACCTAGTATTGACAGCTCCCACTCAGCTTTCTATCTTTTGTTAATCCCGTTCTGGGGCACCTAACGCTCCCCATTCATTGTATAGAGAACCTGGGCACCTGACTCAGAGCTGTCCATTTCACTGGCTGGCAAGGCACCTAACAGTTAAGTGTCACAACGCACAACAGGACTAATGGACACAGCAAATGGCATGGGATTCCCGAGTTAGCACAGAGACCCAAGAGGTGAGCAGTGGAAGCGAATGGAAATATAGCAACATCTAAGAAAGAGGGAAATAACTAAAGATTCAAAGTAAGGAAGTGGACAAGTCAGTGGGATCATTCTGAAAAGATAGCCTTCATCCCCAAAAGATTTGGCAATGGAGAAAGTGCAGCTCATGGTGGTTGATAAAGGGTGCTTGGAACAGAAATGGCCTGGCTGTTTAGAACAGATTTTTTTTTTAAGACATGGGAGAGCCTTCAGGGCTCAACAAGAAGGTACAAACTCACAACACAACCTGCCCTAAAGTTACATAAATGTTCATTTCATTCGGCCAGAGTGGAATGTTTAAAGGGCCCTGGGTCTGTTTCATTAAAAAAGGATAAATAAGCTTGGAATATGGTGTCAATGAAGGAATTGGTCTGTACCATAGCTCTACAGAACAAATTGTGAAGCTGCTCATCTCAAACTAGAAGAGAGGAAACTGAAATGACAATGAGACACTGAGTTTTTAAACCAGACTGGAATAGCAACTTGCTTTTTCCATCCATGAAGTCAGCTCTGGATTTATACCGTTCACCTGTTTCCCTAAATTGGACTGTAGATGATCCTGGGATTTATATTACAAGAACATACTGAAATATCAGAGCTAATTTTAATGAGTTTTAGGAAGAACTGGTGGATTTGGAGAAAAGAAAAAACTGACTGCATTGGGGGATAAGCATTCTGGAACAGCAGACCTGATTTTGGGAACAAATTAATTGTTTATTTATTTTATCAATTTTTGGATGAGGCTAAGAATCACCTTCCAAATGGATAGATCTCCTGAATCATATCCCTTTCATGTTTCCAAGATGGAGGATTTGGGTCCTAGATCGTGAGATTCCAAGGAAAGGCATCTTGTCTTTATCTGTAAAGTATCATGCATACAAACTTTAAGGTGATATTAAGGATGTTTTGAATGAGATCTTTACAAGTGAGGCTGTTTACAATGCATAGACACTGAATCCTAGCTTTGTACACAAACCCACATGTGTGCAATTATGTGCCTACATTTGCACACAAAATTACAATGAGTTTGTGCATGAATCAGGAATTTCTATACCCCACCAATGGGTGAGAATCCCTGGCTTATTTGAATAATTTTCTCTGGGAAATTCCAAACATGTTTGCAGTTATGTTGCATTCTGATAAACCCATAGAGCCCAGTTCTGCCAACTTTCATCACACTGAAGGCTCGTCTACACTACCATGCTACATTGGTGCAGCTGCACCAATGCAGCTGCGGCCCTACAGCACATCTGGTGAAGATGTGCTACGCCGACTGGAGAGTGTTCTGGTTATGGTCGGCCTAATTACTCCACCTCAGTGACAGGTGGAACTTGTGTCAGCAGGACAGCATCTCCCAACGACAGTTTGATGTAGACCCTGCTTTAAATCGATGTAATTTACGTCACTCAGGGGTGTGGGTGTGTGGCTTTTTCACACCCCTGAGCAAAGTAGTAGTGTAGATAAGCCCTGAGTTAATACAGTACTCCACGAGTAGGTCCTTTGATCTGAGGAACACTGGTTGAACTGGATCCACACAAATAATTTCAAATAATGCAAACATTTGTATATACTGAAGACTGAGGGTGAGCCTCATGATATTCAAGGGTTTGTAAAACCTCTCAAACTACATCTAGGGTTCTCAGCTTTTGATTACAAAACCTCTGAAGTGATTTTAACCTATAAGGTTTAATTCTTTTCTCAGTTAACCCAGTTTTGCAATAGTTTACAGTGTTATAAGTTGGATCAGAATCAGGCTGGCTTACAGGATTTTTTTGAAGGGCAAATCAATTTTTTGCTAGGCACTTCAGTCTCCCATGTGTCTTTACCAAAAAAGAAGATGGTGCGTTGTGGTGGGGTTAGCTGAATCCCCCAAGTGAGGCTACCACAGCTGGGTCCTTCATGTACATTATACACAGTGGGCCTGAGCCTCAGCTGGTGTAAACTGGCATTGCTCTATTTCATGAGCTGCTTTGAGTTACATCAACTGAGGAGCTGTATTTATTTTTAATTTTTCTTTCTCCCCATCTCTACAGCTATTGTCACAGCCTCCCTGCATCTGTTCTTTGTGCCTAGTCTCTGGTCCATTTTTTCAACAGATTTTTCTCTTCGTTCATAGTGTATTTTTACCGGGTTGCCAACCCAACAGTGTTAGAGTCAAATGTCTGATATTCAGAACAAGGACTTTGTCTGTCTCTGGCACCTAACATATTAGTGCAGCAGAATGCTTACAGCCTCCGGTTTTGAAAACCAATCCAAATGTTAGCACTTAGTTTACATTCCTCCACCCCCTGAGTTCCCTGACTCTGTATAGAGAAAATTAGGTAAAATCTTGGCACTTCTGAAGCCAATGGGAGTTTGCCGTTAACTTGACAGAGCCAGGATTTCAGCCACGAAGTTCAGAAATGTCAATACTATCATGATGCAATACTATCCCAAGAGCTTCCCTTTTCTCTGGGTGTAGCCATCTGTAAACAGGTGAGATTGTGAGGTGAGACTGAGTACAGCTATGACACATGAATGAGTGATAATTACAGTGCAAACAAGAGTGGTTACTAAATACTTCCCAGAGCAGGTGTAATTTCCGGTAGCCATGTATCATTTGTATCAACAAGTCAACAGTCGTCCAAATCTGCAAGACTGACTCTGGTTGTTTCCCATTGACTTCAGTAAGAGTTTTGAAGATAGACTGCAGGATTAGGCCTAGAATGAACATATAACTCCATTAGAAAAATATTTCATATGTATTTATATTCACATTTCTTACCATACTATCCATTTTCAATATACAAAACATCTCCATAGGAAGCATTTTTAGAATAGCTGCAACTAAGGCACAAATAACACCATACACAACAGTGCATGAGAACAGAGGCAAATGATATTAACTGTACTGATTCTGTCTGTGCTTGCAAAGCTATTTTCTGTATTCATTTACTCTGAACTTAGACACTTTCTCTGATTGTATAAAATACTGTACAAGGAGCATGTTCCAGTGCTTGGTATGCCACGCTCAAGATCTCCGCTTCCCCATCAAGTATGGCACTCTGTACCTAGAAACAGTAGTATTCTTTTTCTCTTTGGTCTGAAGTTATTACCATGGCTCTCTGTGACACTGTCTCTGGGGGAAAAAAAAAAAGAGGAAAGCATAGGTCTGGGCAATGGATGTTTAGTTAGGACTGTGGTTACTCAGTACATTTAGCACAGTATATCAAGTGTCTGTCATTGATGAATATCTCTTGAGAAACATTCCAAACAGGGAAACATATCAAGAATCCATCACTTCCTGTCCATGAGCAGTTATTGGCCAGATCCTCAGCTGCTCTAAATCAGTGTAGCTCCACTGAAGTCCATGCTGATTTCGAGCAGTTTAAGATCTGGCACTGTACGTCAATGTTTTCCACCACAAATATAACAGCATCAATTTAAAAGTGAGTCAGCCTTGCAGTACAGAATTTTATGTTCCTACAGGGCTTTTTAAACCTATCTAGGTCACATATGCAATCAAGGACATGTGGTTAGCTCTTTCAGGATATACCAGCAAAGTATGCCAGCCTGGACTGTGTACAATCAACCCCACACTTAATTGTTGGTTGTACACAGTCTAGGCTGGCATACCTTGTTTGACTTAAGGCCTATCTGTAGGGCCCTACCAAATTCATGGTCCATTTTAGTCAATTTCATAGTCATAGGATTTTAAAAATCATAAATCTCAGTGTTGTAATTGTAGGAGTCCTGACCCAAAAAGGAGCTGGGGGGGGCACAAGGTTATTGTAAGGGGGGTTGTGGTACTGCTACCCTTACTTCTTCACTGGCAGCAGAGCTGCCTTCAGAGCTGGGCAGCTGGAGAGCGGAGACTGCTGGCCATGAGCCCAGCTCTGAAGGCAGAGCCGCTGCCAGCAGCAGCGCAGAAGTAAGGATGGCCTGGTATGGTTTTGCAACCTGTACTTCTGGGTCCTCAGTCAGCAGCCGCCATTCTCCAACCGTCCAGCTCTGAAGGCTGCAATGTAGAAGTAAGGGTGGCCTGGTATGGTATTGCCACTCTTACTTCTGTGCTGCTGCTGGCAGGGCATTGGCTTCAGAGCTGGGAGCCTGACCAACAGTCACCGCTCTCTGGCCACCCAGCTCTGAAGGCAGCGCAGAAGTAAGGGTGGCAATACGGTGACCCCCTTTAAAATAACCTTGCAACTCCCTTTTGGGTCAGGTCCTCTAATTGAGAAATACTGGCCTCCCCCATGAAATCTGTATAGTACAGGGTAAAAGCACACAAAAGACCAGATGTCACAGGGAGATACCAGATTTCACGGTCCATGATGCCTTTTCCATGGCTGTGAATTTGGTAGGGCCCTACCTATCTGGAATAAATGCTGATCCAATTCACAATGCTGCTTCTCACTCATTTTCAAGCTTTTCCAAATGTTGCAATTTCACAGACCTTTTAGAAAAAGCCCGTTTATTCTGGGGATATATTTCAAAAGTCAAAGTAAAAACAGAGGCACTACTGAGTTTAGATATGCTGTTGATTCCAGAATTTCATACTTTGTTTTTATTTTAAAAATTCTGCTCTTTCATATGTCTTGCTCTCACCAAAACCAGATGATGATTATACTAGTGATTCAAATGGAAGTGGATAATTACCAAGATGTCTCTTTAAAATGGCCAAAGAGCTGCCAGTTTATGGTGATCAAATCAATTATGTCACCAATATCATAACAGCAAAACTTGATTCTGGCTATCCTATGCAACTAGGCAGGAAAATAAGCAGATGATATTTCACAGAAAATGTACTTGAACTGTTTACAGTACATTTTCTTGTGAAAAAAGTATGGTGCAAGTTATTTCTGATGCTTTACAAATTACTTATACCATAAAAACAATCTTCTTAAAGAGAAAAGGCAATTCAGACATTTTCCTTGAGAGCAGAGCTTCTCCAATTTCATTGCACCTCAACCCCCTTCTGACAACAAAAATTACTACAAGACCCCAGGAGGGGGGCCCAAATCCCACTGCCCCAGCCGTGGAGGAGGGTGTGTGGTCAAAGCCCAAAGGCTTCAGCCCCGGAGGGGGGGTGTGGGTTGTAACCTGAGCCCCGCCGCCCAGGCCTGAAGCTGAAGCCTGAGCCCTGCCACCCAGGGCTGAAGCCCTTGTCATTCAGCCCCAGGCTGTGGGGCTCAGTCTTCAGTCCCAGCAAGTCTACCACCAGCCCTGATGACCCCATTAAAATGGGGTCACAATCCACTATGGGTTCCTGACCCACAGGTTGAGAACTGCTGTTTTAGAGTAAATAAAATGGGCCAAATTCTGCTCTCATTTGCATGTATGTAATGACATTGGCAATGGAGTTGCACATGTATAACCAAGGGAAGAATGTTGCTCAGTATCTACATAAAAGGCCTGACACTGACTTCAGAAGGAATTTTTGGTCCCTGAGACAATCAAGCCCTACATCCAGTCCAAACTAGTGCTACTGCAACACATTCAGGTTGAAAAAAATCAAGCGCCCAAAGTCAGAACATTCTAAAGATTAAGGCATCTTCTTCATTGTTAATGCAGTCACACTGCATGGCCTTTACACTCATTGGTATCTGTAGCGAAGCGAAGACTGACAGGTGCGGCACCTCCTGCTGGTTGTCCTGGGAATTAGCTTGATTCCAGCCCAGAATGCCCTCTGCAGGCTGATGGCTCACCTGCCTCAGGCCCCCATGTCCCTCCCAGACCCCAGTGCCCTTTACCTCAGTGTTCTGCCCCAGCAGTACCCCACAGTCTGGGTCTCCCCACCCAGGGGAACCCCCAACCCTCTATCCCCCCCTTGCCTCAGTGGCTACTGCGAGTAATCATCTAGCCCCCACTCACTGGGGCAGATTGCAGTCTGTAATGGCCACTCATCATTGGCAATGGGGTAGGACCAGCTGCCTCTGCCTATCCCCAGGCTGTACCTCTGCAGCCCCAGTGCCTTCTGTAGGCCTTTAACAAGGCCAGCAGCCTGAGGGTTTACCAGGCTGGAGCTCCCCAGCTCCCTTTACCCTTCCCCAGCACTGCTCTGCCTCAGGTACTCATCTCTCCCAAGCAGCCAGGTCCTTCTCTCTCCACTGCTAGAGACTGACCTAGCTCCTCCCTGAGCCCTTATAACAGGGCCAGGTGTGGCCTGATTGGGGCATGGCCCCAGCTGTGGCTGCTTCCCCAATCAGCCTTTTCTCTTGGAGCGGGGTAACTGCCTCACTACAGGATCAATGAAATAACAAAAAGCAAATGAGTACAAAATGCTTGTGGCTGCATTTGCAGGATGTGGCAGAGAGCTGAACTTTTGGTTTCTTGATTTTGGAGCACGTTAGTTATCATCTTTGATGTTACATTCCAACATGATACATTAGCTGAGGAGCAAACTGGACCGTTAATGTTGATTTTCAATAAGTCTTGGAACACTAGGGACATTCCAAAGAACTGGAAAAAACAAACAAACTAATGTTGTATCATTATTTTAAAAGGGTAAATGGGATGATATGTGCAACTATAGGCCTGTCAGCCTGATGTCGATCCCAGGCAAAATATTGGAACAGCTAATAGAGGACTCAGTTGATAAAAAATTAAAGGATGGTAATATAATTAATGCCAATCACCATGGGTATATGAAAAACAGGACCGGACAAATTAACTTGATATCTTTTTTTATGAGATTATATGTTTGGTTGATAAAGGTAAACATGTCAGTGTTATATACCTAGACTTCTGTAAGGCAACTTGCATGATGATGATGATTAATAAACTAAAATCAAGATGGCATATATTAAATGGATTAAAAACTGGTGAAATAAGAAGTCTCAATATGCAATTCTAAATGGAGAATTATCACCAAGAAACTGGGCTCCCTCACAAATTGGCTCTTAGACTTATGCTATTTAATGTTTTTAATCAATAATATGGAAAATGACATAAATAAACACTGACAAAGTTGCAGATGACACAAAGATTGGGGAAGTGGTAAATAATGAAGAGGATAGGTCACTGATACAGAGCGATCCGGATTTCTTGCTAAACTGGGCACAGGCAAAGAATATGCATTTCAGTGTGGCCAAATGTAAGGTCAGACATCTAGGAACGAAGACTGTCAGCCGTACTATAGGATGGGGGAGTCTATCCTAGGAAGCAGTGACTCTGAAAAAAGACATAGGGGTCCTGATGGCTAATCACCTGAACCTGAGCTCCCAGTGTGATGCTGCAGCCAAAAGGGCTAATGCAATGCTTGGATGTATAAATGGAGGAAGCTTGAGGATGTGTAGAGAGGTTATATCGCCTCTGTATTTGTCACTGGTGCTGGCACTGCTGGAATAGTGTCCATTGCTGCTGCCCACAGTTCAAGAAGGATGCTGATAAATTGAAAGGGTTCAGAAAAGCGCCACAAGAATGATTAATGGATTTGAAAACAGCTCTTGGAGTGAAAACAGGCTTTAAAGAGCTCAGTCATCTTAGCTTAACAAAGAGAAGGTCAAGGGGTGACTTGATCACATTCTGTAAGTACCTACAGGGAAAACAGAAATCTGATAATGGAGGGTTTTTCAATCCTGCAGAGAAAGATATATCAAGAACCAGTCTCACCCCATACTGCCCTGAGAAGAAGCAAGCAAGCCTTCTTAACTGGTTTGTTGGCTCCCAATTGGTCAGTGTTGCCTCCTGACCCTTCTAGGCTTCTGGAGGCTAAGTCTTGTTGATAGCCTGGACTGAATGGGTTTTCCTTGAGCAGGGGGATGTCAGGGCACTGACACCTCCAGCAGGCGGCAGAGAACCTGACAGACCTGGTCACATAGGATCATAGAACTGGAAGGGACCTCAAGAGGTCATCTAGTCCAGTCCCCTGCACTCAAGGCAGGACTAAGTATTATCTAGATCATCCCTGACAGGTGTTTCTCCAACCTGCTCTTAAAAATCCCCAATGATGGAGATTCCACCACCTCCCTAGGCAATTTATTCCAGTGCTTAACCATTCTGACAGTTAGGAAGTTTTTCCTAATGTCCAGCCTAAACTGCCCTTGCTTCAGTTTAAGCCCATTGCTTCTTGTCCTATCTTCAGAGGTTAAGAAGCACAATTTTTGTCACTCCTCCTTCTAACAATCTTTTATGTACTTGAAAACTGTTATGTCCCCTCTCAGTCTTCTCTTCTCCAAACTAAACAAACCCAGTTTTTTCAATCTTCCCTCATAGGTCATGTTTTCTAGACCTTTAATCATTTTTGTTGCTCTTCTCTGGACTTTCTCCAGTTTGTCCGCATCTTTTCTGAAATGTGGCACCCAGTACGCGACACAATACTTCAGTTGAGGCCTAATCAGCACGGAGTAGAGCAGAAGAATTACTTCTTGTGTCTTGTTTACAACACTCCTGCTAATACTTCACAGAATGATGTTTGCTTTTTTTGCAACAGCGTTACATTGTTGAATCATATTTAGCTTGTGGTCCACTATGACCCCCAGATCCCTTTCTGCAGTATTCCTTCCTAGGCACTCATTTCCCATTTCGTGCATCTGCAACTGATTGTTCCTTCCTAAGTGAAGTACTTTGCATTTGTACTTATTGAATTTCATCCTATTTACTTCAGACCATTTCTCCAGTTTGTCCAGATCATTTTGAATTTTAATCCTATTCTCCAAAGCACTTGCAACCTCTCCCAGCTTGGTATCATCCGCAAACTTTATAAGTGTACTCTCTATGCCATAATCTAAATCATTGATGCCCACATTCAATATTAGAGGATAATTTAGAAGTAAAAACTAGACAGCTGATACTAGTGGGCCCCAGTTGACAAGGCTGAACAAATAATATAAATGCTAGATGATATTAGTGTTGTTAATGGGTGGCCGAAATAGTCATTCATAGACACTGGATAGATAATGAACCACCCTGGATTGAAGCATTAGCAGTTATTGCTTCATATGAAAAAACATAGTGGTGTACTACTGAATGTAGGAACTTCCTGCATGAGTATGTGGAGACCTATCCTGGATCGCATTCCAAGGTTATAGATGAGCCTCATCTACAAGGATAAGCTCCAGATGTGAACTACTGAAACTCAGCAGTGTACTGCAAGAGAGGAAACTTTCTGAGCATAGTTTATCAGAAGGTATAAAGTGAATAATACATGGTAAAGAGGAAAAGAACATTGTAGTCCCAGGCAGTATATTGGTGTGAATTGATAAGTCTCCAATTTGCGTATGGGACAGCACCCCTTTTGACCAACACATGAGAGACTGAACAGCAGACCTCTCCAGCTAAAAGCATGAACTAGTACAGCTTGAGCACTATAGGTAGGGGCTATAATAAGTTAATCGCCTGCGTATTGGGCATGGGGGCTGTGTGTGTGTGGAAAATGGAAACTGTGACATGTGCTCACTGGTATATTACATATACATCTTCCAGTGTAATTTGAAGATGTTAGAAGCTGACAAGGCAGAAAAAATACAGGAAGGCTCTGTGGCCTGAGAATATTCTTGCACAAACACTGCAAGATTGTGGGAAAATTCAGAGAAGAGGGAAATACTTGCTGTGTGTTGAGAGTAAGGAAGGGAGTAGAGAAAGGCAGGTCGATGGTAGGGAAATCTGAATTGGATTCCATTTATTTTAAAGCTCCTGTTTTTTTCTTCTATAGCCATTGCCACTGGCCCTCGATAAAGTAGGCCAAACTCTGCTTTCTGACTACATCTGGAGTAACTCTGAGTTTTCACAGGGGTGTAAATGGGACCAGAATTTGACCCATTGGGGTTAGTGTAGTGATCAGCCTTCTTAAGATTAATAGCTCTTATGGAAAGGCTGGGGGAAGAGCTTTAAATATGGGGGTGGGGGCTCAAGAATTTCCTCAAGCATGTTTTAGGTCTGTGGAAGGCTGCATAATTTACATGACAGTGTCACATGGCAGCTGCTTTGCGGGGGTTGATGACTCTGATGCTGGAGTGGAGACCAATTTATACGAGCTGCAGCTTAACCGCCTTCCAGGGGGAGAAGCTGTAGCAAATCCTTCCTTATTGTATCTCTGTGTAAAGGGCAGCTTCACTTGGTCATTGGACAGGGGAGCTCAGAGGATCGAGTGGCAGCTAGTGTTGTTGGCTGTGCTGCTAATGGTCACAGAGGGACCTGTCTGGGCAGGGATCATTTCCATGCCCTAGCTGTGAACTGACATTGCTGTCAAAGGTTTAGCAAAGGTATGTCTCCCTGTACTGCCCAGGAAGTATATACTTTGCAAACGCTTAACACCTCCAGGCATGGCTGCTAAGCAGTACCCCGGTTCCTCCTCACCCCTAACACAGCTGAGGCTCAGAAGACCTATAATGGAGCCCACACCACTGAGCTGATTCCTAGCATGGCTCTGTTCAATAGAGACACATGCTAAACTATCTGTGAGAGGTTTCAGAGTAGCTGCCGTGTTAGTCTGTATTCGCAAAAAGAAAAGGAGGACTTGTGGCACCTTAGAGACTAGCCAATTTATTTGAGCATAAACTTTTGTGAGCTACAGCTCACTTCATCGGAGGCATCTGATCAACTACGCTCAGAAAGTTTTCTCTCTTGCAGTACACGGCATGTATCAGCTGTCTAGTTATTACTTCTAAATTGGTTAGTCTCTAAGGTGCCACTAGTACTCCTTTTCTATCTGTGAGAGAAGACCATGGTATTGCCCAAGTATTCCCTTGTCCCAGCTGTGTTTCCTGTCTCTTTGCTTAGTGTCCCTCTGCATAACTCTGCCATGTGTGGAAGGTGGGGACATGACTGCTGTAAGGAAAAGCACATTCCTGCCAACGGTATTTGCTAAATACTAGAGCCCCAAGCAGGTCTTAATCATTTAATCATTCTGCTAAATTAACCAAAAACATATGAGTCATGTGTCACGTCGATGATCTTAAAGAGTTATTAGCTCCAGGTACAAGTAATCTGGCTACGGACCACTGAATCAAACTAATTTTGCAGAAACATGCCTTAACTTAGACAATCTCTTTCTGGGAATGCCTCCTGGGAGGAGGCACTAACATAGACAAGTTAGTCCAACCATTGGCATCTGTTAACAGTTACTACACTGGGGAATTTTCTTTTGATAACATCTCTTGATGAATGTACCCAACATATTGTTGTCATAGTCACACTGACAACTGCTGCATGTAATATACTGATGTAAGGCCGACTGTGCCCTCTGCATTCAATTTCCATAAAAAGTGGCCATGCTGTCTTTTCTCCATTTGCCTGGCCCCTTCAGTTTACCTTTATATTCCTAATAATGAACCTCCCACTACCATGTGTGGATCAGTTACATTTGTACATATGTTGTGCAGGAAAGGCACATAGTCTGGTGTTAGTTTTGGACCTTTCGAGGCACTCTTCAGGGTGGCCACTTGAGGGCATATATATAGTAAGGAGGTATGAGTCTGTGTGAACAGGAAATAAAGATAAGTCTGGCATTCATCCCCAACCACGGTGCCCTGGGTTGCTCTAATCTCTACGCATGTAACCAGATTTTTCCATGTTTGCCAGTCCCTATGCTGGAATTCTTTACACTGTACTGTGTTTGTAGCTTCCACAACAGCCCATCATACTTGCCTCCATGTCTTTTAATAAGAGGGGGCTGTGGAATTGTTATCATGTTAGGACCATACAGATGGCTCTCAGTATTAGATCCATGGTCCTGCTGTGCTGGCCTGAGACTAAGAGCTACTGAGGGGGAACATGGTTTCAACTGCCGAATTCCACCCCCTACAGCAGTTCTGATCACAGAAGAGGGACTTCCAGTTACTTCCTTCACCAGGCTGGTTCTGCTAGTGAGAAGGAGGAATCTCCTCCACTTGCTAACTTCACCCATAAACAGGCTTTCCTCAGAGCCCCTTTCGCCACACCAACCCCAGAATTGTTATTAATTTTTTAAAAAGGTTTAAGGTAAATGGGATTCAAACTCCACACACAGAAAAATAAACACCCATTGTACTTGCTGCCCTGAGAGGCTCATGCTGTTCACCCACTGCCACACAGAGCTGTGGAGCTGCCTGTGTGGGCCTAGACTGAGTTTAAGGTTTTCCTCTTAACCAGGCCCACCGACAGCAATTCCGGGCCCCAGGGCAGAACAGTCAGTGGGTCCCCTAGAAAGGGATTGCCGCTGCTGGTACCACCCCACACGCGCCTGGGAGCCCTGCAGCCTGCCCGGGTGATTTAAAAGGGCTCAGGGCTCCCGGCCACCACCACTGCTACCGCGACAGGAGCTGGGGGCCCCCAGGCTCTTTTAAA
Organism: Lepidochelys olivacea; assembly: GCF_965140295.1. NCBI lineage: Eukaryota > Metazoa > Chordata > Testudines > Cheloniidae > Lepidochelys > Lepidochelys olivacea. The sequence continues at coordinate 34,782,866 of NC_140411.1, read as the reverse complement.
TCTCCTGGGCCCCTGGGTAATCGCCCCCTTTGCCCCCCCCACCCCATGTCGGCGGGCCTGCTCTTAACTTTGAAACCTTTCATAGGTAGAATCACAGACACCTTTCTGAGTGTCTAGCTCCCCAGTGCTCTGATGGGAAGTGATTGTTAGACTCTGGAGATTTCAGGGAAGCCTCTGGTGTAATTGATTTTATTTATGGTTTTATATTGATTTGAATTGCGGTTTTAATTGTGTATGTTTTGTGGTCATTAATTTGTATTTATTCTATTTAAAGTACCAAAGGCCTGTCTCCCAAGATTTGTGAGAGTGTTGGGTCATCCTTCAGGATAGTTTGTCAGATCCTTAATAATGCGTTGGAGAGGTTTTAGTTGGGGGCTGAAGGTGACGGCTAGTGGCATTCTGTTATTTTCTTTGTTAGGCCTGTCCTGGAGTAGGTGACTTCTGGAAACTCTTCTGGCTCTATCAATCTGTTTCTTCACTTGCGCAGGTGGGTATTGTAGTTGTAAGAATGCGTGATAGAGATCTTATAGGTGTTTGTCTGAGGAGTTAGAGTAAATGCGATTGTATCGCAGAGCTTGGGTGTAGACAATGGATCGTGTGGTGTGGTCAGGGTGAAAGCTGGAGGCATGTAGGTAGGAATAGCGGTCAGTAGGTTTCCGGTATAGGGTGGTGTTTATGTGACCATCGTTTATTAGCACTGTAGTGTCCAGGAAGTGGATCTCTTGTGTGGACTGGACCAGGCTGAGGTTGATGGTGGGATGGAAATTGTTGAAATCATGGTGGAATTCCTCAAGGGCTTCTTTTCCATGGGTCCAGATGACGAAGATGTCATCAATATAGCGCAAGTATAGTAGGGACGTTAGGGGACGAGAACTGAGGAAGCGTTATTCTAAGTCAGCCATAAAAATGTTCTCATACTGTGGGGCCATGCGGGTACCCATAGCAGTGCCACTGATTTGAAGGTATACATTGTCCCCAAATGTAAAATAGTTATGGGTAAGGACAAAGTCACAAAGTTCAGCCACCAGGTTAGCCGTGACATTATCGAGGATAGTGTTCTTGACGGCTTGTAGTCCATCTTTGTGTGGAATGTTGGTGTTGAGGGCTTCATCATCCATAGTGGCCAGGATGGTGTTATCAGGAAGATCACCGATGGATTGTAGTTTCCTCAGGAAGTCAGTGGTGTCTCGAAGGTAGCTGGGAGTGCTGGTAGCGTAGGGCCTGAGGAGCGAGTCTACATAGCCAGACAGTCCTGCTGTCAGGGTGCCAATGCCTGAGATGATGGGGAGCCCAGGATTTCCAGGTTTATGGATCTTGGGTAGTAGATAGAATATCCCAGGTCGGGGTTCCAGGGGTGTGTCTGTGCAGATTTGATCTTGTGCTTTTTCAGGGAGTTTCTTGAGCAAATGCTGTAGTTTCTTTTGGTAACTCTCAGTGGGATCATAGGGTAATGGCTTGTAGAAAGTGGTGTTGGAGAGCTGCCGAGCAGCCTCTTGTTCATATTCCAACCTATTCATGATGACAACAGCACCTCCTTTGTCAGCCTTTTTGATTATGATGTCAGAGTTGTTTCTGAGGCTGTGGATGGCATTGTGTTCTGCACGGCTGAGGTTGCGGGGCAAGTGATGCTGCTTTTACACAATTTCAGCCCGTGCACGTTGACGGAAGCACTCTATGTAGAAGTCCAGTCTGCTGTCTCGACCTTCAGGAGGAGTCCACCTAGAATCCTTCTTTTTGTAGTGTTGGTAGGGAGGTCTCTGTGGATTAGTATGTTCAGAGCTGTGTTGGAAATATTCCTTGAGTCAGAGACGTCGAAAATAGGATTCTAGGTCACCACAGAACTGTATCATGTTTGTGGGGGTGGAGGGGCAGCAGGAGAGGCCCTGAGATAGGACAGCTGCTTCTGCTGGGCTAAGAGTATAGTTGGATAGGTTAACAATATTGCTGGGTGGGTTGAGGGAACACTCACAAATCTTGGGAGACAGGCTAGACCTTGCCTACAGACAGCCACCCAACCTGAAGCAAATACTCACCAGCAACCACACAGCACACAACAGAACCACTAACCCAGGAACCTATCCTTGCAACAAAGCCCGTTGCTAACTGTGCCCACATATCTATTCAGGGGACGCCATCACAGGGCCTAATCACATCAGCCACACTATCAGAGGCTCGTTCACCTGCACATCCATCAATGTGATATGTGCCAGCAATGCCCCTCTGCCATGTACATTGGTCAAACTGGACAGTCTCTACGTAAAAGAATAAATGGACACAAATCTGATGTCAAGAATTATAACATTCATAAACCAGCCGGAGAACACTTCAATCTCTCTGGTCACGCGATTACAGACATGAAAGTTGCAATATTACAACAAAAAAACTTCAAAACCAGACTCCAGCGAGAGACTGTTGAATTGGAATTCATTTGCAAATTGGATACAATTAACTTAGGCTTGAATAGAGACTGGGAGTGGCTAAGTCATTATTCAAGGTAACCTATTTCCCCTTGTTTTTTCCTACCCCCCCCCCAGATGTTCTTGTTAAACCCTGGATTTGTGCTGGAAATGGCCCAACTTGATTATCATACACATTGTAAGGAGAGTGATCACTTTAGATAAGCTATTACCAGCAGGAGAGTGCGATGAGGGGAGGTATTTTTTCATGCTTTGTGTGTTTAAAAAGATCTTCTACACTTTCCACAGTATGCATCCGATGAAGTGAGCTGTAGCTCACAAAAGCTTATGCTCAAATAAATTGGTTAGTCTCTAAGGTGCCACAAGTCCTCCTTTTCTTTTTGCGAATACAGACTAACACGGCTGTTACTCTGAAACCTGCTTGGAAATGTCTTTCCCCCCAAAATCCTCCCCAAACCCTACACCCCCTTTCCTGGGGAAGGCTTGATAAAAATCCTCACCAGTTTGCATAGGTGAACACAGACCCAAACCCTCGGATCTTAAGAACAATGAAAAAGCAATCAGGTCCTTAAAAGAAGAATTTTAATAGAAGAAAAAGAATCACCTCTATAAAATCAGGATGGTAAGTACCTTACAGGGTAATTAGATTAAAAACATGGAGAATCCCTCTAGGCAAAACCTTAAGTTACAAAAAGACACAAAAACAGGAATATCCATTCCATTCAGCACAGCTTATTTTCTCAGCCATTTAAACAAACAGAATCTAACGCATCTCTAGCTAGATTACTTACTAAGTTCTAAGACTCCATTCCTTTCTGTTTCTGCCAAAAGCATCACACAGACAGAGAGAGCCTTTGTTTCTCCCCCTCTCCAGCTTTTAAAGTATCTTGTCTCCTCATTGGTCATTTTGCTCAGGTGCCAGCGAGGTTATCCTAGCTTCTTAACCCTTTACAAGTGAAAGGGTTTTTCTTTTGGTCAGGAGGGATTTTAAAGGTGTTTACCCTTCCCTTTATATTTATGACAGGAAAATAAAATAAAAATGTGTGTAGAATCCCAGAAATCATGACTTGCCAGAATCAGCCAGAATTCTTACCTCAAGTGTTTTGAATTTTGGTCTCTATCTAGAATCCATGATTTTCAAGTGGTTCTAAATCTAGCACAAATGAGCTATTTTTCAAGGCAAATTAAGTGATATACAGTGGTGAAGGCAAAAATATATTTGGGGAATTTTGCACACATTTGGCTGTTTAACTTTCCTGGGAGAGGAAACTGCATTGGCTGAGAAAAGAAAAATACAGAGATGCCACCAAACAGTTTTCACTCTGTGTGTATGTGAGAGAGAAAGAGAGAGACAATTAATGAAGAATCCTCACACAACATTTTAGTCATCTTGCATATCTAATCTGAACACGTTCAGTAAATGACTTTTGACCAATTGCATGATATTTTTCAAATGGCTAACAATATTTTTCATTATTTGCTCAGGAATTATTGCGATTATAGTTGAATATATTTTCTCTCTCTCATTTTTAGGAATCTGTTCTTCCCTCTTGCAAAAATGAATTTCCGATTGATGCTAGTGGGACTGAAGAGCCAGATTCTTCTCTCCCTTAAACTGGTTTTATATAAGTGTAACTCCATTGACTTCAGTAGAGCTGCTCCTAATTTTACACCAGGGTAAGAGGCAAATCTGGCCTTAAATATTCATATGAAGGGGAGGAAATGCACAAGTGATGCAGAGAAAACTTATTTGTAAATATTTGGTAAAAATTCACTGTGAATTAATTTTTCCTTTGCCAGCACTGGGCAAATAATTAAAAAATATATTATTGAATATTTTATTAGAAAATGTTATGAAATGTACTGAATAAACTATCCCATGAATATGTCAAAGAATTATTTGCATGGCTCAAATTGTGTATTTTTCCAGAACATATGTGGGAAACAGATACTTTTCTTCTTATAAGATTTTTATGTCATCTGAAAGAAGTCATAATAATAACTAGCTGTTACATAGCACTTTTCATCAGTAGATCTCAAAGCACATAAATATAAGGTATATGCACAGGGTAAAAGGAAAAGCAGATACAGGGACATGAACATTATTGGAACAGACCAATGCTCTGTTTACTCCAGTATCCTGTTGCCACAGCCCTGGCTGGACACTCATCAGGCTGTTGTCTTTAGGTCCCGCCATGCTGGACCCATGTGCTCTTAAGCATCCTTGGGTCTGAGTAGACTCCTGCACTTTTTTCTTTGACCTCTCTATCACACTTCCTGAGTATAGGCTCTCTGTCTTCGATCCCTTCACACAAGTAGACCCCACAGCCCAACCGCTCTAGGCCCCAAGACAAGTACTGACCTCCAAAACACCGCAGTTGCTTAAGCACATCATTTTCCAGGGCTCCAACCCATACACAATCTGGTTTACAGTCTACCTCTTCAAGATATGTGATGGTTGGAGCACATAACACACAAGCTTTGTAAAGGTTCCTAACACAGTTACTGTTTACTTTAGACAGCACAAGAAATATACAGAACTAGGTAAAAACAGTAAAACAACAGTATGCCATCCCCTGCCTCGGTTTGTTTCACCACCCTTGAGTGTTCTTTGGAATTTGGTCAGAATCCTCTAGGATATCCACTTTTGCACATGGTTTCTGCTCCAAATCATTGAGTCTCTCTCTCTCACCTGCTGCTCTGGTTTCTCCCCTCCAGCCAGCATTTTAAAACTTGGCTGGTCCCTCAGTCAGAAAAGGTTCACACTGCAACCAAAGTATGCTCTTTTGTTCTTCTCTCCTGCCTAAACTTAATTTGTCTTTTTGAACTCCCTCTCTGTCACATTTCCCCCTTTGACCTCCTGTTTGGGGATTTTCCAGTCTCCACGTCCCCCTCTTTGCAGATAAACTTGGTCAAATTGGATTTCTGGTTCAGGCACCCACCTTAGCATACCCATTGTTTGGCGAGAGCACAGTCATTAAAGTTAACAATGTTTTTTTAATTGTTCTCTAGTTTTTTTCCAAATAGGGTGGGTGATGCATGTCAGGGACAATGTCCGCCCATGTTTGAGTATTACGTACTGAGGCATTCAATAGAACTGCAATTTCATAAAATTAATAAGTATTCATAAGCTGTACAATGACAGATTTCTCAGATCATCACCCTTGTCTATGACAGGCCCAAATGTGGATGTTCCAAGGCAGTTGCAATATCCCCATAAGACAATTAATAATACAATATTAGCTCTTGTGAGGATATTCCCACCTCACTCTAGATCTGTGCTTTAATGCCCATTTCCCAAGGGCTGATGTCCACTATGGGCTGGTCTCCACAATCGATGCAGCAGGGACCAATTTAGCAGGTATAGTGAAGACCCACTAAATCGATGGCAGAGCACTCTCCGGTCGACCTCAGTATTCCAGCTCTCTGAGAAGAGTAAGGGAAGTTGACCGGAGAGTATTGCCCATCGACTCAGCGCCATGAAGACACCCGGGGTAAGTCGACCGAAGCTAAGTCAACTCCAGCTACATTATTTACATAACTGGAGTCATGTAACTTAGGTCGACTTACCCCTGTCATGAAAAGAAGCCTTGAGTCTTATCCAAAGTTAGTGACTAAATCAAGAAACACAAACATATTGAAAAAGTGAAATAAAAATGTGAGAAAGCAGGCTACCATCTATTCCTTCTGGTCTTTTACATTTATTACCACAAAGCAAATTAAGTCTGAGGGGTAGGTGACCGCTTATTATTATTGTTGCTAGTAGTTATTAATTTGTTAAATGCTAAAGATGTGTTTGGTCCTATGCAAAATGAAAACCGAAAGACAGTTCCCTGCTCTGAAGAGCTCATATTCTAAAATGCAAATATAGAGGAGGACAGGATGCACTGGCAAATCAAGAGGAGAGGAAAGCAAGCTATTATTACTATTTGTGGTTCTTTCTTTATTTTGATCAACTTGCAACTCACATTACACAGGTAATGAGTTTTAGCAGGGGATTTGCTTTCCCTTTTTGAATATTAGCATAACATTATGACTCTTCTAGTCTTCTGAAAAGTCCTCAGTATTCCAAAATTTCTTAAAAATGAAGGTCACCCTGCTAGAGATCTTCTTTACCAGCTGTTGGAGGATTCTTGGATGAAAGTTACCCAGAACTGTTGATTTATAAATGTTTATCTCTAGCAAATGTCATTTATCATCCCCCTTAGTTTCTAATGGACTGGAATGGATTTCATTAACTTCACAAGATACAAACATATCATCCTGCTTGTTTCCAAATTCAGAACAGAAATATTTGACTATTTCTGCCTCTTCTGCATTATCATTAACAATTTTACCATCTAAATCTAGTAATGGGATTATATCACTGCTAGGGTTTCTTTTGTTGTAATATACTTTTTAAAAAATTCTTATTGACCTTAGCCCTCCAGCCATCTATCTTTCCCTGATGTCTTTTGCTTCTCTTACAAATTTTCTTCACTTCTTAACTTCTAATTTATATTGATTGCTATCTATTTGTCCTTTTTACCATTTGTTATATATTGCTTTTTATTTCTAATTACTGCCTTCACTTCACCCATGTTGCAAGTTGGGCCAAATTGTCCTCTCTCTTGATTAGGGAATTGTGGTTTTTTGGCTACCTAATACACTCTTCTTAAAGAACTCCCAATTTTCATTCACATTTTTTCTGTCTACATTTTTTCTTCCAATTAATTTTGCTAACAATTTTCCTCAGCTTTTGGAAATTAGTCCTTTTGAAGCACCAAGTATATATATTACTAGTTAGGACTGTCCTCTGCCCATATTGAATGCAATTGAATCATGATCACTGGTCCTTAGGCAACCACCAATTTCTAGTCCAGTGATTAATCCATCTTTATCCATCATAATGAGGTTCAAAGGAGAGTTTGGTTCAATATCTTTTGTGTTAGAAAAGTATCATCTCTAACTTTTAGAAACTCTAATGATGATTTACTACTGGCTGCACGACACCTCCAGCAATTGTCTCCCTAGCGGAAGTCCCCCATACCAATACAATGCTTCTTTGTATACATTACACACAGGTGCTTAAGGATTAACTCATCCTGTTCTCTAGTTTGGTTCGGTGGTCTGTAACACAGGTCATAGAATTTCACCCATTTACCACTGTATTGAGCCCAATAACTTATAATGGTACAGTGTATTCCCCGGGCCCACTGACAGTTCTGTAAGACACATGTATGTTACATGAACAAGTCTTTTCCTCCAAAGAGTCTATTTTTTTATTTCATAGTAATTATTTTTATATTTTCTCTCTTTGATTTATAAGCAAATGGAATAAATGAAAACAAACAAGTAAAGACACACCTTATTTGTCACGATCCAAGAGGCAAATGTAAAAATGACTTATTTTTAAGCCTTAACAATTGTCACTAAAGAGGAAGTTAAGCAAAAAAATTATTATTGCTAAAATACATATATATCATAGACAGAGTAAGAAAGCTTTTTCTGCATGCCTGTACATGCTTTATTAAAAGAGGAACAGGTAAGAATACAAAGTTTGTAAGTATTGAGAACAATAATGCTTGATTCATAAAATAAAATACTTTACTTCCTGGGTAACTGGATCAGTCATTGTGAACTCAGTAAATGTTTGTTGTTTCAGGATACTAATGTCCATGACTAACCTCAATAGTTTGCCTTAGATTTATAGTCTGCTACCACAAATTAGTCTACATATCTCTGAGAGCAAATTAATTGGTCTCTAATGTGTGAAGAGTCATCCAAATGGGCTTTTGCAGCTAGGAGAAAGAAGGATGAGACTGTGATCAGGCCTTACAAACCTGAAGTGATGCAATATCCTGATGAGGCTTGCTTGTACTCTTGTGATTAGGTGGAAGCCACTGTTTGTCAAAGTCATATTGAATAACCATTGTAACACTAATTTAGGTCAGATTCCCAGAAACCACTGTCAGTGTAAAAAGATTGTTTCATTTAATATTAAGGATCAAATTCTGCCCTTTGTTATACACATCATACACCTCTAAGTCATGAATGTAAAATGGACAAGATTTGGTTCTTCATTTGTTGACACTATCCATAATTTTTATAATAAATAAGAAATCAAATGACTATATCTGGCATATTTTTAACTGTCTTTTAGTTTGAAAATGTGTCATTCTTTGTATCATGAATGTGACAAACTTGATATTTCTTAATAGCATTTGGTGTTTCAAGTAATCAGATTAAATCAAGTTCCTGCCATTTCTAAAATGGAAAAATAACAGAAACACTTAGATTTATGCCTTACTATTGGTCTCATCCTATACCATTGACATCAATGGGCACTTTTCCTTTACCTGCAGTAGGCATAGGGTCAAGCTTATATGAGGAATATATGCCAGTCATGCACAGAAATGACAATGACTATGAAATTACTATTTTTTAGTATTTAATCAAACTCAGCTTGGAACTGTTCCAACTGGAGTCCTAATATCAGGCAGGTTACTAAACTCTGGCCTGATTTTCAGTGGTGCTACACGCTAATTACCTGATGTAAAGAGCCGCACATTTTCTATTACCTAGCTATTAACAAATAACTGGACAGAGAACACTCTTGTTACATTAAAGCATCTTTGAAAATCAGGCCACACAAGTTTGAAATGTTGGCCAAAGTCCATTTTGCATGAGTGCAGAACTTTTTTTTTTAGATGAGTATAATCAACCAGTGATAAATAGCCAAAACATTGTAAACAATCTTCTTTGCTATCATCTGGTGCTTTTGCTGACCACAGTTCTCTGAGATGTAATTTCCAGCACTCACTTGTTAAGTTATTTTCCTCTCCTCAAGTCATATCAATGCCAATAATGTTAGCTGAACAATTTGAGCAAATTTTGTTTCCCAACAGAGGCATTTGTCCACATCACCGCTTCAGTTTGATGCTCTAGAATAGTTTACTTTTTAGTATTATTATAAAGACAATAGACCAGACACTCAGTCCTCCTACATCCCTTTTATGCTGTTGCAGTGTGGCAATGGGAACTTAGAGCAGCCCCAAGGCAGCAGCCAAGGATTCTTCTATGCTGGCAGGCAGAACCACTTTAGCTGAGGATTCCCCTTTGCTAGAGCAGTGGTTCTCAACAGGGGGTCCGCGGACCCCTGGGGGTGTGCAAACCCTTTCAGGGGGGCTGTAAGGCCCCATGGCTAAAACTCAGATCCAAACCCCACCACCTCCCGTGGGGCTAAAGCCAGGAGCCTTGGGGTTGGAGCTACAGGGTTGAAGCCCCGATCTCTGGCACCCGACCCCTCCGTGGGGTTGAAGCCCTGATCTCCGGTGCCCCCCATGGGGCTGCAGTTGAGAGCAGCTGGGCTGAATTCCTGAGCCCATAGGCAGAGTTGGGGGGCCAGGGGGTGTTCCCCCCCTCACCCCAAGCAACAGTGCAAGAGCAGGCAGTCCCGGGGAAGCTTCACACACCCCTCTCCAACTCCTTCTCTCCCCATCCCATGGCCAGGTCAGAGGCAGGAAGCCAGAGCCAGGCAGTGCGGGGCAGCTGCTGCTCTGGCTGGTGCCATGGAGCAGGCAGCCACGGCGTTCCCTCCTCTCTTGCTGCTGGTGCAGGGAGTTGAAGCTGCTCCTCAGCTCCCAGCCCTCTTTGCTCACACAGTCGGTAAGAGCCACCCGGGTTGGGGGACCCAGCTGGCAGAGCCCTTGGGGAACAGGGACCGCAGGGGAGCCCTCCCGGAACACAGCGCCTAGCTACCCCCTCTCCCTGCACCGAGCTACCCCTCTGCCCGCACACAGCCCCTAACTACCCCCTCCCTGTACCCTGAGCTACCCCCCTGCCCACACATAGTCCTGAGGTACCCCTCTCCCTGCACCCTGATCTGTTTTCAAACTTTTTGAGTTGAGCCCCCTACCTTTGAGTTATAACTTTTGATTGCGCCACCCCGCTACAGCCCAGACAGGTGAGTGGCCTGCTGAGGTGAGTCGGGGGTGGAGGTGGTGCTCCCTTCCCGGACCCTGCCATGCGGAGCTAGCTTGAGCTCTGCTGAGCCCTGCCCACCCAAAATAGAAGTCAAACTACGCCACCCCCGCAACCCAGAGCTCCCCCTTCCTCACTGGGCCCTGGAGTTTTTATAGCATGTTGTGGGTTGCCTCAGAAAGAAAAAGGTTGAAAACCCCTGTGCTAGGGGATTTCTTAGCTGGTTGAGGGCTGGCTGGAGCACAGGGTATGCCTACGTGGCAGAGGCATTCCTGTCCAATGGAGTGGCAACTTCAGAGCCACGATCCACTGGTGATTCTTACAGCATCTAAATAGGAAGAATTGCTGGATGTCATTGAATTCAGTATGGGCAGGTTTTGAAAATATCCTTTGGTGAGGATGGAGACTGCAGAAAATTCAAACAATCCCAATTACCACTCCACTTTCAGCACAGTCGCAGGCTCCCCTCTCCTTCTGCCATCTTGGAAGTCCCAATCTTAGCCAGGCACTAAGGGAAGCACAGACAGTGCACTATCCAAGTATGATGGAGACAAGGTATGGAGCTGTGCGCCACCACTTCTGTGTGCTGACGACAGCCCGGCCCAGAACGTCTCACTGTTTCCCCTGGTGCTCTCATATACAAAACAGACCATTGCAGCATTCCACAAAACAGAGCCTTTAAAATAGAACCACAGCCTAAAGCAGCCCTCGGACCCTTATCAGAGGTAAAAGGACAGCAGCACTCTAAAGAGGTCCTGTTTACGAGGTGGGGACTGTGGGTGAGTTATCCATGGTCAGTGGTATAAGAGGTTACTGACAGTTCTCTAAGGGTGAATGTGGACCACCACATGGAGAACTACAAACAACAAGACCAATATGGTCTCTGTCCCATACCCAGAGCTGCAATACGACTGAAACTGCTCAAGGAAATCTGAGGGCTTCAGCTGACAACTATTGTTATCAATACGCAGTACTCTTCCCCCAGTTAGGAAGATTAAAAACAGGGCAATAACTGGCAAAATTGTCAGCATCCAGTAATGGCGTCCTGAATAATGCCCTAACTGCTGCTCATTTCAGGGAAATAGCCACCTAAAGAGAAGCATTAATGTCAACGATTATTGCTGATATTAGCACCCCCTTACAGGAACAAGTGGGCCCAATGCTTCCCTCCACTTCCTGTCACTAGCCCCAAGGACAAGGGTGCAACTCACCAGCCACTGATCATTATTAGGTATGTATATAGTGATAGCACCTAGGCGCTTCAGTCATGGACCAGTACTCAGAGGTCATTGAGTTAAAGGCCATATCGATGATTAAATCACAGATGGTGGGAATTGTATCAGTTACCAGTTTTGCATTAAACAATATGAATCTAAGAGCAAGGTGTGACCTTACAAGAGTAAAATATGACCATGTATCTCATTGGATCTACCACTGTTATACAATTGCAATAAATCTTGTACAAAGTATGCCATGTAAGGTGTCAATGGAAAAGTTATGGTTTGATGTATGTGATTGTCCTATTTGTATGCATGTATCATTTTTGTATCTGGAGTTATGAATATTAATTATGTAACTGTATTTCAAATATGTTTGGTCCTGGTAACAACCACAAGGTATTTACATACAGTCTAGCCAGCACATTGTGAAGGGAATGTTTAAGTTGACGGCCCATCAATGAACACAATGGGCCATGGGAGAAGCCCATCCCCACCTAATGGACGGTCACCTCTTTGTTTTCTCTTATAAATAAACCTTTAGATATTAGATACTAAAGGATTGGCAACAGCGTGATTATTGGGTAAGATCTGAGTTATATATTGACCTGGGTTTGTGGTTGGTCCTTTGGGATCACAAGAACCCTTTGTTTGATTAAATTGGTTTTAAATAACCACTCATCATTAAGTCTAGTGTTGAATCCAGGACTGGAATACCTAAGGAGGCTGCATTTCTGACTTCTTGTTAGCCAGAGTGCTGAGACAGAAGTTTACTTTTGTTGCTGGTTTGGTAGTATATTTTATGGAAGACTACCCACCAGTTTTGGAGTGTGTCTGCCCTATTTCTCAGCAGTTTGTCCTGAATTTGGTGTTCTCAGTTGTGATCCACTGAGGCATGGTGACACAAGGTCCCTGGTAAGATTCCCTGAATACCCAAAATAAGAAATGTCCTGTATAAGACAAATGGGACAGATAATTTTGTAAGATTAAATGAGTGCTGCATGTTTACTTACTCCCTGCATCTGCTGGAGAAGAGGGGTAGTGACTTGGTCGCACCCCACAGCTGGTGGCCAGAGAAGTTGAACTGGTTTGGTGGGAGGGTGTCACAATTTGAAACTAGAAGAGGCCAGCAGAGCAAGAAGAAAGCAGCAACTGAATTGTGTCTCAGAGGTGACACCTGTTGCTTTTCTGCACTACCCATTACTCCGGGTGGTTCCTAAAGTGAATACCTAGCTCCAATAAACTGATCTCCTGAAATGAATGACAGGATCTTTTTACAGAAAATCTCTCTTGAAAAGGCCTCAAGTTTCAAAATTTGGATCTAGATTTCCTTCCCGCATTGCTCAAACTTGTGGTGTGTTTTGCTTATGCCTATCTCTGGTTTTAAGAGTCATGACATAATCACAACAAATTATAAAACTACTTAAGATCACATATTTGGGGGAAAAAAGCCTCCTGATTAAATATTCCTGCTGGGAAATGAAATGTGGCTCAAGTAATTTGTTTATACATGTCCACTAAATACAAATATGGAACGGCTTTAATCTTTGTTACTGTTGATGTCACTTGAGGAGAGGAAACTGACTTTACAAGACAACGCTGGGAATTCATCCCTAATAATTGAGATCAGCCACTGATAGTCAAGTGGATCATTTTTCTATGTTTCATTACAATGGAACCTGGCCTATATGCCCAGTGGAATTTGAAAAAATACAAAACATTAATATCACTATTTACTATTAGAATGGAATTGTGAGGCTCCAGCTATCATTGAAGCAGTTCCTGTCCGTAAATGCTTGTGGAGTGGGGGGAACAAAGGGTTCGTCTGTCTGTGTGATGCTTTTGCTGGGAACAGATCAGGAATGCAGCCTTACAACTGTTAGTTAGTAAGTAATCTAGCTAGAAATGTGTTAGATTTCCTTTTGTTTAAGGGCTGGTAAAATAATCTGTGCTGGATGGAATGTATATTTGTGGTTTTGTGTCTTTTTGTAACTTAAGGTTTTGCCTAGAAGGATTCTCTATGTTTTGAATCTGATTACCCTGTAAGGTATTTACCATCCTGATTTTACAGAGGTGATTCTTTTACCTTTCCTTCCATTAAAATTATTCTTTTAAGAACCTGATTGATTTTTCATTGTTCTTAAGATCCAAGGGTTTGGGCTGTGTTCACCTGTACACATCAGTGAGGATTCTTATCAAACCTTCCCCAGGAAAGGAGGTGTAGGGCTCGGGGGATATTTTGGGGGAAGATGTCTCCAAGTGGTCTCTTTCCCTGGTCTTTGTGTAAGACACTTGGTGGTGGCAGCATAGGGTTCAAGGACAAGGCAAAGTTTGTACCTTGGGGAATTTTTAACGTAAGCTGGTAAGAATAAGCTTAGGGGGTCTTTCCTGCAGGTCCCCACATCTGTACCCTAGAGTTCAGAGTCGGGAAGGAACCTTGACACAGGCCATCTTTCCATTTCAAATAGTCTCTTTCCCCTCCCACACAGCTTCCTTTCAGTCTGCCTGGCTCACAAGTAGGGAGCAATCTGACACTGGGGAAGAAAGTGGGATGGCAGTAACCGTGAGAAGGGAAGAAGTGCCTGAATGGGACAGGGGAACAGCACAATAGGGGAGCTGTCATTAATAAACAATAAGGAGAAGGGGAGAAGAAATAGTTGGTGATGTGAGGAGAGACCAAAAGAGAACAGAGCCTCCTTTCCTCACCCAAACCAGACTGACCTTGCCATCAGGAAAAGACCCATGGTGCAGTTATCACAGGGACTAAGCTGTGCTGCTTCCTTACTATTCAGATTCAAACAGGTGCTGAAAAATGTATTTCCCTAAAGCTGGGAGTTCGAGTTTTGGCTGGAATTCAGACCAATACTAATTTGAGGCTGAATTTTGGGATAGTCACAGTACCAACAAAAATACAGACAGAAAGTGAGTCAGCTTTCTTCAGCCACAAAAATCACCCTAACAAATATTCTTTGGCTACTTTAAAGCGTGTGCAATAATAGAAGCTAAAAGTCATGGATTTGTTCTTCATCCTAGCTCTGTGTGGGTGGAGAAACAAAATCTTCACTCATTCTTCAACTTTTTTTAATGATGACTATCTAAGAAATTAGAGAGACAAGGTGGGTAACTTAGTACCTTTTATTGGAACAACTTCTGTTGGTGAGAGAGACCTTGGTCAGTGCGGAGCTAGAGTTCAGAGGTACAGCTGCAGAGTTCACCTCCCACCCTGGGTGGAGGTAAGGAGACACCTTACTCCCTATGCCTCTCCACCAGCCGCCCTGCTGGCCACTCGCTGTGCCTCTTCAGCCATTCATTCACCACCTGCCTTTCTGCTGTGAGCTGTGTACATCAGTCTCTTAATGATTTTCAGCTCTTTTCAGGCTGGGCAGAAACACTGCCCCATCTCAAGTGATTTCAGCTGTGATTGAGCATTTAAAATAACAAAAGAGACTCCTAATTAAGCCTAGTTAGCTCTTTCTTTGAAGAGTGAGGAGGAACAGGTTAAACCAGACCAGGGTATTGGTCCTGCTTCGAGCAGGGGATTAAACTAGATGACCTCCTGAGGTCTCTTCCAACCCTAATATTCTATGATTCCAGGGGGAACCCTTGGGGCGGGTTTGCAATCCTCATAACTAAGACACCTGTCCCCACCCCTCTTACCTTTACAGGGCTCTGGCATTCATGCCCCTGGCTAAATGAGGTCCTTTCAGCAAAGGGTGGCCCCCTTATTTAGGACAAGGTTAGCACAGTCCTGCTTCCCTGTATTCCTATAATAATTACAACATTGGCATTACAACATACAGCATTTCACTACCCCTGCATTTAGTACTAAAGTGATTTGTAACCCAACACAAGCCAAAGTTGATTACTTTGAGCAAAACACTGCTCTATCTCTCCCCGACCCAGCTAGCTGTCAGGGAAGCATTCATTCAGTTCATTTATGACAGGTTTCAGAGTAATAGCCGTGTTAGTTTGTATTCGCAAAAAGAAAAGGAGTACTTGTGGCACCTTAGAGACTAACCAATTTATTTAAATTTATTATTTAAATTGGTTAGTCTCTAAGGTGCCACAAGTACTCCTTTTCAGTTCATTTAGACTCTTACATAAGTAACTGCTATTCAGGAACATTCACATGAGCAGCTTTTGTTCATATGAATGTCTGTTCTTCATACAAATGTACACATTCACATGTGTGTCCAAGACTGTCCTCTTTTCATTATTCATTATTCACTGTTTGTTATTCAAAGTTGTTACTTTTTATTCCTTTTTTAAAGTCGCAGACAACCAATTAGGAAGCTGAAATTATGCCATGTGACAGCGGACCAGTCTCACATGACAAGGAATGGATAGTTGAAATGAAGGGTTTGCAAGCAAGCCATAGCCTGGGACATGTTAATTCCATCTCTTTGGGTCATATTTGTGAATAACTAAGATATTTGCAGAAATCAGAATTAGTTCACACAAAATTCTCAAACACACAGAAAAAGTGTTAAATTCATCAGGTAATTTATTTACAGTGGATGATTTTTCCAGCTGTAGTCTCTTTGACATCAGACTGTTTTATTAAGATGTATCTGTGTTTGAATTTTATGGAACCTTTACCAAATGAGTAGCCATTTTTCAGAAACTTGAAAATTTCTGTGCACTAGAAACAAAATTTCAGACTGCTTTTTCCAATTTTGCACTGGATTAGTTTGTCTTCATTGTTTTCATTGGTCTGCAGTCAGCAGGACAAATAGATAAAGCTCCTGGGCTTCCCCCCACCCCTACACACACACACACACATTCACCAGGCAGTGCAGTCGATTGTAATGGTGTTACTGGTATAGGCCAGTAGCAGATTACTTATCTCTCCCTGTCTACCCCCAGAGCAAGGGGGAAGCAAAGAAGGAACTGTGCTTCAGAGCAGGGGTTTTCAAACTGCGGGTTGTGACCCAGTACTGGGTCGCAGAATGGAAGGGACTGGGTCATGGCGGCCCAATCCCCTGTCCCAGCCCTGAGCCTCCCCCAAACCCGGCCTCCCCTTCCTGCATCCCAAACCCCTCATTCTTGGCCCCACCCCAGAGCCTGCACCCACAGCCCAGAACCCTGACCCCCCTCTTGCACCCCAACCACCTGCCCGGAGCCCCCTCCCACAGCCTGAACCCCTGATTCCTACAGCCCTCACCCCCACACATCCGTAGCCCCCACCCCTGCACCCCAAACCTCTGCCCCAGCCATGAGCCCCTCCCACACTCCAAACCCCTCATCCCCAGTTCCATTGGTTTGAAGGCATCAACAATTTTCTTCAACTGTGTCACCAGAAAAAAAGTTTGAAAACCACTGCCTCAGAGGAACGATTTGAGTCACAATGTCTCCTGGATACCCCTGTCATGGTTCTTGTACCATTACTTAGAAATGTGTGAACTGTTCTCTGACAATCTGCAGAACTCACCTCTGTGGCTGTAAATTTGACCTGGCTTGCATATCTGGGCCTTCACATCATGCCGATTCTCAGTTCATCACAAATGATATGCAGAACCATAAAATCATTATCTGTAAGCTTGTAAATCTGCAGGGCTTGGAAACTGAACTTGTTCATTCACCTGCCTCACCCTTCTGAGAGCCCTGGGCGAGAGCCAGGCACAATCTGGTCTGTAATTTTTTAGTTACTAACATGTTCAGTTGCCAATCCTATGGACTGAAGTTTACAGATAAGAACATTATAGTCCCATGTGTCAAATGCCATTGAATGAGATACAGCATTTCAAGCATTGTGGAGAGGCAGGAAAAAGGTGAGGTCAAAGTCCTATTCTCCCTCATAAAGTCCTATGGTAGGGCCCATGTATTAGCAATCAAACTGGGATAAGATTATGATATGGATACTCATACCAGAGCCTACTGTGGCAACACCCACTATTAGCTATGCTTGCTCCTTCCAGAGGGGATATAATTATTATCATGAATCATGTTGCTCCAGAGTTAAGGTTGCACAACTATTTCCATTTTAGTCCTGTCACTAGTTGCTTGCATCATTCTGAAACGTTCACTTTGGAAACTGACATTTCCCATCATTGGTTTGTGCACAAACTTGGTTTGGGAAGAAGAGGGTGGGAGTGGAAATTTGCTCTGAAAAACAAGTTAGTCATTTTTGAATGTGAGGGGGGAGAAAAAGAAAGAAAGAAAGAAAGAAAGAAAGAAAGAAAGAAAGAAAGAAAGAAAGAAAGAAAGAAAGAAAACACTCTTTCAGCAACAGCAAATTTCTTACAGCCTTTTAAAAAGAATCCTAGTACCACAGTGGCTGAGATCTGCAAGCTGACATCTGGTTTGAGGAACAGTGCAAGGCCTTGTTCCAAAGGAAACTGGTCTTGATTTGACCTAGTTAGGCACATTTAAAAACCAGATACTGAGCACACTTAGATTTGTTCACTCAGGTCATCAGAGGGCAAATCTTGTCCCTTCCTCCATAGACATGGAGACTCCCTGGGCAGAGGTCCAGTGTGGTTCTGGGGTGCTCTACTGAGGCCCCTTACATGTCACTGTGTACGAGGGGTATGTGTGTGGGGGGGATATGGGTGGGCCAGGAGACAGAGCCAAAAATTCACTGTTGCCACAAAAGGGGGCAGCAGAGTCTACTCCAGCCTTTGGGTTAGCTGAAGCCCCCGTAGGGTATGTTTACATAGCATTATGGAGCAAGCCACCCAACCTCGTCAAGAGTCTCGGACTAGTGGGGCTCATGCTCACGCTCTAAAAATTGCTGTACAGACAGTGCTTTGAAGTGGCAGCTTGGACTGGAACTTGGGATCTTCAGCCTAGGTAGAGGGGCGGGCTTCGGATCCCTGAGCTGCAATTTCAAAGTGCTCCCTATACCGCTGTTTCAGAGCGCTATTGCAAGGCCTGCTAGCTCGAGTCAGCTGATGCAGGCAGGGAGGCTTGCTCCAAAATGCTGTGTAGGGATACCCCGAGAGAGGATTCCTCTTCCTCAGACTCCAAGTACCTCTGCCCCAGACTGTATGCTAAGGGCCATGTACGCACACGCAGCTTAACTGGCGTGGCAGCCTCTATTGCTGAAATCAATGGCAACAACTGAGATTGAGGGAAGGGAGCCTACTGACTTTTCAAGATGCACAGAGGCCGTATCCTCAGGCCTGGGTCAATCTTGTAGGGCATAAGGAGGTCAAGGAACAACTTCTGCAGATATTGTACTGTACACAGGAGAAAATCCTGCTCTGATGCACCTTCGTGGGAACTGCTGTTATTCTTATCAAAACTCATAGAATCTTTTCCAGGGGACAAGGCAATACGCCACGTTTATTTAAAACGCTAAACAAGTATCAAAATCAGTATATGCATATACATACACACACACACCCCACAAAGGTTCTGCAGCTAGTGTTAGAGTTACCAGTCTTTATTGTTGCTTGAGTCAGCCTAGTGGCCAGCTAGACTGAACACAAGGAGGGATCCAGGCCTCAAATTGGACGTGTCTGATGCTCCATTGTTATTGCAGAATGAACTCAAAGCCCTGTAGTTCTCACACATCTTTTATAGTAGTTAGTTCTCAGGCAAGTCTATGGGTCTTGCTGTGTCATGCTTGCATTGTTTATCACAGAACTGGTTGTATACATAACCATCTTTCATCTTCTTATATGGCATTTTGTTCTTGTTTTTGGGTGGATACCTTTGTACTTTAGGGTTGTTAATCTGCATTTTTTGGCCATCAGGTCAAGATAATACTGGCGTTTTCATTTCTTCACTCCCTCTTTGGTGATTATGCCCATCTGCTGCTGGCATCTCTTCTTATTTACACGCACACTTATATCCTCACTCACACAAAGAAAGGCTAAACAATGTTCTAACGAGCAATTAAAGGGAACAGCAAAGGGAACAGTTAAACAATCTTTTAACAAGCAGACTAGACTTGTAACAAAACAAAATGATTTTAAAGCAAAACAATTTCATATTACAATTTTAGCTTATAAAACAAGAAAACTACTGACAACAAATTGGAACAATTTAATTGATTAAGACAAGTCTAACATTTGCTAAAATAATGTTTTTTCTCACACTGCAGCCCTTTAGCACCTCTGAAAAATCAGACTACTTTTATGCAGATGCCTAGATGTGACTTTTGGTGCTGAACTCAAGTTTGAAAATGTTGGCCTAATTTAGGAAGGAAAGGGGGAAAAATGGGAAGGAAAGGAATAGGAAAGTATCCCGGAAAGCCTCTGACAATATTGCAAAATCAGGGGGTTTCAGACGAGGCCACCTGTAGTGTATCACACTTCAGTTAAAAGTCACATTGTGTATGTTTTGTGGAAAATCAGAGGATGTTATAAACTGTGAGTCATGTCACTGTTGACTTTATAGAGCGCCCAAGTGCTAGATATACTGGGTCACGGAGGAGACATGCATAGAAAAGCTAGAGACTGAGAGGTTTTGTTAAACTAGTGGTAGGATAAAGAAGTGACGTTGAAAATGAAGAATCTTGCATTCCAGATCTTACTCTGTGTAGCATTTTCTTATGCTTTTCCAGTAGTTCCAGAAATGGAGAAGAAAAATGAAGAAGACATGCAATTTGCTGAGGTAATGGTTGTAGACAGTATATATGATTAAAGCTGATAGGAAGAATTAGTCTTTTATTATATTAAGATCACAGGAATAACTGTATAACTATTAAGATTATTCTATACATTCTAAAAGAAACATGAATGTCATAAAATGTGGGTGTTTTTTCCCATCAGAAATATCTGGAAAAGTACTATAAACTTAAAACAGAGGCGGAACCTATCTTTAAAATGAAGAACAGAAAAACCATAAGTGACAAAATCCAAGAAATGCAGGCATTCTTTGGGCTGAAAGTGACTGGGGAACTGGATTCCAATACTCTGGAGGTGATGAAGCAGCCCAGGTGTGGAATACCTGATGTCGGTCAGTTCAGCACCTTTCCACGGTCTCCTAGATGGACAAAAACAGATCTGAAATATAGGTAATATTTCAGTGTGTTTCCTTGAGTGCTACTGGGAATTACAGAAGGAACTAGTTTTCTATGTTTATTATTATTTATTCTTATCATTATGGTAGCACCTAGGAGCCTGAATCAGGATCACAGCCCTATTGTAGTAGGTACTAAACAAACACAGAGATAGACATATGTTGTGTATCAAGAAGCATATTGCCTAAAAAGACAAGAGATACAAATAGTAATATACAGACAACACGGAAGCAAAATGTTTAACTTGAAGTACATGTCCTGTCAGTCGCATTTTTAATTGCCTATCTTTATTTCCTTATTATGTATTTAAAGGATTTTGAACTATACACCAGACATGGCACCCGCTGATGTAGATGAAGCGATTGAGAAGGCTTGGAACGTCTGGAGCAGCGTGACCCCACTGAAATTCACCAGAGTTTACGAGGGCGACGCAGATATAATGATCTCCTTTGTGGCTGGATGTAAGAAAATCCCCATGTGCAATGATAAGTATTGACACATTTATTTACAGTCCCAATTGAGAAGAATCATACTTTTTATGTATCCTTTTCTAGTTCATGGTGACTTCTATTCCTTTGATGGAGTGGGTGGAACTCTCGCTCATGCCTATGCACCGGGTGAAGGTATTGGTGGAGATGCCCACTTTGATGAGGATGAATACTGGACAAAAGATTTGAAAGGTAGGAATCCCTTACTATTTCACTAGCATTCTCCACTGTGCAGTATTTGATTTTAAGAGCTATTTGCTCATTTTTACACTGGAAAGAGATGGGGGCGCAAAAGTAATGCAGCTTAGCAATAACTACATATACAGGGTGGGAACCTGCTGTACTTCTCAGCGGAGTTCTCCTTGAAATCAGTGGTTCAGATTCTGATCTCAATGACACCCATGACAATCCATAGTAATGCCACTGAAGTCAATGCACTGACTACAACTGTGGCTCCCGTGGAGTGACTGGAATTACTCTGGAGGTGGACTGGTTTGACTGAGTTAGACAATAGGCATTACTGAGTTAGACAATATGGCATGACACTGTGCCCTCAGGGTGAGGCTCTTAGCAGTTGTAAAGTACTGAACTCACCACTTTTTAAATAAAAAAAAGTATTAAAGTGATGATAACTTTTAACAACCTTGTGCAGGGAAAACGATGTGTGTTCAGTGGATGAGTGTATTTGTGGTGCATGTTAAGTACTTCTGTCTAGTGTGCATTATCGTGGGATATATTATGGGATCACAAGCTATAGAATTCAATGCAGGAATTACGGAGTGAAATTCCATGGCCTGTGTTATTCAGAAAGTCAGTCGAGACAATCATAATAGCCTCTTCTGGCCTCTGAACTCATCAAAATTAACAAAACCTTGGTTATATGTAAGGAGGGATATTTCTGCAGTATGAACAGATGCTTTCATGGTGGCTGGCCTCAGATTTGCTTCTTTGACGGAAAAAAAAAGTAATAACCAGGCCTCTACATAGTCCAAAACGAATTCTTTTCACAGTCTTTTCTCAAGACTAAACATGCCCAGCTTTTTTTAACCTTTCCTCACAGGTCATGTTTTGTAAACCTGTTATCATTTTGGTTTCTCTGCTCTGGATGCTTTCTGATTTGTCCACATCTTTCTTAAACTGTGGCACCCAAAACTGGACACAGTACTCCAGCTGATGCCTCACAAGAAGCACAGTTCCCTCTTGTGTCTTACATATGACACTCCTGTAAATACACCTTAGAATCATATGAGCCTTTTTCGCAACTACATCACATTGCTGGCTGATGTTCTGTCTGTGATCCAACATAACCCCAGAACCTTTTCTGCAGTACTACTGCCTAGCCAGTTATCCACCATTTTGCAGTTGTTCATTTAATTTTTCCTTCCTAAGTGTAGTAATTTGCACTTGTCTTTATTGAATTTCATCTTGGTGATTTTAAACCAGTTCTCCAATATGTCAAGGTCATTTTGAATTCTAATCTTTCCTCCAAAGTGCTTGTCTCTCATCCCAGCTTGATGTTATCTGGAAATTTTAAAAGCACACTCTCCACTCCATTGTCCAAATCATTAATGAAAATATTGAATTGTACCAGACTCAGGACAAACCCCACTAGATGCATCCTCCCAGTTTGACAGTGAACTATTTGTAACTACTTTTGAGTATGGCTTTTCAACGAATTGTGCACCCACCTTATTGTAATTTCATCGAGACCAGATTTCCCTAGTTTGTTGATGTGAATGTCATGTGGGACTATGTCAAAAGTCTTACTAAAATCAAGACATATCACTGCTTCCTATACATTAGGCCAGTAATTCTGTCAAAGAAGGAAATGATGTTGGTTTGGCATGATTTCTTCTTCACAAATCCATGTTGGCTATACCTTATAACCTTCTTATTCTCTAGGTGCTTACAAAGTGATTGTTTAAGAATTTTTTGAGTACCTAACTCAAAGTTTGACTGACTGATCTGTAATTCCCCGGGTCCTCTTTGCGTACGTCAATACTGCACACTAAGCCCAGGCTCTTATTCAGATTTGCACCCAAGCCCCACTTCTGTCCACGCACAAATCAGTCTAATCTAGATCAGCAAGCACTAAGGACCTGGGTCCAAGGACTCTGCTGTGTGTGGCGGGGGGGAGGAGGTGGGAGGAGACGGGGTGGTGGTGGTTCAGAGCCTGAGTTCCACTGTGACCTGGATCCAAGCTCAGTCATTTTGCAGTATGGACACAGCTCAAGCTGCAGACCAGAGTCAGAAGGTGTGTGTAGTGCCATATGGATGCGCTAATATGGCTGTGAGTCCTGGGTTTACAATGCAGTATGGATGCTTAAGCATGGGCTTGGAGACATTGCGTTCTCAGTCCCAGGTCCCACAGAGCCAGGTTTACAGTGTAGTGTATACATGCCCTTTGTTTCCCTTTTTTAAAGATAGCTACTATGTTTGCCCTTCTCCACTCCTCTGGGACCTCACCTGTCCTTTCCTGTTGTTTTACGGGGACATGTATTTAATTTACATGCATGCTATGCTTTTTATATTTTTAGGATTCAACTTGTTCCTTGTTGCTGCTCATGAGTTTGGCCACTCATTGGGTCTTGGTCATTCCAATGTCCTTGGCTCCTTGATGTATCCAACCTATCTGCAGATGGAGACCAGAAACTACAGGCTTCCTCAGGATGATGTTGATGGCATTCAGACCCTATATGGTAAGGAGAAAACATCACTTTTTTTTAAAGTCTCTCTCATACAGATTACAAATAATTTGATGAGAATGTGTAACCAAGAGCCACACTGTGGCCTACCTGTGTGGGGTGTGAAGGGGATAAGGAACCTCCACGCTGAGAGCAGTGTACAGGGGCTGGCTGTAATTGCAGTCCTTGCTCTTACCTTTACACAGGGACTGTGATCCCTCTTGTATCCTCTTGGTTGCTAATCATAGCGAAAGGGATGAGAAGCAGGTAAGGCCATGGCTCACTCTATCTCCATCTGCATGAGCCAGCTCAGCTCGCTATATGTGATGAGAAGCACATAGTGTGACCCCTTCTTCATGTATATTAGGCACCCCCCTCCCTGTAGAGGTGAGTGCTTCCTGGGCATCACTAATCCAAAAGGTTTAAATATGTTTCTGTATGAAACTTTGTGACGGTCTTGTGCCAGCTCCTGAGCAGATGTGAATTGGCACAGCTCCATTAATGTCAAGGAGGAGTTCAGAGAGGCATTGGTGAGGGCACTAAGCTAGGACTCCAGAAACCCGGCTTCAATTTCTTGCCTTGCCATAGAGCGTCTGTGTCACTTGTCCTCTCAGTTCCCTCATCTGTAAAAAGGGGATAATAGCATTGTCCTACCCCACAGGGGTGTTGTGAGGATAAATACATTAAAGACTGTGAAGAGCTCAGATAATATGGCTGTGGTGGCCATATATATAATTACCTTGATAGAATGGGAAAACACTGTTTCAAACCCACTGAGAATTTGGCCCAGTAATGCTGTTCTCCAAGCTCTGTAACAGCAATACTAACTGACCTTCCAATTCTGCTTTTAACCTCTTCCCTAAGGACCCCCAACCTCTACTGAGCCACCAGCTTCCATACCATCCACAGAAACACCAACAGAAACATCAGCAACAGACAGCTGTGACCCTCACATGACTTTTGATGCCATCACCACTCTCCGTGGGGAAATAATATTCTTTAAAGACAGGTAAATTATTTCTGTTTTGTCAACATCAAGTTTTGCTTAGATTACACTTGTAATGGCAATGCTTTGACAATTAGTTCAAGAAGGGGGGTTTCCTTCCAAATGTATAGTCAACACAACCTCACAAATTTCTACTTGCTCATGCAACCTGGGCGAAGTAACTGGGCTTCCTGAGGGTGAGTAAATAATAATATTTTAAATCATCCTTAGTCATCCTGTGCACGGTCTGTTACATTTCCATGGCAACTGTGCAATCAGAGCAATCAGAGCACTTTGGCCTGAAGCCATATCACATGAAGCATTGTTCTTGACAGACTGGTGTCAGGCTATGGATGGCAGATCGAAAGGGAAAACTATGGGGCTATAGAAAGTGTTGTTGGTGATTCAGTAGGTGGCATTCCTAGCCTCCAGAGAGCATTGAACCCAGGCCCCAGCTGCAGTGCTTGGCGACATTCTACTGTTAGAGGTGCCATCTTTTCAATGACATCTGATACTTAACTCTTTAATGGGTCATTTAAAGATCCCAATGCACTTCTTGGAAGATGGAATAAAAGCGGCATCCCCAGGGTTTTGAGCAAATACCAACGCAGGGAATGACATTCTGCCTACATAAATGCCCCCTGAAGGTTCAAATGAAGAAATTACTCTTAAATTTCCCTCCTAAAAAGTGCAGTTTAGTGTTGCTGTGCACTACCAAAGAGCTGACACATTGCACCGAAGAGATGGCTGCATTTACATGGTGGGCAAAAGGATTCCTCCTGACCCAGCTCTTCCCTGTGCCTTACTCGAGTCCAAAGGAATGGGAGGGAAAGGGTGAGGTAAAAGGGCAGGGTGGAAGAACCCCAGTGCAAATAAATGGGACAGGATTTCTCTGTAGCACTGAAGAGGGCACTACCAAATGGGCATTGCATCTCCAAGTGGACATGATCTGTGGGTTGCGGGCATGTCCCACTGCCAGCAGCTAGTGAACAAATGTACAGCTCATGTAGTAGGAATTTTTATTAAATTTCCCTGTTGATGATCTCATGAATTAATGGTAACATATAATTATATAAACAAGCAACTTGTCTTTTCAATCAGGTACATCTGGCGCAAGAGTCCTTATTTCCCAGGTATTGAGCAGGATTTAATTTCTTCCTTCTGGCCAACTCTACCATCTGGCTTTCAAGCCGCTTATGAAATTGACAAGAAGGATCAAGTGTTTCTTTTTAAAGGTATTTCTATTGAATTTCTAGACATTCTTCTTACATGTGGAAATGAAGAAGCAATTATTATTAATAACAACAACACCACCTAGCACTGACATAACTTTTCACCTTCAAAGTTCAGTTTCACAGTCATTAACTAAATAAACCTCACAACAGTCCTGTGACATAAGATATTATGCCTATTTCATAATCAGGAAAACTGAGAGTGAAGTTAACTGATGTGCTTAAGGTAGAGGAGAGGATCAGTTATATATTTGAGCTAAAGTGTTTAAAATGGAGTGCTTTCATTTAGTCAGCTAAATTCATATTTAGGCACCTAACTAAGTAGCCTGATTTTCAGAGGTGCTGAGCAGTCCCAGCTCCCATGGTGGGGGGAAATGTTTTTTTAACGACTTTAATGAATTTATAAAGCAAAAAATCCATTGTCCTGAAACCTTAAACATTCCTTGCAGGAAAGGAGTGTTCTTTACAGGAATTCAATGCTATCTAATGGAATTCACCCCATAGGGAAGGTAAAAGTTTCCTTGGGGAAGCTCCAAGACTGTAATTAAATACTGTTTTCTCTCATCAGAAGTCCCTAATGAGCTTTTCTATCTTGTTTTTCTTGACAGGCAACCAATACTGGGTTGTCAGTGGATACTCTGTACAGCCAGGTTTTCCTAGGAACATCCATGCCCTGGGCTTTCCAAGATATGTTAAGGAAATTGATGCCGCTGTTTATGATAAGAATGCCAAAAAAACGTACTTCTTTGTAGGTGCCAAGTATTGGAGGTAAGATTATATTCTCCCAGCAAATAATCCATGCAGCTTCTTTAAAGCCTCATTAACCCTTTTACATTTGGAATTATGACAAATGTGTGGCTACCTTGAGTATGAGTTCATGACTGGTATATTGCACACCCCATCTGTTAAGCTGAATGTCAGTGACAACAGAGATAGAACTCAGCTCTTCCTTTTCCTTAAAACACTTGAGTTACAGAACATTTTCCATTCGTTGCTAGTACAGTAAAAGCCTTTTTATCCGTCATGTCGTGGGAATGGGGGGGTGCTGGTAAGTGAAAAATTCTGGTTAACAAAGAGGGAAGGAGTTTGGATGTGGGAGACGGTGCGGGGTGCCGGATCCAGGGGGCGCTCACCTCAGGCGGCTCCCCACAGGCAGTGACCCATCCTTGCTGTTCCTAGGTATAGATGCAGCTAGGCAGCTCCGTGCTCTGCCCCCACCCTATCCCGAGCACTGGCTCCGCAGCTTCCATTGGCTGGGAACTGCAGCCAATGGGAGCTGCGGGGGTGGCACCTGCGGGAGAAGGCAGCACACAGAGCCACCAACTGTGCCTCTGCCTAGGAACAGTAGGGAGAGGTCATCACTTGCTGCGAGCCCCCCAAGGTGAGCACCCCCTGGATCTGGCATCCCACAGCCCCTCCCATGTCCCACTGAGTGGCACCGAGACCACATAGAGAGAGATCAATGAGTTTGCTCTACAGCCTTAGCTAATGGCCACATGGCTTTTAGCTCATGGAGTAGAGGCTCATGCATTTAGCTCCAGAGATCCCAGGTTCAACCCCGCCCGCTAACGACCAGGGTCTGTCAGTATTACAAGTGGGGGCTCATCCGGGATTTCAACTGGGAAGTCTCTGAAGCTCGGGATGCGCTTCCTCAGGTAGGGGAAGTATGTAACCCACACACCTCCTGGGGGTGGTGCTTTGTCCCCTCTAGTGGCACCAAGACCACCTAGAGAGAGATCAATGAGTTTGCTCTACAGCCTTAGCTAATGGCCACGTGGCTTTTAGCTCAAGCAGTAGAGGCTCATGCATTTAGCTCCAGAGGTCTCAGGTTTGATCCCGATAACCAGGGCCTGTCGGTGTTACAGTAGCAGGTGGGATTTCCTATCAGCTCTATAGCCACCAGTAGCTGTGTGAGGGTGGAAAGACCAGCCCCTCCTCTTGTTTTAACCCCTACCCGATCAGGGCTGGGGCAAGGCTGGCCTTTACAGCACTGCTGCTGTCCCGTGCAGTGGGGAACTGCACTCAAGCAGTTTCTAAAATTAAATTAAGAAAATAGTTCTACAAATAGACGGGTTTTGTAACCACTCCCCCCCCCCAAAGCACCCCTATTTCTTCTTGGGTGAAGAAGTTATCACATAACTAAGGGCTCACTTGCAAAGTCTTATGCATATGCTTAGCTTCACTCAGGTGACTAGTCCCATTGACAACTCATAAAGCAAGTCATGTACAGAAATGTCTTTGCAGGATGAGGGCCCAGATGTCAAGGTTGCCCACTTGGGCCCCACACCACTCCTCCTACAGCAATCAAGTTGGAAAAACAAACTATTTAGTCAGACTAGCTGAGGACGACTGTGCATCGATTAGTCAAGGTGAAAGTATTCATATAGTATGGATTTAAACAATTCAATGAGTTATAGTAGCTCATGGTTAGTGAGTTTTAGCTAAGGGCAGGACTTACTTGTTGTAAAAGTCAGTTGGACTCAATATTAAATATCACATGTTCATGTATTATTTTCATTTCCTTTCTTCACTCAGTTATGATGAAGTCACCGAATCCATGGAAAAGGGTTATCCAAGACGCATATCAGTTGACTTTCCAAGAATTGGCAATAAGGTCGATGCTGCCTTTCAGAAAAAAGGTAAATAAAAAAAATACTTTGATAGTTGAATATACTGGAAAATTTGCATTTCCATAGACTCAAGAATCATTATAGAAATTAGTAAGGGTGTTTCTTTAGGTGTACACATTTTAATTTGCAGCAGTGTTTGTGGAAAGAGAATGAATATTCATTTGTACAAAGTAATTATTCATTTTGTTTCTATTTCTAGGACATTTCTATTTTTTCCATGGATCAAAGCAGTATGAAATAGACACCAAGTCCAAGAAAGTTATTCGTGAAATGAAGAGCAATAGTTGGTTTGGTTGCAAATAAGAGCAGACACACAAGGTGACGATGCAAAAGAAGCAGAACGCAATTTTGTATGCATTAGAGATGGCGTTTCATAGATTTTTTGTTTTTAATCAGTGTTATTCATCTTTTACTTTATGTCAGAGTCACATAAGAGCTGCGATCCCAGATAAATATTAGTTTAAATAACAGAAAAATGTTAAATTTAATATATATAGTTTTAACTTATCTTCATATTGTATTTAGGCTATTTATTAATCTATTTGTCACTGAGCAATAAAGCTATTTTATGTTTGTGTATATAACAGTCTTTGTTTCTTTTGGTCCAGACTCATGGTCTTTCTGGTCAGCAGTACGAGAGAAGGGGCCACTTAATTTAATTTAATTGCACTGCAGTCTGAACTCCCAGCTCAGCCTTTCAGGCAATATGATGACTTTAAGAGACTCCATTCGCTGTAGAGGAGAGGCAGAGCAGGAGGCAGAAGTAAATGGGCAGCTCCAGGGTAGAAGCAAGGGGAAATGATCTTAAGGGAAGGGGATAGATATTAGAAGAAGAAGAAGATAGAAGCACAGCACTAGACGTTCACTCCTTGCTTCATAAGAGTTGATAGTTCTAAGACTCCTATAAGCCATCTAAGACCTTGTCATGCATTATGCTGGACACTGTGGCCATGTGGAAGTTCACTGTGCTCTGATGATAGCACACAAGTATGTTTACTCTGAAAGCACATCTCAACTACGTGAGCTATTTTGCACAGGGCCTATGACACGCAGTTGAGTAGTTCTGATTCCATCCAGTAAAGGGCAGTCACACCCCTGTTCATTACACTATTATTCTAAACAACTGATCCCATCATCACACACTACCTGAACTGTTATAATTTCTTTGTGTCTTTTGTAATGAAGCAGAAGAGACTGACATAACCTTAGATAATGGCATTGCTAAAGATGGGGGATGTAGGATGGCAAAGGCAGGAGATTTGGTGGCTCAAGGGAGTGACAATGGGTTATATCCTTCAGGCCTCTAATCTGAATGCAGCTCAGGTCAGTCTGAGGTATGAGGCAAGACTGAAAAAACTTGGTTTGTTTAGTCAGGAAAAGAAAAGATTGAGAGGGGACAGTTTTCTAGTTCATAAAAGGTTGTCACACGGAGGAGGGACATAAATTGTTCTCGTTAACCTCTGTGGATAGGATAAGAAGCAATGGGCTTAAATTACAGCCAGGGTGGTTTAGATTGGACATTAGGACAAAATTCCTAACTGTCAGGGTGGTTAAGCACTGCAATAAAATTGCCTCGGGAGGTTGTGGAATCTCCGTCATTGGAGATTTTTAAGAACAGGTTAGGCAAACACCTGTCAGGGATGGTCTAGATAATACTTAGTCCTGCCTTGAGTGCAGAGGACTGGACTAGATGACCTCTTGAGGTTCCTTCCAGACCTATGATTCTATGATTCTATGATTCTATTGTTGGTGACTGGAACTGGATATAGCTATGTCAGCACCAGGTGGAAATTGTTCATAAATAGAGCACTGAGCACTTACCCAAATCAGGTCCCTTTATGGTGTCTTAAATTGAGCACCCAAAATCCAAGGCACCCACGATCACCAATCACATTTGAAAATCTCAGCTATGGCGTGTGAACCTAACCCTGCTCTCACTGATGTCAAAAGTTATGTGCAAACCTAATGACTGCATTCAGAGTAGTATCAGGCCCTGAATAATCACACACACTGTGAGAATGTATCTCATTGCTTATTACTGTCACAAATGCGTATACACAGTCGAGATTTTCCATCAACAATCAGATCATTGTTCAGTATAGTCCAGTATGCAGCAGTGGCCAGTGTGTTGCTTCATAGGAAAGAGGAACACAAGTTATAATGCTCCTAGCAGGCAATTTCCAGAGGAGGTGCAGTGTAGACCTCCCTGCTGGAGAAAAGATTGCTCTCGCGTGGCCTGAATAGGAGATGAATGTTCAGAGGATTTGGAAATTCAGCTCCACCATTGCCCCGCCTGGCAGTGTTTAGTCCCCTCTTTAGATAGACACACATGCATGGAGATTTTCAAATGAATTGAGTCTGACCTGGAAGTGATTCCTGCACAAAGGGATGTTAGTGGATCCAGCATCCTTATTGTCGAAGAGGAAATTATGGTAGATTAGGCTTCTGGGAGGAACACACACCCTAGGCTGGAAAGGAAGGGAGACCCACCAGGAGCCACACAGAAGGCACAAGCAAGACAGCAAGTCCTGCCATTAAACAAAGACTATCTGATTCATAAAAAGAAAAGGAGTACTTGTGGCACCTTAGCGATGAACAAATTTATTAGAGCATAAGCTTTCAAGTGAGCTGTAGCTCAAGAAAGCTTATGCTCTAATAAATTTGTTCGTCTCTAAGGTGCCACAAGTCCTCCTTTTCTTTTTATGGATACAGACTAACACGGCTGCTACTCTGAAATCTGATTCATATGAGCTGTCATTATGCAGTTGTCAGAAGAGGGGTACATGCCTCTCCCTGTGCTGCTGGCATCCTCAGCAACATCATAAATACCTATGGCTCCATATTTACACACACTAGCCTCAGGGTTTGGCAGTAAACTACGCAGCCAGGCGGGAGATGTATACATCTCTCGGTTAGACGCCACTCAACACTGGCACAGCCAGAGCTGCAGTTTTACAGCTCAGAAGCTCCTCGTGTGTGCGTCCTCAATCTTGTACGTTAACCTGTGGCGCTCAAATTGCTGCCAGAGTACACTGTGGCCAGAACAGGGCTGGGTGTGTGAAGCATTTTCAGAACAAACCTTACTCATTACCTCACAGGCAAGCTGTGTGTCACCCCCAGTCTTATCTTCTTCCTTTCAGGTTTGTATTTGTACAATTTAAAATAGCATTTACATATGCTGATTGGCAACTTCCATGCATGGACACAGTTGAAAAGGGTCAAATTTTGAGACTCCTACTCAGCATTGTACCCACAGGAGGATGATGTCTTCTTCTGGTGTTCCTACTAGGGGCTCTGGCCAAGGGAATGCTGCTGGTGGGGGTATCAACCCTGGCATAGCAAGGGCCAGACAATGGTATG
This sequence comes from Lepidochelys olivacea, assembly GCF_965140295.1. NCBI lineage: Eukaryota > Metazoa > Chordata > Testudines > Cheloniidae > Lepidochelys > Lepidochelys olivacea. The sequence goes on along the minus strand of NC_140411.1, from coordinate 34,750,920 downwards.
AGACATTCCTGAGAGAGAGGCTTTGAGAAAGGAGAGTGTAGCAATCAGCAAGTCAAATCTCTGTGGAAGAACAAGAGATTCTCATTATGGAGATCATTTCTAGGTTCGATCTCTTCATGGGCAAGGCCTCAAAAAACATCTCTGCGGCTATGAAAGTTTCTACATGGGATGATATACTAAGAAAAGTGAATGATTTTAGTGGGTGATCGACAGCACCAAAAAATGGGGAGAAAAGAGGGAACAGAATAAGAGGGCAAAAGTTAGTAACAGGGCACACTTGACAATGTTGCTGAGTCCTGCCAATTGAAGAACCACAACAACCTCACTAAAACCTTCCCAGTGCCCCTGTGGATGAGCACTCAAATACAAACAATGATGAGTATGGAAAATTTAGGCCCCATGACCAAGTGTCTGCTTCCTCCTGAATCTCCGTCCTGTGTCCTGTTTCAACAAGACCAACCAAACATCCAGGGGGAGAAAGCAGATACTTGAGACTTCTTCATGACATCTATCTCCTGGGGCTCCTTTCTGATGGATTTCATTGATGTGTCCCAAAGGGAAATAATTCAGCAAATGTCTCTGTAATGTATGTACCTCTCCTTTCAGAAATCTCTGCTATTGCCATCCCTCACTATATTTTGAATGGAGGTCCCTCTGCCTGCTTCCTGTGGCAGCCTGTGCCCCTTGTGATGGAGAATGAAAGAAAAGATAATTCTCCACCCTGAGGTGGAGATGATGGTGTTAAACCATTAGTGAAGAATTTGAACTTATGAATTTTGGGGGGACTTTCTAAGGCCTCATGCCCAATATCCAGGATGCTGCTGCTGATTGGTGCATGCGCCATATGAAGCAGAGAGAAAGTTTCCTGACCAATAGTGGGGAACATATTATCCAAAGCATAGGAGCTAGGCCCGGATCTGGGCTCTGTGGTGGCTCAGTACTCGGGCTTTGCTGGTATAACAGGGCCACAAAGGAGGCAGAACTGGCCACTTGGGAATCACCCTGGCATAAGGGAGATTCTGGTAAAATAGAGCCAGCAGGACATTCCCATATCACTCCCCTAACAGCCCCCAGTGTAAGGGAGCACCAGGGGTGTGGTGGTGGATTATGGGGGGACATGTTGAAGGAGGAGATATAGTCAGAGCACAGGTTTCAGAGTAACAGCCGTGTTAGTCTGTATGCGCAAAAAGAAAAGGAGTACTTGTGGCACCTTAGAGACTAACCAATTTATTTGAGCATAAGCTTTCGTGAGCTACAGCTCACTTCATCAGATGCATCCGATGAAGTGAGCTGTAGCTCACGAAAGCTTATGCTCAAATAAATTGGTTAGTCAGAGCACAGTACATTCCTGCTATTCTGTACCATATTCAGCACAGTGTAAGATAGACCAGCTCCTAAGGACTTTTCTAGCTTTTATTGTTCTCTTCCTTCGCTGTCTCCAGAATTAAGATTGTGGTGCAACAGTCCTTTACCCCATCCCCTATTCCTGCATTCAGTTTAGCTTAACCAGGCCTGAGAATCAAGTTTTAATTGCTGCGTGGGATTGTTGCTTGGTAGTACAGGCAGGAGCAATGGGCAGAGAGAGTCATGGGTGGTTCCAACAGAGCTAAGAACCTTATTAAAGATAACAGTGAGTTTCTAAAGGAAAGGAATATCAACCTATTTCCTGAGCATTAATCATCTTGCCAATTGCAAAATTTGCAAAGGGGCGGAGTGGGATGGGAGACAGTTTACATGAAATCTGTCAAGCTTTTCATGCCTAAACCAGTTATTTGCATATCTTCTGTTGCTAATTGGAGGCTGTTCTAAACTGTGAGTCAGGCTACCCCGGCTTTATGAAGCACACAAGTACTATATAAACAGGGATATGTGAGAGACTTGTATGTAGCGGGCGGAGATTGAGATCTTCATAAAGACAAGAGATAGAAGCAAAAGAATGAAGAATCTTCCGTTTCTGCTGTTACTATGTGCAGCATCTTGTGCTTTTCCTATACATCCAAAAAGGAAAGCAGAAGAAGATACGAAGCTTGTTCAGGTAATGATTGCAGACACAAAGGACCAGATCCTGAGCTGGAGTTAATTGAAGTTAATGGAGCTATGCTGATTTACACCAGCTGAGGATCTGACCCTATACATGCTGATGGGGTGAATAGTCTGGTTCAGTATTTCCCAAAGAATAGAAGCATGCCCCCCCCCCCCCGAGGGGTGTGCCATACTGGCTGTGAAAGGTTCCCCAAGGCTGCCCTTCTAAAATGGTGGGGTGGAAGGGTGGATATGACTTGTTTCATTTTCCTGAAGAGGGTGCTTGGTTTCAAAAGCTTGGAAACTGCTTGCCTTGGGTGCTGTTTTAATGGATGTGCAATGCTCAAAGTGAGGCAATATTTCTGAAGAATAATTCAGCCCTGTCATCATGAACCTTAGAAATTTGCCAGGGGAAGCATCTTATTATTATTTTGGTTTGCACTATTTTGCGGGAAGCATTTTAAAATTACAGTGCACCAGTTGAGGACCTGATACTGCAAACACTTAAATATCTGAATAACTTTACACACAAGTAATCTTATTGGCTCTCTTGGGGGAGTAAAGATAGTCTCATGCATAAGTGGTTGTAAGATCAGGATCTTCATTTTGTCCAAATCATTGCACATGATAACATGTAATGCTATTGGAAAATCATGCTTTCAATCATGTTCTTCAAAAATCTGTTTTTTGTCTGTCTTTAAATACTGCCTGGAGTGCTGGAACAGATAGTGAGCCTAAGGTGTTTTGTCACAAAATGTTCCATTTACAGGGCAAATGTTTATTCTGAATGTGTTCTGAGCATTAATCCTATTGTACTTTTGCAAAATGTTCATGCAGAACTCTTGTCGCCACATTATCACAGAACAATATAACATCAAGGTATTAATATAAATGGAAAATGGTAACTAATTTCAGTTTTACAAAGTTTCTAAACAAAGTGAGTTCCTAAGACACAGGAACAAGCAGCAGAAGCCCAGGGTAGATGTCATGTCATAATATTTAATATTATTTTGCAAGATCTAAAAAAGAATCTAGTGTCTTAATAGCTATCTGTTTCATCAGAAGTACCTGGAAAATTACTACAGCTTTAAGACAGATGGGAAGCCTGTTTTAAGATGGAAAAGTGATAGTCCTATGGTCAACAAAATCAAAGAAATGCAGGAATTCATTGGATTGGAGGTGACTGGGAAATTGGATTCTAACACTTTGGAGGTGATGCAGAAACCCCGGTGTGGAGTCCCTGATATTGCTGATTTCTCCACCTTTGCAGGACAACCAAAATGGGGGAAAAGAAATCTAACATACAGGTAACTAGTCAGTAATAGAGGGGTTTTCTTGCATTAAAGGGAGATAAGTTGCTCCAAGTAGAGGGTAAATATTGTAAAGAACTCAGCTGTTTCTCTATATTAAATTTGAAAGGATTTTGAACTATACACCAGACATGGCCCGAGTTGATGTAGATGCAGCCATCAAGAAAGCTTTTACAGTCTGGAGCAAAGTGACCCCATTGACATTTACCCGGGTTGACAGAGGTGATGCAGATATATTGATCTCCTTTGCAGCCAGAGGTAAATATATATATATATATATATATATATATATAGAATCATTGTAAATATTACCATCCAGAGGTCTGTGAAAGATTTGTCCTGAAATTATTATTCATTATTATCATTTGTATTAGGATGGGGATCTCATTGTTCTCGGCATTATACAATCACACACAAAAACACAGTCCCAACCCCAAAGAGTTTACAATCTAAGGCTGTGATACTGCAAAGATTTGTATCTGTACATAACTTTACACACTGTGTGTAGTTCAACAGGACTGCGCATAGTGTATAATATTCAGCCTGGGCAGACATCTGCACAGAATCTGGGCTTGTGGGTCTTACTCATAGCTTTACTCATGGCTGTAGTTCCATGTAAGTCACTGGGACTACTCACATGCTTATAGTTAAGCACAGGTTGAAGTGCTTTGCTAGATAGGGGCCACAGAGCTCAGTGCTTGGGGCTGGCTCCCCTTCGAGGGCTTTTTTGTGGTGGAGGAGGGCAAACTCCACCCCCTACTGGGCTGATGTGGGTGGCTCCTCAGGGAGATTTCTCCCGCCAAAGCTCTCTTCTATGTGCATAGGAGGTAGCAGGATCATCATTAGACATGATGCAGTGGGTAAAGAGAACAGAAAGTAGCGGAGGATGGTGGAGGGAACAATAAAAGGTCACGTGATTCTTTTGGTTTCTCACATGCTTGTCTTGCGGTTCGACTTTATAAATACAAGTTGTACAACAGCTTGCCATTATTTTTATTTACCTTCCTTTCCTCTGCATTTCTCCTCCCACCAAGCCATTGTACCTGCATTCATGCCCATCTCCAATCTTTGCCCAGTTCCCACTGCTTCATGATCTCACTTCCATTTTGACAGATTTTTGTTTCACTTCCAATTGTTTAGTGTCTGCAGATCTACTAGAAAGTCAAAAATTTCTGCTTATCAGTAAAAATTAACAAATAATGGGGTTGTCAAAATTGCATGTAAGAGGAATTTGGAGTGTTGCAAACTAACAAAGAGTTCTATTGCACCTTATTCCATTCTTAGTTCACAATGATTTCAATCCCTTTGATGGTCCTGGTGGGACTGTTGCTCATGCCTATGCACCTGGCAATGGTCTTGGTGGAGATGCTCACTTTGATGAGGATGAAGACTGGACCAAAGGCTCACAGGGTACGTAAAACCAACTCTTAATATTACATACCTGGGCTTGGTAGGATTTTCAAAACTAGGCACCTAAAGTTTGACTCCTACATCCATAGTTAGATGCCTAAGTGAGTGGCTGATTTTCAGAAGCGTTGAACAACCAACAGTGCCCAACAAAGTTAGGATCTCAGCACTTTTGAAAACCATCCCACATAATTAGCTTCCTCAGGCCCCAGTTTTCCAAAGGCATCACAACATCTGGACTCCGTCACCCACATTGATCTCTGCTGAAGTTGTTGGGTGCTGGATCAGGCCTATAAGCACCGCACCTTTGCACTTTTGATGTGCTTCAATGTATTTTCATTGTACTTAGTTGTATTTCAACTATATCTGAGTTTACTATAAGCACTAAAAACCTCTATTGTATTGAGTGCAATTGGCTGGCTTGTATTTCACATTGATGGGCAAGAACATGAAAAGACGTAACTTTCTTTTGTACATTTTGTTTGCTGGTTTTAGGTTCCAATTTGTTTTTCGTGGCTGCGCATGAGTTTGGCCATTCACTGGGACTCTTCCATTCTAGACACCCTGATTCACTGATGTACCCAGTTTACAGATACTTTGATTCCAAGACTTTCCGTCTTCATCAGGATGATATTAATGGCATTCAATACCTCTATGGTAATCAAACATTATTAATTGCTCAATGTTTATAGCCTCTCACAAGTTCAAATAACTTTTAATGAAATCCATGTTGAATGGTTGTATTAACTATAGCTTGAAAAAAAATGACAGATCCACTGAAGTTATCTGAATTTTATAATATCAAATACTAGTTTTATTTTCTTCTCTAAATTGTTTTCCTTAGGACCTTCATCTAACCCCCCTGAAGATCCAACAGAATCTACGGTCTCCATAGAACCCATGGAGCCAACAGAACCTCTACCACCAAACACCTGTGGCCCTAAACTGACTTTCGATGCTGTCACCACTTTCCGTGGAGAAATAATGTTCTTTAAAGACAAGTAAGCTGACTGTCTTAAAGCAGCATCACATCTTTTGCTTAAATCTTCCTTTAATGGCACAATAGTTTGGAAAAATAAGAAATATTCAGAATTTTGTCCAGCATGTTAATCAAACCAATACCTTTTATTATGCTCAAAGAAGGTTCAGATAAATATCACCAATCTCTCTTCCCAAGTGCCAACCGACCTGCTACTTACCTCAGCACAGAGGTGATCATTAAGGGATATTTCCTTAGACTGTAAGCTCTTTGGGTCAGGGGCACTCTCTCTCTTCTGGACATTTATGCAGTACCTAGGACAACAGGTCCATAGGTGGGGTCCTTGGTACTACGACAATGCAAATGATAAATTCTAATAACAACAACAACAACACCACACACTTGCCACACTTATTTCCCATTCTAATCATAGGAGAAAACTTGTCAAATGTAGATAACACTGTGGTAACTGTTGACAAATTCTGACTTCTTCATTGTGACCTCTATATGCTGGACTCTAACATGACATCTAACACTGGCAAGTTTTACTTGGCTACTTGGGTGCTGCAGTATTCCCAGGACAATTCATTGATTGAAACAACTGACCAGAGATTAGCAGTAAGTGTGCCAAATCTGAAGCATTCCTCCATGGAAAATCACTAAAACTTGGTGCTCTCAACGTGTTAAAGAGAATAGACTATGGATTCTGAGGACCCCAAAAGAGGAATGTGGGGTAAAAGGAGGTCCCTAGTGGAGACCTGGGATATGATATGGTAGGGAAGGGGGGTTGGGAAAAGGAAAGAGGTAAGTATTGGTGGGTAAAGAGAGAGATCTGGTTGCATTAAGAAAAGGCAGGGAGAGGAAGAGGGAAGGATGCAGAGAAGACAGAGAGAGAGAGAGTTAGAAAGGGTGCCTTAAAAGACATGGATAAGTTTTATATTAGAACAGGTCCCAACATTCAGAATTCAGGAGAACTCAGTTTTGGCCTCTGAACCCACTACTTGGGACTCTAAAGTTAGCCATTTACCCATCTTTAACTGCAGCCTTGTAAACTTTGAACATTTGCCATCCCAAACACCAAGTCTACATGCACACCCTTTGCAACAATGATTTTGGATAATGAAACCAATTACTATTGTTATATTTTATCATTTGTTCAGCGCTGTACAAAGGTGTAGATTGCTCCTGCCTAAAGACTTCACAGTCTAAAGGAGTTTATAATGTTGTATTCTCACATTCAAAATATACTAATGCCGGGAGAGCAGGCAAGTAAGTATTGTGAAATCTGCTTTCTCTGAAATCCAGAGATTTTTCCAGAGATAAACTCTCTCAGCCCAGAGCCTAGCATGAGTATCTGGAGTAGATATTGGGGAGACACCTGGGGGAAGTGGGAATCCTCTGGTGACACCCAACTCTACCACCTCCCTTTCTCAGTGGTGTGCTGCAGAACTGAGTCCCATTTCCCTTTTGTGTAGCAGAACTGCATTTGTTCCATGTCAGGGAACCCTCTCTAACCTCAGTGGTAAAGGCAGGTTTTAGCTCTAAGTGATTCAAAAGTCAAAAAGCTAAGTAAATGCATAGAAGATAGGATTTGGGGGCATTGGAATTTGTATGTGTGCCAATATACAATACTTTCTGGGCTGTAGAAGTTGTAAACTCTTATTGCCATGGTTAAAATCCCACATATTGTTACGTATAAAGATATGATTTAATATGCAAGTTGTACTGTATTTGGATCAGGCACTTCTGGCGGAAACACCCTACAAGCAGAGAAGTTGACTTTAATTTAATATCTTCATTCTGGTCACCTCTGCCATCTGGCTTGGATGCTGCCTATGAAATTACGGACAAAGATGAGACATTTATTTTTAAAGGTAAGAATTTGAGTTTCTCTATGTTCTTCTTACATGTGACACGAATGGAATTTACCTGCTTTGAAAATAGTTAAGGAAATTGAACCTTGTACTCTTTTAATGGGATTTCATTAACTCGGCGCTAATCCAGTGTACTGCTGTTGTTTTGCAATTAAATTGCTAACAAAAACCACACTCGGCATCAAAATGCATGTCACTTATTTGATTAATGTTAACGAAGCTAAATTTTCCGAACAAATCAAGCTCTATCCAAGGAAATGTGAAATGGCACTTTTTTCTGTAAAACTACTTGTCTAAATTAAAAATAGAAGCCCAAATTCATCCTTAGCATTCAGAAGAGTTACATGAGGGATGGATTTTGCCAGATGTGTTTAAAATACAACAGAAGGTGATGGTCCATTGTTTACTGTAGCCACAGGAAGGACTGTCTTATAGCAAGGAATGCATGTTTTGATCTCTACATTTGTCCGTAAAAAGATTGGTTTGATTGTAGTATACAGTTAAAGACCCTACACAAATGTTGTATAATTCAACAGAAGTTCCAGGCAAAATGTTTTCAACAACTTTTCTTGATAGGAAATGAATTCTGGGTTGTCAAAGGAGATACTATACTGTTTGGATACCCAAAGAAAATCCATGACTTGGGCTTCTCAAAGGGTGTGAAGAAAATTGATGCAGCTCTTTATAATGCAAATAAAGGGGAAACCTACTTCTTTGTGTCTAACAAGTATTGGAGGTAAGATTTCATGTTCAACATTCTTGAGTCTCTGGTAATAGGGACCACTGAGCAAACAAAACCCACATCACCAATAACTCTACCCTTAATTTGCCTTATGATGCTTTAGTAGCGTACTTGCTAGCCAGTCTTTTACACTGTCACCACTGCCTGTAGAAAAATAATATTCTTGAAAGGCCGGTGAAACAGTTCTTTTCAAAATACATAAAGTTTTGCTTAAATTTTACTTACATAGAGAAAAAAGATATCTAAAGCTTTACTGCACATTTTAAAACAAACAATAATTCCTAATTATACTGAATCGTAAGTGTGCACAATGCTTTTATCAGAACCTTTTCTTGGGGTTAAAAAAAGGTTCAGATTATTATCCTCAATTCCTCTGTCCAGTTACCAAGAGATGGCATTATTATGCCACAAAGCATGTGCCATATATTGCGGTGAATTGGCTTGTGTGCATGTTCATCATTGTCTCTATTGGATGCAATCAAAACTGCTCATCTTTATGTGTCATAACCCATATACTTCTAACAGATAAAGGAGATTCTCTTTTAGCACAAGTAATAGTGACCTATATATGTGGAGCACAATGATGTGACTTGTATCACTGTGGAATAGTTCTAAGTGGCCACGGTGTGCAGCACAGTGATCACTGTGAAGTGACGATTGCTCAGATCCTGAAAGCTATTTAGGTGCCTAGCTCCCAGAGATTTCAGATTTGTTACAGTTTGTAAACTGTATCGGGTGAGTAAAGGATTCAATCTGATCCTCCACTCCTAAAACTCACTGCTTGGAGAGCTTTGGTCAAGCCATTCATCTTGTTTGAACACAGTTGGTTGTGATTTAATTTCTACGTTGAGTAAAAATATTACAGCAAACACTTTGTTATAGCCTGTGTGATGGTAGCACAGTGATGGTAGCCATATAGCACCTCAATGTATGTGATATAACAATGATCCCACAGGGATCATTATCATTATCTCCTGATAAACACTACTTGTGGACAGCGAACATTGCAACGATACATTTTTAAGGGTAAGTCTATAGTCTCCTGTTTCCCATACAATAGCTGATAATTCACTTCTCTACATCCTGCCTATTAGGCAAAAAAAAAAATAAACATAATAATTTTTGCAGATTAGTAATGATTAGTAATGGTTATTAGTAATGATAGTAGTAATTTAGTAATTAGTAAGTTAGTAGTAAATTAGTAATGATGTTCAAAGATGCACATGTAATTAACACAAGGGGCCAGCTCCTTAGCTGGTGTAATTTGATGTAGCTCAACTGAGGTCATGGGAGGTGTCCTGATTTATGTCACCTATGCATCTGGTTTAAGAATAGCTAAGTATTCAGTGAGCTTAGTTCACTGTTAATGGGCTCTCTGTAAAGAGTGGGGCTGGCTTACGTGCCATTTGGCTTATTTTCAAGTGTCTTCTTATTGTTTTTAACTTTCCTCAGTTATGATGAAAGGAGACAGTCCATGGACAAGAAGCCAAAGCTAATAAAAGATGAATTTCCAGGAATTAATGGGAAGATTGATGCTGTTTTCCAGTATAAAAGTAAGTGGAAACTCTCAGGTAAGGAAGCATTAAATGATTCAGAAGTGATAAGAGGCATGGTTAAATGGGGTGCACACTACTGAGAGCCAGAAACTTCTGCATATTAATACTGGCTTAATTAATGTTTGGACAGCGCTATGAAAAGATCGGTACTAAGGGACAGATTGGGATACCCTTACTCATGTTGTATTGTACCTTCTACCATAAGTAGTTCCACTGAAGTCAATGGGACCACTTGTGAAGTAAGGTATTGCTCAACATGAATAAGGATATCGCAGTCTGGCCCTAAGACAATAAAGTTACAGTGTTGAGAATAATGATCAGGAATAGGTGTTTTTTTTTCCTATGTCAGATAGGGTATTATTTAGATAAAACAGTTCTGCAAATTGCTGGAGTGGGTGACTCAAATAGACTTTTCCAGCCCTTTCCAACCTTTATTGTAACCGCTTAATATTTATTTGTGCAATACAGTAATTCAACTTGCTTTTATTCCTAGGGTTCTTCTATTTCTTTCGTGGATCACGGCAGTTTGAGTTTGATCCTATTGCCAAGAAAGTTACTCGTGTCCTAAGGACTAACTTCTGGTTTCCATGTTAAGAACATGAAGTCCTGGAAGATGTATAAAAGAAGTAAACAATACTGTAAATACACCAGGGATTACTTTTCACTAATTAATTTCTAAAACATCTAGTCAGGATTCTTTAGGTTTCAGCGTATGTCCACAATTCAAACTATAGCTTTTGTAAAATCTGCAGTTCTGTAAATAACAGAAATGCACTACTTAGCATGACTGTGTATATATAAATAAATATATATCATATATAGATATTTTGTATTTACTTGCCAGATAGATGTATTTACTTGCTAAAGATGATAATTTCCTAACTCAAAAAGTGTTGCACCCAACATGGGAATTCTATATTAGATTTCATCTTGACAGATAAAGAGGAACTGATTCATAGAACTAAAAATGAATGGTATTTTAGGTACAAATACTGATGACTTCATCACATTTATAATATGCAAATAGAATAAAGTCCAGACCAGTAATATGTATACTGTGCTTTAAAAGGGCCAATTTCAGAAAGCTGAAAACAGTTATGAGCCAGATCAGCTAGGAGGAAGAATTTAATCACAAAAATGAGAAAGATAATTGGGGGTTGATTAAGAACACTTTACTAGATACCCAAAACCCCAAATCCCATAACTGAGGAAGAAGGACGATTGGTAAAAAAAACCCACCTGGTTTAGAGAGGAAGTGAAGGAAGCTATAAAAATTATATATATATATATATATATATATATATATATATATATATATATATATATATATATATATATATATATATATATATATATATATATATATTCCATATATATAACAAATGGAAAAAAGGGGACGTTGATACTAATAAATATAAATCAGAAGGTAGGAATTCTAGCAAATTGATAAAAGAAGCAAAGGGAAACAAGAAGTGATCTATGATCAGCAAACTTAAGGACAATAAGGAGTTTTAAAAAATATATTAGGAACTAAAGAAATCCTAATAATGGTATTGGCCCATTACTAGATGGGTAGAATTATCAATACGAACGCAGAAAAGGCAGAAGTGTTCAGTCAAAATGTATGTTCTATATTTGGGAAAAAACAGATAATGTAGTCCTAACATATAATAACACTCTTTCCATTACACTAGTATCTCAGGAGAATGTTAAACAGCACCTACTAAAGTTAAACATTTTAAATCAGTGGGCCCAGATAACTTGCATCCAAGAGTTTTAAAAGAGCTGGTTGAGGTGGTCACTGGCCCATGAATGCTGATTTTCAATAAGTCTTGGAACACTAACGGTTTCAGAAGACTGAAAGAAAGCCTCAAGAAGTGCCAATATTTAAAAAGGATAAATGGGATGACCTGGATAATCATAGTCCTCTCAGTCTGACATTGATCCCAGGCAAGCTGATGGAGCGGCTGACATGGGACTAGGTTAATAAAGAATTAAAGGAGTGTAATAGAATTAATGCCAGTCAACATGGGTTTACGGAAAATAGACACTATCGAACTAATTTGATACCTCATTTTGATGAGATTACTAATTTGGTCGATAAAGGTAATTATGTTGGTGTAATATACTTAGCCTCTCCAACTGCACACCCCTAGTTGTCACCAACCACCCCACACTGGGGGTATGTCTTCACTGCCAACGTTAAAGCGTTGCCGCGGAAGTGCTTTAACATGGCTGTGTAGCCATGGCACCACTGGGAGAGAGCTCTCCCAGTGCTATAAAAAACCTACCCCCATGAGGGGAGTAGCTACCCGTGCTGGGAGCACGGTGCCCAGTGCTTGTGCACTGTCTACACAGCCACTTTACAGCATTGAAACTTGCATCGCTCAGGGGGGTGTTTTTTCACACCCCTGAGCGAGAAAGTTTCAGCGCTGTAAAGTGGCAATGTAGACAAGGCCTGGAACCCATATGGGTATCATCAAACAGTTACCACCCATACTCGATGGAGACCACATCCTGAAGGAAACCTTTCCTGAACTCCCACGTCTGGCCTTCAAACAGCCCTCCAACCTCTCCAAGCTCATCATCAAGCTCCCCACAGACCAAGACACACCAGCTCAACGTGGCACCAGAACAACAGATGCAAAACCTGTAGACACATCTCCACTTCTACAATGATCAACACCCCTCCGCCCCCACAACACACATTTTAAGATCCAGGGTCCTACACAAGCCTATCACAACATGTGGTATACCTCATCCAGTGCACTAAATGCCCCAAAAACAACTATATGGGTGAAATCAAGAAATCACTACACTCCTGAATGAACCCACACAGGAAAATGATAAAAGCAAAGAACACCTATCACCTGTGGGTGAACACTTTTCACAAGGCAATCACTCTGTATCTGACCTATCAGTCCTCACCCGGCTCAAAGGAAACCTGCACAACATTTTCAAAAAATGAACCTGTCATAACTTTGGCTGACACTAAAAATCACGGACTGAATAGAGACACATAGGATTTATAGTTTATTACAACAATCCATAACACACTAGTGTCCCCCCCGCAGCTTTTTTTTTCCCCCTCCCTTTTCCCCCTATGACTACAGAGGTGTTAACTGGCCACTTCACCTTGAATGGTCACTTCAAATATGTGTTAACTACTTACATTAAATAATTTGTTCCACCTCGTATTTAGCTGTTACACTCTGAGTACATTTCCCAAACCCGAAGAAGAGCTCTGTGTAAACTCAAAAGCTTGGGTCTCTCACCAACAGAAGTTGACCCAAAAAAAGATATTACCTCACCCACCTTGTCTCTCTAGACAACTCTAAGGCATTTGACTTGGCACCACATGACATTTTGATTAACAAAGTAGAATGATAAAATTAACATGGCATGGATTAAAAGCTTGATAAATCTCAAAATGTAATTGTAAATGGGGAATTATCACTGAGCAGGTGTGTTGCTAGTGAGGTCTCTCAGTGATCAGTTCTTGCTCCTGTGCTATTTAACTGTTTTTATCAATCATAGAACATCATTGTTGGAAGGGACCTCAGGAGGTCATCTAGTCCAACCCCCTGCTCAAAGCAGGACCAATCCCCAGTTTTTGCCCCAGATCCCTCACTGGCCCCCTCAAGGATTGAACTCACAACCCTGGGTTTAGCAGGCCAAAGCTCAAACCACTGAGCTATAAGAAAACATAGAACCATCTCTGATTAAGTTTGCAGATGACACCAATATTGGGAGAATAGTAAATTATCAAGGGAACGAGTCACTGATTCAGAGTGATCTGGCTCGCTTAGTAAGCAGGGAGGAAGCAAACAATATATGTTTTAATATGGCTAAATGTAAAGCTATACATGTTGGAACAAAGAATGTAGTCTATATTCCAAGGACTTTATCCGAGAAAGCAGTGACTTTAAAAAAGTTTTGGGAAATGAACATGAGCTCCCAGTGGGATGTTTTGGCCAAAAGGGCTAATGCGATCCTTGGATGCAAAACCACTGTGATCATCTAGTTTGACCGCCTGCATAACACAGGCCATAACATTTTACCCAGTTTATGCTGCAGTGGAGGGAATTATGTTTCCTACTACGTAACTGAGCACTATTAGGCACAATAACTTGTGGCTGAAGTAGGCCATACCTTTGATAAAGACATCCAGTCATTGAATTAAAGACTCCAGCTGAGGATGCATTGACCGCTTTACTTGGTAAACTGTTCCAGGGATAAAACACCCGCACTATTAAAAAGGTTGGTCTTATTTTGCACCTTTGTCCATTCAAACACTAACTTGCAATGATGATTTACCGCAACAACCAAAACAATTTTAAAAACCCAACATAAAATAGTATTTTTCCTTTGTCGATTGTGCTGACAATCAAATGCATCTGTTCATGGCAATGTTAAATTATGTCTACATTCATCATAGAAGCAAGAAAAAAGAAAACAAGAACATAAATTGAGTAACCATTTTGATTTTCAAAAGTACTCACTATTAAGGATGAAATCCTGGCCCCGCTGAAGTTAATGAAAGATTTGCCATTGACCTGAGTGGGTCAGGGATTCACACTGTATATTCTCCCCTATAGAAGGAATGTGTCTGGTTGAGTCAGTATTGGCCAATATGCCGTTCATGAATGGTTTGGTGGCCCCTTCACTGTCTATAGGATTTAAGTTGTAATTAAAATTCCTTTTCTGGCCTTGCTGCTGGTGAAGAAGACCTCCCAGATGGAACCCAGTGCAGACCTGTCTGAATATAATTATGGGCAGAAGCAGTAGCTCTAAAAGATAATATATTGCTGTCATTTGACTCAATAGAGATTAACTCTGAAGCCTAATGACAATGAGTTAAATGTCAACATTTTACAATGCTTTACATTTTCCTAAACAACACATAAAATTTCAGCTTTGCAGACCAGCTCAGGAAGGGCTTTGAGGATGTGGTAGGGAAAGGTGCAGAGATGTTGACTGGAGAAGCTGTCAGGAGGTTAGAGTCAAATGGAGTGGAGGAGGGATGGGAGGAGTCAAGTGGCCCCTATTGTAGTTCTTTGGGGATGATTTCGGGTTAGGGATGTAAGGAAAAGAGGTATCACATCAGTAAGTGTAGATGCAGGCTCACAGAAGGTTATCCAGATCTCAGAGAGATGGCAGTGATCTTTTTGATGCAGTGGGTATTCCAGAGGGAGTAATAGATAAAGAGTGTGGCTCATATTTCCTGTAGATTCCCTGGAATCTATACAAATCAGGGGATATCTGTGAAGCGGAGTGGCAAACAAAGTGTATGACTCTGATGGAAACTGCACCAGGGGATCCCAACCAGTCTTCCCTTCCCAGGTAACTTCCAGCCTGGGATTCAGCAGTCCAGGCTGGCACAGAGCGGTGTGCCTGCAAGAATGATTAATCTGTCCCATATTGTTTTTGTACTCAGGAAACAGTTTATTGGCTTCTAAAGGTGGCACTCCTTTGCCTATCCTTAAAATAGAATCCAACTGATTTCAGTTGATGACGTTACGTCTGAGACTGGGCAAGTCACTGAGATGTAACTCAGGAGCTGGCCCCATCTATCACCTGTCAGAGTGTTACTGTTTAAATACAACTGACTAATTATACTAACTCAGCATTTATCCCTCCTCCCCTGCCCTCTCCTCACCTCTCTGAATTGAGGGAATATGAACCTCCTGGCTTTGCTGATGGCCTGAGCCGACGTCACAGAAGTCATGACTTTTGGGTGAAACTGGGCATTTTGTTTGTTTTATCTGATTGATTGATTGATTGATAATTCTCCTAAAGCAGAATCTACACTGTTTGGTTAAAGAAAATGTCCAACATTAGCTATCACCTCATTTACGATAACACACATCAAGAGCTTGTATGAAGTCTTAAAGAGACAAATTTCATGGGGAGGCCTCCTTTTTCTCAAGTTAGTATCAAAATGTGCAGGGCCCCAGTGTGAATTTTCTAGCGGTTAAAGAAAGCATGATATACAACACTGATATACAATAGCACAGTGTATGGCTTTTGTGTTCAACTTTGTGCATAAAAAAGTGACTCATTAGCAAAAAAGCTTGTTTCAGCATAACATTATTTTGCATGAAGACATTACTTTTTATTGCTTCAGAAGAGATGAAAAGCAGACCCCGTTAGGGTACAAATGGCAGTGCAAGATGTTTGCACATAAAGGTACAAATTGTCCTCTTAGAACAAATACAGAACTTGCTAGTGCCACCTACTGGTGGAAAAGTATAACTGACTATAGCTCTTGCCACAGCAAATGCTGAAATTGTTAAAACCAGCTCTTTGAATTGCAAATTATTGTTCTTAATTTTCATAGTACTAAAAATGGTATAAATGGAAAAACTACTGGCCAAATTGCCCCCTCATGAAGGAAAACCCGCAGAAGGAGGAAACCCCAATGTGGCTGCCCTTGAGGAATTTTTCCTGACTTGTTTTGTCGGGGGGCTAGGGAGGTGGGAGAGGGGGAGGGCAGGATCCCCTGAGAGGAAGAGGCCCTGGGTCCAGCCCTTTGGGGATGAAAATCACTAGAACATTTAAAGATTTTATCAGTTACAAATAAGGAACAAAGGAAAGTAGCCTGCAGATTCAAACAATTTTGAGCTCCAATGTAGATGGGGTCCTAACATATCAAGAATAAGAAGCTAATGCAGCAAGAATGGGTCCAGTTAAAGAGCTGTGCCCTAGATATGCATAACAGAGGTGCCATTTTGTAAATGAGGAAATGTATGTCTCAGGTAAGATCAATGTTAAATATGGAGAGGGGACTCTGAACTGTCTGGGGACAGACTAAGTGAAACTCTGCTCAGGATGGTCAT
Organism: Lepidochelys olivacea; assembly: GCF_965140295.1. NCBI lineage: Eukaryota > Metazoa > Chordata > Testudines > Cheloniidae > Lepidochelys > Lepidochelys olivacea. Next base: position 34,734,191 of record NC_140411.1, on the reverse strand, counting down.
AAATGTTTTGATTAAATGTTTTAATCAGTGGAAAATGCTGATTCATTGAAGACAAACTTTGTGTGGAAATGTATTAGTTTCAATGAGAGAGAGAAAGCCCCACTCCAGAAGAGGCAATAGTCCAGAGGTTGGGGCACTCACCTCTGATGTGGGTTTAAGGTCCCGCTCTGAACTGGGTAGTGCATAGACTTGAACTTGTGTCTCCCACATCACTGGGGAGTGCCTAAATATCAGTGTATTGGCTGTTCTTGAGTAGGTCTCTCTCTTGCTTTTGTTTTGTTCTGTTTTTAATTTTGAAAGGTCTGTTTTGTTCCACCTATTTCAAAACTTCAAAACATTTCATAAAATGTTTTCGGGCCAGCCCTGCTTTCTGCCCAGTTGAGAATGGGACTTGAACAAGAGCAAGCTGGAAGACAAGTTCCATAATGAGCAACCACAAATCCATCCAGTGTTTGTATGCATCATAACACAGTCTTTCATCACACCCTGTTTCTCAAATACTGCATTATTATTATATAACATTTTCTACAACCTCGGATATGCATGTGTAGCATTTTGTAGCATGGTGTAATATCCTGCATATAGCAGACAAATGAAGTCTGTGAAAGTCATTCATATGAAAAGGTATGCAGATATAATAGGATATAAATGTGGCATATGGAATAAGAGTTACTGGTGGAAAGTTAACCATATAAAATGGTTCTTGATTGTAATATTAGTGAGAAAACGGAGAATGCTTAGGAAATGAAAAATGCAAATCCCCTCTAGTTATTCTGGTTACGTGAGCTATTCTTTATGGGTCCAACTCTGCTACTCTTACTCATCCTCAGCAGTACCTTACTGCCCTAGTCATGTAACAGTTTTCACTGAGACTACCTGTATGGTAAAATGCTGCTCATTGTGAGTAAGGGTGACATATTCAGAATCTATAGCGCTACTGGAAACATTTAAGTGAGCTGTGAAAACTGCATGAAAAAAATCACCTATTTAGGGCCTTGTGGAAAATATTCATGTCTTCTTCTCTCCCTTTGCATTGGTCATGATCCTTTTGTTCATAATATTTTAAAATCTGGCCTGAGCTGATGTTTACCCAGGAATCTTGTGCCAAAATCTCATATGTATGGGTCTTTTCATGCAATCTAGGATGCACCATGATTTGCTAATACCCTGTAAGTTAATAACTGACATTATTTTTCATTAATATTTGTCTGTCCTTTGTGCTGCATGTATGTGTGTTTTTAAATGTGTTTAGCTTTCCTTCAAAAACCAAATAAAGACAAAATGATAAAAGAAAGGAAGAAGGCAAAGCACTGTTACCCATGGGGTAGCTGAGCAAAGCTAAAAATACAATAGCCTGTATAAAACACAAGAAGGAGAAGTGTTTATGGAAAAGTCTCTTTTTCATAAACAGGACTAGACTAGATAAACAAGGACAGCTTTTTCAGCCCCAAGTGGATGAATAAGAGCATAGATAGAACATTCATAGAGTATCAGGGTTGGAAGGGACCTCAGGAGGTCATCTAGTCCAACCCCCTGCTCAAAGCAGGACCAATCCCCAATTTTTGCCCCAGATCCCTAAATGGCCCCCTCAAGGATTGAACTCACAACCCTGGGTTTAGCAGGCCAATGCTCAAACCACTGAGCTATCCCTCCACCTATTTTTTTTTTTATTTCGAGCACAATGTTTGCTGCTATTTAAGGGCACTGAAGTCGATGCCAGAGTTCCATTGGCTTTGAGCATGACAACTTTGAACATATCATGTCATGGGAGTTGTGTCTGATATACGCACCACTGTTTGTTGGTTCCTGAAATTGATGATGAAACAAGAATAATCAAAAATTGTGTTTCTTTGGATGATGAATCTTGAGACTGAAGATATGTCTGGCTGAAAAGGAGATCCGTCATTTGTTGCTTCCCTATTTCTGCAACTTCCTGTGCCAGTTTCTCATAGTTTACCTCACAGAAGATGTATTAGTCTGCAGTGGCTAGAATGCAAAAAGATACAGAGAAATTTAGTTTGATTAGGGAACCTCTGATGAGGTTCAACAAGGATAAGTGCAGAGTCCTGCACTTAGGAGGGAAGAATCCAATGCACCGCTACAGACTAGGGACCGAATGGCTCGGCAGCAGTTCTGCAGAAAAGGACCTAGGGGTTACAGTGGACGAGAAGCTGGATATGAGTCAACAGTGCGCCCTTGTTGCCAAGAAGGCCAATGGCATTTTGGGATGTATAAGTAGGGGCATTGCCAGCAGATCGAGGGACGTGATCGTTCCCCTCTATTCGACACTGGTGAGGCCTCATCTGGAATACTGTGTCCAGTTTTGGGCCCCACACTACAAGAAGGATGTGGAAAAATTGGAAAACGTCCAGCGGAGGGCAACAAAAATGATTAGGGGACTGGAACACATGAGTTATGAGGAGAGGCTGAGGGAACTGGGGATGTTTAGTCTACGGAAGAGAAGAGTGAGGGGGGATTTGATAGCTGCTTTCAACTACCTGAAAGGGGGTTCCAAAGAGGATGGATCTCGACTGTTCTCAGTGATAGCAGATGACAGAACAAGGAGGAATGGTCTCAAGTTGCAGTGTGGGAGATTTAGGTTGGATATTAGGAAAAACTTTTTCACTAGGAGGGTGGTAAAACACTGGAATGCGTTACCTAGGGAGGTGGTGGAATCTCCTTCCTTAGAAGTTTTTAAGGTCAGGCTTGACAAAGCCCTGGCTGGGATGATTTAATTGGGGATCGGTCCTGCTTTGAGCAGGGGGTTGGACTAGATGACCTCCTGAGGTCCCTTCCAACCCTGATATTCTATGATTCTATGATTAATGACCACCACCACAGTTTTTCAGGGGAAGGTTTTGTGTGTCCACCAAGTCCTTCATAACATTGGTTTTCAGCTGTATTTCTCCATATTATACAATGCCAATTTTTCTTTAATCTTCATGTAGGACAGTCAGATAACCCCGTTCAACCAACCGGACCCACAACGCCAGTAACTTGTGATCCAAAATTGACTTTTGATGCCGTCGCTACCATGCGTGGAGAACTGCTGTTCTTTAAGGGCAGATAACAGCAAAGAACTTCTGAGTTACTTCTTTGAACTGAAAAAAGAAAAGGAGTACTTGTGGCACCTTAGAGACTAACCAATTTATTTGAGCATAAGCTTTCGTGAGCTACAGCTCACTTCATCGGATGCATACTGTGGAAAGTGTAGAAGATCTTTTTATACACACAAAGCATGAAAAAATACCTCCCCCCACCCCACTCTCCTGCTGCTAATAGCTTATCTAAGGTGATCACTCTCCTTACAATGTGTATGATAATCAAGTTGGGCCATTTCCAGCACAAATCCAGGTTTTCTCACCCCCCTCCGCCCCCTTTGAACTGCAGTACTTAAAAGAAAACAATATTTCTGATCATTTAATTCCCATGAGACATGAGGGGAAACAGTAATTTAGAAATGTAGCACTGTCAAGGTTCCTCCCCCACTCTGAACTCTAGGGTACAGATGTGGGGACCTGCATGAAAACCTCCTAAGCTTACTTTTACCAGCTTAGATTAAAACTTCCCCAAGGTACAAATTAATTTTATCTTTTGTCCTTGGAATAACCACTGCCACCACCAAACTCTAACTGGGTTTACTGGGAAACGTAGTTTGGACACGTCTTTCCCCCCAAAATCCTCCCAACCCTTGCACCCCACTTCCTGGGAAAGGTTTGGTAAAAATCCTCACCAATTTGCATAGGTGACCAGACCCAAACCCTTGGATCTGAGAACAATGAAAAAGCATTCAGTTTTCTTACAAGAAGACTTTTAATAGAAATAGAAGTAAATAGGAGTAAAGGAATAACCCCTGTAAAATCAGGATGGTAGGTACCTTACAGGGTAATTAGATTCAAAACATAGAGAATCCCTCTAGGGAAAACCTTAAGTTACAAAAAAGACACACAGACAGAAATAGTTATTCTATTCAGCACAATTCTTTTCTCAGCCATTTAAAGAAATCATAATCTAACGCATACCTAGCTAGATTACTTACCAGCAGGACAGTGGGGTGGGAGGAGGTATTGTTTCATATTCTCTGTGTATATATAAAGTCTGCTGCAGTTTCCACGGCATGCATCCGATGAAGTGAGCTGTAGCTCACGAAAGCTCATGCTCAAATAAATTGGTTAGTCTCTAAGGTGCCACAAGTACTCCTTTTCTTTTTGCGAATACAGACTAACATGGCTGTTACTCTGAAACCTAAAAGTTCTAAGACTCCATTCCTGTTCTATCCCTGGCAAAGCAGCATATAGACAGACACACAGACCCTTTTGTTTCTCTCCCTCCTCCCAGCTTTTGAAAGTATCTTGTCTCCTCATTGGTCATTTTGGTCAGGTGCCAGCGAGGTTACCTTTAGCTTCTTAACCCTTTACAGGTGAGAGGATTTTTCCTCTGGCCAGGAGGGATTTTAAAGGGGTTTACCCTTCCCTTTATATTTATGACAAGCACTAACAATAAAAATCACATACAAAAGGAGGACCAAATTCTCTGACGATGGGTGCCTAGCTTTACCTAACATTTCTCTCAGGCATGACAAAATGCTTTAGCTGTTTCCAAAGTGGCTGCATCAAATAGTGAAATGGCTATAGGGCACCAACCATTGTACTGTAGTTTCTAAGGAATTCTAATTCTTTTCAATGGGAACTCTGACCCAGATTCTGCTATACGCAGCTCTGATCAGAGGAGAGGAACTTAAATGTTAGTGGTCTAGTGGCTAAGGCTGGTGAAGGTGAGTCAGGACTGTCCCCTAGATTCTATTCCAACTACTCTGCCGCTGTAATCAGTGGAATGATAGGTTTGTTACCACTCTACATTCAGTTAAAAAGAGGGCAGCTGCAAACTCATGTTTTGCAACTGGTATGTTTATGTGACACACTGGAACTCTACTTTGTCATGACCCCACCACATTGTAGCTCATTGGCTAAAAGATTAGCTCTAGTAGGTATCAGTCATAGCAGACTCTTTTCCTCACTGTGGATCAAACTCTAAAGGGAGACAGAATTAGACACACTTCACCTTTGTATTACATTTATGGCATGTGCAGGAACAATTTATAATATACCAATTTTATTTAAACCAGGTATTTCTGGCACAAGCATCCTCAGATGACAGAGGTCGACCTCAATTTCATTTCTTTATTCTGGCCAAATCTGCCATCTGGAATTCAAGCTGCTTATGAAAATGTTGAAAGGGATCAAGTTTTTCTTTTTAAAGGTAATGGAATCCAAAATGTGTTAGTTCTTCTGACATATGAATTTACTGGGAATACTTTGCTCCACAGAACGTGCAATTCTCCTTAGATGACACTGCATGAAACAACTCAAATGTTCAAATTACAAAAGCCCCCAAAATGTGTGAATAGTGAAATTAAAGGTCGGTTATCTATTTAATGTAAATGTTCTGAAAAGCAAGATATGAAAATGGCTTCACTTTTCCTTCAAATCTAGTTTTATCATAGGACATAACGTACGGCTATTAATCTGCTGCGGACTAGATCACTTCTGGCCTTGAAGTAAGATACAAATTGTCAGTATTAAGTCAAATAACTAGCAGCTGTTTTGAAAAGCATTCAGCAGAGTATTGGTGAATTAGTTAATTATTGATGCCACATCCAAACGTCTGTTAGGCACCTTAGGGAACACAGGGAACAAAAGACCTCCAGAGACCTCCAGAGATCTTAGAATCTTAGAATCTAGGTGAAGACAGGACATACAGATGAGGGTAATTACTGGAGGTGGTTAAAAAATGAAAACCTATTTGAGTGAAAAATTTCAAAACTGTTTTTCTTTGGAAGTGTTCAAAAGAGAACACTTTTGGTAAGCAAACATTTTAAGAAGCATTTCAATACTATTTGTGTTACAAATTTTGACAAGAATATCAAAAGGGTTACAAAATTTTCCACAATCCCCATTCCCTACCCAAAATGTTGCTAATGCTGACACTCGTTTGTGAAAAATTTTGTTTTAGTAAAAAAGGCCGTTTGTTGATGAAAATAGCTGTCTGTTTGAAATAGTTCAACCAGCTCAAGCAACTATACTCTTAAGTGGGGAGGGGAGAAAGAGAAAAGAACAGGGTTTTATAAATAAGATCACCTGATCATTTAGATAAGACGTGCACTTATTAATAGTTAAGGTTCTGTATATACATCTATTTAGACATGTATACACCTCCATGACCAAAGTATCTGAACACAACCCAAGTATTGTTAATCTTCTGCATCCCAGTAAACAATTCTTGGTGGATTACTTAACAATTTGTAGAATTCAAGGAGTCTTCTCCCAAAATGTATAAAGTGTATAAGTGTACGGGAAGGGTTCTTCTTGGACTCATTGCTCCAAGGTCTAATTCAGAAACATGAAGGACATCTCCTCTGGGCTTTATGCTATGTTTAAAATACAACGATCAGTGCCATTCCTTAATTTACTGAAAAAAGAGGGGAGAATGAAATCTCATCTGTACATGTCTGTTGCAAATTAAGTTGCTTTGTTATCATCATTGTAATGAAAGTACTAAGCCAGAAGCCATGATCAGATGTTGTTTAGTATGAGCAGAAGCTGCTGGTGAAAGCTTTACTTCTATTTTTTCTTTGTAGAGAACAAGTATTGGGTCCTCAGTGGGTATGACTTAGTGTATAACCGCCCAAAAAGCATCTATGACTTTGGCTTCCCAAAAAATGTTAAGAGAATTAATGCAGCTTTCAGTGACAAGAATTCAGGGAAAACATACTTCTTTGCAGGTGACAAGTACTGGAGGTAAGATTTAATGTTCAACAGAGTTAAGGTATATTTCTCTCTTTAGGCTTGGAGGGTTAATATGGAAACATAAAATAACATGTAATAGGGATTAAACAAATTGGATTCCGCAAAACTGAATAGGGTTCGATGGAAGTTAGTTTTAAAACCTAGGGAGTCTGATAGAAAACGCTAACCTTTCTTCTATAGGTTTTTCCCAATCATCCGGTAGAAATCTGTGGCAGGGATGTAATTACATTCTAGAGGATGAGACACAAAACCTGTAGAAACCTAGTAAGTTCTTTAAGAATTATGCAAAGGATGTAAGGTTCTGAAATTGTACTCCTGGGTCTCTCAAACTTCAAGCTAACAGAACTATTAATATACTGGATTTTTGTTCCTTCGGTGTGAACAGTCAAATGGGTTTGATTATGCAGTAGTTTGTGGTTACGGTTTGTTTATATTTCATAGGAGCTCAGTAAACTTTTACAATAAACTACCTCGCTGAACTAATACCTGCATCACATTGCAATGGCTCTTTGGCTTCTCCTCTGAAAACAGTTTAGAATTCAGTTGAATGGAGCTCTTGGAATCCCAATATCAGGAGCAGCGCTGGAAGGGCGGGAGTGGGGGCTTGCCACTCCAAAATTTGCCTTTATTCCCCGGCAGCCACCCCGTAGCTGCTGCTGCTCTCCAGCCATCCAGCTCTGAAGGCACAGTGGAGAGAGTGGTAGCTGCTGGCCGGGTGCCCAGCTCCAGCAGCAGCAGAGAAGTAAGCCCTGGAGGGGTACTGGGGTGCCTGAAAGCAGTCCCCAGCCCATGTCCCTGCCTGCTGGGGCACGCTGCACAGGGCAGGTGGAGGATCCAGGGCTACCCCACAGAAGCCCAGACTGAACTGCTCTGGCCTGGGCTTCTGTTTCCAGCACCCCACAGTTGCTGCTCCCCAAGGGCTCTGCCAGCCCCCGAGCTGGGTTCCCTGCCTGGGCAGCTCTTACCAGTTGCGAGCAGCCAGCACCCTGCACTGCCCAGCTCTGGCTTCCAGCCTCTGACCAGGCCCCAGGGCAGTGCCACGGAGGGGGCAGGGCCTTGAGGCAATTTTCTGTTTGGCCCACCTCAGCCCCTCCACTGGGAGCTGGTGCCACCCTTGCATAATATAACAGTAAACCCCTCAAAGATACAGAAGACTTTTAATTAATAAATTATATATCTGTTGAGCAGTTGACACTAAGACAAATATGATTTCAGAGTTACACATACAGGGCTTCTGCTTCCCCGTGCTGGAGCTCCACTTTCCCAGGAAACACTGATTGGCTAGGATGTGGTGGCCAAAGCTGTATATAGGCAAGAAGAGTTTTATTCCTTTGGGGCAGCCTTGCAAAACTGTCCAGCAAACTCACCAGCTCAGTCTCTAGCTTATCTTTACCACACATGCAGTTCCTGCCTGTCCCTGCCCATTCAGCCAAAACTCCTGTACACGTGCACACACACACTCCTGAGGTGAAAGCTCAATGGAAGTTTTGCCACTGAGTTCAATGGGGCCAGAATTTCCACCTCTAGACTCTCTCATATGCACGCAAACCTGAAAACATAATAGCAAGGATTTTAAGAGTTCAGTTAGTTTAGCTCATTCTTAATGGATTTTCTACCAAGAATAGACTCATTTATGTGTCAGGGTTTGTTTTCGACTTTTTAAATGTCATTTATTTACCATACATTATAAATATATTTCTTCTGTTCAGATACGATGAAAACAGTCGGTCCATGGATCAGGGTTATCCAAAGAAGATAATCAATGACTTCCGAGGAATTAGCAAAAAAATTGATGCTGCTTTCCAGCATGGTAGTAAGTAAAACAAACCTTTAAAAACAGTTTACTATGCTAGAATATTTGTGCTTCTCTAGGTTGAAGAAATCTTTTAAAAGACAATCATTATTCATATTTTCACTACTGTACTAAGGTCAGAAATTAACACAAATGAATATGTAGGTACTGTCAATGTTATATTTTGCTTTATAGAAATATTTGTTGGAAAACATTTCACCTATAAAATATAACATTCAATTTATTTTTATTTCTAGGATATATCTATTTCTTCCAAGGAACAAGACAGTTCCAGTTTGATCCTAACATCAAGAGAGTGGTCAGTGTCATGAAAAGCAATAGCTGGTTTAATTGCTGATTAATTCCATTGATTTCCTTCTTGCGTGTTGCAATTGTTTTATATGCAGTGTTATTAATCTATTAATAGATCTTAAAAAATCAAAAAAATTGTACTGTTCTCTGGCCTGATCCTCTGGGAGTTCTGTCTGAATAACTACAGAATGTTATAATACTGTCATAATGTAAATTATTATATTATTATAGGCTGGACTTTCGATTACCCATAAAGTATTTTATATTTGTGCTACCACTTCCTGTGTCTTGTGATCATTACCACTTCTCAAGAGCTACACTCTGCTCCCAAGCACAGGCTGAGTAAATGGACTGTGCACAGGGAACTTACATGGAGACTTAAGGTATAAAGCAGAGAATGGAGCAGCCACATTGCTCTAGGCTGCATTACCATCCATGGCCCACTGGAAAATTTCTGTGGAGCCAATATACCCCCTCTCTCATCAATCCATTAGTCATACTCAAACCTCTCCCCTTTCCAGCCCACCCAAGACCCAGATTTCTCTCCATGGCCATCTGCTGAGCTCTGCTTCTCTGAACTTCATGGCATCCTTTTTGTCCTACAGTGGAGCTGCATTACTCCTTCTACATTCAGGAAGATTTACAGCCCAGAATTAATTCCTAAGAGAATCCACATTTTAAAACTTGAAAACAAAATGGCAACATAAGTGGAGAGCTTGATGCTGTATAGTCACCTACATATTACACATTCATTTTCCAATTAAGGTGTGTGACATTGCACTGTTTATGGAAATATGCTTATGAGTGGAAATATGACATAACTGGAATATGCTTTACGTTAGATATGCCATGTAACATATATTTGCAAAGGTTATGATCTACTGAATATATTCATCCTACTTGTATGCATCTATCATTTTTATATCTGAAGTTATGAGCGTTGGCTCTATGCTTGTATTTAAAGTGTTTGCTGTAGAAAACACATAGGGAAGGTTTGGCCTATATGTGAAAGGATTATTTAAGTAATTGGGAGTACTTAACTAACAATGGACTTTAGGAGATGCCAATCCACATCTGAGCTTTCCTGGGAATGTTCAAATTAACATGTAAACAATGGTGTTGGCCTGCAAAAAGCTGAATCATTCATGGACATGTGACTTGCCCAGGTGGCTACAAACTCCATCTTGTTGCTGTGATTTTGCACAGACGAACAGTGGGGTTTCCACCCACAAGAGAGAGAATATAAAAGGCCCTGAAAGCCTCTCCATTTTGTCTTCAGCTGGCTCAAGAGATGGCCTCTCCACCCCAAAAAGATGCCTGAGAGAAACTGGAACAAAAGACTGTAATTACGGGGGTGTGAGTGATTGCTGGACCCAGGCCATAAACTACAACATTGGTCCGAAAAGGATTGTACCTGAGATAACATCTAGGGTGAGAAGTTGGTATTTGTAACTAGATCCTTACTGTGTATTAAGTTAACCTTGTGTATTTTGATTTATTTTACTTAGTAACTTACCTTGTTCTGTCTGTTATTACTTGGAACCACTTAAATCCTACTTTCTATACTTAATAAAATCACTTTTGTTTATTAATAACCTGGAGTAAGTGATTAATACCTGGGGGATCAAACAGCTGTGCATATCTCTCTATCAGTGTTATAGAGGGTGAACAATTTATGAGTTTACCCTGTATAAGCTTTATACAGAGTCAAAGGGATTTTTTGGGGGGTTTGGATCCCACTGGGAGCTGGGTATTTGGGTGGAATAAGGAGCACTTAATTGTTTTCAGTTAAGTCTGCAGTTTTGGGGGTATGGTTCAGACCCTGGATCTGTGTTGCAGCAAGCTTGCATGTCTGGCTCAACAAGGCAGGATTCTGGAGGCCCAAATTGGCAGAGAAAATGAGCTCAGAGTTAGTCTCAGCACATCAGGTGACTGTCCCAAGGGGAGCTCTGTGACAGAACCCGTCATAAGGTGAAACAAAGATGTTTAGAGCCATGAAAAGAAGAACAAGTAGCTTAAACTTGATTCAGTTGGAGAGCAGAACAGTGATGGGATTTAAGCACTGGACAGACATAAAGCAATAGGAGAAGAAGATTCCACAGAAAAGCCACAAAAGTAGCTAATTCAGGCAAACCTAGTTGCCCAGAGCCTAATTCTACAATACTGGGCTGCAGATGATGTTTCTGTGATATAGTTGCCCTCAAAACTGCATTTGTAATTTCTAAAATGAGAGAGTAATGAATAACAGATGATGAATAAATAGTTAACATTCTTGTTTACATGCATACTTTTCTTTGCATGCGCTATGAGTATTCATAAAAAGAGTAGCCGTTCCTCCCGGATAGGAGTGAAACCCTTTCACACTAATGCTAGCAAATAATAAATAACAAATGGTTGAAATTAGAGCTGATTGCAAAATAGGAGCTTTTTCCCAATGCAAATTTCTTCTTTTTTCTTTTTTTTTTTTTCTTGGTCAGAAAAACTGAATTTGTAGCCAAGAGCCACTTTCTGTCAAAAATCGCTTTCCATTAAAAATGTTATATAATTGAAAGGCCAGTTTTCCATTGAAAAATAGTTTAGATGGAAGTTTTCAACCGGCCTTAGTGAAAATGAACAGTCATTCAGCATTTGAGGGAACACTCGCTGAATTTGCAGTATTCTACCAGTTCTACTTATAAACATAAGACGTAGGAATTACTACACCAAATCAAAGTAGTGATTCATGTCTCATTTATGGAATAAGTTGCACATAAGATGAATTTCTTCCTAATTTCAGACAGCTAGGGACTGCCATATGTCCTGAAGCATGAGGGTTATAATTTTTTAAAAATACATTGTAAAATATGGATGTTCTTCTTCCTGTGAGAACAGTACTATTAAGTGAGTAAAACACATATTGGTTAAGTAATTTTATTTACTCAGCTATCTACAGTATGTTTCTTAATGATTAGTTGAATTTCATTTAGCACTTTCTAACTCCACTTTCAGCACAGTCGCAGGCTCCCCTCTTCTTCTGCCATCTTGGAAGTCCCAATCTTAGCCAGGCACTAAGGGAAGCACAGACAGTGCACTATCCAAGTATGATGGAGACAAGGTATGGAGCTGTGCGCCACCACTTCTGTGTGCTGACGACAGCCCGGCCCAGAACGTCTCACTGTTTCCCCTGGTGCTCTCATATACAAAACAGACCATTGCAGCATTCCACAAAACAGAGCCTTTAAAATAGAACCGCAGCCTAAAGCAGCCCTCGGACCCTTGTCAGAGGTAAAAGGACAGCAGCACTCTAAAGAGGTCCTGTTTATGAGGTGGGGACTGTGGGTGAGTTATCCATGGTCAGTGGTATAAAAGGTTACTGACAGTTCTCTAAGGGTGAATGTGGACCACCACATGGAGAACTACAAACAACAAGACCAATATGGTCTCTGTCCCATACCCAGAGCTGCAATACGACTGAAACTGCTCAAGGAAATCTGAGGGCTTCAGCTGACAACTATTGTTATCAATACGCAGTACTCTTCCCCCAGTTAGGAAGATTAAAAACAGGGCAATAACTGGCAAAATTGCCAGCATCCAGTAATGGCTTCCTGAATAATGCCCTAACTGCTGCTCATTTCAGGGAAATAGCCACCTGAAGAGAAGTATTAATGTCAACGATTATTGCTGATATTAGCACCCCCTTACAGGAACAAGTGGGCCCAATGCTTCCTCCACTTCCTGTCACTAGCCCCAAGGACAAGGGTGCAACTCACCAGCCACTGATCATTATTAGGTATGTATATCGTCTTAGCACCTAGGCCCTTCAGTCATGGACCAGTACTCAGGGGCCATTGAGTTAAAGACCATATCAATGATTAAATCACAGATGGTGGGAATTGTATCAGTTACCAGTTTTGCATTAAACAATATGAATCTAAGAGCAAGGTGTGACCTTACAAGAGTAAAATATGACCATGTATCTCATTGGATCTACCACTGTTATACAATTGCAATAAATCTTGTACAAAGTATGCCATGTAAGGTGTCAATGGAAAAGTTATGGTCTGATGTATGTGATTGTCCTATTTGTATGCATGTATCATTTTTGTATCTGGAGTTATGAATATTGACTATGTAACTGTATTTCAAATGTGTTTGGTCCGGTAACACCCACAAGGTATTTACATACAGTCTAGCCAGCACATTGTGAAGGGAATGTTTAAGTTGACGGCCCATCAATGAACACAATGGGCCATGGGAGAAGCCCATCCCCACCTAATGGACGCTCACCTCTTTGTTTTCTCTTATAAATAAACCTTTAGATACTAAAAGATTGGCAACAGCGTGATTATTGGGTAAGATCTGAGTTATATATTGACCTGGGTTTGTGGTTGGTCCTTTGGGATCACAAGAACCCTTTGTTTGATTACATTGGTTTTGAATAACCACTCATCATTAAGTCTAGTGTTGAATCCAGGACTGGAATACCTAAGGAGGCTGCATTTCTGACTTCTTGTTAGCCAGTGTGCTGAGACAGAAGTTTACTTTTCTTGCTGGTTTGGTAGTATATTTTATGGAAGACTACCCACCAGTTTTGGAGTGTGTCTGCCCTATTTCTCAGCAGTTTGTCCTGAATTTGGTGTTCTCAGTTGTGATCCACTGAGGCACGGTGACACGGGGTCCCTGGTAAGATTCCCTGAATACCCAAAATAAGAAATGTCCTGTATAAGACCAATGAGACGGATAATTTTCTCTTGTCCACATTTGCAGAACCTCCCACTTTCTTTCCCCATGCCCAATGTTAACTAAGGCTGTAGAGCAGAGTCATAAGCTCTCTCTAACTGGTCTCAGTGCCACTAGATGGGACAGAACACCACACCCAGGAGGTGTGTGGATTACATCAGCAGAAATCACTGCGGGCTAGATTGTGACTCAGACTAAACACCTATGCAAGGGATTGAGGGGAAGTAAGAACTCACCTTACTCATCTATACAGGCTACCCAGATTCATGTATATAAGATTAAATGGGTGCTGCATGTTTACTTACTCCCTGCATCTGCTGGAGAAGAGGGGTAGTGACTTGGTCGCACCCCACAGCTGGTGGCCAGAGAAGTTGAACTGGTTTGGTGGGAGGGTGTCACAATTTGAAACTAGAAGAGGCCAGCAGAGCAAGAAGGAAGCAGCAAATGAATTGTGTCTCAGAGGTGACACCTGTTGCTTTTCTGCACTACCCATTACTCTGGGTGGTTCCTAAAGTGAATACCTAGCTCCAATAAACTGATCTCCTGAAATGAATGACAGGATCTTTTTACAGAAAATCTCTCTTGAGAAGGTCTCAAGTTTCAAAATTTGGATCTAGATTTCCTTCCCACATTCCTCAAACTTGTGGGGTGTTTTGCTTAGGCCTATCTCTGGTTTTAAGAGTCATGACATAATCACAACAAATTATAAAACTACTTAAGATCACATATTTGGGGAAAAAAACCTCCTGATTAAACATTCCTGCTGGGAAATGAAATGTGGCTAAAGTAATTTGTTTATACATGTCCACTAAATACAAATATGGAACTGCTTTAATCTTTGTTACTGTTGCTGTCATTTGAGGAGAGGAAACTGACTTTACAAGACAATGCTGGGAATTCATCCCTAATAATTGAGATCAGCCACTGATAGTCAAGTGGATCATTTTTCTATGTTTCATTACAATGGAACCTGGCCTATATGCCCACTGGAATTTGAAAACATACAAAACATTAATATCGCTCTTTACTATTAGAATGGCATTGAGAGGCTCAAGCTATCATTGAGGAAGTACAAATCCATAGTAAAATATAGTTCCTGTCCGCAAATGCTTGCAAGAGAAAGGAATTATTATTATCCCCCTTTTATACATGGGAATCCATGCATAGAAAGACTGAGAGAGTGGCCCATGGTGATGCAGGCAGTTCGGCAGAAATGGAGCCCAGATCTTGACTTCCACACCATTGGTTTTATCATAGGCCATCTTTCCATTTCAAATAGTCTCTTTCCCCTCCCACACAGCTTCCTTTCAGTCTGCTAGCTTCCTTTCTTAGTCTTCACAGGGACTAAGTTGTGCTACCTCCTTACTATTCAGTTTCAAACAGGTGCTGAAAAATGTATTTACCTAAAGCTGGGTGTTCGAGTTTTGGCTGGAATTCAGACCAATACTAATTTGAGGCTGAATTTTGGGATAGTCACAGTACCACAGACAGACAGAAAGTGAGTCAGCTTTCTTCAGCCACAAAAATCACCCTAACAAATATTCTTTGGCTACTTTGAAGCATGTGCAATAATAGAAGCTAAAAGTCATGGATTTGTTCTTCATCCTAGCTCTGTGTGGGTAGAGAAACAAAATCCTCACTCATTCTTCAACTTTTTTTAATGATGACTATCTAAGAAATTAGAGAGACAAGGTGGTTAACTTAGTACCTTTCATTGGAATAACTTCTGTTGGTGAGAGAGACCTTGGTCAGTGTGGAGCTAGAGTTCAGAGGTACAGCTGCAGAGTTCACCTCCCACCCTGGGTGGAAATAAGGAGGCACTTTACTCCCTGTGCCTCTCCACCAGCCGCCCTGCTGGCCACTCGCTGCGTCTCTCCAGCCACTCATTTGCCGGCTGACTGTCAGTCACCTTCTGTTGCCACCTGCCTTTCTGCTGTGAGTGGTATACATCAGCCTCTTAATGATTTTCAGCTCTTTGCAGACTGGGCAGAAACGCTACCCTGTCTTAAGTGATTTCAGCTCTCAGTGATTTTCAGCTCTTTTCAGGTGGGTAGAAACACTGCCCCATTAAAGTCTCAGTCAACCAATTAGGAAGCTGAAATGATGCCATGTGACAGCGGACCAGTCTCACATGACAAGGAATGGGTAGTTAAAATGAAGGGTTTGCAAGCAAGCCATAGCCTGGCACATGTTAATTCCACCTCTTTGGGTCATATTTGTGAATAGCTAAAATATTTGCAGAAATCAGAATTTGTTCACACAAAATTCTCAAACACACAGAAAAAGTGTTTAATTCATCAGGTAATTTACTTACAGTGGATGATTTTTCCAGCTGTAGTCTCTTTGACATCAGACTGTTTTATTAAGATGTATCTGTGTTTGAATTTTATGGAACCTTTACCAAATGAGTAGCCATTTTTCAGAAACTTGAAAATTTCTGTGCACTAGAAACAAAATTTCAGACTGCTTTTTCAAATTTTGCACTGGGCTAGTTGGTCTTCATTGTTGCCGCATGGTATTGGCTCTGTTTTCCTGACTGGGTGAGTCTACCCTACGCAGTCAGCAGGACAAATAGATAAAGACATTTTGATTCATTTCCTCTGATGGAGTGGCTGCATTTAGTGTGTTCTCTCTCAAATAGCCAGCAACAATGGTTGGTGGTGGTGGTAGGGTGATCCATTTCCCTCAGGCTGCAGTCTGGTGGAGAGAGCAGATTATCTCCATCCCTTGGGATTGTAGGCGGGCAGTGGTCCTGCTTAGCATTTCTCAAAAACTTTGGAGGGAAGCACAGTCCTTGCTCCAAAGAAGATACAGAAGAAGGTGATAGTCCACCTTCCCGGCAGGAAGACACCATTATATAGGGTAGAGGAGATTGTGTGTAGAGAGAGAACTGTGAGACCTGGTGGAGGTCCTCTATAGGTTCCAATAAACATAAAAATTGTCCCTGTCCTTTTGGACACCTCAGTCATCTGCAGGGTCTTTGGAATCTGGCTGCATAACGGCAGGATGGGTCTGTCTCACCAGGTGGGCAGCCAGAGTTTCTGGTCATTCAAAACCTGTGTGATTTCACCCCATACCCAGTAAGTAGAAACAACACTAAAGCAATGGGAACTTGTCCTCATATAGACCACCACCTGCTCCTACAGAGTGAAAAGACCGAGCTACTTCTGCCATCCTTAGGCCTGCCAAGGCCTTGATTCTTCAGCTTGGCTCTCTGTGTTAGCCAGATCCTAGGGTGGGGGATAAAGGGTGAAGAAAGGAGGGCAGGAGCCATAATAGATCGCTTTAGCATTTCCAGAAGAGGAACTAGAGTGCATATGCTCTTGATCTTTCCTATGCCCACTGGACATGATGTGCATCTGTGTATACAATAAATTACAAATCATAGAATCATAGAATTGTGGGACTGGAAGGAACCTCAAGACATTATCTAATCCAGTCCCTTGCACTCATAGCAGGACTAAGTATTATCTAGACCAGAGGTGGGCAAACTACGGCCTGCAGGCCACATCCGGACTGTGGGACTCCATTCTGCCTGGCCCCTGAGCTCCTGGCCCAGGAGGCTGTCCCGTCCCGTCCTGTCCTCCCCCAACCCTCAGCCTCAGCTCACTGCATCGCCAGCACAGTGCTCTGGGCAGCGGGGCTGCGAGCTCCTAGGGCAGCGCAGCTGCAGAGCCCAGCCTGACCCGGTGCTCTGTGCTGCGTGGTACAGCCGTACCACCAGCCACCGGTGCTCCAGGCAGCACGGTAAAGAGGCAGGGAGCAGGGGTGTGGATAGGGGTCAGGGTAGTCAGAAGTCGGGGAACAGGGGGGTTGAATGGGGTAAGGAGTTCCTGGGGCGGTCAGAGAGCGGGGGGGGTGGATGGGGCAGAGGTCCCGGGGGGCAGTCAGGATGGAGGGGGGCAGAGGTTGGATGGGCGGTGGGGTGCAGTTAGGGGCAGGGGATCTGAGGGTGGTCAGGGGACAGAGAGCGGGGGGGTGGATGGGGCAGAGGTCCCAGAGGGGCCGACAGGGGGCGAGAAGCAAGGGGGTCAGATAGGGGGCAGGAGCCGGGCCACACCCGGCTGTTTGGGGAGGCACAGCTTCCCCTACCCGGCCCTCCGTACAATTTCTGAAACCCGATGCGGCCCTCAGGCCAAAAAGTTTGCCCACCCCTGATCTAGACCCTCCCTGACAGGTGTTTGTCTAATCTGTTCTTAAAAATCTCCAATGATGGAGATTCCACAACCTTGCTAGGCAATTTATTCCAGTGCTTAACCACCCTGACAGGAAGTTTTTCCTAATGTCCAACCTAAACTGCCCTTGCTGCAAGCTAAGCCCATTGCTTCTTGTCCTATCCTCAGAGGTTAAGAAGAACAATTCTTCTCCCTCCTCCTTGTAACAAGAAGTCCCTTCTCAATCGTCTCTTCTCGAGACTAAACAAACCCCTTTTTTTCAATCTTCCTTCATAGGTCATGTTTTCTAGACCTTTAATTATTTTTATTGCTCTTTCCCGTGGAAGGAAAAGGCCTAGGTAGGGACCATCGAATCGTGGAAGTCAACGAATGGCTACGCAGGTGGTGTCGGAGAGAAGGCTTTCGATTCTTTGACCATGGGATGGTGTTCCATGAAGGAGGAGTGCTAGGCAGAGACGGGCTCCATCTTACGAAGAGAGGGAAGAGCATCTTTGCCAGCAGGCTGGCTAACCTAGTGAGGAGGGCTTTAAACTAGGTTCACCGGGGGAAGGAGACCAAAGCCCTGAGGTAAGTGGGAAAGCGGGATACCAGGAGGAAGCACAGGCAGGAATGTCTGTGAGCGGAGGGCTCCTGCCTCATACTGGGAATGAGGGGCGATCAACAGGTTATCTCAAGTGCTTATATACAAATGCACAAAGCCTTGGAAACAAGCAAGGAGAACTGGAGGTCCTGGTGATGTCAAGGAACTATGACGTGATCGGAATAACAGAGACTTGGTGGGATAACTCACATGACTGGAGTACTGTCATGGATGGTTATAAACTGTTCAGGAAGGACAGGCAGGGCAGAAAAGGTGGGGGAGTAGCACTGTATGTAAGGGAGCAGTATGACTGCTCAGAGCTCTGGTACGAAACTGCAGAAAAACCTGAGTGTCTCTGGATTAAGATTAGAAGTGTGTGCAACAAGAGTGATGTAGTGGTGGGAGTCTGCTATAGACCACCGGACCAGGGGGATGAGGTAGATGAGGCTTTCTTCCGGCAGCTCACGGAAGCTACTAGATCGCATGCCCTGATTCTCATGGGTGACTTTAATTTTCCTGATATCTGCTGGGAGAGCAATACAGCGGTGCATAGACAATCCAGGAAGTTTTTGGAAAGCGTAGGGGACAATTTCTTGGTGCAAGTGCCAGAGGAGCCAACTGGGGGGGTGCTTTTCTTGACCTGCTGCTCACAAACCGGGTAGAATTAGTGGGGGAAGCAAAAGTGGATGGGAATCTGGGAGGCAGTGACCATGAGTTGGTTGAGTTCAGGATCCTGACACAGGGAAGAAAGGTAAGCAACAGGATACGGACCCTGGACTTCAGGAAAGCAGACTTCGACTCCCTCAGGGAACGGATGGCCAGGATCCCCTGGGGGACTAACTTGAAGGGTAAAGGAGTCCAGGAGAGCTGGCTGTATTTCAAGGAATCCCTGTTGAGGTTACAGGGACAAACCATCCCAATGAGTCGAAAGAATAGTAAATATGGCAGGCGACCAGCTTGGCTTAATGGTGAAATCCTAGCGGATCTTAAACATAAAAAAGAAGCTTACAAGAAGTGGAAGGTTGGACATATGACCAGGGAAGAATATAAAAATATTGCTCGGGCATGTAGGAATGATATCAGGAGGGCCAAATCGCACCTGGAGCTGCAGCTAGCCAGAGATGTTAAGAGTAACAAGAAGGGTTTCTTCAGGTATGTTGGCAACAAGAAGAAAGCCAAGGAAAGTGTGGGCCCCTTACTGAATGAGGGAGGCAACCTAGTGATGGAGGATGTGGAAAAAGCTAATGTACTCAATGCTTTTTTTGCCTCTGTTTTCACTAACAAGGTCAGCTCCCAGACTGCTGCGCTGGGCATCACAAAATGGGGAAGAGATGGCCAGCCCTCTGTGGAGATAGAGGTGGTTAGGGACTATTTAGAAAAGCTGGACGTGCACAAGTCCATGGGGCCGGACGAGTTGCATCCGAGAGTGCTGAAGGAATTGGCAGCTGTGGTTGCAGAGCCATTGGCCATTATCTTTGAAAACTCGTGGCGAACCGGGGAAGTCCCGGATGACTGGAAAAAGGCTAATGTAGTGCCAATCTTTAAAAAAGGGAAGAAGGAGGATCCTGGGAACTACAGGCCAGTCAGCCTCACCTCAGTCCCTGGAAAAATCATGGAGCAGGTCCTCAAAGAATCAATCCTGAAGCACTTGCATGAGAGGAAAGTGATCAGGAACAGCCAGCATGGATTCACCAAGGGAAGGTCATGCCTGACTAATCTAATCGCCTTCTATGATGAGATTACTGGTTCTGTGGATGAAGGGAAAGCAGTGGATGTATTGGTTCTTGACTTTAGCAAAGCTTTTGACACGGTCTCCCACAGTATTCTTGTCAGCAAGTTAAGGAAGTATGGGCTGGATGAATGCACTATAAGGTGGGTAGAAAGCTGGCTAGATTGTCGGGCTCAACAGGTAGTGATCAATGGCTCCATGTCTAGTTGGCAGCCGGTATCAAGTGGAGTGCCCCAAGGGTCGGTCCTGGGGCCGGTTTTGTTCAATATCTTCATAAGTGATCTGGAGGATGGTGTGGATTGCACTCTCAGCAAATTTGCGGATGATACTAAACTGGGAGGAGTGGTAGATACGCTGGAGGGGAGGGATAGGATACAGAAGGACCTAGACAAATTGGAGGATTGGGCCAAAAGAAATCTGATGAGGTTCAATAAGGATAAGTGCAGGGTCCTGCACTTAGGACAGAAGAACCCAATGCACCGCTACAGACTAGGGACCGAATGGCTAGGCAGCAGTTCTGCGGAAAAGGACCTAGGGGTGACAGTGGATGAGAAGCTGGATATGAGTCAGCAGTGTGCCCTTGTTGCCAAGAAGGCCAGTGGCATTTTGGGATGTATAAGTAGGGGCATTGCCAGCAGATCAAGGGACGTGATCGTTCCCCTCTATTCGACATTGGTGAGGCCTCATCTGGAGTACTGTGTCCAGTTTTGGGCCCCACACTACAAGAAGGATGTGGATAAATTGGAGAGAGTCCAGCGAAGGGCAACAAAAATGATTAGGGGTCTGGAACACATGACTTATGAGGAGAGGCTGAGGGAGCTTGGATTGTTTAGCCTGCAGAAGAGAAGAATGAGGGGGGATTTGATAGCTGCTTTCAACTACTTGAAAGGGGGTTCCAAAGAGGATGGATCTAGACTGTTCTTAGTGGTAGCAGATGACAGAACGAGGAGTAATGGTCTCAAGTTGCAGTGGGGGAGGTTTAGATTGGATATTAGGAAAAACTTTTTCACTAAGAGGGTGGTGAAACACTGGAATGCGTTACCTAGGGAGGTGGTAGAATCTCCTTCCTTAGAGGTTTTTAAGGTCAGGCTTGACAAAGCCCTGGCTGGGATGATTTAACTGGGAATTGGTCCTGCTTCGAGCAGGGGGTTGGACTAGATGACCTTCTGGGGTCCCTTCCAACCCTGATATTCTATGATTCTATGATTCTTCTATTGCTTTTTCTTTTTCCTGAAATGTGGCGCCCAGAACTGGACACAGTACTCCAGCTGAGGCCTAATCAGCATGGAATAGAGCAGAATTAATTCACATATCTTGCTTACAACACGCATAATATATCCCAGAATTATGTTTGCTTTTTTTGCAACAGTGTTACACTGTTGATTCATATTTAGCTTGTAACCCACTATGATCCCCAGATCCCTTTCCGCAGTGCTCCTTCCTCGGCAGCCATCTCCTATTTTGTATGTGTGCAACTGATTGCTCTTTTCTAAGTGGAGTACTTGGCATTTGTCCTTATTGAATTTCATCCTATTTACTTCAGTTTGTCCACATCATTTGGAATTTTCATCCTATCCTCCAAAGCACTTGCAACCCTTTCCAGCTTTGTATCATCCACAAACTTTATAAGTGTACTCTCTATGTCATTATCTAAATAATTGATGAAGATATTGAATAGAACTGGACCCAGAACTGTTCCCTGCAGGACCCCACTTGATATGCTCTTCCAGCTTAATTGTGAATCACTAATTACTCTCTGGGAACAGTTTTCCAACAAGTTATGCACCCACCTTATAGTAGCTGGGTTGTATTTTCCTAGTTTGTTTATGAGAAGATTATGCGAGACAGTATCAAAAGCCTTACTAAAGTCAAGATATGAGTGTGATTGTGAGTGTGATTGTTTCCGATTGTTAATTTATCTTTCCTTTCCTTCTCTCCATAAACCAAAATTGCCGAAGTGCCAAATTCTACTTCTGGGTAGAATTTCAAATATCTGTAATTAAGAAACCACAAAATTTCCAGCTAGCACTGGGATGTTGATGATCTGCAGAAAAATTTAGTACTGTTGAAATTTAATTAAAAGTGACATTTTGAGACCTCAGACAACCATGTGAATAGGACTGGAGAAATATGTTGCACTAGTGGTGATCCACAATACTGGAAGGATGGTGCAGGAGAGCTGAATGATGGTCCAGCAGTTCGGACATTAGCCTGAGGACTCAGGAGACCTCAGTTTAATTCCTAGCTCTGCTACAGACCGTGAGCAAGTCACTTAGCCTCTCTGTGCTTCAGTTCCCCATCTATCAAATTAGGATAATAGCATTTCTCTACCTCAGAGGGGTGCTGGGAGGATGAATATATTAAGGATTGTGAGATGTTCAGTCACTCTAGTGATTAATATAAGTAACTGAGCGAGATCACTGAAAGTCCCTTCTGTAGCAGTGAGCACTGCTTCCTGAAAGCCTGTCACTGATGCTGTAGGGATTTCTGCTTTTTCACTTCTATATTATACAAATATATGTTTTAAACAATGTATATCTCCCATCCGGAGCAGGTGGGTGGCTCCTGGGCTTCCCCCCCACCCCCGACACACACACCAGGCAGTGCAGTCAATTGTAATGGTGTTATTGGTATAGGCCAGTAGCAGATTTCTTATCTCTCCCTGTCTACTCCCAGAGCAAGGGGAAAGCAAAGAAGGAACTGTGCTTCAGAGCA
Organism: Lepidochelys olivacea; assembly: GCF_965140295.1. Lineage (NCBI taxonomy): Eukaryota > Metazoa > Chordata > Testudines > Cheloniidae > Lepidochelys > Lepidochelys olivacea. The sequence goes on along the minus strand of NC_140411.1, from coordinate 34,711,363 downwards.
GGGGTTTTCAAACTGTGGGTTGCGATCCAGTACTGGGTTGTGGAATGGAAGGCACTGGGTCACGGCTGCCCAATCCCCTGCCCCAGCCCTGAGTACTCCCAAATCTGGAGCCCCTTCCTGTACCCCAACCCCCTCATCCCCGGCCCCACCCCAGTGCCTGCAGCCCCAGTTCAGAGCCCTGACCCCCTCCCACACCCCAACACTCTGCCCAGAGCCCCCTCCCACAGCCTGAACCCCTCATTCCCAGCCCTGAGCCCCTCCCACACCCCAAACCCCTCATCCCCAGCTCCACTGGGTTCCGAGCATCAACAATTTTCTTCAACTGGGTTGCCAGAAAAAAAGTTTGAAAACCACTGCCTCAGAGAGATGATTTGAGTCACAATGCCTCCTGAATACCCCTGTCATGGTTCCTGTACAATTACTTAGAAATGTGTGAACTGCTCTCTGACAACCTGCAGAACTCACCTCTGTGGCTGTAAATTTGACCTGGCTTGCATATCTGGCCTTCACAGTCATGTCGATTCTCAGTTCATCACAAATGATATGCAGAACCATAAAATCATTATCTGTAAGCTTGTAAATCTGCAGGGTTTGGCAACTGAACTTGTTCATTTCCCTACCTCACCTTCTGAGAGCCCTGGGCGAGAGCCAGGCACAATCTGGTCTGTAATTTTTTAGTTACTAACATGTTCAGTTGCCAATCCTATGGACTGAAGTTTACAGATAAGAACATTATGGTCCCATGTGTCAAATGCCATTGAATGAGATACAGCATTTCAAGCATTGTGGAGAGGCAGGAAAAAAGTGAGGTCACAGTCCTACTCTCCCTCATAAAGTCCTATGGTAGGGCCCATGTATTAGCAATCAAACTGGGATAAGATTATGATATGGATACTCATACCAGAGCCTACTGTGGCAACACCCACTATTAGACATGCTTGCTCCTTCCAGAGGGGATATAATTATTTATAGTGGGGTGCCAATCATGTTGCTCCAGAGTTAATGTTGCACAACGATTTCCATTTTAGTCCTGTCGTTAGTTGCTTGCATCTTTCTGAAACGTTCCCTTTTGGAAGCTGACATTTCCCATAGTTAGTTTGTGCACAAACATGGTTTGGGAAGGAGAGGGTGGGAGTGGAAATTTGATCTGAAAAACAAGTTAGCCATTTTTGAATGGGGGGGGAGAAAGGGGAGAGAGAGAAAGAAAGAAAGGAAACACTTTTTCAGCAACAGCAAATTTCTTACAGCCTTTTAAAAACAATCCTAATACCACAGTGGCTGAGATCTGCAAGCTGACATCTGGCTTGTTCCGAAGGAAACTGGTCTTGATTTGACCTAGTTAGGCACATTTGAAAACCACATACTGAGCACACACAGATTTTTCACTCAGCTCATCAGTCCCTTCCTCCATAGACGTGGAGACTCCCTGGGCAGGGGGCCAGTGTGGTTCTGGGGTGCTCTGCTGAGGCCCCTTAAATGTCATTGTGTGTGAGGGGGGTGTGTGGGGGGGGATATGGGTGGGCCAGGAGACAGAGCCAAAAATTCACTGTTGCCACAAAAGGGGGCAGCAGAGTCTACTCCAGCCTTTGGGTTAGCTGAAGCCCCCGTAGGGTATGTTTACATAGCATTATGGAGCAAGCCACCCAACCTCGTCAAGAGTCTCGGACTAGTGGGGCTCATGCTCACGCTCTAAAAATTGCTGTACAGACAGTGCTTTGAAGTGGCAGCTTGAACTGGAACTCGGGATCTTCGGCCTAGGTAGAGGGGCGGGCTTAGGATCCCTGAGCTGCAATTTCAAAATGCTCCCTATACCGCTGTTTTAGAGCGCTATTGCAAGGCCTGCTAGCTCGAGTCAGATGATGCAGGCAGGGAGGCTTGCTCCAAAATGCTGTGTAGGGATACCCCGAGAGAGGATTCCTCTCCCCCAGACTCCAGGCACATCTGCCCCAGACTGTATGCTAAGGGCCATGTACGCACACGCAGCTTAACTGGCGTGGCAGCCTCTATTGCTGAAATCAATAGCAAAGACTAAGGCTGGCTGTATACATAATCATCTTTTCCTATGGCATTTTGTTCTTGTTTTTGGGTGGATACCTTTGTACTTTAGGGTTGTTAATCTGCACTTTTTGGCCGTGAGGACAAGATAATACTGGCGTCTTTGTTTCTTCACTCCCTCTTTGGTGATTATGCCCATCTGCTGCTGGCATCTCTTCTTATTTACTCACACACTTGCATCCTCACTCACACAAAGAAAGGCTAAACAATGTTCTAACGAGCAATTAAAGGGAACAGCAAAGGGAACAGTTAAACAATCTTTTAACAACCAGACAAGACTTGTAACAATACAAAATGATTTTAAAGCAAAACAATTTCATATTACAATTTTAGCTTATGAAACAAGACAACTACTGACAACAAACTGGAACAATTTAATTGATTAAGACAAGTCTAACATTTGCTAACATAATGTTTTTTCTCACACTTCAGCACCTCTGAAAAATCAGACTACTTTTATGCAAATACCTAGGTATGACTTTTGGTGCTGAACTCAAGTTTGAAAATGTTGGCCTAATTTAGGAAGGAAAGGGGGAAAAATGGGAAGGAAAGGAACAGGAAAGTATCCCGGACAGCCTCTGACAATATTGCAAAATCAGGGGGTTTCAGACGAGGTCACCTGTAGTGTGTCATACGTCTGCTAAAAGTAGCTTTGTGTATGTTTTGTGGAAAATCAGAGGATGTTATAAACTGTGAGTCATGTCACTGTTGACTTTACAGAGCACCCAAGTGATATATATACTGCGACACTGAAGAGACATGCACAGAAAAGCTAGAGACTGAGAGGTTTTGTTAAACTAGTGGTAGGATAAAGAAGTGACGTTGAAAATGAAGAATCTTGCATTCCAGATCTTACTCTGTGTAGCATTTTCTTATGCTTTTCCAGTAGTTCCAGAAATGGAGAAGAAAAATGAAGAAGACATGCAATTTGCTGAGGTAACGGTTGTAGACAGTATATATGATTAAAGCTGATAGGAAGAATTAGTCTTTTATTATATTAAGATCACAGGAATAATTGTATAACTATTAAGATTATTCTATACATTCTAAAAGAAACATGAATGTCATAAAATGTGGGTGTTTTTTCCCATCAGAAATATCTGGAAAAGTACTATAAACTTAAAACAGAGGCGGAACCTATCTTTAAAATGAAGAACAGAAAAACCATAAGTGACAAAATCCAAGAAATGCAGGCATTCTTTGGGCTGAAAGTGACTGGGGAACTGGATTCCAATACTCTGGAGGTGATGAAGCAGCCCAGGTGTGGAATACCTGATGTCGGTCAGTTCAGCACCTTTCCACGGTCTCCTAGATGGACAAAAACAGATCTGAAATATAGGTAATATTTCAGTGTGTTTCCTTGAGTGCCACTGGGAATTACAGAAGGAATTAGTTTTCTATGTTTATTATTATTTATTCTTATCATTATGGTAGCACCTAGGAGCCTGAATCAGGATCACAGCCCTATTGTAGTAGGTACTAAACAAACACAGAGATAGACATATGTTGTGTATCAAGGAGTATATTGCCTAAAAAGACAAGAGATACAAATAGTAATATACAGACAACAAGGAAGCAAAATGTTTAACTTGAAGTACATGTCTTCTCAGTTGCATTTTTAATTGCCTACCTTTATTTCCTTATTATGTATTTAAAGGATTTTGAACTATACACCAGACATGGCACCCGCTGATGTAGATGAAGTGATTGAGAAGGCTTGGAACGTCTGGAGCAGCGTGACCCCACTGAAATTCACCAGAGTTTACGAAGGCGACGCAGATATAATGATCTCCTTTGTGGCTGGATGTAAGAGAATCCCCATATGTCCATGATAAGTATTGACACATTTACTTACAGTCCCAATTGAGAAGAATCATACTTTTTATGTATCCTTTTCTAGTTCATGGTGACTTCTATTCCTTTGATGGAGTGGGTGGAACTCTCGCTCATGCCTATGCACCTGGCGAAGGTATTGGTGGAGATGCCCACTTTGATGAGGATGAATACTGGACAAAAGATTTGAAAGGTAGGAATCCCTTACTATTTCACTAGCATTCTCCACTGTGCAGTATTTGATTTTAAGAGCTATTTGCTCATTTTTACACTGGAAAGAGATGGGGGCGCAAAAGTAATGCAGCTTAGCAATAACTACATATACAGGGTGGGAACCTGCTGTACTTCTCAGCAGAGTTCTCCTTGAAATCAGTGGTTCAGATTCTGGTCTCAATGACACCCATGACAATCCATAGTAATGCCACTGAAGTCAATGCACTGACTACAACTGTGGCTCCCGTGGAGTGACTGGAATTACCCTGGAAGTGGACTGGTTTGACTGAGTTAGACAATAGGCATTACTGAGTTAGACAATATGGCATGACACTGTGCCCTCAGGGTGAGGCTCTTAGCAGTTGTAAAATACTGAACTCACCACGTTTTAAATAAAAAAAAGTATTAAAGTGATGATAACTTTTAACGACCTTGTGCAGGGAAAACCATGTGTGTTCAGTGGATGAGTGTATTTGTGGTGCATGTTGAGTGCTTCTGTCTAATGTGCTTTATCGTGGAATATATTGTGAGATCACAAGCTATAGGATTCAATGCAGGAATTACGGAGTGAAATTCCATGGCCTGTGTTATTCAGAAAGTCAGTCGAGACAATCATAATAGCCTCTTCTGGCCTCTGAACTCATCAATATTAACAAAACCTTGATTATATGTAAGGAGGGATATTTCTGCAGTATGAACAGATGCTTTCATGGTGGCTGGCCTCAGATTTGTTTCCTTGAAGGAAAAAAAAAGTAATAACCAGGCCTACATAGTCCAAAAGGAATTCTTTTCACAATCTTTTTTTAACTTTTCCTCACAGGTCATGTTTTGTAAACCTGTTATCATTTTGGTTTCTCTGCTCTGGATGCTTTCTGATTTTTCCACATCTTTCTTAAACTGTGGCACCCAAAACTGGACACAGTACTCCAGCTGATGCCTCACAAGAAGCACAATTCCCTCTTGTGTCTTACATATGACCAGCGGTGAGCTGGAGCCGGTTCCCACCGGTTCGCTAGAACCGGTTGTTAAATTTAGAAGCCCTTTCAGAACCGGTTGTTCCGCGAGGGACAATTTAACAGGCCAAATTAAAAAAACTAAACAGGCCAAACTAAATTTAACAGGCCAAAAGTGGTGCCTTAGGTGCTGACTCCATGGTGCTCCAGCCCTGGAACACCCAAGGGGAAAATTTGGTGGGTGCAGAGCACCCCAGCCCCAGCCCCAGCTCCACTCTGGTCCGCCTCTGCCACTGAACACGCCTCCCCGCTCTGCTTCTCTGCCACCCCTCCCCCCCGCTTCCCCCTGTTCGCGCAGGAAGCCGGGGCAGGCTGAGAAGTAGGCCGCGGCTTCCCGCTCAGGCCCAGGGACGCGGAGGTGAGCTGGGGCGGGGGCACGAGAAGGGCTGCCCATGCCACAGCAGGTAAACGGGAAGGGTCACAGGGGAAGCGCTCCCCGCCCCAGCTCACCTCCGCCACCCTCGGCCTGAGTGGGAAGCCGCCGCCTGCTTCTCAGCCCTCCCCGGCTTCCCCCCAGAACAGCTGATTCACGGGAAACCGGGGGTGGGGGTGTGGAGAACAGAGCGGGGCAGCACGTTCAGGGGAGGAGGCGGAGCGGAGGTGAGGTGAGCTGGGGCGAGGAGCTGCCGGTGGGTTCTCTGCACCCACCAAATTTTCCCCGTGCGTGCTCCAGGACTGGGTCCTAGGACTCTGCTGTGTGTGGCGGAGGGGAGGAGGTGGGAGGAGACGGGGTGGTGGTGGTTCAGAGCCTGAGTCCCACTGTGACCTGGATCCAAGCCCTGACATTTTGCAGTGTGAACACAGCTCAAGCTGCAGACCAGAGTCAGAAGGTGTGTGTAGTGCCATATGGATGCGCTAATATGGCTGTGAGACCTGGGTTTACAATGCAGAATGGATGCTTAAGCATGGGCTTGGAGACATTGCGTTCTCAGTCCCAGGTCCTACAGAGCCAAATTTACAGTGCAGTGTAGACATGCCCTTTGTTTCCCTTTTTTAAAGATAGCTACTATGTTTGCCCTTCTCCACTCCTCTGGGACCTCACCTGTCCTTTCCTGTTGTTTTACGGGGACATGTATTTAATTTACATGCATGCTATGCTTTTTATATTTTTAGGATTCAACTTGTTCCTTGTTGCTGCTCATGAGTTTGGGCACTCACTGGGTCTTGGTCATTCAAATATCCTCGGCTCCTTGATGTATCCAGCCTATCTGCAGACGGAGACCAGAAACTACAGGCTCCCTCAGGATGATGTTGATGGCATTCAGACCCTATATGGTAAGGAGGAAACATCACTTTTTTTTAAAGTTTCTCTCCTACAGGTTACAAAAAATTTGATGAGAATTTGTAATCAAGATCAACTGTGGCCGACTTGTGTGGGGTGTGAAGGGGGTAAGGAGCCTCACCCTTAGAGCAGTGTACAGGGGCTGGCTGTAATTGCAGTCCTTGCTCTTACCTTTACACAGGGACTGTGTTCCCTCTTCTGTCCGTTTGGGTGCTAATCATAGCCAAAGGAATGAGAAGCAGGTAAGGCCATGGCTCACTCTATCTCCATCTGCACGAGCCAGCTCAGCTGGCTACCTGTGACGAGGAGTACATAGTGTGTCCCCTTCTTCATGCTTATTAGGCACCCCCCTCCCTGTAGAGGTGAGTGCTTCCTGGGCATCACTAATCCGAAAGGTTTAAATATGTTTCTGTATGAAACTTTGTGACGGTCTTGTGCCAGCTCCTGAGCAGATGTGAATTGGCACAGCTCCATTAATGTCAAGGAGGAGTTCAGAGAGGCATTGGTGAGGGCACTAAGCTAGGACTCCAGAAACCCGGCTTCAATTTCTTGCTTTGCCATAGAGCGTCTGTGTCACTTATCCTCTCAGTTCCTTCATCTGTAAAAAGGGGATAATAGCATTGTCCTACCCCACAGGGGTGTTGTGAGGATAAATACATTAAAGACTGTGAAGAGCTCAGATAATATGGCTGTGGTGGCCATATATATAATTACCTTGATAGAATGGGAAAACACTGTTTCAAACCCACTGAGAATTTGGCCCAGTAATGCTGTTCTCCAAGCTCTGTAATAGCAATACTAACTGACCTTCCAATTCTGCTTTTAACCTCTTCCCTAAGGACCCCCAACCTCTACTGAGCCACCAGCTTCCATACCATCCACAGAAACACCAACAGAAACATCAGCAACAGACAGCTGTGACCCTCACATGACTTTTGATGCCATCACCACTCTCCGTGGGGAAATAATATTCTTTAAAGACAGGTAAATTATTTCTGTTTTGTCAACATCAAGTTTTGCTTAGATTACACTTGTAATGGCAATGCTTTGACAATTAGTTCAAGAAGGGGGATTTCCTTCCAAATGTATAGTCAACACAACCTCACAAATTTCTACTTGCCCATGCAACCTGGGCGAAGTAACTGGGCTTTCTGAGGGTGAGTAAATAATAATATTTTAAATCATCCTTAGTCATCCTGTGCACGGTCTGTTACATTTCCATGGCAATTGTGCAATCAGAGCAATCAGAGCACTTTGGCCTGCAGCCATATCACATGAAGTATTGTTCTTGACAGACTGGTGTCAGGCTATGGATGGCAGATCGAAAGGGAAAACTATGGGGCTATAAAAAGTGTTGTTGGTGATTCAGTAGGTGGCATTCCTAGCCTCCAGAGAGCATTGAACCCAGGCCCCAGCTGCAGTGCTTGGCGACATTCTACTGTTAGAGGCGCCATCTTTTCGATAAAAAGAATAGGAGTACTTGTGGCACCTTAGAGCAAATTTATTAGAGCAGCAGCTTTCGTGAGCTACAGCTCACTTCATCGGATGAGCTGTAGCTCATGAAAGCTTATGCTCTAATAAACTTGTTAGTTGCTAAGGTGCCACAAGTCCTTCTGTTCTTTTTGCGGATACAGACTAACATGGCTGCTACTCTGAAACCCATCTTTTCAATGACATCTGATACTTAACTCTTTAATGGGTCATTTAAAGATCCCAATGCACTTCTTGGAAGATGGAATAAAAGCGGCATCCCCAGGGTTTTGAGCAAATACCAACTCAGGGAATGACATTCTGCCTACATAAATGCCCCCTGAAGGTTCAAATGAAGAAATTACTCTTAAATTTCCCTCCTAAAAAGTGCAGTTTAGTGTTGCTGTGCACTACCAAAGAGCTGACACATTGCACCGAAGAGATGGCTGCATTTACATGGTGGGCAAAAGGATTCCTCCTGACCCAGCTCTTCCCTGTGCCTTACTGGAGACCAAAGGAATGGGAGGGAAAGGGTGAGGTAAAAGGGCAGGGTGGAAGAACCCCAGTGCAAATAAATGGGACAGGATTTCTCTGTAGCACTGAAGAGGGCACTACCAAATGGGCATTGCATCTCCAAGTGGACCTGATCTGTGGGTTGGGGGCATGTCCCACCGCCAGCAGCTAGTGAACAAATGTACAGCTCATGTAGTAGGAATTTTTATTAAATTTCCCTGTTGATGATCTCATGAATTAATGGTAACATATAATTATATAAACAAGCAACTTGTCTTTTCAATCAGGTACATCTGGCGCAAGAGTCCTTATTTCCCAGGTATTGAGCAGGATTTAATTTCTTCCTTCTGGCCAACTCTACCATCTGGCTTTCAAGCCGCTTATGAAATTTACAAGAAGGATCAAGTGTTTCTTTTTAAAGGTATTTCTATTGAATTTCTAGATATTCTTCTTACATGTGGAAATGAAGAAGCAATTATTATTAATAACAACACCACCACCTAGCACTGACATAACTTTTCACCTTCAAAGTGCTGTTTCACAGTCATTAACTAAATAAACCTCACAACAGTCCTGTGAAATATGCCTATTTCATAATCAGGAAAACTGAGAGTGAAGTTAACTGATGTGCTTAAGGTAGAGGAGAGGATCAGTTATATATTTGAGCTAAAGTGTTTAAAATGGAGTGCTTACATTTAGTCAGCTAAATTCATATTTAGGCACCTAACTAAGTGGCCTGATTTTCAGAGGTGCTGAACAATCCCAGCTCCCATGGAGGGAAAATGTTTTTTTTTTAACTACTGTAATGAATTTATAAAGCAAAAGATCCAAATGTCCTGAAACATTAAACATTCCAGCTGCCTTGCAGGAAAGGAATGTCTTCAAATTCAATGCTATCTAATGGAATTCACCCCGCAGGGAACATAAAAGTTTCCTTTAAAGTTTCAATTAAATACTGCTTAATCTCATCAGAAGTCCCTATCAAGCTTTTCTATCTTGTTTTTCTTGACAGGCAACCAATACTGGGTTGTCAAAGGAGAGTTTGTACAGCCAGGTTTTCCTAGGAACATCCATGCCCTGGGCTTTCCAAGATACGTTAAGAAAATTGATGCCGCTGTTTTTGATGGGAATACCAAAAAAACGTACTTCTTTGTAGGTGACAAGTATTGGAGGTAAGATTAAATTCTCCCAGCAAATAATCCATGCAGCTTCTTTAAAGCCTTATTAACCCTTTACATTTGGAATTAGGACAAATGTGTGGCTCCCTTGAGTAGGATTTCATGACTCATCTATTGCACACCCCATTGTAAGCTGAATGTCAATGACAACAGAGGTAGAACTCAGCTCTTCCTTTTCCTTTCCTCTTCCTTAAAACACTCAAGTTACAGAAAATTTTCCATTCGTTGCTAGTACAGTAAAAGCTTTTTTATCCAGCATGTTGGGGGAATGGGGGGTGTGGTAAGTGAAAAATTCCAGTTAACTAAGAGGAAGGGAGTTTGCGTGTGGGAGAGGGTGAGGGGCTGGGACACGGGAGGGGGTGCGGGGTGCCGGATCCGGAGGGCACTCACCTCAGACGTCTCCTCACAAGCAGCAACCTGTCCCTACTGTTCCTACGTGGAGGCGTAGCTAGGCAGCTCCGTGCTCTGCCCCTGCCCTACCCCAAGTGCCTGCTCCGCAGCTGCCATTGGCCAGAAACCTTGGCCAATGGGAGCTGCGGGGGTGGCACCTGAGGGAGGAGGCAGCACACTTGTTTCTTGTCATTTTTGTTTTCTCTTTCTTGTGACCAATGCTCTACGCAAAGTTCCATCCCAGCACCTTTATTAGCAGACGCTGAGCCCTGGTGTCATTGCAAAGAACAGTTAATAGGAGAGCATCATAAACCCAGCAGTAAAAATCTCGACTACCCTTCCAGTCTCTGTTCTTAGTCCAAGTTTAAGGTACCCCCCTCCTTTTGAGCATTGGCTGATTCTTGTGTGTGATGCAGGCCTGTAGGGACCTCATGTTTTGGCTGCTCCTTGTGCCCATCACCCAGCCCTGGCTGAGTTCTCTGTTTGTGCCTCTGGTGTCCCTGCAGCTCATGACTACCGTGAGCGGTCTCCCCCAGGTGGTATGCCCCACCTCCAGTGGTAGGAGAGCTGGTAATGTAACCCACACACCTCCTGGGTGTGGTGCTCTGTCCCATTGAGTGGCACCGAACCTCGCAGAGAGAGATCAATGAGTTTGCTCTACAGCCTTAGCTAACGGCCATATGGCTTTTAGCTCCAGAGGTCCCAGGTTCAATCCCACCCACTGACGACCAGGGTCTGTTGGTATTACAGGGTGGGGCTCATCTGGGATTTCAGCTGGGAAGTCTCTGAAGCTCAGGATGCGCTTCCTCAGCTAGGAGAAGTATGTAACCCACACACCTCCTGGGGGTGGTGCTTTGTCCCCTCTAGTGGCACCAAGACCACCTAGAGAGAGATCAATGAGTTTGCTCTACAGCCTTAGCTAATGGCCACGTGGCTTTTAGCTCAAGCAGTAGAGGCTCATGCATTTAGCTCCAGAGGTCTCAGGTTTGATCCCGATAACCAGGGCCTGTCGGTGTTACAGTAGCAGGTGGGATTTCCTATCAGCTCTATAGCCACCAGTAGCTGTGTGAGGGTGGAAAGACCAGCCCCTCCTCTTGTTTCAACCCCTACCTGATCAGGGCTGGGGCAAGGCTGGCCTTTACAGCACTGCTGCTGTCCCGTGCAGTGGGGAACTGCACTCAAGCAGTTTCTAAAATTAAATTAAGAAAATAGTTCTACAAATAGACGGGTTTTGTAACCACTCCCCCCCCCAAAGCACCCCTATTTCTTCTTGGGTGAAGAAGTTATCACATAACTAAGGGCTCACTTGCAAAGTCTTATGCATATGCTTAGCTTCACTCAGGTGACTAGTCCCATTGACAACTCATAAAGCAAGTCATGTACAGAAATGTCTTTGCAGGATGAGGGCCCAGATGTCAAGGTTGCACACTTGGGCCCCACACCACTCCTCCTACAGCAATCAAGTAGGAAAAACAAACTTTTTAGTCAGACTAGCTGAGGACGACTGTGCATCGATTAGTCAAGGTGAAAGTATTCATATAGTATGGATTTAAACAATTCAATGAGTTACAGTAGCTCATGGTTAGTGAGTTTTAGCTAAGGGCAGGACTTACTTGTTGTAAAGGTCAGTTGGACTCAGTATTAAACATCACATGTTCATGTATTATTTTCATTTCCTTTCTTCATTCAGTTATGATGAAGTCACTGAATCCATGGAAAAGGGTTATCCAAGACGCATATCAGTTGACTTTCCAAGAATTGGCAATAAGGTCGATGCTGCTTTTCAGGAAAAAGGTAAATAAAAAAAATACATTGATAGTTGAATATACTGGAAAATTTGCATTTCCATAGACTCAAGAATCATTACAGAAATTAGTAAGGGTGTTTCTTTAGGTGTACACATTTTAATTTGCAGCAGTGTTTGTGGAAAGAGAATGAATATTCATTTGTACAAAGTAATTATTCATTTTGTTTCTATTTCTAGGACATTTCTATTTTTTCCATGGATCAAAGCAGTATGAAATAGACACCAAGTCCAAGAAAGTTATTCGTGAAATGAAGAGCAATAGTTGGTTTGGTTGCAAATAAGAGCAGACACACAAGGTGATGGTGCAAAAGAAACAGAACCCAATTTTGTATGCGTTACAGATGGCGTTTCATAGATTTTTTGTTTTTAATCAGTGTTATTCATCTTTTACTTTATGTCTGAGTCACATAAGAGCTGCAATCCCGGATAAATATTAGTTTAAATAACAGAAAAATGTTAAATATAATATATATAGTTTTAACTTATCTTCATATTGTATTTAGGCTATTTATTAATCTATTTGTCACTGAGCAATAAAGCTATTTTATGTTTGTGTATATAACAGTCTTTGTTTCTTTTGGTCCAGACTCATGGTCTTTCTGGTCAGCAGTACGAGTGAAGGGGCCATTTAATTTAATTGCACTGCAGTCTGAACTCCCAGCTCAGCCTTTCAGACAATATGATGACTTTAAGAGACTCCATTCACTGTAGAGGAGAGGCAGAGCAGGAGGCAGAAGTAAATGGGCAGCTCCAGGGTAGAAGCAAGGGGAAATGATCTTAAGGGAAGGGGATAGATATTAGAAGAAGAAGAAGATAAAAGCACAGCACTAGACGTTCACTCCCTGCTTCATAAGAGTTGATAGTTCTAAGATACCTATAAGCCATCTAAGACATTGTCATGCATTATGCTGGACACTGACCATGTGGAAGTTCACTGCGCTCTGGTGATAGCGCACAAGTATGTTTACTCCTAAAGCATATTTCGACTACATGAGCTATTTTCTACAGGGCCTATGACAAGCAGTTGAGTAGTCCTGATTCCATCCAGTAGAGGGCAGTCACACCCATGTTCCCTTCCAGTCCTATGATTCTATGATTCAATTGTTGGTGACTGGAACTGGATATAGCTATGTCAGCACCAGGTGCAAATTGTTCATAGATAGAGCACTGAGCCCTTACCCAAATCAGGTCCCTTTATGGTGTCTTAAATTGAGCACCCAAAATCCGAGGCACCCACGATCACCAATCACATTTGAAAATCTCAGCTATGGTGTGTGAGCCCAACCCTGCTCTCACTGATGCCAAAAGTTATGTGCAAACCTAATGACTGCATTCAGAGTAGTATCAGGCCCTGAATAAACACACACTGAGAGAATGTATCTCATTGCTTATTACTGTCACAAATGCGTGTACACAGTCGAGATTTTCCATCAACAATCAGATCATTGTTCAGTATAGTCCAGTATGCAGCAGTGGCCAGTGTGTTACTTCATAGGAAAGAGAAACACAAGTTATAATGCTCCTAGCAGGCAATTTCCAGAGGAGGTGCAGTGTGGACCTCCCTGCTGGAGAAAAGAATGCTCTCGCGTGGCCTGAATAGGAGATGAATGTTCAGAGGATTTGGAAATTCAGCTCCATCGTTGCCCCGCCTGGCAGTGTTTAGTCCCCTCTTTAGATAGACACACATGCATGGAGATTTTCAAATGAATTGAGTCTGACCTGGAAGTGATTCCTGCACAAAGGGATGTTAGTGGATCCAGCATCCTTATTGTCGAAGAGGAAATTATGGTAGATTAGGCTTCTGGGAGGAACACACACCCTAGGCTGGAAAGGAAGGGAGACCCACCAGGAGCCACACAGAAAGCACAACTAAGACAGCAAGCCCTGCCATTAAACAAAGACTATCTGATTCATATGAGTTGTCATCATGCAGCTGTCAGAAAAGGGGTACAAGCCTCTCCCCCTGCAGCTGGCATCCTCAGCAACATCATACATACCTATGGCTCCATATTTATACACACTAGCCTCAGGGGTCAAATTTTGAGATTTCTACTCAGCATTGTGCCCACAGGAGGATGATGTCTTCTTCTGGTGTTCCTACTAGGGGCTCTGGCCAAGGGAATGCTGCCTGTGGGGTTATCAACCCTGGCAAAGCAAGGGCCAGACAATGGTATGAGACTTTCCTGAGAGAGAGGCTTTGAGAAAGGAGGGTGTAGCAATCAGCAAGTCAAATCTCTGTGGAAGAACAAGAGATTCTCATTATGGAGATCATTTCTAGGTTCGATCTCTTCATGGGCAAGGCTTCAAAAAACACCTCTGCGGCTATGAAAGTTTCTACATGGGATGATATACTAAGAAAAGTGAATGATTTTAGTGGGTGATCGACAGCACCAAGAAACTGGGGGGGAGGGAGGGGGGAAGAAGGAACAGAATAAGATGGCAAAAGTTAGCAACAGGGCATACTTGACAATGTTGCTGAGTCCTGCCAATCGAAGAACCACAACAACCTCACTAAAACCTTCCCAGTGCCCCTGTGGATGAGCACTCAAATACAAACAATGATGAGTATGGAAAATTTAGGCCCCATGACCAAGTGTCTGCTTCCTCCTGAATCTCCGTCCTGTGTCCTGTTTCAACAAGACCAACCAACCATCCAGGGGGGAGAAAGCAGATACTTGAGACTTCATCAGGACAGCTATCTCCTGGGGCTCCTTTCTGCTGGTTTCCATTGATGTGTCCCAAAGGGAAATAATTCAGCAAATGTCTCTGTAATGTATGTACCTCTCCTTTCAGAAATCTCTGCTATTGCCATCCCTCACTATATTTTGAATGGAGGTCCCTCTGCCTGCTTCCTGTGGCAGCCTGTGCCCCTTGTGATGGAGAATGAAAGAAAAGATAATTCTCCACTCTGAGGTGGAGATGATGGTGTTAAACCATTAGTGAAGAATTTGAACTTATGAATTTTGGGGGGACTTTCTAAGGCCTCATGCCCAATATCCAGGATGCTGCTGCTGATTGGTGCATGCGCCATATGAAGCAGAGAGAAAGTTTCCTGACCAATAGTGGAGAACATATTATCCAAAGCATAAGAGCTAGGCCCGGATTCTGGGCTCTGTGGTGGCTCAGTACTTGGGCTTTGCTGGTACACCAGGGCCACAAAGGAGGCAGAACTGGCCACTTGGGCATCACCCCTGGCATAAGGGAGATTCTGGTAAAATAGAGCCAGCAGGACATTCCCATATCACTCCCCTAACAGCCCCCAGTGTAAGGGAGCACCAGGGGTGTGGTGGTGGATTATGGGGGGACATGTTGAAGGAGAGATATAGTCAGAGCACAGTACATTCCTGCTATTCTGTACAATGTTCAGCATAGTGTAAGATAGACCAGCTCCTAAGGACTGTTCTAGCTTTTATTGTTCTGTTCCTTCGCTGTCTCCAGAATTAAGATTGTGGTGCAACAGTCCTTTACCCCATCCCCAATTCCTGCATTCAGTTTAGCTTAACCAGGCCTGAGAATCAAGTTTTAATTGCTGCGTAGGATTGTTGCTTGGTAGTACAGGTAGGAGCAATGGGCGGAGAGAGGCATGGGTGGTTCCAATAGAGCTAAGAACCTTATTAAAGATAACCTGGAAGTGATGCAAATAGTCAGCACTGATTTTTCAGTGTCTTACCGCACAAGGACTATTCCAATGGGTAAGGTGAGCAGATTATGGCACTATAGTAACAATGAGATTTCTCCCAAAATCCATGTGACTGTGGAAGACACTTGTTTCAGTTGTCTACAAAAATAACCTGGAACAGATTTTTTTTCTCCCTTTTCCCCCTATGACTAGAGAGGTGTTAACAGGCCACTTTACCTTGAATGGTCCCTTCAAATATGTGTTAACTACTTACATTAAATAATTTGTTCCACCTTGTATTTAGCTGTTACACTCTGAGGCATTGGCTTCACTTGCAAGTTAGAGCACATTAAATCAGCCCTGGACGCCCTAACTCCTGAGGTGTCCATACTGGCAAGGTACTTGGAGCGCCTGGACTCTGCAGCTGGAGCGATCCTGGTAATCCACCTCCACGAGAGGCATAACGCTTGCTCCGCCCCGGCTGAAACACCTGGGTGACAGTGTGGACGACGTGTTGCATTACTGCAAGTGGCCACTCTTGTCATTGTTTTGAACTCGGCTGCAGGTATGTGGATATCCCCTTCCAAAGCTCCTTTTCTGACAGCCAGCTGCTTAGTTGCTCCGGGACAAAGGAAACCATTACTGTGGAATGCTGCTGCTGCGGAGGCAGGCTTGTGTGCGGAGGGCGGGGGTGCTCATGTCAGAGTTTCCCCCTGCTGCTGTCTGAACTTACAAGATAGCATGCTGACACACTCTCTGCTCCCCAAAACACACTGTCTCTCCCCCACATACACACAACACACTCCCTGTCACACTCCGCCCCCCCTTTTGAAAAACACGGTGCAGCCACTTGCACACTGGGATAGCTACCACAATGCACTGCTCTCTGTGGTGTGCAAGAGCTGCTAATGTGGCCATGCCAGTGAGCTTCAAGCTGACAGTGTAAACACAAGGCAGCGCTTCCCCTGCTGCTGTCTCTGAGGGCTGGTTTAATTCCCGGCGCTCTACATCTGCAAGTGTAGCCATACCCTGAGTACATTTCCCAGACCTGAAGAAGAGCTCTGTGTAAACTTAAAAGCTTGCGTCTCTTACCAACAGAAGTTGACCCAAAAAACGATATTACCTCATCCATCTTGTCTCTCTAGACAACTCTAAGGCATTTGACTTGGTATCACATGACATTTTGATTAACAAAGTAGAATGATAAAATTAACATGGCATGGATTAAAAGCTTGATAAATCTCAAAATGTAATTGTAAATGGGGAATTATCACTGAGCAGGTGTGTTGCTAGTGGGGTCTCAGTGATCGGTTCTTGGTCCTGTGCTATTTAACTGTTTTTATCAATGACCTGGAAGAAAACATAGAACCATCCCTGATTAAGTTTGCAGATGACACCAATATTGGGAGAGTGGTAAATTATCAAGGGAACGAGTCACTGATTCAGAGTGATCTGGCTCGCTTGGTAAGCAGGGAGGAAGCAAACAATATGTGTTTTAATATGACTAAATGTAAAGCTATACATGTTGGAACAAAGAATGTAGTCTATATTCCAAGGACTTTATCTGAGAAAACAGTGACTTTAAAAAAGATTTGGGGAAATGAACACGAGCTCCCAGTGGGACGTTTTGGCCAAAAGGACTAATGCGATCCTTGGATGCAAAACCACTGTGATCATCTAGTTTGCCTCCTGCATAACACAGGCCATAACATTTTACCCAGTTTATGCTGCAATGGAGGGAATTATGTTTCCTACTACATAACTGAGCACTATTAGGCACAATAACTTGTGGCTGAAGTAGGCCATACCTTTGATAAAGACATCCAGTCATTGAATTAAAGACTCCAGCTGAGGGTGCATTGACCGCTTTCCTTGGTAAACTGTTCCAGGGATAAAACACCCGCACTATTAAAAAGGTTGGTCTTATTTTGCACCTTTGTCCATTCAAACACTAACTTGCAATGATGATTTACTGCAACAACCAAAACAATTTTAAAAACCCAACATAAAATAGTATTTTTCCTTTGTCGATTGTGCTGACAATCAAATGCATCTGTTCATGGCAATGTTAAATTATGTCTACATTCATCACAGAAGCAAGAAAAATGAAATCTAGAACATAAATTGAGTAACCATTTTGATTTTCAAAAGTACTCACCATTAAGAATGAAATCCTGGCCCCGTTGAAGTTAATGGAAGTTTTGCCATTGACCTGAGTGGGTCAGGGATTCACACTGTATATTCTCCCCTATAGAAGGAATGTGTCTGGTTGAGTCAGTATTGGCCAATATGCCGTTCATGAATGGTTTGGTGGCCCCTTCACTGTCTATAGGATTTAAGTTGTAATTAAAATTCCTTTTCTGGCCTTGCTGCTGGTAAAGAAGACCTTCCAGATGGAACCCAGTACAGACCTGTCTGAATATAATTATGGGCAGAAGCAGTAGCTCTAAAAGATAATATATTGCTGTCATTTGGCTCAATAGAGATTAACTCTGAAGCCTAATGACAACAAGTTAAATGTCAACATCTTACAATGCTTTATATTTTCCTAAACAACACATAAAATTTCAGCTTTGCAGACCAGCTCAGGAAGGGCTTTGAGGATGTGGTAGGGAAAGGTGCAGAGATGTTGACTGGAGAAGCTGTCAGGAGGTTAGAGTCAAATGGAGTGGAGGAGGGATGGGAGGAGTCAAGTGGCCCCTATTGTAGTTCTTTGGGGATGATTTCGGGTTAGGGATGTAAGGAAAAGAGGTATCACATCAGTAAGTGTAGATGCAGGCTCACAGAAGGTTATCCAGATCTCAGAGAGATGGCAGTGATCTTCTTTTTGATGCAGTGGGTATTCCAGAGGGAGTAATAGATAAAGAGTGTGGCTCATATTTCCTGTAGATTCCCTGGAATCTATACAAATCAGGGGATATCTGTGAAGCGGAGTGGCAAACAAAGTGTATGACTCTGATGGAAACTGCACCAGGGGATCCCAACCAGTCTTCCCTTCCCAGGTAACTTCCAGCCTGGGATTCAGCAGTCCAGGCTGGCACAGAGTGGTGTGCCTGCAAGAATGATTAATCTGTCCCATATTGTTTTTGTACTCAGGAAACAGTTTATTGGCTTCTAAAGGTGGCACTCCTTTGCCTATCCTTAAAATAGAATCCAACTGATTTCAGTTGATGACGTTACGTCTGAGACTGGGCAAGTCACTGAGATGTAACTCAGGAGCTGGCCCCATCTATCACCTGTCAGAGTGTTACTGTTTAAATACAACTGACTAATTATACTAACTCAGCATTTATCCCTCCTCCCCTGCCCTCTCCTCACCTCTCTGAATTGAGGGAATATGAGCCTCCTGGCTTTGCTGATGGCCTGAGCCGACGTCACAGAAGTCATGACTTTTGGGTGAAACTGGGCATTTTGTTTGTTTTATCTGATTGATTGATTGATTGATAATTCTCCTAAAGCAGAATCTACACTGTTTGGTTAAAGAAAATGTCCAACATTAGCTATCACCTCATTTACGATAACACACATCAAGAGCTTGTATGAAGTCTTAAAGAGACAAATTTCATGGGGAGGCCTCCTTTTTCTCAAGTTAGTATCAAAATGTGCAGGGCCCCAGTGTGAATTTTCTAGCGGTTAAAGAAAGCATGATATACAACACTGATATACAATAGCACAGTGTATGGCTTTTGTGTTCAACTTTGTGCATAAAAAAGTGACTCATTAGCAAAAAAGCTTGTTTCAGCATAACATTATTTTGCATGAAGACATTACTTTTTATTGCTTCAGAAGAGATGAAAAGCAGACCCCGTTAGGGAACAAATGGCAGTGCAAGATGTTTGCACATAAAGGTACAATTTGTCCTCTTAGAACAAATACAGAACTTGCTAGTGCCACCTACTGGTGGAAAGGTATAACTGACTATAGCTCTTGCCACAGCAAATGCTGAAATTGTTAAAACCAGCTCTTTGAATTGCAAATTATTGTTCTTAATTTTCATAGTACTAAAAAATGGTATAAATGGAAAAACTACGGGCCAAATTTCCCCCTCATGAAGGAAAACGCGCAGAAGGAGGAAACCCCAATGTGGCTGCCCTTGAGGAATTTCTCCTGCCTTGTTTTGTCGGGAGGTTGCAGGCGGGGGGTGGGGGGGAGAAAGGGCAGGATCCCCTGAGAGGAAGAGGCCCTGGGTCCAGCCCCAATTTCATGAGTATTCATGGCCCTCCATACAATTTCCACACCCAGATGTGGCCCTCGGGCCAAAATGTTTGCCCACCACTGTTCTAGATGGAGGTTGCTGTGTTTATTTTCATAACTAGGGCTACTATAATGTTTTTCTGAATTTTCTGAAAAAGTGGGAGCACTTGGATGGGACACAATCTAAATGAGGAAGGAAAGGAATTTGGAATCATCATACTCTTTCATTTGAAAACCTCTTCCTTTCTTATTAATCATATTATCTGATTGTGAAAATAGGGGGAGGGAGTTCTGTTAGTTGTGTCACCCCTTGATGATGAAACTATTGTTAGGTATCGGTTTTCTTGCTAATCAGGGGAAGTTCTACACAATGAGTCAGATCATAACTGATGTCCACAGCTGCTATATAAACAGGGCTATCTGAGAGACATGTATGTAGCAGCTATAGAATAAGCAGTGTTAGTGTAACAAGGCACAGAAGTGACAATAGGAATGAAGACCCTTCTGCTTCTGCTGTTATTATATGTAGCATCCTCCTCTGCTTTTCCTTTGGCTCCAGAGACAAAAGATGAAGACAAAAACGTCCAGTTTGTGGAGGTAAATATTTACTATGAATTTCAGACACTCTAAATTAAATGGCAAGAAGGAGCCTTCTTATCAGTTTTACAAAATTTTACCTTATAATTGTCAAACTGCAGTTGTATTTCTTATGTTTTAGAAACAGTCCTGATGTTAAGAGGTATCAAGTTGCAGAAGTTTTAAGGGAAATATTTCCCTTTGGCAGCAGTTTAGTTTTGTCTGAATTATGATAATGACTGTCAGAAACGATATAATAAAGTAATAAAATACTACAGAAACATGGCATTAATTATGTTATCTAGCAACCAGATTGTGTTGATCTATAAAAATGTACGCCCCAATTCAGCAAGGTACTTAACTCTGTACCTAACTTTAAGCTCATAAATAGTCTCATTGTCAGGCTTCTAAATCCATATTTGGTTGATAAATAGATGGCTTCAAAAGTGCTGAGCATCCAGAATCCTCCATTGGTTTCATTGAGAATCATAACTGAGTAGTGGCGGAGGGACAGATCTTATTAGCCTTTACTGATTTGAGCAGCCCCGGAGAAGTCAATTGGATTACTCATATAATAAAGGGCTGTGGGAAGACGTTGCAATATACCAATTTAGAGTAAATAACTGAAGAGTAAATTTTAGATTTTTAAAGATACATTTTGCAAAAGCTTTCATTGTAAAACAGGAAATCTAGAGGTCAGTAGGAAAACTATACTATATTATCTCTTACTGTTTAAATAAATCCCTGCAGAAAGCGATCTGTCTTGACTCCTGGAAAACACAGACCCCAGGCACATGGGTGTAATATTGTAAATGTTTAAACTGTTTTGCATGACTTAATGAATACAAATGACCCAAAGCTCTGTTCTTGTTTTTGTCAGACTTATCTACGAAATTTCTACAAGCTTGAAACAGACAAGGAGTCTCTCTTTAAGAATAAAAACATTGACCCTGTAACTGAAAAACTCAAGGAAATGCAGGCATTCTTTGGGCTGAAGGTGACTGGGAAACCAGATGTTGACACTTTGGAGGTGATGAAGAAGCCCAGGTGTGGTGTACCTGATATTGGTCAGTATGTCCTCACTGATGGGAATCCAAAATGGGAAAGAAAGAATCTGACGTACAGGTAACATTTTTCTAAAGAATTTATTGAGCAAAAGAGTTAAGGCCAAAATTTTCATATGATTTGCCAAAAGTTCCAAAGTTAGACACTTAATTCCATATTTAGGCACCAAGATTAAAAAGTGTTCTGTTTTTAAAGGGAGTATGCAACCAACGTTAAAGTCTGTGGGAGTTGTAAATACTCAGAATTTGACAATCAAGTCACTTAATATGCTGCCAAAATGTGGCTTTAAGGTGTCTAACTTTAGGCACCAAATTTGAAATATTTTTGCCTAAACCAATATATTCTACATAAACTACAAGTGTAGATACCAAAATGTGTATCTTACTTTATGGGTTATTTTAGGATTGTGAACTACACACCAGATATGAATCCAGCAGATGTGGACAAAGCAATCCAAAAGGCGTTTAAACTTTGGAGCAACGTGTCACCACTAACATTCAAAAGGATCTATGATGGCAATGCAGATATAATGATGTCTTTTGAAACTGGAGGTAAGAACGTTATACAAATACAAATATTAGCCATCATCAGTTATAGAAGAGCTTTGCAATAAGAATTAAGTTAATTATCCTTTTTTATTTTTAGATCATCGTGACAATTCTCCCTTTGATGGACCTAATGGACTCCTGGCTCATGCCTTTCAGCCTGGCAATGGTATAGGTGGAGATGTCCACTTTGATGAGGAGGAAAATTGGACAAAAGGCTCAAATGGTAGGAGATTCATTACTACCCCTGTTTATACAGGATCACATTGTGCAATCTTTGCTCACGCTAAGTTGTAACTTAGGCTCAGACCCACAAAAGACTGGGTTATAGGATATTCTGACTCTCTTTCAATCTCCCCTGTTGAAGATGATCCACTGTGTATAAATAATTAAATATTAATTGGGTGAGAGGGTGAAGGAGCATGACTACAGTCCAGTGGTTCAGGCACTCACCACAGAGGTGGGAAGCCCATGTTCAAATCCCTTCTCATCAGGCAGAGGAGGGAATTGAATCAGCATCTTTCACCTCCTGAGTGAATGCCCTAATCACAGGGATAAAACTTCTCTGGGAAGATTCTGCCTCCTCCTCTCTCGCTGGCCATTTTGTGTGGCATTAGGCATGTTCTGAGCACATCTACTGGATTGGCCCCCACAGACTGGATTGGTGGAGGAACACCTAGTTTCACCTGTTTAAGGATCATGCTTGGGGCTTAGATGTGAAACAAGTGTCTGGGCACCTGCCTGAGGCAGTACTGTGCCTGCCCAGAGGTAGAAACATTGGCTGTCCGGGGGACTTTTACAGTGAAAATCTAGGTGCTGGGGGAACTTAGGTGCCTACAGAGTTAAGTGGCAGCTGAACAGGGATTTTGAGGATCCTAGTGACATTTAGATTTCTAAAGTGGGAATTAGGCACCTAAGTCCTTACATGGACCTGAGCCTTACTCCACGAGCTGTTCCTTTGATGTCAGGTATTACCCTGTGTGAATGAGGGTAGCCGAATCTGGCACTCTGACTGGTTTTTCCTCCCTCGCTTCTTCAACAAACGTATCTGAGGGAAACGACTCTGTAGGATGACATGTTTTGGTGAGGTTCAGATTGGGTTGTTTCAGTCTGGCACGTTTTATGATGGGTTTTGCGAAAGAAATTGTGGTGCTTAGAAAAGTTAGTTTTCTTTGGCAGCGAGGAAACATCAGTCCATGCTGAAATTATCACAAACTCTTCAAGACAGGGACAGTGCCTTTCTGTGCCCAGGACGAGCACAATGGGTTTGATACTGACTGGGGTCTTTGGGGACCACTGCAATTCTCCTCTCATATGTTTTCATGTAAATAAGGAATAATTTTATTAAAGTCAGTGACTCTCCATTTATTTCAATGGAATTATTCCTGATTTACAGCAGTCTAAGAAGGAAATTTGGGGCATTTTTTGAAGGGTTGGGGGGTTACAATAAGGGCAAAGGAAGCAGTGACTGGGGCCTGATTGGTCTGTATGTCCATATAAAAAATCTTCTCTTTCTACATTTCTTCATATTATTTTTGCAGAATTACTGAAAGAATCATGAGTGTCTCTAATGTGCTTTGGGCTGGCATGTATAGGTATTTCCTACTTAGACAGATGTATTATAGATTCAAACACAGTTCACTTATATTAAATGTACATTTTTTTTTAATTCCTCAGGATACAACTTGTTCTTTGTCGCTGCCCATGAACTTGGTCATTCACTGGGTCTGTCTCATTCTACTGATCCTGGTGCCCTGATGTACCCCACCTATTCCTACACTGAGCCGAAGGAATTTCATCTTCCTCAGGATGACATTAACGGCATTCAAAAGGTCTATGGTAAGAAAAATAAATGTTTAGTCATATGCTGGGTTATGCAGAATGCTGATTAGCCAATAATACATGTGTATTTTACGAAACATTCTACTAATTCTAGAAACATTCTAGTGTTGCTGCACAGAGCAATTCCAGTTTTGCTGAGCTCCTGTTAACTAGAGGTGTGCAATGGCCCTGAAGGTGGTTTCACTGAAGTTCAGCTCCTCTGCATGCCCATTCTTGCAGACTTTAGTAGTTAGAGCCTCACCTCTGCTGAGTTTAGGAGCGTTACAGACCTGAAGTTACCTAGTAGAACCCTGATTAATGACCACCAGCACAGTTTTTCAGGAGAAGGTTTTGTGTGTCCACCAAGTCCTTCATAACGTTGGTTTTCAGCTGTATTTCTCCATATTATACAATGCCAATTTTTCTTTAATCTTCATGCAGGACAGTCAGATAACCCCATTCAACCAACTGGACCCACAACGCCAGTAACTTGTGACCGCAAATTGACTTTTGATGCCGTTGCTACCATGCGTGGAGAACTGCTGTTCTTTAAGGGCAGGTAACAGCAAAGAACTTCTGAGTTACTTCTTTGAACTGCAGTACTTAAAAGGAAACAATATTTCAGATCATTTAATTCCCATGAGACATGAGGGGAAACAGTAATTTAGAAATGTAGCGCTAACAATAAAAATCACATACAAAAGGAGGACCAAATTCTCTGACGATGGGTGCCTAGCTTTACCTAACATTTCTCTCAGGCATGACAAAATGCTTTAGCTGTTTCCAAAGTGGCTGCATCAAATGGTGAGATGGCTATAGGGCACCAACCATTGTACTGTAGTTTCTAAGGAATTCTAATTCTTTTCAATGGGAACTCTGACCCAGATTCTGCTATACGCAGCTCTGATCAGAGGAGAGGAACTTAAATGTTTGTGGTCTACTGGCTAAGGCTGGTGAAGGTAAGTCAGGACTGCCCCCTAGATTCTATTCCAACTACTCTGCCGCTGTAATCAGTGGAATGATAGGTTTGTTACCACTCTACATTCAGTTAAAAAGAGGGCAGCTGCAAACTCATGTTTTGCAATTGGTATGTTTATGTGACACACTGGGACACTCCTTTGTCATGACCCCACCACATTGTAGCTCATTGGCAGGGATAGAACCTGTGCCCTCCGGCACCAAAACTACTAAAAGATTCGCTCTAGTAGGTATCAGTCATAGCAGACTCTTTTCCTCACTGTGGATCAAACTCTAAAGGGAGACAGAATTAGACACACTTCACCTTTGTATTACATTTATGGCATGTGCAGGAACAGTTTTTAATATGCCAATTTTATTTAAACCAGGTATTTCTGGCGCAAGCATCCTCAGATGACAGAGGTCGACCTCAATTTCATTTCTTTATTCTGGCCAAATCTGCCATCTGGAATTCAAGCTGCTTATGAAAATGTTGAAAGGGATCAAGTTTTTCTTTTTAAAGGTAATGGAATCCAAAATGTGTTAGTTCTTCTGACATATGAATTTACTGGGAATACTTTGCTCCACAGAACGTGCAATTCTCCTTAGATGACACTGCATGAAACAACTCAAATGTTCAAATTACAAAAGCCCCCAAAATGTGTGAATAGCGAAATTAAAGGTCGCTTATCTATTTAATGTAAATGTTCTGAAAAGCAAGATATGAAAATGGCTTCACTTTTCTGTCAAATCCAGTTTTATCATAGGAAATAACATATGGCTATTAAGAAGAACTTTGACTAGATTCAAAATCTGCTGTGGACTAGATCACTAGCGGCCTTGAATTAATACACTAATGATCAGTATTAAGTCAAAGAACTAGCAGCTGTTTTGAAAAGCATTCAGCAGAGTATTGGTTAATTATTGATGACACATCCGAAGGTCTGCCAGGCACCTTTGGAACACAGGGAACAAAAGACCTCCAGAGATCTTAGAATCTAGGTGAAGACAGGACATACAGATGTGGGTAATTACTGGAGGTAGTTAAAAAATGAAAACCTATGTATGTGAAAAATTTAAAAACTGTTTCTCTTTGGAAGTGTTTAAGAGAGATCACTTTTGGTAAGCAAACATTTTAAGAAGCATTTCAATACTATTTGTGTTACAAATTTTGATAAGTTTCAGAGTAGCAGCCGTGTTAGTCTGTATTCGCAAAAAGAAAAGGAGGACTTGTGGCACCTTAGAGACTAACCAATTTATTAGAGCATAAGCTTTCGTGAGAGGAAGTGAGCTGTAGCTCACGAAAGCTTATGCTCTAATAAATTGGTTAGTCTCTAAGGTGCCACAAGTCCTCCTTTTCTTTTTGGAAATTTTGATAAGAATATCAAAAGGGATACAAAATTTTCCACCCAAAATGTTGCTAATGCTGACACTCGTTTGTGAAAAGTTTTGTTTTCATAAATAGGCCGTTTGTTGATGAAAATAACTGTCTGTTCAAAATAGTTCAACCAGCTCTAGTAACTATATACTGAAGTGGAGAGAGGGAGAGAGAGAAAAGAACAGGGTTATCTACATAAGATCACCTAATCATTTAGATAAGACATATGCTCTTATTAATAGTTAAATTTCTGTATATACATCTAACTATTTAGACATGTATACACCTCCATCACCAAAGTATCTGAACACAACCCAAGTATTGTTAATCTTCTGCATCCCAGTAAACAATTCTTGGTGGATTACTTAACAATTTGTAGAATTCAAGGAGTCTTCTCCCAAAATGTATAAAGTGTATAAGTGTACGGGAAGGGTTCTTCTTGGACTCATTGCTCCAAGGTCTAATTCAGAAATATGAAGGACATCTCCTCTGGGCTTTACACTATGTTTAAAATACAACGATCAGTGCCATTCCTTATTTTACTGGAAGTAAAGGGGAGAATGAAATCTCAGCTGTACATGTCTGTTGAAAATGAAGTTGCTTTGTTATCATCATTGTAATGAAAGTACTAAGCCAGAAGCCATGATCAGATGTTGTTTAGTATGAGCAGAAGCTGCTGGTGAAAACTTTAATTCTATTTTTTCTTCGCAGAGAACAAGTATTGGGTCCTCAGTGGGTATGACTTAGTGTATAACCGCCCAAAAAGCATCTATGACTTTGGCTTCCCAAAAAATGTTAAGAGAATTAATGCAGCTTTCAGTGATGAGAATACAGGGAAAACATACTTCTTTGTAAGTGACAAGTACTGGAGGTAAGATTTAATGTTCAACAGACTTAAGATATATTTCTCTCTTTAGGCTTGGAGGGTTAATATGGAAACATAAAATAGCTCCAGCAGCAGCGGAGAAGTAAGCCCTGGAGGGGTACTGGGGTGCCTGAGAGCAGTCCCCAGCCTGTGTCCCTGCCTGCTGGGGCACGCTGCACAGAGCTACCCCAGACTGAACCCCACAGAAGCCCAGACTGAACCGCTCTGGCCTGGGCTTCTGTTTCCAGCCCCCCACAGTTGCTGCTCCCTAAGGGCTCTGCCAGCCCCCGAGCTGGGTTCCCTGCCTGGGCAGCTCTTACCAGTTGCGAGCAGCCAGCACCCTGCACTGCCCAGCTCTGGCTTCCAGCCTCTGACCAGGCCCCAGGGCAGTGCCACGGAGGGGGCAGGGCCTTGAGGCAATTTTCTGTTTGGCCCACCTCAGCCCCTCCACTGGGAGCTGGTGCCACCCTTGCATAATATAACAGTAAACCCCTCAAAGATACAGAAGACTTTTAATTAATAAATTATATATCTGTTGAGCAGTTGACACTAAGACAAATATGATTTCAGAGTTACACATACAGGGCTTCTGCTTCCCCGTGCTGGAGCTCCACTTTCCCAGGAAACACTGATTGGCTAGGATGTGGTGGCCAAAGCTGTATATAGGCAAGAAGAGTTTTATTCCTTTGGGGCAGCCTTGCAAAACTGTCCAGCAAACTCACCAGCTCAGTCTCTAGCTTATCTTTACCACACATGCAGTTCCTGCCTGTCCCTGCCCATTCAGCCAAAACTCCTGTACACGTGCACACACACACTCCTGAGGTGAAAGCTCAATGGAAGTTTTGCCACTGAGTTCAATGGGGCCAGAATTTCCACCTCTAGACTCTCTCATATGCACGCAAACCTGAAAACATAATAGCAAGGATTTTAAGAGTTCAGTTAGTTTAGCTCATTCTTAATGGATTTTCTACCAAGAATAGACTCATTTATGTGTCAGGGTTTGTTTTCGACTTTTTAAATGTCATTTATTTACCATACATTATAAATATATTTCTTCTGTTCAGATACGATGAAAACAGTCGGTCCATGGATCAGGGTTATCCAAAGAAGATAATCAATGACTTCCGAGGAATTAGCAAAAAAATTGATGCTGCTTTCCAGCATGGTAGTAAGTAAAACAAACCTTTAAAAACAGTTTACTATGCTAGAATATTTGTGCTTCTCTAGGTTGAAGAAATCTTTTAAAAGACAATCATTATTCATATTTTCACTACTGTACTAAGATCAGAAATTAACACAAATGAATATGTAGGTACTGTCAATGTTATATTTTGCTTTATAGAAATATTTGTTGGAAAACATTTCACCTATAAAATATAACATTCAATTTATTTTTATTTCTAGGATATATCTATTTCTTCCAAGGAACAAGACAGTTCCAGTTTGATCCTAACATCAAGAGAGTTGTCAGTGTCATGAAAAGCAATAGCTGGTTTAATTGCTGATTAATTCCATTGATTTCCTTCTTGCGTGTTGCAATTGTTTTATATGCAGTGTTATTAATCTATTAATAGATCTTAAAAAATCAAAAAAATTGTACTGTTCTCTGGCCTGATCCTCTGGGAGTTCTGTCTGAATAACTACAGAATGTTATAGTACTGTCATGATGTAAATTATTGTATTATTATAGGCTGGACTTTCAATTACCCATAAAGTATATTATATTTGTCCTACCACTTCCTGTGTCTTGTGATCATTGCCACTTCTCAAGAGCTACACTCTGCTCCCAAGCACAAGCTGAGTAAATGGACTGTGCACAAGGAAATTACACGGAGTCTTAAGGTATAAAAATCTTCCCCCAACTCAAAAGCAGAGAATGGAGCAGCCACATTGCTCTAGGCTGCATTACCATCCATGGCCCACTGGAAAATTTCTGTGGAGCCAATATATCCCCTCTCTCATCAATCCATTAGTCATACTCAAACCTCTCCCCTTCCCAGCCCACCCAAGACCCAGATTTCTCTCCATGGCCATCTGCTGAGCTCTGCTTCTCTGAACTTTATAGCATCCTTTTTGTCCTACAGTGGAGCTGCATTACTCCTTCTACATTCAGGAAGATTTACAGCTCAGAATTAATTCCTAAGAGAATCCACATTTTAAAACTAGAAAACAAAATGGCAACATAACTGGAGAGCTTGATGCTGTATAGCCACCTACATATTACACATTCATCCATTCATTTTCCAGTTAAGGTGAAACAGAGATGTGCAAAGGCATGAAAGGGAGAACCAGTAGCTTAAACTTGATTCAGTTGGAGAGCATATCAGTGATGGGATTTAAGCACTGGACAGACATAAAGCAATAGGAGGAGAAGATTCCACAGAAAAGTCACAAAAGTAGCCAATTCAGGCAAACCAAGTGGCCCAGAGCCTAATTCTACAATACTGGGCTACAGAAGATGTTTCTGTGATATAGTTGCCCTCAAAACTGCATATGTAATTTTTAAAATGGGAGAGTAATGAATAACAGATGATGAATAAATAGTTAATATTCTTGTTTACATGCATACTTTTCTTTGCATGCACTATGAGTATTCATAAAAAGAGTAGCCGTTCCTCCTGGATAGGAGTGAAATCTTTCACAAGAACGCTAGCAAATAAATAACAAATGGTTGAAATTAGAGCTGACTGGAAAATAGGAGCTTTTTCCAAGTGCAAATTTCTTCTCTTTGTTTTGGTCAAAAAACTGTGAATTTGTAGCCAAAAGCCACTTTCTGTGAAAAATCGCTTTCCATTAAAAATGTTATGTAATTGAAAGGCCAGTTTTCCATTGAAAAATAGTTTAGATGGAAGTTTTCGACCCGCCTTAGTGAAAATGAACAGTCACTCAGCATTTGAGGGAACACTCACTGAATTTGCAGTATTTTACCAGTTCTACTTATAAACATAAGACATGTAGGAATTACTACACCAAATCAAAGTAGTGATTCATGTCTCATTTATGGAATAAGTTGCACATAAGATGAATTTCTTCCTAATTTCAGGCAGCTTGGGACTGCCATATGTCCTGAAGCATGAGGGCTATATTTTTTTAAAATACATTGTAAAAATGGATGTTCTTCTTCCTTTGAGAACAGTACTGTTAAGTGAGTAAAACATAGATTGGTTAAGCAGCTTTATTTACTCAGCTATCTATAGTATGTTTCTCAAGGATTTTTCGAGTTTCACATTAAAAGAATTCTCATAGATTTACATGTTTTCATTAATCAAAATAGAATTTAGAAATAAAAAAGAAATTACAGAAATCAAAACAAAGATAGTGATCTGCAAGTGTGTAAAAATATTAATGAATTAATTTAACATAGTATGTAAAAACTTATCAAACTGCAATAAATTAAAGCCCTTTATCACAAAGCTGTAAATTTATTTTAATCCTATTTCTCTCCTGTCTTGAGGAGTTGATTTAGGTCTAACTATGGATCCTTAATAGAGATCTTTATCAATTTGCAAATCAACAAATATTATAAAAAAATCTCATTAACGATTAAACCAAAAGTTATTTTAAAAACTCAGAAATGTAAACTGTTACTTGCTTACTAAAGTATCAACTCAGTTCAAAATTGCCTTACTTTCTGGATTTCAAACACAAATACCACACATTAACCCAAGTACATATTTAATGACTGATTTATCTTATACTATATTTTTCCATATTAATTTCCATCTTGTTTTATGCACCCTAATATTTTATTTAATTTTTTGGCCACTGCTTCACACTAAGAAGAGGATATTGAACTGCCAGTACTGCTGGCCAGGGATCAAATCCTGGCCTCACTGAAGTCAATAACAAAACTTCCACTGATTTTAGTAGAACCAGGATTTCAGAATCTATCTGTGTGTGGAATTATTTATTCCAATGCAGGATACTTTGTCAACAGTTAATTCTTTATGCTACTTTGTACTGATTCACAATTACTTTCATCTGCCACTTTGCTGCCTGTTTTTCTAGCATTGAAAAGTCCTTCTCACATGCCTGACAGTCTTTTCTAAGGTTTCAGAGTAACAGCCGTGTTAGTCTGTATTCGCAAAAAGAAAAGGAGTACTTGTGGCAGCTTAGAGACTAACCAATTTATTAGAGCATAAGCTTTCGTGAGCTACAGCTCACTTCCTCAGATGCATATCGTGGAAACTGCAGCAGGCTTTATATATACACAGAGAATATGAAACAATACCTCCTCCCACCCCACTGTCCTGCTGCAGGACAGTGGGGTGGGAGGAGGTATTGTTTCATATTCTCTGTGTATATATAAAGCCTGCTGCAGTTTCCACGATATGCATCTGAGGAAGTGAGCTGTAGCTCACGAAAGCTTATGCTCTAAGCTATTACCAGCAGGACAGTGGGGTGGGAGGAGGTATTGTTTCATATTCTCTGTGTATATATAAAGCCTGCTGCAGTTTCCACGATATGCATCTGAGGAAGTGAGCTGTAGCTCACGAAAGCTTATGCTCTAAGCTATTACCAGCAGGACAGTGGGGTGGGAGGAGGTATTGTTTCATATTCTCTGTGTATATATAAAGCCTGCTGCAGTTTCCACGATATGCATCTGAGGAAGTGAGCTGTAGCTCACGAAAGCTTATGCTCTAAGCTATTACCAGCAGGACAGTGGGGTGGGAGGAGGTATTGTTTCATATTCTCTGTGTATATATAAAGCCTGCTGCAGTTTCCACGATATGCATCTGAGGAAGTGAGCTGTAGCTCATGAAAGCTTATGCTCTAATAAATTGGTTAGTCTCTAAGGTGCCACAAGTACTCCTTTTCTTTTAGTCTTTTCTAAATAATTTTGTGCAAGTTCTACCAAATCACTAGCACACCCACCCTTTCCAGATCATTAATAAAGAAAACTCACGGGTCCTACTATGGAATTTCAGGCACCCCTCTGCTAACCTTTCCATGTTGAAAATTAACCATTTATTCTTACTCTTTGTTGTCTGTCTTAGTCAAATCTAACCCATGACAGTACTTTAACTCTCAGCCACTGACTACTTCAATAACTCAAAAAAAGAGGAGTTCTTGTGGCACCTTAGGGTATGTCTACACTACGGAATAAGGTCGAATTTATAGAAGTCGGTTTTTTAGAAATCGGTTTTATATATTCGTGTGTGTGTGTCCCCACAGAAAATGCTCTAAGTGCATTAAGTGCATTAACTCGGCGGAGCACTTCCACAGTACCGAGGCTAGAGTCGACTTCCGGAGCGTTGCACTGTGGGTAGCTATCCCACAGTTCCCGCAGTCTCCGCTGCCCATTGGAATTCTGGGTTGAGATCCCAATGCCTGATGGGGCTAAAACATTGTCGCGGGTGGTTCTGGGTACATATCGTCAGGCCCCCGTTCCCTCCCTCCCTCCGTGAAAGCAAGGGCAGACAATCATTTCGCGCCTTTTTTCCTGAGTTACCTGTGCAGACACCATACCACTGCAAGCATGGAGCCCACTCAGGTAACCGTCACCCTATGTCTCCTGGGTGCTGGCAGACGCGGTACGGCATTGCTACACAGTAGCAGCAACCCCTTGCCTTGTGGCAGCAGACGGTACAGTACGACTGGTAGCCGTCATCGTCATGTCCGAGGTGCTCCTGGCCACGTCGGCTGGGAGCGCCTGGGCAGACATGGGCGCAGGGACTAAATTTGGAGTGACTTGACCAGGTCATTCTCTTTAGTCCTGCAGTCAGTCCTATTGAACCGTCTTATGGTGAGCGGGCAGGCGATACGGACTGCTAGCAGTCGTACTGTACCATCTTCTGCCGAGCAGCCATGAGATGTGGATGGCATGCAGTCCTTCTGCACCATCTGCTGCCAGCCAAAGATGTAAAAGATAGATGGAGTGGATCAAAACAAGAAATAGACCAGATTTGTTTTGTACTCATTTGCCTCCTCCCCTGTCTAGGGGACTCATTCCTCTAGATCACACTGCAGTCACTCACAGAGAAGGTGCAGCGAGGTAAATCTAGCCACGTATCAATCAGAGGCCAGGCTAACCTCCTTGTTCCAATAACAACGATAACTTAGGTGCACCATTTCTTATTGGAACCCTCCATGCAGTCCTGCCTGAAATACTCCTTGATGTACAGGCACCCCCTTTGTTGATTTTAGCTCCCTGAAGCCAACCCTGTAAGCCGTGTCGTCAGTCGCCCCTCCCTCCATCAGAGCAACGGCAGACAATCGTTCCGCGCCTTTTTTCTGTGCAGATGCCATACCAAGGCAAGCATGGAGGCCGCTCAGCTCACTTTGGCAATTAGGAGCACATTAAACACCACACGCATTATCCAGCAGTATATGCAGCACCAGAACCTGGCAAAGTGATACCAGGCGAGGAGGCGACGTCAGCGCGGTCACGTGAGTGATCAGGACATGGACACAGATTTCTCTGAAAGCATGGGCCCTGCCAATGCATGCATCATGTTGCTAATGGGGCAGGTTCATGCTGTGGAACGCCGATTCTGGGCTCGGGAAACAAGTACAGACTGGTGGGACCGCATAGTGTTGCAGGTCTGGGACGATTCCCAGCGGCTGCGAAACTTTCGCATACGTAAGGGCACTTTCATGGAACTTTGTGACTTGCTTTCCCCTGCCCTGATGCGCATGAATACCAAGATGAGAGCAGCCCTCACAGTTGAGAAACGAGTGGTGATAGCCCTGTGGAAGCTTGCAACGCCAGACAGCTACCGGTCAGTTGGGAATCAACTTGGAGTGGGCAAATCTACTGTGGGGGCTGCTGTGATGCAAGTAGCCCACGCAATCAAAGATCTGCTGATATCAAGGGTAGTGATCCTGGGAAATGTGCAGGTCATAGTGGATGGCTTTGCTGCAATGGGATTCCCTAACTGTGGTGGGGCTATAGACGGAACCCATATCCCTATCTTGGCACCGGAGCACCAAGCCGCCGAGTACATAAACCGCAAGGGGTACTTTTCGATAGTGCTGCAAGCTCTGGTGGATCACAAGGGATGTTTCACCAACATCAACGTGGGATGGCCGGGAAAGGTGCATGATGCTCGCATCTTCAGGAACTCTGGTCTGTTTCAAAAGCTGCAGGAAGGGACTTTATTCCCAGACCAGAAAATAACTGTTGGGGATGTTGAAATGCCTATATGTATCCTTGGGGACCCAGCCTACCCCTTAATGCCATGGCTCATGAAGCCATACACAGGCAGCCTGGACAGTAGTCAGGAGCTGTTCAACTACAGGCTGAG
This sequence comes from Lepidochelys olivacea, assembly GCF_965140295.1. NCBI lineage: Eukaryota > Metazoa > Chordata > Testudines > Cheloniidae > Lepidochelys > Lepidochelys olivacea. Next base: position 34,677,342 of record NC_140411.1, on the reverse strand, counting down.
CAACTGCAGAATAGTGGTAGAATGTGCATTTGGATGTTTAAAGGCGCGCTGGCGCAGTTTACTGACTCGCTTAGACCTCAGCGAAACCAATATTCCCACTGTTATTACTGCTTGCTGTGTGCTCCACAATATCTGTGAGAGTAAGGGGGAGACGTTTATGGCGGGGTGGGAGGTTGAGGCAAATCGCCTGGCTGCTGGTTATGCACAGCCAGACACCAGGGCGGTTAGAAGAGCACAGGAGGGCACGGTACGCATCAGAGAAGCTTTGAAAACCAGTTTCATGACTGGCCAGGCTACGGTGTGAAAGTTCTGTTTGTTTCTCCTTGATGAAACCCCCCGCCCCTTGGTTCACTCTACTTCCCTGTAAGCTAACCACCCGCCTCTCCTCCCTTCAATCATCGCTTGCAGAGGCAATAAAGTCATTGTTGCTTCACATTCATGCATTCTTTATTCATTCATCACACAAATAGGGGGATGACTACCAAGGTAGCCCAGGAGGGGTGGTGGAGGAGGGAAGGAAAATGCCACACAGCACTTTAAGCACAGCACTTTAAAAGTTTACAACTTTAAAATTTATTGAATGACAGCCTTCTTTTTTTTGGGCAATCCTCTGTGGTGGAGTGGCTGGTTGGCCGGAGGCCCCCCCACCGCGTTCTTGGGCATCTGGGTGTGGAGGCTATGGAACTTGGGGAGGAGGGCGGTTGGTTACAGAGGGGCAGCAGTGGCAGTCTGTGCTCCAGCTGCCTTTGCTGCAGCTCAACCATACACTGGAGCATACTGGTTTGGTCCTGCAGCAGCCTCAGCATTGAATCCTGCCTCCTCTCATCACGCTGCTGCCACACTTGAGCTTCAGCCCTGTCTTCAGCCCGCCACTTACTCTCTTCAGCCCGCCACCTCTCCTCCCGGTCATTTTGTGCTTTCCTGCACTCTGACATTATTTGCCTCCATGCATTCGTCTGTGCTCTGTCAGTGTGGGAGGACAGCATGAGCTCGGAGAACATTTCATCACGAGTGCGTTTTTTTTTCTTTCTAAGCTTCACTAGCCTCTGGGAAGGAGAAGATCCTGTGATCATTGAAACACATGCAGCTGGTGGAGAAAAAAAAAGGGACAGCGGTATTTAAAAAGACACATTTTATAAAACAGTGGCTACACTCTTTCAGGGTAAACCTTGCTGTTAACATTACATACATAGCACATGTGCTTTCGTTACAAGGTCGCATTTTGCCTCCTCCCACCGCATGACTACCCCCTCAACCTTCCCCCCTCCCTGTGGCTAACAGCGGGGAACATTTCTGTTTAGCCACAGGCAAACAGCCCAGCAGGAATGGGCTCCTCTGAGTGTCCCCTGAAGAAAAGCACTCTATTTCAACCAGGTGACCATGAATTATATCTCACTCTCCTGAGGATAACACAGAGAGATAAAGAATGGATGTTGTTTGAATGCCAGCAAACATACACTGCAATGCTGTGTTCTACAATGTTTCCCGAGTACGTGTTACTGGCCTGGAGTGGTAAAGTGTCCTACCATGAAGGACGCAATAAGGCTGCCCTCCCCAGAAACCTTTTGCAAAGGCTTTAGGACTACATCTAGGAGAACCGCAAATGCCAGGGCAAAGTAATCCTTTCACATGCTTGCTTTTAAACCATGTATAGTATTTTAAAAGGTACACTCACCAGAGGTCCCTTCTCCACCTGCTGGGTCCAGGAGGCAGCCTTGGGTGGGTTTGGGGGGTACTGGCTCCAGGTCTAGGGTGAGAAACAGTTCCTGGCTGTCGGGAAAACCGGTTTCTCCGCTTGCTTGCTGTGAGCTATCTACAACCTCCTCATCATCATCATCTTCTTCGTCCCCAAAACCTGCTTCCGTATTGCCCCCATCTCCATTGAAGGAGTCAAACAACACGGCTGGGGTAGTGGTGGCTGAACCCCCTAAAATGGCATGCAGCTCATCATAGAAGCGGCATGTTTGGGGCTCTGACCCAGAGCGGCTGTTCGCCTCTCTGGTTTTCTGGTAGGCTTGCCTCAGCTCCTTAAGTTTCACGCGGCACTGCTTCGGGTCCCTGTTATGGCCTCTGTCCTTCATGCCCTGGGAGATTTTCACAAAGGTTTTGGCATTTCGAAAACTGGAACGGAGCTCTGATAGCACGGATTCCTCTCCCCAAACAGCGATCAGATCCCGTACCTCCCGTTCGGTCCATGCTGGAGCTCTTTTGCGATTCTGGGACTCCATCATGGTCACCTGTGCTGATGAGCTCTGCATGGTTACCTGCAGCTTGCCACGCTGGCCAAACAGGAAATGAGATTCAAAAGTTCGCGGTTCTTTTCCTGTCTACCCGGCCAGTGCATCTGAGTTGAGAGTGCTGTCCAGAGCGGTCATAATGGAGCACTCTGGGATAGCTCCCGGAGGCCAATACCATCGAATTGTGTCCACAGTACCCCAAATTCGAGCCGGCAACATCGATTTAAGCGCTAATCCACTTGTCAGGGGTGGAGTAAGGAAATCGATTTTAAGAGCCCTTTAAGTCGAAATAAAGGGCTTCATTGTGTGGACGGGTGCAGGTTTACATCGATTTAACGCTGCTAAATTCGACCTAAAGTCCTAGTGTAGACCAGGGCTTAGAGTCTCTGAGGTGCCCTCAGGACTCTTCTTTTTTTTTGCTGATACAGACTAACACAGATACCACTGAAACCTTTCAATAACTCAAGAGTCTCTTAGGAAGAATTTTGCCAAAAGTTTTGTGAAAGTTCAAATAAATTGTTTCAACCATTTCTCCAGAATCCAGTGTTTGTTGACTATACCCCAAAAATTCTAGTAGATTGGAGTGGCATGATTTTCTTTTGCAGAATTCATATTCATTTGTCCCTATCACATCAAGTTCATCTAGGTGTTTTTATATTTAATTGTTTTTTTAACTAATTTTCCTGATACTGAAGTAAGGTTCACTCACAGCATAGTCTGATTCTGGTCCTCTCTGGGCAGCCCCAGATGCAGGCAACATATTGGGGAGAAGTGTGTGCAGTGGCGTCTAGTTTTGATAGGGTGTTTTTGATTTTAGTTTCAGAGTAGCAGCCGTGTTCATCTGTATTCACAAAAAGAAAAGGAGTACTTGTGGCACCTTAGAGACTAACAAATTTATTTGAGCATAAGCTTTCATGAAGTGAGCTGTAGCTCACGAAAGCTTATGCTCAAATAAATTTGTTAGTCTCTAAGGTGCCACAAGTACTCCTTTTCTTTTTTCTATTTTAGTATACATGTTGTTACGTACCCAGATACTGGGACCACAGCGGGCTGGCACAAATTAGAGCACTGTTGCGGCAACTCTCACCTGCGCTGGGCCTGACACAAAGAATCAAGGAGCTATAACTCGTTGCCAGCTCACATTTCTACTTTTTGTCCTCTCCTAGCCCGTCATGGGGCATGGGGTAGAGGAGTCATCCCTTACTAGGTGCTCTCATAAGCTCCTGCCCTGCTTTTCTTGGGGCTCCCAGAGAATGGGAGGAAATCAGGCTGTGGAATTGCCGGAGATACTCTCTCTTCCCTCCCTTACCAATTTAACAGGCCACCAGTGGAGGAGTTGATGAGAAACCATAGTAGAGAGGAAACAGCAGCTTCTCAGATCACTCTCATCTCACACCAGGGCTGCTGTTAATGCTACAGGGGAGGAAGTGGGGGAAGTGATGCCCCTACCTCCTCCCTATAGCTACAGGGCTAATTCAAACCTTGACAGTAATCAGTTTTGAATACCTGCATAAAAGAGAGTTTTGAATACCTGTATAAACTTCAGCCAGAAGTTATGTGCTTGCTGCAGGAATCATTAATTCTATGGACTATGTTCTCCAGGAGGTCAGACTAGATGATCACAGTGGTCCCTTCTGGCCTTAAAATCTATTAATCTAATAAACACTTTCACTTATAAATAGAAAGCACAGCTGAAGAAACACAGCCTCCGTGAATAGTTAAAAATTCATTTTCTGATGAACATAGCTATCTTCAAGGGCAACAGTTCAAAGTTTTGAGGGCCTCAGGTTGAAAGTTACTGACCTAGCATAATGGACCCCCAATCTGAACTTGAGTCCTTAAGTGCCATCATAACATCAATTAATAATAATAGAGTAGGTTTTCACATTGAAGCTAAGTAACAATAGAAACCCCTCAGCAAACAATGTTATACAATGAAACTGGGATTGTGTCCATCATCCACCAACTTCCTCAGATGCTGGTTGAAAAAGGACAGTGAAGCAACAAACATGAAAACAAGTCTTTCCTCAGAATGACACAGCCAGACATGGAGGACATTTGTCTCTTATTTTGCAAATGACGAGCGCTATCTTGTCAGAGGCTCTGCAGATCCTGAGAAGTGCTGAACCCTCTCAGCTCCCATGGACACCAATGGGACTGGGAGCAGTTCAGCATCTTACAGGTTCAGGCTCTAATTTGTTACAGCTTGAACCGTCCTTTCTTCTAAATTACTCAGAGATAGTGTCCTGTGGTGAATGTGGTTAAAATGACGAACTAAGTTGTGAAACCATTTTGATTAAATGTAATAGATAGACGGACAGACAAACTACTTACGTGAGACCCAGCCTATGCTGCTACGCAATGTGGTCTCATTATTTCCTTGCACTCCCCCATCTATCTGCCTCTCTTATCCATCTGTCATCTCTTGTTTTATACTTAAATTATAAGCTCCTTGGGGCAGGGACTGTCTTTTTGTTCCGTGTTCACAAAGCACCTAGCACAATAGGGTCCATGACTAAGGCTCCTAGACACTATGATAAGTGGGCATTGCAAGTGGGCAATGGGAGGCTGATATAATGGGCCTACTGACAGCTCACATAACAAAAGAGAGATGATAGGAAGAGAGACAAGGTCGGTGAGGTAATATCTTTTATTGGACCAGCTTCAAAGGAAAGGGAGTGGGCACCTGACCAAAAGAGCCAATGGGAAGGCTAAAACTTTTTAAAATTGGAGGAAAAGCTTTCTCTTTGTGTTCTGTGGTTGTTCTCCAGAGAGAGGGAACAGAGCAAAGCCAGGGCTCTGTTTTTGCCAAGTATGGAAATTATTATATTATACCTAGAACTATCCAAATATGTAAGTAGAGTAGAAAATGTCTAGAAAGAAGCAATTAGGTTTATTTCTTTTATTTTCTGAAAGGCTTGTGGACTCCTCTGTGCTAACACCAGATGCTTTTGTTTTGCTTGTAACCTTTAAGCTGAACCTCAAGAGAGCTATCTTGATGCTTAATTTTTGTAATTGTTTCTTTTAAGATCTAGCAAAAAAACCAAGTTTCAGATGTATTTTCTTTGTTTTTGTTTTCAATAAAATTTACCTTTTTTAAGAACAGGATTGGATTTTTTGTGTCCTAAGAGGTTTGTGCATATGTTTTTTAATTAGCCGGTGGCAACAGCTGATTTCCTTTGTTTTCTTTCTCAGCTCTTCCCTAGAGAGGGGGTGAAAGGGCTTGAGAGTACCCCACAGGGAGGAATTCCCAAGTGTGCCTTCCTGGGTCCCAAGGGGTTTTTGCATTTCGGTGGTGGCAGCATTTACCAAGCCAAGGTCAGAGAAAGCTGTAACCTTGGGAGTTTAATACAAGCCTGGAGTGGCCAGTATTAATTTTTTAAAAAAGAAAAGGAGTACTTGTGGCACCTTAGAGACTAACAAATTTATTTGAGCATAAGCTTTCGTGAGCTACAGCTCACTTCATCGGATGCATTCAGTGGAAAATACAGTGGGGAGATTTATATACATAGAGAACATGAAACAATGGGTGTTACCATACACACTGTAACCAGAGTGATCACTTAAGGTGAGCAATTACCAGCAGGAGAGCGGGGGGGGGGAACCTTTTGTAGTGATAATCAAGGTGGGCCATTTCCAGCAGTTGACAAGAACGTCCGAGGAACAGTGGGGGGTGGGGGGAATAAACATGGGGAAATAGTTTTACTTCTGTGTAATGACCCATCCAATCCCAGTCTCTATTCAAGCCTAAATTAATTGTATCCAGTTTGCAAATTAATTCCAATTCAGCAGTCTCTCGTTGGAGTCTGTTTTTGAAGTATTTTTTGTTGAAGAATTGCAAATTTTAGGTCTGTAATCAAGTGACCAGAGAGATTGAAGTGTTGCCGGCACCCAGTGCCGAAAGGCAAAACAACAGCAGGGGTTCGTTACCCAGTGTGCTTCACTCAATAATCACAATGGAGTGGAGAAGCAGAAAAGTTTATTTGCAGCTGCAAACAAGGTACAGGGAGAATACAATCTCAAATCCTGCACACCAGAGCAGGTCATTACACACACTTTTATATTCCTTAATGCTACTGCACTACACATCAGCCAATTAACACTTTGCACAAATTCTCTGCCTTCCTTATATGGGTTACAACAATGTTTATTTCCTGCAACCTCTAACAAGCATTCCTAGCAACTTAAACAACCAGCACATTCTGTCTGGCCTTGTAGCTCTCTCTCCTATTACCTTTAACTTGGCGTCAGCAAACCTTACACTATAAGGCATTATCTGCGGCACTGCTATGGGTACCCGCATGGCCCCACAGTATGCCAACATTTTTATGGCTGACTTAGAACAACGCTTCCTCAGCTCTCGTTCCCTAATGCCCCTACTCTACTTGAGCTACATTGATGACATCTTCATTATCTGGACCCATGGAAAAGAAGCCCTTGAGGAATTCCACCATGATTTCAACAATTTCCATCCCACCATCAACCTCAGCCTTGTCCAGTCCACACAAGAGATCCACTTCCTGGACACTATGGTGCTAATAAGTGATGGTCACATAAACACCACCCTATACCGGAAACCTACTGACCGCTATTCCGACCTACATGCCTCCAGTTTTCATCAAGACCACACCACACGATCCATTGTCTACAGCCAAGCTCTACGATACAACCGCATTTGCTCCAACCCCTCAGACAGAGACAAACACCTACAAGATTTCTATCAAGCATTCTTACAACTACAATACCCACCTGCGCAAGTGAAGAAACAGACTGGCAGAGCCAGAAGAGTACCCAGAAGTCACCTACTACAGGACAGGCCCAACAAAGAAAATAACAGAACGCCACTAGCCATCACCTTCAGCCCCTCAACTAAAACCTCTCCAACGCATCATCAAGGATCTACAACCTATCCTGAAGGACGACCCATCACTCTCACAGATCTTGGGAGACAGGCCAGTCCTTGCTTAAAGACAGCCCCCCAACCTGAAGCAAATACTCCCCAGCAACCACACACCACACAACAAAAACACTAACCCAGGCACCTATCGTTGCAACAAAGCCCGTTGTCAACTGTGTCCACATATCTATTCGGGGACACCATCATAGGGCCTAATCACATCAGCCACACTATCAGAGGCTCGTTCACCTGCACATCTACCAATGTGATATATGCCATCATGTGCCAGCAATGCCCCTCTGCCATGTAATGCCCCTCTGCCATTGGTCAAACTGGACAGTCTCTACATAAAAGAATAAATGGACACAAATCAGACATCAAGAATTATAACATTCATAAACCAGCCGGAGAACACTTCAATCTCTCTGGTCACGTGATTACAGACATGAAAGTTGCAATTCTTCAACAAAAAATACTTCAAAAACAGACTCCAACGAGAGACTGCTGAATTGGAATTAATTTGCAAACTGGATACAATTAATTTAGGCTTGAATAGAGACTGGGATTGGATGGGTCATTACACAAAGTAAAACTATTTCCCCATGTTTATTCCCCCCACCCCCCACTGTTCCTCGGACATTCTTGTCAACTGCTGGAAATGGCCCACCTTGATTATCACTACAAAAGGTCCCCCCCCCGCTCTCCTGCTGGTAATTGCTCACCTTAAGTGATCACTCTGGTTACAGTGTGTATGGTAACACCCATTGTTTCATGTTCTCTATGTATATAAATCTCCCCACTGTATTTTCCACTGAATGCATCCGGTGAAGTGAGCTGTAGCTCACGAAAGCTTATGCTCAAATAAATTTGTTAGTCTCTAAGGTGCCACAAGTCCTCCTTTTCTTTTTGAGAATACAGACTAACACGGCTGCTACTCTGAAACCTATTAATTTTTAGAATCCTTGTGGGCCCCCACCTTCTGCACTCGAAGTGTCAGAGTGGGGAATCAGCCTTGAAACATGGTCAAACCAATGGGCTAGGAAAATTCTCTTTGTAGCAGCTTTCTAAATGGATATGAGTGGGGCAAGATCACATTTGTTAAGACCTAAGAAGAGCAGGATGTTGCAATAATCAAGGCATAGATGACCAGAGCTTGGATGGGAATGTTAGCTGTGTGGATGTTCAAATCCCTGTTCCAATAAATATTTATACAAAGTGGAACAGCTTCAATAGGACAAATTGAGTCTCACCTGCCAATAGCCCAGTTGTTAAAGCACTCAGCTGGGAACTGAGACACCTAGGTTCAAGCTCTTGGTTTGAATCAGACAAATTGGAAACTTGGACCTGGACTTCCTATAAGCAAAGTAAATGGCTTAACCACCCAGCTATTCATGGGAAGGGGGAGGGGGGGTTCTCTCTTTGCAAGTAGGATCAAAACTGGTCTGTTACAGCAAAACGATTCCATTTTGATGAATCTTCATTTTAGATTAAAACCTTGAATAAAAAATTTCACAATCACCTCCAGTATTTACTGTCTTCAAATGGTTGCACAATCAGATGGTATTAGTTAACTTGTATTGTGTCACTCCATCTTGTGTTATATGATATCTGTTGCTAATTAAAGCCTTTTAAACCGTGAGTCATTCTACAGCAGACTTTATGAAACACCCTATTAACCATATAAACTGACAAGCCTGAAAGACACATATACCGAAAGTAGTGCCTGACTCTTGCTACGCTAAGGCAGAAATGAGGATAAGAATGAAGAGCCTTCCATTTTCACTGTTTCTATATGTGGCATTTTCTTATGCTTTTCCTGTGCTTCCAGAAAAAAACAATGAGGGAGAAAATATGCAGCTTGTACAGGTAACTTCATTTTCTGAATCTAAGATGTGCTGAGCCATTTCCTTTTAGATTTTAAAGCAGCTGCATGTTTGAATTGGTCAAGACATTGTTATCCCATGACAATTCCCTACCCAACCATGCACAGCTCTCGTAAGCACACTTTGCTAAAACAGATAAAAATAAGTAGGAATTGTCAAGTGATTAAAAAAATGGAAAGTGTGGTCTGTTTCTATTTAGCCAGATTCCTAAGACAAATAGCTGCTGGAGCACATGGAAATTGAGGATGAAAGCATAGTGTACGAATAATAGTGGTCCTAAGGTAATTTTTTTAAGATCTAAAAAAAAGGTTGTGGAATTCATTCATTTATTTATGTATTTCTTGTCAGGAGTATCTAGAGAAATTTTATGAGCTTCAACCAGATCCAGAGCATCTAGCATGGAGAAGGAGCACTAGCCCCATGGTTGAAAAGATCCAAAAAATGCAAGAATTTTTTGGATTGGAAGTGACCGGGAAGCCAGATCCTGAGACTTTGGAAGTGATGCAGAAGCCCAGGTGTGGAGTTCCTGATGTCGGACAGTATGGTTTCATTCTCCCAGGATGGAAAAAAACCAAATTGACATACAGGTAATATCTATGTAATTTTTTCTTGTGTTTAAAATGTGGTTCTCATCTGAAAAGGAGCTCAAAAGTTATCTTGTGGACATCCTTATTTATTTTCTTTTAAAAAGCACTCCTAGCAAGTGTGCTCGGTTAACACAAACAAAAATTTGTCAGTTTTTCCCTGCCAGTCATGCAAATATACCCTGGGCTCTGGGAGTCTAGCTGGGTACTTTACCTCTCTGACATAATTTCTAGTCAAGATTCTGTAGGCCAACCATGAGTCTCACTTATGTTCGTTACACCCCTGTTGTCTTCAAATGATGTCATCAATGGCAACTTAATGTGTCTCCAGAGTCAGTCGATATGACTTTCAGTGTGCCCAAGGAGAAGATCTGTTGAACAGCAGCCATTTTGTCAGGGTATTATTTAAGAGGACAGATATATATGATAGAACATTGGTATTATAAATATTAGAGATGGAAAAGACGAGTTCTTGCATTCCTGGCACACAGAAACCAAAGTGAGTTTTGAATGCTCAAGGATCATCGGTCAGGCCTCCTTTTGTATCTTCTAGTACAATATGCTATCATTGCTGGATAAACTCTCTAGATAAACCATAAGTATTATTATTGCAGCATATGCATTTGTTTCTTTATTCCTACAGAATTGTGAACTACACTCCAGATATGACACAAACTGATGTGGATAAAGCAATCCAGAAGGCATTTAAAGTGTGGAGCACTGTGTCCCCACTGACTTTCACTCGGATTTATAAAGGGATAGCAGATATAATGATTGCTTTTGGGACTGGAGGTACTGTAATAATTGTATGGAACTTGTAAGATGAATTTATATTGTTGTCTACAGCAATGATATGGAACTCTAATTTTTTTTCAACAAATTCCTGTTTAGCTCATGGTCACTGTCCCCGTTATTTTGATGGACCCCTTGGTGTTCTTGGCCATGCTTTTCCACCTGGCAATGGTATTGGAGGGGATGTCCACTTTGATGAAGATGAACACTGGACAGAAGGCTCTGCTGGTAGGTCCAGATCTCCTGTACTATGTGTTAATGATATCTTGATGTTGTTTAGAGGAAGGAATGCCCTGAGATAAAGGACCCTTTTGTAGTACAATGTTAATGTTAAAAATAATTAGGATATTAAAGATCATCTTCAAATGTCTTTCACAGTCTTGCTTGAAAAAAGATTGTAGAGGAAGAGTACATACTTCTCCTGAGCAACCTGGTTTGTTTAGATTCAGGTATCCACAGTGCCTGACTGAAGATATACAAATTTGGCCTTGTCTATACTATAGGATGGAACCAGTGGTAAATGTACCAAATGGCACAGCACTGTCTGAAGCACCAGCAGTATAGTGTGTCCTTGTTAATGCTGTAGCAATAGGGCTATTGCAGTTTTGCCCCATGTCCACACTAGAGCTGTAGTACACTTCTGCAGTACCTCTCACACAGTTTCCAGCACAGCTCCCTCAAGTGGTGGTTTGTGGGATATTTCAAAAAGCTTTTTGGAATTCCCTGGGGAACCATAGGAAATTGTGAAAGAGGTCAAACTCCCAGAATCCTCTGGAGGAACTCACATTAATCCTCCGGTTCCAATACAATTTCCTAGTCCTTTTCTTATGTTCCACACTGGCAGAGGAAGGACTTGAATCCAGGTCTCTCAAATCTAAGGTAAGTGTCCAAACCACTGGGCTATTGAATATTCAAGGATGGCCCACTCCACTCTCTTTTCCCTCTCTCTCTTCTTCCATTCCTTCCCCCCAGTGAAAAGTTTCAGAAAGTCTTGGTTTCATTCCTCAATGGAACAAAAAGAAATGTCCAAACCTCATATTTTGTTTGCAAAATGGAATTATTGTTTTCTAGCCAGCCATACTCAGGAGATCTAGGTTCAATTCACTGCTCTGCCACAGACTTGTGATATTGGCAAGTCACTTGACAACTCTGGACCTCAGTTTTTTGTCTTTGAAGGAGAGATAATAATTCTTCCTTGCCTTACAAGGGGTTTGTGAAGCTAAATCTATTAATGTCTGTGAGGCGCTCAGATACTACACTGATAACTATAAAGTATCAAGATAACTATCTGAGCTAATCTAATTTCTCCTGTTTGTTGAGCTGACATTAAATCAGGGCTACCTTTGTCTGATGAGTTTTATTAGGGGATATTTTAAATAAACCATAGACCTAGAAAAAAATCTATTTATAAAAGGGAAAACGTCCAGTCAGCACTATTTTTTTTTTATATTTCCTGCCCAAACTGTGTATACCATGTGTGCAAGGAAGAAAGTCCCATAGAACAACAATTCAGTGCCTCAGGCATAAATATGAGTATTCTTCTTGTTCTAGCCCTCCTGCTCTTGATAGGTCTGAATCACCAGACAGTCAGGGGTAGGTAAACTGGAAAGCCTTTCCTGGCAATTCATCAAAACTGCTCTCATGCTCGCCTCTAGCTAACTACTCACTCAGCTCACCTAGTTTCAACAACAACAGGAAAGAGCCAAACAGGCACTCCTTTCTTGACTCTGGAAGAACATCACCTTCAGGGCTCAAATTCTCATATACGATTTCCTGGAGCCCCCTACACTCCTCCCATTCAGGGCTCCAGGTTTCAGCTGCGGGGTGGGGGAGTCTCAGGGCTATAGCCCTATGGGGCACGCTGGGACTTGGGGCTTCAGCCCCTTGGGTTGCACCAGGGCTCGCTCCACAGGTTTGAAAATATTTGCTGGAGCTCCACTCTGGACAGCTCTAGCTGAATTTAAGCCCTGACCACCTTGTTTATATAACGTTTCATGCTATATCCCACCACCAGTGGTTTGAGGTATAGTCTGTGATGGCTGTAGAACCACTAAGATCCTCTGTAGCACTTGTGTGTTGAGCAGTCAGCTGGACTTCTCAGTTGCAGTCCTGTAGACAAAAATACATCTAAACTGTCTTGCACCTATGCTTTTTTTAGGGTTCAACTTGTTTCTTGTCGCTGCCCACGAGTTTGGCCACGCATTGGGTCTCTCACATTCCACTGACCGTGGAGCCTTGATGTTCCCAAATTATGCCTACATCAACCCCACTGAATTCCCACTGTCCCCGGATGACATTAGTGGCATACAGGCCATTTACGGTGAGTAGAATCCATCTCCTCAAAAAATCAGAAACAAACAATATCTCAGACAAAGTGAAATAATTTTTAACTAATTATATTTCAATATTGTCCTCTTGTGTGTGAAATACATGACTATCCCACACATTTTGGTACATTCTTTTTAAACTGCTTTCCCTAGGACCCTCACCTAACACCCCGGATAAGCCAGCCAGACCCGCATCACCTAAAACCTGTGACCCTATGGTGTCTTTCGATGCTATCACTACACTGCGCAGAGAAGTCATGTTTTTTAAAGACAGGTAAACCCAGTCCCTCTTCAATTGACATTAACCTTTGTTTGGACATTTCTTTTACGTTATTTCTTAATGACTGAATGCAACAACATACTCCAGTGATAAGCACCATAGAAAGAAAGAAAGAAAGAAAGAAAGAAAGAAAGAAAGAAAGAAAGAAAGAAAGAAAGAAAGAAAGAAAGAAAGAAAGAAAGAAAGAAAGAAAGAAAGATTTCAAAATTAATTACCCACAGAAATAAGAGATGTTTTATTGTTAACAGTGAAGCTATTTACAAACTCGCCTACATTTATACTAGATGTCAAGTGAGTCCTCTGGCAAGAGTTGCCTTGTCTTTCCCAGAAAATATCTCAGGTCCAGCAAAGGTCTATGATTCATTCCAAAATAAGCAGATGGTCAGATTGAGTTGTGAGATAAGTAAATGCTACCATCATTTGCAAAGGAATGGTTATGTTCTGTAATACCTCTTGGGGCCAAATTCAGTTCTCAGTTATACCTGTACAAGCCCACAATCAGTGGGAACTCATAAGTTAGCAGATCAGAATCAGACTCATTATTTTGTGTATCCTGGATCCTCTAGCTGATTCTTTCATGTGTTAGACTGTGGCACAGAAACTACCTAATCCCTCATCTAGCCCTAATTTATATTCTTAGTCAGTCAACAGCAAGGGTGGACTGGTCAGTCACCAAAAGGGGTTTCTACAAGTAGCTGATATATTTGGATATTTGACTGCAGCAAGTGACAGAATTTTCTTTCCCAGTATGTCCAATGTTTTACTTTCTAGCATGGTGAAATCATTGACTGATTAATAGAATGCACATGGTATCCTGCTAGATTCCCTTGACAAGAAAGAGGTTATACGTCCCATCACTGTTTACAGTCTTATGAATATACAGAAATGTACATGGGTTTATTATTTACTGTGAAAATTGTATCATATTTAAATCAGGCACATATGGAGAGTTTATCCTGATAATTCAGAAGTTGAACTTGAATTAATTTCTACATTCTGGCCTTTTCTCCCATCTGGTATTCAAGCTGCTTATGAAAATATTAAAGATCAGATTCTATTTTTCAAAGGTAAAATATGTATGATTTTCTCTAAATTCTTCTTACGTGTAATTTTTGGGAGGAAATTGGAGGAAAGCACGGGGTGTGTAGTGCTTCAATGTGAGTAATACCTATGCCAATGGGAGGATTTTCCCACTGGTGTAGGTAATCCACCTTCCCAAGAGGCCATAGGTAGGTTGATGGAAGAATTCTTCTGTTGACCAAGTGGCTTTCTTCACGGGGGGAGCGAGGGAGTAGCAGGGAGAGGTAAGATTGGTATAGCTACATCTCTCAGTGGTGTGGATGTCTCACACCCCGAGAGACATATTTACACCAGTGTAATTCCCTGTATAGACCTGGCCTGGATAAAATGAACAATTACAGGAAATTTCACCTAGTTTTCCTTATATGTGATTTCCTGAATTCTGCTACTGTGCAGGCCCATGTGTTACTTCCACTAAGCAAATGCACTTGTGTTTGTTTGGCTTGTCAAAAACCACAGGTGAAACATTACAAATCTTGTTGTTGTTTTTAACAGGAAATAATTTCTGGGTTATCAGTGGGTACCAGGTGCTCCCTGGTTATCCTAAGAACATCAACACATTGGGTTTCCCAAGGAGTGTTAAGAAAATTGATGCAGCCGTTTCTAATAAAAACACAGGAACAACAGACTTTTTTGTAGGTGACAAGTATTGGAGGTAAGATCAATGGCTAAATTTTTTTCTTTCTGGTTGACTTCCGTGCAACCTTCATGTGTGCATTTAAATATAAGATTTTCCCTTTAAATATTTAGACAGCTAGGACACTTTATTAAGGAATATATTTTAATTTTCAAGGAAAGTATTTGTTTAAATGACTCCTGAACTGAGAAAAGAATATACCTTTGCTTCTCTTTCAAAGACCGGTTTAACAGGACTGTTAATACAGTACTCTGCATGTAGATTTCTTTTGGTGCACTGTATAAGACAATAAGAGTATTCAAGGAAAATGGTAGATGCCTCAACACTTGGGACTTTTACAAATAAAGTGGACAAAAAACTAGAAAATGTGCTGTACAAAGCAATTATCTGTTGGCAGGGAGATGGACTGGATGATCCAACCGGACTTTACCTACTCTAACTTCTGTACAAATAACAGTACATTGACTCACAGTGTCGGCTTATGTCTATACCATGAGCTGAAGGTGCAATTCCCCTGCTCACGTACGCAGATTCATGGTTAGCGCTTGTTGAACGAGCATGAGTATAAATAGCTGTGTAGTCACAGTAGTATGGTAGGTGCAGCAGAAGCATGGCTTAGCCATGGCCAAACCGTGCTCACCTAATTCACAGGAGTGCCTTTTAGCACGAAATACCAGAGAAATAAGAAACAGGCAGATAAGACAGATAATAAACTAGACATGTGAGTGGCCCATTATGCAGAGTTGGTCACTATTCAGAGGTCCCTGCAATAAGTAAGGAGCATGGATGAGTCAAAGAAGCTTTATCATCATTGTGTATTTCCTTAGTCTGATGAGTCAAGTCAGCCACACAATGTTTGCTGAATTTACAGTTGTCTGTGGTTTCCTATCATTTGTATTTACTGGTTTTGGAAAAAACCCTTGCAATAACATATGCTGCTGTTCTACTGACCTGGTGACAGGGCAAAGGAACATTAGCTGCCCACATAAAAGCTACCATACAGAGTTTTAAAATGTACTATTAATACAGTAATTATTTCAGAACCACAGCCTTCCTCCAAAAATGTCTTATATCCAAAGACAAAACAAATTATTTTCTTTTTGTTTCAGCAGGGAGTGTTCCTAGTTCTTTCTGAACAAAGAACCATTTAGTTCCTCCTTTCACCCGCTAAAGTAAACCCAGTATTATATTAACTGTCCTTCACACCAAGGAGAACTGGGTCCATCAGAACTGACCTTAATTTGACTAGATGGATCATCAAAGAGTGATAAGCCAGTTCCCCCTCTCTCCTCTAAATTTCAAAGCTGAGTATGCTTCCAGGTTACAAGCTATGGACAAAGCTTAAATGCCAAACTTTGTGCCTCCATATGGTAATACATAAATTCACAGCTTTTAGGGCCAGAACAGATCATTAGATCATCTTGTCTCACCTCCTGTATAACACAAGTCATTACATTTCATGCATTTACCCCTGCATTTAGATCAGTAACTTGTGTTTAACTAAAATGCATCTTCTAGAAAGTCATCCAGTCTTGACTTGAAGAGATGGAATATCCACCACTTCTGTTGGCAGTTTGTTTCAATGGCTAATCACCCTCACTGTTAAAAACTTGTGCCTTGGTTTTTTTTAATTTGAATTCGCTTTTCTTCAGCTCCCAGCTAGACACTTCCAGCTCTGCCCCTCAAAGAGTTTGCTCCCATATTAAACACGAGGCCACACTCCTGCAAAGAGTAGATAGGCTCATAGGTTTTAAGGTTAGAAGAGTCCACTGTGATCATGTAGTCTTGAGTTGCTGCATGTGCTTAACTTTGTGCAATGTGGGTAGCCTAATGAAGTCAATTGGTCTACTCACAGTGAATAAAGTTAATCACGTGCTTAAATCTTTGCAGGATTAGGGCTTAAATTCTTGCAAATCCATTCTACCCTGTTATATCATTCAGGTATGAGGAAAGCAGTCAATCCATGGAAAAGGGCTATCCAAGACAGGTAACAGATGATTTTCCAGGAATTGGCAAGAAAGTTGATGCTGTTTTCCAGCATAAAGGTAAGTGGAATGAACTTTAAAGTAAGCAGAATATTTGCACTGTTGTAAATTTCAGGAGGATTAAAAATATTATTAGTCATTATTATATTAGTCACATTATATGCCATTATTATTATTACCTTGCTAAGAGCAGAAAGTAACAAGAGGTTTTCTGTGCATATGGAAGATGGAATTTTGCTATTGTCTCCAGCATTATTTGTTAAAATAGAGCTACAAATGACTTGTACAATCTAATCATACCACTTACTTTTATTTCTAGGATTCTTCTACTTTTTCCGTGGATCAAAGCAATGGGAGTTTGACCCTAATGCTAAGAGAGTTATTCGTGTGATGAAGAGCAATATCTGGTTTAACTGTTAATATGAAACATTATTATATGCAACCTAAGAAAAGAAAGACTAGCTAGCTAGCTTTCTATAAAATCGCACATCACTGTGATATCAAAGAACCTAGTATATTGGAAAGGCAACAGGGCTGTTTTTTCATGAATGTCTACATTTTTTAATTCTCAGTATTGTTCATATTCATTGTATGTCCAATGGTCAAAGTAGAGCTACAGTCTTCGATTTCTTTTCATAACAAAGTATAACATATTCATGTGTGTTTTATACTCTGAATGGACTTCCCACTATTTTGGCAATAAAGTGTTTTATGCTTGGTATTAACTGCTGTTTGCTTCATCTGTTTATGACACTTCACATTTCTAAAACAGAAAAGGTCTGAAGGACTTGACACAAATATGCTGAATATATTTTTAAATTATATATCCCCATCTTTTCATTTTTTCCTTCACAACACCTCCAATCTCCAAGTCATTTGTAGCTCCGTTTTAACGAATAATAATTCTGTCCACATTGCCAAATCTGTCATTCAGGCCCTTATTGTCTTGTGTCTTAACTTTCTCATCATCTCCTCTTTGGCCTTGATTGCTTCAACCTTCACCCTCAAATCAATTCAGAATCACTCTCCTTGCTTGTTGCTTCAACCATGTCACCCCTCTCTCTTGCATCAAGTATAATCTTCTTGGAACATTATGTCCATTCATAATTTAACCCTGTTCTGTTCAGTCAATCCATTATCTTACCATGGGTAAATCTTTGTGCCACCAACAATGACAGCCTTTCCCACCCATTAGTCTACTTCTAACTTGAGTACCTGTGTGCTTTATCTCATGCTGCTCCTTGTGCATGGAACAAACTCCCCACAAAAATCCATAAAGTCGCTACCTTATCCTCCCTTCATATGTTTCCTTCAGACACCCTTATGCAATAATGCCTATAGAACACCTCGTCAGCAAGTTATATTGTGCACTAATCTATGTGAAAACATGCTTGCACTGTATTGGTTTGTCCTCCTTCCCCCTCTTTGTCATCTTTGTTTCAGTCGCATATTGCATCTTTGGAATAAGGAGTTTCTTTTTACTACATGTGTGCACAGTGCTGAGTGCAGTGGGACCCTGATCCCTACCTGGGACCTCATGGCCCTACTGTAAATATAATAAAATAATAATAATAAAAAGTATAATAATAATATAATATTGAGATGAAAGTGTGACTACTCCATTCCCATTGACCTGTTTGCTATCAGGGAATCTGAACCAATATGGGGCCAATCAGGGCTTCAACAGTTCTTTCCATTGTTCTGTGTAGCTCCGTAGAATTTAATACTTCTCTTCTTGTTCTAGTCTCACTGAAGCCAATGGAGTGACACTGAATTACACGATTGGCCAATTGCATCTAAAAATGAGATAAAAATTCAACAAACCCTAGAGTCTGGTGCACCCGAGAGTACCCTGGGGCAATATGTCAGGTCAGATATTTCAGTTTTGTGACTGTGAACATGTAAATTCAAGAACAAAAGAAACACAGCTAGAACTATGCTGGTTAGGTGCCGGCCCCTAATGCAGTTTAAACTAGAAGTTGCTTGAAGTAGAAAATATTTGCTAGCCACCCTCAATTTTGTGGGAGAGAAAACTTGTTGGGGCTGCCAGCTTCCCAGACTATGAAATGGGCACTGCTTGGCAGGAGGTCATTGTAGCCTTTCATTCTCATTGTCCAATGATGCAACTCTCTGAAGGTACCCTTTTTTATTATTGTACACCCAGGTTGATGCTGACAGACTGTAGTGGAGCTTGGTGGGATATATAAAATGACTCAACTGACTCCCTGTTTTGACTCATCTCTATCACAATTTCAGTAAAGGGTGTCTAGAGGACACAGCTTCATGGCATGTTTACAGAAGCTGCCAAGTCAGTCAACACCCCAACTTACAAATAGAGGCAAGGCTATTGTCTGACACTGTATTCTGCCTTGGCTGTTTAATAAAACAATGTTTTTTTACCTGCAATAAAAGTTTAAACATTAAGCTAGAAAAGAAATTATTCCACATCCCACAGAATGTAGGTGAGGTTCCCATCTCTTCAGGTAAAAGCACAAATAATTGTAATAAATCTGTACCCCAGTCCATTCCCAGTTGAAACATTTTTTGGTTACCTGAATAAATCCTTTGTCTGAATGAGAATTTATGTTCAATAGTAACATACTTATTCCCTACGTTTCCTGACATGCAGGTATTTTCATTCTGTTCAAGACAAACATATGGAATATGTTCACAGCTTATTAGGAAAGGAAAAGATAATTGGGTGTCCTTTTTTTCTTCTTCTTTATCATATATAAAGAAGTCCTGCAACTTCCTCCCAATATTCAAAAAGGGCTTGATTTTTACCTTAGAGATATCAGTATTATCAGATCGTGTCTTTCCTGTTTGATGCTGGATGTTTCCTTGGAGGACTAGAAAAATGGAATGGGAGCTTCATCAGCCCTTTACTTAAAAGGAAGGGGAGTGAGTCTTTACCAAGGACCTTTCCTCCCAACTCTTTGTTGGGCACTACAGCTAAATAATTGTTTAAAAAAATCTAAATCATCTGACTCAAAGTCCCAGATATTCTCAATTGCTTAGGTTTTGGCAGCTCGTCACAGCTCATATCCACTGTAATCCCTAGGTCCTTTTCTGTAAAACTGCTGCCTAGCCAATCAGTCCCCAGCCTGTAGCGGTGCATGGGATTCCTCCGTCCTAAGTGCAGGACTCTACACTTGCCCTTGTTGAACCTCATCAGATTTCTTTTGGCCCAATTATCCAATTTGTCTAAGTCACTCTGGACCCTATTCCTACCCTCCAGCATATCTACCTCTTCCCCCCAGTTTAGTGTCATGTGTGAACTTGCTGAGAGTGCAATCCATCCCACCATCCAGATCATTAATACGGATATGGAACAAAACTGGCCCCAGTACTGACCCCTGGGGTACTCTGCTTCATACCAAAATATCACCTTTTGTTACTTTTGTTTGCTTACATCCTGAAGTCCTTAATAGACACAATTTCCTTTGATTTCACTGTGTGTGAACTACAGGATTGGGCCCTAAATTATAGCAGAAATATCTGTGACAATGCTAAGCACCATTTTGAAAGTGTAATTCCATATACTTAAGGCAAAATACTGCAGTTGCATGCTTGCTTACACATGCTGGGGCTGGCTTTAATTTTGGATTCTAAGAGCAAAACTGAACATTTGCACAATTGGGAATTTCTTTACGTTTTCCTGATTTTGCAGTCAATTTGTTCAAACTCACTGATTTCAATGGGAGCTTTGACTGAGTAAGAACTATGGGGTGATGTCCTCATTTAAAAGAAACTTGTGACAAGAAATGTCTCATTTCCTATGGTGTGTTCAAAGGGATCACAGTGCATTAATAGCTGATTGGCTACTGCTTCTGTGCAAGTAATTGCCTCTTTGACACCAACTTTCCCATGGTAACATGAACCCCATAAAGTTGTGTTTGTGTGCACAGTGGACATTTACCATCACATTACTCCACACTTCATTTTAATTTCTACTGAAGCTTAGTTGTTTTTTTGTCCCTTCCCCACATATCTACTTTATACAAACAGGAAAATGTCACCACCACAATTTGTTGTTCCAGTACATATGCAATAACTTCTCGCCCAGGCCATAACTTCATGCGCACTGTGGTTAATTTTCCCAATAGAAAAGGAAACTGCAAGCTTTGCATTTAAGCAATCAGAACAAAGAAGCCCTTAACCAGTTCAGTGTGTTAACTCCTTGATTCCCAAATCCTCAGTATAGCCAGAACCACATCTAAGAAGACAGCTAAAATTCAGTACAGTACAGCTAATTTCATCATACCTTTTGCATAAAGTTAAAGCAATAAATAACAGAGGGAGGGAGACATGAAAAGGAGTAAGCAAGGGGGAAAGGTAAGATCTGAAAAGACACGGTGAGTGAATGAGGTAGAGGTTGTCTCTCTTTGTTTACTGGGCACCTTCAAAAATGTGACATTTATATCAGCACTCAAGGAACATTTCCTCAGAGGAAACATCTCCAACTGCCAGTCTTCTTCTTCAGATGCTCCAGCAGTGCCTGTTCTCCATCAGCATTTTAGATTATTTCCAGTCAGGATTCAGACCTGGCACACATCTGTCAGATTACATAGCTGAACACTCTTCTCACGGCTAGGGAACATGTCCAACAGGGCTCTTAGACCAGGGAGAGAGGTTACGGACTATTATACCGTCAATAACTGATGATTCTTTGCTTTACATCTTCTCAGTGAGCATGTACAATCCTGTGTCTCTCCCCAGAAACCCCAGCGTCTGGATGAAACTGGAATGCAGGTAATATAAGAGTTGGCGCAGGTTCAGCTCAAACAACACAAGCATAATGTTGGTAAGAAGGAAAAAACATTTTGAGGAAGCTGTGACTGAGAAAACCTCTGCCTGTGAGTGTACTTCCCCACTGGTTGCCATGATACTGGCCAGATTAGTATTCAGTCCTTATGGGCTCTTCACTGCCCTTGGGTATCCACAAAAAACAAAAACATCTTATCCCTCTTTTACAGCTGTTGCGGCTGCACCCTCTCCTCTTAGATACAGACCTAGCCACAGTGATCACTTCCAGGCTGGTCTGCTCCTGCATGCTGGCAGTGAAGGCCACACAGAGGTTACTAAGGGCACCGCTACACTAGAGAGTTTACAGCAGCACCGCTGCACTGATGCAGCTGCGCCGCTGGAAACTCTCTAATGTAGCCACTCTAAGCCGACGGGAAAGAGCTCTCCCATTGGCTTAACTACTGCAGCCCCCACGAGCGGCAGAAATGATGCCGGAGCAGCTCTCTCGCCAACATAGCGCTACCCACACTGACACTTATGCAGTACCACTTATGTCACTCAGGGGGGTTATGCCGACATAAACTATAACTACAACCTCAGCTGTGCCTAGTTCCTCAGCAAGAAAGACGTACAGGAACGTATCACACCAATTCTCCACACTCTCTGCTTGCTCTTTGTTCAATTCATGGTTCATTTTGAAATCCTGGTTTATGATCCCTATTTTTCAGTCTCTCACTGAGCCTATTACCTTAGGGAATGCCTCTACCTTTACACCTCACCAGGAGAGCTGTGACTGATGGGAAAGCTGTGCCTAGCAGTCCCCAGATACAAACCTCTTGGGCTGGGAGATAATGTGTTCTCAGGGGAAAGGGCGGGACTCAGCTGCCATCAGAAACCAGGACAAACCCGAATCTTGCCTCTCCTAGGGTATGATGCAAGACCCATCTCTTTCTGTAGGTCTTTCCTGAGCAGTAGATGGGTCTGGCAGTATTTCTGTAGGAAAATGACAATAAAGGTCAATCCTCCCTGGGGAAATAGTTTTTAAGGAGAGAGGCATGGAGAATTCTCCCAAAAGCAACATATTGTGATACATTAATTGTACATACTGTGATATATTACTCATAAGTATAGATATGAAGCAAAGGAAGAATTGAAGGCTAATTTGTGTCTTAAATATGCATAATTAATTCAGTGCTGTTGTATGCAGCTGGAATGACAAATTCTTTGTGCAAAAAAGTGGGAATTTTCTGTAATATTTGTATGATTCTGATGTGTGCCTCAGTTTCCCTCTGTACTTTGCATTGCTAACCAGCAGTTGCAGAAAGGTTAAATCTGCTCTTGGGGCAGAACAGGAGACATGAATGGTAGGGTCATGTAACTGTCTGTGGTGGGATGAATGGTTCGTTAAAGTACTGGGTGAAACAGACCCATCTCAGTGGAGGATGTGAAAAGACAATGGGATCTCCAAGTACTGAGACCTATCTACAAGAAACTCCAGCAGGAGGAACTTGTGAACTCAGCAGGGGTCTGCAGGAGAACAATGGAGCGAGAGGTGTCAGGGAGCTGGGATAAGAGCTGTCTTTCAGAGAGTCACAGAGCTCTCACCTGGTACAGACAAAGAGTCAGAGAGAGAGAGAGAAATGGATTTCACAGCAGCTTGACTGGGTGGAGCACTGTCTTGGCCAGGATAGATTATGTCTTAGCCTTTGCTTCTCTGTACTGACCTGTAGACTTCCTGATGCTGTGATCCACTTAAATAAAACCTATTCTGTTTTGAAAAGGCTGCCTGATGTCACTGCAAATACTTCCTGGGGTGCATTAGTCTCTGAAGAGTGTAAAAGTCTCTGCCCAGGGGTCAGTTGGACTTGCTGGGCAGAGCTCATGGTGTGAAACAGGACTGCTGAAGTCCAGATGCTCAGTCTCGGATGAGTTTAGGCCACAAGGACTACCTTTAAGGAAAATTGGGACCACCTTGGAGGTTTGGCACACTGAAGTGGTTCCTCCCAGGGACTGTTTAAAAGTGGAGGTGCAGCACAGATCCTGTGGGTCCATGACACTCTGTTTATGCACAGAACAGGTACAGAGTATGGAGAGCAACAATTCAAGACAAGAAGAAAGTATTGGGAAGTATTGTGTCAGAATCAGCAATGGGGGCTGGAAAGGACATCAGGAGGTCATGTAGTCCATGGTGGTGAGGCCGGGCTCAATATACCTAGACTTTCTGTGACAGGTGTTTGTCTAACCTGTTCTTAAAAACCTCCAGCAACTGTGATTCCATCATCTCCCTAGGTAACCTCTTCCAGTGCTTAACTTGCCTAATATCCAATCTAAATCTCCCATGCTGCAAACTCAGCTGATTATTTCTTGTCCTACCCTTGCTGGACATGGAAAACAAGTGATCACCATCCTCTTTATGCTTTTCACGCTTTTACATATTTGCAGACTGTTATTTCTCTCTCCCTCCCACCTCTCTCCAGCTCAGACTTCCTTCTCCAGACTGAAGATACCCAATTCTTTCAACCTTTGCTCAAAGGCCATGTTTTCTAAACCTCATCTCAGTTTTGTTTTTCTACTCTGGACTCTCTCCAATTTCTTCACATCTTTTCTCAGGTATGCTGACCAAAACTGGACACAGTACTCCAGGTGAGTCCGGAGTTGAGTGGAACAATTACCTCTGTATCACACACCAGAATGACATATGCCTTTTTTCGCAACACTTCCAGCACTAGTGTTTAGGATTTAAGATACAAATACTAGTCTTAAATCACTTCAGCTTTCATCATCCCAAGCCATAATTATTTCTGGTTCTTTCAGGGTTATAATATGCAGAGCTATAAATGCCACCTACTGGTCTTAACTGTTTTGAGATGCTTTTATCAATTTGATATTCAAAAGCTTAAGGTTTGCTACAAGTGTCTGTGGCCCTACATAAATCCTTCTGAAGTCAATGACATTACTCACATGATTACATTCAGTATGTGCTTAAGTAATTTGCTGATTTAGAGCCTTAGCAACTTATTCTGCAGGAAGCAGGCAATCTAAAGGGGTAGACGCAGATAAGAGTATTATTTTGTGTGGTACAAATGAAAACAGGATTAATGGGATGGAAATACGAAAAGGAAGATTTGGAAATAAACATTTTATTTAATTTAGTATACTCTTAAATTTCAAATATATATGCCAGGTGTGTATGAGAGAGAGAGAAAGAGTGTTTAAAACAGCCATGTGGGAAAAAAAGAAAATTTTAGCTGAATATTAGGAAAAATATCTTAAAGGGTGAGATCTATTAAATTGTGGAAAAGTCTCAAGGGAAGTGGCAGAAGCTAAAGGAGTTGGCGGATGTGATTGCAGAGCCATTGGCCATTATCTTTGAAAACTCATGGCGATCAAGGGAGGTCCCGGACAACTGGAAAAAGGCTAATGTAGTGCCCATCTTTAAAAAAGGGAAGAAGGAGGATCCTGGGAACTACAGGCCAGTCAGCCTCACCTCAGTCCCTGGAAAAATCATGGAGCAGGTCCTCAAGAAATCAATTCTGAAGCACTTAGAGGAGAGGAAAGTGATCAGGAACAGTCAGCATGGATTCACCAAGCGCAAGTCATGCCTGACTAATCTAATTGCCTTCTATGACGAGATAACTGGCTCTGTGGATGAGGGGAAAGCAGTGGACGTGTTGTTCCTTGACTTTAGCAAAGCTTTTGACATGGTCTCCCACAGTATTCTTGCCAGTAAGTTAAAGAAGTATGGGCTGGATGAATGGACTATAAGGTGGATAGAAAGCTGGCTAGATTGTCAGGCTCAACAGGTAGTGATCAATGGCTCCACGTCTAGTTGGCAGCCAGTATCAAGTGGAGTGCCCCAAGAGTCGGTCCTGGGGCCGGTTTTGTTCAATATCTTTATTAATGACGTGGAGGATGGTGTGGATTGCACCCTCAGCAAGTTTGCAGATGACGCTAAACTGGGAGGAGTGGTAGATACCCTGGAGGGTAGGGATAGGTTACAGAGGACCCTAGACAAATTAGAGGACTGGGCCAAAAGAAATCTGATGAGGTTCAACAAGGACAAGTGCAGAGTCCTGCACTTAGGAAGGAAGAATCCCATGCACCGCTACAGACTAGGGACCGAACGGCTAGGCAGCAGTTCTACAGAAAAGGACCTAGGGGTTACAGTGGACGAGAAGCTGGATATGAGTCAACAGTGTGCTGTTGTTGCCAAGAAGGCCAATGGCATTTTGGGATGTATAAATAGGGGCATTGCCAGCAGATCAAGGGACGTGATCATTCCCCTCTATTCAACATTGGTGAGGCCTCATCTGGAGTACTGTGTCCAGTTTTGGGCCCCACACTACAAGAAGGATGTGGAAAAATTGGAAAACGTCCAGCGGAGGGCAACAAAAATGATTAGGGGACTGGAACACATGAGTTATGAGGAGAGGCTGAGGGAACTGGGATTGTTTAGTCTGCGGAAGAGAAGAATGAGGGGGGATTTGGTAGCTGCTTTGAACTACCTGAAAGGGGGTTCCAAAGAGGATGGTTCTAGACTGTTCTCAGTGGTAGCAGATGACAGAACGAGGAGTAATGGTCTCAAGTTGCAGTGGGGGAGGTTTAGGTTGGATATTAGGAATAACTTTTTCACTAGGAGGGTGGTGAAACACTGGAATGCGTTACCTAGAGAGGTGGTGGAATCTCCTTCCTTAGAAGTTTTTAAGGTCAGGCTTGATAAAGCCCTGGCTGGGATGATTTAGTTGGGGATTGGTCCTGCTTTGAGCAGGGGGTTGGACTAGATGACTTCTTGAGGTCCCTTCCAACCCTGATATTCTATGATGGGGGGTTCAGGGGTCAGGGCAAAGGGCTGGGGGTGTGGGCTAGGGTTGTGGGGATGCTCCCAGTCTTGTTGCAGGAAATCTGGTATTGATTTTGTAATTTCTAAGCACATAGTTATGAAGAAGTGAATTGGGGTTTATACACATAATTCCTATTTAGGTTATTGTGGTTAGCAATCAGCATACATGATGTCCTGGAGCCCCAATTTTCTCTAGGCAGGCCTGCACACAGAGCACAGATGTGTTGATTATAGTCAGTGGTTGACAGATACCAGGTTTTATACCTTGGCACTAGAGTGAATTAATGTATGTTCCAGCCCACTACAGACCCTTTGCTTCCTCTCCACTACAGAGGTGCATGGGGGATAGAAAGAGACCGCAACAAAGGGAGATGCAGCCCCAGCAGAAACCTGTAGGGGGCATCTTGGAGGTGTACCCTGTGCCAGGGAGAGGGGAGCAGACAGCAGCAACTGGGAGGCTTTGGAAATGCAGCCTAAGGTAGGACTGGAAGGGTATGTACGGTAAGAGAAAAGAAAGAGCTTTCCTGCCCCTCACACACAGCACTGGGGCACATTGTGGGGCACCAGGAGTATGTCCAAGAGGCAGTCTGCAGCACAGTTTGCTCACTCACTCCTGGCACAGCCTGGAGAAGGAGTGAAGAACAAATGTGCACATAGCTGTCACGCTGTGAGGGTGCCACCCATCCTTGGAGCCCTGCAGGTTTTCCAGAAGGTCAGACAGTATTACGACCGACATACTGTGTTCTGTCATCTCCTAAGAGTGCATGACAGCACTTTACCAGGTCAAAGTGTCAACATGGTATTCGGCCTTCAGACACATGTTCTGCTCTGAAAAGCTGTTTCCAGAAATGTGTAACAACATACCATGCACTATAAAAACAATGTGCAGTAGCACTGAAATGCCATTATAATCACTATAAAGTCTGAGATTCATAGACTCCAAGGCTAGAAGGGTCAGTCTGACCTACTGCATAACTCAGGCCGTAGAATTTCCCCAAAATAATTCCTTTTGAACTAGAGCAAATCTTTAAAAAAATTAATTCAATCTTGATTTAAAAATTGTCATGATGGAGAATCCACCTCAACCCTGGGTAAATTGTTCCAATGGGTAATTACCCTCGCTGTTACAAATGTACAACTTATTTTCAGTCTGGATTTGTCTAGCTTCAACTTCCAACCGTGGATCATGTAATACTTTTCTCTGCTAGACTGAAGAGCTCATTGTCAAATTTTTGTTCCCCATGCTGGTACTTACAGACTGTCAGCAAGTCACCCCTAAACTTGCTCTTTGTCAAGCTCAGTAGACGGAGCTCCTTCAATCTATCACTATGTCATATTTTCTAATTCTTTAATCAATCTTGTGATTCTTCTCTGAACCCTCTCCAATTTATCAGAATGCTTTTTGAATGGTGGACACCAGAACTGGACATAATATTGCAGCAGTGGTCACACCAATGCCAAATACAGAGATAAAATAACCTGTCTACTCCTTTTAGAGATTCCTTTGTTTATGCGCCCAAGGATCTCATTAGCCCTTTTGGTCACAGTGTCAGCTGGTAGCTCATGTTCCGCTGATTATCCACCAACACTCCAAAACCTTTTTCAGAGTCCCTGTTTCTCAGGATAGACTCCCCATCATGTAAGCATTACCTACATTCTATGTTTCTAAATGTATACACTTACATGTAACCATATTAGAACACATATAGTTTGCTTGAGCCCAGCATACCAAATGATCCAGATCACTCTGAATCAGTGACATGTCCTCTTCATTATTTACCATTCCCCCAATTTTTATATCATTGGAAAACTTTATCAATGATGATTTTCTGTTCTGCCAGGTCATTGATAAAAATGTCAAAATGTTAAATAGGGCCAAGAACCAATCCCTGCAGGACCCCACTAGAAACATGCCCAGTTGATTATTCCCCATTTACAATTACATTTGGAGACCTATCAGTTAGCCAATTTTTAATCCATGTAATATGTTCCATGTTAATTTTGGGTCATTGTAGTTTTTTAATCAAAATGTCATGCAGTATCAAGTCAGAATGCCAATGTAAAAATTACTATTTTAATTTAATTACAGAACTATAGACTAAAAGATTGAGATTGAGCCTATAATAGAAATACCAAACTTTAGTATTTATTATTTGCATTGCAGGTGCTGTACAAACAGTTCAAGAATAGGAGAATTTCTTGTGTTGCTGTCATAAATATAAAGGGAAGGGTAAACCCCTTTGAAATCCCTCCTGGCCAGGGGAAAGCTCCTCTCACCTGTAAAGGGTTAAGAAGCTAAAGGTAACCTCGCTGGCACCTGACCAAAATGACCAATGAGGAGACAAGATACTTTCAAAAGCTGGGAGGAGGGAGAGAAACAAAGGGTCTGTGTGTCTGTCTATATTCTGTCTTGGCCGGGGATAGACCAGGAATGGAATCTTAGAACTTTTAGTAAGTAATCTAGCTAGGTATGTGTTAGATTATGATTTCTTTAAATGGCTGAGAAAAGAACTGTGCTGAATAGAATAACTATTTCTGTCTGTGTATCTTTTTTGTAACTTAAGGTTTTGCCTAGAGGGGTTCTCTATGTTTTTGAATCTAATTACCCTGTAAGGTATCTACCATCCTGATTTTACAGGGGGGATTTCTTTATTTCTATATACTTCTATTTTTATTAAAAGTCTTCTTGTAAGAAAACTGAATGCTTTTTCATTGTTCTCAGATCCAAGGGTTTGGGTCTGTGGTCACCTATGCAAATTGGTGAGGCTTTTTATCCAACATTTCCCAGGAAAGGGGGAGTGCAAGTGTTGGGAGGATTGTTCATTGTTCTTAAGATCCAAGGGTCTGGGTCTGTAGTCACCTAGGCAAATTGGTGAGGCTTTTTACCAAACCTTGTCCAGGAAGTGGGGTGCAAGGTTTTGGGAAGTATTTTGGGGGGAAAGACGCGTCCAAACAGCTCTTCCCCAGTAACCAGTATTAGTCTGGTGGTGGTAGCGGCCAATCCAAGGACAAAGGGTGGAATATTTTGTACCTTGGGGAAGTTTTGACCTAAGCTGGTAAAGACAAGCTTAGGAGGTTTTTCATGCAGGTCCCCACATCTGTACCCTAGAGTTCAGAGTGGGGGAGGAACCTTGACAGTTGCCTACAAAAAAATTGACAATGTATAGGCCACTGGTACGTTGAGATTGCTGCCCGTCATGTTGACCAATATTGTCTTATTGTTTCCTTGTACTCCGTCTGTCTGTATCTATCATTTGTGTGGTGTATTGAGGACTGTGTTGGAATTGAAAGTTATCATTTTAAAAGAGTGTGGCAGCAGGAAAATTTTCCGAGCCAACACTGCTTTGCTCACAGGGCTAGGAAATTGTCCAACATGGGTGCCAGAAATCTGTGACACCAAAAAGAAGGTCTGAACATCTACTGTGTTTGCTGAACATCAGCTGTATGATTGAAATATGACCGTGTATATCATTAATATTGCCACTGTTAAAACAATTGCAGCAAATCTTGTACAAAGCATGTCATGTGAGGTGTCAATGGAAAAGTTATGATTTGCTAAGTATGATTATCCTATTTATATGCATGTATCATTTTTGCATCTGAAGTTAAGAATATTGGCTATATACCTGTATCGCCATTGTGTTTGTTCCTGGGTAACACCCACAAAGTAGTTTACACATTGTGAATGGACTTTTCAAGCTTGATGGCTTATTAAGGATACTTCATTCTCACAATGAGCTATAGAAGAAACTCATTCTGCGCAAAGAAGTCTTCCTGTGGACACCTTAGCACAGATATGGCCAATGGCTGCCTCTTGTGAGTCAGCAAGCCATGTAAGGGCATGTGTCATAAATATAAAGGGAAGGGTAAACCCCTTTGAAATCCCTCCTGGCCAGGGGAAAGCTCCTCTCACCTGTAAAGGGTTAAGAAGCTAAAGGTAACCTCGCTGGCACCTGACCAAAATGACCAATGAGGAGACAAGATACTTTCAAAAGCTGGGAGGAGGGAGAGAAACAAAGGGTCTGTGTCTGTCTGTAGTCGTCTTGGCCGGGGATAGACCAGGAATGGAGTCTTAGAACTTTTAGTAAGTAATCTAGCTAGGTATGTGTTAGATTATGATTTCTTTAAATGGCTGAGAAAAGAATTGTGCTGAATAGAATAACTATTTCTGTCTGTGTATCTTTTTTGTAATTTAAGGTTTTGCCTAGAGGAGTTCTCTATGTTTTTGAATCTAATTACCCTGTAAGATATCTACCATCCTGATTTTACAGGGGGGATGTCTTTATTTCTATTTACTTCTATTTTTTATTAAAAGTCTTCTTGTAAAAAACTGAATGCTTTTTCATTGTTCTCAGATCCAAGGGTTTGGGTCTGTGGTCACCTATGCAAATTGGTGAGGCTTTTTATCCAACATTTCCCAGGAAAGGGGGGGTGCAAGTGTTGGGAGAATTGTTCGTTGTTCTTAAGATCCAAGGGTCTGGGTCTGTAGTCACCTAGGCAAATTGGTGAGGCTTTTTACCAAACCTTGTCCAGGAAGTGGGGTGCAAGGTTTTGGGAAGTATTTTGGGGGGAAGGACGCGTCCAAACAGCTCTTCCCCAGTAACCAGTATTAGTCTGGTGGTGGTAGCGGCCAGTCCAAGGATAACGGGTGTAATATTTTGTACCTTGGGGAAGTTTTGACCTAAGCTGGTAAAGATAAGCTTAGGAGGTTTTTCATGCAGGTCCCCACATCTGTACCCTAGAGTTCAGAGTGGGGGAGGAACCTTGACATGGTGGCACAGTGGTGGGATTAACCTGAAATCATTTGAGATCCAGTTGAGATTTTTTGAACTAGAAATACAGATTTTAAAAAAGAAATTTTTTTTTCTTTGGAAAGAAAGTCCAGAAAGCAGCTTTGAAACTGAAAGCAGCTTGATTTCTCTCTGCTTTGTGGCCAAGCAGAGACAAAAGGGGATTATCTTGTGAATTGCAGGTTTTCTTTGCCTGGAGGCAGGGTACTTAACTCCTGCAGGGAAATTCACAGTCTTCCAACCCAGAGGTTTTTTTTTCTTTTCTTCCTAAAAGTAAATAGGGGGTGTGTGTTCTACCCATTTGCCTGGAGACAAAAGTGGCAGGGTTTTTTTTTAGGATTTTGATTTTTTTTGTTTTACAAGGAGCACAGGTTTGAAAAAGAATTTTTTTTTTCTTTGGGCTGGGTAAGCAGGTTTCCAAGTAGTTGGAGGTTTTTTTGCTTTAATTTGGGCCCAGAGCAGAGACAAGGGAATTGTCTTTTTCTGTAGGCTGACAATCACTATCAGAGAATAGGTATTCTATTCCAGCACAGCAAAATTTTACAGCCAAGTTTTGTTTGTTTATTTCTAAACCTCGGGTGTAAAGTTAGTTAAAAACAGAGAGGTTAGAATGGCCAAATCCTCAGCTCGACTACAGCTGGAATTAGCCAAATTTCAGGCTGAGGAAAAACAAAGGGAACATGAAAGACAGATAGAACTCATGCAGCTGAAGAAGGAACAAGCAAGGGAGGCAGAACAACACCAAGAGGCTGCCCACAAGAGGGAAATGGAGGCAAGGAAGCATGTGGAGGAGGAGAGGGAAAAAGAGAGGAAGCATGTGGAGGAGGAGAAGGAAAAAGAGAGGAAGCATGTGGAGGAGATGGAGAGGATAAAGGCCCAGCAGAATATACCAACAAACCCTAGCAATCCTTCTCCAGGTACCACTTCCCATCCCAGAAAGTTCCCCACCTACAAGGCAGGTGATGATACTGAGGCCTTCTTAGAAAACTTCGAAAGGGCCTGCCTTGGGTACAACATCTCTACTGACCAATACATGGTAGAGCTGAGGCCGCAGCTCAGTGGACCCTTAGCTGAGGTGGCAGCTGAAATGCCTAAAGAACATATGAACAAGTATGAACTGTTTAAATCCAAGGCGAGAGTCAGAATGGGGATAACACCCGAGCAGTCTCGTCGGAGGTTCAGAGCCCTAAGGTGGAAACCAGACATGTGGGGGGGAGGGATAGCTCAGTGGTTTGAGCATTGGCCTGCTAAACCCAGGGTTGTGAGTTCAATCCTTGAAGGGGCCATTTAGGGATCGGGGCAAAAATTGGGGATTGGTCCTGCTTTGAGCAGGGGGTTGGACTAGATGACCTCCTGAGGTCCCTTCCAACCCTAACCTTCTATGATTCTATGATTTACCCGACATGCCTACCACATTGTAAAACATTGGGATGCCTGGATATCAGGAGCAAGTGTTGAATCTCCAGTAAATTTGCCCTTCCTAATGCAAATGGAACAATTCTTAGAGGGTGTTCCTGAGGAAATAGAAAGATACATCCTAGATGGGAAACCCAAAACTGTAATTGAGGCAGGAGAGATTGGAGCCAGATGGGTGGAGGTGGCAGAGAAGAAGAAAACTGGTCGCAGTTGGAGCGGAGACCAGAAGGGACCACCCCAGACCACACCCTATTACCGGGGGCCGCCCAAAGCCCCACCTACCTCCCAAAGAACCCTCCAGACCCCTTATCGTCCCACCACCCCGTTCTCCAGCAACCCTCCTCGCCCCAGTGACCCGTCAGCTGGACGATGTTTTAAGTGTAACGAGCTGGGGCATGTAAAGGCCAACTGCCCCAAGAACCCCAACAGATTACAGTTCATTGCACCGGAATCACACCAGAGGTCCACAGGCCCAGATACCTCCCAGATACCCTTGGAGCGGAGGGAAACTGTGAGTGTGGGCGGGAAGAAGGTCACCGCGTGGAGGGACACCGGAACACAAGTGTCAGCTATCCATGCTTCCTTAGTGGACCCCAATTTAATCAACCCAGAGATCCAAGTGACGATTCAACCCTTCAAGTCCAACTCTTTCAATTTGCCTACAGCCAAGTTGCCTGTCCAGTACAAGGGCTGGTCAGGAATGTGGACTTTTGCAGTCTATGATGATTATCCCATCCCCATGCTGTTGGGGGAAGACTTGGCCAATCATGTGAAGCAGGCCAAGAGGGTGGGAATGGTCACCCGCAGCCAGGCTAAACAAGCCGTGAGGCCTAGCTCTGTTCCGGAAACTTCTATCAGGACCCAGTCAGAGGTGATGGACCTGGACCCCAGGCCAATGTCTGCAACAGCAGTAGTGGATCCAGTCCCAGAGACCCAGACGGAACCAGTCCCAGAACCGGAACCAGCCGAACAACCAACACCAGACCCCGTGTCAGCACTGAATCCAGTACTTGCAACCTCAACACCAGAGGGCCCCACCGAACCTGAACTGGCAGCAGCCGATAACCCTACACAAGAGGCTCAGCCGGAGCCTGAATCCCAACATAGTGCACCAGCGGAGAGCGGTTCACAGTCAACAGAAACAGCTCCATCCCCTATATCGCTTCCAGAGGGACCAAGCCTAGGTCCACAATCCCATGAGGAACTGATGTCTCCAGCATCAAGGGAACAGTTCCAGACCGAACAGGAAGCAGATGAAAGCCTCCAGAGAGCTTGGACGGCGGCACGGAGCAACCCACCGCCTCTCAGCTCTTCTAATCGATCCAGGTTTGTTGTAGAAAGAGGACTTTTATACAAGGAAACTCTTTCAGGTGGACACCAGGAAGACTGGCATCCTCAGAGACAGTTGGTAGTTCCAACTAAATCCCGGGCCAAGCTCTTGAGCTTAGCCCATGATCACCCTAGTGGCCATGCTGGGGTGAACAGGACCAAAGACCGTTTGGGGGGGATCATTCCACTGGGAGGGAATGGGCAAGGATGTTTCTACCTATGTCCAGTCTTGTGAGGTGTGCCAAAGAGTGGGAAAACCCCAAGACCAGGTCAAAGCCCCTCTCCAGCCACTCCCCATCATTGAAGTTCCATTTCAGCGAGTAGCTGTGGATATTCTGGGTCCTTTTCCAAAAAAGACACCCAGAGGAAAGCAGTACATACTGACTTTCATGGATTTTGCCACCCGATGGCCGGAAGCAGTAGCTCTAAGCAACACCAGGGCTAAAAGTGTGTGTCAGGCACTAGCAGACATTTTTGCCAGGGTAGGTTGGCCCTCCGACATCCTCACAGATGCAGGGACTAATTTCCTGGCAGGAACTATGGAAAACCTTTGGGAAGCTCATGGGGTAAATCACTTGGTTGCCACTCCTTACCACCATCAAACAAATGGCATGGTGGAGAAGTTTAATGGAACTTTGGGGGCCATGATACGTAAATTCGTAAATGAGCACTCCAGTGATTGGGACCTAGTATTGCAGCAGTTGCTCTTTGCCTACAGAGCTGTACCACATCCCAGTTTAGGGTTTTCCCCATTTGAACTTGTATATGGCCGTGAGGTTAAGGGGCCATTGCAGTTGGTGAAGCAGCAATGGGAGGGATTTACACCTTCTCCAGGAACTAACATTCTGGACTTTGTAACCAACCTACAAAACACCCTCCGAATCTCTTTAGCCCTTGCTAGAGAAAACTTACAGGATGCTCAAAAAGAGCAAAAAGCCTGGTATGATAAACATGCCAGAGAGCGTTCCTTCAAAGTAGGAGACCAGGTCATGGTCTTAAAGGCGCTCCAGGCCCATAAAATGGAAGCATCGTGGGAAGGACCATTCACGGTCCAGGAGCGCCTGGGAGCTGTTAATTATCTCATAGCATTCCCCACCTCCAACCAAAAGCCTAAGGTGTACCATATTAATTCTCTAAAGCCCTTTTATTCCAGAGAATTAAAGGTTTGTCAGTTTACAGCCCAGGGAGGAGACGACGCTGAGTGGCCTGAAGGTGTTTACTACGAAGGGAAATGTGCTGGTGGTGTGGAAGAGGTGAACCTCTCCATGACCCTTGGGCATATGCAGCGACAGCAGATCCAGGAGCTGTGCACTAGCTACGCGCCAACGTTCTCAGTCACCCCAGGACTGACTGAACGGGCATACCACTCCATTGACACAGGTAATGCTCACCCAATTAGGGTCCAACCTTACCGGGTGTCTCCTCAAGCTAAAACTGCTATAGAACGGGAGATCCAGGATATGTTACAGATGGGTGTAATCCGCCCCTCTGAAAGTGCATGGGCATCTCCAGTGGTTCTAGTTCCCAAACCAGATGGGGAAATACGTTTTTGCATGGACTACCGTAAGCTAAATGCTGTAACTCGCCCAGACAACTATCCCATGCCACTCACAGATGAACTATTAGAGAAACTGGGACGGGCCCAGTTCATCTCTACCTTGGACTTAACCAAGGGGTACTGGCAGGTACCGCTAGATGAATCTGCCAAGGAAAGGTCAGCCTTCATCACACATCTCGGGCTGTATGAATTTAATGTACTCCCTTTCGGGCTGCGAAATGCACCCGCCACTTTCCAAAGACTTGTAGATGGTCTCCTAGCGGGATTAGGAGAATATGCAGTCGCCTACCTTGACGATGTGGCCATATTTTCGGATTCCTGGGCAGACCACCTGGAACATCTACAAAAAGTCCTTGAGCGCATAAGGGAGGCAGGACTAACTGTTAAGGCTAAGAAGTGTCAAATAGGCCTAAACAGAGTGACTTACCTTGGACACCAGGTGGGTCAAGGAACTATCAGCCCCCTACAGGCCAAAGTGGATGCTATCCAAAAGTGGCCTGTCCCAAAGTCAAAGAAACAGGTTCAATCCTTCTTAGGCTTGGCCAGTTATTACAGACGATTTGTACCGCACTACAGCCAAATCGCTGCCCCACTGACAGACCTAACCAAAAAGAAACAGCCAAATGCTGTTCAGTGGACCGGAAAGTGTCAGAAGGCCTTTAACAAGCTTAAAGCGACACTCATGTCTGACCCTGTACTAAGGGCCCCAGACTTTGACAAACCGTTCCTAGTAACCACAGATGCATCCGAGCGAGGTGTGGGAGCAGTTTTAATGCAGAAAGGACCTGATCAAGAATTCCACCCTGTAGTGTTTCTCAGCAAAAAACTGTCTGAGAGGGAAAGCAACTGGTCAGTCACTGAAAAAGAATGTTATGCCATTGTCTACGCTCTGGAAAAGCTACGCCCATATGTTTGGGGACGGCGTTTCCACCTGCAAACCGACCATGCTGCACTAAAGTGGCTTCACACCGTCAAAGAAACTAACAAAAAACTTCTTCGGTGGAGTTTAGCTCTCCAAGATTTTGATTTCGACATCCAACACATCTCAGGAGCTTCTAACAAAGTGGCTGATGCACTCTCCCGTGAAAGTTTCCCAGAATCAACTGGTTAAAATCGTCCTTGAGATGTGGAAAATATTGTTAGTCTTTATGTACTTGGTAGTATATTTAGAGATGCATGTGTCTTATTAACTCTGTTTTCCTAGAGCTCCAGGAAGAAATCCCAGCCAGTGTTTCACCCTAGCTGAGATTTGGGGGGCGTGTCATAAATATAAAGGGAAGGGTAAACCCCTTTGAAATCCCTCCTGGCCAGGGGAAAGCTCCTCTCACCTGTAAAGGGTTAAGAAGCTAAAGGTAACCTCGCTGGCACCTGACCAAAATGACCAATGAGGAGACAAGATACTTTCAAAAGCTGGGAGGAGGGAGAGAAACAAAGGGTCTGTGTCTGTCTGTAGTCGTCTTGGCCGGGGATAGACCAGGAATGGAGTCTTAGAACTTTTAGTAAGTAATCTAGCTAGGTATGTGTTAGATTATGATTTCTTTAAATGGCTGAGAAAAGAATTGTGCTGAATAGAATAACTATTTCTGTCTGTGTATCTTTTTTGTAATTTAAGGTTTTGCCTAGAGGGGTTCTCTATGTTTTTGAATCTAATTACCCTGTAAGATATCTACCATCCTGATCATGATACCATCATGTCTTTATTTCTATTTACTTCTATTTTTTATTAAAAGTCTTCTTGTAAAAAACTGAATGCTTTTTCATTGTTCTCAGATCCAAGGGTTTGGGTCTGTGGTCACCTATGCAAATTGGTGAGGCTTTTTATCCAACATTTCCCAGGAAAGGGGGGGTGCAAGTGTTGGGAGAATTGTTCGTTGTTCTTAAGATCCAAGGGTCTGGGTCTGTAGTCACCTAGGCAAATTGGTGAGGCTTTTTACCAAACCTTGTCCAGGAAGTGGGGTGCAAGGTTTTGGGAAGTATTTTGGGGGGAAGGACGCGTCCAAACAGCTCTTCCCCAGTAACCAGTATTAGTCTGGTGGTGGTAGCGGCCAGTCCAAGGATAACGGGTGTAATATTTTGTACCTTGGGGAAGTTTTGACCTAAGCTGGTAAAGACAAGCTTAGGAGGTTTTTCATGCAGGTCCCCACATCTGTACCCTAGAGTTCAGAGTGGGGGAGGAACCTTGACAGCATGCGACATGCTTATGTGACCCTGGACTCCATCTTGTATCATTAATTTTCCACAGACTATGCTATGAGCTTTGTTTGAGACAGTAAAATTCCAAGCACATGGCGGAAAGTATAAAAGACTCCTGAAACATCTCCATGTTGTCTCTTTCCTGCTCTGATTCTCTGGACTGTAGATTTACAACTAAAATGAGGATATTGGACTATTGACTGAGGAGCTTCCAATCTTTTGGAAGTTACCAGAGACTTTACAAGCCAGCATCACTGCTACAAACCTGAGATAAGAACTTTGCAATGATTATATCTATATGAACTATTAGCCATTCTTAATTCTCTTCTTCTTTTCTTTATTAATAAACCTTTAGATTTTTGTTACTAAAGGATTGGCAGCAGCGTGATTAGTGGGTAAGATTTGAGTTATATATTGACCTGGCTGTGTGGCTGATCTCTTGAGATCAGAAGAACCCCTTTTTTTATTAAATTGGTTTTCAATAACCACTCATCATAAAGTCTAGTGTCTGGGTGGTGAAATACATCCTGGAACGCCTAAGGAGACTGCATTTTTTGGCTTCTTGTTAACCAGTGTGGTGAGGCAGAAGCTTACTTTTGTTACTGGCTTGGGGCAATCTAATGGTAGAATAACCACCAGATTGGGGTGAGTCTGTGCTATTTCTCAGCCGTTTGTCCTGAATCTGCCATCCTCAGCTGTGACCCACTGAGGCACGGTGACACCTACCCTTCTGGAAGATACCCTCCAGCCCACCTTTCAGGTTGTGATGTATTACTATGTGTATTACAGTGGTGCCAGGGTGAGGCACCACTGGGCTGGGCGCTGATCAAGCATAAAATAAAAAGGCAGGTGCTGCACATAACAGCTTTCATGCTAACTCACATACTAGAGAGGGGCTTATGCTGCTCCTTTTCAGAGCAGCACTAAGGCACTCCCCTTTCAAGCATGTCCTTCCTCCTCTCTACAAGCCTAGCCCACCTATTCTGCACTGAGCAAGATGGCTCAGGGACTGGCGGCACGGCCAGCACCCTTCCCTTCCAATGTAGCTCTTAGGAGTAAGAAGTTGATTTTAGTCCGAGTTTGTATTGCTGCACCCCATCTCTCTCGACTGAGAAGTTCCTTTGAATGGTAGAGAACCCTCCAAGCTTGTTTGTTAGCTACACATTTACCATGCAGTTTTTATGAATGAGTTGTCTGCAGTTTAAAACTGTGGCAGTGTTGGGATGCATATGGGGTATGGTAGGCAAAGGGGGAAGTATTACACTCAAGATAATCTCATCTATTCTCATCTCATAGAAACTAGGCACCATATACATTTAGAAACCTAAATGGGTTTTGGTCATGGAAACACTACTGTTCATTTTATTTTGTCAGAATAGAGTTGGCCCAAACTCCCCCTTTTTGTTGGATCTCTCTATCCATTTCCTTTTATGACTATGTAGTTGTACTTAATTCTGCAGGAGCTTTGGCACAATTTAAAAGGGTTTGTGCTGAGAAGCAAAGGCAAACCCTTAGGAACTAGAAGGATTTGTTTTTAAGAAGCTTAAAACAAGAACTTGCCCTAGAAAAGGTCTAAAGTGTAAGGCTGAAACATCCTGAAATTTAAAGGCTTCTATAAGAGGGAGCAGACACTCATGTTACGGCTTTTATGGTAGAAAACTGCCGGCATGACAGGAAATGAAAGGAGGGTGGGGTGAAGCAGTTAATTGTTTTTTTAAAAAAACATTGATGGAATAGGGAGAACACTATTTAAAGGCTGTAATCTCTATGGAAGGAATAATTACTTAAAAACAGAAAGGATAAAGAGGGCTGAAAAAAGGAAGATAACTGAATCAGGTGACCTGAAGGGTGAAAGGTCAAACCTTGGGGAGTTATAAAAAATTTTTTTTTTCATTCAAAAGACAAGGAAAGGTTAGCTATTTAGTTAGTGGTGCAAGGAGTATTTTTGCTGAAAAGTTATAGAATATTTATCAATGTTTGTGGTGTTTTATGTTCTCAGTTTTTATTTCTTTACTTGTTTTAGATTTATTGTCTGCTTTTATATATGAATAGCCGATTCTTGTATATCTGAATCGTATCACTGCTGAAGTCAGTTGGGGGGGGATTAGCTAATAAGAATAGGTGAGAATCTGAACATGATGTATACTTGTTAGCTTAATGCCTGTAATGCCCAATGGTATTTGCAAAAGGGCTCCCCGGTTGGGGTTTTTTTGTTTTTTGTTTTGGTTTTTTTCTGTGTGTTAGAATAAATGTAATTGGAAGCACAACACTAAACTAAAAGTTTAGGAAATGATGCCTTAATACTTACTTCTGTATAATACAATCACATACCAACACAACTTAATATTCTATTTATGGAGAAACTCATTGCTGAAACGTGGAAACATTCTTGTTTATCTTACTATAGTATTGAAAAAGCATAAAAATAAGGCAAAGGATGAAAATCACCCTATACAGAGGGCCAATAAAGAGCTTATGCACTACGTAAGCTCTCTAGGTAGAACTGAAGTGATCTATCCTTGTCCTTGCCTTCTACATAAGAGGTGAATTTCACCAAGTGGCAGACTTGTGTGAAATGCTGCATGTGTGTTTAGACTGTGATACACACCAGGGACAGACCGTGGGAACTTTATACTCCAGTTTTTCAGCTTATTTAGAGACTTGTTTGGTGGAAACCTCTTAAAATGCTGGCAATTATGGTAGCAGCCACCCATGCAAGCATCTGAGCTCTGCTTCTCCTGTGGCAGAAGATGGTGGTGGTGGCGGCAGCCCAAAGATTCTTATCTCCCTGTCTTTTAGCTGACAATTTAGACTGGATCATTCTTAACAAAGTTTAGGAGTGGAGCTGGGAGAAAAAACTATTTATCTGAAAAAAATGCACTTTCAGTAGAAACTATTTGTGAATTTGCCCTGATTAGTTTGAGCTTGGAAAAAGACTTTGGGGCCAGCTTCAAAAAAGACAGAGAGAGGGTCCTTTTATAATGTTTAGTCCCAGGCTTAGGGCACTATCCTGGGCTGTAGGAAACCTAGGATTGAAATTCACCCCCTCTGGAGCTGGGACTTTAAGTCAGTTCTCTCTCCTCCTGGGTGAGTATCCTAGCCACCAGGCTCTTGGTTATTCTGGGGTGGGTTGCTCTCAATTTCTTCAGTTGAAACTGTTCTACTTTGTATAAGCACTTTTTGGAGCAGGTACTTGAAGTCAGGTCTAGCCCCTGCTAGCTGAGTGCCTAAACCAACAGGCTATAGGCTAGTCTGCACTCAAGCTCTTCTGTTGAAACGGTCCCACTTTGTATAAATACATAGCTATTCATTGGGCCAAAGAGAGAGAAATGACTCTATAGCCTGGTGATTAAGTCACTTAGGGTGTAAGAGATGTGGATTCAAATCCTCTCTTGCCTGTTTCAGAGAAGGGATTTAAATCCATATCTCATAGATCAATGCTTAAATCACCAGGCTGTAGGGTCATTTCTCTCTCTTTAGCCCAATTAATTTTTCAGTATTGTTCAAAGTGGAAGCACTTCAGCAGAAGAGCTTCAGAGTAACTCAGCCCCAAATAGCCTCATGGTTAGGATGTTCCCCTGAGAAGAGGAGACCTAAATTCAAATCCTGGCTCGCCCACATCCCAGTTAATTGCCCTACCCACTGGGTTAAAAGACATGTCACGCTGATGCTGGCCATTTAAAAGTGGCCCAAATGAAACATTTTGTAGGACCTGAAACAGACTTTTCCCATTTGGTGACACATTCTGAACATTTTCAGGGCTGAACTAACGGATTGATTTTTGATTTTTTTTTTTTTTAATTTGCTGGCTGAAGGGAAAAATCAAGTATTTGCCAAGCTATATTTGGGATCATTTAAAAGTTGAGTGGGTCGTCCTGACCCTACAACACATGCATGGCTTGGCAGCAAATTAAAAGCAGGGTGTGGTTATTTAGAGCTGTCCAAGTGTCATCTATGAAAGAAGGTAGGGGCCTTTACTTTGGGAACACTATCAAACTAAGGAAAACAAGGTCTCAGTGAACTCAGGACTTTAAGGCCAGAAGGGACCATCATGATCCTCTAGTCTGACCTCCTGCATATTGCAGGCAACAGAACTTCAACTACCTACTCCTGTAATAAGCCTATAACCTCCAGCTGAGTTACTGACTCCTCAAATCTTGATCTAAAGGCTTCAAGTTACAGAGACTCTGCCATTTACATTAGCACAAACCAGCAAGTATTCCTGGTGCCCCATGCTACAGAAGAAGGCAATCCAGCCCTCTCTTCCTCCCATCCAATCTCTGCTAATCAGACCTGAGCGAAAATTTCTTCCTGACCTCAAATATGGTGATCACTTAGACTAGGGATCGGGAACCTTTGGCGCATCAGGGAAATCCGCTAGCAGGCCGGGACGGTTTGTTTACCTGCAGCATCCGCAGGTTCGGCCGATCGCAGCTCCCACTGGCCTTGGTTCGCCATTTCAGGCCAATGGGAGCTGCGGTAACCAACGTGGGCCAAGGGATGTGATCAAATCACTTGGTTTCATTGTCTCCTAAGCCTGATGGATAAAAATGTAGTCTCTCTCTGTTCTTTATAACCCCAAAGGGATGTCTTTGCCTTAAAACTCCAGGAGGCCTCTGGGGATTCAGTCTCTCTTATACCCCAAAGAGACGGTAGTCATGTTAAGTTTCTGTCTTTTGGGGATAAAATCAGGATAACCCCTGCTGGTTTAGCTGGATAGCTTTGGTTACTGCTAATACGTAAACTGAGATAAACCCACATTCCTTTGTCTAGGACAGACTTGTTTATCATCTTTATCTAAACTAGGCTGTCTAGATTTTAACATGTTCTGGTAACATCCTTCAGAGAATTTATAACTTCACAATGATATTAATAATCAGCATATTATCAGCTTTCATACAGTACCTCATAGGCATATTTTATGGAAATATTATTCAATAGTGTGTAAGGTGTGAATACAAGGGTGTCTAGGGTCACAGAGATCATGTGAGCACAACTGCCTTGTAGTCACACTGCCTTCCTGCCAGTGATGCCCTCAACACACCTCCTTTCCCAGGGGCCAGGAGGAGGATGACAAAGGAACCCAGCCAACCACAGGGTCCCCCAGGACAACAGAATCCCCAGGTAGCTGATTATGCAGCTTTCCAGCTGGTTTACTCTGCCACACTGGGTGGTGGAATTCTGGACCGAATTGGCAGCTACCAGGCAGCATTCTTAGAAATTAATATGTGCAATGCACTGGATGGAACAAACGTAACGTAAGTGTATTTGTGTATGTTTAAGTCTGCCCAAACTAGTTGGTTTTGAGTCTGCTAAACAAAACCTGAATATTGGGAATTTGGTTTGGAAGATCACATTTTAAATATTTGTGGTATAATGTGACAACAAGAAAAAAGGCTGGCTAGGGTGTTAGCTGGGACTTGAGGGACTGCTGTTCAAGTCCCTGTCCTGCCACAGACTTACTGTGTGACCATGGGCAGTCACTTAAGCCTTCCTGTGCCTCAGTTTTCCATCTGTAAAATGGATCTAATGGTACTTCCTTACATCAGAGATGTGTGGTAAGGATGAATATATTAAAGATTACAAGGCACCCAGATACAACAATAGTGGGAGCCATATAAATACTTAAGATAGTTAGAATGCCAACATATCCTGCTGCTCAAAAGAAGCCTGTGATTCTGGAGCATATCATGAGGAGGAAGAGTTAACCAGCCACATCTACAGCTGTCCCAAAATAAATCATTTCCAGATTATGAGAGGACCACTGATATAGAAAAAGGAAAGTTACATTATGTAGCCAAGAAAAGTGTTTATATTAAGGAATTCAATCCAAGAAGTTTTGGGAGGAATTGAGTTGACAGGAGAATGTACAGCTACTATCTATGGCCTTACGCTGAGATACTCATAGCCACATTGTGTTGATATTCCTGAAGTGCCATTGCTAGGACTTTCTACCATCCACACGTTCAGCCCTGTACAGAATATATGTTTTGTTTTATAAGCTTGCACAGCAATTTTCAAAAATTAAATGCCCGATATAAAGCATACATGTATGACAATATCATCAATGAAAGCAGAGCACATGTCAGACAGAGAGCAACATTTGACTGTCTCTTTCCATTCTTAGGAATACCTCGACAAGTATTACACACAGAAAGGAGGACACCAGGTTGGGGCAATGGTAACAGATGACAGTTCCCATGGCAAGGAGGATTAAAGAAATGCAAGTATTCTTTGATCTCTAGGTCACTGGGAAACTTGACTACAGCTGGGGC
Organism: Lepidochelys olivacea; assembly: GCF_965140295.1. Classification (NCBI taxonomy): domain Eukaryota; kingdom Metazoa; phylum Chordata; order Testudines; family Cheloniidae; genus Lepidochelys; species Lepidochelys olivacea. The sequence goes on along the minus strand of NC_140411.1, from coordinate 34,633,493 downwards.
CCTACCAAATTCATGGCCGTGAAACACGTCACTACCAAATTCATGGCCGTGAAACACGTCATGGACCATGAAATCTCGTCTCCCCCGTGAAATCTGGTCTTTTGTGTACTTTTACCCTATCTGACACAGATTTCCCAGGGTAGAGCACCATTTCTCAAACTGGGGGTCCTGATCCAAAAGGGGGTTGTGTGTGTGTGGGGGGTAGTGCTGTGGTATTGCCACCCGTACTTCTGCTCTGCCTTCAGAGCTGGGCAGCCAGAGAGCGGCAGCTGCTGGCTGGGCACCCAGTTTTGAAGGCAGCACCACCAACGCAGTGCAGAAGTAAGGGTGGCAATACCATACCAGGCCACCCTTACTTCTGCGCCGCTGCCTTCAGAGCCGGACTCCTGGCTAGCAGCTGCCGCTCTCTGGCCACCCAGTTCTGCCAGCAGCAGAGCAGAAGTAAGGGTGGCAATGCCATGACCCCTACAATGACCTTGTGACCCCCCCCACTACCCATTTTGGGGTCAAAACCCCTACAGTTACAACACCATCAAATTTCAGATTTAAATATCTGAAATCATGAAATCTATGATTTTTGAAATCCTATGACTGTGAAATTGACCAAAAGGGACCGTAAATTTGGTAAAGCCCTAACTGTAGCAATATGAGTATAATAAAGAGGCCACACGGTGGTGTCCTTGATATAGCAAACTACCACCTGTCTCCAGGACAGCCCAAATGGAAAAAAAAATACATTGACCTAGAGGTAATGAGATTAAGACTTTCCTGGGAATTTTTAAATTAACTAAAGGTATTTTAAAATCTCTGATCAAAATTTTCCTCTTCCATCTTTACTTCAGCTCTCACCTCTATTGTGTATTCTGCATACATAACGCACATTGCTGTCTGTAGTATTTTGCCATAGGGGAGGAGTATTTAGTATCAAGGAAGAATATATAATAAAGATGCACTGTACAGATCCAATTGCAAGATTTTTTGACTGTGTTTTAATGACAGGGTGACTGAGAAGCAAGCACACACCTTGTGTACACATTTTGTAAACTATAAAAATCATGTTCTAAACGTGCAGCCTAAATCCACAAAGTGAGATGATTTTTGCATGTCCTGGCGGCTTTTTAAGATTATTCCATTTTGTTTTACAATTCTGACCTCACACATCCATGACTTGCAAGTTTTCGTGACAAACCTACAACCCAGGTTGCTATTATACACTGCAGCCAGTAGGTGCCAGCAACCACACACTAAAATAGGTTCCAAAGAAAATTTGATTATATACCATAAGCAGTTAGCAGATGAGCTAGATTTAAGTAAGACACAGAAGGTCAAGTGGACTCCTAAAAGACAGTTACATACTAATGAAAGCCAAGAACTTACAGTGTGATTATTGATCTTTTCTGAAAAATCCCACCAACATGGACCATCAGCCCATGTCAGCTCTTTGGGTCAAGGACCATCCTTTTTGTTCTGTGTTTATACAGCATGTAGCATAACAGTGTCCTGGCCATGACTGGGGCTCCGAGGCTCTATGGTAATACAAAATAATAATAACGGATGAATGCCACCCTAGAAAAAGCAGATAAAATATGAGTAAATGTCATTTAAAAGGAACTACAAAGCTTGAAAGTTTGGCTTTTCCCCCAACAGAGTAAAAGATATTACCTTACCCACCTTGTCTCTCTCATGTAAAAGACATGTCATTTGACTATTATTTCCACATGTACAATTTTGGGAGGATTTTGCTGTGTACGCAAATATGAATCTCTTTGTGAATCTGTCAGAAGCAGTGTGTATGCCTGCCAGGCTGGGCCTGGGGAAAACACAGTGATGTCTGTTAGCCGACGGCCAAGGATGTTTGGTGAGGTGCCAGCTATGCCCGTTTATACCATCCGTGACTTTAACCACTAGGACGCACTGTCCCTTCGCGGCGGGCAGCCCGGGCTAGGCTGACGGATGCCCCAAGGTCCTAACCACCCGTGACTTTAACTGCTAGAGCTCAGAGCTCCTTCGCAGCGGGCAGTCAATACTGACTGACAGGTGCCCCAATGGCAGCACTAAGAGCCTCTCCACACCCGTGACTTTAACTGCTAGAGCTCAGAACTCCTTCGCAGCGGGCAGCCAGGATTGACTGACAGGTGCCCCAAGAGTTTGCCCCGTGGAGGCGGCACAACTCAACGCTAGGCTCTTAGTACTCTCACCTAATGGCCAGGCTTTAGAGCCAAAACGGCTGAGGTTCTTTAATTGTGTTGGCTGCTTTACAGTAAACCAGAGAAAACAAGTCAGGCTTATGCATAAATGGTTACCAAAAATTTATTAAGCTAGATTCTAATCATGTGGTTACAAAATTGCTAGTGCCTACTTATTTAAATGTAGAGATGTTACACACACAAACAAGTTACAAAACTGAAGCCACAATCCCAAAGAAAGAAAACAAAGTATAGAGCTCTATTTCAAAATATGTGTACACTAAAGATAGGAGATCAGGTGTGGGTGCTTCTTACCCTCCTTGCATCTCTCGATTCCAGCGGTGCCAAGCCAGGATCGGTCACTCAATTCCGCGGAAAGACGAATAAGGGACAAGGCGTAGGGACCCTCTTAGCTGCAGAAGCCTTGGGAGGCTGTCACTTATCTGACCAGCAGATAGATAGTAAAAAGCACTCAAAAATCATGGTGCTGTAGGTCCCCTACTTATACCTCTGTACTCCTTTATTCTCTTTCTCCTTTCTTATGCCAAATTGAGGCTGGTCTGTCGGGGTGACGCCAGCTTTTGCAAGAGTAGTTTACACTTGCAAGGGAGAGAAACAATAAGTTTTGACTACTGGACATTTCTTTTATCAGGGTAAATATTTTCCCACCTAGGATGTTGGTGTGTGTGCATCACGCTATTTAGTTGGGGCTAAGAGCCATGTCTGTCACAGGGCCTCTGCCTGCTGTGAGCTTAATCGTCGTATCTGTTCCCAGAGGCACATTGTAGCAGCACACCTGTGCTTTCACAGCTTCAAAGGCTGTGCTGGAATATATGTTAAGTGCCCTGTTCCTGCTTCCTCCTGTGTTTCCAGCAATGCTGGTCTGAGGGGGGGGGGGGGGCTGGCTGTCTGGCTACAATGTCACAAAGAGAGTGGGATTCATTAGTTTACATAAATTTTGATTTTCATTACTAAGAAACACCACCAGACTAATATTGCTGTTAACTGAAAAATTAATCTGGTGCAAAACCTTATAGTAATGACAAATAAATGAACTCATGCCAGGACTCCCCCTCTTTTACAGTAATGTTACTTCTAAATTCTTGACTTTCTCTTCTAGGAGAACTGTACAGCCCCATGCAGCCATACTAACATTTTATTATTCTTACAAAGTAGTAAAGTACATGTCCAGTTTGAGTCACGCAGACATCAATAAAGCTGTAGCAATGGGGTTAAACACATGGAGTAATGCTGCCCCATTGAAATCTGTCAGAACAAACACAGGGGAAGCTGATTTGATGATATTATTTGAAAGTGGAGGTAAGTATTCAAACCACAACCACCACAATTAAGATCAAACACATCCCTGTATTGTTAGAGGATAATACCTCTAACACCCTGAAATAAAGTGGGTAAAACTGTGAAAATCACTAGTTATTTGCTTGGAAAGATGTTTTAATTTGCACTAGACCTACAACGTAACATTATTCTGTGACCCTGTTTTATCTCACACTGTATAGCCTAGATGAACCTGTATCTATGCATAGTACTTGCATTGAAGGGGGTCTGAGATCTTTTCCTAGTCTGGATGCATTCATTCCCCCATCTGGATGCAGCTAATTCATCCCCCTTCCAGAGATGTCTTTTAGAATCATAGAATATCAGGGTTGGAAGGAACCCCAGAAGGTCATCTAGTCCAACCCCCTGCTCGAAGCAGGACCAATTCCCAGTTAAATCATCCCAGCCAGGGCTTTTAGCCCTTGTTCGTACACATACTTGTACAAAGGAACTTTGTCATTGGAATGGCCCTTTAGTAGACATCTGATGGGAGGTTTGTTTTCATTTCCTGAGGAAGGGTACTGGCTTACAGTGATTCTCCTTCCTTTTCAGTAATTTTTTCATTTGGACACTGGTTATGAGATCTACTGTAGGGACATAGGGCTGGGAAGGGCCTCGTGAGTCACTGAATCCAGTTCCTTGCTGTTGCAGGCAACCCCATCACATAACCCTGTTCATAAATTTAACAAGCTACATCTTCAACTAGTTAGGCAGTTTGCCACCCCCTCAGTTTGCCCCACACACACACACACACATACATTTATACTGGAAGGCTGTTCTACAACATCACTCCTCTGGTGGTTAGAATCCTTCATCTAATTTCCACCCTAAATTTCTTCATAACCAGTTTAAACCCACTCTTCTTGTGCTGACATTGTCCTTTAGTTTAAGTAGCTCTTCTCCCTCCCTGGTGTTTACCCCTGAAGTATTCATAAAGAATAATCATGTACCCTTTCCGCCTTCATTTTGATAGGCTAAAGAAGCCAAGCTGTGTTAGTCTCGTCTCATAAGATATGGTCTCCATTCCCCTGTGATGTTCCAAGATGGGATTGGCTGACTCCACAGTAAATTTCTCAAAAGCCTGTGAAAGGGGAAACAAGCACGTTTTCCCTGACTGAGTTTCAGCCTATGTTGATCACTGATGGTGATAGGGGAGCTTTGGGCTGCAAAATGTTATCTGGATCCATTCCAAATTTACGATGGGGCTGGTAAAATTCAGGTTGGTAGAACCCTAACTTCCCTCAGAAGCTCTGCCTTTTTTCCCACTTGGTCATCTTGCCTGTGCAAACTCAGGTACTGAGTAGTTAGGCCTGGGAACTGAGTCCTCCATTCCTCATATGTTGAGTTACATGCTCTATTTTCAGTGTTGCTATTAGCCGAGACCACTTTGGTTTTCACTTCTCCTTTTCCTAGAAGAACTGCAAAATGCGCAGCCTTCCACAAAGTCATTTCCATTTTGAAAGTTACTGTAAATGGCCTGTAAGTCAACAGCCTTTTCTGCGCCAGGGAGAGATTTGAAAAATTCCTCACTGCTTAGAACATCTGTTCCGTTGCTTGCAGTAAAAAAAGAGGGGAATGATCATGCAGAGGGAAAGCTTAAGAGTACTTATGGGGGAGAGCCATATTTATTTGACATTCCTGCAGTAACAAGATATTCACTTGACTTCAGACCAGACCAAGGCATTACAGTAGTACCTGAATGTTCTGCTGAAGCCCTGTTGGATTGTGCAGCATTTCTGTCAACCATATAGAGTACAGTTTCAATTGAGCCTAAGGGAGCTAAGCACACAAATGGCAGAATTTGGGTGCCTAACTCTCTTGGGCTCCTTTGCAATCCTATCCACAACCCTTGGTATGGTAGCTTCGAGTTGGAGCGTACAAGCAGAACACTTTCACTCTCTCCTGTCCATCCTCTTTTCTTTTTAATTCTTTTCTTTGATTTCATTGTCTGCCTTCTTTGGAGGATTTAGAAGATTTTAAGGAAGAATCAGAAAAGGAACTGCAGCTATTGCAACTCCTCTCACAAGGAGACAGAGTAGCAGCTGGCTCACAAGAAGCCACAAAGCTACCAGGAAGCTAAGAGGAACTTAAAATGTAGCAAATCCCTTGATGGCGGTGTAACAATGTCAGCTTTGGTGGGACCCAACTGAGAGTACCAATTCAGGACAAATTGCTTAAAGCAGGGCAGTTACAGCCCAAGGCCAGGGTTTCTTTGCACACCAAGGCAAACCAAACCAGTCAAACAGAGAAGACTTCAGTTTTACCCCACTGCTAACCATAAGTCTCACAAGCAATTTCCTTCGACATTCCAGTTTCCCAGTACCACCACCAGTGCCACTCGTTAAGGGGATGAATGGTTATAAAAACCAATACCCCAGTAAAAGAAAAAAGGTTCTCCCAATCCCAAAGGACCAAGCCCCAGACCCAGGTCAATATATGAGTTAGATCTTACCCACAAATCACTCTGTTACCAATTCTTTAGAATCTAAAATCTAAAGGTTTATTCATAAAAGGAAAGAAATATAGATGAGAGCTAGAATTGGTTAAATGGAATCAATTACATACAGTAATGGCAAAGTTCTTAGTTCAGGCTTGTAGCAGTGATGGAATAAACTGCAGGTTCAAATCAAGTCTCTGGAGTACATCCACAGCTGGGATGGGTCATTCAGTCCTTTGTTTAGAGCTTCAGTTTGTAGCAAGGTTCCTCCAGAAGTAAGAAGCAGGATTGAAGACAAAATGGAGGTGTTTTCAGGGCCTTTCATATCCTCTGCCCTGTGGAAGATCACAGCAGCAAGATGGAGCCTGGAGTCACATGGGCAAGCCACATGTCCATGCACGACTCAGTTCTTTACAGGCCAACGCCATTGTTTACATGTTAGTTTGAAAGTTCCCAGGAAAGCTCAGATGTGGATTGGCGTTTCCCAAAGTTCATTGTCAGCCAAGTGTTTCTTGATTGGGCACTTTCTAAGAATAGTCCTTTCTTAAGAAGCTGACCAAATGCTTCACTGAGGCTTCTTAGAATCAAAACACCTTGAGATACAAGTACATAGCCAATATTGATAACTTTAACTACAAAAATGATACGCCTATACAGACAGCATAATCATAACCTTTCATAGACACCCTACTGGACAACCTTTGTACAATATTTGCTGCAACTATATAACAGTGGTTGCAACAATGATCTATATGGTCACAGTTTATGTCAATAACGTCACAGGTAGCAGCTGCCCATTTGAGAAAGATGTACAACACATTAGACTTAGGTCTGGGGCATCAGAGATGCAGGATAAGAACTCTCCCTGAAAAAAGGACTGATTCCCCCATATACCTTTATCCAGGAAGCAGTTACAGACACACACACACAATTTCTTACTAAAGATAAAACTTTCAAAGAATAATTCCTATTCATTAGATTCATCTGCCCCCTCCCTGCCCCATGTACAGTGTTGCTTGTGGTTGAGGCTAAGACAGAGAGTTGGTTGTAGAGTATGCAAAGAGGATTCTCCGTTGAAGCCACTGGTCAGACATGGAGCCTGAAGTTTACTCTGGCATTCTACTTGCCAGACTAAGGCCCTGATCCATCAAAGCACTTCAGTACGTCCCAATAAGGGCACTTGCATGCCTAAAAGTTAACCTTGAGCTTGATATCTTTGCTGGATCAGGGTCTAACTAAATGCAGCCTGTGATGTTTCAAGGCACCATGCAGGATCTCCCTAAGTATTGGCCTGAACATGCGAAGAGCAAAATCTGTAGCACAGACAGGGCACTGGCATTGTCCATCCTAGCTCACACTATGTTTACATGACTCTGTGTAAATAACAGAAAGAGCCCATATTTTCAATATTTACAAGTCAAACATTTTATTGTGACATCTGGATATAAGATGGTTCTTTCTAGACCTTTAACCACATTTGAGGAGTTGACCCAGGAGCAAGTTGGAACAAAAGATTTAATTTCTAAGATATATACAATTTTGACTGAAACAGATGTTGATAAGAAAACAACACAGATGAAAAGATGTGATGGGGATTTGGACAAAGAAATTGATATATATGGGGAAAGGACATAGGTCTTCAATTTGTATAACTCAAAGAATTTTTTTAAAATTACTGTATTGAAGGCATTCCACTCCAGTTAAGCTTCATTATATATTTGCTGCTAGGGAGATGCTCTGTTGGAGGGCTTGCAGGGAAAGAGGGAACATACTTGTACAGGCAGTAGTTGTGTCCAAGAATTAAATGGTTTGGGGAGGAAATTATTAAAGAAATTCATCTTATGACAAAATACCAGCTTCCTGGAGATCCCCTGACCTGCCTACTTAATGTTCCAGTAACAGAGCTACATTTTAAACAAAACAAATTAATTTCTTTATTGTTAGCATCAAGACTTTGTATTGCACATTACAGGAAACATGTGACTCTGTCTATGGTATTTTAGTATAGTAAAATATGGGCTGTCCTTGTAATGGAAAAACTTTCATATCAAGTAGGTACACAGGAGAAGTGTCTAAAAGAACAGGTACTTAGAAATTTGCTCACCTGTTTTAGCATACTCAGAGGAGGTAAGCTCCCCAGCCAGCAAGCCAGAATCTTTAGCCAGGTTCTTTACATATTCAGGATCAGGTTAATATTCAATATAGAATGTAGTATTGTGACTTCCCTTAATAAAATGTTTAAAAAAAACTTGTGCCCCATCAGTTGTGCAGTAGGAGCGGATTTCTAGAAGATTAACAGAACTGTAAAAGCCAGGGCTAGAGACTGATCTGGTTACAACAGCACTGGAAGGCCAGGCTGAGCCAAGAACCTCAATATTTGGGAGGCAGGGCTCAATTTTATTTCAAAATTTTCAAAAAAAATTAATTTTTTTCCCTCAAATTTCTGGAGGATTTTCCCTGCCAAAGGAAATTTTGAAAATCCTACTTGTCATTCCAAAAATTGAACAATTTTTTTTCCAGAACTTTGGAATTTCTTATCGAATGGAAATTCAAACTTTTGACAAGCTCTAGCCATCCCCCATATACACCCAGAACAGGGGTTTAGGATTTGCAGAGCACCATACGATGTACAACCCCTGTATTTGGCACCCAACAAGATCCAAAAGAAAAAATCTATAGTCAAGAAAATCCTTTACTGCAACAGTCCCAGTTCAGATAATGTAGGGAAAGATATCCAGTCTTGATTTAAAGACTTCAAATGCTGGAGAATTTTCCATGCTCATTGATGAAATGTTTCAGTAGTTAATTACCCTCACCTAAAAATGTTGACAGCAGACTAAAAATTATGAATGATGGGCACAGTTTTGTCCCCCTTATTTATTTAGATTTAAATAATAATGATAAAAGATGATTATGGACAGCTCTAGGCATCCTGATACATCAGTAATGGTATAATAAAATAACACCATCATTAAAATGACCATTTCAACAGGCGCTCAGCAAATCACATACAGAAATGTCTTTCCATCCCTTTCATCATTATAGGAATCATTACCCTCAGCCCAATTAAACAGGTGTCTATTGCAGCATGCCTGAATGGTCACCATGTCTGGACGGTCTTGGACCAAAAGGGGAGCAAGTTCTAGTCGTGAAGCCCTCACAGATAGTGCCCTGCCAACCAACACCTCCCTTTTATAATAGGGGGATCCACTTGATCATCCATGCTCACTGCAGCTGTGGCATATTGCACACGGAAGAAAGTAGTTCCTCAGGTGGGCTGGTCCCAGGCCATCAGGACTTTTTAGGTCATAACCCAGACTTCATACTCCACCTGGAGACCAATGGGCAACCAGTCCAGCTGCGGGAGAGCTGGTGTCATATGATCCCAGTGAGTCACCCCACTCAGTAAGTGAGTCATTGCGTTCTGCACCAGCTTCAGCCTTACTCATGCTGAGAGATCTCAGTGGGATTTTTTCATGCAGTTAGGATGGAAGAATTGGGCCCCAAGAGTATTTTAGGGGAACTGATAATCCTCGTATAATATATTTCATGTTTTTCAGGTCCACGTTAATGGACAACTTGAGGGTCTCAAATTCAGGGCCCTCCTCAGCCCGTCACTGACTTTGGGTTTTTGAGAAATGTGCAGCACACTGATGAGCTGTCTCGAGATACTCTTCTGTATGGGAAAGGAATATTATAGGTGCATTCATTATTGCCTTTCTTTTTAGAAAACATCTTGTTCTAACAACATTTTATTCTCCAGTACAAAAAAGGAGGTTGTGAAGTAGATCGCAGAGTCTGGGGTGAAGGGAATTCCACGCTCAGACACTAAAGCCTGGTGAGGATTTTTAAGACGTAGCTGGTACTAGAATACAGATGCATATCAGGAGAAGGCCTCCAGTACACCTAGGCCTATGTTGCTAATGGTTTTAAAAACCACTAGTTACCCTTAAAATTAGAGCTGGTCAGAAAATGGTCAGTATGTTTTGCCAAAAAAATAAAAGGTGAAACTTTTCCATTTTTCTCAATTAAAGAAAATGATGGTAAAAAAAATAGATTTTTGGTTTCTCAGTGTTTTTCCCCCTTTCTATATCCATCTTTTCTCTTTTGCCACGAATAAGCAGGGGGGAAGAAAAAAGGATCACAAAGGGGACAACAACTGAAAACTCAGAATATTTTAGTTTTCTTTTTTCCCCTTTAAAAAATAAATCAGAACATTTCATTTTCTTTAAAAAAAAGGGCCTTTTTTGTCAAAATTGTTTAACAGATTTCAACCAGACCTACTTAAAATCAGTCCACGCACTACAAGGAGACAATGTAAAGTATGCAAAGTGGGTACAATATTGTCACAGTTGATCAAAACAGTGAGCAAACACATTGCTTCATTCTGAACAAACTGCACGTAGCAAAGCTGCCCTTCTATAAATCCCATGAAGAGGATATTAAAGGCATTAGACTTTGCAGCCAGAAGGACATGTGTTTATTTTACAAGGTCATGGACAATGGAATAATTACGGTCATCCTGGGAAAATCATGCAAGTGAAAAGCAATCGCATATACCTGATACTTCGGTTTCCATTGCTGAGAATGGTCGAAAGTGACACCAAAAACGCTTAACCTGACTGACCAGCTCTCATTGCCATGAGACTAGGGTACAGATCTGAGGGAAGTGGATACTTAGTTGCCCCGGCCATATTTTTTCCACCAATCCTAGTACATTTTCAGTTGGAACTCCCTATAACTCCCTTTATAACACTTCCTGTAGCTCAGCAGTTAGGCTGTGTTCCAGTGAGTACTTGCTGTCCTTCTCATTTTAGTCGTACTAGCAAGCTTGAACTAAAGGAAGGTGTAAATTTGACTCTGATCAGTGATGAAACTGCAGTATCAAATAATTCCTCCAGAGGGTGTTCCCTTTTGAGGGCCTTCCCAGCCCCTTTTGGTCAAGCAGTTTCTTAGCCCTACTTTACTATTTTTTCTAGTGTGCATTTGTTCAAATTTTTCATATGTATAATTATCCTATACAGTCCAACTCGCAGCAATATACGGAACATTTTACTTCAATCCACATACTGCGGTACATTAGCAGCATTCTGGTTTGCCACTCAGGGTGAGACTGTGCCTAGCCCAAATGCAACTGCAGAGGGGAAAAGTAAAGATTCCCAAATACTCACTAGATGTTAGAGCTACCTGGGTCTTAGTTCCAGCTGCTGAGGTAAGTACATTGACTGCACTACAGATGTTCTCCCTATGAATACTGTAGTTAGCGAAAGGCAAGGAATAGGCAAAGGTATAGCCGCAACCCTCCCCTTAAGCTGGCCAGTGGCACTGGCTAGCTATAGTGGGGAGGGAGTAAGCAGCACCCTGAAAAAGAACTGTAGCAAGCTCCTCTGTCCCAGTCCACCCTGAACACTCCATACTCCTGTTTTTGTATAAAAGGCACCACCTACCTACCAATCAGCAGTTACACTGAAGAATTATTACTGTTCCAGGGATATTTTTAATGTTACAAAAAGAGACCTGGGCCTATTGGCCTTGGCCTATTCATGGCAGATGTCTATTAATGAAGTGCCCAGGATGATATTCTCTGCTCCTAAAGCTATGATGAAAATAAAGAAAGATGGGAAAAGACTTTCCAAAGATCATTGATGAAGAGTCTGCAGGGATTAGTGCAAAATAGATGCAGCAGTATTAGTGAATGGTGAGTATTTCATACACACACACACACACATAAGAGGCCTGATCCATTGTCAGTCTCTGTAAACCAGTGGGTATTTTTAAAATAATATTGGACCAAACCTTCAGCTAGTTTGAATTTATTTAGCTCCGTAGAGAGATACTCCAGTAGACATCAGTTATGGATCAGGACCAATGTATTACTGTACTAATTTCAAACCCCAAGATTTGATATTCATTTTAACTGGCCTTTGTTCACTTTTAATTTTTAAATATTCTGAAACTCTCCAATTTTCTATTGGAAAAATTGCAAAATGCAAGAACTGAGCGTTTTCAGTTAAGAAAAAGTCTTAATTCTCTTCATTGCTTAACCCTCTTTGAACACAAAGAGAAAAAAAACTATTTTTCTAACGATAAGTGAACTGAAGACCTTCTACACATCACAGATAGAGTAGGCAAGCTTCAAATCCAAAATATCATTTAAGTTTGGCTTAATGTTAGAGTAAATGTAATGCAGGTAAGTGGCTGGTTCACACTGAGAATAGCCTGCTACTGCTCTTAGCTAAGGGAGTTGCTCCATCAACTCAAGTGGTGAAGGCCAATGTTTTAGAGCAGAAGGACATGTGTTCAATAACCCTAATAAAGGTCCATTATATAAGCAACCCCTTGTCAATAGAAGAAATCTAGCCATAAAGTGACTAAAGATTAAAAATAAGTCATATCTTCAAAATCTAATTTCCAAATATAAGTTTGCTCATGTAAAAGGCATCAAACCAACAGTACAGAGTCAAAGACAAACGTCTGCTAGGACAGGTAGCAATAACTATGATAGTGCATCCAATAGGTTTTGATAGTTACATGTAACATTTTTGGGAGTTTTGTATATGTCCCAATCAACACCAAACAAACAGGCTCACATACCACTGCGTCCATTGGACCACAACGAATTACTGCAGTATCAAGGAAATGTCTCTGGGAATTATGTCTACTGATTACTGTGAAAGCCTTTTGAATGACTCAATGAGAAAATGTGTTAGTGGTGTTGCTCTTTGCATTTATATAGCACTTAGTGCAATGGGGACCAAATCCTGAGTGGAGACTCTGGACACTACTATAAGGCAAATATAACGTTGCTTGAACTTGACACTCTAAGCTTAGAGAAAAAAGGAGTACTTGTGGCACCTTAGAGACTAACAAATTTATTTGAGCATAAGCTTTCATCGGATGCATGAAGTGAACTGTAGCTCATGAAAGCTTATGCTCAAATAAATTTTTTAGTCTCTAAGGTACCACAAGTACTTCTTTTCTTTTTGCGGATACAGACTAACACGGCTGCTACTCTGAAACCTAAGTTTAGAGACTACATGGTCCAGAAGGAGTCACTAGCTGACTTATCATTTCATGACTCCTGCTATAATTCTTCAGTAAACAAAGAGGATCCCCAGGACTGTGTTCAATATTTCTAAGATTTCTAAGTCTCTGTGTAACCTCTTATGTCTATGCTAGTATGTGGCTCCAAAAATTCCTAATTGCTATAAGAAAGCAAGCCAGAGTATCTACGTGTGTTGAGCCACTCACACATTCTCTACGACCTGTGAGAATGTGCACATGTAAACACAAAATGTTGTAACAGAGCTTTTACAACAAGTTAGTCTCTCTAATCAGTCTTTCCTCTTTTTATTTTAGGATTCATTTACTTCTTTTCTGGCCCTAAAGCCTATAAATACCACAGAGAGACAGAAGATGTGGTTAGTGTTGTGAAATCCAGTTCTTGAAAGCTGCAATAGATCATCAACTGCAGCCGATAGGAACTGAAAACTGGAGCACAAGGACCAGAATCAAGGATGTTCCCTTGCTGTGGTTTTCCCTTTCAAATTGCATTTTGCAGCGTCATTGCTATCACTCAGCTTGGAAAACACAAAGTTGTTAAAATAGCCATGTCCCTACAATATTTCAAAGAGTCCCTGCCTCATCTTAAAAATTCCTGTTCACATGAATTTTGAGTCTAGCCCCAGGTAGAATTAACTCTAACAAAATAAAATGAGAAATTGTCTGACAGCTGCTTGGTGGCCTATGTTAAATAAGTTGTCCCGTGGACAGGTCCCCCTAATATAAAGCCTTTACTGCAATGGGAACTAACTGGACCCTTTCCTGGGCATATCAGCAGAGAGGTCTCTGGATACAAAGCACATGGAGAAAGAATTACTCCTTCATTGTTAGATGTGAATCTTCAATGTCAGGGCATGGCAGGACAGCATATGGAAGATTGCACTACAGTTGCTGTGCTATGTCTAAATAGAGGACTTCAGTCATCCAGGCCTTTAAATTCAGTACCAATCATCAAGCCCAAGCAGATTGTGTTTAAAGGCCGCGAGGATAAGTGGTGTCATGGGTCACATTAAACTTTCACTTTTCTCCTCCTCCACGAAGCCCTGTGTACATCACAGGTAAAAACCCCACAACCACCAAGGGGAGAATTCCTCCACCCCAGGCATTGCGTTGGACTGCCTATGGCAACTCAGCCTCTCAGAAGCTCTGACCAGGAAGCGTGCTGAGAGTCTGGTGAGGTGGGCCATAGTGCTCTAGGGATTCTGGAAAATATTGCCACCCATAGGCAATCTGGGACAGGTATCCTTAACTTCCAGGAGCTTTCCTTCCCCTGCCCAGACTAATTTAAGTTACACCAGTAGCCATTTGACCCAATAGCAACCTAGAATCAGGAGGTGCAAAAGTGGGATTAATCCACCTTTGCCTCTCCTCTCATGACTAAGATCTGTGCAAGAGATGCAGCACAGAATGTCTTCCTGGCTGTCTGCAGGGTATCAAATGGAGGTCTCTGGTTTCTCAGGCTACTTCCTAGTGAATGAACCTTCCATGTTCTCATTTATTCAGAACAAACACCATCAAGAAAAAAAACAATAATAATATTTACAATTTCCAGAAGTTGTGAAGTGAGGTGCTGGCACAGATGGCTTCTCACTTTGTACGCACAGCTATTGCAAATGAGAATTGTGCACACAGATCTGCTAATTTGATATTTAATTACCCAATTTCTGCATGCAATCTTTCATCTGAAATACAAATGCTGAATCTGTGCATTCTATCAATAAATAATGGACCCTGGTTTGAAAATAAGCCCCAAGTCAAGGGTGCTGATGAAAGGCAACAATCATTCATTGCCTGTGCTAAACTGAGTTAAATATAGCAGACATAATTGAGTAATCCTGATAAACAGTACAAACAAAGAAAGATTTTCAGAGGCTTGGCCAAAGCCCCAAACGTGTGAGAAATCATAGTGCGTGGCTCAACAATGCATTCCAGCAGCGTAAGCCAATCCGGTACATATTTATCTTTAAAGTATTCTATACAGAATTGGCTAATGGAAGGGATAATAGTTCTTTCTGAAAAATAAAAGAGAACATAGAAGATGAGTGTCATGCCTTTCATTATAACGTGTGAATATTGTCAATCACAATTCTCTGTGGTTGATAGTATGAGTGATTTTTACTAATATACACCCTAGATTTAAACCTCTGGTGGTTGGAGCCAGGCTCTTTGAGGTCTTGAACTCAATACCTCCACTGGATTGTCTGAGTCTGCTGATTTTCAGGACTCACTGTGTTTAATCAGACTCTTGCTTGTGGGGGTGTAGAAAGGATGGGAAGAGCGTTATTACGTGAAGGAGATGGAAATATTTGGTGAAGGAAATATATCAATTAAGTAGTTTATTGTTTTAGTTTTTAAACATCTTAGGTTGTCAGATAAGTGCATTCTAATATATTGAAATAGATATAAGTATATAGTTATTAATTATATAATACCAAAACATGGCTCTCATGTTACATCTTGCTTTCACAGTGGAGTACTCTTTCTATCTGCTAAATTGCAAGTTTCTTTTTCAACTGGTTAGTTCACATCTATAATTCCTGTATTTAAACACATCATATAGAGCTGTAAATACTCCAGAAATGTTAGGAAGTTAAGAATTTACTGCTGCAGGTAATCCATCCAGTTGATTTAATGTAGAAACATACTTTGGCACTGATGTTCTAATATTTGCAGTCTTGGGGCTTCCTGTTATTTCTGTTACTAAAAATGAACTAAGAATACATAAAAGCTATCTGTTTTTTGCTGTGTAACTTCTCATGTGCAGCACCTCAATGAAATTCTCCTGCTCACTTTTATCAATGGTGGACTGCTCCCAAACCCCCAGAATGACATGTTAAAGAAGCTTACACCCAGATCTGAACTCCACCACTGGACCCACTAGTCTATATCATATGCCAGCCAAAACTCTGGATTCAAACACCCCTGAATTTAGCAAAAGTTTTAATCCAGGTTCAAACTTCACAAATTGGGCCCCCATCTCTAATTTCTGCCATTGTCCTGCAACTTGATTGTGCAACTAGAGTTTTTAGCTATGAAGACCTATGATTTAATGAAATCAGCAATGAGTTTTACATATATCATCCATGAAAACCTTTCTGTGGTTCTGGCAAAACTAGTGTAAAAAAATTCCCTTTTTTTTTCTCTCCAGTTTTATCTTGAATCTGTTACTGTTTTTCACAAAAAAACAAAAGAAATATTTTTTTGTTGTGGGAATGGTGACATTTTGCATGGGACAAATTTATGAAGAATGCTAAGTGAAGGTGAAATGAAATGTTTCTATTTTTGTTACAAATAATGGTCTAAATTCTTCCTAGAATTCCCCAAATTCTTACTAGGGTGGTAGGGCAAGGTCCAACTTTGACCACTGAATTCAGTGGTTAAATGGCAAAAATAAATAAGTTTTGAGCAAATTTACAATTCTCCTAAAACTCTCAGATTTTGTAAATGAAACTGATAGCGTTGTATAACTCTAGAGGTAAGAGGTAGAAGTATTAAAACTCTGCCTCACAGAGTTCAGTGCAACTACACCCTTTTACAACAGAAGTGAATTGCCCCCCTCTGTTTTACAAATATATATTCCATGTCATACTCAAAAAACACTGAAAGATACTGTAACAAAACACTGTAATGAGATAAGTGTGTCCTTTAGGAAAGGAATGTCTTGGCTTTGCTACAATATTTAGTCCTAATAAGTACAGTATTTTGTTACAACAGTTCTTTCATTGATGTTTCTTACTGAAGCAGGGGTCATGCATGGACTACACTGAGATATTTCCTTTTATTTTTATGTAGGGATTCTGGAAGTTGGGAATTTTGCAGCTGACTTCAGTGGAGCCACTATTTCACCCATAGGTGCTGGAACTAGGGATGCTGCCGCACCCCCTGGCTTGAAGTGGTTTCTATCATACACAGGGTTTACAGTTTGGTTCAATGTCTCTCAGCACCCCCACTATACAAATTGTTCCAGCACCCTGGATTTCACCCATGATGTTTAAGATAACAGGAGCTGAGATTATACAGTTCATGCCTATTATCTTCTGAAACTCTTTGTAATCCGGTATCCCGATGCGTCATAAGTAGATATTTCATTGTGAGGCTAAACAAAGAAAAGTTGGAGTACCACAAAAGTATCTATAACTTGTGTATTCAATATATTTTACAGTGAACATGAACAGATAAAACACTAAAAGAAAAGGAGTACTTTTGGACCTTAGAGATTAACAAATTTATTTGAGATAAAACACTGACATCTTACAAATGCTAATTCTCTAAGGTTTGTATTAATAGCAGTTTCCCTTAACCAGCATACTTAAGTCACATTCTTGAGATGTTCAGGGATTTATATAGGGAAAAAATATTCATTTTCTTACAGCAGGGGTCAGCAACCTTTCAGAAGTGGTGTGCCGGGTCTTCATTTATTCACTTTAATTTAAGGTTTCGCATGCCAGTAATGCATTTTAACATTTTTAGAGGGTCTTTCTCTATAAGTCTATATATTATATAACTAAACTATTGTTGTATGTAAAGAAAACAAGGTTTTCAAAATGTTTAAGAAGCTTCATTTAAAATTAGATTAAAATGATTAAAATGCTGATCTTACACCGCTGGCCCGCTCAGCCTGCTGCCAGCCTGGGGTTCCGTTCACCTAGGCCGGCAACAGGCTGAGCGGGGCCTGCGGCCGGGACCCCGGCTGGCAAGGGGCTGGCAGCCAGAACCCCAGACTGGCAGCGGGCTGAGCGGAGCCAGCAGCTGGGACCCCAGACCAGCAGTGGGCTGAGTGGCTCAGCCCACTGCCACTCAGCCCACTGCCAGTTTGGGGTTCCATCTGCCAGCTCCTGCCAGCCAGGGTCCCGGCTGCTGGCCCCTCTCAGCCCACTGCCTGTCTGGGATCCCAGCGCTGCCCACATAC
Source organism: Lepidochelys olivacea (assembly GCF_965140295.1). NCBI lineage: Eukaryota > Metazoa > Chordata > Testudines > Cheloniidae > Lepidochelys > Lepidochelys olivacea. The sequence goes on along the minus strand of NC_140411.1, from coordinate 34,615,561 downwards.
AGTGGGTACCTACCTTCTCCCTGGTTCTAGCCCATTCTCTTCCTCTCTCTCTGCACTGAGCTGAGGGTGGGAGTGCACTGAGCACAGGGCTGGGGGTGAAGGAGCAGGCTGGGGGTTGAGGTGTAGGGTCTGGCCAGGAGCTAGAATAAGGGAGGGGGCTCAGGATTGGGGCAGGACATTTGGGTGTGGAATGCTTACCTGGGTAGCTCCCATTTGGTGTGAGGGGTGCAGGTGGGAATGTGTGTGTGTGTGGGGGTGCAGGAGCTCCCATTTGGTGCTCAGTGTGGGGGTGGGAATGGGGGGTGCAAGAGTCAGGGCATGGGGTGTGGTGGGGGTGGGGGGTGTGAGGAGGGTGCAGGAGTCAGGGAAGAGGGCTGGGGGCATGTGTTGGGGTGCTGGAGTCAGGGCTAGGGTCATGGGTGGGTGCAGGGGTCAGGGCAGGAGGCTGGGGTGTGTGGGGGGTGCAGGGGTCAGGGCAGAGGGCTGGGGTGTGTGGGGGTTGCTGGAGTCAGGGCTCGGGTCGTGGGGGGTGTAGGGGTCAGGGCAGAGGGCTGGGTGTGTGTGAGGGGGTGCAGGGGTCAGGGCAGGAGGATGGGGTGTGAGCGATGCAGAAGTCATGGCAGAGGGCTCGGGTCATGGGGGAGTGCAGGGGTCAGGCCAGAGGGCTGGGGTGTGTGACTATTATAAAAAGCCAGTCAGCTGTGAACCAGCTGGGCGGCGAACAGCAGAGAGGCTAACAGAGGGAGTTTGCCTGGTATCTGTCTGAGAGGAGGTATGCTAAGTGCTGCATTAGGGGGGCTGTGTTGGTGAGTATCTCAGTGTCTGTTGCAGGGACAGTTTGACAGTTTGACCGTGTGCTTGATTGGTGGTTTGAAAAGTGTGAATAGGGAGTGCTTTGTTCCAGGAGAGCCTTGAGTGGGCCTGACTGTTATAAAAATCCAGTCAGCTGTGAGTTCACCTGGGGAGAGCCCACTGAGGCTTACATCTTGCCGGCTTCTCTGAGTAGTTACTACAACTCCTGAGGAAGCTCGTAGAAGGAAGGTAATATGGATGGGGAGTGCTCAGCTGTTGTGACCTGCACTGGTTGTGGCATGTTTGTCTTTCTTCCACAGGACAGAAGTGACTTTGTCTGTACAAAGTGCAAGCTGGTCTTCATATTGGAAGAAGGTTCAAGGTCTGGAGCAACAGGTATGACCCTGCGTTGCATAAGAGAAACTGAAGATTTCCTGGACAGACGTCAGGATATGCTTCTACGAACACAACATTCTGAAGATTCAGAGCAGACTGCACAGCGGGGACAGAAGGACGATGAAGAAATTTGGCAGCATGTGACCTCCAGAAGAAGAAAAGGGAGCATCCATGTACCAGCAATGCAGATACAGGTAAGCAACCGTTTTCATGTTCTCTCCACAGGTACTAATGCGGAGAGCGGACTAGATGATACATCTGAGGGAAGGGAACAGAAGGAGACTCCGCCGATTGGAAGGCATGAGATGCATTGTGCTAGGGATGGGGGTTCCACGACCACCGCTCCCAAGAGAAGGAGGCGGGTGGTGGTGGTCTGGGACTCTCTCCTCAGGGGACTAAGTCTCTCCTCAGGGGACTATCTGCCGCCCCGACCAGGAAAACCGAGAAGTCTGCTGCTTGCCAGGAGCTAGGGTTCATGATGTGATGGAGAGACTGCTGAGACTCATCAAGCCCTCAGATAGCTACCCCTTCCTGCTTCTCCACGTGGGCACCAATGATACTGCCAAGAATGACCTTGAGCGGATCACTGCGAACTATGTGGCTCTGGGAAGAAGGATAAAGGAGTTTGAGGTGCAAGTGGTGTTCTCGTCCATCCTCCCCGTGGAAGGAGGTGTGGACTGCACCCTCAGCAAGTTTGCAGATGACACTAAACTGGGAGGAGTGGTAGATACACTGGAGGGTAGGGATAGGATACAGAGGGCCCTAGACAAATTAGAGGATTGGGCCAAAAGAAATCTGATGAGGTTCAACAAGGACAAGTGCAGAGTCCTGCACTTAGGACGGAAGAATCCCATGCACCGCTACAGACTAGGGACCGAATTCTGCAGAAAAGGACCTAGGGGTTACAGTGGACGAGAAGCTGGATATGAGTCAACAGTGTGCCCTTGTTGCCAAGAAAGCCAATGGCATTTTGGGATGTATAAGTAGGAGGATTGCCAGCAGATCAAGGGACGTGATCGTTCCCCTCTATTTGACATTGGTGAGGCCTCATCTGGAGTACTGTGTCTAGTTTTGGGCCCCACACTACAAGAAGGATGTGGAAAAATTGGAAAACATACAGCGAAGGGGAACAAAAATGATTAGGGGACTGGAACACATGACTTAAGAGGAGAGGCTGAGGGAACTGGGATTGTTTAGTCTGTGGAAGAGAAGAATGAAGGGGGATTTGATAGCCTCTTTCAACTACCTGAAAGGGGGATCCAAAGAGGATGGATCTAGACTGTTCTCAGTGGTAGCAGATGACAGAACGAGGAGTAATGGTCTCAAGTTGCAGTGGGGGAGGTTTAGATTGGATATTAGGAAAAACTTTTTCACTAGGAGGGTGGTGAAACACTGGAATGCGTTACCTAGGGAGGTGATGGAATCTCCTTCCATAGAAGTTTTTAAGGTCAGGCTTGACAAAGCCCTGGCTGGGATGATTTAGTTGGGGATTGGTCCTGCTTTGAGCAGGGGTTTGGACTAGATGATCTCCTGAGGTCCCTTGACAAAGCCCTGGCTGGGATGATTTAGTTGGGGATTGGTCCTGCTTTGAGCAGGGGTTTGGACTAGATGATCTCCTGAGGTCCCTTGACAAAGCCCTGGCTGGGATGATTTAGTTGGGGATTGGTCCTGCTTTGAGCAGGGGGTTGGACTAGATGACCTCCTGAGGTCCCTTCCAACCCTGATATTCTATGATTCTATGATGGGGGGTGCAGGGGTCAGGGCAGAGGGCTGGGGTGTGGGCTAGGGTTGTGGGGATGCTCCCAGTCCCCTGCCCAGAGCAGCTCACGGCAGGGGGCTGGAGGGGATATGCCCTGATTCCACCTTCCTTCCACAAGGCCCTGTCCCCACTTCTTCTCCGCCTCCTTCCTGGAGCAGCGAGTGCACTGCGGCTCCACTTCTCCCCCTCCCCTGCAAGGGCCATCAGCTGATCGACAGCAGGGAGGGAGAGGAGGAGGGGCAGGAACCCAGCATGCTGGGGGAAGAGGCGGGGGAGGGGGAAACTTGCCTGCCCTGCAGCAGCAGCCGGCAGGACCAAGCTTCTTCACCTTGCCCCCGCGGGGGGGCGGAGAAAAGTGGGCCGGGGTGAGCAGGATTTTTAATGACATACTGCTGCCTGCTGGGGTCCCGGCCTGGGTTCGGCAGCGGGCTGGGACCTGGCAGGCAACAGTGTGCCATCAAAAATCGCATGCCGTCGATTGCCAACTCCTGTATTACAGCCTTGGTAAGTACCCCTCCGTATGGTCACCCACCTGTTGAGAGGGAATCTAATCACTGGATCCCATGTGCTTCCAAGACAGTTTGGTCTGGGTAGAGTCTACTCACCATTTTTAGCTCTAGGACACGCTCCCAGGCTCAGACGTCTTGTCTGCTGCCCTCCCTTGGGACATGGGGTACTGCCACCCAGTTGCCCTCTACTCTGAAAATCAGTGTTTGACCTCTCAAATCCCCATCCCCTGCTGCCCAGAGCTCTACCTAGGCAATGGACACCCTGAATTTCTACAAGGTGGCAGGAAAGCAAGGAACACAAGCTTAACAAAGGGACCTCTTAACCAGTGAGTTTACTGGGAAAGCAGTTGAGAGATCTTTAAAAATAAATATCTTGAGATGCCCCTTCCCTAAGGGAAACCCTGACATGTACTGTAACATTCCCACGGATAATACAACAGAGTTCATAATTTGAAACAGATGTATTGCGCTCTGTAACAACTACCATTTAATAATCCTGAGCGTAATGCAACATGAACAAGAAGTAAAGAGCCCCGCCTGCATGGAAAACTATGGGAGGGGGAACCCATAGTTGCATGGAAACCTTCCCAAAGATTCCCTCACAGAGATCCCCCATAGCATCCCATCAGGGGAGGGTTGCATCCTGAGGACTTCCACATGGAGGCTCTGTAACTCCACATGGTCTCTTGCCCCTTAGCTCTCAGGCTGTGTGTCTCCAACAGAGCTGTGCGGACAGTGACTGTCCCTGGGAACAGGCGGGGAGCTCTGTAGAAAAGGCAGTACAGCCTGGAGTTGTATTACTTTATTCCTGGTACATTTCAATAGACATGCCCCCACCCCTAGACTAGCCAGTCTTCAACTCATCCCCAAAACACATGATGAGGCTTTCCACAGACACTGGGAAGGGGCCCAGAGTGGGAAAACAGTGACAAGGAGGTAGCTGGGGGCCCTTTCCTCTCAGAGCAGGAAGGTGATCCACACATGGGGGAGGGATGTAGTTATGTGACCCCAAATGATTATTTTGGGGGAGAATGGATGATAGGGACACAGTAAATGTAATCCATCTAATGACACTAAAGCATCTCCTTACTCACACATTAATTCAAATTGCTTTGTTGTATAAACACCATCATATGGATTCAAAACTGGTCAAGCACTGCAAAGGGCAATGGCAAACATCTTCATTAGTAAAGGCACTACTAATGAAGGAGAGGATAGCACCTGGCATGCTGTGGTTCCTCAATCCCAAGAAGATGCAAACCAACAGGAAAAAGTCCAAATGAAAGCTACAATAATGAAAGAGCTGGACAGATTGAGCAGGACAGAATGAAAGAATTAAAAGGTTATGCTATAGTTACACAATGACAAAGAAGTGGTGATGATGGGGCATTCATTTCCCTCTCCCAACTGGCTCTCTTCAACAGTCCTAGTATCCATAAGATTTGTGGATTCTGCATCCTTCATTCAAGTTTTGGGTTAGAGCAGATAAAAAAAAACAGAAATGATTTCATAAAAAATTTCAAGACATTTCCATTTTGGAGGGTTCAAAATGGACCTGTGTTTGGTGAAATTTTCTTAAATCAATTTTTAGCAATGTTTTAATCAAAATAATTTGTGAAAAATATTGGTAATGTCATCCATTTTTTGCAACAAAAATCATCTTTGCAATAATGCCATTTTTTCAATGAAAAAATGTTTAGCAAGAAAAATTTCAAACAGCTCTAGTTTGAGTAAATCAGTCTAATCAAAAAGCTAAAATACACTGGATCCCCTGGCTTTGAAGAAGACTGAAGTGTTATGAATGCATTCCATCCTTACTATAAGCTATGGTTTGGGGGATGACACTCATGGGTGTTTTGGTACTAAAAGCAAGTGATTAACATTACAGATTTATACTTGGCTGTGTGGGAATGGAGTGTGTCCAGCAGAAAGTCAAAGAGATCGCCATAGGGTTGAGAAGAGAAAACCCAGGAAGGTCAGCTGGGACAGGGAGCACATGCGTCATTCCCCTACATCCCTGTAAAACAATGTCAAAAGAAAAAAAAAGCAGCTGTCACACTGTCTGGAATGGCTCATGACCACGGGTGCCATCCTCAGAGCAGGCTGGCAAGAAGCAGGGCAGACACCCCGCACTGGCTGTATGGTCTATAATTATGTTTCCCCAACCCAGTAAAAAGTGTGAACTCCTAAAGCACTATAACAGTCTTGCCATGGAGTCACAGACAGTCTCCTTGGGCACTGCAGTCTATCTTAACATCCCAGGGAAGCTAGACTATGTAATAGATGGTCACTTTACACCAAAAATCACAATAATATTCAGTTTACTCCTAGTCCCAGAGGACCAGTCACTTACCCCAGGTCAATTATTCTCCTATCTTAACCCAAAGACAACACTTGTAGCTAATCCTCTAACAAACTAACTAAAGATTTATTAACTAAGAAAAGAAATGAATTATTTACAGGGTTAAAACAGGAAACACAAATGAGTTACAGTCTTGCATTTAAAAAGGCAATAAAGATTCTATAATAAGCAGTTTACATGTCCTTTAGGGCTAGCCCAGGCCAAGCAGCTTGGAGATCTTTTGTTTATGTTTAGGAATCGTTGCCCCTCAGAGTCCAGACAGCATAAAAGATCCTGTGTCCAGGGACTTTTATCCTCTTCTCCCCAGAATCCAAACTGATGAGACAAGTGCTCCAGCATGTAACCTCTTCATGGGTGGAGGGGAGCAACTGACAACGTTTTTGTTCCCCAATGGCCCATTTGGATTCAATAGTCCTTCCTGATGGGCAGGAGATAACATTTCCTGGGGTAAATCAATATTTCACACTTGATAATGCTTCTCCCCTGATTGTGGGGAATTTACAGTCAAATATTTTTATGATTAAGAGCAAATATTTAAACATTACCGTATAAACACAAAAAGAAAAGGAGGACTTGTGGCACCTTAGAGACTAACCAATTTATTAGAGCATAAGCTTTCGTGAGCTACAGCTCACTTCCTCAGATGCATATCGTGGAAACTGCAGCAGGCTTTATATATACACAGAGAATATGAAACAATACCTATTCCCACCCCACTGTCCTGCTGGTAATAGCTTATCTAAAGTGATTTCCAGCACAAATCCAGGTTTTCTCACCCTCCACCCCGCCACACAAATTCACTCTCCTGCTGGTGATAGCCCATCCAAAGTGACAACTCTTTACACAATGTGCATGACAATCAAGCTGGGCTATTTCCTGCATAAATCCAGGTTCTCACATCCCCCCCACCCCCATACACACACAAACTCACTCTCCTGCTGGTAATAGCTCATCCAAACTGACCACTCTTCAAGTTAAAATCCAAGTTAAACCAGAACATCTGCGGGGGGGGGGGGGTAGGAAAAAACAAGAGGAAACAGGCTACCTTGCATAATGACTTAGCCACTCCAAGTCTCTATTTAAGCCTAAATTAATAGTATCCAATTTGCAAATGAATTCCAATTCAGCAGTTTCTCGCTGGAGTCTGGATTTGAAGTTTTTTTGTTTTAAGATAGCGACCTTCATGTCTGTGATCGCGTGACCAGAGAGATTGAAGTGTTCTCCGACTGGTTTATGAATGTTATAATTCTTGACATCTGATTTGTGTCCATTTATTCTTTTACGTAGAGACTGTCCAGTTTGACCAATGTACATGGCAGAGGGGCATTGCTGGCACATGATGGCATATATCACATTGGTGGATGTGCAGGTGAACGAGCCTCTGACAGTGTGGCTGATGTTATTAGGCCCTGTGATGGTGTCCCCTGAATAGATATGTGGGCACAGTTGGCAACGGGCTTTGTTGCAAGGATAAGTTCCTGGGTTAGTGGTTCTGTTGTGTGGTATGTGGTTGTTGGTGAGTATTTGCTTCAGGTTGCGGGGCTGTCTGTAGGCAAGGACTGGCCTGTCTCCCAAGATTTGTGAGAGTGTTGGGTCATCCTTTAGGATAGGTTGTAGATCCTTAATAATGCGTTGGAGGGGTTTTAGTTGGGGGCTGAAGGTGACGGCTAGTGGCGTTCTGTTATTTTCTTTGTTAGGCCTGTCCTGTAGTAGGTAACTTCTGGGAACTCTTCTGGCTCTATCAATCTGTTTCTTTACTTCTGCAGGTGGGTATTGTAGTTGTAAGAAAGCTTGACAGAGATCTTGTAGGTGTTTGTCTCTGTCTGAGGGGTTGGAGCAAATGCGGTTGTATCGCAGAGCTTGGCTGTAGACAATGGATCGTGTGGTGTGGTCAGGGTGAAAGCTGGAGGCATGCAGGTAGGAATAGCGGTCAGTAGGTTTCCGGTATAGGGTGGTGTTTATGTGACCATTGTTTATTAGCACTGTAGTGTCCAGGAAGTGGATCTCTTGTGTGGACTGGACCAGGCTGAGGTTGGTGGTGGGATGGAAATTGTTGAAATCATGGTGGAATTCCTCAAGGGCTTCTTTTCCATGGGTCCAGATGATGAAGATGTCATCAATATAGCGCAAGTAGAGTAGGGGCTTTAGGGGACGAGAGCTGAGGAAGCGTTGTTCTAAATTAGCCATAAAAATGTTGGCATACTGTGGGGCCATGCGGGTACCCATAGCAGTGCCGCTGATTTGAAGGTATACATTGTCCCCAAATGTGAAGTAGTTATGGGTAAGGACAAAGTCACAAAGTTCAGCCACCAGGTTAGCCGTGACATTATTGGGGATAGTGTTCTTGACGGCTTGTAGTCCATCTTTGTGTGGAATGTTGGTGTAGAGGGCTTCTACATCCATAGTGGCCAGGATGGTGTTATCAGGAAGATCACCGATGGATTGTAGTTTCCTCAGGAAGTCAGTGGTGTCTCGAAGGTAGCTGGGAGTGCTGGTAGCATAGGGCCTGAGGAGGGAGTCTACATAGCCAGACAATCCTGCTGTCAGGGTGCCAATGCCTGAGATGATGGGGCGCCCAGGATTTCCAGGTTTATGGATCTTGGGTAGTAGATAGAATATCCCAGGTCGGGGTTCCAGGGGTGTGTCTGTGCGGATTTGATCTTGTGCTTTTTCAGGAAGTTTCTTGAGCAAATGCTGTAGTTGCTTTTGGTAACTCTCAGTGGGATCAGAGGGTAATGGCTTGTAGAAACTCGTGTTGGAGAGCTGCCGAGCAGCCTCTTGTTCATATTCCGACCTATTCATGACGACAACAGCACCTCCTTTGTCAGCCTTTTTGATTATGATGTCAGAGTTGTTTCTGAGGCTGTGGAAGGATACAGATTTTTTGAAGTAGATTAATACATGCAGCATCCCATAAGAATTCCATAAAGTCTGAACAGATTGTTATAACTCCAATATCTATTTTGACAATGCTAACACATGGGTGAGCCAGACAGCTTTCCAGCTGTGCATTTGTAAGTGTTCAGGGAGGACTAGGGACCTTGGTATAAGCTGGTATCTGGTCTGCCAGCATCAGAGCTGCAAGTGACTGAAGCTGTGTTAATTGTTCTGTGCTAGGGAAGCCTATGAACGATGATGGGAGGTTAGGGAGCAGAGTCAGCAGCAGCTAAGCAAAGCCCTGGCAGCACAGCTCCAGAGGATCCATGCTGTTGCGAAGCCAGGACAATGGGAATAGAGGTCTTTGGGAGCACCAGTCATCAAGCCTCCTGCAGAGCAGCTAGGATCATGGAATTTTCATAGAACCATAGAGTTAGAAAGGACCGCAAGGGTCATCTAGTCTAACCCCCTGCAGAGATGCAGGATTTGTTGTGACTAAACCACCCAAGACAGGTGGCAATCCAGCCTCTGTGTGAAAACCTCCTGTGCAAGAGCTTCCACAACCTCCTGAGGCTGTCTGTTCCATTGTCCTACCGTTCTTACAGCTAGGACGTTTTTCCCGAGATTAAGGCCATGTCTACACGTACAGCACTGCACCAGTGCAGCTAGACCAACACAGCTGCACCACTGCAGTGAGTCTGGCGAAGATGCTCTTTGCCGATGGGAGAGAGCTCTCCCATCAGCATAAAAACACCCGCTTCCATGAGCAGCATAACCTCTGTAGGCGGAAGACACTCTCCTGCCCGCATAGCACTGTGCACACAAGCGCTTCGATCTGTGTAACTTATGTCTCTCAGGGGGTGGAATATTTACAACCCTGAGCGACAAATTTTGCCAGCATAGGCTGTAGTGTAGACAAAGCCTTAATCTTAATCTGCTGTGCTGTAGTTTGAACCCATTGCCTCTTGTCCTCCCCTCTGTCGCAAGAGAGAACAACTTTTCTCCCTCTCTCTTATGGCAGCCTTTCCAAATATTTGAACACCGCTATCGCGTTCCCCACTTCATCTCCTCTTTTCAAAATTAAACATACCCAGTTCCTTCAGCCTTTGCTCAGATAGCCTGCATTCTGTCCCTTTGATCATCTTTGTTGCTCGCCTCTGGATCCCTTCCAGTTTCTCTACATCCCTTTCTGTACATTGGTGAGCAAAATCGGACACAGAATTCCAGCTGAGGCCCAACCAGCACCAAATAGAGTGGTGCTATCATCTCCTGTGACTTGCATGCTATGTCTCTGTTAATGCAACCTAAAATCGTATTTGCTTTTTTTGCAACAGCATCGCACTGCTGACTCAAGTTGAGGTTGTGATCCACCGCAACTCCCAGATCCTTCTCAGCAGTGCCGCTGACAAGCCAATTATCTCCCAATCTGTATTTGTTTATTTGGTTTTTCTTCCCTGAGTGTAGCACCTTACATTTGTCTTTGCTGAGTTTAATTTTGTCATCAATAGCCCACTTCTCCAATTTATCAAGATCCCTCTGAATTTTAGCTCTATTCTAAAAAAATGTTGCCAACCCCCCCCTAGCTTTGTGTCATCTGCAAATTTGATCGGTATATTCTTTATTCCTATCTCCAGTTAATTAATAAGATTTTAAACACTGGGCCCAGAACAGACCCCTGTGGAACCCCACTTGAGACCTTCTTCCAATCTGACATCATTTCTTTTTCTTCCCCTTCCACAGCACCTCCTGTAGTTATTTTCACTGGACGGGGCCATCAAGCCCAGTGGCACAAGGAAGCAAATTGTGACAAAAATGATTTTTAACAGGTTTGAAAAGTCTATTTCTAAAGACTTGTAGTGTATAAAGAATTATGCACCAGACAGATGACCCAACTCTTGAGGTAATTAGTATTTCAATTCATAGTAATATTTTACTGCTCACTAATTGTAGATGAAATAGAGGAATATTCATGATGTCATCTCTTCTTTGCCAGTCTACCTTCTCTCTGAGGGCCATATTCCTTATTGCCCAGCTGGTCCCAGCAGAATTCTATGGGCTTGGCTCTCCCACTGCTCTAAAATTACTGGGCTCTGTTCTCCACCTCCTTGCACTGTGCATAGTCATTTGTGCACAATGCCAGCAAAGCAGGGGTAAAATGCTGCCAAATCCATTGACCTCAGTCAGTGGAGTTACTCTGAAGATTTATTAGTGTAATTGAGATCAGAATCTGGCCTGTAGTGTTTCGCTTCTTTATTGCACAGGTATAAATGATTGCAAAGAGGACAAGTGGAGAATCACGTTAACTTCAATGGAGTTAGCCCTAAGTGACCACACTGTAAGTGACAGGAGCAGCAGATACAACGTGATTTCTCATACAAGTACAACCTCAGCATAAAAAGGATTTGCAGAATCTGGAACTTGAGTATTTAAAAACACAAAGGCATTAATGTACCACAGGTGAATCATCCTCAACTGCGACATAAACTCAGGGTTATAGAGACACTGGCGCTCTACATTTTTTAAACAGGGAGATATATTTTTAACACTGCCATTAATATCAGAATCATGGTTGCTTTACAGCATCCCCTCTGGGGTTTTTTGCGCTTTCCCCTTTGTCTCTGGCAATGAGATCAGGTTGAAATGGCTGATGGGTTCAAAGAGAATAACCTGACATTTGCAAGGGTTTGTATAGTTTATATTAGTACTACTACCATTATTATTTAATTCTATAGGGCCCACATGGCTGGTTTGTGCTAAATAAATACACAGAGCACTATGCTTTTAAAATAACACCAATCATAGAATGAAAGCCTGGCTTTTCGAAGGTGTTCTTCATAGTCACAGGTTGTTGTTGGTATTGAACATGAGGCTGTTTAATAAAGAAATGAAATATATCATGAGGAGCTCTCTGAGAAAAACCACAGTGCTTTTTTCTGCAGCCACATCTGGTAGCTTGTCAGACTATACACAGTAACCGGGCTCAACCCTGGTCATTAATGAGACTAATAGCTCTGAGTCAATGCCATCATCCTCTAGCGCTGGGACAGTAGCCTGGTTTAAGTTATGCATTGAAATTCACTTTGGGAATTGGGTGAATTCCAATGGATGTTGGGCACCTAACTCCCTTTTGCTCCTTTGAAAAGCCCACAGTTTAGGCACTTACGCATTATTTTCTCTTCATATTTGTTCTTCCTTCAATAGGGAAATAATTGAAAGGGGGAAATACTAAACTAAAGAGGGGTCTTGACCAGATAATTGGTACCTGGATGCATTTTGGGATGCTTGGGTTGTGGATGTTGTTTGCCATTACAATGGAATCTCAGAGTTACGAACCCCAGAGTTATGAACTGGCCAGTCAAACACACACCTCGGGCAATCAGGCAGCAGCAGAGACAAAACAAAAACAAATACAGTACAGTACTGTGTTAAGCATAAATACTAAAAAAATAAAGGGAAACTTTAAAAACAGATTTGGCAAGGTAAGAAACTGTTTCTGTGTTTGTTTCATTTAAATTGAGATGGTTAAAAACCGTATTTTTCTTCTGCATAGTAAAGTTTCAAAGCTGTATTAAGTCAATGTTCAGTTGCAAACTTTTGAAAGAACAACCATAATGTTTTGTTCAGAGTTATGGAACATTTCAGAGTTACGAACAACCTCCATTCCCGAGGTGTCCGTAACTCTGAGGTTCTATTGTACATTGATAGAAAATTGCTATATTCAGATCCATGTCCAGGTTTGGATTCTGAACCTTCCTCTTTGTCCACTAAGTGACAGTGTTCAAATCTAAAGTCTTGGTTGGATTATATCTCCAACCTATGGGCCAGACTCTGGTACTGTTGATGAACTGTTTGTATTTTTTTAAAAAAAAAAAACCATCCTTCTTTGGGGGCCAGTAATGAAAACCTCCTCGGTCTGGAGTACCTGATATAAAAAACATTTCAGACCTGTACGGCAGAAGGGTCACTGGCTCAAGAAAGTATTACCATACATGTGAAGAGCCCATGGCACATATGTATTATTCTGTGGTTAAAGATCTAGTTTTAAAATCATCTGCACTCAGCTGCATAATGTTAAGTGCTTCAGCCAAAGCACTTTCCTCTTTAAGTGATGGAAAATAGAAATCAGTGCACAATTAGAGAATGAACTCATGGAAAAAACATCTCAACTTATTTTACTGTATGAGGAAGAGGGGTATAATTGAGGAGCAAATCCTGCTTATGCCTCTATGACAATGAAGGAGGCAGGAATTGGTAGAAGTAAGCGTACCTCCTTTATGGTGCAGACCTACAGGGGGTGTCTTGTGCAGTACGGTGGGCAGTGGAAATGCAGACCGAGGTGGGGCAGGGCGACAGGATTTTGTGTGGAACAGAATCGAGTGCACTGTTAAGTCGTAAATAAATAATCATCCACTCCTCCACCTCCCAGCAGCGCAGCTGTTGAGGAGGCTGAGGGAGGATTCCTCCACCTCTTTGTGCATCTGCCTAATCTGTCTACCCAGCATTTGCATCAGAATTTGGCTCATATATAATGTTGTGCTGAAGAGCATTGAAATCACAGGGGAGACAGTCTCCCTGCTCAGCATTACAGTCCCCAGCTGCTGGGAGCAATTGCAGAAAAGTCCTGCTCAGCCATGAAAACTTTGGAGTGTGCTCAGTGAGGCCTGTAGGGTGGAGCATGCATGTTTACACAGAACTGTGGGGCTTCAGAATTTTTCTGCTTAGGTCTAATGACCTTCTACTGAGCACCTGCAAACAGGGGTTTTCAGATGCTGAAATTGGCCCAGTATGGATACAGCAAGAGGCAACTTTCTGGCCCCAGCCCAAATTTCAAGTCTCCATTGCAAAGCACTGAGGCATTGGATTTCTCAGTGAAACTATCGTCAAGTTTTCATTGGAAAACAAAACCAATACATTTCCCCCCAGCTCATCCTCAGAAATGGTGACAGTTTTGGCTGAAACTTTCAAGAAAAATATCAACCTAAGACAGAAACCCAGCACAGATTTGACCCTCATAATTTCTAAAACAAAACTGCTAAGATAAACGAAGAGTTTCTGTTCTTACTTTTCACAGCATATCAGATACTTCATGACTGCAATCATCCCTTATTTCTTCAGCTTTAAAAGTTTGGAGTGATGTTAGTCAGCTGATGTTTTTCCCATCGAGTGCTAAAAATGTTGATAGAGTGGTCATAAAAAGTGTTCAAGGGAATGGCAGAATTTGCATTTTCTTTAAACTGGCTTAGGCCTCAGATCTGCAAAGTAGTGAGCAGACAGGCCGAACCTGTGGAAAAAATGCAGAAATTGGGCTGATTTTTGGCTTAATTGGCTTGTGAGTTGCTTGTTGGCTAGTTTTTGGCTTGTAGCGTGTTGGGCTTGTAGCTTGTTGCTTCTTCTTTTTGATCAGCTTCCAGCAAGCAGGGGCAAGGAGTGGCAAGCAGGGGCAAAGGGGGAGAGAGTCAGGGATGCACAGTGGGCTCACCATAGTCCCAGACTGCACAGCGGGGGGGGGGGGGAGAGTCTCAGAGTGTTGGGGTTCTTAAGAATTGGCTTGTTTTGAAATGGGGTTAGCTTGATTTTTGGCTTCTTGTGAAAGTTGGGGTGCTTATTTACCACGTGAAAATTGGCAACTGTGGCAGTGAGGCATGTACTTAACTTTAAATCAATGGACGTATACACATACTATAGTTAAGTAAGAGCCAGATCTTCAGAGGTATTTGGGCACCTAACTCCCATTGATCTAATGGAAATTAGGCTTCTAAATACCTTTGAGGATCTGGGTTTACGTCCTTTGCTGAATCAAGGCCATAATCTGCACTTGATTTACATGAAAAGTCTACGTGTCACTGTATATTATCTTTTTAACTTGTGGAGACTCGCATCCATTTGATGGTCAAGGAGGCACTCTGGCTCGTGCACTTGGACCTAGAGAAGGAATTGGATGGGACACTCATTCTGACAAATGAAAAGTGATCAGCAGAACATAATGGTGACTAGTTTGAAAACATATGACAGAAGGGGTGGACCTCAATGCAGCGCATAGCAACATTACAGCCTGGTTTAGGACAAGAGGTGAATACATTCTGTCCAAATGGGGAGCTTAAGATTCAATTTGTTACATTCTTTTTAAAACAAAACAAAAAACCACACAACTTCAGTGCCATCGTTACATGTTGCTCTCCTAATTGTAGGAACATCCCTAGTTTTCCTACAGGGCCATTACTCCTGCAACTGTAGCTACTATCATTTAGTTTAAGTATGTTTCCCCCTTTTACCCATTTTAAACTGTTCCTGATCATGAGTTTGGCCGCTTGTTAGGGCTCTCATTCAAAAAAACCCGGCATCTGTGATGTATCCCACATACCAAAAACGCAGCCCTAGATGTCTCCGCTATCCCGTGAAGATGTACAAATGATTCAGAACCCCTATGGTCTGCACTATATTCTTGGTTGCTGTATATATTTTTTTTAATAACTTATTAAGGCAAGATTACAGGAAATGTTGGGGGTTATCCCACAGGGATCACAGCCAACAGCACTGGCCATTTTTGTATTTTACACAGAAATATACTGAAAAATAAACTAAATAGACTGAACTTTTAAAAAAAAATCTCCATTACCACAAAGCTTTAAAAAGGGGGGGGAAATGAGGAGATGGGGAACTATAGACCAGTCAGCCTGACCTCGATACCTGGGAAGCTACTCAAGCAATATATAAAACATTCAATTTGCAAATAACTGGAGGATGAAGGAGTAATCACTAGCAGCCAGCATGGATTTACCAAGTACAAATCTTGAAAACTAGATTGATTTCGGTTCTTTGACAGGGTAACTGGTTTGGTGGGTAGGAGGAATGTAGTGGACATAATATACCTGAACTTCAGCAAGGCTTTTGACACAGTCCCACGTTACATTCTGATAAAAAGCTGGAGAAATGCGGGCTTGGCAGAACTACCATTAAAGTGGATACAAAATTGATTAAACAACCTCAAAGAGTAACTATTATGGGAATGATGTCAGATTGGAGGGAGGTCTCTCGTGGGGTTCCACAGGGATTGGAGTCCAGCGTTGTTCAATATCTTTATTAAATGACCTAGATATAGCAATAGAGAACATACTGATCAAATTTGCAGATGACGCAAAGCTAGGGGGGTTGCCAACACTTTGGAGGATAGAACTAAAATTCAGAGGGATCTTGATAAATTGGAGAATGACAACAAAATGAATAGCAGATCAAGCAAACTATTCTTTGTATGGGTCTCTCTGCCACTGCATCTCTGCCACTAAAGAGGGTGTCCTCACTTGAGCCCTGATTCTGCAAACACTTGCACACATAGTTAGTCTTCAACCTGGGGACAGTCCCACTGATTTCAGTGGGATTACTTCCGCACATGTACAGAAGAGTTTACAGGACTGGCATCTTCTTTCACTTACAACGATGTAAATCTGGAGTAATTCCATTGAAATCAATGGAGTTACACTGGGGTAAAACTTGTATAGGTGATAGAAGAATCAGACACCATGTGATAGGAAGTAGCGGGAAAGGATGAAAATACAAGATTTGACCATTATAATTGTTTATACTTCCATTGGCCTGCAGAGCTCTTCACAGGCAACTGAAATTAGAAAAATGTATAGCTGCACAAAAGGTCTGGGAATCAGCCTGACTATAACACAGGGGAAAGCTTCTTACTCCTTCTCCCCAGACTGAGCACCCAAATATTGCTATAGAAAACAGGAAAACCTGGTCTTTTTGCTTAAGGAACTGCGATAAAGAATAGTCTGCATCTTGGGTGAAATCCCAGTGCCATTGATTTTAATGGCAACACTTGTGTTGATTTCAATAGGAGTCACAATTTCACTCATTTTAATATTGACTAGAAATAACAGACAGGATTCTCAGCTGATGGAAATCAGTGTAACTCCACTCAATTCAATGGAGCCAAACTGATTTACACCTGCTGAGACTCTGAGCCAGGTCATGCTTACCGAACCTCAAGTTTGTTTCTTTGTTATATTTTAATTTAGGATCAAAGTCCAGTTCTGAAGGGATGTACTATCCATACCTTTACCATGACTTACATTATGTTTCCCAAGATAATCACCAATAGATGACACTAATCTAACCTTTGACACTGTTCCTAGGTTGGGAGAAATCACCGTTTTCTTCAAAAACAGGTACAGTAAAACTCCAACATTTTCATCCTTCAGTGGTTTCTTTGTAATTTCACAAGAAGTGGGGCATTCTGACTGACAGAAATGCCATTAATGCCCAGAATATTTTTTTCCTTTGAACCAAATCTTAAGCCTGCTAAAGGGGGCATCGTGGGACCCAAATAATGCAAATATAGTCTCTGCTTCATTGGTGGCCAAAGAAGCAGAGGACTTGTGGAAAATACGTAGGATACGTCCCACTTGCGTTTAGAAAAAATGTGACTTTTACTAACATACTTTTAAGGATGATTGCAAAGCTGAAAATCTAATTTAAGTACTAACCTTTCTATTTTTTAAAAACTGTCAGGAAGTATGTGGATTAGGCAATCGTTGACAGGATGTTAAGACAGGATTTATCAGTAACTTATCACAAATTAAATCAAATACCTATGTTGCTTATGAGGTATCTTCACAGAGAACTATGTACATTTCTCAAGGTAATTTCCTCCTTACGTCACATCAAGCCAACCTAATGCCCTTCTTTGACAGGGTAACAAACCTTATGGATAGGGATGAAAAAGCAGCAGATGTGATATATCTCAACTTTAGTAAGGCTTTTGATACTGTCTCACACAATCATGTCATAAGCAAACTAGGGAAATATAGGCTAGATGAACCTACTATATAGTGGGTGCACAACTGGTTGGAAAACCATGCTCAGAGAGTAGTTATTAACAATATGCAGTCAAGCTGGAGAGGCATATCAAATGGGGTCCCACAGGGATCTGTCCTGGATATGGTTCTATTCAATAGCTTCATAAATGATTTGGATAATGGCATATAAAGTACACTTATAAAATTTGCAAACGATACCAAGCTGGGAGGGGTTGCAAGTTCTTTGGAGAACTGGATTAGAATTCAAAATGCTGTGGACAAACTGGAGAAATGGCCTGAAATAAATAGGATGAAATTCAGGCCATTGAAATGAAAACCAAATGAAAAGTACTCTACTGAGGAAGGAATAATCTATTGCAGAGCTACAAAATGGAAAATAACAGCCTAGGAAGAAGTACTGCAGAAAAGGAGTATTGTGTCCAGTTCTGGGCACCATATTTCTGGAAAGATATGGAAAAATTAGAGAGTCCAGAGGAGAGCAACAAAAATTATTAAAGATCTAGAAAACATGACCTCTGAGAGAAGGTTGGAAAAATTGGGTTTGTTTAGTCAGGAGAAGAGAAGAGTGAGGGGACACAAGATAACAGTCTTCAAGTAAGTAAAAGTTTGTGATAACTGTGGTAATTGTTCTCCTTATCTACTGAGGACATGAGAAGGAGGAATGGGCTTAAATTGCAGCAACGGATATTTAGGTTAGGCATTGGGAAAAGTCCTAATTATTATGGTAGATAAGCACTGGAACAAGTTACCTTGGGAGGTTGTGTAATCTCCGTCACTGGAGGTTTTTAAGAACAGGTTAGACAAAGCACATGTCAGGGACGGGATAGATAATATTTAGTCCTGCCTCAGTGCAGAGGACTGGTCTAGATGACCCATTGAGGTCTCTTCCAGTCCTATATTTCTATGATTGAAGTTTCTGCAAGCGGAGGGGATTCGGATCTGGATGATCCATTTGAGGAAACGTTAATTCTATGGCAGTGGCTCTCAACCTTTCCAGACTACTTTACCGCTTTTCCTGCATTACCCCCAAGCTACACCTCACTTAAAAGCTACTTGCTTAGAAAATCAGACATAAAAATACAATAGTGTCACAGCACCGTGTTACTGAAAAAAATTGCTTACTTTCTTATTTTTAATCGTATAATATAAAATTAATCAATTTGAATACAAATATTGTACTTACATTTCAATGTAAATTACATACAATAGATCAGTATAAACAAGTCATTGTCTGTATGAAATTTTAGTTTGCACTGGCTTTGCTAGTGCTTTTTATGTAGCTTGTTAGAAAACTAGGCAAATATCTAGCTGAGTTGATGTGTTCCCTGGAAGACCTCTGCGTAGCCCCAGGGGTACGCTTACCCTGGGTTGAGAACCACTGTCCTATGGCATCCACTGTCATCCTGTTGTTCTTAACACCTTTTCTGCAGAGATTGTGCTCCCTCACTGGTGAGCAGCGGGCTGGGAGAATGGCTACTGTGGACTTCCATGGAGTTCTATAAAACTGGGTAAAGCCATGATGGCTCAGGCTCTCTATTTCATTGACCATTCCCAGACCTTTGGGAGATGGGGAAGTTAAGGCTGGCACGGTCAGCAATATTTTACTTACGATCAACTTTAAACTCTTATCTGAGATTGACTGGGGGCAGCAAGCCCTGGGGGAATCCATGCAGCTATTGCGCCACTGCTGACATTAGGGCTTCCACCCCACTCTCTGCCCCACGGCATACCGCTGCAAGAGCGAAACTGGGCCTGCTGACTTCAAAGATAGCGCTACCAACTTGTGTGAGAGCTGAATCTGGCTCCCATACATACCATGTTACACTTACTTTGTAAACCCACTGAATGCCAAACTGGTGCAAATCACACAGTTTTGCCTTGCCTGCCCACTCACTGACCCATTCACTCGCATTGGAACTGGTTCCTCATTTATGGCATCAGTGAGTCAGTGGCAGGGGCAGAAATAGAATCTAGAACTACTGATGCCAGGCCCTGGCCTTCAGTTACTAGAAGCTCCTGTCCTCCCCATGAAAGATCAGTTCCATTTTTAATCGATACCAGTTTCCTACTCTGCACAGTCACCAACCAGTAGGTAGGTCGTAATACATCACCCAAGGGCATGAAAGGCATACGTACATGGCTGCTGTTTCCTGTCATGGAAGCTTGCCAGTAGAGATGTCACAAAAGTGCAGCACAGGGACCTCTACCCACCATTGGAGCACTTCCTTCAGGCCACTTCTGCGGATTAGCTTTGCCAGCCCAACTTCCTCTTGTCACTGTTCCTGGGCCCATCATCTCATTCTCTTGCTCTGCAGCACCCTCCCCCATTCCTGAAGTGCTCTCGTATCTATCAAAGTCTTCCACACCATCTCTGGCCCTTCTTAAATCCACTGCCTTGTCTGAGCCGCTCCCTCAGTGACTAGAATGAACGGTCCCAGACAGTCTTCAGGTTCACTTTCCAAATTGTGCCACTCATTCAGTGGCTGGTAGGGGAACCTAGGCCCACACCCTAAACTGGGTCCCAACCCCAGGGCCCTATCTCCAAGAAGCTTCCTGAAACTCCCCTGAACTACTTCCTACCGTGCCTGTCCCAGGCTTGCATTCTCCACTGTTCTAGCTAAACCCCTGTAACCTGGGTCTGCTAGACAAACCCCTTTCTCTTCTTCATCCCAGGGAGCATGACTGCAACTCTCCTCCTTGTAGTATTGTTTCTACTGCCAGCTCCCTGGTTTTATAAATGCCCCACCTGTTCCTGCACAGATGAGCTTCCTTTAATTAGGGTTTTCCTCTCAGCCTAAATACCCCTCCCCCTTGCAGCCTAATAGGTGAATTGGCCTATCTGGCCTATGTTAACCCCTCCAGGGAGAGTGTGGGGCTCACGCCCCTTCACAGTGCTCAAGAATCATTAACTGAAATATTTATTGAAATATGTAAGTGTTGAAATAGACATTCACTTAAAACATATGGGACCAGATTCATCCCTAGTTTTAACTCCAGTGAAGTCACCTCTAATAGTCATGGCATTAGCCAGTGCAATCCTTGATTTACTGAAATTGTTTATCAATTGAATGATACCCTGTGGATTTATTGCATTGTCTGTATTGTCTAAGAAACCTTGTTAGTTTATATAGTTGTACATTAGTTATGATCAGTCTTGGATAGAGACTATTCCAAGAATATTACATATACTTACTTTCCCAGGAGCAAGTGGCAAATTAGATGCAGCATTTGAAATGACTGGTAAGAGTGTGATTTTTGGAATCAATAATTTAGTTGAACTATTAAACATCAGCTTTTGTCATGCAGGATTTTTCCTGTAAAATTTATAAGCTGCTAGTCAATACTGGAAAAATATCTCTCTCTCTCTCTCACACACACACACACACCAGAAAAATCAGAGAACAGATAGTGTTGTAGAAAAAAATCAACTGCTAAAGTGACGTTATAAGTATTGTCCTACATTGCTTTAAACAGTGATCATTGATGATTTCTTTATTATTGCCATGGCTGCATAACTGATTGACAAACGTGAGAAAACAGTAAACCCCGATTCATTAATCCAGCCCCCACCCAGCTTAACTTTACTTAAACTTTTTTTCTTCAGTGCGACTAAGCAAGTACTTAAATGTTAAGCATGTGTGACAGTGGTTTCTCCAATAGGGACAGACTGATGTGGGCACTTTGGTGAATTGGGGCTTGATCACTGCAGATAGAGCAAAAAGTGAGAAACAGAAGAATATTACTGATTACATATAAGTAAAATATTTATTTTCAAAACTTAGATCAAAGATTTTTAAACAGGTATCCAGAATACATTTCTATTCTATCCAGATTCTTTTTTTTTAACAGAACATTAAGTAGCTCTCTCTTGAGGCCCACTCATTCAAACACAATGGAGACATTCACATGCTCTATTGCCAAACCATCCTTGGATTTCCCTCAACTAATGATGAAGTTTATAGGGTCAAACAGGCACTATCGGCCTTTGCCTAGGGCCCAGGCTCCTGGAGTCAGGTGATTATGCTCTCAGCCTTCATCCAAACAAAGAAGTTTCTAGTCTTCATATTTCCAAAGAGAAACTTGAAAACATAACCTGAGTGTAACCAATGCAGACCTCTACCTGAGTCTGCAGACAGCCTGAAACAACAGGTCTTAGATGAGTGAACTGCCCCATGCATCTCAATAGGGTTTTAGCTCCAAGACGCACTGCTCTGTGGGATCCCTGCCAACTCTATCATAGGAAAGGACTGTGTCTGCAGTAGGAGAAGAAGAGTGTTGCAGGCTAGTTCACCCATACCAGTAAATAGGCCCTAGTTACCTAGTTGGTAAGTAGTGGGCAGCCTTTCTGCTGCCACCCCCACCTCAGGAGGTGAGAGGGCACCTACCGATGCTCCTGGGGAGGAAAAGGCAGCCAGTGCAGCTTCCACTGTCACTCCAAGTGGGGTTGAGACCACAGTGCAAGGGGTGGGGCTACAGAAGATCCCCTGTCATTGTGTGCTTAGGATGCTGAATTGCTTTAATCCAGCCTTGCATCCTTAACCAGAGCTCCATACAGACTCCGACACACACACATACACACAGCAAGCTGCATGGAATTTGGAGGGAGGATCATGAGTTGCAGGAGGAAAGAGTTTGGAGGAGGCATCAGGAACCAGTGTGTGCACATAACTAGAATGCCACCTGCAGTTGCAGCACCTCTGTAAATAGTTCTCTTAATAAAGAGATGGTTTAGTTATAGAAACCTGGAGTCCTCTCATGTTATTGCTCAGCATGTGGTATATGAAGCTATCCCCCTCGACCTATTGAATCTCTTCCAGATCCCCATGCCCAGTTTAGTGTATGAGCGGTGTCAATTAGTAACTAGAACAGGGGTCTAGGAGTCACAGATCCTGAGATTTATTTCTGGTTGTCAGTTTCACTGTCTATGACCTTGGGCAAGTCACTTAACCACTCTGTACCTCAGTTTACCCATCTGTAAAATGGTGGTAACAACACCTGCTTCACCCAGGGGTGTTCAAAAGATCAATCATTTGATGTTTATTTTGAGTTTTGACATCTCCTGATGGAAGCTGCTATATGCAGCTAATACATTGAGCAATATTGATGCTATAGCGGAATGGTAGTAGGTCTGTGACTACTGGCTGCAGCAATTAGAAAATGGGGATAAGAAGAAAGCAAAGATGTCGCTGAGCACATTGCTGCTGTCTTCTATAAGATGTCACTCTAGTTACTGGAAGAGCTATTTAGTGAAGAAATGATGGAAGCTATAATACTGTAATAGCCAAGAGAAGTGTTAGGATCACTAGGATAATCTACAGTTCTAGGAAAAGTCTGAACTGCAAACTGTCTTCTGACTAGAGAACCAGAATCTGTATATCGGAGTCACTAATAGAGGGGATTATAATTATCATAGAGAGCTACTAGTGATGGCATTGTACACATTTCAGTTGCAAAGGGTCAAACTGTGTGATTATTCTCAGAGCTGTTTGTTTCTGTATATGTTGTGAAGATGGGGGAAAGAGTCATGTCCACAGAATTGTGACACTGCACTGGACAACAGGGAAGAGGATGAGGAGATTATGGAAGCATTCATCACATTTTCTGTGAGTCTGAACTGTAGTTAGGACGGTTTCAATACACTGCCCAAACTAGCTGATAAATGTAATCTAGGGTGTGAATCACATGATGCTACTGGCAGGAGCAGATTTACCTTTATAAAAATATATTACAGAATTCTACAGTAATTGCACTAAAATACTTACACTTTCAAGGGGGAATGAGAGAGGAAGAAACAGTCAGTATTATAGAAAACAGCTGGTCAAATACCACAGAATTTTACTTCTTCTTTTTTGTTTTTTAAGTTCTGAATGGCTGTTTGATTCAACCATAGTTGTTGCTATTCATATGCAAATCATTGGTTTCCCATGACTGAAGAATTCCTGTTCATTGTACAAAAGAATACCTGTATCTGCATGTAAACAAGGCTGTTGATCTATGGAACAGAACTGGTCATACACAAAGGGTTATGAAAGTGCTCTATAAGGGCACATCTATTATCATATAAGAATAATATATAGCATTCTCTATAAGGTAATAGGTTCATTAAAGGTTTCAGAGTAGCAGCCGTGTTAGTCTGTATTCTCAAAAAGAAAAGGAGTACTTGTGGCACCTTAGAGACTAACCAATTTATTTGAGCATCGTTAAAGTTGTTGTACACTGCAAGCAGCTTCCTGTGTTCATCTCTTTAACATGTGATGGGGTGTTCAGCCAACATAAGCCACTGAGACAGTTAATGTGTGCCAGAAGGGTCCAATTAACTTTATATGCTGCATCGAGAGGGAAGCCAGGCATTGATAAGGCCTGATTGCAGAGGAAGCCCAGCTGGGGGAGGTGTTGGAATAGGATTCTAAAGCCAGGAAGTGAGAGAAGGAGGAGGCTGCCAGTTACACTATGAATAAAACTAGTGGACCTGCCTTTCTGCACCAAAGATAATTGGGAATTGCAATGATGAAAGTACTAAACAAATATATGAGACATGTTGGGAATGCACTAGGTGAACGATAGCTCACAATGTTAGAATTCCACATGCTGTTCAATTTAAAATGTGTATGCAAGAATATAAAGACAAGGAAAAGCTAAACAAAGTCTAAACTTTTAGTCAGAGAGAAATTAGTTATGGATGGAAAGTCACACATCCAAATGTTGATTTAGATGTGTTTTATAAATTTAAGAGTAAAAAGGAGACAATAGGTACAAAAAAATGAAGTGTACCAGCATATAGATGACAAGTGGAGTTGTTTTTGTCAAATATAAGCAGATAGGTTCAAAAATGAAAAAAACAGCAGGAGTAGGGACAGCATATTATATACCAAAATTAGGAATTGGTACATCTAAAAGAACATCTGATTTTGTAGCTGTCATGACAGCCAAACTAGTAGCAATAATGTTAACTTTAAACTGGATCTGGGATATATGCCCAGCATTGGCAATCATTTTTTTAGGACTCAATATCCGACTTTATGAAA
The DNA here is from genome assembly GCF_965140295.1 of Lepidochelys olivacea. Lineage (NCBI taxonomy): Eukaryota > Metazoa > Chordata > Testudines > Cheloniidae > Lepidochelys > Lepidochelys olivacea. Next base: position 34,591,016 of record NC_140411.1, on the reverse strand, counting down.
ATAAAAAGGGGTGTGTCCATATGTAGAAGTGATTTAAACAATGAAATTATATTTCTAATAACAGTTAGTACAGCTAGGGATACATGTAGCATTAGCCTGGATCTCAGTGCCTATTGGGATAACAAGGAATGAAATGGTGAACAAAGTAGCTAAAAATACTATGAGAACTGGAAAGGTTGACAAAGAAATACCCTTGAGTAAACAGGAATTCAAAAGTCTAGTACAAAACTATTGAAAAGAGGAATGGCAAAAAATTTGGATCAACGAAAAAGGAAGAAGAAAATTTTTTGAACTATGCCCTAGAGTTGAAGTTATTGATAAACTTCAGAGCCCAGATAGGAAAAACAAAGTGATTTTGTTTAGAGTACTAATTGGCCATTGTTGTCAAAACAAAAATCTTTTTTGAATAAATGGACACAAAGATACACTAGGTGCACAAGGTAGAAGAAACACATGATCACCTTTTACGGGTATGTCAGGGCTTTGATACAGAATGGAAAGGCTTTTTGAGGATTTTAAGCAGTATAAGGTAACAAAAGTCACATTACATTATTTATTAAAAGTATAAGGGAAATGGGGTAGTATTAGAAAGACATTCTTACATTACCTAAAAGCCACAGGGCAGAATGAGATAATATAAACTGCTAGATATTTAGGAATAATAGCTGGTGGCAGCTATAGAGTATCAAACAAATCTGCTTCACCATGAAAAAGAAACGAAAGAAAAGAGGATGTTTCAGGGAAGGGGCCTGCAAGTCACTCTCTAGATGGAAAGGGAGTTGGTCAAGGAGGAAGGCGCAGGGGAAAGTAAGCCCTAGGATCCTGCCCTGGACTTGGGAGTCCAGCAAGAGGCCAAGAAGGGTGAAATGGCTACAGGGAGCAGAGGAAGCTCTGGTATTAAACCCAGAGATAGATTAAGAGTTAGAGAGGTGAGATAGGAAGGAGCCAAGGGAACCAGTAACTGGGACTGAACCTGAGCAGACCTGGATTACATAGGATCCCTGGGCTGGAAGCCAGAATTGCAGGCGGGCCCGGGTTCCCCTACCAGCCACTTGGACATGACACAGGACCTGGAGGTGGAAAGGAAGACAGTCTGAGGCAACATTTGGACAGCTTGGCTGGTAGGACTTTGGTGCTCCAGAAGTGGGAACTGTACAGTGACCTGGCAAGAGGGCCAAGTCAAAATGTTGGAGCACTTCACTTTGCAAAATGAGAGTGGGACCACAGTGCGAACAACAGAAGACCGGGGGTGCCATACAGGGTGAAAGCTAATTCCCGGAACTAAGCAGAAGGAGGCATACCTGCCGTGAGTGGAGCCCTTTACACATGCACTTCTTAACACAAATTGACAATTTTACCATTTAAAAGTTTCTGTCACCCAGTGAAGGAGCGGAGACAGTACCACATGCCCACACCGGCCAACCACACGACACAAATAAAGACTAGTCAAAGTGAAGAGTTTGGGAACATGGGTTGAAGTGGGTTGAAGTGTTCACATTAGCTCTATGCAAAGATATTTATAAGAAATCAAAGTCTATTGGTGAAGTATGAGACTCTGTAAGCTGAACACTTCCATTACAAGGTCACTTAAGACTCCCTGGCCTGTGTGTATTTTTGTAACCCTAGGCATATCTGGACTGGAAAATTCAATTTGAGAATGCGGCTAAGATTTATTGTGGGAAAGGCACAGTCTAAGGGCCACAACAGCTCCCAGGAGCAGTTCAGGTGCCTTTTACAATTGGTTTCTAATTGGGGAAATGGCTGTTGGCCAATTTGGTATAACGCAGTTGTACACTCATTGAAAATTGAGGACTGGAATTTAATTACATAGAAAAGAATTCATTTGCATGGAATTTCCAGTCCAATCTTTTGTCTCTTCCATGGTTTGTGCCTGTGGAGGGCTGCCATTGTGTGCTCTGCTCTAATCTAATTTTTCAATTAAAAACCACCAAACTAGTGTGTCCTATTTTCTTTGAATTATTTTTTTCTGGAGACATTCCAGAGTCACATGGTTCTGATTCTATTAGGGGTGACATTAGAACAAAAGCACTTAGGCGGCTGAATGCTACATTTCATGGGATTCAAAAGCACAGCCAATATAATGCATGTAAATGCAAATAGGTTTCCATAAATTGCTCCACCACAGACAGCAGGCCAAATCTTTGGAGTCTGGTCAAAATGCAAGGCTGCCAGTAAGGGGCCAGTATCCAGAGGTGACTTAAAGTTGACCTTTGTATACTGTTGGTCCTGCATCTGCCATCCTCCCTGCACTGTTAAGCACTCCCAGAAATACCATTATATATGCCAGCCTGGAATGTCTTAAAGAGCGTATGCATTCGCTCTGAACTCCATGAAAAAAACCCAACACTGAAGGGTCCAATCCTGCAAATATTAACTAGCAAGAGCAGTTCCATTAATGCCTAAGCTATTACTCAGGGGAGTAAGCATTAGAGCCCAGATTCTCAAAGATATTTACCTAACTTCTATTGCTTTCTTTGGGCGTTAAGATTCTCAATACTTTTGAGGATCTGAGCTAAGGTGCTTGCAGAATTAGGCCCTAAATGTATCCTTTCATTCATCATAAATTACTATCACTTCTGGATTACAACTATAAATATTTATCTTAAAATGCATTAGCAAAACACACTCTACTCTATTACTACACTAAATTTATCATTATATAATGTGTACCCACAGGAAACCAGGGCTCATTAGTAAGGTGTAAAAACAACAGGAAGAAAAGGATCAGAGAAGAATAATTGTTTGATGTTAATCATCCTCTTTCATTTGTAAGTGCTTTCTTCATCAGATAGTTTCATTAATCTTAAAACATAGTCACAACAATATTCATTCTAAAATCTAAAGTATTTGGTCCATTTATTGTCTCTCTGTCATCCCCATAACACCCAGGGGTTCACTAATAGATTTCAGCATAACTGAAAAACATGAATCACTTTCAAACAGGGTCATTCAACCCCCATAAAGTCCATGAGGAATAGCGGGAAAGTTTCATTGTTAGATGGAAGTGCTGTTAAAAGACTTGAAGTCCACTTGAATAGTTTTCTTCGTTTTGTCAAACTGTGAATTTTATTTTTGTTTACCCTTGCAAAATGAGCCTGAAGGATTAATTTAGCGTGATTTCACATTTGCAAAGCTAGGGACAAATCCCTTTGCAGTATATCAGGTGCTCAAATGAATTGCACCATGATCTCTAAACACTATGGGTAAGTTTTTGTTAGGCCAATCCTGAGTGCTTCTGAAAATCTCACCCTATGGGCCAGATTCTGATACCATTACTCTCACTGAGCAGCACCGAACTTTAGTCCCAATCATGTCAATGGGACTACTCATGCAGTAAATTATTGTTCAATGTGAGTATGGACAGAGGGACCCAGTCCTATGGACTAATATCTGCAGTCCTTAGTTAAGCAAAATAGAAGTCAGAAGGAATTTACCTGAATGTGGATTGAAGGGCCTGTCCTGCATTCCATGCACCCCTTGGTATCCTCAAAACTTGCTCTGGCTCCAGTTGGCATTTTGTTGTGTCAGAATACAGACTGAGCACAGCGAGAGATCTGCAGTGTGTGGCTATGTGAAGAAAAAGGAGAGTAAGTCACAGTAGAAATAAATCTCTGAGAGCTTATCTTATGGTGGGGGTGGCATGCACTTGACAATGTCTACTGGCATGATCATGAAATGCCAGATTTCATCAGAGATGCTATTAAATTAAATCCCAAATCTAACCTCACTGGGGCAAGATGTTGATTGATGTTACAGCTTCAGATTGGCTGCTGCACGTCACAGAAGTGCTAATAACTATTTTGTGGTGCCCAAATGGACTTCTTAGAGTGTGATTGACAATGAGGGGTCTCAATCTTTTTCTTTCGAAGCCACCCCACAACATGTTATAGAAACTCCATGGCCCAGCAAGGGAGGGCCCTCCAGGATTCAGATGGGGGGTGGGGAGCAGCTCTGGGCTTCAGCCATGGGCAGGATTCTGCCCTATGAGGCTGGGAGTGGGAGGCTTGGAAGCTCCACGGGGGGGAGGGGGAGGCTCAAGACTCACCCCACAGAGCAGGGGGCTCGGGGGTTCTGCCCCTTGGGGCAGGGGACAGCTCAGGGCTTGAGGCCTGCTGGGCAGGGGGGCTCCAGGCTTCTGTCCTGCAGGGCAGCTTCTGCTGGGGCTTGGGGCACTGGGGTTTGAGCTTCAGCACTAGAGGTCAGGGAGGCACCAAGCTTCTGAACCATGCCTCGCAGGGTGCTGGGGCTCATGCCTCAGCCCTGCTTGGCAGACCCCCTGAAATGTCTCACAGCCCCCCAGTGGGCCATGGACCTGCAGTGGAGAATCGCTGGTTTACAACACAGCACTAAAATAATGAGAGAGAGCGATTAATCCAAAGAGAGAGACAGTTTGTTTGAACGTAGGTGTGACTTTAGCTGCAATTTACATATAAAACAATGTAGATTACAACAGTGCTCCAGGATCTACACTGGCATGGGAGGTAGCTATCCTACCATCACCAGCCATATACCCACGGTGATTCCCTTGTACAGGAGGAATTCTCTAACATCAAGCTGCAGCTGGTTTAAGTTCACTTAGTGCTAATTACATGGTGCAAAATGAACTCGGTGGGCCAGAGAATACAGCCCTCTGAGCTCACAAGTCACAACTCTGAATAACTGTCTATTAACATTTATTAAAGAGACAAGGTGGGTGGATCAGCTTGGAAGTGGGAAGTTGGAAGCAACTTGAAAGTTAGTCCAATAAAAAATATTACCTTACGCACCTTATCTTTCTAATATCCTGGGACCAACATGGTTATGACAACACTGCATATTAGCATTTATGTGTCCTGCACTTGCCTTGCATGTAGGATAGTGAATTTACCAACAAACTGAGGCATGAGGAAGTGTACCAAGCAGTAGAGATGTCTGTAAATGGCTGCAGTGATGTCACACCACTATATTTTGTGACAGTAGACAATGGCAATGTTAATATCATGATTACATTTGCTTCTAAAGGAGCCTGATTTCTTTGGTGGTGCTTCCTTAAAGAGTATTTCCAAAAGACATTTTGAAGTGCTAAGGTTTCCTTCTGAGGAAAGTAAACAACATGAATTTCAGTGCTGCCTATCTTCTCATTTCCAGTCAGGCAACTCCTCCTCTTGATGTACAGTATCTGGCCCTCATCCACATAATATCTGAGTAGCTTACAGTCAGAAATGGACTTTGTCCTCACAGGGCCCCATGAGGTAGAGAAAACATTTTCCTATTTTACAACGTGGGAACTGAGGCACAGGGTTGATTAAATGATTTATTCAAGGTCACACACTGGAAGTCTGTAGTTAAGCCAGGAATTGATCCCAGGTCCCATCTATCCTAGGGTTTTGTACAGCTGACTATCACTGTAGTATTGGAGCACAACTGAGTCTCAGTCTAGTGCATCAGCCACTAGACCGTCCTTCGTAGTTGATGACTATTACAAGCCAGTGTAAGCTGAGCTGTCTTAAGGCTGCTCTACTTTATGGCAGCCCAGGGGATGGGAAGAGTATAAAGGTGGTGTATAGATACTTTTCTCCTTTCCTGTCATGTCCTGCACAGAGTGCAGTTTAGCAGATTGGAGACTCTGAGTTTAAGGCCTGATTCTGCCCTCAGATACATATGTTAAACTTCCATTGAATGCAATGGGAATAGCATGGTGTAACTGAGGGCAGAATATAGGCTTTAAAATGAATTACTACTCAAAAGATTTCAGGATTGCGGCCATGGTGTAAATCTGCTGTGTAAGGAAGATATCAGTCTCTTCAGAAAATTGATGAGTTTAATAGAGATCATTTAAATTTGTTAAGAAAAATCTGGGAACTCACATGGAAACAGTTTTTAATATTTAAAAATACATGTGTGCAGGACAGATGTGAAAGAAATATTCACAATGTTTAAATTGGATGGCCCAGATCCTTACTTCCTTGTATGTCCCCTTTGAGCCACTGCATTGGCTCAGAGGCAAAAAGGTAACTAAACATTGCTTTAAAGCAACAGCTGAAGATTCCCCTGTAAATACTAGGAGGCATTCTGGGGCAGGCTAAGGACCAGGAAGGGGCATGGGAAAGGTACGAGAGGTGGGACTGGAGCATGATGCGCTCTTGCAATCTTGGCCAGCAGCATCTTGGGAGTAGCTACCTGTCACAGAAAGTTAGAACTTGGCCCCTGGCAGCTTAAGAGATTGGTTGGGTCAGTAGAAAGATGGTTTGAACCTACCTGTGATCCTCTATTTCCCCAGAACATGAAGCAGTGCTCTGGAAAATCTGGGGGTCTAGCTCTATGAGTTGTTGACCTAACACGTGCCTGTATGGTTTGAAACACTAGCAGCAAAGTCAAGTTAATTAGATGGAAAGTTTGAGGGCCATGTTTTTATCTTTGCTCAAATTACAGTAGTTTGAAGCTGAGTTGATTACTTGGTTCCATCAACTGGCAGCTAAAACCTTTATGTGTACTTTGCCAGAGCACGGAGACTTTTTCCCATTTGATGGCTCTTGTGGTGTGCTGGGTCATGTATATGGACCTGGAGAAGAAATAGGAGGTGACATTCATTTGGATGAAGAGGAATTTTGGACAATGGAGTATGTCTGGAAAGGCAGCTGTTTTGTTTAACTGATCAGCTCTCCCCCGAAGAGGCATTAGCTTCAGACTCTTTTGGAAACTTTATGTACAGTGAATTTCATTGCATATGTCCCTCTTGCTGCTGCCACCATGGAAATAGGTAACACATGAATACAAGCCAAGTTTGATAAACAAAAAAAATGATTGCCTCAGGTTAGGCTATTGAGTTTACGTCTAGGGCCCCAAATAAATGGCTTGATTTGTAAAAGCACTGAGCGCTAAGAAATTCCCAATAAGTACTCATTTTTAAAAACAACATTGGGCACAGTCCACTGGGAATGTGAAGCAGTTTTGCTATATAGAAAGAGTAGCATGCTCCAGCAAACAGGCTGCTTTCAATTATCTTTCCGCTGTAATAACTATTGGAGCATGACAGGATGAAAAGACTTTGCAAGAAAAATAAGTTTAGGCTTATTACCTCAGAAAGATCCAAAGACTAGTGAAAACTATTGGAATCGTTTCAGAACTTCAGTGGGTTTGAGATCAAGCCCAAAATAATTATGCTACAAATAATAAATGGTGAAAACCAAAACCATGAAGGCATTGTAGCAAATAATCTTCACCTTTGTGTGCACATTTTTTCTCTATTCACTCGTGAGCTCCAGCTAAAGTGTATTCTGTTTGTCAAAAGAATCTTCAGGGTTTTGTATTATGGCACGTGCCAGACTTCTGAAGAATAGTCAATCCACAGCCTTTTAATGAGAAGTCATTTTTATTATTTCTTTCCATGTCCATCTTCATTTGCATAGTAAGAATATGCACTTTCTTTGCAGTAGTCACCTCTGACACACATCCCTCCTGAAAACCTGTTTTCCAAGAGTATACTTGATTTACAACCAAATTTGACTTTTCCCCAGGAAATACCTGCAGGAGGCTGGCAGGTGGCCCAGGAAACTCTGTAAGATACAAAGGTACAACAGCATCCAAAGAGTAGACGATTAACTTAGACAAATTCAGACTTGAAATAAGGTGCACATTTTTAACTGAGGTTAATTAATCATTGGAACAATTTACTTAGAGATGTGGTGGATTCTCCATCCCTTGACATCTTTAAATCAAGACTGGAAATATTTCTAAAAGAGATGTTTGAGTTTACACAGAAGTTATAGATTTGCTGCAGCAATTACTGGATGAAACTCTAAGGCCTGTGTTCTGCAGGTCAGAATTCTGGCCTTAAAAATCTATGAATCACATGCATCCATAATCACAAAGACTCCTCATTATTTTATGCATCCACATGTGGTGCTTATTACGGCATATCACAGGAGACATGGCTAACAGATCTATTGTTAAAGCAGTAAACCAGGAACTTCTCCTGTAACCTGAAATCAATATTTTCAATTCTGATGTTAAACCTAATCAGTGTTTTATTGTCAGGCTATGATTTGTTCCATGTTGTGGATCATGAGCTTGGCCATTCTCTGGGACTGGCACATTCCAAAGACCCAAATGCACTTATGCACCCAAAGTATACTTTTTTTTTAACCAAAAGGATTCCAACTTTCACATGACAATCTGAGGGCAATCCAGTGATTGTACGGTCAGTGCTGAAATGGTTACTGTGTGAACAATAAGGGCCTGATACTCCACTCCATTACACCAGATTTACACTGAGGTAACCATATGCACACTGGCATCAAACTGGTGAAACATTAGTGGAGAATCTGTTGCTAAACATCTCTTTGATTGAGGGAAGGTGCAATACAAGTATAACTGAATTACTTGTACTTAGATTATTTTAGTATCCTTTAAATTAATTTGTCCTTATTTACATGAAGAGTATAAAGTATGCTTAATGCTGCAAAACATGTGTTCTCTAGGAATTTTATTCAGACTAATAGAGAGTGCTTTGCATAATGTAATATTTTAACCACAAAATACTGTGTGGGGAGAGGCAGGGGTTACTACTTTTAGAAGCTAGTTAGGAGTTGCTCTTTCATTACTACAGCCACAGGCCCAATACAGTTCTTATTTTGTTGGGCTTCAATCACCTTGCCAAAGTTCTTTATAGCTCTGCTATGGCAAAACTGATAATGATGACACTTAATGCAGGCTTCAGTTGGACATGCTACTTGAACTTGTGACATTGTTTTGTTATTGACTGCTGCAGCTGCAACTTCTCCCATTAATCTCAATTAATCTCAAACTGCATAAATGCTGAAATGTGGTGATTTCCTAACTTTCGATGCAATGACTAGTATTGGAAATGCCGTGCTAGGATAGGTAAACATCCACTCTCATTATATGCAGTACTTTATTGACTAGTTTATCACAGTAGAGGTAGTCACAGTTCTACATAAATGTTTGAAGAGCACATTCCTTCCTGACGGTTCCATTAGTCATTTCATAGAATCACAGGTTTCAGAGTAACAGCCGTGTTAGTCTGTATTCGCAAAAAGAAAAGAATCACAGACTCTAGAAAATCACTCTTTCTCTTATCTAGTTAATTCCCAACCTGACAGGGTCCATCTCCTTTTACCAGTGTCAAGTGGTGAACTGATTGACCTTGTGTGACATTATCTGATAAAATATAGGTAGATCATTGTTGCTACTACTGTTATATAATTGCAACAAATTTTGTACAAAGTATGTCAAGTAAGGTGTCTATGGAAAGTTCATGGTTTGCTGAATGTGATTATGCTATTTGTATGTGTAACCCACACACCTCCTTGGTGTGGTGTTCTGTCCCATCTAGTGGCACTGAGACCACTTACAGAGAGAGCTTAATGAGTCTGCTCTACAGCCTTAGCTAACAGCAAGATGACTTTTAGCTCATGCGGTAGAGGCTCATGCACTAAGCTGCAGAGGTCCCTGGTTCGATCCTGCTTGCCAACGACTGGGGTCTGTCGGCGTTACATATGCATGTATTATTTTTGTATTTGAAGTTATGAGTCCTGGCTCTATACCTGTATTTCAAATATGTTTGCTCTTGTGGTAACACCTACGAGGTATTTAGCCTGCGCATCTTGACTGGACTATCCAAGTTAAGTGGCCCATTAATGAACACTTCACTCACAATGGAAGATGCCTATCAGACACTTAATGGACTTTCCTGCTGTAACTAAGGGAAGTCATGCATGGACACGTGACTTGCTCGTGTGACTCCAAACACCATCTTGCTACCTGTAATTTTTCAGTAGCTGTGCTGAAGGCTGTTTGAAACAATGGATTTCACTCCACATGGCAGAAGCTATCAAAGGCCCTGGAAACATATCCATTTTGCCTCTTTCCTGCTCAAACCTCTGAACTATGAACTTACACTAATGAGAGCACTCTAACCAAAGGATGGAGGACCTTCCAATGATTTAGAAGCAACCAGAGATTTAACATGCCAGAAATTTATTCCATCTCTGCTACAAGCCTGAACCAAGAACTTTGCAACTGTTGTATGTATTTGATTTCTTTAACCAATTTTAACTTTCTTTCTTTCTTTCTATAAACCTTTAGATTTTAGATACTAAAGGATTGGCAACAGCATGATTATTGGGTAAGATCTGAGTTGTATATTGACCTGAATATGTGGCTGGTCCTTTGGGATCAGAAGAACTTTCTATTTGATGAAATTGGTTTTAAAGATCCACTCATCTTGAAGTCTAGTGTTTTTGGTGGTGATACAAGAACTGGAATACCTAAGGAAACTGCTTTTCTAACTTCTTGTTAGCCAGTGCAGTGAAACAGAAGTTTACTTTTGTTGCTCGTTTGGTATATCTTATGAAAGAATAACCACCAGTTTTTCTGCCCTATTTCTCAGCAGTTTGTCCTGAATTTGGTATTCTCCATTGTGACCCACGGAGGTATGGTTACACCTTTATTAAAGGATTTATTTTTATGAGATTCTCTTTAATATTCAGCACTTTTAAAAAGCTTATTTGACCAAACGAGGCCCCAATTCCACAAAGCATTTAAGTATGTGAATAGTCCCATTCCTATTCAACAAAAGATTTAAGTCTCATTTGCTTCCACAGTACTTAAGCACATGCTTATGTGCTTTGCTGAATCAGGATCTTGGGCCCCAATCCAGCAAAACACTTAGATGCATAACTTTAAGCATATGACTTCAGTGGGGCTACTCGTGGGCTTAAAGTTAAGCATGTGAGTGCTTTGCTGAATCACAGACTTAATGAGTACAGGCTTGAGAACTATCACATTAGACTGGTTCTTCATATACCTAATTGCATTTGAAAAAAAATTAAAGGAAAAATCCAGTGCTTTCCTGCTAAATGTTCTAGAGGTAGAGATATATACAAATAATAATAATAAAATAAAACTGGAAGACACAGTATTTGAGAAATGCCTCTTGAAATCTCAACATTTCTGTAGATGGTTGTGGAGGTCTCTGAGCTTTTCTCCTGAAAGCTACCTTTCTTCCTATTAACAGGCAGGAAGCAGGAGAAATTAGGAAGGGAAGTAAAACTCAGTTTGCACAGAAATCAATAGGAAATGCATTTATTTCCTTCCTGGTTACCTGAAAACTGCAGCTACCAAGTAATAAGTTTTATATTTTAGTTTGCTAATAATTTCTAATGGTCTGCAAGCCTTGTTTATTCTGAAATTTGGGGGGGGAATGCTGAATGTTTTCCTTTGAAATATGAATCCCTGAACCTCAATGAGCCAAGATTCAAAGCTACAGAACAGGTATAATATTTAAATGCATTGCTATGCTCAGTGAAGACTGATGGTCCTCAGGGAAAAACACTGTGATTTTATCTAGGGAAGACAGAAAGAATAAAAAATGTCTCATTTCCACCAGCATGTCAGAATACACTGCCCAACTTTTATCAAGCATGGTAAAGTATAAGAAATGTAAAAGGTGTCTTTTTTTAAAACCATCTTTTCTTTTTAGGTACATGTGACTCAGTAAGCATTGGGAATGAGGAGTAGTTGTGGCACCTTAGAGACTAACAAATGTATTTACTCCTCGTTCTTTTTGCTGATACAGAGTAACACGGCTACCACTCTGAAACCAGTAAGCATTGGGTGACTGATAATATGGAAGGACTCCTTCCAAGTTATTTCCCAAAGATTCAGACAAAAACTGATGTGCTTATGAAATTCCAGGAAGAAGGAAAGTTTATCTTTTGACAGGTAGATATCATACCCCAACCTACCCATAACTAGAGATGCATATATAGTGTGCCACAACTGATACTTAAGTGTTTCTTTCACTACATTCTCAAGAATTTAGAATTGCAGCCAGAAATTTCACACATACACACACCCTAGTGCTTTCCAGATGTACATACAACCCAAGATCAGATTTTCACAAAATTCAGGAGGATTTTTTTCTTCTAATTACAAAGTATTAAAAAGATGGGTTTGAATTACAAATGCAAAAATAACATTCAAAACCAACTAACATGTTTGCTTTATTTTTCTATGGGTTATTTCTTAATCATCTGACATGTCAGGGTTTCAAAGCTGAGTTACACAAAGTCAAGTGATATTGAAAGGATTTTCACAAGCACTTAGTATTGGCCTAACTTTGTTCCCATTAAAGTTGATGATAAAATTCTCATTGACATAGATGAGAGAAGAATTTGACCAATATTGAGCACTTTTGAAAATCTGATAGGTAAGAGGAAAGACCATAAAAATGCTAGTCACCTTGTAATACCTAGATTACAAAAGTGGTCTCTCCAATGGCTTGGTTTTCAGATACTAAATACTGGATAATAAATACTTTGACCATGGAACTGACAGTACACTCTATATATGAGCTAGGATTTCTTCCCACTGTGTTTCATGTTGATGCTGCAGTATTCATAAAGAGAAACACAAAGACCTTGTTCTTTGTTGGCGATGAATACTGGAGGTGTTAATCTCACTGGTTTCTGTATTTTCTCTTATAGTAAAATTATAGTTTTACTGAAACAGTTGAGCAAATCAGCACTTCCTACTCCCATCGATTACAACAGGAGCTCCATGCATGGAGCAAGTGCAGGATCGAAGCTAATATTAATAATATTCAAAACACTTGGCTGTGAAGCAATTAGTGTTGCTAAACATATGTAATGTGCCTAGCACAAACAAAAAGCAAGGCATTGAAAGGCTAAGCTACCTAACAGTACATATCTTTTCTCCTCCACACACCTTCCCATTACCAGGAACTACAACCTTAATCTGCTCCTCACACCTGACCTTCTTGCTGCACACCTCTTTACCAAATTCCTTCCTTTACAGACTATTGGTTGTGAATGTTTGGTAAATAGTGTATGGTGTTGGGAGGGGGTACTTTGGTAAAGGCAGTGATAGGAGCCAGGTCAACCCCAGGGGACTGAAAGTCTGAAAATGAATTCAGGGTCTGGAATAAACAAAAAAATCAAGAATTTTGCCAGAGTTTTCTCAAAACACATCACAGGTATGTGAACCTAGGGGAACCTTATGTCAAACGTAGGTTGTGTTTTGTTTGTAACCTAGTTTCAGACCTTGTTTCAAAAGACTTTGTCCACAGCTTTTGGATCTGATTCTGCAAACCCTCTGCACACAGAGCTCCCACTGAAGCCAGAAGGAGTTCTCCATGCAGTGGGCTTGACTAGTAGTAAAATCAATCCTTTACTACTGCAGGATTGTTCCCTCCAATGTAAGAATCAAGAACACTAACTAAATAGCATATCTTTCATCTTATAGTAGCTGTTGTCCCAGCCTTCAGAAGCTGAAAGGTTACCAATAAATAATTCCAAGTACTGTTGGAGGTAAATGTAGCAAAGGAAATGAGGAGGAAGAAGATAAATCTGTTTCCTGACACTGGTTTTCTGCATGGACTAGAGATGAGTTTGAGCTACAAAATCCATACTTCTCTGTAGTTCAAGGGTATTTAGAGCAAGATCTATGTTTGACTTACATGCATGCCCCTGGAGTTGAGATTCCTTTGTTTATCTGCAAATCGATTGTAGTAATGGATACCCTTCTGCCTGTCAGAGTTGGCAGCAACAAGGGCCGGGTTCAGTATCTAGGGGTTCCATTCCAATAACACAATGCAAAACCGGCTAGAGCCCCCACCCAGTGACCTGGGACAAATATGTACCACCCCCGCTGGGTGCCTCCAAGAGGCAATACTTCCCCTCTCGCAAGCACATAGTCTGAATGTAGCAAAAAGCCTTTTAATAACAGAGAGAAACAATGTGGCATTATGTTGGGGAAACACCACCAACAGGATTCATAACACAACCCATGAGCAAAAACCCACCCCAAGCAAACTGGGGCGTGTCCTTTCCCTTTGGTTCTTGAGTCCAGCAACCCAAAATCACTCAAGTCCCAAAAGTCCAATGACCCAAAAGTCTTTGTCCCTGGTCAAGGCAGCCCCAGAGTTCGAAAGTTTATCTGCAGAGTTTTACCTCCCAACCTGGGTGGAGATTCGGGGGGGGTGGTTTAAGGGGCACCTTACATGGTCCAAAGCTGATGGCCCCACCTCTCCATGGGGCTCCGCTCTGCCAGCCGCCTCATGAGCTGCTCTAGGCATCCGACAAACTGCTCTGCTCCACCAGCCGCTCTGCTCGCCGTCCCGCAAACTGCTCCACCATATATCTCGTTAGAATTTGCAGTTTCCAAAAGGAGTTGACTTAGTTCTTAAAAAAACACTTGGAAATAAGTACTGTCTCTCAGTTTTCATAGATTTGATGTTTTGATGAAGTTCTAAACATGATGGAACACAGGTACCCTAAAAATATGGTTTCTTAGCAATTAATAGTCTAAATGCAGCCTTTGAATGGGAAGGAGAATGGCAAATATGATGCTGAGCCAGAAGAAAATGTTTAAATGTACTATTTGTTCAAATATAAAATTCTACTTTGCAGGATAATTTAAATAACTCCATATAGCAAGTATTCATACATGGGTTGGTTTTGTAAATTAGTATTATTACTGTTGGAACAAATCATGGTTTTGGGCCCCACACTACAAGAAGGATGTGGAAAAATTGGAAAACGTCCAGCGGAGGGCAACAAAAAGGGATTAGGGGACTGGAACACATGACTTATGAGGAGATGCTGAGGGAACTGGGATTGTTTAGTCTGCAGAAGAGAAGAGTGAGGGGGGATCTGATAGCTGCTTTCAACTACCTGAAAGGGGGTTCCAAAGAGGATGGATCTAGACTGTTCTCAGTGGTAGCAGATGACAGAATGAGGAGTAATGGTCTCAAGTTGCAGTGCGGGAGATTTAGGTTGGATATTAGGAAAAACTTTTTCACTAGAAGGGTTGTGAAACACTGGAATGCGTTACCTAGGGAGGTGGTGGAATCTCCTTCCTTAGAAGTTTTTAAGGTCAGGCTTGACAAAGCCCTGGCTGGGATGATTTAATTAGGGATTGGTCCTGCTTTGAGCAGGGGGTTAGATTAGATGACCTCCTGAGGTCCCTTCCAACCCTGATATTCTATGATTCTATGGTCTGATACAGCAGTTGAGGGTCAAAATCCTTCACCTAACCTGCATATAGGGCCCAGGGAACCCACACAGATAAGCTATAACCATTACTACACAGCATAGGTAGGAATAACTGACATACCCCATTGCTTATGCTGCCTTTCAATAGGTTTGTGGTCCAGTAAATCTGCCACGTATGGTTAAATGTTGATAGATGTTTGGCTACTTGTGTGTGTGTGCCGCCCCAGCCCTGCACAGACAGCTGGCGTGGCAGACCTTGAGCGAACCACCCAATGACCACAAGATCCGTTACAGGATGAAGGCACCCAGCCAGGTTTATTCCCCCGCTAGTTATTACCTATTAATTTGTACATGTTGGTTTGATTAAAACATATTTATTACATTCTGACCTTATTTTTTAGGAGGGGTCAGTGTGTTCCTGTTATCCTGGGGGAATGCTTTTGTGCTGTCCTTGATATTGGGATGTTTGGGTACCACTTGATAACAGGATGTATTTGCATGAGTACTGTGTACCTAGCACTCCTTAGGAATGTGTATTTTTGCAATATCAGCCTTGTTCTTGCCAAATTCTGTGAGCAAGTCCTGCTCAGACAAGGGCTTATGTCTCAGGCTTTTTCTACTACAGTATACACAGCTCCACTGACCATGACCCAGTACACCTGTTATTCCCTTTGCCTCAGTCAGAAACTTCTTAGCCTTGCAAACATTCTAAGAAAATTATGGGCAAGTGAAACTACATTAATGTTCTTTTTCTCTCATAGGTCTCGTACATTTTTGGTGGCTCTCAAGTACATGCATTTAGCTATGAAGAGAGAAAGATTGTGTTTTCCATCAAGATGAATGCTTGGTTTGGATGTTAATACCCAAAGACAGTGCTCTCATAAGCACCAAAAGGATGCTATCAGTTTGAAGTGTTTGAAACAGCCTCCACTTGTGTGCATGCAACTTTGTGCATGCATGTATTTGTGCAGCTTTCTTGGTGCACGAGCACCTGTGGGTTTAGCTGAAAGACGGTGGAATTTATACATGCAAAACATATTTGGAGAAATGAGATTTGTGCACAAAATAAAATCTCTCACATCCATATGTGCCACGTGTGAAAATCATGCACTTAGTATTCCTGCTCTTGACCTCTGATTGCTTGCAGCATAGATAAGTCACTCAGAAACACTGCTGAGACACCATGACTATCGGTATGGCATTTAAACTTGGGAAGAATAGATAAGAAAGAGCAGTTAAAACCATGAGCTAGGCTTTCGGTTAAGTGTTCCACACAATTATACAAGAGGCTTTTCCCGTATGGTGACACTTAAAGAAAAGCCTGGCTCATGACTGTAACTGCCTTCCCCATGGTAATGTGAAACACTTAACCACAAACCTAGCATATGATTGCAATTGCTTTTTAAAATGTGATCTGTTGGGTTTAGAGGATAAATTATAGGTTTCTAACTTAAATGTGTATAATATGCTGCTTTAATGTGTGTGTGCAAACTCCAGAAGGGTTCACAGCTCTCCCACACAAGTACTTGTGTTTGACATTATATGTTTGGCTAACCAGTAATGGTCCTGCTTGGTTTGATCTCTCAACGCCAGTTCTGGAAAATCTTTATGAATGTTTACGTCAGTGAATTCTTATCTCAAATGTTAATCATTTACACAGCCCCAGGGCACTGTTAAGTCGTAATTTACCAGGTGGAACCTCAGAAAAACATCTACTGACCTCACGGTTTTTCATGCTTCTTTGGGGTTCAGGCATGCCTAAGCAGGATGCTGAAATGTAAACCCTGTGGTTTTCACACCCACAGAGAAGAATAAGACAGAATAGTTCAATTACACTAACAGGGAAACAAAACTCATCACTTTGAATAAAGCAAAAATGAAAATCATTCCAACTTTATAGCAAGGAGATTGATCAGCCCCATTTTGTTAATGTACAATAGCACAGATTCATATTAAAGTACCCAGTGAGGGCACCATGGTTCACATAAACTGCCTTCCTTGCATTTGACCCAGGTATATTTCCTGATCAACATAGGAAGACTTAACATGTCTTTTCCATTGCTGATATAGAATGTTGCTTATTTATACAAATCCATCAAGCTGCAGTGTGTGCAGGTAGCATCCTTGCCTGCTCCAAAACGTAGTTCCTACATGTTGCTTAGGGTCCAAACTCACTCACCCCCTTCCTGGGGTTTGTCTTAACAATAAGTTATTGCAAAATCAACCACTAACTCCAGCCTTAGGAGTGGTCAGTCTCAGCCACAGGACCCCTTCATATTTCTAGAGAGAGCTATTTTCACCTTCCTTATATCTAGGGTGGATTTAACAAATCATGTGCAATAGTAAATCAGCAGCACTCACTTACCATCTTCCCACAGGATGAACATCTACTGATAGGGCGGGTTCACACAGGTTGTTAGAGTTTGAGACTACACAGCCTTATGGATCTTAAACCACAAAGCTCTTACAAGGGTCTTTATTTATTAAACCCAACGAGTGACTTGGGGAAAAATGTGTGCCATTTAAAAACAGCTAAAACTCATCTCCCATCCTGATCACTGCAACCTCCTGCTCCCTGAGCCCCACAAAACCCAGGTCTCCCCGCACAGCCCATGCAGAATGCTGCTGCTAAGTCCATCTCCCTCGTCTGTCACTCTCAACCCTCTTTGAATCCCTCCTTTCCTAACTGCATCAAGTTCTGCCATTCCCAACTTATCCACCCTTTTCTCTTAGTGTGTCACCCCATTACCCTACCCATGGCGCCAGCCTGGGTGACCTGTTTATCCACTTCTCCCACAACTGTCTCTGTGCGTTCTTCCATGCTGCCCCTTATGCTTGGAGTGACCCTTCATGAGCACTCTCTAGGGACCCGAGTGTGACAGAGCTGTTCTCAATTCCAACTCATAGCTCAGCCCCATGCTTTTAGGCAGAATATTTATCCCCATGGCTCTCCCATCTGTGGCTAATATATTCCTTTGAAATAAGCCCAGTATTAGATTAAGGTTTAGCAGCTTTGTCCTCACAAAAAAATTCAGGGGAATCTGGAGTAGGAGCAGAGAGGTTATTTTACCTCTATTTGGCACTGGTGTGGCCACTGCTGGAATACTGCATCCAGTTCTGGTGCACACAATTCAAGAAGGATGTTAATAAATTGAAAAGTGTTCAGAGAAGAGCCATGAGAATGATTAGATAATTAGAAAACTGCCTTATAGTGACAGACTCCAGTAGCTCAATCTATGGGCAGGATCCCCTGGGAGGCTAATATGAGGGGGAAAGGAGTCCAGGAGAGCTGGCTGTATTTTAAAGAAGCCTTATTGAGGGTGCAGGAACAAACCATCCCGATGTGTAGAAAGAATGGCAAATATGGCAGGCGACCAGCTTGGCTTAACAGTGAAATTTTCAGTGAGCTTAAATTCAAAAAGGAAGCTTACAAGAAGTGGAAATTTGGACAGATGACCAGGGAGGAGTATAAAAATATTGCTCGAGCATGCAGGGGTGTAATCAGGAAGACCAAGGCACACTTGGAGTTGCAGATAGCAGGAGATGTGAAGGGTAACAAGGAGGGTTTCTACAGGTATGTTAGCAACAAGAAGAAGGTCAGGGTAAGTGTGGGACCCTTACTGAATGGGGGAGACAACCTAGTGACAGATGATGTGGAAAAAGCTGAAGTACTCAATGTTTTTTTTGCCTCAGTCTTCACAGACAGGGTCAGCTCCCAGACTGCTGCACTGGGCAACACAGTATGAGGAGGAGGTGAGCAGCCAACAGTTGTGAAAGAACAGGTTAAGGACTATTTAGAAAAGCTGGGCATGCATAAGTCCATGGGTCCAGATCTAATGCATCCAAGGGCGCAGAGGGAGTTGGCAGATGTGATTGCAGAGCCATTGGCCATTATCTTTGAAAATTTATGACAATCGGTGGAGGTCCCAGATGATTGGAAAAAGGCAAATACAGTGCCCAGATTTTAAAAAGAGAACAAAGAGAACCTGGGGAACTTCAGACCAGTCAGCCTCACTTCAGTCCCTGGCAAAATCATGAAGCAGATCCTCAAGGAATCCATTTTGAAGCACTTGGAGGAGAGGAAGATGATCAGGAACAATCAACATGGATTCACAAAGGGCAAGTCATGCCTGACCAACCTGACTGCCTTCCATGATGAGATAACTGGCTCTGTGGATATGGGGAAAGCGGTGGATGTGATATATCTTAACTTTAGCAAAGCTTTTGATATGGTCTCCCACAAAAGCAGCAAAGGGTCCTGTGGCACCTTAGAGACTAACAGACGTACTGGAGCATAAGCTTTTGTGGGTCAATACCCACTTTGTCAGATGCATGTCACCCACAGTATTTTTGCCAGCAAGTTAAAGAAGTATGGATTGGATGAATGGACTATAAGGTGGATAGAAAGCTGGCTAGATTGTCATGCTCAGTGGGTAGTGATCAACGGCTCAATGTCTAGTTGGCAGCCAGTATCAAGCGGAGTCATTCCTAGGGCTGGTTTTATTCAACATTTTTATTAATGATCTGGATGATGGGATGAATTGCACCCTCAGGAAGTTTGCAAATGACAGTAAGCTGGGGGGAGAGGTCGACACACTGGAGGGTAGGGATAGGGTCCAGAGGGCCCTACACAAATTGGAGGATTGGGCCAAAAGAAATCTGATGAGGTTCAACAAGGACAAGTGCAGAGTCCTGCACTTAGGACGGAAGAATCCCATGCACCGCTACAGGCTGGGGACTGACTGGCTAAACAGCAGTTCGCAGAAAAGGACCTGGGGATTACAATGGATGAGAAGCTGGATATAAATCAGCAGTGTGCCCTTGTTGCCAAGAAGGCCAAAGGCATATTGGGCTGTATTAGTAGGAGCATTGCCAGCAGGTCGAGGGAAGTGATTATTCCCCCTATTCGGCACTGTTGAGGCCACACCTGGAGTATTGTGTCCAGTTTTGGTTCCCCCACTACAGAAGGGATGTGGACAAATTGGAGAGAGTCCAGCGGAGGTCAATGAAAATTATTAGGGGGCTGGGGCACATGACTTATGAGGAGAGGCTGAGAGAACTGGGCTTGTTTAGTCTGCAGAAGCAAAGAGTGAAGGGCGATTTGATAGCAGCCTTCAACTACCTGAAGTGGGGTTCCAAAGAGGATGGAGCTAGGCTGTTCTCAGTGGTGGCAGATGACAGAACAAGGAGCAATGGCTTCCAGTTGCAGTGGGGGAGGTCTAGGTTGGATATTAGGAAACACTATTTCACTAGGAGGGTGGTGAAGCACGGGAATGGGTTACCTAGGGAGGTGGTGGAATCTCCGTCCTTAGAGGTTTTTAAGGCCTGGCTTAACAAAGTCCTGGCTGGGATGATTTAGTTGGTGTTGGTCCTGCTTTGAGCAGGGGATTGGACTAGATGACCTCCTGAGGTCTCTTCCAACCTTAATATTCTATGATTCTATTTAGCTCAACAAAGAGAATGTTAATGGGTGACTTGATCATAGCCTATAAGTATCTATGTGGGGAACAAATATTTGACAGTGGGATCTTCAGCCTACCAGAAAAAGGTATAACACAGTCCAATGGCGGGAAGTTGAAGTAAGACAAATTCAGACTGGAAATCAGGCATAGATATTTAACAGTGAGAGTAATTAACCATTGAAACAACTTACTCAATGTTGTGGTGGATTCTCCATTGCTGGCAATTTAAAAATCAAGCTCAGATGTTTTTATAAATGATATCTTTGGGATTGGGGGGGCAAATTCTCAGCCCTGTGTCATACAGGATGTCATACCAGATGACCACAATGGTCCCTTCTGAGCGAGCCCATCAACAAAACCAGAGAGGGATTGTAGCTAATATGTGCTATATCTGTGGCTTTCGCCTACTGCTGCAGCCATCCCTGGGTGCCAGACACAAGGTAAAGGATGGATTTTATTTATTTAATTATTTAGTATTTGCCCTGCAGTAGCACCTAGGGGCATCAATCAAGGTTTGGGGCTCCCTTATGCTGGGCACTATACAGACACACCATAAAGAGGATAATCCCTGCCCAAAGAGCTCACAATCTAGGTCATGAAAAGACAGCAGGTAGATAAGACAAAGGGGAGTTATGGGGAGGACAGTAACAGTAAAGTGAACAGGTTGTCATACAACAAGCAGAGGTCTCAGCCCACTACTGGCCTAGCCATTAAATGTGAGCACTGCCTGAAATCAGTAAGTTTTTTCTCTGGGACTGAGTTATATAACCAGCAAAACTTGTAGACTCTTAGCAAAAGTATTGCAATTTGCAAATTTTGTCTGAGTTTGGATTTGTACAAAGCCAAAACAATGTGCTGGAAACTCATGTGAACCAAAACCAATGTGTTGCAAACAGCTGTTAATTAACACCCCTCATATTCTCTTGTGACAGAGCCAGGGGATTTCAAAATGTCCCTCAGTTTTCTATCTCATCCCAAGCCTCACACCATCCCTGATAGCATTGTGGACTTTCATTTAGGACTGTATCAAACATAAATGAGTGAGTCACCTACTCAGTTAGGACCACCATTCCTGCAGTACTTTGGTATCTCATGGACATCTTTCAGCCAGGTACTTACCCTTGTTTAGTTTGTAAGATCTGATGTGTTTACAGCAGAGGAAGTGAACGAAAATTACTTTCATTACAATGTATTTTGGGATCCACCAACTCTTTCCTCTTACACATTGCACCATGTTCACTAGATTTCTCAATTTCTTTAACTCTAATAAACACTGCTGTGTTTTGTGGACTCATCCCTCATTATGCTGAGCTCAAGTTGCTCATGATCACTGATACCAGACTTCCTTATTATTCACATGTTTTCAGTAACTTCTTCTTTCTCAGGGAAAAACAGATGCAAAGGATGGTTGCTCTGCTTCTTGATTAAGAACTTTTCCTCTATTTCTCTAAGTTACATTCATTATGGTTACGATAATAATACTTTGCATTTTAATAACCATGTATGTGCTCAAAGCACTGTACAGATACTGACTAGTTAATTATCACATTTCCCCCTTTGTGTTAGGTAGGGAGGTATTGCAATCCTCATTTTACAAATGGGGGGAAAGATGAAGTGATTTACCCAAGTCCATACAGTGGCAGATTAGAACTCTTGACTCCTAACTTAATGCTCCTTCCCCCACACCATGTTTCTTTCCAGCTTCTTACTGTACTCTGCCACTCCCTCATCATTATGTCACAGTACCAGGATTAACTGCACCTTTGACTCCCCTCCTTCCTTGAAGGCACCTACTCAAGGTTTTAGGCTTCCCAGCTGTCACCTATCATGGGGCAGATACCTACATCTCTCTCCCTTCAGGCTGGGAGTTTAGACTTGCAATCCCTCTACACCTTGCTATGATTTTCCAGGAGGTCTCTCAAGGTTCCAGCACCCGTGGTTAACTCTTTCTCCAGGGACCACTTACCATTCAGCCTTCACAAAGGAAACTGCAATTATTCTTAGGGCAAAAGCATTACGGACAAAACACATAAAGAACAATAAAAGAACCTACACACATGCTAAAAGCTTACCAGAAGTCACCCCCAAATTCAACACAGCACTCTGTTAGGGGTCAGTCTTTCAAAGCCCACAACTCATTTTGCCTCCTTGGTTACAAGTTCACATTAGTTTTTAAATCAGGAACCATGACCACAGCTGGACCGTTCAGCTGTTTCTTTATACACCTTGGGCCTTTGAGCTCCACTCTCCAGAACCCGGTAATCACTAGTTACTTACCCTCTGCTCAGGGCATAGTTTCAAAAGGCTGGGATTCTGCATAACTGGGGTGGTGTAATTTGCATGAAGCATGCCCCAAGGATTCTCCAGGAAACCCATTTCACACTCTTTGTCCCAAAAGGCCATGTCGGTCTGGCACATTTCAATATAGTCATTTGAACTCCCTACACCTCCCAGGTCTCACATCTGTTACACATTGTACCTCCCTTTTGTGAACAGTTCTATGAGGGAAGTGGGTGTCATCTCTGACTAATAATCACAGCGTTTCCATTTTATATCTTAAGTTATTTTATAACTTTACTGATGCCAAGTGTCGCCATACTGGAAAGTCTGATAACACTGAACCCATTTATTATATAAACTGCCATCTCTTTTCTGTCTGCCCTACTTAAAATATTGTACTTCTGTTAAAAATTAATTTAAAAAGTTAAAAATGGGTCTTTCTGTGCAGGGTAGAAGAAACACAGTCAACTGTGCATAAGCTTTAGGGAGTAAAACAGTCCATTTTACTGTTGTGCCAGTTTTCCACAATAAAGAACCTAAAGGCACACTGGTGTCATACAACCAAGAACAGAGACTACATTCGCTAAGTCATTCCATGTATTTTAGGTCCTGTAAGCTCTGTGCTCTGAACACATTACATTACAGGTATGTAGATCTAGGCAGAATTGATGCAGCGGAACCAGCATCCACCATCAGTTCAGAGATTCTCCAATGATGAAAAGAGAACTGTTTATTAACAGGTTGAAGTAAATTACAATTATCTACATGAATGCCACATACTGGATATTGGGAGTGAGAACCACAGTATACTGAAGCAAAATGGTGCCGTTTTAATACTGGAGCCCCATGGGTCATTATCCTGTGCAGCTGACTTCTGAACAGTAGAGATGTTCAACAAACTATCACATTTTTTCATAAAAGGAGGTTACTGAGGTGCTTATTTGATACCCAGATTGTACTCCATTGATAACCATCAACTGCCACTCCTGAGCTGGTTTAGAGACTGCACCATTAGAGAATGAAGAGCCAGATTTTCAGATTTGCTCATCACCCATATTTGGTGCCAGACTTTCAAAAGTGCTCAGCATCCTTTGAAAGCAATGAGTTGTTGGCCATGGAGCTATAGTCTCCTGAATGGTGCTGCTCGAAATTCCATTGTTCGTCAGAATTATGAATTTTCATGAAAAACGTTCCCCTTTCTCTACCAGTCTTACCCTATCGCAATTATTCTAGAATTTGCCAGAGGACAGTCAATTTGCAGTTCTGTAGAGTTACTTTGGGTTTAATCACTCATGCTTATGTGCTCTGGCTGTTTTTCCCAAGACAGAATTTCCATCAGTGTTGTCAGATATAGCCTAGAATTGGTATGCAGAAAAACACTTCTAGTCATATTTTATAGAAATAAATATGTGTGTTCTGTTATCATCCAGCTAATCCTTAAGGTAAATCATATCACCAAACTGGTTCATTCCTCCTAGCCTCCATGTGGCAGCTAGGAGCTACATTAGTGACCCATGCGTTGTCTCTGAAGAGACCCATATTTAAGTTTAAATATACTGTGCATAGCAACTGTCTTGCTTTTTAAAATTATAGAAATTTAATCCACTTGTTATAATAACAATAACTGTCGTGATTAAATGAAAGCTGCACTTTGTTTCTCAGGTTATGCATTAATAGGTTCTGAGGGCTGAGATACAAATTTAGCTAATATCTGTAGTGTATAGAGTACAAACCAAAGA
This sequence comes from Lepidochelys olivacea, assembly GCF_965140295.1. NCBI lineage: Eukaryota > Metazoa > Chordata > Testudines > Cheloniidae > Lepidochelys > Lepidochelys olivacea. Next base: position 34,566,497 of record NC_140411.1, on the reverse strand, counting down.
TCTAGATCTTATACTCCCTCAGAGACTTCAATTCACATTCAGATGGTTGCTCTGTGTTTTTTGCAAAAAATCCCATTGCTTGTAAAAGCTGGGCCTTCCTCACTTGTGTAATAATATTGGCTGGTTGATTGCTGGAAGAGCAACAATGTGTTTGAATGAGGATCCCCTTAAAATTTGTCTGATTCCCTTCCCAGCTTGTTGAGCAAGTTAGGACATTTTGCTGATCTCTGCAAGGAGAGTTAAGCCTCATGACAGCCAAGAACAATTAAAAAGGTGATTAAACACTGAGAGAAATGACACACTGGGCCAAGCCCATCCCTGGGGTCACACCACTCAAGTCACTAGAGTTACTCAGGAGATTAATTTGGTCTACTAAGATTCATTGGTTGCCAGACACTTCACATATTTCGGCTATCATCATACCTTATTATGAAGCCCTATCTGCTCCTTATGTCATTTCAACCATGTGTTTTGCTATTCTTGAAAAGTATTATTCTATTTTACTACCTAATGGATTGATTTTCTCCTTCGCAAATCTCAGGGACAAGGGGCCTGAAATTCCCATTGTGTGGTATATTTAAATCATACTATTGATATTCCTAATCTTTTTCTCTGTCCATTTAGCTACCTGTGCTCTATTGTTACTGGCTTGAAAAAATGTTTCTTTCCACATATTTTTCTTGTATGTCCATTTTTTCAGAAATTAAAATAAATATTGTACTGTAAGCTGTAGAAAAACCTATAATGTAGCATAATATGCTGCCCATGTACTGCAGATTTTTATTTCAAAAAAATCAAAAATATATGTTTCTCCCACATTATACTTGATTTAAATCAGTGTAAGTCTATGTAGAAGACATTAAAATATCAAGATGAAATGCATAAAGTTTTGGAATAGCCTTCCGAGGGAAGTAGTGGGGGCAAAAGATCTATCTTGCTTTAAGATTAAACTCGATAAGTTTATGGAGGAGATGGTATGATGGGATAACATGGTTTTGGTAATTAAATATTCATGGTAAATAGGCCCAATGGCCTGTGATGGGTTTTTAGATGGGGTAAGATCCAAGTTACCCGGGAAAGAATTTTCTGTAGTATCTGGCTGATGAATCTTGCCCATATGCTCAGGGTTTAGCTGATCGCCATATTTGGGGTCGGGAAGGAATTTTCCTCCAGGGCAGATTGGAAGGCCCTGGAGGTTTTTCGCCTTCCTCTGTAGCATGGGGCACGGGTCACTTGCTGGAGGATTCTCTGCTCCTTGAGGTCTTCAAACTACAATTTGAGGACTTCAATAGCACAGATATAGGTGTGAGGTTTTTTTTAGGAGTGGTGGGTGAAATTCTGTGGCCTGCATTGTGCAGGAGGTCAGACTAGATGATCATAATGGTCCCTTCTGACCTAAATATCTATGAATCTATGAATCTATGAAAGACAAGATTATTTTATTATCTCTATAGGAAGATCTTAGAGACGGAAATATTGTAGGAAATCTCTCACAACATTAGGGTCCAAATTCTGCAGTCATGTCAATGGTGGTGTAAATTATACATTGGGACAAATCATGGCTCCCTGATATGTAAAGCTGCCAACTTGTGCAGGCTGGTATTCCAAGGACAATTCTGACTACTTGACTTTTACAAAAGTTAAATATTTGACTCTGGGTTGTACTCTCATACAATAACACGCAAAAACCTAGCTCAATCAGCTCCCCAGTAGCAAATTCAATATGGAGCTATGGAGCTCCTCTGAAGCTGTTTTCTGCTTAGCTTGATTCTGAAAAAATGTTCTTGTTCAAGAAAAAGATCCTCAGTAGATCACCACTTCACCAAACAGGTGTGATAGAACTCCTGGTCAGAGTTCTAGGAAATGTTTTCCCTTGGGGCTGAATTGTGGCCACATTATTCATGTAACTAATGTCACTGACATCCAAGGGTCATATTATCCCTTGTGAAATCAATGGAGCCACACTGAGGATAAAAAAAAAGGAGGACTTGTGGCACCTTAGAGACTAACAAATGTATTTGAGCATAAGCTTTCGTGAGCTACAGCTCATTTCATCAGATGCATTCAGTGGAAAATACAGTGGGAAGATTTATATACACAGAGAACATGAAACAAGGGGTGTTACCATACACACTGTAACAAGAGTGATCAGGTAAGGTGAGCTATTACCAGCAGGAGAGCGGGGAGGAGGGGTGTCAAGGTTCCTCCCCCACTCTGAACTCTAGGGTACAGATGTGGGGACCTGCATGAAAAACCTCCTAAGCTTCTCTTTACCAGCTTAGCTCAAAACTTCCCCAAGGTACAAAATATTCCACCCTTTGTCCTTGGATTGGCCACTACCACCACCAAACTAATACTGGTTACTGCGGAAGAGCTGTTTGGACACGTCTTTCCCCCAAAAATACTTCCCAAAACCTTGCACCCCACTTCCTGGACAAGGTTTGGTAAAAAGCCTCACCAATTTGCCTAGGTGACTACAGAACCAGACCCTTGGATCTTAAGAACAATGAACAATCCTCCCAACACTTGCACCCCCCCTTTCCTGGGAAATGTTGGATAAAAAGCCTCACCAATTTGCATAGGTGACCACAGACCCAAACCCTTGGATCTGAGAACAATGAAAAAGCATTCAGTTTTCTTACAAGAAGACTTTTAATAAAAATAGAAGTAAATAGAAATAAAGAAATCCCCCCTGTAAAATCAGGATGGTAGATACCTTACAGGGTAATTAGATTCAAAAACATAGAGAACCCCTCTAGGCAAAACCTTAAGTTACAAAAAAGATACACAGACAGAAATAGTTATTCTATTCAGCACAGTTCTTTTCTCAGCCATTTAAAGAAATCATAATCTAACACGTACCTAGCTAGATTACTTACTAAAAGTTCTAAGACTCCATTCCTGGTCTATCCCCGGCCAAGACAGAATATAGACAGACACACAGACCCTTTGTTTCTCTCCCTCCTCCCAGCTTTTGAAAGTATCTCGTCTCCTCATTGGTCATTTTGGTCAGGTGCCAGCGAGGTTACCTTTAGCTTCTTAACCCTTTACAGGTGAGAGGAGCTTTCCCCTGGCCAGGAGGGATTTCAAAGGGGTTTACCCTTCCCTTTATATTTATGACAAGGGGGGAGAAACTTTTGTAGTGATAATCAAGGTGGGCCATTTCCAGCTGTTGACAAGAACGTCTGAGGAACAGTGGGGGGGAATAAACATGGGGAAATAGTTTTACTTTGTGTAATGACACATCCACTCCCAGTCTTTATTCAAGCCTAATTTAATTGTATCCAGTTTGCAAATTAATTCCAATTCAGCAGTCTCTCGTTGGAGTCTGTTTTTGAAGTTTTTTTGTTTTTTGTTTAATTTATGGGCAGCACCAATCTTGCTGAAGGATAACATTTTAGATTAGAAAGGTGATTGTTTTTTCTCAGTCTAAGTAGTCAGAGTGTGTTCTTGACCCACAACTTAACATACTCTGCAGTCCACTGGCCTCTATTGCACAAATATTATACACACAGGCCCAAAGCTGTGCATGGCATAACACCACTGAATTTCATGGAGTTGCACCCGGGTGAAATTAGAACCATATTTTAACAACATAATTACAATAGAATTAAAATATTTGAAATACATCGGCCCTTTGAACCTTGTGGTCATTTACACCTGTGCAAAGTGAGTGCAAAATAGATGTAGAGCACTACCAAATCAGAATTACACTCACACTGTGCACAGGTGTAAATGACTACATAAAATACATGGCACAGTGACATCAGGATGACAGTCTGTCGTAGATCACATTCATACACATAGTCATGACAATATATTTGTTATAAATGTAAAGGAAAATTAATTTATAGGAAAACATGAGTGTTGGAAGTTCCCTGGTATTTTGCCATTCATTGGTCTTGCTACTTAGTCAAGGTTTGTTCTCCAGTGAGGTTATATAAGAATGCAAATTATGACGCATTAGGGAAGTAAAATGGGCCACGTACCAAGGATTGAGGAGAGGCTTGGGATGGTTGGAGAATGTCCTATTTCCTTTATTAAACATTAATGCAGAGATCTATGCAGGACTAAAATGCATAAAAGACAAACACATTGTTCCTGGATTGTGCTCAGGGGATAATAATGGTGAATCACCTTCAGAACCAATAAACCACATAAAGTTGTTCTTTTAGTCTTCAACTTTTGGGTGTTGAATCAAAACACTAGAGTTAATATAACATTTATTTTCCTCATAGGGACAGTACAGGGACAGAAATGCATTAGAACATATCATAGCAACATGCCATATCTTGCCTGATGCCTTCTACTGTATGTGATTTTGCTTATCAGGCTCGCGGAAACAGAAGCCACAAAGGAAATTAGAATGTACACCTCATCCCAGCAAATAAGAACCCACATTCCATTCATGTTGAAGATAAAGAACCTTACCATATGAGACACAAGATACCATCGCTCATTTGCCTGGGACAGATATGAGGAAAGCAAAACCACCTACAGCCAATATAAAGACCCAAATTTTGATCACTGTTATACTAGTGTTAATCCAGAGTAGCTTTTGTGAAATCAGTGGCATGACTTCAGGTTTACAGTTCACTGACATAATTGACATTACAATGTGACCCAAATGGGTTAGCAATTCTAAAGAAAGACCAGCTATTGAAACATCCCTGTCTCTCTCTGACTTGTTTTCCATTGAACTTATAACTGTTCACAGAAAGTAAGCCTTACAATTGTGAATTATAGCCACTGTTATCCACTCAAGGAAACATACTTATTGCTGAAGTGGTATTGGAAGTCATTTAACTGCAAGTGTAGACAAGACCTGTATTCTTGTGTATATATTTATTAATTCTGATAGCATCCAGTGAAACTCTCAGGCTTATTCCCAGCTCACTTCCACCTCTGCCTAAGTAGATTCTTTAGAAATATGAAAACAGCATTCAGGACAGGTTCTATATGACATTTATTATACATGTTACTATAATGCCAAGGAGCCCTAGTCATGTGGCAGGACCCCACTCTGCTATGAGCTGTACAAACACAACACACAAAGATGGTGCTTGCCCCAAAGGCCTTACACTCTAAAAAGAGAGTTGTATAAGATAGAGTTTTCTCTCTCATTGCCATGGCAGGTAGCCACTTTGTTTGTCACCATGTGGTTAAAGGACACTTCTGCTTGGATTTTCTGAAATGTCATCTCTTCCTTTTTTTCCTTTTAGTGTCTGTGTGTGTGTGTGACCATATGATTTCTTTAGGGCCTGATTGTGTGGCCCTTGGCCACGCTAGTGAGCAGGTACTCACATGGATAACCCATTGAAGTTAGTCAGACTATTCATGTGAATCACTGTTTTACACACACACACACACACACACACACCTTTTTTAAAAATATGGTAGAATTCTCCAGCATAGACTCCTAGAGTACCATGTGCTAGCCACAACTTCTGTTATGAGAAAAGAACCTCTGAGTCATGTTCATCGTGCGGGTTTTCTTCTTCTCCTTCATGCTGTTCTGCTCTCTCTAGGGACTGGGAAAAGTGAGATGGGAATATCTAGGAATCTTGTATTGGATGCTATTAAAATTAATGAAGCCAAACTCATTTTAGCTCTTAAAATTTCTGAAAGCAAAGGCCTGATAGAATTTTTCAGAATAAATTTCAAAACATTGTTGCCAATCAGGATAATAGGAAAAGAATGAATTAAAAGGATGTCCCTGTCCAGTAAATTAATTAATGGAAAACAACAGAAAAACTAGAAATGTAAAGATTCTGGGTAGAGCTGGCTTGGATTTTTCCACAAACCTCCGCCCCCCATCCCTCCCCCAAAATCAGAAAATGCTGATTCAGCAAAAACAAAACTTTTTGAAGAAATATATTTGTTTTGATTAAAATTTTGTCAGGAAGGTTTCTCAAGACCAGGATGAAATTTCTGGTCAAAACCAGAGAGAGTGAGAGGCTCCAGAACAGCCAATAACCCAGTCATTAGGACACAGGCCTAGGAGGTCGGAGACTCAGCTTCAAGTCCTGGTCCATATTAGGCAGACCAAAGATTTGGGTGTGGATCTCCTACATCTTAGCTGAGTGCCCCAACCACTGGACTATTGTCTATTCCAGAGGGAGAGTGAGGTGTGTGTCTCCAACCCCCCACCAGTCCCAGAGCAAAGGTCTTGCTTTCGTTCTGCATTAGGATGGAACAAATTTTGAAACCTCAACACCAAATCTGATTTGACACCAGTTTTATGATGGTGTAACCCCATTGTATTTGTGGAGTTCCTCTGGATTTACACTACCATAATGCAGATCAGACTCAAACTTATTATCTCTGAGTCCTTTTTGATAGAAACAGAATTTTGTAAATCATGAAAACTTCTAAACTATTTGGTTTACTGTGTCTATATTCCCAAAACTTTATACAACCACCTAAGCATATACATCAGTTTGATCAAAAAGGATAAGAAGATCAAGACTGGACTTGTCTATACAGAAACTTAGGCCTTGTCTACACCGCACAGTTTTGTCAGCAAAAGGCTGCATTTGCTGACAAAACAGGGGATATGTACAGGCTACAAAGTTACTTTTGGTGGCAAACCTCTGCCGCAAAATCACCTCAATGAGAGGCATAACACTTTTTGTGGCAAAGTTAAAGTGACAAAGCATCAGTGTAGACACTGCCATTCCTTATGTCGACATAACTGGCCTCCCCCAGTATCCCACAATGCCCACCGTGACCGCTCTGCTCACTGTTTTGAACTCAGCTGCCCTGCAGGCATGCTCCTCTCCCCTTTCCTCTGAGAAGCTTTGACATTCCTCAGCGTGGAGAGCTCGCAGAGCTGCTAAGGATGCCGCTCCTGGTAGCTGAGGCTGGGGCAGAATTTGGAGGGAATCACACAACCATTAATGTGGAACTAGCAGCCAGACAGAATGGGCTGCCGCAGGTAGGGAGAAGGGGGACAGACTGCTGTGCTGTGCTGTGCTGTGCAGATCTGGGGGCTGATGAAAAGGGGGGGTGTCCCCCTCCCCCAGGATTAGTTGCTCAGGCTGCTGTCTGCACTTAAAGCGACAGCATGCTGACACAATCTCCCTCAACACACACACTTCCCAACACACACTTTCTTTCTGTCTTTCTCCCACACACACACTCCCTGTCACACACTTTGTCTCCCTCCCCCACACATACACTTCAGTTGAAAAGCGGCTGACAATCTAGTGGGATGCCCATGGAGTAATTGGATTGAGAAATCTGCATCATGTGATGCTGTACCTGCCCCATGAGGCACTGCAAACCCTCCCCAAAGCACCCTGTGGCCAGTTGCACAGTGGGATAGCTACCCATGGTGCACTGCTCTCTGTGTCGACGTAAGAACTGCTAGTGTGAACGTGCTCTGCCAACACAAGGAGCATAGTGTGGACATGCAACAGTGGTTTTAATTAAAGCGGCATAACTTTTTTTTTGACGAAACTCTGTAGTGTAGACAAGGCTTTAGTGCGTGAGTAGGCAGGGCATGAATAGACAGTGCACCAGCTTAGTACATGCGAAGTGGCCACATGGATCCTGCTGCTGCACACTAAACAGCAGTGGATCAATGTACATTACAGAACTTTTCGTGCATGGCAGCAGCATCCACATAGGCACTTAGTGCATGGCAGGCTACTGCACGGTAGATATATACAATCTAAGAATAGGTTAACAGACAAATAAACATAGAATTATACATTCTTGATGGCAAAAAGAAAAGGAGCACTTGTGGCACCTTAGAGACTAACCAATTTATTTGAGCATAAGCTTTCGTGAGCTACAGCTCACTTCATCGGATGCATACTGTGGAAAGTGTAGAAGATCTTATTATATACACACAAAGCATGAAAAAATACCTCCTCCCACCCCACTCTCCTGCTGGTAATAGCTTATCTAAAGTGATCACTCTCCTTACAATGTGTATGATAATCAAGTTGGGCCATTTCCAGCACAAATCCAGATTTTCTCACCCCCCCCCACACACACACACACAAACTCACTCTCCTGCTGGTAATAGCTTATCTAAAGTGACGACTCTCCTTACAATGTGTATGATAATCAAGTTGGGCCATTTCCAACACAAATCCAGGTTTTCTCAACCCCCCCCCCCCCCGCCCCACACACACACAAAATCACTCTCCTGCTGGTAATAGCTTATCCAAAGTGACCACTCTCCTTACATTGTGTATGATAATCAAGGTGGGCCATTTCCAGCACAAATCCAGGGTTTAACAAGAACGTCTGGGGGGGGGGAGGGTAGGAAAAAACAAGGGGAAATAGGCTACCTTGCATAATGACTAAGCCACTCCCAGTCTCTATTCAAGCCTAAGTTAATTGTATCCAATTTGCAAATGAATTCCAATTCAGCAGTTTCTCGTTGGAGTCTGGATTTGAAGTTTTTTTGTTGTAAAATAGCAACTTTCATGTCTGTAATCGCGTGACCAGAGAGATTGAAGTGTTCTCCGACTGGTTTGTGAATGTTATAATTCTTGACATCTGATTTGTGTCCATTTACTCTTTTACGTAGAGACTGTCCAGTTTGACCAATGTACATGGCAGAGGGACATTGCTGGCACATGATGGCATATATCACATTGGTGGATGTGCAGGTGAACAAGCCTCTGATAGTGTGGCTGATGTTATTAGGCCCTGTGATGGTGTCCCCTGAATAGATATGTGGGCACAGTTGGCAATGGGCTTTGTTGCAAGCATAGGTTCCTGGGTTAGTGGTTCTGTTGTGTGGTATGTGGTTGCTGATGAGTATTTGCTTCAGGTTGGGGGGCTGATCATTCCTCCTAAACTTCCTTTTTCATGTGGTTATTCTTTCTGTCCAATTCAAATTTAATAAAGCAAAAATTGCATATCAAAAAGAAATTCTCATATAACCCAGGTGTGTGTGTCACCACGAAATAAAGAGACTAGATGTCTAAGTAGATTATCAAGGAAGTGAAAAATAAAATGTATAAGATGTCAGATCTAGGTATAAGGTAGGTAATGTTTTCAGGAATGCACATCCTGTTGTGGGTTATTGCTTAATTTGATTATTGCAAAAACATACTCGCTTGCACGGATCTATGTCCATTAATACCCAATGACTGCAAATATGATAAGAAGGTCATGAACCCATAGGATGAGACATATTCTGCCCTGTTGCTTAATTAATGGGGGCTCAAGTATTTCTCCATTGTCATAGAAGCAGGAGTGGAACCAGAGGAGACTTTAGGGTCTCGTTGTTATAGAATGTGCAGGCTGGAAGATTTAGCAGAGGAGGTGGTCTGCTGGCTAGTCCCCAAACTGGAGAGGGAGGGAGAAGCACACTGGCCCAGATCCTCAAAGTATTTAGGCACCTAATTCCCATTGAAGTCAATGGGAGTTTGGCACCTAAATATCTTAGATGAGGATGGCCACTGTCTCCAAGGCTTCTGGAGGGAAGGTGGCTACCAAACTCCTTTCTAGAAGATAAGGCATCTAATGTAGTAAATAATGGCTGTGAGATACCAGCATTGCACTATGTCTTAAGTAAAGGATTAAAATCAGTCTTGAGCCTTATTTAGTTAGAGCATTTTTACATAGAGCTTGTCTACACTTAAACACTATAGTGGTGCCTCTGCGGCAGGGCTGCTGTAGCAGTTCAGTGTAGTGGGGATGTTTGCAACTAAGGGAGGCAGTTTCCATAGACGCTAAACCTAAATTATGGAATTCATTCTTGCAAGACATAAGTTTGACCACAGACTTCTCCACTTGCAGAAAGAAATGCAAACTCATTTATTTGACTGAGCTGTTCCCCAGAGACACAATAGGCACAAACAACTGATAAGCCAACCAAACCTTTTCACCTGAAAAGGAAGAGAGAGAAACATTGTAACACTTCATTTTAAATACTTGGAAGGCTCTCAGATACTGCAGTGATAAGGATTATGTAAGCAGCCAGAGAGGTGGATAAGTGGTACACAGTGTTAAGTTAATGCATGGGAAATCATGTGGGGGTTGCATCTGCTGAAATAAACTTGGTTAAGCATATTTATAGAGCACAAAAGAGAGAGTAAGTCAAAAATTAACAGAATGAGTTTTTCATTTCAACCTGTGGAGGAAGTTCTGAAAATACGGCACTTTAACTAAGCAGTCTTAGAGGACTCTTGAGTTAAACTGTACTTCTGCCTCTGTGTCAAATAAATAGCAGACACTTGAGCCTATTGTAGGTGTTCAGATAAAGCTCCAACACCAGGGTCTTTCTAACTAACCTCTACACTGACAGGTGTAAAAGGTGCAGTAAGGTAGCAAGTAGAATCATAGGACTGGAAGGGACCTTGAGAGGTCATCTAGTCCAGTCCCCTGCAGTCACGACAGGACCAAGTATTATCTAGACCAGGAGTTGGCAACCTTTGGCACCCGGCCTGTCAGGGTAAAGATGCTGGTGGGCCGGGTTGGTTTGTTTATCTGGAGCGTCTGCAGGCACAGAGTCCCGCAGCTCCCACTGGCTGTGGTTCGCCATTCCTGGACAATGGGAGCTGCAGGAAGTGGTGACTAGCATGTCCCTCAGCCCACGCTGCTTCCCACCGCTCCCATTGTCCAAGAACAATTTTTCTCCCTCTTCCTTGTAACAACCTTTTATGTACTTGAAAACTGTTATCATGTCACCACTCAGTCTTCTCTTTTCCAAATTAAACAAACCCATTTTTTTCAATCTTCCCTCATAGGTCATGTTTTCTTGACCTGTAATCAATTTTGTTGCTCTTCTCTGGATTTTCCCCAATTTGTCTACATCTTTCCTGAAATATGACGCCCAGAATGGGACACAATATTCCAGTTGAGGACTAATCCGCACGAATTAGAGCGGAAGAATTACTTCTCGTGTCTTGCTTACAACACTCCTGCTAATACATCCCAGAATGATTTTCGCTTTTTTTGCAACAATGTTACACTGTTGACTCATATTTAGCTTATAGTCCACTATGGCCCCCAGATCCCTTTCCACAGTACTCATTCCTAGACAGTTATTTCCCATTTTGTATGTGTGCAACTGAATGTTCCTTCCTAAGTGGAGTACTTTGCATTTGTCCTTACTGAATTTTATCGTATTTGCTTCAGATCATTTCTCCAGTTTGTCCAGAGCATTTTGAATTTTAATCCTAACTTCCAAAGCACTTGCAACACCTCCCAGCTTGGTATCACCACAGAATTTATAAGTGTACTCTGTATGCCATTATCTAAATCACTGATGAAGATATTGAACAGAACTGGACACAGAAATGATCCCTGTGGGACCCCACTCATTATGCCCTTCCAGCATGACTGTGAATCACTGATAACTACTCTCTGGGAACGTTTTTCCAACCAGTTTTGAACCCACCTTGGATGCTCCATCTAGGTTGCATTTTCCTAGTTTATTTATGAGAAGGTCATGTGAGACAGTATCAAAAGCTTTACTAAAGTCAAGGTATATCATGTCTACCACTTCCCCACATCCACAAAGCTTGTTACCCTGTCAAAGAAAGCTATCAGGTTGGTTTGACACAGTTTGTTCTTGACAAAACCATGCTGACTGTTACTTATCAACTTACTATCTTCTAAATGTTTGCAAATTGATTGCTTAATTATTTGCTCCATTATTTTTCTGGGTACAGAAGTTAAGCTGACTGGTCTGTAATTCCCTGGGTTGTCCTTATTTCCCTTTTTATAGATGGGCACTATATTTGCCCTTTTCCAGTCTTCCGGAATCTCTCCCATCTTCCATGACTTTTCAAAGATAATTGCTAATGGCTCAGATATCTCCTCAGTCAGCTCCTTGTGTATTCTAGGATGCAGTTCATCAGGCCCTGGTGACTTGACCACATCTAACTTGTCTAAGTAATGTTTAACTTGTTCTTTTCCTACTTTAGCCTCTGAGCCTACCTCATTTTCACTGACATTCACTATATTAGACATCCAACCACTACCACCCTTCTTGGTGAAAACCAAAACAAAGATATCACTAAACACCTCTGCCATTTCCACATTTTCTGTTATTATTTTTCCCCCTCATTGAGTAATGGGCCTACCCTGTCCTTGGTCTGCCTCTTGCTTCTAATGTATTTGTAGAATGTTTTCTTGTTACCCTTTAAGAGGTCTCTAACTAGTTTGATCTTGTTTTGTGTCTTGGCCTTTCTAATTTTCTCCTACATACTTGTGTTATTTGTTTATATTCATCCTTTGTAATTTTGGTTGGACTCTTTTTTATTTTTAGATCATTAAGAACTGGTTAAGCCAGGGTGGTCTCTTGCCATACTTCCTATCTTTCCTATGCAGTGGGATTGTTTGCTCTTGTGCCCTTAATAATGTCTCTTTGAAAAACTGCCAACTGACTTCAGTTGTTTTTCTCCTTAGACTTGCTTCCCAGGGGATCTTACCTATCAACTCCCTGAGTTTGCTAAAGTCTGCCTTCTTGAAATCCATTGTCTTTATTTTGCTGTTCTCCCTCCTGCCATTCCTTAGAATCATGAACTCTTATCATTTCATGATCACTTTCGCCTAAGCTGCCTTCCACTTTCAAATTCTCAACCAGTTCCTCCCTATGTGTCAAAAACAAATCTAGAACAGCCTCTCCCCTAGTAGCTTTCTTCTGCTTCTGAAATAAAATATTGTCTTGGAACTAACAGCAGCTTCTGTCCTCACCAGGGCTGGTGTACGGGTTAGAGGAAGTCTCTTCCTGGGGCCTGTATGTAACTTCCTCTTTGCTCCTGCCTGAGTACTCACCAGAGAAATGGCCCCCTCTTGATGGTGCAGATGTGATCTCTTCCACTTCAGTCTGCACAGCACAGGGAAAGCACTCTCCTGGCAGTGGGAGGACTACATGTACTTTGCCCCTCTGGGTTGAGGGGCAAGTTCTTCAAATGTTACCTAGGACTTTCTGTGTGGGTGCTGGGGGAGAAAGGGACCCACTGGCAATCCTTCTGGGATCTGGCTTCACATTCTGGCTTGCCTCTCACAATGAACCTGTTCTGGAAACCATACAGGGTCCAATTTAAGGCTAGTTTTTGCCCTGCCCTTATGTGAACATACAAGAGAAAGTAAGACTTGTCTACTCTCAAATGGCCAATGAAAGGGCTACCCAGAATTGCAGCCCCTGTGCTGAGGGAAGTGCAAGGGCTATTGCAAAGACAATTTCCCCACAAACCTCAGGGAGAAACTCAGCAGAGCTGGGATAGGGAGAAAGTGGAGCCATGCTTCCCTACTCCCTGCATGAACCAGCAAGTAGAGCCAGCACTGCAGGGCAAAGATGCTGCACCTCTTAACAGGGAGAAGTACATTAGTGTTGTCAGAGCTTCCTCTGAGGTGGTGCACTTGGGCGGCGGGTGAACCCCAGGCTCAGAGAGGCTAGTGCCCGGTTTAGACCACCCTTTCTGCCTGAGGGCCCACCCCTCCTGCCAGAGCCCAGAGTCCCCCCTCTCCCGGTGCAGCAGCCATCCCCCCTGCACACACCCCAGGCCTCCCGAGCACCCCCAGACCTGGAGCGCCAAGCAGGTGAGCAAGCACCATCAGCCCCAGAGCACCGGATGGGTGAGCGGCTGGCACAGCCTCCCCCCATCCCCAGAGCACCAAGAGGGAAGGCAGCATGGCCCTACCCTAGCGCACTGGGCGAGTGGCGCGGCCTCCCTCCCCCACCTCCAGAGAGCAGGCTGGAGCCCTGGCGGGGAAGAGCCCCCCCACCGCAGCACAGCCCGGGAAGCAGGAAGGAGTCTGGGGGTGGAGCGTGGGCAGGGCCACACAAGGCTGTTTGGGGGGACGATGCAAAACTTCCTGAAGCATCAGAATGTAGGAGCAGATTCTGCATATATCCTTCATAAATTGCCATTCTTTTCATAAATAAAAATTTGAACAGTAGCTTTTCCTGGTGAACTTAATAAACACAGATATGAAAAAATATTTAAATCAGGCTAAATACTCAGCAAAAGGGATTGAATGTCTTATCTATCAAAAGAAACTAAAAGAGTCTTGTTGTAATAGCAGATGTACAGTATAATAAAGTTCATAAGTGGGCCAAAGAAAACTTTTCTCATGATTTCATGACTTTATATGGTAATTCTCTCTTCTGGGCATCAGCCAACACACTTAAGTGAATCTTGAACTCTTCATTTAAGGACAGGCTCAAGTGTTGCCTAAAATAAATTTATTCAGAAACTAGCTCAATCTTCCCTTACAAGAGCAATGACCAGTGACCATTCAACAATGAATCACTTGGTTCTACTTCACTTTTTCACCCGACTGAATGTTAAAAACACTGAAAGGCAAAATACAGAAGTCGTCATATCAGATATGATACATAGTTCCTAGTTTTACTGAGAGGCACTTTTGCCCACAGCACAAAAATTCCCCTCTCAGTCCATGGGATTATTCTACAAGAGCTAACTAAGCATTGTTTTTCACAGAACAATTACTTACCTGAGTAAAGGTCCTAGGTATGAACCTTTAGATGGTAAGATCGTGAGACTTTCTTTATATAGTATTATGCTGCTTCATTGTGTAGAGGGAGAAGCCACGATAATTAATATTACACAAGAACTTTTAGTCTAACATCCTATAGTTTTCAATATTTCAATAACTTTCTCCTCTGAGGTTGAAATTTCCTGATTTGGGGCCAGACTTTCTGCTGTGCCCAGTTTCTGTTGAGCGCAGCAGACTGAGGGGGTGTTAGTGAGCTGGTTATGGTTCCCTGATTCTCTGGTTCAGCTTTGTCCCTTGCCCAGGTTAGAGCAGCCTGGGGGCTGCTCTATCTAGTGTTAGCTGATAATGACCTTGGAATTTCTCTGATTTATATGAGGAACCAGATCATGCCCCTGATAGTCCAAGATTGGCAGAACACAAAGCGGTGGACTTCCATCTTTTACCTATCATCCCTTTCTCAATTGTGCCAAAGCACAGCTCAGGCCCAGGAGTCTTTCTATTAACTTCAGTCAGAGTAGAACTGGGCCCTAAGGTCTCCCTCCTACAGTTATACATACTTAACTTTATGCATGTGAGTAGTCCCACTGTGAAACACAGAAGTACCCTGTGCAATAAATCCATTGTTTTCTGTAGAATTCCATGGAGTGCAAATGAGGCTAGAATGTGGCTCCGTAGACCAGATAAAACGGCTTTTGCCCAGCTCTGCTCTCATTTACATTACTGCTACCTCACTGAAATCCACAAGGCTGCACCTGCGTAACTGAGTATGGATCCTTACTCTTTCATATAAGCATCTGGTTTTTTCACATGCATACCAGAGGATAGTTCTAGCCCCTTTATTTTATAATCCATTATAGAGATTGGCTCATCAGAGCCCACCAGATTTGAAGTAAAAAAAACATTGAGATGCCCCATAACCTTCCTACGTATAGAAGGGGCCAGATTCTGATCTCAAATCTGGAAACACCTCACTAACTTCAGTAAATTTATTCTGGATTTTCAATAACTTCAAGGTAACTGACATCAGAATTTGGGCCAGAAAACTTAAACAGAAACTTTTACAGTGGCGGGTATCACAAAGTATGTAGTTTTAAGTGATTTCACTCACATGGCACTAACACTCATTTAGTCACGTCCTCCACAGTCCATCAATACATGCAGAGTATCAAGCCAGAAGAGTGTTGCAATGTGTGTTAATGGCACGAAGGAAATTTTGGGAAGCTGAGATTATACACTAAGCATATTTATTGACTGACGTTAAGAAAGCTAACTTCCCTGTGCCCCTGTGGTTTTAGCACCTGAATCCCATGAACGGGGAGATAAAGGAAGTTGGCTGCCTGCTCTGTCAGTGTGACATCAGCTGTGCTGTCAACAAAAAGATTTAGTTAATGTTTCTTCATTTACATTTTGGAATAAAGACACCCTAGAATTGTTACCAAAAATAACAAAACCACAGAGGAAGCCTAAAAATGACTCAAGCAATCTATTACCACACGTGGCAGTAAGGGCCTATATATAAGCATTATAGCTGTGATCATTAGACACAGAAGACCTAAGATTTTCTCTTTTTAGCAGAGATCATTTGATAACACTATGAGATACATCCTACTCTGTGCTGCACTGTTCCTGCCTGGAAGTCTTGCTCTCCCGGTTCCGCTTAAGACAGCGCCACCGAGCTCCAAAGACCTGAAGCATTTACAGGTATGTCGTGAGTGGGGCTGTAAGGGTGAACTGTGAATATGCTGCATTTCCATTTTAAGTTTACATCCTAATTATTCGCAAAAAGAAAAGGAGTACTTGTGGCACCTTAGAGACTAACAAATTTATTTGAACATAAACTTTCGTGAGCTACAGCTGAATGCATCCGATGAAGTGAGCTGTAGCTCATGAAAACTTATGCTCAAATAAATTTGTTAGTCTCTAAGGTGCCACAAGTACTCCTTTTCTTTTTGCGAATACAGACTAACATGGCTGCTACTCTGAATCCTAATTATAATATTTCTTTCCAGAGAGCATGTGACATCATTTTATTTTTACCTTGGTGTTATGTAGTTGTTACAAGTCAGTTCACAAAAACTAGAAGGCATAAAGTAAAAATTTTGAAAGCCCCTAAGTGAAATTGCAAAAGTGAATTAGGGCCAAGTATTAAAGATATTTAGGTATCTAAAGATACGGACAGTCATCTAGTGGGACTTTCAAAGGAGCTTACAATAATTATATATATATAAATTCTAAGAAAATGAAGTCTCTAAAACCAATGGGCCAAATTAAGGATTAATTTGATGTACGTGTGGGTGTGTATTATACATATATATAATATTTCAGAAAGATAAAAATATTTTAATAATAATGGACTAAACTATTTTAGATGCATCTTACCGTAGTTGTATCCAGTGCTCACATTTCTTTGAGAAGAGGCAAGACTAATTATATACACCACACTGGTTGGATTATTCTCTAGATTCTAATGCCCAGTGAACTCCCATTAAAATAAACAGGACCACTTGCTTCAGTGTCTTGCTATTATTGGGCAAGGCTTCCTCTGTGTATTTAATCTGTATTATGGAGAGATGAAAGGCTGTTTCAAAGCACTTGAAAGTGGTAGACTGAAGTGTGAAAAAAAGATGTTATAATTATCCATGATTAGAGTATAAAGTAACACCACCACCACAAATAAAATGTTGGGGGAGTTTTAGGATAGGTGATTTCAATTTATTGTGGAGTAAAATTTATGCTAAAAAATATCCTTGAGGAGTCCACAGTTCTCACAAACCCTCTCCTTCTGGTAAGACCCATCATATAAAAATGTACAGGATGATTTCACAGTAATGTTTATTAAAAATTGTCACAATGAATGATGATTTATTATTATTTTTTATTAAGTACAAACAATATGATCCTTTGATCCTACCATCCACCTCCTGTTACTCTTATCTATTTTCAAGCCAAAAATACTGCTTGGTTCCCGATAATTTTCTGGGAAGTCCATATATCCCAGGTCAAGTGTATAGTGCTTTTTTTTTTTAATTAAAACTCTCCCTCTTTGCACATTAGTGATTGATCATCTAATTGTTCCTTTTTAAGAAGTTCATTGAGAACCTAGTTGCAAGTGACATCTTATGATGTTCATTTGTAAGGAATCATAAGCCCTGCATTTGAGTAACTGCTTGTGCATGAACCTTTCCAGGCATAAGAACCTAGGCATGCATTTCTCATTTACACCTTTTTACACCCATGCCTTTTTACACCACTTTGTAATGTAAAGGGATCTGAAAATGGGTATAAATTTACACTCATTTTAATGTCCCTTTACACTGCCAGTCTGGTATTATGAAAGGTCCTTAGTGTAAATGAGAATCAGACCCCCTGGACATTTACAAGTAATACCATAACCGATAGCCGCACAGAACCCCTTCGTGTATTTCATAAGAGAAACCAGAATAGAGCCCTGAAGCATACGGATGTGAAGTAAGATGAAGTAAGCACACAATTCTCAAAGGAGAAAGGTAGTGAATATTTTAACATCAATCTACATTTTTATTTTGTTCACATATATTGGAAAAGTGCCCTCATATCCGTCTAAATTGTTTCCCTGTTATGACAGATCACAGTGGGTTTCTCTGGGTGCAGTAGTATAAGTATACCCAAGGATCATCTGGGTCTTATACTGGTTGACAAGTTGATTCTTAAAGGTATAAGAAAAACACAACTGGAGATACACCCTGAGTCTAATGTTTCTTTTTATTTTCAGAATTACCTTGACAGGTTCTTTCCATCCATTAATAAAGCAGGTGGCCGTACCTTAGAAGAGAAAATTAAAGAGATGCAGAAATTTTTCCACCTGACTGTAACAGGAAAATTTAATTCAGAAACGGAGGAAATGATGGATCAGCCAAGGTGTGGCATCCCCGATGTATTAGATTACAGCACATTTCCAGGAAATCCAAGATGGAGGAAGAATTTGTTGACTTACAGGTTGGTTATATTTCACTTTTTGTGTATTTTGTTTTCTTTTAATGATGCCATATTATTCCATACTTTAAAATGACAATATTTTATTTTCTTGTGTTGCCAAAAGGATCCTTAACTATACACCTGATCTGCCTCGTTTTATGGTGGAGAAAGCAATACAAAAGGCTTTTAAGGTGTGGAGTGATGTGACTCCACTGAAGTTTCAAAAAGTTGCCGGGAGAGAAGCAGATATCCTGATTCGTTTTGCACATGGTGGTGAGGCTGCTGCTGGATTTTTAAGAATCCATGAATTACATTTTATTTAAAGCTATGCTTTGAAAGCTTACACATTTTCGTAGCCAAAGATTGAAGAGTGAACATTTTCATTCTCAGTTTATCCAATTTTTATCTTGTTCTGTGAGATAAAATATATGGTCAGTATAGCAGCCTCTCAAGGGAGGCATTGATTTTATATATAACATTGATAACAAATATAAATATTTATATTATATTTGCTATCAATATTATTTTATATTATATTGGTATCAATGTTAACTGACCAACCATCACAAAAATCCCTTGGGAATTTGAACTGTAAAATGAGGAAAATAATATCTTCTTATTTGATTGTAAACATACTCCTCTGCCATGAACATTACTCCTATTTGTGAGCAAGCAAGGATTCTGCATGCCTGTGTGGGGTTTAGACATCTTGGTCACATGCCTCATTGTAAAACAGAAACATAGATTTTTTGCCTTTTTAGAGCCAAACACAAATACAGCAAGGCTTCTTTCCACTGTAGTCCAAAGCAAAGGCACAGGGTGTGGTGTGTTTTAGCCACGCCCAAGGCACAGGTCTAAAGAGTGTCTCACTTCCAAGAAGTCTGAAAGAGGAAGAACGAATGCACACCCACACAAACACACACGCACCCTGGTTCCCATCTCAGTGCTAATTCTCCTCTTAGGCCTTGTCTACGCTAGGTACTTGCTTTGGTATAGCTATGTCCCTCAGTGGTGTGAGACACAGCTATTCTGACCATTGTAGACCAGTGTTAGGTTAACAGGAGAATTCTCCGATTGACCTAGCTACCGCTAGAGCCCTGTGTGGATACAAATTTATATCTGTGGATATAAATCGGGCATCTGCGGAACCGCATGGCTCTCCCGGGAACCGCAGCGGTGAAAGGAGCAGAATGTGGGGCTGCTGTTCCCAGGAGCCAGCGCCCCACACCGGCAGCTCCTCCAGCGTGGCTGTACCATCCCCAGCCCTGCCTCTGTCCCTTCCACGCCGCTCTCTGCGTCTCCTGTCTCGGGGAGGAGGGGAAGGTGCCACTTGAACACAAGAGTGCAACCAGCTGCTGGTGTCCACCCCAGTGGGCGAGGCAGGGGCAGTAGAGCCATGCCAGAGGCCCCATGTTCTGCTCCTTTCGCCACTGCAGTTCCCGGGAGAGCCCTGCCCTTCCGCGGATACCGATTTGTATCCGCAAATAGCCGCATCAGCAGATATAAATTTGTACCATGCAGAGCTCTTGCTACTGCCTCTTGGGGAGGCAGAGTACCTACGCTGATGGGAGAACCTTTTCCATCGGCATCGGTCGCGTCTCCACTGAAGCTCTACAGTGGCACAGCTGCAGCATTCTAAGTGTAGCCAACCCCTTAGAGATTCATCCCCAAACATCCAATAACACAGTAATCTTACAGTGTCTTCCGGGTGATGAATTTTTCACAACTATCCTGAAAATCCTTGCACTCCAGCAAGAAATTGTAGCCCTTCTTATAGGCAGAGGAGGAGAGTCAACCTTTTCCAGCCAACCTCTGGATAAGGGTCTGGACATCCCACACACTGTTACAGGAGAATCTAACAAAAGATACACCAAACCAGTGTACCAAGTGAGATGCTCAGTTTTTCAAAGCTGTGGTTACTGATATCATTCACTTCATGTATTACAAGTGGTGCAGATGGCATTATCTATAATTATCATTGCCCGAAACTGTCCATTATAGGACCTTCAGATGCTTATAACTTTGCTAAACTTAAACCATTCAGACATTTTCTTGCTGGGTGTCAGCCTCAGGCTGAACTTTTTTGTGAAGTTTTGATAAGCTGATTCAGCCATTTCTGAGGACATGTCCTCAATAACACAGAGGTCCTGTGGGGCAAAACTAGTATACAATCATGTAATTAAAAACGGTACCATAATGTACACACAGGAGCTGAATTCATTGCACAGGCAATCTTAAGTATGGCATTTCCTACCTTTTGAGTGCTTGACTTTGCAACCTTAACATTGTTTTAGAGTAATTTATAATGTAATGTAATCTACAATTAATAAAAGCAAACTCTAAACTTCAAGATGTAGAATTCAATGTTTAAAATGCATCATTCTGCCAATTGACGACATATTCATTTCTTTTCACACGCAGCACATGGCGACTCATTCCCCTTTGATGGAAGAGGGGGAATACTGGCCCATGCATTTGCACCTGGCTCAGGGTTAGGAGGAGATGCTCACTTTGATGAGAGTGAGAAGTGGTCACAAGATCATATAGGTAAAGTATTCCATGTACCATCACAACAATTTCAGCTCCTTCTAAACAAAACGCTGATCTTTGCAACATACTTATATTTACCTACCATAATAGGCATATAAGGCCTGAGGAGCTCAAAGCACTTTACAAAGGTGTGCAAGCAATATTATCCTCTTTTTGTAGATGAGGCACAGAAGGTTTAAGTGATTTGCTCATGATCAAAAGGTGAGCCCAAAACAATTGCCAAAAGGTGAGTCGGAAACAGATTTCAGGTTTCCTGACTCCCTTTCCTGGGCTCTGCAATATTCTTCCTAAAACATGTGGACATACATATTGTAATTAAATGGGAGAGCAGGTAAAAATAAATTAAACTTATTGGATTTCATCACAGTGGAAAGAAAGATGCGAATTGCCCTGCTTGTGATGCTCTATTCCATTATATGTTAACTATTTTTTCCTTTTTTCTATATTTTAGGAACAAATTTGTTCCTTGTTGCTGCACATGAATTTGGTCATTCTTTGGGACTGGGTCATTCAAATGTTCAAGGTGCTCTGATGTATCCTATCTATCGCTACTGGGACCCAAACACCTTCAGCCTTCCAGCTGATGACAGACAAGGAATTCAGAAATTATATGGTAATTTCAGTGTGAGATGTTAATTTTGATATAAAAAATTACCAACAAAGGAACAGATTTTGCCACACTTTACACTGAGGAGAAATACCTTACTCAGCAAACAGCCCACTGATTTGAAGGGCCTACTCTCAGCGTAAGGTACTATTCAATGTAAGGGTATCAAAATTTAGACCAAGACAACATAATTCACTTTATACCTCCCACCTACCCTTTCTGGAGTCTGAGAGCAATGGAGTCTCCATATTGCAACAAAAGCTAATGGAGTTGGAGATCCTGGCAGACTATAGGTTCCCTACACACCAGTGCCTTGCAGAAATCAATGAGGATGACATTCTGCTAACCTTCTACTACTGAGTAGTACCTTGCTTTGCCAAACAGGCCATTGAAGTCAGTAGGACTACTTGCTGAATGAAAGATTGCTCAATGTAAGTATGGCAGAATCTGGCCCTCACTTCACTGCTCATGGAGTCAGGTACTACTCACTGTGTGTTACAGTGGCAAAACTGTGCCCTAAACCAATGAGCAAATCTTGCCTGCAGCACCTGTATGTGGACATTCCCTTTTATGGAATACTTCACAAAG
The DNA here is from genome assembly GCF_965140295.1 of Lepidochelys olivacea. Lineage (NCBI taxonomy): Eukaryota > Metazoa > Chordata > Testudines > Cheloniidae > Lepidochelys > Lepidochelys olivacea. The sequence goes on along the minus strand of NC_140411.1, from coordinate 34,544,359 downwards.
GGACACCGATCGTGGTACATATTTCTCTGTATTTTGTCTCTTAAACAAATACCTTAATGTTTCCATATTTCTATTCCACAGGCCGCAAACGTGAAAACTTCTAAAGAACCCTGGTGTGTTTAAAAAGAATGAAGAACTCACACCAGAAATGTTTCGTTTTATTTCTTCCGTGAATTAAAATGGCAAATGTTTGAAGGGCAATTTCTGCTCCGTTACATTTCCTGAGATTTGAAAACCTCATTAAATTTATTCAGTAGTTTCTGTGAAAATAAAAATTCTCTCAGCACTATTCTGCCATCCTACATTCTGTCCTAAACTCAGGTGGGCTGCATTTCACTGATGGGTTCAGTGACTCCTGTATGTACAATACATATACACAGGACAAAATTCTCAGTTGGGTGCTTGAAGTGCATCTAACTCCATAGTTTAGGCTCCTTGTTCCCAGCCCACTCCCTTCTTCCGCTCCCTGCCCTGTACATACCCAGACTCAGAGTACCCTCCAAAGGGTCCCGCAGAAGGATGTAAGATGATGCAGTGTACACAATCAATCCCCGCTTCAGCACCAGAAGGGTTGGATCCCCACACAGAGGGTCTCTCCCTCCACCCCCAAATCCCATGGAGATCTGAGAGGCAAGTTCTGTTTAGGCACTTAGGGGATATGGCCTCACTCACTGCAGAACTTGAATGCTTCTCAAGTATTTAAATATGGAGATCAAAATTATGGTACCCCACCCACTCCATTTTTATCTCCTCCTTACTCAGTCAGACTCCTGTGGAAGTCAGGACAAGATAAAAAAAGAGTAAAGGCCTCAGGAAATAGCCTATGGCAGCAATCCCAAATGTTTGAAAGCTGAGTCACCCTTCAGGAAAAGGAAAGTAATCACACATTGTGACAGAGACTGGGTCATAGGCAGTCAGGCCTAGTGGTCAGAGCAGGAGTCAGTCCTAGTTAAGAGTCCAAATGCCAGAGCCCACAGCGGAGTCAGAGCCAGGGATCAGAGCCAAAGGTCAGAACTGAAGGTAGAGTCCAAATGCCATTGCCAAGGGTTGAGTCAGAACCAGAACCAGGACTGAGCATCAGAACCAGATTCAATGGAGTCAGGGAAGGCAGGAGCAGGGTACCAAGGCAGGTATCAAGGCAGGAGCAAGATTGGGACAAGACAGGAACAAGGCGCAGGGCAGGGTCTAGCCTGGAGTGAGGCTGGGTGCAGGATAGGGTCTAGGTTGGAGCAGTTCCAAAGCAAGTCAGGAGCATGGCTTGGAGTGAGGTGAGCATAGGAAGGAACAGAATTTGTGGGCATGTACATTGATCCTCTGCAGCTGCTGGACTTAAAAGCAAGCCACCTGACTGCTTTAGCCAATCAGGTGGTTCTGCTGTGCTCATTGGCTGCCTGGTGACTGGGCAGGCACAGCTGCAGGTCCTGACTTCTAACAGGCCCATTGGTGCCAGCTGGCAACGGTTTCACTACTGTATGTTGTCAACTCCTATCAGGCCTGACAAGCTCACTACAACTAAGATGCTGCTTTCATGTCCCACAAGGGACATGTGACATGTCTAGTAAAAGCTTACGTCATACCGATCCTCCTAATTCTTGTGAGATGTATGTACGGATGAAATTTAAGGCATTACGTATATGTACTGAAAATATGTCTTAGAGACTGTGGCCCAGGCAGGGTTGTCAAACAGGTGTTGCCACACAAAGGGATGTGGATTCACCTATCTGCTTAAGTTCACATGTAAAAGAAGCTTTGTAAGCCCACACAATGGAAGACTCCACATGCAAAACAGACAACAGGAGTAAGTGAAGATAGTTTGGAGCCAGCACTCAAGGAAAGACTCCACAAGGGTCACCCTGACTCTGAGGACAAAATCAATGGAGGCAAAAATCACCTTGTTTATCCTCCCCTGCATGCAAAAAGCCTTTTTCCTTCCTCATGAAAGTTGGATTCCAGGCATGTTGGTTAATGATGCTGGGAGATTGCTTTAGATGAGAAACTGCTGTAATCATAGATTTTAGCCTGTTGTTAAATTTAGACTCTAAGAAGCATGTTATGATTTTCATTTTATATGTAACCAGTTCTGTTTCCATTATCCTGACTCAGTATCTCTTAAATCTTAACCTTTGATAACAAATTTAGGATTATTTCACTATACATATATCTCAAAAAAGGGAAGAAGGAGGATCCTGGGAACTACAGGCCAGTCAGCCTCACCTCAGTCCCTGGAAAAATCATGGAGCAGGTCCTCAAAGAATCAATCCTGATGCACTTGCATGAGAGGAAAGTGATCAGGAACAGCCAGCATGGATTCACCAAGGGAAGGTGTCATAAATATAAAGGGAAGGGTAAACCCCTTTGAAATCCCTCCTGGCCAGGGGAAAGCTCCTCTCACCTGTAAAGGGTTAAGAAGCTAAAGGTAACCTCGCTGGCACCTGACCAAAATGACCAATGAGGAGACAAGATACTTTCAAAAGCTGGGAGGAGGGAGAGAAACAAAGGGTCTGTGGGTCTATCTATATGCTGGTTTCTGCCGGGGATAGACCAGGAATGGAGTCTTAGAACTTTTAGTAAGTAATCTAGCTAGGTATGTGTTAGATTATGATTTCTTTAAATGGCTGAGAAAAGAATTGTGCTGAATAGAATAACTATTTCTGTCTGTGTATCTTTTTTGTAACTTAAGGTTTTGCCTAGAGGGGTTCTCTATGTTTTTGAATCTAATTACCCTGTAAGATATCTACCATCCTGATTTTACAGGGGAGATTTCTTCATTTCTATTTACTTCTATTTTTATTAAAAGTCTTCTTGTAAGAAACTGAATGCTTTTTCATTGTTCTCAGATCCAAGACTTTGGGTCTGTGGTCACCTATGCAAATTGGTGAGGCTTTTTATCCAACATTTCCCAGGAAAGGGGGGGGTGCAAGTGTTGGGAGGATTGTTCATTGTTCTTAAGATCCAAGGGTCTGGTTCTGTAGTCACCTAGGCAAATTGGTGAGGCTTTTTACCAAACCTTGTCCAGGAAGTGGGGTGCAAGGTTTTGGGAAGTATTTTGGGGGGAAGGACGCGTCCAAACAGCTCTTCCCCAGTAACCAGTATTAGTTTGGTGGTGGTAGTGGCCAGTCCAAGGACAACGGGTGGAATATTTTGTACCTTGGGGAAGTTTTGACCTAAGCTGGTAAAGATAAGCTTAGGAGGTTTTTTCATGCAGGTCCCCACATCTGTACCCTAGAGTTCAGAGTGGGGGAGGAACCTTGACAGAAGGTCATGCCTGACTAATCTAATCGCCTTTTATGATGAGATTACTGGTTCTGTGGATGAAGGGAAAGCAGTGGATGTATTGTTTCTTGACTTTAGCAAAGCTTTTGACACGGTCTCCCACAGTATTCTTGTCAGCAAGTTAAAGAAGTATGGGCTGGATGAATGCACTATAAGGTGGGTAGAAAGCTGGCTAGATTGTCGGGCTCAACAGGTAGTGATCAATGGCTCCATGTCTAGTTGGCAGCCGGTATCAAGTGGAGTGCCCCAAGGGTCGGTCCTGGGGCCAGTTTTGTTCAATATCTTCATAAATGATCTGGAGGATGGTGTGGATTGCACTCTCAGCAAATTTGCGGATGATACTAAACTAGGAGGAGTGGTAGATACGCTGGAGGGGAGGGATAGGATACAGAAGGACCTAGACAAATTGGAGGATTGGGCCAAAAGAAATCTGATGAGGTTCAATAAGGATAAGTGCAGGGTCCTGCACTTAGGATGGAAGAATCCAATGCACCGCTACAGACTAGGGACCGAATGGCTAGGCAGCAGTTCTGCGGAAAAGGACCTAGGGGTGACAGTGGACGAGAAGCTGGATATGAGTCAGCAGTGTGCCCTTGTTGCCAAGAAGGCCAATGGCATTTTGGGATGTATAAGTAGGGGCATAGCGAGCAGATCGAGGGACGTGATCGTTCCCCTCTATTCGACATTGGTGAGGCCTCATCTGGAGTACTGTGTCCAGTTTTGGGCCCCACACTACAAGAAGGATCTGGATAAATTGGAGAGAGTCCAGCGAAGGGCAACAAAAATGATTAGGGGTCTAGAACACATGACTTATGAGGAGAGGCTGAGGGAGCTGGGATTGTTTAGCCTGCAGAAGAGAAGAATGAGGGGGGATTTGATAGCTGCTTTCAACTACCTGAAAGGGGGTTCCAAAGAGGATGGCTCTAGACTGTTCTCAATGGTAGCAGATGACAGAACGAGGAGTAATGGTCTCAAGTTGCAGTGGGGGAGATTTAGATTGGATATTAGGAAAAACTTTTTCACTAAGAGGGTGGTGAAACACTGGAATGCGTTACCTAGGGAGGTGGTAGAATCTCCTTCCTTAGAGGTTTTTAAGGTCAGGCTTGACAAAGCCCTGGCTGGGATGATTTAACTGGGAATTGGTCCTGCTTCGAGCAGGGGGTTGGACTAAATGACCTTCAGGGGTCCCTTCCAACCCTGATATTCTATGATTCTCAGTGCTGTGATGTTATAAAAGATCTGATCCCAAGCTGTACCAATCAAGCTGTTTGGATTCTGTTCCCTTGGGGACAGCTAACCTGGTAATTTCTGTGAGTGTCCTGTGACAGGAACCTGCTGCTACAGGGGGACACTTTCAGCGGGACTTGGGGGCTGTGGTGCACCTACTGTTACCATACAAGGCAAAGCAAGGGCTAGCAGAGCCCTAAGGAAACTGGTAGGATGGCTAACAGACTGGTGGTGTTAGGGAGCAGATATCTAGCCAAGCATGAGAAAATCTTCCTCTTGCTGGATGGGTAAAAAGGTGACTCAGAGCCCTGGCACCCCAAGAAAGCTACACACATACCTCTGTAATCTCCTTTCCCTCCTCCAGGTGCCTCTTTATCTTAGCCAAACCCTCATATGGCCAAATCATCAAATATGTTCAAATATGTTAAGGACTGTTATAAAGAGGACCCTGATCAACTGTTCTCCATGTGCACTGAAAGTAGGAGAAGTAGGAATCAGCTTAATCTGCAGGAAGGGAGATTTAGGTTAGATATTAGGAAAAACTTTCTAACTAACTATAAAGATTGTTAAGCTCTGGAATAGGCTTCAAAGGGAGGTTGTGGAATCCCCATCATTGGAGGTTTTTTTTAAGAACCCATTAGACAAACAGCTGCCATAGATGGTCTCAATATAGTGCTGGACTAGATGATCGTTCTAGGTCCCTTCCAGCCCTACATTTCTATGATTCTCTAAACTGTGGAGTTTAACTGGTGAGCCTCACAATGAATTGACCCTCCAGCCTTCACCCAGGTCTAGTCCAATATGAATTATGAACAAAATGAGCTGGTCCTTGATACGGAGAAGTCACAAGACCAGTGAGCACAGCAGGACATACCCTATCAGAGGTATCCAATGACAGTCATTCTCTTGTAGTGCAGTGTGGGAAGCTAGGAAATCCAATGGTTCCTCTCTGATAAAGTCTTGCAGTGCACAAACAGGGACTTGGCTTAGAAAAGCAGAGATGCCTTCCCTCACACACTATTACAGGCACCTATCCCATTAAATTAGGCTTGAATAAAGACTGGGAGTGGATGGGACATTACACAAAGTAAAACTATTTCCCCATGCTAATTTTTCCCCTATTCGCAAAAAGAAAAGGAGTACTTGTGGCACCTTAGAGACTAACCAATTTATTTGAGCATAAGCTTTCGTGAGCTACAGCTTATGCTCAAATAAATTGGTTAGTCTCTAAGGTGCCACAAGTACTCCTTTTCTTTTTGCGAATACAGACTAACACGGCTGTTACTCTGAAACCTATCTTTTCCCCTATTGTTACTCACACCTTCTTGTGAACTGTTTGAAATGGGCCATCCTGATTATCACTACAAAAGTTTTTTTTCCTCCTGCTGATAATAGCCCACCTTAATTAATTAGTCTTGTTACAGTTGGTATGGCAACACCCATTTTTTCATGTTCTCTGTGTATATACACATCTTCCTACTGTATTTTCCACTGCATGCATCCGATGAAGTGGGTTTTAGCCCACAAAAGCTTATGCTCAAATAAATTTGTTAGTCTCTAAGGTGCCACAAGTACTCCTCGTTCTTTTTGCTGATATAGACTAACATGGCTACCACTCTGAAACCTATCCTAAGTCTGTAAGTAAACAGACAAATGTTCACAGATAGCCTTCTGACCCAGAAATAGGCTAGACAGGGGGGAGGGTAACTCACCAGAACACAGTCTATTCCACTTACAACCCAGAATTCATCAGCAATACTGAATTCCCAGAAAGACAAAGAAGAGGATATGATTAAGAACCAGACCCCAGATCACTAACTATAGGGATTAGATCTAGCTTTGTGTGGATCACGGAAGAGTGGTTAGCGACCCCAAAGAGGCACTGGGCTGAAGTCTTCGTCCATCTCCATGGAGAAAGGGCAAGGGAGGAAGCACCTACATCATGGTTACAGTGGACATGCAGGAAGCCCCACAATGGAAGAAGAAATCAGGCCTCTGAGCAATTGAAACAGATACTTCAAACAGTTTAGTAGGAAATGTGTGCACAGTAAATACAAAAGCTGGGGCTGGGTTATCTGCATAGCACCTTGTTTGTGAGATACACGGCCAGCACCTGAAAAAGAAATGTGAAGAGTCATCAGTATTGTACAGTGCCCCTTAATACACATAAACAGAATGGAGAATACTAGGGAACAACAATATGATCACATGGACTGGGAATAAGCTGCAATCACCAAAACAGGAAACCCTACAAGAACCCATATTACTTAATATAGTTGCTTTTGAATTAGCAGAATGTGTCAATTCAACAGGGGTCTCTATTGATCTCCTTCCAATATTCAACTGTTACAGGAACATTGTCTCCCTATTGAGAATTATGAGCAATGACATCCCAGACGCCCTCTGCCTTTCGCCCTCCTCTGCTAACTGCTGCCTGGTGAATCCTCACAGGCCCTGAACTCAGGGGGACAATAAACTGGAGAATGACGTGGTGATGGAGACTAGAAACCTGACCATTCGGTGACCTTTTTATATGAGGTGGAGGTTCATAGTAGCTAACTTTGGAGGATGAGTTATATCTGCTGAGCACCTTCTCTGAAGGGCAGAGCATCCTTATAACATCAGTGGGAGTTTGAGGACACTCAGCAACTCGTAGGATTGGGCAATACAAGTACAAAGGCCCTGGGTGACTAAAGTTAAGCACCGAAATCTGCAGTTAGATGCCTAAATACCCATTATAGCCACCTGCAGAAGTGTTGATTAAGGCACTTAAATCTCTATCAGCACTGAGGTGCCTAAAATAGATATTTGAATTCCCAATTATGGCTTCCAGTGTCTAACTTTAGGCACTCAAGTTTGAAAACTGAGCTTGAGTTAGTCATATTTATCCCCATGACCAGCCCCGACTGAATAAAAATGAGGTGCAGGGTTTAAAAACAAGGGGAATGATGTTTAAAGGCATATTTGTCCTTTGGTTGACATGAGACAACTTTATGCCAAGTGACTGAAACTTCCAAACCTGAATACCTAAACTTAGACTCCTAACAATCACGTGTAGGTGCATAAATAGGGGAGGGGTTAGTTGTAAAGTCACCTTTTTGCATATAGTGGGCCATGCTGCCCTATGTTGCAGTGGAGCAGGGCAAAGTAGCCATGAAGCTGTCCTAAGAGGGCAGCTAGGAATTCCCCCAGCATGTGCAAATCCCTAACACATGGAGAGCTAGCATACATAGTGTGCAGCCAGTGAAGCTGGCTGTATGTCACCAACTCCTAGCTTCCCTCCCGAGTATATGGGGTGTGAGCTAGAAACAGAAGATGGCACAGAGAGAGTGCAGTGTGCTCCAGCAAGCTACAGTGCAGCAATGTCTGTAACAAGACAGCATAATTTAGAACACCCCAGAGTCTACAGCTCAGGTGTATTTGAGGATCTGGGCCAGTACTTGGCTGTTACTATAGTAATAACCCTTGAGCAAGCAATATAATACTACATGCTTATCACTGAGCTTGTCCAGAGGCTGCATGTCCATCAGAATGACTAGATGTTCTGATGTCTAATAATTTGAGTAATAAAATCAAATTTTTACTTTACAGGGCCTGATTCTTCTCTCACTTACAGCATCTGAGCAGTATGACAACGGCAAATACTGGCCAGTATTATAGTTGCCTCTCTCTCCCTCTCTCTTGTTCCAATTTTGGGTAGCGGGAAAGCCTTGTTCTCTTTGTCTCCTTTCCACTTCATTCCCCAAGCATTCTTCCAGGACAGATGTCACTTAGGACCGGAGTTGCCACCAGCTGGACAGTGGGACTCGGGTCTTTCTGTAGGACCTGGAGAGCTGAAATTACAGAGGACGTGTTAGTGAATAGACTGTCAAATCACAGCTAAGAGTAATCACAGAACCTTGAAGTACCTGAGCAGAATGATCACATGCAAAAATGTGAAACTGGTCTCAGTCCTCATATTGGGATGGAAAATAGATGAGAGATGAATATGGCTCACTTTTCATAGTCACCTGTGCCTGAAATAGCTGGAGTCTTATTACCTCTGAATACCACGCTACAGAAGCTCTCCAAGACAAACAAAGCTTTAGGTTCCTCCACTGGGACCCTTCTTCCATGCTCCAAACTGTGGGGAGACCCTGACTCTACCAGAAACTCATCCACTTTGCTGTAAATGGAAGAAGATCCATTGTTTCAATAGCTTCCACTTTTAAGTTATTTTCCATCTCTATTCAGGAGCCACTGCTTGAGCTCAAATAAACCTGGAATTAAACAGAGGCCAGGTCCAAGTTGGTTTATGCGTGATACAGGGCACCTACTGGAAGAAAATTTGCTGGTGGGAAATTTGGGGTAGCAGAAAGTGGCTACAACTTCTTCTCACCTGGGGAGTCCACAGGGAGCCAATGAAGCCCAAAGAGTGGATAGCATTGGTTGGGGAGGGGGCATTGCCAGGACAGCCAGGAGATCCACTGACTCATATCACACCTGCTGCAGCTTCCTCCTTCAGGGAAAACTAAAGCTGACTTCTCCTGGGCAAGAGTGAATCTGTCCTTTAATGTGTGGCTGATGCACTTTGCACCAGTGGTATCGGTTACTGCTGCTTGTCAGCTAAATTCCTTTATAACTCACTAATGAACAGGACTTCAGCTGTATTTATTACTTACAGATCAACAGTTGTTCTAGGTCCAGCCATTTCATATGCTGGGTGTCCGTGTGTTCCAGGATGATGCCTAAATACACAATGTAAAACAAACAACAACAACACCTTCCCTTGCTGAGTGCACGGTGATAATAGCAGCTCCTAGACAGGCTTTGGCTTCTCCTACTGTGGGCCTAAGGATGAGCTGCGGACAAGAGGATGCTAGAGCAGTTTAGAGTCCACACTGAAGAGAATAAAAGAGACACTTTTTAAAAAGAATGTTTACATAAAACCCATTTGATTTAAACAGTCTGTGTTCCTCTTGCCACTGCTGTCAGTTATTGGAGACATACTAGGACAGTGTCCTGGTCTAGTGGTCTGAGCAAAGGACTGGGGCCAGGAATAAGTGAGTTCTAAGCGGGGATCTCACAAGGTGACTGATAGATGACTTAGGTCACAATGCCTGCCTGTCTCACATGGGTGTGCTACGGAGAAGAGGGCACAGGGCCAAAGAGGAGGAACCTAATGCTTCCTTGACAAGGTGGTGTGGCCAGGAACCTGAAACAGCAGGCACTATGGGGAGGCGGGCTGCATGAATGATGAAGTAGCAGTAAGGAGCACTGAACAATGCTGTCGGTAGGTCTGCACTTTGAGGTAGGGGTATCATTCCCAGCTCAATGGGACACGCCCACACTAGCTCTGACTGAGCTAGCATGCTAAAAATAGAATGTAGCTAAGGCAGCACGAGCAGTGGGAGGAGCTAACCACCTTGAGAATAGACTTTGGGGTTTGGATGGGATCATACTTGGGGCGGTTAGCCCCTCCTGCTGCTCCCGCCAGCCATCGTGGCTACTCTCTATTTTTAGCACTCAGGGCTAGTGCGGGTATGTCTCATCAAGCTGGGAATTATACCCGCAGCTCAAAGTGTAAACATACCCTATGTGACAGTTTCTCAGCCTCTACTACTAAATGATTGCACCATGCTTTCCCTGCAACAATCCCGAAGCACTTTATAGCAACCAATGAATTCCTCCTACCACCACGCTGGAGAGGTAGGGATATTAATATCTCCATTTATGCGTGGGAAGCTGAGGCACAGAGAGATTAATGGCAGCTCAGTGATGCACAGTGGGATTTTTTCTGTCTCCTTCAATAGGAATACCAAAAGGGACACTGGGCATCATCTCTCACCAGCTAACTTGGCTACAACTGCCCGGATCTCTTCCCAGCTGCTATAGAAGTACGTGATGGTGGTTTTGTACAAGTTCTCCAGCAGCTCTGCATTCTCTTTGGCTTAGAGGAAATCAGGGACACATGAGCTCTCTCCAGCTAGAAGTGTGCTTTGACGGCCAACACATGCTTTTATGAACCACAGGTAAATAAGAAAAAGAACGGGTGGCTGGGTAGAAGTGGGAAAAGTGGGAATCTGTGGCAGATTTACATTTCCCATCACCCTCAGTCATATATCCTACTCTTATGTTACTTACATTACTGATCACACATCCCCCCACACCTCTACACCACAACAAGCCACTGCAGTCAATATCGCATACAGTTCTACAGCTCACTCACGAGGTGTCTGCAAATGTCCACCTGGAGCCCTTCAGGCTTCAGCTCGGCTGTGCCACCAAGGTGCTCATTAACTGCAGCTTGGAGCCTCTTCAGTCCCAAAAACGGGGCACAGAGGTGAAACGTAGCTCTGCATTCCTGAAAAAGAGTGTCGCACCATTTAATTGTTCCCTATCGAGTGCTATGTTCATTCAAATGGAACTAATCTCCTTGACTGCTCATCTAGTCCAGGATAAAAAGGGATTCACCTGGATGTAATTGGCAGAAAACATGCAGGAATGTCTAATATGGGGGAGAGCTTCCACTGAAACCTGGAAGTAGCATCAATGTCTTTTTGGAACAGATATATCTATGAAAGCTGCTTCACCAGGCATAGCTGTGGTCTCTCCTCTGTTCTAGAGAGGCAGGGTGCAGAGAGACAGGAACAGAGACCTGTCGGGGTCAGACCCATGACCTATCCTGGACTCTGGTGAGGCAGCCATAGACCAGTCTGGCTGGAATTGACTCAGTGGGCAGGTAATAAACTGAGGGGAGAATTTGGGCCTCCACAGCAGGCAGGAATAGCAGAGCTCCCCTGGCATTGGGAGGAAGATTCCTTTTCCTTAGTAAATACGTCACTGTCGGTCTTACCATTGAAACCTCGGGGTTTGGGTCTTGCAGGTGCAGCAGAAGTGTGACCCAGCTCTGTCTAACCTGATCAGTGAAATAGGCCTTCCATTTTCTCTTTGTCAAGTGGGCCAGGATGCCAAATAGGACAAAAGCCAATGAACGAAGAGGCCATCATCCTCCTACAGCCAAGAAAGCCCCGCAAGTTGGTAACTAAGGGACAATCACATCATGCACCTAGCACAGCCATCTCTTCTATGCTAAAGCAGAGTGATTCCAACTACAGCTGGTTGGAAGAACTTGAATTAACCAATTTTTCGTCCAAATTTGCTGATTCGTCAAAATATTTTAGAGACAGTTCAATTTTGATGAAATTTCTCCAGAAGCCAGGCAGGGATCCTTAGAAACCTGTTTGTTGTCCTGCCAGTGCACCCACCCAGCTCCTTGGCAGATCATGGGCTTCTAGGCCCCCGGCTTCTGAACAGCCTATCTGGCAGGCTGACAGGGAGCCAGGAACTCTGGGAGTCCTGGCTCTCAAATTTGCAACTCCCTGGCACCTCCAGCTCCCAGAGTTTCCCGGGTCCCCAGCTCTGGGATAGTCTGGCAGCAGACTGCCCTGGGCCAAGGCTTCCAGAGGAGCTGGGTTGGGAGTAGTAATTCCATTTCACAAAGAGTTTTGAAATTTGGGGAGGGAGGTTCCCCCAAATAGGAACAAAACCAAAATTTGAAATCTCAAAATTCTCTGCAAAATGGAATTATCATTCCCACCCTCTCAAGTAAAAATGGTATAGAGCAGGCCCAGCACTCTATTGTTCTCTGTAACCCCCTCTTCATGGTTATCTAGCTACCTAATCCAGTATTCAGACTTTCTTTGCCATTCTCTGTGGAAATAAAGATGAACAGAAGGGTGAGACTGTGGGAGCAGGGATGTCATCCCCATCCTCCTAATGCTCTCCTCCTCCGTAAAACACTTCTCTCCCCTGAGGCCTAAAATCTCTTCACTCTGACATGAGCAATGCCCAGGGAGTCCACATCACACATTGTAAATGGAGTCTAATCAAGATCAGTTGAACGGGGTTGGAGAGTTCATAAGAACGGCTATACTGGGTCAGACCAAAGGTCCATCAAGCCCAGTATCCTGTCCTCTGACAGTGGCCAATGGCAGGTGCCCCAAAGAGAATGAACAGACAGGTTATCATCAAGTGATCCATGTCCTGTCACCCAATCCCAGCAAACAGAGGCTAGGGACACCATTCCTGCCCATCTTGGCTAATAGCCATTGATGGACCTATCTTCCATGAATCTATCTAGCTCCCTTTTGAACCCCGTTATAGTATTGGCCTTCACAACACCCTCTCACAAGGAGTTCCAGAGGTTGACAGTGTGTTGCGTGAAAAAATACTTTCTTGAGTTTGTTTTAAACCTGCTACCTATTAATTTCATTTGGTGGCCCCTTGTTCTTGTATTATGAGAAGGAGTAAATAACAACATTTCCTTATTTACTTTCTCTATACCACTCATGATTTTATAGACCTCTATCATATCCCCCCTAGTTGCCTCTTTTCCAAGCTGAAAAGTCCCAGTCTTATTAATCACTCCTCATATGGAAGCCGTTCTATACCCCTAATCATTTTTGTTGCCCTTTTCTGAACCTTTTCCAATTCCAATTATCTTTTTTGAGATGGGGCAACCACATCTGCACGCAGTATTCAAGGTGTGGGCGTATCGTGGATTTATATAGAGGCAATATGATATTTTCTGTCTTATTATCTATCCCTTTCTTGATGATTCCCAACATTCTGTTCGCTTTTTTGACTGCTGCTGCACATTGAGTGGATGATTTCAGAGAACTATCCGCAATGTCTCAAACATCTCTTTCTTGAGTGGTAACAGCTCATTTAGACCCTATCATTGTATATGTATAGTTAGGATTATTTTTTCCAATGTGTGTTACTTTGCATTTATCAACATTAAATTTCATCTGCCATTTTGTTGCCCAGTCACCTAGTTTTGTGAGATCCTTTTGTAGCTCTTCGTAGTCTGCCTGGGACTTAACTATCTTGAGTAGTTTTGTATCATCTGCAAATTTTGCCACCTCACTGTTTACCCCTTTTTCCAGATCATTTATGAATATGTTAAATAGGACTGGGCCCAGTACAGACCCCTGGGGGACACGACTATTTACCTCTCTCCATTCTGAAAACTGACCATTTATTCCTACCCTCTGTTTCCTATCTTTTAACCAGTTACCAATCCAGTTCTTTTTAACCAGTTACCAATCCAGTTACCAGTTCTGTTCACATACATTGTCAAAGCAAGTCCAGATCTGTGGGGTGAGGTCTCTGAAGGAAGAAGCTATGTCCTTCTCCGTCAGCTCCTTCAGGACTTTGGCCAGTGCCTTCATGCTCTCACCAATGACTTCAGAACTGAAAGTGTCATTTAAGGTCCTGATCAGTATGTCCAGAAGAAACTTCTTGTGCTTTTTCACCTGTACAAATATATGACATTAAAAACCACTTATCACTGATCACACTTCTAATAAGTTTTCTTTAGCAATTATGAAGCTGTGGGAATTTCATCTATACCCCTGAGACCTATAGCTATATTTCAGACCGGGTGCTAGCTACAATGAGCCAAACTCGGTGCCATATTACACCTGTGTAATCCTATTAGATTCCTAGCTACTTAGATTCCAAGGCCAAAAGGGACCATTGTGATGATCCAGTCTGACCTCCTGCATAACACAGAACTTCCCCGAAATAGTCTCTATTTGAGCTAGAGTGTATCTTTTAGAAAAACTTCCAAACTTGATTTTAAAATTGCTAGTGACAGAATTCACCATAACCCTTGGTAAACTGTTCCAATGGTTAATTAAAATTACCATTAAAAATGTAAGCTTTATTACCAGTCTGGATTAGTCTAGCTTCATCTTTCCCCATTGAATCTTGTTATATCTTTGTTTGTTAATGTGAAGAGCCCATTATCAAAATTTATTCCCCATGTGAGTAGTTATAGACTGTCCTCAAGCACCCCTTAACCTTCTCTTTGTAAAGCTAAGTAGATTGAGCTCCTTGAGTCTATCACTAAAGGCATATTTTCCAATCCTTTGATAATTCTTGTGACTCTTCTCTGAATCCTCTCTAATTTATCAGCATCCTTCTTGAATTGTGGACACCTGATCTGGTCACAGTATTCCAGCAGTGCTCATATGAGTGCCATATTCAGAGGGAAAATAACTTCCTTACTCTTATTCAAGATCCCTCTGTTTATGCCTCCAAGGATCATCTCAGCCCTTTTGGCCACAACTTCATACTGGGAGATTATGTTCAACTGATTATCTACCATGACTCAAGTTTTTTTCAGCATCATTGCTTCCTGGGATAGAGTCTCCCATCCTGTAAGTATGGCCTGCACTCTTTGTTCCTAGATGTATACATCTACATACGGTCATATTAAAGTGCACATTGTTGACTTATGCCCAGTTTACCAAAGGATCCAGCTTGCTCTGTATTGACTGCAAAGAGGTTACTAGGGTGAGAGAGCAGATTTTGGCCTAGTGCATTGTGTGCAGCCTCTGTAAACTCTGAACAACTGTTTTCCTTGGTTTCTCTAGTTATGCTGCATTCTATTCAGTATTCTCTCTTACCGCCTCAAGCACCCCATAGACTAAATTTCCCAAATGGACAATGCTGATGGACAATGCTGTTTCTATCATGTGACCTTTCTTCCAAGATGTGTAAGACAGACTTAAGGAACTTCTTCTCCCTGAGCATTGGATCACTCATTAGCTGAAATAAAATCAACATGTCCGTTAACCCCAATATGTTCATTAAGACTGGGAATATAATTTGAGCAGACATGTAATATACTAAAACAACAAGGAGCCCTCCTACAGCCACAGTCTTGTGGATACAGACTAACATGGCTACCCCTCTGATACTTGGCACATAATACATTGTAACTTTATTATTCCACACAAATGAGAAATGTCTTAAAAACATGGAGCTTTCCTTTTGGGCACTGTACTAGGGGTCCACTCACCTTCTGAGAGCCTCTTAGTGGCTGGGTATAGTACCACAGTCCTTTTCTCACCCCTGGTGCACCCTGCCAGTCGACCTCAGTGAGTCTTCTGTGGGTCAGCCCTCTGTCCGAGTCCCAAAGTCCAAATGAACCCCTTCTGGGGAAGTAAAGAATAGTCCCATTTCCCTCACTAGGGTCTTCAGCCCCAACTCTGGCCCTTTAAATCTTGCCCTTTGTTCAAGCTCTCCATACGAATTGTCCCCTTCGTGGGGCTTTTGCCATGGTGGATGGTAGGGGAACCTGGGCCTGCCCATTACTATGGGTTCCAACCCATGGACCTATAAACAGTAGCTAGGCACTTCTTGATTTCAGTTCACTGTTGCTTCTTCTCCAGGCTTCTTCCTACCAGCCACTTTCACCTCAGGGTTAAAGTTCTTAGGGACTCTTTTCCTGCAAACCAAGCTTAAGCAAATGTTGCCAGAATCAAACTCTGGCTATCCCCTGAATTTCTGTGGCCAGCGAGCAGCACCCCTTCTTGCCCCTCCAGTTCCTGCCAGGAACTGACCTGCTAAGACCCTGCAGCTCCTTTTATCTGAGCCTGATGGGCTCTAATTGGCTGCTTTCACGAGGCCTCTCTAGACAGACCTGGAGGACCCACCTTTGTGGCTCTTTTCCTGGGGCAGGGTGTAGTAGGACCACGGGGCCTCTTGTAAGGCGCCTCAAAGCCCAGGTACAGCCCATCACAGGCACAGATAGATTATTTTTCTGAGAACCAGATGAGCCCCGAAGATAGTTGCTTAGCGTAAGTGGGAAATATGATGCAGATGTTGGAGGAAGGCTGTGGAAAGGGAGGGTGCTCCAGCAGGTATCACACTAGCCTAGGACTTAGGAAACCCAGGTTCAATTTCCTGCTCCCTCAAAGACTTCCTGTGTGACCTTGGGCAAGTCACTTAGCCCTTCTGTGCCTCAGTTCCCTGGCTGTAAAATGGGGATAATAGTGCTTCCCTACCTCACAGGAGTGTTGTGGGGATACATACATTAAAAAGAGTTTTGAGGTATTCAGATACTACAGTAATGAGAACCTAAGATAGATGTTAATGTATTTGTATGTTGCTTGTTTCATAGTATTAGGACACTAGGTTCATTCAGAAGATCTGCTGAGCTAAACCAAAATCAGGAGCTGTTGGTTAGGATCAGCACTAGGACTTGGCAGAAGAGGTCCAGTCATCCAAACTCTGTCTGTATCTCTCTCACTCTCTCTCAGCCAGCACCAGTGGCTGTGTAGCTAGTATAGGCAGTGACAGCGATAAAAATAACACAGAGAGAAGAACTCAGAAAGGTGTAATGAAGTTCCTTGTGAGGTTTCCATATAAAGGAGGATCCATCTTACTATCTAAATGACAATTACTCCTATGAACTGAACTGTACAACTCCTGAAAGAAAGGCACACAACAGACAACAGCCTAATGGTGAAACTGCTCTTCAGAGCCCTGTGTCTTACCCGGGCAAGAAAAGCTGTGCTGGTGACTCGGTGGTTTTCTGTTGGGGAATTCACCCAGGGAAGGAGGCTCTGTATGATCTCAGGTGTTATTAGTCCCGATCTTAGCAGAAGACTGGAAGACAAAAGAAACCGCTTTTGGGGTAGATTGCACACTTCGAAAACTCAGCTGCTCTGACCATACAGCTCTGATATCTAGGAGTGGGAGCTGTGTGTTTCCCACCCAGGGCACCCCCCACAAAGCTATAAACTGGAAGTTCCCTCTCAGCCACTCTATTGGTTACTGATCCCCAAGCATGAAATGATGCCTCCTAGATCTCTTACCTCACCAGCAGATACACCCCCTCATGGTGAGTCTTGGGGTTTTCAAGAAGAATCCAAGTTCTCTGCTTCCTGAGTGCTCTCACCAGTCTCTCATTCACACCCTTGAAAAGCACAGAATCTAATGCTTCGATAGAAAGCCTGGTGAAAGAGAGGCACAGAACTGCAGCAATCAGAAGGAAGGTGCAGCCTGAACAGAGTCTGGAAACCCCGGTTACTTGTCAGGTCTGCTGTTCATCGACAGTTCATCCATTGACAATAGCCTGGAGACCAGTGTCCCTGGAAGGACTTGATACCAGGAGGTAAGTTTCAGTCTCATACATCTCATATGACTAGTTTTGCTAGGGACAACATTTTGCAGTCATTTTTCTCTTTCTGCAAGGAGTATGGGCACTAGCAAAGTACAGTGATATGGAAAAAATACATGATCAGGACCGAAAAACTAGGGGCATAGAGTGTGGTGATCACTAATGGACATTTTGGGTAATATCTCCAGATATGATGTGACAGAGTGCTGTGGGCTTGCACTTGAGTCAGCACTCTGGTCACTATTAGTACTAATTTGGTTCCCCACAGAAGGCCTAATTGGACAGAGGTGTACCCTGATTACCAGGCCAGATTGGGGCTAGTGAGTCAAGGAACCAATTATCCCATTAACAGGGAAACTGTATAAAAGGACACAGGCAGGAGCCCTTTGAGGGGAACAGACAGAGAGAGAAACTAGGGTGACCAGATGTCCCAATATTTGGGGCTTTATCTTATACAGGTGCCTATTACCTCCCACCCCCTGTCCTGATTTTTTACACTTGCTGTCTGGTCACCCTAAGAGAAAAAGAAAGACAAAAAGCTAGGAGAGCCTGAGAAAGTGAGTTCTCTGAGTGGAAACACCATACCCTCCCTCCCCCCACTTTTGGAGAAGAGGTTAGAAAGCTGAGATACAATGTAAAGGTGCTATCTATTGGTAGGGGGATTAAATAGACTACATGTTGGTGTTTACAAGCAAGAAAGTCTCAAAGCGGTCTGTGTTTGTGGAAGACGTGGGGGCGCAACATCCCTCCCTCTCACAGCTGGGGGCTCATCAGGGATTTCCCTATTATCCGTGCTATACCCCTCTGTACCAATATTCCAGTCATGAGATTTATCCCATCAAGTATCTGTGATGCCAGTTAAGCTCAGTTATGACTTATGAACTAAAACTCCCAGTTCTTACTGTTTATTCCCCATTATTATTACTCCTAGCATTTGTGTATCGATTTCTAAGATGTTAAGCAGATGCCTCTATGTTTTTCCCTCTTGTTGCTCCTATAACTCTACTGGTTTCAGAGTAGCAGCCGTGTTAGTCTGTATCCGCAAAAAGACAAGGAGGACTCGTGGCACATTAGAGACTAACAAATTTATTTGAGCATAAGCTTTTGTGAGCTACAGCTCACTTCATCGGATGCATCACGAAAGCTTATGCTCAAATAAATGTTAGTCTCTAAGGTGCCACAAGTCCTCCTTTTCTTATAACTCTACTGTAATTTTCCACATCTACTTCTCCCCAAATATCTAGTCCTCTATTAAGATCACCTTTTTTACCTGGTGGCTTTTGTCACTTGCCCCCTCTCTGAACTTAGTTTAAAGCCCGTCTCATAAGGTTGGTCAGTGCATGAAAATGTTCTTCCCCTTCTTGGTCAGACGGACCCCATCTCTTCCCAGCAAACCTCCTTCCTACAACAGCATCCCATGGCTAAGGAAGTCAAACTCTCCCATCGACCCATCTTCATAACCCTATTATGTGGACATGCCTACCATTGAGTGTATTGAGCAGAAAGAACACTCAGTGCAGGAAACAAGGGGACTGAGTTAAACCGCAGTTCACATACTTCCATTTTCAATGACTAATACAGCTCGCTCTCTTAAGCCAGTGGGGATCGTCAAGGTACAAAAGTATTTCTGTAGATCAGCATGTGATTATTTGTATTGCAGTACTGCCTCATAGTCCCAGTCACAGACCAGTATCCCATTGTGCTAGGCTATACAGACACAGAACAAGATGGTCCTTAACTGTCATTAATTAACACCTATTAACAGCACAACAAACAGACAAGAGAATAATAAAGTAAGCAAAAAAGGCCCCTTTGACCAGGTACCAGTATATAACTAATGTAATGCTACATATTTAGGGAACTTTCTCCCTAATTCAGGGTCTGATGTGACTAAGCCCCTGTTCCATACCATTGTGTAAACTGGGAACTTGTACAATTGCACAAGATGGAAAAAGAACAGGAGTACTTGTGGCACCTTAGAGACTAACAAATTTATTTGAGCATAAAGTTTTGTGGGCTACAGCCACATCATCGACTGCATAGAATGGAACATATAGTAAGAAGATATATATATATACATACAGAGAACATGAAAGGTGGAAGTAGCCATACCAACTGTATGAGGCTAATTAATTAAGATGAGCTATTATCAGCAGGAGAAAAAAACTTTTGTACTGATAATCAAGATGGCCCATTTAGACAGTTGACAAGAAGGTGTGAGGATACTTAAGATGGGGAAATAGATTCAAAATTATTCAATATATCTTCTTACCGTATGTTTCAGTCTATGCATCCGATGAAGTGGGCTGTAGCCCATGAAAGCTTATGCTCAAATAAATTTGTTAGTCTCTAAGGAGCCACAAGTACTCCTGTTCTTTTTGCGGATACAGACTAACATCGCTGCTACTCTGAAACAAGATGGAAAGTACGCAGTGGCACACAGTTGAGGCCTACTCCATTTTTAGTACATAAACAGGAGACCACTTCCACAAGAAGCTACGGGCATGGTCATCACAGAGTTTGCCTGTCTCTGTGCTGTTATGCACCCCTCACTGTCTACACCTGGCTCCATAAAGTCAGGCCTTTCAAAAATGCAGCATCTTGTAGGAGCACAGGTAATTTTAATAATGCTTGTTCACTGCAGCTAGCCCATAGCAGGTCTTGGGGTTGCAATTCATACACTTGTCTCACTAATGAGGATCAACGGATCAGCCCATACTGAATGAAGCTTTACAACACACCATCACTTAAAACACATTACAGTCAGAGAGGATGATAAATATACCATTTATACACATTATGTACAAGGCCCAAAATGCCTGAGGAAGCAAGAAAACAAATGTGGTAAATGGAGAAAATGCATTACTACAAAAATAGTTAGCAGATTTACTCCTGCTAGCTAAAAGGTTCTGTATAACGTACAGTAAGATATAGGGCTTAACCCAACTCAGTGCTAGGTTGAATTAAAGTCAGTCAAAGTTTTGTCTTAGTAGGGTATGAGACCCAGATCCTTAAGGGTATTTAGACTCCTAACTTCCACTGAAATCGATGGGAGCTAAGAGCCTCAATACCTCTGAGGATCTGAGAAAGGACTGTAGAATTTGACCCAATAACAACAATAATAATAATTTGCGTTTCTAGAGAGATTTTCTTCTTCAAAGCATTTTACAAACATGTTTTCTAACTCTCTGCTTCAAATAAAAGCCATTATTAACAGACAATTATATTTTTCCGTCACAGCACAGACAAATAGGAGAGTGAAGATAACACAATTTATTAAAGGGATTTTAAGCATGTTCTTTCATGGAAAAAAATTAAAGATCCAGCACTCTATAGATGACTCTGCTTAGCTGTGTGCCTTATGGCTTAAAGCAGAATTCCAAGAACATTACTTCGCTTTTTGAAACAGTTTCTCAATAAATGACAATTCAAAATATCTGCTTCCACCTAGTGGTGTGGGTTTGCATAACCTGTGTTATTTATATTCCCTGTTTTAGATATCTTTGCCTACAGGATAAAATACATCAGAATCTACTGAGACAATTCACACTTTTGCACAAAGCTACAACAGCACTAAGAATGCATATATTTTTTAGCAAATAGGATCATTAGGGACAAGGGAAAGGATAATCCCAAGAAGCAGCTCTCTCTTTCTCCTTCACTCTATTCTATATAGGTTCTTATACTATCATCAGTGCAGTATCTGAGCAGCTTCCCCTAGTACATTAATAATATGACTAACATCTGTCATGGTAATATCTTTTATTGGACTAACTTCTGTTGATGAAAGAACTCCAGAGTTCTTCTTCAGGTCCTTGAAAGATTGTTTCTTTCACCAACAGAAGTTGGTCCAATAGAAGATATTACCTCAGCTAGGGTGACCAGATGTCCTAATTTTATAGGCACAGTCCCGATATTCAGGGTTTAGGTGCCTATTAAACCCCTCCCCCCATCCCGATTTTTCATACTTACTATCTGGTCACCCTATACCTTACCCACCTTGTCTAATATCCTGAGACCGACATGGCTACAACATGATTGCAAATAACATTTGTCATGTCCAGTTCATTCTCTCTCATCCTCTTCTCATGGGGAGAATTGTGTGTGCAGTGGATTGTTTTGTTTTGGTAGGGCTTTGATTTCTGGTTTGTTTGGGAGTGAGGTTAAGTGTACATATTGCTCATGTATTTATATTAGAGAAGTCAGGTTGAAGAAATGCACTTTGCACTGGGAAAGGTAGGGAGGTTTGTCATGGTCCTTAGTTCCTTTGGGAGTTTGTTCCACTGTCACAGACTGTCCCCTGAGAAAGCTCTATCTCCTGCACAAACAAACCTAACCTTATCGTAGAAAACTTCATGGTGCCTGAGAAATAGGACCTGTCAGCCTGGTACTTTAGAGATACTGGACCCTGGCCATTGAGCACCTTGAAAATAAGGACCGAGACCTGGAACCTGACTTGGTATGTTCATGTTGCAAAGTATGTACACAGCTGCACAGTGCCTGAAGGCAAACAACAAACAAAACTTCAATTACCACTGAATGAGGGCGCCTGTGGAAAAAAAACAGTGCAAATGTGTTATTAAAGACTGTGTCAAAATGCATGTGCAGTGTTCAAACTACCTGAATCCTGGCATTTCCTAACTTTCCATTGCTCAATTTTGCACACTTACTAATCGTTATTTTAATGCAGATTTTTATACATTTGTTTGGCATATAAATATGAAGAAATACAGACACTGATTCATATCATTTTAGTGCAAACATCCCCAATTCGCTGTTTGTTTGCTTTTAAATAAAAAAGTACAGGACTAGATTCTGGCAATTTCTATATTCAGCTGTAAAGAAAGATATTTTTAAAGGTTTTAAACTGTAGAAACAGAGACACAGGAATTGTCTAACACAGAGAGGAACAGGTGATGTAGTGCACACTTTTCCAAGCCAGCAGAGTTGCTGCACCCCAAGAAATTCCCCCTCTATTCCTGAGTCAGCCTTTGCCAGAAGCAAGCAGACAAAAGGGTAAAAGTAGCTCTCCATTTTAATATAGGCTCTTGTAACTTCCTAGGTAAACTGTTCCCTTCCATTCTTTAGTTGACTACTACTCAGGCTCTTTTCTTACTGGCAAACTTGGAATTTGATTTTTTTCAGAGAAAAATCCAGGTTCTCTCACCCCCTCACCCTCCTCCAAAAACCACAGACACAAACTCACTCTCCTGCTGATACCAGCAGGAGAGTGAGTTTGTGTGTGTGGTTTTTGGAGGGGGGTGAGGGGGTGAGAGAACCTGGATTTGTGCAGGAAATGGCCCACCTTGATTATCATGCACATTGTGAAGAGAGTTGTCACTTTGGATGGGCTATTACCAGCAGGAGAGTGAGTTTGTGTGTGGGGGGGTGGAGGGTGAGAAAACCTGGATTTGTGCTGGAAATGGCCCAACTTGATGATCACTTTAGATAAGCTATTACCAGCAGGACAGTGGGGTGGGAGGAGGTATAGTTTCATGATCTCTGCGTGTATATAATATCTGCTGCAGTCTCCACGGTATGCATCCGATGAAGTGAGCTGTAGCTCACGAAAGCTCATGCTCAAATAAATTGGTTAGTCTCTAAGGTGCCACAAGTCCTCCTTTTCTTTTTGTTTTTATTTTCTGTCTTCCAGCAGATGGTGTTGCAAGTCAATAGTATTGTTCATGCTGTAGCTGTATTACATTTCCTTGACTTTAGCTTGCTCTAAGATAATTTTATATTTGTTATCAGAGTCAAACCCTGAGCTAATGTAAATCACATCCTTTCATTAAAGTCAAGAAACTTTGCCAATTTACCCCACCTGAGAATCTGATCTTTGCAGTTTAATACTAATTAAGCCCCTTCTATATTTATAAGGGGATCATTTTCCTCAAATGGTTTTAAATCTGATGTCAAATCATTTCAAGTTTAAATGTGTTTAACAAAAATTAACTGGTTCAAGTTAACATACCTGGGGGGCCAGATATGTTAAAACTGTTTAAGAAGGGTGGTTGAGTCTAAATTTTAAAGATATTTCCAAATACGGACCACAGTTCAGGAAAGCAGCCCTATTCATCATAGCATATGAATGACGTAAGCAAGTTCTTAAAATTTGGATCTTGGCTCATGGCCATAATTAAAAAATTCATTGACACAGCTGGACACCATCCACATTTGAAACATAAAGTAGCTTAAAACTGTTCTAGCTTGAAGTGGTTTGAAACTGCTTCAGGAAACATGGTCCTCTTACAAGTATAGATGTGAGGTTGCATATATACAGAGTAAATGCTGATTTTAATCATAAAAATTTCCTAAGCACCTTACAGAATATCTAATTGCTTATTTTTAAATCCTAATCAGAGAAAAATTAAAATGATTTGTGCAAATAACTGAATTCTAAGTATTGTGTAACAATAAAAAGAAAAGGAGTACTTGTGGCACCTTAGAGACTAACCAATTTATTTGAGCATAAGCTTTCGTGAGCTACATCCAATGAAGTGATGCATCTAATGAAGTGAGCTGTAGCTCACGAAAGCTTATGCTCAAATAAATTGGTTAGTCTCTAAGGTGCCACAAGTACTCCTTTTCTTTTTGCGAATACAGACTAACACGGCTGCTACTCTGAAACCTGTGTAACAACAAACACTCTTATTTTCTAGATCTACTGATAGCTAGCTCTGAGCCAACAAAACAGTATTTTCAGCCTTTATGGTTCTTTACTCCAGCAGATCTATTCTTTATCTAAGAACAAGCAAACCAAAGAATTCATAATATTGTTATCCCTTTTGATCTGAGCAAGTAGTGAATATATGGGGGACTTGTGAGTTGTTTCCACTAGGGGGAGAAATTGATGATGGAGAAAAAACCAACCTTCCACACAAACTTCCTCGTGGCTGGATTTTACTAAAACTAGACAAGCCATTTACAACGCACATTTTGCTTCTCTACAAAAGAAAAAGGACACTAAACTTTCTAAACTACTACATGCTACAAGGGGCCACAGCAATGGTTCCCTCAACCCACCTAGCAATATTGTTAACCTATCCAACTATACTCTCAGCCCAGCAGAAGCAGCTGTTCTATCTCGGGGCCTCTCCTTCTGCCCCTCCACCCCCACGAACATGATACAGTTCTGTGGTGACCTAGAATCCTATTTTCGACGTCTCCGACTCAAGGAATATTTCCAAAATACCTCTGAACAGCATACTAATCCACAGAGGTCTCCCTACCAACACTACAGAAAGAGGGATTCTAGGTGGACTCCTCCTGAAGGTCGAAACAGCAGACTGGACTTCTACATAGAGTGCTTCCGCCGACGTGCACGGGCTGAAATTGTGGAAAAGCAGCATCACTTGCCCCATAACCTCAGCCATGCGGAACGCAATGCCATCCACAGCTCAGAAACAACTCTGACATCATAATCAAAAAGGCTGACAAAGGAGGTGCTGTTGTCGTCATGAATAGGTCGGAATATGAACAAGAGGCTGCTCGGCAGCTCTCCAACACGAGTTTCTACAAGCCATTACCCTCTGATCCCACTGAGAGTTACCAAAAGCAACTACAGCATTTGCTCAAGAAACTTCCTGAAAAAGCACAAGATCAAATCCGCACAGACACACCCCTGGAACCCCGACCTGGGATATTCTATCTACTACCCAAGATCCATAAACCTGGAAATCCTGGGCGCCCCATCATCTCAGGCATTGGCACCCTGACAGCAGGATTGTCTGGCTATGTAGACTCCCTCCTCAGGCCCTACGCTACCAGCACTCCCAGCTACCTTCGAGACACCACTGACTTCCTGAGGAAACTACAATCCATCGGTGATCTTCCTGATAACACCATCCTGGCCACTATGGATGTAGAAGCCCTCTACACCAACATTCCACACAAAGATGGACTACAAGCCGTCAAGAACACTATCCCCGATAATGTCACGGCTAACCTGGTGGCTGAACTTTGTGACTTTGTCCTTACCCATAACTACTTCACATTTGGGGACAATGTATACCTTCAGATCAGCGGCACTGCTATGGGTACCCGCATGGCCCCACAGTATGCCAACATTTTTATGGCTGATTTAGAACAACGCTTCCTCAGCTCTCGTCCCCTAAAGCCCCTACTCTACTTGCGCTATATTGATGACATCTTCATCATCTGGACCCATGGAAAAGAAGCCCTTGAGGAATTCCACCATGATTTCAACAATTTCCATCCCACCACCAACCTCAGCCTGGTCCAGTCCACACAAGAGATCCACTTCCTGGACACTACAGTGCTAATAAACAATGGTCACATAAACACCACCCTATACCGGAAACCTACTGACCGCTATTCCTACCTGCATGCCTCCAGCTTTCACCCTGACCACACCACACGATCCATCGTCTACAGCCAAGCTCTGCGATACAACCGCATTTGCTCCAACCCCTCAGACAGAGACAAACACCTACAAGATCTCTGTCAAGCTTTCTTACAACTACAATACCCACCTGCAGAAGTAAAGAAACAGATTGATAGAGCCAGAAGAGTTCCCAGAAGTTACCTACTACAGGACAGGCCTAACAAAGAAAATAACAGAACGCCACTAGCCGTCACCTTCAGCCCCCAACTAAAACCCCTCCAACGCATTATTAAGGATCTACAACCTATCCTAAAGGATGACCCAACACTCTCACAAATCTTGGGAGACAGGCCAGTCCTTGCCTACAGACAGCCCCGCAACCTGAAGCAAATACTCACCAACAACCACATACCACACAACAGAACCACTAACCCAGGAACTTATCCTTGCAACAAAGCCCGTTGCCAACTGTGCCCACATATCTATTCAGGGGACACCATCACAGGGCCTAATAACATCAGCCACACTATCAGAGGCTCGTTCACCTGCACATCCACCAATGTGATATATGCCATCATGTGCCAGCAATGCCCCTCTGCCATGTACATTGGTCAAACTGGACAGTCTCTACGTAAAAGAATAAATGGACACAAATCAGATGTCAAGAATTGTAACATTCATAAACCAGTCGGAGAACACTTCAATCTCTCTGGTCACGCGATCACAGACATGAAGGTCGCTATCTTAAAACAAAAAAACTTCAAATCCAGACTCCAGCGAGAAACTGCTGAATTGGAATTCATTTGCAAATTGGATACTATTAATTTAGGCTTAAATAGAGACTTGGAGTGGCTAAGTCATTATGCAAGGTAGCCTGTTTCCTCTTGTTTTTTCCTACCCCCCCCCCCAGATGTTCTGGTTTAACTTGGATTTTAACTTGAAGAGTGGTCAGTTTGGATGAGCTATTACCAGCAGGAGAGTGAGTTTCTGTGTGTATGGGGGTGGGGGGATGTGAGAACCTGGATTTATGCAGGAAATAGCCCAGCTTGATTGTCATGCACATTGTGTAAAGAGTTGTCACTTTGGATGGGCTATCACCAGCAGGAGAGTGAATTTGTGTGGGGGGGTGGAGGGTGAGAAAACCTGGATTTGTGCTGGAAATCACTTTAGATAAGCTATTACCAGCAGGACAGTGGGGTGGGAATAGGTATTGTTTCATATTCTCTGTGTATATATAAAGCCTGCTGCAGTTTCCACGATATGCATCTGAGGAAGTGAGCTGTAGCTCACGAAAGCTTATGCTCTAATAAATTGGTTAGTCTCTAAGGTGCCACAAGTCCTCCTTTTCTTTTTAGGTATTTCTTTGATGCAATGCTGTTTATTTACAAAGAATGTACACAAAGTTCTATTTCCCTAAGGACAGCAGGAACCAGTTTCTTTGCTCATACTTCCAAAGCTCTTTCTATCCAACAGTCTACCCAAAAGTACGCTCTCTCGCTCTCTCTCTCAGCTTTTTCTGAGAGATCACACTACAAATACTTCTCTGCGGCTCCTTTGTGCTTCTGCAGTGTCACACTCCTTCCACCCCTTCCCCTTCCCCTTCCCCTCCCCCCTCCGACCATCCCCATCCCCCTGCATTTGCATTCAGACCCCAGTGAAAACCCCTTGTACTGCATGGCTCAACTCCTATTCCAACTTTACATTGTGGTGGCTTCTATTATGTCAGCCATCTATTCCACAAAGGAGCTTGATTATTCAGGATAAATGTAAAAACAAAGGACAACTAGTATGCCCACCAGGTTCAATAAGGCTTCACCTCCCCGCAGCATAACAACCTGTTTTCATGTTTTTTTTAAATCTTGTACACTTCCACAAAACCTACAGCATGCTTTTATTTTTACTAACCTGAAACAGGATATTGAATGCATAATTTCAGTTACACCAACGTAAATCTGTAGTAATTCATTAGAATTATACCATATTTATCCTGGTGGCAAAATATGTTAGCAAGTCACTAGAGAAAACATTAAACGTTTTGATAATTGTTATAACAGACCTATCACAAGCCAGAGAATTGAGATAATCATTTTTGGTTGGAAAATGCTGATGAAAATTAAACATTTTGTGCATTTTCCCCCCCATTTTCTAACCAGCCCAACAAGTAATGTTGATAGCCAAAAAACCTAAAGGGCATTCAGAAGGGCAGACTCTAGTAAAACTGCAGTTCCTGGAATTTAGCAGAAAGAAAATCATATGGTATTAAAGTGATGGGGAGGCTGTTTCTATAGCACTTCATTTCAACAGATTTGGATTCAACAAGTCAAACAGAGCATGTTTGCAGGTATCAGTAAAGCTATTCCTACACGGATATCTTCCAAATCAATTGCATGTTCCATTAAATAGTTATTCTCCATCCTTGCCTCAACCAGTGGTTCAAGGCGATAAGTTGACGATAAACATCTGTCTCTCTGACGACACTTGAGAGATTTCAGAAGAGAGCAGTATTTGTAAGGGACAGGATTCGTTGTAAAGTGATTCGATCCTATCTCTGTAGTACCCAGATTTTGAGGTTGGATAATAATCAATGGCATGGCCATATACATGCAAACACCATGTACATCAGGTACCAACCCAACAAAAAAAAACCTCAGGAAAATAACTCATGACCTTTGCCTCCAAAAAATAGGTCTCTATCTAGTAAGTCAAATGAGTACCTCCACCTTTTAAGGCTCTTACTGAGCAAAACACCAGCATGTCTTATGCAACCATTAACTTTAAACACATGCTTAATTCCATCCCTCTTCAGCACTGAATGGTACATAAGCAAGTGCTTAATTGCTTTGCTGAGTTGGTGCTTTAGCCAGGAGATGGAAATTGCATACATACAAGCAGGTCTGAAGATCAGTATTTGATTCAGTACAGAGCAGTAGAACAGGTACAGAGTGGTCAGTCTGTTACAAAACTTCTGGGAAAAGGAGGCTGGCAGTGTCTTTCTGGAACAGAGTGATCAGAACGGAAATTTGACAATACTTAAATTATTTCAATCCCGATGCTGTTAATAATTAGAGGCCTGATTCTGCCACGCTCATTTACATCAACTAGTAGTTTATTTCATGAGTAGTGCTCATGTAGTAAGATAATTCCACGTAAGTGTGATGGCCACCATCTTGGCCGATGCACTGGGGACCTCCAGAATTAAGAGCATGAGATGCTACAACTTAAGCTAAAGAAACAAGGCTCTGTAGCTGGGGACTGTCACAGCCCATATGCTCTGTGGCGCAGTAGAGAGTAGGACCTGTAACACACACTCACTGGTGGGTTACAGAAGGGTGGGAAAATCTGGCCCCATGACTGGCTGTGTGGTTGTGCAACGGAAACAAAGGATACAAAAAGCCCTTCCTCTTTCTCATGTACCTACCAGCACAGCTGAAACAGCCAAGAACTTAGTCCTCAAACGCAAGGGCTGAAGGAGTGCTAGCAGCACCGGTACCAATACAAAATCCAAAGGGGCCAGAATTAGGCCTGATGCCTTTCTGCACAGGCCGTTGGGTGTAGCCAACATAGCCAGCCCTATAACTCTAAAAAGGAAATGCAGGAGCCACAACTGAACTTCCAGCCAGAACCGGTGTGTGCTCCACCACTAGAGGCCCTGATGCAGCAAGCTACCCCTATTCAGCAAAGCATTATGCTTAACAAGTTTTTGCTTGAATCCCACTAAAGTAAACAGGATGTAAGCACATGCTGAAAGTTAAACATATGCTTATGCAATGTAGTTGTAGCTGTGTCCATCCCAGGATATTAGAGACAAGATGGATGAAGTAATATATTTTACTGGACCAACTTCTTATTGGTGAGAATGACAGGTTTCAGAGTAGCAGCCGTGTTAGTCTGTATTCGCAAAAAGAAAAGGAGGACTTGTGGCACCTTAGAGACTAACCAATTTATTTGAGCATAAGCTTTTGTGCTTCTCCGATGAAGTGAGCTGTAGCTCACGAAAGCTTATGCTCAAATAAATTGGTTAGTCTCTAAGGTGCCACTAGTACTCCTTTTCTTTTATTGGTGAGAATGACAGGCTTGTCACTCTCACCAGCCAAAGTTGGTCCAATAAAAGATATTACCTTACCCTCTTTGTCTCTCTAAGCATGTGCTTAGGTGGTCTAGCTGAATCAGGTTCAACTTAAGCATGTGCTTACCTCAGTCAGGACTCATTGAGGACTAGTTCTGATGCGGTACCCCTCAACACCCTATATACATGGCTGTACGTTCTAAAGGCATTGAGTCCTTGATGTTCTGCGACACAAAGGTAATCATTTCTGGCATAGGATTCCAAATAGTAAAATTAGAAGGAAAACTGTTTGAATGCATTAATCTCTGGCCAAATATTGCATAACACTAAATCCTGCGGGGAAACAGGCAAAGCTGATTGAAAGTGCATTTCAACTCAAATGATGTATGTGCTAGGGAAGTAGGCTGAGAAAACAGCTAAGATTTTTTGGGGCAGCTTCTGCCAATCCTGATTCACACCAGTTTAGAGCAAAATTTGACAAATATTATTGATAATAGATAACACCTTTATCTGAAGTTTACATTCTGTGTTCTAATCTAAAGTATCTTACACCACAACATTTTTGTCCAAAAGCTGGTGTAATTTAAACATTAGTGCAATAAAATGTGTAATTGTCTTTTCTGTTGACTTTTTCAAGGACCAGTATACAAAACATTTTTATTTTCAAAGAAAAAGTCTCCCTCTGGGACTAGAAAATATAACTCATTTAAACTTATGAAGCTATGAAAAAATACATTGGTGCATCAAGTGGAGACCTGCATTGTTTTCCAATTGGCTCATTAAGAGTCTGATTTTCGGATATGCCAAGTTCTCAGACCTCCAGTTCAAGTCAATGGGAGCTGCAGGTGCTCAGCATCTTTGAAAAGCAGGCCTTGTCAACTTCCAGTCCAAGGTTTTCAACAATTGCCAGCTAAAATTAGGCTCCTAGATCCATATTAAACAATAGGTATCCGTTTTTTAAAACCCTAGCCTTACTGCAAACATATTTTTGGAATAACTATAGCCATTCAATTTGCAGAAGTCTCTATTAAGAAACAAAAACAAAAAGAAGGAAGAAGGTGGTTTGCATTGCTAAGTGTATTTATTTCTCCAAACTGAAAGTAATTATTGTTTTCTGATTTGACTAACAGAAGATTTCGTAACCAAAAAACTTCTGGTCTCTGATGTTTAATGCATGCTGTGCTGGACATCCTGTGCAGCGAGCAATCTACATTGTATCCAGCTACCAATGTTTTGGTGCAGTGTCTTTGAAGATGAGTTAACTGTTTGAAGTGCAATATTAATTGAGTTAATACCTGAAAACATGCATTTCCATCCTGAAAAAACTATTCCCATGCTTATTTAAGAACATTACAGTAATAAATGGGCTGTTTTGACTTTTGATTTGTTATTTTATTTTATTGACGGTTCAAAATTAAGTAGTTTAATAGTTTTATAATAATTCCATTGCTATCAGATCTCTCTCCAATGTCTATATAAGTATTTCCCAAAAAGGATCACCACATTAGTCTCAGTCTTAATGACCTCTTGTAAAACAACAGATAATGAAAAGATAGCAGCATCCTGCATTGTATTGTGAACCTGTCAGATCTCAGAAGCTATAGCCGGTTCAGTCAATACCTAGACAGGACATCTCCAAGTGCTGTAGAATATAGCACTGGTATGAAGAATTCCACCTGTCTAGGTCAATATGGAATCGATGCCCAACAATGTGTCAGGGGCACAGTGCTGCTAAATGCGTCATCTTTCACATGAGCGGTAAAACTGACACTTGTGTGATCAGTAAGGATCCCATGGTGAATTTTGTAAAAGTAGGCGTTTTTTAACTCCAGTGATCTGGCCAGGCTCCAGATCAGCTAATTACATTTTAATCTAAGTGTTCCGGCACTTGCAATTAGACAATGTATTCTTCATCGCTTCCTACTCTGAACTGCTGCGCTATAAAACAGTTGCTGCATCCCATCTCAGAACTGGCCACATTTTAGTGGCCAGCAAATGACCCCTTATCTACATCACCAGGGTGTTGTGATACTTAAGCGTTCTATATATGATAGGGTTTTTATGTTGCCTTCCCCCCCCCCCCATCACCAGAGCATCTACACGTGATCAGTAACAGAGTCCCTAGTGGTCTTAACTTTTGTAAAGTGTTTTGATATTTGGATAAAAATTGCTACATAAGAACAAAGGGTTATATTTTTAAAATACCAAATCAAGAGGCATCACAGTGAACTGGGTAGCTCTAGCGACTGTGGTTTTATGGAGCCTTTTACCCACAGGTGCTAGAACTAGGGATGCTGGGAGTGCTGCCAGATCCCCTGGCTTGAAGTGATTTCCATCATACACAGGGTTTACAGTTTGGTTCAATGATTCAAACAGCACCTCCACTATACAAATTGTTCCAGCACTCCTCCTTTCACCTTTGTGTTACTGGTACATGTCAGGTGAACAGTGACTAAAAGTTGTTACCTTCTGATGACCAATGGAATATATTAAATAAGATGGTGGCTCCATTTCCTCGTCAACAGATGATAAAACAAAGAGGCTGAGGACAAAATGAGCATGGAGATTGACATAAAAACCCTATCATATATAGAACGCTTAAGTATCAC
Source organism: Lepidochelys olivacea (assembly GCF_965140295.1). NCBI lineage: Eukaryota > Metazoa > Chordata > Testudines > Cheloniidae > Lepidochelys > Lepidochelys olivacea. The sequence continues at coordinate 34,511,882 of NC_140411.1, read as the reverse complement.
AACACCCTGGTGATGTAGATAAGGGGTCATTTGCTGGCCACTAAAATTCAGCCAGTTCTGAGATGGGATGCAGCAACTGTTTTACTTAGATGAGGCCCCTCCATTTCATGGTTGGCAGAGGAAAGTTTGTGCTACAACTTCCAGGCTGTACCTGTTCTCTGAATAAAAAGACTCTAGGGCTGTTGGTCTGGCACCTCTCACCAGTATTCAGGTGACAATCAGAATATTCCATACAACTGCAGCATAAAAGAATGGGCCCCAGCCACACTATTCAGTAGGATATATTTGGTCACAAAGATTTCAATATAGCCTATCCACAGTCACACAGGAGTAAGTACCATGTAGCAATAAATAATGATGTACAGATTGAATAGACAATGTACAAAGCCAGTAAGGAACAAAAAGTTCAAAGACTTAAAGGACTTTTACAAGATAAATTCCAAGACTCTTTACAACTGGAATTTCTGGGATTATGGTCAGATTTTCATCATAACTTGTTCACTTGAAGGCCAGAGGCAAAATGCACACAGCTGCACGTAAGCATTTATACTGTTTTAGTTCTTGGTATCCGAATTGCTAAGTCACAAAACCTTCTTTTCATCCCTAAACATCTTTACAGACAAAGGGAGCAGTTCAGCATTGTCATTAATTCCTGTCCATGGCTTGTTCCTTCATTAAGCCCAGCCTGGTCATGTCTCTGCATATGATGTCCTGACATCTAGCTGATGGTCAGATCTAGTTTGGACTGAGCTTGGTTGTGTGCACTTTCTTTGGCATCCTACCAGCTTACCATCTGCTTGTCTTCTGCAGTGTCCCGAGGTGTAGCAGAGCCGGAACATCATTCTGGCACTTTTGCTGCACAGAGGATGCTATTTTTCTTTCAAAATGGCACCCTCCGCACAGTGTCATCTCACACTTACCATAGGTGCAAGGTCACGCCACCTGGAAGATACCATTTTGGAGAGCCAAATGGCATCCTCCACACATTTGTGTGAGGTCACTCCAGTGGGGGTGTTCCAGTAGTGTACAGCTCATTCAGGACTATACCACTGACAGCGTCCCCATCATTGCAATCTTTTTGGTTCTAGCCAAACCTGTACCCTGATTTCACATCCCGCTCTCCTAACATCATTTTTCTTAAGCTCCTTCTACTTTACACCTATCATCTTTCAAAGAACTCTGATCTCTACTTCCTCCAGCCTTCTGAGGTCTGTTTCATTTAATGCAGCTGCTCCCAGACCATAGAGTAATGTTGTTAGTACACTGCTTTGATAAATTTTCACTTTGGTCCAAACAATGTTTTTATCAGTCCATAATTTCATCTGTTTCTGTGCAACACTCATAGCTAAGACACACCTCCTTTTAACTTCCATTGGCACTAATCAAGCTTCCTGGGTACATACAAGATTTTACAGGTTCTATGACTTCAGGACTGATATATTTCAACACTATCTGTTGTTCCTTTTCCAACATGCAACCACTTGATCTTCTTGGCATTAATTGTAAGTCCTAGTTGACTACACCAATTCTCCAAAGTAGAGAAGAGAATATCTTACACCATTTGACTTGAGCCAGTTGCTTCAATTTTCCACCAATTCTTATAACTTTTAGTACTTAGCTTTTATAATTGCAGTTATCTGGAACTCCATATGACTTTGCTACTTTCCATAATGCTTCCCTCCAAACTGAATCAAATGCTTGTGAAGTCAATGAAAACTGCAAACATCTTTAAAACCCATTTTCATTTTCCCCCACCATCAACTATCTGAGCATGAATATCTGATTAATGCAACTTTGGCCTGGTCTAAACCCACGCTGTTCCTTGCCTATTTCCTCTAAAATTGGCCTTAATCTGTTAACTGCTTTCATCATGATTTTTCCCAGTACTGACATCAATATAATTAATGGGGATCATCAGTAACTCCTTTCTTCATGATTGTCTAAAGGCAGTAGTTGTACCATTCAGCTAGTATCTCTTCTTGCCCCCATACCTTCTTGAATATTTTTTCTAATGCTCTGATAGCACTCGTCCCACCAGCTTTTAGCAGCTCAGCAGTTATATTGTATATTCCTGCAGCTCTCATTTTCTAATTGCTTCACTGCTCTTCCTATTTCTTCTTCTGATTACAGTTCAGTGCTGATATCCACACTGCCTTGCAAGTTGCTCTGTTTTCTAGGATGTCTAAAATGCTTGCATCTGGATCAGTGACAGGGTTCAGCACTTTTTCAAAATGCTCCTTCCATACTCTCAGCATCTATTTGGCATTTGTTCTCAGTTCACCGGTAGTCTTTTTTACTGCATTCATCATTGGCCTGATTGTGTTTCCATGCAATTTAACCTTTTTGTATATTATTTTCTTCATGCCTCCTCTAGTTTTTGAGCCCCTTCCTTCCAAAACTTTTGCTTGTCCAATCGTTGTGATTTATGCACTGCTTTGTGCAATGCTTTTGGAAGGCAAGCTGAAGAGGGTGGAACTGCTGATACCTGTTCCTAGCATGCCAGTAGGCTATGGCATGGCATTCCCATGACCTGGACAGGGCAGACTGGCCCAACAAGACATTACATCTGAAACTCACTTGTTATAGAAACAGTACTGCGAACCAAACAGATTTATATGGATTCTGATCCACTAGCAAATAGAAATGGTCATAGATTTCAGATAACGGCTAAACACATTACACATATTGCGAGCGGGAATGATAGAACTCTATTTGCGTCAGGCCAGGCTCAGCTAGTAACAGAGGAGTTAAGGAAGTTACAAGTTTCCCTTAAAAACAACAAGGAGTCTGGTGGCACCTTAAAAACTAACAGATTTATTTGAGCATAAGCTTTTGTGGGTAAAAACCCCACTTCTTCAGATGCACTTCAGACCCACGAAAGCCTATGCTGAAATAATCTGTTAGTCTTTAAGGTGCCACCGGACTCCTTGTTGTTTTTGTGGATACAGACTAACATGGCTATCCTCTGATACTTGTCACAAGTTTCCCTTGCTGCCACACAGGAGATGCATTGCCTAGGTACAGGAAAGTCGACACTTGGAAATTACACTGTCCTTTACTCTGGACATTCAAGTGGGCAAGTGAAGCATAGAGATAAGGTTGCTACAGCAGTGGGCAAGAGAACAGCAACTTCATCGAACAGCTGGAAACTGGTGTCTGAGCAGATTGTCATAGCAAGGTTTACTACTACCTACAATAAACCATGCAAAACTGTGATCTGCTGTTACATACACAAACAAAAGCAGGAGAAGAGGAAGAGAAGGACAGATTTATCAACAGCTAGATAGCATTGTAGATGAGATTCCTGATCAAGCTATGATCCTAATAACGGGAGATATGAATGCAAAGATTTGTGGCAGATATGGTAAGCAAATGAACAGAGCTGGACCACATGGCATTAGGATAGCAAACAATAATAGAGAAAGGTAAGAACTTGCTATAACAGGGGTTCTCAAAAACTTCATTGCACCACGACTCCCTTCTGACAACAAAAATTACTATGCGACCCCAGGAGGGGGGCCAAAGCTTCAGCCCACCTAAGACCTGGCTCCCCCGGGCCAAAAGGGGCCAAAGTTGAAACCCAAGGGCTTCAGGCCTGGATGGGAGGGGCCTGTAACCTGAGCCCAGGGCTGAAGTCCAAGCCTGAGCCCTGCGCAGGTCTCAGACTTGGGCTTCAGCCCCAGGGCCCCAACAAGTCTAACGCCAGCCCTGGTGACCCCATTAAAAAGGGGTCCTGACCCACAGTTTGAGAACCACTGTGCTATAACATGCACTGATTATTGGTGATACTTGGTTTCCTCACAAAGACATGCACAAGGTTACATGGAACTCAGCAGAAGACGGTTAAACCACAAACCAGACTGACCACATGTCAGGAGACCAGGTTGTAGGCAGTCAGGCATCGTGGTCAGAGTGGGGAGTCATGCCTAGTGGTGAGAGTCCAAATGCCAGAACCAGGGATTGAGACAGGGCCAAAACCAAGAAGCAGGTCCAAAGACCAGAACTAGAGTCAGAATCCAAATGCCAGAGCCAAGAATTAAGACAGAGTCAGAGTCAGGAATCAGAGCTGAGGGTCTGAACCAGATCATCAGGGGCATGGAAGACAGGAGTGGGCCGGTTCTGAGGCAGGAGCAAGGCTGGGTGTAGGATGGATCTGGGCTGAAGCTGTGGAGGAGCAAAGCAAAAGCAGGGCTTAGTGAGAGCTGAGCACAGGGAGGCAGAGAATCCATGGGCACTGAGCACCCAGCAAGCTACTGCTGCTGCTGAGTTTAAGAACCAGCCTGCTAACTTCTTCAGCCAATTAGGCAGGGTGGTCCATCAAGCTGCCTAGCTAGCTTGTTAGGGTGCCAAGAATATGGCGCAGCTGAGGGCCTTACTCCTGACACCACATTGTTATCAGTAAAAAGCACAGACAATCACCACTGGCACTAACCTCCGATGTGGCAGTGATCATAAACTACTGGTGGGAAAGGTTACAATTAAGTTAAAGTCCGAGAAAATGATGGGTGCAACTGGAGCCAAATTTGATCTTGATAAATTAAAGGATAACTTATGAGGGAGGCATACAAAGTAGTACTTGGGGGTATTTCAGGCCATTACTCTGCAGTGAAGAAATCTCACTACAGAATGGATGGGAACTATTCAAGGACACAACACAAAATGCAGTGGAGGAAGTAACTGGAAATTGTAAGCAAATAGAGGAAAGCTGGTCAAGTCTGTGAAAGAAGAATACTAAAGGAAAAATGTAAACAAGCTAAGACTGATGAGAAAGTGGAAGAAGTAAAAGCATTGCACAAAGCAGTGAAGAAATCACAAAAGCATCTCAATCCTATTATTGTCAGTGGAATTAGAGAGCAATTTCCGTGTGTGGGTGTGAGCGCACACACACAACACATTAATGATATGGGTTAAAATTTGACCAGATTCTGATCTCACCTAAGTCACGATTCTACAGAAGTCAAGCATGCACTCAAGGCGCCCCTCCTCAGGACTTCAATGGGACCCAAGCACTTTCCTGACTAGAAGTGCTTTTTGGAATCAGGGCCTTTAAGTCCAGGGTAGCAGGGTGCAGTCTCTGAACCTTCCCCGCTGTGCTGAAACATGCTCCTGCAGACACCTTTCCTCCGTTCCTCTCCTTTGTCTTCACCATCCCACACATCTTTCAGCACACTCAGCTACTGAGGTGACTTTAGCCCTGTACTAAGTCACATAACAGTCAACCCTTCCAGGGGATTAAAGTCCAAACAAACCAAAAATAAAATCTTCTGCTCCTCTTGAGCTAAGCAATCCAGCCCTGTCATAAAAATAAAGGGAAGAGTAACCACTTTTCTGTATACAGTGCTATAAAATCCCTCCTGGCAAGAGGCAAAACCCTTTCACCTGTAAAGGGTTAAGAAGCTAAGATAACCTCGCTGGCACCTGACCAAAATGACCAATGAGGAGACAAGATACTTTCAACTCTGGAGTGGGGGGAAACAAAGGGTTCGTCTTTGCCATGATGCTTTTGCCGGGAACGGATCAGGAATGCAGTCTCAGAACTTCTGTTAGTTAGTAAGTAATCTAGCTAGAAATTCGTTAGATTTCCTTCTGTTTAATGGCTGGTAAAATAAACTGTGCTGGATGAAATGTATATTCCTGTTTTTGTGTCTTTTTGTAACTTAAGGTTTTGCCTAGAGGGATTCTCTATGTTTTGAATCTGATTACTCTGTAAGGTATTTACCATCCTGATTTTACAGAGGTGATTCTTTTACCTTTTTTTTAATTAAAATTCTTCTTTCAAGAACCTGATTGCTTTTTCCTTGTTCTTAAGATCCAAGGGTTTGGGTCTGTGTTCACCTGTACAAATTGGTGAGGATTTTTATCAAGCCTTCCCCAGGAAAGGGGGTGTAGGGTTTGGGGGGATATTTTGGGGAAAGATGTCTCCAAGTGGGCTCTTTCCCTGTTCTTTGTTTAACACGCTTGGTGGTGGCAGCATAGGGTTCAAGGACAAGGCAAAGTTTGTACCTTGGGGAAGTTTTTAACCTAAACTGGTCAGAATAAGCTTAGGGGGTCTTTCATGCAGGTCCCCACATCTGTACCTTAGAGTTCAGAGTGGGGAAGGAACCTTGACAACCCCTCTTGGGGGCTGTTCAGTTTCTGTCATTTTATACTCTCTCTGGAATCCCTCCCCAGCCTGGGTCTTCCCTAGGGTTTCCAGGTGTCTGGTTTTCGACCGATGGGGGCGGGAAGAGAAGTGGGGGACAGAGCCACGAGGGAAGAGGCAAAGCAGGGCAGGGCCTTAGGTGGGAAGAGGTAGAGCAGGGGAGGTTCGCTCAGTGTCCGGTTTTCACAGATTGGAAAGTTGGCTACCTTAGTCCTCTCCCCTACATCAGGGGCATCTGTTAGAGACCTCCTGCTCCTTGTAATGCATCCCCATTCTAGCTGTCCTCCTCAGCTGAGCTTTTGTTTTACATATGCCAGGTGCTCTTCATCAGGCCCTACAGCTTCAGCTGGGAGGCAGCTAACTACTCTCTGGTGAGGCTGGGTCCATCTCCTCTTAAAAGGCCAGTCACCTTGTGACACTGAGAAACTAAGAGATTATTAGTGTTTTTAATTTTTAGCCTAGCCAATGTAGTTTCAGGTACTATTTTTATCTAAATTACAGAGAAGAGCTTTGTTTTGCTGTCTTCTCAGCTGATCAATAAAAACACAGGGGAGATGCATTTCTGGAAGGTACTCAGTACAATTACGAAAGCTGTACAAGAACCAGAGCAGATCAGAGAAATAACAGAATGCTGGAAATATAAAACTGTAAACTATTTTGACTTGGTACATGTTATATAGCCAAACTACCCCATAACAAAAATGTAATTTTATTTTAACATTTTAATTTACTAGAGGCTCTTGATGAGGCTTGGTCACAGAGAACAAAAGTGAGTGAAAAGAAGATAGGATGGTTTTGTGGTTAAAGCACTGGCATGGGACTCAGGAATCTGAATTCAGCTCCCAGCTCTGCCACAAACTGTCTGTATGATCTTGGATAAATTACTTAATCTCTCTGTGCTTCAACTCCCCATCTTCAAAACTGAGATAACACAGCACAGTGGTGCTGTGACAAAATATTCATTATTTGTGATGCAGTCAGCTGTCACTTTGATGGAGCTATACAATGACCTACATAAATAGAAATTATTCTCCTCTAATTCATGAGTTTGCTAGCAAGGAATGACACTTTTTCATGCTTTCTAGTCTATAAAAGTCCTACACACATTCCACTCTTTAAAATAAGGCATGCTTTCCTTAACTTTTATATTTTTCCTCCACAAAAATGTTAACATCATCTTTAACTTTATAGGTATCATGAAAAAACTCTGAAGAAATACTCTTGCAAAATTAGTCATGGAAGGACTTCTAAAGATTTTTTTTCTCTGCTATTCTTATAAAGCAGCCATTCTCAAACTGTGGGTTGCAACCCCATTTTAATGGGGTTGTCAGGGCTGGCGTAAGACTTGCTGGGCCCCAGGGCCAAAGCCCAAGACCCACCGCCCAGGGATGGAGTCAAAGCCTGAGGGCTTCAGCCCTGAGTGGCGAGACTCAGGTTACAGGCCTTCCACCTTAGGCTGAAGCCCTTGGGCTTCAGCTTTCCTCCCACCCCCAGCTCGGGGCAGGAGAGTTCAGGCTTTGGTCCCCCCCTCCTGGGGTTGTGTAGTAATTTTCATTGTCAGAAGGGGGTCACAATGTAATGAAGTTTGAGAACCTGTTATACAGTATATTTAGCTCTACAGAAGACAGAAGAATGACTACAATTCAGTCATATAGTATAATAGCGAGTGATGTACAACGCTCTCAAGTACGCAGAGAAATTTCACAATCCTTTCACGTTGCACATCTTTTGTTCTGATTGCTTAATGGCATGAAACAACAACAACAGACTACAATAGTCTGAAGAACCAATGCCAATTTAAACAGGGTGTGCAAAGTATGAAAACTGCAATCCTGGTTCAAAATATTCTTAAGAAGGATGAAGAAAGAGGATATTTGCACCTAATTATTGTTCTCGATCAACAATATATTGCCCTATTGATGAGGAGAACAAACTTACATTTTGTTACTGAGGCCTAAGTGACCCACTTGAAACTGTTATTGAGAAAAGGTTACTTATTTAATGATTCCAATAAGATTTGCTTATATACAGTTTTGTTTGCTTCTGTCCTTAGCAGCCTTTATCCACTCTTGTCATAAACATAAAGGGAAGGGTAACCACCTTTCTGTATACAGAACTATAAAATCCCTCCTGACCAGAGACAAAACCCTTTCACCTGTAAAGGGTTAAGAAGCTAGGATAACCTCACTGGCACCTGACCAAAATGACCAATAAGGAGACAAGTTACTTTCAAAGCTGGAGGGGGGGAACAAAGGGTCCGTCTGTCTGTCTGTGTGAGGCTTTTGCTGGGACCAGGTCAGGAATGCTCTTCAGAACTTCTGTTAAATTAGTAAGTAATCGAGCTAGAAATGCGTGAGATTTTCTTTTGTTTAATGGCTGGTAAAATAGCTGTGCTGAATGGAATGTATATTCCTGGTTTTGTGTCTTTTTGTAACTTAAGGTTTTGCCTAGAGGGATTCTCTATGTTTTGAATCTGATTACTCTGTAAGGTATTTACCATCCTGATTTTACAGAGGTGATTCTTTTACCTTTTCTTTAATTAAAATTCTTCTTTTAAGAACCTGATTGCTTTTTCCTTGTTCTTAAGATCCAAGGGTTTGGGTCTGTGTTCACCTGTACAAATTGGTGAGGATTTTTATCAAGCCTTCCCCAGGAAAGGGGGTGTAGGGCTTGGGGGGATATTTGGAGGGGGGGGGAAAGACGTTTCCAAGTGGGCTCTTTCCCTGTTCTTTGTTTAACACGCTTGGTGGTGGCAGCATAGGGTTCAAGGACAAGGCAAAGTCTGTACCTTGGGGAAGTTTTTAACCTAAGCTGGTCAAAATAAGCTTAGGGGGTCTTTCATGCAGGTCCCCACATCTGTACCCTAGTTCAGAGTGGGGAAGGAACCTTGACAACTCTTAACACTTTCAGTTACACCCTCATTTCCATGGGTACATGCATACACACACAAATGCACATGCTAGTTGTTCCAGCATTCTCTTCAAATGTTTACAGCTACAACATAGGTTCCTTTTATGTACAACCTAGCTAGTCTCTCTGTATATCACTATGATATGACAATATCCCCTTCACACACCTCTTAGCCACCCAATATTTTCTCCAGTCTTCTATAACACTACTACATAGAGCATACTCAAACATAACATGGCCCCAATCCTGTATTAAGCTTGGGCAGGAGGACCCTTGCCCCCATGTGCAGCTCATTGTAGGATCAAGGCCTAGAAAGTGGCCTCCAACCTTTTTAAGCACAAGATCACTTTTTGAATTTAAGTGCAACCCAGGATCTACCCCTTCCCTTCCCTGAGGCAGGGGGTTGGTGTGCAGGAGGGGGTGTGGACTCTGGGCTGAGGCCAACGGGTTCAGAGTGGGGGGGACGACTCTGGGCTGAGCCAGGGACAGGGAGTTGGGGTGTAGGAGGTAGTGAGGGGTGCAAGCTCTGGGAGGGAGTTTGGATGCACGAGGAGTCTCTAGGATGGGACAGAGGGTTGGGGTGTGCAAGAGGGGTTGGGGTGTAGGCTCCAGGAGGGGGCTGGGGCAGGGGGTTGTGGTATGGAAGGGGTGCAGGCTCCCACTGGGCGGCACTTACCTTGGGCAGCGGCACAGCAGGGCTAAGGCAAGTTCCCTGCCTGCCCCAGCCCCGCACCACTCCCAGAAGCCGCTGGCATGTCCCTGCAGCCCCTGGGGAAAGGGGGGCACGTGGCTCTGGGCGCTGCCCCTCCCTACAGGTCAATGGGAGCTACAGAGGCAGTGCCTACAGGCGGGAGCAGCACACGGAGACCCCCTCCTCCCCACGGAGGGATGTGCCAGCCAATTCAGGAGCAGAGTGGGGCCAGGGCAGGCCGGGAGCCTGCCTTAGCCCTGCTGCCACACTGGACTTTTAGCAGCCGGAGACTGCTATTGACTGGCAGAGGCTCTGCGATCAACCAGTCAATCGCGATCTACTGGTTGGTGACTACTGGCCTAGAACTTTCCAAGATCGCTTTGCTGCTGTTAGTAGTAGTAGTAGAGAAAAGAAAAATACTCTGTAATATATTTCCCCATATCTTTCATAAACACTGGCTTTCCTAAAATCAATCAGCACTCAGGGGAAAACACAATTTGCAGATAAATCTTTTCTAACATGGCACTGGCTCCTTTAACTATTTTCTTAATCTGTGACACATTTTAAAAAATTCATTCATATAACACTATCTCATGTAGGCCAACACAAACTGCCTCCTGTATTGCATCATTTAATGCAACATCTCATGTAAACAGGCAAGACTAGGAAGAGCTGACTCAATGCAATGGCAGTCAGGCCAGGTGAAGGAAGAGTAGAACAAAAGAGAATGGCAGGCGGCATTCTCAAACTCAAAACAATATTTAAAAAAGAAAAGAGAGAATTCAAAGTTTCAGCAACAAAACAAAAAACAGGAGAAAATGGTAGAAGTAGGGGGGAAAATGCGATGTCTTTCTTAGTATACTTGCAATGGAGGAAACCCAACTCAGGCCGAGATGGCAGACACCAAGACTTAGGGTCTTAGGCCCAGAAAGAAAATTCAGTGGATGTTAGAAGCCTAAATACCTTTATGGATCTGGGCCCTAATCCTGAAAAATGATCCACACACGTAGATCTGTGTGTCTATATTTGTTTCAGTGGTACTCTACACAGATAGAAGGAATCAAGAGAGCTCCACCCAGGTGGATCAGACACACTCATACATGCATGCATACAAAGTACCCAGAGAGTTTGTTTGTTCTTTTAAAGAAATGATGTAACACACATAAAGCTTACTCAAAGGAAGGGACCCATCCTAGACGCAAGCCATAAAAATGTGTAGTAATACATGCCTGGAGAGTCAAATTGTAGGAATATAATCATTGGGAAATACAACTTAAAATAGTTTTATTTCCCAACATTCCTGATGTTTGTGGTGCACACTGAGGCAGGGAGTAGCTAGCATTTTGAAATGTACTCATACACTTGCTGATCTGTTGCTCTCAATCTACATTCTATATCCATAAACTCCCAAGGCCGGCATGCGAGATGCTAAGCAATGAGCAAAAGGCTGAGTGTCATCAACTTCCACTGTCTTCAGTTGTAGATGCTGAGAATTTCTCAGGACAAGGTTCCATGTGATTACCAACCAGTGTGGCCAACTTTTTCAGTTTTTGTTGTTGTTGCTCAAAGCCCTAGCTCTTGGATTCATGATTATGTGTGACTCAGTTTTTGCCTTTAAAAAGTAAGTTTCTAGCCCTCATGATTGCAGAGAAAAGCTTGAAAATATGACCTGAGGTCACCTGAAAGGCTAAAAATTTAAAAATTAAAGAGTCCAAGATTAAATTATTTCTTTAAAATCTCATAATTTTTAAGCCAAACTAATGATTTTTTTGAGGCCTGACCTGTGATTTTTGTAATGCTTGGGTTTGGAAATACTGCTAACATTGTAGATGCAATTATATGCTGAGCCCTTGCAGTGCATTAAAAGGCCTGATCAGTGCTATCCCACAAGAAATATTGCCTTCAGACTGGACAGAAGGACCTGTGGGATCAAGTTCCCATACTGAGAGAGAACCTGAATGGAGCAGGCAGACAGGGTATATCTACACCAGGGGTTCTCACCAGGTTGGGACCCCTGGGGGGGGGGGGGGAGAGGCGAGTTATCAACCTCCACCCCAAACCCTGCTTGCCTCCAGCATTTATAATGGTGTTTAACCTAATGGGGCGGGGGGGGGTCGCACTCAGAGGCTTGCAATGTGAAAGGGGTCACCAGTAAAAAAAAGTTTTAGACCTACTGGGCTACACAGCAGTTTGCAGCCACCCTCTCGGCCTCATCAACAGACTTCGGCTAGCAGGAATCAGGCCTAATGCTCTACAAAGAGCTGTACACAGCCAGCGCTTTGAAGTTGTGGCTTGGGCTGGAGATGGGGCTCTGAAACCCAGCGGACAGAGACTTCAGAGCTGGAGCCCAGCCCACACCAAAAGTACTAGCTGTAACACAGCTATTTTGAGAGACCTGGCACCCTGACTGGGAGGCTGGCTCCAGAACGCTGTGTAGACACACCCGCAAAGGCCGAGTAGCAGGCAGCACTCAGCTGATCCTCGCTGGCCAGCTGCCTTCCAGGGTTGGCTGACTTCATGGGGGTGGAAATCAAGGACTGAGGTGTGGTGGTTTCAGAGTAGCAGCCCTGTTAGTCTGTTGTATTCGCAAAAAGAAAAAGGAGGACTTGTGGCACCTTAGAGACTAACCAATTTATTTGAGCATAAGCTGTAGCTCACGAAAGCTCATGCTCTAATAAATCTGTTCGTCTCTAAGGTGCCACAAGTCCTCCTTTTCTTTCCGAGGTGTGGAGGGGATTGACAAGCCTCCAGCGGGGCTGGTCGGGCGGGACGGTGGTGGAGGGAGGGAAGGCTGGCTCCCGCCAGGCAGAGCGGAGAGGAAGTTTCCAAGGAGAGGGGCTGCATTCACCCTGAATCCTGCCCCGAGGGAATGAATTCTGCACCCCCGGCCCCGTGCCCACCTGCCTGTGGCCACGTCCCCAACGCGGCTGGGGCACATGGGGGGGGGGGGAGCAGAGCGGGAACGCAGCCCCCAGCCCCAAGGGGACGCGCCGCACGTGGGAAGGCCACCGGCGGCCTCTCTCCCAGGCTCGGTCCCTAGTCCACAGGCCTGGGCCCGGCTCCCCGCAGCGGGGCGGGAACCGCTTCCTCCGCCCCCTGCCGCCGCTTCAGCCCGCCCCGCCGCGCCCCTCCGCTCCCGCCAGCTCCACCACGTGAGCTGACTGCCGCGGGGCCCCGCTCTCCGCCCGGCTGCTCGCAGAGAGGCGCGGAGCTGGGGCGGGCGCAGCCGGTCAGCGTCAGGCAGCAGCAGCAGCGCTCGGCCCTCGCCTCCTGCCCTGGGGGCTGCCTAGGGCTAGGCACGGGGCAGACCCCCTCCCCCCTTTCCCTCCCAGGACCATGAGACGCTCCGCGGGGGCTGCCAGCCTTTTGCACGCCGCGGCGCTGCTGCTCGCCGCCTCCTGTCTCGCCGCGCTCGGTAAGTCAGAGCCGTGGGTAACGGTGCGCCCAGGAGGGGCTTTGCCCTGCGGGCCGCCGCCGTGCCCCGAGTGGGACCCGAACCGCCCCCTGCTCGGCCCCGACGGCTGCTCCCCTCCCACGTGGGTGAAGGGCCCCTGGCAGAGCAAATCACCGGGGAGACCTAGCGGTCTGGCGAGTGCCCCTTGGAGGGGCTGCCCGGACATTGGAAGTGGCCTTAGCTCACCTAGCTCAGTGTTCCTCAGCCTTTTCAGAAAGCAGGGACCGGCTTGCTGCCTTCCTAAACTGTGTCCGAGAGATGCCAAGGACCGGTTGCTCAGAAACCTAGCCCTTCGTCCTGGCACAGCTGCCTCGCCGCTGTTCGGGTATCGCTGTACTGAGGTCCCAGTTAAAACGGTCTTGTAATTCCGAAGCCTGGGATAGCCTGGAGAGATGTAAATCCAGCTTTCATTAGAGTCCCGGGAGCCTCTGGTCATGCAGGCTTATAAAAGCATGTTTTCATACCACACGGATACTAATGGGCTGTTAGTCTCTAACTAGAGCAGTCATCATCTTTGTTTTGCACACTGGGGCTTTTTAAGATAAGGGATCAAATACAGGTATAGCAGAAGTGCGTTGTGCCTTTCAAAGACACTTGCAAAAGATGCTTTTCACCATTCTAGGATGATCTAATCTAAGGCGTAGATGGCTACTTTATGTCAAAATCACACTTTGCAATCAGTATTACAGTTTTACAGTGTGCAGAAAGATTTATGATCTGCATTTACTGAGTGATGGTATCATATTTATTGGCTCAGTTGTGCACATCTTATCCACTCTGTAAGTGATGACATGCTAAGCTATGTCCAAATAGAAGTTTTACTCCCTTAGGGAGGGAGGGAATGGACCAGGTTTGCCTTTACCCTCAGGCAATGGCCACTTCAGATGGATTAGCTAAAGTACAAAAAGAAAAGGAGTACTTGTGGCACCTTAGAGACTAACCAATTTATTTGAGCATAAGCTTTCGTGAACTACAGCTCACTTCATCGGAATGCATCCGATGAAGTGAGCTGTAGCTCACGAAAGCTTATGCTCAAATAAATTGAGCTTATGCTCTCAATCCATAACTCTGATTCCTCTAAAGGAGACCTCCAACAAAACGGGAGACAAGATTTGACATTTTTGATACTGCTAAAGTGAAAAAACAAGTGGAACCCCTTCCCTTTCTTTCCTTAAAAAAAATTCCCATAAACCTTCTTGTATATTGCAAGAAAGCAGAAAAGGAAACAACTCCCCTAGATTTTGTTTTCTTGTTCAGCTTTGAATTCCACTATCCCCTTTTCCCTTCAACAAAGAAAAATACTAATTTATGTGGACACAAAATAGGGAGAGAAGATACTCATATAGGAGATCAGTACAATCAAAACCATAGCTGACAGAAGCAACTGGAACAATGGAACAAGGTGCCTAGATCAAGGTCCTTCTAGTGAACTATCCTAGGGGCCTACACTAGATGTCAGAGAAGGGAGAGGAGGGAGCCATAATATTCCTGGCTGGTTGTGTAGTATAGTGTCATAAATTTGGGGAGGGAGGAAATAGTTTTCCCGATCTCAGCTGAAGATCAGCAAATGCCCTAAGGCGGTGCTACATTTATGGCAAGACTGGTATCTGCTGCTCTTTCTGCAGTTGTGGGATTACTCTTCTATGTAAGGAAGGGCCCTTTTTTGTCTTGCACTGGTCTGGTGCTTATAATAATGTTTCCTTCAAGTGGCTGATCCCTGCAAGTATACAGATTGCTGCCGTCTCACATCAGATGAGTTCTTTAACTCAAGTTGTGAAAGCACCAGATTCAGTCCACACTGATAATAACCCTCTGAAAACACTTACCATAAGGATGGCTGTAAAAAGCTAGACAGATAGAATCCCAGAAAATTACTTTCAAGGAGTCCCACACAAACACAACAATTTTGTTTAAATAGGTAACCAAAATAATCCGCAAAAAAGCATCCTGACATCAGAAACTAAAGTGAAATATCACTTGGTCTAGCAATCCTGAATTGTTTCTCGTCTTACAGATACACAGTCAGTTAAAAAAAACAAACCAAAAAAAAAAACCGAGGAGTACTTGTGGCACCTTAGAGACTAACTAACAAATTTATTTGAGCATAAAACTTATGCTCAAATAAATTTGTTAGTCTCTAAGGTGCCACAAGTACTCCTCAGTGTGGTTTGTTTTGTTTTGTTTTGTTTTGCTGATACAGACTAACATGGCTACCACTCTGAAACAGTTAGTAAAAGTTTTTACACTGAGTTTACTTTGGTGAAACTGCAATGAAAAATAGAATTAAAAAAGCAGGTGGAGGAATATGACAGGCTTTCAAGTCTCCATTTCAGTAGAAAACAACTCTCCCTTGGATAAAAAAATGCTCTTCTGAAGGAACATATGCCGTATCCTGTCTATTGTCTTTTTTTAATGCATTATGACCCTGTCATACAATGAAACACTGCAGGAGGTTCTGTTTTACCTAAGGAACAGCATGATTTGTCTTTGTAAACCAATATAAAACCCTGGTAAGCAAGCTGACTGGCAAATATTGGTTAAATGTTGAAAGAAAATAGTTCTGTTTTTATTATCTGTATTTTCCATGAACTGTAAAGTAGCATTTTCTTTTTTGAGAAATGTGATATTTATGAGCTGTGCTTAACTGACTGTGTAAAAAAAATAAGCTATTAGCGCCTGATCCAAAGACATTGGAAAGATTCAGATGACTTCAGTGGGCTTTGGATCAGGCCGTTACTATGATATAGTGATGAAATTACAAGTTCTATTCCAAGACGAGTAACATAAAGGAACACTGTCAATGTAAAGACTTTTTTTTATATTAGGTAATTTTAAAACATTGTCAGTTGCTAATAGAGTACCCCTTAAATATTATGTTCTGACTTTTTAAAAATCTAAATTCTGTTCAAAAATGTTGTGCGGGTTTTTCTGCTTTCCTGTTGATGTTGGTCTATTTCAGAAAGGATGAAAATGATTCACTAGTTGACAGTACACTGGAAAGTGTGAAACTGACAGTACTCAAAATGCTGTCAAATACACAAAGTAAATGGGCCATGAGAAAATAGAGAGAAATAGGTTTTCACACAGAATTGTGATTTCAAGTTGATCGTGTTTTTTTAATCTGCTACTAAGTTATGAATATGCGTCAAATATTTAAGGGGAAAATTTTATTAGAAAATTATGGTTTAAAAATAAAAATAAATCAATTTATGAATGTGTAAAATCCCAGAGATTCAGAGTTATGGTTGCATTTAAAAATAAAAAAGTGGAAATGCAGAGTTAAGTTATATCAGACAAAATTCTGCTCTGTGTTTGAGTCCTCATCCGCCCTACATCCAAAGATAGATAACTGAACATTGACACATTATAAACGTTCAACATTGGCAAAACCAGACACATACCCCTACTGTACAATGCTATGCTTGACATATGCACATGTGCACTTGCTTGTGAGTTGCTGGTACCAAGCCCTGTGATTGCTCCTGTGATCATGGATTCTCAACTTGGGAGCTTAGGGCCCCAGAGTGGTCACAGCCACCTTCCCTTTCTTTATCTCTAGATGGGAGTGAGAAAGAGTGTCCCTCTCTCCAATGTTTTTATACCTAAGAGTGGCCATACTGAGTCAGACCAATGGTCCATCTAGCCCAGTATCTTGTCTTCTGAAAGTGGCTAGTGCCAGGTGCTTCAGAGGGAATGAACACAGCAGTGCAATTACCTCGTGATCCATCCCCTGTTATCCACTCCCAGCTTCTGGCAAACAGAGGCTAGGGACACCCAGAGCATGGGGTTGCACCCCTGACCATCTTGACTAAAAGCCATTCATGGACCTATCCTCCATGAACTTGTCTATTTCTTTTTTGAACACTGTTATAGTTTTGGCCTTCACAACATTCCCTGGCAACAAGTTGCACAGGTTGACTGTGTTTGTGTGAAGAAGTACTTCCTTTAGTTTGTTTTAAACCTGTTGCCTATTAATTTCATTGGGTGTCCTCTGGTTCTTGTGTTAGGTGAAGGAGTGAATAACACTTCATTACTCACTTTCTCCACACCAGTCAAGATTTTATAGACTTCTTTCATATTCCCCCTTAGTCGTCTTTTTTCCAAGCTGAAAAGTCCCAGTCTTTTAAATCTTTTTTCATACAGAAGCTGTTCCGTTCCCCTAATCATTTTTGTTGTCCTTCTTTGTACTTTTTCCAATTCTAATATATCTTTTTTCTGTTGTAACATGGTGTCACAGTATCAGAAATTGTTCTGGTTAAACTTTGGAGTACCAGGGTCCTTGCATTCTGAGTTATGTTGGTAGAAGTTGAGTGACTCAGGGCTGAATCTAGCCTATTTTGTCATTGTCTCCTACCAGTTGCTTCAGTTTTGGTAAAGTTAGATTGGGATTCTGATGAAAACTAACTTCATCCTCACTAGCCATAATATGAGATTATATATAGCACCAGCTCTATGCAACACTTGGATTACTCCTACAGACTCATGTCCTGATCCTGCAAACGCTTCCACATATGCTTAACTTTAAGCGCAGGAGTAATCCTTCAGTCATTATTTCAATCATAACTTCAATCACAAAGTGCTGGTGAGTGATCTGCAGAGGAAAAGAGTCTATTATAGCCCCAACTGCAGAGCTTTAGCACACTCTCAGTTTGAGTGGCCATCACAGTTTAGGATCAGGGCCTTCTTTAATATGCAGAATAAAACACATTGTAAATTTTTCTCCTCTTCGTTTTATGCAAGTGACAGAACTGTGCATATCTCAGACATTTTTGGCCCAGTGAAGCAATTCTGTTGCATTTTGTCTGTCTGTCTACCAGAGCCTGTGGTACAGTAGAACCTCAGAGTTGCAAACACCTAAGTAATGGAGGTTGTTCATAACTCAGAAATGTTTGTAACTCTGAAAAAATGGTATGGTTATTCTTTCAAAAGTTTAAAATTGAACATTGACTTAATGCGGCTTTGAAACTTTACTATGCAGAAGAAAAATGCTGCTTTTAACTGTCTTAATTTAAAAGAAACAAGCACAGAAACTGTTTCCTTACCTGTCAAATCTTTTTTTAAACTTTTCCTTTATTTTTTAGTAGTTTATGTTTAACACAGTACTGTACTGTACTTGCTGTGTGCTGTTGTGTACTTCTGGTTCCCAATGAGGCGTGTGGTTGATTGCTTGGTCAGTTCGAAACTCTGGTGTTGTAACTCGAAGATTCTACTGTATAAGGGAGGAATGTTGGGGTTACAGAGAGTCCCTGAAATAGAGGGGGATGGCAGGTTGAGATACAGGGAGGTTGTGGCGGGGATGGAAGAATGCAAGGAGCCAGGTGTGTGCTGTGAGCTTAGCCTACAGAAGCAACAAAGTGCACAACCCTCTAGTTATGCATGAAGGTTTAACACACATGAAGGTTTCCACTTTCTATATATACGCTATCACACTCAATTTCATCGATACACTCATAGAAATAGCCATTGGAAATTACTCGGAGAGCCTTTCCACATAAAATTGGAACAACTGACTGATTCTCTGTGTATGAAAGTTTTTGTTTCTGGTCTATCCAAGTTAGCTTGTGTCAGAGATTTGAAACTGCATGTGGTATAGACTACAAGTGTTTTCAGGAGATGGGAATAAATCATCGTGACAGACACCATCTTAGATCCCCACAGGAAACATTCTTTCGTTCAGGCTAGGCCAGCTTGATGCAGCAGATCCACTTCAGCAGAGCAGACCACAAACAGTCATGTTTCAAGATATATCTACAGATGACACTAGCAAAGGGAAACAGCAGAGTGACTGATAAAATAGCTGGTAGATCAGATAATGAATACACTTTTAATAGAATTAAAAGTAGGTCATTCAAAAAGCAGATGATTGAACTTGCATATAAAATGTCATCACTAGAACTTATAAATTGTGGTTATTACATTAGCAGAGATACAACTATTGCAATAAATTAACTTTTAACAGAATTAAAATCCATTCTTTGGACTGTCAGGGAAACTGAAGCTTGACCCTGCTGGCCTCTCTCAGACAAACTCCCCACCCCCTTACACTCTGAGTAAGAACTTCAGGATTGGGTCCTTTCTAGGGGAAAAAAATTTAACTCTGCTCCTATGCTGCTGTTCACGTAACCAGTCTGGGAAATTTCACTGTTGTTGTAAATAAGTATTCTACCCACTACATCAGTCCCATCATAATATCAAAGTGCCTTGCTACACGGCACTTTGAATGGGTACCTTAGGTTTAAAATACAGTTGGAACTAGTTCACCTCACTGATTTGCAAGCCTGATCATTCTGAGATCTTTACTTGGAAGTAAGAATGGAGATTTCATTATTACTAAGCCTGTATTGTATTTCTGAAGTGGATTACAGGACATTGATGTATATTTTATGGTGTATTGTCACATATAATCAGAACTAAACTATCCTTGTCAGAGTAATAAACGGTATGTTTTGCCATGCAGGATCACTGATCTCCTCAATTGTCCTTGTTTTCTTGCTAAGTCACAAAAATCAGTAACCACCAGAAGTCTCCTAATCACTTGTGCAAATTTAGCATTTTCTATTGTGTGCATGTTTGTTTTCTCTTAACAGTTGTATGTAGCCCATGTGCTAGCACTAGGCTGACCCTGCTGCAGAGAGGAGGCTCAGAAAAGTTAAAACGAATCAATGAAAGCTGTGAAGTTAAAGTGAATTAAACTCTTGTGTGGGTGCTCTGATTCAGAAATGGTTTTAGCTCGCTATAGCTTAATCCTCTTTAGGATTTAATTTATGCTCATTAACTTCACAGCTCTAGTTGATTTGTCTTAACTTTCCTGAGTAGTTGGTTTCTTAACTTTGACGGAATTAGTCATTGAACAGAACTGGTTAAATAAACTGAAATGAAGAAAATATTCTCTCTGCGCTTGTAGACGGGGCTAATGCAGTCAAAAGCTGGTTTAGCACATCAACAGATCCTGGTTTCAGGTGCTTAGCCAGTGACTTCCACCAATTCAGTGGTCTGACTTCCTTTAAAACTTGGCAGCAAAAGTGTACAGTATATTCCCAATTATCTGAGTCGCATGGGGAACATGGGTTTCATTTGACTAACTGGGAGTTTAGATAATTGAGAGAGCAGGAGCCATGCTGCCGCCAGGGACTCATTGTCCTGCTCCTCCTCGCAATCCTGGATAGGGGTCTCTGCTCTATTATCCGAACACCCATGTTATCTGTATCCCTTCCTGGTCCCCCAGCATGAGAGACATGCTATAGAGACATGCTATATGTCTCTCATGCTGGGGGACCAGGAAGGGGTTCAGATAATGCAGAGGTTTGGATAATAGGGTTCTGGATAAACAGAAGTGTACTGTGCTGCTTAATATTCTTTTTTATTTAATTAAATAATTTGAATAGATTGTAATAAATGTAACCCTTAACATAAGTTGTTAACTTGAAGATAATTTTAAATAAATATTTTTTTAAATAAACCTATATTTAATTTAAATTTAAAAAATCCAAATTAAATAACATTCTTCGCTTGCTTGTTTTTTTTGTGTTTGTTTCTAGAGCATTGATTTTTATCCATCCTAATGGGTGGTATATGTGCAGCACCACTCCACACAGCATTTTGACTCAGAGGCACACTCCAAAATCAGTTCCTCCCCTATTTCCTTGCTGCTGTAACTTGTTACTGGCCAACAAGGAGGTTGTGTAGCCAAGGCTTTGCCCTTTTTCTTGCTCTTCCCAACCACTTCCTTCCCAGCTACTCTAGTTACAGCGGCTCTCCCAGGTCCCCGTTCCAGGCAGGCCACATAGGGTGGTGTTGGTGATTCTCACTCCCACGCATGGGCGTGTAACCCATGTCAGAACATAGTACCAAGGTGGCACAGGTTAATCACTCAGAAGTCAAGAAACTCCACAAGTGAGCATGCATGCTCACCCATTCCTCGGGCCCCCAGTACAGGGCCTGTGATAGTGAGGGGTGGCTTCACTAGTGTCAGTGGAATTGCACAAGTGTAAAATCATTGTAGCCAAAAGAAGAATCAGGCCCTGTATGTTTAATTATTAATGATCACACACTATTTCTCAAATGCAGTAGGCTAGACAGTACAGTACAGTAATTAATATCACTTTTCTGAGTATTAGATACCCGTGTCGCATTTCTGTAGCATTGTTTATTGCTCTATATGTGCCAAACAGGATGCCTGGAAGTCAGTCTTATAAAAATTACACAGCAAACTGTGTGTGCATGTGTGCTTGCTTATGTGTAATTTGCTTAATCTGTTTTTAAACCTTAACACACTAATTGCCTGTGTGCAGCTGTTACGGAATCACTTAGAAGAGAGAGGTTTAGAGCAGAGATTCCAAACCTTAGGAACATCAGGACCGTTTAAGGGGGATATGCTTGGTTCTTTGTCCTGCTCCTGCCACCTCTAGCCCTCCCTCCCCCCAGGCAGCTCTTTACAGTATTCTCTCTCACTGCAATCATTATGGAAGGAGGTGGAGGGCAGTGGTTATGTAGCACCAGCAACATGAGAGAAGAGAGAAAGAACATGTGGTAGCCACAGCTTCAGAGATCCTTAAATGAGGAGAGGGACACAGCTCAAAACTGGTGGCGGGAAAGAGAGGGAAGGAACAGCCCCAAACATAGGTGGGGAGTAACAGCCCCATTAAGACATAAGGACTGGAGAGGGGACACACCAAAATGGGAGCTGGAGGGACCACGGGAAAGAGCATGTAGAGAGCGGGAGACCTGAAAAGACAGAAGGGATAAACAGAGAGAGTTGGGAGAGAGGAAGTGAAAAACTGAAAGAATAGGACTGTCTTTTTGTTCTGTGTTTGTATAGCGCCTAGCACAGTGGGCTCCTAGATGCTACAGTAATACAAACAATAAATAAATTTTAAAAATGGGACTAAGAAAGTAAGGAGAAAATGGAGACGTAAGGCCAAATCTGCATCAGAAAAGGTTTGCACCGCTACCACAGCAAACCTTTCCAATGTAGACGAAGCTTCTGATGGCCAAAAAGTGATAAACTACTGTATACCAGTTCTCTGAGCAAAATAAACCCTACTTGCAAAAATACTTTTATGCCAGTATCACTGTTTACACTAGGGCTTTTGCCAATATAGAAGTTTCATTAGAAATTGCACCCCTAACTGACATTACTATCTTGACTGTAGACTTTGCCTAAATCAAATGCAGGAGAGGAGAGAATGTGATGGGGGCCATGAGAGAAAATAAAACCAAAATATTCAGAACCAAAACTAGAAAAAAAAACAAAACAGGGAAAAATCCAAAATGCAAAAATGTAAACCCAGGCAGTCAGAACGTGGCCACATGCAGCAGCTGTGACAGAGCATGAAGTGAAGGGGGAAAGGGAGAAAAAAGAGGCAATTAGTGAAAAGGCAGGTGAGCAGGACTCCAACCCATGAAGGACAGGGATCACTGGACTTAAGGCAAGTGGCCCTGATCCTGCTGGAAGGGAAATCAATGGCAAAATTGCAATAGGACAAGAGCCACCCTTTGTGTGACTGTGCTTTCTGCCCTGACCCCAGTCGTGGCCTGCAGTTGGATGTCATGAAGAAAAGATGTGCATGCCCTTGGGACTTGCTCATTCAATTGCAGTACATTATGGTTGCGCAAAAGTGGCTTGTTCTTAATGCTAGAAGAGTTCATTCTTTCACTATTTTCTTTTTTCTTTGAAGGGACTACAAATACATCCATTCCAACCACAATCGCACAATCCACTTCAAATACTTCAGCATGTGGTAAGTGTCTGATAACCCTTTTCCTGCTGGTACTATATAGGCAAGCACCAAAAATGCCCAAACAGAAAATTAGACAACACTCCATAGACCGCGATTGAAACAGTGCATTTTATGGGGGTATTAACATTTTTGCAATGGGATGGCACAACTAAGAGACCTCCCAAGATAGATTTTTATTTTATTGGTAAAATTAAAGGTGACACCATTCTAGGTAACTTGCTGGCCACAAGCCATGAGCTCCCCAATGCCATAGGAAGAGAAGAATCAAGAAAACAAAATCTAAAGCTCCTTGATTAATTTTCTTCTTGGTCGTTCTGAACTTTAGCAAACACACTCCATTTTAGTGCAGTAGAACAGTGAATAGGCTGTCTTGCAAGCAGTGGATATTTGTTTGAATTTTCCTACTCTGTAGTAGCCTGTGAATGTAACCAACAGGTGGGAATCCACGTGTCATGGGGCAGGGAAAGAGAGAGAAATTTCTGTTAGGATGAGGCTCCAGGGTAGATGCGCCATGGAAACGTGCGCTGTCTCCATGGAGCCTATATCACAAAACACTGCAGTTCAAACAAGATATTGGCAGTAGGAGCGAGCAACTCTGTTAAAGATATACCACCAACTTCCGTATCCCATTCCTTGGGGAAAGAGCCTTCATACTTGGAGGCCCCCAAATCCTTATTTATAATACAAGTTATTCAGACTTTAATGCTTTATCATTAGAGGGAGCAAGAGGCTTCATATTGCCAGGTGTATTATGGTAAAATAAGTCAATGTGTATAATTAATGGGTGGGAGCTGTAGACATAGAACCTTATACAGACTAACACGGCTACTACTCTGAAACTTGTAAAACTATGCTTCCCTACCCTAGACCCCTGCCCCATCCTTAGCAGAGCTGAAGGTATGAATTTTCTATGCAATTTTTAATCTGCTACTAAAACAAATTATCCATCTCATTTGATCTGCAACATTCCAGCCTTGGGTTGTTGAAACGTGACATTATTAAAAGAGAACAAATCATGGCAAGAGAACTGAGAAACTCAAAAGTCGTTTCTTGTGGGAGCTTGGCACAGACATGTTTCACCATGTCAGTAAAAGGTTGGTTGAAAGCTAGCACATCATACCACTTTCCACTGTGTGTTGAAGAAGCATTAGAAAATAATCTGTTGTCATGGCCCTCTGAAATTTTACACTTGAAAGAGGGAAGAGAAGGAAGTCTAGTTTCTTCTACTCTGTCTATTTTTGTCACTTATTATTTGCTTTAATATCACAAGTAGATTACTACTTATTTATTATTTGGATTGTGGTAGCAGGTAGGGGCCTCAGTCATGGACCAGGACCCCTTTGCAAGCTAGGTGCTGTACCAACATGGAAGAAAAAAACAGTCTCTGCCTCAAGGAGCTCTGTAAATCAAGGAGTTGTTATATCTTTGTTAAGAGCTACTTCTAAATCAGTTAATAAGTTCCAAGTACTCCTATTTCTGTGGATCTTGGTGATTACCAAGTAGCCCTGAGACCTGGAGCAATCAGGGAGGTGAGCAGTGGGCTGTGAACATTCTCACTTGGCTCATTACTAGAAATTCCTGTTGGGTCTTGAATATTGTCCTGAAGAATGTGGTGATTCATACAGATAAAACTCCATCTGCACTCTCCATAGCTGTTAGCATTTTGACTTAGGGATTCAGTAGTGGGTACAAAAAAAGGGAGAACAGAACATAATTTTACCAAAGCCTGGTAGCCTTGGGTAGTGGTGGAAATGGTGCATGTTCTAATTTCATTGTTTGCAGAATCCCTACTCAGGCATGCAAGCATAGGCATGAATGAAAGAGGAAACAGAGAGATTAGTATCTTACAGGTATCCTGTCTGCAACAGCTTGACATCACATATGAAACCATTGTCAAATGTGGATTGTGTTCACACTCTAGATGGTTCTTAAATCCAGGTTTCCTGTAGAGGTACTAGCTTTATTATTATTTGTATTGTGGTAGCAAGTAAAGTAAAGGCCAAAGTCCTATTGTGCTAGGCACTGTACAAACCTAACAAAAAGACCATTTCTGCTCAAACAGTTTACAATCTAGGTAAGCTTTAAGAGCATGTCTCCACTTACCAGAGGATCGATGCATGACTGGGGGTCGATTTATCTGGTCTAGTGAAGACGCACTAAATCAATTGCTGATCACTCTCCCGTCAACTCTGGTACTCCACCGGAATGAGAAACATAAGGTAAATCGTCAGGAGAGTTTCTCCCATCAACCCAGCACAGTGTAGATGCCGCAAAAGGTTGACCTAATCTACATCAACTCCAGCTATGTTATTCACGTAGCTGGAGTTGCGTAACTTAGGTCAGCTGAGCCTTGTAGTGTAGACCTGCCCTAACACACACACACACACACCCTGTTTGAAACAGATTCGTAGATTTTAAGGACAGAAGGGACCACTGTCATCCTCTGGTCTGACCTCCTGCATAACAGAACTTCCCTGAATTAATTAGTGATTCAACTCCAAATCTTGTCATTTAGTTTTTCGTTAGAATAAGTTTTTTACAGTGTTGAAAAATTTTTCTACTTGCTAGCAGTGAATAGAAGAATCCTGTTTCCTTGAGAGAAAATAGGACTAGTTTTATTTTAAGAGGCAATCACAGTGATAATTATTAAACATGTCATACTGTGGTGCTTAAAATTATGGATGCATCTGGATGTATCACTAGATCTTTACACACTTGTGGTGAGTCGGAATATGCACTAAAAATTAGTATTCAGACTTGATACCTTCTTTATTCACCCTAAATATTTGACTGAAAGTGTCCAATATATCTTTAAATGCAGGTAACCTGTCATGCTTATGAATTGTGATTCATCTTTTAAAAATAAAACAAAATCATATGACATTTAATTGCATTATTAGTTGTTTTCCCTTTTTAAGTAATAAATATGAAATAATGCAATCTAGGTATGTTTATCATTATGCATATCAGAGTACAGCTGGACTTTTAGGGGAAAATGAACAGGCAAAGTAGAAAGATAAAAGGACAGATGTTTTTCTTCTGTTGCTCTCTGATGTTCTTTCATCTTGGATTGGTTGGTAAAATACTACGGGTAAGATTTTTTTTTTTTCCAAAACACAAAAGAAGAGTTGGGTACCCAGCTCAGATTGACTTTCACTAATTCCCTTTTGTGCCTCTGAAAAGCTCACCGTTCACGTCTGGAAATGATTGAAACTAAATAAACTGTAAGAGGCTGGCGTATAAAAATATACCTCTTTTCTGCAAAGAAAAGGCTTACTGTGTCACTGAGCACTATCGTCTTGGTACAATGAGAAAAAACGTTCAGAATGGGACCGAGAGTGCAAACGTGCCAAGGGACTTTATCAAAATCCCTTTGAATAAGAGCACAGATATTTTTGGGGGGTGACTCAAGGTTTGTGTATTGTGGTTCAGTGTGTCTGCTCATGGCCTAGGAACCACATCTGTGTAATCCTATCTATCTATCTATCTATATATATATATATAGGCCATGAGCAGACACACTGAACCACATATATATATTACTACACATTATTCAATTTGGCATGTTTGGAAGTGATGGACTTTTAAAAAATAAAAGCCTATGACTCCTGTTTTGTTTTATCTTTTGGAGTAGGAGAGCAGTTAGCACTGCTGTATGATAGAACTCTATATGTCTGAAGATCTTCCTAGGAGGATGTCTGAAACCTTCCTGTAACAAGGAGCCAGTTAGGAGACACTGCTCCAGTTCAGCCCCAGAATTCAGTAAAGAACATGTCGTTCATTTGAAAAGAAGCTACATGGCTCCTTCAAAGAAAGACAATCTGCATTGCCAGCCAGCATCGTCTTTGCTCTCCCCGTGGTTGGGGTTCAAGAGTACAGCCTGCACATCGTATAGGAGACATAGCCAGAGTGGAGTTGTTGGGGTGGCACGTGTTGGGGAGAGGTTTATTTGTGGGTATTGAAGAAAAATCAGCATCTGTGGGGTGATCCAAAGCCCATTGGAATCAGTGGGAGTTCTTCTGTTGATTCAGTGAGCTTTGGATCAGGACATTAGGACACACCAACAGCTCCAATTTCTGTTAATGGGACTTGCACAAAGACATCAAGTGTAAATTATAAACCAGTGTTTCACCATGTATTAATTATGTGGCAGAAGGAGCTGCAGCTAGGCACTCTGCCATCTGCAAGTCAAAACAAGATGTAAGCAGTAGGTAACTGAGGTTTTGTAATGCATTTTAATGCCAAAAAACCTTGATTTTTACGTCTAAGCATACTTGGATTTATTGGTATTTTTTTCTTCCTTTTAGATAAAAATGTCACTCTCACAACTATTTCAGGTGAGTTAAATTTCTAAATTGTGTGATAACCCTTTTTAATTACGCTTTAAGCTTTTAATGGTGCAGTCAAGTTCTTAATCATTACTAATTTTGCTGTTAAAAAAAATCCTACAGTTGATCTGGTTGGAGTTCATATATTATGCCCTTTAAATTACGTATAAATAGTGCTATGATTTTCTATTTTTGTTTATATAATATTTGATTGGTTGAACCACTTACTGTTTTGGATTAATCTGTGAAATACAGTTTATTGCATATGACCCTGATTCCATGACAGGATTCATTATCTTAGAGGTGAAAGAGCATATGGTATTGCTAGAATGGCTGCAAGTTGAGCACGCTATTGTCTAGATTGGTCTCTAGCTTCTATACGTACCTCCTTCAGTTGCTCATGATTTTCTCAAACAAATTTCTTGTGTGTGAGTGGGGGAACACTGAATAGAAACAGCTGAGTTATTTTTGAGTTTTTAATGGGGAAAAAACCTTACGTGCTTCTCCCTATATGTTCTGATGAAACATTTTGTACAGTGATTACTCAAACGACTGGAGCTACAAAGTTCAGGGTTGCTCTCTTTTGTATCTTTGGAGCTCACTGAAACCAAGGAATAAGCCAAGTTTCAAGAAAGCAGTTGAATAATTTTAAAAATTAACATTAGAGATTTCTTGCATTTTATAATTTAGCTGCATGTGCTCGAATTTGCTTTGTGTTAATCTGCATATAGAATTCTAGTTTATATACTATAGAGTATTATTTAACAGATATGTAAAGAGAGACCATATTTTAAGGAGTATGGGCATATGCATAAGAGAACAGAGTTACAGTTAGGTTTCAACTTTACCATTTCATGAAATTTGGTGTTTGATTTATCAACCTGAGCATTGTAGCGGTGACCCAAGATGGTTGTATGGAATATATGTTAATTTTGTCTTTTTCATGACTGAATAACTGCCATAATTAATATATCCATTTCTGTTTCCTCTGTGGTGAAAAGTACAGTGAACATCGTATAGAAAAGTACAGTGAACATTAGTATAAGAAATCCATCCTTTATATTGTTGTATTTTTTATTCCAAATGACTTCAGAACACTTTTAAAACACAAGAATCACTTCACCCACCACTGAAATTCAGACACCTATGGGGTGAGACATCACCGTTATCTATTGTTGCATAGGAACACTAGGTCATGAGCTGAAGAATATTGTAGCCAGTTATACCTTTTCGGGGAATTTAGGCAAAATTTAGGTAGCTGCATTGAAGACTATTGCCCCATGTCGCTCCTCAGTGACCACAGTTGGACACATCTCATTTACAAGGCAGCATCTTCAGAAGCACTGCGTCCCCATCACTGGGTTAGGGCATTGGGTCTGTACTGATTCAGAGGGAAGGGTTACCTTGCTTATAGCCATACTGAATTTGTTGCAGGCTATTATGCGTAAGCACTATTGGCTCATGCCTAGGAACTCCAGCTTCAGTGGCATCTGTGCACTCTAGACTGATGATATGAAGGCAGGTGTAGTTGTTATCAGGGGATAATTTGCTCTGCAGACCATCTATTACTGGTAATGATGGGCTCTTGTTTGACTCTGGATTTTGACTCGAGATCTACATTAAATTGAGGCTCTGTGACAGATTGCCTGTATAGCACCAGGCAAGTCAATTTCCAACCAGTGCCTTGGTTTCACATCTGTAAAATTGGGACAGTGCAACTTCTGTACCATACATGTTATGAGAATAAATTCACAGTATCATTCAGATACTATGGCGATGGAAGCCATGTAAGCACCTGGAGGCAGTGTTATGTAGTGGAGAGAGCACTGGACTAGGATTCTGGAGACCTGGGATCTGTTCCTGGCTCTGCCACTGGCCTGCTGGGTGATCTTGAGAAAATCACTTCCCCGTCCCGTGCCTCAGTTTCCCCATCTGAAAAATGGGGATAATGATATTGCCTTCATTTGTAAAGTGCTTTGGGATTTGATGATGAAAAGTGCTATATAAGAGCTGGGTAAGAACCGAGCTCAACTGTCAGAGCCCAGGGTGTAATGTGGTGAGGAGAAAGGGCATGTCCAGGACATGGGTGACAATCCAGTGAATGCACGTTTGTGTGGTCACCAGTTGTTTTAATCATGCTACCACCCAGTAACTGTGGCTCTGTCAAGTGTGTTTAAGACCTTCTCTTCAAAGACAATGCCAGCAAAGCCAGCTCCAGCAAAGCCAGTTGGTGACCAAAAAGTCTTGAGGGTCCCAAAGGTATCTATCTCTAGCATACACTGGCAACAGTGGTCCTGGCCAGTCCACCTACCAGCAGTATGAGCCTCATCCCAGTTTACTCCACTGTACTGATTATAAGGAACAAAACTCAGCAACCTTTCTGGTAGCTCAGCACTACATTTTGTCAACGCTTGTACCCTCCCCTGCAAGTTCAAGCCCTAAGTGAAATCTTAAATACTACCGATGGTAAGGGCTGTTTTGATATTTACAGATGATTATGCCATTTGGAGGGTTTGCATATCATTTTTAAAATGTGTTCTGTATTTTACTTAATGTGTTTTACACATGCTTCAGAGAGGAGCTGAATTTCCTAATTGCTACAAGGTAAGCACATGAATGGAACAGCGCCAGATATTTAATCTGAATGAATGTTGCCTTTGAACTGCACATGAGGGATATTATGTGCCATCTCGTAATATCAAAGGAGAGTGATAAATAAGATGCATTATGGGGATGGTGTAGTGTTCTCTACCATATATTTTCTAACGTTTTGACAAGTCCAGTTTTAACTTTCTCAAGGAGTAAGGTTTCTACCACTTCCCTTTTAAAGTTTATTTCACAGTCTGGTAGATCTGTACTGCAGCCTCTCGTTTCTTTTTCTTGTTCTCAGCTGCATTTGAAGCAGTGCTACTCAATCTTTGGGAGAACTTCATTCCTAAAATCAAAATGTGGCTTCTCAAGTTTTAAATAAAACTTCTCTGTAAGAACGACATTCTGTAAGAGGCTATATGGTGCTGAACAAGGAATGGAAACTGGGTGCCAGTTCATGTGTGTAACTAAAATGAAACCAGTTTATTTTTCTTCATTAACTTTATTGTTAGTCAATTCAAGAAAATATTAGTATTACTGTAAAATTGAATAATCTAAAATATTAATCCAGATAAGTATAAATATTTCATTTTATCTGGATGAACCTTAGATGCTATATGGTTATATAAATAATGCAAAAGTAGCCAGCTATGAATAGAACTTTGCATATAGTAATTTGGGAAGAAAAGTGGAAAACTCTTTTGACCAATATTATCTGTTTGGGAAAATGTTAGTTATATAATGTTTTAGTGTTTTACATTAGTGCTTTATTTTAGGAATGACCTTTTCTCAAGATTTTACTGCTCTTCTACTTCAGTATTCAGGATTTCATTATATCAGATATAGCATATTACTCTCCTCTATTTTTATATGTTTCCCTATGGTATTTTTATTCTGAACACGTCACTGTCACTTTCTTAAGAGTGAGAGTGTTTGTTTGGTAAAAGTGAAATTAAAGTTAGAGAGATCACGTGTCAGTCAGAACTTGTGAAACAGTGTTCTATTCTTTGTTTGAAGTTCCACAAGACCATCCGTTTCTGAGGAGACAGTATAAATAGCTGTTCTTTATGCAGTATTACTTTTCACCATAACAGGGAAGACCATAAGGAATCCTGGGTCTAATATATGTCCAATAGCTATTCTTTTGTGCTGTAGTTTCGGAAGTGATACAAAAAACAAGTCTTGTGGATAGGGGGAAGAGGCAGATATGGTATCTCTTGACTTTAGTAAGACTTTTGATACTGTCTCACATGACCTTCTCATAAACAAACCAGGAAGATGCAACCTAGATGGAGCTACTATAAGGTGGGTGCATAACTGGTTGGAAAACCATTCCCAGAGAGTAGTTATCAGTCGTTCACAGGCAAGCTGGAAGGGCATATGAAATGGGGTTCTGCGGGGATCAGTTCTGGGTTTGATTCGGTTCACTATCTTCATGAATGTTTTAGATAATGGCATACACTATCTATAAACTATAGATAACTATAAACTATGAATGTTTTAGCATAATGGCAAGAGAGTACACTTATAAAGTTTGCAGATGATACCAAGCTGGGAGGGATTGCAAGTGCTTTGGAGGATAGGATCAACATTCAAAATGATCTGGACAAACTGGAGAAGTGGTCTGAAGTAAATAGGATGAAATTCAATAAGGACAAATGCAAAGTACTCCGCTTAGGAAGGGACAATCAGTTGCACACATACAAAATGGGAAATGACTGCCTAGGAAGGAGTACTGCGGAAAGGGATCTGGGGGTCATTGTGGCTCACAAGCTAAATATTAGTCAACAGTGTATCACTTTTGCAAAAAAGCAAAGATCATTCTGGGATGTATTAGCAGGAGTGTTGTAAGCAAGACACAAGAAGTAATTATTCTGCTCTACTCTGTGCTGATTAGGCCTCAACTGGAGTACTGTGTCCAGTTCTGGGTACCACATTTTGGGAAAGATGTAGACAAATTGGAGAGAGTCCAGAGAAGAGCAACAAAAATGATTAAAGGTCTCGAAAACATGATGTATGAGGGAAGATGATAACAGTTATCAAGTAAATAAAAAGTTGTTGCAAGGAGGAGGGAGAAAATTGTTCTCTTTAACCTCTGAGGAGAGGACAAAAAGCAATCGTCTTAAATTACAGCCAGGGCGGTTTAGGTTGGACATTAGGAAAAAGTTTCTGACTGTCAGGATAGTTAAGCACTGGAATAAATTGCCTAGGGAGGTTGTGGAATCTCCATCATTGAAGATTTTAAAGAGTAGATCAGAAAAAAACCTGTCAGGGATGATCTAGATCAGTGGTTCTCAACCCGTGGCCCACTTACGGCCCAGTCAGCACACAACTGCAGTCAATGTGATGTCATCAGAGCTGAAAAGAGGTAGGGCATGAGGGGCACCTGCCCCATGTGCAGAGCTAGCGGAGAGGGTGTAAAAATGGGGTGATGCAGTATCAGGCCCAGTGGCATCAGCCCCCCCATCCTGGCAGGATTGGGCACAGCAGCATTAGCAGGAGGCCAGGGTATTCAGCTCCCCCACACGCTGCAGGATCACGGGTTCAGTGACACCGGCTGGAGTAGGCTCCCCAGCCCTAGGACAGCAGCAGTTGGCAGGCTCCATGGCTGAGCTACCTGCTGCCGAGGTAGGAGACCAGTGGTCGCGGGGGTGTAGGGAGTAGAGTGCAGGAAGCAGGGAGGAGGATGCAGGGGGCTAGGATCACGGGGGGGGGGGGTGCAGCTGGGTCCTTGGGGCAGACTCTAGGTGTAGGACTGGTGGACTGGCAACAGTCCCTGGATGTGGGGGTTGAGAGCTGAGGGGCAGTCTTTGGGGAGGCTTGGGGGGAGTTCCTGGGAGGGAGACGTGATGCTGGAGGGAGCAGTCCCTATGAGGAAGGGCGTTTTGCCCTGGACAGGGCACCCTGGCTCTGCAGGAAAGGCATGTGTGCCAGCCCAGTGTTGGTAGGGTCTGGATGCTGGGGTTGGGTGATGGGTGAGGGCAGCCCCTGGGTGGAGGGGGGGCTGGGTATATGGAGGAGAGTCCCTGGCTGTAGGGTGCCCGACACCAGCCGGGGTTCCCCATCTTTGCAAACAGGCTCTGCAACCGTGCTCTCTGGGCGCTCAGTGCAGCCCCGCTGCCAGAACCCCACGGAAGTGAGGGTGGTAATATACCATGGAATGCCATCCTTACAAATTAAAATTAATTAATTTTAACAGTTAATGTTTTGACTCATTTTGCTGATTTAAAATGCTCTTGGTCGACATTTGCCAGTGTAGAAATGAAAGCTATATATCAATTTGAATCGTATTGCTCTCATATAGCAAATATTAAACCTTTTTTTTTTTTAATGGTAGCTGTACAGACAGTATATATATTGTGTGGCTGCGGCCCACATAACACAGAGAGCTTCATATGGGACCCACAATGGTAAATAGGTTGAGAACCATTGCTCTAGATAATACTTAGTCCTGCCATGAGTGAGGGGGACTGGACTAGATGACTTCTCAAGGTCCCTTCCAGTCCTATGATTCTAGGATTAATTAAGATTTGTCATGTTGAAAACTCTAAAAGATCTCAGTCCTGCAATCAGTCACGCAGAGCCCTGATTCAGGAAAGCACGTAAGCACCTGCGTAACTTCCGCAGGAAAGCATGTGCTGAAGGGCTTTCCTGATTGGGGTTACTTTCCTAAATTGAGGTCATAATTAGGAGTAGGGTTGGGCACAGAAATCTCTTGATATAAATAGGGTTTGACACACCACTTCAAGAGGAACTTATGAATTTAGGAATAATCACTGAAGCCCGTTGGAGTTTTGCCATAGACTTTAATTGGAACAATGTAAATATACTGGTATTTTATAGCAAAATTGTTTTTCAAGGCCAGATTCCTATCACATTTAGATCAGTGTAAATCCAAATTAATTCTGTTGAATTCAGCAGAGTCACTGAAATACACTTGTGAAATTGATCAGAATTTTTCCTATTTTTTTGGGTTGGGGGGGCCTTACAACCATAATATTCTTATTTACAATATTCTCACCTAATGGACATGAGCAGAATTGAATTCACAAGCGCTTTGGAATTCAGATGTTAAAGGGACACAGATGAAAGTGAACAATTGTTGCTAACAATTTGCAGAAGTCAAACCCACCTCTCTTCCTACTACCTCCAAACCACTGTTATGGCTCTGAGCTCAAGTTAAGAAAAAGAAAAAGCAGGATGAAGAAATGCATCATGTGTAATGAACTCCCAAATGTGGGCTCTAGCTAGGCACAAGACAGAGCAGATTACACAGCAGAGGACCCTGTCACCCACTTCTGGAGGTCAGCACTGGGGACTAGCAGTTTAGGAAGTGCATGTGGGTAGATGGCCTCTGAAACCCAATAACAATGTGCTGGAGCATAGGTGCCTGCGGGAGCAGAACAATACCCAAAGCGATTAACATGATCCCTCCTTTCTGAAGGGATAATCTGCCATTTTGTAAGGGAGCAAAAATAGCTATTTTTTGACATAGGGAATCTTTCAAAATAGTGTTAATCAAAAGCTGCAATTTCATTCACAATTAGCATAATCTTTTTAAATATAATTTTCCATGTGATATCATTATTGTACACTGTTTATAGGTTCTACCAAAACAATCACCACCCAGACAACCACCACCCAGACAACTACATCAACCACCGTCTCAAAACCCACAACAACCATACAATCAACAGCCAGTGTCACAGTGACCACTTCCAAGACTATGTCTCCTTCCAGCTCCGTAACAGGTATATACTATAGACTGCTGCCTGTTTCCCACAGTGTGCTAACTTGCATTCTTCTGTTATCTACATCGCTCTGCCATCTTGAAAGCTTGCTCTAAGTATCTCCAGTTACTTTAGCATTAGGAAAAGGCCATTTGACCCAATGTGCATTTGAAGTTTTTAAATGGCACAACCTGTTGGTGAATTCATATTCAGGAAATAAACATGCCAGACTTACAGTTAATTGTAGTTTTATCTGATTGGGCATTTTAGACATGTTTTTCCATTGTTTACGAACTGTAGCATTCAAAATTTCCTTAAAAGAATGAAGAATCTACTGAGTTATTGGTGTAAATCTTGAGTAACTCCACAGGAAGATTTACACAGGTATAATTGAGGTCAGATTCTGACCTGTCAACACTTAAATAAGAAGGAAGTTTTGTTAGGATGACTTAAGAACTTAGGACTCTGAGTCAGTTTTGAAAATGTTACCTGGGACTTTGAAATGGGCATCCCACTCCTTGAAGACATTTTGAAAATCCAATCCTCAAGCTAAAGTAAGGACAGTGTACTTAAAGGTTAATGTAAGATTTGACTGTTTTTTTTTTTTGTTTTTTTTTTGTTGAGGTATTAGGGGGTGGAATTATATCTCATATACTGTGTTAGTGGTGACTCAATATTTTGAGTTCAGAGGCACTTGTGTTTTACAAGAACAGTTAACTAATATGATGGCTTGATTGTTCATGCTGGATTAGATCGTTTATACTGACCTACCAGCAGGGTACTTTTTTAGCAGCTGTTTATCAGACCTTCATATGACCAAAATATATCCTTTCTCTACTGCTATGAAAATTGAAATTGAAATCAACAAAAACATTAGTACAAACATAGTAAGTAACAACTATGCATTGGAAAGGTGACACACATTAGATAACATAAGTCTCTCTTATCTCTAGCTTCTAATATTCTTTGTTGATACCAGCTAAGCCAGTCACACTTGTTGAGTTCAATTAGTTGATGACTTACAACCTCCAGATGCTGGAGAAGAATTTCCAAGAATTATCTCTGTGCCAATAACAGGGAAAAGCTGTAACGACAACACCATCTTACCATCTGACAACAGTTATACAGTTACCATTCTGTTAGTGTGCTGGCAGTGAAGCCAAGAAAGACTCTACTTGTTTGCTAAAAAGAAGGGCCATTCTCTCTCCTAAATGAGAGCCATGTTGGGTGAAAGCCTGTTATAGAAGATAGCAGGAACTCCGCAGGAGGCTAAAGAACTCGGTTTCTGTATTTCTGTCATTCCTTCAGTTCTGTTTTATCTAAAGGCAATAATTCAGTTTGGGAGAGGATTTCATCATAAGTGCCAAATCTAAATTTCCAGTTGAACTCAACTAATATTCTAAATAACCTGTTTTCGCCCAATACAGCTCCTGTGCATAACAGTTCCACTTAGGAAGTATAGGCCCTAATGAGCTTATTTAATACCACATACCTGGATGGGTTATTGGTGGCAGGGGTTGAATTTGGGACTGCTAGATCTAAACACATGAGCCTCTACTCCCTGAGCTGAAAGACCTAGCTCTGTTAGCCAAGACTGTGACAGACTCATGAACCCTTATGTGTGGCCAGGCACCAGTAGAGGGGGACAGTGTGCCACACTGAGTGAGTTACACTTCATATGAGTACACGTTGTCAAATGTGAACATAAAGCTGTCAGTGTCAATGTTTCCTAGCAGGCAGCTGCTGACCCAAACCACTTTCACCATTGTCACATTGACACTTATAAGCAGATCAATGTGCTTCAAGTTAGGTGAAGTCTTTTAACATGGGAAGTGCCTGTTAACCTCAGCAAGTGCCATCACACATTTGGTTGACCACATCAGCTTAAATTGCATCTTTTGATTGGGATGTTCGATTGGTTAAACCACTCTGGGATTGGAATCTGCCTGGGCGAAGGTGTGGGGTGGGTTACCCAGGTGCATGATCTCTGGGACAGGAATCTGTCATAGGTGGATGGTGATTGTGCAGGTTTCTGTTGGGACGAATAGCTGTATCTACAGGTGGGAAACCCAGTTTTCCTAACCCACTGAGTTAGGAGTTAAGGCTGAGTCTTGATTCAGGTAGACTAGTAATTTTTAAGGAAAAGTGTATGGTAAGAATATATCATAGCTCAAGAATCTATGGAAATGAATATTCAATTATGATTGATCAGTTTGTGTTTGCTGTTCCAAAATTCCAGCCTTCCTGTAGATCTCTGGAAAGCACCAACCTTGAAGAGAGTTTGTCGTGCTTTCCACTCCATGCCCGGCAAGCTCCGCTGACTGGGGCAGAAAGAGGTGTTGAGGTAGAGGGAGTTGCCTGCCAATTGGACTCTTGCCAGCCCCTGTGCAAGTGTATAAGGGAGCAGAGTGGCTCCTAGTGCCATCCTCCTCACTCACTGTGTGTGCTGAAGCTGGCCAGAATCTGGCACTTAAGAATGCGGCTCTGAGTTCCAGTGGAGTTGGTTGATATTTTACCAGCAGCACAGTATAAAGTCGTCACCTGAGGTCCTCAGATGATGTTATGATTGGGCAGAGGGTATATAAGAACCTAGACAGAGAGAACTGCAGTCACAGTACATTACAGCAAAAGTTACAAGCGTCATAAAAACTTTCTTTTTGTTTTCTTCTTAGCCACGCCAAAATCTGCAGCTGTGCTATCCAGAACCTCCAGATTTGATGTGGGCAGTTTTTTCGGTGGCATTGTGCTGACACTTGGAATGCTAGCCATTCTCTATGTTGGGTGTAAAACATATCACTCGAGAAGAGGTGTTCAGTACAGAACCATGTAAGTTTTTTGGAGGTGTGTTCCCCTGTTAATTTGTTGGTTTCTTGTTGGAAATGAAGAGAAGAAAATGCTCTACTTTCTTGTTCAATGCAGATTTTTTTTAAAAAGGCAGGCCAGTATCTCAGCCGCTTAGAGCCTTCATCAGTTTCACCTCAACTGATCCTCATTTATTCATGGGGCCTATTTTTTATTGGGGATTTTCTTGCTTAGATTTTAAGCTACTTGTTTGTACAGTGTCAAGCACAATCACCATTATGCTAGGCACTGCAATAATACAAATAAATAATCATTCTAATCTGTTCTATAAATTCCTTTCTTACTCCCCTGCCCTTTAGCTAATCTAAATTCATTCATTCTGGTTTTTTGTTGTCCTTATTTATGTCCCTGAAAGTTCTGACGGATTCTAATCTTGTTCCCGTTTCCTTCCCCATTTCCACTATAGGGTTAGGGTTGGGTTTTTTGGGGGTGGAGGGGTTACCCCTAAGATACTCCTTTTGAGAAGTTCCTCAGAAAGATATATTGATCATCTCTTGTTCTCTGCATTCTTCTTTTGTGTAGTGCTATTACGCTGTAATTGTGCTGCCTTTTAGAACCTCCAGCCCTCTTCCAGAATTTTGCATGTTAATATTTACTAGAATTCTTCACTGCTGAATATTTCTTCCATGAACTCTGATGCCTGAAGAATTCTCTCTCTCACCAACACCCTTTTCTCTCCCTCACACCCGCACACTCACCAGTCCTATCATTTCTTCGTCTTATGCGTATAGCTACTCTTCCTCTACTTTCCTCTCTATCCCTCCTGTACTTATTGCAACCTATCTGTGGTGACATTCCCACTAGCTGAATGTTCAATAAATAATCATTTGTCAACACTTTTATTTCTTCTTCCTAGTTTCTCATTCCTTTCCATCTGCGTATAGACGCTTTTGACGGTATTTTTTCTTATTCTTCGTTTTCTGTAGTAGAGTATTTCTACCTTCTGTGTTCTCCTGGATGTATTGGGTGCACATGCCAGATTCTTGGAATTAAATGACTCTCCCTCTTTCCCCCTTACAGTCCCCCATAATTTACAGACTGGCTAACAAGCCAGTTTTGAATCCAGGGTTTGTTACCCCACCTGCTTAAGCAGAGACTGTCTAAATCAGTCACCTGTCCTCACAGAAAGCATTCCAATGATCTATAGCCAACGTTTACACACTTACGCCTAACTTTGGGCACTCGTGTTTGAAAATGTTGAAATGAACCTCAAATCCTCCCCTCTACAATATAGGCACATCCACTGGTTTGTCTCCTATCTTATTCTTGGCTCTCCAAGAGATCACATGTATTGAGTCTGCCTTCAGGTCTCTTCCCAAATCCCTGAAGTCAAATAACTTGGTCTTTTGTTTGTCTTACCTAACACTCCCTTCGCTTGTTCCTATATGGGTTAGAGTTAGTGGAAATGCCCCTATCATTTTCCAGGTTTCTCATCACATGCATTATCAGATCATACAATCATAGGCTTGGAAGGGACCTTGAGAGGTCATCTAGTCCAGTCCCCTGCACACATGGCAGGACTAAGTATTAGGATCCTTCATCCTGGTACCTGTTTCTTTATATGGGTCACATCTTAGAATCATAGAATCTCAGGGTTGGAAGGGACCTCAGAGGTCATCTAGTCCAACCCCCTGCTCAAAGCAGGGCCAATCCCCAATTTTTGCCCCATCCCTAAATGGCCCCCTCAAGGATTGAACTCACAACCCTGGGTTTAGCAGGCCAATGCTCAAACCACTGCTGGGTTCCTTGCTGTAGAGCAGGGGTGGGCAAACTACAGCCCATGGGCTGGATCCGGCCTCTAGGGGCTTTGGATCCGGCCCGCGGGATTGCCACCGCTGTCATATCACGCCACTCCAGAAAGCAGCCACACTATTTCCCTGCAGCCCCTGGGGGTGGGGCTGGGGGAGCACAGAGCTCCGCACACTGCTCTTGCCTGTGGGTACCTCCCCCAAAGCTCCCATTGTCCAGGAACAGGTTACCGCGGCCAGTGGGAGCTTCGCAGGAGGTATCAACGGGTGAGGGAAACATGCAGAGCCCTCTGTGCCCCCCCCCCCAGGGGCCGCGCAGGGACATGGTGCCCGCCACTTCCCGGAGTGGTGTGGCGCAGGGCCAGGGCAGGCAGGGAGCCTGCCCTGGCCCCAGTGCGTGCTGCTGCCACCCCGGAGCCGCTCTAGGTAAGCAGCGCCGGGCCGGAGCCTGAACCCCTCCTGCACCCCGCACCCCAACTCCCTGCCCTGAGCCCCCTGCCACATCCCATACCCCTCCTTCACCCCAACCCCCTGACCTGAGCCCCCTCCTGCACTCCAAATCCCTCCTGCACCCTAACCCCCTTTCCTGAGCCCCCTCATAAACTCCGCAACCCTCCTCTGCCCCAACCCCTTGCCCTGAGCCCCTTCCTGCACACCGCACTCCACCCCCGCACCCCAAGCCCCTGCCGTGGCCCTGAAAGCAATTTCCCCTCCCAGATGTGGCCCTCAGGCCAAAAAGTTTGCCCACCCCTGCTGTAGAGTCACTAATTAGGATCACTTGCCTCTGCTTTCTTTTTTAATCCCATGCAGTACTTGTTTCTTAGTCACTGATCAGGCTACTGCATATTTTTGGTTTATTAGAGCTATGTTACTCCTTCTTGTAGGGGAACAACAGCTATTTTGTCAGGACATATTTGAACTGTATCGGTTCAGAGAATGTCTTTTGCTTTTCTTACTAAGCTGCCTTCTCTCTTTTTTTCATTGTGCACTACTGCCCAAACTGTAATCTCACCCTGGGGAGTTAGACCCTCTTGGTCAGAAGCTGGAACATCTTTACACTGGATTGCCTTACTCCCTATGGTTTCCATTCTTCATGTCAGTTGAAGGTGTTTGTTTTACTTGCAGTGAATTGTTGGAACTTGATAGTGTCAAAAGAAAAGGAGTACTTGTGGCAGCTTAGAGGCTAACCAATTTATTTGAGCATAAGCTTTTGTGAGCTACAGCTCACTTCATCGGATGCGTACTGTGGAAAGTATAGAAGATCTTTTATACACAAAAAGCATGAAAAAATGGGTGTTTACCACTACAAAAGGTTTTCTCCTCCCCCCTCCCCCCCACAAACCCACTCTCCTGTTGGTAATAGCTTATCTAAAGTGATCACTCTCCTTACAATGTGTATGATAATCAAGGTGGGCCATTTCCAGCACAAACCCAGGGTTTAACAAGAACCTCTGGGGGGGGGGTAGGAAAAAACAAGGGGAAATAGGTTACCTTGCATAATGACTTAGCCACTCCCAGTCTCTATTCAAGCCTAAGTTATTTTGTATCCAATTTGCAAATGAATTCCAATTCAACATAAGCTATTACCAGCGGGAGAGTGGGGTGAGGGGAGAGAAAACCTTTTGTAGTGGTAAACACCCATTTTTTCATGCTTTGTGTGTATAAAAAGATCTTCTATACTTTCCACGGTATGCATCCGATGAAGTGAGCTGTAGCTCACGAAAGCTTATGCTCAAATAAATGGGTTAGTCTCTAAGGTGCCACAAGTACTCCTTTTCTTTTTGCGAATACAGACTAACACAGCTGTTACTCTGATAGTGTCAAGGGATTCTGGTACATCTCCCTCTTTTGAATTCTGTTTGCTGGTCACAGGATCCATTGAGTCACGGCTCCACCCCCTCCTTATCAGTGACTCTTCCAACACCCCACTGTTCAGCCAGCCTCCCCAACCATCTCCAAACAAAAAAGCACATGCAAGAATCATCAACTAGCTCTTATTTTCAGCTATTCCTTTCCCAGTATTGCCAATCCTAAGCATTCAAAAATCATGTTTCAGCCCCTTCTTCCCCCCCCCAGCCCCAAGATCATAAGATTAGCTTTAAAATCATGATGTTAAAAAATGGGCATTCTTTTTATGTGCCTTTTGTTTTTTGAGTCTTTTGATTAGTGCATTTTAACCTTTTCTCCACAACAATGAGGACTAGAAACATCTTTGTTTTAAATGAAAGTTGAGATGCCTCATGAACTCACATGACTCCAGGGGGTGGGCTTTGAGAATAACATCATATCTTGTGGAAGTCATCATGAAATTGGGAGTTGGCAACACTGCTTTTCAAAGCACTGTAGCATTAGTTGCCCCTGTCCTTTCACAAGAATCGCTCGACGGAATACTCCTCTCTGATTTTACTCTCCTCTGTTTTTAAAAACGGTCTTGTCTTTATTTTTCTTGTTAGACCTGTGTGGACATTTAGGAAATAATGACCCCATTGTCAAAAAAGCTATTGATAAAAAGCAGGTAAAATGGGGTACTTGATCGATTGGAACATATGATATACCAATTAGTGAGTGAAATGCACCCTGGAAGTTAAGGGCTGGTTAATGAACCTATCAAATGAGTAAAATCTGTTTTGAAAGGGGTGTGAGTAACTGGAGAAGTATTAGACAAGTAGGAGAAAAAAAACAAGTGTTTCTCAGAAGTAGTGTCCTAGTAGTTGCCATTTGGCATCTTTAAGGCCAAATGCTAGGAAAATCTAGAAGAAATTGGAGAAAATATAAAGAACATATATCAAGGGCCTTATTTTCAGCGTAACTGAGCACCAGGAGATCCCTCCTGGACTTCAGTTGGAGTTTTGGATGCTCAGCACTTCCCAAAGTCAAGGCTGAAAAGGATAACACAACTGTAAGCAAGAAGCAGTGCAGGTTTATAGCAACAAACCAGGCTAAATAAACTTAATTGTTTTTTTCTGATAACATTTCAAAATTATTGATTAAAGAGAAGGTAGATGACGATCTGCCACCAAAACTCTCAGTGCCGTCAACCATTATTATACATCAGACAGTTTATTTTGATTACAAGTTCTCCATCATGAGCAAAGCAGCTAATCCAGGTAATTATTACACATCAAGAAATTTGTTATCAGAATGCCCTATATTAAAATCCTGTTATTTATTAATAATTATTTTTATTGCAGTAAGACCTATAGATCTCACCCCAATTGTACTCGGCACAATACAAACGTAACAAAGAGATGATCTCTGCTCTGAAGAGTGTACAATCTATGGGTCAGCGGAGGCATTCTTTTTCTAAAGCCAATGTACTTAAAAAGGGAGTATCAGATAGGTCCCATCCTATATTCTTTGGCTGTGTGCAGCAAGAAAAAATGTTCTCTTTGTGTTCTGATGACATACTTGTTGTTTCTCTTAGTTTGTGTAGCTCCTGGGGTCATGTCTATGGGTAGTAAATAAAACACTAAGTAAAACATTTGATGTGTAATAGCAATTGAAGTCACAGGAGTGTTGGGTGAACAAGACATGCAGAATCCAAGTGTTTTGTTTGTCCAAATAATACACTGTTAGCCATTTGTTCAAAATGTTTACCTGCCCCAAAAAGGGTATCTGCATTTGATTGGTGTTTTCAGAAACCATTATTTAAAAAAATGCAATCCAGTAGATAAATTCATGTAGGATTAACACCAGAAAATCATCTTGTTTGTTTTTAAATAATTTCATTTTTGAGAGTAAAAATGAAGAGAAAGAAATAGGGTGAATAGCTTCAATCACTAATATAGGCGAGGGAAGACAGAATAAAATGTACCCATTGTGAACTTTGGTAGTTAGTTAGCTAGACGAATGAAATATGAAAACACTGCAATGTCTTATATGTTGAGCAAGGCTTAAGGCATGTGGTGAAAGGTAAGTGTTTTAACATCAGGCCTGGTTCTGAGAAGCACTAACAGAAAATCCCATACAGGCATTGTGGGTGCTCAGCACTTTCCAGGATGAGTGCCTTTATTAGCAAATAACCCTTGAGAGCAGTAAAGTGGGTCATGACATTCTGAAACTTTTGATATTGTATTGTAGACCATTGATGCTTTTGCAAATGATTAATTACCGTGTTTCTGTTACAGTGATGAACATGATGCTATCATTTAAAGATACTTCTGAGAAGACAGTGGGGAAATTCCACCCGATCACTGCTTTAAGAACAT
Source organism: Lepidochelys olivacea (assembly GCF_965140295.1). NCBI lineage: Eukaryota > Metazoa > Chordata > Testudines > Cheloniidae > Lepidochelys > Lepidochelys olivacea. The sequence continues at coordinate 34,468,480 of NC_140411.1, read as the reverse complement.
CTATTTGAAAATGTTTTTTTCCTTTCATAAAGATAGTCCCAATCTCTAATGCATCCATAGATCTGATCCTGCACAGTGTCAAGATCTTCCCAAGCACCCTGAGCTCCCATTTATTGCAATGGGAGCTGGAGGAAGTTAGCACTTTGCAGAAACATGCCCTGTTGTTGATGCAATTTAAAAAAAAAATCTTTAACGTTCATTACCTAATGATGAACTGAAATGCTTTTTAAAATAAATGCATACAAACTTTGAGATACCAAATCATTACCATAACATACCACGTGACATTAAAATTGTGAATACATTGGATTATTGCCTACATACTACATAAATGCGGGTGGTTCTACTTTGGGTACAACAGGCTGAAAAAATACTAGTCGCAGTTAGGGAAAAATGCAATAGGCTTGGCAGGTAAACTACAAGAGGAAGTGACTTTGCTACTATTTTGTATTAAAATGTATTTATTTGTAACTTGAAACTTGGGGTGAACTTCTGTTAATGATTTGGGAACCTCAGACTTTGTTTTTTAACAAAAATATTTCAGTTCAGTGCTGATGCTAGTAAAGGGATATGAGATTATTCCAATTTATCAAATTATGATTCATAATGTCGTAAACTATCCAGAACAGGATGATAGAAAACGTACTTAAAATATAGTCTACCGATGATCAGTGATCTGTGGATATATTACCGGAGACTACTCGTAACTGTTGATAGTGGGGGGACACAATGTAAAGGTTCTGGTGGTATGCAGCGGGGTTCAGAGCAGAGCACATAAATCCTGGCAGAAATCTGAAGGGGCATGTGACCCTGTGTGCTCCTTCCACCACATTACCTCTGGGTCTGCAGAATAAAATATAGTGAGAATCAATCTGTGGGGAACTGGGAGGGGGAGGAGATACAGTCCATGACAGTACTTGTCTCTTATGAAGTGGTCTACAAGTTGAAATGGGCTAGATGATCATTATAATATACAGGTTTTATTTAGAATTAAATTAGTGATTCATATCCAGCAAATCAAAATGGTATGATTGAGATAAAATTGTATTTTTTTAAAAAAAAAGGCTTGTCTCCTACTGTGAATATGAAGATTTCCACTGAAAATTATTCTAGCTTGAATGTAATTTAAAATCCCTGCTTTGTTTTATTTGGAAGCTTTATACAGGGTTTCTAGTAGGATTTAGGAAGAGTTGGGAGTAACTTTCCAAATGCGAGTGGTAAAATATAATATGTAGGATAGCATTTAAAATATATATCTATGCCCTACATTCTTAAAATTGTTTGCAGGACCTGGTGCTGCTGTACTTACACATTATGATCTAGTCCGGGGTGGCCAACCTGTGGCTCTGAAGCCACGTGCGGCTCGTCAGACGTTAACATGCGGCTCCTTGTCTAGGCACCGACTCTGAGGCTGGAGCTACAGGAGCCAACTTTCCAGTGTGCCGGGGGGTGCTCACTGCTCAACCCCTGGTTCTGCCACAGGTACTGCCCCCACTCCACCCCTTCCTGCCGCCTCCCCTCAGCCTACTGTGCCCTCGTTCCTCGCCCCCAGAGCCTCCTGCATACCACGAAACAGCTGATTGGGAGGTGCTGATCGGTGGGGCTGCCGGAGGGTGAGAGGCGCTGGGAACGGGGGTGGGGGAGCCTATGGAGGGCTGCTGACATATTATTGTGGCTCTTTGGCAATGTACATTGATAAATTCTGGCTCCATCTCAGGCTCAGGTTGGTCACCCCTGATCTAGTCCAAAGTCCATTGAAGTCAATGAAAAGACTCCCATTGGGTGATATCAACAGACTTTGAATCAGATCTTTATTTCATAGGGAGTCATAAAGAAGGGGCCTGACACTGATTTCTAATTCTCTTCCCGTTTACACTGGTATAATTGTATTGACCTCAGTGGATGTAATCCTGATTTACACTGATATAAGAAGATTCGTGTGAGGCTCAAAGACTGCAAATTTGGATATTTAGAATATTTCAGCAGCAGTGAGCTAATGTTCAATCCCAATCAGTTTCCCTTTGCAGCTGACCCTGTATGGAAAAGTGCCTCTGATGGAGAGCTGCTTTGGTGGGTACTACTAATGATAATTCACCATCCAAGACACAACCACGTAGGTATTAGACAGCTATTGGAAAGTTTGCCCAGGTGCATTTTTGCATGCAAGGTGGCCATTAGTGTGTGATGCAGCACTTTGGTAGAAACAGGTCTTATACCAGTTACTATTTTGTTTAGAAATGTTTCACTCTTTTAAGTCTTGCACTTTCATAGGATTTTATTTAAAAAAAAAATCTGTCCTAAATACAAAATTCTTTCTGTATATGATAAGATCTAGGCCTGCAAACCTTTCCTGCTGTGGGCAGTCCTTACTCACGCACTCCCTTTGCAATCAGTAGAGTTACTTGTTTGCGTACTCCCAGGAGGAAGGGTTTGCTGGGCTATGCCATTAAAACTTTTTTTTTCTCTTGTTTAAAAAAAAATTGAAGTATTTTAAGTGATTATTAATTTCACTGTTTTGGGGGAAAACCTTGCCTTTTTCTTTTTATATGTGTATATATAAAGACTATAGCTAAACTTTACCAGTTTGCAAATCGTTGTTCTACAGAATTTTTTTTGTAGTTACCCAGAGTTTTACTGTATTAAGTGCTACTCAGTAGAGTTACTGAGATCCTCTGACCTCTGTTGTGCAGATAAATATTAAAATGAAATGTTTGCCTTTATTACCAGAATGTCAGGTCCAGTGTATTTTTGATTTTATTAAACAGTGTTTTAATTCCTTAAAAATCATTCCCCAAAAAAATGTTGGATGAAAATGTCAATTTACAATATACAGGTGTTTAATGATCCGCTTTTTAGATGACAGAACACAAGAGTTTAATTTTTTCCAGAACTTCTGCAGTTTGAAATACATTTTATTTTATTGTTTGGAGTTTGTGTGTAGAAAACAATATTAATGTCTGCAGTTAAGATGTAGCAGTAAATGATGCAAAGGAAAGTTAAATTCCTTTAGGTGTGTGTATACTGTAGGAAGTGAAAATTGAGTCCTACTCACCATTAAGGTTCAGAATTTACATTCTAATGAAAGGGAAATGGATTTCAGCCTTATGGTCAGTTGACTGTTAATAATACTAGTCAGATAATGACAGAACTCTTTGCTGTACCATAATATGTGTAAAGTATGTACATAGACCTCAGTCCTGCAAGTTGTTCCATGTTTGTGGTCACTTGTACCCAGATGCAGGTGAACTTGAATTCATTGGGACGCCATGTAGATGCAGGGGTCTACCCATATGGAGTAACTTGAAGAATTAAGAACAGCTTAAAATGCACAGCTGTTTAACTAACCTGATTGTCTGAACATTGTTAACTCTCTATGCCTATCCTATGGACACGCAGCTGATCTGTGGGAAAAAGGGGATTACATCACAGCCCTGTGCTCAGCCCTCTAGGCTGTGTTGCCTTATTGTAAAGCTGTTTGAACTTATCTACTCTGGAAATGTTATAGCTGTATTGTGGGAACATACAATAGAAAGTTCCCAAGATCTCACAATGCATCCATTCTGGAAATGTTATACAGAGTATGCAGGTAGTCTCTGAGTTGTAAAACTGGTTGCTTTATAATGAAATACAAGATGTTAAAGCCTCAATTCAGCAAAACACTTAAGCACATGCTTAACAACCATTAACATCAGTGGAACTTATGCATATATTTACATGCATTATTGAATCAGTGTCTAAGAAAACTAGAATAAACAGTGGCTCAATCTCTCTGCACAATTATTTTGGCACCTCCCTCCCGCTGGAAGGAGAATAATAAGTTGAAAGATGTTCTTCCATTTGTCATCAAATACTCTTTCCTTTCAGAATCTAAAATAAGTTGCCTTGAAAGTTAAGTGCTGCCTTGCATCCAATGTGTTTTAAAAAGGGGGGGAGAAAGAAAACTAAAGTGCAGGCATCAGATATGAAATTTTAAATGCTTATAGCTATTCAAGTGACTTCCTTCAGTTTTGGCTTGAGCTTTTGATCTTAATGTGATGTACAAAATGAGCCTATGGTCTACCTTCAGACATTATTCAAATTACTTGTATGCAAAATTTCTAATCAAAATGTATATATGGGGAAAAAACAACATTTTGGGTTTTTTCCCACACTGGTAACTTATAAAAGGGCAATCTGTTTTTGCTCAAACTTCCATTTAGTAAAAAAAAGAAAGAAAAGAAAAATTTGGACTGAAACCAAAAGTGCAAAATTGGACCACAAAAGGAATCTGAGAATTATGGGTCTCTGTGGATGTTATAATAATACAAAGAATTTTCAAAGCCAACAACAAAAAACAGGCAGGGCTAGAGTTTGTTATTCCAGGGTTTTTTTAACCCCTGTATGTTTGCCTTATTTTTTCTTTTGTAAAGTGTTTATGCTTCACTTAAACTAAATTCACCTTTTGTCAGACCCAGTGGCCAAATCATAGCCTGAAAATTCTGTTCTCCCTTATATACACAGCATTCCCATTTTCCACACCTCGCAGGAGAACAGAATCTCAACCGAATTATATTATGTAGGTTTCAGAGGACATCTTTCCTCAAAACAAAAGTCTGTCCCTTCTAACTTGAATTATGTGATTTTTAGAAACTGTTTGCAATTTTCATTCTCCAGCTTTATCATAATGAAATCCACCAGGCCAACACTTAAGCTGAAGCTAGCTGCTGTGATTTTTTTCCTCTGACTGCAAGTGTTCTTGTAGGCCTCTATTTAATCTTGCATTTCAGTGCTGTTCCTGCTTTTTGAGGCATGTACTTGCATAGCTGTTTCACCCTGTTGCTCTATTTTTATTTTCTGGAAATGGAAAATTACTGACTTGTAACTTTACTTCTCTGAAGATAGTGTAACAGGATTCTCACTTCTGTGTTTCAGCTTCCTAGGGCAAAATCTGAAGCATATCCCCAAGCTGTTAAGATGAGCCCCTAAACCACTGTAAGAGTGGGGTGCAAGAGCCTAGTTATGTAGCAGTTGCACACCTCCTGCTCAGCTTAACCTCTGACCTTGGAGCTTTCCAGGTGGTTTCTTATTGGGCAGGGGCAGAACTCCCAAAGGAAGTAAGGCAAGCAGCAAAGGCTTGAAGATCTTCTTAAAAAAAAAAAAAAAATGAAAACCAACTAGTATTTTCTCTATAAATATAACACCCCCACCCCCCATCACTAGTGGGGAGGAAGGCAGGTGAGTGAAAAGCCTGTCAGAACAGTTTCAAAGGAAACAGAATTACAGGTCCATAACTTTTCCCTTCTCAAAACATAGTAGCTGAGTGGAGTCACACCCCTGGAGAATAAGTAATTCTAGAGGCTGTCACAGATTCAGAGGGTCTGATCTATGCCCCAGCCTGTCACCAGTCTCTTGGGAGTGACTGCTTTAATGGGCTGGGTCCCAAGGGCCCACGCAGTTCCACTAGGGGCAGCCTTGTGGCATCCAAGACTCTGGGATAGGGCCTTCAGTACCAGCAATCCCTTTCTCTTTCCATGGCTCCCTGCAGAGAATCCAGCCACGCCAGATTCCTGTGGAAGGCTCATACTGTACCCTATTAAGGCACAAAGCTCTCAGTGAGTATTTGCAGAGACAACAGCCAGCCTTTTCAATCAGGTAACAATTTATAGGTCACGTGACTGCGGAAACTGAAAGTCCTTAGGTTAGCAATGAGAGGCCAAGCCAGTGCCATCAGCCGGCCAAGCTGTAATGGATTCCATTTCTGGCCCTCTGTCCTTAGACCAGAGCTTCCAGCCTCTTCTAGAAGCCAACTGTATATCCACTCTTGGCCCCAGCTCAGGCTTTTGTTCTCCAGGCAGTGCTGTTGAGAGTTGATGCATGAGTCACTGGAGTTTGCATTGTCTCTCTGGCTCCCCTGCTGAACTGAGTAGGTGTCAGCCAGTTCTTTAATGACACTATTCATTCCACCCGGGCAGGGCAGGGAGGTGACACTCCTACACCGTCTTTTAGTCTACCCAGAGAGCAAACTTAATTCTGTTTCTCGCCCCCCCCCCCCCCTCGGGCCATTAGTTGGCAATGCTCAGTAGGAGGAGAAATGGAAGCATGCATAGGATTCATAACAATATTACAAAAAATTCCCATGTCATGTCTTCCCTGATCAAGGATGAATTGAGCAGGGTCACTTTAACCAGTGTCCTGGGGATGTCTGAACCCACAATTGTTATCCATAGATGGAGGGGTATGAGCCCCCAAATAATCAGTGGGGACACAGAACTCTGGCCTCAGGGCAGCAGGGGGAGAGTGAGTTCCTCCAGCCACATGGGGAGCTGATAGCTCCTCTGGCCCTGGTGCTGTGGCAGGGGTACAGAACATGCCCCTCCAGAACCAGTCATATTTTTATTCCTTTGCATGCCCCTGCATGGATGCCACAGCATATTTCCCATCTCCTTGGTAGCTGACTGGCGCGGAGTCCCCAGGTGATGCTCTGGAACTGCTCCCCATGAAGCCAGTCAGGACTCTGGGGAAGTCTCCTTTCTGTGAGCAGCCTGTCTTCAAGACACACAGCTCACACAGCTTCCACCTTCCTGGGTCTGAGCTCGGAGCATTCAGCATCCTCTGCCCCTCCGTGCGCTTCCCACAGAGAGTCCAGCCAGGCGGGGTCCTGGGGAAGCCAGAGGGTCCTGCCCCCCAACTCCGCAGTCGGACGTGACTCTCAGCCAGCCAGTAAAACAGAGGTTTATTAGATGACAGGAACATGGTCTAAAACAGAGCTTGTAGGTGCAGAGAATAGGACCACTCAGCTGGGTCCATTTTGGGGGGCAGTGAGCCAGACAACGTCTGCACTTCACTCCCCAGCCAGCCTCAAACTGAAACTCTATCCAGCCCCTCCTCCTCTTGGCTTTGTCCCTTTCCTGGGCCAGGAGGTCACCTGATTCCTTTGTTCTCCAATCCCTTTAGCTCTCACCTGTAGGGGGGAAGGGCCCAGGCCATCAGTTGCCAGGAAACAGGGTGTTGGCCATTCTGTGTGTCCAGACCCCTGCACACACCTGCCCTCTAGGGTTCTGCAACGATCATACACCCTTATCCCACCACCTAGATACTTAAGAACTGCATAGGGGAACTGCGGCACCCCCCACACTATTCAGAGGAAACATTAAGAACAGTCCCAGTTTGTCACAATGACTTACCAGGTACTTTCATGATTCTTACAGCACAGTTTCTAATCAATCAATCTGACTTTTCATAACACAAGATCGAGTAGTTTCACATCCTCTCTTAGGTCTTGTCTGTTAGCTCACACTAACAGGATGCACACGGGGAGTTTCCATGCAGTCTCCTGAGCCCTTTTGTTAACCCAAAATTTGGGGTTTGAAACTGATATGGATTGTAGAATTATCTCCTCCCACTCATCTGCCAGGGAGCAAGGAGATCAGTGAACCCATATTCTGCCATGTGTCAGCCTTCTTGGCTGCAGCCTGGGGTATCCTTACCCTAGGTTGGGGTAGGAAGTGACTAGGGTGACCACCTTTTCAAAATGCAAAAATGGGACACATTCTTCCCCCTCCATGGCCCTGTCCCCCTGCTCCTTGTCCTCTTGAGACCATGCCCCCTGGCCAGAAGCTGGAACCAGACAGTAGTAAAACCAGTCCAAGAACAGCCTCTGGCTCTGCCTGCTGGGGCATGCCATCCAGGGCAGGGGATGGGTCCAGGGCTCCCTACAATGTTCCAGGCTCCCTGGGCAGCTCTTACTACTGCCCGGCTCTGGCTTGGCCAGGGGTGGGGCCTTGTGGGTGGGGGAGAGGAGGAGTGGGGCCTCATGGTAAGGGGATGGGGAGCTAAGACCTACCTCAGCTCCCCACACACACACACCAGGAAGAGGCTGGTGCCACACTGAGCCTTGGGCAGGCTCAGAGCAGTGCTGCAGGAAATCTGGGAAAAAGTATCTTTCAGGATTGTTCCACCCAATTAGGGATGGGTGGTTGCCTAGAAGTGACCCTTTGAGCATTTGGGGGGAATTGGTGTAGGTTTGTCCCCCTGCAAAGTTGTTGTTAACCTAGCCGTATCTCTGGTGTCCTAAGGTCTGGAGTGGCAGGGATGCAGGGTCCTCCCCCTCATTTGCAGCCCCCTCAGGCAAGGTGGCTCTGTTACCAGCCACAGCCTCATGGCTGCTCTATCCTTGTTCATCTACAGATACTACACCTCAGGTGCTTGAGCTCCCTTGGGGGGCCTACTGGGGTCAGCTGTTCCCACACACCCACCGCCATGGGTTTATCAGAATCCCATATCTGGGGTGCCTCCAGTGGTTCTCTTTTTCAGGGCCCATGCTTAGGCCAGTGCCCTTGGTGGTCTCTTCATATCTGGACCTACTGTCCACAAACTGATCTGCCAGGCAGCCGGCAACACATGGATGCTTAGGTGCTCAATCCACAAGATGCATATTAAGTTCAGGGGGTCATATTTCATAGAATTCCTCTAAATCAATCACATCATACAGTGATTCCAGGGTTGTACTTACAGCGATGATCTGTGCCAGCGGATAGTGGGGGAGGGAGGGGCAAGGAGGGGGTGGAGTGAAAGCAGTCGGTTTCAGCAGTGTTACTGAGCATGCTCAGTTTGTGTGAGCAGGTTTCTTGGATTCTGCTGGTCAGAGTGGTACCTCACTCATGGTCCCTGGTCTCAGGCCTACTGCATACAGGGATGCTGGTGCCGCATAGACGGCAGCATGGAACATTATGAGCCAAGGGCTTGTTTGTTCAGCACTCACAGGCGAAATGAGGAAGGGGAGACAGCACATTCAATACAACCACAAAACAACTTGTGGCACAACTTTGTGATAGTCACATCCCAAAACAGTAGCAGAAAAGCCTGGTGGTTTGGTGACTTTCTGGGCCAGATCCTCAGCTGACAAAGTAGCAGCACTCCACTGAAGTCAATGAAACTGTGCTGATTTACAGCGGTTCAGAATCTTGCCCTCTGACTTCAGCTGATGACAAATCAGATCATCAGGTTCAACGGCTGCTGTTTGACATCATTTTAAAATTTCCCAAAAGCCTGAACACATCTCTTGCCAGTACACGAAGAGCAGTGGGTTTGGAATGTTGACATTTTACAACAGCCTTGAGTCTCTTGGGCAGCAGCGTTACATAGGAAGTCGGTGTTTATAGTCCCTTTTTTGTGTTTACCACTGTTAGCGGCAAACCTCTTGCACAAAGGGTCGAAGGAAGTTCAATGCTGAGAAGAAACTGTTCTTTTCTATTATTGTATCAGCAACTGAAGCTCTGCCAAGAGACAGCACTCAAACATTTTCAAAGCTGACTGGTAACTTTCAAACAAGGCTTCGGGTACAGAGTTGTTGCCGGCACCCAGTGCCAAGAGGCTGAACAACAGCTTGAGTGGTTCGTTACCCGGTGTGCTACACCCAGTAATCACAACGGGGTGGAGAAGCAGAAAAGTTTATTTGAAGCTTCAAATAGGTACAGGGAGATTTGAATCTCAAATCCTGTGCACAGAGCAGGAAGTTACACAGGCTTTTATACATCCTTTTTCCCCAGCATACTTATCCAATAGCAAGCTACCCCAAGTATCCATATAGCCAGCCAATCCAGTTCCCAGCTAGTTCCCTGGTTCTCTGTATCATTTGTTAAACTATACATAAAGCTGCTTTATTCAGCATTGTTCTTCCATATCTGCCCTGTTTGGTCTTGCTGAGTTTCAGGCAGTCTGACTCTGCAACATATTGTTGCAGACCCTCAGTATAACTGCTGTGTGTGCCTTCGGGCTGGGGGGCCAAGGACACTTGGGCCTAGTACGCAGAGCTGCTGCGAGTGCCTCCAGGCGAGAGGGGGGGCCCCCAAGGACACCTGGGCCTAGTGCAAAGGGGCTTCATCGACACTCGTGGTCTTCCATCCCCTCGAGTTACCTAGTGGCCATGCCCCAGTGTCCCCAACAGCATGAAATAAGAACAATATAGTTACTTGGTTTATAAAAAGAACAGAAACCGCTCAGCCCACAGACCGATACTTTCCCCTATACAGAGATTAATGTCATTATGCCTCACTCCCTCTGCCTTCACATTGAAAGTCTTGTAGGGCTCGATGTGCACTGGACTTCAGCCACCCCCTCTTTTGGTTTCATTTTACACCACTTGACTTGCCAACAGTGTCACCATGAGGCACATATCTGCCTAAGTGCTAACTGCTTTTCACAGCAGTAGGACCTGGAACTGGCACAGACAGTCATCTACACCAACCTTTAGTTCACAGCAAGCTGGGGTGTAAATCTACCTTGCACAAATATGCCGCACATTAAGAGCCTGGGTGGAACCTGTGGGCATGCACTAAAAGCTCCCCAGTGCACTTGGAGCTATGCTGCATTGAAATGGGAGTAGATCCAAGCACACTGGGAAACGTTTAGTGTGCAGCAGCAAGGTCCACATGCACACACAGTGCACAGCAGGTTACTACAGGGTACAGTGACACCCCCGCTTGCCACCAACTGTTGTCTAGCCCAAGCCCTTGAACACTTGTCAAGCTGCACTTGATTCCTAGACCAAGACCAAAAGGGACCATTATGAGCAACTAGACAAGCCATTTACAACACACACTTTGCTTCTCTACAAAAGAAAAAGGACACAACTTTCTAAACTACTACATGCCACAAGAGGCCACAGCAATGGTTCCCTCAACCCACCCAGCAATATTGTTAACCTATCCAACTATACTCTTAGCCCAGCAGAAGCAGCTGTCCTATCTCGGGGCCTCTCCTTCTGCCCCTCCACCCCCACGAACATGATACAGTTCTGTGGTGACCTAGAATCCTATTTTCGACGTCTCCGACGCAAGGAATATTTCCAACACACCTCTGAACAACATACTAATCCACAGAGACCTCCCTACCAACACTACAAAAAGAAGGATTCTAGGTGGACTCCTCCTGAAGGTTGAGACAGCAGACTGGACTTCTACATGAGTGCTTCCGCCGACGTGCACGAGCTGAAATTGTGGAAAAGCAGCATCACTTGCCCCATAACCTCAGCCGTGCGGAACACAATGCCATCCACAGCTCAGAAACAACTCTGTCATCATAATCAAAAAGGCTGACAAAGGAGGTGCTGTTGTCATCATGAATAGGTCGGAATATGAACAAGAGGCTGCTCGGCAGCTCTCCAACACTACTTTCTACAACCCATTACCCTCTGATCCCACTGAGAGTTACCAAAAGAAACTACAGCATTTGCTCAAGAAACTCCCTGAAAAAGCACAAGAACAAATCTGCACAGACACACCTTTGGAACGCCGGCCTGGGGCATTCTATCTGCTACCCAAGATCCATAAACCTGGAAATCCTGGACACCCCATCATCTCAGGCATTGGCACCCTGACAGCAGGATTGTCTAGCTATGTAGACTCCCTCCTCAGGCCCTACGCTACCAGCACTCCCAGCTACCTTCGAGACACTACTGACTTCCTGAGGAAACTAAAATCCATCGGTGATCTTCCTGATAACATCATCCTGGCCACTATGGATGTAGAAGCCCTCTACACCAACATTCCACACAAAGATGGACTACAAGCCATCAAGAACACTATCCCCGATAATGTCACGGCTAACCTGGTGACTGAACTTTGTGACTTTGTCCTCACCCATAACTATTTTACATTTGGGGACAATGTATACCTTCAAATCAGCAGCACTGCTATGGGTACCCGCATGGCCCCACAGTATGCCAACATTTTTATGGCTGACTTAGAACAACACTTCCTCAGCTCTCATCCCCTAACACCCGTACTCTACTTGCACTATATTGATGACATCATCATCTGGACCCATGGAAAAGAAGCCCTTGAGGAATTCCACCATGATTTCAACAATTTCCATCCCACCATCAACCTTAGCCTGGTCCAGTCCACACAAGAGATCCACTTCCTGGACACTACAGTGCTAATAAACGATGGTCACAAACACCACCCTATACCGGAAACCTACTGACCGCTATTCCTACCTACATGCCTCCAGCTCTCACCCTGACCACACCACACGATCCATTGTCTACAGCCAAGCTCTGCGATACAACCGCATTTGCTCCAATCCCTCAGACAGAGACAAACACCTACAAGATTTCTATCAAGCATTCTTATAACTACAATACCCACCTGCAGAAGTGAAGAAACAGATTGATAGAGCCAGAAGAGTTCCCAGAAGTCACCTACTCCAGGACAGGCCTAACAAAGAAAATAACAGAATGCCACTAGCCGTCACCTTCAGCCCCCAACTAAAACCCCTCCAATGCATTATTAAGGATTTACAACCTATCCTGAAGGACGACCCATCACTCTCACAGATCTTGGGAGACAGGCCAGTCCTTGCCTACAGACAGCCCTCCAACCTGAAGCAAATACTCACCAGCAACCACATACCACACAACAGAACCACTAACCCAGGAACCTATCCTTGCAACAAAGCCCGTTGCCAACTGTGTCCACATATCTATTTAGGGGACACCATCATAGGGCCTAATCACATCAGCCACACTATCAGAGGCTCGTTCACCTGCACATCCACCAATGTGATATATGCCATCATGTGCCAGCAATGCCCCTCTGCCATATACATTGGTCAAACTGGACAGTCTCTACGTAAAAGAGTAAATGGACACAAATCAGATGTTAAGAATTATAACATTCATAAACCAGTCAGAGAACACTTCAATCTCTCTGGTCACGCGATTACAGACATGGAAGTTCCGATATTACAACAAAAAAACTTCAAATCCAGACTCCAGCGAGAGACTGCTGAATTCGAATTCATTTGCAAATTGGATACAATTAACTTAGGCTTGAATAGAGACTGCGAGTGGCTAAGTCATTATGCAAGGTAACCTATTTCCCCTTGTTTTTTCCTACCCCCCCCCCAGACGTTCTTGTTAAACCCTGGATTTGTGCTGGAAATGGCCCATCTTGATTATCATACACATTGTAAGGAGAGTGATCACTTTAGATAAGCTATTACCAGCAGGAGAGTGGGGTGGGGAGAGGTATTTTTTCATGCTTTGTGTGTATAAAAAGATCTTCTACACTTTCCACAGTATGCATCTGATGAAGTGAGCTGTAACTCACAAAAGCTTATGCTCAAATAAATTGGTTAGTCTCTAAGATGCCACAAGAACTCCTTTTCTTTTTAGTCTCACCCCCTGCATTACACAGGCAGGATCTGAGCCCTGGGGCTGCAGGGAAGGGACTGATCAGGCCTCTGGGCCAGCTCTTTCTGAAATACAACATCTGCTCTGTAAAAATCCCCAACGGTTCCTCTTTTTTTGAAAAAACCTAGAGTGTGGCGGATCAAACAAGAGGAAATGGCTGGGAAAACCGGACGTATGGTAACTCTTATACTCATGGCCAACATGTAAACACCCCCTTTGGGAAAGCTAGCCCCCCCTGGTGGCGGCCCTTCTGCTGGAGGCCCTGGCCCACCAGCGCTCTGAGCCCTCTCGCAGCCAGAGGAGCCCCGGCCAAAATGCCCCAGCTCCAGGCCACTTGCCCAAGCTGAGCTCCCACCAAGTTAGGCAGCCATGTATTTATCCATGGCTTAATCTCAGTTGTAGCCAAATTGGTTTATACATCTACTTAACTAGGGATGAGAAAGCTAAAGTCAGGTTATAAATCTCCTTTTAGGCCAGGTAAACAGCCTCATTTGAAGTCGTGTTTCTGTATTAGGCAACCAAACAATACTATAACCTGGGTTAGCCACGGCTGAGTTTAATCGAGTGCTCTCGTGCTCAATTTACTTTTGGGTCAGTGCCAGTCCCCAAATCCTCCCAGCGGGCCAATAACGTCACTGAAGATGGTGTTCAGAAAAGAAAACATTTCTATTGTATTTTTTATTTTGAATTTCTTAGAAATAATAAAACTGTCATACAACTTTATGCAATTCTTCGCCTGCCGGAGAGTTTTTAGTGTTTACCAGACACCTGGCAACACTTCAGGTCTGTCAGTTTGTTGATGTTTGGCCTCAGTGACTGAGCAGTTGAAACCTTCAGGATTGCACCAAGGTGGGCATCAGCTAGTTGTGTTTGGTATTTTGACTTGCTTATATTCATTGTGGAAAACAGTGACTCTGCCCCCATGGCTGACACTGCCCACCAACTAGTGATGGTATCTCTGTCCCTCTCCCCCAACCAATGGGAACTGTGGGGGGCAGCGCCTGCAGGAGACAGAGCCAGCAGCATGGCTGCATGCATCTCTCCTCCGTGGGCCACAGTGGGGAGGTTCTCGGGACGCAGATGGGCCTCAGGCCGGGACTTTGAGACCCGTGGTTTAACTGTACTAGTACAGTTGATTCCACACCTCACTTCAAGGGCCCATCTTCATAGGACTTGAGGTCAACTGGCATTTTAGATGCCTACAATGTACTGATGTTGTCTATGTGCATAGAACTGGTTTGTTAAGGAGTGTATGTGTGGTGCTGTACAATTATGGGTCCTGTTCTGGGTTTATAGATCAACACTACAGCATGCATTAAGTCACAGACCCATCCTCGTCAACTTGTCCAGCGTATGGGCTGGCCACTGAATAACCCGATGTCTATAGATGCTCTTCACAGATCTTGTTCAGCCCATTTATTTCTTCTTCAATTAAGACAGCAAGATAAGTCCAGGATGCACATAAACATATTGGAACTGCAGGCAGTACAAAAAGCTTACCAGGCCTTCCTGGCAACTATCCAAAACCAACACGTTTTTCATGTCAGACACCACCACCATCTTCTACATAAACAAAACCCCAAGACCTATGGGTGGGAATGGTGCATCACACACTATATTCTTTAGACAGCAGCCTACCTACCAGGAACCTAGAACCCATGATTGCCTATGCTCTCAGTAGAAACTTTGCAACTGACCATGAATGGGAGTTGCATGACTAATTGCAGACAATTTTGGCCAATGGGGACCTTCAGTGACAGATCTTTTTGCATCCCACACCAATACCAAATGCACCCTAATATTGTTTGAGGGGAGGAGCTGGAACTCAATCATACGGGGATGCCCTAATCCTCAATTGGTCAGACTGGACAAGTTATGCTTTCACCCTCCCCCACTTACCTCGAGTGATCCACACGATCAGATGGGAGAAGGCAACAACCATCCTCATAGTCGCATTCTGGCCTCACCAATCTTGTATTCTGCTCCTCCTCTGCATGTTGAAGTACCCCCCTCTCCCCCAGAATCACGCTTCAAACATTCCCAGAGGTGCTGGCCCAACACAACGGCAGACTCAGGTACCCCAACCCCACACTCTCTTCACCTGACAGCTTGATTATTGGATGGACACCTACACTAGTGCAAGAATAGTCTCCGACAGTAGAGGATGGCCTCAAACAGCAGGAAAGTGTTTACAAGATGCTCATATCAAGCCAAGTAAAAACATTTCACTTTCTAGGCTACCAGCCAGAACCTTGTCCCTGAAGCCATGCACATCCTGGTACTCCTTGAATGTTTCCTTTAATCTGAAGGATGCATTGCTGACCCTCAGTTCCACTGAGGTGCATGCAGCTGCCATTAGCACCTTCCACCCACTGCTGGATAGTCATTCAATTTTTATCCACCTGTTAACTCTGCAGTTTTGCCTCCTTCAAAAATAAACCTCCTATTCAACTGACCTTAACTTAGTCTTCACCTCACTGATGACCTATGGTCTCATGCTCACTATCTCTCCTTTCCATGAAAGTTGCCTTCCTTGTCACCATTACATTGGTTAGGAGGGTTGGTGAAATTGGGGCCATGATGGCTAACCCCCCCCTTTCTATAGAGACAAGGTCCCTTAACAATTCTGTTGTGTATTTGGTTGTCATGGTAATAGAACTTTGTTGTTGCTATGGCAACTGAGTTAGATTATAGATTATAGCCTAGCCAGTTTTATCTGGTTTTGGTTAGTTCAGCGTGTGACAATAAATGGCTGCTTTTAAGGTTTACAGCTCTCTGTGTCTCAAGTGATTTCTTCCTAAAACTGCTGCCTCCAAGGAGACAACAAAGTGGTGATGTGGGTAGGATTCCTGTGCTGCCCCAACAACAGAAAGAAGTAGAAGTCAAGGTACAAAAACAAAACCTTTTTGCTGTTGGAAGGGGGTGAGAACTGGCTTGTTTGCACTGACTGTGCAACCTGAAACTAAAACCATGGCTACACTTACAGGGCCGCTGGAACTTTTTGAGGAGACTCTAGTGCAATAGCATGTATATACTGAGAGTTTTGAGCTTTTTGTTATTGCAAATGACATTACAGAAGAGAAGAAGGTGCCAATATTCTTAAGTGTTGTAGGGGCTAAGTTGCGTAGCAGAGAGCAGTCTTACTTACACCCTGTTAAGCTTAAGCTTGAGACCAAATCTTACAGTGACATTGTGGAAATCCTAGGGTCCCATTTTTCTCCAAAACCACTGGTAAAAGCTGAAAGATATAGGTTCCACAAAAGAGACCAAAGAGAAAATGAAACAGTTGTACAATTTGCAGCAACTTTGAAAAGGCTTGTGGAACACTGAGTTTAAGGAGATGTTAAATGATGCCCTGTGTGACAGGTAAGTGTGTGGCCTGCACAGTGAAGCTATACAGAAGCGCCTATTGATAGAGGCTCAGTTTACCTTAAAGAAGGCAGTTGATATTGCAGTCTCCATGGCACTGGCTACAGAGGAGGTGCAATACATCGGTGCAGCCCCTAGGGTGCATAAGGTGTCACAAGAATCTACCCACAAAAAACTGTGGAGAGTCAAGAATGTTACCGCTGTGGTAAGCCGGGTCACCAGGCATCAGAATGCTAGGGTAAGGACCTGGTGTGTCAACAAGGGACACACTGAGTGTGCCTGTAAACAGAAGAAAGAGGCCTGTGGTCTGGCCAACCAAAAAGGGAAACCTGCAGCCCCAGGATGACCAAGGAGACACCTCATCGCAAGATGTGCCACTGCACATTTTGTCTTTGGCAGTGGGCTCCCATGAATACTGGGAAACCCAGTTGTTGGACGGCAAATCTATACGCATGGAACTGGACACCGGTGCAACCGTCTTGCTGGTCTCTGAGACTGTGTATAAAGAAAAGCTACAGCATCTTCCGCTTAAGGCAACAAAAACTGTTCTGAAGACGTATACGAGAGAAGCTGTGCCCATGTTGGGTACTATTGATGTTAAGGTGGAGCTCAATGGACAGGCTGCTAAATTGCCACTGTTTGTGGTGAAAGGTAATTACACAGTCTTAATAGGTAGGTCTTGGCTTAGGAAGATTCAGGTGAACTGGGCAGAAGTGCACCGAATAACTAAAGAAGAAACCGGTCTGACCGCAAAACTAAGGAAACATGCTGCTGTTTTTGGAGAGGATCTGGGAAGTATGAAGGGAATCATTGTGACATTGAACATTAAACTTGACAGTCAACCAAAATATCTGAAAGCCAGAACTGTGCCATATGCCATCAGGCTGAAACTTGAAGCGGACCTGGAGCACTTGGTCACAAATGGAGTCCTAATACCAGTTACCTATAGCCCATGGGCAACTCCTATCATTCCAATAGTGAAGAAAGATGGCTCCCTCTGGATTTGTGGTGATTTTAAAGTTACTGTCAACCCGGTGTTGTGTGCAGAGCAATACCCGCTTCCCCGCATCGATGACCTCTTTGTGGACCTGGCTGGGGGACAAGAGTTCAGTAAGATTGATCTGAGTGAAGCGTATTTACAGATGCATGTTGATGAAAAGTCCCAAGAGCTGTTGACTATTGTGATGCATAAAGGGCTTTATTTATACTGTCGCCTACTTTTTAGAATAACATCTACTCCTGCCCTGTTCCAGAGGGCTATGGACCAGATCTTGTGTGGCTTGCCAGGAGTCCAGTGCAATCTGGATGACATCCTGGTCACTGGAAAGAATGAGGAGGATCACCTAAAGAATTTAGAGACTACCCTACAAAGACTGGAAGAGTATGGCCTAGGAGTCCGCAAAGACAAGTGTGAATTCTTCCAGCCCTCTGTTTAATATTTGGGACACATCATTGATGCTACGGGTCTTCATAAAGCCCCTGCAAAAGTTAAGGCTATTGTGGAGGCTCCCCCTCCTCAAAATGTTAACCAGGTTCGCTCGTTTCTAGGACTATTGAACTATTATGGAAAGTTCATCTGTTAGCCATACTGCTAAAACCACTTCACGAACTCCTTGGGCAGAACAAGGCCTGGAAGTGGACTGAAGCCTGTGATGTTGCATTTAACAAAGCTAAGGGTGCATTGCTAAATTCTGAAGTTCTGATGCACTTTGGTCCATCCTTACCCCTACAGTTGGCCTGCGATGCCTCCCCTTATGGAGTGGGAGCGGTCATATCACACATTATGCCTTCGGGAGAAGGGAGACCTATTGCTTTTGCTTCACACTCTAAGCAAAGCTGAAACTAGCTATGCCCAGATTGAACATGAGGCATTGGGAATAGATTTCAGAATTCAGAAGTTTCATCAGTACCTGTTCAGGTGGAAATTTACTCTTCTCACAGACCATCCACCTCTGACTTCAATTTTTGTACCCCACACAGGCATTCCCCCAATAGCTGCTAGTCGAATGCAACGTTAGGCATTGTTGCTTTCAGCACACACACATGAAATCAAATATTGGAAATCCACTCTGCATGGCGATGCAGATAGTCTCTCAAGGTTGCCTTTACCAGTCAAACATCAAGATATTGCCCAGAAGGAAATCTTTTACTTTGAACAGGTAGAGAATACACCCATCACCGCTACTCAGGTAAAGAAGGCAATTTGCGTTGACCCAGTACTGTCCCAAGTTATGGACCTGGTGATGCATGGAACATCTCGACGAACCTCTCCCATCTCACCCGACCTTGTTACTTACAATGTCCAGGAGGATGGAGTTATCGATCCAATCTGGTTGGTTGTTGTGGGGGAGACATGTCATGTCATTATCCCACCACCACTGAGATCACAGATGTTAGAACAGCTATATTCCAGTCACTGTGGAATAGTGACCATGAAGGAAATCGTACAACGCTATTTTTGGTGGCCTGGATTGGACAGTGCTATTGAAGAGAAGGTAAGATCTTGTATGTCATGTCAGGGTGTGAGAAATGCACCCCAGTGGGCACCCCTATCCAAAAACTACAGGATTCTTTAGTCATTTCGGTCTGCCAGAACAACTTGTGAGTGATAACGGACCACAGTTAGTCTCTCAGGAGTTTCAAAATTTTATGAAGGCAAATGGGATACACCACATCACTTAAGCACCATATCATCCATCCACCACTGGATTAGCTGAAAGATTTGTGCAGACAATGAAACAAGCTTTGAAATCAGCAAGGGGACAATTACCCATTCAAAAGCATCTGGACACCTTTTTACTAGCCTACAGAAACACACCTCATGCTACAACCAAGGCATCGCCGGCCTTTCTAATGACAGGACGACTACAGCTGAGCACTTGCTTTGACCTGCTGAAACCTTCTGAACCCTGACAAATTGTGCAATGTCAGCAGCAAGATCAAGTCATCAGGTGTGCACCCAGAGCTAAAGACCAAACCTTTAGCCCAGGACAGCCAGTTTTGGCTCTGAATTATACTTCTGGAGCTAAATGGATCCCTGCTACTGTCATCGCTCGAACAGAACCCATTTCCTACACAGTCCGGACTGCAGAGGATCTCACTTGGTGGCAACATGTAGATCAGCTGTTGCCAGGTCATACCAGTCCTCAGACACATCTTCAGTTGAGCTACCCGACTTCACCGCTTCTGGCAAGACACCAAATCAAGAGTCACCTGTTCCTGACTGTCCCCCTCCATTACTGCTGACAGCTGAGCTAGCCCCCTGCCTGGATGGAGCTGATACATTCTCACCCAGTCGCACTATGAACACTGAGCCCATCATCAGGCCTGCTCCCAAGACACTTTCGGGTGCAACACCACCAGAAGTCCGCCTGGAGGCGGAAGGCCTCCTCCATGGCTGGATCTTTAGCTAGGACGAACCCACAGTTACAGGGCAAAAAATCCCCAGAGTTTAGCTGGGAATGGAGGCAGTCTACCCACCTTCTCTATAGATTCATAGATATTAAGGTCAGAAGGGACCATTAGGATCATCTAGTCTGACCTCCTTCACAATGCAGGCCACAGAATCTCACCCACCCACTCATTTGTCTCTGAGAGCTGCTTGGTGGAATAAACGTCTTTGCCGCATCCAGGGCAGATTGCATACACTTTTGCCAGGGTGATGGCCCTGGCAATTACTATGAGGACTTGCTGGCTCCAAAACTCATGGATTGCTCTGGATGCTCAGCAAGCTATTGAGGACTTGCCATTCGATGTTTTCAGACAAGAATGAGGAAACCCTCCATTCCTTCAAGGATTTGAGGGCTACCTTATGGTCTCTGGGGGGTGTATATGTCACCGGCACAGATACGCTATTATGGGGCTCAGCCACAGCACCCCATCCCCCCAAGACAGCACGACTATCCCAGGAAGAAGCACTTGAGCTCAGGGCCTAGCCACTCGGCACACCCTCCTTTGACGCCTACTAAGTGCTCATTTTGCCTCATTGAGCCACAGCACTGAGCCAGTTGTTCTTCCTCCATCATTCCCTATTCCTTTGGGGACAGGCTGGCTTGCTTTTACAATGCATGGATTTCTAAGATGTCTGACAGCTGGGCCCTAGACACTGTCAGATTGGGCTATGCCATCCAGTTCCTCTGAATGCCCCCTCCTCACCCCTCTTCAGGGACCCCTCTCATGAGATACTACTCTTCAAGCAGGTCAGTTCTCTGATAGTACTGGAAGTGGTGGAGAAGGAGGAGGTGGTTCTGCAAGAACACCGTGGTCTTGGGTTCTACTCCAGGTATTTCCTGATACAGAAATCCAAGGGTGGGATGAGGGCTCATACTCAACCTCCACAGACTCAACAAGTTCATCAAATACATGAGGTTCTGCATGGTCACTGTCAGCTATCATCCCTGCTTTGTCCCAGAATGACTGATTGGCTGCTCTGGACCTTTCAAGATGCCTACTTCCATATGGTGGTTCTACCAAGTCACAGGAACTATCTAGTTTAGTGTTTGTTTTATTTAGAGGATGTTCTTATTAAGGAGGGAGGAATGTGTTTTGTATTTGATTGTCAAAGTAATAGACCCTTGTTGCTGCTATGGCAACTGAGTTAGATTATTAGGGGACAGCCGAGCCAGTTTTGGCTGGTTTTGGTTACTTCAGTGTGTGGTATTAAATTGCTGCTTTTAAGTTTACAACTCTGTCTCAAATGATTTCTTCCTAAAACTGCTGCCCCAAGAATACAACAAATTCCACCCCAAGTTCCTATCCAAGGTGGTTTCCCAATTCCACCCATACATTTACCTACCTTCTTCCCCAAACCTCAAATGAGGAAAGAAGGCTTCAGTCAGATGTTTGAAGGGCACTGGCTTTTTATCTTGACAGAACAAAGCCCTTTCAGAAATCTCCCAGGCTTTGTTGCCATAGCAGAGAGAATGAAAGAACAAATCATTTTAATCCAGATAATCTTCAAGTGGATCTCAGTACATTATGTACTTTTATCAATTATCGGGATGATCCCTGCCAGAAGGGATTTGGGCCCATTCCACGAGAGCACAATCATCTACTACAGCCTTACTCCACAATGTGCCCTCGCAGACGTATGCAAGGCAGCCATGTGGAGTTTGGTACACGCCTTTTTCATAATTCCATGACAGATGCTTGCTTTGGAGCAGCAGACCTCCATTCGTCTCCTTGCACCATCGTCCCACATAGGTACTGCATGTTAATCACCCTCCCTGGAATAGGGACCAAGATGGCTAATAAGGACCATCACTCAAAGAAGAAAAAAAGAGGTTGCTTACCTGTAACTGAAGGTTCTTAGGGAATGTGATCCCTATCTGTATTCCAAACTCACCCTCCTTCCCCTCTGCTGCTCTGTGGTAGAGAAGGAACTGGAAACGCTGGCAGCCCAACGCACCCTTTATCACCTGGGGCAAGACCACAAGGCTGGACAAGGGAGCATGCATGGACTACCCAACAGTACTACTTTCAAAAGCCCTGGCACCAGGCACATGCATATAGTCCTCTGTGGAATATAGATAGGGACCACACATCTTGAAGAACCTTTACTTACCTTAACTGATTTCGTCATCTTAAAAGGCTACTACCACTACTATCCAGTTACCTGGTTTCTAAGGTCATGAGTGCAAGTCCTACACCAGGACTTGGATTCCTCCCCAAGGCCAACACAGCAGTGAGTACTAGGGGCTGCTCCTCTGTTAGGAGCATTTTCTTCTTCATGAGGGAGAGGCAGACAGAAGGGATGAAGTTGAATGGATGTCCCTTTTGTTTTCATGGGAGGCTGCTCAGATGGCACTTTGTTCCAGGAGCAGTGTGAATCACAATACATTCACCAATATTCCCTCTGCTTAAGTTCCACTGGTCACTATTATGGGGTGTGTGTGTGTAATACCTGCATTATTTGTCTACCTCTAATGCAGTAGTCAGTCACCCTATCTACTCTGAATAAGGAGAAAACTAAAGCAGATTAATTTTGCTAGGAAAAGTGTTATTAAAAAAGGGCTGTGCTAAGAGGAAAATCAGCGAAACACACAGTATAGACTAATACAGCTAACACACACTTCTCCATTGTCACTGCAACCTATACAAAAATTTAAGCTAACTTTGGGAACATTTTGTATTAAATAAAAATTTTCACTTCTAAAATAGTTTACTGAAAACATTTTAATGCTGTTTTCGTGTAATTAAATATCAATTATACACACATTAACAGAACATCAGACTTTTATAAGGTCTTTTTGTAGTCTTTTTTTAGTCTGGATGCAACCAGAACAGCTGAAGTAGAGGATCCTGTAGTCTTATAAGTGTCATTTCTAGGCAAGTCTCATGAAAATGCTTTAGTTATTTAAGATTCAGCTTTAAAATTAAACGTATTAAAACAGGTTTCACTAGTAAATGATTTCTTTTCAAATTAAGGTAAGGCATGTTTATGCGATCTCTTCCTCATTTACTAAGACTTTCTGAAAAAGTTACTTCACCAAAAAAATGATAGGTCTTATTTTTCCATCATTTTTTACTAATTACTAACACAGGTTTCAAAAAAAGATCTTTGGCAGCTTAAGGCCTAGCATGGTCATACAACAGTCCACGATTACCCCATAAGCCACATTAGGCAAGTAATTTATCCATTATCTTCTTTACTATAGTTTTCCATTCTTATCAAATCACTGGGTTAGTCTCGAGCACAACTAGGATGCACAGGAGCAGGAGTTTGCAGGTTTCCTCTCCTCATGAAAGAAATGTACGAACGGTACCCTTTATTGTCCCCCTGCAAATAGGGCATTTTCTTAGAGATGGTGCACACTCTTTGCACACCACTAAGTGACCACATGGAATAAATACAATAGAAACTTCTTTGTCCATGCAAACTTTACAGGTTCTTTCCTCCTGTAATCTTCTAAGTTGTTCTTCCATGGGTAACCCTAACAATAGAGAAAACAAAACAAACAAACTTACCACCACAAAGAGATCTTCAAATGGCAGAACTGATTAGAGGTGGGAAAGCAAAAAAATTCAGTACGACTGCCACCCAGTATTTCCAGTCTATAAGATCACTACATAGAGAGATAGATGGAGAGACAGAAAAGGAAGTACATTTTCCCAAGCCAGGAAGTTGGAAGATACAGTGAAATGACTGGCAAGACAGAAGTGGGAAGCACAGGCAGGCAATGAGTAGCCAGCAGAGATGGAAAGCTATAGTTCGAGTTTGTCCAATGTTTATGCCTCAAAGTGATTATACAGTATGGATTTTAGAAGCACACTGCACTTGGGACATCCTGTAGTTGGTGGTAGCCATTTTCAGTACTCAAGCACGAGGGAAGTGGTTTACGTTAACTGACTACAAACAGAATGTGTCCCTCATACCTAATTTTGATTTAGAAAGCATATATAACTAATAGGTGTCTGTGACCAAAAGTGCCCCTGTAATTACAGTAGTGTGCAGGGTATGAATAATCTTTGTACAAAATATGCCTTGTGAGATCATTTAAAAATGAACACCATACTGATCATTAATATTCTCGTGTAATGTATGTCAGAAGTGCATATTAGGAGTTACAGAAATCAATTACTAAAATGTGTTTACCACATAAGTCTGGGGAGGGGGTAAACCAGTTTCTGATAGACAAAGGACAAGCTGATGCCTTGTGCCAGAGGTAAAAGTTGACGGACAAACACCTGCCAAAGAATGGTCATTTGACAATGAAGGGGTGCAGGAACAAACTTATCTGCATTTCAGCAAGCAACAACATGGAACCTTTTTCACTAGGAGATCTCAGGTCTCCATCTCAGAGCTGGAATGAACTTTATCTAGGGGTAACCTTCAGGAAAATGCAATTCAAAGGGTGACTGAACTACAAAAGTGAGGGACAAAAAACACACCAATCTCACTCTAAGAGAAACGAACCACCCTTTTGACTTTAGTGGGGGGAGACCCTGACCTGAGAATTTGGTCAGCCATGTTGCTGGGATCATGTGTAAGGATTTTACTTTGAACCCAGTCTAGCTTAAGTTTTAGCTACTAGAAAGTGAGTATTTTTATTTCTCTTGTAACTATTTCTGACTTTAATGCCTTATAGTTGTAGTCCCTTAAGATCTCTTTAGTTAAATAGACTTGGTTTAGTTTGAATTAAAGAATAAAACAGTGTTGTTTAAACTGAACTATTTGGTAACTAGTTAAAGTAGCAAACTGTTAAATATTGACCCTTTGCAGGGGCAACGAAACTTTAATATCTCAACTGCCCAGGAAAGGGCTGCACAATGCAGCACACACAGTTTGTGGAAAATCTGGGACTGAGATTGTGTTGAGGTCACTCTGCAAGTAGTAACCAAGGCTGGTGGAAGCCAAAGTGTGGCAGGAGTGTTGCTAACAGGCTGCTGGAGTCCGAGCCACCAAACCAGGACTGTAGCTATACGCACTCAGAGTAACTTGCATGCTGGTAGGCTGTTTGTGAGCAGCACAAGTTAGGAGCTACAACAGCAAAGCATTCGGAGGCACTCAAGGTCACAGGGCAGGGGATGACAACACTTCACTAGTTTGGATTACACCCTAGAACGTGACAGTGTCAGAGAAAAATTTGTTTTGAGAACCTCAGTTATTGGCCAGACCACTCAAATGAATAAAACTGAAAATGTACCTGAAGTGTCTTCTGTGGGGACATACTTCACGTTTTTTTCAACTAAAATGACAAAAAAGGAACATTTTAGTCATTGGCATTATCTATATTCCAGTAGAATTTTTAACTACTGGTTTACTACTATACCTCAGACTGTATTACTAGAGCCCTGTGTGGATACAAAATTTATATCTGCAGAGCTCTACTAGGAACCACCGTGGTGAAAGCAGCAGAATGTCAGGCCGCTGCTCGCAGAACCCAGGAGAGGCAGATCGCTGCATGAAAGGGACTCTTGTCTGGGAGCATTTGAGCCACTTGCACAAACTAGTGCAATCAGGGACAGCTGCTGGTGCCCACCCCAGTGGGTAAGGCTGGGGGAGGTACAGCCACCCTGGAGAAGCTCGCTCCTAGGAGCAGCGGCCCGACATGCTGCAGCTTTCACCATTGTGGTTCCTGATAGAACCCTGCAGCTCTACAGAGCCCTGCGCGGATACAAAATTTGTATTACCAAGAAAATAAAGATGGTTACACTTAGAAAATCAATTTATCAATCTTTTGGGGAAAAGGAAAAAAAAGGAGTACATCTGTCAGTCAAACTCACCAAATAAATCTTTGTACAACATAGGATCATACTCTCGCAGGCAGTTTCGGAATATGTGGGCTGCTGCATTTCCTTTCACTAAAATTGTATCAATCAGTTCCCTTGCTTGCAATGGCGTTTGTGTTTTTTGTTTAATAACATCACGTTCAAGTTCAGTTATCACTTTGGCTGACAGTAAACTCTCCAGGATAGGACGCACACATGTCAAATGCTGAAACAAAGCCATTCGATTCTTCCGGATTAAAGACAGGTCATCTTAAATTCAAGGGGAAAATTCAGTAAGTTACAAGATTTTAAGTTGCATTGTTACTAGGAACTGATGTGTGCTATTATAAGAGATGCCTTGATTCTTTTCATTCTTCATTTCACTTCCCACTCCATATCAGTAATACACACTATTAAATAATTACTACAGACCTCACATATCACATGAGAGGCAGATAAGTAGTTTGAGTATTGTGAAGTTTTACACAGTCCCCCTTCTCCTCCAGAGTAGTGAGGCCACCTTATACATTGTTTCCCGACTTTCCTCATTAATCAATTTAAAAAAAAAAAAAAAAAACTAAAATTCTATTAGCCTTTTTCACAACTGCACCACATTGTTGACTCATTCAATCTGTGACCCTCTAACCCCCAGATCCTTTTCTGCAGTTTTTCTACTTAGCTACTTATTTCCCATTTCATAATTGGGAATTTCACTTTTTCCTTCCTAAGTGCACACGTCTTTATTATACTTCATTTTGTAGATTTTTAGATCTGTTCTCCAGTCTGTTAAGGTCATTTTGACTTCTAATATCCTCCAAAAGTGCTTGCAATCCTTCCCAGCTTGGTGTCACCTGCAAATTTTATAAGTATACTCTCCAGTCCATTATCCAAGTCATTGATGAAAATATTGACTAGCACTGGACCCAGGACTGACCCCCTGTGGGACCTCACTAGATACATCCTCTCAATTTGATAGCAAATCACTGAGAACTACGCTGAATATGGTCTTTCAGCCAGTCCACCTGCCTTATAGTCATTTCACCTAGAGCAATGGTTTTCAACCTGTGGTCTGCAGACCCCTGGGGTCCACAGATTACATCTAGGATTTCCAAAGGGGTCTGTACCCCCATTTGAAGTTTAAGGGCCCACAAATGAACAAAGGTTGAAAGTCACTAACCTAGACTACATCTCCCTAGTTTCCTGATAAGAATGTCATATGGCATTGTGTCAAAAGCCTTACTTTAAAAACCAACCAACCAACTCTACCATATCTACCCCTCCCACCCCAAGCCACTGGGCCAATAACCCTACCAAAGAAGGAAATTAGGTTGGTTTGGCATGATTTGTTCTTGACAAAACCATGTTGACTATTACTTATCACCCTATTATCCTCTAGGAGCTTACAAAATGATTGTTTAACTTGTTCCAGTATCTTTCCAGGTATTGAAGTTAGGCCCACCGGTCTATAATTCCCCAGGTCCTAAGGTGGGCAAACATAGTAGTTTTCTTCTTTGCTCCTCTGTCCACCATGAGCTCTTGAAGAGAACTAATAGTTTTAAGATTGCATAAGGAATTAGCTGAAGCACCCAAGGGGTGAATTTTGTCAGACCCTGCTTACTTAACTACATCTAACTTTAAGGAATATCAATTAAAAAAAATCTGATCTCTAGTACATTAATCTCCATGTTTTTATTATTGCTGAGAAATCACAGAAGAAACAGAGCTGACCAGTAGTAACTTCAGGAGACCAAAATTATATTTATAATCATTTCTATGTGGCAGACGTTTTACTATATAGAGAAGTCACAGTTTTGGTTTATATGATGGACCTATCAATGCATATAGGCATATGGACAAAAATATGGTCTTGACGCTGCAGAGTATTGTGGAGGTGGATTCAGATCATAGCAAGCCCCAATGAAGTATGGGATGCATCACTGTAAGGACAATTCCAGGATTGAGACCTAAACTCCACACTGATATCCAGTTGATACAGTGTTAATCCTTTATATTTACCTTTAAAAAAAAAAAAAAAAAAAACACACACAACACACACACACACACATTACCAAAGCTCATGAATACCAGTGTCCCCAGAATTAGACCAAAAAGCAAACACATTACAATGGAACAAAGATAAGTGTATTACTAGTGCCTTATGCATACCTGATGCCACTTCTTCAGATTGTCTCTCCTTCTCCTCTTCCCTCTTTTCATCTTCTGCAGTAAGCAGATCAGACACAAGATCATTAACGGTCTTGTAATTTTCCTCAGTTGCTAAGATTTTACTCTGAACTGTCTGCTTTATTAGTCTTCTACTAAATCCCATCTCCAAAGCTGCTTTAATCACAGGGGTGTTCATCATGATTGCATCTTCTGAATGGCTTTCTCCAGGTTCAGAATGAATAGCTATTCATAAAAAAAGGGGAGGGGGAAAAAAATAGAAGATACTTTAGATTTGAAAACTTTAGATATTTTTAGCATCTTTGGCATATAAATGAGGTTTGGGGTAAAAAAATTTAATGACATGGGCCTCACTTTTTAAAATCAAAATATTTTTATTTAGAACTCTTGTTTAGAATTTTATTAGACTGGATTTAAACAAAAAAAGCTGTGTTACAGTAACAAAGATCCAAATTAAAGCAGCAAAAGCAGGGAAAACCCAGAGGTCACTCCATTGTTGAATAGCGTCATTAGATTAGAAGTGAAAAAGAATGGTAAAAAGTTAGTTATGGAAATACCTCCCTTTCATATAGTATACCAAGTTCTTGAGTCCCATCTGCGTTAATAGAATGGTTACAGTTCTACTATTGGTCATCCTTTTCCTGGCACTTAGCTAACTAAGCATAATAGTTGGAAATCTGACTCATCTCACTGCATCAGCAGGGGCCACTGCCACTATGGGGAATTCACCCCCAGAGAAGTCAGGCAGCATTGTCATCATACTTGGGTATTCCACTGAAGAGCAGCTTTACAGCAGCTTTACAGCCTCTTGTCTGGAAGGCTGCACTTCAGTATGTCCCCAAGCTGGATATGGCTGCCCACTTTTGAAGGTACTGACATAGCTGCAGGCCCCCAGCAGGGTAGGGCTGTAGGTATCTTGTGTAATCACAACACCCTCTAACGAGCTCTGATATCAGGGTGGTCTATAGCCTGCGTTACTCTAGCAGAAGCTGGTGTGACCAACAATGAGCCCACTGAGTCCAGCTGGAGAACAAGCAAACAAAGGCAAACTCTTCAGAAACAATATACAGTATGTATACAAATCCCTAGTATTGGGGAAATTATGAAGGGATGAGAAATTTCTTGTAACAAACTTGAAGGGAATATTGTAGTATAAAATTTCACAGACACCTAACTGACATTTTAAGTACACTATACAACTGTCAAAAAGAAAAAAAAAACTGACTTGCTGGGAAGCATTCCAATGCTGCTGCTTTCTAAAATGCTATGAATTGCTTAGCAAGCGAATTTTGGAAAGCATCCATACAAAAGTTCTATTTATATTTACATTAAGTTTGTATGTGCGCTGAAAGTCTTATTACTATGTAGCTTGAAAAACTAAAATGTACATACTTGGTGGATTGGCACTTTCATCCACAGGGGTATCTGAAGTTGACAAGAGCTATGAAATGCAAAGGAACAGCATGTAAAAAAAACAAACACAACAAAAAACCAAAGTCAGCATCTTTTCTCTTTGCATACAACACTGATAATTCCAGTGCATTCTTTTCCACAAAAGACTAAAGGAAGAACTTGGTACAAATAAAGAAGTTATTGTAGCATTTAAGAGCCCTAATCATGGGCCAGGACCCCATTGTGCTAGTCATTGTCCAGCCACACCCCACCCAAAGACCTGCAATTAAGAATTTTAACTCAGATAGCCAAGTGACGTATTTGTAGATAGGATTATAGAAGTCTTACAACAATTCATATTGCAAATGTTTATTGGTATAAACTGCCTGGATTTACCCCAACACTAACTTCTCTTCTAAATGAAGTTATTCACTATGCCTTTTGTTTATGCAAAAATATCTTGTTACAAACAGCTTAGTTTAAATAAAAAAAAGTCCCACAAGTGAGGCACCCAGAACCAGTTTCTGTACTAGCATTTACTAATCTAATTAGTCACTAAGCCTTGTGAAATCAGAACTTCACTTCTTAATATTCAAAGTCTAGAGCTCTCACTGCCTCACACCAAGTGTCACAAGGTTTGATTGTAAATGGCTGTGGTGCTCCTCAAATGACTCAAGTCCCAATGCTACCAGATCTATTTTCAATATAAATGCTCATAAAATACAAAAACTGCTCATGGAAGCTGTGCAAAGAGTCAGTTTTGAAGACCATCCATTAGAATTGATTCATCTAATTTTCATGTAAAGCTGTCCATTCATGAACTATCAAACTTAAAACGCATACCTGTCAAACTTAGAACAACTGGAAAGTGGGTATGGAAAAAAAGTTATGTACTTTCTGGTTGCTAATATCAGCATTAGATGGTACATAAAGTTATATAAAAATTCTAGTTTACCTGTTCAAGGAGATGGGGGAATCTTGCCTGAATTTGATTGACAAACTCTCGCCCTTTTATTCGCAGTAGATACTCGCATCTAAAACATTAACAGAATATAAATGTTTGTCAAGTTACAATATTTGTTGCTCATATATGACTAGTTAAGAGCCATGCAGAATAAGAAGCCTACAATACTGTGCTCAGTTAGACCCCAATTCAGGGATGCACTTACGCACATAATCATGTGCTTAACTTTTAAGTAAGTCCCAGTGACTTCAATGGAACTTTAGCACACACTTAAGTATCCTTACTGAAGAGGGATGCTTTGCTGAATCATCTTAATATGGCCTAATTCCTGTATGTATCAGATATAAATGTGATCTCATCAATACCAAAGCATTCAGTAATGGATACCTTTTAGTGTATAGCCTCAACAGCTTTTAAACTCAGCCAATACTCCTCAGCCCGCACCAAATCGCTCAGTGTCTACAAACTAGTCTAAATTTAAAAAACAAAACAAAACCCCACAATGAAATGGATATAAAAAAATTAAAGGTTTAAATTAGTCTACACTTTGCATTAGTAAAGCAATTTAAACTTTACTCAAGATAAAAATTCCACTGATAAAGTTAATGGGGTAGATGAACAAGAAGCTAAGCAAAAGTTGGATGTTGAACTTAGTTTACCATCACCTATTAAACGATGTGTCAAAGATTAGCATACAAAACTGTCCAATTTGAAGAGCAATTTTTCCTGTACTATTCTGAAACTTCATGAAAGCTATTTAAAAATCATTACTGTAAGGGGAGATTTTCAAAGTTATAAATAGCAGTTACGTGTCTTACTGACGTCTTTGAAAATCTCCCCCAGTTATTAGCGTCATTATTTCCCCATTAGGAAGTAATCACATTTTATTATTCAGCAGTAGAGATGTTCACTCAATTCTTTCCATCTGGAACAGAAAAAACCTCTTGTACAGTGACAATTTCAAAAGCACTCAGATTGGCCTAACTCTGCTCCCACTTAGAAATTTCAAGGTAAAAATTATAGGGGAAGGTCTGAAAGTGCTCTGCACTGGCCTAATTCTTCCACTTAGAGCTTTTTAAATATAGTTACCTTGGAAACCATTTAGCATGCTCAATCCATGGATCATCTCCAGACTCCCAACACCTTAATCCACCATCACAGCAAAAACATTTGACATCATCATTACGACCTTTAAAAGCAAGTTTACAAAGTATTCAACAAGTGTTCACACAAGCCATTGCTTAGCAAATTCTAATATATAAATATAAATGAAGACATTAGATAGGCTAACTTTCCTTACCTACATAATAAAACCCAGCATTTGCAAGTTGTTCAGGTCGAACTGGAATTCTTGTTGGCCAGTTTATGAATGTTTTAACACGAGCCATGTGGGTTTGCATGCTCTGGTTAGAAATGCTGAATATTGGTTGGTCTCTAGTTTTATTTTCCACAAAAGGGCAGTTAGGAAAGTATCTCCGATGCTCTGACATGGCATTATCCTTCGGTTCCCAGTTGCTTAGTTGCCCCCCACAGGTAAAGCAAGCAACTTTGTCTCCTGGCCCAGTATAGTAAAATCCAGCTTTTGCCACATCTGCTGGTGATAGAAATGTCAGGGGCCATGTCTCAAAAGTACATAGTCTAGCATCTTCTGTGCTCATTGCAGGATTATAATAGTTAAGTCGCAGGCGCGATGGGTCCTCAACTGCCCTAGAAGTTACTGGTGCTTGAGGAAAACTGGAGAAATTAGCACTGAAAAAGCCAATTTGTTCCAAGCTCGGAGCAACAGTTATGGAATGCAAAGATTGTGAAAAATTGTTTATTGTGGCTGGAGGTGAAAAGACTGAATGAGAGGATGATCCAAGATTACTAACTGAAAGCAAATTCTGAATAAAGCTGCAGCTAGGATAGAGCTGTTTATGTTTTTCCAGAGCACTGTCGCCTTGTTTCCAGTTATCCAACATCAAGCCACAACTGAAGCATCTAACTTTATCTTTCATACCAGTGTAATAAAACCCAGCTCGAGCAAGACTCCTTTCAGACACTGGCACGTTGAGAGGGAAAGTAGAAAAGGTAGACATTCGGTAGAGTTCACATGACAAATCGTACTTCAGTTCACACACAGTGCTGTTATTCATCAGATTAGCCAGGAACGAGCTGCTTTCCACTATGTTCATAATGAAATATTATGGACAAATGGGACAAGTCTTTCTCTGGGAGGTAGTTTTGTGCATGGAGGTGATTTTGAATAACTCCCAGGCCATATAAAAAAGTAAGGACCTGAAAGTGAAACATTTTGGTTTGTAACACTGAATGCATGTGAAAAGAATGAATTATGATTCATAAACAGACTTAATATATATGGGAAGTCCTTCTTTTATTTTAATCTGCACAATGGATTAATCATTCTTCATCAATGGAGAAGTTACACAACCTCAACACTCTAGGAGGTACAGAAAGGATGTCAACTGGACTTTCCTGTCACAATACATCACATTTTCCTTAGTATACTATACTTCTCATCTTACAGAGAATGGCACTTTGGTGCAGATGGGGGTTGGGTGGAAGAGGTACAGAAAAACATGTAAGGGTGATCAAAATCCACCCCAATAAAGAAACTAAAATGGGTAAAATTGAAGACACTGCATCTTAATATCATGCTCCAATATAAAATTAAGTGTTTATTTCATCCTACATAGCCAATACGAATGCAGCTTTTATACATCTGTAAAGATTGTTTTGATAAGAGTTTCGCATGCTTATGTTGAAATTCTAACCTGAGACATTTAGAGGCACAAACAGAACAGTCCCAAAACTTCTGAAGGTGTATTTGTATGTCATTAGACTGCCAAAACAAAATACCCTTTGTTTTAGCAATCCTCACCAAAAGATATGCAAGACACTACAAACAAAATTTAAGGTTATACTCAACTGCCTTACATATAGCAGAGCTATAGTTCTGGAAAGAATGATTCTTGCCTATAGCAGTGACAACTTGTCATATATACCCACTGACTTGGAACAGACCCAGTGTGTTTTCTTCCATGACACTTTCAACACTGGGCATCATAAACTTAGCCAGGGTGCTTGGGTACAATTGCACTCTTATAACATTTAATACAAATATATGGCTTTATGTTACAATAGTCTAGTATTTTATATGGATTAATTAAAAGATCTCTGTAGGCCATGTTCAGAAAGCAAACAGAACTTACACTGGTCAATACAGAAATATATTTTGTTAACTTTAGTTTCTTTATTTGTGCACAAAACTACCTCCCAGATTTCAGACTGAAGTCCCTTTTAAAGGGCTTAGGCCTCCATACTGAGATTTGTAGTTCACAAGAAGAAATTCTAGATATCTATAGTCTGAAACATCCAATTCCTTTGTGCTGCCAAAACCTGTAAGGAAGAAAAAGACATTTTTCTTATAAAACAAGATAAATTAGGCATATTTGTTGTAGCTGTCACCTACAGTATTGCTCAAATTATAAACCTGTTGAACACTAGAATCTCAAAGCTAGTTTTCTTAATTGTTGGCCAGCAGGTTTCAGGATAGTTAATGAAGGTCACTTCCATAAACACTGACATCAAATCCTATTCCCACCTTGTTAATCTGTACCGAAAAATTTGGAAAAGTGAATGATTTCATTTCACAAGTTGTCAAATATTTGGCAGATACAGACAATAGATTAGTGGCCTGGTCTACATACAAAGTTGTACTGATATGACTAAGTGTTATTTTACATAGATTTAGTCTAGAGGTGCAACCTAAACACACAAGCCAGGTTTAAACCGGTATAGAACAGCATACACAAAAGTTGCACAAAATTTGCACCAATTAACCTAAACCAATTTAAGTTAAACAAGGACTTGTTTAAACTCAGGAGTTGTCCAATGACTTCTAGACAAAAGGAAAAATCCCAAGCCCACAAAAAACCACCAAAAATTCCAGGTGAGAGCAGGGGATAGAAATCAACCTGTAATTTTAGGGTCTCTTTTTTTTTTTTTTGCTGTGTTTCAAGTTTTCTGAAGTGTTCCACGCTTTCATTAAAATACACACAACACTTCTTCCTATTGAAAATACAGTCAACACAAATATGCTGCTGCCAGGGTGGCATACACCCCCTACAGAAAGGGTCTCCAAGCAAACAGCAGCAGCAGAGTACTCTCCACTCCTTTCAGATTGGTGATGGCTCATTGATACCATGGTATTTAAATGATCATTAGGCACAGTGAGTGGGGGAAGCAGGAGACCAGCCTTCTCTTCTCCCTTTTGTCCTGTCCCCCCAGCTCCTAATCATAGCTGGGTGGAGTAACCCAGCTGCCCCTTCAACATGATGGGAGGGGACAGGGAAGCTAGGCCAAATTTTAGTGGCACTGCAACTCCATGTGTCAAGTGGGCAGCTGGGCCAAGTTTGAGTGAGTGGCATTTTGACTTGGACCACACGGCTGCAACGCCATTCAAATACGAGTTCTATTAATCTGGGTTCCCACTTCAGCAAAATTCTGGTTGTGCCTCAGATGGTCATGCTAACTCTGGCTAGTTTCTTAATGAAGGATATTAAATGCAACAACAAAAAGTTTTGCAAGGTTACACAATAAGAAGTCAAGTAATTCAAGTGTTAAATACTGCTTCTAGGAAAACATGAATTGCCACACTAGATCAGAACTATGGTCCAGCTAGTCCAGTATTCAGTCTCTGATAGCTGCCAACACCAGATGCCTCAGAGGAAGTACATGAAACCCCACAGTATACAGATGTGGGACAGTATGCCTCTCATAAGGGTCAAATCCTAATCTCTAATATTTGGAGGCTGGTTTATGCCCAGAGCATGAGGTTTTATATCCCTTCCAAATCTTTTCATTTAGCATTAACTATTATTTTAACTCCGGATATCCTTGTAATCCATATAATCATCCAATCTTTGAATCATGTTAAATTTTTGGTCTCCATAGTATGCTGTGGCAGTGAGTTCCACAGTCTAATCACACACTGAGTAAAAAAAGTATTTCCTTTAATCAATTTTCAATTTGCCACCAATTTTTTTTTTTAAATATTCCCTTGTTCTTGTGCTGTGAAATAGAGAACAGATGCCTCAGTCTAACTTCAACATCACTTCTTATTCATCTCCCTTCTAAGGGCATGCCTACACACACAGGAGCAATCAGGAAAGTTAGATATGAAGACAATGTGCATAAGTGGGTTAATTCATCATGTGGATGCTTTCATTCAGGAATGAAGTGGTCTTAGTTCCCTGTTACCAAATCCTTGTTGAAGAATATCACATAGGGGTTTCACACACTTTAATTTAGGCGCATTGACGTCACACCTGCAGTTGATTTGCCTTAACTTTCCTGAGTGACAAGACTGGGATTGTTTATTTTAGGACATGTCTACAGGGGGTCAATCTCTCTTCATGTATTTTTCCAGGCCCTTGATCATTCCCACTGCCCCTCTCTGAATCCCCTCTACTTCTGTAGTATCCCTTTGAGATGGGGTGACCAGTGGTGCACACATTATTCCAGATGAGGCCATACCATCAATTTATATTATGGCATATAAATGAGTTAAGATCATAAATTTAGTGGAAGGTACATAAATAATTTGAGTTTTCCCCTCCAGTAAGCATTACTTTGCTTTTATCAAGCAACATCTTGTCCATTCACCAAGTTTGGTTAAGTCCCCCTTAAGTTCCTCAGTCATCTCTAGACTTGACTAACCTTAGTACTTCAGTGGGCCCATTATAGCTTTACTTACACTGAAAAGACCTCAGCTTTTGCATTTATGATTTTTTGCAGTTTGTACTGTACAAACATTAGTCTATCATATCCTACAATGACCGCACATGCTTAACTTTCCACAGTGAATGGTCTCATTTACTTCAATAGGACCTACTTGCAGTGTGTAAAGTTAAGCGCATCTCAAATATGCATATTCCCATAACCTAGCTTTTTGCTTTTCATAAAGCTTAAAATTAACCGTATGCTTAAACTAATTTGTAATCCCTCTTGCAGTTTCTGAAATGTTAAGCCTTCTTTTCAGTTAAAGCAAGAAAGGGGTAATCAGAGCAAACAATTCACCACCAGCTCCCACACACAGTCACCCCATACTTATTCATCCACCCACCCTCCTTAAACTCAAGTTTCATGCAGC
This sequence comes from Lepidochelys olivacea, assembly GCF_965140295.1. NCBI lineage: Eukaryota > Metazoa > Chordata > Testudines > Cheloniidae > Lepidochelys > Lepidochelys olivacea. The sequence continues at coordinate 34,432,033 of NC_140411.1, read as the reverse complement.
ACCAGCCACACTAGGCAAGCCTAGCCATAGCCATACCCCTGGTTGGCTGAAGTAATGTTGCCAGTTATCACAACTTGATCCCAAGTTTCATACTATTTACTCTTGAAGACCAGCAGTTACATAAGAACCTCAGCTTCCATTTTTAAAATAACCGTTCCTGGCCCTCAGGGTCACCGACAGCTTGGATCTATTTCCCTAAGTTAAAAGAAAAGGAAGACTTGTGGCACCTTAGAGGCTAACCAATTTATTTGAGCATAAGCTTTTGTGAGCTACAGCTCACTTCCTCAGATGCATTCAGTGGAAAATACAGTGGAGAGATTTATATACACAGAGAACATGAAACAATGGGTGTTACCATACACACTAAGGAGAGTGATCACTTAAGATGAGCTATTGGGGGGTGGGGTGGGGTGGAGACCTTTTGTAGTGATAATCAAGGTGGGCCTAGTGATAATCAAGGTGGGCCGTTTCCAGTAATTGACAAGAACATCTCAGGAACAGTAATAGCTCATCTTAAGTGATCACTCTCCTTACAGTGTGTATGGTAACACCCATTGTTTCATTCCACTATTCAATGCTCAAATAAATTGGTTAGTCTCTAAGATGCCACAAGTCCTCCTTTTCTTTTTGCGAATACAGACTAACAGGGCTGCTACTCTGAAACCTTCCCTAAGTTAAGTATCCTCACACCTGCTTGTGAGCTGTCTAAATGGGCCATCTTGATTACCACTACAAAAGTTTTTTTCTCCTGCGGATAATAGCTCATCTTAACTAATTTGCCTCTCACAGTTTGCAACTTCCAATTTATATATATATAAAAAAAACCATCTTACTATAGGTTCCATTCTATGCATCCGATGAAGTGAGCTGTAGCCCACGAAAGCTCATACTCTAATAAATTGGTTAGTCTCTAAGATGCCACAAGTCCTCCTGTTCTTTTTGCGGATACAGACTAACACGGCGGCTACTCTGAAACTTGGAGACATGGTGACCTCAGTGCAGCCTGCAAGCGGGGCGGGCAATCCAAACGTCGCCTCACACAAACCCGAATAGTTATTTTTAAAACCCATCACATTTTGAGGGCCTCACCTCACGCTCGGGGGTAGCGCGACCTCCCCACCGCCACACACCGCCGGTTGACGGAGGACGACGTGCCGGGTCCCGGCCTGCTCAGCTCACTCCCACCCTCTGCCCACAGCTCCCGCGCCAGCCCTCCCGCGGGCCCACCGCCGCAACGCTCACCGCACGCGCCCCGCCTCGCGGGCGAACGCCGTTCCCCGTTATCGCGAGATTTGCATCGACGCAGTGAGCGCCCGCACACAGCGGTCACCCCGGCACGTACCCACCGCCCCAGCGCACGCCGCGGCGTCCACGCGCTCCCAGCCTCTCGGCTGAGGCTCGAGCCGCCCGTCCCCAGCCCCCACTGCTGAGCGCCAGAATTGCCCCCCAGCTGCGATACTCACCAGGGCTGGACCGCACGCAGTGCTCAGCTGCCGCGCCGCTGTCACACGCTATATATAGCGCGGCCCGCTGGCCCGGGTCCCGCCGAGGGCGCCATCCCCGCCTAGCGGAAACTCCTACCTCCGCCCCGCCCCGCCTATCCTGTCCGGCAAAGTCTGGGGCCCCGCGCTGGGGAAAGTCCCCGGCCGGACTTACTGCGCATGCGCGAACGGGGCTGCCAGTGTGCGGCTGGCGCTCGGGTCCCGGAGCCGGCCCCCTCCCTCTGCCGGGCTGCGCGCCAGGGCGATCTCGAGGCACCCTCACCGCCTGAATCCTGCCCCCATCCAACCCGCGGTCTATGGCATGAGGAGAGAACGAGCAAACTCATTACAACTGCCCCCAAACACTTCAGCTCCCCCTGCAGCCCAGTGTTCAAGCCCTGACCAAACCTGGACCTTTGGCATCTTGAGCCCCAGATCAGGGGTCAAGTAGGAGCAGCCCCCTGCATTCTCTATTTTGGCAGTACATTATTGGGAGTGGGGCCAAAAAATAGCAGGATCCACTAGATACCTGCTTACCAGATCCAGGTTTATGTGGGTGCTCAAGCATATAAATTGGGGTTTGGGTAGGTCAGTGCAGTAGGAACAGCTAGACTTGCTCTCTAGTTTGATGTACAATTTGGGGACTTGGGATCAAAATGGTAAGGAATCAGGTAGAGCCAGCTTTTAGGGAAATGCTTAGGGGGCTGACCACATAACAGCTCTTCAGGGCCCCCAGGGCTTCTGAATGAAATGTTGCTTTCTCAGTAAGCAAGGAAGGGAAGGAAAGGGGGAGGGAGGGATTAAAGAGCAGAATCAGGCCCTTTGATCAAAACTCCTGTCCATATCAATGGATGAAAAATGGAACCTGTAATCTCCTTTAGGGCAATTTTAAATATCTCCTTGGAAATGAACAGGAAAATCCTTCTTCACAAATGCCCAGTTAAGAAAAAACAACAAAACACCCTTTTTGTGGGTAAATCCAAACTAAAAGCATATTTCTCTCTAAGGGTCCAATCCCACTTCCACTAAAGTCAGTGCCAAAACTCCCACTGACTCAAATGGTCCAGGATCAGGACCCAAATGCCTGAGACTTTCCTTCTGGGTTTCCCCCCCCTCCCCCTTTGCCTCTTGCTTATTCACATAATCACACTGAATAAGGGCCTGCTCCTGTTCCCACCAAAGTTAAGAGGAACATTAGGTACTTTCCTCTTTCTAGGGGAAACCCTGCAGAAATATGTGTGTCTGTGTGTGTGTGTGTTTCCCCTACCCCCCCACTGCTGGGGGAATTCCAAAGGCCTGAACTACTTCCTGCTTTTATGTGTGGGTGTGATTTTGATCCCTCCCTTTTATCCTGATCACAACCATGCATCACTCCTTAAGGGGAAATGCTACAGAGAAAAAGGGAAACAGAATAAGTAGACAGAGTAAACTGCCCTAACACATGAGGGTTTTAGCAATCTTCTGGTCTCTTGTCAGCAGCTCCTCATTATGTGCCACCACCATCCCCCCTTCTGAGATCTGTCACTAACAATCAGCCCCATTTCTCCTGCCCTCTGGCAATGTTGCCTGCTCTCATGATTTTGTCATGAGTCTCATGATAATTATTGTTTTCCTTAAAGCCCCAGCTTCTGGAGTCGAGTGCATATGTGATTATTTCAGCCTCAGTTAAACAAAAAGTAAGTTTCTAGGCCTTGTGGCTGTGTAGAAAGCTTCAAAATGTGACCCCAGTGCACCCTAAAGGCTCAAAAAGCAGAAGGCAAATAAGAATACCAAATCTATTATTTTTTACATAATCATGTAAATCTCATTACATAATTTCATTTAAAGCCAGTCTCATGATTTTTGGTGAATTGGATTCATGATTTTTGAACATTGGGAGTTGGCAATACTGACTCTGTCTCCCTGAGCTGGGGAGGAGGATGAGCTTCTTTCTGGCAGTGTTGTGAAATTTCCTTCTCTCTTACTGGTGCTGGGACAGATATCACCAGAACATCTATAGAGTGGACCTACAGCAGGAGGTATAAGAAGGGGGCAATTGTGTTCATCAAACTTTCAAAACTTTAAAGAAAAGACTGTAAAATGTCAGGGGGGAAAAGAGAAACAGAAAGAGGATACAGAATGGAATGCAGTCAAATTTCTATCAGACTGGTTTCCGATTGAATCTCCACACAGGAATTTGAAAAAATTCCACAAGAGACCCCCCCACAACACTGACTATTGAGGTTCAAAATCTCCCAACACAATCATGGTATTACCTTCTCTTTCCTGGGACAGAATAAATACAAGATGAAGAAAAAGCCCCACTATGGGTTTTTTGTTTTTTTTTCAAGGAGGGATGAGGGGTGGGGGTGTTTTTGCAATTAGGAACTGAAGGTGTGCAATATAGGAAGCAAAACTGAATTGTATATTATGACACCATGGCTAACTTTTTATAGCAAGAGGTTCCAGTAAAATGCATTTATAAAAGACCCTATCAGCCCGTTTACTCAATCTCTCTCTGACATTTCCTGTTAAGGTAGAATGTAATTTGTCATCAGTGTTAAAAGGAAACATGCCAGATTTGGTCAGCTTCTTTGTCATTACATTTAGTGCTATGTCTCCAGCTTTTCACATATTATGGTTCATGGCACACACAAAGAGAAATAAAATGAAATACATACGCTTGTTGGAAGATTGCAACACAACACTGCTTTATTTCTTAGAATTCAGAATGATAATACATAAAAGCCCCAAAACGGGGAAAGATAAAACAGGCTGCTCCCTGTGGGCATAGAGGCCTAACTCACTTCAACCTACTGTAGGCTGTCTGTATGTTGACTGACTTGCTAGGCCCAGATCACATGCTTCCCTGCAAAGTCCCTTAGCCTGCAAGCCAGGCCAGGCAACTCCTCTCAGCATCCCCAAGTTGGATCCTGGCAGAGAAGCAGAAATATTTAATACTTTGGGCCAATCCTGCCAGGTGCTGAGCACCATTGAAAACTATAGACTTCAGTTGTTTTTTTTTTATCTACCTTATTGTTTTATAATGCTGCCCATCTCTCTATTAGCTGTGCGTACAGTAATTGGAACCTCCCAGAAGGCTTTCAACATTTTGCAGGATCAGGCACATATGCAATTGGACTGTTCCAAATTAGCCTCCTCCTGGGATCCTGAGTTCTTCCTCTCTGTGTCCAATTCTAGGTAGAGGCAGCAGGAGCAGAATTCCAGAGGTGGAAACAAAGGCGAAAAAAACCCCAATCAATTTATTAATTTAAGAATTAAAAAGAGGTAGTGGAGTTATTGAATATTGAAAAAGTGTGGTTAGCAATATTGCCAGCCCACAAAGTTTAAAAATAATCTATCAACCCCCACATCAAAATTAGCCCAAAAATCATGAGATTTTTTTAAAATATATATGTATATGTGTATATATTTACTCATTTTTGCCTATCTTTTGATTTTTGAACTGCTCTAGCCCACCTCTAGTGCATGTCTGAGTTAATTACAGAGTTGTCCAATCCCAAATTTATAGAGTAAGGTGATTTTGTCACCCACTGCAGGAGTTCTCACTGGAAGACCCAACAGAGGTCAAATTGCACAATTTTTACAAAGTGCCACCAAATTTCCAACTTGTCCCCAACTCCCCAGTTAACACCGCACATCACAAGTCTTGCGATAAAATCACACAAGTTGACAACATGTCTTTATGCTGACCCCATCAGATGGAGAATGGTTGATTTGGCAGAGTAAATATTCATTTTAACTATCCGAATTCAAATTACAAAAGTAGCACACCAAACACTTTTGAGGTTTCAATGTAGTATGCTAGGTATTAAAGTTTGAGAACCACTTTACTACAGGGGAAATACATGAAAAATACCATGCGCTGACAGACAGATGGACGGACCCAGTTTTAGAATTTAGATTTCCCTTCTCCTACCTCAAACAAAAGTAAATTACAGAAATAATTGTGAGTTTCTAAGGACTTTCCCAAAAGATCTAAGCATGTCAGCTCCACTACACTTTAATTTTCTTTCCTCATGCTGTCCCATCTCTGAAGGCCCTCCCCCCTCCCTAGGTTCCCTTAGTCCATAGTGGTAAAATATACAGCATAAATTGTTTCTCTTTGCAATACATTTCCAAATATCTCCCAGTCATAAGGGTGCACACTGGTGTGCCTTCTTTAAACCCCCTCCTCTGTGAAATCTTGGAGGAAACCCTTTTTTCTACTTCCACTCAGCTAGAAATGATCAGTTTCAATATTTAGTTAGGGTTCAATCTTAACAAAACCCAGTCTTGCCATGCATGAAGATTATCAGTGACTTTTAACTCTAATGGTTTCTGTAGATTTAACTGTACCTGCACATATTTCACTGTATATATGTAGCAATTCATTAGTGTGCCTGTATTGTATATAACTAGATACAAATACCCTATGCAATTTAAAATGTTTTTTCTATCCATAATTTTAATGAACAACAGAACTCCCAAATTCATTTGTTATTTTCTACAAACATTCAGTCCCATAAAGATAAAGTACTCCCGAGATGGTTAATCATAGTGAACCTATAGCCTGCTTGATAAAAAGGCTAGTTAAGACTGATGCCCATTTATCACCTACATCCCCATAAGAACAAAGATCATTTCCTGGTTCCCACATTTATCAGGTTTAGAGAAGGGGAAAGAGGGCATTAAAACATTTCTAACTGGCATGGTCTAGGAGTCATGCTGATGCAACCCACCTTGAATTATTGAATAATAGTAGCCACTCAGCACACTGGCTGGATCTACAACCTCACATAAGAGTGTAGGTCTCTTCTGTTGATCTACCTTGAGGCAAAAGTTGGAATCATGCATAAAGCTGATGAGTAAATTCTGGTGACTGATTCTGGCAGATGTGGTTTGTTAACTCCATCATGATATAAAATGGAAGACCTGTTGGCCACAGATAATGGGAAATAGAGAGATTTTGAGGGAAGATTTAGGGGCAGGTACATTTAGAGAGAAAGAATATAAAGCTTAGCTTAAGCTATCATGTTTGTATTACCAGTCCCAGAAAGGAGGGAAATGACCTCTTATATCATGTGGGGAAATCTGACGGACTGTGACCCAAAAGTCTCTGTGAATTCAAGCTGATTCATTTGTGTCTGATCAGAGAGTATCAGAGTATCTCTATTAATTTAATTATTTTTTAATTATCCTATTTGTTGTGGCATTTGGGACCATGACATACATGGTCCACAGAAGACAAGCACTCTTGACCCATCATTAGAAAAAAAAGATTCCACACGAGTCATATCGCATAACCTCACAAATACGTAAGCAGAAAGGTGTGTTTTACAATTCTGTGATGAAGGTCAGAAAACACAAAGTCCGTAGAATTTCCACTGTCTTTGCAAGCCAGATGAAACTCAGTTTTACCTATCTGCCTACACAAACGAGCCACAGGGACAAATGTTAAAGTTTAAGTAAATCTTGTGGGTTTTGTTGTTGGCTGGTTTTTTCCTCCCCTCATTGCTTGTGGGGGAATTGCTCCAAATGTTAAGAGCAGTAGTTAGATTAGAATCGAAAACATATCACATCACAAGGACGAGCTGAGGCTGTTTTGTCAGAGACTAGCCTCACTCACAAATACTCACTTTGAAAAAGGGGCTAGAATGAGTTACAGACCAATCTTGGCCTACTTTTATTTTAATTCCTTTAATAGATTTGGTAACTTGCCAATCTGCTAATAGTTTTTCTGTTTCCCTGTTTCTAAGACGACAATCTTCACTCTGCTGATGATATCATAAGCAGTAAAGGCAGCAAGAAGAAAGCTCTATTGCTAAATCGGGGGCCAATGCAGCAAAGAGACGAGCACCCTTCTCTCCTCAAAAAAGGGCCAAAGTTGGATGGAAGGAGGCACGGAGTGTGTCCCTGAGGAGACTGGTATTCAATTAAATCAGCTTGTTTCAAAACTGAGTTCCAGGCTCTTGGTCCCTCCCACAGAGCTGACTGTCTGTCTACCAGTCACCTACTTCTGTGCACCAATATCTATCCTTGTGCTGCCCTAAGGCCTGCTCCAACTCTCACTGACATTAGTGTAAATCTTTCCACTGACTTCAAGCGAGAGCAGGTTTGGGCCAGTAGAGAAGGGAGTGGGGGGCACTTACCCATGTCTCCTGCCTGACCTCAGTGCAGGGAGAGGGACTGGCAAGATCCTGGCAGCAGCACAAAGGGAAGCATCTGCATGTACTGGGGTATCAGTCAAGCAGCTCTGTGTCTGTTGTCTATGTATTTACTTAAACTGTGGTCGTGACTGTAGGATCTGATTGCCTGTGGTATGTGGGAGCACAGTGCTCATGGGACTAGTTTGACTGCATGAAATCTCATCAGTATTGGAGCATTAATGCATGCTTGTTTTGGGGAACAGGGCCGGCCTTAGGGGTGGGCCACCTGGTGGCCACCCAGGGCGCCCAATGGTCAAGGGGGCACTGTGCAGCAGCACAGAGGTGTGCGCTGCAGGTGAAGTGTCAGAAACTGTTGACATGAGGGGGCACTCAGATTTCTCCCTGCTTCCTCCTGGCAGAGGAAAGGGAGATGGGGAGAGCAGTGGCACACAGATACTGCTGGCCCCCCCAACATTCCTCCATGTCCCCCTTGGGGGCTGTAAGCCGGGGGAGCGAGGAGCAACACCAAGTGCTCTATGCATCCAGGTCACTTTCCCCCACTGGGCTGTGCTGTGAGGTGAGCATCAGCAGCTGCTGCTCTCCTGCCCTCCCCTTATGCAGCCCAGGGTGGGAAAGTGACCTGGATGAAGGGAGCTCTGATGTCGCTCCTCCCTAGGGGTGCCCAGAGGAGCAGTGTTGGAGGGTGAGAGTGAGCAGCAATGCCAGCTGCTCCATGAATCCAGATCAGTTTTCCCACATGGGTGCAAGAGGGGAGGTGTAGGGGGCTCAGTGCAAGGATTAGAGGCACAGGAGGGGGCAGGGGTTGGGGGCACAGGAGGGAGGTGTAAGGATGAAGGGGGAGTGCAGGGGCTGGGGCAAAGGAAGCACAGTGCAGGGGTTGGGGCACAGGAGGGGGCAGAGAGTGGGGCCCAGGAGGAATGTGCAGGGGTTGAAGGCACAGAAGGGGGGTGCAGGGGTGAAGAGGAGAGTTCAGGGGTTGGGGCACAGGAAGGGAGTGCAGGGGTAGGGGCCAAGAGGGCACAGTGCAGTAGTTAGGGGCAAAGGTGGGAGTGCAAGGATTGGGGTAATGGGGGGCATACACAGTGGCCAGGGCACCATTTTCCCTTAGGCCAGCCCTGGGGAAGAATCAAGAATGCTCTTAATATATAAGCTTCTCCCCCCACCCCATCCCTGCATGAGCCACATTGGGGGATAATTTATTAGAACTGGGTGATTAACTAGTTAGTAAAGGGAGTCAGGTCATCAGCTGAGGACTGTAAAATGGGAGACAGGAAGGGAGAGAGGGGAAGGCTGGAAGGAAGGACTAAAAAGCTCAGGCTTTCAGAGAAGTAAGATTTCCCTCCCCTGGTGCCTAAGGTATAAGTTGAAGCTTGGGAAATGCCTTAAATTGGTGGGCAATGAAATTGAATAAGACATTGTAGATAAAGTACCCTGGGGTAAACCTATGGTGGAGTGTGTGAAGATTGCTGTCACTGCTGCTGAGTTAAGTTACCTTTCTGCTAATGCAAATGCAACAGAGTAAGTGACCTAAGACACTGGGTAACATTTTTGTAAGTTTCTAGGCTGATATGTTACTTAAGTCCCACTTTCAAAAATGACTTGGGCATTTAGGGCCCAGATTTTCAAAGGTATGTAGTTGCCTAATTCCTATTGATTGCAATGACAATTAAGTGCCTAAATACCCTTTGAGAATCTGGGGCCTTAAGAGCCTAAATCTCATTGAAAGTCAATGTGACTTAGGTTTGTAATATTGCCATTGTCACCTTTGAAAATGGGACATTAGCCACTTTTGAAAACTTTACCCCCTATCTGAAATGTGATAAACAAGAAACTTTTGTATGAAGGAATGGTCTTTTAAAATCGTTATAGCAATAATGCTCACGGGGTAAAGTACAGTGCAGTCATACCTAGTGTGGCCAAAGGGCTTGATCCTTGGACTCCTAAAACAATCTAATATCTTGTTAAATGTATAACTAGTCCTTACAGTCTTGAATGCTGGCACAGCAAATACTTTTTCCATTTGAAAAAGTAATGGAATCTCTTGCTCTTGATTTCCCCCGCCCCCCAATAGCATTAATGGGGCGGGGGGGGGGGGAGAAGGATGTCCCCTAATTATTTTTAGTACAATTTTAGTAGGTGCTTGCTGTTCAGAGACCGGGGGGGGGGTTCTTTACTTTCTAAAAATCCATTACCTACAACTTGAATCTTAAACTTCTTTAACTAGATCTGTTCCCTGCTTAAACAACTTTGTGTGGCAGGGACACCACCACCACTGGCAAACAGAAGGTTAACTTGCAGTTTGGTTGCCCCGTCCTCTACACAGGGCCACAAGGAAGAGAAGAGGGCATGACTGGAAGTCTCAGACTAATCAAACTTCCCCAAGAGGAAGGCATGAAACTCTGGTTGGAAGACACAAACAGAGGATGTCTTCCCCCAGTCAGCCCATGAGGTCTTCCTCCATCTCCACTGTGTTAAATTTTGAAAAAGCACCTTTACGCTTTCTCCCTTGCTGTCCCTCATGCCCTGGAGAAGCTCCCCATAAACAGTCACAAAACGAATTCATTATCCTCCTTCAAAACCCTACTCAAAACTCTGCTTTGCCATGCGTTGTCAACTGGCGTGCATTTGTGCTCTCTCTGTATATGCTGTACCAGCCCTGCAGATCTCGATACTACTGCCCAGAAAGACCACAGGCTCAGTTCAGTAGTGAAGATGCTCAGCCAGGTTTATTGTCCATGAAGCCTGGTGCTAGCACCCCACAGACTCTACAGGGACACTAACACATGTATGCCCATTATAATGGACCAGTTCATTCAGCAGCTGGACTTTCCCCTGCCCTCTCAGCCAGACAAAAGTTAAAGGCGAGGTATCCTGACATTTATAGACTGAGAAACAACTTGCGTACCACCTTACGTGTTTCATGACATCCGTTTGTTACCTCCCCTTGTGTCTTGCTCAAGGTGGCTTTAGGAAAACATCCCTGTTCACTTTTTCAAACCCTCTTATCTTGTGTTAGGTCAGGATGTACCTGGGCTAATCTTTTGGAGCGTATTCACACACATACTCACTTTCTGCTGCGTCTTAGGAGTGCCTGTGTTTTAGCACCACCAGCAGTACCTTTGCCAAGGTCATGTATTGGACAATAAGCCTGTGAGCATCTGCTTGAATACATGGCCTGACTTCGCTGACTATGGTTCAGGTCTCACATCAGCCCAGTGCTCCAGGCTCGCTCGCTCGCTCTCCTACAACATGCTGCTTAGAAAAGAAATTGACAACAGTTAAGCTGCTGGTCCACAGTCTGTCATGCTGATCTGTATTGTTTCATTGTCCGTTTGTACTATCCATCTGTTGTCTCTTATCTTATTTATAGAATGTAAGCTGTTTGGGGCAAGGAGTGTTTTTGTCCTGTTTGTAGAGCTTCTAGTGCAATTGGATTCATGTCTATGACTTGGCCTGTTAGGCTTTCTGGTAATGCAAATAAATGATGTTTATAGAGGGTGAAAGGAAGAAAACATTTGAAATGAAGACGGTTCAAGTACTATCCTGCTCTGAAATAAAACTATATCATCTTAAGAAACTAGCATGATGGCTAAGAGAAAAATCCAAGGTATTGCAATGAATTCAATCATCTGTGGATAATGATGAAATTGCAATATGTAAGATATGTACAAAGGATACACTGGTGTCATGGTATTAAATATCCTGAGGTCTGAAATGCTATACAAAACTTATAGTGCACGCATCTGGGTTTTGAGAAATGCATACTCAGAGCCAGCAGTCTCATGGTCTGGCTTGACATGAATGCTACAATTGAATCCAAGTGAGAAAACAGCAACTATAGCCACAGAAAATAGAATACACAAGAGGAACTCCAGCTGCGTGAGATTCCTAAATGTCTTTGGTATAACATTGATGTAGCTCGAGAATTAGTTCAGGGGAAGAGACTAACCCTTATGGATTAGTACTCAAAATATTTTGAAGATGAAATGCTGCACACATCAAGCAGCATGCTCCTAATACACCCAAAATAGGAGTGAGCTTGCCTTGGCAGTGCAGACTGTGATAGATATAGCTTGAAAGCATTATGTCCTTGCTTCTCTGTCCTGCACTTTCCCCTCATTCCTTCCTTTGAAACTTGAGCTTGTATCCACTGTTAACCGTTTGTACACTACTCAGAAAACCATCCTAGCAGCTGTAGGCAATATCCTTCCTTCAACATTGCCTGTTTTTCCCCCCGCTTGCTGTAATACAAAGGTAGTCTCCAGCTGACAAATTTCAAGATCTCACTAATCCCCATACAAATTTGCCCAACCCCCAGAATCCTTATGTTTTCCCATAGACAAAGAAGACCCACATACTCTTGGTCTAAAATGGTTTACATAAGAATAAGAAAGAACAGAAATAAAGTCTTCATGAGAACTCAGTGTGTTTCTATGATGATGAGTGCTATAGAAAAACCTAGGCTGGACAGCAAAGTGGTGCCGCAACTCTGGGAGGAAAAAAAACCCTGCTGTGTCTGCTGACCAGCAGAGTTCTTAGGAAACTGGCTAACACACAGAAAACAGAGGCATAGCAGTTTCGAGTTATATGTAGCAGAATGATGAGTTAACAGTCATCCCTGGTCAGCAAGTATCTCATGTGAAAAGCTCTCTGGGATATCTGTTCAACACAATCTGTCAAACTACGGTTAGGCACATTCAGATGGGTTCAACAGAAAAGTCAGTTCAAATAGCAAAGCGCTTAATAGAAAAGATTTTAGCCTGGGCTGTTCCAGGATTGGGCCCTGTAATTGTACACATGCAAACATAATGTGAGGTAGTTAATAGGGCAAAGGAAAAATAAACTGATGCTATATAACCAGCACCTGTAAATGTTTTCTAAAAGCTGTGCTCTAGTTTAAATGGGAATTAATTCAAGGAAATCCTAGGGCCTGTGTTATTCAGGAGGTCAGACTAGATCAGGGGTGGGCAAGCTTTTTGGCCCAAGGGCCACATCGGGATTGCAAAACGGTATGAAGGGCCGGGTAGGGAAGGCTGTGCCTCCCCAAACAGCCTGGCTCCTGCCCCCTCCCACTTCCTGCCCCCTAACAGCCCACCTCAGAACCCCTGATCTGTCCAATCCCCTCCCACTTCTTGTCCCCTGACCGCCCCCTCCCGGGACCCCCAGCCCCAACCACCCCCCTATCCAACCCCCCCTGCTCCCTGACTGCCCTGACCCCTATCCACACCCCTGCCCCCTGACAGGCCCCCCGGGACCCCCAACCCATCCAACCCCGCCCCCACTCCTTGTCCCCTGACCACTCCCTCCCAGGACCCCCGTCCCTAACTGCCCCCCAGGACCCCGCCCCCTATCCAACCCCCCCTGCTCCCTGTCCCCCCCCAGAACTCCCTGACACCCCACCCCCATCCAACCCCCCCTGCTCCCTGTCTCCTGATCATCCCCCCACCCAAACCTCCGCCCCATCCAACTGCCCCCTGTCTGCCCCCCACGACCTCCTGCCCCTCATCCAACCCCGCTCCCCCCACCCCCTCACCATGCTGCTCAGAACAGCAGGACAGGCTTACTGGAAAGCTTGGGAGGTGGGCGGATGCAAGCCACGCTGCCAACGTGGCTGCGGGGGGTTGGGGGGAGGAGGACAACGGGCCGTAGTTTGCCCACCTCTGGACTAGATGATCAGAATGGTCCCTTCCAGCTGTATGATCTGTATAGTCACAGACTCCAAGGCCAGAAAGGATCATTGTGATCACCTGGTTGGATAGCCTGTATTACACAGGCCCTAGAACTTTCCTAACATAATTCCAAGAGCAGATCCAATCTTGATTTAAAAATTGTCAGTAATGGAGACTCCACCATGATCGTTGGTAGATTTTTCCAATGGTTAATTACCCCCACTGTCAAAAAAGTATACCTTATTTCCAGTCTGAATTTGTGTAGCTTCAATTTCTAGCCATTGGATCATGTTAACTTTCTCTGCTCAACTGAAGAACTCGTTATTAAATATTCGTTCACCGTGTAGATACTTATAGACTGTAATCAAGTAACACCTTAACCTTCTCTTTGTTAGAATCAAGGAGCACAATATATTTAGCTTATCACTTTAAGGCAGATTTTCTAATCTTTCAACCATTCTCATGGTTCTTCTCTCAACTCTCTCCAGTTTATGAATATCCTTCTTAAATTGTGGCCCCAGAACTAGACACAGTATTCCAGCCGCAGTTGCACCAGTGCCAAATACAGAGGTACAATAATCTCTCTACACCTGCACAAGATTTACCTGCTACTCTGAAACCTGTCAAGATTTACCTGGTTATCCACCCCAGGATTCAATTAGTTCTTTTGACTACAGCATCACACTGGGAAGCTCATGTTCAGCTGATTATCCACCATGACCTCCAAATTGTTTTCAGTGTCACTGCTTCCCAGGAGAGAGTCCCTTATCCTGTAAGTATGGCAGGAGTGACAGAAGCTTGCTAAAAGTGGGGAGAGCCACGGGTGCCCAAATAGTAGCTCCGCCCCCCGTCGCTGGCCCTTAAAAGTGACGGGACCATGGCCTCCTGGCTTCCCCGTTCTGGCGCCCCTGAAGTATGGACTCCATTTTTTGTTCCTAGATGTGTACATTTACAATTAGCCACATTGAAAAGTGTATTGTTTGCTTGCGCCCAGTTTACTAAGAGATCCAGAGCACTTTGAATTAGTAACCTGTCCTTTTCATTATTTACCGCTCCCCCAATTTGTGTGTCATCTGCAAACTGTACCAGTGATGATTTTGTTTTTTTCCAGGTCATTGATAAAAATGTTAAATAGTGTAGGGCCGAGAACCGATCCCTGCAGGACCCCACCGCAACCATGCCCACTTGCTGATGATTCTCTGTTTACAATTGTTTTGAGGCCTGTCATTTTTTTTAATCTATTAAATGAGTGTCACACTAATTTTATATCAGTCTAGTTTTTTAAACAAAATGTCATGTGATACCAAATCAAATGCCTTATGGAAGTCTAAACATAGGCACTGACTTTTATTTGTCCCTGGGGATGCTCCACCCCCACTCCACCCTTTCCCCCAAGGCCCCCGGCCCTCTCATTGCTAATCGCCCTCCCCCAAACCCCTCTCCGAGCACCGATCAGCTGCTTGGCAGCACCACCAATCACCTGTTTGGTGGCACCACTGATCAGCTGATCCAGGGTGCTGCTGAACAGCTGTGGTTGATGGGTGCTGAGCACCCTCTTTTTTTTTTCTGAGTCTGAATATATTACGTCTACGTTATAACCTTTTATCAACCAAACTTGTAATTGCATAAAAAAAATAACAGGTTAGTTTGACAGGCTCTATTTAGCATAAACCCATGTTGATTGACATTACTTAAATTACCCTCCTTTACTTTTTTTATTAATCTAGTCCCATTTCAGATGCTCCATTATTTTGCCCAGGATCAATGTTAGACCACAGGCCTATAACTACCAGGGTCATCCAGTTTGCCCTTTTAAAATATTAGCACAATATTAGCTTTCTTTCATTCTTATGGAAGTTCCCCAGTTTTCCAAGACTTATTGAAAATCAGCATTTATGGTCCAGTGAGCTCCTACGCCAGCTCTTTTAAAACTCTTGGACGCAAGTTATCTGGATCTGCTGATTTTAAAATGTCTGATTTTTAGTAGCTGCTGTTTCTCATCCTCCTGAGATAATACTGGAAAAGAAAGTGTGTTATCAAATGATAGGAATACATCATCTGTTTTTTTTCAAATGCAAAACAAATATTTATTGAACACATCTACCTTTTCTGTGTTATTATTTATTCTACCAATTCCATCCAGTAATGGATCAATATCATTGTCAAGATTCTTTTTGTTCCTAATATACTTAAAAAACTCCTCTTTATCATCCTTAATTCTGCTGGCCATATATTTTTCTTTGTGTCCCTTTGCTTCCCTTAACAATTTTCTATAAAACCCAACTTCTGATTTTTATTCATTACTATCAATTTCCCCTTTCTTCCATTTGTTTATATATATTTTTATAACTGCCTTTTCTTCCCCACACCAGCTCCTTTTTTTTTTTTTTTTTTAAAGCAGCATGGCCTTTTCTCAATTGTGGTTTTCTGGGCATCTGCTAAGATATTCTTAAGTGATCCCCAATTATCATTCACATTTTTTTGTGATAAAATTCTTCCTCCCAGCTGATTTGGCTTATAATTATTTTCAGCTTTGTGAAATAAAGTACCAACTACATATATTATTTGCATGGACTTTATTTTACTTGTACATTATGATTATGATCAAGTCACAATCACCTATACTTTAAGCGACCACTGTTTTTCAGTTGTATGATCAATTCCTCTTTATATGTTAGGATAAAGTCTAATAAAGACTCTAAATGCTTTTGAATATACAGTTTACTTCTCAGGATGATTAAAAGAAAATGAGAAACCTAGCAATTGGTATGCTGCATTAGACCAGTGGCCTGTCTAATCCAATATCTTTTCTCTGACAGTTGCCAGCTGCTTCAGAGAAAGGGGAAGAAAACTTGCAAAAGGCTGTTATAGAATAACCTGTCCCCAAGGAAAGTTTGCTGATCCTGTGTGCTATATTTGCCTTGCATAATCTCTATTCATTTTCACTTTCATTTCACACAGGGCAGGATTATGCAGCACTGCAGTGAAATAAAACCAACTACTACGATGCAAACTTTCCACATCTAAAAAAGAAATTCAGAACTGATGAGCTGTTGCTTTCTCTTTCTGGTTCTTCATCCTACTTGATCTTCTGTTTAGATATTCATCATTACATCCTGTCCAGGTCATTGATTTGTTGGCACAATTATACAGCGTGGAAGACAACAATATTAAAAGAGAAGTCAAGAATGCCTGAGCAGGGGCCTTCAAACATTAGCCTTAGAAGATTTGGGCCAGGCCTTCTTAGCACCGTCCTCAGCAGGCCTATTCTTGATAGGTACATGTATCAGTCCCAGAAAACCTGGGTCCAATAAGCAACGGCAGACTAACACGGCTGTTACTCTGAAATGAGTCAGACTGGTTCCCTCCATCTCGTGGCCCTGGCTGTGGTTGGTACAGGTGCCTTCCTCATCAATTCTGGTCACCAGATGCCTGATGTCAGCTTTTATCTGTATTAATCAATCAGAGGAAGTAAAGTGTGTCCACTCATAGGTAATGGAACTGGGGCTGCTACCGCACCCCCTGGCTTGAAGTGGTTTCGATCATATACAGGGTGTATAGTTTGCTTCAGTGATCTCTCAGCAACCCCACTATACCCATTGTTTCAGCACCCCTATGTCCATTTCCTCTCCAGCTGCTCCCAGGTGCGGGGGAGACTCTTCCCCTTTGTGGTTAGCGAAGGCCTCTTGACTAGCCTGAGGGCTTGTCTACACCGGCACTTTACTGTGCTGCAACTTTCTTGCTCAGGGGTGTGAAAAAATACCCCCCCCCCCGAGCGCTGCAAGTTTCAGCGCTGTAAAGTGCCAGTGTAGACAGTGCCCCAGCGCTGGGAGCTCCGCCCCTCGTGGAGGTGGGTTTTTTTTAGAGTGCTGGGAGAGTGCTTTAACATTGCCAGTGAAGATGTGCCCTGACCTATGTGAGTATTGACCAATACTTGGGTTAGGATATAGATATTCAGGCCTGTCTGTAAAGGCCTATACTCTAAGAATTTAGGTGTATTCTTATCACTTAGCTAGTTATAGAGGTATAAAAGAGAGAATCAAAATCCCTGTCTGACTGTATAAGGCCTTTTCTCACTGTGACAGTCTGAGGCCCTGTTCTTAGGCTAAGGCCTTTGACTAAGCAGCAGAGGCAGCCATAAACTGGGAAGCGAATGGTCACAATCTTTACATTCCAAACTAGTCTCATTGAAATAAGGTGCTATTGGGCTGTTAGGCATTATCAGGACAGGATTGTATTCCTATCATCTCCAGAGAAAGGGAAGTGCTTAGAAAATGTAAAAGGAAACTTAGTTTGATAGCATCCTGTCGTTTCTGTGTTGTTCTATCATTGTAGTCCCCATTTCCCTATTGTTTGTCTGTATAATCTCTGTCTGGTTCTGTGATTGTTTCTGTCTGCTGTATTATTAATTTTGCTGGGTGTAAACTAATTCAGGTGGTGGGATTATAATTGGTTAAATAATCATGTTACAATATGTTAGGATTAGTTAGTTAAATTTCAGTAAAATGATTGGTTAAGGTATAGCTAAGCAGATCTCAAGTTTTACTATATAGTCTACAGTCAATCAGGAAGTAAGGGGGGGAATGGGAACAGGGAATGGGGGTGGAGAAATTGGAATCATGTTTTGATAATGGGGGCGGAATGGGAACAGGGACACAGATAAGGCTCTGTGGTGTCAGAGCTGGGAAGGGGGATACTAAGGAAGGAAACTGGAATCATGCTTGCTAGAAGTTCACCCCAATAAACATAGAATTGTTTGCACCTTTGGACTTTGGGTATTGTAGCTCTCTGTTCATGCGAGAAGGACCAGGGAAGTAAGCGGGTGAAAGAATAAGCCCCTAACAACTTGAATCTGTCCTGTCAAAATACAAATGATTATCAACAGCAACAGGTGTCTTGTTTCCTCCCCACCATGCATTATTAGCTTAATTCATGAAGCGAAAAAGGAGGTGAAGGGTTTAACAAACAGAGAAAATAAGGGAAAGGAAAACGAAATAAACCACCCAGTACTGACCATGCTCCTGGGACACAATGTTTCTGATTGTTAAGAACACAGGGTGATTTCCAGCTTTTGACACACATATACATTACATCATGGTACCACAGTTCACAGGAAATACTTGTGTTAACTACGCTTGCCCAATTATTCCCAACAAGGACTGTGTCATACAAACTATGGTTTACCATGTGACACAAAAAAGACGATTTCATTGCAAAACAGCAGCCTTTAGTGAAATCTTAGTAGAGGCCCTGGTTGCTTGTTGCCATGAGAAATAACTTTCCAAAGAGGCCAAGAAACTTTGCAAGGCTGCCTCCTCCTGGAGTTTCTGGGAAGTATCTTCTCAGGTTGGTCCATTAGTCCATGAGGTGCCACAGGACTCTCTGCTGCTTTTACAGATCCAGACTAACACAGCTAACCCTCTAATACTTCTCAGGTTGGATGGGTCTGGGAAGTAATATGAAGAGATTCCACAGTGGCAGGGTTTTTCTTCAGTGGACACTGTCCATGGGGTGCCACTGGCTGCTTTTGAGATGGAGCCACATTGTCATTGTTGAGGCTCCCCTGTGGTTACTCTGTAGTAGCTGTAGAGGGATCTCTCCAAGAGACTATATTACTTGATGCATCATTAACTCGAGGTTGGACTTCTGCATGGAAATCCCTGGTAGGAGCAATATCCAGTACCACAGATGTACTCCATCTCTTCTCACTTTATCATTTCTCTCATCCCTAGTTTCAAGTCCCACAAAATTCCTTCTGCATAGAGCAGTTGCCCTAAGGGAGAGATCCACAATCAAAGTCCGCTCATAGAAGCAGTGGGGGCAGTCGATCTGGGTGAAAATCATATCCAATTTACGTAAGATTCAAGGAAGCAGCATGTACCTTATCTAGAATAAATGTTCATATATAATACTACAAAATGCAGTACAGTGGGATGCAGGGCGTTATAATTTGCTACCAACACTCCCAGCTATCTTCGAGACACCACTGACTTCCTGAGGAAACTAAAATCCATTGCAAAAAGAAAAGGAGGACTTGTGGCACCTTAGAGACTAACCAATTTATTAGAGCATAAGCTTTCGTGAGCTACAGCTCACTTCCTCAGATGCAGTTTCCACGATATGCATCTGAGGAAGTGAGCTGTAGCTCACGAAAGCTTATGCTCTAATAAATTGGTTAGTCTCTAAGGTGCCACAAGTCCTCCTTTTCTTTTTGCGAATACAGACTAACACGGCTGCTACTCTAAAATCCATTGGTGATCTTCCTGAAAACACCATCCTGGCCACTATGGATGTAAAAGCCCTCTACACCAACATTCCACACAAAGATGGACTACAAGCCATCAGGAACAGTATCCCTGATAACATCACGCCAAACCTGGTTGCTAAACTTTATCCTCACCCATAACTATTTCACATTTGGGGACAATGTATACCTTCAAATCAGCGGCACTGCTATGGGTACCCGCATGGGCCCCACAGTATGCCAACATTTTTATGGCTGACTTAGAACACCGCTTCCTCAGTTCTCGTCCCCTAATGCCCCTATTCTACTTGCGCTACATTGATGACATCTTCATCATCTGGACCCATGGAAAAGAAGCCCTTGAGGAATTCCACCATGATTTCAACAATTTCCATCCCACCATCAACCTCAGCCTGGACCAGTTCACACAAGAGATCCACTTCCTGGACAAAACAGTGCTAATAAGCAATGGTCACATAAACATCACCCTATACCGGAAACCTACTGACCATTATGCCTACCTACATGCCTCCAGCTTTCATCCAGACCACACCACATGATCCATTGTCTACAGCCAAGCTCTACGATACAACCGCATTTGCTCCAACCCCTCAGACAGAGACAAACACCTCCAAGATCTCTATCAAGTGTTCTTACAACTGCAATACCCACCTACTGAAGTGAAGAAATAGATTGACATACCCAGAAGTTACCTACTACGGGACAGGCCCAACAAAGAAAATAACAGAACGCCACTAGCCATCACCTTCAGCCCCCAACTAAAACCTCTCCAGCGCATTATCAAGGATCTACAACCTATCCTGAAGGACAACCCATCACTCTCACAGATCTTGGGAGACAGGCCAGTCCTTGCTTACAGACAGCCCCCAACCTGAAGCAAATACTCACCAGCAACCACACACCATACAACAAAAACACTAACCCAGGAACCTATCCTTGCAACAAAACCCATTGCCAACTGTGTCCACATATCTATTCAGGGGACACCATCACAGGGCCTAATCACATCAGCCACACTATCAGAGGCTCGTTCATCTGCACATCTACCAATGTGATATATGCCATCATGTGCCAGCAATGCCCCTCTGCCATGTACATTGGTCAAACTGGACAGTCTCTATATAAAAGAATAAATGGACGCAAATCAGATGTCAAGAATTATAACATTCAAAAACCAGTCAGTGAATACTTCAATCTCTTTGGTAACTCGATTACAGATCTAAAAGTGGCAATTCTTCAAGAAAAAAACTTCAAAAACAGACTCCAAGGAGAAACTGCGAATTGGAATTAATTTGCAAACTGGATACAATTAACTTAGGCTTGACTAAAGACTGGGAGTGGATGTGTCATTACACAAAGTAAAACTATTTCCCCATGTTTATCCTCCCACCTCCAGCCCCACCCCTCTCTTCCTCACACATTCTTGTCAACTGCTGGAAATGGCCCACCTTGATTATCACTACAAAAGGTTTTTTTCCCACCCACTCTCTTGCTGGTAATAGCTCACCTTACCTGATCACTCTTGTTACAGTGTGTATGGTAACACCCATTGTTTCATGTTCTCTGTGTATCTAAATCTCCCCACTGTATTTTCCACTGCATGCATCCGATGAAGTGAGCTGTAGCTCACGAAAGCTTATGCTCAAATAAATTTGTTAGTCTCTAAGGTGCCACAAGTCCTCCTTTTCATAATATGCTAAGACATACTCACTACAGTAAATATATTTTCTTACTGGGGTAACAGCTCAATAAACTGTTATGTTGCTGTTTGATATTTCCATAAGTGAATGGTTTTCTTGTTTCTCATTGGTGGCTGCTATTTTACTCATATATAGGCTCAGATCCTGATCTTTAAATCCACCTTTATGCCCATCTATTTTCTAGAGCCATTTGGTCATGAGCCACTCAGGGTAAATTAGAGCAGCCACAGGGGGTTGTTGTACTAATCGAGGCACAGCAGGCCTACATTAATTGTTAGCCTAACTGATGAAAAGTAGGTAAAGGTTTATGAGCTGTCACAATGATCTGTTATAGAAGACTGTTTAAGAAAAGATGTGAGAAGGAGACAGACAGACTGAATTCATTTAAACAGAAAGGGTCTACTGATACCACTCAAGGACTGTGTTAAGATTATGACTGGTAAACATGAGAAGCAGAGAACCAGAAATCAATGAACTAAAACTGGAGTGTCAGAAATTAGGCTTAACTGGTGGACAAAACAGTGAAAGGATCGATACTCCACTCATCGACTGCTTGGGGCCCTTAAAACAAGATTTGGGGTGTGTGGAGAGAGAAAGTACTTTTACCATCCCTGCGGCTGCAGTGGAAGGATTGTTGCCATGACACTAAAACCTGAGTGGGGAAGGCTGACCATCATTGCTGCATCAACCAGGACCACAGTGTGATACTGCCTCCTCTCCCACATGTGCTATTTTCTGCCCCCATCGTCCTTCTTTCCTACCTCTCTCTTTCTTTTAGCTTTTCACATGATCCTGACCTCAAGTGCACTGCACAGCACCTGCCCAGTGAGACGAGACAGCCTGTCCAGCCCAGCGTGAGACGGACCAGTGACTGTGAGGGACCTGACCAACCAGATGATGTCCCTGACCAGGGAGGTAAGCCAGGGTTAAAAGCAACAGTTGTTGTCGCCAAGGAGCCCAAAGCATCCATCCAGGACCAAGCAGCCACCCTGTATCTGTTAGGATATAGATATTCAGGCCTGTCTGTAAAGGCCTGTACTTTAAGAATTTAGGTGTATTCTTATCACTTGGCTAGTTAGAGGTATAAAAGAAAGAATCAAAATCACTGTCTGCCAGTGTAAGGTCCTTCTCTTACTGTGACAGTCTGAGGCCCTGTTCTTAGGCTAAGGCCTTTGGCTAAGCAGCAGAGGCAGCCATAAGCTAGGAAGCGAACAGTCACATCCTCACATTCCAAACTAGTCACATTGAAATAAGGTGCTATTGGGCTGTCAGGCACTATCAGGACAGGATTGTATTCCTATCACCTCCAGAGAAAGGGAAGTGCCTAGAAAATGTAAAAGGAAACTTAGTTTGATAGCATCCTGTCTGGCAAGAACTCACTTATCAATAGCTGGGATGTGAAATCCTCACTTCTGTATTGTTTTGTCATTATAGTTCCCACTTTGCTATTGTTTGTCTGTATAATCTCTGTCTGGTTCTGTGATTGTTTCTGTCTGCTGTATAATTAATTTTGCTGGGTGTAATCTAATTATTGTGGTGGGATATAATTGGTTAGCTAATCATGTTACAATATGTTAGGATTGGTTAGTTAAATTTCAGTAGAATGATTGGTTAAGGTATAGCTAAGAATATTACTATATAAATTAGGGGCAAACAGGAAGTAAGTTGGGATTCGAAAATAAGGAAAAAGGAACTTGGATTTTAGCTTGCTGGAAGTTCACCCCAATAAACATCGAATTGTTTGCACCTTCGGACTTCGGGTATTGTTGCTCTCTGTTCATGCAAGAAGGACCAGGGAACTGGGAGAGTGAAGGAATAAGCTCTCTAACAGTATCCTTTGAACATCAACAAAAGCCGTATTTTCCCCTTCTTTACTATCCTATCTCTTCTCTCCTTTCTGTGGCTCCCTGTTTCATCTAAGGCAAAAAAGAAACTATCACTCTGAATTCAGAACTGAACAGTAGAGCTAGCCCTTGCTTCCCCCTCAAGAAGGGGTGTTTGACTGAAAAGAGACAATATTCACTGTTTCAAAAAAAGTACTTTAATAGGTTTTGATTACATTTGTTTTGCATAAACAATCAATTTCAGTTCAATCCTCTTGATCATTTTCTTTTTGTTTCAATCACTAAATTTCTAACCTTTAGTCTGAATTTGATAGGTGTTTGCCATGAGGTGTTTGTCTGTATATCGTTTAACACTGTTTAATGCAGGACAGTGACTGGGTTATGTTTGCACTGTTGGCCAATATTAATAACAAATGAATACAACAGGGCACTCTAGTCTACACTGACTGCCTGTAGGCTCAAGGGACTGTTCTAGCACCCAAAGATCATGAGGTGGTAGAGGTGCCTCATCCACACTCCCTTCTCCTTGGCCATGTTCTCTGCTTAGCTCTGTGCTACCCAATGATTACCCTACATATGTAGAAATCCTCCTGTAACCAGTTAAACTGGCTGTAGGCCTGTTTTGTAACCTCAGTGCCACAAAGCACCCAAAACAGAATATAAAATCCCATCCAATGTCCTTTCCCTCAGGAGGTCCAGTCTGGTGATACAAAATGGGACCCCCAAAAAGGTTTAATTTAATAGTTGTTTTTGCATTTAGCCATTAAAAAAACATTATAATCTTGATGTCTTTGACATCAAGCAGCGTCTGGTGTTGCATGTTAGTTTTTGGAAATTACATTTCACACTTAAAAATCCCACAATCTTTGCTTCCGATTGTAACTCTGTGTAATTAGGCATAATTATTAGAATCCTTTTGCATTACACATTTTAGTTTTCTTCTAAACAAAAGAATGGCTGAGTGGAGAGTGGACACACAAGGGCCATAAGGAAGCGAAGTGAGCTTGTACACAGGCTGTATGTCAGTTGGTTCAGGAATAAGTTCTCTAAAACATGGACTTGATCGCTTTCCGCAGCCGGTTTATCACACAACGTGACGCACAATATGGAACCTGAGGCAACACCGTGAGAGGAAATGCCAAACTACTGGTGGTGTTTTAGCACCATCGTGTGGCAAGAATGAGATAAATCATAAAAGAACACTGCTGGTTCTTATCAGTGCCATGGATTTTGCAGGCTGGATGTACTGGAGAGAGAGTCACATCTGCACCATTCCAAAAAGGGTGGCAAAATCCAAAATTAAATAATCAAAAGCATGTTCTCAGGTGAATGAAAAGCCACAGACACTGTGCTGCCCTTTCACAGTGACACGCCCCAGTTTGGGACCCCCTCACTCCCACTGAGCAGCAACTACTGTCACACACGATCCCACTGACTTTGCTGTTGTCTGCAATAGCTACATATCTCACTGAATGCAACACGGTCTCTGACACTGTAGCCCCTGGGCTAGGTGCTTAGTGTTTATTAATGGTCTGAATGCTTTGTGGTCAGTCATGAACTGGAAGTTATCTGGGCCCCACAACTATCTCACGATCCTCTCACCCACCCCTATGCTCATCAAACAGTCTCTAATTGCTCACACTTGTACCTAGTTTTGGAGTCTGAAAGCCACTGGAACAAAAATGTTATGGGTTTCCAACCCTCTCTATAGAACTGTCCCAGAGCTAGTTCAGATATTTGCCGTGTGTTTGCTGGAAGTTCCTTGTTTAAAATCCTAACTGCTGGACAAGCTCTTGTGTGTCCTTCTTTACAGCTTGATCACAGTTGGTACTTATAAAAGCTTCCAATGCTTTTCCTGGTCCTCTCACTTTTGGATGAAAGTCTACCTGTTTGAGTATTATGTGACATAACAGTCCACTTTCTGGACTGATGTGCTCATCCAATTTTTAAGGAATGATATCTCTTTCTTCAATGAAAGAGAATGATTTATAAATAGTTTCAGGTTCTTTCCTCATTGCATAAATGAATGAGCTGACCTCTATTTTACTCCTGTCAAATATAAAGGGAAGGGTAAACATCTTTAAATCCCTACTGGCCAGAGGAAAAACCCTTTCACCTGTAAAGGGTTAAGAAGCTAAGACAACCTCACTGGCACCTGACCAAAATGACCAATGAGGAGACAAGATACTTTCAAAGCTGGAGGGGGGGGAAACAAAGGGTTCTTTCTGTTTGTGCGTTGCTTTTGCAGGGATCAGAACAGGAATGCAGATCAGAACTCCTGTAAAGGGTTAATAAGCAATCTAGTTAGATATGCATTAGATTCTGTTTTGTTTAAATGGCTGATAAAATAAGTTGTGCTGAATGGAATGTATATTCCTGGTTTTGTGTCTTTTTGTAACTTAAGGTTTTGCCTAGAGGGATTCTCTTTGTTTTGAATCTGATTACCCTGTAAGGTATTTACCATCCTGATTTTACAGAGGTGATTCTTTTACTTTTTCTTCAATTAAAATTCTTCTTTTAAGAACCTGATTCTTTTTCATTGTTCTTAAGATCCAAGGGTTTCGGTCTGTGTTCAGCTATGGAAATTGGTGAGGATTTTTATCAAGCCTTCCCCAGGAAAGGGGGAGTAGGGTTTGGGAGGATTTTGCAGGGAAAAGACATTTCCAAGTGGGCTCTTTCCCTGTTCTTTGTTTAACACGCTTGGTGGTGGCAGCATAGGGTTCAAGGACAAGGCAAAGTTTGTACCTTGGGGAAGTTTTTAACCTAAGCTGGTAAAAATAAGCTTAGGGGATTTTTCATGCAGGTCCCCACATCTGTACCCTAGAGTTCAGAGTGGGGAAGGAACCTTGACAACTCCCATCTGGGTTAAGCTTCATTGTAGGTCAGACTCTGGTGAAGCGCTGTGCTGGGCATCACAAAATGCGGAAGAGATGGCCAGCCCTCTGTGGAGATAGAGGCGGTTAGGGACTATTTAGAAAAGCTGGACGTGCACAAGTCCATGGGGCCGGACGAGTTGCATCCGAGAGTGCTGAAGGAATTGGCGGCTGTGATTGCAGAGCCACTGGCCATTATCTTTGAAAACTCGTGGCGAACCGGGGAAGTCCCGGATGACTGGAAAAAGGCTAATGTAGTGCCAATCTTTAAAAAAGGGAAGAAGGAAGATCCTGGGAACTACAGGCCAGTCAGCCTCACCTCAGTCCCTGGAAAAATCATGGAGCAGGTCCTCAAAGAATCAATCCTGAAGCACTTACATGAGAGGAAAGTGATCAGGAACAGCCAGCATGGATTCACCAAGGGAAGGTCATGCCTGACTAATCTAATCGCCTTTTATGATGAGATTACTGGTTCTGTGGATGAAGGGAAAGCAGTGGATGTATTGTTTCTTGACTTTAGCAAAGCTTTTGACACGGTCTCCCATAGTATTCTTGTCAGCAAGTTAAGGAAGTATGGGCTGGATGAATGCACTATAAGGTGGGTAGAAAGCTGGCTAAATTGTCGGGCTCAACGGGTAGTGATCAATGGCTCCATGTCTAGTTGGCAGCCGGTATCAAGTGGAGTGCCCCAAGGGTCGGTCCTGGGGCCGGTTTTATTCAATATCTTCATAAATGATCTGGAGGATGGTGTGGATTGCACTCTCAGCAAATTTGCGGATGATACTAAACTGGGAGGAGTGGTAGATACGCTGGAGGGGAGGGATAGGATACAGAAGGACCTAGACTAATTGGAAGATTGGGCCAAAAGAAATCTGATGAGGTTCAATAAGGATAAGTGCAGGGTCCTGCACTTAGGACGGAAGAACCCAATGCACAGCTACAGACTAGGGACCGAATGGCTAGGCAGCAGTTCTGCAGAAAAGGACCTAGGGGTGACAGTGGACGAGAAGCTGGATATGAGTCAGCAGTGTGCCCTTGTTGCCAAGAAGGCCAATGGCATTTTGGGATGTATAAGTAGGGGCATAGCGAGCAGATCGAGGGACGTGATCGTTCCCCTCTATTCGACATTGGTGAGGCCTCATCTGGAGTACTGTGTCCAGTTTTGGGCCCCACACTTCAAGAAGGATGTGGATAAATTGGAGAGAGTCCAGCGAAGGGCAACAAAAATGATTAGGGGACTGGAACACATGAGTTATGAGGAGAGGCTGAGGGAGCTGGGATTGTTTAGCCTGCAGAAGAGAAGAATGAGGGGGGATTTGATAGCTGCTTTCAACTACCTGAAAGGGGGTTCCAAAGAGGATGGCTCTAGACTGTTCTCAATGGTAGCAGATGACAGAACGAGGAGTAATGGTCTCAAGTTGCAGTGGGGGAGGTTTAGATTGGATATTAGGAAAAACTTTTTCACTAAGAGGGTGGTGAAACACTGGAATGCGTTACCTAGGGAGGTGGTAGAATCTCCTTCCTTAGAGGTTTTTAAGGTCAGGCTTGACAAAGCCCTGGCTGGGATGATTTAACTGGGAATTGGTCCTGCTTTGAGCAGGGGTTGGACTAGATGACCTTCTGGGGTCCCTTCCAACCCTGATATTCTATGATTCTATGATTCTATTCTATGAAGCATTTCTTCCACTCAGGCTATTCTGTGGGCTGGTTGGCGCAAAAACCTTGATGAACATGGGCTGTTTTTCCTCCCTCTTTTTTATGCCGGTTTGAAATGAATCTGCTTTTGACATCATGTCCTGTGATCAGTGGTAGAAAATCCCCAAAAGAGCTCGCGTTCCTCTAATACTGAACACGAAACATTATTAGAATAGGTAAATCTGTAATATTTCTAAAACTACTATCTTTCTCTCTGATTCAGTGTAGAGAACCGTCACCAGCTCTATCCTACTTGGCTTTCTGTTACAGATTTAATATGATTTGTTTGAAACCAGCATCTAACAGCTCCAACTGAGATTAAGCCTGCATTGTGCTAAGCACACATACATAGTTAGATAGTCCCTGGCCTGAAGAGTTTACAGTCTAAATAGATGAGGCAGAGGGGAAATGGAAACAAAGACTGGCCCGAACTTCACACAGTAAGTCGGTGGTAGAAGTGGGAGTAGAATGCAGATCTCCTGAATTCCACACCAGTGACCTATCTACTGGATTATGTAAACATAACCTTTCAAAGGGAAGTTTCAGTTTAAGAAACCTTTGCAACATCTGTTAGAGAATGTAGACAAGAGAGTCAAAGCAGTCCCTGTTTAGAAAGTATGCTTTGCGTATATGATAGAGTGAAAAGGAGAGTGAGAACTTCCCTTGGAAAAATCCTGTGAAAGGTTAGAACTTGAATGAATAAAGAGTTTCTTTCCTGAGTTTCTTAAGAGTTTCTTTCCTGAAAGTGTAACAAAAATCCCAAGTCTCCATGAAAAGTAGAAAGTGTGAATTCACTGGCTAGAAACTCCAGGTGCTGCTGACTTTTGTCTCTTAGCTCCTCCCTCCGAGGGACTAGAATGCACTACATAACTAGGAATTTTCCATTTTGTTTGGAAAAAACTGAAGATATTTTATCTAAACTCTGTGTAGCATGTATTTTCTGTATTTCTCTTCCCATCGTTCTCAATTACCCAGCTGTTTGTACAGTGGCTTTCTGTCTAAGCAAACCTAGGTTCTGTCTGAGTCATTCAACAATTTCATAATCCAATGTCTATGAGCTAGCAATTCCCACCCCTCCCTAGGAACGAGACTGATTAAAGAGGAGAAAGCTTCTACTCTCACACACAGCTGTCTTAGTGGTTGACAGTGATGGGAAAAGAAATACAGAAAATCAAGACAACATAGTTGTAATACACTGTGGCAGAATAGGGCTATCAATGGCTATTAGCCAGGATGGGCAGGTATGGTGTCCCTAGCCTCTGTTTGCCAGAAGCTGAGAATGGGAGACAGGTGATGGCTCACTTGATGATAACCTGTTCTGTTCATTCCCTCTGGGGCACCTGCTATTGGCCATGGTCGGAAGACAGGATACTGGGCTAGATGGATCTTTGGTCTGACCCAGTATGACCATTCTTATGTTCTTATGGCTTTAAGGAAACCACAAGAGTTTACACTGTAATTTCGACTGTGGTAGTGTGAAGGATCTGAGAGGACAGAGATTCAGACTTGATCTACACTTAAAAATTTCATAAATCTAGCTACCTTGCTCAGGGTTGTGAAAAATTTTACGTCCTGAGTGCTGTGATTAGATCAACCTAACCTAACCCCCAGTGTAGACATGGCTAGGCTGACAGAAGAATTCTTCCATCAACCTAGCTATTGCCCATCAGAGATGGAGACTACCTGCATCAGTGAAAACCCCCTTGCTGTAGGAAGTATCTACACTATGGTGCTACAGGGGCATGAGCTATGCTGCTGTGTAGCAGCTACAGTGTAGATACAACCTCAGTGTATTATCATAGGTTTCCTTTATGCTTACCTTTGCCAGAACACTGCGACTGCAGAAAATGAAATTGCTAAGACATTTTACTTGATTCAAGGCATCTCAGAATGAAAAATATGAAATCTCTAGGATTTCTGATATCTTGATCTCAGTTACCTCAGTATATCTCCACCGACTTTTCCCCTGAGAACAGCATTTGGCATATGGTGTTTTGGAGGAAAGGTCTCCTTTAGCACAGCACATCCCATTTTGTCAAGGTTGATGGGTTAAGGGAGATCTTCTCTGGTAAAAAAAAACAAAACAGGAAATAAGATCTGTTTTGTAGATTGCAACTCCATTAGCATTAATCAAAATACACAAAGGAGGCTTGCACCAAAATACACAGAGCCAGATTTTCAAAGCACATGCTCCCTTTTGGCACCTGCAGTTTGTGGGCATAAATGATGTTGTTTCTAGAGGAATTTTTCCCAAGCAACATAAGTTACACCGACATAAGTGACGGTGTTGACAGCGCTATGTCAGCGGGAGAGCTTCTCCCTCCAACATAGCTACTGCCGCTGGTGGGGACTGGCATAGGTAAACTGAAGGGAGAGCGCTCTCCCACTGACTTAGAGCAGCTACATTAGAGATCTTACCTTGGCACAGCTGTACTGGTGCAGCTGTAAACTCTCTAGTGTAGCCGTGCCCTAAGTATAAGTGAGCTCAGTTATATCCATGATTACTTTGGCCCACAGTTAAGACTGGGCAGAAGAATCAGTCCCAATGTGTGATTAAATTAAAATACCATTAAAATTTGAGATTTTTAGGGTGTTTAATTGTCCCTTCTATGTTGAAATAGTTGGTATCTGTCCACAGTAGCAACAACAGCAGAAGTTTTAATCTGCTGCAGTTTTTAGACTAGGGATTGCTGAGCAAGAAGCAAATGGGCCAAACTGTGACCCCCTTAATCCCATTGGTGAGCAGTTTACTTTCACAATTAGGGTTTTCACATTCTACTCCTTTGTTGATAGATGCCCTAAAAATAACTATGGTAGACTAATGGATTAGATAGTTCAGATGAGGTATAGACCTAGGAATTACTAGAGGCACATTTTTTTCTTTTTCAATTTGTTCATTTTGGGCCTGATCCAAAACCATTGACTGCCCTCTGTTCATTTGCTTGTACATTGGGTCTAGTCAGTTTCACAGTTTCCGCAAATTGATCAGTTTCCCTTGGTTTTCATGTGGGAGCAACAACAGAGAGAGAAATACTTTTTTAAAAATAGGAAAATGTGATTATAAAACCTCAAAAATGGGTACGAGGATTTAAGGGCAGGCATAGCATCTAACACTACTTTTAGCTCATTTTTGGAAGCTGACTAGATTTCAGGTTGATGATGTTCCTTTAAATGGAGTTACTCCTGATGTACACAAATATACAAAGCCAGAATGAAACACACTAAGTTTTTGTCTTAATTCTTGTCCTTTGTTCAGTAAATACAAACACTGGGGAACATGACCCTATATTGTAAATATTACAAAATTCATGGATAAGAATAGGAATAAAATACAACTTTAAGGTTCTATCCTGCCTAACACTTATGATCGTGAAAACCTTTACTTAAGTGAGTTGTCTCATTGACTTCTAACATGAATAGGATTATTCATGTTCATAAGAGTTCTCAGGATTGGGCCCCTAAATTTTACAGTATAGTATTTTTAATTAAACAACCTATATCCCAAAATGCATTAAGGAGAGAAGTAATACAATTTCAGAGATAAATAGAAACAGAATGAGAAGAAAATTGAGAACAGGGGCAAGGGAGAACTGATCTGTATCTAACAGAGATTTGGAATTAGATTGAGAGTTGATAAGGTGAGAAATACACAAAGGCTGTTCCAGATGGCAGAAACTACAAGGAAGAGGAGGGTGACTGTGAGAAGAGATAAAGAGGAAGACAGGTTTCAGAGTAACAGCCGTGTTAGTCTGTATTCGCAAAAAGAAAAGGAGGACTTGTGGCACCTTAGAGACTAACCAATTTATTAGAGCATAAGCTTTCGTGAGCTACAGCTCACTTCCTCAGATGCATATCATGGAAACTGCAGCAGGCTTTATATATACACAGAGAATATGAAACAATACCTATTCCCACCCCACTGTCCTGCTGGTAATAGCTTATCTAAAGTGAAGACAGTGATAGATTAAGTCAGATGAGGAGTCAACAAACCAATACACTCATCCAAATTATCTTCAAATTCTATAAACCATGAAGAAAAATCCCTCTGGTGTTATCTAATATGTGTTATGTATATTATAGATGAGTTAGTAGTGCTGCCTGTTGGGTTGCCCGGCACTTCCCATTATAAGACCCTGTTTTCAGTTGCTTTGCCAAACTTTATCCCATTCAGGGTGACATTTCTCATGCCAGGTATCTGCTTCAGGTAGAGGTTTTGTTTTGTTTTTTGAACACTTAAATGGCTCTGCTGTTTCCGAGAACAAGATTAGGAAAAATACATTGTTTTGTTCATGCAAAATCAAATCTTACAATTGTTTTGTTGAGAAACTCTAGCACCTCTATGGTTTGGAGCAAGGACTTGATATTTGGCAGGGAGGGTTGCCCTGGTGTTAACATGCTGTGCCTTTTGCTTTTCCAGTGAAAATACACCCATGTTTGGCCAAGTTATAAGTCTGAAAAATTTCAGTTTGCACATGCGCAGAAGAGACTTGTTAGCATTTTACAGTTAAATTCTCCAAAGATTTCATCTATGCTAAGAGTGCTCCCTCCCCTCTCACTTACTATGTACTAAGCAGCCTCTGCATGTGTAACGCTGACAGAACCCAGTCATTGGCAGCCAGGATCAAACCTGGGACCTCTGGAGCTTAAGCCATGAGCCTCTACTGCATGAGCTAAGAGACACATCCATATCTCTTAGCTAAGGCTGTAGCAGACTCATCAATCTCTAGCTGGTCTAGATGCCCCTAGAGGGAGACAGAATACCGCACCAAGCAGGCATAGGTTACACATGCATCGTCCCCACAGAGTGACTGAGCATGTCCAGCACATGGCCACTGGGTCTGAGCAGGACTCTCTCTGCAAGTGCTACTCACAGCTGCCAGGGCCATTGTGCTACTGGGCACCAAAACAGTGAGCAGGGAGACTCTCTCTCCTGAGATCTCACTGCTCCTTCTGTTGGAACCTAGGCAGCTTGGAGGAAACAACCTGACTTAAATGCAGAGGGGATCTGGGCTAGGAGGGCTGGGACAAGGAGCCTGGGAGTGGGGAGACCAGGAGCTGGTGAGGAGGCAGGGGTGGCTGGGCAAGGAGGCTCAACTGGGAGCCAGTGGGGTAAAGACTGATCAGATGAGGAGCCAGGAGGGAGAAGGGCAGAGATGGGGAACTGGCTGGAACTAGCTAACAAGACTAAGGGGACTGGGCAGAAGAGCTGAGATTTGGGTGGGGGAGCAGGGGCAGAAGGATCTGTGATCAAGAGAACCCACTTCCCTTGGAGCCTGGAATGGAACCCAAGATTCCAGAGTCTCAACATTCCTTTGCCTTCAACAAAGAACTGGGAAACCCACTGGCAAGCAATGCTTAAAGTGGGTGTAGCCTGGGGGGGAGAGAGAGAAAGCGGTGTCACCAGGAGCGGGTCAGACATGGCCAAAAAAGTTTGTTTTTGTTTGTTTTTGTTTTTTGTTTTTTTACAATCAAGTCAGGTCTCTGAGGGGCACACACTAAGGACTGTCATATCAAAGTTGCTGCTTCAAAAGTATGATAGACCTTCCAGTTTTTTCAGACCATTTTTAGCACTGCTGGCAACTAGTGGCTGCTGCACAGAAGATGACAACCTGAAGGGATGTAGTGAATGAGGCACAGAACTACAGGAAGAGAAAGGATGGTCTCATGAACAAGGGATCTGAATGCTGCCATGGAGAATTACATTCTATCCCTGCCAATTCTATAGAGTTCATATGTGATTCTGAGCAAGTTACTTAAACCAGACATTGCACAGGTAGTCAACCTCTCTGGCCACTGAGTAAAAGATTTAAGGGTGGCAATTTTGCAACAGAAAAGCTTCAAAAACAGACTCCAACGAGAAACTGCTGAGCTTGAATTAATATGCAAACTAGATACAATTAACTTGGGTTTGAATAGAGACTGGGAGTGGCTGGGTCATTACACATATTGAATCTATTTCCTTAAGTTAAGTATCCTCACACCTTCTTGTCAACTGTCTAAATAGGCCATCTTGATTATCACTACAGAAGTTTTTTTCTCCTGCTGATAATAGCTCATCTTAACTAATTAGCCTCTCACAGTTTGTATGGTAACTTCCAACTTTGTGTGTGTGTGTGTGTGTGTGTGTGTATCTTACTATGTGTTCCATTCTATGCATCCAATGAAGTGGGCTCTAATAAATGTGTTCGTTTCTAAGGTGCCACAAGTACTCCTGTTCTTTTCGCTAATTATGTGTTTCTCATTTTCTTGATGCCCTACTTTAGAACCTGGTGTCTGAGAAATACCGAGCACTTACCCTAGCATCTGAAGTCAATGGGAGCTGTGTTTTGAACATATACAGTGCTATATAATGCGAAGTACTCTGAAAAAACATACTCTGGGCTTCTTAAATTGTGCATCCAAAATTAGTGGGCACTTTTGACCTTGATCTCTTTGTTTCTCTGCTCCCCATCTGTGAAGTGGGGATAATACCTCACCTCACATGGATGTTATGAAAAATAAATTCATTAAAATTTGTGAAGCACTCAGTTACTAGAGTAAAAAGAAAAGGAGTACTTGTGCACCTTAGAGACTAACAAATTTATTTGAGCATAAGCTTTCGTGAGCTACAGCTCACTTCATCAGATGCATCGGAATGTAGCTCACGAAAGCTTATGCTCAAATAAATTTGTTAGTCTCTAAGGTGCCACAAATACTCCCTTTCTTTTTGCGAATACAGACTAACACGGCTGCTACTCTGAAACCAGTTACTAGAGTGATGAACTTCATAGAAAAGTCTATGAGGAAATTAATAATTCTATCACCTGAGCAGGGCTTGAATAGTGTGCAACAAATAAGGCCACACTGAGCAATGAGGATAAAACAAAATTGTTAGCCAAGGCATATAGGTTATACACACACACACACACCCCACATTAATAGGTATTATGTGAATGGTATTAATATTATACATACACACACTCGGGTAATCATGCTGAATTATACTATGCTTATTCTTGTTCACTTATACTAAAGCGTATATCCCACAATGTCCTAGGACAAGTATAGCTTCATCGCTTGGCTTAGGCAAACACAAAAACTGTCAAAAGCTAGATGGATGAGAGTTATGAAACAGCTACACTGTGGTACAAGGAAATAATGTAAGATGTATGAATGCTTTGTCTTAGGGAGTATCTTCATTCCCATTAACATTTGGAATTTAATATTCAACACAAAAGATGGGAAAGTAGAGGGAGGCACCAAGGACAAAGCAGGGACAAGCTGGCTGTTTACGAGTAACTGGAACAGTGGCATGTAACTTGTAAGCGGCCATCCTATAAAAGATGGTTAATTTAAGAGGGCATATGAGAATCACACCTTCTGCATAAGGTGAACTGAAATACTCTGTGAGAATTTGCTTCATGGAAAGGACTGGTGATGCATTAACTCTCTCTTTCCAGTACTATATTGCTTTATCTTTGGACATAAATTTAGTTTCTTGAATATTCTTAATCTCGAACCATATGTGTAGTCAAACAATTAGCTACATCTTTTAGTCATAAAACTATTAGAGCTGGCTGAAAATTTTCCAATGGAACATTTTTCTATCAGAAAATGCTGATCTGTCAAAATCGACACATTCCGCAGGAATGTGTAAACTTTAATAACATTTCGTTTAGGGAAAAAAATCAAAATGAAGAATTTTGATAAAGTCAAAATGTTGCCATTTTTGATACAACTTTTTGTTTCAAAATTTATTCTCTTTTATATTATAAATTATAAAACAAAATAATTACAGATATAGAAATAAAATAAAAAAGGCAAAATTAAAACAAGTTATTTTATTTGACCAAATTGAAACATTTTGATTGACCTAAAACCATTTTGTCTCACCAATTTCATTTCATGGGAAATTTTGAAATTTGACATTTCATCCCAATTCAAAATGGAAAAAAATTGAAAATCATGGAATTTCCCACAAAACAGACATTCCAGTTCCTGACCAGCTCAACAAAATATTGAATAGCTGTTCATTCAGTGAGCTCTGTCCGTGCTGTGCACTGAATGAGGCAAGAATTCTGTGGAAATAGTAGTATGTGATCATGTAATTAAAGACTGTAACATAATGCATACGCAAGAGGCATGAAGCAAATTAAGGTTGCACAAGCACCTTAATTCTGGCATTTCCTAACCGAGTGCTGCACTTTGCAACCTTCATGTAGTTTTTTGTGTGTAATAAATTCTAGGTCAAAAAATTCTTCTTGTAGTAATACCTAGTTGATTTACATTCTGTTGATGCATGTTATCAGTTGCACAATAGTTTCAAGTACAGTCAGACCTGCAAAGTCTCCATGGAAGGGAGACTACCTTATTTACCTTCTGTTTATAGCAGTGTTGTTTAAGAAGTATTTCTCTCTTATTATGACCCACGATGCAGTGTGTTTCAAAGAGATGTAAAAATCCCACTAAAACTTCAAAAATCTCCCTCATCTAAATTGCCACAGCTAGACAGCCCTGGACACATACAGTGCATCTCCAGAATCACTGACACCCACTCCAGGGCACCAACACTCTTTAGTCGGACAGAGAACAAAATGGTCCCTTGGACTTTTCTTTTTTTACATCTGTGTTCCACTCGGTGACATGACCACAAACAAAATCTTCAGCTAGCACATTATTTTGCTAGTAGCCTGCAGGGGATCAGGTAAGCAAATCTGTTTAAAGACGAACAAGCCCTCTGCAGTCTCAAATTACAACATACTTACCAAGTGTTTGAAAATGGCATAACCCTTTACACAGCCTCATAGCTGACGCACTGTAATGGAAGTAAACTTTTCCACAGTACACATCTTCCATTTTCATTGTCTAGGTGAAAAATATGCATTCACTTTCAAAAGATCCTTCTCCTCTCCTGTACATAACAATACGGTAGGGTTAGTATTTAATGAAAAGCTTCATGAGTAAAGATTCTAATTTTCTCTAAAGGAAAAGGAAATGTAAACTGAGGGCATCTCTACACAGAGCAGCAATGTGTACTCCTGGGATGTGATTTCTAAAACTCATTAACGAGTTGCACGCTAGTTAGTTGTTGGTGTGCACTAAAAGTTTTGTAGACAGTTAGGTAAGCTATGTCTTTTGTTTTGCTTATTATTTTTAATGCTAGTATAGCTGGTACAACATTATGTTCAGATTTTGGTTGCAAGTTCAAATGAATGTGCCCCTACTACACTACCTATCTGCACCTTCGGTGTGTTACTGACACCTATTCAACACCATTATTCTGTCACCTCTGAATTTGGCCCAATGTCTTTATGATAAAATTAATGACTAAATTACAAGCTTATGATATAACAATTGCCTGGTACTATGTGAGGTACTATTTAAAGAATAATCATATTTATATTACATTAGCATCTTTACTAGAACTTATTGTGCTAGGTGATACACACACAAACATATCAAGTCATGGTCACTGCCCGAGTGATCTTATGATCTAAGAGATCCTGGGCCTGCAAACGTTTATATACATAACAAGTAACTTTACATACATGAGTGGACGCACTTAAGTCAATGGGGATATTTACATGTATACACATTTTCAGGATCAGGACCTATGAAGTCACATGACATAAGATGGGAGAGTCAAGGAGGGGAAGATAATTCAATCAAACAAGTATTATTATATATGTGGCACTATGCCCCATATTCTTCATAGTAATATTATGATGTAAGTACGGCATAATTATGATGTATTTTGTGCAAGATAAGGCATGTGAGATATCATTGAAAAGATGATTTACTGAATATGATTATCCTGCTTGTATGCATGTATCATTTTTGTATCTGAAGTTATGAATATTGACTATTTATCTGTATTACAAATATGTTTACACCTGGGGAACGCCCCCTAGGCAGAATGCAATCAGCCTAAATGTCTGGCTGATTATTATTAGGGAGAATACTAGGTCTTAGAAGAAGCTAATCTCCCACTGGGGAACCTTCCTGAGGATGCTACAAACAGACTCTGAGTAATGGCTGCTATAACACTACAGGGGCATGTGACCAGATCACTTGATACTGGACTCCATCTTGAAATACTAGTGTTTTTCCACTGAATGGCATGGGAACCAAGCTTGGAGACAAAGGGTTCCCGCCATATGCAAAAGCTATTTAAGGCAGAGGAGTGACATCATTGTGGTTCTTCACTGACTCTCCGCCCAAGGAGACTCCTGGAAACACCCAAGGAACAAGGACAGAACTGGGGGGAAGGGCTGGACCTTGGTTAGAGGGATTCTAGCCTGTGAAAGGAATATCTGAGGTTTTAAACTGCAAGCAAGTGCAGCTTGCCCTTTAAGAATCTCTGCAACTGGCTTCAATCATCATTTAGGGTGAGAATTTGCTACTCATATCCAATCTCTTTAGTATATTAAGCTTAGATTGCGTTTTTGTTTATTTGTGAGGTAATCTGCTTTGATCTGTTTGCTATCCTTTATAATCACTTAAAATCTATCTTTTGTCATTAATAAACTTGTTTTTGTTTGGTCTAAAACCAGTGTGTGGAAATCATAACTTGGGGCAGAAAGCTGTTGCATATTTCTCTCCACATTGAGGGAGAGGGCAAATTTTATGAGCTTATTCTGTACAGTTCTCTGTGCAGCGCAAAATGGTATAATTTTGGGTTTACCCTCCAGAGGGGTGTGCGCCTGAGAAGCCCTAGGTTTATAGCCTTCCCATGCAGCAGCTGGTCAGAAAGCCTGTCTGCATGTTAGTACAGCTGGGTGTGTCCCTACCTGTGTGTACGCTGATTGAAAGAGCAAGCTTAGCAACTTGTCACAGCAGCACAGTGTGAGAGGGGGCCCAGGCTGGTGAATCGGGGGGGGGGGCGCTCAGTAGTACCCCAGTTCCAGGTGCTACCCTAGGGGGGAACCCATCATTATATAAATAGCTCTTAATAATACCTGATAGGGGAAATAATTTACAGTTGTTATCCCAAATATGCTTTCACAGTTCACATTCAGAATCTATGATAGTCCCCTTACATTAGCAAAGATGACCATAAATTCAGCTGACTGGCTCCTCAGAGTGCTTCTCTGCCTCCTGACAGCATAGTGAGCCATCAACTTCCCTGAGGATTGCTTGGCTTCAGTCTCATTGGCAATGATGGAGGGAAGTGGCCATTTTGCTCCTGGCAGCCTGAGGCCTCAGTTCCATTGAAAACAATGGGTGATGGCAGCCATTTTGAAAGAGGGCAATTATCAGTGAGTTTCTCTGAAAGAGATGATTTTACATGCTGGAAGATAATCTTTCAGTTCCACGCAACAAAAGTGATGATTCTTAACATCTTAATAATGTTACTGTGAGGGGTGCCAAAGGCTTCTGCATTGCTACTGGGCCTATTCGATCTATATTTTGACTCAACATTGGATAAATTAGCCAACATTACTTCATACATTATCTATTTTTGCAAATGATGTGGACTCATCTCCCTTTCAAAATTAACATCTCAACTGCTCTCTTCCTCTCTCACAGACATTAGTTCTTGAATGTCCCAGTTATTTGCAATTAGTAGTTTTTTTGTTATTTGTTTTGTTTTTCTGGCAGCACAGAGTTTAGTTATGCGACCCCTGTTTGCTGGTTAATTGAACCACAACCATCCTGATTCCCTTAGTTGTGGGAAGAGTACCAGATTATGGGGACACAATGGCTGCAGATTTAGGTCACAGAATACAATAAAACTATGTCAACAAAATTCAGCAATCAAAAACATCAAGGAATCTGTGGGCAGTGTTCCACTGACACTGAATGAGAAGGAAAGAAAAGGAGCCTTATTTTTCTATTAATCAGTGATCAAGGTTGTGCAATTCTATCAGGTTACAATGCAAGCTTCTATAACCTCACATCAAATCCATATGGAGGAATTCCTGCCGGTTCTCTCCACAAAACGATATTAATGAATTTAGAGACTTCCAATCATCAAATAGTTGAGTGGAATACCAAACAGGGAGGGAATTACATATGATTTTGGCTGGCAACTACATTTAAACCAAATTCCCTACCATGGCCCTTTAAACCATGGTTTAAAACTGTTTCAGGCCAACATGCTTCACCTGGTCACACTGAAAAACTTGTGTTCCACATTTAATCTTATCTCACTTGATCTAGCTATCTAAGCCAAGTGGACAGTTTTTAAGGGATCACTGTGTATAGACACCTGAGTTTACACTTATGCCTACCTCAGTCATTCATATGCACCATTTAAAACCAAGGAATAAGCAGCAAGCAAATATATTTTAAGCTAGTGTAGATTCATTGCTTTGCAATAGTGTGTGTATAGATTGAAGGCTATTATCCTATGGTTATCAACAACAAGGAGTAACTTTCGCTGAGTCCTTTCTCCCCTATTATTCCACTAGCCACACACTTCTGGAAAGCAATCTGAAGTGTGTCTCAACAGGGAATCTCAGCATCCGGAAGGATGGAAGGAAAGGAATGGTGTCATGGAGCAGAAAAAAAATGGTTCAAGCCAGGTAGAAGAGATGATTGGACTTGCAGGGCTTGTATTTCACTCTCTCCTCAGGCTGTGCTGAAAGATAAACATTGACAATAAAGCAAAGCAGAGATTAAACAATTATCCTCTCTAGTCATCGTTCAACCATACAACATGCTGACTCTTTCAGAGGTGGTTCTTAAATCAAGTCCCATACCTGCTCATCTGGCTGTGTGCTTGCAATGGGTTCCTTTGTTTGCTTCTGTTGAGTGAATCATTTTTCCTTAAACTTAAGGTGTTTTTTTTCTCTGACAGTGAGCTGCTCCCCGTGTGTATCTGGAGTTGTAGCTGCTCACTTTAGTTTCAAAAGTAAGTTTTTACTATTGCCAGCCCTTCAGAACCAACACAGTTCTCAGAGTTTCTGTCCCACAGAACTGTTACATTATCTGATACTAAAGGCTATCTAATCTAGCAGACAAAAGCATAACAAGTTTAAGTAGGTTGATAGCTCAGATCAGAAAACCTCCAACAGGAATTAAGACTTTCTTTCTTTCTTTCTTTCTGATGAACTGTGGATAATTAGCCATTGGAACAGCTTACCAAGGGCTGTGGTACATTATCACTCGGAGTCTTTAAATCAAGACTGGTGGTCTTTCTAAATGATGAAGTCTAGTTGCACCACAAGCTGGAATCATTCTGTGAAAATCTATGGTCTGTGTTATAGAATCATCTAAATGTAGGGCTGGAAGGGATCTTGAGAAGTCATGAAGTCCAGTCCTCTGCACTGAAGCAGGACCAAGTAATCCTAGATCATCCCTGACCATCCCATAACCTGTTTTTTAAAACCTCCAATGATGGGGGTTCTATAGCCTCCCTTGGAAGACCATTCCAGAGCTTGATTATCCTTATAGTTAGAAAGTTTTTATAACCTAAATCTCCCTTACTGCAGATTAAGACCATTACTACTTGTTTTACCTTCAGTAGACATGGAGAACAATTGATCAATTTTCTTTATAACAGCCCTTAAGACATGTTTGAAGACTTCTCAGTTCTAGGTTGCCAAATCTCCAGGATTGTCCCGGAGTCTCCAGGAATTAAAAATGTATTTTTAATTAAAGATTATGTCATGTGATGAAACCTCCAGGAATATGTACAAACAAAACTGGCAACCCTAATCAAGGAGTAATGGTCTCAAGTTGCAGTGGGGGAGGTTTAGGTTGGATATTAGGAAAAACTTTTTCACCACTGGAATGCGTTGCCTAGGGAGGTGGTGGAATCTCCTTCCTTAGAAGTTTTTAAGGTCAGGCTTGACAAAGCCCTGGCTGGAATGATTTAATTGGGGATGGGTCCTGCTTTTGAGCAGGGGGTTGGACTAGATGACCTACTGAGGTCCCTTCCAACCCTGATATTCTAGGATTCTAATCAGGTCCCTGCTGAGTCTTCTTTTCTCAAGACTAAACATGTCAGTTCATTTTTAAGCTTTCCTCAAAGGTTGGGATTTCCAACCCTTTTATCATTTTTTGTTGCTCTCCTTTGGACTCTAATCTTTCCACTCACATCTTTCCTATAGAGTGGCACCCAGACTTGGACACGGTACTCCATCTGAGGCCTCACCAGTGTTGAGAAGAACGGGGCCGAGCCGTGTGGTGCGGCCCCGACCCAGCGCCCCGGCTGGAGCAGAACTGAGCCCACGTGGTGCGGCCTCCGACCCAGTGCCCTAGCCAGAGCAGGGCTGAGCCATGTGGTGCGACCCCTGACCCAGCACCCTGACTGGAGCATGGCCAAGCTGCCTGGAGATTCATCCCACGGGCCGTAATTTGCTCACCCCTGTTCTATGGCCTGCGTTATACAAAAGAGGTCAGATTAGATTATCACAGTATTCCCTTCTGCCCTTGGAAGAACAAATAGACTGGTTCTCAAGACAGCATAATTTAGATGTTTGTGTTTCCAGCTTGCCAAGGATTAATGTCAAAGGTTTTGGTTCAGATAAACCCTCAACGGTTTAGCTGGTTATCTGAATTTTTAGTCTTAAACATACATAGGGAGCAAGACTCATCTGGAAGTTAATATTGGATATCAAACCCTACAATCTTGGCTGATATTCTGGCTGGTTCCCAAGGGCTTTAGGTTTTGTTTATCGGGGCAGGCATGGGTCAGTTAGAGTGGGCTATGCTGGAGGAAAAAGAAAATATCCCCTAGCCCCACTAAGTTTTTCTTGCCTGCCTTCTTGCCTACCTTCACTTGCAGGGTCCATCTCCCCTGTTGGCCCAGAGCCAACAAAGGATGTGACATGCATGGTGGTATGGGGGTGGTGTACACTAACAGGAACCTCTGCAGCATGGAGGAGGCTGAAGGTTTGCTGGGACAGGGGACTTTGCCTGCGAGTAATCATCAGAAGAGAGAGGGTGGCCTGTAGAGATGGGAATGGAATTGTTCTGCTCAAGGGAGAGAGAGGGCCAGATTAGGATGAGGAATGCAGCAGAGATCACTTTGGCTCCATCCCTCAGATCAGAATCATCAGGGGAATATGCATGTTCTTAGGGTTAATATCACAGAACATGTCAGCGCTGTGTGGGAGAGAACGGAACAGAAATTCCTGAGGGAAGGAACCCTAAGAGAAGCTGAAGACTGGAGCTTTCTGAAAAAAAAAAAAAAAAAAGGAGAAGCAGCCAAGACCGAGAAGGAGTAGGTCAGGGTTTCACACGTAATATAGTTTGGAAGGGCCTTTCTGTTAATGAACCAGGCCCCAGGAGAAGTGACTTTCTTTAGACTCAGCGAGCGTGTAAGGATTTTTTTTTTCTGAATTGGGTGGGGAAAACACCAGTTTACAAGGTGGATGAGTAAGGTAACTTTGGCTCTCTGAGCACTGACTTCTTATGTGGCAATCAAAAGATTTCTGGATCAGCACGGTCCATCTAGGCATTATGGACAGCTAATGCTCTTCCTGTTGTCACTGTACCAGACAATTTGTTCCTTTCAAATGAAGACTATGCCCAACCATACAGTGGGAGTGCTCCATGAGTGGATGGGACTTTTATTTTGCTTGATTCAACCCAGGATTTTTATGAATCTATGCAAAGTGGTAAAAGTAGCCAAAGAGCATGTTGGTACCGATTCCCCAG
Organism: Lepidochelys olivacea; assembly: GCF_965140295.1. Classification (NCBI taxonomy): domain Eukaryota; kingdom Metazoa; phylum Chordata; order Testudines; family Cheloniidae; genus Lepidochelys; species Lepidochelys olivacea. The sequence goes on along the minus strand of NC_140411.1, from coordinate 34,388,769 downwards.
TTATTTACATCTCTGCATCTGTTCTGATTTGGTAGCATTTTGTTCTTGCTTTTCACAGGGGTAAATAACTACACAGTTTGTAAGGCAGTGCAGAACCAGGCTTCCGATTTGTGTGAACTGGGAGGTGTCTGGGCTGTAAAGGAGGGTCCAAAAGAGAGGTAGGATCTAGTTGTGATGGAATGCACCCCTGTATTCACACCCTACAACCTACTGTAATAATGTGTGTGTAAAGTATGCCTGTGAGGCATCCGCTGGAAATTCATGACTTGCTGATCAGTAATATCATGGTAAAATGTGTATAGCAGCATTACGTGTGAAGTTATAAACTTCCACCTATGTAATGTTAAGTGCACTGCCAGGCAGCCCAGGTTGCAGGGCAAAGGTGACAGTCCCCCACTGGTCTGGATAGCACCCCAGTATGTCCCACAAGTGGCAGATGAAAATGTTGTCAGCTTAGAAAGGGGGGATGTCATAATGGAGTTAAAAAGGAGTTGGAGAGAGCTCAGTATTCATACTTTTATATAGCTGGCAAAGGCCCTTATATATTTGTTGGATACAGCAGATTGTCCCGTGTCTTAATGAGGGATCTTTCAAGCTGCGCCTCGTTATAGCACCCCTAAGAGCACTACTGGAGTTTGTATTCCCTCATATTTTTTTACTATGACTTTTTAAAACCACAGTTTAGCTTGTAAGCAACAGAGCACTTCTCTTCAAAACACTTTCTAATCGCCCGATTAATCCTTTGCTAGGCAGGTATTACCCCCAATTGTACAGGTAGGGAAGCAGAGGCAGACAGGGTAGACTGACTTCTTCAAGAGACAGACTGAGCCAGTGTTAGGACTCCGGAATCTCTACTCCCAGTCACAGGCTGAGGCCACTGGACCCTTAAACGATTACACAAATGTTTCTCATTTTCCAAATCAAGGAGCCAATTGATTCAATTTTTTTTTATTCCATTTGCAGCATAGCAGCAGGTTGACACTAGTAGGCAAACAATAAGCTCATCTATAGAGCTGACTCTGATGGCCATTTGGCTATTTTTGAAGGTCACAGGCTCTCTCAGGCCCCACCCAAAAGCGCATCGGTAGTGCTCCCCCTATAGGTCATCGGTGTCACTTCAACTATTAAACAAAATGAGGCAATGGAGACGCAGCCCCAGAGTACAGAGCCTGGGTTTAAGGTGACCAGAATACTGTGGCACTTCCCACTTCAAGTTGTGTTTGGTACCAATGCTCTGGGGTTTCCCACTTGTTCTATTCCGAGCTGGAAACAGAAAATACAATGAACTTGTCTTCTGCATTTTCAAACCAACAGTTTCTTGGGAGAGTGTGAATAGACGCTGAGGGAAACCAGTGAAATTAAAGTGACAGCAGCTCTGAGATATGAACACATAGGCTGACTCAGGTTGGCATGCTTAGGCCTGAAGTTTCACCTCTGGCACGTTATTCGTGGTACATTTGATTCCCTAAAGAACATCCTCAAGGAGGGGCTGTCTTCTGAGAGCTCCAATGTATTTTTATTAGTTCTTGTCTCTCTGATCAGCAGTGCAACGTGGGAAGGTAAATATAGAAACAGAAGGCAGCCCAACCACACTAGCAAAAGGGTTGAGCGTGCATTAAAACCTGTTTTGGGAAAGGGCTTGGCTAGTGAAGTCAGAATAGGTCATGCACGTATTAAATGCAGACAGATAGAACTGGAAAGCCCATCGGTGAACTAATAAATGATTTGCATACATCAAGCATCTTTCATCCCTAAAGAGCCTAAAGTGCTGTACACATTATATGTTGTCACTTACCTGCCGAGGAAACTCAGCCACCTCTGCAGAAGCCAAGGTGCCCCAGCTAATGACGCAAGGTGAAGAATTTCTTCTCTGTTTGAAACTGCAGGAACAATCTAGGTAGATAAGTTGTCAATTACCCAAGCTGGATTTTGGCCATGACTACAGGGAGGAAATAGTCCTTGGTCTACAGTAGTGCAATGGATTCTCTCATGCCCAAATCTGCCCTTACATCGGTGAAATCTGGAGTAACTTCACTGACTTCAGTGGAATCGCTCTGTAGTTACATTAGAGTCCCAGCGCAGAATCACATGAATAAAAATAGAGCTTTTCTTTTAAGTCTCATGTAAATTACTTAGACAAGAGGGGAACTATGAAGCCTCAGGGGAAGAGGCAGCTTTGGAAGGATGCTGTTTCCTGACAAGGAGAAAGGTTCCAGTCCAGGGCCACATCGGGGTGCGAAACTGTATGGAAGGCCGGATAGGGAAGGCTGTGCCTCCCCAAACAGCCTAGCCCTGCCCCCATCCACCCCCTCCCACTTCCTGCCTCCTGACTGCCCCCCCTCAGAACCTCCAACCAACCCATCCAACCCCCCCTGCTCCTTGTCCCCTGACTGCCCCATCCTGGGACCCCCCTGCCCCAGGACCCCACCCCCTACCCAACCTCCCCCGCTCCCCGTCCCCTGACCGCCCTGCCCCATTCAACTGCTCCCTGGCTGCCCCCCAGAACTCCCTGCCCCTTATCCAACCTCCCTGCTCCCTTACCATGCCACTCAGAGCAGCAGGAGCTCGCAGCCACGCTGCCCGCATTGCCTGGCAGGAGCGGAGGGCCAGAGTGCTAATGGCGTGGCGGCATGGCTGCGGGAGAGGGGGGATAGCCTCCCCGGCCGGGAGCTCAAGGGCCGGGCAGGACGGTCCCGCGGGCCGGATGTGGCCTGCAGGCCGTAGTTTGCCCACCTCAGTTCTAGTCACATATTTAAAAGCTAAATGCTTGGAACAGTGGGAGTGGTATATTGACCCTCCCCTACCTCCACACCACCTCAAAAGAGAAAAATATTTCTGACAAAGATCCCCACTGTAAATCTGGAAGGCATCATTGTTTCAGCGTGATCATCAACTGGAGAACAGGCAACAGATTGCTTTTTATGCTGTCCCCGCCCCATTGAGTATGATACTTTTGTTTTTCTAGGTCTGATATCGAGGCTAATCTGAGCTTCAAGCTCACCAGCAATTCCTTTGAACTTCAGCCAGAAATGCATCTTTTCCACGAGAGTTGGATGAGTTTCAGGAGGTTTCTGGCTTCCCTGAAGGAGGTTTTTTTGTCTACCAACTTTGAGCTGTGCTCAGTTCACAGCCTCTTTGACACATTCAGTCTCTGCTAGTTCAGTTCATGCACAAACTGGACACAGTCAGAACATACCAGTGGACAGGTAGCAGTTAGAGTGCCCGATGTCACGGTGGATTGGGGCAGGTGAGGTGCTTCAGATTCTACCAAGATAAATCTAGCTAGTCCTGTATTATTAAACTTTGGATTGCAATGACATGCACAAATACAATATTTATATTATAACTAGATACCTAAAGTATTAATTATATATACAAAGGTATATATTGTATTATTATTTTACATGCCATCTTTCCTCTGACGATTGCAAAGCACTTAAGAAAACAAGCAAAGAATATCACCATTTTACAGATGGCAAAAGAAAGACTAAGATCCATCCAAGGTCAGACAGAAGGTCAGTGGCAGAGTCAGGAATGGAACCTAAAGCCCTATTCATTCACAGCAGGATGTAAGTAACTCCCATTGCCTTTAATTGCAATTACTTGGCTCCTATGCAGGGGGCACACAAGGCTGAAAGGCCCAGTTCAAAGCCTACTGGTATCAATGGAAAAAACTCAGTGACTTAGAAAGGACTTTAGATCAGGTCCCAAGTCCAGAATACTCTCTAATATTCTGAAGCAACCATTCCACAATAACAATATTTAGCAACAAAAATTGCAGCATAGAAATGGTTATCAAATGAATCAACATGTTAATAAATTTAAAAATAGCCTGTGCCCATTGAGGTAACTAAAATGTTAAATTAGAAAATTAGTGCTATATTATGTACTTGCTGTAAATTAGCAGACTGTCACTAAGCACCAGATTATTCATACATAACAAATTTAATTCCTGCTGTAAGTGAAGATCTTAATCCATAATATGCACACGTGTGTAAATATATAATAAGTGTGTGTACAGATATGATATACATGTGTGGCATTAATAATGCATTAAGCTTGAAGACAGCTACAAGTTTTGAATTCATTCTGCAAAATGGAGGTGTCTAGCTGAGACCACCTCTCCCCCATACCATACTTGTTGCAGCTGAGCTCAGCAGATATGGGAGTGCTTCATTGATGTAAGAGACGAGGAGCTGCTAGCAGCGAACACTTTGAGGAGCTTTCATTTCCCCTTTTTGGTCCAAAATAGCCAAATTTATTGACCTTCAGGGCAGTCTACATTTTTAGAGACGTTTCTAGCAAGGAAGTGCTGCTGGAGGGGGTAGTATTTATGGATAGTGGGGTATTTTCCCTCCTTTATTTATAGTGGAAGTTGCTCCTGGATGTGTGTGTTCCAATTTATGTTTCTAAAGAAGTGTAATGCGTGGCTTTGGATAGGCACTTGTTTTGTACATTCATTCTTATAAATTCAAATCAAATTATCAGTCCAACTCAGGGTCTTACAGTATTATACAGGGAATTACTGAATACTTTAATTTCTTACAGTTAATGGGTCAAGCTATTTTTTTTCCTCAGACTTAATGGAATACATATTATCCTTAGATATATACAATTATTTCTGCATCTCAGAAAGCAGTCTGGGGATAATACCCACAAGTAATACCTTAGCTGAGTCTGAGAAATGGTAATGAGGGGTAGAATTACACACACAGGCAGAATGGGATCTGCATCTCTTATTCTATGTGCAAAATTCTAGTTCTGGTTTTGTTTACACTCCTCATCAAGAGAAGTGCCAGAAAAACCGCACGGATGTTTTGGAAAATAGCAAGGACTTGAGAATGACGACAGCTCTTAAATAACACATTCCATCTTCAAAGGGTTTTATAAACATTAATTAACCCTCTCAGCATTCCTAGGAAGTAGGTGGTATCATTTAACAGGAGAAACAGCAGCTCCCAGACTGCTGGACTGGGCATCACAACATGGGGAGTAGATGGCCAGCCCTCTGTGGTGGTTAGGGACTATTTAGAAAAGTTGGACGTGCACAAGTCCATGGGGCCAGACGAGTTGCATCTGAGAGTGCTAAAGGAATTGGTGGCTGTGATTGCAGCGTCATTGGCCATTATCTTTGAAAACTCGTGGCGAACAGGGGAAGTCCCAGATGACTGGAAAAAGGCTAATATAGTGCCAATCTTTAAAAAAGGGAAGGAGGAGGATCCTGGGAACTACAGGCCAGTCAGCCTCACCTCAGTCCCCGGAAAAATCATGGAGCAGGTCCTCAAGGAATCAATTCTGAAGCACTTACATGAGAGGAAAGTGATAAGGAACAGTCAGCATGGATTCACCAAGGGAAGGTCATGCCTGACTAATCTAATCGCCTTCTATGATGAGATTACTGGTTCTGTGGATGAAGGGAAAGCAGTGGATGTATTGTTTCTTGACATTAGCAAAGCTTTTGACACGGTCTCCCACAGTATTCTTGTCAGCAAGTTAAAGTAGTATGGGCTGGATGAATGCACTATAAGGTGGGTAGAAAGTTGGCTAGATTGTCGGGCTCAGCGGGTAGTGATCAATGGCTCCATGTCTAGTTGGCAGCCGGTGTCAAGTGGAGTGTCCCAAGGGTCGGTCCTGGGGCCGGTTTTGTTCAATATCTTCAAGAATGATCTGGAGGATGGTGTGGATCACACTCTCAGCAAATTTGCGGATGATACTAAACTGGGAGGAGTGGTAGATACGCTGGAGGGCAGGGATAGGATACAGAGGGACCTAGACAAATTGGAGGATTGGGCCAAAAGAAATCTGATGAGATTCAATAAGGATAAGTGCAGGGTCCTGCACTTAGGACGGAAGAACCCAATGCACAGCTACAGACTAGGGACCGAATGGGTAGGCAGCAGTTCTGCGGAAAAGGACCTAGGGGTGACAGTGGACGAGAAGCTGGATAGGAGTCAGCAGTGTGCCCTTGTTGCCAAGAAGGCCAATGGCATTTTGGGATGTATAAGTAGGGGCATAGCGAGCAGATCGAGGGATGTGATCGTTCCCCTCTATTCGACATTGGTGAGGCCTCATCTGGAGTACTGTGTCCAGTTTTGGGCCCCACACTACAAGAAGGATGTAGATAAATTGGAGAGAGTCCAGCGAAGGGCAACAAAAATGATTAGGGGTCTGGAACACATGACTTATGAGGAGAGGCTGAGGGAACTGGGATTGTTTAGTCTGCAGAAGAGAAGAATGAGGGGGGATTTGATAGCTGCTTTCAACTACCTGAGAGGTGGTTCCAGAGAGGATGGTTCTAGACTATTCTCAGTGGTAGAAGAGGACAGGACAAGGAGTAATGGTCTCAAGTTGCAGTGGGGGAGGTTTAGGTTGGATATTAGGAAAAACTTTTTCACTAGGAGGGTGGTGAAACACTGGAATGCGTTATGTAAGGAGGTGGTAGAATCTCCTTCCTTAGAAGTTTTTAAGGTCAGGCTTGACAAAGCCCTGGCTGGGATGATTTAATTGGGGATTGGTCCTGCTTTGAGCAGGGGGTTGGACTAGATGACCTCCTGAGGTCCCTTCCAACCCTGATATTCTATGATTCTATGAAACTGAGGCAGCAGGGCTAAATGCCTCACTTAAAATTACAGAGCAAGTCAGTTGCAGAGCTAGAAGAGGGTTCCTATTTCTCAGCCAGTGTTCACTCTACATAAGTATACCTAACACTAAACTTCCAAATGCAGCTTCTGCACTTTGTTGCAGGTGTCTGGTGTGACCACCCGCTAAAAGTTTAAAGGAAGTTAAAATAAAACACAAACAAATGTGAATCCAACTCAAATAAAAGGACAAGTTCACCATATGTCTTCACTTCACCAGCATCAGAAGAGCCCTGAAAGAGGCTAAGACACTCCTCCATAACACAGCAATCCAGATCTGCTTTCTTCATATTTTCATGGCCTCTGTCAGCCTTCACCTTTTTATAGAGGCTGTGAAGCAGAATTCATGTCAGAACATCTGACACTTCTCCTGGAAGTAGTTTGCAGTTTACAGTAAATCTGGAAACTGTCACACATGGAACCTTTCTGTAAGAATGGCTTTTGTTTAAAAAAAAAAAAACATTTATTTTCCAAGCCTAGGCCAAGGAGTAGAGATAAGAAGAGATCAAAATGCTTTATTTATACATTGTTAATATTTGGCTGCCTCTAGGACTCATGCCTCTGGCAACTGTGATTTCCTTTTCATTCTCCTTTTTATCTAGATTCTTATATGTATCTGAGCATGTCTTTATGACTAAATCAATATCTACACCAAATAAGATCAACCTCAATCTCTCAAATGCCCCAAAGGTGGAAGGTTTTAATCTCTGAATTTCACAGGGTTAGACGTTTCTGGGTAAATATTTTTAGTATTTGGATAATTTTAGTGTGCACTAAATTCTTAAGGGCCTCTTTTTCCTATGGATATTTAAAATGGTACCTTTTAAGTCAGACACTGAAATGAGAGCAAAAAGGATAGGTTTAGCAAGAGATTGACTGCAATAATAAGAGTAAAGCACACAAAGGCAATCTCGAAGGTGTGATGAAGGGATAGTTGCATAGAGGGTAAATGTCTCACGAAAATATCTCTGTGGTACTCATTTATCTTCATAAATTCCACTCCCCCCATTAGATCCTATGCTTTTGCGGGGGTGGGGGAGAGACGGCTGCATGGATCTCATACTTAAGAAACCTCTAATGAAAAACTCATGTGAAAATTGGAAGGGAAACTAAAGGGTAAAACACCAAGGTGGAGTAATGTCCTCCAAAAAAGATCATGCTGTTTTCAGATGGAACACAAGAAAAGAGATGGAAAAAACCCTGCAATTAAAGAAGGGATAAGCAAAACAACCCTGAATTCTGAAACTGGAGCTGTACTTCTTGCTTTTATAATATTTCAAAGCAGTTGCAGGAGGAGGAGGAAAAAAGGAGCAAACTGCAAGATTGTTGCAAGTGAAGAGGAGTTTTAATGGGTCTAACCAAATTAAATCACTTGACTTGGTGTTCTTATGCCTGAAATGAAAAAATCACCTTCCTGTATGCATAACACAGACTTTTAAGCTATGATGGAGCTAAATTGTTTTGCTCCAGATTTGGTAAATCTCTTCATTTGAAGGTCTACAGTTCTTTAATGCAAAAAAGAGACAGTCCATAACTTTGCCTGAATTTCCTGAAAAAGCACTGAGCCATAGATTAGTCGTCAATGGACCATGGGTCTAGAAAATGATGCCTACTGTGTCAAACTTCATTGAGAAGAAAGGAAGGAGAAAAACTCAACTAAGGAGTTGATACTGAGACATTTAAGGAGGAAACATTTGAGTGACTTTGAAATGGAAGAACGGGAAACATCGGGCAACTTTAGAATCACAGTTAATATTGGACAAGAGGAAGAAGTGCAGCTTCTTCTTGGGGGTAATTCAGCACCAGTAACTGCATTAGTATGGAGGAGAGTCCTTGTGTCTTGCATGTGACAACCAAACCAGAAGCCAGACAAAGAACTGGAAGCAAAGTAGTTGAGGAGAAAAACTTTTCTTTTACAATAGCTCTGGGAGTAAAGAGGAATCAATCACATACCAAGTGATTAAATATGGTGAATGATTGTCAGCAAGAGACATCCTGCAACAGGAGCAGAGCAGTTTGAATCGCAACATCTTGATAATTTCTGTTTTAGAGGTGATAAAATTGAAAAGAGCATGACATGGAGGATAGATCTATCAATGGCTATTAGCCAGGATGGGCAGGGATGGTGTCCCTTGCCTCTGTTTGCCAGAAGCTGGTAGTGGAAGACAGGGATGGATCACTTGATGATTACCTGTTCTGTTCATTCCCTCTGGGGAACCTGGCACTGTCCACTGTCGGACCACAGGATACTGGGATAGATAGACCTTTGATCTGACCAGTATGGCTGTTCTCATATTCTTAATTAAATTCTAGCACATAAAGACCATGTCTTCTTCTGGGGGTGCACAACACCTAGCACAATGGAGCCTCAATCCTGACTGGGGCCTTGGGATGCTACTGCAATCTCAGTAAATTATAACTAATGGACAAGAATACATCATTTAAAAGCACATCAGCAGAGGGAAGAAAAGGAGCTCCAGATAGGCCAACATCTCTCTTATACAGAGTTCATTTTGGCATCATCATATGACTTAGGAAATAAACATATATTGTCCTGCCATAGGTTGCTCTTAGGGTAGGTCTAAACAGGAAAAAAAAAAACCACGTCTGGCCTGGGTCAGCTGACTTGGGCTTGCAGGACTTTGGCTGTGGGGCTGAAAAATCGCTGTGTAGAGACATTCAGGCTTGGGCTGGAGCCAAGCTCTGGGACCTAGCCCGAGCCACAGTCAGCTGATCCAGGCCAGCCGTGGGTCTCTTATCCCCGTGTAGATGTACCCTTAGTCATTCAGCTGTATTTTTTAAATAATTTATTATTCAAAATGCAGATGTATCAATTTTAGATCATCCTCCATGATTTTACAGGAAGTTCCAATGCAAGCCAACTTAATATACAAAGTATGGTAAGCTTCATGACCAATTACATTTAACATAGAACAGATCAAAGTTAATATTTACAGGCATTATATATGGCATACTCTGTAGTTTCTGCATTACTTGGGGATTTTTGAGAGAGACAGGTTTAACTTAGAACACAAAAAAACCCAAATTGATTAGCCAAAAATGCACTAGAACTGATATCAGTCTTGTCAAATTTACTGGTGTCCATAAACTTTATATTCAGCTTTTCCTTTAGAGCGCAAATGACATTGTGCTTTTTTTTTTTTTTTTTTGGGGAGGGTTTAAAAAGGCAACTACTACATGCTATACTTTGATGCAAAGTTCTTACTAATAGTTCTAAACCCTGGTCTACACTACAAGTTTATGTCGAATTTAACAGCATTAGATTGATTTAACCCTGCACCCATCCACACGAAGAAGCCATTTTTGTCGACTTAAAGGGCTCTTAAAATCGATTTCTGTACTCCTCCCCGACATGGGGATTAGCGCTGAAATTGACATCGCCGGGTTTAATTTGGAATAATGTGGACGCAATTTGATGGTATTGGCCTCCGGGAGCTATCCCAGAGTGCTCCATTGTGACCGCTCTGGACAGCACTTTCAACTCAGATGCACTAGCCAGGTATAAAGGAAAAGCACTGGGACCTTCTGAATTTCATTTCTGGTTTGGCCAGCATGACCATGCAGAGCTCATCAGCAGAAGTGACCATGAAGTCCCAGAATCACAAAAGAGTTCCAGCATGGCCCGAATGGGAGGTACTGGATCTGATCGCTGTATGGGGAGACGAATCCATGCTATCAGAACTCCGTTCCAAAAGACGAAATGCCAAAATATTTGAAAAAATCTCCAAGGGCATGAAGGACAGAGCCTATAACAGGCACCTGCAGCAGTGTGAAAATTAAGGAGCTCAGGCAAGGCTACCAAAAAACCAAAGAGGCAAACGGCCGCTCCCTGGCAGAACCCCAGGCTCACTGCTTCTGTGATGAGCTGCATGAAATTCTAGGTGGTGCCCCTACCACTACCCCTCCTCTGTATGTGGACTCCTGCAAGAGGGGAGGCTCACGCAACAGGGATGAGGATTTTGGGGACGAGGAAGATGATGATGAGGCGGAGGATGAAACCATTCTCCCCGACAGCCAGGAACTGTTTATCACCCTGGATCCAATAAGCTCCCAACCTGGGCTCCCGGACCTTGAAGGCGGAGAAGACAGCTCTGGGAGTGTACCTTTGTAAATATAATACATGGTTTAAAAGCGTGTTTAATGATTAATTTTCCCTGAAGACTTGGGATGCATTCGCGGCCAGTACAGCTCCTGGAAAAGTCTGTTAATGTGTCTGGGGATGGAGCGGAAATCCTCCAGGGACATCTCAACGAAGCTCTCCTGGACGTACTCCCAAAGCCTTTGCAAAAGGTTTCTGGGGAGGGCAGCCTTATTGCGTCTTCCATGGTAGGACACTTTACCACACCAGGCTAGTAGCACGTAGTCTGGAATCACTGCATAACAAAGCATGGCAGCGTATGGTCCCGGTGTTTGCTGGCATTCAAGCAACATCCATTCTTTATCTCTCTTATCCTCAGGAAAGTGATATCATTCATGGTCACGTAGTTGAAATAGGGGAATTTTATTAAGGGGACATTCAGAGGTGGCTGTTCCTGCTGGGCTGTTTTCCTGTGGCTGAAAAGAAATCATCCCCGCTTTTAGCCACGGGAGGGTGGGGGGGGAGTTCACTCTGAGCTGTTCATGTTTGGCTGGCAGGGATCTTCCCTGATACTAGTCACGCGGTGGGAAGAGGGGTGAAGCTATCATCCCAGAGAATGGGGTGTGGGCGGGGATTAGTTGGGTTTGTGCTGTAGGTTAACCCAAAACCTGCAGCCCCTCCTTTTAAATGGCCAACCCAATGGGTGCTTGGTATGGGAAAGGAGGGCGCTGCTGTTTGAAACCATTCACTGTGAAAGAGTCTACCCATTGTTCTCTAAAATGTGTCTTTTTAAATACTACTCTTCCTTTTTTCCTCCCGCAGCTGCAAATGTTTCAACGCTTCCCCTATCATCGCCGTCCCAGAGGCTAGCGCAGATAAGAAGGCAAAAAAATAACCACACTCGCGATGAAATGTTCTCTGAGCTCATGAAGTCCTCCTGCACTGAAAGAGCTCAGCAGAATGCGTGGAGGCAGACAATTACAGAGCCCAGGAAAGCAGAAAGTGAACATGAGGAGAAGCGGCGGGAGCAAGATGATAGGTGGCGGCAGTGTGATGAGAGGAGGCAGGAGGCACTGCTGAGGGTACTGGAGGATCAAACTGATAAGCTCCGGCATATGGTGGACCTAGAGGAAAGGCAGCATGAGCACAGACCACCGCTGCGTAACCGCCCGCCCGCCCCCCCAAGTTCCATAGCCTCCTCATCCAGATGCCCAAGAATGCGGGGGGTGCTCCGGACACCCTACCACTCCACCCCAGAGGACTGCCCAAGCAACAGAAGGCTGGCATTTAATACGTTTTGAAGTGCAGTGTGGCCTGGTTCTTGTCCTTCCCTCCTCCCCAACCCCACCCGGTGCTTCCCTCCTCCCCCACCCCTCCTGGGCTACCTTGGCAGTTATTCCCCTATTTGTGTGATGAATTAATAAAGAATGCATGAATTTGAAACAACGACTTTATTGCCTCTGCAAGAGGCGATCGAAGGAGGGAGGGTGGTTGGCTTACAGGGAAGTAGAGTCAACCAAGGGGACGAGTTTTCATCAAGGAGGAACAAACAGAACTCTCACACCGTAGCCTGGCCAGTCATGAAACTGGTTTTCAAAGCTTCTCTGATGCGCAGCGCGCCCTCCTGTGCTCTTCTAACCACCCTGGTGTCTGGCTGCACGTAATCAGCGCCCAAGCGCTTTGTCTCAACCTCCCACCCTGCCATAAACGTCTCCCCCTTACTCTCATAGATATTGTGCAGCACACAGCAAGCAACAACAACAAAGGGAATATTGGTTTCACTGAGATCTAACCAAGTCAGTAAACTTTTAAGCGTCCAAATGCACATTCTACCACCATTCTGCACTTGCTCAGCCTATAGTTGAACTGCTCCTTACTAGTGACCAGGGTGCCTGTGTATGGCATGAGCCATGGCATTAAGAGGTAGGCTGGGTCCCCAAGGATAACTATAGGCATTTCAACATCCCCAGTGGTTATTTTCTGGTCTGAGAAGTAAGTCCCTTCCTGCAGCTGTTCAAACAGACCAGAGTTCCTGAAGATGCAAGCATCATGTACCTTTCCCGGCCATCCTGTGTTGTCATCGGTGAAACATCCCTTGTAATCCACCAGAGCTTGCAGCACCATTGAAAAGTACCCCTTTCGGTTTATGTACTGGCTGCCAAGGTGGTCCGGTCCCAAGATAGAGATATGTGTTCCGTCTATGGCCCCACCACAGTTAGAGAACCCCATTGCAGCAAAGCCATCCACTATGACCTGCACATTTCTCAGAGTCACTTCCCTTGATAACAGCAGATCTTTGATTGCGTGGGCTACTTGCATCACAGCAGCCCCCACAGTAGATTTGCCCACTCCAAATTGATTCCCGACTGACCGGTAGCTGTCTGGCGTTGCAAGCTGCCAGAGGGCTATCGCCACTCACTTGTGAACTGTGAGGGCTGCTCTCATCTTGGTATTCTTACTCTTCAGGGCAGGGGAAAGCAAGTCACAAAGTTCCATGAAAGTGCCCTTACGCATGCAAAAGTTTCACAGCCGCTGGGAATCATCCCAGACCTGCAACACTATGCGGTCCCACCAGTCTGTGCTTGTTTCCCGAGCCCAGAATCTGCGTTACACTCCATGAGCCTGCCCCATTGCCACCAGGATGTCCAAATTGCCAGGGCCTGTACTTTGAGAGAAGTCTGCGTCCATGTCCTCATCACTCTCGTCACCACGCTGCCGTCGCCTCCTCGCCTGGTTTTGCAGTTTCTGGTTCTTAACATACTACAGGATAATGCACAAGGTGTTTACAATGCTCATAACTGCTGCGGTGATCTGAGTGGGCTCCATGCTTGCCGTGGTATGGCATCTGCAGGAGAGCAGAGTTGCAGCAGAAGCGGTGGATGACGATGGTTAGCAGGCCTACTGCACTGTCTGCTGCCAGCAGCACCAGGACACAGCAGCGGCGGTTGAGGTGAGCTGAGCGGGCTGGATGCTTGCCGTGGTATGGCGTCTGTAGGAGAGCAGGAAAGAAGAGTTGCAGTGGAAGCAGTGGCTGATGACGTGTGAGGTGGATTCAGGAGAGCAGAGTTGCAGCGGAAGCGGGAGCCCATGACAGCCAACATGGAGAAATTAGCTATCGAGGCAAGAGCAGGAGAGCAGAATTGCAGTGGAAGCGGTGGTTCGATGACAACAGTTAGCAGTCTACTGGACCATCTGCTGAAAGCAGTATGGTGAGTGCACGGAAAAAGGGCGCAAAACGATTGCCTGCCGTTGCTTTCACGGAGGGAGGGCCGACTGATGACATGTACCCAAAACCACCCGTGACAATGTTTCTGCCCCATCAGGCATTGGGAGCTTAACCCAGAATTCCAATGGGTGGCGGAGACTGTGGGAACTGTGGGATAGCTACCCACAGTGCAACACTCCGAAAGTGGACGCTAGCCATGGTACTGTGGACGCACTCCGCCGACCTTATGCCCTTAGTGGGGTCACACACAATTGACTGTATAAAATCGCTTCTTAAAAAACTGACTTCTATAAATTCGACCTAATTTCATAGTGTAGACATACCCTAAGACAAGCTAGTTCTTCAGATTCTGTTGACTATGCCATCTTACTCACAACACTGGAAAGTTAATCACTCTGTGTGCAACAGATATTTTCCCATTTTGATGCTATCTAGATATACAGAGACTTCAGACAAACTGATCTTCAACAATAATAAAAGGTGCTGAAATGGGGTGACACATACCTTTCACTCATCAAAATGAAGCTATAACACAGTACTTGCTTCTCTGCAGTCACAACTACATCCAGAGATTAACCGTGAGTGAGCTCTACTCTACCTCAAAACAGGTCCCCAGAAAATCATGGTGGATCATAGCCCAAGCCAAACTGAATTTCCTTTCTAAATAATCCCAGATGAAAACCAACCTGCTGCACTATGCCCTGGATATCAGCACACTAAAGACTCAAAGCCCCCTTGAAACATTTTATTCCAGGCAGAATAAAACCAGCACTTTTGTTCATAGTCAAGTGTAGAAAATTTTTTTTAAAAAGAATTTTAGAACACTGGAGTCTATCCTGCACTATTGCAATACATTCTATTTAGGGCTGCCTCTGAAGACTACTCAAGCTTCGGTTAGTGTAGTATGTCATTACCTTTTATACAGGGCAGGCTACTATTAGCACATAAAACCTGTGCTCCATGCTCTGTACTGGCTCCCAGTTCACTTCCAGGTGTATGGTATGATGGGCTGATTAAAACTTTAAAGTTTATAAAAACTTGCACGATTATCCCCAGCACTGAACTTAGGGTAGATGGCAGACCATTGGTGGTTGAGGTCAAGTAGAAGGCTCTGGACCTCTAATGGAGAGAAGCACAAAACTCCATTTAATGTTAAGGGCTGTAACTACACTTCTATGCTGAACACCAGGAACTCTGGATTGCTAAAAGCAAAGGCTTAAGGAAAGTTTATCTATAAAGACTATAGGTGTGAAGAATCACATTACACAGAAGTCATTCAGATCCTCCATTTTAAAAAAGTAAAAGAATACCAAAATTCAAGAGCCCTACAAACAATCTGTAAGTGAAATTAAACTGGAAAACATCTTCAAGAAAGTCTGTTATATGTATATTTCAGAAACCATAGCTCAGAACCTGAAATCGAAAACAGTGTCTTTACTAGTTATCTGCCATATGATGCAAGCCTAGAGTTAGCCAAAAGAAATATTCACACTATGCAGGAAAATCCTGAACATCAGAAACATCTAAAATTAAGGGGAAAATTTCTCATAATGGGTAAGATTCTTACTAACCTTCAGGGGCTATCAAATATAGTATGTTATTTTGCTCTTTTAACATATTGTTTTACGCAAGTTATGAGTGATTTCCCCCCAATCTTTCCATAAAATCATAGAACTGGAAAGGACCTTGAGAGATCATCTAGTCCAGTCCCCTGCACTCAAGGCAGGGCTAAGTATTATCTAGACCATCCCTGACAGGTGTTTGTCGAACCTGCTCTTAAAAATCCCCAATGATGGAGATTCCACCACCTCTCTAGGCAATTTATTCCAGTGCTTAACCACCCTGACAGTTAGGAAGTTTTTCCTAATTTCCAACCTAAACCTCCCTTCCTGCAATTTAAGCCCATTGCTTCTTGTCCTATCCTCAGAGGTTATGAAAAACAATTTTTCTTCCTCCTCCTTGTAACAACCTTTTATATAACTGTTATCATGTCCCCCCTCAGTCTTCTCTTCTCCAGACTAAACAAACCCAATTTTTTCAATCTTCCTTCATAGGTCATATTGTTTTCTAGACCTTTAATCATTTCTGTTGCTCTTCTCTGGACTCTCTCCAATTTATCCACATCTTTCCTGAAATGTGGTGCCCAGAACTGGACACAATACTCCAGTTGAGGCCTAATCAGAGCACAGTAGAGCGGAAGAATTACTTCTTGTGTCTTACTTACAACACTCCTGCTAATACATCCCAGAATGATGTTTGCTTTTTTTGCAACAGCGTTACACTGTTGACTCATATTTAGCTTGTGATCCACTGTGACCCCCAGATCCCTTTCCACAGTACTCCTTCCTAGGCACTCATTTCCCATTTTGTATTGTTCCTTCCTAAGCGGAGTACTTTACATTTGTCCTTATTGAATTTCATCCTGTTTACTTCAGACCATTTCTCCAGTGTGTCCAGATCATTTTGAATTTTAATCCTATCCTCCAAAGTACTTGCAACCCAACCCCTCCAGCTTGGTATCGTCCGCAAACTTTATAAGTGTACTCTCTATGCCATTATCTAAATCACTGATGAAGATATTGAACAGAACTGGACCCAGAACTGATCCCTGCGGGACCCCATTCATTATGCCCTTCCAGCATGACTCCAATCTTGCAAACATTTGGTCACATTTTTAACTTTAAACACTCTAGTAGTTTCACTGACTTCAATGGACTACTCACGGTTAAAATTAAGCTTGTGTGTAAGCGTTTGCAGGACTGGAGCCTATAATTACAAAAAATGTTATATGGGGATTAAGAGAACAGACAAAAACCGCAATGCAACAAAAAACAATTCCAATGTGTTTGCCTGATTTAAGGCAATCAAATAGCTTTATCTACTATTAAATGTAAAAACAAACAAGATGTTTTAAGCACAAAGTATATATTTATATCACATAAAACAACTGAAAAAGTATTACATAAAGAAAAATAATGTAACAGAATTTACTTAGGCACCTAACAGGCATGCTCTTATATCTAAAAAGTAACATGGATAACTATATATATTTTTTTTGACAAGGGTGCATTTAAGAGTTCTCTAATATAGAACATTTAAAATGTGGAGAGTACTTTTTCAAGATACAGAAAAACAAGTAATTATTTTAGACAGGCACACTGGCTATTTGTATAAAAACCATGCTTGCAAGTGAAAAGTCACTTTAGTACTAATTCACCAGATGTGCAAAAGCTATGTAAAGTGTTAATCCTGTTGAAATTGTCTCTTCTTCTTTTGCATTGCTTCAGTTCCAACACTGATTGGTACAATTTTTGATCCATGTGATTTACTGACACTGTAGCCTGTTCCAAAGCATTTGTCAGCTAAGGTACTGCCATAGCACGGTAGAGTTAATATGCCTCCTCTGTATTCTGAGCACAGTATACTTAAATCTAGAAACTATAACATCAGGACAATGATTTTTGTTGTTTAAATATATACATCAATCAGTATAAAATACTACCCAACACACTCTTGTAGATCAAACAAATTTTAACCACTTCATCACTTCTGCTTTTGCAGAATAAAATCCAAATCAGTTTCAGTTGCCAACAGTACAGCATCTCTAAACATTCCCTAATACATGGAAGAGAACGGAAATGTCTTAAAGTTGATTAAAGAATCACAAAACAGGTTTACTGTCAGAGCAATTCAAGAATTCCCAGTTTGTCAGTACCTACCCCAGCAGTGCTATCCAAATATAGTATACGCTATTTAGAGTTTTTACAATAAGAAAACATTCCAAAGTTAAAGCTATGAGAAACACATAAAAGCAAGGAAAAAACAAACAAACTTGACCCACGCTCATCAAAACTCTGAATTTCCTTGCTTTTGTGGTTTTATGTCAGACCATTCAAGTTATTTTAAACAATGTAGTGTCTTTTAAAATATCTTTTTTTAAGTGGTGGAAGGAAAGAGGGAAGAACTTTTAATGGGAGTGTGAGATGCTCCTATAATCCCTATTATGGACACAATTTACTGTTCCAAGGGCTGTTTCTGTTATTGCGCATGTAAATGGCTTACTAATCTGTGGACTATTGGTATAGTACAATGTGACTGCTGTTAAGATGCCACAGTGGGAATCAACATTTTAAAAACCATACTCTGCAACAATCCACATATGCTTTTGTAAGTTCTGCGTACTAAAATCCTTATGAGAAACAGTAAATGTGTATATTTAGTAGCAATTTTTCACATCTCAATTTCTGTTGCTTTAATTTTTAAAGCAAATTTTAAAACTCCAGAACCAAAGAGTCCTTCTAGGTTAACAGTCTACAAATTATTATAAAATACAGCCATTTAAAGTTTTTGGAGCACAGAAGAACTGAAAGACAACTCAGTCCATTCTTGTTTTTTTTCAATTTACTCCTATACCTTAAACAATGGTCAAGCCCTTTAAAAACAATTTCTTTAAAAAAATTCCTTTCAGGCTGAGACTTTTCATACCAAGTTTCAGACCTGAAGTCTTTTTATGGTCCAGTTATAAACCCTTGAAAATAAGGACTTATGTGAATGCTGACAGACCGCCAAACCCTTAATTACAGAGGTGCTAGCTGGTGCCACTATTTTTATCAAAAATTACTTCATAGCTTATATTGAAAGTTTGATTCATGCTCATTTTGTTCATTTAAAAATACTCTTTGGAAACTGTGTCAACTCCTGCAGATGATTTAGTGTTACATCTTTCCCTGTTAAAATATAGGTAAGTCATATTCATCTCTACCCCTGCACTAAACTCTACTAATATACACTTCATTACCTGCTCATGTCACCATCTAACACATATCTTTACAGTCTTCTACACATAGTGTCCAGGGCTTATTTTTCACCACACAGAACTAAATACTTATTTTGTTTAGGACAGTCTTTTTTTTTTTTTTTAGTGTTTTCATTACAGTAGAAAGTGAGATGACAATTTAGATGATTTTTCCATGCTAATTAAGGGAAGACTTTTCATTAAGCTTTCTCCCATCATGGACTTCACAATCTAAACTCACTGATTTAATCAAAACTGAAAGCTAACCCAAAGAAATTACTTGTAACAGTCAATTAAAACATGTAGTGTATGGTTTCCGCTACTTTAAAAGGCATTATAAAAGCTTAGATATGACACTTCAGTCTCAAAGTACTGCAACCAGATACTAGTTTCAAATTCTTGCAAGGAGACATGAAAAATAAGCCACTGGTCATTTATTCTAATGATTACATTCAAAGCTAGCCTTTAAAAATAAAAGTTACAGGCAAAACATAAAACCATATGTACTCACTAGCTATTTAGCTAAAACAGACATTTTAGATATATAAAAAAGCAGACAATTGAGACTTAAATAAGACTATGTGAAATCAGAAAATTTAGATTTCACTATTAAAAAAAGAACACCTACAATTACTTTCCAAGCTACATCTATAATTAAATTCACTAACAAAACAAAACAAAAACTCCTCTGGTTTTTGACTGACAAAAGTTAGCCTAGAGTATGTGGTAAAAATCAAAGTTGATATAAGTTTCTATATAAAATGACTCATGATTTACTATACCATAAAATATGAACAAGAACATTCTGTTGCCTAACAGAAGAGCTAGCAGTAACAAACACTAAATGTCAAACAGTCTTCAGCCCTCCTTTGCGCTATATCTGCAAATCAGTATTGACTTCTTTTGACCAGATACATCTTTTTTGGGCTTTTCAGACCGGTAAGTTGTGTTTTACCACTTGCCACAGGCAGCAGAGGAGACAACTAGCTGAGCAAACTACAAGTGGTGACATGCAGATGTTAACTCACAAATCTAAGTCCTTAGATAAAATGATATGCAAGCGCATATTAGTACAAAAGGAATGGCATTCGTCATCCAAACAGGCTCATCATCCCCCTGCCCCCAATTGAACAGTAGTTGAAACATCAATAGAAAAAGATCACAAAGATGTCTATTCTTCAGAGTCAACTGTGAGAGAGGTCAGCAATCTATAACAGCAGCGATGGACAAGGAAGAGCAAAATGTTGGATGAAAGAATCTTGTTGAATATTTGTTCATTTACTTTTTCTGACCACAAACCAAAAGTATGCCACATTGGCTTGTTTTGAACTTCAGGCACAGATGTCTTATCTCCTTAGATCCTTCACAGATTTACAATGCAGTCTCCCTGAGGCCTCTACAACCAAGTAAGAAAACTCTCTTTATCTAGTTTGGTGGCTGCCAACACAGACTCCATGTCATTAAGGATGTCAGAACTCAAAGCCTCCTGCAGACTTGGCATCAGTTCCTCTCCTTCTATATTCATCCCATCTCCTTCCAGTGTCCCAAGGTCCACGTTTGTCCCTGGAATGGCTTCAAGGTAATCTGGGAAACGGTTCTGATGGGAAGGTATGTTACTTTGGCTGATATCGCCTAGTTATAACACAAAGCAAACAGACATTAAACATACTGAAAGTATCAAAACAATACACTTGATTAAGATAACAAATTAAGGGCTTAAATCCTGGTTGCCTTACTCATGCAATTGATCCCATTAATGGCAATCTGATTACTCACATAAATCAAACAGTATTTAATTCTCAATGTACACAGAAAACTCCTCTGGTGTTTACCTTCCCAGTTCCCGAATG
Organism: Lepidochelys olivacea; assembly: GCF_965140295.1. Taxonomy (NCBI): domain Eukaryota; kingdom Metazoa; phylum Chordata; order Testudines; family Cheloniidae; genus Lepidochelys; species Lepidochelys olivacea. The sequence continues at coordinate 34,368,161 of NC_140411.1, read as the reverse complement.
TTACCATACACTGATCTTTACAGTATTTGCTGTACATGTACAGTATTCTTATACTACATTCAAGAAAATCAATTGCATCTTATAGTAATTGAAAGGACATTACATAATTGAGCACAGTAATACTCAAATATGACTTTTTGTCTTCAGCCTAGGACAAGCAACAAAAATATTATTACTCAAAAAGCTAATGCACACGCAATACACACACAATCATAGGATACCAATACTATTTAGGAGAGTTTCCCCTTAGACAGAACCTTTGACTAATTTCTTACAAACAAGTTTGACACAAACTGCACACCTTTTGAATCCTCGTAAGAGACAAAAGTTACGGAAAAGAATGTTGTAATATTTCTGATCTGGTGCATATCCACAAGATAATGCTGTCAAGAATCTCTCAGCTTCCCTGAACTGCATGTTCCTTCTTGTGCACTAATGACTGAGCAAGCAAGAAAGACAAATATATCTGGGGGGAAAAAAACCCCTGCATTATGGGTATAAAGACAAACAAACCTGTATCCATTTCATCAACGCTGTTCAAGAAGTCATCGGGGGTTCTGGGTACACTATAACTGCTCATGCTGAGGCCACTGTCTGTGCTCTCATCTCTGGAGTGATATGTCCCACTACATTAGAAGAAAAGAAGTGGAAGCTGAAGGTGGAGCTTTTCAAAAATTAAGACTGTAAAATGTGCACATTTTGGATCAGCGCGATGGCTTTGATGAAAGTGTACAATGCTGCCACACTGAATCAGAATTAAAAGCTAACATGAGACAGCTGCAACAGTTTAATAACGTTAATTTTAAAAATCTTCACAGGCAGACATTCCTTTTTCTGCTTAAAAGTGAGTTATTTCAGTTTAGTTTGTAAGGAATCTAATTAAGCTTCATTTTAAAAGTAGCAAGGTCCAGACTCACAAAAGGTACTTGGGTGCCTAACCCCCCTCAGACTTAAGCACCCAAGTCCAAGTTTTAGGTTCCAGTGTAATCCAGAAAACTCCTGCTTGGCTGCTGCCGAAAACCACGTGGGCGCCTAAAGTTTTTGCAGTCAAAGTTACGTAGGCATTTAAGTTTCTGCCTCCGGGCATGTGCACAGCTGCTTCATGCTAGGCATCCAGGTGCCTATCTCCTGACTAAGCCCAGTAGCAATCCATAACTCATGGGAAGATAGAGATTCTACTGTCTTGCCCGTATCACCTGATCTGATAGATGTGCTCGGAGCCTGCCTAATGGACTGGGTCCCATTGGAGGTGGTGAAGGAGGAAGAAGTGGTGGTGCTCACCTGGATTATGGGAGAGCCAGGTTCAATTCCCCCCTCTGCCTGAGGGGGAGAAAGGATTTGAACAGTGGTCTCCCACCTCTCAAGAGAGTGCTCTAACCAGTGAGCTATGGGTAATTATTATGTGAGTCTCCCTCAATCTCTCCTAAGGAAGTTGTTCTACTTTAATTGTTTCTCCAAAGATTAACTGGAGCAGGGGGGCTGAAGCCCCAGCCTCCCACTTCTCAAGTAAGTGCCCAAACCACCAAGCTACAGTCACTCTCCCTCTCTGTCTGGTCCAACAACCAAGGGCATGTCTACACTACAAACTTAAGTTGACCTATATTAGGTCAATTTACAGCCACAGCGGTAATTACCTCTTGTTTTTAGCCTCTCATGGAGGTGGAATTATTATGTCAGTGTAGTAGGGCACTTACACGGGCAGGGCAAGGCTATACTGTGTACACTGACATAATTAGGTCACTGTAAACTGCCTTATGTCGACCTAACTCTGTAGTGTAGACCAAGCCCAAATATTCATCCATGGTGGAACAGCTCCAACAGGAAAGATTAAGGGGCCCCACGTCAGACTATCGCATAGCTCAGAGAAGGGGAATGGAACCCAGGTTTCCAACATACCAATTGAATGCTGTAACCAGTGGGCTAAAAGTTATGAGGCTGGCACCACGTCCTCCTCCAGCTATTTTGTGTGGCATGAGATAGACACTTAATTCATTCTCACAAGAAATAACGTAGGCACCTAAGCAGTCTGATCCAGGAAAGGGGTGCCCGGTTGTCGATCACTAGCACATAGGTGCCTCTCTGCAGCAGCCCAGACTTTGTGAGAGAGGCAGGGGCTCAGTCTCTTTAGGATCTTGCACTGGCTAGCTTAGGTGGCTTCCGACCTAGCATGCTCGCTTTTGCAGACTGCATTCTTAGGCACCTATCCCTCCCATGCACTGTATTGGGAGCCTGGTACCTAACTCAGGAGACATGGATTGCACTGCTTTTCCTGTGATTTTCTGGGTGACTAAAAGTTAAGTGCTGTGACTCTCTGTATCACAACACGCAAGTCCCTTTGTGGATCTGAGCCTGTGTGTCTACACAGAGCTTTGTACTTGTTTAAACTAAATCAGTTTGAAAAACATACCTCTAATTAAAACTGGTACAAGTTTGTGTGTAGACAAGACAATCACAATATTTATCCCTTGTGTAGCACATTTTATTAGCATTGCACAAATTTTAACTAAATAAAAAGACAGTAAAAATTTGGAAAAAAAAACAACCTCTTTTTTTGTTTTTGGATAGCCCAATATTATAATAAGTGAAAGCTATGGTTGTCTCTGCACGTGCAATTTTCTAATTATTATCAGCTATTGCACTACTGGGGGCATGGATGAGCGTTCACGTTGCCCTCCCAATCAGTACCCAGCCTGTGCAAGCTAATGATCCAATCAGCATATCAAACTCGATGATGACTCGTGGTCACGTGCCACCTCAGGCATGTTGCACATACCCTAAGGAGAAGACTGTGCTACCACCAATTCAGCTCCACTTTTCATAGCAATAGTGGGAGCACTAATGTCGATCAGCCACTGGAATTGCAACCACTTTAATCTGCTGAGAACAGGTCCTGGCATGGAGGTCAACACACCAGGTGTTACTAGGGGCCTACAGATACTAGCTCTGCTATTGTTGCTTCTACCGGGGGCACCAGGGGGAGTACTATGGTGGGAAGTTTTTAGAAAAATACTAAGGTTACTATAACAGACAATGATTAGAGAAACAGACTAACTGTTCAGTTTGTTTACTTTGTGCATTTGACCAAGTATTACTTTGTATATGGTTAGGTTTCCTGTTTACCTGTATTTTTGTGAGAAAACACATAGTAATAATGTAGAAGATTTTCAAACCACTAACTTCATTCTGAATATCTAGGATGTGTTTCCAGTGGCAACTGTTATTTTATAGGTTCTGTACAATCATAAAAAGCCATAAAGCTTAGAGTCTCACTCTGATCCTGAAAACACTTATGCATATGAATAGCAGCACTGAACTCAACCGGACTATTGATGAGTGTGACTGTAGGACTGGAGTCTGAAAAAATAACCTTCCAACAGCTCAACTTAACTATACAATTTTCAAACCCATATTTCTTCAGATTATGGCAGCATAAAAACCAGAAATCCGTTAGCTGCCTTAATACTCATTTTTTCCAGTTTCAATAAATACTTGAACCGTAATGTAGCTTTTGTGCACAACTTGAATTAACATTCAGACACACTCTAACCCTTCTGGTAACGCACTCATGACAAATGTATGGCAGTAGTTTTTGTCACCTATGGACAAGCAGACATTGGATAGCTGACATCTGTTCAACACAGGATGTAAGTAAAATATTGTGAACAAGAAACACCAGACAGCTTTATTGAAGACATTTTTACTATATTATAAAGAAAACATTTTTATAGGATTATTGCTTAATAAAAAGTTTTTCATCTAGATTTTAAAACAGCATATTTGATTAACCATGCAGTATATTAAATGTTTTTTTCCTTAAGCCAGCGGAAGTCATCTGTGTTGTTCAAAGTAATAAATAAGCTATTTAAAAGGTCTGTGGAAAAATAGCATTTCTATTTGTGGCATGAAATGCTAAAACTAGCACTGAACCTAAAATTAACTAAATCACTCTAGCAATGAAATTTTCTTGGCTGCTGTGCTCATGCTTGGAACTGCCACCATCTCCTCTTCCTTCAGATCACTCCTGAAAGCACACTTCCTCTGCCTTTTTAACAGAAATCTCTTGAGAGAGTCACCATTCTGGATGGCCATACCACCCAATGGTATTGTGTGTGTCTACACTGTCTTACCTGAATGTCTTCTATCCTATCCCTACCCTCCAGCATATCTACCTCTCCTCCCAGTTTAGTGTCATCTGCAAACTTGCTGAGGGTGCAATCCACACCATCCTCCAGATCATTAATGAAGATATTGAACAAAACCGGCCTGAGGACCGACCCTTGGGGCACACCACTTGATACCGACTGCCAACTAGACATGGAGCCATTGATCACTACCAGCTGAGCCCGACAACCTAGCCAGCTTGCTATCCACCATCTGGAGGGAACGGAGTACTAGGGTCTGTGACAACCTCATCTGTGGATACTGAGGAAGAGGCTAGCATTGGAGGAGGGACTGCTTCTTTTTCCTCCACCTGTACCACTTCCATTGGGCCCACTTCTGAGACCTCAGTATCGGGGTTGGTACTGGAGTCAGGGTCCGGTGTTGGGTGGGATGAAACAGTGGCTCGCCTCTTGGACTCCACTGAGTATGAATGGTGGAAAGAGAGCCGCAGCACTTGGTGAAACCCCCACAGCTTTCAAGACTGTGACTGCATTTGCCAGTGGTCAACCGACAGCTGGGGGAGCCAGTACTGAAGTCTGGTACATAGTTCAGGTACAGGTACTGGTACTTCTTCAACCGGGTGAAGGATTCCCCTTTGGACTCCGAAGAGGATTCTTCCCTCTGAGACTATGAGGTTTCTGTGCCTGCTTCCGCCTACAGATGGTGCTGGGGAGCACCTGGTGACTGGCCGGAGACACTTACAATGGGACCATGGAGGGTTTTCCTCTGTGGGGTGCTACGATGGTCGATGCCATGATGGAGCTCACTGCCCCATGACCCTTTCTGTCCCCAGTAGCCCTGAATGGCAGGGGCCTTTCATTGGTGGGCGGGATAGGGAGGGACATCCGATCCTTTTCCTCCTGAAAAGCCTCCAGAGTCAAAGAGGCTTGCAGCTGCAAGGTCCCATGATTGTGCCTGGGAGTTGGGGAGGGTCCCGGACTGGACTTGGTGCTCTAGTTGAAGTCGCTGGAGCCAGCAGTGCCTCTGGGGAGGACAAGTGGCCTACTGCTAGTCACTCTCTACTTTTTCCTCTTCACACCGTAAAGCGCCTTCTCTTGGCAAGCTGTTTCTTATGCTTCTTCCTTGGCACCGGGAATGGAGAATGGTGCCAGGAAGAGCAGTGTTAGAGCAGCGCTTCGTATGGAAGCCAAAAGGGCTTGGTGCCAATTCGCAGTGGCTCAGCTCTGAGGCTGGTCTGAGGGCTGCCTCCATGAGTACAACCTTCAGGTGAACGTCTATCTTTTTGAGTGCATGGTCTGAAGCCCTTGCAGATCTGGCTTCTCCTTAACGCAAGTTTCCCTGAGGCACTTTAGACAGCTAGAGTTCGGGTCACTCACTGGCATGGGCTTGCTGCAGGAGGCACATGGCTTGAAGCTCAGGGACCATGGCATGCTCAGCCCCTGGGACCAAAGTCCCTTGACGACAGAGACCACGATTCACACTATATACACTAACACTAAATAAGAAGTATCTACAAAAACAATATGCTACAAAGTCCAAACCACTGGGAAAGAAGCCTTGCAAGAGCAAGAGGGATCGTTCCAAGCAACCATCACAGGCAGTAAGAAGGAACTGAGAGGGTGCAGAGGTGGTGGCACCCCTTATACTGGCACATATGCGTGTGGCTCCAGGGAGTGCCAGAGCCGGTCCTACGGATAGCACTAAGGGAAAAATCTCCAACAACTGTGCATGTGGTGGTCACACACCTAGCAACGGAATGGATATGAGCAAGCTCTTGAAGAACAATAAGAAGTTAGATATGAAATAATGTCCGGTTAAAAAATAGGGATGAGCATGTTATTTTGCTGCATGGAAACACAGAGTATGTTTGGAATACCTACTTTTACAAAGGAGACCAATATTTAATTTTAAAGGGGATTTAAAAAAACACTGATAAGCTCATGTGTACATAAAATTATTACATTAAGAAATCATTTTCTCAAATTTTGTTCAGTAGGTTTGTTAGTTTAGAAAGTTGATAGAAACGATGCTATGATAAAAAATTACAAAATGTAGTTACTGCACCAACCTAACCTTTTTCTTTCGGTCTTTTTTGTTTCTAAATCTCAAGTGACAGAAGTCTAGATGCTTCTGAGAATAAGCTTTGGAATCCCCTCACAAAATGGGTCATTTGCTGGTCAGTCAATCAATTTCTTTCTCATTTTGATTTACGCAAATATCTTGTAGGACTAGTCTCAAGCTGCAGTATTTTCTCCCAAACACTAGCAGCAACTAGTAAGCATTCACATAATCGACCTAAAACATTAAATTTGTGACAAGCCAAGTGAAAACTGCCCTTAACATCTGAGAGACTGTGCAGAAGTTACACAAATAGCAATGATTCATATATTCCAAGGCCACTGTGATCATCTAGTCTGACTTCCTGAACAACACAGGCCATAGAACTTCCCCAAAATAATTCGGAGAGCATATCTATTAGAAAAACATCCAAGCTTGATTTAAAAATGGTCAGTTATGCAGAATGCACCATGACCCTTGGTAAATTGTTCCAATGGTTAATTACCCTCACTGTCAAAAATGTATGCCTTATTTCCAGTCTGAGTTTGTCTAACTTCAACTTCCAGCCATTACACTGTGTTATAACTTTCTCTCCTAGACTGAAGAGCCATTATCAAATATTTGCAAAAAGAAAAGGAGTACTAGTGGCACCTTAGAGACTAACCAATTTATTTGAGTCTCTAAGGTGCCACCAGTACTCCTTTTCTTTTTGCGAATACAGACTAACACGGCTGCTACTCTGAAACCTATCAAATATTTGTTCCTCATGTAGGTACCTACAGTTTCTAATCAAGTCATCCTTTAATCTTCTCTTTGTTAAACTAAATAGACAGACTCCAGGAGCTCAATCATTAAAAGACAGGTTTTCTAATATTTTAATCAATCTTGTGGCTCTTCTCTGAACCCTCTCTAAATTTTTCAACATCTTTCTTGAATTGTTAACCCCAGAACTGGGCACACTCTTCCTGCAATGGTTGCACCAGTGCCAAATACAGAGGTAAAATAACCACTGTACTCCTACTCATGACTTTCCTGTTTATGCATTCAAGGGTCGCATTAGTCCTTTTTGCAACTGTGTTACATTGGGAGCTCATGTTCAGCTGATTATCCATCATGACCCCCAAATCTTTTTCAGTCACTCTTCTCCAGGAGATAGTCCCCTATGCTGTAAGTATGGCCTATGTTCTTTGTTCCTAGACATATATTTAGCCATATTCAAGTACATATTGTTTGCTTGTGCCCAGTTTATCAAACATACAAAACGTTCTGTATTAGTGACCTGACCTCTTTATTATTTACCACTCCCCCAATTTTTGTATTATTTGCAAACTTTATCAGTGATGATTGTGTGTTTTCTTTCAGGTCATTGATAAAAATAATAAACAACATAGTGCCAAGCCTGATCCTTGGAAGACCCCCCACTGGAAACAAATCCCCTTGATAATGATTCTCTTACATTTTGAGACCAGTTTTTAATCCATTTAATGTATGTCACCTTGATTTTGTATTGTGCTAGGTTTTTTTTGTTTTGTTTTTGTGGTTTTTTTAAAGTTAAATGCCTTACAAAAGTCTAAGTATATTACATGAACACTACTACCCTATCAACAAACTTGTAATATCACTATCAAGTTAGTCTGACAGGATCCATTTTCCATAAACCCATGTTGATTGACATTAATAAAATTACCCTCCTTTAATTCTCTATTAATCTAGTCCCATATCAGTTGCTCCATTATTTTGCCCAGGTTTGATGTCAGACTGACAGGCTTATAACTACTAGGTTATCCCATTTACCCTTTTTTTAATATTAGCACATTAGCTTTCTTCCAGTCTTCTGGAACTAAATTTGTGGATCCACATTATCTGGACCTACTGATTTAAAAATGTCTCACTTCAGTAGCTGCTGTTTAACATCCTCGTGAGCTACTACTAGAATGAAAAGAGTGTTATCATATGATAGTACTACATCATCTGTTTTTTCCTCAAATACAGAACAGAAATATTTATTGAACACTTCTGCCTTTGGTGCAGTATTATTGATAATTCTACCATTTCAATCTACTAATGGATCTGTACCATTATCAGGATGCTTTTTGCCAATAATATATTTAAAAAACTCCGCCTTATTTTCCTTAAATCTGCTGGTCACAGATTTCTCCTTTCTTCATTGACACTTTGCATAAGCACAATCCAAAATGTCAACTCCTTGAACCAACAAATGAACTTTAAACAATGCGGCATTTAAAAATAAATCCCACCACTGTTTCTAGCACTAATCCTACTGCAGTGAAAATACTGCCAGGCTAAATACTCTGTGTGAAAACACCTTAAAATTAACCTCCAAGTGAAGTCGTAAATGTACCTCACAGTCCATTTGATTTCATAGCAAGCTATTCACAAGCTCTTCTGAGTCAGTAATTTTAAGGTGACTGTTAGTCAACAGACTATGCATAGGGAAACATGTTATGACTTTGAATAAGAATCTTTCCTACAAGTCTGAACAGTTTACTTCCTCCCACAGGAGGAAGCTTTTAAACCTTAACTTTTAGTTCACTTGCCATTTAAGGAAAGATTCAATTACAGCTGTGGTTTTTGGCACAGACAGATGTTCAAAATAAATGATTACATGTACTAAACAGAATCTTAATTTCTTTTCAGTAGCTTCTCCTACAAACCTGTTAAGAAAGGGATCAGAACTATTTGTAGTCATTGTTCTCAGTTCCTGAGACATTCCAGGAGATGACACTGGATTTTGAGAGCCACCGTCTTGTTCCATAGTTGGAAGTTGGCTACGGAGAGCTAACTCCTGAAAAAACAAGAAATGAGTACATTAGTAAGTTCAGTGCGATGTTTCAGGCACATCATCAGCATTTCAGCGTATAGGTGAATACACATCTCCATAGTTACTAAATGTCTAAAGTGAAACGAAGAATCCCCATTCTGCTCAATAAAGAGAATTCAAGCTCAGGCTATTTCTCCAATTATTACGACTTAACTGTAAATATTAATTTAAATAAACAGATTGTTATTTGACACCACCCACATGCAAACTAACATCCAATTACCAACAGAGGTGGCTGCAAACAATGTGATCAAAGAATTTCACTCTTTTTCTTGTTTGGGAATTGTTCATGAACAGACTGATTTCTCATAATTGTTGAAATAATTACTTCAAATGAGTAAATTTTGGCCTAAATTTGCATGTAAACTGTTCGTTGAGTGCTTGTGTTATTCACTATTTATTGCTGTGTGATTGGTCAGTTTAAGTCACATTGAACTGTTTCTTTATTGGATGACTGAAACTATAATGAGGGACAAATGAGAAAGCCTTTGATTCTCTAAGGGAAAGGGTGAGATTAGTTGTGAAGTTAAGAAGAGGTAGGTTAATAAGATTAATGAATTTTTAGAACATTTAGACTTGTTCCTTTCTGGGTCTCTTGGGCCAGACTTTGCATGAGGGGGCTGGGGTGGAGAGGAAGAAGGGGAATCAGTCTGGCGGTTCTCAAACTGTGGGTCATGACCCCATTTTAATAGGGTTGCCAGGGCTAGCGTTCGACTGGCTGGGGCCCAGGGCCAAAGCCGAAGCCCACTGCCCAGGGCCAAAGCCTGTGCCCCACCACCTGGGGTGCAACCACCTCTATTAGTAACAGCCCCCTGCCCAGGATGAAGCCCTTGGGCTTTGTCCCCCCCCCGCCCAGGGTGGTGGAGCTCAGACTTTGGCCCCCTGCCTGTAGAAGCAGGGCTTGGGTGGGCTCAGGCTTCAGTCCCCTCCCCGCGCCCCCTCTCCATTGGGGCTGTCTAGTAATTTTTATTGTCAGAAGGGGGTTGCGGTACAATGAAGTTTGAGAATCCCTGGTCTATTGTAATATGATTGCCTTGGCTACCTTTTAAAAATAATTTTCACCATGTTCATATTAAATAACTGCATTTACATAAGGATTCCAGCTGTGCAGGGTGTGGCTACATACTCCTCTGTTTTATTTAATTGCCTCTTTGCCAGGTATGGGGTTTTGCACTTTCCTAATTACACAGAGTGCAGCCATCTACCCATGTATACTTTGTTTAACTGTGGTCTCGCATGGGATTTCGGCAGTTGTCCCTTTTCATGCATCTACCAAGTACATTTGATGGAATGTAGTAGTCTACAATTTTCTCTCACCCCTCATTTGACATTGTTACAAGCAAACTTGTGGTGGAGACACGTATGCTGACTCTGAACTGGAATGGATGCTGGTAGATCTCCACGTCTGAGAGCTAAGTATCAGCAGTTTCTGTGGTGCTGCGTTAAAAAGTGCTCCATATACAACAATGAACTAAAATAATATTTTACTGAAAAGCCCTGGTCACAGACACAAAATCAGCACCATCAACTGATTTAATATTAAAAAAATCCAAAACAAACAAAAAAACTAGTTTCAGATGTCCTTCTCAAAAGCAAATAGTGCTAAAGTGACAGGAAAGAAGATCCAGATTTCATCTCTACATTGGCTGAAGAATCAATATAAAACTGAAGGGAGTAAAGAAAAAACCAAACAATCACAGAGTTTTATTGGTTTTTAAAAAGTTAACTTTGCCTTTCTTGTTTTTTCTTGAGAAGTCTAAAGGTAGTGGGAACTAAGCCTCCTTTGCCATTTGGTCAAAAAAAGAGTGGCTTTAACTGCAACAGCAATATCTGAGACGTATTCAGCTACAGGAACTCTCACATCTGACTGAAGAAACCAAAAAAGCATTTTATCAGAAAAAGATGCATTAATACAGGAAAAGATGGATATGAGGACCTCAGTTTTGCCTATCCAGAGGTATAGAGTACCATCTACAGAGTAACTGAAGCTTGTACCCAGTCAGTAAGGATTTCCCCCTTGATTCAACTACACCTCATTTCCAAAAGTGTGAACACTGTACCATATTTAATGAAGTGTGGATATAAACTGACTGCACTGAAGTTCTTGTGTCAAAGAGTTCCTGTGTCTACACACCAGCACTTCCCATTGAGGAAAGAGGAATATTAGATCTTCACTCTACATTTTCTGATATCTGCTAAGATTTACCAGTGTTAGAACAAGATGTTAATTACTTACAGGCTGATGAAAAAATATATCATCATTTATTTATATATTATTTATATTCATGTTTAAAAAACGGCTCTTTATTTTGAACTATCTGACCTTCTAGATGCAAAAATACAAGTCTGACAAAATTCTGGCTGAGATTACTATGGCTTGATTTCTTCCTATTTTTGTAAGTATGTCAAACTTTTCTAACTACCTTTGGGAAAATAAAGGCTTAACACTCGCAATGTTAGTATAAAATTCTAATTTTGGATATTATTTACAAGACCAAAATGATCTGTCAACTCCTTAGATAAAGTTACTTTAAAAAAAAAAATGAGGTCAGCATTCTGTAACTTATCCAGCTGGTCTTTTTCAAGTTTGTTTATTTTACAGTTACACAAGTTTTTAACAGCTTCACTGGATATTCACGAAGTGTATAACTTGTTCAAAATGGAGCTTAGAAAAAACTGACTCTTTTAAAAGGGCCTTTTACTTTTACTTTCATCACACTTTTTACATGAGTAGAGATGTTTTAATAATTGATTTCTTGGTTTGTAGACAGTTCCAAAGAATTCTGGGTCAGACCTCAGCAAAATTTTTCAGAATTTTCAGCAAATCAAAAATTTCAGAAAAAACTGTTTTGATTTGGAGCATTTTTGTTTTAATGAAAGCAAAGGAAATTTGGACACACAGGATTAGATTCCCCAAATTTAGGAGGAAGTGATGGTTACATTGCTCCCTTATACCCAATAGTTCAGCAATTAGGACACTCTATTGGAATGTGGGAGACCCGTATTTGAATCCCTACTCTGGAGCAAATCCCCTCCTCAGGTGAGTACCCTTACCACTAGGCTACTGGCTATTTGGGGGGAGGAGGGTGCCTCTCTCACATTGAAGCTATTCCACTTTGTATAACTAATTAAATATTCATTGGAACAGGGACTTGAACCCAGGCCTATTCCCCCACCCTGGTGAATGCCATAATCAACGGTCTAGAGTCACTCTCACTGGCCCAAATTGAATAATTATTTATACAGAGTGGAACAGCTTCAAGAAGAGAGATAGAGGCACCACCACCCTAGAATAACCAACACCCTGGTGGTTAGGATGCTCACCTGGGGGAGAGACCTGGATTCAAACTTTGGTCTCTCACATGCCAGATGATTACCTTAACCACTGTGCTATTGGGTATAAGACGAGGCAAACATCTCCTCTTCGGTTTTGAGAATAACACCCAAGTCCCACTCTAGTAGTTACACCACATATCGAGGTTTAAGAGTCTGCTCTTGCCTCTCAGCAAACAAACAGACATGTCTTTTATCTCAAGCAATAATGGCTCACGTTTTCAGATACACAATTTGGGTTCAATCCTCACCGACAACCTGAGTAGATGGGGTCCATGAATCATTTATATACACCAAGGCCTATACTCCAGCTATAATAAGAACACCAGAAATTAGTTAAGACTAAACTGCATTGGGGAAACCAACCCCTTTGTTTCAGAATATAAACAAAATTTTATAGTACTAGTGAAAAATTCCAGGATCCAATCCTGCATTAGATTCTGTTGGAAGGCAGAATCAGGGGGTCATGCTAGTACCTCTGTTTTCAGGATCGGAGCCTTACTCATTAATGCATAACATCTAGTAATCTGCAATGGGTCACCCATTAATTTCCCACTGTCTTTTAGTCTCACAGTTGCTTGCTGTTAATATTAAATAGAAAAGCTGTTTTCTCAAACCTTTATGAGAATTCAGTAATAACTTTGCCCTTGCTCAGCCAGTAAATTGTCTTAGTGTATTGGTGATACTACATACAGATAGTTATCCAAAAAAGTTTATTTTCAACATGCTTGCTTAACACTTTGTATGCACAAGCCAACTAGGTTACAAAATTCAATTGCCAAATATGAATGGACTCCTCAAAATGACCTTAAACCTAAGAATTGTGGAAGAATTGTAATTTCCATAGATCTGCACTAATTTTGGACTATTGATTAATATGCAGCCTGCTGGCTTGAATTGGTTTTGCAGGTCTTCTAGTCTTTTAAAAAGACAAAAGCTCCTCTAATACCAGTGTCCCTTACAACATCTGTTGCATTATTTTGGGGGCTTAATTGGAATAACATCTGAATGTTGGGTAGACTGCAGTGAAAGTAGAGGAAAGATTATATTACAGAACACTTAGTGAATACATTTTACTACGGCTGAAAGCAGCACTAGTAAAGGACGGTAACTTCAAGATGTGTGTTACCTCTCTGCAGGTGTGCATGTGCTCTTGGAACTGGAAATTCATCAATAGAGCCCATTAGTCAACACCTGCACCTGACACCACCTCATGCTCCCAACCGAGGGTATAAGGAGTAATGCAGACCAAACACCACTCCATTCCTGCTCTTCTGTGAATCCAAAGAGGACCTGAGCAAAAGGGAATGAGGGTGGAATGTGAATACCCACAGGGACCACAAATCTTGAAGAACTCCACTTCCTAGAAGGTAAGTAACCTTCCTTTCTTCTTCCAGTGCTGATTCACAGGGGTATTCACTATGGATGAGTCCAAAACAGTGTTTCAGTTAGAAGGTGGGTGTGAGGAAGCATGATGCACCACAGACGCGAGGATCACTAAATCAAAGGAAGCATTTTCAGCTGAAGCTTGAACTAGTGTATAATACCTGGTGAAGGTGTGAATGGAGTCTCAAATTGCTGCTCTCTTTCTCTCTCTATATGTATATATCTCAGAGGGATTCCTCGCAGAGAAGCCACTGAGGCTGCTTACACTCTAATAAAATGGGCCCTGAGGAGGGGTTTTGAGAAGATCATAAAGAGGAGGACACAGGTGGAAATCCATTCAGAGTCTTTGGGAAAAGAAAGCTTTCCATTTCATTCTTTCAGCAATAGTGATAACCTTGGAGACTTCAAGAACGGTTTTGTCCTGTGTAAGTAGAAGGCCAGAGCCCCGTGTACATCAAGTGAGTGGGGCTTCTAGTCCTCCAAGCTATCTACATTCATAGACAGATGTAATGTAAGACGCAGGAGGCTCAAGATTCAAATAGCAGGCTCGTAAGAGTGGAAAGGATGAGGCTCAGCTTTATAAGTGGGGACAGGTTTACATTCTGACGGTCATGGTAGTGGGATGGGTGAAAACAGCGCAGTTCTTCATCGGAGGATGTAAGGCATGAATAGCTGCCAGATGTATTGTTAGGGAATTGATAAACAGGTCAGATGTCTTCAATGAAAGAAGATATTCCAGAATTAGAGGGATTCCCGATTTCTCAGGAGGTAACTGGTTCTGCTGACACCACAGGGAGAATCACTTCCAATTGGTGGCATAGCACTTCCTTGTAGAGAAAGGATTGGACATCCTATGAGCAGTCTTTCCCTATGTTCCTCATCCATCTAAAAACCATACTGTCAGAAAGAGGAAAGCTGGACTGGTCTTGCCCTCGTTCTGAGACAGTAGGTTCCAGAATGGCTGAAGGTGAATGCATGGGTGGGAGGCCAACTGGACAGTGGTGAATCAGAATAGCCTCCACTGCTAGGAAGCTATGAGGATCACTGCTGCCTTGTCCAGTTTGATCATCCTGAGGATGCAAGGTAGCAAAGTATGGGAGGGAAGGAACACACCAGTGGGTCCAATCACTGCACCAGGAAAGCATCCCCTCTGGAGCTGAAGCCTTGAGTAGCTCAGGAACAATATGCTGGCTACTTTTTATTTTGCCTGATAATTCACTGTGGGGAATAATAGAGAACGAGAAATTCTTCTTGTCAGAAAGATTCAGTCTCATGTCTTTGTCCAGAGAGGATAACCTGGGCTGGAGCAGTCTACTCTGTTCTGTTACTGCCTGGACCACTAATGAGTTGGGATTAGGGTTGGAAAAATAAATATTCTGCTCTCTTGGAGTGAACAAAGTACTTTTTCTCAGTCTTCTGAGCCATATACCAAATTTTCTTATCCCTGGTCTACACTAGGACTTTAGGTCGAATTTAGCAGCGTTAAATCGATGTAAACCTGCACCCGTCCACACGATGAAGCCCTTTATTTTGACTTAAAGGGCTCTTAAAATCGATTTCCTTACTCCACCCCGACAAGTGGATTAGCACTTAAATCGGCCTTGTCAGCTCGAAATTGGGGTACTGTGGACACAATTCGACGGTATTGGCCTCCAGGAGCTATCCCAGAGTGCTCCATTGTGACTGCTCTGGACAGCACTCTCAACTCAGATGCACGATTGTTTGCCGTTGCTCTGACGCAGGGAGGGGCGACTGAGGACACGGCTTACAGGGTTGGCTTCAGGGAGCTAAAATCAACAAAGGGGGTGGCTTTACATCAAAGAGTATTTCAGGCAGGACTTCACGGAGGGTTCCAATAAGAAATGGTGCACCTAAGTTATTTTTCTTATTGGAACAAGTCGGTTAGCCTGGCCTCTGATTGATACATGGCTAGATTTACCTCGCTGCACCTTCTCTGTGAGTGACTACAGTGTGACCTATAGGAATGAGTCCCCTAGACAGGGGAGGGGGGGAAGCAAATGAGTACAAAACAAATCTGGTCTATTTCTTGTTTTGATCCACTCCATCTATCTTTTACATCTTTGGCTGGCAGCAGACGGTACAGAAGGACTGCTAGCCATCCTCATCTCTTGCCTGCCCGGCAGAAGATGGTACAGTACGACTGCTACCAATCCGTATCGCCTGCCTGCTCACCATAAGACGGTTCAATAGGACTGACTGCAGGAATAAAGAAAATGACCTGGTCAAGTCACTCCAAATTTAGTCCCTGTGCCCATGTCTGCCCAGGCGCTCCCAGCCGACGTGGCCAGGAGCACCTCGGACACGACGATGACGGCTACCAGTCGTATTGCACAGTTTGCTGCCAGAAGGCAATGGGTTGCTGCTACTGTGGAGCAATGCCGTACCGCGTCCGCCAGCACCCAGGAGACATACAGTGACGGTTACCTGAGCGGGCTCCATGCTTGCTGTGGTATGGCGTCTGCACAGGTAACTCAGGAAAAAAGGCGCGAAACGATTGTCTGCCCTTGCTTTCACGGAGGGAGGGAGGGAAGGGGGGCCTGACAATATGTACCCAGTACCACCCGCGACAATGTTTTAGCCCCATCAGGCATTGGGATCTCAACCCAGAATTCCAATGGGCAGCGGAGACTGCGGGAACTGTGGGATAGCTACCCACAGTGCAACGCTCCGGAAGTCGACTCTAGCCTCGGTACTGTGGAAGCACTCCGCCAAGTTAATGCACTTAATGCACTTAGAGCATTTTCTGTGGGGACACACACACTCGAATATATAAAACCGATTTCTAAAAAAACAACTTCTATAAATTAGACCTTATTCCCTAGTGTAGACATACCCTTAGTGGGCTCCATAGGACCTCATTGATGGGAAGGGCTGGAGGTGGAGGCTGGAGGGAGCTGGACAATGTCCAGGAGTTGGTGGGTAGGTTCCTGAACCTCCTCCAGCAAGATCTGAAGGGAGTCAGCAATCCTCCTTAGGAGGTCCAGGTACTGTTTGTAATCATCTGGAGGCAAGGGAGATGCTGGTGTCAGTACTTCATCTGGGGAGAGCAAGAAGTGCTGCTGGTGGATCTGGCAGTACAGATTGCTCCTCGTCAGTCAAAGGTTCCTGCAAGGACTGTGGCTCCTCTCTGGTTCCTGAAAATATGGATCTTAGCGACCCAATATAGTCAGTGGCCAAAATCATTGCAATATAGAGGTGGGTACCACTGGTTCATTGACCAATAGTGTGGCTTGCCATGAGGCAGAGACATCCAGGTAACTCTGGAAGCTCTGGCCAGGCTGATGGTTCTTTGCCAGTTTGCTGTTGATACCTTTTGGCTGACGGACAGGAGTCATCGGGCTCAAATGGTGGGGCTGACAGCACCACATGACGCGACTCTGATGCACCAGGGACAGGAGCTCATAAATGGTGCACCAACGGTGCTAGTGCCCCCACCTGACGGCTGGAACTCAGGACCAACGAACATCACATTGATGGAGTTGGGATGTTTCTCAGCAGAACCAGATGTGAGAAGATTGGAGATTCTGGATCCGTATAAATTTCTAGACGCTTGAGAAGCCTATCAAATTCTCATTGGAGGAGAGCTAGTAGGTGTGTTGGGTTTAAACCAGACCTGCCCATGCCATCTGGGAGGTGGTGGGGACTTGCTGGATTGGTACTGCTCATGTAGATGAAGAACGGTCCCCTTCATGTCTGCTTAGTGCTGGAGTTGAACTTCGCCTCTGAGAGTGCAATTTGGAGGCATTAATTGCTCCTGGCACCATAGGTAGTGGTCATTCTTCTTTGTGAGCTCTGGATGCACCCGATCCAGGGCATGGAATCCCATGTGGTGTCAGAGGTAGATAGACCACTTTTTTGAGCATTTGTAGGGTGATTTTTTCCTCTTTTTATGAAGGTGTTTACCCTTTCCTTCCTCATGCCTTTGTTTAGAAGAGTCCTTGGGCATGGAGGAATCTGAGCACAGGGGTGGTGGTGGGGGATGAAAACCCCAAGTTTATCTAAAACAACTGAAGCTAGTAACTATTAGAAACTTTTAAAAACTAGAAAAGAAATAAAACCTTGTAAACTACTGTAAAAACTGTTTAAAAACTGTGTACAACTATTGTTTCTAGACGTGCATCAGAGGCAAAGACAGAGAGTTCTGACGTGGACCATGCGGCAATGAGAAGAAACTGAAGATGCAGTCAGCCCGCCCTGTCCTTTATCGCCTCAGATGGAAGTATTAGGCAAGCCAGGGTGCATGCACGGACCAACAGATACTACTTTCAAATGCTCCAACTCCAGACGCATGTCGCGCATGTGTAACCCCTCAGTGGAATATAATTGGAGATCATCACTTGAAGAACCATCAATGGATCCTGGAGCTGGAGGGGTGCTGCTGGAGGCTCAGGTTGGCTAAATGGGGAGCGTGAGGGCCCCGGGGCCAAATAGGGCTTCATGGATAGCTCCAGAAGGTGTCTCCAGAGTCGGAACTTCTGAGACTGCCTGGTGTGTGGGGGAAAAAAAACACAACAGATACCACACCTCAAGGGGATGTGCATTTCCCTGAGGCAGTACAGGCAGCTCTTGTGCGGGTCACTCACTGGGAAAACCTGTAGGCAGGCCAGGCAGGGTTTGAAGCCTTGAGCTTTGGGCATGATTGGTACCCCAAATTGTGTGGGAACGAAGGGAAGAGACACCCTGATTCCCAAACTAACTAATCTATCTAAATATAAAAACTACAATTATTCACAGGTCTGAAAATCAACCAGGAATGCTGGAAAGAGGACAGAGACAGAAGGTTCTGTTCCAGAGCACAAGTGGTAGAAAGAAACCGGAGAGAGAGCTGGTCCATGCTGCACTGTATGCCCTTGATTGGGAGCATGAGGAGGCGCAGACCAACAGACATGGCTACTGAAGAATTTCTGGTTCTGTGCACCTAGAACACATGTGCATCCACAGGTGCCAGCTCTTAAAGAACTGATAGTAATTCGGTGCAGTACGGTATAACTGTACTAGGCACAAAGACGTGTTCTTAGGGCACTGGAGTCATACAAAAAATGCAAGGAGAGACAGTGGGTTCAATCGCCGTGGACTGATTTCTCTGTACTTGTTTCTTTTTTTTGGGGGGGGGGGTGGGGGGGAAGGGGTTTGGACACAAATAGCTTTTTAAAATAATAATTATTGCTATGACTGGGTGAAAAAACGTCATGTTATTTTGCTTTTTTTTTGTTGCAAATCCATTAAAAATTTGTTCTGTTGCCAATGGGGACAGTACTTGGTTTTATTTATTTTTTGTCATACATATATAAACAAATATCATTTTGTACTGTGTAAATTCCAGTCATCGATACTCCAACTCCTCCCACATTTGAACTAACAGAAAAGCACGTACCTCTTAATAACACTTTCACCACACATTAAACAAATAAACAAATGTAACTTAGATTTATTTTTCTCAACAAGGAGCTTAGATATGCAGTTTCAGAAGCCACATAAAATTTATAACAGCAGTGCCTATGAAGCTGAAAAGTAACATTACCTCTGCAGTAAACCTAATGAACGTATTTTGCGTCTTATACATTCTTTTGCCAGACAGCATGCCGCCCAGAATTCAACCACATAGGACACTCTTTCATGGACAGCAACTGTTCAGATCCCATCTCATTTAGATTTTCTAGACACTTTTGAAAGTAGTGCATTAGAGTGTTCTCCATAACATTTTTCACATTTCCTAGCAATACGTGAGATCAAGCAACCTCTTCATCAAATCTTCACCAAGTAACTGAGCTGTAGTTCTGATGGATATACCTCTATGCTTTGGCAAAAGTTTCAGCTACACAGAAATAACAGAACATTAGAGACAGTCATACACTGTTTTATGAAGAAACATTCTGCCAAAGAACTCACAAGAAGTCTCACACTGACAGTACTCAAACATGTACTGAAGTACTCTCCTGAATCAGGGTCTATGGTGGTGGTGTTGCATAATGCACCATACAGATAGACTGCTGCACCCACACTGAGCCCCAGAGGTTGATGGGGCTTTGTGCAGATGATGTACAATTCAGGCTCAGGGCCTAAGACAAGACAGTCTATCAGAATTAACCTCCAAGTACATAGAATACCACTGTCTTTCTAGACAAAAAGGTCCAAAGTCACTTTATTCAACAATTTGAATACAGACAATAAGCCAATATTTCTGATTACTTATATATTCTGTGCAATGCCACTTGCTAACAAAAAGTAGTTTATAATTTCCTAAGATTTTGGGAAGGAACTCCAGCAATAAATAATGACAGCTTGATTCTACTGAGATAGCTTTTCCCAAAGTTATTTCTAGTGATCCAAAGTAACTGTACAAATACCTTGATTATTCAGCTCCATACAAACTAAAATGTTTTTAAAACTTAACACAGAACTTTTAAATAAGTTTTTCTAAAAATTATGGGTTTAATTTATTGTTATGGTTATATAAAAATGACTAATTTTCTAAAATTAAACTACTATTTTATTTAAGCATGTGCCTAAATTTAAGCATGTGAATAGTCTAATTCAGAATAATGGTGCTACTCAAACAGCTAGCTGCTTTGCTGGATTGGGGACTTCGTGAATGAACAGTATTTAAGGAAAACTCCAAAGTAAATATACCAATGTATCTCTGCCAACTTGAAATCTAGTCAATTAAAAAAAGAAGCAGTTTCTGACATTATACGTAATGCAGAGTTTCCCTACCAATTGTGTACATTTAAAATCACACTTTCCTGGGTTTTTTTGTTTGTTTTTTTTAAAGTTTCACACCACAAGAGGAGAGAGGAAGAAATACAACCAGGAAAATACTTATTCTACACGGGATAAAATGTGATTGATTATTCGCAAAGTGCTGTCAAATGCACAAAACAAAATGGAAAAAACAAGTGTTTGGCCTCTAATTTGTAGACAGTCATTTTAGGTGTTTCCTATAAAACAAACTTCAGACAGAAATGTGATTTTTAAATTCACCGTGATTTTTTTAGGATGAATTTTTGATCCGTCTAATCTAGGATTAGATTCCTCAATAGAATTGGTCATATAATGGGTGATTTCTCGAGATATGACATTTGGTCATGGACCATCTTCTCTCCCAAACACAAGGAGATCACACAAAGGGAGACATGAGACAGCTACAGAAGTCGCAAAGACTGTTTGATTTTTTCCCCTCCTTTTTTAAGTTTAGTTGATCAAAAATGTTTATTGGAGCCAAAATGTCATCACTGCAAATAAACAAATAAATAAATGAATTTTTACAGTGAAATAGCTAACTTGAGTTTTTACCTCAATGAAGCTAGTTGCAGTCAACACTATGTCTCTCCCTTACTTGGGGCAGATCTTGACTAGCAACACTGAGGTAATACTACAGTGCCTTGTCCCCACTAGGATTTTAAAATGAGATAACTAACTTGATTTAGCTATCTTGCTATAAAACACACACTTTTTATGGCAGTGAAAACATATAGCCCATAAAGTTCTGGGATGGCCAACACCAGCATCCCTGCTTGAAGTCTGGAGTCTAGTCCATTCCCTGCCACCTGGCTGGAAAGCTGTGTGTCAGTATAATGTACCAGACACCAACTACATGTCTACACTACCAGCTCTCGTCATTTGTCCTAGTCGTGGAACATTCTGATGAAAAAAATTTCCTTTAGAATCAGTTCTAAGCTCGCCAACTTCAGAGCACAACTGCCTCCAGAACATATACAAAAGTGTTATTTTTTAATGTTTTTTATCCCCCCAGGTTTATTCTAAAACCAGAAAATGCTGATTTATGTTCCTGCCTGATTGATCTGGGGTTTTTTTTTTTTTTTTTTAAATAAAGAATCAATGGGGTTTTATTTTAAAGTTATACATTATTAGTGTTTTGTTTTCTGAAAAAGCTCAGTGTGGAGAAAATAGAAATCTGTTAGTTGCTAAATATGTTTGGCAGTTAAGACAAAGTTTAGAAAATGATATTTCTGTAGTTTTATTTGCCTAGCTAATCTTTAAAAATACATGAAAAGTTCTGTGAGATACTACTTCCATCTACCTCAGTGTTTCTATTAGCATTTAAAATGTTTATTTACAAAACACACCTACTGGGTCTAGGCATACACATATTAAGCACACAAATTAGGACAGAGAGACAGAGCCAGCTAAAATGAACTTTAAAATAATTAAAAGAAGAAACTCAACCACTCTTTAAAGATTCTTAGTTATTTATGTAGCAAAGTGTAAGTAGATCATGCTTTTACTCAGACAAGTTTACGATTTAAGCAGGCAACAAGCAGATAAGAAATATGGAAAAACAAAAGCATGTGATTGAGCAAATAGTGACGTTTGCCATGTCTCTCTCACATCTCCTTCTAAAAAAATAATTTCTTGCCCCTTTTGTTAATTCTCATTCCAAAGTGGGTGAGGAACAGGAGTTAATAGGGCTGGTAGAAGAGGAGACAATTTGAGAGAGGTATTTGAATTAGAGCAAGGACCATAGTGTGGAGGTATGGTGAACTGGGAGAGAGGTCCAGTTATACAGGACCATACGGAAGGTGGCACAGATGAGAATGGGGAGAGACAGAGAAGAGAGACAGGCAGGAGCTAGGATTGTGCAGGGCTTTTTAAAACAAGGATGAGGATCTTCCATATGTGGAGAGAATAAGAAGATTAAGACTTTTCAGGTTGGAAAAGAGACGGCTAAGAGGAGATATGATAGAGGTCTAAAAATCATGGTTGGTGTGGAGAAAGTAAATAAGGAAGTGTTATCTACTCCTTCTCTTAACACCATAAGAACTAGAGGTCACCAAATGAAATTAAATAGGCAGCAAGTTTAAAACAAACGAAAGGAAGCATTTCTTTGCACAATCAACCTGTGGAACTCTTTGCCAGAGGATGTGGTTAAGGCCAAGACTATAACAGGATTCAAAAAAGAACTAAATTCATGGAGGATAGGTCTATCAATGGCTATTAGCCAGAATGGTCAGTGATGGTGTCCCTAGCCTCTGTTTGCCAGAAGCTGGGAATGGGCAATGGGGATGGATCACTTGATGATTACTTGTTCTGTTCATTCCCTCTGGGGCACCTGGCATTGGCCACTGTCAGAAGACAAGATACTCGGCTAGATGGACATTTGGTTTGACCAAATATGGCCCTTCTTACGTTCTTATCTTAAACAGGTATGTGAGCCTACTGGTGGAGGAGTGCATGCTGCTTAGGGCTGCAATCATATCAGTGATGATATACAGCTCTACCTTTTTCACAGGACCTTGGCGGTATCGGGTCTCTACTTGCCCAGACTCTGGCCACATTTGGAGATTAGATAACAGCTGGCTGAAGCTGACTTCCAGTAAGATATTGGTGATATCAACTGGGCTGGTGGTGGGGAGAACCATCCAGAAATGATACGGTCAGTAGCTCAACTGAGGGGATAGGTTTACTCTTTGTTAATATTTGCAACTTCAGATGTTTGTTAGGCACTCTGATAACGGTCATGAGTTGGTATAAGTCCCTATATAAATCCTTGGTGTGCTTCTGGATTTCCAAGTAGGAGCAATAGCTGAGAGTGATTTCCTCTATCTTCACCTGAAAAGGAAGTTGCAACTTCTGCTTTCAGATGTTCTGGATTTTTTGTTAGGACATGTATAGGAGTTATGTCGAGGGACTTGAGTTTCTCAAACATAGAGCCCTTTGCAGTACCCTTCACAAAGATTAGCAACTGATCAATACCACCTTTCTCAGATCCCTGACTGAAAAAAAACCCAGCCACTGGTAGTATTTGCAGACTCAAACACTTCATGTTTAATCCCATCCAAGGCAGCTGACAGCTAAAAGAATTAACCCACAAAACCAGTGCAATCTCAGTACCATATTCAGATCTCAGAGAAGACTGAAAGGTGTCAAGGTTATCTAAGTGTTCAGGTAAAAGTCAAAGCCACCTTACCACAGAGTTCTCAGTATCCATTCCCAAAACGGAAATAGTTGATGAGTGGTCAGCATCAAGACATATTTTTGCAGAAGGGATCATTTGAGAGATGATGGCTCCGACCTCCCAAGGGGAGACAGTGACAGATGCCACCAAAACACAGATCAATGATCCCACTAATAAAGGCAATGAATTCAATTTGGTCACAAGCATGAAGCACTCTCAATGTCTCTTGAAGCTTTGTGAAAAAAAGCTGACACTCAGCTAGAGAAGATATCGTGATTGACCCCCAAAAAGCATCTACCAGATGTAGAAGCAGCTAATCCAGTCTAAAGATGATGGATATTAATAAACAAAACAGAGGAATGACCTGACAAGAAGTAGTCGTCTACTGAAGAAGTTTATTATTTCTGACTAAAGACAGCCCTGATTCACCAGGCTGTTCATAACCTGGATTAGTTATGCTGATTGTGACTTCAATTATATTATTGCTAGAGCCATGGACCTAAAACTTCCACGAAACTTTTAGAGCACCATTTCCATTAGTAGTTCTCTAATCTTCCTCCTCCATCTGCAGCAGATCATCATCTTACTAAAGTGACAGGTGAGGAAAGCATGAACAAAAGGCACTTTTAGATGCCACTGTATTAACAGTCAAGAACAAAAAACGCTTTATAACCTCTTCCAGGCCATCAACAGAGTGACCTACTGGCTGTGTTCTGTCTACCTCAGAGAACTCTGAAACCTAAGTCCTTTAAACCAAAAGGAAGACTAGTACACAATAGGTCCCATGACCTGATGTGAGCAAAGTTGAGCCCCAATATAAACCTGAATTTAATAAATCAGACTTTAATCCTGATTTTGCCACATGCCTCATTAACCAATCCCAGACCATAAAATAGGATTGAGGGTGGACAACTGCTGAGAATAGTCTCATGCTTGTTACGTGGCAAAGAGGTCCTCAGCTAACTTATAAATGTCATTAAAGGCAAAGATGCTGAAATCACTAAGGACTCCAAGACCATCCATAATTTTTAGCTGCTCTAATCTACCCAACTAATTAAACTCAAGACCCCATAACTGCACTCTGGCCCCTCTGGTTTCTGTTGCATTTTATCATGGTTAACTAGAAATTCAAAAGTAGTTTAAAAAATTGACACTTTTACTTGAGTTAAATATGAAAATACTCCATATAATATTTTCTGCATTGTTTTGGTATTTATACTGTCCCAAATTTTTCAATTTGCTGCATATTTTCGTGTTGTCAAATATCTGCAACAGCTGTTGTGGGAAAGGAAGAGAAGGTGGAAGTTCTGACAGTTGGGTTGGAATAAGGTGGGGCTTCTGTACATGGGAAGGCGTGGAAGGCAGTTTGGGATGGGGGGGAAGGGAGGAGAAGCAGCTCCTCTTTACCATCCATTTGTGAGCAAGGGTTTAGGTAACTTAATTTTGTGATGACTGGAAAGGATTTAAATTACTTCCTCATCCAGCAAACCTTAACAACCAGTTGTTCCATTCTTCACAACTGCATCCAACAGTGATGTCTCGCTCCTAAAATTATCAGTGAAAAAATGTTGGCATTTTAAATGATCAGTTAGGTTTTAGAGTTGCCATGGCATAGATAAACGGGAAAGCTCTTTTTGAAGGGATGTCTGTTCGCAGGCTCAAGGAGATAGCACAACATGTGTTTTCATGAGGTTCATAGAATCATAAATATCAGGGTTGGAAGGGACCTCAGAAGGTCATCTAGTCCAATTCCCTGCTCAAAGCAGGACCAACACCAACTAAGTCATCCCAGCCAGGCCTTTGTCAAGCTGGGCCTTAAAAACCTCTAAGGAAGGAGATTCCACCACCTCCCTAGGTAATCCATTCCAGTGAAATTCCAATCCACCCTCCTAGTGAAAAAGGTTTTTCCTAATATCCAACCTAAACCTCCCCCACTGCAACTTGAGACCATTACTCCTTGTTCTGTCTTCTGCTACCACTGAGAACAGTCTAGAGCCACCCTCTTTGGAACCCTCTTTCAGGTAGTTGAAAGCAGCTATCAAATCCCCCCTCATTCTTCTCTTCCGCAGACTAAACAATCCCAGTTCCCTCAGCCTCTCCTCATAAGTCATGTGCTCCAGTCCCCTAATCATTTTTGTTGCCTTCCGCTGGACTCTTTCCAATTTTTCCACATCCTTCTTGTAGTGTGGGGCCCAAAACTGGACACAGTACTCCAGATGAGGCCTCACCGATGTCAAATAGAGGGGAATGATCACATCCCTCGATCTGCTGGCAATGCCCCATCTTATACAGCCCAAAATGCTACTGGCCTTCTTGGCAACAAGGGCACACTGTTGACTCATATCCAGCTTCTCGTCCACCGTAACCCCTACTTACTTTGAAGGTTCTCTTTGCAACTATAAGGACTAGAAATTTACTTTTTAAGGTGATGGATTCTGACACTATTTTTCAGCAGAGTCTGGATGCAGAATACATAGGCTTTCATTACACTACATTTTCTTCCAGTAAAAAGCACAGCACAAAGCTTGTATATGCTACACACAAACTACCAATGAGTGTTGTCCAACGAATGGGTATATTAACAATAAACATATGACGAGTGCAAGTTCTGAAGACAATTCAGTCCTAAGAACACATCTAGGGAAAACCACCTTTTCAGCACTACATTGCTTTCCAATTCCCAATGGTTTGAGAGGAATTCACATTCAATTGGTTATGTATTCAGAAAACTATTACGCCTTAAATTCTGGTAATTTCCTCTTGCACTGATGTTTTTTGTTTGTTTTGGTTTTGGTGCACTATAAGTGCCTGTTTAATTACAGGTTTCAGAGTGCAAGCCGTGTTAGTCTGTATCAGCAAAAAGAACGAGGAGTACTTGTGGCACCTAAGAGATTAACAAATTTATTTAAGCATAAGCTTTTGTGGGCTAAAACCCACCTCATCAGATGCATGCAGTGGAAAATACAGAAGGAAGATATATAGATATACACACCCATTTTTTCATGTTCTGTGTGTATATTTATATATCTACTGTATTTTCCACTGCATGCATCCGATGAAGTGGGTTTTAGCCCACGAAAGCTTATGCTCAAATAAATTTGTTAGTCTCTAAGGTGCCACAAGGACTCCTTGTTCTTTTTGTTTAATTACAGAATTTAAATGACTGAGTTTTGATTTCCATGTTGCCCATTATCTGATTCCAGCAACTATTTTGGCAGTTTAATTTATTCTCAATGATCTTGTTATATATACGCACCTTAAAAAAAAAGAGAGAAAAACTCTTGTAAATATTCTGGGTGATCTTTTATTCAATGAAAGAATGTATAGGGTACTCATCTCAAGATAATGTTTGTTTTAGATATAAACACTGTGCTGATCAGAATATACTTCACATCTGAAGAGTATTTAAAAACCACTAGCTACTACATTACATTTAATGGGAGGTTTGCTTACACGTCTATTCTGATGGGATGAGAATTGGAATTTCAATATCATCAAGAATGAAAAACAAGAGAAAGTTCTTTGCAATACAAAAAGCGTAACAAATTCCATGTTCACTTTAAAATACTGAAATAATGATGAAGTAATGAAGCACTCAACATTGATGTTAGGGATCACAACTAGAGCAGTGGCTTAAAAAGGTGTATGGCAGAGCCAGCTGTTATTCAGAATGGCTTCACGTAAAACAAGTTCCTCAGCTAGCCTAATTTAATACTTTAATTGTTTCTTATTACACTGAATCATCAGTTAAGAGCCTACCTGACGTTTTGGAGAATTTGCTGTGCTGGGATTGATATTCCGCAATGCCTAAGAGTAAAAAATAAGATGGATAAAAATTACTTTAAGCTACACGATTTGGCTGTGCAGGCTGACTTACAAACACCATCTTGTAGTATCAAGTCCCCAAGACAGCCCGAGATGAGACAAGGTAAGGGATTTAAGAGTTGATGAAAATCACTTTACAATGAAACAAAACTCAAAGATTTATGGAGCATGTGAACATGACAGAAAAGCTTAACGGCGAAGAAGAACATGGAGGGAACTGACGGTCACCTGATTCAAAGTTAGTCAGATTTCTCAAGGAGAGCTGAGGTAGGAAAACTAGAAGGCCCATCTAGAAGCATGCTAGCACAGGGTAGACATTTGCTGGAGGATTAATAGCGAAGCAGGAACAGCAGAGGACTGGGTGCTTAAGCAGAAAGGGAGTCCTGATGCTATCTTATTTAGGCACACCTTAAGAAGTAGTACCGAATTTTAAAGATGACCCAACCTATATCAAGAGATGCTAAAGATTCCTACAAACAGGCCTTGAGTTCAGAAGGGACAATAGGAGTCAGACTCCAGGTCAAGGACAGAATGTCACAGGTGACAAAGAAAAAGGAAGAGGGCATGAAGATATTATTCTCTCCTGATATAAGGCCCATCACCAAAGTGGAAAGGGAAGAGGACAAGACTTTAAAAGTTTTTCTCAAAACAAAAGACTAGGGTGTCAGTGCTTTCTTCATCAGTGCTACAAAACTGAAGATAACCTAAATTTCTGGGACAAGATGGTAGCCAATCTTCTACCAAAAACCCAGAAAGAAAAATGTTAATGGAACTTTTAAAGTGGCGATTGTAGAAACAGACATCATGGTCTGGTTGGATTTTCTTCCCCAAGGTTACCCAGTTTCAAAACTAACAAAGTCCATAATCTACAACTGAATCTGGGTAAATTGTTAAATTAAAAGCTAGTTAAAACAAAGTAAAAAAAGAACATGTTAAATGCTCTGTTAAGTATGCTGCTTGTAAGTAAATAATTACACTTTTGGAATTCCTTCCTTATGATGGCAATATAAGCAATGCCTCACATATATATATATATATATTTTTTTTTTCCTCACATTTTCCTTCCTGTAACTCATTTAAAGAAGCTGCTTATAATGGGTTGTGTGTTTAGTTAGCGTATCAATATACTTAATTCATTACTGACTGGATATTTGGAGCACCTTTACCCCATGTTGAAAGCTGGCTTAACTAAATTACAGTGCATGATGTTTTCCTTTTGTCTTTACAGTGTTCCTACTTATATTGCTGTTATCCTTTGAAAACACTGGGCTATTTGAATAGTGAATATTTTTACAGCACTTTCCATCTTCAAAGTGCTTTCAACCATTAATCTTCACAATACCCTGCGAGATAGTAAATAAACGTTACCGCATTTTACAAATGGAGAAACTTGGGTGGAAAGTTTAATTGGGTTGTCCAAGGCCACAAAGGGAGTCAGAGCTGGGATTCAAAATCCAGGGTTCCTGCCTCCCAGACCAACCAATCTGATACGTAAACCTTAGTTCTCTCAATGACCAGTTTTTGTTACTAGAAAAGTTCTAGAGGGAATGGCATAACATTTAAGCACCAGGTTTAAAATACCTAGACACAAGAGAACAACAGGGTCCAAACCCAGCAAAGCCTATTCAATTGTTCAGCCTGCACACCATTTGGAAGTGGATGAATTTCAGTAATGAGGTGATTCCTCCTCATAGAGCATGTAACTTGAAAAACACTTTTGTATCCTTTGGATTGCAATGTGTTCTAAAATCATACTTAAAAAAAAAGTTTATATTGAAAAGGTTTTTCCTTAAAATGAAGGACAAAGCAGATGTGAGGAACCAGCCGCTCTGGCTCTTGTTTGAGTCTGAGCTCTTTGGATGTGAAAAACGTTCTCAGAGAAATCTCCAATGAGATCATTCCTCTGTGGTGCTCTCTTACTTGTACCACCCTAATGACACTTCAACTAGCGAAGATGTTTGCTCTTTGGGAATTTTGCTTAGGAAAAACTCTTGCATCTAGCAAGTCTAGAGCAGTGGTTTTCAAACTTTGGATCTGCGACCTAGTACTGGGTCGCCTTGCTCAGCACCCAGGGACCCTGGCGGCTGGCCAATAAAAGCTAGTAGTCCCTACCTGTTCTGACAAGGCGCTGCGCCCTGGAAGCGGCCAGCAGCAGGTCCGGTTCCTAGGCAAGGAAGCCATGGGGCTCTGCGCGCTGCCCCCACCCCAAGCACTGGCTCCGCACTCCCTTTAGGCAGCGGGTGGTGTCTGCGGGGAAGAGCTGCGTGGAGCTGCTTGTGCGTCTCCACCTAGGAACCGGACCTGCTGCTGGCCACTTCCAGGGCGCAGTGCAGTCCACGGTGCCAGGACAGGCGGGAAGCCTGCCCCTGTACCCCGGCTGCACAGCTGATCGGGAGCCACCGGAGGTAAGCTGACACCCCAATCCTCTGCCTCAGCCCTGAGCCCCCCCCCCCAAATCTGGAGCCCCCTCCTGCACTCCAAACCCCTAATCCCCAGCCCCACCCCAGAACCTGCATCCCCAGCTGAGCCCTGACCCCTCTCCTGCACCCCAACCCCCTGCCCAAGCCCAGAGCCCCCTCCCACACCTGAGCCCCTCTTTCCCGGCACCAGCCCTGAGCTCCCTCACACATCCCAAACCCCTCATCCCCAGCTCCATTGGGTCGCAGGCATCAACAATTTTCTTCCATCGGGTCGCCAAAAAAAAAGTTTGAAAACCACTGGTCGAGAGCTTCTGCTACTGAGGTGACATCATAATGAATGTAGCCAAGTCCTTGTGTGGTCTCTGGTGCTTTACGCTTGCTGGAATTGCCACGTAAGTGCAACAACAAAAACATACAAAAAATATAGTGGAAGTCTGTGTCTAACCTGTGGCCTCACCTGCCGAAGCAGTTCTTGATGCTTCAGTCGCAGCCTCTCTTTCTCCATCTGCAGCTGTTGCAGTCTCATCTGTTGCTGCTGATTGGAGCTGCCCCCGCCCATCACTCCACCTTGAGGACTCTGAGGAGCCAGTGGGGGTGGTTGTTTCACTGGAGCACTTTGGCTGATGCGCTGATTCATAGCTATGGAGTCAAAAGAATAAAATGTACATTTTAAAATGACATTCAAACATACAGGAAAGGAAAGAAAACATGCTGAAAGTAATTTGACAGAACCTGTAACCCACTGCAAACCACGGCACTACAGACCATACACCTGCACTGATTTTCCACAGGTTGCGAGGCAGAAGCCCAAAATAGGCAGATGCTATTGTTGTGGGATCAGAGTATGCTCAAATTTTCAAGAAAGCACGCGCTCAACTTGTACATGCATTTTTTGAAATGCTGTCTCTATGGTTTAAAGGTGGTACCAAAACACAGCTGTTCATTCCAAATGGCAGTAATCCAAACATGAAGATAAAATTTGATGATTTTCACCTCCACTTTTTATAGTTGTTTATTCTCATCTTTAGGACAAGTCCAGGCACATTAAACTCATGTTCTTGAGATGACTCGATATTGCTTTCACAGAACCCTACATATTTAAATGACAAAACACATATTGAATCATCTCATCTCTGTCCTCTTACTTTGAATAATTCCCCGATACATTTTCTAGTTTTAAATGACCCAGTTGATGGTCTTTTATGACTTCCCCTAAGAGACTATTACATAGTAGAATCTTATTGTGTCAAGGAAGCTTTTTACAACAGTCAACCTAATTTTTCCTTCAAATTTCATCCAGTTATACATCCAGTTATACCTTCCTGTGCAATCCTAAGCAATTTTTCACCATCCTTAGTGCTGAAAATTTCAGATATTTGTATGTTCCTACCCTCTGTTCAGCCAACATGTACACACTTAGGTCTATAAATAAAATCAATCCCTCATTTAGAGTTCTTAAAACTCCCTCCCAATTTGTCATTAAGTCTGGTTTTGAAGCACTCAGAACTGAAATGTAATGTGACAGTGGTTTTACTAAAGTCATACAGAACTTCTCTATTCTGTGATGCTTTTCTATGCATCTTCCTCCCCAGCTTCATCCTCTCAGGTCATTCTGGTGATAATTTCTGATGGATGAAGGGAGAAGAAAGATGGTGGTGGCAGAAGACACAGGCTCTAAAATATTAGTTGCAAACAGTTAAGACTTTTTTGAAGTAGCTATTCAATAGTAGAGACTAAGAATCCTCCTCTGTGCCTATGGTATCTGCAGGTTCTCAAACAACAGATTTAGTCTGCACAGATTTTCTGCTGTAGCCAGACTACATTGCTTCAGGGGCAGATTTCAGCACCCCCAGTTGTGAGGATATTTCTTATCATTTTGCAGAGAAAACTGGACATGCAAAGCATGGTCTGAACTCTGAGCATTGCAGCCAAGCAGGATCTTGAAAGGCTGGAGGCTAAGCTGTCTCTGATTCAGAATTAGGCAAGTGACGCTGAGACTCTGGATGTGATGGGCAAACTTTGTTTCACAACTGGTTTTTGAGTCTACAGTAGAA
Source organism: Lepidochelys olivacea (assembly GCF_965140295.1). Classification (NCBI taxonomy): domain Eukaryota; kingdom Metazoa; phylum Chordata; order Testudines; family Cheloniidae; genus Lepidochelys; species Lepidochelys olivacea. Next base: position 34,336,184 of record NC_140411.1, on the reverse strand, counting down.
CCTTAGAGTTACAAACACCAGAGTAAAAAGAAAAGGAGGACTTGTGGCACCTTAGAGACTAACCAAATTATCTGAGCATAAGCTTTCGTGAGCTACAGCTCACTTCATCAGATGCATCACTTCACTGGATGTAACTCACAAAGCTTATGCTCAAATAAATTGGTTAGTCTCTAAGGTGCCACAAGTACTCCTTTTCTTTTTGCGAATACAGACTAACACGGCTGCTACTCTGAAACCTGTCAAACACCAGAGTTACGAACTGACCAGTCAACCACACACCTCATTTGGAACCAGAAGTATGCAATCAGGCAGCAGCAGAGACCAAAAAAAAGTAAACACGCTACAGTACAACATTAAACGTAAACTGCTAAAAAAAAAATGAAGGAAGAACAGCATTTATCTTCTGCATAGTAAAGTTTCAAAGCTATAGTGAGTCAATGTTCAGTTGCAAACTTTTGAAAGAACCACCATAATGTTTTGTTCAGAGTTATGAACAACCTCCATTCCTGAGGTAACTCTGAGGTTCCACTGTATGTCCTTCCTGACCAGTGAAAGTTGGTGAGGGGCCAAGTGCTGTGTTCACAGATGGCACTTGTTAATGCCTTGTTTTAAAGGAATGCAGGCGGGGTGAAAGTAAGTTAAAGGACTTACCAGTATGCTGGAGTCCTGAGCAGGGGGCGTGGCCTCAACCGGAAGAAGCAGGGCCTTAAATCCATGGGCCCTTTAAATCTTGATTTAAAGGGCCCAGGGCTCCAGCTGCGGTAGTGGCTCCTGGCTGCCACCGCTACCCCGGGGCTCTGGCAGAGCTTTAAAGGGCCTGGGGCTCTGCTGTGGTAGCAGCTGCCAGAACCCCGAGCCCTTTAAAGCTCTGCCTGAGCTCTGCTGCCCGAGCCCTGGGGTAGCGGCAGCGGGGCTCCACTGGTGATTTAAAGGGCCCTGGGGCTCCAGCCACAGCTACTGTCCTGGCCCTTTAAATCCCTGCCAGAGCCCTGGGGTCGCGGCGGCGGGGCTCCGGCGGCGATTTAAAGGGCCCTGGGGCGGTAGCAGCGGCTGGAGCTCTGGGGCCCTTTAAATCCCTGCCGGAGCCCTGCCGCCGCTACCCCAGGGCTTTAAATTGCCATCTGGGAAAGCCGGTCAAGGTATGCCGTACCGGCTCTTGCTGGTATGCCGTACTGGGGCATACTGGCTTACTTCCACCTCTGAATGCAGGGCACACTATGTTTTTAAAGAAACACGTACAACCTCTGCTTAAGAAACCACCCATTGAAACGGTCAACCTGGATAATTATGACAATCTTCCATTCTGAGTTAAGAATAGGAAGAAGGCTAGATGACAGAACTCAGCATCTAGGAGCCTCAGACCTTTGTCAATCTGCTTTTATCTCTAAATGATACTGGTGGTGCGGGTCACTGATCTCCCAGCAATGATTATCAAGAGTCCACGCTGCTTCTGGAGTACCAGCTGTCTTTGAAACCCCTGACTGTGAAGAGTTTAGTCTACTCCCAAAGTACAAGCAGCTTAAGCTAGCTTCCTGTAACTTCCTTCTCTTCTGTCAGAGAGATCCTGAAGGGTAGTTTTAGGCATTTGCTTTTCTGCCCTTATGGCCCTCTAAGGCCCCCCCTCCCTTTGGGGGGAAATAATACAGGTATATTTCATCATCTTTGCTGTTCAATATGGAGGTTGGGATGATTAGTGAGTAGGAATGGATTTTGCCGTCTCTCCCCACAGAATATGCTGGCAATGCTCAACTCTGAGACTCCATTTTATCTCAGACAGACAGTATGATTGAGCACCTTCCATAGTCTCTGATAGTATATGGGGCATAGATGAGAGTGAGCTGGATGAAGATCAGTTCAGGTTAGATTGAGGTGATGATGGTGGGCTGGGAGAAGCAACCAAAGGATATGGCAAAGATTATATTTGCCCCTCTAACTGAGGGCATGTTTGTCAATAGAGTGCGTGATTTAAGGGGGTGGTGTTTATCGGACAGCAGCTGATGTCATACAGCAGCAGTGACCACAACTTTCTCCACATTTGCACAGATAGTTACAAACTCCTCTCTCAGATGCAGACCATGCAACTAACTGTCATTCACACCTAATCGTTTCAAGTTTAGATGATGCAATGCACTGTTACACGGAACACCTTTAACTCAACCTGGAAACTAAAGCCGACACAGAAGGTAGCAGACTATTGTAAAGCTGGGCATCTCCATGAACACGTGATACCAGAGCTCAAGGATGTGCACTGGTGCTTTTTTTCCCCCGCCTCTTTCCTCTGAGTAGAGAGTATGTACAGAAAGCATCTAATTTGTTAGTGGCAAGGACATGCTGCAAACACAGTTACCAGGGCAGGCATTCAGGGAAGCAGAATGGTGGGGATTTTCTTTTATTGGGAAGTGGATTAGAGCTTATGGGAACTGAGGAAGGAGTTTGGTTTTTGGCTAACAGGCTGTTTTGGTGTAATGAAAAGCCAGCTGCTTTGTCTTTGTTTGACCAAATTTTTAATTATAATCTAACAGGGCACCTAGAACAGAGGTTAGGTTTGTTTGTTTTTTAAATAGGAGAAGATACCAGTGACCTCATATTTAGGTTAACACTTTCCCTTATGAAGGATTTTTGTGACTTTTTAAAAAAAAAAAAAAAAAGCTTTCACACCTCCACTGGTTGCAGCAGGCATTTGTTATGCAGCTGGGGGAGAATAGCCCTCACAGTAGAGAAGTGCCTTTTCCTCGTCTGTGAAACAAGATACAGATTTAACTGAGTTGTAATCCTTACTTTCTGGCTCCCCCCTTAAATCCCCAGGACCCAACAGTCCATCCTCCATCTAGAGATTCCATATGGAGCAGAAGTGCCCCACTTCCTGGAGTGGGAATGAGAGAAAGCTGTGTCAGACTCCCAACAATCACCCTCTAGACGCAGCACATGGTCACTGTGCCAGTGACTCATTTTCCCCCATGTGGAATTACAGCCTTCTCCTGCTGCCAGCTAAAGTAGTTACCTAAAGTATAAATGGTAGAAGTCTGTGCTGCATTGCTGAAGGTTCATGACAGAAAACCTGCTAATGAAGCATGATGGTGAGATTTTTACAGCTGAAACTTTTACCTTTGTCCTTTAAAATAAACCTAGGAAATTACATCCCCAAAACTATGTTAAAAGAATAGGCTGCAAAGTCAAGTAGTCAAAAGTTAGGAAGTGCCAGATATTTTTTAGTTCGCAGCCTATGTGGCTGTAGTTCTGCTGCAGTTCAACTCCTTTGTGCATATGCATTATGATACAAACTTTAATTACACTATCACAATACTTTTTTCCACAGAATTCCTGCACATTCACTTAGTAGGTAGGATGCATAAACTGGCCAAATGAAGCCTGCATGGGCAACCATTCTTAAGTCTGGCATTTCCTAGCTTCCAAATGCTTCACTTTGCAACTTAAAGAACATTCATTTAACAGTCTTTTTTGTATGCAATAGGTCTATGTTGAAATCCAAATTAAAAAGCCCAAACATTTATTACTTTCCAGGTTTCCGTGCTCTCTAATATCTGAGGCCACAACTACACTACAGCCGGGATCGAAGGTCTGAGATCGATCCACCAGCAGTCGATTTAGCAGGTCTAGTGAAGACCCGCCAAATCGACAGCAGATTGCTCACCAGTCGACTCCTGTACTCTACCCCCAATGAGAAGAGTAAGGTAAGTCGATGGGAGAAACCGTCGACCCCCCGCAGTGTAGACCCTGCGATAACTCGATGTAAGGTAAGTCGACTCCAGCTACATTATTCACGTAGCTGGAGTTGCACAGAGTAGGTCAACTTACCGTGGTAGTGTAGACATAGCCTCAGATTTGGATTAGTTTCTCAGATGCAGTATCTAATTTCCTTATTCTGAATTTATTTCCTGAGTGCATTTGTAACTTTTCTAAATTCCTTTGCATTATTCTTGTCCTCACTGATAGTTACACCTACCATTTTTAATTTTATCTGCAATTTCAATAACATGCTGTTTAGTCCCTTGCCCAGATCACAAATGAATATGATAAATGACACATATCAATCCCCGTTGGAACTCTCTAGAACACTTTCCACCAACTCATAGTATTTAATATTAACTTTTGTTTACAGTAATTCATTCATGGTTTAAATCTACATGGCACTACTCATATATAAACCATTTTGAATTAATTTTGGGGCATAAAATGTCATAAGACACCACAAAAATTTAGATACATCATGTTCTGCATTCTCTTCATCTTCCAACTTTGTAATTTAAATTTAAAAAAAGCAGTCAAATGTGTCTAACTTTTTTGTTCTTAACCAATTACTTCCCCTTTCCAAAGTCCTGAAATTCCTTTAATTCACATTTTGAAACTGACTAGATTTCAAATTGATAGCGTTCCTGCCAAATGTTACAGTAGAGACAAGGTGGGTAAGAAACACAAGCTTTCAAGATTACACAGAGGTCATCTTCAGGGTTGGGAAATGTACTCAGTATTACAGTTAAACACAAGGTGGAACAGACAGTTTAGCGTAAGTAGTTAACACATTACAAGCTGTTTGGCTATATTCACTTCTTGGACCAGATCCTGTGCTCCACTTAGGACAAAACCAAGAATTGCCTCCCCTTGTGGGTTCCAGGATTAGCTGCTCCAAGAAGCAGTCATTAATAGCGTCTAGAAACTTTATTTCTGCTTTCCTTCCTGATGTGCCATGTACCCAGTCAATAGGGCAGAGGTGGGCAAACTACAGCCCGTGGGCCACATCCGTCTTGGGGAACTGTCCCGCCTGGCCCTTGAACTCCCGGCCGGGAAGGCCAGCCCCTGGCCCCTCCCCCGCTCTCCCCTCTCCCCCGTAGTTATGCTGCCGCACGGGAAGCGTGACTGGCTCTAGCCGGGTGGCGCGGCTGCTAGTCCTGCTGCTCTGAGCGGCATGGTAAGGGGGCAGGGTGGGTGGGTTGGATAAGTGGCAGAGGGTCCCGGGGGCCAGTCAGGGGACAGGGAGTCATTGGATGGGGTGGAGGTTTCGGGGGGTGGTCAGGGGACTGTGAACCAGGGGGGTTGGATAGGTATGGGAGTCCCGGGGGGCCTGTCGGGGCAGGGGTGTCAATAGGGGTCAGGGCAGTTGGGGGCAGAGGGGGTGGATAGGGGGTGGGGTGCCAGGAGGGGGCAGTCAGGGGACAAGGACCACGGGGGGTTGGATGGGTCGGAGGTTCTGAGGGGGGCAGTCAGGGGGTGGAAAGTGGGATGGGGTGGGAGCCAGGCTGTTTGGGGAGGCATAGCCTTCCCTACCCGGACCTCCATACAGTTTCGCAACCCTGATGTGGCCCTTGGGCCAAAAAGTTTGCCCATCCCTACAATAGGGGGATAGTTGAAATATGCCATTATTACTGAGTTTTCTATTTTTTATAGCCTCTCTAATCTCCCTGAACATTTCACAATCACCGTCCTGGTCAGGTGATCCATAGTTAGGGCCCTACCAAATTCACTGGTCCATTCTGGTTAATTTCACAGCCAGAGGATTTTTTAATTGGTCAATTTCATGACTGCAGATGTTTACATCTAAAATTTCAGGGTGTTCTAACCATGGGGGTCCTGACCCAAAATGGGATGGGGGGGGGGGGAAGAAGGAAGGGAGGGAATTGCAAAGCTCTTATAGTAAGGGGGTCCCAAGATTGCCATCCTAACTTCTGTGCTCCCTTCAGGGTTGGGCTAGAGGAAGTGCCCAGAGGTGGGTAGGTGCCAGGAGTTCCTGCTGCTAATCCAGGCCAGTGGCAGATTAAGGTAGGGCCCCCTGGCCAATTCGTGGCCCCCGCCCTGCCCGCAAAAATGGATGCTCCAGCCCCGGCAGTAACCCCTACCTGGTCACTCCAAGTCTCGGCTGCAGTTGCAAGGGCTGAAGTCTCAAGCCCCGGATGGAGACACGGGAGAGTGGGTGGGGGCGTTGGAAACCTCAAGCCCAGGTTGCCCCAAACCTCAGATGAAGTGGAGTGGGGCAGAAGCCCCGAGCCCAGGCTCCCCTGCCTGCAGCTGCTGGGAGCAGAAGTCCCCAGCCCTGACAGCAGCCACAGGGGGAGGAAGCTTCATGCCCGGAGCCAGAAGTGGTGGCAGAAGCCCAGAGCCTGGGCTGCCTCAGCTGCAGCCTTTGGGAGCAGAAGCTCCCAGACCGGCAGGAGCTGCTGGGGAATGAAGCCCTGAGCTCTGTGCCCAAAGCCGCAGCAGAAGTGGGCAGAAGCCCAGAGCCCAGGCTGTCCGGACTGTCACTGACAGAAGCCCCAAGCTTGGCGCCAGGAGCCACATGGGAGTGGGAGGGGACGGAAGCCTGGAGCCCAGCTCCCAGGCTGCTCCAGCACAGAAGTGTCCCTCCACAGCCCAGCCAGACTAAAAGGGAGGAGCCCCAGGCTCCCAGCAGCACAGGGAGATCAGATTTCATGGGGAATGGCAGATTTCACAGACTGTGACACATTTTTCAAGGCCATGAAATTGGTAGGGCCCTATCCATAGTGTGTACCTACTGCTGCACTTTTATTATTCAAGCATAGAATTTCTATCCATACAGATTCTGGGATACAGTTTGATTAATATTTGACTCTACGCCTTCTTTCACATATAGTGCCACCCCCCCGCCAGCACAACCTATTCTGTTATTCCTATATATTTTGTAACCTGGTATTAGTGTCCCATTGATTGTCATAATTCCACCATGTGTCTGTGATGCCTATTATATCAATATCCTCATTTAATACAAGGCACTCAAGTCCACCCATTTGTAGTATTTAGACTTCTAGCACTTATAACATTTGCCACTGTTTATTGTCTGCCTTCATGTGAAGTAAATGAATGGGACTCTTTCATTTGAATGTTTCTCTTCAGTTCCTACCCGTACTTTATCAACTTCTAACCTCTCTTCTTTACTAGAAAAATTCCCGTTAACAGATCCCCCCATGGGATGTTTCTGTCTAAATCATGTGCTCCTCCACACCTGTTGGCTTTCCCTAAGCCCCCTTCGATTAAAAACTTCTCTATGACCTTCTTAATTTTACATGCCAGCAATCTGTTTCCTTTTGATTTAGGTGGAGCCCATCCTTCCTGTATAAGCTCCTCCTTTCCCAAAAGGCTCCCTAGTTCCTAATAAACTTAAACCCTTCCTCCCTTACAACATTGTCTCATCCACACATTGAGACCCTGCAATTCTGCCTAACTGACCTTGCATGTGGAATTGGAAGCATTTCAGAAAATGCTACTATGGAGATCCTGGACTTCAATCTCCTTCCTAGTCCTCTAAATCTGGCCTCCAGGACCTCTCTCCTAAGCTTTTTCTATGTCATGTACCACAACCACCAGTGCTCCTCCCCAGCACTACACATAAATCTGTCCAGATGTTTTGAGAGATCTGCAGCCTTTGCACCTGGCAGGCAATTCACCATGTGGTTCTCTCATTCATCAGAAACTCAGCTATATTTCTAATGATCGAATCCCCCATTCCAATTACTTGCTTCTTCCTTGTAACTGGCCCCGTCCCTCAAAGAGGTATCCTCAGTGTGAGAGGATCCCATGACATCATCTGAAAGGATCCAATGACATCATCATTTCTCTCTTCCAATTTGACGTTCTCCTTCCCTGAGATTTTCATCCTTCCCAATGGCACAGAGGCTGTCAAACTGGGGGTTAGACTGCTCTACTGTGTCCCAGAAAGTCTCATGTATGGATCTACGTGTCCCTCAGCTATTTCAGCTCAGCCACTCTGGTCTCAGGAGCCCGTACTCTGCCTCTAAGGGCCATGAGCTCCTTGCACTGAATGCACACACACACCACCTGCCCACAAGACAGGGATTCATACATATTGCATTCAATGCAATAAACTGGATAGCTCCCACTCCACTGTGGACTTCTACCTGCATTCTTTTTCCTCTTGCAGCTTCTTTTTTTGGGGGGTGGAGTGGGCTATTGGCCTAAGTTTAGAGAATGCTAGGTGTCTCTCACTCCCTCGCAAAACTCCCATTTGCTCCTCCTGTTCACTAGCTCCTCTTTAGGAGCTGGATTTTTAAACACTTGTTCTCTCCAAGTAGCCCCGCCCCTTGGTTAACAGATCCTAAAGGGATGAGGGATCAAAGCTTTTTTAAGAAGCTCTCAACCTTGCCTAGCAAGGCACTAGGCTCAGCACACAGCCCCGCCAAACAGTCCCCATTATACACTACGGTCAAGCAGCAAGCTCACAAACAGACAGCAAACTCACCACAAGGGTAACATAGGTGCTACTCCTTTCCATATGGCAACAGGTTCTTCTGAGCTATTCGGGTGGCCCATTCCATCATGTGATGTAGCTCTCTAGTGGATTATCCTTGTTTGGTGAAGACAGTGTTAAGGTATATACCGTTGCCTTTCTCCTCTGAGCATATTCTGTGGTATCTGAGTGCCTGACTGTAGGTAACAGATTTCTCGGTACGTTTGAAGTAGTTACTGGTATTAAAAGTATGTGTGGTGATCCGTGGGCTTTTTGTACATAGTTGTCTGTATGTTTCTATTGTTGAAGTTGATCATGGCGGCCAGTAAGTTGACGCTACTGAGGGAGTATTCCAGAGAGAGTTTAATGGATGGGGTTGAAGTTGTGGTGGAAATCTATGAGGAAGTTTCATCTTCTGTCCAAAGGATGAAAATATCATTGATGTATCTCAGGTATATCATTTGTTTCATGGTGCATTTGTCCAGAAATCCCTCCTCTTCCTTAGGAAGAGGTAGCATACTGGGGAGCCATCCTAGTACCCACAGCTGTTCCCATGGTTTGGACAAAGTGTTGGTTGTTGAATGTAAAATTGATATGGGTGAGGATGAAATGGATGAGTTTGGTGGTGGGTTTGGGGTGGATATCTGAGGGTTGTCCATTGTCTAGGTACTCTAGTAGATATTTGAAGCAAGCAGTGATGCGGTCATTGTGACAGATATTGGTGTATGGGAAGGTGACATCGATGGTGGCAAGAATGGTGATCTGAGGTAGGTTGTCAAAGTAGCGGAGTTTCTGAAGATAATTGGTTGTGTCCCAAAGGAAGCTGGCCCTTTGTGTGGTGAGTAGTTTGAGGATGTTTCTATGAGTCCCGATATTCCTTCACTAAAAGTTCCATGGCCAGATATGGTTGGTCTGCCTTGGTTCCATTGATTGTGTATATTGGGAAGTATGTAGAAGGTCCATGGAGTGAGGAGTCATGGGGGATGATGATGTAGAGTTTCTCCTAGAGTTGTTTGGGGAAGGATTTGATGATATCCATTAATTCCTGGGTAAATTCTGGTCTTCGAGTTCTTTATAGTAGGTGGTGCCAAACAATCTGTTCCACTTTGTATTTAGCTGTGACACACTGAATACCTTTCCCAGACCTGAAGAAGAGCTCTGTGTAACCTTCAAAGCTCTCTCACCAACAGAAGTTGGTCCAGTAGGAGATATTACCTCACTCACCTTTTCTCTCTAAGATTCTGGGACCAATATGACTACAAGAACACTGCATACAAAATTGCTACAGTACTCAGAGGTGCTGCTTACTGAGATTGAAATGTATAATCAAAGTTAAGTTAATGCAAGATGACTTATATTGACCTGTGTATATGTTTGCACTCAAAATTGTCTCCCACCAACGTAAGGGCTGTTACGGAAACACAGTAACACCACCTCCGCAAATGGTACTGAGCCGTGGTCATCGTACTGTGGTCAATGAGGTGCAAGTGTAAACCATTGTGTGCACTATGTCATCTCTAACAGTCCTCCAGCAGCTGTCCCACAATGCCTGCCTGTCTCTGCTCTGGTCACAATTGTGAACATTGCTGCCCAGAGGTCACAGAGACCAGAAGCCATATCCACTTTAAGATCCCCATGTGTATAGCCCAGCTTGGTAAGTACAACTAGGAGCTCTCCCTTGTTGTGTGAAGACATACCACAAGGCTAGGGAGGCTGTAACGGGGTCGGCATCCGCCTCTTGCGAGCACTCCCTTTCTCTGGGCAATAGTGCCTGCAAATAGTACTTTTTGTGGGGCAGCCCCCTTTGGTTGGTTGGGTGTGAACCTGCTTTTGATTTTAGTTCTTGTATCAGGGTGGAACACACCTCTTGTGAGCGCCCCCCAGCCGATGGCTCTCTCAGCAGGTCTTCCGCAGCTCAGCCCTCTGGTCAAGCCATACCCTTCCAGTGTATACAGTCCAAGTTCTCATGTTGGCCCTGGTATGAGGCCGTAGCTCTAAGGCTTCTCCCAAAGGCACACCCTTCTTCAACCACCCAGCCAGACCCCATCTCAGTACCCAAAGCTGATGGTGTTTCAGCAGGCCTCCCTGGGCTCAGTCTTTAACCAGACCAGCTGTACCCTTGCTGGCCTGGCCAGGTTCTGTGCTCAGTCCCCCTGGGCTTCAGCCTGCCTGCACTGACCTTCCACTAGTCCTGTTGTTCTTCCTGCCAGCCAGGCACCCGGTCTTCAGCAGCCTTTCCTGGGCTCGGTTCTGTCTGGTGAGTTCTCTGCAATGAGCTGTTTGTCTAGTCAGCGAGGCACCCGGACCTTCCTCTTTGAGCTCTACACTGCAACCGAACTTCTCTGCACTACTGCTTCTCTTATATAGAGCCCTTCTGGTCCCAGATTGGCTGCTCCTCTGCAACTACTTCAGACTGCCTGGAGGACCTCTCTCTGCTCTATTCTGGGGCAGGGTGACACAGGGCTGCGAGGCCTCCAGCAGGGGCCCTTTGCATCTAGTCCACCCTGCCACAGAGGCCAACAGTTGATCTGGTGCTGAGTAAGAGACCTGCTGCTTTTACAATGAGCTGCATGCCATACTTGGTGGAGACCCCACCACGAGCCCTCAGGAGTTATAGTGGGGGAGGAGGAGCAAGAGGGACATGTGGCAGGGGAGTCCAGCTCTGTCGCAAGCCAGGATCTTCTTGAGGCTCCACTGTAGTCTAGACACTCCCAGCAGTCAAGCATGGACGAGTTCAATCCAAGGGAAGAACCTCAGGTAAGTATCTGCATGCATTCTCCTTTAAAATGTTGAATCGTGAAGTGGAAACTGGCCCAACCCCAAGTTAGCAGAACACAGCTATTGACTTTTCATTGTTTTACTCATATGAGAAGAGGCAGAGGCACAACCAACAGAGGCAGGGTTGTCATCTGCTTTTCGTTCCCCTCTAGGGTTAGGTGGGGAGAGAAGGCATGCAGAACAGTTTATGTACCCAGGGCTGTGTCTTGTAGCTTCCTAGGAGATCTCGGTGAAATTTTCATGGAGATAATTGGCAATCCTCTTGTAAAGATTTCTAGGGACGTCTGCCTTACTTCTTCCTCCACAGTAGAACACTTCCCCATGCCACTCCTTGATGACTTTAGCAGGCACCATTTCAGTAAATGGGCTAGTGGCATACAGGCCCATGCAACTTTGGAATGCCAGCATCAGCTGTGTGTTTTCTGTACTTCTGTGACCCTCAGGAGTGAAATATCAGCTAAAATCACCACCGCCTGTGGAAAATAGTGCCAATACTCAGTGCCTTTACCCTATACTTGTACTCATACAAACAGGGGCCGAAATGTTATTGTTTTATGCAACCAAACAATCCCCTCCTCATTTCCACCTCTCAGCTCTGGAGGGCCATACTCACCATGGTTGTGGCTGGGGAGTGGTGCTGTGCAAAGGCAGTCTAAAGCTGAAGTGTCAGTAAGCATATCTTATTTAAAAGTTTTATGGGAATAAGAAGGAGTTCTGAATCTTATCTTATGCTTTCTGTTGTGACTATAAATACAATGATACATCTGTCTATTTTATCTTTAGCTGCTGCATTATGGCCTTGAGGGGGGCTCCCCCCACACGCTCGGAACGCCTGACCCTGATGAAGAGAAAAAGGAGACTAGGGAGGACACGTTCAGTGAGATCCTGCAAGCCAGGATTATGAACTGTGGGCCTGGAGGTTGAATATAGCAAGACAGTCTGTAGAAAGAAAGAAAAAGCTGACAGGCAAAAGGCCTAGGAATTGCAGCAGGAAAAGGAGACGGAGATGCACCAGGACATAATGGGGCTTTTCAGGCAGCAAACACAGATGCTGCAGGCGCTTGTTGACTTACAGGTTCAACAGACATGGGCTTGCCTCCCTTTTCAGTCAATGGAAAAGTCCATTTCAGCAGTGTTCCAGGTGGCACCATAAGCTGCATCCCTACCCCTACAATATCATACCATGGGACAGTAAGGAAAACTACAGCTTCACAAACAATGGCCGAGAGTGGCATGATTGGTGTATGTTTGACAGAAATAGACTGGAACTTTTTTTACTATTCTACTTTTAAAGCTCCGTTCCATTAATTTATAAGTTTGCACTGTATTGTTTAACTGTACATTTTTTGCAGTGTTTTTGGTATACAATACTTTTTATTTTTTGGAAATAAATTCATCTTTATTACTTGATAACATACATGGCAGACTGCCTAATGCTAGTCCAAGCACATTACTTGTAACAGAACAGGACCACAGAACTCATTGTTGCATCCGATGAAGTGAGCTGTAGCTCACGAAAGCTTATGCTCAAATAAATTGGTTAGTCTCTAAAGTGCCACGAGTACTCCTTTTCTTTTTGCAAATACAGACTAACACGGCTGTTACTCTGAAACAGAACTCACCGGTTCAGTTAAAAACTCACTGTACATTTGTAACTATTATACTAACCATCACATAATTCATAGCGTCATTAAAAGTGTGATATATTCATAAATGTATGCCAAGCGCTGCACAACTCCTAACAACCCCCAAACTTCAGGGCCAGGTACAGCACTGTCCAGCACAGCACATTACCATGGCTGACAAAGTACTCTTTTAAGGCTTTCCTCAGCTGCATAGCTCTGCATTGAGATCTTCTAATTGCCCTTATCTCTGGCTGTTCAAAGTCAGCAGACAGCCACTCCAACTCCACCCCAGCAGCAACTTTCCCTGCTTTGCCTCACAGATATTATGCAGGACACACCAGGCAGCTAAACTACTGAGCCAGCAAAACCACAATTGTGATTACGTGTTTAATCCAAACACCCTACTGATAAGTCAGAAACTAAATACATAAAAGATAAATATTGGATCAGATAGTATTCTAGTTTAAGAGACAATCAGCAGCCTCTGGGCTCAATGTGAAACCCGTAATTAATAGATCTAGGTAGCAAAAATAATCAAATCAATATGGTCATTTAACTTAAGTCTTTTGAAACATCCTTACTGGATAAAGAATATTTTCAGAAAATTTTATTACAGAAGTTATACTCTATTTTAAATGTCATTAGCAGACAGACATTAACTTTTGAAATGTTAAATACTCCACCCTGGTTACAGGTGATTTAGAATAAGGGCAATTTAAAATCACTTGATTAAAAAACAAAATACTGATTTTAATCAGGTCAAACCTTTGTATAACTTTCCAAAATTAAGCTACTTTTAGGTTAAAATTTACAATGAACTAAACCATAAATGCTTTTGATCCTGCAACCGTTTCTGCATTAATCACAATTATTTTTTGTAATCGCCTGACAGCCCTATTTATCAGTTTTGTTGTTTCTCACAGTAAGGCTGTTAAATTAAGAGCATGGACTTTGTCTCTTTCCAGCACAGATGAGCATTTTTAAATGTGAAACTTCTTAGTAGGAAAAAAACCTCTGTAAAATCTGACATTCCACTAACAGTAGGAAACTAACTGAAGAAACAAGTACAAATCATCCACATAACCAATTTTACTCTAATATGGGAAGAACTAGAACAAAATTTAAGTAAAAATTTGAAAATTAAAAATTATACTTATTAAAATTTTGTTTTTTATCCACCATGATTGCAGCTAACATAAAAAGGAAGAAAACTTTTAAATTCAAATAATGACTTTAACAAGTACATTATTTTTAATTTTCAGGAGCAAAAAAAAAAAAATCAGAATTTACTGCTTACAATTCTGTTTTCAAACAGGATATTTAATACTAGGAGCTGGGTGAATTGATTTAAATCACCATGTGGAAAGTCTCAATTTAAATAATCAATTTTAATCAACTTTTCCATTTGTACTTCAGTTATTATCTAAAGAAAGTTGCATTCTCTCATTGGTTGGCGTAACCCTTAAAAGACCTTGATTTACAACTAAATAGCGCCTTTGCATTACATTTGGTTCATCTTTTTGCTACCTAAGAGGGTACACACTATAACTAGATACATTTATTGGAGAAACTATATAGCTTAATATTTTCAAATTCTTTTAAACTGAACTTTTAGAACATTTAGAATGTTATTTTGCTTTTTTAATAGATAATTAACTTTTTGCTCATTACTTGTGTCAAGCTGCATTTGGAGGGTAACAGGAATTTTAATAAACACACTACAGCATATAAAATGTATTTTGATTAAAATCTTTTGATAAGAGAAGTTTATGTATCCAAAATAGGTTTCACATTTAAAACTAAATGATTTATTAAGCAGAAGGATTAACTCTAGTCAGTGAATTAAACTGATTATTTCAGGTCAGCCTGGGAAAATTTTCAAATATGTCTAAGTAAAAGTGACTGGAGTTTAAATTCCTCATCTTGCCTAAGTCTCTTGAAAATGAGACAGATTCTTAAGTTGCTTAGGCTGACCTATTGTGCCCTATTTATAAAGCTTGACTTCAAACGGTAGATGTTTTTCTCCTGATTCTTTCTTTATATAGAAAGATTCTGATAGAGTCTCATGGATTCAGCGTATTTATTTAAACCTTTAAAAAGATTATAAATCTAGGCCGTAACACATTTTGTATTAAATTCAGCTTTCATTTTAAACAATTTTAAAAAATAAAAATGTTTAATTTAAACAACAAAAATAAAATAAATCCAATTTAAATAACAAAAACATTTTTAAAAAATCATTGATTTATCCACCATGACTAGCAGTGAAGATACCTTGCTTCAGGCAAAAGGACAAGGAAAATTAACAAGTTTTTATAATCTTTAAAACTTTTAACTCTTAATTACATACCCAAAGTATCACCTTGGGGCAAGCTTTTGTTTTTGCTCTAAATATTCAAATAAGAAACAGTGACTGTGGATAAAAGCTTTGTGACTAAGCAAGGAAAGAGTGCTGAAATCTGCACAGTAAAAGCTACCTAAATAAGCTTTATCAATATGATCTCACGTAAGCATCTTTGTTTTTGTGCACCTTGATTGCCACTTACAGACTGAAATGGTCTTGTGATGATCCTTACATACATAGCTAATTTTAAATGGCTTTAATTCAAAGGCAAACAACGTCATTTATCTATTAGAGCTGGAATTTATCAGTTTCCTGGTGTATCCGGTTTCTTACCTTTCTTGGGTATGGAAAGCATTTAAATATGGGGCTCTGCACCCATACAGGGCAGGCAGCAAAGACCTCACAGGCAGAAAAGGAACAAACATGGCTTTGTTTCTAGGGGAAGAGAAGAGAATTTGGGGGAGGGGAACTGGTATTTTTTTTTTTTTTAAACAGGCAACTGGAGACAATATAAAGTTTTTCTGTGTTATGCACTCACAGCTTACCTCATGGCTTACCTCAATGATCTGTTGACTACAGTCAGTTCTAACATATACCATGTGTTTTGGAATGGTTTGAGGGTGCTGTTTAAATATAAGGCATTAACTGTTCTATCCTCACTCACCAACAAATAGCATCTACTTGCAGTAGATAATGAATAATTGACAGCTATGGGAAGTTTTAGACCACCCTTCACTTATTTTAACGAGAAAAATGGGGTAAACACATTGCTCACTGGCTTTTCAAAGAGCAAGACAGAGAATTATTACAATTCACAGACATAAGGGGCCAGTTCTCTGCTGGTGTAATCTGGCACAGCACTGTTGTTAGTTTACAGCCACAGCAATTCCTCCTGCAGATTTGTGTTCAAGGACCTTTCTAGGTAATCAATAAGGAGAATAGGGAAAATGAAGTCAAATATTCATCTGTGTATTAATCACTTCACCCTTCAAAAGTCAAGCCACCTCTACTCTCCAAATTTATTATTTAAAAGGAACACCATCAGCTTACAAAAGGTCACACTATGGTCTAAAAATTACTTCTCTATTTTCTCAGTTTATTTTGTGCATTTGACAGCATTTTGTGAATATAAACACACAATATTTAGTGCCCTTTTCACATGACAAAGATGATTTTTTTTTAATAGGAAAATGTGATTGTACAGACAAAAGTTACCAGTGGGATTGGTAGAAAGTTGTATCAAAACTCTTTAACACATATTTCAAGTGTGCCTTTTTACAAAAGTTTGGTACTGCAATTTGTTGTTTATGAAAGATGTAAGTCATCCTTGTGAATCCCTTTACAGCATATTTTCATATGATCATAGAAATGTAGGGCTGGAAGGGACTTCCAGAGGTCACCTAGTTCAGTGGCTCTCAACCTTTTCAGACTATTGTACCCCTTTCATGAGTCTGATTTGTCTTGTGTACCCTCAAGTTTCACCTCACTGAAAAGCTACTTGCTTATAAAATCAGACATAAAAAACACAAAAAAGTGTCATAGCACACTATTACTGAAAAATTGCTTACTTTCTCATTTTTACAATATAATTATAAATTAAATCAATTGGAATATAAACATTGTACTTACACCTGAGTGTATAGTATAAAGAGAAATATAAACAAGTCATTGTATGAAATTTTAGTTAATACCGACTTTGCTAGTGCTTTTTATGTAGTCTGTTGTAAAAGTAGGCAAATATCTAGATGAGTTGAAGTATCCTCTGGAAGACGTCTGGATACCCCTAGTTGAGAACCACTGATCTACTTCATCCCAGAGCTGAGGCAGGACCACAGTTATACTTAGACCATCTCTAACAGATATTTGTCCTCTATCCTATTCTTTAAAACCTTCAGTGATGGGGGTTCCACAACCTCCCCTTTGGTAACCTTTCCACTACCTCACCATCCTTATTCTATCTTCAGTGGACATTGAGAACAACTGATCAGTCCTCTTTAGAACACCCCTTAACATATTTAAAGACTTATCAGGTCCCCCTCATAGATTTCTTTTCTCAGGACTCAACATGCACAGTGTTTTTAAGCTTTCCTCCTAGATCAGGCTCTCTACACTTTTTGTTGCTCTCCTCTGGACATTCTCCAATTTGTCCCTATATTTCCTAAAGTATGGTGCCCAGAACTGGACTAGAACTTCAGGTGAGGCCTGACCAGTGCAAAGTACAGCAGAACACAGTTACCTCCCATGTCTTATATATAAGCCCCTTCGTTTTCAGTTTAAACCAATTTTTACCAAAACAAAAACAAACAAAAAAAAAACAAAAAACCCCTGGGTTTTACAAAAAGTATTTGTTTCCCCCCCGCCCCCGATTTTCACCCTACAAAATAAAAATAATTTATTTTATTAGGAAAATACAATGCACAAGATATATGCATTACAATACATTAGTCTATGTGTATATGCAAAGCTGTCCATTGAAATAAAGCTATGTATTAGTCTAGAAGATGCATACAAACAGGTATAGACGCAAGCTCTGAAGTGCGTGCACATCTGAACGGACTGATGAATCTCATGCCACCACGTAAACATTTCAAGCTGTTAGCAGATAACAGTTTAAAGATCTGATACACCAACATGGGAACAAAATGAAAATCTGTATAAAAATATGTTTCAGAACACAAGGAAGTATTCGAAAGTTTTACAAAAATAAAAACAGGAAGGAAAGGATGAAGTTCAGTACACGTCCGGCAAATGGTGTGACCCAATTATTAAATGTAAATATGTATAGGCTAATAGTTCTAAGTTTACAACAGTAAACTGTTCATTCAAATGAAAAGTTTTATTTGGGGATTAGAGAGATATTGTTTTCTTCAACTTGGAGGTGGTATTATGTTTTGAGTTCTGTTTTAGTTCTACAGCAAGCCACACTGAATTCATTATTCAGAGCATTAATCTACTGAATACTTTTTTCCCATCCTTATATCCACCAAAATAAACCCTGATATTTACCCAGAAAAATTAAGTTTTTCCTACAGGTTTTCACCTATTTTTGTTGTTATAGTAATAAACACCGATAAATAAAAATTAGGGCTGTCAAGCAACTAAAGAAAGCAATCGCGATTGCTGTTAAATAATAATAGAATACCATGTATTTAAATATTTTTGGCTGTTTTCTACATTTTCAAATATATTGATTTCAATTACAACACAGAATACAAAGTGTACAGTGCTCACTTTATATTTATTTTTGATTACAAGTATTTGCACTGTAAAAAACCCCAAAAGAAATAGTATTTTTCATTCATCTAACACAAGTACTGTAGTGCAATCTCTTTATCATGAAAGTTGAACTTACAAATGAAGCATTCTGTACCAAAAACGTCATTCAAAAATAAAACAATGTAAAACGTCAGAGCCTACAAGTCCACTCAGTCCTACTTCTTGTTCAGCCAATCGCTTCGACAAACAAGTTTCTTTACATTTACAGCAGATAAAATGCTGCCTGCTTCTTCTTTACAATGTCACCTGAAAGTGAGAACAGGCACGTGCCAGATGCGCTAAAGATTCTTAAGTCCCTTCACGCTTCAACCATCATTCCAGGGGACATGTGTCCATGCTGATGACGAGTTCTGCTCGATAACTACCCAAAGCAGTGCGGAACGATGCATGTTCATTTTCATTATCTAAGTCAGATGCCACCAGGAGAAGGTTGATTTTCTTTTTTGGTGGTTCGGGTTCTATAGTTTCCACATCGGAGTGTTGCTCTTTGAAGACTTCTGTAAGCATGCTCCACACCTCATCCCTCTCAGCTTTTGGAAGTCACTTCAGATTCTTAAATCTTGGGTCGAGTACTGTAGCTATCTTTAGAAATCTCACAGGAGTACCTTTTTTGCATTTTGTCAAATCTGCAGTGAAAGTGTTCTTAAAATGAACAACATGTGCTGTGTCATCATCCGAGACAGCTATAACGTGAAATATATGGCAGAATGCAGGTAAAACAGAGCAGGGGACACACAATTCTCCCCCAAGGAGTTCAGTCACAAATGTAATGCATTTTTTTTTTTTTAATAGCATGAAAGCATATCCTCTGGAATAGTAGCCGAAGCATGAAGGGGCATACGAATATTTAGTATATCTGGCAAGTAAACACCTTGCAATGCCTGCTACAAAAGTGCCATGCAAATGCCTGTTCTCACTTTCTGGTGACATTGTAAATAAGAAAATTGCAGCATTATCTCCTGCAAATGTAAACAAACTTGTTTGTCTTAGCAATTGACTGAACAAGAAGTAGGACTGAGCGGACTTTTAGGCTCTGACATTTTATGTTATTTTATTTTTGAATGCAGTTATGTAAAAAAAAAAATCTACATTTGTAAGCTGCACTTTCATGACAAAGACTGCACTACAGTACTTGTATTAGGTGAACTGAAAAATACAATTTCTTTTGTTTAACATTTTTACAGTGAACATATTTGTAAATCAAAAATAATATACCCTTCAATTTCAATTACAACCCAGAATACGATATATATGAAAATGTAGAAAAACATCCAAAATATGTAATAAATTTCAATTGGTATTCTATTGTTTAACAATGCGAGTAAAACTGCGATTAATCGCGATTAACTTTGAGTTATGAGTTAACTGCAATTATTTGATAGCCCTAATAAAAATAAAAACGGAAAATAAAGGGCCTTAAATATAGCACACTTTTGTTAATACATCCCAGAATATTAGCCTTTTTTACAACGGCACCACACTTTTGGCTCATATTCAATTTGTAACCCACTATTAACTCTGATCCTTTTCTGCAGTACTACCCGCCAGCCAGTTATTCCCTATTTTGTATTTATGCATTTGAGTTTTCCTTATTAAGCGCAGTACAATAGAACAGCAGTGTTATTAGTTGACTGGTCATCCACACACCTCATTTGCAACCAGAAATAAGCAATGAGCAGCAGCAGAGGGGGGAAAAAAGCGCAAGTACAGTACAGTACTAAAACAATAAAGGGAAAGTTTTAAAAAGATTTGATAAGGTAAGGAAACTGTTTCTGTACTTGCTTCATTTAAATTAAGATGGTTAAAAGTTTTTCTTCTGCATGGTAAAGTTTCAAAACTGTATTAAGTCAATGCTTAGTTGTAAACTTCTGAAAGTTTTGTTTTGTTCAGAGTTACAAACATTTCAGTGTTATGAACCTCCATTCCTGAGTTGTTCATAATGCTGAGATTCTACTGTACTTTGCACTTGTCTTTTGTTTGTTCTTATCTTTCAAGGAAAACAAAATGTTTTTCATAAACCAATATTATGAACACTAAGTTAAAATGAGCACAATAAAGTGCTTTCACTGTTAGCAACTCTGTTTTGCAGATTAATTTTAATACCCTGGAATTTGGGGGAAAACTGGATGAAGACTGATGCTTAAACCTATCTCTAGTTATATGGTCTCACAGTAGGCAATTTTAAAAGATAAGTAACCACTGTACACATTCCTGTATTGAATATTTGGTTGAGACTTTTTCCTACTATGTCTATTCTTCTAATAACTTATCCACACCTAGGACTTCAATACATTACATCTGCCATTCTTATTTATGTTCAAGTGAGATTTGGTTTCTTTTAGTTCGTCTGTTACTAGGGCAGTAGATATTTTGAGAATATGAAATGAATGTAGGCAGGTTTTTGAAATCTTAGCTTTCTTTAAACAAGGCTGCCATTGTTTGCAAACATCAAGAACGAACTGTCCCTTTTGTATCCTAAAACAGTATAACAGGATTTGTGGCCAACTTCCATGATTTTACAGTATCAATGATTGTCCTGTTACCCCTAATTAATTTATAACTAAACCCAGGAAAAAATGCTGTTGCAATTGGTTCACCGACTTCTAGGTTTGATTGTATGTGGCACTGAACAGTAATCTGGTGGAGTACACTCACTCCACTACTTTAAATTTCACAAAAGACTTGCATTTTGTATAGCACAGGCAGGCAGAAACAATTCAAATACAAACAAGATTGAGCAGCAAGTGCAAATGGCTATAATCTATTCCTGAATGATGTGACATCTATGCAGTTCAAAATAAACTAAAGTTTCTTTAAACTCCTTCAGATACCTGAGTATTATTTAAAAACTGAATTTTCAGAACAATTTAAAATAGACATTTGTCCTTGTTGTAATATCGATATAACTGAAAGGATTTGACATGCCTCCAAAGAATGCCCTTACTTCCTACGTTTGTGTCAAAGGAGTGCTAGTCAGTAGATGAATGTACATGATAGACTGAGAAAAATAACACTCATTCGATAGTATATAGAACTTGGCCTAAGACAAGTAGAAATATAAGTTTAGATGATTCAGTGGGCCTGATTTTCGGCTGATGTAAATCAATTTAGCGCTCAGCTTAAGATCTAGCAAAACATACATATCATAATTCATTCTCAATATTAAACAAATGAGAATATAACAATTTCTTACACATAATAGTATTAGTTGTCCTCATTTTCTTTTGTGCACTCACACACTACACATCACTTCCTATTTCACAAATTAGGCCAGAAGAGAGACTAGATGGCAGCTTCCAGTCTCTTCATTTAATTAAAAATTAATTGAAAATTAAGGTGATTGTACTTTTTAAAACAGTACAGAAATTTCCTTTAATGACTATGTAGTTATTTATAAATTAATGTACAGCACTTATATACCAAGAGTCCAACAGTAACAGCTGGAATATGTGAAAATGCAAGAAATCTGAAGCTCAAAGAAAATCACTAAAAGTTTTGTAACGTTTTAGGTAGCACCATTTCGTAACGAACACGATATATAAGATTGCACTCCATAGCCTTGCTCTCAGAAACAGTACTGAACATGAATGAAGCTACTACAGCTTTCTACCCTCCTGTTGTAGTTACGGTGTAAAAGTTATATACACAGTTGAAGCAATACGATTAAATACTAACAATCTCAGTGAGAGTCATGCACCCTCAATCTCCTTCCCAATCCAAGGTCACTGTCTTGTTCTAAAACGTGCAAAGCTGCTGTCCACACACATTTGGTACTGATACAAATACTTCTGTTAGGGGTGTGATGTTTTTAACCTAAATAGTTATACTGGTACAGTCCCCAATGTGGATGCAGTTACAGCAGTAAAACAGTGTAGCTTATTCCCCTTCTCATACAGAAATAGCTATTCTGACAAAGTACTTTTATATACCTAACACTACAGCCACACTAAGGGCATACAGTTATATCAGTGTGGCAGCTGGGGCTGCTCTGTAGTGCGCCCCCCTCCTCCCCCCCGGGCCAAGTACGGTACTGGAGGCATTTCCTGCTGTAGTCCATAAGGTTTGGTCACCTGCTTGAAGTGGGGTGGCCTGTGTCATAGGATTGGCATGAGCCTCTAAACAGTTAAGTAACAAAATAATCAGATCAGAATTTATTTAATGGCATAGACAGCCAAACAAAACTCAAACGCAAGCATTCAGTTAAAGCTCTTGGGGGCAAGGCCCTGACCTCCTCCGTCCCAGTCTCACCTAGCATTACCCTCAGAAGCAGAAATCAAGCCTTCTTAAGTAGGCTGGTATCTCCTCATTGGTAAGTGTCTCCTCTTGGCCCTTCTAGGCCTCTGGAGGAATAAGGGTATGTCTGTGCTGCAGCTGTGTCACCAGAGTGCCATAGTGGAGATACTTCGTACATCGAGGGCTCGGGTTTTGCCATTGATGTAGTTAATCCATCTGCCAGAGGCAGTAGCTAGGTCAACAGAAGAATTCTTCCATTGACCTAGCCACGTGTCCATCAGGGGTTAGGTTGACCTAACTATGGCACTTAGAGTGAAAAAATTTTCACAGCCGAGTGACTTAGCTAAGTTGATCAAATTTTTAAGTGTAGCCTGGGCTTAAGTCTTGTTGGTAGCCAGTCTGAATAGGTTTACCTTGTGCAGAGGCATCAGGATGGTGAGGCATTCAGCAGGGGGCAGACAAGTCCTGACAGACAAAGCCACAATTCATAGTTACAGTGGTGCAACTTGTGTGTGTAGACAAGGCCCTTAGTGAATCTGAGACACCTACTTTCTATCATTTGCCAAACCTTGCATATCTATCTCTACACACACACACACTTTTCTCTTGCCACATGAAAAGTTTTTTTATAAAACAATTGTCTAAGCATGATATAATGGGGCAAATACCAGCCTACCCATCTATACTGGGAAAATGGGCCTCTTGGACTACTAGAATACTTTGAGCATGCCAACAAAAAATGAACAGTGAGAAGAAAACCAGTAAACATTTATTTGGATTTTAAAAGCATTTGACAAAATTTCTAACATGAGGCTATAAGGAAACTAAGGAGTTGGGAGGTACAATTCTGCCAGACTGGAAACTGGTTTAAGGTTTGTATATATGAAAAAAATAGTATCAGTTTAACTTCAAGTGCTATTTTAAATGAAAATTAGTTAAACTGGTCCAAAAGGATGTAGGGACACTTATAATGGCTTAAACTCAGGTTTATTTTGGTTTAGTCTACCAATTACGAATACTCAAAGAGTCAGATTATTTCTATAGCTGTTTCATTAATATTTCTGTTATAAAATATTCAAGATATTTCATTTTATCTTGTCCTCAAAGTATCAGGCAAAAATGAAAACACAAAACAAACAAAAGGTTCGTGGTTCCTCAGAACACAGACCAGGATATCAATTACTAGCAATGGATACACCAATATCACTGGCTGAGGAATCTGCTTTAGAATTCACTAATAGGAAACAGCATATTTTTATTAATATGTATATATTCTATATTGTGTATTTTGCACAACTCTCTCAGATTTAATGATCTCTTCAAATAATCCTTTCCCTTTACACAGAAATAAATAGACCTTTAAAATGTGCAAAAAAGGAAATGTTATTTTACTTTTAATGAGGAAAAAAAAGAGTATGCATTTACTATTATTAGGCGACGCAGGAAAAGAAGATTGTTGACCAGTAACTTTGTTTCTCAGAATGTGTTACCTCTTCTGCAGATACACAAAGATGTTACTTGCCCTAACACAAGACACCGATTTATGGAAAATAGTAACACTGTTAGGGGACACAGATTCACTGAGCAGCATAATCAATCATCTTTTCTGCATTCAAACTATGTAATCTGGCTTTGCCTGATAGATCATGAGGCTTTGGAAAAGACAGACAGCAAAAATAAAAACCCAAGACCACCTTAAATTAAAGGTTTTAGATAAGTCACAATTCCACTTTGTTTTTATGAAACACTGTCAAGAAGGTTTGCAATACAGGCTGTAGCTAAAACAATCCTGACAGATGTCCGTAGAACTCTGTTTGCCAGAAGCTGGGAATGGGCGACGGGATGGATCACCTGATGATTACCTGTTCTGTTCATTCCCTCTGGGGCACCTGGCATTGGCCACTGTCAGAAGACAAGATACTGGGCTAGATGGACATTTGGTTTGACCAAATATGGCTGTTCTTAGGTTTTCCCTTCATCAAAAGATAGAGACTCCCAAACGTTCAAAAGGGGCTTCCATAAACCCACTGAGAACCAGCTATAAATCCCACAAGCCAGGCTAGTGTTCCCTCCAGTCCAATATCATATCTATAACTGTAGACAGTAGCAGCTATTTTAGAAATACAAATGCTGAAGCAGTCAATTATGGGATAACTTGCCCCCAAGGAAAGTTTCCTCCTAACCCACAGAAATTGGAGATTGGCTGATATATAAAAACTCAAGCTTTGAAGTCATTCCAAAGCTTTTTTAAAATATTCATTAATTTAAATCTGGATATTCTTGTTATTCATAAATACCTAATCTAAACCTATCTGAATCCTAAACTTTCTGTCTCACTGATACCCTCTGACAAGAAGTGTCACAAACTGATATTTCCTTTTACCAGTTTTGAATTTGCTCCTCTCAATGTTATTAAAAGATGGGGGGGGGGGAGAAAACCCCAATCTAATTTTTGTATTCATTATTTTGTAAGCTTTTATCCCCTCTTATTAATTTCCTTTCTAAGGTAAACTACTCCACTCTCTTCAATCCCTCTGCCATGTTCCTAATCATTGTGGCAGCTTGCTTCTGAAACACCCCCTCCCTCAATCTTTCTTGGCAGGGGGTGACCAGAACTGAACGCACTATTCCAAGTGAGGGAATACCACTGAGCTATCTAACAGCATAGTGTTTTTCTGTGTTATTCTCCATCCTGTTCCTTAGGGCGTACCCTATTCCTGCCAGCAGGGGCAGGGTGTGTGCTCCATAGTGAGAGACGCGGCTATTTGTCAGCGTACTCACTCTGCAGCAAGGTGGCAAAGGCCACCAGGAGCAGGGCACACATTGCCACCAAGCCAAGCCCACGAACAGCAGCAGATCATCCAGAGGCAACCAAGCCAACCTGAGCCTGAGAGCATCAGGTTGTTTTCTGACCCGACCGTAACACAGGTAGTTAGGTCCCATTGAGCTAGGGTCAGATTGTAGGGCTTTATTCTAGATGCCAACACATAGACTCCCACATGAAACTGTCAAGTGGAAACCAACTGGAGTGAGGCAATAAGGGCAGAGACTGGGATCAGGACCTCTGAAATGTAAGAGATCCAGGATACCTTAGACAGACCAAGAAGCTAATGGATGATTTCTGATAGTTTTTTCATTTTTTCCAAGTACAACATCTGTCTTTGACATGAACAGATTAGTATCCTCTGAAAGCAAAGTATCTTTGCCTGCACTTTAGAAGACAGTCCTGACATCTGCAGCCAAAACATCTCCAAACTGCCGCCATTCCCAGAGACCAGGTTCCAAAGTCAAAAATGTTATATGAGGCTCTTAAAAAGTAATACCATCACACCAACTTCTCTTCTTTGATAGTGGACAAAAGCTCAAATATTTTCCCTCCCAGGCATCCATTCGACTCATGCAGAAAATTTAACCCGTAAGACATAATTGTAGTGGCTCACAAGAGCCTAACAGTTGGCTGGCCTTAAAGAAATCCAGAAATATGCTTTCTTCACCACTTGATCCAAGTTCTTAAGATTCCCTGCCCAAAGGAGCATAAAAAAGATCTCTGAAAGGCCTAGATCCTTGTGAGGCCACAAATATTGTGAAGGAGACCAGGGAAGAATGCTTAAAAAGTAGTTTAAAGTATCTGGTACAAAAGGTGTTTCCTGGAAACTCATAGCACTACAGCTGGATGAGTCCATAGCTCCTTCATTCACTTTACAAGCCCTAAATGTACTGGAAAAGCAGTTGTGCCTGAACACACTTATGTGATTTGCTTTCCCCCTAGATGAGATGAATATCAGGAAACCGAACTATCCTAACCTACCAGATCCTACATTTTTTTCATTTCTCCCAGAGGAGAATCATCCAAGGACAATGGTGAAGACTGAGAAACCTGTTCTTAACAGTCAGTCCTTAGTAATGCAGAATCTGGGAACCTTTCATGGTGAGAGAGAAAACACTCCTCCAATGATCTAGAACACTTGGAAAAAATTATTTATACGTATGGTCAGTCTGATCCTGTATCCCTTTTACTAAAACAGCCTCTGGAAAAAGAACATGAAACACGAGAAGCTGGAGTCCAAATTGCCACAATCCCAGGCAAAGCCTATAACTGCCTAGCAGCAGACAGACAGGTAGGATGGCCAGACCAAGGAGTATCATTATCAGAAGATCTATACCCTGCAGATACAATCATACTCTTCTCATAAACTCCTTCCATTTTCCTGAAAATAGAGGTCTTGGAACTTAAATCCAAGGTATCAACTATCCTGTGAGAAAGATGTTTCTGCAGGAGACACTAATGGAGGACTCATGACTGAGGACTGACCCTACAAATCCCACTGTGCATATGCAGAGGCCCCAAAGAAGGGTAAGTGCCTTACTAGTGCAAAGGATCCTACTGTTCCAGGTCTGAGGAAGGCCTAATTCCTTTGGTCATGCATAATCTGAAATGACTGCCTATGGTGAGGCATGAAAAGACCCTTCCCTCATATCTGGCACTTTTGTAAGTTTAGATGATTGGCCTTTGTCTTACTCAGATCCTCACCATGCTTATGACTGTTCAGAAGCTGTGGACACTCGCTCTGAGGACTAAGATCCAAGTCCAGACAACAGCATTTTGTCACAGTGATAGATCTGAAGACCTCAAATCTAACAATTAAAAGACCTTATACCAGAGTCTCAGATACTCCAGTGTCATATCCAAGGTTCTTCTCTTGGATTTGGAGCCTTTAGATTTTAGAACTGACTCACTCAGTCCTGGGGTATTGTTTCAAGGTAATTTCTCTTCAATCCGTTCGCCTTTGCGGACTGCTCTCAAACTGTGCTTCTTTCCAGGCTGGCATGAGGCATAAACACAGTGCAAGTCTCAAAGCCACAGGATAAATACCCCTTGCTCAAACCCTTTGGACAGTAGGACTTTTGTTTGAGATGGGTTTTCAAGCCTATCCTCCACTCCTGCTCAGCTGTGCCAGGAACCAAGTCGCAAGGCAACTTGGACAAGATCCCTATGAACTCTTGAATAAAAGCAGTAACTGAAAACACCACCACCAACAAAACCGCACCTTATTTAACTATTAGCAAAACTTCAAACTGATGAGGACAAAGCAAAATAGGGAAATGGATATCGACTTCCTGAGCACACTGGCTGGTAGAAGAGAGAAACTCAGCAACAGCTAGTGTCTTTCATGCCATCTGTCCCACAACATTGAAACTGAGGGGCAGACCACATACTATCTATTGTGTTCCGCAGCTCATATGGTGAGGGATCTGCAGAGGCAACATCAAGAAAGTGAACTGAATGTATCTTTACTGTTATTACTTTTTAAAAAAAGAAAAAGGTGACGCCAATAGAAAATTGTCATTACAGTGAAATTTCCCCTTATGTTTAGGGATCTGAAGATGAATCTATCTAGAGTAGCTTGTTTCAAGTGTTAATATTCAACAATGAATGGAAACCAAGCCCTCAGTGGAAAGAATTAGGCTACAAAAGGCCACGGCAGTCTTCAGAAATAAACACGATTTTCAACTCCTACTGATCACTGAAAGGTAAGCTTTTGAATCAATCAAACTTGATTAATCAAATCAGCACACATTTACTAAAGATCTGCACATGACAAAGTAAAATAAACATCAGACACAGTAAGTTACCTCTGTCAACAAAACTATGAGCTGAAGAAGAGCTCTGTGTAAGCTCAAAAGCTTGTCTCTCTCACCAACTGAAGTTGGTCCAATAAAAGATATTACCTCACCTACCTGGTCTCTCTAACAAAACTATAGTACGTACACTGCCGGAGTGGCCTGGAGGAGGTCATATTGGAAAAGGGAACAAGAATAAGATTTTGTACTTTCTTGGCACAGATGATAAAAACGTAAACCGCAATAGAATGTGAAGTTGTACACATTTCAAGGAAAACTCCTTCAAGCTCAACAGCAGCTAGCAGCCTGTCTCTATTTGCCGTCACTCTAGATCAGAGGAGCTCACATGGTTTTTTCTCTTCCCCCACCCCCCTTTCCTGCCCCCTTCAGTTACACTTGAGCTCTTTGACTGAAAAGGTCTGGAACAGATTAAAAGTCCAACCACAAAATAAAAAGCCTTGGCACATACTCAATCCTGTCTGGGATACACATACACAGTGGGCCCAAAAAGGGAAACTATGCAGTAAGAAACCCTTATGCAATCTTTTGGACATTTCTGTCCTTTTTCAGTTTAACTGCCAGAGCCATAACATTTTATGGATCCTCAGTATGCTCAAGACAAGTAGTTCCACCCTACTATTGAGACAGTACTATTTACGGGAGTTGAAATTAGTTCTTAGAAATTAGATGCATCTTACCTAAAAACATTTTTTCTCTTTTAATTCTAGCTGGCTGACCCAAGCTCTTATAATTCAAAACTGTAAAACAATACATGGAAGAAGAGCAAAATACATTTCCTGCGTGATTACTTAAGTAAACATAATTGGCATCCCTCTTTATATTGTAAAAGGCAACGCTTTTTCTAAATAACTACTTCCTGTTTCAAACACAGATTACTATTCATATATTAAGTAGATTCTGAAGTTCAAATGACTAATACTGCTTTCATAACACACTAATAGGACTGCAACTCAGAAGGCTAGTATTAAGGGCAATATGGATAGATCTGCCAAAGATGACAATCTCCCATATATGCCCCACCTTTGACTCAGGTTGCACAGTGGTTCAACCTGTTTACAAGCTAGTCAGCAGCTTATAAACAAATTGTAATAATTCTGTGGTTTTCATAAGAACAGACGGATGTTTATATTTAAACATTTAGGTCTACACAGTTGAAAAAAAACAAACTGAAATTTCTAGCAGCCATTTTAAAATAAAAGTGAAGTGCTGAGTTTGAGTTTTCCACTATAATGTTTATATGGCATTCATGGAGTTAATGACTCTCCCAAAAGGGGCCCACAATTGTTGTTAGGTCAACCCCTGTAAAGCTTCAAAGGCTTTGTATCCCCTCAGCCTGACCTACCCAGTGATCTGCACACTGTTTTCATTTAGTTGCACTGAGTCCAAGACTAAAGCTTGAAAACCACAATGATCTGCTCTCTTTTTTATGACAGGTTTCAGAGTTTTTATACAGGTTTTTCCATAGCTCTGAAAAAAATACCTCACAAATCCACCCAAAGGAGCTGAAAATAGTGAATTATCTGGATAACAAATCAAGGAAAAGCTATTGTACCTATTAAAATTTGTAGACTTTTTGTAAAGTATCATGACTTTGTACCGGAAACAAAAACAAAACAAAATACCCGAAGTACCTTAATGCTAAAACATGACTTGAGAAAATTATTACAATTCTGTACAGCTCAATGACCATTTGTATGATGCAGCTAGACTAGATCTGTGATTTCCACAATCCACTGTACTCTGTAGCTATATTCCATTATTGCAGTGGTGTTCAAACTGAGGTACATGAGCTCTCATCAGGGGGTACATGAGAAAAATCCTGTAATGGCAGACAACTCATCGTGTTATCCCTTAGAGGCCTCCTTCCCGCCCTCTCTTCTCCCCGCCCCCCGCCACCCCCCATTTTCATAGGTATATTATAACTGTCTCAGATGGAGGTATGTGGTAGACTTTGGAAAGTGATACTTAGGCTAAAAAGGTTGAAAAGTCTGTAACATTCTCTTATTGTATGCCTGAAAATTAACATTACCAAAAAAAAGTGAAAGATTAGTTCCTCTAATTTAAAAAGATTTTAATAATTTTATTGTCACGAAAATAATAACCGATGAGTATTTTCCACGCCTCAAATAACAGATTTTGATACAAGCAGCACTATCACATATTTCTCTCAATACTGTTTAAAAACGGACACCTTTAACATGATCATCACTGTAGCAAGCTGGAATTATAAGCTGGTGTGTGATTCAAACGGATTTTGACAGCATGAGGATTATTATTAATGAGTTCGTTAGGATATCATAAAGGAAGGTAAATATTTCTTTTGGAAGCATCATTTTAGCTGGTAAAGATTTGCAATTGTGGGAGAACAGAGAGCCTGGATCAAATGTTTTATTCTGGTAAAGTAATTCCTGGATGCCACAAAAGTTGGGAGCCCTATGAAGCAACTGGTGAAGTCCTGACCTCTGGCATCAAAGATTTAGATGACAGAGAGAATATGAATTTATACTTATTTTTTAAAGGATATAATTAGGGTGTATGTGATTCAAATCAAAGTATTTTATCTTACTGCTAAAAATATTCCAAAGTTTGCCTGCGAAATGAAAATTTCTAAAGTGAACTGAAACTAAAGTGAATAAAAAAAATTCTTAAGTGAGATGAACTTTTACCAAAGCGTGGGTCAAGCCTTGGGTCTAGCCAAGATGTGGTCTTGTTCTTATGGTTTATGTAGTAAATTTCTCCATCCTGGGTCATGGCTTGTTCCCATCCATCAGGGAGTGGGCCTGCAATATAGAAGGAAGGAATTCATAGTAGGCTCTTGTTTGCTCCAGCTCAAAAATAGCTCTAAATAAAAAAAAAAAATCCCAACATTTTACATGTAAAACAGTACATGAAACAAATAGTTTCAAGCTCATGTCTAACAGTCCTGGGAGGAGGGCAGAGAAGGGGGGATGAAGAAATCATACAAATGATATCATAAAGCATTTCTGCCATTTTATTAAAAATCTGGAGTTTGATTTTATAACTTTTGTGTCTTTTAATAGGTTTTGGCGCTTAATCCTTTGCTAGGGTCCATTCAGGGTAAAGGAATTTTAGGATACAAAACCAGCAATAAGTCGAGCCTGCCAGAATGAAACCAGTATGAGCACCTGAAATTGTAGCAAGGTAGGAAGTAATTCTCTCCCTCTAACGGTGAAAGTTCATCTGGTAAGTAAGATTCAGCAGCAGCATGAAACTGACATGATTCTTCTGAAGTTTTATTTTGCTGCTCCTCCAACATAAGCAGGAGAGCAAAATTTACTGGAATCATCCCCCAACACTGTGAAAGTGCTATGGGCCGTAGCAGATACAAGGCATGATACTGCAGGGAGCGAGGGAGACAAGAAGAGCAAATAAATAAGAAATACCACAAATGCACAGAGGCTGAAGGAGAAAGGAAGGGTTATGCTATGCCCCACTCCCAGCAGGTAGGCCTGTACGTGTTATCTCAAAATCTCCCCTGTAGCCGAATCCAGGGGCTATGCCTGAATGAGGAAACATGAGGGTCTTCTCTGGCCCCTCATCTACCAAATGACCTGCAAGATATGGGGTGGGGAGTTGCCACTAGAATACTGCTCCTGAATGCTACTTATTCTCACTTATAGTTTATCATTTCGTTGTCGTCGTCCTCCCACCCAATCATTCATCTGTATTGTCTTTAGACAGACTGTAAGCTCTTTGAGGTGGAACTGTGTCGTCCTCTGCCTTTGTAAATTACCTGCCACGTGTTGGGACACAAATTTATTTAACTAAGGGTGGGACTTTTTGTATCAGTGATTTAGATACTTGAATAACACCATCCTTATTGCTTTGGATTTAAGCAATAAAAAGGGGCGCCTATACAAGGTTCTTGGTGCCTCCGCCACAAATATCAAGAAGATAGATAAAATTAAACAGAACTTCCTTCAACAGCCATCAGGCTCTTCTTCCCCTCCTCTTCAATCTAACATGCAACAAAATGCCAATAAGAACAATCTACAAAGGTTGGCTGGTCAGTGTTTGGCTAAGTTTTTAGAAGTCTTATATAGTACAGAACCGACTGGTATGTACACACAAATCACTCTAAACTTACAAGGCAGGTAGGTGAAATCACACAAAAAACTAGTATTTATTTTATCAGTTTAACATTGGAATAACCCTTCCCTATCATTTTGTTTTAGACTCCTGTTACTGCTGAAAGTTACAGTTGTGGGAAAATAGATTTTTGCTTAATCTTAAAAGAACTGTTCTTGAGAATTTTTAAAGAATAAATTAATATTTATTTGCACACAGAGGCCTCAATCAGGATCAGGCCTACATTGTGCTAGGTGCTGTTAAAATACATAGGAATTGTCCCTGACCCAGGCAGCTTCCATTTAAACTATGTTTCTGCTTTAAATTCCTGCATTCTGGTGCCAACTGGCTGCTCTGCACCTCCTTCTCTGTAGAATCCTGCATGGATACCTGCAGATTTTCAGGATTTAGATATAAAATTTGGATCTGCATCCATCTACGATCCACAAACAGGGTGCACAGATGTGAAGAGGATATCTGCAGATTACCAGGGCTCTACTTCTCTGGACAGGAAAGTGGACTGTTCCACTACTGGAGATATGGCTCCAAGACTGCCTCCTTTCAGAAGAAACCTCCCCCAAACACACTGACCTCAGCAACTAGCTATACACACAAAATGTGTAAACCAAGTAACTATACAATTATATATAACAGAAAGCTACTCAGTCTTCCTCATGAGCTACTGGTGGAGATGCACCACTTCCAAAAACTGTTTACAGATGTGAAAATACCCATGTCTACTGTTAATGGGATTTGTGCACCAGAATTCTGAAGCCCAAGGAATTAACCTGTCTGCTAGGGTCAGATCACATAAGAAGTCTGTAGCAGTGTAGAGAACTGGAAACAGGTCTCAAGTCCCAGACTAACACCATCACCACTGAACTAACCTTGCTCTCCACACATCTAAGACCATAAGAACATAAGACCTTAAGAATGGACATACTGGGTCAGACCAAAGGTCCACATTTAGCCCAGTATCCTGTCTTCCGACAGTGGCCAATGCCAGGTGCTTCAGAAGGAATGAACAGAACAGGTAATCATCAAGTGATCCATCCCCTGTCGCTCATTCCCAGCTTCTGGCAAACAGGCTACAGACACCATCCCTGCACACCCCGGCTAATAGCCATTGATGGACCTATCCTCCATGAACTTATCTAGTTCTTTTTTTAACCCTGTTATAGTCTCAGCCTTCACAACATCCTCTAGCAAAGAGTTCCACAGGTTGACTGTGTGCTGTGTGAAGAAATACTTACTTTTGTTTGTTTTAAACCTGCTGCCTATTAATTTCATTTGGTGACCCATAGTTCTTGTGTTGTGAAGCGTAAATAACACTTCCTTATTTACTTTCTCCACACCAGTCACCTCTTAATCCATGCATCCCAATGACACCAGACTCCAGAAAAGGACGATCTCACCTATCCCCTAGTCCCAGAGCCAGGAGATGACAGCTAGACAGGCAAAACCATTCAAATTCAGATGACTATGATGAAGATTAGAGAAAACTCCATGTCCTAATGGACGTAAAGCAAACGTTCTACTGCACTTAAGTGTTTGGGGGCAGGTAGTTCCTAAAAGTAAGATACCCTGGAAGCAAAACTCCAACAGATGGCAGTCCATCTGCCTGTGTGGACCTGAGAGTGAAAATCAGCCCACTAGTCCCAGACCAAGGGAGCCATGAGCAGAATTTCATTTCTAGATTAACAGGATATCCGTGAACAGGGCTTGGAAGAAAAAAAAAAAAAAAAAAGGAGCTTGCTCACTTAGCTGTAGAGTAGGAAACCTTCCTTGGGAAGTGCCATCAACTTCTGCAGAAAACAAAACCGCTGCTATCTGCTACAGTGCTTTCTTCTCGAGTCTGTAAAAGAGCTCCCATGCCTCTGCTGTTGCTCACAGCTTCGCCACACTGCAGAGCGAAAACTAACCAGAGTCCTGTCTGCGTTCATTGCTGTTTAGTTTTCTGAACAACTGTGAAACTAAACAGAATCATGTCACTTACATTGTGTAGCTGACTGAGCAATAGCAAAGCAAATACTGAGCCACTCACCAGGTGGAAAACTCAAAGGGTGGAGAAGAGGTAGAGCAGCAGACACTCTCTCGGGAAGCGGGGGGGGGAGGGAAGAAGAAGGAGGGGAGGAAGATGACAGACAGAAGACCTGAAGGTGTCAAGTATATTTCCTATATAATTATAGAAGTTCCACTGACTTCAATGGGAGCAGAGTGCTTCTGAAATTCTCACTCATATATGTGTAGTGTACAGAGTACATATTTCTTTTCCAATGTAGATATTGGCAATTTCAATGACTGCTTTATCCAATATAAAATGTTTGATCACAAACACCTTCCCAATGCAAACAACATCCTGTTGCAATGGAAATGAGCCTTCTTCCTGTTCTATTCATCTTTGTTAACTTTGACACTATCTGGACAAAATTTTCAAAAAACTAGATTCCAATTCCAAACACAAGTTATCCTCTATAGAGAGTATTGAGATTCTGTCCCCGCCCTGAATAACTGAGGGTATAAATTAAGGAAACACAGAACATGTAGTTGCCAGAAGGGGTGGAAAAAGAGGACAGAAGGTAGATCAAACAAGTTTTATTAATGTATAGTGAGCAAATTTTACAATGTCTAATTTTTAAATAGAGATGGAGATAGGGCAGGAAGGGAACAAGACATTTCTTCTAAGGGTGATACATACAGCAAGTGGAGGTATGTACATAAATACTTACATCTGCCAACTTGATAACAAGTAAGTAATTAAGACCAAACAGTCCATAAATCCACAATTTGTCAAACTAAAGCAACAGCTAAACTCTAGTAGTAAAAGTCAGCTAATCCAGATAGTGCTATTATAAAACACCTTGAAGGTTTATTTTTAAATAAAAATTTCTGAGCAATTCACAAGGAGACAGTGGAATAGCTTCTCTTCATAACTATCTATCTATAACCGTCAGCCAGCCAACTATGTGATCCTATCAACCAAAAACTTTTAGGTGCTTCGTAATATCAAATGGTCCAAATCCACCAAGATGTCCAACACTACATGGGAACAGAGTCTAAAAAGATGCACATGGAATAATTTTGTACATCCTTCACCTTTATTGTTACATGAGAAAAAACAAAACATATTGCAGGGAACTTTTCTTCCCTCACCCCCACTACTTTTCAAATCTCAATCTTCTAACATGAGACTCTCACCAGAGTCGTAAACCTTCCATGGCTCAATTTCATGACAAGTTCCCAAAATGAGTAGCACCCCTCTAAATAAATGTAGCCCAACGTATGATGAGCTCTTACACACTTTTTTCATAATTTTTCTGATAAGCACATATAATATCCAGTTTTTACAGTGTACACAATATCATGAACTGTATGGAGAAAAGGTAAATTTGAAGCTAAAAATGAGCAGGAATCCTCAAGATAAAGGTAGTTGAAATTTACACCCTCCACAGGGCCCTGGTTCATTTGCTGCTATATTACCCACAAGGAGCTATAAACTACATATTTGCTTCTGTCCGCCTCTCTCACATGGCCATTTTCTTGCTAAATTCTAACCTAATTTAACAGTCACTTAAAATGTAGCTTTAAGTTCTGAGGATTTCTACCAAATACCACTAAAGAAAATTAATTCCGGGGGGGGGGGGGGGTGTAATAGAAGGCAAAAGGAAGGAAACGAGAACACTGATGGAATTGATGGACAGCATTAAAATAAAAAAATCTATTGCCAAATTACATTTGTAATGTCTCTACATGTTTGGCTGAAGAGGGCAAATTGAGCGGCCTGATGGGTAAAATTAATGATTCAAAGGACACAATTATGTTACTTGTACACTTCCTTTGTGCAAAATCTTCCACATCAGTTCTATCAACTATGAAAGCATAGAAAACTGACACGGTTATTTTTATTTTGAAATGTATATCTGTCTCTCACTAAGGTACCTGAGCACCTTATATCACTTTAATAAGAGACTTACCAAAGCTATGCAGCTTTTTCTATAGAACAGTGGTTCCCAACCAGGGCTCTGGAGCCCCCTGGGGGGCCATGAGCAGGTTTCAGGGGGGCCATCAAGTAGGGCCTGCATTAGACTTGCTGGGGCTGAAGCCCAGGGCTCTGAGCCCCGCCACCTGTGGCTGAAGCTGAAGCCTGAGCAATGTACCTTTGCAGGGGTCCCTGTGGCATGGGGTCCCAGGCAATTGCCTGGCTTGCTATCCCTTAACGCTGGCCCTGGCTTTTATATGCAGAAAACCAGTTGTTATAGCACAGGTGGGCCGTGGAGTTTTTATAGCGTGTTGGCGGGGCAGGGGGCTTCAGAAAGAAAAAGGTTGTAAACATCTGCTGTAGAACTCTCAATCGGTATGTCTTTCAGTGGCACAGCAGAGGAGTCCAGAAACAACTATAAAGACCAATTTCTACTAGTAAATAGACCACATACAAAAACAAGTTATTTCTTCCCATTGTTGATGAGATGGAGAATTTTCTATTACTTCATTTAATCCAATTTGACACAGGAAGATTACATAGATTATTTTGTCTTTAATACTGCAACATCCCTTCCCACCAGTATGGTTCAAGAAATTTAGGCAGGTTACTTGGAACAAGCTCAAACCAGGAAGAGTGCAGCCATCTGCCTAACCATTTTTTTTTTTTTTAAAAGAGTATTGAGATCTCTGGAACAAGAAGCATTAGATCACATTTCACTGCCAGTAACAATATTCATGCCAGCAAATCCCAACTTTTGGCATCAAAAAACTTTACTTTCCACCCTTACAAACCAATTCCTGAGGATAACTATTCAAATTAGGAAACTTAAGAAAACTATTCAGATCATTACTACTAGTAATAGTAAATATTTACATTATGGTAGCAACCAAAAAGCTTGAGGTCCCATTGTCCTGTGTGCTGTACTAACACAGAAAAACAATCCTTGCTCCCACAAAGGGAAGATACTTAGCAGTTGCCCATTTCATCCTTTCATTTCCCACTCTCTTTAGTCACACATTTAAGAATGCATTAATTACCAAACTCAGCAATAAAGTAAAAGAACAATGTATATGTGGCAAAATATGAAAGTATAGTTTAAAAAAATCAATTTTAATACATTAGGTACATTAAATCAAATTGGGTTGTCAATAGTAGCATCAATTTACAATGAATGCAGTCCTAGAATTCAATTCTCTCAACGTACTTTTGTTAAATACAAGAAAATTTTGGAACTATCAACTCTCCAAGCGAATTAAAAGGGTTAAAAAAAAATGTCAGCTGAAGTGTTTACTTGGCATCTCATTTTCTAAGTTCAATAGTCAAACCAGACAAAAATACGATAATCTTTTTGGTAATACACAAGAACCCTGTGTTAATTTTTACACAGTTTCTTTACAGAGCTGATCAAAATCAGATTTTGGGAGGAGAATTTACTAGACTGATCTACAATGCGGAAAGCCCTATTTAAAAAAAAAACAGACTAAGTCATGAACATTCATGCACTTGCATTAAACAAGGTTATTTTCCCAGAAGTATGAGATACCAAAGAGAAATGTCAATTTTAGAATAAACTTTAAGTTTGCATTGTGTGCCACTTCACGAATATCGACATCACTTTCTTCCTCTCAATCTCTGCAATAAGGTGAGATGAAAGTCTTTAAAGACAGCTTAAAATACAGAACAGCACAGTTCGGCAGTGAAAATTTAGTTCTCTGGTATAAGCAGAGAGATAAATAAATCAGGGTTGTGATAGTGGGAATGCCTCATTTCTCCCGTTCCCTATTCCTCTGAAGTCTCCAGATAAAGAATCCTGCAGGGGAATCATGTCTGTAACTTTCCCATCATACATTCCATACATTAACGGAAAAGTCATGGCTGAGTTAGATTATCTTTTCAGATAAGAGAAATCTTGGGATTTTTAATTGCACTCAGCCATGACCTCCTTAAATCCATCTAAGATCTCTTCATTTGTTTCGGGGATGGGGGAACTCCGACTGAACTCAGAGTGCTATCTCATCCCATTGCCTCGCCAGCAGTAAGTCAAGACAATGGCTTGACTTGCCTCCCCTTCAAAAGTCACAGCCACAAACTGTTCAATCTCATCGTTTGCCTGTTAATCTTTTGCTGCTGTCTGTAGTGTGTAAGCAGCAGCATAAAACAGATACAAACTTGTCTAAGCAGGGAATAAGATGCAGGCTCGTCTAAAAGGGGAATCTCGAGCAGCAGAGGGGATATTTTATCTCTATTTGGCACTGGTGCGACTGCTGCTGGAATAGTGTATGCTTTTCTGGTACCCATAGTTCAAGGAGGATGCAGATAAATTGGAGAAGGTTCAGAGAATAGCCATGAGAATGATTAAAAGATTGGAAAACATGCCTTACTGTGATAGACTCAAGGAGCTCAACCTATTTAGAGTAACAAAAAGAAGGTTAAGGGGTGATTTGATTACAGTCTGTAAGTATCTACATGGTGACTATATATTTAATAATGGGTTCTTCAATCTAGCGGAGAAAGGTAAAACATAATCCAATGGTTAGAAGTTGAAGCTAGATAAATTCAGACTGGAAATAAGGCACACATTTTTAACAGTGAGCGTAAATAACCACTGAAACAATTTACCAAGGGTTGTGGTGAATTCTCCATCTCTGACAATTTTTAAATCAAGATTGGGTATTTTTCTAAGAGATATACTCTAGGAATTATTTTGGGAAAGTTCAATGGACAGCGTTATTTAGGAAGTCAGAACTAGATGATCAAAATGGTCTCTTCTAGCATTGGAATATATGAATCTATATGCAGAGGACCAAAGAGGCACAAGAATGATCTTGAGGATGTAATGGTGATGAAGAGGCAGACAAAATAAAAATTAGACTTGGAGAGGAAGGAGCAGACAAAATATGAGGAAAGCCACAACAGCTATCACAAATTAGCAATGGGACCAAGATGATTTGCTTGCTCGCTAGAGTAGCAGGGCCAGGGAGCACGTGGAAAATAGTGAATTTTAGCCTATGGGAGTGTGCACCTTGCATTACTCTCGAGTGATGCCCCACAAGCTAGCTGAAAAAGCTGTGTTGACAGGCTCCAGGAGAAGCCAAATATGGTACTCCATCAGCTAAAGGAATGGTCACCATGATATGGGAACTTAGGAGTGGAGGAGGAGGAAGGAAAACATTGCATTTCCTCTGCCAAAAGGACTTTTCTTTTTGTGGGGAGATCTTCAAAAACAGATGTGAGAGAAACAGCCAGGTGGGAAGAACAAAATTCAAAAAGGCAGGAGGATATGTGCAAGCACACCTCTGAAGGGGAGAAAAGAAAATAAACAACGTATTTAATATTTAGGAGGAAGATTTAGTTTACCACCTCATCTCTTAAAAAGTTAGTGTCCTCCATTAGAAAGCACAACAAAAATTAAATTACACTTATGCTGATGTTACAAATTCATGTCATCCCTTCAGCTCACGTCATCCAGTTGCTTAAGGCATCAAGATTTATGCATTTACATTTTAAAAAGGAAAGAAATATAATGTTTCTAAATTAGTGGAAAGAAACTAGTAAGGGCAGGGACATTGAGAGGAATTGTACTTTGTTATTGCAGAAGTTGAAATTTTGTCAAAAAGTTGTTCATACATTTGTAATGCCTTTCTTGGAAATATAAATAGAAAAATATTTATATATGTTTGCTTACCTGATGCTGAATTCATTATGTTCTGTTGCACTGGAGGACTGGTGGGGGCTGTAACATTCATCTGTGAAAGTATCGCCTTCCTAGGGTCTTGCCATGTTGTTGTTTGATCAATGTGACTGAGACAAAACAAAACAGAGTTAGACAGAGTCTCACGTATTCACAACAATGCTGTGCTAGAGTAGACAAAGTCTAAAACAGAGATTAGAAAACCCACACAGCAAAAGCATAATTCAAAACTATTAGCAAAAAACCTTATTCAGTCAGTTTTCCATAGGCCAGATTCTGAAACCTTTACTCTAGTAAGTAGCACTTTCTCCAGAAAGAGTCTCATTGATCCCACTGGGAACAATGGTGGTGAAAAGGGTATAAGAAACTGGCCCCTTGTGTTTTAAAGTATCTGTTCACAATCTCTTTTACCCTTCTACTTTATTACTTCTCATGTTTAGATGAGACTACAAAATCTTTCAAAACAAAAACAATTATGCCTATAATCTCATGCAGAATCAAGTAATTTAGTATAGTGTTAATTCCCCAAGCATTGACTATTAATCAGCTAATCAGTAAATCATTAGAGACTGACCAGACAGTACAGTCTATCAGAGTATTAAGTAATATGAGGGCTTCCCAATTTTTTTCTTTACGTGGACCATATTTTGAAATAGATTGTCTTAAGGACCACTTTCCTGCCCATTGACAACTAAATAGCCTCACTGTGGCAACCACAGCAATTGTATACTTGGAAAAGTAAAATAAAAAACAAAACAAAAATGTTTAGCTGCTTTTCAGTCTATTGGGGAAAACAGTAAGGAATGAACCACAACTATGTGATGAGATGGCTTTCTGCAGACCACCAGCACGTGTTCTGCAGACAACTAGAGTTCCACAAAACGCTGTGGGAACCACTGATTTCAAGGTAACTTGCTCAAAAGCTGGGGATGGCGTAGCCATCATTCACACAAAAATTGAAGCCATATCAAGTTTACCACCAGCAACTTCATTGTCATGTTAATAAATATTTATAATATGAAAGAGAAGGCTATTTAGGGAGTGGGATAAATAACCACATTTCTCTCCATATCACATCCATTAGGATTGCTCTGAAAGTGCACATAAAAATATTAAACTCAGATATGCACCAATCTTTTCTATAGCAAATACAGTAACTCCCCACTTAACATCCTCTCACTTAATGTTGTTTCCATCTTAAGTCCCTGCTCAATTACAGAACATGCTCCATTTAAAGTTGTGCAATGTTTTGCTATAACATCGCTTGGGTGCCTGCTTTGTCCATAGCTGGAAGCCCCCTTATCAGCTCCCCTACGCCCACCCACACACAGCGCCTCCCGCCTGCCAGCAGACCCCACAGATCAGAGCCTTCCCCCTCCTCCCTCTGCCTCCTGCCCATGGCAATCAGCTGGCTTGTGGTGTTCAGGAGGGAGGGGAAAGGAGCGAGGACTTGGCGCGTAGGCTCCCCCACCCTCCCCTGCCTCTTGAATACTGCAAACCAGCTGATTGCCATGGGCAGGAGGCAGGGGAGGGAGGCTGCGCGCCAAGTCCTCGC
Organism: Lepidochelys olivacea; assembly: GCF_965140295.1. Classification (NCBI taxonomy): domain Eukaryota; kingdom Metazoa; phylum Chordata; order Testudines; family Cheloniidae; genus Lepidochelys; species Lepidochelys olivacea. The sequence goes on along the minus strand of NC_140411.1, from coordinate 34,294,753 downwards.
TCCTCCCCCCTCCCTCCTACCACCTGAACGCTGCAGGCCAGCTGATTGCTGCAGGCAGGAGGCAGGGGAGGGAGGGGGGAGGAGCAAGGATGCAGTATGCAGAGTAAAAGGGGAGAAGAAGAGGAGGGTTGGGGGGGGGGAGGGGTGGACTGGGCAGGCCGAGGGTTAAGCCCCCCCCAGTTGCTTGCAGAGTAGGGGAAGCTGCTGCTGCACAACGTGCTTCTCCTAGCTTACAACACCTTCAGCCTCCTTGCCTGCCTCATTGTCTCCAGTGCCAGGGGGGCTGTACCCTGTGTGGGGTAAGGTGGTTGCACCTCCCAACTATAGTACTGTACTATATGGCAAAAAAAATTTTCCCTGGAACCTAACCCCCCCCCCATTTACATTCATTCTTATGGGGAAATTGGATTCACTTAACATTGTTTCACTTAAAGTCTCATTTTTCGGGCACAAAACTACAACGTTAAAGTGAGGAGTTACTGTATTGTTACTATGCAGTGTTCAACCAATCACCTAATTTGATATCAGGAATGATTTTCCACACTGTTGGTGTTTTGGCTTTCTTTGGGACATATGGGCATGTCCAATATAACCCGTTTCTAATACGGAAGTACTAAATTTAATACTGAAATCTAAACTGGCCAGGGATATCCAGATTTAAAGCAGACATTCCATCCATACATCATCCTGTCATGTCTAAGTTCCAATGTGCTTGGTATGCAAGATCATGCACGGATATGAACATATACAATGCGTATGTCATACATAAAGGAACAAATTAATGATGGGAGTGTCAGCCTTCACTGTGAATTATCCATTTGTGTGTCAGTGTTGCTGCTGTGTTTGCACACTAAGCCACATAGTAAAAATCCTTATTTACTTTTCCTTACAGGCACCCCTGTGTTTTTGGAATAGCCTCCACTTCTGTTCCAGATCCTGGTTTCTACCGGCCACAGATTATTAGTTATACACTTGAGCAAAGCATGGAAAGTATTATTTTCACTCGTTTATTATTCAACATTGCTCTACAAAGGAATTTAGCTAGACCAAATTGGATCACAGAAGAACCACCCACCAAAATTTAACAGTTTCTCATATAATGATATCAACAAAGTAGTTTAAAGTTTTTTAATATAATATTTGGTTAATATTTTAAAGTGCTATACACTATTTTAGTAATTAGATAATAGACATATTGTTTAGAGCTGATCATATTAATCTAAACTGGTGGTCTAATTTGAAAAATGGAGATTACTTATCTGGAACTGGAGGTTCTTTAAGATGTGTAGTCCCTATCTGTATTCCATATGTGGATACACATGTGCACCATGCACCTGAGGTCGGATATTTCTAGCAAGTAGTGTTTGTTGGTCCACATACACACTGTTCTCCTCATCCTCTGAGCCAAACGTATAAGGGGCAGTGCAGATAGATGCCTTTCTAGTTCCTTCTTACCCTGAATCCAGTCATGATCCGCAACAGAGAGGAAGGAGAGTGGATAGTGAAACACACACAGGGACCACACATCTCGAAAAACTTCCAGTTACAGATAAGTAACCTCAATTTCTTCTGTGAGTGCTGGTCCCTATGTGTATTTCACACATGGGTAACTGTTAAGCAGTCATCAAACAAGGGGAGGGGGTGAGGATGCAGTTGGTATAGATGTCTAATACTCCTGTCCCCACAGCTGAATCTGCAGAAGAGGTCTGGACTATTGTCTAATGTTTGGTGAAAGTAAAAACGATGGAGCTCCAGGTAGCCATCCTACATATGTCCTAGCTAGGTCTCGAAGAGAAGCTGCAGAAGAAGATGTTTTGCTCTAATGGAGTGGGCGCTCCGGGAGAGGAATATGAGTCAGATGATAACAATACAAGGATGAGCTAGAGAGCCACTTAGAAAGTCTCTGAGCAGGTAACGCTTGTCCTTTAGGTTGATCCCTAAAGAAACAAAATAGTCTAGGTGTTCTCCGAATTGATTTGTTCCATGCAGGTTGAACCCCAAAGCCTATTGGATACAGAGAGAGTAAACTAGTATCTCCTCATTGGAAGCATGAGGTTTTGGAAAGAATACTGGTATGTGAATAGGTTCATTGATATGAAACTCAGAAATTATCTAAGGGATGAATTTTGGGTGGAAATGAAGGGAAACCTTCTCTTTATGAAATACGGTGTATGATGGGTCTGCCATAAGCGTCTCCAGTTCACTCACTCTTCTGGCAGATGTGATGGTGACTAAGGAGGCAACTTTCATAGAGAGATAGGACATTAAGCAGGTGGTGAGTGGGTCAAAAGGCAGTCTGGTAAGTACTGCAAGAACAAGATTAAGATCCCACTAAGTTGTTCATTTTGCCACTGGTGGCAATGTCCTAATGAGGCCCCTCAGAAATCTGGTTGTAGTGGGATGAGTGAAAACAGTATAATCTTCAAATGAAGGATGGAAGGTACTGATTGCTGAAAGATGGACCTGCACCGAGAGAATGGAAAGACCTGATATCTGGAGAGTGAGTAGATAGTCTGGATTAACAGGAATTCCTGTGAATTCAGGGGATATGGTTCTGCTGTATACAGGTGGAGAAATGTCTCCCTTTGCCCAGATAGCATTTTCTGATGGAGTCCTTTCTACTTTGCTTGAGAATACATTGAACAAACTCTGAACATGAATGTTCCAGGTCTGACACCCATCGAAATATGGAGGTGGAGCCGTGAGATGAAAAGAGCTTGGGTTGAGGTATCTGACCCCTCACTGGCATGACATTCATAGAAGATCTGAAAATCAAAACTGCCTGGGCCAGTTGGGCGTGATAAGAATGAACCAAGCTCTACTATGGTGAATCTTTTGTAGGACCTGTGATATCACTGGGATAGGAAGAAAGGCATACCTGAGGTAGTTCATCTAGACGGGTGTTACACTAGAGCCTTGGCCCAGAGCTGCTCTTGAGCAGTACAGAGGAAACTTTTTGTCTGTCTGGGAGGCAAACGGGTACAAGAATAGGTGAGGATCTTGTTTACGACACAACAACATAGCTCCCATTCGTGGTCTGTGGAGAAGTATATGCCGAGATGGTCTGCCAGAGTTCTGTACACCTAGAAGGTATATATGTTGCTTCAGAGAGAAAAAGGGATCCTGCTCCACCTGGTTTATGTAGAAAACAGCTGTCATGTTGTCTGACATTATCTGAATATGGTGGGACCAAATGAGTGGAAGGAATGCATTGCAGGCTAGACGTACCACTCTCTAGTAGGCGGATATGCATCCTGGCATCCTAAGAGACCAAGTGCCTTGTGCAATGTGTTTATCCATGTGGGCTCCCCTAACTATGAGAGATGCATCTGTGATAATGGTCACATCAGGTGTGGGTGTAAGGAAAGGGTCTCCCACACACTCACTTGGCTCTATCCTCCAAACTACAGAAGCCATGACCTTTGTGGGAATTGTTACCCTAGTATTCATACACAGACCACAGCTAGGCCTGTAGGTAATGGAAGTGGAGCCTGGCAAACGGTGTTACATAAATACATGAGGCCATGTGGCCTTGTAGGGAAAGGCAGACCTTGACTGTGGTCTGAAGGTGAGTTGTCTTACCAACTTGTTCACAACTAAGACTTGATCTACACTACATACTTAGTTTGATATAACTATAAAGTTTATGGTCTTTGTGAGAATCAAAGTGGAATTTTCCATATTGACCAAGGAAGGTAGCAGACAAATTAGGAATAGGGTAGACAACTGAACTTTTCTGCTGGATCTACCCATCAGAAGCCAGTTGCCAAGCTCATCTGGGCTGCCACCACTGAAGTCCTTTGTGAAGTCCCTGGATTCTGTAGTTAGACTGAATGGGAGCACTCTGAATTGGTATTGGATCTTGTCTTACCAAGAATCTGAGGAACCTATTGTGGGATGAGAGAATGCACACATGAAAGAAGGCATCTTTCATAACAAGAGCCACAAACCATGTGCCCTCCTTGAGAAAAGGCATTATTAATGCCAATGTGACCATGAGAAATTCTGGATTTTCAAACAAAGATGATGAGTGGTCATAGATCGAGAATTGGTTTCCAACCTCTGATTTTGTTGGGGGAAAAAGAAATATGGGAAATAGAACCCTTTCCCTTGATGTTGAGGTGGCCTGTGCTCTATAGCCCCTCGCTGAAGAAGAGACTCCACCTCCTGATGGAGGTCCTCTGAATAAGAGTGGTCCCTAAAAAGGGGGTTTGTGATGGGGAGGAGACACAAACTTGATTGTGTAGCTGGAGTGAATAATCCTTAGCATCCACTTGTCCAACCTTACTGCCCTCCAGTTGTGAGTAAAGTGGGTGAGGTGGCCAACACAGGTTTGGGGGGCAGTGAAGGATGGCATTAATAGAGGAATATGGCTCTTGAGCATCCCATCAAAAGGAACACCTGGATGGTGGGTGGGCTTGCGTGGCAGCAGTTGAAGTGGAAGAAGTCACAAATCTGGGTTTTTGTACCCTCTTGCACTTACGTGACAGTTCATAAGAACACAGGTGATAAAAGTGTTGAGGAGGTGGTCTAGGCTTATAAACCTGCTTATGGTGCCCTCTCTCTGAAGCCAGGGTATAAATACCCAGGGAGAGTAGGGTTGTCCTAGAGTCCTTATGTGGGTGTAGTGACTCACCTGTCTCTTCAATGAAGAGATTAGACTCATCAATGGGCAAGTCCTCACTGGTATTCTGAACTTCCCTAGGTAACCCCAAAGAGTGAAGCCAGGTCTCTCGCCTCATGACTATAGCCATGGCAATCACTCTGGATGCAGTGTCAGCTGCATACACCACCATTTGGAGAAAAAATTTGCTTTCAAGAATGAAGGCTTGGAATTGAGCCCCGTCCTCCAGTGGAAGTTTGCCTTTGAATTCCAGAAATACGGATTAATTTGTGAATTCATATTTTGCTAACAGGGCCTGGTAGTTAGCAATTCTGAATTGAAGGCTGATCAGTGAAGATGCCTTGATTTTCTGGGGAGGAAGGTATTTAGCACCCTTATCTGACAGAGTTGCCTTGGTCTGACGCCACCTGGATCTTTCTGTGACTGCCTGCTCCACCAAGGAATTGGGCACTGGGTGGGTAAATAAGAACTTTGCCCTTTCAGCTGGAATAAAATAATGTTTTTAGCCCCTTTCAGGGCACAGGAGGCTGGGGCATGGAATACTGCCCTGGCAGATTCCATTAATGGCCTCGTTTACTGGGAGGGCCACCATGCTACGGCCAGAGGTTTTTAAGGTGTCTGGGAGTCTATGTTACATGTCACTGACCTGTTCAAGAGGGATCCTGAGCTTCATTGCCACCCTCTACAAGAGCTCCTAGTATTGCCTGCGGTCATCAGGCAGAGACAGGCATGACAGAGCGACTACCTGATCTGGTGCTGAGGATGACACACCTCTTGGAACTGTCCAGCGGAGCCAACTCAATTTCCTCCTCTGTGTACTTTGATGGGCTGGGCACTACTGATCAGGGAAGAGGGATGGTGTGATTCTCATTCAGATCCAGGGCATCTAGTATATGGATCTATGAGCCCTAGCAGGGCCAGTATGAAGCGTTGACTGGTTGAGGAGGACCCCAAGGTTTTGGACACCAACAGTCCCTGGGTAGCCATTTCTGGGAGGAAGGCAGCTCCAAGACTGAGGAATTTGTATCCAGACTGGACTCTCTCAAAGGGGTGAAGATTCTCCAGAACATCAGACTCATCTTATGAAAAGGTAGGTTCAAATTCTACCTATAGTACCGGTGGAAGCATGCTCCGGTCTGTGGATGGGGTACGAGAGAGGCCATCTCTCTTTGAGGTGTTGTCAGGAGGAGGAACGGACCTGAAAGAACAGGAGATTGTAGGTAGGGTAAGACAAAAATATGCTCTGGTGAGTTTGAGGAGACAAGGAGGTTAGACCAATGGATACAGCATATCTAAGAAGACAGCTCTTGGCATATCCTTTCTGAAGTATGTTGGTGCCATCGAATGGAAGTCCAACATAGAACTTCCAACCAGAGACTGTGTGCGCCCATCTGTTAGCCTGTGAATTGGAGCCGGAGCCAGAGCCAGAACCAACAGATCCTTCTTCCTTTGCAACTTCTCTTCTCTATGCGAAGATTTATGAGAACCGGGGTCTTTAGGAGGGCATGCAAGGACTTGTGCAACTTGGACTGAGGCAGACAGGGATTCTTTTTCTTAGAGCAGATCTAATGGGAATGCTTATGTTTATCCTCATGTCCCCTACTTTCGTGAGAGAGTTTCTTAGGCTTAATGTTTTTGGCCTCTGCGCCAGGGGTCATGCATAGACAGGTGCTGCTTGCTGTCTAAGGCTGAGGCTGCTGTATAGGGGAATCTCCCAGGCCTGGATCCAACTGAGGTCTCATTGACTTCTCCATGAAATGTTTCTGCAGATGGAGCTCTCATCTCTTGTGGGTTTGGGGAGGGAATAAGTGACAACTTGGCAGTGATCTGAGCCTCCCCAAAGCAGTAAAGGCAGCGCTGGTGTTTTCTCACTGATGGAGAAGGAGCAGATACAGCAGATACAGTTCCTGAACCTCTCAACTCTGGGCATGGCCTTTCTCTGTGGGGAAAACTCCCTGAGGTGGGGAGAACTACACTAACTATAAACATTAAAAGACTAAATACCAAAACTATGCACAAACACATATATTTATAGATTAGACGTTAGATGAAAATAGTTTTGGACACAGAGGATTGTGACTCAGACCATACCACGGTAAGAAGGAAATAGAAACACATTGGTCTTCACTTCCCCTTATACCCTCGATTCAGAGCACGAGGAGAAAACTGTACATTTGCAAATCAACAGACACTATTTCCTAGAAATCTCTGATCTCAGGTGTAAGGTGCACATGTGTACCCATGTGTGGAATACACATAGGGACCAGTACTCGAAGAAGAATTTGCAATTATTCTGACTGTCACTACAACTGTGTACAATAAGTGCTCCTAACCTTAATACTTCAAAACAGGATATATTCCTTCTCCCTGGGAGCTTGCACCAACATTGTGTGTATAAACTATAGCCCAATTTTGCATAACCTAGCCAATCATTTCTTCTTTTTAGTTCCTTTTTATTGTATTACTATGGTGCCTAGAAGCCCTAGTCATGGACCAGGACATCATTTTGTTAAGTGCTGTACAGACAAAACAAAAAAGACAATCCTTGCCTTTTAGAGCTTACACCTTCACGGGACTATGCAGAGACTTACTAAAAATTCTATGAAGTCAATTTACTGAGACTAAAGAAAACAGATTAGACTGCACTAAGTAATTCAAGTAAAAAGTTTTAAGAAGTCAATTTTAAGTTTTGTCTTTAGGATAGAAAGCATACTTTTAAATAATTGTGAAGAAACAGATACCAAATACAAATCAATCACAACCTCAAAGGTGTGTTAGGATTTGGAGTGTCTATTCATAAGGATTTAATTTGAGTTCTTAATTGTTAAATGGACTGTTTTGTTAATATTAAATGTGTAATATTGTAAAGTGACCTTGGGTACTTCCTTTCATTTAAAGAAATGCATTCTTTTTTGTATTTTTAATAGTTGTATAGGCACCTAGACATTTAGTAAATCTAAATATATAAATGAAGATGGTTCCACATGCTGAACCAAGATATTTTGATATTCCCAAAGAGCATAAATATTTATTCATCCTAAATTTAGCTCTTAGAACAATATAGATAGCATTCCATAGCTACACATCCTGATTAAATTGAAAACATGATTTTTCCAGTAGCTGTACCAAAGATATTGAAAAAACACTCAACAGGAAACTAAAGGAAAAAAAGGAACACTCAATTCTAGGCCAGAACTCACTGACCTATTGAACTTTAAAATAGTTATAAAAATAGTGGTGAATGTCATTTTCAGTGAAAAATATTAATTCATATTAATGTAAATCCCCACTCTGCCACCAGGAAAGGCACGTTATCAACTCTTCCCACCAATAGGAAAAAATCCACAAGTATTGCAGGGCCAATTAAAATAGCATCACTGTGAAACAGCAACTAATTTCATGCAAGGATGTCTAAAGTTGTGCTGACAACCAACAAAGCTAGTACACAAGCTATCAGAAGTTCAGCTCCATTAGGAAACAGACAGGGAAATATCCATGTTTATCAAATGCAGTAAGACATAATAAGCCAAAAGGTTTTTAACCATTGTTTATATAAATAGGGTATTACATTCAATACAGAATAAACAGATTGCAGCCCCTGTCAAAAATACTTTCAATAGCTAGGACTAAGCAATTTTTCTTATTTGGAAAGCTGCTCTTATTGCCAATTAATTTGGAACAGCAATGAAATCAGGTAAAGATAACATAGATGTAAAAAATGTTGCTCCGTAATTTTTCATCAAAACAATGTGTTTAAATCACAGTACCAGCATGTGCCACCACCCTTTCCATTTCTAATTTGTCAAGTACGCTTACTCAGAATTCCACAAAGAATCACCAAACTCAAGATTACACATTTGATTATTGCAGTTTATCTAAAATTAACGTTTTGTGTGTGTGTGTGTGTGTGTGTGTGAGTGAGAGAGATTTATATATATATATAAATAAAATGTATATTTATGTGAGGGCCAGATTTGATGGTCTATAATATAGTGAATCAAAACTGCAAAATGACTTGCTCAAACAAAAGAAGATATCAGTAGCCTTCTCAAAACAAAAGTGCACATGAGAGGTGGGGGGGGGGGGAAGAAGATGGTTTTACAGGAGTGTTAGTTTAGAAAGGTAACTACTTCACTTAGTAAGTTTATCATCTCTACAGAGGCAACAGTGAAGTATTCGCCTTGGAACGTTATGCATAAAAAAAGTCACATAAGTCTGCCAGTCCCGGCTCCCACTTCAACCTAATCTAAAAATGTAAGGAACATAAAAATACCACTTCCTTGGGAAGTTATGAAGTGAAGATAAACCCATACAAGACTACTATTCTGAAAACCTTCAGCTATGAATCCCCATAAGATCCCCAAATTTATGGAAATATATAATATATAAAATGTTACTGGTCTTTAAAAGAGAACTTAAAAAAATAACCAACTAATAAAAAAAAAACAGGTAGAAGTGAAAAATTCCTAAATTATGAAAAAAAGCAAAAATCTGCGATGACAATAAAATGTGTTCCAATAATAAATTTAAAGACTGTAATAGATACATGTCGACTTTTTAAAATCAACTGGTCCATCTAATTTTATGCATCAAGTACATAGCTACTTCTGATAGTGGTCAGATCTATGAAAACAATATGTTGCCAGATGGGAAAGAGTTTTTCCTTTCACTTTGAACAACAGTGTAGAGAAAGCTCTGCAAGAACATAGTATCCAATGTTTGAATTTGTTCACAGAGCTCTGGCACCAACATTACATTATTATTTCCTCCTTAAATGAACTGATTTTACAAAATAGCTCATTTATGCACTTGACACCAGGGCCAACTGTCACAGTCCCTACACTTAATTCATAAATCTCTTATAATATCTCAGCCAGCTACTGATGCAGCACAAACACCAACTACAGACAGGTTCATGTATGTCTTAAACATCTACAGAAACAATGAAAAAGACAAATGAATCATCATGCTCCCTAAGAAGGCTATATTAAACATAGTACAGGACATAAGCTAGAGCTCAAAAGACTATCAATACTTGAGCTAAAGAGTCCAATCTTTGTATCAAATGCATAGAACAAACATCAGGCTTTTAACAGAGATGGGTAGGCAATCTTAGAACACGATCAATTACAACACTTCCAGAATATTAAGGAAAGTAAACATGTCAGCAGCAATGAATGCCCTAAATCCAACATCTAGCCAGACAAGATGAGTGAAGAAGGCCACATATCTAGGTTATGTATATATGTAATGTCTAGGAGGGGTAAGTCTCTGCTGATTCCTTCAAATATTGGCCAAGTTTATGATGAAACCAATTAAAGCATTTCAATTTTGGAAGTTATGCTTAACCCAAATGTTATCTGCATGTAACAAGAGTATTTGTTAGCAGCGCATATGTCAACTCTGACGTCAAGAAGGGACATTTCCAAAATTCCAAGTAATGCAAAATTCAAATGGCATTTTTTAGAAGTCACATCACAATAAAAGTGAGTCTGAAGTTGTTGAGTTTTATTTTAAATTTAATCTGACATCAAGAGAGATTGGGAATGGCCACACTCCTGAAGACCCAGCCAACCAATCTGGGATGGTTTCAAATTACATTTTAAAAATTGATTCTCAGTTTCCTCCTCTATGGTCTCCAACCCCAACTGTGAAAAAAGCTGCCCTTGCTCCCAGGAAGATGAATATAAGGAATCTCACTGCACTTTCTGGGCCTATAGAAATAAGAGCAACACTTGAAAGGTTCACTCTTGAGATAATCCATAAGTGGGTTCCTTGAACTTTATGGATGCGCCCTAAGCCCTGCTTGGGGGAAGGGAAGGGAAGGGAAAGCCTAGCCTTCACACAGCACAGCTATTTGGTCTCACTGAATCAGCAAGAAGTGGTTACATAAGGGTTAACTCAGAACTTGTTAAAGGGGACAAGGGAAACGGTCAGAAATAAGGAGTGGAGCTACCGAGCTCCTTGCTGCCAACTCTCCTGCTTGTTCCTCCTTCTCTTGGGTGCTCTCCCTCTCGTCCCTCCAGGGCTGGCTATTTGGAGGAGAGTGAGAAAGCAGTGGGGCATGGCTGGCCCATAGTATGAGCAATGTCCAGTCACCCCAGGCAATTCTGTGCCCTTCCCTGATACCTCAGAGGCAACCAGAGGAGTAGAGAGGTTGTTCCAGCAAGAGAGGCCTGCCAGACATGCTATACTGGGAGTTGCTGTGGTCAGCTACCTCTGAATCAGAAGAGGGTTTTCTAACAATCCTGCTGCAGACTCCCCGCCCCCAAGTTAAATAGCCTAATAACACTTAAAATACAATAAGCTGAATATTAAGAATAAAAAGGATCCCTTCTTGGCCGTTTTGTTTCCTTGTTACTCTAAGCAGGAGGTATGCTAGACTTCCTGAAGGTGACAGATGCCGTTCAAACCGGATGGCTAGGTTTTCAGGGGTGTGGCCAGTTCCAGCCTGCCTTGACTGACAGGTCTGGGTCTGCCTCTGAGGAGGTACAAGCAGGAGTAAGACCATTTGTAATGAATCTCATGCTTTCCCTGTGAAGAACAAAACCAGTCCATTTCCCATTGTCACCAGAATGTGCAGTAGTAATTAGAAAACATTTTTTCTTTAATTTTTAATGTATACTTCAGAAGTACAGCTTCATGTCAACCAACTAACTAACTTCTAACCACATAAAAATCCCACTGCGAAAGTCTATTTTTCTTGTTGGAGTCCCCCACCCCTTAGGCAAGGATTATCAAATGGGGAATCCCCCCCACCCTCTCTCCCCAACCTCTAAGAATGCTTTGGCCACTACACGTGTCTTCCCCGCCCCTTCCATTTTTCCAACTGTTCTTTTTTCTTTTGATTTTTATCACCTTACTTTTTTTTTGCTGATCCTTCTACCTAGTCTCCTCTCCCATAGCTTTTATTCCCTCCTAATTTGCCAGAACCCTCGATACTGCTGGGGTCAGGTGCACTTATTGTGGCCACCCAAGGCTCTGCTGAAATCCATAGAACAGAGAGAACGTCTTCCCCTGGCAGACTGCTGCTTGAGCCTGTAGCCCTATACTTGTGAGCTGCTCACACAATCCCCTCTCCACCATCCCCACTGTGGTGTCCAAAAAGGACAGAAGTTATTTACTGTGAAAAAATGTTTTTAGTTCATCTCAGCTTATTGCAGGGCTGAGAATCATGGGATGTGCTCAAAGAAGTCTTAGTATCATACACGAGTGAGTTTAGTGCCAGCATGGACACAGGAACTTGAGTCTTGTTTCACAGTCTGGCCACACTCACTTGAGCTGGGCTAACTCAAGAGGAATAGCTCAAGCGTAGATAACTTGAGTTAACTCTTCAGTGAAATCCTATGTTAAGCTATGTAGAACCAAAGGCCCTTCAAACTTCCTTAAAACAAAACACCCACACACATTCTTTTGGAAAGAAAGCTGTACAAGAAACAAAAGAACTTATTTTGTGAAAGGTAGACAGGAGATGATCAGACTTATAGTGGAAAAGTTGTTACTAGATTATCTATAGTCATGTGACTACAGATTCATGCTATTTCCCACATTACTAAAACCATTGTCTGACATTTAATTCTAACGAAAATTTTTCTGGGTGAAAATGTATTATCAAGTTAAGACAGAAGAGATGTTTCGAAGGGTTATCATATCTTAAGTTGCTTGCAACCACACTTCCCAAGACTCTTTGAATTTGCAAAGTGAATTTGCTTGTCTAATTTGACAAAAGATTCATTCAGTGTTATATACACTGTCATGCTAATTGAACAGGAAATGTAAACAACCATATTTGAGAAGAAAAGAAAGAATTATTTCCCAAACAATTAACATTTCTATATAATAAATATTCTTTATAAAATTATTTTCTGTTGGCGGACTGGAGAGATAAAGATGCAAACTGTATGCTAATTAAGAATACAGATGGGATATAACTGCTTTGTTTTTGCCTTGATTAAGCGTATATAAATTCAGAGAAACTAGGAGTTTGAGGCTTGAACAGAAAAAGCATGTAAAACAGATGTTTATAATGATTCTTAAACACATACAGAAATGTAAGTGCTCCTCCTCCTCAGAAATAACATGTCAAGTCACAACTGAACCACCTTAAAGTCAAGGTGGAACATGAGAAAAGTAGAAAAGATTCTAGTCACACAGACTAAAAAGAAGTTGCAATCCAGGAAGCCCATGCTTTCAAAGCTCATAATACTGGCTCAGAAAACAGTTTCCACCTTAAAGAAAATAAAAAAACTGCGTCCAAGTGAGGAAATAGCTAGGTTTTATCCAACAACTGAGGGTATGGTATCGCTCTCCAGGAACTGAGACACCTAGACAGACACCCGACTAAAGTACCAAAGAAAAAGAATTCATCAACCAGCACCACAAAGGTGGAAAACAGACAACACAAAGGGACAGTACACAATGAGAAGTGACATAGCACAAAACTGTGTGGTCCAGTGGCTGGGCACTCGAGGGACCAAGGTTCTATTCCAGCCTCAGCCCAGGCGTCTTGTGTGAGCTATTTGCCTATTTAGATTGTAAATACCTCAGTGTGTGTCTGTACACTGCTTAACACAATGGGCTATGATTGGGGTCTCAATGCCACACCATGTAATCATCACCTGAATGCAACAGGAGACTCAGACTTTGCAACTTCAGAGGCTGCTCATGTAGTGAGAGGCACAGTGACAATCCAACTGCAATCAGGGATCGGCTGTTACAGTATTTTTAAAGTTTGCAAAGGACACCAAAATAACTCAATGATTTTAAAATCTCCTCACCAGAGAAACTACGATCATGTAAAATGAAGCTCAGTGCTTAATTACTGTCTCATAAGTAGGAGCTGCCACAGAAGAGTATTAAAATAAATCGTCAGGTCAGGGAGAGGTGTTCACTTTTTACCCAGACCGGTTTAAGGATTTGAAGGGAAGCAGTTGTTGGTTGGGTGAGAGGATGGTGAAAGGATTACAGCATGGGTACACATCAATCACTGTACCTCCTCTAAAAGAATGGAAGTAATAGAGGTGAAAATAGGCTTTCAGAATACGGCATGAACACAAGCACATGTGAACCTGCAAGGGATGGGAGGTAAATATAAAACTGCTCCCCTACCCCGCCCTTTTAAGAAATGAGCAAAAGTAATATTGGCACAGTTAAGTTAGAACTGGAGTATGTTTTCCAAAGTTAAATTTTTATTCACACAAACTAAATAAAAACAGGATTTAAAGTATTTGTGAAAAATCATTATTCCTTTCACAAGAACTTGCAAATGTGGAGGATATCTTAATAATTAAGAAGCATAATACAACAACAACATTACATATGGAGATATAATAATGTTTTTTTACTATGAAGGCAGAGGCCAGGTGCTACCTTTGTTCAGAACTAAAGTAATATTAATACCAGAATAAAGCTCAACCCAGTCTTAACACTGGGACTATGAAAAGGAACCTAAACATGGACACCCAACTCCCACTGAAATTGCTAGGTGATTAATTCCCTTTCGCGCCTTTTGAAAATAATTTTTCTTCCTGTATCACTGTGTGACGGGCTCTTTCACTCTCAGAGGTTGCAAACTGTTTCCTTTGCTTAGATGATGCTCCCTCAGACAATTGTAACTGGGAATAAATGGGCTTCCCCTTTATTTTTGAATAAAAGATTTTCTGTATTTCAGCTACAAAGATTTTCTGTGTCCCCAGAAATATATATTTGTGTGTTCTACGTAAGGTGGAAGCACTATTTTCAGCACAGGGAAGGGAGGCAGTGACTTAGCAGTTTTGTGCACAAAAACATCCATTTGCTTCTTGCTTTACTTGTTTTTGGTTTGCTGATCAAAGGCGTTGCCAGGTTTTTCTTTACCATTACAGTCCAGGGAAAATGGCTCTCTTTGGAGAAGCCCCTTGTGAAGGTCACAAAGGGTTAGTTCTACAAGCCTTGTAGTCTGGCGTGCTGATGCGACTGGCTGACTTACCTGCCATTGTCCTGTACTTTCCCTTAACTCACTATTGGGGAGGGGTTATGGAACCTCTAATTATGAAAGAAAACTTAGTGAGGGAGGAGAGACAATCCACAAAACCAACTGACAATCCAACTCCTTTTTAATAGCGTGGGGTTCCTAAATATTTAATTTGGTTCTGGAAAGCCTCAGAAAAGTTTTCAGTTAGTTTCCAATTAAATATGCACCAATTAATTAATTTTGTTACACAAAGTTTACATAACACTTATAAAACATTACTGTTGGTTGCTTTTTCAAAAAGCTTACATTGATCTGTGTGTGTCTAGGAGGGGTACATCTTACAAAAGATAAACTGATTACCTCTTAATGGATAGATACTTTCCCCATCTCAAATGTAATAATCTGGAACCTACAGGTCACTCCTTCTTAATGAAGATTGAAGTGCAGCAGAAACAAAGATACATTTTCCACACATTCTGATTGTTCTGATTTTAGCACTTTCCTAAACCAAAAAAAAATAAGATAAGACAGGTACTAGGAAAGCACCAGTACTCTGAGTATGAATCAATACTCCATGGGCCAATTAAACTTTGGTCTAAGTGGGAAAAACTCCAATAAAATCACACACAATGCGAATTTAGCCCATTGTCTTCAAATGCAGAAAGATCCAAAATGAAGCCGTTAAAGGTGATGGCTGGAGAATATCTGCAGAGTTTACGAAGAGAGGTCTCACTCTGCAGCCAAGGTACAAAAACAACAGTATCTGAATCAGTTTCAGAGTAGCAGCTGTGTTAGTCTGTATTTGCAAAAAGAACAGGAGTACTTGCAGCACCTTAGAGGCTAACAAATTTATTAAAGCATAAGCTTTCGTGGGCTACAGCCCACTTCATCAGATGCATAGAATGGAACATATAGTAAGAGGATACATATACACACATACAGAGGGTGGAAGTTGCCATTAATTAATTAGCTTCTTACAGTTTGTATGGCAGCTTCCACCATGTGGGGGGGGGGGAGAAGAATCCAAAGACCTAATTTTCTCAAATCTATCGTAACACATAAAAGAGCACCACAGACATGTATCAAAACTGCTTCCAACAAAAGGACAGAAGCTAATACTAGCAACTTCCTGGTTTAAAGGAATCTTAGATAATACCCTGACCGTAAAGAGGATCAAATAAGAATGTAAGAATGGCCATACTAGGTCAAATCAATGGTCCATCTAGCCCAGTATCCTGTCTTCCAACAGTGGCTGGGTGCCAGATGCTTCAGAGGAAATGAACACAACAGGGCAAATTACTGATTGATCAATCCTCAGTCGTTCAGTCCCAACTTCTGGCAGTCAGAGGTTTAGAGACCCAGAGAATGAAGGAGCATCCCTGACCATCTTGGCTAACAGCCACTGATGGACCTATTCTCCATGAACTTATCTAATTCTTTTTTGAACCCAGTTATACTTTTGGTCTTCACAACATCCCTGACAACAACAACTTTCACATGCTGACTTTCCATTGTGTGAAGAAGTACTTCCTAATGTTTGTTTTAAACCTGTTGCCTATTAATTTCTCTGGGTGACCCCCTGGCTCTTGTCTTGTGAACAGATAAACAACACTTTATTCACACCATTCATGATTTTATAGACCTCTATCATAACCCCTCTCCTTAGTCATCTTGTTTCTAAGCTGAGCAGTCGCAGTCTTTCCAATCTCTACTGTCATATGGAAGTTGTTCCATGCCCCTAATCATTTTTGTGCCCTTCTCTGTACTTTTTCTAATTCTAATATATCTTTTTTTGAGATGGGGCAACCACAACTGCACGCAGTATTCAAGCTGTGGGCATACCAAGGACTTATATAGTGGCATTATGATATTTGCTGTCTTATTCTCTATCCGTTTCCTAACATTCTGTTAGCGTTTTTGACTGCTGCTGAATTTAGAGCAGATGTTTTCATGGAACTATCCACAATGACTTCAAGGTCTCTTTCTTGAGTGGTAATAGCTAATTTAGACCCCATTGTTTTGTAAGTATAGTTGGGATTATGTTTTCCAATATGTATTACTTTGCACTTATCAGCATTGAATTTCATCTGCCATTGTGTTACCCAGTCACCCAGTTTTGTGAGATACCTTTGCAATTCTTCACAGTCCTCTTTGGACCTAACTATCTTGAGTAGTTTTGTATCATCTGCTTCCTCACTGCTTATCCCTTTTTCCAGATCATTTATGAATACATTGAACAACACTGGTCCCAGTACAAATTCTTGGAAGACCCTGATGCTTACCTCTCTCCACTGTGAAAACTGACCACTTATTCCTTATCCTGTTTCTTGTCTTTTAACCAGTTACTGATCCAGAAAAGGGCCTTCCTTCTCATCCCCTAACAGCTTAAGAGTCTTTGGTGAGGGGCCTCGTCAAAGGCTTTCTGAAAGTCCAAGTACACTATATCCACTGGATCATCCCTGTGCACATTTGTTGACCCCCTTAAAGAATCCTAAGAGATTGGTGAGACATGATTTCACCTTACAAAAGCTGTGTTGACTCTTCCCCAAAAAACTGTGTTCATCTATTGTCTGATAATTCTGTTAAGAACATAAAACATAAGAATGGCCATATTGGGTCAGACCAAAGGTTCATTTAGCCAAGTATGCTGTCTTCCGACAGTGGCCAATGCCAGGTGCTTCAGAACAGAACAGGTAATCATCAAGTGATCCTTTCCCTGTTGCTTATTCCCAGCCTCTGGCAAACAGAGACTAGGGACACCATTCCTGCCCATCCTTGCTAATAGCCACTGATGGACCTATCCTCCATGAATTTATTTAGTTCTTTTTTGAACCCTGTTATAGGCTTGGCCTTCACAACATCTATAGTTTCAACCAATTTGCCTCGTGCTGAAGTTAGGCTTACTGGCCTGTAATCACCAGGATCGCCTCTGGAGCCTTTTTTATGAAAGACTATAAGAGAAAGCACAGGCCTCCCAACATCTGAGAACTTATGTTTCAAGTACCACCTCAAAATGTGGTTGTACTCTAGGGAGGGGGGACGGAGGGAAGATATAAAAAGTGGCTTTGGTGATCCATATTTATTGGCTCTTAATGACTCCATATCAGATGTTTCCAATTTACAAATTAAGCTTTTTTTTCTAAACTGTCAGCCCTACACACTCACCTTGGGTTCTGAAAGTCAAGCTGGGTTCTTTCCTTTTCACACATCACTTGTTATAAAGGTTCTAGATGCCAAATTCTGCCTTCAGTGGGTTTGCACAGGTGTAACTATTTAGAACTTAGTTATCAATTCTGTTGATGCTGAGCCCAGCTCCATGTCCCATAGCTTTGTTGGCTCTGCAGTGCTACCAGGAGTAAAAAGCAACAATAATTTGTCACTAAAATAAGCAGGTATGTCTGAATGCACACAAAGAGCAGATCTAAGGTGTAAGTGGCATTTTTTACACAGTCAGTCACTTTTAATGTGTTTAAAAAAGAATCAAATGCATATACATAAGAGAAATGCAAAGGACTCCAAGTGTCCACCTGAACTTCTGTAGCAACAAGTTTAAATTCCAAATAATAGCAATGGAACAGGCTGGAGATCTCCCAAGAATAACTACCCTGTAAACCCAGGCAGCTATAGAGTCGAAAGGACCCCTATTGTAACCTGAAGATAATTAAGAATAGCTACAAAAACTAAAAAGGTTTTAGTGCAACACCAAACTTATCTCATCTCTTTGAAGGAACACAGAGAGGCCTGTGCACTGGAACACCTGATGGACACAACATCTCTCAGCTCCCATATAAATGCCACATGTATGACTTCGGCTTTTCACAAGTCAGAGGGCAAGAGTCAAGGTCTCTACATCATTAGAAATGTTCTGCAATGGCACTAGACTACTTATCCACCCATCATACCACAATAGTATCTGAGTTTGTGGGGAGAGAGCACCAACTCAAGTGCTATAGAAGCACTGGTCCAGCTAATGTCTGAAGTTTAGGGACACTTTTTGATTTTTGGATGTTGAACTCCATGCCATCTAGAGAAAAAAATTCAAGGTCCAGGCAAAGGCAACCTTACTGCCACACTCTTGTATTCTTAAAGAGACAGACCAGATAATGGGAAGCAAAAAGGAGTGTTTTAGTTTTTAGAAGGCCCAAGAAATCTGCATTAAACAGTCACCAGCAGGTACGTCCACTTAAGAAGTCAGAAACCCCATTAAAATTTGTAGCATGTTGCGGTCTAACGAGCCTGAAGTCTTAAGATTGTCCAAGGTTTGTTAAAAAACAAAAAAACCCTCAGTTTTGTGAGTTAGGTCCTTACTATCATACCATTTAATGATGTCTAACTGAGTTGGGGACAACCACAGTGCAACTGGTCCCTGGACCTAGCTATAACACTGTACAGTAGATAGGACTTTACAGCCAGAAACTTCCCCCTTCAGTGCTTGAGTGCTTTCCAGAAACAAGGCTTTAATAAGGAAGATAAAATCCATCATTTCTAGATTAACAGAACAAAAGGGCATAGTAATTACTACACTGAATTGCCTATGTAAACTCAAGGTGTACACAAAACTAGTATTTTTATTTAACTTTTAAAATTAGAAGGATACTACCAACTTATTTTATTTTTAAATTTGACAAAGAACACTTTTTAAATAAAAAATATTGTAAGGATCTTTTCAAGCCTGGGTAAAGAGTTTCTAATTGTAATCATCAAGACAACTGAGTCCCTTCAGTACCATAACATTTTAATACCTTATTGCTTCCGATATATCCAATCGGACTGTAAATCCAGCATAGTCAAATCACTGAAACGTAGTGCACATCACTTACCACCCCACTGAACACAGTAGAGAAGGAACAGAGAAGAGACAAGAAACTTATCAGGTCAAGCCATGACACAGCTTCACCGTTTCTATCTAAGAGATATCGTTTAACTTGTAAAATATCACCTTTGCAGCCACCTCTGAGATCAGAATTAAAACCTCACTTAAGTGTTGTTGGGCACTACCCTTTGCCTTCAGTTCTAAAACAGGATATAAAATGCCCTTTTTATATTGCTATTTTTAATCTCTTACAGATAGAAATTCACCACTGAAACCAATTTACTATCCTATAAAAACTCTGAAAAGCTGGGGGGTTTTTTTTTTTAATGCCAATACCATTTGGGTCCAAAAATATAAAACCTTGCCATAATTCAGGAAGCTATCAAATTAGCTGTTCATACATACCAGGCATGAGACATACCAATGCAATTTAACTTGATTTACTAGAAACATTATAAATACAGAAATTATTAATCTAGCTGTCGAGCATTTTCAACACCAATACACATACAGACTGCCAGGTCTTTGTTTCCCACACAGAAAAAAAAATGCCTTCTAGCAAGTATGACCTGACTGCCAAAAATGGTGATGTTAATCTTTCTGAACACTCTAGATGTCTGGACTTGTACTTGCAACTGTATTAGAGGGAAATGAAATTCTAATTTATCAATTCTTTCAACTAACTAGGCTAGACAAAATGAAAAAAAAGTGATGCAATGCTAGAAATGTGATCTACGTGTATGCAAGACATTTGCTAGAGTACAATAATTTGTGAAGAGACTGGAGACTCTGTACTTGGTTGACTACGAAACCTAGTATGGGATGATAAGGAACGCTGACTTCTGAGAGGGATCACAAATTTTTTGTTCAACAAGAACTACTGGGTTTCTGTGGGGAAAAAAGGCACAGCTAAATTAGAAAACTGGAACAGTGCAAGGCTGCTGTTGAGGATGTGAAGTCTTCACTTCCAATTCAAATCTAACTTTCTTGTCATCAGAAAGATTCAGAATACTGTGATGACAGGGTTGGTTCTAAAACTCAGTGGGCTGACAGCCCAGATTTATGGCCCACTTATCAAGACTGTGTTTGTTGTGCAAGCATTATTTATAATGTCACATGCTAGGGCTTGTTCCCAAGCTAGCTAAACCTACATGCTTAATTGACTCCACAGA
Organism: Lepidochelys olivacea; assembly: GCF_965140295.1. Lineage (NCBI taxonomy): Eukaryota > Metazoa > Chordata > Testudines > Cheloniidae > Lepidochelys > Lepidochelys olivacea. The sequence continues at coordinate 34,274,192 of NC_140411.1, read as the reverse complement.
CAATGCCGCATTGTTGAAACTAATCTTTCCACAGGCTATAGTTTCTAAACCACAAATGCATGCTTTTTATATTTGTATATTTATTATAATCCATTTTTGTAACAGTCAATACAAAGTTTGAAGTCAATAACTACATTTACATGACATGGATGAGAGATTGTGATTTGTGTACCTTTTGTATTGACATTGTTTATCACTAATATTCAGGTTTGTGTGTAACCACATGCTCTTAACATGTATTTGAACTATATTTTAAAGCAGTACTTCTCAATCAGGGATACGTGGTAACCTTGGGGCTATGCAGAGGTCTTTCGGGGGTATATCTAGATATTTGCTTAGTTTTACCACAGCCTGCATAAAAAGCATTAGCGAAGTCAGTACAAACTAAAATTTCATATAGACGATGACTTATTTATACTGCTCTATATACTATACACTGAAATGTAAGTACAATACAGTAACTCCCCACTTAACATCCTCTCACTTAACGTTATTTCGACCTTACACCCCTGCTCAATTACAGAACATGCTCCATTTAAAGTTGTGCAATGCTTCGCTATAACGTCGTTTGGCTGCCTGCTTTGTCCATTAGCTCCCCTATGCCACTCCCCCCCCCGCAGAGCCTCTCGCCCGCCAGCAGACCCCATGGATTAGCGTCTTCCCCCTCCTCTGCCCGCCTCCTGCCCGAGGCAAACAACTGGCTTGTGGCGTTCAGGAGGGAGTGGGGAGGAGTGAGGACTTGGCGCACAGGCTCCCCCTCCCTCCTGAACACCACAAGCCAGCTGCTTGCCATGGAGAGGAGGCAGGGGGGAAGGCTACCCACGGAGTCCTCGCTCCTCCCCCCTTCCTCCTGTCCGTGGCAATCAGCAGGCTTGCAGAGTTCAGGGGGCAGGAGTGGGGGGAGGAACGAGGACTCAGCGTACACGAAAGCTTATGCTCAAATAAATTGGTTAGTCTCTAAGGTGCCACAAGTACTCCTTTTCTTTTTGTATTTTTGTGTCTGATTTTGTAAGCAAGCAGTTATTAAGTGAGGTGAAATTTAGGGGTATGCAAAACAAATCAGACTACTGAAAGGGGAACAGTGGTCTGGAAAGGTTGAGAGCCACTGTTTTAAAGCATGCAGGATCTCACAGGTTATTTAATGTAACAGTTCAGACTGTCAGGATAGAAGGACTCTACCAAGAAAACCAACCAGACTTTATGCTACATTCAAATCTCAATCATGTATCATGTTACATATATTATATTAGAATTTGAACAATATGAATTAAAGTAACTGCTCATTGCTAGAGGTCAAAGATAGTAGGGTGGACTTAAAAAAGCTTTTATTTATTGGGGAGGAGGAAGAAGATGAAAGAGGGATATGAACACCAGGGAGAAGACAGGAGATCTGGTCAATGAATAGTATGTTAGAAGTATATAAACACATCAAATTTACAAAAGATCCTCCATACCAACAGTAATTGACATTTTACCATAAATATTAGATGGCATTCCAATAATGTTTTTCTAAGATTTGCTGTGAGCAAACCCCAATTACATAGACTCATGCTCTTCTAAGTCTACTCTTGGTAGAAGGTTATTTCCTATCCTCCAGTCTATGACCCAGTGGCATCCACTGAATCCTCTATCTAGCCCCTCAAACTCTGAATAGGAGGGTTAACTCATCTTTCAGCAGCCCCTCCCCCATCACTTTATAGTGGGAGAACAAAGACCCTTGCATCCAAACAGCAGGGAGTAGACATGGCCTGAAAATATATTTTGATTAAAATGTCATCAGTTTTCTGAACACCAGATCAATAGCAGCAGCAAGTGCAAAAACGTGAGTCAAAACATGAACCAAATCAAACATACCTGACAGCTGGTGAATGTGTGGAGCCTCATGTTCAGACATACACTGAATAGCCCCATCTGGGGATTCGTACATCTCTGTACTTTGTACATCTCTTTATTTGGAACCATGTATGCCTTCTGATGGCATTTTACTCCTAATTATCTTTGACGTGTTAAAATAATGTGGATTTTTGTCCTTTTGCTTCTGGTTCTTGCAGTAGCCTAAATGCAACAGCAGAACACATTTTATTTTTCTGAAGTGCTGATGCCTCACTGCAATGCTGGCGCTTCAGAAAGTGACGTACATGGTACATGGAACATGACTGGGAGTGTGCACAATATGGAAGGCAGCACTGAAACTGCTAAGTGAGTCATATCTAACATTGCACTGATCAAACCCTTGCCAAAGAGTCTCTCTCATCTAATGCGTCATCCAGTAACTGAAGTTACAAAACAAGCTTGTAAAACAATTTGTATATTCTCTAAAGAGAGTGTTAAATTGACAAGCAGGACTAGTCTCTCTCCCTCTGACACACGTCCATTTTCTACCTTCCTCTGTCAAGTGGCTGGCAGATTTCAAGTCCCAGAAGTACAGGGATAAGGCTTTGTGGGCATGTTATTTTCACTTCCTTAGGGATGGTCTTCACTACAAGATCAATGCTGCTGCAATCAATGAAGCGCAGTGAAGGCACCAGGGTAAATCAACCTAAGCGACTTCAACTCCAGCTACCTTTCCCCAACATTCAGTTTTTTACAGGGGTACACAACAGCATTTTTCTGACAACATGCGCTCTCAAAAACAAGGGGCTTTGGAAGGTGGTACTAGCGTGTCCAAGGATATTTTGTCATGACAGCAGTTACCCGTGTTACAAGAACTTATCTTGCTCTCTATGTCACGCCAGGATAGAGCTACTTTTAACTAACGCTTTTCTTGTGAAGCGGATACTAGAGCAGTAATAAGTTATATAACTTAATTTCTGCTGGTCGTAAATGTTGTTCCACACTTCATCTACTCTCCCATCCATCCCTAGAAATATTGTTTCAAAATGACCTCTCAGAATTCTCAGAAGATAGTTATAAGTTGTCATGTCTAGCAAAACGTTGTTCAAACTATGCCTCTGATTGCTCATTTTCCTCAGTTCTACTCCACAGGCAGAGAACCAAATAATGGCACCGAGTGTTTGTTAGCTTCAGTGCCACCACGAGAAAAAGTATATGTTGAACTGAATTTGCTTTCAAACATAACTGGTCTCCATTTCACTTAGGGGGAGACTTCTTTGCTGATCCCCTTAAGAGTTGACACTGTATTTCAGCACACTTTTTAGAATTTAGTTTGAAGCATTATTAGTACACCATGAGATGCTGAGTGTCAATCTTAGTTACTAGTGTTTAATAATCCAGACAAAAGGAAAGCTACATCTGTATTATGACCTCTCTCTTCAAAAGCCTGTTTTTAGATTTAAGTAGATTTCTGTAGGAAGTTATAAAACATAATTTCAGCAAAAATTACAGGTGCAATTACTGAATCCACAATAAAACTAGACATACTGATTAAAGTAACAGCATGTTGAGGAAGGAAAAAAAAAAAAAAGTCCTGTCACGAGATCTAGAGCCCAAATGAAACCTACTGCCTCCTCACTTCCTAAACAGCTGCAGGGTAAACATAGCTCTGTTTATTTTTTAAATGTTTAATGGTATCTATTAATTAAAAAATTAATGCCTAATTTAAGACTATGAAATGATGTAAAGTGAGGAGTTTCAGTTTCAAGTTACAAGGAGAGTCTTACAAACAGTAAAAAAAATTAATCAAAAAAAAAAATCACTGTTTCAAATCTATATAATAGTTGTCATCAAGTTCTAAAAGAAAAAAGAATCAAAACACTAAGTGCTGGATTTCCAGCTTGAAGCTGCAAGGCTCAGTTTTATCTGTATACATGATGCATGGATTTTCTGAATCATATTTAACAGAAGGAATTAAACCAGAAAATATTGATCTTGAGTACTCGAATACCTTTTGGTATGATGCTAATTAGCATTAAAGCAACCCTTGTAATTCCCCAAAACCTTTATTATGTTTATTGCAATATTAGGGTAATGCAGCATTAAGGAAAGTTAATACATTTTAAAAAAGGCAGATGCAGTATATTGTAATCACTACTTTCAAATATTTTCCAGTGTTAAAATTTCTTCCTATAATAATTTCACCCAATATTCTCTTATGGGGGGTAAGAAAATATAAGTTACATTCACCTCCCCCCAATTATTATTGATGACATATGTAAATAATGGAAGAATTTGGTCTGCATAATCTTTATTATTATTCAATAAAGGAATTACTGGGTAAAGTTCTTTGGACTGTGTTATGTAGGCAGTCAGACTAAAGGATTATAATGGTTCCTTCTGACCTTTAAAATCTGTAACTATTACTGGATGGTGTGTGAATCTTAGAACCAGAGAACTTCATAGACTTGGCATTATAATCATTTTTTCAGTCAGGAAATCTGACAAATGGAAATTCAATTATATTGTTTTTCTTAAATCACTTTTTCAGAGTAGAACCACACTTTAAAATTTGAATGATGTAACTGTCTTATATTTTGCAGCATCACCACAACAGAAGTTACTGAATATGAAGTCATATATTCAACAATTCATCGTAAACAACAATTATATGAAACTGAACTCATTCATATAGGTATATACATGTAATGGAATTAAGTCTAATTGTTAATTTTTGGAAGTAAATCTATGTGATTCTGAACCCAACTTAATTGCAACATTCTTCCATCATTAAGCCCTTTGCCAGACAACGTCCTGCTGATGACAGATTTGTTAAAACAAAGAGGCCAAAGCCAATCAATCCAGGAACAATAAAGATGTTCAGCACAGATTTTCCTTATTAGGGCTGGTTTAGTTACAATAAGTGATAAGCAACCCCTCAACACTACTTTTTAATCCCAGATTATAGAACTCACCCTTTTGACCCTTCAATGGTTTAACCTTTGCTTTAAAGAGAAGCCTCTTCCTTCTGTTACTTAGAGTTCCCAAGATTTTTTTTTTTAAGTGTTTATAAAAATGAATTACAGAGTAATCCTGGATTTGTAAACATAATCAGATCATTAAATGGATACTATCAGATTAAATGAATACTAAAGTCTATGGATAAATACTGCTTAAATTGTTAGACACCATGCCATGTTATTCAACATTGTCATGTCAAATATACATAAATTGAGATATCAAAAAAACAACAACACTGAATTTGTTTTCAACTAACTACATAATCACAAACCACTATCTGAATACAGATAAGACCTAAAAAGTATGTATATACCCTAAAATATTTAAAAAAACCTTTATTCCTCTTTCATTTACTCACCTACATGACAGCACAAATTTCCCCTGGTACAGCTGACAAAATCATTACCACCTAAAACATCACCTCCATTGTTAAATGTAAAGTTTTGGCATCAACTACTGCAGGAAAAAGCACATAACTCTGCTCTGAGTGCCTTCTCTCCCCCTACCCACTTTCTTTTCCTTTTCTACCATGCTATGTCCTAGAAGCAAGTCACTTTACGCAGATTAGTCCCACTGAGTTCAGCAGAGTTAACTCAGAGGCAAGTGAGTCATTTACAGCACAAGTGTTTGCAGGATCAAGACCATAATGTTCTACAATCTCAAATGTACCGGATACATCCCCTCCTAGAAGGCACAAACATCTTCTGTACCGTACAGGACAATATACAGAACAATAACATGTTTTTCTTGTCACAGAGATGGCCTTAACTGGGTTTACCTTGAACAGTCTGAAAACTTATGAAACTAGTAAAAAATAAAACAAAACAAAACAAAAAACAAGATGCGTTAGTCTTAGTTCTATTTTCTGATTGAAGTGATTGCTATTCCCTCAAAACTTTCAGAAGATTTTTCAAAATATGTTGGGCTAAATAGTATTCCAAGCAAGGAAACTGCATAGTAAGGGTATTTGTCCTGTAGAGGTTCCATCTGAGAGAGAGAGAGAGAGAGAGAGAGAAAGAGGGACAGAGACAGAAACAGACAGCGCACACACGGAGCTATGTCTGACCTTCTGTTGCGAACAGAACACAGTTGAACAACTCTGCTTTATCACATTATTAAAGCATCCAAAGTTTACTTTAGTTTTACACAGCATGGCAGTTAAATGAAGCAGATCAGCTGGAAAAACGAGGCATAAATCAGAGGAGGAATAATTGTTAAATACAGAACATCTTCATTATTTTCATTTTGGTATTCTCAAGAGTGAACCACAGCTACAGTGATTACGATGCATTATGAGTTGAGAGCAAGAGAGATTAGGGAAAAAAAAGATATCTACCCAACAGTTTACAACATACATGCAACCTCTTACAGACACAGAACACTTGGACATAACTGCATGCAAGGGATAAATAAAGAAGCAAAAGCCTTATTAAAGTCTCTGTAAGAATGCTTATACAATACAGCATTACACTGCATGTGATTAATAGCCATGGCAGTGTGACACTGCCATCTGCAAACAGAGGGTCACATACCTTATTGCTTCTGTCAGCTGAGCTCATTTAGGCACACCAGGGGCTTCTTGCACTCCCCCACACCTCCACAAGCTCCCTGTGTGCCAACCACCAATCTCCCTCTATTTCAGGGACTCCCTGCACCTCCCCCCACACATCAGGGGCTCTGTGCCACCCACCCCCCAATTCCTCCAAAGCAACCCCCCATTGTCCCATACAAGGGGCTCTTTGTGCCCCTTCCTTCTCTTCTGCCATCCATCCTCATGGCAGGGGTTCTGTTCCCCCACATCTCCTCCCTCTGCCACATACCAGGGTCCCCCATTATCCTCCTCCCCAACCAGTGCTGGAACTCTGTGTTCCCATTCTTTCCACTACTCTTATTTCTTTCCTTTTTGTCTGGGGGGACAAATCATTCAGGGCATTTTTGGGGAGGATGGGGAGAGCAGGGATGGGGATACTGGTATGCTAGAAGGTGTTAATGGCAGTTATCAACTGGTTCTTTAACTACGGACATTTAAAGAGGTTGCTGAAGATGCTGGGTCTGCTAACCAAACACAAAGGGGTCCATGTGTCTGCCCTTTTCCCTTTCTTGTTTTCTGCTTTTCACCAAAATCAATAGGGTTCTGTCCATTGATGCCTAAAACATTCCCTGAAATTTCAGAATTGATCAAATGCAGAATTCAAAAATTATTGTGTTAGAGACAAGGCTTCACTTTTCTCCGCCAAGCAGTCAACTTCTGCAGGAGAGGTAAAATAACTGTGCTATACCAAAACAGCGCGCTCTCTCTCTCTCTCACACACACTTAAGGGTAAAATATCCCAAAAAAACCCAAAACATCTACTATGTCACTACCAAAAAGTAGGTAAATTTCCCATGTGCCCCCTTTAAATAAATTCTATGGAATTGATCTGAGACAACAATTTTTAAGTTGTGTAACATCAGCTATTCAATTGAACAAATGGTTTTGTTCACAAAAGTGACGATTTAATAATTTTTGCCCTTTTGACAAAAAGGGTAGTAGCAACAGTTTTGCAGGAGTCCTAAAAACTGACTGATCTTCAGTGATACAATCTGTAGCTGTTAATCTTACATTTTCTGGACAAAATCCTCTGGCTGGCAGCAAATTGAAATGAACATCCTAACTGTTTCTTTAAAAACTGGCTGCAAAAAAAGTTGAGTCACTCCAGATTTCAAGCCACATTCAGTGTTCCTAAGCTCCTACAAAGAATTGGTATCAAATGTTTATATCAGTAGCAAGATCAAAGCTCCCATCCCTCCAATCCCATGTCTAAGAAACACAACACTACAAATTTCTCCACATTTAAATTCTCTGTATCCCTTGCATAAACTATGAAAAAGAATGGACTCTAAACAACTCAGTCAAAATAAGGTCACTTTTTTAAAGTTTCAAAATAGCCTTTACCTGCAAGTTAGTCAGGAGAGATGAAAACACATTTGTTATTCTAAGGGCCCAATCCAATGCCCACTGAAGTTAACAGGGAAAAAACCCCACATTGACTTTAGTGAGTTCTGGATCAATGAGACTACCTGCACAACATGGTGAATCCAGTTTGCTCATATTGTTGGGGTTTAAAACAAACAAACAAAAAAAACCACCCTTGAATATGAGTTTCTAATGTTACAGTGAACCATAGCCACATTCACTATATATTACACAAAACAGTAAACTATCGCATCCATTTTCTTTATTTCTCTAATCATCATTGCTCATTCAAGATTTGTGCGCGATTCGACTGGAAGAACTATAGAGTGGCCCTGGCTTAGTTTTTGCACAACTGAAAGGTGGCAAGCCTAAGCAGATGTCTGCAATAAAACTTCAATTTCACTTACAAAGCCAGACAAACACCATGTGTGAAATTCACATGATGAGTTTAAAACAATTATTCTAGTTTATTTTACTTGCTATTTGTAAATTGTAATTGTACATCATATCTAGCCATGTTTAGAAAATCAAAAACTAATCAACTTGTCAAATGGGCATAAGGGAAGACCATCCCTACATCATTACCACACTGACAACAAATATACTCCAAGCCATGACTTTTTTGGGGGGAGTGGTTAAAGACATTAAAGTGGAGCATCTTGCAGGGTTTTAGATGTTACTATGTTCAAGGTCCTAAGTATAGCATGGGATGCAGATTTCAAGGCAAAGGGCCCCTCCCATCAGAAAAATCTCTGGCACCTCCCTCCAGGAGTTCAAACAAATGCCTCTTTTATTTTAGGGAATATCCACCCTACAAGTGCTACAACGGCAAAGATGCAGTTCCACGCTGCTATAGCGTAAATACTTGTTACAGTGATGGAAGGGGGTGGGAGTTTTCCTTTTCAGTAAAACTACAGTAAATCCATCCACCCCCTCAAGAGGTGGTAGCTAGGTCAACAAGACTTATGTTAGCATAACTTGGTCTCTTAGGGGGTCTGAATTTTTACATCCTTAAGTGGCACAGCTAGGTCAACCTAAGCTTTAGCCAAATAGCTCAAAAAAAAAAAAAATACAATTTGAAGCCTGAATTTGGTAGGAAACTTTTTCCTGCCTAAATATTTTCTTCTGTATTGTGAATCTAGTTCTCTTGAATATTCACATAAAAGGAGAGACTAGGTTGACTTCTTAGGCATCCAAATCCTCCTAACCCAAGAAAATAAGGGGCTGGGTGGGAGGGATGAAGGGAAATCAGCTGGAAAAAAACTGAAGAACGCTCCATCAGTTAAAATTTATTCAAGATTAAACTGAGTTTAAATTAAGCAGGAGACTTCACAAAAGTCTAGATACAAATATTACTCCTCCATCACAGGCTTGCTCTAGAAATAATAGATTTCATAATCTCCTAGTCAAACCATTTGTAAGTAGCAAGAGAAGAGTAGAGAAGAGCAGTGCTTAGAGTACTAAGCCAGAAGAAAAACCAACATATAGTTATTAAAAGTTAAAAGAGAGCTTGTTAAAACTTATATTTATGAATTGTTTTACATTGGCTCTTACAAAAGTTTAGGTTTTTTTTACCCAATGACGAGCAACTTACCTAGCTGATTGTAACTTCACCTGGCCAGTGACGAAGAAAAGGCAAAATAAATTTTCATCTGAAATCTCACTCACTCACAGCCGGAAATACAAACCCATATATCAAGCTGGTTTGAAGCTGACTGGAAGAGGGCAAGGTAACATTTTAAATTTATCTAACATTCCTTTATTTGCCTGTAGGTGATGGCAGCAGGGTGGTTTTTGAACTGCAGAGAATACCATTGTGACAGCAACTCACTATGAAACAAGACTGGAAACCAAAGCAAGAAAAACATCCTCACAACTTGGTTCCATAGAAAGGTGAAGTAGAGAGGATTCTAACCAGCAAGGAGATATTTAATAGTGTTCTCAGCTTGGAGAAAACCCAGTGCATGTATGCAATATAGTCTGGTGGAGCGGTGGATCACTAATACTTTCATATAGCTTTACACATAACTTTAATCTGAAATTTTTGGCTTGTGATTATATTCAGTTTTACCACAACTTTCATCTGTTGCGGTAGTTAACCAGATTTACTCTACCCACCTTTATCTCTATAACCTGTAACCAAGGATGCGGAACAATGGCTAATGTTTTACAACTTGAGGGGTTTTCTTCACTGCAGAATTAACATGCAATCACTCAGGTGTTGCTCCTAATTGTCCACACACAGAAACCTCTCACACAGGCTTAATGGGTGCTGCTCTACACCTGGGCTAGCAGGACACAGCCTAAAGCCCAAGTGCTGCTTACACTTGGGTTGATAACCTACCCACCCCCTTTACAGGGTGGACACGGGCTAAACCTCTTGAGTGTCAACAGTCCTCAAATGCCTTCCCACAATTCCCCCCCACGTGTCCGCAACAAACAAGTTCTCCCACAATTCACTGAGAAAGAATCCTAGAGCGTCTCAGAACCATAGAATAGGAACCCTCAAGTCCTGACACCTCATGAGTGAGTACAGCATCTATATGGATGCAGTTCAGAGGACACAAAAATATGACTTTGCAGTGTGACTGCTCATATGCGGGCCAGGCCAAGTGGATGCTCACACCTACATTACCGGGACTCTCTCAGGGTATGTTGTCTTTTAACCCATTGCTCTGCATTAAAGAGACATAAAAGCAACTGTGTTCCCAATAGTCTTCCATTTTATCCACTAAGTCACAAATCCTTAACTAGGAGACTAGGAAAATGGATCCACATCTTAACGAATCACAGATACTACAGACACTATGGAAGCAACAATTTCTTCTTATGTAAGGACTGTCCAGTTGGAGTCCCTACACTTAGGAGATTAACAAGCAGTAGTGGTGGGAATGTCTATGAGCAGTACTAGTTGAAAAGTGATTGCTGGACTGCGTGGTCAAATTAGTTATCAGAGCTACTAAAAAAAAAAAAAAAAACAAAAAAAAACCAGATGACTGCAAAAAAGTATACAGAATTCCAAGCACCAGCCTTTCAAATCTAAATAAGAGACACTGATCAGTCACCCCACAGAGGCAGCGGAAGACCTACATAAATGTTCTCTAATCACAACTAGTGGCTGAACACCTACCAGACTATAGGAGTCAAATACTGTAGTCTGACCCTCTTGGAGTCCTTGTTTTAAGTGGGATAGAATGTTAGATGTGAAGAATGCCATCTTTAGAGAGATGGTACAGGAAATAGTTTGACAAAAATTTAAAGGTGGCCCTCATGAACTATATTTATATTATTTAATGGAGATGATTCATGCACCATACAGAATACACAGGCCAACCTTTTTAGAAATTCTTTAGAGCTAGCAAAAGCTGGAGATCTATGCATAAGAGGATGACAAGGTGAAACTGCAGCCAAGTAAACTCTGACTGAGCTCAGAGACATGTGACCATTCCAAATGCAGTGGAAGATGGACAACTGTCTTTGAGTCTAGAACATCTGAGCTGCCCAGATGAAGGATCTCTTTCCCCTTCACTGACTATATCTGCCTGGTTGATTTCATCTGGATAGGATCTTCTGGACTGCTGGAGGCACTACTAGATATAGTCTGCAAAAGTCTAGAAAACAAGCTTTGAGTCTGATATGTATAGCATCTGAGTAGAAAGAGAAAAGGAGTACTTGTGGCACCTCAGAGACTAACCAATTTATTTGAGCATAAGTTTTCGTGAGCTACAGCTCACTTCATCGGATGCATACTGTGGAAAGTGTAGAAGATCTTTTTATATACACACAAAGCATGAAAAAATACCTCCTCCCACCCCACTCTTCTGCTGGTAACAGCTTATCTAAAGTGACCACTCTCCTTACAATGTGTATGATAATCAAGGTGGGCCATTTCCAGCACAAATCCAGGGTTTAACAAGAACGTCTGGGGGGGTGGGGAGAAACGAGGGGATGCCACAAGTACTCCTTTTCTTTTTGCGAATACAGACTAACACAGCTGTTACTCTGAAAACCATCTGAGTGGAGAATCTTGTCCCTGATTCTGAGACAACTGATCTGGTAGACTGGAAATCAGAACTCACTGTTTCAGTTCCAGGAGGCTGGAAAACTAAAAAACTGTCAATAAGTGCCAAGTACATTCCTTTTGATGACTGTGCTCTGATTATCATGTCATCTTGGTACAAAGTACCCATAGATACCCTAGGAATGCAGTCATCCCAGCCAGGTATATGCTGAAAATCCTCTGAACTGTGGAGACACCAAAGGGCAAAACAGTACTGGTTGCAGCCTTATCGTACATAAACCCGTAGACAAGTAATCAAGACACAGAAGTAGACATTCTTCAAATCAAGAACCCAAACTAGTTCCATAAGTTCAAATTGTCATAAACTTTGTATGTATGCAGTGATGTTGTAGCCATATTGATCTCAGGATATTAGAGGTATACGGCGGGTGAGGTAATATTTTTTTATTGGAGCAACTTCTATTGGTGAGAGAGAAGCTTCTGAGGTGACCTGAAGTAGAGCTCTGTGTATGCTCGAAAGCTTGATTCTCTCACTAACAGAATTTGGTCCATTAAGAGAGATTACCTCACTCACCTTCTCTCTCTCTAAAATCTTTGTATGAATTATTGATGAATTCATAATTAATAGTGTAATTGTTATGTCAGTATAAACTCATTTCAGATCATGTGTTATGAAAATGACTACATATAGTACATTTCTTCTCTAAACATCTGCATAGACAGCAAAAGTCACAAAAAATTAATTAGGAATGTTTGCACATTAGTTACTAGAAATGGTACTACAGGTCATTTTATAGTACAAGTGTTCATACAGCATAACCAACTCACAGGGTGCCTACGTAAGAGTACGTGTAACACTGATTTTTATGCTTAAAATTCTGCGCTAAAATTCCTGCATACTGAACATAGAGTACACACATCTCAAAGAACACTTACGAAAGGCAGGAAACCGTTTTTTTTCTTCGAGTGCTTGCTCATGTAGATTCCATTCTAGGGGACGCACAAGCAGAATCAACAGAGGTGGGCTCGGAGTTCAGTCTTGCAGCCTGCAGCACTGTTTTGCCAAAGCCAGCATCGTCTCCAGCCTGCTGGGTCAGTGCACAGTGTGATGTGAACGTGTGGATGGATGACCAGGAGGTGGCTCAACAGATCTCTTGGATCAGCACCTGCACCAGGAAGGCCGCAGAAGAGGCCTGTAGCCTAGTCGAAGGAGCCATCATGATCACCGGCAGGGGCACCTTTTCCAGCTCAGAGCAGTAGCAGATGCAGGCAGTGATCCAAGATGTGATTCTCTGGGCTGACACTGGGCAACCTGTCATCCTGTCAGCAACAGCAACGAACAACTGTGTTGACTTACAGAACAGCTTTGTTCTATCAATGTTGAAGTGCCCGTCTGAAATCCAGGGTATGCAGCCTGTGTTCCTCCTCCATCACATGTGGCTTTGGACAAAGGACTGGTAAGTAAATGTCTTGACCAGTGTGGAACTGGGAGACAACCTTGGGCAGAAAAGCCAGGTGCAGACGCAGCTGGACCTGGTCCTTATCAAACCCTGTGGTTCTGATGTGAGCACCCTGATCTCGGACACCCTATGGGCCAAAGTTACAGCGATCAGGAAGGAAACCTTCCAGGAGAGAAGCAGGAGGCCAAGGGTTCGAAGGTGGACTCATGAGCCTCGTCAGCCCAAGATACAGGTCCCAAGTGGGAATCAGATCCTGGACACGCAGGAAAAAGGCGTTCCAGACCTTTCGGGAACCATGCCGTCATGGGATGAGCGAAGACCGATCGGCCTTGAAACAGAGGCTAGAACACCAAAATGGCCGCCAGGTGTACCTTGATTGAAGACAGCAACAGACCCTGGAGCTTAAGGTGCAGTAAACAGTCCAGGATGTCCTGCAGCATCCTGTTCTGCACGAATGTGTCGGTCAGAGGCTCAACACGTGAACCACTTCCACTTTGCCACATCGCCCTGGTGGACTATTTTCTGCTGCCCAGCAGGACCTATGGACACCAGCGGAGCACTCCCGTTCGTCCATACTCAGCCACGCAGCAGCCAAGCTGCCAAGTGCAGCGATGCCAGGTTCGGGTGCAGCAGGTTGCTGTGGTTCTGGGACAGCAGATTGGCTGAAGAGATAGCTGCATCGGGATGGCTGCCAAAAGACTCAGCAGCATACAGAACCACTGTTGACAAGGCCACGCTGGGGCTATGAGGATTACAGATGCTGTGTCTTGCTTCACCTTCAGCACTACCTTGTGGATCAATATTATCAGCGGGAAGGCGTACATCAGCGTTCCCGACCACAGAATCAAGAAAGCGTCCGATACGGAGCCCTTTTCCCTGCCCTACAGAGAACAGAACACAACACTTTCTGTTTTGCCTGGACGCAAATAGGTCCACCTGGAGAATCCCCGCACCTGCAGAAGATTAGGTTGACCACCTCTGGATGAAGCAACCATTCGCGGCGAGATGTGAAGGTCCTGCTGAGGCAATCCGGCAGGACGTTCCTGGTTCCAGGCAGGTGGGCAACCACCAGATGAATGGCATGCTGCACACAGAAGTCCCAGAGGGCTGAGCGCCTCACAACAAAGGGCCCATGACCTGGTACCACCCTGCCTGTTGACGTAATACATCGCAGCTGTATTGTCCGTTAGGACCTGCACCACCCTGCCCTTCAGGTGGCACCCTCAGAATGATCGCTTCTGGTCCCCTGGGTATTTGGCAGCCCCAGGCTAGGCTGGCAAGCAGGAAGACGAAGGGCGACGATGACTAAAACTAGCATCCCTTCTCCTTGGAGATCCCAGACAAGATTGCCAGGGTCTTAGCGGTGGTGGTGGCCAGAAGGGCTTTCTAGCTGATTGCGGCATGTGCATGCCCAACGAGCGAAGGGTAGTCCTGGTGTCCTTCAACCCGTGCAGCCTGGCGTTTGTTTGATTTGAGAACAGACTAACTCCATCAAAGGGGAGGTCCTGAATCAAGGCCTGCGTCTCCTGGGAGAGACCCGCCGTTTAGAGCCAGGAGCTGCGTCACATGACCACCGCCGATGCAACCACCCTTGCCACCGAGTCCGCTGCCTCCCATGCCCATCTGCAGGGAACATCTGACTGCCACAGTACCCTCCTCCACCAGGGTGTCAAACTCTTGGGCCAGACCCTAGGGAGAGATTCCTGAAACTTTTTAAAACCATCCCAGAGATTAAAATAGTACCAGCCCAGCAGGGCCGGATGGTTTCCCACATGAAGTTGCAGGCTGGCATGGCAGTTGAAAAAAAATTTCTCCCAAATAAATCTATTTTTTAGCCCCCTTGTTTTTGGGAGTCAAGGAGGTGGAGACCTACTTGTCTTTTTCGTTGGCCACAAATACAACAAGTGAATCCGGGGGTGGGTGGGTATAAAGGTATTTGAAACCTTTGGCTGACACAAAGTACTTTTTCTCAGCCTGTTTCAAGGTTGGTGGGATGGAGGAGGGGGGCTGCCACAAGGCATTGGCGATCTTGAGGGCTCCCTCATGTACAGCAGGGCGACCCAGGCAGGAGTAGAGGCCGAGAGGATATTGAAGAGGGTGTCATCCTGCTCTGCCATCTCCTGCACCTCAAGCCCAAGTTCTTGGCCACGTGCTGGAGAAGGGCTTCATGTTCCCTAAAGTCATCCTGCGGGCTAGCTCTGGAAGATCCCGCTACCACCTTGTCCGGGAATGACCAGGAAGACTTGACCACTGGTAGGGCTGCTGGGGTCTCAACCATCGTTGGAGAAGGTGGCTTTGGGGCGAGCACAAGTTCCTCCACCCTGACCTCAGAATGGGCTTCTGGTATCGAGCCCAGTGCCGGTGGGGCTGCTGACCAGTGTTCTGCCGCAGCCATCGAGGAGTGCTGTGAAGGAGGCATGGTCACAACCGGTATGCCCAACATGGTCCAATAAGGCCACTGCACTGGTCGTGTTGCCACTGCAGTGCCGCAAACGAGGGAGTGGGCTCTGGTGCCCAGGCATGCCACCGGTGAGCTAAACTTGGCGATGGGCTAAACTGGCTCTCTGTACTGGACGAACCCCCTTCTGGCGACCAGGGAGTAGCCATCGACGGCTGCATTTGCTTACTGGTTGTGGCTACTGGCAAACATTTCCCAGGTGTAACTGACCGGTAACAGTATCATGGAGAGCGGTACCGGTGCCAAGGAGACTGGTGGCGGGATGGAGAACATTCCAACTGCACAAGTGATCAGGACGGATGCCTAGAGGACAATCGTAGAGAGAATGAGTGGTGCCGGGAATAATAAGGGGAGTGTCGACCCCGTGCCAGTGAGCACCGCTGAGGGGGTCTGAAAGTTTGCCTAGGTGACCTACTGTCAAGGTTCCTCCCCCACTCTGAATTCTAGGGTACAGATGTGGGGACCTGCATGAAAAACCTCCTAAGCTTATCTTTACCAGCTTAGGTCAAAACTTCCCCAAGGTACAAAGTATTCCACCCGTTGTCCTTGGACTGGCCGCTACCACCACCAAACTAATACTGGTTACTGGGGAAGAGCTGTTTGGACGCGTCTTTCCCCCCAAAATACTTCCCAAAACCTTGCACCCCACTTCCTGGACAAGGTTTGGTAAAAAGCCTCACCAATTTGCCTAGGTGACTACAGACCCAGACCCTTGGATCTTAAGAACAATGAACAATCCTCCCAACACTTGCACCCCCCCTTTTCTGGGAAATGTTGGATAAAAAGCCTCACCAATTTGCATAGGTGTCCACAGACCCAAACCCTTGGATCTGAGAACAATGAAAAAGCATTCAGTGTTTTACAAGACGACTTTTAATAAAAAATAGAAGTAAATAGAACTAAAGAAATCCCCCCTGTAAAATCAGGATGGTAGATATCTTACAGGCTAATTAGATTCAAAAACATAGAGAACCCCTCTAGGCAAAACCTTCAGTTACAAAAAAGATACACAGACAGAAATAGTTATTCTATTCAGCACAATTCTTTTCTCAGCCATTTAAAGAAATCATAATCTAACACATACCTAGCTAGATTACTTACTAAAAGTTCTAAGACTCCATTCCTGGTCTATCCCCGGTAAAGACCAGCATACAGACCGACACAGACCCTTTGTTTCTCTCCCTCCTCCCAGCTTTTGAAAGTATCTTGTCTCCTCATTGGTCATTTTGGTCAGGTGCCAGCGAGGTTACCTTTAGCTTCTTAACCCTTTACAGGTGAGAGGAGCTTTCCCCTGGCCAGGAGGGATTTCAAAGGGGTTTACCCTTCCCTTTATATTTATGACACCTACGATACGACTGGGACCTGCCCTGGGATTCCTGACACGGCAGCGAAGATTTATGCCTTCTGTCCAACGACCGCTAGTGTTCCCCCATCCCTGAGGGGTCTTAAAGGTGGGCTTGCCCTCTCGGCGAGCCTTAACTGGGTCCTGTGGCACCGAGTCATCATCGGAGCAGGTGGAGACCTGTGCTCTTTCTGCACCTGGGGAGCCTGGGAGGACAATGGCGCAGGCAGGAGTGGGTGTCCCATACCACTCCCAGGAGTCGGTGGTGGATATTTAAGGGAGCTGGGTGCCCCAACCCGAGAACCATGATCACGTGGCTCCAGAGTAGCCTTGCAGCCAGGCCCAGGTACCTTGGTAAATGACCCCAGGGCCTTCTTGCTTGGTGCCAGGAAGTGCTTCTTGGCCTTCTTCTTGGGCACTGGCGATAGCGAATAGTGCTGGGAGGAGCTGGGTGCCAGCGGTGTGGTGTGACCAAGGCACTCTGTGCTATCTGCTGGGATGGCTCGGAAGCTGGGCAGAGGGCGGATTCCATCAGAAGAGCCCTAAGGCAGATATCCCACTCCTTCTGGGTGCAGGGCCAAAAGTTTTGCAGATCCAGCATTGCTCTTGACATGTGACTCCCCTAAGCACATAAGGCACATGCTGTGGGGGTCACTCACAGGCATAGGCCTGCTGCAGTCCAAACCCGGGAGACTGGGGCATGCCCCACCTGGGGCAAAGTCCCGCTGGGACACTAACTACTAACACACACTTAATAACCACTTAACGCTATCAAATGGGAACTATGTATGAATTTCACGAATGGAGAAACCGCTAGCTCTTAGTAAGCAAGAAAGGTGCTCCGACTGACCACCATAGGCAGCAAGAAGGAACAAGAAGGGCCGTAGGGCCAGCGGTAGCTGATACACCACAGCATGAATGCGGCACTCCAGGGGTGCCCCGGCCAGCCCTATGGGTATCGCTAAGGGAAAAATTTTCAAAGGCCACACACGTGGGCGTGCACACACTTAGAATGGAATCAACATGAGCAAGCACTCGAAAAAGAACAGTTCACTCAAGCATAAAATTAACAGAAATTAAAATGAGTATATGTAGAGCCCTGTGTGGATTCAAAATTATATCCATGGAGCTGCAGGGCTCTACCAGGAACCGCAGCATCATGTTTGGCTGCCTCTCACAGGAGCCAGTGCCCCACATGGGCAACTTCTCCAGCATGGCTGTACCACCCCCATCCCCACCCACTGGGGCGGGCACCAGGCTCACTGGCAGCTGTCCCTGTTAGTGTGTGCAAGAGGCTCGCATGCTCCAGGACAGGAGGCACAGACAGCTGCGTGCAAAGGACTCCTGTCCAGGAGCGTGCAAGCCACTTGCACACACTAGCACAACCAGGGACAGGGTGAGCCTAATGTTCATCCCATTGGGCGGGGGATGCGGGATGGTACAGCCATGCCGGAGAAGCTACCTGTGTGGGGCGCTGGCTCCTGCAAGAGCTGCCTGTGTGGGGCGCTGGCTCCTGCGAGCAGTGGCCCAATATGCTGCTGCTTTTGCCGCTGCAGTTCCCAGTAGAGCACTGCAGCTCCGCAGATATCCGCATCAGTGGATATAAATGTATCCAGGCAGGGCTCTAAGTATATGAAAAACTTTGCCCCTATCTCTCTACCATAGTAGGCTCTTACATTCAGCTATTAGTGTTTAAATTCCATTAATAAAACCTAAACAAATTTGAAACAGACCATGCATTAAAAGACATATCTAGTTTTTTTTACAAACTCCCATGCATTTCACTTAATTGCATATGTAGCACTTCCTTCTGCATGAGCATCTCCAAAACATAACCTGGAACCTTTTCAAACAGGTACTTTGGAGACATCTCCAGAAATCTGGAATCCCTTACAGAGTTTGGAAGAGTATTGGGCTTAAATTGCAGCAAGGGAGGTTTAGGTTGAACATCAGGAAAAACTTCCTATCTGTCAGGATAGTTAAGCACCGGAATAAATTGCCTAGGAAGGTTGTGGAATCTCGGTCACTGGAAGTTTTTAAGAAACCTGTCAGGAACGGTCTAGTTATTATGTAGTCCTGCCTTGAGTGCAGGAGATTGGACCTCTCGAGATCCCTTCCAGTGTTACACTTCTACAGTTCTATTCCCTTGCAAGTTCAAATGCAACTGACAGCTCTGAAATGTGTCTGCACTCCAAAGCCCATGGGAAGATGTAAGGGAATGGTTAACTCTTGGAGATCCTGCAAACAAGCTTACCTACCAAAGCAGGACTTGACAGAGGTTATATTCCAGAACTGATTACTTAAGTATCTGATTAAAAACAACATGTTTTGTATGCACTGTTCTTTTCCTTTAGTCTTTACTTTCAGCTACCTTCACTACCCCCATCTACTATTACATCATCTTCTGCGTAGCCTCTTTTCTTTTTAAATTACTTAATTTATAATATGCATATGCAACTTCTAGGTAAAAGTGTGTTATTTAATGAATGACAAATTCAGAGACTGTATGAAAATATCATCCAACTCCTTACGTAGAAGGGCTGAGCGATAGCACGAACCCAAACAATATACTGGTTAATTTTTGTATATCAGAATGAACACCTTAAACTACATTCAATATTTTAATTTTAATAAAAAGGAACTAACAATAGCTAGATGAAGGGACAGTTGAGAGGACCTCATATTAAAAGAGCCACAACGGAACTAAGCATTTGTCTATAACCACAATAATCACTTCATTTTTATGTTTTTGTCCTTTCCCCTTCCTTTTATAGGTCTTTTCAGTTAGTTCCTGCCTCAAAGAGCTTATATCCTCTTACCATCTGTATGTTCTGCACCTAACAAAATGGATTAGAGCCTTTAGGCACTACTGCAACATAACCACACTAAAAACAGTCTTCAGTTACCAGATAATATTACTTCACAAAGAAGAATGAATCAATTTGTTTTCTATGACCTTAGATACACCTTAAAAGTCGCATTTTCCAGGACAGCCAAATTTTTAAAAATGGGAAAAAAAATAGTGATGCTAGAAGTATCTCTCACAAGACCCAAAATAGGACTTAGCAGCTACCTTCTCCCCAAACTTCAGGTTAAGGAAAATACTGATCAAATGCAGGTTTTGATTGCTGAGTGAACACTAGTTATTTTTAGCCATCTATTAAATAAGCTATATGCACAAGCACATATTGCAATTGTATGGGTTTTTTTTCATTTAAAGAATCATGCAAACCCACAAGCAAACTAGCTACGGCTCTCGACAAACAAGAAATATGAACTCAAGCACATCCAACATTCCAAATAAACGTGAATGAAATTTTATAAGAGCTACAATCTATCCCTATAGGACCCTGGGTGTCACAAAACAGACCTGAAAACAATGGCACAGCACGGAAGTCCACAGCATTTCTAGTTGAGGGGCACCAAAACTCTTACTGTATGTACCCAGAGTTCCAAAACCTAGGTCTGGTCTACACTTAAAACATAGGTCACCCTAGCTATGTTGCTCACGGGGTGGGAAAATTCATACTCCTAAGCTCACCTAAGCAATAATGTGGACACCATTAGGGTGATGGAAAAATTACTACATCATCCTAGCTACCGCCTCTCGAAGGGGAAGATTTACTACAGTGATTGAAAAAACCCTTCCATCGCTACATGTCTACACATAGGAAATGACCACTGACGAAGGAGTACTGCAGGGTGTGACATTCTATACCTTGGGGGAGCATACTGTAACCCCCATATTCCTCATTTTCCTATAATCATGATCTTACATATAAAGCATGCCTTGTAACGCATCAGGGGAAAGGTTAAAGATTGGGGAAAGGTCAGGGGCTTAAGATCAGGGGAAACATCTGCTGAAAGTCATTTCTCTAGCCATATATGTGTATCATTAATGCATATTAAGTTATGAGAATTGTGCTGTATGGTGCTCACTAAAGCATGCTGTAAGTTGGGGAATCAGCCAGACATTAGCTCCCCAGAGGCAACAGAAAGGACAGTAACCAATGCCCGGGTGGGGTGTCAAACACCCCATCAACAGCCATTGTCCAGCAAGGGAGCTATAATGCAATGACTCACCTGCCTGAGGCCACACCAGCGGAATTGCTCAGCCTTACTTGGAGAGGCTCAGCAATGCCCCCCAGACATGCCTGGACTTGTGCTCCCCAAGCACATGGACTAAGGATATAAAACAGAGTGGACACTTAATGGGCCCTTCTCCTTCCCCCACTTTCGCTGCAAGCAACTAAGACTCCAACAAAGGAGTCTGGCCCAGGTTTAAGGAACAAACGTGTTTTAAGGACTGCAATATCCAGTGGGGTGAGAAAAACTGCTTAATCTAGTTGCTGCCCAGCCTAATAGGGTTGAGAGTTTAGACTGCGTGCTTATATATTTTATTTTATTTTGGTAACCGCTCTGCCTTTTTGTCTATCACTTAATATCACTTAAAATCTATCTCTGTAGTTAATAAATCTGTTCGTTTATTTTACCTGAAGCAGTGTGTTTGGTTTGAAGTGTGTCAGAGATCAACCCCTTGGGATAACGAGCCTGGTGCATATCAATTTCTTTGTTAAACTGACAAACTCATATAAGCTTGCGGTGTCCAGTGGGCATAACTGGACACTGCAAGACAGAGGTTCCTAGGGTTGTGTCTGGGATCAGAGATATTGGCTAGGGTCATTCAGTTACACAATTCAAGGAGCAGCTTACATGCTAGAGGCTGTGCATGAACAGCCCAGGAGTGGGGGTTCTCACTGCAGAGCAGTGTAAGGTTGGCTCCCAGAGTCGAAGATTGGAGTGACCTAGCAGATCACCGGTCCAGATAACACCAGAGGGGAACGTCACACAGAGATCCAGCGGTCATAATTGATCACAAGCTAAAAATGAGTCAGTGTAACATGGTTGCAAAAAAAGCAATTATCATTCTGAGATGCATCATCAGGAGTGTTGTAAGCAAGACACGAGAAGTAATTCTTCTGCTCTACTCTACACTGGGTGCCGCACTTCAGGAAAGATGTGGACAAATTGGGAAAAGTCCAGAGAAGAACAACAAAAATGATTAATGGTCTAGAAAACATGACCTTTGAGGGAAGATTGAAAAAATTGTGTTTGTTTAGTCTGAAGAAGAGAAGACAGAGGGGACACGATAACTGTTTTCAAGTACATAAAAGATTTTTATGAGAAGATTTTTATGTTCTCTTTAACATGAGGATAGGACAAGCAACAATGGGCTTAAATAGCAGTAAGGGTGGCTTAGGTTGGACATTAGGAATAACTTAACTGTCCAGGGTGATTAGCCACTGGAATAAATTGCCTAGGGAGGTTGTAGAATCTTCATCACTGGAGATTTTTAAGAGCAGGTTAGGCAAACACCTGTCAGAGATGGTCTAGATAATACTTAGTTCTGTTCTGAGTGCAGGGGACTGGATTAGAAGACCTCTCAAGGTCCCTTCTAACCCCATGATTCTACGCTTCAGTGCTACAGAGACACTGCCGGTAGTGCTTGTAGTGTAGACATACCCCAACGCTCAAGTTGAGTATTCTTAGGGCTTGGCTACACTTGCGAGTTATAGCGCAATAAAGGAGCCCCAGGCGCACTAGCTCACTACCCGTTCACACTGGCAAGGCACGTAGAGCGCTCTGACTCCGCGGCCACAGCGCTGCTGGTACTCCACCTCGGCGAGTGGAATAACGTTTGCTGCGCCCCTGCTGGAGCACCGCGGCGCCAGTTCCATTACTACACTCTGATCAGCCTCTGGAAACATCCCATAATTCCCTTAAGTCAAGTGGCCACTCTTCCCATGGTTTTTGAATCACTGCAGGAATGCGGATATGCCCTTTGAAAGCTCAGTTTGTGACAGCCGGCAGCTTATCTGCTCTGAGACAAAGCAAGCCATTAGTGTGGAATGGTGTGTGTGGGGGGGGGAGGCACGGGGGTCTGCTGCTGTCTGAACTTACAAGACAGCATGCCAACATACTCTCAGCCCCCCCAAAAAACCCACTCTCTCCCTCCACATACACACAACACGCTCCCTGTCACACTCCACCCCGTCCCCCCCATTTGAAAACTCGTTGCAGTCACTTGCATGCTGGGATAGCTGTCCACAATGCACTGCTCCCAATGCCACTGCAAGTGCCGCAAATGTGGTCACGCCAATGCACTTGAAGCTATCAGTGTGGACAGACTGCAGTACTTTCCCTACTGTGCTCTCCAAAAGCTGGTTTAACTCAAAGTGCTCTACATCTGCAACTGTAGCCATGCCCTTGGAGTTCTCTCTTCTGAACCCCTTATAGATCATTCTGAACACCTCTTTTTGTGGGGATGACAGACTGCTAGTGTTATTTTTAACAGTTTTTGTATCTGATGCAAATTTTGTCACCTATAAGAAACAATATCTTAAGAGTTTTTACTGACTAACATTTGTGACTCCCTCAGGCAGTCAGTAACTTAGTTAACTTGTGTTTAGAAAGTTTTAAAATCCTGTTGTCTCCTCCCGCCCATACCCCTCACTTCACTTTAGCAAAGCAAACAATTAAAGATACTTTAAATGAGCAAAACTTTGCACAGCAGAGGGTCTGAACTCCTACTGCAATATGACTGCAGGGTGGAGGAATCAATTACGACTGACATGCAAACTTTGACTTGCTCAGCAACTCTGTATAAACAGGATTCAAATTGCAGCCTGGAGCAAGAACTACATAAATAGCTGCACTTTTATAATGTTCTCTTCAGGGTACCAATACAACCCTAACAACAAAAGCTGAGAAGTCACCCCACAATTTTATTTTTTTTAAATTAAATAAAAAATCATGGGGTGTTTCAGACAGCATTACCACATGTGACTAAAATTTGATTCACTATGCTTCGATAGTAAGAGATCAAAGAGATGATGTCTTTATTTTCCACAACAAATCAGTGTGGTCTACAGAGTGGATCAAGTATAGTCCCTTCAGAGGCATATTAATAGATGGAAGTATCTTTGAGTAGAAGAATTTTAGAAACTTAATTCTAAGACTTCGTATGGTCCTGTTACTGAGACACTACAAAGTGAAACAGTGACCAAATTATCAGGGTATTGTGAAATGGCAATTGGGTTTTTTCAGTGAATAGTCATTTGTTAGTGCAAGAAAATGTGCAGACCATCACCAACATCTTACAAAGAAATGTTAAATTTACAGACATCTCCATTACCTTACAAGTACTTCGGCCTAACATCCTAGAGAGTTACAATACTCTTTTTCTTTGAAAGAGAGCAGATTGTTTTCTATATTACTAGTTTTCTAAATTACTGAACTTGTAGGATGACATACGGACTGCATTAAAATACAGTAAATTTGCTGCTTTTGAACGGTCAAATTCAACAAAGACAGCACTAGGCTTCCATTCTTCCTAGAGAGCTGCTCTTGCAAGATACTGAGCAACCTTGACACTTTGGAGTCCAAAGAACTCACCACCTTCCAGGATCAAACCCACCTGGAATTTAAATCTATGTAAGTAAAACAGGTTTTACCCAGTCTAGGCCATGAAGTCTAGAAACAAAGTCTCTCTTAAACATGACCTGCAAAAAAAAAAAAAAAAAAAAAAGGGGGGGGGGGGGATGATGTGTGGAAGAATTCCCCAAAACCTACCAATTTGGATGCTTTATTACTTCTTATAATATATAAGACAGGTATGGAGGATTTTTTTTAATTAAATAGAGGGGTTTATAAAAAGAGGGAAAGGAATTTGTTTTTTTACTTTAGAAATACCACAAATGTTAAGTCTTACCTTTCCTTAGCTTTGCTGGATGAGTCAGGGGGTCTCAAAGATGTATATTGTGAGCGTTCTCAGCCACTGACTGAAGGAGAAGAGGTGTTGAACCCTTAACAAATCTAGTCTACCTGTTAGACCTAGACAGATGTTATTAAAAACAAACCACTCAATTTTATACAGTCTGAATAAAAACAAATCCCCAACTCAATCAGGTTTATCTTCTTTGGTACTTATTGTAATCTTACTAGCTCTCCAGCTAGCCAGAGTCCTCCAAAAT
The DNA here is from genome assembly GCF_965140295.1 of Lepidochelys olivacea. Taxonomy (NCBI): domain Eukaryota; kingdom Metazoa; phylum Chordata; order Testudines; family Cheloniidae; genus Lepidochelys; species Lepidochelys olivacea. Next base: position 34,249,068 of record NC_140411.1, on the reverse strand, counting down.
TTAAGCAGAGAAACTTTCAGAATTTCACCACATTTAAAAAACCCACAAGACTTTTTGGAGTTCACCTTTAAGACTAACATTAAAAACTTAACAGCGCAACTTTATACTGCGAGTTGACCTGCAGATAATATTCACAATGACAAGAAAAGAATCTCATGGAGAAGTAAAAACTCCTAAAGGAGGGTATGTAACTTTCATGGACTTTTTAAAAAACTGTTTACGGAAGAGACTAATCAAAGGGTGATTTGTTTTAACATTTTCTTCAACTCTAACAGTCCATAAGTTTAAAGTAGTAAGAAGGTGGTGAAAAGAAAATGGGAAGGAAAAAAACCCCTTCCACTTAAATTGCTTAATTTTCTAATTACCAGGCCAACCAAACTTCCTCTAACTCCAATATGTCACAGTTTTCCCTCAGATTTTTAGAGAGAGGTGGAAAGTCAGCACTCAAAACTACCTAAAGTTTATGTTAATGTTTACAGAGCACTTTGAAGTTGGAAAGTGCTATTAAATGGTCTCACTGCAAAGTGGAGACGTCTAAAGTATTTTATTGTTAAAGGGTGAAATTCACCTTGTCCCAACTGCCAATAAAAGAGTCTATGAACTGCTAAACCCTAGTTAAGGAAAGCAGTCAGTACCTTTTCTCTACCCAAAAGGTGTTTTTTTCTTGAGTGCGCTAGGATTCATAGTAAATAGTGCATATTGTGGAAGAGTCGTGCAAACACAGGTGTGTGTGCATAGTCAGTCACTTTTCAACCATTACATCACATTTCCCAGTACATAGTCATTTTCCATACTTCAGTGTGCAGATTACACTGGTTGTCTTGAAGTTACAAACTGGGAACTGAAAAGAGCTAGGATGCCACACAGCACAATCCCAAGCCAGTGGGACACTGCCATCTTCTCTGCATTTTTTACTGCTTAAAAATGCTTAGTCCAGTTTTAAGTGTTCCAAACAGAAAGTCTTCTCTTACTTCTCTTGTTTCACATTCTAACAGACCTTGCTTTAAGAAAGCTTTTCATGAATATCAACCTTTAATTTTCCTTTTCTTAATGTCATCCTATTACCCCCCCCGAAACATCCCTTTCTATCTCCCTATTGGTTTATTTTTCCTACCAAGCAACTCCATCTCAGCTGTACAACCCATATGCGGCTTTTAGAAAACATTTTATCATGTCATAAAAATGCCTGATTTTACAATATATTCAGAAGAGGAAAAAATTATTTAACATTTCAGTTCCAACAGTTAATGAGGAAGGAAAAGGCATCCCCGAAGTAACAACACTGTTTAAATAACTACCGTGTGGCTACACATACTGACTCACAACAAAGCCCTTCATAAATCAGTACCCTTTGCAGATAAACAAGCAATAGTAAATTACCTTTACTTGACTCCACTATAAAACAGTTCAGCACAAGTTTTGACAACCCACCGTCAGAGTAATAATCCATAACCAAACTTTCTACTAACACTGATGTAATCTTTTATCAGACAGCTCGCCAGAGTCTAAGCAAAAGGGTTCTGGTGTCTCAATATGACACAGAAAAGTCTTATTAATGAAGTTAAAGCAAAGCCCAAAATTGTTTTGAAGACAAAGATCTGTTTCCTTAGTAACTGGCATGGCTGACCTGCAGTATACTAGTAATGATTTTACTTCACAAGATATCTAGATGCTAATTTAGTAACTTAAAATAGACTATGTTTGCCTGAAACCTAGCCCAAAGTAGGTGAGTTAAAAACCAACTGGTGTTTTAGTGGTGCTTGCCCGAGCCTTAAAATGGGAGCTTGAATTTGTGAATGTATCTTTAAAGAGGCTAAGAAACAATGTTAAACCTTAATTTTACATGCTTCAAACTCCTGATATCCAGTAAAAACTCTAAGCATTGCTTCTGGTACTAATTGGCACACAAAAAGCCAGAGTACAAATCAAACCCAGTTTAGGATATTTTTACTTCCAACACAGCAAAAATATGTTTACTAGTCACCACTTTCATAACAGAGCATTACAAACTTCCCATAAATTAAATGCTTAAAACCAAACAGCTCTATACCTGATAAGTTTCAAAGTATACCTTTTAAACAAACTGAACTTAAATTTAAAAAACATTGTTTGATAGAATATGTTCAATCATTGTGTGGCATCTTAACTTTCCAACACCTAGGCTCCACCTAAGAGTTTTGTTTCATATTAAATTTAACCCAAATTTGTCAGATTACTCCATGGGAAGTGTGGGGGATAACATAACCACTGCTGATTATGAAAGAGCGTATTCACCCATAGACAAACATGTGCTGGTGGCATCTAGCCTAGGTATTTTACACGTGCTACTTGTGTATGCCTCCCGTGCAGACTTCCTGCATTCAACACTGGATTATTTTCAGAATTTACAAGAGGAAAAGAAACCTTGATTTATTCAAGTTTTAGGAATTAAACATCCCTGTGCCTTGTGTGAAAGACTTTTTTACACAAAAAAGGTCACTATTAATGGGAGAATTCACCAATTAAAATATTTATTAATTATATGTTTTAGCCACTGGAGATTTCCTAACATTGTAATGACAAAACGAATTAGTTTTCACAACATAGAAAGAGCTGCAGACCCACAGCTTCAAGGGGTCAAACTAAATTCAATTACATCATTTGGATGTTTTCCCAAACTATGAAGGGAAACATATCACAAGATCTGGATACATGTAAAAAGAAGGAGTAACATCTTTATTTTTGGCCAACAGTACTCTAACTATTCACCCCTCTCTTTTTAGGAGAATCTGAGTGAATTTTAGCTTTGATGTGGAAGTATACCAACTGCCGATAGTTAATACTATGCTAGCTTCCACAGTTCATCTCGTACCCCAATCCTGACATAACATCCTTGCTAATACCATTATTTGCCTCACCTGGCAGCTAATTATGTCTGTGACATGTAGAGATGACTATTCAGGATCAATCATCTTGCTTCACTTCACCTGTGACCCAATTCAATCCCTGAAATAAAATGTTTTAAAAACACATCTAGTGTCCATAATGGGTTTACTTTTCCTCAAAAAACATTTCTGGCAACCAATGTAAGTGAATAAAGGAAATTAATACCTGCTATAAGAAAAGGAGGACTTGTGGCACCTTAGAGACTAACGCCACAAGTCCTCCTTTTCTTTTTGCGGATACAGACTAACATGGCTGCTACTCTAATACCTGCTATGTTTTCCTCAATGTCAAATATGTAAAGTCATTAATTAGCGTGCAGCATTCGTAAATCAGGAACACTGAATGATAAATTCGTTCTAAGTACCAAAGGTTTTAAATAGGGCTGTCGATTAATTGCAGTTAACTCACAAGATTAACTGAAAAAAAAATCTATCGCAATTAAATCACACCGTTAAACAGAATACCAACTGAAATTTATTAAATATTTCTGGATGTTTTTCTACATTTTCAAATATATTGATTTCTATTATGTAAAGTGTACAGTGCTCACTTTTTACAGTGGAAATATTTTTAATCAAAAATAATATAAATGATAAAAGAAATAGTATTAGTCAATTCACTTCATACAAGTACTGTAGTGCAATCTCTATCATGAAAGAGAAACTTACAAATGTAGATTTTTTTTTTGTTACATAACTGCACTCAGACTAAACAATGTAAAACTTTAGAACCTACAGTGTCCACTCAGTCCTGCTTTTGTTCAGCCAATTGCTAAGATAAATAAGTTTGTTTACATTTGAAGATACTGCTGCCTGCTTCTTATTTACAACGTCACCTATAAGTGAGAACAGGCGTTCATATGGCACTTTTGTAGCCAGCATTGCAAGGTATTTACATGCCAAATATGTTAAACATTCGTATGCCCCTTCATGCTTTGGCCATCATTCCAGAGGAGATGCTTCCATGCTGACGACGCTCGTTAAAAAAAAATAATAATGCGTTAATTAAATTTGTGACTTAACTCTTTGGGGGAGAATTTGGTGTCTCCTGTTCTGTTTTACCCGCATTTCATGTTATAGCAGTCTCAGATGATGACTCAGCACATGTTGTTCATTTTAAGAACACTTTCACTGCAGATCTGACAAAATGCAAAGAAGGTACCTATGTGAGATTTCTAAAAATAACTACAGTACTTGACCCAAGATTTAAGAATCTAAAGTGCCTTCCAAAATCCGAGAGGGACGAAGTGCAGAGCATGCTTACAGAAATCTTAAAAGAACAACACTCCGATGTGGAAACTACAGAACCCGTACCACCAAAAAAGAAAATCAACCTTCTGCTGGTGGCATCGGACTCAGACAATGAAAATGAACATGTGTTCGTCAGCTCTGCTTTGGATCATTATCAAGCAGAATCAGTCATCAGCATGGACACATGTCGTCTGGAATGGTGGTTGAAGCATGAAGGGACATATGAATCTTGACACAAGATATTTATGTGCCAGGTGCGCTAGCTGGCTACAACAGTGCGATGTGAATGCCTGTTCTCACTTTCAGGTGACATTGTAAACAAGAAGCAGGCAGCATTATCTCCTGCAAATTGTAACCAAACTTGTTTGAGTGATTGGCTGAACAAGACGTAGGACTGAGTGAACTTTTAGGCTCTAAAGTTTTATATTGTTTTATTTTTGAATGAGAGTTTTTTTGTATATAATTTTACATTTGTAAGTTCAACTTTCATGATAAAGAGATTGCACTACAGTACTTGTATTAGGTCAACTGAAAAATACAAATTTGTTTTTACTGTGCAATATTTGTAATCAAAAATAAAGTGAGCACTCTACGCGTTGTATTTTGTGTTGTAATTGAAATCAGTATATTTGAAAATTTAGAAAATATCCAAAAATATTTAAATAATATTCTATTACTGTTTAACAGTGCAATTAATCATGATTAATTTTTTTAATTACTTTTTTTAATCGCTTGATAGCCCTAGTTTTAAACTCTTAAAGTTATTGCTTTTACCTCTTATGGAAGGGGGAAGAGATGGGTTTTATGATTGGGTATGTGATGAAGATGCCACTAATGAGGAGATAGTGAAAATGGTACCACTTACCAATAATGCTTAATATAAAAATGATTAATGTTATAATTAGTGGCTAATACCACTGTTACTAGAATGACAACTTCCAAATTGGCATCCTTTTGTTAATTTACAGCTTTCTACAGAGCTGCAACCATCTATTATATGTTTGATGGGTTACAGATTATTATCCCTCCCATGCTGTGAACCAGATGAGTATTAAACAATTCAACTGTCCTTTTTCCAAGCCTCTGAGAATGACAGGGGAGGGGGGGGAATAGGATGGTTAGAAGATTTATGCCAAACTTTTGTTTGCCTTTAAGGAGAGTTCAAGAACCCAGCAAATAAAAGTGCTTCCCTGGTGGCAACACTTGTTCCCAGAAAACTTGGTGTGACAGTACTTGAGCAACCAGGGCATGCAACAATTTTTCTTCGTAAAAGGATCAGTATCTCTTTCACTGCTTGGAAGTCTGATTAATCCTTTAAAAAGCAGACCCCTTTTAAGAAATGTATGACTTTGTAACCACTATTACTGATACTCACAGCCTCTTTAAGACTTCCCATTAGAAAACACGGATAATTGACTAATTAATGCTACAAGTGATAATTTATGCTGGTTAACGTGTTACAATATATTTTAAACCAGAGTAATGCGAACTGAATACAAAGCTGAACTTAAATTTAATTTGGGGAATCCAAAATGTGAACAATATTATAAAGAAATGAAAAACATTTTCTTTTTAATCTATATTAAAGCAAAATTACATTGTTTGTCAAACAATATCAGAGGCAGTTTTACATCAGTGCTTCAAGGGGATTTTAAAGTTGTAGTTTTACATGTTAAAAAAAAATTAAAATAGTTTTGCTCTTCACCCTTAATACTACTTAAAGAAAATGATAGTAATGTGATCTTGTTATTGTTCTAAAATATGCTCCTATAGTTAAATACGGGGAATCGCATCCCTTCAATGTACATGCACAGCTCCTATTAAGGTTAATGGAAGCTGTATTCACAACTGCTGAGTTTTGCTTCCCATACAGCATTAATATTTGACTCTCAGTGAGGGCCTCCTCCAGTGCCCATTGAAGTCAATGAAACAACAACTATGGACTTCAATGAGGACTGTATCAGGCCCCTACAAAGCACAAATGTTGTTCTTACAAAAAATGGAATTTTGGAGTACCAAGTCCTTTTAAAATGATATAGATGAACAACCAATGAAAAAATTATCAGTGTGAATCTCCAAAAGTGTATCTATTTTTAATTACGATTTTTTTCCAGGCACCCAGCACAATTCATTGTAATTTCGCAACCTGATGCCAATTGTCCTGTTTTCCTTTGGAACAAAATGGAAACTTATAACAGGAAAACACATTTAAAATGCTTTATTCATATTTCCATGAGATGTATTGTTAGTTTGCATGTTCTCTATTACCTTAACTTTTTTGTATACAGTAATACAAAAATACTGCACATGGCAGAGTATTCAACACAGGGATACTATCAATGCTCTTGCATTTTCTTTTTGAAAGCAGTGAGGTATTGTGTGTCATTCTTTCCATTGACGCCCACCCACTGAGCTTAGCGCAAGTTCTGTACAGAGCATTAAAGACATACTTCCATCTTTCTCCCAGCTCACTCTCAAGACAAATAGGCAGAGTTGCCCTTCCCCCCAAATATAGAAATACTTTGTGCAACTGCAGTTTCAAAATAATTTTGCAGCATCAATATCAGAGGAATATTAAAGGCTTTTCATTTTTAAAAGGACAATGAAGTCATCTTATTGTATATAATACTATTTTCCAAAACCAAGAAACGTAACTCATCAGGCACACACACAAGTTAACAATTTTTAAATGTCACACACCCAAGTATATTTCCTTCCTTTAGTTACCCGAGTTTGTTGTGAAATTAGCTAATATAAATGTGTTTCTTTTTTAATCTTGGGGAAGCTGGCTGATATACAATGCATCGTAAATACTAGAGAAAACTTAAAACAAATAGTCAGGAATCAATGTTATGAACATAAAATTAAGTTTTTATTTGTACTCTAGCTTACATATAGCTCAGTAGAGTGAGAGTAGTAAAAGCTTCAACTGCTTTTAATAGCATGAGTATAAAAAAAAATAGCCTAAACCTATCATAAGCAGTAGTTACAATTTTAGTCTCAAACGGTACCATTCATTTAATGTCAGAATGAACCTGAGCTGTGTACTGAGCAAGGCGAACAACTTCAGAGAAGCTCCATTAATTATGTTGCTAAATACTTACTTCATCTGTACCCTAAGGTACTACATACATTTTAATGTCACCTTGGATCCAAACAGAACAACAAACATTTTCTGTCAAAAAACTCAGATCAGTTCTTCTTTGTTTTTGTATAAGTGTTGAGGAAGAATGGGAGAGGAAATGTAACAGCAGTGTCGATCACTTTATTAGGTCCTTTACCTTTCTATATCACAAATCACATAAAAGCAAAGAATCAAGCTGCATTATTGTTTTAAGGGCCTTTAGTTCCATATTATATCAAATTACCTGAATCGATCCCTAACTCTGTACAGAACGTGTAAGAAATACACAGCTAGCAATAACCCATCTGATAAGAGATCTTACAAAAGGTTAATGGTAACGGTAAATATCACTTGAAAACCAACTCAGCTTTATTCAGGAAGTCATAGAACACTTCATAAAGACAATAGGAAGCTGTTGACAAACTGCATGGAAGAACGGCTTCCTGCAGGAAAAAGCAACTACAAGACAGTTGGACTGAGCAATGGCAGTTTCCTCACGCGGGGAGAGAGGAAGGGGTATTACACCACTTTTGTAGGAATTAAATGTACTGTGTTGTATGATTTAGAATAGTCCAGCGTTGAATATAAAATAAGAAAACAACAACAGAAATTACATCTAGCATACGGATTTGCCCTTTTGCAAAGTGCTGACTGCTATTACCGCAGCAATGCATTTTATCTCTTGCCCAGAGGTTGAGCTAGTAGCCCCCCTTCACAGTTCATTGAAATGTCAATCTACCACTGGCCAACAGGAAGTGCTTCAAAAGCCATGTGATTGATCTACTGACCAATCATGCCATCTTTATTTTATATTCAGTCCATTCTGAAACACTTCTGCTCTGCATGATAATATTGTGCAGACTAACATCTGACTACTTACTAAGGAGACAAGACTTATTTTACCACTGATGAACTCTAGCTACATTTCACAGAAGTTTGCAGCTTTAATGAAGTATAAATGCTACCACACATGACAGGAATGTGTTTGCTTCACCGCTCTAACTCTACTTCAATTACACTATAGATTAATCATGCTAATAAAACTCCTGGTTATAATGGTGATCTGAATATTAATAAAGTATTGGACCACCACATATTGGGCAGAAATTTAAACTTACACATGAAGTTTAAAAGATGATGGACTTAAATGGACTTAATGTAAGAATGCCGGATGTTGGGATTTCAAAACTGAATCCTACCCCACAATATCCCAGACTGATATAAGAGTACAAGAGTTGGTCATTATAACATTTTGAGTCATTTTCTCATCTGCCTCTCCCATTGTGAAAATTATTGCATTTGCAGTTCTTGATCTCTTCAAGTGAAATTTCTTTACTGTATTTAACCGTCTGCAGGATAGACAGATTTGAATTTAATTTTTTTATATATTGTATATTTTTGATGGATATCAATATTTATTTTAAGCACTTTTTGGTAAGTTTGCACAAAATAATGGGTTTTAACCTTTTTAAAATTTTTATCAATTTAAATTTTCATAATTGTGTGAAATTATGGGGAGTAAGACAATGGGGTCTGACAATTATTTAACTACAGTAGATGTTGAAATTCAAAAAGTTAAAACTTTTAACCGTTAAAACACAAATAGTCATATGTCAAAATATACAAAGGATATACAAATATCCTTAAATAAAACTTTTTTTTTTCCCAAGCAACATTTTTCTTACTTTGCCTATCTGTAAATTTGAATTATCATCACAGGAAATATCTGTCTTTGGTTTGGGTGTGTATGGTGAAATCTATGTTTATCAAAATTTATCGATAAAAAACTAATCCTTCCAAGCATAAGTATAGGGTGTACTACAATAACCAACACCATAGGGCTGACTAACAACTGAAGATATGTCTAATACTTTCACCTACTCTGTATAAATGTACAGTACTTCTATTTACCAGTTTACCAGAAAGGATCATGCTTTCATGGAATGGCTACTGAACAGGGCAATAGGAACAAAAAGCAACAATACCAAGCTAGTGAAGAGGGGCCAAAACTCTGCATATTGTAGAGGGAACCAATTATTCACAAGCAAAAATTGCTTACAGATTCCAAAGCCAGAAGAGAACACTGTGATCATCTAGTCTGATCTCCTAACACAGGTCAGAGAACTTCCCCAAAATAACGTCTATGGCATATCTTTTAGAAAAACATCCATTCTTGATTTTAAAATGGTCAGCAATGAAGAATCCACCACAACCCTTGGTAAAATGTTCTCACTGTTAAAAATGTACACCCTGTTTCCAGTCTGAATTTGTTTAGTTTCAACTTCCAGCCATTGGATGATGTTTTACCTTTTTCTGCCAGACTGAAGAGCCATTATTAAATATTTGTTCCCCTTATAGATACTTACAGCCTGGAATCAAGTCAACCCGTAATCTTCTAAACGGACTGAGCTCCCAGAGTCTATCAGGAATATTTTCTAATTCTTTAATCATTCTTGTGGCTCTTCTCTGAACATGCTCCAAATTATCAACATCCTTTTTTTAATCTGACCCCCAGAACTAGACACATTATTCCAGCAGTAGTCACACCAGTGCCAAATACAGAGATAAAATAACCTCTCTTCTCCTACTCGAGATTCCCCTGTTTATGCATCCAAGGATCAACAAGCTCTTTTGGCCATAGCATCACACTGGGAGCTCATGTTAAGCTAATTATCCACTATGACCCCCAAATCTTTTTCAGTCACTGCTTCCCAGAATAGAGTCCTCCATCCTGTAAATATGGCCTACATTCTTTGTTCCTAGTTGTATATATTTATATTTAGCTGTATTAGAGCACAAAAGTTATATTAGCAACAGAATTCTGGATACACTTACTTATGTTTTAAGAAAGCTCAAAGTATAGACAGACAAACTGCCAGTTTAAATCAGCTTCCAGGACCTATATATATGTATTCTATCTAAAGTTCAAAATAATTGTTTTAAGAAAACTTCTGAAATATACATTTGCTTATGCTAAAAGGAATTCTTCAAAAAAAATTTTTACTGTATGTTTTTGAAATATCCAAAGTGTTTCACTGGAACTCAAGTTATAAAGATAACACAAGTAATTCTGAATTGCAATGATGCTTGTGGGTTACACCTGCAGACAGTGTTATAAGACCTATTAGGGACAACAAATGCTGATCTTCAAGTGTGAACAGAGCCTTCTGAACTGTCCTCATCAGGCTCTCCCAAAGCACAGAATCACCCAAGGAAAGTAAAAAGAAAACAGCCTATTAAGCTGTTGAAAATCTCCCCAGGTCAGCATGTGACCCAGCAGGGAGAGGTTCAAAAAGTACAGCCTTTATTTTTCTTCCTAACAACCTGGTTTGTTTCCACTCTTTTCCCCTTCAAGACACATCCTTCACAGCTAGCAGCTCTTTCAATCATTTACTTTGGATGTCTGCTTGAGAACAAACGACCTTGCTCATGCAGATGAGTTTGCCAGACTTGTGTGTACTTTCCAGTCTCAGGCTCTTTATTGTTCTTGCTGAAACCTGACCCTTTGAAATGGATACCAGGACACCAAGAAAGGACAAAAAAGAAAACTTGCAGAAAAAAGGAAAAGATTTTCTGTAGTAATAATGAAACTGTAGAAAAGCTTTCCAAGATCAAATTCTTCCCTCTACTTTCACCTGAATGAGCATAATTAAAGAATCAATTATAAAAGTGTATTTAAGTGTAAAGACATTTTGCATCTCTTATAAAGCAATAAAACCCTTTCTATAAAATTGAAATAGACAATTACTAAAAATAGTAAGAAACACTATCAATTGCACAATTTTAAATCCATTACATTTGATCTGAATTAGACTGTTGTGTTTGCAGTTTTGCCCTATTATATAAGCTAGTTCGTAAGAGTTTAAGTAGTACAGTAAAAAAAACGGTTTTGATCTAATTTCAAAATTTATGTTGAGCTCCCTCAAGGCCCAGTGGGAAATAGTCTCAGCTGGCGTAAACTTGCCTAATTCCAAAAATTCAGAGGTACAATGCCAATTTACACCAGCTCAGGATCTGGTCTAACGTGTATTATTCAGTTACATGGACAAAAATCACAGCTACATACTCTTTGGCTTTTGCCTATTTTTAGGTTCTTAACACAGACTAATTTCCCAAAGAATTCAGGCTTGAATACTTTATTTTGGTAAACATGACACAGAAGTTTACAATAATCTTAAGGTAAGCAAGGTATGACTATGTAAATGCTTCATTATATATATGCTTTATTTTCCCTAAATTCAAAATGACAAATAATGGGCTACTTGGAGCCTGCCAGTTTAAAAAAAATGTTAAAAATAAGTAAAAGAAAATGCTAAAAATACAGTCCAAGTATTTGAGGGCCAATTATATATCTTGGTGGTCACTCTTTCAGAAAGGAGGATAGACTCCTGATGCTTTAGAAACTACACAGTATAAAAGAAAACGCTCCCTAATGGATTACATATCACACTGCTGGCATATGTAATATCTTCTCAGTTATAGAAAAGGGCATACTAAATTCACTATAGGAAAAAAGCCATATGTGCATGAGTAAGGAGCAATTTTCAAGAATTTTATGAATTTTCCCTCTCAAGCCAAACAATGTAAGTTAATTTTAAGAACTATAAACTCCAACCCTGTAATCAGATCCACGTACCAATGGACTCTGCGTGGGCGCAGGAGTCTGCATGCATGGATCTGAATGCACAATCAGTGCCTATATCATTGCACTTTGAACAATCAGAGCAATCCTTTACTCCTCTCACTAAAATATCTGCCAAAGTTACTTAACATTTTTAACATCCATTTTATAGCAAATTTGTGTGACAGTTCCATTTATTTTGGCCCGAAGAAGAACTTTATGCAAGTCAAAATATCATTATATACATTCAAGTGATTTTTAAAACACAAACACAGAAAACCACCACTTCATATTTAAGACAAACCAAGAAGAAGACATGTTTAAAACACACAGGATTTTCATAAGAGCCAAACACTCACACCTCCAATTGAAGTCAGTGGGAGCTATAGGTGCTCAGTACTATTGAAAATCATGCCCTTTCATTTTAAAATACATTTTACACTAAAGGTGCAGCGATTCCTACACACAGAGATTCTTAACAACATGGAACACAAACTTGGTTAAGAAATGCAGCTAACCTTCTTTCAAATAGATTTTACTTACTTCAGAAAATATCTCTGGCCAGATGGCGTCTTAGCCATCTCCCAACCTGGTGGCAGAGGTACATCATCAGGAATCTCAAATGAAGACTGGCGGAGATGTTGAGAAGAAGGTGCAGCTCCAGGACCAGTCACTATTCCAGAGGGGGTAAGTGTCCCTGGAGAGACAGCTCCAAGCTGCAGCGAAGCTGGAGAGGAATGAGCTCGGACATGTTGTGGAGTCAAGGCTCCTGCTGACCCTCCATCAGTACTGGCCTGTCAGGAGTTAAATTGTTGTAAGATATTTTACTTCAGCAGAAACATGCCTGTTGGAACACAACCTACTTTTAACTTACTGAATGTTTCCTAGACAAGCAGACAAATATGTTTTTTCTAAAATTCTACTTATTCCGAAGTTGCTAACATTCAAGGATGTAGCCCAAAGTAGATTACTTAAAGAGCAAGCTTGCAAAACTTTTATATATACACCTATAGAATATTAATTTTGAATGTTTCTCATTCTTGTTTAGTTTTATTTTGTACACATATAAAAAGCCATCTTCTTTGTAAGGATCATACCTTAAGGCCTGATCTTATCCCCATTCTTCAAAGGGTACTAATGTCAAGCCTGATTTACAATTCCCTTGCATACTGAATTGGTGGAAATGACTATGCAAAGTGGATGTAAACTAGTACTCTGGATTGTTGGTGTTTTGCACCTACCTTGCACAGATGTAAAAGCCCATTGGCTTCAGTGGGAGTTCCACAGGAGTAGCGACTACAAATTGGGCCCCAAAGGACTATTTCAATACAGTGCAAGATATGATATGCAAGAAAAGGGTTCCCAACCTTCAAGTAAACTGTACTTTAATTGTATGTATGGTGCGTATAAAAAGAGAGCAGCACCAGCTACAGCCAGAATGTGGACAAACAAATCAAGTTTTCCACCAACATCTCTGCAAACCTTCCTCAAACCTGGCCCACATAACCCTAATTATTACAACCTGGGTCTCTCCTGAACTGAGGACTGTGAATCATGTTAAACTGTGTAGTTTTCCTGATATGGACTCAAATCCATGGAGGGGGAAAAAAATAGCCATGAAAACTGTATTTAAATGTTGACATATATATATGAGGGCATTCACTTTCCATGTATAGTAGGATAATTTGCACACCTACATTTTATTATGTAAATGTCAGCCCTTGCCATACCACTGTACCTAGGTATTGCAGAATACATGGGGCTCATTTATGAACTCAGATGTGTACACTCATCCCAGGTCTCATTAAATCAGCTACTGTGCCTTACGTGTAACAGCATGCAAACTCTCAAAATCAGAATTCGGCCTATGTTACACAATTATCCAGTATCTGCATTTTGCTAAAATTTTCAAAAGCAACCATGTATTGGAAGAAGAAAAGGAGTACTTGTGGCACCTTAGAGCCTAACAAATATATTTGAGCATAAGCTTTTGAGAGTTACAGCTCATGTATTGGACGGACATAACTCACTCAGATGTGAAGTATTACACTTAATATTTTCCCTACACCCCCCCAAAAATCCCAAGGTGGATATTCTTATTGCAGTATCAGACAAGAGTGGAGAAAAAGAGACACCACCATCACAATCATTTTAAAATGAAAAGGCCAACAATGAACCCAATAATCCTATGGCTTCAACTGGCTTTTAACTACATGATTTACTACAATATATTGTACTAAAACCAGCCAGCACCAAGGAACAAAGATTTGAGCTCAATTGTGTACTCTAGTAGCATTTGCAATGTACGCAAACAGCCCACAAGCTTTAAGGTGCATGTTGATATTAACAACATGTGCCTCATACAATACATTTCAAATATGTAATATAGTTAGCTGCATTTATTGTGGTCGTTGAGTACATATTAAGATATACATGATTACAGCATCTAGCTATAAATGATTGCTGAATACCTATTAGTATACCTTTGTGCATAAGAACACCATGATAAAACTTGTACAGTAAAAATAGGTGTAAAAAGTATTAGCTGTACACGTAATAACCTTCTTCCCAAATTTCAAGAGTTCAAAATAGGCTATTACCACCCACTCCAAATGGGACTAACTCTGTGTGAATCATCATCAATAATGCATAGTTCATAAATTACAAGAAAGCAAGAATCTAGAAATAACCCATCACCACTGCTATTTTCTTTGCAGTCCTTTAACTTAAAGACTAGACTGTGTGTGTTTTTTTTGTTTGTTTTGTTTTTTTAAATATTTGGGAAATGAATTAACTCCTGGGCAGAGAGAATATATGCCAAAGTTTAGCTTGGAGTAATTTTACAGCTGAGTTATAAATCCTTCCAAACCAGAGTTTAATAATGGAAATGTTGACAGACCCTTCACTACTGGAATACCAGACACCAGTGTAATACAGAGCAAATCTCTTTTCTATTGGCTACACAGATAAAGTGACAATAGCTTATAATAAAATCTATTTTATAACTTAGCAACAAAGTTCATTGCTTAATAAAAACATTTGAGCAGAGAGAGGCAGTTTACAAAAATTTAGTGAACAGCAGCCTAAACATTAACTTTTATTCATATTTGTATCAACACTTCAATCTTGGCACATGAGTCAAGCGGCTTAAAGAACAAACACTGTTAGAGACTTATTATGGGCCCAATCCTGCAACTCTTTTTCAGCCTCTACTTTAGGCTTGCAGGATTGTGCCCTGAGCGTTCAGACACAGGACTGCAGCAGGCAAGTTATTTCAGTCCGATTTGCAGATATGGTTAATTTAATGGTACTTCAGTAAAGCTGAAAGGTGACTACCAACAGGGACAGAAAAACCAACGCACTGGAATTAGCTTCTGATGTGGGAAATTTAATCCTACGGAGTGCAATGATGAAATGGTGGAAAAGCCACATCCATATTGTTTTTTTTTAAAGTTTGGACACAATCCCTGTCTTCCTCTCCTCCTCATCCTCCACACAGATAAATAAACAGTGGGAAGATTACATCAGACAACCCAATCCTTTTGTACTTTCAAGTGAAACATTTCTAAGATTAATTTTAGGGGCTTTAAATCCCCCTCTCCCAACAAAAGCTGGAAAATAAGAGAGCAATTATTGGGTGCCCAAGCAGGCTGCTGGGGAGTGAGACGTCCTGGCGGAGACAGGGCCTAATGCGAACAGCAGCAAAATCAGCTGCTGAGACTGGTAACTCCTGCTCAGAACTATTTACAAAATTTCCCAGCTAAAATCCCAAAGGGTCCCTGAAAGCAGGCAGGAAGAGGGGAGCATCACCAGAGTAAACGGGGGAACTGCCCCACAAGAAAGGGAGTTTTGCCCCCTCCAAAACCCCTAAATGCAAGAACGGAAGGTGCTTTCCCCCCTCCCCACACACACACGATGCGGGGGGGGCGGAAGGGGACTCTCCCCCCCTCCACACACACAGGAGGGGGCGCTCCCACACTCGGGGGGGGTGCTCCTCCACTCACAAGGGGGGGGCGGACGGGGGCGCTCCCCCACTCACACACGGGGGGGGACGCTCCCACACACACACACACTCAGGGGCGGAGGGTGGCGCTCCCACTCACACGGGGGGGGGGCAGGACGCTCTCCCCACTCACTCTCTCTCACACACACACGGGAGGGGAGGGGAGGGGAGGCACCCCCCAGGCGCTGACGATAGCGGCAGGAGAGCTCCCAGCTGCGCCCCCGCCCGGCCGGCCGGCCCCCCCCCTCACCTGGCGGGAGTGGGCCTTGGGCTCGGGCGGCTTGAAGAAGGAGTCGGGCAGCTTGCGGAGCCGCATGGGCAGCGTGTGCGGCACGTTGGCGCCCTTGGGGTTCATCACCGCGTTGAAAAGCGCCTCCAGGTCGGTCTCCGAGTCGCCCCGCACATGCACGATCTGGTGCCCGGCCGGAGGAGGCCCCGCGCCCGGGGGCTGCCCCGCGCCGGACGGGGGGCCCGGCGGCGGCGCCTGTTGCTGCGCCGGCGGCTGCGCTTGCTGCTGAGGCTGCCCGGGATCCATGGCTCCGCGTCCGTACCGGGGCTCGGCGACTCAGAGCCCGGGCTCCCCACCCCACATACCCCGTTGCCCAGGCCGGGGCTCCCCCGCTGCTGCTGCTCAGCCCCCCCACAGCCGGAAAACACAACCGGCAACAACAACTGGCAGAACAAGCCCGACCGAGCAGCAAGTTGCCCGAGCCCGGCCCAGCCCGGCCGGCGCCTCTATCCCGGCGGCGGAAACTAACTCACGCAACACACTAAACAAAAGTTCTGAGATGTGCCCGCCCGAATCACTCCCCAGCCAGCTCCGCCCCTTGCGAGCCCGCCCGCACCGTATCCTACAGCCAGCCTCCAACAGAGTCCTGCTACGCCCGCCAGCGCAGAACGCAATCAGAACCAGGCACCACTGCCAGGTCCTTCTGCGCGCGCGCGCGCGCGCCCGCCCGCACAGAATCTGGCAGATTTAGTGGCCACTACCAAGTCCTACGCGAACTCCCGGCGGCACACCGTCCAGGAAAGCTAGCCCTTTTGCACCCGCCCGCTTCATTTTTCAAGCATCTACTCCCGCCCGCCTGCGTTTCCCTACAACGCAGAAGTCCATGCATCGAAAAGTTAAAAATAAATTCCTCCAAACTTCCAGACTCCTGTTGCGCCCCTCCCCCCTCCGCGACCTCAGCGCCGGAATGGGGAGGGAGAATTACCCCCCTTTGCCCTCAGAACGGGGTGCGGGAGAAGAGAGACGACTTCTCCCAGCCCTGGCCCCCAGGAGAGCGGCACCGCTTCCCCCGCCCGCATCCCCTGAACGGGCGCGGGAGAAACCAGTCTTCCCACTGCCCCCCTTTCCTCCCATGGAATTGGGGAGGGGCGTAAGCGACGAAAAGAAATGGGATCCCTTGCCCCCATCCCAGGCTGGGGCGGGGGGAAGAGCTGGAACCCGCCATCGCACAATGGAACCCCACCCTCCCCGTGACTGCTATATTTCACTGTGGACACTAATTTTGTCACGAAGTGACGTTTCTGGGAGAGGGTAAATTACATAGAGAAACATTCAAAACGTTTCTTTCTCTAGTCAGAATTTATTGCTCTCACTGATCCTTTCTCTGTTATTGAGTCCAATGGAAACCTCTGCTTTTCAGTCCATTTAACCCAAGAGGTTAGATTCAGTATGCTGCATAATACAGACCAGTGAGTGTATAACACAGCTATCATTTATTAACTAGATTACGTAAAATGAAATTTGATTCAAATTAGTGACAAAAATATGAGAACAACAGTTTTAATATATTTATTGAGAATTTTGAAACACAACAGCTATCAAAGTATAGGGGGTTGGAAGAGCAAGATTCATGGACCCTGGTAAGAATTCCATGCAAGTTAGTGTAAATCATATTCAGACAGTCTGATGCACTCACTATGGCCCCAATCCTGTAAAGATTTATGCATGAATAGTTCTATTGCCTTTAAGGCAGGCTTAGGCAGCTACACCCATAAGTAAAAGTATGTACAAGCATCACTGTTTGCAAGATCTGAATCTTACAGTTAAAGTCAATTTAGCAAAAACAAAGCCTTTTTAAACATTTTGTATAAAATTATGATTTATCTATGAACATAAAATATTCCTTCTTAATAATTCAACAAAAACTCCGTAAAATATATATCACAGTTCACATTTTTGCATAGGCAGGCAATGTGTATTTCATTGAAGGGACTGGAACTATGGAATTTGTAATTAATTCCATATAGAAAGAAAAGCGCCTCTATTCCATTATACTGCTAATACTTAGAACTGGAGATTAAGAATAATTAGTTAAAACATAAGCTCCCACCAAAAGAATGGTACAAAACATGAACATGTCGTTTCAGAGGATCCACAATCAAGTAGGCAAATGTCTGTTCATGGCTTTTGGTTGAAGGATAGCACATACCGTTATTATCCTGAGGGGGGGGGAGGGGAGAAATCTAGTATTAATAACAAACCAGATATATACTACAATCATGTGTAACACTAAACATTATGAATTTTTACATTCAATTACTCTTATGTTCAGTTACTATATTATCTACAAAATGTACTGTGATAATTTTGCAGACAGTGTGGAGTTCATGTTAATAGTAGAATAGATGCCCATTAAGGCAAGAATCCTGCAAACACTTGTAAGTAACTTTATATAAGTCAGTAGTTCCATTTAATTTAATGTGTAAAGATACTCACCGATGTAAGTGTTTGCATAATTAGGGACTAAATTACAAATGGTTAAAGAATAAGGATCTGATCATATTGCCATCGAAGTCAATGGCAAAACCTGTGTTAACTTCAAGTGGGGCCCTAAATATATTCTCTAACTGACCCTTTTCCAGTCAGGATTCACTTAGGCATCTGATCACCATCTCATCAAATATGTACATATTCAAAAATTACTTTCAGCAACATGCAGTAGTTCTTGCTAGGTAAATACAGAGAAAGTTATGTCCACAGTTTTAAGATTCAAGACAAAGGAGAGGAGCAATATCAAGCTATGTTGGTGGATAAGATTTATTGATTTCTGATTGTTATTGAAGAGCCCAATCCAATAGTCCTTACTCAGGCAAAATTGACTACAATTGAAGTTTTGACTGTGAAAAGGCTACAGAATCCCACCTAAAGTTTGCTGGATAGAAAAAAAATATTATGTGATGTATTAGTACTACTGTGTCAAAAAGTAATATTGATCAAAATATTGATACCAGGAAATACAATCTGGTTTAAATTAGGCAGAGTTTTTGCACTATGTTCTGGGTGCCTTTTGAAGTCATTTTATAGTTAGCTGAGATGTATTTTACTGTATTTTTTATTTGCATTAGTTTTAGATGAGAGTAGTTCTAGCTGTATATTTCAGTGCCTCATCACCATAATATTTGGACACCTTATACATAAATTAAGAATAGCATCAGTTCCATCTGCAGTTCTAAATTTAAACAGGTGGTGTATGTGTGACACTTGGTTGACTTAGTGATGCCAGAGCTGGATCATTTTAACTGCTGGCTTTGGAGAAATGGAGATAATCTGGTGATGATTTTAGATAGCATATGTGTGACATACTGTAAATAATGATACTATTGAACCTTTCTCCAAAACAACGTGTGTAATATTTTATCAATACAGTATATCTTAAGAGTTAGCAAATATGCATGTGTTTGTATTTACTACACTGATGCAATAGCACCGCTGTAGTTAAGGCTGAGTTAGCATTCAAGAAATTTCTTTGTTATTTAATATCATAAATACTTCAGGTTTCTTCATGCTGAAATTTGGTCATATGCAAATCATTTGAACTTCTTAAACCATTTTGAGTTCAGAAGTATACAATTGTTACAAAATTTCAAATACTTCCCTTCCCCACTCTTTCTGGACTGCCAATATCTGTGCTAAAATACATATATACATGTAACTAAGGGCTTGTCTAAACTACCCGTTGGATTGGCGGGCAGCGATCTATCCAGTGGGGGTCGATTTATTGTGTCTAGTATAGCGTGACATCTAGAGAGCATCAGCTGTCATCTTACCGCAGCGAAGACACAGCGGTAAGTAGATCTAGGTACGTCGATTTCAGCTATGCCATTCACGTAGCTGAAGTTGCGTACCTTAGATCGACCCCACGTGGTAGTGTCGACAAGCCCTAAGTCCTAAAATCTAGTATTAGTTTGATTTTTTTGAAAGGTCAGAAGATTAAAAATTGAAAAGTAGTTTTGGAACATATTCAGTACCAATTTATCACAGTGCTTTCTGTAATTACTTGGTTTCAGCACTGAAAGTAGTATTACCAAGTTGTCAAGATAAGCATATGGGGCTGTTAGAAGGGTTAGTAAGGAGGCATGGGATGACACAGTGTTTTCATTATGCTGATGACTCCAGCTCTATTTCTCTGTTTTACCTGATCCAGCCAGTTTTTGGTAGACATTAGACTAGCTGGCTGAGGCTCAGACCAGATGAAAAGGAAATGATGCTCGTAGAATGAGGATTCAACTAGACCAGTGGTTCCCAAACTTGTTCCGCCAGTTGTGCAGGAAAAGCTAAAGCACGGCACGGGCCAAAAAACGTATTGGCCGCCGCTTCCAGCAGCTTGCATTGGCCTGGAGCAGCGAACCGCAGCCACTGGGAGCCACGATCGGACAAACCTGTGGACGCAGCAGGTAAACAAACCGGCCCGGCCTGCCAGGGGCTTTCCCTGCATGAGCGGCGGAACAAGTTTTGGAACCACTGAACGAGACGATATGGTGAGGATTATCTTTGCCTCATTAACTGAGGATGCATGTCTTCCATTTGGTACTCCAGTTTTCAGAGTGGGCATTTTATTAGATTCCCAGCTGCTGTTAGATGATCATATAGCAACAGTGACCAAGTCAGCTTTCTTTCATCTATGTCTGGCTAAGCGGTTGTTACTATTTCTTTTGGATGCAGACACTGCCAATATGATCCAGGTCTTTATCACCTCAAGATCAGATTACCATATGCACTCTACATAAAACTACATCTAAATCAACTCAGAAATTGAACCTGTTTTGAGGCAGTACAGGTACTCAAGCTAGAGTCTCTTCATTTTATAAGAGAAAACTGCCAGCAGGCTTTTTTCCATGGTGGGCCTGGATTTTGGAATTCACTCCCCCACTTCATCTGAAATAACCCATGTTTACTGACCTCCAGAAAATGCTGCAAAGCCAACTTCTTTTCCTAGGCTTTTGGGAAGGAGGGAGTGTGCTAAGGGCAGGCATCTATGATTGGAATGGGATTTCTTGCCATATCCCTCAATTTGTTGGTTTTGTAGAGACCACTGAATTTATTCTTGTTTATTATGTTGATGGTATTTTTAAAATATGACAAAGGCACACAGAAGTGTTTTGGATGTTTTACCTAAATCTAACCAAACAATAATGGAAATCTCTGAAGTTGATGTCAAACCAATACCAACTCAGATATGAAAACAATTGCACCGTGTTAAAATAAAAATGCTAATGAGTAATTTTTGGTTCCAAGCATATAGTTTTAGTATTTTTAATCTGAAAAGAAACCTGAGTTTAATAGACAGGAGAGAGGTAAAAATACTGATAAATACACAAGACATTATTTTTAAAAAAAGCCTTCTAAAATGTTCTATGAATGATGCATAATAGTTAAAAGATGATTGCCCACTGATGAACAACTGGGCCACCAGTAGCTCACAGGAAGTTTGTGTTGTCTGCAGTGACACCAGCTCTTTCTCTTTTGGAAGATAGTATGTTATCTTACATTTAAGTTGTTGCATGTTCAGATGCATGGTGGAGGATTTGGAACGGATCTGCCTAGTGAAGGAACAATTAAACTGGGAGGCGTGTAGTACAAGCCAAGGAATGTGTGGGCCCCTTACTGAATGAGGGAGGCAACCTAGTGACAGAGGATGTGGAAAAAGCTAATGTACTCAATGCTTTTTTTGCCTCTGTTTTCACTAACAAGGTCAGCTCCCAGACTGCTGCGCTGGGCATCA
This sequence comes from Lepidochelys olivacea, assembly GCF_965140295.1. Lineage (NCBI taxonomy): Eukaryota > Metazoa > Chordata > Testudines > Cheloniidae > Lepidochelys > Lepidochelys olivacea. Next base: position 34,227,134 of record NC_140411.1, on the reverse strand, counting down.
CAAAATGCGGAAGAGATGGCCAGCCCTCTGTGGAGATAGAGGCGGTTAGGGACTATTTAGAAAAGCTGGACGTGCACAAGTCCATGGGGCCGGACGAGTTGCATCCGAGAGTGCTGAAGGAATTGGCGGCTGTGATTGCAGAGCCACTGGCCATTATCTTTGAAAACTCGTGGCGAACCGGGGAAGTCCCGGATGACTGGAAAAAGGCTAATGTAGCGCCAATCTTTAAAAAAGGGAAGAAGGAAGATCCTGGGAACTACAGGCCAGTCAGCCTCACCTCAGTCCCTGGAAAAATCATGGAGCAGGTCCTCAAAGAATCAATCCTGAAGCACTTGCATGAGAGGAAAGTGATCAGGAACAGCCAGCATGGATTCACCAAGGGAAGGTCATGCCTGACTAATCTAATCGCCTTTTATGATGAGATTACTGGTTCTGTGGATGAAGGGAAAGCAGTGGATGTATTGTTTCTTGACTTTAGCAAAGCTTTTGACACGGTCTCCCATAGTATTCTTGTCAGCAAGTTAAGGAAGTATGGGCTGGATGAATGCACTATAAGGTGGGTAGAAAGCTGGCTAAATTGTCGGGCTCAACGGGTAGTGATCAATGGCTCCATGTCTAGTTGGCAGCCGGTATCAAGTGGAGTGCCCCAGGGGTCGGTCCTGGGGCCGGTTTTATTCAATATCTTCATAAATGATCTGGAGGATGGTGTGGATTGCACTCTCAGCAAATTTGCGGATGATACTAAACTGGGAGGAGTGGTAGATACGCTGGAGGGGAGGGATAGGATACAGAAGGACCTAGACAAATTGGAGGATTGGGCCAAAAGGAATCTGATGAGGTTCAATAAGGATAAGTGCAGGGTCCTGCACTTAGGACGGAAGAACCCAATGCACAGCTACAGACTAGGGACCGAATGGCTAGGCAGCAGTTCTGCAGAAAAGGACCTAGGGGTGACAGTGGACGAGAAGCTGGATATGAGTCAGCAGTGTGCCCTTGTTGCCAAGAAGGCCAATGGCATTTTGGGATGTATAAGTAGGGGCATAGCGAGCAGATCGAGGGACGTGATCGTTCCCCTCTATTCGACATTGGTGAGGCCTCATCTGGAGTACTGTGTCCAGTTTTGGGCCCCACACTTCAAGAAGGATGTGGATAAATTGGAGAGAGTCCAGCGAAGGGCAACAAAAATGATTAGGGGACTGGAACACATGAGTTATGAGGAGAGGCTGAGGGAGCTGGGATTGTTTAGCCTGCAGAAGAGAAGAATGAGGGGGGATTTGATAGCTGCTTTCAACTACCTGAAAGGGGGTTCCAAAGAGGATGGCTCTAGACTGTTCTCAATGGTAGCAGATGACAGAACGAGGAGTAATGGTCTCAAGTTGCAGTGGGGGAGGTTTAGATTGGATATTAGGAAAAACTTTTTCACTAAGAGGGTGGTGAAACACTGGAATGCGTTACCTAGGGAGGTGGTAGAATCTCCTTCCTTAGAGGTTTTTAAGGTCAGGCTTGACAAAGCCCTGGCTGGGATGATTTAACTGGGAATTGGTCCTGCTTTGAGCAGGGGGTTGGACTAGATGACCTTCTGGGGTCCCTTCCAACCCTGATATTCTATGATTCTATGATTCTACAGTTCAGGTGGGTTCCAAGCTCATCTTTATGGTAAGCATACAGTGTTGCAGGGGAAACAGGGAAGCGAGAGGTTTCGAAACTCAGCAGCCAGGACAGTAAACAACTGGAGGAGGTCTATAAAGTGGGCACCCACCTTACCCCTCAAGCCCTCTTCTGCTGTAAACCCTTCTGTAATCTTTAGTAAAAAGCAGGCACACCACACCCTAGCCAGCAAATTCTCTATTGATAAATCCAAACTGCAAGTGCAAAACAGAAGCCTGAATAAAGGCAGGCTCAAAATGAGACTTAGGGCTAGATTCACAAAAGGAACATAGATACCTAGCTGCCACCTTATGTGCCACTGGCATTCACAAAAACCCTGGTCAGCTGCTCTCTAACCCTGGAGGTGTGTAAATTCCCTAGACACCTAAATTTCTGCCATTAAAGTCCTCAAGGTGCTTAAATTTCAGCAGCTGAAGCACAGCTGCCTCAGTCCTGACCCCGCACAGCAGCTAGGTGGCTTAAGCATCTGACTCCAATAGAAGGTTCCCAGCTGTCAATCCCAAAATGAGATAGGTGCTGAACTCTGAGAAGGATGGGACTTAGGATCCACCCCATCCTCAGCATCTACTATTGGCTAGTTTAGGCAGCTCCCTGCTCACTATACCAGCTTTTGTTAAACCTATTCTTCTTTTCCTCTGCATTGTACAGGGAATGCAGGGTAATTACGTAGCACAACACTGAGCATTGTAACACCTAAGCTCCTTTGTGACTCTAGCCCTTAGCTTCTACTGATTCTATCTTGAGTTTATATAGAATAAAAGTATGATCTAGATCAGGGCTGGCCAACCTGAGCCTGAGAAGGAGCCAGAATTTACCAACGTACATTGACAAAGAGCCCAGCGCCTCCCCCTTCTGCCCTGCACCTCCCAATCAGCTGGTTCGTGGCATGCATGCAGGAGGTTCTGGGGGGGAGGTGAAGGAGCGAGGGCATGGCAGGCTCAGGGGTGGGAAGGGGTGGAGTGGGGGCAGTACCTGTGGCAGAGCCAGAGGTTGAGCAGTGAGCACCCCCAGCACTTTGGAAAGTTGGCTCCTGTAGCTCCAGCCTCAGAGTCGGTGCCTATACAAGGAGCCGCATGTTAACGTCTGATGAGCCGCATGTGGCTTCAGAGCCACAGGTTGGCCACCCCGATCTAGATGGCTGCAATGGGCTGAAATGTACTGCTTTGCATATGCTCTCTCTCTAGAGCTCTACACTACATTAGCTCTACACTATATTCCTACAAAGCTACAGGGCCCAAAATTTATTTTTTACTGAATAGAAAATGAAATGATGCTCATGCTCATTAGTGAAATGTTACTAAAGGCTAGAACAAAGATGACATCAGGAAATGGGTTCAGAAAAAAGTGTGCCTGAACAATCTCTTCAAATTAAATACTACATTTTATTTACATTTTTGTGTGATTTTCAAATCAATTTGGTATTTTTAAGTTGTATAATTAAACTTGAGAATGTGTTTTATGCCTAACACTCATGATGTATAGGTGCCATGCCAAGAAAGTTAATACTTACATATGCAGAAACTTTGAAAATAGTTGATGTAATAATTATTTCCTTTGTTTCAGGATCCTTTTGAACACTGAAATATGGGGAAATAATCCATATTTAATAGCAGCATTTATAGAATAGACTTTTTAATATTTACTATATTAGTTGTAAGTTTTCACATAATGTTCTTGCTCAAAGCTATGAAGGGAAATTTAGTGGTTAGGACTTGATCCATATCATCTCAACCCTAGAAATGGTTGGACATTGCTACATGTTTATAGAAAGTATTGAATTATTTTTTAAAAATTGGGGCTAGTTTCTCCTTATTTCCATCTGCTAAATTATGACTGCATGACAGAATCACAGTAATGACTCCCAAGTTAAGGTTGTAAAACAGTTTTCATTGTTATCAGAGATGCACTTCTCTCTCTTCATGGAGCAGGTCCTCAAAGAATCAATCCTGAAGCACTTGCATGAGAGGAAAGTGGATGGATGGATTCACCAAGGGAAGGTCATGCCTGACTAATCTAATCGCCTTTTATGATGAGATTACTGGTTCTGTGGATGAAGGGAAAGCAGTGGATGTATTGTTTCTTGACTTTAGCAAAGCTTTTGACACGGTCTCCCACAGTATTCTTGTCAGCAAGTTAAGGAAGTATGGGCTGGATGAATGCACTATAAGGTGGGTAGAAAGCTGGCTAGATTGTCGGGCTCAACGGGTAGTGATCAATGGCTCCATGTCTAGTTGGCAGCCGGTATCAAGTGGAGTGCCCCAAGGGTCGGTCCTGGGGCCGGTTTTGTTCAATATCTTCATAAATGATCTGGAGGATGGTGTGGATTGCACTCTCAGCAAATTTGCGGATGATACTAAACTGGGAGGAGTGGTAGATATGCTGGAGGGGAAGGATAGGATACAGAAGGACCTAGACAAATTGGAGGATTGGGCCAAAAGAAATCTGATGAGGTTCAATAAGGATAGCAGCATTTATAGAATAGACTTTTTAATATTTACTATATTAGTTGTAAGTTTTCACATAATGTTCTTGCTCAAAGCTATGAAGGGAAATTTAGTGGTTAGGACTTGATCCATATCATCTCAACCCTAGAAATGGTTGGCCCTGCACTTAGGACGGAAGAACCCAATGCACAGCTACAGACTAGGGACCGAATGGCTAGGCAGCAGTTCTGCGGAAAAGGACCTAGGGGTGACAGTGGACGAGAAGCTGGATATGAGTCAGCAGTGTGCCCTTGTTGCCAAGAAGGCCAATGGCATTTTGGGATGTATAAGTAGGGGCATAGCGAGCAGATCGAGGGACGTGATCATTCCCCTCTATTCGACATTGGTGAGTCCTCATCTGGAGTACTGTGTCCAGTTTTGGGCCCCACACTTCAAGAAGGATGTGGATAAATTGGAGAGAGTCCAGCGAAGGGCAACAAAAACGATTAGGGGTCTGGAACACACGAGTTATGAGGAGAGGCTGAGGGAGCTGGGATTGTTTAGCCTGCAGAAGAGAAGAATGAGGGGGGATTTGATAGCTGCTTTCAACTACCTGAAAGGGGGTTCCAAAGAGGATGGCTCTAGACTGTTCTCAATGGTAGCAGATGACAGAACGAGGAGTAATGGTCTCAAGTTGCAGTGGGGGAGGTTTAGAATCATAGAATCATAGAATATCAGGGTTGGAAGGGACCCCAGAAGGTCATCTAGTCCAACCCCCTGCTCAAAGCAGGACCAATTCCCAGTTAAATCATCCCAGCCAGGGCTTTGTCAAGCCTGACCTTAAAAACCTCTAAGGAAGGAGATTCTACCACCTCCCTAGGTAACGCATTCCAGTGTTTCACCACCCTCTTAGTGAAAAAGTTTTTCCTAATATCCAATCTAAACCTCCCCCACTGCAACTTGAGACCATTACTCCTCGTTCTGTCATCTGCTACCATTGAGAACAGTCTAGAGCCATCCTCTTTGGAACCCCCTTTCAGGTAGTTGAAAGCAGCTATCAAATCCCCCCTCATTCTTCTCTTCTGCAGGCTAAACAATCCCAGCTCCCTCAGCCTCTCCTCATAACTCGTGTGTTCCAGACCCCTAATCGTTTTTGTTGCCCTTCGCTGGACTCTCTCCAATTTATCCACATCCTTCTTGAAGTGTGGGGCCCAAAACTGGACACAGTACTCCAGATGAGGCCTCACCAATGTCGAATAGAGGGGAACGATCACGTCCCTCGATCTGCTCGCTATGCCCCTACTTATACATCCCAAAATGCCATTGGCCTTCTTGGCAACAAGGGCACACTGCTGACTCATATCCAGCTTCTCGTCCACTGTCACCCCTAGGTCCTTTTCCGCAGAACTGCTGCCTAGCCATTCGGTCCCTAGTCTGTAGCTGTGCATTGGGTTCTTCCGTCCTAAGTGCAGGACCCTGCACTTATCCTTATTGAACCTCATCAGATTCCTTTTGGCCCAATCTTCTAATTGGTCTAGGTCCTTCTGTATCCTATCCCTCCCCTCCAGCGTATCTACCACTCCTCCCAGTTTAGTATCATCCGCAAATTTGCTGAGAGTGCAATGCACACCATCCTCCAGATCATTTATGAAGATATTGAACAAAACCGGCACCAGGACCGACCCTTGGGGCACTCCACTTGATACCGGCTGCCAACTAGACATGGAGCCATTGATCACTACCCGTTGAGCCCGACAATCTAGCCAGCTTTCTACCCACCTTATAGTGCATTCATCCAGCCCATACTTCCTTAACTTGCTGACAAGAATACTATGGGAGACCGTGTCAAAAGCTTTGCTAAAGTCAAGAAACAATACATCCACTGCTTTCCCTTCATCCACAGAACCAGTAATCTCATCGTAAAAGGCGATTAGATTAGTCAGGCATGACCTTCCCTTGGTGAATCCATGCTGGCTGTTCCTGATCACTTTCCTCTCATGCAAGTGCTTCAGGATTGATTCTTTGAGGACCTGCTCCATGATTTTTCCAGGGACTGAGGTGAGGCTGACTGGCCTGTAGTTCCCAGGATCTTCCTTCTTCCCTTTTTTAAAGATTGGCACTACATTAGCCTTTTTCCAGTCATCCGGGACTTCCCTGGTTCGCCACGAGTTTTCAAAGATAATAGCCAGTGGCTCTGCAATCACAGCCGCCAATTCCTTCAGCACTCTCGGATGCAACTCGTCCGGCCCCATGGACTTGTGCACGTCCAGCTTTTCTAAATAGTCCCTAACCGCCTCTATCTCCACAGAGGGCTGGCCATCTCTTTCGCATTTAGATTGGATATTAGGAAAAACTTTTTCACTAAGAGGGTGGTGAAACACTGGAATGCGTTACCTAGGGAGGTGGTAGAATCTCCTTCCTTAGAGGTTTTTAAGGTCAGGCTTGACAAAGCCCTGGCTGGGATGATTTAACTGGGAATTGGTCCTGCTTTGAGCAGGGGGTTGGACTAGATGACCTTCTGGGGTCCCTTCCAACCCTGATATTCTATGATTCTAAGCTAATTAATATTTTTACCTTGTGTATTTTTTGAATAGAAGAACTGCTGAGTAAAAAAGAGAGTGATCATCATAAGGATGCAAAAAGCCAATAACCTTAACCAAGAGATGGGGACATCCATCTATTTATAGTTGAAGTGGTTTATATATTTAACACATTTTTCCAATAAGGAATGTTTTGTGCATAGCTATGCAAGGGTGTATCTATCCAGTGGGGTAATGTATTGTACAGGGGTGTGTTTTTTAAAAGTGCACTAATGTATTGCAAGGTCATTACAATTGATGGAGATTCTCTAGGTTTTAGTCAGGAGGAGGGGATGGAAGAGGATAAAGTATCGGCCAGATCAGATGAGAAACATTCACATAAAGAATCTGACATATCAGAAAAGGGCAGACAAATAAGCAGTGACAAGTTTTTAAAAGTGCTTGTACACAACTGCTAGAAGTCTCAATAATAGAGTGCCTCATGTTAAAGGAGGATATTGATATAATAGGCATCATAGAAACCTGGTGGAGCGAGGACAATCAATGGGACACAATCATTCTGGGGTACAAAATATATCGGAAGGACAGAACAGGTAGTGCGAGGGGGAGGGGAAGTGGCACTATATGTGAAAGAAAATGTAGAATCAAATGAAATAAAAATCTTAAATTAATCCACATGTTCCATAGAATCTCTATGGATAGTAATTCCATGCTCTTATAAGAATATAACAGTGGGGATCTATTATCGACCACCTGACCAGGACAGTGATAGTGACGATGACATGCTAAAGGAGATCAGAGAGGCTATCAAAATAAAAAACTCAATAATAGTGGGGGATTTCAATTATCCCCATATTGACTGGGTACGTGTCACCTCAGGACAAAATGCAGAGACAACATTTCTCAATACTTTAAATGCCTGCTTCTTGGAGCAGTTGGTGCAGGAACCCACAAGGGGAGAGGCAACTCTAGATCTAGTCCTGAGTGGAGCACAGGATCTGGTCCAAGAGATAAATATAACAGGACCGCTTGGAAATAGTGACCATAATATAACAACATTTAACATTCCTGTGGTGGGAAGAACACCTCAACAGCACAACACTGTGGCATTTAATTTCAGAAAGGGGAACTATGCAAAAATGAGGAGGTTAGTTAAACAAAAATTAAAAGGTACAGTGACTAGAGTGAAATCCCTGCAAGCTGCAAGGACACTTTTCAAAGACACCATGATAGAGGCTCAACTTAAATGTATGCCCCAAATTAAAAAAACACAGTAAAAGAACTCAAAAACAGCCACCGTGGCTTAACAACCATGTAAAAGAATCAGTGAGAGATAAAAAGGCATCTTTTAAAAAGTGGAAGTCAAATCCTAGTGAGGTGAAAAGAAAGGAGCATAAACACTGCCAAATTAGGTGTAAAAATGTAATAAAAAAAGCCAACCGGGGCCCAAATGGTCACTTTGGCTGCTATGGGATCCCCAGTGTCTCTGTTATTGGGGCAGGAAGAATAAATTATTATTACCCTGATTATGGGAATCAAGGACAGTGGAACTATACTTGGCCTTTTGTTATGATGGAGAGACTCACCATCACCTAAGTAGCACTCGCTAGGCCAGGGACATGGGTTCCAAAACTCTATGAATTGAGAGAGGTTGGGAATAGGTATTAATACTTGGTGGCATAGGCCTCCTGGTGAGGGCCTTACATGCTAATTGAACTTCCTCCTATCTCCTCTGTGGAATATCAGAGCTAATTTTGATTCTATTAGGAGTCTAGTTACAGGCTGCTGAGCTGAATTCACTTTGGGCTAATGGTGCACCAGCACTGAGGCTCCCCTACTACAAGCTGAAATCACAAAAGAGCTAAACTTACTAAGAGCTGAAATCACTGACTGTTGTGTTAAGTAGTGGGGGAGCCTGAAGATATATGGTGGAGCAGTTTGTGGGACGGTGAGCAGAGTGGCTGGTGGAGCAGAGCAGTTTGTGGGACAGCGAGCGGAGCAGAGCAGTTTGTTGGATGCCTAGAGCAGCCCATGGGGTGGCTGGCAGAGCCCCATGGAGAGGTGGGGCCATCAGCTTTGGACCACGTAAGGTGCCCCTTAACTCCCCCCTCCAATCTCCACCCAGGTTGGGAGGTAAACCTCTGCAGGTAAACTTTTGAACTATGCGAGCTGCCCTGACCAGGGACAGAGACTTTTGGGTCATTGGACTTTTGGGACTTTGGGTGATTTTGGGTTGCTGGACTCAAGAACTAAAGGGAAAGGACATGCCCCAATTTGCTTGGGGTGGGTTTTTGCTCATGGGTTGTGTTATGAATCCTGGTGGTGGTGTTTCCCCAACATAATGCCACATTGTTTCTCCCTGTTATTAAAAGGCTTTTTGCTACACTCAGACTATGTGCTTGCGAGAGGGGAAGTATTGCCTCTTGGAGGCGCCCAGCGGGGGTGGTATATATTTGTCCCAGGTCACTGGGTGGGGGCTCGAGCCGGTTTTGCATTGTGTTATTGGAATGGAACCCCTAGATACTGAACCCAGTCCTTGTTGCTGCCAACTCTGACAGGCAGAAGGGCTACACTTACTTTGAGCTCTATTTATGCCTCTGTATCACCATTATATTTTAATATGTTTTCCACACACAAAAGAGCAACCACACACTTTCAGATAAATTTAGTTGAGATCAAGGAAAAAACAACAACACATGAAATCTCCATGAGTGTGAGCACGGTGTGCAAGAAACTGTAACAGCTGCCATCTTAAAGTGAAACTACTCTCCAAAATAGAGATGGAAAAACTCATTAGAAATTTAAAGGTGCAGTCCACAGAAAATTTTTATAAATTAGGAGACCATAACCACTAAATCTCATGATAAATTGTGTTTTAATTTTAATCAGGACATGTTGATTTGAGAGCATACTTAAAAAGACAATGAACAAAAGTATCTACATTATTTTTCACAGATATGCTGAAGCAGCATTTAATTTACACATGACATGAAACTCTTCAGGTAAACCTAACCAAAATTGTGTCATAAAGAACGGATTGGAATCAAGCAGTAACTAGTCTCTGTAACAAATACACTGAAGTCCCCAGCACAGGGACTGCAATTCTGACAGACAAATGTGGGTCACACCAGAGCAGAGATCCTTGCATACTATTCTTTCCCCCAACCCTGGGAGCACCAGTCACAGTCTGGTCCAAAAAGATTTATTTTGATCTACTAGAGTTTAGTTTAAAAGTTGTAAGTGACAGAAGATCCAGCAGAGCTAGGCTTTGGGAATAAAGGTTTCCTATAAAAGTAAAATAGCCTATGGAAGAGACATTACCAAGTAAGTGATTATTTTGAAAGTCAGTAATTCCATGTTTATAATTAATTTATGTAGAATTATGCTTTCATGACAATTTAAAAGAAGAGAATTGTACCATCATGAAGATGTTTGTTTATTTTTAAGTAACTTGGAATATAGAAATATGGTTTGGTAAATCAGTTATTTATAACTATTCTTGATAGTTGTTATTTCCAATGCTTAGTGGATCATCTTATGAAGGGAAGAAAAATTAATAAATTGACCTAAATTGTAAGTGATTAAATATTAAAAGGTTTGAAATTTCCTTTTATTAAATAGCATTTTGTACTAACTTGAATTTTGGGTGGAATAGTGATGGGACTCTCAGAGTTTGTTAGGTACAAGCTGTTGTAAGAAGGGGGGACAGGAGAAGAGCATTAAAGGGCTGCCACTTCAGGTGTGAGGAGGGCTTTTCTGAGCTCTTTCAGCTTAGACTAAAGCACCTGTGTGTACACAAACTGAGTATTACAGAAACAGTAGATAGAGAATGGGAGAGAAGAAGAAAATGAGATTAGCGATATAAGTGGGGTTAAGATTATGAAAAGGAGTACTTGTGGCACCAATGAAGTGAGCTGTAGCTCACGAAAGCTTATGCTCAAATTTGTTAGTCTCTAAGGTGCCACAAGTACTCCTTGTCTTTTTGCGAATACAGACTAACACGGCTGCTACTCTGAAACTTTAAGGGAGAAGTTGAAGGGTTTGCTTCTAATGAGGGAGGAGCTAGGAAGCCAGTGAAAGGATTTTTAAAAAGGGTAACATTATCAGAGCAGGGTTTGAGGAAAACAGGGTTAGCAGCAGCATTTTGGATAAAATGCACATGAAAAGGAGACATCAGAAAGGAGAATATTATGTGTAATTTGGATATATTGAAAAGGAAGAAGCAACAAATAAAACTCAAGAAAGAGAAGAAACAGAGAAGAGTCTAAAATGACATCATGGTAGCAAACTTCGGTGAATGGATTAACAAAGATCTCAGTACCTATCAAGATGAAAGATATGGGCTAGATTCATAAAAGAATGTGGGCACCTACCTGCCACCTTAGGTGCCTAAATCCCAGAATCAGGCCCCACTGGGATTCACAAAACCTGCACTCAGCAGCCCTCAAACATGGTAGACTCCTAAACTCACTCAGCACCTAAATTTTGGCAGTAAAAAAATTCCCTAGGAACTTATGTTTCTGTCTCTGCATATGCACATTGTAGCCACACCAGGAATCTGGACACCTAACCCCAGAACAATTCACAAACCAGGGGAAGATAAGCATTCCTCTACCTTATTTGCCTGCATGGCCCAATCTGCTAGAAGCATGCTCAGAGCTCACCTACTGGATTGGGCCCCCCACAGATGCACAAAATGGCTAGGCAGGGATGAGGAGGAGTTGAAACCCAGTGCTGAATCTGATCCACTGTGCATAAATAATAACGGAATAATTTTGTGTGTATGTGAAGACCCAGGATCCCCTGCTCCAATTAATAATGATATATCCACTATAGAATCACTTCAACAGGAGAGACTGAAGAAGCCTCTTTGCCCAGTAGATCCCTGTTCAAATCCCTTCTCCCTAAGTGGGGGAACTTGAACTAGGGGTCTCCCACATCCCAGGTCGGTACTCTACCCTCTGGGCTTTAAGTTATGAGGGAGGTCCAGCTAGTCTTCCTCCAGCTGCTTGCAAAAAAAAAAAAAAAAAAAAAAAAGCACAGGCACCTAACACCAATAGAGGGTGTGCATCTCAGAATCCCAAGCACAGGGATGTCTCCCTGCAGCCTATCTCCCAGAGAGGGGTGAGGCTTAGGACACACCCCTTGCCTTGGCATCTCCCTTTGGCTAGATTTTGCAGGAAACCAGCTAGCATGCTGACTCTTGTGAATCCCATCCTGAGGTGCTTATTGCTCCCAATTAATTGCCTATGGAGCCTAAGATGCTGAATTCAGGCTTTGTCAATCCCAGTTATTTTCTAGGCACTAGACAAACCAGCTAGAAATAGTCCAAAAGTTCAGCTATTTAGGTTCTACAGTGACCACAACCTCTTCTTGGATGAAGAACTAAATGTTTGCATTGGAAAGGCTACCATCACTTTTAGCAGTCTAAAAGAGCATGGAACAACTCAAAGCTTACCATCAAGACCAAAATGCTAGTGTATCAAGCGTGTGTCCTCAGCATTCTCATGTATGGTGGGAAAACATGGACAACTTATGCTCATCAGGAGAAAAGGTTAAACAGTTTCCGCCTAGGCTGTTTACGCCGCATACTCAACATCAGATGGCAAGATAAAGTCACCAACACAGAGGTTCATCAAAGGGCAAATTTACCAAGTGTGACAGCCCTGCTCAAGCAAAGACAACTGCACTGGCTGGACCATCTGAGTAGGTTGGAAGACTGAAGCATACCCAAGAACATGCTATACGGGGAGCTATGACAGGGAACAAGAATAACAGGACATCCCAAGCTTCACTATAAAGATACATGCAAACAAGATATGAAGGAATTTGGAATTGATCCTGACCACTGGGAAATCTTGGCAACCATCCTTAAAGATTTTTAAGGGCCAGCTTGACAAAGCCCTGGCTGGGATGATTTAGTTGGTGTTGGTCCTGCTTTGAGCAGGGGGTTGGACTAGATGACCTCCTGAGGTCTCTTCCAACCTTGATCTTCTATTATTCTATGATCGTAACAAGTGGTGCCATCGTCTCCATCAGGGCATCAAAGTCCATGACAGGAACAACTCCTACAGCTTGAAGAGAAAAGAGCCCCTAGGAAGCAAGCAGCTCCCAACCAAGATACATACATTTGCAATAACTGCCAAAGATCATGCAAATATCAGGTTGGACTATTCAGTCACATGAGGCATTGCAAGCCATCTGCATTATAGGCTGCAAATCCCACCGTCTCTTGCAGATAAAAGGATGTGAACAGAAGGTAAGGATGGTGATGCTGAGCATCAGCATACCTATATTTCTTTGTGAATCTAGCCCATGGAGTTCAGCTTTGGAAAGACTGAGTTTGAGATGGGAGTCCCACTGCCAAAAGGAGATGCCTGACTGGCAACTGAAGAGGACAATGGACACAGAGGTTACTGGCACAGGGGAAAGGCAAGTAAGAAATAAAGGAAAAGAATAGGAAAAAAAAAGTCTTAGGGTAGAGATGGTAGTTAGTGATCTTGGTTAGGACAGTTTTAGTGAAGTGGAGAAGGCAGACTGGAGGGATCAAGGAGAGAGAGTTGAAGGAGAGTAAGTAAAATGAGTAAACAGCATATTTTAGGAGTTGGAAGATGAAAGGAAGGAGAAACAGAAAATTTCTGTTGTCCCTAAGGAAAGAATCAAGAATGAAGGTAAGGGAACAAGAAGGAGCAAGGAAGACGATGAAACAGCAGAGGAATGGAATCAAGGGAACAAGCTGAGGCTTTAAAAGGTAAAAAGAAAAGGAGTACTTGTGGCAACTTAGAGTATGCATCCAATGAAGTGAGCTGTAGCTCACGAAAGCTTATGCTCAAATAAATTGGTTAGTCTCTAAGGTGCCACAAGTACTCCTTTTCTTTTTGCAAATACAGACTAACACGGCTGTTACTCTGAAACCTTTAAAAGGTAGATAGTACAAAGGTAAAAGTCAAATCGGCATGAAAGAAGAAGGTAGAACTGGTGAAGGGCTGGAGTAATTTTGCCAAATAATTTCTTGTTTTTAAAAGTTTGCAAGATCCTGGTCAGAGAAAGCTGTATGAAAAAAGAAGCCGAGAAGAAGGTTTAAGGAGAGTTGAAGGTAAAGAAAATCCATCTGGAGATAGCAGCACAGGAGCGGCTCAGAGAGTAGAAGTAAAGCTGTTTCGAAGAAAGAGGGTAGTTGAGAGGCAAAAGGAATGAAGAGTGTAGAGGAACTAATTGTAGTCTTAGCACTTTGTCCAATGTCATTCAACAGCATGGGAAGAGGAACAGCTGTAGTAAAATGCAGAAAGTAAACTAAGGCTGGGGATTAGAGCAGCAGACAGCATGTTGTGAGTGTGGAGTGAAGGATTTAACAGAAAGGAGAAGATAGAGTTTCTGTTACTGTTAGCTTCTTTCTTTCCATGTTCAGTATTCCTGAGGTGCCCATTTGAATACTCTGTACAGTACTGTGGAAAGCATATAGCCAAGCACCAAGTCTACACTACTTAAGAAAACTGCTGGGATTAGTTGTGATACTGTAACTAGTTAAATAAACTTAATATGTAAAACTATGTGCATGTTAAAAAGAATATTAAACAATCTTTAGAAATAAAAATCTCTGTTTCAGTATCTTCAATCTGTTAATGGGGTTGTTTCAATGGCAGAAACTGTCTTAATGCTACTTCCCAATGAGAGCTCATTTTGATGATTTCAGTATTATAGAATTGAATCAGTAGGACTATTGGAAAGCACTGGAAATTAGAACATTTTAAAATTGTTTAGAATGGAGGGTGATTTAAACTTAGTCAACCAAAGTGGTTCATAAAAATATTTAAAACAAGAAAATTCCAGCAGGAAAGCAAATTCTTCCAGTTTAACGCCAGATACAGCAATCTTTATTCACAAGTGCCATGAATTCAATGGAACTCCTTACTTAAATGAATAAAGGTTGCTTCTTCTGGTATGAGTGTCTAATTTATGGGTTGTATGGCTAGTTTTGATTTTTAAAATTTTGCAGACTACATAACTACGAAACAAGGTTTTTTAAATGGTCATTGTCAACCTATGATCTATCATGGACAAACAGAATAAGCAATAGTTAAAAAAAATTAAATTGATGTGAACCCAGGTGCTGATTCAGAAAATATGGATTAGTCTCAAGCAAAATAGACAAGCTCTTTCATTCTCCAAACCAGGCAAGAATGTTCACTTTAATCCATTATGTCAAGTTAAGAAGGATCAGATCTTACCTTTATTGAGTAGTATTTACTCTGAAAAAGTCTCACTGATTTCATTATGAGTATTTAAAGCGTAGGGTACTACCAACAGAATTAAAGGTGGCAAAAATCAAGACTTAAATATTTTATTCCAGGTGACTGTGAAAGAACCAGTGTTTCAACCCAAAGGACCTTGTTTGGGGATGATTTATAAGACAAACACAGCTTGATTTTGCAAGAGCTAAGCACTGGTCCCAATGCAGCAAAATTATTAAGCTCATGCTTGTAGGGACATAAATTGTCCCATTGACTTGTTTTATATATCCTTTGCTGCTTAACTTCAGTGGGATTATTCACATCCCTAAAGTTAAGCATATGCTTAAGAGTGTTGCTGGATCAGAAACAAAGTGCTCAGCACCTTATAGGACTGAGTCCATAATGCAAAAATAAAAATTTCCATTGATATCATTTTACTAACTTTCAAACTAGCTACTTTGAATTGTGAATGCTACATGCACCAGGGGATAGGATATGACTCAGAAGTCTACCCTCCTGAGAGTAAAATGTTAAGCTCAGAAAAAAATAACTTTCTTAGGAATTTATATATTTCCACAATTGGTTGATATGATTTTATCTATTACAGCTGGAGCACTTAATCTGGTTTCAATGGTATTCCCCATTTTCAGTAGGTAGAATAATCACTGGAACCAGTCAAATGGAAATGAACTATACTGCAAATATTTATAATGTGGCAAAAAGTTCCTATATCAGAGAGTTGCCATTAAAACTGTATTATTTTGCTAGTGAATCATTAATGATCTGTTTCAACTTATCTTTGATCTTGTTGCACAAATTATAAGTATATTTATAAGATTCAAAGAGCTTAATATTCAAAATGTGCACATACAATTCTACACACAGCTGCACATGTAAAATTTTATATATAAGATTCTTAATGCAACAACCTTACCTTACAAGATCTTTATATAAAGCCTTTGTAGTTTCTAAGTATGGACCAAGCACATCTTCAAATTGACAGAGTGTTCCTCCAAGGCAAAGATGCTTAAAAAGACAGAAGAGAAACTCCTCACGATTTGACTGGCTGAATAAATCAAAATGGTCAGAATCTTCCAGAAGCAAAACCTGGACAGGGGCAAGAAAAAAAAAAAAGTGTCAATTTCATTTTCTAAATTGAAATAAAAAAAAACAAACAAATGCAACTATTTTGTTGTATGTTAAGCACATGTTGATCATTTAGGAATTTCCATTATTTAGATATAAAATATGGGAAACTTTTTCAGCCAGGCAGAAATCCTCTACAGCGTGAGCGATTTGCACTTACATATTTTACATCTGAAAAATGCATTCACAGAATCACAGCAATCATAGGACTGGAAGGGACCTCGAGAGGTCATCTAGTCCAGTCCCCTGCACTCATGGCAGGGCTAAGTATTATCTAGACCAGTGCTTCTCAAAGTGGTGGTCCGCAGACCGGTGCCAGTCCGCGAACCATCGGCTGCCAGTCTGCGCACACATTGGAAAAAAATTGCCGGTCCCCCACATCAGATAGCTTGAGAAGCTCTGATCTAGACCATCCCTGACAGGTGCTTGCTCTTAAAAATCCTGAATGATGAAGATTCCACAAACTCCCTAGGCAGTTTATTCCAATGCTTAATTACCCTGACAGTTAGGAAGTTTTTCCTTATGTCCAACCTAAATTGCCCTTACTGCAATTTAAGCCCATTGCTTCTTGGCCTATCTTCAGAGGTTAAGCTGAACAATTTTTTTCCCTCTTCCTTGTAACAACTTTTTATGTACTTGAAAACTGTTATGTCCCCTCTCAGTCTTCTCTTCTCCAGACTAAACTGGGAATTGTGAGGACAAATCTAAATAGTTGCATCTCTAACTTTCGGATTTGTGTAAATGTTTTCCTATTCCATGCAGTAGGGCTAACTGTACAACATGTCAGTGAAACACCCATGCAAAGTATGAGAATTACTTAGCTGTATGCTTTGGGGACAGCCACAGTATGGAAAGAAGTGCTTGCAGTGACTGACAGAGATATGAAAACCACTGAGAAATTCTTAAATGCTGTACTGACCTTTCTTAACTCATCTGAGATGGGAATGCCATCATAATAGTCATCATAACACTTAACAATATAGCCAGTTTCTCTAACAACTCCTTCAGAGTACAGTCGGTCAAAAAATGACATGGAAACTTGTGTACAGGGAACAACCGTGGCTTCAGTTTTTTTCACTTTGGTACCTGAAAGATGACAGAGTCTTCATTAACAGGGAAAACCTGAGGTGAAATACAGGATAATTTCCCCTTATTAATGGTTCCACAAAAATTCAAGATACATTTTCCACAAGTGAACACAGCATGCATATAATTACTCCAAACAAAACCATTTTGAGAAATTTGTAATATATGCAATTACGGCTAAAACAAACAAACAAAAAATAGAATAAATCATATTTAGGAGGTAAACATTTTTAGAGGGAGAGACAAGTGTGCAAATAGCTGTAACATAGGCTTCTATTTAGACTAGTTTCATTCCCATGCTCCTTTTCCTGAATAAATAAAGACTGCCATGGACATTTTTGACAAGATATATGGCAGCTACATGGGGAAGTATGTAGAGCTAGGTCCCATCCTGGAATGTTTTCTTCATCATGTCCAGCCTTAGAAGTTCTGAAGAGTAAACTCCAAATTTGAAGGAGCAGGGTGCAAAAGTCCCTAACCACTGCCAAGGTCCAACACACTTAAAAAATATGATGTTTAGCATTTATATTAATTGAAAGCTAATATGTCATTTCAGACATTTTACCATTAAAAAAAAGTCAAGACATTTTGAAATGTTTCTTAGCTTATAAAAGTGACTTGAACTTTTTTTAACCCACCACAGATCATTGTTTCGTTATTCTTTTATGCTAAGAGTGACACAAAAATCTATAAGACAAGAGAAAGTATTGAAGTTTGCCGGTGACCTCTCTGCAATCATAGGAAAAGGCGGAATACTTACCAGTAACTGGAATTTGGAATACAGTGCCTCTGCAGACCCACACTATAGTCATATACTACACTTAGGAAAGATAAATCAAAATCATAAATACAAAATAGGGAATAACTGGTTGGCTGTTGAAAAGAATCTGGGGCTTGTAATGGATCACAAATTAAACATGAGTGAAGAATGTGATGCAGTTGCAAAAAAGGCTAATATCTTTCTGGGGTATATTAGCAAAAATGTCATATGTACAACACAGGAGGTAATTGTTCTGCTCTACTGCTCAGGCCTACAGTGTCCACTTCTGGGTCTTACGTTTAGGAAAAATATGGATAAACTGGAGACAGTCCAGAGAAGAGCAACAAACATGATAAGAGGTTTAGAAAACCTGACCTATGATGAAAGGTTAAAAACTGTGCATGTTTAATCTCAAGAAAAGAAAACAGAGGGGGGACCTGATAACAGTCTTCAAATATATCAAGGGCTGTTCTAGAGGATGGGGATCAATTGTTCCTTGAGTCCACTAAAGGTAGGATAAGAAGTAATGGGCTTAATCTGACGCCAGGGAGATTTAGGATAGATATTAAGAAATGCTTTCTAACTAGATCAGGGGTGGGCAAACTTTTTGGCCCGAGGGCCAAATCGGCGTTACAAAACTGTATGTAGGGCCAGGTAGGGAAGGCTGTGCCTCCCCAAACAGCCTGGCTCCCGCCCCCTCCCATTTCCCGCCCCCTGAGTGCCCCCCTCGGAACCCTGACCCATCTAACACCCCCTGCTCCTTGTCCCCTGACTACCCCCTCCTGGGACCCCCACCACAACCCCCTATCCAACCTCCCCTGCTCCCTGAATGCCCCAACCCCTATCCACAGCCCCGCTCCCTGACAAGCCCTCCGGGACTCCCACCCCATCCAACCCCCCATTCCCGATCCCCGACCGCCCCCCCACCCCAGAACCTTCGCCCCATCCAACCGCCTCCTGCTCCCTGACTGCCCCCCTTATCCAACTCCCCCACCACCACCACGCTACTCAGAGCGGCAGGAACTCGCTGTCTGGCAGGAATGGCGGGCCAAAGCACTGGCGGCGTGGTGCGCTGAGGGGGAAAGGGGATAGTGGGGGAGGGGCTGGGGTAGCCTCCCTCGCCAGGAGCTCAGGGGCTAGGTAGGACAGTCCCGCAGGCCAGATGTGGCCTGTGAGCTGTAGTTTGCCCACCTCTGAACTATATGGATAGTTAAGATCTGGAATAGGCTTCCAAGGGAGACTGTGAAATCCCCATTCTGTTTTAAAGAAAACATTAGACAAACACCTGTTAGGGATGGTCTCCAGCATCAACAGAGAATAATCAAATGCTTTGTGAAGTTGTGAAATTCATTCCAAGTAACAACATGGCAAATTTTAAGAATAAAGAAAAGGAGTACTTGTGGCACCTTAGAGACTAACCAATTTATTTGAGCATGAGCTTTCGTGAGCTGCTCACGAAAGCTCATGCTCAAATAAATTGGTTAGTCTCTAAGGTGCCACAAGTACTCCTTTTCCTTTTGCAAATACAAACTAACACGGCTGTTACTCTGAAACCTGTCTTTAAGAATAAAGACATTCTTAAGAGGCAATAGACACTGACACCTCTGACAGAATACACTTTTAATGTATCTAATAATGGTCCTCCATCCTGATCATAATACTTGCAAAGTATGGCCCGTTTAGAAAGACTGACTCAAAAGGACATTTCCCTTGGGTTTCTCCTTATAAATTATATGGAAAATTTATTAAAAGATTTAATTTTTTCCAAATAGTAATTAAGTCCCTTTTTAACATCTAACCTATGTAAATTCACCTCACTTACCAGATCATCATACAATTCCTTTTGTATTTTTTCTCCATGTGAAAATGTGCTACCACTTTGTGAAATCTCATGCCAGACTTTTGCCTATCACCTTATCTAGGAACAGGGAGCAAGGAACATCAACTTTAAAATTTGCAACTTCTTTGCTCTCATACCTATCAATATGGCTACCAAGAAGGTTGTCTTTCAAGAGAAAAGCTGTAGAAGACATTCCCTTTGCAGTTCTCTGAGTGAATCAATCATTCTGGTAAGAACCAAAATTCAAATCTAGGGGCTGAGATTTCACAAGTCACTGAGAATAAGTTTAATAGACCTAAACCACTCTCCGCTCCCTCCCCCCCCCACAAAAAAAACCAACCTCTCCATTTTTAGTTCCTAATTCAACTCCCACTGGAGTCAATAGGAGTCTTTCAAATGAAATTAATAGTAGTTGAACCAGGCCTCTACTTAGATGTGGGGAGACTGAAGAACCAAAAATTGATATGAGGTAGGCAGAATTAGATACTAAATAACTACATATACAAAAGTAAACCTGCATTTTTTAAAATTAAGCCTAAACATAAGGAATGGAACAAGTCTTTGTATATCCAAATTGTTAGACCACAGAAAAAATATCTACCCCAAAATATATAGAACCATAGAAATATAGGGTCGGAAGGGACCTGAAGAGGTCGTTCTAGTCCATCCCCCCACACTAAGGCAGGATTAAGTATATTTAAGGCCATCCCTAACAGGTGTTTGTCTAACCTGTTCTTAAAAACCTCTAATGACTGGGATTCCACAACCTCCCTAGGTAACTTGTTTCAGAGGTTAACTATCCTCACAGTTAGACATTTTTGCCTGTTACCCAACCTGTATCCCCCTTTCTGCAAACTAAGCCAATTACTTCTCATTCTATCCTCGGTGGACATGAAGAACAATTGATCATTCTCCTTTTTATAACAATATTTTACGTATTTGAAGACTTCCACATATGACTTCTTCATAGTCTCCTGAAATCCAGGAAAAGTTTTCTAAGCTTTTCAGAAAGACAATAGATGTTCATCTCCTAGGCATTCAGAAACCAAACTGATAATGGTAGGTGATAAGATTAAAGACTGTAACGGAATCTCCTCTGCATTTGAGATATGAGATCTGGAACTAACTGAGGAGACTTAGAATTCTCTGGACAGGACTAACCAATCTGATTACCACCCCAACAAACATGAAGTGAGCTGTAGCTCATGAAAGCTTATGCTCAAATAAATTGATTAGTCTCTAAGGTGCCACAAGTACTCCTTTTCTTTTTGTGAATACAGACTAACACGGCTGTTACTCTGAAACCTATCAACAGAATGGGGAGAGATGGTCTTCTGCTAACTTTGCAGGCGGGAAACAAAAAAAACCAAACAAACAGGTATAATATGGGGGCAGGGCCTTTTTCAGTCTCCACTTCTGGGACATTTGTATAGTAGAGTACCACAAATAGCTTTACTTCTGCCAGCAGCATTGAATCTCATCAGCATGGGGTACATCTTCTAAAGTGGGGATCCGCAGAAGCAAATCAAGAACTGGATGTGTGAAATATATCTACCACATCCTAAATTCTCATTCTTAAATTTTAAATAAGAAAATTGATAATTAGCTATCCCCAAATAAAAGCCTTCATAAGGCACTTTTTTTTTTTTAAAGGAACATCCGGCACATACGACCAACATTTGAGGTTTTGTTTTTGTGTACTCGTGTGCATTGCAGTTTTCAGTGCAAATTAATATTTATAAAAACCATGTGATTTAAAACTTAAGTAAAACCATGTATCCAATGCTTATGTTAGGGTTAAACTGGCACTATTTTAAAAACCAAGGATCACCATGATATTTTGTGGGTTCAAATGACATGTAAAAACCATTTCAGCAAATGAAAATTGCAGTAGTGGTTTATATTGATAACTTTCCTAATTTTAGATTGCCTCTCACAAATTTTAAAAACACAGGGTCTATAGATGATTGTCATTAGAGCTTGAAAAATCTATTCTGTGGGGGGCAACTGGGAATTTTTCCCAGGCAAATGCTGCCGGCTTCTGCAGAATTTAAGCTTTTATTAAAACAAAACAAAACACCCAACAGGTATTTCTAGTCCTTTGAAGATAATTCTGCACATGTGAATTGAGTTTAAACAGATGCAGTGATCTCTCCTTAAGTCTGTTGACAGATACGTGCAGTGCCACTACTACTACAAAGTAAAAACTGCTGGTTAGTTTTCACTGCTGCTATTCAAAACTTGTGGGCAGAAGTGAAATTGAAAAGAATCAGATCAATTTGACTTTGCTGCTACTGCTTAGAAAAGCTGGGAGCAGTAGACAGGCAATGGGGACAAGAGCTTTTTAGAGAGTGTGAAAGGGTAAGAATACCCCCATTAAAGCAGCCAGAAGACTGGCATGAGAGAGAAAAGAGAGAAAAATATGTATCTTACTTTGCAGCCAAAAGAGGCAGCAGAGGGGAGATTCCAATTTATCTGACACCTAAAATGTTAGTAGGAGGCTGATATGAAAGATAGAGTTCCGAAGCAGAGTCCTAGGACAGCATCCTAATAGGAATCCCAGCAGCTCCCACTTTATGAGCTGCTGGGGAGTGATGAATTGATTCCACACCTGAGCAGTGCCCTGGGCAGTGAAAGTCCCCACATTTTTGCATCAGTCTCCATTTACAAGATTTAGTACTTTGATTACTAGGAATCTGGTAAAATTTGTGTGTGCAGGGCACTGGGGGGAAAGGGGAGAAAATGAGCAAGAGAGAGGGAGCGATTAATGGGACCATTTAGAAAAGGAATACAAAGTGACAGATTTTGAGCCAGAACAAGGCAGAAAAAGTATGGGGAGGAGGTAGAGATGCAATGGGAGAAAAGTGAGGAAATAGCCATTGAAAGACAACACAGGAAAGGATACGCTGTGATTATGAGACACGAGAAAATAGAGTGAAGCTTATAAAATAGAAGATTGCTAGAGCTAAAATAAATTACCTTGTTAAAATGTATAAATAGAAAGTTGACCATTCCAATGAAATACAGCACACTGCTGATTTCTTTTCTTTAAATTTGCAAAGGGTGTGGCTTTGGGTGGGCATGGCTTGTAGGTGCAGATGCAAAGGTATTTTCTGCCCTCCCTCATAGGTGTTGGCTGTTGGGTAAATTTTTCAGGCCCTAGCCAAAATCCACTTACGACATCAGTTACCCTAATGATCCAGAGACAGTCATTCATTTCCCAGGGAATAGATGGAGCAGATGAATCTATATTATCAACTCGGATAATAGCAGATAATAAAATTAGAAGCAAGAGACAACCCTGGCTTAGCCAGGAGATCTTCAATGATCTAAAAATAAAAAAAGAGGCCTACAAAAAGTGGAAACTAGGTCAAATTACAAAGGATGAATATAAAAAAATAACACAAGTATGTAGGGACAAAATTAGAAAGGCCAAGGCACAAAACGAAATCAAACTAGCTAGAGACAAAAAGAGTAACAAGGAAACATTCTACAAATACATTAGAAGCAAGAGGAAGACCAAGGACAGGGTAGACCCATTACTCAATGGTGAGGGCGGGACGGGGGGGAGGGGGGAATAATAATAGAAAATGTGGAAATGGCAGAGGTACTTAATGACTTCTTTTTTTTGGTTTTCACAAAGAAGGGTGGTGGTGATTGGATGTCTAATGTAGTGAATGCCAGTGAAAATGAGGTAGGAACAGCAGAGGGTAAAATAGGGAAAAAACAAGTTAAAAATTACTTGGACAAATTAGATGTCTTCACGTCACCAAGGCCTGATGAAATGCATCCTAGAATATGCAGGGAGCTGACTGAGGAGATATCTGAGCCATTAGTGATTACCTTTGAGAAGTCATGGAAGATGGGAGAGATTCCAGAAGACTGGAAAAAGGCAAATATAATGCCCATCTATAAAAAGGGAAATAAGGAAAGCCCAGGGAATTACAGACCAGTCAGCTTAACTTTTGTACCCGGAATGATAGGAGCAAATAATTAAGCAATCTATTTGCAAACATCTAGAAGATAATAAGGTGATACATAACTAGTCAGCATGGATTTGTCAAAAAAAAAAAAAATCGTGTCAAACCAACCTTTATATCTTTCTTTGGCAGGGTAACAAGACTTGTAGATAAGAGGGAAGCGGTAGACATGGTATATCTTGACTTTAGTAAAGCTTTTGATACTGTCTTGCATGACCTTCTCATAAATAAACTAGGGAAATGCAACCTAGATGGAGCTACTATAAGGTGGGTACAAAACTGGTTGGAAAACCGTTCCCAGAGAGTAGTTAAAAGTGGTTCACAGACATGCTAGAAGGGCATAATGAATGGGGTCCTGCAATGATCGGTTCTGGGTCCGGTTCTGTTCAATATCTTTATCAATGATTTAGATAATGGCATACACTTATAAGTAAGCTTATAAAGTTTGTGGACAATACCAAGCTGGGAGGAGTTGTAAGTGCTTGGAGGATAGGATTAAAATTCAAAATGATCTGGACAAACTGGAGAAATGGTCTGAAGTAAATAGAATGAAATTCAATAAGGACAAATGCAAAGTACTCCATTTATAAAGGAACAATCAGTTGCACAAATACAAAATGGGAAATGACTGCCTAGGAAGAAGTACTGCGGAAAGGGATCTGGGGTCATAGTGGACCACAAGCTAAATATGAATCAACACTGTAACACTATTGCAAAAACAAACAAACATCATTCTGGGATATATTAGCAGGAGTGTTGTAAGCAAGACACGAGAAGTAATTCTTCCACTCTACTCCACTTTGATTAGGCCTCAACTGGAGTATTGTGTTCAGTTCTGGGTGTCACATTTTAGGAAGGAAGTGGAAAAATTGGAGAGAGTCCAGAGAAGAGCAACAAAAATGATTAAAGGTATAGAAAAACATGATCTATGAGGGAAGATTGAAAAAAATTGGGTTTGTTTAGTCTGGAAAAGAGAAGACAGAGGGGACATGATAACAGTGTTCAAGTATATAAAAGGTTGTTACCAGGAAGAGGAAGAAAAATTGTTTTTCTTAATCTCTGAGGATAGGACAAGAAGCAATGGACTTAAATTGCAGCAAGGGAGGTTTAGGTTGAACATTAGGAAAAACTTCCTAATTGTCAGGGTGGTTAAGCACTGGAATAAATTGCCTAGGGAGGTTGTGGAATCTCCATCATTGGAGACTTTTAAGAGCAGGTTAGACAAACACCTCTCAGGAATGGTCTAGATAATTAGTCCTGCCATGAGTGCAGGGGACTGGACTAGATTACCTCTTGAGGTCCCTTCCAGTCCAATTCTATCATTAGAAGTTAATTATACTAACTTTTCTCCAGATCTATTACTATTTTAGGCAGAAACTCACACATAACTTATGACTGTGATGCTTAATTAAAGTGCAGCTCCACACTTACAAATACACAGGGTAACTAGGGCTGAAAAAGATCTGCAAATTTAAGGAAGAGTAAGAGAATGCTGGAAGATCATCAGCTTGTGTTTTCTTATTATACTTTTCAGAAAAAAATGTACATAAAAACTAATGGGAGAAAAATGAGCCCGCATACTTAACCGAAAAAGATAAGCAGAGAGAGGGAAGGCAGGTTTTAAAGAAAGAGTAAAATGTGATGGAGTATACTGGCCATTCAGTGTTCAGAGAGCAAACACTTCTGGTTCCTGGAAGTAAAATGCATTACTCCTGTGCTTACCACACCAAGATGTGTTCAGGACCAGCAGGAGTTAAAAAGCCAGGATGCTTGGCAGGTGACCCTTTGACCCAGGCAGGAGGTATGTAACCTGCTGACCTTCCTTGAGAAGGGGGCTGGAAAGTCACACAGGCAAGACAGATAGCTTAAGAACTCTTGCCCAAAGCAGGAGAGAGGGAAGATTACCTTGATTTGGTCTATTATGTTTTCTTTTGCTTGCTACAGTTTGATGACTGGGAAAGAGGCAACTAGAAGGGCTGTGTTGTGTTAAAGGCCAAATACAGCATCCTAGGAAGGTGAAAGTTTGCAGATAACAAGGCAGAGTGTCTGGTGCCAAAGTACAGTGGGGAACTTCCCTGCCCATTCCACAGAGAGCAGGAATGGGGAAACACACACACGCTAACTGTATGCATGCACGTGTAACACTGACAGACCCCGGTTGTCAGCGGGCGGGATCAAAATGGGGAACTCTGAAGCTTAGTGCATGAGCCTCTACCGCATAAGCTAAAAGCCAACTGGCCGTTAGCTAAGGCTGTAGAGCAGACTTGTTTTCTCTCTCTCTCTCTCAGTGGTCTCACTGCCACTAGATGGGACAAAACATCATACCCAGGAGGTGTGTGGGTTACAAATGCACACACGCACACAGTAATTGCAGCCAAACCAAGTTGCAGAGTGCAAATTCTTGAGGGATAATATTCTATGTTCCTAAAACACGGAGCCATTGCTCTGATACCAGTATGATTCATACCTTATAAATACTTAATTTTTGGCCCACATTAGACAAAAAATTCAACTGTATTAACATTTGCATTTCCTTGTGGGGCTTTTACAATCTCTTATATATGGCTGTACATATTGTAGGATTTTGTCTTGCACTCATGTTTCATTTCCTTTTTGATTATGCTTCTTTAAAGTTTGTCTGTATAACAACACTTAGCTGAGTCTGCAACCAGTTAGTGACAGGGCACAAGGTAATTAACCGTGAGTTTAACCTTGTGTCACTTTTACAACTGGCATAGCCTACCACATGGCTGTCATCCAGCAGCTAGGTCATTCTTATATTATTCTGTAGACAGGGCCCCCAACAGTGCTGACGTAACCATGTTAGTTCTACCTTAATCGCAGTTAACTCATGGGATTAACTCAAAAATATTAATTGCAATTAAAAAATTAATCGCAATTGATCGCAGTTTTAATCACACTGTTAAACAAAAGAATACCAACTAAAATTTGGCATGCTTCCATGCCGATGACGCTTGTTAAAAAATAATGCATTAATTAAATTTGTGACTGAACTCCTTGGGGGAGAATTGTATGTCTCCTGCTCAGTTTTACCTGCATCCTGCGATACATTCCATGTTGTGTTTCAGAGTAACAGCTGTGTTAGTCTGTATTCGCAAAAAGAAAAGGAGTACTTGTGGCATCTTAGAGACTAATCAATCTATTTGAGCATAAGCTTTCATGGGTTACAGCTCACTTCATCAGATGCATACTGTAGAAAATACAGAAGATGTTTTTATACACACAGACCATGAAAAAATGGGTGTTTATCACTACAAAAGGTTTTCTCTCCCCCCACCCCACTCTTCTGCTGGTAATAGCTTATCTAAAGTGATCACTCTCCTTATAATGTGTATGATAATCAGGGTGGGCCATTTCCAGCACAAATCCAGGGTTTAACAAGAACGTCGGGGGGGGGGGGGAGGGGGAGGAATAAACAAGGGGAAATAGGTTACTTTTTATAATGAATCAACCATTCCCCGTCTCTATTCAAGCCTAAGTTAATTGTATCCAATTTGCAAATTAATTCCAATTCAGCAGTCTCTCGTTGGAGTCTGTTTTCAAAGTTTTTTTGTTGAAGGATAGTCACTTTGAGATCAGAAATCAAGTGACCAAAGAGATTGAAGTGTTCTCCGACTGGTTTATGAATGTTATACTTCTTGACATCTGATTTGTGTCCATTTATTCTTTTACATAGAGACTGTCCAGTTTGACCAATGTGCCAGCAATGCCCCTCTGCCATGTACATTGGAGATTCCTTTAAATGATCTTCTGCTCCAAATTTTATTTCATGAGGGTGAAGGTACAGATCTGAATCATGTCATTGTTACAAAACATTAACTGGAAAAAATATAGTTACCACACAGAAAGATTTAAAAGACTGACTTATTCTAAATTTATTTACCTAATGTAGTCCACTGTCCAGAAGCTGTAAGCAACTTCAAATTGGCGCTAACATTTGGATCATTAAAAAATGCCTAAAATTTCCAATTAAAAATGAAAGTTAACAAAATGAGATATCATAATATCACCTAAAGCAATAAATTACATTTATATGACAAAATTTTAGGGGGCTAATAAATAAGTGGCTTCAGTCTGA
Source organism: Lepidochelys olivacea (assembly GCF_965140295.1). NCBI lineage: Eukaryota > Metazoa > Chordata > Testudines > Cheloniidae > Lepidochelys > Lepidochelys olivacea. The sequence goes on along the minus strand of NC_140411.1, from coordinate 34,199,361 downwards.
CCTCCGAGTTTGCATACCCCAAAATTACATCCCCAGGTTTATGCCTCTGCAATTTTGACTAGTTTTTTCTTTTTTAAATACACCCACAAAGGTATTTATGTATGCAGATTTGAGGTTTTCAATCTGCAACACATCAATTGTCCCAAATTATGCCTGCAGCTTGGTCCGATTAATTTTAAGTGTATTACAAAGTTTTGTAGAATAGGGAATTATCAGGATGCTTTTTTCTGCAGCATAATCAAAATCCATACATAATGTTCATACTTTCTGCACACCAAAGTTATTAAAATAAACCATAAATTACTATATGTAATCTCTACAATTAAACTAATTTATCATTTTACCACAAAAAAAGTGTTAAGGAGGCAGTAGATGTGTCTTTAATAAGTCTTCAAACAATTAAGATGTAGAATAATCCCAGAGGGAGCTCAGATGCTTTGCTACATTTCCAAATAGAGTTTTTCTTTTATGTTACCACCTAATTGCGAATTCATCTCCAAGAAAAATCAGCTAACATTGTCAAACGTCTATTCAACAAATAAGTGAGGAAACCAACCTACTTTTACACTAAACAGATCCATTCTCGCTACTAAATCAAATCACTTCACAGAGGTGAATGTATCCTCTTTTATACACAAGGAAATCAAGGAACAAAAAAGGTGAAAGATAAAGGGCCTAATATTCAGAAATGCTAACTATCTATAAGACCAACTGAAGTCAATGAGAACTGCAGGTGCTCAGCACCTCTGAAAACATGGCCCCACTTTTTCAGACTTCTGAATCCACATGCACATCTAGTTTCTGCACATAATTACTGTGATTGAGCAGCAGATTGCATTAACTACATATTCACATGCATTTCTGAAAATCTAGGCCGAGGTGACTGTCTCCCAAACATCAAAAGAGAAGTAATGGCAGTCAGGACTGGAAACAACCAGAGTCCCATTCTTTAGCTCTTATGTTGCCCCACTGGACCAACAGAGAAATGTTAACATTGCCTGTAAAATACTGTCATAGTGTTACACAGCTGACAAAAAATATGAGCATCTCACCCCCCAATCCACCTATTATTAAAGATACTGTAACTGTTTGCCACTTGTAAAAACATAATATAGCAGATATTATGGGAAAGTTTAAGTGTTATTCCAGCACAAAAAAAGTTACAGTTCCCTTAAAAAGGAACCATTACATGTGATAGATTTATAACTACCTTAACAAATTCATCCTTTTGATAGGCCTTAAAATGTTGGTCAAAACTGAATGCTTGCGCAGTGATTCTGCCATGCATGGACCTGAAACTCAGAACATGGTAAGTAATAATATTAAAAAACACACACACACTGGACACATCCCTTTAGAATATAACAGCAGTTGAAAATTGTCTAAATATTTACTAGCCCAGGCACAAAAATCACGTTCTCACCCTTTCATGACAACTGTTGTTAATTTTTTTTCCATTATATTTTATTCATCTGTCCAATAGATTAAAAAATTACTCTTCTAGGGCAAGAAAAATTTTGCAAGGCTGATATCTATATTATGTTATTTTAAATAACAGCAATTAACTTTACTTCAGGAACTGTCCTCCAAACAGCTCTTTATATGCTTGAAAAACTGAAAAGATCTGCAGTAAATCAAGCTCTGGACTCACTACAGTTTTACTGCAAAACAAGGCTGATGTTAATTAGGATTGCCAACTTTCTGATCACACAAAACCGAACACCCCTGCCCCCGATCTTTCCCAAGGCCCCACACCTTTCCTTTCCCCAGGCCCTCTCCCTGCCCCGCCCCTTCTTGCTCCATCCCCCCTCCCTCCATCACTCGCTCTCCTCCACCCTCATTCACTTTCATCAAACTGGGGCAGGGGTTGGGGTGTGGAAGGGGGGTGAGGGCTCCGGTTGGCGGGTGTGGGCTCTGGGGTGGGGCCAGGGATGAGGGGTTTTGGGTGCAGGAGGGGGCTCCGGGCTGGGGCAGGGGTTGGAATGTGGGGGTGTGCAGGCTCTGGGATGGAATTTGGGTGTGGGGGGAGACTCCCGGCTGGGGCAGGGGGTTGGAGTGTGGGAGATGGTGCGCAGTCCTGGTGGCGCTTACCGTGGCTCCCAGGAAGTGGCTGCCGGGTCCCTGCGGCCCCCTAAGCGCATGGGTGGTCAGGGAGGCTCCGCGTGCAGGCCCCTGTCCCCAGTGCCAGCTCCGCAGCTCCCACTGGTCATGGTTCCCAGCCAATGGGAGTTACAGAGCCGCCACTTGGGGTGGGGGCAGCACCATAGGCGCCGACTCCGTGGGTGGTTCAGGGCTAGAGCACCCACAGGGAAAAATTAGTGAGTACTCTGCACCCACCGGCAGCCAATTCACCTGTCCAATAGGTGGGATCTGCTCAGCACCTCCTCACCTCACCTCACCTCCTCTACTCAGCACCTCCTCCTCCCCTGAGCTCATCCCGGCTCCTCCACCTACCTCCCAGTGTTTCCTGCCTGGCCACCGCCAAACAGCTGTTTAGCAACTTTAGCACTCGGGGGCGGGGGGGGGGGGGAAGAGGAGCGGGAACGTGGCATGCTCAGGGGAGGAGGCAGGGAAGAGGTGGGCCCCGGGGTGGGGGCATTTGGGGAAGGGGTTGGAATGGGGGCGGAGCAGGGGCGGGGCCTCATGGAAGGCTTGGAGAGGGGGCAGAGCCGGGGGCCGAGGGGGGCGTGGAGCACCCATAGGAAAGAGATGAAGTTGGCACCTAGGGGCCAGCTCCCTGCGCGTAGGGGCCACGGGGACCTGACAGCTGCTTCCAGGAGCCGTGTGGGGCCAGGGCAGGCAGGGAGCCTGCCTTCGCCCTTTTAACGCCCTGGACAGCAGTGCTGACCAGAGCCGCCAGCGTCCCCTTCGACCGGGCGTTAGGGTAACACCTGCCACCCGGCATCCCTAAAGTTAATCCGTACCCTCAGCAGAAAGCGTAACATCAACAACCTCTTCACCCTCCTCCCCAGCCCCGCCCGGCAGATCCCCCCCCGCGGACCCAGCAACGGCCCCGCCCCGTAGAAGACCCCAGGGAGCTAGCAGCGTTTCCCCGTCCCACCACTTGCGGAGCCGGCCCTGCGTGTCCCCGTTCTCCAGGGCGGGGAGGGTTTTCTGCGGGAGATGGCGGAAAGCGAAGCGCGGCCCGGACCCTTCATCCCCGGCCGACATGTTCCTCCCCTGGACGCCGCGCTGGTTACCATGGAAACGCACCCAGCACGTGGTGCCCCGGTTTTCAGCTTCCGCCCGGGGGCTCTGCCGGGCTGACAATGGTTCCGCCGCCCCAAGGGGCCGCGCGAGCTGACACTGCTCCCGGGAAGGGAGGCTCTTGAGCCGGCTCAGCTTCCTGCTCTCCCCGCTTCTGAGGCTGAGCGCGCTGAGATTTCCCCCCTTCCTTGCTCCTCTCTCTCTGCAAGCACATCTAATGCTGTGATTCAGTATCACTAGGGCCCCCATGAGGCCAGCAGGCACCTGGCCGGCTGGGCCAGGCTTCCAGCCCCGGTTGGAGCTTCCCGAGCCAAGCCCTGGGCACGGTATTGGCAACCCCCAGCCTTTCGAAACCCGGGAGTGAAGCCCCCATTATCATGAGACTGTTGTTGTGCAAATGACTCATTCTGGCTGCTTGGTCTTGTGGTGGCTGAGACATCTGGTTCACAGTGGTAGCCGTGTTAGACTGTATCAGCAAAAAAAAAAAGCTAGGAGTGCTTGTGGCACCTTAGAGACTAAAATTTGTTTGAGCATAAGCTTTTGTGGGCTAAAGCCACTTCATCGGATGCATACCGTGGAAAGTACAATAGGAAGATATATATACAGAGAGAACATGAAAAAAGAATGTTGCCATACCAACTGTAACAAGACCAATTAATTAAGATGGATTATTATCAGCAGGAGAAAAAAACACCTTTTGTAGTGATAATCAGGATGGCCCATTTCAAACAATTGACAGGAAGGTGTGAGTAACGGTCAGGGGAAAAAATTAGCATGGGGAAATAGTTTTACTTTGTGTAATGACCCATCCACTCCCAGTCTTTATTCAAGCCTAATTTAATGGTGTCCAGTTTGCAAATTAATACCAATTCTGCAGTTTCTCATTGGAGTCTGTTTTTGAAGTTTTTTGTTGGAGAATTGCGACTTTTAGGTCTGAAATTGAGTGACCAGGGAGGTTGAAGTGTTCTCCGACTGGTTTTTGAATGTTATAATTCTTGATGTCTGATTTGTGTCCATTTATTCTTTTGCATAGAGATTGTCCAGTTTGGCCAATGTACATGGCAGAGGGGCATTGTTGGCACATGATGGCATATATCACATTGGTAGACGTGCAGGTGAACAAGTCTCTTATGGTGTGGCTGATGTGATTAGGTCCTATGATGGTGTCCCTTGAATAGATATGTGGACAGAGTTGGAAACGGGCTTTGTTGCAAGGATAGGTTCCTGGGTTAGTGTCTTTGTTGTGTGGTATGTGGTTGCTGGTGAGTATTTGCTTCAGGCTGGCGGGCTGTCTGTAAGCGAGGACTGGCCTGTGTCCCAAGATCTGTGAGAGTGAGGGATCATCCTTCAGGATAGGTTGTAGATCCTTGATGATTTGCTAGAGAGGTTTAAGTTGGGGGCTGAAGGTGACGGCTAGTGGCATTCTATTACTTTCTGTGTTGGGCCTGTCCTGGAGTAGGTAACTTCTGGGTATTCTTCTGGCTCTGTCAGTCTGTTTCTTCACTTCAGCAGGTGGGTATTGTAGTTTTAAGAATGCTTGATAAAGATCTTGTGTTTGTCCATGAAGAGATTGGCATATTGGCATCCTAGTATTTTCCGCAAAGGAAACTTGCACAACACTTTCAAAAGATGAGCCTGGGAGCTTAAATTCATAACTCTCCTAGGCATTAAAAATCATGGAATGAATAGGGACATTGGATTTATGGTTTATTACAATAATCTATAACTCACTAACTATCCCCCATTGCTTCCCCCACTTTCCTCCCTATGACTGGAGGGGTGTTAACAGGCTACTTCACCTTGAATGGTCCCTTGAAATATGTGTTAACTACTTATGCTAAACAATCTGGTCCATCTTGTATTAACTCACTCTGAATAAGTTTCTCAGACCTGAAAAGTAGCTCTGCGTAAGCTTGAAAACTTGTCTCTCTCACCAACAGAAGTTGGTCCAATAAAAGATATTTCTTCACCCCCCTTGTCTCTCTAAGTTGTTTCTTGTAAGAATGAGTTAGATATTTGCCTCACTGCATACCAAATAGCCACAGGAGGTGGTGGGTTTATGGTTTAGAGCACCTCGGATGCAGGAGACCCAGGTTTAATTCTCCCCTCTCCCATTGGCTATCTTAGGAATCTGCCTGCCTAGTGTACAGACTTTTGTAGATCTCATTCTCCTGTGCCTGTCTCTTCCCCGTTCACTGTATAGGGAGCATAGGTACGTAACCCAGGCTTTGTGGATTGCAGTGCTTTTTCAAGGAGCCTAAAAATTAGGCCTTGTGAAGCTTAAGTCCCTTTGTGGATGGGGCCTAATTATTTACAGAATCAGGTCCACAGAGACAGAATATTTTATCAACACACAGCTGTAGACCTTTTGTTTAAATTTAAAATAGCTGTTCCCCATCATGCAGGAGGTGCTGTGAGGAAGGGGGAGGAGTTCAGTTGATCTGCGGGGCCCGCAGACCCCAGGGAGTACCCTCATGGATACCAGTTTGAGAAATACTAGTTTAAAAGATTGCCCTTATCTCAGTAATTGCAGTTGGGAACCCGCTGAATTATTAAACTAACTGCATCAGAAAACAAGTAGGGCCTAATCCTGCCTCCTTGTTCAGCCAAAGCTCTCAATGGAAAATGAGAAATACAGCATATCGAATTTAGTTAATGTTCATTTTAATGTTTAAGAAGATGTTTGAAAAGTTAAAGTAGGATAGTGGCATAAAGGTTAGGGTAATTTTAGAAAGTGTGAGCTCTCTGGATACTTGTTGAGCTGTTAATGGGAGATATGGGTGCATAAGGAGAGCAGATTTGTGCCCCTGTGGACTAATTTTTAAAATAATGCTTATTAAGATATCAGAAAGTTTGCATAATAGTATTGATCCTTTTTTTAAACATAGCCTACCTAAATCTAGCATAACCTCTTGCCCTTTTTATGATTCTTGCTGATCTCATGAATCAGTCATCTTGGGCGGTGCTAGCATCTTCCTTCAGTCACACCCATTGAACTAATCCCTCATGTCTTTAGCTTGTTCAGCTTCAGCGCTGAATGTTAGTATGTGGCAATAAAGCTTATTCTTTTATTTCTGCTAGGTTTGGCCATATAGCATAGCTTTCTTTTATCAACTCATTAATATGTTAGTCACTTTTCCATTATGAAATCTGGCCCCAAAGAGGCTCGTGATATTTTACTTAATATATGTGTTTACAATTTATCATGACCAGTCTGGCTTAAACAGGAGATCTTCAATGATCTGAAACTCAAAAAGAGTCTTACAAAAAGTCAAAATTACAAAGTATTAATATAAACAAATAACGTAAGTATGTAGGGACAAAATTAGAAAGGTCAAGGCACAAATGAGATTAAACTACCGAGAGACATAAAGCGTAACAAGAAAACATTCTCCAAATACATTAGAAGCAAGAGGAATACCAAGAACAGGGTAGGCCCGATACTCAATGGGATGGGGGGTAAATAACAGCAACAGAAAATGTGGAAATTGCAGAACTGCTAAATGACTTTTTTGTTTCAGTTTTCACCATAAAGGTTAGTAGTGATTGGATGTCTAATGTAGTAAATGCCAGTGAAAATGAGGTAGAATCAGAGGCTAAAATAGGGAAAGAACTAGTTAAAAATGACTTAGACAAGTTAGATGTCTTCAAGTCACCAGGGCCCATAGGTGCTGACTCCATGGGTGCTCCAGGGCTGGAAAAAATGGAAAAAAATAAGTGGGTGCTTAGCATGCACCAGCAGCCAGCTCCTCTCCCCCCCATCCCCCTGCGAGCCTCCCATCCGCCAGCAGCCCTGTCAATTAACTCCCCTCCCAGCATCTCCCCACCGCTGCAATCAGCTGTTCTGCAGCGTGCAGGAGGCTCTAGGAGGGAGGGGGAGAAGCAGAGATGGGGCATGCTTGGGGGAGGGGGCAGGAAGAGGTGGGGTGGGGGTGGAGCGGGGGCAGGAAGAGGCGGGGTTTGTGTGGGGGTTGGGATAATGAGTCAGGTGTGGCCAGGGCCTGGGGCAGAGCAGGGGTAGGAAGAGGCGAGGCAGGGCAGGGGTGAGGGGCAGTGTGTGGGGTTGAGCACCCCTGGGGCCTGGAGGAAGCTGGTGCCTGTGCCAGGGCCTGATGGAATACATCCTAGAATACTCAAGTAGTTGAATGAGGCAGTATCTGAGCCATTAGCAGTTAGCTTAAAAAAATCATGGAACACAGGAGAGATTCCAGAGGATTGGAAAAGGGGAAATATAGGGCCCATCTATAAAAAGGGAAATAAGGACAACCCAGGGAATACAGACTGGTCAGCTTAATTTAAGTACCCAGAAAGACAATGGAGCAAATAATTAAGTGATCAATTTGCAAACACCTTGAAGATAATAATGTGATAAGTAACAGTCAGCATGGATTTGTCAAGAACAAATCATGTCAAACCAACTTAATAGCTTTCTTTGACAACGTAACAAGCCTTGTGGATAGAGGCATGTGGGGGAGGAGGAAGCAGTAGATGTGGTATATCTTGACTTTAAAAAGGCTTTTGATACTGTCTCACATGAACTTGTCATAAGCAAACTAGAGAAATACAACCTAGATGGAGCTACTATAAGGTGGATGCATAACTGATTGAAAAAACATTCCCAGAGAGTAGTTATCAGTGGTTCACAGGCAAGCTGGAAGGGCATATCAAGTGGGGACCCTCAGGAATCAGTTCTGAGTCCGGTTCTGGTCAGTATCTTCATCAATGATATAAATAATGGCACAGAGAGGACACTTATAAAGTTTGTGGAGGATACCAAGCTGGAAGGGGTTACAAGTGCTTGGGAGGATAGGACTAAAATTCAAACTGGAGAAATGGTCTCAAGTAAATAGGATGAAATTCAATAAGCACAAATGCAAGGTCTAATCTGGCAGGTGAGCTGGGAACAAATCCAAAATCCAGGAGGAGGAGCTCCTGCTTATTTTTAGCCCAGTTATTAGAGCATTTATTTAAGATGTGGGAGACCCAGGTTCAGTTCCCCTCTCTTTGTGATGTAGAGGAAGGATTTGAACAGGGCATACCCTAATCCCTGGGCTATGAGGTATTCTGTTGTGGGTCTTTCCGGTTGAAGCTGTTCCACTTTAGATAAACACTTCAGGAATCACTGGGCCAGAGAGAGAGTGAGAATGACTTGAAAGTATGGTGGTTAGGGCCCCCCTCTGGGAGGTAGGAGACCCAGGAGCCAGTCCCCCTACTCTAATTAATTACTCTAATTAGTTGTCCAATGTGGAACAGCTTCAACTGGAGAGAGTGAGAACAAGCCATATCAGACTATTTCACAACTCAGTGGTTAGGGCACTGTCCTTAGATGTGGGAGACCTGTATTCTAATCCTTTCTTCCCATCAGGCAGAAGGGGGAATTGAATGTGCTCTAACCATTGTGCTAAAAGTTATAAGTGCTTTTTCCAAGGAACAGCTTAGATGTCTCACTTCAGGATAGGGGTTATTGGTTGTGTATCACAAGCAGAGGTAAGTACCTCCCTGCAGCCCAGAACCATGTAACTAGCATGAGAGGGGTGGGGCTTAGTACACACCCCTCTTCTTAGCATCTCCCTTTGGATAGCTTAGGGAGGAAGCCGCCTACCTGGTTGGCTTTTGTGGATTGTGTTCTTCGGTGCCTATCTCTCCCCATTCATTGTATAGGGAGCCTAGGTGCCTAACTCAAGCTTTGTGGATTGCAAGGATTTTCTAGGCACCTAAAAGTTATGTATTGCAACCCCCAGGGTTCTTGAATCAGGCCCAACATGTCTCCCAAATTCCTTTAAAATGTATCCAGGCTCAGCTCTTCTTTGGACAATGACCAGGATCTTGTATCCTCACCTTCACAAAAGGAGAGCAATGGTTGCAGTGGAAATTTGACGTTCTGAATTTCTTTTATTACCTCTTTCCCCCATCCCCTTTCTTCAAATAAAGGACGCAGTGTGACCTTGTGACTGTGGGAAGGAGATGGGAGTTAAGAGTCTCGAGTCTGTCAGTGCCTCTGCCACTGACTCACTGTGTGACTGGAGAAGTAACAGGCACAGGAGCTGACTTTTCACAGTGCCGGGAGGCGCTCAACCCCTGGCTGTGCCCCAGGCCCCACCCTCACTCCACCCAATGCCCCACCCTGCTTCTCCCCCTCCCTCCTGAATGCTGCTAAACAGCTGCTTGTGGTGGGCAGGAGGTGCAGGGAGGGGGAGGAGCTGATCTGCAGGGCCCACTGGCAGGGAGGAGGCGCTGGGGGGGCTGCCGGTGGGTGCTCAGCACCCACTATTTTTTCCCCTGTGCGTGCTCCAGTGCTGCAGCACCCATGGAGTCGGCGCCTATGGTAACAGGCACATGTTTTCAAAAAGTATTTAGGCGTTGCTTTGCTCATCTTAAGGCCTGGTCTATACTTAACAGTTTTTCTGGCATAGTTATATGGATCGGGGTGTGACTTTTAAAATTTTTTTATTAGTTATGCTGGCAAAAGCCCTAGTGTGGACACAGTTGTACAGGCAAGAAGTCCTTTTGTCAGTATAGCTTCTTTTGCTTGGGGAACAGGTATAAATTGTGTGTACACTAGAAGGGTTTGTTGGTAGAGCTACACCAGCAAACCTTGAAAGCCACTGGGATTTAGGACCCTCAGTCACTATGGATAATGGGACTTATACATCTAGTCACTTAAACCTTGCAATGCTGAGTGGAGTAACACCTGAACACTATTAAAACTCGGGCCTTAACTGCCTGTGCCCAATTTCACACACACTGCCACCTGTAAAATGGGGAGGATAAGTGCTGTGAAGCTAAATTAATGTTTGCCAAGTGCTTTGAGATCCTCCAATATAAACCACTAATTGTTACCTTAACATTCTTTTAATGTAACTCTTCATAGAATTTCCTTAATTTTCTTTAAGAAAAAAATAGGCCCATCTCCCAAGAAGGTATAAATTAGCATTGCTCCCTTGACTTCCAAAGAGCTGAGGATCTGAACTATTTAAAAAAAAAACAAAACACCCTAGACAACACCAGACTGCCATATCCCAGGCATTTTATAAGCTTTGTAGAGGGATACCCCTTTTCTGTGTACAGGCTTTACCCTAAGTTTACCCTGTGTCATCTAGGACTTGGTCCTGTGCGCTTGCCAAAAGGTATATTGAGGGCAAAATCCATCCTACCCTACACAGAACCTGAGTATTTGGTTGCTATGCAGACGGAGTGTAGAGATTCTGGAGAGATGGAAATCTGCTCCCCAACTCAGACTGAGGTCCCATAACTGGTACTATATGGATTGGAATAGCGGCCAACTGCTGTTCTGTACCTAAATGTAGAACTCATGATCCCTTCTCTGGTCCACCCCCATCACAGTCTACAAAGAGTTAGCACAGAGATTCTTTCTGTAGTGTACAAGAGGTGCGCAGCACCCCAGTGCAGCTGCTGTTCAAGGTTTAAGTGAAGAAGAGCCTTGCACTGGCCCTCACCACTATGGGTTAATTTCATCCGGAATGAGGCAAGGGCTCCTGCCACATCAGTTACCTTCATTACAGTGTTCAGTGTGTGGCTAAGTTAGCCGTGCATGTGCAGCATGGCCATCTTTAGATGTGCCTCTCACTACCTCAGCACTATTGCTGTACCTTGCAATGCATACATTGTGATTTTAATGGGGTTCCCTTTCTGGAAACTCCTGTAGAATTAAAATGAAATTTATGAACCATCCTGTAGAACTGTATGAAGAATATCTGTTTTGTTGAGTCTGAGAGGGTTCTATAAAGCTACAGAAACTTTATCATAAATTGTACAGGAGTTTTGCACAAGGGCATATTTTCAGGGACAATGTTTCACAGAATTAATCTAAATTAAGTTTGACTGTGGAGAATTTGTATGTGCTGAGATTTGCAAGCTACATCTACGCGCCTGGCTACATTAGGGATTTTTATATCAGGGTAGCTACATCAATGTAAAGCCCCAGTGTAGCTGGACTTTAATGGCTTGAAACTGGGGTAATTAGCATTTGTCCAAGTCTTGCTTTTCGCTGGTGCAGTGTGTCCAGGCTAGGGATTTGCAGATATACCCAATGTACACAGGCCTTATCGGTATATTGTGCTTTGAAAAATTTACCAAAGTGAAAAATCAGGAAATTCTCTCAACTGTAGTGAGAGATCAGAGGAAATAGAGGGTAAGTCTGATTGCCTTTTGTTTCTCATCAAGTGTAGAGGGGGGAGTTATGGCAATAGGAGGAGGCTATAAACATGTAAGGGTTGGAATGTAGTTCTGTTGCCTCACAAAACCTTTGTCTTTGACATTAAATTAAGACTTTTTAGGGCTGGCAGGCAAAGCCAGTTCTTATTGCTCTTTTAAGTGCTGGGGAGGAGGTCATGCGTCTCTTTTGCTTTCATAAAAATCCTGTCTTCTTTGTCTGCTGTTTATACTTATTTAAACAAAGTTTATGAAGCATTATAAAATAAGGTTCCCAGATGTTTTCTTCCACTCAGTAAGTCCAGTCTCCTTCATTGCATAATCATGAGTCCAAACCTAGGCCATCTGAAATAAAACTCAGACTGGTGAAGTCCTTCCTGCACGGTAATATGTTTTTTTTACCTTTATAAAATACCTTAAGCTTTTGGGTTTTATTTTAAACTACTTCAGTCCCACACAGATTTTTCTCTTGCAGTTGTTTTTGGTCATATGAGGAAATCCACTCTGTTAGATATACAGCTAGGTGAAAAGAAGGAGAGTTCAGTGATTGTGTTGCTTGCTTGGGAGACCTCAGTTCAGTTTCCTGCTCCACCATAGGTTTCAGGTGTGATCTTGGACAAGTCCATGGTGGAGCAGGGAACTGAACTGATATTTAGGTGGCCATCTCCCATTGATTTAAATAGGAATTAGGTACCTGAATACCTTTGAGGATTTGGGCCTTAGTCTCTCAGGTCCCCATTTGTAAAATAGGGATAGCAGTACTTTCCTACCTAACGGGTGTTGTGAGGATAAATACATTGTGAGGTGCTCAGATACCATAGTGAGAGTGGCTAAGTACCTGAAGTAGCACACAAATCTTCTTCGCTGTGTGAATGATATAGAAGTCTGATGTCTTAAAAATGTCTGTTCATTAAAGATTCCATAGCAGTTTTCTCAAGATTGTGGGCCCTTGTGTTGTCACCAGCCTCCAATTATTTTTATTATTACACACCCAGCATAGTACTACTTGAGCCCAACTTAAAACACAGACTTTAAAAATAGTGTGACTAGAGCAGATTGGAAAAAACAGGGGAGGAAATACCAATATTTGAAAATATTTATCTTGTTTTTCTTTGAAATTTTCCAACCATTTTCTGCCCTCTCGCTCATCAACAGGGAGACTTTCCCCTAGAGCCAATATAGTACCAGCCAGGGCGTTCATTTGCCGTGGCTATGGCAACACCTCCTGTCATGGAAAAACCAGACCAGAGATGATTTGTGCAATTTGACCTACAAACAGCAAGATTCAGGTTCTGCCAGATAGTCAGGGGGAGTGAATGCCATAGCTGGATCCAGGCACTGAGAGTGCTTTTACCCAGCTCTGTAAATTCAACCCCAAGGAGAGGCAAGATTTTGAGAGAAAGGTGTCACAGATTAGGGATTTAGATGTAATAATCACATTAACTTGAACTTGGAAGCAAATTGGCAACCATTTCAGAGTCTGGAGCACAGGGGCAGTTTTATGCTCTGGTTTGTCTACACTATCTAAAAGGTGGGCAATAGCATTCAGCATTAGTTGAAATTTAAAAGTAGCCTCCCAGGGCAGTCCCATTTAGAATGTATTAGAGCAGCCCAGCCTGGTGGGCACAAGGACATGGATAACTGGCAAGACCCACATCTGAGAGGGAAATCTCTTGGCCAGAGCACAATTAAAAAAAACATATTTCTGGTTACAGCTGATTCTTAGAAATCCAGAAACAGCGCAAGACCTTGAGGGTGTGAACCAGCCAACCTGACAGTCAAGCAAACTGGCATTATCAACCTACCGTGTAGCCACATCCTCTACCATTTCTTCAAAGCAGCAAACATCATCTCAGATTTATCAGGATTGATCTTAAGACCTACGTGTGAAGGTGGTAAGAAACTGCAGTCTCTTCGTGTCCTGGACAATATTATTGAATAAAGTGGCCTGCAAAATCCATCCTTAAAGCATTTGCAAGAAGGCTGCATATACTCTTACTTTGTCTAATAAGTACAGGTGAGGCTGGGTCTAGTAAACTTCAGAGCAGTCAATCATTGATTTTTTTTTTTATTGTCCACCCCCAGAATAATAGAGTGTTTTAACTTTTTCTCCTTAGCTGGCATGATGCAGAATAGATTATCAGCTCTTCTCCTGGAACAAGTCTGAAAGTAAATAGGAGTGTTTCCATTGCTAAATTCCACTCCTCCTTCCCAGCACTTAAGCAAATAAGTGATTTGTAGAGCTTTCAGGTTACAAAACAGCCTTCATAAAATCAAGAGAGTCCTGACTGAAGTACCCTGGATCTGGGAAAATTTCAGTCCTCTTCTTCTGAAAAATCCAATAAATATGGACTCAATCCTGCTCCCACTGAAGTTATTTGTTTTTTTGCCATTTTCCTCAATGGTGCAGGATCAATCCCAAATCCTTCCTAACACCAGTATAGTCCAACTGAGAAATATTTAGATGAGGCCTATAAAATGTATGCGTATCAAGACCCTTTTACAAAAATTGAGTGGGGAGGCAGCATTTAGAGAAATTATGTATATTGCAGTGTCAAGAGCCTCTAACCAAGACGGAGCCTGCATTGTGCTAGGCACTGCATGAACATACAGTAAAAGATATTCCTGCCTCACAGAACTTAAAGTAGGGGTGTTTAAGGTTTCCAAATATACCCGCTGAAGCAGTAGGCAGGGATGAAGAATACAGGGTCTTTACTGTAGGAGGAAATCCATTACTTTCTTCAAGGCTGACAGACGCTCATATTCTGAATGAATCCAGAATGGTCTCTAATATAATGCTCTGCACTTCAGTAGCATCTTCTATCCAGAGATATTTATACATATGTAACCCTTCTGCCAGGTGGAGCTAGCAGCAACCAGGGCCGGTTCCATATCTAGGGGTTCCTTTTCAACAGTAGAACACAGAACCCACCCAATAACCTGGGAAAACTACACACCACCCCACGGCGCCTCTCAGAGGCAATACTTCCCCACTCGCAAGCACAGAGTCCGAGTATAGAAAATATCCTTTTAATGTAAGGAGGGAAGTCACCTGGAATTAATTAGGGAAAAGGCCACAAACAGGATTCATAATCATAAAACTGTGAGCAGGACACTCACCCCAGAGCATGTGGGGCAGTGCGCTCTGCCTCAGGTTCTTGAGTTCTACAACCAAAAGTTCCTTTTCTGTGCTCCTCTCTGCTCCATCACCATACCCCACTCTCAGTGGTTGTCCTTGGTCAGTGAGGACCCAGGGTTCAGAGGTGCATCTGTGTGAGTTCTTCTCCCACCTGGGGAAGAAGGCACCTGGATTGTTCTGCCATCTGAGCACTTGCTGTGGCTGGCCACCCTGCCAGCTGCTCGTTCTGCTCCACTGGCCGCCTTGCCAGCTGTTCATTCGGCTTGCTGGTCACCACCTGTCTCTCTGCTGTGACCTCTGCAGGTCAGTCTCTTGAGGTTCCACCCAGCTCTTAGTGATTTTCAGCTCTGAGGATGGGCAGAGACGCTGTCCCACCGCAAGTTATTGTCAGCTCTTTTAAGCACTTAAAATAACTAAAGGCTCCTAATGGGAGCCCATTTAGTTCTATCTTTGAACAGTAGAGAGGAACAGGTTAAACCAGAGTGGGAATCCTTAGGGAAAGTCCAGATCTCCTGGCTGGGACACCTATCCCTGCCCGTCTCTTTTTCACAGAAATCTGGCATTCAAGCCCCTGGCTTAACGAGGTCCTTTCAGCTGAGGGTGACCCCCTCATTTGGGACAGGTTTAAGCACAGTTCTGATCCCCTTTACTCAGACAATAAAGACAATATTGATAACATTTCACTATCCCTGCATTCAGTACTAAAGTAATTTGTAACCGAGCACCAACCAAAGTTGATCACTTCTGCTAGATAACTATGCAAAGTTGGTGTGTTCGTGTAAATACAGTTTGCTCCTGAAGTCTCTAGCCCTACCCAACTAGCTCTCAGGGGAGAGTTCATTCAGACCCTGCTTACACATGTCACTAACAGTTATTTAATTCTATAATGTCCCTAAATGGCAGATAAACAGTTTCTCATTTTACAAATGAGGCATAGGGAGATTGATTTTTCCCCACAGCCACATAAGGGTTTAAAGCAAAACAAAAAAAAACAGAGCTGGGAATAGAACCTAGGTTTCCCAACCTCTAGGCATATAAACCAGCCACAAGACCATGCTTTTTTCTAATATGGCATATTAGGCAAATTTGAGTTACCTCATATACAGTGTTTTGTATGTTTCTTGCTAGACATTTCTTTATTCCATTTTAGTTTTTGGAGTCACGTGTGAATTTTTCAGATGCTATCTTGCTCCCATGAAAGTCAGTGGAGTTCTGCCACTAATTCAATGACATCAGGACTGGGAATAGAAAGATTATTTTGCACAACATACAATATTTTGGGGCAGGGGGTGGGAGGAATTCCTCCATCTTGGTGTGTTGCAAAATTCTCAAATGATCACCCACTTCCTGACTAGTGAGATACTATGGTAAGACTATTGGGCAGCTTTTTCTACAAATTTTCAGACTAAATGGATGCATGACCATTATAAGCCACCATCATACAGTTTTCAGGACAGTGCACACTTTTTAAAGCCAAGGAGTACAATGGATTGCCTCTTCTTTCCAGTAGAGGGCAGTATGCACATATCTAGTGAAGATGGCCTAGTATTTGAAATGCAAGCAAATTATGCAAAACGGTGTGTGACTCCAATGGGTGGGGTGATCTAAAGAGGTCAACAGTAGACTAAATTAATACCAGTTTTGTAGCTACATTTGCAGCAGACAACAGTCAAAGAGGGAAGGCATGGAAGAGTCCAGGCTTGGATTGTGATAGAACTGCAGAACTACTACACTTTAAACCTTGGGTACCTTCAGCTGCCAAACTAAACACATGTGGCCAGAATGGTTAACTTCTTTATAGGAAATTAATAATCAGAAATGGCCTATGTAATACTCCATCACCTAATATCTAAGTATTTCTTATTTATTCTTATTTCTTAATATCTCATTTCTTATTAAGGACATATAATATTTAAGGAACAGGAAGAGACCTCCTACCCAACATGCCTGCTCTTTTAGGTGTGCTATTAATTCCACCAACCTTTTTACTTAAGCCTTCAACCCCTCCCTTCTCCACAAAAGAATGAGGGTAACTCTTAGACTCATTAATTTTAATATACTTTGTATTTATTAGTGCCTGAAGGACTCCAAAGTTCTTTACATTAACTAGGGGTCAGATAGTGCAACCACTACCAAGGTAAGTCAATGTGACCATTCATGGATGTAAACACTTTGGCTCAGATCCTCAAAGGTATTCAGGAATCTGTCTCTCAGTTGAAATCAATGGGCATTTGTCATAAATATAAAGGGAAGGGTAACAACCTTTCTGTATGCAGTACTATAAAATCCCTCCTGGCCAGAGGCACAATATCCTTTTACCTGTAAAAGGTTAAGAAGCTCAGGTAACCTGGCTGGCACCTTACCAAAGGACCAATAAGGGGACAAGATACTTTCAAATCTGGGGGGGGGGGGAGGGGAAGGCTTTTATCTGTCTGTTGTGTGTGCTTGCTGGAGAGAGATCAAGAAAGCAAGCAATCCAACTCCATTAGAATTAGTAAGTACTAGCAAGGAAATGTGTTAGTTTACTTTTGTTTTAGCTTGTGATTTTCTCTGTGCTGAGAGGAAGGTGTATTCCTGGTTTTCTTTTTGTAACTTTAAAGTTTTAGCCTAGAGGGAAATCCTTTGTGTTTTAAATCTGATTGCCCTGTGAGATCAGCGTCCCTTCTAATTTTACAGAGGTGCTGCTTTTACCTTTTTTCTTTCTAATAAAGTTCTGTTTCTTTTAAAAGCCTGACTGATTTCTCTATTGTCCTAAGACCCAGGGGTTCGGATCTGTGATCACTTTGTAACCAATTGGTTAGGATATTATTCTCAAGCCTCCCCAGGAAAGGGGGTGTAAGGGCTTGGGAGGATATTTTGGGGGAATAGGAACTCCAAGTGGTCATTTCCCCGATTCTTTGTTAAATCACTCGGTAGTGGCAGCGTACCCTCCAAGGTCAAAGAGCGTGTGCCTTGGGGAAGTTTTACCCTAAGCTGGTAGAAATAAGCTTAGGGGGTCTTTCATGTGGGTCCCCACATCTGTACCCTAGAGTTCAGAGTGGGGAGGGAACCCTGACAGTGTTAGATACCTGAATACCTTTAAGGATCTGGGCCTGTGCCCCTTAGGTAAGTGTTTGCAGTCAGCTCTAGTGGATGAGGAACAAGACTAACAAACTACATGCCAGTGAGAGAAGGGGAATTTTGGCTAATGGCTTCACGGACAGACCTGAACTGTTCAACTTGAGGTACTCTTTGTAAAGTCTCTTTTGAAAGTCCTCCAAGCTATAAGCTTCATGGATGTGAATTTATCTACCCAGGGAGGATGTAGAACTGAGTTGTCCTCAACAATATTTGAACTTTGGTTTTCAGGAGTCCTACTAGGCATTTCAAAACTGATGCACAGGGCTCTCTTATGGTATTTACACTGTTTGTTAAGCAGTTTTGCAATCTTATTCTGTATATTTATTACCCTTCGTGTGGAGTTGTTCTTCATGAGTTCCTTGTTTGAACCTAATTTGTAGATTATGGTGGAGATTTTTAAAACTGCCTTAGATATTTGGACACCCAACTTGCATTAAAATTAATGGGACTTTGGCATCCAGAAAGTGGTTCTGAATGTTTCAGTCAATACTTTTAAAACTCTTTACTAGTGTGACAAAATGATCAGCTTTAATAATCCCTTTCATTTTGAAAACTTTATCAGGTCACCTTAAAGTCTCAGCAAGAATCAGATCAATTCCCTTAATCATTCTTTAGAATAGAATTTTGTTCTGATTTTAGATTTCCAAACTAAAGGAAGAGAGGTACAGACAGACACAAAAAGGTGTCCATTTGCCCCCTACCCCCATCATCTAGGTTGACATTCAAAACAAAAGTAATTATTCCTATATTTGACTTGTTACCTAATTTCATTCAATAATTAACAAAATTAAAAGCTTTTTCTTCGCTTTTATTTTTGTAGAATGAGCCTCTTTCAAAGAGTTATTAGTTTTAAAGGATCACCCCCACCCCCATCTATTTAGACCCCAAATTCTCAAAAATCTCCAACTAACAAGCATTTTGGGTTGCTGGGGATGTCAATTTCCAAAGCCATATTTGATCTATTACCTTATTATCCCAGAACTTGTTTACCCTAGAATGCAATCAGAGAGTATGTTTAAGAGAGATCCATTTAGATTGTGCACAGTTCCAACAAATTCTCCCAAAACAGCTTTATCCTGCTAAACTTTTAGACATTCTAAGACCAGATACTCTATGCCCTTTATATAGTTTCCTTTTAACAGCTATGAAGTGACTGACAGAAAACCTGAGAAATGCTTGGTTGGAGCAGAGCCCTTGAGTACAACGGTGAGTCCAGAGTAGACCATTTGCTAATGGTGGTGGGAAAGTCTTGGCACTTACTGTATCTGTTAAACATATTAGACTGCACAAGACACTAGAAAATGGACCACAGGGAGCAATCCAGCACTGGCAGGGAGATGGTCTGGACAGTTAGAATTTTCCATTTCTAACTATTATGATTCTATGCAAAATGGGCTAAACAACAATTACATTAAAGCCCCTTTATGCTGCTCTGGCAGCAGGTGAAAATGGCCTGCTGAGAATAACATCTTGCACAAGGAGCCTACCCAGTTAGCATAAGGGCTCTATGCCAACCTTGCTCTTAGCACTTGGTGTAGGGAATATAATGGGGGTAGGTGGAAGAGAGAGAGGAAAAGAGAGAATGGGTGGGCCAGAATACACTGCTCTACAGCTCTCCTCATCTTCCCAGGACCCATTGGGAGTAGAGCACAAGTGTCAGCCACCCTGGAACTGCTTGAACTCACACTGGGAGCCTTGTGACAATAAATAAAAGGCACCTGAACAGCCTCAAAAATACAGAGAGCACAAATGTGGCTTAAGTCCACTTTTCCTCTCTCTCTGCTCTGTCCCTGCCCTAAGGGCAGGAGCAGAGAAACAAAGAACTGGGCCCTGGGCCTATTCTTGTGTTGGAGGTGGAAGGAAAGAATTCATTTACTGAAACTGTTGCAAAGTAACTCTTCCCGAGTTGTTTAGATAAAATAAATATTTGCCTTGGTTTTGTTTCATTGGTTAGGTACTTGCTATGTGAAATAGGACAGTTTTATTTGTGCAGCACCTTCCATTCAAAATTCACCCAACAATACTTTAGAGTATCAGATCATCCAAGACATGAGGCTGAATACAGTATAAATGACAGATAGCGGTAATGTTTTAAGATGAAGTCTGTTAGCATAGTTTAGTTAGCAAAAGATTGATTACTTTTAAGTAGGGCTTGGTTTTAAGTTTTGTAACCTTGTTGGGTAATAGATTGCTATGCTTTGGTAGAACTTTAGCTTAAGGGTAGGTTAGCCTTTCTGGAATGTTTTTCAGCACTATAAAGGGGTGCTTAGTGCTGCATGAGACAGGGGTCACACCATAGTACTAGATGAGATGAAGGGCATTTTAAGTAAGAGGTCTGTTAATGGAAACCAGGTTTAATAGGATGCCTGGCTATTGGAGGGGTTACAGAACGGTCCATAACATCAAGGAAAAAAAGAGGACAAATACACATTTTGCAATCACATTCATCTAAATAGTCAGTCAAAGCAGTTGATAGGGATTAAGCCAGGTGACTCCCAAAGTCAACACAGCCTATGTGACTGAATGGCCACACATTAGCTAGAAAGTGTAGCATCTGTTACTGTCCTAGCTATTCGTTACCAAAAGGAGCTCAGACACAGGTGAAGAGCAATTAGTAGCATGAAAAGACTTCTTTTGGAGAAGAGACTTAACACTGGGACTCAAGTTTAGAGAGGAAATGAATAAGATAAGACTACACAAATCTACAAAATAAGAGTCTTCAAAATAATGACTGGTGTAGAGAAGGTGAACAGGAAATTCTTATTTGTCCTGTCTCACAATATAAGAGCAAAAGGACATGATATGAAACTGAAAGGCAACAAATTCAAAACTAATAAAAGGACATAATTTCTTGCACAACGCATTATTAATCTGTGGAGCTCATTGCCACAAGATATCATTGAGGCCAAAAGTTTAGTGTGAGGATATGATACAGTGTCTTCAAATCTATAGCAGGAAGCTAGGTCCTTGTTCAGTATTAGAAAGAAGTGACTCAGTGCTTCTTCACTATTGTCAAATGATATGGTATCATAAAGTGACACATTTTGAACCAGCACAAATAAGAGGAAAAGTGCCATAGTTCAACCATCCACAAGTCTTTTAATGGAATAACCTTGAATTTCATGTAGTTGATACAGCCCTTATAGGGAGTCTTATAAAGGCCATGAGTAAGTCTATATTGGGGCATCTTTATATTTGACTAGATATTTTTCTGAGAACTGTGTGTCCTAAGTGTGTGACAGAAAAGCCTTTTGAAAATTAACTTTATCAATGTTTGTTGGTATGGTTTATATAATAGGATCTTGGATCAAATCTCGGTTAATAAGATCAGGATTAGAAATGTCATTGTTCAAATCATTCTGTCTGAACACAATCTGCTTCTCAAATTATAAATCGGGGCGAGACACTGTATTATTGTGTAGGCAACTCCATAGCCTGGTTCTGGAATGTTTCCTAGAGTCAGAAGAGGATTGTCCTCATTTTCTAAAAATACAACCATTAAGGAGGCTAGGTCCACATTTGATCCATTAGAATTAAAATCACCACCACCTCAGGTTATTTTTTATAGCAAAAACATAAGAGGATGCAGTATCATGGATTGCAAATTAAGGCACAGGGGACAACTGTAACAGCCATCACTAATGTCACCAGTGCTAATTAGTGAGGATTAAATACTTAGTCATATAGGAATAATCTATCCCTCTAAAACATACATGCACACAGTGTAAGCTCATTGAATGAGAAAGCTCAATTGTGCCTTTAAGGCATATTTCTGTCTTGGGGGGGTACATGTGCAAAGCCACACCATGTCAAGAGAGCTCTGATTCCTTCTGTAGTCCCTGGCTGGCAGGTGGAGAGGACCTATTGCTACACCCTTTCAAAGGGCACAGCATACTCCTGCTCCATAGAGGTGATAGGGATTCTGAGAGAGTCACTTTTACATTCCCAACCCCCAGCACTCTCAGAGTCAGTCAGAATCCAGCCCACAGAAGGTGGCTGTGATGGGTTCCCTCCAGGATGCCACCTGGAACTGGGGTACCACTGAGCCCTTTGACTCATCAGCCAGGGCTCCCTCTCACACTGTGCTGTTGTGACAAGGTGTAGACTGCTCCCAGTCCTACACTTCCACCAGCATTCACACAGGCAGGGACACACGCAGTTGCATGCAGGTATTGGCCAGCCCCTCCATGAACCAACAATAGAGAGGCTGCAGCATAAGTGCTGACACCTTGGGTGCTCCAGGGCTGGAGCACCCACGAGGAAAAATTAGCAGGTGCTCTGCACCCACCAGCAGCCAAGCTCCCCCTGAGCGTTCTGCGTCCCTGCTCCTCCCCCTTTCTCCCAGTGCTTCCTGCCTTCCTGCTGCCTAACAGCTGTTTGGTGGTGCTTAGGACTTTCAGGGAGGGAAGGGGAGGAGTAGGGATGTGGCGCGCTCAGGGGAGGAGGTGGAGAAGAGGCAGGGCAGGGGCAGGGACTTGGGGGAAGAGGGTGGAATGGGGGCGGGAAGGGGGAGAGACCGGGGTGGGAAAAGGCGGGGACTTTGGGGAAGGGGTGAAATGAGGGTGGGGCAAGAGCAGTGCAGGGGTGGGAAGAGACAGGGAGGCGGGGGACAGTGCCTATGGGCTGCAGCCAAAATAGCCCCAGCTCCCCAGCCTAAGACCCCAGAGTTGTACCATCCTGCTCTGGTCAAAACCCCAACTAGTATGAATGTATTACTCAGTTTGCCTCTCCCTCAGTGTGGAGAGGAATATGCAACAAACTTGTGTTAACCAAGCTGAGATTTTCCCCCAGACACTTCACTCAAAGGTACACTGGTTTAGATAAAGCAAAAATAAGTTTATTAACTACAAAAAGATAGACTGTAAGTGATTATAAGTAAGGCTATGAATAAGTCATGGAGGTCATGGAAGTCATGGAATTGGTGACTTCCAGCGACTTCCGAGACTTCAGCGGTGTGGAGTTGCAGGGTCCCCTGCCACCCATAGGGGCCAGTAGCTGTGGGGTATCCCCAGCACCTCTGGCAGCCCCCTGCAGCTCTCAGCTGCCACAGGCAGCAGGGAACCTCCTAGATCCTGGCCACCCAGGAGTGGCGGGTAACTCCCGAGCTCCCAGCTGCAGCAGGGAAACCCCTGAACTCCTAGCCATGGTGGGCCCCTGGAGCTGTGGAGGGTAGGGGTACTCCGCAGCTCCCGGCCTCTGCAGCCCTGAGCTGTGGGCAGCAGGGGTACCCTGCAGCTCCTGGCCCTGTGGGCGGTGAGGCACCCCAGAGCTCCCAGGCCCATGGGTGTCAGGGAACCCCCAGAACTGCAGGGGTACCCCAAAGCCCCCAGCTGCTGCAGGCAGCTCCTAGCCCCTGCACAGCTGCCCCGCTTCAGGTGGCATCGGGATCTGCAGATCCCAATTTTGTCCTTGGTATTTTTAGTAAAAGTGATGGACCGGTCACAGGCAAAAAAGAAAAATTCACAGAAGCTATGACCTGTCCGTGAATTTTACTAAAAATATCAGGGACAAAATCTTAGCCTTAGTTATAAGTGATAGCAAACAGAGCAAAGCAGATTACCTAGTAAATAAACAAAACCACAAACTAAGCCTAAAATATTAGAAAGACTGGATATGAATTAACCGTTCCTCACCATGACTGATGATACAAGCAGGCTTGCAGATTCTCAAGGCACAAGCTGCACTTGCTTTGCAAGTTGGGTTCCCCACCCCCCGTTCCAAGTTGTTTTCTTTCAGAGCTTCTCTTAGGTGTTGAGTTGTGGGGGAGTGAAGAACCACATATGATGTCACTCCCTGTCTTACAGAGATAAAGAAATATCATAAATCTAAAATAGGCCCTCTTCAAAGGGTGGAAACCAACAAAAATCTCAAGTCCTACCCTTTTCTTCAGGAGATATTGACAACATCCAAAAAAGTTTTTAAACAATGAGAATACCTAGTTTCCAATTATTCAGCTGTCAAACTGTCCCCCAGCAGTGAACTTATTGTTCTTTTAAAATATTCCAGTCTGGTTTTCTTGGGAGGATAACAGGCCCATCTGCCTCTGGGCTCTGTCAGATAACCCTGGCCTCCCTAGTCTGGAATTCCATGGCTTTCTGACTTAACCACCCTTTTTCGCTCCAGTTAGGTGATAGACCCTTTTGCACGCAGCTGAGTTCAGTGCAAACCACCAGATTATCTTTCTTCCCTAGAACCATATAAATATAATAATTGAACAAAATAATAATTCAGTACTTTGTGTTAAAAATAAAACCGTGCAATAGAAGTGTATCACAGGAACATTTCCTTCTTTAGAAATAAATGTCTTGGCTTATTTCAGTTTGGTTAATGGCTTAATTTTTCAGTCTTCAACAACATGTAAGTTACAGCAGAACGCCATTATTTTGTGACAATGTTCCATTCTATTGGCATTTGTGCTTATTATAGTTCAGCACCTTATAGAGATTCAGCATCTTCTGTCAGTAGGAGGGAAGATGGAATATGATTTGATATTGCTGGAAAATAGAGAAGCTCAGGGAAGAACTGACTGTTGTTGTTGTAACAAACCTAGAGAAACAAGAACCATGGGGAAACATTGCTATTACATGATTAAACAAACATTAAAAAACATAACAAATATGGGCAGTGATCAGAGTTGTGATATATGCAAACAGCCACTCCTTTGTCATCTGGACCTCTGCCACAGTTGTAGCTATCCATATTAGGATTTGTGCTCAGTATTCAACAATTACTGAGAAGCACACTTTGGGATAAAGAATGATCCAAAAAAATGTGGTTTCATTTCACCCCTACATCCCTAGTCATATTGGGGCAAATTCATCCCTGATGTAACTCAGTTGAAATCAGTGGAGCTAGACCAGTCAGGGATGAATTTGACCCAATATGCACATTATACAGCAGTGTTAACTATTGGATCTAATACAGGCAAACATGGAGCTTACAAGTCTCTTTTCTCTGAAATGCCTTGATGTACCCCCAATAGCATGTGATTATATAGGGAGCCCGGCATTTAACAGTGCAATTTCACAAACAATGTGGATGCCCTGTCCCAGCAATCTCATAAAATTGAAGTTTATTCATATGTTCTGTGTCTGCAAAACATACAGCATACTTCTGAGAATGCAGAAGTCTATAGTGATTCTGCTGAGGCCCTTATCCCTTGCAAATGGCTAAATTTGTCCCATTCTCTCAATCCAGCAGCCACAGAACTTTTTATTTCAGTAGGAACAAATTGGCTCGTCTCCATGATTGAGAAGTATTCTTCTTTATAAAGAAATAAATAAAAGTGTGTTTGTCTGGAGTTGGTGCTTATGAAACTCAGTAATGAGAACTGAGTTTAAACAAAATCCCCTAAATTTGGAAGGGATGTAAACCCTCATCCTTCATCCACCCTCTACTTGAAGGGATTACGAATACATTTCCCCTATGGACACGTTATTCCATAATTACCCAAAATGTTTTTTTTTAATACCTTCCTTTGAAGCAGCTAATCCAAGCAACTGTCAGAGATGGGGTACTAGACTAGGCAGACCACTGGTCTGATCTGGTGTGGGAATTCCTATAAATCAGGAATAGTGCAAATAAATGCTGTGCAAGTTACTCACACAGTTTTGTGAATGCAGTTCTCATCTGCTCCGTGGCCCCACTGGTATTCCAGTCCCACAATTCCATCACATTGTGACAAATAGTGTAGTGTCTTTATCAGGCTGGCAAATATTTGACTGCCGTGAGTCTACCAAATACATCATTTGCTCTTTCGGTAATAAAAGAGACTTTGAATCCAGGTCTGTACAGGTAAAAATACTACTGCATTCATTGCTTGCTTCACCTTTGCTCCCAAAGACACTTCAGCTGAAAAAATACTTACAGCTACATTCTGTTTCCAGATATGCTCAGGGAGCTTCCAGTGAAGAATCAGAGGACAGAATTTGACCCTTGGATTATACTCCTATACTGTAGCAGCTTCCCACAGGGTATATAATAGTTTAATATTTTCTGGGACTGTGAGCGGGAGTATCAGGCTCTAACACCACTTGGTCACTAATTCCTTTGAACTGCTATTGTTGCTAGTGCCTCTGGTAACTCCATCCTTTACAGAAGAAGTGTGGTCTTGTGGTTAAGACATTGGACTAGGACTCAGGAACTCTGGGACTAATTCCATTACAAATTTCCTGATTAACCTTGGACAAATTATTTAATCTCCATTCCTCATATCTAAAAACTTCCTTTGTTTTCATGTCTATTTACACTGTAAGCTCACCAGAGCCGGACACTTTTACATGACCTTAGGGTTTACCCTGACCAACAAATCTGGGTTTAGTATTAAATTGCATCTACATTAGGGCGTAAGTGCTTCTTAAATTGGGGTTAGCTAACATGATTTCAAATATCTTTTCTCCTGGTCTCGACAAAGCCTCTGTATTTGTACAGTGCCTAGTGCAATAGGGCCCCTCTGTGCACCATAGTAATGCAAATAATAATTCAGTATTAATGCAACTAAAATGTTATGACATAGACAGATGTTCTTTATAAATTGTCAGTTTATTGCTGTTTGTCATAGTACCTGCCAGAGTACTGAGACTGAAGAAAAAGGCTAGAGCCATTGGGTATTTCCAACTCTGAGAAGCTAATTTCAACTTCAAGAGAAGAAAAATTACTTTGAAAAGGAAATCTACAGATTTGCAAGTTGCAGTGGGGGAGGTTTATGTTGGATATTAGGAAACACTATTTCACTGGAGGATGGTGAAGCACTGGAATGGGTTACATAGGGAGGTGATGGAATCTCCATCCTGAGAGGTTTTTAAGGTCAGGCTTGACAAAGCCCTGGCTGGGATGATTTAGTTGGGGATTGGTCCTGCTTCGAGCAGGGGGTTGGACTAGATGAACTCCTGAGGTCTCTTCCAACCCTGATATTCTATGATTCTATGGCTTATTCTGCTCAAATGTCAGCTTTATTTTGTGGTCTAGCTCCCATAGTTGGATTGCCTGTGACCCATCAGTCTTGCATTCAATAAAATAAGTGTATTCAAGTATAGAAGTACTTTCATTACATGGGGCCAGGACATATGCTTTATTTAGAACATGTGAAAGTCATTCTTTATTAAATACAGTGAAAACACTGGTATACAGTTGGACATATCTGGAGCCACCTCTGTGGTTGTTCTAAAGCATCCAGATCAGAATATGTGAAAATCAGGCTCACGATGTGTAGGCTTAAGGAAGAAAATGCTTTACAACAAACAGACGTGTTCTTTGTATTGAGGCTTACACTTGAGCCACGCTAACTTGCTTTTCTTATATTTTCTTGTCAACTTAACTTTTTGTCAAAGCAAAGAAGTGGGTGAGGTTTATATTTGGGAGCAGCAAAGAACTGCGCAGGGTAAAGAGTTTTTGACAGAAATCCAACCTGCCCAAACATGAAGATCTTCATTTCTGAAGCAAAACTGTTTGGCAAATGTTTGGTTTTAATGTAATCTATACTTTGTCCACCCTATAAGAAAATTAAATAAAGTTTTTCAGCCTTTGATTTCCTTGAAGTGAGAAGGAATATCTAGAACTGTCAGTCTCAACTCTGGCCAAGATTTCAAAAATTAGCTCTTAAGTAAGTGGCCTGCTTTTCAAAAGTGCTGAGCGCCCACTGACTTTGTTTGTATTTGCGGGTGCTCAATATGTCTGAAAATCAGGCCACTTATTCCAGCACCTAAATAAGAACTTTCAAGTAGGATTTTCAACAGCGATTTAGGAGGGCAAATCCTACTGATTTTCAATGGGACTTGTGCTCCTAAATCAGCTGGGCTCTTCTGAGAATTCCACTCCAGAAACCTTACTTTAGGCATCCACTTTTGCAAATCTCAGCCTTTATTTCTAGTTAAGGGGAGAGTGGATTGACTCAAGAGCTTTGCTTGCTTCCTAAACCAGTTGGGAAAATATTGCATAAGATGACATTCTAGCTCTCTGACTCCCAGGATTGTTTTTGAACCTCAGCCTCCAGTAGTTGAATTATTTGCTTTCCCTCTCAATCACTGAGGGGAAACTTTTCCCCAGAGTTTAAATATTAAATCTACTGAGGGAAACCTCACCATTCTGGAATGTTACAGTATCCTGCATGCAAACAGAAGGGTATGGGCTCAGCGTAGTTAGTGCAAACAAATTCTGACTTTCGAGTGCTGCTGCCTATATTCACTTGCCCTGAGTACATGTACAGTGTTTTGTTGGAGATTTTAGACATCTACTGTGAACAGCAACAGCCTAATAAGAATGGAAACATCAGAATCTTTTGCCAAGTGGCTGCAACTTTGGGCTCCCTTTCTTGGTAGCAATGACAGGGAGGAAAAACACAGCCATCCCTAGGCATTGCAAACTTTTTTCCCCTTTGATGCCCAAATCTAGAGTATGCCAACATGTCCCAAATTTAATCCAGCCCATGTAAACCTAAGAGGTCCTATCAGATCTGTATTATTCCAAGGCCCACAGCCATTTCAAGGCCTAACTAGAGGCAAAGTGAAGTATTACCTCATTTCCCAGACAGTGTGGGTTTGGGAGAATCCTAATTTTACTTCTGCTGTGAGAAATATAATTTCTGCTGATAGGACCATCTGCCACAGAAGCAGCTAGCATTAATCTTAGCTGATGAGCCCCACAAGCAACCAGCTCTCAATCCATTCTAAGGTGTCCAGTTTGCAATGGAGCAGGAGGTAAAGGAGAAGGCCTGCTTTCACCTTGTCCTCCTTTTCCTCCTGTAAGATAATCCCAGCGCTTGTTAGAGGCACTGGGATTGATCGAAGGCAGACTTCTTAACAAGGGAGGGCTGCCATTAGATGGCAGGTGCCACAATGCCCCCTGAAGGGCTGTGGGCACCTTCCATACTCTCATCCTGCAAGGGGATGATTGTGATGGATGTTCTTGCTTCTGTTTTTCCTTATAAATGGAAACTTCTGTGAAACTTATATTTATCATACTATAGTTCATAGTGTTTGGAAACAAAAACAACAAAGGGAACAGATCATATCAGATAATCTTCCCATACTTTAAAAACATTACAGGAGGGAGAACAAGAGAGCAACCTGCTAAGTAGACAAAACTGGTCAGACGTTTCAGTTGAAAAAGTTTTCCACTGCAAAATGTTACTTTGACAAAACAAAAAATTTAACAGAATTTTTCACAAAAGAAAATAATCAAAACAAAAAATGTTCAGAAACGTTTTGAAATTTCATTTCAAAAGTTTAATTCATTTTTATATTTTTATTTTTACATTATTTCATGCCTTACTAGTAGTAGTACACAAGCTGACATATGTTAGGTCATAACGAGAACAAGTCATTTTGTTCTAATAACTACCGTAGTCATGACATATGAAAAAATAGTTGACATTTTTAAAAAATTATTTTATATTATTTTACTTTTAAAATCATTAACAGTAGCAGCTACTTAGTACAAATCATACCTTACATCCTATTTTCTAGATCCTGTTTGTGTTGTAATGAGCGCTTATCTTCCTTTCTTCTTCAAAGGATCAAACGGTTTCATTAGAACACAAACAGGAATACTAGAAAATAAAAGACAAAGTTTTGATTTAAATTTAATAGCAGGTGCCCTTAATGAATTCAAAATAAAATAGAATATTCTCAATTATTATGTCAATGACATCTTGTCATCTTCTGACATGACCTGACAACGATGACGTGTCATGTTATGCACTACTACTATTACCATGTCATACAATAATGTAAAAATAATAAATATAAAAATGAAAAAATCGAAATGAATATTGTACTTTGAAACAATTTCAAAAATTTTAAATCAATTTTTTTTAATTGTCACTTTTGTGGGAACTTCAAATAATATTTGTTTTCACGGAATGAAAAATGTAGGAATGTTGAAATTTCCCATGTAAGGGAAATTCTGAGTTCTAACCAGCTCTAACTGGGACGTATTGAATCAGTTATAGTGCACTATGGTAAATAAGGAAAGGTTGCAATGATGTAAGCTGGACAAACGCTACATACATGCTCTTCAGATTGTAGAGGGCTTTTGGAACTGTACTAACAGAAACCATGACTCAATTATAACCAGTTAAAATTATAGTTTTCACTTTCAAATCTTCAATGGATAAACCTCAAGCTATAGTTAGTTTGCTACCTATAATGTTTTGATCAATTTAAAGCTGCTGTTCTTAGAATGAGATAGGCCTGGAATAATTTTCCCTAGACATACACATAAACTGTAGAACCCTGGGAGCCATAGTAGAAAACTGTCTTTATTATGTGAAACTGCTATTTTTCCTCTTTAGTTTGTGGCACATACTATATCCATGTAATTGTGAACCACCTGTGTAAGCTCTGTGTAAACTCAAAAGCTTGTGTCCTTCACCAACAGAAGTTGGTCCAATAAAAGATATCCCTCACCCACCTTGTCTCTCTAATATCCTGGGTCCCAAATAGCTGCATCAGCACTGCACACAACAAAGGTAAGTGTAATACAGTCAAGGAAATTCAGAAGCTAGGAAGGTTCCAGCATTTTCGGTAAGAGCAGCTGGAAGAGAAACCAAGAGAAGCATGAAGCTGACAGCATGGTCAGTTTTAGGGCCATCAAACAGAATTGTTGACCGAGAGGCATAGACAAGTCTGTAGTAGACTGGAGTGGGGCCACTGGATGAAGGATAAGAGATGCAACATTTACCTGGATTATTGATAATCAGATGATTTTCTACAACATACCTTTTACAAATGTAACAGAATTTATTAGCAAATCTGGAAAACCATGAAGATAGGAGATTAATTTATACATAATCTTAACCTGAGTAGCAATATAATCTCTTTTCCATGTCATTTTAATTAAATATACAATAAATTTACAACCAGCTCATTAAAATGTGAGGTATTTCCATTCTTTTAAAAATGCAATATTTTACAATAAAGTGCATAATAGAATGTCTTAAATGTAAACTAATCAACTGACATTCATTACTTGTGTTACTGTTTACATCTTTACACTGTGGTTGATTTTATAGTGTGTAGTGTTTTGAATACAAGTATACATTATATAAAGAACATGAGGCTGTATTAAAATAAAATCCAGTGAAGCATCCTTTGATAGTCCATGTTACTATCTTCTCTGCAGTCGTGATAGAATATCAGCTGACATACTCAGATACCTTTGCATGGCTAATGGAGGATCCACAGAAGGGGAGGATGCAGATTGCTGAATGTTCTATAACAAATTGAAGAATAATGCTTTTTTATGTGTAGCATACTGTGGGGGATACCCAGAGCTGTGAGTTACTGTGTTATCCCTCTGCCTCAGCAAGAGTGAGTTTTGCTTGCTATTAGACTGTGTGTCAGCTGCCTGCTACACCAGTCTGTTTTCTTCTCAGTAAACTCCTCAATGCTCTCCCAACCCAAACCTCGCCTAGCAGGTAGCAATCAGTGAACTTCAGCCTCCGAGCTCCTCAGAGATGTTTCTCTGCAATGTGAACTCCTTACACTGTGCATTCACAGAAGATATTAAGTTTGCTCGTCTGTTACAGAGTCAATCACATCTTATTAATTTAACTGGGGTAAATATAACCCTTCAAACATAGCACTGAATTGGCTTATAATAAACGTAAAACAAGTGTACTAACAAAAGAGCATGGATTAAGTGATACCAAATAAAAGAGATAAAGGTAGAGATAGTTACAAGCAAATAAAAGAGAAAACACACATCTAAAAGTCTAAAACTTAATCTAGCAAGGTACAGTCTTTGTTCAAGATGGTTTCTCTGACCCCCAGTCTCCTTTCCAGCCTTATACTGGCTGACCTGGTCAGGACCCATCACAGAGATTAAATCACTTAGTTTCTTTGTCTCCTTAAGGTGAAGGTTCAAGATGAAGTCTCTTTCTGGTCCTTATATCCCCAAAGAGGTTGTTTTTGTCTTAAAAGATAGGGAGGCCTCCTGGGGATTCAGTCTTCTGTCTCTCTGGATTGCAGGAACTATGTTAATTCTCTATCAAGTTCAAGACCAGGATAACACACTGGTTTAGCCTGATAGCTTTGTTTACTGCTAATATGCAAATTGAGGGAAACCCACATGCCTTTGTCTAGGACAGACCTGTTTATCACCTTCACCTAGGCTAGGCTCTCTGGTCTTAAACAGGTTCTAGTAACATCATACAGAGGGGATTCATAATTTCACATACAAGATTAACATGCATCTTATAAATAATATTAATGACCAGTGTGTTGCTAGCATTCCTGTGATACCTCACAAGGCATATTTTGTACAGTAGTGTGTAAGGTGTGAATACAGGGGTGCCTAAGGTCACAATATGATAATTTATATTTTATGGTGTTTAACATAAAACCAAAGAAACATCAATTGACAATATCATGTGATCTTCTATTTTCAGCTACATAAAAGGTGCTGAGCCTTTCCTCTGAGGTAATGAATGGCCCCTTCTCTCACTGAAATCCATGGGAATTGAAGAAGATAAAACTCACCCACAGACTTCGATAGAGCAGGAGTCAGAGTGTAAACTCTTTGAAACAGGGAATATGTCTTATTATATAGTTTGTATACAAAATCACTAGTATCCCTGGTAATAATCCCTCTGGTGCAGGAGAGGGGAATCTGACTTTTCAAATTCCACACATACTATCATGGCTAGAAGGAATGGAGGCAGTTGAAGTGTCCTGCCTTCTTTTACAGTCTTGCTTCTGGTATCATTGAATCAGTAGGGGTATAAGTGCTTCCACAGGCACTGCTTTCAGAGATTTCCACTGTTATGCTGTACAACTGGTGCAACTCCAGCTAGTGAGAATGTATAGAGGCCTCTTGAAGAATGAGTAACTTCTTTCAGACCAAATTTTTCTTTACACTCATTACACATTTTGGGGGTAATAGAACTGTGTGAAATATACAGTCACCTGTCCATATTTTTTCTCAATATACATGTAGAGTAAAATAACAGAGAATACTGAATCACACACAATATTTTTTGAATAACAGTGATAATTTGAAGTGTAAAGTCTGTGCTTAAGGTACTCACTAGCCTATACAATCCTATATATACCTGAAACTGGTATTATATTGGTTATATTATATTAAAGAAACAAAACTATAAAACAAAATAAAAATACTGAAAAAAGAAATATAATGCAGATTAGTTGTAGAACATGAAGTGATCTCTGCAGGTCATGAAAATATTTAATTATAGACTCAATTACCCTTCAGGTCACAATAGAGTACATCTTTTTTTCCTTCACATTATTAGGGAAAAATAACTAATTAAGGGCCTTATTTAGCTCAAATGAGCCTGCAAAGCCACTGTTCTTAGGAAACTTTGTAGGCTTTGTGGCAACTGCTCCAGATTCCAGAAGAGGAATGATACGTTATATTCTCACCTAAAGCCAAGGCTGACAGGCCAGATACTCAGCTGGTGTAAATGAATACTTAACGTAGCTCCATTGACTTCAAAGCCTGATATAAAATCCCAACAATACACTTAAAATTTAGGGCACACGGCTCATTAATTTATTCTGTTAGGTGCTGAGGGTCTCAAATCCAGGCCTGCGAGGTTGCTGAGCAAAAACCACCTCTATGACACTGCACAGAAGGATCAGATGAACGAACTGCACCTAATGCCCAGCTAATGCCCCGCCTGCTAATTCACAGAGTCATGTGACTAGCAGCAGAATACTGGACACCACTAGATACATAGGTGCTGATTTTTCTTTTTTCCAGTGGATGCCCCACACTAGCTCTGCCCCCGGGGCCCCACCCTCACTCCACCTCTTCCCGCCCCGCCCCTCCCCCCAAGACACCCTCCCCTGAGCGCCTCCCACCCACTGCTTGCTCCTTTTTGCCTTCTCCTGCCTTAAGGGCAGTGAGGGAGGGAGGGAGGTGGGCAGAGAGGAGCCAGTGGCAGGGCAGCCCTGCTCAACAGTTGATGGGCGGGATGGCCTTGCTCAAAAGCTAAGGGGAGGGGCAGCCCCACTCAATAGCTGAAGGGTGGGGCAGCCCCGCTGAAGAGCTGCTGGGAGCATAGGTTCAGCCACTGAACAACTGATTGGTGGCCAAGCCCAGAGCCACCACAGCAGCAGCTCTGGTCAGCCCTGTGGATGCTGAGCACCCTCTATTTTTTCTCTGTGGGTGCTTGAGCCCCTGAGCACCCACAGAGTCTATGACTGGGTATAAAGTTTCCTGTACCTGTTCTACCTCTTGTCTGAGCAACTAGTTGCAAGGCCTGTTGCTGCCTAGATCCCTGAGACCAAGTCTCTGCTTCTTTGTTCGGCTCCTAATCCCTTTTCCTATCACCATGGCTTGTCCATGCGCACACTACCAGGCCCTACTCCTTCTTCCTGGTTCCTGCTTCCTTGCACTGATGCCAACTGCTGACTCCATCTTTCATCCTGGGTGTGACTTCTGACTCTGATTCCAGCTTAATCCTTGGTGTGGCTCTGACCCTTGTCATGGCTTCTGACTCCGGCTTTGATCTTTGGTGTGACTCCTGAGAGCAATGCCAACTCCACCTCTGGCTCTGACGACTAGGTCAGACAGCCCTGTTCCGAACACTATCCCACACAAATGGCACTCTGAAATTCTAGCAACTCAGTTAATCCTAAAACAAACCAAAGTCAATACTGTCTAAGTCAGAAAACAGTAAATCTGAATGCTTACCAAAGGAGAGATTATCTGTAAAACACTTGATGTGGATAAGTTTTTGGCAATGGTTTCTTGGACATCTAAAAATAGTACAAAGCTATGATGCAACAATTATATAAAACACCTGCTAGAACAAAAACATGAACAATAGTCAACAAGTCAGTACCAACCTTCCTAAAGACTGTGGAAAATACAACAATTTAACTGCAATTTAACAAGTTAACTATTTTTCTTTGGCCTGAGGAAGGTTGAAACATCTACTTTATTTGTATTTATAAAATTTGGAATTGTAAATTAAACATGTAGCACCTAAAAAGAAATCCAAATCTGAAAAAGAGAAGGCCAGTTCCTCAGAGATAGGATAACAAAAACCAAACCAAACAAAAAATAACCCACTCAGAATGGGTTAGCCATTTACATGGCCATGTTGAAGGCACACTGTCTTGTAGTATAGTGCCAGATTTATGTTTTCTGTAAAACAAAACAATAAAGGAGCTGAGATGGTGAAGGTTTAACAAAACCCTGGCATCTCTGTCAAGAATGCTTTTTTGCCGGATCTCAAATATAAAGGGAAGGATAGCAATCTTTATGCATGCGGTAACATAAAATCCCTCGTGGCCAGGTGTACTGAATCACTTTACTTGTAAGGGGGTTAAGAAGTTCAAATAACCTGGTTGGCACCTGACCAGAAGGACCAATAAGGAAAGAAGATACTTTCAAATCTGGTGGGGGGCGGGAGGTTTTATTTGTGCTCTCTTTATTTGTTCCCTCTCCAGACAGAGAGAGAGACCAGGCAGGTAAAACATCTCCTGAAAACCTACCTGAAATGATTAATCTAAGATTACAAAAATTGTAGGTAAGGCAAGGAAATGCGTTAGATTATCTTTTGTTTTAGCTTGTGAATTTTCCCTATGCTAAGAGGTGGTTTCATTCCTGTTTTGTAACTGGGAAGCAGAGTCAGAGGGGAATCCTCTGTGTTTTAAATCTTTTTATTTACCCTATAAAGTTACCCTCCATCCTGATATAGCAGGTGTGATTCTCTTACTTTTTTTTTTATAAATAAAATTCTTCTTTTAAGAACCTGATTAATTTTCAGGGTCCTAAAAACCAAAGGGTTTGGTCTGTGCTCATATTGTAACCAATTAGTTAGTATATTATTCTCAAGCCTCCCCAGGGAAGGGGATGAAGGGACTTGGGGGGATATTTTGGGGGAATAGGGACTCCAAGTGACCCTTTCCTGAATTTTTGTGTGAATCACTTGGTGGTGGCAGCAATACTGTCCAAGGACAAGGAAAGGAATTTGTGCCTTGGGGAATTTTTTAATCTAAGCTGGTAAAATATAAGCTTAGGAGGTCTTTCATGCAGGTCCCCACATCTGTACCCCAAAGTTCAGAGTGGGGAGGGAACCCTGACACCAGCTATACCTGGCCAGAAAGTTGCCACCTTTTCTTTCAGATATGGACTTTGACATAGTGATCCATGTCTTTGACACCTCCACACTGGATTACTTTGCAATACATTCTATATAGCATTACATCACTTGGAGCTAAGACCACTTGGAAATGTCAGCTGGTGATGGATGCTCGTACCCATACTGCAAAGTGGCTGGATTCTGGCTGTAAATTTTCTTGGGATAATTCCTCTTGTGGAGATGAACTTCTTACTGAGATAAAGCTGGCAGAGTCGACTTCTGCACCAGCCACCCTCCCCTGCCTCTATTGTAGGGGTCCATCAGGGGAGGAAAAGGACATACTGTGGATGGTGCCGGGACCTGTCTGCTACTTTACCTACCACCAGTGTGGGTAGACTCAGAATTAGGGAGCCAGATCTGATGGCCACCCCCCTTGTTGCACCTAGTGGAGCTTGGATAAAAGGGGAATCGAGCCCATGGTGTCTGATAAATTTGGAATACAATGTGCAGTAGTTAATTGCACACTAGCAATGTTTTACTTTAGTTTTTGTAATTGTATGGTTTGCAGTCATTACTTTTACATTTCTTTCATTGTTCCCTTAATATTCCTTGTTGGACTTTCCTTTTTACTTTCTAGTTTTCTTAACTTTTTCTCCATTTTAATTATCTTCTGTCTGTTGCTTTGCTACCTTCTTTAGTTTTACTATCTCCTGTCCCTTTCCGATCTGCCTCTATGTGCGTGTGTCTCTCTCTTTTTCCTCTACAGTTCATAGAGTACCTTCTTTTCCATTTTTCAGTGTTTCTCATTTAATATCTCCTTCTGCCTAATCCAGAGGACATCATACCAAAACTACCTCTTAAAATAGAGAAGTCGGAACTGCTGTTTTTCTGGGATCAGTGACTCTGTGTTACAGCTAAGCAGATTCCCAGTGGGTGCAAGGTTCCTCTTCTCTGCTTCTGCCACTCCTATGGGAAAGGGGAAATCTGAACTCCTTTTCAGAAGTTGTATTGAGATGTCATTCAGGCTAACATCTCATGTGGGACCAGTGAGCATACACAAGTTTAACGGATTAAAAAAAAAAAATACAGGGACAAATCCAAAAATCTTACTTCGTTTTCACTCAGGCAAAACTCCCATTGTTTTAAATTAGTTTTGCCTGAGTAAGGGTTTTGTACTTTTTGGTAAGTTTACTAAACAGCAAAATGCAACAGGACGGAGCAGATGCACCTATAGGTCTTTATTGCCACATATATGTCTATGCTTATATATGTCACTCAAACGATTCTTTAAAATTTATTACTATGTTAATACTATACATTGTACTTACTCTGCAACCTTTGATTGAGACGATCAAGTGACTGAAGAATCTTCTGTTCTTCTAGTGACAGTGCACTCATGCCTC
Organism: Lepidochelys olivacea; assembly: GCF_965140295.1. Classification (NCBI taxonomy): domain Eukaryota; kingdom Metazoa; phylum Chordata; order Testudines; family Cheloniidae; genus Lepidochelys; species Lepidochelys olivacea. Next base: position 34,162,268 of record NC_140411.1, on the reverse strand, counting down.
GTTGCTGGGCCTTGGTAAGCACCATGGTTTGTCCAGGTGGTTGCACTGTTTCCATAGCAGCCAGGATTTCACCTTCTGTAACTGAGGTACCTGCTAGATTTTCTGCCAGCAAAAACTGGGCAGTGCTTTCTGAAACTAAAGATTTTACAGAGCTGGTCACAGTCTGAACTTTTTCAAATTAGAATATTTTATAACATCTAGACCTATTGCTCATTTTCATGGATATACTGCACACAAAAATCCACATTAAAACAATATTAATGTCACAAAGTCATGCATTCAAATGTTAAGAAATGCCAGAATTAAGGTTGCCTGTGCTCTTACTGTGGGGCAGAGGAAGAGAGCTGGTGGAGGAGCCAGTCCTGCCAGCTTTACGTCCAGCTAATGGTGACATACTGTGCCTGTACATGTAGCTGTCATACACTTAAATAAAACGCAACACTAGAGGAATAGAGACTTTTTTTTTTCCCAGTGATGCTCTTCTAAACCACCACTCAGATTTCAGTGATACTGTGCTGTGCTGTATTAACTTTTAGTGGAAAAATCTTTACTTCCAGCCAACAGACCATATTTTCTGATTCAGAATCATTGATGCTACAAGGCAACAGCTGATGTATAGTGCAACTATTTTATCTATAACAAAGAATGGAACTGAAATGAACTACTATACCTTCATCAGAATTAGGGATGCCACTCACAGTTTGCACTGGCTCAAATGCACATTGAAATGGACTTAGCTGGACAGTATGTATTGTATTCTGTAAAAATTGATCACTTTATCAGAATAATTTTTAAATATTATTTAAAATCTTAACATTTCTGGAGCTTTTTAATGTTTTAGTTAAATAAGATAGTTTATGTTACTGAAGTTTACAGGCTGTGTGTTTTCAAGTTCAAAAGCTACTGTATTTTGAAAAATATGAGCAATTAATAAAGCTTTTTTAAAGCACACAAAAATGTCTATGTACATCTTTGTCTATATTGTGATTGCTAAGCAACAGCCTGCACTGGAGAAGTGTGGAGAGGATCCACAATAGCAAGAGACCTTAGAGGCATTCTGGTTGACTTTTGTTTTACACTTTTAGTAGATGTCAAGGTTCCTCCCCCACTCTGAACGCTAGGGTACAGATGTGGGGACCTGCATGAAAACTTCCTAAGCTTATCTTTACCAGCTTAGGTCAAAACTTCCCCAAGGTACAAAATATTCCACCCCTTTGTCCTTGGATTGGCCGCTACCACCACCAAACAAATACTGGTTACTGGGGAAGAGCTGTTTGGAAACGTCTTTCCCCCCAAAATACTTCCCAAAACCTTGTACCCCACTTCCTGGACAAGGTTTGGTAAAAACCCTCACCAATTTGCTTAGATGACTACAGACCCAGACCCTTGGATCTTAAGAGCAATGAACAATCCTCCCAACACTTGCACCCCCACCCCCTTTCCTGGGAAATGTTGGATAAAAAGCCAACATTTGCATAGGTGACCACAGACCCAAACCCTTGGATCTGAGAACAATGAAAAAGCATTCAGTTTTCTTACAAGAAGACTTTTAATAGAAATAGGAGTAAATAGAAGTAAAGAAATCCCCTCTGTAAAATCAGGATGGTAGATACCTTACAGGGTAATTAGATTCAAAACATAGAGAATCCCTCTAGGCAAAACCTTCAGTTACAAAAAAGATACACAGACAGAAATAGTTATTCTATTCAGCACAATTCTTTTCTCAGCCATTTAAAGAAATCATAATCTAACATGTACCTAGCTAGATTACTTACTAAAAGTTCTAAGACTCCATTCCTGGTCTATCCCCAACAAAAGCAGCATATAGACAGACAGAGACCCTTTGTTTCTCTCCCTCCTCCCAGCTTTCGAAAGTATCTTGTCTCCTCATTGGTCATTTTGGTCAGGTGCCAGCGAGGTTACCTTTAGCTTCTTAGCTCTTTACCAGTGAGAGGAGTTTTCCTCTGGCCAGGAGGGATTTTAAAGGGGTTTACCCTTCCCTTTATATTTATGACAGTAGATTTAATAGAAATTTCAGTTGGAACACTGAGGGTTCAAAAGTCCTTGACAGATACCCTTTTATATTCCTTCAAACTCTTCTCTATTTAAGGCTAAATAAGCACAGTCTTTGTAGTATCTCATATGTAAATTTTTCCATACCTCTAACCATTTTCACTGGATCTCTTTGATTTACGCTATTGCATTAATAGTTGCTGGCAATGATGGTAAAATTCACCATTGTGCAAAGGACCAGCACGAAACCTTAAATCCCACATAAGCCCTCAAAACAGGAGTTAAATAGGAATTAAAGGCTGAATTTCATTTTGAATGAATACGGTTGTGAAAAATTACTATGATTCAAAATATGTTCCCAGATATTCAACAAAAAGTGTTCATATGAAAGTTATTTACAAAGCTTCTTAGATGTTGTATTAGTGCTATATACAAATAAGAAATTCCTGTACTAACATAGTTTGGTATTTTTATAGTCTCTTTATTGTCATCATTAGTAATTTTAAAATCAAGATTAGATGTTTTTTCTAATTGATAGTATATACAGGAATTATTTCAGTGAAGCTCTACGACCTGTGTTTTGTAGGAGGTCAAACTAAATAATCACAACAGTCCCTTCTGGTCTTAGAATGTATTAATCTCTCCCGAATGTGCATTTTGTAAAATCCTCTAATGACTGATTTTGTTTTTATTAAAAACACTAATTCATTTATTTTACAAATATTAAAAAACAAGGAGCCCAGTGACTATTAGACATTTTATTTAAAAGTTCTAATAAAAACTTTGAGCATTTTTATATGCCCATATTTGTAATGTATTTAGCTCTGAAATCAATGACAAGTAGGCTAGTGCCAGTAACAGCATCCATGATGTCAACCATATCAGATTACCTTAAACTACATCACATTCCAGTAAGATGTCGCTACCACGACAAGTTTTTACAGCTAAAGCAATATTTAATTCTGCTCTGTATACTTTATATGTACAAAATGATGAAAACAAAACATTTTGATGCAAAGGAAACAGTTATATTTGGAATAAGCAATGTTGATTAATGAATCTCATAACAGCTGTATGCCTTCTATAAAGATATTTGGTAACATTTGGTCTATGTATTTCTGGTGACTGGTTTATAGAAACAAAACCCCTAAAGAAAATAATACATTTGTTGTTAGGGTAGATAAAGTATTTTATTGTGACAATCATTAAAAACTATTGAGAATGTGCAGAGAAACTGTTTTTATGTTTGCAGGAATGTTGGACAAGTATACAGCAGTAGGAGACTATTATTCTGTGATAACCTTTGACTGACATTTTCAGTTCAATGTTCCTGAAACTGATATTTACCTGTGCATGATGAGCGGGTCTCCTTCCTGCAGAGGTTATAATTTGTCTTCTCTGTTCTAAAAGAACTCTACGTTTATTTTCGCTATTGTCGGAAATTTGTTTTCGTCTTATAACAGGAACAGCACCTAAAATGAGAAACACAAAAAAGCAGCCAGTATGTAAAAGCATGCTAAATACAGAGGTGCAAAGATTATTGGCACTTTGATATTACAGTAGAACCTCAAAATTATGAAGACCTCGGGAATGGAGGTTGTTCGTAACTCTGAACAAAACATTATGGTTGTTCTTTCAAAAGTTTACAACTGAACATTGACTTAATACAGCTTTGAAACCACTATGCAGAAGAAAAATGTTGTGCCTCCCCCCCCCCCCCTTTTTTTTTTTTTTTTAAGTCTAACACAGTACCGTACTGTATTTGTTTTTGTCTCTGCTGCTGCCTGATTGTGTACTTCTGGTTCCAAATGAGGTGTGTGCTTAACTGGTCAGTTTGTAATTCTGTTGTTCGTAACTCTGAGGTTCTAGTGTATAGTGACTGATCCTTTATAAATATGTAAAGGTTGATGAAAACTGAATAGTTAGCTAACTTCTGAGTTACCTTTGTGATACAGCAACGTCTAATGACATGCCAAACAATAATTCCATTTTATAAGATAGGCAACATTTAGGAAACAGCCTTAAGACCTGACTATCCAGGGTAATCAGTGCTTCCTACTCAGGGCTGCATGGTCTCAGCTCCCGTTTGATTAAGTTTCATCCCATTTGACTAAGTTTCATCCCATGAGATTTTACTACCACTGCTGTACATATTAGAGCTCCTGGCTATCTTTGTTTTCGCCTTGCTAATTTATGAATATTTGTATTCATTTTAATGTTTTTAAAACAAAAAACACTGCAGCAATTTTCTTCCGATACATAAGCTTAAACTAGATACTATACTGCAAATTTAATTCAGTTTTCTTCTGTGTTTTAATACATTTTCAAAACTCAGCCTCTAACCTACACCTGAGGGAAACATACATCCACACATGGAATTTGCAGGTGCAAATCAGGAACTTGTATACCCAAATAGATATGATATGCTAATTTTGTGCTTACAGTTACTTGATGTGAAAATGGGGGTTCTGCGTGTGCAATTATATATGTGCTTGACCATTTTTTGGGTGTACAATTTGGTAAGGTTTTGAAAATTTGCCCAAGAATGTCTTTTGGTGCTTTTAACAGCATTTTCTCTGTTGTTTTTACTACAGTGATATCTAACAAATAAGATCTCTTACCATTTGATGACGAAGAGAAAAATCCATTCATTCTAGATGATTTAAAACTGGTCAGAAGGTTGCCACTATCAATAGTAACATGGGATATGTTAGCTTTAGTAGGTTGCAAATTAGTGCTACAGGAATTATTGTAATGAACATCGTAATGCCGGAAACCACCTGAAAGGAAACTGAATGTAATGAAGTTGTATTCATTATATACTGAGGAACATTAACAATTTTGAAATGCTGAATTATTAATCAAGTAATACATTTCTGAAAAACAGTCAGTTAGAAGTGAGCTTCTTGATCTGCACCAAAATTAGTTTCATTGGTAAGTAAGCCAAGATGTATTTAGATCTATGAAGTGACTACGGAATAAAGTTTTAGTGAGACTTACCCAACACAGTAACAGAATATGTTAGGACTTGATCCTTCAAGGTATTGAGGACTCTATCCCGATATAGCAAAGCACGTATGCAAGTGTTTAACTCTGAGCATGTGAGTTAGTCCCACTGACATCAGTGGTACCATTCCAGTGCTTACTGTTAAGCATATGTTTAGTGCTTTGTTGGATAAGGGCTAGAGTGCTTAGCACTATGCAGGATCAAACCCTTCGGGAATACTATGCCTTGGTCAGTAAATACAGCACTTGATGCTTGCAGCTCCATTTAAAACAAGACCCTCATAGCTGATCATTTTGTTTACGGAAATTAACATTTTGTTCCCTGACTGCCCTCCCTATTTTGTTTTTCTTTAATATATAGTAGGTTGTATGTTGCAGCAAATAATATTTTTTGTTTTCTAAGCTGCTCACACACACTGCTGAACTTCAGGGTATTGTTGCAGCACTATATGTCACTGAAGAAGAACAGTGCAGGATTCGCTCTCTCTTGGAAAGAACTTTAGGACAAGGATTGTGTCTTCTCATATGCTTGTACAGTGCTGAGAACATTTTGGGCACTACTGTAACATAAATAATAAGTCTCTAAAACCAAATTTGGGTATTTAATTAAATAATCTGACTTAAAGAATACAATAGACATAATGAATAGATACTGAAAGAATACCACCACTGATTTTCAAAGAAAAGGGAATGTCTCCATCTATCCCTCCAGTATATAGGTATGATTGGGGGAGTGGGGCAGGGGAAGAGGTTTAAAATATTTGCATGTGATGCTTAAAATCTGTCTCTAAAAGTTACACTGCTCAGTTGTATGAAGACACAGAAGGGTAGGGAAACAAACTCTCCTCTCTCTCTCCCTGCCTCTTTAACAAAAAATATATTCAAAGCACTCTGCTCTTCCCCAAAGAAGTAGTTTTTGAGACACACAGTGTACTGTGACAAAGTTCCTCCTCTACCTTGGTGGGTCTTGCGCTTATTGGCGGATTTGCTCGCCTTGAAGCTTCATGGCAGCCCTCAGTTTGGCTGTTTTCGTGAGCCCACAGTCCAGGTCAACTCCTCCTGTGTTTGACCAGGAGTTTGGAGGTTTCAGGGGAACCCGGGCCCGCCCTCTACTCTGGGTTCCAGCCCAGGGCCCTGTGGAATGCAGCTGTCTAGAGTGCCTCCTGGAACAGCTGTGTGACAGCTACAACTCCCTGGGCTGCTTCCACATGGCCTCCTCCCAACACCTTCTTTATCCTCACCATAGAACCTTCCTCCTGGTGTCTGATAATGCTTGTACTCCTCAGTCCTCCAACAATATGTGTTCTCACTGTCAGCTCCTAGCACCTCTTGCTCCCAGCTCCTTACACCCACACCACAAACTGAAGTGAGCTCCTTTTTAAACCCAGGTGCCCTGATTAGCCTGCCTTAATTGATTCTAGCAGCTTCTTGACTGGCTGCAGGTGTTCTAATCAGCCTGTCTGTCTTAATTGTCTCCAGAAGGTTCCTGATTGTTCTGGAACCCTCCCGGTTACCTTACCCAGGGAAAAGGGACATACTTAACCTGGGGCTAATATAGCTGCCTTCTATTACTCTCCTGTAGCCATCTGGCCCGACCCTGTCACAATACACACACATGAGAATGTATATCCTTGGTAGGATTGAGCAAATGTCACAAAAATTCCCCATTAATACTTTAAAATAAATTTGCTTTAGCTGTGAAAAAAAAAACCCTCCCGGTTACCTTACCCAGGGAAAAGGGACCTACTTAACCTGGGGCTAATATATCTGCCTTCTATTACTCTCCTGTAGCCATCCAGTCCAACCCTGTCACAGTATGTACTGTAAATAAAGTGACAGGCCCAATTATAAGGGACATGGAAGCTCCTTATTTTAATAGAAGGGGGCTCTGCACCAGCCTGAGTGATCCTTAGGATGGTCACAACAGTATGGTAGGAGGCACAGAGTGGCTCCTGGTACATGAAGTGGAGTTGGTGGAGTCATGGACTCTGCCTCTAGAAGAGGGTGCAAGGATGGAAAACCACACAGCAGCTCAGCTGGGTACAGTGTGGGGACACAGGATTCCATTACTGCTCCAAGGCATAGAACTTGGCTAGAGTACAAAGGGGTTACTTGGAAAGCATTTGTAAATATAAATTAATCAGTCTGAAACATGCTTTCAAAGTTAATTAGCAGGAAGATATGATTTAGTCTTTTAAATTTTCTTGTGTATCTTTTGCTCTGTCTTGCCCATAGTTATTTCTACAGTAATGTTCCCAGAAAATGTTTTTGTAAAGCACGTAAAGCTTCTATAAATTCACTCTGACACAAATATTTGCCAGCACAGTGACATATGGCTGTTAGAAATTTCTTCCACTTTCTTTATTCTATTAACATGGGCAACTTTCTTTGAAACATTCCCTGTGTTAGTGACACTTAGAGTCTTCGCAATACCAAATATTTACAGAGCAGTCACTTTAAAAACATGGCAGATTTATGGCTCTTTCATGAGATCCTGTCAAAAAACATTTTCCCAGATGACAGAGTCCTGCCAGCTGATAGTGGCTGGCAGGTGGTAAGCTATAGTTTACCATGTAAAACTCACTCATTTTACTGGTTTCAGAGTAACAGCCGTGTTAGTCTGTATTCGCAAGAAAGAAAAGGAGTACTTGTGGCACCTTAGAGACTAACCAATTTATTGCATGCATCCGATGAAGTGAGCTGTAGCTCACGAAAGCTCATGCTCAAATAAATTGGTTAGTCTCTAAGGTGCCACAAGTACTCCTTTTCTTTTTTACTCATTTTACTGTTAACTTGTTCTCTGCCTTCCTCCTCCCACATGTATTTGTTTCATCCACCTGTCTTTGGGGTAAGGATTTTCTTTTTATTTAATGCTTGTAATGTACCCAAGAAAATGGGGCCACCATCTCTGACTGGGGCCTCTAGGAGATAACAGATAATGACCAAAGTAGAAACTCTTCAAACTGTTGTGTGAAAGGTGAAAACAGCATTTGTAACTGAATGCAAGAGCCTGTTATCATTTTAAAACTCCCTATTTTGAAAAAAACAAGAATGGTTCTTACCAGCAGCATAATCCTTTTGAGCTAGGGCACTATTCACACCCTGCCACAAAAGATTTATTTCTTCATCAGTTGGTGTACGATCAAGGCGTAGTCCATTTTCTGCACATACAGGTTTCCTTTTGGTACCAGTTATCAAGCTGTCTTGCTGGGCAATTGTCTGAATATTATTTACAGTGTAATTTGTCTTTTCCAAAAGCTCACTTGGAGATACATTGTAGGAAGGTGGGGTTGCCAATGTCACGGTGACCAAGTCAGAACTACAAGTAATACTCTTATTATTTTCTATAGTGGTTCTATTTAAAACCTGATCTGCTGGCAAAAGATGCCTTGCATTTACATAGTTACCATTTGTAGTGTTGGATTGAAGTTTGGAAGAATTTACTGGTTGACACATAGCGTCTGCAACATTTTGATCAGTCTTGTTGCCTGGTACAGGTTTAGGTGGTGGATGAGGTACAATGATTTTACCCTGAGCTTTTATAACCTTATGAACTTCACTAGCAGACTGTGGTCGGATTATAGTGCCCTTTCTATTCTTAGATGTAAAACCTGACTGGGTTTTGGCAGATCTTGGTCTTCTGATTATCTTTGTCTTACCTTTATGCAGATTACCTTTCTGAATTTTAGAGTCACCACTATATGCAGGGGGTTTACTTTCATCACCCTTTGATGCCATCCAAGCTTGTTTAGCAAAGTGGTAACCTGTAGATACAAAAGAACGCAGAGGCATACAGTCTCTTTCTGAGCCTCCAGCAGCAACAATTTTTGTGGATATCGAGGGATAATCCTGGTGATTTTCTGTGCAGATAGAATTTGTGGTGCAAGCGGGAATACTTCTTAAATGACTGTTAATAGCATTCAGTTTACTTTGAACATAAGATGGCTGCAACTGTGCCTGAGATACTCCTGTGGTATTCTTTTCTGAACACTCTTCATCATCTTCTACTACTATTTTGTCAATTTCATCAAACCATCTGAGTTTCTTATTAGTCTTTTGATTTTCTGCATCTTTCTCTTTTATTTTTGCCAATTCTAAACTGTCTCTGATAGAAGATGCAGTTTGATTCCCAAAGCAGATCCTTCGGTTCATAACCACTGCTTTGAAACAATAATTTTCATATTTAGATTCTTTCTTTAAAATGCTTTTGGGCAATTTCACTCCCTTTCGCTCATGCATGTTATTTCTCAGGTATCTGTGATGTTCAGACAAGTCACAATTAAACTTTGCATTAGACAAAGGTGACATGGCTTCAGCCACATTTCCCTTTTCTTCTTTTTTGTCCTCTTCTTGATCAGCGTTGCACAAAATGGAAGCATTAGATGTGTCTTGAAATAAAGATGATCCCTGATTAATACCATTAAAATTTTTAATGTTTTCATCTTTTGTTTCTGACAAATTGTTTAGATCATCAGTACATGGCACTGTGTTTGTATTTTTGCTCTTTTGTAAAGGATTAGCTGAGATGGTACTGTTGTGAACACCAGTTGAATTCCATGGTTTTGGAGGTAAGATTACAGGTGTTGCCATAGGTTGATTTGAGGTTTGTACTGATGAGGTGGTTCTTCTCTGTTGGGTCAGTTCAGAACTCTGCTCCTGTACAGAATCTGGAACTCGTTCTCTTGGAGTAGGATCAGAGGTGGCCCAGGGTTTGCTGGATTTGAACACAAGGCTATCAGTGGCTAATGAACTCTCTCTACTAACCATTCCAGAAGATGGAACTTTCAACATATTGTTTTTTTCCTCTTTCCTATTTTGCATAAAAGTATACGGACTGTTTACAAAGGTTATTTGATTATCGGAAGTACATATCTGTGTTCTTTTTTCTGTTCCACTAGAAACAAATGATTTCTGTTTTGGATTGTGTATATTTTCAGCAGGAATTAGAACATTTTGTTTAGCTAAAGTGTCATGAAAAGGAGTGTTTGCCTGGCTATTTTGGGTATTTAAATTTATCAGCCAATTATTTACATGTTGATTTTTAGAAAAAGTTAGTTCAGGTGTATCAAGGAAGCTCTTATTCGTAGACTGTGATTTTTGTGAATCGTAGAGTATAGAGTCGTCCCACTGTGTAGTCAAAGATATTTCACTAGGTGTTGTATAATTTTCATTTTGTTCTCCTGCCTCAAGGCTGTCCAGGCTTGACGGGCTGTCATAATTTGTTATTTGGTTGACTTCTTGGTGAAAATTCTGAAACACAGAAGTAAAACAGGACTGCTTACATTCATAATATGCTATTGTATTGATTAGTACTGTTTTGTTCTTTTATATTAATTAAAGCTTAGGTTAAAATCAGATAAATACTACTACACTTTCGGTAGAGTAACGGAAGTTATTTTCACTCTTATGTTCACAGCATCATCAATTGATATCATTTATTATATTTATTACAAAAGAAAAGAATGAACTTTTGAGATCACATTCTAAGGAAACAGATGTATAATTCAAGGATTTTATTTCTGTGTTCTTATATCAGTTCTTCAAGAGCAGAATTAAAAAATACATTGGTGTAGTCATGGATCTATTGCCACTGCCTAATCCTCAAAACTTCCCTGGGTGCTAAGACACAAGGAGCATCCTAGAGATCTGGGCTTTATGGCATTCAAGGGACAACACAATTTAGGTTTCCTAAATCCTGTTGCCATCCATGCAGTGAAATCACAATAGTTCTGCTGTGGTCAGGGACATCTACATCGGTGGGGTTGTGGGGCTTTAAAATTTTTAGTCTCTTGCACTGAACTGCTCTCATTTTGTTGACCCACAAATTACATTACTTTCCAGCAAGATGGTTACTATCAGGACTAAGCAGTGAAATGACAACAATTAGGCATTTTTATTTTTAAAGATATTTTATAGTCAATAAATGGTGAGAATTGCAGCTCCCATGTGAACTTTCAAATTGGTCCACTTAATAAAACAGATGCATGTTATTTTAAATATTCAAGCCCTGATTCTCCACCATGTCCATGCACTATGCTGCCCCTGACAACTTTCACCTGGTACAGGGTTCCCCTACATGAAGGGAATGCTATACTTGCTATCTTCATTTAGTGGGCAGGAGAATCCAATAATCATTTTTTTCACAGTTTGCAATTAAATTCATCTTAAAAGTTTATTGCTAATACCAAATATCTGACGGTAAAACCCTCATCACTTCTAATCCTCTGTAATTTTACAATCTTTGCAGAGGTAGATAATTGGGTTGTGAATCAGGAACCATAACAGAAAAAAGCATAGCTTCTAACTTTTAGTATATTGTACTATATTTATGAGGAAATTGTTACTTAAGCTACCTTTCCATCCCCTTTACACTTCCGGAACAGCACAAAGAAGATGGAGTGAGGCCATGGCTATAACTCAGACTGGAATTTGTGCATAATATTGGAATAAATATCCTTATCCTTATGCAAAGTGTCATGACATCTTTTCTCAATTCTAGCGGTTACAACTCAACCACCTATGATCTTATACAAAGTTCATCACAAGAGTATCTTAACACAACACATTTTAAAAGAAATACATAGCATCTCGATTTCTTTCTTTTTATCTCTCAGGAGGAAGGAAATTACATCACATCCAAAAGCATACAGTAGTGCAGTGCCGTTCACCTCCCCAAAACACCTTAGTGAGACACTAACACAGTAATTATCTCAGAGGAAGGAGTGGCACCTACTGAATCATCAAAGTCATCTCTTTCAATACTAAGGTGTTCGGTGGATGTCTTTCATTCCAGTACTGCCCCAGCCTGGACATACATAATTTATAATATCTAATGGTATCATTACACAAGGCAGTATGTCTGAAACTGTACACAAACAATGAAAGAAAAATGGCATTTCAATTATTTTCCTATTTTCTCTCCACTTCTTTTTGTTATAGTTTTAATGCCCTGCCTCAACACTGTAGACTAGACAACTGATTTCAGAATCTAACATGAATTAAATTTAGGGTTGCCAACTTCCTAATTGCAGAAAACCGAACACTTTTCCTCCCCGTCCTCCTGCCCCTTCCCTGAGGCCCCGCCCCCCACTCACTCCATCCCTCCTTTCTCTGTCGCTTGCTCTCCCCCACCCTCACTCACTCACTTATTTTCACTGGGCTGGGACAGGGGGTTGAGGTGTGGGAGGGGGTGAGGGTTCCAGGTTGAGGTGCGGGCTCTGAGGTGGGGCCAGGCATGAGAGGTTTGGGGTGTAGAAGAGGGCTCCAGGTTGGGGGGTGGGACTGAGTGGTTCAGAGTGTGAAAGAGGGCTCTGGGCTGAGGCAGGAGATTGGGGTGTGGGAGAGAGTACGGGCTCTGGGCTGGAGGTGCGGGCTCCAGGGTGGGGCCAGAAATGAGGGGCTCAGTGTGTGGGAGGGGGTGCAGGCTCCAGGAGAGAGTTTGGGTTTGATCGGGGGATTGTGGTGTGGAAGGGGGTGAGGGGTGCAGACTCTGGGTGGCTCTTACCTCAGGTGGCTACCGAGAAGCAGCAATATGTCCCTCCAGCTCCTAGGGGGAGGGGCAACCAGGGGGTTCTGTGCACTGTCCCCGCCCACAGGCGCCGTCCCCACAGCTCCCACTGACTGCAGTTCCCAACCAATGGGACCTGCGGAGCCAGCGCTTGGGGTGGGGGCAGAACGCGGAGCCCCCATAGCCGTCCCTCTACCTAGAAGCCAGAGGGATATGCTGGCCACTTCTGGGAGCGGGGCGGGGAGCCTGCCAGCTCTGCTGCTCCAGCAGCACAGCCAACCGAACATTTAACGGCTTGATCAGAGGTGCTGACCAGAGCCACCAGGGTCCATTTTCGACCGGGTGTTTCAGTCGAAAACTGGATACCTGGCAACCCTAATTACATTCTGGTGAAAAGAATAGTAGGAGATACATTAAGAATAATAGTGCAAGCACTATTTTTTTTTTTTTTGGCTTGTAACTTTAAAGGGAAACATTTGCAAATTGGAAGAAACAGGACTAACTATGGTAAGAAATTATATCTCCTTTAACAGTTATGTTGAAAGAGCTGAATTTCTGAAGGCTTATTAAAGAAACCACACACAAAAAAATCTGTTAATAAATAAGTACATCTTTCCCCAGCGGAATGCTATTTATTTTAATATTGTTATTGTTAAACTACAATATTGCATATTTTAAAGTTGTTCAATGATTTTCAATCGCAAAATAAAAATTTTGAGAGCCCTTTTGAAACAAAAGTATCTTGAAAGACTTTTTATGGTTGAATTAAATCTTATCTTGCACTAAATGTTCAGATGCAGGCTTATATTATAGTTATTATCTGAGATAAAGAAACCAAATACAAGAACAAAGAACCAAGTGTAGGCAAAGATCCCTTTAGGGAACATTTTCAAACTAAGACTATGCAAGCTGGTGTCTTTCTAGTAAAACAGAATATATGGTTACTTATTAACCTTTCCTTTTAGCCAAATTATATTTTAACCTCTATTTGAGCTTTGCAGCTGAAGAAAGAAGGGGAAAAAATTCCTTTCTAAATTTTCTACATAAGACCACACTTTGGGATTAGCTGCAGTGTTTCCAGCTAGTAAAAATGTACAAGATATCAAGGACCTCATTCTTATTCTCATTTATACCCGGTCTCCACCTAAAGATAAGTAAAGGTGTATTTCTAAACTTATTTAGTTAAACGGAGGCAGAACTTTGAGTGGACTCTACTATATCAGAAAAGGATTACTTGTGGCACCTTAGAGACTAGCAAATTTATTTGAGCATAAGCTTTCGTGAGCTACAGCTCACTTCATTGGATGCATGCAGTGGAAAATACAGTGGGGAGATTTATATACATAGAGAACATGAACCAATGGGTGTTACCATACACACTGTAATGAGAGTGATCACTTAAGGTGAGCTATTATCAGCGGGGGGGGGGGGGGGGACAGACTTTTTGTAGTGATAATCAAGGTGGGCCATTTCCAGCAGTTGACAAGAACGTCTGAGGAACAGTGGGGGATGGAGGGGGGGGGGAATAAACAAGGGGAAATAGTTTTACTTTTACTTTGTCATTACACAAAGTAAAACTATTTCCCCTTGTTTATTTCCCCCCTCCATCCCCCACTGTTCCTCAGACGTTCTTGTCAACTGCTGGAAATGGCCCACCTTGATTATCACTACAAAAAGTCCGTGCCCCCCCCCCCCCGCTGATAATAGCTCACCTTAAGTGATCACTCTCATTACAGTGTGTATGGTAACACCCATTGGTTCATGTTCTCTATGTATATAAATCTCCCCACTGTATTTTCCACTGCATGCATCCAATGAAGTGAGCTGTAGCTCACGAAAGCTTATGCTCAAATAAATTGGTTAGTCTCTAAGGTGCCACAAGTAATCCTTTTCTTTTTGCGAATACAGACTAACACAGCTGCTACTCTGAAACCTGTTACTATATCAGAGTAAACTTGGCTTATATCAGTTTAGTTGCATTTGAATTATCCAGAATCTTCATAGTTCTGCCTAATCCTATTCATCTCATCATCCCAGACACATACTATGCACATCAAGTCAGGATTTTATCATTGCTTTGGATCTCTCTCTCTGATTTTAAAGTTCACTGATTTCTCCTTCACCCGTTGCTACTTTTGATACTGCTCTGTTGCCTCAGTGGACACACCTAATGCACAGTAATTTAGTACTTAGTGGTTTCCTTCAGTCTTCTAGGTTTGTTAAATAGTTTTTAGTTTGGAATTATCTGAGTCACTTCCCTAATTTGCTGTTGCTGTGGTTAAGTTATCTGCAGGATGTAATAACCCTTTTTTGTACCATCATGGTTTTTTTCTGCCCAAAAATAACTTAATGCATCTTTTCTTTCTTCTATACAAGTAGGCTTGGGAGAATTGGATTTAAAAAAAAATAATTTTGATGGATAGTATTAATTGTTTGAAGCATTTTCCTTGAGTTAAATTTTCACAGCTGCAGAAAAATATGGGGGGGGGGGGAATTAGACAATTATTTAATGACAGTAGACAGTGAGACTCAAACAGTTAAAGCTTTATAACCATTGAAACACTAGTTGTCAATACCATGTCAAAATATACAAAATAAATATTGGTAAATCAAACTCAAGTTCTCAAGCAGCATTTTTCTTACTTTGCCTATCTGCAAAATTCAATTATCATTGGTAGAAATATTTTTTGTAAGTTTGTGTATGTCTGATGAAATCAAAGTTTACTAGTATTAACCAATAAAAATCTAATCCTTCCAAGCCTACGTATAAGCAACTTAGAAGTACAAAAATAGAATGTGCAAATATAAAAAAAAGAGAGACTGACTTAATATTTATTTTGATATTTGGAAAAGACATCTCGCACTGGGGAAAAGTTTGATTTCAACTACAGCAATTTTCCTGTGAATAATTTCTACTAAGGTGAAACCAAATATTCAATCCCCATCATGTATGTTCCGGGACTGAGAATTTCATTAACAGTACTCAAATCCTAAATTCTTTTCTGTCTGGTTTGGAATTGAAAGAATCCAGTGTCTTTCCAGCCACTTTCTCATTTTTGTACTACTGATTATATAAGTAGGATGGCAACAAATACTAAAGGTTGGGTTTTAAAAAGCACCTATGTGAGGTAGGTGCATAACTCTCATTGAATGTTAATGGGACTTAAGTGCTTTTGAAAATTTTACCCCAAACCTAGATGTTTTCCCAGCAGTAACAAACACTGATATCCTGATGCTTCTGAATTGATCAGAGACTTGAAAGGTTTTGCTCAGACCCAGCAATTCATCTTCTACATCTCAGTTATCAGTATGCTTTCTATATTCGCTTTGCTAATACCCTTTGTGGAATATATTTAATCATGACAGCGTGTGATGTGTATGGAATTCAGTGCAAGTCTCAGAGGCAATGCCCCACTATAATTTAAATCTCACTTCAAAGGCTACTGCCAGTAGTTTTAGACGCTGTTACTATTGAACTCCATTGGTGTCCCCAGGGGTCATTCTGTGGCTCATGTTATTTGCTATTTACATATAACCATTTTCACAGTTATGTGAACTATTGATGTCTGAGGAGGTAAGGTAGTCTGTTTGTTCTCCCTGTGGGATAAGACCTCCTATTGGAAATGGCTGTGAATTTCCAGAAGCACAATATATTATCCAACATTTTAATATTTATCCATTTATGTTTAAATTTAGCTTCGTAACTTAAATATGCACTTCAGATGGAACCCTACTTGAGGAACCCTTAGGGAAAAGTCCTACAGAACGAGATGAAATAAATACAAGTCTTACAGAAATGTTTCTAAAATCCTATAACCCTGTAAAATCTGGTAGAGAATATCTTTCATAAAGGTTTTTGGAATTACACGTAGCACATATAGTAACACCTACGGTTAAGGCTGCATAAAACTTTATATTTTAAGACCAGAGGGGAGGCAGAGGGGCAGGAGTTGTGGAGTGGATAGGCTAAAAGCAGATGCGGGGGGCAACGTAACTGAGTAAAAGCTTGGGATAGGAGCACGAGTTAGACCAAGTCAGGACCTGGGTAGAAAGAGGGGAAAGGATAGCAGCAGGAGACAGGACAGGATCTGTGGATGGGTGGGAGGAGAGCACGACAAAGAGACATTTTTTTGTTCTACAAATGAAAGCACCCAACTCATATTTTAGTATCAGTAGTCTTACCTTTCTAATGCGATGGATGTGCCCTCTTTCCCCTGCCATGGCAGCCCCCAAGCTGGGGCTGGGAAGGAGAGAGGGTCTTCCCCACTGGGGCTGAGAAGGAGTGGGGGTCTCTCCCTTGCCGCAGGAGCCCCCAAGCTGGGGCTGGGAAGGTGGGCCATCTCTCCCCGGCAGCCGCAGCCCTGGAGCTGGGGAAAGTCGCCTCTTTCTCTGGCCCACTCAGCCCTGCATGTCCCAAATTCCCCCCACCCCCTCTTCTCATCCAATTGCCCCCTCCCATCTACCTCTTATTTCCCCCAAGGCCACCACCTCACCTTACATGAGTGTCTTCTCCAGGGTCCAGGCACCTAATTAGTGGGGTTTGAGAACCTCTGATATGGATGATAATGGCATTGTACTTCTACTAGTTTCTCTATTAGCTCAAGTGGTGGAAGGTTATGCTGTGGATCTAAAGAAGCCAACCTTGCTAATGAGCCATAGTCACAATATGGGTCCACATGAAGACATTTATTTATTTCAATTATGGAAAAATTTTAGGAAATCACATTAAATAAATGTTAATGTTGCAAAGTCAAGCACTCAAAAGTTAGGAAAAGCCAGAATTAAGGTTCCTTTGGAACCGTGATTTGGCTCTCTTGTGCGTATGCATTACTATACAGCAGAGGTTCTCAAACTGTGGTCTGCAAACCAGTAGTGGTCTGCGAGCTG
Source organism: Lepidochelys olivacea (assembly GCF_965140295.1). Classification (NCBI taxonomy): domain Eukaryota; kingdom Metazoa; phylum Chordata; order Testudines; family Cheloniidae; genus Lepidochelys; species Lepidochelys olivacea. Next base: position 34,144,855 of record NC_140411.1, on the reverse strand, counting down.
CATTCACGTAGAAGAGAAAGAGGCGACTTTCCCCAGCTCCAGGGCTGCGACTGCCAGGGAGAGATGGCCCTCCTTCCCAGCCTCAGCTCTGTGGCCGCTGTGGCAGGGGAGATACCCTCCTCCTTCCCAGCCCCAGCTCGGGGACTGCCGTGGCAGGGGAGAGAAGGAGAGACCCCCCCACACTCGTTCTCAGCCCAAGCTTGGGGAAGGTAAAGACTACTCATATTAAAATATGAATTATGTGCTTTTATTTGTAGAACAAAAAAACATTATTACTTTTTTTTAATATAGGACTTTTATCCAAAGTGCTTTGCAATAGTTAGCTAATGGTACAAACAACATCTGGAAAGATCATTAAGTGGTCTGCCGAGACCCTCAACAATTTTCAAGTTGTCCACGAAAAAAAAAAGTTTGAGAACCACTGCTATACAATTTAAAAACAGAATCACATATTACTTTTTCAACAGAATCCCTGCCTCATTCAGTGCACAGGAGGAACTGTGGAGGGAATGAATCAGGTGTGTATAGAGAATGAGGTTATTGTCTGTAGGACCCCAGCATCATTAGTTGCAAAAGTTGGAAGATGTGTGGTAAATAAGATAGGGAACAAAAAGTCTTACAGTTAAGGTGTTTGAATGCTGCCCTGGACAATTAGATTCCATCCTTACCTTTGCCAGAATTATTATGTCACATGAAGCAAAAATTTCTGAGATGGCTACTGTGTGTTCCTCATTTTCTGGGCACCCAACGTGAGAAACCTGGTGTCTGATTTGCAGAAATGTGGAGTACACACAACTGCAACTGAGATTCAATGGAAGCTCTACCCTGAACATTAGAAGTGCTGTAAAAACAATAAATACTCAGAAAAATCACATCCTAGACTTCTCAAATTGGGCAAAAATAGTTAACACTTTTGACAATTCTGATTTTAATCTTTGGGCCTCAGTTCCTAATGTGTAATACTGATTACACCTCACAGGAGTGTAATGAAGAAAAAATAATTAATGTATGTAAAGGACTAAGATACTATGATGAGAACACCATAGTAAAGTCCACAAGCAAATTAATAATTCTGTATTCAGTGCATGGTTTGGATGATGTGCTTTAAATAATGCATAAAGCCACAAACTGAATGATGAGGATGAAAATACATATTGAATAGATGAGTATTCCATCCATCGTGTGCACTGAATGAAGGAGGGCTTCTGTGGAAAAAAGTTTGCAATCATGTAACTGAAGACTATATCATAATGCATATGCACAAAGGAACCAAACAGATGGGCAACCTTAATTCTGATGTTTCCTAACTTTTAACTATCCTTCTGAATGCATCTCTTTATAAAATTACTCTCTCCCAACACAACCACTTCACCAAGCAAGCACAACTATTAGTGCTGGGGAAATAATAATCTGGTAAATGGGAGTGTGCAGAAAAGCAAAAGGGACGGGGTGGTGGTGCACAGTTAAAGTTGTGTTCATGGTAGTTGTAATGGTAAGGTGTGTACTTGTGGGTGGAAGAGTAGACAGTTATGTACTGTTAGGTGTCTTAACTTCTCATTTCCTTGCTTTTGTGGTTTGTGCCAGGCATGTTGTATGTGCAGCAACCCTAACTTCTTCACAACAAAGTGCTTTTAGATATTAATTAATTGGTGAAGCAGATTCCTTTCATTTGTGGTTTGCTATGTTGTGGCCCTTACCCGCATAAGTATCTGCTAAAGTGGACCCCTGTATCTATGTAAGGTGCCCTTGAAACCACAAACCCAGATTGCCAGATCTTGAGTGAAGGTGTAGTTCCATTCTATAGATCAAGAAAACACATGTGCTTGGAAGCAATTGTAATTTCACTTACATAAGAATACTCTGAGAAATACACTGGCAGCTATATTTTAATTTAATTGGGCAGCTATATTTACTTTGATTAATAAGAGTTATAGCTAATATAAAGTTTACTTTAGTGTCATTTGGAATAGAAAAATAATCTGGATTATGTTGCTATATTGCAGGACTGAATGAGAGCCAACAAAAACTTGACGTCATTGACTTTGCTAAGAGGAAAGTTAATGTGGAGGTCACCTGATTCTGTCATATGACCAACACATTCAATTTTAGCTATTAGTTTTAACCTATAAAAATGGCCATTTATGTAAATGTAACTCTCCACCAAATTAAACTTGATTTCTATCCAAATTCCATGTACTCCGTAACAGTCCTTTTAAGAACCTGTTTTCCCTAATTAGCCCAAGAAACTATACAACTTCTTAGAAAGACAAGGTAGGTGAGAAAATATCTTTTAATAGTTATATTAATAAATTAAATTAAAATTAATGTGATATTTAGTCCAATACAAGTTATTACCTCACCCACTGTGTCTCTCTACTATCTTGGGACCAACAAGGCTACATCAATACTGCAAACATACAACTTTTTGACACTCTGACAAACAGTATAGAATGGAATGCTCTTTTTTTTCTCTTTTTTTAATCTCAGTCACGTCTAGATGTCTGAACAAGGCAGCATGATAGAACATGCACTGAAGATGCAAGTGATGATGCAGGTCAACTCCATCCACAATAATGCACAGGTACTGCAAAAATGAATTCCATTTTCCCAATGAGTTCCATTAATTACCTTTAACATTTTAGTTTTAAAGAAGTATAGTTCAATTCTGCAAATACACAGGAGAAACTTTGCTAATGCGGTCAATGGTCACATGAGTCAACTCAAAGAGATGCAAGCAAGGTTACCCACATGCATAAGTGTCTGCAGGATTGGTCTTCTCAAGGTTGTATTTATTAACTCATCATGAAATAAAAACAAAACACGTTTTTTCATTATTCCCCATATGTTTAATACAATGAAATTTATATATGTGTAGAACAGATCAGGTACTATTTTTTTACAGGTTTCTGCCTTCTTCAGTAAATGGGGATTTAATTACTCAGTTTTTCTTTCTATTCCCCTCATTCAATGTGTGGACCACGCCTTTATGCACACCATCCAACCCTGAGTTGAATGCAAAATTACTGATTTCCTAAAGGGTGTTTTTATGATGCTCTCACAATTATATCTACTTCACAAACATTAATAAATTTATCTTCATAACACCTCTGAGTGGCATGGTATTATCTTAATTTTATAGCTCGCAACCCTGAGACACAGAGTGTTAAAGACCAAAAGTGTCCACTAATTTTGGGTGCCCAAATTGAGACACCTTGGGCCTGGTTTTTCAGAATACTTAGCATTTTTATAGCACTTTGTGTGTTCCAACACAGAGCCAATGGAGTTCAGTTGCAGCTGTGAGTGTTCTGAGCACCAGAAAATCTCATGTGGAGCACCAGAAAAAATGAGGAAAACACAATTAGCGGCCAATTGTAAACATTTCGGTTTAAGAAACTTACCCATTGAAGTCTGTGGCAGAGACAAAGAAAGGATCCAATTAATCAGAGTGACATAAATTTCCTGATCTATGGGGCCACTCCTACTTTTCCTGCAATCCTCTGCCCTAATCCACTACACACCATCCAATTTCTGCAACGAATGAGGCAGGGTCCTGCAGACCATTCACTACGTACACATTTGATTGATTTCCAAGCCCCAGACATCCTGTGCACTGAATGAGGCAGGGATCACGTGGAAAAAACAGTTTGTATTCATGTAATTGAAGTCTTTCTCATACATAATGCATATGCACAATCCTTAATTCTGGTATTTTCTAATTTTTGAGTGCTTCAATTGCCACCTACCATTCTTTTAACATAATAGATTACATTAAAATAAAATTTCTATATTTTGGTTAGTTTTTATTTTATCTGCGTCATTAGGGAATGCACCATTACATACACAGCAGAGACCTCTTCCATTTGAAGTAGTAGGCTATCATCCTCTCTGTGGACCACACTTTGCCACTGGGTTTCACAGCTATTTGCCACCAGCAGAGTAATGTAGACACTCAGGACTCTTGGGTTCAATTCATGGTCTCTAAGTGAGTGTGCTCTATTTGTTTTTAGACCCCTTTGCCCAGGCTGTCTTTTCTCCTCTGCTCCTGTACACCCCCAATCTCCTTTCCAACCTCCTATAATTCCAGTTCTGTCCCCTTTCCCTTCTGCTGTCCCTTATGCTTTATTTTTCCTGCTCCCAATCTCCCTGTTCCCCTCACCTCCTGCATTACTCAATCCTCTGCAGTCCAGTCACTGTTTCTTCCTCCTCTTGCACACTGCTTGGATTGGGCCCCAGCAGCATGAGCACTGAAAGCACAGGAGAGAAGTTACTCTCAGTTACTGTGCTCAGCATTAAAGCGTCCTCTGGCTGCCAAAAAGAGCAGTTGCAGGGAAAAGCCTGCTCAGCCTCTGCACTGGGGCATGCTCATTACAGATGGAATAATTGGCGAATTCAACTGCCAAACTAAAGATTTCTGTGGAAAGGAACATTTATGAGTTTCTACCCAATTTTAACACGTCTCCTCAAAGCAAGTGCGAACTGACAATTTTTAGAGGCTTATAACATGGACAAATTTTATATGGACTGCAAAAGATACATCCCTGATACCTGGGCAACCTCCTTTCCAAGTTTCAAGTCCCTGCTACAAAGCATGGCGGTGCTTGTTTATCTTAACTAAATGGCTGTAAGAATTTTTTAATGTGGGCAAAACAATGTATTTTCCCCCAATCTCATTCTTAGAAATGGCTGAACTGTTATAATAGAAACTTTCCAAAAAGTTCAGCCAGGTCTGGAACACTTCAGCACAAACAGTTAATAATCTTGGGTAATGGTGGATGGACCACTGCAAAATGCAGATTTATTTCTGGAACAATATTCATCTTTAGGGATAAAAACAGGAAACAAACACTGAATATTAGGGCTATAAGGAACTTTATTGCCCTGTAAGAAAGAAAGAAAATTTTAGGAATCTGAACTTGATCTTCTTTGAGAAGAAAACAGATTTTTTTAGACAAAGGAAATGCAGTGGATCTAATTTACTTCAATTTCAGTAAGGCATTTGATACAGTTCCAAATGGGGAATTATTAGCTAAATTGGAAAAGATGGCGATCAATATGAAAATTGAAAGGTGGATAAGGAACTGGTTAAAGGGGAGACTACAATGGGTCACACTGAAAGGTGAACTGTCAGGCTGGAAGGAAGTTACTAGTGGAGTTCCTCAGGGATCGGTTTTGGGACCAATCTTATTTGATCTTTTTATTACTGACCTTGGCACAAAAAGTGTGAATATGCTAATAAAGTTTGCGGATGACACAAAGCTGTGACGTACTGCCAATACAGAGAAGGACCGGGATATCATACAGGAAGATCTGGATGACCTTGTAAACTGGAGTATTAGTAACAGGATGAAATTTAATAGTGAAAAGTCATGCATTTAGGGATTAATAACAAGAATTTTTGTTATAAACTGGGGACACATCACTTGGAAGTAACAGAGGAGGAGAAGGACCTCGGAGTATTGGTTGATCACAGGATGACTATGAGCTGCCAGTATGATATGGCCATGAAAAAAGCTAATGCGGTCTTGGCATGCATAAGGCAAGGTATTTCTAGTAGAGATAAGGAGGTGTTAGTACTTAGGAACAAAGCCACCATTCTCATGCACTTTGTAAAAATGCGGAGGCTGTGGATAGGCCAAATGGCAGGACTGCAAACTGACAGTGGGATTCGTTGACCATAAATCTAAGGAATCTCCTGTGGCTTTGAGGTATTGCCACATGGAAATATGCATCCTTTAAGCTGAGGGCAGCATACCAGTCTCCAGGATTCAGGGAGGAGATAACAGAAACCAGACTGACCATGTGAAACTTTATTTTCTTTATGTATTTGTTCAGCTTGCAGGTCTAGCATGGGTCTGAGACCTTCTTTAGCTTTTGAAATTAGGAGTAACCCCTTTCCTCTGCATAAAGGAAGAACTTCCTCTATGGCTCCCAATAGGAGGAGAGATTAAATGGAGGAGAGGCAAACAGAGGGAGTTTGTCTGGGACTTTTGGATCTGGTTTTGATCAGCAGGGAAGAATTAGTTGAGAATGTGAAGGTGGTCGGGAACTTGGGAGGAAGTAATCATGATCTGATATAATTGAAGATCCTAAGGAAAGGAGGACATAAGAACAGCAAAACAAGTACACTGGACTTCGGAAAGGCAGATTTCAACCAACTCAGAGAAACAGTATGCAAGGTCCCATGGAAAGGCCAATTAGGAAGAAAAGGAGTCAAAGGAAACTAGGAGTTCCTAAAAGATGTAATACTAGAGGCTCAACATTTAGCTATTCCAATGCAGAAGAAACATAGTAAGAGCCACAGGAGGCCAATGTGGCTGCACAAGGAGCTTTTTAGCTATCTCAAACCAAAAGGGAAAACAAACAGGAAATGGAAGAAAGGGCATGTCACCAAGGAAGTGTACAAGGGAATAGAGTGTAGGGACAAAATCAGGAAAGCCAAGGCAAAGAATGAGTTACAGCTGGCAAGGAAATTTAGAGAAGGGGTTCTTCAAATACGTAAGACAAAAAAGAAAGATCAGGGATGGAGTGGGTCCACTGGTCAATGCAGGTGAGCTGATAACAGAAGATGATGGCTTGGCGGTAGCAGCACACTGAGAAGGTTCTGGGAGTTGTGGTGGATCACAACCTCAACATGAGTCAGCAATTTGATACTGTTGCAAAAAAAAGCAAATGCAATTTTAGGTTGCATTAACAGGTATAGTATGGAAGTCACAGGAGGCGATAGTACTGCTCCAGCAATGTATAGAAAGGATGCTGAGAAACTGGAAAGGATCCAGAGGCAAGCAACAAAGATGATCAAAGGGATGTAATGCAAACCATATGAGCAAAAGCTGAAGGAACTAGATATGTTTAGTTTGGAAAAGAGGAGATTAAGGGGAGACATGATTGTGGTCTTCAAATACTTGAACGGCTGCCACAAAAAAGAGGGAGAAAAGTTGTTCTTTCTTGCCACCCAGGGCAGAACAAGAGGCAATGGGTTCAAAGTAGGGCTGTCGATTAATCGCAGTTAACTCACCCAATTAACTCAAAAAATTAATCGCGATTAATCAGTTTTACTCGCACTGTTAAACAATAGAATACCAACTGAAATTTATTATATATTTTGGATGTTTTTCTACATTTTCATATACCGTATATACTCGTTCATTAATCTGTTCGTTTATAAACAGACCCCCCCTAAGATGGATAGGTAAAAAATTGTAAAAACTGTACGACCCTTTCATAAGCCGACCCTATATTTCAGGGGTTGGCAAACTTTGGCTCCTGGCCCGCCAGGGTAAGCAGCTGGCGGGTCAGGACGTTTTGTTTACCTGGAGCGTCTGCAGGCATGGAGCCCCTCAGCTCCCTGTAGCTGCTGGGTTGCCGTTCACAGCTCCCATTGCTGGGAACGGCGAACTGCAGCCACAGGGAGCTGAGGGGCTCCATCCCTGCAGATGGTCCATGTAAACAAAACAACAATGTATTTTATATTCAATTCAATGATTTCATAGAGTTTAAAATCATCAAATTTTGGTGTAGACCCATTTATAAACCAACCCCCTCTCTTTGATGCGTCGTTTTTTTACCAAAAATATTTGGCTTATGCATGTGTATATACGGTATATTGTATTCTGTGTTGTAACTGAAATCAAAGTGTATATTATTTTTATTACAAATATTTGCACTGTAAAAATGATAAGAAATAGTATTTTTCAATTCACCTCATACAAGTACTGTAGTGCAATCTCTTTGTAGTGAAAGTGCAATTTACAAATGTAGTTTTTTGTTTGTTACATAACTGCACTCAAAGACAAAACAATGTAAAACTTTAGAGCCTACAAGTCCACTCAGTCGTACTTCTTGTTCAGCCGATTGCTAAGTCAAACAAGTTTGTTTACATTTACAGGAGATAATGCTGCAGTCTTCTTATTTACAATGTCACCAGAAAGTGAGAACAGCCGTTTGCATGGCACTTTTGTAGCCGGTATTGCAAGGTATTTATGTGCCAGATATGCTAAACATTCATATGCCCCCGCATGCTTTGGCCACCATTCCAGAGGAGATGCTTCCATGATGATCATGCTTGTTAAAAAAAAAAAAGAAAAGTGTTTTTATTAAATTTGTGACTGAACTTCTAGGGAGAGAATTGTATATCTCCTGCTCTGTTTTACCCGCATTCTGCCATATATTTTATGTTATAGCAGTCTCGGATGATGACCCAGCACATGTTCATTTAAAGAACACTTTCACTGCAGATTTCGCAAAACAGAAAGAAGGTACCAATGTGAGATTTCTAAAGATAGCTGCAGTACTTGACCCAAGGTTTAAGAATCTGAAGTGCCTTCCAAAATCTGAGAGGGATGAGGTGTGGAGCATGCTTTCAGAAGTCTTAAAAGAGCAGCACTCCGATGCGGAAACTACAGAACTCTAACCACCAAAAAAGAAAATCAAACTTCTGCTGGTGGCATCTGACTCAAATAATGAAAATGAACATGCGTTGGTCCGCACTGCTTTGCATTGTTATGGAGAAGAACCCATCATCAGCATGGACGAATGGAATGATGGTTGAAGCATGAAGGAACATATGAATCTTTAGCACATCTGGCATGTAAATATCTTGCGACATCGACTATAACAGTGGCATGCGAATGCCTGTTCTCAATTCCAGGTCCTGACTGAAAAAGGAGTTTGGGAGAGGTCGCAAGGTTATTTCAGAGGGGTTGTGGTATTGCCACCCTTACTTCTGTGCTGCCTTCAGAACTGGGCAGCCAGACAGCGGCAGCTGCTTACTGAAGGCCCAGCTCTGCAGGCAACAGTGCAGCAGTAAGGGTGGCAATACTATACCATGCCATCCTTACTTCTGCACTGCAGCTTGCGGCTGCTGTGCCTTCAGAGCTGGGCTCCTGGCCAGCAGCTGCCGCTCTCCAGCTGCCCAGCTCTGAAGGCAGCCGCACTGCCATCAGCAGTGTAGAAGTAAGGCTAGCAGTACCGCAACACCCCCTACAATAACCTTGCAACCCCCCCAATGCCTTTTTCAGTCAGGACCCCTACAATTGCAACACCATGAAATTTCAGATTTAAATAGCTGAAATAATGAAATTTATTATTTTTAAATTCCTATGACCGTGAAATTGACCAAAATGGACCGTGAATTTGGTAGGGCCCTACTCATCAGGAGATGAGCACGAACCCAAGGCTGGCTGAGGTGGTGCTTCCCCCAATTCCTTCAAAGAGTATATCAGTACTGAGTGAGATATCTCTTGAAATTGAGAAATTGGCACCAAGAGACTCAGAAGATCGCATGCCATGGCATATGCCTCAGGTGTTGACGGCACTGATACATTCTCTTGCACTGATGAATAAGATGGTGCTTCCTTACAGATTGGTCTCAACAGCACCACTTGAAGTGTTGTCTGCACCAGGGAGTGTCTGCTTCCAACCTTGTTTGTTGGACATTGGTACCAAAGACCTCAATCTCCTGGATGACAGTTCCCTTGATGCAGTATACTGGCTTTTTCTTCAGGACTGAAGAAGGAGATTGACACTGAGATTCCGCCATGTCAGGAGGAGTACTCCTAACCAAAGCAGAAGTGTTCTATGGTCTCCCCAAGCAGGAAGGTTCCAAGGGTGGGGGCAGGACTGCCTCCATAAGAAAGTGCTTTATAGTTTGACCTCCCTGTATTTTTAGTTCTGGACTTAAACTCCCTGTAGATTTGGCACTTTCCCCTGATGTCAGCTTCTACAAGACACTTCAGGCACCTGAAGTGCAGGTTACTGAACTGCAACAGCTTCTTGCATCCATCACAAGGTTTGAAGAACAGGGACTGAGGCATGCCCTGGCATCAGGCAACAGTACCCAGAACCAGTGAGAACTGAAAAGTACACTGAATACAATGGTAAAATAGGAAACCTACTAGGTAAAATACTACACTAAGACTATTAACAAGTACCAAATATATTCAAATGGAAAGAGTAGGAAAGAGGGAAACTCTCACAGTAGCAAAGTAGTACACTGCCACAGCCATCATGAGCAGTAAGAATGAACTGGAGGGTGAGGGGCATGGGCGGATCTCTCCTTTATATCATTGTGCAGCAGCACGAAGGAGCAGACAGTGCACGTGCTTTCCTGACTGGTACCATGAAGGGAAAATCTGATACTATTAGTATACTGGGCAGGCACACACCTAAAGTTGAGTGGACATGTGCAATCACTTGAAACCGAATCAGATTGTCAGGATGATAATTGCCTATCTGACTTTTCATTTTTAGTAAGACACTTAAGAAACATTATTTAGTGAATAACTTCCAAATAATCCTACCGCCAAGCTGCTGAGATGCTGTTCTTCAAGGAGTCGCTGCATTTCTTCCAGATTTTGCTGGAACAGAAGTTGGTCACTATCCAAGTTTGTTCCACTGTTTTCTTGGATCATTTTATCATAGCCACCATTTGTGGAGATCTGCTTCCGATGTAAGAAGCCATTTTTAGATGCTGATGAATCAGAGGGAGAATCTGTAGTTCTTGGTGTGAAAAAATAAAAATTAAGCCAAAAATAACTAAACTATGTATTTCTTGATCTAACTATATACTTTACAATACATATCTTTTAAAATAAGAAATATACTGAAGTGCATGGCAAGAATATAATATCTCCCAAATAAAGGCAACATAATATATACATAATTCCTCGTGGGGCTGATAGCACCACCGATTATTAAGGCTGCGCAGTTGCTTATAGCTTTGCCAAACTTTAACCATTTGGGCTGGAATTTTTCATGCTTAATGACTGCCTCAGGATGAATTTTTTTGGAAAGCTTCTGCCAAAATGGTTCAGCCATTTCCAAGAATGAGTCTAGGGTTTCTTTTTGCCCACGTTAAAAAATACTGGTGATATTTTCTTTGAGAAGCTCTAGTGTCCCCATGCCTTGGAAGAGGGATTTGAATTTGACATAGGGTGGAGGAGAGCTTTGTGTCAGGGATGTGGTTTTGCCATCCCACGAAAATTCACCCAAATTTGGCCAAGTTATCATAAGCCTTTGAAAAACTGGAGTTCACAAATGCTTAGCAGAGACTTGCGAGAGCTTTGCAACTAAACTCCCCAAAGATAATGTGTACATTGTACATGCGCCAGCCCATGGTTAAGCAAGATTTTCCCTGCAATTGCAGCTCTGGGCTGCAGCAGGCTGGGTCCCAGCACTGAAAAAGACAACAGGAAGCCTGTTTCTCCTGTGCTCCCAATGACCGCTGGGCCCCAAACAGCTGGGAGGAGGAAGCTGCCTCATTTGAATGCAGAGAAGACAAAAACCAGACTAGGGATGGGAGTGGGGGAGTACATTAGGATAAAGAGCCAGGGAGGGACAGCTGGGATTGGAAGTAGTGGGGGAAGAGGAAAAATGGGACTGGGAGTTGGGATGGAGAAAGACTGAGACTGGTTTGGCAAGGAGACTGGGAGAAGACACTATGACTGGAAGCCATGGAAGGAAACAGGTGGGAGATACCTGGGAGCCAGTGAATCGGGTGGAGTGGAAGACTGACGTCAAATGAGGAATTGACTGGCAGGGGTGGGGAGGAATGGGACTGAGAATCGGTGGTGCAGGGGGAAGGAGCAGGTAGTAGAGACAGCTTGGAGGAGGAGTCATGGTGCATGAGAACTGGGATTGGCTGGGCAAAGACTGAGACACAAACACAATGGTGATCAGGGACACACTGAGACTAGGTGAGGGAGGAAAACTGGAGCCAGGGAGGAAAACTGGAAGTCACTGAGGACAGGAAATGTGGGCAGGGGTGACTGAAAGGGAGAGAGAGAGATTGGATGAGGAGCCGGGAGGGTACTTGGTCTGGTTGGGCAGGACATTGAGAACAAGAAGCTGTGGGGGAGGGACAGGGAATGACTGGGCAATGAGACTGGGATGAGAAGCCTATGGAGTTGAGAAACGACAGAACTGGGACAGGGGCAGGTAAAAGCGGGAGGGGAAGAGGAGATCAAGCTTGGGGGGATTAGGCAGAAGAGTCTATGCTGCCCACTAAAACACACACTCCTCTGCAGCCTGGAATAGAACCAAAGGTTCCTGACCCTCAACTTTCCTCTGCTGTCAGAAAATCATAGACAAATCATAGAAGGTTATGGCTGGAAGACACCTCAGGAGGTCATCTAGTCCAACCCCTACTCAAAGCAGGACCAATCCCAACGAAATCATCCCAGCCAGGGCTTTGTCAAGCTGGGCCACAAAAACCTCTAAAAATGGAGATTCCACCACCTCCCTAGGTAACCCATTCCAGTGCTTCACCACCCTCCTAGTGAAACCCATGAAGTGTTCCATTCCCCACTAGTGCTGGTCCACAGAGAGGATGACAGCCTACTACTGTTATCAGTTAGCCACTTAATTCAAGTAGGAAAAGTCTATGCAGTGGATATAAAGATTCCAGCCTTTCTGATGATCCATGTAGGTGTCAATATGGCATCACACTATAGAGATTCTATTTTTTCAGATTGCTTTTTTAAAAAAGAACCTAGAAAATCACACAGAATAACTATATTCAAAGAACATTAAGATTGCAAAATCAAGCACTCATAAATTAGGAAATGCCAGATTAAAGTTGACTGTGCAACCTTAATTCAGCCCCCTTGTGTTGTACATATTGGGATACAGTCTTTAATTAAAAAGAAAAGGAGTACTTGTGGCACCTTAGAAACTAACATTTATTTGAGCATAAGCTTTCATGAGCTACAGCTCACTTCATCGGATGCTTGTCTTTAATTACATGATCACATGCTATTTTTATAGAAGTTGGAAAGTATATAGTGGATGAGGCAGAAGATTTCAGAAAGAGAAAGGATGGTCTCACAATTAAAGCAGTTGAATGCTTTCCTGGAGAACTGACTCTGCCACAGAGTTCCTGTGTGATGCTGGGCAAATCACTTAAACAAAACATTTCACGTGGGGTCAATAATTCTGTGTTTCTCATTTTCTGGGTGCCCATCTTGATACACTGGGAATCTGATTTGCAGAAATGCTGTGCACTCTCAGCTGCAACTGAAGTCAATGGGAGCTGTTCTTTGACCACAGTAAGTACTGTACAATGCTAAGTACTCTGAAAAATCAGGTCCTAAGTGCCTCAAATACAAAACTAATAGATAGTCTCGACCTTAATCTTTGTACCTCAGTTCTCCATACATGAAATGGGAATAACACCTACTCATATCATATCTTCTTGTGCTTCAGCAATCCTGGGTAGAGCTGGGTGAATTTTTTTCAACTAATAGTTTATTCACTGAAAAATGCAATTTTGGATGACCCAGTATTATTCACTAATATGTGCTGAGTTCGCTGAATAGCTTTGACCAAACTGAAATTGCAATGTTTCAGAATGGTCAAAATAAAATATTTTGTTTCAACCCAACTTGAAATTGTTATAACGAATGACCACAAAATGTTACTGGGAATGACAATGAATAGGCATTGGGACAGAAAAAAATAGAGAGAAAGACTCTATACCCTGATGGTTAGGGCACTCGTTTAGTATCTGGGAAACCCAAGGTCAAGTCTGTGCTCCAATGACTTTTTAATTATTTATATCAAGTGGAAGAGTTTCAACAGGAAAAATTACAAAAGACCAATGCCACATATATCCCATAGCCCAGGGGCTAAGACATTGTCTTGCAACATGGGAGATCAAAGTTCAAATTCCTTCTTCACACCAGGTAGGGGGAAACCAGGGGAATTAAACCTGGGTCTCCCACATCTCTGGTGAGTTTCCTAACCACTGGGCTAATGCTCATAATGAGGGTTCCACCTCCTTCTCCTCCTCATTCCTGCTGTTTGTAAAGCTATTCCTCCTTTGCTTTTGTTAAAATGCCCAAAATTGAAACAAAAAATTTCAAGTTAGGCTGGAACAAAATGTTTCATTTTGATGAGACTTGAAATTTTTTCAACATTTCAATTCAACCCAAAATGAAACCTTTTTAAAAAAAATTTTTGGAACTGCCCAGAAACAAAGAAAATTCCTTATTCATCCCGTTCTAATCCTTGGATGGGAGAATGGCCTTTGGCAGCCACTGCAACTGGTTCAGGCTAGAACAGTCCCGAGGCTGCTCTAACTGATGCTGGGCATTGAACTAGCCCCCAGGATTAGGGGAGTGTAAACGTTTGCCTCCTTTCCTCTGCTTTTGTGCCATGTAGACATCAAACAATTTAAGGATATGACACAACATTTTCATTTTAATAGTACTCATAGCAGCATTTTTTGCTACTTGATAGTTTGCCAAAATTTCCAAAAGAGTAGTGTTAATTATTTGCTGTATAATACAATGCATTAACTAAATAATTTAGTTTTTAAACACAATAGAATAAATAGAAATGTTTACCTGCAGGTACTTTTGTGCCTATTAGATGATGATAAATATAACCTTGATGTTAAAACTGATCCTTGAATTTGTTCAAGTGCCTCTTCTAATCGAGGAGCTGGTTTTCTCTGGACTATATGAGTTAAAGGGAAAGACACATCATCAGGAAACATTCTATAAAACTTTATCATAAAACATTTTGGCCAAAATTTTCAAATTTGGATACCTAAAGTCAGACTAACAATAAACAGAAATGGTTTGATCATCACGGGGAGCTGGGGTTGCTCAGTACTGCTGAAGACAAAATCCAGGCCAGTTCTATTTAGATGCCTAAATATGGATTATTCAGGAGCCTGATCTGAATTTGACAATTTTGGCATTTGTCTTTAGTCTACATTGCTGAAAGAAATATGCAATATACCACTCTTTTTGTTGTTGTTGTTTTAGCCAAATCATATTATACAACCTGATAAATGACTGAATAATTCTGTCCAGTATTTTCCCAGGATGAATTATGGTCTACTTTCCACATCACAGGTAGTAGTAAAGGAGGGGAAAGATGGTCCACAGAACTGTTACATCTCCTTTTGTGCAGGTGGGCAGAACTGGGGACTTTCTCCACCTCCTTAACACATTAGGTGGTGTAGCTATTGACCACTGGCGCCATTTATTCCTGCCTTGAAGCAGCAGGGAAAACACAAGAGCGTTTGCAAAAACAACTATGAGTCCTTGTGGCACCGTAGAGACTAACAAATTTATTTGGGCATAAGCTTTTGTGGGCTAAAACCCACTTCATCAGATGCATGGAGTGAAAAATACAGAAAGCAGTATAAATATTACAGCACGTGAAAAGATGGGAGTTGCCTTACCAAATGGGGGGGGGGGTCAGTGCTAATGAGGCTAATTCAATTAAGGTGGAAGTGGCCTATTCTCAACAGTTGACAAAAAGGGGTGAATATCAAAGAAGAAAAAATACTTTTGTAATGTTAATAAGGCCAATGCAATCAAGGTGGACGTTGCCATTTCCAACAGTTGACAAGAAGGTGTGAGTATCCGCAGAGGGGAAAATTACTTTTTGTAGTGACCCATTCACGCCCAGTCTTTATTCAGGCCTTTTTGATGGTGTCCAGTTTGCAGCCTGACTCTCACTCTGGGCTCATGGCAAAGCCATGATTAAGTCCTAAAGTAGTACCATCCTTTTTTTTTTTTACTTTGATATTTGATCTTAAAGTCAGAGACATTAACTCACAGTTGATGCTGCTGCATTTGTGACAACAAATCTGACAAAACCCTGTTATTATTTAAGTGACATACCACTTTTGAGGCTATGGCTATACTACACAATTTTTTTGTTCAATACAGACCCAGTCTTAGGCTGGGTTAGGGTGCCCCCAATCCACTACTGCTTTGAGCTGGCTGGCTTGATAATACCATAGAATATTTGGAACAGCTAGTCCACCCTGTTTAAGGAATCTGTACAAAGTATCTACTCTCACTCTTGGTTTTTTCTTATTCCATATAAATTCTAACAGCATCCTCAGTATTCCTGCTACAGTTTTATCTAGGATAAACACAGAAAGATTTTAAAATAAGAAAGATATCCTTGTCTGAATATTCATTTTGACTGTGGCTATTCTTCCCAATCAAGAAACTGCATACTTTTTTCATTTGCTGAAGTAGTGGTTTGACATTTAACTCACAGAGTTCTTCTAGGTTGTTTGAGATTTGAATTGCCAGATATCTTATAGAATTTGTACCCAAATGTTTTCTGGAGGAGTGACTTTTCAGAGTCTGGCAAACTGAAAGCTAACATTTGAGATCTGGCGTAGTTTACTTTAAATCCAAAGTCCTGGATTTCTTTATACACTCATTTTAGAGAAATACTCGGTTTAGATAAAAACAATATAATACTATGTACATGTAATGCTATTTTCTAATGTGTTTCTGAATGTTTTAATCCCATGATAGATCCATTGTTCCTTATTCTCTGTGCAAAAGGCTCGATAACCAGCGCACAAAAAGTAAAGGAGACAATGAACATCCCTGTCTAGTTCCTCTGTGTAATTCAAAAAGGGGAGATTTAACTCCATTAACTTCCACAGCTGTTTTGGGCCAGTGTAAAGACAACTTATCCCTTTAAGGAACTGGGGGCCAAAGTTATGGCTAAGTTCCCTCTAAACTGTGCAGCTGTGCAGAAGGATATCAAGGGCTGCGCAGGTGCGCAGCGAGGAGAGGCGCCTCTCCCCCGCCACACATCACCTCCATATTGGTGCACATAACAAAATTCATTCCGCACATGGATGTAAAAAATTAGAGGGAACATTGCTTATGGGACAGGACTTGAAAAAGAAAGTTCCACTCTACTTTATCAAAGGCTTTCTCTGCATCTAGTAATAACAAGAGAAATGGATCTTTTTTGGTCTTGTACTATGGATGATTCCAAGTACTCTCCAAATATTGTCTGACATTTGCCTATCCTTAATCCAGTTTGAGCTGGATTTATAAACTGAGTTGATTACAGTTTATGCTTTGTTATACTTTGTTTTATATGTAACTGTATCTGTTTCTATCATTATCCCTTTTCACTATCTCCTAAATCTTAGCCTTTAGACAAGAAACATGTTTGTTTTCACTATAAATATATCTCAGTGCTGTGAGGTTACATTGGGGCTGATCCTCAGCTAAATCAAACAGGCTGGTGTGTGCACTGTTCCTTTAGAAGATAATTTATCTAGTAATTTCTGTGAGTATCCAGTGGTTAAGGGAACATTGGACACTGCAAGGGAACACTTTCAGGTGGCTTAGGGATTGGGGTACATCTATTGTTAACCTGCAATGCAAAGTGAGGGCTAGCACTGCCCTGAGGAGATTGTTTGGGTAGCTGACAGATTGATGGTGTCAGGGACTGACTCTAAGTTTAGTATAAGAGAATCTTCCTATCACTGGAGGTAGAAGGGTAACAAGTTGACTCACAGTCCTGGGCACTTTGAGGAAGCATTCTACTGACAAATACATACAATATGAGGATTCACTACATTGAGCGATGAATTTCCAAACCTGTTCTCCTGCGCTGGGAAAAAGGGAGATGAGCACGCTGGAACTTTTCAGTTGCTTCTTGAAGTTTCAGTTTCCTTTGTTTCAGGATCTGTTCTCTAAATCTTAGTTCTTTTTCTTCTTCTGCCTTCTGTTTTTCCTCAAGTGCTCTATTTAAAAAGCAAAAACAACAGGATATCTTGTTTTTCTGATGAACATAACCCATCACACAGGAATTATAATTACACTCAGAGAAATGACTTCATAAAACTATTTGCATAATATTATAATATCCTGTTTAGTTTAAAAGTTTACTTTTGACAGATTGCAGTGCCACACAAACTTCAGAGTAACTGGAATATGAGGGTTCAGTTGAGAACATTTTTAAAATTGGACAATGTCCTACAAGTGCCAAGAAGAGGGGTCATATCACAATCTTTTTATTTGCTAACTTTGGTAAGAAGATCTGACCCTCCCTTATGAAAGGAATATAAGAATTGCCAAGCAGATTAGACCAGTATCTGGTCTCTGACAGTGGCCAGTACTAGATGCTTCACAAGGAAGAGTTCTGTAACAAGGCATATCCTCCCTATAATACCCTTTGCTGGCCAAGTGTGGCATTGCGGGTGCTCCCTGCCTCAGTTTCCCATGTCATCAATAAGTTTAATGAAGCTTTACATTGGGAACAATGCCCCTTTCTGAGGGGTCTAGTTTATGAACCACAGACACAGAGAAAATACAAACCTGGGGCCCTAGACACTATTTGACCCTTCCTCTCTCCACTGTGTAAGAGTGATTAAGACTCAAATGGGAGTCTTGTTACACACCACAGATCTGAAGTCACTGATAATCTAGGTCTAAGCATTAGACCTGCTTTGGGACAGTGTCTCTGATGCAAGAGACTGTCCACTGTGCACTTTTTTGGTGGCTGGACTTAAGAACCTGAGGGAAAAGGGTGTCTTTTGCTCATCGTTTATGTTTATGAACCTTGTTTATGGCGTTTTCCCAAATTAATGCTCGGTTACTTCCCTCCTTTTGTTAAAAGGGGTTTCTTTTCTACACTCAGACTCTGTGCTTGTGAGAGTGGAAGTATTGCCTCTTACAGGCGCCCAGGGGGTGATATGTAATTGTCCCAGTCTACTGGGTGGGGTTTGAGCCTGTTTTGTGTTGTATTGTTGAAAAGAAACCCCTAGATATTGAACCCAGCCCTTGTTGCTCCCAACTCCAACAGGCAGAAAGGTTACACAAATATTCCTGCAACAGTGACCACAGACTACATTTTTGAACTCTGTGGCTAAGGGATGACAATGACTAGAAGCTCATCTTCCAGTTAAAATCCCCAGCATGTTTAGTCTAAATTCCCATTGACATTGATGAGGACTTCTGCTTAAAAACGATGTCATGAAATGGCCCCGAATAACTAACAGTAGGTGTGTCTATGCCAAAAAATAATTTGTAATCCAAATATGTCAAATTAATGCTGGATCCAGTACTAGATGGATATGATAACTGCCTTCTACTTGCTTGAGACAGTAAATAATTGAGTGATTCAAGCTGAAATGTGCCCAGATCTGAATATAACCTACTGGAAAAGGAAGACATGTACAAGAAAACTATAGTAAATTTAGATTTGAATTTAGGCCACCTAAAAACCAGTTACAACATAAAAGTCCTATCATAAAAGGTCTTTCCTACACTCCTTCCTCAAGCTAAATTCTGTTGACCTTATTGGCAATTATGACTACATAAGGAGTATGCAATCAGTCCATTTGTCTCATTGAAGGGTAGCAAAATTCTCCTGTGGTTAAAGGAAGGTATTGGGAATCAGGACTTCTGGTCCCAATTCTGTCAATGGCTTGCTATGTGACTGTGAGCAAGCAACTTAGTCAAATGTTGATGTTGCTTTTGTTTTGAATGTTGAAATTGAGACACTTAAGATCTGATATTCAGAGATCCTGAACATCCCAAAATACAATGGAAGTCAATGAGAGCTGCAGGAACTCAGCATCTCTGAAAATTAGGCCCTTGGTGTATCAAACTGAGATCTCAAATGTTACTAAAAATTGTGGACACTTGGTGGCATGGGGGGCCTAGAGGGAGAACATTTCTGTGGCTCAATTAACTTTTCTATAAAACTGGACTATTTACATACCTGACAGAGATGGTTTGAGGCTTAATTAATGCTGTCAGATTCTCAAATGGAAGTGCAAGGTATTATTATATTTGCTGTTTGTTTTACTATTTATAAAACAAGGGCATTAGGAGGTATGTTGTATTATACCACTGACTTTTTTACTAAGCAATAAAGGTTATTTTCATACACACACCTGAAGTCATTTGTACTTTATACCTCCAAAATAAACAAGAAACATTGTATGAAGATGGTGTCAATAGAAGCAAGGAATCCCAATGGATTTCATAACCTCCCCAAATTTTACAGGCCTAACCCAATGACCCACTCATGAGGAGGTAAACCACATCCCTCTCAATGGAACAGCCAGGAAGAAAGAATAAGTTAAAACTCAAGGAGCTTCCTAGTCCCTACATTATTTTCCCCACAAAGGGGAACAGTAGCTCTTGATTTTCAAGTTTTCTATATTTTGTATATTTCACAATGTATTCATGCTGAGAACTTTACAACTTTCAGACTGCTGAGCAGAACAAAACAGGTAGTTTCCCTTTCATCTTCCACTTGTTAGGAGAAGATCTCTCACAACACACTTACAGTTCAACCACTGATAAATTATATCTCAGATGCCATACAAATAAACAATTATTTATTCTATATACATCATACCTACATTATTTAACTAATAATTTTACCTCAATCATAATCTAGAAACACATCATATTTCTTAAGGCTACTATTATAATGGAACTCTTATGGAAGTGCATATAACATCTACATGAATACCCATTTAATGACAGTAGTCCACTATAAATACAGACTTCTAGAGTCTGTTGTTACATTAAGAGTATAATATTTCAGGATTAATAAACTAATGTACAGTGTACATCTCAAATGCATAGCAGTAACAACAGTAATGTAACAAAACTAAGCAAAATACCTTATCTTGCCATTGTGATTTAGTTTATTATTCTTTTCAAAGCTCATCAGTCAAAACATTGTGTTTGATGATTTTTAGCCAACTGTCATGTTTTTGCATACAACATGTATTAGGAGAGGTAGACAATTCAGAGTTGCCATTTAAAATACCCACAAGATGACTGTTACAAATAAAATAAAAAGGGTTCAATCTTGTATTTGTTGCAAATTCAAAGCTCCCACAAAGCCAATCAGAGTTTTGAGAACACAAGGAATACAGATGGGGCCCAGCAGATGAAGAAATATTGCTAAAGGAAGGTAATTCTGATCAACAAAGCTAATTAAAGAAAAAGTTTCCATAATAATGAGAAACTCTGAAGAAGACTCACACTTTTCATATTTTGGGTGTCTTATAACAACAAACTAATCCTCGATTCCTCTGGAATGGAGCTGTGCTACTATTTAGATCCATAGATTTTTTTTAAACAAATCAATAAAACAAATCTCTAACAACTTAACTAAGTCCTCACAGAACAAAATACAAACAACCCCCCCACAACCAAATCCCATAATTACTTACTTTCTTCTTCTGTTTGTCTCTATACAATGTTTTCGTGCCCGACTCCTACATATTTTTTGATCCTCTAATAATGCTTCACGCTCTTCTTCTAAATCTCTTTCAAGAAGAAATTTCAAAGTTCTGACCATGGCATTATGTTAAGGAGAACAGAAAATGTATCTGAAATCCTTGAAATTCCTATGCAGTATTCTTATTAAGTTTTAGAATGATTATAAAAGAGTTTGTAGTGTTCGGCACATATTTACAATTGGACTTTTCATGGGCATAGTAGTCTGTTGCATCCTTTCGCGTGATTGGAGCTTTATGTAGTTTTTTGAGAAAGTGTAAACTTTATCCATGAGCAACTAAAAGATGACAGGTTTCAGAGTAACAGCCGTGTTAGTCTGTATTCGCAAAAAGAAAAGGAGTACTTGTGGCACTTTAGAGACTAACCAATTTATTTGAGCATAAGCTCACGAAAGCTTATTGGTTAGTCTCTAAATTGGTTAGTCTCTAAGGTGCCACAAGTACTCCTTTTCTTTTTAACTAAAAGATGATGATTCTTCAAACTAATTACACAATGGCTCCTTATCACAAATATATAATTTTAAATAAAGGTACTGCCTTAATGTATATACACTAAGAATGTAACTCCATCACTTAGTTTCTATGACCATATCAAACCACTCAGGCTTTGCACTCTGGCTTTATGATGTTACCACATGGAATTACAACTTTATTATGCACAGTTGAGGATACATCAGTCCTTATTATCTGAACTAGCTACCAGACAGCAAGGTTATCAAAGGGAAAGTATTTCTTAAAATAACATTAAAAAAATCCCTAAATGGTCATTGTTTAATCTGTAATTTAATGAGTAATCCCAACTGAAAATTATATGATATTCTTGCTTAAAATACTTATCTATACAGTAAATGTCACTCTGGATCCAATATTTGCCTTAGTATTGTGTCCATTACTTTCCTGGGGCACCAATACACACACATGAATGTTTAATACAATCTGTTTAAGGAATCTGTAAAGTGCCTGTTGTTATAATACCTAGGCCTGGGATTTTCAAAGCAGCCCAAGGGATTGAAGCACTCAACCTCCATTAAAATTCAATGGGAGTTGAGTGCCTGACCACATTAGGCCTCTTTGAAAGTCCTAGCTGTCAGTTTTAAATATGATCTTTGTATTTTGGAACATGAAATGTTTGGATCAGAGACTGAGTGTTTTTCTTTGTCTTATTCAAAACCAAGCACGTCACTACTTAACAAATAAATAATAATAGTATCTAATCAGATACTGCCCTTATGCTTAGACATTACAGCAATGGGTGCAGTAGAAATACAGTGATTAGGCACACAGGTTATATAGACAGCAGGGAAACAAACACATAGGCTAGACATTTCTGGTAGTTGCCAACCACTGTACTACCACTGGTACAGTAGCACCAAGGGTAGCAATAGTGGGAGCAAAAGTGCACACAGACCACAGGCTCTGTTATTGCTATGTTGTCTAATCAGAGCAAGTCTCACTAACAAAGTAGTAAAAATAAAAGGAGTACTTGTAGCACCTTAGAGACTAACAAATTTATTTGAGCATAAGCTTTCGTGAGCTATAGCTCACTTCATCGGATGCATTCATCGGATGAGCTGTAGCTCACAAAAGCTCATGCTCAAATAAATTTGTTAGTCTCTAAGGTGCCCCAAGTACTCCTTTTCTTTTTGCAAATACAGGATAACACGGCTGCTACTCTGAAACCAGTAGTAAAAATACTGCTGAGCATGAGTGCCCTGTCTACTCAAGGACTCCCATCATTTCTACCACAGGTAAAGATGAATCAAATTGTGCAGCAGTGAGATATCCCCAAGATATCTACCGTATGCAAGACTAGAGAAAGACAGAAAGTTCAAACCAACTAAAACCAAATGGTTTTAGGTACTGTTTTATTCTGATGTAAAAAGAGACTGTTTTTTATGCCCATGTATCTTGCTGTAACATCACAATATATTGCTCCAAGATGATCAAAATGGTTCCTTCTAGCTTTAGAATCCAAGAATAACCCCATATTGCCACCACTCTGGGGGGCACCACAGGGACTGGGTACCTTGGGTATCCTGACAATAGTGTAAGCAGGCCCCTCCTGTAAAACCACTGGGGAGGATACGCCCATCCATTCAACAAACCCCACCCCCATCTAAACAGGAGGGCAGTTGAGCAATCCTGAGTCCCACCCATCCCTGGGGTGGCTGTCCCACCTATTCCTAAAGCAGCCACCTCTTGGGACCGCTGAATCAAGCCTCTCCCGCATATCCCCAGTGAGTCACCCCATGGGGCCTGTCCTCCCATCCCCAGCCTCCCTCCTCAAGAGGCCCATTCCATGCACCTCTTCCCTTCTTCCCCAGAAAGCCTGTCGCTGGGGCCCGTCTCCCCCTCCTCCAACGTCCCCCGGGGCGGGGGGGGGGAGGGGGAGCCCTCCCGCGGGGCCCGTCAGCCCTCCCCCTGCAGAGCCCGCTGTGGCCAGGGCCCGGACCTGCGAAGGATACGCGCACGCGCACGCGCTGCCCGCGAAGGTGCCGGCGTGACTCTGGCGGGCGCTGTCCGGCTCTGGGCGGAAGAGGCTTCTCCAGCCGGGGCCGCCCGGGGCAGCAGAGCCCGGCTCCCGCTGTGCGGGGCTGACGCCCTCCGCGGCCCGCACGCCGGGCTCCATTCAGCCCCGCCGGGCCGCCCCCATGCCAGTTCCTGCCTCCGGCCCGCTCGGTCCCTCACACGCAGGTCAGTGCGGGGCGGGGGCGCCCACGGCCCCGGGGCTCGGCCGCCCCGCAGCCATCTTGGCAACCGGAGACGCCGCTTCCTTCGCAACGGAAACCAGGGACGACGCGAGGGGAGGAGGAGGAGCCTGGGCACCCTCGGCAAGTGAGACGGGGGCGGGGCCTGGGGCAGGGCGGGGGAGGGGCTGGGGGGCAGGGTGGGGCCTGAGTAGAGGGCGGGAGTGGAAGCGGAAGGGGCTTGGGTGAGAATTGTAGGGAGAAGCCTGTGGGGAGGATGTTGCTAACCTCTTCAAAACCCTTAAACAGCCAAGAAATGAGTTTTTTTTTAAAAAAAAGATACACATTTGGGGTTCTTTTTATTTGCTGTCTAGTTTTTGAGCATTTAAGGGATCCTGTTTTCTAAGAAAACTACTTCTTTTAAAAAAACGAGTATCTTATGTAATCAGGAGACTCTTGGAGCTGGGGCTTTACCAAAACACCAAACATAACCAGTCTAGTGATAACATTTTGTGAGAGCTGGTAATACTGGGACACCTTTATGGGTAAATCATGTTAACAGTTTTGTAAGCTCTCACAATTTTAGAGTTCTTCTTAAAGTCCCAGCTCCATGACTTGTATCTGGTAAGACTGTCTGCTTGTGTAACCCACACACTTCTTTGGTGTGGTGCTCTGTCCCATCTAGTAGCACCGGGACCACTTAGAGAGAGATTAATGTGTCTGCTCTACAGCCTTAGCTAAGAAGGGTCATGTGGCTTTTATCTCATGCAGTAGATGTTCATGCACTAATCTCCAGAGATCCCAACTTCGATCCCACCTGCCAACAACCAGGGTCTGTTGGTGTTAAAAATGGGGGCTTGTCGGGGATTTCAACAGAGAAGTCTCTGATGCTTGGCATATGCTTCCTCATCAAGTTGCAGTGGGGGAGGTTCAAGTTGCAGTGGGGGAGGTTTAGATTGGATATAAGGAAAAACTTTTTCACTAGGAGGGTGGTGAAACACTGGAATGCGTTACCTAGGGAGGTGGTAGAATCTCCTTCCTTAGAGTTTTTAAGGTCAGGCTTGACAAAGCCCTGGCTGGGATGATTTAACTGGGAATTGGTCCTGCTTCGAGCAGGGGGTTGGACTCGATGACCTTCTGGGGTCCCTTCCAACCCTGATATTCTATGATTCTATGATTCTATGATCTAGGAGAAGTATGTAACCCACACACCTCCTGGGTGCATCTAGTGGCACTGAGACCACTTAGAGAGAGATTAATGAGTTTGCTCTATAGCCTTAGCTAAGGGCCATGTGGCTTTTAGCTCATGCAGTAGAAGTTCATGCATTTAGGTCCACCAGTCCTAGGTTCGATCCCACCCACCAGTGACCCCACCACTTGCTTGCTTTCTCCAAGTTTCTAGCTTTCATGTTTGCCGAGAAAAGCTGGAAAACCTGAGTGCACCTTGAAAAATAGAAGAATATCCAAAAATACTCCTATCTTAAAGATCCTGTCCTAAAGATTAGAAAACAATTTCATGATTTTAATCCAATCTCATAATTCTTTGAAGCATGAACTCATTTTTGAATGCTGGGAGTTGGCAGTACTGATGTTGTTTCAAATGGGCCTTTTATTGGCTCAGAATCATGATATGGAGAACAATACTCATTGCTGCACTTTCCTCCCATTTGGAGGCATTTGGGAGGATTTTGTACTCCTTTCGTTCCCTCCACACAGTGCAGCACTTGGCATATAGACACTGCTCATCAGCAGGCAGGACAGCCAAGCTAGTGATGTGGCAGCACAGGGTGTTAACATGCTTAACTGAGAATGTTTACATGCTTTTAGAATAATAATAATTTTTTTTCTCTAAAAAGTAAATAGCATTATGTGGAATTCTATGTTTGTTGTCTCAACTATTTCCATATTGTTCCTGATTTATGGTAAAAGGATGTCATTTTCTACCTGTCTACAAACTAAGGCTGGATTCTTTGCTCGTCTTGTTACTGAAAATAAAGATTTTGCAGCTCAAAACGTGCTTCAGTGAGCCTATTGCCTTCAGTGGATTTGCACAGATGTAACTGATTACCTTAGTAAATCATTTTGTTTGTTGATGATGCAGAACATGAAATAGAATTCAGCTCGCTTTCTGCTAGCTGTGCTAACTTTGCAATGCTAAAATGAATAGACAGCAATGAACAATTATATTTGTAATTACAGTACACAGTTATAACACATAATACAAAAAGGGAGCAGCTGTGTGGAATAAAAACGTACTGTTTGTTCCGTTAGAAGAGAAGAACTGCACTTTAAGCAATAAGACAGAACAGGGTGTGTAATACTGGGATATTGCCATACCTTGGATGAGATGTCAGTACAAGGCCAAAAGCCCCGGTGATTTCCTGGCAAGGCACTTCTTGGCAGCTATGTTTGTTTTTAAACCACTTCTTCTCTTTCATAATGTGCAGCTGTTCTGTGGTTGTACTGATGAGAATAAAAATAATACTTTGCATTTGAGTTCTTTTTTCAACAGTGCTGTACAGGGCTCACCATACTTTCTGAGGTAGGCATTATTATCACCATTTTACAAATGGGAAAACTTAACTCAAAAGGCTAAGAGACTTGCATAAAAGTACCCAGCATATAAATGTCAGAGCTGAGATGAGACTCCAAGAATCCTTGCTCTCAGTCCCCAATGCTAAATACTAGCGCAATAGTCACCTTGTATGCTTCCCACCAGTACAAAATTGGTATAAAGCATTAACAAAACAGAATAGTAATGTTTCACATCCACTTTTAAGTTGGGTATATTGTCACAATTCAGGGCAACTGCACCTGTATTTTACTTCAGTGTTCCAGCAAGGGTAACCACTTTCAGGCTTCCAGCTTCCCAGCCATTGCTTTTCTGCGAGGAGTCCCATGTCTCTCTCCCTTCTGAATGGAGTATTGCCAAGCTGCACAGTTCCCTGCCTTCACTGGGTCATGTCCAACACAGGCAGGTTTACCAAGGACATCTGCTTGCTTTCTCTTCAGAGACAGTTAACAGGTGTAATTGCTACAGGTATAAGGCACCACACAGTTCTTTCTCTGAATGACTATTTTATTCTTCAGGTAAAAGCATTACAGAGAAAACATATTAAAAACAATTAAAGATCCTACATGCATGCTAATAAGCTCGTCAGAGTTCAACTTAATATGGATTCTGGCAGGTGTAGTCTTTCAACGCCAAACCCAAGGGGATTCTTTGCAGTTACCAGTTCATCAGAGCTTCAGCTCAGAACAAGCACACAGTCTTATGAGGCCTCAGTAGGCCCAGTGCTTCCACCCTATCGTAAGGATTGGGGCCCTCAGGGGACCAGGAATCATTTCCATTTGATTTATCAGGAAGAAGGCCATGAGACAGTTTAAAACCAGACTATGTATCCAAAAACCATTTCTTTGCTTGTTGGTCCCTGGAGAATCCAGTCTGAACTAGTATATGTGCACCTTTCTAGGGATGTGGCTTCCAAGGGCTGATAATGGAGGAAGTACATTATCACCTCCCTCCCCACTAGAGAACATATACAATTGTATTTTTAATACAATATACCCCAAAAGGTATTCATCCTAATTCAATAAAGTTTAATGTAAATCAATAAAATAGGGTTACCATAGTTGAACATTCAAAAAAGAGGACACTCCATGGGGGGGGTATTTGCTCGTATCCCCACGCCCCCACCTCAACCCCACCCCCATTCCAACCCCTTCCCCTAAGTTCCCACCCCAACTCCGCCCCCTCCCTGCCCCATCGGACCCCTTCCCCAAATCCCTGCCCTGGCCCCGCCTCCTCCCCTGAGCATCTCGCGTTCTCCCTCCTCCCCCCTCCCTCCCAGCCATGTGAAACAGGTGTTTCGCGGCGCAAGGGCTGGGAGCTAGGGGGAAAAAGCGGGCACTGTCTCAAGTAATCAACATTTACTTTCTTTCTCGAATGATCAACATTCACTCTCTTTCCTGAACGATCAACTCTTCTTTGGGGAAAAATAATAATGTCAAAATCCTGGACGTTTTTAGATATTTAAAAATTCCTCCTGGGCGGTGATTTAAGAACCAAAAAGCCGGACATGTCCAGGAAAATACGGACATATGGTAACCCTACAATAAAATGTATCTTATTTTCTTAAGGTTTGTCCAGGATACTACAGGATATTTTCAATCTGTCACATATTTTGTGAAGTCCTGTCCCTTTAAATGTGTGAGTAATGCCTCCCTACCCAGTACAAAGCCTCTTTTTTGTGGTACTTTCAGTTTTGCAGCCAGAACAATTAAGAGAGCAAAGCAGACATCTGTGTTTCTATCAGCTCCCCCTGTGTCTGTCTATTTCTTTCTCTGCTGGGTCCAAATGTATCATCTTGCAACACAGGATTTCTATCCCACAAGTGCCCACTGCTGTCTCTGCGTGAAGAACAAGAAAAAGTAAGCAAATAATACTATATAAAAAGGTTGACATTTCACCTAGAGGCACAAGATGACAGACTGCTGCTTTTTGCACCTGGGATAGTGTGAGCCAGATAGCTAGAGAGGGGAAGTGGGCAAATAAAGATAGAACAAGGGATAAGGGTACTGCAATTACTACCAGAGCTGTTTAAACACAAAAGCCATGAAGAGAAAGTAAGCAGACCACATGATTGATTGACCACATGCAAGCAGTCAGAGAGAGAAACAGCTTAGCCTGCACTGAGGATCTATAGCTAGCAGAGGGAGTCCAGGTACCGCCCAAGGAAGAATTCTGAAATCTGCAGTGTTGGCACACAGCCAGAAAAGGAAGAATGAGTACAGACAGTGCAGTAACAACAAAACAGTTTCCTGTGGCACAGAAGACATCCAGGAGGAAGTCCAACAGGAGAGCAGAGAAAATGGCAACTTTTGTGGGCACTGTTGGTGAATTCAACCACAGCTGCAAATCATGGGTAGTATACCTTGAATATTCTGAGTAATTTGTAACCTGCAACACCATTCTAGATGGATGAAGAGTTTCAAGTTTGCTGACAATTATGGGACTGAAGGCACATGGACTGTTGTGTGACCTATTGTCTACTGTGCTTGGAACTGTCACGTATGCTGAAGCTACTGCAGCAATGCAGGAACATTTTTCTCCCACCCCACTGATTATAGTGGAACAATATCGGTTTAATCGGCAACATCAGGGAAGTGGAGAGTTGATAGCGCAGTTTGTTGCTGGTCTAAGGAAGTTGTCAGAGCATTATCAGTTTGGACAAACATTAAGTGATGTCCTGTGTGACCAATTAGTCTTCGGATTATGCAATGACCAGCTCCGGAAGAAGTTACTGATTGTATCAGCGCTTACATTCAAGAAAGCTGTTGAAGTAGTAGTTGCAATGGAAACTGCTGAGAAGACTCCTATGGAAATTAGTGTGAACTGAGATGTTCACCTCCTGCATCAGCGTGATGGAGGACCACAAGAATGTAAAGGATTTCCATGTGGCGGTTGTGCACAACCTACACACACTGGGAAGGATTGCTGGACATGCCAAGCTATTTGCAAAAGTGCCAGAAGAAAGGACACACTGCCAGGACCTGTCGTACAGTTCAACGATGAGAAACACAGAGTAACCGTACATCCAAGAAGACATCTCTGAAGACTGAACCTAAGAAAGGACAGAAATCAGGAATTCATAAGTTGAAAAAAGACAAGAGCTTTAGTGACACTGACCAAGACCTAGCACTACACATGTTATCAGAAGTTGGAGTCAGAAATGGCTTTGGGTCACACCTTTGTTCAAAGAAGTTCCTACAAGAATAGAGCTTGATACTGGAGCGCCGTTTCATTGATTTCTGCCTGTACCTATCATCATTCTTTGTCACAATCATCTCTGGAAGAAACCTTCACAGTTTTGAAGACTTATAGAAGAGAAAATTTAGGATACCCCAAAAGGGATATTCCAGGTGAAAGTTAAACTAGATGGACAATCTGTTGTTTTACCCTTGTATGTGACTGAAGAAAAATATGCACCATTATTGACAGATCTTGGTTTGAGGAGCACAAAGTGAATTGGACTGAGATCAAGGTGATCACAAAAGCACCTTGAAATCTTCAAGAAATACTGGACAGACTAAAGTTTTTGAAAAAGAGCTTGGACAGATGAGCAATGTGTCAATGAAGCTCAGTGTTAAGTCTGATAGCCAGCCAAAATTTTGCAAGTCCATAGTTATCCCTTATACTCTGAGGCCTGTGGTAGAAGCTGATTTGCTCCATTTAGTGAACACTGGCATCCTGTCACTGGTTTCACACAGTGAGTGGGCTATGCCCATTGTACCAGTGATCAAGAATGATGGCTCCATTCAAATTTGTGGTGATTTCAAAATGACACTGAATCTAGTTTTATCTGAAGATCAGTGTCTACAACCTCGTATGGAAGATTTGTTTGCTACTCTTAGTAGAGGACAGTGTTTCAATATATTAGATTTGTTCAATGCATACCTACAAATGGAGTTTGATTCAGCATTTTGCAAATATCTCACAATCAGTACAGAATAAGGTTAATTTTGTTACAACAGGTTGACTTTAGGTATCACATCAGTACCTGCCCAGTTCCAGAAAGCCATGGATGAGATCCTGAAGGGACTGAATGGAGTTCAGTGCTATTTGAATGACATTCTTGTTACAGGAAAGGTTCAAGGGGATCATGTTTGAAATTTGGACTGTGTCTTGCAACATTTGGAATATCATGGACTGAAAGCATGTCGAAACAAATGTGAGTTTTTCAAAACTTCAGCTGAATACCTTGGACATGTCATTGATGCCACGGACTTAAGAAAATCACCAGAGAAAGAGACGGCAGCTCTTGAAGTGCCAACTTCAGAAAATGTGTCACAATTACATTCATTCTTAGGATTGCTTCATTACTACAGCAAATTTCTGCCTAATCTGGTGACAGTATTTTGTGACAGGGCAAGGCCAGATGGCTATAGAAAAGTAGTGGGAGATAGATATATTAGCTCCAGGCTAAACAAATCCCTTGTACCAGGTTAAGTGAAATGGAAGCTGCTCCAGGTCAATTAAGACACCTGGGGCCAATTAAGAACTTTCCAGAAGGCAGGGAGAATGCTAGGTTGATTGGGACACCTGAAGCCAATCAGGGGCTGGCTGAAACTAGTTAAAAGCCTCCCAGCCAGTCAGGTGGGTGTGCATGTCAGGAGCTGTGGGAGGAAGTTGTGCTGTTGGAGAGACTGAGTAGTACACACCATATCAGGCACAAGGAAGGAGGCCCTGAGGTAAGGGTGAAGTGGAGCTTGAGGAAGTGAGGGCTGCTGTGGGGGAAGTAGCCCAGGGAATTGCACATGTCATGTTTCTAAAAGGTCAGCTACCATAGCTGATACTATTAGGGTCCCTGGGCTGGAGCCCGGAGTAGAGGGTGGGCCCGGGCTCCCCCCTGATCTTTGCCCTCTGATTAATCACTGAGACTGGGAGACAACAGAGACTGTGCAAGGAAGGATAATTTCTTCTCATCTCCCTTGCTGGCTTATGATGAAAATGACTCAGTAGACTGTGACCCTTGTCTCTAGAGAGAGAAGGGTTACGTGGAGGGTCACAGTGAGCCTCTGAGGCTAGCGAAATCTGCCAGGAAATGCGGACCCACGGAGGCAAGGACAGAGCTTTGTTACAATTTGCATTGTTACATAAACTCTTACAAGCAAAGAAAAAATGGAACTGGACTAAAGAATGTGAATTTAGAAAAGCAAAGAAACTGTTGACATCAACCAAAACTTTTATGCTCTTTGATGCTTCACTACCATTACAATTGGCTTACGATGGTTCACCATACAGAGTGTGTTCAGTTCTTTCCCATGTTTTTTCTAATGGCATGGAGAAACCAATGGGAGAAATTTTGGTACCAAATCCATTTAATACTGTACCAGTCCAGTTGATTCCTGTTGTTCAGGACACTTCAGTACTATGGTCACCATGTTATCCCAAGAGAGTGGAAAAACCAGTTGTCCAACTGAATTTATAAATTGTTTAGTTAGTGAGTTGCTTTTCAGAGAGAATAATCCCTTGCAGTTTAGGAGTCTGTGATAGTCCACCTGCAACTTTTAGTTAGGCTATATGGTGTTTCATATTAGCCATCTAAATGATAATGTATATGTGTTTAGAAAGCTTTTAAAAGTAGGATGAAGAAATGTTATGTCCTGTCTCTTTAAATCTTTGAGCACTCCCCCCTCCCCAGTGCAAAGCCTCACCTTTATATTAATTTCAGTTTTGCAGCCTGAACAATAAAGTGAGCATGGTAGACATCTGTATTTCTATCAGCTCCCTCTGTGCCTGTGTCTATGTCCCTCTCTGCTGGGTCCAAATATAACATTTGTGACTAAATAAAGTGTAATACTGAATAGCCCCTGTTTACTTGTTGCTTTTGTGAGGTATCTCCACTTACGATTTGACCCACAGTCCACTTCTTTAATCCATATATTTATTGTTGTTTCATAAAGGGTATTCTTTCAGAAAAGCTTTATGAGACATTAATCAACATGTTTCATCTGAACAGAGTTGTTAACGGGGCTGTAGAACCGTCTGGCTAGAACCCTAAATCTATCTGAAATCTGGGAAAATTCAAGTTCTAATCCTGTCCATAAAAATATCAGCCTAGATCTGTGAATATTCACAGACCTGAACTGACAAAATTTGCACATCCCAAGCCTCTTGGGAAACAGCTGTCCCAGCCCGCAGGACCCCCAGCTTTAACTTATATATCTTCTGGGGATTGCTGGAGAGAGCAATGGTGAGGATTTAGATGTCTTCTGGGCCTCCCCTTCCTACTTCCTAATGGCTTGGATGCTCCCTTCTAGAGGGTCTTCAGGGTCTCCCACAGGTGGCTGCTCCCACATTGATTAGCTTTGGTGGGGGTGGAGGGGAGGACTCTCACCAAATCCATATAGTTCTTCAGGGATAGGAAGCAGCCTAATCCCAGCCCTCCACAAACAGAAGGAATAGGGAAATACTCCCAATCTTCCTGCAGTAGCTATAATAAGTCATTGGAAGATACAGTCCCCATAAATTTTAGTGTGATTGCTAGGACTTCAACCTTCAAGTGAACTGGCAGGATTTGTTTCATTGTCCAACCCTATGAAAGGAGCTACAGGATGCAGTTTGTGTAACCCACATGAATCAAACCCAGCAGGGCTTATTTACTTATAATTGTTAAAACTCAAGGATTGTTTATTTAATAATCTATTAGTTTTATTGTTTTATTAAATCTAATTATCTATCATTGCAATGAGGCTGGTGGCAATCACCATTACTGAGGTTGCCTAACACTGCCAATTATAACCCTCTATTTTCAATTGCTTATAACTTTACTAAACTTAAACCATTCAGACTAAAAATGTCCATGCTTGGTCTCTGTCTCAGGGTCTCAGGTTTATTTATTTTTACGTTTTGGCAAAAATGGTTTATCCTTTTTTTAGATTGAGGTTAAGGGAAAATAGATGGTTAATTTTTTTTTTAAGGAAAACCTATAGTGCCTCAGGTTTTTTCATCAGGAACTTAACATTTGTCCTAGGATCCAAGAGGTCCTTTTCCTGTATCTATGAAAATCCATTCTGATTGGGTCAGATATAACAGCCACAGTAAATCACATTTGCACACATGCACTGGAGCTTGTTGGAGGCTGGATGTCAAAATCTCTGAATATTGCATCTGCATTGAACATGCTTTCCAGTACTCTGAATCAGCCACATAGACTAGCCCCAAACCCCTGTCCAAGACAAAATGGATTGTCTTTTAATTCTGGCATTTCCTAACTACTGAATTCTTTACTTTGCAACTTCATTTCATAGATAGATTCCAAGGCCAGAAGGTCATCTAGTCTGACCTCCTGTATAACACAGGCCATAGAACTTCCCCAAAATAATTCCTAGAGCATATCTCTTAGAACAGAGGTCAGCAACCTTTGGCACGCAGCCTGCCAGGGTAAGCGCCCGGTGGCCGGGCCGGTTAGTTTACCTGCTGCGTTCACAGGTTCGGCTCATCGGAGCTCCCACTGGCCGCCGTTCGCCACTCCAGGCCAATGGGGGATGCGGGAAGCGGCGCCCTGGCCAAACCTGTGGATGCAGCAGGTAAACAAACCGGCCTGGCCTCCCAGGGGGCTTACCCTGGCGGGCTGCGTGCCAAAGGTTGCCAATCCCTGTATTAGAAAATCATCTAATCTTGATTTAAAATTGCCACTGATGGAGAATCCACCACAACCCTGGTAAACTGTTCCAATTGTTAATTACCCTCAGTATTAAAAATGTATGCCTCATATCCATTCTGACCTTATATAACTTCAACTTCCAGACACTTCCATCACTTTAATGATATATTAATTAACTTCAAATTTTGTATGTAACATGTTATAAATATCAGACATCTTTCATATATATTTTTTATATATATATGCTTGTAATACATATTTTCCAATAAACATGTCTCCAAGAATCCATTGGAACTTAGTCAACTCTTTTATTAAATAATGAATTTAAGTTATGGGTCAGTACTTCAATACTTTTCTGTCCCAATGAAGTCAGTGGGAGTTTTGCCTGGTTGAGAGCAAAGATGAAGGCCTAAGTCCTTATAGATTGTGGTTTTTCAGCAAGCCTTGAGTAAGAGGTAGCTTTGCTGCTGCAAGAGCAGACCAGTCTGGTTCCCCCTTTCTCCATGGGGAAGTAATCTGTTGCAGCCCTTTACCTGTGTATCTTACTTGTCTCTATGCTCCAGCTCAGCGGTGGTGACTGGTGCTTGGAGTGGGGGAGGGGAGGTAGAGTAAAGGCTCTGCCTACTTCCCCTCTACTTCTCACCCACGTGTACAGAAGAAGGAGTAGACATTGCTGTCTCCCTCCACACATTCTACTCCTGGGGGAATTCTGCGCCAAAAATTAAAAATTCTGTGCACAATATTTTAAAAATCTGCATTTTTATTTGTCAAAATAACACTATATAATCACGCCAATTTCAATTATTTTGGTAATTTATTTCAAATACTTATCAGCAACTATGTCTGTAACAATACAGACACAAAAAAATTCCTCCAGGAGTAGAGAATTAAGGAAACATCTATGACAAACCAGTTCCTACTTCTCTGCCCCCTCCCTCCAGAGCCCAGCAGCAGGGCCTGAAACCCACACACACTTCCTCCAGAGCTCAACTGTGGGGCACCCCCAAGCCCAGATATGCACGTCCCCTTCCCCTATCCCTCAGAGCCCAGCTGCAAGGTGCCCCCTAGCCCAGACACCCGCACCTCCTCCCCCCAGGCCCCAGCTGCAGTCCCCCTGCCCAGACACTTGAACTTCGTACCCCCCAGAGATCCAGAGGGAGAAACAGCCTGATTCTGGGTCCCAGGCTTGTGTGGCGATTCCTGCATGCCACTTCCTTCCTTCAGGGCTCCCTCCCCCTCCCCTGGCAGTGTGCTCTGCCAGGTCTAACAGCCCCTAGTGGCAGTCAGCAGTTCTGCAGCTCATTTCTGTGGAGGAAAAGGAAATTCTGTGCAAAACCCATTCATTTCTGTGCAAATTCTGCATGTGAAGTGGCACAGAATTCCCGCAGGAGTAACATTCTCTGTAATTAGCTGGTGCAGGGGAGTAAGACAGAGTCTTTCACCCCCTTATTTTCCTGTGTGGGCATGTCCTGTGGGGCACAATTTAGCTCTGTAAACCATGAGCAAGTAAGTTATTGGTGCTCTGATTAGATATTATTGTATCCTATTGACACTGTTACAGGGATGTTATGAAGCCCGTTAAAACAAATTAGGGTCTGATTTTGAGAGATGTTGAGCATCCACAGCTGCTGTTGACTTGAGTGAGAATTATAGATTCTCCTGTCAGAATCAGGCCACATACAGTATATTTTTGCTTTTCATGCTGAAAAAAAAATCATTGGTACAAAGTGAGATTTTTTAATAGCTATTTTCAAACCTTACTGCAGTCAGGGTTACTACAGCATATACCAATTGTTCACTAGCCATGATACTCTCTTAATACAATACCTCAGACTGGGGATTTTCATGTATTGAACCATGGATTCACCAAGGGAAAGTCATGCCTGACTAATCTAATTGCCTTCTATGATGAGATAACTGGTTCTGTGGATGAAGGGAAAGCAGTGGACGTGTTATTCCTCGACTTTAGCAAAGCTTTTGACACGGTCTTTTTGTCAGCAAGTTAAAGAAGTATAGGCTGGATGGATGCACTACAAGGTGGGTAGAAAGTTGGCTAGATTGTCGGGCTCAACGGGTAGTAATCAATGGCTCCATGTCTAGTTGGCAGCCGGTATCTAGCGGAGTGCCCCAAGGGTCAGTCCTGGGGCCGGTTTTGTTCAATATCTTCATTAATGATCTGGAGGATGGTGTGGATTGCACCCTCAGCAAGTTTGCGGATGACACTAAACTGGGAGGAGTGGTAGATATGCTGGAGGGTAGGGATAGGATACAGAGGGACCGAGACAAATTGGAGGATTGGGCCAAAAGAAATCTGATGAGGTTCAACAAGGACAAGTGCAGAGTCCTGCACTTAGGACGGAAGAATCGAATGCACCGCTACAGACTAGGGACCAAATGGCTAGGCAGCAGTTCTGCAGAGAAGGACCTAGGGGTGACAGTGGACGAGAAGCTGGATATGAGTCAACAGTGCGCCCTTGTTGCCAAGAAGGCCAATGACATTTTGGGGTGTATAAGTAGGGGAACTGCAAGCAGATCGAGAGACATGATCGTTTCCCTCTATTTGACATTGGTGAGGCTTCATCTGGAGTACTGTGTCCAGTTTTGGGCTCCACACTACAAGAAGGATGTGGAGAAATTGGAGAGAGTCCAGCGAAGGGCAACAAAAATGATTAGGGGACTGGAACACATGAGTTATGAGGAGAGGCTGAGGGAACAGGGATTGTTTAGTATACAGAAGAGAAGAATGAGGGGGTATTTGATAGCTACTTTTAACTACCTGAAAGGTGGATCCAAAGAGGATGGATCTAGACTATTCTCAGTGATAGCAGATGACAGGACAAGAAGTAATGGTCTCAAGTTGCAGTGGGGTATTAGGAAAAACTTTTAGGTTTTTCCTAATACCCCTAATTTTTTTTCCTAATTAGGTTGGATATTAGGAAAAACTTTTTCACTAGGAGGGTGGTGAGACACTGGAATGCGTTACCTAGGGAGGTGGTGGAATCCCCTTCCTTAGAAGTTTTTAAGGTCAGGCTTGACAAAGCCCTGGCTGGGATGATTTAGTTGGGATTGGTCCTGCTCTGGGCAGGGGGTTGGACTAGATGGCCTCCAGAGGTCCCTTCCAACTCTGTTATTCTATGATTCTATGATATCATACCAAATATCAATCCTCACGTGTACCTGGATCACACAAAAACAGTCAAGTGGATCTTCACTAAACTTTCAAAAACAGTTCAGCTTTGAGGTGAAATCAAGCATGAGGAATTTCAGGCCCAAATTGTACTGTTCTATGTAAAAGATGTAAGTACCTGAATATAAGGCTTATAATTAGGGATTTATTGTTTAGGTGCTTAGTTTTCCTATTTTTCAGATTTTTACGCACATTTACTGGGAAATTTTTTAGGAATAAAAATTGTTTTCCTTGAATTATTTTAAAAACTAGTCCATTCAAAGTCCCTTGAGTTCTGGAGATGTGCTGTCACTGAGTTTGAGAGATCTTTAAAGTCCATTAGTCCCCTCTATAAGCAATTTTCAATATAGCACAAATGGTAAGTTTTTATAAAAAGCCAATCTCAGATTTTTAACTGCAGTGCATTTTTATCAGTTTTAATTTAAAACCAGAAAACCTACATACTGTATTCTGAAACTGCCTCCTTAACCATAGATATAGCACTGCTAGTGCAAAAATATGGACAGTTTTTTTCTAGGTTAAAGGGTTTATAAAAGGATTTAAACACTAATTAATCATTTTTTCTTTCAACCAGTCCAGCCCACTAAACACAAATAAACATATTTGAAGGCAACGTTTCCCAAGACCTGTCCCAATCCTATTACAGTGTAAATGTTAATACATTAGTTGTGTCATATGCAGGTACTAAGCAGTAATTGCTTTCAGGGTCAAAACACTGTTTTAAGTGCAGTATATCAATCTTCTATTCTATGAATAAAATGTGTTTTGTTAAATCGAGGCATAAAAGGACTAATGTGCTGGCTGCTGTTTGTGCTGTACACATTCCCAAATACTTGACTCAGGACTTCATAGTGAACAAGCCTTTCCACAGAAATTTGAAACCCGTTGAAGTGTTTGCATTTCTTCAAGTAAAAGATGATCCAGTTTAGTGGAACTTCATTGATCTGTCTAAATATCATTTTTTTCTTTGGGGGTGAGACTGTGCTAGGTAATGTCAGACCCTGTTCTACTAAGGTAAGGTTTTCAATTACATTGATTTGATAAGATAGTTAATGCAACTGAATAGAGGTTCTGAACAGTGAGTGATGCTTTTAAAATGTATATTGTTTTACCCTAGATGGACTATGATGTATAGAAAAGTTAAATTTCCTCAGAGAAAGAAAAAACTGTTAAAATGGCAGCAACAAAGTTAGTTCATTAACAGTGGAACACAGAGACATTCCTCTTAAGGAGTGTTATCTGAGTTTTGAATCTTTGGGCCAGTTTCTGATTTCATTTACATGATCCAGAGTAACTCCATTTGCTTCACTAGAATTATACATATTTATACCTATATAATTGAGATCAGAATCTGACCCTTTGTCTTTTAATAATTGTTTTGCTTTTGTTTTTATATAAATACTGGTTAAAATAATAGATTGACCCTGTGTAATTGAACATGGATGCTGGTTAATTCCAACAGCGTGGTTGGTAGTCAGGATGAAACCCTGGACCGAAACTCTATTTCAAGTGGTCTGGTTTTAACTGTTACATAAAATTTCCTGCTTCACTTTGTGATTATTTTCAACTAAGAGAGTGGAATCTGCAGTTCAAGAAAGCTACAAATGTATCTGCTTAGGAGACTCAAGATACAACTAGTAATTCAAGAGATTTTCTAAAATCTGTCAGTTCACAATCTTTTGTAATTTTTGCTTTCACTTTTAAAAATGAAAAACAGGTGCCAAAGAAAAACGTGTTCAATTTTATGCCACTGCTGTCCTAGTGCCAAAGGGAGGAATCTGGAGCAGGAAGGGAGAACCAAATATGCTGCAGAAATATTCAGGAATAAATTAAGTTTTCCTTTTAAAATCCTAATACTTCGAGTTATGCTTCAGTTTGAATAACACAATAGACAATCACTATGCAGTGTTGTAACAAAACAATAACATTTTAACAACAACAATCTTTAGAGGGCAAAAAACGAATCTGGAGAAAACATTTGGAAAGTCAATTGCATGTTGTCCTTTCTGCAAGGCAGAAACTAGTTCAGAGTTTTTACCTTTATTGTTACAAGTAACACCCATCATTATCAGAGCCCAAAGGGATCAGAGAGAACATGTTTCAATGTGTTTACTTTGACAGAACTTTGTGAATAATCAGTTCCCCCTGTTGATGGTGTGGGTTCCACACAGCAACAGGGGAATGAAAAACATTTTAAAAGTGTGAAAATGTTAATATATAACCACAGTGGGGGCAGTGCCTTGAAACTGTTTTTGACCCTTTTCTTTCTTTAGAATTGGCTAGATTTCAAGTTGATAGTGTCCATTTAAACTTTCTGCTCCAGGGGAATTAAAGACATTTTGCTGATGTGGTATGTGATTGTAAATATGAGCTGACTATATGGGTAGAATTTATTGACTTCTTAGCTGGGTAGAGTTATGCATGTATATCAGTATTTGCCAGGTCGGGGTCTACCTGATGCATTTGTGCTATGTACTAGGCAGAGTGGGACTACAATTATGAATAATAAGGGATAAGCCTGAAGACCTGCTTCTTCACCACAACATAAATAATTTTGTTTAGAAGCAGGGCTTGATCCTGCTAACAAGGACTACTGGATGTGATACTGCTAGGCTTATTTCAGAGTAGCAGCTAGGCTTAGAGCTTGATGTCATGAGCAGTCCCATTAGAGTCAATGGGTCTGCTCGCAATATAGCAAGTAAGTATTTGCGAGTTCAGGCCTTAGGTTAACAATGCCAGGAGGTGGAAGCAGCTCACCAGCCAGTTCTTAGGAGCCTTTTAAGATTGTTTTTAAAAGTCTAACTTACTTCTGGCTCAATCCTCTGAGGGGCTGCTGAGCAGGAAACATTCAACAGTACCTTGCAGGACTGGGCTCAAACCTCTATGGTCTTAGCTTTGAGTTACTAGCTGGCAATTATTGTCTTTAATTTTTAAGAAGAGGATACAAAGGCAAATTCAAAATATAATCTGTCTTCCATTATTTGGTATAACAGGATACACCCAATGGCAGTGCTGTGCAAACACCACCCAAGACTGCAGAGAAAAATACATCAACAGCTATTTCAAAACAAAAGGAACAATGCCTTGTGCCATGTGATATTCAAGCTAAAATGTTACGCGGAGAAAAACATTATATGTGCAGTATGTATTCATTAAGAAAAGCCTTTGGGTCAACAACAAACTCACCTATGCTCTATGTACCTATAACAAACTTTAGTTACTTTGATTCTTCCCAAGCACATGGGCCAGCACCACACCTAGCGACTCAGTTTGGGCACCATGCAAAGGATTTACTGATGGGCATAAAAGGGCTGGGACAGTGGTTATCCTTTGTGCAGATACCCAGGTGGAAGAGGATTCCTTGTGCTCTCTCCCCTGCCTCGTCAAACCCCGCAGAGCCTGCTGCAATCTGCCACAGAATATTCTAACAGGTCTCTTATCTTTTCTCTGCCTCTTTTAACATGCATTATTCATCTTCTGTCTGTCTTACATTTAGGTCTATTGGCTTGTGAGCAAAGCCCAGAAGGATGAGTGTTGATAGATGAGCAAAAGATTTGAAGCTATGGTGACAAAAAACCTTAGATATCTATCTGTCTTTTACTTGCATTTGTACTTTTAAGGTATCATTCACATTGTTACCTAAGAATGCTGTAAGAGGCTGAGATTCATCCTTGTGCAGAGAGCCTTTCTGTGGGGACAGATCTTCCACAGAGTCAGCACAACTCCACTGAAGTCAATGGGGCTATACCAATTCATGTCACCTGAGGGCCTAGTCCAGAGCTAATGCACCACTTAGGTCTCACTTAAGCACTCTAAAATAAGACATCTTCAGTGTTCACTTAAACTTCATAAAATAAGCATGAAGTTTATACAGCTTAAAATGGCTCTACAGTTTTAATATTATAGTGGGTGACAATACCTCTTTTTTAGGAAATTTGCAGAACTCTCTTGTTGAATATGCAAGAAGTACAAAAAAACTGGTAAGAAATATGATGGATGACCAACAATCTTCTTTGGATTATCTTTCTAATCAGGTACTAATTTTTATTTATAATATGAAAATTTCTTTTCACTTAGGTCACACATTAATAGTTATTGGGTTACTGTGGTAAATGTAAGTATTTATGGCATGTAAAACGCTGCCATTCTTCTTTGTTAGTGTGTAACAATCATTGTGCACTCACTTTGCACACATATAAGGCTCCAAACCAAGTCCCATTGAAGTCCTTTGAAAAATTTCTCTTAAGTGGCAGTTGGATCAAGTCCTAAATGATTGCTCAAATACAAGGCAGTGGAAAATCAGGCACTCAGCATGGCCTATGGATATGTAAAGTGTGCATCACCCTGCATCATAGAAATGAACTACAGACATCTGTATAAGGGAAGGAGCAAGTCATAAGAATTCAAATCTCAGTGCTCCAGTCTGAGTGTATTTAAACTCTTGTTTACTTCTAAACTTACAGGTGAGTGAACTTATGAACAGGGTCCTTCTTTTGAATGCAGAAGTTTTGAGAAAACATTTGGATCCACTTCCTTACAAAGCAGTTCAGTCTCATGGTAAGGACTTTTCTTGCAAACCTTTACATCTTTTCTCTTTATCTTTTTAAGTGTCTTGATAAGGAAATGAGAAAAGCAAAGTCAAGAAGATATGGGATTTATAATAGCTACTCAGAAGTGATTTGTACTGCATAAGCTTTGGAAAACTTATGAACTGTTTTAAAATCTTAATTTTGCAAAAGTACTTTGGATTCTTTTTAAAGAAAATTTATGCCAGATGGATAATATTTGTAGAAAATATCAGGTTTGCTGTCACACAGGTGCTGTGTCCCTTCTGAACTGGGGATGCAGGGTTGTTCAGCACCTTGCAAAATCCTGCTAGTTATGGTTAGAAAGATCAACTGTACGAAATGCTTTTTTGTGTGGAAACTTCCTTTTTGTCTATTCTCTGCCTATTTCTGACCTTACTACATTCCAGAGAATACACATTTTCAAAATAAATCTCTGATAAAAGATAACTTTATATTTTACTTGACAACGAAATTTAATTTGAGATCATTCATACATTTATAGCTGAGTGCCTTCCTTTTGTCACAATCTGTATTTGTTATTACAATGTTTAACCTAAATTATATTGAATAATTTGTTCTCTAGGACTGGATTGCACCGATATTAAAGATACCATAGGTTCAGTTGCAAAAACTCCCAGCGGTCTGTACATAATCCATCCAGAAGGATCAAATTACCCCTATGAGGTAATAAAATTATCTCACATATTGGGCATACTTTACTGGAAAATATGTATTTAGAATATGTTGAATAATTTTAAAGTATTTTCCTTGGATATTTCTCATTGTGTGAATAAGAATTATATTAAGAGCCATCTAAGTGGCTCTGCCATAATTACAATTTTGAAATCTTTCCCAGTTCCTATAAAGAAATATAATATCTGATACAAGACCATATTCTGTCTTTTAATATACAATGAAAACCACCTGGAAGAAGACTTTAGGTACTTTATATGGCCCCATCAGCATAATAGCCGAGTGCTTCATAACACGCCTTGTATGCAATGTAGTTGTAGCTGTGTCAGTCCCAGGATATTAGAGAAACAAGGTGGATGAGGTAATATATTTAATTGAACCAACTTCTGTGGGTGAGAGAGACAAGCTTTTGAGTTTACACAGCGCTCTCTCACCAACAGAAGTTGGTCCAATAAAAGATATTACCTCACTGACTTTGTCGCCCTCATAACACACCTGTGAGGTGGGGGAAGTGCAATCCTCCCTATTTTACAGGTGGGGAACTGAGGCACAGAGATGCTAAGTGACTTGCCTAAGGTCTCTCAGAAATCTATGGTAGAGCAGAACCTGATCTTGAACATTCTAGGCTAGTGCCATCAACCAATGAATCATCCTTCTTCTCTATAAAACTCCATAGCATTCAGTGAGTGGAAAAGCCATTGCTTTTTTGCTCTCCTCTTATGAGTTTGAATAAAAGGGCCATGGAGCATGACTAGACAATGGCACACACCTGCACAAAGACTAAGGAACTGAAAGAAATTCTATCCTCACACCCATAGATGTTAGGGCATTTTCTTGTAATCTTTATTCCCTCTATTAGTTTCTCAAAACTGACAGAGATGCTCTCTTGCAACATGGACACTGGGTTCCTCACTGTGGCTACATAATCCTTTCTTATCTAAGGGCAGGGTACAGGAGTAGAAAAAGAGCTAATGCTGCATTAAGCTATGTGGCCTTTTGCTAGAAAATTTAGGGCTTCTTTCCTTGGGAGCATATAGGGCTGTGGTTTCCTAGCTGCACTGTCCTTTCCCAGCAGCAATGTGAATTTTAAAACCTCATCAGTGCCTTGAAGCCTATGTATGGTTGGGTATGCAACGCAAACAGCTGTCCCAATCCACATGTTTCCACACTTTTGTTCTCCTCTGTGTCAGTGAGAGAGGTAGTGGGAGAGGATAATGATCTTAGTTCTGATTCTGACCACAAAGTCCAGGTAAAATTGGAACTTGCAGAACCCAAACGACAGACTAAATTCTTATTTTTTTAAAAAGTATTCAATGTCCAATGTTTTTCTTTTGTTTCTGCTTCTGGGTGCTCTGTTTGCAGAAGTCCATATGTGTTTGCTGCGATTTGGCATTGCATCTACAGGCCTTTCCACTTTAATTTTGCATATACATGCCTGGGATAGTCAGTTATTGGAAGAATGGAAGGCAAAACAAATACTACAGTATAATACTTAATTATAGATATTTCTCTGTTGTAACAAAACAGGGATGGGGGAAGCAGGTAGAAACATCCCATCCATCCCTAGCCAATTGGTACCTGTGATGGGGAATATAAACCGCACACTGGGATGGAAGGGGTTGAAAGACAACACTTGGTCCAGCTACCCCTGCCCCTCCAACCTTGCAGAGCATACTCCAACTGGAGACAGGGTTGAAAAGGGAACAACCCAGCTCAGAAGGCTGGAGAGGAGTACAGACCTACGCTGCAGGCTCATGCCAAAAGGGGCTAGAGATGCCCTGAAGTACCAGGACTGTATGAGCCTGGTTGGGGCTGACAGTTCGGTTTTCTTT
Source organism: Lepidochelys olivacea (assembly GCF_965140295.1). NCBI lineage: Eukaryota > Metazoa > Chordata > Testudines > Cheloniidae > Lepidochelys > Lepidochelys olivacea. The sequence continues at coordinate 34,100,673 of NC_140411.1, read as the reverse complement.
TTCTTTTTCCTTATCTGGGACCAGAAATGGAGGGAGAAATGGTAGGAAGCAGCCCAGGAAGGATAACTCAAAAAGTCCCCCCCCCCACCTCCAGGGGTCAATGCTACTGACCCTCCTACAGCCCTGGGTTGGATTTGGTGCAGTGGGTGGGCTGGCATCCCCTACCACTACCCCATGACTGAGTGGATGCTAACCACTAGGCCACCCAGCCCATTGAGGACCTTACTGTTGTATCCCACAAAATAGTCAGAAAACTCAGAGCCCAAACCCATAGTCCTGTGCAGACAAAACTGTCATATATGGTGAAATCTAATGAAAGGGCTAAAGGAGGACCTTGAGAGCCCTCAAAAGTAGCAGAACTGTGGTTCTTCTGGGCAGGGGAGGCCAAGCTGCAGAGGCTACACAGCGTATCTGGGTTCCACCTGATACTGAAGAACTCTGTGCTTCAGTAGTTCTCTCACCACAATGTAGGGGATAGGGCTTAGGACCACAAAAAAAAAAAATCTATCCAGAATCACCAGCCAATTCTACCCATGGAAGTGGACTGCAGAGGCCACAGATGCTACTAAAGTAGAGGTAGTGTCCACAGAGCAGTTGCATTAATGCTCCATAGATTCTTGCAAGGAGGATTCTTTCTGTCCCAATTCCAGGCAGATCCACTGCACAAAACTCATGTATTTCAGGTTTCAGAGTAACAGCCGTGTTAGTCTGTATTCGCAAAAAGAAAAGGAGTACTTGTGGCACCTTAGAGACTAACCAATTTATTTGAGCATGAGCTTTCCTGAGCTGTAGCTCACGAAATAAATTGGTTAGTCTCTAAGGTGCCACAAGTACTCCTTTTCTTCATGTATTTCAGGCTTTCTTCGGGAGTCAGGATTTGGCTCTGAAGTAGAGGGTTCCAGCTGAGAAAACTATTCATGCCTTTTCCAAAATCAGGTGTTTACTGGAGGAGATATAACTATTATCTCTCAGTGAGAAAAGAGATTGCTCAGTCCATTTGCTGTAACTTTTGGCTTCAAGTGGTTAAATTATTACCTGTTTCAGAGCATAGTGCAAACCCTTCTGAAATGAAAAAGTTCTTTTCACTTCAAAAGCATTTTTGACACTTTTCTACATTTGGCACTTACTGCCAATGTCTGAAGATATGGGAGATATCAAGTAAGTGGGGAGATTCCTTAAAATACTGACAGAGTCAGGAGACAAAGGGAAAAATAGTCATAAATTAATTATAACCATGAAGGAACAATAAATAATGAGAACAAAACCTTCACTTACAGAAAGGTATCTCATTTCATGTTTAATAGATGCCACACAGATCTGAATGCAGATCATGCTGACAGGATCTCCCTGAGAATGTCCAAAAGTATGGGTATGTATTTTATTAAAGAATGATATTAAAGGGAAGGATTCTCTGCTCCTTGAAGTCTTTAAACCACGATTGAGGACTTCAGTAGCTCAGACATAGATGAGAGGTTTTTCGCAGGAGTGGGTGGGTGAAATTCTGTGGTCTGCATTGTGCAGGAGGTCAGACTAGATGATGATAATGGTCCCTTCTGACCTTAGTATCTATGAATCTATTAAAAGAGTTTAATGTAAAACCGCCTATGGGATAAGGCATAAAAAGAGCAAAAGACAAACATGTGTTTGTAATTAAAGCTTAAAATATAGAAGAACAAAAGACTCAAGAAATTAAGATATAAACCTGTAGACAAAATAACTAATAATTCATTTCTAAGGCTTGACTCATAGTCAAGAGCTGTGGAAGGCTTGTAAAACATAACTAAATGAAAAAATTACAAAAAAGACAGTATGTCCCAGTAAAAAAAATACCAAAGCCAGCATGACAGTATTAATTTCAGTAACCAGTTATCCAACAACAATAAACAAAAAGCCCCTCAAACAATCAGGAACGAAAATAGAAAACAAAATATCTTTAGTCTTCTCACAGTTTTGGGGTGACTGTACTTTGTCTCCCTCCTGTGGTCTGCTCTAGGAATGCCATTAAGCTCTCAGGCCATCACCTCTCTATGGGTAGAGAACTGTATCCTTCTCTCTTCAGATTGGGGTTTTTAGGCTGCCTCTGTAGTTCATTGTGATTCTCCCAGCAAGCAGGTCTGACTTGCTCTAGCCCCTGCATTGTGCTTTCTTTCCAAGGGTTAGGGCCAGCTCAAAGCATCCAGGAAGTTGACTTACTCAGCTACTTGAGGATTCAGAAATCCCCAGGTTGTGTAGAGTCAGCATAATGAGCTCTATCCCCCTCCTGGCTCCCACATAGGGGACATTTCCAGAGGAAAGAGGGCCTGGATAGAGCGCTGCAGTGTTCCTACAGTCCCTGGTTGCAGGAAAACCCAGTTGGGGCCATAAGAGCTGGGTGCAGCAGAGTGCAGCCCTGAGGCTGCTGTAATTTGTCCAAACTGGCTCCCATCCAGACTCAGGCTCAGGCTCAGGCTCTGGGAGTGGCAAAGGTGGCCAACGTTACAGCTCCTCTCCTTTGCTTTGCTGGATGCTGCTGTGGCACAGCTAAGGATCTGGCTCATAAACTTTCTGCTGCTTTCACTCAGCAGAAAATGGAGACAATTTACTAAACTCGCTCCAGGATTCTTTCCTTTACTTATCTTCTTATCAGTTATTGAGCAACAACAGTGTAGTCAGTACTTACCCTTGTTGTAATGAGTACACCCACTGACTTATGTCTCTGAGACGTTCAGTTCCATTAGTGTTAGTAACATTGGGAGTCTTGAAATATGTAAGTCACTGTCTGCAGCCATCATTTTAAGCCCTGTGAACAAGTTTAGGTGATGTGGTATCCAAAATGGTGTACACTATTCTGCACTAGGGCTCCTAATGTTGATAACACCTGTGCAGCTGAACTAGCATTGGCTATGGTGGGAAATATTTGAAAAATGTCTTTAGTGTACAAAAGCCCTGACAATGGGTGAGTGTGCCAATATTGTCAGGGTATATTGGGGTTCAAAAGGTTTTGAATGGCAGGAGAAAGTGAAGCACAGGCAGGTGGGAGGGATAGCTCGTTGGTTTGAGCATTGGCCTCCTAAATCCATGGTTGTGAGTTCAATCCTTGAGAGGGCCATTTAGGGATCTGGGGCAAAAATTGGGGATTGGTCCTCCTTTGAGCAGGGGATTGGACTACATGTCCTCCTGAGGTCCCTTCCAACCCTGGTATTCTATGTGATATTCCCTACTGGGGAATGTGATCTCACATGCATTGGCTCTAGTTCTAACACACCCGAAAACATAAATTTTACTAAGGTCCCAATACAGCAAAAAACTTTAAGCATGTGAGTAGTCCCATGGCATTCAATGGGACTACACACTTGCCTATGTTAAGCATGTACTTAAGTGCTTGATTGGATCAGGTTCTATTTTATGCAGAGTTTTCCATCCCACTAGGGTGAATTAGTGTGATTCTGATGTCTCTGAAAAGAAGCTCTTTCTTTACTTCCTATATCTGGTGAGTCCTTCAGTTAGGAGCCTGTGTTTCCCATGCATAACAAACAATGCTGGAAAGGAAAAAAAAATTCAGATAAGAAGTTGTTTGGAAAACTAAATTAAGAGGACCAGTAGGAAGCAAAGGAGAAAAATGCACAAAATGGTGATGAAATATTTGTTGCCTTTAATGTCTTTTTCAAGTTTAACCAAGGTGCCACAAGTCCTCCTTTTCTTTTTGCGAATACAGACTAACACGGCTGTTACTCTGAAACCTTTTTTCAAGTTTGTTCTGCTGAAGTAGAAATGTAATACTGAATATTCTTGCACATATATGTAATTATTACATACCCACGGCAAATATTTCCAATTCAAACGGAGATAAATACAAATGTAGTAGAATGTTTATTGGTGTGTGTGTCTGTGTCTACATACATACTTCCCCCAACACATCTGATAATATATTTATTGATATATATGAAAGGTGGTTTCACTTGTTCAGTAATTCTCTGATCAAGCCTTCCGATCAATTAACAGGCAATATAGAAAATTCTTATAACATTATTGGTTCCAGGCATTTATCTTAGAGTACTTTTGCTGATACATTTTAAAGGGATGTTATTTTGGAAAATTCTGAATGTCCTGCTTTTTAAAAGTTATTTTCCATGTTGCAGCTGCATCAGTAAGTGGTTCATCAGAGGATATTCTCTAGCCATTCATGTTTCTGTTCTAGGTTTTGTGTGATATGGATTTTAAAGGAGGTGGATGGACTGTGATTCAGAAAAGAACCGATGGGGTAATTGACTTCCAAAGAAATTGGTCAGAATACTTGGATGGATTTGGAGATCTTTCAGGTACTAATTTAATATGTTAAAGAGATAAATGTTCTACATTTTCCAGATTCTAAATATATTTTCTTATTGTAAGAAAAAAAGGGCTTTGGACCCAATCATGATGTCCTAATGCTGATGACACTCTTGTGATGACCCCGCCTGGGATGCAACCTAGAACTGGGGTACCACTGAGTCCTCTGTCTCACCAGCATGGGTGCCCTCTCACCCTGTGCTACTGGACAAGCTGCAGACCACTCCAAGTTCTGCACTCTCACAAACCTTTACACAGGCAGGGCCCCACCCAGCTGCAGTTACATGAAGGCTTCTCCTCAGCTCCACAGCCTGGGACTCCAGAGCTGTACTGTCTTGCCCTGGTTGAAAGCCTGACCAGTATAAATTTATTACCCAGTCTGACCCCCCACCGCCCCCGAATGTGGAGAGGAATGTGTAAAAGCCTTTGTTAACTGAGCTGAGGTTTTTCCTCAAGCACTTCACTCAAACCACACTGTTTTTATGTAAAATATAAATAGATTTTAAGTGATTATAAGTGATAGGTGTACAGATCAAAGAAGATCACCTAGGAAACAAACAAAAACACAATCCAAATTCTCTGAACTGGATAGGATTTGAATCAAGCAGTGTCTCACTCACCCTGTTAGATAGTACAAACAACCCACCAAGCTTCCATACAGAGGCAGGCTTAGGGCCCCCCTTCCCCAGTTCAGTCTTTGTTCCTGAGGCCTTTTCAGGTGCTGTGTTGTAAGAGGAGTGAAGCCAATTCCTGATGTCACTTCCCCCTTTTATATAGTCTTCCAACTTACTGGAAAGATCCTTTGCTGTGACATATGTCACACAGTCTCCCTTGAGTATGTGCTATCTCTGAAAGTTTGCATTGTACGCCAGTGGTGTATTTAGAGTTAGTGAGGCCCTGTGCGCAGCTTCGTTTTCGCCCCTCCCCCTGGGACCCAGCCAAGAAAAAGAACATTCTCTCTTATCTCCCCCTGTTTTTCATTCTTTTTTCCTTCACTTTCCTGCTATATTATAAGTAATAGGAAGTAAATGAAAATAAAGTGAGGTACCTTGATTGTTTTTGTAGTCTAACCTTTTTTTTCCACAGACCACTTGAAAATTGCTGAGGGTCTCAGCGGACCGCTTAATGATCTTCCCAAATGTTGTTTGTACCGTTAGCTAACTATTGTCAAGTGCTTCGGATAAGAGTGCTTTATAAAAAAAAAAAAACCTAACTTTTCCTCACTCCACCTGAATGGAGTTCTTGGACCACAGTTTGAGAACTTCTGGTCTATATGAAAACTTTAATTTGCATTATGCTAATGTGAAAAATGTGTAAAAATAAAAAGTATAGATGATACATGAATGGAAAAATAAAAGTTAAACTTCCTCTGAAGAAACTTATTAAATTTGAAAAAAACAATTATTTGAATAGCTTTTTCTCTACACTTTCTTTACAAAATCATCAATTAAGTCATTGTAAGTAATATTTTGTAAAGATGCATTTTCAATTGTCAATATTGCCAAACTTGTCAAATGTTCCTGACTCATCATATTTCGCAAATAATTTTTAATTCGTTTCAATACAGAAAAAGAATGTTCACTAGAAGCATTTGTGACCAGTATTGTTAAAAATATTTTCAGAATGGTTTCTATATTTGGAAAGGTTGCCTGCAAACCGTCACGTTCAAGTCTATACAAATCAGCTGGTGATCTCAAAGCACAGACCTCATCATTTTCGATAAAGTGAAACATTTCATTCATTTTATCTTCAGAAAGATTTGTGTCTATGTCCTCTGGGTAGAATTCATTTAATTTTTTACTGTAGTTGCTTTTAGCATTTTCATCCATACTTCTGTCAAAAAACATGCAAAATAAAACAGTTTTTTATTTCATTTTTCATTAAATTTGCAATGATTTCCAAAACAGTTGTCTCTAGACATTCAGAAGTGTGGGATTTTAGCGGGACAAAACAAAGAAATTGCTCTACAACTTTTCGATAAAGTGAAACATTTCATTCATTTTATCTTCAGAAAGATTTGTGTCTATGTCCTCTGGGTAGAATTCATTTAATTTTTTACTGTAGTGGCTTTTAGCATTTTCATCCATACTTCTGTCAAAAAACATGCAAAATAAAACAGTTTTTTTAAGAGATTCATCTCTACTCTGCAATTGCACTATTATTGTGTCCCAAATAACATTGACGTCTCAACGATGATCTTCTCTTTCCCTTTTAAATTGATTTATTTATCTCTAGTTTCATCAAAAAATAACTTCCTGGGGTTTTTTTTACGCTTCTCGTCAGATATATTAGAGGAACCTATATTTTCTGTTCTGCTTCCACCAAGCTATAGTCATTTCAAACTACTATGACAAAACTTTTAACTGAGGCTAACAATTGTGCAGCATTCATTCAATCAATTTGTATCAACCTTTTGCAGCAATTTGCTGACGGCATTAATTTTTTGAAGTAAACGGTTCCACAAAAGACTAAAAACAGCAATATCATACTTTTCAAACTTTTCTGCTAAGGATTTTGCTTCAGTTTTCATAGGTGGTTTTTCAGAATTTGGTGTGACTATGTCTAATAAGGTTTTCTTTATATCATCATAGCTCATTTTCAAAGCCAAAACAGCATCTGCATGAGCAGACCACCTGGTGTTACAAATTCTTTTGACTGTCAAATATTTCCATTTGCCTGCTCCAAGCATGATTGTAGCATACTCCACCGATGTGTGGCAACCAAAAAAAAGGCATACACATTATGAACAAAGTCAAAAAAATGTGTAATTCCCTCACAAGATTTGGCTGCAGCATTGCAGATTAAATTTAAGGAATGGCTGGAACATGGTATGAATAAAGCAGATGGGCTTTCATGGTTCAGTCTTGCCTGTAGACCTGAATATTTTCCTGCCATATTTGCGGCATTATCAAAGCTCTGCCCACGACAGTGTTTGATGTCCAAACCTAAATTTGCAATGATTTCCAAAACAGTTGTCTCTAGACATTCAGAAGTGTGGGATTTTAGCGGGACAAAACAAAGAAATCGCTCTACAACTTCACCATTGCCGGTCACATATCTTAAAATTAATGTTAATTGGTTTACATGACTCACATCTGGTGTTGAATCAACTATTATGGAATAGTACTTGGCATCCTTTACCTCATCAGTGAATTGGTTTCTGAGCCGCTCTGCCATTATAGTGATGAATTCATCGTAGGTTTGGTGCATTAAAAAGTTGGTCTTCCCTGAGCCACAATACTGATAATTTTTCAAATGTTCTTTGAGAAAATCATCAAATTCACTAAGATATTCAAGACAGGGTAAAAAATTACCTTTTTGATTTGACAGTGATGACTCAGTCCCAAAGATGACAGGAGTTTGATTGTGGCAACAACACGTCTCAGCACTTTCCTCCAATAAGCACACTCCTTTTCAAACTGAGCCGACAACACAGAATCAATTCTTCCAGATAATTTACACCTTTGAACGAACTTACACATAGCATTAATATGAGCTTTGGGAGTTTCATGATCAGCAATATGTCTTGCAATGTTTCTCCAATTAGAGTGCCTGTTGACGAATGTTTGCTTTCCTTTACTAGGGTTAGGGAATAATTTGCAAACATAACAGGAGACTGCCTTACTGGTTTCCGAAAAAAACAACCAATTTCTCATTTCTGTCATCCCATTTTTCTTCATCCTCAGAAAATGGGACTCATGAAGACCTCTAAATTGTTTTTGTCCTCCAACCTCATACTCTTTTCTCAAATTTTCCATATTACCTACATTTTTTGGTTTATTTTCTAAGAAATATTCTGTCATATCCAATGAAACAGATTTTAGCCAAAATGCAATGTCTTCAGGGAAGGTTTCTTCCCTTACTTTGACAAAATTACCAATATTTTGTGGTTCCATTGTCACTTCAGAGTCCACTTGTTCAACTTTTGCAGTCGTCGTGGTATCCCCATAACTTGGCAAGTGATCAGATAATTCAGATGTTTCCTCGCCCATACTTTTTGATGAATGTCCACTATTCAATACTTCAAGCTTTTTAAAATAAAATGACAAACTGTCTTTTTGCTTAGGTTTGTCTTCTTGCCTTGCCTTCATTTTTTTTGCATTTTTGACTGCCAGACTCATAGTGTCACTTCATTATTGCTAAAAAAAACTGACCTTGATTTTAGGCAGATTAAAAATGTCCGAAAGATCCAGGGCATAGCCACAGGTGGTCCTGTGTGGGCCGTGGACCACCCAATTACGTTTAACGCCAGTAGCACTGGAACATTTTTAATAGCAGGGGTGCTGAAAGCCAGACCCCTGTCCGCCCCAGGCACGGGTCCAGATCTGGGTATGGGCCATGGGGCGGCAGCAAAGCCCTTTAGAGCCTTGGGTGTGGGGCGGCAGCCGGAACCCTGGGCGCCCCGGACACAGTGCATGAGCAGAGCCACCATGGGGCTGGAGAAGGTGACACCAAGATCTTCATGGCTGAGGACAGCTTCGGACACCCCGGCAGTCCTGCGCTGGCCAGCCTGGAGAAGCAGGCAGAGACCCGCGTAGGCTGAACAGCCACCTGAAGGCGAGGGGCGGGGGCACAGTTCCATCGGCAGCCACCTGAGCACCCCACTGTCTCCGCACGCTGATCTCTGTTCGCCTCCCTTGGCAGCTGGGTCTTGCAAAGTAGGCGGCTGCCTATACCCCTTAGCCATCGTGGCCGCGCTGCAGCCCCAGTGGCCAGGCTTGGGCACCTCCCTGTCTCCCCAAGTGCCCGGGTGGTTCTGTGCCCTTAACAATATGTTTTATCTTAAGTGGTGTGGGGCGGCAGCTGGGACCCCGGGCGCAGGGTGGCAGCAGAGCCCTGCATAAAATGTGGGGGTGCTGCAGCACCCCTGTTGTTGGGGGCCCCGTGCCATGGCATGGTATTTTTTGGGGTAAATCCTTTCCTGTTATACACAGTTCTTGAGGTAATCCTTGTGAGTGTTTGTATTCTCCTCAGTGAGACAGCCATTTTGTTTGGCCTTTATATTGTTGTATCTGAAAGGCTGCTTGTGAGTGTTCCCAACCTCAACATGTTTCAGTGACACATACATAGCGAAACTTCATAGCTTCATATACAGTGAGAGCACATACAACTTAACAGGATATTAATGTTCAACAGATTAAGACTTCTAAAATGATATCTCACAAGGCCTACTTTGTACAAAATATATCACAATTATGTATTAATATGGTGAATTTGGGGTGCCGAGTGTCTCTTTGGGGCACACACTGTCACAACTCCCACTGAATTCCATGGGATTTTTAGCTGCAAAAGGGCTGGAGGATCAAATGTATTCCCCCCCAATTCATTTCATACTTAAAAAGGCTCTACTGTTTTTGCTCATACACCGGTTTTTTTCTCCTGAAGCAGAGCTGAGGCCCTGTAAAATTTCATCCCAATAGCAGCAAGTTTCTGAAAGTTGTGAGCAAATGAAAAGATCAGAAAATGGAAGATCGCTAAGGACAGATCCTCCTTCAGAGGAGTACCAGGTCTTGTTAAAGGCAGGAAAGCTCTCAATTTTTCAGCTTCAGAAACCATCACAACCCATGCTGGCCAAGCTTTCATGGTTTGAAGCTCATAAATGCATCAAACCTCAAACACGTTCTCATCAAGATGGTTTGAGATTTGATGCTGCTCTAACATTTAGCAACGTTACTGTTAAGGTTGACACTGGATTATGTGTGGCCAAGCAGACAATCCACCCGATTTTTTGTACACCTGCAATGTATACTGAGGACAGTTCTTGCTTCTATATATATATGTGTCACTGAGGCTATGTCTACACTATTGGCTAAATGGGCACCGCTGCGATTGATGGAGCAGTGTTGATTTAGCGGGTCTGGTGAAGACACACTAAGTTGATAGGAGAGCGCTCTCCTGTCAATGTCTGTACTCCACCTCCCCGAGAGGCGGAAGCTATGTCGATGGGAGTGCATCTGAACTAGCGTAAATTAGGTCAACTAACTGCGTTAGTGTAGACCAGCCCTAAGTAAGGACGTGTGTGCAGGAGAATCCAGTTCATGGATTTTCATGATGAACTAGAGAACCTTCTTCTCCTTCCTAAGCCTTTTAAGTAAGTATGTTCCTTTCAACCAGCACAATATTCATTACTTTTGGTCCAGGAAGGGAAATAGAGTAGGGAAAATGGAAGAGATAATTTTGCTTCTATAGATATTTTTTACAAAGTTTATTTGATTTGTATTTTCTTTATTTCACAGGGGACTTTTGGCTTGGACTGAGGAAAGTGTTTCTTATATTAAATCAGAAAACAACAAGCTTTATGCTTTATGTGGGTTTAGAATCTGAAGATGACACATATGCCTATGCATCTTATGACAACTTTTGGCTAGAGGATGAAGCATGTTCCTTTAAAATCCATTTAGGCCGTTATTCAGGAACTGCTGGTAAGATCACACTCCTAAGTATTAAAATAAGTCTGTCTAAAAAAGGTGGAGATGATGAAATATTAAGTTAGGATAATATGAAAAATGTCCATTTCTAATTTGTGTTTTTCTATAAAATAAATTTCTGCGCATGATGAATTTTAAAGCTGTGAAAGTGAGTAACTGTTAATGTTATGGTGATTGGTTGGACCAAGGTTTATTTTTTATGTAGGCATAATCCCTCCCATCCCACCCTGTCAAGGTTCCTTCCCCACTCTGAACTCTAGGGTACAGATGTGGGGACCTGCATGAAAACCTCCTAAGCTTATTTTTAGCAGCTTAGGTTAAAACTTCCCCAAGGTACAAACTATTTTACCTTTGTACTTTATCGCTGCCACCAAACGTCTAAGAGATATATAGCTGGGAAAGAGCCCGTTTGGAAACGTCTTTCCCCCCAAAATCCTCCCAAACCCTCCACCCCCTTTCCTGGGGAAGGCTTGATAAAAGTCCCCACCAATTTCCATAGGTGAGCACAGACCCAAACCCTTGGATCTTAAGAACAATGAAAAAGCAATCAGATTCTTAAAAGAAGAATTTTAATAGAAGTAAAAGAATCACCTCTGTAAAATCAGGATGGTAAATACCTTACAGGGTAATTAGAGTCAAAACATAGAGAATCCCTCTAGGCAAAACCTTAAGTTACAAAAAGACACAAACAGGAATCTATATTCCATTCAGCACAGCTTATTTTCTCAGCCATTTAAAGAAAACAGAATCTAACGCATATCTAGCTAGCTTACTTACTAAGTTCTAAGACTCTATTCCTGTTCTGTCCCCAGCAAAAGCATCACACGGACAGTCAGAGAGAGGCTTTGTTTCTCCCTCCTCCCAGCTTTTGAAAGTATCTTGTCTCCTCATTGGTCATTTTGGTCAGGTGCCAGCAAGGTTATCCTAGCTTCTTAACCCTTTACAGGTGAAAGGGTTTTTCCTCTGGCCAGGAGGGATTTTAAAGGTGTTTACCCTTCCCTTTATATTTATGATACACCCCAAGAAGGAATTTGAGTAAATTCAAGTTAAGTGTGAGATATATAATGCAATAAAGGTCTGATTCTTTAGTTGCTCTGGGCTTGAACTAAAGCCTACTGAAGTCAGTGAGAGTCTTTCAGATGTTAGTCACGTTGTTTAATGGACTACTGGAAGATGGTTTGATGCCATGCTGATGAGGGTGAAAAAAGAAACTGAATAGAGCAAATCAAGCCCAGAGTGTGCAGAACTTCCATTGATATCACTGGCAGTTCTGTAAAAGTAGCAGATGAAATCACAACTTAAGTACTTGTATCGAAGAAGAGTTAAGGCAATTCCAAATGGGTAAAGGTATTTCAATTTTCTATTAACAATCCTACAGTACACTTCCTCTTATTTCAGACCTTCCCCCCCCTCACATTTATTAAAATGTATCAGTATTCCTCCAAAACTATACTGATGGTTGCTCACTTCTCTTCACACATTGTCTCTCTTGGTAGCCATCAGTAGACAGTCCTTTGTCTTTTTAACCAGGAAATATTACTACATCAGGTTAAATGTACAGGACTGGTTGTCAAGAACTCCTGTGTTGTAATGAACATAGTTTACAGACTGACTCTCTCTGGGGCCCGAAGCTACTCACAATGGACCAGATTTCAAAAGTGATCTCATATTTTAGATTCCAATTTGAAACAGTCCTCACCTGGAGCTGTGGTTGCTCAGCACCTCTGAAAACCAGGCTTTAGCTGTCTAAAAATGGGCACTCAAAATTAGAGGCCACCATTGAAAATCTGAATCACAACGTCTTTTTTCTGACAGCTTTCAGAGTAGCAGCCATGTTAGTCTGTATTGGCAAAAAGAAAAGGAGAACTCGTGGCACCTCAGAGACTAACAAATTTATTTGAGCATAAGCTTTCGTGAGCTACAGCTCACTTCATCGGATGCATTCAGTGGAAAATACAGTGGGGAGATTTATATGCATAGAGAACATGAAACAATGGGTGTTACCATACACACTGTAACCAGAGTGATCACTTAAGGTGAGCTATTACCAGCAGGAGAGTGCAGGGTGTGTGGAGGGTGACCTTTTGTAGTGATAATCAAGGTGGGCCATTTGTCATTACACAAAGTAAAACTATTTCCCCTTGTTTATTCCCCCCCCCCCACAGTTCCTCAGACGTTCTTGTCAACTGCTGGAAATGGCCCATCTTGATTATCACTACAAAAGGTTTTTTACCCCCTGCTGGTAATAGCTCACCTTAAGTGATCACTCTGGTTACAGTGTGTATGGTAACGCCCATTGTTTCATGTTCTCTATGGATATAAATCTCCCCACTGTATTTTCCACTGAATGCATCCGGTGAAGTGAGCTGTAGCTCACGAAAGCTTATGCTCAAATAAATTTGTTAGTCTCTAAGGTGCCACAAGTACTCCTTTTCTCTTTTTTCCCGTTTCCCCATTTTTTGTTTCTATCTTTCAGGACAGAAAGCTCTAGATTACATGCATGCTAAGTTCTTATTGTTAGAAAGCCACAATCTGTTCTGTCTCTTTTCAACTTCTCCAGCATTTCTCAGTATCCCTCCTGGTTTCAGTTATAACTATTTCTTTCTCTCCCTCTCTCTCCAGCACATAACTCTCCCTCTCCTCCTCTCTCTCTCACACACACAATTGTGGTGTCATGCCACAACACATCACCCTGGATGTTTGAAGAAGCACAGCTTTCTAACAAATGAGGATAAAAAAGGCAATTTATGCATTAATTTAGAGGGCTTTGTTTTTGTACAAAATAATTATCTTAACGTCTATGGCAGTTTCTTTCTGGTCTGTTTCACTCAGGTGATGCATTTCGAGGATACAGAAAGGAAGATAACCAGAATGCAATGCCCTTCAGCACATTTGATGTAGATAATGATGGATGCAACCCAGTATGCTATCTCCAAGAGCAGCCTGTGAAGAGCTGCAGTAATTTCAGTGATAACACTGGCTGGTGGTTCAATCAGTGTGGCCTTGCAAATCTCAATGGTGTTCATCGTTTCACAGGAAAGTTTCTTGCAACAGGGATTCATTGGGATACATGGGCAGAAAATAATAAACCAATCAGAATTAAATCAGTTTCAATGAAAATTAGAAGAACCTATAATCCATATTTCAAATAGCAGCCTATTAGGATAGAATTATAGCTCTTCTAGCAATTATACTGGTTGATATATCAGCATAATCTTAAAGATTCTCACTTGTAGTTAATGCAGTCTTATGAATTATTTTAACTATTTACATGCAGTACTACTTAATCAATTTTATTTCCATTATGAAATTATGCCTGATATTATACTACTGTATGTCAGTATAGCTCAGTGGGTTAGCACCCTCACCTCTGAATGAGAAGGTCCTACGTGTAATATATATCATATGAGCACAAGGCTTTTATCATTCATTAATCTCTATTCAGCTCCCTCTTACGAAATTTCTCAGAACTGGTGGCAGCATTTTAAAACACACGTCTTTGCATTTCACATTTTTTAAAAATAATAAAGTGACAGTAATGCTGACTTTTGAAATTAGTTTCTCTGCATATCTGAGTTACCAAGAAACAATCAGAGAAAAAAAAGTATTATCAGTAAAATGCAGCAAAACACGTTTGTCATTAAGATAATTTAGAAAATTTCTTTTATCTGGCATAAATTTCCAGACTCCTGCAATCCTTATTTAAGCAAGACTCTCATGGACTTCAATAGAAGCCCCATTAGGGTTAACAAATGAGTCCTTAATATGTAAAACAGATTTAGGGCTTTTGAATGGCCTAAATTATGAATTCACTAAAAATGAATGCATGCACGACATGCATGATCACCAACAGAACTTGTAGGAATTTCAAAATGTCTTTGAAATTGTAATTTTTGGAACTATGGACTTGATCCTGCATCTCTCGTTCTATAGAAGTGCCAGTTATATTAAGTAATCTGGATGGTTTGTATTTTTTTCTGTCAGTAAAAATGCAGGCCTATCAATAAAAATATGAATATTGTCAGAGCAATTGTTGTTTCAGAGTCTGGCATCCTTGTTGCACAAAGTATATGTCCCTATTTCATCCATCTTTTGCTTCAGTTTTAGTCAGGAGTAACTGTCATAAGCAATGTTGTAAACCTAAGAAGGGTGTCTATGGGCCACATTCTCCACTATCTTGCACCCTGGGTTATCATTTACATCTGTAAAAAGTAAGTGTAATGTATGGAGGTGGGGGGTGAGAAAACCTGGATTTGTGCTGGAAATGGCCCACCTTGATTATCATGCACATTGTAGGGAGAGTGGTCACTTTGGATGAGCTATTACCAGCAGGATAGTGAGTTTGTGTGTGTGGTTTTTGGGAGGGGGGTGAGGGGGTGAGAGAACCTGGATTTGTGCAGGAAATGGCCCAACTTGATTATCATGCACATTGTGTAAAGAGTTGTCACTTTGGATGGGTTATCACCAGCAGGAGAGTGAATTTGTGTGTGGGGGGTGGAGGGTGAGAAAACCTGGATTTGTGCTGGAAATGGCCCAACCTGATGATCACTTTAGATAAGCTATTACCAGCAGGACAGTGGGGTGGGAGGAGGTATTGTTTCATATTCTCTGTGTGTATATAAAGTCTGCTGCAGTTTCCACGGTATGCATCCGATGAAGTGAGCTGTAGCTCACGAAAGCTCATGCTCAAATAAATTGGTTAGTCTCTAAGGTGCCACAAGTACTCCTTTTCTTTTTGTAAAAACAGTGGTTCTCAAAGCTGGTCCGCCGCTTGTGCAGGAAAAGCCCCTGCTGGGCCGGACCGGTTTGTTTACCTGCCGGGTCTGCAGGTTTTGCCGATCATGGCTCCCACTGGCCGCGGTTCACTGCTCCAGGCCAGTGGGGGCTGCGGGAAGCGGTGTGGGCCGAGGGATGTGCTGGCCGTCTTTCCCGCAGCCCCCATTGGCCTGGAGCAGTGAACCGCGGCCAGTGGGAGTCACAATCAGCCGAACCTGCGGACCCAGCAGGTAAACAAACTGGTCCGGCCCAGCAGGGGCTTTCCCTGCACAAGCAGCGGATCAGCTTTGAGAACCACTGGTGTAAAACATGATCAGTTCATAAAGATCATGTTTTACACTTTCTTTCCACAGATGTAGATAACTACACAGGGGACTAGGCGGAGGGAAATCAGGCCCTATAAGTGTAGAGAGTCACATCTAAACGCCAGTCATCTTCAATAAATTTTTAATCCTAACCTTACAGTGCTATCTTGTCTCTGACAAGACCCTTATTATCTTCTGATCAGCTTAATTGGTGAGCCTATAACCCATATTATCTAAACAATAATATTCATCTCCTAAAATCAGTCAACAGAACAAAACCCTCATAATGCTATATAGCCCCACATGGATATGCCAATGTTCCCCTATGTGCTTTTCCAGTAGCAGCACAGGATGTGAAGGTGTTCCTCAGCACAGAGAGATGCCACCCTCTGCCTCCCTGCTGTTCCATGATGTGTGCACATATGGCATCCCTGATTTTCCATGCCTGCTGGGAACCAGGACCACTGTGCACGTAGGTGGGATCCAGCTACCTATCCAGAGTTTGTAAGCCATACTTGTCCTATGCCAAATCGGGACGTAAACACTTCCCTTTATCCTCACAAACATTATGGAGTGCACAGCAAGTGATAATTATGTCAATGGTTTTGGCCATACTGGCATCCAGATGGGTGTTCAGGCAAGAGCCAATGAGATTTCAGCCCACCCTACATGCACTCCATGGCCATTCTACAGCTACTGAGTTTGTAATTGAAATTCCCTTTTTTCCAGGGTCATTTATATTGGAATATGGTTTGTGAAGGAGTAAACTAACTTTAGAATGAACAACAAAGGGTTAAGAAGCTGTTCTGGGCTCAGGCAGCTCCGTCCTGCCATACCTGCTGGACACAGGCTGGAGGAGGAGCTTTAAAGGGGAGCAGAGCAGCTCACTTGTTGGCAGACCAGGGAAGAGAATAGACCTCCAACCCTCAGCTTCTGAGCAAAAGGTTGACTGAAGGCAGGAGCATTGCAGATGACTGCTTCCCAAAGGCCACACCCATGAGGGGAGGAAGGACCAGATTCTGTTGCCTCCTGGGAAGGAATTATTCCCCTCTATTTCCTATGAACTCAGGTTTTTTGTATTCATTCCCCTTGCATTTTGTTTGTGGACAACACTGTAAGGGGAGAGACTTTAAAGTGACCTGGCTAGAGGGCCAACGAGAAGTTCCCTCAGAAGGTTTACCTAAAAATGAAATGTTCCCAAGGGAACATCCTAATTAGAGTTACTAACGTCATCAAGGATCAGAGGGAGGATGAAACCTTGATCTGGGCTTATGACCAGCTGCCATTGGCTAATGGGTAAGTGATAGACCCACAGCAAGCAGAGCAGCACCTCGGTTTGAATTCCAGGAAAAATTACTGTACTGGCTGGAGAAAGACTGACAGATGGGGAAATTTTGGTCACACCTCCTCATTCCCTGGCCTCATAGGTGCAAAGTCACGTCATTGGCTCATGTTATCCCCTCTGTGGGCCACCTTGTTCATGAGAAGACCCTGGCCGGGGTTCTAGGCCATTTCTAATGGGGTATATGCCATGACCACCAAGGACCGGCACAATAGTCTTTTTGGACCCCCTTGGCATATCACCAGCCCCAGAGTACCTTGTCCAAGGGCTCCTGGTCAGTGGCATCCGAGCCCAGGCTGCCGATAGCCTCAGCCAGCCTCCCTGCACCAAAAGGTGATGAAGGGATTTCGGTTATAGCACCTTCACCAGCACAGACCCCTGCCCCTATGGTGGAACAGGGGATCATTGACCCAGAACAGCAGGTCGAGCAGGAGATCCCCAGACCAACAGGCCCAGGATGACCCGGTTCCCCTGCCTGCATCCTCGTCCTCTTCCCCGGATGAGGAGGTTGCGGGAACTTCGGTCTCAGGACCACCACCCATAGATAGCCATGCCCCCAGGACCTACTCCACAAAGTGGCGTGCAACATGGGCAAGCCGAGAAGGTGGTGGAACAGGAGGACCCAATGGTGGACATTTTGGCCCCAGAAGGTCCATCCCGAGTGGCACTGCCACTCATTTGCACCATTCAAAACAACACCAAAACTGTGTGGCAGACCCCGGCCTCTATCCTGCCAACGGCCAAGGGACGAGAACGCAAATACTTCATTCTCTCCAAGGGTTACGAGTATCTATACTCCCACCCTCAGCCCTGCTCCTCGGTGGTGTCTGCAGTTAATGAACATGATAGGCAGGGGCAGCAGGGACCCAAGCCTAAGTCCAAGGACTCTAAAAAACGTGACCTTTTTGGTAGAAAGGTCTACTCCACGAGGGGCCTATAGCTCAGGATTGCTCATCAGCTGTCAGTCCTGAGCAGATATAATTTTATCTCATGGAACTCCATGCTCAAATTTAAGGAGCTAATACCACTGTAGTCCAGGGACGAGTCTGGGGCCATTGCGGAGGAGGGCAAGATTGCATGTGGGTCTGTGACTAGGGACTCCTGGTGATCACTTCACCTATACTCATCGCCACTCACTCGTCACCACGGGACTTTTATGGATAGAGGTGGGGAAAAAGTTCTTCCTGTGAAAGAAGCCTGCTCATGAGTAGTTTAATGTGGGGGAGCTGTTGCGCACCAACAGCCACACAAATTGTGGTGGAAGAGGCCCCTGTGTCCAGTGGCAAGGAGATCCAAGATGACTGGGGGTGTCTCCTCCATTGCAGCCTTTGTCTGCCTTCTTAGACATTGAGAGGTGATCCTGCTTCATCGGCCTGTTCTGCCATTAAGGTCTTATACTGGGCTGTGTTGTGCTGCGCTGCATTTTGTCTAGTACCCCGCTTTTGAGCTTACTGCCATGGGTGACCCCTCCCAGGAGTACAGGACTCCAGATGGCATTGCTCTTAGGGTCTCAAGTATATACAAGCTTCTCCACCATGTCAAGGTGGCAGCCCAAGGAGAAGTTATCCCTAGTAGACATTCGGCACCTTAGAGACTAACCAATTTATTTGAGCATAAGCTTTCGTGAGCTACAGCTCACTTAGCTCATGAAAGCTTATGCTCAAATAAATTGGTTAGTCTCTAAGGTGCCACAAGTACTCCTTTTCTTTTTGCGAATACAGACTAACACGGCTGTTACTCTG
This sequence comes from Lepidochelys olivacea, assembly GCF_965140295.1. Taxonomy (NCBI): domain Eukaryota; kingdom Metazoa; phylum Chordata; order Testudines; family Cheloniidae; genus Lepidochelys; species Lepidochelys olivacea. Next base: position 34,081,772 of record NC_140411.1, on the reverse strand, counting down.
AAATCTAGTAGACATTGTTTAACATCCTCTTTGGTTATTCATGCACTAGAAAGTACTACCTCACTTTCCTGTGATAAAAAAACATCATCCTGCTTCTTTCCAAATACAGAACAGAAATATGTATTGAACACTTCTCCCTTCTCTGCAATGTTATTAGCAATTTTACCATCTCAATCTATGGGCATATACCATTGCTAGGATTTCTTTTGTTCCTGATGTACTAAAAACTCCATTTTATTGTTTTAGTCATGTCAGCCATGGATTTTTCTCTGTCTTTAGCTTACCTTATTCATTTCCTACACCTCATAACTTGTATTCCTTGCTATGTATTTCCCCTTTTTTCCATTTGCTGTATATATTTTTTTATTTTTAATTGCTGCCTTAACTTTGGCACTGTACCAGGATGCGCTTTTAGCCAAAGTTGTCTCATTCTTGATTGTGATATTGTGGCTTTTTGGCCATCTAATGGACTCTTCTTAAGGGACTCCCAATTTTCATTCTCATTTTTCTGACTAAATATTTTCTCCCAGTCCGTTTTGCTCATAGTCTTCCTCAAATTTGGGAAATTAGCCCATATCAAGCACCAAGGACCAATATTACTGCTTGGGACTGTGAGACATAATGATAGCATAATAGAAATGAGCGATTCTAAATGAGATGCATTCTAAATATTCTTGGCCTGTTTTTCTTGCACTTATCTAAAATGGAGAATTAAGGGGCACAAAACTGATTCCAGTGTTTTGTATTCAATATTTTAAAGGATGGCTAATAACCATACCCAAGTTTTTGGTAGCCAGATATTTAAAGCCAGTGACCAAAAGGCCATCAGCCCACATACTGATTTGTTTCTCCTGAACAGAAAGTAAAATACATTTCTAGACTATGACACATTCAGAGAAAGCAGCTTTAATGTTCCAAGTCAAATGAAGCTTGGTAATGATATTTAATATCTGTTCCAGGAACGACAGTCTAGACTATAAAAATCACCTTTAAAGGACATGTAGTTTGTGCTGCTATGAACAAATGGAATTAAACTGGTAAATCTCCCTTTGGTGAATGCAAAGGTTTTGACCCAATTCGTGCATGGTTCAGTCATAAAAAAATGACAACAGGGATTCCATAGCAACTAGGTAGCTTGAATACATCTGACGTGGCAGTGGAGCATTCATCGTGTGTTAAACATCTGGAAATAACAGTATAATCAAAGGCATTTCATTTTCCACTTAGGAAAGCTTCTAACTGGACAGTAAAATATTTGCAAACTTACTTAGATTACTAGCATTTTTTCTTTGCTGTAAATTGAGACATTATAAAATAATTTTGAATTATCCAATGTATTCCATTAGAGTGAATTTACATTTAAGACTTTATTAATGGCCTATATGTTTATATTATGCTGGATTAAGGATTCATAAAGTAGTGCAATGAAGGTGGGCAAATTATACTGAGACTTTATTATTTTTGCACAATATTGTATAGTACACTTACCTGTAGATTATGAAGTGTTACAAAAGAACTACAGTTGTAAAGATAAATTAACAAATACATTTTGTGATGCAGAATTCTTGATATTTTAAAATTTTTTTATTTGGTTACAATCAATAATTTGCAACAATTATGCAATGTCATTTAATGACAGTCTAATGTAATGTATTATTCATCATTAATTAAATTCATTATTATTAAAGTGGCATGCAGAGATCCTAATCAAAATTGGGGACCCTATTGTGCTGGGTACTGTATAAAGACACGATAAGAGAAAATCCCTGCTCTGAAGAGTTTGTAATCTAAAAAGTATAATGTCAGGGCATAGGGGGCCTGAGGATGCCACTCAGATTGTTTCAGGTGCAGATGAGAAGTTACACTGAGAGAAACTTGACCTGACATTTCTTTTCTCTTGCTCCTCCAGATCCAGATCGTGGCGAACCGGGGAAGTCCCGGATGACTGGAAAAAGGCTAATGTAGTGCCAATCTTTAAAAAAGGGAAGAAGGAGGATCCTGGGAACTACAGGCCAGTCAGAGTCACCTCAGTCCCTGGAAAAATCATGGAGCAGGTCCTCAAAGAATCAATCCTGAAGCACTTGCATGAGAGGAAAGTGATCAGGAACAGCCAGCATGGATTCACCAAGGAAAGGTCATACCTGACTAATCTAATCGCCTTTTATGATGAGATTACTGGTTCTGTGGATAAGGGAAAGCAGTGGATGTATTGTTTCTAGACTTTAGCAAAGCTTTTGACACAGTCTCCCACAGTATTCTTGTCAGCAAGTTAAGGAAGTATGGGCTGGATGAATGCACTATAAGGTGGGTAGAAAGCTGGCTAGATTGTCGGGCTCAACGGGTAGTGATCAATGGCTCCATGTCTAGTTGGCAGCCGGTGTCAAGTGGAGTGCCCCAGGGGTCGGTCCTGGGGCCGGTTTTGTTCAATATCTTCATAAATGATCTGGAGGATGGTGTGGATTGCACTCTCAGCAAATTTGCGGATGATACTAAACTGGGAGGAGTGGTAGATACGCTGGAGGGCAGGGCTAGGATACAGAGGGACCTAGACAAATTGGAGGATTGGGCCAAAAGAAATCTGATGAGGTTCAATAAGGATAAGTGCAGGGTCCTTCACTTAGGATGGAAGAACCCAATGCACAGCTACAGACTAGGGACCGAATGGCTAGGCAGCAGTTCTGCGGAAAAGGACCTAGGGGTGACAGTGGACGAGAAGCTGGATATGAGTCAGCAGTGTGCCCTTGTTGCCAAGAAGGCCAATGGCATTTTGGGATGTATAAGTAGGGGCATAGCGAGCAGATCGAGGGACGTGATCGTCCCCCTCTATTCGACATTGGTGAGGCCTCATCTGGAGTACTGTGTCCAGTTTTGGGCCCCACACTTCAAGAAGGATGTGGATAAATTTGAGAGAGTCCAGCGAAGGGCAACAAAAATGATTAGGGGACTGGAACACATGAGTTATGAGGAGAGGCTGAGGGAGCTGGGATTGTTTAGCCTGCAGAAGAGAAGAATGAGGGGGGATTTGATAGCTGCTTTCAACTACCTGAAAGGGGGTTCCAAAGAGGATGGCTCTAGACTGTTCTCAATGGTAGCAGATGACAGAACGAGGAGTAATGGTCTCAAGTTGCAGTGGGGGAGGTTTAGATTCGATATTAGGAAAAACTTTTTCACTAAGAGGGTGGTGAAACACTGGAATGCGTTACCTAGGGAGGTGGTAGAATCTTCTTCCTTAGAGGTTTTTAAGGTCAGGCTTGACAAAGCCCTGGCTGGGATGATTTAACTGGGAATTGGTCCTGCTTCGAGCAGGGGGTTGGACTAGATGACCTTCTGGGGTCCCTTCCAACCCTGATATTCTATGATTCTATGATTCTATGATCTGTTCCGGTTTGTCTGACAATACATTGACTCAAAAGCCACACACACAGCTAACACTGAGGTGAAAGGGATTTCCCAACTTTGTGATCCTGTCTGCCCTCCATGTTACGGAGGAGGCACAAGATGCAACATGGCTTAATAACACTTGGGGATAATGGTAAAATGGGGGGCTTGGTAGTTAACACATCCTGAACTAATCACTACTCCCAATCTCCCAGCAGAGCAGAAGAGGTGACCAATGGACCTAAAGCCAAGGAGTCTGTTCTTCGTTTCCCTTTGATCCTCTGCAGTGGACGCAAGAATAGATGAAGCTTTGCACCTCACGAAAGTGGAGAGAACTTCAGAAAGGGGCATCTCTACAGATCTCTACATCTCTACAGAATAACAGAGACTTGGTGGGATAACTCACATGACTGGAGTACTGTCATGGATGGTTATAAACTGTTCAGGAAGGACAGGCAGGGCAGAAAAGGTGGGGGAGTAGCACTGTATGTAAGGGAGCAGTATGACTGCTCAGAGCTCCAGTACGATACTGCAGAAAAACCTGAGTGTCTCTGGATTAAGTTTAGAAGTGTGAGCAACAGGACTGATGTAGTGGTGGGAGTCTGCTATAGACCACCGGACCAGGGGGATGTGGTGGATGAGGCTTTCTTCTGGCAGCTCGCGGAAGCTACTAGATCGCATGCCCTGGTTCTCATGGGTGACTTTAAGTTTCCTGATATCTGCTGGGAGAGCAGTACAGCGGTGCATAGACAATCCAGGAAGTTTTTGGAAAGCGTAGGGGACAATTTCCTGGTGCAAGTGCTAGAGGAGCCAACTAGGGGGGGAGCTTTTCTTGACCTGCTGCTCACAAACCGGGAAGAACTAGTAGGGGAAGCAAAAGTGGATGGGAATCTGGGAGGCAGTGACTATGAGTTGGTTGAGTTCAGGATCCTGACACAGGGAAGAAAGGTAAGCAGCAGGATACGGACCCTGGACTTCAGGAAAGCAGACTTCGACTCCCTCAGGGAACGGATGGGTAGGATCCCCTGGGGGACTATCATGAAGGGGAAAGGAGTCCAGGAGAGCTGGCTGTATTTCAAGGAATCCCTGTTGAGGTTACAGGGACAAACCATCCCGATGAGTCGAAAGAATAGTAAGTATGGCAGGTGACCAGCTTGGCTTAACGGTGAAATCCTAGCAGATCTTAAGCATAAAAAAGAAGCTTACAAGAAGTGGAAGGTTGGACATATGACCAGGGAAGAGTATAAAAATATTGCTCGGGCATGTAGGAATGAAATTAGGAGGGCCAAATCGCACCTGGAGCTTCAGCTAGCAAGAGATGTTAAGAGTAACAAGAAGGGTTTCTTCAGGTATGTTGGCAACAAGAAGAAAGCCAAGGAAAGTGTGGGCCCCTTACTGAATGAGGGAGGCAACCTAGTGATGGAGAATGTGGAAAAAGCTAATGTACTCAATGCTTTTTTTGCCTCTGTCTTCACGAACAAGGTCAGCTCCCAGACTGCTGTGCTGGGCATCACAACATGGGGAATAGATGGCCAGCCCTCTGTGGAGAAAGAGGTGGTTAGGGACTATTTAGAAAAACTGGACGTGCACAAGTCCATGGGGCCAGATGAGTTGCATCCGAGAGTGCTAAAGGAACTGGCGGCTGTGATTGCAGAGCCATTGGCCATTATCTTTGAAAACTCGTGGCGAACGGGGGAAGTCCCGGATGACTGGAAAAAAGCTAATGTAGTGCCAATCTTTAAAAAAGGGAAGAAGAAGGATCCTGGGAACTACAGGCCAGTAAGCCTCACTTCAGTCCCCGGAAAAATCATGGAGCAGGTCCTCAAAGAATCAATCCTGAAGCACTTACATGAGAGGAAAGTGATCAGGAACAGTCAGCATGGATTCACCAAGGGAAGGTCATGCCTGACTAATCTAATCGCCTTCTATGATGAGATTACTGGTTCTGTGGATGAAGGGAAAGCAGTGGATGTATTGTATCGTGACTTTAGCAAAGCTTTTGACACAGTCTCCCACAGTATTCTTGTCAGCAAGTTAAGGAAATATGGGCTGGATGAATGCACTATAAGGTGGGTAGAAAGCTGGCTAGATTGTTGGGCTCAACGGGTAGTGATCAATGGCTCCATGTCTAGTTGGCAGCCGGTGTCAAGTGGAGTGCCCCAGGGGTCGGTCCTGGGGCCGGTTTTGTTCAATATCTTCATAAATGATCTGGAGGATGGTGTGGATTGCACTCTCAGCAAATTTGCGGATGATACTAAACTGGGAGGAGTGGTAGATACGCTGGAGGGCAGGGCTAGGATACAGAGGGACCTAGACAAATTGGAGGATTGAGCCAAAAGAAATCTGATGAGGTTCAATAAGGATAAGTGCAGGGTCCTTCACTTAGGATGGAAGAACCCAATGCACAGCTACAGACTAGGGACCGAATGGCTAGGCAGCAGTTCTGCGGAAAAGGACCTAGGGGTGACAGTGGACGAGAAGCTGGATATGAGTCAGCAGTGTGCCCTTGTTGCCAAGAAGGCCAATGGCATTTTGGGATGTATAAGTAGGGGCATAGCGAGCAGATCGAGGGACGTGATCGTCCCCCTCTATTCGACATTGGTGAGGCCTCATCTGGAGTACTGTGTCCAGTTTTGGGCCCCACACTTCAAGAAGGATGTGGATAAATTTGAGAGAGTCCAGCGAAGGGCAACAAAAATGATTAGGGGACTGGAACACATGAGTTATGAGGAGAGGCTGAGGGAGCTGGGATTGTTTAGCCTGCAGAAGAGAAGAATGAGGGGGGATTTGATAGCTGCTTTCAACTACCTGAAAGGGGGTTCCAAAGAGGATGGCTCTAGACTGTTCTCAATGGTAGCAGATGACAGAACGAGGAGTAATGGTCTCAAGTTGCAGTGGGGGAGGTTTAGATTCGATATTAGGAAAAACTTTTTCACTAAGAGGGTGGTGAAACACTGGAATGCGTTACCTAGGGAGGTGGTAGAATCTTCTTCCTTAGAGGTTTTTAAGGTCAGGCTTGACAAAGCCCTGGCTGGGATGATTTAACTGGGAATTGGTCCTGCTTCGAGCAGGGGGTTGGACTAGATGACCTTCTGGGGTCCCTTCCAACCCTGATATTCTATGATTCTATGATTCTATGATCTGTTCCGGTTTGTCTGACAATACATTGACTCAAAAGCCACACACACAGCTAACACTGAGGTGAAAGGGATTTCCCAACTTTGTGATCCTGTCTGCCCTCCATGTTACGGAGGAGGCACAAGATGCAACATGGCTTAATAACACTTGGGGATAATGGTAAAATGGGGGGCTTGGTAGTTAACACATCCTGAACTAATCACTACTCCCAATCTCCCAGCAGAGCAGAAGAGGTGACCAATGGACCTAAAGCCAAGGAGTCTGTTCTTCGTTTCCCTTTGATCCTCTGCAGTGGACGCAAGAATAGATGAAGCTTTGCACCTCACGAAAGTGGAGAGAACTTCAGAAAGGGGCATCTCTACAGATCTCTACATCTCTACAGAATAACAGAGACTTGGTGGGATAACTCACATGACTGGAGTACTGTCATGGATGGTTATAAACTGTTCAGGAAGGACAGGCAGGGCAGAAAAGGTGGGGGAGTAGCACTGTATGTAAGGGAGCAGTATGACTGCTCAGAGCTCCAGTACGATACTGCAGAAAAACCTGAGTGTCTCTGGATTAAGTTTAGAAGTGTGAGCAACAGGACTGATGTAGTGGTGGGAGTCTGCTATAGACCACCGGACCAGGGGGATGTGGTGGATGAGGCTTTCTTCTGGCAGCTCGCGGAAGCTACTAGATCGCATGCCCTGGTTCTCATGGGTGACTTTAAGTTTCCTGATATCTGCTGGGAGAGCAGTACAGCGGTGCATAGACAATCCAGGAAGTTTTTGGAAAGCGTAGGGGACAATTTCCTGGTGCAAGTGCTAGAGGAGCCAACTAGGGGGGGAGCTTTTCTTGACCTGCTGCTCACAAACCGGGAAGAACTAGTAGGGGAAGCAAAAGTGGATGGGAATCTGGGAGGCAGTGACTATGAGTTGGTTGAGTTCAGGATCCTGACACAGGGAAGAAAGGTAAGCAGCAGGATACGGACCCTGGACTTCAGGAAAGCAGACTTCGACTCCCTCAGGGAACGGATGGGTAGGATCCCCTGGGGGACTATCATGAAGGGGAAAGGAGTCCAGGAGAGCTGGCTGTATTTCAAGGAATCCCTGTTGAGGTTACAGGGACAAACCATCCCGATGAGTCGAAAGAATAGTAAGTATGGCAGGTGACCAGCTTGGCTTAACGGTGAAATCCTAGCAGATCTTAAGCATAAAAAAGAAGCTTACAAGAAGTGGAAGGTTGGACATATGACCAGGGAAGAGTATAAAAATATTGCTCGGGCATGTAGGAATGAAATTAGGAGGGCCAAATCGCACCTGGAGCTTCAGCTAGCAAGAGATGTTAAGAGTAACAAGAAGGGTTTCTTCAGGTATGTTGGCAACAAGAAGAAAGCCAAGGAAAGTGTGGGCCCCTTACTGAATGAGGGAGGCAACCTAGTGATGGAGAATGTGGAAAAAGCTAATGTACTCAATGCTTTTTTTGCCTCTGTCTTCACGAACAAGGTCAGCTCCCAGACTGCTGTGCTGGGCATCACAACATGGGGAATAGATGGCCAGCCCTCTGTGGAGAAAGAGGTGGTTAGGGACTATTTAGAAAAACTGGACGTGCACAAGTCCATGGGGCCAGATGAGTTGCATCCGAGAGTGCTAAAGGAACTGGCGGCTGTGATTGCAGAGCCATTGGCCATTATCTTTGAAAACTCGTGGCGAACGGGGGAAGTCCCGGATGACTGGAAAAAAGCTAATGTAGTGCCAATCTTTAAAAAAGGGAAGAAGAAGGATCCTGGGAACTACAGGCCAGTAAGCCTCACTTCAGTCCCCGGAAAAATCATGGAGCAGGTCCTCAAAGAATCAATCCTGAAGCACTTACATGAGAGGAAAGTGATCAGGAACAGTCAGCATGGATTCACCAAGGGAAGGTCATGCCTGACTAATCTAATCGCCTTCTATGATGAGATTACTGGTTCTGTGGATGAAGGGAAAGCAGTGGATGTATTGTATCGTGACTTTAGCAAAGCTTTTGACACAGTCTCCCACAGTATTCTTGTCAGCAAGTTAAGGAAATATGGGCTGGATGAATGCACTATAAGGTGGGTAGAAAGCTGGCTAGATTGTTGGGCTCAACGGGTAGTGATCAATGGCTCCATGTCTAGTTGGCAGCCGGTGTCAAGTGGAGTGCCCCAGGGGTCGGTCCTGGGGCCGGTTTTGTTCAATATCTTCATAAATGATCTGGAGGATGGTGTGGATTGCACTCTCAGCAAATTTGCGGATGATACTAAACTGGGAGGAGTGGTAGATACGCTGGAGGGCAGGGCTAGGATACAGAGGGACCTAGACAAATTGGAGGATTGAGCCAAAAGAAATCTGATGAGGTTCAATAAGGATAAGTGCAGGGTCCTTCACTTAGGATGGAAGAACCCAATGCACAGCTACAGACTAGGGACCGAATGGCTAGGCAGCAGTTCTGCGGAAAAGGACCTAGGGGTGACAGTGGACGAGAAGCTGGATATGAGTCAGCAGTGTGCCCTTGTTGCCAAGAAGGCCAATGGCATTTTGGGATGTATAAGTAGGGGCATAGCGAGCAGATCGAGGGACGTGATCGTCCCCCTCTATTCGACATTGGTGAGGCCTCATCTGGAGTACTGTGTCCAGTTTTGGGCCCCACACTTCAAGAAGGATGTGGATAAATTTGAGAGAGTCCAGCGAAGGGCAACAAAAATGATTAGGGGACTGGAACACATGAGTTATGAGGAGAGGCTGAGGGAGCTGGGATTGTTTAGCCTGCAGAAGAGAAGAATGAGGGGGGATTTGATAGCTGCTTTCAACTACCTGAAAGGGGGTTCCAAAGAGGATGGCTCTAGACTGTTCTCAATGGTAGCAGATGACAGAACGAGGAGTAATGGTCTCAAGTTGCAGTGGGGGAGGTTTAGATTCGATATTAGGAAAAACTTTTTCACTAAGAGGGTGGTGAAACACTGGAATGCGTTACCTAGGGAGGTGGTAGAATCTTCTTCCTTAGAGGTTTTTAAGGTCAGGCTTGACAAAGCCCTGGCTGGGATGATTTAACTGGGAATTGGTCCTGCTTCGAGCAGGGGGTTGGACTAGATGACCTTCTGGGGTCCCTTCCAACCCTGATATTCTATGATTCTATGATTCTATGATCTGTTCCGGTTTGTCTGACAATACATTGACTCAAAAGCCACACACACAGCTAACACTGAGGTGAAAGGGATTTCCCAACTTTGTGATCCTGTCTGCCCTCCATGTTACGGAGGAGGCACAAGATGCAACATGGCTTAATAACACTTGGGGATAATGGTAAAATGGGGGGCTTGGTAGTTAACACATCCTGAACTAATCACTACTCCCAATCTCCCAGCAGAGCAGAAGAGGTGACCAATGGACCTAAAGCCAAGGAGTCTGTTCTTCGTTTCCCTTTGATCCTCTGCAGTGGACGCAAGAATAGATGAAGCTTTGCACCTCACGAAAGTGGAGAGAACTTCAGAAAGGGGCATCTCTACAGATCTCTACATCTCTACAGAATAACAGAGACTTGGTGGGATAACTCACATGACTGGAGTACTGTCATGGATGGTTATAAACTGTTCAGGAAGGACAGGCAGGGCAGAAAAGGTGGGGGAGTAGCACTGTATGTAAGGGAGCAGTATGACTGCTCAGAGCTCCAGTACGATACTGCAGAAAAACCTGAGTGTCTCTGGATTAAAAAGGACCTAGGGGTGACAGTGGACGAGAAGCTGGATATGAGTCAGCAGTGTGCCCTTGTTGCCAAGAAGGCCAATGGCATTTTGGGATGTATAAGTAGGGGCATAGCGAGCAGATCGAGGGACGTGATCGTCCCCCTCTATTCGACATTGGTGAGGCCTCATCTGGAGTACTGTGTCCAGTTTTGGGCCCCACACTACAAGAAGGATGTGGATAAATTTGAGAGAGTCCAGCGAAGGGCAACAAAAATGATTAGGGGTCTGGAACACATGAGTTATGAGGAGAGGCTGAGGGAACTGGGATTGTTTAGCCTGCAGAAGAGAAGAATGAGGGGGGATTTGATAGCTGCTTTCAACTACCTGAGAGGTAGTTCCAGAGAGGATGGTTCTAGACTATTCTCAGTGGTGGAAGAGGACAGGACAAGGAGTAATGGTCTCAAGTTGCAGTGCGGGAGGTTTAGGTTGGATATTAGGAAAAACTTTTTCACTAGGAGGGTGGTGAAACACTGGAATGCGTTGCCTAGGGAGGTGGTGGAATCTCCTTCCTTAGAAGTTTTTAAGGTGAGGCTTGACAAAGCCCTGGCTGGGATGATTTAATTTGGGATGGGTCCTGCTTTTGAGGAGGGCTGGACTAGATGACCTCCTGAGGTCCCTTCCAACCCTGATATTCTATGATTCTATGATTCTATACCCATGAGCAAGAAATGTGGGGGGAACCCCCTCCAACAAAGAGAGAGAGTGAGAGAGGAGAAGCTCCTTTACCATAGCCATGGAGTGGGGACATAAGTGGAGAGACAAAGGGTGAAAGAAAAGCCCCTGGAGCTCCAGACTACCTAAAAGGACAGAGAGAGGGAAGAAGCTCCTAATCTCCCTTGGGGAAGAGCTAGAAGGGGAAGTCCTCACCCACAGCAGGGAGTAAGTGTGAGGAGATGTCCCCAAAAGATGCAGAGGGGCACCTGGCCTGCTGTCTGCTCAGTGATGCTTATGGCAACAAGCTCCATGTAAAAAGGACTAGCAGGAAGAGGCGAGAGGGTAGGACCTTCGGGAGGTTGTGGGAGGTGAACTGCAAGAATGAGAGGTTGGACCCTACATACTTTTGGGTCAAAATATTTGAATGTGGGTCACTGAAATCCATATTTTGGAACCTAAACAAAAGAGGCCAGATTTTCAGAGGTGCTGACCAAGTCTGGTTCCCAGTGGAGTTGACAGGAACTGCCACACCTCTGAAAATCAGACCACTTCCATTTAAGTGTCTAGGGGATTGTCTACATGGAGACACTTTGGACAATTAATCCAAATTAACTAAAGGTGTGAATTTAAAGTAATTAGTTAAACTGCATTAAACCCCTGTGAATACTTTCATTCAAATTTGAGGGACTCTCTTTCCACAAAAGCAAAACATTTTGTCAAAGTTGTTAGTTCAGATAAATGACATCAAATTTCCACCATTCAGTCCCTTGACAGGAGCCAGGGCAGTTCTGCTGCACATGGGTGGTGGGATCTACGTAAGGATGTCTCCACCCAGGCTGGGCAGAGGTCCATAGATGCCAGAATACACTGGGTGCGCAGGGGTAGAGGTGGAGATATACAAATAAGAATAGCAAGACATTCCAAATGCAGAAAGGCCCAGCCCCAAATGATGTAATCAGTGGTTCTCAGACTGTGGGGCAGGACCCCAAAGTGGGTCGCGACCCTGTTTTAATGCGATCACTAGGGCTGTCTTAGACTTGCTGGGGTCGGGGGCTAAAGCTAAAGCCTGAGCCCTACCACCCAGGGTTGAAGCCCAAAGACTCCAGCCCTGGGTGGCGGGGCTCAGGTTGCAGGCCCTGTGCCTGGGGCTGAAGCTCTTGGGCTTCATTTTTGTCCCCCGAACCCCACCCAGGGTGGTGGGGCTTGGGCTTTGGCCTCTCAACCCTCAGCTATGGGGCTCAGGTGGTCTCAGGCTTCGGTCCCCACTCCTGGGGTCATGTAGTAATTTTTGTTGTCAGAAGGGGGTCGTGGTGCAAAGAAGTTTGAGAATCCCTGTGTTAACCTCCTAAGCTTACTTTTACAAGCTTAGGTTAAAACTTCCCCAAGGTACAAATTAATTTTATCCTTTGTCCTTGGAATATCCACTGCCACCACCAAACTCTAACTGGGTTTACTGGGAAACGTAGTTTGGACACGTCTTTCCCCCCAAAATCCTCCCAACCCTTGCATCCCACTTCCTGGGAAAGGTTTGGTAAAAATCCTCACCAATTTGCATAGGTGACCACAGACCCAAACCCTTGGATCTGAGAACAATGAAAAAGCATTCAGTTTTCTTACAAGAAGACTTTTAATAGAAATAGAAGTAAATAGAAGTAAAGGAATCACCTCTGTAAAATCAGGATGGTAGATGCCTTACAGGATAATTAGATTCAAAACATAGAGAATCCCTCTAGGCAAAACCTTAAGTTACAAAATAGACACACAGACAGAAATAGTCATTGTATTCAGCACAATACTTTTCTCAGCCATTTAAAGAAATCATAATCTAACACATACCTAGCTAGATTACTTACTAAAAGTTCTAAGACTCCATTCCTGGTCTATCCCCGGCAAAAGCAGCGTACCGACAGACACAGACCCTTTGTTTCTCTCCCTCCTCCCAGCTTTTGAAAGTATCTTGTCTCCTCATTGGTCATTTTGGTCAGGTGCCAGCGAGGTTACCTTTAGCTTCTTAACCCTTTACAGGTGAGAGGAGCCTTCCCCTGGCCAGGAGGGATTTCAAAGGGGTTTATCCTTCCCTTTATATTTATGACACGCCCCCCAAATCGCAGCTAGGGTGAAACACTGGCTGGGATTTCTTCCTGGAGCTCTAGGAAAAACAGAGTTAATAAGACACATGCATCTCTAAATATACTACCAAGTACATAAAGACTAACAATATTTTCCACATCTCAAGGACGATTTTAACCAGTTGATTCTGGGAAACTTTCACGGGAGAGTGCATCAGCCACTTTGTTAGAAGCTCCTGAGATGTGTTGGATGTCGAAATCAAAATCTTGGAGAGCTAAACTCCACCGAAGAAGTTTTCTGTTATTTTCTTTGACGGTGTGAAGCCACTTCAGTGCAGCATGCTCGGTTTGCAGGTGGAAACGCTGTCCCCAAACATATGGGCGTAGCTTTTCCAGAGCGTAGACAATGGCGTAACATTCTTTTTCACTGACTGACCAGTTGCTTGCCCTCTCAGACAGTTTTTTGCTGAGAAACATTACAGGGTGGAATTCTTGATCAGGTCCTTTCTGCATTAAAACTGCTCCCACACCACGCTCGGACGCATCTGTGGTTACTAGGAACGGTTTTTCAAAGTCTGGGGCCCTTAGGACAGGGTCAGACATGAGTGTCGCTTTAAGCTTGTTAAAGGCCTTCTGACACTTTTCGGTCCACTGAACAGCATTTGGCTGTTTCTTTTTGGTTAGGTCTGCAGTGGGGCGGCGATTTGGCTGTAGTGCGGTACAAATCGTCTGTAATAACCGGCCAAGCCTAAGAAGGATTGAACCTGTTTCTTTGACTTTGGGACAGGCCACTTTTGGATAGCATCCACTTTGGCCTGTAGGGGGCTGATAGTTCCTTGACCCACCTGGTGTCCAAGGTAAGTCACTCTGTTTAGGCCTATTTGACACTTCATAGCCTTAACAGTTAGTCCTGCCTCCCTTATGCGCTCAAGGACTTTTTGTAGATGTTCCAGGTGGTCTGCCCAGGAATCCGAAAATATGGCCACATCGTCAAGGTAGGTGACTGCATATTCTCCTAATCCCGCTAGGAGACCATCTACAAGTCTTTGGAAGGTGGCGGGTGCATTTCGCAGCCCGAAAGGGAGTACATTAAATTCATACAGCCCGAGATGTGTGGTGAAGGCTGACCTTTCCTTGGCAGATTCATCTAGTGGTACCTGCCAGTACCCCTTGGTTAAGTCCAAGGTAGAGATGAACTGGGCCCGTCCCAGTTTCTCTAATAGTTCATCTGTGCGTGGCATTGGATAGTTGTCTGGGCGAGTTACAGCATTTAGCTTACGGTAGTCCACGCAAAAACATATTTCCCCATCTGGTTTGGGAACTCGAACCACTGGAGATGCCCATGCACTTCCAGAGGGGCGGATTACACCCATCTGTAACATATCCTGGATCTCCCGTTCTATAGCAGTTTTAGCTTGAGGAGACACCTGGTAAGGTTGGACTTTAATTGGGTGAGCATTACTTGTGTCAATGGAGTGGTACACCCGTTCAGTCAGTCCTGGGGTGGCTGAGAACGTTAGCGCATAGCTAGTGCACAGCTCCTTGATCTGCTGTCGCTGCATACGCCCAAGAGTCATGGAGAGGTTTACCTCTTCCACACCACCAGCACTTTTCCCTTCATAGTAGACACCTTCAGGCCACTCAGCGTCCTCTCCTCCCTGAGCTGTAAACTGACAAACCTTTAATTCTCTGGAATAGAAGGGCTTTAGAGAATTAATATGGTACACCTTAGGCTTTCGGTTGGAGGAGGGGAATGCTATGAGATAATTAACAGCTCCCAGACGCTCCTGGACCGTGAATGGCCCTTCCCACGATGCTTCCATTTTATGGGCCTGGAGCGCCTTTAAGACCATGACCTGGTCTCCTACTTTGAAGGAACGCTCTCTGGCATGTTTATCATACCAAGCTTTTTGCTCTTTTTGAGCATCCTGTAAGTTTTCTTTAGCAAGGGCTAAAGAGGTTTGGAGGGTGTTTTGTAGGTTGGTTACAAAGTCCAGAATGTTAGTTCCTGGAGAAGGTGTAAATCCCTCCCATTGCTGCTTCACCAATTGTAATGGCCCCTTAACCTCACACCCATATACAAGTTCAAATGGGGAAAACCCTAAACTGGGGTGTGGTACAGCTCTGTAGGCAAAGAGCAACTGCTGCAACACTAGGTCCCAATCATTGGAGTGCTCATTTACGAATTTACGTATCAAGGCCCCCACAGTTCCATTAAACTTCTCCACCATGTCTTTTGTTTGATGGTGGTAAGGAGTGGCAACCAAGTGATTTACCCCATGAGCTTCCCAAAGGTTTTCCATAGTTCCTGCCAGGAAATTAGTCCCTGCATCTGTGAGGATGTCGGAGGGCCAACCTACCCTGGCAAAAATGTCTGCTAGTGCCTGGCACACACTTTTAGCCCTGGTGTTGCTTAGACCTACTGCTTCCGGCCATCGGGTGGCAAAATCCATGAAAATCAGTATGTACTGCTTTCCTCTGGCTGTCTTTTTTGGAAAAGAATCCAGAATATCCACAGTTACTCGCTGAAATGGAACTTCAATGATGGGGAGTGGCTGGAGAGGGGCTTTGACCTGGTCTTGGGGTTTTCCCACTCTTTGGCACACCTCACAAGACTGGACATAGGTAGAAACATCCTTGCCCATTCCCTCCCAGTGGAATGACCCCCCCAAACGGTCTTTGGTCCTGTTCACCCCAGCATGGCCACTAGGGTGATCGTGGGCTAAGCTCAAGAGCTTGGCCCCGTATTTAGTTGGAACTACCAACTGTCTCTGAGGATGCCAGTCTTCCTGGTGTCCACCAAAAAGAGTTTCCTTGTATAAAACAACAAACCTGGATCGATTAGAAGAGCTGAGAGGCAGTGGGTTGCTCCGTGCCGCCGTCCAAGCTCTCTGGAGGCTTTCATTTGCTTCCTGTTCGGTCTGGAACTGTTCCCTTGATGCTGGAGATATCAGTTCCTCATTGGATTGTGGACCTATGCTTGGTCCCTCTGGAAGCGAAGTAGGGGATGGGGCTGTTTCCGTTGACTGTGAACCGCTTTCCGCTGGTGCACTATGTTGGGATTCAGGCTCCGGCTGAGCCTCTTGTGTAGGGTTATTGGCTGCTGCCGGTTCAGGTTCAGTGAGGCCCTCTGGTGTTGAGGTTGCAAGTACTGGATTCAGTGCTGGCAAATGGTCTGGTGCTGGTTGTTCCGCTGGTTCCGGTTCTGGGACTGGTTCCATCTGGGTCTCTGGGACTGGATCCACTACAAAAGTTTGAAAAGGAAACTTTTTTTCCTTTGGGCTGCTGGTAAGCAGGTTTCCAAGTAGTTGGAGGTTTTTTGCTTTGATTTGGGGCCAGAGCAGAGACAAAGGAAATTGTCTTTTTCTGTAGACTGACAATCACTATCAGAGAATAGGTATTCTCGCTGGCACCTGACCAAAATGACCAATGAGGAGACAAGATACTTTCAAAAGCTGGGAGGAGGGAGAGAAACAAAGGGTCTGTGTCTGTCGGTACGCTGCTTTTGCCGGGGATAGACCAGGAATGGAGTCTTAGAACTTTTAGTAAGTAATCTAGCTAGGTATGTGTTAGATTATGATTTCTTTAAATGGATGAGAAAAGCATTGTGCTCTTCAGAATGACTATTTCTGTCTGTGTGTCTATTTTGTAACTTAAGGTTTTGCCTAGAGGGATTCTCTATGTTTTGAATCTAATTATCCTGTAAGGTATCTACCATCCTGATTTTACAGAGGTGATTCCTTTACTTCTATTTACTTCTATTTCTATTAAAAGTCTTCTTGTAAGAAAACTGAATGCTTTTTCATTGTTCTCAGATCCAAGGGTTTGGGTCTGTGGTCACCTATGCAAATTGGTGAGGATTTTTACCAAACCTTTCCCAGGAAGTGGGGTGCAAGGGTTGGGAGGATTTTGGGGGGAAAGACGTGTCCAAACTACGTTTCTCAGTAAACCCAGTTAGAGTTTGGTGGTGGCAGTGGATATTCCAAGGACAAAGGATAAAATTAATTTGTACCTTGGGGAAGTTTTAACCTAAGCTGGTAAAAGTAAAATTAGGAGGTTTTCATGCAGGTCTCCACATCTGTACCCTAGAGTTCAGAGTGGGGGAGGAACCTTGACATGGTGGCAGAGTGGTGGGATTAACCTGAAATCATTTTGAGATCAATTTGAGATTTTTTGAACTTGAAATACAGATTTTAAAAAGGAAATTTTTTTTTCCTTTGGAGCTGTTGGAAAGCAGCTTGTTTTTTCTCTGCTTTGGGGCCAGAGCGGAGACAAAAGGGGATTATCTTTGTGAATTGCCGGTTTTCTTTGCCTGGAGGCAGGGTACTTAACCTCTTGCAGGGAAATTCACAGTCTTGATAAACCAGAAGTTTTTTTTTTTCCTAAAAGTAAATAGGGGGGGTGTTCTACCCATTTGTCTGGAGACAAAAGTGGCAGGGGCTTTTTTTTTTTTTTTAGGATTTTGATTTTTGTTGCCAGAAGGGGGTCGTGGTGCAATGAAGTTTGAGAATCCCTGTGTTAATTGATGCAGCCCTATTTCCATTCCAACATACTGAGACTTTAGAACAGAAAAGCTCAGTAGAATAAAATTAGTCTGAATGCTACTGGAGTACTGTGTCCAGTTTTGGGCCTGACACTACAAGAAGGATGTGGAAAAATTGGAGAGAGTCCAGCAGAGGGCAACAAAAATGATTAAGGGGCTGGAACACATGACTTATGAGGAGAGGCTAAGGGAACTGGGATTATTTAGTCTGCAGAAGAGAAGAATGAGGGGGGACTTGATATCTGCTTTCAAAGGGGGTTCCAAAGAGGATGGATCTAGACTGTTCTCAGTGGTAGCAGATGACAGAACAAGGAGTAATGGTCTTAAGTTGCAGTGTGGGAGGTTTAGGTTGGATATTAGGAAAAACTTTTTCACTAGGAGGGTGGTGAAGCACTGGAATGCATTACCTAGGGAGGTGGTGGATTCTCCTTCCTTAGAGGTTTTTAAGGTCAGGCTTGACAAAGCCCTGTCTGGGATGATTTAGTTGGGGATTGGTCCTGCTTTGAGCAGGGGGTTGGACTCGATGACCTCCTGAGGTCCTTTCCAACCCTGATAGTCTACGATTCTATGAAAAGAGTTTTTGAAAATTAAAATATATTAAAATTGGATATAATGTTTTAAAGAGTGAGAAATGTCAATTCCTTTAAAAAAACCTTCATATTGAATATATTTAATAAAGCAGGCTTTTTTGCAATGTTTTGTATTTAAAATTTTGGTTTGTTCCTCTCTCTTTGTGTGTCTGTGTGTGTGTATAATATTGTAAAATATGTCTTCTGACATAATCACTTTAAGGTTAGCTTCAGAATGGTGACATACCTGCAAGCATTTCTGTGACACAGATATTAGCCACAAAGACTGTTAGGTTGTTGATAGAAATGGGCAGCTTGGGTGGAATTAAGTGACAGCAGAATGGCAAGTTGGAAATAGCTGAGTCTGTTGTGATTTTGGTTTGGCAGGACAGGCTGATTGTGTTTTCTTTCTTCCATAGCACTCATTCATTCTCTCAAATTCAAAAGGATAACACAGGGGAGAGAAAAATTGAACTTGGGTCTGATGTTACAATTGCAGTACAACTACAGCTAGTCGTGTGAGGTGTCTCAAGGCATAGTAAGTTTGAGGATGCTCCCTAACATATTTCAGAATCAGGTGAGTGTAACCCCAAGGAGCTCACCTACGTCCCTGAAACTCCTTGCGCTGGTAGCTCAGGGAGAGGTGCACCATCCCTGGTAGGAAAGGGGAGCCCAGGGCAGATTCAGAGTCTTGGAGGCAACCAAGAGAGAGAGAGAGAGAGAGGAGAGACACTATTTAGAAGCAAAAGGGCCCCTGCCAGCTCGGGGGAGGATAGCAGGCATATCTGTGTAACCTTTGGGTGGGCTAGACTTTACTTCACTCCCCTTCTCCAGTGCCTAAAATAAAACCCAACTCCCCTAGAAAATCACTGGGAGACTCAGAATTCAGTCACTGAGGATTTTCAGCAAGTATTGCACAGAGTCAACCTCCCCACATTCAGGTTCAAAGAGAACAAAAGGAATGAAATTAATTCTTAAGTACCAACTTTATAAAGATAAAGAAACATAATAGTAATAATAACAATAATAGTAATAATAACTACTTAATTTCTACAGCATAACATGGCTACTTTATAATCCACATACATTATCGTCACAGGTGTATATAAACAGAAATAAAGAAAACAATTTAAATCTGAACAGGTCAGTCCCCACAGAAACACACTGAGCTGTAACTTGGAGTTCCCAAAAGCTGAGGTTGAGTTCACCTGAGTCTCAGTTACAGTGTTTGATCACCAAAATCTATACAGTCTGCTGAGCCAAATGCACTACAACAACATCTTCCCACAGCTTCCTCGTAGAAATCTTCAGCTGGAATCCAAGCGGACTCTCCCTCCTCCTCTGCTGAAATCACCCAGATAGTAAAGTCAGCTACCTAATTAACCAACCACGCAGTTAAGTATACAGAGTTAAAAGCTCCTGCTGCAAAATGCTTTAAAGTTAGGAGAAAACAGCCTGCTTTCTGATCCTATGGCTCAGCTTCTCCCACCCCACAAAGGACAAATGGTCTTTCATAAAGCCACTGCCCTCACTACTTGCCCTCATGGTGCCTGAGTCAGACAGCGGACAGCTGACCCTGAGAATAGAGTTTTACCCTGTTATGTCATAGTTACCTCCTGTTTAATATTAATTGCTTTGTTGAATATATTGTGTGTGTTTGTGTTATTTCTTGGGAGTCTCCAATTCTCTGGCAAGCAAGTGGGGGTTATTCTGTGGTTAGAATTTTCTTTCCAAGTTGCCCTGGGGACCCTGCCAGGAAGGAATGATGGGGGTGGAGGTACCGATAAATAAATTCACTTGGGAAGACAATAAACAAATTACACCCTGCTGAGCAGGAGGCTGGATCCAGATGAACCCAGGCTTGCCCATCAAAACCTGTTAGGAGATTGTCACTAAAGGAGGAAACCAGGTGGATAGGGGGTGCTACATGAGCGTTTACATTGAAGGAGAAACTTGCCCTGAAGTCTATTTGATGTCATTCTTGCAGATTTTTTCCTGAATGTCTGAGTAACCCATTTGGTCCAGAAGCATCATCCACAACCCAGGATTTCTGTTTTGTAACTACACTTGGTATTACTCACAACTTTCCTATCAGCCTCTCATGTTACTGATGGGGAAAAAGATCTGAAATGGACCAAATAATGCTCAGAGATAATTGCAAAATGCATTCCTTGTGCATGGGAATGATACATGGTGATGGTGGCAATCTCTGGTGTGAAGGAGCAGATAATATTGCTCATAGTCTTCCAAAATGTCAGCCTGCAAAGAGGTACTAGACTCAGTTGAGGTGATGCATCCCCTTCGGCCATGGGATCTGTGCTGCAGCCTAGAATACAGGTAAGGAAGTGAGAAAGGTGAGGAATAGGAACTGGGATAAAGGGGCAGGATCCCCCTTCACATATCATTCTCCTTGTGAGGATGGTGAGAAAAGAAGCCCTCAAGGTTAAAAGCCTGGGAGCTTCTTTAGAAAAAGAGTTTATCAAACACCGGTGCCTAAAAAGGAAGGGCCCATTCCCTGACTTCTAATGAAAGTCCTTGGGGATCATGGGATCTCTGCTGCCTGTCTGCTGCCTGCCCTTAGCTGAGGTGTTATGGCTCTGAAGAAAA
Source organism: Lepidochelys olivacea (assembly GCF_965140295.1). Classification (NCBI taxonomy): domain Eukaryota; kingdom Metazoa; phylum Chordata; order Testudines; family Cheloniidae; genus Lepidochelys; species Lepidochelys olivacea. Next base: position 34,061,072 of record NC_140411.1, on the reverse strand, counting down.
AAGGCAGCTGGATTGTCACAACCTGATTTCTAAAAAAATGTCATGATCTCCAACATAAGCTAGTTTGAATCTACACCCTGGATTCATCAGCATTGGATTATTTTTAGGGCTGTCAAGCAATTACAAAAATGAATTGTGATTAATCGCACTGTTAAACAATAATAGAATACCATTTCTTTAAATATTTTTGGATGTTTACTACATTTTCAAATATATTGATTTCAATTAGAACATAGAATACAAAGTGTACAGTGCTTATTTTATATTTATTTTTGATTACAACCTATTACAAGTACTGTAGTGCATTCTCTTTATAATGAAAGTTGAACTTACAAATGTAGAATTAAGTACTAAATTTAACTGCAGTCAAAAATAAAACAATGTAAAACTTTAGAACCTACAAGTCCACTCAGTCCTACTTCAGCCAATCGCTCAGACAAATAAGTTTGGTTATAATTTGCAGGAGATAATGCTGCCAACGTCTTGTTTACAATGTCACTTGAAAGTGAGAACAGGCTTCCACATGGCACTGTTGTAGCCAGCATCACAAAATATTTACATGCCAGATGTGCTAAAGATTCATGCTTCAGCTATTATTCCAGAAGACATGTATCCATGCTGATGATGGGTTTTGCTTGATAATGATCCAAAGCAGAGTGGACCGATGATGTTCATTTTCATCATCTGAATCAGATCCCACCAGCAGAAGGTTGATTTTCTTTTTTGGTGGTTCGGGTTCTGTAGTTTCTGCTTCGGACTGTTGCTTTTTTAAGACATCTGAAAGCATTCACCACACCTTGCCCCTCTCAGATTTTGGAAGGCACTTCAGATTCTTAAACCTTGGGTCAAGTGCTGTAGCTATCTTTAGAAATTTCACATTGGTACCTTCTTTGCGTTTTGTCAAATCTGCTGTGAAAGTGTTCTTAAAATGAACATATAGTGGGTCATGATCCAAGACTGCTATGACATGAAATACATGGCAGAATGTGGGTAAAACAAACAGGAGACTTACAATTCTCCCTCAAGGCATTCAGTCAAAAATTTAATTAATGCATTTTTTTAATGAGCATCCTCAGCATGGAAGCATGTCCTCTGGAATGGTGGCCGAAGCATGAAAGGGCATATGAATGTTTAGCATATCTGGCAGGTAAATACCTTGCAAAGCCAGCTACAAAAGTGCCATGCAAACGCCTGTTCTCACTTTCAGGTGACATTTCAGGTGACAAATAAGAAGCAGTCAGCAGTATTCCTCATAAATGTAAACAAACTTGTTTGTCTTAGCAATTGGCTGAACAAGAAATAGGACTGAGTGGACCTGTAGGCGCTAAAGTTTTACATCATTTTGTCTGAGTGCAGTTGTGTCACAAAAAAAAATCTATATCTGTAAATTACACTTTCACGATAAAGATATTGCACTACAGTACTTGTATGAGGTGAATTAAAAATAGTATTTCTTTCGTATATCATTTTTACCGTGCAAATATTTGTAATAAAAATAATAATGTAAAGTGAGCACTGTACACTTTGTATTCTGTGTTGTAATAGAAATAAATACATTTGAAAATGTACAAAAACATCCAAAAATACTTAATAAATTTAAATTGGTATACCATTGTTTAACAATGCGATTAATCATGATTAATTCTTTTAATCGCCGTTAATTTTTTTGAGTTAATCGAGTGAGTTAACTGTGATAAATAGGCAGCCCTAATTATTTTCCTTCTGTGTGACTGAAATCTCTCTAACCTTTATCGTCTACTTAGGCCTGACTGAGTAGTGGGATGGGGAATACTGGGTGGATTTTCACTGACTCCTCAGTTTTATATACCCTGATATCAGGGTTCATTGGATGGGGGTATCCTGTGATTTCTATTGGCCATTTGCCAAATGGCTCTCAGCTTTCAAGTTTCTCAGTTTTTGTGCTGTTTCTGTTGCTATCCAGTAGATGGTGCCAGTGTATAACAAACTTCTTTAATGCTTGTTTTAGATCGAAGGTTTAATTCATTTAATGGATTGTAGTTCACGTTCCCTAACTATTATTTGGGATCCCTCTTTTTAAACAAAAAGAAAAGGAGTACTTGTGGCACCTTAGAGACTAACCAATTTATCTGAGCATAAGCTTTCGTGAGCTACAGCTTACTTCATCGGATGCATACTGTGGAAAATACAGAAGATGTTTGTTTTTATACACACAAATCATGAAAAAATGGGTGTTTATCACTACAAAAAGTTTTCTCTCCCCACACCCCACTCTCCTGTTGGTAATAGCTTATCTAAAGTGATCACTCTCCTTACACTGTGTATGATAATCAAGGTGGGCCATTTCCAGCACAAATCCAGGGTTTAACAAGAACATCGGGGGGGCGGAGGGGGGGAGGGGTTAGGAAAACAAGGGGAAATAGGTTACCTTGCATAATGACTTAGCCACTCCCAGTCTCTTTTCAAGCCTAAGTTAATTGTATCCAATTTGCAAATGAATTCCAATTCAACAGTCTCTCGCTGGAGTATGGATTTGAAGTTTTTCTGTTGTAATATCGCAACTTTCATGTCTGTAATCGCATGACCAGAGAGATTGAAGTGTTCTCCGACTGGTTTATGAATGTTATAATTCTTGACATCTGATTTGTGTCCATTTATTCTTTTACGTAGAGACTGTCCAGTTTGACCAATGTACATGGCAGAGGGGCATTGCTGGCACATGATGGCATATATCACATTGGTAGATGTGCAGGTGAACGAGCTTCTGATAGTGTGGCTGATGTTATTAGGCCCTGTGATGGTGTCCTTCAGAGTAACAGCCGTGTTAGTCTGTATTCGCAAAAAGAAAAGGAGTACTTGTGGCACCTTAGAGACTTACGATAGACTGAGACACTATATTAGAGGAACAAGACAGATAATTGAACAAAGAGATATGTCTATCTGATTCAACAGGCAAACAAAATGTGTATCTTCTATACTGGGATGAAAGATAAAGAGTCCTGCACTTGGGACAGAAGAATCCCATGAACTGCTACAGACTGGGGACCGACTGGCTAAGTGGCAGTTATGCAGAAAAGGACATGTGGATTACAGTGGACAAGAAGCTGGATATAAGTCAACAGTGTGCCCTTGTAGCCAAGACAGCTAACGGCATATTGGGCTACCATAGTAGGAGCATTGCCAGCAGATTGAGGAAAGTCATTATTCCCCTCTATTTGGCACTGGTGAGGCCACATCTGGAGTACTGCATCCAGTTTTGGGCCCCCCACTCCAGAAAGGATGTGGACAAATTGGAGAGAGTCCAGCAGAGGGCAACGAAAATGATTAGGGGGTTGGGGCACATGACTTATGAGGAGATGCTGAGGGAATTGGGGTTATTTAGTCTGCAGAAGAGAAGAGTGAGGGGGGATTTGATAGCAGCCTTCAGCTACCTGAAGGGGGGTTCCAAAGAGGATGGAGCTAGGCTGTTCTTAGTGGTGGCAGACGACAGAACAAGGAATAATGGTCTCAAGTTGCAGTGCGGGAGGTCTAGGTTGGATATTAGGAAAAGCTATTTCAGTAGGAGGGTGGGGAAGCACTGGAATGGGTTACCTAGGGAAGTGGTAGAATCTCCATACTTAGAGGTTTTTAAGGCCAGGCTTGACAAAACCCTCACTAGGATGATTTAGTAGGGGATTGGTCCTGCTTTGAGCAGGGGGTTGGACTAGATGACCTCCTAAGGTCTCTTCCAACCCTGATATTCTACGATTCTACGATTCTATGATACACAGAGACTTCTTGAGGTATCAGGAAGTTTGACCTTTGGAACTTTCAGGTTTTTGGGTCACCAACTCCTAACTGGTTTAAACCTACATTTTGTTTTTCCACTCCTCTGGTTCTTAATTAACATATAGGAAATAGTAGGGGTCTACACAGGAATTTGAGCTGGTATTCTTGTCTGTTGCCTTGCAGTGGTTCTCCTTTCTAGACTAAGGGAGATGGAAATTTTGCCCATAAGTAAATTATGGGAGTCTTTAGTTTGAGAAAATAACAATAGTGGGAAACTTACTTGTCAAGCATCAGTGAGTTCCTTTCCTGGGAATTGTATATTTTAGCTTCATTAATGCTCCCGAGTCAAGATGTCCCACTTCTTGGGAGTGATTGCCACCAGATAGCTAAAAGAGAGAGAGAGAGAACTGTAGATTTCAACAACCGATTTTCAAGGAATATTTTAATGTCTATAAACCTTAAAAATCTCTTCCTCCTAGTCCTACAGCTCATATTCCCCTGTTTCCTAAGCAGCAGCAGTGAAAAGCTGAATTTAATGTGATGCTGGGGAGCTCTGCATGGCTTCTACACAAATCTATAGCCAGGATTGTAGTATAATGAGTGGAACTGGAGGAAGGGGGTCAGGTTTGAAGACGGACCTAGTTTGCTGTGATACCAGGACCCTCAGGAATGCAAACCGGTATCAAGCTGCTTTGTCTCAAATTGTAGGACCCCAGCCTGTAGCACTGGCCATTCAATATACTCCTACACCTCTGTGTGCTGGTCACACCATTCATGTCTATTAAAACAACTCTGTTCTCCATAAGGCCCCTGTATCTCCTCAATAGGCCCAAGCTTTCCCCACTATCTCTTGATTATTTTGTTGTGGGGTGGGGGGTGGGGGAAATCACCCATTCCCTTCATAACTTATCATAGGACCTAATAACTTATCATAGGACCATGATAGCACAGTACATTCTGAAGCCCCTTTTAGGTCTTGCCACTGCTGCCTACTTGAAGTGAAAAAACAGACTGTTTCCCTGAAGATCCTCCAGGCAGGCTGCACTAGCTCTACGAAGGCTGATGATGGTGAAGAGGTTGCGAGTGGGTCAGCTAATTGCCTCTTAAGATAGCAGCAGAGAAGAGCTACAGGACACTGGGCACCCAAAAAGTCAACAGAAGGTAAAGGGTGTGGGAGGACCTGAATGAGGAAGGAGTGAGTAGACCAAAATTGGAATGTCTGTCCAGGTTTTCCCAAAGCTGATAGATCCCAGAAAACCTGGATCAATTTTTGATTGGTAACATGTTTCACTTTGTTTGCCTCTTTTAATGCAAATAGTTTCCCCAACTCTCTTTACCATGTACAATTCCATTGCTATAAGAAATGAACCAGATGGTGGCAGCACAACCACATACATTAGTAATTAGATAGTAAGCTACGACCAAGCAATTGGTTTAAAAGAGAATTGGATGAACGTAGCCAGAATGCTGAGCAACAGTAACAAGTGGAATAAAAGAGAGAAAAGGTTACATTAAAATTAATAAATTACCTTGCTAACATTTACAAGGAGTGACGCTGGATACTAATTTTTTTTAGGCATGGGATTTGGAGTCTAGAGACATGGATTCTGCCAGAGACTTTGTGTGTGATATTGGACTTAAACCAGAGCCAGCTCTAGGGGGGCTCCAGCCAACCCAAAATTTGACTTAGCCCCCCAGTAGCCACCCCTCCCAGTGCAAAGGTCAAATATTAGGCAGACGATACCATCAGCAGCAGCATGGAAATAAGGGTGGTACGGTATGGCATTGCCACCCTTAATTCCGCAGTTCTGCACTGCTGTTGGCGGCGGTGCTGCCTTCAGAGCTGGGTGCCCGGCCAGCACCCGCCACTCTCTGGCTGCCCAGCTCTGAAGGCAACGCCACCGCCAGCAGCAGTGGAGAAGAGACAGTCAGAGGAAGCAAACCAGACCTAGTTCTGCTGAGAAGGCCTGCCAGATGGCACCCAGCTCAGGGATTTTCCAAGCACCCCAGGGCACAGCAATTGACAGGGGAGCTATTGGGGATCCTCATGATAAAACGCACAATTGAGCCACGACTGCAGGGTTTGTGCTTCCCCCCTACTATGTGTCACTGAAGGGCAGAGCCGGAGAGCAATGCTGGGGGAGTGTTCAGTGGGCTGAGCTCTCTCTGAGACTGTAGCACCCTTCCTCTGAAGCTCCCCAGGCCATCACTCCAAACTCTCCCCTCTCGCTCCACCTCCTCCAGTTCCCAGTGGCCAGCTCCTCCCTGGCTGGCCTCCCCTCTCACTGTCTCTTCAAACGGAACTTGCAGCCATGCTGGGCTGTACCTGTAAACAGCGCCCCCATCTATCCACAGCAGTCTTGCTAATTGTGTCAATATAGCACAGCCCCCGCCAATGTTCTGTCTAGCCCACCTCAGCCCCCACCACCAGAAGAGGCTGGTGCCGCCCAGACCTAAATCAAAATTTTCAAAAGTGTCTATTAATGTAGTGTGCTTAGATATCTGAAATCCCAACTTGAGACACTTTAAATCTGAGTTTTAGTAGCCTTAGAATCAAAAACACTGAGTTATTTGCTTCCCTCAGTTATAACTGTTTTATATAAATACAACCACATAGTTAATTTTATTTAGTATCAGTGTTCTTTATTGATTCATAAGACACAGCTGCTTTTATTTCCAGTACATTTGAGGAGCTGATGTGGGGTCATTATATGGCATTTTGCTTTGCAGTATCCAAGCCTCAGTGCAAATGTTTCTTTTAAATAATAATGCATTCTGTAGTGTAAGCCTGGATGGAGACCCATCTAGAAAATCGAACAGAAGACAAGTTGGCAGGACTAAACCTGATTGAAAACTGTAGTGGTGCAAATAAATCTTCCTCACATCTAGCTTCAGGGCCACATCAGTATTTTTTTGGATATGCAACTACATTGCAAGTCAGCATGGACCAAACTGACAGTGGCTTTAGTTCTGCAAAACTTTTCAGTTGGTTATTGGTTTTGCACAGCCAATACCAATGGGGGTTTGGAAGTGGGTCCCAATTTATCCAAACCTCTGAAGGTTGGCATTAGGCGTTTCAGAGTTCACTCCTTGTTTTGGCTGATCTTTAAGTACACCATGTGGAGGATAGCATTCCACTTGATCTATTGCTTAAAGAACACAAATGTAAAATGTTGTTTCTTGGTTCTTCCAGTTTTCAGAAGATTCCGTTTTCCAAGATCTCTATCAAGCATTCTTACAACTACAATACCAAATACAATTGATAGGCCAGAAGAGTTCCCAGAAGTCACCTACTACAGCACAGGCCTAACAAAGAAAATAACAGAACGCCACTAGCCGTCACCTTCAGCCCCCAACTAAAACCCCTCCAATGCATTATTAAGGATCTACAACCTATCCTGAAGGATGACCCATCACTCTCACAAATCTTGGGAGACAGGCCAGTCCTTGCCTACAGACAGCCCTCCAACCTGAAGCAAATACTCACCAGCAACCACATACCACACAACAGAACCACTAACCCAGGAACCTATCCTTGCAACAAAGCCCATTGCCAACTGTGCCCACATATCTATTCAGGGGACACCATCACAGGGCCTAATAACATCAGCCACACTATCAGAGGCTCGTTCACCTGCACATCCACCAATGTGATATATTCCATCATGTGCCAGCAATGCCCCTCTGCCATGTACATTGGTCAAACTGGACAGTCTCCACGTAAAAGAATAAATGGACACAAATCAGATGTCAAGAATTATAACATTCATAAACCAGTCGGAGAACACTTCAATCTCTCTGGTCACACGATTACAGACATGAAAGTTGCAATATTACAACAAAAAAACTTCCAAACTAGACTCCAGCGAGAGACTGTTGAATTGGAATTTATTTGCAAATTAGATACAACTAACTTAGGCTTGAATAGAGACTGGGAGTGGCTAAGTCATTATGCAAGGTAACCTATTTCCCCTCGTTTCTCCCCACCCCCCCAGACGTTCTTGTTAAACCCTGGATTTGTGCTGGAAATGGCCCACCTTGATTATCATACACATTGTAAGGAGAGAGATCACTTTAGATAAGCTATTACCAACAGGAGAGTGGGTTGGGGGGGGTGGGGGGAAGAAAATCTGTATTTGTGCTGGAAATGGCCCAACTTGATTATCATACACATTGTAAGGAGAGTGATCACTTTAGATAAACTATTACCAGCAGGAGAGTGGGGTGGGGGGAGAGAAAACCTTTTTGTAGTGGTAAACACCCATTTTTTTCATGTTTTGTGTGTATAAAAAGATCTTCTATACTTTCCACAGTATGCATCCGATGAAGTGAGCTGTAGCTCTCAAAAGCTTATGCTCAAATAAATTGGTTAGTCTCTAAGGTGCCACAAGTACTCCTTTTCATTTTCCAATAAGTGCTTTTAATTTTTTTTTAACATCAGATGGAGTTTGGTACAAATTATCCTCCCCGTTGCCTTGACATAGATTGTGCTTATGTACCACATGTTGCATTGGCCTGTCATATTTGGAAGTTAATGTTTCCATAGAAACTAATGGCAACAAGAAGGGACACCCTGTTCTGGTTGACACAGTATTGTGTTCCTGTTATCTTCCACTACTGAACACACTAGTACTTGCATTTCATCAGCAGGGTACTTACAAAATAGAGTTACCGCTAACAATTAGTTAATCAAAAGCTTCAATATAGTATAGTTTGAATGTGTATTAGAATTTTTATGTGTGCTTTGGAAAGGTATATGCTTTGACTATATATGCTACTTAAGGAGTAAGGGCCCATTACTGTAACCATTACATGAGTAATCTCATTGAATTTTTTGTGAATATAATATAAAACATACAAGCTGAAAGAATGAAGTAGAGAAGATATAAAAATAAATGTTAATAAAACATTTCTACCATAAGTAGAGGTGCTCAAGTACTACGGTGACGAAGGCCAGATAAGCATCTACATAGATTAGAGACACCCACAAAATTAAAAACAAACTAAAAAACCCCACAACCTCCATCCCCAAACTCCTTACCCCAAGAAAGGTCTCAATAACCAGGGACAGGAGAAGACTACAACCAGTCTACTAGAAACCCTCTATGCCCATCTAGTTTATCTGCTAAATTCTTGCATACTATGATGATGGGCACTTTAGAAAAATCCTAAAATAGACATTCCCCAACGAGTTATTCACAAAACAAAATTATACAAGAAAGAATCAGAGCAGGTACATTTTTCTTATCACATAGTCTTTGCTTAAGATAAGAATGACTAGACAGTTGAACTATGATCAGATTAGCTCAAGCACCCCAATTAATCTACAGGTTTCAGAGGGGTAGCCATGTTAGTCTGTATCAGCAAAAACAATGAGGAGTCCTTGTGGCACCTTAGAGACTAACAAATTTATTTGGGCATAAGCTTTCGTGGGCTATAACCCACTTCATCAGATGCATGGAGTAAAAAAAAGTAGGCAGGTATAAATATACAGCACATGAAAAGATGGGAGTTGCCTTACCAAGTGCGGGGTCAGTGCTAAGGAAGCCAATTCAATTAAGGTGGGTGTGGCCCATTCCCAACAGTTGACAAGAAGTTGTGAGTATCAACAGTGGGAAAATTATTTTTTGTAGTGACCTAGCCACTCCCAGTCTTTATTCAGGCCTAATTTGATGGTGTCAAATTTGCAAATTAATTCTAGTTTTGCAGTTTCTCTTTGAAGTCTGTTTTTGAAAGTTTTTGGTTGAAGAATATTGTTGAGAGCAGGAAAGTCTCTGCTTAAAAATTTAGGAAAAACTTGTGCAATTGAGAATGTCTTGTGGAAAACCTTTTCTTTACTTCTTAATTGTTGAAATGACAAATACTTTTGAAAAGCATGTATTTTAATTAAGTTCAAAGCATTTAGTGTAATTTCCTAATATTGTTGCTATGTAAAATGCTGTGTACACCAACCTGAAATCTAATGACCTTGCTATGCTGATTACTAATATAAGAAGCCATTAAAGTATAGAATATTTTTGCTCCCTGAGAATTTATTAGTTATTTGGCAAATTTAAGCCTCTCTTCCCCCACTTGTCAGAAGAAGAAGAATCACGTCACCAAAGATTGTTAAGGAAGTCATTCTTTTTCCTTAGTGGCTAGTTGGATTTGAAGGCCCTCTTGGAGAATTACTGAATTTGAAGGACTATTTTGTGAACTAAAAACTTTTATATAAAAAACAGAAGTGTCTGGACTTTTTTAAAAAGAGAATTTAATTTTCTTGTGAACCCTAGTGAAACTGAAGAAATCTCAGACAATGGACTGAATAAAAATAAAGCGTTACAACTCTAACTTTAAAGGTTATCTGAGACTTTCCTACCAGAAAAGAACAAAGCCAACTAGAAGCATGTTGCATATTCATTGGGCAGACTGCATATTCAGGAGCTGAAGATATCACCAAAACCAACCCACGAAGAACTGAGCCAATGCAAAAAGAGCAACCGAAAATATTTAAATTCAAACCAGTCCTAAAAAGGTGTGTCTTGTGCCTCCAGTAAAATTATGAGAGGGAAAAGGTATAAAATTCTCTCTGCTTTCACATAAAACACACACTCAAAACAGCTCATCTCTGCATGAAAAACTGAACCTGAAAAGTGAAAGCTAAGAACAGGGAAGCCTCAGGAAGCTATCCTGATGACAAACAAGACTTCAACGTGGTGAGATGGAAGTAGCCAAAGGTACTGCCAAGGGGTTAGATATAAAAATCGGATAATGATTTATTGGGATATGGAAATGCAGTTGTAATTTAAGATGTTAACAGTTTCTCCTGTTAATATCAAATGGTTTGACCCGGGTGACCAAACTTACTGAGCAGCATACGATAATCTTCAGAAGTTCGAGAGCTGGGCACACCTGCCAAGGCTCAGGGCTTCTGCCCTGTGGTAGGGTGAAGGGGCTAGGGGATTCAGCCTTGTGGAAGGTGCCTGCTGGGGCTCGGGGCTTCAGCAAGAGTGGGGCTAAAGCCCCGAGTCTTGGCAGGCACCTCCCATGGGACTGAGCCTCAAGACCCGCCCCCCCCAGGCTGGGCAGAAGCCGCTAGCCCCACTAATCAGCTGCAGGGAGAAGCCCTGAGCTCCCCTCCAGTGTGGTAGGCAGAGAATGGGGGCGGGGGAGGGGGCTCTGCAAGCCATACTTTAACTGTAAAAGAGCTGCACGTGGCTCGTGAGTCATGGTTTGGCCACCCCTGGGTTAGACCATGTATTCCTGAAGAGGAGACAGGGGCTAAACACTGGTAAACAGAAAAATGGCAGGATTTAGTTGGATGTAAGATGCTCAGTATTCATTAATTGTCCTGTCTTAAGACAGCTCCTTAGATGGCTTCTTCTAAGTAAGTAGTTTAAATATTTTCTTCAATTTCCAATTTAGTTAAAATTGCTTATCTTACCCATTTATAAATTGTTTGTTATTTCTGATGACAAAACAGGATCCACCTGCCCTTAAATAAAATTGTTTTGCCCATCCATAGATAGTTTTAGTTATGTAAGGATATACCAAGAATGGACTCACAAAATCTTCGGGAAATAAGACCTGGGTCTCAATTTACCCAAATTCACCCCAAAGGCAGGCCTGCTCTAAAAGGTATAATCTAAGTTGAAAACTCTCCATAGAGAGGCATACAGAAGAAATAGTAGTGGATGTAACCATTTGTGTTGTTTAATGTTTTATTTTCCTTTCTTTAATAATAAAATAGCTCTCGTTAACAAATGGGGTGTTTTATCTTAGTTTTAGTCACGGTGTCCCCAGGGGTGAAAGTGAGCCAGTATGGGCTGGTATGGCAAACGAGTAAGAAGCTGGTACCCTAGGCACAGGGTCAATCAGGGAAGCTCCGTGCGCTGTCCCCTTCCCAAGTGCTCCCTCTACAGCTCCCATTGGCCGGGACCCACAGCCAATGGGAGCTGTGGGGGTGGTGCCTTCAGGTGCGGGCAGTGTGCACTGCATAGAGTTGCCTGGCTGCACCTCCACCTAGGGGCTGGACATGGCAGCCACTTCCAGGAGCAGTGTGGAGACGGGCAGGTAGGGAGCCTGCCTTAGCCACGCTGCACCACCAACCAGGAGCCGCCTGAGGTAAGCACTGCCTGGCCGGAGCCCACACCCCGGACCTCCTGCCCCAGGTCGGAACCCCCTCCTGCACACAAACACCTTCCCAGAGCCCACATGCCGCACCCCCTCCCGTACCCCAACCCCCCTGCCCCAGCCCTGGGCCCCACCCCAGAGCCCGCACCCACAGCTGGAGCCCTCACCTGCTCCCACATCCCAACCCCCTGCCCCAGCCCAGTGAAAGCGAGTGAGAGTGGGGGAAGAGGAAGTGATGGAGGGAGGGGAGTTGGAGTGAGTGGGCAGCATGGCCTCAGAGAAGGGGCAAGGCAGAGAAGGGGGGCCTCAGAGAAGGGGTGGAACAGGGGATGGGGCAAGGGTGTTTGGTTTTGTGCAATTAGAAATTTGGCAACCCTAATCTGAGCTCATAGACTGCTTTGCCACTCTGCCCTGATTGCAGGCCAGAGCCTACCCATTGCTTTCCTGCCCTGTCCTGCCCTGGCTGACCTGGGGCTCATAGACTGCTTAGCTGCTTTGCCCTGATTGCTGGCCAGAGCCTACTCATTACTTTGCTGACCCACTCTGGCTGAGGGCCTGGGGCTCATAGACTGCCCTACTGTTCTGCCTGGGCGGAGCACCAGAGCACTAAATGTAGCTAATTCCCCCGTTTGAGCTCACCTTTACAAGCACGTGACAGGAAGAGGCGTGGCCTCCCTCAGCTACTGACAGGGAAGCATGGCCATGCTGCCTACAATGGGCTTTTATCTTCCAATATTTTGAATATTCTTGTTATCCATATAAACATCCAATTGCTCTTTGAATCTTGCTAAATTCTTTGCCTCACAAATTCAACAGTCTAATTCTATATTATGTGAAAACAATATTTTAAAATCAACTTTGAATTTGCCATCTATTTGCCCATTGCAGGGTTAATTTATTGTCAAAAAAGCCCCATACACAAACCATAACTCAAATCCCATAACCATAGTGCAGACAGTACATCACACAGAGCCCTAGCATCCCTCTCCACCACCCAACTTCCAGTTTTCAACTTTCTTTGGTCCTCTAGCTTCAGCTTTCCAGCTCAGAGAGCCAGCAGATATCTTCCTCTGATCCACTCAGCCTTCAGCCATCTCCAGTCTTCTTTGGCCATTGCTTTCTGGCTCAGGAAGTTCAGCTGTCTAGCTCCTTGTCTGGCTTCCTAGCCCTCAGCCCTTCTCAGCCTCCCAGTGCTGGCTTTGGCTCAGGAAGATCAGCAGGCTAGCCCCTCCACTAATTCCTCCTTCTTTCTAGGGAGGTCCTGCAGAAAGTAGAATGCTCTCTTCAGCTTTCCCCAGAGACGGTCTCCTGACTCCAAGGTAGCTCTCACCTGCCCCTTTCTGACTGAAGAAAGGCAACTCTGACTCACCAGGTCTCCCTTATGTCATCAGGCACTCCCCACTTTATATGGCTGAGGTGCCCTTTCTTAAAACCCAATTGGGGTAAGCTGATGAGTCACAGGTGCATGGGCCCTACTCCCCTTTATAGGACCAGTGTCACCCTGTGACAGACCCAATTACATATTCATTCAAAAAAGAAACCCAGCGAATGGCCAGATAAGGACCCACATGCCCTGCCATTCACCTGAGCCACCTGTATGACTCCCATCCAAATCCTCCCTGTAAAGAATGCAAGCCACACTGTTTGTGTGACTATGGTAAGAGTGGGGTGCAAGTGTTACACTTGGACTTACTCAAAAGATTAAAAATCAGAACTCTTGAAATCTAACCACTAAGATTATTGTGTCATATTACTCTGGTGAAACCCTATTGCCTTCCTTTGAAGGATGAATTTGGCCTAATGAGTTTGATGAGAATAAAAATGTTTTTAAATGTTAAAAATAGAAATATGTTTTCAGATTGTCCTGTGGATTATATTGAAAAGGTTCACGGAGTGGAAATATTCAGGTCTTCACCCCTGTCAAGATCTTTTCTACAGAGTACAAAGGACCAAGAAAGGCAATAATTTCACTTAGATTTTATCTCTGCTAATCTCTAGCAAATTCAGTCTTTAACAGTGATCTCCGGCCAATATTTTAACAAGAGACTCCTACAAAAGTGTACTCAATTAGCTTGCAATAAACCCTGTATTAATTTTTTCCCCATTAGTCTGTGATAAAGTGCACAATGCATGCCATTTGTGTTCAGGAGGAGTGAGAGACCAGGGGATCCATTAATTTGCTTTGGCACTTAAATAATAACTCTCTGATGCCTGTAATCAAATGAGGAGGCAGCAAATTAGGCAAATAAGCTTATATAAAGATGCACTTTGCTAGAAAGGCTTTTTTACTTTTTTTCTTAAAAATATACCAAGGGTATAGCACAGTGTTTATCTTTTGTAATTGGAAGGGAGGGTGGAAACTTTGTAGGGAACTATGGGGTGTCTGCCTGTCCAACTTTTTTTTTTAAAAATGTTGTTTGGTGCTATCTGCTCATCAGTAGCTTTTTATGAGTCCCAGGAAAAAATAATCACTGTTGGGTAAGTTTAGTGGTATGCAGACGAGGGGAAAAGTACATAAAACCAGAGAAATCACCCCAATCCTCCCTTCAATATGGTGGTAGAACTTTTGAGGGATTTACAAAAGGTCTCCCCCATCATATCATTGGTTGTATGTGTGTATGTATTTAGAGAAAGAGTATTGTCCTTAACTGAACTTGCATTGTTTTTGAAATGATCAAACAGCAGAAGTGTGGAGCTCAGTACTTGTAGCATACATTAATGCCGAAATTGGATGCACAAATACTAAGCGTGCCTTGGAGCACTAGTGACAGATAAAAAATACTACCACAAAAATTGTTGGCCTGAGACCTGTCTCCCTCTTCACTTTCTGCCTAATTGCTGGTGGAGATGAAGTCCTGTTCCTGCAGCCTGATTTCCTATGAAAAATATGATTAAGGCATACAGACAGGCCAAAGCCAAGGGCTGAATTGTTGAGAATGTAGCTCCATAAATATACCCCAAAGACCTTGGAGAGGTCTATAAATATCAACTCTACATGCTATAGTTGTCCTAAGGTACAATAGACTGTCTATACAGATTGACAAGGCAATTTGGGTAGTCTAGAACTACTAAGAATTAGATGTTATCATGTCCTGTTAGCTACTAATTTCTTTCTTTCTTTCTTTCTTTCTTTCTTTCTTTCTTTCTTTCTTTCTTTCTTTCTTTCTTTCTTTCTTTCTTTCTTTCTTTCTTTCTTTCTTTGAAAGGAACAAAGATGTGGCCTGATTGTTTCTAAGAGTCTTTTTGCTTTATTACAGTTCCAGTTTCAACATACTGGAATCAATTAGAATTGTGACTGGAATAGACAGATTAAACAAAACCAGTCAAGGGCCAGATTTGTAAAGGTGTTTAGGTGCTTCAGAATGCAGATAGGCACCTAGTGGGATTTTCAGAAGTGCTTTAAAGGAGTTAGGCACTTCTGAATATCCCGCTAAGAGCCTGTCTGCTTCCTGAGGTGCCTACACTGGCCAATAGCAAGTAAGAAACACAGGTTGAACAAAGTTCAGGAAGTATGATTCAACCCACTCTAAAACACTTGGAGGGAGGGGGCAGGAGGAGGAGTAACTAGGATGTCAGAGCAAAGCTGATTGGCTGAATGAGTTGCCACCCTCACAGGGAGGTCTCAGCTTGAAATGTTAACCAATCAGAGAAGGCCATAAACTGAGTATAAGGAGTCAGCTGTCACATTTGTGTGTGGGTAACCTGACAGCAGCTTGGAATTGAGAGTGGAGACTGAAGGGAGAGATCAGATCAGATCAGATCAGATCAGAGCAGAGCAGAGACTGACCGAGCAGAGGGACCCCTGACAATCAGAGGGATTGGTGAAGGAATGTCAGTCTGATTTTTTTGTCTATTTTAAAAGAGTGCTTATGTTTTGTATCTCAATAAATCTGGATGCCTGCTTCTGTGTGTGATCTGCCCCACCCATCCTGTGAGCGGCTGGCCACTGCTCACAGAATGATAATTGTTAATTGTTCAATGTTTCTTTAATGCTATGTTGTAGTGCTGTTTTATGCATCTGCTTTGGGTACTTGTATGCTACGTTGTAGTAAGTCTAATGTTATTATATTAGAGGCCTTATGCATATGTATGAAAAGTTCAGTGTGTACCAACTTGCAACGTTGTATTTGTCTCATAGACTGTTTAATCTTCTGAGTCAATTGAATGTCTGAGCTTTAAAAGTAATCCAATTGAGCCTTGTTACTAAGGCTAAGGTTTTGTTCTGGTTATTTTTAGTAAAAGTTAGGGACAGGTCATGGCTTCTGTGAATTTTTGTTTATTGCCCGTGACCTATCTGTGACTTTTGCTGCTGCGGTTCCATGGTTTCCACAGCCACTGTGGTAGCTGGCAGCTGTGGGGATCTCCCTCTGCCCGTGGCAGCTGGAAACTGCAGCGGCGGGCTCCACCCAGGGCGGCTAGGAGCTGCAGGGTGACCATATTTCCCAAAGAGAAAATGGGATACTCCCAGCTGCTCGCTCGAGGCATCCCCATTCTCCCCCTGCATGGCCTGTCGCTGGAACCTTGCAGGGGACCCCCAGTTGCTTGTCGCTCCTGTTGCCTGTTGCTGGAACCCTGTCAGGGCCTTGCTGGTTGCCAGCTCCAGAGTCCTGCAGCCCTTGGGGCTGAAGCAGAGAATGTCATGGAGGTCTCTGGAAGTCACGGATTCTTATTCACACCCTTACTTATTACCTATGATACACTGTAATTTTTTTCCTTTCCTTTCTTATTTTACTGAATAGTATACATTGTGACCTTTTCTTTTCCTTTCTTTCTTTACTAAATATATTGTAATCACCTACTTTTCTCTCAAATAAATAAGACTTTGTTTTCAAAGTATTTCTGTTTGTGTGCCATTCTTGATCTGAAGGCTGTATCCGTGTCCTTTCAAGGGTTAGCAGGATTATCTGGCTCTGGGGAGTCCTCTGTGGGTCAGAGACAACCCCCTTGGCAATATCCTGGCAATTCCTTTAGGGCGGATCACCACTTTTCTCCCCATTTGGATAGGCAGGCGAGTACTGGCATACCTTAAGTCCAAATAGTGTGATAACATTGCAGGGATGTTTCTAGGAGGTCTTGTAGGACCAGTTCTTGGCTTAGTGCTGTTCAATCTCTTTATAAGTGATCTAGAAGAAAATACAATAATATTGCCAGTAATGTTTGCAGGAGGTCAGTTATACAAAGGAATCTGGATCACTTGGTAAGCTGGGCTCATTTGAACAACTTGTATATTAATACAAGGTCACATATCTAGTAACAGAGAACATAGGTCATACTTACAGGATAGGGGAACTGTGTCCTAGAAAACAATGACTATGAAAGGATCACGATGAATAATCCAACTTCCCAGTGTAATGCAATATTGCCAATTTCAAGTGTTCAGATATCACTAGATAAGCCCTCAAAAGATAGCATTAGCTCTTTTTGCCACAGCATCACACTGGGAGCTTGTTTGAGTTGTTTGTCCACAATGACCCCAAATCCTTTTCAGCGTCACTGCTTTCCAGCATACAGAGCCCCATTCTGTCAGCATGGCCTGCATTCTTTCTTCCTAGATGTATAACTTTGCATTTGGCTGTATTAAAATGCATTTAGTTTTCATGGACTCAGGTTTCCAAGCAATCCACATTGCTCAGTATGTCTGCTCTTTCCTCATCATTATTTACACACCATCAATCTTTGTGGAATCCACAAATTTTTATCAGCATTGATGTTATATTTACTTCCAGACCATTGATGATAATGTTTAAAGAACGTTGGGACCTGTGGAACGCCTGGTCCAAAACACCCCTATTTAATTATGGTTCCCCATTGATGACTATTTTTGAGATCTGTCAATTAGCCCGTTCTTAATCCATTTAATGGGTGCTTTGTTGATATTGTAATATGCCATGCTTTTAATCAGTGTGGTGTAGTACCAAGTCAAAGACCTTACAAAATCAAAGTATAATATTCCATCTGCCCAGTTACCTTTATCAACCGACCTTGTGAGTGCATCCAAAAATGAAATCAGGTATGTCTGACAAGACTTATTTTCCATAATACTATGTTGACTGGCATTAATTTATATTCACATGCTTTAATTCATTATAAATTGAGTGCTATTTTGGCTGGTATTGATGTCTGGTTAACCAGACAATAAATATCTGGATCATCCCACTTACTCATTGTGAATATTAATACAAGATTAGCACTATTCTAGTCTTCTGGAATTTCTTTGCTTTTCCAAGGTTTATTGAAAATTAACATTAGTGGGACAGAGAATTCCTCAATTCTTTTAGGACTCTTAGATGCAAGATATTCAGGACTTCTGATTTTAAAATGTTTTTCCCTAGTAGATATTTAACAGCCTCCTTAATTACTAATGGCCTAGAATGGTCTTTTGCAACATGTGTTAACTCATTATGCTTAACAATCTATTCCACCTTGTATTTAGCAGTGACACTGCATACTTTTCTCAGACTTGAAGAAGAGCTCCATGTAAGCTCGAAGGCGTGGTCTAATAAAATATATTCCCTTCAGCACCCTATGTCTGGAAGATACTTCATCATCTGTATGTGGTATGAGTACACCATCCTGATCTTGAGCTTGGATTGATTTTTTACCTGGAGCCAGCTGCTTTTCTTCCATGTGCTTATTTCTCTCAGTCACTGGGACATCAAGCTGATGACACTATACAGCTGGATGTATTCAGCATATTGGTGATTCTGGGGCCCACTGAATCTCACAAAAATCTGTCCATGGTCTTGCATATATATTGAAAAATAAAGGACACAGGATTTAGCTTTATAGAACTCCTCTTGGAAGATGAACAATTGTTCTTCCTGAACAGAAGGATTGATAGCCCTCGTAATTTTACTCAAGCTATTGTATCTGCAGATTGAGAAATATTTATCCTGAAAGAATGTCTTAAATCTGTAATCTGGTAGTAGAGCATGTTTTTCAGCTCATAAATCCCATGGGACAGGATCATTCTGATGCTTGAGTCAGGCCTTCCATGGAAAAACATGTCAGATTCCTCTTGCAGCTAGACTTGATCTCAGTTTGTCATATCTTTAAGTAATTTTTAAAAGAAATCTTATAAATGGAGAGGAAGTCAGGGAAGGGATCAGAGCAGGCAGGAGCCATGGTCAAGGTAGTGGGGCTGAGGTGGAAGCCAGGTTTCCTTTCCTTTTCCATTCTAAAGCCTTGATAAAGCCAAAGGGAAGGAGTGAACTGTCTGTGATTGTCATATTTGTCATTACCCATAGCTAATAAGAATGTATTGTCATAAAAAGGGCTAAATTGTACTGTGGTATTTAAGGTTATCAGTCCTATTTTATTTTTTCTTTCAGGGAATAATAAGCAAATTGCCATTTCTAAAATTATCCAGGCTGGGAAAATATTCGTCATGAGTTCTCCTTTAGCTTTGCCCAGATAAGAGGATGTTTCCTGTTACTGTCTTCTTTTTCCCAGGGGTTATTCTGACCCCGTCCACCAGATTTCTGCCTGCTATGAAAAAAGCTTTTATACACTCACTCATTTTCCAGTGCGTGCACTCATGTGCGCACACACACACACACAAAATAAATAAATAAACCCCAGCTCGCCAACTCCCAAGAAATAGGATCAAACAAACAGTGTATAGTTTGGTAGAGTCCCTAGGAAACACTAACTTGTTGAGATGCCATAACTTTAATAGTGGAGATACCTATACAAATTGAACTAGGGTGTGTTGGTTCCTAACATAAACAAGTATAGAAAGAATGTTGATATTTAAGATTAGCTGGTTCCTGAGTTTAGCAACTAAAACTGTGGATTGATTTTAATATTGTATTATAACTGCAATATACAAATACTTCTAGCAAATTATATATATGTACACACATGATACTGTCCATTTGTGTTCAATACAAAACAGCTTTACTTTGTACTTTAACAGTGAATTTACAAAATTAATTTCTTTCCATCCAATTATTTAAAACTTACAGGCAAGAGAGAAAAGATCTGGTTTGAGATGAGATTTGGAAAGAGGTGGAGGTGACGTGGAGACACAGGAGGGCTGCTCCATGTAGCAGGAGCTGCAGAAAAGGAAGATTTTGAACTAACAGTAACGATGTGATGGAGCAGGAAAGAGAGGAGGTTTTTTTAATGCTAAACAACATCAGTGTAAGGGTCTTGTTTCGTAATCAAATGTATAAATAATTATATCCAAACAGACATTTAAAAGAATACTATAGTTACAAAGTCAAGCACTTCAGAGTTAGGAAATACAAAAATTAAGGTTGTTTGTGACATCATAATTAGACCTCTTGTATGTATGCTTTATGTTACAGTCTCTAGTTACATGATCATATACTATTTTGTTCCACATGGCCCCCAGGCCTTATTTCCTGCACACTCTTCAAACTCTGCTCTGAAGGCAGAATGATTAATTTCCTCCTGGACATTTCTGTGGCACTCATGACTACGGTATCTGAGTGCTTTACAAACACTAATTTATTTTCACAAAACCCCTGTGAGGTGAAGGGCTAGTATTCCCATTTTACAGATAGGGAACTGAGGCACAGAGAGGTTAAGATTAAAAACTGTCCATTAATTGTAAGTGCCCAATTTGAGACCTTGGGCCTGATTTTTCTGAGTACTGAACATTATATAGCACTTTATATGTTCAAAGCACAGCTCCCTTGGACTTTAGCTGTAACTGTGAGCGCTCAACATTTTTGCAAGTCAGACGGTTGCATCTCAAGTCTGGCATCAAGAAAATGAGAAACACACTATTAGTGGCCATTTGTGAAAAGTTTGCTTTATGTCAGTTGACCAGCATCACACAGGAACCCTCTGGCAGAGGCAGGGGACAGAATCCAGTTCTCCAGGGCAGCACTGAACTGTCTTAACAATAAGACCATTCTCTTTTATATGCAGTCCCATCCCTCATTTACTACCCACCTCTGAATTTCTGCAATAGATGAAGCAGGGGATCCTGTTTACAAAAACCTGTTACACTACCCAACCCTGATTCATCCCCAGCACATAGTCCAGCCTGCAGACTGAATAAGGCTGGGGTCCTGTGGGAAAAAATGATATGTGATCATGTAACTAATGACTGTCATAACACATAGGTGCAATGTGGCAGGACGAATTAAGGTTGCACAAGCACTTACACCTGTGCAAACTGAATGTGAAATGCTCCAGTTCTGATTTGAACTCCCTTTGCACTGGTGACAATGAAGACACAAGGAGAGGAGCATCAGGCCCAGTATGTTCTGAATTCCAGAACAGCGTTCACACTTCTGAACTCATAATCATTTGTGACTTGGTTCTGTAGCCCTTGCTCATGATGGATAAATACTTACAGAAATGGCTTGTTAATGCACGGATATGCTTGTTCACGAGTGATTTTTACAGCTATTCATATGGGAACAGCCATCCCCATACTCATGCAAACTGAAACCTGTTGAGGCAAATGCTGATAAACAGCAACTAATAAGGGGAAACCCCTTTGGGGACCGTTGAGGGATCGGCAATCAATAAGGGGAATCAAAATGGTCAGTCAACCATTCAGAATTCAAATGAACGTTCATGAACACTGTTTTTTCAGTATTCAGCCAGCTCTATGAGTTTCAATATAGAATGCTGAACGGTAAATAGTTTTAACTATAGCAACACCGTAAACATTGAAGGTATCTGAAAGGGTGTGTCTATACTGCAATCCAAGGTGCTGTTGCAGCTCTGGTAGATGAACCTATACTAGCTTCACCTATATAGCATGGACAAATCTAGCCGTGTAGGTGTCGTGGCACAGGCTTCAATGAAGGCTGTACAAACCCAACCAGAACCCTGGGTACCCTCTCTGTTGCTGAAGCATATGCTGTAACATGTAAGCTGCTGTTCTATGCTCCTCAAATACTTCCCACACACAGCACTGGGTGTTCAGCAGAATTGGCTCCAGTGAGAGAGGGAATATTTGCCAGGACATTGTAGTTTATTCCTTCCTTTTTTAGCTGTGTTTCATGGGAGTTTTGATGTCCAACTGGACAGACCCCAGATACATTATTACTTAAGATTTTATTAACAGGTATGTCTGGTTCTGTACAGGCATTTTTTAAAAAATGACTGTTGCTTGCCTCAAGCTCTGTGTTTAATTTCTTCCACTGCTCTGCAGTTAGTGCTGTCAAGTTGCATTTACGAACACCTTGTGTTTATAAAAACAAATAGAAAAGGAGGACTTGTGGCACCTTGGAGACTAACAAATTTATTTGTGCATAAGCTTTCTTGAGCTACAGCTCACTTCATCAAAAGCTTATGCTCTAATAAATTGGTTAGTCTCTAAGGTGCCACAAGTCCTCCTTTTCTTTTTGCAAAAACAGGCTAACACGGCTGCTACTCTGAAACCTAAAAACCAATAGTAATTGATTTGCTTTGTACTTTTAAAAAAGTTATTGTCTTTTATTATTATTTCTTTTTTAATGGCATCCAGAAGTGTGCTAGATGCCTCCCAGTACAGATAAAGACAAATCCCTGACCTAAGGAGCTTACAAAAGAAATATAGACATGATGGTACAGTAGAATCACAAGCCATCATTACTGGCACCACTCTAGTAACAAAGTCCTTGTGATGGGAAACACAAAAAGAGGACAGTAGTGGTAAGGGACTTGGCTTAAGGACCGATCCAAGGGCCATGCTTTATAGTTACTCTCATATAAGGCTTCTATTTCAGCATGAACTCATTTATCCAGTGACCACCTTCTAACCCAGTTTACCAGATGCATATTATAGTGATAAAGGGAAAGGGTCTGATTCTCCATTGACTTGTATCCTGTCTGGTTATTTATGTCTGTGCACTGTGATTATAAATGCTACCAAATCAGAATTCACCACTCATTTATACTGGTGGCAATGTTTTCCAGCCACTTTGCACAGTTGTAAAAGACTGCACAAGGTGCAAAATAATAGAGAATCAGGCCAGTGAGGCCATTCTAGACTTTTAAAGGTGGGAGGGAATAATATTGAGCAAATCATTGAGTGGTATTAGGCCAAAAAAGCTTCTCAGCAGAGCTTTGGTTTTATTTATGTTGAATTGTTTCTAATGCTAAGAATGTACTTTAAATGCAAGAAAGGAGAGAAGAGATGGCGCTTTCTCTGTAAATAGCTCAAAGAAACTTGTGACATATAATTTATGTACTGATGCTGCATCTCACTTTAGTGAAGAGACTATTTACAACAAAATGGCTGGAACACAGAGGGACTGCTATAAAAGACAAGTAACATCCAAATCCTTCTAAGATAAGTCTGGGAATGAAAGCTTGACAGCCACTTTCAGTCCAAGGAAATGTCTGAAGAAGTAACACAATCATTAATAATAAATAATAATAATTAATAATAAAAAGCAGAGACACAGCAGTAACAAAACATCAGTCATCCACCAGTAAAGGAAAGAAACAGCATATATAATTTCACCAGTATAGGCCAGCACTTTGTAAGGAGAGGTAATATTTGACCAACATGAATAACTATAGCAGCAGTTCAAAGGCAGACCCATTAATTTCAGCATAATCTAGTAACTGTTACGTGCTTTAATAAATTATGTCCATCTTGTGTGTAATCTGGATGGACTGCAAATCAGGCATATATTCAGCCTGTATTTTAATACTCAAATATCAGAAGGGTAGCCGTGTTAGTCTGGATCTGTAAAAGTGGCAAAGAGTCCTATGGCACTTTATAGACTAACAGACATATTGGAGCACTTCGACATGCATTCGACGAAGTGGGTATTCACCCACGAAAGCTTATGCTCCAATACGTCTGTTAGTCTATAAGGTGCCACAGGACCCTTTGCCTATTTTAATACTGGCAGTTTAGGAGCTGACAAGTGCAGATCATGGTCAGACGCAGTGTGTCAGACTCCCTGCGAGCTTCCCCCTTGAAAAACCCCTTGCTGTATAATTTCAGGTCTACTTATGCTGGTGTGGAAAATATTCATTATGAACAAGATGTGGCCATCAAAAGTCATGTCACTCATGATCACTTGCTGAATAAATGTTTTCATCTGGTCTGATACCATGGAATAAGGTATCACCAATGATAAAACACTTAACGTCTTAGAGCAGTGTTTCTCAAACTGGGGTTTGCGGACTCCTAGGGATCCCCAAGTGTACCCCAGGGGGTCTGCGCGTTCACTCCCTCCCTCTCCCTCCCAGTGCCTCCGGCACACTAAAAGTCTGGCAGCACAGTGGGGCTAAGGCAGGCTTCCTACCTGCCCTGGCTCTGCACTGCTCCCAGAAGTGACTGGCACATCCCTGCATCCCTGGGGAGGGGGCAGGGACCTCTGTGCACAGCCCCCATCCCAAGCACTGACTCCACAGCTCCCATTGGCTTGGAACTGCGGCCAATAGGAGCTGTCGGGGTGGTGCCTGCAGATAGCGGCAGGGCACCAAGACCCCCAAGTCCCCGTGCCTAGGAGTTGCTGCCAGAGGGATGTGCTGGTAGCTTTTGGGAGCCGCCCGAGGTAAGCGCTGCCCGGCTAGAGCCTGCACCCCTCACCCCCTCTTACACCCCAACCCGCTGCCCCAGCCCAGAGCCTGCATCCAAACTCCCTCTCAGAGTCTGCACCATGCATCCAAACTTCCTCCCAGAGGCCGCACCCTGAACCCCCTCCTGCATCCAAACTCCCTCCCAGAGCCCACAGCCCCTCCTGCCCCAGACTGGTGAAAGTGAGTGAGGGTGGGGGAGAGTGAGCGATGGAGGAAGAGGGGATGGAGTGAGTGGGAGGGTGGGGGCTCAGAGAAGGGGGTGGGAGAAGGGCTGAGCAGGGAGGCTAGAAGGTCCCCCAAAATTTTGAAATCAAACTGGGGATCCTCGATTGCTAACATTTGAGAACCGCTGTCTCACAGGATCTGGGTTAAATCAATGGAAATTAGGAGCACAACTCAGTATAAATAAGGGTGATAGAACTAACTCCGCAGAGTACAGCAAATCCATGAGTAGCTCACTCTGGTCCAAGCGATGTTCTTTGTGATATTGTGAAATTTAGTTTTTATTAGTTCTGGGAAACCAGTTTCATGATAACACCATTAGGAGATGGCTTCAAACATAATTTCAGTGAAAATAAACCCAGTGTTATCCAGGCTTTGTACTGCCAAACTTCCAAAATTAACATACTGTGAACTTGCTGGAGAGAAGAAGATCTGCATAGCTTATGCTGGCATGAGTCTAACCTCTCTGGTTTTATGGCAGTTTAACTCTATTACCTTCAGTGGAGTTGCACCTGACTTACAAAAGTGTGAATGAGAGAAGAATCAGGCCCACTGGATTTGTTTTAATATCAGTTAGTAGATTTTACCCATTTCTTGCTCGTTCCTATTACAACTTGCATTTAAATAACAAAAAGAAAAGGAGTACTTGTGGCACCTTAGAGACTAACCAATTTATTTGAGCATAAGCTTTCGTGAGCTACAGCTCACTTCATCGGATGCATACTGTGGAAAGTGTAGAAGATCTTTTTATACACACAAAGCATGAAAAAAATTAGATAAGCTATTACCAGCAGGAGAGTGGGGTGGGAGGGAGGTAAACTCTGGTGATGCAAAGCTGCCACAAACCCCTCTTATCCTGACAATTCAACTGGGTTCACAGCTCCGCTGTGGTCTGGATCCACAAAGGGATTTAGGCACCTCAACTCTGTGGGTTGAAATGCCTAACTTTTAGGCACCTAGAAGAACACTGGAATCCACAAAGCCTGAGTTAGGTGCCTAGGCTTCCTGTATAATGCCTATGAATGCAATCCGCAAAAGCCAGCATGCTTGACAGGGAGCCATTTAAGCTAGTCAATGGGAGATGCCAAGGAAATGGATATGATCTAACCCTCCCCCTTATGTAAAGTTAGGTACTTAGGCTGGTGCTGCAGGGAGGCACGTATCTCTGCTTAGCAATGCACGGCCAGGAATCCTTTTCCTGGAAGTAGAAGGCTGAGGTGCCTAAGTTATTGCTTGTGAGCGTGAGTTAGAGGCTTGCCTTGCTCCACACAGAACAGCCAAAAGAGGAGTGGGGGTGATGGCAGCAGTGCTTATAACTTTAAAGCCCAGTGATTAAAGCACTCATCTGGGCTGTGGGAGACCCATCTTCAATTCCCCCATCTGCTTGATAGGGAGAGAGGATTCCTACAGGGGTCCCTTATACCTCTTAGGAAAGGACTCTCGCCACTGAGACATGGGATATTCTGATGTGTGTGTGTGTGTGTGTGGGGTTTCCTCAGTCTTCCCTGTTAAAGCTTTATCCACTTTGGATAAATACTTAAAGAGTCATTGGTCCAGAGAGAGAGTGATTTTAAAACCTGATGGTTAGGGCACCCACTTAGGAGGTGGATGACCCAGAGGCCAGTCCTGCTACTCCACTGATTCTGTAATTTATTTATCCAAAATAGAATAGCTTCAATGTGAGGCAATGAGGAAGCCCCACTTCAAACTATCCTATAGCCCAGTAGTCGGAGCACTTGCCTGAGAGGTGTGGAAGACCCCCTGCTCAACCGTTTTTTCCCCATCAAGCACAGTGGGGAATTGAACCTGGCTCTCCTAAATCCCAGATGAGTGCTCTAACCACTGTGCTAAAAATTATGAAGTGGGTAACACCACCTCCTCTGCCCAGATTTTGAATGGGGTCTGATCTGGTAAGTGGTCTCTGAGCACGCCTATTGGATTGAGCCGCACAAGTGAGGTGAGCAGTGGGGCACCGATCTTTCCCCAGTTTGTGGATCACAGTGAGGTCTAGGTGGGACATAGGAATCCAGATGCCTAGAGTCAGGCATCAGTGGATATGCCCAGAGGCAGAAACGTAGGTGCTTAGAGAGTTTTATCCTGAAAATGTAGGTACCAAATGAGTTGAGGCAGCTATAGGGTTAGGCAACAACTGAGTAGGGGTTTTGTGGATTGCAGTGGAACTTAAAACTGGGATTTAGGTGCCTAGTTACCTTTGTGGATCTGGGCCTGTGTCCCTGCACTGGTGGGACACAGTTGGAGTGTACTGTAGAATTTGGTCTGGAATACTTTATTGGGTCCCCATTTACTACTGGACAGTTCCTGAATACTCTGGATTGGTATTTTAGAGAGTGCTGTAGTTTACTTTCTTTTCCCATCTAGAATAACAATGAAGTCTTTGTAACTGGGTGATCTGCTCCTTTAAGGGTCAGGGGCTCTGGGGCCAGGTCCTGTTGGATTATCAGACCCAGCTCAGAACAGGTCAGGTGATTCCTATGAAGGGCTGAAGAAGCTCAGTTGAGGAGAGGAGCTGTAGGAAAGAAGTTGGGTCAGTTGTCTTGTCCTGGACAGAGGGAAGAGACACAAGGGGCTTCTGGGCCCCTGCAGCCTGCTTTAGTCAGGGGAATAATGATGTCTGTGTTACTTTCATAGACTCTTAGAAATGTACGGCTGGAAGGGATCTTGCAAGGTCATCAAGTTCAGCCCTCTGTACTGAGGAGGCTGGACCAAGTAAACCTAGACCACCTTTGACCGGTGTTTGTCAAACCTCTTCTTAAAATCCTCTGGTGATGGGAATTCCACAACCCTCTCTTGGAAGCCTATTCCAGAGCTTAAGTACCCTTATAGATAGAAAGCTTTTCTTAATATCTAACCAATCTCTCTTGCTGTTGATTAAGTCCATTACCTCTTGTTCTACCATCAGTGGACATGGAAAACAATTGATCACAGTCCTCTTTATAACAGCCCTTAACATATTTGAAGACTTATCAGATTCCCCTCTCAGTCTTCTTTTCTCAGGACTAAACATGCCCAGCTATTTTAACCTTTCATCATAGGTCAGGTTTTCTAAACTTTTTATCATTTTTGTTACGCTTTTCTGGACTTTCTCCAATTTGTCCACATCTTTTCTAAAGCGTGGTGCCCAGAACTGGATACAGTACTCCATGGAGGCTTCACCAATGCCAAGTAGAGTGGGACAATTACCTCCTGTGTCTTACACATAACAGTCCTGTTAATACACCCCAGAATGAGATTTGTCTTTTTCACAATTGTATCACATTACTGGCTCATGTTCAATTTGTGATCCACTATAACCTCCAGATCCCTTTCAACAGTACTACCACCTACCCAGTTATTCCCTGTTTTTCAGTTGTGCATTTGATTCTTTCCCTCCTAAGTGTAGTACTTTGCATTTGTCTTTAATGAATTTCATGTTGTTGATTTCAGACCAATTCTCTAATTTGTCAAGGTTGTTTTTAATGCTAATCTTGTCCTCCAAAATGCTTGGTTTCATCTGTAAATTTTATAAGCTCTCCACTCCATTATCCAAGTCATTAATGAAAATATTGAATAGTACCTGTGATAAATGAAGGGGTGGGGTAGCTCTCTTTTATGGACACCCAGCCAACCAGTTAGCTATTAATTCCCTCTTTGTGGCTGTTCTCTGCTTTTTTTTACCTTTAAAGGGTTAACAGAGTCCCCCAGGTAAAGGAAAGGGAGTGGCCACCTGACCAAAAGAGCCAATAGGAAGGCTAGACCTTTTTAAAATGGGGAACCAACTTCCCCTTTGTGTCTGTTGTTCTTTGGGAAAGAGGGGAACAGTTATGTTATGAGAAGCTGAAAGCTAGGTATAAGCATAGATCATACCTAGAACTACTTATTTGGAACTCCCAAATTTGTAAGTAGATCAGGATTGTTTAGAAAGATGTGATTAGGTTTATTTCTTAGGGCTTGTGGACTCCTCTGTGCTAACCCCAGATGCTTTTGTTTGTTTGTAACCTTTAAGCCTAACCCCCAAGAAAGCTATTTTTGGTGCTTAATTTTTGGAATTGCTCTTTTAAAATCTAGCGAAAGCCTAAGTTCCAGATGAATTTTCTTTCTTTTTGTTTTTAGTAAAATTTACCTTTTTTAAGAACAGGATGGAATTTTTGGTGTCCCAAAGGGT
Organism: Lepidochelys olivacea; assembly: GCF_965140295.1. NCBI lineage: Eukaryota > Metazoa > Chordata > Testudines > Cheloniidae > Lepidochelys > Lepidochelys olivacea. Next base: position 34,032,319 of record NC_140411.1, on the reverse strand, counting down.
TTGTGCATGTGTTGTTTAATTAACTGATGGCAACAGCTGGTTTTCTCTGTTTTTTCTTTCTCAGCTCTTCCCCGGGGGTGGGTGTGAAAGGGCTTGGGAGAGTACGCAACAGGAAGGAATTACCAAGTGCACCTTTCTGGTTTCAAAGGTTTTTTTTTTTTTTTTTTTTTGCATTTGGGTGGTGGTAGCATCTACCCATCCCAGGTCAGAGATAAACTGTAACCTTGGGAGTTTAATACAAGCCTGGAGTCGACAGTATTAATTTTTAGAATCCTTGTGGGACCCCACCTTCTGCACTTGAAGTGCCAGAGCGGAATCAGCCTTGACAGTACTGGACCCAGGACTGACCCTGGTGGGATCCTGCTAGATACATCCTTCCACTTTGACTGAAAAGCATTGATTTGTCCTGCTTTTTGAGGACAGTCTGTGATGGGGGTGACTACTCCCACACTCACTCCGCAGGGTTTAATGAAGGGCAGATGGGTCAATTAACCCATTAGGCAGCTGATTAAGGAGGCTTAGCTGGGCAGGAATAGGCCTGGCCAATAAAGCCCAGGAGCTGAAAGCATAAGGGGGTGCTGTAGGGTTGCCAACTTTCTACTTGCACAAAACCGAACACATTTGCCCTGCCCTGCCTTGCCTTGCCTCTCCTCCAAGACCCTGTCCATTCCCTGAGGCCCCACCCCCTCTCACTCCATCTCCCCTCCCTCTGTCGCTTGCTTTACCCACCCTCACTCACTCATTTTCACCAGGCTGGCTCAGGGGGCTGGCATGCAGGAGGGGATGAGGGCTCCAGCTGGGGGTGCGGGCTCTGAGGTGGGGCCAGAAATGAGGAGTTCAGAGTGTGGGAGGGGGCTCCAGGCTGCGGATGTGGGTTGGGATGCGAGAGGGGGTGAGGGCTCTGGGTGTGGGCTATGGTGTGGGGTGGGGATAGGGGATTTGGGGTGCACGAGGGGGCTCCAGGTTGGGGTTGAGGGGTTTGGAGTGCAGGAGGGGGCTCTGGGCTGGGACAGGGACTTAGGGTGTGGGGTGTGTCTGAGGGTGTGGGCTCTGGGTGGGGGTGGGGGTTCTGTGGTGGTGCTGGGGATGTTGGGTTTGAGGTGCAGGAGGGTGCTCCAGGCTGGGACTGAGGGGACTGGAGGCATGGCCAGGTGGCTCTGTGCACTTCCCCTTCTGCAGGTGCCACACTTACAGCTCCCATTGGCTGTGGTTCCCAGCCAATGGGAGATGTGGGGCGGTGTTTGGGGCAGTGTGCGGAGCCCCCTGGCCACCCCATACATAAGAACCGCAAGGGTGACGTGCTGGCTGCTTCCTGGGAGCAGCACGGCGTGGAGGCTAGCAGGGAGGCTGCCAACCCCGCTGTGTGGTGCCGCCAACTGGATATTGAATGGCCTGGTCAGCAGTGCTGACTAGAGCCACCAGGATCCCTTTGCAGCTGGGAGTTCCGGTTGAAAACCGGACACCTGGTCACCCTAGGGTGCTGGGAAAAGACAGCCTCTGCTAGGAGAAAGAGAGGAGTGAGTGGGGACAGCAGGCTGCTGTCACTCCCTGGGAAGAGGCTTTGAGAAATGGTAGACCTAGGGAAGAAAAGGGGAACTAGTGGTAGGAAGAAGCCTAGAGAGAAATCAGTGATGCCAGAGAGAGAAGGCCCAGACTGCTGAGCTGGGGGTCACTGGACTGGAACCCAGAGAAGAGGGCAGGCCTGGGCTCCCCTACCAGCCATTGGCAGTGAGTGGGAAGACTGCCTAGGACTAGTGAGGAGCTAAACTCCCCCGGAAGTGGGGGACACGGCCAGTGACGGGGACATGGCCAGTGACATGGCTGGAGGGCCAAGCCATGAAAAGGACACTGTGGTTCCTGAGGCTGTGAGAGGAACTGCAGGCAAATGGAGTGTTGCAAATGACAGATGGGGAGTGTCAGCCTCCAGCAAATCCCCAGAGTATCAGGAGGCGCAGGTCTGGCAGTGAGCGATGTGTCCTATGACACAGTCTTTCAACAAGTTTGTGTGAGTTTTGTTTATGAAGAATACAACTGTAATCTGAGGGATGGGCCTGAATAGAGTTTGGGGTGTAATGTTAGTCCTTAATGGGCTGGTGGGGGCAGGCCAGTGGCCCTAAAAATCTCGCTGAGGAAAGATAAATAGCTACCAACATACTCCATGTAATGTCTAACCATGCATAATACCACTTGCCTTTAATTTACAGTGTATTCCTCTGTGATTTGTCTTAGCAACATGTTTGCTCACCCTCTTACCCTGAACAGTAGCTTCTATAGGGCTAGAGGCAATGGAAATACTCTGGTTAAACAGATGTTTTTGATTTCCCCTGAGTGAATGTTGCACAGAGAAACATTTCTTGGATTGTTCCATACCAAAAAATATCTTCAAATTGTTTATATTTAGATCTTGATAGAACTAAAAGAGTCACTGCTTAAGAATAGCCTACCAGTGTATTGAGTCTTTGTGCTTTGAGTCTAAACCATTAAATAATGGTGCTTTGAAGTGTACAAAAACAAAACTCTTAGCAATATATATATCATACATTTGAATTGCCAGTAGTATTTCTGTCTGCAAAGTGAACAACAGTGTGATATTAAAATACCAAGAACTGATATGTTTGTTGTTTTGTTTTTCAGATTCTGCTCTGTTGTTCTCTCAGGACAAATTAAAATGAAGTGCAGTAAACCACAGGGTAACCCACTGGTGAGTGTGTTATAGCTCTGCTCTGTGCCAATCCGGAGTCAACGTGAATCTTTTACATCCCAGCCAGTGAGGTTTAGCTCAAGCTACAGCAGCTTGTGCTTTTAGCTCTGGAGGTCCTTGGTTCAATCTGCGTGTGTTGGTATGATAGTGGCAGCACCTCAGGCTCACTCTGATGAGTTTCAAAACTATATAGCCCAACTACTGAGTCAGCATTAGCTGTGTGGACACCATCTGTCTGCCATAAGTACTTGTATGTCCCCCATGACCAAAGTATCTGAACAACTCATAGCACTCCTGTGATGTAAGGAATTGAGGTTATTCCCATTTTACAGATGAGGAAATTGAGGCAGCAAGAGGCTAGGGAATGTCAACACTGCCCTACAGTTCAAAATACAGGGGGTGTGAATAGCAGTGTACCACAACTCCCCTGTGTGGACACTGCAGGGGCAAACTAAAAGATTCCTACTTGACATTAATGTTATCCGGATGGAAGAGGACTAAGTTAAGGCTATCTAGGAATCTTTTAGTTCATGTCCACAGCATCCACATGGGGAAGCTACAGTGTAGCCCTGCTATTCACACACCTCTACTCCAAACCGGGGGGGGGGGGGAGGGAAAGGGGAGAGTATAGACAAGCCCTAAATGGCATGCCCAAGGTCACAGAGGAAATAGGTGGTGGAGCAGGGATTTGAATGTAGTTTTCTCTAGTTCTAGGGTAGTATCCCTAACCATTGGCCATCCTTCCTCTCTACAGAATCAAGCCTCATCTTCCTCAAGAAGAGGGGAGGCATATGTAATTCAAATAGGACTGAATTCCAAGTTCCGTACTCAGTTTATATTCAGTAATTGGTCCATACAGATGTTTCAAAGTAATTGATACATGTCACAGGTCTAACCATTTTTTTGGTTATGTAGGGTTTGTATGCACAAAGTCTGATGTACCAGGATCTACAAACAAAGGAGGGGGGAAAAAACTGAACAGGGCAGTTTCTTATAGAATTAAAAGTGAGACTCTACCATTTAGAAAACTTGGATGTGGAAATGATTCCAAAATCCTGCAGACTTTTTGAGGTCCCTTCCAAATCTACATTTTTATTAGTCTATAATAAATACAGTTGTGTACTTTCTTTACTTACAAGTCTAACACACAGTCATATTTTAACTTTCGTTCTAACAGTTTAAATGCACTCTGGCAGCTGTATGTAAGATAAGGCATGAAGGGTGAGTGTTTGCTGGAGAAATGGAAGCTTTCCCTATATGACCTCAAGTGGAAAATCATTATTTGAAGTAATCCTATTGTAGATCTTCCAAGACTCCTTCAGCACTAATAATACACCTAGTATCCCCAATCTTTTGTGAAGTCTTGGTGCTGATGGACTTATGTATTTTCACACAGAGGTGTAGCATAAATTTGTTTTTAACTTGCTTCTCCAAACAATTTTGTATTTGGAGGTATTTCACATTTATTAATCATGTCAAGTTAATTAATAACTTGTCAGCAAGTTAAGGAAGTATGGGCTGGATGAATGCACTATAAGGTGGGTAGAAAGCTGGCTAGATTGTCGGGCTCAACGGGTAGTGATCAATGGCTCCATGTCTAGTTGGCAGCCGGTATCAAGTGGAGTGCCCCAAGGGTCGGTCCTGGGGCCGGTTTTGTTCAATATCTTCATAAATGATCTGGAGGATGGTGTGGATTGCACTCTCAGCAAATTTGCGGATGATACTAAACTGGGAGGAGTGGTAGATATGCTGGAGGGGAAGGCTAGGATACAGAGGGACCTAGACAAATTGGAGGATTGGGCCAAAAGAAATCTGATGAGGTTCAATAAGGATAAGTGCAGGGTCCTGCACTTAGGACGGAAGAACCCAATGCACAGCTACAGACTAGGGACCGAATGGCTAGGCAGCAGTTCTGCGGAAAAGGACCTAGGGGTGACAGTGGACGAGAAGCTGGATATGAGTCAGCAGTGTGCCCTTGTTGCCAAGAAGGCCAATGGCATTTTGTGATGTATAAGTAGGGGCATAGCGAGCAGATCGAGGGACGTGATCGTTCCCCTCTATTCGACATTGGTGAGGCCTCATCTGGAGTACTGTGTCCAGTTTTGGGCCCCACACTACAAGAAGGATGTGGATAAATTGGAGAGAGTCCAGCGAAGGGCAACAAAAATGATTAGGGGTCTGGAACACATGACTTATGAGGAGAGGCTGAGGGAGCTGGGATTGTTTAGCCTGCAGAAGAGAAGAATGAGGGGGGATTTGATAGCTGCTTTCAACTACCTGAAAGGGGGTTCCAAAGAAGATGGCTCTAGACTGTTCTCAATGGTAGCAGATGACAGAACGAGGAGTAATGGTCTCAAGTTGCAGTGGGGGAGGTTTAGATTGGATATTAGGAAAAACTTTTTCACTAAGAGGGTGGTGAAACACTGGAATGCGTTACCTAGGGAGGTGGTAGAATCTCCTTCCTTAGAGGTTTTTAAGGTCAGGCTTGACAAAGCCCTGGCTGGGATGATTTAACTGGGAATTGGTCCTGCTTCGAGCAGGGGGTTGGACTAGATGACCTTCTGGGGTCCCTTCCAACCCTGATATTCTATGATTCTAATGTGAACCTAGGGAACCAATCAAGATCAGGTCCCATTGTACTAGGTAGTGTACAAACACAGAGCAGTAGCTAGTCTCTGCCACAAAGAGCTTACAATCTCACTAGGGAAGACAGATGTAGGAGACAGGAGTATAACACAAAAGCAGAGTGAACAATGTGATGGTGGTAAATGGTACTTTAGTGCCATTATATTTGGAGATGTCTGTGGGCTGGAAGGGGGGTTTAGTTAGGAGGGGATAACTGAAACACAATGAAAAGTAAAGTGAGAGAGGACATTGAAAGAAAGGGAGTGCGAGGGACAGAGCAGGGGGAAGAGGAGGGCCGGTGTCGAGTGATTATGAGATATCTGAAATTCTTGCTACACTGCAGCAAAGGAGTGGAAAAGATCACTATCCTGCACTTTCTTTTTGTGCAGCCACTAAAAGAGATCTCTCCAGGATCCTTTTAATACTGGGGAGATACCAACTTTCTTCAGGCAAACAGCTATAATTTAACAACTGAACACAAGAGTGGCCATACTGGGTCAGATCAAAGGTCCATCCAGCCCAGTATCCTGTCTACTGACAGTGGCCAATGCCAGGTGCCCCAGAGGGAGTGAACCTAACAGGTAATCACCAAGTGATCTCTCTCCTGCCATCCATCTCCACCCTCTGACAAACAGAGGCTAGGGACACCATTCCTTGCCCATCCTGGCTAATAGCCATTAATGGACTTAACATCCATGAATTTATCTAGTTCTCTTTTAAACCCTGTTGTAGTCCTAGCCTTCACACCACCTCAGGCAAGGAGTTCCACAGGTTGACTGTGTGCTGTCTGAAGAAGAACTTCCTTTTATTTGTTTTAAACCCGCTGCCTGTTAATTTCATTTGGTGACTCCCAGTTCTTATATTATGGGAACAAGTAAATAACTTTTCCTTATTCACTTTCTCCACACCACTCATGACTTTATAGACCTCTGTCATATCCCCCTTAGTTTCCTCTTTTCCAGCTGAAGAGTCCTAGCCTCTTTAACCTCTCCTCAGATGGGACCCGTTCCAAACCCCTAATCACTTTAGTTGCCCTTCTCTGAACTTTTTCTAATGCCAGTATATCTTTTTTGAGATGAGGAGACCACATCCGTACGCAGTATTCAAGATGTGGGCGTACCATGGATTTATAAAAGGGCAATAAGATATTCTTCGTCTTATTCTCTATCCCTTTTTTTAATGATTGCAACATCAAGAAACACCCCAACATATATGTTCCAGGCTCCTGCCTTCCCTATCAGAGTTGAGCCCTGTTGAACTATTTCTGCTCCAAACATAAGCCCAATATGTCATACAAGTGGGGCTGGTGAGTGAATAGATGCTGTGGGGCTGGTTGCTCACTGCCTTGAACAATGTGTCGTAATTTGTACCTCTGTGAAGTGGACGTAAAACTCCACTGTTCTGATCTGGTAACGTTTTATGTCCACTTTGCACAGAAGTAAACTCCTGCAAAGGCTGCAGGGCAGTGGAAAATCAGGCCCGGAGAGGCTGAACAGTGATGAGAATGTAATGTGTGATGGAGGTTTGATTTCCAAGTGTGATAGTGGCACCATTTATGCAAATGAGACAGGCCTAGCGACGGAAATGTGGTTCTTTGTTTTATTTTGTAATGAGTTGATTTTTCTCTTGCTATGTAAGCTTAACAAATAAATTAGAGAATGTGATCCTGATTCACCACTACATTACTCCAGTTTTATGCTAGTGGTGGTTTCATCCATTTCAATGGACCGATATCCGTGTAAAACTGGTGTATCTCAGTGGCGAGTCAGGCTCCTGTTTCCCACTTATGTGGTAACAATGTCAAATGTGTGAATGAAAGCAGTAGGCATTAGTGATGAATGTACTGTAATTCATTTTATGTGAAAAAGAAGGAAAGAGCTAGGTCAAGTAGAAACATTCAAAATGATCTTGTAACTGGAATTAAAAAAAGCAATTGATTCATGTTGAATTTTCATATTTCAGCTTGGATAACTAGCAAAAAATGGATGAAGGAAGCTGAGATTAGAGTCAGATGATGTAACTCACTACATGTTTTCCCGTGCTTTGAAAATAAGGAATTTGCTTTCTTCTGACATGGAAGCTAAATCAGAGGAACTTAAAAAGAAAATACGTCTGTTTATGTTGTTTGTAAATTGGAACATTCTTGCCCCAGCAACTCATGCTGCCTGAATAGACTATCTTCACATGGACGTGCTTCCCTTGACAATAAAATGAAAACATAAGTTTGTATCATTCTCTAGAATCTATTTAAGGAGTATCTTGGTATTTAAGGTCACTAGTTTTCAAACAGGAAGTGGAGATACGCTGTGGGAAAAATCTCTAATGTAAATATTTGAATATTGATATAGTAAAAAAATCAACCCAACAGAAAGGGACCAAGAAGTAAGCTCAAATTTTATACCCTCAGACAAATCTAATAGCCATTTTAGATACATCAGATGACTTAATGAATGAAATATAGTGGACAAGGTACCATATTTGGATTTCCACAAAGTATTCAGTTGGTAACTCACAGGATATTGTGCCACACAGAAAATGTATAAGGAAGGTGAATAAACAGTAGCAGCAATGAGAGGAAAAACACTATAATCTGTATTAGAAATTGGTTGATGAACAGGAAACAGAGAAATCTTAGTAGTAATGACACACATTTTTATGTATTTATATTGCAGTAGCATCCAAACTGAGTTCAAAGGTGTGATCAAAAGCAGCATAGAGGTCAAAGGGATGAGGATCATTAAGAGGCCCTGAGATTTGACCAGAAAGAGATCTCTAGAGAGTTTGATAAGAGCAATTTCAGAGATCTGATGAGGATGGAAGCTAAAGTGGATAGGGTCTAGTATAGAGCTGGAGAAGATGAACTCAGAGCAATAGCTGTGCCTAGCATGCTCAATGAGTTTAGAGGTGAAGGGAAACAGGGAGAGAGTGGAGGGGAGGGGAGTTGAGGGAGAGCTTTTCAGGCTGGGGAGACCTGTGGATGTTTGTATAGTGAAGTAAAGGAGACATGACAGTGAAAGATAAAGGAGGGGGTGAGAATGATAGTCAGTGAAGACAGTAGGTAGGAAAGGCTAGGGGATGAGAAGGTAGTGGGGAGAGGGGAAGGGAAATTAAGGAGGGAGATAGTGGAGAATCTTGTATATCTCTTTGAAGAAGGTGGCAAGATCCTGTGTGGAGAGGGAGGAGGGGTGAATGTTCAAGGAGGGAGACAATGATCACCTATAAAGTGGTGGGAGTTGTGGGAATGAGATTCAGTGAGGGAGGGAAAACATTCCTCTTTGGCAAGGAATCTGATAGAAGTGAAGGAGAGATTCACTTGGAAGTGAAGTAAGTACAGGCGGTCAGAAGTGTGAGCTACTGCAAGGGGCAGTATTGGATTTGGGACCCATCTTTAACATTATGTTAGTAGGAGAAGGTGTACATTTAACAGTCATCAAATTTGTTGACACATCCCCAAATTGGAAGGGCAGCAATCACACAAGACTGAATAGCAGTGTTCTAGAACTGTGGCTGTATGAAGTGGGATGAAACTGAGAACTAAGAAATGTTAAATCACTCACCCAGAAAGGAGACAAATAATAGACTCATAGAAATGGAGGGCTGGAAGGGACCTCAAGAGGACAGCTAATCCCTCCCCCCCAACACATTGAGGCAGGATTAAATATACCTAGGCTATCCCTGACAGGTGTTTGTCTAATCTGTTCTCAACCTATTTGCCATTGTGGGCCGAATCCACACAATATATATGCTACCTGTGTGGCCCTGAGAATGTCACATGGACTGCAGCTGTGTGCTGACTGGGCTGTAAGCAATCCCCAGGCCGCAGGTTGAGAACTACTGACCTAGACCATATCTGACAGGGGTTTGTTAGAAACTGGGGGGCATATCCAAAAAGCATCAAGTCCAAGAAACACCTGGGTGAGAGTAGAGAGATTGTAACATAACATCATTGTGAACAAATCTTTTTGGAAAGTATACGTCGGGAAATAACACATTATAATGTAGGCAGGCTGCTGTGTCCATGTGAAGTCCAACTGATAACAGTAGTCTCTCCTTGTGTTGTAAATTTCTGGTTCAGGGCTTAAGACAGCACTGGGGCATAGGCTGTGGAGCCAGCTGGGCTATACCCTGACCGCTTTGTGGCCCGGCCAACTCTGAGCCACACTGCAATCTGTCATGCAGGGTTACAATGTGACTCCCTCAGATTTGGAGGGGGTGAGTATAGGGACTCATTGGCCAGGTGGGTCAGGCTTCTGGGATGGGGATGGCAGTGGAGGGGCAAGAGAGGGGAAGAGGAGGGTCAGTCGGTGGAGAGGAGGGTAAATCTATGAGCCCCCCCCCACTCTAAAAGGCACTGCACAACCTCTGTTGGAGCCTTCAGACAGACTGCTGCACGGTATTGCCAACTCCCTCGATTTCATCATGAGTCTTATAATATTTTGTGCTTTTCTTAAAGCCCAAGCTCCTTGAATCATATGACTATGAGAAGCTCAGTTCTTTTCTTTTTTTCTCTTTTGAAGTGAGACTTGGCCTGCATGGGTGCAGAAAAAAACTGGAAAATGTGATCCATAATAACTGAAAACCAGCAGGCAAATAAAAGGAACCCAAAATGTATTATTTTAAAACCAATCTCATGATTTTTGAACACTTGGGTTTAAGACTATGGTTTTGGTGTGATTGTAATACAATGTACACTATTGCCTCTCAGAGTTTATATATACGCACTTTGACAAAATACAAAGAATGGCAACAAAAATATACAGTTTTATATAAGGAACTAAATTTATATAAGGAAACTAAATTTATATTGACTAGAAAAGACCTAACAGACTGATATGATCACTGCTTATAAATACCTCCAAGGTCACAGTACAGCTGAAAGAAGGGAATTATTCACTGCTTCAGAAGATGGTAGGACAGGGATCAATTGCCTGTAGAAAAAGCATATGAAAAGTTCTTAACAATAAGAATGTTAGTATAGTATGTCAGCATAATAATTAGTGGTGGTTGAATTGCCGTCGCTACAGCCATATAACAGATGGCAACCTGATGTACAGGAAAAACAAAGGATTAAAAATCCTAACTAAATATATTCAGAGATTCTCTTTGGAAAACTCTAGATTATAACTGTGTGGAGTGTGAAGCATTAATTGGTCATTGCATAGAATAGGCAAACGTGGTCATTCAGACTTCGACAATGGAATAACTATGCACAGTGAAGGTTTGGGAAATGGTGTGTGGTTTGGGTGTATGACTGCATGTGCCCATGAAATGAGATAAGGAGAAGGAACAGACAGGTTCCTGGGAAGGAGCCTATGTGACTTAGGTGACCAATCATACAACCCAAATAACACATGGTGAACAGCAAACAGTCAGAGCAGAGAGTCTGCAAACAACCCCCAGCCTGGAATTAATCATCCTTAAACTACTCAGTGAACAACAAGTATGGTATGAAGAATTGGTTAGCAACTGATTCACACACACCAAAAGAAGGGCTATATAATTCATAATTAATAGTTCACCAATTTTATACCACAGCACATTAAAACAAAGAGTTGACTCAGCAAATGCTGAGTTTTATTCCTCAGAAATAAACTTTTAAAACAGTGCAGCATTAAATAGAAGGGATCAGCTTGCTTTCCATTATATACTATATCTATCGACTGAGTTATCCTGTTCTCATTACATTTTCAATTTTTTCCTCAGACCTCATCATCATTTGGTCACTTATATCAACTTAATTTGCTGTTGATCCTTTGTATTGTTTGTTATAAACGTGTGCTTCTAAAATAGGATTTTTTTCCTGTGTTAAGCTTTTCCACTGGTAGCTTCAAATCTTTGACCGCAATCATTTGCTGTTGGCCTACTGGGATTGCTTAGTGCATCACAAGTCTGGATGTACACCAGTTATTATTAGTTATAGCCCCTGTGGGGTCATCCACACAAACAAAAAAAGACTACCCAGAGGAATTTACAACCTAATTCTCATCTTTCTGGAAAATCCTCTGCTGTTTTGGATGAGGAATATACTAAACAATACTATTACAGTAAATCGTGACAGATTTGGCAATTTCCTGCAATATGTTTGAATTAAGTTCGTTTCTTTGGGGTCCATTGGTTTAAATGGTTTATATATTATTGTGGGCCAGGATTGTATGTAACCTCTTGAGGGGGGAGACATGACAGATATGAGACCTGGAGGTACAGAAGACTATATGGAACACTGTGCCAGACAAGATTGGACTTTTGGAACAAAAAGTGTGAAGTGGATTTCCTGAGGAATATCTTGGGGGAGGTAAATGCAAATTCCCCCCATCTGTTATGCAAAAACTCAGTCTTTTGAAGCTACATGATAAGGAGTGAGCTATTGTCTGCTGTTCCACATGAGGCCAAAATCAAAGGCCCTAGTTGTATAAAGGAAAGATTGAACTATTCATGGTGGTTCTGGTTCTGAATCTGAGACAGTTATGAACTTGTAACTATGGGGAAAACCCAGCTGGGGGCTTTAAAGGAAGAACTGACACCTACCAGTGCTTTTTTTAGTATGCATGTAGGTTCTTTTATTGCTTTTAATATATTTTCTCTGTAATGCTTTCACCTTAAGAATAAATGTGCTTACTTAGAAAGATCTGCATGGTAACTTGCAGCTGCTGACAATTACAACTATTCAAAAACTTCAGAGAGAAAGCAAAGCACTCTACCCAAGAGAAGTGAGGGTCGGAGAGCTAATAGGTTTGAGTGGGTGCTCTTGGTGGGACACAGAGGGAGAATACCAGGTGCAGTTGCCCTGAACTGTGATAATTCACATAATGGTGCAATTAACAGGCCATACCTCAAGTACAATACAGTATATATATTAAAGGTCTGAGGATCAGGTATTAGCAATGCCCAAATTACTGTGATTTCAAGGTCATAAGAGGAATTTCAAACATATTGCAAATTTATAGAAAATGGCATTTCCATTGCTATATGGCATGACCTGTGGATCCTAAAAGCCTTGGTGGAGTCAGAGTGTGACTATGCATTTCTGCATAGTACTATACATTCAGAATTGCCAAGTTATATATATGATAATAATAATAGTAACTCCAGTAATATAAAATATTGGTCAAGGGTTTAATAGTTCATAATCAACTTTTAATCTGCCCATAAGACTTTCACTCCTTTTCCTGATTGTTGTGATTGTAATGAAACTTTTAATGTTTTAGTAACAACATGAACTGTTATGCTCAGTAAGAAAAATTACAGGAAGTAATCTTTGCTGACCTACAGTGATGAGATGTAGAGTTGACATATTAGCTTATTAATTTCAACTGTGCAAATCTTTGGAGGCATAGTGACTCACAGCCCTCCGCAGCTAGCCCATGTTGTAAGTTTGATTCCCAGCATCAAGTATGACATCTGGAACTCATGTGATAGTCAGAGGCAAGTGTCTGGATTGTTGGCAGAAGGAGAAAGCCCAGATTTCATTTTCTTAATGAGAAATGATTCACCTCCCGCAACTTGCAAAGAGGATGCTCACATTTGCACTGTTGATAGTGGAATATAATTTTACATATCAGCAGTTACTGGGTCTGAACTTTCTCTAATTTATGCTGCTATAAATCAAGATTAACTTTATTGAAGTCAGTGAAGTTACACTTGTGAAAGATATGAATCAGGGTCATTGTATTTATGGTTAAAATTTTAGGAAAGTGCAATTATTATTTTTAAACAGATGTCTTCATTTCCTTTAAACAATCATTGTTGGCTATTTAAAATCAGCAATTCCATGATAAACTCTGTTTTGAGGAATTTAGAACTCAGCCACAAAGATGACTATAGTTCATTACAACTTGGTATATGAATTATCTGACAGACCATTTAGAAAAAAAAAACATTCAAATGAGCCAGTTTATCTATTTATGTCTATCTTGAATAGAAGGGTAATAGCACTTCCTAAGTAATTAGTTTACTGTTCTGACTAATCATTTTTGGTATTTAAAATATTAGAGGCCTGAGGTAGTAGAATTTAGAACCCACTAGTAATATTTGCACAGAGATGTGTGCCCTACAGCTGGTCAATTTTTTTTTGACAAAACACTTTTTCATTTAAAAAAAAAGTAAAAGGGTTCCATCAAAACCAAAATGTTTTCATTTTGTGGTTGCTGAAAATTGAAACATTGTGATTTTTCAAGTTTTTGTTTTTTTGATGAAATCCCAAAACTTATTGTGGGTAACCAAGTATTCCCAGACCTGTTCTAGTGTCCCCTACCGATTTGCTATTATGCACAAGTAAGCTGCATTGGGCATGATGCTACAAACATTCCTGTGATGAATGTTACTCAGAGGCATAAATGTTTCCAAGATTGAGATAATTAAAACATAAAGCAAAAATATAATCCTTTGAGATCAACAAAACCTTCTAAACATTTATAATAGACATTACAAAATGTTTAAATAGGGTAAATATTAATTATTCCCTTTATGAGAGGTCCTGTGCAGAGGAGTCACAAATACCATGTTAATACCACAATTCCCCTCCCCCCCATTTTTGTTTGCTTCTTCCTAATGTTATTTAAAAATATCAAAAGAAATAAAATCTCCTAGAAGCCAAAGCTGTAGGAAACCTTGTCACCACTGGCAAAATATCATGTTATCACAAGAAACCCAAAGGGGGCAAATTGTTTTTCCTTTTTGCCTTGAGAGGTTTTTTTGTTGATAAAGGAGGGGAGATTTCTGCAGGCAAAACCTCCAGTCATATAGTTCGTTACAGCTCCTTGTAATTACTGGTGTAGTTTACAACCTCAGAGCCCTGTTGTGAACCCCCAAACTCTCATCAGTGAGCAATTGCTCATGAGTAGTCTCAGTTCTGCCATTGACTTCAGTGGAGCCAGGATTTCATGCACTGACTTTCACTTGAACATTTCTGAGTCAAAACATGACATGTAAATGAGTAAATATTAACCATTTCCTTTATGTAGTGTCCCGTATATTATAAATTACTTGTAAGAGCAACTGCTCAATGACTTAAATTAAGTCACTGTTGCTTTGCATTAGTTTGACTGTTCTTATGCATATTCCCCATTGTATGTACATAGGAAGTATCCCTCAAGTGGAATCATTCAAACTGGTATTTTTATGCAAACACCGTATGTTGTGATACAATCATTGATTATCTTATGTGTTCATTTGTACCGCATTAGGGTTGAGGAGCATGAAATGACATATGAAAACAGCACGTTCACTTGTTATCCTCAAAGATCACATGGTGTCCTGTCTCCTTGGTGGCTGTCTCTCAGCACACTATGGAAGAAAAATGTACTGGAACTTCTTACATTATGTGTCTGGTTCTCTATAATCTGAGAGAGTGAGCAAGGAACTTGTGTCACTGTAGCTTCAGTCAGTGAGAAAGGAACTTGTGAGTCATTTCTCTGGAACAGTAATTAATTCCCACTGAAAAAAGTCTCCCACTAATGATCTCTCAGGAAGTCAGTCCTTAAGCAAGCAAGCAAGCAACGGCTTAATAAACCCAGGGAATTAATGAGCCATGATCTATAAAGAGTGCTTTAAAAGATTCTCTAAAAGAAACTGTTACTGTGCTCTAAAGTAATTCTTTTTGGTCATCTGTGGCCAGAAAAAAAAACGTATTTGAAAATAGATCATATTTGGATATGAGGGAAATTTAATAAATGTATACTTGTCTTCTACTGAACAGTACAGATCTAATCATGGTGGTGGGTTTAGAACTATGAATTGATATGGCTTACATAGACACATGATTAACACCAAACTTTACCATAACTTCAATCAGTGTTTTTCTGTATAGTTAAGATATTCTGATAAAAGTAAGAGCTAGAAGCAGGATATCTTGCTGTTATGTGTATGGCTGCAAATAAAGATGGATCCAAACCGAGATCCAAATCCTCCCCAGATCCCCAGACTTTGGTAGTGGGGTTCCAGAATCCAAATCAACCTATGAATTTCACAGCTGTATCTATTGTGGGCTGACCTGGACAACATAACTGAACAGCCATGAACTTTGGAGGTGGGTGATTAAATCCAGATCTGGTTGTAGATCTGCATTTATCAAGCTTGGCTCCACCTCTAATTTCAAGTTATTGGATAGAAAAGCATCCTCCAGTGGTAACATCTTGGCTTAACAAAATTTGAGAAGTATTGTCAAAGGAAATGCCCACTGCAAAACGCAATCTGGAAAAATATTCAGAAATTTGGTTTCTGAATTCACAGGATTCCTCATGGATTCAGTGGAAGGCAGGAACTTCGCTGTTTTCACAGCCGGTAGCTCTTCTTTGACTGATTGCCCTTGTGCATTCTGCTCTTGGGTGTCTGTGTTGGGTGGCTCCAGTGCCCTCTGCTGCTGGGCACCACCGTGTGCAGATAAGAGGGCAGAGAAACCTCCCGAGTTCTTATGTGCTGTGCGTGATGGTCATTGGTACCCCTGTTCTTTGCCAGAACAGTTTTCTCTCAGGGTATGTAGTACAGTTGCAATTTAGTAGTTATAGTTAGTAAGTTTAGTTGGTTTGTTTAAAAAAAAGTGTTTTGATTCTCCCACCTCCGCATTTCGGGGTTCTGCCACCAGCATCATGGCATGCCCCGGTCTCCAGGCGTGAAGCTGTGTGTTTTTGCTCAAAGTCTATGCTGGTGAGCAACCTGCACAGCAGTTGTCTTAAGTGCCTGGGCGATGCGCACATTAAAGATTTGCCAGAAATTCAAGCCTAGAATGAAGAGGATAGGGAGGCTAGGCAGAAATTCCTGCGTCGATAGAGGCAGCACTCAGACCACCCGTGGAGCCACCTGGATCGGACTTGGTGCCGAGGGGTGCAGTTTCAGTGAAAAGCACGCCTTCAGTGTTGTCAGAGTCCCAACACCATTCTTCTTCACCTATGCCTAGGAAGAAATATGTCTTCCAAAGTGGCGCTGACTGGTGGCAGATCTCCACCCTGCAAACCTGGAAAGTGAGGTGAGAAGGAGTCAAGTAGAGTGCATCTGAAATCTAAGCACTCCTCCTCCGAATCAGAGCCTACGCTGGCATAGTTGGCTCCTGCGCCGGAGAGGGCACCATTGTGTCCAGTGTCAGAAGTGGTGCTGTCAGCTTCAGCAGCACTGCAGCAGACAGATACGCTCTCAGAGCTGACCTCCCTGGAGGCATTTCTAGTGGTAAGGAATTTGCTTGGCCTCAATGCTGGTATCACCGATAGTGCAGGAGTTGGCTGCCTTGGTACTGTTGAACCATGTGGCACCAACATCAGCCGTGCAGCACATGGTACTGCACCACCTGCCTATTACTGGGACAGTCAGCCCATCATTGCCAGCTAAGTGGAAGCCAGCAGTGTTGGTGATTCTTGGCACCGGTCCCCAGCACTGACTGGAGCAGCCCTTCCATGATTGGAGGAAGGGGACTTTTCTTCATCAGACTCAGAGGTGAGATCTTTTATCTCTCAACCATGGAGCAGAACCCTCCAGTCCTCACACAGATCCTCCCTCTCTGCATACCATCGCAAACCCGCCAGTGGAGATACCATGGGAATGTGGCCAGGAGGTCACTGGGATCCAGCCTCTTAGCAGTGGCCCTTTTGGAATCCCTGAGGATTTCCCCCAGCTTCTAAATCCTCCCCTCATCATGGCTCCTCAGTGGCCTTGTCCAGGCAGGGTCAGTCTTCGCACCCAGCTGCCCCATAGCCAGTGTCTGGTACCATGCCCAGTACTGAGCATCAAGAAGGCCTTGTCTACATTACTGCTTAAGTCAACATAAGTTATGTTGCTCAGTGGTGTAAAACCCTCACCCCCCTAAGTGATGTAACTTGCATTGATTTAATACAGTGTCTACACCCTACTACCTTGGCGGGAGACACTCTCCCATCAACATAACTTCTGCCTTTCATTGAGGTGGATTAATTAGATCAATGGGAGAGCGCTCTCTTGTCAACTTATCACATCTTCACCAAACCTGCTAAATCATTGCCGCTGTATCGATTGCTGCAGCACTGATTTAGTGTGATAGTGAAGACAAGCCCAAAGAGGCACTTGAGGAACCAGAGGAGCAGCCTGTGGAAGAAGTTGAACCACTTCCAGTCTTGGCTTCCTCTTCATCCTTTCTGGGCAAGGCAGTTTCCTCAGAGGCAATTTCACCTCATCCTGATGATTACAATTGTTAGAGAGTGTGGTTTCAGATTTGGGCATTCAGGTCAAGGAGGGCATTCATATCATCTCCTGGTAGATGTGTCTTCACTAAAATGTCTATCTAGGGTGGCACTGCCAATCAATGAGATGATATTGGAGCCTACATAGACACTATGGCAGAGCCCATCTTCATTCCCTCCCACCTCCAAATGGGCGGAGCACAAGTACTATGTGCCCTCTCCAGGGTTGGATTATCTTTACTCCCATCCACCTCCGGAACTATTAGTTGTTACAGCAGCTAATGAGAGAGACCTTTTGGGGTATCAGGCTGCCACCAACTCAATAGGACCTGACAAAAAAGAGGTCCAGGGGTTATCGACACAGGCCTCCCCCCATTGCTGCTCCAACTCCAGGCCCTTCAAGACACGTGGGAAGTGCCACACAATCATTTTGATGAGCCTCTTGAGGATGCCATGCAAGTTTCCATGTTTCCAGGCCCTATCTCCCCAACAAATGGTTTGCAAATGTCCCACTTCTTCAGTCCTTGGCCTGGATTACTTTGGACTAGTGGATCGTGGACACTGTGGAAGTGGGATATATCCACCAATTTGTTTCTATCCTTCCCTCCCCATCTCTCTTCAGGGACACTCTCATCAGGAGCTCCTTCACCAGGAGGTATTATTTCTCATTTGTTTGGGGGCTGTAGAGGAGGTTCCACACTGTCTCAGAGGGAAGGGGTTTTATTCTGGCAATTTCATGATCCTGAAAGTGGGGTGTATATGTGTCTCAGACCAGTTTTAGACCTGCATCAACTTAACAAATTCTTAAAAAAGATGGGTTTCAGAGTAACAGCCGTGTTAGTCTGTATTCGCAAAAAGAAAAGGAGTACTTGTGGCACCTTAGAGACTAACCAATTTAGATTTCCACTCCATACGGCTAAATGCAGTGCCTTGCATAATGACAGGTTTCAGAGTAAAATTGGTTAGTCTCTAAGGTGCCACAAGTACTTCTTTTCTTTTTGCGAATACAGACTAACACGGCTGTTACTCTGAAACCTGTCATTATGCAAGGCACTGCATTTAGCCGTATGGAGTGGAAATCTAAATTGGTTAGTCTCTAAGGTGCCACAAGTACTCCTTTTTTTTTTAAAAAAGATGAAGTTTTGCATGGTCACCTTCACTTCTCTTGTCCACTCTCTGGAGACTGGTATGCCACCCTCAACTTAAAAGATTCCTACTTCCATGTGGCAATCCACCAAGCTCTGAGGAGGTACCTCAGATTTCTGGTAAATCAAAATAATTAGTGGTACTACCATTTGGCCTGTCAGCAGCTCCTAATGTTTTTACAAAAATTATGGCAGTAACTGCCTTCCTCAAAAGATCAGGAGTCCAAATTTACTTTTACTCGGATGACTGGCTTGTCAAGGGCTGATTCTGTGTAGCTCTGATCCAGTCAACTCAGGCCAGACCTTTTCTTCCAGACTGGAGGTTTCAGGGAATTCAATCACTGTAGATCTCAAAGCTCTCTCGGTCACTACAGCACAAAACTGTGTGAGGCTCCTGGAACATATGGCCTCCCGCATTTATGTGGTTCAATACACTAGACATTGCCTCAGAATTCTACAAGGCTGGCTGGCCTTAGTCTACCCATTGAGCCATCACCATCTAGAGTCGGTGGTGAGGGTGCCTTCTCATATCATCACCTCCCTAGATTGGTGGACAACTCTGGATAATGTATGTCTAGATGTTCCCTTTGGCCGCCCACAGCTGATGCTCACATTAGTGACAGATGCATTTACCCTTGTTTGGGGGCCCCATCAGGATTCTCTATAGACTTAGGGTCTATGGTGTGTAAAGCAAAGTTCTATGAACATCAACATCCGAGACCTGAAAGCTGTGGGATTGGTGTGGCAAGTGTTTCTGCCATAGATCAAGGGAAACAGCTTGTTAGTTCTCACAGAGAACACAGCAACTATGTTCTATCTCAACACACAGGGAGAAGCCCACTCTTCTCCACTCTGTCGAAGCAACTCTGCTTGGGAACTCGGCATTGCCAATTCAATAGGTCTAGAAGCTTTTTACTTACTGGAGGTCCAAAATGGTCTGGCAGATCATCTGAATAGATCATTCATGAGTCACCAAAAATGGTCTCTTAACCTGGATGTGGTCACATACATCTTCCTTTGATGGTGGTTTCTTCGAGTAGACCTATTTGTGACAAGGACCAACAGAAAGTGTCAGCCGTTCTATTCCCTAGGAAGCCACAGCCTGGGTTCCCTAACAGATGCATTCTTACTACTTTAGTCAGGCAGGATCCTCTATGCTTTCCCACCATCCTGCTCATTCACAGGGTATTACTAAAGATAAGATGGGATCAGGCCAGAGTTGTACGCATAATCTCAGTGTGGCCTGTCTACAATGGTTCTTCACTCTCCTATCACTGTCCAGTCTCACTTCCACTAGACTTGGACCTAATCTCACAAGATCATGGTCACCTACTCCACCTGAGCCTGCAATCTCTTCATTATGGCTAGATGTTAAAGAGTGGTCTTGCTCAAAAGAAGTTCAAGAGATCCTCCTAAATAATAGAAAGCCTTCTATTAGGGCTACTTACCTCTCTATGTGGAGATGTTTCTCCATTTGGTCTCGCTATTGAAGGGTATCTCTGTCCCATTCTTTGGTTCAATACATAATAGATTACTTATCGTACCTGAAACACCAAGGGTTGGCTGTTAGTTTGATCAAATTACATCTGGCGGCTATTTCAGCATTCCGTCCTAAAGTGGATAATTGCTCTGTTTTCTCTAACAACATGTCCATAAGGTTTTTGAAAGTCCTAGTCAAACTGTATCCTCAGGTGCAAGACCCCATTCCACTTTGGGATCTAAACTTAGTGTTGTCAAGAATTATGGATCCCCTGCTTGAGCCTTTGGCTACTTGCTCTCGGCTACATCTGTCAGTGAAGGTGGAATTTTTGGTTGCCATCTCCTTGACCAGAAGACTCTGAGAGCTGCATGCCTTAATGTCTGGGCCCCCATATGATGTTCTTTAAGGATGAGTTTTATTTGTGTCCTCATCCAAGGTTTGTCCCAAAGGTGCTGTCTGTCATCTTTCCATATCAACCAACTTGAGTGTTCCGAATGTAGATATGGCAGCTATGGCCAATTTATTGTTGTCAGTGGCATCTGATAGCAAGTGAAAGTAAGACTGTCAAGTACCTTCCACTTACACCATGCACAAGAAGGCAGAGAGCTGAATATAGTTCTCAATGGTCAGGGAATAAAGCATGATTCACACCCACTCTATGTAGGTGTCATGTTGGATAGAACTCTCACATATCGTGACCATCTTACGAAGTCAGCGATTAAGGTCAAAACACACAACAACCTGCTTGGAAAACTGGTCAGAATGACATGGGGTGCCAATGCTCAAATGTTACGGATTTCAGTGTTGGCACTATGTTATGCAGTAGCAGAGTACTGCCCTCCAATATGGACTTGCTCTTCTCACACAAAGATGATCAAAGTACAATTTAATTCCAATGTGTGTATTATTTCAGGCAAACTTCAATCTACTCCTCTACCATGGTTACCAGTTCTCTTCAATATTGCTCTGCCCAGTGTTCACAGAGAGGAAAGCATAGCAAGACTTTGCAAGAAATTGCATGATATGCCACATCTACCATTAAAGACTTCCTGTTGTGGATAAGTTTACCAGGTGAGGGATTTACAGTAGAGGACAGGTGGCAAGTTTCATAGTCTTCAGAGAAAGGAACAAATAATTATTTTGTCTCAGATTCCACTCACGTCAATCTGGATTTGATTTACTCTGAAGGCAATGGAGCCTTCTGAACTGGTTTCTCTGATTTCTGGACATGGAATTTGAATTTGTGCTGCAGTGTAATTTTGGTGGCATTTGAGTGACAATCCACAATGTCAATGTGGGCAGCCACAAACCATGATACACATTGTTGAGGACTGCAAAATGACTCGACTTCCTGGAGGTCTTCATGCCTTGAACATTGTTGATAAGAACGCTGTGGCTTGGCTTGACTGGATTGCATAGGCCAGATAAATAAAACATCAACCAGCCAATTTATTTACCTGCATTCTGCCCAAAGTCACATTCAAGTAGGGAAGAGAAGCATTTGCACAACCTGGACATCAGAACAGTTCTGGCATTCTACCTTGACAGAACTAGGCACTTCTGTAAGTCCTTCCAACTGTTCATAGTGGTGGCAGATTGTCCTTTTATTCTATCAGTCTCCACCCAGAGAATTTCTTCTTGGATAGCCTCTTGTATACACATGTGCTGTGACCTGGCCAATGTCACCCCACTGAGCAGAGTCACAGCTCATTTAACAAGATCACAACTGGCCTCGGTGGCTTTTCTAGCATGTGTTCCAGTTGTGGACATTTTGTAGAGTGGCAACCTGGTCCTCAGTCCTCTTGTTTGCTTTTCATTATACTGTCGCTCAGGACTCCAGAGGTGATGCTAGATTTGGAAGAATTGTTCTCCAATCTTTATTTTAATAGACTCTGATCTCACCTTTGGTTTTCATGGCATATGAGTCACCAAGAGTGCATGTGCAATCACTTGAAGAAGAAAAAAACAATTACTAACCTATTCAGTAACTGTTGTTCTTTGAGATATGTTGCACATGTCCATTCCACGACTCGCCCTTCTACTCCTCTACATTGGAGTTCAGCAAGAAAGATCTGAGTGGGGTTGAGGGGTGGCATTACCCTTTTATAACTGCATGCAGTGATGTGTGGCAGCAGACGGTGCTCAAGGTGCCCAATGAATACAGCTGAGGGAAAAGTTTCCGATGGCCGTGCACTGGGCTCACAGAAACTCAAGAATGGAATGGACGTATGCAGCTCATCTTGAAGAACAGCAGGTTATTAACTGTTTTTTCCCAAACCCTTTTAAGTTAACTTCACAGAGATTTCCTTCCTTTCTAGTCCACTCCAACAGGAGGGAGCAACTGGGTCTGAAAGTAGGATCTGTTTTTAAACACTGGGTCTACGTATGCCTCTGTAATACACCTGAGGAATTGCCACTGAAGTTACAGGGAGGAGTGTGCATTATGATAGACCTGGCTGTGCTGCTGTGCTTAAGGTTGTATCTCATAGGACGAGAGATCATAAAGCATTTTTATGTATTTATATAAAATAAATGTAAACTATTGTAAGATGGGGATCAGCATTTGATTTTCTGTGCTGTGCAATTTTAAGATTTACCAAATTTGTAAACTTTATTTTAGGCCAGTCAAGCAATTAAAAAAATTAATAATGCTGTTAAACAATAATAAAATACCATTTTATTTAAATATTTGTGGATGTTTTCAACATTTTCAAATCTATTGATTTCAATTACAACACAGAATACAAAGTGTAAAGTGCTCACTTTATTTTTGATTACAAATATTTGCACTGTAAAAAAAGAAATAGTATTTTTCAATTCACCTAATACAAGTACTGTAGTGCAATCTCTCTATCATGAAAATTGAACTTTCAAATGTAGAATTATGCACAAAAATAACTGCATTCAAAAATAAAACAATGTAAAACTTTAGAGCCTACAAGTCCACTCAGTCCTACTCCTTGTTCAGCCAATTGCTCAAACAAGTTTGTTTACATTTGCAGGAGATAATGTGGCCCGCTTCTTGTTCACAATGCATCTGAAAGTGACAACAGGTGTTCACATGGCACTGTTGTAGCCGGTGTCACAAGATATTTATGTGCCAGATGCGCTAAAGATTCATATGTCACTTCATACTTCAACCACCATTCCAGAGGACATGAGACCATGTGATGATGGGTTCTGCTCAATAACAATCCAAAGCGACCCACACATGTTCATTTTCATTTTCACCCACACATGAGGACCCACACATGTTCATGTTCATTTTCACCCACACATGAGGACCCACACATGTTCATTTTCATTGTTGGAGTCAGATGCCACCAGCAGAAAGTTGATTTTCTTTTTTGGTAGTTTGGGTTCTGTCATTTCCTCATTGGAGTGTTGCTCTTTTAAGACTTCTGAAAGCATGTTCCATACCTCGTCCCTCTCAGATTTTGGAAGGCACTTCAGATTCTTACACCTTGGGTAAAGTGCTGTAGCTATCTTTAGAAATCTCACATTATGTACCTTCTTTGCATTTTGTCAAATCTGCAGTGAAAGTGTTCTTAAAACAAACATGTGCTGGGTCATCATCCAAGACTGCTATAACATGGCAGAATATAGGTAAAACAGAGCAGGGGACATACAGTTCTCCCCCAAGGAGTTCAGTCACAAATTTAATTAATACTTTTTTTTAATGAGCATCATCAGCATGGAACTATATCCTCTGGAATGATGGCCAAAGCATGCAGGGGCATACAAATGTTTAGCATATCTGGCACATAAATACCTTGCAATGGTGGTTACAAAAGTGCCATGCGAACGCCTGTTTTCACTTTCAGGTGACATTGTAAATGAGAAGCGGGCAGCATTATCTCCTGCAAATGTAAACAAACTTGTTTTTCTGAGAAAATGGCTGAACAAGAAGTAGGACAGAGTGGATTTGTAGGCTCTAAAGTTTTACATTGTTTTGTTTTTGAGTGCAGTTATGTAACAAAAAAAATCTACATTTTTAAGTTGCACTTTCATGATAAAGAAATCTCACTTCAGTACTTGTATGAGGTGAATTGAAAAATAGTATTTCTTTTGTTTATCCTTTGTACAGTACAAATATTTGTAATAAAAATAATAACATAAAGTGAGCACTGTACAGTTTGTATTCTGTGTTGTAACTGAAATCAATATATTTGAAAATGTAGAAAAACATCCAAATATTTGAAAAATTTCAGTTGGTATTCTATTGTTTAACAGGGTGATTAAAACTGCGAATAATCATGATTCATTGTTTTGAGTTAATTGTGTGAGTTAATTGTGATTAATCAACAGCCTTACTGTATTTCAACACTTACCTTTTTTAAGCAACACAAATTTTGATTAGGTATTTTAAAAACCGAAAGTCTATGAATCATTGCTGGGGATAGGATATCCAAATGTAATGAGAAAACTGGCAAGAATTTTCTTCTGATTTGGAACAAGAATTGGATAGCAAATCACCCTAATGTAACTGGCTTAAATTAGATACATTATTAAATAACATGGGGCATGTTTAGAAGAAGCCAAAAATCCCACTTCAGTCTTCTCTGTTTTCTTTCTCTGGAAGAACCCTGGCTGCACCTGGGAGTCTGAGGGCAATAAGGTTCCCTGTCTGAGAGCCCCTGAGTGAAATTGATGTTCTTGTCAATTCCACAGTTGCTATTCAGTGAATGCAGCATTGAACCTGACAAGACTGTCAACATCCACATATTTAGTTTCAGGAACACTGTATTCTGGTGTTTGCAAAACAAAATTCTGGGGAGATCTCTGGATCACTTGGAAATTGTTGGTAAATTTGTTCCAAATGGGAATGAAAGCAAATTCTGAAATACTGAAACTTCTTGCAAACCAACCCCCCCTCCCAAGTTTTGGCCAGCTGTACTTCCTATAGCCGTGGACTGCTGGCCTGGCCCTTGTGTGGTCCAGCAGATAGAGCACCAGATTAGGAATTAGGAAACTTGACTTTTCATTTCTGATCACTGGCTTTGATTTGCTGTGTGACAATGAGCAAGTAACTTAACCTCTATGTGCCTCAGTTTTCCATCTGTAAAATAGGGATAATAATGCTTACTCACCTTTGGAAAGCACTTAGTAGTCTAATGCTGAACAACACAATATAAGTGTTTGCCGATTTTTAGTCATTTAGGTTTTTTTCTCTTTAAATCTTGACATTAGCACAAGCAGTGTCTGTGGTCCAGAGTGTTTCTTCCTATTTCTGGTACACTTGTAAGTTGTGACTTTTTTTCTGGATACTGACTTTGGTCCAGTGATCCAACCTTTTGTGACCTCCAGGCTAGATGATTGCAATGCAGTCCCCAAAGAACACATCAGCAGGTTGATTCAAAAGCTTATGTTCTCAAGAGTAGGGACATCCATGCCCTGTCAACTTCATGCTCTCCTTTTTCTCAGCATGTACTCATCAGGGATTTAATTCTACACTTCAAAACCTTCAATAACATTGGGCCAATTTAGATGTGGGAACATCTGTTGCTTTTTTCTCTTGTGGGGGCCACTGAAATCTGCAAGGCTGGAACTTCTGACTCCCTATAGTTTAATCTTGACAAGGAAGCAGTTAAGGCTCACTTTGTTGATAGCCCATGACTTTGGAATGCTCTCCCCCTTCAGCAGTACTAAAATCCATCCTCCTTTTGTGTGAGGTAGCAGACATTTTTGTCTGTGGCTTTTGTGTCAGTTTGTGGTATTTCTTGCAGAGTTTCCTGTTACAGAAAGGAGGGTGGTAGGAGTTTGTTCATATATTGTTGTGCTGATTCAGGCTTTTTATCTGGTAATGGGATCCAGTTCTTGATTTTTAGTTTAATGTTGTAGAGTTTTTGGATGCCTCTTGACTAAAGCATTTCTGTGTCACCTATTACTGTTGTTTGCCCTTATTGAGTATGACAGGGTGCCTGGTGCTGCATTACCATAAAGTGCAGACACTCACAATGAAACCTGTTCTGAGCCAATTTATACCCATTAACCTCAAGTGTATAAATCAGTACAGGATATGGCTAGGTTCCTTCTCCAAGCTGTTTACAGACTAATCTCTCCACTACGAAGAGTGATTCCATAGCACAGAGGGGTTCCATGCAAACTTTATACAGTGTCTGAGGGGCTTCTGGAGGTCAATATACATACCACATCAATCCCTGCTCATGGCTTGTCCCTTCCTCATAACTCATGGAGCACTGTCCATAGGCGCTGGTGTCAGGCTGACAGGTGCCACAGAGGTGACTACCGCACACCCTCCTTCGGGATGGGAGGTGTTGACAGGAAGTTTATTGGATAAAAGTTCCTCTAATGGGTACCTCCAGGTGATGACTGAGGTGCACTGCTGGTTTCGTGGTGAGAAATTTGCATTGCTCCTGGTTGAGCAGTACTTAGAGTATAGATAAATAGAGGCTTTCAGCTTCCATCGGCGATAAATAAATGCAATAAAAGATAAATCTTTTTTTAGTACAAAAAAAGTAGTACAAAATCACACAGTGTGAGAGGGGATAAAGAATTGGATTAGTCATTCAAAACAGAGGACACTTGTGAGAGAACATTTTGGGACGGAAGGATCTGTCTAATAGCTTGGAACAGTTTGGTTCATAATTAATATATATATATATGGGACACTTAAAACTAGACTGGTCAAAGCACTAAAATTTTACAACAACAATGCCCTTTTGGCAAGCAAATTGGCTTTTTTCCGCAACAGGTGTTTATCATCCCTACTTTCTGGTATTCTGTGCCCTGGAAGAAAGAATGTGGAGGAAGGTGATAAAATGTTATGATACTTGAAAATTAGATGGATGCTCAGGGAACAGTCAACATAAAAGAGGAAAGAAACAATCTGTTCCATATTCTAACAGCAGAAGCAGATGAGTGACTTAAGCGCCTGCCTGTCCAAAATAAGGGCCTGATCCAAAGACCATTAAAGTCCCT
Source organism: Lepidochelys olivacea (assembly GCF_965140295.1). Lineage (NCBI taxonomy): Eukaryota > Metazoa > Chordata > Testudines > Cheloniidae > Lepidochelys > Lepidochelys olivacea. Next base: position 34,005,286 of record NC_140411.1, on the reverse strand, counting down.
GGGAGTCTTAACTACTGACTTCAGTGGACTGTGAAATAAGGCCCATCTAACATAATCAGACCAAAGGATAAGTAAAGAATACATTGTACTCTAGTAGTCAAATGCTCAAAGGAAATCAATTTCTGGGATGTATAAACATATAAAAAAGAGGCATAAAGCCAAAGCTCAAGAACACTTAGTGTTTTATAAGGTACTTGTGAAAATTAGAATATTGTAAGGATTTCCTGGGTACAGCTATTAGTGGCTAGATTTAAAACTACTTGTTCATTTTTCTAAGCCCAGTATGTAGATTTCTTCATACGTCCTTGTGGGTGAAAAACCATGACCATGCAAAAACTCAGCCCATACATATTAGATTCCTTTAAAAGCAGATGATGAACATAAAGGAGAAGAAAAGCAAATCAAATATTATTTTCCAATATTTTTAGTTCTTGCTTTGTGATACAGTGTCACTGTGCCATATGCAAAATCTATCTACCCTCATGACTTCCTGGTTCCTCCTAACCAGCCCCAGTGCACACTTTTCCTTCTATACAAATTTTTTCCCAGTGTGCCCTTCTGGGGCTGTTCATTTAAATTTGGCAGAGCCATGCAGTTGCAGCCCTAGAGTAGCCATTTGGTCACTGCCTGTTGCATCCTCCTTTTCCAAAGGGTAAATATGTTTTAATGTGTTATAGTTTTCTCCCAACTTTTGTTTCCTGTTCCTGAAGAGGGTAGTACATTCAGACAACGCTCTACACAAAATAAGTGGGCAGGAAGGAAAACACATCTTGTTCCTTATGAAACATGCAGGGATTGCTATTATTTGTGATAAATAGCTAACAAGTTGATGGGGGAAAAACATCAAGGAAATAAGAGGAAAAGTAGCCAGTGAAATCTCAACTGGAAACAAACAAAAAGTCACAGGAATCTATAGTGACATTAAAAAACCCTCCAGACTTCTAAACACTCCTTTCCACTCTGACACGTAGTATTTCTTTCATCATACAATAGAGACACAGTATGCAGGAGGACTGAGAATGCTTTGTTTATAGTCCACTCCAGACACAATCCAGTTGTGAAGAGCTGAAATCTGCATTTGGATGCAGATATAATTAAAGCATAATAATCATGATTTATATTTGTACATTACTTTTAATCTCAAAGCATTTTCAAATGCACAGAACCGATTAAATGTAACTTCCTCTGGCAAAGGAGATGGAGACCAAGCGGAAAAGACAGGATCTCTGCTTTTAAGGGCTCATCCAAAAGTGGATCTTGAGAGATGAGCACCTGCAGCTACCAGTGATTTTAGAAGGAGGTGCAGGTGCTTACAACACCTTTCAGGATTTGAGCCATGCATAATAAGCTATGTGGTCTCCAATTCAGCTACTTCAGAAAGATGAACTGAGTTAGGCTTCCTGCTGTTTGAATGTGCAGCTGTAAGAATTCAACTTATTTGAGCATAAGCTTTCGTGAGCTACAGCTCACTTCATTGGATGCATACTGTGAAAGTGTAGAAGATCTTTTTATACACACAAAGCATGAAAAAATACTTCCCCCCACCTCACTCTCCTGCTGGTAATAGCTTATCTAAAGTGATCACTCTCCTTACAATGTGTATGATAATCAAGGTGGGCCATTTCCAGCACAAATCCAGGGTTTAACAAGAACGTCTGGGGGAAGGGTAGGAAAAAACAAGGGGAAATAGGTTACCTTGCATAATGACTTAGCCACTTCCAGTCTCTATTCAAGCCTAAGTTAATTGTATCCAATTTGTAAATGAATTCCAATTCAACAGTCTCTGCATTTAGCCGTATGGAGTGGAAATCTATCAACTGCATGAAAAAACTTGTACAGATACAGACATCATCTTCCTTTCCAAATGCAAACAGATGGACATCGTACCAAAAGAACTGAAGGTAAAACATCCATTACAATCTACATACCACACAGACTATGCTTACAGCTTGTGCCACACGCTCTCAAAGAAATTGCGGAACCACCTGATCAACATCCTCTACAGCAAACAGGGAAAGATAAAGAATGAGCTCTCAAAAATGGATACTCTCATAAAAAACCAACCTTCCACACAAACTTCCTCTTGGCTGGACTTTACTAAAAGTAGACAAGCCATTTACAACACACACTTTGGTTCTCTACAAAAGAAAAAGGACACTAAACTTTCTAAACTACTACATGCCATAAGGGGCCACAGCAATGGTTCCCTCAACCCACCCAGCAATATTGTTAACCTATCCAACTATACTCTTAGCCCAGCAGAAGCAGCTGTCCTATCTCGGGGCCTCTCCTTCTGCCTCTCCACCCCCACAAACACGATACAGTTCTGTGGTGACCTAGAATCCTATTTTCGACGTTTCCGACTCAAGGAATATTTCCAACATACCTCTGAACAACATACTAATCCACAGAGACCTCCCTACCAACTCTACAAAAAGAAGGATTCTAGGTGGACTCCTCCTGAAGGTCGAGACAGCAGAGTGGACTTCTACGTAGAGTGCTTCCGCTGACGTGCACGGGCTGAAATTGTGGAAAAGCAGCATCACTTGCCCCACAACCTCAGCCATGCAGAACACAATGCCATTCACAGCCTCAGAAACAACTCTGACATCATAATCAAAAAGGCTGACAAAGGAGGTGCTGTTGTCATCATGAATAGGTCGGAATATGAACAAGAGGGTGCTCGGCAGCTCTCCAACACCACTTTCTACAAGCCATTACCCTCTGATCCCACTGAGAGTTACCAAAAGAAACTACAGCATTTGCTCAAGAAACTCCCTGAAAAAGCACAAGATCAAATTCGCACAGACACACCCCTGGAACCCCGACCTGGGATATTCTATCTACTACCCAAGATCCATAAACCTGGAAATCCTGGGCGCCTCATCATCTCAGGCATTGACACCCTGACAGCAGGATTGTCTGGCTATGTAGACTCCCTCCTCAGGCCCTACGCTACCAGCACTCCCAGCTATCTTCGAGACACCACTGACTTCCTGAGGAAACTACAATCCATCGGTGATCTTCCTGATAACACCATCCTGGCCACTATGGATGTAGAAGCCCTCTACACCAACATTCCACACAAAGATGGATTACAAGCTGTCAAGAACACTATCCCCGATAATGTCACGGCTAACCTGGTGGCTGAACTTTGTGACTTTGTCCTTACCCATAACTATTTTACATTTGGGGACAATGTATACCTTCAAATCAGCATCACTGCTATGGGTACCCGCATGGCCCCACAGTATGCCAACATTTTTATGGCTGACTTAGAACAATGCTTCATCAGCTCTCGTCCCCTAACGCCCCTACTCTACTTGTGCTATATTGATGACATCTTCATCATTTGGACCCATGGAAAAGAAGCCCTTGAGGAATTCCACCATGATTTCAACAATTTCCATCCCACCATCAACCTCAGCCTGGTCCAGTCCACACAAGAGATCCACTTCCTGGACTCTACAGTGCTCATAAACGATGGTCACATAAACACCACCCTATACCGGAAACCTACTGACCGCTATTCCTACCTACATGCCTCCAGCTTTCACCCTGACCACACCACATGATCCACTGTCTACAGTCAAGCTCTGCGATACAACCGCATTTGCTCCAACCCCTCAGACAGAGACAAACACCTACAAGATCTCTATCAAGCATTCTTACAACTACAATACCCACCTGCGGAAGTGAAGAAACAGATTGATAGAGCCAGAAGAGTTCCCAGAAGTCACCTACTACAGGACAGGCCTAACAAAGAAAATAACAAAACGCCACTAGCTGTCACCTTCAGCCCCGAACTAAAACCCCTCCAACGCATTATTAAGGATCTACAACCTATCCTGAAGGATGACCCAATACTCTCTCAAATCTTGGGAGACAGGCCAGTCCTTGCCTACAGACAGCCCCCCAACCCGAAGCAAATACTCACCAGCAACCACACACCACACAACAGAACCACTAACCCAGGAACCTATGCTTGTAACAAAGCCCGTTGCCAACTGTGCCCACATATCTATTCAGGGGACACCATCACAGGGCCTAATAACATCACCTGCACATCCACCAATGTGATATATGCCATCATGTGCCAGCAATGCCCCTCTACCATGTACATTGGTCAAACTGAACAGTCTCTACGTAAAAGAATAAATGGACACAAATCAGATGTCAAGAATTATAACATTCATAAACCAGTCGGAGAACACTTCAATCTCTCTGGTCACGCGATTACAGACATGAAAGTTGCGATATTACAACAAAAAAACTTCCAAACTAGGCTCCAGCGAGAGACTGTTGAATTGGAATTCATTTGCAAATTGGATACAATTAACTTAGGCTTGAATAGAGACTAGGAGTGGCTAAGTCATTATGCAAGGTAACTTATTTCCCCTTGTTTTTTCCTACCCCCTCCCCCCCCGATGTTCTTGTTAAACCCTGGATTTGTTCTGGAAATGGCCCAACTTGATTATCATACACATTGTAAGGAGAGTGATCACTTTAGATAAGCTATTACCAGCAGGAGAGTGGGGTGGGGGGAGGTATTTTTTCATGCTTTATGTGTATAAAAAGATCTTCTACACTTTCCACAGTATGCATCCGATGAAGTGAGCTGTAGCTCACGAAAGCTTATGCTCAAATAAATTGGTTAGTCTCTAAGGTGCCACAAGTACTCCTTTTCTTTTTGCGAATACAGACTAACATGGCTGTTACTCTGAAGCCTGTAAGAATTCAAGGTATTTCAAACTTGATACTTAAGAATAGTCACTAAACTCTCCTTGCAGTGTTAGTTGCCTTAGAGGGAGCACGTGCCTTTCAGATAGGTGTTGGGGGAGAGACACATGTTTAAATAAGGCAAAGGAGAAACTCACATTCAGAATCTCACTGTTGCATTTGCAGAGTGGATAATGGGGAAGGAAGACAGTGGGATATGGGCCAGCAGAGAACAATGAGAGCTCCTTAGTCTAGGATGTTGAATTCTCTTACTGCGTGCAGTCTTCTAACTCCCCACTTTCCCTGCATCAAACTGTGCATCCATGAAAGGGCCATGCAGCATCTGGTCTCTAGTGGCTGTGGCAGGGTAATGGGAATGAGGACTCTTAGGTTCCAGTCCTATCTCTTCCACTAACTTGCTATGGGCAGGTCACATTCTACATTTCTACATTTCAGTTTGCCCATCTACAAAATATTTCATAGAGGGCTGGTTACGTTTAATGAATTAATTTTTAAAAGTGCTTTGGGATCTTCAGCTGAGAAGTGCTGTGGAATATTTCTTATTTTATAAATTAAGGGTATCTCAGCCTCCCAAATCATAGGGTTAGAAGGAACCACAAGGGTCATCTCGTCTAACCCTGTCAAGATGTAGAATTTGTTGTGTCTAAACCATCCAAGACAGATAGCTATCCAGCCTCTTTTTGAAAACCATCAGTGAAGGAGAGTCTATGGTTTCTTTTTGTCACTGAACATTTCTGCTAATAATTGACAGTAAAAGTGAGGTGACACCTCACTTTTGTGTCTGCAATGAGATGCAATTTAAAGATAAGTATCAGGTCATTAGGCTTGAACTCTTGCACCTCATGGTTGCTGTTTTTTATTACAAATATAGTGTTTCAGAAGGGCATGCCACATTGGAGACCTATACACTATAGGGTGGGGGACTGGGCTCCTCCGACATGTACTGTTTATTTGAAGAAGAAGACGACAGAATGAGCTTGTTTCAGAGTAGCAGCCTTGTTAGTCTGTATTCACAAAAAGAAAAGGAGTACTAGTGGCACCTTAGAGACTAACCAATTATTTGAGCATAAGTTTTCGTGAGCTACAGCTCACTTCATCGGATGCATTCACGTCATCCGATGAAGTGAGCTGTAGCTCACGAAAGCTTATGCTCAAATAATTGGTTAGTCTCTAAGGTGCCAGAATGAGCTTGGTGACTAAGGGCTTGCCCATACACAAAAATTGCCTCTCTTTAACTATAACAGTTTAACTATTTCAGTCAGAAACCAGAACCCTAACTGTAATAGTTATACCAGTACATAATTTGTGAGTAGGTAAAGCCTTACTTGTTTGGATGGGACCCTCTTAGGCTGCATAAATTGCAGGTAATTAGATCAGATGTGTAATTAAATGTGAATTGGCACAATGGAGGATCAGATGAAATCCAACGGAGCACCATTTGAAACTCTTCAGTATTGAACCAGAGGTACCAGAGAGTTACCTTGATCATAAGCCTGATTAGCTGAACTCAGCTTGACCAACATTCTATTTATCTGGATGCCTCAGGAAAAACTTCCTCCACACAATTTAATTTTTGTTAGTTAGTTTTTATTTTGTGTGTGGTGTGTTTCTATTTCTTTAAAACACCAACTGAACATGAATTAACCACTGTATGACAGAATTGTGGAGCCTGATGTGCAGCAGATCTGTAGGCCTGCGTAAACTGGCAAAGAGCAAATGTAATTGTGCAACAGATTTATTTAAAATAACAGGCCTGAGATAATGGCTGGTTATACCAGCTGATGTTTCTTTTAAATTAATTTTCAGGACTAAACCTGTTGTTAGACATTCATTCCAACATGCTTTAGCTGTATTGATGAATGCATGGGGTAACAGATTGTTTCCATACTTACTGTCACTGTGTCAAATGAGAATTGTAGTGGTACATACAATCTTATTTCTGCTAATGAAGGTAGCAATGCTTTGTGTAATTTGTTCATCCCTGAGGGGTGTTTATTGTATAGTTGTAAATGCTATTGTGTTGGTAGTGCTGCTCTACATTAGCAGTTGCATTAGTTTCCTGCTATATTTTTTCCCCTCCACTTTTCTCTGATATGGAACCTGAGTCTGCCTCTGTTGAAATTAAATTACTTTAACTTCCATGAATTTAAGTGGGAGCAGGATCAGGCCCTTAATGATTGCATTCATATGTGTAAGGGTCTAGGTTATATGGGGAGGTTTCACAGCAAAAAGAGAACTAAGTGGGCAGCTGGAGGATTCCCTTTGTATAGGGAAATTCCTGCTTGGTGTAGGACCAGCATGGCTAACTCAGTGTGACCCCTTCCTGAGCCCTTTGGTATAGGGGAGGTGCTGGGAATGCAGCCACAGTTCATTGCATGTCAATTATTCCCACCAGTAAAGCAGCTCCTGGGTCACTGTTACATTCTGATGCAATTTAGAGCAGCTTTCAGGTTGCTCATTCTTGTGCCAGGGGCTGAACTACATCCTGGCTGCCTCCCAGGTTTGGGATAGGAAAGAACTGTGTCAGAAAATCACTTGTATTTCATCTCCCCTCATGCACTGAACATTGCTTTGGTGCACGTGGGTATTCAGCTGTGTGTGTGTGTGTGTTTGTGTGTGTCTGAGTCTTGCTTTCAGAAATTATGGTCAGTTTCCTCCCAGTTAACAGTATTGCAGAGCTGAGAAGCCAAAAGTGTCTGAAGTCTGTTACAGGGTGTGATGAGGTGTCTCCCCCCCATAGGCCCTGAAAGGGTTAATGTGGGCCTGAGGGACTAATTAGGGTACCTGGCTGTACCTGGAGGGACAGCCAATCTTAACTAAACAAGAGGCTCAGATGGGCTGGAGTAGATTGGATTATAAAACCAGGCAGTTTGCAGCAGAAATAGGCTGTAGGGAGAGAGGCTGCAGTCCCTCTGGGAGCAGAGAGGAGGGGAGGGGAGGGAAGGGTTCTCGCTCTCGCTCTCGCTCTAGAAGAAAGGTCATCCCCTGAGGAGTTGTAGGGAGAGAAAGCTTGAGAGGGATGGGTAGGAAGAAGCTTAGGGAAACAGCAGCAAGGGGTAGACCTTGGCTGCTTGCTATAGGGTCCCTGAGCTGGAACCCAATGTAGAGCTCAAGCTTGGATTCCCCTACCAGCCACTAGGAAGAGGTGCAGGAGCATTGGTGATGCCATCTGGAGAGACTTTATTACCCCGGAAGGGGAGGACTAATGTGACTTGGCCAGAGGGCTAAGCTATGAAGGTGAGGCACTGCAGCTCCTGAGGAGCAAGAGAGGGGCCACAAAGCGAGACAACAGGCTGAGTAACTGCAAAAAGAGGGCCTCCGGCGGGCATAGCTAATTCCCATATGCGGCCAGAAGGAGGCACCCTTGTACTGATTAGAGCACCTGTATCAGTGGGTTTTGCAGACAGGAGCTTGCAGTGTCCTGCTGGCAGCCAGCAGGTGAAATACACAAGAGAAATACTTACTGCTACTGCTGAAGTAAATGAAGTTGAGCTCATGACACAGAGGAAAAGTGAGAACCTACTTTTCCCAAGGGACTCAGGGTCAGAGAAGAGAATCTTGAGTTTCTCTTATAAATGCTGCAAGCAGGTGATGGCTACTACTGCTGAGCATTCTTTGAAAAATAGCTTCCAAAGTCAAAGGAAAGTCTAGGGAAAGGTACTGGGATAGGGTTATGTGACTTTTCGGCCAGTTACTGGCCAGTTGTTAGTGCTAAAAGTTATTTACCTATTTGAAGACCAGAGTGCTAAACTATTTTTGGTCACATTACTCTATTTCAGCCAAATGGATTTTATCTGGCCAATGAAGAATGTAATTCATAGATTCAAAGCCAGAAGGGACCATTGTGATCACCTAGTCTGACTTCTTTTGTAACACAGACATAGCACTTCCATTAACTAATTCCTGCTTCAAGTCTAATTGCTATTGTTGAACTGGAGCATATCTTTTAGAAAAACATCCAGTGTTGATTTAAATGTTTCCAATGATGGGGATTCCATGACAAACATTAGTAAGCTGTTCAAATATGGACATGAATGAAATCATCCATCATCTGCTTCCAAGTGGAGTAATACAATGCACTCCTCATCCAATTTTAGCTTTAGAGAATCAGGAATAAAACAGAGCAAAGATCTGCCTGAAACATCTGAGTAAGTTTCTCAAATGATTATCTTCACATTCCCATTTTGCTATCCCACAGACAATTCTTCCATTTTCCTTTTATCAACTTTGATCATTGAATTTGGATTGGTGCACACTGAGGAACTTTCTGGCCTTATAAAATAGAGGACAGCAGGATTAGAAAGAAATAAAATGGCCTCTCACTGTCTGATGGTTCTTCCACCTTTGGGCAGCTGTCCTTCTTCTTATTCCATGACCAGCTTCAGTCTTATAAACTATGATCATCATCCCTTTGACAAGCTAAACAGCTTGAGCTCCTTGAGCCTTTCTCTGTAAGGCATGATTCCAATCCTTTGCTCATTATCATGGCTTTTCTCTGAACTCTCCCTAATTTCTCAAAATCCTTCTTGAATTGTGGGTATCCGAATTGGACACAATATCCCAATAATGGTTGTACTAGTGTCAAATACAGAGTTAATATAACTGTTCTACTCCTGCTTGACATTCCTGTACTTATACATCCAAGAATTGCATTAGTTGTTTTGGCCACCGTGTTGCACCAGGAGCTCATGTTCTTCTGATTATGCACCATGACCCCAAGTATTTTTCAGAGTCACTGCTTCCCAGGATAGAATCCTCTGTCTTGTCAGTATGGCCTGCTTTCTTTGTTCCTAAATGCATAACTTTACATTGGGACAATTGAAACACATTTTGTTTGTTTGCTCCCAGCTTACCAAGGAATCCAGATCATTTCCCCAATCTTTGTATCATCTACAAACATTATCAGTGTTGTTTTTTTTTCTGTTCAGGTCATTCATAAAAATGTTAAAAGGCCAAAAACTGATCCCTATAGGACCCTACTGGAAACACACCTGCTTGTTGATGATTCCCCATTTACAGTTACGTTTTTGAGACCTGTCAGTTAGCCAGTTTTTAAGCCATTTAATGTATGCCATTCTGACTTGGTATAGTTCTAAATTCTTAACCAAAATGTTGTGCAGCACCAAATCAAATGCCTTACAGAAGTCTCAGTATATTATCATTAACACTATTACTTTTACAAATTTGGTTGATACCAAGTTAGTATGACAAAATCTATTTTTCCTCAACCCATACAGAGTGGGATTAATTATATTACCCTCTAATTTTTTATTAATTGAATCCTGTATCACATGTTCTGCTTTTCATTTTTTTTTAAATAAGGTTTAAAGAGCTGAGTGATTCATTAAGTAGGAACACAACTTTTGCTTCCCTTTACCCTATTTCATATTACCTTGACATCTAAGGGTCTCTCTCAAATATTCTAAATATCATCCTCCAAACTCCATTACACTCATTTCAAATGATCCATAAACATTGGGTTGCTCAGAAAGTGCTGGAGAATTGTTTTGAAAATGGAAAAGCATCAGTCCAACCTTGTATATTGCAGAGTTGTAGCTGTGTTGGTCCCAAGATATTAGACACAAGGTAGGTGAGGTAATATCTTTTATTGGACCAACTTCTGTTAGTGAATGAGAGAGAGAAGCTTTCAAGCTTACATTGTGTAAGCTCAAAAGATTGTCTCTCTCTCACCAACCGAAGTCCCACTTGTGTCTCCTGTATACTATTCCCTATGTCCATATTCCCTTCCCCCCTTTCCCAGCACACATTCACATGTGTCATTCTTCTTTCTTTTGGAAAATAGCTTGACCCTCTTCTGAATTATCTATTGTACTCCCATTACATTTCGCAAAAGGTGGGAAGACACCTTTTTTCTTTTTTTTGGTAGGGGCTGTAACATTTTGCTCAACTGACCTGAAATTTGGATCACTAACCTGCCCTCACAATCTCATGGATCACAGCAAATTTCAAAGAATCAGATTAAGGATGTGAATTTTAGAGCACTTAGAGTTGACCTTTTCGATAGAAAAATCTTTTCCACCTTAACTATAGCAGAGCTAGTGCTCTGCTACAGTAACCATATTGTTCTGATACCATATGGCTTTATGAGGAAAAAATAACAGTGTGCTTCCTATGGAAAGGGAAGGTATGGTAAGATGGAATGAGAATCACAACAGGTCGTGGAAGCCAAGACTTGTGTGACCCAAGAGAGCAGTTCTATTCTGGCTCAGAAACTCAATCTGCAAATGCCATATGGCCAGGATATCAAAGGGCCTGGCTTCTCAGCTTAAGATGATTTGGCATGATTTAAAGTTCAGAACTCTTGTTCATGGGCTTCTTTTGAAAAGAAATAATGTTATAATTGCTGATGAACTTGATGGTCTTTGAAGTTGTTTTGATTCTCAGAATGGAAATACAGCCCATGTACAGTACTTCTACATCTACAAATAAACTAGCTGTCTGCTCTAGCCTTCACTAAGAAAGCAAATGGTATGTACATGGCCGCAGAATTAATGATGTTCCACTGCACAAGGAAGTGAGCAGGTTTTTGGGGAGCCTAACAGGGAGATGCAATTATTAATAGGAAAGCAAACTTGATTTTTTTATTTGTGTTTAGGGGTCTTGAGATGGGTGCTCTGAAAAAGGAATGGGTCAAATCTCTCCTTTTTCTCTAGTACTAGAAGCATGGGAGTTGCCACTTCCAGGGGGACAAGGACCAGGAAACACGTCTTGCAAATGGGCTCTTTTACCTAAAGGATGGACTCAAGAAATGGTGCAGAATAGGTTAGCTTGATAACTGAGGCTAAAACAGAGATGGGGAGGTTTTTTTCCCCTAAATTCAAGGGATTTATCACACAACAGTACACAAAAATAACTAACATTTATATAAATAACACCAGCCCTCTAAAGTGAAAAGCAACACCTATTTCTGGAGTAGGGAATGAGCCTCTTGAGTCTGCTTTGAAGCCTGCTAGGAAAGCGGAGGAGCCTGGGGCCCAAATTTTCAAAAGTCAAGATTGCTAAAAATCATAAGGTTTTTTTTTAAAAAGAATAAATTTTGGTTCACATTTCCAAGCTTTTCTCAGAAATCATGAGGGCTAAAAAATTTCTTTTTAAATGAAAGCTGAGATTCTTATGCAATGTCATGATTCCAGCAGCTGGAGCTTTAAGAAAAACTCCGAATGTAGCAAGATTCATGATAAAATGGTGAGCTGGCAACAAACTTTTATCCTACCTTTTTTTCTACAGGGAAACTAAGACTTCAAATGTTATCTGACAAGAAAATGTGGTTGTCCTAGTCCCCAGGCTATAGTCACATTTCTCCAAATAAATTAAAATGGAATACTGTTGCTGTGATTGTCTAGAAGCATTTCTTGCTTTCTGTTTTGAACTAGTGTGCCGACTTTTCTCATATTTATTTTCTTCTTAATTTGTCAGGTTCTCACTTGATCTTCTATAGTTAGCTTTGTCCTTATTTACTTTTCTTATTATTTTGTTATGTTTCATTTAGAGGGATCATTCTGTCATTATTTATAGATTTTTATATCCCTTTTTGGGACAGATTATACGAGAGACTCTATACAGAATAAAATTGTATTATAGTACAATGTCTCTGCTGGGTGCAGTAACCAAACTCAATGCGATAACTGTGAGAACCTTTTATAGTTGTCCATTGACCCCATGGGTGAAATCCAAAATAGCAACTCTGCAAATTCAATAAACATGATCCAAGCCAAAACCAGCAAAACAAGCAACGTAGTATTGGATTGAAGGAAAGATGGTTGATGGGAGAAAGAAATTATATAATGCCTAGTCAGTGTCACTGTCAACCTCCTTTCCTCACTTTTTTCAAATTTGGCGTTGTTTTCATCTCATTTTAAATTAAAGAAATCCAGAACCAAACCAATGTCACCTGCCACTGAGTGGAGTGGAGATGACACAGATGTGAAGGAGGGGTAGGCAGCCTTGAAGTGGATATGAGTAATGGAAAGCAAACCAACGAAATGTTTGAAGAAGGATTTGTTGGGGGATGCTGTAGTTTTTCATGAAGCATTAGTATTACAATAATAAAGTGCATTATCTGCAACTAGACTTCAGTTAAGCTAGGGGAAAAGCAGCTTAATTTAAATTTGATTTATGGAAACAAAGGCACATTTTTTTTAAAAAAAATCCTCTGTTCTCTATAGACATCAAATGGAATTAGCTATCCTCCTCCATTTGTGGGATAGTTTCAATGATACATTAAATTCAACAACAGAAAATTCTTCTTTTCCATTAGTATATCCCATTGAAATCAGTGTTCAACACTTCTAAAAATAAAGCCACTTATCAGGAGCCTAATTTTAGGCCCCAATTTTCTGAGAGTCTTGACTTGTATGTTTAAAATATATAGATAGATATTTTGGTGTTTCTCTCTCCCCTTGCCTTCCATCCCTGTACTCTTAGTATTAGAACTGAGTGACTTTTTTCAATCAAAACTTTTTTCTGGCAAAAAATACACATTTGTTGATGCTGAAATATTTTGAGAATATGTGTCGATTTCACCAAATCGTCTGTTTAGAAAAAAAAGCCTTAACAATTCTGCAAAAATTGCTATGTTTCATTTCCACATTTTCAAAACAGAATGTTTTGATTGTTTTTGTTGACAAGCCTTTTTGTTTCAAAATTTCCCTTAATATTTTTTAAAAATAAAAAATGTTTGAAAATGCTGAAAACAAAACATTTTGTTTGGCCTGAAATAACTCCGGCCCGGCCCCCCCCCCCACTGACTTTTCAATTCTCTGAAAAATTTGAAAGTTTTCATTTTTGGTCTGCCTTGAAATGAATTATTTTTCCCGATTTGCCAATGTACCAAAAAATCCTTTTATTTCCCCAGCCCTACTTAATATGTTACTTGTCATTCTAGGTCCTAATTCTGCAAACAATGCTATGTGAGCAGATCTCTGTGTGTCACTCCGTGACTTCAATGAAGGATCTATATGGGTGCAAGAGTACGCCCAGCCAAAAGCTACTTGTCGGATTGGGAACTTTTTGGCTAGGTTTTATGTCTAGCTCACTTAGTAGAGCAATGTCAGTGTGGACCTGATCTTTGTCCCTGGGCAGAACTGTAACATACAATAATGAAGCATGAGTAGTGCTTAGGTAGAACAGTAATATTAAAGAGCTTTTAGATCTTTAATATAATAAACATTTTGTCATTTCTGAAAAAAGTGTTAATTGTACTGTTAATTTCTGATACACCCAATCATAAAGATGAAGCAAATGGAATGGAGCTCTAAAGACAATGTTGAACTAAGTTCTATAGATCTTCTTTAGAAAAAAAAATAGAGCCAATTGCACAGACAGAGGGCAGATACTGGTAATTTTCTGAATTGCTTTGTGATGCAGAAAATCCTTTTTGATCTGCCCTAGCAGCTTTTAGCCCCTTTACAAGGTTTTTTCTTGGGGTGGGGGGGGAATTGTGTTTGTTTGAATTTTTTTTAAATTAAAGCTCTTGTAAGCATAAAAACACTTAACATAGAATCTTTTTGGTACCAAGGATCTACCTGTGTGTTCCTGCTCTATTAGGAGATTTGAACTGGCTTCATTGGTAAAAGGACTGGGCTTTGTAATTAAAATCTTTAACAGTTATGTACACTTTTCTTCATACCCTCCAGAAGAAGTTAAGGCACTGCATAAAGGTTTATTATTATTATTATCATCATCATTATTTATTATTATAATTATAATTACACAATTATAAATCACTGAGCAAATATCTCTAGCTCTCCTCTGCATATGGGAAGTAGTTAGAAGGATCCCCTTGATATTTATTATTCTCCAGTCTTCTTTTAGAGACTCTGATTCTGCAAAGCCTTTTATACATCAGGGACTAAAACCACAGTATTCCCCTGCCATTGTTTGATTCATCTCTCCTTTTTAATGGTGTCACATGAAGTTTTATGCAGAAGTTCACATCAAGAGTGTGTATTTGGACTCCTTTATCAATAAAACTTGACTTTCCCCTATAGCTGATTTCTGGACCTGACTCCTATAGAGAAGGACCCGACAGTCCCAGGCTTCCTCAGACATGGCCCCTGCTGGTCCTACCCATCGCCTTTTTGGCAATGGGTTTGCACTATAGTAGATAGGTTTAGACCCTAAAGTTGTCTCCACCTCTCTAGCTACCAGTCCACCAGACCTCTCAAATCACCCACTCCTATCTCAGGAATGCAGTAAGCAGGGTCGTGTGGTGAATCCCTGGGTAATGTAGAGCCAGCATAGCTGGTTCTAAACACACTCTGCTTCCAACCTCCCTGTTGCAAGGAATATTATGAGGCGCAAGGGTTGTGGTTAGAATGCCCTTGTGCTCCAGTGACTCCCAATCAATGTAACAGTATCTAGGAGGCTTTCACAGCCAGTATAAGTTAGAGCAGCCCTAAGTCCACCCTAATTTGCACCCCCGGTTGGATCCTGTGTCAAGCAAAACTCAACTGTACTCAAGGATTGGGACCGATATGTTACAGCGGATCCAGCCACATGCACCAAAAGTATCAGATTAGATCTTACAACATGTAGTGTATGCTAAATGTGACTCAGTCTGGTCCCTAAAGAGAGTTCTAAGTAATACTCCAAAATGTGTCAAATGTAATAGCCTTCTATAGAATATTTTAAACAATCTGTAGAATTTAATGGCGAATTATATTTCTGTTCTAGATTTCTATAGATGGCTTAACAATTCTATAGAGGAACAGTTACTTTTCTTTATGAATTTCTATAGGATTTTTCTATAAGGATGCTATGGTTATTGCTCAACTGGAGATCTCTCTATTTGGATATCTTTCTGACCCACAAGTGCATTCAGTCTCCTTCTCCATGGATGTGCCCAATTGTGAATTAACATTACAGTTAGCAAGTTACTAGTTAGTTCTTTGCAAGTTTGAACATACTGCATTTTAAACTGAATATGACTATTTTGAGGCAAATGCCATGAAAAGCATCTATTATGCTCCATTTAGGAAGTAATTATCCATAGCCATGCAGACTATGAAAGCCCTGGATGATCAAGGTTTCAGGTGTGAGGGGAAGCCAGCCTCTTCAGATGACAGACCATGAGCCTGCTGAGCATGTACATTAGAAACACAGAGCACACAGAGTTCCTCCACGGATCACTGCAAATTTGTTCTCTTCCTTCATACTGCCATTTTCTGTGTTGAGCACCTCTCACTGAGACCCACACTTACAAGCCCAAACTCAGATACTTTCTCTGATTTTCTCCTACATCTTATCCAGCCACCCAAAGTGAAAATGGTGTGATCAGAGAACTTCTTCACACTCCCACTCTCAATCTTTCTGTCACACTCCCATCTTCATGTCCATTTTTGACTGAGACTTTTTTGCTCTCATCCTCTGACCCTGCTGTCTGTTTCATTAAACCTATCCCATTGGAACTCTCTGAGCTCTGTATGAACATCTGGTTGCCAATTTAAATTTATTAGAGTAAACTTGGACTCCTCAAATTTCCTCTTGGAGCCTCGTGTTGCCTCTTCTCTTTTCTCTTCTCTTCACTTCTTCCTGTCACAGAAGCAGTCTTTGCCCTGAAGATCTTAAAGTCTAAACGGACAAGACAAACAAAGGGTAGGGGGGAGAGAAAAAGAGAGAATATCTGATCAGATTTAACAGAGCTCTGCAACCATCATGTTAGTTTCATGATGTTTTTGCTTCCCTTCTCAATCACCTCTCGGATTCCACAGACTCACTTGCAAGAAAGTCTTTAT
Organism: Lepidochelys olivacea; assembly: GCF_965140295.1. Taxonomy (NCBI): domain Eukaryota; kingdom Metazoa; phylum Chordata; order Testudines; family Cheloniidae; genus Lepidochelys; species Lepidochelys olivacea. The sequence continues at coordinate 33,988,790 of NC_140411.1, read as the reverse complement.
GTTAAGCATTTAATTTTTAAAACTTTTCTCTGAGGCTGAAGTTTGCTGAGAGAATTTCTTGGGGTTACCTAAGAATTATTCATGCTGTTCCCTGGGATCAGACAAAAATCTTCTTCACCGATTTAGGGATTTCTGATTTTGACAAAGTACAATTTACTATTAATGAATAGCAGAGTTCAGGATGAAATATTCCAGACAAATCAGTTCAGGTTGAATTGAATGGGCAGCAATGATATTCTCTAAGGTGGATTTAAATTACAATGAGAAGCTGATTGCTGAATAAGGGGAACTAATCACAAAAGATGTTTATAGAAAATCACGTCTACAGTGCAGCAGAGTGCTGATCTCTGAGATTAAACAGGAATAAAACACAAAACCAAGGAAAAAACTGAGACCCGGAACAGTGAAATGATTACTAAAATAGTTTTCCTTTTTGTTTTAGGTTTCTTTTTATTTATTTTTGAACATGTTTTATAACAGAGTGTAATATGAATTCAAGTGCAATTGGCAGAAAAAGCAGTACAAAGTCATCTGTCTTTATTTTTCATATATTGTGACCTGGAACCCTGATCCCAGCACTCCCTAAACATAATATAAATAGTTCCTCCGAGACATGATAAACGATTGTGAAGAAAATTGCCTCAGTTGTAGCACTGTGTGATGCTTTGGCAGTTGACTTAATCTCTGAATTCCAGAAAATTGAGATTATCAAGTGTTTCCAAGGGAACAAATCCAGCCTGCAGGTTCTATATGTCAGTGCGTAGAGAGTATTACTGTAGACAATATTACTTTTGTCTATAAAACTGATTTTTGCTTCCAATAACTGTTTCTTCAGTGGAGAATATGTTTTTCATAGGCATTGAACTTTAATATGCCCATTAATAAATGGCACAGTATAGAAACAGGAAATTAATTTTGATTTTGTTATTTAAATTTGTCAGTCACCAGGCCCCTAAAAGGTAATTCAGCTGTAACCCCTGCCTACTTGGTGTGGTGCTCTGTCCCCCTCTAGTGGCACCCAGCCCAGTTAGAGATGGATGAGTCTGCGACAGCCTTGGCAAAGAGCCATGTGACTTTCAGCTCATGCAGTAGAGGTTCATACACTAAACTTCAGAGGTCCTAGTTTTGAACCCACCCGCTGACAACCAGGGTCTGTCAACGTTACGCAATTGATAATTACGTAATTGATGATTTAACTGCTACATCACTAAGTTTCCTACCAAAAGGCTACATGTGGGAGAGCTTTGTCTTTGTGACTGTTTCCCAGTATGTTGTTTCTCTGTAACCACAAGAATCAAACGCTGCCAATCCCTGAGCAGAAATGAATGTGGCCACGGGAAGATTCAGCTAGCACAGGAGAGGCAGCATGAAAAGCTTTTCAAAAACTCTGAATAGTACATTTCTACTTTATTATCTATGGCAGCTAGATCTCATTTTTACAGCTCTGATCAACTCATTGCTTTAAATAAGAAATTAGGCAACTCCTGATTCATTGGTAGATTGAATAATCTATTTCTAGGATGAAATATGGAATCTCAGTCTGTCTTAAATAGGAGGTATTGATTAAACAAAACTACGATAACCACAGCCACAAACAGGATTCCACACAGCTTGATTACCAGGGACCACTTCCTGTCTGTAAAACTATATAGTACACTGTTGAATGCAGTGTTGTAGCCATGTTGGTCCCATGAAAAAGAGTTCTGTGTAGTTCAAAAGCTTGTGTCTCTCACCAACAGAAGTTGGTCCAATAAAAGATATTACCTCACCCACCTTGTGAAGATGCTTATGGCATTTGACTTTTGGAGAACCTCCAGGTTGGTAATTTTGTCCTGCCAACAGATCCCCATAATGGTGTGCAGAGACTGCATATAGAGACTGCCTCTGGCCTCTGGATATGCCATTTGTATGGTGTCCAGGTCTCACAGCCATAGAGGAGAGATGTGAGAACAAAGGCATTATAAAGTTTTATTTTTGTTGAGAGGGTTATGTTGTGGATTTCAGGACTTTGTTATATAGCTTTCCTAATGACTGAGAAGTTCTCTGTGTCCTATTCGTGATCTCTTTATCAAGAGATCCATCATTGGAGATGTTGCAGCTGAGATAGGTAAACCTCTCAACTTGATTTAGTTGGATTCCACAGATGGAGATGCTCGGGGATATGATAGCATGGAGTGGTGAAGATAATTGGTGTAACACCACAATTTTCTGCAGGCTGATTGTGAGGCCAAACAATTTTGATGCTTCAGTGAAGCTATCTGTGATGCACTGGAGATCTCCTGTGTGTGTGAGGCGGGCACAATCACCTGCAAAGAGTGCTTCTCTTATTAGTAGTTCTGTTACTTTTGTTTTTGCTTTAAGCCTTGAAAGATTGAAGACTGAACTGCCATGTCTGTATCTGATGTGTATGCCTCTCTTGAGCCCATTTGTAGCATGGTTGAGGACTTGGGTGAAGAAGAGGTTGAACATACAGGAGCAAGGACACAGTCTTGTTTGACTCCACTTGAAATAGAAAGGAGTCAGTGAGATCTCCATTAAAAAATACCTGACTTTTCATCCCCTCATGAAATAAACAAACAATCTTTACAAGTTTTGTTGGGCAACAAAGTTTGCTGCGGATCTCCATAATCCTTCTCTACTGACTGCACCAAATGTTTTTGTCAGAGCACTGAAAACACTGAACAGATTCATGTTTTGTTTGACATGTTTTTCTTGTATTTGCCTGATACTGATGATCGTGTCTGTGGTGCTATGACCAGGTCTGAATCCGCACTGAGTCTCAGGTAGATTGGCTTCTGAGACTGAAATCAGTCAGTTCAGGAGGACATGAGCAAAGATTTTTCCAGCGACAGATAGGAGAGCTATCCCATGGTAGTTATCACAGACCATTTTGCTGCCTTAATTTTAAATAAAGGAATAATTGCGGCATCTCTGAAGTCTTGTGGCAGTTCTTCGTTGTCCCAGATGTCAGTAAGAATCTTTTGGAGTGTTGTTACCACCTTTGGACCCGCAGATTTATATTTCTGCCGGTATTCCATGTCTGGCAGAGGACTTTCCTGAACTCATCAAACTGATTGCCTTTTTTATTTCTTCAAGTGAGTGTGGTGAGTCAAGTGGGTTCTAAATAGGCTTTTGAGGTATATGATTCATAGCACTTGTTTCAATTGAGGATGGTATGTTCAGTAATTGGCTGAAATGTTCAACCTATCTCTGTTCCATGCCACGTTTATCTTTGATGACTATCCTCCCATCGGCCACCATGAGCGAACATGTGCCCACCTTTGAAAATCCGTAGACTAGCTTCAAGGAATCAAAGAACGTCTTTGTTTCATTTGTTTCTGCGTACGTTTGAGGATCTTCTGCTACCTTCTCCCACCATTTATCTCAGATCAAGCACAGTTGTTTTTGTGCCTTGCTTTGCACATGTTTAAATCTGTCTCTCTTTGAGGTGGATTGAATATAATTTTGCCAGATTGGGAAAGCCTCATTTTTTTTCTTTCAAGAGTACTGTGATTTCCTCATCATTTTAATCAAACCAGTCATGGTGAGCCCTTTTCTTCCATCCCAGGACATCAGTTGCAGTTTTTTGTACTGTGTCTTTGAATTCCTCCCATGAGACAGGGCTATCACCAAGGTTGGTTTCTAGTGCACTTTGTAGCTTGTCTCGATAGGATTAGGTTTAGGTTTAGTTTAACAATATCAGGAGATGGCTTGATTGTTTTTGGGCGTTTCAGGCATGTGGGTACAATGTGGCTTCTAGTGACTGAATAACTTACTGCAAGTAACCATATTATTAAAGTATGTATTTCAGGAGGAATATTTATTGGGTTGCAATATTTTAGAGACTATAATTATAATTCAGTAATTGAATCTTGGGTCACTGAAGATATGTAGTTTAGTTAGTAGTAGGGCTGTCAATTAATCACAGTTAACTCACGTATTAACTGAAAAAAATAACTGCAATTAAAAATTAATTGCAATTAATCACACTAATAGAATATCAATTGAAATTTATTAAATATTTTTGGATTTTTTTTACATTTTCAAATATATTGATTTCTATTACAACACAGAATACAAAGTGTGCAGTGCTCACTTTATATTATTTTTGATTACAAATATGTGCAAAGTAAAAATGATAAATAAAAGAAATAGTATTTTTCAATTCATCTCAGACAAGTACAGTAGTGCAATCTCTATCATGAAAGTGTAACTTACAAATGTAGATTTTTTTTGTAACATAACTGCACTCAAAAACAGAACAACGTAAAACTTTAGAACGTACAAGTCCACTCAGTCCTATACCTTGCCCAGCCAATTGCTAAGACAAACAAGTTTGTTTACATTTACGGGAGATACTGCTGCCTGCTTCTTATTTACAATGTCACCTGAAAGTGAGAACAGGCGTTCGTTCACATAGCACTTTTGTAGCCAGGATTGCAAGGTATTTACATGCCAGATATGCTAAACATTCGTATGCCCCTTCATGCTTCAGCAACCATTCCGGAGGACATGCTTCCGTTCTGATGATGTTTGTTCAAAAAATTGTGCATTAATTAAATTTGTGACTGAATTCCTTGTGGGGGAATTGTATGTCTCCTGTTCTGTTTTACCCACATTCTACCATATATTCCATGTTATAGCAGTCTAGGGTGATGACCCAGCACATGTTCGTTTTAAGAATACTTTCACTGCAGATTTGACAAAATGCAAAGAAGGTACCAATGTGAGATTTCTAAAAATAGCTACAGCACTTGACCCAAGGTTTAAGAATCTGAAGCGCCATCCAAAATCTGAGAGGGACGAAGTGTGAAGCATGCATTCAGAAGTCTTAAAAGAGCAACACTCTGATGTGGAAACTACAGAACCCGAACCACCAAAAAAAAAAAATCAACCTTCTGCTGGTGGCATCTGACTCAGATGTTGAAAATGAACATGCATTGATCTGTTCTGCTTTGGATTATTATCAGGCAGAACCCGTCATCAGCATGGATGCATATCCTCTGGAATGGTGGTTGAAGCATGAAGGAACATATAAATCTTTAGCACATCTGGCACCAGTTACAATAGTGCCATGCGAATGCCTATTCTTACTTTCAGGGGACATTTTAAATAAGAAACAGGAACCATTATCTCCTGCAAGCATAACCAAACTTGTTTGTCTGAGCGATTGGCTGAAGTAGGACTGAGTGGACTTGTAGGCACTAAAGTTTTACATTGTTTTATTTTTTGTTTTGTTTTGTTTTGAATGCAGTTATTTTTTGTACATAATTCGACATTTGTAAGTTCAACTTTCATAATAAAGAGATTGCACTACAGTATTTGTATTACCTGAATTGAAACATACTATTTCTTTTGTTTTTTACAGTGCAAATATTTGTATTCAAAAATAAAAATAAAATGAGCATTGTATACTTTGTATTCTGTGCTGTAATTGAAATCAATATATTTGAAAATGTAGAAAACATCCAAAAATATTTAAATAAATGGTATTCTTTTTTTTAATTGCTTGACAGCCCTAGTTAGTAGCATTGGTTGTATTGTTCTGTCCAACTGGATGTTTGTTCTCTTATGTGGAGAATATTACTTTCTCTCTATTGCTTGGGGGGACTCTGTAGCTAGCATTTTTGATGATCACATATATGATACTTAAATGTAGATTGTAAGCTGTTCAGGGTAGGGACAGTCTGTCTGTTGTGTCTATAAGTGAATAGTACTACGGGACCATGATTCATGGTTGGGGACCTTAGATGTTATTGCAATACAAATAATAAATCATAATAAAGTGATTTGAGTATCTACAGATAATTGTCAATAAATACTTAAAGGGTGCTCAAACATTAAGGCAGAGGAATCATCTGGTGAGGTATACATAGGCATAAGTAGGAGTAATATGATGAAAATAAAAAAGGAACATTTTAGGTTGAATATCAGCCACCTCCTTCCTACTCCATGTGCTCCTAACCTGGGGTTCCCCGCCATAGTATCCATGTAGTTATAGCTGCATTGGCCCTTCCTCTCCAGTTGGCATGTTTAGACTCCTCCACATGGTGCAGAGGATGAAAAGCCCTCACTATGGCTCATCTGCTAACAGTTCCCAGAATAGGCCCATTCCTGGATAACTCAGGGCCCACACCTGGGTGAATGTCATAGACTCATAGGACTGGAAGGGACCTAGTCATCTAGTCCAGTCCTCTGCACTCAAGGCAGGACCTAGTATTATCTAGACCATCCCTGACAGGTGTTTGTCTAACCTACTCTTAAAAATCTCCAATGATGAAGATTCCACAATCCCCCCCCCCCAGGCAATTTATTCCAATGCTTAACCACTCTGACAGTTAGGAATTTCTTCTGAATGTCCGACCTAAACCATCCTTGCTGAAATTTAAGCCCATTGCTTCTTGCCCTATCCTCAGCGGTTAAGGAGAACCATTTTCCTCCCTTCTCCTTATAACAACCTTTTACGTACTTGAAAACTGTTATCATGTCCCCCCCTCCCCGCCCCTTAGTCTTCTCCTCTCCAGACTAAACAACCCAATTTTTTCAATCTTCCCTCATAGGTCATGTTTTCTAGACCTTTAGTCATTTTTGTTGCTCTTCTCTGGACTTCCTTCAATTTGTCCACATCTTTCCTGAAATGTGGCACCCAGAACTGGACACAATACTCGTATATAATGAGCCAAATTCTCCACCGACATACACACTGTGCAACAGCATCAGCTTTTTGTGGGTTTGCACTTAGTTGTAGTGAAAAATTTGGCTCAAAATAAACATCTTTACTTTTAATAGGGAACACCACAATGGAAATGATTAAAAAAAGAAAAATAAACAAAATGGACAGTCTAACCCTTGGGAAAATACTTAAAAAATCCCTTTAGAGACCAACAGTCTTTTGTTAAAGAAGTATTTGATCTGTGTGGAGTTCAGGTGCCATTGTTTTGTGGTCCTTCTAGTGAAATTATAATACTGATGTCATAGGTACATTTTGGTACATAGGTCATGAGAATGTGACTTACAAAGATGTATTTTTAGCTGAATCAATACATATTTATGAGAAGAGTATCTCTTCACAAAAAGGGCTTGTAAATGATGTGAGACTTGTTTTTTTCCCACAGGCTGATACACATATGTTGCAAACATCAAGGACAAGGATGGCCTCTAATCCCAGCAGCTACAGACAGCTGGGTAAGTTAAAACATAATTCTCTTGAAATTCATTGATAGTTGGCTTTGCTACTATCAGTTGTTTTGCTCTGATACCTACTGAGAGCTGTGTAAGTTGAAGAATAGCCTGTGATTACATTATATTATCCACTGTACTGCACAGTGGACTGAAGCAACTAGTGTCCCATCAAAAATTGTCCTACAGTGGAGAGGAAGCAAATTGCCGCTCAGCATATGTTGCTTTAGGTTTGTATCTTTTCCTTTCTCAGCTAGAAGATAGTTCAGATAGAAGTTAGTGTCGGGTAAGTGGCACATCTGATTGCCTCAATGGCTGTGTATGAACTTCAGGGCTCAAGGAGAGGCTCCACAGAGAACTGTTTTTGTGAGTGGTTATTCCAGACTTACAAATAAAGGAGAGACAGGTCCACAAAAATATTCACAGTTCTAGGGCTTGTACTCACTCAGTACATATGTCATTCCCTGGGTATGCCTGAAGGGGAATATAAAACAGGATTTCTTTTACAGCCATCACCTTTCTACTTTCTTGGGTGCTTCCATACTGGAGTTCATGAGATTCTGCGTCACGTTAGAGTGGGCAAAGATTGCTTAGTGGGAGAAAAAGTGAAGGTGTCTTAGCATGCTTCAAGTTCCCAGGGGAGTACCTCTCACACAGCTGTTGCTGTTACCCTTCACTGAGTTTCCTGGTTTTGATCTGAGGCTAAGACCCAAATCTGCATCTCTTCATCCAGGTTGCAAAATAGGCCTCTTTTTAACAAAGCTAAGAACGATTTGATAACACCTGTAGTCTGTCACTCAGACATTGAGTCCCCTCAAATTAAAGTTTTATTAGTAAAGCTAATAGGAATGCACTCAATGGTAGTGATTGTGAAGAGGGAATCGTAAAACAGGCTGACCTGTAATCTCAGATGTGCCACTTGCACATCCCCTATAGCTGAACACTGCAGCAGTCAGAAAGTCACTACATTCTTTGTCTTGGATTTGGATGAAAGTGCAGAGGCTGCCCACAGTACTAGTACACCACTAGACAGACCAAACATCAGTGGGGATTATACTAAGGATAAAATGTTATTACCGTTTGTTATATTACGGTGTCCAAAAGTGTGCTAGGTAATTCACAGGGCAAACAAAGATAAAATCCCAGCCCCTTACAACTTACAGTCTGTTTTTAGATGCTACGTGGCACAGAGAGAGAATATGGTGAAGAAAAAAGGATAAGGGGTTACAGCAATAAGACTGTGGCTATTCAGCATGTTAAAAATGGTTAAAAATATTGATTCACTTCTTGTGGCGTTCTCAGAATTAAGATTTATGGTGAAATATGAACACAGAGGAGGCAGTAGCTTGGCAGAGCAGAACTGGGAGGGCGTTCTATATGTGAGAGGTTGGCATAAAAGCATGGAGATGGTAGAAGCAGACAAAAAAGCACAGAAGCTAGAGCCACTGGTGAGGCAGGGGATTGATTTAATAAGAGGCTGGATATGCAGGGAGGGGTGTAAGGCCAGGACCAGTAGTTCAAACTTGAGACAATTGTTCAGGAAAAAAGTTTTGCAGGAGCAAAAGCTTAAACTTGAGACTTGAATCTTATGGGTCACTCCCTTCTTGTTAACTGTTAATAAATTGGATGTAACCTATTGAAATGGTTGCTGCAAAGAATAATTCAGTGATTGGGGGAAGAGGCAACCTCAAAAAGTAGAATAAATTCCCAGCATTATATCCTTGTAGCAATGCTGCCTGTTCCATTGAGACCCTCAGGTCCTATATTGTTGATCAGACTCACACATAACAACATGATGAATCCAGTTACATATTCAGGACAGACTAAATCTGCTGTCAGTTAGAATAAACTCAGCACACCAGGATCTTCACCAACAGGCACATTAATGACTTCCATCTGTGTGTCAGTTCTTTCAGCTTCACACAGCAGCAAGTCTCTGACCTAGCCCGTACAACTTTAGCCTTTTGAAATATTGTTCACTGACTGAATATAAGAACAGCCATGCCAGAGAAGTCTTGTAGCTTGTCTCCAGGACTGGCCAATGACAAATGCTTCAGAGGAAGGCATAATGCTCATTATGAAAAGCTATACCAGTGAAGGGGAGGTAGGTACTCATACAGAACCGTGAAGAGCATGGCATAAGAGATGAAGGAGAACAGACAAAGGGAAGGCCAGGGGGAAAGCTTTCCTCAAAACAGCTAGTGACCTCCAAGGACCTGAGTGTCTGAGGTGCTGAGCATCTCCTGCAAGGAACTCCTACTTCAGTCAGTTGGAGATGATGCTCATCACATTGCAGATTTGGGCCGTTAAGTTGCTCTCCTTATAGAATTCCCAAATCCCACACCCCTTCCTGTGACAGAGAACAATTGGCAACCAGTTCTTACAAATGTGTGCTGATATCTGGCAGGACTATCTATAGTTAAAAGAATTTATGTTAAAAGCAGTCCAGAATACCAGAGGACATAAAGCTAAATTGGCCTGATCCTGCTAATGCAGCGTTTGATTGCCTGTGTTCTCATAAAGAAAAGGAGTACTTGTGGCACCTTAGAGACTAACCAATTTATTTGAGCATGAGCTTTCGTGAGCTACAGCTTATGCTCAAATAAATTGGTTAGTCTCTAAGGTGCCACAAGTCCTCCTTTTTTTTTTGCGAATACAGACTAACATGGCTGCTACTCTGAAACCTGTGTTCTCATAGAGTACACAAACTGCATGGATATACTGTAAAAAAAAAAAAAAAAAGAGGATGCTAGTAAATCCAGAGTTGGCTAAAACAGAGCAGAACAATCTCTTCACACTATTTTACTGCATGTCCATGGAAGCCAACTGACAATCAGCAAAACTGAGGCTTGGTGTCTTTAATAAAATGCAATGCACTAAAATAGATGAGTTCTCTCCATATAGAGTGAAATGTTAAAAATTGTACTTATGACAGGTAAGTGTTACACAGCACTGCACTACTACGTCTCTCTCCCACATTAAGAAAGAAATTTAAAACATTTTTTTCCGAAGTTACCTTTTTTGGAAACACCATGAGACCCAATTTTTATTACTTGTCTCCTCTATGGCAGACCCTACAGATGTTTTCGTAATTTAATTATGGTAGTTTTATGATAATATTTCATAAAATTTTAAACTGTTGTAAATGGGGAAGCTTTACTAATCAAATACCATGGGTATAAACTGACCATGAATGACTTTATAAAGGAAATTAGAAGAAAGTTTCTAACCGTCAGAGGAGTGAGGTTCTGGGACAGCCTTCTGATAGGAGTTGTGGGGGCAAACAACTTAATTAATTTTGAAGACAGAGCTCCACAACTTTATGTATGACGGGGTTGCTTGTGGTGGTGGAGGGAGGGCTTGGCAGTCCTGTAAGACCCTTCGGGTTTATGTCTTAGGTTTCTAAAATCTCATGCTTCAGGTGGTTATTGGCAGGGGTCAGGAAGGATTTATTCTGGGTTGTGTATATTTTTTGTTTTGTTTGTCTCCTTTCTGTGAAGCATCAGGGATGGCCAGGGTGATGACTGCTGGATAGGGTGGCCTGGTGCTCTTTGGTGGTACTGAAAATTCTGTCTCAGATGCTTGGCTGGCTGATTCTTGCTCACATGCTCAGTGTCTAACTGATTGTCATATGTGGGGTCAGGAAGGAATGATCCCCCAGGTCAGATTGGCAATGACCTTGGGGTTTTTTCGCTTTCCTCTGCAGCATGGGGTATGGGTCACTTGCCAGAATCATCTGGGTACATCTCACTTAATCAGTTTCCTGCCGTTGTGGGGCCTTGGGCATTGGTACACTTCATCCCTCCTATTTTCTGTCTGCAGCACACAAAAACTTAGTCTCCTGATAGTTGTAATACTTCTGTTTAATTTTGGTTTAGGGGTTTAGTGTGAAGATGGCTGGGTAGTATTGGTGGCCTGTAAAGTACAAGTAGGGGTCAGACTAGGTGATCTGGTGGTCTTGTCTGGCCTTAAATGCTAGGAGTCTGTGGGTAATATTAAGGGCCAGTTTCTGAAGTGTTTACTTCTATGTGAGCAGTTACTCACCTGAGCAGTCCCATTGACTGATTTTCTTTATTTACTGTCTGGTTCACAATCTAGCCCTGAGCACTAAAGGAAAACAAATGCTAAGCTTGTAAAATATAGTCAAATAAATTCTTTCTCTGTGGTATTCAGATGAACTGCCTGTATTCTAGGCTGGAGGGTTAGACAGTCAATGGGTTTCCTGGGTGTTACGTGGGAAGAATTTGGATCTCTGTCTATAAATTTCATTGCAGGCAGATAGTTCTCTGTAGTGTATATTTAATACATTGCATGGAGAGACATTGTCGATGAATGCCTGCTGACTAGGTTCAGCGGTGGCCTAGAAGAATTGCAGCATGCCATTGAAGATGCCATCGCTTGGCTAGACAGCTATGCACACGCTAAATAAATGGAGATATAGAATTGTCGAGGTTCCTTCTCCACTCTGAACTCTAGGGTACAGATGTGGGGACCTGCATGAAAACCCCCCTAAGCTTATTTTTACCAGCTTAGGTTAAAACTTTCCCAAGGTACAAACTATTTTACCTTTTGCCCTTGGACTTATTTGCTGCCACCACCAAGCGTCGAACAGATATACAACAGGGAAAGAGCCCGCCTGGAAACATCTTTCCCCTCAAAATTCTCCCCAAACCCTACACCCCCTTTCCTGGGGAAGGCTTGATAAAAATCCTCACCAATTTCCATAGGTGAACACAGACCCAAACCCTTGGATCTTAAGAACAATCAAAAAGCAATCAGGTTATTAAAAGAAGAATTTTAATTGAAGAAAAAGTAAAAGAATCACCTCTGTAAAATCAGGATGGTAAATACCTTACAGGGTAATCAGATTCAAAACATAGAGAATCCCTCTAGGCAAAACCTTAAGTTACAAAAAGACACAAAACCAGGAATATACATTCCATTCAGCACAACTTATTTTCTCAGCCATTTAAACAAAACAGAATCTAATGCATATCTAGCTAGATTACTTACTAAGTTCTAAGACTCCATTCCTTTTCTGTTCCTGGCAAAAGCATCACACAGACAGAGAGAACCTTTGTTTCTCCCCCCCCTCCAGCTTTGAAAGTATCTTGTCTCCTCATTGGTCATTTTGGTCAGGTGCCAGCGAGGTTATCCTAGCTTCTTAACCCTTTACAGGTGAAAGGGTTTTGCCTCTGGCCAGGAGGGATTTTAAAGGTGTTTACCCTTCCCTTTATACTTATGACACCTTCCCAGAATAATTAGGAAAATATATGGAACCCTGTCTGGAGAGTTTTCCCTTTTCAGTGTTTGTTTTTTTCAGAAAGTCATTCTTGATTTATGTACTTCCAGTGAGATCAGAAACTCGGAAGATTTGAGGAGACTGTATTAGTTCTTTTAAGCTCAGGGTCAAATTCTGATGTCCTCATTCAGGTTTTATTCATTCCTCATGTAACACACTGGCCAAGTGTGTTTGTTCCCCTCTAACGCTTGGTCCATATAGAGGCAAAGCCAAGTGTTCCATCCATAGTTTCCACCTTAATGTACTCAGCCTCTGCTGAGCTGTGCTACGTTCAGAGGGTCTGCATCTCATTGCTAAATTTTGCTTCTCTGATGCCCCCCTTGTAGTGGACCTACACAGGCTATCAGGTACCTGGGAACTTTCATACCACTGGAGAGGGGGTGGGCTTTGATTCTTTACTCCAAGACTTAAATACTGTTTCTACATCAGATCAGTCCTGTTACCCACTATTCTCTGCTTGGCAGTGCTTGGCCCCAGAGCTTAGAGGCAAGCCGCTCTCTTTGTTCCTGGGTTGGCCTATGGGAATCCAGGGTTCCAGGACATCTCCCTTTCTTTGTAGTATCTGTTTTTCTATTGATGCAAGAGGCTACTCAAGGGAGACCTTTCTATAGCCTGGTGGGGGTCTGTGCAGGTTGATGGTTAGTTGCTAGGCTCCTCACACCACTCCTATCTTTTCTTTAATGCTTAAGTTATGTACGTGTAGTAAAGGATTTGTGCTGGCTGTGTGCATGTGTCTTCCTGGGTGTTACGTGTATGTGCACCCCTATGATGTGAATGTGTTTATAATAAAGCTATATAATTTAAAAAAATGAAGAAAAACAATCCAAATTCAGTTCTCAGATACTTGATTATTAAGAGCTTATTGGCTGGAATAAGGCAATAAACTAATTGCTTATTAACAGATGACTTGACTTCAGGAAGCTGTCTGAGCATAGACATTTCAGGGAGCTGCTTAAGTATGCTAAGTTTTGTTATTACTTGAACCATAGAGTAGACAAGCCATATTTTATGCCATTCTTGGACACCCGGTCTCAAAATTGGAATAAAGAAGTGAAGTCTAATGACATATATAGTGAAGCTGCCAAGAGTACAATGAAGAAATATCATATACATGGCATGGTTAAATGATGTGAACGGTGAACGCTTTGCAGAGTTGCCTACTACATTTCTCCTTGAGCATACCCTGCTGGCTGAGCCACAGGAACTCACTCCCATTCAGACTGGACAGTGTTTATGGCTTTTTTCCAGATTGAAGAAGCAAAGTCAGTCAACAGCAGGGGGGGGAGTGTTCAGAGCATTTGGAGGCAAAGACAGCTCTGCCTGCAAGAAATGGAAAGAAAAAAGAACCTGTTACTCATGGAATATAATGGTGGTCATTTCACATTCTATTCTTCACCTTTGGGAATGTGATTAAGTACAGGATCGACTTGCAAATCATAAAAATACTGAACTGGTATAAACATAAACTGAAATCTGAACAGACTTTAGGGAAAGGAAATTTGTTTGACTTGACCTGTTAATACAAAGTCAAAATAGCTGTTAGTGCCCACCAGGTACGGGAAGCAGAACACCTTCCATTCAAATTAATAGAACTCTTCAAACTGTGTGTGGGGAGGAGTGGGGGCAGGAGGAGAACTGGATGGGATGGGAATTACACTTCCATTCACACTTAATTTATACAGCTGTCAGAAAGCTCACGTCTTTCTTGTGTGACTGTTGTATTGTCGGGATCATTTTGCCACTGTCAAATCCTGTCTTTGAGACATACTTTGTGCTTGAATGCTTGCCCTGATCAATAAGAACAGTATGCAAGTACCCAAGACCCACTGCACTAATTAGACATAGATGTTCACTCCTTGTGTCAAGGTTCCTTCCCCACTCGGTAGGGTACAGATGTGGGGACCTGCATGAAAAACCTCCTAAGCTTCTCTTTACCAGCTTAGGTCAAAACTTCCCCAAGGTACAAAATATTCCACCCTTTGTCCTTGGATTGGCCGCTACCACCACCAAACAAATACTGGTTACTGGGGAAGAGCTGTTTGGACACATCTTCCCCCCCAAAATACTTCCCAAAACCTTGCACCCCACTTTCTGGACAAGGTTTGGTAAAAAGCCTCACCAATTTGCCTAGGTGACTACAGACCCGGACCCTTGGATCTTAAGAACAATGAACAATCCTCCCAACACTTGCACCCCCCCTTTCCTGGGAAATGTTGGATAAAAAGCCTCACCAATTTGCATAGGTGACCACAGACCCAAACCCTTGGATCTGAGAACAATGAAAAAGCATTCAGTTTTCTTACAAGAAGACTTTTAATAGAAATAGAAGTAAATAGACATAAAGAAATCCCCCCTGTAAAATCAGGATGGTAGATACCTTACAGGGTAATTAGATTCAAAACATAGAGAACCCCTCTAGGCAAAACCTTAAGTTACAAAAAAGATACACAGACAGAAATAGTTATTCTATTCAGCACAATTCTTTTCTCAGCCATTTAAAGAAATCCTAATCTAACACATACCTAGCTAGCTTACTTACTAAAAGTTCTAAGACTCCATTCCTGGTCTATCCCCGGCAGAAACAGCATATAGACAGACACAGACCCTTTGTTTCTCTCCCTCCTCCCAGCTTTTGAAGGTATCTCGTCTCCTCATTGGTCATTTTGGTCAGGTGCCAGCGAGGTTACCTTTAGCTTCTTAACCCTTTACAGGTGAGAGGAGCTTTCCCCTGGCCAGGAGGGATTTCAAAGGGGTTTACCCTTCCCTTTATATTTATGACACCTTGAAATAGGTGTTAAACCTCCACCATAGATGGAAAACAGATGCACATATACCAGTTGGTGTAAATCTTTCATGACCATTGCACGCCTTACCCATGACACTTCTCACCTCCTATACTTCAAGGACTGTGTTTGCTATTTGCTTGCTGGTCATGCACTTGGATTGTAAAGAATCCCAGTTTCAAACTGGGACCCGTATGTAAGGTTTTTTTCTCCCTGAGTTTTCACAGATTTTATGAATGTAGTGTTGTTGTAGCCATGTCAGTGCCAGGATACTAGAGAGACAAGGTGGGTGAAGTAATATCTTTTACTGGACCAACTTCCATGGGTGAAAGAGACAAGCTTTCGAGCTTACACCGAGCTCTTCTTCAGACCAGAAGAAGATGGATGGATTTTATGTCAGTTTATAATTTTATCAGTAGAATTAAAAAAACTGTAGTGTCTGGCCTCTCTTTAAAAAAGCATTGCACGCACACACACACACACACACACACACACACACACACAGAAGTGCATGCTTCTTTGTGGGAAACTAAGTACCTTCCATTTTAGAAGTGCTTAATTTTTAACGCCAGGCCCTCATCTAAAGAGGTAAACCTCTGGTTGGTTGATAACATTAATGGGAACAACCATTATTTGCACTTTGGGTATGTCTTCATTACCTGCTGGGTCGTGATAAATCGACCCCTGAGCGTTCTCCTGTCGACTCCTGTAGTCCAGTGCCGGTAAGTCGATCTAGGTATATCGACTTCAGCTACATTATTCACGTAGCTGAAGTTGCATAACTTAGATCGATTCCTCCCCCACCCCCCAGTGTAGACCAGGGCTTTGGGTAATGACATGGCTAACAGATGAAAGTGACATGGATCCAGAGATCAGTGATGTCAAGTTCTTTAGGATTGCATTGTGGTGGAAGTGGGGCTGCTTTTGTGATAATCTATGAATTCGGTAGTGTGTCCTGGTTGTAGGGATGTTTACTATATGAAAAAAGTAGGCTGTAGGGGAAAACAAGGCAGGAAATGAGATGATGGCTTGAGATAGCCACCCATCTTCCTACACGTAAGGGGCTGTGCAAGAACCTTTCATTTTGATGTTCTACCTCCAGCCCCCTGCACAGCTCAAGGAATTGGTTTTGAGCAGCAAGGTTCAAGTTTGTGAACATAGGAGGACATTGACCCCAGGTAGTTTTAAAGGAACACTTCTTCAAGAGGGGAAGAGACATCTGGGGGAATTAGATTGACACCTAAAGCCTGCAAAAAGAAAAGGAGGACTTGTGGCACCTTGGAGACTAACAAATTTATTTGAGCATAAGCTTTCATGAGCTACAGCTCACTTCATCAGATGCATTCAGTGGAAAATACAGTGAGGAGATTTATATACACGGAGAACATGAAACATTGGGTGTTACCATACACACTGTAATGAGAGTGATCAGGTAAGGTGAGCTATTGCCAGCAGGAGAGCGGGGTCGGGGGACGACGACGACGAAACTTTTGTAGTGATAATCAAGTTGGGCCATTTCCAGCAGTTGACAAGAATGTCTGAGGAACAGCAGGGGTGGGGTGGGGTGGAATAAACATGGGGAAATAGTTGTACTTTGTGTAATGACCCATCCACTCCCAGTCTTTATTGAAGCCTAAGTTAATTGTATCCAGTTTGCAAACTAATTACAATTCAGCAGTCTCTCGTTGGAGGCTGTTTTTGAAGTTTTTTGGTTGAAGAATTGCCACTTTTAGGTCTGTGATCGAGTGACCAAAGAGATTGAAGTGTTCTCCGACTGGTTTTTGAATGTTATAATTCTTGACGTCTGATATGTGTCCATTTATTCTTTTATGTAGAGACTGTCCGGTTTGACCAATGTACATGGCAGAGGGGCATTGCTGGCACATGATGGCATATACAGATTGGTAGATGTGCAGGTGAACGAGCTTCTGATAGTGTGGCTGATGTGATTAGGCCCTATGATGATGTCCCCTGAATAGATATCTGGACACAGTTGGCAACGGGCTTTGTTGCAAGGATAGGTTCCTGGGTTAGTGGTTCTGTTGTGTGGTGTGTTGTTGCTGGTGAGTATTTACTTCAGGTTGGGGGGCTGTCTGTAAGCAAGGACTGGCCTGTCTCCCAAGATCTGTGAGAGTGATGGGTCATCCTTCCGGATAGGTTGTAGATCCTTGATGATGTGTTGGAGAGGTTTTAGTTGGGGGCTGAAGGTGACAGCTAGTGGCATTCTGTTATTTTCTTTGTTGGGCCTGTCCTGTAGTAGGTGACTTCTGGGTACTCTTCTGGCTCTGTCAATCTGTTTCTTCACTTCAGCAGGTGGGTATTGTAGTTGTAAGAAAGCTTGACAGAGATCTTGTAGGTGTTTGTCTCTGTCTGAGGGGTTGGAGCAAATGCGGTTGTATCATAGAGCTTGGCTGTGGACAATGGATCGTGTGGTGTGGTCTGGATGAAAGCTGGAGGCATGTAGGTAGGAATAGCGGTCAGTAGGTTTCCAGTAGAGGGTGGTGTTTATGTGACCTAAAGCCTGGAGATTTGGGGTGACACCGGTTATGTCTATATTTGAGCTGAAGGTGTGATTTCCCACTTGGGTAGACAAGTCTGCTTTGACACTCCCCAGGGGACCCTGGGTTGTGAGGCACCTCACTACTACCTGCCCTTAGCATGAGGGAGTCTTGTCCGTGTCTGCTATGGATCAGCTCCCTGAAACCACCAGCCTGTGGCAACACAAGCACTGCCTTCCAGGCATCTGCAGGCTTCAGTCTATTTGTACTGAAGGTAGTGACAGGCACACACCAATCCCTGAGTCCTGGGAGTATTCCTTGTAGTTTCCCATTTTCTCATCCACTGGGCACTCACAGAATTACCGGGCCTGCTGTGCCTAAAGGGACAGCACATATACCAGCTGGTAAGATTCAACTCAGGACACCACTTGGCTTAACATCACAGCATTCGGATATAAGAAAACAAGAATAAGTTTATCATCAAATATTCACGATTACCCAAATGTCTGGTAAGAATATTGGAAACAAAGGGTTACATATAAAACAAAATCAAAACGTGCTTTCTGGAAACTAAATTTACCAAACAAGTTACCCTCCTGTCTAAACAAGTTTATCTCACCCAACGTTCACTCCAGCATTTTCAACCCAACCCTGGCTAAGACCCCTCTTTCGTGAAGCAAACATACTGTCCCTTTATTTCCTAGGTGAAAGGTGACAGGGTGTTTTCTTTGTTCCCCAGTTATAATAAAGCAAATCTTTGATGCGCACCTCAAGATAGGGTTCTCCTCCCCGCTCCTGTTTGTTTCTTCCTGTTACTTTCTCCCTTTGAAGTATTTACAATCCTTCATTAACATTCAGTACAGATTAGTGATAAAGAGGCCCATTGTGAACTATACAATACTTAAAAAGAAAAGGAGTACTTGTGGCACCTTAGAGACTCTCCTTTTCTTTTTGAAAATACAGACTAACACTGCTGCTACTCTGAAACCTATACAATACTTAATTCACATGGAAACAGCCGGCTAGATAAACATTTCTTGTTTGACAGGAAACCTGTTTTTCATCTTTCCTGAGGACCAGTCCCTAGACACAGACCTTACAATTTTCAGTGTATATGCATAACTCCATACAGAACATCTGTATATGGATTTCTCAGAGATAACGATGACTGGTGTCACACCGGCTTTGATTTGAGATCTTTCCGAACATTCTTTAGTGAACTAGCCTGTACCTACCAGACTCAGGAGATCCCTGTAACCCGTATGCACTAAGAGGTTCTTGGGTCACAGCTGCACTAGCTCCGCTTGAGCTAGTACCTAAAAACAGCAGTGTGTCTGCAGTAGCATGGCAGACACTCAAGCCTGACCCCTGAGTATGTACTTGGCTGGCCCGAGCTACCACCAAGGCTGCTGTGGACACACTGCTATTTTCAGATGCTAGCTTGAGCCCAGCTAGTGCTGGGAATCATATCTCCCAGCTCACGTGTAGATGTACCCTCAGAAAGGGAGGGTAATGCCTATGGTTTGTACCGAAGTATGGTAAGCCTCTGGGTAAGGCAGACATACATATAGACCTTTTGTTGTTCTAAAATCCTTTCTCTTAATTTGTTCTTTATTCCTATTGTTAAGATTAAACAATGCTTTGGTTTAAGAAGGCTGTCTGGTCACTGTATTCACCACGGGTCGGGTGGTGAATACAGAACTGAACGCAGTTGGACCTGCAGGGTAAGCACAGTTGATACACAAGGTTCTGTAACCCAGGGCCCAACCAAACAGTGGAAGAATCATGTGAGTCTACTCCAGAAGAGATAAAGGCCCCTACTGGTGGGCTGCACTCAGAGAGATCAGGGAGGGGTCAGAGGTGCAGCTCTCTCTGTAACAGTGACTGGTATAATAGTACGAGTTAGAGTTACAGGAACCTCACACAGAGTCAAACTCAGCAACTTCTGAATGTTACTCTCTAACAGCTGTGACTACTAAAAAGGGGAAGAGGTGGCAATTTTTATAAATGTTTCTTTATTAAATGGATCAATCCTATTTATGCTTTTCAAAACATGAACTTCTGTTCGTTTTTGGAAACACCTAGAAGGCAGGGGATTAAGGGAACAGGCCAAAGCTATGCAAATGTGTGCAGCTACCTGCTTCCTCTTCCATCTTTAGAGGCGAAAGGTGTTCCTGGCATCTCCAAGGATAGAGAAGGGTGTTAGCATTTACTGGGAAAATGAATTTGACCAGAGTAAAATGTTAAATTTGCTGGGCTATTTGTGATGTGGCAGCCACCACCTGTTTTAACTCTGCAGCTGCTTTTATTACTCAGTGGCTATTTTCCCCCTTGAGGTATCTGATGTAACTGCCGTTAACATAAATTAAAATGATATTTGCACATCAGATGGAGTCTAGATTGCAAAGATTGGGAATGACAGCTTTAATGTTTCCTGCAAAGTAGTCTGGGGGAGGCTGAGTTTAGTCACACTAGTTAGTCCCTCCCCCGCCACTTGCTCCTGATATCCAGGCACTTAATCACTTAGTACAAATTGCTGTTTTCAGAACCACTGCACCTTTACTCAGAGGGGAGAAATGCGTTACATTTTCTATTGTGTTTGATTTAACCAACACTAGGATTTAGACAGTTACTAAAATATGAAGGAATGTATAATTCCTTCTTGGGCAGTCTTGAAAATGTGCTTTGAGAGAGAGAATAATTCTGGAAACACTTTACGGTCATCTGAGTGCAGAGGACCAGGAAACATTAATAAATGGATCTGGTCACATTTTGCATTAAAGTAATTAGCCATCATATTCAAATTAGTCTCTACTTAACTAGGTGCCAAAGTCATTTCTGTTTTTGGGTTAAACAAAACAAAACTACAAATATTTTTACAAAATTCATTGTTATTAGAAAAGTTCTCATGGTTTATTTTTTAAAAAGTGATACTATTTTTTATTTTGGATTTACATATTTCCCAGCTTTGTTTGCAACCCAAATGCTGCAACTTTGTATTATTACAGCTAATATGAGAGGCTTATTTAGTGCAACTAATTAGGAACAAGAGAAACTGTGACTAGTTCTACGTTCATCATTGTCTGTCTGAACTAAAAGAAGTGCAAAAAGTAGGCAAGTAATATATCTGTGGGAAAGTGAGTTAGTTTTTATAATGTCTCTGTTTTAATAACCTAGGAGATAGCTATTAACGTAGATGAGTGGTTTGTTTTAAAATATTTTTCTGAAACTGAGTATTCTTTAAAGATAATGAAAATTTCTCTTTGTTTCCTTTTACCTGTCAACACCTGCATTCAGGGTCTTTGCCGAATTTTTGCAACAACTGAAATAGCACAAATACTTGCATTACGCAGAGCAGAGAGTTTCCCTGCATTCTTCAGACCAGTGGTCCTTAAATGTTTATATATTATGACCCACTTAAGACTAGAACCTCTGCTAGACCAACTCCCTTTCCAACCAACTGATTCAATTTTCCCTATGGCAAATATACTATTTGGTTTAATGAAAAAAATATGAAGACCTCATTAGGAAGACAAGATCAATATAACCTCTAATACAATGCATGCTACTCTTTGTTTCCATTCTCCTAGTTTATTCATTTGGTCTTTGCTTCCTCTTCCCAGACTCTAGGAAATTACATTTATTAGGACCAACTCTCTCCTAGACTAATAGACAGCGGACCCTACTGCTCCAATCTTTCCAAGTCTCTTTGCAGTTTGGTAGGATCTTCCTGTATATGCCACTCCTCCAATTTTGGTGATCATGGTTGAATTTACACTTACCATCCCCAAAACAAAAACAAAATCAGAACAACCAAAAAACCCCAACACAACCAACCAACCAAAAACGGGCTGAGAGAGGCATGAAACAGTTGTGTAGATCTTGGGATTTTTAGATGGTTTTTAGTTGATCAAAAAATAATCCATTAATTCTTGAAAATTGATATGTTGCCATTTGGACAGAAGCAGCACTGGCCTGCCAGTGGCCCACAGACTGTGTACCACAGTTTCAGAAGCAGCATGGTTTAGAGGTTAGGATACAGGAGACAGTCTCTAGTCCTGATTCTGCCATTGGCCTATTACGTCATGTTGGAGAAACCACTTCACCTCTTAGTGCCTCTTTTTCAGTATACGTTTAAAAACAAAACACCCCCCTGGGATAATGATACTTCCCTTTTGTGAAGCTGTATGAGAACTATGGATGAGACATGTTATACAAAAGCCTATTATTAATAATCTGTTCAGACAGTTTTAGCTGGTAGTGACAAATGCGGAACCTTGAATTTAGATCTTGCTGGGTAAGTCTAGAAGGAGATTATTTTCAAATTACCATTATTTTGCTTAGTCTATCTTTAAAGTCTACACATGCATTCTGTGAATATTGAGGGATTTTTCTACTTTTTAGATTTATTTCAGAGATGGGTTTGTATCAACCCCCCAGATCTCCTGAATACTCAGAACTTTGGAGACATTCAGTCCAGAACCAGACTTTGCAATTCTGGTTCATCTTTAACTTAAAAGCTGTAGAGCTTTCCAGTTTTCAATAAAACCACTAAACTGGTTGCCAAAATACCCTACATTGATATCTTTTTTGCATCCAAAGAGAACAGACTAGACCAACTTCCTTTCCCGTCATTCTCATACTGCCTTTTCTCAAACTGTTCAATTCCTCTTACTTTATATCCTGGTACATAGTACCCCAGATGCCAGAGGCAGAAGTACTTTGATCTCAGGCCATGCTCAAGTTAAATTACCAATAGATGCCTTGTGCTTACTCTACATCTAGAGGTCATGGCACATTAATCTGAACTTTGCAGGCTCTCGGCTTTACATCTGTAGACAGTGAAAACAGTTTAAAGAAAGGAACACAGTTCAGTCCTGTGATCCAGTCCTGTTGTGGGAAAAGGCTAATGCTGCCCACAGGAGGGCTATTATCTTCTAGTCTAAATGAAGAGGAAACAATTAAACCTCAAACTGTTAAAGCTCAAGAGGAGAATTAAGGAGCTGTAGGAACAATTTAAAAAAAGCCGCTCAGCTAAGATTAAAAGAGAATTAAAAGCAGCAGGGCCTGCCTTCTACCAGATTTTAAATCAAAGATTTGTTTGAGACTTCCTACTAAGAGTTGTATATTTGAAGGCAACACAGACCAAGGTAGAAAAATGCTTTCAAAGTTCATCAAAGGATAATATTTTCCATCCCTGTAATTACAGATGGGCCCAAACCAGAACTCCGGATCCATGAACACCTGACAACTTTGAGGAAGTTTGGATCTGAACTCCAAGGATCAGGCCCATCTCTACCTGCAATGAGCCAAACGCTTTGCTAGAAACAATCATGTGCAATGGGCATTAAAGGAAAGCAGCAATGGGATACATAAAATAGCTTCCAGTCACTTAATTCAGTAAGTGTGACTAAATCAGCAAAGTGTGACTAAATCACTAACATTTTTTATAAATGACAACTGGGAGAGGATTTTTCAAAAGCAATCAACATTGGCCTTACTCTGCTCCTACTGAAATCAATTAGCACGTTAACACTGATGTAAATTCAGAGCAAAATTAGGCCCTTGCCAGTTGTATAACTTCCACTGATTGCAGTGGGAACAGAGGTAGGCCAATGCTGAATGCTTTTGAAAAATCACCCACTTAAATATGAAAAAATGAAGCAAGTAAGATCGGTGTTGTGAGGTTGAGGACATGTGCCAGGGCAGGAAGATCAGAGCTGCAGGCAGAGGTACAAGGAACAGCAGGAGAATTCCAAAGAGCTCTTGTGATAAATTCTGTAGTTTTTCTGGGGTTTATGGACGTACAACGGCAAACAAAAGCAACAACAGAAAAAAGACACAGAAAAAAATATATAACTTACCTAAAAGGAATTTTGGAATTCTCCTGCTGATATGAGCACCTCTGGTTGTAGCATCCTGTCTTGATTTCTGAAATTATCTTATATTTTTTGTTGAGAATTGTCATTAAAATGGCAGCTCATGTGGATTAAGTGGCTGCCAGTTTCATATCATTGGAGAGTTTTTTTAATCTATAGTTTTGTAATTTCCTGGTTTCTTTTACCTTTTCTGATTAAGTGCATTTTCTACAGTTATCTATAGCAATAGTAAAAATTACAGTAGTAGTCCTTTGAAAATTATCAGTAAGTTTCCTTTAAGAATTCTAATAACATTTTTACATTAATGGACATTAGAGGGGATTGGTTAGAAATTTAATCATCTGGTATTGGGACCTGGCAATATCCTTGCAAACTTTCATGAGCTATACCTGAATTTTGTGCAGCTTACTGTTGGGGGCTGGGGTGTCTTTCAGAACAGATTTTAAGAAGTTCAGATCTGCACTGGTTTGCATTGAAGTTATGGTCCCATATAGTTTTTGGTAAGAGATGACGTTTACCATAGTGCTCATGGTCAGAATTTCCTCTCCCACCATTGTGCAACGTTTTCTACATTGTTTGTACTCTTAGCTGCTACATTCTCTGCAAAAGCGGTTACTCATGTATATAGGTTTTAATGCACATCAAGTTCCTTTGGAATGAAAAGCACATGTAGATAGATTGAACTGGACTATGATAAGTATTCATCAAGGGTAGGTTAGATTCCTAAATAATGACAAAGTGAAGCAGAGCTAAACATGTGTAAGATTCAGGGATAACAATTATCGCTAGAGATGAGAAGGGGACACCATAGATGGGCATAGCCATGTGATATTGGTATGTTTCCTAATATTTTACCAATTATCTTCTAGAAAATGAGGAAACATGGGTTTATGTTTTGGGAAAACACATGCCCCTGTGTTGGAAGGCACTTAGGACATATTACAAATCTCATTTAAATCTTTAAATTGACTTAGACAGGTTTTTGTTTAGCGCCTTTAATGAGTTAATGCTGTAGGTCTCACTACACCTGTTAGTAGTGATGTTACTTCTGGATTATTCCTAATAAAGCACTTACCTCTGTTATGACCACATGCTCCTGACTGCATGACACAGTACTACAACCCCAATGAAGCTATTACATTACTGAAGAAAGCAGGCACTAAGAAACCTTTATTTTCAGTAGTGGCAGGTGTCAAATTATTGTTTACAATTGTTTTGCTTTTTGCTACATGGAATTGCTTTGAACTTGTCACTTGATTTCTTCAGTATGTTGGCATTCTGAAATTAACATAATGATGCCTTTTATATAAAGTAGTCATTATTACTGTTCACATTCCTTTTTACCTTATACTTATTTACCATGGTTTCATAGTGAAATGTATTCTTCCTGTGATCTGATAGAAAGTGTTGAGCTATCACCTTAATAACACTAATTAATTTGAGAGAACAACTCAAATTTAGATGATGTCTGAGTTAAATCTGTTAGAACTTGGTTTTAGTCAATATTTTTTTTCAAACCACAGCCATAGGTTTTCTCTTTGCTAGTAAGTACTAAGCAAAGGGGTTACTTACTGACTGCCCATAACAGTGTAACTCACACACCTTCTGGGTGCGGTGTTCTGTCCCATCTAGTGGCACTGAGACCACTTAGGCCATGTCTATACTACCCACCAGATCGGCAGGTAGTGATCGATCTATCGGGGATCGATTTATCATGGCTATTGTAGACGCGATAAATTGATCCCTGATCACTCTGCTGTCGACTCCGGAACTCCACCAGGGCAAGAGGCAGAAGCGGAGTTGACGGGGGGAGCGGCAGCCATCGATCCCGCCCCGTGAGGATGCGAAGTAAGTGATTCTAAGTCAATCTAATATACGTTGACTTCAGCTACGCTATTCTCGATCTCCCCCCCCCCCCCCGAGTGTAGACCAGGCCTTAGAAAGAGATTAATGGGTCTGTTCTACATCCTTAGCTAAGGGCCATATGGCTTTAAGCTTATGCAGTAGAGGTTCATGCACTAAGCTCCAGAGGCCCAAGATTCGATCCTGCCTGCTGATGACTGGCGTCTGTAAGTGTTAAAACAGCGCACCTTATTTTCCATTTTTTTCATCGTCATTGTTCTGTGGAAGTTGATTGTGGAGATACTGGGCAATTTGAGTTCCAGAGCTCCTAATATGAACCCAAACTTATAGCTTTACTGTAGTTTGGCTCTTCCTCTTCATCTCTGCCCTCACATTAGCCCAAATCAGTATGCAATGTCTTATGGGCAGTGGAATTCCTTTTCTGATGCAAACACATCTGATATAGTGAGATGAAAGCAAAGATGATGTCTGGCTAATTACACTGCATGGTGCATGAATGTTATTTTCTTTATTGTTTTATTTTAATCTCATGTCAAAGTATCTTTTTAAGATATCTAATGGAGGTGATAAGTATGAGACATATGATATAGGTAATTCCTAATAATTCTAAATACCTTATCATGGAAGTTTGTTGGAAAATTTCTGTTGACACTAGTTTCAACCAAAAACTAGAAATAGTTTTCGCAAAAATGTTGTGAAAATTGTACAGCTGCTGACGTTTGTATATTGCTCAGGTGCATGCAGAGGTAGGTATTTGCATTGGTGCTGTGCGTAATCATCAGGACTGGTTATGTCGATGCAAAATGCAGTGCATCACTGGTAGCTCTCTGAGTGTGGCCTGCACTGCCATGTGACTCAATGCCTTGTGCATATTAAGTGTTTTTTGTGGGATACCAGTGATTTGCCTAGGGACTTCTGGGAGCTGCCACTTTCTTCAACCCATAATACTTTTAATATCCCATATTTTCTCTGCTTTTTAAAAAACTCCTACAGTCCTGTGCGATGCTTTTAGTTCTCCACCATCTCTCTGACAGAAGCATGGACCCTTCAGAGCACAGGTCTCATGGGAATTGTTAATACAGGACATATGGTACTCCTGTATCTCCAGAGCTCGAATTAGTATTGTTACAACTGGAATTGCGAAGAGGAAGATGCAGAGATGTTCAAGCACAATAACTGGATGCTTATGGACATAATAAAAAAAGCCAGATTGCTGCTGGCATTCACTGGGCAGCTCCACACAGTGGTTTACGGCTTCTGGGTCCTAGATTTGAGCACTGATTGGTGGAATCACATCATACTGAGGATTTGGGATCACAAGCAGTGGCTGCGGAAGTTTTGGATGCGAAAGGCCACGTTCCCAGATCTGTGTGCTGAGCTCATCCCAGACCTCCAGAGCAGGAACAATAAAATGAGATGCAATGACAGTGGAGAAACAAGTGACAATCACACTCTGGAAGCTTGCAATGCTACATTGTTATAGGTTAGTGGGTAATCAGTTTTGGAATTGGAAGATCCACAGTGGGGACTATTGTCATCCAAGTGTGTAAGACCATTAAGCAGCTCCAGCTGCACAAGAGTGTGACTGTCTGTAAAGTACAGGAAAACGTGGATAGATTTGCAGCAATGGGATTCCAGAACTGCAGTGGAGTAATAGCACACAATCTGTATTCTGGCACCAGCCCACCTTGCCACCCAGTACATCAACAGAACAGAATACTCTTCTATAGTTATGCAAGTGCTAGTGGATCACCAGGAATGTTTCCCTGATATCAGCATGGGGAGTTCAGGGAAGGTGTATGATGCTCACATCTTCAAGAACACAGGACTTTTCAAAAAGCTGCTCACAGGGAAGTGCTTCCCTGAATGGTGGATTACCACTGGCAATGTCAAAATGCCAGTAGTGATTCTGGAGGATCCAGCCCATCCTTTGCTCCCCGGGGGCATAGAGCCGTACACTGGCCACCACAACAGCACCGCGGAAGAATTCAACTATTGACTCAGCAGGCTCAAAATGACTCTTGAAAGTACTTTTGGCAGATTAAAGGTAGGCTGGCGTTGTTTGCTCACTAGATTGGATCTTGACAAGAAAAATATCCCCAGGATTATAGCTGAATGTTCTGTACTGCATAATATCTGTGAGGTGGAGGGGGAAAGGCTTTTGCCAGTGTGGAGGGGCAAGGTGGAGTGGCTGTCTGCTGAATTTGACCAGCCAGACACAAGGGCTATTAGAAGAGTCTAGCGTGGAGCTAGGCTGCTGAGGGAGGCCTTAAAAGACCATTTTAACAGTCAGACCCGTAACGTTGTCTGATGCATTTATGAAATAGTGTCTCCTGTGGGTATTTACTGAGATTAAATAAGGATGGGTCTTTGCCTCCTGCTTTGAATTCTGTAATGCTTGAGCAGACTAATAAAGAGTTTGAGTTTCCAAAAATAGAACTTCATTGTGTGCAAAGAAACAGGCAACAAAATTAAAGTTGAAACAAAGACACAAGGTTAAAAAACTTTTACTGACACTATAGCAGAAGAATCATACTTTGCAATCCCAAGTAAAAATGGAAATAAACAGTGAATATTTATGTCCATGTATCTAAAAACTACTTTAATGTAGGTTGTGACTACATATACACTGAGCTGTAGTTTTCACAGGTTGGTGTGTGTGTCGCTGTTGTTCTCATTGTCTAGTGTGGCTAGGGTAGGTAGGTCTAGCATGGTAGGGGTAAGGAATGATATACACCATGCTACAACCTGGGGTATGTTGTGGGGTGTAGGGAGTGAGGGCCAGGGAGTTCTCCAAGGATTGGAAAGCTGCTGAGTCCAGGGTCACTGGGCGTGTCTGTCAGTAATGCTTCGCAACATCTGAGTTTGTTGCCTGAGCAAATCCATTACGTCCTGGTGCATTTTCTAATGTACCTCTTCGTCCTTTTCCCTCCTCTGTAGCAACCACTCTGTCCATTCTCATATCTTCTCCATGGTCCTGTTCAAATGACCTCTCTAATTCCTGAGTTCATGGTCCAAGGCTGTAGAGGGTTGCAGTGTTTTGCAGAATGTTTCCTCTGTAGTACTCTTCTTTCTTCTCCTGAGCTGGGTCAGGCATTCAGAAGGCACCGCTCCAGGCCACCACACCAGAGGCTGCTGGTTAAAACAGACCGCTACGTCATTATATTTACAATCACCACAGCAAGAAAGATACATCTCAACATTCCCTTACTTTATTCCCATTAATACATTTAAGAAATGCTAACTGTCAATTTAGCTTTGGAGCACCTCACTACAGCACCACTCCTGCAGCTCCAACCATGGCAAATGGGAAGGCAGGAGGAGTGCTGTTACCTGGAAACTAGTGCTGGGTGCTCCTCTCCAGATGAGTGTATGGAAAGTGCACTAAATATTGGTACTGTTTTCACCAGTGGTGGTGATTTTAGACAATATCTCACTTCTGATGATGGGCAAAGGCACAGAGAACCTATCTGCTATCGGTGACCTGAAGCTGCCCGGGGTTGGATGCTGCTAGCCTGTTTGCTGCAATGGTGCCAACTGAACTCATCATGGAGTGGCATGGGAAAATCTCCTATAGCAGCAGAGGAAACAAACCTGTCTTCCCAAGTAATCTTCAGGAGAGGATTACGGAGTATTTCCATCAGTTACATCGAGATCTCGCAAGAGAATAAAAGGGACATCCCTGCTTAGATAATGTAATACACCTGGCCCTCTGTTCTTTTGCGTAGAGACTGTCCGATTTGGCCAATGTACATGGCATCAAGCATTCTTAAAACTACAATACCCACCTGTTGACATGAGAAAACAGATTGACAGAGCCAGAAGAGTACCCAGAAGTCACCTACTACAGGACAGGCCCAACAAAGAAAATAACAGAACGCCACTAGCTGTCACCTTCAGCCCCCAACTAAAACCTCTCCAACGCATCATCAAGGATCTACAACCTATCCTGAAAAATGATCCCTCACTCTCACAGATCTTGGGAGACAGACCAGTCCTCGCTTATAGACAGACCCCAAACCTGAAGCAAATACTCTCCAGCAACCACACACCACACAACCAAAACACTAACCCAGAAACCTATCCTTGCAACAAAGCCTATTGCCAACTCTGTCCACATATTTATTCAAGTGACACCATCATAGGACCTAATCACATTAGCCACGTATCAAGGTTCCTTCCCCACTCTGAACTCTAGGGTACAGATGTGGGGACCTGCATGAAAAACCTCCCCAAGCCCTACACCCCCTCTCCTGGGGAAGGCTTGATAAAAATCCTCATCAATTTGCATAGGTGAACACAGACGCAAACCCTTGGATCTTAAGAACAATGAAAAAGCAATCAGGTTCTTAAAAGAAAAATTTTAATAGAAGAAAAAGTAAAAGAATCACCTCTGTAAAATCAGGATGTAAATACCTTACAGGGTAATCAGATTCAAAACATAGAGAATCCCTCTAGGCAAAACCTTAAGTTACAAAGAGACACAAAAACAGGAATATACATTCCATTCTGCACAACTTATTTTATCAGCCATTTAAACAAAACAGAATCTAACGCATATCTAACTAGATTGCTTATTAACTTTTTACAGGAGTTCTGACCTCCATTCCTGCTCTGGTCAGACAACAAAAGACAACACAGACAGAGAGAACCCTTTGTTCCCCCCCCCCTCCAGCTTTGAAAGTATCTTGTCTCCTCATTGGTCATTTTGGTCAGGTGCCAGCGAGGTTGTCTTAGCTTCTTAACCCTTTACAGGTGAAAGGGGTTTTCCTCTGGCCAGAAGGGATTTAAAGGTGTTTACCCTTCCCTTTATATTTATGACTCCACGCTCTTAGGGGCTCGTTGACCAGCACATCTACCAATGTGATATATGCCATCATGTGCCAGAAATGCCCCTCTGCCATGTACATTGGCCACACCGGACAGTCTCTGCACAAAAGAATAAATGGACACAAATCTGACATCAGGAATCATAACATTCAAAAACCAGTAGGAGAACATTTAAACACTTCAACCTCTCTGGCCACTCAGTAAAAGATCGAAGGGTGGCAATTTTGCAACCGAAAAGCCTCAAAAACAGACTCCAATGAGAAACTGCTGAGCTTGAATTAATATCTAACCAGATACCATTAACTTGGGTTTGAAAGAGACTGGGAATGGCTGGGTCATTACACATATTGAATCTATTTCCCCATGTTAAGTATCCTCACACCTTCTTGTCAACTGTCCAAATGGGTTATCTTGATTATCACTACAAAAGTTTTTTTCTCCTGCTGATAATAGCTCATCTTAACTAATTAACCTTTTTCAATTTGTCTGACAACTTCCACCTTCACTGTATGTGTATATGTATATATATATTCTTATAATATGTTCCATTCTATGCATCCGATGAAGGGGGCTGTAGCCCACAAAAACTTATGCTCTAATAAATTTGTTAGTCTCTAAGTTGCCACAAGTACTCCTGTTCTTTTTGCAGATACAGGCTAACACAGCTGCTACTCTGAAACCTAACAGATCTCTGTGTGCATGGAGCTGGCATGGTCAGATGCACTTAACAAAGATGAGAGCTGGTAGGTCAACTTACGAACGTGATCAATCAGAAAAAGGCATTTTAAAAACACATGCATTTTTTTAAAGGGAGGTATGGGAAGCAGGTTTCCAGTGTCTGTGACCCCGCGGCAACAGAGTTTACTGTTGCGGAGATAGGGGCATTTGGGTCAGCTGCTGGAGGACTGTTAGGGTCAATGTGGGGAGGGACAGCTCAGAGGTTTGCGCATTGGCCTGCTAAACCCAGGGTTGTCAGTTCAATCCTTGAGGGGGCCATTTAGGGGTCGGGGCAGAAATTGGGGATTGGTCCTGCTTTGAGCAGGGGGTTGGACTAGATGACTTCCTGTGGTTCCTTCCAACCCTGATATTCTATGAAACTAGTGCAGTGTCTACATTATAGGTCAACCATGGCTCTGTGTCACTGTAACAGGGTGCTTACATTAGCGGGAGACAAATTATGGTTGACATGCATAAGCACATGCACAGGTAGGTTCACAGAAGTTGACCTGACTTTGTAGTGTAGACCAGGCCTCAGTCCCTACTGTCAGAATTAGCCGATAAAATAGAGGCTCCTAAGAGAGGTTTTGCAAAAGTTTGCAACACCATTGCCATCCATTATTTAGGTCCTGATCGATGATCTGTTGAGTGGACACCCCCTATGCCTGAATGGATATGCAATCCATTTCATATTACAGGAGAGGGGTAACCTCCTCTCAAGTCAATGGAGTTAAACATTTGTCAAATAAGTGTACGTGAAAGCAGAATCAGGAATTAGACATATTCATATATACTAGCGAAATATTCCAAAGAACAATATAACCTGTGGAAAACTTGAACACAACTTGGAATATATATATATATATATATATATATATATATATAGTGTATATATGTGGGTATATAGGGAGAGAGTGGTTAATGACTTCCTATCTATCTCTAACATTACATAAAAATGCAAACAACTCTAACTCTGCAAATAACTTCAAGGAGACGATATTCTCTTCTCACTGCATATAGTGTTTAAATAAACATAGTTGTTAAATACAAGCGTTCTATGCCTCCGTAAGAACCACACACTGTTTCCTCTAGCAGAGTGGTTTCTCTTTGGATGAAAAATTGTTGACAGAGTCAGGCTATTTTCTTGGTGTTATTTATTTATAGATCTACCCAAACCCTCTTTCCCTCAGTAGCAGTATGAACAGATGGCATGCAGGCAGACATCTGTTACAGAACTCCTAGCTAAGGCACCCCAGCCCTGTTCCAAGAAGCAGCTGTCCTCTTGCCTCTGCTTCTCCTGTGGACTCTCAGCTGACTGGACATCGTATCCTTCCAGAGGCTGCACAGAACTCAGTCTTGCCCCCCACTTAACACACAGCTTTCTCCCACTCATCAGCCCCTGAGGTTGGAACCTACGAAATCCTGTTGGCTACACTCTCTCTCTCTGTCACATGGACTGGTCAGGCGGCCTGAGCCTTAGCTACTTTTTTTGGTGTTCACCTGATCTTCACTAGAGTAGCACCTCAGCTGCGTGTTTAAACCCACCCCGCCCTTTCCCTTAGTAAAGTCCTATTCCTTGCATCAATGACCCCAGTGCCTGAAAAGCAATTATAAATAACTTTCCATGGAACTCCAGAACCCAAATGCCTACATAATCTGTAAAATAGTTACATTTCCATTCTGGACTAACGACTAATGGTTAAAAAGTCCATAAGCAACATCTCTGTCAAAAACACATTCAGCTAAAGCAATGTAGTGGTTTAATAACACACAGAACAAAACCAAAATAGTTCAGATAAATGAGGCCTATCATCTATTAACTCATGAACAGTCCCCCCCACATTTCCTGGAGTCTATAATTCTGTTTATATATGACTCCTTCCCAAATGTCTGTGATTCTTGAGCAGCAACTGAATGGCTATTGCTTCTCCCAAATGAATGTTTGTCATTAAGAATCATATAGCAGTAAATAGTCTGATCATTCAGTGTTTTATGGGGGTGGGTACTGATTGCTTTAATTCAAATGTTAGTGTATGTCTCATCTGTGGATTATACGAAAGAGCCCTTAGGAATCCATAGTTAAGAGAAGCAAGGTGCTTTGCTCATTTTTGATCCTGATCCTGCAAATACTTGGGCATGTTGTGAGGCCCTGGGTTTCCATCTCGTTACCTGCCTTGTTGAATGTGTAAGTGGGTTATTAGTGAGATGCCATGGGTTACAGTGTCTACGTATGCTGATGACACCCCACTGTGTATTTCCATCCCATCTGACCCAGCCAAACTGATTGATTTCCTTAACTGGGGCACAGGTGAGTGCTAACAGGCTGAGACTCAGTCTGTATATGGCTGAGATGGGTTCATCAAGAAGATGTGGCAAGGAATAACATCTGTCTCTTTAGAGAAGGAACCTGCTTTTTGTCATTCAGCCTAGTGGTCTCCCAGAATCATAGAAACATAGCACTGGAAGGGACCTCCAGAGATAATCCAGTCCAGTCCCCTATACTCAGACAGGACTAAGCATTATCTAGAAGTACACCATCTTTGACAAGTTTGTCTAACTTGTTCTGGAAAAACCTCCAATGATAGAGCAGATTCCCAGCTGCTACTAGATTATTAGGTAATCTGGTGAGCCTTTGATTGGATGGTCCACATCATTATCACCATGTCCAGATCACAACTGTCATGGGGGTACACTCTCCACTGGGACACCTCCTTGTGGCTTATATGGGGATTAGCTCTACATTGGTCTGATGTTTCCTCCTTCAGTTGCTCTCACTGTGGTCTCAGTCTCTCTCTCTTTCTCTCTGGACTCATGTTACTCCCTTTCATGACTCAGCCCCACGGCCAGGTCACTATAGTCCTCCCCTTCCAGGGTATCAAAGTCCTTCCAGACCAACTGTCCAGTTGGTGTCTCCCACAATCCTGTGCCACTTCCCAGTGGCAGGTAGGAGAACCCAGGCCTGCCCACTATTCTGGGTTCCAGCCCAGAGACCCTACAATCAGCATCCAATGTCTGTACAATCTTTAACCTGGCTGATCTTTCCCTGGGCTACTTCCTATACCATGTCCCACAAGCTCTCTTCTCCACCCTTCTGGATAAACATTTCCCTCAGTATCAGGTTCCCAGGGCTTCTTTCTTGCCTTGGGTTCCTCTTTTTCCTTTCTAAGCCCAGAGAGTGACTCCTGATTTCCACATTGCAGCCATGTTCTGCTGAAAACTTCCTTGTTTTATACCTTAGCCAGCTTCTCAATCAACAGGGCGTTATTAGCCACTAGTCATTTTCAATCAAGCCAGACTCTCCATTAGATGCGGCATATAGAGCTAATTTCTCCTATCTGTGCCACCTTAACCTCTTCCAGGCTGGTGTGGGATGAACATCGTATCTCAACCACCATGGCCAACTCAGCCATCTCAGTTGGCTCAGATGGGTAAAACTAGTCTTAGGGTATGTCTACACTGCACTTGAGCTAGAGCCTTGGCTCTGGGACTCTCCCCCTTTGCAGGGTCCCACCGACGGACTCCCACCTGAGCCCAAATATCTACACTGCAATTAAACAGCCCCATAGCCAGAGCCCCATGAGCCGGAGTCAGCTGACACGGGCCAGCTGCAAGTGTTTAACTGCAGTTTAGACATATCCTTATAGTCCTCCTGTGTCTACATACTTGTGGCATTAACTCAGTTGTCCCACTCCCAACACCAAAGAAAAGAAGAACCTTTGAATTACTGTTTCATTAGGTCAGGAAACAGGGTAACACACATTTAAGGATGATGTTGTCTTATCTTGTTGAGTAAGACACAACCTGTTTGTAATATGGGTGTAATATTTACCCAATTTTCAAGTGGTTCAGTGAGGCTTAAAATTTGTAAATTACTTTGACCTACTCAAATGAAAGGTTCTGATTAAACTCCTTCCATGTGTGTGTTCCATTTTCTTTTAAATTCTTTCTAAATTCCCTATTTACTCCTAGTTTTGTTTGGAAAAAAGTCCCAACATTGTATTATGGCCCCAGGCTTTTGAACTTGTTCCTGACGTAAAAAAAATCTGTTGACGTACAGTTTCTTGTAATAAATTTTGAGAATATTTAGTCACCTCAAAAATCTCTATTTTTCTCTAATAAGAAGAAAAGCAGATTCCTTAGCTTTTCTTATAGCTGGGAAAGAATTCTCTCAGGTAGCTCACAGTCTTTCTCCATCTAGTGTCCCATCTCTGGCCATTGTAGATATTTGCTAATAGCAATCACAGATGGGCCATATGCCATTGTTGGAAACCTCATCATACCAGCCCCTTCATAAATTTACCAAGCTCAGTCTTAAAATTTTTTAACTTTTTAAGTTAAGTTTTTGCCCCCATTATCCTTTTGGAAGGTTCTTCCAAAACTTCTCTCCTATGAAGTTTAGAAATCTAAACTTATTGATGGCCAGCTTATATTCCTTTGTTCTTGTGCCAACATTGGCCCTTAACTTAAATAACATTTATCTCCCCCTGGTCTTTATCCTTCAATGTGTTTATAGACAGCAATCATATCTCCCTTCAGCCTTTGTTTTATTAGTTTAAACAAGCTAAGCACCTTAAGTCTCATTTCATCAGGAAAGTTGTCCATTCCTTTGATCATCCTTGTAGCCCTTCTCTGTACCTGTTCCTATCTGCTATGAACCATGGCATGGAAGAGCAATTTTTTAAAAAGCAGCTACAATTTAATTTTGTAAATTAAGAAGGGGTGTCTAGGACAGGTGAGCAAATGGTGAAATGATTTAATTAAATCATTGCTGTTCACCTAAGGGTGAAAATGTAGCATTTTTACTATGGGAAAAGTCCTGCCCCCCACTGGTGTTGTGTGCAGTACTGAGTTTAAACAACAGAGGGAAAATCATAATTGTTGTGAAACATCCTGTAGGAGTCTGGAAAAATGAATCCTGCATGCTGCCATTCAAGAGATGCGTATCTATGTCGGGAAGTGTGATCACAATTATCCAAAAAGGTCATTAAATCCGTATGCCAAGGGGTTTACATAAAATATTTTGCAGTTGCCTTTTATGCAGTGTTTATCTGAAGATCTCAAAATACTTTTTCTAAATGTTGGGTAAGCATTATCCCATTTTAGGCCACAGAGACATGAAGTCTTGACTGAGATCACACAGCAGGTCAGTGACTTCACTGGGGTGGAATAGAATCCAAGTGTCCTACCTCCCTTTTCCCAGACTTAACTATTATAGTTTGTTCCTTCTGTCATGTGCCATGTCAGGCATATGCTCAGGAGCAATGGAAATGCAAGCCTCTGGGACTCTTTTAAGTTGTAATGGGAAAAAACTTAGTTGAGAGACTCAACAGCTGATAGTTTGGGCAAATTGGAACAGAATTACATGGGCCCAGCAGAAGTTACCTCTTGCTTTCAGGACTATCCACCTGCCAGAATTCAAAGTCCTGCTGTAATCCATGCAGGTGTTAAAGATCTGCAAAAGAAGGCAGCAAGAATTTCTAATTGTGGACAGTGTTTGGCAACCTAAAGTTAGGGGTTGCTGCTGCTGCTGCTCACTATAATAGTGAAACCAAATGTTATATAGGAGACTTTGTTGTGGGAAGAAATATGTAGTTTCAATATCAGGAAGACCATTCCAATTAAAAGCTCTATTTGGCTATGACACAATTTCCTTAGGGCAGTGGTGGAATTATAAGCACCATCATTTGAGTTATATAAAGCCTAGAATCATAGATATGTAGGACTGGGAGGGACCTTGAGAGGTCATCAAGTACAGTCCCCCATCCCTCAGCTGAGGCAGGACCAAGTATACCTAGACAATCCCTGACAGTTGTTTGTCCAGCCTGTTTTTATCAAATTCCAAGGACAAGGATTCCACACCCTTCTTAGGTAATCTATTCCAGTGTTAACTATCTTTACAGTTAGAAAGTTTTTCCTAATATCCAACCTAAATCTCCCCTGCTGATAAGTCGATTACTTCTTGTCCTGCCCTTGGTAGACATGGAGCACCATCTTCAACAATTGAACACTGTCTTCTTTTTGACAATCTTGTAGATATTTGAGGACTGTTATCAGGTCCACCGGTAACTTTCTCTTCTGTAGGCTAAAGATGCCCAATTCTTTCAGCCTTTCTACATAGGTCAGGTTTTCTAAACCTTTTATCATTTTATTACTCTACTCTACTCTGGACTCTCTCCAATTTGTTCACATCTTTCTTAACACATGGTGCCAAAAACTGGACTCAGTACTCCAGCTGAGGTCTCACCAGTGCCAAATAGAATGTTACATTTACCTCCCGGATCTTACATATGACACTCATGTCAATAAGCCCCAGAATGCCTTGTTTGTAACAGCATCACACTGTTGACTCATTCAATTTGTGATTCACTATAAACTCCAGATCCTCTTCCGCAGTACTACCACCGAGCCACTTATTCCCCATTTTGTAGATGAACATTTGAATTTTTTCTTCCTAAGTGTAGTACTTTGCAGTTGTCTTTATTAAATGTTATCTTGTTGATTTCAGACCAATTCTCCAGCTTATCAAGGTCCTTATGAATTCTAATCTCATCCTCCAAAGTGCTTTCAATCCTTCCCACCTTGGTGTCATCTGAAATGTTTATAAATATACTCTCTATTCCATTTTCCAAGTTATTAATGGAATAATACTGGACCAAGGACAGACTCCTGCAAGGCCCTGCTTGATATATTTCTCCCAGTTTGACAGCAAACCACTGATAACTACTCTTTGAGAATGGCCTTTCAACCAGTTGTGCACCCAGTTTTTCAGAATTTAATCTGGATCATATTTCCCTTGTTCACTTATGGGATCATCATGCGGGACTGTGTCAAAAGCCTCACTAAAATCAATGACTGGACAAAGCATAGCACATAGGTTTGTTGTGGCAAGAGATGGACTAAAATTATTGCTAGTTGGAGGTGGAAAGGTTCTCTTTTTTTCTGTCTTGGTTTTCCATTCAGGTATAAGATGAATCTATCTTAAATTATTTATAAGCAACAGATAACATTTGTCTTTTGAAAAAACAGAAAAAGAAAAAAAGGACTTAAATGTGATTCACAGACTATAAAGGCAGTTGAAGGGCATAAATCCACACCGTGTAGAGGTCAAGCATAGGAGTTTATTATGTACAGCACTGACGGAGTGTCATCTAGCTTATTAGGCTCAGAGACACTGCCAATTAATTGATTACAATGGAATATATGGATTTTTCATGGGCAGGGAAAGTAACGGGGTAGGCAGTTCCACATCCCCGGATAGATCTAGCTGCAAGACATGATAGCACAGTAGCCAATGGTCAAAAAGTTACATAATGTCTCCGCCCATGGTCTCAATGTTACCAAATTAACAGTTAGCATTTAATTAATACTTTAATAAATGTATTAGTCTAGAATATATGTTGGATTTAATTTGGAGTCCATAGAAATGAAGTAGCTCCTTTGATTGTCCAACAGATACATATCTAGGGGTAAAAGCAAAGAAACAGTGACAGTATATGGCAATAAAGATTGTCTTTCAAGTTGCTTATTTGTGTTTTAAGGCAGGCATTGGTTCCTAGGAAAGGAAGGTGGGAGGAGGCCATATCTTATACTGACATGTTCCAACCTTTTCATAAATTTAAGGTTGGATGGGTGGGAAGAACATCTCCCTACAGAAGAAACTAACACAACAGAAACAGGGTTTCTTTGTTCTATTTGCAACTTTGAATAAGACACAATTATTGCCCCCTACATCTCACGTTTTGCTGACCAGGCATATCTTAGCAAAAGCAAGGTTATCTTTGGTTATTTTGCTTTCTCTTAGCTATTGCTAGGCCTCTGACCTCTTGACCAAACTCTGGAGTTTGGGCCTGTACACAAATCCATATACTAGGTTATTACATCAGCAATGGATTTTAACCCTTCAGTCCCTCCTCTTGACCCTAGGGTTTTCTAACCCGCCAGGTCAAATATACTAATTTTAATGTACCCAGTCTATTTTGGAGTCACCGGTAAAGCACCAATACCATTAGGAATGTCAGTATAGACACTCGCACATACCTT
Source organism: Lepidochelys olivacea (assembly GCF_965140295.1). Lineage (NCBI taxonomy): Eukaryota > Metazoa > Chordata > Testudines > Cheloniidae > Lepidochelys > Lepidochelys olivacea. The sequence continues at coordinate 33,949,699 of NC_140411.1, read as the reverse complement.
GACAAAACAGCACCCAGATCCATCTCCAGGGGACCTTATCACCTGAGATGGCATTGCCCATAATCATCGCTTTAACCTCCACTGTCTGGTTCCGTGCCTTTGAGTACTTTACATCGGCCTGATCCATGGTTTCCCCTATCAGGGTGTACCTCAGACTGCCTTCCCCAATATGCCTCGGGCCTCGGCCACCAACTCCTTGATCTTCACCTGCAGGGCCTTTAGACCTCCTCTAGATACTTACTGCAGTCGTGCCATTCCGGATTATACGTTAGGTTGCCTATTATTGGCTGAATACGGTGGAGCCGCATCCCGTCAACAGTCAGGGTTACCCTTTGGGGAACCAACATGCACATGGATGGATGCCTTGAGGGGCAGGGCTTTCCATTTAGCTTGATGGAGTGGTTTTGGGCAGTCACACACCAGTATATTTATTTGGACCAGCTCCGTGTGCACCAGTTTTTTAGTGATGGCCACTTCGAACCTAGACAGATTCGTTAGAGTATAGTATGGGCATGTACACATTAGAGTGGGTGCAACATTCACTAGGATACAATGCTCTTTCAGCGACCTCGGAGTATGCAACGCCTTCTGTCTTAATAACATGAGCCCTCCTTCATACTGGCAGGGAGGTCACCATTCTGGCTTGCTGTAAATGAGGGGTGCCCAGGGGTACTAAAAGGTTAAAGAGTATACTGTGACCTGTCCAAACTGGTCTTTGGACTCTCATTGATTCTCTGGTTTTTTATGCCCACAGAGAGGTACTGGGGAGATAGGGTTCCACTAACTCCATTAGGGCTGGGTGGACCCGGCCGTGAAGGAGATCGGTTACAATTCCCTGTGTGGTGATGGCCAAAGTTTGTCCTACTCTCCAACAACTCTCCTCCAGTGCCTTCATTTTAGTAGTATTTATTAGCAGGCTGGTGACTTCGTGACCCAGGTATTTTGTTATATTCAATGAGGTGGATACAGAGGTTGACAGATCCTTTCAGCTGTCTAGGATCAATCGGCTGGCCCTATGAGTATCCAATTCTCCCGGAGCATTAGAGATTACAGCGTCTGCCAGCCTTGATTTAAGTTGGTCCCTCCTCTCAGCTTGGCGTGCTATGGTATAGATGTTGCTAACAGAATTACCTGCACCGAACCATCCTGCAAAGGTATCTAGTAATCCCCTCTTGTGTCTGGTTAAGCGTTCACCAATTTGGTTTGTTAGGCTAGTAACATTTCTACTCATTCGAGGCCTGACCTTTTCACACTGCCTGTTCACTTCCTGTAATGGAATACGCACCTCAACCCTGTAAGTGTGGAATACCACCGAGGTGAGGACTGGTAGTGCTGATCCTATCATTACCAATCCTGGTTCTGGAACAGGGATTTGTTCAGGGCGTGACACACAGTCAGGTGGTTCCACTCTGTCTCTGATAACTTGGTTAATTGTTACCAGTCGTGGGCATTCTAATTTGGGCCATTGTTTAACAAATTTATGCCATGCCTTTGGGGATACCTCCGTCTATGCTTTAAGTGGTAAGCCCCATTCTGAATTAACAGGCCTAACTTCCACAGGTACCATGTCTGTTTAATTGGCACATGATCTTTCATGAGTGTTTGGTTTCTTTCCCACAAAATCCCACACAAATTCCAGTATCGAGGTCTGTGTGTTTTCCTCCCCAGCCATCATGGTAATATGCCATGTAATTGTGTTCAAATGAGGGGTGGCCCAGGACCTTGTAGTCCCCTTCACTAGTAGTATGCAGCTGTCCCCCTTTAAAGGTAATCCGGACACTGGTTGCATTAAGTACAGAACTGTCCCTTGAAGAGGGCCACAGCATCGTCTAAGGGTGTTACCCTGTACCTGGCACACTACTTGCGTCCTTCCTCATGCACCACAGGGACAGCAGGAGCCACAGCAGGAGCCTCGCCATGGTCACTCTGGTTGTCCTGGTCACCCTCCAGTTCTTCCTCCTTCACCTTCTTTTGTTTACCTGTGGAGACACTTGTGGAAACATTGTTAGTATTGACAGATGCTGATTTAAAATAGTAAAGCATCTTTTTTTATAGAGGGCCACCATCAGTGTTTCAGGGCAGCTCTCATTTGTCTCCACTCCAGATGAGCTGGAGACTGGATGGCATGGAGCAGCAGAGCCCATATGCACTCCAGGGATACTGGCTCCTCCCCCCCTCCCCCCCCCGGCTTATACCAGAAGTGATTTTTATACACACAGCCTTGTTCTTCCAATTTACTTTTTTCTTCTGGGCTTATGGTTGCATATAGTTTTTAAAATTTACTTCCTCTTCGTGCACTACAGCTGCACAAACTATAATAGGACTTGCTTGTGCAATTTCTTTGGCCCGTTTATTTGCCCAGTAATTTTCTTTTTGTTTTTTGCTTGAGATTTTATTATGTGCTTTTATCTTTACTGCTGCCAGTTCTGATGGTAGTTTGGCAGCTTCTGTTAGTCTTTGAATTGCCTCCATATTATTAATTGGCTTGCCAGTTGTTGTTATAAAACCCCTGTGTGACCACACTTCCATGTAGTCATGTACTATTCCGAATGCATATCCGCTGTCTGTGTATACAGTGAGCTTCTTGCCTTCCCCCACTCTCAAAGCTTCAATGAGGGCTGTTAGCTTTGCTTCTTGTGCTGACTTTGATCCTTCCATCTGACCTGACGCTATCACTGTCCCATCACTGAGTACCACTGCCCATCCAGTGTGTGGCACTCCATTTTCATACTTTCTTGATTTATCTACATACAGAATTATATTTGAATTCTTTAATAGCTTTTCTTTAACTCTCCCCAAGACTTCCTCTTCTCTATTTATAAGACATTCGTGAACCTCTCCCTCTATGTTCAGACATTCAGCTACATTTATTCCTTTGTCACTTACTATAGAGAAGTTGGGGTTTTGCAAGCACAATGTTGATTTTCACTGACTCCTGCGGTCATCTGTTACAGATCTTAGCTGCCCGATATTAAGGAGATTAATAAGTGTATGGGGTGTATGTAGCAGTAATTTCCCTGTGAGGGTGTATGATTCACAAGCTTTTACCGCCTACGTAGCACAATCCAGAGCAGCTACGCACTCCACTCCAGTTGTCCTTGGGATACAGGGGGTCTCAAGGTAGATAGGTATGCTACTGGAGGTTGCTTATCTCCCTGAAGTTGTGTCAATACAGCTGAGTATCGAGTTTCACTATGGCTGCAGTAAAGGTGGAACGGCTTTCCTATATCGGGTAAACCCAGGCTGGGGGCAGAGGCTAAAGCCTGTTTTATTTTTATAAATGCCTTCTCTTGTTCTGTACCCCATATTACTAACTCATTTGCAGGCTTTCCTTCTCTAGTGAGGCTTTGAATTTGGTTCCGCTACTTTTGAGTACTCCGAAATATATGTTCTACAGAAATTGAGGCGTCCCAGCACCTTTTGGACTTCCTTAACTGTCCATGGTTTTTTTAACTCTTGAATTGCTTGCTTTCTGTTTACTGTGAGTGCTTTCTGTCCCCGTGATATGTTATGCTTTAGATATAAAACTTGCTGCTGTTGCAGTTGAGCTTTCTTCTCGCTTAATTTAAATTCTGCCTCGCGAAGATGTATAAACAGTCTGCTTAGGGTTTTTAAATGGTCCTTTTTATTTGAACTGGCAATTAGCAAGTCATTTACATACTGCAATATTACAGTATCCCCTTCCAAAGGCACTTGTGCTATTACTTCTACCATCATCTTGTGGGAGATAGAGGGAGAATTATGGAACCCCTGGGGTACTCGGGTCCAAGTGTACTGCTGGTCTTCCACTGTAAATGCAAATTTCTCCTGACTTTCTTTTGCAAGGGGAATACTCCAAAATCCATTAGCTATATCCAGGACTGAGAATACGGAGTGTCCTGGTTTTAGCAAATTAAGGATAGTGGCAGGGCTTGCCACAAGAGGATGTGCCTTTGGAGTCACCCAGTTAAGGTGGGTATTGTCTATAGTTAACCTCCAGGTCCCATTTGGCTTCTGGACGGGCCAAATTGGGAAGTTGGTTATGGAGGTGGCTTTTTTAATTACTTCTTTAAATTTTAAATTAGTGACTATAATTTTAACTGCCTCTAAGGCTTCTGGTTTAATTGGATACTGCTGTGGGCTTTATGAGTTGACTGTTCTACAGATATGGGCTTCATGTTTACTAGCCCACAATCTTGTTTATCTGTTGCCCACACTTTAGGGTGAAGAGAACACAGTGTTTCTACTGGACTCCCCCCCTGGTATTATTGCTTACTACTGGCAATCATGGCTATATTTTGAGATAATTTCTTCTGTTTGGACCTTTTGGCCCATTTAATGCAGCTAGCTCTGGGGTTGATTACTCCCCCGAGCTCCTTAAGGAGATTTATGCCGCAAATTGTGTCTCCCTGCTCGGCAAACCCAAATTTGACTGACTGTGACTATATCTTTAAATTCTATTTTTACTGGCTGGTTTAGGGTTGCTTTTAATCTTCCTCCTCCCACCCTTCAATCCATATGGTTCGACAGGTGAGGGGGAGATCTTGGCTGGTTATTGATACCAAGGCTCCTGTGTCTATTGACATGTTGCATGGTCGGCCCCCCACTCGTGCATTAAGAAACATCCTGGGGTTGCCTTCAGTTCCAGCCACAGAGGCCGCTAATACCTATTTGCTAGACAGGAGTTTGAGCAACTCCTGGATTTGTTTATTTTTTTCTTTTTCTTGGGTACTAGTTGTATCAGGTTTATTCTGTTTGTTTGGTCACTGGCTCTCCTTACCACCCCCCGGGGTGGAAGCAGTCTTCCTTTAAGTGGCTGCTCCTTTTACAATTACTGCATATTTTGATTTTATTTTTATTTTTACAGTTACGTGCTAGATGTCCAAGCTTTGCATGTGAAGCAGGTAGTGGTTTTGATTGCATGAACTGCTGTAATTTCCTCAGAGGGGGTGGTTGCTGCTACCTTCCTCTTTTTCCAGTGTTCTACTTCTGTGGCCCATTTCATTACTGCTGAGTATGTCTCTCCCACTGAGATGCCTAATGCCAGGACTGCTTGGTGGTCTGCAGACAGCCCTTCCTTTAGGATTTGGAGGAATACATCATGGTCTTGGGATGTTATATTCTCCAAACCCGAATAAGCTCGGAATGCATTCCATTTCTTTTCAGCATAAGACATGGCAGACTCCACCTCCTGCTGAACCACTGATTGAAGAGCCCCCCAGTTGGTGGTCTGGGCTCCTAGCTCACGAAAGCTTATGCTAAAATAAATTGGTTAGTCTCTAAGGTGCCACAAGTCCTCCTTTTCTTTTTGCGAATACAGACTAACACGGCTGTTACTCTGGAACCTGGCTCCTAGAGCAGCAGATAGTGCAGTTCTGAATTCAGTTACCGTGTCTGCCTCTGGGTTTGGAATTCCCGCTGGTTCTCCAGCTTGATCCCCGCCCGCAGGGTTGGGGCTATGATCTGCAGCCCAGTGCCCCGTCTCCCATTTATCTTCTAGGTTGTCCCACACACCCCTGGGGCATTTACACTTGACTAGGATGTGAACATCTTTCCTGTGGAGGCCGTGTATTTCAGCCAGGCCATCCAGCTTGTCCCAGAACTCAGTGTTCTCGTTATCTCGTTTGAGTTTGGGTAAATCAGACAGTAACGCCTGTTTTTCCTGGGGGGTGAAGGGACGGTAGATTTCAGTTGTTTTTGTCCTGAGTCCCCTTACTGGTTCACCCTCTGCATTAACATTTCTGAATCTCTTTAACTACATTTTGATTGCAGATGATGGCATATATCACATTGGTGGATGTGCAGGTGAATGAGCCTCTGATAGTGTGTCTGCTGTTATTAGACCCTATGATGGTGTCCCCTGTATAGATCTGTGGACACAGTTGGCAACGGGCTTTGTTGCAAGGATAGGTTCCTGGGTTAGTGGTTCTGTTGTGTGGTGTGTGGTTGCTGGTGAGTATTCGCTTCAGGTTGGGGGGCTGTCTGTAAGCAAGGACTGGCTTGTCTCCCAAGATCTGTGAGAGTGATGGGTCGTCCTTCAGGATAGGTTGTAGATCCTTGATGATGCGTTGGAGGGGTTTTAGTTGGGGGCTGATGGTGACAGCTAGTGGTGTTCTGTTATTTTCTTTGTTAGGCCTGTCCTGTAGTAGGTGACTTCTGGGAACTCTTCTGGCTCTGTCAATCTGTTTCTTCACTTCAGCAGGTGGGTATTGTAGTTGTAAGAATGCTTGATAGAGATCTTGTAGGTGTTTGTCTCTGTCTGAGGGGTTGGAGCAAATGCGGTTGTATCGTAGAGCTTGGCTGTAGACAATGGATCTTGTGGTGTGATCTGGGTGAAAGCTGGAGGCATGTAGGTAGGATTAGCGGTCAGTAGGTTTCTGGTATAGGGTGGCGTTTATGTGACCATCGCTTATTAGCACCACAGTGTCCAGGAAGTGGATCTCTTGTGTGGACTGGTCCAGGCTGAGGTTGATGGTGGGATGGAAATTGTTGAAATCATGGTGGAATTCCTCAAGGGCTTCTTTGGCATGGGTCCAGATGATGAAGACGTCATCAGTGTAGCGCAAGTAGAGTAGGGGCATTAGGGGACGAGAGCTGAGGAAACGTTGTTCTAAGTCAGCCTGTCAAGGTTCCTCCCCCACTCTGAACTCTAGGGTACAGATGTGGGGACCTGCATGAAAAACCTCCTAAGCTTATCTTTACCAGCTTAGGTCAAAACTTCCCCAAGGTACAAAATATTCCACCCGTTGTCCTTGGATTGGCCGCTACCACCACCAGACTAATACTGGTTACTGGGGAAGAGCTGTTTGGATGCGTCTTTCCCCCCAAAATACTTCCCAAAACCTTGCACCCCACTTCCTGGACAAGGTTTGGTAAAAAGCCTCACCAATTTGCCTAGGTGACTACAGACCGAGACCCTTGGATCTTAAGAACAATGAACAATCCTCCCAACACTTGCACCCCCCGTTTCCTGGGAAATGTTGGATAAAAAGCCTCACCAATTTGCATAGGTGACCACAGACCCAAACCCTTGGATCTGAGAACAATGAAAAAGCATTCAGTTTTCTTACAAGAAGACTTTTAATAAAAATAGAAGTAAATAGAAATAAAGAAATCCCCCCTGTAAAATCAGGATGGTAGATATCTTACAGGGTAATTAGATTCAAAAACATAGAGAACCCCTCTAGGCAAAACCTTCAGTTACAAAAAAGATACACAGACAGAAATAATTATTCTATTCAGCACAGTTCTTTTCTCAGCCATTTAAAGAAATCATAATCTAACATGTACCTAGCTAGTTTACTTACTAAAAGTTCTAAGACTCCATTCCTGGTCTATCCCCGACAAAGACAGACTATAGACAGACACACAGACCCTTTGTTTCTCTCCCTCCTCCAAGCTTTTGAAAGTATCTTGTCTCCTCATTGGTCATTTTGGTCAGGTGGCAGCGAGGTTACCTTTAGCTTCTTAACCCTTTACAGGTGAGAGGAGCTTTCCCCTGGCCAGGAGGGATTTCAAAGGGGTTTACCCTTCCCTTTATATTTATGACACAGCCATAAAAATGTTGGTATACTGTGGGGCCATGCGGGTACCCATAGCAGTGCCGCTGATTTGAAGGTATACATTGAGGACAAAGTCACAAAGTTCAGCCACCAGGTTTGCCGTGACATCATCTAAGGCATTGGCACCTTGACAGCAGGATTGTCTGGCTCTGTAGACTCCCTCCTCAGGCCCTACGCTACCAGCACTCCCAGCTATCTTCGAGACACCACTGACTTCCTGAGGAAACTACAATCCATCAGTGATCTTCCTGAAAACACCATCCTGGCCACTATGGATGATGAAGCCCTCTCCTCCAACATTCCACACAAAGATGGACTACAAGCCATCAGGAACAGAATCCCCGATAATGCCACGGCAAACCTGGTGGCTGAACTTTGTGACTTTGTCCTCACCCATAACTATTTCACATTTGGGGACAATGTATACCTTCAAATCAGCGGCACTGCTATGGGTACCCGCATGGCCCCACAGTATGCCAACATTATTATGGCTGACTTAGAACAATGCTTCCTCAGCTCTCGTCCCCTAATGCCCCTACTCTACTTCCGACAGTGGCCAATGCCAGGTGCCCCAGAGAGAATGAACAGAACAGGTAATCATCAAGTGATCCATCCCCTGTTGTCCATTCCATCCTTTGTCTCCCTGAGGCTAGGGACACTATCCCTGCCCATCCTGGCTAATAGCCATCGATGGACCTATCCTCCATGAATTTATCTAGTTCTTTTTTGAACCCTGTTATAATCTTGGCCTTCACAACATCCTCTGGGAAAGAGGTCCACAGGTGCATTGTGTGAAGAAATACTTCCTTTTGTTAGTTTTAAACCTGTTGCCTATTAATTTTGTTTGGTGACCCCTAGTTTTTGTGTTATGAGAAAGAGTAAATAACACTTCTTTATTTACTTTCTCCACACCAGTCATGATTTCATATAACTCTATCATATTCCCTCTTAATTGCCTCTTTTTCAAGATGAAAAGTTCCAGTCTTATTAATCTCTCCTCGTATGAAAGCTGTTCCATACCCCTAATCATTTTTGTTGCCCTTTTCTGAACCTTTTCCAATTCCAATATATCTTTTTTTGAGATGGGGCGACCACATCTGGATGCAGTATTCAAGATGTGGGCATACCATGGATTTATATAAAGGCAATATGATATTTTCTGTCTTATTATCTATCCTTTTCTTAATGATGCCAACATTTGGTTAGCTTTTTTGAGTGCTGCGGCACATTGAGTGGATGTTTTCAGAGAACTATCCACAAAGATGCCAAGATCTCTCTTGAGTGGTAACAGCTAATTTAGACTCCATCATTTTATACGTATAGTTGGGATTATGTTTTCCAATGTGCATTTTTAACATTGAATTTCCTCTGCCATTTTGTTTCTCACTCACCCAGTTTTGTGAGATCCCTTTGTAGCTCTTTGCAGTCTACTTGGGACTTAACTATGTTGAGTAGTTTTGTATCATCTGCAAATTTTTCCACCTCATTGTTTACCCCCTTTTCCAGATCATTTATGAATATGTTGAATAGTACTAGTCCTAGTACAGACCCCTGGGGGACACCACTATTTACCTCTCTCCATTGTGAAAACTGACCATTTATTCCTACCCTTTGTTTCCTATCTTTTAACCAGTTGCCAATCCATGGGAGGACCTTCCCTCTTATCCCATGACAGTTTACTTTGCTTAACAGCCTTTGGTGTGGAATCTTGTCAAAGGCTTTCTGAAAATCTAAGTACACTATATCCACTGGATCCTCCTGGTCCACATGCTTGCTGACCCACCTCAAAGAATTCCAGTAGATTGGTGAGGCATGATTTCCCTGTACAAAAACCATGTTGACTCTTTCCCATCAAATTTGTTCATCTGTGTGTCTGACAGTTCTGTTCTTTACTATAGTTTCAACCAATTTGCCTGGTACTGAAGTGAGGACTACTGGCTTGTAATTGCTGGGATCACCTCTGGAGCCCCTTTTAAACATTGACATCACATTAGCTATCCGCCAGTCATTTGGTACAGAAGCTGATTTAAATGATAGGTTACAAACCACAATTAGTAGTTCTTCATTTTCACATTTGAGTTCCTTCAGAACTCTTGGGTGAATCCGATCTGGTCCTGGTGACTTATTGCTGTTTAATTTATCAATTTGTTATTTATTATCTGTTACTTAGTAAGTGCTGGCAATGTGTTTGAGAGGAATGATGACCTTGTGGGTATGGGGCTGGACTAGGTTTCAGGTTCATAGACGCTCATAGAATCATAGGACACAAAGAACCTCAAGATGTCATTTAGTCCAGTCCCCTGCAATCATGGCAGGACTAAAATATTAGTTAGACCATCCCTGACAGGTTATGAGTTCAATTCCCTGCTCTGCCACAGCCTTCTTCTGTGACCTTCAGCAAGTCACTTAATCTCTGTCACAGTTTCCCATCTGTAAAATGTTAACAGTAATATTTCCATTCTCCCACCCTCCAACTGTTTTGTCTCTTTACTGTGTGTTTGTACAGCACCTAATACAATGGGGGCTCTGATTTTGGATGTGGCCTTTAGGCACTAATACAAATAAGTAATCATGCTCTGTAGAAGACAAAATGAGTCTCTGCCCTGAGGAGACTATAGTCTAAGAAACAGACACAAGGAAGAAACGTAGAGCCAGGAGTAACTTTAATAAAAGAAGCTAGTACTTCATCTCACATCTTGTGGGCGTAGCAAATGCAGGGAGTTTTTAGTAGGGACCAGAAGTGGGATAGGAAGGTGTCTTGGCAGATTGGGATTGAGTTTATTATACGTGAAAGAAGGGTCCAGAGATGGGAGTGTGACGAAGACGGTAACAAGGTGCAGGGCTCGTCTGTTGACTCACCCTGTTAGCAATGTATAAGGCAGCTGAAAAGATGCTGAAGTAACTGTTTAACTCCTCCTGGAATATTAGGGAGAGGGAGCTAAAGAACTAGAATAGAGGAGACCTTGGAGAGAAACCATTGGTACAGCTGTGCGGGAGACAGAACTTTCTCCGGGGGCATTCCAAGATTGTGCAATGAACTCCCTCAGGAGATGAGGAACATCATAAACCTCATCACTTTCTGCTTCAAGTGCAAAGCACATATCTTTGACCTTGCCATCTCTAGAATAAACACAAAGCAGCAGGTATAGTTTATATATTTTTTAAAAGACACACCCTCCCAGAACAAGACATTCCACTGCACATGTTCTCCTCGGGATAGGCTGGGAGAACAAACATGTAGCAGATGTGTAGTCATGTTGCTTAATGCATGACTGGAATGTACTCAATAACTACAGTGATAAGCATGGTAGAAAACCTATATAGAATAGCTAAGCTCAAGGAGGAAGCTTAAGTTGATCTGTTACTATTTTTGAGGTAGCAACAATACCAAACTTTGGTGGGTTACTGTGAGTGTGGGCATTAACCCACAGTGTGAGTCTGCTCAGTTAAGGATGAGGTAGGGAGTTAGGGATTCACAAAGGTACTTAGGTTCTTGGCTGCTGCATAACCATGTAGGTTCCTAAATTTTCTCAGCATCTAAGTTTTTCAGTAAAAGTTTCCTCAGCATCTATGTTCCTTCCTCTCGGCATACGCACTGCTGCCTCCCTCAAGGAGTCTGCACAACTAAGCCCCAGAGTTATCCATAAACCATAGGAATGAGAGTTGTTCCTCTGCCTAACTTGTGTGTGAGGCCTGATCTCATGTGTAAACTTGCACAGAGGCTGCCTAACTCCCCACAAATCAGTTGTAGGAGGAAGCACCCTTATAACCTTTAGCCAAGTGCTTAGTGCATTCATCTGGGATGTGGGAGACCGCTGGTTCAGATCTCCCCTCTGTTTGCTGAGGGGAAGGGATTTGCCACTTGTCAAGTGAGTGTCTAACTACTGCCCTATAGGATATTCTAATATCTCAATCTCTCTTGTTGAAGTTGTTTCACTTTAATTGGATAATTGATTACTTAAATATTAATTGGGCCAGAGAGTGAGAATCATTCTATATCCCAGCAGTTAGGGCACTCACCTGAGAGGCGGCAGATCCTGTTTAAATCCTTCTCCTCATCAGGTAGTGGGGGGACTTGAAATGGTGGTTTCCAATATCCCAAGTGAATGCTCTAACTATTGTGTTGAAGGTTATAAGGCAGGTCCTCCTCCTCCTCAGGCCGTTTTGTGCTGTGTAAGGTGGCCTCTGAACCCCTCTTTGCAGCCCCAACTTAGGCTCTGATCTCTATGAGAGGGGTGGAGCTTAACACACACCCCTCTTTTTCTAGGTGCCTGGAAGTTAGACTTCATGATGCTAAGCAATTTGGAGACTTTTTTTTTTTAATACCTTGTTGATTATTTCTGTCTACCTACTGCAGAATTGTAAGCATCAATCTGACTAGTCACTAAAGTGCTTTCTGTGAAAGTAATTTGCTGTTAAGAAATTAACACCAAAAATATTAATTAGCAGTAGTTCTTATATATGTAGGTGGATCAGTGTCTTTCAATAGTCGCCCTTTGATTATACATTTGAAAACTGGGCCCATAAGGTAAATTTTTTTCATTGTGAAAGAGGTTAGCAACAAGATACAAATTGATGAGCACCCTTGACTTCAACTGAAGTCCATAGAAACAAACCAGCTGTTTTGGAAACAATCAGAATAAGGTTCTCTGCACAACTCAAGCACTGCATATGGGCAATATTGAGGGGACTGTGGGCACAGACTATCATGTGAGGTTATCTATCCACCTTACTCTTGGGTTGAGTGCACCTCTCCAGCTCCTTCTGCAGCCCACCTGCTTAGAACCTGAATACTTGGTCTCTGTCCAGGAGAAGTGAACTTCACCCTACCAGACACCTTCAAGGACAGTAAAAAGGAAAACAAATCAGTATTGCAATCAAATAATTTATTAGTTTTGGAAAATTGTCTGTGGTGTATGCTGGTTTTTATGACAAACACTGATATTTATTGATTTTTTTCCCCTTTCCATCACCTCCCCTAACTACCACAACAAAAAGGCTTAATGGGAGACTGGATGGTTCAGAAGAACTGAATTAGTGTCTTTCATTTCTAGGTGTAGCTGGTGTGGATCCTGCCCTTGAGGTAGTGAATTAAAGTTTAGGCTGGAAATTAGAAGACAGTTTGGGAACAAACAACCTACTAGTTTTAAGATGGAGTTTGGTAAATTTATGAATGGAATTATATGATGGAGTTGCCTGCAGCAGCAGGTGACTGGACTTGATGATCCAGTAGGTTCCATCCAGTCCTGTGTTAAAGTTACCATTTGAAGGCCATAACTGATATGAAGTGCCTGTCTCCTGGACAGCCCAACTTCCTTATCAGCAAACTCAGAAGAGAGTCCTGCGATGAAATCCGAGATCTGTTGAAGCCAATGGTAGTTTCAATGGGGCCAGGATGTCACCCCTAGGATTTCATGAATACAAAGACTGAATTACACTGCAGAACAGATATGTGGCATGTTGGCTGGACGTTGTGGGAGAGCCTGTGTTTCTGGTGCTCATGCCAAAACTGCTTTGTGGAAGAACACTCTAGGGCAGTGGTTCTCAAAGCCGGTCTGCCGCTTGTTCAGGGAAAGCCCCTGGCGGGCCGGGCTGGTTTGTTTACCTGCTGCGTCTGCAGGTTTGGTTGCTTGAGGCTCCCACTGGCCGCGGTTCGCTGCTCCAGGCCAATGGGGGCTGCGGGAAGTGGCGCGGGCCAAGGGACGTGCTGGCTGCCCTTCCTGCAGCCCCCATTGGCCTGGAGTGGCAAACTGCAGCCAGTGGGAGCCACTATCGGCCAAACCTGCGGACACGGCAGGGAAACAAACCGGTCCAGCGCACCAGGGGCTTTCCATGAACAAGCGGCAGACCGGCTTTGAGAACCACTGTTCTAGGGAACTTTAGACTCTTAGGGCTGTAAACCAGCACCTTTCACCACCACTGTTTTCACAAAGTGAGAACTGAGGGAGAAAAGAGAATCTCCCAGATGTTACAATATTTAAATGAAAGGATTTTTGACCAAACAAGGTCTCCTCACTGCCAAAATCATCTTCTTTTAATGGGAAAATGAGTTGTTTGGCTCCAAGAGGACTGTTTTCAAACACCACTACAAAATGGGCAATTCATCATTAATCAGAAGCTAGAGGATCAAAGTGCACCTGTTTACTGTTTATCATTAGTTCAGCAAGTGCCTTTATCACAAGTCATGTTTCAAGGGAGTGTTCAAAATGAGAATGAACTTGTTCCTTGGAGCTGGAAAGTCCATGAATAAAATAAGACCATAGGGGAGAAAAAAGATTTGGTTCTGAAATATTTTCTCATGTTCATTTTAGAAACGTAAATTACAATTCAATCAAAGTGTCTACAAAACCCTAAGTGCAGTGCCTGGTAGGGAGGGATTTGTAGAACATCAGTGGAGTTCTAAATACCTTTCAGCAATTAGCAAATCCTTTGGGAATACTGGTGACAGAGCTGCAGAAATTTCAGTGTTTTTCCTTGTTAAAAGTACTATACACTTGGAAAAGACAACTGTGCGTTTGCCATGTTGCTTCTGTGACGTATTTATTTATTGTTGTGAGAAGGAAGGAATGTCTTTTATATGTTACTTGTACTTGAGTTTTGTTGTATCCAGTTCATAACATTTAGATAAGTCAGGGATCAGACCTGTAAAAACTTAAGTATGTGAGTAACTCTCTTCATGTGAGTAGCTAGAGCAATGGATTGGAGCTAGATGGCCGATTTCATCTTGAGTTCACTGGCACTGTTCCCTGTGTGTACATGTATTTGGGAGTACTTTTAAATGAAAGTAGTCAGTTTAGCAGAGAGGACATAGAAAAGGAATTTCCCCCCCAGTATATGCTGTATTTAAGAATTTACAAAATGGATTCAGTAAGAAGGAAAATGGGAAGTATGGCTCTTATTCAGCAAGGCACTTTTGTATGTTCTTTCATTAAGCATGGGAATGATTGCATTGAAGTCAATGGAACTACTCATATGCTTAAAATAGGCACATGTGTGAGTACAGTGCTGAATCAGAGCTCGTAAATATAAGCTCTTGTACATATGTAACTTTGAACTATTTTACAGAAGGGGAAACTGAGGCAAAGACATGAATGATTTCCTTAAGGTCAAATGAAGACTAACACTCAGGACTGCCTGCTGGCAAGCCTTGTGCTTGTTCCTCTAGACCAGTGTTTCTCAACCTTTTTGCTGGGGCTTGCTGCCTTCCTAAACTGTGCCAGGGAGATTTCAGGGACCGGCACTGGTCCTCAGACTGGTCGTTGAGAAACAGTGCCCTAGACCATACCACCTGTGTGTTTTATGTGGGTGTCAGTCTCCTCTTTCATATCTAAACAAATACAAAATTAAAATAGTAATAATGTAATAGTAACCAGGTCAATGGACTTGAACCAGAAATTTGAATAGTTGTTTGTTGTTTTTTTATTAATCATGTTTATTACAGCAGAGCCTAAGGATCAACTAGGAATGGGGCCCCACAGCGCTAGACACTATACAAACACACATTCGTAGACAGTCCCTGTCCCGAAGAGCTCAGAATCCAAATAGAT
Organism: Lepidochelys olivacea; assembly: GCF_965140295.1. Lineage (NCBI taxonomy): Eukaryota > Metazoa > Chordata > Testudines > Cheloniidae > Lepidochelys > Lepidochelys olivacea. The sequence continues at coordinate 33,934,611 of NC_140411.1, read as the reverse complement.
GAAACAGACTATCTGAGTCATTTGATGGAGATTCCTTTAGATCCAAATACTCCCTATAGTTTTGACGCTAACTTGGATCTAAAAAGTGGAAGCACCTGTATAGTGGCTAAGATGACAAGACAGAAAGCCCACAAGAACAGACCTTCTTGGGAAATGCTATTTGAAGAAGGCACAAACATTAAGAACAGCTCTTGAGGACTTGGTGGCATCAAATCCAAATCCCAGCCCTGATTTGAACCTGAATGCTAAGCCCTAGTGTAATGCACATTGAGATCTGAACACACCTTCTGGAATTTATATTTCTATAACTCTAGACCAGCTTTTCTTAACATTTTGTCTGTTTTCTCAGAACACAGCATTATCTCATTAGATAATTTTCAGGCTGCACATAATTTGTTGATTTAGCAGATACATTTTTATTAAATGAAACTTTAGCAGTTAAACTTGGCCTCAGAAAAATGACATTTATTTATTATTCATTGCATTATTGGGAGTGGAATTTTTCTCATAAAAGTTACTATATCAGACAAGCCCTGGGTGTTTAGAGTAATATACTTTTATTGCAAGAAGAACCCTGTAAAATATTGCAGTGTACTGAACTGTATTGTTTGTCCTTTGGGTTCGAAGGTGACCATGACATCACTTTTTGGTTTGGTTTCTGTGAACATGTGAGTGGCTGATCAGGCCAATCTGAGTTTTGAACTGTCTGTGGCACACTGAACAAGAGGTGCCGCTATGGGTTGCTTGATTAACAGCAGACATGCTGCTGTTGTGAGATTTACATTGCTGATGCTTCTGCTCTGCCTCAGTTCTCCTCAGCTCATGGACTGTAGCTCCAGTATGGATGAGCCTCCCCCAGGTAGAACAATCTTGAGTGAGATCTTCCCAAAACTCTGGGTCAATGTTGAAATGCCCTAATGATAACTTGAGGGAGTCCTTGAAATGTTTCTTCTGGCCTCCCTCTAGCTCACCATAAAAGATCTTTTTTGGCAGTCGTTCATCTGACATTCTGCTGACAAGGCCTGCCCATCTCATCTGTGACTTCATCAATGGAGTATGGATGCTTGGAATGCCTGCCGATATGAGCACCTCAGTATCTGGAACCTTGTTTTGCCATCTTATCCATCACCAGTTTCCTCAGGCAGCCCATGTAAAATGATTCAGTTTCATGGCATGGCATCTGTACACCATCCAGGTTTTGCATGCATACATCACAATTGACAGGACAATGGTTTTGTAGACCTTCAGTTTTGTTTGTTGACTCATGCCTCCACTCTCCTACACACTTGTACATAGTCTGCCAAAGGCCACACTTGCTGTGGCATTTGACGTGTTGATTTCATCCTTGATGTGAACTGCACGTGACAATGTACTGCCAAGATAGGTGAACTTGTCCACTGCCTGGAGGGTTTGGCCATTCAGTGTGACAGTAGGCTCTACATAAGACTTTTCTGGTGCAGCCTGGTACATTATTTCTCTCTTCTTGATGTTGGTTGTGAGACCAAAGTTGTAACAAGCTGAATAGAAATAATCCATACTCTGCATGTCAGACTCACATTTGGCATTCAGGGAAAAGTCATCATCACAAGAAGATCAGGAACAGTCACTTCCTGTACCTTTGGCTTCACTTGTAGTCTCCTCAAATTGAAGAGTTTACCATCAGTCTGGTATCTGATGCCAATCTGAGTGTCATAGTCACGAAAGGCATCTGTAAGCATGGCAGAGAACATCATACTGAAGAGGGTCAGGGCCAACACACAGTCCTGCTTGACTCTATTGGTAACTAGGAATGGTTCAGATAATACGCCGTCATCTTTAACACGAGCAAGCGTGCCATCGTGTAATTGCTGAACCATTGCGATGAATTTATCTGGGAAACCAAATTTTGCTATGATTTTTCAAAGGCCCTTCTGACTGACTATCAAATGCTTTTGTCAGGTCAATGAAAGTCATGTACAGGTTGGAGTTCTATTCCTGGCCTTTCTCCTGAAGTTGTTGAGCTGTCAACACCATGTCTATAGTCCCACAACCTCTCCTGAAGCCACATAGAGTCTCCAGTAGAAGCCCTTGTTCAATGTGTTGCACAAGATGATTCAACAGAATTCTGGTGAGAATTTTGCTGGCTGTTGACAACAAGGAGATGCCCTGATAGTTGTTGCAGGATTGTCTGTTGCCTTTCTGCTATCATTTTGGAGCATATTCCCTTCCCATCCCTCAACAGTGTTCAAAATACACTTCTATGATGAGATTATCATCATCTTCCTCCTCTTGCCCCTCCATTACAGCTGTTTCTATTTTTGCCCTCTTGGTGGGCACACAGTATTGTACTGTTAAGTGCCACCTGCAGAAAATGTTAAACTGCTCCCAAGTGCATTTGTGCTCCTGATTGTGTACACAGCTGCATATGAGACTTGCGCAACTCACATGCATCTCTTTTTGTAAACTTTCTCATCCGAGTCTTAACTAGCAACAGATAATGGTGCTATGAACAAGACTCTTCATTCTCAATTAATGTACAATTATGTTTCTTGAGTAAAACTGCTAATTTTAGCACTCAGAGAAATCCAGTGTTAACAATCCTTCTGCAACAGCTGTGAAATTTATTTCACATTGACAAAAATATTCATAAACTATGGTCGAAACAAGCCATTTTCTGCTTATATTTCAGCCTCTCCATGGAAACAGTTGGCAAAGTTATTGTTTAGACAGCCAAAGTTAAAGATTGAATTATCATAAATAATATTAGTAAGCAAATAAACAAGGTTAAAATGGCTAATCTAAAGCCACTTATGCAAAAAGGTAAACAATTCAAAGAACAGTCATATCTGAGAGGATCTGCTCTCAGATTTACGACCTTTAAAAAATAGCACAAACTTTCTTTATGCAGCATGAATGGTGATTGTGTGCAGGGACTGAACATGACTCTCTCAGTAAGTCAATACCCTTACATTCAGATCGTAAACTCATCTGGGCAACGACCAGGCTTTTGTTTGTATCTTGAATACTGACCATATAATAACAATGGAAGGAAATATGGATGTGACACTACGCCCCATAGTCTTCATAGAAATATTGTTATAATATGATTTTGGCATAACTAAGATATATTTTATGCAAGATGGGTCATGTGAGATATCATTGGAAAGGTTATGATATATTGACTATGATTATTCTCTTTGTATGCATGTATCATTTCTGTATCTGAAGTTAGGAATATTGACTATGTAACAATTACAACTGTGTTTACACCTAGGGAACACCCACCAGACAGTATGCAATCAGCCTGGCTGGGCCATTAGGGAGAACAATAGGACTCTGTAGATGCTAATCTCCCATCTTTCTGAGAAGCTTCCTGGGATGCTGCTTTGACACTGAAGGGTCATGTGATCATGTCACCTGGTACTGGACCCCATCTTGGCCTACTAGTATTTTTCCACTAATAGGGGGTGGGGACCAAACTGGGAAACAAAGGATTCCCGCCATATATAAATCCTATTTAAGGCAGAGAAGTGAGTTAATCAAAGTTCATTCTTCATTGAATCCCCACTAAGGGCTTGTCTACACTGGCAACAGCTGCTGCAGCGCTTTAACGTGGCTTGGGTAGTTACAGCACAGCACTGGGAGAGAGCTCTCCCAGCGCTCTACAAAAACCCACCTCCACGAGGGGTGTAGATACCAGTGCTGAGAGCGCGGCTCCCAGCCGCTGGTGCACTGTCTACACTGGCACTTTACAGCGCTGAAACTTGCTGCGCTCAGGGGGGTGTTTTTTCACACCTCTGAGCGAGAAAGTTGCAGCGTTGTATAGTGCCAGTGTAGACAAGCCCTAAGAAACAAGGACTGAGGAGGGGAGAAGAGCTGAGCACAGGCCAGAAAAGGTGTCTGGCCTGTGGAAGATATGCCTAAAACAATATTTAGGGTGAGAAATTCCTACTTGTAACCAGTTTCTTTATTGTATTAAGCTTAGTTTGTGTGTTTTACTTGATCAGTAATCTGCTTTGATCTGTTTTATAAACCTTATAATCACTTAAAATCTATCCTTTGTAGTTAATAAACTTTTTTTTTTTGCTTATTCTAAAACTCAGTTTGTGTAATCCATAGCTGGGGACGGGCGGTGTGGCAGACAGCTTTGCATATCTTCTCCACATTGAGGGAGGTGGTGATTTTCATGAGCTTACTATGTACAGATTTCTGAGCAGCGCAAGACAATACAATTTTGGCTTTTCACCCCAGAGGGGGTGTGCACTTGAGTACTGGGCAATCCCCTAGCTGATTCTTCCCGTGCAGAGCTGATTTCAGTGTCTGTGTCTTTCTGCAGCTGGGCATGTCCCTACCTGTGTGTGTGCTAGAGGAGGCTTGAGTTCCTGACACAGCAGGACAGGGTGAGGGAGCCCAGGGTGGTGGAACGGGTGGGCTCAGTGGGACCCCAGTACATCAGATGGCACCCTGGAAGGGTGTGTGTGTGTGGGAGGCAACCCGTCACAACGGGTCTCCAAGCTGCTGCAAGTGACAACACTCCTTTTACAGCTATATTTGAATAATACTGCACTTGTGTTCTCTGAGCACAAATACCACAAACAATCTCGACATTTGTTTCAGCTGATATTCATGAAAATGAGGAATCTAGTACCAGTGGTTTGAGCCAGCAAAGTATAGAAAGGTGCGGTGCACGGTGCTTCATCCAGCTCTGTAAATCATCTGTTCAGGTCCTAAGCCTGTTGTTATTAGTTTGTCAATAGCTATGCTAAACTGTGTGAAGGTTTTATGAGGAGTTCAGATGGTTGCTAGAGATAAAGATGGACGATGCTGAAGTTGGTTACTTATTCCCAGTTCCTTATTCATGGTTCCAGCTCCTTATTCAAATTATTTTAAAATACATCAGTATAAGGTTAATTTTTAAAAAAAATCATCAATTTTAGGATTTGTTTTTTTAATTTCAAAATTCTGTGGTAGAAATGTCAGTCCTCCGTTTGACAAAGTCTGTGGAAACATACAAAGTGGTTCCAGGTGTTGTATGTTACCTCAACAGCTTTTTATATATAATGATAATATCTTTACTTTAATAAACTCTACTATTTATGCAAGTAATTTTGATGACTTCTATTGAATTAAACAATATTTGAAACATTTTAAATATTAATACTATATTCAAGTTGTATGGAAAAGTGGTACAGAAGAGAGGGCTGAGGAAGGATTGTCCTGCTCTACTTGGCACTTGAGGCCTCAGCTGAAGTATTGTGTCCAGTTTTGAGTGCCAGGCTTTAAGAAAAATGTGGACAAACTGGAGAGAGTCCAGAGGAGAGCAACAAAAATGATAAAAATGTTCGAAAAGCAGACTTATGAGGAAAGGTTTAAAAAATCTGCATTTGTAGTCTTGAGAGAAAAAAAGGCTTGGTGGTGGGGGTGGGGAGGACCTGATAACAGTCCTCATATGTGTTAAAGGCTGTTATAAAGAGGACAATTGACTGACACAGTGAAGTAATTGGCTTCATCTGCAGCAAGGAAGATTTAGGTTAGCTATTAGGAAAAACAATCTAACTGCAAGGATAGTTAAATTCTGGAATAGGTTACTGGGAGGTTGTGGAATCCCCATTATTGGTGGTTTTAAAGAGATGGTACCATGCTTTAAGGAACTGGGAATAAGGAACCAACTTCAGCTTTGTCAAGGATGGAACAAAACTCATTTTCACTTGTGAGTTAATTCAGAGATCCTCATGCAAAAGTTGGTACCTAATGACTACCTAGTCCACCCATAAATTACATTTTATCAGTAGCCAAAAACCCCCAAATACTTTAATCCTATAGTGATTGTGCTGTTTTAAAAACTCTTGAGTGCTGAGATACAACATGTGGAAAATTGGGGGAAATATTTGTTTTATTTTTTATAAATACCATACACCTCGGTGTATCCGTGTGATACTATCCTGCCTGAATGCACGGAGGTCAAAAGGGTTTGTTTAAGGAATCAGGGAGGAAAGGCAGAACAATGCCCTAGATAAGATCACCTCCTGGTCGCCAAGACTGAGAATCTGAAGAACAAAAGGTGCTGATTGGTTAAAAGGTGCCCCGTCAGAAAGGGAAGGGAGAAGTGGTCAGCCAGCTGATACAGAGAGAACCTGTTGCAGTCTGATCCAGAGACTGACTGAGAACCAGGGTCTGCAGCAAGCAGGCTAAAACTTCATCCCCAAGGCTAGGTCTCCTCTATCTTGGGGCTTGTGGGCAGTGCCAACCATAGGTAAGACAATGTGAATGTAGGACTCTTGGTTCTATGATGAGCCACTTTTGTGCTCTTCTGGTTCTGGGTTATTGCAGGGGACAGTGAGGGCCCCAATAGAAATTAGAAGAACAACAAGGAGTCCAGTGGCACCTTAAAGACTAACAGTTTTATTTGGGCATAAGCTTTTGTGGGGAAAAAAACCACTTCTTCAGATGCATGGAGTGAATATTACAGATACAGGCATAAATATATATTGGCACATGAAGAGAAGGGAGTTACCTTACAAGTGGAAAACCACTGTAGAAGGCCCATTCAGTTAGGGTGGATGTGGTCCACTCCCAATAATTGATGAGGATTGTGTAGTTGCTGGTGAGTATTTAACGAGCACGTTTGAGGTTCCAACATACTTCATGCACCGCTCAGCTGCAGCTACAGTATGCTTAGTTGTGTTAAGGTGAACTAGGTTCTGGTGTGTTAGGAGATACCATATCTAAGGGTGTTAGGAGGAGAGCTGAGTGAATTATTTTCAGCTAAAATAAACCTGCACAGACATTTTAGGAAATGATAACACTAAACAATTATAGATTGTGTCAGTATCCACCAATCCTACCTTAGTGGGAAGAATGAGCTTGTTTCCTAGCTGAACAAGGTGGTGGAATTCGGGGTTGCAATTTAGAAAGGCAGAGATGAAAGCCACCTTCCACTGAAACACTGGATGGATACTTAGTTTTGGTTGCAGCCAGTGCTGAGAAGCTTGACTCACATAGGTAGGTTGGCAAAAAAAGGAATGAGGGCTTCAAGAGCTCAGTGGGTTACCTTAGGAAACACATGTCCCACTGATCACCAAAAATCTGTGACAGGCATTTGTGAAAGTGTTGACCTGCAGTTCCTTGTCTCCTGACAGGTCCCATCTTTTGACGAGCTCTGCTCCTGACTCCTTGCACGGAGCCTGTCTGATGCCAAGATGCTGGCACACAGCTCCCCAAACACCAGGAGTTTGGCTCGATTAGTTCTAGAAGGATGTGATTCTTGGCTGCCAATGCTCAGGCACATGCTAGGGTGTTGTGCCGGGAGTGAGTGGGTAAGTGCACGGAGCACAGAGCTGAGGGAAGGATACCACATGTGTGCAATTCCCTCCCTCGCCCCATGGTTACTGCAGTGGAGGGTCACAACTGCCACACAGAGCAGGGCCTCCTCTTCCTCCAGGCCACACATCATAGCGTCTCCCAGGCTCTGTCATCCCCTGCCCCGTAGGCACAGACCTGTGAAGAGTACAGGAGACTCCAGCTCATTCTCACTGCATGAGGGAGTCTCTCTGAGAGTATGTCTACTCTGCAATAAAAAACCTGTCGCAACAAGTCTCAGAGCCTGGGTCAGCTGACTTGGGCTTGCTGGGCTCTGGTTGTGGGGCTAAACATAACAGTGTCGATGTTTGGGCTCGGGCTGGAGCCTGGGCTCTGAGATCATATGAGCAGGGAGCATCTCAGAGCCCAGGCTCCAGCCCGAGCCCAAACATCGACACTGTTATGTTTAGCCCCACAGCCTGAGCCCCATGAGCCGTGCCCTGGGTCTTTTATTGCAATGCCCAATAAGGGGCAGTGAATCCTTGGTGGTTTCATTTTCTACATCACACATGTACAAACATTTGGCAGTCATATTTTAGAGAGAAGCTACTGTCAGGATCTGTGCCTGTAAAGTTCTGCAGGCCTCTTCTCCCCTCCCCTGTGGGGCAGTCAAAGGGCTGTTCCCATTTCAAATGGCAGTAGGTGCGGGGTCTGGGTAGAAGAATTCCTGCCATGCTGAGCAGGAAATATACCCCTGGCCAAAGGTATCCAACTGGCAAATCCCTTGACCAGGGTTATGCCTTCTCAGAGAGACATGCTCTTTAGTTTGAGAACCTCTGCACTGGGGACACCATCACCTTTCCTGCAAAGTATTTAGATGCTATGGTAATGGGTGCTATAGAAGATCCTAAAATAGGTAAGGGTATTTCCAGAGTTTCTTTGTAATTGTCAGTCTCTAAAAATGTGTATACTTTACAAATCAGTAACATAGAGCTTTTATTTTGTAGACAAGTGCTAACAGAGTTGGATTATGTCTGCAGTATCTGAAGTACTGTCCTTTTTATATCATATAGTGTTTTAGATGTGTTATGGGCACTCCATAAAACTCCAATATCCAGGAAAGAGAGTCCTTGATCAGCTTAAGAATCTGTAGTGAAGTTAATATCCAGAAGTTGTGTATTGAATGATTCACTGTATGCTGTACATCATTTTTATCGATGGTAAGGAATATGTCATCTGTTCAACATCTACCCGTAGTTATTTGTACAAAGTTGATTAAAAACATTATGTTCCAGATCAGCCATAAAGATTTCAGTTGCTGTTGCAGAAATAAATAGGAAATTCCATTGTCTTGTTTGAAAGTCACCCATTGTCCACAATATAAGTTAAGAAATATAACAAAACAGAATTTGATGAACCCTCTTGTCCATGTATCAATTCATCATTATTCTTTGTTTACAAAGGCATTTATTATTGATTGTTGTTAGCATTTGGGACAAAGAGTTGCAGGTTATAGGCTTTTATAACTAAATAAAACAATTGGTATGTGTATAAGTATAAAAAAACTGGGAAATGAGCATGCATGTATCGGTATTTATGCACAGAAGATACAATTCACCCCAGTGCAGAGGACCTATACTTAAACCTAGTATTAATGGGCTTAAATAGAGCTTGAGTGGTGGATAGGGTCTTATGTGATATTCTACAATGGGCTGAACTTCACCTATATGTAGCATGAATGACACAAGTAAAGTAGAAGTGGCCATCTAAAGTTTGGAAGCTCCCATATATCACAGTGCACAGTAAAGGGTTTTTTATATGGGGAAGTTCAGTTTCATGAATCACCTTGATCGTTGGTTTCTTATCTGAACTCTCCAAGCTTCTTGGGCCTACAAATTGCACTGGAAATTGCAGAAGAATAGACTTTCTCACAAGAGTTGTAGTACTTCTTGCTTCTGGATGCTCTGGAGTAACGCTATTTGGGGCCTTATGCTTCTGCCCTTAACTGAAACCTGAACAAAAAAAAAGAGGCTTGTGGAAATGAAACCTACTCCCCAAAAAAACAGTTAACTGAGCCTTTTTTAGCTTTAAAGGATTAGTTTCAGTTTTGGACAAAAGTTCGCGTCTGTTTCATCTAGACATGGACCCAACATGCAAAGTTAAGTTCTGAATCAGACCCAGATTCAAACTTACTCAAAGTTTACAGTGAGTGGTTTGCGTCTGGTGGGTCTTATTTGAGACCCTCTCTAATCTTCTTCATACTAGTTAGCCAGTGCCTAATATAAGTATATGCATAGCTTGTATGACTGGACCAGGCAGCAATGGGTGGGATTGCAATTATAGTCACACATGCATAATTTTCAAGGGAAAACTGTATGGACAGGTTTAATGAGGACTGGACAAATTTACAGGAAATGAAAGCTGCAACTAGGTAACTTTATGTAATGCTACATGCATGTATATTAGGACTGTCAAGCAATTAAAAAATAATCGCGATTAATCGTGCTGTTAAACAATAATAGAATGCCATTTATTTAAATATTTTTGGATGTTTCCTACATTTTCAAATATATTGATTTCAATTACAACACAGAATACAAAGTGTACAGTGCTCACTTTATATTTATTTTCGATTACAAATATTTGCACTGTAAAAAAACAAAAGAAATAGTATTTTTCAATTCCCCCATAACAAGTACTGTAGTGCAATCTCTTTATCATGAAAGTTGAATTTAAAAATGTAGAATTATGTACAAAAAACACTGCATTTTTGGGGCATGGCGGCAGGGCAGGGGTGGAGTCGGGATGGGGCTGGGGGTACAGGGGGGTTGAGCACCCACCAGCGTGAGCAGAAGTCGGTGCTCATGCCAGCAGGGATCAGTTCTGGGTCTGGTTCTGTTCAATATCTTCATCAATGATTTAGACAATGGCATACAGAGTACACTTATAAAGTTTGTGGATAATATCAAGTTGGGAGGGGTTGCAAATGCTTTGGAGGATAGGATTAAAATTCAAAATGATTTATGCAAACCAGAGAAATGGTCTGAAGAAAATAGGATGAAATTTAATAAGGACAAATGCAAAGTACTCCAGTTAGGAAGGAACAATCAGTTACACACATACAAAATGGGAAATGACTGCCTAGGAAGGAGTACTGAGGAAAAGGATCTGGGGGTCAAAGTGGATCACAAGCTAAATATAAGTCAACAGTGTAATGCTGTTGCAAAAAAATACTTCTGGGATATATTAGCAGGAGTCTTGTAAGCAAGACATGAGAAGTAATTCTTCTGCTCTACTCCACACTGATTAGGCCTCAACTAGAGTATTGTGTCCAGTTCTGGGTACCACATTTCAGGAAAGATGTGGACAAACTGGAGAGAGTCCAGCGAAGAGCAATAAAAATGCTTAAAGGTCAAGAAAACATTAGCTATGAGGGAAGATTGAAAAATTTGAGTTTGTTTAGTCTGGAAAAGAGAAGACTGAGAGGGGACATGATAACAGTTTTCAAGTATATAAAAGGTTGTTACAAGGAGGAGGAAGAAAATTGTTTTTTCTTAACCTCTGAGGATAGGACAAGAAGCAGTGGGGTTAAATTGCAGCCAGGGCAGTTTAGGTTGGACATTAGGAAAAACTTCCTAACTGTCAGGGTGGTTAAGTGCTGGAATAAATTGCCTAGGGAGGTTGTGGAATCTCCATCAACAAAGGAGATTTTTAAGAGCCGGTTAGATAAACACCTGTCAGGAATGGTCTAGATAATACTTAATCCTGCCACGAATGCAGGGGACTGGACTAGATGACCTCTCGAGGTCACTTCCAGTCCTATGATTCTTTGATTCTATGAAAACTTTAGAACCTATAAGTCCACTCAGTCCTACTTCTTGGTCAGCCAACCACTCGGACAAATTTGTTTATGTTTGCAGGAGATAATGCTGCCTGCTTCTTATTTACAATGTCACTTGAAAGTGAGAACAGGTGTAGCTGGTGTTGCAAGATATTTACGTACCAGATGTGCTAAAGAATCATGTGTCCCTTCATGCTTAAGTCACCATTCCAGAGGACCTGCATCCATGCTGATGATGGGTTCTGCTTGATAACTATTCAAAACAGTGCCAACCAATGCATGTTGATTTTCATCATCTGAGTCAGATGACACCAGCAGAAGATTGATTTTCTTTTTTGGTGGTTAGGATTCTGTAGTTTCTGCATCAGAGTGTTGCTCTTTTAAGACATCTGAAAGCATGCTTCACACCTCATCCCTCTCAGATTTTGGAAGGCACTTCAGATTCTTAAACCTTGTGTCAAGTGCTGTATCTATCCTTAGAAATCTCACATTGGTGCCTTCTTTGCATTTTGTCAAATCTGCAATGAAAGTGTTCTTAAAATGAACAACATGCTGGGTCATCATCCGAGACTGCTATAACCTGAAATATATGGCAGAATGTGGGTAAAACAGTGCAGGAGACATACAATTCTTCCCCAAGGAGTTCAGTCACAAATTTTATTAACACATTATTTTTTTAATGAGCGTCATCAGCATGGAAGCATGTCCTCTGGAATGTTGGCTGAAGCATGAAGGGGCATACGAATTCTAGTGTATCTGGCATGTAAATAGCTTGCAATGCTGGGTACAAAAGTGCCATGAATATGCCTGTTCTTACTTTCAGGTGGCATTGTAAATAAGAAGTGGGCACCATTATCTCCCGTAAATGTAAACAAACTTGTTTGTTTTAGCGATTGGCTGAACAAGAAGTAGGACTGAGTGGACTTGTAGAAGCTAAAGTTTTACACTGTTTTGTTTTTGAATGCAGTTATGTAACAAAAAAAAATCTACATTTGTAAATTGCACTTTCAAAATAAAGAGATTTCACTAGACTACTTGTATGAGGTGAATTGAAAAATGCTATTTCTTTTGTTTATTATTTTAACAGTGCAAATATTTGTAATCAAAAATAATAATATAAAGTGAGTACTGTACATTTTGTATTCAGTGTTGTAATTGAAGTCAATATATTTGAAAATGTAGAAAAGCATCCAAAATATTTAATACATTTCAATTGGGATTCTATTGTTTAACAGAGCAATTAAAACTGTGATTAATCATGATTAATTTTTTTGAGTTAATCACGTGAGTTAACTGCAATTAATTGACAGCCCTAATATATATCCATGTATATTAAAGTAGGAAAGCCTCTAACTCAGCTGAGATGTTGAGATGTCTCAAAGGGAAGAGTAGGAACATATGACCAATCGGAAGGCAATGTGCCTTGTGAGATAAAGGAAACTGACACTGTAAATAAGAAAACTGCACCAATTCTCGCACAGAACTCATAGATGATTTAAGTGCTCCATAGTCCTTGTAGGAGCACTCTGCCCAAGGGTAATTTGACTTTACAACTACTAATGGCAGAGAACTAGATGATGATGTATATAAAAATGTGTTTCAAAATTTTCAGTGAACTGTTCTTTCACCAGTGCACTTCTTAAAATCATCCTCTAAAACTTAATATCACATTGTGAAAGTGATATTGAACAAATGTTGAAAAACATTTGTTAATTTAAGAGAATTGGGTTGTCCTATTTCCACATTAGCGGCTGACATACATACAACTCATCTGGAGGGTAATATTTTAAATCATTTTTTAAATACCCAGTCAACTTCGTAGAGATGTTCAAGGTAACGGCTTGCATATATGAAAATGTCTATCATATTGCAGTTATTCAACAAACAATTCAAGAAGGTTATCTTTACAATAGTATAGGAAACAGGTTAACAGGTAGAACTTTGTTCATAAGAACAAAAGAGGTGGGAAAATATTCACAATCAATTTAAAAAGAGTACTAAATTCTCAATGGTAGGTTTTCTCTGATACAGTAATTATCCCATTTAGTGTTTTTAGTTTTATCAAAATGTGGCATCTTATTTGCTTTGATACAACTTAATGAATCTCAGCATGGGCACATTCTCCCAGATCAACAGGTTCATGACCTAAAAACAGTAACTCCTCTTATTTTAAACATTTCCAGGATTTCTAGCCTGAACTGGAGTAAATCCAACAAAGAGAGGAAATGTTCTGTGAGAAGCTAGGATTAAAGGATCAGTGGAATATAGGGGCTGATTTTGCTCTTACATGTTTTATTCCATTATATGCACAGGTGAAATAGCAGAACCAGTCCTAGAATTAGTAAAGAGTGTAGAGGAGTTTGGTAGAAACAGGAATTAAGATATCACATCTTTTTGTCTTGGTAACATTGCACCATGCAGCAAATCTATTTTTGGTGATCTCATGGATATTTTGTTGTGGCAAAATGTTGCTCCCTTTACAACTGATTCTTTATGTGGCAATCTGATGTGCACAGGCATAGTGGGGCACTGTGCCGGTAGAGAAGTCTGGCTGGGTGCCAAAATTTGCAGACTTGGTACCTTGGAGACTAAATTCAACTCTGTTACACTTACACTTGGTGCATGTATAACTCCAAGCTCAATGGGGATGAGATCTATGCCTTAATTTATAGGATGTGGTCATGTCATGTCATACCATATAAAGTGTTGTGTTGTGTTTGTATTTCATAATGCATCCATACTTGATTTTGTGCATTCTGTTGTCACAAGTCTAAAACTCTTTTGTAACCATAATAAGGATCAATGATGAAGTGCCCATGAGGAGATATTTTGAGGAGAAATGTACTTTAGATGGAGCTGTTTAACATCACAGCAATGAAATGCACATTATAGAATGTCCAACATGAAATTTCTTGGACTGGGGTTTTTTGGGGGATGAAAGGAAGGAATTGGAGGTTCTGGGCTAGATCTGAGTAGCACTGAGACCCCATGCACCAGGTTACAATGCCTGGAGTGGGGAGCCGAGCCCAGCCAACCACATGGGACCGGAGCCACCATGTGACCCTTTGACACCTTCTGCCACCCCAGGTTGCAAAACCCTGACATAAATAATTTCATGTGCAACAAAAGTGATTTGTTTCTTTGTTTATGTAGCAGCCCTGCAATTTATTTTAATGCAAAATATAGGTGTTACAAATTAAGTATTTACTAAATTTTGCACATTGAAGAATACCTTTCAATTTTAATTAAACTAAATCAGTTTAATAGAGTTGAAATTAGCTTGTCTACCTGCAGGTACAATATTACCTATAAATCTATAGGCTACCAGATGTTCTGATAAAAAGTACCAACTATGAAACAATCCTCAAAAAGTACCAGATAATAAGAAATCCACAGAAATATTCCAAATAAGATCCCAATCTAGAAAAGTACTTAAGCATATGCTTAACTTTATGCATAAGAGTATTCCTACTGTCTACAATGAGACTACATGTGTTTAAGTGCTATCATGGATTGGGACTTAAGTGACACACAGCAAATCCTAATACATATTCTTGAGAATCTCAAATTCTGTGCCTCTTCCTTAGCCTCCCACCTTCATAATATTTGCACTGATTTCCTGCCATTCAAGCTCCATGAAGTTTCATTAACCTCAAGCTTTCTGTAGTTCAGATTTAAACAATCATAACTTTCATATACACACTGAAAGAGTTCATAAATGCTGGCCAGTACAGTGGCATAGGAGTTAGGATTATCCACTTTAGCTTGATCATTCTCTTAAAGCTATCTTAATATAAAATGGTTCATTTCCTCCCAAGCTGTCTGGAGTAACAGTGCATTCTATAAACCTAATTCATCCTTTGTTGACACTAACGTACTGTATATTGTAATAAATCCCCGATGATAATTCATCAGTAATTGCCAGAAAATGGAATAACTGTAATTATATTGAGTTAAGTAATTCAGTCTTCTGAATTCGTGTGTAATGAAAATTACTGGCAGGTCACTGCACTGGCTTTTGTTTTTCCATGGCAACCTTAAAGTGTTTGGCACAGAAAATACACTTTACCAAATCAGATGCCTGGATATTCATAAGAACATAAGAATGGCACTACTGGGTCAGACCAAAGGTTCATCTAGCCCAGTATCCTGTCTTCCAACAGTGGCCAGTGCCAGATGCTTGAGGTTGAATGAACGGAAGAGGGAAATTATTGAATAATCCATTCCCAGTGTCAGATGTCCCAGAGGGAATGAACAGAACAGGTAATCATCAAGTAATCCATCCCCTGTCACTCATTCCCAGCTTCTGGCAAACAGAGGCTAGGGACACCATTCCTACCCATCCTGGCTAATAGCCATTGATAGACCTACCCTCCATAAATTTATCTAGTTCTTTTTTGAACCCTGTTATGGTCTTGGCCTTCACAACATCCTCCGGCAAGGAGTTCCACAGGTTGACTGTGCGCTGTCCTTCTGTTTGTTTTAAACCTGTTGCCTATTAATTTCATTTGGTGACCCCTAGTTCTTGTGTTATAAGAAGTAGTAAACAACACTTCCTTATCTACTTTTTCTACACCAGTCATGACTTTATAGACCTCAATCATATCTCCCCTTAGCTGTCTTTTTCCCAAGCTGAAAAGTCCCAGTCTTATTAATCTCTCTTCATATGGAAGCCATTCCATATCCTTAATCATTTTTGTTGTCCCTTTCTGAACTGTTTCCAATTCCAATATATCTTTTTTGAGATGGGCGACCACATCTGCATGCAGTACTCAAGATGTGGGTGTACCATGGATTTACATAGAGGCAACATGATATTCTCTGTCCTATTATCTATCGCTTTCTTAATTATTCCCAGCATTCTGTTCGCTATTTTGACTGCTGCTGCACATTGAGTGGATGTTTTCAGAGAACTATCCACAATGACTCCAAGATCTCTTTCTTGAGTGGTAACAGCTAATTTAGACCCCATCATTTTATATTGGTCTTATCCGACAATATTATATTATATTATTTATTATATTATTATTTATTATGGGGGAGAATGTGTAATACATAGCTATATACTGTATGTGCGATGTAAACTAACTTTTTATCAAAATCTCTCAATTTCTGTAGACACCTCAGCAGTGAAGTGTGTGTGGCTGGTGGAGCAATGGAAAATAATGAAAATTATCTGTGGTTTATAAGTGACATAGTCAATGCTCTCCTACTCCTCTTGTAGGAAGTTTCCAAACTGCTTCCCTAAAACTCTTGCTATTTTCTATATTGTAGGAAACGTAAAATGGAAATTAAATAACCGCTTCCTGAAACTATTCCCACTATATACCACGCACACTCATTTTCTTAGACATACCAGCAGGAGGGAATTAGTATATTTTGAGATAAGCTGGTTCAAGTTCTTCAACTACCCACTAGGGAGACAAGTTGACCAAAACATCAACTGATGTAAATCGATATAGCTCTATTGATTTGAGTAGTAATTTGCTGATTTTACACCAGCTGAGGAGCTGGAACATTTAATATCTCTAACTTCTATAAAAATGTAGGTAATGAAAAAAGTTGGTAATGATGGCACAAAACTGTTCTCTCTTCAGTACATCACAGTACATTCAGAACTGCTCCATTATTTTGCAGAGAAGTTGCTCCATATTTACACAGGTTTTGGTGAAATGTATCCACAAAAATTTTCTATTTTCAGAAAAATCAGGCATACAAATATTTTAAATTTTCAGCCTTGAAAATAAAAATCTAAACAGTCTTTAAGGACATAGAGCCAGATTTTCTGTTAGCATAAAATGGCATAAATCCACTGTAGTAAATGGAGCTACACTGATTTACAGCTGCTGCGGATCTGGCCCTTAAAAACTATAATGTGCTCATAAGAAAAATACTGTTAGGGTCAGGACTCCCCACTTCAGCTAATATTATGTCAATTGTTCATTGGCACTGCTTCCATTAACTCCCAACTGGAGTTTTGCCTGAGCACTCACAGGATCTAGCTCAATATTACTGGCCTTTGAATTCTGAGGGATTCAGTGGAGTAATTAGTGGCTTATCTAATTTGCTATTCTGCACGCTTGATGCTTTGCAGCTATGATATGTACCAAACCAGCCAGGAAATAAATATATCCTGGACCCCTAAAGTCAATGTGAGATTAACCATTTACATCAAAAGAGACTAGGATTTCACCCATAAAACTACGGCTTACTTATAGCAAGCTGTCACATATAGAGCTTGATGACATTTTTCAGACTAATAGTTTACTCAGTGAAAAATGCAGTTTCAGTCAACCTGAAAACATTCACAAATTTGACAGGAATAACTTTGGCCATTCAAAAAAAGGTTGGAGAAGGAGGAGCAGCAGCAGGAGGTGTTGATGTTGGTTTGGCAGTGTTGGTGCTCCCTCATTTAGTCCACTGGTTAAAGCATTCATCTGGGATGTGAGGGAAACAGGTTCAAATTCTTGCTCTGTAACAGCCCCCAAATGGATTTTTTCAATTCACTGAAAATTCAGAAAATTTTCAGATTTGATTCAACCCGAACCAATTTATTTTATATATTTATTTTTGTGGAACTGCCACCAAATGGAAAAATCAGTTATTCACTTGGTTCCAGTCACAAATGGATTTCTTTTCTTCAGTACTTGAATTCTGGTGCTGCAACAGCATCCCATCTTTTCCTCAGTATAGTGAAAACTGTGTCCTTATGGTACAAAAGTGTTAAACCTTAGATATATTTCCAACCATTAAAAAGTTTGAAAAGGACAAATATTAACAAAAGTTTTGTTCTCCGTACCTACCTTCTACTCAGCATCATTTCATTGAGTACCCCATTAGCCCTTTCATTTTTGTGTCTGCCACGTTGTCTTTTATAACCAATGATACTCTCTTGTTTCCATGTTAAGCTGACATTGAAGTTTTTGGTTACTCTTTATATTAAGGGTACATTTACAAATACTTTATAAAGAGTTAATGAATGATTTAATAGTGGTTAATCAATGGTAACAGATTCCAGCTGGTCAATAGATTGCTTATAACTATGGCTCATAACGTTACATAACATCTTCTATTTAACCCCTTTGGGGGACAGGGGTGCTCCTGAAATACCACACTGAGCCTCTAAGGGACTTGCCCCTTGACTACAGCAGCAATGGTTACAGAGATTTGGGTCCAGGGTGGAGATAGAACTGGCTAGCAACACTACCAGGTTCAATCATCAGCGAGAACTCAGAGACAAAGGTTTGGTTTTTGGCTGTGTTTGGAGTGCAGCAGAGAGAGAAGTATCACAGCCAGGGAGGACCCTTCTGCCCTCCACATTCCTACCCAAGAGAAGACTTGGAGCCCTTTTGGATTTCTGGGACATTGGTTAGTGTCATCTCAGCAGAGACCAGAAACCCAGGAGACTGAGGAGAGTCATGGCCAGGAAACCAAGAGCCAGATTAACTGAACAATTGAATCCAGACCAGAGAACCACAAAGATGATCTTACCATCCACTGTCTGGAAGCTCTGTAAGAACACCTCTGTTTGTTTATGCTGATACTGTGTTTTAAGCTGGCCATTGCAGTCAGCTCTGTAGCATGTATTAAAGACTGAACCTCAAGTCACTGTTTGCCTAGCAGGTGCTGGGAAGGGAGCACATGGTGATTTGTACATGTTGGGAAGGGTAGAGTTTATGTATTGTTATTTTTGTCTTGTAGTATCCTGATCCCTTTTTCTGTTGTCCCCTGTTTTGAGTTTGCCATGTCTAATAAATCCCTATGTACTGTTTTATTACTTGGGGAATTGTGATAGCTAGTTTATTGTTTGTGCTCTAAATGATACTCCTCCTTATGAGATTGTGTTAAATATTTTCCCAAGGGACAAGCCCTCTGTGTTTTCTGCACTAGGAGGGGTT
The DNA here is from genome assembly GCF_965140295.1 of Lepidochelys olivacea. Lineage (NCBI taxonomy): Eukaryota > Metazoa > Chordata > Testudines > Cheloniidae > Lepidochelys > Lepidochelys olivacea. Next base: position 33,915,594 of record NC_140411.1, on the reverse strand, counting down.
TCTTTGTGTGGAGGTGTGGCGCAGAGGGGTGCAGCCACAGTTTGGGCACCTGTGGCTTCCCTACTTTTAGGGAGATTCTGACACTCCTGGGTGGAGACCTCCATCTCTCTCCCTCCAGACCAGGGATTTAGTCTTGCAGTCCCTCTGCACCTAATTCCAATTTCCCCAGCAGGCCTGACAAGGGTCCAGCACTTGTGGTTAACTTCTCTTCAGAGGGCTACAACAGGGTATACCAGTTACCAACATCCTTCACAAAGCAAAATAAATTTATTCTTAGGGCAAAAGCATTGCAGAGAGAACATATTAAAGAAAAGTTCCTACATATTTATTAAAAATAGCAGGACTCACCCATCAATCTTATGGGGCCCTAGTGGGGTCCCCAATTTTGGTTGGATGGATTCCTGAAGGTTTCATCACATGGCATAATATTGAATTAAAGATTAATCTTAAATTCCTGGAGACTCCAGGACAATCCTGGAAGGTTGGCAACAACAGGTCCTAGTAAAGCAAAGTCTTTCAAACCTTTCAGCGAGGGTTGGAATCCCCCTAGACCCTAAGATCCTGTCTTTGTTGAATCATAAGAAAGACCCTGAGTCTCCCCAACATAGCTTTTATATAACAAACCCCCTTCTCTTTGTTTCCTAGTGTCTGGAAAACCCAGTCTGAAGCAGTATACACAAACCAGCCTGGGGGGTTGGCTTTCCTCTGGAACTGTTTACAATCTCAGGAACTATAGTAATCACTCCCTGTAGAATGGTTTTTAGTTCTAGGAGGAGCTGTGGTAACTCTCCCACCATGGAGTTGCATAGTTGCACGCTCCCCAAAGATACTGCATGTGGTTGCAATATCTGTCACAAATATCATCCATTATCTTTTTTTAAAAAGTTGCAACTTGCCATCTGTCTAGTCTGAGGTTACCAGTATTGTGCTTTCACTGGAATACTCTGGCAGTGGCTCTAAGTTCCATCTATTGATTAAACCACGACAGAAAGAGAAATGGACATAGAATGTTTTAAGGATAGCACTAGCCCTTGAACAATAAAGATCTGTGAAACCTGGTCTGATAATCACCATTATGATTCTTGAGATTGGCCTAGTCACCTAAATGTGGTAATTTAGAAGGTTTATTTTGCTTATGTCTGAAAATTGCTGTAACACAGGTACAGGGAGAGCTAGCATGGTGGTGTGCTTTCACCCTGATAACTCTTGTTGACCTTGATTTCAGAGTAACAGCCATGTTAGTCTGTATTCACAAAAAGAAAAGGAGGACTTGTGGCACCTTAGAGACTAACCAATTTATTTGAGCATAAGCTTTCGTGAACCTTGTTCAGGGAGCACTGCAGTCTTCTGTTGGCTACATAGTAGTAGAATACAGTTTTTGCAGTATACGGTATTTGCAAGTGATGGAACACATTTGAGTAAGTGTCTCAAGAGGGATTAGTCAATTTATTTCATGTCAATCACTGGTAATCCATTGTAAGGAATAGCAGATGACACATGCATAGCTCTGTGGGATTTACAATGAGAGATGTTTTTGTTACAGAAGAGCGGGTTTGAGCCAGTCAGTAGAGCTCTGAAGCCAAACTTCTTCAAAGTTCAGGGTGTTTGCATCCAGAGTTTTCATCTGGGTCGATCTATCTCCTATATGGCCCTATCATTGTGATGTCTCAATTCCTCCCATATACTTATGAATTTATTCTCATACCCTCCGTTAAGAAAGGGATGCTTATTATTCTGCATAATACAGATGGTGCATGGAGGCACAGAGAGCCTGTGATGATACAAGGGGACTTTGGCAGGAACAGGAACTGAACTTAGGTCTCTGGAGGCCCAGGTCAGTGTTTCAACCATCTTTTCTTCTCTCTCTAGTAATAGTTTAGAGTTGGAGAGAATGATTTAAAGACTAAACATAAGCTAGAAAATAAGAGTTAAAAATGCCCTTTAAAATTCAAATAAAATCTGAGTCTTAGAATAGCTATCACTATCCCTTTAATCTGATTGACAAGGAATTGTCAGGAACTTTGTTTTCTCTGCAGAGTTTAATTAAGCTCACTGTTGCCTTGTGTGTTTGGAAAGTTTCAGAAGAGTATTTACAAGCTTTCTCAGCATTATTTATCACCTGTCTCCCCTCTATAAAATGACAAGCTGTGATGTTCCTCTTGTAAAATGTGCAATGTGTACTCTGGAAACTTTCCTTTATTTTATGCTTTAATAATCCTATATTAATAGATGCCATTTCAAAACCTTCTTCTGAATGAGACAGGAATGTATCTTTTTCACTTAATAGATCAGTGAAGGAATCACTTTGTTTGACATGTTGTTTCATTCGCTTTGAGTTTCTTGAAAGGTGGGCTGTGTATTTTCAATGGCACTTCTCTTCGACAAGCAGAACTGAATGTTTGTTATCACAGCAGTGGATTCCATTAATTCCGTCTGTAAATTATTCTTAGTTACAATTTGGTAAAGACAAACGGTGAGATGGGAGTGAACTGTACTGTTAGCAGTGTCAGACTTCAGAGCAGGGGAGATATGGAAAGTAAATATTAAAATATGTGCTTTAGTTTCTGCATGCAAGATCATAAAATGCTTACATAATCGGCCGCTGCAGTATGAAAGAACTAGTGGTACTGATACACTCTCTTGTCTAGCTCTGGTGCTCATTTGGTGGCATGGTTTTTTTTTAATTATTAACACTTCCACATGAAGTTAATGGAAAGCACTTTCCTGGCAGTGGGCAGATTTAGATGCCATTTGAAAACCACTTTGAGGGTGGGCAATGCCAACAGCCAGAATTATCAAGGTGCAGAACTGCCTCAGCCATACGTCCCGCATCCCAGATATGCCCCTGACTACCTCCAGAGCACTCCTTCCCGGAACACTTCCTGTGCCGGAGATCATTCACAGGGAAGCTTCAGTCTTCTGTGGCCCCTTTGCAAGAACCTAGCTGGTTTAAAGGGGCTACAAGGTAACTGTTCAGCTGGACCAAAAGCATGAACAAGGGTTAAAAGCTCCTGGTTCTATGACCTTCCTGTTACATCATCTCCCACAACCATCTGTCCTCTAGAGATCTCCTACTTCCAGGGTTCAGGTTCTGAAGAGGTATTTGACTTCTTATTTATGTATTTTTTATAAGAATCTATTCTCTTTCTTTGTACAAATGCAGAATTTCCACTTCTTCTCTCCTGTCTGTTGCTTGCAAGATACTTCTTGGCTCTGGTGCAAAAATATCTTTGATTTGCCTGCTCTTTGCTACTTTTATTTTATTAGAGGTAATAATGTAGAATAAATTGTCTTTGGTTTTGTTAACTGGTATGCTGCTATTTGTTCTGGGAGAGTCTATGAATCTTTGATGTAATCTCATCTGTGAATTTACATTGTTTTAGTGTCATCTCATTTTTGCCTTCACCATTGACATAGCAAATTTCATAGATTTTTACTTATGTTTGATCTCTTACTAAAACTGGGTGTTGTTTATTATTAACAGCACAGAGCTTGTAGCTTTGGAAATGCCAGCTGACATGTTTTCTGATGTTGTTAGTCATCATTATAATTGTCAAATACATTCTGATCTAATTGTAGAATCTTTATTATTGATGCTGCCACGGGGCAATTAGAACACAGAATGTGTAAGTTAATGGTGAACCTGTCAACAACAGTCACTTACCCTTTTAATGTATGGAACTGTCCCTGTGGCAGGCAAGGGTTCCCCTGACAATAAGGAGCAGTTATCAAGCTCAAGAGATGTGTTATCAAGGGCCTAGGAGAGCCAGTGATGAGGCACAGAACCCCTGTAAGGACAGCCATGTCCTTGGTAGATATATCGGTAATGCCAATTTTGAAACCCAAACTTCTTGCTACTTCAAAGGATTGTACTGGACATAGGGTGCACATCTCCACTTCTCAACCCCTCCCAAGAGCGAGCATTAGAAATGCAGCAAGTGCGGACTCATGGAGCTTCTTATCCTGCATGTGAGAGGAGCCCATGAGTGGGAAGAGAGATGGCCTAATGATAATAATTTTAAGCTGAATCCTAAATTGGAGAGCTACTGAAGATATGTTGTGTGGCTCTTTGTAAATCAATGTGAGCAGCAGCATTCTGCACATGCTTAATATGGAGAGCTTGGGTTTGGGTAAGCCATAAAGAGACATTTGCAATAGTCCAAGGAAGACAAGACAGACATGGATGAGGCTTTCAGCTGAGCTGTAGCTGAGTCATTAAGCATAGCATAAATGGTATTTCTGAACCTATTGGGTCCAAAATCATCTAAGCAGGGTATGTAATCCTTAAATGCTGCATTTTCAAATGGGTTGAGATTGGCCACTAAGGAGGTCTGGTCTCATTTACATGCAGCTTGCAGCAGATTTTACAGGGACACAAACAAACTCCCAACATTAGTTGTGAAAATGATAAAGAGTAAAATAAACAGAGTAAAATAAATCTGATTGAAAATTGTCTCACAGAACAGTTTTCTGTTGGAAAATGTTGATTTAACAAAATTAAAACATTTGGTGGAAAGGTGTCAATTTTGTCTAAATGTTTTGATTTCCCATGAAAATTTTTATTTCTATTTTATGGTAGAACAGAATAGAGTGCCAAAATGATATAGTCAAAACTAAATTTTAATTTTATTGGAAAAAATGTTTCAATAATATTGAAACAATAACATATTTTCAGAAAAAAGAAAAGGAGTACTTGTGGCACCTTAGAGACTAACCAATTTATTTGAGCATAAGCTTTTGTGAGTGCCACAAGGTGCCACAAGTACTCCTTTTCTTTTTGCGAATACAGACTAACACGGCTGCTACTCTGAAACCTGTCATATTTTCAGAATATTTTGTTTTTTGACAAATTCCAAGATTTTGATTTCTTGTTGATTCAGAGTGAAACCTAATTTCAAAATCTTGGAATTTCCTACAGGATGGAAATTCTGAATTTTAAGCAGCTCTAGAGTAAACTCTGATTTAATTAAAAATATTTCCACATGGCTACATTTTATAATGAATTCATAGGACTGAAAGGAGACCTGATGTGTAATATTAGCTATATAGCTTTCCAGTACAACAGATCTTTAGATTAGATCTTAGTTATGGGTGAGATACCAGTGAGAAGGCTTTGTCTGGGGTTTCCTTTTAAAAGTTTACAGGCTTCTGGCAGTATGCTCAAGATATAATATATTCTCAAATTGAAGCGTTAACTGTAGACACCATTTTTCAGTCCTGAAGATGATCTGATACACTTCTAACAAAAGTGAACAATTTTGCCAATATCTCCAACAAAACTATTGAACTAATAGGTCACTGGTCCAAATATTCTTGGTCTACAAACATTCTCTTACCGATGTGTATGAACAGAAAAAAATCTCTTTTAATCACAATAAAATTTGTTTTCATTAAAGACTCTGCCTTGCCCAAAGTATGAAGTAGATTCTCTCAGCCAGACTGAAAATATTTCAATCCTTTTTCATACTCCACTTTATCAATTTGTTGAAAAAGCAAACTCTCAGCTATTGTCTTCGGCAACTTGGGCCATTTCATATTTTACTTAACAGCCATCTCTAGCAACTGTTCCTTCTGCCCTATATTTCTTGCCTCATTCCTGTTGTAATATCCTACAGGTTATTCAATCACTTTATATTTATAATTAATCTTCAAAATGTGACATTTGTAGTCTTTGACACTTTGAGGAACTGACTTAAGCTCACAGTTCACTCATCCCTCTTCACTTTCACAGCATGCAATGCTATTGAAACTTCAGCACAATATAAAATGTGTGCTGAATCTACACTCTGTTGTGTGAGCAAGAATGGATGGAATATTTACAGATGGAGTTTTACAGATCCTTAATGGATCTTTATTGCTTTTGGATGCTTAATTACATTTTTCATATTTGGACTTGGGTGGTGAGGAGAGGGAATGGCAGGAGGGAAATCTTATATTGGCATGGTTGAGTCATAAAGATTCCACTGATATTCAGCTGAGGAACTATTTGACATACTAGTGCAATTTTTAAAATGTATGTTGTTTCCAAAAGTGACTTTTTAATCTAAAAGTCACAATGACAACTTCCTAGAGATATGTGTACCTTGTATATATTTACATAATTTTAAAAATTAAAAATGCATACCATTGATAGTTTCACTGATACATTCTTAATAAAAAGATAACATTTCTGATGTTTGATATTTGAAAAAATACAAAAAACTTGCACCAGATAAGCTTTCTGCTCTCTGTACAGTTACAGGGAAGAGGGCAATTCCAACCATTTGTCAAAAATGGAAATATTGAGGATTTAAATTATTCACAGTGTTAGGTAGGTGGGTAAGCAGTATTATTTCAGTTCTGCAGCTGGAGAAAAGTGGGAATAGATTAAAAGCTTGAACCAATGCATATTGAAGTCAGTGGAGTCTAGAAACTATGTGGTTCAATTGACTAGGGTATATGATTAAGGAGAAAGATCTGGGTTCTAATTCTGGTTCTAACATTGATTTGGGAATGCCACTAAGGGTGTGTCTACACTAAGGGTGTAACTTCCAGCTCAAGTAGACAAACATGCATTAGTTCTGGTCAAGCCAGTGCACTAAAAACACAACAGTAGCGATGGTGGCATGAACAGTGGGAGGGGTTAGCCTCCTCGAGTACAATCCTATATGAGACCTAGGCCATTAGCTGCTCTTGGCTTTCATGCTGCTGTGGCTAAACTTCTATTTTTAGCTCACTAGCTTGATAAGAACTAGCACTGGTATCTCTACTCAAACTGGAGATTACACATTCCAGCTCTAGTGTAGGCACACTCTCAATCACTCTGCGTATCAGTTCTTCCTCTCGTAATATAGAAGTAATGATATTTACCTATTAAATAAGAAAAGCTAGTACATTTCTCATATTTTCCAAATACTGATAAAAAATTGTGTCAAAGTTTTAAATTTCAACAAAAAAATTGTTCATGAAAATTTCATCCGTTTTTGACCAGTTATTGTGCTGCTCAAAATCATATGAACTTTGAAATGTTGATCAAAATAAATTGTCAAAAAGGACACTATTTTTTGTTTACAAAAACTTACGAAAATTTTCCAATTTTTCAACCAGCTGTATACATAAAGTTTGGAAAATGATGCTTTAGGCTTTGGTTCAGGAAAGCACTTGAACTTAAGGAGGGGCATGTGCTTCAGTGTTTGCCTGAATTGGAAGCTATATGCAAAGTATTCATATGTCCAGAAAGCTACAGAAGTATGAATAGAACTTGGGACCCCCGGACCTCAAGTTTTGTACTTAATTCAGGACACATATGCCTTTCTTTCAAAATTCACAAGAATTCCCATAGAAGAATCACAGAATTGTAGCACTGGAAGGGGTCTTAAGAGGTCATCTAGTCTGTCCCCGGCACTCACAGAGGGACCATGGTTCATTCTCAATAATTTTGAGTTTCACAAAATTCTGAAACTTCAGAGGAGGAACTTGCAAAATATTTTAGATTAATTCCTATACAAAAATTGTTGCCAGGTGTGCTAGTAAAGACAAGTTAGATTGGATTGCTCTTATACATTAGCTTGCATAGCTGAAGATGCTATTAATGGTCATGAAATTATCCAGTGCTTTTAAAGACTCAATCATGATATCTGTCTAAATGACTTTATGTGATAGTGAATTCCACAGCTTGATTATAATCTGCATAGGCAATATTTCTATTCTCAGTTTCTACTGGTGTTTTGCATCATTTACATCCTGCCTCCTGGATGATATTTATCTTTCTTTAAATCAGCTCACTCTTTTAATCCTTTTTCTACCCCATCAACTTGCTGCTGCTTACATCATCTCCTTAATGGGTTTCTTTACTTAGCTCTATATTGTGCTTATCTTTTTACTTGACTAAATAGCCTAGTAGTGCCTCACTGTTTTTAACCCTAATGGTGTATTGATAATTGTAGCTCACGAAAGCTTATGCTCAAATAAATTTGTTAATCTCTAAGGTGCCACAAGTCCTCCTTTTCTTTTTGCGAATACAGACTAACAGGGCTGCTATTCTGAAATCTAACAATTGAGGTATTGTTGGATATTTTCTTTCTGTCAGTACTTCTCATCCCATTTGCTGCTGCTTGAGAGAGCAGTTCTTTGAGCAATCCATTTTACTAACCTTATTTAAAGTTCTGTTTTTAACATTGTCGTTTTTTTCTTCTTATAAAACATAATGGTTCTTCATCCCTTTGCTGATGTCAAACTGCCTATCATTGTTTCTTAGCTGCCTATCATTGTTGGGGTTTTTTGATTTACATAATGCCAAAAGTGTATAAGATGGATACAGATAAAAATGAAGATGCAGTCCCTGACTTGAAAAGCTTAAATGATAAAGGAATGACATTCTTCTGCTTTCCTTCTATGTTCTTACTCTTTAAATCAACCCAGCATTTTCTGTTGCTTATTGCATTTAGTGCTGAGGCCTCTCATGATGGAATGGATTATTCTGTGTTTGTCTACAACGATGAACAGTTCATTCTTCTTCATCAACCCGGATACTGTTTTGTTCATCTAATGGAAAAACCCCACAGCATTCATTTTCTGTAGAATTTTCTACTGAGTTGCTATGCTCTGTCAAGGTCTTCTATGCAGCTAGTCAAGACTTTTTGTAAAGATTCTAATACCTTATGTTTTCTTTAATTACCTTTTCCAGAGACTGCCCAAGTCAATCTGTCACCCTAATCAAAACTTCAGTGTGCTACCCTGCTCGTATCTCCTTAGAAGTTCACAGCAAAGACCAACTCCCAATTTTCTCCCTGCAACCCTCCCCCGGCCTCTTCTATCCTCTGGGGACAAGGACCTACTCCTGATCTGTCCTCTGTAACCCTCCCTCTGTCTCCTCCACACCTGCTGCACCAGGCCTAGAGACCCACTCCTTATCCACTCCTGCAACCCTCCCACAGCCCTCCTCCACACCAGGGGCCAGGGACCCCAGCCCTTCCCCTGGAACCTCTCAGCTCAACCACAATGGCATTTGGGCATCCCACACCGTCTCCTGCTACCTCCATCCCCAGCCACCCCTAGCCCACACCCCCAACCTGACCCTGTGCCCTTCATATCACCAGCTCACTGCAGCCTGCACCCCCAGCCTGTCCCCCCATCACTTTTGTGGATGAGCTTCTTGCTGTAGGACTTATAGCACAGGGCAGCAGCAGCTGGGGCAGGGACTGAGAGCTGCTTGTACAGCAGGGCCCACTGGGGCCTGGTGCAGAGTGGCAGGTGTGAGCTGGGTGTTGACGTGGAGCCAGGCAGGTTGCTCTGCTTACGGCCGAAGCCCCAGTAACACTCGTGGTGCCTCCAGGAACAGCCCAAAGCCAGTCAGTCTATAAATACTTACACAGGGAGAAAATATCCGATAACAGAGAAGAAGAAAAATTCAAATTGGAAATAAGATGCAAATGTTTAGTAGTTAAAGGTCAAATTTTTTTTATAGTCAAGGGCTATCCATTGGGATAGATTGCCAAGAGATATGACAAATTCTTCATCACAAGAAATGCAAATCAGATGTCTTTCTAAAAGAGCTGCTGAAGCTCAGTCAGAAGTAAATTGAGTTTAATGCAAAAATTATTGGATGAAATTCAATGGCCTCCATTTATGCAGGAGGTCAGACAAGAGTATTATAATAATCCTTTCTGCCCTAAAATTAAATGAATGCAAACAATTCCAAGTGACTTGTGACAAATTCCAACTGACCAACACAGCTTGAATTTCCAATCCTGAATGTTCAGTACTAATGGTTCAATGGTTCAGGATCAATCCGTTGAAGCTGGGGAACCCTCACCCTCAATTCTCTAGAATTTTCAGCTTAGGTTGGAAGAGACCTGTGATAGGCTATCCCCCTCCCTCATATTGCAACTCTCCCCAAGCTTTCTTGACTAGCTGTTGTTCAGTGCTAATCTTGACAACCTCCAGAGAAGGTGATTCTTTCGCCATGTGTCCCATTGTTCTTTTAATTAATTTTTCCAGCGCAATGGAAAGCAATACAATAGGTAAGTTGTACTAAATTATTGCTAAACTGGTAAAAGTATTGAAAGTATTTTGTGTCTTCATTCATCTACCCATTAAATACACAAAAACAATGAATATAAAATGAACTCGTTTGTTTCTTTTCTTCGTATTCAGTGTGTAAATCTATGGACTGTTAAAAACAATAAAAATTCATTTAACATTAAATATTTTACCCCAAAACACTCATTTGACTGTATCCATTATTTCATCTTTTGTTTTAGGTAGAGACATTTGAATTTCTCACTCTGTAATTGATACCATTTCACAGCAATTAATCTGAGAATAATTTACATTTTTAATATTTCACAAGCCTTTTCTTATTGAAATAACTGAGGAAACAATGTTTTGGACATGGGAGAAAAAGCAAGAATACTTTCTCAGTGATCTGGGTCTAATTATCTATAGTCAGAAATGTTCCTGTTCAGTTTACTAAAATTGTTTATACTGTTATTTCTTATGGTTCCCAGTTTAGCGAGATGACTGTACTTGTGCCAAGACTACCATTTCCATACTTGAAATAATTTTTTCCTCTAGCTGCCTTTGATTGCTCTCATGTTTTAGAAACACAATACATCATATGGAACATGGAGAAAAAGAACATTGGGAATTAAAAATCATAGTATAAATCATAAAGTATAAATCCAAAAGTTTTCGCTCTTTTTTTGGTTGATATTGGTAGATTCACTTTGAGTTTGTGTCCTTTGAAAAAGAAACAAATATAGATCTAAATTAAAATGTTTTCTGAACATTTTGTTCTTTTCCTTTTGTAAAGCAAAGAAAGATTCACTTTGAGGGGCACATTTTAAGGGGTTCAGCAGGCGATCCATGTTTACGGGTACTGGAAGAAAAGGTGGTGGCAGAACATGAGGCAGAAAGACCTTGGATGGATGATGTGATATCCTCAGTGGATCAAAAGGACTATTCATCAACAAAGGACTACCAGAACATAATAGAGAATGGGCTACCACGGTTGCAAACCGCCAGTAATAGAGATGCCGCATAACAAGAATTTTTATGATGTGGTTGGGCATTGTAAAATCCCCTATGAATTTTAGTGACTTATCTTCCTACAAAACTGATCAGCTTTGAATACCATAAAAGCTCAATCCTCCTTAAATAAACAAAGAAAAGAGAACCAAAGAAAAGACCTTAGAGAGGAGAACCAAACTAGCAAAGCTGTCAATACATGTATTTAATAAAAAGAACAAACACATATTTACTAGATTATATATTTCAGATACATGAATTGATGCACAAAAGTAAGTAAACTTAAGCACATGTGTAAATTTTTGCAGGATCACAGCCTTAGATTGTAATACATTCAAAGCAGGGACCATGTCCTTCTATTTATCCTGCTAAGTGCAGTGTTATAATTATTATTTAATATTTATGTTGTGGTAGCATTTGGAAGCCAATCAAATGGGGACCCCATTGTGCTAGGAGCTGTACAAAACACATAGAAAAGGACAGTCCCTGCTCCAGAGAGTTTACAGCCTAAAAGACTGTAGAGATATGTTTATGAAATATTGTGATTTGGATGCTCCTTCAGGGACTGTGTTGTGAGTGTGGGAATTTGGAGATGTGCCCTGGAGGCGGGGATTGGGAACACTGTATGGCTGTGTGCAGCAGTTCGCCAGAGATGCTCTACATTTTGTTGTATTCCTTTTTCATTCACTGTTTTTTTGTTAAATGAACCCCAAGATCATTACAAAGACTATTGTATGGCCCACTTTGAATTGCTGTAAAATAATGCATAATTCAAACATAAAAAATTAAGCTTGCTAAAAGATTAAAAAACCCCAAACCCACAAAATGTTAATTACAACCCTCCTCCCCAGAAGATAAAGAATAAAGCCATAGATCTATTTTCTTCCCCAGCTTACATGTACACACCATTCTTTCTAAGAGCAAATAAAACTGCGTATTCAGCCCTGCTAAATGAGATTCCCTCCTGAAAACTGCACCAAAATTTGCCTAAAAGTAAATAAATGAAAGTCAGAAATAATGAACTCAGCAAAGTTAAGTCTCCTTTACACAGTAGGTGATGGCTGATTATTTTAAATATCGGTGAAAGCATGAGTCTGGTGCATAGTAATGAGAGATGTTGCATCCCAGAATCTTGTTCATCTAGATGCTCAGTTGTCCCCCATCACCATACGATCTAAATGTCTCTCGATAATATTCATGCACAATATTTGTCCTTCTGAAGAGGAAGACATCCAAGTAATAGTTTAAAGTAACTGAATTTTATTTTCAGGATATTGTCTTAGCCCTTGCTCTCTCCCATCAGCAAAGCATGTGCTTATTTCCAGAACTGGTGTCTTAAACACATGCTTAACTCTAAATACATTTATAGTTTCAAGTGCTTTGCTGGATCAGAGCTTCGGAGCTTGCTCTTGTTCATATTGAAATCAACAGGAGCAAGATCAGGCCCTTAATCAACTATAATTCAACTATTTTTGGCCAGCTTTAAGTTATCTCTAATTACAATCTTCCACAAACGATTAAAGGTCACAGCATTTTACTCAGGCAGCAAACATTTCTGTGTGTCAGAAATTCTGCACAACTGATGACTATAGTTCTAAGCACCTAAGGCGTAGCTCTGTTAGTAATGTAGCTGCTTATCCTATATTATGAAGAGTGGTGTAATTGAATGATGGTGTTTTTAAAGAAGTTCACAGCAGTAAAGAACAGAGTAAGGGACAAATTCTGTTGTGGTGCAACCCAAATGACCTCAATGGAGTTGTACTGATGCACCAGAGAGGAGAATTTCGTGCTATGTGACCACACAATCTATTACTGAGAGAAAGGTTGTAAAGGGAAGGGATGTTAGTGGTAAGAACAGACTTTTCTAAATAACAGGCACTTTGAAATCTAGGATCAGATTCTTCTTTTAGGGTAGAAAACCTGTTGGCGGGGGGAAAGGAGGGGCAGGAAATTATACATTTCAGCTCACTGAGTTTTCTCCTAATTTTTTTGAAGGGGGTTCATCCCTTAAATGGGTGAATCTCTCAAGATCCAGGCAGTTCTCAGAACTGCAGGAGAGTCTGTGTCTTGGGAGATCTGCCTGTGGGTCCCCACACTGACATCCTAGCATAGTTGCTTTAGGAGTTGTGCTGTGATGAGATCTCCAGCACCTCAGGATGTGAGGTTAATGCAGCACAGCAGATCACTATATAAGCTAATTCAGGCCAGGGCATCATTATTTGACAAGTAGGAATCTCAGAGGGATCAGAGGATGATGTTGCAGAAAGTGGCCTGCCTCAGCCCACCCCATCCCAACCCAGAGCTTTGACACTGCAGCATACCCATGGAAAGTCTTCAGTGGAATTGGGGACATGGGAAGCTGTTCTTCTCCCACAACCTTCTGGCTCCCCTGCAACGTGTGAGCAAAAGAAAGAATGAATATGACCTTTGGGGATTGGTTCAAATTAGATTGCATTTTCTGTGTGTGGCTGCAAGGGCGAAACCCCAGGACAAAACAGTTGGACTCTGCCAAGCAAAAGCTCCTATTAAAATTTAAGTGCGTTTCCCTTTCTGTGGTGAATTCTGTTTTGCAGCTAAAAATTTGGGGTCTGACACTGCAGTTCATGCTCAGATTGAGCTACCATTGACTTCCTAATACTAGGAATTTAATGGCAAGATTATACCCTGAAGCATGAGAGTTCATACAAATCTGTAAATTTTTATCATAGCTGATGTCACTGTGTGTATCCTTATTATTAATACATTTACTCCTTTTTCAATCCCACTAAACTCATGGCCCCAATTGTTGTGGCAGTGATTTCCACAGTCTAAATGCTGTGATTTAAAAAGTCCCACTTATATCCATTTTAAATTTGTTGCCTTGTTAGTGGTTGTCCCCTTGCTCTTGTAACAAGGTGCACATGAATGATATTCTTTATAGTATTCATTGTGGTATTACACTCTTATGTCACTGTTTGTATGTCTACACTCTAAATACTCTTAGCTCTTTCTGTCACTCCTCATATGGAAGTCTTTCCATGCCTGTACTCATTTGTATGTTCTTCTCTGGACCTTGCCAAATACACAATTTCTATTACTGTGTTTGTGTGTGTAATTGGTACAGAAATGGGGTCCTATCTTCCAGCAAATATGGTTTGATGTCCTCGCCTCTTATAACGATAATATAAAAAATGGTACCAATCTCCTGTTTTCTAATGGGACTTTCCTAACCTCTGCAGTTCAAGATAATGTTCCACAAGGCATATATAGCCCGGTTGAAGATCAACCTGTATGGAAACCACACTGGTTCGCTCTCATTTTTGGATTGAGACAGGTTTTCAGTAGGTTCAGTAGTATGATCGTAAATACCTTCCAGTGTTGTTCACCTATAATTTGAGGGAGTCCTCTGTAAAGGGAGAATTCTCAGAAGGCTCCATTAAGACCCTTTTATGCTGCCAGATTGTCAGTGTGCATAACTTTCTAGTGTGTTTGGGTTTTGAAAATCAGTCTGTCAGGATCCTTTTATGGAATAAAGTAAATACAGTTCCAGCAAGAGGAACTTAATACAACGGTATTTGCCTCCTCATGTAATTATGATGATGAGAAAAGCCTTCTTTTTTCAATGTGAAGAAAAATAGACACTCCAATTCCTTGCCCTTCCTCTTGCAGGCACATTCACCCATCATATACAGGGTTTATTCCACTGCAAGCGGAAATAGTTATCCCTTGCACTGCCTCCCACCTGCCTGTGAACATGAAAATGCTGCCAGAACCACCTCTGTCCACTGCCACTTTTATAGGTCTGTGAGGCTTGATAGCCTCTAGTGAGCCTCTAGTGACATCCCTACATGGACTGAGAAGCTACAGGGTTGGAGCTGAAATGCAGCTCTCCGGGGAGGAGTAGAAAAGGTCAGCTGAACAATTTCTTCTCTGCTCTAGGAACCAATAATAGACAAGTAGAAGGTAGAAACTTCCAACATCATCTCAGGTAAGTCATCCAGTATTTTGAAAGAGCCTTGGTCTGTTACAGCTGAAATCACTGAGCCCTGGTCTACACTATGAGGTTAGGTCGAATTTAGCCATGTTAGGTTGATTTTATAAGCAATGCGGCTACACAACCAACCCCATACCGTCAACCTAAAGGGCTCTTAAAATCGACTGCTGTACTCCTCCCCAATGAGGGGAGTAGCGCTAAAATCGACCTTCTGGGGTCAAATTTGGGGTAGTGCAGATGCAGTGTTATGCAATTCAACGGTATTAGCCTCTGGGTGCTATCCCAGAGTGCTCCATTGTTTCTGCTCTGGACAGCACTTTCAACTCTGATGCATTAGCCCCAGGAACTTTTGAATTTCATTTCCTGTTTGGTCAGCATGGCCAGCTCAGCAGCACAGGTGACCATGCAGTCCCCCCAGAATCGCAAACGAGCTCCTGCATGGAGCGAACGGGAGACACTAAATCTGATTGCTGTATGGGGAGAAAAATCTATGCAGGTAGAACTCCAATCAAAAAGAAGAACTGCTAATATATATGCCAAAATCGCACAGGGCATGGTGGAGAGAGGCTACACCAGGGACACACAGCAGTGCCGCGTGAAAGTTAAGGAGCTCAGGCAAGCCTACTACAAGACAAAGGAGGCAAACGGTCACTCTAGGTCAGAGCCCCATACATGCTGCTTCTATGATCAGCTGCATGCCATTTTGGGGGGGGGTACCCTACCAGTACCCCACCACTGTCCATGGACACCTGCAAGAGGGGAGTCTCATGCAGCACGGAGGAGGATTTTGTGGATGAGGAAGAGGAGGAGGAGAATGCGCAGCAGGCAAGAAGAGAATCCGTTCTTCCCAGCAGCCAGGACCTTTTCGTCACCCTGAAGCCAATACCCGCCCAAAGTGGGTTCCCGGACCCTGAAGGTGGAGAAGCACCTCTGGTGAGTGCACATTTGTAACTATACTACGTGGGTTAAAAGTAATTGTGTTTAATGCTTGATTTGCCCTGAAGAATTGGGATGCATTTGCGGCCAGTACAGCTACTGGAAAAGTCTGTTAACATGTCTGGGGATGGAGTGGGAATCCTCCAGGGACATCTCCATGAAGCTCTTCTGGAGATACTCTGAAAGCCTTTGCAGAAGGTTTATGGGGAGGGCTGCCTTATTTCATCCTCCACAGTAGGACACTTTACCATGCCAAGCCAGTAGCAAGTAGTCTGGAACCATTGCAGCACAAAGCATGGCAGCAAATGGTCCTGGGTTTTGGTCGCATTCATGCAACATTCGGTCTTTATCTTTCTGTGTCAGCCTCAGGAGAGTGATTGATTCATGGTCTCCTGGTTGAAACAGGGGAATTTTTGTAAGGGAACAGTAAAAGGACCCTGTTCATGCTGGGCTGTTTGCGCTTGGCTAAAAGGGATCATTCCGGAGAATAGCCACGCGGTGTGGGGAGGGGTGTGCTGCACATCCAACCCAAAACTGCAGCCCTTCCTTTTAAATGGAAAACCCAACTGGCATTGCTTGCTATAAGAGAGGAGGGTGCTGCAGTTTGAAACCATGCAACTTCGTACCTAAAGCACATGTGCTGTCTGCTGTGAATTGCTTGATTCACTGTGAAAGAGTCTCCCTTTTGTTCTCAGAAATATATCTTCTTAAATTTTACTCTCCATTTTAATCCCCCCTGCAGGTGCAAATGTTTCTATGCTCCCCGTATCAATTCCATCCATGAGGTATCACAGATTAGAAGGCGAAAAAAACGCACTCGTGATTACATGTTTTCTGACCTCATGCAGTCCTCCTGCACTGATAGGGCACAGCTGAATGCATGGAGGCATTTGGTGGCAGAGGCCAGGAAGCATTCAGTGAGCATGATCAGAACATGCAGGAGGCAATGCTGAGGCTAATGTGGGAGCAAACAGACATGATCAGGCATCTGGTGGAGCTGCAGGAAAGGCAACAAGAGCACAGACGACCACTGCATCCATTGTATAAACACCTGCTCTCCTCGCCAAGTTCTATATCCTCCTCACCCAGATGCCCAAGAATGCAGGGAGAAGCTTCAGGCACCCAGACACTCCACTCCAGAGGATGGCCCAAGCAACAGAAGGCGGTCATTCAGACAGCTTTGATTTGTAGTGTGGCTACAATAAGCAATGTGGCCTGGTCTTTCCCTCCTCCCCCACCCCACCAGGCTACCTTAGTGATCTCTCTTTTTTTAAATAAATAAAGAATGCATGGATTCAAAACAATAGGGAGTTTATTTCTTTGCCAGCTGTGGTTGAAGATGAGAGAGGGGATTGGCTTACAGGGAAGTAAATTCAACAAAGGGGGCGGTTTTGCATCAAGGAGAAACACACCCAACTGTCACACCATTGCCTGGCTAGTCATGAAACTGTTTTTCAAAGCCTCTCTGATGCACAGCGTGCCGAGCTGTGCTCTTCTAATCGCCCTGGTGTCTGGCTGTTCAAAACTGGCTGCCAGGCAATTTGCCTCAACCTCCCACCCTGCCATAAACATCTCCCCCTTACTCTCACAGATATTATGGAGCACATAGCAAGCAGCAATAACAATGGGAATATTGGTTGTGCTGAGGTCTAACCAAGTCAGCAAACAGCACCAGCGAGCTTTTAAACATCCAAAGGCACATTCTACCACCATTCTGCGCTTGTTCAGCCTGTAGTTGAACAGCTCCTGACTACTGTCCTGGCTGCCTGTGTATGGCTTCATGAGCATAGGAGCAAGGGGTAGGCTGGGTCCCCAAAGATAACTATTGGAATTTCAACATCCCCAACGGGAATTTTCTGGTCTGGGAAGTAAGTCCCTTCTTGCAGCTGTTCAAACAGCCCAGAGTTTGTAAAGATGTGAGTGTCATGCACCTTTCCCGGCCATCCCACATTAATGTCGGTGAAACATCCCTTGTGATCCACCAGCGCTTGCAGCACCATTGAGAAGTACCCCTTGCAGTTTATGTACTGGTTGGCAAGGTGGTCCGGTGCCAAGATAGGGATATGAGTTCCGTCTATCGCCCCACCACAGTTAGGGAACCCCATTTCAGCAAAGCCATCCACTATGACCTGCACATTTCCCAGAGTCACTACCCTTGCTAGCTGAAGGTCACTGATTGCCTTGGCTACTTGGATCACAGCAGCCCCCACGGTAGATTTGCCCACTCCGAGTTGATTCCTGACTGACAGGTAGCAGTCAGGCATTGCAAGCTTCCACAGGGCTATTGCCACTCACTTCTCAACTGTCAGGGCAGGTCTCATCTTGGTATTCCTGTGCTTCAGGGCAGGGGAAGGCAATTCACAAAGTTCCATGAAAGTGGCCGTATGCATGCGAAAGTTTCTCGGCCACTGGGAATCATTCCATATCTGCAACACTATGTGGTCCCACCAGTCTGTGCTTGTTTGCCGGGCCCAGAATCAGCATTCCACTGTATTAACCTGCCCCACTGCTGCCATGATGTCTCAATTGCCACATCCCGTGCTTTCAGGAATGTCTGTGTCCGTGTCCTCTTTACAATCGTCCTCGTGTTGGCATCTCCTAGCCAGGTTCTGCACATACTGCAGGATAATGTGCGAGGTGTTTACAATGCTCACAACAGCAGCGCTCAGCTGAGCGGGCTCCATGCTTGCCGTGCTATGGCATCTGCACGGTAACCCATGAAAAAAGGTGTGAAATGATTGTTTGCCATTGCTTTCAAGGAGGGAGGGAGGGAGGGGAGACTGATGACATGTACCCAAAACCACCCGCAACAATGTTTTTACCCCATCAGGCATTGGGCGCTTAACCCAGAATTCCAATGGGCAGCAGAAACTGTGGGATAGCTACCTACAGTGCACCACTCCATGAGTTGATGCTAGCCACCGTATTGAGGATGCACTCCGCCGACCTACTGCGCTTAGTGGAGACATACGCAATCAACTGTATAAAATCGCTTTCTAAAGATCGACTTTTATAAAATTGACCTAATTTTGTAGTGTAGACATACCCTGGAGTCCTAGTAGATGACTGAATACTTAAACCAATAAACTGTAGCAGCATTACGTATAAAAAGAGTAAAAACATTTTTTGGGATTGGGTTTGTGTGCCTAAAACTACTGCTGATGTGAAGTACCCCTAGAGCACACTTGCAATTTTTCCTGTAATTTTGATGTAGAATTGGCAGACTCCAACCCTGGTATTATAGAGGCGTTTCTCACAGCAGTGGATCAGAATTCAAATGTTGATGATTCTGACAAAGTACAGTATGCCATGCTTCAGGAAAAGTTATTAATTTTTTGTACATCCCTTAAAATTAGTAAATCTTCCTCTCAATCAATAAGCAATCAAAGATGAAAAGACACAGTAAATTCTCCCACTAAAACATAAGTAACTTAATGAATCAAAAGTTCATGATTGGTGGCCACACCACCCAAAGGCTCTAACATTTCATTAGTTTGTAGCAATTATAATAGCTATAAAAGATTTTTTTTCTATTACAGAATGAGTATAGCAAAGATATAAAATGTGTATTCAAACCACCAGAAAATAACTCAGGTCAGGAACTGGAGCTTGAACTACTCACTCACTGACTGTATCATGCATCAATGTACATCACAGTAAATATTTTTGTTTTTCTTTTCCTAGCACAGAAATTAAAATAGTAATAATAATAAAGGTTTGGTGTATACATTGTGGAGAGATGTGCCACACTATTAGAATGAACTCTTAGCAACATGTCTGAAATTCTGTGAAAGAACATAAGCATGTCCCAAGGAAAAAATGTAACTTTCAGTGATTTTACCATTTTTATATGTAATGCTGCCACTATATATTTTTATAAGTATTTAGCCAACTACTAGGACTAAGTGACCTGTATGTAAAAGAGAGAATATCTTTCAAAATACTGGATGATTCAGATGAGATGATGTTGGATGAGTCTGACTTCAATTTGTGGTCTCAGAATTTATGTAAACTCTTATGCACAGGGCTTTCCTATTCTCCCCTGTGATGATATAGTAATTTATTTCACACAAATGTAAACTCAGAGAGCAAAACTGAGATCCAGATCTGAAGTTTGAACCCCACCAAAGTGTGGAGATTTTAGATCAGGGGATTTTGGGAGGAGATGTTTAGGGTTGGGTTTCTCTCTAATTTCATGATGGAATGGAATATTTTCCAATTTCAAAATCAATAAAATTTCAAGATGGTAAAAAATGACACGAGAATTTTCTATGGAAAGCTATTTTAAAATCAAACGTAAGTAAGAGAGGATTTAACTAAGTTAAATTTCATAATTTGTATTTTAGTCAAATTAGAGGAAGGGTGGCCCTGGGGGTCAGAATACTAGCCTGGGGCTCAGATTCTCTGGTTCAATTCACAGTTCTGCCACAGACTTCCTGGGTAACCCTGGCTATGGCACTTAGGCCCAAATCCTCAAAGGTATTTAGGTGTCTAACTCCCATTGATTTTAGACAGCTAAGTATCTTTGGGGATCTGAGCCTCAGTCTCTATATGGCTCACCTATCAAATGAGGCTAATAGCACTTCCCTACTTCACAGCGGTGTTGTGGGGATAAAAATATTAGAGTGTGAGGTGCACAGATACTATGGAAACAGGCACCATATAAGTACTTAAGATTAATATACAGAATTCAACCTGTGGAGGATGAAAGCTTGCAACTCTTGCTGATTTTCTAATGTGCTGGGAGGTGTTGACCCCCCAGCTCTGCCGCAGGTCCTGCCCCCACTCCACCCCTTCCCCCAAGTCTCCATCCTGCCCTGCCTCTTCCGGCCCCATTCCACCGCCCATGAGTGCACCCCCCCCTTACTGCTCCCCCTCTGCCCGCCCCCCCCAGTGTCTCCTGCATGCCATGGAACAGCTGATCCATGGCGGGTGCGAGGCAGTGGGAGGGAGGGAGAGTGCTGATGGGTGGGGCTCCTGGTGGGCAGGAGGCACTGGGGGGGGGGAAGCTGGCTGCTGGTGGGTGCTCAGTACCCACCATTTTTTCCCCATAGGTGCTCCAGCCCTGGAGCACCCACCGATTTGGTGCCTGTGGTAAGTGATCATATAATGCAGTGCTTGTTGACATTGATTAAGGGAGGTATTCCATTTTCCATGGCTGTTAGGCATACGGTGCTCTCCAGTGGGGGAAAGACAGGAGGTATTGCATGCCGGGAGATGGGTGAAGAGTAGGGATCCAGATCAAAATATAAGTAAGAGTCACATACTAGTCTCTTGCAGAAAAGCCCACAGGAGGAGAAAAGAAGTCCCTGGACAGGCCATGAGATTCAACTTGTAGGTCTCTCTGAATGCTCCCAACAGGAGTTAGAGAATCATAGCATTTAAGGCTAGAAGGGACCACAAGATCCTCTAGTGGAGAAGAAGTCATGGCAGTACAATGCCCAGTGAGTCATGGGGAAAGGGAGCTACAAGCCCTGCTTTGCTGATGACTCACCACCTCTCTTTGGCAGCATAGCTCATTTGAGAGGTGTTTTTGTCTCCTCTGCCTGGACAATGCCACCATCTCAGAGGAGGTTACAGGGAAGGAGCAGGAGTAAATGCTGCTTGTATTTACTCTTAGGAGGATAGCTGTAGGCTCAGAAGGGAACATGCTACAAAAAGCAGCTCCACTCTGGCTCCAACCCCCTCTTAATCTACACAGCCTCTACCCTACAGAGTGGGTGCCGAGGGGCTCCTGCAAGATTGGGGGTGAAAGAGAAGCGTGCTCTAAAGGTTCTGCTTCCTATTGTATACTCTCGACCCAGTTCCCCTGGCTTTTCTTCCCTTCCATTCACAACAGTGGAAGGAAAGCACATAGGCATACACTGTTTTTCCCCCCTTGAGCCTGCATGCATCAGTCAGCCTTCAGTTTTATTTAATTTGGCTCGTCACAGTAATTATTGACCACAGTTACATGGAGTGCTTCATAAGCAATAGATTACTCTGAAAGGAAAGACTGCAGTTTAGTAAATAGCTTTCTCAAAAGCTGCCTGGCTACTGATTTGCATAGCTGCTGTCAATGAGATTAAAAGTAGTTAATGGAGAAAATATTACAAAGGCTTTCACTGATGGATACTCTAGGGTGTTGTTATTGTTGACATGCCCTTCATTTGTGCATGGATTATCATCTAGTGTGGTTTGGCTTTAAAAAGTCAACATTTACCACACTGGTATTTGAGGTACTATGGTATTCTCAGCACATCACTGCAGGCTCTGGGATAAGGCTGTTAGACTTTGCATGGTACAGCCATGGACATAGGTAGTGTTATACTTTCTAGATCACGGATTGACGAAACAGAAAGCGCCTGCAACATGTTTAGCAAAAAAATTGTATGGTATGGGTCTGGAAAACCACAGAGTGCTATAATTGAGTACACATTTAAGCCAGGTCTATACTACAGACCTATATCATGTGAAAAATCCACATCCCTGAGTGACGTAGTTATACCAGCCTAACCCCCTGTACAGTTAGCGCTAAGTTGATGGGAGAGCTTCTCCTGCTGACGCAGCTACTACCTCTCGGGGAGGTGGATTAACTATGCCTGATGGGAGAATCTTCAGTCAACCAGTAGAACTCTTTGCTAGAAGATGTTGTGAAGACCAAGATTATAACAGGGTTCAAAAGAGAACTAGATAAATTAATGGAGTATAGGCCCATCAATGGCTATTAGCCAGGCTATTAACCCTAGCCCCTGTTTGCCAAAAGCTGGGAAATAGTGATGGGATGGATTACTTGATGATTACCTGTTCTGTTCATTCCCTCTGGGGCACCGACATTGGCCATTATTGGAAGACCGAATACTGGGCTAGATGGACCTTTGGTCTGACCCAGTATGGCTGCTCTTATGTTCTTATGAGACGCTCTCCTGTTGGCGTAGTAGTGTCTTCTCTAAAGCGCTACAATGGAGTAGTGCTGTACATGAAGACAAGTCCTTACTCTGAGATTGTCAAAAATGCCTAGTCATTTTGAGGTTCTTCAGTTTTTGGGTCCTATAAGGGGTGTCTGCCCTGACTCTGAGGCAAAGGTAAAGAGGGTGCTGGGGCTACGGGGAAGTGGCCCAGGATTTGGAGGGGACGCAGCAAGTGGCAGCCATCTACAGGGTCCCTGGGCAGGAACCCGCAGTAGTGGGCAGGCCTAGGTCTCCCCCACCCCCACACACCACTGAGGAAGTGGCCTGGAAATTGGGCTGCAGTTGCCACTGTGGGAAGTGGCTGGACAGCAGACTGCAGCTCTGCCCCCCCCGGAAGGAGGAGAGCACAGAATGTGGTGCAGCCAGAGATCTGTGTCTTACAGAGGATGTTGTGGTCCTGGAGCGACATGGGTCCAAGATCAGAAGTGACAGCAGTGGGACATCACCGGAAGAAGGCACGTTGGTTAGCAGAGCTAATCCCTGGGACAGCCATCAGGAGGCACCACAGTGGAGAGTCGCACCCCGTCACAGGTCCACGTTGTGAAACATTTTAAAGGGGCCTGGTAGTCAGAGACTGAGTGCTTTGCATTTTCTGAAAATCAAATTAACAAAGGTGTGTTAATTGAGTACCCATATCACAAATCACTTTTAAAAGTCTTAACTTTAGTTTTAAAAACAAAAAAGCGCCACACATAGTTTGCGCAGATAGTAATGGATGGAGCCACCATAGTCCGTCAGTAAAACATTTTGAAGTAATTTAACCCAGACATTTTAACAGTAAGAATGCATATGAAATATAGTTATTGTGAGTTAAGGATGGGCAAACTGATTCATGTAAAATACGAATGGATGCAAACCTCCTTTGAGTTTTTAAAGTTGTGTTGTTTTGGCCAAGTCAGATTGTTTTTGTTTTTTGTCTGACTTGAAAGAAAAAGTTCTGGAAATTGTCTGTGGTAATGTACCAAGCCAGGTCTTTCATTACGATCTATAACATTCTTATCTCTCATAGCTGGTGATATGCAATGACTCTACAGCAACGCATGCAAAACTTCCAAATACTTTACATCCATTAAATGGAAAGACAGTTATATTGGCGTTGCTGTTGACCATCTAAGCTCAAAGTCAACAATCTGACAACATTCAAATACATAATGCTGTGTTTTCTGTACTGATGATGATGGTGTGTACAAATTGTAACTACCACTACAAGTATATTGCCTAATCTGGACTGTTTAGTTCAGCAAGAGACATTATGTCTGACTGTAAAATTCTTCTTATTGGACATCACCATAACGTTCTTCACAATAACAAGTCAAAGATGAGAAAATATCCATTCATTCTTAACATGGAAGATTTTGTATTGCATTTGCTTTGTCACACTGAGCGCAAAATCCCCCCAGCAAAGAGCAGGAGGGGCGTCTGTGACTCCATAATTCTGAGACCTGGGAAACACTGAAGCATGTTTATTAGGTGAGTTTACATAAGTCCTGTACAAAAGACACCCACTTTGTGCTGATTGATGACCAATGGTGAAGGTTAAATGGCTTTAGCTACCCAAGGTAAGAATAACTTCAAAAATATATATGTACAGAAAAGACTGAGAAAGAAAGGTTATAGTGACTCACAGCTATATAAAAGCTCCAGTGCTGTGTTAAACTTGTGCTAATTTAATTTGTTTGACAAGAAAAGTATTAACTTAGGAACCAACATTCCTCTGAAGCATTTATTTGCAGACACAGGAAAGAGGAGTGTAAGTGATAGGCATTAGTGGCCAAATTTCGAGCCCAGGAGCTAAATAGTCAAGCCAGACATGGATAGATGTAGAAATTTGTTCTCTCCAGTCCTCCACTATCTTCACTCTCAGGGCCATGAGGTGCTCAGATGCTGCAGTGATGGGGGCTGTATAAGTATTGTATTGTAAGTATTGCCATAGGTAAGGAGAAGCTGGGTCAGCCATTGTCTGTCCTCTGTTCTTTGGGAAAGAAAGACAAAAATATATACATGGCCAGCTTTTGAAGTTACCTTGTAGCTGTACAAGCTATAACAATGGGACTCTTGTCTATGTAAATTATAGGTATCCTTACACAGTGGTTGGGGTCTTCTCTTTAATTGCCCTGCAATGCGTTGAGATTTCAAGAGAGGAGTTAGTTGTTTGTGTTTCTTGATACTGTTTGAAGTAATCATAGTGGGCTAGGGTGGGGAGAAACTGACCAGAGTGAAGCCTACCACAACCTTGTCTGAGGAATAACAAAGTTACAACCATTAAAATTTATCAGGCGTAAAAGCACACTGAGTCAGATTAGAAACTAGATGTTTACAACATAATAAAAATAAGTTTATCACACTAATATAATTCAAACTTTTAACGTTTTATTCACTATATATAAATTGAGGAGAAAAGAAAACACATAATTCTGTGTTAAAATAGTTAACTTTTCCCCATTGTTTGTTTTATCAATTGTACCTTACATTTCCAATGCAATTTTCAACCAAAGATCTCTATGCAATTTACAAATACAGCATTAGGTGGTCTTCAAACCCCCACACAGCTTGTTACTGAGCAAGTTATGAGTTACTATAAATGTTGTGATCTTTGTATCCTCTCTACAGAAGTATGGATTTAAACTATTAGTTCAAAGCCAGATACGGCCATTCTTACTTGCATTTGAGTGGTACTTTACTCTCAGAAGTCCCATTGAAATGAATGGGACTACTCACAGAATAAGGTATTATGCCGTGTGAGTAAGGGTTGCAAAATCTGGCTCCATAGGATTTTAAACTTTTTTTTTTATGGTTAGATAAAGGCTATAATTGTTCTCATAATTTCTCATGACTGACAACTTTCGTGTGAATTACTGTATTGTGACCCATGAGTCATATTTTCTTTTTTAAATGTGGCATTGTGGAAATAGGTATACAATGATTATCATTGATATCTCTGACACATTTACTTGGACTTTTGTACAAGCACAGGCCAATAGCTTCCAAGGGGGTGCACATGGAAGTATCCTTATGAGTCAATGGGACTCCTCAAAGGATGGGGATATGTGAAATGTTGTGAAAGGAATTGTCCACATTATTTAAAAATTCCTATTATTTTTCACTTTTTAAATTAGAGTCCCCAGGAATGATCAGGGCTCTATTATGCCAGGCACTGTTCAAGCACAGCCCCTGTACCAAAGAGTGTGGAATCTATTTTGAGTCAGGATACACGAATGATTGTGATAACAAAGGAAGGCCAGCTTGTGGGAGGAAGAAGTTAAGGAAAATAGGATCACAGGGTTATATAGGTTGGCTGTTGTACAACTTGATGTACTAATTGGAGTACTAATTGCTCCAAACCACCTCTTTTCTAAAATTATAATACTTATATTAAATAATCAATTGCATGAAATGAATGTAGCTTTATGAATGGAGGATGAACTCAAACCAAAGCTGATAATGAGTGTTTTCAAGATGAATAGTTCAACCCGGGGTTTGTCAAGTGATTAAAAAAAATTAATCACAATCACAATTAATCATACAATTAAAAAAATTAATTGCACTATTAATCACACTGTTAAACAATAATAGAATACGATTTATTTAAATAGTTTTGGATATTTTCTACATTTTCAAATATATTGATTTCAGTTACAACACAGAATACAAAGTGTACAGTGCTCACTTTATATTTATTTTTTACTACAAATATTTGCTCTGTAAAAAACAAAAGAAATAGTATTTTTCAATTTACCTAGTACACGTACTGTATCATGACAGTTGAACTTACAAATGTAGAATTATGTACAAAAAACCCCTACATTCAAAAATAAAACAATGCAAAACTTTACAGCCTACAAGTCTACTCAGTCCTACTTCTTGTTCAGCCAATCGCTCAGACAAACAAGTTTGTTTACATTTACAGGAGATAATGCTGCCCACTTCTTGTTTACAATACAACCTGAAAGTGAGAACAGGCATTCACATGGCACTGTTGTAGCCAGCATCACAAGATATTTATGTACCAGATGCACTAAAGATTTATATGTCCCTTCGTGCTTCAACCACCATTCCAGATAATGGGTTCTGCTTGATAACCATCCAAAGCAGTGCGGACCGACACATGTTCATTTTCATCATCTGAGTCAGGTGCCACCAGCAGAAGGTTGATTTTCCTTTTTGGTGGTTCAGCTTCTGTAGTTTCCGCATCAGAGTGTTGTTCTTTTAAGACTTCGGAAAGCATGCTCCACACCTCGTCCCTCTCAGATTTTGGAAGACACTTCAGATTCTTAAACCTTGGGTCAATGTAGCTATCTTTAGAAATCTCATATTGGTACCTTTTGTTTTGTCAGTGTTTTTTTCAAATCTGCAGAGAAAGTGTTCTTAAAATGAACAACGTGTGCTGGGTCATCATCCGAGACTGCTATAACATGAAATATATGGCAGAACATGAGTAAAACAGAGTAGGAGACATAAAATTTTCCCCCAAGGATTTCAGTCACAAATTTAACTAATGCATTATTTTTTTAATGAGCATCATCAGCATGGAAGCATGTCCTCTGGAATGGTGGCCTAAGTATGAAGGGGCATATGAATGTTTAGAATAACTGGCAGATAAATACCTTGCAATGATGGCTATAAAAGTGCCATGTGAACGCCTGTTCTCATTTCTAAGTGACATTGTAAATAAGAAGAGGGCAGCATTATCGACAGTAAATGTTAACAAACTTTTTTGCCTTAGTGATTGGCTGAACAAGAAGTAGGACTGAGTGGATTTGTAGGCTCTAAAGTTTTACGTTGTTTTGTTTTTGAGTGCAGTTATGTAACAAAAAAAATCTATATTTGTAAGTTGCACTTACACGATAAAGAGATTGTAGTACAGTACTATTTCTTTTGTTTACCATTTTTACAGTGCAAATATTTGTAATAAAAATAATATACACTTTGATTTCAATTACAACACAGAATACAAAATATATGAAAATGTAGAAAAACATCCATAATATTTAATAAATTTCAAGTGGTATTCTTTTGTTTAACAGTGCGATTAAAACTGTGATTAATCACAATTAATGTTTTTAATCACAATTAATTTTTTTAGTTAATTGCGTGAGTTAACTGTGATTAATGGACAGACCTAGTTCAAACAGTTTTAGTTCTCAGCTGAAAAGTACTGCATTGTTAGAACTCAAATACTGAAAAGCTATAGAAATTGTATCTGATACTGATCACTTCTTAGTTTTGATCAAGGGTTTTATTTTCATCCCTTCTCTTTAAAAAATGACCCAAAATAAACTCTGGCAAATAAAATTAGCCAAATCATATGTATTTTAGCCTCTGAGTATATAGGGAGAGTGCAACTGGATACTCCACCACTGTAAAAAAAATTACTAATTGTAGTACAATTTTCCTCTTAGCTCTGCACAGCAGATAGATTCCCTTTCTGAGCTCTTTGCATATATAGGGTGAATAGATAAAGAATAATATCAGAACCGAGATCCGCCATGTTGATCTAAAAGAAATTTGTCCACGACCATAATCCAGTAAAAGAATAATTAGCACTTCTAAGGCAACTTCCATCAGAAGATCTCAGTGCACTTTATAGATGTTAGATGTTACTAAACATCCCCGTGAAGTAGGTTAAATATCTTTATTCCCTGTTTTTCAGAAAGGGAAACTGAGACACAGAAGTTAAAAATTTGTTCAAAGTAACACAGTAAATTGAAGCAGAGCCTGGATTAGATCTGAGAGCCCCTGACTCAAAGCCCTTTACTTTAAGCATTAGATAATGCTAGTCCTTCTAATGTGAAGCTGTGAGAGCAAAAGTTTCTGGAATGTTCTGTTTGGCTTTGTTTGGAACAGTCAAATGTGACAAAGCAATCAAGAGAATTTAAATGTCCCTCATGCAGGAAGTAAATTAATGAAGGAGAGTGTATCATATGTACTGTAAATGTTGCTTTGGAGCACGAGAGGGAATTCATCTTTGGAAATAATCCTCACAATACTGCTCTGTGGTACTGCAGCAAAATACAATACACAGTGACAAAAAGAGGCGCAAATGTTCCCAGACATTTGCTGGCAGGGACATTATATCTGTGTCTGAGCATTTTCTCTATATTACACCGAAGGGGGTCATGTGTGGTCTCTGCTGAAAGCAGAAGTATAGCTTATTGTCATGGTTATTGCGAGATGTTTGTATGGGAAACAATTTGAGTTATATAATGTAGTATATTGTGTTCCAGAACTGTTGGGAGTGAAACAGGAGATGTAGTCTGAGAGCTGACCCAATCAAAAGAAGTACAATGGGCACCCATGGAAACAGCCTATGTTTACTGTCTGGAGTAGATGCTGAAGATTTACAAAGATAGTTGAACGCCAAGAGAGTTCTTGGAAGAAGCAGCCCCATGGGCTAAGAGACAATAGCTTATGACTATTGTATAAGGAGAGAAGAACTGGCCCACATGGTTATTCATCACCAGAGGGGACTCTGTCAGCATAAGTGTTTCATGAAAATTGGATTTTTTGACAGTTACCTTCAGGTTGTTCTGCCTCCTTTGCTGTCAGTTTTCATACCATTCAAAAATCATCAACAAGTAAATACTCCAAATCAGTCAAGGACAACAATTCACTTTTGAGTTTACCCAAAAGTAAAAGATTTAAAAACATATTACCAATTAAAACTCACGGGAATTCAAGAGGGCTGTAAATTTATACACACAAATATAAATGCTACTAGAAGCACCTTAGGCTTGTTCTAAACTTCAAACTACACGAAAATGCAAGATGGGAGTGGCTATGTCTGTGCCATTTGGTTAGAGGTTTCTCCTATTCCATCCTGATAAAATGAGAGGAACTTGGATGGCAGAATCCAGCACCTTCTATAGGGATGGTATCTTCTGAGTCATCCTGTTCTTAGGTGCCTAAATCCTTCACGAATGTCCAGTATCATTATTGCTAAGTCATATTAGAAGTTGAGGCAGGACCAAGAATACCTAGACCATTTCTGATGGGATGTCCACCCCACACAAGGCCTGAAAGGGCTAAGGTGGCCAGGTGGGCTTATTAACTGCCTAGGCTGCACTTGGAGGAGAAGCCAGGGAGGAAGGACTAATTAGAGATGAAGTTCAACTTAACTGAAACAGGAGGGGCCTGTATAAAGTAGCTGAGACTAGAGGTGGGCTGCAGAGACTGCGGTAGAAGTCACTCTCAGGATGAAAGAAAACAAGGTAGGAAGTAGCCCAGGGATATAGCAGTAAAGTTCAGGACTATGCAGACATTACTGCTTGTTGTAGGGTCCCTGGGCTAGAACCCAGTGTAGGGGGCAGGCCTGGGTTCTTCTACCAGCCACTGGGGAAGTGGCACTGTAAAGGGGCAGTGAATGGGAAGACTGCCTGGGACAGTGGGTTCTGAGAGACTTTGATGCCCCGGAAGATGAAAAAACACATTGACCTGGCTGGAGGGCCAAGCTATGAAGAGTGAGCAGTCAAATCCTGGGGGAGAGAGACTGGAAGAGTGATAAAGTGCAACTGCAGGAAGAGTCATCAGCCTGGCAGAGATAATCCCCAAATGTGGCCAGAAGAACATGCTACCGGCAGTGAGCAAATAACCCTGTGACACCATCCCTGATAGATGATTGTCTAACCACTTCTTAAAAACCTCCAATGATTGGGATTCCATCACCTGCCTTAGTAAACTATTCCAGGCTTAACTTCCTTACAATTAGAAACTTTTTCCTAATAGCTAACCTCAATCTTCCTTGTTGTGAATTAATCCAATTACTAATCAGCTGGTTTCATTTAGATAATAATGAAACATTTTGTTTAATTTAACTTTGTCTTTTATATTATGTTAACTTATTAATGATATTACATGCATCTATCATTAATATTTTATTTATCTATTAAATTTAATATTTTATATTGTAGTGTTTCAACATTAACAAAATGTTTAATTGTTTCCATAATGAGAATTTTTTGCATTTCTATTCCATTCCAGTTTTGACTTTTTGTTCCTATTCTTAATGAAAACAATGTCAAAATATTGAAATTTCCTACAGAATGAAACTTCTGTTTTCCAGTAGGCTCTATCACCAGATACATTGGTCCAAATTCATCCCTATTGTGACATCAACTAAATTCATGCAGTTAAGCCTGGTATGAATTCAGCTGAAAACCTACATAGGAAGTTTCAGTAGGGGGGAGGTGGGCAGAGGGGAGAGCTAGGGCCAGATTTTCAAAGGTATTTAGGCACCTAAAGATGCAGATAGGAACCTAGGGGAATCTCCAAAAATGTTTAAGCAGGTTTGGCACCTAACTCCCATTAACATAGGAATTAGGCACTTAATCTGCTTTGAAAATCGTACTAGGTGCCTCTTTGCATATTTAGACACCTAAATACCTTTGAAAATCTGGCCCTTAGTTTTTAGGTTGTGACTGAAAACATCACAGTCCTGATATTTTTTAAATCTTGTGTTAACAAACACAGGTAAATAATATGTGAGCATATAGTTTTGCATTTCCCTGTTAAGTAAATTGTATTATTAAAAACATTGTGTGTCTTTTCTGAGATGAAGAAAAAGAGCTGACAACCTCTGTGACAAATATAGCAAGTTCCTGCAATATCCTTGAAAAAAATTATTGTATTAAGTTTATGTATTACAGTGGGCCAGGATTATATGTAACCTCTCTAGTGGATGTGATGTGAGGCTCAGAGTTCAAAGGTCCATATTGACAATGTGCCAGGCAAAAATGGATTTTTGAGACAAGAAGCGTTAAGTGTCTTTCCTGGGAAATACCAATAAGGAGGTTAATGCAAACCCCCCACATCATCTTATGCAAAAACCCCAGCCTCTTGAAGTTACCCTCTGAGGAGTGCGTGATTGTCTGCTGATCGCCTGTTCCTGGTGATTGGAGATCAAAGGCCTGAACTGTATAAAGAAACAGCTGAACTGTCCAGCTTGGGCCCTGGTTCTGAATCTGAAACAATTATGAACTTGTAACCACAGAGAAAACGCAGCTGTGGGTTTTGAAGGATTGACACCTACCAGCACCTGAGGTTGTAATTGGGGTGACCTCTGGTAAGTCTTTTAGCATGTGTGTACATTCTTTTATTGTTTTAAATCTGTTTTCTCTGTAATGCTTTCACCTTAAGAATAAATGTGCTTGCTTAGAAAGGGCTGCTTGGTAACTTATAACTGTGGGCAATACACTGTTCATAGCTTCTGAAGAGGAAGTGAAGCACAGACACTGGCCTACTTAGACATTCTGGTTTGC
The DNA here is from genome assembly GCF_965140295.1 of Lepidochelys olivacea. Lineage (NCBI taxonomy): Eukaryota > Metazoa > Chordata > Testudines > Cheloniidae > Lepidochelys > Lepidochelys olivacea. Next base: position 33,883,474 of record NC_140411.1, on the reverse strand, counting down.
TGGGAATATCACAGTGTAAACCAGGAAGATGTGCAGCCTGGAAAACCCTACTCAGGTTGGAGAAAGACTCTGGGCTTGACTGAAGAGAAGTGAAAACTGTGAGCTGTGGGGGTCTTTGGTCAGTGCCCGTCTTAGGGAAAATGGCGCTCTGGGTGAACTTGTATTTTGGTGTCCCTCCATCACCCCTGGCCCCCACAGGCTCTAGAAGGATACTATTATTTGATTAAAGAAAAGGAGTACTTGTGGCACCTTAGAGACTAACAAATTTAGTCTCTAAGGTGCCACAAGTACTCCTTTTCTTTTTGCGAATACAGACTAACACCACTGCTACTCTGACACCTGTTATTATTTCATTGTACCACTTTAAATCATGAATGGCAAAGCACTGTGTAATAAAAGTAATAATGATAATTATTCCTGCCAGGACAGGTTAGGCATTTTAGAACTCACTACTCAAAAAATTATATTAAAGCAAAAGAGAAATAAAATTATGAAATGCACAGACAAGTCAAAAAATTAAAATAACAGCACTGTAATCCTTAACGAACTTTGAAAGAATAAATATAGAGAATATATGTGCATTGAGCATTTTGACAGGAAATATCAAGTAATAACAGTAACAATAATACAAGGGGGTGAGTGTGTGTGTTAGAGGAGTGAGAGAGAGAGAGTGTGTGTATGTGTTGGGGGAGTGTGAGAGACAGCGTGCTGTCACTTTAAGCACAGCACTCACTAGTCTGAAGGCTTGTTCAGTCCAGCAACAGCGGCCAACAGCTCCCATGCCTGCCTCAGAGGCAGCACAGACTCTTGTCCCTCTACCCCAGCTCAGCAGGGACTGGGTACATGAGCGGGGGATGGAGACATCCCATCAGCGCACCTTCCCACACACACAGCAGGGAGGAGGCTCCTGGGAGCAGGTTGGCCAGGGATGGCTCCAAGCAAGGAAAGGGGGTAGGAGGGGCACCGGAATGAGGGGCAGATGGCCATGGCCCTCTCACTTCTTACCAGCCATAAGGGTGAAGGGCAGGGGGCAGGGGCAGATCAGGGCAGGGTCTCAGGGGAAGGGGTGGCACGGGAGTGAAGCCTGGGAGAGAAAGGATGGTGCTGGAGGGGCAAGACCATGTTTTGGGAGCTTCCATCTCTCCTTTTAGGGAGCTTCTCTTGCTCCTGGGCAGGAGTAGCGGTAGCTGCAGCTGCAGAAGGCTGCAGAAGAGAAGGAGGGAGGAGAGACAGGACATCTCCTCCAGAGGCATCCCCTCAGCAAGGCTCACTCTGGGCCATCATCCAGCATGCCCACCCCTAAGCCTGGTCCTGCTCTTGGTGGCCCACAAAGGGGGAATACAGGTGCAGTTGTTCTGACCTGTAACAATCCCAACTAACAGGGAAGGGTGAAGGCAAAGATGATGATGATTCGCATAAAAACAATGAATCCCAGTGAAAGTAGCTGTTCCTTGTCATTTAAACAAGTCTCCTATATGTAACAAATAGCTTTTTTGCATCTGGCTGATGCTATTTTAGGAGCCGTCATTTATTTTGAGTGGATTATTTCTTTCTCTTTTTAAAGTGACTGGTGAGACAAGAAATAGTGTCAAGTATCAGGGGGTAGCCGTGTTAGTATGTATCCACAAAAGCAACAAGGAGTCCAGTGGCACCTTAAAGACTATGATTTTGCCATTGAGAGCTACTTCTCTTAGTACTGAAACTAAATCATCATACACCGAAAACAAAATTCCAATATTATTTTCTTGTGGTGCCTTAATTACTGGCTTGAGACTGGACAGGCTTCCTGTAAAACAGGCTAATAGTGTGGTCCATGATTAACCGTTGTACTGACAACATCAATACATGACAAAGTCAGTTTATTGACAGAATGTACTTTTTCTCCTCAGTCCATAATTTGCTGATGAAACAACATGGTGTAAAGATATAGTTCTTTGGGACTGGGCACTTTTAAACCAAAGAAGCAGCTTTCTGAATAGCCTGCTGGAAATCAGTTGGTTACGAAAACTGTCATATAGATAGAAAATGGATGAAGGACTGAAATAAAGGGTAATAAATAGCACTCCAGAGAATGGGTGGGAGGTGCATGTTGCAAGACTCAGTATTAGGCATGGTCTTATTTAAAACTTTTCATTAGTGATCTGAAAAAAGAAATCAACAGCATTGAATAAACTTCAGAGAGAATGATAAGCTCCAAAGTGTTGTAAACACCAATCAGGACAGAGAAATAAATGCAAAGACACCTCAGGAGATTAGAAACTTGAGTGGCAGGGCTGTCTTAGGAGAGTGAGGTGATTAAAAGAGGCAGTTTGCCCTGGGCTCCACATTTGAGGGGGTTCCCAAACTGAGTGCTGTTGAGATCTGGCATGCAGGGTGGAAGCACCACTCACTCAAATTTGGCCCAGCTGCCCCTCTGTCACAATGGAGGGACAACTGAGCCAAACCTGAGGAGCTACATATCCCTGTGGGGAGAGTGCAGTCAGGCTTGTTCTCCAACTTCTCCCCTCCCATAGGCTCCCCTCAGTGGTAACTTTTTCTGGAAGGGCGGGGGACTGCAGTTTCAGATTTTGCTCTGGACCCCCCAAAACCTCTGTGTGACGCTGATGAGCGGAGAACAATAAATAAGATTCAATTTGGAATAACAGTAAATTAACATTAATGGCGAAAATAGAATCACAGATACTTACTGGGAAGAAACCCAGAGTACTAGAAAATGGTGGTGTTGAAAGATCCCTAAGCATGACAGTGGACAGCAAATTAGACATAGCTGTCAACAAAAAATCTAGTGCAATTTTGGGATGCATTCTCTAATGCATTGTGTCAGAGGTTGGCTCTGTAGTGGTTAAGCCTGGAATATCATTTTCTATTCTGGACATCACACTACCAGAAATATATTAGATAAGAAGAAGCTCTCAGAACAGCAACAAAAGGGAGTATGGAGCTGGAGGACCACAAGGAAAAATGAAAAGAGCTAAGTATATGTTATCACAGCTATGAGATGACAGGCTAGAGGGTGATATAGTTCTCTAAAAGTATTTAAAGAATTTAAAAACCAAGAAAGGTGAGGAATTATTTAGGGTTGTAGAAAGGGGGTTAATTAGGACTAATGAGATTAAATTTGGAAAGGGACTTTTTGTTGTTATTGTCCTTCATGACCAAAGATGACACTGATAATGGTATTATGTCTTGTGAGTATGGTTGTGGCTAAAAAGGCCGATCCATGCGTGGCAGTCCTTTCAGCACAGAGTACGTAGGTAGTTGGATGTGGAGGAAGGAATTTAAATCTATGCCTGCTGAGTCTGCTGCTGTTTATAACTCAGCCTCTGTGCCTCAAAATCCATATGGTCATTAATCTCAAACTGAGTAACTCCATCATTAGCTGCTAGCTTGCAAGCATGATCCATCTGTTGCTACAAGTCTCAGCTGTGAATGTCAATGTTGCACTGATTCAAGTTGTGCTTCAGCATACAGTGGTTAATCTTGAACTGAGTAACTCCATCATTTCTTCTGGCTGCTTCATATGCAGTTGCCCACTTTCAGTTTGCCATACTGCAGCTGGTATTCTGGTGTCATCCATCCTCAACATATGACCAGCCCAGCATAACTGCGATGTGCTAAACACTTCAATCGCTCTGAAGTGACTGTGTTCCAGGACCTCATTACTGGTAAATGTATCCTGCCCTTTGATGCAGAGTATGGTATGCAGATGTCCTAAATGGAACTTTTGTAGAAAAGCTTACTGTGATGCCTGTAGCAGGTCTCCCACCCATATAACAAATTGGACAGCACAGTGACTTTATAGACTTTTAAATGGGTTTGAAGCTTAATACCATGTTGCTGCCAGTCTGCCTGACAGTCTGCCAAATGATGAACTGGCTTTGTAGATATGACTTGTCAACTCACTGTGTATAGTAACATCATTCAACAATATACTTCCAAGATAGCAGAAAAAAATCCTGACAGAGATATATTAGACGATAGAACGGATTCCCATCTCCCAGCCAGTGCAGGATGTTCCCTTCGGCATTTGCTAGTATTTTCTCATCTATTTCTAATAGTGCCAAGTAGTGGGGCTTTCACTGCTCCCAGCTGCAGTATAGATATAGGCATTTTTCACTTCTATCTTCTGTGATTTCATGAAAGCTTCACAGTAAGAACTTTTCAGGGAACATGTGTAATCCTGAAAGCAGGGATCTGTTTGTTCTGTAGGAATTACAACATTGGTATTAGAATAAATTGTTTTACTCACTTTTGCCTTAAAGGGAAGGAAAAAATCCACATAGAATGAAATTAATTCTTGGTATAAATGGAATGGAACCTCTATTGATTGCAGTAGGGATTGAGCCTGCTCATACCAAGGCTGAGTTTGGTGCACTCTGTGAATGAACATATGATTTTTTTTAAAAAATGTATTGTATAAATGCTTTTTCTGTTTCACCTTTTAAAACAGTGCATTCCCTCTGGAATTAGAAATTCTTCTTGTTAGTTAGAGCCCATCTACTCTGCAAAAATCATTTTGCTTACAGAAGTTGTGTGTTAGTATACTAAAAGTGTCAGCAGATGTAGGACCAAAACATTTTCAGGTACATGTTTCATTTATCTGACAGGCTTCCTCCACCACGCTCTTCACAAAATTCCTTTTATCCCTGGAGTGAGAAGGAGCTGCCAGAATACAGAAAAGTGCAATGTATGATGATGTTATTGGTATTAGTCATAGTCTAAGGAATAATTGAAGTCCTCTGTTAATACTCTTGTGAAAAAAACCCTCCAGAATCTCTTTTCTGGAGTTATTTCTGACTTTTAAAAATTGTTCAGAATCTTCATTCCCTAGCAAATTAGTTTTAAACCTATCCACTTTGTTTTCTGACCTCTATATTCAGAAAGTGTCAGACTAAGTTTAGCAGACTTTGAAAGTTAGTTTTGTCATTGCTAACAAGTAATGTAGTTAGATTAGTGAATTTGCCCCAATCAGTTTAATCGTCTTCACTTTTCAAACTTTATGTTCTCAGCCTCTGTAAATTGGTTTGTCTGATTCCTCATTTAAAGGAAGCTTCTGTTTAACTACCTAGATGACAAAAATCACAGAAACTGACCGCAGGCCTACCTCTACTTTGTGATGAAGACCACAGTCTTTCCTAGACATGTGAAACAACTTTAAATGTTCTGGTCTGAAGAGATTTCAGAGTAACAGCCGTGTTAGTCTGTATTCGCAAAAAGAAAAGGAGTACTTGTGGCACCTTAGAGACTAACCAATTTATTTGAGCATGAGCTTTCGTGAGCTACAGATACATCCGATGAAGTGAGCTGTAGCTCACGAAAGCTTATGCTCAAATAAATTGGTTCGTCTCTAAGGTGCCATAAGTACTCCTGTTCTTTTTGAGAATCTCTATGGATAGTAATTCCATGCTCTAATAAGAATATAACAGTGGGGATCTATTATCGACCACCTGACCAGGACAGTGATAGTGACGATGAAATGCTAAGGGAGATTAGAGAGGCTAACAAAATGAAAAACTCAATAATAGTGGGGGATTTCAATTATCCCCATATTGACTGGGTACGTGTCACCTCAGGACGAAGTGCAGAGACAACATTTCTCGATACTTTAAATGCCTGCTTCTTGGAGCAGTTGGTGCAGGAACCCACAAGGGGAGAGGCAACTCTAGATCTAGTCCTGAGTGGAGCACAGGATCTGGTCCAAGAGATAAATATAACAGGACCACTTGGAAATAGTGACCATAATATAACAACATTTAACATTCCTGTGGTGGGAAGAACACCTCAACAGCCCAACACTGTGGCATTTAATTTCAGAAAGGGGAACTATGCAAAAATGAGGTTAGTTAAACAGAAATTAAAAGGTACAGTGACTAGAGTGAAATCCCTGCAAGCTGCAAGGACACTTTTCAAAGACACCATGATAGAGGCTCAACTTAAATGTATGCCCCAAATTGAAAAACACAATAAAAGAACTCAAAAACAGCCACCGTGGCTTAACAACCATGTAAAAGAATCAGTGAGAGATAAAAAGGCATCTTTTAAAAAGTGGAAGTCAAATCCTAGTGAGGTAAAGAGAAAGGAGCATAAACACTGCCAAATTAGGTGTAAAAATGTTATAAGAAAAGCCAAAAAGGAGTTTGAAGAACAGCTAGCCAAAAACTCAAAAGGTAATAACAAAATGTTTTTTAAGTACATCAGAAGTAGGAAGTCTGCTAAACAACCAGCTGGGACCCTGGAGGATCGAGATGCAAAAGGAGCACTTAAAGACGATAAAGTCATCGCAGAGAAGCTAAATGAATTCTTTGCTTCAGTCTTCACAGCTGAGGACGTTAGGGAGATTCCCAAACCTGAGCCATTTTTTGTAGGTGACAAATCTGAAGAATGGTCACAGATTGAAGTGTCACTAGAGGAGGTTTTGGAATTAATTGAGAAACTTAACAGTAACAAGTCACCGGAACCAGATGGCATTCACCCAAGAGTTCTGAAAGAACTCAAATGTGAAATTTTGGAACTATTAACTATGGTTTGTAACCTGTCCTTTAAATCAGCTACTGTACCCAATGACTGGAAGATAGCTAATGTAAACGCCAATATTTAAGAAGAGCTCTAAAGGTGATCCGGGCAATTACAGACTGGTAAGTCTAACGTCAGTACCGGGCAAATTAGTTGAAACAATAGTAAAGAATAAAATTGTCAGACACATAGAAGCGCATAAATTGTTGCGCAAAAGTCAACATGGTTTCTGTAAAGGGAGATCATGTCTTACTAATCTATTAGAGTTCTTTGAGAGGGTCAACAAACATGTGGACAAGGGGGATCTAGTGGACACAGTGTACTTAGATTTCCAGAAAGCCTTTGACAAGGTCCCTCACCAAAGGCTCTTTCATAAATTAAGTATCAGAGGGGTAGCCATGTTAGTCTGGATCTGTAAAAGTGGCAAAGAGTCCTATGGCACCTTATAGACTAACAGACGTATTGGAGCATAAGCTTTCGTGGGTGAATACCCACTTCGTTGGATGCACGTAATGGAAATTCCCAGAGGCAGGTATAAATATGCAAGCAAGAATCAGGCTAGGAATAACGAGGTTAGTTCAAACAGGGAGGATGAGGCCCTCTTCTAGCAGATGAGGTATGAACACCAAGGGAGGAGAAACTGCTTTTGTAGTTGGCTAGCCATTCACAGTCTTTGTTTAATCCTGAGCTTATGGTGTCAAATTTGCAAATGAACTGAAGCTCAGCAGTTTCTTTTTGAAGTCTGGTCCTGAAGTTTTTTTGCTGCAGGATGGCTACCTTTAAATCTGCTATTGTGTGTCCAGCGAGGTTGAAGTGTTCTCTTCAGGTTTTTGTATATTGCCATTCCTAATATCTGATTTGTGTCCATTTATCCTTTTATGTAGGGACTGTCCAGTTTGGCCGATGTACATAGCAGAGGGCCATTGCTGGCACATGATGGCATATATTACATTGGTGGACGTGCAGGTGAAGGATCCAGTGATGGTGTGGCTGATCTGGTTAGGTCCTGTGATGGTGTCGCTGGTGGGCAGAGTTGGCATCAAGGTTTGTTGCATGGATTGGTTCCTGAGTTAGAGTTACTATGGTATGGTGTGTAGTTGCTGGTGAGAATATGCTTCAGGTTGTCAGGTTGTCTGTGGGTGAGGACTGGCCTGCCTCCCAAGGCCTGTGAAATTGAGGGATTGTTGTCCAGGATGGGTTGTAGATCACTGATGTTGCATTGGAGCGGTTTTAGCTGAGGACTGTATATAATGGCCAGTGGAGTTCTGTTGGTTTCTTTCTTGGGCTTGCCTTGCAGCAGGTGTTCACACCTCAGCTGCTAGAAGAGGGTCTCATCCTCCCTGATTGATCTAACCTTGTTATCTCTAGCCTGATTCTTGCTTGCATATTTATATCTGCCTCTGGGAATTTCTACTACATGCATCCGACACGAAAGCTTATGCTCCAATACGTCTGTTAGTCTATGTAAATTAAGTTGTCATGGGATAAAAGGGAAGATCCTTTCATGGACTGAGAGCTGGTTAAAAGACAGGAAACAAAGGGTAGGAATAAATGGTAAATTTTCAGAATGGAGACGGGTAACTAGTGGTGTTCCCCAAGGGTCAGTCCTAGGACCAATCCTATTCAACTTATTCATAAATGATCTGGAGAAAGGGATAAACAGTGAAGTGGCAAAGTTTGCAGATGATACTGACTGATCAAGATAGTTAAGACCAAAGCAGTCTGTGAAGAACTTCAAAAAGATCTCACAAAAGTAAGTGATTGGGCAACAAAATGGGAAATGACATTTAATGTGGATAAATGTAAAGTAATGCACATTGGAAAAAATAACCCCAACTATACATACAATTTGATGGGGGCTAATTTAGCTACAACTAATCAGGAGAAAGATCTTTGAGTCGTCGTGGATAGTTCTCTGAAGACATCCATGCAGTGTGCAGCGGCAGTCAAAAAAGCAAACGGGATGTTAGGAATCATTAAAAAAGGGATAGAGAATATCTTATTGCCCTTACATAAAACCATGGTACGCCCACATCTTGACTACTGTATACAGATACTGTCTCCTCATCTCAAAAAAGACATATTGACATTAGAAAAGGTTCAGAAAAGGGCAAGTAAAATGATTAGGGGTTTGGAATGGGTCCCATATGAGGAGAGATTAAAGAGCTAGGACTTTTCAGCTTTAGGACTTTTCAGCTTGGAAAAGAGGAGACTAAGGGGGATATGATAGAGGTCTATAAAATCATGAGTGGTGTGGAGAAAGTGAATAAGGAAAAGTTATTTACTTGTTCCCATAATGTAAGAACTAGGGGCCACCAAATGAAATTAATGGGTAGCACGTTTAAAACAAATAAAAGGAAGTTGTTCTTCACTCAGCGCACAGTCAACCTGTGGAACTCCTTGCCTGAGGAGGTTGTGAAGGCTAGGACTATAACAGGGTTTAAAAGAGAACTGGATAAAGTCCATTAATAGCTATTAGCCTGGATGGGTAAGGAATGGTGTCCCTAGCCTCTGTTTGTCGGAGGGTGGAGATGGATGGCAGGAGAGAGATCACTAGATCATTACCTGTTAAGTTCACTCCCTCTGGAGCACGTGACATTGGCCACTGTCGGTAGACAGGATACTGGGCTGGATGGACCTTTGGTCTGACCCAGTACAGCCATTCTTATGTTCTTATGAGATTGCTCAACAGTAAGAATTACTTGTGTCATCAAAGCTAACAGTATCAGGTCTAAACTTGAGGTATCTCAGTCTGATGTTTGAAAGTGGTTTTTAGTGACAACCATTATAGGTTTTTTGAGAGTTCAGGATGGCCTATGCGATCTGTGTAGCTGACCAAGTGGCAGGGCTCAGATAAAGGTAGGTATGGGGGTCAAACTGGCTATAGCTTTTGTTTAACAAGTTACTGAATGAAAGCATTCCAAGTATTATTGTTTTATATCTGTCAATCCTCCTGCATGCTGATATCTGTAGAAGAGCTGGTGTGCTTAATCCATTCTGGCAAAGGCTAAGACATCCTTCAGGCAAAAGCTAGGTGGGTGAGGAGTGCTTGCAGTAGACTTGAACATTTAGGCCCTGTACATTTTTGGCTTTATCAACTAAGAGGCACTGATGTCACAGATGTTTCTTTTTTTCAGTACGTCAATAAAGTAGTTCCAGCAGCATGATACACCAGCTATTGTTTTCTGTTATGACTTTATTATTCTAATCTCAAAATATCAGGTCTCTCAGTTTTATTATCTTCACAGTCTGGTTTTATTTAATTTACAATATTTTATATCCAGTAATAATAGTGGCTTCATATTAACATTGGTTATAACAGACAATTCCTGTCTTGTTTATATATACTCAAACATTAGACCTGTGTAGGTAAGAGAGGTTGACATTTCAGTCTGATCTTTGCATTTCAGTTACTAATGTTTGTCTTTCTCTGTCAGCATTGTAGCATTCTGATAATGTAGCAAACCATTAATATTCTCAGGGAATGGTGTGATTTCTGAGTGACAGTTTAATATGGAATTCACTAAGATATCTCCTTGTATTGAGTAACTCTAGTAGTCGCAAAAAAAATCCACAACACCTTTAAATGACACATTTTTGAAGCTTTAACAGTTGCTGGATATATTTGATCTTTCTTTTTTCTGAGTGGTGTCTTAACTGTATTTCCTTGTGTTTATTCTGAGTAAAAATCTCACATCATTCCACATTAACAATGACATGTTTCTAAAGTCCCTTTTATTCATATAATATTGTCATAGGGTGGCTAGCCCCCTTACGGGGAGATGGGTCTCAGACCCATCTATGACAAGCATAGTTCATGGTGAGGGAGGATGAGTAATAATAAAGGAGGTTATATTATTAACTCAGGCCAGGGGATATAAGGGAGGAAGAGAGAGACTCCTGTAGGAGCTTGAGTGGGAGGCTGTGCTGGCCTGAGAAAACAACAGCAGGAAGGAGACTCATAGACATTACAGCCAGAAGGGACCATCATGATCATTTAGTTTGACCTCCTGCACATTGCAGGTCACAGAAGCTCAGTCACTCACTCCTGTAATAGGCCCATAACCTCTGGCTGAGTTACTGAAGCCCTCAAATCTTGATTTAAAGACTTCAAGTTACAGAGAATTTACTGTTTACTCTAGTTCAAACCACCAAGTGACTGATGCCCCACGCTGCAGAAGGAGGGGAAAAACCCCTCTCTGCCAGTCTGCCTTTCTTTCTGACCCAAAATATGGCGTTCAGTTACACCCTGAGCATGTGAGCAAGATCTATCACCTGCACATCTGGGAAAGAATTCTCTGTAGTAACTCAGAGCCCGCCCCAACTAGTGTCCCATCTCCAGCCATTGGAGCTCTTTGCTAATAGCAGTTGCGGGTAGACCACATGCCATTGTAGGCAATCTCCTCATACCATCCCCTCCACTTGTCAAGCTCAGTCTTGAAACAAATTGGGTTTTTTTGACCCCACTCCTTCCCTTGGAAGGCTGTTCCAGAACTTCACTCCTCTGATGGTTAAAAACCTTCATCTAATTTCAAACCTAAATGTGTGGGTGACCAGTTTGTTTCCATTTGTTCTTGTGCCAGCATTGGGCCTTAATTTAAATTAATTCCTCTCCCTTTCCGGTATTAATCCCTCTGATATATTTATAGATAGCAATCATATCCTCCTTCAGCCTTCATTTTGTTAGGCTAAACAAGCCAAGCTCCTTGGATTTCCTGTGGGGTTGGTGGGGGCATGGGATGATGAATTCTTCCCAAACTCATCACAGGCCACTGCCTGCATGACATGCAGTTCCCTAGGCTTGCTGAGGGCTTTCGGGGGGGTGGGAAGGGCGAAGTGGTGGGAGATGCTATATAGTCGGCTGACTTCGCTTTCCACACAGAGAGGGTGAGATCTGTCAGAGTGTCCCCTCTCTGCACTGATCTCAGGAGAATGATCTGGACCTTAGTTTACTGAGTACTGGAGTACAGGATTGGCCTGATACTTAACAATTTGACTGGACTTCCTTCACAGATGATTACTCCAGTAGGTCAGATATGTCCCTATGCCAAAAAGCTTCATTTCACTGGAGTTAATGTTCAGTTTTTCCAAGGCTAAATTTGTCCCATTCCTCTACCAGGATAAGAGTAAGAGGCATTCATTATTATTTGACTACTATTTATTCAATAAATGTGCCTTAAACCTGAATTTTTAAATAATATACCAATTTTCAGGCTGATGGAAAAGTTTCTCCGATTCCAGTTCTCCCTGGATGAGGTTCCCCACATTTAGTTTAAGGAATTCAAACCATTGCTCCAGTGAAGCAGGGTTCCAGCATTACTCTTGTTCAAGTGTTAAATTAACCATCAGATGGCTTTCATATTGCGCTCTCCATGCAAAAGAAACCTATTGAAATTTACCAGGGGCAAAACGAGAAGAAATTTTACAGAGTTCAAACAGGCCAGATTCTCCACTCTGTTATACTGGTTTTACATTGATGTAATTCCCTTGCTGTCAATGGAGATACACCACCAATCAAATAAATCAAATAAAAAATCAGAATCATGATGTCCATGTTCCTGTAGATCCGACTTCATGTATTCTGTTTTGTTCTTCAATTAATAAAACAGAACGAGATTTTTCCTACAATTAATCTGTTCTATCCCCAAAAGTTTCAGCGTTTATCAAAGATTTTACTATATGAATCTTAGAGCACCTTTGGAGATGCAACATGTGGTAGTAATAATTGTCTAGCTCAGCTCACTACTGTCACTGTCCTTTAAAGGGACCTGTTTGTTTCACATAACCAAAATGACTGTAAAGCACAAGCATGATAGCTTTTTCATGGAATAAAAATAATTTTGTTCACACTCAGAAAATGATGAAAGGGAGGTGTTATATGTAAACAAATCCTCTTCAAAAAGACTTTGGAACCCTATTGGTAGATATCTGAATACAGCAATAGCAAATCAGAATGATAGCATTTTACACTCACTTTTAACAAGTGTAGCTGACTATACCAGATTCAAGGAAATGGAGTGAAGTTTCTTTGTATTTTTCCCCACCTTTTGCTTTGTGCCTCAGTCCTCTTTGGGGGATGTGTCAAGGTTCCTCCCCCACTCTGAACTCTAGGGTACAGATGTGGGGACCTGCATGAAAACCTCCTAAGCTTACTTTTACCAGCTTAGGTTAAAACTTCCCCAAGGTACAAATTAATTTTATCCTTTGTCCTTGGAATATCCACTGCCACCACCAAACTCTAACTGGGTTTACTGGGAAACGTAGTTTGGACATGTCTTTCCCCCCAAAATCCTCCCAACCCTTGCACCCCACTTCCTGGGAAAGGTTTGGTAAAAATCCTCACCAATTTGCATAGGTGACCCCAGACCCAAACCCTTGGATCTGAGAAAAATAAAAAAGCATTCAGTTTTCTTACAAGAAGACTTTTAATAGAAATAGAAGTAAATAGAAGTAAAGGAATCACCCCTGTAAAATCAGGATGGTAGATACCTTACAGGGTAATTAGATTCAAAACATAGAGAATCGCTCTAGGCAAAACCTTAAGTTACAAAAAAGACACACAGCCAGAAATAGTCATTCTATTCCACACAGTTCTTTTCTCGGCCATTTAAAGAAATCAAAATCTAAAACATACCTAGCTAGATTACTTACTAAAAGTTCTAAGACTCCATTCCTGTTCTATCCCAGGCAAAAGCAGCGTACCGACAGACACAGACCCCTTTGTTTCTCTCCCTCCTCCCAGCTTTTGAAAGTATCTTGTCTTCTCATTGGTCATTTTGGTCAGGTGCCAGCGAGGTTACCTTTAGCTTCTTAACCCTTTACAGGTGAGAGGATTTTTCCTCTGGCCAGGAGGGATTTTAAAGGGGTTTACCCTTCCTTTTATATTTATGACAGGATGTTTATTTTAATCCCAAAGTAGAATGTATTCTGTGCCAGGGTCCAAAAATAAAAAGAAGAATGTGAAGAATCAGTGTTTGTAAAATGACAGAATATTAGCGTAAAAATAACTCTCTCAAAACTACAGAAAAGAACAAGTTGCTTCCTGAAGGATGAATATATGTGACCTGGCGTGCACTATTCGACATGGCAAAAATAATATTCTGCATGTGACGCAGGAACATACAGGGTTACAGGGAAAATAGCAGCATATGAGAAATTGTATGGAATTCAAATACAAGCGAAAAAAGAGTCCTGTTTACTTGGCCATATATGGTCAGTGTAGAAACCACTTCAAGAGGTTTTTAGATGAGGCAGAGAACTAGATTCTGATCTGATTCTAGAATAAATCCATTGAAATAATTTTAGGTACTCTAGATTTACACTGGTGTAATGGAGGTCAGGATCTACCCCTAATTCTCCAAGTTAAGTTTATAGAAACAAGAAAAATCTGAGATAAGAATGCAAGTGTTTCCTTGAGCCAAATGCAATCCTCAATGAGTCATTGGTCTTACACTGGATTTAATGAGAAAAACAGAGCAGTGTGTGGTCCTTTAACTCATTGCACTGTACTGTAGCAAATTTAGGCTAACAAGAGACATCAAAAGAGATGTTCTGTTGCAATCAGGTGGTAAAACTGGGCAACAGTTTGAACTCTAGGTGACTTTGATTAGATAGTTACAACTCTTCTGGTAACTAGCATCTGAAACCTGAAAAATTTATGAGTCTTTTTTTAAAACTGGAATTATCACTAGCTTGACCAGGAAACTTAACCTCCCCCTCTTCTTCTCCCACCCCCTTAGCCTGCCCTATCTGCATTCAGTTTATTCTCATCTACAGAATATCACTTCTTTAGGCTACAAAAACAACTCTTCAACAAGGATCAGACCAAACCCTAATATTAAGTCCTTAGTAACTATTTACTTTATGAAATGACTTTTATTCTCTGCCCTTCACCCCTTCCTTTCAGCAAAAATATGGTTTACATTTGTTGCCTTGAAGAGTTTTTATTTCTGGAGTCTTAGTATTCAGTTCCCTTAATAATAATAAATAATAATAAATATTATATGCAGCTTTTATATACCCCTCCCCCCCAAAAGCTTATTTGCAAGTGCCCCTGTTCCATTAAATAAATAGGACTTGTTTACTCCTTTTTGCTTTATAACAGGATTAATACCTTTGGTATGCAAGAATTATCTTAAATTGTCCTGGGACTTTAGCAGCTCCACTCTCAACTTACAACTGATAAATTATCTCCCTGTCACTGAATCTTATTTAATCGTCTAAGAATGTTTCAGATAAAGTGACTGAAGAAGGCTTTAACTATTAACATTAGATATGAGTGCTCCTCTAAGTCTTGCTGGAGCTGGTGTTGCTAGGGGCAGGGCCTGAAAAAGTCATGGGGTCTGATGGGAAAGGGCAAATGTCGATGGAGCGCGCTGCCCCAGAATGATTGGGTTTATGCCGTCCATAGGGAGGTAGGAATGTGGGCTGGAGTTCCTAGTGCTCACTAGCTCCTATTAGAGCTTCTGATCCCCATGAGCCCATATGGTGTAGTGTGCCTGGAAGTGTATCTCCCAGGCAGGCTGGCTTCACTGCTTACTAGGCCCCAGAAGAGTTGAGATTGCAACAACTTGCACCATTGTGTGACCTACTGTTGATGGAATTGTAGCCTGGGTTCCACTGATTTGAGCCACTGGAATGCATGGGGTGAATTTGACTCGCAGTGTTTCAATGTTTGCACTCCCTTGTACTTCAATAATATAGGAGTGTTGACTTAAAAGTTATTCCGTATTGCAAATTCCTATGGTGGAGAAGTTTTCTAGATGGTAATTATGGGCCAGCTGGCAAGGGAAGGCTGGAATTTGTGAGGTGGGTACACAAAATAATCTTTGTTTAAAACCTCAGAACTGTACCATTTCTGCTGGTCTTTCTGGCCTTGCAATGCAAACTTTTGTCTTTCACTTTTCTCGAAGGGGGTCACTCACAGGAGGTCTCGTAATCACTCTGAAACATCTTTGGGACGACCAAGTTCTTCCCTCAGCTACACATAGTCAGTTGCGGTAATGGGGTTCCATAGATATGTTTTGCTCTTAACTACATCTATTCAGCTCTGGCTATGCCAGAGTCCCTCAATAGTCAACTGCAAGGTTTGGTGTGAGGCCTCCCTCTCTGGGGCACTTCACCTTCCCACACCTTGTCTCTCTTCTTTGATTATTGCCCACTGCACTGCCTTTTATTTGGCAGAGTGGCTGCTGCTCATTGGTTGTCTGCAGGGCCAATCAGAGGTGGGGCCAGGAGGGCCATTTGGCCTGGGCCTCAAGCTAAAAGGGGGCCTCAAATTTAGACACTTGTTAATTTTTTGGCATTTGATAAGTTTCGCAACTTGTTTTTATGCACATCCCTATCGGACCAAAATGTGACACACTCTCAGCTTACAGCTGCAAATTGAAGCAAATAAGAGATGTGAATTGGTAAAAGACATAATTTTTTTGTTAACTGATATAGATTTTGTCATATTAAAGAGTTAAAAATGTTCATAAAGATTAATAAAAATATATCGGCTCTGATGGCTCAAGATTAGACTGTGATGAACATGTCCTCTCAGATCAGCTGATTATATAAACAAACCACTACTAGTGGCTGGTGCTGGATCAAGTGCGTGTTGAAAGGTAGAGAATTGTTACATTTTAGCGTCTTTATAGTTTTATGTCTAGTTGACTGAGGAATTATTTATGTGTGAGAATTCCTCATTATTATCTTCATATGGTAGCTAAAAGAGGTGACTGGTTGGTTGAGCCCTAGCTTTATAGCTTGGCCATCATCATAGGCTTTTGCAGTCTATAGGCCCAGATTTATGATGAAAATTTGTGAGGAAAATCTTGTATAGTGAGTTTCGCGAGGACATGTTTGAAATTTTTGGACATTATCTCTCTGTCTGCATCCGTGTCTGTGTTTACTATATATATGTGGCACCTTAGAGACTAACCAATTTATTTGAGCATGAGCTTTCGTGAGCTACAGCTCCGATGAAGTGAGCTGTAGCTCACGAAAGCTCATGCTCAAATAAATTGGTTAGTCTCTAAGGTGCCACAAGTACTCCTTTTCTTTTTGCGAATACAGACTAACACGGCTGTTACTCTGAAACCTACTGTATATATGTCATCCCTTTGTCTTCAGCTTAGCCTGTTATATTATATCTTGTGTGCTTGAGTTTTGATTCAGTGATAAGGATAATAACCTGACTGTTTCATTTTGTGTTCTTAACTAGTATTCCTTTGTTTTAAGTCTTTTCAGCATTTGTGTACCATTCAGCATTTGTGTACAAGTTTACAGTAGAAGATTTCAAGTGTAGATAAGCTACTTATTTACAGCAGAATATTTTAAGTGTGGATAGGCTACATATTGACCAGATAGATCACTATGAAGATGAGATTTGAAAGTGGTGCAAGCAAGAGATGGCGAAAACAACTGAGTGATGCAGCAGCTAAAAACTCAAAGCCAATAACTTAATTTCTCAAACCACTGGGAAACACACCTTACCCAACAAACAATGCTATGGATAATGAAAACTCCGCAACTGCAACAGGTGATATTTCAATGCCAATACCTGAACATGCGGACAACAGTCAAGAAGGAGATGTGTCAACAGTAACAGATGCAGCAGAAGATCCTCTGTACGATCAAGAAACTCAGCAACAGGAAGATGTAGATCTTACGCAGCAAGAGGAATTCACGAGTACTACAGGTTTGACTGTGACTGACATTGGAATTATTGACAAGAGCAATGCTGCCCAAATGCAATCTTTTCTTCAAGTTCGTTGTTTTGATATTCCTAGTAACATTCCACAAGATGCTAATAATTATGCTTTCCCTTCTCGTCTGCTGACAAAAACTCTTCCAAATGTTGAGACCTGCACAAGAGACTGGTTAAGCTGGAGTATGGAAAAAACAATCCCTGTACTGTGCACCCTGCTTCATTTTGAACAAAAGTGCTGCAAATGCATCAGTTCTCTCTGATCAATCAAGATAGAGCATCAACAGAGGTTGAAGGAAGTTGAAAGACCGAATACCATCACATGAGAGTTCAACGTAACACAAAGTAAACTATGTTGCATAGAAATCGGCCAGTAGGGCAGCTGAAAGTTCAGTTGAGAATTTACTCTTGACTGAACTCTCTACAGAAACTAATAACTGGAAAAAACTTCTTGAGCTTTTGATACGGTTTTCCACAGTATTCCTGCCAGCAAGTCAAAGTATGGATTGGATGAATGGACTATAAGGTGGATAGAAAGCTGGCTAGATTGTAGGGCTCAATGGGTAGTGATCAACGGCTCAATGTCTAGTTGGCAGCTGGTATCAAGCGGAGTGCCCCAGGGGTTGGTTTTGTTCAACATCTTTATTAATGATCTGGATGATGGGATGGATTGCACCCTCAGCAAGTTTTCAGATGACACTAAGATGGGGGGAAAGCTAGATACGCTGGAGGGTAGGGATAGGGTCCAGAGTGACCTAGACAAATTGGAGGATTGGGCAAAAAGAAATCTGATGAAGTTCAACACAGACAAGTGCAGAGTACTGCATTTATGACGGATGAATCCCATGCACTGCTACAGGCTGGGGATCGACTGGCTAAGCAGCAGTTCTGCAAAAAAGGACCTGGGGATTACAGTGGATGAAAAGCTGGTAATGAGTGTGCCCTTGTTGCCAAGAAGGCTAACAGCATATTGGGTTGCCATAGTAGGAGCATTGCCAGCAGACCGAGATAAGTGATTATGCCCCTCTATTCGGCACTGGTGAGACCACGTCTGGAGTATTGCATCCAATTTTGGGCCCGCCACTACAGAAATTTGGATTTGGATTTGGGCCCGCCACTACAGGATTTGGACAAATTGGAGAATCCAGCGGAGGGCAACAAAAATGATCGGGGGCTGGGGCACATGACTTACGAGGAGAGGCTGAGGGAATTGGGATTGTATAGTCTGCAGAAGAGAAGAGTGAGGGGGGATTTGACAGCAGCCTTCAACCACCTGAAGGGGGGTTCCAAAGAGGATGGAGCTCAGCTGTTCTCAGTGATGGCAGATGACAGAACAAGGAGCAATGATTCAAGTTGCAGTGCGGGAGGTATAGGTTGGATATTAAGAAACACTATTTCACTAGGCGGGTGGTGAAGCACTGGAATGGGTTACCTTGGGAGGTGGTGGAATCTCCATCCTTAGAGGTTTTTAAGGCCCAGCTTGATAAAGCCGTGCCTGGGATGATTTAGTTGGTGTTGGTCCTGCTTTGAGTAGGGGGTTTGACTAGATGACCTCCTGAGGTCTCTTCCAAGCCTAATCTTCTATGATTCTATTCTGAATGTCATTCTTTTTCTTTCTGAGAGGGGATTGGCTTTCTTTGGAACCAGTCAACGTATTGGTGATTGTGCAACAGGAAACTTTCTAGGCATAGTTGAGCTCCTCAGCAAATATGGACCACTTTTATCAGAGTATGTTAAACGTGTTCGAGAATTGCAAGAGTCAAAAGTGAATGCAAGTCCATTCTCTCTCCACATGCATACAAAGCATTGTTGATGCCACTGCAGATTGTTCTCACAAGGAACAGACTACTATGGTAATTCAATATGTTAAGATTGTAGACAGCTCAAAATTTTCAATTGAAGAAAGGTTTACTTTGTTTGATAATTTCACGAGAAAAACTGGAAAAGAAACTGCTGCTCTAGCAATTCTAGAAGGTTTTAAGTTAGATTTTCAAGTCTGCATTGGTCAAGTCTATGACAGTGGATCTAATATGGCTGTGAAGTACAAAGGTGTACAAGCAGTTCTGCTTGAGTATAATTTAACAGATTTGTGAACAATGGGATGCGGCCCTGACTGAGTCCAAATTGGTAGCACAGACTATTGGCATTTCATCTGAGTTCTCCACCAATTGCAACCTACCTACTGAATCCGATGCCGAGCAGCATTATAGAGTCAATGTCTTCCTTGTCATCATTGACTCTATTCAATCAGGTCTTACACGTCTATTTGAGTCACTGCAACTAATTTGTACCTTTTTTGGGTTTCTTTGGCAGTTCAGCAGACTGAGTAATGAAGATCTACTTTCTGCAGCTGAACAATTTCAGCAACAGTTTAACATAGATATCTCAAAAGATCTCAGTGACAAGGTCATCTTCCTCAAACGAATATATTCCACGAACTTTAAATTGGATTGCAAGCCAAAGGAATTGCTTCAAAAAGTACTCAAACTTAGACTCTCGGGCGTTTTCTAATATCACAATTGCCTTGCATATTTTTGTCAGTTTGCATGTGTCAGTGGCTTCAGGTGAATGCACCTTCAACGTGTCGAAGCAGGTAAAGAACTATCACCATTCAACTATGGGACAAGAGCGTTTGAATGGGCTCGCCATGCTTAATATCAACTGTGACATTGCGTGAAAACTAGATTTTTTCCTGAATAGTTAATGATTTGGCACAGAAAAAGGCTAGAAAAGTATTTGTTAAATAAAAAAATATTCAAATTATGTCTCACTCTTTTTTTGGTGCCTTATTTTGTTTTCATGTGTCGTCATTTTTTATTTTTATTATGGATAGGGGCCTCAAAAACTGGAAGTGGTCCAGGCCTGTCTGGACCTTTGAGAGGGCCTGGTCATCTGATATCAAATCTATTTTTAATTTTGTTTTTAACTTTTTGCTTAGTGTTTGCTTTAGGATTATTTAATTTATTTTGCACCATGTAGCCTGGTATGAACTTGTTATTGAGAATGAAAAGCTATATCCCAGATTGTGGTAGAGAAAAGCAATTCTCTTGCATATTTCAGTGTTACAGTATAACAACTAAGGGGCTCTGTGAAGCGCTAGCAATGTTAAACATTTATGACAAGTTGTAGCTCAGTGAGGAAAGAGGAGAAATGTCGTGATGGCCATAATACTTTGCATTGTTATAGCATCCCCTTTGCAAAAATTAAAGAATCCTGTGCTGCCACCGAAGCAAAATAAACCCCCAAAAACCGCCGCTGAAGCCGGAGTGCGCGCGGTGTTTTGCTGCGTGTGCGGGGTTTAAGATCTGTGTGTGTGTGCACATGTGCACAGCTTAGAGGGAACAGTGCAAGACGGTTCTTTTAATGTCAGCAGGAACTCTCTCAGGGCTTAGATAGAAATTCCTGAGGAGCGAATACATTAAACAAGATTTGTTTGGGTGGTGATGTCCTTGAATCAATCCCAGTGTGTTTGTTGGTTTCTACGTACCACTGGTGTCAATGCAGAGTCAGAAGGAGCCTATGAGATTTATAATGAACAGGAGGCCTTGCAGAGATTATAGTAGTCTGTATGGGAATTCTAAAGAGTGAATATTTTAACTTAGATTTCTCTGGGGCTAGGGGAATGGGTGTGGATGTGGATGTGTGCATGCTCTCCTTCGCACCGTTGCCAAGTTAAATCAGAGGCTTGATACAGTTCATGAATCTTCAAAAACTATTTGTGAACAATTCCAAAATGACCCATTCTATCCTTTCCAGACCCATTCTATCCTTTCACTGCACCGGGTCTCAGCAGTTAGTAGAAGGATTAGTTAGTAGAACAGATTTGCTCTTTCTACATCCAGACATTTTGAGATGAAACAAACAACTATTAGAATTTTCAGTAGTAAATATTATTTTTTAAGGTACAGATCTCATAGTTTGCCTGGCTCACTTCAAAATTTTCATCTAAAAACCTGCTATGGATGCATAATTTCAAAAAAGGAGGTTTTTTTATGAATATAGGAAAGGGGAGCCAAAATTGGCATAAAACTGGAAAGTTAGTTGCAGTCTTAACTGTGGAGAGATAGTATAAATATCTATAAACCTGCACACTTAGAACAAGCCTCTAGGTGTATTTACAGAATCAGAAATTTAATATTTAAATCCTCCCAAGAATATGCAGTCGTAATTGAAAATAATGCTAGAGCTGACCAATCAGCAAAATGCTGTGATGGAAGGTAGCCTCAAGAAACACTATTCCCGTTCAGAGAAAACTACTTTATATCCTCAAGCAAATATCTAGTGAACAGATGGACTTTGTATTGTGTCATGAGAGCCAAAAACTCCACCTGTGGTGAAATGAATTCTAGAACTGGGGGTCCAGTCCCCCTTGTTTAAATCTAGAGACTTGTCAACAGAAGCTCCTCAGTTGTTTTCAACACACAAAAGATGCTCTTTGTTGAAGCCAAGGCTCATGCCCTGCAGGGTGTGTTTTGCTAAAATCAAGACTAAATTAGGCTATTAGGAAACCAGTCTTGTATATAGAGCATGGGCACAATGTGCTCAGAAGGGCTTGTACTGCTACATAAATGGGGAAGGACTGAGACTGAGTTCACATGGGTTAAGAACCTCTCAGAAGGGCGCTGACTGTAAATAAGTTGGAATGCTACTACTTTTTCCATACAGTAGATCACCTTCATTTCCCCCATAAATAAACCTGCTCCTGATCCCTTTGAAATTAGTGTGAATTTGACACTGATTTCAATAAGGAGCATGAACAAGACTCTACTTAAGAGAGAGACATATATGTCTATCTGAAACTGTTCTTTCTTTGCTTTCTGCTTTTGAGTGTTGCATCCAGAACTGGATGCACAACTCTAGCTGAGGCCTCACCTGAGTAGCTGAGTAGAGAGGGACAATTACCTCCCAGGGTCTTACATACAACACTCCAGTTCAGAAACCCAGAATGATATTAGCCTTTTTTGCAATTGCATCAGATTATTGGCTCATATTCAATTTGTGATCCATTTTATAGTTGTGCATTTGATTTTTATACACATACTCTCCACTCTATTATCTAAGTCATTAATAAAAATATTGACTAATACCACACCCAGTTTTACAACAAAACATTGATAACTACTCTTTGAGTAGGGTCTTTGAACCAGTTTTGCATACACCTCCTAATAATTTCATCTGGACCACATTTCCTTATTTACTTATGAGAATGTCAAGTGGGACTGTGCCAGAGACGTCCTACAATCAAAATGTATCATGTCTACTGCTTTCCCTCTATCCACTAGGCCACGAACCCTGTCAAAGAAGGAAATTAGGTTGGTATGGCATGATTTCATCTTGACAAATCAATGATGGCTGTTCCTTATCACCCTATTATCTTCTAGGTGCTTACAAATTGATTGTTTAATCATTTGTTCTGGTATATTTCAAGATATCAAAGTTAGGCTGCCTAGTCTATAATTCTCCAACTCCTCTTTGTTCCCCATTTTAAGATAGGTACTATATTTGCCTTTTTCCGGTCCTCTGGGACCTCAGCCATCCTCCATGAATTCTCAAAGATGCTTGTTAACAGTTCTGAGATTGCTTCAGCTAGTTTAAGTATCCTAATATGTACTTAATATGACTCCAGGAACTGACACTTTAAGAGTCAATATTGTGAGATTCACAATAATATCATAAGTTAACACCACAGTTTCTTAATGTCAGAATATTCAGTATGCAACATTTCATTCAAAATACATAGAATTGGTCGTTATAATTAAGGCAGCAGTAAATTAATGGAACTAGCAACTTCACCTGGGAAATAATTAAGCTAACAATTTGTGCCAAAACCTCTGCTAGCAGAAGCTAGCATGTCCCCAATAAAAATAAACCTCTGAAGCAAACTGTTGCCTTCATATCCTGTAGATGACATATTTATCTGTCTTGGCATCCACAGTAATTCCCACAAAGTCCACTGCTTTTCAAATGCTGAAGTGGATGAAATTTGGGGTACACTGTTAGAATTTTTTTCCCCAGCAAAAAGATTACATATTACTTGGGAATGAAACAAAGATTTCCACAAAAGGGTGTCTAAGCTAAACTGATTTAAAGGGGAAAACCAGAAGAAACAACCGCAGAAGCCTGGTTTATTTATTTAAAGGTAACCTTCAAAAATCTTGAAAATACAGGAGTCTGTGAAGAATCTCACTACTAATGAGCAGTGGGGGAAATTCCTAATAAAGGAATTTAGTCACAACAGAGAAGTTTTCTGGTATGAGTTATCTACATTGTGCTTTCCATACACAAAGACATTGACCCTGCCCTGAAGCACATACAGTATACAGACAAGTGTCTGAATGCTCTGGTCTCAATCTTGCAAACATAAAGGGTGAAATGTGGGACCCATTGAAGTAAATGGCAAAACTCCCATAGACTTCAATATGGTGAGGATTTCACCCTCATTACTTAAGTAATCCCACAGTAGTCAGTGGTTTCCATAAAACTACTCAGGATACTAAGCAGCACTATGCTGAGTAGCAAGTGTTTGCAGGATCGGACCCAATACTTATACTTTTTTAATTGTTGACCAGTCCTCTTTCCATCCCACCCAGTCTTGTTTGTGGGCACACCAACAAGCACTAAGAGGAGAGCTTAGTAAAAAGAATTGTGCCAAGGTTGGTGGTAGTGACAGCATGGACTGCAGAATCAATTAACGTAAGAACGGCCCTACTGGGTCAGACCAAAAGTCCCATCTAGCCCAGTCTTCTGACGGTAGCCAATGCCAGGTGTTTCAGAGGGAATGAACAGAACAGGTAATCATCAAGTGATCCATCCCCTGTCACCCATTCCCAGCTTCTGGCAAACAGCTTTCTCTGTCATTAGGTGATTGAAGATTTTACCCATCAACATCTATAGACCTGAATTTATATCCAGGGAACTAACCATGAGTAATTACAGAAGCTGCATGAGAGGGAGTTGCCTAGGTGACTCAGAATGGACAATTTTGAGTAGTCTTGTGGATTCGTATTTAGTTTTTGCGTTATTGCAAACGTGTGTTTTTTTCCCAGCCAGAAGTATCTGCCCAAATGAATGTTCAGCAAATAGAAACTCTGCTGACATGCATGGAATATGCTGACAGTGCTATTTTTAAACATATCATATAGAGTCAAAATATGATGGTTGGTTCATATATTTATGCCAAATAAATAGGATTTTTCTAATCTTTTGGAGGAGATTAAGCCACGAGATCATTTAGAGGATTCACATAGGATTAAAATATACTGTACTATGTTGAGTCCATATAGCTGGTACAGTATCCATGTAGGGCCAGACTCTGAGACCCTTGTGTAGCTTTTACTTCAAGCTGGCACTCCAAGCTTGCTTCGTTTTGACTTCAGCAAGAGTTTACCTGAATCAGGACCACATGAAAACTAAGTTAAAGACCTTTGGAACTGCACAGAACAAATGATGCACCATACAACAGAAGCACATGCTACTGTGTGAAACATGCCTCTACTTTTGCATTTTTCATACAATTTGTGTAAGCCCACAGCTGGACCAGGGTCACCTTCCCTTTTGAGGGACACAGGAGTGTCTGCCTCAGAGGGGAGCCCAGAGAGGGAAGTCCAGACGGAAGGTGAGGAGGGACAGGAGGGTCTGCCCACCTTTTGTAGGGAGGCTTTTCCCCAGGAGGAGCATGAAGAATCTGCATCTAAAATGCCAGACTCCTCACCTATGGATCAGGTTTTGAGGGAAGACTGGGGGTCAGATCTCCTGGAGGGGAGAGTCCACCCAGCTGACCAGTTGGGAACAAAGAGTGGGGTGACCAAGGGAATCTTACCAATCCAAAGCACTCCATTAAAGGATGTTGTTCCTGCTACCCTTGTGAGAGATAACACTATCTCTTCAAGGCTGGGGAAAGAAAAACTTTGCATTTGGGAAGCTTCACAAGGGGGTGGGGTGCAACCCAAACAAATTCCAGAGGGAGAGGCTGAAGGCAGGCATGGTTGTGGTGCACCCTTTCCTTGGCAAAGCCTCAAACACATGCCTGAATTGAGAGTCTTCTCCAAAGAGGCAGAACAATCTGTATCAAAGCACCTACCATGGTACACAAAGGGATTGGAAAATGAAATAGACACTAAACAAGCCAAACTGTGTGAACAGACTGTCTGTCATAAATTGGCTGTTAATCTTGTGTCTTTTGCTACTTCATCTATGGGTCAAGACAAAGGAGTTAATACTAATGGTAAACGCTTTAAAGATGTGTGACATACCTGATTTGTGGAAAAAAACTTTTGTACATGCTAGGGATTGTGACAAAACAGTCCCACAAGCATGTTGCTTTTCAGCTTATACCTGTAAACAGGCTGGAAGCTTGGCACCACAGCAAAAGCATAACAAGCCTAGACTGCTGTGTGGAAGGGGAAACTGAGGCACACCTCCTCATGGCATTGGTGGCTAAATGCCAAGACACCTACACTTTAACAGATAGTGCTGTCTGCATTCTGTCAGCAATACTGCACCCCAACATGTTTTCAGGCACCCAAAGACCAGGAACCCAGAACTTTGCTAGGACATCTATGAATGACATCATAGGGTTTAAAGGTATTGGAAGGGTGTGTGACTGAAGACAAGCAGGGATTTTACATGTACTGCCTCCGCCATAGACAGTGTCCAAGACTCTGGCAGTAAGTTCAGGAGGAGGGTGTGACATTATTGACATGAACTATGACTGTATAGATCATTGTTGCAACCAAGGTCCTATCGGTTGCACCAAATCTTGTACAAAGGAGGTCAAGTAAAGTGTCTATAGAAAGATTGCAATTTGCTTGTTATGATTATACTGTCTGTATGTGTGTATCATTTGTGCATTTGAAGTTATGAATATTGGCTATGTACTTGTATCTCAATGTGTTTGATTCTAAGTAGCCTCAATGAAGCATTGTCAGCTTCTTGAGAAAGGACTATTCTCAGTACGTGCCCAGTCAAGAAACACTTAACTGACAATGGACTTTGGGAAATGCCAATCCACATCTGAACTTTCCTGGGAACATTCAAACTAACATGTAAACAGTGGCGTCAGCCTGCAAAAAACTGAATCATTCATGGACATGTGACTTGCTCAGATGGCTACAAACTCCATCTTGTTGCTGTGACTTTGCACAGAAGAACAAAGGGGTTTCTGCTAACAGGAGAGAGAATATAAAAGGCCCTGGAAGCCTCTCCATTTTGTCTTCAGCTTTCTCAAGAGATGGCCTCTCCATCCCAAAGAGCTGCCTGAAAGAAACTGGAAGAAAGGTGAGTGAGTGATTGCTGGACCCAGGCCATAAGCCACAACGTTGGTCTGAAAAGGATTGGGCCCAGACTAGGAAGGAGTCTAGTCTGTGAAAGAAGCTTATTGGGACATCTCTGAGGGTGAGATTTACCTCTATTCAGTTTCCTACTGTATTAGGCTTAGACTTGGATGTTTTGTTTTATTTTGCTTGGTAACTTACATTGTTCTGTCTGTTATTACTTGGAACCACAGTTCAATCCTTGAGGGGGCCATTTGGGATCTGGGGCAAAAATTGGGGATTGATCATGCTTTGAGCAGGGGTTGGACTAGATGACCTCCTGAGGTCCCTTCCAACCCTGGTATTCTATGATTCTACGAAATCCTACTTTTTATACTTAATAAAAATCACTTTTGCTTATGAATTAACCCAGAGTAAATAATTAATACCTGGGGGAGCAAACAGCTGTGCATAGCTCTCTATCAGTGTTATAGAGGGTGCACAATTTATGAGTTTACCCTGTATAAGCTTTATACAGAGTAAAACAGATTCATTTGTGGTTTGGATCCCATTGGGAGCTGGATGTCTGGGTGCTAGAGGCAAGAGAACTTGCTAAGCCATTTTCAGTTAAGTTTGCAACTTTGGGGGTGTGGGTCAGACCCTAGGTCTGTGTTACAGCAGATTAGTGTATCTGGCTCAACAAGACAGGGTTCTGGAGGTCCAAACTGGCAGAGAAAATGGGCTCAGAGATAGTCTCAGCACATCAGGTGACATTCCCAAGGGGGTCTCTGTGACCCAACCCATCACACGTGGGACCACCGCTCCCAGGAGCCAGCGCCTCATACCGGTAGCTCCTCCAGTGTGGCTGTACCACCGCCAGCCCCGCCACCAGGCTTTCCACGCAGCTGTGTTTCCTGTCTGGGGTCTGTGCAGCCTGGCTGGAGTACAGGGCTGTGGATGGGGTTGGGGGTGGTACAGCCGCACAGGAGGAGCTGCTGGCATGGGGCACTGGCTCCTGGGAACTATGGTCCCATGTTCTGCTCCTTTTGTCACTGTGGTTCCCGGGAGAGCCCTGTGGTTCAGTGGATACTGATTTTCTATGCGCAGATATCCGCATCTGTGGATATACATTTGTATCTGCACAGGGCTCTACAATTCATTCTTGAAAATGTGTCTTTCCTGTAAGGTGTACCGGCAATAAATGTCTTAATGGTACGGCATACCTGACCATACCAGCTTACTTGCACCACTGGAGAAGTGCCACCTATTTTGTTTGGGTTATAATAATGAAAAAGTTTTAAGATCAGAAGTATCCTGTTCTTCACGTGTGTGATATAATAAGATTACAAATGGAAGCTCCTTGAACCTCTTGTGTGCAATACAGAAAAGTTAATGCACTAGTTTGAGTGCCAAGAGAAACCATATAGAAAAGTATCAGGGGGTAGCCATGTTAGTCTGTATCCACAAAAACAACATCTGAAGAAGTGAGGTTTTTACCCACGAAAGCTTATGCTCAGATAAATCTTTAAGGTGCCACCGGACTCCTTGTTGTTCATATAGAAAAGGTATCTTGTACAACATGTGAATAAGGTGATGATAGGATCCAAAGTTTCCGAGAAGACTTGATTACTTTGTTTCTTTATGTATGTAAAGGCCTGAAGGAAGGATACAGTAAAAGTCCATAGACCTGATTTTGATCTCACTTATGCTAATCATACAATGGTATAACTCCACAGACTTCAATGGAATTACTCTGAATTTCCACTTGTGTTCATGAGAGGAGTCCAATATCCTTGGAGTCCAATATCCTATTATGTCTACTCTCTTATTGGAAGAATAATAGGGTCAGATCCTTGGAAACTAGATCGATTTAGGTGGAACATGTCTTTCTAGTTTTGATTTTAAAAACATATTGCTACTCACTTATAGCATAGAGGACACCTCTCATTATCAGTAATGGGAAAAGGGGGTTGATAAATAGAAGTTTATTTCCTAGCAGCAAGCTCCATCCTCTGGGGTTGGGAACACACATTTATTCAAAAACTGCTCAATAATTTATACTGGAATTGCAGTGTATTTAATTAGAATGTTTCAGTTGCATTGACTTTGATAATGTAGATACAATGCAGCTGGGTGTTGGTGTGTATTCCAAAAGATATAAAACTAATTGTAGTCAATTAATTACACTGTGTAAAACAAGTCATGACATTCCAAAGGACTGGGATTTGAGAGAATGGGAGGTGAGGGGGAGAATTCATTTCTTGTACAAGCAGCTCTGTAGCTACACCAGAGCAAAACTGGAGTGATTAAATGGTTTTGTTCAATTCAGTGCCAACACTGCCTTTCTACTGCAGATATTGTCAACCCAGTCTGCCAGCAGTCATGGTATTCAGTGGCTTGCATTCCCCCAAAGGCATCAGGTATCTTCAGTTGGATCAGAACCATCATTTATGTTGCTAACCTTGCATAGAATGTAACCATGTGTATTCCTCTTGACATATAAAACCAAGCCAGTGTGACCAGTTAACAACATGAGAATATGACATTCTGCATACACAGTTTACTCCTGGGGGAAATCTGTGCCACTGCACGTGCCCAGAATTCATGACTCCCGCAGATTTCTTTGCTTCCCCACAGAAAAATGACTTTCTGACAGGGAAGCAAAGGGAAGCTGCAAGAGCAATCACCCCACTCTCTAGCTGCACAGGTATATTGTTTCAGGCACCCGGAGCAGCTAGCAGAGAGGTAAATCACTGTAGGGCTGGGGACACCCCAGGCAGTGGCTCCTATCCTGCGCTGGGATCAGTGGCTGGGCTGGAGGCAGGAGAAGACAGAACTTCCTCTTCCCCTGGAAGGAGTGGCTGGGACTATGTCAGACCCACCCCCAGAAACCTCTCCCAGCTGCAGGAAGCTCAGCATGCTCCCCTGCTTCCTGCCCCCATCGCTCCTCCACCATGGGGGGAGGGGTCACTGAATGGGGAGCTGCTCCCCCATCCACTCAACCCCCATGCATCTGGACCTCCCATACCCAGACACCCCTGCCAAGCCTCACCCCATACACCCAGAACCCCCCTAGCCCTCCATATCCAAACCCCACTCCATTGAACCTCAACCCCTGCATCTGGAGCTCCCTGTACCCAGACCCCCTGTCTCCAGACCCTCACCCCTGCACCCAGACAACCCCCCACTGAGCTCCCTGCACTCAAACCCCCAACCTGATGAACCCCACTCCCCTGCAGCACCCTGAGCCCCTGCATCCAGACCCCCACACCACTGACCCACAACTAGCTGCACCCAGACCCCCCCTGCTGAGACCCAACCACCTTCACCTGGAACCCCCACAATGAGCCTCTGTGAATCCAGATTCCCTCACACCTAGACCCCCCCATTGATCTGCTTGCACCCAGATTGTCCCACACAGAATTCGCTCACCCCACACCTGGATCCCCCCCCGACTGAGCCCCTCCATACTTGGATTCTGCCTGGTTGAGCCTGCCTTCCCCACACCTGGTGCACCTGGCGCAGAGGGGCAGGACCCCAGAGTGTTTCTGGGGCAGGCCCAGGCCCTGTGCTGTATCAGAGTCGGGTGCAATCTCACCACTGAGTCCGTGTCCCGGGGGTGGGAGGGTTGCAGGGTGATCTCCCACCTTTGTGCAGCCACTGGCCTGCACTTACCACTGCCATGTTGGAGCCTCTGCATTTATTTATTGACAAATAAAACTTGCAGAATTTTAAAGTATTGTGTACAGAATTTTTTATATTTTGGCGCAGAATGCCCTCAGGAGAAAGTTACTTTTTCCTTATCTTTGTAATTGAAAAATTAGTAGTAGAAAAATAGTTTGTTTAAATTAAAAACAGGATCAAGCATTTAGGAACTACCAGTGCTGATTATTTGATGCCAAACAGAACTATGTTATGACAGCTTTCTTTGTTTAAATTATTCAATGGCACTGACTTACAGTACTATTCTATTGTACAGCAGTTTTTATACTATCCTCATCACCATAGTATGTGAGTCACATTCGCAGTGATTAAGTGATGTAACTATCACCATCATGTGTGGTTCATTCTCTCCCCAACAGCTGGGGTGGGAACCCAAACTTTCAGTTTCTTCACTTCTGTGTGTGTAAAATCTCAACCCTGGCATTCCATTAATTGGAAGATGATGGGGGAGTAGAGAGCAACTGGTTCTTGATGAAGCTATTCGGTCTTTTTGTTATGATTTAATGTGATTTGAATTTGTAATTAGATAAATTAAACTGTTTATGAGGCATAAACAAACATTTCTGTTTTGCCCTAAATATATCTCTGATCTGTCAATAGCAGAGAACATAGATGCACTTTCAGAATATATGCTCAGGAACATACAAATAGGACAATTCCCAAAGCAGTTAAATAGTGTAACCTCTAGGAACATTAGTACAGTCTATAAATATTTTTGCTATTAAAAATGATGAAAATTAGCGGGTATATAAGATATAGGTAAGGCTCTGAATAAATTGTTGTGTCATAATGCTGTCTTTTTTCCCCAAGATCTAAAGATGTATTTGGACTGGAAATACTGCACTGCAGATCTAAAACCTTTCTCTGGAACATACACAAGGATTCCATTTTAATTTGATTTGCATTTTAAATGTCAAAGGAAACATTACATAACTACCAATAATGGGTAATACATTGAGAAATAGCATATGTTTATTATTGTAAACAGAAACAGTCTTTGCCAAGGCCAATGTAATATAAATTTCATTTGATCTCTTGGGAGATATGTAGGATGTGTAACAAGCAGTAAATGTCATACTGTGGCAGACGTTTTTGGCTTATCACCCACTGTCCAGGCAGAAGATTCCCTACTCCGTCATCCCAGCTGCTTGCTAGATTCCCTATGCATTCACCCTTCTAGCTTAATTTTCTACAACCACACAAGCACTACAGAGCAGACAGAACTTTCAGGCAATAATGGCCTGGGTTTCAACCCCATGCCTTTGTAAGAGTGTTTTCCCCTTCCACCATCTCTGTGGACCACTCCTACCCAGCAGCATACATCTTTAACCCTCCAAAAGATATCTACTTATAAGCTGTCCTTTTCACACAGTTACTGTCAGTTATAGCGAGGGATGGCAGAATTTTATTTTTATTTTTTATAATTTCTACAGGTCTCAGTATTTATTTTTTTTCAGTTTTTATCTATTTACATTTTCACAGTTGTGGGAAATTATGGGTGGAGGTGCAAAGAATAATTTAATGAAAATCACTAAGATTCAAAAAGTTAAAGATTTATAGCCATTAAAACGCAAACTATCAACATCACATGTCAAAATATACAAAGTAAGTATCCTTAAATCAAACTCTAATAAAGTCTCAAGAAGCACTTTTCTTTCTTTGCCTATCTGTACATTTGGATTATTATTGATGGAAATGTTTTTCGTCAGTTTGTGTGCATACAGTACAGTGAAATGGATGTTTACCGACATTTACTGATAAAAATCTAATTTTTCCAAGCCTCATTATCTTACTTTACTGAGGACACAGGCAGAGCCTCTACCATGCTCAAGTCTAGTTTTTAATTGGATATGTAGGGGCATAAGTTCAAGAGAGCAAACATTGCCCTGGCCCAAGTTTTCAATCACCATGTCAATAAATCTTTTAACCTCAGCTGGCCCTGGAAGAAAAGGATGACGTTTGACACAAATTCAGCTATTCTCAAACAGTAGTGTAACCCACTACTTGTGTGTACTGTGCTCTCCCTCTATTTCGAACCACAGGGAGACTGGGTCTGTTGAAGCTCACCAGTTGAGAATCTGTCTCTTAAGCTCAAGCGATAAAGATTCTCACGCTTTCAGCTCTGGAAAATTCTCAGCGTTGGTCATGGTAGTGAACATCACACTGTAGAATAATAGATTCTTATTTTTAGAAATGCTGATCACCTGTGGCTGCTATTAACTTCAGATGGAGTTGTGATGTGTGTGCTTAGCACTTGAAAATCAGGCCCTGTGTTACAACTGGACCACTGAGCCATCCCCACACTTGAGATCGGTTTGAATGAAGTGAAGCAAAACTGTGCACTATCCTGAGGTGGCTTCCTAAGCGAATTTAGTGCTGGCAAAGAGTGCTGGTCTTCATCAGCTCTGGTGATTGAAGTGTTTATATTCAGAACAAATGCAGAAGAGGCAGAAGACGTGCAAGCTTCTTCACAGTTCTCCAGTAATATATAACTACCCTGATAGATTTGACACCTTTCTAATTGATAGTAACTGGACCCCCGAGGCCCTGCCTCCCCTGCCCCGCCTCTTTCTCCCAAGGCCGCACCTCCCATCGCTCGCTCCTCTCCTTCCTCCCCATGTCTCTCAATGAATCATCTCAAGGAGTCTGCCTGCAGGTAGGAGGTCGCCACACCTAAGCAGGTGCTGGTGCAGGTTAATGACCTGGCACCCTCCCCACTCTACAGTAACCATGATTTTGGTTCAAGTGCCATTTAGTGTTGCCAGGTTCCTGAAAACCAGGCACCTGGCAACCCTAAATGGCACCCAGACACAGAAGCCAAAACCCGGACTGTCTGGGTAAAATCTGGATGGGTGGTAACCCCATACCCTGACCTCTAGGGGACAGAGGGTCACAATCTTTGACAGAGTAACAAGTCTTGTGTATAGGGAGGAAGTGGTAGATGTGGTATATCTCGACTTTAGTAAGGCTTTTGATAGTGTCTCGCATGACCTTCTCATAAACAAACTAGGGAAATACAACCGAGATGGAGCTACTATAAGGTGGGTGCATAATGGGTTGGAAAACCATTCCCAGAGAAAAGTTATCAGTGGTTAACAGTCGAGCTGGAAGGGCATATCCAGTAGGGTCTCGCAGGGATCAGTTCTGGGTCTGGTTCTGTTCAGTATCTTCATCAATGATTTAGACAATGGCATACAAAGTACACGTATAAAGTTTGCAGATGATATGAAGCTGGGAGGGGTTGCAAGTGCTTTGGAGGATAGGATTCAAAATGATCTGGACAAACTGAAGAAATGGTCTGAAATAAATAGAATGAAATTCAATAAGGACAAATGCAAAGTACTCCCCTTAGGAAGGAACAATCAATTGCATACATACAAAATGGGAAATGACTGCCTAGAATGGAGTACTGCAGAAAGGGATCTGAGGGTCATAGTGGAACACAAGCTAAATATGAGTCAACAGTATAATACTATTACAAAAAAAAGCGAACATCATTCTGGGATGTATTAGCCGGAGTGTTGTAAGCAAGACATGAGAAGTAATTCTGCTCTACTCCACACTGATTTGGCCTCAGATGGAGTATTGTATCCCGTTCTGGGTACCACATTACAGGAAAGATGTGGACAAATTGGAGAAAGTCCAGAGAAGAGTATAAAAAAGGATTACAGGTCTAGAAAACATGACCTATAAGGGAAAACTGAAAAAAAACTGTGTTTGTTTAGTCTGGAGAAGAGAAGACTGAGCGGGGACATAACAGTTTTCAAGTACATAAAAGGTTGTTACAAGGAGGAATGAGAGAAATTGTTCTCCTTAACCTCTGAGAATAGGACAAGAAGCAATGGGCTTGGTTTAGGTTGGTTTAGGTTTGGAAAAACTTCCTAACCATCAGGGTGGTTAAGCATTGGAATAAATTGCCTAGGGAGGTTGAGGAATCTCCATCATTGGAAATTTTTAAGAGCAGGTTAGACAAATACCTGTCAGGGATGGTCTAGATGATACTTAGCCATGACTGCAGGGGACTGAACTAGATGGCCTCTTGAGGTCCCTTCCAGTCCTACAATTCTATGATTGTCTGTCTGTCTATTTAATCTTTCATCTCTCCACTGTGACTGCCAACAAAGTTGCCATTTCATAGATTCCAAGGCCAGAAGGGATCATTGTGACATCTAGTCCTACCTACTGAATAACACAGGTCCTAGAACTTCCCCAAAATAATTGCAATTTTGATTTAAAAATTGCCAGTGATGGAAAATTCACAATGCCCCTTGGTAACTTGTTCCAATGGTTAATTACCCTTATTGTTAAAAATGTACACCTTATTTTCAGTCTCAATTTCTCTAGCTTCAACTTCTAGCTGTTGGATCACATTATATTTTTTTCTGCTAAAGTGAAGAGCCCATTATCAATATTTGTTCACTGGGTAGGTACTTACATATTGTAATCAAGTCACCCTTAACCTTCTCATGTGTCCACTGCCCCATAGTTTGGATTAATGGGGTGTGAATAGATGTGCATATCAAAATGCTGAGCTATAAACCCCTCCTCTCCCATATGGACACAGTGGATGGAAACTTAAAGTTCCCAAGTTCACAAAAATGTAGTGAATTTTAAACTCACACTGGTAGCATCCAGGAGTTACTTCACAGCTCTTTGGTGTGCACTGCTAGTCACACCCCCTTAGTCAAAAGTGTGTGGCAGGGTAAATATATTTTTTGTTAGACTCAAGGAGCTCAATCTATTTAGCTTATCACTATAAGACATGTTTTCAAATCCTTTAATCATTCACATGGCTCTTCTTTGAACATGTTCCAATTTATCAACACCGTTCCTGAATTGTGGACTCTAGAACTGGACACAGTGTTCCAGCAGCAATCACATAAATGCCAAATACAGACGTAAAATAATCTGTTCCTATTCAAGATTTCCCTGCTTATTCGTCCAAGGATTGCATTAGCCCTTTTGGCCATGGCATTGCACTTTGGAGCACATGTTCTGCTGATTACCCTACTCAACTCGAAATCTTTTTCAGATTCACTGCTCCCCAGGATAGAGTCCCCCATCTTGTAAATATTGCCTACATTCTTTGTTCTTGGATATATACATTTAGCCATATCGAAAACACATATTGTTTACTTGTGCCCCATTTATCAAGCGATCCAGATCACTTTGTATCAGTGACCTGTCCTCTTCATTATTTACCACTCCCCAAATATTTGTGTTGTCTGCAAACTTTATCAATGATGATTTTTGTGTTCTTTTCCAGATCATTGGTAAAAATGTTAAATAGTGTATGGCCAACAACTGATCCCTGTGAGATGCCACCAGCTTGATGATGGTTCGCTGTTTACAGTTACATTTTCAGACCTACCAGTTAGCCAGTTTTTAATTCACTGAGTGTATGCCATGTTAATTTTGTATTCTGGTTATTAATCCAAATGTCCTGTGACACTAAGTGAAATGCCTTACAGAAGTCTGTTCCATCAGCACTGTTAATCTTTATCAACCAAACTTGTAATCTCATCAAAAAAGATATCAAGTTAGTTGACAGGTTCTATTTTCCATAATGCCTGCTGATTGACATTAATTATATTACCCTCCTTTAATTCTTTATTAATTGAATCCTGTATCAGCTACTCCATTATCTTAACCAGGAAGGATATTAGACTGACAGGCCTATAATTACCCAAGTCATCCAATTTACCCTTTTTAAAAATTGGCACATTAGATTTCTTCCAGTGTTCTTGGAACACTGGGAAGTTCCAGTCTAATTGAAAATCAACATTAGTTGTCCAGTGAGCTCCCCAAACAGCTCTTTTAAAACTCTCGGATGCAAGTTATTCAGGCCTGCTGATTTAAAAATGTCTCACCTTAGTAGCTGCTGCTTAACATCCTTATTAGTTGGAATGGAAAGAGTGTCATCATATGATATGACTACATCATCTGGCTTTTTCCTAAATACAGAACAGAAATATTTATTGAACACTTTCACCTTTTATGCCTTGGGGCCCCTTTTTGGTGGCAGTGCAGTGAAATAGATGCCTGGTCATTATAAATTGGACAATCAAGTAATTTCACAGATGTTACCAATCATTAGCTGATCTAAAACTAACTTGAACCAGTAACATAGAAGTGGAAAGCTTCATATGCCATCACTACTCTCTGAGCCATCTAGCACTACCCTGAGGCTGTTTGTGATTAGCTGTCAGTAGGCATTCACAGTGTTGGTGTGCACTTCCCTACTGGAGCAGATTATAGATATTTTCAGTGTATTAGTGTTACAATATGCATTTAAAAAGTTACTGTTTTCTTTCAGAGTTGAACACAATGAACAGAAGCAGATAGTATGGTGAACTCAGGAGTGAAGACATAAGGATGGAAATCTGTAAAACTGGCTTTACAATTTCTGGAAGCTATGGTGGGTTTGGAGTACACAGGGCATCTAGAAGAGAATACAGGAGACTTGGCATGATAGAGGAGGCTTCAAAAACTAAAGAGGGAATAGCTGGGGGAGTGTGGTACAGAGGCCCCAGGCTCCAGGATGAAGCTGAGAAACAGTGAAATGTCAGAGGGAAGCTGAAGCAGATGTCACAGTGCCAAGGGAACAGCTGAGAAACATATCTAGGAGCAATCAAGCAATAGTTGGAGACAGAAGTTTGAAGGGAGTAGCGGAAGACATGGAGAAACATGGTTCTGCAGGGCCTGGTGGAACTCAAAGGGGTAAAAAAATGTTATTCAGAAGGTAGGACAGCTTTAGGCTGGCCCTGGGTAAGTAAGTGGGAAGGTGCAGAAGTTGAGGACTCAGACTTTAAGGTCACAAGGGCCCATCATGATCATCTTGTAGGCCACAGAACCTCACCCATCCAGCTGTATGATTCTTTCCCAGTGAATTGTGGGAGAGCTTGTCTGTCTGTCTGGGCACTGAAAAAGG
The DNA here is from genome assembly GCF_965140295.1 of Lepidochelys olivacea. Classification (NCBI taxonomy): domain Eukaryota; kingdom Metazoa; phylum Chordata; order Testudines; family Cheloniidae; genus Lepidochelys; species Lepidochelys olivacea. The sequence goes on along the minus strand of NC_140411.1, from coordinate 33,846,363 downwards.
TGGCCTTAAAACAAAAGAAGAGGAGTGAGAAATAGCAGCCTAGTTGGAACTAAGAAAGTGGTCAAAGGAAAGAGTTAATAGAAAATCCTCAAATTTTCTGGAGAGAGATGACAGAGATTGAGAGATGGAGCACCTGATCACTGTGTGGGGGAAGGGCAGTCGAGCAGAAACAAGAAAAGAACAGCCAAATAATTTTAGAGCCAAGTCTGGAGAAACCAAGGGAATGAAGAGATGGGTTCAGAGTGACCAGGATAGAACAGAAAGCATCAGAGCAGCTTGAAACTCAAATCAATTAATAAATAAATAACACAGACCTATTGTGTTACTGGCCAACGGTTTTATTACAATAATAAAATGTGAGATTTTAATCAACATGTTTCTCATATGCAGAAGATTTGTATAGCACTGGACTCTTTATTTTGCAATACAAATGCTAATAAGAATGTTTAATATGAGGGCTGTAAAAAACCCAAAAGGTTAGCAAAACTTGTAAAACTGCTGAAAACAACTGAAAACAACCGAAAGGTGAGGAGGTGGCAGGGGGGACACACACACACACTTTTGCAGAGGAAGTGAAGTTTGCAAAAATCAGGTAAAAATGTCTTATTTGAAGAGTGGTGGCAAGGAAAAAATCATACCTAGTCCTGGTAAGCCACAGGCTGATTTTCTTTTTTTAAAAAAATTCCCATCAGAGAGCTGGAATTAGGATGGCTTATGCTACCATAAGTAGTCCTTCCCTGAGTGCATGGCCAAACTCCATCGCTCTGGTAGGCGAGTGAGGTATGCCTTGTGGTATGCCCAGAATAATACTGCCAGTTCTCAGACGTTTTCATAGAGTGGATTGCCTTTCAATAGATTCTCATGGATCATTTCTCTTCTCTCCACTATCAGGTGGGCCACCTCTTCCCGGGTGCAAAAGCATATAATCCCTGTGGTAATGATAGCAATTGATTACATGGAAAACTAATATTAAACATGTTTTTAACAGTCTTTTAAAGCAGTATAGCAGCTGGAAATAAGCTGGAGAAGCCAGCCCTCTATGGAGCAGCTGCAAGTGCTTTTTAGACCACCAGCTTTCTATCTGTCAAAGCAGTATCTTTTATTAAGGCTCCAGTGAACATCTAAGGTGCCACAAGTATTCCTGTTCTTTTTGCGGATACAGACTAACACGGCTGCTGCTCTGAAACCTGTCATTATGCAAGGCACTGAATTTAGCTGTATGGAATGGAAATCCATCAACTTCATAAAAAAACTCATACAGATACAGACAGACATCATCTTCCTTTCCAAATGCAAACAGATGGACACCATACCAAAAGGATTAAAGGTAAAAAATCCATTACAATCTACATATCACACAGACTATGCTGACAGCTTGTGCCACACGCTCTCAAAGAAACTGAGAAACCACAGCAACATCCTATACAGCAAACAGGGAAAGATTAAGAATGAGCTCTCAAAACTAGATACTCTCATAAAAAACCAACCTTCCACACAAACTTCCTTGTGGCTGGACTTTACAAAAACTAGACAAGCCATTTACAACACAAACTTTGCTTCTCTACAAAGGAAAAAGGACACTAAACTATCTAAACTGCTACATGCCACAAAGAGCCACAACAGTGGTTCCCTTAACCCACACAACAATATTGTTAATCTTTCCAGCTATACTCTTAGCCCGGCAGAAGAGTCTGTCCTATCTCGGGGCCTCTCCTTTTGTCCCTCCAGGCCCATGAACATGATACAGTTCTGTGGTGACCTAGAATCCTACTTTCGATGTCTCCGACTCAAGGAATATTTCCAACACACCTCTGAACAACATACTAACCCACAGAATCCTTCCTACCACCACTACAAAAAGAAGGATTCTGTGTGGACTCCTCCTGAAGGTCGAAACAACAGACTGGACTTCTACATAGATTGCTTCCGTCAACGCGCACAGGCTGAAATTGTGGAAAAGCAGCATCACTTGCCCCATAACCTCAGCCGTGCTGAACACAATGCCATCAACAGCCTCAGGAACAACTCTGACATCAAAATCAAAAAGGCTGACAAAGGAGGTGCTGTTGTCATCATGAATAAGTTGGAATATGAACAAGAGGCTGCTAGGCAGCTCTCTAACTCCACATTCTATAGGCCATTATCCTCTGATCCCACGGAGGATTACCAAAAGAAACTGCACCATCTGCTCAAGAAACTCCCTGGAAAAGCACAGGAACAGATCTGTGCAGACACATACCTAGAACTCCAACCAGGGGTATTCTATCTGCTTCCCAAAATCCATAAACCTGGGAATCCTGGATCCCCATCATCTCAGGCATTGGCACCCTGACAGCAGGATTGTCTGGCTATGTGGATTCTCTCCTCAGACCCTACACTACCAGCACTCCCAGCTATCTTCGAGACATCACTGACTTCTTGAGACACCACTACAATCCATCGGTGGTCTTCCTGAAAACACCATCCTGTCCACTATGGATGTAGAAGCCCTCTACACCAACATTCCACACAAAGATGGACTGCAAGTTATCAGGAACAGTATCCCCGATAATGTCACGGCTAACCTGGTGGCTGACCTTTGTGACTTTGTCCTCACCCACAACTATTTCACAATTGGGAACAATATATACCTTCAAGTCAGTGGCACTGCTATGGGTACCCGCATGGCCCCACAGTATGCCAACATTTTTATGGCTGACTTAGCACAACGTTTCCTTAGCTCTCGTCCCTTAACACCCCTACTCTACTTGCGCTACATTGATGACATCTTCATCATCTGGACCCATGGAAAAGAAGCCCTTGAGGTATTCCACCATGATTTCAACAAATTCCATCCAACCATCAAACTCAGCCTAGACCAATCCACATAAGCGATCCATTTCCTGCACACTACTGTACTAATAAGTGATGGTCACATAAACACCACCCTATACCGGAAACCTACTGACCGTTATACTTACCTACATGCCTCCAGATTTCATCCAGAACACATCACACGATCCATTGTCTATAGCCAAGCTCTAAGATACAACTACATTTGCTCCAATCCCTCAGACAAAGACAAACACCTACAAGATCTCTATCAAGGATTCTGAAAACTACAATACCCACCTGCTCAAGTGAAAAAACAGATTGACAGAGCCAGAAGAGTACACAGAAGTCACTAACTACAGGACAGGCCCAACAAAGAAAATAACAGAACACCACTAGCTGTCACCATCAGCCCCCAACTAAAACCTCTCCAGCGCATAGTCAAAGATTTACAACCTATCCTGAAAAATGATCCCTCACTCTCACAGATCTTGGGAGACAGACCAGTCCTCACTTACAGACAGCCCCCCAACCTAAAGCAAATACTCTCCAGCAAGCACACACCACACAACAAAAACACTAACCTATCCTTGCAACAAAGCCCGATGCCAACTCTGTCCACATATCTTTTCAGGGGACACCATCATAGCACCTAATCACATCAGCTAATCACACCTAATCATATCAGAGGCTCGTTCACCTGCACATCTACCAATGTGATATATGCCATCATGTGCCAGCAATGCCCCTCTGCAATGTACATTGGCCGAACGGGACAGTCTCTACACAAAAGAATAAATGGACACAAATCTGACAACAGGAATCATAACATTCAAAAACCTGTAGGAGAAAACTTCAACTTCTCTGGCCACTCAGTAAAAGATCTAAGGGTGGCAATTTTGTAAAAGAAAAGCTTCAGAAACAGACTCCAAGGAGAAACTGCTGAGCTTGAATTAATATGCAAACTAGATACCATTAACTTGGGTTTGAATAGAGACTGGGAGTGGCTGGGTAATTACACATATTGAATCTATTTTCCTAAACTTAAGTATCCTCACACCTTCTTGTCAACTGTCTAAATGGGCCATCTTGATTATCACTACAAAAGTTTTTTTCTCCTGCTGATAATAGCTCATCTTAACTAATTAGCCTCTCACCGTTTGTATGGCAACTTCCAACTTATCTGTGGGTATGTCTACACTATGAAATTAGGTCTAATTTTTAGAAGTTGTTTTTTTAGAAATCGTTTTTAAATAGTCGATTGTGTGTGTCCCCACACAAAATGCTTTAAGTGCATTAAGTGCATTAACTCGGCGGAGTGCTTCCACAGTACTGAGGCTAGCATCGACTTCCGGAGTGTTGCACTGTGGGTACCTATCCCACAGTTCCCGCAGTCTCCGCTGCCCATTGGAATTCTGGGTTCAGATCCCAATGCCTGATGTGGCAAAAAACATTGTCGCGAGTGGGTACATGTCATCAGGCCCTCCTTTCCTCCCTCCCTCTGTGAAAGCAACGGCAGACAATCGTTCTGCGCCTTTTTTCTGTGCAGATGCCATACCACAGCAAGCATGGAGCCCGCTCAGATCACTTTGGCAATTAGGAGCATATTAAACACCACACGCATTATCCAGCAGTATATGCAGCACCAGAACCTGGCAAAGCGAAACCGGGTGAGTAGGCGACGTCAGCGCAGTGAGGAGAATGATGAGGACATGGACACAGACTTCTCTCAAAGCATGGGCCCTGGCAATGCAGGCATCATGGTGCTAATGGGGCAGGTTCATGCCGTGGAACGCCGATTCTGGGCCCAGGAAACAAACACAGACTGGTGGGACCGCGTAGTTTTGCTGGTCTGGGACGATTCCCAGTGTTTGTGAAACTTTCGCATGCGTAAGGGCACTTTCATGGAACTTTGTGACTTGCTTTCCCCTGCCCTGAAGCGCATGAATACCAAGATGAGAGCAGCCCTCACAGTTGAGAAGCGAGTGGCAATAGCCCTGTGGAAGCTTGCAACGCCAGACAGCTACCGGTCAGTAGGGAATCAATTTGGAGTGGGCAAATCTACTGTGGGGGCTGCTGTGATGCAAGTAACCCACGCAATCAAAGATCTGCTGATATCAAGGGTAGTGACCCTGGGAAATGTGTAGGTCATAGTGGATGGCTTTGCTACAATGGGATTCCCTAACTGTGGTGGGGCCATAGACGGAACCCATATCCCTATCCTGGCACTGGAGCACCAAGCGGCGAGTACATAAACCACAAGGGATACTTTTCAATAGTGCTGCAAGCACTGGTGGATCACAAGGGAGGTTTCATCAACATCAACGTGGGATGGCTGGGAAAGGTACATGATGCTCGCATCTTCAGGAACTCTGGTCTGTTTCAAAAGCTGCAGGAAGGGACTTTATTCCCAGACCAGAAAATAACCGTTGGGGATGTTGAAATGCCTATAAAAAGAAAAGGAGTACTTGTGGCACCTTAGAGACTAACCAATTTATAGGCTGTTACTCTGAAATGCCTATAGTTATCCTTGGGGACCCAGCCTACCCCTTAATGCCATGGCTCATGAAGCTGTACACAGGCAGCCTGGACAGTAGTCAGGAGCTGTTCAACTACAGGCTGAGCAAGTGCAGAATGGTGGTAGAATGTGCATTTGGACATTTAAAAGCACGCTGGTGCAGTTTACTGATTCAGTTAGACCTCAGCAAAACCAATATTCCCACTGTTATTACTGCTTGCTGTGCGCTCCACAATATCTGTGAGAGTAAGGGGGAGAAGTTTATGGTGGGGTGGGAGGTTGAGGCAAATTGCCTGGCCGCTGGTTACATGCAGCCTGACACCAGGGCGATTAGAAGAGCACAGGAGGGTGCGGTGCACATCAGGGAAGCTTTGAAGACCAGTTTCATTACTGGCCAGGCTACGGTGTGAAAATTCTGTTTGTTTCTCCTTGAAGAAACCCCCCGCCCCTTGGTTCACTCTACTTCCCTGTAAGCTAACCACCCTCCCCTCCTCCCTTCGATCACCACTTGCAGAGGCAATAAAGTCATTGTTGCTTCACATTCATGGAGGGAAGGACAAGGCCACACAGCACTTTAAAAGTTTAAAACTTTAAAACTTATTGAATACCAGCCTTTTGTTGCTTGGGCAATCCTCTGGGGTGGAGTTGCTGGGTGGCTGGAGGCCCCCCCCCACCGCATTCTTGGGCGTCTGGGTGAGGAGACTATGGAACTTGGGGAGGAGGGCAGTTGGTTACACAGGGGCTGTAGTGGCAGTCTGTGCTCCAGCTGCCTTTGCTGCAGCTCAACCATACACTGGAGCATACTGGTTTGATCCTCCAGCAACCTCAGCATTGAATCCTGCCTCCTCTCATCACGCTGCCACCACCTTTCAGCTTCAGCCCTCTCTTCAGCCCGCCACTTACTCTCTTCAGCCCGCCACCTCTCCTCCTGGGCATTTTGTGCTTTCCTGCACTCTGACGTTGTCTGCCTCCATGCATTCGTCTGTGCTCTGTCAGTGTGGGAGGACAGCATGGGCTCAGAGAACATTTCATCATGAGTGTGTTTTTTTCGCCTTCTAATCTTCACCAGCCTCTGGGAAGGAGAAGATCCTCTGATCCTTGAAACACATGCAGCTGGTGGAGAAAAAAAAAGGGACAGTGGTATTTAAAAAGACACATTTTATAAACGTCCAAATGATGCGTACCGCGCTTTCCTGTGCTCTTCTAACCGCCCTGGTGTCTGGTTGCGCGTAACCAGCAGCCAGGCGATTTGCCTCAACCTCCCACTCCGCCATAAATGTCTCCCCCTTACTCTCACAGATATTGTGGAGCACACAGCAAGCAGTAATAACAGTGGGTACACTCTTTCATAGTAAACCTTGCTGTTAACATTACATACACAGCAGATGTACTTTCGTTCCAAGGTCACATTTTGCCTCCCCCCACCACGTGGCTAGCCCCTCCTTCCTCTCCCCTCCCCGTGGCTAAGAGCGGGAAACATTTCTGTTCAGCCACAGGCAAACAGCCCGGCAGGAATGGCCATCTCTGAATGTCCCCTGAAGAAAAGCACCCTATTTCAACCAGGTGACCATGAATGATATCACTCTCCTGAGGATAACAGAGAGAGATAAAGAACGGATGTTGTTTGAACGCCAGCAAACATACACTGCAATGCTTTGTTCTACAATGATTCCTGAGTACGTGCTACTGGCCTGGAGTGGTAAAGTGTCCTACCATGGTGGACGGAATAAGGCTGCCCTCCCCAGAAACCTTTTACAGAGGCTTTGGGAGTACAGCCAGGAGAGCCGCAAATGCCAGGGCAAATTAATCATTAAACATGCTTGCTTTTAAACCATGTATAGTATTTTAAAAGGTACACTCACCAGAGGTCCCTTCTCCGCCTGGCGGGTCTGGGAGACAGCCTTGGGTGGGTTCAGGGGGTACTGGCTCCAGGTCCAGGGTGAGAAACAGTTCTTGGCTGTCGGGAAAAGCGGTTTCTCCGCTTGCTTGCTGTGAGCTGTCTACAACTTCATCATCATTATCATCTTCCTCGTCCCGAAAACCTGCTTCTGTGTTGCCTCCATCTCCATTGAAGGAGTCGAACAACACAGCTGGGGTAGTGGTGGCTGAACCCCCTAAAATGGCATGCAGCTCATCATAGAAGCGGCATATTTGGGGCTCTGACCCGGAGCGGCCATTTGCCTCTCTGGTTTTCTGGTGGGCTTGCCTCAGCTCCTTAAGTTTCACGCGGCATTGCTTCGGGTCCGTTATGGCCTCTGTCCTTCATGCCCTGGGAGATTTTGACAAATGTTTTAGCATTTCAAAAACTGGAACAGAGTTCTGATAGCACGGATTCCTCTCCCCATACAGCGATCAGATCCCGTACCTCCTGTTCGGTCCATGCTGGAGCTCTTTTGCTATTCTGGGACTCCATCATGGTCACCTCTGCTGATGAGCTCTGCATGGTCACCTCTGCTGATGAGCTCTGGCCTGCGTGGCAAGCTGCAGGTGATCATGCAAACAGGAAATTGAAATTCAAAAGTTTGCGGGCCTTTTCCTGTCTACCTGGCCAGTGCATCTGAGTTGAGAGTGCTGTCCAGAGCGGTCAAAATACAGAACTCTGGGATAGCTCCTGGAGTCCAATACTGTCTAATTGCGTCCACAGTACCCCAAATTCGACCCGGTAAGGCCGATTTAAGCGCTAATCCCCGTGTCGGGGGTGGAGTAAGGAAATCGATTTTAAGAGCCCTTTAAGTCAAAAAAAAGGGCTTCATTGTGTGGATGGGTGCAGGGTTAAATCGATTTAACGCTGCTAAATATGACCTCAACTCCTAGTGTAGGCCAGGGCTGTATGTATATATATTTCTTCTTACTATATGTTCAGTTCTATGCATCCAAGGAAGTGGGCTGTAGCCCACGAAAGCTTATGCTCTAATAAATTTGTTAGCCTCTAAGGTGCCACAAGTCCTCCTGTTCTTTTATCTATTGGTCTGTTCTTCTAATTCCAAAGCTGAAACTTTACCATTTGTAATAATCATTTTTCATCCTTAACTTGGAGAAAATGAGGTATATTATATCAAGCAATGTCCAATTTAGCCTAAAAGTCTGAATCTTAGACCTTGAATTGCTTGAAACTATATTTGCTAATGAAAATGTAGGCATAAGAGCTGGTTGTGCAGTTGCAGAAATCCTATCTGCTCATTGAATAAAGCCTTAAGAGTGTAGAGGGGATTATACAATGGATGATCTGCTTGTACTCTCCATGAAACCTGCAGATGGCATGGAAGTTTTTAAGGATTTGTCTAAAGAACCCCCATTCTTGTCCTTCCCTCTTGACTTTGGAAGCTTTATAAGAATTACAAAAATGGGGAACATGCCTCCTTGAGCTAATAAGAAATTAGATGTTCAAAACAGGAAAAAGTTGACTACAAACCCCAGGAGAAACTTCTAGAGGTCAAAGCAGCTCTGGGCCACCCTTTCCCCATTTTGCCAACAGAAGATAGTAGAGAACTTTTTACTTTCTAAGGCTTCAACCCACAGGCTTTACACTAGTAACTTGGGAAAATATGCGGATGTCTGTCCTTGCCTATATCTATGTGTATCTATATGTGGGTTTTATGTTGGTATGTTTAATTACTGTATTTGTGTATGCACAAGTAATATGTACATTAAATTAGTTTTCATATGAATTACTTGTGCATACACAAATACAGTAATTAATGCTCAAACTGGCATCAGTTAAGTCTTTAAGGGAACTCTTATAACACTGAACCTGGCTGTTTTTGCTGCCATCAACACATGGCAGAAGGGTTATGTTGCTGTTGAAATAAGTAGCAAATGTGGGCTGGGGGCCGGGAAAGGAGAGGAGGAGAAGAGGAATAAAAAGAAAAAGCTTTAAAAATCAGCCAAGAGGCTCATTAGCTCCAGAGGCAGTAGCAGTAATAGCGGCAGAGCCAGGAGGCTATTTCCCTATTCTCTCCTCCTTGCAAGTGGGGCCTTCATACAGATGGGTGGATTTAGAGGCTCATCATAAGAATGGCCATACTGGGTCAGATGAATGGTTCATCTAGCCCAGAATCCTATCTTTTGACATTGACCAATAGCAGGTGCTTCAGAGGGAATGAAAGGAACAGGTCATTACTGAGTGATCCATCCCCTGTTGTCCACTCCCAGCTTCTGGCAAACAGAGGCTAGGGACACCCAGAGCAGGGCGTTGCATCCCTGACCATCTTGGCATAGCCATTCTATCCTCCATGAACTTATCTAGTTCTTTTTGAACCCTCTTTTAGTTTTGGCCTTCGCAACATCACCTGGCAACGTTCAATGCGCATTGTGTGTGACGAAGTACTTCCTTATGTTTGTTTTAAATCTGGGGCCTATTAATTTAATTAGGTGACCCCTTCTTCTTGTGTTATGTGAATAAGTAAATAACACTTCCTTATTCACTTTCTCGACACCAATCACAATTGTATAGACCTCTATCATATTTCCTCTTAGTGTCTCCTTTCCAAGCTGAACAGTCCCAGACTTTTTAATTTCTCCTCATACAGAAACTGTTCCATACCCTTAATCATTTTTTTTTGCCCTTCTTTGTACCTTTTCCAATTCTAATACCTTTTTAGAGATAGGGTGGCCAGAGTTGCATGCTGTATTCAAGGTGTGGGCATACCATGGATTTATATAGTGGCATTATGATGTGTTCTCTCCGGAGCAGTTGCTGTGCTCTTCCTTCTCCAGCAATCCACAGCTGGGCAAAGAGGGAGGCAGAGTGGTCTCAGGGCCTTTGCCTAGGCAACCACAACATGTTAAACATACACATATTATGCACACTAAATTGGAACAAATGTATCCATAAATTCTTGGCTGGGGTGGGGGGTCACAGAGCTCCTCCAGCCCCTGGCCAGGATGAGGAGAGAGAGTGAACTCCTCTGACCCTGGGACTCTGGTAGGGAGAGCAAGCAAAAGGTCCCTGCCAGGGCAGGAGGAGCTCCCACACACTACCAAGTACTTGTGGATACATTTATTCAGATAGCTCCATAGGGTTTTTCCTTGAAATGGGGCATATACTGCTGTTTATTTCTGTGCCTGTGATGTATGGGCATGTGTTGATATGGTATAATAGGTGGGTTTAACATGCCCCTCCAAAAGTGGTCCCATTTAAATTCCTGCGCACTGCCCATAGCAGAATATTAGTTTGATAGGCAAATCACCTAGGGAACAATATTAAAGGAGAAGGGAGGGCTCCACTCCCAGCCTGGGACTGTAGCGTCTAGACCCAGGGAGCAGGTAGTTTATAGCGGGAGGGCGATGGGCATTTCCAGACCTCCCAGCTCCAGCTCCTCAGGGCACTGGCCCGTTGGCAGCGGATCTCCCGCAGCTCTAGGGAGGACACCGCTCAGGACGGGGCTGTGCAAACTTTTACTCCTGGCTCCAAACGCCGGGCAGTGACGACTGGGGAGGAGGATGTTGCCGACTGACATAGTAACTCCGCTCCCTCGCTCCTCTCAGCCAGTGTGGCTGGGAGCTGCTGGCGGCCGCGGTTGTGGCTGCTGGCCCCGTGCCTGGCTGTGGGCGTGGAGGGAGCCGGGGGCGCTGCTGCCCTCCGGCCGCTGACTGGAGACGCCAGGCAGCGAGGGAGCCCGAGGGTTTCTTCTGCGGGCCCCATGGCGGCCCGGGCGCGCCCCTGAAGGAGCCCGGTGCCCCAGCCCGGCCGCCCCAAGGCAGCGGAGCAGCCGAGCGGTGGCAGCCGGGCGCGGGACGCGTGGCTGAGGGGGTGTGCCAGGCTGGGAGAGCCGGCGCTGCCTCCGGGGGCGCCCGGCTCTCTGCGGCTCCTCAGCCACAACCGAGGGTCCTGGGCCCCCCTCCACGCCCCGGCGCGAAGCTCGGAGACCCCCGGGAACAGCATGAGCCGCGGCCAGCCCTGCGCGCCGCGGCCGAGCAGCTCGCCGGCCAGGCCGGGCCGGAGGACCGACAGCCAGGACTACCTGCTCCTGGCCCCGGGGGCGTGCGAGGAGAACCCGCTGCCGCCCTACGCCTACTACCCCGTGTGAGTGAGCGAGTCCCGCGCGGCGACGCGGCTCCAGCGGGGAGCTGGGGTGGCCGCGGGGCAGAGAGGCAGCGGGGGGGGGAAGCGGCCTCCCGAGGGCGGCAGGCGTGGGGCTGGGGGCGGGCGGCAGGCGTGGGGCTGGGGGCGGGCGGCAGCAGGAGTTGCCAGCCCCAGCCCCAGCGCAGCGAGGTGCAGGTGCGCGCTGGGGGCGGGCCGGGGGACCGAGCCTCTGCCGGCTGGCACTCAGGCGGCGGGGAGCGGGAGTCCCTCTCCGGCCTCAGGGCGCGGTAGCCTGGGACGCGCGGGGTCTGGGCGTGGGGCGCGCCGGCGGGGGGTGTGGGGGCCGAGACACAGCCTGCCGCCCCGCAAGCGCACGGCCTGTCTGGGTTCCCCCTCTCGCTGGGAACGGTCACCAGACAAATACTCGGGAGTTCGTAGTTGATCTGTGGGTTTGCATCGCGAAGAGCAGGCACTGAGCTCACGAGGGGATGGTGGATAAAAGGAAATAAGCGGCCTGTTTACAAAAACAAGCAGGCTTGTAAAAAATCCGGGTCCTGCTCTGCAGCGCTACCTGAGCGGGTCCAGTCCTTTCCCTCCCGCAAGCAGCAGCGCCGTTCACTAGGATGCGCCCTGAAGTCAGCAGGCAACGTCTCATCGTTCTAGGTGGGGACTAGTTGGCTGCTCACAAATGCCTGGGAGAGGAGGCTACAAGAAAGTCTGACTCTCCAGCTACCACCTTACTAGGAAATCCTCGCAATCTTTATTTAAGTTTTGAAATGAAAGTTACGCACACTTTTTCAAGGCTTAGGAACGGTGGCCTCTCAACCAGGGTTTGCTTCAGTTTGTCCTCTAAAAGCAAATGAACATATGTGCCATTCATTTTCATATTACCGTTTGTTAATGGAGATGATTTTAGTTTTGATATGGTAGTTTTAGTTTGGTATGTTTGTCTCATGTTATATCTCTAGAAAAGACATCTGGCAGCTGTAGTTTGTGGGGGGCTTTGTTTGTTTGTTTGTTTTTTGTTGCTACTAACATTCATTGCAACAGAACATCATTTGACAGGTGAAATGGAGATTAGACGGGGACTGAACAATTTGGTCACCTTTCCCGTAGTAGAATTGTATATTGTAATTGTTTTTTTAGAAAAAGAGAGAAAAGTAACTGAATATGAGTTAACTGGAATAGACAGAACCAAATACATGGAAGGTAATATATGCCCTGCTATACTGTCACTGAAATAAAGTCCTAACTGAATAGAATAGATTTAACTAAATATGGAGCATGTTACGAACTGCACTGGTTGGTCTGTTTAAAATTAACACCCTGCAATGTGTCTTCTATAGTCATAGTAACTTCTATGGTCAGTGGTCCTTATTGGGTGCACATTACATTCTAATTCATAAAGCCACAATCTTCTCAATTGGTATGTACAGTCCAAATCATACAGGCTTGGCAATTTGATATTCAGAGTGCCACTGAATTACAATTTTTAAATTAGCAGGTGTAAGAAGATTATACGTTAATTTTTCTACTTTTTACAGTACTAAGATTCCAGGAATATTTTTTTTAAACAATCAGGGCAATACATGCATTGCCTACAACATCTCTAGTTATATATTATCAATGTGACTGGTATAGTTATCACTTGGTAGTGTTTCTGAGGGAAGAGGCAACACAGAGTGGGAAAATGTTTATATTATGTGACATGACAAGAAGCTATGATTTCAGTTGATTACAAGACAAACTTTCTTTCAAACTGACATACTCCGTCATGTATTCTACTACTTAACTGATTCCTCTGGTCAACCTCCTCTGACATATGGTACTTTGCCTAGATAAGATTTATCAACCAGCCTGGTGTAGAAAGGGAATAATAGTCAGAAAAACTCTGAGACAGCAATGGGATTAGATATTTATACTGATATCTAGTATATCTAGAGCTGAATATTTAAAACAATTTTTTCTGCCCTCAGTGAATCACATAATAGCCAATGTTTTATGGTGCTAGTCTGGTAAATCATATGATGAAAGTCTCAATTTGTGTCTAAGCTAATGTGAAGGTCTAGGAGAAAGTATAATAGTTTGTGATAGTGAATTAGATAGTTTTAAGAAACTAGCATAAACTATTGTGTTAAAGTAAAATGTTTTAACATAAAGCTACTAATCTCTTACATACTATGTTTCTTGGCAAAGCCAATTACTGTATTAAGGACATTTTTGGCAAACAGTAATGGGGGGGGATCTTACTATCACGTGCACATACAAAAAGGACTTACAAACTTTTTGCTCTAGGGTTGTAACGCAGAGCAATACAGCACAATATTTGAAGAAGGATAAGTTAAAGGTGCTGTGTTACAAAGTATATGTTACCCACTTTTGTATTTGACCTGTGGGAAGATTCCTCCCCCTTCTTTTGTTACTCCCCTCCCCCTGCCAGAAGCTCTAAGTAAGTAAATATGAGATACAATTTAGCACTTGTCATATAGTGCAGAGAGATGGTTAGAGTAAGTTGCATTACCAAACAAACTGTAACCTAGGCTTGGTCTACACTACAGAGTTAGGTTGACAAAAGGCAGCTTATGTTGACCAAATTATGTCTGTGTACACACTACTCTTGCTCCTGCCCATGTAAGCCCTACTACACCGACATAATAACTCCATCTGCACCAGAGGTGTAGGGCTTATGTTGATGTAGTTAGGGCAACGCAGCTGGTGTAGGCGCTGCCTTATTTACATTGACTGTTGGCTGTCATTCTTGTCAATTTCATGGCTCCATGCTAGAGCCCTGAAATTGACAAGAAAGCTGGGCTGTCACTGGAGCTAGTGGAGTACAGTTACTTGTATGCTTTAAATTAGCTAGATTACTAGTTAAGGCTCCAATCCTCCAAAAACGTAACCACATGCTTAGCCTTACACTGAGTTCCCTTTCTGAAGTCAGTGGGACTACTCAAAGTGCATAAAGTAAATCCTCTGTGTAAGTCTTGACAGGATCAAGACCTTTGTGTTCATCTGTTCATTATTGGCAGTTTCTTTATATTTAACAAGGTACGTAGAGTCAGATGACAAAGGTATGTTCTTGGTAAATATATAGAATACAGAGAGTGCTATATGTTACACTATGCAACAGTAATTCCCGTTAGTAAGTTTCTAAAACAAAATATTTCTTCAGTTTCCTATTTTTCTCAAATTTATTATCAGATGAATTCCAGTTATGCCTTTAATTGTACTCTAAACATAAATTACCTGGCACTGTGTGCTTATCTCAAGAGACAGGGTGATGTGTTTTTTTCATCTTCCAGTAGTGATGTATATAAAATATAAACAGAAAATACTAAGTCAGCAGCTGAAGAGGTAGCTGCAGCATTTATGATATCAACAATTTAGAGAGTCAGTCCTACAAGCTGTGTGCCTCCCAAGTGGTATTTTCCCCATTGACTTCTGTGAGAGTGTCAGGCTTCAAGCACCTCACAGGATTGGGCCCTAGGAAAATAAGTTTTCTGAATTGTCTATCCTTCAGGGTCAGATAGGATAAGGGTTGTGATTGTTGTGGAATAGAGTCAGGGTATCTAACTGTATTTATTTATTTATAAGATTCACTTTTGGATTCCTAACATATAAGCTTGTGAAGTTGTCAGCATGGCTGTTGTTGATTAAAAGAAGAAAGACAATAATTAATTTCATTTCAGGCTCTCTTTAACACCTGAATTAAAGGTAATAATCTAAGTTTCCTTCATCTCAATTGCATTGCACAAGGTGAAATGGCTTGAGCTGTGGAACAAAAGTGGACACTTAATGTCTTAAATGAAGACATGGTACTCTTTTTATGGGAATTTCAGACTACAATGCTGACAGTGTGTTTGAAGTAAAACTGCTACTTACTCTAATAATGTCATCATTAATCTTGATCAATATATTACTGGTAATAATTCACTTATTTCAGAGGTAAAAATGTACACTGAGGGCTTGTTCCTCAGTGATATGGAGCATCTGTAACTTTGACTAAATTCCTTAAACAAATTCTTGTAAGAGGGGCTGGCTGGAAAGCAAGAATTTCATTTTGTGAAAAATTTCAAGGTTTTGACATTTGTATTCATTCCCCATCAGAACACAATCTCTCCTGTTGGAGCTGCTGCACTTTGTATAAATAACTAAAAATTGGGAAGGAGAGACTGACCAACCAACTATATAGACCAGTGTTTAGGGCACTCAGCTGGAATGTGGCAGTCCTACCTTAGTCCTGAGTAAATCATTAGTCATTAAGCACTGGTACAAATTGCTTAGGGATGTTGTTGAATCTCTATCACTGGAGGTTTTTAAGAACAGGTTAGACAAACACCTGTCAGAGATGGTCTAGTTGTTACATAGTCCTGCCTTGAATGCAGGGGACTGGACTAGATGATCTCTCGAGCCCCTTCCAGTCCTACACTTCCATGCTTTCTCATTCCTTACTGAAGAAAAGCTAGCACTGAAGTCCATAGAAGCTGTGCCTGAGTAAGAACTGAGAAAACTCCCTTCTCACCGTAACTGTAGAATAACACAATTAATGGCATAACATGTGTAACATGATTAGCACTTTGAAAGTGTGAAGAAAGTGTGCTAACCTTCGGGAAAAGTTTTCCTCTAGTGATCATTCTGTGCATGTCAAGCCTCTTTACAGAGTTTGTATTGCTTTGAGAATATGCAATATGTAAATTTCAAGGTCCTCTAATGTTTGGACTGTTTTATTTAAACAGTTATTTTAGAAGTCTTTAAACTGTTCATTGTGTTTACAATTTAAGGCCCCAATCCTGCAAACACCACATTAAAACATTTTGAATCAGTGGATCTACACATGGTTGTAAGGTTAAGTATATATGTACATGTTTGCAGGATCAGGGGCCTTAGTATATAGCGTCTTTAACAGTGTCTGATTCTTTGCTTAACAGAAAGAGACATTCCTGTTTAAAAGAATTTATTCACTGTCATCATTTACCTTCCTTTATTCCATAACAGGGCTAGATAAATGGTGCAGCTACTGATCCAAACTTGGTTTATACATTACAAAGGAGTTTGTATTTACTGGGAACAAACTCCTTATATCAATCAGATTTGCTTTGAATTAGATTGCTTGACAACCTTTATTCATAGATAATCCTAGAATATCAGGGTTAGAAGGGACCTCAGGAGATCATCTAGTTCAACCCTCTGCTCAAAGCAGGACCAGTCCCAAACTAAATCATCCCAGCCAGGGCTTTGTCAGGCCTGACCTTACAAACCTCTAAGGAAGAAGATTCCACCACCTCCCTAGGTAATGCATTCAAGTGCTTCACCACCCTCCCAGTGAAAAAGTTTTTCATAATATCCAACCTAAACCTCCCGCACTGCAACTTCAGACCATTACTCCTTGTTCTGTCATCTGCTACCACTGAGAACAGTCTAGATCCATCCATCCGTCCCTTTCAGGTAGTTGAAAGCAGCTATCAAATCCCCCCTCATTCTTCTCTTCTGCAGACTAAATAATCCCAGTTCCCTCAGCCTCTTCTCATAAATCATGTGCTCCAGCCCCCTAATAATTTTTGTTGCCCTCCGCTGGACTCTTTCCAGTTTTTCCACATCCTTCTTGTAGTGTGGGGCCCAAAACTGGACACAGTACTCCAGATGAGGCCCCACCAACACTGAATAGAGGGGAATGATCACTTCCCTCGATCTGCTGGCAGTGCTCCTACTTATACAGCGCAATATGCTGTTAGCCTTCTTGACAACAAGGGCACGCTGTTGACTCATATCTAACTTCTTGTCCACTGTAACCCCAAGACCCTTTTTTTGCAGAACTGCTGCCTAGCCACTTGGTCCCTAGTCTGGAGCAGTGCATGGGATTCTTCCGTCCTAAGTGCAGGACTCTGCACTTGTCCTTGTTGAACCTCATCAGCTTTCTTTTGGTCCAATCCTCTAATTTGTCTAGGTCCCTCTCTATCCTATCCCTACCCTCCAGCTTATCTACCACTCCTCCCAGTTTAGTGTCATCTGCAAACTTGCTGAGGGTGCAATCCACACCATCCTCCAGATCATTAATGAAGATATTGAACAAAACCGGGACCAACCTTTGGGGCACTCTGCTTGATACTGGCTGCCAACTAGACATGGAGCCATTGATCGCCACCCGTTGAGCCCAATGATCTAGCCAGCTTTCTATCCAACTTATAGTCCATTCATCCAGCCCGTACTTCTTTAATTTGCTGGCAAGAATACTATGGGAGACCATATCAAAAGCTTTGCTAAAGTCAAGAAATAACACGTCCACTTTTTTCCTTCATCCACAGAACCAGTTATCTCGTCATAGAAGGCAATTACTTTAATATTTTTTAAAGTACAAAACAGGTTCCTTTTTGGGGCATAATGAATGTCAAAGACTTTAGTGATGATATCTTGGTCATGACATATTTCTATAAAGTCCTGTAAATAAATTTTTTTGAGTTCTGACACGTTGGGCCAAATTGAGTGTCAGCATAAATGGATGCAGCTGCCTTGCCTTCAGGGGATTATGCCTGCTTAAATTTGGGCTGAATTAGACCTATTGTGCTTTATTAGGAAAGTACATATGAATTGTAAAATAACTGAAAATATTAAACTGGCACACACTAGTTCAACATTACAGCTAGTGCTATGGCTAGAAAAAGCATCACATGCCAGACCTGCTGGTGGATTTGAGGCTAAACTTGAGCTTCAGTACTATTAGCTAGCGAAGGGAATATAGGTGATGCTTTGTATCTGCCACAATGTGTTTTATTATAATACTGAGAATCCTACATACAGCATCTGTCCTGGGAATGGCTTTACCATATCAAAGGCAGCTATTACCTTTCTTAGAAGTCAGATCAAATATTTTTATGGAATTTTGGCTTATGCATAGGGCAGAGAAGGAAGGAATTTCGACAGAGGGGAAATAACAGTACAGAATGAAAAAAGTGAATGAAAACAGATCAATACTTGGAACTGTAGAGATGATCAGTCACTACCTATAGAAAGTGAGAGCCCTTGTAAAAGGATAAACAGAGTGAGAAAGTGAGGCGAGATTATATGCAAATATTGTGGGCCCTGCTAGTGCTGAGAGGGGAAAAAGGTGAAAAGTTTGACAGCTAAAAGGCTATTGTGTAAAGTTTACTGCTCCCAGAGGCAAAAATTTAGTGAGAGATTTCTATAAGAGCCTAAAGGAGTTAAGCACCCAAGTCCCGCTGATCTAAGCACTTTTGAAATTCCCACCCTGAGGTTCTAGCACCACTAGATAATAGTTGCAAGAGAGAAGTAGCAAAATTCCTAACCAGCAAGTCACTCGGGAGAACATTGCTCTCCAAGAGTAAGGGGAAATAGTTGTGCCCTTAAACCACACTGTTCCCTTGTAGCAGCACTGTAACCACATTGGAACTGAGACACAATAAAACAGCGGAAGACTGTAGAGGATTATCCCTTTGTTCCTCCTCAGAACACCTTCAATTCCACAGCAGCTGCCAGCTGTGTCTCACACAGCATTGGTACTGGAATCAAAAAGGGATAGCATGCTGCAATTTTCAAAAAAAAATTTTTTTAAACTCATAGCAGAAGTAGTCTGTGTGGCATAATACCCCATATTTGAGCTCTGGTTTCAGCCTAAAATAACCACTTCTCTTTAAGTTTAGAACAATCTCCAAACCTTTTGGTGGAAAAAACACTCTTCAGACTGTCTCCAAAAATATGTAGATAAGAAGGCCTTTTGAATTTGGTGTCCTCTTGCATGGTTATACTTTTGGAATGGTAGATGAGTGGACTCTCTTCCTCTGGAGTCATTCTGTCCCTTTAAAGAATCAAAAGATATATAGTGACCTATATGTATTTAAAAAGTTTGCTGAAGTACAAATGTTTGGGTTATTGTTCCTCTGGTGCCTGTAGCCCATTGGGATAGCTTGTCTTCATTATATTCATTGCCTTGCCTTCATTATATTCTGCCTTTATTATATTCAGCAGTAATACCAGGAACCTATCGGCCTGTATCCTGTAAGACATTAGTTTTAGCAGTTAGCATAAAGTTTAAGGCCTATGAACTTTGGCACAGATAAACATCCTGAAGGAAACCCCCAAGTTTTGGGGAGCTGAATAGAATGTGTAAGGGTGAATTTTGAAGTTTGTCCATAATGACACCAGTCAACCACAGGAACATGAGTTAATATCCTCAGATGACTGACCACAAGAGTGCCGTGGCAAAGAATTCATCTATATGATAATAAGTTGAGATCACTGATATACTAACCTATAGAAGAAGGACACCCCAACATTAGTAGAATGAAGAAATACAAATAAGGAAGAGGGGAGAAACTCCTAGTGAATATGCATTAGACTTGGTGGCGACAATGTAACATATTAAAGTTGTATTCTAGTCTGTGGGCAGTAGCTGACAGAGAGGTAGCTCTTGGGAGATGCCAGAATGATGGCCATTGGTGATGAGCAGGAAGATGATGGTGATGAGGAAGATAATGGCTAACATTTCAGGTTGTTCTGCAAGGGATGGTGTGAGTACACCTCTACCCCGATATAACGCAACCCAATATAACACGAATTCGGATGTAATATGGTAAAGCAGTGCTCTGGGGGGCGGGGCTGCGCGCTCCGTTGGATCAGCATGTCAGTGTGTCTGACTCTGACAGACTGCTCTGAGTGGTGTGTTAAGGGTGCCAGGCCGGGGCCAAAGGGTTGGATAAGGGGCAGAGGGTCTCGGGGGGCGGTCAGGGGACAGGGAGCAGGGGGGATTAGATGGTTCGGAGGTTCTGGGGGTGGGGTGGTCAGGGGAGGGGGAACGGGGGCATTGGATAGGGCGTGGGAGTCCTGGGGGGGGCTGTCAGGGAGCGGGGGTGTGGGGGGAGGGGTTGGATGGGTCGGGGGTTCTGAGGGGTCAGTCAGGGGTGGGAAGTGACTATTAATAATGGAAATGCTTGAGGCCAAAGCAAGTTCGATATAACGCGGTTTTACCTATAAAGTGGTAAGATTTTTTTGGCTCCCGAGGACAGTGTTATATCAGGGTAGCGGTGTATATGGATTTCAAAGGTACATTTTTATTCTCTCTATCTCCCTTACTGAGCTGGAGTGTTCGTGACTTTGCTAAATGTATTAATACATTATTGTAAATATAGGAGAGTTTCTATAGTGTGAGTGTTGCAACCCTGCACATTGGGGTTCACAACTATACAGAAATTTTAATAATACTGGGCCTGATCTTGGGACGAGAACCAGTCAACCCTCAAACTTGGAATTCTAAAGTAATCAATATAATAAATATATAATCTATAGATCAGGCAGCAGACAGTATTTCATTGGCAGGCAGCCTTGTCTTGCAGATGGAAAACAGGACTGAGAATTAGGTTTGGAGTCTAATCCCAATCTAGATGCAGATGTGCTATCTGATGTGATAATGACTGTACATGTGTGTAAATTTTGAGGCTGAATAATAATTCATTGTAATAATTAATTGTAGGGTCAATAATGGGTCAATAACAATAATTCATTGCAGACCCAGCCAAAATGAAGATGTCTGTCCAATCTGTTCATATTGCTTATTCAAGTTTTTAAAAACAATTTGAATTGCAAAAAACACACTTTCTTGTAAATCTGTGGAGAAACAAGTGTGCACTAAAAGATGAGCTGTAAAGCAAGCAGAATATCACATTAAAAAGAGAAGAGTTTTGAATTTTATCACTGTCTGAAGGCACAGCTTGTTCCTTGGTTTCAGCAGTTTTCAAATCAGGTAATTTGTAGGCAACATTAAGGTCAATGCATATTTCTAACCCCTATATATGTTGAGCAAAACGTGTAATTTCACTGAATGCAATTTAATAGTGTCAGCTACTCCCCTGGCATCAGTTTTATTTCCCTTCTCAACTACTCTGCTTGAAATACGCTGTAAAATTATCTTTCAGACTCTTCATTAGACCTAATCACTTTGGGGAGTATGGTGCAATATGGCAGCTGTATCCAACAGTGCCAGTCTTGCTGCTTAGAGGCTTTGAGATGCTATGCCCTCTTACAAATATCTCAAAAAAGCATTAGCAAAATGGTCACATATTTTCAAAAGGCGTGGCAGATTCTCCTTTTACACCAAGAGCTCTAAATGTCTTTGGTTCGCTTGTATTTACTCTGCCATCAAAAAATGAGAAGAGAGATAAACTAGAAAGTTTTCTGTGGCTCGAAGCTGAAATGGAGGCTCATGCTTCAGTCGTTCTTTAGGGGCAGTGGAGGAAGGATTTCAGGCCAACACTATCCACTTTGCCTCAGAAAATCAGAGGCCTGTTGCAAGTATCATCACACCTCAGTAGGGCCATAGAGCCATACAGCATAGCTCCAAAAGTGAATTATTATAGCTAGGGTGAGGGGTGTAGCCAGGATTCCTCTAAATGCTCCGTTCCAACAAATCCCTTGAGTGGCCTCCACCAGGGAATATTCTATGGAGTCCTCCTGCAAATGCTCTTTGAAATGGTTGAATCCAGTGAGAGTGCTGTGTAAGCATAGCCCTTCGGTGCAGCTGCTCCTGCTGGTACAGGGGCTGTAAATTGCACACCAGTGCATCAGCAGGAGGCAAGTTGAGCCCTGTATGTTCTACTTGGTGAGGAAGGTGGTTATTACATGTTAAGCACTGGTGTATTATTGGTAACTATGTATTGCCAAATTGAATTTATGCAGATAAATAGGAGGTCATTTATCAAGTAGTCTGAGTTATGATAAAATTAATAATCCATCTGGTCTGATTTTCAGCAGTTTATTTGTAGAATTTACTTAAATGCACTGTAGAATCTTATGAACAATGTACATTTACAGATAGATTTTCATATGGTTACTGAAATACAAAACAAGTCTGTTCTCTAAACAAAAAGAATTATGTTTTTAAGATGTCGAGCTTGGTATGTAAGTATATGTGATTTGCTAAGTTTGGATGGAGGAGTGGAATGGTGAGAAATACTGTGCACACACAGTATAGTTCATGTTTGCACTATCAGTGTTAATAACAAGGACCAATTTTTTGCTACACACCTTCCCCAAACTGCTTTGTGTGGAAAGTTGTTATAAGCGGCAACCTAGAGAATTCCTGTAGAGCAATGAGAAAAGGAGTACTTGTGGCACCTTAGAGACTAACAAATTTATTTGAGCATAAGTTTTCATGAGCTACAGCTCACTTCATCGGATGCACACAAGTACTCCTTTTCTTTTTGCGAATACGGACTAACACTGCTGCTGCTCTGAAACCTGTAGAGCAATGGAAATCCCTAGGTGAAGGTGAGTCAGCCTGATGGCTTTGTCACCTTCCTCATGGCCTTTGTGCCTCAGCATAGGGGACATGACTGAAGAAAAGTTTGAGTAATTACATTCTGCCTACCTACATTATCGCTGTAATTTTACTGGGCTAGAACATTGTTAATTTCCTGCCCCAAAGTGCTGTGTAACGTTGGACAGGAACCTCAGAGATATCTTCAGTTCACTGATGTGCATGTGTGGTGCACATGTGTGTGCAGTCTACTCTACAGTAGCTTAAAGGGCTTTGGGATAGTAGGATGTATTCAAATAGAAGTTATGATGATTAAATATGGACAAAATATTAGTGAGAATTACATTTTATTCATGAGCTTTCGTGAGCTACAGCTCACTTCATCCGATGAAGTGAGCTGTAGCTCATGAAAGCTCATGCTCAAATAAATTGGTTAGTCTCTAAGGTGCCACAAGTACTCCTTTTCTTTTTGCGAATACAGACTAACACTGCTGTTACTCTGAAACATTTTATTCAGTTTTCTCTGGCATGGATTAACATTTTGATCTCAAAGTAGTGTAATTATTTTATTATTGGTTAAGCACTGACAATTTAAGTACTTAAATCAAGAATACTTTTCAGAAATTGTGCAAGAAATTATGAGAAACAATGTGGTGGTGGCTTATTGAATCCCAATTTATTTTCTGTATCCATTTCAAAATGACTTCAGCATATCATTCCTTTTAGTAGAATGATGGTGAATGCAATTTGGTGGGGCACTGAGGGAAAGATATTTGAACACATCCAAAAATAAGCTCCTGTTACTTTTCACAAGTAATGAAGAATGGTATCAGATTTTTGAGCCTTACTAGGGGAATAGCTTGGGTGCTGCAGATCAGGATTTAGATGCATTGTCAAAGCTGTTTGGGAAATTTATATAGCTCCCTGCTTGCATGGTTCTTACAGGAACTGTTAGTCACTTACTTCCATAAAGAAAATTTCACTAAATTAGACAAAAAATCCATTACTGTGGGATGGACCTGCTGGGTGGGGTTTCTACTACATATGGAGTGCTTTTTTTTTTTTTTTAAATGTGGTTTTGGTGGTTATGAAGTAAACTGTCAGATGAAATAAGAATGACAAATAGTGTAGTAATAACCTTGTATCACTCAGAACCAAATGCACAACCCAACATCTGTCTCTTTGCTCAAACATTCCTGCAATAGTACCCTTAGTCATGCCCACAGTCCTACTCTCCTATATACAACAATAATTAAAAGCAAAACAAATCTAAGCCTGCCTTCTGCTAGCAGGGAAGGAAGAAGGAGTGAGATTGTTGGAAAGTGCTCAGATACTAGTGATGTGTGCCAGTGAGAACCTGCATGGTTCAGTGGATGGAAGGGTGGGATGGTGGATGGATCAAAGTTGCCAGTCTATTTAATAACTTGAAGGCCCACCACCTCAGGTGTGGGAAGGGTCACAGAAGTCAGAACTCAAGAGATTATGGGGGACAAAAAATTAAACAGGAACGGGAGAGGCGGGGGAACATGTCACAGTGTCAAAACAAGGCATCCAGATGGGGACACCAAGGAGTAAACCCCAGACAAAGTCCACTGTTCCAAGAAAGAATCCACTGCCTGTCCTGGAAATGAAAGTCCTCTTTTCACAGAACAGGCAGAGATTAGGCAATGGCAGTGGAAGTTTACACACAGTGTCCTGATAATGTTTAAGCAAGGATCTTGTGTCTCCTACAACCAGCGGTACCGTGATCTTCCAGGGTGAAATCCTAAGAATACTGAAGTCAATGGGAATCTTGCCAGACCACCCAGATGGAGGAGCTCACATGTATTTTATCAGGCCCTGGCCAACTCTCTGTTGACAGCAGAAAACATTACTTGTTTAGGCCAGTTGAGTCATTATTTAAAAAGAAGGAAAAGAGCTCACATTTATGTCTCCTTTAGCCATGACATCTTGGGAATTCACTGTTGCAGGATTTGTGTGTGCTTCACCGCTCACGTCAGAACTGGGCACTGGACACATTGAGCTCAGGTGAGCAACACAGTTATCCTCCTGTCTCCCCCTTGTCATCCTCTGGTGTCTGGATCCCTGATCTGCCTCACCAGAATCAGAATGGGTCACATGGCAACTGGGCATTTGCCTGGTGGACCAGTTCTCTGCATAGGCTGCAGGCTGGGGCATTATCACCCATCTGTGAAGATAGCAGTTTACTAGAAGAGGTATTAGCATTATCTTTCTCTACCAGTTTGCCAGTTGGCTCTAGTTCCTGCTTCCCTGATTTTTCTATTCATCCCTGTCAGGGATTTTAAACTCAGATTAATTTGGTGCAACAGCTTTCTGATATTTTGCTGGTATTTCAGAATTATAACTAGCTGATTAGGCCCACTTGAAAATGGAGGACTTCCTCTTTTTGATGAATGCACTGTGCTTTCTTTAGTGTGAGGGATTGCCTGTGCTATGCATATCCAGATATACTGCAGACAAATCCTCATTTCTTTTTAAAGGTCAACCCATCACCTTACTTTTAGATATAATTAGAATATCCAAATCCAAGTACTAAACTTTGTTAGGACTGTTCTGTGTATTCAGGCCTTAGGCCTCCTAAATAGTAGTAATCTAATATTTGGCATCTTCCCCAAGGATTTTGAAATGTATCACATACACACACATGTTTGCATGCAGATACGGTGTGGAGGCTACCATAATATAAATAATAACAAACAGCAACAAACTTAAGTACATCAGAAGCTAGAAGCCTGCCAGTGGGACCACTGGATGATTGAGATACTAAAGGAGCACTCAGTGAAGACAAGGTCATTTCAGAGAAGCAAAATGAATTCTTTGTCTCAGTCTTCACTGGGAGGGAGATTGCTGTACCTGAGCTATTCTTTTTAGGTAACAAATCTGAGAAACCGTTCCAGATTGAGGTGTCATTAGAGGAGGCTTTGGAACAAATTATAAATTAAACAGTAATAAGTCACTAGGCCCAGATGGTATTCTCCCAAGAGTTCTGAAGGAACTCAGATATGAAATTGTAGAACTACTAACGGTGGTATGTAACCTATTGCTTAAAACAGCCTCTGTCCCAGATGACTGGCGGATAGCTAATGTGATGCCAACTTTTTTATTAAAGGCCCTGGAGGTGATCTTGGCAATTACAGGCCAGGAAGCCTAACTTCAGTGTCAAGCAAATTGATTGAAAGATAATAAAGAAGAGAATGATCAGATACATAGATGAACATAATTTGTTGGGGAAGAGTCAACACAGCTTTTGTAAAGGAAAATCATGCCTCACTAATCTATTAGAATTCTTTGAGTGTGTCAACAAGCACATGGACAAGAGTGATCCAGTGGATATAGTGTATTTGGATTTTCAGAAAACCTTTGACAAGGCCCTCACTAAAGGCTCTTAAGCAAACTAAGCAGTCATGGGATGAGAGAGGAGGTCCTCTCATGGTTCATTAACTGGTTAAATCAAGAAATAAATGGTAGGAATAAATGGTCAGTTTCCACAGGGAAGGGAGGTAAATATGGGGTCTCCTAAGGATTTGTACAAGGACCAGTGCTGTTCAACATATGCACAAGTGATCAGGGAAAAGGGTTAAACAGTGAGGTGGTAAAGTTTGCAGACAATACAAAATCACTCAAGATAATTAAGTCCAAATTTGACTGTGAAGAATTGTAAAGGGATCTCACAAAACTGGGTGACTGGGCAACAAAATGGAAGATGAAATTCAGTTTTGATAAATGCAAAGTAATGCACACCGGAAAACATAATCCCAACTATACATACAAAATGATGGGGTCTAAATTAGCAGTTACCACTCAAGAAATAGATCTTGGAATCACTGAGGATAGTTCTCTGAAAACATCCGCTCAATGTGTAGTGGCAGTCAAAAAAGCTAACGGAATGTTAGGCACCATTAGGAAAGGGAATAAAGCAGAAAATATGTCACTATATAAATCCAAATTACACCCGCACTTTGAGTACTGTATGCAGGTCTGATTGCCCCATCTCAAAAAAAGATATATTAGAATTGGAAAAACAGAATGATGAGGGGTATGGAATAGCTTCCATATGAGAAGAAATTAAAAAGACTGGGACTGTTAAGCTTAGAAAATAGATGACTAAGGAGGGATCTGATTGAGGTCTATAAAATCACAAATGATGTGGAGAAAGTAAATAAGGAGAGTTATTTACTTCTTCACATAACACAAGAACCAGGGGTCACCAAATGAAATTAATAGGCAGCAGGTTTAAAACAAAACAAAGGAAGTATTTCTTTACACAATGCACAACTGTAGAACTCACTGTCAGGGGATATTGTGAAGGCCAAAAGTATAACTGGGTTAAAAAAAGAATTAGGTAAGTTCGTGGAGGATAGGTCTATCAATGGTTATTAGCCAAGATGGTCAGGCACTCAAACCCATGCTCTGGGTGTCCCTAAACTTCTGACTGCCAGGAGCAGGAACAGATGACAGAAGATAGATCACTCAGTGGATTACCCTGTTTCGTTCATTCTTTCTGAAGCATCTGGCATTGGCCACTATCAGAAGACAGGATGCTGTGCTAGATGGACCACTGGTCTGACCCAGTATGGCCTTGTATGAATTTAGAAAATATTTTAATTGAGTTGAGGTTTTTGTTTTTATAGGGGTGCACTGGAAACTATGGAATCACAGAACTTAGGTAGCAAACCCTGTCTCAGTGAAAGCCCTGACATAAGTGTGTGATTATCACTTCTGATCACGTGAGAGTAAGCTCAGTCAACAAATGGTCCAGAAGACTTAGGGTTGGGACTTTCAACACTGCCTTAGCCCTACTCTTTTCCCACTGAAAAGCATGGGAATTGATGTCAATGGAAACAGAGTGAGACTAATGCTGAGTGCTTTTGAAAATCTGGCCCTTATAATTTACCAAGCTTCAGGTGGCCATTTGTTGTGAAATCACATGACAAATCATAATGCTCAGTTGTTGAACTTTTGAATAAAGTAATGGTTTCACTTCCAGTTTTGACAAAATATTTGTTATTCCAAACTGATTTAGTCTGAAATCCGAGCCCGTTGTTAGTTTTGTTTCCCTATCCAAACACTAAACCAAGCAACGGATCTGATATTGCAGTGTCCTGAACATTGATTCTTCCTGCTGGGAAAACAGGACTTGTGAGTGCTCAGCCCTTGTCTCTAAAATTTGCATGGCTTCAGGCTTTGCAATTAAAGTTCTGCACAGCTCCAGTGGTGGCGATGCTAGAATTTCCGACAGAAATTACATAAAGAAAATGTCATTTGATTAGTCTCCGCCATAACCCATAAATCCAGCAACGGCGATACTGAATCCCTAAAAAGAAGACACTCATCTGATGACTGTATATGTGTTCTTTGTAATAAAGGGATTAAATATCCCCTCATACACATTAAGAACCACTTCTCATTATGGCATCAAAGGACAGTCCAACTCCAGAGAGGTTGTGGTTAGCTGAAAAGGATGATTGTAAAGTTTTCTTACTTCATTTACGCCCGTGCTCCATTATTCATATAGTTCAGCATTTAGGGCCCAATCCTGTGAGATTCTGAGCACTCTCAATTCCCACTGGCTTCCACAGGATCAGACCCAGAGCATTTGCTCCTGATATTCCTATTACAGTTTCAAGGAAACTGCACCTGTATTTCCCCTCTGTGGTCCACCATTTAAATGGGCTGAGATGCTCACAGAGTGCAGTGGCTGCTTGAGCTCTGAATCTTGGTTGGGAATTAATTGGGGGAAGGGGTGGAGTAGGGGCGGGGCCTGGGGTGGAGCAGGGATTGAGCACCCCCAGGGCAAGGAGGAAGCCAGCACCTGTGCCTTTCATGGTTTTCTTTGCTAGCTTCATTAGATTATGTTCTTTGGCACTAAATTTCATAAATCACTTTCCTTTGGCTCCATGCTACATAAAGTGGAGGTCAGTGCTTTGGAATGATAATGTAAAGGCTATGATATAGTTTTATTTTGGGAACATATAAAGGAGAACAGGCTTTTAAGAAGTGAATGTAGATGGATACAAACAAGCTGGTGAAATTTTCAGAAGGCTAATCCTATGTCCTAACAGTTTCTACTATGCAAAACGGAAATTGCCATTGGATCTGCATGGTCATTAACTTACCTGCCCAACTCCATACGTACCCTTTGTGTTAGGGCACATAGAATTGTCTTGGAGTTCTGCTGTGCAGTGCATAGGGGGTGCAGACTACTGCTGGAAATCCAGGTATTATGCCCCCCCCCCCGGTCAATGAGGTGGAACTGAACTGATTTCAATACAATCCGAGTCACAGGGAGATAGTGAGACAGGGCAAGTTTTGCTTGAGCACTTTAATAAAAATACCATAGAACATACCACTTGGAAGTAAATAAAATAATAATAATAATAAAAAATTAGCCCTGAGACATTTGCGTTCCAATTCTGACAAAAACATCTGACAATTCTGATTCAAAAAGGCCAAAGTTTGGATTGCAGCAATTTTTCTCTTTATCTTCTTTTTCCTATCGCTCTTAGCATGATCTTTTTGTTAATTACCCAAGACATTTTATGAGGAACATTTGTTTCTGTTCTCCACTGAAGTGAGGCAAAAATCTGTAGTCATCTAATTTCTGTCTTTTTTGTATGATGTAGTACTTGATGTTTTTTTTCTGACCTTGATTGTAAAATCTTGATTTAAAAAAGCAACTGATGTTAAGAAAAGTAAAGTTGGAGTGTGGTGATATGATCAGAAGTCAACCAGCTTGACTTTGTTGTTTGTTGTTATCGGGACAGGGATACATTTTCCAAAGTGACCAGTGTCTCAAGTTGGGCACCCAAAAACTAACCAAATCTCTCATCACTTTGGAATATGTAGGCCACTTTCTGTGTTGCCATTTAATGTAACACATTTAAAGTCAATGGATCTGTGACAATTTATATCAGCTGAGGATCTGCCCATAACATTCCAAGGAATTATGGTAGCATGGCCAATATGGTGGCAGAAGAATAACAAAAGTCTTGGTACAACTAGCATTTGAGAGACAAAGGACTCCATGACAGAAGAACTTAAGTATCTGAACAAAATCTTTACCAGGAGTTGCTAAGTGTCATCTAGAATGTGTGGGTGGGGGAATAGATTTGCCCCTGCCTGACCTTCCTCTTCCCTCTCAGGTGGCTCCTCCCTTCTCCAAATTTAAGCAAGTGATGATGTGAGCTAGTGCATAGGGTTGCAGCAGCACTCAGGTTTGGTCTGGCCAAAAAGTGGTCCGGCCATGGCCCAAGTGACTCTCTTGGCTCTTTGGCTGATGTTAATAATGTTTCTGAGGGCAAGTCTAACAACAAAAATGAACAATAACACAATCTTCAGAAGTTCTACAGCACCAGAGACGTGTAAGAAACAAATTCAACATTTTTCAGATTTCTACAGCTAAGGATTTCAGAATACTTTTAGGACAGAAACTGCTTAATCATGTAGTGGCATACAGATGTGAACACATTGGTAGCTAAACTGCAACTGATGTGAGAATGACACTTCAGCACTGCTTTGTGTGATAAAATAATAATGATTTTACTGAACAAATTGATATATAAAATACAAACAGGGATTTCTTAATCCACAGCCACGTCTGGTCTGAAATACAGCAACTACAGAGCACAATTTAAAAACATTACCGGACAAGAAGTGAAGCTTCAAGAGGAATATAGGTAGCCAGATTGTAATTACTTGAGACTGAGTTGTCAGGGATACTAGGGCTAATGACTTGAGTCTTATGAACACTCTCATGGGATTTTTAATGATCTCAAGTGGTTAGACTGAGTGGTTTATTTTACATCCAATTTGAAAGAGAGCACATACAGCAGCACAATATTCCTTAGTAATCAGGTGGAGTACTGTTTCAGTAATGATCCGGAGGGAGGAGTATCAACTACTGATTAACCAACACCAATTCCTGGAGCACTTAAGACGTCCTTGATGGCCTTCCTCGAAATCTTGGATGAAAATCTGTCTCCACTGATCTCAATAGTAATGTTATGGTTTCAGGGCTAGCTGTACCTCTGTCCCTTTTCTCGTTTCTCTGAGTGCACCTCCTCAAGGTGTTATATCTTGTGCTTTTTCCTCTCCTGGAGTGTCATTCTGAAATTCTCCAAGTCTTAGACCAGGCCCTGGGGTACAGTACCCTATGGATCAACTATTTTTCCCCCTGCAGGGCTGACTGAGTCCAGGTACCTGCAGATTTTCCCTGGGAGTCTGTGACCAGGGGTTTACAGTAATCAGACAGCCTTCTTAAAACCAAAGTATTGTTTATTTTAGCAGTAAGAGATCACACCTGTTCTTTTCAAACATCACTTAATTTACATGAGCACAGCACAATGCCGTGTGTGCCCTATTATTGCAACCTTGGAGAAGGAACCATCTGAAACTACTGAGAGAGGGGAATAAGACCATCCTAACTCCCTATTGAAAAGCATGAATGTAATGTAAAGTGCTGAAATGAAATGAAATTACAAGTCCCATCCAGCTATTCAAGTAATAGAGTTTTAAATGGAGTACAGTAGTGATAAGAAATTAAAGCAGAGTAATATTAAGGTAGGTTAAATAGACTGGAATTTGAGAGTATTGAAGTTTGATTTGTGAAATAAAGGTTGGATCTCTCTTAGTGTCTGCCTTCTGCCATTTATTTAAGTTCATAAATATATTTAATATGTATGTAGCAGTTTACTGTACAGACATTAATTAATTCTCACCACAGTTCTGAGAAGAAGGCTAATAAATAGTATTATCCCCATTTTATGATGAGGAAACTGAAACAGAGAGAGAGGTGAAGTGATTTGTCTAGGCCATGTAGCAGAGCCAGACTTTTCCAGCCCTGTGCTCATTCCCCTGTAAGACTTCATAGAATCATAGAATATCAGGGTTGGAAGGGACCCCAGAAGGTCATCTAGTCCAACCCCCTGCTTGAAGCAGGACCAATTCCCAGTTAAATCATCCCAGCCAGGGCTTTGTCAAGCCTGACCTTAAAAACCTCTAAGGAAGGAGATTCTACCACCTCCCTAGGTAATGCATTCCAGTGTTTCACCACCCTCTTAGTGGAAAAGTTTTTCTTAATATCCAATCTAAACCTCCCCCACTGCAACTTGAGACCATTACTTCTCGTTCTGTCATCTGCTACCATGAGAACAGTCTAGAGACATCCTCTTTGGAACCCCCTTTCAGGTAGTTGAAAGCAGCTATCAAATCCCCCCTCATTCTTCTCTTCTGCAGGCTAAACAATCCCAGCTCCCTCAGCCTCTCCTCATAAGTCATGTGTTCTAGACCCCTAATCATTTTTGTTGCCCTTCGCTGGACTCTCTCCAATTTATCCACATCCTTCTTGTAGTGTGGGGCCCAAAACTGGACACAGTACTCCAGATGAGGCCTCACCAATGTCGAATAGAGGGGAACGATCACGTCCCTCGATCTGCTCGCTATGCCCCTACTTATACATCCCAAAATGCCATTGGCCTTCTTGGCAACAAGGGCACACTGCTGACTCATATCCAGCTTCTCGTCCACTGTCACCCGTAGGTCCTTTACCGCAGAACTGCTGCCTAGCCATTCGGTCCCTAGTCTGTATCGGTGCATTGGATTCTTCCATCCTAAGTGCAGGACCCTGCACTTATCCTTATTGAACCTCATCAGATTTCTTTTGGCCCAATCCTCCAATTTGTCTAGGTCCTTCTGTATCCTATCCCTCCCCTCCAGCGTATCTACCACTCCTCCCAGTTTAGTATCATCCGCAAATTTGCTGAGAGTGCAATCCACACCATCCTCCAGATCATTTATGAAGATATTGAACAAAACTGGCCCCAGGACCGACCCTTGGGGCACTCCACTTGATACCGGCTGCCAACTAGACATGGAGTCATTGATCACTACCCGTTGAGCCCGACAATCTAGCCAGCTTTCTACCCACCTTATAGTGCATTCATCCAGCCCATACTTCCTTAACTTGCTGACAAGAATACTGTGGGAGACCGTGTCAAAAGCTTTGCTAAAGTCAAGAAACAATACATCCACTGCTTTCTCTTCATCCACAGAACCAGGAATCTCATCATAAAAGGCGATTAGATTAGTCAGGCATGACCTTCCCTTGGTGTATCCATGATGGCTGTTCCTGATCACTTTCCTCTCATGCAAGTGCTTCAGGATTGATTCTTTGAGGACCTGCTCCATGATTTTTCCAGGGACTGAGGTGAGGCTGACTGGCCTGTAGTTCCCTGGATCCTCCTTCTTCCCTTTTTTAAAGATTGGCACTACATTAGCCTTTTTCCAGTCATCCGGGACTTCCCCCGTTCGCCGTTCGTCATCATCATGTGTTCCTCTGAAATCAGGATTGTCATATCCTTACTCCACCACTAATGTCTGACAAGATGCTAAATATATTATCTCTTATATAGCTATTATTTCTGTGGTGCTTTTCTTCCAAAAGGATCCAGAATTCTGTTATATACTCTGACACAATCTCTCCCCTTTCTGTATAAAGAGATGGAAGGAGAGGTCTTACCTAAGAGTGTCTGTGGCTTTGAGTTATGGGGATTCTCCTCACTCTTGGAGGTAGGGCTGGTGATAACATGTAGTTAGAAGGATGTGTGGCTCCACAACTCTGGAAAGCTCCTTCGGGCCAGATTTACAAAGGTATTTAGGTGTGTAAAGGTGTAGAGAGGATTTTCAAAAGTGCTTCATATGTAGGTTAGGTGCCTAACTCCCAGGAAAATTAGTGGGAGTTAGATGCTTTTGAAAATTCCCCGCAGACACCTAATTTGACCCTTAAGTGTCTAAATACCTTTGACAATCTGGTCTTAAAGTCACTTTTGAAAGCATGATCATAAGTCACTGTCATAAAAATAAAGGGAAGGGTAAACCCCTTTGAAATCCCTCCTGGCCAGGGGAAAGCTCCTCTCACCTGTAAAGGGTTAAGAAGCTAAAGGTAACCTCGCTGGCACCTGACCAAAATGACCAATGAGGAGACAAGATACTTTCAAAAGCTGGGAGGAGGGAGAGAAACAAAGGGTCTGTGTCTGTCGGTATGCTGGTCTTTGCTGGGGATAGACCAGGAATGGAGTCTTAGAACTTTTAGTAAGTAATCTAGCTAGGTATGTGTTAGATTATGATTTCTTTAAATGGCTGAGAAAAGAATTGTGCTGAATAGAATAACTATTTCTGTCTGTGTATCTTTTTTGTAACTTAAGGTTTTGCCTAGAGGGGTTCTCTATGTTTTTGAATCTAATTACCCTGTAAGATATCTACCATCCTGATTTTACAGGGGGGATTTCTTTATTTCTATTTACTTCTATTTTTTATTAAAAGTCTTCTTGTAAAACACTGAATGCTTTTTCATTGTTCTCAGATCCAAGGGTTTGGGTCTGTGGTCACCTATGCAAATTGGTGAGGCTTTTTATCCAACATTTCCCAGGAAAGGGGGGGTACAAGTGTTGGGAGGATTGTTCATTGTTCTTAAGATCCAAGGGTCTGGGTCTGTAGTCACCTAGGCAAATTGGTGAGGCTTTTTACCAAACCTTGTCCAGGAAGTGGGGTGCAAGGTTTTGGGAAGTATTTTGGGGGGAAGGACGCGTCCAAACAGCTCTTCCCCAGTAACCAGTATTAGTTTGGTGGTGGTAGCGGCCAGTCCAAGGATAACGGGTGTAATATTTTGTACCTTGGGGAAGTTTTGAGCTAAGCTGGTAAAGATAAGCTTAGGAGGTTTTTCATGCAGGTCCCCACATCTGTACCCTAGAGTTCAGAGTGGGGGAGGAACCTTGACATGGTGGCACAGTGGTGGGATTAACCTGAAATCATTCTGAGATCCCGTTGAGATTTTTTGAACTAGAAATACAGATTTTAAAAAGGAATTTTTAGGAAGTCCAGAAAGCAGCTTTGAAACTGAAAGCAGCTTGGTTTCTCTCTGCTTTGTGGCCAAGCAGAGACAAAAGGGGATTACCTTGTGAATTGCAGGTTTTCTTTGCCTGGAGGCAGGGTACTTAACTCCTGCAGGGAAATTCACAGTCTTCCAACCCAGAGGTTTTTTTTTTCTTTTCTTCCTAAAAGTAAATAGGGGGTGTGTGCTCTACCCATTTGCCTGGAGACAAAAGTGGCAGGGTTTTTTTTTTTAGGATTTTGATTTTTTTTGTTTACAAGGAGCACAGGTTTGAAAAGGAATTTTTTTTTTCTTTGGGCTGGGTAAGCAGGTTTCCAAGTAGCTGGAGGTTTTTTACTTTAATTTGGGCCCAGAGCAGAGACAAGGGAATTGTCTTTTTCTGTAGGCTGACAATCACTATAAGAGAATAGGTATTCTATTCCAGCACAGCAAAATTTTACAGCCAAGTTTTGTTTGTTTATTTCTAAACCTCGGGTGTAAAGTTAGTAAAAACAGAGAGGTTAGAATGGCAAAATCCGCGGCTCGACTGCAGCTCGAATTAGCCAAATTTCAGGCTGAGGAAAGACAAAGGGAACGTGAAAGACAGATAGAACTCATGCGGCTGAAGAAGGAACAAGAAAGGGAGGCAGAACAACACCAAGCGGCTGCTCACAGGAGAGCTATGGAAGCGAGGGACAAAGAACTGGAGGAGAAGGAAAAAGAGAGGAAGTATGTGGAGGAGATGGAGAAGATAAAGGCTCAGCAGAATATCCCAACAAACCCTAGTAATCCTTCTCCAAGTACCACTTCCCATCCCAGAAAGTTCCCCACCTACAAGGCAGGCGATGATACTGAGGCCTTCCTAGAAAACTTCGAAAGGGCCTGCCTTGGGTACAACACCTCTACTGACCAATACATGGTAGAGCTGAGGCCGCAGCTCAGTGGACCCTTAGCTGAGGTGGCAGCTGAAATGCCTAAAGAACACATGAACAAGTATGAACTGTTTAAATCCAAGGCGAGAGTCAGAATGGGGATAACACCCGAGCAGTCTCGTCGGAGGTTCAGAGCCCTAAGGTGGAAACCAGACATGTCATTTACCCGACATGCCTACCACATTGTGAAACATTGGGATGCCTGGATATCAGGAGCAAGTGTTGAATCTCCAGTAAATTTGCCCTTCCTAATGCAAATGGAACAATTCTTAGAGGGTGTTCCTGAGGAAATAGAAAGATACATCCTAGATGGGAAACCCAAAACTGTAATTGAGGCAGGAGAGATTGGAGCCAGATGGGTGGAGGTGGCAGAGAAGAAGAAAACTGGTCGCAGTTGGAGTGGAGACCAGAAGGGATCACCCCAGACCACACCCTATTACCGGGGGCCGCCCAAAGCCCCACCTACCTCCCAAAGAACCCTCCAGACCCCTTATCGTCCCACCACCCCGTTCTCCAGCAACCCTCCTCGCCCCAGTGACCCGTCAGCTGGACGATGTTTTAAGTGTAACGAGCTGGGGCATGTAAAGGCCAACTGCCCCAAGAACCCCAACAGATTACAGTTCATTGCACCGGAATCACACCAGAGGTCCACAGGCCCAGATACCTCCCAGATACCCTTGGAGCGGAGGGAAACTGAGTGTGGGCGGGAAGAAGGTCACCGTGTGGAGGGACACCGGAGCACAAGTGTCAGCTATCCATGCTTCCTTAGTGGACCCCAATTTAATCAACCCAGAAATCCCCCCTGTAAAATCAGGATGGTAGATATCTTACAGGGTAATTAGATTCAAAAACATAGAGAACCCCTCTAGGCAAAACCTTAAGTTACAAAAAAGATACACAGACAGAAATAGTTATTCTATTCAGCACAATTCTTTTCTCAGCCATTTAAAGAAATCATAATCTAACACATACCTAGCTAGATTACTTACTAAAAGTTCTAAGACTCCATTCCTGGTCTATCCCCAGCAAAGACCAGCATACCGACAGACACAGACCCTTTGTTTCTCTCCCTCCTCCCAGCTTTTGAAAGTATCTTGTCTCCTCATTGGTCATTTTGGTCAGGTGCCAGCGAGGTTACCTTTAGCTTCTTAACCCTTTACAGGTGAGAGGAGCTTTCCCCTGGCCAGGAGGGATTTCAAAGGAGTTTACCCTTCCCTTTATTTTTATGACAGTCACTTAGGCATTTTTGAAAATGTTGCCCCTGGACATTAAATTAACTGAAAACATTTTTAAAAAAATAGAATTTATCTTAAAACCGTTTTGTTACTGTCTGATTCAAAAGATTTCCCACTGGACTTGTATTTTCCTAATCTCCTTTGAGGCTATTAAGGTAGTTGCTTTCTGTCTGATTGATGGTTATTCTTTTATTGTAGTCTAGGCACTAATGACCAGATTGTCAAAGGTATTTATATACCTAAAGGTGCTGAAGGCTGCCTCGGGGATTTTCGGAAGTGACTAAGAGCCTAATTCCCATTAATTTCAATGGGAGTTAAGCACCTAGGTGCTTTTGCAAATATTACTAGGTGCCTAGCTGCATCTTTAGGTGCCTAAATATCTTTTAAAAATCTGGCCCTAAATGCTTGATTCTACCATTGAAGTCAATGGGATTAAGATTGGGTCAGCATGTGCACGATTTTGAGCACATGAACAGCCCCATTAATAATTTCCTGGATCTGGGCCTTAATGAGCTTTCTCATTCATTTAACAAAGGGAGCAGGATCAGACTCTTATTCTGTAATTATACTGATTTCTTGGAATATTTTTACACTACACTGCAATTTACTTTTAACTTATATATACAAGAAAACTTCAGTATCATCTTTGCATCCATGTATCATATGTAAAGTCAAGGAAATGCAGTTCTTATGCATTTTGATGTAGTTATTTTTTGCGTTTCAGATTTGATAATATCATATGGATTAGATGTTGCAGAAAATAACGGGTTTACCAGCTTGTTCACTTTTGATAGGCTGATCAGCGTCACTCTTCTGAATCATTCAATATATGTTTACATCTTGGAAGGCATAGTGGAAGAAATTTAAATGTCTGGCTTGGTAGTGAAGATATTGAGAAATACGTTGTAAGCATAAAATATATATAAATAGGTACAGAACTCCTTGTCTTATTCTTGGGAGCAGACAGATCCATCATGTTAAATATGAATGCTTGAATTATTTTATAGATCTTGTAACTTAAATTATAATTGTGCAGCAAAAGCACAGTAGATTGTTTGTTTGTTTTTTTAAGAAGTAAAGAATACTCTGCCATCCATCAGCTAGAACAATTTAAACTAAGACATGACATTGGTTGCAAAATTGTAACCTATAATCGATCACAAATTAAGAAATCTGTGAAAGAGAGCACAGTATAAGATTGATAGATTTAGTATGTAAATACATCCACAATAAATTAATTCCTAGTGTATACAACTGTATTTTTTTGCTTGAAGTGGGATCTGGGAGAGTATCAAATGAGAAAATTAACCTGATGTTTGGGACTGATCATCAGACATCACCATCTCCGGGTAGAGTTTGTTGCAATGGCTCTGGGTTAAAACTAAGTGACAAAAACCTGGGAAAAATCTGTAGCTGCATTTCTTTCCATGCAGTTTTACAAGCAGTGAATTCATAAAATAAAACAATGAAATATAAGCACACCCCATTAGGTGGCTGATCTGATTCCACAGAAATCCCAGCCCTGGTTTCCAGTTTGTTCTCTCCCATTTGAGAGTAACACCTTTGTTCAAGGTGGTCTTTCTAAATGGGCTGAGATGTTCACAGAGTGCAGTGACTGCTTGAGCTCTGAATCTTGGTTGGGAATTAATTCCAGAAACCCCAAACTGTTGTTTGGCTTGCTAGGACCTCCTCCTCAGAGGGAAGACCACTGGGAGAAGTAGAGGGGTTTCATTAGATCCTCCAGAGGTGCCAAAAGTCTTGTTTCCTGTCACAATGCCAAATTCTTTATCAAAAGGAAACTAGAAGTTTCTTGCTTTTTTTGAAGAGCAGAATAAATAATCTTCTGTGTCTTCTCAGCTGAAATTAAGGGGGAGGGAATGAATTGTAAAGAACTGCTATATCTGCAGATGTATATTCTTAAAATTCATCTGATCTCAGCAGAAACGAATGCACCACTGATTTTCCATAAAGCTATAAATGTAATAAATGAATCAGATGGCCACAAATCTATTTATTTGGAAAGTATGTAGTTAAATGTTCTTACACAACATGCCAGCAGTTAAAGTCTCAGTCCTGCAATCTGATCCAGGCAGTAAGATCCTTATCCTTACCCTTATGGTCCCCTGTCGGAGTCAGTGG
The DNA here is from genome assembly GCF_965140295.1 of Lepidochelys olivacea. Taxonomy (NCBI): domain Eukaryota; kingdom Metazoa; phylum Chordata; order Testudines; family Cheloniidae; genus Lepidochelys; species Lepidochelys olivacea. The sequence continues at coordinate 33,807,553 of NC_140411.1, read as the reverse complement.
GGCTCTGTATGGGCACAGGGGTGCATCCATGTGTGTCAGATTGCAGGATCAGAGCCTTGGTATAGCAGCATGGAGGGGTAGTGAGGATTTAAGGGCAAATATATATCACCTTTATTTTCAGCCAAATTACTGTCTAATTTAGGCTATGTCTACACTTGCACTTACTGAAGGTATCTTTCATTGCTCAGGGGTGTGCAAAAGTCACCCCTCTGAGTGAATAAGTTACACTGATCAAAGTGCCGGCGTAGACAGTGCTATGCCTGTGGTAAAGCTTCTCCTGCCGCTATAGCTACTGCTGCTTGTGCGGCTGGAGTAGTTAAACTGACAGGAGAGCTCTCTCCCATCAGCTTAGAGCGGTTACATTAGAGAGCTCTGCTGCTGTAAACTCCCTGGTGTAGCCATAGCTGTAGGCTTAATTACTCCAGCCCTGTGAGCAACGGTAGTTATGTTGGTGGGAGAAACTCTTCGGCCAACATAGCACTGTCTTCATGGTGCTTAGGTCACTTAACGTTGCTTATGGTGGGTGGCCTTTTCCCACCCCGGAGCAACTTGAGTTATACCACAGAAAGTGCTAGTGTAGACATAGCCTTAATTAACTTCCTTTTCTCTGAAGTGTACCAAGGACATCTGTACAGCTGATTGAAAAGTATGTAGTGTGCCCAGTTCGGCTCCGAGTTACACAGATGTGGGGTCGACTAACTTTAATGGGGGTTGCATTCATATAACTGAGAAAAGAATTTGAACTATTAAAATACATACTTGAGTGAAAAGAAAACTTATCCTATAAGAAATCAAACTCAAAGATATCATGCACTGTTTCAATAATTAAAACAGTGTAAGTACACAAAAATGGGGGAAAAATCACAAGAAGTTACATATGCATAGCAAAAGCTGTGGGAAGATAAGTTGCACAATAAGTTGCCGGTTGTTCAACAACTTCATTAATGATCTGGATAATGGGATGGATTGTATCCTCAGCAAGTTCATGGATGACACTAAGCTGGGGGAGAGGTAAGTACGTTGGAGGGTAGGGATAGGGTCCAGAGTGACCTAGACAAATTGGAGGATTGAGCCAAAAGAAATCTGATGAGGTTCAACAAGGACAAATGTGGAGTCCTGCACTTAGGACAGAAAAATCCGATGCACTGCTACAGGCTGGGGATCGACTAGCTACGTGGCAGTTCTGCAGAAAACAATTTAGGGATTACAGTGGACGAGAAGCTGAATATGAGTCAACAGTGTGCCCTTGTAGCCAAGAAGGCTAACGGCATATTGGGCTACATTAGTAGGAGCATTGCCAGCAGATCGAGAGAAGTGATTATTCCCCCTAGTCGGCACTGGTGAGGCCACATCTGGAGTATTGCATCCAGTTTTGGGCCCCACACTACAGAAAGGACATGGACAAATTGGAGAGAGTCCAGCGGAGGGCAACACAAATGATTAGGGGGCTGGGGCACATGACTTATGAGGAGAGGCTGAGGAAACTGGTCTTATTTAGTCTGCAGAAGAGAAGAGTAAGGGGGGATTTGATAGCAGCCTTCAATAACCTGAAGGGGGTTCCACAGAGGATGGAGCTCAGCTGTTCTCAGTGGTGGCAGATGACACAACAAGGAGCAATGGTCCCAAGTTGCAGTGGGGGGAGGTCTAGGTTGGATATTAGGAAAATCTTTTTCAGTAGGAGGGTGGTGAAGCACTGGAATGGATTACCTAGGGAGGTGGTGGAATCTCCATTCTTAGAGGTTTTTAAGGTCAGGCTTGACAAAGCCCTAGCTGGGATGATTTAGTTGGGGATTGGTCCTGCTTTGAGCAGGGGGTTGGACTAGATGACTTCCTGAGGTCTCTTCCAACCCAAATCTTCTATGATTCTATTAACTAAAAAATTGGTGTGATCCCTTGACTATATTATGATGCACATGTATATTTCTTAATTTTTGAGTACTAAATGATGAAACTTTAATGTTCACTTAATGTCTTTTTTGGGGGGAAAGGGAGGGAGGCATTTTCCAGTTTAGCCATTTGTAGTTTTAAGATACCCTATTGCATTCAACAGGTAAAAGAGCAGGAAAAGCTATACACAATGTAGGAGAAAAGAAAGTCCTCACTATAAAAAACTACTTTTAATTATCAAGTTTGGGTAAGCCCAACTCAAATTGCTTATTTCTATGTATCTTTTGTTTTAATGTAAAGACTACAATTATAGTTTATTAAATTATCAAAATTGATTGATTTTCTTTTAGAGTGGGTCAGAGATTTGATAGATAGGATATTCAGATGATTTGGCAAACTGCAAAGTTTCCATAGCTTTCTGTACTGACTTTGAGGTGGTCAGAATCAGTAGGATGGGCATTTTAATTGTCTTTCAGATTGGTATTAGTTTCAAAATGGAATATATTACTATTTAGGTCATATTGACTGAAATTCTAGGTTGCCAGAACACATTCTTCACTTCGATATGTCCACAGAATTAATTGATTTCAGCCATTCAGAGTCTCTAGGAAAGCTATTTGCATGCAATTTAGGGCAGAATGTAACCCAGAGTGTGAGCGAGTTATAACCAAGGATTTGCTCTTCATTTTATCTTATAATTTTGAAACAATAAACATGCATAAAAGTCGTACAGAAAGTGTGAAATTGTACATTTTCATTTAGCTATGTGGCAGCCCACACACTTAAAAAAAAATTAGTCCTAAACTACTATTTTGGAGACTCACATTGCATGAAGAGAGATGGCCGTGAAATGTCTCTCTTTGAGTGAATTGTCACTTCTGAATACTTCTCAGCTGTTAATTAATATTTCCTTTAGCTATATTAGGAATATTTTATTTGTGAGAGTATTGCCTACATTACCATTGAACAGCCTGGACTGTGCCAACTTTGTCTGTGTAAACGCATCTATTCCTATTTAAGCTTGTTTTAGAATAATGTATTTCAGGTACTCACATTTATAGGAAATAAAGACAGTATAATTTGAAAGAATGTTTTAAAGATGTCAGAGATGCAGAAAATGGGGAGAGAGACAGGTAGAAGTGTTAATGGTAATTTTTCTGTCTGACATCATCACCAACTTGATATAAAACTTGATGGAGATGCTGTGAAAAGGAGCAGAGAAAACTTAAGAAACTAGTTAGTTTACTTTTTATCATGCGATTAAATTGCCCCTGAATTTCACATCACAAAAGTGGGAAGAGGGCACAAGGAACCATTTCTCCCACTTCCTGCATGCTTGTAGGGAGCAGCCATGATCCTGAAGCTCATATTCTGAAGGTCAAGGTCCAAGGAGGTGACACTACTGTTGCCAGGCTAGCTTCACATCCCAAAAGTGCATGACTGGGTGAAATGGTGTCATAGCCAGGGTTCCATCCCTTCCGCCCAGGTTGGTGATTCAAGATATCTTTTCTATTAAAAAACTGAGATATTTGGCCACCATCTCTGTCACAGCTCCATCACCTGTTTATAAGATCCTGACATTGGTACCATTTACACAAAAATATAAATAAGAAGACCTCTCAAATACATTTTTCCCTTAAATTTTGCTTTCCCCCCTTTTGGGAGAATATCCTGGGAAGGGAGGAAGGGAGAAACATCTGATTAAACAAAAATTATAATTAAAGCTTTTCACCTTCATTTTCTTCCATTCTGGGTTATTACCCCTTTGGACTTTGCTAAAGCAAAACCATTTCTTGAACAGAGAATATATTATATGCCCATTGTCTTGTTTTTCCCAAATCCTAGAGCTGAACAAAATTCAGAATTTCTGCCCAGAGGAAATTCCAGTATTTCAACATTTGTTTTCAACCAAAAATTAGATGAAACGTTTAAATTTTCTATACAATGGAAATTCTGAAAACTTTTGATTAGGAAATGTGAAAAACAAAATATTTCACCCTTCACAAATTCAAAATGTTTTGTTTTAATTTGTTGAAATGGCATACTGAACTTTGTTTTGAGTCAGTTAAACATTAAAGTTAATTTCTTTGTGGTGGCACACTGTTATATGGGAGCTATATCATAACCACACTAGCTTGCTGCCCCTTTTCGTTAAGTACATTCAAGTTTGTGCCTAGTTGACTTAAAATCCCCTATAAATTTTTCGGTGCATTTTCTCATAAACTCTTTATTTCCCTCCTGCAATACCCCACACATAATTAATTTTTATCCATCTCAGTCAGATTTCATTAACCTAGGCACTTTTTTGTGAATAGCCTTTAAGAATCACGGAATCAAGCTTTTATGTTTCCTGGGCTGTAAATCATTTTTATATATAAGCTTCCTTTAACATGTTACGTGTCCACTTTTTATGTGTCCTAAACAACCTGTATAATTTTTACATTTTTTCTTTAGTGTTTTATAACCCTTTTGTCTGTATTATGAAGATTTTATTACCCTCACTATATTAGATCTTTCATGGAAAGAGTGTTAGATTTTCTAGCTACCTCCTTACCTCCTTTTCTCTGATAAGCTTTCATATGCCTGTAAGTCATTTCAGAGCCCCTCTCTGTCACTTTATAACTATTATTATTATTTTATTATTTTTGTTATCATAGATCCCATAGAGTCAGGATCAGGGCCCCATTGTGGCAGGTGCCATACAATCACACAGGAAAAGTTGGTCCCCATCTTAAAGAGTGTACAATTTTATTTTTGACAAGATGCAACAAGTGAGCGTGACATAAGAAGGGGGAGAAAGGACCAGGGTAACCAGTAAAAATTTCATGTAGTTGCACAGACTAACTTTATTCGCCGCTTGAGGGCTCTAAATCATAAATATCCGCTATTTGATATTTGCTACCCCCCAATCTAGTCATCATTGGTTGGCTGATTTCTTATAGGCAAGTGGTAGAAGTGGGAATTTTGGAGGGATTAGATATAGTGCTCCTCCCTATTGGTCAGGTATAGCCCTTCCTGTTGCTGCCTCTGTTTCATAAATGATTGCTCAGTGTCTTAAAGGTCCCTCTGCTTTTGCAAAAATAAATATTGGGAGACTTGATTACAACACAACAGTTCCCAACCATGATTAAAGTACAGTGTAGACTTGAAGAGTAGACTGGATTAGAATTATGGTTTAGGGTTTGTCTACATGTAGATTTAGCATGCAGCAAGCTGGGGTATAAATCTACAGCAAACTAGCTTGCTATGCACTATATACAATGCACTAGCCCTCTAAACCAGTGTTTCTCAAACTTCTGTACTGGTGACCCCTTTCACATAGCAAGCCTCTGAGTGCAACCTTATAAATTAAAAACACTTGTTAATATATTTAACACAATTATAAATGCTGGAGGTGAAGTGGGGTTTGGGGTGGAGGCTGACAGCTCGGGACCCCCCATGTAATAACCTCATGACCCCCTGCAGGGTACCGAGCCCCAGTTTGAGAACCCCTGCTCTAAACGCTAAGTCACTGTGTGGACCCTGCTACCATGTATTAAAAGTTCCATGGTATATGTTGACTTACTCTCATTTCAAACAGCAATAGGAAAAAGCATGCCACGGAACTTCAGTGCACAGTACAAGGGTGCACACGACAACTTAGTGTGCACAGGGCTAGTGCATTGTAAATTCACACCCTGGCTTACTCCACATGTAGGCTATGTCTGCACTTGGAGCTGGGGGTGTGATTCCCAGCTGAGATAGATATACCCATGCTAGCTCTGATTGGGCTAGCATGCTAAAAATAGCAGCGTAGCCAGAGTAGCATGGGCAATGGCGAGCAGCGACATGGGCTGACTGTACCATGTACCTACCAACAGGGTTGAGGCAGGTTTGTATTCAGCATGGCTAGCCTACGCTGCTGCTCTCCAGTGCGTGCGCTACCTCAGTTGCATTGCTGTTTTTAGGGTGCACGCTCAATGAGAGTTAGCATATGTTTATGCAAGCTGGGAATAACACCCCCATCTCCATGTATAGACACCCTAAGTCTCCGTGTAGTTAAGTCCTTGGTCTGTCTCCAAACCATGCTACGGTTCTATTTATGTTGCAAAACTCAACTATGTTTTAACCAAGTCAAGGGATAATTGTATTGTGACTGAGTCTCCTCGCACACAGTTGGTCTTACAATGTGCACTGTACGACTTTGTATTCATCACAAATTGATATCCTTTTGCTGTTTTTACTTTGCCAGCCATGTGTGTGGAAATATTGTGACCTTTCTAGTCCAGAGATTGTTTTCTACTTATAATTCATGCTGTAGACCTCACCTATGTCTCTTCTTTTCCTCACTGTGTTGTACTGTAATTTAATTATTGTGCTGAAGGTTATAACGTTTGTGGCTGTTTCACAACTGTTTCACATTTGGGGACAATGTATACCTTCAAGTCCGCAGCACTGCTGTGGGTACCCGCATGGCCCCAGAGTATGCTAACATTTTTATGGCTGACTTTGAACAACGCTTCCTTAGCTCTCGTTCCCTAACACCCCTACTCTACTTGCGCTACATTGATGACATCTTCTTCATCTGGACCCATGGAAAAGAAGCCCAGAAGAATTCCACCATGGTTTCAACAATTTCCATCCTACCATCAACCTCAGCCTAGACCAATCCACACAAGCGGTCCATTTCCTGGACACTACTGTGCTAATAAGCGATGGTCACATAAACACCACCCTATACCAGAAACCTACTGACCGCTATACTTACCTACATGCCTCCCTCTTCCATCCAGGACACACCACACAATCTATTGTCTACAGCCAAACTCTAAGATACAACCGCATTTGCGCCAATCCCTCAGACAGAGACAAACACCTCCAAGATCTCTATCAAGCATTCTGAAAACTACAATACCCACCTGCTGAAGTGAAAAAAACAGATTGACAGAGCCAGAAGAGTACCCAGAAGTCACCTACTACAGGACAGGCCCAACAAAGAAAATAACAGAACGCCACTAGCCATCTCCTTCAGCCCCCAACAAAACCCCTCCAACACATCATCAAAGATTTACAACCTATCCTGAAAAATAATCCCTCACTCTCACAGATCTTGGGAGACAGACCAGTCCTCGCTTACAGACAGTCCCCCAACCTGAAGCAAATCCAGCAACCACACAACAAAAACACTAACCCAGGAACCTATCCTTGCAACAAAGCCAGATGCCAACGCTGTCCACATATTTATTCTAGTGACACCATCATAGGACCTAATCACATTAGCCACGCCATCAGGAGCTCATTCACCTGGACATCTACCAATGTGATATATGCCATCATGTGCCAGCAATGCCCCTCTGCCATGTACATTGGCCACACCGGACAGTCTCTACGCAAAAGAATAAATGGACACAAATCTGACATCAGGAATCATAACGTTCAAAAACCGGTAGGAGAACACTTCAGCCTCTCTGAACACTCAGTTAAAGATCTAAGGGTGCCAATTTTGTAACAGAAAAGCTTCAAAATCAGACTCCAACAAGAAACTGCTGAGCTTGAATTAATATGCAAACTAGATACCATTAACTTGGGTTTGAATAGAGACTGGGAGTGGCTGCGTCATTACACATATTGAGTCTATTTCCCTAAACTTAAGTATCCTCACACCTTCTTGTCAACTGTCTAAAAGGGCCATCTTGATTATCACTACAAAAGTTTTTTCTCCTGCTGATAATAGCTCATCTTAACTAATTAGCCTCTCACAGTTTGTATGGTAACTTCCAATTTATCTCTGTGTGTGTGTGTGTGTGTGTGTGTGTATATATATATATATCGTCTTACTATAAGTTCCATTCTGTGCATGCTCACGAAAGCTTATGCTCTAATAAATTTTGTTAGTCTCTAAGGTGCCACAAGTCCTCCTTTTCTTTTTGTGGTTACAGACTAATACGGCTGCTACTCTGAAACCTCTTAATTTATGTAAGGTAGCTAGAGCTTGGAACAGGCCGCATATAGGTTTTAATCTTTTTATTCCTTTTGATCTATCCCTCTCTCTTGTTTATAGCCTACTTATCTTTTTTGCTGACCAAACAGTGTGGGAAGCAGCATTATATCTAAGACTGTGCTGTCTACGCTCCTAATTAAGGCATTTTGAACTATTATCTTCCTCTTTCTAATCTTGGTTTCTACACCCCTGCCTTTCTGTTGAAGTTGATTTTTATGAATCTCTGACCTTACTGCTGATGCCAAGCTGGGATTGCAATTCTGTGTTGAAAAAAAATACCAAAAACCAACAGCTGTTAAATGTTTTAATTAAATCCACAAAAACAAGAAAATCAGAATTAAAGCTGAAAATTGGGGCGGACTAATACACGTAATATGCATCATTTTAAAGAAAAGTAGTAGTAAGAAAAGGTACTGAAGTGTGAAGTATGTTTAAAGTGCTGTCTAGATTTGTTTAGTGTCAACTCTGAATCTCTCTTGCTTTTGTTGCTACAGACCTGAATTCTAGGTGCTTGCAATTACAATTGTTTTTTTTTTTAATATGCAGATTTGAAGACTACATTAAGCTTTTCCATATCCATACAGTACCTGTCAATGCATGGTACCAAACCTGACTGAACTCTTTGGGCTTTACTAACTATTTAATATATACTTAGGTCTTTGGGGTTGGGTGTTTCTTTTTAACATTGATTTCTAAATTATGTTTTTCTTTTTGAAGTATATTGCATTAAAGAGAATATCAATTTAATAACTGAAGTGCTCTTGGGACACTAACTGGCACAGGCTAAATTAGTCTTTCAACAGAATGTCATGTTTCTCTCTATCTGAGACTGACTGCTTTGTGAATCAAGGGTGGCTAGACCTTGCATGGCTACACAACAAGGAGGAAATAGGAAGCTTACATGGGCTACAACAGATCTGCCCAGAATTGCAGCATCTGAAATCAGAGGATTGCAGGTAGTGCTACCAAGCTGCTCTTTCTAAGGACAAGTCACCCAAAAGAGTTACAGTCATGGGTCTGTCCCCCTGTCCCACACATGTCAACAATAGCTAACAGAACTGGCCAGCCTCACAGTGATGAAATGTAGTTGTAGTCTGTCCCCCTAACTCGCGCTGCAGAGCTCTCTGAGGCCTTATCTAGGCTAGGATTTAAAGTGTGATGTTAGCTAACATGCTGACACATTTAAAAAGTCTGATGTAGACAAGGCACATTTTGCTGAAGCTTAGGGAGGAGTCAACACGTGCTAACTTCACACCTTTAAAGCCTAGTTTAAACAATGCCTGAGGCAGAAGGCCTTCCAGTGCCCTACCGGAGCATGTGCAGATGTGTGCCCCTATTGCAGGGCTGTGGCTAGGTGCCATGTTTTAACCTTTAGAAAGCAACTGTAAACATAAGCAACCTTGCTTAGGTGGTGTATGGGGTTTTAACCTGGGGCCTAGAGGTACAAATCCATACTGCTTGAACTAAAAGGCTAAAGTCCATTAGCCGGAAGCAGTAGCAGAATCCTAAATTTATGTTGATGGCGGAGGAGAGGAAGACCCGCATATTTATAGTGTGAGTTATATACAGATGTTTTTGGTTTTAATGCTGAAATCAGCTTTCTTTACACCACCTTTAAGTGCCTACTGCCCATATATTTTTGTACAGCAGAACCTCAGTTACGAACACCCACCTCAGGAATGGAGGTTGTTCATAACTCTGAAATGTTTGTAACTGAACAAAACATTACGGTTGGTCTTTCAAAAGTTTACAACTGAATATTGATTTAATACAGCTTTGAAACTTTGTGGAAGAAAAATGCTGCTTTCCCTTTATTTTATTTTTTTTTTAGTAGTACTGTACTGTATTTGCTTTTATTTTGGTCTCTGCTGCTGCCTGATTGTGTACTTTCGGTTTCAAATCAGGTGTGTGGTTGACTGGACAGTTCGTAACTCAGGTGTTTGTAACTCTGAGGTTCTACTGTACACTGTGTAGTAAGATGAGGCCCTGAAACATAAACCCTAGTATCAGAGGCCTGGTATGAGGCCTGAAGCCTGAACCAAAGGAATGGTCAAGACTTTGCTAACATAAAGCAACATTAAGCTGTGAGCCAGAGGCAAGCCCTGCTCACAAAAGTTGGCAAGAAGAAGATGTATACACACATCTAAAGGATATCAAGCACTAATAGGATAAACATGGGCCAGGATGGCACCAGAACAGTCCAGTACGAACACATTCCACAGAGATAATGAGGAACAGGCTGACTCATCCTAAAAGACAGGGTCAAAAGGATAATATGATGGATAGACTTGTTTGTTCTAACCAACATGTACCAGGAGAAAGGCAGCACCCTAACATGCAGAGGGGTTGTACCTTGATACGTCAGGAGTGATGTGTAACTTGTTTGTACCGGTGTATAAGAATGCATCCCTGAGTGGATGTTTTTGTCTGGCCTAGGGGGCAGTGGTAATTCCCGTCACTGACTGAGCTGGCCCATTGTCGGGGAGCACATGTACTAGCAGAACTGTGGACATCTGATCCAGAGAGCTAGACTGTTTCGTTTGGCAATAAACCTGGCCGGGTGCCTTCGTACCTTATCAGAGTCTGTGGTCATTGGGGTTTCTCTCGGGAACTGCTGTGTCAGCTGTCTGAGCAGAGCTGGGGCAGCACACAGAGGGAACACACATACGCAGAGGGAACTGATGACACCGGTGTGGTGTTCTGCTCTGTTCAATGTTGATGACAGTCGGCTGATAACAGTTGGTGTTGTCAGACCGGTGTGGTGCTCTGCTCTGTTCAATATTGATAACAGTCAGCTGTGTGCGTGTGTTCCCTCTGTGTGCTGCCCCGGCTCTGCACAGATAGCTGACACAGCAGATCGCGAGAGACCCAGCCTTCTTGCCAACTTTTGTGGGCAGGACCTGACTCTCTGGCTCACAGCTTAACTTTGCTTTATGTTAGCAAAGTCTTGACTATTCCTTTGGTTCAGGCCTCTGATACCAGGGTTTATGATTCAGGGCCTCATCTTACTACACACTATATTGTGCTTGCCCAGTGTGAGAAGTTATTTATATTTGTGGCTCCCTAGGTTGTTACAGCTTCAAAAAGATAAACATTTTGTGGGGGGTAATCTAGGGTCAGTGGCTCATAATATTAACAAGGTAAACAAGGGTATACACCACTAACAATTTCTGTTATATTGCACTGGAAAATGAACATGCTGTGAACAGAGTGAATACCTGAAATAGGGGACATGGATAGTGCATTTATTGAAACAAAATGTCCTGAATACCCAGCTGTACTAGCTGTATTATTGCAGTTATGTTCAGATTGGATGCCATAAAATCCAGTTCACAGCAGCTGCTGAATGCAGCCAGGCTAATGAATGACATGCAGTGTCAAAAGAAGTTTTCAGGATCATATTCTAATTACTACCACTGGAGCCTGGAACTTACTGAATTGCGTGGTAAAGGACAATAATACATTGACGATACATCTATTGAAATACTTGTGTAATGCAATGGTTAAAAAAAGCAGATAATGCCGTAGTCTTATTCAGGAATTTTAATAGTACAATAAACTAACGTATAAATTAGCAAAAAGAAAGGGAGTACTTGTGGCACCTTAGAGACTAACCAATTGGTTAGTCTCTAAGGTGCCACAAATACTCCCTTTCTTTTTGCGAATACAGACTAACACGGCCGTTACTCTGAAACCTGTATAAATTAGCAGAGACTGAACTTATTTATTTTAATTCAGCTAAATCTGCATGTTTGTTTTCATTTAATTCTGTACCATGAAAATACCACACATATACAGGGTTGGCAACTTTCTACTTGCATAAAACCAAACATGGAGGAGGGGCCTCCTCCATGGCCCCTCCCATGCCCTGCCCCTTCTCCGAGGCCCCACCCCCACTCACTCCATTCCCCCCTCCCTCTGTCGCTTGCTCTTCCCCACCCTCACTCACTTCCTCATTTTCACTGGGCTGGCTCAGGGGGTTGGGGTGTGGTGGGGGTGCGGGCTCTGGGGTGGGACCAGGGATGAGTTGTTTGGGGTCAGGAGGGGTCTCCAGGCTGGGGTGTGGAGCCGAGGGGTTCAGAGTATGGAAGGGGGCTCCGAGCTGAGGCAGGGGCTTGGGGTGTGGGACTGGGTACAGGCTCTGGGCTGAGGTTGTGGGTCAATGTTCCCTCTAATTTCTGACAGGCCGTGTGTGCAAAAAATTGCTTCTGTGTAAATATTTGTGTGTGCAATGTTTCACTGTGTGCACAGGGTTTAGGATCTGTGTGTGCGCGCACATGTGCACAGCTTAGAGGGAACAGTGGTGTGGGTTATGGGGTGGGACCAGAAATGAAGGGGTTCAGTGTGCAGGAGGGGGCTCTGGGCTGGGGCAGGGGTTTGGGGTGTGAGGGCTCCAGCTGAGGGTGCAGGTTCTGGGCTGGGGCTGGGGATGAGGGATTTGGGGTGCAGGAGGGTGCTCTGGGCTGGGGCCAAGGGGTTTGTGGGGCAGGAGGGTGATCAGAGCTGGGGTGGAGGGTTGGGGCATGGGAGGAGATAAGGGGTTCAGGTTCTGGGTGGCGCTTACCTCAGGCGGCTCCCGGAAGTAGCAGCATGTCCTTTCCTCTGGCTCCTACCACATGGAGATATGGCCAGGCTCTGCCCAAGGGGAGCTGCAGGGGCAGCGTGTGGAGCCTCCTGGGTGCCTAGAAGCCAGGGGGGGACATGCTGCTGCTTCCAGGAGCAGCGCAGAGCCATAACTTAGCCCCACAGTGCCGCCAACTGGACTTTTAACAGCCAGGTCAGTGGTGCTGAGGAGAGCCGCCTGGGTCCCTTTTCGACTGGGCATTCCAGTCAAAAACCAGATGCCTGGCAATCCTACACATATAATATGCAAACTGGCACAGAAATGTTCCAACAGAAAAATAACAAAGTCATTAGAAACAGTTTGCTTCCTCGTATGTGGTATATTGTGGCGAAGGCCTCAATTCAGCAAAGCACTTAGGCACATGCATAACTTAAAGCACATGCTTACATCCCATTGAAATCAATAAGATTTAATTGCATGCCTAAGTACTTTTCTGAATAGGAATGTGTTTATCTTTAAGCATATACTTGCATGTTTTGCATTTGTTATGGTCTTTTCACCCTCTTTTCTTTGTATGAAGTTGACTGGAGGGAGGGTCTATTAAACCATGTGACTTAGGCATGGGTAACATACTTCATCAAAACAAAATGTACTAGTCAGTGGTTTATAATATTTTAATATATATTTTCTGTATGTGCGTGTTGGTGTCTTGCTGTCTTTATGCACTTTAAACAATATATGAGAACTCTTAAACACTGTCCTACGAGAGAACTATTATTAGTCCAGATTGTGCCTCTTAGATCCACACTAAAAGGAGGCCTCTGTATGCAAGTCCCCTCTGCACATACAGGAGCTCAGTTGCCTCCATGGCATTGTCTCCTGCCCCTGTTCATGCACATGCTTCCTTTCCAGACACCAGGAAGGCCAATTGTGCCAGAGTCCATATCTAAGAGGATGTGGAAACTGGACAGGCCAGATGGATAGAGGGATGGGTCTGAGGCTATATGATCCTTTTCATGGAGTGCTCTCCATGAATCCTTGGGCATGTGTGGCCAGGGGTCTACCTGTTGCTAGGAAGATGGGGAGGGGGGAGTTTGCTGAGGCCTAGAGCCAATGTAGAGATGAAGGGCTTACATATAGATGTCAACCAGGGGATGCTGTAGGGTGATCCCCACAAAGGATGCATGTATGGAGGACAGGTTATTTAGGAGTGGAAGATCTGGGATATCCTGTATTTTCATTTAATGCCTGTATTCCAGCCTCCCCTAGGTCTTACATGTGACAATAGCAGATAAAATCCTTTTTAGACAGCTCTGTGATTTTTAAGTTGACAGTGTCCCTTTAACCCTTATTTCTCATAGAAATATGTTCTGCCTTTAGTTTACCTAAACTGTTTTCTTGTGCAAAATTTAGTTATAGCTTTAAGTGAAACTTTACTACTGTCTTAGAAGTTTGTTATTTTGCCAGTTAGCATTCAGTCAATCCTTGAGGTTGTTTTTTAAATAATTTCTGTAGGTAATGCAGGTAGCAACATCCAATCTGCTCCATCTATTAATGATACTAGTACATAATAAACAGTGTGATGCTATATGGAATTTGGGGTATACTTTAGGATATTATGAATTATGCAATATTGTAAAATTGCAATGAGTTATGCCAGATATGCCGTGTAAGATATCTTAAAAAATGTTATAATTTGCCAGGTATGATAATCTCAGTTATGTGTTTGTATCACCTTTGTATCATAAGTTATATGTATGGTATATCTGTAGTTCCAAACTTCTGTTGTGCATCTGGGTGACACACTCAGACAGATTGGCATTAGAACCGCCTAATCAAATGACATCAGCTATACAATTGACCCATTGAGAGAAGGCAAGAGATACACCTTATGACTCAGCAAGGCATGCAGGACAGAACTCTGTACCTATGAACATAACTCTAAGGCTTCCAGGCCTTGTTCTGGGCAGCTTGAGTTTGGAACAAAGGAAATCAAGCAGCATGGCAAAAGACTATAAAAGACAGCTGCATCTTCTCCATTTTGTCTTCAGGCCTGCTTCTTACCTTTATTCCTGCTTCTTATCTTTGGAGTAACCTTTCTACAAATATAATGAGGAGTCTGGTGGCACCTTCAGAGTCCTGATGCATCTGAAGAAGTCTTTTTTTTACCCACGAAAGCTTATGCCCAAATAATCTGTTAGTCTTTAAAGTGCACCGGACTCCTCATTGTTTTTGTGGATACAGACTAACACGGCTACCCTTCTGATACTTTCTACAAATGAAGCTCTGACCAAAGGACTGAATGACCCATCCAACCTGTGGATGTGTTCCAGAGAGACTTTCAAGCCAGCAAACCCACCAATATTGCTGGATTTTGGTGGATTTTGAAGTCTTTGTACGTATGTGACTGTTTTACCATTTAACATCTATCTTCTTGTTCTTTCTTTTTTCTTTGTAATAAACCTTTAGTTTTAGATACTAAAGGATTGGCTGGCAGCGTGGTATTTTGGGTAAGATCCAAATCTATACTGCCAGATATATATTGCCAGATATATAAATTCCACAGTTGCTGTATTTGATACTACTGAATAATAAATATATGAATTCTTCATTTTGGGGGTATTATGGGCTTATTCAACTAACCTTGATTCTAGACTGAGATTTTATCAACTGCATTAAAGTTCTATAAAGCATTTTTTTTAGCTTTGCAACCTAAAAAATGGCTGCACTCTATCTGCATTATATAGACCTCCTAATATTTCACCATACTTCAGCAGTAACCACAGAACTCACAGTTTGCTGTTGGCACTGAGTATCTCATGCTGCTGGATTGGAGAGTTTAGAATCATAGAATCCTAGGAGATCATCTAATCCTGCACTCCTGGCAGGACTAAGTATTATCTAGAAAATGCCATAATTCAAGAAAAAATAAGTTCATGCAGGAGTTTGTATTAAATTTATGACTTGGTCATCAAACAAGTAGCACAAAAAATCCATGGTTGTCTTTGGAGCAAACCAGTAGTATTTTAAACTACTGATCAATTCATTATAGGAGTGAAATGCCCAAGAGAAAGAACCTTGCTGTGTAAATTCTTTTAAGAATTTTAAAGATATCTTTTAGAATGGTAATAGGCATTTTACGCTGCTGTTTTATAGACAAAAAGGCATATCCAATAATAGATTTATCATCAGAGGACAATATGAAGAATCAGTCTTAACCTGCACATTCCAGAAACAGCATCTCATAGTTTTCACTGGGATTACAGTCTTCAAAGGATCAGAAATAAAAGTAACACATGTCATAAAAAACAAAAATCAGAAATTAATCATATTTATACATTAGTTGTAAGAAATATAAGTTGCACTTACATTGTCACACCCCTTTGCTGCATAAAGTCAATGATGCTTTAAATAACAAAGATATGAGCACAAGATCACAGTTTAATTTATGTGGTGGGGAACGACCCTCATTGCATTGTTGAGAGTGGAAATTAGCCCTCCAAACTTTGTGAGGGAATGTGACCTTTGGTTAAAGTGATGAACAGGGATTTGGGAAACCTGGCTTTGTCATGAGTTTCCTATATTAGTCTGGGCACCATATCTTACTATATGCATGAACAGCACACAACCCAGTGGGGACTCTAGGCATATGGTAATACAAACAATAATGACAAAGATCATACTGTAATGCCCAAAACCTGAATCTGCCATCTAATACAAATAGTTTGGGCAATTATTAATAGGAATTTTCTCCCCACTTAGCTCTTTTTGCTGTTAGACCCTGTGTTTCATGAGTGTTCTATTTACAATGAATACTAAAATAAATGATGCATGTATGGTTCAGCTTTATGATGTTTGTAAAAGATTTACCTCCATTTTCCTCCAAATCAGAGAGCTGGAAGTAAAGTAGTGCTGGGGGGGGGGGGGGTCCTAGCATGACTTTCTAACATAGCAATGTATTATTAACTCTGTTGGATTTGTCTTCAGTTTTGATACATTTACTAATCTTCACTGACCATATATTAACCTGTTGTCAGAAAATGGTTTCCCCTCCTATAACAGTAAAAATAAGTACAAATGATCATTATTGATTGTATGGACAGAAGAGACCAGTTGGGTCTCCCATTGTGGGCCCCTGCATTTTCAGAAGTACTGCCGACATTATTCCCATTAGCTTTTCTTTAACCAGCTCTTGAATATTTGTGCTGATTGTGCCTGAGTCACTTCTCCTCTTAATCTACTCTTTCACTGCCCAGTTGCAAGAACTTTTGCATGATGTTTTGCCTAAACTTTTCTTCCCCCAGTTTCTGGCTATTGCTGCGTCCTTTTCTACCCTCTTCAAAGGTTGTGAATTATTGCTGCCTTTCATTTATGCTTTTACATTGAATGTATTTAAGGACTGTGATCATGTGTCTCCCCTGAATCTTCTGTTTTCTAGATTAACATAAATGTACTTCTCCTGGTCACTATGCCTCTCTTATCCTCTGATCCATGCATCACTTTTGTAGCCCTCTTTTGTATTTTTTCTAGGTTTTCAATAAACATCTTAAATATATGGGCATGAACTTCATGCAATATTGCACCTGCTGTTCCATCCGAGTAATGTACAGAAAACACTTTTACCTTTACAATTTTACATCTGATCCCCCATATATGCATCTAAACAGCATTGTCCTTGCACAGAACTACATCACACTTTGAGCCCATATTTAATGTGTAATCTATCATCCCTAGTATCTTTCTCAGATTCTTTCCTTTGAGATAGCTGTCACTCACTTTGTGCCTGCACACCCTAGTGATAAAACTTTGAGACAAATTTGCAGCTCTCGCCTCCACTTTTCCACTCAGAGAAATATCTGAACGAGTACCTGTGCTGCCTAGATGTCATTGTGATGAGGGATTTAGGAATACCTAGTCAGCTGAATAGAAAATTGCTTGAATAATTATGTGAGTGCTGATACTAATGTGTACACTTGTGCAACACAGAACTGTAAGAAGATAGTTGGACCTTACCTTAATGATAAGGGTTCACAACACCTAATGTTTTAAAGACAGAGGTTTCTATGAAATAGAATGTGCTAGAATAATAATTCTTTCAAGATGCTGGTGGCTTTCTTTTGTTTAACTAGGAAGCTACAGACATATCACCTCAGAAAGGGCTGGTTTTGACTCACACCAGGGCTGGTTTTGCCTGGGTGTGTGCGGAGAGGTCCTGAATGGCAGCTCAGATGCTCTTCATAACCATGGATCAAGGATCAGAAGCAATAACTGAGAAGCCCTTTAGAAAATCTGGCCATTTAATTTAGGTGCCTAAATGGGAGCTGTTGATGCTGAAAATCTGTCTTGAAACATACCTGAGGTGGGTAAAATCCTATAGCAGTTGGTAAGGAAGTTTGGCTGATGATTTCAACACCAGACCTGTTTTCTTGCATCCTGAAATTTGTGTTTTACTTCCGTGAGGACTAAACTGAAGTTTACTTTTGCTATCTAACATCTCTGTTCTTGAGTCTACTTACTGCAAATCAATGAGGCAAAGGTGCAATACCCTGTGCTTATCTCACACCATTTCTGTTCCAGCTATAAATCCATTGTGTGTTTCTATAATTGAAGACACTTTTTCCAGAGATTTAAATCTCACCTTCTTTATTATATCCTTGGATAATTTAAGTAGATATCAGATTAATTGGACAATCATTTCCTGATTCTTACTTAAGGGGAAGTACCACAGTAAGTCAGAAACCTTTTGTGACTTCTATGTTTTCTTGTAGAAATGACTAATTTTGTGTGTTAGTGTTTAATACGTATCTGGGTTGCATGCAAAATCACAAACCAGTACTTTACTTTCACCCAATTACCTTTAATACCTTTCACCTTTAATACAGATTGTATAGTTGTCCCTGAAGCCACTATAAATTTTCAGGAACAGTTCCCCCAGGACAAAGAAATAGCAAATATACTCAATATAACTGAGACAGAGGACAGTGTTGATAGGTGTAATATGAAGGGGATTCTGTGGTAATAGATTAGGACAGACCCTCAGCTTGTGTATATTGTCATAGCAGCATTGAAGTCAATGGACTTGTTATGGCATTAAGTGGGAAGAATAAAAATCTGTGGTTGGATTAGCCATAAACAGCATTTAAAATGAAGTTTCATTTTCTTATTTTTCATAGTTTCTGGGATAGAAACATAACACACTTTCCATGGAAGTAAATGTATATACACACACACACACATTTTTTGGTTAAAATTTTTGAGAGACTGTTTCTTCATTTACTTGCAAGCATCCATTTTGCAACATCACACTAACTGTGGGAAAATATTCTTAGTGGTCATGATAAGGCGCTCATGTTTATTTTTGTCTGATGCAAATTGATTTATGAGGAACTTTTCAAATTTGAATTAACCGTATAAAAAACATCTCAGTAACTGAGAACAAAATTAAACAAAAACTCTCTGATCCTTCAGATGGAGTAAGACAATGGGAGATTCTAGATTTTGAGCTCCCATCATGTCAACACACAGATGCCATTTTCTTTGCCCTAGATATATGGTACAATTGCAAGCTCCCCATGAGGATTTTTATACCAGGAAGTTTTAGGAGGTGGTCCTACCCACACTTTTAGGGTAGCTGGGGCAGGCTTTGAGTTTGCTTTCCCCCCACACCCAAGTTCTGACTCTGGCTGAAATTTTCATCTCAGTTAGACGTGAGTGTGGTTGCTTTGGCGATCTAGATTGCGATCTCTCTGGGGCAGCAACTGTCTCTGTATGTGTTTGTTTGTTTATTTTTGAACACTGCCTGTTATAATAAGGCTCTGATCCATGTTTGGGGTCCTTAAGCATTACCTCAGTAGAAACAATAAATAAAATAATAGACTAGAGAACTATATCCTGTGCAAAACCATCTTCCCATATTTGAACTTGTTCAAAATGTAGACTCTACCGGACAGCACAGGTTAGAAGCTTGGGTAGTTCCTAAGGAAGATGGCCCCTGATCCTCAACAGCCCACAAAAGAATTTTAGGCTATTTCACTATTATCCACTTGGAGACTAATTCTGATCCTTTTATTCATGTTGTGTAGCATCCATTGAATCTAGCCCTTGGGGAAGAGCTCAGTTGTACCTCAGTCAAGATAGTAGGACTGATCAGATACCTACTCCAGTCAGGATATCTCTGTTTAAGTCCCCTGATATCATCAGAAACCAGATGCCATTCAGGCTTGATGAGGTTGGCAATGTGACTTTGGAAGGGCAGGAGATGGTCATATTGGACTGAATGAACCTGATCTTAGAAGCTAAATAGTCCCAAGCCTGACTAGTACTTGGATGAGCTATTTCCTGGGATACTGGATGCTGTAGGCAGCATTTCTTTTTTTTTTTTTTTCTTAAGCTTGGGAGCAGAACAGAATTCCCAATGTTCTCTACTAACCAGGTCACTGGGAGAATCAGGATTGATATTTGTATGTGATGTATGGATATTTGTTAGCCCTTTACCATTCCCAAAATGAAGGAACAGCCACGAGTAGGATGAAAGAGAAAATCAACTACACCTGGCAGAAGTTGGCAACATCACTTAATGAACTACTGGAAGGCACTCCGATTTTACAGTAATGAGGGCCATCCAAGATTCTATATGGAATAGAATAGATTAGACCAATAAACTACCACAAGGATACAGTGGTCAGAACACCAGATATCTGTGGATGACTGTGTGGGAATGATTGGTAAACCGTAATTATTTTATGACTTCTCTACATCTTACTTTGAAGATCACTTCCATATTTGTTCTTCTCTAATTTTGCCTATGTCATAAATGAATCAAATTCTCAAAAATAGAGCCTACAATAAATTGTGCCTGCCAAATATGCTACAGCTCACACAGACAGGTCACTGTAACTGCAAATACACATTTGTATGTGCTATTGACAGTTCACATGTGTTACACACTGTGACGCTCTATACGTCTGGGGTACACCCTACACTCCCATATTCATCTTCATAAAATGATTGCGTGGTATCCAGTGCAAAGTTTGTCATATTGGGGATCTTTGGAAGGCTCATGATGCACTGAGCATGGTTGTTATAGTGATGTTATAGAAATTGTTACAGTAATGTTATAGGTTATAATTTAATGTACATAGTAATGAGGCTGAAAATTTATCCTTATGGCTTAAAGTAAGCCCAGGCAAAAACTCTCCAAGAACAGAGAGGCAGTTCACACCTCATCAGGGCAGGTATGGGAGAAACTCAGCCCAACCTCACAGGAACAAAAGACGCTGGCCTAGGCAGCAACAAGAGAATCTGTTAGACTCTCAAGGGAGTCACCCCACCCCCCTTCATTTGGTAAGTTAGGAACTGCGATGAGGTAATGCTCACCTGGCTGTGAAGGGGGGGGGCAAAGCCAAGAGGAAGGAAAGGACATGATAAAAGGGAGAGACATTTGCCATGCTCTTCCTCTCTTTTCCACCTACATCTACAGAAACTACACCAAGCGACTGAAGTGCTGATCAAAGGGGAGAGCCTGGCTGAAGAGCAACCAGCCAACCTTTGGTGAGAAGCATCTACGTTTGTAAGGGCATCAAACGTGTTAAGATCAGCTTAGAATATGTTTTGCTTTTATTTCATTTGACCAAATCTGACTTGTTATGCTTTGATTTACTTCAAAGATAAATTTTTAGTTAATAAATCTGTTTGTTTATTCTACCTGAAGCAGTGCATTTGGTTTGAAGCGTGTCAAAGATTCCCCTGGGATAACAAGTCTGGTACATATTAATTTCTTTGTTAAATTGACAAACTCATATAAGCCTGCAGCGTTCAGTGGGCAAAACTGGACACTGCAAGATGGAGGTTCCTAGGGTTGTGTCTGGGACTGGAGATATTGGCTAGTGTCATTTGATTGCAAGTAGCTGGGAGCAGCTTACATGCCAGAGGCTGTGCTTACATGCCCAGGAGTGGGGGTTCCCACAGCAGAGCAGGGTAAGGCTGGCTCCCAGAGTCAAGGATTGGAGTGACGTAGCAGATCACTGGTCCAGATAACACCAGATGGGAACGTCATCCACATATTCTGTGGGTGTTATTTAGGTGGCCATTTAAAAAAAAACAATCTCTGTAGTAGGTGTAATGCTCAAGGGAGATATTTCAATCATACATATATATTCGTCTTTCAGGTATAGGGAGTGGGATGTCTGAATCTCCATAATTACTCCCTGTTCACATAAGAAAGCATCTGTCACACCTTTCCAGTCAGAGCTGGGTATGTCAGAAAGGATAATGTAGCATATTGAACTAAGGAGCATTAAGTTGGGGAGGCAGTGTGACATAGTGGACAGGGCACTAGGCTGGGAAACAAGAGATTTACATTCTGTTCCTTAACTCTGCCATTCATGGTGGGTAAATCATGTCACTCTACCTCACTGTGCCTCTGTTTTCCCTAACTCCCTTTTGTCTGCATTCTCTATGTATACTGTAAGCTCTTCAGGACAGGGATTCTCTCACTATGTGTTTGTAAGATGTAGCACAATGGGACCCCAATCTTAGTTGGAGCCTTTAGCACTACATCAATCAAATAATAAGGTACAATATTGCATGCCTTGTTAGCGCATCCAGAACCTAGAGTACCACATTTCAAAATTCATGTGGCTCACCAGGTGCAGAGTGCCCCATCACATCTACTCTTCCCATAATGCCACAAGTTATAGGAATCAATGGGGCTGCGATTCCATAACTGGATTTGGGACCAGTGAAGTCTGTGAGGGTTTTTGGGTTGTTGTTTTTTTAGCTGAATAAGTTTGAGGTTAGTTTCCCTAGACATGTAGAGCCTGGAAGATGCTCTGTCACTTGTCATCAGCTTCCTGGAATATGTTTCTCTCATTTTCCTCCTTGTATATTGCCATACTACTTCTTTCCTCTTATGCAGGTTAATTGCCAACAGGATGGTATTTTGAAAACAGATCATACTCCAGAAAAATATAGATTGAACATTTCATCTGAAAGTATTTTAAACTGCTTTCCTATTCATTTGTTTTCAATTACTTGGAAGCAGAAAAGCAGAATCCTGAATAAGCTGCATTATGAAATGCCAGCTGCAAAGATGAGCTATATTTCAATTAAATATAAGCACAACACAGAAATGATTAAAATGGCTCTTATAATTAAATTTGACATAGTTACAGTTAATTCAAAAATATATCATTATAAAAGAAATGGGGACAAATATCGCAAGTCATTTTATTCAAGGTTATTGGAAGCCTTAAATTCCAAGTAGCAATTTTTGTTTTGCCACTTCAATTTAGGTTTAATTTTTCCCCGTGGGTAGATGGATATGTAGTGTGCTCTTGCAGGTACTGTAATGTGTACACCAGATAGTGAAATAAAACTGTGAAATGTACTGTGCCCTGTAGGGCTTTTATAAATAATGGAACCTGACAGATTTATCTTTTTAAGAGAGAATAATTTGAAGGCAAAAAACATAGGTATTGCAAATGCACTGTTGCTGCTTTTTGCTTAAGAAATTTATCTAGCTTTCCTAATGTTAAGTCAACTGGTTTTATTTCCTTAATCTGAGTTTAATATTAAAGATATAGGATTGCAAATATAGTTTGTGTGTTGTTGAATGAAGTGTTAAGAGCTTTTAAATGTTTTTTTAAAGATGGTTGTACCATTTAGCTTTAACAATTTATTCCAATTGCTATTATGGTTGAGTGAGAGAGAGAGAGAGAGAGAGGGAAGGAAGGAGAGAGAAAATAATAGTGAATTTAAGTGAAAACCTAAAGGCCAAATCTACTCTAACAAAAATTTTCAGAGCAGAGCACAAACAATGTGACTGTTGAACCTTGGCTTTGGGGCCTGATCAAATGCCCACTAAAATCACTGGAAAGACTCCCGTGATTTTAATAGAAGCTTGATCAGGCTCATTCAGTTAAATGCAACTCTACATGATTTGAAAATGTAAATACTGGATTGCAGAAGATGAAATTCATTTCTGTGCAGACTCACAGTCTCAAAATAAGACCACTTTGGGACTTAGGTGGTGGTTAGGTCTCGCACTGCCACTCTGAATTGGGGTGAATTTCACCCACAGTAGAAAAAACTAGGAGTACTTGTGCACCTTAGAAACTAACACATTTATTTGGGCACACGTTTATTAGTCTCTAAGATGCCACAAGTACTCCTCGTTTTTTTTGCTGATACAGACTAACACGGCTACCACTCTGAAACCCACAGTAGAGAGTTTCTCAGAGTACATGTGATGTATCTGATGTCTGTGCTTTGAAAACTGTTCCTTAAGAGAATTTTTGCATGTTGGAACTCCACACACAAACTACCAGTTGACTGTTGTCAGTGGTGTTAGGATTTTTTCCTCTTGATAAAACCCCAGATAAAATTGAAAAGGATTCTGAAAGGAGATGCAAAGGCAGGTCATAGCCAGAGACTGCAAATCATAGAATATCAGGGTTGGAAGGGACCCCAGAAGGTCATCTAGTCCAACCCCCTGCTCGAAGCAGGACCAATTCCCAGTTAAATCATCCCAGCCAGGGCTTTGTCAAGCCTGACCTTAAAAACCTCTAAGGAAGGAGATTCTACCACCTCCCTAGGTAACGCATTCCAGTGTTTCACCACCCTCTAAGTGAAAAAGTTTTTCCTAATATCCAATCTAAACCTCCCCCACTGCAACTTGAGACCATTACTCCTCGTTCTGTCATCTGCTACCATTGAGAACAGTCTAGAGCCATCCTCTTTGGAACCCCCTTTCCGGTAGTTGAAAGCAGCTATCAAATCCCCCCTCATTCTTCTCTTCTGCAGGCTAAACAATCCCAGCTCCCTCTGCCTCTCCTCATAAGTCATGTGTTCTAGACCCCTAATCATTTTTGTTGCCCTTCGCTGGACTCTCTCCAATTTATCCACATCCTTCTTGTAGTGTGGGGCCCAAAACTGGACACAGTACTCCAGATGAGGCCTCACCAATGTCGAATAGAGGGGAACGATCACGTCCCTCGATCTGCTCGCTATGCCCCTACTTATACAGCCCAAAATGCCATTGGCCTTCTTGGCAACAAGGGCACACTGCTGACTCATATCCAGCTTCTCGTCCACTGTCACCCCTAGGTCCTTTTCCGCAGAACTGCTGCCTAGCCATTCAGTCCCTCGTCTGTAGCTGTGCATTGGGTTCTTCCGTCCTAAGTGCAGGACCCTGCACTTATCCTTATTGAACCTCATCAGATTTCTTTTGGCCCAATCCTCCAATTTGTCTATGATGACAAATGATGACAGAAACAAGGCATGCCTGTCTAAAGTTTAATTGACCCCTGGAGATATAAAAGCTTGGTAGAGTTGCTGAAGAGTAAGGTTGTCAGAATACCTTCTTCAGCCTTCCTGGAACCCCAAATTAAACCAAATTAAACCAATTAAAACACAACGTTTATCAAAATTATTTCACATAGCATGCAGAGTGCCCATATCTATTGTTCTAATCAGAAACTAACTGCAGAAACCAAAGCAGTGAGATGCCTGCGTCACTGTCACAGATAAGATTCACACAGCCAACAGAGCCCATTAAAAGAGAAGGAAGAAATATGTAGGTTGATTTCAAGCTCTTGTGGAAGAAATGTGGAATGGCAACTTGAAGATAAGAAAAGAAATACAGAAAAGGAGTACTTGTGGCACCTTAGGGACTAACAAATTTATTTGAGCATAAACTTTCGTGAGCTAAAGTTCATTTCATCAGATGCATGCAGTGGAAAATACAGCGAGGAGATTTTATATACACAGAGAACATGAAACAATGGGTGTTACCATACACACTGTAACGAGAGTGATCGTAAGGTGAGCTATTACCAGAAGCAGAGAGGGAGTGTGTGGGGGGGAAACCTTTTTGTAGTGATAATCAAGGTGGGCCATTTCCAGCAGTTGACAAGAACGTGTGAGGAACACGGGGTGGTGGTGGGGGAGAATAAACATGGGGAAACAGTTTTACTTTGTGTAATGACACATCCACTCCCAGTCTTTATTCAAGCCTAAGTTAATTGTATCCAGTTTGCAAATAAATTCCAATTCAGCCGTCTCTCATTGGAGTCTGTTTTTGAAGTTTTTTGGTGGATCCTGGGAACTACAGGCCAGTCAGCCTCACCTCAGTCCCTGGAAAAATCATGGAGCAGGTCCTCAAGGAATCCATTCGGAAGCACTTGGAGGAGAGGAAAGTGATCAGGAACAGTCAGCATGGATTCACCAAGGGCAAGTCATGCCTGACTAATCTAATTGTCTTCTATGACAAGATAACTGGCTCTGTGGATGACAGGAAAGCAGTGGATGTGTTGTTTCTTGACTTCAGCAAAGCTTTTGTCATGGTCTCCCACAGTATTCTTGCCAGCAAGTTAAAGACGTATGGGCTGGATGAATGGACTATAAGGTGGATAGAAAGCTGGCTAGATTGTCAGGCTCAACGGGTAGTGATCAATGGCTCCATGTCTAGTTGGCAGCCAGTATCAAGTGGAGTGCCCCAAGGGTCGGTCCTCGGGCCAGTTTTGTTCAATATCTTCATTAATGATCTGGAGGATGGCGTGGATTGCACCCTCAGCAAGTTTGCAGGTGACACTAAACTGGGAGGAGAGGTAGATACGCTGGAGGGTAGGGATAAGATACAGAGGGACCTAGACAAATTAGAGGACTGGACCAAAAGAAATCTGATGAGGTTCAACAAGGACAAGTGCAGAGTCCTGCACTTAGGACGGAAGAATCCCATGGACCACTACAGACTAGGGACCGAATGGCTAGGCAGCAGGTCTGCAGAGAAGGACCTAGAGACAAGTGGACAAGAAGCTGGATATGAGTCAACAGTGTGCCCTTGTTGCCAAGAAGGCCAATGGCATTTTGGGATGTATAAGTAGGGGCATTGCCAGCAGATCCAGGGACGTGATCGCTCCCCTCTATTCGACACTGGTGAGGCCTCATCTGGAGTACTGTGTCCAGTTTTGGGCCCCACACTACAAGAAGGATGTGGATAAATTGGAAAGCATCCAACGGAGGGCAACAAAAATGATTAGGGGACTGGAACACATGACTTACGAGGAGAGGCTGAGGGAACTGGAGATGTTTAGTCTGCGGAAGAGAAGAATAAGGGGGGATTTGATAGCTGCTTTCAACTACCTGAAAGGGGGTTCCAAAGAGGATGGCTCTAGACTGTTCTCAGTGGTAGCAGATGACAGAACAAGGAGTAATGGTCTCAAGTTGCAGTGGGGGAGATTTAGGTTGGATATTAGGAAAAACATTTTCACTAGGAGGGTGGTGAAACACTGGAATGCATTACCTAGGGAGGTGGTGGAATCTCCTTCCTTAGAAGTTTTTAAGGTCAGGCTTGACAAAGCCCTGGCTTGGATGATTTAGTTGGGGATTGGTCCTGCTTTGAGCAGGGGGTTGGACTAGATGACCATCTGAGGTCCCTTTGAATGCTGATATTCTACGATTCTATGAAGAATTGTCACTTTTAGGTCTGTAATCGAGTGACCAAAGAGATTGAAGTGTTCTCCAACTGGTTTTTGAATGTTATAATTCTTGACATCTGATTTGTGTCCATTTATTCTTTTACATAGAGACTGTCCAGTTTGGACAATGTGCATGGCAGAGGAGCATTGCTGGCACATGATGGCATATATTACATTGGTAGATGTGCAGGTGAATGAGTCTCTGATAGTGTGGCTGATGTGATTAGGCCCTATGATGGTGTCCCCGAATAGATATGTGGGCACAGTTGGCCACGGGCTTTTTTGCAAGGATAGGTTCCTGGGTTAGTGGTTCTGTTGTTTGGTGTGTGGTTGCTGGTGAGTATTTGCTTCAGGTTGGAGGGCTGTCTGTAAGCAAGGACTGGCCTGTCTCCCAAGATCTGTGAGAGTGATGGGTCGTCCTTCAGGATAGGTTGTAGATCCTTGATGATGCGTTGAAGAGGTTTTAGTTGGGGGCTGAAGGTGATGGCTAGTGGCATTCTGTTATTTTCTTTGTTGGGCCTGTCCTGTAGTAGGTAACTTCTGGGAACTCTTCTGGCTCTGTCAATCTGTTTTTTCACTTCAGCAGGTGGTATTGTAGTTTTCAGAATGCTTGATAGAGATCTTGGAGGTGTTTGCCTCTGTCTGAGGGGTTGGAGCAAATGTGGTTGTATCGTAGAGCTTGGCTGTAGATAATGGATCTTGTGGTGTGGTCTGGATGAAATCTGGAGGCATGTAGGCAAGCATAGCAGTCAGTAGGTTTCCGGTATAGGGGGGTGTTTATGTGACCATTGCTTATTAGCACCGTAGTGTCCAGGAAGTGGATCTCTTGTGTGGACTGGTCCAGGCTGAGGTTGATGGTGGGATGGAAATTGTTGAAATCATGGTGGAATTCCTCAAAGGCTTCTTTTCCATGGGTCCAAATGATGAAGATGTCATCAATATAACGTAAGTATAGTAGGGGCATTAGGGGACGAGAGCTGAGGAAGCGTTGTTCTAAGTCAGCCATAAAAATGTTGGCATACTGTGGAGCCATGCAGGTACCCATAGCAGTGCTGCTGATTTGAAGGTATACATTGTCCCCAAATGTGAAATAGTTATGGATGAGGACAAAGTCACAAAGTTGAGCCACCAAGTTTGCCGTGACATTATCAGGGATACTGTTCCTGACAGCTTTAGTCCATCTTTGTGTGGAATGTTGGTGTAGAGGGCTTCTACATCCATAGTGGCTAAGATGGTGTTTTCAGGAAGATCATCAGTGGATTGTAGTTTCCTCAGGAAGTCAGTGGTGTCTCTGTCATAAATATAAAGGGAAGGGAAAACCCCTTTTAAATCCCTCCTAGCCAGAGGAAAAATCCTCTCACCTGTAAAGGGTTAAGAAGCTAAAGGTAACCTCGCTGGCACCTGACCAAAATGACCAATGAGAAGAGAAGATACTTTCAAAAGCTGGGAGGAGGGAGAAAAACAAAGGGTCTGTGTCTGTCTGTATGATGCTTTTGCTGAGGACAGAACAGGAATGGAGTCTTAGAACTTAGTAAGTATTCTAGCTAGGAATGTGTTAGATTATGATTTCTTTAAATGGCTGAGAAAATAGCTGTGCTGAATAGAATGAATATTCCTGTCTGTGTGTCTTTTTTGTAATTTAAGGTTTTGCCAGAGGGATTCTCTATGTTTTAAATCTAATTACCCTGTGAGGTATTCACCATCCTGATTTTATTGAGATGATTTTTTTTTACTTCTATTAAAAGTCTTCTTGCAAGGAAACTGAATGCTTTTTCATTGTTCTAAGATCCAAGGGTTTGGGTCTGTGGTCACCAATGCAAATTGGTGAAGATTTTTACCAAACATTCCCCAGGAAGTGGAGTGCAAGGGTTCGGAGGATTTTTGGGGGAAAGACGTTTCCAAACTACATTTTTTATACCTGGTCGGTGTTCTAGGGGTGTGTCTGTGCGGATTTGTTCTTGTGCTTTTTCAGGGAGTTTCTTGTGCAGATGGTGTAGTTCACATCCGATGAAGTGAGCTGTAGCTCACGAAATCTTATGCTCAAATAAATTTGTTAGTCTCTTAGGTGCCACAAGTACTCCTTTTCTTGTTATGGATACAGACTAACGCGGCTGCTACTCTGAAACCTGTCAAAAGAAATACAGATATCTAATAAGCTGAACTGCAAATAAGCAGTTTTAAATATACAAATTAAAAAGATAGAGAGATGTCACTGCGTTAGAGGATTGTGATGTAATAACTGAGGGAAATTTTCAACTGATACAGAAGAAGGATGTAGGCAGTGTAGTTGTATCTGTGTCAGTCCCAGGATATTTGAGACCAAGGGTCGGTGAGGTGAAGTAATATCTTTTATTAAATCAACTTCTGTCAGTGAGAGAGACAAGTTTTCAAGCCACACACAGCTTTTCCTTAGGCCTGGAAAGGAACTCTCAGCCTCACAGCAAAGTGCAACGTGGAACAGATTGTTTAGCATGAGTACTTAGCACATATTCTAAGGCAGTGGTTCTCAACTCTGGTCATAGAATCATAGAATATCAGGGTTGGAAGGGACCTCAGGAGCTCATCTAGTCCAACTCCCTGCTCAAAGTAGGACCGATCCCCAATTAAATCATCCCAGCCAGGGCTTTGTCAAGCCTGACCTTAAAAACTTCTAAGGAAGGAGATTCCACCACCTCCCTAGGTAACGCATTCCAGTGTTTCACCACCCTCCTAGTGAAAAAGTTTTTCCTAATATCCAACCTAAATCTCCCCCACTGCAACTTGAGACCATTACTCCTTGTTCTGTCATCTGCTACCACTGAGAACAGTCTAGAGCCATCCTCTTTGGAAACCCCTTTCAGGTAGTTGAAAACAGCTATCAAATCCCCCCTTATTCTTCTCTTCCGCAGACTAACCATCTCCAGTTCCCTCAGCCTCTCCTCATAAGTCATGTGTTCCAGTCCCCTAATCATTTTTGTTGCCCTTCGCTGGACTCTTTCCAATTTTTCCACATCCTTCTTGTAGTGTGGGGCCCAAAATTGGACACAGTACTCCAGATGAGGCCTCACCAGTGTCGAATAGAGGGGAATGATCACATCCCTGGATCTGCTGGCAATGCCTCTACTTATACATCCCAAAATGCCATTGGCCTTCTTGGCAACAAGGGCACACTGTAGACTCATATCCAGCTTCTCATCCACTGTAACCCCTAGGTCCTTTTCTGCAGAACTGCTGCCTAGCCATTCGGTCCCTAGTCTGTAGTGGTCCATGGGATTCTTCCGTCCTAAGTGCAGGACTCTGCACTTGTCCTTGTTGAACCTCATCAGATTTCTTTTGGCCCAATCCTCTAATTTGTCTAGGTCCCTTTGTATCTTATCCCTATCCTCCAGTGTACCTACCTCTCCTCCCAGTTTAGTGTCATCTGCAAACTTGCTGAGGGTGCAATCCACACCATCCTCCAGATCATTTATGAAAATATTGAACAAAACCGGCCCCAGGACCGACCTTTGGGGCACTCCACTTGATACCGGCTGCCAACTAGACATGGAGCCATTGATCACTACCCGTTGAGCCCGACAATCTAGCCAGCTTTCTATCCACCTTACAGTCCATTCATCCAGCCCATACTTCTTTAACTTGCTGGCAAGAATACTATGGGAGACCGTGTCAAAAGCTTTGCTAAAGTCAAGGAACAACACATCCACTGCTTTCCCTTCATCCACAGAACCAGTAATCTCATCATAAAAGGCGATTAGATTAGTCAGGCATGACCTTCCCTTGGTGAATCCATGCTGGCTGTTCCTGATCACTTTCCTCTCATGCAAGTGCTTCAGGATTGATTCTTTGAGGACCTGCTCCATGATTTTTCCAGGGACTGGAAAAAGTCCATGGGGCCGGATGCGTTGCATCCAAGAGTGCAAAAGGAGTTGGCGGATCTGATTGCAGAGCCATTGGCCATTATCTTTGAAAACTCATGCCAACTGGGGGAGGTCCCGGACGACTGGAAAAAGGCTAATGTTGTGCCCATCTTTCAAAAAGGGAAGAAAGAGGATCCTGGGAACTACAGGCCAGTCAGCCTTACCTCAGTCCCTGGAAAAATCATGGAGCAGGTCCTCAAGGAATCCTGGGGCCGGTTTTATTCAATATCTTCATAAATGATCTGGAGGATGGTGTGGATTGCACTCTCAGCAAATTTGCGGATGATACTAAACTGGGAGGAGAGGTAGGTACACTGGAGGATAGGGATAAGATACAAAGGGACCTAGACAAATTAGAGGATTGGGCCAAAAGAAATCTGATGAGGTTCAATAAGGATAAGTGCAGGGTCCTGCACTTAGGACGGAAGAACCCAATGCACAGCTACAGACTAGGGACCGAATGGCTAGGCAGCAGTTCTGCGGAAAAGGACCTAGGGGTGACAGTGGACGAGAAGCTGGATATGAGTCAGCAGTGTGCCCTTGTTGCCAAGAAGGCCAATGGCATTTTGGGCTGTATAAGTAGGGGCATAGCGAGCAGATCGAGGGACGTGATCGTTCCCCTCTATTCGACATTGGTGAGGCCTCATCTGGAGTACTGTGTCCAGTTTTGGGCCCCACACTTCAAGAAGGATGTGGATAAATTGGAGAGAGTCCAGCGAAGGGCAACAAAAATGATTAGGGGACTGGAACACATGAGTTATGAGGAGAGGCTGAGGGAGCTGGGATTGTTTAGCCTGCAGAAGAGAAGAATAAGGGGGGATTTGATAGCTGCTTTCAACTACCTGAAAGGGGGTTCCAAAGAGGATGGCTCTGGACTGTTCTCAATGGTAGCAGATGACAGAACGAGGAGTAATGGTCTCAAGTTGCAGTGGGGGAGGTTTAGATTGGATATTAGGAAAAACTTTTTCACTAAGAGGGTGGTGAAACACTGGAATGCGTTACCTAGGGAGGTGGTAGAATCTCCTTCCTTAGAGGTTTTTAAGGTCAGGCTTGACAAAGCCCTGGCTGGGATGATTTAACTGGGAATTGGTCCTGCTTTGAGCAGGGGGTTGGACTAGATGACCTTCTGGGGTCCCTTCCAACCCTGATATTCTATGATTCTATGACTTATGCTCATCCAGCTTTTCTAAATAGTCCCGAACCACTTCTTTCTCCACAGAGGGCTGTCACCTCCTCCCCATGCTGTCCTGCCCATTGCAGTAGTCTGGGAGCTGACCCTGTTCGTGAAGACAGAGGCGCAAAAAGCATTGCGTACATTAGCTTTTTCCACATCCTCTGTCACTAGGTTGCCTCCCTCATTCATTAAGGGGCCCACACTTTCCTTGGCTTTCTTCTTGTTGCCAACATATCTGAAGAAACCCTTCTTGTTACTCTTAACATCTCTTGCTAGCTGCAACTCCAGGTGTGATTTGGCCTTCCTGATTTCACTCCTGCCTGCCTGAGCAATATTTTTATACTCATCCCTGGTCATTTGTCCAATCTTCCACTTCTTGTAAGCTTCTTTTTTGTATTTAAGATCAGCAAGGATTTCACTGTTAAGCCAAGCTGGTCACCTGCCATATTCACTATTCTTTCTACACATCGGGATGGTTTGTCCCTGTAACCGCAATAAGGATTCTTTAAAATACAGCCAGCTCTCCTGGACTCCTTTCCTTCTCATGTTATTCTCCCAGGAGATTTTGCCCATCAGTTCCCTGAGGGAGTCAAAGTCTGCTTTTCTGAAGTCCAGGGTCCGTATTCTGCTGCTTTCCTTTCTTCCTTGTGTCAGGATCCTGAACTCGCACATCTCATGGTCACTGCCTCCCAGGTTCCCATCCACTTTTGCTTCCCCTTCTAATTCTTCCCGTTTTGTGAGCAGCAGGTCAAGAAGAGCTCTGCCCCTGGTTGGTTCCTCCAGCACTTGCACCAGGAAATTGTCCCCTACATTTTCCAAAAACTTCCTGGATTGTCTGTGCACCGCTGTACTGTTCTCCCAGCAGATATCAGGGTGATTGAAGTCTCCCATGAGAACCAGGGCCTGCGATCTAGTAACTTCTGCGAGTTGCCAGAAGAAAGCCTCGTCCACCTCATCCCCCTGGTCCGGTGGTCTATAGTAGACTCCCACCACGACATCACCCTTGTTGCTCACACTTCTAAACTTAATCTAGAGTTTCTGCAGTTTCATACTTGAGCTCTGAGCAGTCATACTGCTCTCTTACATACAGTGCAACTCCCCCACCTTTTCTGCCCTGCCTGTCCTTCCTGAACAGCTTATATCCATCCATGACAGTATTCCAGTCATGTGAGTTATCCCACCAAGTCTCTGTTATTCCAATCACATCATAATTCCTTGACTGTGCCAGGACTTCCAGTTCTCCCTGCTTGTTTCCCAGGCTTCATGCATTTGTGTATAGGCACTTGAGATAACCCGCTGATCGCCCCTCTTTCTCAGTATGAGGCAGGAGCCCTCCCCTCTCACACGCTCCTGCTTCCTCCTGGTGTCCCACTTCCCCACTTACCTCAGGGCTTTGGTCTCCTTCCCCCGGTGAACCTAGTTTACAGCCCTCCTCAATAGGTTAGCCAGCCTGCTTGCAAAGATGCTCTTTCCTCTCTTCGTTAGGTGGAGCCCGTCTCTGCCTACCACTCCTCCTTCTTGGAGCACCATCCCATGGTCCACCGCTTGTCCCCCCTTCTCTGCAGCCCAGACTTAGGCCTGGTCTACACTAAACAGGTCGATGTAAGCCAGCTTCTGCTGATCTAATTATGTCAGTGTACCCACTTCAGCCTTGTCCTGCTGATGTAAGTGCTGTGAAATTGACAAGAAAGCCCAGCTCCCCATCTGAGCTGCTGCTTGGTCTCCGCTCCAAGCTGGGCTGCCACCCAGGCTCCTGACTTGGGCTGCTGCCCGGGCTCCCCACCCCCGGGAGCACAGCAGCCAACCAGACTCCAGGCACGGATCTCCCTGCCAGAGGCAAGGATCCCTGGGTGGCTTCTACCCTGTTCCCGGCTGGGGAACCGAGAGCAACTATCTCACTCCGTTCATTTTATAGGAAGTTGAGGGCTTAATTCAGGCTTTGTGAATGCCAATGATTTTCTAGGCACCTAAAGTTGGGCATGGTGACTCTTAGCTTTGCCATGCCTAAGTTCCTTTGTGAATCTAGCCTGTAGCACCTGCCTTAGTAATTGACCAAGAGCCTGTCGTGTCAGACTCTGTTTGAATACAGAACAAAAATACCGTAGTCTTTGATCAACCTGCTCATAGTAATGATTTTCAAAAGTACAAATAGCAATTTAGGTGCCTAACTCCCATTGACTCCTACTAGGGCACCTGACTGCTGTTTGTCCCTTTGAAAATCTCCCTGGATATTCTTAAGTACCCGCCAGAAGTTGCACTGGATACAGGGCCTGCAAGTAAAATGCTGAGAGGGAGAGTGCCTGAGTGTAACCCTACAAAGGCTTCTGTGTTTCCAAAACAAATAGTAAACCCTTCAATTTGCCAGGAAACATGGCAAGCTGAATGATAAGAATTCTTTTTCCATACATTCCCAGACACAAGCTTTGTAACCAAACAAGGAAGAGGAAAGACTTTTGTGATGTTATTAATGTAGAGAGAGCATTAATTCTCCCAAGCATTAATTATTCCAGCTAAACTGAGTGTCTAATGTTACCAAAACTGTGAAATAGCCACTGCCCACTATGCAGAAGAAGCAGAAGTCTACCTTGCTCCATTAAGCAAGGCCTATTACTATTATTACTTATCAGGTCAGGGCTCCACAGTACTAATATATACAGTAAATGACAGTCCCTGACACAAAGGATTAAACTCTACAATGTACTTTGTGTAGTAAAATGTAAATAAGTATTATAGGAGGGTGAAATAGATCAGGATAAAGCTTTTTAAAAACTAAATCTATTGTGTAATATCAGTCATTTTGAAACATTAATGGCTTGGTACGGAAAAGGCAAAAGAAAAATATAACCAGAAGAGGCCCTGATCCAGTAAAGCATTTAAGCATGTGATTATCCAGAGAATATGAGTAATCCCATTGACTTCAATAGGACCACTCACATGCTTAAAGTCAAGCACCTGCTTAAATGATTTGCTGGATCAGGCCATCATGTGTTAACATTTTTAAAGTTTCTGGAATAAAGCAACATTTTTTGATGATTTAAACTGTTTGGTCCAAATTCTGCTCTGAGTTAGACCTATGTAAATCTGGAGGGACTCCTTTTAAATTAACTGAGTGGCTCCAGATTTACATTGAACTGGTCCTTCATTTTTCTGTATATGCTGTTTGCAACATAAAACATTAAAGATGTATATATGTTACATTTAAAATTTAAAAGATGTTTGTCAAGTTTCTGCTTTGAGCAGGGGGTTGGACTAGATGACCTCCTGAGGTCCCTTCCAACCCTGATATTCTATGATTCAAGTGAAAGCTGGGAGGAGGGCTTCACTAAAGGACAAGTGAAACATTATCTCTACATATTGCAAGGGAGATCAGGATGAGAGAAGAATAGAAAATAAACCAGACAATAGTGA
This sequence comes from Lepidochelys olivacea, assembly GCF_965140295.1. Lineage (NCBI taxonomy): Eukaryota > Metazoa > Chordata > Testudines > Cheloniidae > Lepidochelys > Lepidochelys olivacea. Next base: position 33,772,167 of record NC_140411.1, on the reverse strand, counting down.
CCACCAAACCCAGTATTGTTAAATGCTTGATTAAAAATATACTGTAGAATAGGAAGCTGAAAGGAAGCATGTATGATCCAGAAAGAAAACTGCAGAGTTATATCTAATCCTCAAGGTCCAGTCCTGTGAGGTGCTGAGCACCCTCAACTCCCATTGAAGACCACCTTTCCATTCTGCTCAAACTTCTTGTGTTAGCAGTTAGATTTATTTTACAGCTGTCATAGTTATTTTCTACAGGAATTGAGGAAGCTTAGCACATCAAAGGATTGGCCCCTAGTGGAAAATGTAAGGAGTGACTGAAACAAACGAAGAGCTTCAAAATGAATCAGGATACCAAAAAAAAAAGAGGAAAGGAATATTTATTAAAAATGGTAATCACTATATAGAATAAGAGAAATTCCTCACATCTTTGTTAAAGTGAATTTCTAGCACTTGTAAAATGTATTCTATTGGAAAATCTCTATGGAGAAGGAGACTAGATACATTGGACACCTTCATCAGACAGCCACACCAAGGTGCCTCAAACCTGATGTAGAGAGATTCTCTGTCGAGATGAAAAGCCACCCAAACTCTGCCTATTAAATCTTCTTTCCTCTGTGGATTCTGTCAACAAGGGTACCATTTAATGCTTATTGCGATGGTAACACCTATCCATGAGGAACTGACCTGAGATTGCCAACTCTTTTCTCATAGGACACCTAACAAGGGTCCATTCATAACTCATTTCAGGGGCAGATCCACTGAGTTCCATGGAGCTATGACATTTTATACCAGATGAGGATATCCCCCTCACTTGCTACAGACTTGAGGTAGATTTGAACTGAATTGCATTAGTACCAGTCACCTGAGCCATCCCATCCTCAATGACTAGATTTGGGCAAATTATGACACCCATTTTTTTTATTTGAACCATATTTTTAAAAAGGTGAGTTCATTTGTGTTAAGGGGTGTGGAGACAATGGTACCTTAAAGGTTTCACTGGAGCTGATTCTAGTTTTTCATTGCAGGTAAAATTCAGCCCAGTGCAGAGGGACTGGCAAATATCAATCCAATTAAAATCCAGCTGAAGTGCTACTGGGTCACTTTAAACGATACGGTGAGCCTTGCACGTGGTCTCAGACTGGGGTGAATTTCATCCTCAATATATACAGGCTGAATCCAGAATCTAAGCTCTGGTCCACCACAAATGCTAGTGAAAATAGGTAACTAAATAATGAGAAACTGCCATTTAGAAAACTGAAGCAAGAAATGAAAGTGAATAAACCACATTTGATTGGCCAAATAAAAAGGCTATGGTACTGTAATAGGTGGTGATGGTTTTAAGTATCCTAAAAAGATGGTTTTCCCTCATGCATTATTGTCCATGTTTTCAAAAATTATATGTACTCTTGCTAAAGCTATCACAATACTTTAATTTTAATCCTTATTTCAGGAGTTCAGAATCTACCTATAGTCTGTTTTATGTATGGCTCCAGTACAAGTCAGATAAAAACACATGCCAGTAAAACTAAGCAAATTGTATCAAACTATTAAAATCACAACCCAGTTTAGTTGTGACCATTTATTTCAGAATTATAAATTTAATCCTTCTGCTTAGTGATGTTGGCAGCATCACAGGGTATCTAGAGGTTCCTCTTAACATTACAATTTAGGTCTAGTGATCACTGAATATAAATGAGGAATCTCAATGCAGTCAGATCAGCTCTGTTTTTAAACTCTGGAGCAGGAGATCAAATGGCATCTAGGACTCTTCAAATAAGCAGCAGGTAAAAACACCTGCCCCCATCCCTCTCTGACCTTCACTTGGATTTGGAATCGCTACTCCCGACTCAGCATCTGAGATTAAAATCCAGGTGACCCCCTCAATTAAGCATATTAAGCACAGTTCTGTTTACATCTGAGTCATACAATAAGGATAATATTTTATTACCCAGGTGTCCCAAACTAAAGTGAATATTAACCCAAAACTGTCAAAACCAATCACTTTGGCAAAGAAGGTCCGTCTGCTGATCACCTACCAAAGTAGATGTCTATGCAGATATGGTCTGCTTCTGAGGAATTTCACCCCAGTTCATCAGTAAAAGGCAGGGGGAAGCTCATTCAGACCCTGCTTACAGAGGTTTAGCTCAAGCATGTATCCATACCAAAACATAACATGCAAAGTTTCTCTAAGTCTACACTTAATATGAGAAATGTGCTAGGTATGATTTTATATGGTGGATGTCAAGGTTCCTTCCCCACTCTGAACTCTAGGGTACAGATGTGGGGACCTGCATGCAAACCTCCTTATTTTTACCAGATTAGGTTAAAACTTCCCCAAGGTACAAACTATTCCTTTTTCCCTTGGACTTTATTGCTGCCACTACCAAGCGTCTAACAAATATATAACCAGGGAAGAGCGCACTTGGAAACGTCTTTCCCCCCAAAATCCTCTCCAAACCCTACACTCCCTTTCTTGGGGAAGGCTTGATAAAAATCCTCACCAATTTACATAGGTGAACACAGACCGAAACCCTTGGATCTTAAGAACAATGAAAAAAGCAATCAGGTTCTTAAAAGAAGAATTTTAATAGAAGTAAAGGTAAAAGAATCACCTCTGTAAAATCAGGATGGTAAATACCTTACAGGGTAATTAGATTCAAAACACAGAGAATCCCTCTAGGCAAAACCTTAAGTTACAAAAAGACACAAAAACAGGAATATGCATTCCATTCAGCACAGCTTATTTTATCAGCCATTTAAACAAACAGAATCCAACGCATATCTAGCTAGATTACTTACTAAGTTCTAAGACTCCATTCCTTTCTGTTCCTGGCAAATGCATCACACACACAGACAGAGAGAGCCTTTATTTCTCTCTCCCTCCAGCTTTTGAAAGTGTCTTGTCTCCTCATTGGTCATTTTAGTCAGGTGCCAGCGAGGTTATCCTAGTTTCTTAACCCTTTACAGGTGAAAGGGTTTTTCCTCTGGCCAGGAGGGATTTTAAAGATGTTTACCCTTCCCTTTATATTTATGACAGTGGAGCTAAGTAAATCACATCTGACTCGCTGAAATTTGTCATTTTGATCTCTCTCAAAGTCTAATCATGAAATCCTATCTCCAGTGAAGTCAATGGCAAATCTCCCATTGACTTCAGTGGAGGAAGGATTTTACTCCAAGAGTCTTTTTACATTAAAGTTCTAATACAGTATGCTAACCAAGGTAAGATAAATGTTTATTTTAATATTGATGCATCCCTTCAACCCAAATAAAATTATTTCAGGTTACTATACTGGCCAATTCAATTCCCAGTGAAGTCAATGGAAAACTAGCATTTATTCCAATAGGATCTGTATCAGGGCCTAACAGAGGTAGTGGCTTTATTTAGTTCATTCTTATGTGATACAAAATCTACCATTATGAGCAGCATGGATCCCAATTTTGTCTGACAGAATTTGTTTCATTCATACTGTAATAATGTTTTAGCCATAAGAAAATTATTACAATGAGGCCCTGGCTTCAGAATTTATTCAGACCATGATGTGGTTATTACTGGCTTTTTGCTTTGTAGCCTGCCATGAACTGAAGCAGAGAGAAAGGAAGAAACAAAAGGAGCAAGCATGTACGCTTGCATGTAAAGTTCCTGCTACCAACTTTTGACCTTTGTAGCTATAGAATCTAGAACATTCTAGTGAGGCCTTACACAGACCAAGAACCAAGTAAATGTTTGTTTTTTCTTTATGGGTTGGCTTTATCTGCTTCTTCTCTTTCTCTGTTAAATAAACACCATCCTGGGAAGAGATGGGCAGCACCAACTGCCATTGATTCAGCACTTCTTAGAGATTGGCCCATGATTTAGATTTTACGGTAACAGGAAAATAAGTGCCAGCTGATTGCAGCATGTGTGAGAAATGGGCTACAGTTGGAGTAGAAGGAAACATATGGGGCTCACTGTACCCTATCCCAGCAATCCAGGTGAGAAAAAAGGGATTTGCCTGTGGATGGTGGATGGGGATCTTAGCTGGCATATGAGACCCCGTCAGATCACCCTCAAGATGTTAGCTTATTCATTGAACGAGACAACTGGCTGACAGGCATGCATAATGTGGTTAACCTGCACCAGCTACTTTATCTATTCATAAATAGCAATTCAGTAAAAACAATGTAATAATTTGAATTTCAGAATTTTTTGCGTTTAACTGAATTTAACTAAGTGGTACCCTGCTGCATTCTGTAACATACGAATGTCAAAATATTTGATACAATTTCTAAAGACATTCTATTATACTCTACCAATTGTTGTCTGCATTGGGGAGTCTGATTTCTGCATGGTTGACTTTTATTCACTTATAAAGGTTAAAACAAAAATAAAAAGAATAAAATTTTGGAGGGCCAGAACCCAGCTGGTTTATAAAATGATCATGTATACTATAAAAGCCTGTAGCTCTATGGATACCAGAGACTAGTCTCTCTAATTGTCTGAAGCATGCAATAGGTCTGATTCCTTTACACAAGGTACCCATTCTTCCAAGTCAGTCCTAGGTACAGTAGGTCAATAATTCTATGTGAGCAAACTTTTCACCATTAAAATCCATTGGAGAAAATGATTATTTCTGTTACACCAACTGATGGATATTGATTTACAGTCTTTGTAACATGTCATTGTTACATTGCTATTTGACATACATTGATTTTTTTCATCCTCTGGATTCCTTATGCAACACAAGCCACTGGAGCTCTGTTTCAATCACTGAACTCTAGGATTGTTCACAACATGAGAGGGAATACTTGACAAAAGATCTCCTTCCAGATCTCCTGAGGGGTGATAGCAGAGATATCTCTTCATTCTGGGCAACTTCAGGGAGAACTGGGAGATGCTTGTGGAAATCTGGGGTTTCTGCTCTAGTTTTTTCAGGTATATTGTAGTGTGAGAACTAAGCGTAATTAGGTTTTTAGGATGACCGGCTGGTATCCACCCAGATCTTCAAATGTTCTGGGCCCATGTTGCTTATTGAAATAAATGTGACTCAGTATCACTTTCATTAATTTTATTAAAACTATTAAATAAATAAAATCAAGAAAACATATCCCCAGAGCTAAGCTACTATTACTGATGTTAAACTAAACCAAAAATAAAGCAGTAAAACTATCAAGGTCAAATCAACAAGTTAGTCTCAATACTGGATTGTAATTAAATAATCAAGTTAGTTAAATCATCAGATTAATACAACAAATAATCAGTCCTTATAAATCCTAAGAAGGGATCTAAGGAAATAAGTCTCTCATTCTAAACCCCAATAAAAGAAGCTTACCAACATTAATCAAACCTATAACTTGGAGCTGGTTAATTATTATGAGACTGAAACCATGGTATTTTTAATGCCTGAACCACAACCTCAGAACCTATTGCAAAGCTTCCTCCTTAGTTTTCAGTTCTTGGGTGGTGAGTAATCCCTTTTCCCTCTGCTTCCCATACAACAGAGTGTTATAAGACAGTCTTCAACAGAATACCTTGATAAGCAGAAGTTTGAGAACTCTCATGTACCAAAACGAACCTAGGACACCTTCCCCATGTGGACTTTATGGGTGCTCATACATAGGTTCTGTGTCTGTTATGGAGGTCGTGGAAGACATGGATTTCCCTTACTTACTTACCATGACCTCTGTGACTTCTGCAGTGGCTAGTGTGGCTGACCCCAGGGCTGCCTAAGCAGCTCGCTCTGGGGCCAGCTGCTCAGGTGGCCCCGGGGATAGCCACACCAGCTGCTACTGGAGCGGCTCTGCAGCCAGCCGCTGCCCCCCACCGCACTGGTTCCCAGCAGCACCTCCACCCCCCAATTTAGTCAGGGATATTTATAAGTCATGGACAGGTCACGGCTTCCATGAATTTTTGTTTATTGCCCATGACCTATCCATGACTTTTGCTAAAAATACCCATGACTAAATCATAGCCTTACTTATACACAAGTGCATGCATGCAGCCATGTTCTTATACAGTAATAGTAGAGAATAAGAAGTCTGGAACATATTCCATCTAATAAAAGACAAATGGGAAAATAAAGTATGCAAGATAACAGTGGGTTCATGAACTCTTCAGCTCTTGTAGTTGTGATGGGTTGGGTCACAGAAACTCCCTCAAGACTGTCACTAGATGTGCTGGGATACCACTGAGAACAACCCCCCCCCCCCGCCAGAAAAGGCTTCCCTCCACTCCCATCTTGCTGAGCTAGACACACCAGTTGGCTCCAGCACAGACCAAGAGGTTGGGCTATGCGCCCCTGCAGTTCACAGAAACTAAGATTCACTTAGCCCAGGGGCTTCTCAGTTAACAGGAACTTTCCCAGCACCCAGTATTCCGTCTTTCTGGGAGCCCAAATCCCAAATAAATCCATTTTACTCTGTATAAAGCTTATACAGGGTAAACTTATAAATTGTCTGCCCTCTATAACACTGATAGAGAGATATGCACAACTCTTTGCTCCCCCAGGTATTTATTACTTATTCTGGGTTAATTAATAAACAAAAGTGATTTTATTAAGTATAAAAAGTAGGAATTAAGTGGTTACAAGTAATAACAGACAGAACAAAGTAAGTTACCAAGCAAAATAAAACAAAAATTTGTAGTTGTTGCTACCTATCCAAGCCATACGAAAGAAGAAGAAGATGATTGAAAAGACCCTAACAACAGCCAGCCACTCACCATTCATCCATCAGCAAAATCAGAAATAAATGTGAACATGTTGAGCCAGATCATTCTTCTGAAATAAGACTGTTATAGTAATCTTTATACTTAAGATCTGGGCTATAAATCAAGCAGCTTGTTTTTAAAAGTTTTCATTTATATAGAGAAATATTACCTTCAAACTCTCAAATATGAAACCTATGTAAGAAATAAAAGTAATTAAAGTTTATATGAGGTTTGCATTCCCATATATGCTAATTCTCTCAGAGTAGGGCTAATGCACTTAGCCTTAGCATTAGGATGAAGTAGGGTGAAGGCATCTATATGTAGAGAGCCCTCTGATGGTTCATTGGTGGCAGTCCTAGAAGTGACTATGTACATCTTTCCTCCTAGTTGAAGGAAGTGTTACCATGAAAGATAATTATTTATGGAGAAAGAGATCAAGATGCTACTTGACAGGGACAGTTTCTTCCTATGTGTTTGTATTGCACTGTGTGAAATAGAACTTAATCATGACTGGGGCTGTTTAGGTAAATGTTATTACAGGCGAGGCAAAAGTTTTCCCCATGGGAGAGATGAACAGCAGGCCTTATCCACCTATATTATTTTTAGGCACCTATCACCCTCGTACCAATGTGCCTGACACAAAGCCCATTGAAGCTAACAGGAGTCTCTCTACTAACATCACTGGACTTTGGATATTGCTCTAAATGACAGACAAGAATTTCAGTTAGCATAATCTTGCCCAAATGAGGTTCATCTCCGTTCCCTCCCACTACATTCGATGGTTGTCCATCACAAATGTAATGATAATCAGAATTTATATAATATTACAGTGAAAGAAATGGAGTGTTTAAAGTGACTGTTGCTAAGCAGAGGAGTCTCATTAGTTATTTGCCAAGCAGCAGAACAAAGTATTTAATTGTGGGCTTTGAAACAGACGATTTATGAAAATTAGCTGATCTCTGATAGTGTTCAAGAAAAGCTCACAGAGTAACTCCACCTAGAAACAGCTGAACATACATCTGAACAGATTTTGAAATGGTTATAATTTCCCCCCAGGTAATGTTGTTATTCATTCATTGGCAATCCCTCAATTCAAGGATGATTTCTACCATGGATTTACATATGGGTCCTGAGATGACTCAGGAGTCCGATCCTGGAACTGCAAATCCGCCTGCAGTAGGTACAGACATTTTGTGACAGGCCGGCTGCCTGCTGAGAGAAAGTTCTTTCTTTTTCCTACTTTCTTTCTCTCTTTTCAGCATAGAGGGCAAGGCACTTCTCCTCGAAGTGGGCCACTGCCTGATGGAGGATATGGCACCATTGGGGTTGGTTGGTGGCTTGCTCCTCCCAGCTTGTGATGTCCACATCAGTTTTCTTAAGATAGGCTTTCAGTGTGTCTTTGTAGCATATTAATTATGCCACCTACAATAGTTTTGCATTTGCAAATGAGGAACAATTCGATAATGGGCTCTTCAATCTAGCAGAGATAGGTATAACATGATTCAATGTCTGGAAGTTGAAGCTAGATAAATTCAGACTGGAAATAAGGTGTACATTATTAACAGTGAACTAAGCTTTTTTCTTTTTTTGCCACTCCCCTATTTGGGGTAGGCAATTTTTATATGATTGTATGCCTGGCTGTCATGCAAATTGACTTCTGTAAGGTCCGCTGACATCTGATCCATTTACCAAGTCTTTGGTCTTCCCCTCAGTTGTCTTCTGCCCATGATCATTGCAAGGCCCATCCTACCAATATAACTCCCAGGTCTCTGCTTGACATATCCATTATCAGTGTAGCTTAATCTCCTTCAACTCATCTTCAACTGGGGCAATCCACATGAGGCTCTTCACAACTTCATTTCATTTTCTACCAGAGAGTGTCCAACCACTTGCCCAGCTCAATATCCTCATTTCTGTGGTGGACGCATGCTGATTTCTTTTCTTGTGGCTGGCCAAGTGTCTGTTCTCTGCATTAGGATGGGTCACATGACTGTTTTATACACTCTACCTTTTAACTTTATTGGCATCCTTTTGTAACAGAAAAGTGGGGTCAACTCCCATCATTTATACCAGGCATCACTCAGGAGGGCACCATCATCAACAACTATTGTTCCTAGGCATTTCAATTCTTTCACTCTTCTCAGCTCTCAGTCTGTACCGTCCTTTATGGTAAGTCCTCCTCCTTTAGTTATAATAGCCTCAGTCTTAAAGTGAAAAGAAAAGGAGTACTTGTGGCACCTTAGAGACTAACCAATTAGAGACTAAGGTGCCACAAGTACTTCTTTTCTTTTTGCGAATACAGACTAACATGGCTGCTACTCTGAAACCAGTCTTAAAGTGAATGTTGGTAAGTCCCACCTATGCAAAACTGTGTTGCTGCTGTTCAGAGTTGGTTTGCAGAGTCTCACAATCTTCTGCACATATCACTAAGTTATCAGTGAACAGCATATTCAAGGTGGCTCCCTCTGTATATTCTCATTTATCACACCCATGACAACTGCAAATAAAAAAGGGCTCAACACTAACCTCTGGAGCAGGCCAATGTTTACTGGAAATTCTCTGCTATAGCCCCATGGGTTTTGACTACAGTAGTCACTCCCTCATACATATCCTGGGTAAGATGGATATGTCTGTCCAGCACACCTCTTTGTCGCAAATGCCACCAAACTAATTATCTTGGTACACAATTGTATGCCTTCACAGAATCACAGAGTTCGAAGGGACCTCAGGAGGTCATCTAGTCCAACCTCCTGCTCAAAGCAGGACCAATCCCCAATTTTTGCCCCAGATCCCTAAATGGCCCCCTCAAGGATTGAACTCACAACCTTGGGTTTAGCAGGCCAATGCTCAAACCACTGAGCTATCCCTCCCCCCTGTGTCCAAATGAGGACAATTCATGATTGAAACAATTTATCAATGGTGGTTTCTTCATCCATAGAAATTTTTTAAATCAAGATTGAATGTTTTTCAGAAATATATGCTCTAGGAATTATTTTGGGGAAGTTCTATGTCCTATGTTATACAGGAGGTCAGATTAGATGATCACAATGGTTCCTTCTGGTCTTGGAATCTAAAATCTATGAATGGCACATATCTGATTGTTTGGAGATGAAGTTATGCACAGGTAATGCGTTCAGGCATGAAGGAAGCACAATACAGATTCTTGTAATTCAATTCCTGTAATAGCCATCTTGGTAAGAAGTTAACACGAGGCTTAATTTTTCCTTTTAGAATAATCTGGAAACAGGGAGAGTTCATACAGTAGTCATGGTGTTAGCCTAAGACTTAGAAGATCTGGGTTCAATTCCCTGCTCTGCTACAAACTTCCTGAGTGATGCTGGGCAAATCATTTAGTCTCTCTGTACCTCAGTTCCCCATCTGAAAAATAAGGATAACATTTCTCTATCTAACAGTATTCCTGGGGGAATTCTGTGCCAAAAAATTAAAAATTCTGCAACAAAAACTAAAAATTCTTCAAAATTTATTTGTCAAAATAACACAGTATAATCACACCAGTTTCAATTATTTTGGACATTTATTTCAAAACACCTGTCAGGAAGTATGTCTGTAACAATACAGACAACAAAAATTCAGGAAATGTTTTGTGACAAATAGATTCCTTACTAGGCATATTAATACAGAACTCTGAGTAATTCATTTAAACTACAATATAGCACCGTATTTCCCACACCCTCAGAAGCAGTGCAAAAGCTTGGGGAGTCTGGAGTAATGGAGGAGCTGAAGGAAAGGGAAGTAAATTTCTGGGAAGGAGCCTGGGTGTGAACTTTGCGGTCTGTTGGGTATGGGAGGGAAAAGTATGGAACAGGCTTTTGGGGGGTGGAGAGGGATTGTTAGGGAGCTTCTCCCATGCAGATTGTGGCTGACCCCTAGCCTCTCCCATTCAGTCAGGCACATCTGCCTCTTCCCCATGTGTTCCTGCACCCCCATGTGTCCTTGTATCCCTTGTCCACATGTGTCCCTCCACCCCAACTCAGACACCCACTCCCCCTGTCCCTATGTGTCCCTGTACCCCCTCCCCCATCACTATGTGGTCCTGTGCCTCCACTCCCATTAAGCTCCTGTCCCAGTCTGTACTCCCCCACCAGCCCTTATGAGCCCCTGTCTGATGCCCTGAGCAGCCCCATGATATCTGTCTTCCCATAGCCCCTGTCTTCTGACCTGGCTTGACAGGTGCTGTGAAGAAGGAAGGCTCTTTCTCTTCCCTAGCTGGCTGGGAGCTGCTGCTATATTCTATCACCACAGTACCCTCTGGCGGGCAAAAGGTGGAACTGCAGCAACATTTCAGCAGAAGGTTTTTTCTGCACAAAAATTAAAAAATATTCTTGGCTCATTAATTATGCACCTGAGTAGTAGTGCAGAATTCCCTCAGGAGTACCTAACAAGGGTGTTGTGAAGATAAATACATTGAAGATTTTGAGATGCTCAGAAACTTTGGTAATGAGGGCCATATACAAATCTAAAATAGTTAGATGGGACTGTTTTAATGTTCTAGGAAAATATGTCAAATAAGAAAATTTTATAGAGCTTTTTACCAGAACTGGTGCTAAAGTAAGTAATGTGCCATGATGACACTACAGAGCCTTTGGGTCTGATCCTGCACAGTGTTGATTACCTTCTGCTCTCATTGATTTCAGTGGGCTTTGAGACCACTCAGTACTTCACAGTCATCTCCATAAAGAATTCTGAACTTCTAATAGGTTCCCTCTACAAACTCCCCAAGGTTGATAGATATTTGTATCTAGTGTTTTCTATCTGGGCCTATATTTCTACCTCTTTCCTATGTCCTATTCCATTTCTACATGACACCGTTAATGAGAAGAGGATGTCAAAAAAAGATAATGTGATCCCTTATGTTTTATCTATTCAATCAGTGATATGGTTCCTCTGTAGTATCGACTATTTGCTATAACACAATGTACAGTTTATTGAGCAACCAAAACTCCTGGTTAGCAGAAGTTCATTAACGTTCCCTGGGGTTGTACTCTTCATTGTGCTCTGGGTTATCCACACCTAAGATGCAATGAAAAGGTGCCTGCTACGTTTCCCAAAACCAAAGGTATCAAGGAAGTTACACTCTGGATTCCTGTTGCAGAGTGAGGAGAATTCTGCAGCCCAACTTACCCAAGGCCATTTGGTTTCTAATAGTCTACACTCTGAGTTCTTTAAAGTCAGAGAACAGTAAAAAAAAAAAAAAAAAAAAAAAAGACAAGCCACTATTGTGAACTATCTGGAAAGGAATAACAATAGTTGGAGCAGAGCTTGTTTAATGTCACCTGATCTGAAAAGCAGGTCTGCCTTGTTTTTGCTGTGCTCTGGGATTGGGGGATTGAAGGTCCAACTGATTCAGAGTCATGATTCTCTAAAATCAGGGGGAACAACAGACTTCAAGAGGGTCCAGAGTGCAGGCTTCTGAGTTGATGTATTAGCTTCCTCAGTTGTATGAAGATTTTGATCATATCTCTAGACCTAATCAGGTTTGTACTGTGTTCTAAACCTGATAATTGTGACTATCTGTAAATTCCCTCTCAATATCACTTTTAGAAGACCCTTCTTAAAATTCTGAGATACTTAGATTTAGACCTTTTAAAATGGTGGTTATTTAACATTGTTCAGGATCAATCTGATTTTCATAGCGAGGTGTTAACAGGATGCATTCTACTCTGGCCTTCAGGCACCTGTTGCCTGTAAGATGAGTTGTTCATTCTGGAAGATCACAAAATGTTATGGTTTATTTGTGTTTCTTCTTGATATTTTAGATCGGAAGTTGGTAACCTTGGATGCTTGGTCTTTTTTGTTTGAATACATTTATTATGGAGGAGGGACCTGTTCACTTCTTGGAGTTACTTCCAATGAATTTATCATACCTAGAAGAATTCTGAAAAGATTTTTCCCTTATGCTTATAAGATTTTGTTGCATATTCTTTGGTGATATAAATTACTTTTATTAACAGGAATAATTGTATCAATTCTTTAATTTAATCCCCTAACATTCTGATATGTTAAAATATTGTGAGGCATATCAGGCCTTTTTGACCAGTAAGAGGTTTTTTTTTCCTCTCATTTTTCATGATTACATAAAGTTAATCTTCCTTGCGTTAAGGAGTTGCTGGATCCCTAAGCACCTCTTCATATAACTCTTCACCTAGCTGAAGATCAGGTGATATCATGAACAGGCTGATCTGTCTCACTAACAACCACAAGGGTACATATACACTGAAATAAAAGAACCAAGGCACAATCAAGGCTGGCCTAGGTCAGCTGACTTGGACTTATGGGGCTTGGGCTGTGGAGTTGTAAAATTGCAGTGTAGATGTGCAGGCTGGAACTCAAGCTCTGGGACTCTATGAGAGAGGATGGTCCCAGAATCTGACTCCAGCCTGAGCGTGAACATCTGTGCCACAATTTTACAGCCCCACAGCCCAAGTCCATAGAGCCCAAGTCAGCTGACACAGGCCAGCAATAGGTGTTTAGTTGCAGTGTAGACATAACCTGTGTGTTTTTCAGGGGTTATCAAAGTCTCTCCATCCAAAATGGCAGTGTTCTCCCATACTGCCTAGACTGTGCCACTTCACCAGTGGCTGGTAGGGGAACTCCAGCTCAGGAACTCTCTGATCAACAGCCAAGGCCTGCAATGTGACACCTTGATGCCATTTCCCTGAGCCTTTTCCTACTCCACCTCTCACAGGTTTTCACTCCACTACTCTTCCGGATAAACCCTTCCTTCAGGGCCTGAATCCCCAGTTTGGGTTACTCAGGAATATCTGAGGTCACATTCTGACTAGAGCTGGTCAGAAAATGTTCATCACTTATAAAGTTTGCGGATGATACCAAGCTGGGAGGGATTGCAAGTGCTTTGGAGGTTAGGATTAAAATTCAGAATGATCTGGACAAACTGCAGAAATGGTCTGAAGTAAATAGGATGATAGGATAAATGGTCTGAAGTAAATAGGATGATAGGATAAATAAGACAAATGCAAAGTACTCTATTTAGGAAGAAACAATCAGTTTCACAAATACAAAATGGAAAATGACTGCCAAGGAAGAAGTACTGCAGAAAGGGATCTGGGGGTCTTAGTGAACCACAAGCTAAATATGAGTCAACAGTGTAATGCTGTTGCAAAAAAAGCGAAAATCATTCTGTGATGTATTAGCAGGAGTATTGTAAGCAAGACATGAGAAGTAATTCTTCTGCTCTACTCTGCATTCATCAGGCCTCAATTGGAGTATTGTGTCCAGTACTCAACTGGAGTATTGTGTCTGAACACCTCATTTCAGGAAATATGTGGAGAAATTGGCAAAAGTCCAGAGAAGAGCAACAAAAATTATTAAACATCTAGAAAACATGACCTATGATGCAAGATTGAAAAGAATGGGTTTGTTTAGTCTGGAATAGAAAAGACTGAGGGGGACATGATAAACAGTTTTTAAGTACATAAAAGGCTGTTACAAGGAGGAGGGAGAAAAATTGTTTTTCTTAACCTCTGAGGATAGGACAAGAAGCAGTGGGGCTTAAATTGCAGGAAGGGAGTTTTAGGTTGAACATTAGGAAAAACTTCGTAACTGTCGGGGTGGTTAAGTACTGGAATAAATTGCCTAGGGAGGTTGTGGAATCTCCATCACTGGAGATTTTTAAGAGCAGGTTAGACAAACACCTAATAGGGATGGTCTAGATAATACTTAGTCCTGCCATGAGTGCAAGGGACTGGACTAGATGACCTCTGAAGGTCCCTTCCAGTGCTATGAGTCTATGATTACCTTTTTTTGGTGAAAAATGCTGCTTTTGTCAAAATCAGAACATTTAGCGAAATGTATCGATTTGACAAAAATTCCTGGATGACAAAATATTTCAAAATGAACAAAAATTTGTTTCAGAAAATTTTGAAATTTCATTTCAGAATTTCACATTTCCAAATCGAAGAATCTTTTTTGGAATTCCATTTTTGGGGAATTTTCATAAATATTTGGTTTTGTTCTAATTCAGATTGAAAATAAATGAGGAAATGTCAAATTAATTAAAAATAGTCTGCTCTAAATAATTACATTATTTTGAAATGGTGCCATTTTATTCTGATTGTTGCTACTGTCACACTGCCATTATTATTGTAGCTCTATCCAGCAACACTTTCAACAGAGATATATTATACAGGGAAGGTTATGCCCAGGAACATTGAAACATTAGACCAGCGAGCGTTATGATTGAGAGTATTGGGAAAAGAATGCAACATACTAAACCTAGTTCCTCTCAGTTACACTAGTGTAACCCCATTAACTTTCTTAGGAGAAAATAGTTTGATCCACTATATAAAGAGACTTGGTTTATTGCTTACATTGGATAAGAGAGAAAACTATTAAAAAAAAAAATAAAAATCCAGTATGTGCTTTGAATCTGACTTTCAGAGGTGCTTAGGACCCACAGTTCTACTGGAAGTCAATGGGAGATGCAGACGCTGAGCAGCTTTGAAAACCAGGCCTTTTACATGTCATGTTTGTAAGTAATTAACATTACTGCAGCGTTTCCAGTACTAATCACAGAGATATGTGTTTATCAGGCAAAGGTAAAATCGTATGAATTTTCATGGTGACCACTATTCACACATTTTCTCGTGTCTTCTATTGCCTTTATTTCTTTATTTAGTCCTTTCTTTGTATTCACTCTCAGAGTGATTTTTATTTTGCTTTTTATTTGCTTGTTTAATTTTTCTCTAAAAGGGCACTCACTCTGTTTCTGCAGCCAGACTTTTACCAGCACATCTTTCATTTAAAAATGTGTTTGTCTGGTTTTCTCCCACACAGTATCTCTTTCCTCCCACGCCAGGAATCTTTGTATGTTTTCTTTTTTAAACAAATCACAGTCTGAAAAAGCTAATAGAGCCAAGAAAAGAGATCAAAGGTCATCTGTAGCATCATAACTTAAGGCTCATTAATGCCAAGAAACTCACATCTTAAAGGGGAACACGAAAAACCTTTCAATATGCATATATAATTAGACCTTTTACAAGTCATCCACCATGAAGTTAAAGCAAATGAAAAGTCAACCTTCTTAGTGGGTTGAGCCACCTTGAGCATAACACAATTGATCCATATTATTACTTATATATAGTCATGTCCACAGTTATGCAAGGTGCTTTCCAAAAAAAAAAAGAAGGTACAGTCCTTGCCATGAGGAGCTCACAGTCTTGACAGATGAATAGATGGCAAAAGAAAAAAGGTACAACATATGTGAAATGTTATAAAGCAGATGATTACCTGTGGTAGCATGTGGTTACCTCTCAAACTTTCCAGTATAAGCCATCTACTGGTACTTTTTTTCCAAAGCATGACAGCAGATAGGAAGTCTACAGGAGGGATTTGACTGTGGAGAGGGTAGAACCATAACTAATGCTGGCTTCTGATTAACTTTCAGTTGAAATTTAATAAAGCCCTGAGTGGCCTGAGACCTGGTTCTCCCCCACATTCCACTGCCATAGTAGCTTGGTTTGTAAATTTTTTGGTAGAGCCCCATAGGTCAGGGGGTGAACTCCCTTCCCCCCAGTAGGCATGGGGTGACAGAGGGGCATCTGGGCCAAATTTGAATGGCATTGTGACCCCGCATGCTAGGTCACACAGCAGTCAAATTTGGCCCAGCTGTCCTTCCATCATGTGCACCAGTTCGTAATGCAAATCAAATTTGCAGCAGCTGGGCAGGTAACCTAGGCGCCCTCCTTGGCAAAATTTGTGTTGTGCCCCTGGCTCAAACATAGGTAGGTCTGGGCCTGCTTTCCAGAACATTAATGGGGCTAAGGCCCCACGTATCCATATAACCCAGTGCTTATGTACCCTGCCACAGCTGAGATCATTTGGGGCATTTGTGTTGTCCTTAGTATTAAACTCTTGGCTATTTGCATCCTGGAATTCTCAGTTCCTTCCCAACTGCTCCGTTTTGTCTCTCAGAGCCCAGGCTTGGTGGTCTTCAGGCCAACTTGGTGTATCTTTATAGCAAGGTATACCCTGATTACTGACTGTATCATGGTGGCTGATAAAGATGGCTAATGTTTAAAGGCTGTTTATACACTTTGCTTGGAGTGAACAGAACAAATACAGGCCCAGATTGGGCTGCTGGAGAATTGCGCTAATGCCAGATGAGCTAGTCAGTTTAATGGGTTGCTAGGCCAGTTTGTTGTTATCTGTCTAATCTCTTTATCTATGGTCTTTATCACTGTTGTATTTAGTACTGCTCACAACACCAGAACAAAAACGCAATTTTCTCTCTGTTCATCTATATTATTTTGAATTTAAGCACATGCAGTTTATTCTCATCTATGGCCTGGAATGTTGCCCTGGTACAAATTAAGGTGTGAATTTAAACCAGTATAGTTAAGCCAGTGCAAAAAGCTATGTAGACACTTATTTTGGTACAAGGGTAGTTTATTTCAGCATAAGTCTTTTAGGAACAGGTGTAACTAGGACAAAATAAGCAACTCCTTTACAGAAATAAGACTGTCAACAAAGCATTTTGCACTGATTTACCTATAACGGTTTAAATTCATGCTTTAACTTTTGCATGTGCAACTTTCTTGGGTAGACAAGGCCTGTGTTTCTTATCCATAAGAGAGTTTCTTCACTTTGAACTTTGTTCTTAGGAGGCTTGTTCCATGTATTTATGCAACATAAGTGAACATGCAGAACTTCAGACCAGTGCTAAGAGCCACACCCCTCGTGGAGGTGGTTTTTTTAGAGTGCTGGGAGAGCTCTGTTCCAGCACTCTGCTGCGAATACGCAAGCCACGTTGCCAGTGTAGACTAGCCCTAAACTTGTGCTCAAGAGGCAATGAAAGCCATTTTGACTTGCTTTCTCAGACGTAAGTGCACTCTGTGTGCTCTCCTTCAAGCCAGCCAGAAGAAAACTATTGATTCTGGGCTTGTGTAGGTGAACAAGTAGTGTGCAGCAAGCTGGGGTGTCTCAGGGGATGTTTCTGAGTCTCCATGCCTCCTGGGACTGTGCAGTTTATCTTATGTACATATATGGCCTCCATTACTGTAGTGTCTGAGCACCTCAGAATCTTTAATGTATTTAACGTCACAACATCCATGTCAGGTAGGGCAGTGTTGTTATCCTCATTTCACAGATGAGTAGCTGAAGCATAGAGAGAAACTACAGAACTTGCCCAAAGTCACACAGGAAGTCTATGGCAGAGCAGGGAATTGAACCCAGGTCTCTTGAGTTCCAGGCATGCTAAATATTTGGATCACGCTTCTTTTCTTACTTTGGGCTGTGCCTAAAGTCACATCTAGCCCCAAATAAGTATTACATTATTATTAGAGCTGGTTGGAAAAAATCTGGTGATTTTTCTGTTGGAATCAAATTGTTTCCAGGAGACCATTTGATTTCAGTGAAGTTCCAATGGAACCCAGGTCAGGTTCTATCAAAAAGCTGCCTGGTTTCCTGCCAGCTCACCCACCCAGCTCTTTGGCAGGCCAGCTGGTGTGCTACCAAGTAGTCAGGAGCCTGAAAGCCCTGGGAGTCATGACTCCCAGGTTCATGGTGCCTCAACAACCTAGGCTCACGCAACTTCCAGGCTCTCCTGCTTTTGGGCAGCCCACCAGGTGGATTGCCCCAGAGCTAGAGCACCATTCCCTTTCATGGGGAATTTTGAAAATGTAGGGTTTTGTTCTGATTTGGAACTAAACCAGATTTTGACATTAGAAAAGCCTCCATGAAACATTATTGCCTTTCTTTGTCCAGCTCTCATTATTATATTTTTTCTCCAGATAAGGATCTTTTCACCAAAATAGACCAAAAATGCCATTTGAATTATTCTGGAAGATAAAGTGAACACATTCTTAATCCCTGGAGACAGATATTTGAATGTGTTGCACTAATAAACTAATGTGTTGCTAAAATAGGACAAAGCTTGAGAGACATAGTAGCGGTCGTCTCTGTTCCCCCTGCTGTTCTGTTATCTTAGTGATCGAGATTTGTCCTGATGTAGGGGTGCTTAGATTCAAGGATTAAGTTCTGAAAGGAGGAGACTGAAATATTTTAATCTGATAGGTTATCTGCTACCTCAAAATCCTGGAATTTCCCAATAGATAGTGTAGGAGAATCCCTGAAAAAGAACAGTTTGAATATTGATAGCCAACTTAAATTCAAGGGCAGGAGCTCATGCTTAGTTAATTTCTTGAAGTTCTTTTAAGATACTGTATAACTGTCATGTCAGATACGGAAAATTCATTGGATGTAGTACACTTCAATTTTCTGACATGATTCCACATCAGAGATTAACTGCTGTAGTATAGTATCACTGAACAAAAGAAGAAATAGGATACTGGACCGAAAACTGGCTGAAGCCCAGGAAACAAAGTATAGCCATAGATGGAACTTTTCATAATGAAAAAGAGCTAAGAATGGAGTAACCCATCAGCCTGTTAATGTCAGAATGGGGATTTCATTAGGCCCAGTGTATTACTTGTCTTCTCTCAGCCTCAGAAGTAAAGGGTAATTACTGCAGCAGTCAGAGGACTGGGAGGAGATTCAGACAATCTGTTATCCCCCAAAGCCTCTTGGGTTTATCTGCAGTGCACTGTAAGCTACAGGTTAGTGGGACTCAAGTCAACTGACGCATGTTAGAGAACCCTGGGCTTGAGCATCTACACTGTTTTTTTAACCCTACGTTAAGACTTTTCTAACCCGTGCTCGAACCTGGGGTTCTCGTGTCTACACTGCAGTGCACACAAGTCAAAGCGCATGCAAGTCAAAGTAACCAAATCCCAGAGTCCCTAGCATGCCCCTGAAATGTGGCCACTGTAGCCCTAGGACAGTGGTGCAATGGTAGGAAAGTTTGAACAGCCGCTAATACTCCCTGCCAAGCAGTCATTTTGGTCTGTGTGGTCCCAGCTACCGGTGCCAGCAACAGGGAGGTGGCACCTTTTGATGAACTTCTCTTGCTTGCACTTTCACTCCTGTGTCAGGAAACTGGGAGAGCATCTGTGAGATGCTGGTGGACATTTTGGCAATATTTTCTTGGCAGTGGGCAGTGGGCTGTTCCTTTGTGGGGAGGGGGAATCAAACAGCCCTTCCAAGCAGAGACCAAGAATTTGCTGTTGATCCAAATCCACAATCTGCTCTGGGACTGGCTTCATTAAAATAGTCACTTCATGATCCTCATTGGGAACCTGCTGCTGGCTCCCATCAGTCCCCATGCTGGATTCAGGGCACCATTCCGGCTGACCAGGTCACCATGAAGCATGGTTGGCTCTGTGCTGGGAGCAGTGCCCAGAACCCGATCAAAGTAATCACACAATGCACATGTTGTTGGCGAATTGCCCAAGATGTGATTCTTGTCCCTTGTCTTCCAGTACTTGCTCTTCAGCCTCTTAATATGCTCCCTGTACCAATCACCTGTCTGGAAAATCTGCAGTGCTGCCAGCTTGTTAGCTATCTGCTGGTATGTGTGGTCATTTCTGGTGCTTTTGCTGAAGTCCACAGTTTTACTGGCCTTGCACCAGAGATTCACCAAAATTTGGCTGTGCTCCTGTGACCATGATGCAGCTCACTTTGCAAAATTCTTGATTGATTCACTCTCCATTGCAAATCCAAGAGGCTCTCTGATAGTGTGCTTTCACCTCAGTGATCAGAAGAGAGTGGGCTAACGCTGACCTGAGCTGCTGCCATTCACCAAAGGGTGGGGAGTGGCTCCCATTTTCAGCAGAGTGGATTGGAGATTGTTGGTATACAGAAGACTAAGGAAATTGTCCTATGGAATTGTGGGATACTTCTGGCAGACTACTGGGACATGAGTCAATCAGGGCTTCATCTATAATGCAAAGCAGTAGGGCTTGAACTCTGGGTCCTGACTTGTGCTCAGACCCTTCCACCCCGTGGGGCTGAGCTCTGGGTTAGTGCAATTGTAGTGTAGATGCAAGGGGAGTTAGGCTTGAGCCCATGATCAGGCATGGGCTTATGTTGCAGTGTAGATATACCCATACAGACATACCCTCAAAAGAGCAGAGGTTGGAACGTCAGCAAGCTTCCTGCTGAACATCCAGGCAGCAGGGGACAACTGGCCAGTTATAAAGTGGTCAGACCACAAGATCTTGATCCCTAGAAGATAACTAAAAGGTCAGGGAGGGTAAATCAGGACATTTGAGTAGACAGTGCATGTAGGGGAAGGAAGGGGCAATCATCTGGCCTACCCCAGTCCAAAGTTTGTGCAAATTTCCCACAATTTTATTCTTATAATAAAACTCCAAAGCATGTGGATTTTACATACTGCAGTATGTTGGTACATTATTTTACTGTTGGGCTTGGCAGGATTCTGTTTTAATCAGTAAATGACAGCAAACATCAATTTCAGCGGACTCATAGAAATCAATGGGAAAAAAAGTATACATCAGTAACATTTGGCATGCCTGCAGGGATCGGGGATCACTGGCCCTGCACCTGTGCTCCCTGCACTGCCTCAAGAGACTTGACAGCAGCTGCAGAAGGTTTCTGCATGGCCAGTAAGCTGGTGATGCTCAGGTGTGGCGGAAGGCTGCTGTCCTGGCCTGGTGGAGCAGAGACTCCCGTCCAGGCCTGCAAGGAGGAGGAGACATGCCTGGTTTTGGAGGATGCCACCCCATTTCTGAATTGCTCCATCTCCAGGCAGGAGCCATTCAGCAGCAGAGTGACCTCTGAGGGACTCATCCTCATTGCAGCCCTGACTGGGGGTCTCTGCTCTGCCTTGCCAGGACCCCAGCCTTCCCCGCGCCTTGTGCCTGCAGGGATCTAGTGTCACCAGCCCAATGGCTATGCAGGGAGCCCTCTGCAGCTCTGCTGTCAAGTCTCTGCTTACTCACTCACCAGCCAGGAGGGTGGCAGCTGTCCCCTGGCGGGAACTGTTCAGCAGCTGCATGACCTCCCCACTGCTGTGGCTCATCTTCCTCCTTACAGTCCTGGTCAGGGGATCTCTGCTCTGTCTGGCCAGGATGACTGCAACCTCCTCAACATGTTGTGCCCTGGGGTCTTGGGCCTCTCTGCCGCACAGGGAGCCCCCTGCTGCCCCACTCTCAGCACTGCCCTAACCTTAACCCCAACCCTGCTCTCCCCACCCCCAACTGTAAAAATACAAATAGAAAAAAGTCTTAAAATAAAAATAATTGAGATTTAGAAAAAATAAAAATCAAATTCTGACCAGCCTAGTTATTATTTATTAATAGCTTTAAAACTCTGACAGTGTAAAGTGTGTGGTGAATTGGAACTGGTCTGTAACACTTTCAACAGTTTGCAAGCCCTCTAGTAGGCCGCACTGTCTTCCAACGGTGAGGGAATTAATAGGGAACTATGGGGGGCATTGCCTCCTCAGTGGTCTCTAGGTATATGTGTGGCACCTTTTCAAGCACATTATGCAATTGACAAAAGGAGGTGAGCATCGTGAATTTTCATGAGGCTGAAGAGTGAGCCCACCCTGCACTCACCCAGCAGGAGTGGCTCCTGTCCTGCAGGGCTGGACCCACTCTCCATTCCAAGTGTTGTGTCTTGGAGCACGGGGTCGTGTGGTGCTGTGACCCTGTGCACCACGTCGCAACGCCACTATCAAATTTGGCCTTACTGCCTTTCCGCCATGACAGAGGGGCAGACCTGATGGTGCTGTGACCCCTGTGTACCAGGTTGCAATGACTGGAGTGGGAAGCCAGGTCTAGCTCCATGGGACAGGAGCTGCTGCTGCCAGGTGAGTATGGAGTGGCTTGCTCTCCAGTCTCTGCTTCCTTCTCGGGGGGCCTCCCCTCCTCACTAGGATTGCAGAGTTGGAGGGAAGGGTGCTGCTGCAGAGAGGAGGAGGAGCGGCGGTGGAGGAGAATGAATGGACTTGTTGAATAGGGAGGCACCGCTAATGACCATTGCCCCCTGTTTGCAAAATCTGCTGCTGGCCACAGCAGCAGCATATGTATGTAGCTCGGCCTTGCATGCTGTATGTTATTTATAAAACTGGTTATTTGGACCTCCCTGTGACCGTCTGGTTGCTTTCTGTTGCGTCTATTGTCTAAAGAGCAAAAGAGATGACACAATGCATGCTCCCCGTATTGTTCCACAGAGCTAGGCAGCAGAGAGCCTACTTCAGAGTCTAGCTTGCAGCCATGGAGAGTGTAGAATAAGAAGTGAAGGCTAGTGTGTTGGGCAGCCTGGAGAACAGCGCAGCAGCTGAGGTCTGGGTAGCCAGAAAGAATGACCCTCAGAAGCTGCTACTAGCTATTGCCTTCCCAATTACGTGTGAGGGGAAGGAGGGCTTCAGCTGGGCCACTTGGACAATACCAGAAGAGGTGAGGCTCAGGATGTAGAATCACCTGGAGAGCACAGTAAAAAGCATTCCTCAGAAATAATACTCTGAAAATAATCATCAGTTCATCTTTCGTCAGTGAGTATTTTCCAGCTGTGGCTCATAGTTCTGTGTGTGTTTGTGAGGAGGCCCTGGGGCTGATGGAAATAGGGTAACCAGACAGCAAGTGTGAAAAATTGGGACGGGGGTGAGGGGTAATAGGAGTCTATATAAGACAAAGCCCCAAATATCGGGACTGTCCCTATAAAATCAGGACACCTGGTCACCCTAGATGGAAATGGCAGTGAGAGAGTAAATTCATGTTGCCACAGAATTTAGCAGTAGTTGCTGCAGAATTCAGGAAAATGCTGTCCTTTAGTGGATGTGGAATTTGGTTCCATTGTCCCCCAGAGAACATTGGACTCTGCCTGTGCTTCTAGGTAGTTAATAAATAATGGCCTATCTCCCTAGCCTCTGATTTACTGAACCAGGTTGTTTATATCTTTAAAATAGTAGTGTTTAATTTCATATGTCAATTTTTATTAGACATAGGCCTGAATCAAAACCCTGTATCTGAACCCTCCAGAACTGCAGGGATCAAAATCTAGAACAACATTTTGTAACTCAGACCAGTGTCTAATCTCGACACTTAGCTGCATTAGCCTCTTTGGTGTGTTTTCTTTCTTACAGATAAAGTGATTTCATAACCATAGGTCTGTTAATTATACATATATGTTATTGTGGTATTAATTAGATTCCATGCTTCTATGAGAAGAAACCAGAAACTGAATGACTATGACTTTATTTGGAAAAGTGAACCAAATGTATTTCCTTCTCCAGTATATAGTCTGTCTGCATTGCTGTCCTGTCATCTGAGTAATGTGATCTTCATTATCAAAAGCCAGGTTTATGTTACAAATAAAGACAAAAACTTACAGAGAAATGAATTTTTATTAGTTTACACTATTATGGCTTGTGCACTTCATGCCTCTTATTCAAAAATACAATAGGAGAACTATCTTTGACGTTCATTCTGGGCGCAGATGCCCAACTGTACCAGAATCCTGTTCTTCACAGATGAAGAGAGAAGGGGCAAAGGTTATTTTAAGTCCACTGATGCACTCTTGTCAAGGTTCCTCCCCCACTCTGAACTCTAGGGTACAGATGTGGGGACCTGCCTGAAAAACCTCCTAAGCTTATCTTTACCAGCTTAGCTCAAAACTTCCCCAAGGTACAAAATATTACACCCGTTGTCCTTGGACTGGCCGCTACCACCACCAAACTAATACTGGTTACTGGGGAAGAGCTGTTTGGATGCGTCTTTCCCCCCAAAATACTTCCCAAAACCTTGCACCCCACTTCCTGGACAAGGTTTGGTAAAAAGCCTCACCAATTTGCCTAGGTGACTACAGACCCAGACCCTTGGATCTTAAGAACAATGAACAATCCTCCCAACACTTGCACCCCCCCTTTCCTGGGAAATGTTGGATAAAAAGCCTCACCAATTTGCATAGGTGACCACAGACCCAAACCCTTGGATCTGAGAACAATGAAAAAGCATTCAGTTTTTTACAAGAAGACTTCTAATAAAAAATAGAAGTAAATAGAAATAAAGAAATCCCCCCTGTAAAATCAGGATGGTAGATATCTTACAGGGTAATTAGATTCAAAAACATAGAGAACCCCTCCAGGCAAAACCTTAAGTTACAAAAAAGATACACAGACAGAAATAGTTATTCTATTCAGCACAATTCTTTTCTCAGCCATTTAAAGAAATCATAATCTAACACATACCTAGCTAGATTACTTACTAAAAGTTCTAAGACTCCATTCCTGGTCTATCCCCGACAAAGACCCAGCATACAGACAGACACAGACCCTTTGTTTCTCTCCCTCCTCCCAGCTTTTGAAAGTATCTTGTCTCCTCATTGGTCATTTTGGTCAGGTGCCAGCGAGGTTACCTTTAGCTTCTTAACCCTTTACAGGTGAGAGGAGCTTTCCCCTGGCCAGGAGGGATTTCAAAGGGGTTTACCCTTCCCTTTATATTTATGACAACTCTCCTCTTGCTGGTTTGGCCTGCCAGTGTAAATTAGGTAATCTCAGGCCCCTCAGACCCATGCTGTCCCAGTATGTCCCCTACAATGGGGGTAGGTTGGGGAAGGGTCAGGAGAGGTGACTTAGAGCCTGCTATGCTGACCCTGGAGCAATGGGTGAGTCTATCAGTGTGGGGGAATCCTCTGCCACCCATTTAGGGCTCAGTTACTGAACCTTTGTGCCACCAGAGTACAGATGGACCAGAAAGTGGGCTGGTATCTGTCCTCTGTTACATCTAGGATTCTTGACGGCCCTTGGATTCAGACACCTAATTATCCAGTTCATTGCATGCCATACAAGGGAATTAAAAAGTGTAAGTTACACCACTTCATATAAAAGTTGGCCATCATACTCCAAACCATAGGCCCTCTTGTGTTTGCTGCCCTGAAGAATGAACAGTAAGCAGCGTAACTTATCATCAGCTCTCACTCCATACACTGTTTAAAATTGTGTGGGTGTGGTCAGAATGAAAGAGGGCATGACGAAAGGAAGCAGCACATTATGAGAGTGTAACTTCAGGGTGCAAGACCGTTTTAAACACACTGCCGTCCCTCCGCCTCAACCTGTTCTCTGTAGAAGTGAGACACAGGGAAGGGGGAGGGATGTGGGGATGGCATGAAGAGGAACATGGCGGAAGGAGTGATGGCCTACTGAGAGGTGTATGGACCCTCACTCCACAGCCAGCCAATGACCATGGCGGGACACCCTGGTGGCAGTGCCTGCAATCAGCATGCTGAATGTTACGCAGCAAGAGGGGTGGCCAGAGCAACTGTATCATCCTACTGAGGACGCAGTGAGAAGAAGCAGAAAGAGGGTAAATGCTTGTAATAAGGGCACAATTTGACTCGGCTCCTGGGTAGACAAGAGATATGAGAGGGATTTGGTTTGCTAGGGCCAGGTATTTGTAACTTCTGCCATACCTGAGAGATACAGATGTTCTCAGTTTTGACCACATTGTCAAATGTATAGTTTTTCAGCCCTTAAAGGGCAACCAGGCCCCTCAAATTGCTGTCTTCTCTGGGTCACTGCTCCATTGTATTTGATGATCTTATTAATGATTTGTATTACAGGAACATCTAGAGGCTGCAGCCAAGATCAGGGCACAGTACAAACATACAGTGAGAGACAGCCCCTGTTTACGCTGTCCCTCATAAACTAAATAGACCAGTGAGAGCGGAAAGAGGCACAGAGTGGTGACGTGACTTGCTCAAGGTCACAGAGAAAGTCAGTGGCACAATCAAGGTCCTAGGCTCATGCCCTGTCACCCCACCTGCGATGTGTCTGTTGCAAGGCTGAGCCCTTTAAGAGACTCCTGTGGTTTTTTTTTTACATTTTTGTTATGAAAACACGTGTCTCTTGCTTTTATTGTTTGTTTTTAAATTGCTCTATAGTTTACTGTGCTGGGAAGGGTAAGAGCTGTATGTGTGTGCACGCGCGTGCTCAGCCTGCACTGAAGACAAGTTTGGGGTCAATGGAAGTAATCTGTGATTCTCATTTGCAAGGCGGGAGGGTTGCTTATTTCTACCCCTGCACTAAGGGAGTGGCCTGTCGGTTGGGATTGGTGCTGTCTAGGGGCAGGCTTTGGGAGGCATGGGTAACGTGTGGGAATGAGAGGCCTGCAGGGTCAGTAGGCAATTTCTAGGGGGCAGGATTGTTTTATGGGAGGAAATGGAAAGGCGTGTGTGTGACAGAGAGAGAGAGAGAGAGAGAGCTCACAGTTTCATAGATGCATAGATTCTAAGGCCAGAAGGGACCATTCTGGTCATCTAGTCTAGACCTTCTGTGTGACACAGGCCATAGAATTTCCCAAAATAATTCCTAGAGAATAGTTTTTAGAAAATTATCCAATCTTGATTTAAAAATAGTCAGTAATGAAGAGTCCACCATGACCCTTGGTAAATTGTTCCAATGGTTTAATTAATCTCACTGTTAATAATTTATGCCTTATTTCCAGTCTGAATTTTTCTAGCTTCAAGTTCCAGCCATTGTATCATATTATATTTTTCTCTGCTAGACTGAAGAGTCCATTATTAAATATTTGTTCCCCATTATAGACTGTAATTAAGTCAACCCTTAACCTTCTCTTTGTTAAGCTAAATAAATTGAGCTCCTTGAGTCTATCACTATAAAGCATGTTTTCTAATCCTTTAATCATTCAATCTTCTCTGAACCCTCTCCAATTTATCAACATCCTTTTTTAATTGTGGGCACCAGAACTGGACACAATATTCCAGCAGCAATTGCAGCAGTGCCAAATACAGAGGTAAAATAACCTCCCTACTCCTACTCAAGATTCCCCTATTTATGCATCCCAGGATCATATTAGCCCTTTTGGCCACAGCATCACATTGGGAGATCATGTTCAGCTGATTATCAACCACAACCCCCAAATCTTTTTCAGAGTCACTGCTTCCCAGGATACAGTGCCACATTCTGTAACTATGGCCTACATTCTTTGTTCCTAGATGTCTATATATACCTTTAGCCATGTTAAAACACACATTATTTGCTTGTACCCAGTTTATCAAGCAATCCAGGTCACTCTGAATTAGTTACCTATCCTCTTCATTATTTACCACTCCCCCAATTTTTGTGTTATCTACACACTTTATCAGTGATGATTTTATTTTTTCTTCCATGTCATTCATAAAAATGTTAAATATCGTAGAGCCAAGAATCAGTCTCGGCAGGAAACAGACCTACTTAATGATGACTCCCTGTTTAGAGTTACATTTTGAGGCCTGTCATCTAGCCAATTTTTAATCCACTTCATCTGTGCCATGTTAATTTTATATTGTTACAGTTTTTTAATCAAAATGTTGTGAAAGTCAAATGCCATACTGAAGTCTATTACGTCAACACTATTACCTTTATCAACCAAATTTGTAATCTAATTTAAAAAATGTCCTTAGTTTGACAGGGTCTATTTTTCATAAACCCTTGTTGATTTGCATTAATTCCATTACTTTCTTTTAGTTATTTATTGATAGAGTCCTGTATCAGCCACTCTATTCTTGCCCAGAATTGATGTCAGATTGTGGTGGGTGGAAGGAGACCAAGCAGGAAAAGACTATGTGTTAGAGAAATGCCTGGCTCAAGACATTTAATATTGGTCCTATTGGTTTCACCTTATGGATTTTTTTGTTTTGTTTTGTTACTAATAAAGTTACCACCATCCATTGTTTAAATGAGGATGATGCCCCTAGTTTTTCCTGTATAACCAAGATTTGGTTGGATGAAATTGCAGGGCCTGCTTGACCAAATCCAATTATTTTATCTATTTTATCTATCTTACTTTATCTAATCTACCTAGTATGGTAGGTGTTTAGACACCATTATGATCAGCATGATATAAATATCCAGGTTGACAGCATTTTTAAATCGTTGCCTTTATTAGAGTAAAGATAAGTTTACAATGAACATTTTAAATTACTTTTCAGGCAAACACAGAGTTCTAGTGTGTGCTTAAAGAGTCTCTCTCTATATATTAAACTTCTATTGACAACAGTTGTTATTGTTTATTATTTGTGTCACAGTTATGCTTAGGGTCCCCACTTATGAACAGGAGTCCCATTGTGCTAGGCATTGTACAAAGACGTGACACAGAGATTGTCCCTACTCCAAGGCGTTTACAATCTAAGTACAAGATAAGAGACAACAGGTAGATACAACAAACAGATGGGAGAGGACAAGGAAACAGTGAGACAATGTTGTTTGGTATGATATGCAGTGGTTTTAGTGCACTATCCATTGTCAGCTTCTTTGTAGGCATTTTATTACGGACATCCCACTAAACCTTCTGACTACGGAGAGAAGCTGGCAAAGACTGCTGCTTCATATAGATTACAGGGCTATATTGAAATCCTTTTTGTTACTTGTGAATTGTAGAGATATCAATTTTATCCCTTTTGAAGCTGAAAAAGCCACATTTGCCCCTCCATCCCCCGGGCTCAGCTATCTATGTTGAGAGATGCCCCACAGAATTTGACTCATGATTCTGTTTTGACAACGTACCTTTAATAAACCAGTAGTCTCCAGAGATAGAGTACCAAGTCCAAGTTGTTTGTATATAATAGAAGTTTATTTTGTTTTATCAGGAATTAATTTTAGTACAAGAACCCAGATTTTATTTTAAGTGCTTATTTTTCTAACCAGTGGCAGGACATACTAGGGGAAATAGCATACTACTCTGAAGATAGAAGGAAGATTTTTTTGAGCTATTTTTAAGCTTCTCGATCATTTTATTTGAAATGTGTGATAATAAGGGCCATCTTGTCTGTGTTTGCAGATTTATGAGTAATTTAATAATGCTCTATTGATACCAACATGTTTGTAATATACAACCGGGCCTGTATGTGCTATGCTCATAACATGTCTTGTAATTAGTATGATTGGACAAGACTTTAGATTCATTGTAATGAAATAGGTGCCTTTAAAATTAACCTAACATGATTTTAATGCAAACCTCACCATACACAAATAAAAATGACTTAGAAAGTGGCATTAAGAAAAGTCTTGGGGATTTCAGTGTTGGGTTTGACATGAGCAAGATGGGCACTGCTGCATCAGTCCATGCCTAATGAGTAGATGAATCACAATTTATCACCTTAGATTAAACTGTCAGAGCTATGCGTCAGACCTTACATTTTCTGTTCTCTGGCTGTAATAGTCTAGTGATCAGTCAGGTACTGAAGCTGGGCAATTGCCTTTGTGTTAAAAATGAGTTTTAAATATTAGTAACTTGTGCATGGATGTAGCAGTGTGGACCCTATTTGCATGTTTTTACAGTACAGGAAAAGACAATTCTGCAGAGATGTGAAGAAATAATGGAGTCTAGCTCTTCAGATGTTGAATAGACAACTGTGGGTAAGATTCTTCTGGCATACATAACAACATCCATACAACAGCCCAGATTTTCAATAATGAGAGCCTAAACTTAGTCTCCTAAATCTGCATCTAAGCGCCTAAATGAGTAGCCTGACTTTCAAAAGTATTAAGCAGTCAGCAGCTCCTACTGTGGTCACTGGGATTGAATCATGTGCTTAAGAGCTTTGCTGAATTAGGGCTCAAGTTGCAAAAAAGATGCAATCTTAATATATCTCTAAATCACTCTGGCTCAAAGAATAAGTAAATATACAAAGAAAAACTCTTCCCTTCTGCCTGCCTGTCTATCCTAACTTACAGCAGATTAAACAGGATGGATAAGTATCTACTTTTTTTGTGTGCAGGTGTTGAGTACCCTAAGCTATGGCCTGGTACAGCCATTCTTGTCTCCTTTTGCTCATTGGCAAGAATCACAATCCTTTTTTTCCACTTAAAAACTTCAATCAAGCAGATTTTCCTAAACTTTATGGTACTTTCCTTTTGATCAATTTCTTCTTTGCAGGGTCCTGTAACGACTCACTTGCATGTTTTGGCTATTATCACTTTTCATACATACTCTATCTTTGCATTCAGGAAACACAGGCTTTATGATTCTTTACTGTGTGAGTGTACTTAGCCCTGGTCTACACTAGGACTTTAGGTCGAATTTAGCAGCGTTAAATCGATGTAAACCTGCACCCATCCACACGGTGAAGCCCTTTATTTCGACTTAAAGGGCTCTTAAAATCGATTTCCTTACTCCACCCCTGACAAGTGGATTAGCGCTTAAATCGGCCTTGCCGGGTCGAATTTGGGGTACTGTGGACACAATTTGACGGTATTGGCCTCAGAGAGCTATCCCAGAGTGCTCCATTGTGACTGCTCTGGACAGCACTCTCAACTCAGATGCACTGGCCAGGTAGACAGGAAAAGAACTGCGAACTTTTGAATCTCATTTCCTGTTTGGCCAGTGTGGCAAGCTGCAGGTGACCATGCAGAGCTCATCAGCAGAGGTGATCATGCAGAGCTCATCAGCAGAGGTGACCATGATGGAGTCCCAGAATCACAAAAGAGCTCCAGCCTGGACTGAACGGGAGGTACGGGATCTGATCTCTGTATGGGGAGAGGAATCCGTGCTATCAGAACTCCGTTCCAGCTTTTGAAATGCCAAAACCTTTGTCAAAATCTCCCAGGGCATGGAGGACAGAGGCCATAACAGGGACCTGAAGCAGTGCCGCTTGAAACTTAAGGAGCTGAGGCAAGCCTACCAGAAAACCAGAGAGGCGAACGGCTGCTCCGGGTCAGAGCCCCAACCATGCCGCTTCTATGATGAGCTGCATGCCATTTTAGGGGGTTCAGCCACCACTACCCCAGCCGTGTTGTTTGACTCCTTCAGTGGAGATGGAGGCAACATGGAAGCAGGTTTTGGGGACGAAGAAGATGATGATGATGAGGAGGTTGTAGATAGCTCACAGCAAGCAAGCGGAGAAACTGATTTTCCCGACAGCCAGGAACTGTTTCTCACCCTGGACCTGGAGCCAGTACCCCCCGAACCCACCCAAGGCTGCCTCCTGGACCCAGCAGGTGGAGAAGTGACCTCCAGTAAGTGTACCTTTTAAAATACTATACATGGTTTAAAAGCAAGCATGTGAAAGGATTAATTTGCCCTGGCATTTGCGGCTCTCCTGGATGTACTCCCAAAAGCCTTTGCAAAAGGTTTCTGGGGAGGGCAGCCTTATTGTGTCCTCCATGGTAGGACACTTTACCACTCCAGGCCAGTAACACATACTCAGGAATCATTGTACAACAAAGCATTGCAGTGTATGTTTGCTGGCGTTCAAACAACATCCGTTCTTTATCTCTCTGTGTTATCCTCAGGAGAGTGAGATATCATTCATGGTCACCTGGTTGAAATAGGGTGCTTTTCTTCAGGGGACACTCAGAGGAGCCCATTCCTGCTGGGCTGTTTGCCTATGGCTGAACAGAAATGTTCCCCGCTGTTAGCCATGGGGAGGGGAGAGGG
Source organism: Lepidochelys olivacea (assembly GCF_965140295.1). Lineage (NCBI taxonomy): Eukaryota > Metazoa > Chordata > Testudines > Cheloniidae > Lepidochelys > Lepidochelys olivacea. Next base: position 33,740,226 of record NC_140411.1, on the reverse strand, counting down.
TTGAGGGGGTAGTCACGCGGTGGGGGGAGGCAAAATGCGACCTTGTAACGAAAGCACATGTGCTATGTATGTAATGTTAACAGCAAGGTTTACCCTGAAAGAGTGTAGCCACTGTTTTATAAAATGTGTCTTTTTAAATACCGCTGTCCCTTTTTTTTCTCCACCAGCTGCATGTGTTTCAATGATCACAGGATCTTCTCCTTCCCAGAGGCTAGTGAAGATTAGAAAGAAAAAAAATGCACTCGTGATGAAATGTTCTCTGAGCTCATGCTGTTCTCCCACACTGACAGAGCACAGACGAATGCATGGAGGCAAATAATGTCAGAGTGCAGGAAAGCACAAAATGACCGGGAGGAGAGGTGGCGGGCTGAAGAGAGTAAGTGGCGGGCTGAAGACAGGGCTGAAGCTCAAATGTGGCAGCAGTGTGATGAGAGGAGGCAGGATTCAATGCTGAGGCTGCTGGAGGATCAAACCAGTATGCTCCAGTGTATGGTTGAGCTGCAGCAAAGGCAGCTGGAGCACAGACTGCCACTACAGCCCCTGTGTAACCAACCGCCCTCCTCCCCAAGTTCCATAGCCTCCACACCCAGACGCCCAAGAACGCGGTGGCGGGGCCTCCGGCCAACCAGCCACTCCACCACAGAGGATTGCCCAAAAAACAGAAGGCTGGCATTCAATAAATTTTAAAGTTGTAAACTTTTAAAGTGCTGTGTGGCATTTTCCTTCCCTCCTCCACCACCCCTCCTGGGCTACCTTGGTAGTCATCCCCCTATTTGTGTGATGAATGAATAAAGAATGCATGAATGTGAAGCAACAATGACTATATTGCCTCTGCAAGCGGTGATCGAAGGGAGGAGGGGAGGGTGGTTAGCTTACAGGGAAGTAGAGTGAACCAAGGGGCAGGGGGTTTCATCAAGGAGAAACAAACAGAACTTTCACACCGTAGCCTGGCCAGTCATGAAACTGGTTTTCAAAGCTTCTCTGATGCGTACCGCGCCCTCCTGTGCTCTTCTAACTGCCCTGGTGTCGGGCTGCGCGTAACCAGCAGCCTGGCGATTTGCCTCAACCTCCCACCCCGCCATAAACGTCTCCCCACTTACTCTCACAGATATTGTGGAGTGCACAGCAAGCAGTAATAACAGTGGGAATATTGTTTTCGCTGAGGTCTAAGCGAGTCAGTAAACTGCACCAGCGCGCCTTTAAACGTCCAAATGCACATTCTACCACCATTCTGCACTTGCTCAGCCTGTAGTTGAACAGCTCCTGACTACTGTCCAGGCTGCCTGTGTACAGCTTCATGAGCCATGGCATTAAGGGGTAGGCTGGGTCCCCAAGGATAACTATAGGCATTTCAACATCCCCAACAGTTATTTTCTGGTCTGGGAATAAAGTCCCTTCCTGCAGCTTTTGAAACAGACCAGAGTCCTTGAAGATGCGAGCGTCATGTACCTTTCCCGGCCATCCCACGTTGATGTTGGTGAAACGTCCCTTGTGATCCACCAGAGCTTGCAGCACTATTGAAAAGTACCCCTTGCAGTTTATGTACTCGCCGGCTTGGTGCTCCAGTGCCAAGATAGGGATATGGGTTCCGTCTATGGCCCCACCACAGTTAGGGAATCCCATTGCAGCAAAGCCATCCACTATGACCTGCACATTTCCCAGGGTCACTGCCCTTGATATCAGCAGATCTTTGATTGCATGGGCTACTTGTATCACAGCAGCCCCCACAGTAGATTTGCCCACTCCAAATTGATTCCCAACTGACTGGTAGCTGTCTGGCGTTGCAAGCTTCCACAGGGCTATCGCCACTCGCTCTCAACTGTGAGGGCTGCTCTCATCTTGGTATTCATGCGCTTCAGGGTAGGGGGAAGCAAGTCACAAAGTTCCATGAAAGTGCCCTTACGTATGCGAAAGTTTCGCAGCCACTGGGAATCGTCCCAGACCGGCAACACTATGCGGTCCCACCAGTCTGTGCTTGTTTCCCGAGCCCAGAATCAGCGTTCCACAGCATGAACCTGCCCCATTAGCACCATGATGCATGCATTGGCAGGGCCCATGCTTTCAGATAAATCTGTGTCCATGTCCTGATCACTCACGTGACCGCGCTGACGTCACCTCCTTGCCCGGTATCGCTCTGCCAGGTTCTGGTGCTGCATATACTGCTGGATAATGCGTGTGGTGTTTAATGTGCTCCTAATTGCCAAAGTGAGCTGAGCGGCCTCCATGCTTGCCTTGGTATGGCGTCCGCACAGAAAAAAGGCGCGGAAAGATTGTCTGCCGTTGCTCTGACGGAGGGAGGGGCGACTGATGACATGGCTTACAGGGTTGGCTTCAGGGAGCTAAAATCAACAAAGGGGTGGCTTTACATCAAGGAGTATTTCAGGCAGGACTTCACGGAGGGTTCCAATAAAAGTTATTGTTCTTATTGGAACAAGGAGGTTAGTCTGGCCTCTGATTGATACATGGCTAGATTTACCTCGCTGCACCTTCTCTGTGAGTGACTGCAGTGTGATCTAGAGGAATGAGTCCCCTAGACAGGGGGTGGGGGGAAGCAAATGAGTACAAAACAAATCTGGTCTATTTCTTGTTTTGATACACTCCATCTATCTTTCACATCTTTGGCTGGCAGCAGACGGTGCAGAAGGACTGCATGCCATCCATATCTCATGGCTTCTCGGCAGAAGATGGTACAATAGGACTGCTAGCCATCCTCATCTCTTGCCTGCCCGGCAGAAGATGATGCAATAGGACTGCTAGCAATCCGTATCGCCTGCCTGCTCACCATAAGATGGTTCAATAGAACTGACTGCAGGACTAAAGAGAATGACTTGATCAAGTCACTCCAAATTTAGTCCCTGCGCCCATGTCTGCCCAGGCGATCCCGGCCGACGTGGCCAGGAGCACCTCGGACATGACGATGACTGCTACCAGTCCTATTGCACCGTCTGCTGCCACAAGGCAATGGGTTGCTGCTACTGTGTAGCAATGCAGTACCGCGTCTACCAGCACCCAGGAGACATACGGTGACAGTGAGGTGAGCGGGCTCCATGCTTGCCGTGGTATGACGTCTGCACAGGTAACTCAGGAAAAAAGGCGCAAAATGATTGTCTGCCCTTGCTTTCATGGAGGAAGGGAGGGAACGGGGGCCTGACGATATGTACCCAGAACCACCCGCGACAATGTTTTAGCCCCATCAGACATTGGGATCTCAACCCAGAATTCCAATGGGCAGCGGAGACTGCGGGAACTGTGGGATAGCTACCCACAGTGCAACGCTCCAGAAGTCGACTCTAGCCTCGATACTGTGGAAGCACTCCGCCAAGTTAATGCACTTAATGCACTTAGAGCATTTTCTGTGGGGACACACACACTCGAATATATAAAACTGATTTCTAAAAAAACGACTTCTATAAATTTGACCTAATTTTGTAGTGTAGACATACCCTAAGTGAATGGGCTCTCCCTACCTCAAGCATGCTCATAAAGATGGCATCATAATTTGGCCCTCTGTGTTTATATATTTTTCACATACTTAGAATCATAGAATATCAGGGTTGGAAGGGACCCCAGAAGGTCATCTAGTCCAACCCCCTGCTCGAAGCAGGACCAATTCCCAGTTAAATCATCCCAGCCAGGGCTTTGTCAAGCCTGACCTTAAAAACCTCTAAGGAAGGAGATTCTACCACCTCCCTAGGTAACACATTCCAGTGTTTCACCACCCTCTTAGTGAAAAAGTTTTTCCTAATATCCAATCTAAACCTCCCCTACTGCAACTTGAGACCATTACTCCTCGTTCTGTCATCTGCTACCATTGAGAACAGTCTAGAGCCATCCTCTTTGGAACCCCCTTTCAGGTAGTTGAAAGCAGCTATCAAATCCCCCCTCATTCTTCTCTTCTGCAGGCTAAACAATCCCAGCTCCCTCAGCCTCTCCTCATAAGTCATGTGTTCCAGACCCCTAATCATTTTTGTTGCCCTTCGCTGGACTCTCTCCAATTTATCCACATCCTTCATGAAGTGTGGGACCCAAAACTGGACACAGTATTCCAGATGAGGCCTCACCAATGTCGAATAGAGGGGAACGATCACGTCCCTCGATCTGCTCGCTATGCCCCTACTTATACATCCCAAAATGCCATTGGCCTTCTTGGCAACAAGGGCACACTGCTGACTCATATCCAACTTCTCGTCCACTGTCACCCCTAGGTCCTTTTCTGCAGAACTGCTGCCTAGCCATTCGGTCCCTAGTCTGTAGCTGTGCATTGGGTTCTTCCGTCCTAAGTGCAGGACCCTGCACTTATCCTTATTGAACCTCATCAGATTTCTTTTGGCCCAATCCTCCAATTTGTCTAGATCCTTCTGTATCCTATCCCTCCCCTCCAGCGTATCTACCACTCCTCCCAGTTTAGTATCATCCGCAAATTTGCTGAGAGTGCAATCCACACCATCCTCCAGATCATTTATGAAGATATTGAACAAAACCGGCCCCAGGACCGACCCTTGGGGCACTCCACTTGATACCGGCTGCCAACTAGACATGGAGCCATTGATCACTACCCGTTGAGCCCGACAATCTAGCCAGCTTTCTACCCACCTTATAGTGCATTCATCCAGCCCATACTTCCTTAACTTGCTGACAAGAATACTGTGGGAGACCGTGTCAAAAGCTTTGCTAAAGTCAAGAAACAATACATCCACTGCTTTCCCTTCATCCACTTAAAAGCTGGCTGACATTTCCTTCTCAGATTATAAATATTTGAAGGCAGGTCAAACATCAGGCCTAACTGACTTTACCAGAGCTCCTTTAGTACAATATACAATTTAGATAAAAGTTTAGACCATAACAAATCATATCAGATGAAGTTATACGGGGAATTTTGGATCCAACGCTGAGATTGTTATTAGCTGAGAGACTTTGCTAAAAAGCTCCTGAGGCTGACACATGTAAAGGGGGATGCACAGGATCATTTCACACTCCAAATAGTGTTTGGTGCCAGATGTGCATTGCCTCTGCATTGGGAATAACAGATTCCCTAAAGAAGGAGGACGACTTGGCCCAAATGGGGTGCTTTTAGCACAGCACATTACTAAATTGGATTCTTCCATCCTGACAACAGCTGAAATGAAGGTTGACTCAGGCAAAAAAGTTATCCCAGACTTTCAGTGGAAACATTAATCCCCAGAAGATTCCTCGGATGTGGAGCTACCAGGGAAATAGCTAGAGATGTGCATTTTAACATAAATCTGGTTGCTAATGGTCCAAATGCAAACATTATCACTCAAGAATATTATATGGATTTGGCACGCCCAGACACGGGAGGATTTTAGTTCCATAACAAGTTTAGCTGCATAACCAGGCTACTGCATACTAAACTGAAATGGTAATATCGTAATGTTAAATAAGTACATTGCCATACATTAGTTCTGCTTTCACCGAAAGCATAATGAGTTCACTCGAATGGATATCATATATTAATCACTCTTTTTTAAAGTAAAATTATTGTATGGCATGCATGGTGGCAACACAACTTTTCTAGCTAACCATATCTGGCTAGTATTTGTATCTTCTAATATCTTCTTTCACATAATCCTTGGCTCATGCGTCTTTGGCAATGTCTACACTTGTGCCAGTGTGTAGAGTACAGATGTTGCACATCAGCTAGCGTGGGTATCAATCGTGTTGATGTGAGACATGGTTTAGGTGAGTAGAGTAGAGTATCTTACATACCTGACAACCCCCCCTGAACTCTTTATACACCCAAGCAGTATCTCCATCATTTACACTGCTATTTTTAGCAGTATATCTTACTGCCTTCTCACTTCCAGAGCCTTTCCTTGCTGCAGTGAAAGGCTCCAGCTGCAGGGAGTTGCCAGAGCCTTTCCACACTGCCTTCCTGCTCCCATAGCCTTTCACTGTGATGTGTAGCTACACACCACAGTGGCAAGTGTAGAGGCAGCCTGCCTTTCACTGTGGTGCTTAGCTACACGTTTAATACCTGTACTCTACATGCCAGAGTAAGTGTAGAGATAGCCTTTGAATCTGTTCAAGGTTGCAGCTACTCTCGCTGCCTCATGCACTTTTCTCAAACTTATTTTTGCTCTGTCTGGGCTCAGTCCTTCAAGGTCCTCTGAAGTGTTGAGCACCCATCACTCATCCTAACTTTGGTGGGAATTGAGGATGCTCAGGACTTCAGTGGAATGTTTGGAACCTTGCCCAACCCTATCCTATAAAAGTACCTTTCTTCTGAACTTTGTGTGTGTGTATGTACGCGCGCACATGCCAGCATGTGTGTGTGCGCTCATGTCTGGACCTTTTTTTACTTTACATTCTCCCTGCTTTTTGTTGAATCTTTCCCCCTCTTAAATAGCTTTATGACCTCCACCTTCACCATATTCCTCAGAATTCTATATGCTTCAGGCAGGTAATCCCTTAAACCTTGATTAGGCAAGGTAGTTAAGCATGTGCCGTCTTTAAACATGTGAGTAGCCCCATTGAAGACAATAGTACTATACATGTACTCAAATAATCTGCTGATTCTGGACACTAATCTCCTCTTTTCTAAAGGACTCCAATGGAAAACCCCAAATCTACTTTCCTAATCTCTCCCTCCAAGTCATAACATTGGAGACTATGTAATTCAAGCTGTGCTCTCCTGTACCATTTCTGATTCTTTAAACTCTCTCCTGTAATAAAGGCATCCAAAATCATGCATAATATTCCAGTTATGATCTTGCCAACTCTTTGTAATAAGCCATTATGATTGTTCTAGTTTGTGTTCACAAAAAATGAATCAATAATAAATTTCAAGGCTCATCTGGTCACTTGCATAAGGAGGTGGTTGAGGGTAGGAGGGTTCTTTTGAACTGATGTTACATCAGTTAGTTATGTGTAATTTTGTGGGGTTTATATATCTTTTTACATTTACATTTAGAAACTGTGATGGGCACATTTTGCAATATGGAATGAAAAAGCTTGTTCCAGCATTTACTATAGTGCAAAAATAATACTGTGCATACAGCTTGACTTCTTCAGAGCCCTGTACCAACATGAACAAATCTGTGGACACATTCTATTTAGTCTAATGTACTCACTAAACTAGTTTATATGCGCTGTTTTCAGAAGCACTTTGTTCAAAGACAATTCTGACAAGTGTTTCATGAGTGGGAAATAACTTGCCCATAGATTTTTGGTAGCCTGGTTATTCTTACTTTCCATAACCAGCAGCCTTTGGGCTCTCCAAACACTCTAGCAATGTGAAAGAACTCTGATCCGCAGCCTGGGAGAATTAGAACTTAGTTCCTGTTTGGCAGTGAATTTGCACACCATCACACCACTGAGTCAGCCTGAGGTCTAATATTGTTAGGTGTCAATTAATGAGATTCAGTGGGTCATGAATTTTTTGATAAGAAAGAACATTGTAATTATTGGTACTGTAAATTTAATAGTGCTTCTATTTTCGTTCCCCAGTCTTCACTGTAAGTAAAACAAATGCAAGTTAATCTAAGACCAAAGGCTTGCCACAGACATAGTCTTTCTGGCAGAGGCTATGACATGGGTGGATCTGTTTTGTTTGCTGATCAAGGATAATGTATAGATGCTTTGTTTTCAGCGTGTTGCATTATGGCCAGATCCTGTGACTCGGACTCTCACATGGACTTCTGGCTGCTTAAAAACTGTAAAATAAGGCCCTAGATAATGTTGAGGTAAACATTTCCTACCAAGTGAATATTTATTACAGGTACATAATTAAGTAGAAATAATCACTGTTTATTTTGTTCTGCTTCAAGTACCAGATTTAATTACAAAACCAGTTCACACTATACTTTCTGTAAATTATGGCAAATTGGTAAAATAGGGAATTTATTTCATACAGAGTAAGTATATGGGGGAGGGGAAAATCCACTGAAGTCCCCGAACCTCACCACAGCAGTATGTGCTGCCAATATTTTAATGAGAGATTCTCTCAAAACTGTTTAATCTCAGTCTGTGATAAACTCTGTCATCCAGAGGAAAAGCTAGCACAGATAGAATCTATATTTTTGATTTCCCATTTAAGGAAATCCCTTTAGGCTAATCACAACCGAGGAAGGAGGAAGCACCACTGAGCAAACAAACTTATTTTAAGTGCCCATTGTTGGAAATGTTTATTCTTTGTTCTCGTAAATCATACTGAGTACATTGGTGGCACAGCAGTGAATTGATGTAACTTCAAGTAGGAAAGTGAAATGAAGAGCTTTTTGATCAACTGCAGGGTTTTTTTTTTTTTTACTGGTGGACTTAAACTTAACCTTATCTCTGGGGCAGGGACCATGGCACTGATCCGAAATCCACTGAAGTGGATGACAGATGACAGATGACAGATGACAGAACTGACGACAGATGACATCAAATTTAGCTGACAAATTTAGATGACAAATTTAGCAGATGACAGAACGAGGAGTAATGGTCTCAAGTTGCAGTGGGGGAGGTTTAGATTGGATATTAGGAAAAACTTTTTCACTAAGAGGGTGGTGAAACACTGGAATGAGTTACCTAGGGAGGTGGTAGAATCTCCTTCCTTAGAGGTTTTTAAGGTCAGGCTTGACAAAGCCCTGGCTGGGATGATTTAACTGGGAATTGGTCCTGCTTCGAGCAGGGGGTTGGACTAGATGACCTTCTGGGGTCCCTTCCAACCCTGATATTCTATGATTCTATGATTCTATGATCCTTTCCCTTGTCTTCACTGGACTTTGGATCAGGCCCCATATTTGTTCAGCCCCTAGCACAATGGTGTCCAATCCTGATTCAGTGTACTAATAAATAATAATAATTTCTGTTCACCCACCAAGTAGAGAGCCATCAATCCTGCAAAAGGAAGTGGTGCATGTCAATATGAAAATATAGCCTGCGAAAGCACCAGGAATAGATAATGTACCAGCACAATTGTTAAAAGCGATTGGTATTGCGGTATTGATCTCATATGGAAAATTTGCAGTGATGTATGGATGACTAGAAATTGGCCAGATGTTTGGACAAAGGGAATAGTTCTGCCCTCACCAAAGAAGGGAGACATAAGAGAGAACAGTAACATTCATATTATCTTCCTGATACAGCACATGAGCAAAGTTCTGCTCCACGTAATATAGGATCACATGAAGCGAATGATAGAAGCAGAACTACCAGTACAACAAGCTGGTTTCAGAGAAAGATGAGGCACACGTGATCAAATCGCAATCATCTGTCACATCATTGAAAAATGCAGGGAATATAATCACCAACTGATTATATGTTTCACTGACTATTCAAAAGCCTTCCATATTGTCTGTCGTGACCAGCCTTGGAGTATATTGGCTGACATAAGGACTCCAAAGCATCTCACCGAACTCATTGCAAGTCTCTATCATCAACAATAGACCATCGTGTGAACAGCAACAGGTGACAGTGAGTGGTTTTGCACTGGGCAGGGTGTGAGACATGGAAGCATTCTGTCCCCAAACCTTTTAACATGTATGTATAATTTATTATGAGACAAGCCCTAGAAGATTCTAAGTGGATGGAGTTGAGATTTCTGTTGGATTGGATTTCCTCTTTACCAGCTTGAGATACTCTGATGACATGACACTCTGCTACAACCACTGATGCAATGCAACGCAACGGATGTTGGAGTCTGTTAAAACAGTTTATGACTGTCTCTCAATGAGGTGAAAACAAAATGGATGCACATTGACATGATGTCATTAATAAAGGGAAGGGTAAACCCCTTTGAAATCCTTCCTGGCCAGGGGAAAGCTCCTCTCACCTGTAAAGGGTTAAGAAGCTAAAGGTAACCTCGCTGGCACCTGACCAAAATGACCAATGAGGAGACAAGATACTTTCAAAAGCTGGGAGGAGGGAGAGAAACAAAGGGTCTGTGTGTCTGTCTATATGCTGGTTTCTGCCGGGGATAGACCAGGAATAGAGTCTTAGAACTTTTAGTAAGTAATCTAGCTAGGTATGTGTTAGATTATGATTTCTTTAAATGGCTGAGAAAAGAATTGTGCTGAATAGAATAACTATTTCTGTCTGTGTATCTTTTTTGTAACTTAAGGTTTTGCCTAGAGGGGTTCTCTATGTTTTTGAATCTAATTACCCTGTAAGATATCTACCATCCTGATTTTACAGGGGGGATTTCTTTATTTCTATTTACTTCTATTTTTTATTAAAAGTCTTCTTGTAAAACACTGAATGCTTTTTCATTGTTCTCAGATCCAAGGGTTTGGGTCTGTGGTCACCTATGCAAATTGGTGAGGCTTTTTATCCAACATTTCCCAGGAAAGGGGGGGTGCAAGTGTTGGGAGGATTGTTCATTGTTCTTAAGATCCAAGGGTCTGGGTCTGTAGTCACCTAGGCAAATTGGTGAGGCTTTTTACCAAACCTTGTCCAGGAAGTGGGGTGCAAGGTTTTGGGAAGTATTTTGGGGGGAAAGATGCGTCCAAACAGCTCTTCCCCAGTAACCAGTATTAGTTTGGTGGTGGTAGCGGCCAATCCAAGGACAACGGGTGGAATATTTTGTACCTTGGGGAAGTTTTGACCTAAGCTGGTAAAGATAAGCTTAGGAGGTTTTTCATGCAGGTCCCCACATCTGTACCCTAGAGTTCAGAGTGTGGGAGGAACCTTGACACATGATTAACAAAATCAAGATGCAAATGGATATCACAATTAACAGTCAAGTTGTAGTTTAGGCAGTAGATGAATTCAGTTATCCGGTATCATATATATCCAACCAGGGAGGCTGTTCAGTAAATTTGAAAGAAGAGTAGGAATGGCTCACTCAGCCATGGCCTTCCTTACAAAGGTTTGGAAAAAATGTGGCATCTCGATATGTATGGAGGTTCAACTGGTGAAATTGTAGGAAATTAATACTCCTGACAAGAAGAAAATTAAAGACTTTGAAATGTGGTGTTGGTGAAGACTCTTGGGTATCACCTGTACTGCAAAGAAAATGAATGCTTATATTAGAAATATTGTTGGAAAGAAACAGACCCTGCTGTCGGAACTCAACAGGTGCAAACTTATGTCTCTTAGTCACATCAGGCACAGAGATGAAAATAACATTGAGAAAGATATTATGGAAGGAATGGTGGCAGGCCATCATAGCAGGGGCTGACCAGTGATCAGATGGATAAATGGCACGTGACAGGTCAATTGAAGGTCAGCTGTTGAGTGCTCAAAGCTAGCAATGGCTCTAGAAAGCGTCCAAAAATTCTGCTACGATGTCACCAATATTCAGATATGAAAAAAGGGATTTTACTTACTTAATTACCAAGTACAAATTGTAAGAATAAGTAAATATAATGGTTGTGGGAATGATATAATTTAAAAACATTTAAATTTATATGTAGTTTAGTTACAATCTTTGGTCCCAACAAGTTTCCAGTGCCCCTGTTGATTTCATTAAGAATGGTTGCCCTTACAACAATGCATAGAATACAACTTTGTTATGTGTATCTTCTTCCATAAAACTGTGTCAAAACATTTAATTCAGGGTCACATTCTCTGATGGCGTAAATGGGCACAGATCTGAGAGGTTTGATGGGAGTTTCATTTACACCAAAAGAGAACAATAACATAAAAGAAGGATAGGCAAGGGATGTAATTAAGGTGAGATTTGGGAAGGGCCATCATGAACCTCACCAGTTTCCACTCCAAGTGTAATGCACATTTCTTTGACCTTACCTTGGCTAATATAAACAGTTATATTTATGTAAAAACAAAAACCTACCCAAACACTGCACTGCATACACTTCTCTCTCTGGGAAGAGGATGAGACAATAAACAACACATGAACAGATGTTAGTCATGTTGCTTAATGTTCTACCAGAAGGCCCTCAGATACTATGGTGATGAGCATGGTATAAAAACCTATATTGAATAGAGGAGGCAGAGATACAGACAGCCATTCCAGATGGCAGACAGTGCAGAGTGGAGAGTACTCACACTATCAGTAGCAACTGGGTATGGAAGGACAGAGAGTATGCCAGTGAGAGAGAAGTGGAGGGAGCGAGGAGAGGGAGTAGAGAGAAGCTAGTTCATGACATTGGTTGGGACAAAACAATGAAGAGTTTCAAAAACAAGGACAATTTTGAACTGGAGTGTGAAGTGATTGTTGAGCCAATGCATTTTCTGAAGAGTTTGTATTAGCTAGAAGGCAGTGAACACAACCCGGAGTTTAAGGAGCTCACAATAGTCAAAGTGAGAGGAGAGGAAGGGGTAGGCAAGGATTTCAGCAGAGGATTTCAGAGACTCATGGCAGTGGGAGATGCAGGCATGTGCTTGTTTTAATGATTATCTTGCCAAACCTTTCCTTTGCTAAAAGTAAGAAATGGATTAAGATCCATACATAACAGATGCTGGTCACATCGCTCAGGGCTTCACTCTGCTGTCATTGAAGTCAATTCTAAAACTCTGATTGTGTAAATGGTCACAGCTCTGTTGGCTTCACTGGAGCAGGGTCAGTCCCATAATGTGCTATTGGAAGGGGTTCATATACCACAGTGTGTTTAAGAACCTGACCAAAATATAATAGAACTTTTACTTTAATTTCATTAAATCATATTACAGAGGTTAAATTTGTGTTACTCTGGGTTAGTCCATGTTATAGCTTACTATAGCTAACACATTTTAATTGAAAGTAGTATGATTATTTTATTAACGCTAAAAAGAAATACATTTAATCTGGATATTAAACCTTTTGTTAACTTTTGTCACAATGCTTATATTTGATTCAAAACCATTTATTAAAGGGAAGCAGAGCAACATATATTCTTCGGCTGTGTAAAATAGAGCACACAATTTGTTCCTCCTAGCAACTAAATTGCATTGTTGACATTTCAAATGGGGATGGATGATTTCATTTCTTTTTACTCCAGCATGTTTCACTGTGTGGAATCAGAGCTGCACTATTTCTCCAACAGTGAAAAAAGTAGGAAACTAAGGTCGGTGAAATAAATTGTTGGTTATTTCATCTGAAAGAAATCAAAAGGATTCAGGGCACAGCTGGGGCTGCTTGTAACTATAATATACACTGAGAAGTGTATTTATTTGGCATTTTGTAGTGAAATCATTTTTCAAGTGGCTTGTATAGAAACATTTATTCTGCTGTAAAGCATAATGCAAAATGATTAAATGCAGCCAGAGCAATATTATGTTTAGATGTAAATTCATTGAAAGTATGTCAGATTAGTTAGCACAAAAACATTTAGGATAACTGAATTATTTTCTACAAAAAACAGATATTTAAAACAATTTTTTGTATTCAAAATTGCCATGGAAAATGTCCTCTTTCCTCTATGGCCCTTCAGGAAATATGTTATTTTTAACAAAAAGCATTTCCTAATCTTACTACTTTTTTAAACAGTCATCCCATTTAATGCTTTTAACTTGTGCTTGCATATCTGAACTATACTCAAGGAAGGAGAAACAGGAAGAAGAGAAAATAGGTTGGAAGAAAGAATATAATTTCATAAACAAAATCTGTTTTTTTCTCATCAAAATTTTCATCACAGCCCCAGTCTCGTCAACTTTTTCCTGTTTTTTTAATTATACATTTTTTTCATGGTTTTGAAATGCTGTAGCAAAAAAAAAAGGGGACAGGGAAGATTCTCTTTACATCAATCCAGCAATCCAGTGCAGACAGATTTATTCCTCTAAATGTCTCTTAAAATGTGGTGGTAATTAATCATTTAATGAATTTGCATATCATTACACTTGTAAATAGACTTACAAATAGTACAGTATAGTCATTTTTCATATTTTCATATATATGTTTATACATTTTCTCTCCCTGGATTGACATGAAGATTTATTACTACACTTTAGAGGCAACTGAAGTTGCATCAATCTCAAACTCTAAAACCACAGATCACATCCAAGTAAGTTCATGAGACACATGTACAAGATGTATAATACACCATTAGGATTACATTACAACTCTAACTCCATTAATTATAAAAAGTTTGATTTTCTCTGAGCATTAAAAAGTATTTAGATTCAAGGACACTGGATCCTACTAGAGTGTGCAAAGTGGCAATATTTACAAATAAAGGAAGAGAAGACATTTTTCACTTGCTCCCCGAACAAAGCATCACTAAATTAATTTTGGACAAGAATATTCACAGGGACATGGGTACAGTTGGTTGAAAATATTCTTTCAAAATGTGTCTGTTACATCTATGACCTTCCTTTGGCAGTAGAACTGTGGGGCTTAAGCCACGGAGGACTGACCAAAGCCTTTCATAACAGGACTAATTTCACCCTTGGCTCTTTATTTAATTCTTCGTATGAACCATGAAAAAAATTAATCTGTCTCACTAGCAATGATAAATATAATTTTTTTCAATGGTCAGTAAAGATTTAGTTTAGGAGAAAAAAACTTTAGTAAGGAACTTGATGAAGAGGTGAAGATGCAATTGTTTATTCTGGAGCCATAAAAGGCAATTGGTTTGGATATTATGTAGAAAAATAAGTAGGCAAAGGATGACAGAAACATCTTCACTTTCACAGCAGGCACATCTTTTAAAGAATGTCTTTAATTGCACAAAGTAAATATCACTGTTGATCATGTGTTTGGGAACCTGAAAAGACACACAGTATCAGGTACATCTTTTCATCCAGACAACATTTTCAAATCTTCTCTATTTAATTATTTTAAATTTGTACAATCACACACTTCAGTAAAATAGTGCATGCAGGCCTACATAATAAAATGTTTCACAGTGCAGGGCTACTGCACATATATTTCCTGTCTGTGGTAAAGCAAGGGCACCTATTCTAGGCTCCAGAGTCCTCAGCCATCGCCTCTCTTGGCCAGAGACCTGCATTTCTCTCCCTTCTAACCAGGGTATTTACAAGCTGAAAACTTTCCTGACTATACTGTGACCTCCCCAGCAAAAGACAGACTGCTAGGAAGGCCGGCTTTGCTTCTTTCCTCAGAGACGGTACACAATGTAATTGCCACAGTTAAGTTGCCACACAGCACTTTCTAAACAAGCACATTTATTCTTAAGGCGAAAGCATTACAGAGAAAACATTAAAAACAATAAAAGAACCTATGCATATACTAATAAACTTAACAGAGATAATCCCACAACTCCAGCAAGAGTTCTGGTTGGTGCTAATTCCTTCAAACCCCCAATATAGGGTTTTTTCCTGTGGTCACCAGTTCATAACAGCTTTTATCCAGAACTAGCTCTCAAACCTTATGGAACATCTGTGGGTCAAAGACCTTCCAACCCCTTCCAAAGATTCAAGTCCCCTTGGACCAGAGGTCCTGTCCATTTGCTGGATCAGAAAGAAGACCCTGATTCAGTTTTAACTCAATCTATTTAACTACAGTTAATTTAAACTGTAGCTCCTTGGAGAATCCAGTTTGAACTAGTAAATACAAACCTCTCTCCAGCTGGTAATAGCTCTCTGGAGGTGTTACAACCTGAGTGAATTTACCTAACCACCTGCCACTATTCTTAATTCCTGGAGGGCTGTGGTCCCCGTCCCCCATAGAAATAAATACAATCCCTCAATAGTACATACACATTTGCATTTTTAATACAATAAGCTCTTAAAATATTTAAACTTAATTCAATAAGTTTTAACTTCATTCAATAAGTATCAGGGGTAGCCGTGTTAGTCTGTAACCACAAAAACAACAAGGAGTCTGGTGGCACCTTAAAGACTAACAGTTTTATTTGGGAATAAGCTTTTGTGTGTAAAACACCACTTCTTCATATGCAACACCACTGAAGAAGTGGTGTTTTACCCATGAAAGTTTATGCCCCAATAAATCTGTTAGTCTTTAAGGTGCCACCAGACTTCTTGTTGTTTTAATTCAATAAGGGTTATCTAGGATATTACAGGGTATTTTCATATCTATCACAGTTCTGTTGATAATAATGACTAAGGGATAACTGGCTTAAGAACATAAGATTGGCGATACTGAGTCAGACCAAAGGTCCATCCAGCCCAGTATCCTGTCTACCAACAGTGGCCAATGCCAGGTGCACCAGAGGGAGTGAACCTAACAGGTAATGATCAAGTGATCTCTCTCCTGCCATCCATCTCCATCCTCTGACAAACAGAGGCTAGGGACACTATTCCTTGCCCATCCTGGCTAATAGCCATTAATGGACTTAACCTCCATTAATTTATCCAGTTCTCTTTTAAACCCTGTTATAGTCCTGGCCTTCACAATCTCCTCAGGCAAGGAGTTTCACAGGTTGATTGTGCGCTGAGTGAAGAACAACTTCCTTTTGTTTGTTTTAAACCTGGTACCCATTAATTTAATTTGGTGGCCCCTAGTTCTTATATTATGGGAACAAGTAAATAACTTTTCCTTATTCACTTTCTCCACACCACTCATGATTTTATACACATCTATCATATCCCCCCTCAGTCTCCTCTTTTCCAAGGTGAAAAGTCCTAGCCTCTTTAATCTTTCCTCATATGGGACCTGTTCCAAACCCCTAATCGTTTTAGTTGCCCTTTTCTGAACCTTTTGTAATGCCAATATATCTTTTTTGAGATGAGGGGACCACATCTGTATGCAGTATTTGGGCCTACCATGGATTTATATAAGGGCAATAAGATATTCTCCATCTTATTCTTTATCCCTTTTTTAATGATTCCTAACATCCCATTTGCTTTTTTGACTGCCACTGCACACTGCGTGGATGTCTTCAGAGAACTGTCCATGATGACTCCAAGATCTTTCTCCTGATTAGCTGTAGCTAAATTAGCCCCCATCATATCATATGTGTAGTTGGGGTTATTTTTTCCAATGTGCATTACTTTACATTTATCCACATAAAATTTCATTTGCCATTTTGTTGCCCAATCACTTAGTTTTGTGAGTTCTTCACAGTCTGCTTTGGTCTTAAATATCTTGAGCAGTTTAGTATCTTCTAAAAACTTTGCCACCTCACTGTTTACCCCTTTCTCTAGATCATTTACGAATAAGTTGAATAGGATTGGTCCTAGGACTGACCCTTCGGGAACACCACTAGTTACCCCCCTCCATTCTGAAAATTTACCATTTATTCCTACCTGTTGTTCCCTGTGTTTTAACCAGTTCTCAATCCATGAAAGGATCTTCCCTTTTATCCCATGACAACTTAATTTATGTAAGAGCCTTTGGTGAGGGACTTTGTCAAAGGCTTTCTGGAAATCTAAGTACACTCTGTCCATTGGAGTCCCCTTGTCCACATCTTTGTTGACCCCCTCAAAGAACTCTAATAGATTAGTAAGACATGATCTCCCTATTGAGAAACCATGTTGACTTTTACGCAACAATTTATGTTCTTCTATGTGTCTGACAATTTTATTCTTTACTATTGTTTCAACTAATTTGCCCGGTACTGATGTCAGACTTACCAGTCTGTAATTGCTCTTCTTAAATATTGGTGTTTACATTAGCTATCTTCCAGTCATTGAGTACAGTAGCTGATTTAAAGGACAGGTTACAAACCATAGTTAATAGTTCCAAAATTTCACATTTGAGTTCTTTCAGAACTCTTGAGTGAATGCCATCTGGTCCCAGTGACTTGTTACTGTTAAGTTTCTCAATTAATTCCAAAACCTCCTCAGGTGACACTTCAATCTGTGACAATTCCTCAGATTTGTCACCTACAAAAGATGGCTCAGGTTTGGGAATCTCCCTAACATCCTCAGCCAGGAAGACTGAAGCAAAGAATTCATTTAGTTTCTCTGCAATGACTTATCATCTTTAAGTGCTCCTTTTGTATCTCAATCCTCCAGGGGCCCCACTGGTTGTTTAGCAGGCTTCCTGCTTCTGATGTACTTAAAAAACATTTTGAGTTTTTGGCTAGCTGTTCTTCAAACTCCTTTTTGGCTTTTCTTGTTACATTTTTACATTTAATTTGGCAGTGTTTATGCTCCTTTCTATTTACCTCACTAGGATCTGACTTCCACTTTTTAAAAGATGCCTTTTTATCTCTCACTGATTCTTTTACATGGTGGCTCTTTTCTAGTTCTTTTACTGTGTTTTTTAATTTGGGGCATACATTTAAGTTGATCCTCTATTATGGTGTCTTTGAAAAGTGTCCATGCAGCTTGCAGGGATTTCACTCTAGTCACTGTACCTTTTAATTTCTGTTTAACTAACCTCATTTTTGCATAGTTCCCCTTTCTGAAATTAAATGCCACAGTGTTGGGCTGTTGAGGTGTTCTTCCCACCACAAGAATATTAAATGTTATTATATTATGGTCACTATTTCCAAGCGGTCCTGTTATAGTTACCTGTTGGACCAGATCCTGTGCTCCACTCAGGACTAGATCGAGAGTTGCCTCTCCCCTTGTGGGTTCCTGTACCAGCTGCTCCAAGAAGCAGGCATTTAAAGTATTGAGAAATGTTGTCTCTGCATTTTATTCTGAGGTGACAAGTACCCAGTCAATATGGGGAGAATTGAAACCCCCCACTATTACTGAGCTTTTGAGTTTTTGATTTTGATAGCCTCTCTAATCGCCCTTAGCATTTCATCGTCACTATCATTGTCCAGGTCAGGTGGTCGATAATAGATCCCTACTGTTATATTGTTATTAGAGCATGGAATTACTATCCATAGAGATTCTGGAACATGTGGATTCATTTAAGATTTTTATTTCATTTGATTCTACATTTTCTTTCACATATCGTGCCACTCCCCCCTTTCCTCCCCCCGCACGACCTGTTCTGTCCTTCCAATATATTTTGTACCCCAGAATGATTGTGTCCCATTGATTGTCCTCACAATCAATTACCTTGGTGGTAATACTGCTAAAAAGGATCAGTGGGATGTAGCGGATCACAAATTGAATATGAGTCAACAATATGATGCCATTGCAAAAAAGGCTACAGTGGAGTCGCATCTTATGCGGCGGTTAGATTCTAAAGTCAGCGCGTAAGGCGAAAATCGCGTATAGTCAAAATTACCCTTGAAAATCCATTAAATTGCCCATAAAGTACAGTATACTTTACCTGGTTTTATGTATACAACCCTGTACAGTAATATGTATAAATGTATAATGTATGCAGAATGTAAAGTATATAATAAAGAATACATATGCAAAATATAATTTTACAGTACTATATTTGTAATTACATAAAAGAGAGAGAGAGAGAGAGAGAGAGAGAGATTGGCCCTGTACACACTCCGATGATTAGTCTTCCTCTTCCCCTGACAACACTATTGGGGGGTCATCAGGGCTTGATGTCGATCCAGGAGACGGAGGTGACGGAGAGCAAGTTAGACGAAGTGGTTGGCTCTGGTTCAGCTTGAGAAGTTGATTGCGCAGGCTCATCTGCTGCTGGTTGTTTTACCTTGAAAAACATTGTGATCGGCAACTATCACTGTTGTCTCTTGAGTTGCTCAAACATTTCTTGATATGGTCTCAAATCATCCATAATACTACGTGTGATTTTGAGGCTTCGTTCCATAGAGGGATCGTATTCAGAAATTAAATCATTCCAGTGTTTCGCTGCTTGGAACACTTCAGCAAATTTATGAAGATTCCAACTTGCTGGTTCTTCCTGTTCATCGTCGTCATCTTCATCTTCTGTAGACGATTTTATCAGTTCCTCTAATTCTTCGTTAGTCAGTGTTTCTCTATGGCTCTCAATTAATTCTTCAATTTCTTCCTCAAGGATGTCGACAAAGCCATCGCTACCCACTTGCCTGGCCACCTGAACAATGTGTTTCACTTCTTTGTCAATGGTCGGGAAACCCTTAAAATCATTCACACATTCTTTCCATAGGATTCACGAATTCACTGTTTCGGGCTTGATTGCATCCATTGCCTGTTTAATATAAGTGATACAATCGGCGATGTTGAAGGACTTCCAGCACTCCATCACATAAAGATTGGGGTCAGCATCCATAGCGCTACGTATCTGTGAGAATGTAAGCCTCATGTACGTGGCCTTGAAACAGCAAATCACGCCTTGGTTGAGAGGTTGGCGGATGGAGGTGATATTGGGGGGGGGAGAAAGATGACTTCAACATTGTTATGTGCAAACCGGAGGGCCGCAGGGTGGCTACGAGCATTGTCTACTATCAGCAACTCCTTAAAGTCAAGTCCTTTCTCTTCGAGGTACCACTTGACCTCCGGAATGAAACACTTGTGGAACCAATCCAGAAATAATGCTGCCGTCACCCAAGCTTTTTTATCTGATTGCCAGAACACAGGCAGGAGATTTTTGTTCTTGCCTTTAAGGGCACAGGGATTTGCAGTCCTGTAGAGCAAGTCTGGCTTTATTAAATGCCCAGCCCCATTGCTACAAAACAACACAGTTACACGGTCTTTAGATGTTTTGTCTTTCTGATTTAGAAATGTAAGTGCGGCTGGGCATTTTTTTCCATAAGAGCCCAGTCTCGTCAGCATTAAAAACTTGTTCCGGAAGATAGCCCTTTTCTTCTATGATTTTCTTTAATTGTTCGGGGTAGGCTTTTGCTGCCTCTTCATTGGCAGATGCAGCTTCACCAGTAGTCTGCACGTTTTTGAGGTTGAAGCGGTTCCTAAAACTGTTAAGCCAACCTTGGCTGGCTTTGAATTCCTTCTCATCAGAAGGCTGTCCCTCTTCAGCAGGAGGTTTGAACAGCGTGTAGAGGCTAAGAGCCTTTTCTTGCAACGTATTGCCATCGATAGGCACACGTTTACGGTTCATGTCTTCCAGCCATAAGTTTAATGCCTTTTTAGTCTTCACTAAAGTCTTATCACACACCTGGCTCATCACGTTAGCAGTTATTGGAGTACTTGATGCCACAGCTTGATGAATTTCTCTTTCTCGAATCTTGATGGCACGGATACAAGATTCGTTGCAGTTGCGTCCATATTTACTCTCCACGTTGGAAACCAACATGCTGTCTCTCAATAAGTCCAACACAGCCAGTTTTTCCTACAGCATTGGAACAGATCACTGTTTCTTCGGTTGAGCACCAGATGAAGTAGTTGGCTTGTGTTTAGGGGCCATGTTGTATGAAAAATACATATCTTTAAACACTAGAATCACACTCAGCGTGGCAAGATGCTCACGCTATGAGAGGCACGCGGGAATTGAGACTGGCTGAGGGAACAGCAGATTCATGTCTCCCATCTCACGCTCACTCCAGGGTATACGCTCATTGAGCGGAATGGTGGGCGGAATCACCCACGCTATTTATCTTGTTGTTTTTCTTTCTTTTTTGCCGAGTGCGTATTGTTGAATTTGCATAAGTTAACTGCACGCATGATGCGACTCAACTGTATTATGATTCTGGAGTTTTTAAACATAAGTTTTGTATGTAAGTGTAATGGGGTGGCTGCCCCACTCCTGCAGAAAAGGGGTAAAAGCAGCCCTGGAGAGGGCTGTGGCTGGGAACAGCTAGGCTGATTGGGGAAAGCAGCCACAGCTGGGGCCACACCGCAATCAGACCACAGCTGGCCCTTATAAGAGGGCTATGGGCCAGAAACTGGAGAAGTCTCACTCTAGCCCTGGAGTGGGAAGGGCTAGCTGCCTGAGAGCGAGGTACCTTAAGCGGAGCAGTACTGGGGAAGGGCAAAGGGAGCTGGGGAGCTCCAGCCTGGTAAAACCCCAGGATGCAGGCCTTGGTAAAGGCCCAGAAAGGTACTGGCGCTGCAGCAGGGCAGCCTGGGAATAGGCAAAGGCAGCAGGTCCTATCCCCTTGCCAATGATGAGTGGCCATTACACTGCAGTTTGCCCCAGTGAGCGGGGGCTAGGTGATGACTGGCAGTAGCCACTGAGGCACAGGGGGTTTAGAGGGTTGGGGGGTCCCCTGGGAGGGGAGACCCAGAGCGTGGGGGTACAGCTGGGGCAGAACCCTGAGGTAAAGGGGCATACGGGTCCAGGAGGGACATGGGAGCCAGTGGCAGGCAAGACACCGGCCTGCAGAGGGTGCTCTGGGCTGGAAAAAGCTAATTCTCGAGACAACCAGCGGGAGGCACCGCACCAGTGAAGTGTAGTCTCGCTACAGTAAGACCCAGAATGTGATTGTCCCTCTCCAGTTGGCATTGTTGAGGCCTCAGCAGGAGTGTTGTGCCCAGTTCTGGGTGCCAGACTTTAAGAAATATATTGAAAAATTGGAGAGTCCAGAGGAAAGCAACAAAAGTGATAAAAGCTTTAGAAAACCTGACTCATGATGAAAGGGTAACAAAACTGGACATGTTTAGCCTTGAGAAAAGAAGACAGGGGAGGAACCTGATAAATCTTCAAATATGTTACGGTCTGTTATATAGAAGATGGTGATCATTTGTTCTCCAGGTCCACTGAAGGTAGGACAAGAAGTAATCTGCAGTAAGGGATATTTAAGTTAGAAACTAGAAGCAATGTTCTAACTGTAAGGATAGTTAAGTATTGGAATAAGCTTCTAAGGGAGGCTGTGGAATCCTCATCATTGGAGGTTTTTAACAGCAGGTTGGACAAACACCTGTCAGGGATGGTGTAGGTTTACTTGGTCCAGTCTCTGCATTGGGGGCTAAACTTGATGATCTCTTGAGGTCCTTTCCCACCTTACATGTCTATAATTCTATGACTTTACAAGAATAAAATATTACTTAATCAATTATGTGTTCATAAACTCACAGTTTCAGAGAATACATTTGCAAATGAAATTGAAACTCGATGACTGGAATTTTCCTCCTCCTTAGTCTTACTATCTCCTTCATCTAAATCTGAGTAATCCTAACTACTGTCTTGCCCTACCCCTGTCATTGCCCATTTAACCAAATTATTAACAATGATTTTATTATTGGCAGAGCTGGTAGTGCCATCTGTAGTTAAAGTTTGCCCAAACTTTCCATGATAAGAACCTGTTTTCATTTACTTTTACATTTGCCAAAGTTTAACTGTTTGAGCTGAAATCTTCTATGCCAGGTGTCTGCCTCAGGCTGAATTTTTTTTTTTGTTTTTTTTTTTGAAAATTTAAGCTAAATGGGATCAGCCATTTTTGAGAATTAGTTTAAGGAAAAATGGGTCAGTTTTTAGATGTTTAAAAATATTCTTACAACCAAATCGCTAATGTTTCCATCCTTTGGAGTAGGGACTTGACATTTTGCAGTGGAATGCCCTGGAGTCAAGGATGTGCCTTTTGCTGTTACCTTGAAAATTTACTCAAATTTGGTCAAGGTATAAATCTCTGAAAAATCTCAGTTTGCACATGCTCAGTAGAGTTATGTTAGAGTGTGGCAGCTAAATTCTTCAAATATTCCACCTGAGTTTCCACACACACTCCTTCCCTGGAGTTGCAGGGGCTGAGCCATTAGCAGTGGTGGCTGTATTGCTGGGGACAGGAACTGCAAGCAGGGAGACTGTCTCTTGTGCTCTCAGTGCTCTTGCTGCTAGGGGATGGGCAGTGTGGAGGTGGAAGAATGCAGCAAGGTGGGGAATGGGGCTGGAGGGAAAGGGAGAATAGGAGCCAAGGGGCAGATAGAGCCAAAGCCCTCCTCAGCTGTCCTCTTTTACATCTCTTTGCTCTTCCTTATCTTTAGCCTATCTTTCTCCCACTCCGGCTCTTTCTTTCCAGCCTTACAAGTATGCTTTTGTGTTCCTTATCCTGAAAAAAAAAATCTTTTCAACTACCAAAGTATCTGCCTCCTCCCCTTTTGTCTCTTAAAATTCTGAAATTTGCCATCAATTCCCTCTGTCTAGATTTTCTCCTTCCCAACCATCTCTTTGGCATTCTCTGCTCCTGTTGCTTCCAAGGTCACTAAAATACACCAAGCAAATCTAAGGCATACCTTCGAGTTTCATCTTACACCTTGCTCTCCTGGCTTCTTTTACCTTTTTCATCATTTTAAGTGTTTCCTCTCTCTGTTGTCCCTTGGTATCTGAATCCTCTCAACCTTTGCCCCTTGTCACTCTGTTCTCTCTCAAGGCAATCTCATCCATTCTTATGTTTTCAGTTACCACTCATATCTGCATCATTCACAGTTCTACCTCTCTACTCTTGACCCCTCACCCCTTTTGCTCAGGCTTGCACACCTGACCTACAGTTGTTTCTCAGAGGTCTCCTTCGATGTGCTGCTGCACATAGCATTTCTAAAATTAAACCTTTCATCTCTCTCCTTGCTCCATTTCAACATTCTCTACTGCAGTTGCCAACCCCACACAGTCCTTCATTCCCTTAGGCTCACAGTCTCAGGTGCTACAGAAGTCAAATGTTATTTTTGTTTTTCTTATTATTATTCTTATTTCCATTGCTTCCTCTCTTCCTTCTCCACCAATATGTATGTTCTTGCCAAATACTGTAACTTCTTCCTGATGCTATGATTTCTCAAACTTCTGTCTTTTCCTGGGTGAGAATTTTTTTCCCTTGAAAAAAACCAACAAAAACAATAAATTGTTTTCACTGATTTTTTTCTTTGATTCTGTGTGTGTGTGTGTTGGGGGGCGGGGGGGATTGTTGAAGAAATGAAAAAAATGGCATCAAACCCACAACATTTTCATTGTCAAGTTGGGTGGGGGGAGAATTTGAAAACCTGAAAAAAATTAGTTAAAAATGGATGATTCTCACAAAAGTTTCCATTTAGATAAAAACGCCATTTTCTGTCAAACAAATTTTCAACTCGCAATTGAGGTTAACCTTTTATTTAACACTAAGATGAGTAACTCTGTTTTCTCCATTGTGCCTGAATCTATTGTCCATGTTGCCCACATAGAGCCATGGGGAATTCTAACTCTCTTTTTCCCTTGTTTGAGCACATATTCATAGCCCTAAATGTCATCAATAATCTTATAATCGGACCCCTTTCTTTGTATTTTTTGGGTAATGGCCAGTGTCGTGGTCTCTAGTCATAACATATTATTAGCTACAAGTACATTACACCACTCTGCAGCTATGTTTTGGAAAACTGTTCTATCTATAGACTGGGGACATGGGCACGTTGGAAGAAAAACAATGCTGGAAGAAATTTCTTCTTCTGGACAAGATTGGTCGATAGAGAAGCTTTATAGGAACCATAGCTATATAAATGGTCTGAGTCTTTTCCCTCCGCTTTTGTGATGATGTTTTCATTTCTAGTTTAAGAGGTGAGATTTATATTTGCCATGTCTTGTTTAACATCTGAGTTTATGTTCATGAGTAAGCAATATCTCAGGAATACTGTATATATTGCTTTGTTGCAATCTGCAGTATTTTATGAAAATGTGTAAGAAAGGAATAAAATATTTTTTTTAAAAGCCAGTAGAGTGCCATCGAGCTACAACTGGGGAAAAAAAGAAAAGAAAAAAGCACAAAATTGTAGTGGATGTTGGATACTAGCGATGTAATTCTAGAAGGCCAAATCAATTTGAAAATGATTTTCTGCAGGGGGTTAAAAGCTTAGTTTTTCCAGATTACCTATTATTCTCTTTTCTTGTTAATGAAAATTGGATATATTTTGTACCAAGAAATCACTGCAAAAATAGAGTTGTTCTCAACAAATGCAGTATAGCCAACCCCAAGTTTTCAAAATGTTTCACTTCACGTTTCAGCAGTCAAGACAAGAGCGAGTGCCAAGCAGTGGACTAAGGTTTTAACAGTGGGAATAGAAGAAAAGGTACAGATTTTAGAGCAGTTAAAAAGGAAAAGGTGACAAGATTTCATGGCAGACATCAAGACTGCAAGCCAGAATAATTGAGAGGATGGTGAAGGAAGGAATTGGCAAGGTTTAATGGAGCAGGAGATTACATGTTCAGTTTCTACCAGGTTCAGGTTGAATTGGCAACTGGACATTCCAGACTAGATGTCAGAGAAACAGCTGCAGATAATAAAAATAATAATAAATACTGAGCTCTTATTTAGTGTTTTGAATCAGTAGAACTCAAAGCAAGAGTGAATGGAGGGGAAGAAATCAGAGCAAAGAGATTAGGGAATTATTCATGTAGTAGTAACTGAAGGAATGAGAGCAGATGAAGTCAATCAGCACTGAATTGAAGCAATATACTATACACAAATTAACATGGGGCCTTTGCACCCTAGCCCTGTTTAGGGTGTTAATCTCAAGCATTTACACATACACAAGTTGTCAGTTGTGCTGACAGGGGTCCACCATCACTCCTCATGTGCCTCCTCTGGCTTCTGAATCACCACTCCTAGTCTACAGGTGGGCTGCAATCCATTTAACCAGGGATGTGAGGTCTCAGGGTGTGCAAATTATTTTGATTTTACCTACTTTGCCTGGACCAGCCATTCATACATGAGACAAATGTGGGACAAGGAATGATGAGTCTCAGTCCTGTAAAATGTTAGATGTTTGCCTGTTATCTGTAGAATTAAAACAAATAATGGAAAGTACTGGAAAGAAAGACCATGGTTCCCAAGTTGGAGTAATTACACTGTCTTTATAGTAGTTACTCCAGATTTACATTGGTGTAACTGAGAGCAAAATTTGGTTCAGTTTCTCTTTCTAAATTCAGATGTGATAACTGTGGGTGAGGTAGGGAAGCAGAGAGTAATAACGGTATCTATTCCAGACTTGTATGGCTATAATGATTATACAGTACAACAAAGTAAGCTTTATGGTCTTACTTCTGCATTAAAAAGTGCACAGCAGATAACTGATGGGGAATTTTTTTTTAGTATTAAGATTTGTGTCCTCCCAAAGTGTAGGTTAAAAATGCACATCTTTTTGCATATGAAAGCATTAATAATATCTCTCTTTCCATTCAGTCGAGGTACTGAGAATAGGCTAGCACTTCGACGACAGACAATACTCCGGGAGAAGGGCAGAAGGGTGGCCAGTCGAGGACCAGCGTACATGTTTAATGATCATTCCACAAGCCTTTCTCTTGATGAGGAGCGTTTTTTGGATGCAGCAGAATATGGGAATATTCCCGTGATTCGTAAAATGCTGGAAGAATGTACCTCACTAAATGTGAACTGTGTGGACTACATGGGGCAGAATGCTTTGCAGCTCGCAGTCGCCAATGAGCATCTGGAGATTACAGAACTTTTACTGAAGAAGGAGAACCTCTCCCGGGTTGGGGATGCCTTGCTCTTGGCTATTAGTAAAGGTTATATTCGGATAGTGGAAGCCATCCTAAATCATCCTGCATTTGCTGAAGGCAAGAGACTTGCATTAAGTCCCAGCCAATCAGAATTCCAGCATGATGACTTTTATGCATATGATGAGGATGGAACCCGGTTCTCCCATGATGTTACCCCAATCATTCTGGCTGCTCACTGCCATGAATACGAAATTGTCCACACCCTTCTGAGAAAAGGTGCTCGCATTGAAAGGCCACATGACTATTTCTGCAAATGCAGTGAGTGCAATCAGAAGCAAAAACATGACTCTTTCAGCCATTCTAGGTCCAGAATCAATGCTTACAAAGGTCTGGCGAGTCCTGCTTACCTCTCCTTGTCCAGTGAAGACCCGGTAATGACTGCCTTAGAACTTAGCAATGAGCTGGCTGTGCTTGCAAACATTGAAAAAGAATTCAAGGTAAGTGTATGGTCAACAGATTCTGATTTGTACAGAATTAGAGAAGTCAGTTAAATGTGCTCCCTGCTGTCCCACTCCTTCTGGGGTAATATCTAGGAGAAACAATGTGGAATGCTAATGGTAAGGACGGATGATGCAGAGCATCAGAAATTGATGTGTCACTCACACTCTCTTTGGCAGTTGCCAGGTATTGAAGAAACATGGAGATTTTGGTACCTTCTCACCCGTAGAAATGGTCATTCTGGGACAGGGCCATAATCACACACTGGCAGGGCAAAGTGAGGTAACTTGTACCTGTTTTGTGGACTGAGGTCTTCAATCCCCAGGAATCTGCTTATTGCCCTATGTGGGCTACCAAAATTGTAATTCATAGCATGGGGAATGGGGTGATAGCACTGAGCTGCTACTCCCCTTCTTGCACAGGTGGGCGGGGACTGAAAAACAAAGGAGGGGAATGGGCACATTTACCCCCACTAGGCCCTGGCCCACTGAGCCTGTGCAGATGGGAAAACAAGCTGTTCCAGGGTTAGGAAGATGGTCGGCTGAGGCTGAGCATCCAGACAGTGTAGTGCAGCACTGTGGTATTGGCTGGCTTAAACAAAAAGTTACCTTACTTTATCCTCAAACCTAGGGGTGAGGTGGGTAGGGTCCTCTCCTGACTCCCACCAGGGTCACTGTTCCCTGGTCTGGAACCCTCCTGCGGTCACTCCTGGTTCTCTGTAGCTGGCACTGGGTTGATCTCTCTCTGCTGGAGGCTGGTCTCCATGGTGCTGGATTGGCCTGGCCCAGGCAGCTAGATTTCACAGCTGTGCAAGAACTCCCTTTGGGGGCAGTGGGAGTTTGGCAGGGACTCCCTGAGCTGAGCTGCCTGGCTTCCTGCTTCCAAACCAAAAATGACACTAAACTATCTGTGTGTTTGAGTCAAGCTGTCCCCTCATTGGGCCTCAGCAGCAGTTTCTACTTCCTTTTGTCCCATCCCTGACTCCAGGCATGCTGGGAAATGAGGTCAGAGGGCTCTGATAGCCATCATATTTGTAGTTGTTCTGGTAGGGCCCCCTTAGAGACTCAGTCTGGAGCTCCAGGAGCCGGCAAACTCCAAATGTTGGGGTGGAGGGGAGAGAGGGGAGAGGGATTACATCTACATTATGTTAATTACTCCTGATTTATGCTGATAAATGAATCTCCTGAGCGCCAGTTGGGATATAAGAGAGTTCGGTCTCTCTGGGCAAAAGGAAACTAGAGGCTGGGACAGAGGAGGTTCTGCAGGGAAACCTTAGGAATAGCGTAGCTGTTTGAGTTTGTATGTTTTGTTGTTGTTTGAGTTAACAGTAAGGTCAAAGCCTGGGAAGTGGGTATGTGTTGATAACACATGCTAGAACTAATTCTGGTCCCAATGAAGTCAGTGAATCTCACTGTCTTCAGTGGGACCAAGATTTCACTCAGGCCATGTTTACACTACACAATTAAGTCAACCTAAGTGAGGTCAACTTAGCACCATCACAGTAATTACTGTGGTTTTTCATGTCCACACTATCCTCCTTCTGTTGGTGGTGTGTGTCCTCTCCAGGAGCACTTGCACCATCTTAAGAGGGGCAGTGTGGGGGGGCTGAGATCCCACAGAGCTCCCAACTGGGACCCAACTGCTGCCTGAACTTTCAGCTCCCTGCAGGAGGGAGCTCCATGCAGAGTGGTGATCTGAGAGCCCGAGTGGCAGCTGAGAGGTCTGCGGAGAGCCCAGAGTCCAGGCTCTCAATTCTGGGCAGCAAGGCTCCATCTCTCAGCACTGCTGGGGCTCACAGCTGGAACACCTCCCTCCATCCCCCAATTTCAAAACAGGGACCCTACCAGCAGTGAAACCACACGTGCAGTTTCAGGGCTCCAGCTGTCAATCACGCTGATAGCCAACAGGCGATGCAAGTGTCTATAGAGCAATTAGTTCAGGCTTAGTTTGAGTAGTTCTGAACTTTACAAAATCTGCTGCAAGGCATTTAAACCAGCTCTCTAGCACCTGGCTAGATATGCAACATTCCATGGGTTGGTGATGTATAAAATCTTTTAACTTTACTGGGCTGGAGTCAACCTTTCCTTTCTTCTAAATTGTTTGCTCTACCACCAAACTATTACCTTCACAATGTTCATAGGGCTATGGATGATATCTGACAAGCATTGTCAGTAATAAATGTACCCTGCAGTCAGGGATATCTGTGAATCAGTGGTGTTATGAAATGAACAAGATTCCTCTTTAATACCGAAGTCCTATTCAGCCAAAAAAGGCAGAGTAGGATTCTATTTTATACTTGGATGAGGTAGGAGTGGAATATTTTAAACAAATGTGGGTGTGTTACCATTTGTCACAAATAGTTAATTGCTACAGAGTGTGAAGTTTGTCTCTCACGCATCCCTAACTCACTCATTATTACATGAAGAAAACAAGCACAAAGTATCAACCTTAAATCTGAATTTCTATCTTTCCTTCTTATATGACCTCCACTAGTGTAGTTACTCAGCATCTCACAACCTTTAGTGCATTTATCCTCTCACCACTCCTCAGAGGTAGGGAAATACTATTATCTCTCTCTTGCAGATGGGGAACTGTAGCACAGAGATGTTAAGTCAAACCAATTACTCAACAAGGTCAAGTTCTTTTTTGTCCACATTTTTAGAGAGATTTGTTACTTGGCTGAGTCCTTGAATGCCAGATATAACCCTAGATCAATTTACAAGGCCTAGTTATAAAAGGGCATGCAGGTATAATCTTAGATATTGCAGCATAAGCAGTTGTATTCCAATATTGAAAAGTTCATCTTAGAGTTGAAGGGTGAATACAGATTTTAGCCATCCTTCCTGACACTTCCAGGCAAATGAAAAACACATCAATTTCAACCATACTCCTCATGGAACAAACAAATTTAAAAAGAGATATTAGTCTCAAAACAAGTTCTATCTGGAGTGCTACGATTTAGGTTTTTAATTAATATGTATATATTTCCTTCTTGAGAGACATAAAATGGGTGAATCTGCTTTCCACATCCATATTAATATACAACTTTCATCATGAAATTGTAAATTTTAGTGCTTGGCTTCTGGTATCTTCTTTGTGGAGAAACCACATTAATTTTCATTGCCACTTTATGACGTATTCAAGATGCCTAGACTTAGATGACATTATTTAAAAATGTGTGTGGCTCTTTTATTTTTGAACAAATATCTGATTGAAATTAAGTGTGAAACATGAATGCAGTCATTTGGCTAATCTATCCAAGTAACAAACTGATGCTATGGTGTTGCAAAGGAATACGAAGCACTGGGCCCATGGGCTAATGAAGAACAAGCACGTTGGTGTGTGTTCTCAGAGATTATCATGGGAATACAGAGAGCCCTGAATTTACCACAGAGAAAGTTAATCACCTGCCTTCCAGGGTGCTCCCAGATGGCAGCTACTAGAGTAGGAAGGATTCTAAGGGGAAGAAGTGAATAGGGGAAAAGTTGAAAGTGGGAACAACAGGAACACTTATAATGGGGAAACAGGAATAAGTCATGGTAATACATTTTACTTTCTCTGGGTATTTTTAACACAGTAAAAAGTCATGGAGTGTTATTTTATCTGGAGACAGTCCCAAGTTTATTTAATCCTTTTATGACTTAAATGTGATTAGAAAAATCATTAAAGGCATCAAAGTTTATGGATGGAGGTTCCGAGTAAACATCTCAAAAGCACAAGGCCTCTACCAGGGTAGGTTGGTCTGGGAAGTGCCTGAGTGCACAGTTTAAACTTTAACTTCATCAGAGCACATCGGGATAGTCTGACAGGGGAAAAGGAAGAAAACACAGAATTAGCCTTCTGGGATGAGGAGAGTTCAAACTCATTGACAGGGATTGGACAGTTATTGGAACCCTACCACCGGAATGATGAGAGTGGAGACCCCAGGAACAGTTCAGAGGCCTGGGAGAACCTGAGACCTTGGGTGATCAGTGGGCGGGGGTTGCCAGTGGGCCCTGTCACAAAGGAAAGGGGGTGAGAGTGCGGCAAATATCCCACCATATTGCTCTTGGTGTGAATATTTGTGGGGTGAGACAGGATTAGGGGGGTGATCCTGGCCCACCAATGTAATTTTTGTGGGTGGAGAATGGTTGGACCCCATAAAGGGCTCCTGGAGATCCACCCTGGGGGTGAAGAGGACTCAAGAGAGCAGCACCTCTAATAAAATAATGAGAACCTGTGGAAGAAGAAACTTCTCCACCAGATAAAGGGGGGAGGTGTGTGACAGAGTGCTGAGAACCAGGAGCTGAACCAACACTGTAAATCCAGTTAGTTCCCCTGGAGAGGGCCTGAGAAGGGCAAAGGAACTAATTCGCCCATTAACAGCAAGAGTAGAAAAGGAGCACAGGAAGAAAGTGCAGGATAATGAGAGAGAGAGAGAGTTGGGTCAGCAGCATCAGGGTAAATGGAGATCTCTGCATGGAGAGATTTCTTCTCTCTGGCAAAAGGGGATGATGAGTGTATGACACTGTACATAGAATTGTTGCACGGGATTGTAAGAGAGTAGTGGTGGATTGAACACAACATACACAGTGGTGGTTACAAACCAGAGGTGTCAGAGCCATTTGTGCAGGAAGACAGGAGCCGAGAGCAGCTCCCCTGTCACAGATAGATTATGACTTTAGGCACAACCCTGAGCCAGGTGTGGAAGATAAGCTGTGGAGTAGCCCCAGAAAGCACTACATCCCACAGGCACCCCTGTGAGTCATGTTTGTCTCCCTACTTCCCTTTCTTTGGTGGGAGGTGGTAATGCTGTTAACCTTTGTAGCGTTATCTATAGTTATGGGTTACTTTAACCAGTTACCCACCTGAAGGTGAGGGTTGACACCTACTTTAATCTATGAGAGTTTAGCCCCCAAGATTGACAACAGTAGTGAGGTTATCAATGGAAGTGGGGTGGGGGTCTGTGATGCACAACAGAGACTACATAGTTCTCTTTCTATAATAATTACTTTTATTAGCCAACCAAACAATACACACACTGCAATCTGGTAAAGGAGAGACCAATACAGAATGCACAATATTTCCATTACTCAGAACAGGCCTTGCAGAAAAACCCAAAGTGTTAGTCCTCGTCCTCATCACCGGTGGTTGGATCCTGGTATCTCCCCTCTGCACCTGGGCACCCCGGCCAGGAAACAGCTTTTTGAATGTGTTGAGCTGACAATCCACAGGCTTCATACATATTTGTGAAGGTTTTTCCTTTTCCTTATTTGACCTTCCAGACTCCACTACTTTTGGGGAGCCCCATTTTTCATAGGCTAATTTGATAATTCCCCTTACACTCAATACCAATTTTGCCACCGTATCACCATAGTAACAGGCAGTTGGTTACCTTAAGGAAGTCTCTAACGTTTCACCCCAGTGGTCATCTTGTGGTGTCTGTCTATGCATAGGCATTATTATCCAAACTCAGCAGTTATTTTGAAAACATCAGCATATCACAAACAGACAAGTTCAGCAGGTTTATTAATAATTTATTTTTGCTAATTTATTCTAAATCCTACAGCTTAATTTGGCTAAGCTAAATATCTACAGGTGTGAGGCCTGTAGGCCCTGTGTTACAACACTAATTAATGCTTATATTTCACCTCTGTATCCTGATACCTTTTATCCTTGGTTTCACCTTCAAGTTATATAAATTGGAAATTGCAAAAACAGGAGCAGTATTCCAAAATTCTACCCTGACCCTACCACTGGCTCACTGTGAGAGCAACTTAACTTCCATTCTTCAAGTGGGTCACACTTAAGGGATGGATGGCTATATTTTGGAAAGCATTGACTGAGGAAAGGACTAAGTAGCCTAGGTGGATAACCAACTGAACGTTAGCTCACAGTTTGATGTGGTGGCTAAGAAAGCAAACGATATCCTTGGGTGTGTACGCAGGGGGATATTGAGTAGCAATAGGGAGCTGTTGGCACAACCTCAGCGGTTCTCCTGGGGAAGGCAGATCAGCACTGCACGTTGCTAACGCTGTTGCAAGCATCACAAAGCATTTTGGGGAGGGTCAAAGGTGTGAGTGAAGAGTAAAAGATTCTTTTGCAGGCTGCAAGAGGCCAAACGGGGAAGGAGAAAGAGAGCAGAGAATGGGTTAACTCAACACAGCAGCTAGCAAGCTCAGTCCAATGATAAGACTCTGGCACTAGCCGAGACTTGGCTGACAACCAAGAGAGACGGGGGTGTGAATGTGCTCAAGCAGCCGTGAGACAGAAAAACCCAACTGCATAGACCTGCAAGACAGCGAGGCCAGCAAAGAAGAAAACAAGGTCTAAGAATGCAGAGATTGAAAACACCGGTGAGACGGCAAGAGAGGGAGCCGAGCATGCATTCCTGGAGCTGGGGTGTTTTGAGAAAACTGGAGACACAATGGAAAGCTGGTTTGGATTGGCACAGAGGGCACCAGGAGCAGAGGTCCCTGAACGAAGCACCCCCCACAAGGAGCCCTGGACTTAAAACCCTCCTGAGAGCTGGAGCAACTTGAAGATCACAGCAGACCCAGACAACCTGTGTGCACAGGACAGAACTCCCATCCACGCTTCCCCCCTTCTTCTTATGTTACACCCAGGCCTGGCCAGCCTCGGGTAATGCGTGTGTGAGTATGAAAGTGCGTTAGGGCTTGGGGCACTAATGCTTTCTTCCTTCCTCTGAGTGACATGGGAAGCACCCCTCACTCTCCGCTGTTATTTTATTATTTTATTAATAAAGCTTTAAAATTTAGACACTTGGTGTGTTACGTCATCTCCTCCCTTAATGAACCTGTGGCCTCAGACTGATCACCTGATGCTTCAGGCAGATTGGTAACAGCTTTCTACCACACTGTTACCACCACTGCATATAGCATTAATGCAACCATTACTGTACTGTTCAAGTTCGGGTGCTGTACTTTTAAAAGGATGTTGAAAATTGAAAAAGGTTCAGAGAAGATCTACAACAATGATTCAAGGTCTAAAAAACTGCCTTACGGTGAGAGACAAAGGAAACACAATCTATTTAGATTTTCTCAGAGAAGGTTGAGAGGTTACTTGCTCATAGTTTGTAATTACCTCCATGGGAAGAAGATTTTTGATAGTAGAGAGCTCGTTAATCTAGCAGACAAAGGCATAACAAGATGCAATGGCTTGAAACTGAGGCAAGACCACTTCAGACTAGAAATTAGGAAGCGCTGTTTTACAGTGAGAGTAGTTAACCACTTTGTGAAATTCTATGGCTTGTGTTCTGCAGGAAGTCTGCCTAGGTAGTCATAATGGCCCTCGCCTGCTGGCCTTATAATCCATGCATTGATGGGCTGAATTCTCCATGGTTAAACTAGTGCAAACAGACTGATTTAAATGGGAGAATTTGGCTCTATATATTTTTGGTTTCAAATCACAAAAATGGGGAAAATAATATCTATTTCAGAGGGTCTTAATTTATAATGTTCCTAAAGAACTTTGAGAACTACAAATAAAAGGAGTATATACAGGCCCAGTGCTCTTTTTCTCATTCCTCTCCTGTGGCTAGTTGGTGAACAGTGTCTCAGAAAGTCAACTCGTAGCATTGAAGGAGTAAAATGGTTTCTCATGAGTTATGTGTGAACAGCTATTAATTTTCTTTTTTCCCCCTCTCCAGAATGATTACAAAAAATTGTCTGTGCAATGCAAAGATTTTGTAGTTGGACTCCTCGATTTGTGCAGAAATACTGAAGAAGTGGAAGCTATTTTGAATGGAGATGTGGAGATGAGCCATAATAGTGGAGAACATGGTCGTCCCAGCCTTAGCCGCTTAAAACTTGCCATTAAGTATGAAGTCAAAAAAGTAAGCCCTTGTATTAATAAAATAGTTGTTTAAATGAGTGGCAGTCTTATTAACATATGGTTACTTGAACTAGCTGTGTACATTATTTGCAGGTTTTGCATTTATTTATTTAACCAATGAGAGATAATTAATCCATCTTCTAAAACAAAATCATTGGATATAGTTAATTAAAATGTACAATGTAGTATATTGGCCCTATAATAATAAATACATATTTATGTCAAACTTTAATGCCGTATTCACAGAGAATTTGCCTCCTGAGAAAGGCCAATTTTTATTTGCTCTAGAAAATTTGAAAGATGTATGCAAATCTAGGTAGCTTACAAAATACCAGAATTAATCAGCATAGATGATCTGGGGATCAGTCTGGAAGCCATGCATAGGCTCCAGCTTGGTTAGAGCCATGGCCACCAGTCTCCTCAATGACCCAAGCTGGAATGAATATATCATCTCCATGCTGTGGCCCCTTCATCAACTCCTGGTTCACTTCTGTTGCCAGTTTAAGGCCTTGGTCTGGATCTTGAATGCACTCAGTAAGTCAGGACCCAACTACATTAGTAGATGCTTCTCCACCTTTACTCTTTTGGATAACTATGCTTCTCCTGGACAGTGAAGCTCATAATGTCCAGGACGAAGTGTGTGTGAACCAGAGATAAAGTTTTTTTATTCAAGGGGATTTACCTGTTAAATTAACTTCCAAAGGAGATTAGACTAATGCAGAATCTGACCATTTTTAGAGCAAGCTGCAAGACCTATGATAAAGCTTTCCCACCATGACAAAAAGAATTACAGCTACACAGTGAAAAACAAATAAAACTCACCAACATCCAATAACCAGGAAAGGTAGAAGAGATGGAAATCTATGAAATCCAGTAGGGACCCACAGTACTCATCCAGTTTACCTGGGCAGAAATAGAGCCCTTTTATGCAGATCTAATTGATCTGTTTCTTTTGGAAAATCCTAAAATAGTTAAGTGTGTATATGTTGTGCCTGGATGGAGTTTGAACTGTTATTGAACAATGTCTCCTACATATTAAACGTTGAAGGGTTTTATTTCATCATTAGTCATTTACTCTCTCTACTTATCCCTACTATTTTTCTTTAGCAGACATTAGTTCTGATTTAGCCACTTTAATTTGGAAAATGTCCATTGTAAAACTCTGAGTTCTTGAGTAAATATTACAGGTTTGAGTTTATAGTTTATTACAGACCAGATAAAGAAAATCCCCATCCATTTATACCTCAGTTTCCAGTATACCTTTTACAATGTCACAGAGCTTGGATGGAAAAGAGGGCTGTGTTTTACACTTCCTCATTTTACAGAATTTGTCTACCTGACCTAGAATGATTTGTCATAGAATGATGAAGAACAGTTAGTGACTGCCTGCACCAGTAACTGCTGTTCCTCGTTTTCAATAAAGGAACTGATACTTTTCATGTGAACATTTTGTGTATTCCTTGTTTCATGACTGAAAATTGTATATTGTCATCTACAGTACAGGACACAAAGGCAACAACTTTTAGGGCATCAGAAATGAGAGCATCAGGAATATAAATGTCAGCAGACTGTGTAGCTATTCCCAGTACAATGAACTGGGAACAGGTATATTTATATTTTTTAAAAGAGAAAGACACACGCACCCCACTCCACTCCACATGCTTCTCCATCTGGGGAGAGCACAAGCAACACATGACAGATGTGTAGTCACCTTGCTTAATGCACTACAAGGAAGTGCTCAGATATGTCGGTGATGAGCATTGTATACAAACCTGAATAGAATAGATCCAGTTAGTTCCTGTGCATTATGCTCAGATTGAGGCTGATTCTTTGCTACTGAATACTATCTAAATGCCATAGTAATATCTTTAAAATAATGGTAAATGACAACCATTAATAATTAGTATTTATCATGTGTACTGCTCGATTTATGATGACTTTAATGCCTTTCATGGTCCAGATTTTCTAGAGCTAGATGGAGAATCTGTACCCATTTGAAATGCAAATGTTGAAATATCACATATGCAATTTGTAAAATTAAAGTTAGGTAAGTGTTTGGAAATTCATGTTGTGCTATGCTATGTAATCCATATGCTCATACTACAGTTTAGAACATCCAGGGGAAAAAGGTGTGTCCATGTACGTATATTATTTAAGAACAGAGGGTGACTTCTGCATGCCTAGGAGAAGTACACTGACTTTACATCTATTTTATACTCTCCTCCAGGAGTGTTGTATGTGAGCCAGGAGGTAATTGTCCTATTCTGTACTCAGCTCCAGCTGACACCTCACCAGGGCTATCCAGTTTGGGGCACCACACTAAGAAAGATATGGACAAGTTATAGTGAGTGTAGAGGAGAGCAACAAAAATGCTAAAATGTTTAGAAACCATGACCTATGAGGAATGGTTAAAAAGACTGGGTATAAAGAGTTTGGTGATCAGTTGTTATCCATGTCCATTGAAGGTAGGACAAGAGGTAATGGGCTTCATCTAGAGTGAGGGAGATTTAGGTTAGATTTTAGGAAAAACTTCCTGACTATAAGGGCAGCTAAGTACTGGAATAGACTCTAATAGAAGTTGTGGAATCCCTGTCATTGGAGATTTGTAAAAACAGCTTTTTAAGAACAGACAAACGTCATTTAGGGATGGTCTTGGTATATTTGGTCCAGCCTTAGTCCATGGGGATGGACTAGATGACCTCTCAAGTTCCCTTCCAGCCCTAGGTTGCTCTGATTCTGCATGATTCTCTTTTAATTGTATCTTGATGACAAATTTTCCTAGCATAAAGTCTTTTGTGAAAAATTGCAGTATCATAATCATTGGCACAAAGGAATTAACCATAGAAATTGTGTTTTGTTTTTTTTCTTAACCAGAATTATTTTGAGGGATGCAGGGATCTCACATTCCTAAAATTATTCACATTGGAACCTCTTGGCGTAGAAAGACTCCATAGTGCCCCCAGTGCCAGGCCAGATCCTGATGCTACTGAAGTCAATGACAACATTTCCACAGGCTGTAATGGGACCAGGATTTAGATTGCTGTTTTAAAATTCATTAAACTCATCAATGCTCTCACTTTGCAATAAAATAGCATTTAAACTGTGAATAGAGCAACTTGATTTGTGTCTCATTTCTTATTTTTTTCCCATTTCACATCACTATATTGCAATGAAATAATATAACATACATAACAATAAAACATACATTTGAGATGAAGTTAAAGGCATAAGCAAAGGCATTCTATTGAAACTTGAACAGGTGAAATGAAATTTCCCCTAGTTTGAAGAATGAGTTGGTTTTTTTAAAAAGTTTTAACTAGCCACACAGATTCCAGTGTGATGTTAGGACCAGTTTAGCCAAAATTCCTGCCATGAATAGCAGTGTGCCTGCATTCTAGGGAGATTATGCTTATCAAAGAGAGCAGATTGCCTTTTTATACTACTGTACACTCTGATAGTGCTCTGAATGTTAACTGAGTTGTTGTTATTCCTACATTCTACATCAATTTCAGATGGCTAATATTTTATTTAGTGGTATTCTGACAATAATGTTCCTTTTTTGTGTTCCTTTTCTTTGTCATAGTTTGTAGCACATCCAAACTGCCAGCAACAACTTCTGTCAATCTGGTATGAAAATCTCTCAGGTTTACGTCAGCAGACCATGGCAGTGAAGTTTCTAGTTGTTCTTGCAGTTGCAGTAGGGCTGCCATTCCTGTCAGTGGTTTACTGGGTTGCTCCATGCAGCAAGGTGAGTCTGTACAGTCTTGTAAGTGCATCTGCATGCAAGTTTCTAATTTGGCAAAGATAAAACATATATATAAATTACTGCTGCACTAAGCAAAGCTTCAGTGGCGTGTTATTTAATGCCAGATTGTAACGGAATAGCTGCAGGATTACACACTCAGACATTCACAATAAAAACAAGTAAATTCATCATGTGGAATGTAATGAATACTAAATGAAAAAAATGATCAGGGAGGGAAGGAAGTATTGCCTTGTAGAAACATTAATATAGAAACAATGAATCAAAGTACTCTTCATTTTGTTGCCGTGCTGTTAAATATATTGTAGCTAGATTATTTAACAAAAACTAATTCATACATTTATGGGGCTTGAGGGAAGAACATTATAAAAAATTAAATACTTGTTTAGTGAGAAATTGCCCATCAGAGTATTCAGACAGTGATAATAAGCACTGCAATTAGCAGGTTTTCTTCCTTCTCCCTTGTGTTATCCAGGTTACCAGCTATCTACAAATGGGAATATGTTTATTATTCATAGAAGAATATGTGGCCCTGATTCTGAGAAATACTGAGTGCCCTCAGATAGAAGGGTGGACTAAGCTGATGCTGTGGATAGATGCCATTCAAATAAAATAAAGATAGGAAGCAAATCATAACTGCATGTCAGAATAACCTAACCCTCTTAAATTCACATCAAGCTAATACTACCATCATTAGAACCCACCTTTAACTAAAATTCAGAATTAAAACCACTTAGCTAGCTACCCATTTTATGATTTCACACAGGATAAAATGTCACCTTTGTTTATATTTACTGCCCACAAATCATCAATACAAATTGTCCAAATATCTGCCCAACACAGATGTGCATATTCTGAAATTAATGATCTTCGTGTGTTCCATTAATGTAGTGTGGTGTAAATCCATTGAAGGGAATTAAACTATTCTGGGTACACTGGTGTAACTGAACTGAATTTAGTGTGATAATTTTTGAATGGAATTGAGCGTTGTATAAGAAAGCTATGCACAATGGATGAAATCCTGGCCCCACTGGCATCAATGGGGTCAGGATTTCACCCTACAGTGTAGGCCTTCTCCACAGCCTTGACATGAAAAGATCCCTGGGATGAACTGACGAAAAGCCTTAGAAAATTCAAACCACTTTTTAACACCAACACAATAAATTCTGTTGTTACCAAGAAAGCTGTGCTTAAATGACCATCTGATTGCATCTCTCACTGCTACAACCTGCAGGCTTGTCAAGATAATGTTAAGGCTCATTTCATTTCATGAATTTTTTCAAAGTAGCCACATGCTACAGGTCTTTTCTGCATGCATTTACAAAACACTGTTACTTTGATTTGGCCTTTAGAGCTGAATGTAAGTTTGGATGATCCATGTTGCAGAATCTATTTCCAAAATAGATATGCCCAAACTCTCCCATCCCCTAGAATTTTGCTTTTGTTTAGAATATCTATTTTAGCTGGTCACTGATTCAAAGTTTCCACCCTGGGGTATTTTAGTTCTCCTGCTGTCATAAGAGGTAAAGGGGACACCTTAAAGTTTAAAATTATACATTGTAAATAAACAAATTTATTATGATTAACAACTTAGATTTTTAAAAGTATATCCAGTTTCCTTAACTTGTTGTTTGTTTGTTTATTTATTTGCTTTTCTCTCAGGACAATAAACATCAATTTAGACAGTTCCATTTTTGTTTATGTTCCCAATGGTTTTTATAACTCTTTTTTCTTTAAACATGCCGTCAGATTCATACTGCTTCAGCGTTTGTGTTTCAAACATTGCAGGGAAGTGTGTATTTGTTGTTTTGGTTTTTGTTGTTGTTAAAAGGCCTTCTTTTTATTGGATTGTAAAATCATTTTGATTGGTCTTTGGTTTTAGAAAATCTGTTTCTGCATAGCTTTTTTTCTCCAGTTTCAGTTGACAGAATCCATTTAAAATTTAAACTCCTGTTCTGTTTTACAACTGTCTTCCCTCCTCTTGATAGATCTGTTTAATGATTTTGTTACATTTTATTCTGTGAATGGGCAAGTTGGCCCACACTTTTCTAACTGTTACAGTTGTTGCTCTGCTTCATTTTTATTTTAGAGACATGCCTCCTAGTTTTTAATAGTTAAAATAAAAATTACCTCCTTCAAGACCAAATTGGAGTTTTCCTCTCCTAGCATGGGGTTTACCCTTGAAAAGTAAAGGCACCAGAGCAGTTCCAGGGGACTGAGAGACAGAATACTGTTCTTCTGACAAACCAATCTATGGATGGGTGGGTGAAATTTTGTAACACTTTTGTCCTCAACTATATATGAAGTGGCCTCTAAGGCATCATCTTTTCTGGCTTTTACCTCATGGATCACTTTGGTTTATAGATGTCCCACAACAGCTGAAGTGAGAGGGAAAATGACCACAGCACATAGGTATTTTTGAAATTCCTATGCCCTGGCTGTGAGAGAGGCAAAGGAATTGTTATTCAATCCATTGATCTATTTTGTGGGGCAGACAGCTTAGTTAATCTGAGTCACCTCCACTCAGTTGCTGAATTGAG
This sequence comes from Lepidochelys olivacea, assembly GCF_965140295.1. Classification (NCBI taxonomy): domain Eukaryota; kingdom Metazoa; phylum Chordata; order Testudines; family Cheloniidae; genus Lepidochelys; species Lepidochelys olivacea. The sequence continues at coordinate 33,698,663 of NC_140411.1, read as the reverse complement.
TATCTCCTAATGTGAGGAATTTTTTTGATGTTGCTAATAAAATTGAGTGAATTTGGTCAGAATTGCCCAACTCCCTGGAAGTAAAGCAGATATTTGAGGGGGAAACATCACATTTTATTTGCTTGACTTTCAGCCAATGTCCCTTTCTGAAGTGTAGAAAGTGCTGGGAATACTTCAGCCATCAATTTGTGCTTGAGACTGATGTTGTTGGCTAGTGAAGGCCAATGGAGAAGTACTGTTGCCTTGTATCATTTTTAGTTGAGAATATAAAAAATGTTCAAGTGAGACAGCCTTCAGTATCTGCTCATATCTGAGGCTGTGTCATAAATATAAAGGGAAGGGTAATCACCTTTTTGTATAAAGTGCTATAAAATCCCTCCTGGCCAGAGGCAAAACCCTTTCACCTGTAAAGGGTTAAGAAGCTAAGATAACCTCGCTGCCACCATGTCAAGGTCCCTTCCCCACTTTGAACTCTAGGGTACAGATGTGGGGACCTGCATGAAAGACCCCCTAAGCTTATTCTTACCAGCTTAGGTTAAAAACTTCCCCAAGGTACAAACTTTGTCTTGTCCTTGAACCATATGCTACCACCACCAAGCGTTTTAAACAAAGAACAGGGAAAGAGCCCACTTGGAGACATCTTCCCCCAAAATATCCCCCCAAGCCCCTTTCCTGGGGAAGGCTTGGTAAGAATCCTCACCAATTTGTACAAGTGAACACAGACCCAAACCCTTGGATCTTAAGAACAATGAAAAATCAATCAGGTTCTTAAAAGAAGAATTTTAATTAAAGAAAAGGTAAAAGAATCACCTCTGTAAAATCAGGATGGTAAATACCTTACAGGGTAATCAGATTCAAAACAGAGAGAATCCCTCTAGGCAAAATCTTAAGTTACAAAAAGACACAAAAACAGAAATATACATTCCATCCAGTACAGATTATTTTACCAGCCATTAAACAGGGATTTTATAGCATTGAATACAGAAAGGTGGTTACCCTTTCCTTTATATTTATGACAGGACCGATCCCTGTGGGACCCGGCTCATTATGCTCTTCCAGCATGACTGTGAACCACTGATAACTACTCTCTGGGAATGATTTTCCAACCAGTTGTGCACCCACCTTATAGTAGCTCCATTTAGGTTGTATTTCCCTAGTTTGTTTAAGAGAAGATCATGTGGGACAGTACCAAAAGTCTTACTAAAGTCAAGATATTCCACATCTACCTCTTCCCCACCTATCCACAAGGTTTGTTACCCTGTCAAAGAAAGCTATCAGGTTGGTTTGACATGATTTGTTCTTGACACATCCATGATGACTATTACTTATCACCTCATTATCTTCTAGGTGTTTGCAAATGGATTTCTTAATTATTTGCTCCATTATTTTTCTGGGTACAGAAGTTAAGATTACTGGTCTGTAATTCCCCGGGTTGTCCTTATTTCCCTTTTTATAGATGGACACTGTATTTGCCCTTTTCCAGTCTTCTGGAATGTCTCCTGTCTTCCATGACTTTTATGGATCTGGGTATCCCATCATTTTCACATGCACTTCCTTTGCAACATGGAAAGCTCATGTTGCAGAGGAGGACTTTATATATCTCTCATACCACTGCTTTGGAAAGTATACTCTTCCCCCAGGTACTGAGAATGTTTCCTCTGTAGAACTCTCAGCCCATGGTGACCTGGCAGTGAGGATTTTGGCTTCATATTCAGATCCCCCATTATGTTGCCACTAACTCACTGGGCTGGCTCAATTACTTAGTCTTAAAAAGCCAGATTCTGCCCTTAGTTACATCTGTGCAACTCTAATGAAGACACTAGAGTTGCTCGGATGTAATCGAGGACAGAATTTGACCCATACAAAATGTCATGAAATAAAATACTGTCCTATAGGATCAAATTCTGCTCTCAGTTACGCTGATGTCAATGGAGTGAATGAATTTACGTAATGAGAAAAATATTTTAGTAAGTATGGTCTAAGGATTGAACTATGTGACTGTGTATAGAAATGGCAAGAAGATTGATGCTGTAAGAATTGGCCTTATCGATTCTGTAGAAAATGTATTCGCCCTCTTGGTCATTACTGAATCAATGTCTTCAGATATTGTTAAGGGGCACAGTAAATTGGAAGGTGCTGCCCTCTGGATAACACTTAATTCCTGATCATTTATGGCCATTACTATCCCATGGCTCTTGTTTTGTTTGGGTTGAAATGTAAATGTCAGTATATTTGCTAAACTCCAGTATAGGTAATTACATGTTTCCTACCTAAAATTCCTTCTGTAGTTTCAATGGGATATACCTGATTCTTGTTATAAACTCTATTTCAGTTTGCTGTGATTTAAACTACCTTTGCTGGTACCTTGACTATAGTTTTAAGCAGTGACTGTTTCAGCACAGAGGTGGGCTGCATTCAGTGGCACAGAGGTGAGGTGATTCCTATAACTACATATGCACTTTGTAAAGTGGGCTAAAATGGATTCTTCTGGGTGAACAGTGCTATATAAAAGTAGTGCTGTATCATCATCATTACCTCGTAGCAAACCTCATTTCCTACTCTGTCCCCAAATCTACTCTAGCGAAACCATCAGAGGACCCAACCACATCACCCACACTATCAGAGGCTCATTCACCTGCACGTCTACTAATGTTATATATGCCATCATGTGCCAGCAATGCCCCTCTGCCATGTACATTGGCCAAACTGTACAGTCCCTACGTAAAAGAATAAATGGACACAAATTGGACATAAGAAATGGTAACATACAAAAGCCAGTAGGAGAACATTTCAATTTTCCTGGACATTCTATAACAGATTTAAAAGTAGCTATACTTGAACAAAAAAGCTTCAGAAACAGACTTCAAAGAGAAACAGCAGAACTAAAATTCATTTTCAAATTTAACACCATTAATTTGAGCCTGAATAGGACCTGGGAGTGGCTGGCTCATTACAAAAGCAGCTTTGCCTCTCCTGGAATTGACACCTCCTCATCTATTATTGGGAGTGGACTACATACACCCTGATCGAATTGGCCCTGTCAACACTGGTTCTCCACTTGTGAGGTAACTCCCTTCTCTTCATATAGTATAATATAATAATGTATACACTATACTAATGCCTGCATCTGTAATTTTTACTCCATGCATCTGAAGAAGTGGTTTTTTACCCACAAAAACTTATGCCCAAATAAATCTGTTAGTCTTTAAGGTGCCACCGGACTCCTTGTTGTTTTTGTGGATACAGACTAACACGGCTAACCCCTGATACTTGATTATCATTACCTGTGACTGAGAGACATTGGAAATGAAAGGGAAGTAAGAACTGGAGTTATATACAGATCAATAATTTGGGCCATATTTGTCCAATATAAACATCTATAGAAAATTGTAGTAAAGAAATTATATTTGCTTATGATATAGAACTGGCAGATGCACTTAAATGTAGTGAAATGTAAGAATACATATTTTAACATGCAGAGAACTAGGCATATAACTTGTGTTATAGAAAGGAAAAATCAGTTGCACACATACAAAATGGGAAATGACTGCCTAGGGAGGAGTATTGTGGAAAGGGATCTGGGGATCATAGTGGATCACAAATTAAATATGGGTTAACAGTATCAGGGGATAGCCACTCCTTGTTGTTTTTATGAGTTAACAGTGTAACGCTATTGCAAAAAAGCAATCATTCTGGGATGTATCAGCAGGAGTGTTGTAAGCAAGACAGGAGAAGTAATTCTGCCACTCCACTGTGCATTGGTAAGGCTCAGCTGGAGTATTGTGTCCAGTTCTGGGTGTCATATTTCAGGAAAGATGAGGACAAATTGAAAAAAGTTCTAGAAAACATGACCTGTGAGGAAAGAATGAAAAAAAATGGGTTTGTTTGGTTTGGTGAAGAGAAGACTGAGAGGGGGACATAACAGTTTTCAAGTACATAAAAGTTTGGGTCTTGCCCATATGCTTAGAGTTTGACTGATCTCCATATTTGGGGTCAGGAAGGAATTTTCCTCTGGGTCAGATTGGAAGAGCCCCTGGGGAGCTTTTCACCTTCCTCTGCAGCAGTGTAAATGGTGAATTCTCTGTAACTTGAAGTCTTTCAACCATGGTTTGAGGACTTCAGTAACTCAGCCAGAGGTTAGGGGTCTATTACAGGAGTGGGTGGTTGAGGGTCTGTGGCCTGCAATGTGCAGGATCTCAGACTAGATGATCACGATGGTCCATTCTGACCATAAAGTCTATGAATCTATGCTGTTACAAGGAGGAGCGTTCTCCTTAACCACTGAGGATAGGACAAGAAGCAATGGACTTAAATTTCAGCAAGGGAGGTTTAGATTGGACATTAGGAAAAAATTTCCTGTCAGGGTAGTTAGGCACTGAAACAAATTGCCTAGGGAGGTTGTGGAATCTCCATCACTGGAGGTTTTTAAGAACAGGTTAGTCAGACTCCTGTCAGGAATGGTCTAGTTATTACATAGTGCTGCTTTGGGTGCCGGGAACTGTACTAGATGGCCTCTTGAGGTCCCTTCCAGTTCTACATTTATATTATTCTATTATTATCAGAGCCAGCAACCGATGCCTATTTCACTAGTCTCTGGGATGTATATTCATTGCAACGATGATAAGGATAAAACAAAGCAAAAAGATCCTGTCCTCATAATGGCTCATGCTACCAAACACAACAGGAGAAAGATCCATATTTATGGGTGAAGAAACTTTAAAACTTTTAGCACAAATTCTAGAAGGTATACATATAAATATCCCAAACCAAAGGAAATCACTATCATCATCATGCATTTTTATTACAATAGCACCCTCAAGTCCTAAACAAATCAAAAGGCGTTGCCCCTACCCCATAGAGCTTACAAGCTAGCTCTAATTGCTATTCTGTCCTGACATCATTTATAAGGATCAATATTCCCAAACTTCCAGCATAAGGCCGGTGGGAACATCCATAGCTCTCAGGCGTTTTGGTAATCCAGTAAAATCAGATCATCTGAGGACAAGAGATACAGGCAGAGTAGGCACATTGAGCAAAAATATCTCCAGAACCAAAGTGAATTTTGCATGTTCTCCATTTTGAATAGAGAAAATAACCCTGGAACCAGTAATATATTTAAAAGCAGAATGAACTTTTGAAGTGCCCATCATTAAGTAACTTTCTTTTTACTAAAGATGCCATAAAGTCAATAGATCACAACTTATTTATTGACTTACATTTGTACTAAGTACATAAAAGAGCACCTAACCAAAGCCTTTGACAAACTCTTGAAAATACAATTAATCCATTAACAGATTGGCATTTACTCACGGATGGCTCTACCCCAGAAACAGTGTGAACATAAACATATAATAAACTCAGCATTGGAATCTCCAACCTGCCTTATCCCTCAGAGCCAAGTGTGCTCTGAAGGTAGGGACTTGAACCCATATCTCCTAACTCCCAGGTTAATGCCCTAACCAATGGACCGTCCTTCCCCTCCTATACCAAAAAGCTCCTTCTTAGCTGCCTCCACTGACTGCAGCTGTGGGACTATGTCACAGGGAGAGATATCGCCTCTGAGATAGGTAGGTGCCAGAGGGTTTTATGGGAAAAAATAAGTACCTTAAAAATCAACCTGGAAACCAATAAACAGCCAATGGAGATCGGAGAGCACTAGTTTAATATACTCACAAAATGACACACCACTTAAAAGCAAGTGCCAAAACCTGCACCAGCTGCATTCTGTGGATGGATTTCAATTGTAGCCTCATGCAGAGTATGTCACTGTAATTTCAAGGTGAGAAAGGGATGAATGACAGTTACAAGGACCACAGCTGAAATAAATGGGCATAGCCTCCAGGTCATCTGGAACTGAAGGAAAGCTGACCTAGTCATAACAGCAACTGGCTCCTCTGTGAGCAGCTGGGTGTCTAACCGGACCCTCCTATTGGGAATCCAATCCACAAATGCAGGACACATGCCTTCCTGTCACATCTTCCAATTGCGTCCCTCAGCCAACCTCCAACTTGAGGTGATTGAGTCTCAGCCAGTTTACCCTCATCCATGGCCCAATCTCACCTAGACACCGAGAAATGTAAATTACCACTCCAGCTGGATCAGTGGAGATGGAGGTATAAAGTTGTCCGTCATCTCTATACTGAAGACACCAGAGCTTATATCTCCTCACTAACCCTCCTACCAGCTTCCAGTACACATAAATCACCTTCAGACTGGAATAGCGGCCTGTCATAAATATAAAGGGAAGGGTAACCACCTTTCTGTATACAGTGCTATAAAATCCCTCCTGGCCAGAGGCAAAACTCTTTCACCTGTAAAGGGTTAAGAAGCTAAGATAACCTTGCTGGCACCTGACCCAAAATGACCAATGAGGGGACAAGATACTTTCAAATTTGGAGCCCAGGGGTGCGGGGGGGACACAAAGGGTTTGTCGGTCTGTGTGATGATTTTGCCGGGAACAGATCAGGAATGCAGCCTTACAACTCCTGTTAAGTTAGTAGGTAATCTAGCTAGAATATGCATTAGATTTCCTTTTGTTTAATGGCTACTAAAATAAGCTGTGCTGAATGGAATGTATATTTCTGTTTTTGTGTCTTTTTGTAACTTAAGGTTTTGTCTAGAGGGATTCTCTCTGTTTTGGATCTGATTACCCTGTAAGGTATTTACCACCCTGATTTTTACAGAGGTGATTCTTTTACCTTTTCTTTAATTGAAATTCTTCTTTTAAGAACCTGGTTGATTTTTCATTGTTCTTAAGATCCAAGGGTTTGGGTCTGTGTTCACCTGTATAAATTGGTGAGGATTTTTATCAAGCCTTCCCCAGGAAAGGGGCTGTAGGGCTTGGGGGGATATTTTGGGGGAAGATGTCTCCAAGTGGGCTCTTTCCCTGTTCTTTGTTTAACATGCTTGGTGGTGGCAGCATACGGTTCAAGGACAAGACAAAGTTTGTACCTTGGGGAAGTTTTTAACCTAAGCTGGTAAGAATAAACTTAGGGGGTCTTTCATTCAGGTCCCCACATCTGTACCCCAGAGTTCAGAGTGGGGAAGGAACCTTGACAGGTCCTGAGTCCGGTTCTGTTCAATATCTTCATCACTGATTTAGATAATGTCATAGAGAGTACACTTATAAAGTTTGTGGATGATACCAAGCTGGAAGGGGTTGCAAGTGCTTTTGGAAGATAGGATTAATATTCAAAATGATCTGGACAAAGTGGAGAAATGGTCTGAAGTAAATAGGATGAAATTCAATAAGGACAAATGCAAAATACTCCACTTAGGAATGAAAAATCAGTTGCACACATACAAAATGGGAAATGACTGCCTGGGAAGGAGCACTGCAGAAAGGGATCTGGGGGTCATAGCGGATCACAAGCTAAATATGAGCGAACAGTGTAACACTGTTGCAAAAAAAGAAAACATCATTCTGGGACGTATTAGCAGGAGTATTGTAAGCAAGACACAAGAAGTAATTCTTCCGCTCTACTCCGCGCTGATTAGGCCTCAGCTGGAGTTTTATGTCCAATTCTGGGTGCCACATTTCAGGAAAGATGTCCACAAATTAGAGAAAGTCCAGAGAATAGCAACAAAAATGATTAAAGGTCTAGAAAACATGACCGATGAGGGAAGATTGAAAAAAATTGGGTTTTTTTAGTCTGGAGAAGAGAAGACTGAGAAGGGACATGATAACAGTTTTCAAGTACATAAAAGGTTGTTACAAGGGAGGAGGGAGAAAAATTATTGTTCTTAACTTCAGCGGATAGGAGAAGAAGCAATGGGCTTAAATTGCAGCAAGGGCAGTTTAGGTTGGACATTAGAAAAAACTTCCTAACTGTCAGAGTGGTTAAGCACTGGAATAAATTGCCTAGGGAGGTTATGGAATCTCCCTCACTGGGGGTTTTTAAGAGCAGGCTGGGCAAACACCTGTCAGGAATGGTCTGGATAATACTTAGTCCTGCCTTGAATGCAGGGGATTGGACTAGATGACCTCTTGAGATCCCTTCCAGTTCTATGATTCTATAAGAGAAGCTTGGAGGGATCACACTAAAAAGCATGTCCACTACCTTTTTGCCAGCAACTTTTTTTTTCCTTCCTCACCATTGGAAAGTGTAATTTCCCTTTTCTATATCTGTGTCATCTACCAAGATTTATGGTCCAATTTTATATGATGCTGCATGCCCTCAACTCCTATTAAATTCAGTGCATATCCCGTGCAGTAAGCTTTAATTTCAAGCCCTATCTTTCTGTTTCCCCATTCTGTCCCTAATTAATGTTTTCTGCCCTGCGTCTTCTCCACAGGTAGAGTCAAAGTCACAGAACTTCTATTCCTAGACCAGCTCTAGTCACTTCCCAAATGTAGGTGTCAAAAATAACTCCCAGACTGTCTGTAGCCTATTTTATTTCCAGTGAGTTTTTAATTACATGTAGTAAAGATTTTTTCTGTTTTTTGGTGAGTGGGGGGCTTTGACAATCTTTTAGATTTTTTTTCATTTCTTGATCAGCTATTCTGGCATTAACCTGATTTCCTTCAATATTTCTGCTTCTTCCCTGGGTATGTCTCTTTCTGGCATCTGTCTCCCAGTCCCATCCTCATTTGTGAACACAGGCAGATAATGCATGTAAAAGGACACTGTCAAGGTATTTTGTTTATCATTCTCAAAATCTGTTTTAGTCACTGTTGTTCATAACCCCCCGAGGGGAAGTTTGAAAATAAAACCTGTAGGAAGTATCCTTTTACTTCACACTGCACACAGAATAAACTGATGCTCTAGGGCAAGGGTTCTCAAACTGGGGGTAAGGACCCCTCAGGGGGTCACAAGGTTCTTACATGGAGGGTCACGAACTGTCAGTCTCCACCCCAAACCCCACTTTGCCTCCAGCATTTATAATGGTGTTAAATATACATAAAGTGTTTTTAATTCATAAGGAGGGGTCACACTCAGAGGCTTTCTATGTGAAAGGGGTCACCAGTACAAAAGTTTGAGAAGTACTGTTCTAGGGCACCTCATGAGGCTGAGGAAATTGATTATTTTTAGGAAAAAGACAAAGTAATTTTATGGAGGTTTGGAAATACATAATGAATTGCATGGATTTGCAAAAGGATATATAGAAGAGTAGAGAGGTCAAATTTGGGGCCTACTAACCTTGACAGTGTTCCTTTAATAATATTATTTTTATACATGGCTGTCTTTTTCAGTAAGTTATCTGTGTTTTATTGACTCTACTACTGTATCCTTCACTGACCTCTTATTCCTTGTTTATTTAAACTTCACTTTGATGTTGGCTGAAGTCTGACCTTTAAATAATAATTTGAAATAACTACTTATAGTAAGTAATGCTTGCGGCCTCTCCTTACCTTTTTCAGTGGCCACCAATACTAACTATTTCAGCCAATGACCCCTTGAGGCTTGCTTTGAATTCTTCACCTATTTTGGCAAATACAGTGGCTGTCATGACCCTAAATAACAGATAGGCATTTTGTGCCCAGCATGCAACTGGATTAATTCCTTAGGACTGATGAGAGGAATGGAAGAATTTACCAATCCCTTTAAAATAGATATTTTAATAGCCTAGACGGGTGTGGGCTTACATGAATTTTCAGTTTTGTTTAGTGTCATGCTAAATCAATCTAAATGTCTGTTCAAGGTTTAGTCATGTCTGTTGGTGGGTGTTTAAGGAAATTTCCATTAAGAGAATCAAGAAAGAATGTAAGAAGCTACAGAAGTGTAAACACAACCTTTTGGGGCCTATTTAAATGTTAAAAACCAAAAGGCAAAGCATGTCAGAAAAACTGCTTTTGCTATCCTGAACCTGCCCCCTAAGTTGGATACTACATCAAACCTAAACCTGGTGTGCCCATCTGTATTGTGATGATATTTCATTGTCTCTACTTAGCAAACTATACAATATTTCTTCCATTTCCTTTGCTGCTTCTTAAGGATCTCAAGGATGAAAATTAAAAGAAACTTTCCAGTAACAATCAATATTTCTCTTGATGAGCAATGATAATAGGTGCAAAGACGTGCAAGGAAGAATTATAGTAATATTTTAAACATTGCTATATAGATAAAGAAGAATACTGACATTTAATAGCAAAATTGTTCCTCTTGTTTCTAAAGATAGCCAATAAATAGAGATTTTTACAAGGTAAATCTCATTATGACATCACAGTGTGTATATATTTTCATTGTCTTTATTTACTGCGCTTTTGACATAAATGTACTTTTAAAAAGTTGATAGAATTTGTTTGTGTTTTGTTTTTTGTTGCAGCTGGGGAGGATAATGCGTGGACCGTTTATGAAGTTTGTAGCACATGCAGCCTCTTTCACCATTTTTCTTGGTCTGCTAGTCATGAACGCATCTGACAGATTTGAAGGCACCAAACTCCTACCTAATGAAACTAAAACAGATAATGAAAAACAGAATGGAAACATCCTGTTCAGAATGAAAACATCCTGCTTCTCATGGATGGAGATGCTCATTATCTCTTGGGTAATAGGTAAAGATTAATTTTCAATTCGAATTCTGTCTTGCAGTGATGGCAACGGGGCTGAATTCCAGTTACACACACTGCTACCAGTCTTACATGGAAAAAGTACAAAACACAAGGGGAACACATCTGCATCTTTCATTTTCTTTGCAGTCAGTCTCTATAGGGTACACATTATTAATTCAATATTCCATTCCCATGGAATGAGTTTACCATATTAAGGACTTCTGCCTCTGTATTGAGTAGTATCTTCTTCTGCAAATAATCCCATTGAAATGAATAGGACTTCTTGTGAAATAAGGTACTGCTCAGCCTAAGAGGAGTAGAAATCTATCCTCCTAAGTATTATGGGGCAAATTCTGCCACTGTCACATATGTTGAAAAGTAGCTTGAGTTGACCCATTGAGTACAATGGAGTAAAGTACTACTCAGTCTGAGTAAGGATGCCAGGACTTATCCTTAGCAAAGTCAGTCATAACAGAAAACCCAAATCAAGCTATATAGAACCCATGATCCTGCAGTTTTTACTTAAGCAAACTCCTACTGAAATCAATGGAAGTTGGAGTTTTGCCTAAGAAAGACTATATTGAATTCATATACTGCCCTGTGTTTGCATGGGGAATTCCCTACTGACCAGGCCCTCTCAGAGGTCCAGAGAGGTCCAAGCCACTTCCAGCTTTTGAGGCCCCTAGCCATAATAAAAATAAAAAATGACAACACATACAAACAAAATAAGGCACCAAAAAAAGAGTGGGGCATAATTTGAATATTTTTTTATTTAACAAATGCTTTTCTAGCCTTTTTCTGTGCAAACGCACTAATTATTGAGGAACAATGTAGCTTTTGTGCAGTGTAACAGTTGATATTAAGCATGGCCAGCCCATTCAAATGCTCTTATCCCAGAGTTGAACGGTGATAGTTCTTCACCAGCTTCAACATGTTGAAGGTGCGTTCACCTGAAGCCACTGATGCAGGCAAACTGACAAAAATATGCAAAGCAATTGTGATATTAGGAAACACCCCAGAGAGTCCAAATTCAAGTATTTCTTGAAGCAATTCCTTTGGCTTGCAATACAATTTAAAGTTCATGGAATATATTTGTCTGAGGAAGATGACCTCGTCATTGAGTTCTTTTGAGATTTCTTTGTTGTACTGTTGCTGAAATTGTTCAGGTGCAGAAAGTAGATCTTCATTAGTCAGTCTGTTAAACTGCCAAAGAAACCCCAAAAGTGTATAAATTAGTCGCAGTGACTCAAATCGACATGTAAGACCTGACTGAATAGAATCAGTGATGACAGGGAAGACATTGACCCTATAATGCTTCTTGGCATCAGATTCAGTAGGTAAGTTGCGACTGGTGGAGAACTCAGATGAAATGCCAATAGTCTGTGCTACTAATTTGGACTCAGTCAGGATCGCATCCCATTGTTCACGAATCGGTTGAATGTCATTGATAAGACTTTCAATGTTATCCCTCTCAACATCAAGTGTGGCATTGTGTCCTTCAATTACCAGATTAGTTTGGTGGATCATTGTATGTAGTTTCATCCACAAAGATGACATCAGAATGCATTCAAATTTGGACATGTGCTTCTGAATAGACTGAAGTTCAGTTCGAGCCTGTGCAGTGAGATTGAGACATTCAAGCTCATTTAAAGTCTTTCTCACTGAATTCAACTATGCAACTGATTGAACACCATCAATCCACGTAGACCATCTAGTTTTGGACATCCCATGCAGTGAAACAGGAAGATATTGCTTCAGAATTTCCCATCTTTGTGGACTGCTACTGAAGAGATTGTACATTTGCTGAACAAACCCAAAGTAAGTAATTGCCTCCTGGCATGATTCAGCACAGTCAACACCTACAAGGTTAAGTGTGTGGTTTCCACAGCTGGAGAAAATACAGTTTGAATTATGCTCAAGCAGAACTGCTTGTACACTTTGTACTTCCCAAACATATTAGATCCATTGTCATAGGCTTGACCAATGCAGATTTGAAAATCTAACTTTAAACCTTCTAGAATTGCTAGTACTCGAGCAGCAATTTCTTTTCCAGTTTTTCTCGTGAAATTATCAAACAAAATAAACCTTTCTTCAATTGAAAATTTTGAGCTGTCTACAATCATAACATATCGAATAACCATAGTAGTTTGTTCCTTGTCAGAACAATCTGGAGTGGCATCAACAATGATTGAAAAATACTTGGCATTTCTAATCTCATCAAGAATTGTTGTTTGTACGAATGACCCACATAGCTCAATAAACTTATTTTGTATGCATGTGGAGAGATAATGGACTTGCATGCGCTTTTGACTCCCTTTTGATTCTTGAACATGCTCTGATAAAAGTAGATCATATTTGCTGAGGAGCTCAACTATGCCTAGAAAGTTTCCATTTGCATGATCACCAATACGTTGACTGGAACCGAAGAAAGCCAATCCTCGCTTAGAAAGAAAAAGGATGACATTCAGGATGTGCTCAAGCAGTTTTTTTCCAGTTATTAGTTTCTGTAGAGAAAATTCACTCAAAAGTAAATTCTCAACTGAACTTTCAGCTGATGCTGCCCTGCTGGCTGATTTCCATGCAACATAGTTTTCTTTGTGTGAAGTTGAACTCTCATGTGATGGTATTCGGTTTTTCAACTTCCTCCAACCTCTGTTGATGGTCCATCCTGATTGATCAGAGAGAACTGATGCATTTGCAGCACTTTTATTCAAAATGAAGCAGGGTGCATAGTACAAAGATTGTTTTTCCGTACTCCAGCATAACCAGTCTCTTGTGCAGGTCTCACTATTTGAAAGAGTTTTTTGTCAGTAGACAAGTAGGGAAAGCATGATTATCAGCATCTTGTGGAATGTTACTTGGAATTTCAAAACAACGAATTTGAAGAAAAGATTGCATTTGGGCAGCATTGCTCTTGTCAATAATTCCAGTGTCAGTCACAGTCAAACCTGTAGTACTCATGAATTACTCTTGCTGCGTAAGATTTACATCTTCCTGTTGCTGTTGAGTTTCTTGATCTTACACAGCATCTTCCGCTGCATCTGTTACTGTTGGCACATCTTCTTGACTACTGTCCTCGTGTTCAGGTATTGGCATTGAAATATCATCTGTTGCAGTTGCAGAGTTTTCATTATCTGTAGCATTGTTTGTTGGGTAAGGTGTGTTTCCCAGTGGTCTGAGAAATTAAGTTATTGGCTTTGAGCTCTTAGCTGCTGCTTCATTCAGTTCACTTAGCCTAGACCAATCCACACAAGCAGTCCATTTCCTGGACACTACTGTGCTAATAAGCGATGGTCACATAAACACCACCCTATACCGGAAACCTACTGACCGCTATACTTACCTACATGCCTCCCTCTTCCATCCAGGACACACCACACGATCCATTGTCTACAGCCAAGCTCTAAGATACAACCACATTTGCTCCAATCCCTCAGACAGAGGCAAACACTACAAGATCTTTATCAAGCATTCTCAAAAGTACAATACCCACCTGCTGAAGTGAAAAAACAGATTGGCAGAGCCAGAAGAGTACGCAGAAGTCACCTACTACAGGACAGGCCCAACAAAGAAAATAACAGAATGCCACTAGCTGTCACCTTCAGCCCCCAACTAAAACCTCTCCAGCACATCATCAAAGATTTACAATCTATCCTGAAAAATGATCCCTCACTCTCACAGATCTTGGGAGACAGACCAGTCCTCGCTTACAGACAGCCCCCCAACCTGAAGCAAATACTCACCAGCAACCACACAACAAAAACACTAACCCAGGAACCTATCCTTGCAACAAAACCAGATGACAACTCTGTCCACATATTTATTCAATTGACACCATCATAGGACCTAATCACATTAGCCATGCCAGCAGGGCCTCGTTCACCTGCACATCTACCAATGTGATATATGCCATCATGTGCCAGCAATGCCCCTCTGCCATGTACATTGGCCAAACCAGACAGTCTCTATGCAAAAGAATAAATAGACACAAATCTGACATCAGGAATCTTAACATTCAAAAACCGGTAGGTGAACACTTCAACCTCTCTGGCCACTCAGTAAAAGATTTAAGGGTGGCAATTTTGCAACAGAAAAGCTTCAAAAACAGACTCCAAGGAGAAACTGCTGAGCTTGAATTAATATGCAAACTAGATACCATTAACTTGGGTTTGAATAGAGACTGGGAGTGGCTGGGTCATTACACATATTGAATCTATTTCCTTAAGTTAAGTATCCTCACACCTTCTTGTCAACTGCCTAAATGGGCCATCTTGATTATCACTACAAAAGTTTTTACTCCTGCTGAGAATAGCTCATCTTAACTAATTAGCCTCTCACAGTTTGTATGGTAACTTCCAACTTATCTGTATGTGTGTATATATCTTCTTACTATATGTTCCGTTCTATGCATCCGATGAAGTGGGCTGTAGCCACGAAAGCTTATGCTCTAATAAATTGTTAGTCTCTAAGGTGCCACAAGTACTCCTGTTCTTTTTTCAGTTGTTTTCACTGTCCCTGCTTGCACCACTTTCAAATCTCCTCTTCATAGTGGTCTATCTGGTCAACATGTAGTCTATCCACACTTGAAATATTCTGTTGTAAATAAGTAGCTTATCTACACTTGAAATCTCATACTGTAAACATGTACACAAATGCTGAATAGTATACAAATGCTGAAAAGATTTAAAATGAAGGAATACTAATTAAGACCACAAAATGAGACAGTCAGGTTATTATCCTTGACGTCTGATTTGTGTCCATTTATTCTTTTACGTAGAGACTGTCCTGTTTGGCCAATGTACATGGAAGAGGGGCATTGCTGGCACATTTGATGGCATATATCACATATATCAGATGTCAAGAATTATAATATTCAAAAACCAGTCAGAGAACACTTCAATCTCTCTGGTCACTTGATTACAGACCTAAAAGTCGCAATATTACAACAAAAAAAAACCCCTTCAAAAACAGACTCCAATGAGAAACTGCTGAATTGGAATTAATTTGCAAACTGGACACCATTAAATTAGGCTTGAATAAAGACTGGGAGTGGATGTGTCATTACACAAAGTAAAACTATTTCCCAATGTTTATTTTTCCCCCCTACTGTTCCTCACACATTCTTGTCAACTGCTGGAAATGGCCCACCTTGATTATCACTACAAAAGGGTTTTTGATGTTGGAGGGTTTTTTTCTTTTTTTTCCTGCTGGTAATAGCTCACCTTACCTGATCGCTCTCATTACAGTCTGTATGGTAACACCCATTGTTTCATGTTCTCTGTGTATATAAAATCCCCCTATTGTATTTTCCACTGCATGCATCCGATGAAGTGAGCAGTAGCTCACGAAAGCTTATGCTCAAATAAATTTGTTAGTCTCTAAAGTGCCACAAGTAATCCTTTTCTTTTTGCGGATACAGACCAACACGGCTGCTACTCTGAAACATACCATATATTGTCATTTCTATAGTCCTAAAAAGCATTAATAATCTCCTTACTTTATAATATTTAACCAAATAAATGAATATAGTAGTATAGCCTGTAAATTATTTAGCACTTATATTTCATGTAGTAATAAATGAATAAATAAATTATTCAGTCTAAGAACTTTAATTGTATTAATAAAATCTATATATTGTAATCTGATTTAGGAGCAAAACTGTGTGAAATGATTGTATAATACTTCATTGTGGTGCCTAAAATATAATACAAGTAACTGTTTATCAAAAATGAGTTACTGCCATGATCTTATATGGATGTCACATATATTGTATTTTAAACAGTTACTCTGGGTGAGGTTTTAATTGACACTAACTGAAAAATAAGGAAAACGTCCTACACAAAATTTCATATAATTTGATAGATATAATATATCATTGGTAAAATGATTGTAGCTTGTGTTATCAACTCTCTCCAGAAACCTACAAGGCTATTTCATAGCTATAACAGAGGGTATTTTCTTCTTACCTTTAAAATGATACAGTAATGAAAAAGAATGCAGTATACTGACAGATTGAATGCTATGGTACCTTAATATTATTTGATGGCTTTTGGGTAAATGAACAAATACAAACTTTCCATTATTTTATTTCGGAAATATTAAGCCTGCTCCTTACTCATATGACTAGTCATTACTTATGCAGGCAGTCTCATGGAAGACAAGAGGTGTCCAATAGGCGGTTAATGAGAACACAGCTTCTATTCCTGGTTCTGCAACTGGCCTGCTGTTGAACCTTGGACAAAGCACTTCATTGCTCTGTGCCTCTGTTTTCTCCCTCTGTAAAATGGGGATAATGATACTATCCTTTGTACACTACTTTGGGATATACAGACAAAAATCAGTATGTAAGAATAATAATATTACATGCATGAGAAGGGGCTACTCACATTAATAAGAATTTGTTGAATTGAGCCCATATAACAACACAAATCACTTTAAGGAACACTGGATCAGGCCCATTCTGCTATTAGATCCCCACACACTAATGTGTAAAGTGGATTTGAGTGTCGCATCTGAAACACACAGTAGTTTTCCCATGACATGTTTTTATTAATAAATTTTTAATTTACCTTTCAAACAGCTAGAAAAAAGAGATTTTGCTGACATATCCTCACAGCCCTTGATAAAGATATAAAAGGCAGCATATCTTTCATTTTACTTTATCCAAGGAAAAACAGCTTCCTTCAATTACTTTTCAGATGGTCGAGCAGAGGGAATTGATAAAATGTCACATTAGCTTCATGTGCTACTGTGCTGATCTACTGTAGGTCATCTGGTATTTATAATGACCAGCAAATGTCTGTAATGCTGATGTTGCTTCTCACAGGAAGTTTATTGTTCGTACTGAGAAGAATAATGAGAAGCCAACACTAATTAGAATTTAGCATAATTATGATCATCTTGTCTGATCTCCTGCATAACACATAACACAGTCCGTAGAACTTACCGAAATTATACTTGTCAACCATTTTTGTATGGGTTAGTGTTTTAAAGCAGCTTTGATTTACTCACATGAGAGAAAATCCATAAAGCAAGCACAAGGCCCATGCATTGCTTAAGTCCCACATAAGCCCTCAAACTAGGTGGGGCTTATGTGTGATTTAAATGAAGCACAGGCTTTGTGCTTGTTCTCTGTACAGAGGTGAATTTCACCTGTGAGGAGTCCCATTATCAACTGAAGTCAGTGAAATACTGTGAGTAATGTAAACAGTCTTTTGTCCCTTACACTGAGGTAAATTCATAGGAAGTCAGTGGAGATACACCAATATAAAACTGTCATGAGAAAAGAATTAGCCCTCCTGTTGGAATGGGAGAGACAATTAATTTTCCTTCATTCTCTGTTGAAGACTATGATTTGCACATCAAAAAGGAATTCAGAATCTATAAGCAGAAATGCTTTCCAGTTTGACTGCTTCCAAGATCACATCCTATTCATAATATAATATTAAAGAGGATTAATATGAAGTTAAAAATTAATGAAGTATATTCTCTCTTCTCTCTTACGCAGGCATGATATGGGCTGAATGTAAAGAAATTTGGTCTCAAGGGCCCAAGGAATATCTGTTTGAGTTATGGAATATGCTTGATTTTGGTATGTTAGCCATTTTTGCAGCATCATTCATTGCAAGATTTATGGCATTTTGGCATGCTTCCAGAGCCCAGGTCATTTTTGATGCAATTACTAATGTGAAGAACTTTACAACTGCAACATTGGATTCCAACATAAGTTACTACACATTGGGTGAGTTGAATTCACAGAATTCAGACTTAAATATAGGACGAAGAAGAATTGTTTCTATGTTAATACATTTCTAATTCTTTATGTAGTCTCTCAATCAGATTGGATTAATTTTTCACCCAACTTTATTTTTTACTCTCTTCATTACATTCGGTGTTATGTTTGTTTATACCAGTATCTCGAACACACTTCTGCTGATACATAGCAGGTTGCCTGGCTTCATTACCCAGGATGTATAAAAGCAGTATGATGAATATATGTGCTATAGAGCACTACAAATACATTTTTGAAGTATGAACATGGATTAAAAATTCCATCTGTGGGAAATTATTAAAAACAGCTAGTTAAACATGAATTCAATTATAAATTACAGCAAACTATTGCCTTTATAAACAGGGACCAGTGTTTAAGTTGCACTGGATTTCTAAGGTTGCCAAGCAAAATTCTTCTCTCTAGTCCATGCTATAGAACTGTATTAGTGGAGCTTCAATTGACATTAGTATTATAGAGGCACCGGTTGTGATTTCATAGTTAAGGTTGCATTCCATTTTGCACTTAAAGTAGGGGTCCAACCTCTTGGTTTTAGAATGCAAAATGCAATGAAATCCCCAGGGGGAGCTCAGCAATTTGCTGAACAGATATGTAATTACAAGAAATGAACTACATCTAAAAAAGGTCCTGTTCACAAGCAAATGTACATAATCTAAATGAGTCCATTCCATGTCTAAGCTCACACAGTGAGTCATTCATTTATTTGTTGTGGTGCGTAAATGTTAGCTCTCCACTGAGTTTCTGGGACAGGAACATCATTTTCTGTGTTATATATAATGATGTTTTGAAATGTTGTTGTTCAGGGGCATTAGATGTTGGGGCAACTAGCCCATTTCTGTGTTAGACTTGAGAAAGCATGTTTCTTTCTCTAGCCTTGGTTGATGGAAGGATCTTCATGCAAGGAGTTTGCTGAGCACATTAAAAATTCATTGCTGTGGACTCAGTTTGGGCACTCACATTGGCAGGTAGGGGCCCATGCTACCAAGAAGCTGAGTCGTGAGAGCGATCAGTGATTTCACTCAAAGGAGGCACTATATGTGTATATTTTAGGTGCATAATCAGGTGCCCTCATTTCGGCACCCAAGTCTGAAAATTGGCCTCTCTCTTTGTAAGTGGCTGCATTGCATTTCATTTTCAAAATACGGTAAAAGAAAAACTAAAGAGCGAGCCAGCACCCGAGCTGCATACCTCTATTGATTTCAGTGCCAGGTTACACTAGCAAAGGATCTGGGCCACTCTTTCTTTTCTAACCAAAAGAGCATAATCCCATGAATAGCCTAAAGTATACTTCAGCCCAGTTACAAGAAACTCTCATCTTTTATTTCTAGCAAGAATAAACTGGGATCCATCTGATCCACAAATCATATCTGAAGGCCTGTACGCAATTGCTGTTGTTTTAAGTTTCTCCAGAATAGCCTACATTCTCCCAGCCAATGAAAGCTTTGGACCTCTACAGATATCACTTGGCAGAACTGTGAAAGACATCTTCAAGTTCATGGTAATATTTATCATGGTGTTTGTGGCCTTCATGATAGGAATGTTTAATCTCTATTCCTACTACCGTGGGGCCAAACAAAATGAAGCATTCACAACGTAAGTATTACTCCTGTTTAAATGTTAACAATTGCACATCATTTTGTAGAAGGAGAGCTACTTGAACTGAATGCATTAATGTACTAAGTGTCATAATGTGTGGTATAAGATTCCCATCTTTTATTAAATCTCTTGCTCTTGTAGTGAGTGGTAACTTTCTCTGTAGTCCTGGTGCCACTAAGATATAATTGAAATCAAGGATAAGATTTTTATCCCAGTTACACTGGGGCATATCTGGAGTGACTCCATTGAACATAAATTGGACTTAGATTGTATGCTTTCTGGGGCAAGGGCCATCTCTTTGTTACAAAGGGCACCTAGAACAATGATCCAAGCCTGATCCGTGATAGGGGATGGTAGATGCTACCACAATATAAATAATGATCAATACTCGGCTGAATAAAATAGACAGGGTTCAGCACAAGACGTGGCATGTTTACATCAGGTTTAAACCTGATCCCAAGAGAGCTGTGCTGGGAATGGTGCTGGTGTAAGTTAAGGTAGAGGCTACCTTTGCCATGCTAATGGTAGTTGCTATTTTTTCTACAGTTACCCTCCTACCCTTCTGCCTATAAGTCACTCTCATTTTGCAGACCCAATGAATGCCAAATCAGTGTAAGTTGTGTTGCTTTGTCATTGATACCAATTTACATACATGTTACTTATGTCACCACTGGTTTGGCCCAGAGGCTTCTCCATGAGGTGCAGCTGCTTAAACTAACATTAGAAATTTGGGCCAACACATCGCATGTGCCCTAGTAGGCTGCATATGCCAGCTGTGCACCAGTTTCATTTTTTTCAAAGGAAATTTCAGCACAGAAGAGAACCATTACCCACAGCGGAGGAAGATGTAGGAACATAGCAATTGCCAGATTGGATCAGATTCAAGTTCCATTCAATCCAGTATTCTGTCCCCAGTAGTGGTCAAAACCAGCTGCTTCAGAGGGAGGTGTAAGAACTGCTCTGTAGGTAGATGTGGGATAATCTGATCCTGCCCTCCCCTCCCCAAGAGGTCTGATCCTGATGTTTAATAGTTAGAGATTTGCTTAAACCCTGAAATGTGAGGTTTAATATCCCTTCCAAAATGTTTGTTATTTAATTATAACTCTGGATATTCTTGATCTCCATATAAAACATCAATTCCATTTTTAATCTTAAATTCTTGGCCACAAAAACTTCCTGTGTCAGTGAGTTTCACAGTTTAATCAAATGTGTGTGAAAACTTATTTCTTTTTATCAGTTTTTAATTTCATTGACAGTCCCCATGTTCTTGTATTAGGAGATAGGAAAATGGAAGTTCCCAGTCTACCTTCTCTGTACCATTCATTATTTTATATACTTTTATCATGTCCCTTTGTATTAAACTCCCTTCTAAGGTAGATCCAGTGAATGAATGTCTCTCCTCCTGTGCACTGCAACCCCTGGTTCTTTGCTCTCCTCCTCTCTCCTGCCTGCTGCTAAATTAGTTGGCTTTATCGTTTATGCCTTAAAATTTAAACTTTGTTATTACGAAGCAGTTTCTAATGGGAGTGCTTATTACATTAAGTGTATGATGGATAATATCAATAAGATCAGACTTCTACAGTTTCATTCAGGAGACGTGTATATGGTAGGTAAAGAGCTGTGACTTGTTTATGAAAACAGTTTTTATAAATCTTTTTCAGGAGGATATGACCATGTTCTGTTTTTCCTTTCAGAGTTGAAGAAAGCTTTAAGACATTGTTCTGGGCTATATTCGGACTTTCAGAAGTGAAATCAGTTGTCATTAATTATAAACACAAATTTATTGAGAATATTGGTTATGTCCTTTATGGAGTCTATAATGTTACTATGGTCATTGTTTTATTGAACATGCTAATTGCAATGATCAACAGCTCTTTCCAGGAGATTGAGGTAAAACTTTATTTTATAATTATATGTGACTGGTTATAGCTCCTTGAGGTTTAGTGTATAAGAAAATGCACATTATGACAAACTCTTATTTTCTACATATAAATATCTTTTTGTTCCAGAGAAACAACCTGGAGTTATTTTTGGCTTAGATAAACACCATACATTCCTTCCAAATTGTTGGTGGTGAAACTGAAAGTAGCTGAAAGCGATGTAACTCCAATGCTTGGAGCAGTAAGAACTAGACTGGACAACGTCCTAAAAAAATACTATAGAACAGTGCTAGAAAGCGATGCATTAGCTGATCTTGCAAGTCTTTTCCATCTCTAATTTGAAATTATTATTTGAGTGGTGCCCCTATTTTTTCTGTTAGAATAGAATCCTTATTCATATCCAACCTATAGGCAAATCCAATACATCATTTTAATTTGTCAGCAACTCTGCTTTTTTCTCTACTGAACAGAATCTTCAATGTAATAAGCTGGTAAAAATCCACACAAACTTTTGGGTGTTGTGGGAAATAAATGGCCAGATCATCTTATAAATTTTTAAGAATAACTTCTCACAATAAAGTGACTCGCACTCTTTCTTTGTCCCAATTAATATTTTAATTAAAGTGGAACAACTTCATTTGGAGAGATTGAGAGAGTCCAACATCAGAGCATCCCATAGTCCAGTAGCTAGGACACTCAGCTGAGAATTGGGGACCCCTTTTCCAATCTTTTGCCCCATCAGTCACAGAGGGGAATTGAATCAGGGTCTTCACACCCTGAGTGAGTACCCTAATGCGGGACTAAAAGTTACAAAGGAGGTAGACCTTCTCCATCCTGGCCATTTAGTGTGGAGTTAGGTGTGCTCTGATCAGGCCCCATAGGCCAGATAGACTTTCTCTGCCTATCTTCTCCTGGTTTGTGAATCACACTGAGGCTTCGGCATTAGCGGGCACCCAGGTGCCTAGAGTGCAGCTGCAGTATGCATGCCCAGAGGCAGAAACTTAGTCACATGGGGAACATTTACAATGAAAATTTAGTAAGTAATTACTGGCTCTTGCCGGTACGCCGTACCGGACCATACCAGCTTACTTTCACCTCTGGAAATATCTCTCTTTCCTTACGGGTCATATTGAAAGCGCTTGGGAGGGCCTTATGACATTCTACAGTCTCCAGCCATGCCACAAACCAAACATCAAGAATAAAACAAAAGGAAAGGATAAAGAAAATGGAGCAATTTAATTTTATCCAAAAAGTGCAGGTAGTGAGATCTTTAAACCATATCTAGTCTTAAAAATTGACCTGTGTATAAAATGATGAAGGAAGGGGCAGAGATGTATGCCTTAAAATAACTTAGCCCAGTGCCAGAGTCTTTGTGTATGATCACTGGCAATGCTCATCTGCTGCACTCAAGAGGAGAATAATATCAAATCCTTGAGTCCTTGCACAAGCAAAACACTTTGAATTCAGCGGTGTTTCTGCTGGTGTGAGTACTAAGTGGAACTGTAGGGTTTGACTTACATTATTGTTGTCTAATTATGTTTTGTGTTTTACTGTTACTCTTTTACGCTAACAGTGTATGCCACCCAGAAGTGAACAAAAAAGTCTATTTCACAACTGACTTTCCTATAGTGTTTCTTATATTTAGAATATGTCACCAGTAAGAATTGACACTATACTGTGGTAAATGTTTAATTTTTAATGGCACCCAGTGTGTAACATACTTTATTCAGTGATCCCATCGCATTTTACAGATATTCACTTAGTCTTAAACCACATGCCTGCAAAATATAGTTAAGGGATACAGAGCAGCCACTTCACTGACCACTGAAATGCGCTTATCTCTGGGACAGAACTCAGCAGCTGTTTATAGGGAAAAAAGTAAGAAAGGATGCTGCATCCAACTGAAACTGCAAACAAAATTTAGACAGAATGTACCATAATGGAAGCAAATTGGAAATTAAGCAGGAAAATGTGGTTAATCTTAGAAAAAGTGCCATAGAATACTCCTACAAATGGTCAGTTTAATGTCTCATGCTCTATTTTAAGCATGTGCTTAAAGCCATCCCTATTCAATGAAGCACTTATGCATGTGTTTAAAAATCAACATCAAGCTTAAAGTTAAGCATATGCTTATGTGCTTTGCTGACTTGAGGCCTTTCCTTTTCTCCAGTCTAATTTCGAAAAGTGTCAATGGATAGACACTTTTTACAGACTAATAGCACTCACTATGAAGGAGCTGATAGTCAAACTACATTTACCTTTTCCTAGGTCCATCCCTTTGCTTTTCTCAGATTAACAAACAATTTGCATAATTAATGTTTCATTTCTTCATAGGTAAAAATAGTAATTGGATCTGCTTGGTATTCATGTCATCCATTCTTGTTCAAAACACAAATGCCATTGGCTAGGGTAATTTTAATAATGAAGACATTGTTAGCATTGTTTTGATAGTCATATTTCTGTCTTACAGGATGATGCTGATGTGGAATGGAAGTTTGCTAGGGCTAAACTCTGGTTTTCCTACTTTGAAGAGGGGAGAACTCTTCCTGTACCCTTCAACCTAGTGCCAACTCCAAAATCTTTGCTTTATCTCTTACTCAGAATAAAAAAATGGATCTCTAAAGGGTACCTATGTCATAAGAATGGTTTTCAGGAAGATGCAGAGATGAATAAGGTAACTTTCCAATGCACTATACCATATACAAATTTTAAGTGTTAATAATATTTTTACCCTTTCTCTGCTGTCGACTTGAGTAGGAGCAGTGGGTGCCTAGCATCTTTAAAAACAGACCACCTTGGGTCCAATCTTACAGCACTGAAATCAATGAGAGTTTTGCTACTGGCTTCAGGAGGAGCAGTATCAAGCTCTTCTTTAGATGCCTTAATATGGATCTGTTCTACTTCTAGGCACTAAGGGCTAGATCCACAAAGGAATTTAAGTGCCTAACTATTGATTTAGACACCTAAGTCCAACATTTAGGTCCTCAGCTGCAGCTTAACCCTGTAGGTGTCTAAAATCCCTAAGCACTACACATCCACTGATAAAGTCTCTTAAATGCATACATTTCTAGTAGTGGGCATGCACAAAGCCAACTAAATCTTGCTTGTTACAGTGTGCACACCTAAGCCCTAGTATTTGAAATACTTAAATAGTCATTGGGCCAGAGTGAGAGTGTGAGAATTCCTCTATAGCTTGGTGGTTAGGGGATTCACCTAGGAAGTGGGAGACTGAGGGTCCAGTCTCTGATCCAGTGACTGTTTATCTACTTCATACAAAGTTGAACAGCTTGATTGAGGGACCCTTATCATAGACTACCCCATAGCCTAGAGATCAGGGTACTCACCCGCGAGGTAGAAGACATGGGTTCAAGTTCCTTCTTCCCATGAGGCAGAGGAGAGATTTTAACCTGGTTCTCCCACATCCTGGATGAGTGTTCTGACCACTAAGGGATAAGAGTAGGCTCCTTCTCCGTTTTTTGTGAGAAAGGGCTGTGAATCCTGAGCAGACATAGGCACTTCTCCCTGACTCAGACTTAGGCACCCAAGTCCCTTTTGAATGGCAGAGTTTAGACCATACCCATCTCCTCAACATTTCTTACTGGCTAGCTTAGTCAGCTCCCGACTCAATGCTGGCTTCTGTGTGTCCCTTTTTCAGGCACCCTACTCTCCCCACGCATTGTATAGGGAGCCTGGCTGCCTGACTCTGGGCTGTAGATTCTGCTGGGTGGCAGGGCCTCTCAAATTATGCCTTGCTACACTGTGGTTCTCATTCTAGGATTATACCTCTTCCCCTATTGTTTTATGTGGCGTGTTTTTATCTGAAAAGTCTTCTGTTCTCTGAAGCATTTAGACAATAGATTTCAGATGATAGGACACTATAATGCAGCAGAGCTGGCCTGCTGCTTTATCTAATAGGATTACTCAGTGTTTATACTCAGTATGTTAATTCTTTACCTTGCCAGTATCTCAGTGTAAGCTAAACGCTCATTGCTTTATGGAAACAAATGATATAACACACTATGTTAGGCTGTATTGGAAGTGTGAAGACTGGTGTTATGACATTATTGCAACTCAAGGGGAATGTGGGGAGGGTGGCTAGAACAGCTTCCCAAACCAAATGACCAGAAAGCAGATTATCAGTACTGCCTAATGAGTAGGAAAGTGAGTTAACTGTGACATTTTAAAGGAAAAATCACAAGGTAGTCATCGTGGCAGAAGCAAATGTTATAGAAGTTTGTTTTTTTAAAGTTTACCATTGTTACACCCACCAATGGAATTGGCAGTCTTGTGACAGGGTTAATAACTTTTGTAGGCTTGACCAAGTTCACAGTGACTGGGACTAGGAAATAAGGTTTGTGTGTCAGCATGTTATTAGATAAATGACAAGCAATTTTCCTGGAACAAATTTCAACCAGTTTGCCCTGCTGTGAGCAGACAGTAGAGGACAGCACTTCAATAGCAAAAAGAAGAGCCCATCAGAGGTGTGGGGGCAGAAAGAGCTGTTCCACCTGGGGAAAAGCTTTGCTTTTGTCTCTGCTCTGTGATTTCGCTTGACCCCCTTTCATATATCATTATGCATTGTATCTCTTCTCCTACCTGTGTAATCTCTCCTCCTCCCTCCATGTGCATTCTATTCCCCTGATTTTTTGTCTCCTTTCTCCTCGACCATCCTATTAAAAGATAAGATTTTCCATTAAACAGTAATGAGGAACAACTGGTCATAATCCTAGGACAAAAGGAAAGGAACTGCAGGAGCGGCATTGGGCTATGTTGTGACCTGCTTCTCAACAAATACACAATAGGTTCAAAAATGATCATAGATCGTGTCATAAATATAAAAGGAAGGGTAAACACCTTTAAAATCCCTCCTGGCCAGAGGAAAAACGCTTTCCCCTGTAAAGGGTTAAGAAGCTAGGATAACCTCGCTGGCACCTGACCAAAATGACCAATGAGGAGACAAGATACTTTCAAAGCTGGCGGGGGTGGTGGGGGGAGAAACAAAGGTTCTCGCTGTCTGTGTGATGCTTTTGCTGAGAACAGAAAAGGAATGGAGTCTTAAAACGTAATAAGTAATCTAGCTAGATATGCACTAGATTCTGTTTTGTTTAAATGGCTGATAAAATAAGCTGTGCTGAATGGAATGTATATTCCTGTTTTTGTGTCTTTTTGTAACTTAAGGTTGTGCCTAGAGGGATTCTCTTATGTTTTGAATCTGATTGCCCTGTAAGGTATTTACCATCCTGATTTTACAGAGGTGATTCTTTTACTGTTTCTTCAATTAAAATTCTTTTAAGAACCTAGGGGGAGGGATAGCTCAGTGGTTTGAGCATTGGCCTGTTAAACCCAGGGTTGTGAGTTCAATCCTTGAGGGGGCCATTTAGGGATCTGGGCCAAAAATTGGGGATTGGTCCTGCTTTGAGCAGGGGGTTGGACTAGATGACCTCCTGAGGTCCCTTCCAACTCTGATATTCTATGATTCTAATTGCCTTTTCATTGTTCTTAAGATCCAAGGGTTTGGGTCTGTGTTCACCTACGGAAATTGGTGAGGATTTTTATCAAGTCTTCTCCAGGAAAGGGGGTGTAGGGTTTGGGGAGTATTTTGGGGGGAAAGACGTTTCCAAGCGGGCTCTTTCCCTGTTATATATTTGTTGGACGCTTGGTGGTGGCAGCAATAAAGTCCAAGGGCAAAAGGTAAAATAGTTTGTACCTTGGGGAAGTTTTAACCTAAGCTGGTAAAAATAAGCTTAGGGGGTTTTCATGCAAGTCCCCACATCTGTACCCTAGAGTTCAGAGTGGGGAAGGAACCTTGACAGATCCCATAAGCAATATTGCCACTGAAATCAACTTGTCACAGTTTGCCTCTTAACTGATTTTAGAGGCATTCTGTGCATCTCTGGTAACTATCATTACTCAGATTTCATGTCATGTTACTTGTTGAAATTAAACTAAAAGCATATATAATACCCACGATAAGATGCTGAATTTTGCTTATGCATGGTTTCTAATGACCTCAGCATTTGCAAACCTCTTGTCAAGTTGCTAGATGCAAACTGATTTTACAGCTTCCTTCAGTGAGAAGGGTGTCACTGAAATGCACTGACTTGCAGGAGGTATATGTGCTACTCAAAATGGGCTGATGGCAAGAAACAAAAAAAAACAAAAGATTTTTGTTTTCAACTTCAGGTACAATTTTCAAGAGCATGTAAGGGACCTGGAAGCACCAATCCCAATTACTTTCAATGACTTTTAAGTCACTTCTTCCATATCTCATCCTTGCTCCCTATCTGTATTGGCCAAGGAAACTGAGTTTGGACCTTAAACTAGAACCATGATCAAACAGGTGTTTCTGGAAAGATACTATCATCATATCCTTAGACATTGTGGACAGGGCCCTAGAAACCCAGTCCTGTTTGCGTAGCTTAAAATAGCATCTTTGACAGACAGCCATGTGGAATGTAACCCGTGTTTGGAAGGTTTTTTCCAGCTTTGACCTAGCTGTTAAATTTAAAATATTAATAATGTTTTCCACTAGCTGAAGAGTGATTCTAGAATATCAAATGCTAAATAAGTGTACTTTCTCTCCTGTTAAGACAGCTATAAACATTTGATTCTCAATAAAAAAAAAATAAATAAAACCTCTTCCACTGAAAAGCCATAAACCTCTGAGCTCATATCCCCTGGCTATTTAGGGTTTCCACCACAGAGTCTGAAACTCCTAGCCAATCACAGTTTTGCTTTTGGAGATACCTGTGGTCTGGAGTTGGCCCTGTCTGCATCCATCACATGGCACCCCTCCATACTTCTTAAAAAACCAACCTTTGTTTCCAAAGGCATTGTTTAGAACGACCACTACTGGTATATTATTTATCACTTTCCCTTTGTAGCCTTTATAATACATCATCCCCTCCCCCATCTAGACCAGGTGTGGATCACAGAATCATAGAATATTCCGGGTTGGAAGGGACCTCAGGAGGCCATCTAGTCCAACCCCCTGCTCAAATCAGGACCTAATCCCCAACTAAATAATCCCAGCCAGGGATTTGTCAAGCCTGACCGTAAATATGGTATGATAATGATTCATTATCGTTGTTTTCATTTCATCCTCAGAATGGCATCCACAGTCTTCATGTCAATAAGCTTTGTAATTTGGAATAAGACCATGGGAAGGGTCCTGATCTTGCAAACTGTTAACCAGTTGAGCTGTCCATACTCACAGGAGTAGTTTCAGTGGGCTGACTGAACTGTGTAAGGGTGTGCAGGATCAGACACAAAACTCCATATGTTTTCTGCAAATAGATCCTTTCTGCTCTTGCTACAGAAGGAGTAGCAGCACTATGGCAGTAAAAAGGAAGGCCACATAGAGAGAATGTGGAAATTCTGTAGTGCCAACCCTCCTTATCTTGCATAAGATGGAGACAAAGCCAGACCTTTGGTGTTTATAGGGGAAGTCACAAAGTAGCACACCACAAACAAGTTTTTTGAGACCCACCTAACATTTCAAAATAAAGGCATGACACATGTTCTCTTCCAGCTTCCTTTCCGCTGAGTCAGTGACTCAGGAAATGGTGCCCCTAAAGGCTGTAATCCAGGGCCACAGTTCAATGCAATACATTCCCCACATTTCCCCTAATTTTTGGTGGCACTTGACTGGAGCAGCGTGACCCTTGCATTTCCTGGAGAGAGAAGAAGATCACCTTCTCCTCCGAATACTGCCAAAGGGTCTCCCTGTGTGCAGACTGCCTCAACCTTTTGGTCCAGGGCTCCTGTGGCTTTCTTCCCTTTATGTCGACCTTTCAGGCTGGATCTGGGGTGACATTTTACAAGTGAGCTGTAGCTCACGAAAGCTTATGCTCAAATAAATTGGTTAGTCTCTAAGGTGCCACAAGTACTCCTTTTCTTTTTGCAAAAACAGACTAACACGGCTGTTACTCTGAAACCTGTCATTTTACACATGAAGAACCAAAAAATAGAGAGAAGTAGATTTTTTTAAAAAATTGCATCCATCCCTTTTAATTTTAGAATCAAATTTCTTTATGAAGCATAAAGTGTAGCTCCTCCACAAACTGGGTTTGAAGGCCATGAAATCTGTTCATTTTTCCGGACCAAGAGAATGATGACAGCATGTGTCCTGAGTGAGCTGTCATCTTTGAATATGGCCTTTCAGAAAAGAAATAAGGAATAACTAATAAATGTATACTTAATAGAAAATAAATTAAAATGTTGTATCATATTAGCATGTTTTTGCTGACTCTAACAATGCAAAATATCATTTTGTAATTTTTTTATTCTACTATTATAGATTCTACTATTATATACAATGCTGTATAATGAAAAGTGCCCTCTGATTCTGATGTCCAAACTGAGCAACTGGTCATGCTTTTGAGATGTGCTGCAATTCCAAACTCCAGTTGAAGTGCATAGGAATTGCTGATGCTCAGCACCTCTGAAAATCAGGTTCAAGTTGTCCCAAGTTGGACGACAAGACACTGGCACTCAAAGTCAGCAGGCTCTTTGGAAAATGTGACTATATGACACTAATGAAGTGCAATACAACACTACTACCACAATAGGCAAGGTTTACTTAAAAAAAGTCTTAACTGATTTTTAAATGATACAAAACAATGATATATAACAATATGGACACGCAGCACTAAGGGTACGTCTATACAGCAAAGAAAAACCCACGGTTGGCCCATGCCAGCTGACTTGAACTTGCCGTGCTCTTTCATTGCTATGTAGACTTCCGGGCTCAGGCTGGAGCCCGGGTTCTAGGACCCAGCAAGGTAGGAGGGTCCCAGAGCTCAGGCTCCAGCCTGTCCCTGAAGTCCACACAGCAATGAAACAGCCCCTGAGTCGGCTAACATGGGACTGCAGCAGGTTTTTCTTTCTTATGTAGGCTAAACTATGATACTAAACTGCTCAAGATAGTTAAGACCAAAGCAGACTGTGAAGAACTTCAAAAAGATCTCACAAAACTAAGTGATTGGGCAATAAAATGGCAAATGAAATTTTATGTGGATAAATGGACATTGGAAGAAATAACCCCAACTATACATACAATATGATAGGGGCTAATTTAGCTACAACTAATCAGGAGAAAGATCTTTGAGTCATCATGGATAGTTCTCTGAAGATGTCCATGCAGTGTGCAGCGGCAGTCAAAAAAGCAAACAGGATGTTAGGAATCATTAAAAAAGGGATAGAGAATAAGACAGAGAATATCTTATTGCCCTTTTATAAATCCATGGTACGCCCACATCTTGAATATTGTATACAGATGTGGTCCCCTCATCTCAAAAAAGATATACTGGCATTAGAAAAGGTTCAGAAAAGAGCAACTAAAATGATTAGGGGTTTGGAACGGGTCCCATATGAGGAGAGATTAAAGAGGCTAGGACTTTTCAACTTGGAAAAGAGGAGACTAAGGGGGATATGATAGAGGTCTATAAAATCATGAGTGGTGTGGAGAAAGTGAATAAGGAAAAGTTATTTACTTGTTCCCATAATGTAAGAACTAGGGGCCACCAAATGAAATTAATGGATACCAGGTTTAAAACAAACAAAATGAAGTTGTTCTTCACTCAGTGCACAGTCAACCTGTGGAACTCCTTGCCTGAGGAGGTTGTGAAGGCTAGGACTACAACAGGATTTAAAAGAGAACTGGATAAATTCATGGAGGTTAAGTCCATTAATGGTTATTAGCCAGGATGGGTAAGGAATGGTGTCCCTAGCCTCTGTTTGTCAGAGGCTGGAGATGGATGGCAGAAGAGAGATCACTTGATTGTTACCTGTTAGTTTCACTCCCTCTGGCGCACCTGGCATTGGCCACTGTCGGTAGACGGGATCCTGGGTGGACCTTTGGTCTGACCCAGTATGGCCATTCTTATGTTCTTACGTTATACCCTAAGTAAACAAAGTTCTGGACCACTCCACCTCTTCTTTTACGCAACACTTCCATAGCGATCACCTGTCACTTATGCAGCTGTTTATCATTAGATAAGAGAGACACTGTATGGCTTACAATGCCACATAAATGTGTATGGCTAATAGTTGTAGGCCCTGATTCAGCAAAACACTTAAGCATATTTTTAAAGTTAAGGACATCTCTAAATTCTTTTGCTGAACTGAGGTGTAGTCATTTTGTCAGGCGTGATAGGAATCCTTTGTACTTTTTCTAAATACTTATGTGCTGGCTGTGATTATACAGTCAATAAATCTTAGTGATTAGGTTTGTCATTTCTCTAGCAAACTTAATTTACTCTCTGAGTAATTTTCAGGAGAGAAAATTCTGCAGCCACGAAGCTCAAAAAGAGAGCTTCCAAATCTGTTATGAGAGTGAAATGCAGTTTGTGACAGGGTCAGGCCGGATGGCTACAGGAGAGTAATAGAAGGCAGATATATTAGCCCCAGGTTAAGTATGTCCCTTTTCCCTGGGTAAGGTAACCGGGAGGGTTCCAGAACAATCAGGAACCTTCTGGAGACAATTAAGACAGACAGGCTGATTAGAACACCTGCAGCCAATCAAGAAGCTGCTAGAATCAATTAAGGCAGGCTAATCAGGGCACCTGGGTTTAAAAAGGAGCTCACTTCAGTTTGTGGTGCAGGTGTAAGGAGCTGGGAGCAAGATGCACTAGGAGCTGACAGTGAGAACACATATTGTTGGAGGACTGAGGAGTACAAGCATTATCAGACACCAGGAGGAAGGTCCTATGGTGAGGATAAAGAAGGTGTTGGGAGGAGGCCATGGGGAAGTAGCCCAGAGAGTTGTAGCTGTTCCAGGAGGCACTCTAGACAGCTGCATTCCACAGGGCCCTGGGCTGGAACCCAGAGTAGAGGGCGGGCCTGGGTTCCCCCCAAACCTCCCAACTCCTGATCAGACACAGGAGGAGTTGACCTGGACTGTGGGTTCACAAAAACGGCCAGACTGAGGGCTGCCATGAAGCTCCAAGGCGAGCGAATCTGCCAATAAGCGCAAAACCCACCAAGGTAGAGGAAGAACTTTGTCACAAGTTGTAATCCTGGCGTTCTCTGCCACCAAGTGGTCTTACACAGTTATGCAATAAATTATATATCCCATCTCTATTACTGTTACAGGTTGATTTAACAAAGTTACACACTTTTATATATCACTTGATTTACCTGCCTAAATTAAATACATTTCATGTTTTCAGTGTTCTTTGGGCTCAGTTAAAAAGTCTGTCACATATTGTATCAATTTTTACATCTGTTGACAAAGGGGAAGATGTAGTAAAGTGTTAATAATAAGATAAAGGTAGTGAAGTATACCATTCATTTCTACTCTTCTTAATCAGGTGTTATGAACATTGTACAGGACATAGGCACCAACGCTGTGGGTGATCTGGGGCTGAAGCACCTACTTAAAAAAACTAGGGGGTGCTCAGCACCTGCAGAGCCAGATTAATCTTTTGTGGGTCCTGGCATGCGGACCCTGGCCCCGCCCCCTGCTCCACCCATACAGCACCCCGAGGCCCCACCCCTGCTCTGCCCCCAAGGCCATGCCCCCACTCATCCTCTTCCCCCCGAGGCCATGCCCGCTGCTTGCCTGGGGTGGAGGGGGCAGAGAGAAGCACGCACCAGCAAAAACAAAACTCAGTACCTGTGGCACAGGAGTCTACAATGAAGTCCTTATGGCAAAAAATGGCAACCCATGCACAGTGGAGCCATTAAAATGCAATGATTGTCAAACAAAATGATTTTGTTCCAACAAGTACCTAAGCTTGCTTATGCTGAAGTCAGTCTCCAATCCCTTTTTGACTTCAGTGGGAACAGAATTGTACTTCTATCTTGTTCATGTTTCAAAATTGGGTACAGGAAGCAATTTTCAGAAACAGGTTCTAATACAGCTTCAGAGATACTGCGTAGTTGAATATGACTTCATTTTCTAATTTAGAATTGTCTTTAAAAGCCCTTCAAGTATTACCATAATAATACATTATGACCGTTTAAAATTATAAACAATGACAAGAGATACCAACAAAAAACAATCAATATCTTGTAGCTCAAAAAAATTTTATTTAATTTCCCAACTAAATAGACCTTCAAGGGCTATTACAAAGAGATGCAGATACATAATATGAATCATATAAAACCTGTGAGTAGAAAGAAGTAGACCCAATTTCCCTGCTCTGGTCTACTTATTTGCTTCTTTCTTCATTGTCATGAGTAGAACTGGGTAGGAAAATTTTCTTTCCCATCCTGTGACTTTTCAAGATTTTGAAAAATTTTCCCATTACATATTGGGACAAACCTGAGGCCTTTCAAATTATTTGCAAAACATGAGGGAAGGGAGTGCACTCAATTTAGAATTGAGTTATGCCGTTGGTTATGCCACTCAGCAGGGACCTAGATACCAGTCCCTGCTCCAATGAATATTTAATTATTTATACAAAGTGGAACAGCTCCACCACCATAGGTTGAGAAAGAGAGAACCCTACCTGAGGATAGCCAATGGCCTGGTAGTTAGGGCAGTCATGTACAACATAGGAAGGCCCTAGTTCAAGTTACTACACTATCTGATTTTTCTCAGTGATTTTGAATAGAAATTCCATCCTGAACCGAAGTAACCTTCCCAATGAAAGTTTGATCAAAACCAATACGTACCCAGGAGCAGTTTTGGTTCTGCTGAAAAGTCATTTAATGAATAACTTTCCAATCAGCCAAAATTATGAGTTGTTGAGAATAGAATTTCACTTGTCACCAACATTAGTACAAGGAAGAGTGGTATTGAACTATGACATTCACCATGATGGGTACTTCACAGTCATAAAAACTAAGAACAAAAAACAGTTTTTTCATCATCCTGTTCAGCCAGCCAGCTCATTTTCAAGGGCTTTGTCTAGGCCAGGATCTTACCACTTCACTGGAAAAATTATTGCATAAACTAAATGAGATTACCATTTGAACTTTTCCCTCGTGTTCACCCTAAACTTCTAGCGCAGTGTTATCCAATTATGTCTACTATTTCTTCTTTAAATGATAATAACTTTGAATTTATAACAATGCTTCCTTCTTTTAGGCCTCCAACAGATATTCGTGTTATATCACCCAATAGTCATATTTTAACAAGATCATGAAATGGCTTACACAAAAAATGTTGCTGGTATAATGCACCTATTTAAAAGAAACTATCTACACACAAGTAAAGTTAGACTAAGAAATATTTTGATGCATAAAGACATACAGGAAAATCTGCTTTATTTACTCCAGGGTAAATCCAGAGTAACTCCATTATTTTAGTTGCATTATTTTGGATTTACAGTGGACGTGAAAGTAAAGTTTGTTTTTGATTTTTAGAAAACAAGCCACATTAGAAAATCTCAGACAAAAGGCTAACTTCCAGTTAGGAAGTTCTGAAGGGAGTGGGGAAAATTGAGCATTTTAAGTGTTGTCCTCATTACAGATTAAGGGCTTGGTTCTGATCTCACTTGCATAAGTTTTATACCTATATAATGCTGACTTCTCAGGTTTTACTCCTGATTTACAGTCTTATAAGTAAAATCAGAATCTAGCCCTAATAAAGCCCTCTGCTCAGACTTCATAGTCTAAGGGACCAATCTTATTTAATCTTTTTATTACTGACCTCGGCACAAAAAGTGGGAGTGTGCTAATAAAGTTTGCGGATGATACAAAGCTGGGAGGTATTGCCAATTTAGAGAAGGACAGGGATATCCTACAGGAGGATCTGGATGACCTTGTAAACTGGAGTAATAGTAATAGCATGAAATTTAATAGTGAGACGTGTAAGGTCATGCATTTAGGGATTAATAACAAGAATTTTAGTTATAAACTGGGGACGCATCAATTCGAAGTAACGGAGGAGGAGAAGGACCTTGGAGTATTGGTTGATCATAGGATGACTATGAGCCGCCAATGTGATATGGCCGTGAAAAAAGCTAATGCGGTCTTGGGATGCATCAGGAGAGGTATTTCCAGTAGGGATAAGGAGGTTTAAGTACCGTTATACAAGGCACTGGTGAGACCTCACCAGGAATACTGTGTGCAGTTCTGGTCTCCCATGTTTAAGAAGGATGAATTCAAACTGGAACAGGTACAGAGAAGGGCTACTAGGATGATCCGAGGAATGGAAAACTTGTCTTATGAAAGGAGACTCAAGGAGCTTGGCTTGTTTAGCCTAACTAAAAGAAGGTTGAGGGGAGATATGATTGCTCTCTATAAATATATCAGAGGGATAAATACCGTAGAGGGAGAGGAATTATTTAAGCTCAGTACCAATGTGGACACAAGAACAAATGGATATAAACTGGCCACCAGGAAATTTAGACTAGAAATTAGACGAAGGTTTCTAACCATCAGAGGAGTGAAGTTTTGGAACAGCCTTCCAGGGGAAGCAGTAGGGACAAAAGATCTATCTGGCTTTAAGATTAAACTCAATAAGTTTATGGAGGAGATGGTATGATGGGATAACATGGTTTTGGTAATTAAATATTCATGGTAAATAGGCCCAATGGCCTGTGATGGGATATTAGATGGGGTGGGATCTGAGTTACCCAGGAAATAATTTTCTGTATTATCTGGCTGATGAATCTTGCCCATATGCTCAGAGTTTAGCTGATCGCCGTATTTGGGGTCGGGAAGGAATTTTCCTCCAAGGCACATTGGAAGAGGCCTTGGAGGTTTTTCGCCTTCCTCTGTAGCATGGGGCATGGGTCACTTGCTGGAGGATTCTCTGCTCCTTGAAGTCTTTAAAGCACGATTTGAGGACTTCAGTAGCTCAGACATAGGTGAGAGGTTTTTTGCAGGAGTGATGGGTGAAATTCTGTGGCCTGCGTTGTGCAGGAGGTCAGACTAGATGATCATAATGATCCCTTCTGACCTAAATATCTATGAATCTATGAATCTAATATCAGACACAAGCTGAAAACTTACTACACACTAGTCCTTAGTTCTTCTTGCAATTCAGGCATAGCTTATTTCCTGTTATATCCCAATGTACTTTCTATCAGGTTTCAAGGCTTTCCAATTCATTTATAGCTAAGCATTCAACTGATTAAAGCACAAGAATGCCTGGTACCAAAATGCCCACTAAAAATACAACATGTACCCACAGTTTAATACACAATAGCATCTGAGATATTGTGGCTGTGTCCCTATATTTTGAAGAGGAAATATTTTTTGTATGTCAGATACAACTGTAAAAGATTTTGACTTTGTAATGCCGACCTCTTTAGGTCCTCATCCAGGTCAATCATCGTTTATATTTCAGATTCCTTATTTCTTGCATTACTGTTCAGAGAGCTGGTTGATTTGTCTCAATCAATAGTAATACATGAATTGTTTTCTTCTGACAGTTCCTAAATCATCCTTATTACAATCTAATCATTCAGCTACACTATTGAATTCATCTTTTCATAACAATATTGTGTTTTGGTCTTTCTCAAAGACATTAACCAATAATGCATCCTAAATAACTGCAGCCCTGGATTATCTGCCAGTAATTTGTTCTCCAGTTTTGAATAATGTCCATTCATTCCAGTGTTTAACAAAAATGCTGTTCAGAAATATACTGTGAAATCAGAACCTCCATGGGCTTCTGACTTGCATTGCTTAATCATCTTACACTAAGACATTAATGAAACTGAGGGGAGCAACAAGCCAAGGGAACCAAATTCTTCACTGTCTTACACCTTTACACTTTACATCCTCACTGTAACCTTTACACCTGTACAAAGTGGCTGCAAAACACAAACTAATGGTATATGAGGCCTGACATCAGTGGAGTTACACAAATATAAAACTGCAGTATTTAAGAGGAGAATCAGGCTCTTGAACTCCATTACATACCTAACCTGCATGAGGGTGTAAAGTTTCCCAGAACTTAAGAGAATCTATTCCATTCTGCAATTCTCTTTGGTGTTCCTTTTTGTTGAGGTTGGGTGTCTTTTTGGGGCTTTGCTAGTTTGGTTTGTTACCTACTCTTTGGTACCTTGGTTCAGGAAAGCACTTTGACCACATCCACTAAGGGACTTCGGTGCCTAAATTCCAGGTTAAGGTGTTACTATGGTCCACCAAACCCCTGCTTATCTGCTGTCTAGCCCTATAGGCAGCTAAACTCACCTGGTGCCTAAATTTCTGATGTAAAAGTCTATCTCACACCTAAGCCCAAATATGATCCTCAAACCAGGTAGACATAGGTGTTGCCCTGCCTATCTTGCCTGCGGGTCCCAATCTGGCAGATGTGCACTGAGAATGCTTAACTCCATACAAAACAGCCAGGCTCCTTTATAACCTTTAGCCCAGTGGTTAGTGTACTCTCCTGGGATGAGGAAGACCCTAGTTCAATTTCCCTCCTCCCGCATCTGATGAGGAGACAGGATTTGAACAGGGTTTGCTTACCTCCCAGTTGAGTGCCCTCATCACTGGACTACAGAGTCATTCTCACTCTTTTATGGACTGAATTAATTTTAATTATTTTAATACAAAGTGCCTGAAAATGGGATCCACAAAAGCCAGCACACCTGGTAGCTCCCTGTCTAAACTAGCCAATAGCAGATGCTGATGCAATGGGTGTGTCCTTCAAGAAGAGAGATTGAGAGAGCCCCTCATCAAAATATCCCAGAGTCCAGTGGTTAAGACATAGTGGGGACTTAAACCGGGATCTCCCACATACTGGGTGAGTACCCTAACCACTGGATTAAAGGTTATAAGGGAGGTCCTCCTCCTCCTCTCCCACCCTCCCCAGGAATTTTGTGTACGGTTAGCCAGGTGTGTAAGGAGAGAGACTCCAAGTTGTGGTTCCCAAGCAGAGATAGGCATCTAACTCCGTTAGAAGGCTGGGGTTTAGGACACACACATTGCATCAGCATCTGCTATTGACTAGCTTAGACAGGGAGCTGTCAGGTGCGCTGGCTTTTGTGGATCCCATTCTCAGGCACATCTCTCCCCCCCATGCATTGTATAGGGAGCCTGGGCTCCGAACTCAGCCGTTGTGGATTCCAGTTTTCAAGGTGCCTAAAAGTTTAGCATTATGATGCTGAGGGTCACAAGGTTTGGCCAATGTACATGGCAGAGGGGCATTGCTGGCACATCATGGCATATATCACATTATTGCTGGCCATCAAGTGCCAGCAATGCCCCTCTGCCATGTACATTGGCCAAACCAGACAGTCTCTTTGTAAAAGAATAAATGGACACAAATCAGACATCAGGAGTGGTAACATACAAAGGCCAGTAGGAGGACACTTCAATCTCCCTGGACATTCAATAACAGATTTAAAAGTAGCCATTCTGCAATAAAAAAACTTCAAAAACAGACTTCAAAGAGAAACTGCAGAGCTACAATTCATTCTCAAACTTAACACCATTAATTTGGGCTTGAATAGGGACTGGGAGTGGATGGCTCACTACAAAAGCAATTATCCCTCTCTTGGTATTGACACCTCCTCATCAATTATTAGGAGTAGACCACATCCACCTGGCTGAATTGGCCAGCTTGTCAGCACTGGTTCTCCACTTGTGAGGTAACTCCCTTCTCTTCATTTGCCAGTATATTTATGCCTGTATCTGTAATTTTCACTCCATACATCTGAAGAAGAGGGGTTTTATACCCACAAAAGCTTATACCAAAATACATCTGTTAGTCTTTAAGGTGCTACCAGATTCCTCGTTGTTTTTACATTCAGTTGAAGCATATACTTAAGTGCTTTTCTAAATAGAGTAATTTTCCTGAAGTGGGGACTGGAAGAGTTAAAGTGAACTAGTGTGGTGAAATGCTGTCTCCATTGAATGTAACAGGAGTGTTGTCATTGACATCAATAGAGCCAGGATTTCACTCCTGAAATTTAACCCTTACCCCTACCATTACATCTAAAAGTTAATGTTCTGCTGCAGAATTCTTGTACAAAAAAAAGTATAACTAAATAACCCTTACATTTATTGCTGATACTGATCAAATGTTGTTTTTCTTTCAGCTTGGGCAAAGTAAGCAATCAAGTATAAGAAGCACAGATGATCTCCATTTAAATAGCTTAAGTAATCCTCCACGACAATACCAGGTAAAAGGCAATTTAACACAACTTGCATTGAAAAAGGATTAAGACTCGTCAGATTAAAGATTTAAAGACAAATTCTGATATTAGTAATAGTGTGAATCCGAAGTAAATCTACTGGATGTAAATCTAGAATAATTGTATTGGCTGTATGATTATGGCAGAATGCTTCCTAAATGCTACATTTCTGAGTGGAATACTGTAAAAGGCCAACATGAAGAACAATTTTAGTCAAAGGGAAAGACTCAGTTACACAGTGCACATCAGGAGCAACTCTTCTTTTTGGAAAAAAATCCAGGTCAAAAGCTAATGCAAATTTCTGTATTATATTTCCTCTTTCTTATCCCTCAAGAATTACAAATCACTGTAAGCTTGGTTCCTGCAGTTCCATATTATTATGGTACATTCTATGTATTCTTTGCTATGCATGGGGCCCCAGTCTGCCTTTGAGAGTGCACAGCGGGGAGGAAGCATGTAAGGAGTGTTAGCCAGAAGCTCCAGAAATCACTGCAGCTCCTGCACTTGGAGAAGCATAGAGACAGCTCCCTTCAGATAGTGCCACAAAGGGATGAGAAAGGGACAAGTAGAACTGGCTGGCCATGTGAGCAGAGGTCTGTCTACACTGCACACTTCTTGTGGCAACATTTAGGGTACATACCTGCACCCCCCTCCCCCAACACAGGTATAAATAGCAGTGTACTTGGTGAGGCCTGCCTTAGGTGAGTAAAGACATTTCTGAAAGATGTGGGTATATATGCAAGTATGCTCTCTACTCACGCAAGCTGTGCCTCCCTGTCTACACTGCTATTTTAGAAGTGTAGTGTCCCGCTGCTTCCTGCTGAGGGAGTCTTTTCCTGTACAGGGGAAAGGCTCCAGCAATGGGGAAAGGGTATGGCAGTGGGGAGGCAGCAGGGAAAGGATTGGGCACGTCCCTGCTATGGTACCTTTCCATGAGGTGTGGAAAGGCTCCAGTAGTGGGGAAAGGCTCAGCCTTTCTCAGCTGCCTTCCCCCTGCCAGAGCCTTTCACTGACATGTGTAGCTCTACATAGCTACACACCAGTCCACTCAGAGTGGACGCAGCTTGCTTTTCACTGTAGCATGTAGCTACACGTTCCACTACACGATGACGCCAGTGGTGTGTGGCGTAGACATAGCCGAGGCATAGCTGCATCCCACAAAAGGGTATAGTAGTAAGTATGGAGATCGACTACTCAGGATCTCTTTCATCTCTGAGACAGGAAGCCTGCTGCTGCTCCCCTTGGAGCAGTGTGGCATCACCCCTGACTGTAGGTTGTATCTAATGATACAATCAAGCCCAGAATGCCTTGGCTTTTGGCATGGCCAATCAAGTTATGATGGGCTGATAGCTATTATGATTAAGACGTTACTTCAAAAGCATTAGGCTGGGTGGCTTTATATTTGGAATTTTTTTGGATTATTAAAATATACCATAGTGTCATCCATATTGCAAATGTGATTATGTAATGATGCCGCTGAGCCAATCATCTGTGGGGATTGAATCTGGGCTTCTGGATTTAAAACATGAGCCCCTACTTCCTGAGCTAAACACCAGGTGTGTTTAGAATTGAAGCAACAGCAGACTCATAAACCAGTATACACGGTCTAGCTACTAGAGGAAGACAAAAGTCATTGTGGATTAGCATGGGACACAGTTACAGCACATTAAATGTTA
Source organism: Lepidochelys olivacea (assembly GCF_965140295.1). Taxonomy (NCBI): domain Eukaryota; kingdom Metazoa; phylum Chordata; order Testudines; family Cheloniidae; genus Lepidochelys; species Lepidochelys olivacea. Next base: position 33,657,186 of record NC_140411.1, on the reverse strand, counting down.
GAACCAAGTGCTTCAGGGAATTTTCTCAGTCTTGAGTTTGGAAGCATATATAATTTAGTGTAATGTAAAATTATATGGAAACAATATATTTATTGCAAAGTTATTTAGTAATTAGCACTGATTAAAGGTCAGATCCTCAGCTGGTGTAAATCAGCCCCATAGAGTCTGTTTTTTCTGCATCATTTTTTAATTGCAAATAAAATTTAATAATTAGTAAGATGTGTCCACTTTTGTCATCTTGCATATATACATATACTGGAAAGTTAATTTTCAGATCAATAGTCTAGATGAAAGCAGAGACTGTCATGTTACTTTTATGCATGAGAGGCCTTTAATCCTGGTAAATGCCATGGACTGGAGGAGTTAAATGCAACGCTAGATATACAACAACAAAATGTTGACTGAGCACATGCCTTGAAATTTCAGAATCAATGCAAGCAAGTTCAGCTTTGAAAATTCTAACTCTTTTCTCTTTCCTCGCCCTAGAAGATAATGAAGCGTCTCATTAAAAGATACGTACTGAAAGCTCAGATAAACAAGGAGAATGATGAAGTCAATGAAGGTGAGTGTAGCATATTGATCACAGTTTCAAAGTTAATCATGGAATCAAAAGAAGCAACTCAAAAAAGACTATATTAACTTGTTGGAAGAACATTTCCCAAACTTTTTGGGACAATCACATTTCAAAGTTCTTGGATACATGGCAAAACAAAAATATATCAGAACCAATAGTAAATTATTACCTAATAAAAAGTATAATGTTAATGTGAGAGACTGATGTTAAGAAAAAGACATGTTTCTTGGATCTCTGCTTCCCACACCAGAGATTGGCTTCCTGGCTATAACATAAACAAGGTAATAGGTGGGGTAATATCTTTTATTGGACCAACTTCTGTTCGTAAAAGAGACAAACTTGTGACCTTCTCAGAGCTCTTCCTCATGTCTAGAGAAGGTAACCAGAATCTGTAAGCTTACTACAAGGTGGGACAGATTAAGTATAAGGGGTTCACATATGTTGTAGGAGACTACTTAAAATGAAGTGGGCAATTAAAGGTTAGAAGGCAGGAGGATGAGTTACAAATTGTTGTAATGAGCCATAAAACTAGTGTCTCTGTTACATCCATGGATTTTGGTGTCCAGCAGAGATATGAATTTAAGTTTCTAGGCTTGTCTTTTGAAGGTGTTGTTTAAGTTTCCTTTGAGATGAGGACTGAGAAGTCAGCTATTGAGTGATTGTTTTGTGAACAGTGTTCAACCATGGGTGACAGGGTATTTTTGTCTTTTATCATTTTTTTCTGTGTTAGTTCATTTGAGAGCATAGTGATTGCCTTGTTTTACTCACATAGTTGTTTTGGGGGCATTTGGTGTACTGAATGAGCTAAATTATGCGTTGGGATGGGCATGTGTAGGGCCCATGGATCTTGAAAGTTGTGTTGTGGGCATTATTGATCATCATAGCAGTGGTTATATGTCCACAGGTTTTGTATCTGTTGTTCTAGCAGGATCTGGTGCCATTTTGAGTTGTATGTCCTGGTATGTGGGGAGTTTGCTTCTGATGATGACCTTGGCAAAGTTGGGGGATTGTTTGAAGGCCAGAAGAGAGGGTTCATGAAAGATTTCTTTCAAGGCTGGGTCCCAGTAAAGTATGGGTTGTAATTATTTTATGATACCCCATTTGTGTCTAGTGTGGGGTTACAAGTCGGGGTGACAACTTGGGGTGTCTAGTCAGTGTTTTGGGGGACAGTTGTATTAAAGCAGGTTGTTCCGGGTTATTTGGGTGGCCAGTTCCACGATGCAATCTGCTTCTCTGGTGGAGTGTCCTTATTTAGTGAAGGTAGTTTTAAATGTGTTTAGGTGTTAACCAAACTTTCTCTTCTGAGGAAATTCTGTGGTATCTAAATGCCTGACTGTAGATAACAGATTTTTTGGTGTGTCTGTAGTGATTGCTGGATCTTGGGGTAAGTGTGTTGCGCTATGGGTTTTTGTACGTAGTCATTTGTAGGGTTCCATTGTGGAAGCTGATTGTGATGTCTAGGATGTTAATTGTGGCATGGGAATGTTCAAGAGTGTTCGATGGATGGATGGTGAAGTTGTGGTGGAAATCTATAAGGTAGTTTAGGTCACCTGTCCAGAAGATGAAAATATTATCAATATATCTCAGGTATATCATTGGTTTTGTGGTGCATTTTTCCAGAAGTTCTTCCTCAGGGTGGTCCACAAAGAGGCTGGCGTATTGGGGTGTCATCCTAGTGCCTAGCCCAGTTTTAAAAAGTATTTGTTGTTAAATGTAAAGCTGTCATGGGTGATGATGACATGGATGGTTTGGTGATGGGTTTGGGGTGGATTTCTGAGCATTGTTCGTTATCTTGTAGATAGTTGAGGCAGGCAGCAATGGCATCGTGGTGAGGGATATTGCTGTATAGGGAGGTGACATCCATGGTAGCAAAGATGGTGTTCTGGGGGAGGTGGTTAATGCTGTGGCGTTTCAGGAGGGAGTCGGTAGTATCTTGCAGAAAATTGGCCCACTGTGTGATGAGTGGTTTGAGGATGGTTTCTATGAGCCCTGATATTGCTTCAGTAAGAGTGCTGTTGCCTACACTGGGAATGATGACGGCTATAACATGTCAAGTGTGTTGCCACTTCTACTAGTAGCTACACATTCCCCATATCTAGGAATTGTTAAACATTCTCATGGAGCACCATCATTTTATTCAGAGATTGTCTTGTGACCACTTCCCCTTGCATTCTTCATGGTGTGGGTCAAGTGTACGCTTGTGGCAATGACAGCAAAAAGTGAAAAAAGTAATACTGGGAAAGGGTTTAACAGAGTTTAGCTTCTTTTAATGTGATTTAATGTATCCAACCAGTTCTCTACATACACTAGCAAGTGTGTTCTGCAGACCCCCACACAGAAGTGCTGCCCTCCCTCTCTCACCCTTCACCATAGATATGCACTGGCTCTGCCTTTCTGTGTGGAATATTGCCCCTGCCAATTGCATATCTGGATTATTTGCTCACTAAACCCTGCTCTGTTTCCTTTTCTTTCTGACTCTATCTTCTTCCTTTCAGACAGGCAGCTGGGGAGTTAAAGCAGAGCTGTGCCTCTGTACTAAAGTGCTTTCCCTGTGGTTCAGCAGGCGATGCAGATTAAGGCTATGGCTACACTAAATTCTAAATCGGCATAAATTATGTCACTCAAGGGTGTGAATAACCCCCCTATCCCCCCCACCCCCGAGCAACATAGCTTATGTCGATTTACATGTCGACGTGGACAGCACTCTGTTGGCAGCTGAGCTTCTCCTGCTGACACAGCTACTGCCACTTGCAGGGGCTGGAGCAGGTAAGCTGAGGGGAGAGCTCTCTCCCTTCAGCTCAGAGCGGCGACACAAGAGAGTTTACAGGAGCGCAACTGCACTGGTTCAGCTGTGCCGCTGTAAGCTCTCTCATATATCCATAGCCATAGCAAAGTGCAGAAGCTCGGCAGTATTCCAGCTCTTCGCGAGCCTGTGCCTGTTTGCCAGTATTAGCTTGTCACCAGTCCAGGTGAATCCCAGAGAGGAGGTGGAAAAGGCTGGTTATCACTGTGTCTTTTGGAGACCGACATTGAGACCCCTGCAGGCTTGTTACCCAGAGTTTCTAAACTATTGACATATGAATAGAATTCCAGTGTATTATTTTAGTTCTGAACCAGGCTTCTCATTCTTCAGGCAGAAAACCTCTATGTTCTAATAAATGGTGTTAATTTTCTTATTCACCGGCCTGGTTCGAACCTGCTCTTAAACAAGCCTGTTTTCTGAGAAGATGACACTGGTAGATTATTGACGAACATGCCTTTGTGGGATTTGTTTCAGTACCATTAAATCAGGCATATTACATCAACAGTTGTGTGCATTACTTGATGTGTCTCCTTTAAGAAAAATATTTATTCCAAATTGAGTTAAAATCTGAAGACTGGCAATAGTACAACTCTTCCCAAGGAATTACCTCTGAAGAGAGAAAAACTCCATAGGCTTTCCTCGTGGAGGTGCCCCCAGTCATTCTGTGGGTTTGCTGCTGTTCTGCCCAGAAATTGAGCAGAATCGAGTGACCCTGAGGGAGGAAATGGGCTTCAGATGCCTCTGTGATCCCTGAGACCAGAGCTGGCTCTGGCATTCCTAGCACCAATCCACCATGCTCCTTGGTCACTGCTACCTTCAGAGCCCTCATTTAAGAGTGATTCCTCTACATGGAGGGCAGGATTCATATACATGGACCAGATTGATTCTTGTGCCCCCTACAACTCCCTTACTCCTCATCTCAGACACCCTTACTCCCAGTCACATCTCCTCATGTGGATCCTGACCCCAGAGAGAGCCCCCTCTAAAGACTCAGGAAGAGGCACAGGGCCATAGAGGCAGCTATACTATACACCTACCTTTCTGCTTGGGCAGAGGAAATCCATGCACGGGATGGTCTGGCACTAAGTTACATTTATCATAACTACCTTGGTTACACTCTCTTTTTCTTTTGCTTCATAACTTTTAATCTTCTCTCTCCTAGGGGAACTGAAGGAAATTAAACAGGACATCTCAAGTCTCCGTTATGAACTTCTTGAGGAAAAATCTCAGAACACAGAAGACCTGGCAGAACTCATTAGAAAACTTGGGGAGAAACTTTTGATTGAGCCCCGAAAGGAAGAAAGGAGGAGTTAACCTAAGCATTTAAACAATGAACCAAAAATTCAACAATCCACTTCAAGCCATATTTATCCTCTCTTAATTTTTCTAGCTAAGTTCACAGTTTTAAAACAGATCAAGAAATAAAATTATTCCAGTTCTTTAATGAAAAATTGCAGATGGTTAACCCCTTACATCTGTGATTGACAAAAAAAAGTCATTTGAGAAAAGATATTTATTTATTTTACCCCCCTCCAGAGAAAAATTAATCTTAGATTACTCAATGTGTAATTTCGTTCTTCCAAATGTATCAGCTAAGGCTTGACTAGACCATCCATTAATGATTAAAACTGTTGGCTCTGTAAATCTAAACTCCTCATATCTTAACCTCTTATTATATTTTCAGTAGCTTCCTTTCCTAAATATGCATAAGTATAATTGAACAAAATGGAAGGGAGGAAGGCATATAAGGCCTGGTCTAAAAACATCCCAAATCAAAATCCATTTATTTTTCAAAATAAAATGTTCCCAGGTGGGGGAGAGGGGGAAGGCTCAATTTGCAAATAAAATGCAAAACGATGGAAGTAATTTATTCTGAATTGTTTCCTTGTGAAGATTTGTCATGACATCATGTGAGCTGCCTCCTTACCACTCATTCCACTATGTTTTTCAACAAACCAATACTGAGCTATCCTTCCAGGAAGCTGCATTCCAGTGGGAGTTACTGCATTGAGAAAAGTTTCAGAGTAGCAGCCGTGTTAGTCTGTATTCACAAAAAGAAAAGGAGTACTAGTGGCACCTTAGAGACTAACCAATTTATCTGAGCATAAGCTTTCGTGAGCTACAGCTCACTTCATTGGATGCATTCAGTGGAAAATACAGTGAGGAGATTTATATACACACAGAACATGAAAAAATGGGTGTTATCATACACACTGTAAGAAAAGTGATCACTTAAGATGAGCTATTACCAGCATGAGAGCGGGGGGGGGGGAGGGTGAGAAGAAAACCTTTTGTAGTGATAATCAAGGTGGGCCATTTCCAGCAGTTAACGGGAACATCTGAGGAACAGTGGGGATTGTGGGTGGGGAAATAAACATGGGGAAATAGTTTTACTTTGTGTAATGACACATCCACTCCCAGTCTTTATTCAAGCCTAAATTAATTGTATCCAGTTTGCAAATTAATTCCAATTTTGGAGTCTGTTTTTGAAGTCTTTTTGTTGTAATATTGCGACCTTTAGGTCTGTAATCGAGTGACCAGAGAGATTGAAGTGTTCTCCGACTGGGTTTATGAATATTATAATTCTTGACATCTGATTTGTGTCCATTTATTCTTTTACGTAGAGACTGTCCAGTTTGACCAATGTACATGGCAGAGGGGCATTGCTGGCACATGATGGCATATATCACATTGGTAGATGTGCAGGTGAATGAGCCTCTGATAGTGTGGCTGATGTGATTAGGCCCTATGATGGTGTCCCCTGAATAGATATGTGGACACAGTTGGCAATGGGCTTTGTTGCAAGGATAGGTTCCTGGGTTAGTAGTTCTGTTGTGTGGTGTGTGGTTGCTGGTGAGTATTTGCTTCAGGTGGGGGGCTGTCTGTAAGCAAGGACTGGCCTGTCTCCCAAGATCTGTGAGCATGCGGGATCATCTTTCAGGATAGGTTGTAGATCCTTGATGATGCTTTGGAGAGGTTTTAGTTGGGGGCTGAAGGTGATGGTTAGTGGCATTATGTTATTATCTTTGTTGGTCCTGTCCTGTAGTAGGTGACTTCTGCGTACTCTTCTGGCTCTCTCAATTTGTTTCTTCACTTCAGCAGGTGGGTACTGTAGTTGTAAGAATGCTTGATAGAGATCTTGTAGGTGTTAGTCTCTATCTGAGGGGTTGGAGCAAATGCGGTTGTATCATAGAGCTTGGCTGTAGACGATGGATCGTGTGGTGTGGTCTGGGTGAAAGCTGGAGGTATGTAAGTAGGAATAGCGGTCAGTAGGTTTCCAGTATAGGGTGGTGTTTATGTGACCATCGCTTATTAGCACCGTAGTGTCCAGGAAGTGGATCTCTTGTGTGGACTGGTCCAGGCTGAGGTTGATGGTGGGATGGAAATTGTTGAAATCATGGTGGAATTCCGCAAGGGCTTCTTTTCCATGGGTCCAGATGATGAAGATATCATCAATATAGCGCAAGTAGAGTAGGGGCGTTAGGGGACAAGAGCTGAGGAAGCGTTGTTCTAAATCAGCCATAAAAATGTTGGCATACTGTGGGGCCATGCAGGTACCCATAGCAGTGCCGCTGATTTGAAGGTATATATTGTCCCCAAATGTGAAATAGTTATGGGTGAGGACAAAGACACAAAGTTCAGCCACCAGGTTTGCCATGAAATTATCGGGGATACTGTTCCTGATGGCTTGTAGTCCACCTTTGTGTGGAATATTGGTGTAGAGGGCTTCTACATCCATAGTGGCCAGGATGGTATTTTCAGGAAGATCACCGGTGGATTGTAGTTTCCTCAGGAAGTCAGTGGTGTCTCGAAGATAGCTGGAAGTGCTGGTAGCGTTGGGCCTGAGGAGGGAGTTTACATAGCCAGACAATCCTGCTGTCAGGGTGCCAATGCCTGAGATGATGGGGCATCCAGGATTTCCAGGTTTATGGATCTTGGGTAGCAGATGGAATACCCCAGGTCGGGGTTCCAGGGGTGTGTCTGTGTGGATTTGTTCTTGTGCTTTTTCAAGGAGTTTCTTGAGCAAATGCTGTAGTTTCTTTTGGTAACCCTCAGTGGGATCAGAGGGTAATGGCTTGTAGAAAGTGGTGTTGGAGAGCTGCCGAGCAGCCTCTTGTTCATATTCCGACCTATTCATGATGACAACAGCACCTCCTTTGTCAGCCTTTTTGATTATGATGTCAGAGTTGTTTCTGAGGCTGTGGATGGCATTGTGTTCTGCACAGCTGAGGTTATGGGGCAAGTGACGCTGCTTTTCCACAATTTCAGCCCATGCACGTCGGCGGAAGCACTCTATGTAGAAGTCCAGTCTGTTGTTTCGACCTTCAGGAGGAGTCCACCTAGAATCCTTCTTTTTGTAGTGTTGGTAGGAAGGTCTCTGTGGATTAGTATGTTGTTCAGAGGTGTGTTGGAAATATTCCTTGAGTCGGAGATGTCGAAAATGGGATTCTAGGTCACCACAGAACTGTATCATGTTCGTGTGGGTGGAGGGGCAGAAGGAGAGGCCCCGAGATAGGACAGATTCTTCTGCTGGGCTAAGAGTATAGTTGAATAGATTGACAATATTGCTGAGTGGGTTAAGGGAACCATTGCTGTGGCCTCTTGTGGCATGTAATAGTTTAGATAGTTTAGTATCCTTTTTCTTTTGTCGAGAAGCAAAGTGTGTGTTGTAAATGGCTTATCTAGTTTTTGTAAAGTCCAGCCACGAGGAAGTTTGTGTGGAAGGTTGGCTTTTTATGAGAGTATCCAGTTTTGAGAGCTCATTCTTAATCTTTCCCCGTTTGCTGTAGAGGATGTTGATCAGGTGGTTCCGCAGTTTCTTTGAGAGCATGTGGCAATATTACAACAATATTACAACAAAAAGACTTCAAAAACAGACTCCAATGAGAGACTGCTGAATTAGAATTAATTTGCAAACTGGATACAATTAACTTAGGCTTGAATAAAGACTGGGAGTGGATGGGTCATTACACAAAGTAAAACTATTTCCCCATCTTCATTTCCCCCTCCATCACTGTTCCTCAGATGTTAACTGCTGGAAATAGCCCACCTTGATTATCACTACAAAAGGTTTTCTTCCCCCCAACCCCCGGCTCTCCTGCGGGTAATAGCTCATCTTAAGTGATCACTTTCCTTACAGTGTGTATGATAACACCCATTTTTTCATGTTCTGTGTGTATATAAATCTCCCCACTGTATTTTCCACTGAATGCATCCGATGAAGTGAGCTGTAGCTCATGAAAGCTTCTGCTCAAATAAATTGGTTAGTCTCTAAGGTGCCACTAGTACTCCTTTTCTTTTTTGCATTGAGAAAAGAACACCTTTCACAAAGTTTTATTGAAAAGCTATTGTTGAGGTCCAAAGCAAAGCCCCCAATCCAAATCTGCCTGAACCTTGGAGAAGTTCTGATCGGTTTCTATCTTCTGAGCTGCCCCAATTTCTCTAATGTCTTGAACCACACCAGCAGCTCTGAACACTCCCAAATTTTAGAGGAGTTTGCATCTGGATCATTTTGTTCACTGACACTTCCATCTAGGAAGGACCAAACCAAACTCCAGATGCTAACCTTCTGAGTTCTTGGAAGCTTTTGCATCTGGATATGAACATCTTCAAAGTGTAAATAATTTGTTTTATCTGGTCCCATTTTTAGCAAAAGGAAAATCATAGTCTGAAAGTAATAGCTTTTTAAACTTTGTGGAGCATGTTTTTTTGTAGAAAGTATTAGAGTCTAAACATCTCCATCTCTCCCTTTTATACTGGAAGTTTAAAAAATAGTCATTGCCCAGGAAATTTGTTCCAGATTATGGTTTTTTTAGTGTCTAACTGAGTGAGCTGAAAGATACTTTTCTTGGTCAAATTATAATTATTTTGGAAGGGGGATAAACTATAAATATATGGTGGGGGTGGGCTTCTGTCTTTTCTGGAGTGTAATCCAAGTTGTTATTAAGGTCAGCGCTCCTAGAGTAGATCCACTTTGATCCATAAAAGTTCTGTGATTCTGTGAAACTTCTTAGCCTTACCAGCTCAGCTAGTAATGGAGAGTGTGGGACAAACTATGTATTCCAGGCCTCAGACTCAATGAACTCAGGGTTTAGAAACTTTAAAGGGCCTCTCTCAGGGAGGAGAAGGAAAAAGAGTTTTTCAGAGGTGCCAGAACAATGTCATTATAATTATGCATGAAACCACAGTGGCTAAGGGTGGGGAAAACTATGGCACCCACAATGGCCACCCTTAACCTTAATCACTTGCCTTAGGTAATTAAAAAGCATGATCTCTTTATCTGCTGTATTCCCTATTGTGAGGATAGGGAGTACTGCAAATACTGAGATGCCCTTGTCTATATGTCTCAGGCTTTACGGTCTACTTTTTACATTGACCAGTGAACCTAAAGCAGTTAAGGTTTTGACTCCCATTGGAAGTCAATGGGAGTTAGACTCGTAGCTCCTTTATGCCCTTTGAAAGTCCCAGCCTATATAGTTAGAGCAAAATTAGACTTTGACTTTACATGTCCAACTCAAAACACTTTGGGCCTGATTTTTAGAGATGTTTAGTGCTTCCCACTCCAATGGGAGCTCAAAGTGCTCAGTTCCTCTGAAATCAGGCCTAATTTGTCCAGAGTAGGTCCCCCAAAATTAGCAAACTCTTTTGAAAATTTGGCTGCTAGAATCTTTAGATAACAATTGCAACAGAATTATCCTTTTAATATTAGAAACTTCTTGACGATGTTCATTCTAATTTACAATTTGGATCCATAACATATAATATTAAATCATGGTTAAAACTTGAAACTGCATAAACATAATATAAGGAAAATGTTTACTAAATAGATAACAAGGAAAAAAAGCAGGTACTATTGAAGTGAATATTTTTATTGCAGAGGTTAAATGAATGCTGTAAATATGTTTAAGCCCAAATTTTTACTTTCCTTAAAACTGAAGGACCGTAATGTACATACTGTATTCATGAAGATATGCATATGGATTTTTTTTAGTCAATGAAGATATTTTATATGTGGTTATTACAAATGGAAGAATTTGTTTAAAATATTGAAGCAGTCCAATGCCAAATGTAGTATGACAGACAATGTAGTAATTCAAATGAACACCATACCAAATACATTATGAGATAAATTAAAATGTACCAGACTCAAAATACCTGTGTGACACGTTGTCTGAACATGTTGATCACTTTGGCTACTTTTGCTTTACAGACAATGATTATACAAATATGGCTGGAGGCTATAATTCACTAGCAAACTATCACCCATTGTTACCCCAAAAACAGAATGTAAATATCCCACAAGTTTTTCCTCAAAATAGCCTATCTGTTATAACCCATCTGTTCTCCTCAGGTATCGGTCTCCAGGGTAGCTAAGGAATATCTTAGAGTACACTGATGCAGCCTTCTGATAAATGATTGACACAAGCAGTGTCCTTTCCAAAACAAAGCATCGTTCATTGGTGTAAACACAAATCCCTAATACAACACCATCCCTCATTGGTGCTAAAAAACAAATCCCTCATAACAAGCTAAAGAGCACCCCAAAACACATTGCCTTACAGTTTGGAGTAATACTAAGTGGCTGTGCCCCACTTCAGTATGAAGTTGAGTGCATTGGAAACAGTGTTCATAGAATCATAGAATATCACGGTTGGAAGGGACCTCAGGAGGTCATCTAGTCCAACCCCCTGCTCAAAAGCAGGACCAATCCCCAATTAAATCATCCCAGCCAGGGCTTTGTCAAGCCTGACCTTAAAAACTTCTAAGGAAGGAGATTCCACCACCTCCTTAGGCAACGCATTCCAGTGTTTCACCACCCTCCTAGTGAAAAAGTTTTTCCTAATATCCAACCTAAACCTCCCCCACTGCAACTTGAGACCATTACTCCTTGTCCTGTCCTCTTCTACCACTGAGAATAGTCTAGAACCATCCTCTCTGGAACCACCTCTCAGGTAGTTGAAAGCAGCTATCAAATCCCCCCTCATTCTTCTCTTCTGCAGACTAAACAATCCCAGTTCCCTCAGCCTCTCCTCATAAGTCATATGTTCCAGACCCCTAATCATTTTTGTTGCCCTTCGCTGGACTCTTTTCAATTTATCCACATCCTTCTTGTAGTGTGGGGCCCAAAACTGGACACAGTACTCCAGATGAGGCCTCACCAATGTCGAATAGAGGGGGACAATCACGTCCCTCGATCTGCTCGCTATGCCCCTACTTATACATCCCAAAATGCCATTGGCCTTCTTGGCAACAAGGGCACACTGCTGACTCATATCCAGCTTCTCGTCCACTGTCACCCCTAGGTCCTTTTCCGCAGAGCTGCTGCCTAGCCATTCGGTCCCTAGTCTGTAGCTGTGCATTGGGTTCTTCCGTCCTAAGTGCAGGACCCTGCACTTATCCTTATTGAACCTCATCAGATTTCTTTTGGCCCAATCCTCCAATTTGTCTAGGTCCCTCTGTATCCTATCCCTGCCCTCCAGTTTATCTACCACTCCTCCCAGTTTAGTATCATCCGCAAATTTGCTGAGAGTGCAATCCACACCATCCTCCAGGTCATTTATGAAGATATTGAACAAAACCAGCCCCAGGACCGACCCCTGGGGCACTCCACTTGACACCGGCTGCCAACTAGACATGGAGCCATTGATCACTACCTGTTGAGCCCGACAATCTAGCCAACTTTCTACCCACCTTATAGTGCATTCATCCAGCCCACATTTCTTTAACTTGCTGATAAGAATACTGTGGGAGACCGTGTCAAAAGCTTTGCTAAAGTCAAGAAACAATACATCCACTGCTTTCCCTTCATCCACAGAACCAGTAATCTCATCATAGAAGGCGATTAGATTAGTCAGGCATGACCTTCCCTTGGTGAATCCATGCTGACTGTTCCTGATCACTTTCCTCTCATGTAAGTGCTTCAGGATTGATTCTTTGAGGACCTGCTCCATGATTTTTCCGGGGACTGAAGTGAGGCTGACTGGCCTGTAGTTCCCAGGATCTTCCTTCTTCCCTTTTTTAAAGATTGGCACTACATTAGCCTTTTTCCAGTCATCCGGGACTTCCCCCGTTCGCCACGAGTTTTCAAAGATAATGGCCAATGGCTCTGCAATCACAGCCGCCAGTTCCTTTAGCACTCTCGGATGCAACTCGTCCGGCCCCATGGACTTGTGTACGTCCAGCTTTTCTAAATAGTCCCTAACCACCTCTTTCTCCACAGAGGGCTGGCCATCTATTCCCCATGTTGTGATGCCCAGCGCAGCAGTCTGGGAGCTGACCTTGTTCGTGAAGACAGAGGCAAAAAAAGCATTGAGTACATTAGCTTTTTCCACATCCTCTGTCACTAAGTTGCCTCCCTCATTCATTAAGGGGCCCACACTTTCCTTGGCTTTCTTCTTGTTGCCAACATACCTGAAGAAACCCTTCTTGTTACTCTTAACATCTCTCACTACCTGCAGCTCCAGGTGCGATTTGGCCCTCCTAATTTCATTTCTACATGCCCGAGCAATATTTTTATACTCTTCCCTGGTCATATGTCCAACCTTCCACTTCTTGTAAGCTTCTTTTTTATGTTTAAGATCCGCTAGGATTTCACCGTTAAGCCAAGCTGGTCGCCTGCCATATTTACTATTCTTTCGACACATCGGGATGGTTTGTCCCTGTAACCTCAACAGGGATTCCTTGAAATACAGCCAGCTCTCCTGGACTCCTTTCCCCTTCATGATAGTCCTCCAGGGGATCCTACCCATCCGTTCCCTGTGGGAGTCGAAGTCTGCTTTCCTGAAGTCCAGGGTCTGTATCCTGCTGCTTACCTTTCTTCCCTGTGTCAGGATCCTGAACTCAACCAACTCATGGTCACTGCCTCCCAGATTCCCATCCACTTTTGCTTCCCCTACTAATTCTTCCCGGTTTGTGAGCAGCAGGTCAAGAAAAGCTCCCCCCCTAGTTGGCTCCTCTAGCACTTGCACCAGGAAATTGTGTTGTGTAATGGTATACCCTCTGCAGAGTTCTGACAGGAAAATATTAGCAAAAATAAGCAAAGCAACTGTCAATCAAGCCTATGAGCAGAATATGTAAGGAAAGAATGTGGCCGTCTCATCCGTTTGTTTGCTTTGCCCATGTGGTGTGTCTGTTTAGTCCAGTAAGAGGGAGAAGACCAAGTGCAGGAGAAACCAGAGGGAGAACATCTAAGAACTGTTAAACTCAGCTTTCATTGACAAAACAGTGGAGGTGTACACACTACAATGCTCTTCCCACTGGCAAAACTCGACTGCTTTGCTGACAAAATAAAATCGCCTTGACGAGAGGCATAGAGGCTTTTGCGGCAAAGTTAGATTGACAAAGTGTCAGTGTAGAACTGCACTTGGTTATGTCACCATAAATGGCCTCTAAGAGGTGTCCCACAATACCCATCCTGACCTCTCTGGTCAGCAGTTTGAACTCCGCTGCCCTGCACCCAGGTACACAAGCATCTGCCCCACCCCCTTCAAAGGACCAGGAATTTTTGAATTCCACTTCCTCTTTCCTCAGCGTGGAGAGCTCACATCACTTCTTCACAGTTGACCACAGCAGCCCCATGCAGAAAATGTTCTCCTGCTTGGAGCACACCACAGTTATTGGATTTGTTGGGTCTGTGGGGAGAGAGGCTGTGTAGTTCCAGCACCACTCCAGCCATAGACACTTTGATACGTACAGTCAGATTTCTCATGGCATGTTGGATAAGGGCTATGAGCAGGACATGAATCAGTGCCATGTGAAGATAAAGGAGCTGAGCAGGCATACCAGAAGGCAAGGGAGTCAAACCATTGCTCTGGTGCTGCACTGAAGACCTCTTTAAAGAGCTGGACGCCATCCTCGGTGGCAACCCCACCTCCACCACCAAGAGCCCCATGAATACTTTGGGAGGGTTGGAGACAGCGGCCAGCAGACCTGACCCCGAGGATGAAGTGGTGGATGAGGAAGTGGAGTTGGAGGATAAGATGGGACAGGCAACAAGGTCATCCAAAACTGTGGCAAGCCAGGACCTCTTCTTGACCCCAGAGGGGTCAAGCTAATCTGAACACTCTGTCTCTGGTGCACGTGATGCAAGAGAGGGGAGCTCTAGTAAGTGCTCATTTTCATAGTATCATAGACTATCAGGGTTGGAATGGACCTCAAGAGGTCATCTAGTCCAACCCCCTGCTCAAAGCAGGACCATCCCCAACTAAATGATCCCAGCCAGGGCTTTATCAAGCCTGACCTTAAAAACCTCAAAGGAGGGAGATCCCACCACCTCCCTAGGTAACGCATTCCAGGGCTTCACCACCCTCCTAGTGAAAAAGTTTTTCCTAATATGCAACCTAAAGCTCCCCCACTGCAACTTGAGACCATTACTCCTTGTTCTGTCATCTGCTACCATTGAGAACAGTCTAGATCCACCCTCTTTGGAACCCCCTTTCAGGTAGCTGAAAGCAGCTATCAAATCCCCCCTCATTCTTCTCTTCTGCAGACTAAACAATCCCAGTTCCCTCAGCCTCTCCTCATAAGTCATTTTGATTTGATATTGCTCGTTTACATGAGATAGAGCTGTCCTTTGCTTTGCTATATGCTAGAAGTGGGTTGAGGGATAGAAACGTACAAGACTAGCTGTGTTTGCATCTGCTTCATATTCCCTCTGATGCAGCTACACAGTGGGGGCTCTGTGGAACAGGGTGTTAATGTACACCGAGATTTAACGGAAATCCTCCAGAGAGATCTCTAGGAAACTTTCCTGGAGGTACTCACCAACCCTCTGCTGAAGGTTCTTTGGCAAAGCTTCTTTGTTCCTTCCCCCATTATAGGAAACTTTCTCTATGCTAATTGGCAATCAGTTGTGCAGGGACCAAACCGGCACATAGGCAAGCAGCATAGAGACCAGGTCTGAAGATGCACGCTTGCAGGAGATGCACCTTACATCCTTGCTTACCCTCAGGAGTGAGATATAAGCTTCAATGACCCTGTGGAAAATGGTGGCAGAATTTACAATACTGTCCCGAGTCACTTGCAGTGATCCCCTTAAAAAAATACCAAGACCGTTTGCCTGATTTTGAGCACACACACACACACCAGCCAAACTCATCATATTTAGGGAATACGCCGAGCTGTGTGGTTGCCAAGGAACAGTGAGAAAGAGGTGTATTTTACTATTATGATTTGATTCTGTGAGTGCACTAACAGTCATGCTTCTGTTTCTTGTGCTTCTGCTTCTACACCAGCAGATCACCTCAACCAGACATGGAAGCTAAACAGGAGGAGCAAGGAGGACACATTTCAGGATGTGCTCCAATCCTCTGATGCCGCAGAACAAGAACACAGGGCATGCAGAAAGAGATAGTTAATGAAAATTTAAAACTAGATAGGCAAGAGAGGAAGCAGGGTCAGGAACAAATTTCAGTAGGCCAGGAGTGGATGACAAAAGTGATGGAGGAGTAAACAGAGATGCTGAAGTCCCTAATTGTGCTGCAGGCAAAATATGTGTGCTCATCCCCCCTGTAGCCCATACAGAACTGCTTTACATGCCCTTCCCAAACTCCTTCCACACATTCTTTGCATCTTCCCAGCCAGTCATAGTATTCCATTCATTCCACTCCTTTGGACCTCTTTGCAAATGATAGCTGGAGTTCCACACAGCTATGAGAACCTCCATGGGAGAGTGGCCTTCTCAGTGTTATTTCAAGTTAGTCCCTTTCAACAATGCATTTTCTTTGTGTTGTTTATTGCTATTTAATAAACAAATATGCTCTTGAAGATAATGAATCTTTATTTGTCTCCTACATATGGTGGTTGCTACAGGAATTAATACACAATGACAATTGGCACATTTGCAGACTACAAATCACAGTCATGAAAAAATCATCAAAATTTTCATGCAATGTGGCAAGTTAACAAAGCATGGCAGAATGCTTTCCAGAAAGACACATTACTGGTGCTCATTGTCAATATGGTACCTCAAAGCCACCCTGATTCGAATAGCCTCCCGTTGTGGCCCTCTAATAGCCCTGGTATCTGACTGCTCAAAATCAGCCAACTGGCAATTCACATCCACGCTCCACCCTGGGGGAGCTTTTCACCCGTAGCCTCACAAATATTATGTTGCGCACAGGAAGCTGCTATGACCAGAGGAATATTTTCCTCATTTAGGTCTAATCTGACAGAAAGGCAGCGCCAGCATGCTCTTAATCTGCCAAACACATGTTCCACAATCATTCTGCAGCTGCTCAACCTATGGTTGGAACACTCCTTGCTGCGTCCAGGTTTCCCATGTAAGGCTTCGTGATCCATGGGAGTAAGGGGTACAGTGGATCTCAAAGGATCACTTTGGACATTTCAACATCCCCCACTGGAATATTCAGGTCTGGAAAGAAAGTCCCTGCTTGCAGTTTTCTGTATAGGCCAGTGTTCCTGAAGATGCATGCATCATGCACCATCCCTGACTATCCCTCACTGATGTCAGTGAAATGACCCCAGTAATCCACAAGCACCTGCAATAACAGAGAGAAGTGCCCCTTTCTATTGATGTATTGTGTCGCAAGATAGTCTGGGGCCAAAATTGGGTTATGCATGCCATCTATTGCCCTACTACAGTTAGGGAATCTCATTGCTGCAAAGCCATCCACTATTTCACACACATTGCCAAGAGTCACAGTTGTTTGTAGCAGGATGCAATTAATGGCCCTATATGCTTGTGTCACCACAGCCCCAACGGTCAACTTCCCAACTCCAATCTGATTTGCGACCGACTGGTAGCAGTTTGGCGTCACCAGCTTCCACACAGTGATCACCACGTGCTTCTCCACCAAGAAGGCAGCCCTCATTTTGGTGTCCCTGCCCCGCAATGCTGGGGCGAGCTCTGCACACAGTTCCAGGAAGGTGGCTTTACACTTCCGAAAGTTCTGCAGTCACTGCTCCTCATCCCAGACCTGCATGACGAAGCGATACCACCACTCAGTCCTTGTTTCCCAAGCCCAATAGCGATGGTCCACTGTGTGCAGCTGCTCTGTGAATGCCTAAAATAATCTGGAGTTTTTCTTTCCATGGCACACAGCAGGGCAAACACCACGAATTCCTGTTCAAATTCAAAGCTCACGATATACTAAATGATCAGCCGCACTGTGTTCAGGACACTGACCACAACAGTAGAGAGCTGTGCAGGATTCATCCTTTCAGACAGAGATGGCGGGTGCACAGTACACAGCGGCTCTTGAAAAATGGCACAAAACATAGTCAAAGACCATGGAATGAAGGGACAGAAAAAACTGCATCATGGGATGTTGAGCACGTACCCATGATGCACTGCGCTCCATTCCACCTTCCCACGACTCCTAGCTGCAGAAGTGTCAGGTTGCACAGTGGGATAGCTACCAACAGTGGACTGCTCTCGCTGTCGATCCTAGAGCACCAACTGTGGATGCTCCCCGCTGAAAAAAAGAGTGTTGTGTGAACATGCACAAGCAATGTAATTATAGCGGCTCATGATCATAGGCGTAACTTGAGTCAACTTAACTCTGTAGCATAGACATAGCCTAGGAGCAGCAAACACATCTTCAATACAAGGCAGTGGCTACTGGTTTTCACAAAAGTTGGTTCAGCCTGCCACCTTGTGTTTCTAAGTGAACTTCTTTTCTTTTTTTATTTGCTTACTTTTTCTTATTGTTCAGGCATTGAGTGCATTGTACACCCGTGGGATAGAAGCTCCTCAACACCACTGTTATGTTTTGACCCAGCAGAGACAGAGAGACACACAAGGGGAGTTGATTTCAACACAGTTATCTGCTGTGGTGACTTTATTGTTCTGGAAACAAATATGAACAAATGGAATTGAAGCTCTGCTCTGAGCACAGAGTGGCCAACCATATAAAGGGGCAAGGACATCTCAGTTAGGTCACTAACCTGGGATGTGGGAGAACTGTTCTGACTGGCCTTATTTGAAATAGGGACTTGAACTTGGGTCCCCTCTCTCCCATGAGTACACTAAACACCAGGATATTGGGTATTTGGGGATGGAGCTCTCAATCTCTCCTGTTGAAGCTGTTCCACTTTGTACTAATAATTACATATAAATTGGGCCAGAAAGAGATGGATTCTATAGCCCAGTGGTTAGAGCACTCACCTGGGATATGAGACTCAAGTTCCTTCTCCAAATCAGGCAGAGCAGCAATTTGAAAACAGACGAGTGCCCTAACCACTGGGCTATTGGCTGCTAAGATAAGTCTCTCTCTTGTTTTTCATGAGAAAGGGCTGATCTGGCTTAGGCACCTAACTCCAGGAGAGGGTTCACGTCCATGATCCCTGAACCAACCCTAACCACCTTTGGGGGATGGGGTTTAGGCCCTGTCCCTTTTCTCGGTAGTTCTGACTTAGCTAACTTGGATGGCTCCCAGCTCAGAGTGCTGGCTTCTGTGAATCCCATTTTTAGGTGCATACCTCTCCCCCATGCATTGTATAAGGAGCCTGGATGCCTGACTCAGGGCAGTGAATTCTACTGGGCAGCAGGGCATCTATTAGTTAAGAGTTGCAATGCTCAGTGTTGCAACTGTATGGAGGGCCGGGTAGGAAAGGCTGTGCCTCCCCAAAGAGCCTGGCCCCTGCCCCCTCCCAATTCCCGCTCCCTGACTGCCCCCCTCAGAATCCCCGACCCATCCAACCCCCCGATCCTTGTCACCTGACTGTCCTGACCCCTATCCACACACCCGCCTCCTGACAGGGTCCCCGGGACTCCCACGCCCTAACTCTCTCTGTTCCCCATCCCCTGACCACCCCCTCTCCCAGAACCACCCCATCCAACCCCCCCATTCCCCACCCCCTTACCATGCCACTCAGAGCAGCATGCCTGGCTGGAACAGAGCAATGGCGATACAGGGAGCTGAGGCTGTGGGGGAGGGAGGACAGCAGGGGAGGGGCCGGGGCTAGCCTACCCTGCTGGGAGCTCAAGGGCCGGGAAGGACAGTCCCATGGGCTGGATGTGGCCCACGAGCCGTAGTTTGCCCACCTCTGCTCTCGCCCCACACGTTAGAACACTTGCCCAGAACACAGTGCAGCAGGGCAAGCCAGGCCAAACCCTGCTTTTGTTGGGGGTTCTGTGTAGGGCCATCCCAGGAGGGGACAGCATTAGGATTCAGTACATCTCCCATGGAGGCACCACAAGAACGTTTGTTCTGAAGCCCCAGCCAGCATTAAAAACTACTCTCCTCTGGCAGAACTGCTGTGTGTAGGCAACAGTGAAAATCCACTTCAGCTGCAGCTCTCCCAAGGATGAAAGAGGGAGCAAATTACACTCCTTGAGCCCACAGAGAGTTCATGTAGCCAGTAGTTTATGGTTGGTGAGCCAGGATCTTTAATGTAAAAAAATATTCTTTGGTGCTAGCAATTGGCATACTGAGTTTTAGCTCACCGCAGCTTAAAATATCTTCAATATTAAGCCCTCCCAACCTGCATTTACAGTATATAGGAAGATCCCAGCAGAACTTTCAATAGAGCAGCTGTATCCTGTAATTTCACTAAGTGACATTCTTGCACCTTTATGTATTGGCCCAGCGGACAGGTTAGCTCAATTAAATTTTGCATTTACATCTCACAGATTTCCCTGAAGCTTAACATTTGTAGCTGGATGTTGTAATTAAGACATCATAGACCACATGATGTGCCACATGCTGATACATAACACAAGAGAAATCTTCTGTATGTGTAAAATGGCTCATTTTGCATTTAAATATTTAATGGATTTTTAATTCAGCAGAAAATACCCACTCGAATAATATGTCTTGCTCATAAATAGTCCTGCTTAATTTTTAATTGGGCCTGTGGAAAACATAACTGACAAATTAGAAAGTTTGTCATTTGGAAAAACACTCCCACTTAAGGAGATCAGACCCAAAAGGCAGCTAGTGTGAGGCTAAGGCATGAATTACACTTAAAAAGTTACGTCAACATAGCTATGTTGATCAGGGGTATGGAAAAAAAAACACCAGGTTTAAAACAAACAAAAGGAAGTATTTCTTCACAAAACACATAGTCAACCTGTGGAACTCTTTGCCAGAGGATTTTGTGAAGGCCAAGACTATAACAGGATTCAAAAAAGAACTAGATAAGTTCATGGAGGATAGGTCAATCAATGGCTATTCGCTAGGATGGCAACGACGGTGTCCCTAGCCTCTGTTTGCCAGAAGCTGGGAATGGGCAATGGGGATGGATCACTTGATGATTACCTGTTCTGGTCATTCCCTCTGGGGCACCTGGCATTGGCCACTGTCAGAAGACAGAATACTAGGCTAGATGGACCTTTGGTCTGACCCAGTATGGCCATTCTTATGTTCTTATGACACAGCTATGCCAATTTAACCCCAGTGTAAATGCAGCTACATCAACAGAAGCATGCTTCCGTAAATATAGCTAACTTTGTTCAGGGAGATGGTGTTCCTAGACCAATGGAAAAATCCCTTTCCATTGCTGTAGGCTGAGTCTACACAATGTGGTTGTGCCGTGCAGTCTCTGTAGTACAGGCACAGCCTGAAAGACAATCTTGATCTCCCATAAAAATGGAAGGAATATGTTCATTAAAGGACCAGTACCTTATAGTGACTACAGCCTAACAAATGGTACCTTGGAGCAACCATAGCCTGCTCCTGATTAGCTATATAGAATCACAGAACTGGAAGGGACCTCGTGAGGACATCTAGTCCTTTAGTAATGAACAGAGACTATTTTGTGTTCTTGTTACCATCACTGTAAACCACAACTGATTCTTGGTCCTTTTCCTAGTCTTGTTAGCCTATTTTGTTTTGTTTTTTGTTTTTTTCATGATGCCCAAGACAATTATTGCAGTGCCTTATATGTCCAGTCAATTGTATTTTAGTAGCAGCATGGTTTTTGCTTTAACCTTTTCAATATTTGGTGATTCAGTTGCTTGACATTTACTCTTCACTCCCTCTTTAATCAATGGGGAGCAAATCAAAATAACTTTAAAAGGTCATATTGTACACTGGGTTACTATATTTCCTGGGATAAATAATTACTGTTAATAGTAATATTTTAGCACTTGTATAGTTCTTTGAATTTTTAAAGTGATTTTATAAAAAGCAATGATCAAGTTCTGTTAGCTTTGCTCACAGTGAAATAGCACCTTAGTCTGCCCATGGAGTGAGATACTATTCAGTGTGTGAAAGGCTAGCAGAATCTGACTAGGCTAACTAATCCTCACACAACATCCTTGTGAGCTATTCTTAGCCTTCATTTTATACAAGCTCAAATGACAAAAATTGATCCGTTCTGATGACAAGACTTTAAAGAGACTAGGGAAAGATATCAACACATCCTCATCAGCAATTTCATGTCTAGTTGGAGCTGTGCCCCAAATCAAAACTCCAGGCTCAAACATCCTCTAACTTTGGGGAAGTTCATATCTGCATGAAGACTTTGTGGCTCGTGCCCATCTCTGATCTCTAGCTCTTAGCCTGTCATTTATAAGTATTCTCAAAAGAGGTTACATGGTGCAGTCTAGTCATACTCTAGCTTTTCACTGCTACAGAGCTTCATTCAAAACTTTCTTTGGTCCATATATAACACAAACGTCACTGTGCTCAAAAGCAGCCAAGGACTTGGATAGCAGGGAATTAAACATCAGGCTTGAGGGGTGCTGGGGAAGCCATGTGGATTGATCTGCATAGCAGGTGCTTCTAGCCAGTGATGTCTTTGCCTGTCACTTTCATCAACCAAATGAACAAAAATGTGACAGTTTCAAAAAAGTAATGTTAAAAAGATAAACTAGATAGGCAAATGAATGTTAGAAGGGACAATCTAACTCCAGGTGAATCCTTTCTAGTGACAGCCTGGGCAGAGGAGAGCATTTTTTTCACTCCTGGTAAATTGTAGTGCTTAGGAAAGTGAGTCTATCAGCAATTGCTAAAGCTAAGGGTACATCTACACTGCAAAGGAAGGTGTGATTGTAGCACAAGTAGTGAAGTCATAACAGCATAGCCTTCAGTCCTGGCCAGTTACCCAAGTGTGTACCCAAGTTCCCCAGCAAGTCTGTACTGGGTTGCTAGTCCACACTGAAGTCTATACCAAAACTTTTTCAAAACTTTTGTTATTCGCACTACAATCACACCTTCATTTGCGGTGTAGGCATACCCTTGTGTGATAGGTGCTACAAAGCGTTTGAAACCCACAAGGTGGCCTTGGGTGTCTTGACTGCCTCTAGTAAAGGATAGCAATATCTGTCATGGGAAGTCAGAAGCTAGGACCTAGAGGAGATTTCCCTCAAGAGCTCAAGGGAAAGAGCAGACCAGCTGTATGCAATTATTCAGAAAGCACATGTAAAGAGACAGTTGACTAAAAAGGTTGCTGATTAAAGGAGAAAACTACTCTCTGCTCCTTGATGATTTTGGTACAAACATAGGTATTTTTGTTTGCTTGTTTTGCATTGTGAAACTTGTTTGAACAAGCAGCCTAAGGAACTAAAAAAAGAGAGATTTAATTCTATACCAAAGAGGGTCTCATGTTGCTTGTAGGAAGGACTTCGGAAGTGGGAACAGCCATATCTACTATCCGAAATGGAATAATCCCTTGAAACAGTGGAGGAACATGGAAGCATTAATGAGTACATGGCTACATTTACACTTGTGTCCATCCCTGGGTACTTGTCCGTTTAGTGCTTGTGTACTGCCGACTGACCCCAGTCATTCGCAGGTGGGATCGAACGTGGGACCTCTGAAGCTTAGTGTCTGAGCCTCTAATGCATGAGCTAAAAGCACTGTGGCTCTTAGCTAAGGTTGTAGCAGACTCATCAATCTCTAGCTAGGCTAGGTGCTACTAGAGGGGGACAGAGCACCACACCAAGTAGGTCTGGTTTACACTAGCACATGTACATCATACCCACACAGTGTCCACATATGCTGGGCTGGGCATGGGTAGACGCTCTGCACATACATATACCAACGTCCACATTGCCCCTTTCCGGTATGTGACGTTAGTGCTACCATTTCAGGGGTGGTATCCCAGAATTCTGGGAGTCATGGGAAACATGCTAGGAACTGCCTTGCTGTGTGTTGCTGGTACTATATGCAACTTTCTCCCATTTGGCAATGGCAGCTCCCACTCACTTCTTCCTTCTGCCAAACTGCATGGAAGACATGGAGCAAGTCCATCAAGATGTGGTTCTGCTTCTGCTACTGCTCATAGACAAATATTCATGTGGTACAGTACCAGATACTGGAGAGAATGGGTCCAGAAATATTGGAGCTGCCAAAAATGGCTGACTGAGAGGGTGAATGAAAGTCCATTGGGGTCCCATGAACAGATGTGTTGAATCTATGAACTATGCCTGTGAGTGGACTACCTTTTCTGGTCCTGAAGAATCCGCATAGGGTAGTAGGACCACATCATCTTGCAGCCTGGGCTGCATAACTTCTGAATGAGGAAGCAGATCTTCATAGAGTTGTATAAGGTGCTTAGTTCAACACTCCAGTGCCAGACCACTTGTTTTCCGAAAGCCCTACTAGTCCAGAAGTGGGTGGCTATTGCCCTTTGGAAGCTGGCAACGCGGGACAGCTACTGGTCAGTTGACAACCATTTTGGGGTTGGGAAGTCAACCATCGGGGTGGTGGTAGTACAGGTCTGCCACTGTTATCTATCCATGGTTGATTACCATAACTCAAGTCCCTGAAAGTATAGACCAGTGGTTCCCAAACTTGTTCCGCCGCTTGTGCAGGGAAAGCCCTGGCGGGCTGGGCCACTTTGTTTATCTGCCGATCGCGGCTCCCAGTGGCTGTGGTTCACTGCTCCAGGCCAATGGGAGCTGCTGGAAGCGGCGGCCAGTACGTCTCTCAGCCTGCACTGCTTCCAGCAGCTCCCATTGGCCTGGAGCAGTGAACCATGCCCACTGGGAGCCACAATCGGCCGAACTTGTGGATGCAGCAAGTAAACAAACCGGCCCGGCCCGCCAGGGGCTTTCCCTGCACAAGCGGCGGAACAAGTTTGGGAACCACTGGTATAGATAGATTTCAGAAGATGGGATTTCCAAACTGTGCAGGGGCCACTGATGGAACACACATTCCCATGCTTTTCCCACCAAAAGGGGCCAGTGAATACATGAACTTAAAAGGTTTCTATTTACTCATTCCCCAAGGCTTAGTAGACCACAGGGGTCAATCATGAACATGACCCATGTTGGACACCCAAGAAAGGATCATAATGCCATGGTGCTGAGATCAGGATTTACCTGAGAAGGGAAGAATGGCCTTTATTCCCCTGAAACTAAGTTGTTCTGTATGGAGTTTCTGTGCTGATAGTTATTTTGAAGGACCCAGCATACCCACTCCGAACATGGCTCATGGAGCTGTACCCCAACATCGCCAACCCAGGAACACAGGAATTCATCTACAGACTGAGTAGCTGCAGAATGGTGTTGGAGTGAGC
Organism: Lepidochelys olivacea; assembly: GCF_965140295.1. NCBI lineage: Eukaryota > Metazoa > Chordata > Testudines > Cheloniidae > Lepidochelys > Lepidochelys olivacea. The sequence goes on along the minus strand of NC_140411.1, from coordinate 33,632,380 downwards.
CTTTGGACTGCTGAAAGCTTGTTGGTGATTCATACAGACCCATCTGGATGCCAGTGTGACCAGTGCAGTTTGCACAATCATGGCATACTGTGCTTAGCACAACATATCTGAGGCTAAAGAGCAGTACTTCAGGAGCAAGTGGGCTCAGGACAGATCTAGTTTGCAAACCATGTACAGGCAGCCAGATCATCCAAGTGTCCACTGCTCCTGGTTTCTGTCAGGCAAGAGAAATTCATGTTGCTATTTGCTTGCACTTCATGGAACAGCAGGGAGCCAGAAGGTGACTTTGGGCTTTGCCGAGGGACACCATATGACTCTATGGTGCTGCTGGAAAAGCTCAATAGACCATTGTGACATTTCTCAGTGGATTTCAATCTCTGGCAGCCAACGTTTAAGCAGACAGTTATGTGCGGGTCCCTCCATAAGATTAACACCTTTGGCTGTGATTTTGTGCTGGAGAGGGTGTACCTGCAATTTAATGCTAGCATTGAGCAATGTTTTTGTAATGTGTTAACAGCTCTGTTTAAGCATGTGTTTATGGGGAGCAGTTAATCATTCAGACTTCAGGGATGTATCATGGGAGCAAGAGGGAATATTTCCAAGATGTGGGGGTGGGTGCAGTCATGGAAGACAGTGTACTGTGACCACACATTGATGAGCACCCAGGTGTGCTCCAGAGACCCAGTAGAATATGATCCATGATTGCCTGCGCTGATCAACAAAGTTCATGAATGAACTGTTCAGAAGTGCTCAGCACGTTTGCAGGTAACAGGGGGTCAGGGACCTGTATACATTTGGGTAAGGGGCAGGCAGCAAAGGGTTCAATGCACTGTGGGAATGGCCCTAGAGGACTATTGCTACCCTAGAGGCCACTTGCCCCAGTCCACATGGCACTGTAGAACAGGTTTGGGACCCTGCTACAGCAGACGTGTGCACATACCCACAACCCTCATGAATTCTAGCTTACTTGCTGAGCACTCGCCTTCAGGAATGTGCTTCAGGGCTTCAGACATGGACAGTGGAGTCTGAGGTTATGGCATAACAATTCACATGTAACCGAGTACAGTAGCAAGTGTAGACGTAACCCATGACTTAGCAAAGACAAATGCTGCTGCAGCAACAGTTCATGAGAAGACAGCAGGAAGTCCAACAGGAAGCTGAAAAAACAGCAGATCCAAGAAATTCTATTTTAGAGGCAGAAGTTTATTAACCCTGCCCAATTTGTAGCACCAGTTATTGATCCCAGACTCCTGTTTTCAGATTTAGGCCCTGAAGCTGACCAAGAGCATATCTACCTCCATTTGAGCAAAGAAGATCACTACTGCAGCATGGCTTAAAGAGATGAGGGTCACACAAAGAACAGTCATCTTGACGGGCAGAGTACAAGCCACCTATCAAACCCTAGCTGACAAATTAGCTTGGGACTAATTAAGACTGTCTGTCAAGGCTGCTACACTAGAGCATTAAGGACCTCTCCTGAGAATTATTGATGCAAATTTTGGAAGGAATGGTTTTACTAGGACTTTTATCCTGTGCTCTGGCTCAGCACCTACTGTAACCACTCAGTAGCACCAACCCAAGACCCAGTCATTTAAGAATGTAGAGAACTCCATTGCTTTGGAGCAGATATTATTCTTTCCTTAACACAGCCAGTGATAGGTCCACTGACACATGAGCAGACAGTGTCTGGCTCAACAAGCCCCTAGACCGCAACATCAGTACAGAGGGGCAAAGCCAAGTCTTGGATGGGTCAAAAGGCACCACTGCCTTCAATAAAAGACTCTGGGGGGTTACAAAGTATAAGAAACTAAAGGGAAAAATACTCCTGCAGACTTGCAGGGCCCAGTGGGAGCTGCTCAGTAAGAGGTTTGCATAGAGTCACTGGATAAGGGTTCTCAGGATGTCTGGATGTGGGGAGGCTAAGGGAGCTCTCCAAACTAGCCCATAATCTGCTTTAAATGTGAGAAGCTGCTGTATTGCATGCTGCCATATTGCATGCTGCCATACTGCAATTCAAGTGTGCTTTCAGGCATCATTTCCGGCCTCTTTCAACTATGACAGGGCTCTAAATGGAGCAGTACAACTGACCAGCACATTTCCCAACCTGCCACCTTTTCCCCCAGACACTCTTTCATCATGTTAAAAGTAAGTCTCTAGCTGTTAGGGTTGCAACGAAACCCTGGAACTCATGAACAGAGTGTAACTGTTGTAGTGCAGATCTCACCTGGTAAATCAAGGAAGAGGTTGTAGTTAGCTAACCACCATGTAGAGCCTTGCCCCTACACCGATGACACATGTCAATATTGTTAACTATTTCATTGCTTAGCAAAGCTTGGAAGAGAAGAGAGGAAGATTCATAATGTGAAGATCTACACCCGTGGTTCTCAAACTTCATTCACCGTGACCCCTCTTCAGACAACAAAAATTATTACATGACCCCAGGAGTGGGGCCCAAAGCCCAAGCCCACCATAGCCCTGCTGCCCTGGGTGTGGGGGGTAGAGTGGGAGGGAAAAGCCGAAGCCCAAGGGCTTCAGTCCTGGGTGGTGGGAGTCGGCCTTCGGCTTCAGCCCCGGTGCTAGGGGCTCGGACTTTGGCTTGGTCCTTGGCCTCAGCAAGTCTAGCACCAGCCCTGGCAATGCCATTAAAATGAGGTTGCAACTCACTTTGCGGTCCCGACCCACAGTTTGAGAACCCCGATCTACGTAATGTGCTGTGAGTGACTGCTTGTTTCGTCACCATAAGACAGTGTGCTTGGGGTAGTGCTACCACTTATATTTTTTACTCATGTCAGGAGCCAAACCCAAAAAGACCAGCAGCACATCTGAGCCCCACCAATGGGAAGCCATGCTGGAGTCCAGCCAAACCTAGTCTTGAAAGAAGCAAGATTCACAGCTAATTTGAAGAATAAGTTTGCTATGCGGGCAACCAAATACTTGGGATTCTTGGTAGGACAGGGGGGAAACGCCATGCCTCCTAGACAAAATGAGGTACTAAAGAAAACCCTAGTTCCCTGAACAAAAACAATGTGTAATCCTTTCAAGGACTAGGGAGGTATTACAGGTGCTTCCTACTATGTCATCCTGGCCATTCACTTAACAGAAGTCACTAGGTAGAGAACTCCACAACAGGTCCACTAGATGACATACTGTGACAGAACCCCTTTCATGATGAATGTCTATGTCAGGCCTATGGAGCAGCACCTTGTGCTTCAGAGCATTGGCTTCACACAGGCCTTCACGCTTCAAGTAGTGCTTCAGACATGGGCCTAGGCCTACATCTTTCATAATTACTTAAACCCAATATTATGCTGAATGCTTTTTCCTAAAGAAGCTCAATATGCCACCACTTTGAAGGAGTGTCTACCGGCCCAGTGGGCTGTAACAAACCTCAAATACAGGTACTACTTTTAGGGAAACCATTTGTCTCTCTTATAAATTATGCCCCACTGCACTAGCTTCATACTGATCTGGTATCATTGTCTTCAGTTGCTGTACTGGCTGAAGACCAAATACCTAAATGATGATTCCTTTTTTCTGTGTCTGGGTAAGATACCTGACCATCAGCAGAACCCAGACCCTGGTCCAAGGGAGGAGGTATATGATAGGCAGGGGACCTTGTGGTCATGGTACTACCCATCACCCATTCCCTAACTCTTTCTTAATGAAAGGAGGCAATATCTGCCAGGATAGTGGGAAGCTATGACCCAGAGGAGACAAATTAGAGAAATGGTCTGAAGTAAATAGGAAGAAATTCCATAAGGACAAATGCAAAGTACTCCACTTAGGAAGGAACAATCAGATGCGCACATACAAAATGGGAAATGACTGCCTAGGAAGGAGTACTGTGGATAGGGATCTAGGGGTCATAGTGGATCACAAGCTAAATATGAGTCAACGGTTAACACTGCTTTTTTTAAAAAAAAACAAACATCATTCTGAATGTTGTAAGCAAGACACGAGAAGTAATTCTTTTGCTCTACTTCACACTGATTAGTCCTCAACTGGAGTATTGTATCCAGTTCTGGGTGCCACATTTCAGGAAAGATGTCCACAAATTGGAGAGAGTCCAGAGAAGAGCAACAAAAACGATTAAAGGTCTACGTATGAGGGAAGATTGAAAAAATTGGGTTTGTATAGTCTGGAAAAGAGAAGACTGAGAGGGAATGTAACACTTGTCAAATATATTAAAGGTTGTTACAAGGAGGAGGGAGGAAATTTTTCTCATTAACCTCTGAGAATAGGACAAGAAGCAATGGGCTTAAATTGCAGCAAAGGTGGTTTAGGTTGGACATTAGGAAGAACTTTGTAACTGTCAGAGTGGTTAAGCACTGGAATAAATTGCCTAGGGAAGTTGTGGAATCTCCATCACTGGAGATTTTTAGGAGCAGGTTAGACAAACACTTGTCAGGGATGATCTTGATAATACTTAGTCCTGCTATGACAACAGGGGACTGAACTAGATGACCTCTCAAGGTCCCTTCCAGTTCTATGATTCTATGACATTGGAACATACAAGGTTAGCATATTGCCACCAATTATTCTCCAGTTTATTCAGAATGGCTATACAATTATTCTCTACTACTTTGCTCTTCTGCAATAAGTTACACTCTTCAGTTGAATATATCTGTATGCTTTCTGCTCAGTCCTCTCTCCAAAAAGTCTACATTTAATGGAAATTAGTTATGTAAATACATGAAATATAGTTTTCTTCACAATAAAGCAAATATTTTAACAAATTTTCTTAGTTGTTTCTATCCCTCTGCCTCTACCATCTCCATAAGTAACTTGGTTGCAATAACATTTTCCTGCAACAATGCCCTGTCCCTGTCAACATAACCTCTTAATGCCATGTCCAGAGGCCTGAATTAACTTCTCTGGTTGGTAGATGGATATATTGATTGAGCAATGGTTACTTTATAACCTGATTATCTTTGTACAGTACATTTATCAAGGACATTATAAAACAGATTAGGTACAGCTGATACCCACAAACTTTGCTTTGGGAAAAAAGTCAAGAGCTCTTTCGCTGTGCAAACTAAATGCTGGGCATTCAGAGTGAGATCCTCACCCTCGAGCCATCTCCCTTACAATATAAAAGGGCTGAAGTGTTGTGAAGTGACCCTGAAAGCCCAGGTTCTTGCTGTGTGAGGATTTACCCAGCACAGACACTGCAGAAAGAGCCATAAGGATGCCTCCCAAAGATCCCCTTTCAAGCCCTGGTGTAGGGGACATAATGGAGGTGGGGCTAGGGATGGGAAGGGCATGCTGGGAACAGGACCATAACACAGAGTGCTGTAGAGATTCCAGGCAGCACGGCAGCCATAACTTAAGAAGCTTTGACAGTACTGATATGAAAAGCTTTCGAAAATGTAAAGAATACAGGAAAGGGAGGTGAATTCAACTCCCTTTTAAAGAAACATGCAAGAACTGAGTGCACCACACTGGGGCAGTAATTTCCCACTCTTGTTTAAATAATCAGCATACTTCCATACATGATGTCTATGTATTCTCTGAATCTGATCTCACTGATACTTGGAATACATACATATATATATATATATATAATTTAAAAGCAAAACTGCTGGGAATGGAAAAGCGAAACACAGAACTACAACAATAAGATATAATCTCCTTCCAAAAAAAACCCCTAACAGTGCCTAATGCTCACTAGGCAATGATAAAGAAATACATCAATCTTAAATCCTTTCAATTCTGATTTAGAAACCTACCATCCAGAAAGCTGAATCCGTTTGACTGGAAGCTAGTTCCCAAATGAGGAAGCTTAATTACTACAAATTATTGCTCCAGATGTTTCCAAGTTATATTTTGGACACACCAAGAAATCTCCGGAATCAGATATCATTGAGAGTTGGGGAGTAAGTCAGATGGATATTCTGGGCTAATGTTGTTAAGCACTTGTAAACAAGCATGAGTAGTCTTGAAATCCATCCAGGATTTCAGTGGGAGCCAAAGGAGAAACTTCAAAATGGTGGGTAATCTGATCGAATTAAGCTCGTTCCAGTCAGAAGTTATAAGTAAATTCTTGGTATGTAGTTGTTGCTTTTTTACACTGAATAGCTTTGCTGTAAATGGGTTTTTCACTGAAACTAGAATTGCAATTTGCATATTGCACTTCACTGAGGAAAGAATTAGGACTGTCAATATCATTGTAGATATAGGGCTTGACTACATGGGAGGTTTAATACACAGTTTTTTCCTGTGCGTTGGGTAATACATTGTAGGCAAGCCTCAGTAATAGCATGCACACAGGACAGTATGCATCATTATGTACACATGATAGCGGGTTTGCTGCGAACTGAGAGCGTGGCATTCTTGGAGGGTATCCCAAGCTCTTTTGCTTCGCTGCTGAGCAAAGTGCATTGTAGAATGCATAAGAGAAGCCAAGCTAGTTCAATTTTTTTAAAAATCCCATGATTCATTTGTCTCCACCCCATCTTTCCATTAGGGGTAGGCTAGCGCCATTTTTGAACTGCTGTTGGCTAACATGGACCCAACAATGTTCCATGCTGCTATGCTCAAATACACAGAGACTGCTTGGGCTGTACTTCAGCACTCCAGGCTTCAGACATCACCTCCCACATCACTGAGCAGGTGATGTGGCAGCAGGCCCTCCCGCAGCAGGAGGATGTTCAGTGGTGGTGGAACCAGAACACAGACAAGGAAGAAGAGGAAGACTCTGAGCAACTGATGATAGAGGACAGGTTCCAGGAGCATCTTCACAGCATTCAGAGCTGTGTCTGGGCTTGGGAAACCATACTGCAACCCCATGCAGTATCTTTGTGGTCCAGTATCTACATGAATGGTTTATGTATGATTGTATTCTACTTCATGGGGACAGTTACCACAGCTCTGCCAGGAACTAAAAGCAGTGGGTGATTAAGGCAAATCAGCCAAATTGTAACACCCTTTGATGGGATGCCCTCCCCACACAAGGCTTGAAAAGATTTTGTTGGCCAGGTAAGTCAATTAACTGCACAGGCTGCTCCTGGAGGCAGAGCCAGGGAGCAGGTGTTGGTTAAATGAGGCTCACCTGGGAAGGAACAAGAGAGGCCTCTACAAAGTCCCGGAGCTGAGAGAAGACAAGGGGCTTCAGGGAGGTAGTCCACAGTTATTCTGCGGTTGAAGGGAATTGGGAGGCTGCCAAACCAGGGAAGGGGAGAGCCAGAGGAGTAGGAGAAGGCTCAGGAAAAGAGCAGCAAGGAATAGGAGTGTCAACCTTGACTGCTGCTTAGAGGTCTCCTGAGCTGGAACCTGGAGTAAAGGGTGAACTGGGGTTCTCTTATCATCCCCTTAGGAAGTGGCATAGACCAGGCAAAGGATAGCGGACTGCCTGTGACAGTTTGTCCTAGAAAGACTTAGTTACACCTCCTCCCCCAGCCCTGGAAGGGGAAACCACGTAGTGACTTGGCTGCGGTTCCTGGAGTGAGGGGGTGAGACCGGATGGATGAAGACACCACCAGAGTAGGGTACAATGCCTGGCAGAGCTAATCCCCAGGATGGCAAAGAGGGGGCGCCTGCACCCTGTCACACACCCCCAGAGAGGTACCACCTCCTGGGCAGAATCACATAGACTAGTTCAAACGGGATTCTCCAAAGACAAATGGACAAAGAAAATACTTTTTTTGATAAATAACCTCAGTTTAAACTGACTCAGGCCCTTCTTTCTGGTCCAGCAAACCAACAGGACCAAGGGATGGGAGACACCCAGAAGGACTGGAAAGACTTTGGCTTTCTGGGGTCCATAAAATTGATAGGTGACCTCTGGTAAGCTGTCGGCATGCATATAGGAATGTTTATTGTTTATTAATATGTTTTCTCTATAATTCTTTTACCTGAAGAATAAATGTGCTTTCTTGGAACGAGCTGTGTGGTAATTTGTTACTGAGGGCAATACTCAGAGCCCCCAGAGAGAGAGCAAAGCACAGGTGATGGCCGTTTTAGGCAGACTGGCTTGCTCAGGATATCACAGTATGGATCAGGAGCTATGCAGCCTTTAAACCCCCAATCGGCAGGGAGTGAGGTGTGGGTCTCTGCCCAAGAGAGTATCAGAGGGGTAGCCATCTTAGTCTGTATCCACAAAAACAACAAGGAGTCCGGTGGCACTTTCAAGACTAACAGATTTATTTGAGCACAAGCTTTCATGGGTAAAAAACCCATTTCTTCAGATGCATGGAGTGAAAATTACACATACAGGCATAAATATATATTGGCACATGAAGAGAGGGGAGTTATCTTACAAGTGAAGAACCAATGCTGAAAGCCAATTAGGTCAGGGTGGATGTGGTCCACTCCCAATAATTGATGAGGGGGTGTCAATACCAAGAGAGGGAAAATTGCTTTTGTAGTGAGCCAACCACTCCCAATCCCTATTCAAGCCCAAATGGATGGTGTTAAGTTTGCCCGAGAGAGGTGACCACTGTGAACAAGAAACCTTTAAGTGGCTTCCCTTGAGGGACCACAGAGAGGAGAACACGGGTGCAGTTGCACTAAAACTGTGAGAAGAGCTATTTCTGAATTGCTGCCAGCCCAGCATGGACCCAACCATGTTCTAAAAAACAACAACAAGGAGTCCAGTGGCACCTTAAAGATTAACAGATTTATTTGGGCATAAGCTTCCATGGGTAAAAAAATCTACTTCTTCAGATGCATGGAGTGAAAATTACAGATACAGCTGCTTATGCTCAAATAAATCGGTTAGTCTTTAAGGTGCCACCAGACTCCTCGTTGTTTTTGTGGATACAGACTAACATGACTACCGCTCTGATACTTGGCACCATGTTCTGTGCCACTGTGCTGCAACCTCCTATATGCAATGGCTGCTTGGGTTGCATTTCAGCACTCACAGATGGATGGATTTGGCTTGGGATTTCATCAGCTGCACCACCAAGCTGACAATGTGGCAGCAGCTCCACCAGCAGTAGCAGAGGGTCTTCAGTGGCAGTAGAACTGGGGCATAGATGAGGAAGACACCAAGAAACAGAAAATAGAGGACCAGTTCCTGGAGAAGCTTCACAGCCATTTCTGGGCTTGGGAAACTAGATTGGTGGGAAAGAATGGTTCTGCAGACCTGGGATGACCAACAGTGGTGAAAACATTTCAGGATGGGTAAGGCACCCATTTTGGAGTTCTAGGTTGAATTAACCCCAGAGCTACAATGAGAGAACCAATGAGCAGTATCCCATGCCCATGGACAAGAAGGTTGCAATTCCCATCTGGAAGATGGCTACCACTGAATGCTACCAGTCTGTAACAAATCAATTCACCACTCGGGCCATTATCATACAGGTGTGATGCCAAGGAGAAGGCACTGTTGGTAATGCTCAGGAAATTATATGCTTTGCATGTATGGGGTTCCTAAACTGTACTGGGGCAATTAATGAGATGCAGCCAATAAAGGCTCAAAATTCATAAACAGAAAGGGGTATTTCTCCATGGTGTTCCAAGAGCTGGTTGACCATTGTGGCAAGTTTATGGATATTAATGCTGTCCCCGGCCTGGAAGAGTCCACGATGCCAGGATCTTTTGGAACTCACCTGTGTTTAAATTAATGGTGAAAAGATTGTTTGCACCCACAATCACTATGGACACTAATGGTGGGGACACTGCTCTAGTTATCCTAGGAGACCAGGTTTGTTCTCTGGTTAATGAAGCTATTCACAGGTGCTTGGGCAGAAGGAAGGAATTGTTTAACTACCGCCTAAGTAGTTGCTGAATGGTCGTGGAGTGTGCATTTGGCCATTTGAAAGGGAGACGGTGCTGTTTGTGGAATGGATTGGAAGCAGCAGAAAAATAATCCTAAAGATTATAGCAGCGTGTTTTGCACAATACTTGTGAGTGTAAGGGAGAGTGGGAGGCCAAGCTGCAGAGACTTGCTCAGCCATCTGAGCAGCCAGTAAGGCATCCAATACAAAAGTCAAACAGCTGGAGCAATATGGTCAAAGAAGACTATTGCTCTTATTTTGAGACTCGGGCCTGAAACTGGAAGTTTTTGTGCAGTTCAATGTTGTTTGTGGACAGTGGATGTTGTGGCAATCCCTGCTGTATCTTATGTGCCTACATGTGTTTCTAAAGCCTTATGAATTAGTGCAAACTTAACTATTTTCTATGTAAAATTAACTCTCAAGTCCTTATGAATGTTTAATATACTAACCTTTAAAATTTCAGTTTATTAAGCAGCAAACAGAAACGATCCTTCAACTGAAATGAAAATGAAGCAGGTCTGAATTATGAAAAAAATATTTTAAAAAATTCATTAAACCAGCAGTGAAACAAGATGTGCAGTTTGCAATACAAGGGCCAGGTGCATGTAAAGTCATGGGCAGATAGACATCTTGGCTCTGCCTCTTCTGGTTTGTGGGACTTCGGGTGTTGAGTATCATAGAATGTCAGGGTTGGAGGGACCTCAGGAGGTCATCTAGTCCAACTCCCTGCTCAAAGCAGGACTAATCCCCAATTTTTGGCCCTGATCCCTAAATGGCCCCCTCAAGGATTGAGCTCATAACCCTGGGTTTAGCAGGCCAATGCTCAAACCACTGAGCTATCTCTCTCCCCGTGAGGCTTGAAGTTACCTGGGGCTGCAGAGGGCTCAAAAGAGCTTATGTCTGAGGGACCCCTGTTCTCAGTGTCCTGAGCTGGGGTCTGTGAGGAAATAGCTTCAGGGAGCAGTGCTGTGTGGGTAGAACCGTTGTTGTTCCCAGTAGACTGTATTGTCCAGGGTCTGCATAACATGGGTGGTGCTGGTTTACAGAACTGCACTGCCTGCTGCCTTCATGGTAACATGCGCTGCAGCCAGGCATGCTGACTTTGTGTGGCTGCTAGGAGTTGCCTCTGCATCTCCCTGTCTCTTTCCACACTGACTTTGGCCATGGCAGTGCTTTCCCTGGCAACTTGCCACACTGTCCTTTGGCACTGCACCAATCTCTTTGGAAAGCTCCTTGTCAGATTCTCTCTCTGTCCTTAGGTATTGCCTCCCGCTTTGCTCTTTTCTTGGGGGCGACTCTCTAATGATGTCAACATTTCATCATAAGTTTTCAAGTTTCTCCTTGTCAGGTTTGGCAGACACTTGACCATTGATAAGGGCCCTTTGCTTGAGGGTCTAGCCGTGCTGCAGCTGTGGGTGTATTTAAAAAAAAATGTAAGTAGTGATTGTTCATAATCTAGGGGAGGCTGGGATAGCATTTTGGACTAAATGGACTCTCGAGGACTCTCGAGGTCCCTTCCAGTCCTATGACTCTTCCCATTCTTGGGGGAACCTCAGACACGGGATGTGGTGCGTGAAGTGGGATATTTTGTCTGTGCAGCTCATGCGGTTTGTCTTTGCTGTGCTGTCTTGAGGGTGGGAATTATGTTCCCAGTATGGTTTCTCACCTTTGGAGTGCCTTGGAGGTGCTTATATTGCATCAGATGGGTTAACAGGATGAATTTGGGGATGAGCTGGATAGTAATCCCCTCTATGTCCCCTTTAGGCTGTCCTGACTCTGGATGATGTTACACTGAGGCAGGTAACTAGGGGTTTGTCTACACCACAATTAGACATCTGCGGCTGGCCCGTGCCAGCTGATTCAGGCTTGCAGAGCTCAGGCTAATGGGCTGTGTAATTGCAGTGTAGATGTCCAGGCTTAGGCTGCAGCCCAAGTTCTGGGACCCTCCCACCACACAGGGTCCTAGAGCCCAGCCTGAGCCTGACCATCTACACTGCAATTAAACAGTCTCTTAGCCCTAGCCTCGTGAGCCCGGATCAGCTGGCACGGGCCAGCCGCGGGTGTCTAATTACAGTGTAGACATATCCTAGGAGACAGAGAATGGCTTGATTCAAACAGGCAAAAGGCAAACCAGCAAGATGTGCTGTGAAGTTATTCCCCAAGATGGTCCCTCCCAGAAGTGCTGCAGAAGTGCCAGGAAATCATATATACAGGCAGTATGGCTATGCAGCTATTTCTCATAATCGCTGAACAAAACTTGAACAATTTCTCATCCTGAGCTTTTGCTTTATCTCCCCTGTAGACAGGTTGAAAGTGCAGAAATAGAAAGGACTCTTCAATGATTGCCTGAAGCATTCACTTTACCAGTCTATAAGAGTGTGTGTCACAGGGGAGAAGTACTCTTTTTGTAGCTTTGCCGGCATGCAATGTCCATGTCTACCTCGTGTACAGTGAGAACACTAATCAAACTTCTTTTCCTGTAACCACCGTCTCAAGGAATGTTGGCACAAAATCATGTTTTACTTATTTGACTCTGCCATAGGAGAGGGTGGGGTAGAGGCTTCAGCTGTGCCATGCTGCCAGATGCCATAATGAGATGGTGAATGGGGTTTGGAGGGCGGCTGGCATTCTCCAAGCAGGACAGCTGAGGGAAGGGGAAAGGAAAAGAGATATGCGGGCATAATCCTTCCAGAGTCTGGGCCTGAAAATGGTCAGTAGTTGGGGTTTCAGAAAGAGACAGAAGCCAATTGCCCAGCTGGAGTAGCTGCCATGTTGGAAAGGTGTATAGAGAGGGTTGGCAATGCATATAACATAAGAATAACACATTAAAACATAACTATTACATTACACGAAATTATACAAAGCCTTATATGCCAAGATTCCCTCCATAGGATCAGTCTCCTCAATCCTCGTCTAGGTTGCTGCCTGTGAATTGGGGTTGGTTGCTGCATGTCAGGAACTGGGCTCATCTTCTACCTGGCTAGCGTCAGGCTCCTGAGTCTGAAGAGATCCTGGCTTTCTGGGGAGATCTCTTCACTGGTCTCCTCAAGCCAAGGTCTGATGGATCTTGCTGGTCATCCTCAGGGGGCAAAGAGGAGAGTGTTCAGCAGGCTCCACAAGCTTCCTGTGGTGGCTGGTCATGTAGTTACGTAAAATCTTATCTAGGTCCTTGAAAAAGTGACAGGTTACATTTCCCCTCCTGGAGTTTTCCTGATCAGTTTGCTCTTTATTCAGCACTGTTTGGCATTCTGGTCTTGGCCCCTTGCAGGCATCTGACTAGCAATGTCCACAAAAAGGTCTTTATTTCAGTGGCTGGCCTCAAGAGTTTCCTGCCCCAGTGCTTCTCCGCAGATGGTCATGAGATCCAGGGTCTCAGCCTAGCTCCATGTGACTGCTCGAGGCATGCTGCAGGGCTTCAGGAGTATAATTACAGCTATTGTGATAAACTTGAATCCAGGAGAGGATGGACAAAATCTGGCTCTGCGCCAGTTTATGAAAGGCGGAGGGGATATTCAGTTAAGTTGCCCACACACTGGGGGAGAGCACATAGATAAACAGACAAGTCTGTAATGATCACCTACAAAGCAGTGTGGTATAGTCATTGGAAGAGTGCCAAAGTAGTTCACAGCAGCATTGCACATATGTGACCAATAGACTGGACTAACTTGCTTCTCAGCAAACTTAGCTCACTTTGAATGAAAACTCCAGAGTTCATGATAATATGGATTCAGTGCACTACAGTGAATTATGTTGTGTGTATGCTGCCTGACTTTGACAAGTATATTACCTGAAATAATTTCAGATGTGAACCTCTTCTGGACTACATTTTAGCCTCCTATAATGGTTTGTGAAATTTTCTGGGTTCTGAAGCTAAAAGAGGACTGAAAGGGAGGTGGGAGTGGTAGCAAATCGTCCTATTTGTCAGGTTCTGCAATTGTTGTTGATTATTTGTGAAGAACAGCTGAAAAGCAATGAGATGCTGTCTGAAAGGTCTGCTATGTTGCTCTCAAAGTTCATTTTAAAAAAGGTTGTATCCAAATATGACAAACGATACATGCCCCAACTCAGAGATGACCAGACCAATGTCTACCCAATTGAGGGTGGTTTTGGCCCAAGGGCATTAAATGGAATAGGGTCTGAATTATGTCTCAGCTTATGCTCTGTATGCTGTCAATGCTCAATAATAACAACAATTAGTAAATCCTGAGACTGCAGCCACAATCTACTTTGAGCACAGTGGTGTGGTCACTAAAGACAAGTCCCAGAATGTAATTCTGCATCCCAATCTGATCAAAGTTTCTGCAAATGAAAATGGAGGAACATGTGGTGACCAATAGTCTCTCTAGGGTATGCTGTGTTAAAGATGAGGGCAGCTGTTGGCCACACTTTAGAATTGAAAAGGCTGCATTTGGCCCAGTGCTCATACTTTGCAGATTTGACCTTAGAAGTTTGGAATGAGTCCACATAACACTTTTCATTCTTACTCTCCCGAAATGTAATTGACTCCTGCCCACTGTTTGGCCATCCATGGCACAAGCATTATGAATAGCATATTTTAGTGCTCTTCTTTCACAAGCAATTCATACAAAAAAGGCAGGCAAGTAAGGTTCACACACACAACATACTTGACACATATTCAAGGAAATGAAAAGTGATGTCACCAAAGAGTATAGATCCTCCTTCTCCACCCTCAAGTACACACCTTCATTTTACTACAGTTACCATAAACCACAGATCACAACTACAACTTCAGTGTTGCCATCTCTCTCCATTTAATCACAAATATGATATTTGGTGTTTACTTAATACCCCAGCTCCTGGAGCCATTTTATTATGTGAGAATTTCCCTCCCTCTCTCTCTCTCTCTAGCCCTCATCACTTCAATGAAAAACTTGAAAATATGAACTCTAAAGACTCCAAAACAAATAAAATAATCCCAAATCTATCATTTTTGTGATTTTTTAAAGCCAATCTTATGAAAGTTTGTGACCTGACTTATGATTTTTGAACACTTGAGGTTGGCAACCACGCAACCTTAAATTTGCTGCCCTTCAATGCATTCTGTTCCATACACTCCTTTACCAATCTACTCTACCCCAATACTATTAATTGTGGATGTTTAGTGTATTGGGTTAGGTCATAGTAGCTTGGTAAAGAGATACTGCCAGACTGGCATCTCTAGGGCATGGAAGGCATAGCTCTACTTCTCGAGAAAACCAGGAACTGAGCCCATTTTAGAATCCAACCCGAACTATGGTTCTGCCACCAGATGACACCATAATTAGTGCATTTCAATATGCTAAAACTTAAATAACTTGCCCTATTATGCTGAGCTTTGATTTTATTTTTATCCCACAAGTCTCTAACTTGATGGTATTTACAATGATTAGGTTACCAGGCTTCAAATACTTCAGTTTGGCATTGACTTCCTTGGTTTTCACCTACAAAATTTTCAGAATGACAAATCCAGTATTGCCAACTCTAGATATGTTGGGGTGTTTTTTTTACCTGCCTCATGAAGACATGAGGAAGGGCTCTCAACTCACAAATTTTCCCTTATTCAAAATGGCCACCTATTACTGTCAATGGAGACTGAAGCCAGCAAGGTGAACTCCATTTCCTTATAGTGTATCTAAATGTGGAAGTGAGACTGACCTTAATTAAATTGACGGCCACCTCCCATGTTTTCAATAAGATAGGCAGCCATTTTGCTTGTGGTCATGGCTTCTCTTTGTAGTTCAGGGGCTGGATAGGACACAGGGGCTGTGAGGAGCAGTGGAGACACTATGAAATGTGGATGTGTGAATGAGTGGGAGGAGGAGGCAGATTTAGGGGTTGCAGAAAAAGAGGGTTCAGGAGAACATGGGGCAGGAGGGAGGCTGATGCGGGAGGGTGTAGAGGATAGTGATGGGGGAGAGGTTAGATTGGGAACTCTCCCTGCCTGAGGGTAGTGGTGGGTTAGGGAGTCCCCTCTGAGCAGCCGAGGGAACCCAGTGTTGCCAACTCTCATGAGCTAATTGTGAATCACAGAATTTTGGAGCTGTCACAATGATGTTCATGTAATGGAATGCTAAACTATTATAATGTTCAGCCACTAAGTGGCACCAAATGTAACACAGCTTAGCTCACAACAGACATTCCTGAAGAAGAGCTGTGTGTAGGCTTGAAAGCTTGTCTCTCTCAACAACTGCAGTTGGTCCAATAAAAGATATTACCTCATCCCCTTGTCTCAACAGGCATTCCTGGCAGTACATTAACATGTCTTAAGAAGAACACATCTCCTGTGTATCTCCCTAGGAGGGAAGCTCTGTAGCCAGTCCGTGGCTGCTACAGAAGCCTCTGGGGTATCTCCCTAGGAGGGAAGCTCTGTAGCCAGTCCGTGGCTGCTACAGAAGCCTGACCCATTAGTAACAATGTCCTGTGTACAAGGTGTATATGACATGGTGTCAGGAATACTCTTCAATGCCCCAGAGAACTTCAGTTTTGACAAACCTTCACAAACCTTGACAAACCTTTTGACAAACCTTTTATAATTGTGATCAAATCAAAATCTCAATACGCTTGGCAAAATGTCTTCTTTCTGAGCCTAGAAGGGAATACCCTGCCTGCGAGCCATCACTTTCCTGCTATAGTTATTTTCTCCTTCATTGGGCTGAAATATCAGACTTTAAGTAAAGCTCCTTTTTGCATAGGAAAAAATAAGCCTTTGTGCAGATGAAGCAGACATGGTTTAGAATCTGGTTTCTTGTGTGAGGTGGTTGCTTCTGTTGCTTGTAAAGCTATCCTATGGAGCTCAAAATTAAACATACTGTCAGCCTTTAGGCATTTTTTTAGAGCTGCAGTATATCATAACTAGAAAAGCTAGCACAAGTGGTGTTGGGGAAAGTTTTCCACTGCCAGCAGCACCAAAACCTGTAAATTCTCAAAGCAACAGTTTCTGTGCTTTAGACACCCAGCCCACGTTAAAATCTATGGAGTCCCATGGCTCATGCCCTATCTTTAAATGGACCCAAATCATTTTAAGGTTTAAGGAAGGTTCGATTCAAAACCACCCAAGGAGTTAATTTCTCCCTGCATAGTGCCATTGATTACACCACATTTATCTATGGAAGTGATTTCAAAACGTTTTCATCCAAATATGTTCACTTGTTCCATTTGCAGGGAAAATGAATTAAAATGATGTAAAGGTTCAATTCTCCCTGAGCGGGTTGAAATTTGATAGTTCTAATGGTCTCTACTAACAAATAGATTTTGTTTGTTGTCCCTTTAAAAGCTAGTTCTTGTTGAATGAAGTAAGATGAAGCAAGAAAGGCTGGTTTTGTGTTTGACACTGGACTGGGATACAAGAAATCTGAGTTCGATTCCCAGCTTGAAGACAGTCTTTCTGTGTAACCTTGGACAAACCAAGCAGAAATCTGTGGCACCTCATTGAAGCCAATGAGACTGCACACATGTGCAGGGATCTGTCTGCACAAAGTCAATTCTGGTGTTTCATATGAAAGGCTTTCTCTGACTATATGTACACTGAGTCCTAGCACGATGGGGCTCTGATTTTGGTTGGCACCTACAGACACTGCTATAACACAAATAATAATGAACGGCAGCATTTTTACAAGAGGAAAGGTTGGCATCAAACACAAGAAAAACTGGAAACTTTTTATTGCCAAAGGTTTAGGTTTATTAGCTGTTTTTTTTAGCCCTTATCATAAATCCCCAAAATCATTAGCTGGACTACAGGCAAAATATTTGGCAATTGCACCAGTAATCTGTGTCAAGATGTGGTCAAAGTAAGTCATAAACCTTTGAGAGAGACTTGTTTGCCTGTAATTTATTTCCTGCTCTTATATTTCCTTTGGGTTTTAAAGGAGGAGATTTAAAAGTAAAATGTTATTCTCTGATAATCCCATCTTCCATTAGGATCTTTATATGTTCATGCATACTGGGATATTTGGGCTTGAACATTAGTTTCTTATTAAGAACCACAAAGCCCTAATAAATGCCTATTGAAGTCAAATGAAAGACTCTCATTGTCTTCAAAGGGCTTTGGAGTAGGCCCTCAGTGTAAAAATTTACTCACATGTTAGGTGAAATTCTCACCCCACTGAAGTTAATAGCAGAACTCCCATTGGCCAATTTGGCCAGGATTTCACCTACTGCATTGTATACTGTGCTGCCAGTCAGCTTTGACATAGTCAAAGAATTTGTGGCAAAAATATCTCTCAAGTTATTTAATAATTATCCCAGTCAGTTGCCAAAAAAGCAGCAAAGCTTCAATTGGTTCTTTCACCAATATCTCCAGTGCAGGAAAGGATTTTTTTTCCACAGTTGTTTCTGATGAGCATTTTAAATGTTGGGCTGAGCTCATCCTTGATGTGACGACATTGACTTCAGAGGCCTGCAGTGTCTCATGTTCAAGTAATTCCACTATTTCAAATTCACTTAATAAAAAGAGGCTCCTGGTCTTTTATTTTCAGCTCAGTCTGAT
Organism: Lepidochelys olivacea; assembly: GCF_965140295.1. NCBI lineage: Eukaryota > Metazoa > Chordata > Testudines > Cheloniidae > Lepidochelys > Lepidochelys olivacea. The sequence goes on along the minus strand of NC_140411.1, from coordinate 33,614,173 downwards.
TGTTGTCAGATTATTTCACTCACTGGACATAAATTATGCTACAGAAGAGGGTTTGTGACACTCCAATGTAACTCTCCCATACAGTTTCTTAAGAACCTCTCTCTTCCCTTACAAGGTTTGACAAGCCACTATTGTTTTAACTATTCGGAGAAAAATTCAGTGATGGCCACACTCCTAATTCAGCATTAGAGATGAGTGAAATATTTGGTGGAACTTTCAAAGAGACGGCATCAACTTGAAATGTAGACACTTTAAAAAAATAAAAATGTAAAGTAGTCTTAGGCGCTGCAATTTCCCTTGACTCCCGCTGTTACTTGTGGTTTTACAATCACATTTTCCTATTTTTAAAAAAAATACCTTCTCCCTTGTTGCTCTGTCAAAGACCCACACATGTCAAGCACCAGTGGCTAGATTCTGTAATCCTTACTCCCACTGGTGTGTAGTTATTTACATGAGCAGGCCCAATGAAGTTAATGGGCTGACTTGTGTGAATAACTGTGCTCGTTAGTGGGAGTAAGTGGCTTAAAATTCTCCCAAATATACAAACTGGAAAGAAAAAGGAAGCTTTCCTCTTGTATCTCAGTTCTAGTAATCATCATTGTCACGAGTAACGAGAGGGGAGGAAAAAAACGTGAAAATTCTATTCAGCCTCTATCCATATGCATCACTTTCCAAAAATGGATGGTTTGAGTTCAAAGGATTCTTTTTTAATTTGCAGTGTTTCAAATAAAAGGTTTCCTCTTCGCCACATTGTTGACAAAGTGTCCCGCAGGAAAAGAGATGGGGACAAGCCACACGCAATGGCCCAAATTTTGTTCTCAGTTACACCTGGGCAAACAGGGAGAAACAGAGTTGGTCAAAATACTCTGAAATTTTCTGACAACAATAAAACAGGAAAAGCTTTCCATCAAAAATGTTCCCAAAGTTGTCAAGGGTTTCATGGTTTCTAGTGGATTGTTCTTTTCTCTTTTTCTTTTTAATCAAGCGTAAAAACCACTTCACGTGGTTAAATGACTGAACCAGGACAGATGCTGCTGGAGATGTTTCAAGTTCAGGCAACATGGAACTGAAGGTACATTAAGTCAGGCAAGTAGATGAGAGACAGCCAAGGCAGCTAAAAAGACAACCAGCCCCTTTTTTGCACAGCAAGTAGTTGAAAAATGTGCAGCAGTGTCTGTTTTGGCTAGCAGAGGAATGTGTTGTACAGTACAATGATGCAACAACATTAACTTCTGTTGTATTGACATAAAAGAGGGCATTACTGTAATATCCGTGATAAGGGTAACATTTCCCCTGCCAGGAATTTTTTACTTAATCCAGTTACTGACAAAGTTTTGCTGAGAGTTAACTGGTTACAGTGTAGCTTCCTCTCATCTCAAACTCCATTACCCTCACTGATCTGTTGTTCATTACAGAATCCACTTCAAAATTATTACTTTTTTGACCTAGTATCTACCTAGTCCCGTGACACACGCTGCCTTTCAACCCCTCACCTAATCTGGCCTCCTGAGTAACTTTTGACAGAGGGGGACAGTCTTTCATGTGTGCAGTCCCATCTCTATGGATCTCTCTGTCACCAAGCAACTGAGTCATTTCCTTGCTTCAAATCCCCTTTAAAATCTTCCTCTTCATTTTCAGCCAGTCGTTGAAACTAAACTTGGCTCCCTTCCTTCCAGTACCTACTGCACCATTTCACTGTCTTCACGGCAGCTTGTCTTCAGGAGCACTAGCACAGCTGTATTAAATCTCAACTTGCTTTTTTTCCCCTTTCTTTCCTTTTTCTCTACACCAGTTCCATAAGTTGCTTTCTGCATGTTTGAGGCACTGTGTCAAACTCTGTTAAAGTATTATCTCTCTGGCCAGTTTACTTCTGTCCTATTCAAAATACTTTATTGGCAGGAAAACCATACAAGCATTGCCAAAGATGGAAAGAGGGGATCAGAGCCGTCAGGGCTCTAGTAGAGATAAACACAGTATTTCAATTATTTGCCTGAGAAAGCGCTTGGCAATGCATTTGGAGTTCAATCACCTGTGCAACTTGCCATTGATCATTCCCAATTTGGCAGAAGGTTGCTACATAGCTTAGTACTATCTCTGCTGTCTCTTTCTTTTCTCCCAGGGTTGTGCACTAGTTTTCCTCATTTTAATGGAATGTCTTTTATCTTTTCTGAATATATGAGGAGATATTTTTCTCACACTCCCTCGCGTTTTGGATTTTGGAATACGAAATCATCCTCTATTTCAGTGTTTTCTTTTCAATTCTGGTTGCACAGACGTTACTCCCTGGTTTTATTCTGGGTTTTAATGTCTGTTCCTATTTCCAGCTGTAGTTTGTAGTCTCTGATCCTGTACAGAGTGTACTGCTTTAGTTTTTCACATTTCATTGTGTTGAGATGCAATTGTCCCAGTGTGAAGGTTCTGCACTGGGCTCTGTGGCACTCTAGCTTGTTGCTTTGGCTCTGTTTCTCCAGTGATTCATACGTTACTTTGGAGTGTTGTCCGGTGTTTTGAATATCTTTTGGCATCTGGTGGAGCTGTTTCCTCTGCTGGTCTGAAGGACTGTGGTGTTGAGGCCTGGGAGGAATTCTGTATAGGGAGACTGTGGAGTGCATTATGTTTTCATTTGGATTTGGATTTGATCCCCTAGCTCTTTATAGAGGAAAGAAATGATATTCTGGCTGAGATGACACTACACACTAATTTGTCTAGAACCCACTGTGTTCTTAGCACTTCCTAGACATATATGAATGCATGTCCCAAAAAAGTTTACAACCTAATAGAGATTATATAGATTAAGGACTGATGAAAGGGGAACAACAAATAAGCAATTTGATCAAACTGAGGTTAGCTACACCTGTTCCACATTTTCTTCCTATTTATTTTAATTTCTATGGGTTTCAAATGCCATGAGTCTGTGCGATTCAGCTTTTAACTAACTTAAAATAATAACTTGTTGGTAAACATTAAAATGTGCTCATTGGTAAATTTTAGAGTTAATAATAACAGTGATGACTTCTGGGTCAAGCATTTCCTGTCAAATAATAACCAGCTGGGTTAAGGGCCTTAATCCTCAGTTCCTCCAGCCATAACTAACCTCCCAGTGCAGAGGTCCTAGTAGCTTACTTATCTAAGAAACAAGCCAGCTAGCTAGAACTGTTAGAAAATGATGCCATTAAAGCCAAGTATCATTAAAAAGTATAAGCTGTCTAATGGTCTCACAGTATGAGAGAAGTGATAGACTTGGAATCGATTGGGAAGTTAGAGACATGTAATCACACCTCTTTGTTCATAAACATACATGGGAGCAAAACTTTGTTTGCAAAAATGTTTACAGAAGGGGAAGGTGTTAAGAATACAGGTGCAAATATGCATTCCCATGTGAAGACTTGTATGAAGAAAGAAGAAAACTGGCACAAGTACTTCTACCTATTCTATCAGCATTTTTTATACCATGCTCAATGCCATGACATCTTCATGCTTTGCAGGTTAACTGGAACAGCTGTAGCAACAGAAGAGATCATTATCCTTCATGCTGGGTATGTGTGTAATGAAGAAATGGGTGTAATTCCTTTAGGCGTGGGTGTCTTTTGCCTCTGACATCATAACCTGAGGATAATAGGTTACAGTGTGATCAGCTCTTTATAGCTGTGATTCCAGGTGTATCTAGATTCTAAAGTGTGACTATATGGTCAATGGCCTTCTGCTTCGATGCCCTTGAGAAATTCCATATCCCCTTCTGTATTTCTGGTGTTGATAATATCAACTTGTGGCTGTGCCTCTCCAAGAGATATTACAGTAAGAAAGGGAGATATTCAGCAGACTATTTCCCATCCAAGGAGTGCCTGGTCAGCTGATTGAAAAATCGTGACAAATTTTCATCAAAACATTATAAAAAAGTTTCTATCGGGTCTATTTGTCTCCTGTTTATGACTAAATCTGGATCATTACAATGACAGAGACAGAGAGATGGGAGAAAAAGTAACACATAACTGATATCGTTTACCTACCATGGCTACTACAGCCACTACTAGACTTGCCCAAGCTGGTAGAGGCAAGTCATTAGACATTCTCTTTGCACTGAAAACCTTGGACATTTTTCCCAGTACTTCTCATTAGATGATGTTAGTTTAAAAGAAAAGTGGCCCTTTTAGTTTCTTGCAAAAGAATTCCAGCATTGATGGTGAAGTGTCCCCCACTGGACTCAGCCAGAAGCCTTGGGAATGGTATAAAAGGGTTCGCCTGAGCTGTTATGTTCTGTCTATTGCTCAACGGCAACAGTAGCTGAGTATAAATAAACCCCTTAAAGTGTGCAGGGCCTATGTCACTAATCCTTGTCTGAGTTTCTTTTCTACCGGAAATTATTGATCACTGGCATCATCTTGCTTTTCACAGAGGTTCCGATTTATGAGGTGTCACTTTACCGGTGTCTGAAATCAGTTAAATGAATGAAGTTCTTGAAAGTAAATGAGCCATATAACATTACTAGTCTCATAAAAAGTCTAACTTTAAAAAAAGACACATGCAAGATTTGTACAGGTTATTTAATCTGAGAGTCCTGAGCTGCAGTAACTCCATAAACCTTACCTCCATCATCACTTTCTGCTCGTATATGGGCCCTTTTTTGTCCTCATGCCCTGTGGCAGTCCCAAATACTCTCTCTTGCTAAGAGGACTGGTTTAAAATTCAGTGTTTTAACTACAATAAACCTAGCAGCAAATGTCATTGTTATTCTTGAGGCTGGGAATATGAGTGAGGGAGAAAGGGGTATAATACCACCAGGGATAGGTGTGTTGTTTTGGTTCTAGCCTCAGGATAACTGGGTCAGGTTGCTCTGCTCTTTACAACTATAATTACAGCTTCTTTTCTAGCAGAAACTTACATGCTGTATATTCTATCAAAAACGTTAAAAGAACATTAAAGTTGCATGGGCCAAATGTTCAGAAGTTAGGACATGCCATAATTAAAGTACCCTGTGCAACCTTAATTTGGCTACCTTGTGTGTATGCATTCTGCTACAGTCTTTTTGTTAATTATCAACTGCAGACCAAGCACTTGGGCAGTGGGTTTCACAGATCGTGGGTTTCGTGGTTATTGCTGCTGGGGAGTAGGTCGGGGCACGTGGGAAGCATGGGCATGGGGTGAGAGGGGTCCCCACTTGCTCTGGCCCAGGGCCCCATAAAAGATTAATCTGCCTCTGACTGGAGCATGGTCAATGCAGAAGGAATCTTGGGAGAATTTAGATGCCAAACTCTAAGAAGTCTCTTCTGAGCATGTTTGCACTGCTATTTTTGAAGACTTATAGCTAGAGTAAATTTGGGCAAATTTCTGCAGAAATGTCACATCCCTGTCACCAGTGTGAAACCACACATCCTTCACACATGCACACACGCACTCCAGCCAAATTTTAAACTTGGGGGTGATAGAGCTTCTTAATATATTTTTTCCTAATCTCATTTCTCAGAAATGGCTGTACACCTCTTGCTAAAACTTGTATCTATTTTCAGCCTGAGGCAGACACCTGGGTCTTATAATGGGAAGTAATGGGCAACCTCAACTATAGGCATTGCTACCTGAGTGCTTATACTACACAAACATTCAAGTGATCTGCTGCTCAAACTCCCAAGGGACTCTAAATCCTTATGGACACTTTCCAGCGATGGTGTTGCCTTTAGGTATTCCAGTGTGGAGAAGAAAACTTAAGAGGAAAGGATGACCACCTGGACAGCATCTTAAGAGGATGGCCACCGGGACAGCATCTTCCCTGAAATGGATCTGCTAAATTCCCTTGTCAGGAGGGAGTGCATTTAGGGATTAGATGTTTAGATGGCTAATGAGAACATCCACAGTGACTTTAAATAGTACACAAGATCTAAGGACTCAGGACATTATCCAGTCACTAACATGGGCACAGTAACAAAGTCACTTCCCCGATAGAAAAGCTATTCCATAATTGCTACTTTGAGTCTCTTGTACCTTCTTCTGAAGCATCTGATACTGGCTTTTATCAAAGGCAGGTTCCCTCTGTTCTCTGGTGTTTATAGCTGTGACTCCAGTTTCTTTTTCCAGGTGTTCCCTTACATCGCCTACATTCTACAAATAGGTACCTGAAAGATCTTCTGGCCACAATCAGTCTTTCCCATTTATATTCTTGCCAACAATAGTAGCTCACCCAGAGCAGTGTCCTCTCTAGGCAATAATCTATCTTGAAGAAGAATCTTCATAGAGAATGAAAGTTTCTTATCCAGGCACTACCAAAATCCATAGCTAGATTAAATAGGCTTCATTCAGATGGCATGGAAGACAAAGGGAGAAGTAATTCCTGGCTTTTTCCTGCATGATGAGACCCAGGTAGTAGTAGATAGTCTCTTTCATGTGGGGAATATTGTGTCTTCATTGATCCTATTCCTTTCATAATGGAATTTAAAGTAATGCAAGACCTCCAGCATTTCTAGAATAAGCCCTGACAACTATCATGCTGGCAAGTCAGACCAGAAGGATCCTAAATAGCTTCTGCACCTGAATTCCAGCACTGACTGACAAATGTCTCCAAAAGTGCTTTGATAGAAGCTAATGAGAAGGGAGCAAAGATGTCCATTTCAGCTTCTGTGTTTGCCCCATCACAAAGGCTATTGCCAATGAGCAAATACAAAAACAAACATTCAGGCAGATTTTACAGGTCCCAGTTTGATCCATTTCTTTTCAAAGGAAATTGTGAATTCGATACATACATTTTTAAGCAGACCCTTTTATGGAAGCCATTATATGCTGACTGTCTTGTTGAGAAAACATCTCTTGAATTATTTAGCTGAAATAGAATGTGTTGAATATACAGGGCATGCACTCTGCTAGATAAAATAAAACCCCTGCAACTTTTGTGGGCTTTGCCCCAAATCCCATTAACTTTCTAAAACAACCCTCCAAATTCACACCCTTGCTCCGCTTTGACTTCCCAGTTAAACTGTTATGCCAAGTCCATCAATAATGCATCTTTAAAAAAGGTGTTTTAAAATGCACAGTGTTGCAAATGGAACGTTCCTAGCTGCATGCATAACATTATCCAGTATGTTGTGAAAATGTGAGGAGAGAGAATATCCCTCCGGTGCCTTCATTTGTCTATTTTATCACTTGGTTACCGGTTCCCTACTCTGCTTAGGTCCCTATAGCTGGACCTTTCAGGTTGGTCACTCCCCAGAATCTAGGTATAGGTACTCTGTGAGACTTTTGATAGTGTTCTAGGATATTTCCCCGCCTACCTTTCTTAGCACTGATGGGATCTTCTTGGGGCATTGTCCTTTTCTGCCAGAAAGAGGAATAATTCAAAAGCTGGCTGGTCAGTCCTAGCAATGGTGTGCAGTGACTAATAACTGGCTCTTATTTAGCACTTTTCATCATTATATCTCAAAGCACCTTGGAAAGTACATACATTACATTATCCCAATCTTACAAGAGGGGAACTGAGGCATAGAGTGGTGAAATAACTTTCCCAAAGTCCCCCAGCAGGCCAGCAGCAGAACTGGAAATAGAATCCAGGTCTTCTGAGTCCCAGTCCAGTGCTCTAGTCACTCGGCAACACTAGGTCCCATCTAGCTCTGGGGGAGTAATTGATTTTTTGGGTCCGCTGGCAGTTCTGAAAAATCAAAATAATAATAAAAATCAGTTCAAACCGAACCAAATCCAAAAATTATGAAAAATGTTGGCAACTTAAAAAAAAATCTATTTTGGATCAAACAATGCATGTCATTCGATCTGAAAATGTTTTAAAAGGCGACATTCACAAAATAAGTAGACTCCTTATGATTTTCAGCCCTGTAGTTAGTACACTCAGGTGGACTGTCAGAAATGTGGATTCATTCCCCCCTCTGCCTGATTCAGACAAGGGATTTTAACTTTGGTCTCTCACACTGCAGCAGAACACCCTAACTGGGGGGCTGTCTGATATTCTGATGTGGGTGTTTCTCAATCTCACCTGTGGAAGTTGTTCCACTTTTTATAAATAATTAAACAGTTGTTAGAGCAGAGACTTGCACTTAGGTCTCCCACGTCGTAGATGAGAGTCCTAATCACAAGGTCATAGAGGTGTTTCCACTCTATCCCTGGCCCAGTCACTATTCATTGTCAGTATGAATTGCCACTATTTGTCCAAACAAACAAACCTGCCCAGCTCTACTCCCATCTGTTTCATTCATATGGCAAAAAAGGGACAGTTAGATTAATTTTGCCCTATTGTTACTGATTGAATATGTTAGCAAAGCAAATTGAGAGGGCCAATGTTTATCTGAAGTTCTTTTGGTTTGATGGTATCTTCCTGTATGCTACCATATCCATCCTGGTAGGAGATTGTCTGTAATTAGAAAGTCCAATTTCAACTTTGACTGTGAAACGTTCTTCCTAGTGCACAGCCCTTGTAGTTATAGCTGTAGTTCACCCTGTAGCAGGGTGGTCACCCCGCTCCTGCCCTGAAGGGGTTAAAAGCAGCCCTGGAGAGGGCTGCGGCTGGGTAAAAGGGATTAAGAACAGCTGGGGAAGCTGGCTGTGTAGCTGAAGCTGTGGGCCAGAAGCTGGAGAAGTCTCACTCTAGCGCTGGAGTAGGAAGGGCTTGCTTCCTGGGAGCAAGGTATCTGAAGTGGAACAGTGCTGGGGAAGGACAAAGGGAGCTGGGGAGCTCCAGCCTGTTAAACCCCAAGACTGCAGGCCTTGTTTTAGGCCTAAAACCTTGTTTTAGGTTTCTGTGGTGCAGTCTGGGGACAGGCAGAGGCAGCTGGTCCTACCCTCTTGCTGGTGATGAGTGGCCATTACAGACTGCAGTCTGCCCCAGGGAAAGGGGGCTGGATGACTGTTAGAGAGCTTATTCCTTCGCTGTCCCACTTCCCTGGTCCTTCTCGCATGAACAAAGAGCAACAATACCCGAAGTCTGAAGGTGCAAACAATTCAATGTTTATTGGGGTGAACTTCCAGCAAGCTAAAATCCAAGTTCCTTTTTCCTTATTTTCAAATCCCAACTTACTTCCTGTTTGCTCCTAATTTATATAGTAATATTCTTAGCTATACCTTAACCAATCCTTCTACTGTAATTTACCTAACCAACCCTAACATATTGTAACATGATTAGCTAACCAATTATATCCCACCACCTTAATTAGTTTACACCCAGCAAAATTAATTATACAGCGGACAGAAACAATCACAGAACCAGACAGAGACCATGCAAATAAACAATTAGCAAAGTGGGAACTATAATGACAAAACAATACAGAAATGAGGATTTCACAACTACATCTATAAAGACATAAGGGTTTCCCAGCTGTGTCTATTGATAAGTGAGTTCTTACCAGACAGAAAACTATCAACCTAAATTTCCTTTTACATCTTCTAGGCTCTTCCCTTTCTATGGAGGTGATAGATCGGATCACCTTCCGAACAGCCCCATATTGACTAGTTTGGAATGTGAGGATATGACCATACGCTTCCCAGCTTATGGCTGCCTCTGCTGCTTAGCCAAAGGCATTGGCCTAAGAACAGGGCCTCAGACCGTCACAGTGAGAGAAGGCCCTTACACAGATTCTTTCTTGTATACCTCTATTATTAGTTAAATGATAAACGTATACCTACATTCTTAAAGTACAGGTCTTTACAGGCAGGCCTGAATATCTATATCCTAACAATGACAACTGGCAGTAGCCACTGAGGCAAGGTGGATTTGGAGGGTTGGGGGTTCCCCTGGGAGGGGATATCCAGAGTAGTACCGCTGGGGCAGAACCCCGAGGGAAAGGGGCACCGGGGTCCGAGAGGGACACGGGGCCAGTGGCAGGTCAGACACTGGCCAGAAGGAGGTGCTCCGGAGCTGAAAAAGAGCTAATTCCCAAATGACCAGCAGGAGGCGCTGCACCAGTACTCGTTGCCTTGCTACACACCCCCTATTCCGATTGAGTGCCTAAAGTCTATGTAAAGGTACTCTGAAGGACTTGGAATAGATGGAATCCCTTTGGGCCAGCACCTGTTGTAACAGCCAGGAGGAGAAATCTTCAGGGGAAATGGCTATCTTGGGAGTGTCTTAATCTGAGCCCCTTAAATGGACCAAAAGATGCTACCAAGACACACCCAACAGACAGTCATGTTGCCCTAGACCCACCATACACAAGAATGTGAAGGTTCTTCGTGCTCAAAGATAATCTGTGCCTTCGTTCTGATTATCCTCTCATGCTGTCAGATCCCTAATGAACTGTTTGACCTTTTCAGTGGTTCTGCTGGCACCTTCGGTGATGAATGAGAGGATGGTCTGGTGGATAAGGCACTGTATTAAATTGTTGGAGATCTGTGTTTAGTTCTTGGCTTTGTTATAGACTATGCCTGTGGCCTGTGAGTGAGTCGTTAATCATTCTGTACCTCACTTCCCATATATAAAATGAGGACACTACTTCCAACCTTCACAGGGTATATGTCTACACTGCAGCTGGGGGTGAGCATCCCAGCCCAGGTACACAGATGTGGGCTAGCTCTGCATAAGCTAGGGCACTAAAAATACCACTGTGGATGTGACAGCATGGGCTAGCCTCCGTGTACCGACGCGGGGTTTGGGCAGGCTTGTACTCTGGTGACTAGCCATGCCGTAACATCCGCACTGCTACTTTTAGCACATTAGCTCGACCAGAGCTTGTACATGTCTGTCTAACCAGACCGGGTGTCTTGCTTCTAGCTGCAGTGTAAACATACCTACAAAGTGTTCTGAGGGACAGTACATTCTTTAATGCCTGTGAGGCACTCCGGTGCTATGGTAATGGAGATAAAAGTAGATAGATAGAAGGGCACAGACAGACAGTTGGTTACCTAAATAGTGTGTATGCTGCGTATGTGTTAAGAAGCATTTTAATTTACTTGATGGCAAAGGAGGGTGAAGACACATTTATTGAAAACTTTAGAGCATGCTCTTAGCAGAAGGATTGCTATTGCAAAGATTTCAGTTTCATGTTTGATTAGGTCAACTTGCCTTGGTTTTCAGAAGCCAGAAGAGAATAAGAACAGGTAAACTACAATAAAAGACACTACAAATCTGTTAAAAGAAACTTATACTGACAAAACCAGCACTATTGTACTTGCAATAACAGAAGTGGACTGTGAAGCATTACTTTTGTCAGGGCATCAACTTCTCAATTATGGATGTGAGAAGCTTTAAACTTAACACTAAATGCAAAATTGGCAATTTCTGCTGATTTGCATCTAAAAATAGATAATACCCAGAGGACAAACTTTACCTTAAAGAAATAGAGAATGCTTTTTAAGTACAGGTTACAAATGAGCAAGTGTTCAGAAATAGTAGACTTTATCTGTAACAATATTCCATGTACACAGCTCACTGAATTAGATCCCATGTTATTTGGAAACAGGTAGCCATTGAGGATATGGGATTGGAAAAAACAAAGCAAAACTCTCCCTTTATTAAACTAGCAAATTTTGCTTAAGTATTGGTGGAACAATATGGCCCTCTCATATTACATATCCTTTTCAGTCTGAGATAATGAATTTGCTCATTATTCCCAAAATGTGTTGCAATTGGAGACCAACATCTGCACACGCAAAATATTAAACTCTATTCCAGTTGCACTGCCCATCGTTAACTTTGCCCTCATGTTTAGCTCTGGAAGAGACGTTATGCTAGTCAATGGCTATTGATGATTTTTTATGCAGTGTAGTTGTAGCCATGTTGGTCCCAGGATATTCAAGACAAGATGGGTGAGGTACTATCTTTTATTGAACCAATTTCTGTTACTGAGAAAGACAAGCTTCAAGCCACACACAGCTCTTCCTCCAGCCTGGGAAGGGCTACTCTGAGGTTAAGTCTACACAACAGACCTTACAGCAGCACAGCTGTACTGCTGCTGTTGCACTACAGTTAGGCCTCCTCTGTAGCCGCTCGATGCCAATGGGAGAGAGCTTTCCCATCGGCATAATTAAACCACCCCCCCCCAATTAGCGGCGGTAGCTAATGTCAACGGGAGAGTGTCTCCCGCCAACATAGCACTGTCCACACTGGCGCTTTTGTTGGTGAAACTTATGTTGGTCGGGGGCGTGGGGTTTTTTCACAGCATTGACTGACAAAAGTTTTACGGACAAAAGTGCTAGTGTACACAAAACGTGAGTGTCACAGCTAAATGCAGGGTGGAATGGACTGTTTAGCATAAGTAGTTAGCACATATTCTAAGGGATCATTCAAGGATGATTGGTCCATTAACATCTCTGCAGTCATAGGACAAAAAAAGAGGGGGTTAGTGAGCTACAGATTGTTGTAAGAAGACATAAATCCAGTGTCTCTGTTGAATCCATGACTTTTAGTGTCCCAGCAGAGTTATGAATTTAACTCCCAGGCTCGTCTTTTGAAAGTGCTGTGCAGGTTTCCTTTGAGGATGGGGACTGATAGGTCAGATCGCTTTGTGAAAAGTGTTCTCCCACAGGTGGTAGCGTTTTTTGTCTATTATCATTTTCCTGGGTGAGTTCATTCAAGAGCGTAGTAATTATCTGGTTTCAAATTAGTTGGGGCATTTAGTTCACTGGATGAGGTTTGCCACATGTTGTGATAGGCATGTGCAGGATCCATGGGTCTTGAAAGGTGTGTTGTGGGGCATGTTGGTCATTGTAGCAGTGGAAATATGTCTGCACGTTTTGCATCTGTTCTGGCAGGGTCTCGTGCTGCTTTGAATTAGTGTGTTCTGGTCTGTGGGGAGCGTGCTTCTGATGATGAACTTGGAGAAGGATGTTTGAAGCCCAGAAGTGGGGGTTCAGGAAAGATTTCTTTCGGGATGGGGTTCCTATTGAGTATGGGTTGTAGATGTTTTGATATCCCATGTGGGTTCCAGTATAAGGTGGTAGATTACAAGTAGGGGTTTACGGTCGGAGGGGAATTTATTTCTGTAATGAAGCAGGTTCTCTTGGGCTATTTGGGTGACCCATTCCAGGATGCAATCTCCTTCTCTGGTGGAGTGTCCTCCTTTGATGAAGGTGACTTTAAGTGTGGTAAGGTGTCCTTGGGGCATATTGTGTGGTATCTGACAGCATGGCTGTAGATAACTGATAATTTTGTATATTTAATACACAGCATAGTAGAGAATTATAAAAGAAACAGAGTGCCAGGCTACATCAGTTGCAAAAGGGAGATCTACCGAAGACACTGGATGGGCTTGCAAAACAATGTGTGTTTCTTGAAAGAAGAGAAAACTAGGAATGAGGGAGGTTGAAGACATGAGAGAAGTGATGTAATGTTGTCAGGGAGCCTGTGTTGAGTAGGAGGGAACCGTGTGGGGAACAGTGGACAGGGGAGCCTGGTGGAGTCCTCCATAGGTTTGGATATTCTGGTGGAATCCTCCATAGGATGCTTGTCCAAATCAATACATTCACTCATACATTCACTTGGCTCATGTAACATGGCCTCCCTGACAAAATTTTTGTCAGTTCTGTCTGATCTTTTCTTCTTCTAAGGAAGGACCATTGACTTGCTAGCCACTCCAGTATCTTTGGTGGATGCACTATTCCTGTGTCTGCCCTTTGGAGTACTTGGGTGCAGGGGGTGTCTTCAAGCAGAACCAGCATTAGGGAAAGTGGCACTCTGGACAAACTTGTATTTTGGCTCACCTGGTCCCTGCTACCTCTCCTGGCCTCCCACCCATCCTCCCGGCTTTTGCTGCCTCCTGGGGCTCCCCAACCACCCTGTTGCCCCTGGGTCGCACACCCTCTCCCCACATTGCCATGAGCTCCCTACCATGGCCTCACACCCCAGGACCGACACACTCCTTGCCTCTTGACAGTGGCATCCCCTGACCATGGTGCCCCGGGCAGTCACTCGCATCGCCCACCCATAAGGCTGGCCCCACAGCAGAGGCACTGTCCCCCTCAAATTCTGGGAGACAATAAATGATCCTCCCTCCTTCCCATATTCCATGGAGAACAGCTCCTGGCTTCTTTCATTTTATTTCTGACCAGTGCACATAATGCAACCACTACCTCTGAGAAAGGTTTCAGAGTAGCAGCTGTGTTAGTCTGTATTCGCAAAAAGAAAAGGAGGACTTGTGGCACCTTAGAGACTAACCAATTTATTTGAGCATAAGCTTTCGTGAGCATCCGATGAAGTGAGCTGTGGCTGACGAAAGCTTATGCTCAAATAAATTGGTTAGTCTCTAAGGTGCCACAAGTCCTCCTTTTCTTTTTACCTCTGAGAAAGCGAGTCAGAATGGCTTCTGCTAACCCTCTTGGATACATGGAATATGCCAAGTCAATCTGCCTATGAGTATGTCTACACTGGAGCTGGAGGTGTAATTTCTAGCTCAGGAGAGGTACAGGTATAATCCTGTCTGAGACCCTAAGCACATACTTGGGCATCTAGCTGTGCTGCCACAGCTAGACTGGTATATTTGGCACACTAGCTCAGTCAGAGCCACCATCTGTACATCTACATGAGCTGGAAATTATGCCTCCAGCTGCTGTGTAGACATACCCTGAATGGCACCCTTTACCAGAGTTTCTGAGCATCTCACAATCTTTAATGTATTTCCTCACAACCCCCCGCCCCAGGATGTAGAGGAGGAGTATTATCTTCATGGGGAACAAAGGCACCAACTTACTCAAGATCACCCAAGAAATGGGTGGTAGAGCAGGGAATTGAATAGGGGATGAGGGAGCAGCAAAGGCTCCTGAGTCCCAGACTAGTGCCTGAACCAGTGGCCTCTGATCTGTACCCTCGAGCAAAGCTCAGCCAGCTCAGGTCTAATTTATTAAAGTAGCACATATTTTCAGTGATCTTAATACGACGGTTCATCTAACTGGCTAAGAGAATTGCTTAAATATTCTGCAAACTTGCAAAATGGACATTTTGAGGGGGGAAAAAATTGCTATCCTGTAAATTGTAGGAGGGGAACAATCCTGTGTTGGTTGGTAAAGATTATCGATAGCATGACCCAATAGTCTCATCTAGCTTTAATGTCCACAGGACCAATTCTGCCATGCTTACTCATGCTGAGTAATAGCTAACCCCCCAAATAGTCCCAGTGAGGCAAGATACTGCTCAGTGTAAGGACCTAAGAAAAGTGAAGCTGCATTTTCAGCAACCTGTAAAATACATATTATTCCTGACTTGGGTGCAGAAACCAAACATTTTTAAGAATGCCTAAGTATTTGCTGGCCAGACACAGAACAGACCACAGAAATGCTGACCAGCAATTGGAAGAAGATTACATGGCTAGCACTCAGTGCTCCTTGCCTTATTTTTGCCCATTATAAATTACTGCCAAGAAAAAATCTCTGAAGTTATCAAGCACCTCTAAAGAGGACAGTCCAGGTCTAGTTAGAGAAGTTCATACTGTGCCTCGTTCTGTAAGATGATAGAGGATGCAAAGTTAAACAACAATAGGTATGTATAGTTTAAAAGCACTCACATGTAATGAGCATCACATCTTTTCTGTTTTGCACTTTGTCTCATTTGTATAGAACATGAGTTTCTGTAAGGTAAAGAACAGGCAGAGAACAGAATGTGATTTCAGTAGCCAATATAACTTGTTAGTGATCTGAACCCTTCTTCCAAGTGCCTAAATCTTCAAATAATCTGTGTAGGTTGCAGCAAAAAATAAACCACTTTTCACTGAAAGATTGAGAATGTTGCTAAAAGTTGAAATTCTTCAACAATTTTGTGAAACAAAACAACCCTGCTTTCTTTATATGTATGGCATACAACTACAGTCTGCCAGATCTTCCGCTGGTCTAAATTAGCATAGCTCCACTAAGTCATTGGAGTTACGCTGATGTACACCTGCTAATGATGTGGCCCAGTACCGGTGAGAATGATCATGTACTAAAGCATGGACTCCTCCCTTCAGTGGAATTGGTAGAATGTTATTGATAACTGTGCATTTGACACTAGAAAAGATGTCTTCTGAGAATGCTGTCTGAAGGGTGTAATAACTCTCAAAAAGCAACTTACCTGGATGTATAATTGAACACTTTGATCAGTTCATTGATAATAAATTGTAAGTAATACCATATGGCAGAAATCTAGTTGAACAAATGGGTTGCACAGTAATGGAAAGTTTAACAGGATGTTCAACTCCACAAATTACAGTTTTGAAAACTCCCCATAAGTCTGGCTCAAGGTATCCATTTCCATCTGCCTCACTATACACAGGCAATAACGTGGTCATTCTGGAAATTCAGTCATATATGCAAGCCAGAAAAATTGTCACAGTGAGAAATTATTTTACAGCAATTTGGCACAGCTACATGTATTTCTCAGTCAGTCCTCTAACTAGCAAATCCTGCCAGCACTCTGATACTGCTTCAAGGTCAGCATTTCAAAACTTTCTCCTTTTTGGAGAGTTATTTCATAGACTGTCTCTAAACTGGTCTACTACCATAACACTAAGCTACTAGGGTTTTTTTTAATGTCATATTTCTGCCTAGATATCCCCTTCTAGATAGTGCCACAAGCAGTCTATCATAACAGCAAAGAGCTCAGCACTGCAGCTATGAAAAATTCAGTGCCTTTGTTTTGCAGGGAATCAGGCAGACATTGATCATGATACACAAATGAATGAAAGAGGCACAATGATGGATGTAAGTGGTGACCTGTAACTTTGTTAAATTAACAATGGGGAGGGATGCTTGCTTTCCTCTTCCCACCTTGCCAGCTGTTTAATGAGGTCCAGTGTGTGGTTATAGAGCTCCCACCATATAATCAATAATTTGGTGTAGAACTTCAGCCTGCCCCTCGGACTTAGCTCACCTGTGAAGTGGAAGAGACTATCAAAAGGGGCCTAAGTCCTATGAAGACTTCAGGTCCCTTCTTCTCTTCACAGGCAACAGGTCCACCAGCCATGTCCCAGGTCTCATTTACCTCTAGGAGCTGGCCCTTTTAACCTCCATCCCCAATGGACACCGGCCAATAGGGTGCCAGCTATAAATCTGGTGCAAACCCCACCCCACTGCCCGGTAGCTATTTCCTTCCTTATCAGTCCCTAAGCTCCCCCAGAAACATGTCAGCCCCTCTATCTGATAAGTTCACTTCATCATCCCTAAAAAGCTCAGGCTCACTGACCCACCTTGATTATCACTACAAAAGGTTCCCCCCACCCCCCGCTCTTCTGCTGGTAATCACTCTCTTTACAGTGTGTATGGTAACACCCATTGTTTCACGTTCTCTGTGTATATAAATCTCCCCACTGTATTTTCCACTGAATGCATCCGATGAAGTGAGCTGCAGCTCACGAAAGCTTAGGCTCAAATAAATCTGTTAGTCTCTAAGGTGCCACAAGTACTCCTTTTCTTTTTGGATGTTCCTGTGTGTGATTGCTTGGCCACCAGTGTCCAAACAGATTCTGGCACCACACAGTTCACGGTCTTCCAGTCCCCACCTACACAGACTGAATTGATAGTCCATGATTGTCCAATCCATTCCACACCCTTCTGAATCCTAACCGTCAAATCTAACCCCAGCGCAGGCCCTGAGATCATTTTCTCCAAGATGAATAACAGGACATTAGGTAGTTGTAGTGCACACATCAAAGAATACAGAAGAGGCGTGAGCTGATCTCACAACATGCCCCTTCTGCCAAACCATCGAAGGCAGACACCCTTCGCACAGAAGTTCAGCTGTGAACTATGTGCTGACCTGATTTCTCACTTGCGTATCCAATGTGTTATAGAGTACCCACATACACAGACATCAACTTTGTTTCCAGTGTCATCTGCAATCACAAACAGTGTTAGTTCACATTCTTTACCTGTCCCAGTACCCCATTGGTAAGGGAAATGTAGATCTTGTAACAGTCAAGTTTCCACCACCCAAATGCCTGGACCCTCTGGGAGTCAAAACTGTCCAGTGCTGCAGCCCTAGTCCTGGCAAAAGTGTGTCAAAGTTTGCAGGATTGAGACTCAAGTAGGCTAAGGCCTTATTCATTCCCACAGCAAATGGTACCTAGTCAGGTAGCTACCATCCCTTTTGTGCAAAGAGAGGCTTTGTTCCTGCATCCATATGGCTATAACAAGCTCTGGAGGCTCTTACTGGACATACCTGCTCATATGAGCATTCTCTTAGCTCTACCATGGCCCTTTTCCAGTTTGATCAGTTTATGAATACCTTGATTTAAAGGACATTGTGCCTGACTTGAACTGCATATCTGCCAATTCTAAGGCACACCTGGAACTGTCCCCTGTTGCCTGTGGGACAATCTCACACTAACCCTCAAGGCACCAAAAAGACCACAACAAATGCTGCTTTAAAGAGAATCACCTGCATCCCACAACAGAACCCTCTAGGTAAAACTTCCAAAAACCCAAACAAAATCTGTATATTTATGGAGTGCCTGTTCAATTCCCTGCATCCCTCACACCTGGATCATCCCTCCAAAAGCATCTTTAGTAAGAAACTTTTACATGGTCAACAAACCCTGCAAGCCTGTAACAAAATGAGGGGCCAGCAAGGCAATCCAATATTGTGGAGGATGCCAAACTGTGGTGCTGTATATCTCAACACCTGAGGTTTGGGGATGGGCCAAATGCTCTGGATACCTCCCTTAACTCTAAGTTCTATGAACTCGACAAAACTGGTCTGAATGTCCTTGGGGTAATGAAGTTTTATGACAATCCTAAAGCTGTCAGGAGCGTTCCACAGACACCAAAGCATCACCTGTTGGCAAAAAGTACTAGCTCCTGGAATCTGTCATCCTGATATTGAGAGAGAGCAGTGACAATGCTGTTATCAGCACCAGGAACATGAAGGGCACGGAAATGTTAGCCAAAATGGCAGTGCAATGAAAATACCCTCTACCAGTCACATTATGTGTGCCAGCTTTGCTAACTGTTGATTAATAACATGAACCACTGCCCAGTTGTCACATCAAATACAACCTCATTTTTTTTCTGAATTCCTCACCCCAGATAGTGACTTCCACCTGTATCTCTTCCCCCCAAAAAATCAAGAAAAGTAATATCTCTTGTTGTACCATGCACTGTCCACCTTTGCATACACCAGTTTTCTTGATGTTATACTCCAAAACTGATTCCCCTAGAGGCATCAGCTTGTACCTGAATCTCTGATCCCAGCATGCTCTACTGATACCACATTGAACTGTTCCAAAAAATGTTTCCCATGCCTCCAAATCTTCCTTCACTTCTTTTGTCTCCTGACAAAATAATGAGGCATCTTGATTTCAAAGGTGACAGATGCCAGGCAAGCACCAAAGGCTCTACCCAGCATAACCACCTGTCAAGTTTGCTTCCCCACTCTGAACTCTAGGGTACAGATGTGGGGACTTGCATGAAAACCCCCTAAGCTTATTTTTACCAGCTTAGGTTAAAATTTCCCCAAGGTACAAACTATTTTACCTTTTGCCCCTGGACTTTATTGCTGCCACCACCAAGCATCTAACAAATATAACAGGGAAAGAGCCCGCTTAGAAACGTCTTTCTCCTCAAAATCCTCCCCAAACCCTACACTCCCTTTCCTGGGGAAGGCTTGATAAAAATGCTCACCAATTTGTACAGGTGAACACAGACGCAAAACCTTGGATCTTAAGAACAATGAAAAAGCAATCAGGTCCTTAAAAGAAGAATTTTAATTGAAGAAAAAGTAAAAAGAATCACCTCTGTAAAATCAGGATGGTAAATACCTTACAGGGTAATCAGATTCAAAACATAGAGTATCCCTCTAGGCAAAACCTTAAGTTACAAAAAGACACAAAAAAAGGAATATACATTCCATTCAGCACAGCTTATTTTATCAGCCATTTAAACAAAACAGAATCTAATGCATATCTAGCTAGATTACTTACTAAGTTCTAAGACTCCATTCCTTTGTTGTTCCCGGCAAAAGCATCACACAGACAGAGAGAACCTTTGTTTCTTCCCCCCCACCCCCAGCTTTGAAAGTATCTTGTCTCCTCTTTGGTCATTTTGGTCAGGTGCCAGAGAGGTTATCCTAGCTTCTTAAGCCTTTACAGGTGAAAGGATTTTTCCTCTGGCCAGGAGGGATTTTAAAGGTGTTTACCCTTCCCTGTATATTTATGACACCACCCTACATGTAAAGTCGAAGTGGGCCTTGATTTACTGTACCTGTTTTAGCATAACTTTCTTAGAACCTCTGATTGCCACCATCTTTATATTATCAAACTTGTCTTTCGGTAGCCATGATGCACCCTGCATTATATCCAAAATGCCACAATTCCATAATCAAGGAGGAGAACTGTGGTGCAAAACCCATCCTAGTTCAGTGTTGACGTGAAGGCAGCAATTAGAAATAAAAAAGCAAGCAATCCTGATGATTTAGTTGGGGATTGGTTCTGCTCTGAGCAGGGGGTTGGACTAGATGACCTTCTGAGGTGCCTTCCAACCATGATATTTTATGATTCTAAGATATAGCAAATGGACAAAGGGAGAAGGAGATAGCAATTAGAGGTTAAGAAGTCCCGAAAATTTATAAAGCTGAAGACCTTGAGAAAAAAATCCATGGTTCACAAGACTAAAAACAATAAGGAATTTATTAGGAACAAAAGAAGCCGTAGCTATGGTTTAGACCTAGTTAGAGATTGTAAAATATTAATAATAATGCAGAAAAGACAGAAGTGTTCAGTAAATATTAGTGTTCTGTATTTGGAAAGAAAGGATTTTGTACTAGTATATTTTGAGGATGATAAAGTACTTTCCAATCCATTAGTAACTGATGAGGATGTTACACAACATCTACAAGGGATAAACATTTTTAAATCAGCCAGCCCAGATAACTCTAGGTGTCCTAAAAGAGGAGATTATCTCTGGCCCACTGATGTTAATTTGTAATAAATCTTGGAAGGCTGGAGAAATTCTAGACTGAAAGAGTCCTAAAGTTGTACCAGTATCCCAAAAGGGCGAGCATGATGACCTGGCTTTTTTCAAGGTCCCTTCTGGCCTTAAATGCTATGAATCTATGGATTCACCTCACAAGTATATTGACTTCTGTGTTGGGCCTTTTTGCGTCCAGTGCTATCTCTTGAAATAGGCAGGTACTTTTGCCCATCCCATATTTAATTGCTATTTAACTATGAGCCAGGCAGTCTGACATTAGTCCCAGGCAAAATAATGGAAAAGCTGATATAGGATTCATTTGGTAAAGAATTAAAACATAGGAATATAGTTAATGCTAGTCAACATGGTTTTATGGAAAATAGGCCTTGTCAAAAAACCTGATTTAATTATTTGATGGGATTACTAGTTTTGTGGATGGAAGTTAATGCATAGATGTAATATAGAGTACCGCATGACATTCTGATTAAAAAATTAGCACTGTGCAATATGAATAGAGCACAGGTTAAATGATTAAGAATTGACTAATCTCATCATTGATTAGGGATGTTTCTAGAGAGGTTCTGCGGGGATTGTACTAGGCCAAAGCTATTCAACATTTTCATCAATAATCTGGAATTAAATATAAAATCACTGCTGATTAAATTTGTGTTCTTGACACAAAGATTTTTGGAAAGGGAAATAATGATGAGAACAGGGCACTCATACAGGCTGAACTGGATTGCTTGGAAAACCAGGCCCATTCAAGCAAAATTCATTTCCGTACCACCCAATGCAAAGTTATACACTGAGGAACAAGAAATGCAGGCCATACCTACAGACTGGGGGACTGTATCCTGGACAGCAGTGACTCAGAAAAAGATTTAGGGGTCATAGTGAACATGCAACTGAACATGAGCTCCCAGAGGGAGGGTGTGGCAAAAAAAAGGCTATAATGATCTTTGGATGTATAAACAGGGGAATAATAAGTAGAAGTAGGGAAGTGATTTTCTCTCTGTATATGGTGAGACCAATCCTGGACTATAGCATCTCATTCTGGTGACCACATTTTACAAAGGATGTTGAAAAATTGGAGAGATTGTGGAAAAGGGACACAGGAATTATTTGAGTGCTGGACAAGATCCCTTCAGTTACAGTCTAAAAGAGATGGATCTGTTTAGCTTATCCAAAAAGAATGAGCGCTTTATTACAGTGTAGAAGAACCATTGTGGAAGAAAATACCAAGTACGAAAAGGTTCTAATTTAGGAGAGGAAGGCATAACAAGAATGAATGACAGGAAGCTGAAGCCGATTTCAAATTAGACACACATTTTTAATAGTGAGGGTGATTAACCACTGGAACAAAACTACCAAGGAAAATGATGGATTCTTCATCTTTTGATGTCTTCAGATCAAGACTAGATGCCTTTCTGGAAGATATGTGTTAGCCAAATACAAGTTGTGCTTTAGTCAGACACAAGTTACTAGGCTCAATAAAGGGGTAAGTGTTTGAAATTTACAGGCTGTGATATATAGGAAGTCGGACTAGATGGTCTAATGGTCCCTTCTGGTCTGAAACTCTGTGAATCTATTAATTCAGTTCCCAACTACATTAACTTCTGTGTTGGGCCTTCCGTCTTTTCTGTGCCCAGAGCCATCTCCTGAAACAGGTAGGTGCATTCACCCCATGCATATTTAACTGCAAAGAGGAAGTCATCAAGACAGTGAACTGCCTGGTGCAAGCCTGGCACCTCACTACTTCCATTCCAGTATGGCACTAAACCTTTCAAAGGCTGAGCACAATATAGAGCAAACCCTCAGCCTGGCCTTGTCAAAATAATAAAAACCTTCAAACTGTAAACCTAGTGAGTTAAAATGCACTAACTTAAGGGAGTAACTTCAATGCAGATTTAAATGTCACATTTTGCTAGCCATGCCTCTAGGCCACATCCCCCAATCATAGCTACCACTGCATCACATGAGATGTACCAAACAGAACACAACTGACAGTCAAGCCACAAGGATAAGATAAAACCTGTATTCTTCTTTAGCTTTTTTAAGTATCATGTCCTGGTGGGATAGCCATAGGTTTGGCATTATTAATCTCAAAAGAGATTCAGCTGCTCTTTTAGCTGTTACCTTTTCCTAAGTTCCCCACCCCGCCAGTCTACTGGTTGGAATCCTTTAACAGATTTTAAATTTTCCATCCACACGTCATGTAAATTGTGTCCCTCATATGGGTTTTGAAAACCTACCAAAACTCCCTTCCATACATAAGACACATCTGTCTTGTTAGGATATAACCATAACAGAGTGTTATAGTTAACTGGAGATTGGGCTTTTTCCAGAACTGCTGCTGGACCCCTTTATGGTTCAGGGTGGCCAGCAGCCCGACCCCTTTCAGGGAAGCCTTGCTCATCCTCAGCTGCTGATTTTCTCCTACTTCTTGCCTCAGAGCTAGTCTCAGTTCTAGCTGCTGCCAGTTCTGTCTGGCACCTAACTCTCATGAGGCGGGGGTGGGTAGATGCTGCTCTGTTAATTGATGCTCTAACTGCTGCTACTGCCCTGTCTCTGCTTCTCCTGGTTGTGTGCGTATATCATACTTGGTCCTGACTACTGTAGTGCAGCCATGGCTCTCCCAGTATCACCCCTTCCAGGCATTACTGTAGTTTGCTCAGCTGCTATACAAGCAAGATGGCCCCTGGATGCCAAGGAAGGCTTTAATGGGAGGATGAGGGTGGCATGAAAATCAATTGGCTCCCCTATTCCCTCTCCCCCAGCTGATTGGCCAATGGGAGGAAGAAAAGTTCCTCCACCTCTCCTAGGCACATTCCCATGAGCGCTTTGAGGAATGAGGAGTGGCTAGGCTCCAGCTTGCCTGGTAGGGTGATCAGACAGCAAATGTGAAAAATCGGGACTGGGGTGGGGGGTAATAGAAGCCTATATAAGAAAAAGACCCAAAAATCGGGACTGTCTCTATAAAATCAGGGCATCTGGTCACCCTAATGCCTGGGCATGAGCTCTCTCTTCCCCCTTCCAGGAGCTCACCATCCTCCTGATGGTCTTGCCGAATTCCCACACTGCCACCCAGCTGAAACAGGGAGGAGCATTTTCTTCTGTTTTGATCCAGAGGCATTTATAATGTTCCCCTTTGTCAAAATTTGTTTTGAGGTGTTGGTTCAAACAAAGCCAAAATGTCAATGTGAAACTCAGCTGAAATTCCCAATGGCAATTTAAACTCAAAATCAGGTAAATCTGGGTTTCTTGTTTGTTACTATTTTTGCATTTAGAAAACATAAAGTGTCTTTTCTTTCTGCAGAATCATTACATGTCCTCACATATATTAATATACATGCAGTTCTGTCAATGAAGATCCTTAAAATAATTAATCTGAATCCAAAATGGGGATTATTTATGCAGAAATATTTTACCAGCATGCTATAGTCAGAACTATATGTTATGAAAGCTTATGTACTTGAAATGTGTTGCAGAACCACGTAAAAAAGCAATCTCATTTTTTCTGTTTCTGTAGATAACAACTTACTTTTAACACAATTTATCTTGATTGATTAAATTTCAGGACAGAACAGGTACACACAGAGTCTGACATGTTTTTAAAAGTTTCACAGTGCACGAATTCTTGTATTTTTGTGTTCTGCATCTGTGATGAAATCTATCTGTTGGGAAACACCTGCATCTGTTGCATCCCAGGGGCTTGACTGTAATTGTAAAGCCATAGCCAAGCAGCAGAAGGCGTGCAGAAGAACGTTTCCCCAGCAGGAGGTCCTGGAGGCTTTGTGTGTCACAGGTAATATCTCCTGAAGCAGTAGGGAAGCATGGATCAGACCATACCCTACCATATTCGTTGCAAGGGTGCAGTGTGGCACCCAGTGCTTGCCAGTATTTGGGGGATCCCTCTCCACACTTTCTCCTGTCCCAATGGTTGTAATTTTGTTGGGAGAGGTTGGGACGCATATGTCCTTCTTCCCTAAATTTTAGCCCCCACTTGGAAGTGGAAAAAAGAACCATCTGAGGCTACTGCTCAGTGCAGCTCAGGATACTCTCCCTGCAGATCAGCTGGGCAGAGAAGAGGAAGCTGCAGTTGCAGCTTGCTGGTGCTAGGGGCCACTCTGTGTTCTGTGCTCCTGCTGTGTGGATAAGTGACTTTCTGGAGCCCCACCCCAGCTCTAAGAGGGGCTGGGCTGGCTCCAGAAGGAAATGGACTGAGCCCTGCCCTATCCATCTCCAGTGCCCTCCCCCATTAGTGAAGGAGGTTCAGGGGACTGGAGATGGGGTGGAAAGGGCTGGGAGAATCTTGCGGGGACAAGGACTCCTGGGGCCATTGGGAGGGGTGAAATATAGGGGAAAGAGCCAGGCCTGAACAGGGAACATGGGGTGCAGAGTAGGGAAAGACACAGGAGCTGGGGTAGGGTGGCGCAGCCTCAGGATGCCTTGAGGGTGGACTATGGATATGTTTGGGAAGGCCATTGCTAAAAGGATGCACATGGTGGGGACTCACGCTTATTTAAGGGGACTGTTGCCCCCTTACTAACACTCAGTGGGGGCGTTTTGGTTGGCTAGATCCCAGTACTAAAAAGGGGGAAGGGTCGATGGGGAATCAGGACCCTGAGACTGACAGGCCCCAGGAACAATGGGGAGATCTTCAATGCTCCAGGTCAGCCTGAATGACAGGGTGGGCAGGCTAATCAGAGAGTCACGAGGCCAGGCAGGTCCCGTCCTCCATTTGAGCTGGATTAGCCTGGGTCAGACAGAGTGGGGCCGAGCTAAGGAGAAAGCAGGGGCCCAAGCTAAGTTGGGGAGCAGAGCTGTGGCAGATCCAGAGGGACCAGAAAAGCAGCCCAGAGAGAGCAGACCTGTCCTGGGAGCAGAGCTGCAGCAACCAGAGCCAGAGGGGCCAGAAAAGCAGCCCACAAGCAGGTCAGTGCTGGGAGCAGAGTCACAGAAGCAGCCTGCAGAGCAGACCTGTCCTGGGAGCAGAGCTGTAGCAACCAGAGCCAGAGGGGACAGAGAAGCAGCCCAGGGAGCTGGAGGCAGAGCAGCAGCAGTGCAGAGACAGAGTGGTGGATCTGGGGCTGGAGCAGTCCGGAGCTGGGTGTGGTGAGCAGCTGGGGAGACCAAGGGGGACCCTGGGCAGCGGGCCCAGCACAGGGAGACGCCTCAGCCAAGAGGCTTTGCAGGTCAGGCTTGGATCGTAACCCCGACAGGGCGGGGGCGACACTGGGAAGAAGGGTCCTGCCACTGAGAGCGTGAGGCCACCACCAGAGCAAGTGTCCAACCCACAGCATCCCTGCAGCACAGCCGGGGCCTGAGGAGGCCTGGGACTTACAAGGAACAGACTGTGAACTGCCCTGACATTCCAGAGACACTGTATGTGATGTTCCCTGCCACAGAGCGGGTAGATGTGTTTCTTTTAACCTTTCCCATTATTCCTTTTTAAAATTAATTGTTGATTAAATAACTTGCATTTGCTTTAACTTGTATGTAATGGTCAGTGGGTCAGAGAAGTGCCCAGTGCAGAGAGAGTACCCCGGAGTGGGGACACCCTAGCCCCTGTCCTAGGTGACCACAGCAGGGTTGGGGGTCAAGCCCCCCAGGAATCCTGGGCCCAGCCTTGTTGGGGTTACGAGGACTCTGCCAGACAGGAGAGTGGAAGGGGAGTCCTCAAGGGCAGAGAGGCCACTGGGTAAAGGAAGTGGGAGCGAGGACTCATCCTTTCGCTAGCACACTTCACCAGGGTAGTGCAGAAGCCAGGAAAGTTCCCCACAATAGCGGGACTATTCCCCCGCTTACACTTAGAGCAGAGCTCTGGAGTAGGGATTAGGGGACAGCTCTTGGGGGCCCTCATATTACTAGCAGAAAGGGCAGGACACACAACACTCGGGGGATCAGTGTGCCCCCTGGTCACTTTGCTGGCAAAGTTTCTCCACTGCTCATCTCTCGTGAGGAGGATGGTGCAGCTGTCAGGGCTAGTCTTGTTCTCAGCGAGTGGGGGTGCTCTGACTGACTAGACCCCAGATGGAGCAAAAGTGGGGAAAGGCTCCTTGCTCCGAGTCACAACCCTTGTGCACCTGCCCAGGGCTCGCCACCATCTGGTACTAACTGTCTTCCTCTGAACCTCTTTGTTTCATTTTAAAGTTTGTTATGCAAAACATTAGAAATGACTCTCATGTCATGCCCACCCATAGCTCGTCTCCCATATTACTACAAAATTTGTTCTGTTTGAGCTGAGAATCTTCATTTACAAGCCCTTAGAATTAGTAATTTATAAAATAAATTAAGCAACTTGCATACAGAGGGGCATTTGAGCATAGTGCATTGAAGAAGGAAACTATACAGCAGAGTGACCTAGAAGGCTTGCATTAGCAGCTAACATAGCCTCATGGCAACACATCAGATAAGAGTGGCTGCAATGTTCCCTTGAGTTATTAATAACGTGTTACATCTTGTAGCTCTTCTTTCAAATGATGAAAATCATTCTGTTTCTTCCATGTTATTGAGAAGGTCTAAACAGCTTTAATGTGGCCTCTAATTGCAATTTCTATTGTGTTGTATTAAACCTTTTTATTATCTTTCTTTTTGTTCCAAGGTGTGTGCCTCTGAACAAAAAGTACAGAGTTTGTTCTGAGGGCAAGGGAAAGCCCTGAGCAGTGAGCCGTGTGTGGATACTGTTTTCCCCTCCCACTGGTCCCAGAAGTGACGAGCAGTGATTTGTTGCTGAACATTACACCACCACTTGTCTGAACTCACCTGTGCTGGCCAGCGTGTTGGGGTGGAGTCACAACTGCCCATCCCCCCACACTCTCTGCCCCCTACTCACTTACTCCTGCTCCAGTGTCCTGGTAGTGCAAAGCACTGTGAGGTGGATTCTTAATCCTCTTCCTCCCCTATGAAGGTGTGTGGTACAAATCACACCCCGACCCTGGAGTATTAAGCTGCTTAAATGGAATGATCAGGAAGCAAAGTTGGCAAAGTTTAAATGTCAGATGCAAGCCTGGTGATCCTACCTATTTACAGAAGTAAGGTCACAGAAAGATGAAGAAGAGGGTAATTTATATGGTCTGTGAAAATTGAAGCATGGTTATTATTCATCATTTTAACATATTGTTCGTAATTCTATGCCTATAAGGGCTTACATTTTAAGAGTAGCAGAGCTTGCAAATGTGAAGATGAGACTCTTAGGGAGTCAGATACCTTTATATATTAAAGCAGAGTATTATGTGTGTGGAAGGCCTTTTGATAGCTAGTAAAACATGTTCCTATGAACTTAATCTGCGTAGGTAAAATCCATCATTTTTCTCTGCAACTCAAATGATCCATAAAAAGAATAATTCATGCTTTTATTTATTGTTAAACTCTATTATCTTGTAAATTTCTCAGCATGCACTACTTATACATAGGTACAATTTCATTAACCATAACTGTGACTTATAGTAATGCATAAAAATGAACTTTCCATGCTATTTTACTTTCCAATATCTTTATTAGACCCTCTGACGTCTCTTGTCTGTAATCCTGCATTGCAAATAGCTTACCCCATCATTTTGGGTTTGATCCTGCACAACGCAGGTTCAAGATACTGTGCATGATGCAAATCAGTGAGCAGGAAGAGAATGTGTGCTGCACGGCTGCAAAGTTACTCCTGCCTAGGAGGAAGAGTAACACCAAAGAGAGAAGTGATTTAAGGTCAGGGACTATAACTTACTATATTTTTGTACTGTGTCTAGTGCAATGGGCCCTCAACCTAGTTGACTTCTAGATGCTACTGCAATATAAATGTTTATTATAACTAATGATAATAAGTAATAATAAATAGCATAGCTAAGGCTTCATTTTACATTCTCAAGATCATACTTACAGTTCTGTTTTCTCAGACACACCCATTCTCTGCTCACCTGACATGTTTTTTTAGCCTTATATGTCTCTCTTGACAGGGAGAAAGGAGCTGCCAGAAGAGGCTTCAGACCTTTTATCATGTAGGGTTTGATACTGCAAGGTCCTGAACTTTCCTACAACACCAACTCACCCTGATTTAATTGTGAATTCATAGATTCCTAGGCCAGAATGGATCATTGTGATCACCTCGTCTGACCTCCTGTATAGCAGAGGCCATAGAACTTCCCCAAAATAATCCCTAGAGCAGAGCTTTCAGAAAACATCCAGTCTTCATTTAAAAATGATCAGTGATGAAGAATCCACCGTGACCCTTAGTAAATCATTCCAATGAGTAACTATTTGAACTTTTCAAAATGTATGCCTTATTTCTAGTCTGAAGTTGTCTAGCTTCAGCTTCCAGCCACTTGATCATGTTATACTTTTTCCTGCTAGATTGAAGAGCCCGTCATTAAATATTTGTTCCCCACATAAGTACAAGTCACCCCTTAACCTTCTCTTTGTTAAACTAAATAGAGCTCCGTGAGTTTTTCACTATTAGGCAGGTTTTCTAATCCTCTAATCATTTTCATGGCTCTTCTCTGAACCCTCTCCATTTTTTCCACATTCTTCTTGTATTAAGGCAATAATGCTGGCAGACCAGGTGCAAGCTCACGCCAAGGTCCCCATGCCTCAATTGAATATTGACAAATAGCTGGAATCAGTCTGGCTCACCTGTTTGTTAGTATTGTTAAAACTGGTATTAGAATTATAAGAATGTAGTTAGTGTTTAGATTTTATTGAATGCTTGTGAGTTGCTGCATGAATTAATCTCACTTCTAACATCTGTGTCTCATATTGTAAGGTAATATTTGAGTGGATGTATTGCATGCCTCAGTTACTATGTAAATCACTAGACGGGAAAGAGACATTAACTAGTGTAAAGTGCTCATCTCCAACAAAAGGTGTCGCATCCGACCTAACAGGAAAGATGCATTGACACCAGACAGACTATTGTGGGATAATAAAGTGGATAAAAGACATTCGTTGTTTTGCCCCTACATATGATAAATAGGTGCATAAGGAGCCAGTCATCCTGTTCCCTAGCGTGATTTGGTGGCTGTAGCAGACACCAGCTAATACTTCATTTTGTGCTTTTTCTGTTAGGATATTGATCTGTAAGAATTAAGGTTGCACAGCACCTCTCAGAAGCACGTACATCGTAGTACCCTGCATAAGAGAGCCCTCAATGAGTAGGACGTAGTGCTTTATCTTATTTGCACCTATGTGTTGCCCCTGCTATATGCATTAGAGTGCAACGGAAACCCACCCCCTTATGTGCACTGAGCAAGAACTTGTAGAATCCTGCTTTGGAATAAGTATTTGAGCCAGGTCCTCAAGACCAGCTGGTTTGGCACCTGATGCAGCCTGGGAAGGAAGTAGCCACGGTGGTTACAAGCAACCTTTTTGCTTTCCCCTGCCAGCAATCCTTGCACTGCTGAGACAGTTCTGAAGAGCAATGAAGAACACCTTTTAATGTAGACATTTTTGAGGTACCACACCTCAGGGCAGGTCAGTTGCTATAGGGCCCCTCTTCCCACTCATTCCCACCACCTCCCTAGTCAGGCAATTGTCCCAGAGCAGGGATTTAAAATATTACTTTGACTTCTTTCATTGAGGGATGTCTGGTTATGATTGCTGCCACCTCTTTACTACAGCCAACTGTCCCTGCCTCCTCCTCTCTGTGACCTGAGTGTCTTGTTGCAGTGAGGTAGAAGCAGAGTGGAGAGAGCTGGAGAGGACCACACCTTGTCTGGAGTACTGTACAGTACATAGTTCTAGTGACTACGTCATACCCTGCAAGTGAACATATCAGCATTACGCTGGGACCAAGGCTTTGTGAACTGCATCAGCCCCGGCTTCACAAATTAATGGCAGGGAAGTTTGACAGGGATAATTGTGGATATATCTAGAACTCTAATCTGCCCTGCTTTGAGTGGATTCTAGGATGCAAATGAACTGTTCATAGAGCAGTGTTTACAGTACTTTATTGCTGTGTATAATGAAATGACCAAAAGGCCTAAAATTTGGCTAGCACCTCTATTTAGA
This sequence comes from Lepidochelys olivacea, assembly GCF_965140295.1. Classification (NCBI taxonomy): domain Eukaryota; kingdom Metazoa; phylum Chordata; order Testudines; family Cheloniidae; genus Lepidochelys; species Lepidochelys olivacea. The sequence continues at coordinate 33,583,387 of NC_140411.1, read as the reverse complement.
TGAACTGTGTATGGTTAGTGTTTGTTATTTGGCAATAAATAAATAAATTTGTTAGTCTCTAAGGTGCCACAAGTACTCCTGTTCTTTTTGAGGATACAGACTAACACGGCTGTTACTCTGAAACTTGGCAATAACTAAATCTGTGGTTTTGAGAGTAGTGTCATTGTTGCTATAGATTTATCTCCGCACTCCTAGACTGTGAAGTAATGTTTTACACTTGATAAATTATGTATTAAGCATTGAAGGTCCAACAGACCGGCACATTATGAATATGCTGCCATTTCCATTGCATGTCTGTAGTTATAATCAACAAAACTCTGCTTCACCACTGATGCATCCAAGCACATTAGATGATCTTTGTTAATAAAACTGCATAAAGCACACGATCCTGGAAACTGTCCAGTGCAGAACAGTCCTTAACTACAGCAGGACTTAAGCATACAGAGGGCTAGCAGGATTGGGCCTACATGACTGATATTTGTTTCCTTTAAAACAGTACATTCACTAACTACTGTAGGATTTATTAACTTTTGTAAAGTGCTTTGAAAACACAAAGCACTAAGAGCTGGTATTATAATCTAAAGCACTTTGACACAATTTCTCCCACTGACTGGTTAATACAGCAGCTTTTCTGCAGCCTGCAGCCTCCTCAATTATATTAGAATCTTTAAATATGCCTTCATAATGAAACCTCCATTAGCTGTACTCTATACGTTCCTCAGTTTTTACTAGGGATCTTCTACAAAAGGGTTTCTTATTCCCCTTCCTCCCCTCCCCCCCACATATATATAGCAATCACCACAAGTAATGCTTTCCACCATCTCTGCTTGACTAGGAGACTCCTCCCATCCTGGCAGACATAGACCTGACCTTAGTTATTTGAATCTTCATTTTAGTTATTTGAATCTTCATCATCTTTTGGCTGTTGTACGGCAATGCAGTATGCCTGGGCATGAGGTACACTGTACTTAGAAAACTGCAGCAAGTACAGAACATTGCAGTGCATCTCTTGAGCAACTCAACCTACCATGAACACTTCAGACCTGTCCCCCAACTCTCTACAGGTTTCCTATAGAATTTCAAATCAAGTTCAAGGTCTTGGGCCTTATCTTCAATGCACTCTATGGTGTGGGCCCAGGATATCTCTACAGCTCTGGGACGAAGACCATGAGTGACAACTACACTTCTCTGGCACAAGAGAACTCTCTGTGATAAGAATGAAGCTCATATATATGCAAGACAGAACTTTCTCTGGGAGCTGGTCTGAGACTGGAATGAAATCCCCCAAACTAAGGGTTATCACAAACTTCACCACATTCTCCTCAAAGCACAAGCACATTTCTTTGACCTTGGCTTCTCTAATATAAATGTATAGCAACTGGTATGTTCATATAACAAAAAACAAAGCAAAAAGCCCCAACATGCTACAAAAGCAAGACCTTCACTGCACATGCTTCTCCCTTCCTCTATCTCAGAATTCAGCAAACATCAGAATTGCTTTGGCATATACATACTATTAGGTGAAAGTAACTGAGCCAACAAGGGAATACTCTATCCATTCACATTTACTTTGGACATGCTCTCAGTCTCCCCTTAAGGAGACTGGAACTTTCATAGCGTAAGCCAGCTAACTCCCAGGTTTAGAAAACCTGCTCGGTGACATTGGTTACCCAGCACAGCAACATTTGAAATTACTTTTTCCTGTACCTGGTGCATCCAAATTATTCTGATTGGCTTCTAGTGCCACACGCCAACATCATAATGAGTTTCTACATGCACCCATTCTCCCCAGATAATTCTTCACCTCGGATATACCGGAAAGAATCTGGGATGCCTCAGCTCCATGACCTTCAAATGGGAATTGTTGCTTTTGTTTTCACAACAGAAAACCAAGGAACAATGCCACAGTCTAACCCTGATGATCTATTTCAGTGGCAGCAGTAATTTAAAAGCACTCTTGGGCTGATTCTGACCTCATTTAACTGTAATCCAGGAGTGTATGCTGTGCCACAGTGCCTGATACGAGGAGGACCCTAGGACCCAGCAGAGCTCCTCAACTGAAATCACTGTTCCTATTGGGATCCAGGAAGTGGGTGGGCGGAAGGACCCCCCCTCAGCCTAAGGGGAGGATCCACAGGACCTGGACTGTTGCCAGATTCCAGGTCTATTCATAAAGAGATAGTACTGCTCTGCTTACACTGACAGCCAGGTCAAGTTTTTTAAATTAACTCCCAGGATACTAAATGCATCTGCAATGTGCAACTCTATAAACAGCCTATTCTCAGTCTTTAAAAGAAAGTTTGTAGGCTGCTTAAATTGATAAAAAAGAAAACTGAAGAGAGGGGGATAAGTGTGTGAGAGGGTGTTAGGAGCAGGAAAGGCATGCCACTTGTCCATACACACACACACACCTACACACATGTAGGTACCTGTATTCTCCCTATGTCTATTGTAGAGTGTAAGGTTTTTGGGGCCCAGACTTTGAAATCTGTACCTGGTAAAGCAGCAAACAAACTTTTAATGCTTAATAAATGATAATAGTGAGACTTTTCTTGGAGTATTTCCATCCTGACTCAAATCTGGAATCAATGAAAATCGTATGCACTTGCAACACACTATAAACAATAATATTCTGCTCTAAAGCCTCTTTGAGAGATGTTATATCTGCCAACATCTGCTAAGATATGTGTCGGAGTTTTTGAGCACTTATGCAATTCTGACTCTACACCCTGAAGCTTTCTAGGCTGGTTCCACTTTATAAAAAGTCCTTATAGAGAGATCATTTATAGGTTCAACAGTTAATCCCCCCCTCAGTAGTGGGAAAAGATGAGCATGCATAAGAAATACTTAAGGTAGCGTAACTTATCTGTTTTGGTTTATTAATATTTCAATGTAATGGATAGTTCAATGCAGTCATCAAGCAGATATGCTAGAGAAGGGGAGAGCTGGCTTAGTGTGTGTGTTTAAGGGACAATGTGACATTTATAGCAAGTGAAGGCCATATCAAGGTAAGCAGGTATAAAAATACACAAGGGTGTGCTGACCTTATCAGGATTAGATAGCTTTACTGGAAGTATTACCTTGAGAAAGAATAGGAGTTTCCGGGAAACCAGCAAAATTGATTGGTGGCTGGAGGCATCTGAATGTGGGCAGGCAAAGCTAGCATATAAAATTATTCTCACTGTTAGCTTAGAGGCTTAGATAAAGCCTATAGAGTATAGGAGTCATTAGAGGGAAAATAAGGCTATTCACAGGTATTGCTGCTGACAAGAGCACTTGATTCTGCAACCCTAACTGACACAAGTAGCCCCCTTGAACTCACTGGGATTAATCCCTTGGGTAAAGGTTATAAAATCAGACCCAGAATGACCAGTTCTAGCCTATTATGGTCATACTTTCCAGTGTAATGTTGAAGGCAATTTACTTCACAGAATGAAATCCAGAGCTTAGCAGCTTCTTCACATTCACAAGTATTGGTATCCAAATCAACCACAGAAAGAAACCTAGACAACATAAGCACTCAGCAATGGAAACATCATTAGAGGTTTAACAGAGATCATTCAGAGGTGTGATTAAGGTCTTGTCTACAGTACAGATTTTTGTGAACGCAAGTTAAGCCAACAATCAAAACCCGGTATCATTACATTGCTGGTGCATGTTCACACAACACTCCTTCAGTTGGCAAAGCGTGTCCACAGTTGGAGCTCTAGCACTGACAGTGAGAGCAGTGCACTGTGGGTAGCTATCCCACTGTACTATTCGCCACCGTCTGCAGCTAGAAGTTGTGGGAAGGTAAAGTGGATTGCAGTGCATCATGGGTGCAGGTTCATCATCCCATGATGCAGTTCTTTCCATCCCAGCATTCCATGGGCTTCGACTGCGTTTTGCAGAGCTTTTCAATGGCTCCTGTTTACTCTGCACCCGCCATCTCTGTCTGAAAGGATGGATCCCACGCTGCTCCCTACTGTTGTGGTCACTGTTATGAACACATTGCAGATGGTCATGCAGTATATCATGAGCACCAAATCTGAACAGGAATCAGAGTGGCCTGACCTGCTGTGTGCCATGGAAAGAAATAACACAAGATTATTTTTGGCATTCACAGAGCAGGTGCAGATGGTGGACCATTGCTTTTGGGCTTGGGAAACAAGCACTGGGTGGTGGGATCACATTGTTATGCAGGTCTGGGATGATGAGCAGTGGCTGCAGATCTTTCAGATGTGCAACCTTCGTGGAACTGTTTGCAGAGTTCACCCCAGCCACTGCAGCACAAGGACACCAAAATGAGAGCTGTCCTCTTGGTGGAGAAGCACGTGGCGATCACAGCAAGGAAGCTGGCGACTCCAGACAGCTACCATTTGGTAGCGAATAAGTTTGGAAGTCAACTGTTGGGGCTGCAGAAACGTGAGTGTGCAGGGCCATTAATCTCACCCTGCTATGAAGGACGGTGACTCTTGGCAATGTGCATGAAATATTCGATGGCTTTGCGGCAATGGGATTCCCTAACTGTGGTGGGGCAATAGATGGCATGCATATTCCAATTTTGGCCCCGGACCATCTTGTGATGGAGTACGTCCATAGAAAGGGGTACTTTATGGTATTGCAGGCACCTGTGGATCACCATGGGAATTGCACAGATATCAACACGGGGTGGGCCAGGAAGGTGTATGACAAACACATCTTCAGGAACACTGGGCTGTATAGAAAGCTCCAAGCAGGGACTTTCTTTCCAGACCAGAAGGTTCCAGTGGGGGATTTTGAAATGCCCATAGTGCTCCTGGGAGACCCAGCATAACCCTTGCTCCCACGGCTCATGAAGCCTTACACGGGAAAGCTGGACAGCGGCAAGAAGAGCTTCAACAATAGGTGGCACAGGTGCAGAATGACCTTTGTTAGATTAAAAGTGTGCTGGCACTGCCTTTATGGCAGGCTAGACCTAAATGAGTAAAATATTCCTATGGTCATAGCAGCCTGCTGCACGCTCCATAACATTTGTGAGGTTAAAGGGTGAAAAATTGCCCCCGGGGTGGAATGCAAAGGTGGATCACCTGGCTGCTGAATAAATCATCTGGAAAAGGGGGTAAACAGTGAGGTGGCAAAATTTGCAGATGCTATAAAATTACTCAAGTTAGTTAGAGATCTTGCAGTCATTGTGGATAGTTCTCTGAAAACATCTGTTCAATGTGCAGCAGCAGTCATAAAACCTAACAGAACGTTAGAAACTATTCGGAAAGAGATAAATGATAAGACAGAAAATATAAATCATGGTACGCCCACACCTCAAATACTGTGTGCAGTTGTGGTCACTCCATCTCAAGAAAGATATATTAGATTTGGAAAAAGTACAGAGAAGGGCAACAAAAATGATTAAGACTATAGAACAGCTTCTGTATGAGGACAGGTTAAAAAGATTTGGACTGTTCATCTTAGAAAAGAGATGACTAAGGGAGATATGATAGAGGTTTATAAAATCATGAATGGTGTGGAGATAGTGAATAAGGAAGTGTTATTTACACTTCCTTCACATAACACACAAGCCAGGGGGTCACCCAATAAAATTAATAGGTAGCAGGTTTAAAACAAATGGAAGGAAATACTTCTTCACACAATGCACAGCCACCCTATGAAACTCATTGCCAGGGGATGTTGTGAAAGCCGTAAGTATAACTGAATTCAAAAAAGAATTAGATAAGTTCATGGAAGATAGGTCCATCAGTAGTTAGTAGAAAAGATGGTCAGGTATGCAACCCCATTCTCTGGATGTCCTTAAACAGTCCTTAAAAGTCTGACCACCAGAAGCAGGGCCTAGATGACAGTGAATGGATCTCTAGATAATTGCCCTGTTTTGTTCATTCCTTCTGAATCACCTGGCAATAGCCACTGTCAGAAGACAGGATACTGGGCTAGATGGACCATTGGTCTGACCCAATATGGCCATTCTTATGTACTTTGGGGCACAATTTATACCATAAATACAAAATTACAGACACAGTCAGATCTGTGTAGTTGTCTGTGTACTGCACAGCTTCTACAAGAATAGACAGTTTGTGTAGGGGCACACAATTCTGCACCATCCCAGACAAACTACCTAAAAACTTCTAGAACAACATAAGTCCAATAGTTCACATGTTGCTCAGTGGATAAAGATGCCTGGCCATATCCCCAAAGAAAAGTCCTCTCTCCTGGAACTGCTGCTGGTGCTTTTCTTCTGAGATTCCAAAGTACTCCAGAATGTCCGATTTGATGGCTTTGTTGGAGGTGGCAGTAACCTAAAGCAGGGCCTGACATACAGCTTGCACTTCTGTTTAAAAAGAAGCTGAACAGATAGACCGAGTCTCCTTTTCTCTCTGAGCCTCAGTGGTTACCCACTCCAAGGTGACCAGGTAGCTTCAGGGACATTGTCTGCTCGTATCTCAGACTGAGGAGGGCTGCTGCACACCAGCAGCCTGGGCAGCATCTCTGGGTGAATAAATGTTTAGAACATTTGCTTTCGGAGCTGTGATTCCTATTCTCGGTGGTCTCAGCATGGGTTTGCAGCTGGTTCATAACTTTCCGCAAGACTAAGTATTTATCCACAGTGGAATAGTCACTGGACCAGCTAGAGAAGGCCAGTGAGACAGTGGCTCTGTAATCCAGTAGTTAGGTCATCCATGTAGAAGACCTGGGTCTAGTCCCCCCCACTCCAGTTACTCTTTCGTTAGCTCATCCACCATGGAACAGCTTCAATGACAGAGATTTAAGGAGCCCTCAATTCTGACTCTCCCCAATTAGAGCATTTTCTTGAGAAGTAGAAGCCACCTGTTCCAATCTCTTCTCCCTGACTGGAAGAGATGAGGAATTGAACCTACGTCTCTCCCATCCCTGGTGTTCTGGGCTAATAGTTATAATGTGGGCACCCCTACCACCAGTGCCTCCTCCAGTCATTTTGTGTGGAGTGAGGGAGGTACTTAACCCATTCCCGCAAGAAATGTCTTAGGTGCCTAAGCTGCCCAAGCCCAAAAGACAGTTCCTATTCACAGATCGTTAAGCAGGGGTAGGTGGCTCCTTTCATCACAGACCTAGGCACCTGTTTCCATGAGAGGGGAGGGGCTTAGCACACACTTCTCTTTGCCAGCAGCTGGCATCCCCTGTTGGCTAGCTTAGGTGGCTCCTTGCCTAGTGTGCTGGCTTTTGTGGAGCACATGCTAAGACACCTATCTCTCCTTGTTCATTGTGCAGAGAGCCTAGGTGCCTAACTCAGGCTTTGTGGATCACAGTGTTGTTCCTGTGGTTTTCTAGTCACTTAAAGGTCAGGCACTGTGATGTCTAAATCCTGCTGTGGTTCCAGCCTCTTATTTCTAGAGGTGATAACAAGTTGTCAGTGACTCAGCAGCCACCACTTAACCCTTTTCCAAGAGGATTAAAACCAGTTACCAGGGAGAAGTGTTTAAGGCAAACACTATCAGTCTGTTTTTCGGTGAAACACTGTGGGGAGCTTTTTAAATAAAGTCTTAAAATTTACAGGACCGTAATCTGTTATGGGGCTGGAACTGCGGATGCAGCTCACTGACAAATTACTATAATCACAGGGTAACTGAGATAGCTATTAAAGTGTTTTACTGAATTAAAAAATGTTGTGTTTGGCAAGTCATTGGGTTATTTGCTCCTTGAGTTTAGGTTGCTAGTGGTAACAGGATATTGGTTATTAAAATCGCAGAGTGTCACTCAGAGAGAAATAACTCACCAGATCGATCTAACAAGTAATTCGGTCATCATGACACACTGACTCCTGTTCACTAAATTGTGCCACGACTTTATCCATGAAAAAAGCAATCCGAGTATGGCTGTGCATTAATTATAGTGCAGTGCAATAAACCTCACAAAAGACCACACTACAATTAACACAGAAACATATAATTTGACTCAGATTGACAAAAGCAAGGAAATTCAGAATTAATGTCATTGGTAATCCACTCTTCTGACTCTCGGCATTGCATTCAGAGCAGGTTAAAAAATTGCTAAAACTTTTTTGATTGGAAATGCCATTTTGTTGAAACCAAAATGTTTTGCAGAAATGTAGCAGTTTCAACTAAAATTTCTTACAGAAGGTTTCTCAAGTCCAGGATGGACTTGAGAGTATGAGCATAGCATAGCTGATAGATCAGTGGTTAATCTGCTGGAATATGGGAGACCCAGACTGATGTTGCCGCTCTGGCTTATTGGGAACAGACTTGAAGCAGGGTCTCCTAACTCCAGCTGAATGCCCTACTTAATAGGTTATTCTGATATCTTTCTCCTCTGTTGTTGTTGTTGTTTTTGAAACCCTTGTGATGGTTTGAGGAACACACCTGTACAATTTATGAACTAAGGTCAATATTATGAAGATGTTACTATGAAAAAATGCTGTATCATGGAAAACCTCTATGTCGGTGGATCCATCATTGCTGACAAGCCTTTAAACACATCTCTGCCAAACTAGATACAATATGGAGGCATTAACCTTAGCGACTGTACTCTAACCACAGTAGGTATGCAAAAGGAGATTGGTGGGAGCTGGGAGAAACCACTTCCTCAAGCATGTTTGTAGGGAGCTGGCATTTGGACAATGGAAGCTTTCCAACTGCAGAACAAAAACAAAAAACAAGGTGTTGATAATAGCTTTTAAAATCCGCAGAGATTGGGGTGGGTGAGAAGATTCACAGAGCTTCCCAGGAAGCTTTGAGCCAGCCCAAAGAGTGCTCCGGAGTGGGAGAAAACTGAGAGAGGGAAATGCTTTTGAGTTCATTATTCTGTATTTCTCATGCAATTTAATAAAGAGCAATGGTATTAGAATCCTGTTCAAAGTGTCTGTGGAGTGTATATGTTACACCCACTGTGTGCCCTTGAAGAGATAATGTGTGGACCCAGAAGACCCACAGAACTGGAGTTCTGGCAGAGGGTCTGTTTAAGCTCTTGTGGAGGTTTAAGGGGGTCAGCCCTTTTAACAGGACCTGGGCAATGGGCTGTATGGTTGTAGCTTTTAGGTGGGGGTCCTAGGCAGAGGATCTGCACTGTGAGAATGTGCCTGGAGGCCACAGGACAGTGGCTCTGTTCAGTCTCTTGAGATTTAAAACACATGGGACCCTTCATGGAGAAGTCATTTGCTTTAAATTTCTGCCAGCTCTTAGCTAGACTCATTATCCTAAAAAAACATGCATGCAAATTACCAAACTGCTAAACAGATTAATGGTTAGATCACTAAAAGGAAAATTAGTATTCAGAGATACTAACTGGTTAATATTTGCACAACACTGTGAAGATGTAAACAATTTTGGAAATGTAAGCTGCTATGGAAACATGAGCATAAATTTGCCCCAAGCTGTCTACATACTCCATTGGGCTAGTGAGATCAGAAACATACAAAAAAGATCTATCTCAGCCAAAAGAACATAACTTGATGAAAATATATTTTAAAACATATGCACTTAAAAAGAGAATGTATAGACTCTGCATAGACTATCTTCAGAAAACAGTCAACTTCAAGGTGGAGCAGTAAAAAACTTTTATGCTGGAAATGGAAATCATTTCAGTTTCATAAGTAGAGTGGGTTGCTTTGAAATTTGGGAACTAAATATGATGAATGGGGCCATAAAAAGAAAGAAAGTACACTGTAAAGAGGGAGAAAAGGAGGAGTGTATTCCCGTGAGAGACCTTCTCTTTGAGGTGCAGATGCCATATCCAGTTTATAGCACTGTTGTAAAATGGTATAAAAATATATTCTATTGGAATGAAATGTATTGAACACAAACCAAGATTTGAAGCAAATATTTAAAAAAACCAGGAAAATCGTGGTGAACACAGACATCTTAAATATGGTGAAAGGGATTTTTATTACCTTTCTCGACATTACCTAGGAGATAGGAAAGGCTCTTCAGCTCATGAAAACAGAGATGGCCAAACCTTGATTGTATTCCACTGGAACTGTAAATGGTTTCCTACAAAATATCTGCAACCTATGAATTGTAGAACTACTTTGTCAACAATAGAATGCTTAAGCAAGCTCATCAGCCAAAACCAATCCCTATTTCTTACCAGCTCCCTGACTTTATATCTGTTTCATTAAAAAAAGTAACAAATCCCAATTTCAGGTTGTCTTTGGTAACATATCTTTAAACAAACACAGACAGGGCCGAGTTCAGTGTTGGTATAAGCATGTGTTACACCACTGAAGTGAATGGAATTCCATCTAATTACTTCACTCACCCCTCAGATTTCTGCATGAATTTTACTCTTTTCTCCAGTTTTTATGCTTTAGTGCCTCAAAGTAGCACTGGGTATTTTAGTGAGGATAAGTTTAAGTGGTTCTCCCATAATGTGTAGACCAAGAGCAAAGCTGATCTTCAGAGGTTACTCTTAACTAACTGTTGACTTAGTCTACAACCATAGACTTTCCCACCATTGCTGCCAGTGGTATTGAACTGTAACACACACAGGCTAATTGCATTTTAACCACAGTGCCATCTACACGCTGCACTGTGGGGGTGCAGTTATCACCAGATTTTGTCCCTAATTTGCTCAGTGGAACCACACTGGTTTTGTGACCAGAGGGCCTTCTGCACCTGTGGGGGACAAGATTTGCCTTCTAATAAGAGTCAGGGTTAAATCAAAGTCTCCACTCCCCAGTGGGGACACTACAAAAGACATCTTTTAGGTTATATTTAGAGATATTATATATAAATAATATATAATAAATTATAATAGTGTATTAATATGTTCAAAGGTTGAATAATATAATAATAAATAAAATGAATAATATAATAATAAAACTTTCTGAATATGGAAATATTATAGGTTATGTTCAGAGGGTAATTGTAGAGTCAGACCATATTAGTCAACCTTGGAACCATCAGAGTTCTAAGCACTGAACAGCTGCAGGATCAGTCACTAATCTTACTAAATGGAGAAAAGGCTACTGACTGCACAGAATGGTGAGTTTATGTGTGCAGGGTTCTATAATGTGAAGTATGGAGAAAGTGCAACTCTCACTTTGATTTTGAACATGTAACAAACAGGGGCTTTTGGGGGCTTTTTTTTTTAATAGAGTCGATGGATGGAAGCAGTAATAATATCTATTTCTTTAGGTCAAAATTGCCAGAAATGTATTTTTCAAGAGAAAATTGTTTCATTTCCTCTTTCCTGGGACATTTTCACTAGAAGTGTCACTATAGCAACTTGACTGAGGGCAGTATGAACGTTGCTAGGTAGCATGATAGCATAGGTTAGAGCTGAGCATTGGTTATATTGTTTTCAGTGGTTAGCAAAAATGCATTTGATTTAAAAGACACTTGTTTAAAAAAATTGGTGAATTAAGATGCAATTGCAGATAGGGTATCTGTGAGATATGAAGGTAAAATAGAAGAGACACGAAGTAGTGCATTTCTAGATAATTATTGCATGCTTCCAGCGGTGTTAAAGGTTAAGAGACTAAAGGCAATGACATTAGCCACTCCAGGGGTGCACTAATATTCTAGAAATGCACTGCCTGGTGTGCCCCATTACCATTATAAAATAGAATTATCCATTTGTATTTACAGAGCAGTATTAATTTGGGCATGAGGGAGGCAGAATATATTAATTCCTTCAGAAAGTAATTGCAAATAGAATGGGAATTGAATGAGTATTTACAAGTATTGACAAAAAGTCTAAAATGTGAGACAAGAAGCTGTTATCAATTACTTGGAAAAGTTGAAGGCAGACTAAAAATAAAATAGCCCCAATTAGTTTTAAATAGAAAAATTCTCTAGTATGAAATTACATCTGGAAACCAATGGGAGGTGTCTTAAAACAGATCATTTAGTGTCACCACAAGGATTTTTTAAACAATAATACACTATTTGAAACATAAAGAAAAAATGTAGTATAAATAACTTGTACCATGCATCTTACAAATCCCATTGGGACCTAAAAGAGGAAATAGAGTACATGTAGCATGAAATGATTTTATATTTTGTTAATCTGATTAATCACAAGTTGCCAAAACTGCATTGAAATAAAGAATATCGAATAGCTGATGATGAGTAGTACTCTGTAATATATGGAGTTAAAAGTTTTCACAAATAATTTGTTGAATAATGTTGAAGAACAAGAACATCAAGGAAAGCTCATAGATATTCCATATGCAGCAAAAAAGATACTAAATATGTTCTATAAATAATTAATTGTTAATTATTTGCTGTGCTGTAATCATGAAGTTATTGGGCATGTGTTTAAACAGAGGACTTGAAAAGATGAGACAATATCAATCCAGTAGTCTGTGAATAGAGAGGAGAAGGGATGTTGAGAAGGAGGAATGTGGATGGAAGAATGAGAGGTGAGGGGATATCTGATGGAAAAGAGGTACCAGGGGAATCTTGGGCAAGGAGCAATAGAAAGATGGATATGAAGGGTGGAAGAGAACGACTGGGACATTTGCTGGAAGACAGAAGGAAAGACTTGAGGAGTTTTGGAGAGTGAGTAGAGCAGAGTTCCTGGTGACAAGCTCCACATTTTATAAAGAGAAAAATGCTGAAGCTGAGGTCAGATAGCTAAAAGAAAGAAAATTAAATATTTACATATTGAACATGATAATCACATACGGCATCATCTATGGTTAGAGTATTGAAAATCTCATAGATCCCCTTGGAGGGGGAGGGCACTAAATAAGGGAGAATCCCCTCTCAACATCATAACCCCTTCATCTGGATCTTGTGGAATCTCCTCCACAAAGTTGGAGATCCACACACGGATAGGGGGCAGACCAGGAGGGCATCAGAAGAATGCACATTTGCATTAAATCTCCAATCCCCACTCAACCCCACAGACGTTCTGCTTAAAAGTAAATACAAACTAGGTCAGCACAGATTTTTATTACCCCCCACGCACACGTCATACTGTGGATCCTGACTTGAGGGGTGTCCAGAACCCTTGGCAGTGTGCCAGGTTGGTAGGGAGGCAAGGAGGCGGAGGGCAGCTATGTGTTGGCACTGGCATGAAGGCACAGGACTCCCAGTGAAATCCCTAACCCAAACCAATCCCCCTCACTTAAAATAATGTCGAGAAAAGCTGAGGAAGAAGGCATCACAGCTTGCAGTAACCTAGGCAGCTTTTCCCAACATATAGGAGGCAATCTACGCCATAAATATCATTTTGTAATACCTTTCCTTTCTAAAATATCTGCAGAATACAAATCTTTTCAAGTCATTTCCTTTTCAGAAAGCAGTTCTCCTCTTTCTCATTCCCAAATATGCTCAATAATTTAACAAAGCTAGGCAATTACTAACTAACGACAGAATTTTCAGGCCAAAAGACAAAGAACAATTCAGTCTTTAATATCTCTCTAATTAAAAATAAGAGAGTGTGATAGTCTTTATTCAGTACTAAAAAAAAACTTTATCAGACTTAATTTTCTAATGGCATTAATGAAATCTCAATATTATTATTTGCTGATCTTCCAGGGAAACTTGGTGGTTTCACTAGATTCTCCTATTTAAGTGATGAAATATTATGGGTAATTAGAAGTCAAAAGAGACAAGAGCATTCCAACTAAATCTTCAATCTACTAAATTAACACTGTAATTTGACAGGTTTCAGAGTAGCAGCCGTGTTAGTCTGTATTCGCAAAAAGAAAAGGAGGACTTGTGGCACCTTAGAGACTAACCAATTTATTAGAGCATAAGCTTTCGTGAGCTACAGCTCACTTCCTCAGATGCATATCGTGGAAACTGCAGCAGGCTTTATATATACACAGAGAATATGAAACAATACCTATTCCCACCCCACTGTCATATATACACAGAGAATATGAAACAATACCTATTCCCACTCCACTGACAGTGGGGTGGGAATAGGTATTGTTTCATATTCTCTGTGTATATATAAAGCCTGCTGCAGTTTCCACGATATGCATCTGAGGAAGTGAGCTGTAGCTCACGAAAGCTTATGCTCTAATAAATTGGTTAGTCTCTAAGGTGCCACAAGTCCTCCTTTTCTTTTTACTGTAATTTGAAGAGCTTGGGCCAGATTCAGCCTTGCTTATACCCTTCAGCCCTTCTGTAGTCAACAAATGTGCTGGATATTCTTTAACATCTGAAATAACAATCTGCATAATGTATTTAACTTTAAAGTCCAACCACAGAAGAAAAGTTAAACCTGGCAAAACCAATAGACAGGGGGAAAGAAGGGATTTCCTCCCAGATCATTCCATTGGGAGTGGAGGGAGATGTAGTGCTTGCCTCCCACAGAGCCAGACTCCAAACCAGAAGGATCCCCATATATCCATGCAGATCGCAGGGGACCTGTGGAAGGCTAGGACCATCTGTGCAGAAGTCCTATACTTCCACTCTGGATCTCTGTACCCAGTGGCCCTCTCCTGCTCCCTGGAAATAAGGCATCAATGGAGCTGAGCTACCAGGGACTCATGCTAACGCTACTATGAAAGCTCAGGTAGCGGATGCCCAAGCGATCACTCTTAAATGGTGGTTCCACACCACGAAGAAAGCTTTGCAAAACCAAGGCTGTATTACCTTTTCCAGGTAAGCTCCATTGGCCTGGAATTGGCTGGTCTGCATCCACTTGCTGTCTGCTCCCTGACCCACTGGTTTTCACCCTTTCCCCTGCATGGATCCTAAATGCATGGAGAGCCCTCTGTGAGGTCCTAGGAAGAGGATTTGTGCTGCAGAAGTGGCTAACCCCTTCTCCCTTTTTGCATGGAAGGAATGAAATCTCTGCATGGATCCTGATGACTCAATCTGAACCTAGATATTTAATGCCTTAAAAATTCAACTGAAAAGGAAACTAAATATATGGAAGGGCAGTAGGACAATATGAATATCTCAACATCTGAACATTCAGATGTTCTCCCAGTTAACTTACTAACCAGAAATTAGGGGAAACACTTTGATATCAAAATATTTGGTGGATTCAAGTATGAGTGGTAAAGGGATTTGCTTATAACACTACTTTGAAGAAAAGCTATTTAAAAGCCCAGCTCAACTCCCATTGATGGCAATGGAAATACTCTCACTGCCTTCATGAGGAGATGGATCAAGCCTTAAATAGGAAATCTTTAATGATGGGAATTGTCACAGGGTGGCTGGTCTTTTAAAAGGAGATGGGTCTTAGCTCCACCTGTGACAAGGACAACTCACCTCCCCAGATATGTGACTCACATGATTGGACCTCACCAACAAAATAGGCGGGAAAGCACCTGTTTCTCACTGCTTAGGTGGGAGCTACATGTCCAGATGCCTAAAATGGGGCAGCAGTGCATACACCCAGAGGAAGAAATTTAGGTGCCTAGGGAACTTTTACCCTGAAAACTTAGGTGCTGAGTGAGTTTAGTTACTTACAGGATTAGGTACAGCCTAGCAGGGATTTTGTGGATTGCAATGGGACCTAATATTAGGATATAGGCACTAAAATTTTGGATTAGGTGCCAAAGTACCTTTGTGGATCTGGGCAGTGGATAAACAGCGTGTTGCATACCTTTCAAAATGGATCCCGGTTACCATTATATACTTAAGTCTAGAATATGCTTTGTAGGTGCAGTCCTATGTTGAGGACAGAGCGGAGGTGTACCATCCCCTGGGGAGCACTCTAATTACTACTAGGTGAAGTGAAAGTGCTTTAAAAAAGATTCAATAGGTCCAACATCCCAAGAAAGCTAATGTTACTCTGAATCACTCTCCTGTGTAAATACATATCCTCAATATGGCAGTGATTTATTATATATTTCTATTGTGGTAGCACCTAGAGATCCCAACTGAGACGGTGCCTCATTGTGCTAGGTGCCGTACAAACACATAGAGAGAGACCACTCCTGCCCCAGAGAGTATAGACAAGATAGCAAAAAGATGAGAGGAAGGTCATATTGTAATTACATTTTATAGGTGGCAAGCTGAGGCCCAGAAAGATTTAAATGACTTGCCCAAGGTTACAAGAAAATCTTTGGTCAGTTCCAGGCCTCTCTGTCGATATATTTTTCAATTAATATTGCACAAAGTTACCATGCAGTAAGCGTGCACACGTTTTTAAGGCACTTCAATTTGTTCTGAACACAATTTCTGGAGCTAATACAATGTGTTTCCTTAAAGTGTACATCCTGGCAAAGTTTGAAAGCAAGATCAGTAGACAGTCATGTTTTCCTGATCTTCAATGATTATTTTAGGAAAAAGAGGTAAAATTTTTTTTTTTTTGCCCAAAAGAGCTTTTGTCTACTGCAACTTTTACTATGTATGCATGTGTGTTTATGTGAACTCTATGATTTAATACAGTTTAATGTCTTCCTGATTACACAGCTGCCACTCTTTTTGGCAAAATGTTTCTTTTGCCATCACTATGGCAGGAAACTGAAACTAACAGAGAACAATTTAATTCTGATGACATTTTATTTTTAGAAAATACATGTTGAATAAGTATGCCAGAAACTGAAGGCTAACAGATGGAAGGAAACTGAAATTAGATAATATCATATTTTTTACTCTTATCGCCATATATCTGATCTATTTGTCATGCTCATCACCTTAGCATCTGAGTGCCTAAAAAAGAATTTGGCAGATTTCTACTACATTGTGTCCTCCTTATGACACACCACCGGTGCAAAGTTAACATGAAGTTGACATAACTGAACATGGGAGGAATCCGTATTCTCCAGCGTTGAAGAGCCAATGTAACAGCTCCTACACGACCATCCTCTCCCTGCTGCTATATAGGATGTGGCTGAGAGAAAAAAAGCATGATTTGGAACAACCCATTCCCTCATGGTTATAACACCCCCAGCATGGCCTGAGGCTGCTCTCCTTTATGCCAAGGGGAATCAATTTGTACAATGGTAACCCACAGTCAGAGGAGCAAAAAGGTGGCTTAAAGCCACCTTGGGAAAAACCTCCCTTGAACTGTGCTGTGCACCCTTTGCGGCAGCTGACAATCCAGGTCTTTGTCGTAAAGTACTGAGTATAGTTTCTGACGTAATCCCATAGGGCCAGAATCATAAAGGTACTTAGGCTCCTACATTCTGAAAACCACCACTTAGCTGCTGCCTCACCCCGGGGGCACCTAAGTTTCTGTGGCAGGCTTGTGCAAAGCCACATAAATCTTGGCGCTGCCCATAGCTAAGGAGCTGCTTGGAGCTCATGCCTTGTTTACCCACCAATCTTCCCAGTGAGGCCTCATTTGCATGAAAGGCAGCTGGATGTGTGCTGGAATGCTCAATGGACACTCATGGGCAAGGCACTCATATAGGTCAATGGAGACCCACGTTTGGCTCCTTGCACCGCCTCATTTGGAGCAGGGACTTAAACCCCTGCATCCTTGCTGAGTGCCCTGGCCTCCCGGCTATTGAGTCAATCGTTTGTTTTCTTTTCATTTTTGGCCAGTGACTACATAATTATTTATACAAAGTGAAACCGCTTTAACATGAGAGACTGAGATAGACCCACCCCAAAATCCTGCATGTTCCTACCCACTCCTGGCTAGCTTAGACAGCGCCCCACTCATTTGCTGGCTTCTGAGAATCCCCTTCTTAGGTGTTGAACTCTCTCCATGCACTGCCTGAACCCCAAACTCAAAGCTGTGAATTCCACTGTGTGACAGGATGCTTGGGAGTTAGGCATTACAATGCCTAACATCCCTCTGTGAATTTAGCCCAAAGTTCCTTATGCATTCACAATGTACGTGTTGGCACAGACAGCAAAATTCATCAGGTGGGAACAAGCTGTTTATAGATGCAGTAACATTGTGCTAGAAGCAATTGCATTTTATATTGTGTTTTGCCCTAGCAGCTGGCAGGGAGAAAATCCCTCAGAAGAGCAAAGGAAAGAAGACTGGCTGAACAAAGGGTTTCATGTCTTTTCCTAAAAAAATCCCTGCATCACAGCAGCCCAGAGTGAACCTGCTTGGAGGGGGAAGGAATAGGGGAGGGGGCGCTACCAACTTCTCCATTACTCCTAGTGTGCAGTATAGTTTCCTGTAAAAGGAGAAGAAAGATGGACTTCCAGGTTTTTTTTCTCATCTCAAGTGACGGTTACCTGTCTAGAATTGACAATACTATGAACATTAAAGCTGAATATAGTTCTGAGCATACCAAACCATAATTTCACTGCATTTATCCTCTTGTGACTAACTTCTTGATCTGGGGCCATGCAGTGCCATACTAGGTATCTTAGCAAGCAAATTTTCTTTTTCTTTCTTTCTTTCTTTCTTTTAAATTAGAAATTGAAGTCTTCTGTAAAATTGTGCAATGTATTTCCTTTGAATTGCAAAAATTACCCTTGGCTGAGGTGCATGCTGTGCCTAGGAGCCAGCATTGGTTTACTTGAATGTTGCTCCTGGCTATAACCTGTCTTCAGGAGGCTTTTGCCTATGTGGCTCCTATGTCTGTCTGCCTGGCATGCAGATGCCTAGATGTAACAGGGGTTCTGAGTCACAAGATCAATTCCCCTTCAATATAGGTTAATTGGGATCTAAAGGGAGGACCAGTTAACAAGGGGAGTTGCAGCTGATGGGCTAATTAGAGGGGGATGCAACCCAGCAGCTGGGAGCAGATAAATGGAGAGGAAGGAAACCCTGAAAGGGGGGTGGGGAGCAGGGCGCGGCACGCGCACGCGCGCACGCACGCACGCACTGCTTCCATTCCCCTAGCAGTAAGCAGGGTAACTGACTGGGACTTGTAATTATGTATGTGGTACTACAGACAACAGCCTATAGGAGTGTATAATAAAGTATAGTGGTAGTGAAGGTTATATAAAGTCAGAGAGAGTCACAGAGGACACCCTGTGATACTAGAACATTGCAACTTCCTCAGTTATTGGAAAATCTCATTATTATTTTAGATTTTTTTGCTCCATCAATAATTATAGCCCAGTGTTAGGAGGAAAAACTATTTTCTTGATTTCTGTCTTCTATTATGAAGACCTGAGGCATAGGCCCTATTACTGCTTACTCTGGGGAAGTACGAACTTACACAAATGAGCATGAAGCCCTCCAGACCAAACCTTGTCTAGGGGTTTGCAGTGAATTTTAACCATTAAAACTGAGGAGTTTTAATGGCTAAATCCCACTTCAGTGGATGCATGCAGTGGAAAATACAGTAGGTAGGTACACACACAGAGAACATGAAAAAATGGGTGTTGCCCTACCAACTGTAATGAGACTAATTAATTAAGATGGGCTATTATCTGCAGGAGGAAAAAAAACCTTTTGCAGTGATAATCAGGATGGCCCATTTCAAACAGTTGAGAAAAGGTGTGAGTAACGGGTCGGGGGAAAAATTAGCATGGGGAAATAGTTTTTACTTTGTGTAATGACCCATCCACTCCCAGTCTTTATTCAAGCCTAATTTAATAGTGTCCAGTTTTCAAATTAATTCCAATTCAGCAGTTTCTCATTGGAGTCTGTTTTTGAAGTTTTTTTGTTGGAGAATTGCGACTTTTAGGTCTGAAATTGAGTGACCAAAGAGGTTGAAGTATTCTCCGACTAGTTTTTGAATCGTATAATTCTTGATGTCTGATTTGTGTCAATTTATTCTTTTGCATAGAGATTGTCCGGTTTGGCCAATGTACATGGCAGAGGGGCACTGTTGGCACATGATGGCATATATCACATTGGTAGATGTGCAGGTGAACAAGCCTCTTATGGTGTGGCTGATGTGATTAGATCCTATGATGGTGTCCCTTGAATAGATATGTGGACAGAGTTGGCAACGGGCTTTGTTGCAAGGATAGGTTCCTGGGTTAGTGTTTTGGTTGTGTGGTGTGTGTGGTTGCTGGTGAGTATTTGCTTCAGGTTGGGGGGCTGTCTGTAAGCGAGGACTGGCCTGTGTCCCAAGATCTGTGAGAGTGTGGGATCATTCTTCAGGAGAGATTGTAGATCCTTAATGATGTGCTGGAGAGGTTTTAGTTGGGGGCTGAAGGTGAAGGCTAGTGGCATTCTGTTACTTTCTTTGTTGGGCCTGTCCTGGAGTAGGTGACTTCTGGGTATTCTTCTTGCTCTTTCAATCTGTTTCTTCACTTCAGCAGATGGGTATTATAGTTGTAAGAATACTTGATAGAGAACTTGTAGGTGTTTGTCTCTGTCTGAGGGGTTGGAGCAAATGTGGTTGTATCGTAGAGCTTGGCTGTAGACAATGGATCACGTAATGTGGTCTGGATGAAAACTGAAGGCATGTAGGTGAGTATAGCAGTCAGTAGGTTTCTGGTATAGGGTGGTGTTTATGTGGCCATCGCTTATTAGCACAGTAGTGTCCAGGAAGTAGATCTCTTGTGTGGACTGGTTCAGGCTGAGGTTGATGGTGAGATGGAAATTGTTGAAATCATGGTGGAATTCCTCAAGGGCTTCTTTTCCACGGGTCCAGATGATGAAGATGTCATCAATATAACGTAAGTAGAGTAGGAGTGTTAGGGGACGAGAGCTGAGGAAGCGCTGTTCTAAGTCACCCATAAAAATGTTGGCATACTGTGGGGCCATGCGGGTACCCATAGCAGTGCCGCTGACATAACTTTTTTCAATTTCAGAGCCGCTGAGCTATTGTGAACTGGGTCTCTCCCAGGCAACTGCAAATCCCTTTATCAGTATTGCCAACCCCAAAAGTTCAAAAATCATGGATCAGACCCCAAAAACTCATGAGATTATTTTTGTAATTACACCATCTTTTTAGGTCTATTTTTTACTTTTAAACTCTCCTTGCCCACCTCCAAAATGTGTCTGTGTGTGACCGTTAGTGTTGCTACGTCTACCAAATCTGAATCAGATGATTTTGGCTCTGCCCCCAGCTTCTCCCCAAATGCCAAAATTCTAATTAATTCTCCATCCCCTCTCACCAATTTCTGCCTATCTCTTAGCCCAGCAATTAATTAGGCAACCTCAACATCATTTCTGCCCCCTGCCATCCCCTATATCTGCCTGTTCTAAGCCTATCCCTATTCTCCTCTAGCTCCAGAGGTTTTTCATCCCTCTTTCATAGGTCGGCAGGGCAACTCCAGGGCTCTTCAGCCCCTCCACCTTCCCAGGCCTGGTTTTGCAGGGATGAGGGATGGGAAAGAACATAGCCACCCTGAGCTACTGGGTTCTTTTTATTGCTGCTTCCTCCCCTTTCTCTGCCTACAGGAATGGTGTGGCTGTTCCCTCTCACCTATCCAAAAGTCGTCTTGGCTTGTGGAAAGGGGAGAGCTGTGTTTGCTTTCTACAGCAGCCCTTATGGGTTGCTCTTCCAGAAAAGGCAGGCAAGTGTGGCTAATCACCACCACCAGCTCTCCAATGTATTTTGACCCTGTCCTGTAGGGACAAAATCTAATTACTTTCATGAGTGAAGCGGCTCCATATATTTTCTATAAAAATATTTTTACAAGAATCTCAACTACTGCATAATCCCCAAAGCTTTTTTTTTTCCAGTGAGCAAAACAGATTTTAAAGCTTCTAAAGCATGTGGTAAGATATCCACTTCTTTTCTGGTCATAAAGGAAATCCAAGATGTTCATGACCATATGGAATGAATGCAGAACTTACTAAAACACAGTATTCTTGGCAGCAAGTTAAAGAAGTACGGATTGGATGAATGGACTATAAGGTGGATAGAAAGCTGGCTAGATCATTGAGCTCAATGTTTAGCTGGCAGCTGGTATCAAACAGAGTGCTCCAGGGATCGGTTCTAGGGCCAGTTTTGTTCGACATCTTCATTAGTGATCTAGATCAGTGGTTCTCAACCGGGGTCCGGGGCCCCCTAAGGGGCCATGTGCAGGTTTCAGGGAGTCCGCCAAGCAGGGCCAGTATTAGACTCACTTGGGCCCAAGGCAGAAAGCCAAAGCCGCACCACATGGGGCTGAAGCCTGGGGCCCTGAGCCCTGCCACCCAGGGCTGAAGCCAAAGGCTGAGCAATGTAGCTTTGCGGGGCCCCCTCTGGCATGGGACCCCAGGCAGTTGTCCTGCTTACTATCCCCCAATGCCAACCCTGGCTTTTATATGCAGAAAACCAGTTATTGTGGCACAGGTGGGCCATGGAGATTTTATAGCATGTTGGGTGGGACTCAGAAAGAAAAAGGTTGAGAACCCCTGATCTGGATGGATTGTACCCTCGGCAAGTTCGTGGGTGACACTAAGCTGGGGGGAAAGGTAGATACGCTGGTGGGTAGGGATAAGATCCACTGTGACCTAGACAAATTGGAGGATTGGGCCAAAAGAAATCTCATAAGGTTTAACAAGGACAAGTGCAGAGTCCTGCACTTAGGATGGAAGAATCCCAGGCACTGTTACAGGCTGGAGCAGACTGGCTAAGCAACAGTTCTGCAGAAAAGGACTTGGGGATTACAGTGGACGAGAAACTGGAGATGAGACAACAGTGTGCCCTTGTAGCCAAGAAGGCTAACGACATATTGGGCTACATTAGTAGGAGCATTGCCAGCAGATCGAGGGAAGTGATTATTCCCCTCTAGTCGGCACTGGTGAGGCCACATCTGGAGTATTGTGTCCAGTTTTGGGCCCCCCAATACAGAAAGGATGTGGACAAATTGGAGAGAGTCCAGCAGAGGGCAACGAATATTATTAGGGGGCTGGGGCACATGACTTATGAAGAGAGGCTGTGGGAACTTGGCTTGCTTAGTCTGCAGAAGAGTGAGTAGGGGATTTAATAGCAGCCTTTAACCACCTGAAGGGAGGTTCCAAGGGGGATGGAGCTAGGCTGTTCTCAGTGGTGGCAGATGACAGAACAAGGAGCAAAATGGTCTCAAGTAGAAGTGTGAGAGGTTTAAGTTGGATATTCGGAAAAACTATTTCAGTAGGAGGGTGGTGAAGCACTGGAATGGGTTACCTAGGGAGGTGGTCGAATCTCCATCCTTAGAGTTTTTTAAGGGCTGGCTTGACAAAGCCCTGGCTGGGATGATTTAGTTGGGGTTGGTCTTGCTTTGAGCAGGGGGTTGGACTAGATGACCTCCTGAGGTCCAACCCTAATCTTCTATGATTCTATGAAGTCCCACCAGATAAGAAATTGCAGAACCTATGAATATGTCTAGGTAGCTCCTGTCTATACTGGCCAGGAAAACTTTGTCTTCTAACTTGGTATGCCTGGTCAGTGCAGACAGGACCCAGTCATACTATGAATCAGTTTACAAAGATGATCAGTTTACAGGGATAGAACAGTTGGGGCCTTTCTACTGTGACCAAGGAAACTGTGTTAGCGCCATTCTCTCAATTACTATGTTTAAGAAAAGATGGAATCCTGTTAAATGGTTTCCCTGGACATAGCAGACAGGATCTTATTGCAACAGCACTGGATACAAAAAGATGTTAAACAAAATAAAAAAGTTCAGTAAACTGTTTATTACAGTTAAATCTTTAATGTGTATCTATCTCCAACTCATTGCTAACCATGAGAATTTCCAAACTCCTGCCTCCTTTAGATTTCATAAAGGACTCAGTTCAGTGATAATATCCACCAGCTACAGAACAGTAGTTCCAATAATATCATAGGCTACTTTGATGTGGGTTAATTAAGTTTATCTGACTTAAAATACCATATAGATTTGGCTAAGGAGAATCCTTGAGGTGGTGAACACAAATGTTGCACAAGTCTCCATGCCTCCTTATGTCTAAAAGACTGCAGATGGCATTTTTTGGTGAATGAAACTTGAATGAGCTCCCCCTTTTCTTCTTTTTCATTTTCTTTTTCTATAGAGCCTTTAGCTATTCATTTGTGTAACCTAGAATCTTTTCAAAATGTTCAGACCATAATGAATCTATTCTGAGTCTGTGTTAATTATTGTTGGTAAAGCACTCTGAAAAATGAAGAGTGCTGCATAAGTACTAAGGACAGTATTTGGCTCGACTTACATCTAGTACAGCTGGAAGACAAAATGCTTGTATAATTATTATTATTATTATTAATAATCACATGGGCCAAATTGGTACAACTCTCAATGGCTACACTAGAAATTGTGCCTGTGTGCTGTTTCTTTAAATTTCTCAGAGGAAGCCAGGCAAGGTGGGGCTGGGGAAGGTGATAGGCAGAAGCTGTGCAGTGAAGCAAAGAGACAGGTGTTTTCCTTATTCTAATAAACTTCCTTGACCATTGAAAGAGGAAAGCAACTTTTTCAGTGGTTCTTTCCTATTGCCACTTGATAGGGCTTGCTTTGGCCTTCTGATTTAAGGGAGTTCACTAAATATTTTACTTCTTGGCTATCCTATTGAATTCTGCTTTATAAGAGGAACAGGGGAGAGAGGGAAGCCCTGTCTGCATGGGTTAAATAACTAAAAATGTGCTTAAGCATGGTTAACATCTAGTTATGGCCTAGCAGGGTTTTAGCACATTTCAGCCAAATAATTTTTAGAACAGCGAAGTTCTAACCTAAGCATGGTCTCCAAAGGAAGGCCTCAGAACATGGTTAATAGAATACAGGTTTTCCTCATTATCAGATCAGTGAACTTATATAAAATTGTGTTTGACTAGAACCCATTTTGAATCATATGATGTTTTTAACTCCATTATTTAGCTTGTCCATACTGAGCTGGAGCTCAAATAAAGGGAGGTTCCACATCGAGCTAAGAACTAAAATAATATCACAAAAGTATAGAGCTGGAAGGGACCCCGAAAGGTCATCTAATCTATGCCCCCACTCTGAGGCAGGACCAAGTAAGCCTAGACCATTTCTGATGGGTGTTTATCTAACTTGTTCTTAAAAACCTCCAAGGATGAGGATTCCACATCCTCCCTTGCTACCCTATTCCAGTCATTAACTATCCTTATCGTTAGAAAGTTTTCAACCTAAATCTTCCTTTCTGCAAATTAAGCTGATTACTTCTTGCCCTACCCTCAGTGGACATGGACAACAATTGATCACAGTCCTCTTTGTAACAATATTTTACATATTTGAAGTCTATCAGGTCCCCTCTCAGCCTTCTCTTCTCTAGACTAAGCCTCCTCATAGGTCATGTTTTGTAAACCTTTATTATTTTTGTTGCTTACCTCTGGACTCTCTCCAGATCTTCTTAAGCGTGGCACCCAAAACAGGACACAATACTCCAGCGGAGGCCTCACCAGTGCTGAGAAGAGCAGAACAATTACCTTCCATGTCTTACATGCTACAGTCCTGTTAATACATCCTAGAATTATATTAGTTTTTGAACCTGCAATATATTTGGCTCATATTCTATTTGTGACTATAACTCTCAGGTCCTTTTCTGCAGTACTACTTCCTAGCCATTTTGTATTTGTGCACTTTGATTTTTAACTTCCTAAGTGTAATATTTTTGCTCTTGTCTTTTCTGAATTTCATCTTGTTCATTTCAGAACAGTCCTCCAATTTATCAAGGTCCTTATGAATTTTAATCCTATCCTTAAAAGTGCTTGTAACTTCTCCAAGTTTGGTATCATGTGCAAATTTGATAAGCATATTCTCCTCCAAATCATTAATGAAAAGATTTAATAGTTCCAGACCTATATAGCCCATGTTTTCACCTACATTTACAGGAAATGGGCCCCAGAACCTGTGACTCCTAACTCAACTCCCACCCAATCCCTTATCATTCTAGAGGTAATTCTTTATGGGACCATAACCTGTGACAACACAACATTCTACCCGCTGAATAAAATTCCAACCTCTAGTTGTCACGGAGTACAGAGAGTGATTTTATTTTTTTTCTTTGGGAGAACTGGGAGTCACTTTTGAATTAACCTGAGGCCAACTAAAAGCACAAACCTCCCTAGGAATCAGTTATTTAACATTAAGAATGTTTTTTAGAGAACAGGCTAAATTCTGCTGTCATTTACTCTTGAATTTACAGAAGGATAACTCCATTCACTGCTATAGAAATTGCTCCAGATTTTTACCTGTATAACTAAGAACAGAATTTGGATCTAGCAATAGAGAGGAGTGGGGGAGAGGAAAGGGAAGAGAGAGAATTGAGATTTTGGAGCCTTTACTGAAGAGTTTTTGTTGTGTTTTGTTTATGATTAGAAAATAGATTTAGATATTAAAATGCAGTAGAATTTAAAACAATTTAAAAAAAAAAAGCTCCAGTACTTATGATTGAACAGCAATTACAGGGCTCTGATGAGAAGTTGCAAGTGGGGGATTAGCCTATCCCAGCACCCATCATATCACCTCCTGAAGAGACTGATACCTGCAACAGCCACCTCACAGCCCAGTGATTTCAAAACTTTCCAGGACTTGCTGAACAGGATGACAGACTCACTGGAATCTCTACTGTAGATTGTCCCGGGAGAAATTGTACAAGTTCCTGGATCTCTGAAACACCTCTGTGCTTGGGTGCCTGGCAATGCCATCAATGAGTGACTAATGGAGACTGCCAAGTTATTCTGGCAAACACCTGCTTCCCTAGCTAAACACATCAAAGGGAGCAGATCACCACTACTAAATGCTTTCCCAAGTTTCTGAACAATTTTAAACCTACCCTGCATCTGAGTGGTTGCATTCGCTAATGAGAGAACCAGGTATAGGCAACAGAAATCTCTACCCTGAAACAAAGAACCAAAAAACTC
Source organism: Lepidochelys olivacea (assembly GCF_965140295.1). Classification (NCBI taxonomy): domain Eukaryota; kingdom Metazoa; phylum Chordata; order Testudines; family Cheloniidae; genus Lepidochelys; species Lepidochelys olivacea. The sequence goes on along the minus strand of NC_140411.1, from coordinate 33,556,908 downwards.
AATAAATTTGGTCATAAAAATTATTCGACTTACAAGTTAGGATCATCAGTTATCAGGTCTCACTGGAAAATATGATTACTTGAATTGGGATGCCATCTCTAAATTTGTTGACAAAATTCTTCAAGAAAGCAGAGAGGAATTTAAAGTCTTTGGTCCTGGAGGGACAGCTCATAGTGTGCCCATCCTTTCAAGCGGCTATTGATGCTGCAGATACAATCCATGGCATCTTGATTAACATGAGAAGATCTTCCTGGCTTCAATCCTCTGGTGTCCCTATAGAAGTACAAGTAACAATAGAAGAGCCACTGTTTGAGGGCTGCCAATTGTTTAATATAAAGACAAAGTCTTACATATGCTAAAGGGCTCGCAGGGGACACTGAGGTCTCTAGGAGTTGCTCTTGCATCCAAAAGAAAACAATTTTGACCTCAGGCATAACCAAGGCAGGACTCAAACTCAGACACATGATCATAGTGGCTCAGGGATGGCCATGGCAGGTTTTCAGACCTCATGAATCTCTCTGACCTCCAATCTGATTATCTCTTCAACCAGATCTGATATTTCAGAAAGAGGTGCAGGAAGGCTCCATCTTCCCTGTGCCTCATGGTATGGATGCTGGCTGGTTAAAAACAGTAGCCAGGAACTGTTCTATGGCAGTGCAGAACATTTTAATACACACTAGAAAAGACTCTACAAGACTATTTAGACCTTCGAGTGGAAGAGAATTAGCATTCTGGGACAGCAACATCAATTAGCTCCTTCAGCTAGTTGAACTATTTCTTTTCCTTCAAGAATTCAGGACTGTCTATAAGCTCCACCTGGCAAATATTTCTGCTTGCAATCCACCTATTCAGGATCTCTTAACATTTTAACACCCTACATTCCTAGATTCCTGGAGGGCCATATGCAGGTATATCGTCCAACCAGGATTCTCCCCCTCAGTGGGATTTCAAGCTGGTGCTGTCCAGCTGGGTCTGACCTTTGAGCCCCTGGCCACTTTTTCATCAAAAGAGCCTTGCTAGTGGGAATAACATCTGCTAGAAGGGTGGGGAGATACAAGCACCCATGTTGGGACCTCCATACAGTATCTTTCACAAAGATAGGGTGACTTCAAAACCTCAACTAAATTCTTGCCAAAGGTGGCATCTGGCTTATACCTTACTCAGGTTATACACCTATCTGTTTTCTTTACCAAGCCACATTCCAACAAGGGGGAAGCTAAGCTACACATATTAGATGTGCTGAGTACATTACCCTTTCTTACAGACAGGACTGTGCCCTTTTCCCCTAGTGTCATAAATATAAAGGGAAGGGTAAACCCCTTTGAAATCCCTCCTGGCCAGAGGAAAAAACTCCTCTCACCTGTAAAGGGTTAAGAAGCTAAAGGTAACCTCGCTGGCACCTGACCAAAATGACCAATGAGGAATCATAGAATATCAGGGTTGGAAGGGACCCCAGAAGGTCATCTAGTCCGATACAAGATACAAGATAGGAGACAAGATACTTTCAAAAGCTGGGAGGAGGGAGAGGAAACAAAGGGTCTGTGTGTCTGTCTATATGCTGGTTTCTGCCGGGGATAGACCAGGAATGAATGGAGTCTTAGAACTTTTAGTAAGTAATCTAGCTAGGTATGTGTTAGATTATGATTTCTTTAAATGGCTGAGAAAAGAATTGTGCTGAATAGAATAACTATTTCTGTCTGTGTATCTTTTTTGTAACTTAAGGTTTTGCCTAGAGGGGTTCTCTATGTTTTGAATCTAATTACCCTGTAAGGTATCTACCATCCTGATTTTACAGGGGGGATTTCTTTATTTCTATTTACTTCTATTTCCATTAAAAGTCTTCTTGTAAGAAAACTGAATGCTTTTTCATTGTTCTCAGATCCAAGGGTTTGGGTCTGTGGTCATCTATGCAAATTGGTGAGGCTTTTTATCCAACATTTCCCAGGAAAGGGGGGGTGCAAGTGTTGGGAGGATTGTTCATTGCTCTCAAGATCCAAGGGTCTGGGTCTGTAGTCACCTAGGCAAATTGGTGAGGCTTTTTACCAAACATTGACCAGAAAATGGGGTGCAAGGTTTTGGGAAGTATTTTGGGGGGAAAGACATGTCCAAACAGCTCTTCCCCAGTAACCAGTATTTGTTTGGTGGTGGTAGTGGCCAATCCAAGGACAAAGGGTGGAATATTTTGTACCTTGGGAAAGTTTTGACCTAAGCTGGTAAAGAGAAGCTTAGGAGGTTTTTCATGCAGGTCCCCACATCTGTACCCTAGCGTTCAGAGTGGGGAAGGAACCTTGACACCTAGGCTATTTGTAGCTGTAGCAGGGCAGTCACCCCACTCCAGCTCAGCCTTGTCAAGGGCTGGGGTTGGGAGCCAATTAAAAAGGCTGAGAGGCAGCCAATCAGGGCCAGGCTAGGCCCTATAAAAGGGCTGCAGGGCCAGAAGGCAAGAATCTCTCTCTAGCTGTGTAGAGAGAAGGACCTAGCTACCTGGGAGCTCAGGATCCTGGGAGTAGAGCAGTGTGGGGGAAGGGCAAGAGCAGCTGGGGAGCTCTAGCCTGGCAAATCCCCAGGCTGCGGGCCTTGCTAAAGGCCAAAGCAGGTACTGGGGTTGCAGAGGTTCAGCCTAGGGTTAGGCAGAGGCAGCTAGTCCGACCCCCTTGCCAATGGTGAGTGGACTTTACAGACTGCAGTTTTCCCCAGTGAAAGGGGACTAGATGGCAACTGGCAGTAGTCACTGAGGCAAGGTGGGGTAGAGGGTTGGGGGTTCCCCTGGGAGGGGAGACCCAGGGCGTGGGGACTACTGTGGGCAGAACCCCAAGGTAAAGGGGCACTGGGGTCCGGGAGGGGCACAGGGCCGAAAGCAGGCGAGACACCGGCCAGCAGAGGGTGCTCCGAAGCTGGGGTTGAGTTAATTCCCAGGACAACCAGCAGGAGGTGCCTCGCCAGTGAGTCTCGACTTTGCTACAGTAGCTTATGCAGATAAGGTGAGAGGTCAGGTGTTATCAAATCAGACAGTCTAATTGGATTGTGCTATGAAGTAGCTAACATAGCTGCAGCTTTGAGGGTTACAGCTCAGGGCTCAAGCCGCATCTGCAGCTACTTGAAGATGTTTTTCTAATATTAGGCATTTGTAGAAAAGCAATTTGAGGCTTGATACTCACATTTACCAAATATTACTTCATAATAGAAGCATCAAATTCTGATGCTTACTTTATCAGAGCTTTCTTGCAATCATTGTTCAGGTAAGACTCTTGGAACCCACCTCGTGTGATCTAGGTCACTGCTTGTGAGTCACCAACAGTGAAATATGGATAGGGCAAGCACTTGAAGAAGAAAGGGTTAGTTACCTTATATAAACTGTGGTTCTTTGAGATGTGTTGTCCACATATATTCCACACTCTACTTCCCTTCCCGGGCTATTCAGTACTGGCAAAAGAACTGAAGGATAATTTGGGTGCCCGGCCCTGTATGCCCTCAAGTGAGAGATGCAAGGCATGTCCCCAGCAGACACTGCTGGCCAAAAGAATCTGAACGTGAGTGGATGGGACCCATGTGCATCAACAGTGGAGTGTATATGAAAATAAGACCTCTTGAAGAACCATAGTTACTGTAGGGTAAGTAACTGTTTCATATTTTATCTGCATACCCAGAATTACTTAAGGCTCCAGGGCTGTACAGCAGTAAAATTTGACCCTTCCTACAGGGTGGCTTCCATGGAATAGTATGACTAGGGCTTCTAAGTGCTACAGTAATACAAATAAGAAATAAGAGTTTGTTACCAAAAAAAAAAGAGAGACTTCTTTCAGGAAACTGACATTTTAAGTGGGGGAGGTTTAGGTTGGATATTAGGAAAAACTTTTTTACTAGGAGGGTTGTGAAGCACTGGAATGTGTTACCTAGGGAGGTGGTGGAATCTCCTTCCTTTGAGGTTTTTAAGGTCAGGCTTGACAAAGCCCTGGCTGGGATGATTTAGTTGGGGATTGGTCCTGCTTTGAGCAGGGGGTTGGACTAGATGACCTCCTGAGGTCCCTTCCAGATATTCTAAGATATTCTATGATTCTAAGGTTCAGGGGCTATATGTAGTTTTGACTACAGCTTTAAGCAATTTCAAAAGTTTCATTTATGAACTCCTCTCATTAAACTACCACTTCCTCTGAATTTAATGTTTCCACCTATCCAACACAATTGTCCAATGCTGTACACAACGCAGTGTCACCATGCACCATCTCTGTTGTACTGCTGCAACTAATTAGTGACAATTACAACAAAGCTACAAAGTCTTTAAAATGATCATAAAGCTAGACATTTACAAGATTCAAGCTGAATGACAGCGAGCTCTTTTTTTAATTGCACTGCAGATAAAGTTGTAAAAACAGAAAACCGTTCTAACTGCGTATTTTCAGGAGATCCCTCAGGAAAACAAATTTTGTATCTATGATTTCATTTTGAAAGCACTAATGACAGCCTATTTTTAGCTGAAAGAATTGAAGAGTATACTAGTCTCTAACTGAAAACAACATCATTAAATTTTTTGGAGACATCTGAAGAAGCTCTTCAGAAAGCCAGCATGACCTCTAGAATTCAATAAAACCCTCAGAATAGCCTTTCTCCATCTGTAAAGAGAAAAATCCACTCACTTCCACTCTTCTGAAGTGATAAGATGGAATAGATGGAGGGATTTTTTTTGTATATTATAGTTACAAAGAACTCTTTGTAATAGCTTATATTCTATAATAATAGGGGGAAAGAACTTCTAATATTATTCTGCCACCTAGCAGTTTTTCAGCCCAATAAGTTGTAACGGCATCAGAAACCATGCGTTTTCTTAACATGGTAGGGAATGTGTTGCTCTGAGCTGTCACCTCCCAATCCTCCCCAATGTAGGTTGCTGAGTCCATAGAAGACACGAAATGCTGTAATCTCCCAAAAAAGAGGTGAGTAATACATGCCCTTATACATCTTATTCCAACTAAAAAAAATAGAATGAGGAATTTATTCACTACTGTCTTGTGCTTCAAATATTGTCTGAACTTATTAAAGAATACAAAATCAGCAAAAGAAAATGGCATTCAGGGTATGTCTTTACTGCAGAGTTTACCCTTGTCCAGACACTTGGAAATGGGCACCGATGCTTGCCAGACCTGTGTGAAAGTATGTCTGTTTGTACATCACATTAATTTTAACACTGAAATATAAACATTTTCTTTCATGATTTTTGGAGAGAAGTCATTGATGTCCTCAAATGACAAGCTATGGAGTTTGTCACTTTCAATGCACAAAATTCTTTTTGGCAGCATTTTCGAGGCAGACATCTCTCTTCCTGTTCATTTCTCTATCCTCTGTCTCCCCCAGGACCACTAATTAATTTTGAGTAAACACCTCAGACACACAGAGTGAAAACAAGCTATATGCATGAAAGAGAGAGACTGGTTATCTCTAAACAGGTATTGAGAAAGTTCATCATGTATGCACATAGTTTGAAATAACTTGCTCACCAAGTACTCAGAATATTTTGAAATATATGTATATCTTCCTTCACTCCTCAGGATCCACTTGACCCAAGTCCATAAGACGATCACCTGCAAACTCAATCATTAGAAGCCTGGATAGTGTATGAAGCAGAAAGCAGCATGCACACTGAAATACACAATTGTACGTCAGTACAGATTAAAAGAAGAAAGAACACACTAACACTTAAGAAAACAAAGAAACAGGAGCGAAGGCATTATATGACTGAGCATGTTGGACCGTAAACAAAAGATGGCGGCCTTCCAGCTATTACCAGCCAAGGGGGACACTATACATGACATCACTCCTAGTATGAGTCCCATACGAGTATGAGCTTGGCAGGATTGCTTCACGATATTGCCGTCTCTGACCTCACATTTTTCCCGATTTTTATCAGCAGAGAGATTATTTATTTTTTAAAATAAATTATGACGGCATGGTCAGAATTTTGCCAGTTTCAGCTGGCCAACAAAATGCTGCCTTAGGAGACTGCTAGCAGACTTACTCATAGAAATACTAATTTTACAAGTGCAATTATTGATTTTTTCTTTTTTCTCAGCACTGACCTCCCACCTCTCAAGAATGAAGGGTAATGGTATTTGTGTAGCCAGATGTGTATATTTTCGTCATATTTGAACAAAAATGTTTATATTTAGAGAGAATCTTTTTTCCCATATCTCCTTTATTTATCAACAGATTTTGATAAAATTTAAAATGGAGTCAGCTTTTTTCTTTTTTAGAGGCCCCTCATATTGCGAGGCCCCAGATTCTAGACTCTAGAAAGTCTTCAAATATGTAAAATGTAAGTACTGTGATCAATTGTTCTCCATGTCCACCAAGGGTAGGACAAGAAGTAGTCAGCTTAGTTTGCAGCAAGGGAGATTTAGGATGGATATTAGAAAAAACTTTCTAACTATTCAGATAGTTAAGCTCTGGAACCAGTTACCTGGGGATGTGGTGGAATCACTATCACTGGAGATTTTTAAGAACGGGTTAGACAAACACCTGTCAGGGACGGTCTAGTCCTGCCTCAAAGCAGGGAATTAGGTGACTTCTCAAGGTCCCTTCCAGCCTTACATTGCTAGGATTCTATGCTATGGCTCATGTGCCCATAGTTTGCCTGCTACAAGGAGCACGTGTATGTGTCAACCATAAAGGCTACTACGTGATTATTATTATTATGCAGACCTTGGTCAGTCACAAAGGCAGGTTCATGAATAATAGCATGGGATGCCACAAAGGTGTGTGTAAACTGGGAGGAAGCACCCAGTTCATAGAAGCAGGTTTCAGAGTAACAGCCGTGTTAGTCTGTATTCGCAAAAAGAAAAGGAGTACTTGTGGCACCTTAGAGATTAACCAATTTATTTGAGCATAAGCTTCCGATGAAGTGAGCTGTAGCTCACGAAAACTTATGCTCAAATAAATTGGTTAGTCTCTAAGGTGCCTCAAATACTCCTTTTCTTTTCATAGAAGCAGAGAAGTGTGTGCAGAGGAGTGTTTTTGTTTTGGAATAATTTTATAATATAAATATGCATATTTTTAATAAGTTGTTTGTAGAGGTAGAAGGGGTAGGGAAAAATGGACCTGGAGAACTATGGGATGGCATTGGAGGGTTATCAAAACCTGAGTGACACAACCTGGGCTTTATCTATGTCCCCATTGCAAAGTAGGTGGGTTTGACCCTGCCTTGCAGCAAAACCTAGATGCTGACCAGGAGCAGCTCCAGCCATTTTGCTGTCCAGAGCAGAAAAGATTTTTCCTCCTGTCACAGATCCACAGGATTTGTGCTATGTTCCAGCTTTCTACAGTCTCTCAGAGGAATCCCTTTAGTGTGACAGACCCCCAAGGGGTCTCACTCTTGCTCCAGAGTAGGCCACTCACCCTCACCTCCTTCTAGCCTGAGCTTGTGGGCTCCAGCCATCCTGTTTCACACTAAGTTCTGCTCAGCAAGTCCATCTGAACTAGAGTCCAGGTTAAGGACTTGGATGTACTCAGTGATAAACAGCCTTTTCAAAACAGAGTAGGATTTATTGGACAACGGGAACACAACACTGGGAGTCCTTAGCTTAGCACAGAGAAATAAAGGTTAAAGCATACTCCATTTTAGTCGAGCCAGAGCAAACCACCAGCCCAGCTGCAGTGGATTCCATCACAGCCTCCCTAGTCAGTCCCAGGAGAGAGCTGCAAGCCTTCTCCAGAAGCCCACAATTTATCCCCTGCTCATCCTGTCCTTTGCTCTCAAGCTGGAGTCTTCCAGCTCAGCTCAGTCTTCCAGCTCAGCTTCCCTACTGGTGTTGGGTGGGGGGAACCTACTTCCTTGGGGTCATTGGTTGGTAGGTGTCAATGTTCTGATCAATGGGGCTTTCCATTGTCTCGTTCAGATTCTGCATTGATATGGGTCATTTTCAGCGGGTTCCAGTCAGTTCCTTAACAATCCTATTCCTTGCAGCCCAGACAAAAAGTGCCACACTCACCTAATGCTCTGTGCTGCCCCAAGAGTAGACTTAACCCCTTTCCCCCTCCACGAGGTAACAAGGCAGAGTACAAGGGGAAACTGATGCACGCACAGGCTCCATAAAAACATGTTACAGAAAATTCCTACTTTGTCACATTCCCTCCCTTCCCCAGCTAGGGATGGAGCTGCCAAGCAAAAAGAGAGCCAAGCAGTTTGGCTCCCTCTAACAGTTGGTGTCCTCTTCACCCCCTCCCTCCAACCACCCCTGGCTCTATCCTGTAACCCCAGCCAGGCAAACAAGCCTGGGTTCAAAGCACATCTAAGCCTGAGCATAAGGGTTTTTTGTGAGCCCAAGTACAGGAGATTTGGCTAAAACTTGGGTATGAGACTGAAGTAAGTCTGCAGTGAAGTTATACCCTGAAAGTGAGATACAATGAGCAAGTAAAAATAGGGAGAACTCCTCACAGAGTTAGAAGTGGGAGATTTATACTGTAATATTGTTGCAATACAGATTATGACAAACAGTTTTGCTACAGAGGGATTATATATATATAAAATATGGGTTATGTATATTATATATGGATTTTGTGTTTTTAAGTCGACTATACAGATTATCACCTGTTTTGTTCATAATCATTTTAATGGGTGTTTTAAATTAATTTGAGCTATTTTAGGGTTTCATATGGCTGCCCATTACTGTAGTATCTTATTGCCTATTTTGTTCTAGTGGTTTCTCTAGCATTTGATTATTATTATTTAACAAATACTGGGAGGGGGAAAAATTAACAGAAAAAGGCAAAATAAAAAGAAACCTTGAAACATTAATGTTTAGTCAAAACCCTGTGAGCATACAGTATCTCTTCACTACCAGCCCTAGATTTGGGATTGGTAAATTAGTGCAAACACACCAAATATAAGGAGGAATGGCAAATCCTTCTATTTACCTTTCCAATCTCTTTTGCATCTGGACATATATTAGCACATTTGCCTTCCAAAATTCCAGGATGGAAAGATTTCCTAAGCATGGAGATAATACCTGAGATTTTCAGAACATGCTAGATCAGACCTAATGATTAAACAACTCACTTTTTTTAAAGATAGGGATTAAGTTCTCACATTTTTAAAATCTAGATTTGAGACAGTTATCACCTAAATCTTATTATTTTGTATCTCTATGGGAATAACACTTAGAAGCTGCAAAAAAATTCTATTCTATATAAGTTCTTGTACCACACGCATCACTGTAGTATGAGTGCCTTTCAGGACAGCAACATGACTAACATTTGTTCTGTTATCCTCTTCCTTGGGTAGAGAAATGGATGCAGTGGAGTATTTTCTTTGAAAGTTTTTCTATCTACAATGTTTTTAAGAAAAGCTTAGACCTTCCCTGACAGGTGAACTTGGTCCTCCTTCAACACAGGCAGCTGGACTTGATGACTTCTCAAAGTCATATCTGTGATTGCGTGTGTGCGTGTATATTTATTTTACACACATGCATACACACACTCATTCTGGTCTGTTACACTCTGTTTCTATAGCACTTAGGTTAAGAGATAGTTAATGAGATATTTGGGCAGGGACTATGTTTTAGGACTAGGTCCTGTGACTAGGGCCCCTAGGTGTTACAGTAATACAAATAATAGGAGCAACATCTGAGTGGAACAAACAAATGGAAGGAGACAGAAAGGGAAGTCGGGATAAAAGTAATGTGAATGTTTCTACCCAGGCTATCTGCTGTGTCTACATAGATATGCTCATGCAGCTCTCATCTGACGTAGCATAGCAGTGGTGGCATGGGCAGCAGTGGCACAGGCTAGCAGCCCCAACTACATACACATGCCATGCAGGTGGATTTATACTCAGGGTGACTAGGATGGTGCTCCGGCTGCAGCTACCTGTGCTACCAAAGACACTACTATTCTTAGCATGTTACCTCAGTCAGAGAATCACACCCCGAGCTCGTAGCGTAGAGGTAACCTATTTGCATAATAAGGTATCACGTAATTCCTTTTTTCTTTTACGCATTAAATTTGTCAGCAGCAGTCGTCTCCGCTGTCTGCCTGTCTAGCCGTTGTCAGCTGTAAATGTTCTGTAGGCACACTAAATCTCGAAATAATCCCACTCCAGTGTCACTGCTAGAAGCAGTGTACAAAATTATAATAGCAATTTGAGGTCTGTTATATGCCCATTATATTTTGTTTTTAATGCAATTCCTATTAACTCTGGCTTCTTGCAAACAAAACTATAAAATGCCAACACAATTTGCAGTCAATATTACCCAGTTAAATCGACACTGCAAATCCTCACTTTGTATCAATGAAATTGAATACATATGAACTGTCAGTTTCATTCAATGTATGGAGTCCTCTTATGGGTTTAAATGGGCTAACTGGTTATTTCATATACAATTCATTTTTAAAATTTCTCAAAGAGGAAGAAGATCTACTTATCTCAGAAAAAAATAAGCATGTTACATTAAAGAACACAATACAAGTACCCTTTAAGGTTTTGCCATTAATGGCAAGGTTATATGTGGTACTTTTTGCTTCATTGATTCAGAGATTCATGACCTAAGTGAGGTCATTGCTTATGCACAGAGCACAATTAAATCAAGGTTAGACAAGCAGGGTGCTTTAGTACAAGATAATGTGCCAAGAAATTACATAGCTCTTGAAAATTTGCATATGAATCATACTTGATGATGAACTTTTATGAGTTTTTGTGACTGTCTCAAAAAAAAAATCAAGTGGTGAGTTATATCACATTAGCATTGCTTTAATTTAAAAAATATATACATGCTATTATTCTAAGATGGTACCTATTAAATGTAGGTCTAACTTTACATTAACTCCTTTTAAAAATATAAATAAACAAGCAAACAGAAAAAAGGTTGCTTTGTTTAGTTTTTTATGTCTTGTTTATACTCTTTCAAGATAACATTAGTATATAGAATTAGTTGAAGAAACTCCAGAAACTTTTTAAACTTTCTAATCAGAGTTTGACACAATACTTACATAAAAGGTCTCACATGCAGGCTAAAGATTTCCTATCTTAAATTCCTTTAATACGCACGTATTGTTCAGTCCTTCACATATATGTTTTAATAAAAAGAAGGCCATTGCCAAAGTATGACATGCAAAGACTATGTTCTGACATCAACTGATATTTTAATAATGTTAAAGGATTCCCTCTCCTCCCACAACCAAACAGCAAGGAAATTCAGACTCAGAGCTGCTATTTTAAATAGTGAAGTAGTTAATTTGCTTTCTATATGAACTATTCTTTGTTGAGTGCTGTCAGCACACTCAATATTGTACAGTAGAAAAATTGATGCCTGTTGCACAGAAACTGCCTATCAGACTCGAAGAAGAGCTCTGTGTAAGCACAAAATGTTGTCTCTCTCATCAACAGAAGTTGTTCTCATCAAAGATATTACCTCACAACCTTTTCATGCTACATCTGATGCAGATTAAAATGCAAACATAAAAGGCTCACAGAAAGAAGGTCCAAACTTCAAGCAGTACAAGTATTTTCTTTCAAATATATAATCAGTGTGTGTTGGTCTGTTGAAAGGCCTCACGGGAAAAGTTAGTTCTGAGGGATGAATTGGAAAAAGAGGAGGGAGGCCATTTGGTGCCCAAGGTGAGGGTATTTCTGTGCATGAAGTGTGGGGAGTGGAAAAAGAGAAAAGACTGGAGTGGGAGAGTGGCTGAACCCTGTGACACTGAGAGAGGCAGAGTAGGAAAAGGCTCAGGGAAATGACAACAAGGTGGGATGTTGCACACCTTGGGGTCCCTGAGCTGGAACCCGTAGTAGAGGTCGTGTCGGAGATCCCTATCAGCCACGGGGAAGTGCCACAGATTGGGCAGTGGAGCTGAAGTCTGCCTGAGACAGTTTGTCCAGTAGGACTTTGATACCCCCAGAAGGAGAAAACACATAAGAAAACGGAGCAGTCCCTCCCCCTGAGTAATATAGAGCAGGGGGCAGTGGGCATGGAAGTGAACAAGTGATGGAAGGAAGCATCACACCTGGAAGGATCTAATCTTCTGATCCAGCAATGTAATAATACTGCATGTTAACAATCACTGGCTCCTTGCAATCCCAGTCAATGTCATAGGAGCATAGGTATTGCCATATGAGATTGTCATGCTGTCTGGCATGGCTCACTTCTGTGAGTGCCTGTCTCAGAGCAGTCTATCAGAAAACAGGGCTGAGACCCCAAATTGGTGGTGTGTTCTATAATTAGACTTCACCAAGCCAGTGACAAATGTGAACTCCTAGATCACTATAACAGTCTTAACATGGAGTCACAGACAGTCCCCTTAAACTCTCCAGTCTATTTTGCCACCCAGAAAAGCTGGACTTTGTGATAAAAGGTCACTTAAATCAAAAATCACACCACATCAGGTTACTTCCAGTCCCAAGAGACCAGTCACTTACCCCATTTCAATTGCTACTCTAGATCTTGCACCAAAGACAAACTTGTAGCCAATTCTACAGTAAACTAACTAAAGGTTTATTAGCTAAGAAAAGGAAGGTTTCAGAGTAACAGCCGTGTTAGTCTGTAATCGCAAAAAGAAAAGGAGTACTTGTGGCACCTTAGAGACTAACCAATTTATTTGAGCATAAGCTTTCGTGAGCTACAGCTCACTTCATCGGATGCATCCAATGAAGTGAGCTGTAGCTCACGAAAGCTTATGCTCAAATAAATTGGTTAGTCTCTAAGGTGCCACAAGTACTCCTTTTCTTTTTAAGAAAAGGAAGTGAGTGTTGTTGAAAATATATACACTGGTGAGTCACAATTTGTAATTCCAAATGGTGGCAGTGATGTAATAAACTTCCAGTTTCCCAAAAGTCTTTTGAAGGTACACTGTAAGAGTCCAAACAGTCCAGAGATAAAGGATCTTTCTCTGAATTCATGCTTATAGCTTCTTCTCAGAGAAAACAAGCTGACAGAGTAACTACCTACAAATGCTTTTCCTTTGATGACAGGGGGAGCAATGCATTTTGAGTCTTTGACCTCCAATCATCATACACAATGAGCACTTTGAAATTAGCTCTTTTCTAATAGATTTTTTCATTTGCATTCTATAAGGCTTCTTTCTCCTTTGGGTTATTTAGTGACAGGGGTATACACAATGTAAATGTTTGCTACTATGTAATAGCAGGATACAGATAAGTGAAAACAATTCAAGTAATATCCCATTCATTTTCATGAAGTTTAAATACCAAATACACTCTTAAACATTTAACAATCACTTTAAACTATACCAGAGGTTCTCAAACTGGGGGTCGGGACCCCTAAGGGGGCGTGAGGTTTTTACATGGGGGGTCGTGAGCTGTCAGCCTCCATCCCAAACCCCGCTTTGCCTCCAGCATTTATAATGGTGTTAAATATATTAAAAAGTGGTTTTAATTTATAAGGTGAAGTCACACTCAGAGGCTTGCTATGTGAAAGGGGTCACTAGTACAAAAGTTTGAGAACCACTGATCTATATTAATACACATGTGAATTGGCCTGGATCTGCGGCATGAGCTAGTACCTGGTCTGCCAGCATCACAGAGAGCAGAACAGTAATCCAGCCACTCCAGTAACCTTTCTCTAAAAATATATGGTATCAGATGCTTCAGAAGAAGGTGGAAGAAACTGTGCAAGGGCTGAATTTGCAAACTAATCTCTTCAGTTTGTATCACAGAATTTGGTATGAGCCAACCAGTATTTATCTATCTATGCTATTGGCCTCTGTGTAAATTTCTTCTGTATCATATTCATCATCATACTATCTGAACACCTATATATCTCATGTTTGCTAGGGGTTCTGGATTGAATGGAAACTTACAAAGGAGTCTGCAGCCATTCTCACCCTCTGAACCCAAATGCCAGTTACCACCAAGAAGCCACTCCACCCTCTTCCTTACCCAGTGAGTCTTAAGGATGGAAAGCACTAGGGCTTATTGCAGGAGAAGAAATGCTAGCTGTTGTGGGGGGGATAAATGGGCTGGGAGGAGATTTGCTGGTATTAATTACCTCCGTTGATGTTGCAGGCATGGGATGAAGTTCTCAAAAGCATCAAACTTCAAAGCCAATGCTCATGGAAAAGTTCAATGTGAATTTTTTGCATTGCTCTGGTTAGGAGAATTACTCTCCATTATTGACAAGTTTTAGAGTAGCAGCCGTGTTAGTCTGTATTCGCAAAAAGAAAAGGAGTACTTGTGGCACCTTACAGACTAACAAATTTATTTGAGCATAAGCTTTCGTGAGCTACAGCTCACTTCATCGGATGCATTCAGTGCATTATTGTTATTAGTTAAGCTTACAAATATGGGCTATACATAGTTCTCATTTAAGGACTCTCACAAAAGTATTAAAGTGAACATCAAAAGGATGAAAAAAATCAGATAAACTCAAAGGACCAAATTCTAGAAACACAATTTGTTTAGCCACAAAAGTGACAGAAAGGAAGCCCCATTCAGACCCACAGCTCTCACACCCAGCCTCCAGCCAAGTTAATCATGCACAGGACAAGAATGTGCAGGTACCATCATCGATTTAGGGAGCATACATGCACAAATGTGTTGATCACATCATTTGACCCCTAATGACCACCTGAGAATTGACCTGTGTGAAAGGCCTGGAGAATCTCTGCAAACTTTGGCTGCATATAGTTCACAGTTTTCCTGTTGGCAGAGGTACGTCGGCCAATCAAAATTTGGCCAGGTTTTTACATAATTATCTTAAACTTTTCCGAGTCACTATCAATCAGGTTATGTTGCTCAACATTTCCAGTTTAAATTGGCTGAAAATAGTATTCACTGTTCCTTTCTCTTGTTGCTGTTTTGGTACTCCTGCTTCTGATTGAAACCAAAATATTGAGGCATTCATCGGACAGAATAAATGTGAAACAGAACTTACAAACACTGGCCACACATGAAGTTACCACATTCCTTAGTTCTCCAGCCATGAGATCCTATTTTGCCATACAAATCCCCAGTTCTCAGACACACATACATATAATGTCTTTGCATGTTTTGTTTAATTTGTGTGGTTATTTCCACATCATTATCGGAAGACTTGCTATGTTTTGTGATGTCCATGTATATGAAACTAATAAAAAGATATCATAAATGTAGAGGCACACAAGAATTGAAAACAAAATTGTAAGTAATCCTTTCTTAATGCCAACTAAGATTCAGGTTTAGTTTCAGGAATGGACAAAATTCAGGACTATTGATTTCAATGGGACTATTCACAGGCTTGAAGTTGAGCATGTAGATCAGGGCCATCTTACTAGGTTGGTATCATAAATGTACTGTAAATGGCAGCACAGGTATGTACAATAACTCGGCTCAAGGCAAAATATAAAACACACTGTGGTATGAAGAAAGGCCTAACAGGGCTATATCTTGTTATTCAGCCAGAATTTTCAGGGATTGTTACAAACAAAACAAATGTGACCTATTGACTGCACATTCAATTTAATAAAACATTGCAATTTAACAGCACCATTCACCCAGGGCTCTGAAAATGCTTACAAACATTAATTAATTTATTCTAGTAACACCTGTCCATGAGTAGGCATTATTATTTCATTTTGTAATGGAAAAACTTAGGCAGAAATAAGTTAAATGACTCTACCTACAAATAGTCACTGGGCATGTTCTTTGTTCAGCACAATTACAGTTTGGAGTGGAATGTCCTAGTATTTGAAAAATGTAAAAATTAAAGCTGCCCTGTTGCTCAAGGGGGGAAAATAGTCAATTTATGAAGCATCCACAGTGTTTTATGTTCTGCTGTTTTGCAGCCAACACAAGTTAAATAACAAACACTGTTCCTAGAGCCATGCTGACATTATCCGCTCTGCTAGTGCACAAACAAGCACATAAATGAAACTAAGCATGTTGGCTTGTGCTCCAGAAGACTCCTCTGCCAAGTGGAAAGGTACACAACTGATAGGGACATAAATGTTAGTTTCAAGCTTCTAAGAGGATAGCACGTTATTACAAACTATAGGAAGCAGAATATTTTCAGTTTTGAGTTTGGATTTAATCTTTTTTCTGGGTGTTGCTGTGGAATTCCCTTTTCTGAGAAAAAAGAAGATATTGGCCCCTCTCCCCAAAAAAGGCCTGTCCCAGATGTTCCAAAATATAAACAACAGCTTTATGTTTTATGCATTGCAAAATAGCCAGTACTGTCAATTTGTCTTGCAAACAGCATGGCCATTAGCAAGCAGGAAAAGGGCAGGAAAAACAAAACAGATCTTTCAACAAAGAAAAAGTTGGGGAGAGGAGTTGTTCGATTGTTTTATAAATGGCCTCGCACTAAGACTGTCAGGTGTCTCATGCAGCATAGCGCTTATGATGGTATGTCATTTAAAAAATAATCCTGTTGTTCTCGCTAGACCCAGAAGTAATGCTGACCCCTCTAAGTGGCACTTCCAAGTCTTTGTTAATAAACCACTTCTGACTTCTGATTTGCTAGCACACATGCTTCTGTGAGATCCTTGTTCCTATTTGTTTCTCAAGGCCACATTGTGTCAGAACTGGCTGGACCCTACTGCCAGAAAATGGAGAAAGCACAATGAAAAGGAATTAAAGAAAAGTGAAGTTCAGTTCAGTATAGGTTGGGTTTGTTTTCCTTGCTCTCATTCATTGGAGCTGCCCACACAAAAGGGTGTTCTTCTGTCAGGGCTGAACTGAAAGAGAAGACAAATACAGGAGGGAGAGGAAAAGAACAACATACTGGGCTAGGAATTTTAAAGCCTATGATTTTCCTCTCAACTAACCCCTAGTTCCCTCTTATCAACTCCTAGGTTTCTCTGTTTGAAAAGAAAAAGAAAAACAATCTATCCCAGACTTTAACAGAATCAGGCCAGCAATAAGGCCTGTGGACTACCTACTTGGACACTATTTCTCTCAGATCTATTTAGTGTCATTTTTACCCTTGCTGCCATGTCCCCAAAAGGTCTGAGATTTTGGAAATAGCTCTGAGAATTTTCCCCAAATCCAGAGAAAAATATGGAGATTTGCTCAATTCCTCAGAAAAGGCTGTGTAGGTAGTAAAACACACTAGCCTGAAGAGGAGATTGTGAAAAAGAAACCTGACAGGAGCCGAGAAAACCAGACTATTTTCCTCAGAGAGGGAAATAAAAGAGAAAGGTGAAGGCAAGCAAAAAACAAAGCAGGCTGAGGAAGGAGGCCAATTGTCAACTGTTGCAGTCCGGAGACCTGAGCTATATTTCTGGCTCTGCCATGGACTGTGGCCTTGGGCTTAAATCCTGGGCCTCGGTTCCCCTATCTGTAACCACACTGTCTGAAAGCAATTGATATCTATATGAGAAAAGCAATATGTAAGAGTACAAAGTGGTGGCATTAAATTTATTATCTCCATGGGAATATTTAATGAAGCAGAAAAAAAATCTGCTTTTACAGGCACAGAAGCACCTGAAAAGTTAAATAAAGAATGAGTAAAAGAACAGAAAATTCTTTCTGAAAGGATGATGGAAATTATCCAAATGAATAGGCCATTTCAAGCTGTCTTGTTTTGCATCAGGGCTTTTCATCAAGAGCAAGATATACCAAGTCAATTGCTTTGTCTATGCCATGGCAAATAAGGTGCATGGCATAGTGTACACATGGGCTCCTGATCAGAAAAAAATGTACAATAGTGAATACAATGTTTGAAGTGCTTTTCTTTGAGAAACCTGAGCAACTTGCTGAATTTATAAGGAAAACCTGAAGGGTAAATGTATATGTTGCAGAGATATGATTGTGAAAAAATATAATTTAGAGAATCTTCCTCATAAGAAACAGTATTATGAATATAGGAATTTTATGACATACCCTGGATGTTTAAGACATGCCCTGGTTTGAAAACAAAGGATAGCAGTTCACCATGGATACGCTAAAAGTTTTGTTCCTTTCTCATTCACTTCTTTGTTGTTTAATGAACCCCAAGATCATTACATATGCGATGTGAAAGTTCTTGGTGCTTGGCACCTCACAGGATCAGGCCCTAATCAGGCCAACACTCTACAATAAACTGAATATAACAGTGGTTTTCAACCTGTGGGCTGCAGACCTCTGGAGGTCTGCACATTATGTCTAAGGTCTTCTGTGAAAGGTTGTCATTACCATAGATGAGTGGTTCTCAACCTGTGATCCACAGACCCCTGGGGGTCTGCAGATGGTGTTTAAGATTTCCAGAAGGATCCACACCTCCATTTGAATTTTTTAATGGGTACACAAATGAAAAAAGCTTGAAAACCACTGGACTATAAGAAACCCGAACAGTTCCAACACTAGGGTTGGCAGGCATCTAGTTTTCAACTGGAATGCCCAATCGAAAAGGGGCTCTGGCGGCTCCAGTCAGCACCACTAACTTGCCCACTAAAAGGCCAGTTGGCCCCCACAGCGGAGCTAAGGCAGGCTCCAGGATCTGCGTGGCTCCCAGAAATGGCCAGTAAGTCTGGCTCCTAGGTGCAGGGGCAGCCATGGGGGTGTCATTTGCTGCCCTGAGCTGCAGAACCCCCTGGCCCCTCGACCTAGGAGCCAGACATGCCAGCTGCTTCTGGGAGCCGCCTGAGGTAAATGCTGCCCAGAGCCCAGACCCCCTCACCCCCACAACCCCAAACCCCTCCGCCAGCTCTACCTAAGAACATAAGAACAGCCATACTTGGTCAGACCAAAGGTCCATCTAGCCCAGTATTCTGTTTTCCAACAATGGCCAATGTCAGTGCCCCAGAGGGAATGAACAGAACAAGTAATCATCAAGTGATCAATCCCCTGTCAACCATTCCCAGCTTCTGGCAAACAGAGGCTAGGGACACCATCCTTGCCCATCCTGGCTAATAGCCATTGATAGACCTGTCTTCTATGAATTTATCTAGTTCTTGAGCCCTGAGCCCTCTCCTGCACCCAAACTCCCTCCCGGAGCCTGCACTGCGCTCCCCTCCCACACCCCAACCCCATACCCCAGGCCTGAGCCCCCTCCTGCACCCCAAACCCCTCATCCCCAGCCCCTCAGCTGCAGCTCTCACCCCTTCCCACACCCCAACCCCCTGCCCCAGCCCTGAGCCCCTTCCCATGCTCCAAACCCCTCAGCCCAGCGCCTCCCCAGAGCCCACACCCCCAGCCGGAACCCTCATCCCCGCCTGCACTCACCCCCCCGCCCCAGCCTGGAGCTCCCCCCCGCTCCAACTCCTCATTTCTGGCCCCACCCCAGAGCCAGCACCCCCCAGCTGGAGCCCTCACTCACACCCTCTCCTGTACCCCAACCCCCTGCCCCAGCCCAGTGAAAGTGAGTGAGGGTGGGGGAGAGTGAGTATTGGAGGGAGGAGGGATGGAATGAGTGGGGATGGGGCCTCGGAGAAGGGGTGGCACAGGGGTGTTTGGTTTTGTGCAATTCAAAAGTTGGCAACGTTATCCAACACTACTTTTGTCACTATCTGGAGGTTGGATTTCAGGGCCTGTATATCTGTCCTATTGGCAGGAGACATTGTGGAGGATGTGATGATTGCTAAGGATTTCAGAGTCAATTCTGGGACAAAACCCAAAGAATTGAAACATCTGAAATGTCTGAAATTATGGCGGGAAATGTTGTGACACCCTGACTTTCCTGGCCTATGTACCCATCCCAATGAGTTGATTGCTCTTAATACCACAAATATGGATGTTGCACAGCATTATTCAGTGATTTAAGTGGTGTTTGTGCATAATTTTTAATGTTTATTTCTGTTTGAGCCTGCAGAGTAATTTAGGGTTATTTGGGATGAGATTCGCTGCATAATAGTAAGATAATTATTATAGTACTAAACTTTTTGATGCAAGTTGATCAGTGCTGAAAAGGACATTTTAAAGATACTGTTGCACCAGCATACAAAATGCAGATGGAGGCATGACCTGGTTAACAGCAATTGTATTGTTTATGTTTTACTCTATTTTTCAAAGTGAAGTGAAAATATAAGTGACCTTGGCTGATCTGTGCTGAGATAGTAAACCAGGAAGGGTGATTTGATTATTATCTATGAAACGCTCCATTAGGAAAAGAGAATACATCATTGTGTGGATTTTGCCTACCCTGGCTACTCAGAGGAGCTGCCATTGCTCAGACTTGCAGAGATGCCTCCTGCAAATATTTGTAAATTGATTTCACATCCAGTTCTCTGACTAAACCTCTGGAGGGCTTTGTTGCTGGTTTCAAGCTCAAAGGAGATGCATCTGAAAGGGGATCAGGCTGTCTTCAGGAGAAGGCAAATGTATGCTATTAAAAGAGCCCCTGAAGTTCCCTTAAAAGTCAGGAAATGCTGTATCTTCTAAACAAAAAAATAAGTGACAAATTGCAGATACTTGACTAAAATGGGTTCTTCAAATAGTGCCAGTCACTACAATTCTGGCTTCTCACAGAGACTAACAATCTAACAAGTATAGTCACAGCCAAATCTGTAATTTTGAGGCCAAATTTTCAGACATCTAAGTTTTGCCTGCAAGATTTACGCAAAGGCATGTGGTTTATGGAAAACCTACATTTGCCTGTTCTGACAATCACTTGTGTGTGATAAACAAGTACTATACACAACAGCACATTTTGTACAAACAAATGTGAGGTGTCTGTGTGTGTAACCTGAGTGCCTGCCTGCCTCCGGATAGGTTTCAGAGTAACAGCCGTGTTAGTCTGTATTCACAAAAAGAAAAGGAGTACTTGTGGCACCTTAGAGACTAACCAATTTATTTGAGCTGTGGCTCACGAAAGCTTATGCTCAAATAAATTGGTTAGTCATTAAGGTGCCACAAGTACTCCTTTTCTTTTCGTCTCCAGATAGAAACCCTATTTGGCCAAGTCTAACGATTTCCCCCCCTCATAGCCTATGAAAAGACAAAGATATTTTGCTTTGTTGCAGTGCAGGGGACATGAAATGGAATGAGAGCTCAGTCATACTTTATAGCCACTGGTCTCTGTTGCAGAGAAGCTGATCCCTCTCAGATTTCCTCAGCATGCAATGAAAGTGCTCCTGTCACTACATCTCTTCAGGGGATGACACATACTCCTCCTGAATGCCTGGCCAGCTCTGCTAGGTAGCAAGGAGATAAGGAACGGGGTGTAATCTCACCTCCTTTCTGCCTACTTTGTGTGTCTTGTGCCCTAGGGTGCTAGGAGAGGTTGTGACTTTGCCTGGGTGTTATGCAGAAGTGTAAGAGAAGGGAAGGTTCTGTGAAGGATAGGGGATCCACCTATGGAGCAGTGGGACACTGACTGGCCCTCAGTGTAGATTTCATTGCTTTTTAATTCTTAGCAGCACTTATTGGGAAATGTTTCCCTCTCTTAATCTTAATATGATACATTTCATTGCAGAAGCTTGCTCACAGAGACTGAAACTCTATGTTTAAAATGATAGAGCCAGGTTCTACTTCAATAAATACATAACATGTCTAGTTTAGGATTGGTGAATGTAGTGCTATCCGTGCTGGCTAGTTTGCTAAGGAATTATTAAGCATTTTCCCCTCCTCTTTTGTTTGGCTGCCTGTAGGCTGCTTCCAAAGCCTGTCCCCTCTAAGGCACTGCTTGTTACTCAGGCTGTTTATGAGGGGCCCTGGAACAGCCAGAATGCATTGATTAAGAGCTAGCTAAGAGGTTCAGCATGTCATGTTGACATGATGATTCTGGTTTAGGAGCCCCAGGTGCTACGATAATAAAAATAATAATAGTAATATTCACAAGAATTCTTAGAAAAGACTCATCCTTTCAATAATACAGTACAGAGATGCCTGGGGGATGTAATTTAAAAGCTATGTGAATTTTTTGGTTTTCAGGGTGAGCGGGTTGTTTTGTTTTGTTTTTGTGGAGAGAGAAAGAGAGATAGATACATAGATAGATATGAAGGAATTCATGGACTGATATTGGTTCTATCCATCTATGTAACTGTGTAAAGACCCAATTGTGTAAACACTTACTACCAAGCATAGTACTTACTGTCATAACTTATCGCACTCTTGAGCATTATGTTGATTGGTTCAGGAAAAAAATTGACTGAAATCCTTAGCAAACATCACATCTACCACAATGTTCCCACTGCAAAGAGGACAGCTATACAGACCCTGAAATCTAACCTCTAGATGGTGACAAAACCAGCAGACAAAGGGGGTGCCATAATAGTTCTCAATCATGATGACTACGTCAATGAGACCAACTGACAACTGTCTGACACCACCTACTCTAAAGAACTCAAAGAACACTCCACACCACAATTCATCCAGGAGTTTAAGGATGTAACAAATCCTTCCCCAAACAACTCCAGAAGAAATTCTACAACTTCATCCCCCATGAACTCACACCCCAGGAACCTTCTGCATGCTTCCCAAGATGTACAAAGAAGGGAATCCAAGCAGATCCACCATATCTGGCCATTGCACTTTTACTGAAGGAATATCTAGACTCCCAGAAACCATTCTCAAACCACTAACCTCACAAATGGCCAGCTTCCTCCAGGACACAACTGACTTCCTCCAGAAACTTCACTACATTAACAACCTCCCTCCAAACACCATAATGGATGTCACCTCCCTATTCACAATGACAGCATCACTGCCTGCCTCAAATATCTACCAGACAATTGGCAACAGTCAGATATCCCCCCCGCCCAACATTGCCAGACTCATCCATTTCATCTTCACCCATAACAATTTTACTTTCAACAACAGCCAATTTGTCCAAACCATGGGAACAGCCATGGGTACTAGGATGGCTCTGCAATATGCCAACCTCTTCATGGGCCACCTTGTAGAAGAATTTCTGGACAAATCACCACAAAACCAAGGATATACCTGAGATTTATCTATGATATTTTCAGCCTCTGGACAGATGACCTAAACTCCCTCATTGATTTGCACCACAACTTCAAAAACCCAGCCATCAAACTTTCTCTAGAACACTCCAGTACCAAGATCAACTTTCTGGACACCATAATCAACTTCAGCAATGGAACCCTATAGACAACTATATACAAGATACCAACAAATCACCACACTTACCTTCACAGACCTTGTAACCAACCCAAACACATTAAGAAATCTGTTTTCTACAACCAGGCACTCAGATACCACAGAATATGCTCAGAGGAGAAAGTCTGGGTTACAAACATTAATACTTAAAACCACCTTCACCAAACAAGGACACTGCACCAGAGCACCAGAGAAATGGCCCAACTTGATGATCACTTTAGATAAGCTATTACCAGCAGGACAGTGGCGTGGGAGGAGGTATTGTTTCATGATCTCTGTGTGTATATAAAATCTGCTGCAGTTTCCACGGTATGCATCCGATGAAGTGAGCTGTAGCTCACGAAAGCTCATGCTCAAATAAATTGGTTAGTCTCTAAGGTGCCACAAGTACTCCTTTTCTTTTTGCACCAGAGCAGTAGATCACATCATGGAATGGGCCACCCACACATCCCAAGAGAACCTGCTTCAAAGTAAACAAACCAAAAAAAAAGGCCTGTAACTGCACTACCCTACTTGTCACCTACCACCCCACAGTGGTCCCCTATTGGGTATCATCAAACAGTTACAAACCACACTCGTTGGGGGCCACATCATGAAATAAATCTTTCCCAAACCCCATCTTCTGGCCTTCAAAAACAACCAAACCTCACCAAGCTCATCATCAGAAGCAAGCTCCCCACAGACCAGGACCCACCAATTCAAAGCGGCAACAGACCCTGCCAGAACAACAGATGCAAAACTTACTCACATAGCTCCACTGCTATGCTGATGTATACCCGCCCCTCACAACACAACTTTCAAGATCCATGGATCCTACACATGCCTATTACAACATGTGGTGTACCTCATGCAGTGCACTAACTGCCCTAACAACAACAATGTGGGTGAAACTGACAATCGCTATACTCTCCAGTGAACTCACACAGAAATATTATAAAAGACAAAAACACCGTATCAGCCAGGGCCGAACACTTTTCACAAAATGATTATTACAAGAGTCTGTAACCCACAAGTCATCTTTTTTGTCCTATGACTGCAGAGCTGTTAACAGGCCACTTCACCTTGAATGGTCTCTTAGAGTATGTGTTAACTATTTATGCTAAACAATCACTTCTGGTCTATGCTACAGACCTATATCAATACAACTACATCACTCCGGGGTGTGAAAAATCCACACTTCTGAGCGACATAGTTATGCCAACCTAACCCTTGTGTAGACAGTGCTTCTCTTATTGATATAGCTACAGCCTCTCAAGGAGGTGGATTAACTACATCAATGGAGAGAGCTTTCTCCTGTCGTCTTAGAGCATCTTCATTAAAGTGCTACAGCGCGCAGCTGCACTGGTAAAGAAGTAGGTAAAGAAGAGCCGTGTGTAGCTCGAAAGCTTGTCTCTTTCACCAGCAGGAGCTGGTCCAATAAAAGATATTACCTCACCCACCTTGTTTCTCTCACTGCAACAACAACACTGCATATAACTCATCCTGGTACTCCCATTTAATTCAGTGGGACTATTCATGGTAGTAAGCATCAAACTTCAATGGGAAATTCATTGAGAATTAGGAGCTAGATCCACAAAGGAATTTAAGTGCCTAACTGCTGCCTTACCTTGTAGGCTGATAAGTTTCTGCCCGTAAAGTTCTCTAGGTACCTACATTTCTGCCACTGTGCATGTGCACAGCCACCTACACCCTGACACCACTGAGCTGCTCAGCACCTCATTCAAACCTAAGCCCCAGCAGGATTCTCAAATTAGGTATTTTCCCACCTATCTTGCCTGCAGGGCCTGATCTGATAGGCATGTGCAGAGCATGCCTCGCCTGCAGAAAAGACAACCAAGAAGGACATAGTGCCCCACTTATACCCCATAGCCAGAACACACCCCTGAGAGATAGGAGACATAGATTCAATTCTCTGCTCTGTCTGATTTGGAGCAGAATCTTGACCCAAAGTCTCCCACCTCCCATCAGGCTATAGGGTGTTTTGGGGTGGGTCTCTCTGCTGAAGCTGTTCCAGTCTGTATAAAATACTTAAATATTGATTGGAACAGGGGTTGGAACCTGAGTCTCCCAGGTGAATAAATTGACCATTAGACTACACTCTTTCTCACCCTCTCTGGCCCAGTGACAGACTGATATCTATGTGTGTGTGAACAAGAGAGAATTTGTGAAACATTCATTTCCTTGTGGATGAAAGGCCCATCTAAATGTAAGTCATTATAATTAATTGATTTTGAATTCTTTCTCTGGTTACATTTTCTTCCCTCAAAACTGCTTCATATTAGAGATGAACCCAAGCCACAACGTTGGGCTTCAAGTCCCAGTTTCCCCCTGTTACTGCAAAAAATGGATTTTGGGGCACTCTATAATAACCTACCTATTGCCCCTAGGTCTGTTCTTCCTGAGATAAAAGTTCCTGGGGTTGCTAAGGAAACACTAAAGGACACAGATATAACATTCCAATAAAGTAATCGACACAGGTAGTGCTCTTTCCAAAACAAGGGATTTTTTTATTAAAGTAACTAATAATCCCTACTACAATATGATCTAAGAATCCTAAACAAGGCACAAAACCCCTGACACACAAATCCCTTATTGCAAGTTAAAGAGTACTTATACTACAATATACAATATAGTTTAAATGGTTCTAAGCGAAGCAATTTGTTGCAAGTGGCCAGTCTGCAACAAATTGCTGATGGCAGATCTTAAATTGCTTTGAAGTCTACATAGAGAAAATACGCACACTCATTTCAAGCATACACATACTAACCCTACATATTATCCTACACTATACTTATACTAAACTATAATTAAAAGAATATTAAGCTTATTCTATAAATCCATTGCTGTTTTCTTTTAAAGATCACTGCTGCCGCTGTTCAGTTCCTGGTCAGTCAGCTCTGCTCCTCTCCAGCTTTTCTCTCTCTCTCTCTGCAGCAGTTTTTCTTTTGCTTCTCTTGCTAGCTCCCTGGCTTTCCCCACACACCTCTCTCTTTCTCAGATGCAGCCTCCGGACTCCAGAAGTGCTGCTGGCAGCAGACCTTTTATGCTACGTTGTAGCTCTTTCTTTATATACCTTCCTATTATTAGACAGTTACCTCACTCGTACCATTGGTCAGTCTTGACCATTACCTCAGAATTCTGATTGACAGGTCTGACCTTTAAAATGAGCTGTGACCAGTATGAATGGGTTCTGACCAGCTAACTGCTCAACTAACTGGCCGCTCTGTTTTACTGCACATGCTCCATAGCCACCAATCTTGCACAAGCTCACTGGTGTCATTTACCTCAGAGCTGCCAGGCACGGTTTTAGAAATCCTAGGTTTTCACTGCGCATGCTCAGGGTCTGCAGCATCCATCTCAGGGTGGAGTGATTTTGACTTATTCAGAATAGAGACCAGAAATACAAAGTAGAGACTGGAGAATTTTCTCTAGTAATAACCCCCAGTCAAGCTTGTTTGGGTTCAAGCCCATCTCTACCTCATATTTGAATGGAAGTGCACATACAATTGGATATATTGTGTTGAAAAAAATGGCCTGGCAACTGCAGTAAAATAATATATTGTCATGTAAATTACAGTTCACTTGCAAGGGAATAGGTAACTTTTCAGTTATTATGATAGTTTACACAGAAGTTTGCCATTATGCTTATTTTATTGTCTGTCTGTTCTGTTTTAGAGGGAGAGATTGATGGAGAAACCTTTCCAAAGGCATCTTGCTGATTACTTCAGTGTTAAGTACTTTAGAAAGCAAAGATGCCAGATGTTTGTGATTCTGCCATGCACAAAGTGGAATGTATCGCATTCAGCTCCGGGCACCATGATTTTAAAAAGACAGATTAAACAACCTGGAGTGAGTTCAAAGAGCAAACATGATAAATAATTTGGGCCATGAGAGAACATTCAGAGAATGGGGCATGTTCAATCTAGACAAAAGACAGAAAGGAGAGATTTGTATGCAGTGTTGAAGCTGTGTCAGTCCCAGGATATTGGAGAGACAAGGTGAGGGAGGTAATATCTTTTATTGGACCAGCTTCCACTGGGGAGAGACACAGGCTCTCAAGCAACACAGAGCTCTTTCTCAGGTCTGGGAAAGGTACTAAGAGGTCTGGTCTACACTACAGACATGTTATCAGCATAACTACGTCACTCGGGGTGTGAAAAATCCAAACCCCTGAGCAACATACTTATACCAACCTAACCCCCGTGTAGACAGTGCTTCTCCTGCTGACATAGCTACAGCATCTCAGAGAGGTGGATTAACTCTGCTGATGGGAGAGCTCTCTCCCATTGACTTAGAGCATCTTCATTAAAGTGTTAGAGTGGCACAGCTGCATTAGTACAGCTGTGCCGATGCAGGGTTTTAAGTGTAGACTTGCCCAGAGCGTCACAGCTAAGATATGATAAAAAAGATAGAATATGTGCTAACTACTTATGCTAAACTAAGGGACCATTCAAGGTGAAGTGGCCCTTTAACATCCTTATAGTCATAAGACAAAAAGGGTGGTTAGTGGGTTACAGATTTGTGTAATAAGGCATAAATCCAGTGTCTCTATTCAGTTCATTATTTTTAGTGTCACAAAGTTATGAATTTAAACTCCCAGGCTCCTCTTTTGAAGGTGTTGTGTGGTTTCTTTTGCTGATGAAGACCGATAGGTCAGCTATAGCGTGATCACTTTGTGAAAAGTATTCAACCACAGGTGATAAAGTGTTTTTGTCTTTTATAATTTTTACCTTTTGTCTGTTTGCCAGAAGCTAGAAATGGGCAACAGGGATGGATCACTTGATGATTACCCGTTCTGTTCATTCCCTCTGGGGCACCTGGCATTAGCCACTGTCAGAAGACTGGGCTAGATGGACCTTTGGTCTAACCCAGTATGGCCTTTCCTATGTTCTTATGTTCTTATAATTTTCCTGGTGTTTTGCAGACAATTGACAATACCATATTTGGAATTACTTGACTGGAGCCCAGAGGAACACCCCATCCAAACATATTAGGAGGTGCAGGAAACTTCTCCCCTGTGAAATGTAGGAACTACACATCTTTGCAGGTTTAGCATAGCAGGACTCCCTACAGCACAGCTTAGAAAGTGTTCAACAGCCTACCCTCAACCTCTAAGCATCTCTATTGGTAGCCCGTGCACACTGCACTACACTTTATTATGCAGATAAGTTAGTCATGAATGCATGCACAGCAAGTCTTTCCTTACCTGTGCGCTTTATGAATTTAGCAAAAAAGACATATAAAGCCTACTGCATAGCTGCAGCAAGCAGTTCGCAAAGGTTTTTTTAACTCAGTTAAACCAAAACCATTTTTCACCAGAACACTTTATCCTATTGTGTGCCGCCATATTGGAGATTTCCTATCTGCTTCCTTGGAGTCTCCCTATTTGATGAGGTGCGAGGAGGATTTGACCCTTAGTAAAACAAGGATTTCATTTTTGGAAATATTAACTGAAGAAAAAAATAGTGTTTTGCCCAGAAAGTTTAAAAGAATTCTCTATAAAAGCAACAAGCAATAACAATATTCTTCTAGGCAGTTTTCACCCATTGGCACTAAACCAGAGCTCATCACTTAAAGCCAATTTATCCATCTAAGTGGAGAAATTAGATCTGTACAAAACAAATGTACAGAACGGTGAACCACAAGGCATGAGCTACAATGATTTGACAAAGAGAATTTTAACAGGAGTTAGACAGGAGAGCAGGGATAAAAGTAGCTTTTAATGCTGACTAAAAATGCAGTACTTTTCCTGCATGCATTTATTTTATGTCAGTGCAGGTGGGGAGAGATGATGTTGTGATTAAAGTAGATTGCAAATATTGTTGTTATTATGCATTATTTGTGTTACCACCATGCCTAAGAACCCTAATCATGGACAGGAACCCCACTGTGTTGGGTGCTGAACAAACACAGAACAAAAAATGGTCCCTGCCCCAAAAAGCTTACAATCTAAGTATAACATGAGACAATAGATGGATACAGACAGACAAACAAGGGAGTACAAGAAAACTCAAGAAATCCTGAGACAATATTTGTCAGCATGATAAGTCGTGGTCTCAGCACACAAGCAACTTAACTATTGTCACATTTTTTGTAGGCATCACAGAAATGGAGAGTTTTGAAGAAGGGTAATGAGTAAGTTTTGTGGATGTTTATAGGGAGCTCCTCCCAAGTATGAGGGGCAGCCTGGGAGAAAATATGAAGGTGCTTGTTTGAAAATGTAACAAGAGGGCAGTGGAGACTGGTGTCATGGCCCCATCGATGAGAATCAACATCTAAGTAGGGAATCAGAGACAATAGGTATCGTGGGGATAGACTGTGAAGAGCCTTGAAAATTAAGAGAAGAGGAGCCAGTAGAAGGATGTAAAGCAGTGGTGGGCAACCTGCGGCCTGCGGGCCACATGTGGGCCCTCAGGGTAATCTGATGGCGAGCTGCGAGGCAGTTTGTTTACATTAACCATCGCAGGCATGGCCGCCCGCAGCTCCCAGTGGCCACACTTCATCATTCCCAGTCGGTGGAACCCCATGGCAACTGGGAGCTGCGGGCAGCCATGACTGCAGATGGTCAGTGTAAACAAACTGTCTCGTGGCCCACCAACGGATTACCCTAATGCACCACAAGGGGCCAGCAAGCCGCAGGTTGCCCACCACTGATGTAAAGAGAGGGGTGACAAGGAAAATGATTTTTGCAGTAGAATTCTGAATGGACATAAGATTGCATTTGTCAAGGCCAGAGAGAAGGATGTTGCAGTAATCAAGACATGAGATGATGAAAGCGGGGAGGAAAATTTTAGGTCTGAAAGATGTTATGCAAAAAGAATTGTTCAAGTTTTAGACATAGTCTGGATAATGAGGACCTTGAGAGAGGTCCAAGTCACAGATGATTCCCAGGTTATGGGCATGAGTAACAGGCAGTGGAATTGTCCACAGTGATCAAGAAAGGAGGTAGTATAGAGGACTTGGGGGGTGGGGGGGATTAAGAGCTCTATTTTAGCCCATATGGAGTTTGAGCCAACAGATAGGACATCCATAAAGAGCTGTCTGAGAGAAAGGCCGAGATTTTTGTTTGGGTAAAAGGAGACAGGTCTGGAGCAAAGAAGTAGATCTCTGAGATGCTAGTTGAATTGTTTTTATATAATGCCTAGCATTATGGGGCCTCAGTCTCAGCTAAGTTGTCTAGGTGCTACTGTAATACAAATAGTAGGAAAGAACATAAGATAAGACTGGCCATGTTGGGTCAGATCAATGGTCCATCTAACCCAGTATCCTGTCTTCTGACAGTGGCCAATGCCAAATGCTTCAGAGGGAATAAACAGAACAGGCAAGTGATCCATTCCCTGTCATACACTCCCAGCTTCTCACAAACGGAGGCTAGGGACACTCAGAGTATGGTGTGGCATCCTTGTCCATCCTGGCTAATAGCCACTGATGGATGTATCCTACAGGAACTTATCTAGTTTTTTGAATCCTATTATAGTTTTGGCCTTCACAACATCCCCAGGCAAAGAGTTCCAGAGGTTTACTGTGCGTTGTGTGGAGAAGTACTTCCCTTTGTTTGTTTTAAACTGCTGTCTGCTAATTTCATTGGGTGACCCCTATCTCTTGTGTTATGAGGAGTAAATAACATTTATTCACTTTCTTCACGTCAGTCAAGATTGTATAGACCTCTATCATATCTCCCCTTAGTTGTCTCTTTTCCAAGATGAAAACTCCCAGTTTTTTTAATCTCTCCTCACTTGGAAGCTGTTCCATACCCCTAATCTTTTTTGTTGCTCTTCTCTGTACCTTTTCCAATTCCAGTATATATTTTTTGAGATGGGGTGACCACATCTGCATGCAGTATTCAAGATGTGGATGTACCATGGATTTATATAGCAGTATTATGATATTTTCTGTCTTATTATCTATCCCTATTTTTAAGGTTCCTAACATTCTGTTTGCTTTTTCAGCTGCCTCTGCACATTGAGTGGATGTTTTCAGAGAACTATCCACAATGACTCCAAGATCTCTTTCTTGAGTGGTAACAGCTAATTTAGACACCATCACTTTGTATGTATAATTGAGATTATGTTTTCTAGTGTGCATTACTTTGCATTTATCACCACTGAATTTCATTTGTCATTTTGTTGTCCAGTCATCCAGGTTTGTAAGATCCCTTTGTAACGCTTTGCAGTCTGCTTTGGACTTAACTGCTTACTTTTCTTAAGAGCCTTTGGTGAGGGACCTTGTTAAAGACTTTCTGAAAGTGTAAGTACACTATATTCACTGGTTTACCCTTGTCCCCATGTTTGTTGCTTCCCTCAAAGAAATCTAATGGATTAGTGAGGCATAATTTCCCTTTACAAAAACCATGTTGACTCTTCCCCAACAAATCATGTTCATATATATGTCTGATCGTTCTGTTCTTTACTATAGTTTCAACCAATTTGCCTGGCACTAAAGTAAGGCTTACCGGCCTGTAATTGCCAGGATGGCCTTTTTTTTTCAAAAATTGGTGTCACATTAGCTATCCTCCAGTCATCTGGTACAGAAGCTGATATACATGATAGGTTACACACCACAGTTACTAGTTCTGCAATTTAATATTTGAGTTCCTTCAGAACTTTTGGGTGAATCCATCTGGTCCTGCTGACTTATTACTGTTTAGTTTATCAGTTTCTTCGAAAACCTCCTCCAATGACACCTCCATCTGGGACAGTTCCTCAGATTTGTCACCTAAAAAGAAAGGCTTAGGTGTGGGAATCTCCCTCACATCCTCTGCAGAAAAGACCAATGCAAAGAATTCACTTAGCTTCTCTGCAATGGCCTTGTCTTCCTTTATTGCTCCTTTAGCACCTCAATAGCCCAGTGCTTCAACGATTATTTAGCAGGCTTCCTGCTTCTGATGTACTTAAAAAAAATTTGCTGTTACATTTTGACTCTTTGGCTAGTTGCTCTTCAAATTCTATTTTGGCCTGCCTAATTATACTTTTACACTTGCCTTGCCCTGTTAATGTGTTATTAACAGAGACATCATGACTGTCTTGAAAGACTTATTGTGCATGCCTCTTTCCTGGGTCATTTGGCAGAATGCTAATCCCTTTGACTTAGAAATCGGATTTTCTACTATGCATTTGCTAAAGCTGCAGAAATGTTTTGTAAAAGTAAAGTTAAATTTTAAAGTTAAAGTTAAAGTTACAGTTAAATCTTCACATTGTTGTTTTGTTTTGTTGTCAGTAATTTTTTTTTAATTAGGAAGAACAATCATAGAAAGTGTAATTGAAGAAGCAGATGCATTTCTGATTCATAGAAGAACAGAAGGAGGAAGAAGGGGGCAGAAGATTTACATGGAGGGCAGCACCCTGCCTTATTGATAGGGCCCTACCAAATTCACGTCTATTTTGGTCAATTTCATGGTCATTGGGTTTTTTAAATCGTAAATTTCATGATTTCAGCTATTTAAATATTAAATTTCACGATGTTGTAATTGTAGGAATCCTGACCCAAAAAGGCGCTGGGGGGGTCGCAAGGTTATTGTAGGGGGAGTTGTGGAGCTGCTACCCTTACTTCTACGCTGCCGCTGGCAGTGCTGCTGCCCTCAGAGCTGGAGAGCGGCGGCTGCTGGCCGGGAGCCCAGCTCTGAAGGCAGAGCCACCGCCAGCAGCAGCGCAGAAGTAAGGATGAGATGGTACGGTGTTGCCACCCTGACTTCTGCACTGCTGCCCACCCAGCTGGGCCCTCAGCCAGCAGCCGCCACTCTCCAGCCGCCCAGCTCTGAAGGCAGCAGGGCAGAAGTAAGGGTGGCCTGGTATGACATTGCCACCCTTACTTTTGTGCTGCTGCTGGTTGGGCACCTGACCAACAGCCACCGCTCTCTGGCCACCCAGCTCTGAAGGCAGCGCAGAAATAAGGGTGGCAATACCACAACCCCCCTAAAATAATCTTGCGACCCCCCCTGCAAACTCCCTTTTGGGTCAGGACCCCCAATTTGAGAAACACTCATTTCCCCCATGAAATCTGTATAGTATACAGTAAAAGCACACAAAAGACCAGATTTCACGGGTGGAGACCAGATTTCATGGTCCATGACGTGTTTTTTATGGCCGTGAATTTGGTAAGGCCCTACATATGGATATTGTTTTTTTCTTCTGGGACTTTTGGTCATTAATTTCAGGGTCTTTTTCTATTGTAGTTGTTAAGTTGGTGCAACAGTTGTTAAAACACCTCCAGCCTGATTCTGATCGATTTAAATAAATCAGGAGTAACCTCACTGAAGTTTTGCTAGTGTAAAATTGTTGTGTAATCCCAAGGAGGCTTATTATCATTTATGTTGCAATAATTTCCTGTTGACTAGGGGAATCATAAAAGTAATTAGTCACATTTCTTCTGTAAAGAAACATTTTAAATTAAGCTATTGAGTTAATTGGGGTTTCTTGGTTTTTTGCTCCTTAGAGCCAGGCAATGGGACATTCAGTCAGGTGGAAGGCTCAAGCCTCTATCAGACCTGCCCTCTTTCCAACCATCTTAATTAGAAGCTCTGTCCCAGGAAATCATCAAAGGGAATCAGCTTGCTCTGGATACACCACAAAGTGAATACTGTATTGAGAAGAGAAATATTACTGACAAAAATAGAGGAATGTAGCCTTCCACCTGGTTGAGTGTGTCATGCCCTATGCAGTGAGAAACAATAGATACCACAGTTAGCTTACATATTTGATCTTTCTCTATCTAAAGATATAATCTATCTACATCTATTAAAGCTGGTTGAAAAAAAATGGCTGGAATATAATAGCTCCAGATGGAACTTCTGGAAAGACTAAAAGCCGAGAATACCAATACCCTAGGGGTTAGGGTCTTTGCCCAGCATATAAACAGGTTCAAATCCCTGGTCCAAATCAAATAGAGCAATCGCTGAGATGGCACTCTGGTTTTCATGATCAATTTTTAAAGGTCTTGTTTTCTTTCCACATCAAGACAAAACAAAACAAAAATCAAAACCTTTTTCATTAAATGGAATTGTTGTTTTCTGGCCAGCCCTAATATCTATAATATAAACATTTTAATTTGAAATCACATCAGTTAATATTAGTCACAAGGCCAATTTACAGCCACAGAACTATTTCCTTAAGACTCTGAGAAATAGACCTCATAGAGGGAAACAGCATATCTGGGACATCAGCCCTGAGATATAGTGTAAATTATTGCTTTCTTCAAACCGGCCAACATTGCTGCTGGATCCTCACAAGTGCTGGCTTTTCAAAGGAGTCACCACTGGGGAAAAGGAGTGGGATGGTGCTGGCTCCTGAAAGGAACAGGTATCAGCTGCAGGAATCAAGAGCTTACATGGTGCAGATTTTGCACTGTTTCTTCTGAAGGGCTGATATTGGCAGCTAGGGAGAGAGATGGTGCTATCTCGACAAAGGAGGCCAGTAGTGGCTAACGAGGGAAGGCAGGAATCAATGCTATCACAGAGGAACAGAAGGAAGTCACAGGGTGTACAAAGTCAGCACATGAAGAGGAGGGAGGGTCAAAAATTAACTCTGGAGATGTTAAATAAAAATCCCCCAAATTCATAAAACAATTATTGACTGACAGCAGAGGTAATAGTGATAAAATTTGTCTCTGAGGGAAAATAGTTCACGTGACCAAATCTCATGAAAAGGTGTATGTATATACAGTATTTCTATGTTAGATTCACCAAAATGACATTTTCACTAGCCTAAATTACTTAAGTAAATAATTTTCTAAACCTCAGTGGTGTGTGTCTGTCCAGCAGAATGCTGGAAGCTAATATGTATTCAGTGATGATAATAATTATTTTTAAAATCCTTCAAGATCTGGATACATGTGAAGTTAAAGTAATCTCTTAAAAAATCTTGTTCTGGAAATGTTCTTTTCTAAGTCAGCTCTGATAAGCTTGTTGAAGACTTTTATTCAGCAATGATACAGGGAGAAGAACTAGTTTGTTCATATAAAAATGTAGTACACCCACTAAAAACTGCAAATCTTTTAGATTTTGTTGTTCTCTGAGCACAACATATAATATGCTTTGTAAATTGAAGCATACAACATCCATGTTCCTTGAACCAGCAAGAATACCAAGCTATTCACTGATGATACAGTGACCCTCTGATATTGTGATTCACATCATCCATCAACTGAAATTATTAAATCTGTATTAGCTACTGTCCCAGGTTCTAGTGAGCACCCCTTCCTGACCACCTACTAGGACTGCTGTGAGGGGAATCCAAGCCTCTGTGCTCTGGATTTCTTGGGGTGTACTATGCTTCTGGAGCCTGAATGGAGTCAAGCCACTGTTCTGTTCCCAGGGTCCATAGGCACACTCTTAGGGTGCAGACCTTCTATCTGGCAACCCCCTCTGAGGGTTGGAACCCGCTGTCCGACTGCCTAGCCCCTCCTGGTGCAGCACTGACCCTTCAGACTCCCCAGTGCTTAAACATATCCGTCTCCCAAATGCCATCTCAAAGATGTGACGCTTCTGGTTTACAGTTCAATTCTCTCCGGGGCACGCAGAAGTTGTAAATCAATAAACACATACACATACATTTTGCTCAGGGTCTAACACCTTTGTGCATTTTTATACTTAAATGTACAAAGCATTGGAGAGTACAGATCATACAAAACAGTAAGCATTAGCTGCATGCCCCTCCTTCAGTTTTCTAACCACTCCGGGGCATTCTTGGGCTGGGGTCCAAGTCCCTTGGGTTGTCCAGCATTCTTGGAACCATCTGGCCTCAAGAAAGTGGACAAGGCCTGTCTCCACCATGAGACTGCTACTTGCTGGGTGATCTCTTTCTCCTGGAACGCCTTACTCAGCTTCTGTGATTTGCTGTCTCTCACCTCACACTTTCTCTCCCTGTCAGGCCCTGGGCCCCCTGTTCCTGTGTGTTTCTTTATTGTGTATCCCTCTTAGTCACCTGACCTCTTTTGTTCTCCTGTTAATTTTCCAGTGCAGCTATCTTCCCCCTCCCTCCATAGGAATCAGCTAAACTATTTTTTTTAAGGATAGAGCTACCTTTTTTTGGATAACCTTTGTGAGATCAAAGTACTGAAATGAACCTTTGTATTTCCTTTTGTATCTGTCTGATGTATACATGCGATAGAACCTGTCAGCAATGGTGGATCCACATACACATAGGCACTCATAATACAGCAGTTTTTCATAATAAAAATTCACAATAATGTGATGGGTATGCTGCTCACTCATAACACCCCCTCACCACTTCTTTTTATATCTATGTTTACTTCCCTATATGTAGGACTTTATATATATAAATACTGAATCTCCTGTTGTTACCTATAGCCCCTACGGCTCTCTAAATCTCTCTAAATTACTTTCCAGTTTGTCTCTTCCTTTCCTGGTGTTTGCTAGGTCTCCAATCTTGGTGTAATTTGCAAATTTCATTGTGGTTGAATTTATACCAACAAAGCACCTTACAGACATGAAACATCTATGCAGAATGCAGGGAGGTGCTTGGAGTTCCCTATTTTTAGTGTAGCTGGACCCCTCCAAAAATAAGGAAATCTTGAGAGTCCTGGTCTAGGGCACCACTTGCAACAAATATTGCTTGAAGACTGACGATGCCTTTCCGCTATTTTAGAAGCCGTTCCACAGACACACTCAAGTAATACAAAAGCCACTGTTTCGGCACAAATGTCTAGAAGACTGGTCCAAAATACAGCAACTTATTCTAGTGTTATTACAGAACTAGATTGTACTTTTTAGTCACTGGTTCGCTGGGCTGCAAGAGGAATTGTGTTCCAGTTGTCACTCAAAATCCCTCCTGGAATTCCCAGGACAGGAAGAGCATGCCTACTGCACCAACCCCCTCAGGACCATGAACCACACATTCCCATCCAGGGTTGTGCTGGCAATCCAAAGGCAGGCAGGGCTATGGACCTATTTCTGTTTCAAATGGATTGACTAGGCCCCCTACTGGATTGACTAGGCCCCCTACTGGTCATGAGGAGGCAGCAGCCCTGTACTTAGGAGTTCACGGAGATTATATCATTCTGGCTGTCCCTGCTGAGGGGGAGAAGGTGAGAAAGGTCTTTGCATCATGAACGCCCCAAACTCCCAGCATTGTGCTTCCATGTAAGGAACAGCAGAAACTGTCCAGTGGTGGTTTTGACCATTACTGTAGAACACACTGGTATTTTATTTATAAGAAATAAATGTTTATGGTACAGAAGATTCAAGTATAAACACCTCAAAACTACCAAGCTTACATTTTCAGCATGCCATATCAGGAACACGTAATATAGTTACGTGACACCAGTGGTATTTATCCTGCACAATAAATGCTAGAAAATTATTTTCCATACACTATACTATACAATATGCATTCACAGAAGGCTAAAATATAATGTCAATTATTTTATTTCTATCCTGAATGCAAATGTAATGACAAATAGCAACTTGCTTCGTTCCTTATGTTGTTTTTTTTTAAATTATTATTCTGAGCTCTTTAGAGCAGATTCTCTCCCTCCTCTGAGCTTAGAACGTGTCAGTCATGTTTTGGACATTACCACAACCTAAATAACTATCATGTGAAACTGTCAGCCACTGATTAAGTCAATTGTGGAATTCTCAGTCAAACTCCATTTTTAACTTGTACACCCTGCTCACAGATAGCATGTGCTATGCAGAGCATAACATTTGAGTTCTATAATGTGTAAATTCTGTGTACCTAAGAAATTGCCTCATGGAATACACTGACACTTGACAGGTTTCAGAGTAGCAGCCGTGTTAGTCTGTATTCGCAAAAAGAAAAGGAGGACTTGTGGCACCTTAGAGACTAACCAATTTATTAGAGCATAAGCTTTCGTGAGCTACAGCTCACTTCCTCAGATGCATATCGTGGAAACTGCAGCAGGCTTTATATATACACAGAGAATATGAAACAATACCTATTCCCACCCCACTGTCCTGCTGGTAATAGCTTATCTAAAGTGATTTCCAGCACAAATCCAGGTTTTCTCACCCTCCACCCCCCCACACAAATTCACTCTCCTGCTGGTGATAGCCCATCCAAAGTGACAACTCTTTACACAATGTGCATGACAATCAAGCTGGGCTATTTCCTGCATAAATCCAGGTTCTCACATCCCCCCCACCCCCATACACACACAAACTCACTCTCCTGCTGGTAATAGCTCATCCAAACTGACCACTCTTCAAGTTAAAATCCAAGTTAAACCAGAACATCTGGGGGGGGGGAGGGTAGGAAAAAACAAGAGGAAACAGGCTACCTTGCATAATGACTTAGCCACTCCAAGTCTCTATTTAAGCCTAAATTAATAGTATCCAATTTGCAAATG
The DNA here is from genome assembly GCF_965140295.1 of Lepidochelys olivacea. Taxonomy (NCBI): domain Eukaryota; kingdom Metazoa; phylum Chordata; order Testudines; family Cheloniidae; genus Lepidochelys; species Lepidochelys olivacea. The sequence goes on along the minus strand of NC_140411.1, from coordinate 33,518,633 downwards.
AATTCCAATTCAGCAGTTTCTCGCTGGAGTCTGGATTTGAAGTTTTTTTGTTTTAAGATAGCGACCTTCATGTCTGTGATCGCGTGACCAGAGAGATTGAAGTGTTCTCCGACTGGTTTATGAATGTTACAATTCTTGACATCTGATTTGTGTCCATTTATTCTTTTACGTAGAGACTGTCCAGTTTGACCAATGTACATGGCAGAGGGGCATTGCTGGCACATGATGGCATATATCACATTGGTGGATGTGCAGGTGAACGAGCCTCTGATAGTGTGGCTGATGTTATTAGGCCCTGTGATGGTGTCCCCTGAATAGATATGTGGGCACAGTTGGCAACGGGCTTTGTTGCAAGGATAAGTTCCTGGGTTAGTGGTTCTGTTGTGTGGTATGTGGTTGTTGGTGAGTATTTGCTTCAGGTTGCGGGGCTGTCTGTAGGCAAGGACTGGCCTGTCTCCCAAGATTTGTGAGAGTGTTGGGTCATCCTTTAGGATAGGTTGTAGATCCTTAATAATGCGTTGGAGGGGTTTTAGTTGGGGGCTGAAGGTGACGGCTAGTGGCGTTCTGTTATTTTCTTTGTTAGGCCTGTCCTGTAGTAGGTAACTTCTGGGAACTCTTCTGGCTCTATCAATCTGTTTCTTTACTTCTGCAGGTGGGTATTGTAGTTGTAAGAAAGCTTGACAGAGATCTTGTAGGTGTTTGTCTCTGTCTGAGGGGTTGGAGCAAATGCGGTTGTATCGTAGAGCTTGGCTGTAGACGATGGATCGTGTGGTGTGGTCAGGGTGAAAGCTGGAGGCATGCAGGTAGGAATAGCGGGCGGAAACCTACTGACCGCTATTCCTACCTGCATGCCTCCAGCTTTCACCCTGACCACACCACACGATCCATCGTCTACAGCCAAGCTCTACGATACAACCGCATTTGCTCCAACCCCTCAGACAGAGACAAACACCTACAAGATCTCTGTCAAGCTTTCTTACAACTACAATACCCACCTGCAGAAGTAAAGAAACAGATTGATAGAGCCAGAAGAGTTCCCAGAAGTTACCTACTACAGGACAGGCCTAACAAAGAAAATAACAGAACGCCACTAGCCGTCACCTTCAGCCCCCAACTAAAACCCCTCCAACGCATTATTAAGGATCTACAACCTATCCTAAAGGATGACGCAACACTCTCACAAATCTTGGGAGACAGGCCAGTCCTTGCCTACAGACAGCCCCGCAACCTGAAGCAAATACTCACCAACAACCACATACCACACAACAGAACCACTAACCCAGGAACTTATCCTTGCAACAAAGCCCGTTGCCAACTGTGCCCACATATCTATTCAGGGGACACCATCACAGGGCCTAATAACATCAGCCACACTATCAGAGGCTCGTTCACCTGCACATCCACCAATGTGATATATGCCATCATGTGCCAGCAATGCCCCTCTGCCATGTACATTGGTCAAACTGGACAGTCTCTACGTAAAAGAATAAATGGACACAAATCAGATGTCAAGAATTGTAACATTCATAAACCAGTCGGAGAACACTTCAATCTCTCTGGTCACGCGATCACAGACATGAAGGTCGCTATCTTAAAACAAAAAAACTTCAAATCCAGACTCCAGCGAGAAACTGCTGAATTGGAATTCATTTGCAAATTGGATACTATTAATTTAGGCTTAAATAGAGACTTGGAGTGGCTAAGTCATTATGCAAGGTAGCCTGTTTCCTCTTGTTTTTTCCTACCCCCCCCCCCCCAAGATGTTCTGGTTTAACTTGGATTTTAACTTGAAGAGTGGTCAGTTTGGATGAGCTATTACCAGCAGGAGAGTGAGTTTGTGTGTGTATGGGGGTGGGGGGGATGTGAGAACCTGGATTTATGCAGGAAATAGCCCAGCTTGATTGTCATGCACATTGTGTAAAGAGTTGTCACTTTGGATGGGCTATCACCAGCAGGAGAGTGAATTTGTGTGGGGGGGTGGAGGGTGAGAAAACCTGGATTTGTGCTGGAAATCACTTTAGATAAGCTATTACCAGCAGGACAGTGGGGTGGGAATAGGTATTGTTTCATATTCTCTGTGTATATATAAAGCCTGCTGCAGTTTCCACGATATGCATCTGAGGAAGTGAGCTGTAGCTCACGAAAGCTTATGCTCTAATAAATTGGTTAGTCTCTAAGGTGCCACAAGTCCTCCTTTTCTTTTTACTGACACTTGAGATTTCCTGGGATGCTCAATCTCACATTTTCCCAAATGTATACATTAACAAGTTGAGTTCAGGGTGTCCTCCATGGAGTGTTCTCAACTCTGGAACACACTTCCTCTTTGGCTGAACAGAGCCCAAATTTGTTGACCTTCAGAACATGCTACTAGATAACTTTAGAAGAGATTATTGGAGTTGAAAATATGTAGTTGTTTGTTTGGTGCCTGCTTTTTGGGGGAGTTTTTTTTCTTTTTCATGTTTTTCTCCAATTGTTTTTGTATGTATTTTGAAATCAATAGCATTATTTTAAATAATTTGGTTTTTTTGCCAAGAATTCATATGCTTATATGGTACAAAAGATTAGTTCTGATAAGAAGACAAGATGCTCATGAGCCAGCTTCTTTTCCACAAACACAATGCAAGCATATGATGACATTACAGTGAAATAACATGATTGCTATGATCAGTGCAAATCTGTTATTTGCTAATAATATTTTATTTATATGGTAAAAATTGTGTTCTAGTGCTGTATAGATATACAAGAAAAAAATTCTTGTCATTGATCGGTTTTTAATCTAGCAGCCAATATGCAGACAAAGATAAAGAATGGGATGTAACAAAAGCAAGATGACTAGAAAATCAACGTATATGAGATAATATCTTTTGGTCCAACTTCTGTTGGTGAGAGAGACAAACTTGCAGGCTTACACAGATCTCTTTCTGAGCTCTGTGTGAGTGCAAAAGTCTGTTAAAATATATTACCTCACACATCTTGTCTCTTTAACATCCTGCGATCAATATGGCTACAACACTACAGATGACCAAATAGTCATGTTCGGCACCAGGTCTGCTAGTTGCACAGGTATTATTATTAATAATATTATTATTATTAATTTGGTGTTCAATCCAACAGCAGAAAATGGCTGTGAAATCATTATAAAAATGTAATGAAACCCCAAAATATGAAGGTCCCATGTCATGTTGATTTTTAAAAAAAAAAATACAGCAGTATAATGAAAATCCTGCAAAACGTTAGTGGTTTTGGTCTAAAGTAGAACTATTTTAGAGTAAAAAGTGGTCCATTTTTAATCAGAAATGGTTGCATTTTTTAATGAAAACCATTTTCAAAATTTCAGATTTTAAAATTCTAATTTTCATTCTTATCAGTGATTTATTTAAAAAGTCGATGTTTCTTTGCAATACCTCTGTATTGGAATATTTCACAAAAAGCAAATTTTTTGGATCATAAAATGGCCTGAATCTTTCCCTAATCTGTGGTTCCCTTCCTCCATTAGGCCAGCAGCAGTAGTGAGAAAGCAAGTCACAACGTAAACTGAAGTTTGTGAGGAACTAGCAGAGACTCTGGAGTGATTCCAGGAAGGAGGTGGGGCTGCCTGCAACATGGAGAGAGAACTTTTTTTCTGGCAGATGTTAAAAGGAATCCTGGAAGGCTAGGGAAGTGGAAGAGTCCTCATCTGAGAGGAAGTGGGAAGTAAGAGTAGGAGAGAGCTCCCACTGGATGGCCGGGAGAGATTTAGTCAACTCCCCCATTGCTGTTGTTTTCAGTATTTCTGATCTGATCTTTTGGATAGGTCCTCTGAACAGCAACATCTTTTAACTGGTGTCCAGTTCTCAGTAGTCTTAATACATGTTTCATGTAGAATGAAATGGGCTGATTAAAGGCAATGAAAAAGGGACTGACTGAAAAGCAACTGCATGAGATCCATTCTTACATTCAGCAATGGAAGGAACACAGAGTTGAAGGAAAATTAAGTGGGAATGAGATGATAGAATATAAATGAGTTGATCTCCCATCCCCAGTTCTATGGCCATCATGCTAAGTTATCATTTTTGTTGTTTCTTCATCCACTTTAGATTGTAGGCTCCTCGGGAAGGCCTGGAGCTGCTAAGGGAATGTTAAGCATCATGTGCACCTATGGCACTATATATATAAGAGTGCTAATAATGAGTATATCTGAGGAAGGGTAGAAGAAAGAGACAGCATTTGGAGGAGAGAGAGAGAGAGAAACTTGACAACCAGCTGCCAGTAAGGAAGTTTCCAGGGAAAATTCAACCAGAAGTCAACCTGATTAATGACAACCAGTTCTTGATAGGTGGGGGATGGCTTCAGAGGAAGGGCAAATGTGAAGTTTGATTCAGTTTTAGCCCAAGAGAAAAGTGATAAACGTATCATATCATATTGCATTTTTCAATGTCTTGGCACTAAAGGGTTAACATTTCATGATTTTGAAGATTAATATACTTCCATTCTAATGTTTTAACATATGCACACACCATGCTGGGTTATGCTCTTGTTGGATCTCATAATGCAGGTAGGTTGAGGGCTGGGCTAGTACTGGGGCAGGAGACTTCAGCTGTTGCAGGGACCAGTGTTGCTTGATCAGTACCTGGCAATCTTCTGTCCAAGACTGTGGCCAACCATGGAATCATGGAAGTCAGTATGGTGTGTTTAAGGTAGTATTTGTTGGACAGAATGTAAAAATAAAGTTCTGATCACTTTGTCCATGTTTTTCTTTTTAATATCTCATGACACTTTTACAAGAAAAAGAGTGTTAACCTTTGTGTCATGGCCAGCTTCCTGTTTGGGAGTTATATTCTGTCTAAACTTCCCTCTGCAATTTCAATTGCACAAGGCATTCTTCACCTCCTGCTGAAGAAATACACAAATACATAAGCGCACGGGGCTTGACCTGCATGGTGCTGAGGCTGTCCTGAGTACTCACCACTCCCAACTATGCCTGCTTAAAACCTTTCAATATCAAATCCACAGGGCCTATCCCTACCCTCATTAAAATTAATAGGGGTTGTACCATTGACTTCTTTAGAAGAGGCTGAATTTAGTCCATTATGTAAATACACTGGTATAAATTTGCAAAATGTTTTGGAATCCTTTAGAAGAAGACTTATATATATAGTACCTCCTCACTTAACGTTGTAGTTATGTTCCTGAAAAATGCTACTTTAAGCAAAATGATGTTAAGCGACTCCAATTTCCCCATAAGAATTAATGTAAACCGGTAAAAAACAGGTAATGTAAAAAGGTCAGGTTCCAGCTGGAGATGAGACAACAATGTGCCCTTGTTGCCAAGAAGGCTAACAGCATATTGGGCTACATCTGGAGTATTACATCCAGTTTTGGGGCCCCCATGACAGAAAAGATGTGGCCAAATTGGAGAGAATCCAGTGGAGTGCAACAAAAATGATTAGGGGCTGGGGCACATGACTTACAAGAAGAGGCTGAGGGAACTGGGGTTATTTAGTCTGCAGAAGAGAAGGGTAAGGGGGGATTTGATAGCAGTCTTCAACTACCTGAAGGGGGGGTTCCAAAGAGAATGGAGCTAGGCTGTTCTCAGTGGTGGTAGAGGACAGAACAAGGAGCAATGGTCTCAAGTTGCAGTGGGGGAGATCTAGGTTGGATATTAGGAGAAATTATTTCACTAGGAGGGTGGTGAAGCACTGGAATGGATTACCTGGGGAGGTGGTGGAATCTCCATCCTTAGAGATTTTTAAGGCCCGGCTTGACAAAGCCCTGGCTGGGATGATTTAGTTGGGGTTGGTCCTGCTTTGAGCAGGGGGTTGACTAGATGACCTCCTGAGTTCTCTTCCAACCCTAACCTTCTATGTTTCTATGATCTGTATATCCTGTCATGCAAATAAATTAATTCGAATGAGTATCTTTCCCACAAGAGGCTGTTCTTCCCAGTTGGAAGATACTTAAAAAATAAGAAAGAAGAAAATATTTTTATAGTGAATGTAATATTCCTGAAAGATGCTGGGTTGTCTGTCCTTGAGGCTACCCCACATTTACTTACTGAGCATCTACAACAGAACAGAAACAGTACAGGCAGTAGGAGTGCTAGTTTCTCCATGAGTCATGCCATCCTGACTCTACCCAGACCAAGCAGAACTACCCCTAGAGGCAAGGAAGTAGTTTATTCTCAATATCTTTCAGTGCTTAGTTTCTCTGCTGAGACTGCCACGAAGAATGTCATTTAGTGCAAATTATATTAGTGGAGTTTTGGTATAACCTTTGGTTTTATTGGAACTGAATGACCATCACCAAGCTAGTATTGCACATACAACACCAAACTCCCATCCGGTGGTAACAACTTCTTGATCAGAACCAACCAGGGATGTATTTGAACCTGCAACCTAAAGGGGAGCCACCCAGTTCCCAGATATTTGCAACTGTCCCTCTTATTTGCTCAGATAAAAAGTTATACAAAAATATAAGAGGCAAAGAAGGACCCTCATTCAAATAGTAAATTCTTTCAGTGATGGCCTGCGTCCTCCGTGACTGTGAGATGAGTGAAAGATATTCAAGGGGCCATGAATGAGAGCTGAGTTTAAACTGCTTTAGTTTTCACCATCTTGTGGAAGGTGCAAGGACAAGTGCATAAATATTTACGGGGGCCCTATAGGATCTTGGGCCAGAGCTTACACTCACATTGTAATATTAAAGTTTGAAGATGTATGAAAAATAGATGGATGAACAATCACTACAGGTATCATAGAATATCAGGGTTGGAAGTGACCTCAGGAGGTCATCTAGTCCAACCCCTTGCTCAAAGCAGGACCAATACCCAATTTTTACCCAAGATCCCTAAATGGCCCCCTCAAGGATTGAATTTACAACCCTGGGTTTAGCAAGCCAATGCTCAAACCACTGAGCTATCCCTCCCCCCAAAAGTCCCTAGACGTCCCAGGAGTAATTTAATCTTTTGTTACTCTCTCCTTTCCAAGACCCTAACCTGCCCACCCTGTCTTCCCATCAGTGCCTAGGGCAAGTAACTTATTGTTTACATCTAATGGGCAGTGAAGTGTCTTAACTGGGCACGCACATAACAGAAAAGGGAGGGGGAAAGAAGGGTTACAAGTCAGAGGAAGCGGAGCTTAAGAAAATGTGGGGGATCAGTTGCCAAAGAGACAGGGATAAAGGGGAAAAGAGGGAGAAGGCCAGAAAGGATATTGCCAACTTGACTTTGGCACATGGGTCACAAGACCATTCAAATTTGGCCCAGCTGCCCCTCCCAGTGCTGCAGCAGAAGGAGACCTGCATCTGCAGCCCAAGATGCCAGCCCAGAGTGCTGGAAAGAGAGAACCCCTGCGAAGACCAGGAGAGGAGCAGGTTTTGTCCTCCCTCCTGGGCAAGTCAAGCCCTGGCAAGTCCCAGGTCTCACCGCTATTTTTGAAATAAAATGTTGGCAACCCTAAGGGACAGGGGCCTTGGCGGAAAAGGGAACTCGGAGACAGTGGGAGGGGCCAGGGCGAGGAAGGGCGGAGCTGGAAGCAGCAAGTGGCGGAGGGTGCCCAGCAGAGGACTTGGCTGCTTTCTCCCTGCACGGGATCGGTGCCTCCGCAGGGAAGCAGGGCCAGGCTTGGTGCCAGCCCCCCAGCCCGGGGAGGCAGAGCGGGCGCAGCAGGTACCCAGCCGGGGAGCGGCAGCGCTGAGCAAGGAGCCAGCCTGGGGAGCCGGAGCCCGCCTCTGCCCTTCCGACGGCGGCAGCTGGCGCTGCTCGGTCTCCTGCTCCGCGCGGGGGCAGCGCCTCCGCTCGCACGGTCACCTCGGCCGCCTGTTGCCTGCACCCGGGAGAGGCGCCTCCGCCTGCCCGCAACTTAGAGCGAACGCGCGCGGGGCGCGGCGGCAGCGTCCCTCGCCGGGGACCCCGGAGGCGGTGCGGTCCCGGGGCTGGCTGCGGGGCTGGGGGCTTGTGCTGGTGCCCGTGGGGCTGGGCGGAGGCGAGGCAGGCGGCGGGGGAGCGGAGCGCCGCAGGAGGGGGCGCGGGGCGGGAGCTGACCCAGCTCTCCGGGGACCCGCGGCGGAGGGTGCCGCCCGCTCCGGGGTGCCGCGGGGCAGGGGCAGGATGTGAGGAGCCGCCAGCCCCGAGCCAGTCCCCAGCCCAGCGCCCGGCACGGCTCAGCATGAGCGGGATGAAGGCGAAGGACTCGAGGGCGCCTTCCTCGGCCAGGGACGGCTCGGTCCGGCTGCAGGGCCGCCCAGAGCTGGACCCCTTCCGCGGGGGGGCGGAGGCCGTGGACATCTCCTTGCACGGGCTGCTCTACCCCAAAAGCAGCGCGGAGGAGGAGGACGAGGAGGAGGAAGAGCAGCAGAGGCGCCCAGAGGGGGAGGAGAGGGGCCCCTCCTCGCAGCGGGAAGGCAGCGGCTCCCCGCCGGATAGGGATGCTCTGGACAGCGTCCTAGACACTTTCTTGGCTCCCGCGGCCCACGCCGGCTCGGCCAGTGCCCCCGCGGCTTGGTGCCTCTTCGGGGCCGAGCTCCCCGGCGCGCTGATGAGCCGCCGCTCCGAGCACCAGCCGGGAGAAACAGCCGCCGCCCACCAAGACAGCCCGGCTGCAAACTCGGGCTCCGTGCCGCCTCCGGCCGCGGCCGCCTCCCTTTGGCCGGGCGGGGGCACCCCGGCAGCCGCAGCCAAGCTGCCGCCCCAGCGGGAGGGCGAGGGAACCGCGGAGAGCGCGGGTGGGCCGCGCAGTGCCCCCGAGGCACTCTCCGAGGAAGATCACGGCTTTGCCTCTGGGGGCCCCGCTGAGCAGGACGCCGGCTCCGGGAGCAGCCTTGCTCTTGCCCCTGCCTTTACCGCTGCCCCCGGGAGCTCTGCGGCTGCAGCAGGGCCCGGGCAGGATTTCCTCCATGTGCCCATCCTGCCCCTGAACTCGGCCTACCTGGCAGCTAGGACTCGGCAGCTGCTGGATGTGGAGGAATACGAGAGCAGCCTCTTTGGCCGTCGTGCGTCCCCCACCTCCACCCCCCATGACTTCGCGGACTATGTCTATCCCCAGCCCGACTCAAAGGAGGAGCATTATAGCTACGGGGACTTCCAGCCAGCTCTAAAGATCAAGGAGGAAGGAATTAGTGCCACCACCCCCTACTTGGGCACCAAGACCACTCCAGCAGAAACGTGCACAGACTACAGGCTGGCCGCTCCGCAGCCGAGAGCCAGCCAGGAGTCCTCCTCTCTCGAGTGTATCCTGTACAAAACTGAGTCTTCAGTTCTGACTGGGCCCTATGGGCCGCCGCACTGTAAAGCATCGGGGAGCTCAAGCTGTATGGTTCAGCGGGACAGTCTGCCCTCCACATCAACAGCCCCTCAAGCCCTTTACCAGCCGCTCAACCTGAACGGCCATCAGCAACTTGGCTTTCAGACAGCCGTGCTCAAAGAGAGTTTGCCCCAGTTATATCCTCCCTATGCCAATTATATTAGGTAAGATTTAAGGTTACATGCATCTACAGCAAACGGCACTAAACCTTCTTCTTTTAAAACAGATTACTTTTAAAGACACACATATTTCAAAAGATTTAAGTCTGCATTTTATAAGCGAATTTGGGGGGTTGATCTTAACTTAAAAGGGATGATTTATGGTGTTATCTTTTAAACTGACCTGGCAAACAGTTATTGACAGTTTTTAAATAAGATGTTACTGAGCAAGGTATTCAGCTGATCTTTCTGCCATAACACTTTTTTGTGTTAAGGAGATTAAATCACAGAAGTTATGCAGAAAGCAGACTTATAGAAAAAATACAGACTTCATCTAAGTTTTTAAGTAAAATGAATTTCATATTAAAGGAACATTGCACCGATTAGAATAAGTTTTACAATAAAAAAGGGAAGTTCCAAAAAATGTGTAAGACATTGAAACATGACAAAAAAGAATCAAAGAGACTGAGCTTCACTTGATCAAAACTGGGACAGAGCTTTTAAAATAAATATATGTAGAAATAAGACAAATATATTTACATTTGCTACATTGTTTGTGTCATATTTGAAATTTTAGTTCTTGTCAGAAGAAACTCCACTTCATTAAATCATACTCTTGTGACAGTGAAATTTTAAATGCTTTTGTCACAAGTTTGACCTGTGGATCCTACAGAGACTATATTACTGTATAATGGACTAAGAGGTGATAACTTCTGAACAGCCATAAATGGTGAATATTTCATGATTTATATGCAGGTAACTTCTGTATACACAGCGGTATATTTTACAAGTAGATATTATGTTTATATTTACATATTTCTTTAAAATGCATGTGCATGATTTTAGGGGAAAACCACCCAATTTCAAAGCAAAAATTAACATGACAATGTGTCCAAAATTCTGATCTAGCTTATATAGTAATAAGTCGTTAAATAAAATTGTTCAATATAACTTTTATATACAGAAATACTACACATTGTTAGAATATTTACTAATACATTAAAGACACTTCTAGTTGTTTAGTAAATAGCTATTTGCTAGCTAAATACATCAGTTTCTTTAGGCAGGCAATATATCTGGAAGTAATTCTTCACTATCCCTTTTGTGTTCATTAAAACTGGTTACAAGTAAGAACTCTGCTAATGAATTAGGAGATATTAATTTGATATTTATTAATTTTCTATGTAAAGTGAAGGCCAGTTTTACCAGTTGCCTAGGAAAAGGGCTGCTGAAGTTAAATTAGTTTCAGTTCAAAGCAGTTTATTATTATTTTAGATTCAGCAACTAGAGAAACTTGCACAGGAGTAATTTTATTCACATGAGCAGTCCCACAGAAGGATCAGGCGTCTATTTTGAAGACCCTAGCAAAGAGCCTAGCTTTTCCGTCTACTATCTAAAATGTGTTAAAATACAACTTGCCCTCTACACCAGGGTTTTTTAATTACTTAAAACATTTTAGCTAATGCATTTTACAGATATGCCTTTTATCCAAGACCCAAAGCAAAAACAGCAAAAAGTGCTGGAGTGGCTTTAGTCACTTTTCTTCTATCCTTATCAAATTTGCTTTCAGTTTTAAAAGACAACTGTTAGGATTGTAATTTCCTTTAAAACTGTATAACCCAGACTGACAGTGAATCTTCTTTACAAGTCTGTTTCATTCCTGTTAATTTTCTTTCCTTTTAAAGGCCAGACACTGAAGTTGGTCAGAGTCCTCAGTACAGTTTTGAATCATTACCTCAGAAGATTTGTCTGATCTGTGGTGATGAGGCTTCTGGTTGCCACTATGGAGTACTTACCTGTGGAAGTTGTAAAGTCTTCTTTAAGAGAGCAATGGAAGGTACGTCAGATGCTTTTGTTTCTAATTGTCTGTAATAAAACTTCCTGGGGTACAGTAAGCACTTTATTTTTATCTAGTTTTAGAACCGGTCTTTGTAAATATTATTGCAGTCATGTTTTGTCCCTGAGAAAAAGATTCAGATACTTGCAGTAGGTGGTAAATTCCTTCTTAGTTATTTAATATTAATACTATTTGCTTTACTTATATTTATTATCCGGCTGGTTTTATTTTGGGTTGTGGATTTGGCAGAAGCTTATAAAACCTTGCAATTCTTTATCTGTTACAAACTTCATGAAATGTTAGCAAATACCAGTTTCACTTTAAAAATATTTAAATGTTGCTGCTTGGCAACAAACAGCCTCGGCATGAAACTATGTTCTTTATGCAAATAAAAACTCCCATTGGCTTCATTCTCTCATTAAAGTCAGTGGTAGTTTTTCTTGCTTATGGAATGCAGAATTGGGCCTTCGAGTTTTAAATAATAATAATTTTAAAATAGTTGTTTTGCTTTCTACTCAGGACATGAATAAGAAAATCAAGTCTAAGATGTTAATAAAACAGTAGTTTTATATTACCTTTGAAAATAGGTTGGTACTTAGTTGAGAATGTGTGTTTGGTTTCTCTTTTTAAATCAAATGATATATGTGATCCTGCATTCCTTATGTACCCAAAATGCGCACGCACACCTGCTGAAATAATTAATGTGTACAAAATGTAAGATTAGACCCCATATTTTTTCTGACACTACCAAATGCTACATAAAAGAGTATATACTCTTCAACAGTTTTACCTTTTATCTTTTATGTGTTTATCCTCTCATTATCCTCTCATGTCAAACTAAATACTAGAGTACTGCATATACACAAACCCCTTGCTTATAGTATATTTCTCTAATTTGTATTTGATTTGTTTTCTTAAAATCAAAGTTGTATAATATGTTTCTCTGACATTTCATATAGTTTATTAACCTTTATATAATTTAATCTTCAAAGGAAAGAACATCTGAATGTGGGGAAGAAAAGAATTAACATAGTTTGCTAGATATAACGCTAATTTTTGGTCTGTAATTTGTTGATTAGTCTATGTGTGTATTATTCTATAAGTGTCATATCTTTAAAAAGTCAGTCATATCATAAAGATAGTTGGAGCTTACTAGGTTAGGCTCCAATTCAGGAAAGCACTTAAAGTCATGTCTGAATTTAGGCACGTTCTTCACTGACTTGATTAACTCATTTTCTTGATTAGGTTACATAAACAAAATGAGTTTACTTCAGTTTTAGCAATACCCTAAATACGTCAAATACGTATAACAACAGCTCAAGCAAGTGAAATTTTTAACAAGGAATCTAATTTAGAAATGCCACATTTTAAAAAGAAATTTTTTTTAACTTCATCCCTATACAGTAATGTTGTTGTCTTTGACTAATATTTTTTCTTTGGTTGATTGGTTTCTTTATGAACCGTTAAAATCAGCTGGGTACAAAGCCGGTTTCCAGTTGTATTTGCCCTAGTAGGCAACTCTACTCAGAAATGTATTTTATTACCATTTTAATATAAAAGCACTGCTGATAAATGTTAAGAACACTTTATGAATAAAATATTAATGAGCCTATGGTGGCAAAGTCTTCACAGTCATAGATTTTTAAAGCCAGAAGGGACCACTGTGATTAGTCAGCTCTGCTGAATAACACAGGCTATATAGGACTTCCTGCTTCAGTCCAAGAGCTGTGCTTCAACTAGAGCATATTTTTTAGAAAAAACAACCAATCTTGATTTAAAAATGTCCAGTAATGGTGAATCTACCACTTCCCTTGGTAAATTGTTCCAATGGTTAATGACTCTCACTGTAATAAAACAAAAAAAAGGCACCTTATTTCTAATCTGAATTTGTCTAGCTCCAGCTTCCAGCCACTAGATCTTAATAGCTTTGTCTGCTAGATTGAAGAGACCTCTGTTATCAGATTTGTGTTCCCCATTTTGGTACCTATAGATTGTGATCAAGTCACAATCTTTTCTCTTGGATAAACTAAATAGATTAAATTCCTAGAGTCCTTCACTGTAAGGCATCTTTTCCAGTCTTTAATCATACTTGTGACTCTTACGAAACCCTCTCCAATTTATCAACATTCTTCTTAAAGTGTAGACACTAGAGCAGGACACAGTCTTCCAGTATTGATTGTACTAGTGTCAAATACAGAGGTAATATAACTTCTGTACACCTACTTGATATTCTCCGGTTTATACATCCCGGAATGGCATTATCCCTTTTGTTCACAGTGTTGCACATGGAGTTCATGTTCAGCTAATTAGCCACCGTGATTTACAGGTCTTTTTCAGAATACTTGCTTTCCATGATCGTGATCCCCCCGATCCTAGAAATATAGCCAACATTCTTTGTTCAGAAATGTATGACTTTACATTTGGCTGTATTTAACATACATAGTTTGCTTGTGCCTAGTTTACCAAATTGTTCTGAATCAGTGATGTATCCTCTTCGTTATTTACACTCCCCCATTCTTTGTGTCATTTTCAAACTTTAACAGTAATTGTTTATGTTTATAATAGGGTTTATAATAACCTGGGTCATATTATTTACCCTTTTAAAATATTGGCTTGATCTTAGCTTTCTTCCAGTCCTCTGGAACTTCTCCACTGTTCCAATACTTACTGTAAATCAATATTAATGATCCAGCAAGCACCTTGGCCGGCTCTTTTAATATTCTTGGAGGAAAGTTTTAAATCTGCTGATTTTAAAATGTCTAGCTTTAGTAGGTGCAATTTAACATCTTTCTTAATCACTGTTGACATGGAAAGTATTTCACCATCATATGATATGAATATTTCATTTGGCTTTATTCCAGCTACAGAACACTTCTTCTGTTTCTACGTTATCATTGACAATGGAACAGTATCATTGACAATGGAACAGTATCTTTGTTAGCATTCTTGTTGTTCCTAATATACTTTAAAACTCCTTATTATTGTCCTTAACCTTGAGAGCCATAGAGTTCTACTTTTGTCCTTTTGCTTTCCTTATCAATTTTCTACAATTCCTATCTCCTGGTTTGTATTCATTACTATGAACTTCTGCTTTTTACCATTTGTTATACATATTTTTTTCAACTTTTTATAGCTACTTTAATTTCTCCTCTAAGCCAAATTGTTGTTGTTGTTTAACTAGTGTACTCCTTTCTTGATTGTGAACTTTTGAACATTTAGTAAAATATTTGTAAACAGTTATCAGTTTATCTTTCATATCCCGTTTTGGACTTTATTGTGCTAACACATAACAAATGTAGTCATGTCATGATCACTTGTACCTAAACAACCATTAATTTTAGTTTTGTGATCAGTTCCTCTCTGTTTTTCAGCATCATGTTTAATAGGTGTTCACTCACATAGAATGTAAACATAAGGTGATCGATATCACTGTTTTCCTACGCACAAAGGCTTTCCAGTTTAAGAGTATTCAATAAATGTGAAAAGAATGAATGTGAAAAATAGGTGTTTGTACACACTCTTATGTGGACAACACAATGTATGCTTTATGTAGCATCTTCGTACTTGCTGGTACAAAATGTTTTTATCATAACATGAGAGATTATTGTTTTAATTATGAGATTTCAGGTGTGGAAGAGTGACTCAGAAAGTTGGACATGACAAGTGAAATAGCAGTCTCTTGACTACTGAAAGTTAATGGGGAGGAAAACAGAAAGGAGTCAAAAGGCTGGATGTGTACAGCGAACAGGATGGACAAGTAGCTAGTTACATAGTCTGACACAGAGGTTGCAAGTTTATGGTGATTTTTTAGTACCAGGAGTTCAGTCCTGAATTTGATTGAGAGCTGGATAGACAGTCATTAGAGTTGCTGAACAAGGGAGTAATATGTTCCCATGTACGGGCAAAAGGATAGCCCCCTGCTTTCTATATAGCTTAGACATAATGATCTAGCTCACTAACTTCAGCTATCGCAAACCAGTGTAGTCAAATAATTTGTCAGCAAGAACAAACACTCTAAACATTATACTGAAAATACAATACAAAATAATAGTTTGCAAGTTCACAAATGGTAAGTATGTAAATTGAAAACCAGATATGTTTTTGATGTAAAAATATGCTACTATCCCCATCATTTCCTCATCGGGGATGTAGCATTACCTTTATGAATTTTTAGGTACTGTAGTACTATTCTAGACACAGTTATTTTGTTTTTAAAATAACAATTAATGAAAATAAAAGACTGAACTTCGTGAATGCAAGTTCACAGTTACAACTCTGCTCTTCATGCATTTTTCATAAAAATATTAATATGATAAATTAATGCATTATTAGGAATAGGTGGCTGTTATTATTTCATAGCTTTACTTTATTGATATAACCCGATTCCTACACAATGACTGATATTGCTGTTTTCCTCCACATAATGTGTGTATATAGCAACTGTGTAATGGAATATGGGCAGAGGAAGCCACTTAGCAAATATGGGTTTGACTGTCTTCTGGTTTTTTGGTTTTGTTTTTTTTAAGTAATTTCTGTTCTAAAAGTTTCCAAGTTGAACTGTGTTGATAGCTTCATCTTTAATTATCTGTGATGGTCTTTTCCACACACAAATCATTTCCTGCATACAGAATTTTCTTCTGAATCCAATTAATAAATTGAAATTCCTTTTTTAAAACAACTGTTCACATATGGAAACGAGGGATTTATCTGTTATCTAAAAAATTCTATCTATTCAGTTTTTCATTAGGCGAAATATATGTCTTACCATGCATAAACATCAGTATGAACTATATTCTAGTAAATTTGAATAGATTAGAATTATTTATGCTAGTTAGATTTGTTGTAACTATATATTTTAGTGTGGCCAGCATATAGATGCATAAATTTTAAAGAAGAACTAAAACTGTGTGAAGAGCCTTAGTGAAAAGACTATATAATATAAATGTAGAATGAAACTGCTTTAGGAAGCATATTGGCAATGAATTGTTCAAATAAATGTGATTGCTCTTGTGCAGAGTTTAAATCATTTTGGTTCTCAGCTTTTCATTTGTCAGTTAACAAGTCTGAATGTTGGGCTGCTTTGTAGAATATGTATGTTTTGCTCTTATCGGAGTTCTGAAGAGGAGTAGCTTAACTGTCATTTTCAAGGTCAGCGAATTAGAAAAGCATTCCTTTCACAAACATAAACTTCTTTGCCAGCCTGTGAAATAGTAAATTTTGTCCAGTTTTCAGCACTGCTGTTAGGCAAAGCATCTTTCAAGAAACATAGCAACAAAACATTTTTCACATCATTTGTACATTACGGTGTCTGGATGCAGGCAGTAAGGAGTCATATTCCAGGGTGGAGAGATTATATTGTAGAACACTGTTTTTGGCGTAGCATGCACAGGTTTGAAACCTTCTGAAAATAAAAACTTCGGTTGGGGAAAATTGTATTTAGGTGCAGCAGATGGGACAAAGGCTAGTGTTGATAGGGAGTGGAGGGAGGAGAAAAATGTAAGGATAGCCAAGAGTTAGAAGTCTGTATCTTCATAAAAAAAAAACTCTTCACGAGTTAGGGATGATTTACTTTATTCAGTTATTTGCCTAGAAAGGACTGTTTCCTAAGTTGTGGTTTTTTTACTTCTTATTGTACAAACTTGGACAATTTCAAGAGCTTTGAAGAAGTGCTCTAAAACATAAAAGCCAATATCCTCCTGGTAGCAAGAGAATCACAACAACTACAATTACTTACTGTCATTTAAGGAATTTTAAATGTAAAAATGGATGCAGCAGGTCACAGTGGCTGAAACTTTCTTCTGTTGGTGAGCTGACAACCAACATATATTTATCATTCATAATGAATGCTTGGAAAGGAACTTTTGAATGGTATCAAATAACTATATTCAGGATATTTTCTAAGAAACTTACAACTGAATAGGAATTTAAAAGGTGCTGTCAAATGGGCTGTGTCTTTGGTTTGCAGCTGCATGAAGTTCTAGTCTGGAACAGTAGAAACAATAAAGAGCATGTGGGCTAACTCTTTCTTCTAAAAATTTTCAGCAACTTAATTGCCAAATTGAGATATTAACAATATCTTATAAAAAAACTGTCTGCAGGCAGGTCTACATTAACTACAATGATTGTGCAATGGGAAGGGTAAATTTAGTTGTCAGATGTTTTGGAGAGGAATTAAATGTTTAGATTTGTTGAATCCCGAACTTCTACCATTTGCTGCTCATATGTTGCCTCTTGGCAGCTCGCATTCATGCCTTTGATTTTTCAAGTGACCCCTTGCAAATGCTCTAGGTATGCAAAGAGTATATAAGTTTAGTTAGACCCCAAATAATATTGCAAGTTCTATCTTTTCTCAATGAAGTTCTTCGTTTTGAAAATTTTTTTACATCAGCTGATGTCACATGTTTTCCTTTGGCGGCTGCTGATACTTACTTCATCACGCTAAGGAAAAATAGCTGCCTGCATCTGAAGGGTTTGAGACTAGTAAAACAGGTCGTATTGCAGCACGTATATGGGGAAACTGATTATTGGTTTGTTAAGACACTCTGTTTCAAAATAAGTCTAGTAGTTGCACATCTGCTTTTTTACAGTTTTTAAATACATTTTGAGTTTAGGGTGGGAGTGGGTTGCTGTGCAGGTAATTGCATATGGGGACAAGCTCAAACAGATGTGGTAAACAGTTCAGTCACCTGTCAGTTTCCACTCCCCTTCTCCTCTTGCCTGAGTTTAGCAAACTCTGCCTTTAGGATTGCTGATGCCCTGGTCATTCTCTGCAAGTGGGGAGCTGTGGGCTGAGGTGGTGGCTTCAGGCTCTGCTGGGATTGATCTGTGCCAGACCTCCTCCAACTACTCCATTCAGAAACTAGCTATTGCACTGCCCATCCACTCTGGTAAAGTTTCTCAGACTGTATGGCCAGCTTCATAATGAAGGAGGGATTCACCACAAGGAAAAAAAAACAAAACATGCTATGCATAAGGAATATTACCAGACTAAACACATTTGTTCCTCCCTCCCCATATGAATATAAATAGGCATCTAAAACAATAAGAAAATGAATAAGATGAAGGCCTCTTCTGGGAGTGGAGCATTATGGATGCAGCATTTGGGAAGGAGCTGGGGTGTTAGGGCTGCAGAAAAAACTCTGGCCCTGTGGTTGGAGTGGCAACATGGAAAGGATCTGCTGCTGCTCTGTGGTCAGGGTGAAAATTCCCCCTGACTCTGCAGAGATTCCCAGTGATCAATTCAGTTACATAGGGTCAGTCTTAGGAACAGGATTTGGTCTTGCATGTATGGCAAGCACTGAGAGTGCTGAAATCTCTGTGAACTAAATACACTGTGAGTACCTAAAGTTAAAAGGCAAAGGTGCTTTTCGTTCAAGTGTGCAGCGGATGCTGAAGTTAGTATTGTAATTAATATTATATTTTGCAAGTGACCAAAATATTCTAGGTGCCTTACAAAAATTCAAATAAATTTTAAGATCTGACAAGTTTAAAATCTTTAATTTTAAGCTCCAACAAGTTTAAAATCTAACCTTGAAATAGTACTCCAACTGACGGTAAAGAAAATGTCAGGGAGAGGGAGGGGAAGGATGCCAGTAACAAAGATAAAATCAACACTAAGACACAGATATACATCTTGGCAGTGTTGCTAGTTTTGTTATTTACCTTTCAACCTCCTCAGTTCCTGCAAGCAAGATGGCAGAAATAGAATTTGTAGGAGGAATTTGAATGAGGCGTTACAGTTGAATGAACAAGGACTCAGTTACACCACATTCAGTGTGAAAGACTAATAGCCAAAGTGACCGACAAAGTTGAAAGGTGAGCTAGCATTGCATAGTTTGAGCATCAACTTGGTTCTGATAACTTTGGCAATTACAGATTGTTGCTAGTGTTAGGATTGGAAATGGAAGTGATACTGTTGTGACTGGTCATTATTGCTGATTTATTGTGTGGTGAGTTGCACAAATGCGAGCTGTTCTACTTTTTCCTGAGTCCACCTTTATGCAGTCTGTGTAGTGGCAATGCCACCTATTATACTGAACATCCTGTCAGATGGAACAGAAGTCATCTCAGGTAGTGCAAAGCCGTTTGGTTTACAGAATTCCAACAGGTGACTCTGGTCAGACAATGACTAGGCACAGCTAAAGATTACTTGGCTTTTGCAAGACCAACTGTAACTGTTTCGGTGAGATGGCATCTGTCAAACAAGGCTCTGTATTTTTCCTACAACACTGGTGATGTGCTCATGATGGATATTCAGATAGTGCTTCGAAAGCTACTGAATTGCATCTCTTGCTGTCATATCAACAGGCTGCAGAGGCAACAATATATATCTCCAGCCTAATGTTGGCTCCCTGACTGTGTGTCCATGTTCACAGCTGTTATGCTTTTGCAAACAACTGTTGCTTAATGCCAGTTAAGCTCTCAGCAGATACAAATTAGTCTTTATATTAAGTATTGTAGCCAGAATACAGAGAGAATTGTATGGAAACAAGTGGCAAGCAGTTGTTTGAGATCCAGTAGTTCTCTTACTTTGATCAGATAGTCGTGGATAGCCACCACTCCACCTTCATATCCGTACTAAAACACACATTTTTTTCTGACTGTAATCGGCCTACTATTATAGTGTTACTAGCACACCCACAATTTACCTGATGCCTACGAGGCAGAGTGAGTAAACCTGTGCTCCCATGCTCCTCACGGCCACACAACCCCATGTTCTCTCCCTGCAATCTGGAGGAATTAAATAGTTGTGTACTGTAGCTGACCCTGATCCTGCCTTGCAATTCACTGGTGTAGACAGACCCCAGCCAGTTGTGCAGAGGCCCATTGTCAGTTAGGTCATCTGGAGTAGGAGCTGTTCTTTGCTATTTATTACTCTCTTCTTCTTCTGGTGTACAATTTTTTCAGTCTTTGTTACTTTCTGACTGGGGTAGTCTGTCCCATATTGGCCCACTAAAACTGTAGGATGGAATTGTGGATCATAGACTCATATAAAATAAATGAGAGGTGGAAGGTCAGGAAAAGAATTATGAATCCAGTGTGTGTATGAAAGGGCTTTATCTTAGTAATGTGTTGTGATTTAAATATTTGAGAGTTTTTCCTGGGGGCGGTTAGTGTTCATAGAAGTGTATCGTGTACACAAAGTAATTCAGATAAACTGAACACAAAAGGCTGTTCATTCCCTTGTTTTATACACATCCTTTCACTGTCATCAAAATTCTGTGACTGTGGAGCACTTATGATGACTACATAAGTGCCATCTGCAAAATATGCTGCCATAAAAAGGGCAAGAGAAATTAAATTTAAAAAGTTAAAATAATGTTTTTGTCAAACGATTAAACTGAAAACTAAAAGTTCTATTATGTTTTTAATTCACTCTGCTGTACACAAAGGTTTATAGTTTTCAGAATGCTAAAATTCTTGAGACCAGGATCAAGTAAGAGTCTTAGTTCCTTTTTTATGATAGTTTCTGCTTATCCAAGAATCTTAATAATGCTTTAATTTGCTTTTCCGCTTTATTTAATTCAATTTAACCATCAAAGTTAATGCTATGTTAACTCACATTAGCAGAGTTCTTATTTCAGTTTATTCTCTCCTTCCTTTCATAGAATCATAGAATATCAGGGTTGGAAGGGACCTCAGGAGGTCATCTAGTCCAACCCCCTGCTTCAAGCAGGACCAATCCCCAACTAAATCATCCCAGTCAGGGCTTTGTCAATGGCTTTGACCTTAAAAACTTCTAAGGAAGGAGATTCCACCACCACTCTAGGTAACTCATTCCAGTGTTTCACCACCGTCATAGTGAAAAAGTTTTTCCTAATATCCAACCTAAACCTCCCCCACTGCAACTTAAGACCATTACTCCTCGTTCTGTCATCTGCTACCACTGAGAACAGTCTAGATCCATCCTCTTTGGAACCCCCTTTCAGGTAGTTGAAAGCAGCTATCAAATCCCCCCTCATTCTTCTCTTCCGCAGACTAAACATTCCCAGTTCCCCTCTCCTCATAAGTCATGTGTTCCAGTCCCCTAATCATTTTTGTTGCCCTCCGCTGGACATTTTCCAATTTTTCCACATCCTTCTTGTAGTGTGGGGCCCAAAGCTGGACACAGTACTCCAGATGAGGCCTCACCAATGTCAAATAGAGGGGAATGATCACGGCCCTCGATCTGCTGGCAATGCCCCTACTTATACAGGCCAAAATGCCATTGGCCTTCTTGGCAACAAGGGCACACTGTTGACTCATATCCAGCTTCTCGTCCACTGTAACCCCTAGGTCTTTTTCTGCAGAACTGCTGCCGAGCCATTCTGTCCCTAGTCTGTAGCGGTGCATGGCGTTCTTCCTTCCTAAGTGCAGGACTCTGCACTTGTCCTTGTTGAACCTCAGCAGATTTCTTTTGGCCCAATCCTCTAATTTGTCTAGGTTCCTCTGTATCCTATCCCTACCCTCCAGCGTATCTACCTCTCCTCCCAGTTTAGTGTCATCTGCAAACTTGCTGAGGGTGCAATCCACGTTAATGAAGATATTGAACAAAACCGGCCCAAGGTCCGACCCTTGGGGCACTCCACTTGATACCAGCTGCTAACTAGACATGGAGCCATTGATCACTACCCGTTGAGCCTGACAATCTAGCCAGCTTTCTATCCACCTTATCTTCCATTTATCCAGCCCATACTTCTTTAACTTACTGGCAAGAATACTGGGGGAGACCATGTGAAAAGCTTTGCTAAAGTTAAGGAAAAACACGTCCACTGCTTTCCCCTCATCCACAGAGCCAGTTATCTCGTCATAGAAGGCAATTAGATTAGTCAGGCATGACTTGCCCTTGGTGAATCCATGCTCACTGTTCCTGATCACTTTTCTCTCCTCTAGGTGCTTCAGAATTGATTCCTTGAGGACCTGCTCCTTGATTTTTCCAGGGACTGAGGTGAGGCTGACTGGCCTATAGTTCCCCAGATCCTCCTTCTTCCCTTTTTTTAAAGAAGGGCACTACATTAGCCTTTTTCCAGTCATCTGGGACCTCCCCCGATCACCATGAGTTTTCAAAGATAATGGCCAATGGCTCTGCAATCACATCCGCCAGCTCCTTCAGCACTCTCGGATGCAGCGCATCCGGCCCCATGGACTTGTGCTCGTCAAGCTTTTCTAAATAGTCCCGAACCACTTCTTTCTTCACAGAGGGCTGGTCACCTCCTCCCCATGCTGTGCTGCCCAGTGCAGCAGTCTGGGAGCTGACCTTGTTCATGAAGACAGAGGCAAAAAAAACATTGAGTACATTAGCTTTTTTCACATCCTCTGTCACTAGGTTGCCTCCCTCATTCAGTAAGGGGCCCACCCTTTCCTTGACTTCCTTCTTGTTGCTAGCATACCTGAAGAAACCCTTCTTGTTACTCTTAACATCTCTTGCTAGCTACAACTCCAGGTGTGATTTGGCCTTCCTGATTTCACTCCTGCATGCCCGAGCAATATTTTTTTCTCTTCCCTGGTCATTTGTCCAATCTTCCACTTCTTGTAAGCTTCTCTATATAATGAAGATATTATGCTTTAATTCTTGTGCAAAATTTCATGTTAGGCACTATTATTTTTTTAATTAACTAACTAAACAATATTCTTATTCTGAAGTTTTGTCACCTCTACCCTGTTTAGTTGATACTATTACAAATGAGACAAACTCTGGAATACTTAATCATTTAACCCAAAGAACAGCTCCTGTTTAGTGCATTTGGAGACTTAGAGATATTTAATAGATTGTTGTACACTTAACTACTTTATTTTGGCTAGTGAAAATGAAGGCACTTGCAGCAGCATTTGAGAAAGAGTATGGAGCAACAGAGGAGAGTGTAAAGCTAGATAGTTGAAAAGGGAAGTAGAGAGAGAGACAAAGTCTATGAAACAAGTTGAAGCAAGTCCAGGGTGAGTTTAAAAAACAAAGATTGAAATTTTAATTGTATCCTGAAATGAATGAAAAGCAATAAAATTGTGTGGGGTGTGTAAAAGTGATAAGGAGGGGAATAATATTCTGTTTATGCCGTTGTCTGGAGAGCTGGGATTTGGGGATGTATAGAGAAAGGAGTTGTGATAGTCAAGACAGCAAGTGGAGATGAAAGTTTCAAGGCATTGGAGATCTGAGAAGGGAAGGAGAGTGCAAAGTCAAGGATGATGCCAAAGTTGTGGACGTTAGCGGCAAACTGGCTGTTGGAGCCAGGGAGGGAAAGAGAGAAGTGGTTGCTTGAGAATTTTTCTCTCACTCTAGAGAAAACATTCTATTCTTTTTTTTTTTTGGACATTTAGATTAAAAGTTGAGACAGAAATGAAAAGTTTATTGTAGAATTAACCCATGAAGGCTTCACAGGAAGTGGCAGTCAGGGATCAAAGAATACAAAGAACACAGTCTCTTTGTGGCCTCACTGAAAAATTGCAGGATTGTTCCTTACAGTACATTTTCTTCTATTTTATTCAGTCTAGGTTTTGATATCTAAAAATACTGGGCTTCCATCATTTCCCTTAGTAAATGTTTCTACTGCCAAATACATCTCCATGTTGGAATTTCCTGATATTCAGTTTGCATCTTCCTACTGTAATACAAATAATTAATAATTACAGAGGATAAACACAGTCAAACCAAATAAATAAAAACATAGGGAAGTCCAATATTTGACATGCTGCAAATAAAATCTACTCAAGTAAATATTTTAGTATGCTCACTAATAGTTTCTACAAGCTTTCCAGGTGGTTCATCCCCTAATTTTGAATTAACCAACCCTCCAGGATTGCCCTGGAGTCTCCAGGAATTAAAAATTAATCTTTCATTAAAGATTATGTCACGTGATTAAACCTCCAGGATTATGTTCATCCAAAATTGGCAACCCTAACCAAATACCTTGCATATTTTTCCTTTCCTACTCACACGTTCTGTCCTTCAGTGAGATGCTGGAATTTAAATATAAAGGTCAAACAACTAATTACATTTCTCAGTGTCTAGTTTCACTTAACTGTAGAAACACAAATATTAGTGTGAGATAATGATTAGGCATTTGTATTTCAGATTAATCTGTGTCAGTGAAATCGATTTATGTTCTTCAGATAGACATAAAGTTATACAAAATAGAACATAACCATGTTACTTAACATTTCAAAAGGTAATATTCAGGTGTGTCTGGTAGTAGTCATCTGTGTCAATTATATAAGTCACTTATTTTAGACTCAGTTATATCAAATGCTCATTGATTTTTTTGGTACATTAATTATAGTAATTTATTGAAATTACCTGTAAAAATCCTGACTCAGGAGATTATAGAACATATTAAACATGTTAAAGCAGAGTCTGAAATTTTTCCAGAGTGGACGCAATAGAATCTGAAATTAATGGGTCAGACTTAAGGGAACTGGATATTAGTGGAGTGCAGAAATCAGATGGTGGCTAGTAGGAGGCTTCTCTGAAGTTCGCTGTGTTGATGCATCCATATAGAGTTGATATTAAGTTAGGAAGGACGAGTGCTATTCAGTCTTAGAAGGCGACTGCTGCTTGTTCTACGGTCTTGAAGATAAGGAAAGAAAAGTTTTAAGTCTGATATTAGGAAAATGATATGAATAGTAAGAGCCAAATTGGTGGGCAGCTCTAAATGATATGATAAAAATAACAGTCAGTCTACATTAGCACTAGAACTAGAGGAAATTTCCCTAAAATAATCAGTGTAGACAAGAGCAAAGTGACTGTCCAATGAGTAAAATAGTACTGTGTGTAATTTGAATAATCTTAGTCTAGCACCTTGCTTTTGTTCAGTTAATCCTTCTTCAGTTATTCCTTGTCTTCTCACTGGCAAATGTAGGTCATTTATTTATTTTTTTATTTTCATTTATTATACAAGAAAGAAATGCCTATCCTGTGGTCTGGATACTTTTACCATACATGAATACAACATTTTCTGAAATCAGAAACCTCACTGCATTAGCCTCTTATAAGTGAAGCATAGTCCCAAAGCCCACTGATATTAACACTGAAATCCCAGTGGATCTTTTTTGCCATAGGCGGTCTTTGTTTCTCTATTTTACTATTGAAATTTTGGAGGCATAAGGGAAATATCTAATCAATTATATTGATAAAGCTGATAATAAAGGATTTACCGTTCACAACTAATACCCAATAGTAGTTAATGGATTTTAAATTCTAAATCTACTTAAGCTTGTGAAAATGAAAGACATTCCATATCATAGCTCAGTCAAATGGTTAACCCTTATTGATACCATTGCAATGCAAACCCAACTTCAGTGTCTCCTAGTGGCCTCACATACAGATGGAATAGGAAGGATGGCCAAATAGAACCCTATGGAAGTAACTTCAAGTGAGAAACCGCAGGGCAGATAAGCGGTCTTCAGTAAAATATGTGAAGTATGTGTTTCTGTAGCAGTTTTCTTGGTACATTTCCATTTTAAAAATTAGTTCAACAGTACCATCTTGAAGTTTTAGCATGGTACGTGCAGTAGACCTGCTTCTCCACTCCATTATATCAGTTTTATGCCTGTGCAACTTGATTTACACTGTCATACAATAGCATTGGAACAACTTTTATACTGTGGGTGCTGAAAGCTACTGAACAAAACTGTAAACCCTGTATATAATGGAAACCACTTGAAGCCAGGCGGTGCTGCTGGACGCCCCTCAGAACCCCTAGTTTCAGCACCCCTGCTGTCATAAAATTATTATAAAATGAGAAGAGAATCAGGTCTATTGTATGTAACATGGAGGAGGATTTAGTTACAGTGAACTAAAGCAACTTTACTCCTGAATGAAACCATCCACCCAAGGGTGTATGTGGAGGTTAATGCACTTTAATTTATGTGAATTAACTTCACATCTTTAGTTGATTTGCCTTAACTTTCTTGAGCGTCACCATGTAGCTAAATTCTACTAACTGAGGCTTCTACCTTTTGAATACATAGTTTCTAATTGGAAATTTGGGAGTTAACGATAAGGGATTTTTCCCTATGCTTTTAATAACTAAAAATCACAGAACTGATGTGGTTCAAATGTCCAAAAATAATTACTTTTTGGTTGAGACTCAGCATGGATAATTAGACTGGAAGAGGAATTTTAAAAAGTATAGGCCTGTGATATTACCATCTTCTACTGGCTCTGGTCAGATTACGCAGGGTAAGATAGGTCAGGCCAGAAATTGGATAAGAAACCTCCAAGGAACATTTACTGAAGATGCAGCAAAAAAAAATGTGTTGGTAATTTGGTACATTGCACTCTTCTCTTTTGGTCACAACTGTATCAGTGCTCCAGCTCGCACTACAGTCTTATTTATGAGACATGAAACTGAGGTTTTACTATTTATGGATATAACTTTTTTTTTAAAGTTGTATATGCTGGTATCATGGATACATTTTAAACTTTATTCTGAGTATGTGTACCTAAAATCTACTTACAGCACTCTTGAACATATAAGAAGATAATCTTACAATTATATAGAATTCTGCTCCATAAAGTTTCACAAGATAGCATCAGCTTCAGCATTTTCTTGTTTATCTAAAAGATACAATTTGATGATTTAAGGAATATGGGCCATGTTGGACATTGTCATAAATATAAAGGGAAGGGTAACCACCTTTCTGTATACAGTGCTATAAAATCCCTCCTGGCCAGAGGAAAAATCCTTTCACCTGTAAAGGGTTAAGAAGCTAAGGTAACCCCGCTGGCACCTACCCAAACTGGCTATTGAGGGGACAAGATTCTTTCAAATCTGGAGGGGGGGGAGGTTTTTTTCTGTCTGTGTGATACCTTTGCTGGGAACAGATCAAGGATGCAAGCCTCCAACTCCTTTAAAGTTAGTAAGTAATCTAACTAGAAAATGCATTAGGTTTTCTTTGTTTTGGCTTGTAAATTCACTGTGCTGGAGGGAATATGTATTCCTGTTTTTGTGCCTTTTTGTAACTTAAGGTTTTGCCTAGAGGGATTCTCTATGTTTTAAATCTGACTGCCTGTAAGATTATCTTCCATTCTGATCTTACAGAGTTGTTCTCTTATCTTTTTTTTTGTTCTTCTAATAAAGTTCTGATTTTGAAGAATCTGACTGGGTTTTTTTGGGTCTTAAAAATCCAAGGAGTTTGTGCTCATCTTGTTTATTCTCAAGCCTCCCCAGGAAAGGGGGTGTAAGGGCTTGGGGGGATATTTTGGGGAAATAGGAACTCCAAGTGGTCCTTCCCTGTTCTTTGTCTAAAACACTTGGTGATGGCAGCATTTTACCTAATCCAAGGGGAAAGACTTTGTGCCTTGTGGAAGTTTTAACCTAAGCTGGTAGAAATAAACTTAGGGGGTCTTTCATGCGGGTCCCCACATCTGTACCCTAGAGTTCGGAGTGGGGAAGGAACCTTGACAGAGACTTATCTTGATTTTCTTGTCTTGGTTTGTTCATATTCAGAAGTAGTTGTTTGTGGTGTTCAAGGGACAGAGGATAAATTGTCATTGGTCAATATCAAGGCATTTGAATAGCTAACGAGAAACATGGCCACAGTCAAAAGTGAGTCTGGAACTATTTTCTTGGTTGAAAGGATGGTGGATGCTTATGTAGGTCTTGGTAGGGACATAAAAAAATAAAAGGCTCCTCAGTGCTCCATAAGGGATACTTCCAGAGGGAAAACTTTTATGTGTGTTCCTACTGATGGCTTACTTATACTTGAGTTTCCTGAAAGTATCAATATTTGAGACAGCAGGCAAACTCTGACATATCACTGCATATAGTATAGGCCCATAAAATCATTCCAACCAATAAAATCATTTCAAAACTAGATACATACTGAGTATGCCCTATTTCTTCTCTTAAAGCCTCTGTAGCATAGAGAAATACTGAGAGGGCTTTCAGAGCTAACTAAGGCAAAGTAGGGGAGAGATCAACTAAATATTGCACAGACTATGAAGGAGAGGGATATGGTTAAAAATAAGCATTCTGCTTCTTGGTCTGTTGCCAGAAATATGAAGCGTTGTTTTGTTGCTCTTTAATGTTTTACTGGGGAAAAAAACGGAATCGTGGAGCGGATGTGATGGAAGAAGGCAACCGTAACAATGGAGGAAGAGTCCTGTGTAAGTTTGTGTCTCTCACCAACAGAAGTTGGTCCAATAAAAGATATTACCTTACCTACCTTGTCTTTCTAATATCCTGAGACCAACACGGCTACAACAATTCTAAAAAGGGAATGTAAACATTAAAAACAAAAACTAAAAACATTCTATTTTGGATGGTTTGTCAGTAATTCTTGGCATCTTGCCAGAAGAAAATGCCTACTTTCTCATGAAGTAGATACTCATAGTTGTACCTGTTACTGAGAGCACATTTTCAGATTGTCCTTACTGTTCATCTGTAGAACAAGTCTTGCTTAACACATACTTATTTTACCAGAAGTGGGCAAAGAAAGGGGATACAAAAAACAGTAGCTGAATTACATAACGACCATCTCAGACTTGTTTACTACCACTGGCAGTAAATAGCTAAATCAAACTAATACTGCTCTGAAAATAAATACACACATGAAAAGAAACGACGATTGAAACAACATTCGCAGGTCCACACCAGAAAGGAGGAACACAAATTTCACAAGGTTGGATGCTTCCTTGTACTTGATCCATACCTTTTTTGCTCCACATAATTGAGCTGACAATGTCCAACTAACATGTTTTTCTATTGATATTTTGATACTTCCACTTACTTGGAGTCCTGGTTAGAATTAGGAGGTACCGAAACATGGAAGTGGGGGAAATTTAAAAAGTTTTAAACACCAAAAAATAAGTGTGAGGTTAATTTGGATGGATGAGTGAAGGTTGGGATTGATTGTTTTATCCAGTCAGGTTGACCCATCCATAATTAAAATGATTCGCAATACAGTTTCAATCAAATAATCATGGGATAGAATGATAATACTTTAGAGCATAATTTTGAATTTGATTTGAATGAGAGAAGAACTGGGCCATCATTATTATTTGTTGTATTTGACTACAACATTATATCTTGGCAATGGAATGCTAATAAGATGACAGCATTGCTGGAATGTAATTCACATTAAAATATCATCAAGACAACAAGATTCAATTTTAACACACACAAAATAAAGCCTAACATTCAAATAATTACACAACTCTTTCAGTTTGACTAAAATTCTTTACAGTCCAATTTTAAAACTTTGTTTTTGCTAAGGAAAATCAACTGAAGCAAGAAAGTATCCGTAACATCAGGAAGAATACCCAAATCCTAAAAATTGCAAGACCAGAAAAGACAACTTTGTACATGATTCAGTCTGATCCACCTGCTTCTGCCTTGCTTGCACTAGTGGTTCTTGAATCTTTTTGGTGCCCAAAGAATTTCCCTTTGGATTCTGTTCCACTCTCCAAATGCATTTACTGTTAAGAACAGATTCATGATACCTAACTAAACTTTTCCTTCCTTAGTGTCCAGCTGTTGCTGTTTGTTCTACCATTTTCAACACTTCGAATGGTTCCTGGCCTTCACTGATTTTGTTTCCATTTAAGGAACACCCCATGTGAACTGTTTAAAAAAGGACTTGTCATTTGGATATGATCTTCTTATTCTTTATGCTTCTGTGGGGCTGCTGCAGTCTGCTAGCCTCTTCCTGGTGATGCAACAAGTTTGATGCAACAAGTTGTATAATCAGCTTCTGGCAGTTTCTTAAAATAATGTAGCACCCTGTATCACTAAAGCAGGTTATAATTGAGAAGTTTTCTATTATGAATTTTTTGGTATAGACAAGTGGCTGCTCTATGGTAAGAACAGCATTAAAGTCACCAAAAAGGGATTATGGAAAATAAGCAAACAAATCAGTATTGGAATCAATCTGAATCAGGCATGGGATTGTAAAAATCTGTAAAAGTTTTTTCTCATTGAATGTATATTATGGTCAGGGCCTATGTGTTCTGGAACCACAATTTGCAATAGAATTCACCTCTTGACACAGAATTGTGTGCCAGAGTCTGATGTTTCATTTAAAAAAAAAGTTTCTAGCCTATATGGTTGAGCTCAGTGGGACTACAGATATATAAAAAGTTCATTGATCCTTAGATTCTAAGATCAGAAGAAATCACTGTGATCATCTAGTTCAGGGATCGGCAACCTTTGGCATGCGGCCCGCCAGGGTAAGCCCCCTGCCTGGCCAGGCCTGTTTGTTTACCTGTAACGTCCACAGGTTTGGGCGATCGCAGCTCCCACCTGCCGCAGTTTGTCTTCCAGGCCAATAGGGGCTGCGGGAAGTGGCGGCCAGCACATCCCTTGGCCCGTGCCACTTCCCGGAGCCCCCATTGGCCTGGAACGATGAACCGGGGCCAGTAAGAGCTTCAATCGGCCGAAACTGCGGACCCGACAGGTAAACAAACCAGCCCGGCCCATCAGGGGGCTTACCCTTGCAGGCCGCGTGCCAAAGGTTGCCAAACCCTGATCTAGTTTGACTTCATGTATAGCACAGATCATAGAACTTCCCCAAAGTAATTCGTAGAGCATATATTTTAGAAAAATATCCAATCTTGATTTAATAATTGTCAGTGATGGCAAATTCAGCACAACCCTTGGTAATTTGTTTTAAATGATTAATTGCTCTCACCATTAAAACTGTATACCTTATTTCTAGTCTGAATGTGTCTAGCTTCAACTTCTAGCCATTGAATTGTGTTATATCTTTCTCTGCTAGATTTTGAAGGGACCAATATTAAATATTCCCTATGTAGGTACTTACAGACTGTAATCAAGTCACCCCATAACTGTTGCTTTGTTGAGCTAAATAGATTGAGCTTATTGAGTCTATCACTCTAAGACATGTTTTCTAATCCTTTAATCATTCCTGTGATTCTTCTGTGAACCCTGTCCAATTTATCAACATCCTTCTTAAACTGTGGGCACCAGAACTGGACACAGTATCCCAACAATGATTGATACCATTTTGGACCTGTACCACTCCTTTGCCTGATTAAAAAAAAGTTTAATGAACTTGTTTATATGTCAAATGCTGTATTTTCTTGGAATAACTAACAGACAAAGGTAGAAGAGTGAACGTTGGACAGTGGTTCAGGTACCAGCCTGGGATTCATGAGACCTGGGTTCAATTTCTCCTATGATAGATACTTCTAATGTGAATTTGGGTAAGTCATTTAGTCTCTCTGGCCCAGATTAAACGGTATTTAAGAGTTGCAGTACTCAGCATTGCGATGTCTAGCTGATTTATGAATCTAAATCTCATTTTCACAGGTATTTAGGCACTTAGGAGCCAAAATCTCATTGGCAGTTGAAGAGATTTAAGTGCCCAAATCCTTTTTGAAAATGAGATTTAGGCACCTGAATCAGTTAGGCATTGCAACAATGAGCACAGCAATGCCTAAATACCTTTTAAAATCTGGCATCTGGGCCTTAGTTTGCCATCTGTAAAATTGAGGTAATAGTACTTTCTTACCTTACAGTGGTGTTGCTAGCATAAAAATAAATTAAAGATTGTGAGATGCTCAGATACTGTGGCAATGGTGGCCATACAAGTATGTTAGGTAGATATTATAAAAGTACATATACATTTCTGCAATGGTGGCCATACAAGTATGTTAGGTCGATAAATAGAAGTACATATACATTTCTTTTGTGTGTATTCCCTTTAGATGTCACTGTTACATGTTTTTCTCAAAAAAAATAATTTCTACTATTTCATAACTTTTATAGAAGACATGAGCATATTTTTTGTTTTGCCAGTATTGTGCATTAAGCCTGCCAATATATAATGGGTTTGGTCAGTGCTTAGTTTATAATGAAAGAGATGCTGGGGCTCAAGCAATTTTATTTACTTTCAAGCCCTGGCACAAATTAAGTACTGGGTTTGGTGTTCCTATCTGCTGTAAAATGTGGAGGATAACAAATAGAATTGAAAAAGGAATAGACATTTTTCAAGATCAGTGAAAAGGGCTGCAGGGCAAATGTAGCATTCTAACAGGGCCCACTCCTGGGATGCTGAGTGCCCCAGCTTCTGTGGCCTGAAGCAGGAGTTGAGGATACTCATCCCCTTGCAGGAGGTGCCCGACCCCTCAAAGGAAAGCACCCTCAATTACCCTAGGAAAAGGAGAAACAATGTTTTACAAGGAGGGAAATAAGATCCGAGAAAAGACCCAGAAATGGAGAAATCCCAGATTCGGTACTGTTACCTGATTTATGTATGAAATGTCGATTGTACAGTAACGTGAACAGTATATACTGGCCGTGCCCTATTTTGGAACTATAGAAGACTGGTGAACCATAAAGAAGCCAAAACAATTACTATAATAAAACTGTGTCAGATGGTAATATCTGAAAGATGACGTTAAAAAAATCTCTAGTGATTCTTGTAATGGGACAGTCAGCCTTTGGTTTGAAGCCTTTTTAATTTTTGGCTCACCATACATTGGATCAGAGAGAGAGACGTGACACAATCAGAAACTTTGTGTTAATTCTGGATTTTTCTTGTTTACAGGACAGCATAATTATTTATGTGCTGGAAGGAATGACTGCATAGTTGATAAGATTCGTAGGAAGAACTGTCCAGCATGTCGCTTGAGGAAGTGCTGTCAAGCTGGCATGGTCCTTGGAGGTAAGATTCTTGTAAAGCCTGGATTCAGAAAAATAACCAATCAGGAACTTTACTGCAATCCATTTAGTGTAAATATTACTACTTTGGAACTTCAATGACTTAAATAAAGGACATTAAGTTAAGGAAAATATATTTCTAGAGGGATAATTTGTCTGGGTATTTTAAATAGTTTTAAACTCATTTTAAATTCTTCTGAATAAAAACACCTTCAAATGAATTCTCTTTCTGGAGCAAAGTTTGTCTTGTATTGCATATACATAGGTGGCTCACTAACATGGACTGATCTTGCAGGCTTTTATTTGTTTTTATTTTATTTTTTTGGAGTTGGAGAACTTGTTTTAGGAAATAAGTGGGAATTGAAAATAAAGTAGTTCACTCTCTGTGTCTCTATCCACCTTTCGTCTGGGTGGATGGCAGCAGCATTCTGTCCTTCTGCTTTAGTGAGTAGGGAGAGGGCTTGTTAGCTCTGGCCCTACATGGACTGGATACTGAGAGCTGAGAACTCCAGTCTGCCCTGGTATATAGTAATAAAACAGAGAGGTTGGTATAGACAGCATTCTGCTTTTTCTGGGTAACTGCAAGCAAAGCCAGTGGAAAGCTGAACACTGCTTCAGCAGACCCACAGCCTGGGAGCCACTGCCTTATAGGGAGACAGTCCAGTCACACGGTAAGTTTTGGAGTGCTTACATGCAGAAAGGACAGATACATATCCCTGTATTTTTCAAACTGCTGATGTAGCATTTTAGACGGTAACTCCCATTAACCGTGCACAGCTTTTGAAAATGTATGGCTAAGATGATAAGAAAAGAGCTATTCGAGGATGGTAGAATGGAGAAAAATGGATAAACCCGAATAATAGAAGAGAATTAAAACAATAATTTTAAAAATACAAAGAAAGAAGAGACAGAATAAACTAGTATGTCTTGAATGGCATTCATTTAGAGCTGTAGAACCTATTAGATTTTTTTTTAACTAACTTGTTTCAGCTGGAAAAAAATCAAGATTACACTGTGGGTGGTAGATATTTAGGGCATAGGGCTCTATGTGTCACCTTTACATCTGCACATGAAGGGGAGAAGGAGCTTGTACCCACATATGGGGCTTGGGATTAGGGGTATGGAAGGGAAATTGCCATTTACAGTATGCTTCCCTATCTCCAATTCCCACTGAAGACCCTCTGGGGTTTAGGCTTTGCAAAGTTGGGTGGATGGGGGTGGAGAAACTGCCTGGGTTATTCGGGATTGTGCATCTACTCTGTAAACAAACACCACACAAAAAAAAAGCTAAAATATCTAGATGGACTAAGACACTGTTTCCTCTTGGTTTCCTCTTTAAAAATTGGATGTTTGTCTCCTCCCTTTAGGGGAGCTCAGGAGCAGTGGCCACAAAGAACTGAGCTGTTCAAGAATCAGTGTGAGTTTGGCAGTACAGTGGGGGTAAAAAATATCCATGCCAAAATCTCTTGCCTCCTGTGAATACCCTGGAATCCACACTTTACAGTGGGAAACACCCAGCTTCTTCCACAGGTGTGGATATCACCCAGACACTTTTGCATTTAGTAAAGAGGGACTATTCATATGCATAAAGTTAAGTACATGTTTATGAGTTTGCAGGCTGTGGGGTCTAAGGGCTTCTCTACATATGAAGTTACTCAGGAATAACTCCATGTGTGGACATTCTTATGCTGGAACAAGAGTGCCATGTTCCTGTTTAACTTAACTTTGAAGGGCGTAAGGGTGCAAATGGTTTGTCATGGACAGAGCAGGGGATGGCAGGAGAACATTGGGAGTGGGTGGTGTACTGCAGGTGCTTTCTCCTTTAGTCCACAAGTTGTGGCCACCTCTTGAAGCAGGGTGGCCCATGCTACAAGTGTGGCATCAGTCTCTGAACGGTTAACAGAGGATAACACAACTCATAATTTGTCTGTGCCTTTAAATAAGCGAAACTCAAAGGCAACCACTTAGTTGCAGTGCTTGAGGGCAAGGCTCTGACTGGGCACTGGGGTTCTAAGCTAGAACTGATGAGCTCCTGCACTGCCCCAGTCTCACCCAGCACTGCTCCTGGGCCCTGAGAAGAAGCTGACAAGACTGCTCGCTGGGTTGCTGGATCCCACTTGGTCACTGTCTCCTCCTGGCCCTTCTAGCCTGCTCTGAGTAGGTTTCCTTCAGCAGGAGGAAAGGAGTACTTGTGGCACCTTAGAGACTAACCAATTTATTTGAGCATAAGCTTTCGTGAGCTACAGCTCACTTCATCGGATGCATACTGTGGAAAGTGTAGAAGATCATAGAATCATAGAATATCAGGGTTGGAAGGGACCCCAGAAGGTCATCTAGTCCAACCCCCTGCTCGAAGCAGGACCAATTCCCAGTTAAATCATCCCAGCCAGGGCTTTGTCAAGCCTGACCTTAAAAACCTCTAAGGAAGGAGATTCTACCACCTCCCTAGGTAACGCATTCCAGTGTTTCACCACCCTCTTAGTGAAAAAGTTTTTCCTAATATCCAATCTAAACCTCCCCCACTGCAACTTGAGACCATTACTCCTCGTTCTGTCATCTGCTACCATTGAGAACAGTCTAGAGCCATCCTCTTTGGAACCCACTTTCAGGTAGTTGAAAGCAGCTATCAAATCCCCCCTCATTCTTCTCTTCTGCAGGCTAAACAATCCCAGCTCCCTCAGCCTCTCCTCATAACTCATGTGTTCCAGACCCCTAATCATTTTTGTTGCCCTTCGCTGGACTCTCTCCAATTTATCCACATCCTTCTTGAAGTGTGGGGCCCAAAACTGGACACAGTACTCCAGATGAGGCCTCACCAATGTCGAATAGAGGGGAACGATCATGTCCCTCGATCTGCTCGCTATGCCCCTACTTATACATCCCAAAATGCCATTGGCCTTCTTGGCAACAAGGGCACACTGCTGACACATATCCAGCTTCTCGTCCACTGTCACCCTAGGTCCTTTTCCGCAGAACTGCTGCCTAGCCATTCGGTCCCTAGTCTGTAGCTGTGCATTGGGTTCTTCCGTCCTAAGTGAAGGACCCTGCACTTATCCTTATTGAACCTCATCAGATTTCTTTTGGCCCAATCCTCCAATTTGTCTAGGTCCTTCTGTATCCTATCCCTCCCCTCCAGCGTATCTACCACTCCTCCCAGTTTAGTATCATCCGCAAATTTGCTGAGAGTGCAATCCACACCATCCTCCAGATCATTTATGAAGATATTGAACAAAACCGGCCCCAGGACCGACCCTTGGGGCACTCCACTTGATACCGGCTGCCAACTAGACATGGAGCCATTGATCACTACCCGTTGATCCCGACAATCTAGCCAGCTTTCTACCCACCTTACAGTGAATTCATCCAGCCCATACTTCCTTAACTTGCTGACAAGAATACTGTGGGAGACCGTGTCAAAAGCTTTGCTAAAGTCAATAAACAATACATCCACTGCTTTCCCTTCATCCACAGAACCAGTAATCTCATCATAAAAGGCGATTAGATTAGTCAGGCATGACCTTCCCTTGGTGAATCCATGCTGGCTGTTCCTGATCACTTTCCTCTCATGCAAGTGCTTCAGGATTGATTCTTTGAGGACCTGCTCCATGATTTTTCCAGGGACTGAGGTGAGGCTGACTGGCCTGTAGTTCCCAGGATCCTCCTTCTTCCCTTTTTTAAAGATTGGCACTACATTAGCCTTTTTCCAGTCATCCGGGACTTCCCCCGTTCGCCACGAGTTTTCAAAGATAATGGCCAATGGCTCTGCAATCACAGCCGCCAATTCCTTCAGCACTCTCGGATGCAACTCGTCCGGCCCCATGGACTTGTGCACGTCCAGCTTTTCTAAATAGTCCCTAACCACCTCTATCTCCACAGAGGGCTGGCCATCTCTTCCCCATTTTGTGATGCCCAGCGCAGCAGTCTGGGAGCTGACCTTGTTAGATCTTTTTATATACACACAAAGCATGAAAAAATACCTCCGTCCACCCCACTCTCCTGCTGGTAATAGCTTATCTAAAGTGATCACTCTCCTTACACTGTGTATGATAATCAAGTTGGGCCATTTCCAACACAAATCCAGGTTTTCTCACCCCCCCCCACCCCTATCATCCCCCCCCACACACACACAAACCCACTCTCAGCAGGAGGTATCCAGGCACCAACACCCCCAGCTAGGGCCAGAAAAGGCCTGATAGAACCTATCACAAGGGCTTTTCAGGGCTGTCTAAATTATGCCAGAGACTGGGCTGGGCTTAAAGCCCCTGGAACCTTGTCTCCTCCTGGACTGAATTCAGTGCAGCACAGAACCTCACCCAAGGTCTTTAATGAGTACAAGTGGTCGTGGCCTCTGTTTTTATGTCTGATGAGGTATAGATGACACCTACAGCATCCCACATGGTCCTATCATGATGAGGGTATTGAGTCTGTACTTCTCAGCAGGGAGTGTGCCACATGGTGAGTCATCAACTTCACTTTCTGCAGCATCTAGAAATTCCAGAGAGTTCTCCCATCTAAGTGCTTCTGGGAACTCGGTTTGTCGCAGGAGATCTGTCAGATCATCACAGCTTTAGGTGCCAATTGTATATAGAAAGATTAAATCTGAAGGCTTGACTTTTTCTGCACTTTGCATGTGTTTGTGGATGCTGGATTAGAAAAAAAATGCTTGGTCTTCCATTTACCTAATGCAAGTGTAAGGATTTGAAAAAAGGAATGAGACATCTGTGCTTCTTGCTGCAGATGATAAGAGCAAACGCTGTTGAAAATTCATAAATTCTAGATACTGACACATGAGAGCCTGACAAGAGGCTGTGCAATAACAATCACGTTTCAAAATATAAGAAATTATAAACACAATTGAATTACAATAAGTGTTTTGTTTCCTAACCTGTATTAGACTGCTTAGCAGTCACAGCAGCTAGTCATGTTGCATTTCCAACTGACAGTAACACATTTTAGAAGAAAATGTATATTCACATTAACAGAGAATAGCTTTCATTCTTCAAAGAGATTATGCTGCTGGAAATAAATCAGGTAAAACTGACCGGCTGTAAACCTTTCCGCAAATTAACATTGTGCTTTTAAACCCACATTTTCCCATTAGTTCCCCTACCCAGGTGAACAAATCCCACGTTTGTCCGTAGTAGTATAAAGAACCTCTTTGAAAGTGTATGCTTAACCGCGGTTAAGCATATACACTTTCAAAGAGGTTCTTTATACTACTATTCTTAATACTTTCTGCAAAAAGTTGAGAAAACAAGTACACCAATATTTTAAAATATGTAACAATCTTGTAGTTTCTTATACACTTAAATAAGTCTGCATGATTTAAACAATCCATATTCTTAGGGTGATAGTCCCTTTATCACTCTGGCATCTGTATCAATGCTGTGCCACTGCCTTCTGCTGGGGATCCATAATTCCCATGATAATTATGCGGTAAAAGTGCAATAAATAGGGTCGCAGCGCCAAAATTCACTTCATATTGAACAAAAGGGAATGCAAAGGCTAAAAATGATCTTTCCACCAAAGAAATGCAAATTCACTTTCACTTTAACATTCAAACTTATTTTCCTAACTTTTAAACCCCACTAGGTTCCTAAAAAGGGACAAGGATGAAAAAAAAATTGGGAACCCTTGAGTAATTCATATACTTATTCATACAGATACAGGAGATGGGGGCGGGGGGGGAGAATACTGAACATTTTCTCTTTAAAAGATATTCATAGTGCTCCTGAAAACCAGATCCCCTCAATAATAGCATAATATGAAATGTCTAGTTTATATCCTTATTTTTTACACTGACCTGAAAGTTATTTGGAACAGGTAAATAGCATTTTCAATTTTTGCAGAGGATTGGGAATCTAGTGTTTTGTAAGGCTTCAATATCATTCATAATCCTAATCTCTCTTGCGTTGTTTGAGGGCAGTAATGATAATTTAAAGAAAATGTGATAAAAATTGTTATATGATACACTTTTGTTGCTAGTTCCAGCACTTTTTTATTATTCCCTTTGAACAAGAGTTGAGCAATGAGTGTGAATTTAGTAGATTTATGAATGTGAGTTTGGCACATTTACCCATCGATTTACATAATAGAGACAATTGAGGCTGGATTTTAGGGCCTGATCCTGCACCATTAAAATCAATGGGAGCAGCATTGGAGCCTTAATGCCAAACACACCTTTAGATTGTACCAGTACCATTACTGGCTTTAGTATTTGTTGTCTGTCTGTGGGGAAGCTGTTCCTGTGAGTCACCTTCTGTGTAAACTGGAAGCAAAACTATATGGAAGCATTCTGTGGCCATACTAAAAAGTGTACTTTTGTTGGAGTTTTAAAGTTAGTACTGTATTAAATACAGTGCAGATTTGGAGCCATACATTGTCTTCAGAATCAAAACTACTTCCATCCAGTAGACTTCAATAAAAAACCCTGTGCAAGGAAAAAAGAAATTATAGATAGGAAAAATGCTTATTGAGTCATCTAGTTTGTCCTCATCTGTCACAGCAAGGTTGTTCCTCACAGTATATATTTTCTAGGGTTTTGGCCAGTCCTGTTCTACATGTGCCAAAATGAAATAGCTCCTCCATTTATTTTGGGAGATTATTCCACATTATCGCAGTTCTCAGAGTTAGGAGTTTTGAGTCCTTGCTCACCCCCGTACCCACACAGAGCCAGGTCTGTGGGAGCGCATGACTCCAGCAGATCTCCCCACCCAGGAGCGCCACATAGTCCTGTTTCCCACCTGATTTCTTGGGGGAGAAATCCTTTAAGAATGTCCCAATATTCACCAGAAAGGCATATCCAGCAGTACATGGGGCCAAAGGAAAGGGGATATAACACCTCCTTGCAGAGCCAGAACTCCAGCAATCTCCTCTCCTTTCTCAGCTGCACCAGGTGGGGTAGCTGCACCTTTACAGCTTCAGCAGCCCAATGACGTCAGCAGTTCCAGACTCTGGGGGATGGGAGATTGTTGGGTGGGCATAGCGAGCACGCGACTTCACTGCCCTAAACCATACTGACATTAGAGCATATGCTCCATAATTGCTCAGTGGAGTTTTGCTCTCTTGCGTCTGACACCTCCGGAGACCAAAGCCTCCCCCTTGTATAGCATGTGGTGCAAGGTTTCAAGAGGAGAGAGGCTTATGTAGAAACAGGACGAAAAGTACTATCAAATGGGAGTGTACTAAATCTATATAGAAAGCTCAGCCTTATATTTTTTCCAAGAGAAGGATGTTGCGCGGGAATGGCCCAAATGTTAAGGAAAAGGGGGGTTTATGGTTGGGTTATTTTTTAATGAGGATTATAAAAGCACAGAATAAATGACTGAGAGCCATCCAGTTGTGCCACTGATGGCCTGTTCCTATTATTGGTTGCCATCATCCTTTCTCTGCCCTCTATTGTTTGTTACACTCAGTTGTTGCTTTTCATTTTTAAGAAGGGTATAAGTTGTTGGGGCAGGAACCGTGTCCACCTGTGTGATTGTACGCTAGCTAGCACAAGAAAGCCCAGATGCTGGGCACAGCTATAATACACATAATTAATTTGGGCCCCAACTGGGCAAAGATCCGTAAGCACATTCCTAACTTTAAGGATATAAATTGCCCCGTTAACTGTAATGTAACTACCCATAGTGTCCTAGACTTTAAGGGCATAAGGGACCTAGATCATCTAGTCTGACCTCCTGTATATCACCAATACCAACCAGCACCAAAATCCAACTACTAAAATTAGACCGACGTTTACAGCCACTGGAGGTTAGACTGTTGTGTACCACAGGCAGAGAATAGAGGAGATCAAAGTGTACCAGTGCTCGAGTCCCCCTCTATGGCAGGGAAATGATTAGGTGGGATATTCCCAAATAATCCTGACAAGTGACCTCCACACACATGCTGCAGAGGAAGGCAAGAAGTCCCCAAGATCATTGCTAGTCTTACCTGGGGAAAAAATCCTTCCTGACCTCACATATGGTGATTAGTTAGACCCTGAGCATGTGAGCAAGAACTAGCCAGCCAAGCACCTGAAAGAGAGAGAGAGAGAGAATGCTTGATGCTACCTCAGCACTGTGTTTTTAAGTTAGGCATGTGCTTAAGTATCTTGTTGAATCAGAACCATATTTTTCCTTTCCTTAATGTCATTCCATTAACCATCAATCTAAGCAATTTTCTCACAGTTTGTTTGCAGCCTGCTATAGTGCAAAACCTCCCTTTCAGTTCTTAAACAAGCTATATATATTTAGTTCTTTTGGTCTTTCCCTGCAGCCCCTTAATCATGCATTGAAATCTTCAATGCCGACACTTAATATTGCTTAACCAACCTGAGACAGGCTACAAGACTTTACAGAGACTATGAGTATCTAATGATTCCCACTTGGTATAGACTGGCATGTATGGCTGTTTAGTCATTGGACTAAACTTACTGCTGGGAGCAGTGAGTGTAGCCTCCGCTGACAGCTATTGAGCAGCACCTTCTATTGAGTGCTACCTGTTCTTATGGTCTACTTAGCACAGGAGTGAATTGGATTGTGTGTATATTATATTAACAACACATTAGCTATGTTTTCAGAAACGAATTTCTAAGCAGTTAAATGCATCTGAATGATTTTAGAATTAATTTTGATGTGCTGTAAGTAAATAGGTCCGTAGAGTACTCACAAACTCTCTTGTAGAAACACTGCAGTCTAATTTGCATTTATAGCACCCTAAGTAATAATTCTTCTTCTTTAGTAATTAAAAAGTTAAAATACTGTGGACCTTTATATTCTGACACTTCTCCCCCTGGAGTTGTCACTCCCTCAGTTTTGTCATTAGCTTTCTGGTAACATCATTCCAGAACTGAACACATTAATTTGTCACCTCCTTGCGCTTCTGCATGCATGCCCCACATGAATGACACTTCTGCATATGTAGTACACAATCACATTTGTCTTGTGTTGTTTCTGTACTGCATTGCAAACTTATATGCAGTCTCCTGAATACGGTTGCCCCAGCTTTCTCTGACTGTTACAGCTTTCTGGATTTTTCCCTTCCACTGAATCTATGCTGCCAATTATTTTTCCAAGCTGAATCTCATTTTATTTTTTCTTGCTGATATTTTCAACCCTTCTTGATCTCTGTTATCTCTTTGTCTTCACTGCAGTTCACAGCTTGAAGTATAATATTCTTTAGCCCTTTCTGCCAGATCAGTAGCAAAGACTTTAAAAATGACCCATGTCTAACACTGATTTCTTGTTGTGCCCTACTGATAGAAAATCACCTTTCAGTTAGCTTTCAGTCCCTCTGACAGTGCTCATATGCAATTTTCAAGGTAATATTTCCTAAAACACTGAATCAAATGCTTTATTAAAATCAAGATGTATTACCTCTGCTTTGTTCCCTTAGCATATTTACAGTCTTCTGAGGTGTATAGAACTTGTTCTCTCATATGGAACCAGAGGAGCATAGTGACCTTGGAGTAAAAACCATGGTACGGTGTCAAAAATAATGAATCATTGACATTTTTCGCCTGATTACGGGTTGTGGAGAGGGTGAGGCATTAGTGTCTTATGAGAAGACTAGCTATCTAATACAGAATGCCTGGTGCACCATGGTACCTGACATGTAATCTGCTTCTATACACATGCTTAAAAGGAAAAATCAAAGTGCAGGATTATGCGCCAAAACAATGTAATGAATCTCACGTATGCATGTTAAGCATTTATCATTTAAGTCGTTTTTATTATGTTGTTGGTTTATATTCAGTAGTTGTACACAGTTCCCATGCACTATTAATGTACTGTCCAATAATGTATAATAAATTGTGGATTTGGGAACTGTGGGTACCATGAAGCTGCTGGTGTGACTGAACACCCCAATGACAGAAGCTACCAAAGGTTTGCTGACAAAATGCACACAGCTGTTATGTGTTATGATGAGTTAGTGCCAAAGTGACATTACTATTATTTATTCAGTATAGGACTAATTTGGGATGTTGGTTCATCTTAGAGCAGGAAATAATTTTAAATATTTTGTATAATACAATTTAAAAACCCATATATTGTTAAACCTCTCATTTTTTCGTGTGGCATTAAGATTTCAGCAACAGAGGCTTAATGTGGAATGACTAGCCTGAAGCAGGTGCCAAGCCTTTGCAAATGCTAATGTGCGTCTGGCAGGACTCACCCTTGCAGTTGACTGGAAAGTTCTGCAAACAGTGTGCATGCAATACTGGAGGCCACTTAACTATATTTCCAGAAACAATTATCTGCGCAATTCTGTGAATTAGTCCTTATTTTATTGCATTCTAATTCGTTAGAAGCATGTATCTTTATTCATTCACTACTGAAGATTCCCTGTGATTACAAATCCATAAATTACCATTAAGGCTTCATTTTTTTTACTCATGCCTGGCACCCTAAGAATCTGCAGGTTTATTACCTCTGCTGACCTTGTCTTCAGTTCACTTCCATGGATCCATGAAGTCATTCTTGAACTGTCAGATCTTCTCTTGCTGCTTTTTCTCCCCCTTCCACACACCCCTCACCAGCCACACACTCTTTGACTATAATTAGTTGGAAATTTCCAGCATTCTTTACAATACTAGACATCTTTGTTGTGATGTCATTTCATCTGGAGGTAATAGCATATAATCCTTTTTTCTTTATCTGGGTCAGCTGTGACCCAGGTTTGAGTGTCAGGTTTGTTTTTTTACTAAGGAGTCACTGACCAGGACTGCTTGCCTCTTCTTTTTTTTTTTTTTTTTGCTACTATCTTTAGTGACAACTGATGTAAAACAGTTAATAGTTTTGAAGGAGGGATTTTCAAAAGCACTCATCACTGGCTTAATTGTGCTGTCATTGAAGTCATTGAGTCTAAGGACAGAAGGAACCAATGTGATCATGTACTCTGATCTCCTGCATAACAAATCAATGGGAATCTTACCACTGACTTCACTGGACTCTCTCCACTCACTCCCCAGGGAGCAGTGTTAGATCACTGCTTGAGTGCTTTTGAAAATTCCATTCCGTATATTTATGATATTAGCAGATTCTTTTCCTTGAAAAAATATTTAATATGCTTCCCTATTTGTCTTAAGCATTAT
The DNA here is from genome assembly GCF_965140295.1 of Lepidochelys olivacea. NCBI lineage: Eukaryota > Metazoa > Chordata > Testudines > Cheloniidae > Lepidochelys > Lepidochelys olivacea. The sequence continues at coordinate 33,474,687 of NC_140411.1, read as the reverse complement.
ATAGGATCACAAATAATGTTGTAATCTAACTTTTAACTGTGCACCTTTTTTGTGTGCTAAATATTCATGTACTCATTTTTATGGATGAATAATACTGAAGAATTAGAAAATTTATTTGACATTATAAAACTGATTTTGTGTTTTTAGATTAGCTATAAATATACTCACCTATACCCCCTCTAATTTGAAATCAGAGGGTTTGAATCTCCTCTCACACCAGTGTAAATCAAGAGTGACTCTTTTAACTAATGGAATTACTCTTCTGTAAAATGTGTGTAACAGAGACAAAAATCCAGCCCTAAACTAACAGAACTGTGAAATAGAATGAAAAGAAGACAAAGAGGATGGAGAGATCTCTTCCCATTGTTTATGAAAAAACACATTCCATTTATAAATTCTCAGCTTCCAGAATGATTTACTCCACTACAGACAGATGAAACATCTGGCTTAAAGTATGGCATACTGATTCCATTTCAAAGGGTAAATTAACACCTGGATATTTTAGTGGTAAGTAACTATTTGACAGTGTACTAGAAAAAGCTTTCAAAAAAACTGAAGCGTAATCCATCCAGCTAACTGTTAACCTTTCTATTACCTCTGCTCTTCCTCCTCCAACTGCAAGGTGGCCTTTGAATATTCCCGCTTGTGGTATGCCTCCATAATGGAAACATGTACATTTGTTTACTCTGCACAGCTTTCTTCACTTGACATCTAGATCTGACGCTTACTTTGGGAGGGCAGTTCTGCGTTTTTTGTTTAAATAGTACTCATAGGTCCAACTTCCTGGATGTTGTGACTAACTGGAAATGTGTAGAAGAAGAAAGGTTACTCACTAATAGTTGAAGTTCTTTTTGAGTGTTGTCTCTCTATATATACACTACCTACCACCTTCCTCATATACTGAGAGTTCCATTCTCACACTCCTGTTTTAGCAGAGAGAACTATGTCAGGTAGGAGTGGAAGTTAGACAAGTCAAAAGTCTTTTATGCATGGAAATGGGAAATAAGGAACTTCTATTTGTACTGGGGAACTATTTGCATTTTTCTGAGGGTAGAGGAAAACAATGTAAACAGTATAATCGACTCACATTCAGCAGAAATTGAATTGCAAAACCAATTGGCTCAGCCATCAGAATGTGATAGGACAGCAGGAACTGAACCAGGAAATACTTTATCAGGTTGCAGTAACATAGAATATATGGTGGGAAGTTTAATGTGTATATTTTCATGTGTTTCTTTCTATTTCTTTCTCCGCTGGAACAAAACTTTAAGAATTTTCTATAAGGTTTTTGAATTATATGTAACTTGGAGTTGTAAAAGAAAAGAAAACAGAAAGAAACAATATTCCAAGGTTAAAAGTGTAATAATGTAAGAGATACTAAAAGAGTTAATCTGCTTTGTGGGAATCTGGTTTTTTTGATGTGTCATTAAATTATTTTTTTCCACAGGTCGAAAGTTTAAAAAGTTTAACAAAGTCAAAGTTGTGAGGACACTAGATATTGTTGCACTCCAGCAGCCAGTGGCCCTTCCCGATGAAAGCCAAGCTCTAACCCAAAGAATATCCTTTTCACCAAATCAAGAAATACAGTTTGTTCCCCAACTGATCAGCATCTTACAGGGCATTGAGCCAGAAGTGGTCTATGCAGGTTATGACAACACGCAGCCTGAAACCCCAAGTGCTTTGCTGACCAGTCTGAATCAGTTATGTGAGAGGCAACTCCTTTGTGTAGTCAAATGGTCTAAATCACTACCAGGTAATAATATCTTTCTATATATAGTTATGCTAATATATGTTATCAAGCTAATTATCTAAAGAGTATTTAGTCTATTTATTGGCTGTGCACTAAAACCAGGTATATACAGAAATGTAATACATAACAAATTGAATGCATAATAATTGAATCCTTAATAAAGACATTTAATTGAATATATAATAACACTGCCATTTCACCAAAAGAGTATAAAATTGGACTTTCTGTGTACCAAAGATATATTTTAATCAAACAGTAGAACCTTCTTAAGGGGATTCCACTAAATGAGCAGACACGTTTTAAAACACATGCTTTTACTTTATATTCTTTAGGTGTAAGAATATTTAAACAGACAGTATTCTTATCTTATTATACTTAGGATGATTTAAAAAAATAACATGGGAAAACCGAGAGCAACACAGTTTGGTATTATAAGACTAAGGAGATATTAGGTTTAAACAGATTAGACAAATGCTCCAATATCACTGAATATGGAAGGATCCAGTGACCAATGAAGTAGTACAGATTAAACAAATGTGCAACTTGTACCTTTTGCAGAAATTGGTTTAGTTTAAAAAACAACTATTTTTAAAGCTGTTTTAAATGAAAAATATGTTCAGAGTTCTATGCAGTGTAGCTATAGCTGGGTCAGTCCTAGGCTATTAGAGACACAAAGTGGGTGAGGTAATATCTTCTGTTGGCGAGCGAGACCAGCTTTCAAGCCACACAGAGCTCTTCTTCAGGTACTCCCATCATCACAGAAAAATGCAAGAAGAACAGATTGTTTAGCATAAGTAGTTAGCAAATATTGTAAGGGACCATTCAAGGTAGAGTGGCCTGGTAACGCCTCTGCAATCCTAGAAATAAAAGAGGGGGCTTAGTGGGTTACAGATTGTTGTAATAAGCCATAAATCCAGTGTCTCTGTTAAGTCCATGATTTTTAGTGTCTAGCAGTTATGAATTTAAGCTCCCAGGCTCCTATTTTGAAAGTGTTGTGCAGGTTTCTTTTGAGGATGAGGTCTGATAGGTCAGATATAGAGTGATTGCTTTGTGAAAAGTGTTCAACCACAGGTAACAGGGTGTTTTTGTTTTTTTATGATTTTCTTGTGTGAGTTCATTAGAGTGTGTAGTGATCATCTGGTTTCACCCACATGGGGCATTTAATGCACTGGTTGAGGTATACCACATATTGTGATAGGCATGTGTAGAATCCATGTGTGGCTCAAAAGCTTGTCTCTTTCACCAACAGAAGTTGATCCAATAACAGATATTCCTTCACCCATCTTGTCTCTTCAGTGTTTTATGTCAGTTTTTGAGATTGCTTTGTATGGAGATATAGGAGAATATCTGGCACTTTTGCAGTTGTGTATTTATCTTGTTTCCTTGTAAATCTCATACGCTGCTTTGTTTGGAATTTAGTACTCTACACGGTTGAGATTGAGAAGTCTACAGCAGGCTCAGCATACTTGCTCATTTCAGAATGAACTCAGGCTCAACTTTCTGCTTTTCAGTGTACTCTCCCTTCCCTGCTTCCTTTTAAATAAATATTTTGATCTCCTGAACTCTTATACCTTCTGTAATCATTTGACATAGCTGGTAATTTAAACCTTACAGATTGTACACACTTGAAGGAATATTATACAAAAGAGGCATTCTCTGCCTGTAGACTGGCTGTAAAAACTACTGTTATATAATTCGAATATGCCAACTTTTAAAAATCTATATTCGATGCCTCAGTGAGCCACTTCCTAAACATACTTTGTTGCTAGCATTAAAACTCATGGGAACAGGGAAAAGGGATATAGTAATTATTGATCTGTGCTAAAATAATAATTATAAACAACTTCAGATCAATCCTCCCGTCACTCTTCTCACAAACCCCAAAATATCCTTTACTTCTGTAAAAAAATCTATAGTACAAATATCACCACTTTGTTGTTTCCTAAAGTACATAATCACTCATAACTGGTAACATTATATTTGATTTGATCCTTTCAGGATCAAAACCAATAAAAGGAATAATATGTGGCTCAGCATAAAAATTTGGGAGAGGTTAGCGAATCTAGTCAAATGGCTAGTGATAATTCAAATATCACAAGCCTCCTGTTGATTAGTCTCTAACTACTTAAGAAATATTACTAAACTATCCTGTAAAATTAGATACATTTGAATTGTCAAGTCAACGCTACCACTTACTGGAAACAGCTACGTATAAGAAATGTACATGTTTACTCTTTAATTAGCTGATTCTGGAGGCTCTTAAAGAAAAGAAAAATATAAAGTCCCATTGCGTGAACTAAAAGGAGTTCAAAAATTAAAGTTAATGCCAGTTTTTGTTGTAGTAGTCTTATTTTTAGTGGATGTTTCATAGGATTCTGTCTGATATTGTTAGTACTCAGATCTTATTTAAGACATACACAAGGTATGAAAGGAGACTGTATAGATAGGTACCAAAAATACTACATATTTAAATTTATCTAAAAATAATGGATAGCTTGTCTGATACATCAAGAACACATGACAAATATAAATTTCTTACTTTGTGAAATGTTTTATAGAGTAGTATTTGAATTCTTTTAATTCTTCATGTGATTTTCAGGATTCCGGAATTTACATATCGATGATCAGATAACCCTTATCCAGTATTCTTGGATGAGTCTAATGGTGTTTGCAATGGGATGGAGGTCATATAAGCATGTCAGTGGTCAGATGCTATACTTTGCACCTGATCTGATACTAAATGAGTAAGTAGACAGTTACTGCTATTTACTAATATAATAGATGAAGTCCTGACCGCACTGAAGCCAATTGAAATTTTGCTATTAACTTGATTGGGGCCAGGATTTTGCCCTATGTTTTTGTTTTGTTGTTTCATTAAACAGTGTTAAAATTAAGATCAAAGGAGAAAGCTCTGATAATATCAAAGATCAGTATCCTCAGTAAGAATTGCATAAAAGTCCAACGTATTCCATTGACATGGCCATCTATAGACCCAAAAGCAAAACAGTTTTGATGGTGGTTTTGTTTATCTGAGGGAAAGTTAAAAAAAGAATTATGTTATCACGATATTAAACCTGAATTAGTTTGAATGTAGATTTCAGGGCAAAGGGTTAATATCCCATATTGTTGTAGCATGAAATACATAGGAGTATTTCATAGGCAATCATGGTATACTTTTTCCTCCCTCCTTAATAATTTGTCCTTGAAATTCAAAAAAGAAGCCTTTACAAGGCAACATGAAAATTAAACAAATAGGTTTATGATTCAGCTTCACATAAAACTAAGAACTAGGTTCCCAGTCCTATTTCAGGATCCCAGTGCACAGATCCTCATGCCCATGTAGAGTACCCATGAAATCAGTGGAATGCCACACAATCACAGAGGTCATACGTTGGGATCTGAGGGTGAAATTCTGGCCCCACTGAAGTCAGTGGCAAAACTCATTGATTTCAGTGGAGCCATGATTTCACTCTATGTATTTATAGCAAACACTAGGAATTAGAAAATTGAAAAGAATTAGAATTGAACTAGAAAATTAGAAAAGTTGAATAATTTGGAATAATAAAGCACATCAAAGATGTTATGTATAGCGGAAAATACTCTGGAAATAACTTTTATTAAATTAAAAGCTATCTCTGGTCTTTATCTATACCATTGTCTAACAGGTATTTTAAAACCAAGCTGCCACTTAGACTTGGTTTATCCATAATTCAGTCCTAGTGCAGATGGATACCACCTGCCATATCGGCATACAGCAACACCAGCCTCAAACCTGAAAATGAGGCAAGAGCTGTTAATTTCCAGATTAATTCCCAGGTTGTTTTTAAAAGCACTGTAGATATTTAGCTACACCTTCTAATACTTAAAAATATGTCTAAGGGTGAGATCCCCTAAGGAACTTAGGAGTTGTAATGCGTGTCTTTTAGGCACCTTGTCATCCAGTGGAATCCACAGTTCTAAGTTAGGCACTTAGGCTCCCTGTACAATGCATGGGGCAAATTAGGTGCCTATGAATGGGTCCCACAAAAGCCACCTTGCTGAATGGGGAGCTACCTAAGCTAACCAGAAGGAGATGTCAAGGAAAGGATTGTGGCCCCGCCCCTCAAAGGGATTCGTATGGCCAGATTGGAGGGAGCTGCATATCTCTGCTTGGGATTCTTGGCCATCAAGTCTCTCCTTAATTTAGGTGCCCAAGCCCCTTCTTGGAAAACATGCCAGAGGCGGGCAAGGTGGAGCCTCCCCCACCTATACATTTTCTCCCAGTGATTAGGGCACTCACCTAGGAGGTGGGAAAGCCAGGTTCCAGTCCCCCTGCTCCAATGACCTAATATTTATGTAGAACAGCTTCAACGGGAGCAACTGAGTAATCAGTAGCATAATTTCCCAATAAACAATAAATGATTTATTTAATGAAAAGAATGAGGAGTACTAGTGGCACCTTTACAGACCTAAAAGTGGCAATACTACAACAAAAAAAACTTCAAAACCAGACTCCAACGAGAAACTGCTGAATTGGAATTAATTTGCAAACTGGACACCATTAAATTAAGCTTGAATAAAGACTGGGAGTGGATGGGTCATTACACAAAGTAAAACTATTTCCCCATGTTTATATTTTCCCCCTATTGTTACTCACACCTTTTTGTCAACTGTTGGAAAGGGCCATCCTGATTATCACTACAGAAGATTTTTTTTCTCCTGCTGATAATAACTCACCGTAACTGATCACTCTCATTATAGTGGATATGGCAACACCCATTTTTTCATGTTCTCTGTGTAGCTATCTTCCTACTGTATTTTCCACTGCACGCATCCGATGAAGTGGGTTTTAGCCCACAAAAGCTTATGCTCAAATAAATTTGATAGTGTCTAAGATGCCACTAGTACTCCTCGTTCTTTTTGCTGATACAGACTAAGACGGCTGCTACTCTGAAACCTGATATATTTAACTTATTTTAAAAAGGGTTCAGCGCTTCAGATTCTGAACAGATTTGAAGTATTTCTCACTTAAAACAATAAAATGTTGATCTACATGCACTGAGAAAAAGTTTTTTGTCATGCCAACTATAAACATTTTGTTGATTATAATGCTTCCAGCCAGACTGGAATCATGATTTAAAACACTTGGGGTGAAATTCTGTCTCCATTGAAGTCAATATTAAAAATCCTGTTGACTTCAGTAGAACCAAAATTTCACCCATGTTTTTTTTTTAACTCATTGATTTAAATCAGGTTGAGGCGTTGTCAAACTAACCGGTGCTACTGCACCTTTCTATTCAGTGTATAATGAGCTAACCAATGCTGGGCTTTTTAAAATGCTACTACTGGGAATATAGCTTAACTGATATTTTGTAAACTTCTGTAAGTAAAAAACAAAACGATTGAAAATGAAGGCCCTATTCCTGAAAACATCTCTGCAGTTATTTAACTTTACTGACATTTTTAGTTCCATTGACTTTAATGGGACTTCTCAGAAAAGGCAGCGTCAGGAGCTAACATCTATTTTAAAATGTTCTCTTTATAGAATCTTTGTCACTTCAAAAAAATTGTGTCCCTGTTAGTAATTAAAAGTTATTTAGACTTTCAATCCATTAACAAAGTTATTGTCAACTTTTTTACGCAATGGGCCAAAATTTGTTAAAATGCCCATATTTGTTTTCAAAAGCATTTAGTTTAGGCTCAAAAATTTGTTTAGTGTTTAGGCTCCTAACTTCCATAGAAATCAACAGAAGTTAGGAGCTTAAATACCTTTGAAGATCTGAGCCTAAGTGACTTAGGAACATCATTAACATCATTTGACTTGTGGAAGTTCAATATATAAGAAGATGTTATTGGTTCCAAGTATAGCACAGGCTCTTTGTTTGTTAATTTTGTGTTTGCCATTTTCTCTTGTCCTCACAGTACAGATATTAATGGGTCTTCTGCCACCTAGATAACCATTTAAATGTGCAAGTTCTTAGTAGAAAAAATACTATCTAAAAAAATCTGAAATTCCACTAACAATTAGAACGCTAATTAAAGAAGCGCTTGGAAAACATTTACTTTAGCAATGTACGATTATAAATGAGAAGAAAGTAAAGGACTAGCAACATTTCAATTTAAAAATCTGATTTAAATTTTAAAAATTGTTGGGTTTCTTTAATGTAAAAAAATCATGATTATTATTCACCTGACATTCAGCTCCTGTCAGTCTCTAAGATGCCTGTCTAAACAATGACACCACTTGAGGAGAATTAATTTACCTTTAAACTTCCAATCAAATGTCAAGTTACGATTTTTTTATGTGTGTGAAAACTAATAGATACACAAAAATTTCAGAAAATTGTTTTACTTCATATATCTCTCCTTAATTTCAAGAATGTAGTAATTAATCTAACAGCAAAGTAGGTACTACAAAGAATTAGTGGCTGAGTCTTTTTTATTTTTACCTTTTTGGGGTGTAAGACAGAGGATGAAAGAATCGTCGTTTTATTCATTGTGCCTATCCATGTGGCAGATCCCACAGGAATTTGTTAAACTACAAGTTAGTCAAGAGGAGTTCCTCTGTATGAAATCATTATTACTGCTCAATACAAGTAAGTAGAAAATGGATGTTTTTGTCTTCTTAGCATTTTTTTTGTTCTGTACCTCAAATATTAAAACAACAATGAAATGTTGCAAAGTTTCACACAGTGTTATTTATCATGAAAATTATAGTAGGGCTGTATGCCCTGAAAAACAGGAAAAAGTCCCTTTCAGCAAAAATGTCTCAGGCCCCAAGCACTAAAATACTGCTTTTTTTTGTTGTGCACAGAATAAAATCAATGAGATACATGTTGAATACAATTTGACAGATAGCCACATTAAGCTGGACATTTTCAGAGCAATTGTGCAGGGTTTCAGCCATGCAAGTCTGATTGACTTCAGTGACAACACACAGATAAAGCCCCGTGCAAAGCTGCAAAATGTATCACTAAATGACAAATACAAAGAAAAAATCCTTTCATACAGTGTCAGGTTTGTTGACATAGGGGCCACGTCCTGCTCCTGTGAAGTCAATGTTTTGCTCTTTGGAGCAGGGGAGAATGGACATGGCTTTCATACCTTGTCAGATTACTAATATTAATGATTATTCAAATTATTCCTGGACAAAGATGGGCAAATTTACCCCAGGTGTAAGACCGGGCAGCTCCACTGACTTCAGCTGTCTGTTCAGAACTAAATTTGGCCCACCACCTCTAATCTGATCCCAGCTACAAAGCACCTTTCCAGGTTCCAGTTTGCTCATTGGTCTTCCACTTTCCAGGTAGGTGAGCATCTGGGTGAAGTTCTCTGCCTATCTATACTAAGAAAGCAATCTGTTGCTGACCTCATTTGTCAGTAATGAATTCCCTGATCCAGTGCTGAAAATGATTTAGCTGCTAACGTAGGACAAAAACTATTTTCAGAACTCTTACGGAAAGTATTTTTGAGACTTGGCTCTCCAGGAGCCTGGGACCGACACTGAACCATAGGGGTGACAAGATAGACTCCTGTAGTATTTGCTTGGTTCCTCCAAGTGCCAAGAAAAATATTAATTGAAGGCTTATTCCCTCATGTACTGTTGCTTGTGACATCTGTGTTCAACTTGACTAGTGTTTGCATAAGTGTAGACTTTTCTTAAAAGGCCTTTCCTCAGCAACAGAATACTGTATATGTTTAATAGATGTTTAGAATCCAGAGGGCAGTCTACATTAGTATTGCCGGAAACAGTTGCAGGAGTGAAAATGACAGCCTCTATATGGTTGTCTTTCTACAACTTTATATTCAGCATTTTTCTGCAAAAAAGCTAAATTTCCATTTTTAGAAAGCTTTTTCCCCCCCTGTTGAACAGAGTATATTGGTTTCCAGTCTGCTTCTGCCCTGTTAACACAGTTTTGCTGAAAAGTCTGTCTAGCTAAACAAAGGCAGCATACAAGTAAGAGATGGAAAAGACCTGTTGGGTCATCTGAGCCATCTCTCACAAAAGTGTGAGCTGTCCTCCACCACATTCCAGTCACACCATTAAGATGTAAACATCAAAGATTAAATTTAGACGATATGAATCTTAAAATGATTTGAAAAATAGTAATCTAAGAAACAAACATTCAGCTAGAGTTAACCATTGGGCAAAATTCATCCCTAGTGTAACTCCAGTTGCTTTAATGGAGTTGCATCAGGGATGAATTTGGCCTCTTTTTTATAATATTCAACTCTCTATTCTCTTTCCAGGATGAAATCATGATATATACTTGTTTACAGTCAAAGAAAACATGCCTAAATGCAACAGATCTTTCAAAACCTGTACTTCTGAAATTCAGAAATAGCTGATGTTTTGGCTTATAATTTTCATTGAATGTTAGGAAGATGGAAAGATTTAAACGGTTGCCCTATGGGGAATGTTTGCTCTTTTTTTATTTTGCATAGTTGTCTCCTGCAAAATACTGAATAATGCTTTTGTATTACACCTTCCTGAGACATCTCCGGGGATATGCTAATCAGTGCATCTCCTTGTTGCCCTGTCCATGCCCCTGCCTCTCTAGTCACAAATGACTTTATTGCAGAGGGAGGATTTCAGTCATTTTGCTTCACTTTTACCACCACCTCTGGCAGATTTTCCATATCAGTGGCCCAATGCCAGGATACCAGAAATCAACGTAAGTGACTGATTCTGACTTATGTATCCACCTGCCTGTGTCAGATCACCATTTCTGCACTTCACTGACTGACAGGAAAAAGTCTATAGTCCAAGATAAAATAATTAAACAAACATTACAGTATATATACCATATAAATTCTTCCTCCGTTGTTGTCTTCATAATATAGTGCAACAATCAAGATTATTCTTTTCTCTTTAGTTCCTTTGGAAGGTCTGAGAAGTCAAAGCCAGTTTGATGAGATGAGAGCAAGTTATATTCGAGAATTGGTCAAGGCAATTGGTTTGCGGCAGAAAGGAGTTGTGGCCAGCTCACAACGTTTCTATCAGCTTACAAAACTTATGGACTCCATGCATGATGTAAGTTTGTTTCTCGGGGGGGAGGGGGCGGTTTAGAGGCCACAGGTTTATGCCAGAAACAAGAACCATTCCTTAAAGTCAATTTAAAAAATATATACATATATTGGGATGTTTGTGGTGTCCAGGCAAAGCTGGCCACATCGTCAGGGCAAAAATCAATGCAAAATTAACCAGATGTTCACATTTTTATTTATAGAGGATTTAATTGTATGGGAAACATATTTAAAATGCCAGTTCATTTTTTATATTTCTCTTAAAATTAGTTCAGAGCTGTGGTACGTGTATTTCTATACATTACAGACCAAAAAAAACCCATAAAAAGAATATTATAAAGGTTTCAAAGGCATACTCAAACAATAGGAAATGCCAGAATTAAGGTTGCTTGTGAGAGCAACCTTAATTTGGCCTCATTGTGCATATTTATTACAATGCAGTCTTTAATTACATGATCACATACAATTTTTTCTACAGGACCTCTGCCTTAATTATTCTATTTTCTAATTTTTCAGTCTTTGACTTTGCAACCTTAACAATGTTCTTTTAACATGGATTTTTGTGTGTAATTTCCTAAGTTTTTAAAAAGCCAAATGAAAAGAAAACAGAAATTCTGTTGTGATATTATTGACATCAATGTGGTTCATCAGTAGCGTTGGAATTTTTATACCCACTTCAGAGACCTCTGCCACTTGAGCAAAGTGACTAACTAAAAGCATTAGTAGGTTGTCATTCTCTGTGGACCAACACTAAAGGAGGATGGGACACACACATGTTGCCAGTGGGTTTCACAGATATTTGCTGACAGCAGAGAAATGATGAGACTCGGGAATCTTGGGTTCCCGTCCAGTCTCTGGAGGGGAGTGTGTCTAGTGGTTACAGATTCTTCTGCCCATTTCCCCCAAGTTTCACCCCTTCTTCTCCTCCAACCTCTCCCTGTTCCAGTCCTGTCTCTTCCCCTCTCCTAGCTGCCAGTCCCACTCTCCTCACCCAGAAAGTCCCCAGTCCCCATCTGCTTTCCCAGTCATTCCCAATTTTCCCTACCTTGTAGTTCCTTGTTCCCAGTCTCATTACCTCTTTTAGTCCCAACCCCAGCTCCTTGTCCAAACCAGTTCTCATCCTGACCCACATTTCCTACCCCCAGCTCCCAGTCTTCCTCCAAACCCAACTCTTCGTCACAGTTTTCTTCTTCCTCCCCTGGCAGCCTTCAGCTCCAGTCTCCACCTCTCAAGCTCCTTGGGAGTCTCCAGGGAGAGGGCAGGCTGGGACTGAGAAAGGGAAGGGTGCAGTGGGAGGCTGGGACTAGTTGGACAAGGAGACTGAGGTTGGGAGAAGCAAGGAGGCTGGGAGTGGGAGCCAGTGAGGGAAACAAGAGGGACATCGGGGAGTGGGAAACAGTTGAATGATGGGGGGCAACTGTAATCCGAGGAGCTGGGAGACTGTTGGAATTGGCAGGACAAGGAGATGGGGACTAGCTGCAGTGGAAGGGGGATAGAGGTCTGGGGTCAGGGGAAACAGTTGACAAGGAGTTTCAGGGGGGAGAACTGGGAGTGGCTTGGCAAAGAGACTGGGATAAAGAGCCAGGGAGAGGGTGATTGGAATGACTGAGATTGAATGAGGAGCCTGGGGAGGAAGATTGAGACTGGGAACCAGTGGAGGGGAAGGGGACAGACAGATCAGATGAGCAGCCAAGAGGGAGACCTGAGGCTGACTGGGCAAGAACGCTGGGACTGAGTATGAGGAAAGGGAGAGACGGGGAGGAGTGGGAGACTGGGATTCAGACAGGCTGGAGGGGACGGAGAAGCAATGGCAAAGCTTATGGAAAGTGGCAGAAAAGTCGGTACCCACTAGAGTACGCTCCCCTTGCGAGCCTGGAATGGAGAGCCTCGTGCTTGATCACATATAGGATAACAACCTATTACTGCTGTCACTTAGCTCAAGTGGCAGAGGTCTGTGCTGTGGATCTAAACATTCCAACCATGAAAAATGAACCATGTTGGTGTTAATGTGATGCCCCAGGATGGAGTTTCTGTATTTTCAATTGCTGTTTTTAAAACCTAGGAAATTACACACACAAAAAACACATTAAACGAACTTTATTAAGCTCAGAAAGTCAAGCATGCAAAAGTTAGGAAATATCAGAATTACAGTTGCCTGTGCTATTATGCACATAGGCTCATAGATTCATCGATTTTAAGGTCAGAAGGGACCATCATGATCATCTAGTCTGACCTCCCGCACATTGCAGGCCACCGAACCTCACCCACTCCTGAAATAGACCCCTAGCCTCTGGCTGAATTACTGAAGCCCTCAAGTCATGGTTTAAAGACTTCAAGTTACAGATAATTCACCATTTACAATAGTTTAAAGCTGTAAGCGACACATGTCCCATGCTGCAGAGGAAGGTGAAAAACCCACAGGGTCTCTGCCAATCTGACCTGGGAGAAAATTCCTTCTTGACCCTAACTATGGTGATCAGTTAGACTCTGAGCATGTGGGCAAGACCTTCTAGACAGATAGCTGGGAAAGAATTCTCTGTAGTAACCCAGAGCCTTTCCCATTTAGTGTCCCATCTCCAGCCACTGGGGATTTTTGCTACTGGCAGTCACTGACGGGCCACATGCTATTGTAGGCAGTCCCATCATACCGTCCCCTCCATAAACTTATCAAGCTCAGTCTTGAAGCCAGTTAGGTTTTTTGTCCCCACTGCTCCCCTTGGAAAGCTGTTCCAGAACTTCACTCCTCTGATGGTTAGAAACCTTAACCTAATTTTGAGCCTACGCTTATTGGTGGCCAGTTTATATCCATTTGTTCTTGTGTCCACATTGGCACTTAACTTAAATAACTCTTCTCCCTCCCTGGTATTTATCCCTCTGATGTATTCATAGAGAGCAATCATATCTCCCCTCAGCCTTCTTTTGGTTAGGCTAAGCTAGCCAAGCTTTTTGAGTCTCCTCTTGTAAGGTAGGTTTTCCATTCCTCTGCTCATCGTAGTAATCCTTCTCTGCACCTGTTCCAATTTGAATTCATCTTTCTTAAGCAAGGGAGTCCAAAGTTGCACACAGTATTCCAGATGGGGTCTTACCAGTGCCTTGTATAATGGTACTAACACTTCCCTGTCTCTACTGGAAATACCTCGTCTGATGCATCCTAGGACTGAATTAGCCTTTTACACGGCTGCATCACATTGATGGCTCATAATCATCCTGTGATAGACCTGGGTGTATTGGTCATTCTCCTCCTTCGTCACTTCCAACTGATAAATCTCCAGTTTATAGCAAAAATTCTTATTGTTAGTCCCTAAATGCATGACCTTGCACTTTGCACTACTAAATTTCATCCCAGTTCTATTACTCCAGTTTACAAGGTCATCCAGATCTTCTTGTATAATATTTGAGTCCTCCTCCGTATTGGCAATACCTCCCAACTGTGTGTCACCCGTACATATTATTAGCACAATCTCACTTTTTATGCCAAGGTCAGTAATAAAAAAGTTAAATAAAAATTGATCCCAAGACCAATCCCTGAAGAACTCCACTTGCAACCTCCCTCCCGCCTTTCTGTTCACTTTCAGTATGACTCAATGTAATCACCCCTTTAATCAATTCCTGAAAAATCTTTCAGTTCTCATATTGATCCCCATCTTCTCCAATGCAACTAATAATTTCCCAGGTGGAACTGTATCAAGTGCCTTACTGAAATCCAAGTAGATGAGATCTACTGGGTTTCCTTTATCTAAAAAATAATTTATCATTTAAAGAAGGAAATCAGGTTGGTCTGGCATGATCTACCTTTTGTAAAACCATGTTGTATTTTATCCCAATTTCCATTCACCTCTGTGTCCTAAACTACTTTCTCTTTCAAAATTTGTTCCAAGACCTTGCATACAATTGAGATCAAACTAACAGGCCTGTAGTTTCCTGGATCACTTTCCTCCCGTTTCTTAAAAATAGGAACTATATTAGCAATTTTCTAGTCATATGGTATGACCCCCCGAGTTTCCAGAAGCATTAAAAATCCTTGCTATTGGGTTTGCAATTTCATGTGCCAGTTCCTTTAATATTCTTGGATGGAGATTATCCGCAACATCCCCTCCCCTCCCCCCGATTTAGTTCCATTAAGCTGTTTGAGTTCGACTTCCACCTCGGATGTGGTCATTTCTACCTCCGTATCCTCTTTGCCATTAGCCACCCTGCCACTACCCCAGGCTTTTCATTAGCCTCATTAAAAACTGAAGCAAAGTATTTTTTTAGATCGGGGATTGGCAACCTTTGGCATGCAGCCCATCAGGGAAATCCACTGGTGGACCTGCGCCACTTCCCGCAGCCCCCATTGGCCTGGAATGGTGAACCGCAGCCAATGGAAGCTGCAATCAGCCGAACCTGCGGATGCTGCAGGTAAACAAACCGGCCCGACCCGCCAGCGGATTTCCCTGATGGGCCGCATGCCTGAAGGTTGCCAATCCCTGGTTTAGATGTTGGGCCATGCCTAAATAATCTTAATCTCCACCCCACAGCCTCAATATTTAGTAGTCCCACTTCTTTCCTTATTTACTTCTTATTTATATGGCTATAGAATCTTTTACTATTGATTTTAATTTCCTTTGCAAGGTCCAACTCTGCTTGGCTTTTGGCAATTCTCACTTTATCCTTACACTTTCTGACCTCCAAGAAGTAGTTTTCCTTGCTGATCCCTCCCGTATTCCATTCCTTGTAGGTTTTCTGCTTTCTCTTAATCACTTGTTTGAGATGCTGGGTCATCCAGCTTAATCCTCAACCATTCCCTACAAACTTTTCCCCCTTGTTTGAGATGCAGGCTTCAGACAGCTTCTGCAACTTTGACTTAAAGTAATTCAAAGCCTCCTCCACATTCAAATCCTTGAGTTCTTCAGTTCTGTCCACTTCCCTAACTAATTCCCTTGATATTTTTTATAGGTCACATTCTATGTTTTCCACAGGATGCCTGCCTCATTCAATGCACAGGATGGATCTGCTCTTGGAATGAATTAGGATTGTGTAGGAAAGGAGGTTGTTGCCTGCCTTATTTGCTGCAGAAGTTGGAAGTGGAGCTGAGCGAAATCATTAGCTCAAAACTTTTTTTGGTGAAAATGCAGATTTGCTGACATCAAAACTTTTCGTGAACTCAAATAGAACTCAATAGAATATAATAGAACTCAAATAGATTTTGCTGAATTATTCTGGTTGAAAAGAACCTACAAAAATCCAGTAAAATAGAAACATTTTGTTTAGGCATTTTTTAAAAGAAAGGTTTAGATTTTTTTTTATTAGAAATGACTTTTCATTTAGAAATTGTTTTTAATTTTATGTTAAAAACGTTCAAAATGCTCAAACTCTAAACAAAACGTTTCAACCTGAAATTATTATATTGGAAATGCCAGAGAACCAAAAATTCTATTATTCGCACAGCAGTAGTTTGAAGGTGTGCAATGAGAGAGGCAGGGGTTTGCAGGTAAAGAAAGGGTGGTTTTACCATTAAGACAGTTGAATGATGTCCTGGAGAACTGGAGTCTGTTCCTGCATTTGTTACAGTTTCTTTGTGATGCTGGGCAAGTCGCTTAAGCCAGACTTTACACAGGTGGTCACTAATTGTGTGTTCCTCATTTTCTGCCTGCCAAACTTGATACCTTGGGATCTGATTTGTAGAAGTGCTGAGCACTCACAGCTGCAACTGACGTTCAGTATGTGCATTGAACACATGAAGCACTCTGCAATGCTGCGTTGTTGATTTGGAAAATCCGGTTCTGGGTCACGCAAAAGGGGAACTCAAAATCAGTGGGCACTTCTGGCCTTAATCTCTGTGCCTCAGTTCCGTAAACTGGGGAACAATATCACATTCTTACCTTGCAGGGGTTTTGTGAAGCTAAATTGACATTAGTGAAGTATTCAGATACTATAATGGTGAGCACTATAGAAAAGCTCACGAGGAATTTAATAATTCTCTTTTCAGAGCAGGGTTGAGTAGTGTGCAGTGAATAAGTCATGGGACCACATCTTTCACAATGAGGATAAAAAAAATATTAAATGAGGACTGTCTGTCCTGTTCATTGAATGAAGCTGGGGATATTTTACAGTGGGGTTAGCATGTTACCCCATTTTTTATACACTGAAGTGGTCATTTAGATATGGTCGTGACTGCTGAAGTGAAAAGACCTTTTGGCTTGCAACGCAAGACTATGCACAGTATGATTTTATGGTGATAGACATATGTAAAATGGCATTGATTGAGTGAGATATTTAAAATAATCATCGGGCATGTTTAGATAAATGTATTATTAGTAGTCTAAATTCTCACATGTTTGTATTTCATGAAAACCAGATAGTGAAACAACTCCATCTGTTCTGTCTGAACACATTTCTCCAGTCCCGGGCACTGAGTGTCGAATTCCCGGAAATGATGTCAGAAGTGATTGCTGCCCAGCTACCCAAGATTCTGGCAGGGATGGTGAAACCTCTTCTCTTTCACAAAAAGTGAAATGTCTTTTCTCTTACTGAAGAGACAATTTTTGTGCCTTTTTTGTTTGTTTGTTTGTTTATTTTGATCAGGATTTTGCGGTTTATTTTGGTCAGTATTTTGCAGTGTCAGGACTTTAGGATATTTGTTCTACCACCTTACTGTGTAAGTTTGATGTCCATATTGTGCGCTCCTGATTTATTTTACTGTTAAAATCACAACTGATATTTGTCATCAGAAAAGTTTTGTACGCCGGAATAGGTTGCTCCTTAGGAATTCACGAGAACAATAGTTAACAAACGGAATCTGTAGTTGTCTAAGAACAGTTACCTTGTACATGTTTTCTTTCATATTATTCCTTTGAAAACTTCTGCTATGACATGGAGTAAACTTTTACTCTAATATATTGGGAGGGTGGGTGGGTGTGCATATGTATAAATATTAAAGTCTGAATAAATTAAAATGTATATTAGCCACATTTACTTATGGAAATGTCCCCTTTTACTTACTAACCTGCCTCTCTGAAGTAGCATTTCAAAGTACAGTATCCAGGTTTAGATTGATAGTGGTACGGTATCTTCACAGGTAGTTAGCATAGTGGCAACAACATTTTGTGTGAGAGTGTGTGTGTGTGTGTCCATACCAAAGTAAAACTGAAGCAATTCTCTTCAAAGATGGGAAGGATTAAGGAAATGCCAGTGTTTTCCTCCCATTGAAACCAATATATAAAGTAGAATATATACGGACATATCCTGCTGTTATTTCTGTTTCTCCTTAACAGTATGACACTTATCAGTAAAGCTAAACCACTTAACTCTCATTTTAAACTTACAGATTTTAAATTTAATCCATATAGCCCCTACTGTATCTTTTAGATGCTTTAAATATATCTTACTTTAACATTCAGTAATGTTTAATGACTGCAGCCTTTGGTGATCTTAATGTGCAACTGGATAACTCAAACACCCAATAAAATCAAATTATAGAGAGATCAAATAAATGGAAAGAATGATTACTGAAGCTTTGATACACACCAGTCTCATTATAATGCCATTCAGTGGACCTTTCTGAGGTTTACAAAGACAAGTTGTTATAACTGGAGTAATAGTAAAGGAGGCTAATGTGGCTGTGAGTACAAGTAAAGTACCGTTATATGATCAAAGAGAATGTTATAACTTTTATAATGGGAGTGAAATGTTTTACTGAAGAATTGCTGTGATATTTTCTGTGACATGGATATGAAACGCCTCATGTGATCACTTCAGTCAGTTAGGTTCAAACAATGTAGGAATAGCTCAAGGGGAAGCAAAACCAACTATTAGACTACAAATCATCAAAAGCATTAGTGATTTTATCTGCCCCTGGAAGCCATGTCCTATTTCTCCAAAATTCCCAGAAATACCTTTTCCAGGGGTTGGCATGCTGATTGGCTGGGGCCTCCAAGAGGTGCATGAGAGCAAGCTACAGTAAAAATGAGAATAAAGATGAAAAAAACCCTAGCCAAATAGATACAAAAAGAGAACAAGCAGGATGCAGAGAAATGTTCCTAGATAAGCTGGGACAATGTCACTTTCTTTCTGAATGACCGGATTTGAAATTTTGACGGTCTATGGCTAAGTGATTTTGATTTTTTTTTCCACCACAGCCTGACTTTAACTCTGATCTTCATAGCATTTATATTTTAATAAATTATAGGTTTAAGCTGCAAGAGTTCTTTGGTTTTGCATTATGGTGGATTTTTTGTTAGTAGTATTTGCATTCACTATTTACATTTGTACCCAGGCTACATGCTTTACCCCACTTGCTCACTAATCCATTGCATAATAATACCATTTCTGCAAGCTCTCTGGGAAGGCGGCCATTGCTGCGGGTCCTGAAAACAGCATGGCAAGATTTTTCATTCACTAAATACACTATTCACTGTCAGGTTTCAGAGTAGCAGCCGTGTTAGTCTGTATTCTCAAAAAGAAATGGAGTACTTGTGGCACCTTAGAGACTAACCAATTTATTTGAGCATAAGCTTTCATTATGCTCAAATAAATTGGTTAGTCTGTAAGGTGCCACAAGTACTCCATTTCTATTCACTGTCATTAACCTATTCAAACACACATCCTTGCCATGCCAGAAAATCATCCTAACCATCCCACCTTTGAATTTACAATATGGAATGGTGAATATGATCTTAAGAATGCCCCTAAATTCAGGCTACACAAATCTCTGACTGAGTTTCTGCAATATGTTCCAAGTGGGTACTAGTTTAACAAACATTTTTATCACTGCCTTCAGTGCTGTGGCAACCCACCTTATGTGGCAGGTACCTCCGCAATAGCTCACACTTGCCTCAAAGCTATCATCAGCAAGAGCTTAAGCTACCATCATCTTTTGGGAATAAATAGTAAATTCCAAAAGAAGCTTTCCAAATTAAAAAACATTTTAAGATCTAAATCTCAGAGAAGAGTGTCCATAACAGCATGTTCACAGTTGTATATTTTGCAGTGTACAGCCACCTGACAAGTCTGTCTAAATTTGGCCTTCATACCCTTTGGAAATCCTGTATTCAGTGCTGCATCATCTACATATAGACAAAACAGTTTTTCCTGCCCTGATCCCCATGTAATTCCTTAAGCTGTTTTATTCCCTAGTTTGAGACTGTCATCTGTCTTTGCTTCCAACTGTATTGTGTCAGTAAGCAGAACACAAGTTTTTCCATAGTGTACAGATCTAATGTGCAGCAGCTCTTGATCAGCTACAGACCTGTCCAGGAATCCAGCAGCAAGCACAGTAATAAACTTAGCTTTCTGTAGGATTTTCTGAGACTTTGCAGTTGTCTATATAAACTTTTTCATTGTATTAAGATTAAGGTTAAGATTAAGGTCATTTTTGACCTGCAAGTTGCAAATATCTCTAAAACTGTCATGTTTAATGATTGTGTAAATGGTATTTAAACAAGATCTCACAATTCTGGATCTCCTCGTGCTGAATTTTACAGCGCAGTCTAGTAACAGGAGAGTCTTATGGGTGAAGTGTGGCACCCTATAAACAGTAGAGCAATAGCATACATGGACAGGATACATTTTAAAATTCTTGCCCACTTATGAGGGGACTGTACCAATGAAATTTCTGATTCTTTCTGCAAATTACACAAATCTTTCCCTCTTTCTACCATAATCCCAATGATTATTTAGTTTTCTGCAAATTTGGGAAAGTGGGTTTAAGTCCAAGTCTCTCACATCCATTTGCATGTTCTTCTGTTCTATCTGCTATATGTTTTCTTCTCCTGAGACGTTCAGTATTATCCTCTGCTGCTTCAGACCGATCTTTAAAAAAAACAAAACAAATGAAAAATAACCTTCTAGGGTCATTTTAGCATTACTGCAATTTTTCATCTTTTTTTAGTGCAGCCATCTCTCTCTCTCTCTCTCTCTGTGCACGTCCGCATACACACACATATATATTTTATGCAAATGATTGATTTGAAATTTAAACTGCTTGGCCCTGACAGAAGCAGTTATGTTTGCAACTGGAAGGCTGTAACAAAGTGTTGAAGAGCAAAAATAAGCAACTTCCCAGTGTCACCAATTGGCCCTCTCTGTTACATATAACCTGAACCTGTTTATCTCGGAATCATCCAAGAAGGTCAAGAAGACCCCGAACAGACAGCGCATAGACCTGACCTATTTTTTCTTAGTGACTATGACCCAGGAAAGTATAGTCTGTGTGCTATATCTGGGCTTTATCGAGAGCCCATTCAAGTCAATGGTTGTTATTTCAATGGGCTTTGGATCAGGCCTGCTGGTCTGACACCATAAACTTAAGCTTGGATATTTTTGTTATTCAGCTGTTCCCGGAGCTGTATTGCAAGCAGATTTTCTAGTTCCATGTCTAAAAAGTGTAGTTAAGAACTGAGCCTCTACTTTTAAATAGCAGAAGACTGAATGGAGTCTTCTTTAATTGAGGCTTCTCTGTCACTTGCTTTAAACTGTGGAAACAAACCTGCCACAGTGATTAGTTAATACTGCTGGATAAAACAGATAACCTCCCTACCTCCCAAAAAGAACTTTGTTGGGCCAGGATCCATGGTGCAGGTGGTGGGACAAGGCTCAGCAACTTAACTTCATGGTTTTCAACTTGAAATTAATCTGGAAACCTTGCACCAGATGGAGGATTTGTGGCATCAAAAGACCTGCTAAGAACTCTTGCGTGTTTAGTTGCTCTCGTGTGCCCTAATCTAAAAGCATAGAAATGACTCAGATGAGGCTATAAACCAGAGGCAGGAAACAAATACTATCAGTAGTGAATCCCCTACTGCCCCAGGAAGCAACCGTGGCTGAGAGTGGGGGGCAGGAGGCCCTCTGCTAGGTCCTATATCCTGTGTGAGTGGGGTGGTGCATTCACAGCTTTTGGGTAAAGGGGTGAGTTTGGTGGCAGAGCCATTATAGACCCTAGGAAGGCATCACTGGAGATGTAAGCGCTGTCAGGACAGCTTTTTTTTTGGGGGGGGGAGGAAGGAAGGGAGAGAGATTATTAGACTAATTGGAGATTTGTGGGTACAGATCCTTTGCTGGGGTAAAATGGTATATGAAAACAAATGGACAAGCATCCATTTACAGCAGGTAAACATCTGTGTCCTAGTGTGCTGAATTAGTGTATTGAAAGCTTTATGCTTGTAGATGTGTATTGTAAGTAAACTCTGTTGGTAATACAATTGGGATAGGTGCCAGACACATACATAAATACGTATCCCTGGCCATTTGACTGAGCCAGATCCATCTACTCCCCAGTGTTGCAAAAGAGTGAGTCCCACAAGTTAACAGTCCCAGAACTGGCAAATGCAGGAAACTCACTTACATTAACTCTCCTTCCTCTATACACCATAACAGCTCTGAACAACAGCGATTCTTCTTCCTCGTTCCCGCTTGGGCAGAAGGCTGACCTTTCTTTCCTCTGGATAAGTCAGCCTGCTGCCGCAGAGCCAATATCCAAAGCCTTCCCAATTTTGCGTGGCTCAGAAGCCAGTGGATATACTGGCAGACCAAGCCTAGATTGTCAGCCTTATTAGATTTACTAGCTTGTGCTGCTTTGTGTCACAGTGACCTGAGTGCTGACCGTAGGGTTTGCTTTTAATTTAATTTTTTTCCCCTTCAAAGATAAAAGGGGGAGGAGAGAAATATTTCTTTTAAGATTGTTGAAACCTTACTTACATGACAGTGCAGTTTGTCTGATTAATCTGTTTTGAATGGAACTGGTTTATTTTGAAGTGTTATTGACTCAGTAGGCTGAAGTGAGTAGCATACAGAGGCAAAGTATGAATTGTCAAAGTGCTTAGACAGCTACATATAAGAAAAAGGAAGAGGTAGAGTAATAGATTTCAAGCATTAGAACAACACTAAGAAGAGACCCATCCACTCAGAATTAAGGCCACTGCTCCAGTACAGCACATGCATAACCCTGATTTGCTATGACTCTAATCCTGGCAAGACCCTTATGGCTGCATGGCACCTCACTGAATTAAACGAGGCTCCAAACAGACAAAGGGGCATGCTCACACATTCCCTTGCAGGATTGGGGCCGGTGTGCAGGATAATTTGTGAATATGGACATATTTGGATTTAAAATAGTTGATTCATTAGAAACCAAAGACTTTGAAATGTTGACAATTTAGTAACCTGGGATTTAAAGTTTTTAAAAGGATACTTGTGACGTGAGTTTTTATAAAGCCGTTAGTTTTATAATTGTAAATTCCCTAAACATGGTCAGTTGAGTGTTTAATTCTCAGGAGCAATTCTAACTCAAAAACATGCCATCTCACTGTTTTGGTTTGCTTTTAAAGCTTCATAAAAATCTTCAGAAGCCATAAATCTAAGATGATCTAAAGGAACAAATCTATTTAAAAATGTTCTCAATTGCAGCTGTTACTAAGGGTATCCAAAGGTAAGGCTAAAGCCCTCATTATGAGTAATAGTATTTCGTTCAGTACTTGTTCTGACAGATGAGGAACACAAACCATGCATCATTGAAATATTTACTTTTTAATTTAAAATCTCTCTCACACACGCATTCTTGATGCTGGGATGTAGATGGTCCCCTTTTGCAATACAAACCGTTTTAAATTGCAATTCATTTTGCCAGCAAGGATAAAGTTAGATCAGGTACAGGTCAGATGTCTTCTCTTCATATGTAGGAGTAAGTGCCTGGTACAGGATCTCACCATCATGATTCATTTTACTTATGCAATGTTATGTTTCAATTCCACTGTCAATCATATGATGAGTTTTCATCTGTACCTCACATATATTGGGGATCACAACTTTAATCTTTCAAAATGGGAAGTGAAGATCCAGTGACAGATAGGTGGTAACAAAAATGATTATTACATTACAGTCTTGATACTGCTGCGGTTAAAACTATTGGTGGTGGGGGTGGGGACCTGAAGCTGGCGTTTTGCCATTGAACTCAATGGGAGCTTTGCCATTGACTTAGTTAAGGGAAAGAGTAGAGCCTATAGTGTTTTTCCACTTAGTAGCAACATTTCTAATAATAAAACAGAGAAACATTTTGTTTCATAGAACTGTGTATTTTAATTTGCCTATGACAGCACATTTAAAAATGTCATTTATTAGGGCATAATGAGGATCTTTTAAACTCTCACCCTGATTAAAAGCTCCGTGTGTGGAACACTGTAGCAGTATACAGTTAAGCTGCCTTCTATCATGATGTCACCATTCAACAAGGAGAGATTCAATTAATCTCCCCCTGTAAAACATAGTATTTTCCAAGATACTGTTTAAGGGGCAAAAAGGCTTTAGGGCTATGAATTTCAATGGGAGTTTTATACCTAACTCTTACCCCCCTGCAGTACGTACATATGTGTGTAGACACACACACACACACTTAGGTTCCTTTTAAAATCCCATCTTAACTCACAATTTACTGCTTAAAAATTATAGAGCCTGCTCTTCCTTTCACTCCAGTTTTACTTCAATAGCTACACTTGATTTGCAGTGACAGGAAAAGAGACTCACTCCTGTTCAGTTCTAATTGTACTTTGAGCCACATTCTGATACCTTTTCTCAGACCGAACAGCACATGATACATTGACATCTATTGGACTGTTCATGAAGTAACTAGTCACTCTGGGTTAGGTTATCAGAATCTGGCCCTTTAAAAATGGAGCATCCAGGAAATTCTGAATACGTTACAATAGTTTCTAGTATATATAGGATGACGTTACATTTGAAACGGCCTGAATTTCTTTGTAGTTAATAAGAGAAAATCACAGCTAAGAGAAGAAGTACAATCTAGTAGTTAAAGCACAGGCCTAGGAGTAATGAAATATTCAATTTACTTCCTGGTCTCCTTGCCATTTAAACATTGTTTCTCATTTTCACTTCTGTAAAATGAAGATAATAATCCTTCACAAGATTGTTGGCAGGCTCAATGCACTAGCACTTAGTAAGGGCTTTGAGATCCTCGGTGGAAAACAATACCAAAGTGCCAAATATTTATATTTTATTTGAAACAACATTTGGACCGGTGTTAATATTTCTGTGTATCGAACAATCAGGAGTGTAAGTGACGGCCACAAATTTCCACTCTGTTCCTGTTATTTTTATAAAAACGCTGATTTGAGACTTGTATGAGATTTCTGTATTTTCCAGTGAAGAGAACTGATGTCTATATATTTGTAAGTCTGAAATAGCATTCAAGTATTTTTGTAAAAGTTGTTGCCTAGCTAATGTTGTGTCATGACCAATAAATTGGAGATGTGCTTAACTTGCGGGAATGTTAGAGGTGTTTAAAACCCTAATTACAACAGACCTGGGAGGCAAAGTGAAGCTATATAGTATTGTGAGGTCACCGAACATTAATTTGTGACCACTAACATCATTCTTTGTCCAAAGTACTAGCTTCTGTGACCGTGGAGCAGTGCTTCTATCCGTCTGCAGCCATGGTGTCTAATTTCAACTTGATTGACCCCGTCAGGTCCAGTACAGCAGATAATATGCACAGCTTCCTGACTGAAGAAATCAATTCTCTACTATGGTAGCCAGTGTTTTCCTTTGGTTCAGAGCTTGCATAAGAAATGGTAGAGTGGAAGCCAAACATAATTTTGGCTGATTTGGATTCATGGTTTTAGGGCAAACCCAGTGATACGACATGCCGGCAGTGATTTTAATAAAATCTGCTCACTGACGAATTGTAGAAATTTTTTTACCAACTCAGAATTTATTTATTTAAAAGTTGAAGAAATGAAATGCAAAATGATCAGGATTGCAGTTTCATGCATTGATAACTGGACATGGGGAAAAACTGAACATAGAATGAGCTGCTCTGTTATATTTTATCCCACAGGAGTGCCTAGAGGCCCGGGATCTGAGCCCCATTGTGTGAAACATGGTACACAGACATCATAAAGAAGACAAGTGGATAGTATGGTTATGTTAATGAATTACCCTCAGTGTTCTATATAATTTTTCTATAGTATTTTAAGTGCAGTAATTTGGAGGCAATAAGAAGACTTATTGGCCCATTTTCTTTCACCAATTCTTTAATACTCTTATTGCAATCCTCTGTAACTGTTCATACACATTACAGCTCCTGTCTGAGCTGATTCACTATGTCCATACAGCAAATTAACGGATTCATCAAATGAGCTATCTGGACTGAATATTTCAGGTGGTCAGATGAAACTAACTGTAGAATATCATTCATCATGCACTGCCCATGGACTCTTGAGTTCTCCTATTTGTTCTTTGAGTAGCAGAGCAGTTCCAAACAACAGCACTTCAGAGCTTGTCAAAGTCTCATTGGGCTAAATTGTCACAACCCTTCCTGGGCTGCACAAGTGAGTAAATACCCACTTCCCTCTTGCTCCCTTGATTGGCCCTCCTCCAACAGTGGTGGGTTGAGCAGAGGCCAGTCCTATACATGACGCTCCCCCTCTCCCCCCTGCACGGAGGAGATGGACAGGGAGAGGGCATAAAGGGGCAGCAGAAGGAGGAGCCTTGACTCCATTCCACTACTTTCCAGACCAAGTAGCTGTGGGGAGTTAAATGTTCCATGGAAGGAGATGAAGTAACTTACTCCCTCCTTGGAATAAGGGAGGAATTATGACTCTGGTCTGCTCCTGCATTGCTGCAGCCACATGCCACCCCCTTACTCAAGGCAGACTGGCAAATTACAATCTAGCCCATTGTAAGAAGGCACTTTCCCCCCAACCTGCTCTACATAGACTCTAATAGAGTTCAAACACACCCCTTCCTGTGGGCTGACTTTATACCATAAGGCAGGGGTTGGCAGCCTCTGGCATGCTGCCCATCAGAGTAATCCACTGGCGGGCCGTGAGACACTTTGTTTACGTTAACCGTCTGCAGGCACGGCACTCCGCAGCTCCCAGTGGCCGCAGTTCGCCGTTCCTGGCCAATGGGAGCTGCGGGAAGTGGCGCGGGCCACAGAGACATGCTGGCTGCCGCTTCCCGCAGCTCCCATTGGCCAGCAGACGGGTCAATGTAAACAGAATGTCTCGCGTTCTGCCAGCATATTACCCTCATGTGCCCTGTGCCAAAGGTTGCCAACCCCTGGCCTAGAGCCTCTCTCCCCCGCCAGCCGTGCCCACCTTGCTTCTTAATGAATCATCTACTTGAGTGAGTCAGCAGCACCCACTTAACTTTTTTGCAGCAGGATCAACACCTACCAGGAGGAGGTTTAGGCAAACACTGCAGGCCTATTACACGCAGCTACAAAGAGTGTCAGAGTTAAGGTTAAAAAATACATATCTAGGCTCATGCACTCATCTCAGAAGAGCATGTTAACATGCAACCACTAGTAGCTGTGTTGTCTCTACATCAGTGTTTCTCAAACTGGGGTCTGTAGACCCCTGGGGGGCCACGATGGTACTCCAGGGAGGCTGTAGGCCCCACTGATCAACTCTTTCCCCGCCCAGTGGCTCCTGCATCCTGGGGAACAGCTGGAGGCGCTGGGCGAGAGGGTGAGGAGCAGGGATGGGATGCGCTTGGGGGAGGGAGGCGGAAAGAGGCGGGGAAGAGGAGGGGCAGGGGTGGAGCAGGGGTGGGAAGAGGTGGGGCAAGGGTGGGACCTTTGGAGAAGGGGTGAAGTGGGGTCAGGGCCTGGGGCTAAGAGGGGGTTTTGGGGGTCCGTGAAAATTTTTAAATCAAAATAGGGGTCCTCCAGTTGCTAAAGTTTGAGAACTGCTGCTCTACATGATAATGTTTCAGTCTAGTTTCTGAATTGCCATCTGCTTGTGAATTGAGATTTTGGGATAGTATCAGACTGTGTGTGTGTGGTCTAAACACTTTGAATGTAACATAAATTATTGGGTTAACCAGTGTTTGCAAGTGAGCTTCATTACAAAAAATTCTCTGTAATATAAAACTACAGGAAAAGGCATTTGGTTCTTGCCAAAATTCACTTTTTTATAAAAATGGGACGTG
Source organism: Lepidochelys olivacea (assembly GCF_965140295.1). NCBI lineage: Eukaryota > Metazoa > Chordata > Testudines > Cheloniidae > Lepidochelys > Lepidochelys olivacea. The sequence goes on along the minus strand of NC_140411.1, from coordinate 33,447,008 downwards.
CTGTTAGTACATTAAAAAAAAGCAGAAAAGAATATTTGACACTATACACTCAATGTTCATTGCAATGTAAGGCCCTGATCTTCCTGTTATTTACACATGATCCAGGCAGGGGCAGTGCTTTGGGAGAGCAGTTTTCCTCTCCACAGATTGCCAGGGATTTACTCACCCGATTCTACTTCTCTGGTTTGAGATTGATGCCCTCGTTATTTATACCTGATGCTTGCAAACCTTGATTTTAATCAGCCTCTACACCCCGATCATCTTATAACTGTTATCTCTCTATAAAATATCTGCATGTCTGGATGAAAAGTGCTATATAAGAGCAAGGTATTTATTATTATTATTATTACTTTTTTTAGCAGAAGGAGGGATGGGAGGGAGAGATGAGAGTTAAAAATTTTACACCCATGATTTGAGTTGGAAGAGTTTTAAAGGAGATAGAGATAGAAGGCAACAAAGTGACCGAATGCAAGACAGGGAGCTGTATAATCATTCTATGCTTATGTTGGCATTGTAGCGTATACAGCTTGATTCTGTTATCCCTTTGTTTTCCGTGCACTGCACCTTTAAATTGCCACAAACCTTGTTTGTCTACAATGACGGCAGAAACTTTGTTCTTACCATTGCTGCCAGGCCTGTAATGGAGAAGAGCCACATATGAATGCAATTTCCTGCACTGATTGAGGGAATCTTTCTCTCATGGTGAATTTTCTTATGTTCTTTCCTGTTGATATCTCTTTCATTGAGACCAACATTGTACACTGGGAATATGTGTTCTGCACTTTGTATATGGAAAACCTTATTATAATAACCTTAGCAATTATGCAAATCCTTCTGCTATGATTGGTTATTGGTGTCAGAACATCCCTTGCCTTTACACTATCATGGCTGCCTCAGCTTCTGACTTTACTTTCTCCCAACCCCAGCTGTGAAAGGAAACTTCCTTTAGGCATTTGAATGGGGGACTAAGCCTTCCTCAAGGCACTGGGAGTGGGGGAAGGATAATAAGAAAGTATTAAAGAGTTCTGAGCACAGCAGCCAATCAGAACAAAGCAATTTAAAGTAGCCAGGTGGAATCCAAGGGGAGAAAGGATACAGAGCAGATTTTTGCGCTGGAAGGTGTTGGTGGCTGCCAGCAAGCGTATCTTTGATCTGTGGGAAATCACAGACCGAATTAGAGCTGATGGACTTTCATTCAGGCTAAATGTAAGAAGCAATTAAGCTCCTTTATGGATAGTTGAACCAGAAACAATAGAAGCCACCCAAGGCAGAGGGCCAGTGGGAAAGGCCTGAGCAAGAATGCAAGGAGAAAAAGAGGAGTTTCCCTGGTACGCACTGCAAATGCAGGGGCTGGGACATTGACTGGTGGAAGTGTGTGTCAGAAACAGACAAAGGAAGCAGGAGAAAGCAAAAGAAATGGGTGGTAGGGTGCCCACGAGAGGGAGAAGAGACAGAGATCTTTGGGCCACAGGACTGGCTGGAAAGGGGCTTGGATTTCTAAACAAGCAAACTGCCGGCTGTGGTGTTCAGGGAAATGGGATTTTGTATAGCTTCTTTGTAAATAAACAGGATTGCACCAAAGAGGTACACAGCTCATATCCTCAGTTTCTCCTCCTAATGGAAACAACCTGGCCAGGCCATGAGTATTTGCTAAATAATTGCGCAAGCAAAAAGGGGCAACAATATTCACTGGAAGAAGAAAAGGAGTACTTGTGGCACCTTAGAGAGTAGCAAACGAAAGCTTATGCTCTAATAAATTGGTTAGTCTCTAAGGTGCCACAAGTCCTCCTTTTCTTTTTGCGAATACAGACTGTTACTCAGAACACGGCTGTTACTCTGAAACATATTCACTGGAGTGCCTCCTGCTGACTCAGTAATACACGTATCCCTGACAGTCGGCTTCAGAGTTAATTCAGCCAGGATACATTTATTTCCTCATTAACAGGAAGCAACTCCAATTAGAATTTAAATACTGAAATATGATGGCGGGAGCTTTAGCAACAGTTTAATGCTGACCTTCTTCTCAGAACCAGATCGCTTCTGTGAAATCCACATATTACCATCGTTTAGCGAGCGTCAAACAAATGGTTTGTGATAATCAACTGATATATTAAGTCAGACGAAGCAAAGGGCCCCACATTCCAAACTAAGACCTGCATGAGGAGGCTAGGGTAAAACTTTAGCATGGCATTTACCTGCAAGCCTTCCAACGGACAACCTCCTTTGTTAGCTAACTTGCCCATAATAGCCAAGACTGAGATTTTGTAGCAAGATGCTAAGATGTTCCAGACCCACTTTTCCATCATTACAGTAGAATATGTTCTCTGCACTAATGTGCTGCTATCTTGCTTTTATCTCCTAGGTTTTGACGCAGAAAACCTGTCATTTTAGGACTGTTATGTGAAACGCTAAACTTAAACCTTTCAGATGCATTTTACATAGAAATTGTCCAGCAACAGGAAATGCCGCTACAATGTGCTGCGTCTTTTTGTTCATGGTGTCAAGTACATAGGAGGGTTGTTGCACAGCAGGCAGAAGGGGTATTTTAAATATTTATTGCTTTGTTTCTTTTGGGTTTTTTGAAAGGTACATAAAAGTAGGTAAAAATCAGAAAACAATAGAAGCAAAATATTCAGCTCTTGTATTCTTGTCTGTAGACTTCATATTAAATAGATGTTTGAGAATTTATTTTAAAAAATCTCTCTTTTTCATAAGCAAACATGAGGAAAGAGAACTAAAGACATTTAAAAGGGGAAACTAGAAGAAAAGTTGGGACTACAGTGTTGGACCTTTCATTCTTAATATTTGTCAGGGATGGGTCCTAGATACAGCCACATTGTTTGTCATTAGCTTGTAGTCGCTCTATTACTCTTTTATGAGACGTAATTTAAGTTATTGGCATAATCTGATCTGTAAAGGTAGATTTTGCATTTGATTGTTCCACCAGATAGATTTATTGCCTGCTGAATTGTTTTCTATCTTCTTACAATAGTTCTGGTTCCATTTATTCAGCTCCTGAACGGCTAAAGAAAAATGCAAGCAGTTTACAGCTCAAGTTAAATGGCACGTGGAATAGGCCTTTGAATTGGTAAATGCTTTTTTAAAACCAAGGTGAATTGCCTGCCATACAGTGCAGAATAGGGTGGTGAGAGCTGCAGAAACCACCCCCTGCTGGTGTCATTTTTTAAATAGTAGGATTTACTGAGCCTAAGAAAGTGATGTGGGAACTGTAAAACAAAGGGCACACGTCCCTGGGGTTGTGAACTGAAAGACTGGAGCCAAGTTTACTTTTTCACCTGCTTGGAAGGCAGTCAGGACTTTATGCCAGATCCACCCACCCTGCCCGCTCATTCTGTGCTGCTTCCACCCTGCTAGATCTGGCCCTGAATGAGTAGGAACTGGCAGCAGGGAGAGGTGAGGCATATCGGGAGGCCAAACTAGGAGGGGCAGAGGGACTGCCTGGCCAAGGAAAGACAGAGCCAGTTTGCACTGTCCCCTAGGTAAGTCAGCCCAGTAGCTAGAAACCCTCTCCCTTTTCCAGCCGAGTGACTCCTAGTGGGCCCTAAACAATACTTAGGAACTGACCAATTTCCAAAGCCTTAAAAACATAGGTCCACTGGTGTAAATCAGTGTCGCTCCACTGTAGCCAATGGAGTAATGGTAATTTACACAAGCTGAGGACCTGGCCATGAAGATTATAATGTATTATTTGTATCGTGCCAGCACTGAGGAGCCCCACTCCTGGACTAGGACCCTGTTGTGCTAGGTGCTGTACAAAAAGTCCCTGGCCCAAAGACCTTACAGGCTAAGTCAGATTAACCAGTGCCACGGAGCCAGGACAACAGTGAGAAGGAGGAGATTGAAACAGGAAGTGGTTTCACATCTTAACCTTCCCTTTTCATTGTGGTTTGTGTGAGATAGATATGTTTCAATGACAGCTCACTCCCTCCATTCTCCCTATAGCTACAGGTAAGCCAGAACATTGTGATTAATAAAATAATAATAATTATGCCTATTTCTTGTATAGGGTTTTTTACCTGTAGATGTCAAAGCCTTCACTGGCTGTTTTAATGTGTGTATCCTCATCCTGCCCTTCAGAGGCAGGGAAGTGCTATTATCCCCATTTTACAGATGGGAGACTAAGACACAGAGAGGCTAAGTAACTTTCCCAAGATCACACAGGAAGTCCAGGGGACAGCAGGGAATTGAATCCAGGTCTCCTGTGTCCTAAGCCAGTACCCTAACCAAAGCACCATCCTTCCCCTTATTGCACTGCCTGCTGTATAAAAATAACCACTGTACACAGTTGCCAGCATTTGAAAAAGTTTTCCAGGAACAGTTCCCCAACCTGAGGTTTGATTGCTGCTTGACCTGCCCTTCCATCTTCACCTGAATGAGAATTGTGAGCAGGCTGCAGCAGGTTTAAATAAAAGAACAGGAGTACTTGTGGCACCTTAGAGACTAACAAATTTATTTGAGCATAAGCTTTCATGGGCTACAGCTCACTTCATTGGATGCATATAGTGGAAAATACAGGAGGATGATTTTATATACACAGAGAACATGAAACAATGGGTGTTATCTTATACACTATAATGAGAGTGATCAGGTAAGGTGAGCTACTACCAGCAGGAGAGGAAAAAAACCCTTTTGTAGTGATAATCAAGATGCGCCATTTCCAGCAGTTGACAAGAACGTGTGAGGAACAATAGGGGGGGAAATAAACACGGGGAAATAGTTTTACTTTATGTAATGACCCATCCACTCCCAGTCTTTATTCAAGCCTAATTTAATGGTGTCTAGTTTGCAAATTAATTCCAATTCAGCAGTCTCTCGTCGGAATCTGTTTTCAAAGTTTTTTTGTTGTAATATTGTGACTTTTAGGTCTGTAATCGAGTGACCAGAGAGATTGCAGTGTTCTCCGACTGGTTTTTGAATGTTATAATTCTTGACGTCTGATTTGTGTCCATTTATTCTTTTACGTAGAAACTGTCCGGTTTGGCCAATGTACATGGCAGAGGGGCATTGCTGGCACATATCACATTGATACTCCTGTTCTTTTTGCGGGTACAGACTAACATGGCTGCTACTCTGAAACTTGTCATTATGCAGGTTTAAATAGGCATCCTTTAATCCTGGGCCTCACCACACTTGGCTAAACCTCAAGAAGTTTGGCTGTTTATCTAAATGTATTGTGCTCTCACCCTGGGACCTTCCATCCCCATCAAACTCCTTTCCCAATATATCCTCCTAAGTAATGGACACGCATAACATTCCTACCTGCCTGAGCCATCATGGTAGTGGTGCATGCAACAGCTTGTTTCCCCTGACCCCACACATTGTCGCCTTCACCTCCTGAAAACACAGAGAGCTTTAAAATAGAGACAAGGGCTCTTTTGGTTGTCTGATTTCCCTTACAGGGTGAAAGCTGGTGCTGTCTTTATTGCAGTGTTGCAGCTGGTTCATGACAAACTGATTCTTCTGAGGTGTAAACTCCCTGTATGGCTGGGAGTTCTGAGGGCAGACACAAGGAGAGGCATATCTGTTGAACTGATATTCCCTTTTTGAAACTAACCACAGCCAAGATAAGCAATTTTTTCCATTTGGATCTGACAAAATGAGACTGTTTATTGCAGGAAGGAAACAGAAGCAACAACAAAAATAGATTGCTAATGTTTCTCACTTAGACTGGACTCTAATCCCTTATAAGGACACACCAGATCCATGCCAGTAATGGCAAGTGAAATACGCTGTAGTTAAGTAAATCTAGCTAATCAACTTCTCAGTTATGCTGGCAGAAGAATATACCAATTACCAGAGCACTTTCAAGTGAATAAAGACTCCTTGCTTTACTGGCTGTGGAGGTCACTGACTGTTCCCATGAAACCTTGCATGTTTATATTAAAAAGCACACCATGATCTTTGGCAAAGGCTGTTGCTCTAGGTTAGTTATGCATTTGAACTTGTTACTGTAAGTACAATGGAAAACCGGTGGACTTTACATCATTGCTAAAAAATGTAAAGATATATTTCAGTACCAGTGATGGACCCTAATTATATATGAAGAGTTTTATAGATGTAAAAAAAAAACAAAAAAAACCAACCCCCCCCAAACAAACAAACAATAAGTCCAAACACCTTTATCCTCATCTCAGATAAGCGTGGGGGTGATGTCCAAATTAAATTGTAAGAGACTAACTCTTGGCTTTTGGATTGGGCCTAGCATCCATTAATGCTTCTGAAGTTTGGAGCTGAACTTTGCAGCCTGCTCCCCCTGTGGAGGATGTTAGAATATGTTTATGGTGTTTTGGCTATGAGGTCTGTCAAGGTTCCTCCCCCACTCTGAACTCTAGGGTACAGATGTGGGGACCTGCATGAAAAACCTCCTAATCTTATCTTTACCAGCTTAGGTCAAAACTTCCCCAAGGTACAAAATATTCCACCCGTCGTCCTTGGATTGGCCGCTACCACCACCAAACTAATACTGGTTACTGGGGAAGAGCTGTTTGGACACGTCTTTCCCCCCAAAATACTTCCCAAAACCTTGCACCCCACTTCCTGGACAACGTTTGGTAAAAAGCCTCACCAATTTGCCTAGGTGACTACAGACCCAGACCCTTGGATCTTAAGAACAATGAACAATCCTCCCAACACTTGCACCCCCCCTTTCCTGGGAAATGTTGGATAAAAAGCCTCACCAATTTGCATAGGTGACCACAGACCCAAATCCTTGGATCTGAGAACAATGAAAAAGCATTCAGTTTCTTACAAGAAGACTTTTAATAAAAAATAGAAGTAAATAGAAATAAAGAAATCCCCCCTGTAAAATCAGGATGGTAGATATCTTACAGGGTAATTAGATTCAAAAACATAGAGAACCCCTCTAGGCAAAACCTTAAGTTACAAAAAAGATACACAGACAGAAATAGTTATTCTATTCAGCACAATTCTTTTCTCAGCCATTTAAAGAAATCATAATCTAACACATACCTAGCTAGATTACTTACAAAAAGTTCTAAGACTCCATTCCTGGTCTATCCCCGGCAGAAAACCAGCATATAGACAGACACACAGACCCTTTATTTCTCTCCCTCCTCCCAGCTTTTGAAAGTATCTTGTCTCCTCATTGGTCATTTTGGTCAGGTGCCAGCGAGGTTACCTTTAGCTTCTTAACCCTTTACAGGTGAGAGGAGCTTTCCCCTGGCCAGGAGGGATTTCAAAGGGGTTTACCCTTCCCTTTATATTTATGACAAGGTCTGGCGTATCTGAGTGGGCTGTGAGGGTTGCTTGGAGCCACTCTGGTGTGTACATTTGAAAATCCCCCTGCTAGAGGTAGGGTTGGCACCTGTCCAGGTTTTCTTAGGATTGTCCTTTTTTTGAGATAGAGGTCCCAGGAAATCTGAAACGGTACTCAGTACACACAGATAGCTGTCCAATTTTAGGGGCAGAGGGTCATCCCAGATGGTCTGTTTTTTGGTACCACAGAGGTGGCAGCCCTTGTTGGTGGAGTATGTGGAGGCTTGCCAGCTGGAGGTGATTTTGTATGGGCTTGCTGAAATTGCAAAGAAAGGTGACTCCAGTGATTGATCCATCAGGGATAATAGAGGTCCAGGCTGCCAGAGGATGGCTATGAGAGCAGATTAGCAGGACCTCGAACTCCAGGGTTTATGAAAAGAAAGCTTGAACTGGGTTGTGAAATAAAACTTTCTGGGCTTTAAAAAGGACAGTGGGCACTTCCAAGCAATCACTACCAGAGTTCACTCATTGGTGTTAATTGTAAATAAATTACAAGTTTGTTAATTCAGCATGGAGTGGGATTGTGGTGAACAGGAATTTCTGCAGCTGCCTTTAAAAAATGCCTACCATACCTACTGGAGGAACCTACTGCTGGGGTCAAGGTCTTTGTAACAAGGGATGGGGACCCCAACATAAAATTTCCAAGTGAGAAGGTTGGGGCTCGATTCACAAACAGGCATGGTTGCCACTGCTCTCTTTTAGGTGACTTGAAATATCACTGGTTTCAGAGTAACAGCCGTGTTAGTCTGTATACGCAAAAAGAAAAGGAGTACTTGTGGCACCTTAGAGACTAACCAATTTATTTGAGCATAAGCTTTCGTGAGCTACAGCTCACTTCATCGGATGCAGTGAGCTGTAGCTCACGAAAGCTTATGCTCAAATAAATTGGTTAGTCTCTAAGGTGCCACAAGTCCTCCTTTTCTTTTTAGAAAAATCACTGGGATTTTTCACATCACAAAGCTTGAGATGGCGCTTAGGCTTCCTGTATGATGAATGGGGAGAAATAGGCACCTCAGAAAGGGATTCACAAAAGCCAGCATGTTAGGCAGCTAGCCAATGGAGATGCCAAGCTGGGGAAAGGGGTGTTAAGTCCTATACCTATCTTAGAGATAAATGCTTAAGTCCAGGCTGCAAAGAGGTACTGCCCTCTGCTTAGGATTCTCAGCTGCAAACCCTCTCATGGCATTAGGTGCCATTGCTGTTTTCGCAAGAAGAGAAGGAAGGAGGAGACCCTCATAACTATTAGACCAGTGTTCTCATCTAGAATGTGGGAGACCCCCCCATCTCCAAGTCCCCTCTATCTAAGGGGGAGGAGGGATTTGAATTGGGATCTGCCACCTCATGTGAGCTCCCTCGCCACTGGGCTATGGGATATTCTGATGCCTAGAATGGCATTTAAGTGCCTTTTGTGAATCTCGCCCATGACAGCCGCAACAGGCATCCCTACCTGGATTGTCAGAAACCCAGGGTCATGATAAATCTCTGCACTGGGCTTCCCTAGATCCCCAAACTCCTGAATTCTCTTCTCCTGAAGTACTAAGTTTATCATGACCAGGCCTTCAGACAAACATAGGGAGCACTGGCCAGGCAGCGTACCTGAAGTCGGAGCTATTCACCACAAATCTCAGGTGCTTCTGGATGACAGTGGACACGAGCAATAGGGAAGTAAGCAACTTTCAGGCCCACTGTCATAAATATAAAGGGAAGGGTAAACCCCTTTGAAATCCCTCCTGGCCAGGGGAAAGCTCCTCTCACCTGTAAAGGGTTAAGAAGCTAAAGGTAACCTCGCTGGCACCTGACCAAAATGACCAATGAGGAGACAAGATACTTTCAAAAGCTGGGAGGAGGGAGAGAAACAAAGGGTCTGTGTCTGTCTGTATGCTGCGCTTGCCAGGGACAGAACAGGAATGGAGTCTTAGAACTTTTAGTAAGTAATCTAGCTAGGTATGTGTTAGATTATGATTTCTTTAAATGGCTGAGAAAAGAATTGTGCTGAATAGAATAACTATTTCTGTCTGTGTATCTTTTTTGTAACTTAAGGTTTTGCCGAGAGGAGTTCTCTATGTTTTTGAATCTAATTACCCTGTAAGATATCTACCATCCTGATTTTACAGGGGGGATTTCTTTATTTCTATTTACTTCTATTTTTTATTAAAAGTCTTCTTGTAAAACACTGAATGCTTTTTCATTGTTCTCAGATCCAAGGGTTTGGGTCTGTGGTCACCTATGCAAATTGGTGAGGCTTTTTATCCAACATTTCCCAGGAAAGGGGGGGTGCAAGTGTTGGGAGGATTGTTCATTGTTCTTAAGATCCAAGGGTCTGGGTCGGTAGTCACCTAGGCAAATTGGTGAGGCTTTTTACCAAACCTTGCCCAGGAAGTGGGGTGCAAGGTTTTGGGAAGTATTTTGGGGGGAAGGACGCGTTCAAACAGCTCTTCCCCAGTAACCAGTATTAGTTTGGTGGTGGTAGCGGCCAGTCCAAGGTGTAATATTTTGTACCTTGGGGAAGTTTTGACCTAAGCTGGTAAAGATAAGCTTAGGAGGTTTTTCATGCAGGTCCCCACATCTGTACCCTAGAGTTCAGAGTGGGGGAGGAACCGTGACACCCACTAAGGCTGAACACTTGCCTTGCTTCATTGTAGCTGTGACTCTTTTGAGTGCCTCCATTTTTAACTGCATCTACTTCATGAATCGATTGGCTCATTTTAGGCCCAACCTGGGCATATTAAGCGATATGGCAAATCCTTTTATAGCTACTTCAAGCTGCCTGCACGTTAGGGCATCCATTTTTTCTGAATGCCTCAGATTCACGAGGGATGACATAGCTTGCTGCAGTTAAATACTGCAAAGTCACTCTTGTCATGTGACCAGGATCTAGTGGTTGGAGCAGGAGTCAGGCCCAATGGTCAGAGCAGGAGTCAGGCTTAGTGGTTAGAACAGGAGTCGTAGCCAGAAATAGGAGCTTAGGGTCAGAACCAAATTCAGAGGCCAGATACCAAAGCCAAGAGTCAGAGGTGAAGTCAGATGTCAGGAATTGGAGCCAAGGTCAGAACTGGTATACTGGGATTGAGGCCAGGCAGGGGCCAGGCTGAAAACAAGCAGGCACAGGTGCTATTGCAGCCAGGGGCAAATGTTTTGAGCATCCACTGAATTACTGCTAGGTTTAAGAGCAGTCTGGTGACTCTTCCAACCAATCAGGCAGCATAGCCAATCAGGCAGCCTACTGCAGGCCAGTTGTGCTCATTAGGTTGCCCAGAGACTAGTTCTGGTTTAGGCTCTGTTTCCAGTCTGGCTCTGCTCCAAGCCCTGATTCCGGACAGTACCATCCCCCCACCCGAAGGGTGCTGCCTAGGGGACCATGGGGCACAGTTTCTTGGGGACTTCCAATGAAACTCTCATATGGGTCTGGGGCATGGATATTCTCTATCAGTTCCCAACACCGCTCATCTGGACTATAACCTTCCCAGTCCACCAGGTACTGGAGCCTTCCCCTAACTTGCCGACAGTTGAGGATTTATTGGATTCCTCCTGTCCTCAGACTGTTATGGGTGGCAGTGGTGTGTTACAGTGGTTTGGGTATTGGTTCTTGGGAGCTTTAAAGGGGAGATGTGAAAGGCAGGGTGGGTCTTCAAGGACTCAGGCAGCTATAACCACAAGGCCACTGGGTTTATAATCTTGACCAAGGAACTGGTAGTCTTGTTTGGTGGATGGGTGCCTTGATTTAAGGTTCTGGGGAGAGAGCCACACCTGGTGTCCTACGGCCAAATTGGGAATAGACAGACATTCTTGGTTCTCACAGTTTGATAGGCTTCTTTCGTGGACTTCAGGTGTTCTTTGAATTGCTGGTGGACTCAGTGTAAGTGAGAGGCTGAATCCACTGTAGCTGTCATTGGGGAACTCATAGGCAAATCTCTGTGGAAATGGGGGTTAAAGCAGGAGTTCGCAATGGACAGGCGAAGCATGTATTGTGAAGTAGCATAGCAGAGGAAGCCAGTCATCTTGGGGGGAACTCAAAAAGCAGCAAAGATACTGCACCGCAGTTTGATTGACTCCCTCTGTTTGCCTTTCATCTGCTGGTGATAGGTGAATGAGGTGAGTGACTCAACTTGGAGGAGTCTAAGAAATTTCCATCAGAATTCGAAGATGAAGTAGGGACCCCAGTCCGATACAACGCCCAACAGTAACTCATGGTAGCAGAAGACATTGTCCAGGAAGAACTGAGCCATCTCCTTTATGGTAGGAACAGTATGGCATGGGATGAAGTGCACAATCTTTGGTAGGAAGTCAACAACAAACAGGATTACCAAGTGACCCTCGGAGTGTGGCAGTTTTACAATAAAGTCCATTGATATAACAGACCAAAGTTCTAGACGCATGGGCAGAAGCTTGAGGAGACCTAGAGGTTTTGATCATGGGTTCTTGGTACAGGAATGTGGTCACAGGACCTTATAAAATTCTTGATGTAAGCTTGTGGGTCTGGTCACCAGAAGCTCCTCAAGACCAGATTCCAGGTGTTGAATTGGCCAAAATGGCCCACAAGTGGTGAATAATGGTATAGTTTCAATACTTGAAGTCTAGGTTGTCCCTCCAGAACATAAATACAATCTTTGTGATAGAGGAGGCCATTCTGCAGTCAGAAATCAGTCAGGTCAGGTACCTGCATCATTCAGGGTCAGAGGAATCTGGGTTGCAAACAGGTTGTTAGGGGAACAGGGAGTGGATGGAGGACGTCAAACTGCTCTTGATCATCCCATTAACAAAGTTGAGATGAGCACTTGAGGACAGTGGCAGGGAGCTCTTCACCAGGTTCATGATATTTGTCTTTCTGGGATAGGGCATCCACCTTCCTGTTTCTTGTCCCCTTGTCATAAGTTACAACAAAGTCAAGAGAAGAAGAGAGACCAGTGGATCTGACATTGTTTAAGGTGCCTGGCTGTTCGCACCACGTACTCCAGTTTCTTGTGGCCCATAACGACTTGGACCAGTAACTAGGCTTCTTTTAGGAGGTAACACCACTCCTCCAAAGCCACCTTGATAGTCAGTAACTCCTTGACCCAAATATTGTATTTTTCCCCCACCAGGGTTAGCTTCTACAAAAGCATAGGGGTGAAGCTGGTTGCAAGAGCCTGCACATTGAGATACCACTGCACTTCTGGGAAAGTTTGAGGCCTCAGCATTGATCATAAATGGTTTAGTAGGATCTGAGTGAATCAAGATGGGTGCTGAGGTAAATGCCTTCTTCAGTAGATCACAGGCTGCCTGAGTCTTTGTAGACCAGGCAAATCAACCCTCCTTTTGCAGTAGTGCCATTTTCAATGTAACTAGGCTACAGAATCCTTTAATAAATCATCTGTAGAAATTGGTGAACCCCAAGAATCATTGCATTCCAGATACATCCTTGGGTGAGGGCCAGTCAGATATTGTGCAGGTCCACAGTGAGTCCCTTAGGTGAGAGAAACTATCCTAAGAATTCCACTGTGTCCTTATCAAACTCACATTTCTCTAGCTTTGCATAGAGATGGTTCTGGAGGAGTCTCTCTAAGATTGTTCACATGTGCTGACCTTTGGAGATAATGAGGATGTTGTCCAGGTAAACAATGACAAGTTTGTCTAGTATGCCCCTATGGATGTCATTTATGACATGCTGGAACATCACCAGAGCATTGTACAACACCAGGTTATAAGCTCCACGAAGGTCCAACTTTGTGAAGACCTTGGCAGAGCAGAGTCTTTCAAATAGTTCATTAATAAGCAGTAAGAGATACCAGTTTCAGATTGTAATCTTGTTCAGAGCTCAGTAGTCCACACAAGACTGGAAGGAGCTGTCTTTCTTCTCCATGAAGATGTCGAGGAGTAAATGAACCCCTTCTGCAGGCTTACCTTGACATAGCGCTGGAATGCCTGTAGATCCGGTTCATAGAGGGAATAAATGAACCCAAAGGGAACCTCTGGTCCCAGCTGGACATCAATATGGCATTTGTAGCTGTGATGGGGAAGTAGGGTGTCAGCTTTCTTTTTGTTGAACTTGTCAGCATAGTGTGCCATGTTAGTCTGTCTTTGCAAAAAGAAAAGGAGTACTTGTGGCACCTTAGAGACTAACCAATTTATTTGAGCATGAGCTTTCATGAGCTACAGTTCACTTCATTGGATGAAGTGAGCTGTAGCTCTCGAAAGCTCATGCTCAAATAAATTGGTTAGTCGCTAAGGTGCCACGAGTACTCCTTTTCTTTCAGCATAGTGTGGATATCTATCAGGAATCCCTGTAGCTGTTAAAGAGGTTGTGGAGAGTTGAAGGGGTAAGCTTTAGATTCTCTCTTCACATATCTGAATTATTTGGAGGACTGAGTAAGCTGCAAAGGGTTGCTGGTCCTGGATAGGCTCTCAGGAAACAGGATTGTTGGCAAGACAGTGAGTCAAAGTGTATCACTCCTGACTGCCAGCAGATGCATAGGTCATAGGGAATAAGACAGGGGATGCCAAGGACAACCAGTGAATGCAGTGTATGAATTAGCCCTAACTGGAGGTCTTCTCTGTGGCTTTGTAGCATAGTTACCTCTAAAGGAGCTGTCTGGTGGCTGACTGCTACTGATGAAAGGAGTTACCCTTTCACTATGAACTTCACTAACTTGGGGGACTGCTTCCTCTGGGTGAGGATACTATATGCTTGGACAAATTTCAGAGCCATGAAATTGCCTGAGGGTCCTGATTCCACCAGCACTTGTAGGTTGGTGTTGCGCATTGCAGGGTGCTGGAACCAAATGGGGAGCTGGAGATGTGTTGGATGCTGATTAGCCATTGCCAGGGTACCAGCGGACAAGTGTTTGAGCAGCCTGCTGGACAGAAGGGAAGAGCGCCAATTCAACCTGGACCCAACAGTGGCGGAGGGTTGGCATTTCCTGACCTGGGCACAGCTTGGACATTGGCAAGGCAGCTTGATGCAAAGTGTACTGTCTCCCTGCAGTATAGGCAATTTTTTTTCATGTTCTGTGTGTATATAAATCTCCTCACTGTATTTTCCACTGAATGCATCCGGTGAAGTGAGCTGTAGCTCACGAAAGCTCATGCTCAAATAAATTGGTTAGTTTCTAAGGTGCCACAAGTCCTCCTTTTCTTTTTATGAATACAGACTGACACAGCTGCTACTCTGAAACCTACTTTGCTAGTGTTTGTACACAGAACATTTTATGACTTTTTAGCCACAATGGAACATTTGTGAAGCAAAAGACATTTTAAAAAAAACCCAAACCCTGCTGAAATTGACAACTATTCCAGATTGTGGAGTGGAGTGTCTCAGACTCTTCCTGTCTCTCAAGCCTGATCTCTTTTGCACCTTCTCTTCCAACCTGTCTTTGTCCCAGTCCTGGCTCTTCCCCACCCCAGTCCCATGTCCCATCCTCCAAGCCTAGCCAGTTCTGGTCTCTACTCCTCAGGTTTCTGACACCAAACTCAGTCTCCTTACCCAGCCAGTTATAGTTTCACTCTCTGGGCTCCCCAGCCAAGTCCCCATTCCCTCAGTTCCTTCTCCACTCTTTCTCTTCCCAACTCCAGTGTCCATTTGCTCTCTCCTCTCCCCTGGCTTGCTCGCAGTTGCAGTTTCTCTCATCCATTCTCAGTCTTATCCCTTGTTCTAGTCTCTTTGCCCAGCTAGTCCTAGTTTTCTCCCCGCATCTTGGGCTCCTTGTCAGATCTGTCTCACCATCCCTCACTGATTCCCGGTCTCTTTGTCCAACCACTCCTGCTCTCCCGGGCTTTGTTTCATTGCTCAGCCAGTCCCAATCTCCCACTTCACCCTACCTGCAACTTTCACTCCCAGTTTCTTTCCACCATCGCCATCAGTCTCCTGTTCCAGTCTCCCGTCCTCCGGGCTCATTATACCAATCCACTCTACCCACCCCAGCCTGACCCAGGACATGTTCTTGTCCATTCCATGTTCAGTTCAGGTGTCTTCTTTTTCTCCACATTCTGTGGGCGCAGGATGATGAGCACTGGAAACCCAGGAGAAACAGTCTCCCTGCTCTCAGGTCTGGCAACTAATCTCACGCCAGGCTGCAGCAGCAACTGCAGGGCAAGTCCTGCTTGCCCCACTTCTAGTGCAGACAGGATTTTTGGAGATTGTAGCTGTTAAGCTCCAATAGGTCTCTACTGAGCATGTGACAACTGAGATTTTTTTCAAAGGCTTATAACTTGGTCAAACTTTGACCAATTTTCACCAGAATGGCAAAAGCCCCAGGTCTGACATGAAGGGCTCCCTCTCCTCCTCCCCACAAACAAATTTCAAGTTCTTGCACCAAAGCATTGAAGTACTAGAGCTAGACCATCTAAAAGCAAACATTGCTAGAATTTTTTAAAAAACAACCTAATTTCCCCTTGCTTTGTTTTTCAAAATGGCTTAACTGTTCTGGCGGAAACTTTCCGTAAAAAAATCAGCCTGAGACCAACATTCATCATGGAAAACTGTATCCTCATTAAACTTTGCAAGTTATAAGCAACTGAAAACAGAATCTTATGATGGGAAATGTTGGGCATTCTTAATAATAGATGGTGCTGCCAGCCCCACCTATGATAGCTTGTAAAAAGCCCCTTGGAGACTTACTAAGTACACACATCAATTTTGTCCAGGTTTCCTAGGACAGGAATAGGATTTTCCTTTGTATGCTCATCTGGGAAGTAGTTCTTCATGAGGGTTACCTTCACAGAGGCAAGTGAGAAAGGTTTAATGTATGTTGCTGGAGCTGGACTCAAACAAAACCCCAGATCCAAATATAATGACCCTTCTGTTGGGGTCAACTTTGAGGACTGAATCCAGACCCTCTGGAGCTAAAAGCATGACTTAAAGGACCAGCTGCATTAGCCCAAAGGCAACAGCAGACGTATAAACCTTTATGCAACATGTAGCTGATAGAGGAGGAGTAAGAAACATACTGCGTTGGTGTGGGTTATGCAAACAGCCCTGATCACTGTGGGGAATGAAAACCAAGAGCATTAAGGTCCAAACTTGGAAAGCTGGCTATACTTGTCTGGATGTAAATGCTGGTATTTCCAGCCACACTGGCTTTGCAGCTAACTAGACCAAAAGGTGGAGACGTCAAGACTTGCTGCTGACAACACTTGTGCTAGGTTAGGAGCATTTTTGGGTGCAAACATCTCTTTAGAAGAATTATTGGTGCCTGATCCAGGAGTGTTAATACATTCCTTAGCATAGATGGACCTCCGGCTCCCCCATCTGTTAAATGGGGATAGTACTACCGCTCATGGGGGTTTGGGTGGGTTAGTTCACTGAGGTTTTTCAGATCCCTGACTCTAATAAAGCAAACTAATATAATCACTATCATCCTTGGAATATGCTGATTAAATGGAATCGATAAGTTCCAGGAGACTGTGTCATTTCCATTGAAACTTTAGCCAGAAACCAGGCAAGCAGGGAGAGAGCAACATACCTGGTTTCCCATCAGTTCTCTTGCCCACCTCCCTGGCTCCTCAGCAGCTGTGCAGCTTGGCTCCTGGAGTTCCCTGGCTTCACAGGAGACTGCCTGGTGGGCTGCTGTGGAACCTGGGCTCCCAGGCTCCTTGCCGGGCAAGTGACCATGCAGCCTGGTAGCTGGCATGGAAATTTTTCAAAAATTTCCCATTGCAGTTCTTGCAGAACAAGATTATTTTTTTAAATGTCCCTGCTGTGCAAAACTTCACACTGCCAACTTTTTGTTCCCATTCAGAGCAAATTTTTTCTTCAGAAATACAAAATTTTCCAAGGGAGAGAAATTCTGGTTCCTGGACAGCTCTAATTGTCATTTTATCACTGAAAATGGGATGTGCCGCCACCAATTGCCAAAGAGAGTCATAGGCGCTGACTCCGTGGGTGCTCCAGGGCTAGAGTATCCATGGGGGGGAAATGGTGGGTGCAGCCGTGCCGATCAGCACCTCCCCTTCCCCTGCAGTGCCTCCTGCCCGCCGCAGATCAGCTGTTCCGCAGCGTGCAAGAGGTGCTGGAGAGGAGGGTGCGGAGCAAGGGCGCGCTTGGGGGAGGGGGAAGAATGGGTCCGGAAGAGGCGGGATGGGGGCAGGAAGAGGTGGGGCAGAGGCACCCCCAGGCACAGCAGAAAGTTGGTGCCTCTGAAGAGAGTAATTCATGGCTATTATATAGCAGAGCAGAAGCCTGTCAAACGTACACAACAAATGCATTTGACTTGATTTCTTGGACTAGTCTTCTGATTTATGACAGTGTTTTTCAGATGCAAATATAAATATGTATGTTCAGCCAACCAATCTCTTCTGTTCTTTAATTCTGTCAAACAAAAGGTACTGAAGGTTAAAAAAAAAAGCCAGTAGCATTTCCCTGTAGCAAATAAGACAGACTAACTCCTTGTAAAGTCTTGTAAACAAAGGCTGAAGATTTATGTAAGCTGTGCTCTGCTGATTCCTACATTCCTGCTGCAGTGGGTGTGCATTTATTTCACTTTGTGATTTACCCCTTGAAGTTCATGTTTAGTTTGGCATGCAGAAAAAAGTTATGGGATCTGCCTTTACTGTATGCTGGGTCCACACTATGTGAAAGGACTGAAGGATTGTGTAAGAATCTCATTTTGGTTGGAAAGGGGCTCTAAGAGCATGTCTACACTGTAATTAAAAACTTGTGACTGGCCCATGCCAGCGGACTTGGGTTTGTGGGGCTCAGGCTGTGGGGCTGTTTAATTGCTGGGTAGACTTCTGGGCTCAGGCTGGAGCCCAGGCTGTAGGACCCTGTGAGATGGGAAGGTCCCAGAGAGTCCTGCCTGAGCCTGGAGCGCTACACTTCAATACAACAGTCCCATAGGCGAGTCCCGCGAGCCTGAGTCAGCTGGAAAAGGGTAGCCACAGCGGTGAAGTGTAGACATAGCCTAATAGTCTATCCTCTGGCAGGATTGGTCTTACTGCAAATCATCCTTCACTGACAGGGATCTAGTCTAACCTGCAGTATCTCAAATGATTACAACTTTTTTGCCAACATATTATCATTCTATTGACCATCTCTTCTTAACCTATTTCTCTGCATAGAGCTTTGATCTATTACATCTTTGTCTTCTACTGCTGAGAATTGTATCATTTCCTCATGCAGTTTTGTAACATCTCAATCATCTGTACTCTAGACTCACCATGTCCAATTCTCAGATCTTATCTAAACTTTGCACTATTTTTGTTGCTCTCCTCTGAACTCTTTGTGACCAAATGAGATCTACATTGGACACTGCCTTTTTGTGAGATCCTAGTAACACGGTAGACTCATACATTATGTTATATCATCTGCTCTAACCACCAGCTCCTGCTCCGTGGTAATATTGTCTAGAGAATATCCCTCGTAAGCACGCCAACAGCTCTGACAAAGGTTTTTGGAGAATCTCCTTGCAACACATATTTGCGATGTACTTCATGATATACAATCACTTGCTTAATTTACTTCCCACTTCTCATTGTGGGAGAATCCTTCATTGCTGGGATTTGAAGAGGGACCTGATAGGAGCAACTCCACTATTTTTCCTTTTAAATATCTGTTTTGGTACTTTATCAAAGTGTCTTTTCACAGAGATAAGACATTGGAGCCCAATTTTCCTCTCAATTACACTGGCATAAATCAGGAGTAACTCTGCTGAGATCAATACTGGAGGTTCATCAGAGCACAGATTCTCTCCGCTCTACTTCCTCCAACCTCAACTCAGTCCCTATTTCTATTGTTTTTCTTCCACCTACATTCACTCTTCCCTGCTAATGCCTCTCCATTGTTGGGCAGGCAAGGGAAAGGGTGTTAATTTAGGGGCTGATACCACCATCAATTCACACTCCAAATTCCCACTGACCTTAGTCAGTGCAAAGATGGCATCAAGGCCAAATATCCTTGTGGAAATTTTGAGGCATGTGAGCCCCCAAGTGGTTACAGCACCTCGCTCATCTATAGGAACTTCAGCTGGTACCATGTCACCAAACACCTACCTGCCTATAACTATGAGAGACACTAAGATTTTGTTAAAAGAAAAGGAGTACTTGTGGCACCTTAAAGACTAACCAATTGAGCATAAGCTTTCGTGAGCTACAGCTCACTTCATCGGATGCATAGAAAGTATAGAAAATCTATCGACCTTCTATCGAAAGTATAGAAGATCTTTTTATACACACAAATGGGTGTGTGAAAAAATGGGTGTTTACCACTACAAAAGGTTTTCTCTCCCCCCACCCCACTCTCCTGCTGGTAATAGCTTATCTAAAGTGATCACTCTCCTTACAATGTGTATGATAATCAAGTTGGGCCATTTCCAGCACAAATCCAGGTTTTCTCACCCCCCCACACACAAACCCACTCTCCTGCTGGTAATAGCTTACCTAAAGTGATCACTCTCCTTAGTGATCACTTTAGGTAAGCTATTACCAGCAGGAGAGTGGGGTGGGGGAGAGAAAACCTTTTGTAGTGGTAAACACCCATTTTTTCATGCTTTGTGTGTATAAAAAGATCTTCTATACTTTCCATAGTATGCATCCGATGAAGTGAGCTGTAGCTCACGAAAGCTTATGCTCAAATAAATTGGTTAGTCTCTAAGGTGCCACAAGTACTCCTTTTCTTTTTGCGAATACAGACTAACACGGCTGTTACTCTGAAACCTAAGGTTTTGTTGACATTATTATTTGTTATGTGCCAATGATGTGCTTCTCTGTTATGTGAAGTGCCATTTTCTCATGTTCAATTCAGTCACATCTTACGGATTTCCCAGTTAAAAGATTCTATGATCAAGAAGTTATTTGCTGAACTATGAATTTAGCATTTTTATATATGTCCATTGCCTAACAGTTTGAACATGTTTGTAAGTCACCATCTACATCAAATGGCTACATAAATAATATTTATGCAGCATTCAGTCATTGTGGTATCTAGGCAAAAGCAACAAAATAGCACTCCAAAATAAAAAATAAATGGGATGAATAGGAATAATAAATGGAATAAAATAATGGGCTGAATGGGAATCCAAATGTAAAAATAATGAAGAGAAAACACGTGTGTAGATAGACTTTTTATTTTTAAAAATATTTCTTAAATTCATGAAATACAGTGTAAAGTACAGCACAGGTACTGTAGCAAGTCAGCTTATGAATAACATGCCAGTTATTTACATGTATATATGTACAGAGTGCAGATAATTACTGAAACCCCACTACAAAACAAACAAAAAGTTCCATATGATAATTTACTAGTAGTAACTTTTAAAATATATTTTACTTTCTCATGTTATTGATTGCATATAAATTCCTGACATTAAAATACAGTATAATATCTAAGACTTCTATAAACTCTAGTACCGGCAAAATAATCATAAATATCATTCAGAATTGAAATCACAAATGTATGATCTGCCTAAACACCTTTATATTTGCTGCAATTCAAACTCTCAGAGCATTCTGGGAGCACTCTGAAATCCTGACCGCCAGCGCCAGAAGATTAACGCTGATTCCCAACACAAGCTTTGCAAGAAGCTCAGGTACAGAAGGACTTTCAAATAATGTATCCAAGGAGGAAAGCATCATTTAAAACAACAAAGTCAAATAGCCTATGGAATGCTGCCACATAAAGGCGAACAAATACTATATTATTACCTTCAGTGGCTGGATGGCAAAATCAAAGCAACAGCTGCTTGGATACAGAGGACCCAAACCTATTTTGATTACCCTGGTTAATAGCTTGGTCAACACTCTCAGTTTTGCATTGGCAATGCTTGAAAGGGTATTACAGTAAAGTCACCAAGGCTGTGCGATCTGCAGGAAAATGACAATGCAGTGTGTTTAATCCCTGGTGGGTGGGGTGATTTATGGGGGATCCTTTACTAGAGAAAAACTCTAAAGATAATATTGGGAGATATTACACCTTCCACTTTTTGGCAGAACACCTACTGATTTCAATGGACACTTCCTTTTAAATACAGAGGTGCAGATCCTCAGCTGATGTAAATTGTCAGAGCTCCATCTTTGATGTCATTGAACTATGACAATTTACGCCAGCTGAGGAGTTGCCTTATGACTGTATAACACTGTCCTTGGTTAGAAGAGTCATCTTTTTGTCACCTACCCAAGAAGTGCATGAATTGGTGGTCTAACACAGGAAACATTCAGATTAACGTACTTTTTTTGATCTCACTATTTATTCTGATGCAATATTAGTAAATAGAAAATAAAACAGGACCCAGTGCACAAGTATACAAATTATTGCTGTGTTATAATGCTTTTTTGCTGTTGTAATTACTCTGTTCTGCATGGCTTAAATTTTACTGTCACCCCTGCTAAGGTTCTTTCCTAAAGGAAAAAAAAAAAAACCAAACAATTCCAATTACAGACAATGAATAGAGAGTATCAAGTGGAAATGTATAAAGGAATGTATAAAAAGTTCCTTATTACTGTCAGGAATTAGCTCTGGTGAGCAATTCTGTGCATCATTTCCTCCAGAAATAATTCAACAATGCACTTGTAGGTTAGTTATATTATCATAAATAGCACTTGGGAGAATGGAAACATTTCTCAGGACACATAACTATAGTTTAATTTAAAAGCCATCTCACATAGTATTCAAAACTCCAAAATGTGGCAAGAATATTTTAACACTGAACTTGTAGAAATGATACTGAAAAATCATTTTTCGTTCTGATCAACATTATTAAAAAACCTTGGATATAAAATACTAACATACTGTACATATTTATCATACACTATAACAAGCTTTCAGCTGATTAATTTGAATCAGTATGTTAGATTGCAATAAGTACCAAATGACTTAACAATTAAAACACACAGTTAATTATATAAACTGTATACACTGACATATGCTTTTCACAGGACATTAACATCAATCAGAATATGTTACCAAATGTGAAGCTTACAACTTTGCAAACAGTGGTTGCCTTGACAAGATTGCTACATCTTTACTGGCAGGGTAATACAGAAGATTTACCACAAGCTTCTTGTGCTTGCAGAGTGAATCCAGGGCTGTTCTTACACAATAATACAGGGACATAATCAATCAATTTTTTAATTAACTAATTTCCTGATAGAACAGCCTTCAAATACTGTCTTTAAAAAATTAATTGAAACAAAAAATAAAAAGGAAAAAAAATAATAAAAATAATTAAAAAACCCATGCCCTATAACACCTTAAGGGGTTTTCTGCTCCTCTATTTCAGGAAGGAGTGGGAGCACCACTACCAAACAAGCTCAGGCCCAACGCTCTCCTCCATTCTTGTCTCTCTAGACACACTGCTTCCTCATGTCTCTTCAGTTCCAGTTTTGCTCCTGTTTCTACTGGTGAACACCGTCTTACAAAGCTTGGGATTGGGTGTGCACCATCAACACAAGAGAGAAACTGATCACACATAAAGTGCTCACTTAATGCACCACGTAAGAGAGAGAGAGGAATAAAAAACCAAACAAATATCTTTCATCTCGTTCCGTTAAAGTATTGGTAGGGGTTACTCGTAAGAAACCACACGAATAACATTTTCAAATGGCAATGTGAATTTAAAGGTGGCTGTGTTCCTTGAAAATTATATGAAGGATGCGGAGTGGCTGATTCACAGATTTCTACGTACCCCATGTCTATTCACTATACACTACTGAGGAAGAAAAGGAGAAGGCTCACATAGTACATAGGCTTAAGGGGGGAAAAAAGATTGTCCTCTCTCCCCCTAAAAGTTCCATGACTGATAACTCACTCCAAAGGGCTGTAAGGAATCATTCATCTCCACGGGATTTAAGAGGAGATGCACAAAAAGGGCCAGATTATGATTGCCCTGATGGGGAAATCAGGGTGGGGGAAAGACGGCTCAAACAAGAATTTTGACCCAGCCCATTGCGCCCCTGTACAGAGGCCAGACAGCGTGTCTGGGGGTGCTACTCCATGCTGGGGTCACTGGTTGTCCTAGACTCCTGAGCAGGGCTCTACCTCCCTCTCCACTAACAACCCCCAGGAGGACACACAGCACCTCTCCCTGGAATGGTGAGAAGGCGCAACCCCCTTGTTATCCCACCACCTTAGGACGAAACCGTCAAGCACCGCCAAAGCGTAGGCAGCCAACAGTGTGTTACACAGCATGGGATAAGAGAAGTTGACATTTCAGAGGTTAATTACACAGGGAGGTGTTGCTCTGACTCCGGGGAAGTGCCCACTGAAGTCAACATGAATTTTGCCTGACTTAAGAGCTGCAAGCTTTGACCTGCTGAGGAGCCTCCTTCCTACTTTACCTCAGTGCTGAATACAGACACGTCAGCAGGATATTTGCCTCTACTGTCCAAGAGGTCCAGCTTTGGAATTATCCTTCACAACGACCTACCGAGGAAACACTCTTCATGACACGAGGTGTCACCTGCTGATAGCGACCTGGGCGAGAATGCAACTCTTGATAGCAGAGTAGCATGAAGAGCCCAAACTATTGTGGTCACTGAGTTACTGTAGTCATCGATCCCGCCTAGTACCCCTACTAGCCTGCTTGAAGCTGGTGAGAAGCCGCCGTCTGTGTCATGCAAAGGATTCCAAGAGTCCTCCCCCACCCCGTTGAGCTCCATTTGGTGCTCTCAGTGCAGAGATGGCTCTTGCCACCAGCCTGAATTTCAACAATAAAATTACTGTCAAGAAATGACTCACTGTGAGCAACACTCGCTGCATTGTCCAGGAGGCAGGTTCAGAAGCTGTTAGAGATACACTACTTTTGGAAGACTGCATATGTTGGCTATAGAGAGCCTACTAAGACCACCAGAGAAAGTGCTGGAAAATTTGGCAATGTTTAATAGCTTGGTAAAGTTTTCAGCCCTGGGAAAAGCTCCTATTTAACCCCTTAGAAAGCAGCACCCACTATTTTGGTAAACAAGGGGTTAATACACTTAATAGAGCTGGTAGAAAAAACACTGAGAAAAATGTTTTGTTGGTTGTCAAAATCAAAATGTTGCATGGAGATGGTTTCATTTCAACGAAGGTCTGAGGAAGCCCTGCCTGGTGAGCTGCTGCGAAGCCTGCGCTTCCAAGGGCTGTGGATCCAGGACAGCCCGCCAGGTGTACTGTCTCAGAGTTGGGGACCCCTGGGCTTCCAGGGTCTGCAGCTCCAGGACAGGCCACCAGGCAGAGTGCCCTGGGGCCGGGGTGCCATGCCAATTTGCAGAAAACTTCAAAATTTGGGGGTTTCATTCTGAATCGGAACAAAAACAAATTTAGAAATATCTAAATTTTCGGCACAATGGAATTACTTTGCCCTGCCCACCTGTAATATTTAATACTGTTACTGGAGAAAGAGCTAACAAGCAGGAGAGTCTGTATGAGAGGCAATTCTTCCTGTAGCACGAACAGCAATGAGCTCAGCTGCTAATGTGTTAATGTGGCACCGAAATGATTTTGCTTTGAATAGTACATGCTGACTGGCCAGGCAATTTTCCTGGAGCAGTTCAATAAAGAGCTATTCCCTGATTGAGCCACTTGCTTAAGCACATGTGTGATTCTGTTGACATCAGTGTAGGGTTTTGAGGCCACGGAGCATTGACTCCCAGAATGGATTCACCAAGTTAGCAGCTCTGTCGATTAACTAATTGGGGATGTCCAAATTCAAGGGGAGTTTTGCCAATGAGGCCTTCAGTGGCAAATGGACTCTATGGTAGTTCTTTCAGCAAGCAGAGTGTCTGCCTTGGACATATGCTTACTGCTTACTCTCTTTCTTTTCTGATTTCTGTTCTTTGTTCTCTTTATAAAGGGTTTTTATTCTGTGATAAAGTGCCAGTTCCCTCACTGTTTATTACAGCCTTTTTTAATACAAGTCATTGTACTTTGATGGGAAAACACACACAAAATTTAATGTCAGCAGTTACAAAATGACTGCCTTTTTTTGTTCCAGCTAGAGTAATTAAGGGTTATTTGTAAATATCTATACCAAGCAGTTTTATCATGTTTTGGAATTGTTGTCAAATAATTCAGTGAAATTCTGAGGAAACTGTATTTCAAACTTAACAAAATAATCAAAGTTTATCTAATGTCAGATACTTTTTAAAAGGAGCCTTTAGAAATCATAGCTTATAAAACTAGACACTTCATAGGTCATTTGTCTTGTATGCGGTGGGTGTCTTAATGGCATTGTGGGACTCTGCTGTTTTATTTCAGGTTTTAGATTTATTTTCATTCTTTGTTGCTAACCTCACACATTTCCCCATCATTTTAGTTTCAGTATTTTTTTTTGTTTGGTATGGTTGTGTTTTTGAGACAAGCTGAGAATGTCTTAGGGAAGATGGATGCTAGAAATATAATTTATTATTAATATTAATTATATTGATAAAACAAACTGATGAAAGCAAGGAGGAAATAAAATAAATCTGTACAATATTTGAATGAAATGTTGATTTTAAAAAGATCACATTCTGAAAGAGCACTTACTGCTTAATCAGTGTACAATCTAATTTGGTTATCAGTTATATAAATTACATACATTACTGCATCTGCATATTGTGATCTCGCTGCATAACAAGAGCTTCAAAACTCTGCTCTTATGGCAGATTAACTTCTTTCATGAAATGACTGGGACCAGTCTCAGAATCAAATTTTCTAATGCAGAAGACAGATCATAGAAATATATCTTGCTATATGAACAAATATATAATTTTTTACATGTAAAACAATATAATTGTAAGAATTGGCAGAGTGCATTGCCTGTGAATTTCACACTGGTCGAGCAATATCTCAGGTCTGACATGTTCTGCAGCTAATTTTCTGATTTTATTGCTCAGATGTTCCTTATCCATAAAAGAAGTATGCAACATGCTTACGTTACAAACAATGGAAGTTATTTAAACAGAGTACCATCTGCAGTACAAAAAACTGTTAACTATTTCATTATATCCTGTTCCATTTATAGGGAGCTACCTAATTTGCCCTTGCAGAATTTGAAGAAAATCTACCACTCTCTGCTAACGGGCTGATCCCCACATCTGTGTCAGATAAAATCATAGAGCTTATTATTTGTTACCATGGATACCATGAAGATACTGCTGTCCACTAAAGATTACTAGAGGAAGACAACATAATTCTCTGGAACTAGTCCTGTTTTGCCTTCATAAGTTGCTTTTAACCAGCCTGGTTCCACTGATGGGTACACTGTACAAAAATATATATATATAAAATATATATTAAAATTTGTTATAGTTAATAAAAAGATCAACATCATTATAAAAGATCAACATCAGATTGATGGAGACATAAAAACTAAATTTGAAGTGAAAATCTCTTGGCTTATCTCACAGATGCAGTTATGTTTAAAATATTGTGTGTAAAGGAAGACTATCTAATACATCTTACCATTTGAAAATATCGCCCCCTGTGGGAAGGAGAGCTCATGACTGTGCTCAGCTTTGCAGGAATACATGGCTTTGGCTTGTCTGAAAGATCAAAATATAAGTTTGTTACAAACAAGAAAAGGGGGGAAAATGAATTTAAAAATCTGAGAAGCAGAGTAATCTGATGAACACTGAGCTGGGAATCAGGGACTCCTGACAGAGTTCTAGAGGAAATTCAGGAACCTATCTAGACTAACTCCAGGTCTGCACATGCTTTTCTGTAAGGCCTTGGACAAGTCATGTAACTTCTTTGTACCTCATTTTTCCCAGCTCTAAGTAGAGATATCAAAATTTATGGGCTTCACCCACCATACTGAGGTGAGGTGAGGATAAATTTGTTTAAGATGTCATGTGTTAAGTAAAAGTACTGCAGTGTTGATGCAATTGGAGATTATCGGTAGCACTTTCTTCCCAATCAGAATGTTAACTCAATGATCTAATATACCATCTGCGGTAGATTTTAATTGTTCAGCATATTATTTTGTGTGGGCTACATAACTCCCCACAACTTTCCTCCCATGAAATGAAAGTAGTGAACTCAAACTGTTATATTAAGGTGGACACAATTTACACGTTAAGGACCTCTCTGCTCCACCCTGTGTGCCAATGCTGCTGTGAAGGCTGATGTAGAAGGATGGTTCAGCCATTCCCCTGCCTCCTCCACACCCACTTTTGGAGCTCCATGCACCCCTGTAGGAATTAGTAAGGAATGAACCCTCCCCCTAAAGGGGTTCCAGAGAGTGTTTAATGGACGGGTGGTGGTTGCTGAAGTTGTGGTGGAAATCTGAGTTTAAGACGTCTGTCCAGAGGATGAAAATATCATCAATGTATCTCTGATATATCATTGGTTTCATGATGAATTTGTCCAGAAATTCTTCTTCAAGGTGGTCCATGAAGAGGTTGGCATATTGCAGAGTTATCCTACTACCCAGGGCTGTTCCCTTGGTTTGGACAAACTGTTTGTTGTTGAATGTAAAATTGTTATGGGTGAGGATGAAATGGTTGAATTTGGCAATGAGTTTGGGTTGGATACCTGAGGACTGTCCATGTCTTATAAATATATGAGACAGGAAGCTATGCTGTCATTGTAAGGGACATTGGTGTATAGGGAAGTGACATCCATGGTAGCGAGGCTGGTGTTCGGAGGGAGGTTGCTAAGGCAGTGGAGTTTCTGGAGGGAATCAGTTGTGTCTTGGAGGAAGCTGGCTCTTTGTGTGGTGAGTGGTTTGAGGATGGTTTCTATGAGTCCTGATATTCCTTCATGGCACTCTTACTCTCTGGAATACTCCCACGCTAGCATCAACTTCCTGGACATGACAATCAGCTTCAGTAATGGAACCCCACAGACAACCATATATAAGAAACCTACAGATCGGTACACCTACCTTCATAGATCCAGTAACCACCCCAAACACACCAAGAAATCTATTATTTACAGCCAGGCACTCAGACACTACAGAATATGCTCAGAGGAGAAAGTCCAGGATATACACCTTAACACACTCAAAACTGTTTTCACCAAACAAGGACACTCCACCAGAGAAGTAGACTGCACCATGAAATGGGACATCCAAATACTCCAGGAGAACCTGCTTCAATACAGGTTTCAGAGTAACAGCCGTGTTAGTCTGTATTCGCAAAAAGAAAAGGAGTACTTGAGGCACCTTAGAGACTAACCAATTTGACCTTTTGTAGTGATAATCATGCTCCCCCCCACCCTCCTGCTGGTAATATCTCACCTTTCCTGATCACTCTTGTTACAGTCTGTATGGTAACACCCATTGTTTCATGTTCTCTGTGTATATAAAATCTCCCCACTGTATATTCCACCGTATGCATCCGATGAAGTGAGCTGTAGCTCACGAAAGCTTATGCTCAAATAAATTTGTTAATCTCTAAGGTGCCACAAGTACTCCTTTTCTTTTTGCGGATAAAGACTAACATGGCTGTTACTCTGAAACTTTTACCAAAGCAATCACCCTATATCTGACATATCCTTCCTCATTCTCAAAGAAAACCCACCCAACACTCTCAAAAGACAAGGCTGGGAGTTTAAATTCATAACTCTGCTACACACTAAAAACCATGGACTGAACAGAGACACTGGATTTATGGCTTATTACAACAATCTGTAGCCTACTAACCCCCTTCTTTTTGTCCTAGGACTGCAGAGAGGTTAATGGGCCTCTCCATCTCGAATGTCCCTTAGAATATGTGCTAACTACTTATGCTAAACAATCCATTCCATCCTGCATTTAGCTATGAGGCTCGGGGTACCTTTCATAGACCTGAAGAAGAGCTCGGTGTGGCTTGAAAGCTTGTTTCTCGCACAAATAGAAGTTGATCCAATAGAAGATATTGCCTCACCCACCTTGTCTCTCTAATAAACTCCAGTCAGCACAGACCTAGATTTTCACAAAGCTCATACTTCAGTTTTTTGGGTGTCCTCTTCAAGGCACCTTAAAGAGGCCTGATTTTCAGCACTTTTTGGTAATCAGGCCCTTTTAAGGGGTCTCAGGTTTGACACCCAATGGCACTAGACACTTTTGAAAACCTTGATCATAGCCCCTTTTGTGTGGTGGTGGTGGTGGTGGTACAGCACACCACTCCAGATATCTGGGCAGGGATAGGATACAGAAGGACCTAGACAAATTGGAGGATTGGGCCAAAAGAAATCTGATGAGGTTCAATAAGGATAAGTGCAGGGTCCTGCACTTAGGACGGAAGAACCCAATGCACCGCTACAGACTAGGGACCGAATGGCTAGGCAGCAGTTCTGCGGAAAAGGACCTAGGGTGACAGTGGACGAGAAGCTGGATATGAGTCAGCAGTGTGCCCTTGTTGCCAAGAAGGCCAATGGCATTTTGGGATGTATAAGTAGGGGCATAGCGAGCAGATCGAGGGACGTGATCGTTCCCCTCTATTCGACATTGGTGAGGCCTCATCTGGAGTACTGTGTCCAGTTTTGGGCCCCACACTTCAAGAAGGATGTGGATAAATTGGAGAGAGTCCAGCGAAGGGCAACAAAAATGATTAGGGGACTGGAACACATGAGTTATGAGGAGAGGCTGAGGGAGCTGGGATTGTTTAGCCTGCAGAAGAGAAGAATGAGGGGGGATTTGATAGCTGCTTTCAACTACCTGAAAGGGGGTTCCAAAGAGGATGGCTCTAGACTGTTCTCAATGGTAGCAGATGACAGAACGAGGAGTAATGGTCTCAAGTTGCAGTGGGGGAGGTTTAGATTGGATATTAGGAAAAACTTTTTCACTAAGAGGGTGGTGAAACACTGGAATGCGTTACCTAGGGAGGTGGTAGAATCTCCTTCCTTAGAGGTTTTTAAGGTCAGGCTTGACAAAGCCCTGGCTGGGATGATTTAACTGGGAATTGGTCCTGCTTGGAGCAGGGGGTTGGACTAGATGACCTTCTGGGGTCCCTTCCAACCCTGATATTCTATGATTCTATGATCTCTGCCTCTCATTTCTAGCAGGGAAGAGAAACCCTGAACTCACTCCCAAGAAAAATAGATTGTGCCTCCCTGTTGATGCTATTATTTGAATTCTAGTAGCAGTTAGTGGAGCCAACTTTGATTGGTGCTTCCAATGTTGTAGGCACTGTACAAACACATAGTGAGAGATCGTAAGCTCTTCAGGGCAGGGAATATCTAAACAGACAAGACAAACAAGCAAGCGTTGTTACCCCCTCTTACAGCTGGAGAACTGACGCAAAGAGAGAACTGATGCAAAGAGAGATCTGATAGCTTGTCTAAGATCACACAGGAAGTCCGGGACCTGTTTGGGACTGAACTCTTATATACAGAGTCCCAGTGTGGTGCCCTAACCACAAGCCCTCCTCTTTAATTTGATAAGATAAAGAGCGCTATAAACATTTATGATAAGTATTCTGACATGTTCATAGTTCTCCCACAAAATATCTATTTCCCATATCACTAAACCATAAAACTATACATAATACAAACATGAGACAAAAAAACAACAGATAATCCAAGGTATCCTGTACTGAATTTAGTAAACCACAGAGATGATTATAAACACATGGATAATATACAATACCCTCAGTATTCGGTCAGGTTGTAAACCATTACAGTCAGGCTGTGTTCTAAACCAAGATTAAGAGTTCAAATGCTACAGTGATAAGGGGAAGCTTAGAACAGAGAGAGAAGAAATGGTAATGTTTGTGGATTGTGTGTGTGGAGAACTCAGCTATTTAGCTTTCCTAGGGTCAGAATATGTTGATTTTTATTGTAGCATTCAAATGAGATAAGTGGAATAAAAACAATTCTTTCTTTCTCTGGCACTTTCTTATGTTTAGTGAAATATACCAATTTCAGCTGAATGGAGGGATGTTTATCTCCAAAAATGAAATAAATTTGAGAAAAAGAAGGGTCTTGGTCTCGCATTCTCCAATTAAGAGAAAGTTTGTAGAAACCTGAGTGTCAAGTCATTGCACCTATAAAATGAGTGAATGAAATGCAGTGATTAATTGACTGCAAAGTCTTATAAATGCACTCAAGTATGAGCAAGTTTGCTTGAATTAACAGTTTCTTCAAGTGATCTTCTTATTACCTTAATTTGTTACTATTGTTCTTGATGTATAATTATAGCCCACTGATGCCATGTACAAATAAAACAGTGTGTGTGTAATAGCACAGTGATAGACATAATCTAGGAATATATTCCCATTAATTTTCAGGCTCCTGATTATTCCCTCGATCTCCATAACATTTTGTGATTATTAAGATATAATTTTCCTATGATGGTATTGTCCAGCCACAAGTGTTATCAAGCTTTCACGGCTCAAGGCAATCTTATTGTGTGCAACTACGCAGATGGACATTCTCTCTTGTGGTGCTAATGCGTTCTTTCAACCAGTGCTGCCAGTCGAAGAGGGTGTGAAAATAGCACTATCATCTATAGTGAGGCTCTTAAAATTACTAACATTATTTTGAAGAAGAGAGTTACTCATGCCGTTCAGTGCATAGAAGAGTTAGATAATGGCACCTTCCTCTCCTAAGATCTCACTTTCCTTAACTTGAGTTGAACAGGTTACCTAGCAGAGAATACATTTGTCTTCCCCTCATAGGGTGGCAGGCCCCAGTAAATAAAGTAGGTCAGCTCCCCTGTGCCAGAGCAGGTACTTCCATTTAGCCAATGAAGAGGGAAGGGCAGGAGCTGGGAGATATCAAGGATCAATGAGAGAGCCGGTGACAGAAAGTCCCAGTGAGTCATTGCAGGCTGGTTCAGTCAGGAAGGGCAGGTGGGCACTGGCAAAGACCAGGGGACTGCAGTGGTCCTGGAGGGAAGCAGAAGGTGGTTCCTGGGGAAAGGCTGAAGGCAAGGGAGCAGCTAGAGGGGTTTGCTGGCTGGCATCTGCAAGACAAAGAACCAGGGCCAGAGGTCTGAAGGCACGAGGAGTAGCAGCAGAGGGAGCTGCCTCCTGGCTCTAAGTTGGAGAACTGCAGTCAAGGGCTGGAGAGGACTGAAGGAAGGAGAGCAGCGGAGGAGCTTAACTTCTGACATCTCCAAGGCCGGTGGATTGTACCCAGACACAACATGAAAGGGCCAGGGGAGTGAGGGATGCTCCGCTGGCAAGGATGCTCCCACACGAAAGGCTGTGGGGGTTCCCAGTGGGAAGAGCGGAAATCTGTCCTGGTACAAGAACAGGAGAGGGCTGATAGAGTCCAGGCATCGTTGAAGGTGTGTGCGGTATACAGGGCATCCAGGGATGAGGTATCTTGACTGCTTGTGCTGGTGTGAGAAATGGACTATGTTTGGGACTTTCGCTATGGATTATGTTTTTGTAATAAATCAGGAAGGGCAGTATTGAAACAAGAAAGCCTGAATAGAATTAGTGGGTCACCTGAGAGGAGAAACTGAAACAAGTGTGCCTGTCCTGCCATGACCTGCCACAGGAGGGCACTCCAGGCAGGGGCTGCCCTACGACACTCCCCATTTTGAGGCCTACTTTTACATTTTTTCTGAATCCCTAATGATGAGTTTATGATTGTTGGCATTAGAACATTTGGGTGATTATCTAAATCTCAGCAGATCATCAAATTATTATTGATTATTGCATGGTGCCAAAGCCCCCGCCCCTCCAAGCTCCTCATCAAAAGCAAGCTCCCCACAGACCAGGAGTCCTCATCTGCCAAGGAAACCTGCATAACATCTTCAAAAAACAAGCCTGTGAGCTTAAATTCATAACTTTGGCTGACACTAAAAAACATGGACTCAACAGAGACACTGGGCTTATTACAACAATCTATAACCCACTAACAACCCCTTCCCCCCACACACATCCAAGCTGCCTTTCCCCCCTTCCTTTAACTACTTATGCGAAACAATTTGTCCCACCTTGTAATTCTCTATGACATTCTGAGTAAAAGACCTGAAGAAGAGCTCTGTGTGACTTGAAAGCTTGTCTCTTTCACCAACAGAAGTTGGTCGTATAAAATATACTACCTCACCCACCTTGTCTCTCTAGGCACTTTATAGGCAGCCTGAAATGTTAGATTCCTGCTCTAAAGAATGTAGTCTAGATAGACAATGTACACGTGAAAGAAAGGAATGGGATGCAATTGTTAGTGCCAGAGATTTTGTTTGGATTCTTTTAAAGTGTTATCCTTTGTATAGGACTGTCAGATAACTGATTAGGTAATGCTTCTTTGCAAGGATTCACAGGACATGGATTTACAGGGCTTGAGGTACAGTCTAAGGTGGAACTTGAAGGAGAACAGAGTGTGGAGGAACCCTGGATTCCAGGTGTATAAGTACATGTGAAATAAGGCACAGAAGCAACAGGACGACGACGACTGCAGGGATATGTTTAATTACATAGCAAGAAGGAGATGCAAAAGGGAACATAGGTCCTCCCCCCTTCCCTAGACATGGTACGAACAAGTCACATTGATTCAAATCCTGAGCCTGTTCCCCTGGGACCTTGCTGCTAGCCCAGATGAAATCATGATCACTGCACCCTCTCTCTCATTCTTTGAGCTGTTCCCTCTCATGCAATTCTGATCGCCTCTATGCCATGATGTTCACTCCGGTCAGTAGCTTCTCATTTATCTGAGCCCCCAAGAGTTCTGTGTGCCCCTAATGGAAAGCTAGAGAACAGGAAACCTCACATTTCTCAGACTGTAATCTCTTCGGGGAAGGGACTATTTCTCTGTGTATTTTTGTACAACATCTATCACAATGGGGCCTCAATCCCCATTTGGGCTGCTGGGCAATACAGCAATATATGCATAAAGGAATAATAACTATGCTGCTTCTCTGTCATGGGTATTATACATCAGTGACAGGGATTAGATCCAGTGTGGAGCAAAGGGATATACCATGGCCTGGTAGCTGGGTGCTCCACCCGATTGATAGCCTATCCTTAAAGCTAGGTTTGAGGGAAAGGGAAAAGTAGCGAGAGTGAGGATGGCGAGGCAAAAATGGAGCTGGGACTGGAATGAGGGAGACAGTTATCAAAATCTGAGTAAAGATCTGGGAATGGGCATATATTCTGCTCTAACCTTTTCTGCCTACCAAGATGCACTAACTTAGAACACTCATTTTGTTCCTTTCTGAATAAAGAGATCTAAACAAACTGATACCACTGTGGATAGAGTGAACGGATAGCAAGTGTGAAAAATCGGGACACTTTTTTTCCCCCCCAGGGCGGGGAGTATAATTGCATATATAAAACAATGCCCCTAATATCGGGACGGTACCAATAATATTGGGATATCTAGTCACCCTAACTGTGAAAGACACACATTCATGTACAGCTGAAAACAGGTTTAAGATAAAGGAAGCAAGCAACAGAGGGATGTTCCTGGTGGGCGTACATTATAGCTGACTAAGCTAGGATGAAGAGGTGAAAATGCTGTATCTAGGAAGGGTATTAAGCATGTCCACATCACAAGAGTGATAGTAAAGGAGACAATCTGCAGATACCTGCTGGAAAATGAAAGTCGATGGGACTTGTGCTCCTAAATCACGTAGGTGCTTTTGAAAATGTCACCCATTGTGTAGATGACCACGTTTTGTTCCAGGCGGTAGAATGTACAAATCGCAATGTAGCTATTTAGAGGCTGGATCCTGGATCGGGAAAAAGTAGTTGAAAAGCTGGAAGTAAGGGACACTGGTGATTCCAGGGATTAATAATGGAACAGAGGCTTTCCTCTAGGCTGCTGGTTCTACTTCAGCAGGACCAAAAGCTGTTACTATCTGATGATTGCTTGGTGGCTTCCGTGAAATGAGTTGTCAGAAATTTTCCAACTCCTTCCTCATGGACTCAATGGACACAGAGACTGATCCACTCTTAATCAGCCCCAGTGCAGGGATGACACCCTTGGGGGACTGGTGTGTGGGAAGCCTGTGGCGCTCTGAAGCCTGCTCTGTAGAGTGCATGTTTTATTCTCTTGGGCTACCAAAATCTGATGCTACACACGAACACTACATTCAACAACATTTCATTTTTCACATCCAAAATTGCTTTTGGTTTTTTGTTCGTTTTTGCACTTTGTAACAATGGTGAGGAAATGGAAAGAATCCTTGCTTTAGGTCCTGATCTTGGAAGCTGATCCATGTGAGAAGACTTCTGGGGAGCCCCACTGACTTGCCTGGGAATTGGGGTCTGTTTGTACAGAGCAGCTTGCAGGACCAAAGCCTTGTGGTGGAACATATTTGGCCAAGTTTTACTTGGCAGACACAAATGTTAGAAACTGAATTACACACTGTATTGCAGCTTCATTTATAACAGAATGTACAGTGCCACTTTAATACTGCAACATTTACATGCATGAGCTAACAGCATGGGTTCCTGTACTAACTTACAGAAGGACATCAGATCTCAAAGCTCAGATACCAAGCAACAGACACCCCAGAAACATCTCATATGGATGAATGCGGGGGTAACATTGTAACATCAGAATTTACCATACTTTTACTTCTGGAATTTCCTGCATAAGTGTGTCTGTGTTTCCCCCCTTCTCTGTTAAAATGATCCATATATTTGTATTTTTATGAATGCACATACCCTTTCTAGTAGGCTATTATGGAGAGATCAAGAAAATTAACTTGTGGGGTGAGACAGGTCATATTTACCATGATTTCAATGGTGCAAAGAGATAGAAGAATGCTTTAAGGGCTCAGTTTGGCCCTCATGTGCATAACATGCATGCAGGTTTAAGCAAGAACTGGCTCTGACTGCTCCCTTGTTGCAGAGGCTGGTCTGACTCAAACAGCCCTGTAATAACAGCTGAACCACCTTTTCTCTCTTCCTTCTTCATTCTATCTGCGGACCTCTCATTCTCCTTGTTATTGTCACTATTCTGCTTTCTTATGAAGACTAGACAGAGGAGCTATTAAGCCTGTCAAGCCTTTCCTCCTTAGCCATCTATCATCTGCCCCCGTTATAAAGCAGAACAGCTACGTTCTTTGTCAGACTCTTGCTTCTTATGTGGTTTATATACAAGAATGGGAGCTGAGCAGGAGGGAGGAAGGGGAGAACGCACAGTGGGAAGGAGGAGGAGCGGAGTATGGTGGAGGTAGAGTGTCAGAGAACTGCAGAGCAGGGCTCTATCGAGGCTCCCTCAGCTTGTGTGCCACACAAAACAAGCACCTGTGCCCCACTCAACTAGCCATGCTGCTGCCTCCTCCCTCCCTCCCTCATGTAATATCATAAGGTCCTGGCAACTCAAACTGATCAGCTTTCTCTTCAATTGGATCCTGCCACCTGCTGGGTGGCAGGCAGCTGTCAGACTTGGACTGTAAATTACTAAGCATTTTGGTGCCTGCCTGCTTGTCAGTCTCACATCAGCACCTACGGTTCCATGGATTATTGTTATTGGATGTTGTATGTCCGTTACTCTATTGCTCGGAGGTCCCATTAGGCTCAGGATCTTGCTGTTCTAAGTGCTGCATGAAAAGGTGGCCGTGATCCCGATCTCATAAATTAGAAGGCTGGAAGGAACCACTGTGATCATCCAGTCTAACCTCCTGTATAATATAGGCCATAGAAGTTTCTTGAGTTAATTCATGTTTGAACTAAAGCATTTTTTCTTAAAATCAGGGAATGGATCACAGGGCATGGATCACTTGATGATAACCTGTTCTGTTGATTCCCTCTGGGGAACCTGGCATTGGCCACTGTCAGAAGACAGGCTACTGGGCTAGATGGACTTTTGGTCTGACACAGTATGGCTGTTCTTATGTAATTCAATACTGAGTTTAAAATTGCCAGTGATGGAAAATCCATGAGAACCTTTGGTAAGTTGTTCCAGTAATTAATTACCCTCACTGTTAAAAATGTGAACCTTATTTCCAGTCTGAATTCATCTAGCTTCAACTTCCAGCTGTTGCATTGTGATATATCTTTGTCTGCAAGACTGAAGAGTCCACTATCAAATTTTTGTTTCTCATGTTCCTCATTTTGTTAGTTATAAACTGTCATCAAGTCACCCTTTAACCTTTTCTTTCAGCTAAATGGATTGAGCTCTTGGAGTCTCACTATCTCAAAGTGCTTACAGTCAAAGAGAAGGTACACAGGAAGGGAGGGGGGAAGAAAATATACACAGTTTTTATATACATTTGATTTTTTTAATGGTCTTAGGTTTGCAATTATGTAAATAAGTGCTGCTCAGTCTTGACACCAAGCCTTGGCTGATTTATTATAAGATCATGGCAGAAAGGACCATGAGTAAGGGTACGATTCTGTTATGGAGGTCATAGATTCTGGGACCATTGTGACTTACCTCTTCTGGGGCAGGGCTGGAGCAATGGTCAGCCCCAGGGCTCCTGGAGCAACAGCCGCCAGAACAGCTGACCGGTGACTAGCCCTGGAACTGCCACAGCATCAGTCCCTGTCCTGCCAGAACAGCAGCTGGGGTTGGGTCAGCCCACCTGGGGCTGGAGAAGCAGCAGTCAGCTCCTGCTACAGGAGCAGGTGCTAGCCCCCGAGGCGCTTTCTCTCCCCCACCACCCTCAGGTGTTTTTGGTAAAAGCCAGGGACGGGTCTCTGGCTTCCGTGAATTTTTGTTTATTGCCTGCAACCTGTCCATGACTTTTACTAAAAATAATCATGACAAAATCTTAACCTTAGCCCTGAGCGATCTTCTGATGGTGCTTGAGCACACTCGCCTGGTGCTGGATCTGGAACTGCTTATTTGCCTTTAATCTAGCCCTTTGTTTGGGAAATGTATGGAAGCCCACAATGAAATGTGACAGAAAGAAAAATAAAGCAGAATGGAAGGAAGAAGAGGTTGGACAACATAGAGATGGCTCCACTTCCTAGAGGAACGACCATCCAAGGAATGGATGTCTGCTCTACTATAATTAAAGTGACAAGACGAAAACAAATCCCACTGATTGTGTAAACAACTAAAGGGCCTGTGTGATGATCACATATTTCCCCAAATGGAAACTGAAGCAAGGAAGGTGTGGTGGCAAGAATAGTAACAAGCTTGATTATTTTTATCCAAAGCTAAACTTTGGAAAGGGCAGTTTCACTAAGAGGCAGCCTACTGTCCTCGGCTTCCGTACAGGTACTGTCACAGCAGATGGAGAAAATCAATGGTCTAACTGGTTTCAGAGTAGCAGCCGTGTTAGTCTGTATTTGCAAAAAGAAAAGGAGGACTTGTGGCACCTTAGAGACTAACAAATTTATTTGAGCATGAGCTTTCGTGAGCTACTGCTCACTTCATCGGATGCATTCAGTGGAAAATACAGTGGGGAGATTTATATACACAGAGAACATGAAACAGTGGGTGTTACCATACACACTGTAAGGAGAGTGATCACTTAAGATGAGCTAATACCAGCAGGAGAGCTGGGTGGGAGGGAGAAAACCTTTTCTAGTGATAATCAAGGTGGGCCATTTCCAGCAGTTCACAAGAACGTCTGAGGAATGGGTGTGGGGGGGGGGGGGGGGATAGTTTTACTTTGTGAAATGACCCATCCACTCCCAGTCTCTATTCAAGCCTAAGTTAATTGTATCCAGTTTGCAAATTCATTCCAATTCAGCAGTCTCTCCTTGGAGTCTGTTTTTGAAGTTTTTTTTGTTGAAGAATTGTCACTTTTAGGTCTGTAATCGAGTGACCAGAGAGACTGAAGTGTTCTCCAACTGGTTTTTGAATGTTATAATTCTTGATGTCTGATTCGTGTCCATTTATTCTTTTAAGTAGAGACTGTCCAGTCTGACCAATGTACATGGCAGAGGGGCATTGCAGGCGCATGATGGCATATATCACATTGGTGGATGTGCAGGTGAACGAGCCTCTGATAGTGTGGCTGATGTGATTAGGCCCTATGATGGTGTCTCCTGAATAGATATGTGGACACAATAGGCAATGGGCTTTGTTGCTAGGATAGGTTCCTGGGTTAGTGGTAATGTTGTGGGTGGTGTGGTTGCTGGTGAGTACTTGCTTCAGGTTGGGGGGCTGCCTGTAAGCAAGGACTGGCTTGTCTCCCAAGATCTGTGAGAGTGATGGGTCGTCCTTCAGGATAGGTTGTAGATCCTTGATGATGCGTTGGAGAGGTTTTAGTTGGGGGCTGAAGGTGATGGCTAGTGGCGTTCTATTATTTTCTTTGTTGGGCCTGTCCTGTAGTAGGTGACTTCTGGGTACTCTTCTGGCTCTGTCAATCTGTTTCTTCACTTCAGCAGGTGTGTATTGTAGTTGTAAGAATGCTTGATAGAGATCATGTAGGTGTTTGTCTGAGGGGTTAGAGCAAATGCGGTTGTATCGTAGAGTTTGGCTGTAGACAATGGATCGTGTGGTGTGATCTGGGTGAAAGCTGGAGGCATGTAGGTAGGAATAGCGGTCAGTAGGTTTCCGTGAAAGCTTACGAAAGCTTATGCTCAAATAAATTTGTTAGTCTCTGAGGTGCCACAAGTACTCCTTTTCTTTTTGCAAATGGTCTAACTCACTCTCTTTCTCTGAGAGAAGTATAGAAAGGATGAACCTGACAAATGGGGGCATGTTTGCACAGCAAGGGATGCTTCCTTGGAAGGTACAAAGTATTGTTTCCCACTCCTCCATGTCAGTCTCTCAAAGCATATGGCTTTAATTTTTAACTAAAATTCAATTGTGTAGGGTACTTACCGTCCTGAAGAAGTTTGTTTAAGTGAACCAGCACTTTCGAACAACTGGGCTCTTGTGGCCACTCTGAAAATTGAGTTAAGAGGCATTTGGTTTTAAACTTCGCCCTTTCAATGAACTGCATAGAGTTATTTCAGTTTTAATAATCTAAGGCAGTGGTTCTCAAACTGTGGGTTGGGACCCCAAAGTGGGTCACGATTCCGTTTTAATGGGGTCGCCAGGACTGGCGTTAGACTTGCTGGGGTCCGGGGCCAAAGCTGAAGCCCAAGCCCCACCTCCCGGGGCTGAAGCCTGAGCTCTACCACCTGGGGCTGAAGTCTGAGCCTGAGCCCCACTGCTCAGGGCCGAAGCTCAAAGGCTACAAACTTGGGTGGCAGGGCTCAGGTTACAGGCCCCCAACCTGGGGCTGAAGCCCTTGGACTTTGGCTTTGCTTCCTCCCTTCCCCGTCTCACCCCCCTGCCTAGGGCAGCAGGGCTCGGGCAGCCTCCTGGGTTCATGCAATAATTTTTGTTGTCAGAAGGGGATCACGGTGCAATGAAGTTTGAGAACCCCTGATCTCAGGTATTTTTAGTTGGACAGACAAGAAAATGTTAATTTTTATTTTAAATTCTTTATTTGATTCTTAAATTGACTGTGCTCCTTTTTTCAATCTGAAAAATGTAGGACCAATGGAGGAAGCCAAGAAGCAAGTCATGCTGAGCTTAGGTCCCAGTTCAGCAAGAAACTTAAGCGTGTGTCCAACGTGAAGGACATGAACAGTCCAACCAGCTTCAAGTGAGGCATGTGCTAAAATACCTTCCTGAACTCATAAAACAGTAAGGAACTCTGCTGAAAATGCAACACAAAACATTGCCATAATTTTTAATTCATATTCATGTCTTGTCACTGAATAAACCTGAAGTGAGGGAGATGTAGTTTCTGGAGAGGGAAAATGGGTGTTATCATTTCTGGGTTCACTGACCACCAGTCCTGTGCTATGAGCACTAGAAAACATTTTTAACCCCCAGTTTATGGGAAAATAATCATTTCTATTTTGTAACGCATTCCAACCCAAGAAATCTCTAGCTACTTTATCAAAAGCAAAGAAATTATTTCAGCGCATGCAATGGAACACATCAATTTCAGAGAGGAATTAAATTTGTCTTGCTCCGATTTCTGTCAAAAGAAAGAGGTGATGATGAATAACACTTTATTCCTTGACATATCGCCTGGGCAGTCCTTGGCATTTAGATCTCTTAAAATAATAAACACAGAAGAAGCAGAGAGATAATGTTAGAGCTGGCTGAATAGTATTAGTTAAATAATTTATTCCATGGATTTAATTTTCTCTCCTCATTATTGGCTTAATCCAAAGCCCAACGGTGAAGTCAATGGGAGTCTTTCGCTGATTAGAGCTGGGTGAAATTTTTCAGATGAAACTTTTTCACCAATAAATGAAGATTCAGACTGACCAAAACATTTCATGGATGAATACTTGTTGATTTCAGCAAATTGTTTTGGCCAAAATGAAAAAAGAAAAACATTTGGAAATGCCCAAACAGATAATTTCATCACTGTCACAATTAAACATTTTGATTGTTCAGGCTACAGTCACAAGAGGATTTGGGCATCATTCACAAAGCCGCCGGAGGAGGAGGTCATGGCGGTTGTGCTTCCCCTCGCTTACCACCTTTAGGGCACTACCTTGGGATGTTGGAAACCCAGGTTTGAATCCCTGCTCTGGAGCAGGGGTTTGAACCCAGGTCTCCCCCTCTAGAGTGACTGCCCTCACCACCAAGGTATAGGGTATCTGGGGATGGGCATCTCTCAGTCTATCCTGTTGAAGGTATTCTACTTTGTGCAAAATACTTGAATAATCAGTGGGAGAGTGGGAATGACTCTATAGCACAGTGGCTAGGGCATTCCCATATGAGGGGGGACACCCACTTGCCAGTCCCTGCTCTGATGACTTCTTAATTATTTATACAAATTGGAATAGTTTCAACAGGAGAGACTGAGAGACCCCAGAACTAGAATAGCCTATAGCCTGGTGGGTAGGGCACTCATCCGGAGAGGGGAAATTTGCATTCAAGTCACTGCTCCAAAACAGGGATTCAAAGCTGGGTCTCTCACATCCCATGTGAGTGCCCTAACCTCTGGGCTAAAGGTTATAAGGGGGTATCACTACCTTGTCTTCTGTTTCTGTGAATCTAGCCCTTCATTTCTTTTGCTTTTATTAACAACACATGAAATGAAACATCTTGGTTCAACCTAAACCAATTAGCCAAAAATTTTTAAAAAATAATTTTTGATTTCAGTTAAACTCAAAGCAATTTTTTAAAATTTTTCAGAACTGCCAATAAACCAGAAAAATGTATTATTGACAGAGCTCTGCCACTGATTTCAATACACTTTGGGTAAGCCCCCATCTGCCTAGTTTTCAGAGTTTATGAAGCTTGATGAATAATTCACAAAGATGACAATTTAATTTGATTTATCTCATCAAATATTCATGACTACTTTTCCCATCGTTCACCGAGCTGTATAAGATAGTTTGTATGGGAACATAATGCAATACATCAAATCTCCACTCAGTCTTGATGACTTACACAGATCCTGGTCTCTGATAGCCATTACTTGATGCAGTATCCAATCTCAATCTCCTGTGCATTTTGGGTGGCAACTCAGGATTCGGTGGAGCCTTTGGTGTATCTTTGGCATCAATTGAGGCTAAGCTCTGTACAGATCCACCGCAGCTTTTGTTACCTACAGGGAACAAACAGAGTGCAGTGAATATAAGATTTCAGTGTACCTTAATAACATGTATATCATACATAACATAGCAGGATTTTTAAAAAGAAATAAAATAGGCAGAGACAGTGTTTACTAAGAAAGACAACAGACAGCCTATCAAGCAGAAGGGTAACTAGGAAAACATCACCACCAAAAATGGAGAGAATAAAATTAAAACTTTGAAGAAGGCGGAAGATTGTTATGCTGCACCAATGAATAGATAATACGTTTTCTGTACACTGATGATGCTAAAACTCCATTAGTAAAACATTAAACAATCCAGCCTCCTGTCTGTTTAACACTAATAGCTTCCCCCCAAATAAAAACAGAACAAACAAACAGAAAATAGGTTTATGAAGTTCTTGTCGATGAAAATTAAAACTTGTTTAAATGACTATTTTGTTACCATATCTTAATAAAATAAAACAAACATTACATAGCTTGGATTTTATCTGTCAGAAACAGAAGGTCCTAATGTAATATTAAATAAATATTCAGTAATAACGGCCAGGAAGCCTTAGAAAAAGATGTGTCCTTGTACCTGCTTTGTTCTTATATATGACTTTCACAGGTTCCTAATAGGATAATAATAAATAATAATAATGATAATAATAATGCAGTGGTTCACATTTTCAAAGGACTGTATAAAGACTAATACATTTCATACATGTCTTGCAAGGCAGGTAAATTTTACTTAACAAAATCCCCAATTTCTACCCAGGTTGATTTATTTGTACTGAAGGAGCACTAAGGAGCCCTAAACCATAAACCCATTGTACTCAGCACTGTACAAATCTACACAGCAGATCAGTGGAAGAGCTAAAGGAAGAACTCAAGGGTTCCTGGTTCCGAATCTCATGCTCAATCCATCAGAATTTATTGTCTCAATGATTGTGTTCACCTTAGCAATCCACAACATTATAAATAAATTAACTTCTTTTGGTATCTATTTTTAAGGGCAATACCCCGTCAATTATCAAGGTATTGTGAAATCATCTTGTGATGGACTGGACTCAGTTTCTGGATTCCAAAACAGGAGAAGTGGCCAAAAATCTCCTCTTTCATCCCACGTGTGCACACAGACTTGTTCAGCCACACCTTTGTAACCTAGTGGCTAGATTATATGATATACCTGAACATAAGAATGGCCATACTGGGTCAGACTAAAGGTCCATCTAGCCCAGTATCCTGTCTTCTAACAGTGGCCAATGCCAGGTGCCCCAGAGGAAATGAACAGAGCAGGCAATCATCAAGTGATCCATCCCGTCGCCCATTCCCAGCTTCTGTCAAACAGGCTAGGGACACCATACCTGTCCATACTGGCTAATAGTCATTGATGGACTTACCCTCCATGAATTTATCTAGTTCTTTTTGAACTCTGTTATAGACTTGGTCTTCACAATATCCTCTGGCAAGGAGTTCCACAGGTTGACTGTGTGTTGTGTGAAAAAAATACTTCCTTTTGTTTGTTTTAAACCTGCTGCCAATTAATTTCATTTGGTGGTCCCTAGTTCTTGTGTTATGAGAAGGAGTAAATAACACTTCCTTATTTACTTTCTCCACACCAATCATGATTTTATAGACCTCTATCATATCCCCCCTTAGTCGTCTTTTTTCCAAGCTGAAAAGTCCCAGTCTTCTTAATATTTCCTCATTTGGCAGACGCTCCATGTCCCTAATAATTTTTGTTGCCCTTTTCTGAACCTTTTCCAATTCCAATATCTCTTTTTTTGAGATAGGGTGACCACATCTGCACGCAGTATTCAAGATGTGGGTGTACCATGGATTTATATAGAGGCAATATGATATTTTCTGTCTTATTATCAATCCCTTTCTTAATGATTCCCAACATTCTGTTTGCTTTTTTGACTTCCACTGCACACTGAGTGGATGTTTTCAAACAACTATCCACAATGACTCCAAGATCTCTTTCTTGAGTGGTAACAGCTAATTTAGAAAAATGATCATCGGATGCATAGAATGGAACATATAGTAAGAAGATATATATATATGTACTATATGTTCCATTCTATGCATCCGATCAAGTGGGCTGTAGCCCACGAAAGCTTATGTTCTAATACTTTTGTTAGTCACTAAGGTGCCACAAGTAATCCTGTTCTTTTTGTGGATACAGACTAACACGGCTGCTACTCTGAAACCAGCTAATTTAGACCCCATCATTTTATATGTATAGTTGGGATTATGTTTTCCAATGTGCATTACTTTGCATTTGTCAATATTGAATTTCATCTGCTATTTTGTTGCCCAGTTATGCAGTTTTGAGAGATCCTTTTGTAGCTCTTCGCAGTCT
The DNA here is from genome assembly GCF_965140295.1 of Lepidochelys olivacea. Classification (NCBI taxonomy): domain Eukaryota; kingdom Metazoa; phylum Chordata; order Testudines; family Cheloniidae; genus Lepidochelys; species Lepidochelys olivacea. The sequence goes on along the minus strand of NC_140411.1, from coordinate 33,402,158 downwards.
GTCTGGGACTTAACTATCTTGAATAGTTTTCTATAATCGGCAAATTTTGCCACCTCACTGTTTACCCCTATTTCCAGATCATTTATGAATATGTTGAATAGGACTAGGCCCAATACAGACCTTGGGGGACATCACTATTTACCTCTCTCCATTCTGAAAACTGACCACTTATTCCTAACCTTTGTTTCCTATCTTTTAACCAGTTACCAATCCATGAGAGGACCTTCTTTCTTATACCATGACTGCTTACTTTGCTTAATAGCCTTTGGTGAGGGACCCTGTCGAAGGCTTTCTGAAAATCGAAATACACTATATCCACTGGATCCCCCTTGTCCACATGCTTGCTGACCCCCTTTTGGGGACACTTAAAGAAAAGCCATCTTCTAAGTAGGACACACTGACTAGAGCACATTACAACAGCACTTAGCCTTCTGCACCACTTGCCAATTCACCTTGGAATTCAAGGCACTGGTAGTGTTCTACAAAAATCCTACATGACCTTAGATCGAGTTATTGTAGAAACGGTCTTGACCTGTTACGAGATACAGTTGAAAACAAAGCCAGCATATAGCCTTAAGTGGTGAAAGTGAGGGCGCTGGGGACTAGGTGTTCTCAGCCCAGAGCCCTATGGACTTGAATTCAAACCCCAAGTCTTGTCACCTTTAATCATGATGCAAGACTCATCTCTGAGAGGGTGCTGAATCCTGGCTAGCTACTCCAACCCTACATGTAACTAAGCCATGCTAAATGAGGTAAGACTATTGTTCCAAGTTGTGAGGAGGGTTGATGCCTTTTAAACTATGCAAAGGGCACAAATAAAGGGCACCTTAGAAATACTGCTCAAAAAATGTCTGGACAACAAAAGAACATGCCGAAAAGATTCCAAAGTAAATGAACAAAATCAATTAATTTCAATAGCCTTTTGATTCACTTAATTTTTTCTGGTGCATCATGTTAAACTCAGTGGTGTTCTGATAGAACAACTTAATGCAACATATAGGACCTACCTTCTGCTGAAGGGATTGATCTGAGGGAGGAAGCTGCAGACCTTTTCAGCCCAGACAGACCATAAAGCCCTTTTTTGGTCAGATCTATTGGTGGAGATGTATTCTCTGGGCTAGTGACAGAAGCTACACTTTGACAGTCTGACTCCACGTCTGTTTTTGTTGCATCCTCCTTAGAGGAGGATTCTGGACTTGTGGTCCAGAGGCCTGAGCTCTTCTGTCCATTGGAAGAAGGTGGAGATGCAATCCATGGAATTCCTCCTGATTTCTCCCTGGGTTGGGATGAGGCGGATTTTGTGGTGCTGTTTTGTTCTGACGAATGAGAAGAGAGTGATTCTATGCTGCCCATGGGGGTGCTGTCTGGGCTACTACTGTATGAATCACCTGAAGAGGAGTGGGGAAAAGAAGAAAAATTACATTTTGTATGTAAATTGGGCTTTCTAAAAGTGTCCATTTTCCCAATGCATGTGGCCCCTGGAGCCTTCAATAATCATGAAACTCATTAGTATATAGCTTTTGCAGATAACAATTTCTCCAAAGGGAATGGATATTTGGTTAATTTGCATTTCAATGGGGCAACTGTTTTATGTCCCCTCCTATGTGAAGGATGCACTCACATATTCCTCTGATGGCTTGCTCCAGCCATAGGCTACCGCGACAATACATGTGACTCGGATTGATGACAAAGTCTCCGGTTCTCTTGTTTCGCAGCAACTACTTCTACTGTTTTGTTTTAGTTTGAACTTTCCAGTCTCTTTGAAGATTGCATCCCTGGAAACTTTCTACTTCTGGCTCCCTATTCTCTAACCCCACTGCTGAAGACTGAGGGGATATGGCTCTTGGATCCAGGGACTAACAGAAGCAGGAGGTGCATCTTTGCCTCTCTGGACCCAACTCTCTGAATGATTTCCTACTTAACCTGAAGATGATCCAGGAATTAGACCTCATTAAAGCAAGTTAATGTAATCTTTATGGGGCATGATGTGTTAATTATATATATGGTTGAATACTGATGCTGATTATTGAACTGTTTTAAGGCTGAGAAGGGACCTCTGGAAGTAGTGGAACTTGTGTGGTTTCTCTACACAAGGGGTGGGGTGGCAGCAGTCCATGGGCTGGTGTATCCTCTGCACATGGAGATCAGTTCCATATGAGCTCGTTGCACATCAGTGCACTGTAGGAACCACCTAATTCTTTATTAAACAAAGGCCTCTGAAGTTACTTTAGCCAGTAGACTGGAATAGCAGCTAAGAAGTTCCACGTCTTAGTGGTGATTCCTAACTGACCCTTCGCTTGCCATCTGTGCATGCAGACACCCAGTTAGAGTGCACAGGTTTGGTATCTGCACACGTTAGGAACACACAAGCGTCTGCATGTAGCTAATTTTGAAAAATTGATGCTAGGTACCCAAGAACTCCCAAGAACTCTTTGGAGACTTGTACAACAACTAGGTACAAAAAATACATTCATTTACAGCTTTATCTATGAATTTAGTTTTTTACGGCAGTAACATAAAGGCTCCTTGAGAAGCTATGAGACCCAAAACTTCTTTTGGAATCAATTTCACACCAATGGAGATGCTAACATTTAGCAGATTAAATTCAATCTGGGCTACAATTTGACTGAAGTTCAACCCCTCCTAATGGTAATATTAGAAAACAAAAAAGTGGGTGATAATGAAGAAAGAGGGACTTTTTATTTAAGTATATCAGAAAATGAAGAATCCCTTTAGGTGACAATTTACTGCAAATACAACCCTCTGCTTTTAATTATAAATTCATATAGTGGACTAGGTTTAAAGTTCAGCCTCCATGCCATTCAGTGCTTGGCCTTTTTGTTAAGATTGCCAACATGGGTGTCAATTAACAGCAGCTGTGTAGTGGTTTTGGTGGTATAGATAGCTGTCTACTGGGACTTAGACAGAGACCACACAATTCATTTCACACACATGGAAGAGCTGTCTAATGGTAATAGCTTTTGGCCAAGACTAACCTCAACTGGATTGACCTTATTACTGATGAGGTGAAATGCTCTATTATACCATTTCCAATCTTAAAGATGTTATTAAAAGCAAACAAGGTGAATCTTGTATTCTTTTTAGCATTTCACAGTCTGGAGAAGGCCATTTCAAATCACTTGGTGGTTAGTTTCGAATAACAAGCCCCACAATGTATTTTCAATCACTTTATGCAACACAAGAACTGCTTGACAGAACATGCTGTGAAAGGAGCAAGGAAAGCACTCATTCAACAACACTGACGTCTCCTCGCTTTATTGTTACTTTTCATAGAACCACTACAAATAAGCACCCACTGTGCTTGGAGCACAGCAATTACCATTGCTTACTAATTAACAACCAGGGGAACTAAAGAACAAGACATGAACAGAGAGGTAAATAGCTAACTGTATGAATAAACTTACTATCATGGTCTGCCAGACATGGGGTATATCTTCCTTTGGGTTTGCGTGAACCTGTTGAGAGGCAAATTGCTCTTGTTCTTCTGGAAGCTGAACGGGACTGAGGCTGGGGAAGAGGAATGTTGGGGTCTGGTGCACTGTGAAATATCTATAAGTACAAAATATCACAATCAATAACTTTCATTTTCTTTAAAGCTATGATTAACAATCTGCTTATTTTACCCACTTACAGTTGCACCTGATAGGTTTGTTGTTTTTTTTAAAAAAAAGTCAATAGGAATTTTTGTACGAAACTAAAATGAAAGTTCACTGAAGATAGATTTTTGTTTTAATTTTGCAACCTAAGAACTAGAGCACTGGATTAGTGCATCACAACATGCAAGTGAAACTGACAGATACAAGACTATAAAAAAACGAACTGAACTAGTTTACTTTCAGTGTTCATATTAAAAGAAATAAAGTAACAGAGCACAAATGGTGGAAAATACAATAGATGTTTAACTTTGCTCCCATTCCAATAACCCAGTGTACTACTGGTAACAAGGTCAGAGAGTTGGATTTTCAAAAATCATGATTTTTCACCTGAAAATGCCCTTTGGTCAAGTGCTAACATTGGATGGTGTAAGGGAAAAGCTGGGGGCAGGGTCATAGTCCTGTGTTGGCTCAGCCTGCTTCTAGCCAAGAGGAGGGACAACACTTTCCAGTGAGATTCTGGCCAGCTCCTGCACAAGGCTGGGTGGCTGCTCCTTGTGCTTACGCCTTTCATATCCCTATAACAGTTGGCCAGAATATGGCCCACAGGTTTGATTAAGAAGGAAACATTCTATCTGAAAGTGATCTTCTATAAATACAGCAGACTCTTTTCTTATTTGTAGGAATTGGCTGAAGGTAGTGAATAGGAGATCCGGTAGCATGTTTAACTCCAGTTGCATCACAAATTATATTAAAGTAAAAGGTTCCAGATGAAGTTCTTTTACCTTTTCATAATGCTCTATCAAAATTTCCACTACAATATTCTGAAACTTAATGTTCATCACAGCAGCCACGGTTTCCTCCTGTGCTCTCATTAGAGTTGGCCCAAAGATAACACCAAGGTTGGAGATGGTCATGAGATTTTGCGGACTGTGTAATGAAACCCTGCAAAGGAATTTTTTTAAAAAAGGGTAATTAAACATTCCCTAAATATTGCGCTTATTTCCCATACTAATAAAGCATCTGACACCACAGAAGTGGACTTTTTTTTTCTTCACGCTCAAGTTTCCCTTTTGAAAATAATTTTAAACTTGAATGTGAAAACTTTGCCCAACAAGCTAGAAAATATCGTTTTTTCTTATTGCAAAGCATGACCACCACATGAATTGCACATAAATGATTCACACAGTAGTGATGATGCAGATAGGCCAATGCAGATCACATTAGCAGGTGGATAAAGACAACTATGCTGGACAGAGATTAAAACTTGGTCTGAACATCCAAGAGAGCAACTGTGCAGTTACTTTAGCGACCACAGTAGTTTTCCAAACAGCGAATGTTCAGACACAAATGTATGTATCTATATAAGGCACTGATATGGGCATTGCCACAGAATACCAGTGGAGACAGTAACTCCATTTATGACAGCGTCATTTGTTGGGAATAGTGTCCCATGAATGCAGGCTCCTGGTTGGCGAAAAACCCTGGCATCATGAACTTTCCCAGTGCAGCCCACATGAACATTCATAAATCAACCTCTGTGGTCTATGAAGGCCTGCATAACAATAGAGCAGTACCCCTTGCGGTTTATATACTCATGTGGTCCTTGAGGAAGGAAAACTATGGGCATATGAGTCTCAGTTTGGAAACCCCATTATCTCAAAACTGGCAATTACTTCAGGAGTATCTTTTATGCTGGCCACCTTGGGGTAAACCATACTGCCTGATTGTCTCTGAAACCTGCACCACCACTTTACTCAGGGTTGACTTCTCAACACCAAACTGGTTGGCAATGGACCTGTAGCAGTTTGGGGTAGCCAGCTTCCGGATGGTTATAGCAACCTTCTCTAAGCAAGGATGCCCTTATGCATGTGTCTTTATGCCGGAGGTTCAGAGTAAGCTGCTCATAAAGCTGCAGAAATGTAGTTTTCTTCAGGATAAAGGTCTGGACCCACTGCTGGTCATCCCAGGTCTGCATGGTGATATGATCCCAACAGTTTGTGCCTGGGGCCCTGCTCCAGAAGTGCCAGTCCATGTAGGGGACATCAGCGGCTATACCAAGTATTATGAGCAGCATCAGCCAGTGCAAATCTGCCATGCCTGGGGCCTCCTCCTCTGCCTCCACTTTCTCCTACTCTATTAGGTGCCTTTGGTGGGTCAGAAAATGCCACCAAAATGTCCACCAGCATCTCATGGAAGCTCTGCCAGTTTCCTGACACAGAAGTGAAAGAGAAGATCTTCAAAGGGCGCCTCCCTCCGTGTTGCTGGCTCTGGTAGTTGGTGCATAGACCAAAATGGCTGCTCGCCAGGCTATACTGGTGGGCTGTTCAAACTTCCTGTAACATGCAGGGTGGGCAGTAAAGATTTCCCACAGAGCACCATGGTCAAAGGGCTAGAGCGGCCACATTTTAGGAGGGTGCTAGAGAGTCCGTTATATGGTTGGTTTGACTTGGGTCTGCATGCTGCAGTGTGGATGCTAGAGCATCAGGATTGAGCCTGGGTTAGAAAATTCTTAAACTAGGGTTGACAAACAATATAGATGTTCAAGCCCTAGGTTCTCTAACCCAGGGTCAGTTGACTTGCGTCCCACTAACCTGGGGCTTACACTGTAGTGCAGATTTAACCAGGAAGACCAGGGGGTTGAAAAAACAGCTCCAAAGCGACCAGAGGAGCTAGCAAACAGGGGACTTTTGTGAGGGAGTGAGAGACATTCCTTCCATTCTGCTCTCAAGCAGAGAGACCCCCGCAACAGAGCGAAAAAACACAAGTCAAGGGTTTGGCTTCAGTGAGAGTTCAGTAGCAAGGAGAGGAGGCTGAGGGGCTATAACCTAACCATTAGAAGGTGCCAGAAAACTCCCTAGCAAAGAAACACACAGGAAAGAGAGAGAAAACAAAACCAATACTCCTATCAAGCATGCTCTAAACTTAGTCCAATAATAACTCCCCCCCAAAACAACAAAAAAATAACCAAGCAATCAAATATCAATACACCTAACAAACATACTCTAAATTTAGGCCAGAAACCACCCCCCCCCAGAATTCCCCCCTCCCGCTAAAAAAAATCCCAACTCCTAAAACCCTCTGCAAGAGTAAAAAGGATGCGGGCAGAGCGGGGGCTCAAGAGGCAATTACAGACCAGTAAGCCTAACTGCAGTACCAGGCAAATTGGTTGAAACTAAAGTAAAGAATACAGTTATCAAACACACAGATGAACACAATATGTTGGGGAAGAGTTAACACAGTCTTTGTAAAGGGAAATCATGCTTCACCAATCTATTACAATTCTTTCAGGGTGTCACCAAGTTTGTGGAGAAGGGTGATTTAGTGAATACAGTGTATTTGGACTTGAAATTCAGAAAGCCTTTGACAAGGCCCCTCACCAAAGCTCTTAAGCAAACTAAGGAATCACAGATTAAAAAGAAAGGTCCTCTCATGTATCAGTGACTAGTTAAAAGACAGGAAACAAAGGGTAGGAATAAATGGTCAGTTTCACAATGGAGAGAGAGAAATAATGGGGTTCCCCCAAGGATCTGTACTGCGTCTCCGCTATTCAACATATTCATAAATGATCTAGGAAAGGGGATAAACAGTGAGATGGCAAAGTTTTCAGATGATAGAAAATTATTTAAGATAGTTAAGTCCAAAGCTGACCGCAAAGAGTTACAAACTCTTTCTCACTACACTACACTAGGTGATAGGATTGGATTGTGATGCAAGTATGGGATGATGCGCAGTGGCTTCAGAACGTTCAGATTCGCAAAGCCACCTTCCTTGAACTGTGTGAGGAGTTTGCCCCCCGCCCTGCAGTGCAAAGACACCAAAATGAGAGCTGCTCTCATGGTGGAAAAGCATGTGGTGATCAGTGTGTGGAAGCTAGCAACTTTTGGAGTTGTAAAGTCGATCATTGGGGCTGCAGTGATGCAAGCGTGCAGGGCCATTAATCACCTTCTGCTATGAAGGACTGTGACTCTGGGCAATGTGCAGGAAATAGTGGATGGCTTTGAGGTGGATGAGGCTTTCTTCCGGCAGCTCGCAGAAGCTACTAGATCGCACGCCCTGGTTCTCATGGGTGACTTTAATTTTCCTGATATCTGCTGGGAGAACAATACAGCGGTGCATAGACAATCCAGGAAGTTTTTGGAAAGTCTGGGGGACAATTTCCTGGTGCAAGTGCTGGAGGAGCCAACTAGTGGGGGGGAGCTTTTCTTGACCTGCTGCTCACAAACCGGGAAGAATTAGTAGGGGAAGCAAAAGTGGATGGGAATCTGGGAGGCAGTGACCATGAGTTGGTTGAGTTCAGGATCCTGACACAGGGAAGAAAGGTAAGCAGCAGGATACGGACCCTGGACTTCAGGAAAGCAGACTTCGACTCCCTCAGGGAACGGATGGGTAGGATCCCCTGGGGGACTAACATGAAGGGGAAAGGAGTCCAGGAGAGCTGGCTGTATTTCAAGGAATCCCTGTTGAGGTTACAGGGACAAACCATCCCGATGTGTCGAAAGAATAGTAAATATAGCAGGCGACCAGCTTGGCTTAACGGTGAAATCCTAGCGGATCTTAAACATAAAAAAGAAGCTTACAAGAAGTGGAAGGTTGGACATATGACCAGGGAAGAGTATAAAAATATTGCTTAGGCATGTAGGAATGAAATCAGGAGGGCCAAATCGCACCTGGAGCTGCAGCTAGCGAGAGATGTCAAGAGTAACAAGAAGGGTTTCTTCAGGTATGTTGGCAACAAGAAGAAAGCCAAGGAAAGTGTGGGCCCCTTAATGAATGAGGGAGGCAACCTAGTGACAGAGGATGTGGAAAAAGCTAATGTACTCAATGCTTCTTTTGCCTCTGTCTTCACTAACAAGGTCAGCTCCCAGACTGCTGCGCTGGGCATCACAACATGGGGAATAGATGGCCAGCCCTCTGTGGAGATAGAGGTGGTTAGGGACTATTTAGAAAAGCTGGACGTGCACAAGTCCATGAGGCCGGACGAGTTGCATCCAAGAGTGCTAAAGGAATTGGCGGCTGTGATTGCAGAGCCATTGGCCATTATCTTTGAAAACTCGTGGCGAACGGGGGAAGTCCCGGATGACTGGAAAAAGGCTAATGTAGTGCCAATCTTTAAAAAAGGGAAGAAGGAGGATCCTGGGAACTACAGGCCAGTCAGCCTCACCTCAGTCCCTGGAAAAATCATGGAGCAGGTCCTCAAAGAATCAATCCTGAAGCACTTACATGTGAGGAAAGTGATCAGGAACAGTCAGCATGGATTCACCAAGGGAAGGTCATGCCTGACTAATCTAATCGCCTTCTATGATGAGATTACTGGTTCTGTGGATGAAGGGAAAGCAGTGGATGTATTGTTTCTTGACTTTAGCAAAGCTTTTGACACGGTCTCCCACAGTATTCTTATCAGCAAGTTAAAGAAATATGGGCTGGATGAATGCAGTATAAGGTGGGTAGAAAGTTGGCTAGATTGTCGGGCGCAACGGGTAGTAATCAATGGCTCCATGTCTAGAGGATGGTGTGGATTGCACTCTCAGCAAATTTGCGGATGATACTAAACTGGGAGGAGTGGTAGATACGCTGGAGGGCAGGGATAGGATACAGAGGGACCTAGACAAATTGGAGGATTGGGCCAAAAGAAATCTAATGAGGTTCAATAAGGATAAGTGCAGGGTCCTGCACTTAGGACGGAAGAACCCAATGCACAGCTACAGACTAGGGACCGAATGGCTAGGCAGCAGTTCTGCGGAAAAGGACCTAGGGGTGACAGTGGACGAGAAGCTGGATATGAGTCAGCAGTGTGTCCTTGTTGCCAAGAAGGCCAATGGCATTTTGGTATGTATAAGTAGGGGCATAGCGAGCAGATCGAGGGACATGATCGTCCCCCTCTATTCGACATTGGTGGTAGAAGAGGACAGGACAAGGAGTAATGGTCTCAAGTTGCAGTGGGGGAGGTTTAGGTTGGATATTAGGAAAAACTTTTTCACTAGGAGGGTGGTGAAACACTGGAATGCATTACCTAGGGAGGTGGTGGAATCTCCTTCCTTAGAATTTTTTAAGGTCAGGCTTGACAAAGCCCTGGCTGGGATGATTTAATTCGAGATTGGTCCTGCTTTTGAGCAGGGGGTTGGACTAGATGACCTCCTGAGGTCCCTTCCAACCCTGATATTCTACGATTCAATGGGATTCCCTAATTGTGGCAGGGCAATAGACGGCATGCATATCCCAATTTTGACCCTAGACCATCTTGCAATGGAGTACATCAACAAAAAAGGGCTACTTCTCTATGATATTGCTGGTGCCGGGGATCATAGTGGTCATTTCACTGACAACACAGGGTGGTCAGGGAAGGTGCATGACGCACACATGTTCAGGAACACTGGCTTGTATAGAGGGCTGCATGTAGGAACTTTCTTTCCAGACCAGAAGGTTCCAATAGGGAATATGGAAATGCCCATAGCGATCCTGAGAGACCCAGCCTACACCCTGGTTAATAAAATCTTACACCAGAAACCCTGACAATAGCAAGGAGTGCTTCAACAACAGGCACAGCATAATGTACGTTTGGCAGAGTAAAGGGTCGCTGGTGCTGCCTTTTGAGCAGCCGGACACCAGGAACATTAGAGGGGCTCAACAAGAAACTATTCGAATCAGGGAGGCAGAATTTTGATAATGAGCCACAGTAATGTGTCTTCCATAATGCATTCAACCAGGCATTGTTTAGTTGCCACCTTGAAGGACCCTTGTAATGATTCCTGCCTGAGCATGATCTGCAGATATGCTAATTTCTGTTGCAACCCTCGTGTGTGGTACACAAAGAAAGAATAATTGTATTTGTAAGAATATTTTTTTATTAAACAGCAATACACAGATTAACATTTCTTACAAGGGACCTGATCCTCTCTGAAATGAGGATTGCACAGCTGAGTGTAAGTCCAGCTCTCATTATGGTACATATTCATAGGGGTGGAGTGCAAGGGGTATTACGACGGCCTGGGAACATGTGAAGAATGTGTGTGGGGAATTTGGGCAGGGCATGGAACGCAGTTCTGTATGGGCTCCAGGGGGAGTCGAACACAGATGTGTTCTGAATGCAGTGCAGTCAGGAACCTGAGCATCTCTATTTGGTACTCCATGAGCATTATTATCCGCTCCTGCCTTATCTTATCTCCTGGGTACTGTTTTTAGTTTATTGTCTCACTCCACGCTCTGTGCTTGCTATTGGCATGATCAGATGATTGCAACACTTCCTCGTTCACCTCCTTATCTGAGGGAGGCGCTCTGCTGGTGTGTAGGAGTTGGCCCTCCAGTGCACATCTGCAGAAGCAAAAGAAACAATACACAGAGTCAGTATTGTGAGTGCACTCACAGTCTTGAATCCTAAAAGTTACACACACCTCTTTCTCACTGTCCCTTGGTAAGCACACTGCACAGCAAGAGCACTAAACCCAGTGCGTTCAGCCTGGGAGGAGGGAGAGGTGCAAGATAGGACAAAGAGTCTGGGTGGTTTCAGAAGGGGTTCAGCACAAGCGCCTAGGGACACTATTCTGAATACTGGCATCATTTTCCACAGGCAGGGGTGATCAAAGCTGAAATCATACTACCGAGGGTGACCGAAGATGCAAAGGTAAATCTCCTGCAAGCATGTGGCTTCAGACTAGATCTGTATGCTACTCGGCTGTGTGCTACTTTGGTCCCTGCAGAAGTAATTACTGATTGGTGCAGCAAAGTTTCCTACAACAGGAAAAGAAACAAAGCAGCTCTGCCAAGGAACCTTCGGCAGAGGATTGCAGAGTACCTTCAGGAAAGTTTCCTAGAGATCTCTATGGAGGATTCCTGGGAGACCTTGGTGTGCATTAACAAACTTTTTCACTGGGGTCCCACTGCATAGTTGCACACAGGAATGCAAAGCAGATGCAAACAGTACCTAGAGTAGTTAATTTCTATCCCTTCTCTGACATGCACCATGTTACAAAATAAAGGACATGTTTACCTCATGTAACCGTGCGCTTACAAAGAAAAATGTGTACTTACCAGAGCTCCCCTCTCCTACTTCAGGCACGCCAGAGGAGGACTGCTGTTGGGACTGGCTAGACCCCTCTGGAGTCAAAAAGAGGTCCTGGCTTGCCACTGGATGAGTCTGTCGTCTATCCCACATCCTTCTCCAACCCGACCTCTTTGTCATTCACTTTGTCCTCGGGGTTGACTCCACTGGCTGCTGTCTCCAGTCCCCCTGAAGTATCCACAGGGCTCTTGGCAATGGAGGTTGGGCTGCCACCAAGGCTGGTGTGCAGCTCCTTTTAAAAGTGGCATGTTTTCGGCACCGCACCAGAGCGATGGTTGGCCTCCCTTGCCTTCTGGTATGCCTTCCTCAGCTCCTTGATCTTAGCATGGCACTGCTGCATGTCCCTTTCATGCCCCTTCCCATCCATGCCACAAGCTCATAAGTGTCAAAGTTCCTACGGCTGGATCCGAGCTGAGACTACACAGCCTCCTTTCCCCACAGACCCAACAGATCCAGCAACTCTGGTGTACTCCAGGCAGGAGCACATTTGCTGTGGAAAGCCGGCATGGTCAGCTGGGAAGATGTGATGTGAGTTGTTTACTCCAAGCAAACAGGAAGTGGAGTTTCAAAAATTCCCGGGACATTAAATGGGAAGGGACGCATGCCTGTGTACCTGGCTGAAGGGCAGTGGAGTAGAAACTGCTGACGAGAGCAGTCATGATGGAGATTGTGGGATACCTCCTGGAGGCCACTTAGGCAACATAAACAAACGGAGTGTCTATACTGATAGTGCATCACTCTAACTTCATCACAAAAAGCTCTATGCTGCTCGTTGAGGTGGTTTTATTATGTCGGTGTAGCACTCCACTGTTTTGTTGATGAAACCTGCCTTTTGTTGACAAAACTGTGTAGTGCAGGCAAGGCCTGCGAGTTCTGTGTTAGAAGAAAGTGACTCTTTGTTTGATTCTTTATTACTGCCACATGAGAATAGCCAATTTACATATGCAAACATCTTGCATATCCACAAAGTTAGGCACCATTTGAAATCAAAACTGTTAATACACATTTTTTAGACCTATCCGGAAAATGTGGCCCTGAATATGACTAGATCAGGAGTTCTCAAACTTGTGGGTTGTAAGCTCTGGGGAGGTCATGAACAGTTTCAGGTGGGTCATTAGCATCATCACCTATTCTCAACCTTTCAGTTATATAAAAAAAATGTTTCTAGCTCTTATGATTGTGGAGATTACCTTGAAAATGTGATCTGAGTGTTAATGAATGCAGTGCTAGTTGCCTAAATCTACACAAAACATGAAACAATAGCTCTAAGAAGTGTAAACTGCTCTGTTAATTTCAATCAAGGTCTTATGGACTCGCCTCTGTTATTCTGCAAACATGGAATTTGGGATTTCTTCCAAAATAATCTGGAATTCAGCATTTTTGTCATGGAATTTCCTTTTGCTACAGCCAGATTCTCAACGTTATGTCTTCAGTCTCCTTGCCACACAGCCTGCACTCATCCATAGAGCCAGGCAGCAGGGTGCTTGTGACAAACCACTTCTTTCCTCCATGGATCTGCCACTTGCACCCTGAATTTTCTGTCTGGCAGACTCTGTACCACAAACACGTACTAGACTGCTTATCAGTGTTGCAGTAGCTGGCAAAGATTTCTGGAGCACAGAATCATAGGACTGGAAGGGACCAAAAGAGGTCATCTAGTCTAGTTCCCCACACTCATGGCAGGACTAAGTATTATCTAGATCATGCCTGACACGTGTTTGTCTAATCTACTCTTAAAAATTTTCCATGATGGAGATTCCACAACCTCCCTAGGCAATTTATTCAGGTGCTAAACTACCCTGACAGTTAGAAAGTTCTTCCTAATGTCCAACCTAAACCACCCTTGCTGCAATTTAAGCCCATTGCTTCTTGTCCTATCTTCAGGAGATAAGGAGAATAATTTTTCTCCCTCCTCCTTGTAACAACCTTTTATGTACTTGAAAACTTATCATGTTGCCTCTCAGTCTTCTCTTTCCTAGACTAAACAAACCCAACTTTTTCAATCTTCCCTCAAAGGTCATGTTATCTAGTCCTTTAATCAATTTTGTTGCTCTTCTCTTGCCTTTCCCAATTTGTCCACATCTTTCCTGAAATGTGGTGCCCAGAACTGGACACAATACTCAAGTTGAGGACTAATCAGCACGGAGTAGAGCAGAAGAATTACGCTGTTGACTCAGATTTAGCTTGTGTTCCACTATAACCCCCAGATTCCTTTTTGCAGTACTCCTTCCTAGGCAGTCATTTCCCATTTTGTATGTGTGCAACTGAGTGTTCCTTCCTAAGTGGAGTACTTTGCATTTGTCCTTATTGAATTTCATCCTATTTGCTTCAGACCATTTCTCCAGTTTGTCCAGATCATTTTGAATTTTAATCCTAATATCCAAAGCACTTGCAACCCCTCCCAGCTTGGTGTCGTCTGCAAACTTTCTAAGTGTACTCTCTATGCCATTATCTAAATCACTGATGAAGATATTGAACAGAACTGGACCCAGAACTTATCCCTGTAGCATATCCCACTTGATATGCCTTTCCAGCTTGCCTGTGAACCACTAATAACTACTTTCTGGGAACGGTTTTCTAACCAGTTATGCACCCACCTTATAATAGCTCCACCTAGGTTGTACTTGCCTAGTTTGCTTAAGAGAAGGTCATGCGAGACAGTATCAAAAGACTTACTAAAGTCAAGATATACCATGTCTACCGTTTCCCCCTGTCCACAAGGCTTGTTACCCTGTGAAAGAAAGCTATTACATTGGTTTAACATGATTTTTCTTGACAAATCCATGCTGACTGTTACTTATCCCCTTATTATCTTCTAGATGTTTGGAAATTGATTGCTTAATTATTTTCTCCATTATCTTTCCGGGTACTGAAGCTAAGCTGACTCATCTGTAATTCCATGGGTTGTCCTCTTTTCCCTTCTTACAGATTGGCACTATACTTGCCCTTTTCCAGTCCTCTGGAATCTCTTCTGTCTTCAACGACTGAGCTAATGGCTCGGATACCTCCTCAATCAGCTCCTTGAGTATTCTAGGATGTATTTCATCAGGCTCATATGACTTGAAAACAGATTCATAGATACTAAGGTCAGAAGGGACCATTATGATCATCTAGTCCGACCTCCTGCACAACGCAGGCCACAGAATCTCACCCACCCACTCCTGCGAAAAACCTTTCACCTATGTCTAAGCTATTGAAGTCCTCAAATCGTGATTTAAAGACTTCAAGGAGCAGATAATCCTCCAGCAAGTGACCTGTGCCCCATGCTACAGAGGAAGGCGAAAAACCTCCAGGGCCTCTTCCAATCTGACCTGGAGGAAAATTCCTTCCTGACTCCAAATATGGCAATCAGCTAAACCTGGAGCATATGGGAAAGATTCACCAGCCAGATATCCAGGAAAGAATTTTCTGTAGTAACTCAGATCCCACCCCATCTAACATCCCATCACAGGCCACTGGGCCTATTTACCATGAATATTTAAAGATCAATTAATACCAAAATCATGTTATCCCATCATACCATCTCCTCCATAAACTTATCGAGTTTAATCTTAAAGCCAGATAGATCTTTTGCCCCCACAGCTTCCCTTGGAAGGCTATTCCAAAACTTCACTCCTCTGATGGTTAGAAACCTTTGTCTAATTTCAAGTCTAAACTTCCTGGTGGCCAGTTTATATCCATTTGTTCTTGTGTCCACATTGGTACTGAGCTTAAATAATTCCTCTCCCTCTCCGGTATTTATCCCTCTGATATATTTATAGAGAACAATCATATCTCCCCTCAACCTTCTTTTAGTTAGGCTAAACAAGTCAAGCTCCTTGAGTCTCCTTTCATAAGACAAGTTTTCCATTCCTCAGATCATCCTATTAGCCCTTCTCTGTACCTGTTCCAGTTTGAATTCATCCTTCTTAAACATGGGAGACCAGAACTGCACACAGTATTCCAGGTGAGGTCTCACCAGTGCCTGTATAATGGTACTAACACCTCCTTATCTCTACTGGAAATACCTCGCCTGATGCATCCCAAGACCGCATTAGCTTTTTTCACGGCCATATCACATTGGCGGCTCATAGTCATCCCATGATCAACCAATACTCCAAGGTCCTTCTCCTCCTCCGTTACTTCTAATTGATGCATCCCCAGCTTATAACTAAAATTCTTGTTATTAATCCCTAAATGCATAACCTTACACTTCTCACTATTAAATTTCATCCTATTACTATTACTCCAGTTTACAAGGTCATCCAGACCCTCCTGTATAATATCCCGGTCCTTCTCTAAATTGGCAATACCTCCCAGCTTTGTATCATCCGCAAACTTTATTAGCACACTCCCACTTTTTGTGCCGAGGTCAGTAATAAAAAGACTAAATAAGATTGGTCCCAAAACTGATCCCTGAGGAACTCCACTGGTAACCTCCCTCCAGCCTGACAGTTCACCTTTCAGTAGGACCCGCTGTAGTCTTCCTGTTAACCAGTTCCTTATCCACCTTTCAGTTTTCATATTGATCTCCATCTTTTCCAATTTAACTAATAATTCCCCATGTGGCATGGTATCAAATGCCTTACTGAAATCTGGGAAAAATTAGATCCAATGCGTTTCCTTTGTCTAAAAAATCTGTTACTTTCTCACAGAAGATCAGGTTGGTTTGGCATGATCTACCTTTTTTTAATACCATGTTGTATTTTGTCCCATTTACCATTGACTTCAATGTCCTTAACTACTTTCTCCTTCAAAATTTTTTCCAAGACCTTGCATACTACAGATGTCAAACTAACAGGACTGTAGTTACCCGGATCACTTTTTTTTCCTTTCTTAAAAATAGGAACTATGTTAGCAATTCTCCAATCATACGGTACAACCCCTGAGTTTACAGATTCATTAAAAATTCTTGCTAATGGGCTTGCAATTTCATGTGCCAATTCCTTTAATATTCTTAGATGAAGATTATCTGGGCCCTCCGATTTAGTCCCATTAAGCTGTTCAAGTTTCGCTTCTCCCTCAGATATGGTAATATCTACCTTCATATCCTCATTCCCATTTGTCATGTTAGCCTTATTAAAGACTGAGGCAAAGTATTTGTTTAGATATTGGGCCATGCCCAGATTATCCTTGACCTCCACTCCATCCTCAGTGTTCAGCGGTCCCACTTCTTCTTTCTTTGTTTTCTTCTTATTTATATGGCTATAGAACTTTTTACTATTGGTTTTAATTCCCTTTGCAAAGTCCAACTCTACTTGACTTTTAGCCTGTCTCACTTTATCCCTACATGTTCTGACCTCAATAAGGTAGCTTTCCTTGCTGATCCCTCCCATCTTCCACTCCCTGTATGCTTTCTGCTTTTTCTTAATCACCTCTCTGAGATGCTTGCTCCTCCAGCTTGGTCTACAACTCCTGCCTATGAATTTTTTCCCCTTTCTTGGGATGCAGGCTTCCGATAGCTTCTGCAGCTTTGATTTAAAGTAATCCCAGGCCTCCTCTGCCTTTAGAGCCATAAATTCTTCACTCCAATCCACTTCCCTAACTAATTTCCTTAATTTTTGAAAGTCAGCCCTTTTGAGATCAAAAACCCTAGTTGCAGATTTATTTTTGTTAATCCTTCCGTTCAGTTTGAACTGAATTAGCTCATGATCACTTGAACCAAGATTGTCCCCTACAACCATTTCTTCTATGAGGTCCTCACTACTCACCAAAACCAAATCTAAAATGGCATCCCCTCTAGTTGGTTCAGCAACTTCTTGATGAAGGATCCATCAACTATCGCATCTAGGAAAATCTGAGCCCTATTATTATTACTAGCACTCGTCCTCCAGTCTGTATCTGGGAAGTTGAAATCTCCCATGATCACGCAGTTTCCATTAGTATTTACTTCATTAAAAACATTAAAAAGGGCTCTATCTATATCCAAATTAGATCCCGGAGGTCTATAGCACACCCCAAGCACTATCCCAGGGGAGGCTCTAGTAGTTTTCTTCCTCAATGTAATTTTTGCCCAGACGGACTCTGTCTTATCCATTCCATTGCTTCTTATTTCTTTACATTCTATCTCATCATTGATATACAATGCTACTCCACCACCTTTACCTTTATTTCGGTCTTTCCTAAACAGCACATACCCTTTAATACCTGTAGTCCAGTCATGACAACTATTCCACCATGTTTCTGTTATCCCTATAATATCTGGTTTCACTTCATGCACCAGTAGCTCTAGTTCCTCCATTTTGTTACATAGGCTCCTCGCATTGGTGTACAAACATCTTAATTTTTGCTGTTTGGCCTCGCTCACATTCTGTACCCTATTAGGCACGGTTATTCTACAGCCAGTATAACCTATTAGACTGGTGTCCACACTGCCCATCCTCCTTATATACATTCTCCTACCCACGGCTGTATCCTTTCTTACTTTGTTTTCTTCCGTCTCAATGCTAGAATCTGGCGTGGAGATTACCTGGACATCTGCCAACCATCTCCCCCAAATTCCTAGTTTAAAGCTCTCTTAATCAGTTGTGCCAGCCTCCATCCTAGAAGTCTATTTCCTTCCCTACTCAGATGAAGTCCATCCCGAGAGAACTGTCCTCTGTCCATGAATGCCTCCCAGTGGCCATACATCCCAAAGCCCTCCTTATAGATACATTGTCTAAGTAATTTTTAGGTTCTTTCCCTAGTTTAGTCTCTGATCCAACCTCAGTTTCATTGGCATTCAGAATGTTAGATGTCCAATCGCTACTAACCTTTTTGGTGAAAACTGAAACTAAAACATCATTTAGCACTTCTGCCATTTCCATATTTTCTGTTATTGTTCCCCCCCTCATTGAGTAATGGACTTACCCTGTCCTTGGTCTTCCTCTTGCTTCTAATGCATTTGTAGAATATTTCTGTTTTACCCTTTATGTCTCTAGCTAGTTTAATCTTGTTTTGCGCTGAGGCCTTTCTGATTTTGTCCCTGTATACTTGTGTTATTTGTTTATATTCATCCTCTTTAATTTGAACTAGTTTCCACTTTTTGTAGGACTCTTTTGCTAATGTCTGTTTTCCTGAAATCCATTATCTTTATTGCACTGTTCCCCCCGCTACCATTCCTTAGAATGATGAATGCTATCATTTTATGATCACTGTCACCCAAGCTGCCTTCCACTTTCAAATTCTCAACCACTTCTTCCCTATTTGTCAAAATGAAATCTAGAACAGCCTCTCCCCTAGTAGCTTTCTCCACCTTCTAAAATTAAAAAAAATGTCTCCAATATATTCCAAGAATTTGTTGGATAATCTGTTCCCTGAATATGGACATAAATATGGTTATTAAAAGAAAGGAGCACTGAGCCATTTGGAGATCAAGCATCCATCTTTATGAAAGAAATCCACTCAGCCTCACCTCAGTTTCTGGAAAAACCATGGAGCAGGTCCTCAAGGAATCCATTTTGAAGCACTTGGAGGAGAGGAAGGTGATCAGGAACAGTCAACATGGATTCACCAAGGGCAAGTCATGCCCGACTAACCTGATTGCCTTCTATGATTAGATCACTGGCTCTGTGGATATGGGGAAAGCGGTGGATGTGATACACCTTGACTTTAGCAAAGCTTTTGAGATGGTCTCCCACAGTATTCTTGCCAGCAAGTTAAAGAAGTATGGGCTGGATGAATGGACTATAAGGTGGATAAGAAAGCTGGCTAGATCATCGGGGTCAACGGGTAGTGATCAACAGCTCCATGTCTAGTTGGCAGCAACTATTAAGTGGAGTGCCCGATGGGTCGGGCCTGGGGCCAGTTTTGTTCAACATCTTCATTAATGATCTGGATGATGGGATGGATTGCGCCCTCAGCAAGTTTGCAGATAACACGAAGCTGGGGGGAGGGGTAGATACGCTGGAGGGTAGGGATAGGGTCCAGAGCGACCATATTGGAGGATTGGGCCAAAAGAAATCTGATGAGGTTCAACAAAGACAAGTGCAGAGTCCTGCACTTAGGATGGAAGAATCCCATGCACTGCTACAGGCTGAGGACTGACTGGCTAAGCAGCAGTTATGCAGAAAAGAACCTGGGGATTACTGTGGACGAGAAGCTGGATATGAGTTAACAGTGTGCTCTTGTTGCCAAGAAGACTAATGGCATATTGGGTTGCATTAGTAGGAGCATTGCCAGCAGATCGAGGGAAGTGATTATTCCCCTCTATTCAACACTGGTGAGGCTACATCTGGAGTATGGCATCCAGTTTTGGGCTTCCCGCTACAGAAAGGATGTGGACAAATTGGAGAAAGTCCAGTGGAGCGTAATGAAAATGATTAGAGGTCTGGGGCACATGACTTATGAGGAGAGGCTGAGGGAACTGGGCTTATTTAGTCTGCAGAAAAGAAGAATTGGGGGGGTATTTGATAGCAGCCTTCAACTACTTGAAGAGGGGTTCGAAAGAGGATGGAGCTAGGCTGTTTTCAGTGGTGGCAGGTGACAGAAAAAGGAGCAATAGTCTCAGCTTGCAGTGGAGGAGGTTTAGGAAAACCTGTTTCACTAGGAGGGTGATGAAGCACTGGAATGGGTTACCTAGGGAGATGGTGGAATCTCCATCCTTAGAGGTTTTTAAGGCCCAGCTTGACAAAGCCCTGACTGGAATGATTTAATTGGGGTTGGTCCTGCTTTGAGCAGGGGGTTGGACTAGATGACCTCCTGAGTTCTCTTTCAACCCTAATCTTCTATGATTCTATGAAAATCCACTGTTCTATTACATAAATATATTGTAAATATGAAAGCCCTCCAAGCATCATATATCATATCACTGCAAATAATAAGAGGTGCCAAAAGCTCATATTTTGGGAAATGTTGCTTGAACCCCGTGTCCTGTCAAAACAATTACTTCCTCCAATGTCACAGTCAGCTGATGTGATATGGTTTTCATGACACAGCTTCAGAGGCTGAGGAGAGCCAGTATTTCTCAGTACACATGGATGAAACTACAGATGTGTCTTCCTCTGACCAACTTGTAACATTTGTCCAAGATGAGTGAGAAGAATTCATATATGAGGACTGCCTCTTTTGCTGTCTCCAGATACGGGCTATGGGGTGGAAAAGACATCTTTGAAGCTTTCCAGCAATCAATTCTTGGCAGTTGGGTTGGATTGGTATTTGAACTGATAGTACTTGAGCTATGACAGGAAAACACAGTGGCCTTATGACTAGAATCTAGTTGATTCTATGCCCCACGCATTTGGGAACATTATTCAATTCACAGGGACACTGTAGTGGCAAAGAGGATGTCAGTGGAATTGCAGAAGGTACTTGATGAGTCTATAAAGTTGTGAACTTTATTAAAATTAAGCCCACTGCATGCCTCTTTGCTATTTTACATAACGGAGCAGACACTCAACATTGACAGCTCTTCTTTCACTCTGAAGTTTACTGGCTTTCTTGGAGTAAATTTTGAATTACTTGTCTGAGCTCAGAGAAGACATAAGGGTTTTCCATCGTGAATGTGGCTCTTCCTTTGCAGAATACTTCCCTGATCAGCATAGGCTTGCTCTGAATGCTTTTTTCCAGAGGCAGAATATAACTTAGGTTATTAACCTGAGGGTTGTGAACAGGGGGTTGGGGATCCTGGTATGGCCCACTGATCTTCTTCTTCAACGCTTAGCCAGTTAGTCGGCTGTAGTGATTGTTTGCCATTTGGTCCATTCCTGTGAAACGACAAAGGCTTGATGGCCTGAGAGTCCAACATCAGATTTAACCCACATTAAATGAAAACGTGGCATGCATTACATATCTTACTAAAATCAAAATACACTGCAATATGACTACTGTATTTGTTTATCCACAAAGACCCCAAATCCTGCACTGACTTATGCCCATGCTTGACTATGCACTGAACACAATGGGATTACTCAAATGCGCTAAATCAAGTAAAAGTGTAAATCTTTGTAGGATAGGGGCCTCAGAGCCATGAAATATCTTTCTAAAAAAAACATGCTCTAGAGATCAGTCACAAGATATGGGATTGATGTAGGAATTCATAGAATATCAGGGTGAGAAGGGACCTCAGGAGGTCATCTAGTCCAAGCCCCTGCTCAAAGCAGGAACAATCCCCAACTAAATCACCCCAGCCAGGACTTTGTCAAGCCTGACCTTAAAAACCTCAAAGGAAGGAGATTCCACCACCTCTCTAGATAACGCATTCCAGTGCTTCACCACCCTCCTAGTGAAAAAGTTTTTCCTATGATCCAACTTAAACCTCCCACACTGCAACTTAAGACCATTACTCCTTCTTCTGTCATCTGCTACCACTGAGAACAGTGTAGATCCATCCTCTTTGGAACCCCCTTTCAGATAGTTGAAAGCAGCTATCAAATCCCTCCTCATTCTTCTCTACCACAGACTAAACAATCACAGTTCCCTCAGCCTCTCCTCATAAATCATGTGTTCCAGTCCCCTAATCATTTTTGTTGCCCTCTGCTGAACGCTTTCCAATTTTTTCACATCCTTCTTGTAGTGTGGGGCCCAAAACTGGACACAGTACTCCAGATGAGGCCTCACCAATGTCGAAGAGAGGGAAATGATCACGTCCCTCGATCTGCTGGCAATGCTCCTACTTATACAGCCCAAAATGCCGTTATCCTTCTTGGCAACAAGGGCACATTATTGACTCATATACAGCTTCTCGTCCACTGTAACCCTTAAGTCCTTTTCTGCAGAACTGCTGCCTAGCCGCTCGGTCCCTAGTCTGTAGCATAGAATCATAGAA
Source organism: Lepidochelys olivacea (assembly GCF_965140295.1). NCBI lineage: Eukaryota > Metazoa > Chordata > Testudines > Cheloniidae > Lepidochelys > Lepidochelys olivacea. Next base: position 33,379,762 of record NC_140411.1, on the reverse strand, counting down.
TCATAGAATATCAGGGTTGGAAGGGACCCCAGAAGGTCATCTAGTCCAACCCCCTGCTCAAAGCAGGACCAATTCCCAGTTAAATCATCCCAGCCAGGGCTTTGTCAAGCCTGACCTTAAAAACCTCTAAGGAAGGAGATTCTACCACCTCCCTAGGTAACGCATTCCAGTGTTTCACCACCCTCTTAGTGAAAAAGTTTTTCCTAATATCCAATCTAAACCTCCCCCACTGCAACTTGAGACCATTACTCCTCGTTCTGTCATCTGCTACCATTGAGAACAGTCTAGAGCCATCCTCTTTGGAACCCCCTTTCAGGTAGTTGAAAGCAGCTATCAAATCCCCCCTCATTCTTCTCTTCTGCAGGCTAAACAATCCCAGCTCCCTCAGCCTCTCCTCATAACTCATGTGTTCCAGACCCCTAATCATTTTTGTTGCCCTTCGCTGGACTCTCTCCAATTTATCCACATCCTTCTTGAAGTGTGGGGCCCAAAACTGGACACAGTACTCCAGATGAGGCCTCACCAATGTCGAATAGAGGGGAACGATCACGTCCCTCGATCTGCTCGCTATGCCCCTACTTATACATCCCAAAATGCCATTGGCCTTCTTGGCAACAAGGGCACACTGCTGACTCATATCCAGCTTCTCGTCCACTGTCACCCCTAGGTCCTTTTCCGCAGAACTGCTGCCTAGCCATTCGGTCCCTAGTCTGTAGCTGTGCATTGGGTTCTTCTGTCCCAAGTGCAGGACCCTGCACTTACCCTTATTGAACCTCATCAGATTTCTTTTGGCCCAATCCTCCAATTTGTCTAGGTCTTTCTGTATCCTATCCCTCCCCTCCAGCGTATCTACCACTCCTCCCAGTTTAGTATCATCCGCAAATTTGCTGAGAGTGCAATCCACACCATCCTCCAGATCATTTATGAAGATATTGAACAAAACTGGCCCCAGGACCGACCCTTGGGGTACTCCACTTGATACCGGCTGCCAACTAGATATGGAGCCATTGATCACTACCCGTTGAGCCCGACAATCTAGCCAGCTTTCTACCCACCTTGTAGTGCATTCATCCAGCCCGTACTTCCTTAACTTGCTGACAAGAATACTGTGGGAGACCGTGTCAAAAGCTTTGCTAAAGTCAAGAAACAATACATCCACTGCTTTCCCTTCATCCACAGAACCAGTAATCTCATCATAGAAGGCGATTAGATTAGTCAGGCATGACCTTCCCTTGGTGAATCCATGCTGGCTGTTCCTGATCACTTTCCTCTCATGCAAGTGCTTCAGGATTGATTCTTTGAGGACCTGCTCCATGATTTTTCCAGGGACTGAAGTGAGGCTGACTGGCCTGTAGTTCCCAGGATCCTCCTTCTTCCCTTTTTTAAAGATTGGCACTACATTAGCCTTTTTCCAGTCATCCGGGACTTCCCCCGTTCGCCACGAGTTTTCAAAGATAATGGCCAATGGCTCTGCAATCACAGCCGCCAATTCCTTCAGCACTCTCGGATGCAACTCGTCCGGCCCCATGGACTTGTGCACGTCCAGCTTTTCTAAATAGTCCCTAACCACCTCTATCTCCACAGAGCACTGCAGGGGATTCTTCCATCCTAAGTGCAGGACTCTGCACTTGTCCTTGATGAACCTCATCAGATTTCTTTTGGCCCAATCCTCTAATTTGTCTAGGTCCCTCTGTATCCTATCCCTACCCTCCAGCATATCTACCTCTCCTCCCAGTTTAGTGTTATCTGCAAACTTGCTGAGTGTGCAATCCACACCATCCTCCAGATCATTAATGAAGATATTGAACAAAACTGGCCCCAGAACCACCCCTTGGGGCACTCCGCTTGATACCGGCTGCCAAACAGACATGGAGCCATTGATCGCTACCCATTGAGCCCGACAATCTAGCCAGCTTTCTATCCACCTTATAGTCCATTCATCCAGCCCATACTTCTTTAACTTGCTGGCAAGAATACTGTGGGAGACCGTGTGAAAAGCTTTGCTAAAGTTAAGGAACAACACATCCACTGCTTCCCCCTCATCCACAGAGCCAGTTATCTCATCATAGAAGACAATTAGATTAGTCAGGCATGACTTGCCCTTGGTGAATCCAGGCTGACTGTTCCTGTCACTTTCCTCTCCTCTAAGTGCTTCAGAATTGATTCCTTGAGGACCTGCTCCATGACTTTTTCAGGGACTAAGGTGAGGCTGACTGGCCTGTAATTCTCCGGATCCTCCTTCCCCTTTTTAAAGAATTAACAGATGACATTTTTTTTGCCTGTGTTGTATCTGAGGTCAGATCCCCTCTGACTTTAAAACCTGTTAGTCCATACTCTGTTTTTATTTTCTATTAACCCACACTGTCTACTGTTTCTCTTTTTCTCGAAGAACTGACATACTGACTACTGTGAAAGTTTTTCTACAAATTTACCAGAGAGTGAAGTAAAATATTCTGGCCAGTAATTCTCAGTGTCCCTCCCTCCCCCTTTTGTCTCTTCATAAGTAAGAATGTTTGCCGGATACAGGTCACAACCTCACAAACTCTTACAAATAATTACCAGTGGTTCCAATGCTACAGTTCTCCTATTGTTGTAGCCTATTTAGCAGTTTCTAGAGAATTTTGTGCAGTCTTGCTAAAATGAATAGAATAAGTTGCCGTGGCATTAACTTCTTCCTTCCTCATCCTGCTTTACAATCACTCCCTGTCATTGTTATCTGATATTTCACTAAGCACTCTATTACTCTGATCATTTCTAGAGATGACAAACAACATTTTAGCTGCCTCTTTAGTGTATTAATTCTTAGTCCCTGGTACTCTGCAGACCCCACCATTTGTGAGCAGCAAGATTCATCCACAAAAGCTTGAAAATATTAGTTAAAACAACACCCCCCCTCATTTTCTTCTAATCCACAAACTACCTCTGAGAGCATTCCATTAATCAAGGTCACGTGATGAGTTTGACACTTTTACTTTTTTAAGTAAGATCACTTGGCCCATACATACTGGTAGCTCATTTTGTTTTTAAAGCAGTATATAAAAAATAACTAAATTAATCCTCAGAGCACCATTGTTTGGTAGGCAAGTACAATAACAAAGATAGTATATGGTATGTAACAAACCATCCCCATTACAAAGATGGGAAAACTGAGGTGGGAATATTAAATGACTTTCCACAGGTCACAGAGGGAATCTGTCAGAAGCAGGATCAAATCTCAGGAGTTGCTGGCTCCCAATCGTGGGTATAGACCCCATGACCTCTCTCATTCTGATTGTTGAGCTGTTAGTACTAGGTACATATAGTAATGAGTGGATAACAGAATTCTCTGCAGCACAGAAAATAATGGGATGACCGGAGAAGTGAGACCATGAATATAAAAAATATTCCCTTTCCATTTCAAAGTGCAGACTTTGATACCCCATTTACACTGAGATCCAGTAAAAAATAGTATTCATTTCTTTGGATTCATGATAACCAGATAAAAATTGAGGAATATAAATGCCTTCTACTGCATACAGCTTCTATTTTGCCTAATTAAGAGTAGCTTAAAACATCTCAGATTTCTGTTTAAGCAACAATTCTGGAAGACAGATGCTCATTTGAGGCCCAAATCATGAAAATGAGTTATTTTTTTAGAAGCACAAGTTATTGTCCTGGACAAAAAGTTTTAAGGTCTTTTAAACAAACTATATAATCTCAAAATATAGACTATAGAACACAAAGAGTCATGTTTTCCCTATACTTGGGTTTCCTTGGTGACAAATTGGTTCATTTAGTTAATAAATGGAATGATGTATTTAATATTATTCTGACAATAAATGACTAGGCAGAAATTCGGATATAGCATCAAAGGCTCACTTTGTTGCAAAAGGAAAGAAAAAAAAAAGAATTGCTGCTCAGAATGCTTGTAATATGGAACATTTTGATAACCAATTTTCTCTTCACTAGTGTTATTTTTGCTGGGGTATTGAATAGATTCAGACCCACACAATCAGACATTTCAGGTGGCTGCATGCCTCATTCATCAAGGCACAATTGCTTTCTCCTGGAAATCTCGCTCTTCGCTGTATCACAGTGACACTAAATTTTGGATATTACCAGTCTGCAGACTCCTGGCTACCTGTATTCTGGAAGTATGGAGTTATTCAAGCACATTATGAAATGATCTCTACTCTCAAGATGGCAAATGTGTAATTTGCATGGGAAGTTTTTCAAAGAGTGAAATACTTCTTTTCTTTTTTGGAAGACAGTGTCAAGTCTCCATTGTTTGTCTGTTTGCTAATGTATTATGATATATTTACATAGCATCATAACTGTGCATGCTCCTTTTCAGAGGTTCTCTTTTTCTTAAAAAAAACCCAAACCTGTCTATGTCTCAAAGGGCATGAAATCTGGGATTAGACAAACATATGCAGATAGATACAGGGAAGAGGGATAGGGAAAGGAAGTACAAGGAAGGATTAAAACAAATTAAAATATTGTGACTTATATTACATAGCCACCAAATCATACAGTGTGTTTTTTTAATAGAAGCAAGAGTGCACATTGGAGGGAAAAATATAAATTACTCATTTATCTTACAGGGTTTTAAATTAACTATCAACTCAGGAGAAGGACCTGGGCATCATTGTGGATGGTTCAATGGAAACCTCTGCTCAGTGTAGAGCTGAGATGAACAAAACAAAGAAGATATGTGGACGCATAAGGAATGGGATGGAAAATAATCTAATGCCTTTATAAAAACCAATGGTATTGCCTCAGCTGGAATACTATGTGCAGTACTCATCACCTTATCTCAAAAAGGATCGTGCGGAACTGGAAGGTGTTCAGAAAAGAGCAACGAGAATGATAAAGGGCCTGGAAAAACTATCATCTGAAGAGAGATTGAAAAGATTGGGTTTACTTTGGAAAGGAGATGAGAAAGAGAAATAAACAAAATAACGAATGGTCTAGAGAGAGTAGAACAGGATTTTATATCTTCCTTATCTCATAACATAAGAACAAAGGGACAGTCAATGAAATTAAAGGGTGGCAGATTCAAAACTGATAAAAGGGAAGTTTTTCACACAAGGCATAATTAGACTGTGGTACTCATTGCTATATGAAGTTGCTGATGACAAGCATTTAGCAAGATTCAAGAAGAGACTGGGGATTTATATAGCTATCAAGAATATCCAGAGTTATCATAATTAATGATAAATATTTTGGAAGGGATATAAAAATCTCATTCTTCTGGATAAAGCCAATGTCTATCCATTAGAGATCAGAGTGAGATCTCATTTGAGGTGCAGGGTGGAGGAGGAAACGCACAGATTTTTTCACATCTGCTATGACAGGGTTCTTAAACTTTCTTCTGAATCATCTGGTATTGAGCACTAACTGAGACAGGGTAAAGGTCATCAGTTATGGATCAGTTATATTTATTACATGAACATTCTGGGAATTGTACTTCATATAAACTCTGCTAAAATAATGGGTGAATCATAAGGACAGCTTTGGTCATCAATTCAATTTCATTGGTGTTAACTCATGCACTCAGAGCAGAATTGAGAACAGTTATATGAATTAGTCCCATTTAATACGTACAATCACTTTCTGAGAACATCCAGGGCTCTGAGTTATGATCCTATTTCTAGTTGGCAGTTCTTTGGTCACAAAATTTTGTCCTGCATTTTACAAGTCTGATGTAATTTTCAAGTACTTATCTTCTCAGGTAAAAAAACCCAAACAAACTTGAATAGCCAGAATTGACAAACAAAAGGGGGAAAAGAAACCCACATCCAAGTCCACACCCCCAAACACCAAACAGATAAAAATAATGGTGGAATTACTTGACCAAATGCTTGATTAGGATGTCCAGCATCTCCCTGTTTTTCTCTGGTAATTTATGAACAAGTGCATGTACTGCCTCAACCCTGTAGTTTTGGTCATCGGATTCTGTTAAATAAAAATAAGGAGCATGTTATTATATTAAGGTGCACCCAAAGATGTGTGTAAGGATGGTGTCAATAACTCTCGACTAGGGCACACTGCACATTACAATAAGGCAAACCATCAATCTGCTGTTAAAATAGCCTTCCAAAAATCTGAGAACAATGCAGGTATGTTTATTACATGAACATTCTGGAAATTGTACTTCAAATAAACTCAGTTAATACAATGGGTGAAATACTGAAGTCAGCAGGAGTTTTGCCATTGATTTCAAAAGAGCCAAGATTTGACCCAATGATCCTTAACAGCATCTAGCCCTCATCTATATTTACTCTTATGGTGGTTTGAGGAGGGACGAGGATAATTAGCACTTTATGTATTTGTAAATATCAGAAAAAAATCCAAAAAATTAAGGTTGCACAGAGAACCTTAATTTTAGCATTTATTAACTTTCGAATGCTTGACTTTGAAACTTTAATATTCTTTTAACAGAGATTTTGTGTGTGTGTGTGTGTGTGGAAGAGGGAGGGAGAGAGAATATTATGTATATACATACTTCGATTCTGAGTTCCTTGGGGCAGGAACTGTCTTTTTATTATGTTAGTATAGAACACAGCACAGTGAGCCTGGAGCTTATGACTGGGGCCAGTTGGTGCTAATGCACTACAAATACATAATCATGTCCACATATGTATAGTTTCATATCTCTTGAAATAAATCATTGCCTGGGTTATTTGAAACAAAAGTAGGCAGAACATGGGAAAATATATTGTAAGGAAAGTTCTCCAGAAACAGTGGGTGAGAGATGGATCAAAAAAAGTATTACTCTCCTGAAGAGTTACTAATTTCTTTAGTGTTTTACTTACTAACGGCAACAATGAAATCCTTGTGCAACTTGAAGGTCATCAGTGGTTCTGTAAGACACCTGGTCATAAAATTTAAAAAACATAATTTTAGAAAATGTATTACTTCTAAAAATCCTTGCTTGTATTTTATTGCTGTTGCTACTATTTCAATATGATTAGCATCTGGGTGCCAGTGAAACGAATTCATTGCCTACAGGCTACAACCATAGCACCATTCAGTCACGTGCAAGGTCTGATGAAAATTTTCTCTAGCTAAATCCAGTGCCACTCTGTGAGTAATTTAATCAGGAATACCAATACCATGGCCTTTATCACAGACCAAGGGCCTGACTGCCTTCTCACTTACAAAGCTGTAAAAACAGGAATAACTCCACCGAAGTCATCAGCAGTTTTGCTGAAGGTGGAAAAGTGAGGGGACAATTAGGCTTCAAGCCTCAGCTGGTGAAATCCATATATATCATGAAGACTCCCGTGTGGCACTGAAATCCTGATATGTAGTGAACTGGGAAGACTCTTCAGTCAAAAGGCAACCTACGAATTGTCTGCAGTCATAAGAAACATTATTACTGCAATTTCTTATTATAAAATTGCATAAGTAACAACCTCAACCTAACCAAGATTTTCAAAAGTGATTAGTGATTTTCGATGCCTCCATTTTTGGGTGACCAACTTGATTGAGTTTCAGAGGTTTCCATTTTTAGGAAGTGCTGAACACCTAGCCTCTGCAAGCTTGGTCCCTTCAAAGTGTCAAAAATTGGCACCCAAAAGTTGAGGACTCCAAAATCACAGTCACTCTAGAAAATCATGACTCTTATTTTTAAAGGGTTTCCAAATTGCTGAAGGTTTAGCATGAATTTTCTAATTGTTTGGGGATATATTTATTCCCAATTCCTGTAAAGTGACCTGTATAACAGGATATGAAATGAGAATTAACATTTATGCAGGGAGCCATGATTTTACCCTGCTTTAACAATAAATTAGTGAAATACCATGCTGTGCAATTTAGATAAAGGATTTCACAAATTAGAAAGATTTAGTGTCTCATTCTGTGCAGTTTAGATAAAGGATTTACAGATCAACAAATGCAATTAACTTTTCCCCCCTCCAAATGTAGGGTTTTATAGAGCACAACTGATTCAATAGCAGGCAGACAGATAGCATAAACAAATGCAGGTTCATTAAAATAAATAACCACTGGAATATTTTTAGGCTAGCCAAAATCACTATATATATTTAGGTTTCAGAGTAGCAGCTGTGTTAGTCTGTATTCGCAAAAAGAAAAGGAGTACTTGTGGCACCTTAGAGACTAAAAAATTTATTTGAGCATAAGCTTTCGTGAGCTACAGCTCACTCCTTTTCTTTTTATATATATATTTAGTGTTCTAAGGTGGTGAAAGAGAGGTAATGCAATATCAATAAATAAGGGTAAATGGGACATGAAATGAGATACATGTAGAGCATCATACTCACCTGAGGTAGTTTTTTAGTCCACTTGTTATTGTTTTATTGTCCCAAATGTCCATATCAATATCCATATCAGGAGGAGATTTAGGGGCTGGTAGAAAATTGAATTAGGAATGTGTTATACTTTGACTAGCAGACTAGTTAGGAAAGCAGCACAACACTTAAACAACATACAAAGATTAGGTGATAATTTCTTATGGTTATTTTATTACCCAGATTAACTAACAACTTGAACATACATTGAAATCCTTTAATTTTTGTCAAGTATCAGAAAAATGAAATAGCATCTAGTATACAGACATCTCAACTATGTGCCCAACTTCAAAGAGTAAACTAAACCCAAGGTGATACAGGGGTTGCCAGTTGCTTTGGTTTTGATGTAGAGCAATCTTCAAAAAAGAGGGTGGTTATATCTAGATTAGCAAGATAAGTGAAACCCCATGATCCCCCAAAAAGAAAAATATTATAAACTGTGAGTTAATACTTGATGATGGTTGTAATATATTAACCTAAAGTTGAGGGACACTTCTGGGCGTTTGGTATTCTATGCCTCGACAAACAGATCCAATAAACTGAGCATAAAAATTAAATGAAGAAAGGGATTTATAGATGTATTTAAATAATCCAAGCTGCAAAATATAAACAAATCCAATGAGTCTCATTTTTCCTCAACTGTCTGCAGCTTTGTTCCGTTATTTGCACTGACTGCCCATTTGTTTCTTAATTGAATTTAAGATGTTGTTTTTGATTGGTAAAGACCAAAGGGTCTTGCTTGGGGTGTTCCGATGGGAGAGACTTCCTCTATCCTTGTGTCATACTGCCTCAGTCAGTAGACACACTCCAGTTGGATTCCTCTTAAGTTAAGAGAGAGGACTGGCAGCAGACTGTTCTCAGGTCTGGAGCCAGCTTTCCTGAACAGCCTGGGTTTGTTGACCACTGGGGCATATTGCAATGTACATCCATTTATACGGGCTGCTGTGGAATTAGTGTTTGATTAAATGTGGGAGGGGAGTTCTGTGTTTCACAGAGGATTGAGTCCTGTTGATCATTGGGAGGTAAAACTTTTTTTCCCCTTGTAAATAGTGTCAGGGATGTTGAGAGCTCTGGACAGATTTCCTGTTTCATTTTTAATAAATTAAAAAAACGAACTAAATTAATTGTGAAAAATGCACATCTATCCAGGCTGTGTACGCAATTTCAGTGACTCTCTGCACAAACTGAGTAACAATGTATACAAGTGGCCAGTTACATAGCTAACTATTTGCATGCTTACTCACTTAATTTGCCACCTGTAATTGCAAGTGCAAACTAAACTTACTATTGTACACACATTTTTGAGTAGAGACAGTGGAGGAAATCATAATGGTCATAATGTCCTTGGTGGATATTAGAGTTTTTGATGCAAAATCTTCCAAAACTTACAAAATATGGTATTCATCAGCTTTTGCACTTTGGAGTTTACACCTCCTATTCTGTACAGCCCCAAGATTGTGATACCTATACGGAAAAAATACAGGATAATGAACTGACTCATGGCACCAAAAGTACAGCATGTTCATATACATGGACACATAGGTGAGAAATGTGGGTGTAAATTTTCAAAATGGTTTATGTGGTTTAACCATCCATTAATTTATAGGAAGTTATGCAGCTAAATTCCTGTACACCACTTTGGACTATTTAGCCCCATTTTTGGGAAATTACCAGACATATTTTACTGAAATTACACCATCTTATAAACAAATCTTAGCTACAAGTTAATTAAATGAAACCCCACAAAAGGACCCAACATTCTGTCTGACTGACTCACGGAAAGGTGCCATTATAGCAGACACTGGAATGATGTCTGAGAAGTGAAAAATAAGTCCCAGAAGCACTCCAGAGGCATGTCCTGAGTTCTTAGCCCTGTTCATATTTACCAAGAAATGTAAACTTATGTAATGCAAGCCACTTCAATGGAGTTACTCTGAATTTACACCAGTGCAAATGAGAACAGAATAATGTCCTCCATATCCAAATGTTGCTGACAATCACAGCAATTACTTGTGTACAGAATTTATTGGTGATACAAACAAATTCTACTTAAAATATCTGCACAGTCTAGTGTTTTCCTTGTATATCTGCAGTACTTCAGCTACTTTGTCAATGCTGAATGACAGGATTGTTTTAATTTGTAGAGCCCCAAAACAAGATAAAGAGACACCCTTAGGTCCCAATTGACCTCAAATGGTTGAGAAAGGCATGGCCCAAATGCAAAAAATATTTTTTTATAGTACAGTATGGGAAAATGCTACTGGATAATGTTCTATTTCAGACCTTTATAGCATTATATTTTAACACACAGAGGATGGGAATTTCATGAACCTTGATTTTCAAAGCAATATTGAGCTATGGTAAAAAATCAAGTCAGAAACAGATCTTGACTTGATCTCTTTTTTTCCCTTAGCACCTTTTACTATACAGAGTTCTTAGGTGTAACCATGGCAAAGTTCTTTTCTGAGGATGTTTGAGAAAAAACAATTATAATTTGTCACAATCTCAAAAGCCTAAACAATAGGATGCTTCTTAAGTTCAGCCAATCTGTTTAGAAAATCATTCCTAATACATATATTTAATTTTAATTTTGATGTTATTAAATTTTGTCTATTTGTCATATCAAGTTTTACCATTTAAAAATACTTGTATTATTGGTGCCCCTTTCAACATAATGGCCAAAATTCTGCTCTCAGTAAGGAGCAAGTGACCTTATTTCTTTCAGAAGGTTACATAGGAATAACCGAGGACTGATTTATTTTGAGTAGTAAAATACTAAATCAGCAGTAGCTAGACTATTATTTTGTTGTTCTTCCCATATAGTGCATACTTTGCCTACGATTGAATTTCAGTTATTAAACACAGACAATGGATAACAATGGGTGAAATGTATGCCTGGCGTAAGGCAAATAAAGCTAAGGGAGTAAGCTAGGGATAAATTTGTCCCAATGTGTATTAAGTACAACTGAGCATTAAATGACTAATAACAGAAAAGTGTTAACTTTTTTTAAAACAAGAAGTTGCTATAATTTATACTTAAATGATAAATTAAAGAGTCTTTATGGAAGATTTTGGCAACAGTGTTTCAGGTATAAAAAGCAGTGAAAAGTACAAGTTGAGTGACACAGAGATTCCAAAATGCACCTGGAAAATATTTTCTGTTTAATCATTGTAAAGTAACCTATGTCAGAGAAAACCATATGCATACTATGTAATATATAGAATGTAATCTAATACATACCTCTTGTCTCCACAGCATGAATACATTTCCTCACAAAGTTAAAACCTGCTTCATTTAAGAACACTATAAATTGAAGAAAAGTACATTATTTACTTTAATCTGCCTTTCCATTTAGCAACATCTTAATGTTAGGATCAGATGTGAGCTCTGTACATTTGTCCATAAGAGCATAGCACCGGTAACTGTTCTTTATATTATTGCTTAATTACATCTCTATCCAAAAAGAATGCAATCAAAATTTCTGCTCATTAGTACATTCATGTGTGTTTGTTGTTATATTTTTAGTATGTAAGATTTCAAAACCAGAATTCTTTAACATCTGTTAGAAATAAAAGTGTGGTATCCTAACCCCACCACTTGTATGGCTGAAAGCGTGTCTTTGTATAAAAGGATGCACATTCTAAGAATACAGAAACAAAACATTAAGAGAATGAACCATACACAGATGCCTACAGTTTCTACTAGACACCTTTCCCTCAGCTCAATACTTTGCTGTTTATAGCCCCAGCTCTGCAGAGACGTACACAGGTGCTTCACTTCACACACTCAATGTCAATTAATTTAAATGAGACTACTAACCATGCATAAAAATGAGCATGAGTGTAAGGCTTTCCAGGACCAGGGCCTAGGACACGAATAATATATTTTATGATTGTCTTACTATATCTTAATAAAGTATATACTGTGGCTTGGATTTTCAAAGGCACCAAAGGGAATTAGGTGCCCATCTCCCATTGATTTCCAGGGGTTCCGGCGCCTAATTTCCTTAGGATCCACTGAAAATCTCAGGCTTGTGCGGGTATGTATGTATGGGACAGCTGAAAAGGTAGTACCTCTGCATGAAGACAGCCACATCCACAAGGTGTGGCTTGCTTGCAGTTGCTCCGGGTGACTACTCAGCTCTCACAAGTGGTTCCAAATTGACGTGAGTGTACTGCAGCACCACACCCTATGACTTTGCTTTGGCTGGCATGCTAAACCTAATGAGGATAGCTAGCGGTAATAAAGACTGGGGAAAGGGCACAGCTGGCTGTCCAAATGCACAAAGTCTCCTAAGGCAAAGCCAGCAAAAACACCTCTCAAAGAATAACACTGGTGGAAATGGTGCTGAAGCAAGCGAGTGGGTAGCTTAAAGGAGTGTTGCAGACGGATTACAATACGCTGATCAGCCATAAAGACAGGAGTCGTGGTAGAACACCTGGCGAATACCGGACCATAGAATCTGAATGAGGATTGGTAAGAGAAAGAAAATATGCTGGCTCGGTCGTCACTGGGACAAACATGGGTCAGCTCCAATTGATAGTATGCGAAGTACGTAGAACAACACGCAGGTCGGGGAATTACATGATGAAGCTGAAGGATATTTATTGGAACATGGGATGTAAGGCCTGGTATAATGGTTCACTTATAAATGGAGCACTTGTGGTAATGATCCACGAGTTGAAAAGAGAGAAGTGGCAAATCACTGGTCTATGTGAAACGAGATATTGAGAAGATAAAGGAGAATTCTACCATGATTAACCTAGAATATTGACATTGGTAAGAGACGATGGTGGACGATGGTGTTGCATTGGTGCTAAAGCCAAAGGTAAAATAGGCTCTCATGGCATTTAACCCAATATCTCCTTGTATGCTGAAGGTGAGATTCAGAATCAAATCTGGTGCAGTTACCGTAGTACAAGTATATGAGCCAACATCGGCAGCACCCAAGGAAGAAACTGAATATTTTTATAATCATCTACAGAAAACAATCCAAAAAGTTTCAAGACAAGACATATTATTGGTGATGCGAGATTTGAATGCAAAAGTAGAATTGGACTGGAATTCCTGGGCTGCAGCCATAGGCAGAGTTGGATTAGATGAAGAAAATGTAAGAGGAGAAAGGCTACTAAATTTCTGCTTAAGCAACAACCTGTTGGTAACAAACACACTATTTCAACAAAGAAAGCCGCAGAAGAAGTGGACATATGTCACCTAATGGACAAACGAAGAACATGACAGACTTTGTACTTGTGAATCAAGTCTGTTCTCATGCAGATCATTTGCAGCTGATATTGGATCAGATAATAAATTAGGGCTGGCAGCAATAGGTTGAGGCTGAAAGCAACTGAAGAAGTGCCAAGAACTAAGATCTACGCCATGGACAAACTGAAAGAGACAGATTTCAGGAAAACGTACAAAGAATTCATGTGGAAAAATATCACATCTTCAGTGAAAGAAAAAATGAACACCGAAGAGACATGTGTGACATACTGTACCCCAGGTTATCCCTGGTACGCACATATCCACCACTTAAGAACATATGAATGGCCATACTGAGTCAGATCAAAGGTTCATCCAGCCCAGTATCCTGTCTACTGACAGTGGCCAATGCCAGGTGCCCCACAGGGAGTGAACCTAACAGGTAATGATCAAGTGATCTCTCTCCTGCCATCCATCACCACCCTCTGACAAACAGAGGCTACAGACACCATTCCTTACCCATCCTGGCTAATAGCCACTAATGGACTTAACCTCCATGAATTTATCCAGTTCTCTTTTAAACCCTGTTACAGTCCTAGCCTTCACAACCTCCTCAGGCAAGGAGTTCCACAGGTTGACTATGCGCTGAGTGAAGAAGAACTTCCTTTTATTTGTTTTAAACCTGCTGCCCATTAATTTCATTTGGTGGCTCCCAGTTCTTATATTATGGGAACAAGTAAATAACTTTTCCTTATTCACTTTCTCCACACCACTCATGATTTTAGACCTCTATCATATCCCCCCTCAGTCTCCTCTTTTCCAAGCTGAAAAGTCCTAGCCCCTTTAATCTCTCCTCATATGGGACCTGTTCCAACCCCCTAATCATTTTAGTTGCCCTTTTCTGAACCTTTTCTAATGCCAATATATCTTTTTTGAGATGAGGGGACCACATCTGTATGCAGTATTCAAGATGTGGGCATACCATGGATTTATATAAGGGCAGTAAGATATTCTCCATCTTATTCTCTATCCCTTTTTTAATGATTCCCTGTATATGGTTATGACATTTTGTACAAAGTATGTCTTGTTAGGTATCACTTGAAAAGTTATGATTTGCTGAATTTCATTATCCTGTTTAAAAGTGTGTATCTTCATTGTATATGAAATTATGAGATTTTGCTATATGTTTTGTGACAGGGTCGGGCCAGATGGCTATAGTAGAGTAATAGAAGGCAGATATATTAGCCCCAGGCTAAGTAGGTCCCTTTTCCCTGGGTAAGGTAATGGGGAAGGTTCCAGAACAATCAGCAACTTTCTGGAGACAATTAAGACAGGCTGATTAGAACACCTGCAGCCAATGAAGAAGCTGCTAGAATCAATTAAGGCAGGCTAATCAGGGCAGCTGGGTTTTAAAAAGGAGCTCACTTCAGTTTGTGGTGTGCATGTGAGGAGCTGGAAGCAAGAGGCATTAGGAGCTGAGAGTGAGAACGCGGACTGCTGGAGGACTGAGGTGTACAAGCATTATCAGACACCAGGAGGAAGGTCCTATGGTGAGGATAAAGAAGGTATTGGGAGGAGGCCATGGAGAAGTAGCCCAGGGAGTTGTAGTTGTCATACAGCTGTTCCAGGAGGTGCTCTACACAGCTGCATTCCACAGGGCCCTGGGCTGGAACCCGGATTAGAGGGCGGGCCCGGGTTCCCCCCAAATCCTCCCAACTGCTGGTCAGACACAGGACTGTGGGTTCAGAAAAATGGCCAAGCTGAGGGCTGCTTTGAAGCTCCAAGGCTCCACAGTCCAGATTGCACCCTGGGGCATGGAACAATGTGGAACAATATAAAAATGGGATTACAAGTGCAGCTGAACAAGCGTTGGGCTACAAGGCCAAAACAAAGAGACCAAGGTGGATAATGGATGAAGTGCTGCAGCTGTGGGAGAAACATAGGAAGCTGAAGGAGAATAAAAAATAGGACTAAAGTCTTAGAGCTAAATACAATAGGCTGCTTAGAGAGATAACACAAAAAGCAAAGCGAGACAGAAACAATTGGATAAGCGAACAATATAAGGCAGTAGAAGAATATGTGAAGAGAAATGTGGCACAGGAGTGGAATTGTAAGATGAGAGAACTGAGTGGGACATATGAGTTGAAGATGTTGGCTGTGAAAGACAAACATGAAGCAATTGAGCATGAACAAGCGAAGAATAAGTGATGGAAATAATATTTTGAAGAGCTGTACAATGTGCAGAACACAGTAGATGAAATGGTTCTAGAAAAGCTTCCCAGAACAAAGGAGGGCAAAAAGATGCTGGAATTCTTAGACAAAGAAGTAAATATCTCGAAAGTTGATATCTTGATATCAAAAGTAAATATCTTGAAAAACAAAAAGGTAACAGATAAGGACAATGTAACTGCAGAGATACTGCAAGCAGGAGAGGAACACTTGGTAAATGTGATGCACAAACTATTCAACAAGATTTACAAACAAAAGCAAGTGCCGAACAAATGAGGGAAAGCGATAATAGTTCTGATCTACAAAAAAAAAAAAAAAAGAGATCGGAGTGAGAATAAGAAACTACAGAGGGATCAGCTTAGTGAGTGTGCCAGGAAAAGTATTCACCAAAATGTTGCAGAGGAGAATGAAGAGGTATATGGAAGTGGCTCTTGCAGAACTGGCTGGATTTAGATCAAAATGAAGTATAAAAGATCAGTTATGTATGATAAGACAGATATCAGAGAAGTATACAGAACACAACTGAACCTGTTACAACGACTTTATAAACCTCAAACGGGCTTTTGAGAGCATTTAGCAAAAAGTTATGAGACTGTATGGCATCCTCAAAAAATCAATCAAGCGGATAGAAAACATCTACAGCAAGTCAATTAGCGTGGTGAGAGTAAACAAGATGCTGACAGAATGACTCAGGATGACTGTAGAAGAAAGACAAGGATGCATCCTATTGCCAGATTTTTTCAGCTTGGTAGCGGAAGCAGCAATGGCTACATGACTGAGAGATGAAAAGGGAGGAGTCATGTTACATTATAGGATGTGTAGGATAAACACAGTGAAGAATGACATACAAGACGTTTAAATATGAATGAAACTGTGAAGCTGGTACAAGATAGGAAGTGCTGGACAGACTTCATTCGGCTCCATTGTTATTGCTGAGCTGACGGATGGGAATCAAAGAATAATAATAATGTATGTGTATGTGTGTAATTGAGTAAGACACCTGCACAGACGCACATCAAATATAATGGAGTATCTGCATGATAACATAATGTTTGCCCATCACCACAGTAAAAGCCATAATATCCCTATATCTGAAGACCATAAACAAGTTATCATGTTCAGGGATATTATGTCAAGGTACAGGTGGTCCATTTTATACATACATTTATATATAGAACTATGAATATATCTATAGGTAACTAGAATGACATTTATATATAGAACTATGAATATATCTATAGGTATCTAGAATGACATTATACACAGAGTACTGCTTTGGAACCAGGTTAGCCAGAAGCATGATTTATTTGATTTTCTCCCAATTTATATTTGACTATAATACAAATATTGAAGACTTTTTCACACCTGATGTAACTGACCCTTGAGACAGGATGCTCTTTCTTGCAAGTTGACAGAAAAGAGTAATTCTTGGCAATATATGAAAATATAATTATGTAATTTGTAACCTAATATGCCTGAAAACAAGGACATTATACTGTAGAAATCCAGGTACATTTAATAATTTTACATAACTAAAAAAAACTTACTTTCTTCCTTCTTGCTAATAATTGCTGGCAAAGTGTAAATCTGAAAAAGAAAACATTGCAATATGAACATTTGTGACTTCCAGGTCAGTTAAGAGATCTCAAGCCAGTGCAAATATATTTTGCATTAGCATGTTGCATGGTGCAAGCCTTGTTCCTGCCATTTATTTACTAAACAGTCATTGTAAATGGGCTTAACAAGCATAAAACTTAAAATGTTGCCTCTAGCAGGCACTCTCTCTTATGTGAGTTCAGTTCAACTACACGTTTGGGTAGCTGAAAGATGGTAGTGAGTAGCCAGAATTGTAGATTCTGTATGGTTATATGTGAACCCTGTTTACTCTCAGCCCTAACTCCTTGGTTGGACCAGTTCAGTGAGACCAGGTGCCATCTAGCTCGTAAATCTGAACAATCATTTTCTCCCTTTTGGGTCTACATGTGGAGCTTTGCCAATGTATTCGATGGAAATCTCAAGTGTAGGTTAATGACAGGATGAATCCTCAGGTGAGCTTCTCTCATCAACGCTCACCAGCCTCCATCACAGTTTCTTTTCTCTGAAGGTGGCGATACCGCTGCTCAAAGGCATCACCCCTAAAATGACTTGCTCTCACCAGTCTGGAGAGCACAAATTCACAAACTGTGCCTGTGCACATGTATCCTGTATGCCAACGAATATGCTGTTGGCTGGATTGTCAATATCCCAACTAAAATAAGTGACTCAATGCGTGACTACAGATTGAGATATACTATTTTTTCTGCTTCATTATTAATTTAATGATTATCTTATCATTCGTGTTTATTTTGCCACTGCTTTGTCCATACAGCTTGTGAAATACCGTTTGCGCGTACAAATTGTGTTGTAAAAGTTTATGTAAATTGTTTCTCCGTGTTTGAGATATTTTGAGATGCACAGCAATTTGTTCTTTTCACTTCTGTATACAAGAAATCTGAACTCATAATAAATAATATAACAAATTTCCTTACTGGTTCCTTTCCATCCATAGCTTCCAGCCAAAGTTTCCTGTTGGACTCTGAAAAAGCCTGTAGTGTTATGATCCCGTTTCTATTAAAAGAAAATATATATTATTTAAAACATATTAATTATTATTTTTCCAACCAATGATATTTAAGATAATTTTAACAGGAAATGTGGTTTAGTCTAAACATAATTATTTACTTTTTTGTAGTGCTAAGCATGTATCTTGACCTTTGTGTCTGTTTTTTGTCTCTGTGAAACTGGGATAATAAAACTTACTCTGTCACAAGGGAGTATAAGACTTCATTAGTTAACATTTGAGAATCTCAGATGAAATGTGGTGTCAAAGTGTAACTATGAATTGTTTATACAGCCGATAAAAATAAAATTAATTCATTAGATGTGCCTACTTAACTAATGGAAGAGGTGCTGTAGAAATGGTTTTTTTAGTGATACAAAAGCACACATACCTACTAACAACTAAGTGTAAATATTACTTATATATAACTCAGCTGTATAAACAATTAATAGTTCTGGATCTTTTTGTCTGCATCAGTGAGCTACTTTAAAAGTGATGCCAGTCCAAAAAGTGGCAAACATGGAGCGTCAAAGAAACGCCACTTTCAGAAGCTTTGCTCTCACCTGTCTAGGACCCATCTATGCAAAACTTTTGACACCTTGTTCGAACCCACAGTCTTCCTTTGCCAAATACAGAAATAAAAGATACTAAATTTATACTCATTACCCCCCAGAGTACACTCACCACTTAATTATAACATTTTTCATGAAGGACATTGGAGAATATGAAAATATATATATACACAAACAGAGCTCCACAATACTGAAGAAGAAATGAAAAGCCTGCCGCATTAAATGAATATTGGATGTTATTCTACAAATTATGTGCTATCTCAACCACAAGATATTAAGAAGCTACCGGGTGAAATTCTACAGCCTGCATCAAGCAAGAGGTCAGATTAGATGATCACAATGTTCTCCAATAGCTTTAAAATCTGTGCATCTCTACACATCATATATATTTAAAATTTAAAGGGTAAGTTATAGATTCAAACCAAAACAGGGACAGGGAGGGGGATATACATAAAGAGTCCTCCTACCTAAATTAGGATTTGATAAACATTTTCCACCCACACACAATATTTCACAAAATATTTTAAACTATACAACCTTGGGCCAAACTCTGATTTCCATTACACTAGTACACATGAAGAGTGACTCCTTGACACCTAGAGTCCAGGGACCGACGATGGGGACTCTGGCAGGTAAGCCAACCTGCGCCCAGGGGCTGATGGTGCTGTTCAGGCAAGCGCTGGTGGAGCACCCCCTGTGGTGGGAAGCAGTGCCGCACGGATGGAGACTGCTGGAAGGGTCCCAGAGCAGGTTTACCCCTCGAATGGTGCACCTCAGTGGACGGCATGGGCGGTACCGGAAGGGACAGTATGTCCTTAGTGGCCTGAAAGGCCTCCAGTGTGGACGGCACGCCAGGTACTGAGTGCCTCTGCCACTTTCCAGGATGGCAGGCGGTTCTTGAAGTGGGCTCTACAGCTCAACGGGAGTCGGAGCTTGGCCACTGTCTGGAAGGGAAGAGCTGCCCCGTGCAGATCTTTGCTCTCTGCCAGCTCTCTCCTTCCCTTTATGGGACAAAGCACTCCCAGGCTTTCTTAGCTTTTTTGCCGGTACTGGGAATGGGGATTGGTGGCACACTCTGCACTGAGGCCATGGTGCTTGGAGTAGAGTCTGATCTTGTCGGCTCCGAGGACGGTGCAAGGGCCGACTCCATAAGGAGCGCTCGGAGATCAATGTCCCGCTCCTTCTTGGTCCGCGGCCTGAAGCTCTTGCAAATGCTTTCTAGCTTAACGCTAAGGGAACTATTAACTATACAACATTAAACAACTATATACAACAAAAAGAAAAGAGAACACTTCAATCTCTTTGGTCACTCGATTACAGACCTAAAAATGGCAATTCTTCAACAAACAAACTTCAAAAACAGACTCTAAAGAGAGACTGCTGAATTAGAATTAATTTGCAAACTGGATACACTTAACTTAGGCTTGAATAAAGACTGGGAATGGATGTGTCATTACACAAAGTAAAAGTATTTCCCCTTGTTTATTTCCTCCACTACTGTTCTTGTCAACTGCTGGAAATGGCCCACCTTGATTATCACTACAAAAGTTTCCCCCACTCATGCTGGTAATAGTTCACCTTTCCTGATCACTCTTGTTACAGTCTGTATGGTAACACCCATTGTTTCATGTTCTCGGTGTATATAAAATCTCCCCACTGTATTTTCCACTGCATGCATCCAATGAAGTGCGCAGTAGCTCGCGAAAGCTTATGCTCTAATAAATGTGTTAGTCTTTAAGGTGCAACAAGTCCTCCTCTTCTTTTTGCGGATACAGACTAACACGGCTGCTACTCTGAAACCTATATACAACAAATTCACTACTAGACACGGTACGGACATGGAAGCTTGTCAAAGCAAGGAAACATTCCAGCGCTGTCACTGGCGGTAGGAAGGAACTGAGGGAAGGGGGAAGCTGGTGGTGCCCCTTATATTGGCGCATATGTGTGCCACTCCAGTGGGCACCAGAGCTGGTCCCCTACCGATACCACTGAGGGCAAAACTTCCAGTGCATGTGGCGAGCACACACACCTACAATGAAATGGACGTGAGCAAGCACTCGAAGAAGTATATTATGTATGTTATGTGCAGAACTGGTTACAGTACTGCAATACAATAAAGATAAGTGACTACTAGAAGAACTCTTATAAAAATCTGAACTGAAAACTGTTGAGAACAACATCTGAGTAAAATTTAAATTGTTTCAATTAGACGTGTTGCTTCCTGTTAACAGTTTAAACGTTTTCATATCAGATTGTTTCTTTTATTTAGTGCAGTGGTTTTCAATCTTTTTTCATTTGTGGATCCCTGAAAAATTTTGAATGGAGGTGCAGAGCCCTTTGGGAATCTTAGACAGTCTGCAGACCTCTAGGGTCCCAAGACCACAGGTTGAAAACCACTGGTTTAGTGACATGTTCACTTCAGTCTATGTTGTCTTATCAGCACTTGCAACATCTCCATATAGATTCTGAGTACTCGGTGGGAGAGGATGGAGTCTCATGAGATGAGAGGCTTGGAGGTGGAGGAAGAGTTGCTCATGACAGCCCTTTCCAGGTCTTTAAAGACTTTGTTGTATCTTATAAACTGTATGAGTATTCAGTGAAGGCCAAATCCTGCAAGTTACCAAATGCTCTTCCTTTCTGACTGAAATTAATCACTGTTGAGGATACTCAACAATGCTCAGGATTACATCTTAAAAAAACTTAAGCCTAATCTTTAAAATCAGTATGCAGTAATTTAAAGTCAGTCGTTAGCAACTTTGTGTTCTTCCCAATTCCCCTATGTTTTATTACTGTATAAATTAAAAAACATGGAACAGCAAGGAAGTATTTTATCATTACAAATACACTTGACATCAGAGTCTCCCTTTCACAGAGGAAGCCAAGTTTCAATTTATGTCATCCAGAAGTGATTAGTGCCACTCTTTGCATATGGGCTGCCTGCCAACTGATTATTTCTTGGTATCATGAGGACCAGAACTTTTTATCTACTCTGCTGACTTACATAAACCTCCACTAGTTTCCTGTTAAATATGGAACCGATTTCAAAACTTGACTTTTTGTCAGTCTCCTTCTCATAATAGTATTTTAAGCAACCCTGTGAACTAGTGTGCTTTCAACTTTTTTGTCTACGTTTTCAGAAAACATTTAGGTGTAAGCTCTCTGCATTTTAACTTGTTAAAGCAAGTCAAAATAAACAAGACTTGTTAAACCAAGTTAAAATTAACAAGTTTTATTCCAAGCGTATAACTCCATTTAAAGAGAACTGAAAGAATTTAAGATCTTTCTAAAAATTAAAAGACAAAACTCACTTTTTAACTATCTTACAATAGCACTACCATCATTTTGTCTGATAAAATTAGTTCTGATACATTTTGATCTTTGCATTTGAACCACTCTCTGATTTTGGTTTTCCAAAACAAAATTGTAACTTATGTTTTTTTTTAAAACAAAACCAGAACAAGAACAACCCAGTTTTGCCCAAATTTCTGAAATTCAAGGGCACCAAATATCAAGTAATTTCATAGAATCATAGAATATCAGGGTTGGAAGGGACTCCCAACATATCCCCACCAGTGTTAATTTGCAGTGTTAATGTCTGTATTTTACCTATTCTATTAATACAGGACTTCAGATTACAAGTATATTTATCTTTCACAAGCACAAAATTCACCACAAAATTAACATGTTATAAAATAGTGACATGGCTGCATAGTACATTACTATTATTATTGTAGTCACAAAATATTTCTCAGAGAAAGACCATGAAAGATTAATATAAATAGTGTGAATTTACTAATTCTGTTTATTTCACCATGATTTTAAGGCAGATGTTTATCCACCTCTTGTCTCCTGTCCACTACCCAAAATTCTTAAAAAAGAGCAAATATAACTTTCACTGTGTATTTGCATTCCCGCCCCCTCAAAATGCTGTAAAACTGTTCCTATTCATTTCATACAATTAAATATTTCCAGTAGTACCTCGAGAAACACTTGTACAGCTATTTCAGCATATGGGAAAAAATAAACTTTCTTAACTTTAACTTGAATGGGTAGAAATAGATTTAACTTCCACATAATTCATGGATAACTAGAAACTGTGGAAAAACCAATTTGAGAGAGACATGGAATGTGTGTGTGAGAGCGAGCGAGCACATTTTTTTTAGATATTAATCACATGGGCCAAAATTCTAAAATTAGCCTCCTTAATAGAATCATAGCACTGGAAGGGCGCTCGAGAGGTCATCTAGTCCAGTCCCCTGCCCTCAAGGCAGGACTAAGTATTATCTAGACCATCCCTGACAGGTGTTTGTCCAACCTGCTCTTAAAAATCCCCAATGATGGAGATTCCACAACCTCCCTAGGCAATTTATTCCAGTGCTTAACCATTCTGACAGTTAGGAAGTTTTTCCTAATGTCCAACCCAAACTGCCCTTGCTGCAGTTTAAGCCCATTGCTTCTTGTCTTATCCTCAGAGGTTAAGAAGAAACAATTTTTCTTCCTTCTCCTTGTAACAACCTTTTATGTACTTGAAAACTGTTATCATGTCCCCTCTTAGTCTTCTCTTCTCCAGACTAAACAAACCCAATTTTTTCAATCTTCCTTCATAGGTCATATTTCCTAGACCTTTAATAATTTTTGTTGCTCTTCTCTGGACTTTCTCCAGTTTGTCCACATCTTTCCTGAAATGTGCTGCCCTGAACTAGATACAATACTCCAGTTGAAGCCTAATCAGCGTGGAGTAGAGCGGAAGAATTACTTCTCATGTCTTGCTTACAATACTCCTGCTAATACATCCCAGAATGAGGTTTGCTTTTTTTGCAACAGCATTATACTGTTGAATCATATTTAGCTTGTGATCCACTATGGCCCCCAGATCCCTTTCCGCAGTACTCCTTCCTAGGCAGTCATTTCTCATTTTGTATGTGTGCAACTGATTGTTCATTCCTAAGTAGAGTATTGCACTATAAGGTTTCCAAAAAACATATATGTCTATCCAACATGGTTAATTGTGCATGGATAATACACACATGTAGTGTTATTTGCTTTATAGTCAGAAAAATAGGTTCTGAGCAATTAGGAGCACACATTTGAAATTTTGGCTTTATATGCACATAGTTATTAAGTAAATATATTTACATACACTTTATTAAATAAATAATAATAATCTTTAAAAAAAGAACCTCAAACCTTTCAGATACTTCAATATCAAAACAGAAACGTTTGTCAATTGAATCAGTCTTTCTCCGGATACAGGATTTTAGCTTGAATATTTCTGGTGAGCTTGTGACAAGGCCATTCTGTAAGACATACAAAAAAAGAAAATCAGCATGCAAAGACTCTACATTCATAAAATAAGGCCCTGATCCTGTGAATATTTTCACACAGGCTTAAACCCCTCTACTCTGCTTAAATTTAAGCATGTATATAATTGCTTGCAGGGCTTAAAATTATACAAGCACATTATTCAATCATTTTCTCTTTGTCATATATATACTGAAAGAGACAAAATTACTTAATGTACTTTCTCACATAATTGTTTACCATTCTTCAGACAGTTCAACATAATATATTTAATAAAATGTCTAATTGTGAAAGTTTGCTTTGAAAACTCTAAGTAAAACTATTGGTATTTATCAAGTCATAAGAACATAAGAACGTAAGTCTGAAAATGTATCTACATATTTAGATCTGATAGGATTAAATGTCAATCAACTTTTAAGGAATAAAAATGGGGATGTCTAACTCATATTTCTGTGCTAAGTATGGTCGTTTTCTTACCTGTTCGGAGATACCACAGAAAACGATGATATTGTATTTAGCATGTAAATGAGTGATGGAAAAAGTAGATATTTTCATTTGAAATACTTACTATGACCTTTATTTTCATAAGTAAAAACATTTGTTAATCATCTTGTTGATCCATGACAGAGGGCATTCTGTTTACCCTAACTTTCCTAATATATTATTTTTTCCTCATAAATACATTGAGTGGATACTATAAAATACACAAGCTGGATCTGATGTATATTCTAAGAGATATGTCAAGATAATACTCACCACTTTCCCACCAGACTTTGTTTCAGCTCCACTCATTGTAAATGTTTTTGTCCCTTTATCGTAAGTACAGTAATGTTTTACCCAGGTAAATCCCAGGGGTCCTAGATGAAAGAAATGTAACATTTTTTTTTAAATGTGGACATTTTACCACAATTTTATCATATTCTGGATACATGGAGAGGTCTGGTGTAAGTGCCTGAGCACAGGATGAGGAGTCAAACTCCCCTGCTCTACTTCAGGCTCTAACGCTGACTCATTCCTGAACCTTAGACATTTCATTTAGGTCTAATTTTGAAGTGCCTCAATTTTGGGCTGCCCAATTTAAAACTCTGAGGGTTG
Organism: Lepidochelys olivacea; assembly: GCF_965140295.1. Classification (NCBI taxonomy): domain Eukaryota; kingdom Metazoa; phylum Chordata; order Testudines; family Cheloniidae; genus Lepidochelys; species Lepidochelys olivacea. The sequence goes on along the minus strand of NC_140411.1, from coordinate 33,354,469 downwards.
GGTTTTCCCTATTGGCGGAATGGAGAGAGTTCAGAGCCTAACAAGTTACACTCTGTATGGTATGTGTATGTAAAGAGACTTCAATCATCTCTGCCTTGGGGGTATTGTTAAAGATTTCACCACTGGGAAAAGAGCAGCAGCATTCATTCCATTCTTCCTCGGAATGGTCCTTATCTGCTGAAAGGATGGTTGAACTTGATCACAAGGATGGTTGGTTGACTTGAACACATGAATCATGAAATCAGGGCACATTTCCCTAGAGTTCCTTTCTCAGTTCTCAAGAGTGCTTGCCAAAGACACTGCTTGGGAGTTGAGAATATCATGAATTATCAATCTTCAAGAAAAGCTGCCATGACAAACTTAACTCTAGTAGGTGGTTTCCATTTCGGGGATGTCTTTGCAAAGGAAGGGTTAGAAATATTGTTCTTTGTAAAAGGAAAGCACAAATTAGTATTGGCACATACGGGGTAAACTGCCAAATTGTCTGCAAACTGATAACTGCATGGACTCAAACAGAACCACTAAGCAATGACCCTAGGGCCTCATAGGAATATTGTTCAGTACAGCTATGCATGTCTGCCCAATGAATAGGGCCTGATTTTATAACTTAGCCTAAAGAAGTCACCTCCAGCATCACCGTGATTCTTAATCCTATCCGGAGGCACTGCTTCATTACTGCCTTAGGGTACTTCTTCACTGAAGAGATAGTCTGATCTCTTATCCAGGACATCAAACACCCCAAGCCCATCCCACTCATCCCACACACAAAACCGTTTCACAGGAGTTTAATGATGCTTTCAACCAAGGCCAGCTGGTATGGCTGTGGGTGTGGGTTGGAGCCCAGGTTTTGCTTTCACACACTTAGGCCAGTGACCTACCCACTTTGCAATGAAGATGCAGATTAGATCACTTGAATGCAGATAGCTTTGCAATGTCCAATTCCCAGAAGGACAGACAAGTCCGCCCACAATTCAATGGGAAAAAAATCAGAATGACTCAGCCCACTGAAGCACAAAGAACCATGGAATATCCCCCCAGAAGTCCTAGCAACGCACACGGGGGGCAGGAGGAGGGGGAAGGAGAGCAGCCAACCCATGCTAACTCTGTAGTGGAGACGAATCCTCAGAGGGAAGAATGCTACCTGCTTAGTAATCAGAGACACTTACTGTAGGATCTACATGAACTTCTGACACCTCTCATCAAAATATTGTGCTTGATGGGGATTGCAAAATCTAGTGGGACACATGCACACACACATGGTGCCCTGACTACTAAGTGAATTAGAAAATAAGAACAGGTCAGATAGCATTGTGGAACCATGTGTGTAACTCCAATTAATTTCAGTGGAAGTTGCTGGGCATATGGAGGGCAGAATATGACCCTTTGCTTTTTAAATTCAATGTGCATCAGGCAGGACACATGATTTTGTTTTTAAATTAGGATAATTGCTAAAGTAAAGATTGTTAGGTTGGTTGTTTTAACTGAAAAAACTAACGTTTAACTCCTGAAATCATAGATGTTAAAAGAAAATAAAAAACACAGTAATTTTGTTCCAGTTACTATGGATTTGTTTTGTAAATGCACCCATCCACAAATGCAGCAATATGTTCAAAGGCTACACCAGTCAACTCAATCAGATGTTTGACAATCTATGTATCTAACCATGCAAATTTACATGGCCTGCCATACAAGTGTGCCAAGAGAATGCTGTCTCTCTCATTTGTATTTCACAGGCAAGTATTAAGCTGAGTCAGCAGCAGATCAAACAGAAAAAAAAAGTTGGCTGTTTTACTTCTGAACTATAAACACATTTTTATGGTGCTTTTACCACATTTTTTATATTGTCAGCATTTTCACCAACTTTCAAGTTATATCAGAAAGGGGAAAATTTTCAAACCATTTTAAGGCACCTACAGAAGGTCTGATATTGAAAGGTGCAGAGCACCTGCAGCTCTCATTCATGTCGACCATAGTTGGAGATGTTTAGCATCTCTGAAAATCAGGCCACTTGTGTTTGAGTGGGTAAGTATGTCTTTACAGAGGCAAGTACTTGGCACCCAGCTTTGAAATTTTAGCCCAACATGCCTGATTTGTGACATTATACTTGTTATTTATAACCCACTGTCCATGTGAATACAATCCATTTTAAATCCAATTTTATTTTATCCTGGCATCTTCTACTATCAAAACTTTGTTCTGAGGGATACCTAGTGCTCCTTTTCTCCAACCCATACTCACCCTGCTATTTCTACAATACATTTGTTATAGCATTTTACAAATTTGCTTTTTGGGAAAAATTAAATAACTCATTGTTTCATAGTCCAACAGTATCTATTACCTCTTGTGTGGTATTAGCAATAAACGTATATAGTTTTACATTCAGGAGTGGCAAATATTAACCAAACTAACTTCTGGACAGCATACGTAAGGTTGTGGGACACTAAAGCCAGCATGATAAGGAAATAAACAATTAGCACCTTCATCTCTGAGGCAGAGATTACAGACCTTCTGACTTTTCCCCAAAATAAACTAATGATCCAATCCTTTGTCAGTGAGAGGATGTCAAGTTGGCTTCTCACCATTTAATGAAACACTTCATGTGCCTGACATTTCACTCCTTTCTTGGTCTTCCATTAATAATGCCCGGTGTAGTTTCCGCTTAACACTGGTTTTTATTATTATTTTTCAATTAAAGAGTACATGCTCTGCTCAAACCTCATCAATGCTACCGCTACGGCTGCTAAAAATCTGCAAGGTTAAATAAGAACAGAACAACGGCTCTCTCCTTTTTGCTCATATATGTTAATAAGAGTTAAGGCCAAGATTTCAGTGGGAAGGTCAATTATCTAGAACACTCTACAATCCCTTGAAAGGGTTCTGGAAAGGCAGCTATCCTCATGACAATCTATACTAATCTTTGGGTAAGACCAGGTACGATACAGAAGATTCTAAAGCCAGATGCCAAGTATTTTAATGTTAGACTCAGAAATTACGAATGAGTCAAAATTGGATTTGTATTCAAATAAATACCAGCATTTTATCATGATCTGTATTTGTTAGAACACCAAACTTGCATGCACACATACACATCTCAAACAAGGTCTCCCTACTTCTCCAGCTTCAGCCAGACCCTCATCAAACAGAGCACTGCGTAGCACACAGGATTGAAATTGCTTCACTAAGGGGTTACAATGAACGTGGTGCAGCTCACTCAGCCAGGTTGTTTACATTTGATTAGCTCTGAACAGTGCTATTTGATACTGTAGATCACATACAGCTTTTAATCTCTCTTCTGTCCTCAGTGTTTGGTATCCAGGGCTGTTCACTCTTTCAGTTTGGATCAAACTGTTCTATGGTTCATTTCATGAGGTCTCTGATTCTACTTCTTCTTCACATTGTGAAGTATTGGTTGACTCCTCTCAGTGTTCTTTGTTAAATCCATTAACTTTTTATTCTATTTGTTTAACCCCTTTGGACTCTGCTTAATTCCAATGGCTTTTCTTATCACTTGCATATAGATGAGCTATAAATCTATACCTCTTTATCAGGGTTCTCCAGTTACCTTTGTTTTTGTATTTCATGTTGTTTCTCTCACATATGAAATTGGAAGATATACTTTATTTTGCTTCTAAGTCTTTACACCTTAAGCTTTGCCCCCAACTGGCTCATGGATTGGACACTGAGTTGCTTCCTAGAACTCCTTGATCACCCTATATCTGTGAGGATCTGCTAGAGGCACTGGACCATTTGGGAGGCATAAGGCTGCGAACTTTCAAGAGACAGAAGTGGTGGCAGGGGGTCACCTGAGGCATGTGAGAGCACTGAGAGTCTGTCAGTTTTAAAGAGAAAGGCCTCTAACAAATCAGGATACTTTTTTTTCCAGGTTGTGATTAGTTGGGGCCAGATAGCTCCTGGGAGAGTTCCCTGTGGGCCAGTCTGACCTTAAATATAAACAAAGCAACAAAACAGACATGAAACCTACCTTACTCTGAACAATTTACTTGCCATCCCCTAAAAGCTGAAATGCAATAAGGCAATCTTCAAATACTGGTTGTACACTGATGTAATTACTCACGTTTCTCCTGGACATAGAGATAGCCTTCCATTGTCCATTGACTGGGTGGCTGGTAATCCTGGTTGGCAGATTTCATTCTCTGCATCAGTCTCTCTACTTCCTGCCTGGTACTTTCAAAATTATTTCGTGTCTAAGGAAAATAAAAAGAGCAAAATCATACTAGTAACATACTATTTCTGCAGTATCTAAGACTATAAGTATAGGTGTTATTACTACCTCTACTACTACACTGGAATATGCTAGTACATTCACATTTAAACAAACAGGGATGCTGCTCCAAAGGAAACTAAGTTACTAAGCCTAGACATACCCTATCCTCATTAATATGCTTTTAAAATGATGTCAGTGGATCACTACAAACCTTGACTTAAACCCACAAAAGTCAAGGAAATTCAGAGTGTCTAGATCAGTGGCTCTCAACCTTTCCAGACTACTGTATCCCTTTCAGGAGTCTGATTTTTCTTGCATCCCCCCAAGTTTCACCTCACTTAAAAACTTCCAAAATCGTACATGAAAATACAAAAGTGTCACAGCACACTATTACTAAAAAATTGCTTCCTTTCTCATTTTTACAATATAATTATAAAATAAATCAAATGGAATATAAATATTGTTCTTACATTTCAGTGTATAGTATACAGAGCTGTATAAACAAGTCATTTTATGAAATTTTAGTTTGTACTGATTTTGCTAGTGCTTTTTATGTAGCCTGTTGTAAAACTAAGTAAATATCTAGATGAGTTGATGTACCCCCTGGAAGATCTCTGTGTACCCCCAGAGATACATGTACCCCTGGTTGAGAACCACTGTGCTAGACTTCAATGATAGTACACTCAATATCTTGCAAGATCTAGTCCTATCTGGTCAAAATATACAATCAGATATTTGCATATTTGTGAAAATTACACCTTATTCCTGCAGCAAATTTTAAAAGATCAGTAAAAATAATCCTAATCCTAGTATTTAACTGGTATATACTGCTTTATATTTTCATGTACCAAAATTAATTAATTAATCTCACAGGGTTCCTGTGAAGTAGGAACAGTATGTACTAAATCAGGGGTCAGCAGCCTTTCAGAAGTGGTGTGCCCAGTTCTTTATTTATTCACTCTAATTTAAGGTTTCACATGCCAGTAATGCATTTTAATGTATTTAGAAGGTCTCTTTCTGTAAATCTATAATATATAACTAAACTATTGTTCTATGCAAAGTAAATAAGGTTTTTAAAATCTTTAAGAAGCTTCATTTAAAATTAAATTAAAATGCAGAGCCCCCCGGATTGGTGGCCAGGACCTGGGCAGTGTGAGTGTCACTGAAAATCAGCTCATGTGCCACCTTTGGGACGCATGCCATAGGTTGCCTACCCCTGTACTAAACTAAAGCTAAAATTTACTTAGCCCATGTCTGTACAGCACTTTGAAGATGTAAAGCACTGTTAGTACTTATTGGAGCTCATGCTACTGTAATTAGAAAACAATATGTGATTTAATTGACAAAAAAAAATTAAGACACATACATTCATGGCTTAAAGCATTAGTATAATCATATGCAGGTTGAAGCGCTCCTCTGTGAGGGAAACTGTGTTTAGCCAGGTAGTGAATCTAAAGAGGCAAGGTTCCTCCGAGAACTTTTAACGAACACTTCTTCCTAGGGAGACCAAGCGCCCAACCCAAACTCCACTGAAGTCATTGGAAGTCTTGCCATTGACTTCAATGGGCTTTGCATCAGGGCCCCTGTGTCCCTGAAACAAGGAAGGACCCTGTTTTCAGTGCTCATCCATGTGTCGCTGCTGCTATTTTTTTTTTAAACCAAGACAGCGTTTTGTCTCAATTCTTGTAAAACCAAGCAGAGTGGCCACCTGAAGGAAGTGGCTGGCAAGCTGAGCCAGTGAAACTGACATCAGGCTGGGTGAGAACATGTGGACAGCAGGAAAGGGCTGTTACATATTATTGCTGTCCTGCCCTCTATCAGGTCACCCAATGAACAACCCAGCCTTCCTGTCTTTAAAAAAGGGAAGGAGGAGGATCCTGGGAACTACAGGCCAGTCAGCCTCACCTCAGTCCCTGGAAAAATCATGGAGCAGGTCCTCAAAGAACCAATCCTGAAGCACTTACATGAGAGGAAAGTGATCAGGAACAGTCAGCATGGATTCACCAAGGGAAGGTCATGCCTGACTAATCTAATCGCCTTCTATGATGAGATTACTGGTTCTGTGGATGAAGGGAAAGCAGTGGATGTATTGTTTCTTGACTTTAGCAAAGCTTTTGACTCGGTCTCCCACAGTATTCTTGTCAGCAAGTTAAAGAAGTATGGGCTGGATGAATGACCTAAGGTGGGTAGAAAGTTGGCTAGATTGTCGGGCTCAACGGGTAGTGATCAATGGCTCCATGTCTAGTTGGCAGCCGGTGTCAAGTGGAGTGCCCCAAGGGTCGGTCCTGGGGCCGGTTTTGTTCAATATCTTCATAAATGATCTGGAGGATGGTGTGGATTGCACTCAGCAAATTTGCGGATGATACTAAACTGGGAGGAGTGGTAGATATGCTGGAGGGCAGGGATAGGATACAGAGGGACCTAGACAAATTGGAGGATTGGGCCAAAAGAAATCTGATGAGGTTCAATAAGGATAAGTGCAGGGTCCTGCACTTAGGACGGAAGAACCCAATGCACAGCTACAGACTAGGGACTGAATGGCTAGGCAGCAGTTCTGCAGAAAAGGACCTAGGGGTTACAGTGGACAAGAAGCTGGATATGAGTCAGCAGTGTGCCCTTGTTGCCAAGAAGGCCAATGGCATTTTGGGATGCATAAGTAGGGGCATAGCGAGCAGATCGCGGGACGTGATCGTCCCCCTCTATTCGACATTGGTGAGGCCTCATCTGGAGTACTGTGTCCAGTTTTGGGCCCCACACTACAAGAAGGATGTGGATAAATTGGAAAGAGTCCAGCGAAGGACAACAAAAATGATTAGGGGTCTGGAACACATGACTTATGAGGAGAGGCTGAGGGAACTGGGATTGTTTAGTCTGCAGAAGAGAAGAATGAGGGGGGATTTGATAGCTGCTTTCAACTACCTGAGAGGTGGTTCCAGAGAGGATGGTTCTAGACTATTCTCAGTGGTAGAAGAGGACAGGACAAGGAGTAATGGTCTCAAGTTGCAGCGGGGGAGGTTTAGGTTGGATATTAGGAAAAACTTTTTCACTAGGAGGGTGGTGAAACACTGGAATGCGTTACCTAGGGAGGTGGTAGAATCTCCTTCTTTGAAGTTTTTAAGGTCAGGCTTGACAAAGCACTGGCTGGGATGATTTAATTGGGGATTGGTCCTGTTTTGAGCAGGGGGTTGGACTAGATGACCTCCTGAGATCCCTTCCAACCCTGATACTCTATGATTCTATGATTCCCTCATGCAGAAAGTGTGATTCAAGTTCCGTCTGAGACTGGGCACTGCTGTGAGTGATGAGTCTACAGGTAGCTCAGTCGATTCAAGCTTCTGCTCAACTCTTCTGCATTGCAGGTGAATACTGGCCTGTGGAAGGGGCTATTAGAGGAAAGAAGAAAAGGGGGAAAAAGAGGCAGACAAAGGATAGAGTGGATGTGACAGAGTGACAAATGTGGCAGAGAGGATGATGGAGAGATAGCAGGGCAAAAGGTAGCGAGGGAAGATGAAAGAAGCAGGAAAGAGGAAAACAAAAAGAGAGAAAACTAAAGCATTGAAAATATAAGACAAAGGAGTGGACCCCTTTTTTTCTCCTTCAGTTCCTCATCTCCTGAGAGCTTCCTATATGCCTTCCTGATCACCACCACACACAACTAATTTCCCCGCTCTCTCCTGCAGGAAAACCATCTTCATTTTCTGCATTTTCTGTTCATCACTATTTTGCTTACATCATTTTAAGTTTCTAGCTTTTGCATGTTTTTTTTGGGGGGGGGGGAATCAAAAAGGTTTCTTCTTTTCTCTGCCTGACTTAGAGCTATTGCCCTGCAGATGTCATCCCACAAACAATTTAGGAAAGGCATTAACAATTATTTAAACAAGAGAAAGAGATGAAAATGTTTTTACCTAACTGTGAAACAGGAGAAACAATTTAGTAATTCTGGTTCTCGTGGCACATTCACATAGAAGGAGTTAACACAGTCTCAATTTATATTTTCTCTCTTTGGTCCATAATCCTAGACCCAGATTGGTGGAGATCTCCCCTAGTTTAAACTATTTAAGTCATTGGACTGGAGTATGGGTATTTTCTCATCCCTGCAGTGAAGCAACAGTGACCCCTTGTGCCTTTAACCAAAAGTGGCAAATATACAATTTGGAAGAAGAAAAGAGTGTGAGACCTTGTGGACAGAGGGGGTTCTGTGTGCAGACCTGTGTGTGAAGTGAGGGCAGTGTTAGCGACCACCACTCTATGTCCTTGGACAATGCTCTCCCTGGGTTTCAGGATGGGAGCAGGCATAAAGGAGGGTAGAAGGGTTGGGGCCATCAAACCTAAGAAGAATACATTAATACAGTCCAGGGCAAAACCACCTCCACACTGTGAAGTCCCTCACCAACTCTGTCCCTTAAGAGAGTGGTTGCAGGGGCAGCAGCTAGCGGTAAAAGTCCTGTCTGTCAGCACATCTCTGTTGGAGCCATGGAGATCAGCAGTTGGCCTATAGGCTGCAGGTTTGGGAGAGGTGATCTCTCAGGTAACTAGAGCCAATCCCCTGGATGGTTTTCAGTATCAAGACAGAGACTTGGAAGTACACTCCGTATTAAATGGGGAGTCAGTACAGACAACAGACCTGGAGGACTAGTGGTTCATGGAAACCTGTGATGCTAGGCAGATGAACTGCTGCATTTGCACCACATGAAGCATTTTCAGGGTGTGTTCCTTCATTCCTGGACATACGCCCTGAGTCAGGAAAGCACCTGAGCACGTGCTTAAGTGCATCTCTATTCAAGACAACTTAAATATGAACTTAAAGTGTGAGCTTAAGTGGTGTCCTGTAGAGGGATACATTTGTGAATGGAGGAGACCGTAGTTGCACTAGTCAAGCCTGGAGATCATGGATCAAACATCTGACAACTGATTTTCAAAGATTTCTGGTGGAAAGAAACTTGATGCCATACCTTTCATTCAGCAAACACCTTTCAATTATTCATATTTTTTTATTTATGTTCATAAACATTTCAAGATTTAGTGTTGCAATAAAGCATTTCTACTCTTTTATTTTGAAATTCAATTAGCTAAGAAATCGTAGTAAATACTGTTCAAACTTACATTCTGCAAGTTGAATTGCAACTGTTGCTTGTATGGGGTAAACTCCTGGGCCAGCTCATATCCCTCATGGTAAAAAGTAAATAATCCCTGAAGAAATGCCAAAAGCTGAAAAGGTAAAATAAGGTGTTAATGTCAAAACATACATTACAAATATTAAGAACCAAAAATATCAAAACAGGCATTATAAATATTAATCATCAAAAATATAACAGAACACATGCTGATTTAGGAATGACATAAGAACATAAGAAGGGCCATATTGGGTGAGACTAAAGGTCCATCTAGCCCAGTATCCTGCCTTCCAACAGTGGCCAATGTCAGGTGCCCCAGTGGGAATAAACAGAACAGGTAATCAACAAGTGACCCATCCCCTGTCGCCCATTCCCAGCGTCTGAAAAACAGAGGCTAGGGACACTATCCCTGCTCATCCTGGCTAATAGCCATTTATGGACCTATCCTTCATGTTCTTTTTTGAACCCTGTTATAGTCTTGGCCTTCACAACATCCTCTGGCAAGGAATTCCACAGCTTGACTGTGCATTGTGTGAAAAAATACTTCCTTTTGTTTGTTTTAAACTTGCTGCCTATTAATTTCATTTGGTGATCCCTAGTTCTTGTGTTATGAGAAGGAGTAAATAACACTTCCTTATTTACTTTCTCCACACCAGTCATGATTTTATAGACCTCTATTAAATCCCCCCATAGTCATCTTTTTTCCAAGCTGAAAAGTCCCAGTCTTTTTAATCTCTCCTCAGATAGCCCCTAATCATTTTTGTTGCCCTTTTCTGAACCTTTTCCAATTCCAATATATCTTTTTTGAGATGGGGCGATCACATCTGCACACAGAAAAAATTATTAACTGCAAAGGCAAAAAGTCATTTCAAAGCACAACTGACCCATTGTCCTTATAATTACAGGTGAATCTTAAGATGCTGGAAAACAAAAAATAAGGATGCCTTATTTGTTGATCTCCTCTTATTAGCAAAACTATGATCTTAATACTTTTGGAGCCCATACTTGCATTCCTGGAACACCCAAAACTCTCATCACTTTCAATGGCAGGTTTGCATGAGCAAGGAATGCAAACTTTCAAAGTTCAAGGGATTTTTGTTTTGTTTTGAATCTATGACAATTCGGAACATTTTTCCACCTTCCTCATTCCAAAATCTCCATCTATGACCTATTTTCTCCAGATGAGAGTCTTGAAAATAAGTTTTGGACAGCTTCATAACCGAAATGAATACAAAAAGTTCCAGACCACTTCTTCCTGCTCTAAAGAACAAAATATAAACTCTGATGAACTTCAGTTGGTATGTCTTTTACAGCTTCCAGTAAAAAAAAATAAATCTGTATCAAGACTGGAAATGTTTTTTGTCATTTACTTTTTTTTTTTTAATTAACATTTAAGCAGGAATGAGTGCCACTGAAGTTTTTGAAAGACTCATTTTGGTCCTTTAATGAATATTCTCCTGCCATCTATTTATGTTTAAAAGCCTTGTATTTAGGTTGATGTTTTTATATTGTGGCTATTGATAATAAAAAGAGGATGACTGCTGATGATGCAGCAAGTTACATTACTATTAAACAATTTATAGCTATTTTTTCTTGTGGCATATGGCATAATTTAGTTTACTGTAATTATCTAAACATAAGAGCCTGAAAATGAAAGCACTATAGATACAAAGTATTATTAGTACTATTATTATAATTATAATTATGTTTGACATACAAGTCAAATCTACAATAAGGATGTTTTCCACTTGGATACAAAATTGAAAAGGCAGAAATCAAATGCTTAATGTATTTTTTTCTTTATTTATGCTAGCAATCCCACAGATTATGAAAAATGAAACATTTTAAAAGTACTGATTTCATCATTTGTGCAATTTATGTAATATTTTTTGCACTTCTCTCACCTGGGATATTGACTCTAGATTGTTCTGTCTCATTGGCTTGTTTCATGTGCCAACAGAGTACTGCGTTCTAGGGTGGCAAACAATGCAAATATCTGAAATAAAGCTGCTGCTGAGGATGATACTTTGTAGAGACCCCATGACCGAAAAAATCCCTCAATGCCCACTGGTAGAGGGCCCACTATACTGTAACTCATATCAGGCTGGGCACACTCACTACCCCCAACACGTGTTGTCGTGATATGTATCTAAACAGTGTCTTGTAATGTTTCATACGTAAACTGGTGACATGCTGGTCCTGAAAAATCACTGTGATGTGCGTACTGGTTGGGTACAAAGAGTTATGTATGTGTGCCAACATAGGTTCTTAAAATATGTTTGGGAGGCAGTGCATATGTACCCACACACCTTCTGGGTATGGTGTTCAGTCCCATCTAGTGGCACCAAAACCACTTAGAGAGAGTTAAATGAGTCTGCTCTACAGCCTTAGGTAATAGCCAGTTGGCTTTTAGCTCATGCTGCAGAGGCTCATGCACTAAGCTCCAGAGGTCCCTGGTTTGATGACCCCATCAGTGTTACACATATATTGAGCCTGCCCTAGACAAGGAATGTGGATTGCCTTGTCTGATTGGCTTGAATACAGGCAGAGGACAATGAAAGTATATTTGCATATAAGGTAAAAAAAAGCAATCAAGCTAATGGAGGAAGGAGCTTAGAGAGCTCACCAGACGTCAGAGTCTGCACCCCAGGAAACCTTCCTGGTTTCTGAGGCAGAGACAATGGTCTTTGGGTAATATAAGGGGAACAAAGAGACATTTTAGTTATCCACCACTTAGGGGACAGAGGATACAACACGGTCTGAGCCTGTGAAAGTTGAATCCCCTGGCCTGGAGGGCTAGAGATGCTGGTAACTTGATGTAAGAAAGACAACTGCTTAGGCAAAGACAGTAAATTCCTAAAATTAAGTTTGAGTGGCTAGAAAGCATGTTTTGTTTTGCTTGTAACCAGTTCTCTCTCTTTTTCTCTTTCTTAGTATCACTTTAAACTCTGTTCTTTATTAAACTTATGCTTGTTTTATTGCAGAACCCCCTCGGCGCTGTGTATTAAAGTGAAGTGTGAGTCGTCAGCTAACTTAACAGGCTGGTGTGTGCACTATCTACTTGGAGGCAGCAAACTTCAGAGTGTGTCACAGTGAGAGGAACTGAACACTGCAGACACACATCTCCAGGGAACTCGGTATCTGGGGTTCACTGATTGCTACCTGCAAGACAAGGTTTAAACTGGCAGAGTCTCAAGCAGTTTGCTAGTGAGGTAGACAGACTAGTGTGGCAGTCTAATCACCAGCAAAGCTCTCACCTGTTGAGACAGAGGGGTAACACTGTGGCTTAAAGTTCTAGGTGTCCTGGGCAGAACATCACAGGCCTTTCAATCTGGGGCTCTCAAAACACTTTACAGACAACAATTCATTAAGTTTCACAATGCTCTTTTGTAGGTCAGTAAGTATTATTATCCCCAGGGGGAAACTGAGGAAAAGAAATAAAGAGCTCAAGGTTGCACAGCAAGCCAGCAGCAGAGTTTTGGAACATAAAATAGGCCTCTTGAGCATTAAGCTTTTTTAACACCTTATGTTTATTTTACATATATGGCTCTGAATTACATGGCAATGTCCATTTTAAAGCAACTGCAGATTACACTTCCAAGAGGAAAGATCCTCAGCTGGTGTATAATCGTCATATCTTCATTGACTTCAACTGGGCTATTACAAGTTATACCACCTAAGGATATTCTTTGCAATTTTCTCTTTATTAGAGGTTTTGCAAATAAAATATGACAATTTCTCAGAAAAAATAAGAGATCTATCCAAGATCTGAGAATTGACATTGACTAGGGAATTTTTAAATTTCTGTTTTCCTCACCTAAAATATTTTTAGGACATCTTTTGTTTTAAAGCTACTCTGTAAAATTTCTTTTTAATGTGATAAACCAGAATTAGAAGAATGCACTCTATGCTTATAGTGGGCTTTCTTAAATGACTAACCTATAAAAAAAAAGGCACTGAACCCTTCTTGCTGTGTCAGTTTATACATTTTTTAAAGATAAGTTTAAGACCTGTTTGTGAAGAACACTCACTTTTGGCTGTTTAATCTATAGCTCTGGAAAAGATACAGAAAAAAAAATTCACACAGCTTATTTCCATTTCCATTTCCATTTTATTTTATTTTTTTTTTTTTTTTGTCTTCATTTTCCCTAATACAAAAGATTTTTGTTAAGGTTTGAGCGTATTGTAAAATGAGAAAAAAATAACTGGCACTAGATGGCAGCAAAGTTGAATTTATAAGAAAGGATAACATATCTGGATAAATATAAGAATAAAATGCTTTATGTTTTAGGTATGATGCATTAAGCTGTGTTTGTTTTCAAGTAACTATTCTTGAAGTGCGGCAGTTGTGCATTGCACAGGATCGGGCCTTGGGAATCTCTTGGCCAAGGGGTCCCCAAACACCCACCCCACCTACCCACCCCCCAAAAATGTTACCGTGTCTCTCTCACGCAGTCCCCAGGGTGATGTATTTCATGCCCTGTGTAGAAATCATGTGTACTGAGGATGCAAGTATGCATGTATGTAAACACCACTGATAGTGGAAAGAGACCCTGTTCTGTAATGCCCTTCCACAGCCCCTGCAGGAGAGACTATGGCATGGCCTAATTAGCACGGTGTTTGGAGAGCCAAAATTGAGGTGAAAAACTTTTGTCCCTGGCTCATGATTTTTGTGGCTTTTTGGTGGCTACTCACAAGCAGCACTATGTCAGAGTCTGGCTCATTCCATGTAAATGTAGAGAAAGCATTCTGAATGCGTTTTTTTTTTAAAGATGATGTATTTTTCAAGGTGATCTGAATGTGTTAAGAAGTGATTGGTTTCACCAAATGTTACATACAATCCCCAATGTGTTTATATTCTCAATTTTCCAAGTGCAACAAGCACTTTTACTGCTACTTCACTCTGAATACCTCATCAGCCAGATCAATAAAGAAATCAGACTTGTACTCATTTAACACAATAATCTGTCTGCATGCTGCAAGAGCTGCAAGGATTTCAACAGAGAACTGAAATAGAATCCAAAGACTGTTTTGGCCTTTATTTATTTTTATGTAAAGTTTGTGACCCTGAGATTGCTTGGTCATTTCATTCTCACAGGAAGAAGATTGTACTTAGGTTTTGGACAGAAGAGGAATTTAACCTTTGTCCTGTAGTGCATCAGCCAAAAGGCACTGTCTCCTTACTTCCGTTTATTTATACATATAGAACGAAAAGGTATTTAGCTATCCAGTTTAAAATGAGTTTAGTGAATACCGTTGTGGGAAATGCAAAAAATATGGAATTTGTTTTTGAATTTTACTACTGTATCTAGACAAAATTTTTTTTTAATAAAAAAAACAGTATTTCAGATAGCTCAAGTTTATACAAGGCCATCATTTAAACATATGCAATTAGAATTAGTTTTATTTATTTATTTTTAAATCTTTGATGACTAGTTAATGATCCTATTTGTCACACTTCAGATAGGTCAGATTCTGATGATCTCTAAGGACCTGATCCTGCTCCATGGAAATCAGTGGAAGTTTTGCTGTCAAAAGAGGGAACAAGGTCCAGCTCTAAGCAAGCATTAAGAGAAGTCTAAAGTCAGCTTTCCATCAAACCAGTAAAAAGAAAAGGAGTACTTGTGGCACCTTAGAGACTAACCAATTTATCTGAGCATAAGCTTTTGAGAGCTACAGCTCACTTCATCGGATACATACTGTGGAAAGTATAGAAAATCGTTTTATACACACAAAGCATGAAAAAATGGGTGTTTCCCACTACAAAAGGTTTTCTCTCCCCCCACCCCACTCTCCTGCTGGTAATAGCTTATCTAAAGTGATCACTCTCCTTACAATGTGTATGATAATCAAGGTGGGCCATTTCCAGCAAAATCCAGGGTTTAACAAGAACATCTGAGGAAGGGGGTGGGAGGTAGGAAAAAACAAGGGGAAATAGGTTACCTTGCATAATGACTTAGCCACTCCCAGTCTCTATTCAGGCCTAAGTTAATTGTATCCAATTTGCAAATGAATTCCAATTCAGCAGTCTCTCGCTGGAGTCTAGTTTTGAAGTTTTTTTGTTGTAATATCGCAACTTTCATGTCTGTAATCGCGTGACCAGAGAGATTGCAGTGTTCTCCGACTGGTTTATGAATGTTATAATTCTTGACATCTGATTTGTGTCCATTTATTCTTTTATGTAGAGACTGTTCAGTTTGACCAATGTACATGGCAGAGGGGCATTGCTGGCACATGATGGCAATATATCACATTGGTGGATGTGCAGGTGAACGAGCCTCTGATAGTGTGGCTGATGTTATTAGGCCCTGTGATGGTGTCCCCTGAATAGTTATGCGGGCACAGTTGGGAACGGGCTTTGTTGCAAGGATAGGTTCCTGGGTTAGTGGTTCTGTTGTGTGGTATGTGGTTGCTGGTGAGTATTTGCTTCAAGTTGGGGGGCTGTCTGTAGGCAAGGACTGGCCTGTATCCCAAGATTTGTGAGAGTGTTGGGTCATCCTTCAGGATAGGTTGTAGATCCTTAATAATGCGTTGGAGGGGTTTTAGTTGGGGGCTGAAGGTGACGGCTAGTGGCGTTCTGTTATTTTCTTTGTTAGTCCTGTCCTGTAGTAGGTGACTTCTGGGAACTCTTCTGGCTCTATCAATCTGTTTCTTCACTTCCGCAGGTGGGTATTGTAGTTGTAAGAATGCTTGATAGAGCTCTTGTAGGTGTTTGTCTCTGTCTGAGGGGTTGGAGCAAATGCGGTTGTATCGCAGAGCTTGGCTGTAGACGATGGATCGTGTGGTGTGGTCAGGGTGAAAGCTGGAGGCATGTAGGTAGGAATAGCAGTCAGTAGGTTTCCAGTATAGGGTGGTGTTTATGTGACCATCGTTTATTAGCACTGTAGTGTCCAGGAAGTGGATCTCTTGTGTGGACTGGACCAGGCTGAGGTTGATGGTGGAATGGAAATTGTTGAGATCATGGTGGAATTCATAGAATCATAGAATATCAGGGTTGGAAGGGACCCCTGAAGGTCATCTAGTCCAACCCCCTGCTCGAAGCAGGACCAATTCCCAGTTAAATCATCCCAGCCAGGGCTTTGTCAAACCTGACCTTAAAAACCTCTAAGGAAGGAGATTCTACCACCTCCCTAGGTAACGCTTTCCAGTGTTTCACCACCCTCTTAGTGAAAAAGTTTTTCCTAATATCCAATCTAAACCTCCCCCACTGCAACTTGAGACCATTACTCCTCGTTCTGTCATCTGCTACCATTGAGAACAGTCTAGAGCCATCCTCTTTGGAACCCCCCCTTTCAGGTAGTTGAAAGCAGCTATTAAATCCCCCCTCATTCTTCTCTTCTGCAGGCTAAACAATCCCAGCTCCCTCAGCCTCTCCTCTTAAGTCATGTGTTCTAGACCCCTAATCATTTTTGTTGCCCTTCGCTGGATTCTCTCCAATTTATCCACATACTTCTTGTAGTGTGGGGCCCAAAACTGGACACCGTACTCAGATGAGGCCTCACCAATGTCGAATAGAGGGGAACGATCACGTCCCTCGATCTGCTCGCTATGCCCCTACTTATACATCCCAAAATGCCATTGGCCTTCTTGGCAACAAGGGCACACTGCTGACTCATATCCAGCTTCTCGTCCACTGTCACCCCTAGCTCCTTTTCCGCAGAACTGCTGCCTAGCCATTCGGTCCCTAGTCTGTAGCTGTGCATTGGGTTCTTCCGTCCTAAGTGCAGGACCCTGCACTTATCCTTATTGAACCTCATCAGATTTCTTTTGGCCCAATCCTCCAATTTGTCTAGGTCCTTCTGTATCCTATCCCTCCCCTCCAGCGTATCTACCACTCCTCCCAGTTTAGTATCATCCGCAAATTTGCTGAGAGTGCAATCCACACCATCCTCCAGATCATTTATGAAGATATTGAACAAAACCGGCCCCAGGACCGACCCTTGGGGCACTCCACTTGATACCGGCTGCCAACTAAACATGGAGCCATTGATCACTACCCGTTGAGCCCGACAATCTAGCCAGCTTTCTACCCACCTTATAGTGCAAGGGCTCAAGGGCTTCTTTTCCATGGGTCCAGATGATGAAGATATCATCAATATAGCGCAAGTAGAGTAGGGGCATTAGGGGACGAGAGCTGAGGAAGCGTTGTTCTAAGTCAGCCATAAAAATGTTGGCATACTGTGGGGCCATGCGGGTACCCATAGCAGTGCCGCTGGTTTGAAGGTATAAATTGTCCCCAAATGTAAAATAGTTATGGGTAAGGACAAAGTCACAAAGTTCAGCCACCAGGTTAGCCGTGACATTATCGGGGATAGTGTTCTTGACGGCTTGTAGTCCATCTTTGTGTGGAATGTTGGTGTAGAGGGCTTCTACATCCATAGTGGCCAGGATGGTGTTATCAGGAAGATCACCGATAGATTGTAGTTTCCTCAGGAAGTCAATGGTGTCTTTAAGGTAGCTGGGAGTGCTGGTAGCGTAGCTGGGAGTGCTGGTAGCTGAGGAGGGAGCCTACATAGCCAGACAATCCTGCTGTCAGGGTGCCAATGCCTGAGATGATGGGGTGCCCAGGATTTCCAGGTTTATGGATCTTGGGTAGTAGATAGAATATCCCAGGTCGGGGTTCCAGGGGTGTGTCTGTGCGGATTTGATCTTGTGCTTTTTCAGGGAGTTTCTTGAGCAAATGCTGTAGTTGCTTTTGGTAACCCTCAGTGGGATCAGAGGGTAATGGCTTGTATAAAGTGGTGTTGGAGAGCTGCCGAGCAGCCTCTTGTTCATATTCCGACCTATTCATGATGACAACAGCACCTCCTTTGTCAGTCTTTTTGATTATGATGTCAGAGTTGTTTCTGAGGCTGTGGATGGCATTGTGTTCTGCACGGCTGAGGTTGTGGGGCAAGTGATGCTGCTTTTCCACAATTTCAGCCCATGCACGTCGGCGGAAGCACTCTATGTAGAAGTCCAGTCTACTGTTTCGACCTTCAGGAGGAGTCCACCTGGAATCCTTCTTTTTGTAGTGTTGGTAGGGGGGTCTCTGTGGATTAGTAAGTTGTTCAGAGGTGTGTTGGAAATATTCCTTGAGTCAGAGACGTCGAAAATAGGATTCTAGGTCATCACAGAACTGTATCATGTTCGTGGGGGTGGAAGGAGATAGGACATGTCCCGAGATAGGACAGCTGCTTCTGCTGGGCTAAGAGTATAGCTGGATAGGTTAACAATATTGCTGGGTGGGTTGAGGGAACCATTGCTGTGGCCCCTTGTGGCATGTAGTATTTTAGAAAGTTTAGTGTCCTTTTTCTTCTGTAGAGAAGCAAAGTGTGTGTTGTAAATGGCTTGTCTAGTTTTAGTAAAGTCCAGCCACGAGGAAGTTTGTGTGGAAGGTTGGTTTTTTATGAGAGTATCCATTTTTGAGAGCTTATTCTTTATCTTTCCCTGTTGCTGTAGAGGATGTTGATCAGGTGGTTCCACAGTTTCTTTGAGAGCGCGTGGCACAAGCTGTCAGCACAGTCTGTGTGGTATGTAGATTGTAATGGATTTTTTACCTTCAGTCCTTATGGTACGATGTCCATCTGTTTGCATTTGGAAAGGAAGATGATGTCTCTCTCCTCACCTTTGAGTGCCTTCATTAAAGCTGTGCCGATGCAACATTTTAAATGTAGACTTGCCCCAAGTTTCCCAACATGCAGAAGAGCTCTGTGTAAGTTTAAAATCCTGTCTCTTTCACTAGCAGAAGCTAGTCCAATAAAAAATATTACTTTACCTCCCTTGTCTCTTCCAAAATCTAGTCAGCAAGACTTTTTCTTCATGCTTCTCAAATCTTTCCTAAAATCCCATTCTTACAGCCCCAATATGAAATGAGGGTGAAATCCTCGCTCTGATTTGCATCTTTCCTTACTCCTCCTATTTCGGTGTATGTTACATCCTCACTGATAGCAAGTCCATAATATAAATTATAAGTAAGGCTATGTTTTAGTCACGGGTATTTTTAGTTGCTGGATCGAGGTTCGTTAGTTTCTCACCAACATGCAAATATTCACTTTGAAATATATTCTCATCTCAAAATATATGAAGATAGGCACTTAGGGTAACTCTTCTTGGGGAGATTGGGAATTACAAATGAATTTCACTCTTGTTCACAATCTAGGACGATCCAAGGTTAGATACATTGGAAGATAGTGGGGTTGTTTGGGATAGACAGAAATGAGAGATCTGTGTTTGAGGATGCTCCTTTTGCACAAGAGATGCATTTCTGTCTTTGAGACATTTACCCAAAAACCATTTTGTCAAGGAAACTACAGATACACAAAACAATGCAGGGATATGCAACTGTTATCCCACCTCGAAAACAAAATGCTAACTAATATTGCTTGGTTATCTGCCAATAGGTAAGAAAAAAGAAAAGTGCACTGTCCAGTTGAAATGTTTCATGAAATCTGTGAGGTATCAGGATACTGTTATGTAGCAGGACAATCGCATAGTGAACAAATCTTTTATCTGTATTGTATGTGGTGGCTGTGATGGTGGGGTTGTGATGGTGGGGAACACTTCTGGCACTCATCCACATGATGTGGGCCAATATTTTCAGAACTAGTAGCCTACTGAATCCATGGGAACTATGGAGTGTCCAACATTTTAGATTATCAGGCCACGTAAGTCAAGATAATTAAAGACCTATGTATGTAGTGAACTTTAAGTGTGAAAGTAGTCCCACTGAGTTCAGTAGGCACTCTCATATGCATAAAATTAATTGCATACACAAAAGTCTTTCCAGGACTGGGGCTGAATTTAGGTGTCTAAGGGTAGGTATGCCCACACCTTGAATACTGAGTACAGATGTGGTCCCCTCATCTCAAAAAAGATATACTGGCATTAGAAAAGGTTCAGAAAAGGGCAACTAAAATGATTAGGGGTTTGGAACAGGTCCCATATGAGGAAAGATTAAAGGGGCTAGGACTTTACAGCTTGGAAAAGAGGAGACTAAGGGGGGATATGATAGAGGTCTATAAATCATGAGTGGGTTGGAGAAAGTGAATAAGGAAAAGTTATTTACTTGTTCCCATAATATAAGAACTAGGGGTCACCAAATGAAATTAATGGGTAGCAGGTTTAAAACAAATAAAAGGAAGTTCTTCTTCACTCAGTGCACAGTCAACCTGTGGAACTCCTTGCCTGAGGAGGTTGTGAGGGCTAGGACTATAACAGGGTTTAAAAGAGAACGGGATAAATTCATGGAAATTAATGGCTATTAGCCAGGATGGGTAAGGAATGGTGTCCCTAGCCTCTGTTTGTCAGAGGGTGGAGATGGATGGCAGGAGAGAGATCACTAGATCATCACCTCTTAGGTTCACTCCCTCTGGGGCACCTGGCATTGGCCACTGTTGGTAGACAGGATACTGTGCTGGATGGACCTTTGGTCTGACTCAGTATGGCCATTCTTATGTTCTTATGTATTCACTGCAATTTAAACCCCTCAGCTGGCCTGTATCAGCTGATTCAGGCTTGTGGGGTTCAGGCTAAGGGCTGTTTAGTTGCGGTGTAGACATTTGGGCTCGGACTAGGTGGTTCTAGAACCCTAGGGCTGGGGCCTGAGTTTGAATATCTACACTGCAATTAAACAGCCCCTTAGCCCAAGCCCCAGGAGCCTGAGTCAGCTTGAACTTTAAATATAGATTTATAAACTTAACTTCATAGTCCCAATTGTTAAAATCTTGGCACAACTTCTGCCAGTCACACAGTGGTCTCAGACATGTTCTGCTACAGACATTATATAACTTTACAAAAATACCTTAATAATTATAAAAATGAATTTTTAACGTCCTATTCATGTTATTTCATATGTAACTTAACAAAACTAAACATGAAGTAAACGTCATACTCTGAGCTCTTAAAGACTAATATGTTTGGAATTTTGAGCCAATTTTTATATTAGGAAATCTCTGTTACGTGTTGCCCAGACACAACCTTTTAAGTTCAGTCATTAAAATGTCATGCAGATTTCAAACTTATTTTATTTCACAATAGACATGAAAACTTTTGTGCAAGTCTTTAAGAATGGGGATAATGCCTAAGGAAAGAACGTTATGCCTGTTTGCTCATGAACTACTTTCAAGAACTCCTTTAATTAAAAAGAGATAAAAAAATAAGAACTTTAACCAAAATTTTCATCTTTAAATACAGTCACTGTAAATGTAGGTAAAGGAAGTGAAAAATAAATATAAAACTTACAGGTTCAACAAATTCAAACTTCTTTTTCTCCTGTACTTCTTGAATTTTGAACACATATTCTAATGACGCTTCATAGAAGTTTTGATGTTCTCTGTCAATCTGAGTATCTGCCTAAAAATAAAAATGAAGTACATTAAATTAATATTAATTTACGGTTATAACTAGCTCACTTCGGGTTTCCATTATTAACTATTTATTTAAGAGTCCCCTAAGTTCCAGTTTCCTGTTTTATTTTCCAGCCCTATATACTCTTATGCTCGTAACACAACCCTCATTTTGACAGAGAAGAGTAGGGATACTAGCAGTGGCTAGAAGAGGATGCTAAAAAATGATGAAATACTCTCCATCAGGAGCTAAGTAAAATGTTTCTACAATGCTCTCAGACCAGGGACCTGTGTCCCATGAGACCTCTAGAGAAGTCAATGTTTCTCTTCCTTTAACAACCAACCTTTCCATGAGGGCTGCATGAAATGTAATCAGAGACACTTTATTTGTCAACAGTTTAACTACTGAGCCATTTCAAAGTGAACTAGAATGAAATGTGGTACACAGTACAAGTCACCAGTCCAGACATTAGGTATTTGGTGAAGGACATCTAAACTGGCAAAAGTGCAAGGAACACAAAAGGATGACGAAAAGCAGTCAAGGACCAACTATGTGAGATTTAAAGCAAGGAACAGTATTATTTTGGGCATGCAAAAATGTGCTAGCTGCCATAGAAACACAAACAGAGACAGCCCCCTTTATTGTTTTGCAGTCTAAATGTAACAGGACACAACAGGCCAGGGTCATAAGTAGACAAAACAGAAAAGGAAAGGGAGAAAGAGGACAGGATAACAATAAAATCAGACAGTTCCTGAGTAAGACAAGGACAAATCAGGATGGTTGCATTAATTTAGGATAAAATCTTCAAACCTGAGTGCCTAAAGTAAGGCACCTACATACGTGGCTCCCCACCCAGAGCTGCTGAGCATTCATTAAGGTCAGTGGGAGTTGTGTGCGCTCAGCACTTCTGAAAATTAGGGCACTTATTTAGGTTACTAAACACAGATTTCGGGCCCTACGTTTAGACATCCAAGATTAAAAATTTTGGCTTTAGGGTTCCCCCAACCCTGCTCCTCTTTCCTTTTCTCTCCTCTCCTGGATTTATTCTATGTGAATTTTAGGAGAGCCTGGAGTGAAGCAAGGAAAGGTGGTTTGGGGGAAGGTGCTCCACACTTTCTGAGCATCATGGAAAAAGGTGCAGAGGAAGGAGTGGGACAAGAAAACAAAAAGGGGCATCAAAGCTGGTGTGCCTTGTTAAGATTCTCTTGAATATCATGTATGACTAATTCCTAGCACATTTCCCAGCATGAGTAGTTTCAAATGCCTTTTCCACATATTATCTCACAGAGAGAGAGGAAGAAAAAGAGAGGGATATGTTTTTAAACACAGAAATCTTGCAGCCTATCATTTCAGAACATGAATCAAGCTGTCTGAGAATATAAAAATATTTGACAGTTTTACACTTTCACAATAGCTAATTTTCATGTTTTAGTTTTCCCAATGTTTTACATAAAGTGTAGTGTGCAGTGTTTGCTGGAAATTTATGAGTATTGACTGCTACCATGGGTAGCAGGGATCGAACCTGGATACTCCAGCACCAAAGCAAAGGCTTCTGTCACTGGAAATAAAGAATTAACTCCACCAACTGATAAGAGTAGCAGGATCTTATCCTCCATGTAAACAAGCCATTAGAGGGAGACAGAACACATGCCCAGTTCCCATTTTAACTCCATTTTTTCAGTTATTCATAACTTTTGGGCTGAAATTGTCTATGTCTGACCCCAGCTCTAAGGGAATTTCTTTTTTTAACTGTGGAAACTTTCAGTAACATCAGTTCAGCCATTTCTGATTTATGGGAATATAAAAATAAGACATTTTCCTCTTATGTTCTGATTAAATTTGGAACTCAAATAACAAACGTATGTGAATCTAGAAAATTGTAGATGGCTTATTTTATAGGAACGGAAAGAATATTCATTTTTAAAGAAAACAGGTTTAGTATATTTTAAATCTTGTATTTGTACAATCAGTATTTGCCTTCAGTTAAAGATTCTGCCTATTAATAGCACTTCTAATTAATACTGCTTCAGGTAAGGCTGTGAATATCATCATTTAGTAGCATGGAGACATTTAACATTGAATCACTTCTACAGTACTCCATTAGCACTTGAAAGCAAAAATATTAGCTTTAATATTATTTTTAAAATGAATCAGTAGCATTTGTTCCTTTTTAGGCCTATAAAAACAGGAAATTAAATGCAAAAGCTAATGTTAAGGATAAGAATTCAAGCACTCAAAAGCCACGCAATTCCAGAAATTAAGGCTTTTACCACAAAATTAACTTGGCCATGTGGCATTTTTGTTGTATTTTCTATTACTGGTTTCCTTGATGAATCTAAAACTTAGTGTATTAATCACTATGTTACAAAAAGTATATAAAATAGGGTATATAGGGCATGCAATTTGGCAGAATTTAACCATGTGTTACAACTTTAGGGTATGATCCTGAAAACCTTAACTCAGGGGATTGCAGACAATGAAAATTTGCATAACATGGGCCTCAGTTTTTACTTTTGGTTGTATATTAATACAGTTTAATTTGGTTTTAGCAATGAGCTCTTTCAGGGCCCAATTCAGGAAAGCACTCAAGAACATGCTTTCCTCCATCCACAGAAAAGCACGTAAGCACATGTTTAACTTTATTGAAACTTAAGCATGTTTTGAAACACTGTCTAAAACTTGGGCCACAATGATCATTTGGGTATAGGGATCAAATTATACTTTCCAAAAGTCATCTTCTGTGAAGGCTGATGAGTCTGCTTGATCAATGAGCATTCGCAGTTGTACGAATCAATTAAGAAGTGGTTTATCTGAACTTTTCCAAGGCAGGAAAGATTTTCACACCTTTTTGTATGCCACTCACCTGATGGTAAAGAATGGCTTACTGTATGGTAAATTACAGAAGCAGCTTTTATGAGACAGTTAGAGTCAGTATTATTTTGACTGACTGGCAACAGCACTAGAATGTGCATCAGAACTCGATCTCTTCTTCCAGGATGGACATGCCTCCATATATGAGCATGATTCTGAAAGCTCAATTTCATGAATCTGCATTTAGTGATCAATGGGGGCTACCAAAATTGATGCTTGTAGCATTGATTCAGATCTATTCCTTTTTAATTCTGTAACTCTCATTTCTTTCCATAGGTTTTCTCATAGGGATAGTAAAAAAAATTGTTCACCGTGGTTTTTTGGTGTTTTTTACTGTGTGCAGTCTGTAAAAAGTATGTCAATAGTCTGTGTACTATTATGGAATGTGCTGCATATTATGACAAAAGTCAAACCCAAATGATCTTCATCTTACACGCTATTTGACAGTGGTAGCCCAAGGTCTGGCACAAAGAAGGATCTTTACTATGTGACTATAGCCCTGTAAATACAGATGTATGGAAAACACAGGCCTCTACTTGGATTAAGATGGAACATCAAATGCAGGGATCTGAAGTCTCTGGTGGCTGTATCTCTGCATTACAAATAAATAAATAACTTTGCAACCTACTTCATTTTAGGGAAATTGCATGTGGCCCTCTGGCTCACAGCTAGTGCCAACTTCAGCTTGGCCAAGTCTGGACAACAATGACTTGAGGTGATAATATTATCATCAAAACTAAACATATGCCCAATATTAAAATTGCACATTTTGAATCAAACTCAAAACAAGAAAAGCTGCCCCATTCTTTATCTAACTCCCCCACAACCAGTTTTTATAATTTAAATGCCTGATTCAACATTGTCCTTACTCCAGTTTTATGCTGGCGTAACTCCACTGATTTCAGTGCAGTTCTATCAACATTAATCTGGAGCAATGTAATGGTGAACTAGGCCCTATATGTTCTACAATCACGGCCTTTAGAAAGGTAGACTAACTAGCGTCCCTTATGAAATTCAATATCTAGGCATGAAGTGATTATTTAAGGACAGAGGGGAAAACTTTTACAGTGATTTTCCATTAATTTGTATGCTCAAGTCAAATCCTTCGTGAGTCTAAGACAGTTTATTTAATTATATTCACAGTTGATACATTTTATTTCATTTCAATTAGTTTTTAACTGCAATATAATAAATAATCTTCATAACAATCCCAGCAAAATGTGCTTTATTTAAACCCGACAGTAAATTAGCACTTAACTTGACTTAACCAAATCTTGATTTATAGGTAAATATATCGAAAATTGTTTTCTGACTTCCTGCTTAATCTCTAATGGAACTATTTCCCCATTAATGTAAGGGGAATTTATGGACTTGTCGGAGTTGTGTATATGTAAATTTGGCCTGTGACTGGAACAAAAAACCCCCCTGTAAAATTAATGTTGTTTTCTCTACAGTTGATTCATCATACTGACATCTGTTTTAGCGAGTATAATATAAAAGAATAAATGTTATGAAATTGCAGTATTATATCAGGTAAATATAAAAACCACACATTGTGACTTTCTGAGAGATGGTTAGGTCTTTTGTGTAGAATTTTGTCAGCAAAATAATTTCCAAGATTTCAGAGTTTATCATTGACAATAATGCTATTAAAATAGTGCCCATCTTTTTTGGAAAATTTAATATAGTGTGTCAGTAACACTGAAAAAAACAATTTATAATTTGCAGAGGGTGGGGGATAATAGGAGCCTATATAAGAAAAGAAAAAATCAGGACTGTCCCTATGAAATTGGGACATCTGGTCACCCTACACAAAAGTAAGTGTAACACATGTGCCTAATAGGGAGATACATCTTTAAGAGGCCCATTGCGGGGAGGCAGGAGTGAGTTGTGTCTGGGTCATTAAGCACTACACATCCAGAAGCTTCTGGAATTGGGTGTGGTAGTTTTGGGTGTGCTCCAATAGGTTTACTGTTGCTGGGGTCAGACTCCGTGAGGGCAAACAATCAGGGCAGCTGCTTTGCAGAAGGCCATGTGCCCTGTGTGAGTTGGAAGACGCTGAGCCCAGGAGCAGAAAGCGGGCTGTTGTCCCTAACTGTGAAGCATTTTGCAGCAGGTCAGTGATATTGTTAATCCTCTAGCAGGGAAGCATGGGCAATGTTAATTACAGCAAGGGGAAATTGGGAGGGAAAAATTACTTCTATTTTAACTGTATGCTTTGAATGTTGTTTTAATTTTAGCCAAACTGTTCTAGTTAAATTGTCTTAACTAGTCTGATTCACCAACTTTTCTTTAAATGTAGTAATGGGGAAAGAGTCATTTATATTTTGCTATTCTCAGTTTTGTATTTTCTTGTAACAGGGTTTTCTTTACATCTATACACTAAGCTGAGTGATTGGTTAATCGGTTAGCTGACTGGCTAGCAGTGATTTCAGCAGAGGAAGAATCTGCATGGATTCCAGCTGACGATTCCTACAAGCAAGTGGAGGGAAGATGTTGTTTTAGACTCACCAGACTGTATAGATTTGGTGATCAAGGATTCTAACTGTGACTTAGGTGAACTAAGCTTTTGGGAGCTTTCAGTTTCTTCTGACTGTATTTCTGTGGGGACTGTACTGTTCAGATTTTAATTAGTTTTCTTTATTTATGCTCATGTATAACTGTGAAGGTAATGTCTGTGGATTATAAAATAGCCATGTCATCCTGTAAAAATTAGATTGTTTCTTTATCATAAAATTTTATAAAGTTATTTAATTAAATTCATTTCTTTAGTTCCTTTTGGGACTTGAACGTGGGGAGCTTGACCCTGTGCAATCCTTGCTGAAAATCCTTAGAGACTGAACTCTGGGTCTCCAGCTACTTTCTATGGGAGTTGGGTTTTTTTTTTTTTTAAGGCACTGGAGGCGGGAAATGAAGTGAACTCTAGCCCACCCATAGGTTACATAAGGACCAATCATTCTTTGCTCAAACTAAGAATCTTATGAGGCCATATCTGACTACATTTTGTTATGACAAATACAAGTTTACCTGAAGATCACACACACAAAACTGCCAACAACTTTTGGCAATCTATTTATTTATCTGCAATATGGCACTCTTTTTAATTTCATAAAACACAGCCGTATAGTTTCATTATGGAAAGAATGTTTCTCTCAGATTAAAGCAGAAAACATGACATGCTGAAAAGCATAAAAAGTGTGATTAAAATGCTTCAGGCTAAGTTATCTAGCTGAAAATTTATGTAAAGCGGAGTCAATTAAATAAAATAAAAAAAGTCAGCATAGCCTAATTATATTAATTATAAATATTCCACATACACCTTCCAAATAAAGGTCATACATTTTTATTAGAGCATTACAAATACAGTATTGTAAATAGTAAAAATTAGGTTTGCAACTTAAAATATGGCAGAGCACATGGGAAATACTGCCTTGTTAAGAGTTTTATTTTACATCAGAATAGTATTAATCTCATATACAGAATTTATGTATACGTACATAGCAACAGGGACCGGCAGAAATCATTCATTTTCTGATAAAAATACAGCATGTCCTAGAGACAACTCTTTTTAAAGATAAACTTATGGTCTAGTAAAAGGGTAAGAGCTTACATCTTGCAAATGAGATTCTTTTTTCTTTGCTGATAAATTTAAGTGCTTCTCTAGAATGGAATAATATTTCTCACTTTCCTTGTCAAACTTCTTCTTCCCATCCTGAAAAACAAAACATTGCAAAGTAAAGAATTTGATAGAACTTCAAAGCCCACAGAAAGGAAAAGCTAGCACATTTGCTAAAAAGACTAGCTGTGTAATTATTGTTGCTGGTTCCACTGGTTTTATGGCAATAGACTCATATCTGAATTGGGGTCTAAAAGTTATTCAGTGAGACATTAAGTATATGCTAGGTTTCAGAGTAACAGCCGTGTTAGTCTGTATTCGCAAAAAGAAAAGGAGTACTTGTGGCACCTTAGAGACTAACCAATTTATTTGAGCATGAGCTTTCGTGAGCTACAGCATCCGATGAAGTGAGCTGTAGCTCACGAAAGCTCATGCTCAGATAAATTGGTTAGTCTCTAAGGTGCCACAAGTACTCCTTTTCTTTTTAAGTATGTGCTAGTCTTCAGTGGGACTGGTTACGCGCTTAGGTACCTTGCTGTACTGGGGCTTAAACTGGTTTAATTTACACTTTCTACTGACTCCATAAATGTGGGTGTCTCAGATCATTCCAACTTGCAAAAAACCTACAGGAGTGGGTTCTGACTGAAAAAAAAATCTTTGCAACGGTCCCTTTGTGGACCTCCCCTCTTACCTTTTCATTTGAGTTGAGGTTTGCCTGACCTTTGTATTCAGAGTGCTGAATTGTGGTTTTTACTCATATTCTTAGAACACGAGGAGGAGGAAGGAAAAGTATGTAGGAGTCTAATATAGCTGCAAAGGGAGCTAATGCAGGCAACACAGTTTTTCAACAAATGCTTTGCATGGTTTTGAATGTTTAAACGTGTCCTTTTTAGGGAATTTCTCCACTCTCCTGCCTTCCTTCTTTTGAAACCTTTCCTCATGTGGAGTCAGGTATCCCACATTCCCACCAGCTGAGTACTTTGATGCATGACAAATAATCCAGAAAGAAAATTATTGATTATAAACAAGGCACACTGAGCGATACTCTTCTACTTTAAAAAAAAATTCTGATGCTTATGAGCTGTAAATCTAAGAAAAAGACCTCTCTCTCGCTGTCTGTTGGGATCTCTCCCATCATTCTAGAAGTGACAGCATTGGGAAGGAAGGAGTAAAGGGGAAATAAGTAAGTACCCACAGCATTTTAAGGATTAAAACAATTCTTGTTATTGCATTATATTATTGCAATAAAAGGTCTATCCTTGGTTGGCTGCGGTTCCCCCCGACTGTTTTATAGGCCTAAAACTTATCCTGCATGATTCCCTATAATGACTAACAAACTGAGTATTTTAAGAAAACAAAAAAAGGCTAGCAGGACTGGTCTCATCAGCACATAAGCAAAAGCTATTAATGGTGAGAAACCAATCACTAGATATAATGCAATAACATCAGGTCATGGGCAGGGCTCAATGATCCTTTCCTTCTGCTCTCAATTTCTCTCTCAAAGAATTATTGTTTTATATTAAACAAGTTACTGTAGTAGACTTTAATGAGAGGATTTGAAAATTCTCCCCAATTAATTTTTTTGTCATCATGCCATGCAAAAGTCATATCAATAGTCAAAGAAATAAGAAATAATAGGGAGATCTTAACACCATATACACTGAGATACAACAGCAAAGCAACAGTTAATTATTTCCAGCAATATAATTAACCACAATATAAATAAGTTCACAATGATAATCATACCAAACTAGAAAAAGAAAACAAACTCTCAATTATGTGGAAGATTCATATGGCATATCTATTATAATAAGCATATTTCTAATGGCTTGCCTACATGGTGCACAGGTCCACACCAGAAGGGTGTAAATTCTAGTGCACACTAGCATGTTGTGCACTAAAAGTTGTGTGTTGCTCATTAATGTAGTCCAGTTTTAAACAGTATTGCGTTAATAGGCATTAAGGAACTTTTAATGCACTCGAGCAGGGTCAACATGGGCCTGTTAGAGAGCAACACGCTCATATGCTCTAGAATTTACACTCTTTGAGTACAGACTAACGCATTGTATACACAAGACCTAAGGTGCTCATCAGCATAGAATCTAGACAGCACTACATAAAGAAAAGTATATAAAGCATCCTTACAGGAAATTAAATAGAAATGGAAGCACCTGATCCAACAAAATATCAACAAGTGAATAATATAGTACACATCGAAAAACCTAAAATATTTTATTACAGATTAATACATGTGGTCACATGTTAACAAACAAACATTTACAAAAAAGAGTAAAGACTAATATACACAAGGTAAAACTCTTGTATTACATCTGCAACATGCGACCTGAAGTGTGACAAACTTAGCCACAAAAATCAGTGTTTGGCAAACTAACTTGAGAAATCAATCCCAGAGTCATGGTTTCCTCACTGAAAATACACAGCCTCCAATGTCCTCGAGATTAACTAAGAAACTATTAGCTTGTATACGTCAAATAATTTCATCAGTGTCACACAAGATGGTAAGGTTGTCTTTGAAATGACGACGTCTTTCTGGCCAGCTGCAGATATATATTCTTGACTCTTGCTGTTACAGGGGACATCAAGAAGCAGATGTAAATCCATCAAGAATTCCAGGTTGCAAAACACACAGAAGGCATTGAAAACAAGAGAGTCAATAGGTATTATATTAATGCTTCTCATTACTCCCCCCTGCCAACTAGCAAAAGTTTATCTGGATTAAATCAGAGCCAATTTGCCCTCAACCAAGTCTCAATCCCAGCAAGACAATGGGTAAACCTTCAGGTCCTGCACTCTCCCGGTCCTACACAGCAACTACATTTTTAAATGCTTAAAAGAGTCATATTATTCATTACCTTGGAAACATAGAGGTAGATGAAATATGTACCAGTTATACATAGGAAGGAATCTTCTTTTTGTTGTAAACTGATGTGTTTGTTTATGTAACAAGATTACCAAGGTGAGATGGAACACTGATACTTACCTTGGATACCTTCCCGGCAGCATGGATCCCATGTAGTGCTAGCATGTCCAGATGCTGGGATGTTTTATACCTAGGGAGCATGAAGTTTGCCTCTAGGCTTGCGGAAATATATTTTTCTCATCAGGTGGACATTTTTGTTGGTGGTTTGTTTGTGACTAAAGCAAATTAAATTAATAAGAGATTAAGAATTAAGCAGATGAGTTGCCTCGTTATTGAGGCTGCATTACATGTGGCGAGCAAATTAAGGTTTGGTTTGTTTGTTTTTTAAATGAACAGATTTTAAGTTCTTTTGAGGATGGATCATCCTCTTCTACAGAGATTTTTGATGCTACCTCTGTTGGGAGAAGCCATGGGATATTCATCATAATAAGCAGAAACCTAGCTCTAGTAATTAAGCTTTAGGACACCATCTTTTAAATCAAGACAAAATCTACCATAGGTCTTCCCTGGTACTTCAATGAGATGTCCCAGCCTCTTTTACCATTACAGAACAGAACTGTGTGGTACCTCACATCAGAAGTATTTTTTCAGTTCTTTACAGTCTTCTCATGTGGGGATTTCAAAGTACGTTAGAAAGGTTAACAAATTAAGCCTCACACAATTCCTGTCAATTAAGTATGTATTGTTTACCCACGTGTGAAAGACAAATGAAAACACAAAGGGGTTAAATGAGCTGGCTCTGGTCAAAACAGGTTTTATCCTCCAATGAAATCGACAAGTACAGTGGAAGTCAATACAGCTTCACAGGCACTAAGGTTCCATGTTAGAGGGTCTGATCTAGGACCTAATGAGAGCTGGGATTCAAAACTAAGAGTCTATATTGATAAGAGAGAGAGACAAAAGTGGGAAGGGGAACCAGGCACAGAGCAGTGAAATGACTTCTCAAACACCACAAAGCAAGGCCAGTGACTGGGACAGAATCCAAGTCTGCCAGCTCCTAGTCTTATTCCCTATCCACTAGATCAAACACTTACATTAAGTTATGAAAGAAATATTATTTACTTTATGTACTTCTCACTTTATCAGTAGGAAAAATCAGTCACATAGTGACTTGTAATAGGTCAAGTAATGAAGACAGAAAAAACCCTCATATAAAAAAGTGTAAATACCGTAACACGCCCCCTCCCAAAAAAAGAAAAAATCCCAGAAGTTAATGAATTGTGTTTGTGATACATTAGATTAAACTTCTTGTTCCCCAAATGAAATTTAATGTAAATCTTGCTGGCATTCTGTCTGTGAGGATATGATGAATTTGCAGACTTTTCTGTTCCACTGCCAATATTCCCAGCCCCGACAGAAAATGCATGAAACTGCCCCATCGGGTATATTGTAATAATTCACCCTACCTTAAAACTGATTCTTTAGACACCTGTTAGTTTAAAAAAGAGAACTAGCAACTGGGACTCCCTGTTATCAGGGTAACTTCTGGTCTGACTGCTGCCTTCATGTGGACTTCTCATCAATCAGCTTTTTATTTTGTTTCAGATTAGAGCACTACAATTTCTCACTCTAAAGACAAGTGAGAAAAGGACAGCAAAACAAAATCGTCTGAGTAGAAAGGCAGTCGCTCAGAGGTTTCAGCTGTATTTGTATCTTTATTTTAACTCAGACTTTGACGGGGTTTTTGGGAATAAGGCTACAGTGCCAACAAATCAGCATTTCTGGCACTGTAAAAATCATTCTCAGAAGTGCTCCTGGGAATAGTTTAAAAAATGTTTGGCTGCAGATCCCCACACCCGCAGATCAGCAAGTACCCCTCTATTCAAAAGTTCCTTTGATATTGCCAATAAAAACACATATTTGACTTCTGTGAATCCCCCAACAGCTGTTTACTTTATGAGAATTAGCAAAAAAGACATGTACTCAGCAGCAGGTGATGCATTTTCTGGAAGACACAAGGCACATCTGGATATTCCAAGAAACGCTCACCTCACAAACACAGTGACTCAGTGTACAGGAACATCCTAGAGGGAGGGTTTTATCTCACTCCAGTCTAGGCCATCTTTTCTTCTGTAATCGCCATGGCCCTCTTTTATATACAGCAGCTGCACACTCTCAATCAGCAACAAAAGGGTTATAAAGAAAGTTTTAGATGTAAAATCCCTCTTTTTCTTGAGCCCCAACTTGGGAGACTGAGGGTTACACCTCTATCTCTAACTGAAGCCTCTACCTGGTTCAAAACAGAGGAGATGTGAGGTTTCTCGTGAAGCCAAATCTCAGGTCTGGTATTGTCGTCAGGCCACTCAGTGAGATAGTTATAAAAGTACAAAGAGTATGTGGATGGTGTGCAGACTCTATTACTCTATTTCCAGGCCAAAGAGAAGGGTTGAGAATGGAAAAATATGTTCATAAAGCCATTTGCCCAAAATATCAGATACAACCACAAGAGAGATATACACGAGATACCGGCCTTGTTGTCTTGAACCAAAATAACACCTGTGTGTTCAGTTCCCACAGACATCCTGTGACAGTGTTGGTTTAACATTTCTGTGCCTCAGTTCCTCATGTGTAAAAATGGAGATAATATTGTTCTACTTCACGGGTGTGTTCTGAGCCTAAATCCATTAATGTCTGTGAAGTGCTTAGATACTGTGATGACAAGGAGTGGGGCATATAAGTACTTACATTTATGAAGAAGACACTGTTGATGTTTAAACTGACATCATAAGGCTTCAGAGTTAATATCACATTGGGCAGAATAGGGGTAACTTCACTCTTGTTTCAAGCTGATGTTTTACAGACTCAGGAAAGGAACCTTGCACATTCAGAAGGTTTTTTACAACAACATAGGGTACATTTTTTTAAAAAATGAAAGCTTTTGTTACGATAGGTCACCAGGGAGCTGCAGACCACACCTTGATGGATACTGGGCTCTGCACTGTCATACTCAGTGACAGAGCATTTGCTCTTACTGGGATTAATTGAAGTTTTAATAATTAAGAATGGCAGAATCTGGTCTTTGGTTTGCAAGCTGGCATTTGGCTCTCTCCTTGGTTATGGTTATTGGAAAGCATTTCATCTTCAAAATGGGAAAACAAATGAATAGATTCTCTATCACGTATTCTTTACACTATTGTTCTGTGGTGTTTATCACAAGCTAAAGATGGGGAAACATTGTGTGGGAGTCCCTTCTTAGAATATTAGTGAGCACATTGCTGATTAAGCAATAATAAAAAAAAATTGCCCAGAATAGGTCTAAGCCAACTGACCTACACACTTTTAAACCATACAGTCTCAGGGCCCAGATCCTACCTACAAGCAGGGTCTCTTCATTTAAGTGATAGTGGATTTTTAAGAAAGGTGTTATCTGGAATCTTTAGTAACACAAGAGGAAATGATTTAACTCTATACAAAAAGTTTTGTTTACTCCTCTGGCCTGAAAAACTGAAAGAAAATAAACTATCAACTGAAAGGATAAAATTCCTCCTAATATATTAAACAAATCTGCAATTAAAATAGATATAAATCCAAATTAGGAAACAAATCACAACTGAGGAGGTAACCTAACTGAAAATCCGTGTTTCTTTCTTAGTATCAGGCACACAAAATATAATTTGTGTATGTTCCTGTCTTCAAGAGAGGAAATGATAATCCACTACTATATGTGTTGTGTTTAGGTCACCTTAACAGTACATCAAAGACTAGGTGAACTAAAACAGAGCTAGGTTTTAGGCTGCCCTCATATTCTCTGGGGAGACAAGTCATTATCCAAGCTTGTGAGATCAGACTGAGGGAGCAGCTCTCCATTACTGAAGTAAAGAAATAGTATTATGCTTTCATATATTTCCTTTTTAGCTCAACATTAGAGTACCAGTTTTCAGGGTCTTACAATATAGTCCATGCAAACCTGTCCATTTAAAACCACTTATTTTCTCTTCTTTTGCCAATAATACTCTTTTGCATAATCTAAACTGATCTGACATTGATTTATATCTGTAGAAATTACAAGATGGCACATATAAAAAAGAAGAGCAGATCTCTGGGAAAAGGTCAGTATAGCAGCCTGGGCACAGGTCAAGTGCACTGGAAATGGCTGCAATCTTCTATTTGTAACAGTGCCACACGGCAGGACTATTGTGGGCAGAAAAGGAGCAAACCAGTGATAGGTAGGCACCCATACAGGTAGTTTAAAGCACAAGCAATGCTCTGTATAGATATAACTCATGTTTTGGCCTAATCTTCCACTCCAGGTGGTCTCTTTGCTTTACCTCTCATTTAAACAGTTGGGCAAAAGGCTCTTCAAATTCAATAATCTTATAGCTCCATTTCCTAACTTTGATGAAAAAACTGAAGAAATCTAACTTTTCCTTGCTTCTCCAGTTCATATGCTGAGGTCAGACAATACCGAATGTATTCCAGCTTGCTCTCCCATAGCTGTACTGAATTTTGCAATACAAAACCTTCTGACAGTAATGTAAGTTCATACGATTTGCATAGAGAGCTGGTAGAGGGCTTGTCTACATTTGAAATGCTACAGTGGCACAGTCAGCTGCACCTGTACCACCAAACTGCTTCAATGTAGATGCTATGTTTGCTGACGGGAGGGTTCTCTCACCAGCATCAGAATCCACCTCTCCAAGAGGTGGTAGCTAGGTTGAGGGAAGAATTCTTTCGTCAACCTAGCACTGTTTATGCTGAGGATTAGGTTGGTTTAGGCTCAGGGATGTGCGCGACATGTCTAAGCCAACTTAATTTTCCAGTACAGACACTTTTCTGATCATAACTGTACTAATGATTTTCTTACCTGGAATTAAACATTGGGATTTTGATAGACTTCACATGTTTAAATATTTAATCAATTTATCTATCTACCTAGGTAATTATATGTACCCAGTCACCATAATATTCAAGTATTTATGATTTTTTCTTGTAAACACCTCTTTGAAGTAGGTACCTATTATTGTATCCATTTAAACTAGTTACATTTAAACTAGTTACTTTAATTTAAAAAGGTTAATGACTTTTTATTGAAGCCTGAGATGTCAGAAGAAGTAACACGCCTTACTTTTCTTAAATAAAACAATTTAAAAAATGACTATGGGTAAAGAAATGGAAGGATTTAAACACAAGATGCAAACACAAGGAACAAATCAAATAGGTGTGAAGCTTTAAGTAAATTGCATAATGGTTTCAATAGACAAGATCACTAATGATAGGTAAGGCTGCAAGTTTGTCACAGAGGTCATAGATTTCATGATTTTCCAGGACCTCCATGATTTCTGCAGCAGCTGCTGTGGCTGGCCCAGGGGCTGCTTGAGATGCTCAGGCAGCCCCTGGGCCAGCCACGCTGGCTGCTGCTGGGACAGTCTCGGGCCACCGCACCCCACTCCCCAGGAGCAGCAGCAGGAGTTTGGGTGTGGGAGGGGACTTAGGGCTGGGGGTTGGGACACGGGAGGGGATGAGGGAGCTCAAGGTGGCGCTTACCTCAGGGAGCTCCCCAGAAGTCGGTCCTGGGGCCGGTTTTGTTCAATATCTTCATAAATGATCTGGAGGATGGTGTGGATTGCACTCTCAGCAAATTTGCGGATGATACTAAACTAGGAGTGGTAGATACGCTGGAGGGCAGGGATAGGATACAGAGGGACCTAGAAAAATTGGAGGATTGGGCCAAAAGAAATCTGATGAGGTTCAATAAGGATAAGTGCAGGGTCCTGCACTTAGGACGGAAGAACCCAATGCACTGCTACAGACTAGGGACCGAATGGCTAGGCAGCAGTTCTGAGGAAAAGGACCTAGGGGTGACAGTGGACAAGAAGCTGGATATGAGTCAACAGTGTGCCCTTGTTGCCAAGAAGGCCAATGGCATTTTGGGATGTACAAGTAGGGGCATAGCGAGCAGATCGAGGGACGTGATTGTTCCCCTCTATTCGACATTGGTGAGGCCTCATCTGGAGTACTGTGTCCAGTTTTGGGCCCCACACTACAAGAAGGATGTGGATAAATTGGAGAGAGTCCAGCGAAGGGCAACAAAAATGATTAGGGGTCTGGAACACATGAGTTATGAGGAGAGGCTGAGGGAACTGGGATTGTTTGGTCTGCAGAAGAGAAGAATGAGGGGGGATTTGATAGCTGCTTTCAACTACCTGAGAGGTGGTTCCAGAGAGGATGGTTCTAGACTATTCTCAGTGGTAGAAGAGGACAGGACAAGGAGTAATGGTCTCAAATTGCACCGGGGGAGATTTAGGTTGGATATTAGGAAAAACTTT
Organism: Lepidochelys olivacea; assembly: GCF_965140295.1. NCBI lineage: Eukaryota > Metazoa > Chordata > Testudines > Cheloniidae > Lepidochelys > Lepidochelys olivacea. The sequence goes on along the minus strand of NC_140411.1, from coordinate 33,317,109 downwards.
TTCACTAGGAGGGTGGTGAAACACTGGAATGCGTTACCTAGGGAGGTGGTAGAATCTCCTTCCTTAGAAGTTTTTAAGGTCAGGCTTGACAGAGCCCTGCCTGGGATGATTTAATTGGGGATTGGTCCTGCTTTGAGCAGGGGGTTGGACTAGATGACCTCCTGAGGTCCCTTCCAACCCTGATATTCTATGATTCTACGATTAAGCAGCAACGTGTCCCTCCCTCAGCTCCTAGCTCTGTGTGCCGCCTCTGCCCACAGGCACCACCCCTGCAGCTCCCACTGGCCACAGTTCCCGGCCAATGGGAGCTGTGGAGCTGGCGCTCAGGGTGGAGGCAGCACGCCGAGTTGTCTGGCCGCGCCTCCGCATAGGAGCGAAGGGAGAGACTTGTCGCTGCTACCGGGGAGCCGCAAGAAGCCAGGTAGGGAGACTGCCAGCCCTGCCAACCCATCCCCTACCACCGGGGGGTTCCAGGGCCACAAGCACCCAAAGTACCCTCTGGACTGTCCCCCAGCTAGCACTCATGGTGCCCTCTGGACTGCCCCCCACAGTACATGAGGCACCCCCCAGGTCGCCCCCCCATCATGAGCACCCACAGTGCCCCCAGGCTGCCCCCACTCTGAGATTTAGTCAGGGGTATATAGTACAAGTCATGGGCTGTGAATTTTTTACTGCCTGTGACCTGTCCATGACTTTTACTAAAAATACCAGTGACTAAATCGTAGCACTAATGATATGGTACATGGCTGAGCTGACTCATAATAAAATAAAAAGACTTTTTTCAGATTTGATCAGCACTGCATTGTGGTAATATGCTTAGTATCTTCACCATCAGAATTAGACACGTGGAATTCTCAAACAAGAAAAGAAAATCCAGTTTAAAAAAGCAGTATATCACTGAATTAATAATCCCTTGGATCTAAAACCTATACACAGATTTCATCTGCAAGTAGTTAATAAAGATATATCTTGCCTCTTTTTTGTCCACTTATAAAATACACACTTACGTTTACTAGCATACATTTACACAGATTTTGCTCTGAAGAACAAAAAGATTTATGGAATTGAGATTGCTTTACTTTATCATATAGAATACTTCAGAAATAATGCACCATAACTTGACCTAAAATGCCACTATATTTTAAAAATAGAAGATAATTTAACATTTCTCTCCACTAGGTTAATTGCTACTTTTTTGCTACTTTTTAATGCAATGCTCCTTGGAATCGTGCACTCCTTGGAATCTTTGTCCCAATGAAGTTATGCTAATCAGGATTTGATTCAAGAACTTCAGTGGCGTGTTTGATATTGCATACTTTCCCATGCAACTTTCTACGTCATCACACTGTGAGTGTAACCCTTATCTGAGGAAGAACTAGATTCATGTTATGAGAAAGCTTTCAATTAATGTGCAAAACTGGAAACAATATTGTTTACAGACGGAAAAAAGGATATCATGTCATGTGTATGTCAGCAGTGTCAGGGTTTCTTTCTTTCTTTTTTAAAGCATCTGTTTTCAGGGTCCTGCATAAACTCATGAGACTGATAAAGCAACACAGAACCTTTCACCCTTAAGAGAGAATCTGAAAGTCATGCCTCTTCAGAGACCAATGTAAAGAGTTTTCAGTTTAGTTCTTCATCATCAAGAACTATGCATATCCCCAAGTAGTCTCAACACAGACGAAAGGACTAAATGGGCATGACAACTAACTACCCCCAGGAGGTGATCCTTACAGGCCAGACTGGAGGTACACTGTTGCATCAGTATGGAGAAGTTCGTATGGTCACTGCTCATACTGAACCTTTTTGATGGGAAACTAAAGACTTCAGTCTCCGGGGCTTTTAGTCCAAACACTGAATTCACTTTAAATATTTTTTTCTCAGAAGTCTATCAAAGCATTCCAAATTAAGACTTGAAAAATAATAAAGGCTTTTCTGACAAAGAATTGAGATGTTTTCCCCCCTCAGTTCAAACACTGCCCATTCAACATTACTCACCTCTTAACTTACTCAAAACATATGTCCATACATAAAATCATTATCAAAATCATGGAACTAACAGGACATTTGTTTAAGTTCTTTAATCAATCATTCCTCCTCTTCCTGTATTTTCTTTGAAAGCTCCTCAGTCAGGGACCTTCCCTTATTATTTGTCTCTGAAATGCATAGTACAGAATTGGTGCTTTACAAATGAACAAACATTCTGGCACTAAATCTAAGTTTCAAGTAGGTTCCCCTTCTGGTGGTTTAAAGGAAAGCTGAGTAATTGGCTGGTTTGGAAGGTGTCAATGGTATTTAGTGAATGCACCTCCAAGGAAAACAATACTTCTATAAGTGACACTACAGTGTGATTAAAGTGCTAAGATTGGGTTGGCTTCTGTTAAGAATACTGCAAGATCTACCATGTTTCATTGCAGTGTTGTTTCTTCACCTTGTAAGCAAGTATCTGCGGGATCATTTTATAATCTTGAAAAATATTTTGGGCCTTCATTTTACATTGCATAACTGTTAGCTTTGCTTTAGGGGTTTGTTATACACACACACACACACAAAATTCTCTGACCAGATAAATTATAAAGATGTGCATACCTATAAGTTCAACCCTGGAAGAACCCTGTCTCTAAGGCAGTGGCTCCCAAACAGGGGTACATGTACTCTTAGGGGTACGCAGAGGTCTTCCGGGGGTACACCAAGTCATCTAAATATTTGCCTAGTTTTACAACAGGCTACATAAAAAGCACTAGCAAAGTCAGTACAAACTAAAATTTCATACAATGACTTGTTTATACTGCTCTATAGACTATACATTGAAATGTAAGTACAATATTTATATCCAGTTTTTTTATTTTATAATTATATGGTAAAATTAAAAAGTAAGGAAATGTTTCAGTAATAGCATACTGTGACACTTTTGTATTTTTATGTCTGATTTTGTAAGCAAGTAGCTTTTAAATGGGGTGAAGCTTCGGGGTACGTAAGACAAATCAAACTCCTGAAAGGGTTACAGTAGTCTGGAAAGGTTGAGTGCCACTAGGAACTACTTTCAGTAATAAACTCCGTTTGGGGCTTCAGTATCTTAGAGTATCCACGGATACTGTAGATGGACAGTTTGGTAGAATGCTGGAGCCTTTGGTGCTCCCATTCCTAATGACAAGACACATTAAAGTTTCAAGTCAAGAAACTTGTCTTTTGTTACTCTACACATGTTCTGATTTAGAGCTACTATCATCCACTACCCATTGGAGCGGAGCCATTTTATATTCATATTGCCCAAAGCAAAACTGTTAAGATGACAGAGTCTATGTTCTCAGATTTCCAAATCCCTACAGTCTCTTTCATAAAGAGAATAAAATTCTGAACAGAAACACACAGTGAGAAGGGAAGTGTATGGTAATATAGCTAAGCATTCAGATAGCATGATTTTCTTTTTAAATGTGAAAAAAAGAATTACAGTGTAGGTGGGGAACACCAGCTCAGTGACTTAACACCCTTAAAGTAATGCCTGGGCAGAACAGAGTTACTTATTACTCTATTACTTCAAACGCTGTCATGTCTCTAAGGAACAGGAGGGAACAGAGGGGAAATACTATTGTAAGAATCAGGGTTTCACTCGTCCTAAACTGAAAAAAACAGCATACATGACATGATCGATAAGCGAGATATTGGTTTCAGAGTAGCAGCTGTGTTAGTCTGTATCTGCAAAAAGAAGAGAATACTTGTGGCACCTTAGAGACTAAAAAATTTATTGGAGCATAACCTTTCGAAGTTTACAGTCCGCTTCATCAGATGCATGTTTCAGCAAGATATTGTTACAGAAACATGACACTGTCAAACTCTGAACTCCTAATTCACAATATCGGGTTTCAGAGTAACAGCCGTGTTAGTCTGTATTCGCAAAAAGAAAAGGAGTACTTGTGGCACCTTAGAGTTTCCACGGTATGCATCTGATGAAGTGAGCTGTAGCTCACGAAAGCTCATGCTCAAATAAATTGGTTAGTCTCTAAGGTGCTACAAGTACTCCTTTTCTTTTTGCTAATTCACAATAATGCACCTCTCAGGCTTTGGCGGTTTGGGACTGCGGTATGTCACCAGGCAATTGTAACAGTATCTCCATGGGCATTTCAGTCTAGAGTAATCATTGAGTGGGGAGAGGCTGGGGTGAATTTTAAAGAAGCTGTGAACTAAAAATGTAATAGGGTGGTGGTCAAAGTGTGCAATGCAGCTACCTTCCACTCTAGGCCAGATCTCTTCATTTCCCCTCTGTTAGCTGGACCAGGGAACCATTCTTTTCTAGGAAAGCAGCACAGCTAAATTACACACTACATGTCCCTCCCACTATCCCTATCCTTTCCACACTTCTGGGTTGTATCTCCTACTTCCTAGGTTTCTCTTACCTTCTCCTCCTTGTGATGACTGCTTGTGTTGCCCTCCTGCTCCTGTTTTGTTTCCTGGTTCCTGCTTCTCAAACTCGACTACAAGCTGTTGCTTCACTATTGTTACCTGCTGATCTTAGCAGTTTTATGTTTGTTCCTTGGCCAAGCTCAGTACATAGGTGGCCGTGCTCTGCCCCATTTTAGTATCCTTAGTAAGCCCCTGTGGGATTTAACCAGGGACAATTGGTTTGGACTAAAGAAGCAAAGCAAGCTTTTGAACCAAATGTCAAGCCCTCTGTTGGATTTAATCCCATGCTTATTTTGATCCATGGAAGACCGTGGTGATTCAGACTGATTCATGCAATCGGGATCTGAGCGCAATTCTGCCCACGAGGGATGGCTGGTTATAGTGGCATCCCATACTCTCATGCCAACCGAAGCAAAGTATTCCCAAATTAAGGTAGAGTTCTTGGCAATGGTTTTGCTACTGTATGCTTCAAGGGCTACTTAATGGGAAGACCTTTCACCTTAGAAACTGATCGTTTACCTATTCTGAGCCTCTAACATAAGATCATTGATCTGCTTAATATGAGGCTGCAGTGGTAGATTATTCAGTTGTCGCAATATGATTTTAATTTGGTATATAGCAGAGGAAAGACATAATTTACTCACTGATGTTTTTTCAAGAAATTCTGCTGGGTTGGCACCCCACTATGCAGAAAAGCAGAGTACACTGTCTGCTTTTTACTGGAAGATATGTCAGTTGACTTAGGGTGGACCTCTGATGCTACTCTCCAAGATGCTGAATGGTGCAAGGTGATACGTGCTGTATAAGTGGGTTGGATGGACCCAATCCTTTAGACAACTTTGTCTCCATTCTACAAAATTCGTTCTGAGCTCACAGTAAAGACTTGTGCTACTCAACATATCTTATGCAGAAGACCCCAGGTGATCATCCCAGCAGTATGAGACATGCAGTCCTGAATGAGGCTAATGAATGACATTTGGGAGTTACGGCAATGAAAGAACTTCTATATAGTTATGCTTCGCGGCCAGAGCTGCACTCACACATTGAGCATCAGGTGAAGTCACGCTCAGCCTGCACAATGCATAGAACTACTGTTCCACCAGGCCCTTTGAAACTGGTAGTTGTAGACAGACCATGGCAGAGAATTGCAGTGGAAATTACTTGCCCCTTGATTGAACTACATGGCTACGCACTGTTGACTGTTATAGACTATTACTCATGTTACCCTTTTGCATTCATAATTTCACAAAACAGCTCAAAAGAACTAATTTATTGTCACTGCTTTATTCACTGTGTATGGCCTACGAGAGAGCCTTGTTTCACATAATGTAGCTCCTTTTGTATCAAGAGAGTTTGAAGGCTTTCTGATGAGTATTGGTACAGTACATTACAAATCTGCTGTGTACCATCACCAAAGAAATGAGATAGTGGAGAGATTGCATGGGAAGGAGAGTGTACCTTGCATACTGGAGGAACGTCAAGATACACCCTTCCCTATTGCTTTACATGACATTTGGGGTACACCTCATGAAAATATTGGAGAAACCCCTTTTGACTACTTCTTCAGCTGACCTATAAGGGCAAAGTTGTCTTTGCAGATGAAAAAGGTTCATCCCATCCTTTTGCTGACCTGGAAGCCAACTAATGTGGCTAGGAAATATGGGGGTTTCAACAATATATCCATCCAAGATTCCATGCATTCTATCCTGGATAAGCAGGGTATGTTAGGAAAGGGTGTGGAAGCATTTTTGATACTTGTGGCATGATCTTTTGGGCGGCAGGGTATGGAGCGTGGCATGTGTGTTCACCACAGAGAATGCTTTGTTAACCAGTGGTTTGTTAACTGCCTACTAAGAGGGAAAAAAATAATAAAGAGGACACTGTGTCTGCATATGATGATGTCATATGGCCAACTGGGGAAGTTGCATCCACCTCCTGAGCTGAATAAGAGATATAACCTATGGCCCTGGGATCACCTAGTGCTTCCGGCTAGGTCGGGGTGGGCAAACGTTTTGGCCCGAGGACCACATCAGGGAATAGAAATTGTATGGCAGGCCATGAATGCTCACAAAATTGGGGTTGGGGTGCAGGAGAGGGTGAGGGATCTGGCTGGGGGTGTGGGCTCTGGGATTGCACTGAGGATGAGGGGTTTGGGATGTAGGAGGGTGCTCCAGGCTGGGACCAAGGGATTTGGAGGGCGGGGCGCGGGGGGGAATCAGGGCTGGGGAAGGAGGTTGGGGGGCGATGAGGACTCTGGCTGGGGGTGCAGGCTCTGGGATGGGGTTGGGGATGAGGGGTTTGGGGTGCAGGAGGGTGCTCCGGGCTGAGATCGAGAGGTTCGGAGGGCGATAGGGGGATCAGAACTGGGGCAGGGGGTTGGGACACAGCGGGGAGGGTGGCTCAGGGGTGCAGGCTCTGGGTGGTGCTTACCTCAAGTGGCTCCTGGAAGCAACAGCATATCCCCCCTTCAGCTCCTACGCGGAGGCGCAGCCAGGAGGTTCTCTGCGCGCTGCCCCGTCTGCAGGTGTGGCTCCAATTGGCCATGGTTCCCAGCCAATGGAAGCTGTGGGGGTGGTGCCTGGGGTGGGGGCAGCATGCAGAGTGGAGCCCCCGGCTACACCTATGCATAGGAGCTGGAGGGGGGACGTGCCACTGCTCTGAGAGCCGCGTGGAGTGGCCCCTGACCCTGCTCCCCAGCTGGAGTGCCGGAGCGGGGCAAGCCCCAGAGCCCACTCCCCAGCGGGAGCTCAAGGGCTCGATTAAAATGGCTGGCAGGCCGGATCCAGCCTGTGGGCCACAGTTTGCCCAAAGGCTAGGTACTGCTGAACTTTTGGGGAGAAGAGAAGGAAATTGTGATGACTGTTGTGTATTGCCTTCCTGCTCCTTTTCCTGTTCTGTTTCCTGGATCCTGCTCCTTGAACTCTGTGTTCCTGTTCCTTTTGGGTTACAGGGGAAAACTGCTGTGAATACCTGCATAGCACAGGGTGTTTGCAGCTACTCAGTTCCTGTTGCTACGTATCTGCTGTTTGGACTGTTATGTTTTGTTCAGACTGCTGCTGTCCTAACTACTTCCTGGTTAATACACGTTTTGATTGACAAGCTACCTGTATGTCTTGCTTCATTTTCTTGTGGGGACTGCTGTTCTGGGGTGAATCAGAATGTAACACACCTCTATCAGTGTTCCTCTCCATCTCTCCCTCCATCTGCTCAGCTGCATTCTTTGTCCTTCCTATCTGCCACCACTAACTCCCCTATGCTCTGTGAGTGTGTCATAAATATAAAGGGAAGGGTAAACCCCTTTGAAATCCCTCCTGGTCAGGGGAAAGCTCCTCTCACCTGTAAAGGGTTAAGAAGCTAAAGGTAACCTCGCTGGCACCTGACCAAAATGACCAATGAGGAGACAAGATACTTTCAAAAGCTGGGAGGAGGGAGAGAAACAAAGGGTCTGTGTCTGTCTGTAGGCTGCTCTTGCCAGGGACAGAACAGGAATGGAGTCTTAGAACTTTTAGTAAGTAATCTAGCTAGGTATGTGTTAGATTATGATTTCTTTAAATGGCTGAGAAAAGAATTGTGCTGAATAGAATAACTATTTCTGTCTGTGTATCTTTTTTGTAACTTAAGGTTTTGCCTAGAGGGGTTCTCTATGTTTTTGAATCTAATTACCCTGTAAGATATCTACCATCCTGATTTTACAGGGGGGATTTCTTTATTTCTATTTACTTCTATTTTTTATTAAAAGTCTTCTTGTAAAACACTGAATGCTTTTTCATTGTTCTCAGATCCAAGGTTTGGGTCTGTGGTCACCTATGCAATTTGGTGAGGCTTTTTATCCAACATTTCCCAGGAAAGGGGGGGTGCAAGTGTTGGGAGGATTGTTCATTGTTCTTAAGATCCAAGGGTCTGGGTCTGTAGTCACCTAAGCAAATTGGTGAGGCTTTTTACCAAACCTTGTCCAGGAAGTGGGGTGCAGGGTTTTGGGAAGTATTTTGGGGGGAAAGATGCGTCCAAACAGCTCTTCCCCAGTAACCAGTATTAGTTTGGTGGTGGTAGCGGCCAGTCCAAGGATAACGGGTGTAATATTTTGTACCTTGGGGAAGTTTTGACCTAAGCTGGTAAAGATAAGCTTAGGAGGTTTTTCATGCAGGTCCCCACATCTGTACCCTAGAGTTCAGAGTGAGGGAGGAACCTTGACAGAGTGTTACTAACAGCAGACTGAATATTCAGAAATCTCCTCTTCAATTCATCTTGAGAGATCAGGATTCCACTAATTTCCACACTGCTCCTACCTCCCTCATACCAAAACAGAACAGAGTAAAGCATATGCAATATACAATATGCAGAGTAAAGCATATGCAATAGAGAAACTAGAGAAAGGAAGGCAGAGGATTGTGTGTGAATGGGAACCTTATCTTCGGTTTCTATGATGATTGGACATTCTCCCTTCTCCAGTGATATCTCCTTTAATTCACTATGTAGGCGACTGTAACCAAACGTTGTAAGTTAAAATGACAGTGCCTCCACTTCACGTTATTTTGCATATTCAGTTCAGCAATGATCAAGGCGGAACTAGCTGGAATACATTCTTCAGATTATTCATTCCCTGTATTTGCTGAATGAAATATATACAAATTATTATTATGATTATTTTGCTATTTAGTCTGCTTATAGAGTTGGATGAATAATGCTGAATGTTTCTGAACGTGGAAATATTTTGCAAAGTTTGTCCAATTCAAATTGTGGGGAGGGATAGCTCAGTGGTTTGAGCATTTGGCCTGCTAAACCCAGGGTTGTGAGTTCAATCCTTGAGGGGGCCATTTGGGGCAAAAATTGGGGATTGGTCCTGCTTTGAGCAGGGGGTTGGACTAGATGACCTCCTGAGGTCTCTTCCAACCCTGATTTTCTATGATTCTATGAAATGTTAACTGACCCCCCCCCCACACACACACACGGAGCACTTCTCAAATGTGTGATTTCCCTGAAACATCATTAATAAAATTGGAACTGTTACTTATTTGGTGTAATTCATTATTTTAGTGATTATACCCTAGCAAGACTGTTCCCACAAGTAGTTATTTGCAGGTCCTGGGCCATAGACAATCCTGTCCCTAAAGAATTTACTCTTTAACACAAATGTATCAACGTTGAGGCTGGGGACTGGTGCAGCTTTGTTAATTACCTATTTTTTAGTTTTTTAATTTTTTCAATTGGCAGTAGATGTAGCGTGAAGAATGACCGGAATGGGGGCGTTAGTGAGAATAAGAGACGGCAGAAAGAGGAAAAGAGGGTGAATCAGCTATCTAGCCACAATTAGTAGATTATTTTTGTTTCCCCGATGCCTCTTTATGACATATATTTAAGCACCTTCTTGCAGACACAAAGAAGCAGAATTGGTCTACTACCAAACAGCTGGTGCAATTTGTTTACTGCTATTACATAGTGACTTACCATGAACATTCACTTCAGTTATTACTGCAGAACAAAATAATTACATGAGCAAATGCTAATCTGTGTGCATAGGTTGTCATATGCATACATAGTTTGTATTATGCAAGCACATATGCATGTTTTGCACACACACAAAACAGATAAATTTCCAAGTTTGGAAGACACTGGTAAACTTGTTGCTGAAAAAGCAAGCCTATGTGTCAAGGTTCCTTCCCCACTCTGAACGTTAGGGTACAGATGTGGGGACCTGCATGAAAAACCCCCTAAGCTTATTTTTAACAGGTTAGGTTAAAACTTCCCCAAGGTACAAACTATTTTACCTTTTGCCCTTGGACTTAGATGCTTGGTGGTGGCAGCAATAAACAAATATGTAACAGGGAAAGAGCCCACTTGGAAAAGTTTTTCCCCCCAAAATCCTCCCAAACTCTACACCCCCTTTCCTGGGGAAGGCTTGATAAAAATCCTCACCAATTTGCATAGGTGAACACAGACCCAAACCCTTCGATCTTAAGAACAATGAAAAAGCAATCAGGTTCTTAAAAGAAGAATTTTAATTGAAGAAAAAGTAAAAGAATCACCTCTGTAAAATCAGGATGGTAAATACCTTATAGGGTAATTGGATTCAAAACATAGAGAATCCCTAGAAATATAGAGATCTAGGCAAACCCTTAAGTTACAAAAAGACACAAAAACAGGAATATACATTCCATTCAGCACAGCTTATTTTATCAGCCATTTAAACAAAACAGAATCTAACGCATATGTAGCTAGATTACTTACTAAGTTCTAAGACTCCATTCCTTTTCTGAACCTGGCAAAAGCATCACACAGACAGAGAGAGCCTTTGTTTCTCCCCCCTCCAGCTTTGAAAGTATTTGGTCTGCTCATTGGTCATTTTGGTCAGGTGCCAGCGAGGTTATCCTAACTTCTTAACCCTTTACAAGTGAAAGGGTTTTTCCTCTGGCCAGGAGGGATTTTAAAGGTGTTTACCCTTCCCTTTATATTTATGACATGATGTGTTTCAATTTTTATCCCAGGTTAGATCGTGTGAACTAGGGCGAAAAGGAGTTCATTGTCTGTCCTGAATAGAGGTGGTGAAGTCAGCTCTGCCCTGCAACACCTGCCAACAGTATCAAGCCTAGAAAAAGGGCCAGGCAGATGGAGAGAATAAAAATGTAGAAGAGAACAAGAGGTGTGGGAGAGATTGAGCAACTCCGAGCTAGAAAAGAAGTACAGGATTGGATTTTAGATTGCCTTATTGTTTGTTTGTTAAAGCAAAACCACAGGAGAGGTGTGAACTGTTTCAGAGTAAGTGGGAAAGTCCCCTCCACACAGAACATCAATGTGCTAGTTTTGCTTTCTTTCCACAAGTACAGGATGTCGGTTTGAAGCCACTGAGCATAGAGAAGAGAGTTGCTGAAGTCACAGCATACCACATATCATATCAGCTACCTATAAAAAGCATATATAAGCTATACACACTTTATAGGGATTCTCCTTATCTCTTGCTTATCATAACAGGAATATTTAAGATGTCAGAGACAATCCAGCTTTTAAAATACTTTCGACCCAGCTGCACAGGATCATAACAGCCCTCACCTGAACAGTGGAAATTTAAAGTCTAGAAAGGGGGATAACAGTAGCCTTTTAAAAATACATAGGTTAAACTTTGCAGTCAAACTTTAGACATGGACTAAGTTATGTGAGTGAAAAATAATATTCAACTGTCACACACAGAAGGAAGGAATTTTACCAGAGAGAGAACAAATAATCTGTTTGGTTTATTTATTTCTCTCTCAATAAAGACATTATCCAAAAAATGAGGGTGAATAATATTGGTTATTATGAAGCATCCAGCATCCGCAGATAGACTTATTTATTCTTACAAGTCAGTGTCTTTTATGGATGGCAAAAAACAAGGCCTTCCCATAAAGATATGATTGGGTAGGAATGCAGTATCTTTCTCACAAATAATATTCAGATTTTCAATGGAAATCTCATTGCTTGAACTTTCAGGACACTTTGGCCATTATATTATGGATACAACCGGGGAAATTAGGGGTAAAACCAGTAAAGATTTTTTCGCTTTCCTATAAACATATTTGTATAGGCTGCTTGACTGTCTTCCCCAACTCAGCTCCCAAAGTCTGTTCATCTGTTCAGGTTCTACTTCCAGTGGACAGTTTATTCTTCAAACACAATGAAACAGCTCAACGTAAGTTTCTCATATAAACCCAGTCTTTTCTCCTGGTCTTCTGAAGAGGCCCAGAAGGTTTTCCCCTCTCTCCCTGCTCCAGGGCTAGTCACAGGATCCTTACGGCTTCCTGCAGCTCGTCTCTTCAGTTTCAGTCCTTCATAGGAATCATCTGACCACTTATCAGCTGGATTATGAAAATCCCCTCCCAGGCTCAAACACATGTTCTCAAAAAGACTTTGTCTCCATACAGGGTTGGCTTGCCTCAAGCTCCCTGGCCCTCCAAAGCCTGACCTGTTAAAGTCATTGCCTTCTGGATCATTTCAGTCAAGCTTTACTTTCACAGCAAACAACAATTCACCTGATGATGAAGGAATTCCATGCAAATAATAATTCAGTTTAAACTGGCAATCAAAGCAAGCATCTAAAAATACCAAAATCCTGGAGAAACAAATACCAAATGCCACAACCAAAGATTACATCTCCAAATGCATAAGAAAAAGGAAACGCAGGAATATGAAATGCAAATTTACACTCCACTGAAATTTTCATAGTCAAATATATTTGACCAGAGACTGCCACACATGTATTACCACAAACAGGAACACAACCCTGGTCACCAAGATTTCTAGACAAGTGTTTAAAATAATGATCTAAACGAACAGCCCCACCAGCTCAAATGATCCGCCTGGTAGCCTCAGAGGTAGGAAGACTTCGTTTGGGCCAGCAGAGAAAAGAAAACCATTGGCCCCTTTGAGGATTGCTCCTCTCCTGGTGGGCTTTTAGCCTCCTTATGGTCATAGGCTTGAGGTAGGGAGATGGGGAAGTTACTCAACTTGCAGTAACTGAAGTTCTTCGAGATGTGTGTCCCCGTGGGTGCTCCACTCTAGGTGACAGTGTGTCCCAGCGCCGTTGATCGGAGATCTTTGGTAGCAGTGCCTGGTCGGGACGCAGGCACTCAGCTGGTATCTCCCGTCTCATTGGAATCTTCCTGAGTGCGTGCGTGCCGCAGCCCCCTCAGTTCTTTCTCTTTCGTGGAGAAATCATAATAGTACGCCAAAGTAGAGGGGAGGAGGGCGGGGAGTGGAGCACCCACAGGGGGACACATCTCGAAGAACTTCAGTTACTGCAAGATAAGTAACTTCCCCTTCTTCTTCGAATGCTGTCCCTGTGGGTGCTCCACTCTAGGTGAATGTGTAGTAGTTCCCACTATGGTCGGAGGGACTTTGGAGATGCAGCAGTGAGTACTGTAAAGAGTACTGTATGGCCTACTATGGTGTCTGCTGTTGTATCTTGCGTGATAGCATAGTGCTTGGCAAATGTGTGTTCAGATAACCATGTAGCTGCTTTACATATGTCAAAAATGGGTACGTTATGTAGGAAGGCAACGGATGTCGACATGGCTCGAGTGGAATGAGTTCTAATGCCTTTGGGCGGTTGAATATTTTGAATACGGTAAGAGGATCTGATGCAGTCAGAGATCTGTTTGGACAGACGTTGCTTAGAGATAGCCGTACCTTTCGATCTTTCAGTAATGGAGACAAAGAGTCGTGGGGACTTATGGAATGGGTTAGTCCTGTCTAAATGAAAGGCAGTTGCTCGCCTGAAGTCGAGAGTATGCAGGGTTGCCTCTTGCGGAGTCTCGTGAGGTTTAGGATAGAAAGTAGGTAAGTATATTGATTAGTTAAGGTGGAAGGTGGATACCACCTTAGAGAGAAATTTAGGATGTGGTCTCAGAGTGACTTTGTCTTTGGAGAAAGTTGTGTAGGGAGGCTAGGCCATCAGGGCGCTTATTTACCTACTGTCCTTGCTGATGTTATTGCAGCTAAGAAAGCTACCTTCATAGACATATGAAGAAGAGACAAGGTAGCCAAGGGCTCGAATGGAGGTTTCATGAGACCGTGAAGAACGAGGTTAAGATTCCATGTAGCTGCTGCTGGGTAAATTTATGGGTAGAGATTTTGTAGGCCCGTGAGAAATCGTTTTATGGTGGGAGAGTCCGTTGATGACGGGAGGACATGCGGAGTAGGTAAGGATACCACGACTGTCTGGGCCAAGCCGGGGCAATAAGTATGACCCGCGCATTATCGTCTATGATTTTCCAAAGAACGCTGTGTAGCAGAGGGATTGTTGGGAAGATGTACAGGAGAGAGTTGTTCCATGGGATGAGGAATGCGTCTCCTAGGGATGCAGTCCCAAGTCCCGCTCTGGAGCAAAACAGGCGACATTTTCGATTCTGGGTTGTGGCAAAGAGGTCTATTGACGGGGTGCCCCAGAGGGGGAAGAGCTGTTGAAGTATTGCGGAGTGCAGTTCCCATTCGTGTTCTGTCAAAAAGTGCCTGCTGAGTTCGTCGGCAGTAGTACTGTGGCAGCCGGGTAGGTATGAGACAGTGATTTGTATTTGATGTTGTATGCACCAATTCCATAGTCAGATGGCTTCGATGCATAGGGAATGTGATCGGGCTCTCCCCTGTCTATTGATGTAAAACATACATGCTATGTTGTCTGTTAAGACCTGGATAGATCTGTTCTTTATGAGGGGAAGAAAGTGAAGGCATGCTCGTCACACTGCTCTGAGCTCTAAGAGGTTTATGTGTAGGCGCGTGTCTGATGCGGACCACTGGCCTTGTGCCCTGTGTCCCCCTAGACGCGCTCCCCAGCCCATTAGGGAAGCGTCCATGGTTAGCATGAGCGTTGGGGATCATTGCTGGAAGGGAACGCCCATGCAGAGGTTTTCTGGTCTTGTCCACCAGTGTAGGGAAGCTAGAACATTGGGAGGAGGAGGAGTTAGCAGCATCCCTAAGGTGTGTCTGTTGGGTTTGAAGTTGGAGTTGAGCCAGCCCTGAAGACAGCTCATGCGTAACCTGGTGTGCAGTGGGGTGCCTGGTCTACACTGTGCTACACACAGTGGTTGCAGTGGGGGAGGTTTAGGTTGGATATTAGGAAAAGCTTTTTCACTAGGAGGGTGGTGAAACACTGGAATGCGTTACCTAGGGAGGTGGTGGAATCCCCTTCCTTAGAAGTTTTTAAGGTCAGGCTTGACAAAGCCCTGGCTGGGATGATTTAGTTGGGGATTGGTCCTGCTCTGGGCAGGGGGTTGGACTAGATGGCCTCCAAAGGTCCCTTCCAACTCTGTTATTCTATGATGATTCTATGATAGCCCTGGTGTCTTATCTTTCCTTCTGGGGTGGCCAGGACAATTAGGCCTGGTCTACACTTAAAAATTAGATTGGGGATGCAGCTATGTCGCTCAGGGCTGTGAAAAATTTAAATTTGCATGCATAATTGCATATGAAGGAAGTTGGACCACAATTCACATACTCTCTTTCATATATGTCTATGAGTGGCATTCCAACCACTGAAACACAAGGCATTCCTTTAGGCTTCCTTTTAGTTTTATGAGGAAGAAAGGGGATACTTTTTTATGTATAGAATGTTGGGAGGAAATTTATGGGGAAATTTATTTACTTGATTTGTAATACATTGATACACTTTGTCAATTTTTAAAATTTAATTATGCTTTAGTTATATATTTGGTAACATACCAATAGGTCTTAGGGGAAAGTGTTATGTAAACACACTTTGTTGTTGGAGCTAGTTGAAATTTTTGGTTGAATTTTTTTTCTTCAGTGAAAAGTGCATTTATGACTGAAATGAAAATTGTCAAGAAAAAACATCATTTTGGTCAAAATTTGTGATTTTTCTGTCAAAAGGCTCACTTATTTCACAAGATTTCCTTCATTGGAAAAAAGGGGGGATAAAAAGGAGAAAAATAGGGGGGAACACACACACCCTTCCTACTCCTATCCCCTTTTTTCCAGTGCAAATAAAGGGAAGGGCAAGTTAAAAAGTGACATTTCCCATCAATATGTAGATATTTTTCTGAAAAAAATTGAAAAAAAAGTGAGAAAAACTTCATTTCAAAGTTCTTCATCATAATAAATTTCACAAAAAATATTTTTCTCCAATTTTTTTCACAAATCGCTTAAATGTTTCAATAATCTTTTGTCGTTATTAATATTATTATAAAAAGGGACAGGACTAAAACCCTGAAGCCCAGCATTCAAAAATGACTTTTCTTCTAGAGGTCTTTCTAGAGGAAGCAGTTTTCCTCTGGTTGCAGTCAGCATCAGAAAAAAATAATTTTTCTTTTTGTGAAAAAAGGTCCTTTTTCATTTAAAAATGTGATACTTAGACATTTTGACCCCCTGTAACTGGCACAATTATATTACACATTACCTATTTATAATATGCTTTATTAAGAAAATTGCTAAGGCGATTCTACTTGTGGATTCCATGTTCCCCATTAAAGAGCCAGGACTTACATGCAATTACTACAGAGATATATTAGTTACTGTACCTCAGTATTTTACTATGCTTTTGGACAGGATAAAACTTACCTCAGAAATGTATCTAGTGACATGTAGTAATTGTTGGCAAATTTTGAATTCAAAATGATGATTGCTTTAGGTACCAGAAAAGATATGCCACATGCCTCAACTATTCATGGTCCTTAAGTACATATTTCCAGCCTTCTGCTGGTTTGGAGGACAGCTATTTTGCTCTTTCGGTGTTATTTCTGTGCATAAATTCCCTTGTTACTAGAGTTCACTGTTCCCTCTAAGCTGTGTGCGCGCACACAGATCCCAAACCCCCCGCACACAGCGAAACACCGCGTGCACAAATATTTGCACAGAAGCACAAAAATTTGCACAGAAGAAATTGTTTGCGCACACAGCCTGTGAAAAATTAGAGGGAACATTGCTAGAGTTGTTTTGGTAAAATGATTGGATCCCATGAGAAGTCTGTAATAAGCAGAGATCCTTTAGGGTAAGTTTCTTGTTTTGCCTGAACAAATTCACAGATCCCTAACATGAAAAAAAAAAAAGCCCAACAACCCAACAAACAAGATGACAAGGAAATGCACTAGAAATGAGGTTTATTACACATTATTCAGATTAGAGATTCTAATATTTTGGACCCCTGAATAGTAATATCTGATTAGAAAACTAATATAATCCCATTCCCCCATAAACTCTTTTTTGTTGGTCTTGTAAATAATGGTGAAAAGAACTACCTCCCATCCTCAACCTTATGAATTCAGTGTTTGACTCATCCAGCCAAATTAACCTGAAAATTACTCAGACTCAGCTGTGTGCAGGTGGCCACACACTGCTGAACAGAAGTGCAGTGGGATGGTAGTGCTGGAAATGGAGCTGGAATCAGGAATGGCTGCCCTTAACATGCTAAGTTCTTCACCTGTGTCACCTAGTCATTTATTTATTTTTATGGAAAAGCAACAACTTAAAAGATGGCCCAGCTGAACTTTCTCCCCCCCCTTCCCTCAGTCTGTCAAAGCTGCTGGAGCTTTACATTCTACTTGCTGTACTAAGGCTCAGATCAAAAGGTGCCTTTTTAAAGCCAAAATGTTTACAACGAAGTGGTTCTGTTCTCCCATGTAACCCTCTGGTGTCTGTGCAGCCTTTGTTCAGCAGCAGACCACAATTACGTGCTTTCTAGCATTATAAAAGTGGTACAATACCCAGTTTATAGGGAAGCTGCATTTACCATAGTTCTATTAGGAGTCACCCAAATAATTAAATACAATAGATGAAAAATAATATTTTCAAGGTGAATTTAGCAAGCTGTCCCAGATGATGATGATAATATTAAGGGGATATTTTATTAATATGCACCAACTCATAGCTGGCAATGTAGACACTTTACATAAAACACAGACTAAATCAATTTACAAGAAATTGAACAAAAATATAAAGCCAAGCCAATTCTTTCTAACTTCAGAAATCATCTTAACCTCTCTAACTCTGAGCAAAGACAAAGATGACATATTCCTGTGTCACCATCATGGTGCTATTGTTATGGGTCAGTTGCAAGCCAGCAATAAAATTTTGCTCTGGATTCCAGGCTGGACCTTGGCACTGGGGCACTTTTAGATGAAGAAACAACTTTGTTTAATTAAAAACAGAAACGAGAATCAAAAGGTTGGTTAAGCTATTTCTGAAAATAAAATGTTTATACTAAGAGAAGGAGTGTCTCATTCCTGCTTATTCTTTCTGTCTCATTCCCCCCTCTTCTGTTCTGACCATTCCCCCATGCTCTTACCCACATGGTCTCTTTCCCTTTTGCCCTGTATCCCATTCCTTCTTCTTAGCCCACACCCAGCTTTCTGTTGTCTTCTTCTTTTCTCATCACCATTACCATCCCTAGATTCCTTCTTTCTTCTCTCCACTTACCTGGGAACCCCACGTACCTTCCCTCCTCCTAGCCCCTGAGATTCACACCTCCCTCTCCAGTATTCACCTCCTTGCTCCTCCTTCTGAAAGAGTTCCCCACCTTCATGCTCCCGCCTCTCCACAAATAACCAGGGGAGCTGCTGTTATTGAATGGTGGGGAGAGTGGATGGAGCCCTCTTCTCTCCCTCTGTGTAGTCTCTTCTCCTAGCAGAGGGAAGATGCTGGTGTTGAAGGGCTTATTCTTCCTTTGTGCCAGCTGCCAGGTGAGCTGTCTCCTCCATTGCACTGCTCTATCGCTTCCACTCCCCACAATATCAGGCCAGCATAGGAACAGGGTCAAGAGGCAGCAGCCACTTGGCCATAAAGGGGAGCTCACAGAAGTCCAACTTCTGTCCCCTCAACCTCATATTGAGCACGAATTGGGGCAAGAGAAAAAGCTTAAAAAGTCCCACAGTGACCTGGCTTTGGGGACAGGCAATGGCCAGCTTAAAACAACTGGCGATTGCTTACAGCCTTACAATTAAAATAACTTGACATGTACTTTTGTTTTATTACACGACAGCTCAGATTCACTGATACTTAAAGGGTTTCAAAACTGGTGACCATGTGGACATACAAGGCCCAATGTTGATTCCGCTCAGATACCAGCTTACCATGACACATTCACTCTGCCCATTTCTCTAACATTAAGGAGTCTTTCTGTTTACTGCAATTAAAAAACAATTAGCATTTGCACCGAATATCCTAAAACTAAACTAAGTTAGCTTCCTTTACGGAATCATAGTGGATTTCCAGCTGCTGTAGGGTGACTCGCCAAGAAACTCTAATAACTTCTGCATAATGTAACTGTAAAAGCTATATTTTCATTTTGTTTTTTGAGTGTTACATTGTTGGGCAATACAAATGTGACAGTTACAAACTACACTGTATCTTCTGTGGTTAGACTAAGTGAGCCGCTCTGAAATATAGCTGGGGTAAATTAATCCCAGCAGTGAACATGAATTTGTTTTCCAAGTTAAAAGGAATACTTATAGCTAAGAATGAATTAAAGTAAAAACAACAACAGAAATTCCCTTGAGACAGAAGAAATAACAATTTTCTGAAACATGACATTTTAAAAAGGGAAATGACACTGTTTTTTAAACTCTTAAAAAAATCTAAGTTTGCTTCTTTTCTCTTTGATCTAATTTAGTCTGTAGCAAAAGTCAATGAACATTTGAACAAATATTGCTAAATACTGTACTTGATAGATAAAAAGAAAACATGAGAGTTTGGCCTTAGCGCACACAACACATCACACAATGATCTCACCAATGTTACCAGCTGGGGACCAGCAAACCACATTTACCAAATAAGGTAAGTTGCTTCGTTCCTGAAATTTTTTCCCAGTTAGCTCACTCCACTTTTCCTATGATTTATACAATAATTACAGAGGTCATTTTTTCAACTCAGATGGAGTAAATCATCAGGCTACCTAATGCAAGGCTAGATTTCTGTAGTCTCTGGAGAGATCTCCGTTTTCTTTAAACTGAGTGTGCACAGAAAAGGAAGAACTGAAATATGTGCAATAAAAACAGAAGAGCAAGTAATATAAATAATCAAGAAGGGCAGTAAGGGATGTAGATTGTGTACCGTTGGTTTGGTTACAAACACTAATATTTTATTTCCAAGATTTGTGGGGACAGTTTTTGATTGGGTACCTGCATATTTTTTCAGCACTTACAAAGGATTATTCTTTATTATTGGAGATTCTTGTGATATACAAAAACCACTGGAACTTTACTCACTGGATTGATGGTGACACTGAATATAAAATACAGATGTACAGCATTATACTGTATATTGGGTATTGTTTATCCTCAATAATCTTTCTGATTTGTGGAATTGCATTATCACAATTCTATCGGAAAGCCTCTTCCTAACCCTTATTTTTAACTCTGTGGATCTATATCTGCTTTAAGATATACATGCAGCTCCCACTGCAGTAAATCCAGTAATTAAAAAGAAAGAAAAAGAAGAAACTGAAATACTCAAAACTCTTCCTCACATCCTTTCCTTCTCCACTGAATTCTGACAAAAGCTGACAGCTCATACTGACATGTACACACACTAATAATGCTCACATCTGATGTAAGGAGCTACTTCAACAAGGTTCATACTTTAAACTTAACAGGAGTAAAACAATTAAAATTAAAAGGGTCTGATAAAGAAAAAAAATGATACAATATTTAGAACATGTTTTTAAAAGAATATAGGAGCACAAACCAGGTAATTGTGGTCACAAAGACTGAAAAAAACTCATACAGATACAGGCAGACATCATCTTCCTTTCCAAATGCAAACAGATGGACATTGTACCAAAAGGACTGAAGGTAAAAAATCCATTACAATCTACATACCATACAGACTATGCTGACAGCTTGTGCCACACGCTCTCAAAGAAACTGAGGAACCACTTGATCAACATCCTCTACAGCAAACAGGGAAAGATCAAGAATGAGCTCTCAAAACTGGATACTCTCATAAAAAACCAACCTTCCACACAAACTTCCTCGTGGCTGGACTCTACAAAAACTAGACAAGCCATTTACAACACACACTTTGCTTCTCTACAAAACAAAAAGGACACTGAACTATCTAAACTACTACATGCCACAAGAGGCCACAGCAATGATTCCCTTAATCCACCCAGCAATATTGTCAATCTATCCAACTATACTCTTAGCCCAGCAGAAGAATCTGCCCTATCTCGGGGCCTCTCCTTCTGCCCCTCCACCCCCACGAACATGATACAGTTCTGTGATGACCTAGAATCCTATTTTCAACGTTTCCGACTCAAGGAATATTTCCAGCACACCTCTGAACAACATACTAATCCACAGAGACCTCCCTACCAACACTACAAAAAGAAGGATTCTAGGTGGACTCCTCCTGAGGGTCAAAACAGCAGACTGGACTTCTACACAGAGTGCTTCCGCCGATGAGCTCGGGCTGAAATTGTGGAAAAGCAGCATCACTTGCCCCATAACCTCAGCCGTGCAGAGCACAATGCCATCCACAGCCTCAGAAACAACTCTGACATCACAATCAAAAAGGCTGACAAACGAGGTGCTGTCGTCATCATGAATAGATCGGAATATGAACAAGAGGCTGCTAAGGCAGCTCTCCAACACCACTTTCTACAAGTCATTACCCTCTGATGCCACTGAGGGTTACCAAAAGAAACTACAGAATTTGCTCAAGAAACTCCCTGAAAAAGCACAAGAACAAATCTGCACAGACACACCTTTGGAACGCCGGCCTGGGGCATTCTATCTGCTACCCAAGATCCATAAACCTGGAAATCCTGGACACCCCATCATCTCAGGCATTGGCACCCTGACAGCAGGATTGTCTTGCTATGTAGACTCCCTCCTCAGGCCCTACACCACCAGCACTCCCAGCTATCTTCGAGACACCACTGACTTCCTGAGGAAACTACAATCCATCGGTGATCTTCCTAAAAAAACACCATCCTGGCCACTATGGATGTAGAAGCCCTCTACACCAACATTCCACACAAAGATGGACTACAAGCCGTCAGGAACACTATCCCTGATAATGTCACGGAAAACCTGGTGGCTGAACTTTGTGACTTTGTCCTCGCCCATAACTATTTCACATTTGAGGACAATGTATACCTTCAAACCAGCGGCACTGCTATGGGTACCCGCATGGCCGACAGTATGCCAACATTTTTATGGCTGACTTAGAACAACACTTCCTCAGCTCTCGTCCCCTAATGCCCCTACTCTACTTGCGCTATATTGATGACATCGTCATCATCTGGACCCATGGAAAAGAAGGAATTCCGCCATGATTTCAACAATTTCTATCCCACCATCAACCTCAGCCTGGACCAGTCCACACAAGTGATCCACTTCCTGGACACTACGGTGCTAATAAGCGATGGCCACATAAACACCATCCTATACCGAAAACCTACTGACCGCTATTCCTACCTACATGCCTCCAGCTTTCACCCAGATCACACCACACGATCCATCATCTACAGCCAAGCTCTGCGATACAACCACATTTGCTCCAACCCCTCAGACAGAGACAAACACCTACAAGATCTCTATCAAGCATTCTTACAACTACAGTACCTATCTGCTGAAGTGAAGAAACAGCTTGACAGAGCGAGAAGGGTACCCAGAAGTCACCTACTACAGGACACGCCCAACAAAGATAATAACAGAACGCCATTAGCCATCACCTTCAGCCCCCAACTAAAACCTCTCCAGCGCATCATCAAGGATCTACAAACTATCCTGAAGGACGACCCTTCAAATCTCTCACAAATCTTGGGAAACAGGCCAGTCCTTGCCTACAGACAGCCCCCCAACCTGAAGCAAATACTCACCAGCAACTACACACCACACAACAGAACCACTAACCCAGGAACCTATCCTTGCAACGAAGCCCATTGCCAACTGTGTCCACATATCTATTCAGGGGACACCATCACAGGGCCTAATCACATCAGCCACATTATCAGAGGCTCGTTCACCTGCACATCTACCAATGTGATATATGCCATCATGTGCCAGCAATGCCCCTCTGCCATGTACATTAGTCAAACTGGACAGTCTCTACGTAAAAGAATAAATGGACACAAATCAGATGTCAAGAATTATAACATTCATAAACCAGTCAGAGAACACTGCAATCTCTCCTAAAGGTCGCAATATTACAACAAAAAGACTTCAAAACAGAATCCAACGAGAGACTGCTGAATTGGAATTAATTTGCAAACTGGATACAATTAATCTAGGCTTGAACAGAGACTGGGAGTGGATGTGTCATTACAGAAAGTAAAACTATTTCCCCATGTTTACTTCCCACCCCCCACTGCTCCTCAGACGTGCCTGTTAACTGCTGGCAATGGCCCACCTTGATTTTCTCCCCTTCCTTTCCCCCGCTCTCCTGCTGGTAATAGCTCATCTTAAGTGATCACTCTCCTTACAATGTGTATGATAACACCCGTTTTTTCATGTTCTGTGTGTATATAAATCTCCTCACTGTATTTTCCACTGAATGCATCTGATGAAGTGAGCTGTAGCTCACGAAAGCTTATGCTCAGATAAATTGGTTAGTCTCTAAGGTGCCACTAGTACTCCTTTTCTTTTTGTGAATACAGACTAACACAGCTGCTACTCTGAAACCTGTCATTATGCAAGGCACTGCATTTAGCCGTATGGAGTGGAAATCTATCAACTTCATGAAAAAACTTGTACAGATACAGACAGACATCATTTTCCTTTCCAAATGCAAAGAGATGGACCTCTGCATGCCTAATTTCTCCCACACCCCCAAAAAATCAGACAAAAATCACCTCTAAATATATTGTGGTTTTTTGTTCTATTCTAGATAGGTTATTATACACACATCACCGTAGTATCTGAGCAATTTGCAGTAGTGCATTCGCAATGTGACTAACATCTGCCATCTGTGATTTGTTTTCTCTCCCATCTTCTCTTCAGGGGTAGAACTGTGTGTGCAGTTTATTGTGTTCTTTGGTAGGGCTGTTTTGTTTTGTTAGGATTTTGATCTTTTTAAATGTACATGCTGCTGTGAGTTTATGTTAGAAAAAAGCAAGTTCAAAGAAATGCACCTTCCCTGTTGGAACAGAAGGTGGTGAGATTTGCGTCTTTGGCACCTTTACTACTATCCAGAGAGTTTGTGGGCCCAGTGAAGATGTCAATATTAATGAAATCCCTGTGTACAGACATCCTTAGAGTGCTGTGAAACTTTTGTTACAAAAGTCCAAACCGGGTTTCCAGTTTGTTACATATGCAGAGATCACTCCATATTCAGCCAAAGGTTCACAAATCTTGATGCAAACCTGTGTTAACTAAAGAGTTTTTTAAGAAACTCGCAGTTTTGACCAATTATTAAGCATTTGGTTTGGTCAAAGCTGAAGCCAGGTGAACAGAGATTGAGGTAAATGTTCATACCATCTCTGGCACTGTAATACCCCTCAGGCTATGTCTACACTGCAGATTCTGGTGAAGATGCGCTAAACTGATGGGAGAGAGCTCTTCCTTTGGCTTAATAAGTCCTGCCTCATGAGAGGCGGTAGCTATGTTGGCAGGAGAAGCTCTATCACTGACAGCACTGTCCACAGTGGTGCTTAGGTTGGTATAACTTACGTTGCTTGGGGGGTGGGGATTATTCACACCCCTGAGTGATGTAAATTATACCAAAGTAATTTGTAGTGTCAACATAGCCTCAGTTTTGCATACCTTTATTACTAACCCATTCCTATTGTACTTCACAGATTTACCATTCTTGTTAGAGGTTTTCAGGCTTTTTTTTTTTTTTTTTTAAGAACATTAAGTGTAATTAATTGTCATCTCTTTGTGCTGCTCTCATTCATCTCAATGCCCTTTGAAACTATTTCATTTGAGAGATCCACCTCATATCATACCCAATCATACTCTAGACTATGTGGGTGGTCTGAATATCCCAGCGCTGAAGCTGACAGTTGAACTCAGGCAAAGCAGAAGAAGAAAACACAAATATATTTATTTTAGAGTTTTCTAAAACAACCAACTAGTAGAGCTCCTGTCTGGTGGCTGAACCTAACAGGTGTCAACCCAGGAACCTAATGGTCCAAAAGAGAGGTAACGAGGTCTAATGGAATAGACACAGGACTGAGTTGGAAGATCTGGGTTCCAGTCCTAACTCAGCCACTAAGTTGTTGTGTGGCTTGGACAAGTCTCTTGACCTCTGCATGTCCCTTTCCCCCCAGTTATGAAATGGGGACACATGCCTATCCAACAGGGATGCTGTTAGAATTAATTAATGTTTGTAAAGTGCTCTGCCCAGGTAGAGCCCTATACAAAGTGTTTGGTGTTATTGTTAATGGCAACAGCAACCGGGAGTGAGCTATCTCCAAACACAGAAGTATTAACTGTCTAGAGACTCACTGATTGCATATATCTAAAGGGGACAGGGAGTGCTGCACATTGCTCTATAATGACCTCAGCATCCTGACTAAGAAGCCATGTTAATGATCTCTGGATAGAGTCTTGTTTAGCTTCTCCAGACAGAACGCCTGTCAACAACACAGTGAGTCTCTACAGAAAAGGCAATCACATCCCTAAAGCTATGTTATTACAAAATTAAATAGCAATCCAAAGAATCAAACAACTTTCAATGTATGTAGGAATGAAAACTGCTAAAAAAAGAGAAAGCATTCTCAGATGGCATTAAACTCTATTTATTTGCAGCATAGTTAAAAACAAATTCCCATGTTCTGCATCTACGTAGCAGGACATGGGTGTGGTGAGGAAAGCATGCAACTGTACACACAAAAAATATCAAACATGAGGGAAGAAAACATCTTCTTTGTCCACAGAAGTCTGACCACAAGTCCACAGCAGGAATTTGCTCGAAATGTGTGTTTAGTTCCTGTACAGAGGGTTCTCCATCTCCCTGCTACACACTCACAGGAGTAGTACAGAAAACACTCAAATATTATCACTTACATTCTCCATTTTTCCTCTTACCATATATATTTTCTCCTTCTGTGAACCTGCTCTGATGCAGAAAGAGTGCAGGCACTGTTACTTATTTTATAGGCCCACCACATTATGCTCTTTATACAAGAACTAAACAAAACTAGAATGGTTTCTTCAAACCACAGCAATATTAAAAATTGAAAGATTTCCCAGATAATCTATCAGCAAAGTTTTAAATCAAGGGTACAATACCTCAGAAGCAGTACATGTACTCAAGGCAAAGAGTCCTGTGGCACCTTATAGACTAACAGATGTATTGGAGCATAAGCTTTTGTGGGTGAATACCCACTTTGTCAGATGCATGTACTGGAAATTTCCAGAGGCAGGTATAAATATGCAAGCAAGAATCAGGCTAGGGATAACGAGGTTAGTTCAATCAGGGAGGAGGCCCTCTTCTAGCACTGGCTGGTACCAGAATCATGCACCTTATTAAAGTACCCTTTAAGACTTATTGTACCCTTACCCTTATTGTACTGTTTAAGACTCTCCAAGGCAACTAATCTGCAGAGTTCTGTGTACCTTAAGAATTCTACATTGAGCTGGAAATAGGGCTTTCTAGATTGAGAGACTACACCTAGGAAACTCCTTTTCTGAATGTGCTCCCAGGTTCCCTGGGCTCAATACTGAGCCTTGTACAGTCCTTTGTGCCGCTCTGCTAACTGCATAGCTGTCTTAAACCACTGACTAGAGATTCTCCATATGGAAGAAATATCTGGACACTGCAGCCCAGAGGGGTGTGGAGACCGAAGGAGACATGGCCAAAGCACACTGAGCTCTGAGAATCTGCAGTGCCCCTTTGGGACCACTACATCCAGAGCACAGTTTAGAATAGCCCCAAGGTAATTCTAAACTATACCAAGGATTGAACAAGACCGTGGCTGTTCTTAGAATGAGGGAGCCACAACCAGCTGCTTTGCCATTCTCCACCTCTGCTGCGCCCAGAGGAGACACAGACCTCTGTGTAAGGAGTTGGAGGTGAGTCAGTCCATCTGACTGTTTCTCCACCCATTTAAAAAACATTCTTTTTTGTTTCAGAGGGGTAGCCGTGTTAGTCTGCATCAGCAAAAACAACGAGAAGTCCTTGTGGCACCTTAGAGACTAACACATTTATTTGGGCATAAGCTTTTGTGGGCTATAAACCATTTCATCAGATGCATGGAGTGGAAAATACAGCAAGCAGGTATAAATATACAGCACATGAAAAGATGGGAATTGCTTTACTAAGTGGGGGGTCAGTGCTAACAAGGCCAGTTCAATTAGGGTTGACAACAAGGGGTGAACGACAAGAGAGGGAAATTTACTTTTTGTAGTGCTAATGAGGCCAATTTAATCAAGGTGGATGTGGCCCATCCCAAGCAGTTGACAAGAAGGTGTGAGTATCAACAGAGCGAAAATTATTTTTTGTAGTGACCCAGCCACTCCCAGTCTTTATTCAGGCCTAATTTGATGGTGTAAAGTTTGCAAATTAATTTCAGTTCTGCAATTTCTCTTTGAAGTTTATTTGTAAGTTTTTTTATTGAAGAATGGCAACTTTTAATTCTGTTATTGAGGGTCAAGGGAGATTGAAGTGCTCTCCTACTGGTTTTTGAATATTACAATTCTTGATGTCCGATTTGTGTCCATTTATTCTTTTGCGTAGAGACTGTCTGGTTTGGCCAGTGTGCATGGCAGAGGAGCATTGCTGGCACATGATGGCATATATCACACTGGTAGATGTGCAAATGAATGAGCCCTTGATAGTGTGGCTGATGTGGTTGGGTCCTATGATGGTGTCCCTTGAATAGAGTTGGCAAGGGGGTTTGTTCCAGAGTTTGGTTCCTGGGTTAGTGTTTCTGTTGTGTGGTGTGTAGTTGCTGGTGAGTATTTGCTTCAGGTTGGGGGGCTGTCTGTAAGTGAGGACTAGCCAGTCTCCCAAGGTCTGTGAGAGTGAGGGATCGTCCTTCAGGATAGGTTGTAGATCCTTGATGATGCACTGGAGAGGTTTTATTTGGGGGCTGTAGGTGATGGCTAGTGGCGTTCTGTTACTTTCTTTGTTAGGCCTGTCCTGTAGTAGGTGACTTCTGGGTACCCTTCTGGCTCTGTCAAGCTGTTTCTTCACTTTCCCGGGTAGGTATTGTAGTTTTAAGAACTCCTGATAGAGATCCTGTAGGTGTTTGTCTCTGTCTGAAGGATTGGAGCAAATGTGGTTGTATCTTAGGGCTTGGCTGTAGACAATGGATCGTGTGATGTGGTCTGGATGAAAGCTGGAGGCATGTAAGTAAGTATAGTGGTCAGTAGGTTTCCGGTATAGGGCGGTGTTTATGTGACCATCGCTTATTTGTACTGTAGTGTCCAGGAAGTGGATTTCTTTTGTGGACTGGTCCAGGCTGAGGTTGATGGTGGGGTGGAAATTGTTGAAATCCAGATGGAATTCCTCAAGGGCCTCCTTTCCATGGGTCCAGATGATGAAGATGTCATCAATGTAGTTCAAATAGAGTAGGGGCGCTAGGGGATGAGATCTGAGGAAGCATTGTTCTAAGTCAGCCATAAAAAATGCTGGCATACTGTGGGGCCATGCAGGTACCCATAGCTGCACCGCTGACTTGACGGTATAAATCATTCCCAAATCTGAAACAGATGTTGATATTCACCCCTTCTTGTCAACTGTTGGGAATGGGCCACATCTACCCTAATTGAATTGGCCTTGTTAGCACTGACTCCCCTCCCCCCACACTTGGTAAGGCAACTTCCATCTTTTCACGTGCTGTATATTTATACCTGCTTACTGTATTTTCCACTCCATGCATCTGATGAAGTGGGTTATAGCCAACATTCTTTTTTCATTTCTCCTTTCTTTCATCAGTTTTGTTTATCAATTGTTTAAGTTTTTACAGAGTCCCAAATGCACAAAATTATTATTACTCATGTTTATTATGGCAGTGCTTAAGGGACAACCAAGAATGGGGCCGCATTGTGCTAAGCCTTGTAAAAAACACCATAGTAAACAGTCCCTACCCCCAAAGAGCTTGCTATCTAACTAGACATGATAGACACAAGGTGAGGCAGGGATCTAACACACAAGCAGAGTGAACAATGTGATGGCAGCAAACATCACATTATTTCCATACTTGTAAGAGGGGGTGTGATATTGGATTTACGTAGGAGGGATTAAGATAAATGGAAAGAAAAGGGAAATGAAGTAGGAGAGAAGAGGGTAAACGTGGCAGGTGTGGTGAGGTGAAGAGACTGTGATGGAGGGGGAGAGAGAGGACTGGAGCAAACAGCCAATGAACATAGGACGGACAAAACTGTAAAAAGTTCTCTCAAGGTTCCTGCTTTCGCTGCTTCTTCAGCTGCTAGGATAGGATCATTGGAAATGTTCACAATGTACGTTAGAATGACTCTGGGCTGGTCAAAAATAAGTGTCTGCAATTATTTCTCAGTTACTTTTTGGTTTTTCACATGGGATTGAATTAAACCTAAATACCAGAAAATAAAGTCAACTAAAGGATATGGCAGATTTGCTACAAAAGAAAAGGTTCCGTTAGTGCCTAAGGTATGCAATATATCCAGAACCTTAAAATGTGCTTTCTAAAATGTTCCACTCCTCTGAAGCAAAGAACTAAAGTCCAATTTATCAATACACACATACACTGAGAACAATGGTATCATTACTTTAAAATGTCTGTAATCTAACAATCAACATAGAGTGAACATCAAGCAAATATAAAATAAATAAGAATCGGTTCCTTACTTTCGCTGCACCTATTTGTTCTTTACGAAACTTTTCCAGTGGTGCTATTAACACATCATTGGCATTCTGGATCTGAAATGTCAAACATAAATATTCAAATGTGTCTCTTTTCATATATAGTATTTAAAGAAAGTTGGGAGCGACAGTACTACTTCAGTAAATCTCACTTTGCTAATCTACAAACCTGATAAAAACCCAGTGGTTTCATCACAGTGGTCAATGAAGGTTTAACCGTTTCATCACAGTGGTCAATGAAGGTTTTACCATACAAGGTTTAACCGTACAGTGCAGGTAACGCTTCTTTGCTTTTATAAAGTATACTACAAAACATTTCCCAATGTATTATGAAGCATCATCATAAATAATTAAAACTTAATTATATTTGTCAATTTAAAACAAATAAAAAGTACTCATGCTGCATACATAGGATTCCTGGTATTTGTTTTCCCTGAAATTTAGAGTTTACAATCTAATTTCAGACAAGATGCAACAACTGGAAGTAAAACAATCTGGCAAAACTTGGGAGAAGACAAAGGTAACAGTCTTAGGAACATGATTATATAGACTAGTTATGTGTACAAATGGATAGCTTAGTCATTTCAGCAATCCCCTCTGATCATCTAGCCACGCCAGTTAAGGGAATAATCCAAAAGGAAAGCTGAAAAAAGTTATGAAATATATAAAATTGGCAACTATTATGTTTATTTTTTATTAATAAACTGAAAAATGGCTATGGGGTAATTTTATCCTCTTACACTTAACCTGGAAGCCCTAATTATGTGATAGCTTTCATTCTTTTCCATTGTTTGTCTGTTCACTTAGACCAGGGGTTCCCAAACTTGGTTCGCGGCTTGTTCCGGCCAATGGGAGCTGTGGGAAGTGGTGGCCCAGCCCGGCCTGTGCCATTTCCCTCAGCTCCCATTGGCTGGGAACAGCGAAACGCAGCCACTGGGAGCTGCGAGCGGCCGTACCTGCAGACACTCAGGTAAACAAAGCATCTTGAGGCTCGCCAGGGGCTTACCCTGAACAAGCCGTAAACCAAGTTTGGGAACCCCTGACTTAGAGCGAAACTCACCCCACTGCATAAGGCAAACAAAAATGTTTGTGCATTATTTAAACCTTACTTAACCTCAAAGCTAAGGGTTATGTGGCATGTAAGTCACTCATTAGGTTTTGGCTAGGAAGTATATATTCATTTATTTTGCTATCTTAATTTATTTAACTTTTTGCCATGCAATACCACTTAAAAAAAACACCATACTCAATCTTTTTGCAAACATTTCTATAAGAAATCATCCATTTTCAGGTTTAGACACAACAGCCAGAGGAAGTCTTTTTATATGAGCCTCATTCTGAGTCATGTCACTGACTTTAGTTGCAAAGATATGCAACTCTCACACAAATTTGGTGTCCCCCCTTTTTTATTGTTGTAAATTATTCACCTCAGAAATAAAGAATAAAATAACTGATTATACAAAGTTATTTACCTTAAAGGATTAATAGCAAAACATTTTAAGTTTCCTGCATAAATAATTGTTTGTTCTCTCATTTCTGGTCTTTACCAAATACATTGCATTCCACATTTGGATCTTGGCAGCTAGGGAGGATGGGCTAATGTAAATAAGACAGATATGAATGAGTAATGCTGTGGTAGCTTTTACATAATAAGCGACAAGACACAGTGCTATTATAGCATGAAAGCTTCCCAAAGGGCTATAATAGTCCAGACAAACTAATCTGTAAAATATAAACAAAAATTCAGCAAGCAGACTTTTTCAAAACTAAGATTTCATTCCCAAAGCTCACACAGTCACTTTCTCAGACAGGTGGTCCCAGTGGACAGAAGGTAGGTGAAAAAAAGCAAAACTCTCATATTGCCATACCTACTTAATAGTAGAAAAAGTAAGAAGACTAGCAGCACTCGACAAGTTTGATGATGTGGTGGCCCAAAGTGACCAAGCTGAAAACCATAACAACTGACACCACAGCTGACCGTGTTTATGACAAAGACTAAATACTAAAATCTAGCATATGGTCGAATGTCCTGCAAACATGATAAAAAATAACAGAAATGTGGCCAACAAAACTAGAAATCTTGAGAACCAGACCTCACCTGAATACACTTGGCCTTGCACTTCTATGCCAGCGTGACTACACTGAGCTTTTATTGAATAAAATATGACAGTCAGTACTATAAAGTATTTCCTGTCTTATTAATTTTGATACTGAATTAAATGTTATGCTGTTCCCTAAACTGTCATTTTTCACTGACATTCTGATTTATTATTTGTACTTAAGGTAGCAACTAGAGATCTGAACTGAGATTGGGGCCCTTATGTGCTAGGCACTATCCAAACACATAGTCAGAGAGACCAAGTCCCAAAGAGCTTCCATTCTAAATAGATAGGACAGGCAAGGCCAAGAGAGTCAAACAGAGGTGAAGTGACTTGCTCAAGGTCACATGGCAGGTCTGTGGCACAGCCAGGAATAGAACCTAGGCCTCACAAAGCTCAGTTCAGGGACACACCTGCATTGAATATGTTTGTGAGGAGGAAACTATAGGTCCTGACAGCATCTATAAAAGCAAGGGAGATTGTTTTAATGTTTGGCACAAGAAGGGATGTTGAGATCTTTGGCACTACAGAATGGATGTCTCTCTTTTTCCCCTACTCCCATGAGGAACGAAACTGAGATTTTTGGTGGAGACTTGAATTCCTACTGTCTAACAACCATTTGCCACATTTCCCAGTGTACCAATATTCGTTGCGGCATCCAACAACTATACACATACAAGATGAATGCTTCTCTTTATAACCATCAGTAAAAAAGTTAATATTGATATAAATAATCACTATTTGTCTTCAGCGTTAACACCACACTGAGCTGAATGAGGCTGTTCACAACACTCAGAGTTGTCACTTTCATGTGCCTTGCGTGCAAACTCAGGAGACCACTCAAAGCAGTTCATATTTTAAAGGCTTTCTTCACAACCTTCAAATGAGAGAAACTTGCCTTTTACTGTTAACCGACAGTTTAACTTATGAAGCAAAAATCATCTGCTGCAAATTCCATTGCAGTGAAATCTCAGAATACAAAATGGTCCCTGCTCTAGACATCGTGAAAGAGCTAATTTATATACAATCATATGGCATTATAAGGAGATGCCAAGAAACAAGCGTTCCAAGAACCAGCAGGACCACTGTACTTTGTACACAAGGGAATTTAGAATTAGGAATGGGCGATGGATGTAGCCAGAAATTAAAAGAATATATTCATTTAAATAAATATAGAAATAGTCTCCTGATCTAAGTCGAGATACACAGACAGAATGCTGCACATTAGTCCCAATGACGAACGCTTCTGATGACAGAACACTGATGTGGCAATCCTCTTCCTGGCTAAATTATGCATTAGACAAGCCAGGAAGGAGTATTTATTTTGGGAAGAGAAGCCTGCCAATAAACTATTGGAGAGAATCCTGGCAGATGCATTTCAACAGACCTCATTACAGGATTCAGGTTGCTCAGCTGTGTAAAGACTCCCTCTCTATCTTCATTGGACTTTGCTGGGCTAGCTTGGATAAAACATAAATATACAGCTGGTAGAACTTCTGCCTTGCACATTTATTTTCTTTTCATTACTGGTTCCTATCACTGGAATTACATTATATTATAGTTGGCTTGTTTTGGCATCTCATTTGTTGATATTTTTTGGCTAAAATAATCTATTGCATGACTGAGCACTGGATAATCTTTACCATAACCCTCCAAAATGTGTCATTTTGCAATACTAATGCATATATGATATGATTTTTACAAGTAAAGTTCTCGACCTTTCTTTGAGCTTTCCTTTACTGAGTGGCCAATATTATATTTATATATATATATATATATATATATATATATATATATATATATAGTGTGTGTATATATATATATATATATATATATATATATATATAGTGTGTATATATATATATATATACACACACACACTCACTATATTATATGATAAGAGAGAGAAAGAGATAATTGAGAGCATGAAGAAAATAATAATGTTCTTACATCACCATCTATCTTAAACTGTTGAAATCATTAATTATATCTTCTCACTGATGGTGAAAATCAATGGGAAGTACTTTGAGCATCTAAGATTTATTCAGATTTTAAAAAGGATTTTCCATGCAATAATCTCTCACTTTGTAGAATGAAGCTAGATTTCCCTTTTTGAATTTAAAAACAAATTCTAAAACTAATGGGCATCATTACTCTTGTCCAATGGACTTTGCACTAATAATTACTTTACTGATTTGGTTGACCTATCGCTGTAACAGCTACTTCTAAAAGCTATATATATAGGTGTATGTATATATTAATAGAAGGAATAACACCAAAGGAATAAACTCTCCCATAAATCTGAGATTCAGAGTACAGCATCTTGAAAAAAACTAAATTATCAAATTAAAACTGTAAAGTCAATAATTATTCGCATGTATATAATGCTTTTCAGTCAAGGATGTTGAGGAAATTTGCAAACAATTAATTCAACACCCTTACAAGAAAGGTACAGTCAATATACCCATCTAGGAACACAGGAATTTGCAGACTAAGTGGCCCATCAAGTCCACTATCCAATCTCTGATAATGGCCAGTACTACATGCTTCACAGAAAGATGCAAAAAATACTATAGTGGGAAGTTATGGAATAACTTGCCCTTAGAGACAGTTCTTACTGAACCCTCAGCTGGAGGTTGTTTTATGCTCTGAAACAAGAAGGTTTACACGGGCAGACAGAGGCATTTGACCATGGTCAAACAGTACATAATTTGCATAGGTAGAAACTGAATCCGGGGGTGAAATAGCTGGCCCCGCTGAAGTCAATGGCAATACTCTGGTGGAGTACAACGGCACCAGGGCTTTCATAGATTCCAAGGCAGACTGACTTCGACTCCCTTAGGGAACAGATGGGTAGGATCCCCTGGGGGACTAACATGAAGGGGAAAGGAGTCCAGGAGAGCTGACTGTATTTCAAGGAATCCCTGTTGAGGTTACAGGGACAAACCATCCCGATGTGTCAAAAGAATAGTAAATATAGCAGGCGACCAGCTTGGCTTAACGGTGAAATCCTAGCGGATCTTAAACATAAAAAAGAAGCTTACAAGAAGTGGAAGGTTGGACATATGACCAGGGAAGAGTATAAAAATATTGCTTAGGCATGTAGGAATGAAATCAGGAAGGCCAAATCGCACCTGGAGCTGCAGCTAGCGAGAGATGTCAAGAGTAACAAGAAGGGTTTCTTCAGGTATGTTGGCAACAAGAAGAAAGCCAAGGAAAGTGTGGGCCCCTTAATGAACGAGGGAGGCAACCTAGTGACAGAGGATGTGGAAAAAGCTAATGTACTCAATGCTTTTTTTGCCTCTGTCTTCACTAACAAGGTCAGCTCCCAGACTGCTGCGCTGGGCATCACAACATGGGGAATAGATGGCCAGCCCTCTGTGGAGAAAGAGGTGGTTAGGGACTATTTAGAAAAGCTGGACGTGCACAAGTCCATGGGGCCGGACGAGTTGCATCTGAGAGTGCTAAAGGAATTGGCGGCTGTGATTGTAGAGCCATTGGCCATTATCTTTGAAAACTCGTGGCGAACAAGGGAAGTCCCGGATGACTGGAAAAAGGCTAATGTAGTGCCAATCTTTAAAAAAGAGAAGAAGGAGGATCCTGGGAACTACAGGCCAGTCAGCCTCACCTCAGTCCCCGGAAAAATCATGGAGCAGGTCCTCAAAGAATCAATCCTGAAGCACTTACATGAGAGGAAAGTGATCAGGAACAGCCAGCATGGATTCACCAAGGGAAGGTCATGCCTGACTAATCTAATCGCCTTCTATGATGAGATTACTGGTTCTGTGGATGAAGGGAAAGCAGTGGATGTATTGTTTCTTGACTTTAGCAAAGCTTTTGACATGGTCTCCCACAGTATTCTTGTCAGCAAGTTAAAGAAGTATGGGCTGGATGAATGCACTATAAGGTGGGTAGAAAGTTGGCTAGATTGTCGGGCTCGACGGGTAGTGATCAATGGCTCCATGTCTAGTTGGCAGCCGGTGTCAAGTGGAGTGCCCCAGGGGTTGGTCTTGGGGCCGGTTTTGTTCAATATCTTCATAAATGATCTGGAGGATGGTGTGGATTGCACTCTCAGCAAATTTGCGGATGATACTAAACTGGGAGGAGTGGTAGATACACTGGAGGGCAGGGATAGGATACAGAGGGACCTAGACAAATTGGAGGATTGGGCCAAAAGAAATCTGATGAGGTTCAATAAGGATAAGTGCAGGGTCCTGCACTTAGGACAGAAGGACCCAATGCACAGCTACAGACTAGGGACCGAATGGCTAGGCAGCAGTTCTGCGGAAAAGGAGCTAGGGGTGACAGTGGACGAGAAGCTGGATAGGAGTCAGCAGTGTTCTCTTGTTGCCAAGAAGGCCAATGGCATTTTGGGATGTATAAGGAGGGGCATAGCCAGCAGATCGAGGGATGTGATCGTCCCCCTCTATTCGACATTGGTGAGGCCTCATCTGGAGTACTGTGTCCAGTTTTGGGCCCCACACTTCAAGAAGGATGTGGATAAATTGGAAAGAGTCCAGCGAAGGACAACAAAAATGATTAGGGGTCTGGAACACATGACTTATGAGGAGAGGCTGAGGGAACTGGGATTGTTTAGTCTGCAGAAGAGAAGAATGAGGGGGGATTTGATAGCTGCTTTCAACTACCTGAGAGGTGGTTCCAGAGAGGATGGTTCTAGACTATTCTCAGTGGTAGAAGAGGACAGGACAAGGAGTAATGGTCTCAAGTTGCAGTGGGGGAGGTTTAGGTTGGATATTAGGAAAAACTTTTTCACTAGGAGGGTAGTGAAACACTGAAATGCGTTACCTAGGGAGGTGGTAGAATCTCCTTCCTTAGAAGTTTTTAAGGTCAGGCTTGACAAAGCCCTGGCTGGGATGCTTTAATTGGGGATTGGTCCTGCTTTGAGCAGGGGGTTGGACTAGATGACCTCCTGAGGTCCCTTCCAACCCTGATATTCTATGATTCTATGATCTAGTCTGACCTTCTGAATAACACAGGCCATAAAACTAAGCACCTAACTTCTGGTCTGTCTAACAACTAGGTAGTCACTCTTCCCACCTACTGATCCGCTCCAAACATTTACAATGACCAAAAAGGACTGCAAGTTTTGTGGTGTCATTTAAGGTTTTCAAAGTAACAGTTTAATAAAGCATCTCACTTCCTGCAAAACTCATGTTCCCTTGCTTGCTCAGTTACTGTGCCAAGGTTAAGATCAAAGAAATGCAAAACAGAGGGATGATGTCAATAAGACTATAAAGGTTTGCTGTAAATAGCAACATCAGAACTCCTCATTCTGTTAAAAAAAATAGACATCTTTTCCCCAAAAGCATTTTTTAAAATTAGACTCTCCTTTTAAGAAGTTTTAAAAGCTTCTTCTATCAATTATTGATCGGTTCTTGAATACTATACTGTCCATTCTCTATTATTACTTAATGATAGCTCCCCTAACCTAGATCAAACAATATAATTTGTTTTGTGTTATGTGGTATAAGCACAGTAGCATTTTAGATGAGAGAAGGCAATTTCACAGTAACTTACGGTACAACAGGAAGAGATAATAGGGAAACGATACTTTGACAAAGTTTGAGACTTGTACTAGATCTTGTACCCAAAAAAAAAGGGATACAAATGTTACCAAAAAACAACCAAAATTTCTAACTTTGACATTTTCGACTAACTCTAGTTAGCAGCATAGGTAAAAGTATATAAAAAAACATGTAATCATAGTTATTCTGGTTGGCCACGCATACAGTTAAGGTTACTGAGCTTTTCTATTCCAACCCTTTCTTTTCAGTTTATAATTTTTCAAAACTTCAGATCAGAAACCCTTTAAGAAAATGCTACTTCCTTTTTCAGACACACATGGACACACACACGTACACTATTTATTAGAAACTAGTTATTGCCATCCTGTTGATTGCACTTAAAGAAGGGATTCAATCACTTTTATCATGCATGAAGAATACAGTGTATCCTCCCCAAATTTACAGCACTGATTACAGAATTAATCTTCTGAGAATTTACTTAAATTACTTTTTATTTACAATGAATGATCACAGTAACAAAATAATGCAGACCCTTAAAACTTCCAAATTTTTTTGAAACTCACTGAATCCTGTTGCATGTCATGGCTGCAGGACTAGCTGCACCTCTATCCCCTTCCACGTCCTTCTGAGTGTATTCCCTCAGATGTTAGGCCTCATGCTTTTACTTGTCCTTCTCTTAGACCAGGCCCTGAACGACACTACCCTGACCCAGGTTCTTAAAACACTCTATGGGGTGCAGAGAGAGAGAGAGAGAGAGTCTTTTTAAACAGTTGGAGTTCTTTTGTTCTTATCAGTTCCCAGGTTTTGGCCCTACGTGTCAAAATCAGCCTGGTAGGCTCAGCAGGAGGTTAAACCAGATCCTCAGAACCAAAAGTTGGGATACTGTCCCCTAATAACCTCAGTATTAACTGAGGGGTGGCTTATCTTGAGCTATTCTTTTGTCCTTCCTGCTTATTTCCCTCTTCCCTCATATAGCAAGCTATTAAATGAAACCAATATATTCATACAGTAAGCATTCCAATAACTGGGTCAACCTACAGTATTCATAAATTACAGAGCAGCGCTCTTCTTCATAAGTGAAGTTTCTCCATCAGGAACAATGAGGAAAAAAAATCAAATGATTTTTCAAAAATCAGTTAAATCTAATATGGGACCATAAAAACTAATATGACCTAATCATAAGGTTATTGCATTATATGCAGGGCAGAGTTAAGGATAGCTTTGCATTGCCATGTTTAGATTTCTCCCAAACTCAACCTTAACTTTGAATGTCCTGGGTTTATCAGGCTCCAGTACATCTTCCTTGTAATGCATTTTACCGATATACATACTTTAAATCCTTAATTCCATTTTAACTTAATTTTTGCCTGGGAACATGCACACATTATATGAATGGCAGAAGATATTAAGAATGTTTCAGGGACTTATTTTTTACTGAGGAGTCTCTCTGTAAATCCAGAAGTCCAATTGTATATGTCTGAAAAGGTGTCTTAATGTCTAAAAATTATTTAAAATAGCTTTTCAATACATTAAAATAACATGCCCTATGTTTTAATTCTTACTAGGGTTTTTAAATGAGTGATTTGTGTAGTCACATATGTTTTACCGTGGTGAAAGAGTTAAAACTGATGAAGTGAAAGTTTTAATATGTGTTAGATAAAACTGATCTGACCCTACATTTAATTTGAACTGATTTTAAACAAAGACAGAGTATGATCTTGTGCTCCAAAAAATAAGAGTATACTGAATGAAATGTTCCCCTGAGCCTCTCCCCAACCCCCTGCCCCAGCCCTGATCCCCCTCCCGCTCTCCAAA
The DNA here is from genome assembly GCF_965140295.1 of Lepidochelys olivacea. Taxonomy (NCBI): domain Eukaryota; kingdom Metazoa; phylum Chordata; order Testudines; family Cheloniidae; genus Lepidochelys; species Lepidochelys olivacea. Next base: position 33,278,039 of record NC_140411.1, on the reverse strand, counting down.
CCCCTCGATCCCAGTCCAGAGCACCCTCCTGCACCCCAAACCTCTCATCTCCAGCCCCACCTCAGAGCCTGCACCCCCAATCAGAGCCCACACCACCTCCTGCACCCCAACCCCAATGATGTGAGCATTCATGGCCCGCCATACAATTTAAAGCCTGCTGCAGTTTCCACGATATGCATCTGAGGAAGTGAGCTGTAGCTCACGAAAGCTTATGCTCTAATAAATCGGTTAGTCTCTAAGGTGCCACAAGTCCTCCTTTTCTTCATACAATTTCTGTTCCTGATGGGCACTCAGGCCAAAAAGTTTGCCTACCCCTGCCTATAGGATAGGGCAGGGAATTTTTTTTTTTTAAAGGAAGCCCGTTGGCACATTTCTGTCTAAAAATAATCTCAATATCTGATATTTTAAAATTAATTACTTTATTTTAACTAACAAGGTATCTACCCTCAGTTACTGATATTTGAAAAGCATGCAAAAATTAGGTTGTAAATGGGCAGAGGATGGAGGGGAATAACCTGTTTCACTGAAAACCAAAGTATACTATATCATTTGGGTCTTTGGTGCAGCAGCATGCACTTGGTCATGTAGCCAAGGGTAAATGCGGGCAAACAGAGTTGACCTACTTCTCATTTGGGGAATATGGATTTTTACCTACTTCTTATTAGGGGAACATGAGTTTAGTTTAGGTTAGTTTACCCATTTTCTTTTTGAAACTAAGAGTTGTCTTAATTGTGGAATACTCCAAGGGGCAAATTGAAAAGATAATGGAGAAGATAATGTCCTTTCCTGGTATAACTGTAAAGTGTAATATGCATTAGTTCTATAAGGAATATAACTGACTGTCTTTAACGGAGATGGAGTCAAGGTACTTGTCATCGATCCAATATTTTAAGAGCTTGTAAATCTTTGAAGTAGCTAATGTCAAAGATGAGAAATCTGTCTATCTTTCTGGAGGCCAGTGGCCTTAGGCTGCTCTCCAGTCAATTGTGACTATGTCAGTCTAAAGTCAGTAACTTATACTTACAAACTTAAGCTACTTTTTCTATTTGGGTGGTCACCTGCACCTATGCAGAGCTCCACTGATGCTGATGGGTGTGCACCCTTGTGGAACAAATTGCAGGGTCAACATCTTAGGGTCTCAATCCTGCTTCTATTCAGCTGAATGGCCAAACTCCCATTGACTTAAACAGGAGTAGAAGCAGGTCCAAAGTTAACTCTGTACCATATATAGATTTCAGGGTGTATGACCACTCACTTTTATTTAGGACTGATAGGAGACCCAGGAGGGGGTATTATCATCCCTTGAATAAATATATCAATAGTTAATAATAACAAAACTATCTTACATTTATTTGAAGCTTTTCATCATAAACAAGAGGCTGGCCCTACAAGCTGAGTGCCTCCGGTAACTTCAGTGGGACTACTCCTGTGTAAGTTATACATGTTTGCAGGTCTGGACCCTAAACAGGCAAGACAGATGAAGGGTGGAAGAAATGAGATGTTCTTATCCCCATTTGGCAGACAAACTGAGACAGGGAAAGACTGAGAGACTTGCCCAAGGGCACACAACAATCTGTGGCAGAGCAGGGAACTGAGCCCAAGTTATCTCAGTTCCAGTAAAATGCCTTGACCACAAAACCAAACTTCTTGTGCTTGCTTCATGTTTAACAAAATAAGTCTCTCATTTTTTTCTGAAATATGCTGCATCACATTGCATAAAATTGTCCACTTCCTCTAAGAAGAAGAAATCTTCACATTAAATTTGGGACTTCAAAACAGATTTCCCTGAAATGTTTAATGACTTGTGTCCTGAATTATGACAAAATATTCACTTGCTTCATGTTGATTTGAGAATTCTAGAAAAGGGCAATTAAAATGCAGTCATCAGACAAAGCCATGTATTTCTATAAACAATATTGTTATTAACAAAAATACTTGTCCCCTAAAATGTATGGCTGTGCCAGAAAACCAATTTAATAACTGCCAGGATTTTTTCCCCACTATACAACGTTTTAAACAGTCTGGAAGAATCATCTTTCTGCTAGCTAGCACTGTGTATGAACAGCTATTCATCAATACAACTTTAAATTAATGTGTTTGGGGAAATAAAAACAGTGGGTTAACATGCAAGTTTTTGATGTCTAATAAAATTATGACAGGTTTCAGAGTAACAGCCGTGTTAGTCTGTATTCGCAAAAAGAAAAGGAGTACTTGTGGCACCTTAGAGACTAACCTATTTATTTGAGCATGAGCTTTCGTGAGCTACAGCTCATGCACAAGCATGTTATCACTAAAATGCCGCACTCTTATAGGTATATATTTTAGTCTATATTTTTTGCCTTAAAAGTTTCAGAAAAACATTATAACTAGGACAGAAAACTAATTTTACATCATTCAATGGCTCTATAAATATATTATATATTTTCCAGAGGCTTTAAAAGTGAAAAATTGTATACCTATCAAATTGTTACAAACAGCATATACATATATCCAAATTTTATCATAAGCACTCTCATGGCTGCAAACAGATAACATCAAACATTATATCCTTAATATATATCTTGTTTGGGCTTCTGGAAAAGTCTATAAATATTACCCTCCATTTCAGCTACTGTCATAAATATAAAGGGAAGGGTAAACCCCTTTGAAATCCCTCCTGGCCAGGGGAAAGCTCCTCTCACCTGTAAAGGGTTAAGAAGCTAAAGGTAACCTCGCTGGCACCTGACCAAAATGACCAATGAGGAGACAAGATACTTTCAAAAGCTGGGAGGAGGGAGAGAAACAAAGGGTCTGTGTCTGTCTGTATGCTGGTTTCTGCCAGGGATAGACCAGGAATGGAGCCTTAGAACTTTTAGTAAGTAATCTAGCTAGGTATGTGTTAGATTATGATTTCTTTAAATGGCTGAGAAAAGAATTGTGCTGAATAGAATAACTATTTCTGTCTGTGTATCTTTTTTGTAACTTAAGAGGGGTTCTCTATGTTTTTGAATCTAATTACCCTGTAAGGTATCTACCATCCTGATTTTACAGGGGGGATTTCTTTATTTCTATTTACTTCTATTTTTTATTAAAAGTCTTCTTGTAAAACACTGAATGCTTTTTTCATTGTTCTCAGATCCAAGGGTTTGGGTCTGTGGTCACCTATGCAAATTGGTGAGGCTTTTTATCCAACATTTCCCAGAAAAGGGGGGGTGCAAGTGTTGGGAGGATTGTTCATTGTTCTTAAGATCCAAGGGTCTGGGTCTGTAGTCACCTAGGCAAATTGGTGAGGCTTTTTACCAAACCTTGTCCAGGAAGTGGGGTGCAAGGTTTTGGGAAGTATTTTGGGGGGAAGGACGCGTCCAAACAGCTCTTCCCCAGTAACCAGTATTAGTTTGGTGGTGGTAGCGGCCAGTCCAAGGATAACGGGTGTAATATTTTGTACCTTGGGGAAGTTTTGACCTAAGCTGGTAAAGATAAGCTTAGGAGGTTTTTCATGCAGGTCCCCACATCTGTACCCTAGAGTTCAGAGTGGGGGAGGAACCTTGACAGCTACTTTGAGTAGCAGAGAAATTCAGTTGATGCTGAAGTATGTTTAGAAGATAAACAACATTTTAACCATGGGTTAAATACTACAGAAGGTCAAACACTTAAATGTAGCACAATATTAAGTTTCCTATCACTCACTTTTTGCTATTTCAAGTGTTTTTTATAAATTGCCACAAGCGAGTGCTCATAAATCACTCACAAATCAGGGCGAAAAATGTTTATAAATGGCTCAAAGAACAATTTTTCCAGTACATTTTTTCCAAGTGAATATTCATTTGAATTTTCCATCCACCATGGCTTTTAAAGTGGCATTGAAATAAAATAGTGGATGTTTTAGTTTCTTACATTAAACAAAATAAAAAACATGTTTTGGCTACAATGTTAAAAATTGCAGAGTGAAGAAATGCAAGAGATAATGTTACTTCATCAACATTAACTAGCTATGTTACATAATATAACATAGCAGGCCAGATATGCATGTTTGATTTTACCAAATAAACAGTAATATACAGCACATTTAACCAGAAAAACAGGAAATGAAAACACATTTATGAATTGAGTTCAAGTCAATGTTGCCATTGGAATATTAACTTTTCCATGTCTTGCCTTTGTAATTTCAGTAGTGCAATCCTAACTTTAAGGATATGCCTTTCTTAACTGCTTTCCTGAACAAGGCCTCATCTAGATCAGAAACTTTTTTTGAAATAACTTTAATTTTGGAGGGATAAACTGCCTTGCATCCATATAAAAAAGTTGTATTCTAATTATCTGATGGCTTATCCTGCAATAATTAATCCACTTTGGAAAGTTAAATAATTCTATTCTGGAATTTTCTCTGTTTGTGCGTATGCATCCATACTTCAGATTAACTAGTATGCTCCTGGCTGTCTTCCTACTGCTATGCCACACTGGATAGCGGCAGAATTGGACTAGCTGTTTACCTGTATGTCCTGGACTTCTCTAGATGTCACCTCCTCATTTAAATGCTGATGCACAATCAGATGTGCCCCTTTATAATTCCAGCTTGAAGTGAGTTCACGCAGCTTAAGGCACATACCGTTATAACAGCCATGCCCTGTGCTTCCACTTGGTCCCATCAGTAGGTCCTGGACCTCCTTGCCCTCTGGGGAGAGGAGCAGTCACTGGAATGCCAAGATCTATAAATGTCTGGCAGAGTAAATGCAGAAGAGATACTCCTGGGACAAGGATCAGTGCTACTTCAAAGCAAAGGAGCTGCAGTGGAGTTACAATAAGGCAAGGAATAAGAACAGGGTCTCCGATAATGCTCCCACCATGTGCCCATGCAGCTGGATTGGATTTTTGCAAAGGGAAGCCTCCTCTGAACCCAGGTTTAGGGTTCTGGACAGTTTGGGGAAGAAGGCCTTAGAATGCATGTGTCCAAGGACCCCAACTAAGAGGATATACCATGAGCCAGAGACCAAGGCATGGGAGAGGCTTTCCAAAACCTAGGCAGACAGCCAGCATGAAACTGCTATGGAGAGAAGATCAAATAGTAAGTATTATGCTGCATGTCTTCCCAGTTTGCTGTTTGCCTTTTTGAACAAAACTCTTTTCTGCCTCTTGGGGACATGCCTCAGCATAACAGGATTGTGGCATTCAGCAGAGCTCCCTCCTAACTGTCTGACAGTTTGAAAATGGTGCTGGCTTGCCAAAGGACAATGCATTATGGTATGCCAGGAAAGGAGAACAAACTAAACAATTGGCATGATTCAAGTCCCAGAATTCTATTAGGCACCCCAGAATGCACCATGAGAAAAATCCCAGAATGCAGAGAGCCTAGCAGTGGAACATTGCACTATGGGATATCTTCCCAGGCACAGAATACTGTGAAGTTATCTCAAAAAAATGCAGAACTGTGCGGAGCAATGATTCATAAAGGAAGTAGTTTAAACCAGCATAAAAAAAGCAATGTGGAGAAACTATTTCGCTATACTGTAGTTATATAAATTAAATGAAGGGGACACTAGACACGCAGTAGAACACAGGCTTAACAAAAGAATAAATTAAGCAAACATTTATAAACGCTCACAATGATGCATTAAATTATTGGTTAATACTATAATGCAAAGTTATGCTTAGAAAAGTATAAGGCACTCCTCATTTCCATCTGACCATCTGAGCTACAAGTGTGTTAATAATCTCAGAATTATTGAGAATAAATTCCCAAACTACTGAAACAAATATGGATAATGAACTATATACTACCTATTCTTTTAAATACTTGGTTTAATATATTTTTACAAAATTCTCTGAAGAGAGATTAAAGCAAGGCCATTTCAAAACTCAGACACAAGAATATAGCCCATGTCTTAAGCACCCTGTCATAAATATAAAGGGAAGGGTAAACCCCTTTGAAATCCCTCCTGGCCAGGGGAAAGCTCCTCTCACCTGTAAAGGGTTAAGAAGCTAAAGGTAACCTCGCTGGCACCTGACCAAAATGACCAATGAGGAGACAAGATACTTTCAAAAGCTGGGAGGAGGGAGAGAGACAAAGGGTCTGTGTCTGTCTGTATGCTGGTTTCTGCCGGGGATAGACCAGGAATGAAGTCTTAGAACTTTTAGTAAGTAATCTAGCTAGGTATGTGTTAGATTATGATTTCTTTAAATGGCTGAGAAAAGAATTGTGCTGAATAGAATAACTATTTCTGTCTGTGTATCTTTTTTGTAACTTATGGTTTTGCCTAGAGGGGTTCTCTATGTGTTTGAATCTAATTACCCTGTAAGATATCTACCATCCTGATTTTACAGGGGGGATTTCTTCATTTCTATTTACTTCTATTTTTATTAAAAGTCTTCTTGTAAGAAACTGAATGCTTTTTCATTGTTCTCAGATCCAAGGGTTTGGGTCTGTGGTCACCTATGCAAATTGGTGAGGCTTTTTATCCAACATTTCCCAGGAAAGGGGGGTGCAAGTGTTGGGAGGATTGTTCATTGTTCTTAAGATCCAAGGGTCTGGGTCTGTAGTCACCTAGGCAAATTGGTGAGGCTTTTTACCAAACCTTGTCCAGGAAGTGGGGTGCAAGGTTTTGGGAAGTATTTTGGGGGGAAGGACGCGTCCAAACAGCTCTTCCCCAGTAACCAGTATTAGTTTGGTGGTGGTAGCGGCCAGTCCAAGGACAACGGGTGTAATATTTTGTACCTTGGGGAAGTTTTGACCTAAGCTGGTAAAGATAAGCTTAGGAGGTTTTTCATGCAGGTCCCCACATCTGTACCCTAGAGTTCAGAGTGGGGGAGGAACCTTGACACACCCCAATGAAAACGTAACATTGTGCCGTCCTACTTCCTTTTATTTGTTAAATTACCAGCATGATTATTACAATATCACCATCTGGGGGAAGGGATAGCTCAGTGGTTTGAGCATTGGCCTGCTAAACCCAGGGTTGTGAGTTCAGTCCTTGAGGGGGTATTTTTTTGCATCTGGGGCAAAAAAAACTGGGGATTGGTCCTGCTTTGAGCAGAGGGTTAGACTAGATGATCTCCTGAGGTCCCTTCAAATCCTGATATTCTATGATTCTATGATCTGGAGCATGTGTGGAGAGCTCAGATTGAAACTGAAGAAATATGGCATTAAGTTATTTGTCTGATCTAAACTATAATGTATGTCAACAGCCAGTCCTGATACATGATGTCACCTCTCTTTAACATGAGACTCCATCAAATCTCAGAAATAAGTGTTGTGCTCTCCACCACATATTCCATTACAATATATTTAATTATTTCTACTGAGTATATTTTCTGTCATCAGGTCCTGTTCGGAAACTGTATTCACCACTAGGTTCTAAAATACAGTGGCCAACTGAATGTCTGACAAAGACAGGAGTGATAATTTATTTTAAAAGGAATCCACAGTAAGCTCTGAGCATGCACAATACTTAAATAGGCATACAAAATGGAAAACAGATTTCAAAATTAGTAATCCTCCAAAAACTCGACCTACCACCACTCAAATCTACTAATTCAGCTCTCTTTTCCAGAAAAGACCTAGACATTGCTGTGTGATTGGAAGGTCAACAAAGGCAGGTTCTCATGTATCAACAATAGAAACTCACTCCTGAGACACCTAAAGTATGCTAGGAGCTTTACAGAACATAGCCCTCTGGTACAAAGTGTGGACAAGCTTAGGGTGTGGGCCACATCCTACCATGAGTAGCGCTTATTACAATGAGTAGTTTCATGGAATTGCTCAACTCTTCATGAGTCATAAGCACTATCTATTGTGGCAAATTGCAGAATTGGACTCTAATGTCAGACAACACAACGAGAATTGTGACAGAAAAGGGATGGAAAGGGGACACAGGTGATAGCAAGCAGATCACATGGCTACTATAGGATAGTTATGCATGCATCCTTATGCTCTACATAAAAACGCAAGCATTAAGTTTGAGTATAATAGGACTATATAATTAGCAGATAGGCTTGTAGATGTGCTGGCAAGGTAAAGGTTTAAAAAGGCTGTGAAGTGGGAAGAGTTGTAAAACTTCCATCTTCTTTTTTTTTTTTTAAAGAAAGCAAGTAGGAAGAAGTGACATTTTAGCACATCTGGACAATATATTTTAGTTGCATGTTCATTTAATATTTATTTTTAATATGATTTCCTCTTAACTATCTTGTTCACTCTCATTGCATTCATTGCTTGTGATGTCTCTGGAGGAGAAAGCTAAATATTCACTCCATCTGTTTTAAATTCTGCATTTGCGAATTTGCAGTAAGCTTAAAACAGTCTTTGTTGCCTTATAAATATTTAAAGAGAAAACATCATTACACTTAAACTCCCAGAATTGCAGTTATTTTACAGTAATTAAGTTTTAATGTTTGAATGCTAATCTATTTCAGTCATAATTGCAGAATTTTTGGGTAGTGCCAGATCACTAATATTTGAAGTGTAATTTTAAACACCATCAAGTCTTAACCTGCTCATTCAGTTATTTACTACTGTTTGTATCCAGAGCAGAAGTTGCATCCATTATCATCACAATCTAAGTGCATCAGTATTTGACAAGCCAAATGAACTGTTAAGGATATTTTGATAGCTGATGCTTAAAACTGTCCTGCTGAACTGGAGAAAAGCTGCTAATACATTTTATCAGTCATTTCAGCTAGCAGTAAGTTAGAGGTTACAAAGCTTGCATGTATCCAGTGAGAAAGTTATTTCTGATAACACATGGTAGCAATGAGCTGTCTTGGTTGGTAGGTTTTATTGGCAATCTTAAAATTTATTTACACCACTTAATACAGTGTCATCTGTATGGTGAAAGCAGATCTGCCCTTGGAAGGGTACCATAAATCCTTCATGCACTGTGACTTGCTCAAGTAGAATACCTGGAAACAGTTTCATGTTAATTCTACTTTACATTTAAGTATACCACAACAATTGCTGAAAGAAGATAGTTCATATGCAGTATTTATAAAAAGTTAAAACAACGAGGAGTCATTGTGGCATCTTAGAGACTAACAAATTTATTTGGGCATAAGCTTCTGTGGGCTAAAACCCACTTCACCAGATGCATAGAGTGGAAAATACAGTAGGCAGATATAAATACACAGCACATGAAAAGATGGGAGTTGCCTTACCAGGTGGGGGAGTGGGTGGGGTGTGAGTGCTAACGAGCCAATTCTATTAAGGTGGAAGTGGCCTATTCTCAACAGTTGACAAGAAGGGGTGAATACCAAGGTAGGTAAAAAGAAAAGGGGTACTTGTGGCACCTTAGAGACTAACCAATTTATTAAAATCACTTTTGTAGAGCTAATGAGGCCAATGCAATTAAGGTGGCCCACTTCAAACAGCTGACAAGAAGGTGAGAGTATCAGCAGAGGGAAATTAGTTTTTGTAGTGACCGATCCACTCCCAGTCTTTATTCAGGCCTAATTTGATGGTGTCCAGTTTGCAAATTAATTCCAGTTCTGCAATTTCTCGTTGGAGTCTGTTTTTGAAGTTTTTTTGTTGAAGAATGACGACTTTTAAGTCTGTTATTGAGTGTCCACGGAGACTGAAGTGCTCTCCTACTGGTTTTTGAATGTTACAATTCTTGATGTCTGATTTATGTCCATTTATTCTTTTGCGTAGAGACTGTCCAAGGGGCATTGCTGGCACATGATGGCATACACATTCAAAAACCAGTAGGAGAACACTTAAAACTTAGACTTAAAAGGACTCCTCTTTGTGTTTGCTGATATAGACTAACACTTCTGAAACCTATGAAAAGTTAGATACTCTACCCTTTTTTCCATTGTTTATTCCACTACATATTTTTAAAGGATTGTTAGATTTCATTTTACCAGTTTGCTTCCAGAAGATTAAAGTGAAGAAACAGATACTGTATCTCAAAACTCTGATCACTTGGAGGTCAAAAGTTACTTTTCCTTCCATCCTCCTATTCAATGGGATTGGATGGGCTCAACTTATGGCTGGAAAAATAAATGTAGATGCGGACTGTTTTTTAAATTTTCTAAAACCATTTCATCTAGAAAGTCCCCAATATGATCATTAAAAATCAAAATCAAGCACAAAACAGTATACATTTCAAACAAGATTCTCTTCAAATTGATTTATAGTATTTATAGTACACAAGATATTACATTATGAATTCACTTTTTTCCCATTTAATACTACAATTATTATTCAGCATAATGAATAAATATCATGTTTTTAAAACACATTACATGTTGGTGAGTTAAAGATTTGATTGAAATATTCAAAATGATGAATAGCTGAGTGAAAACTAATCACTTGCTCCTTTCACCCTGTCTCTTACAGTACACAAAAGCAAGGGGTCATAGAATTGAAATTAGTATGGCAAATTGTAACTAATAAAAAGGACATTATGTTTGTAGCATATAATCAACCTGGGAACTTCAATGCCACAGTAGGACATCAAATCAAATACTCCAGCTGGAATATTAAAGGGGCTTGGGTAATTTTATGACCATTAATAACTAGGCAGTTGCTATGCATGCTAAAACCAAGCTAATCAGATCTCAGGTTTCCAGGAACTTGCTGATTGCCTGTAGGGGTGAGGATGTAATTTTCTACCACATGAACAGCATTATGCATTTGCCAATGAGTTGTGTATGCTCTTCCTCTGAAGCACCCGCTACTGCTCAGAGGAAAGATTTATGAATCAATTATTTGATCGAAAATGGCAAAAACTTTCAAGCTGCAGTGTGATCCATTTGAGTAAAATATAAATACATATGAACATCACCTCTTCAAAAACTCTTGTAGCACCTTCCATCTGAGGAGCTCAGAGCACTTTAGTTAGTAGACCATCATGGGAGACTAAGACACATAGAAGTGAAGTGAAGTAATTTCCACAAAGTCTGTGGAAGAGTTGGAAAGATTTCTTGGTTCCCAGGCTTGTTACTTGACCACAGAATTATCCTTCCTCCCACCTTGACAAAATTTACTCTGATTCAAGTTTCACTCCTTTCCTAGTGCCTGGTTGAGATAGAAACTTGAATAAAGTGGCCTGGTTAGAACTCAACCCTCGTTTTGATATGAAAACAATTTACAGGAAGAAAAAGACAGATGATATCTACTACACCCGCTACTGCTGGTGTATATCTGACTAAATGCACCCTACTGAGACTGTACAGAGGATCTTTCACCAAATGGTTCTCATTGGAACTATCACTGTTCTTGGTTTGTTATATGCTGGTGAAGACCATGATGTCTTATCTATAGTGGTGAAGGGGGCTGCAGCCCCCCTTCTATAATGCAAACCTCAATGATTATCCATTTTTTAACCTCCTGGCTAGACTGTAATGCAGAACTGAAAACCACTTGAAGGCTTCAGCAGAGGGGTATATACTAATGTGATATAGTACAGTAACTCCTTGCTAACATTGTAGTTATGTTCCTGAAAAATGTGACTTTAAACAAAACGATGTTAAGCTAATCCAATTTCCCCATAAGAATTAATGTAAATAGAGGTATTAGGTTCCAGGGAAATTGTTTTCACCAGACAAAAATATATATATACACACACACATATACACACACACACACACACACACACACACAGTATAAGTTTTAAACAAACAATTTAATACTGTACACAGCAATGATGATTGTGAAGCTTGGTTGAGGTGGTGAAGTTAGAGGGTGGAAGAGGGTGGGATATTTCCAAGGGAATGACTGACTGCTAAATGATGAACGAGCATTCGGCTGAGCCCTCAAGGGTTAACACATAGTTGTTAATGCAGCCTCACTCTGCAAGACAGAAGGAATGGAGGGAGGGGAAACAGCATGGCAGACAGAAACACACCCTATGTGTGGGAGAGAGAGAGATGTGCATTGCCCCTTTAATTATGCTGACAACATTCTAAGTACATTGCCTTTAAAAAGATCAGGAAGTTGAGACAGCAGCTGCGGCCAGCAAGCTCTCTCCGTCCTGAGCCCTGTCCTGTCCCCACCCTGCTCTATATGGAGAAGGGATAAGCGGGGGGCAGGAGTAGGAGGGAGAGGGACACCCTGACATTAACCCTCCTCTTCCCCCCTCCCCTGCACAGCAAGCAGGAGGCTCCCAGGAGCAGCTCCAAGGCAGAGGACAGGAGCAGCACATGGCAGTGGGGGGAGGGACAGCTGAACTGCCAGCAACTGATAGCCTGCTGGGCAGCTGCTACACAGGGAACTTAGGGGAGTGGGGAGCTGATAAGGGAGTTGATGGGGGCTGCCGGTCCACCCTGGTTCCAAGCCCCCACCAGCTAGCTGCAACGGGCTGCTCTTCCTGCAAGTACTGGACAAAGCAGGCAGCTGCCAAACAATGTTATAAGGGAGCACTGTGCAACTTTAAATGAGCATGCTCTCCAACTGATCAGCAACATAACAACGAAACAACATTAACCTGGACAACTTTACACCCTGGTCTGCACTAGGACTTTAGGTTGAATTTAGCAGCGTTAAATCGATGTAAACCTGCACCCGTCCACACAATGAAGCCCTTTATTTCGACTTAAAGGGCTCTTAAAATCGATTTCCTTACTCCACCCCTGACAAGTGGATTAGCGCTTAAATCGACCTTGCCGGCTCGAATTTGGGGTACTGTGGACACAATTCGATGGTATTGGCCTCCAGGAGCTATCCCAGAGTGCTCCATTGTGACTGCTCTGGACAGCACTCTCAACTCAGATGCACTGGCCAGGTAGACAGGAAAAGAACGGCGAACTTTTGAATCTCATTTCCTGTTTGGCCAGCATGGCAAGCTGCAGGTGACCATGCAGAGCTCATCAGCACAGGTGACCATGATGGAGTCCCAGAATCGCAAAAGAGCTCCAGCATGGACTGAACAGGAGGTACGGGATCTGATCGCTGTTTGGGGAGAGGAATCCGTGCTATCAGAACTCCGTTCCAGTTTTCGAAATGCCAAAACCTTTGTGAAAATCTCCCAGGGCATGAAGGACAGAGGCCATAACAGGGACCCGAAGCAGTGCCGCGTGAAACTGAAGGAGCTGAGGCAAGCCTACCAGAAAACCAGAGAGGCGAACGGCCGCTCCGGGTCAGAGCCCCAAACATGCCGCTTCTATGATGAGCTGCATGCCATTTTAGGGGGTTCAGCCACCACTATCCCAGCCGTGTTGTTTGACTCCTTCAATGGAGATGGAGGCAATACGGAAGCAGGTTTTGGGGACGAAGAAGAAGATAGCTCACAGCAAGCAAGCGGAGAAACCGCTTTTCCCGACAGCCAGGAACTGTTTCTCACCCTGGACCTGGAGCCAGTACCCCCCGAACCCACCCAAGGTTGCCTTCTGGACCCGGCAGGTGGAGAAGGGACCTCCGGTGAGTGTATCTTTTAAAATACTATACCTGGTTTAAAAGCAAGCATGTGAAAGGATTACTTTGCCCTGGCATTCGCGGTTCTCCTAGATGTAGTCCTAAAGCCTTTGCAAAAGGTTTCTGGGGAGGGCAGCCTTATTGCGTCCTTCATGGTAGGACACTTTACCACTCCAGGCCAGTAACACGTACTTGGGAATCATTGTAGAACAAAGCATTGCAGTGTATGTTTGCTGGCATTCAAACAACATCCGTTCTTTATCTCTCTGTGTTATCCTCAGGAGAGTGAGATATAATTCATGGTCACCTGGTTGAAATAGAGTGCTTTTCTTCAGGGGACACTCAGAGGAGCCCATTCCTGCAGGGCTGTTTGCCTGTGGCTAAACAGAAATGTTCCTCACTGTTAGCCACAGGGAGGGGGGAAGGTTGAGGGGGTAGTCACGCGGTGGGGGGAGGCAAAATGCGACCTTGTAACGAAAGCACATGTGCTATGTATGTAATGTTAACAGCAAGGTTTACCCTGAAAGAGTGTAGCCACTGTTTTATAAAATGTGTCTTTTTAAATACCTCTGTCCCTTTTTTTTCTCCAACAGCTGCATGTGTTTCAATGATCACAGGATCTTCTCCTTCCCAGAGGTTAGTGAAGCTTAGAAAGAAAAAAAAAACGCACTCGTGATGAAATGTTCTCCGAGCTCATGCTGTCCTCCCACGCTGACAGAGCACAGACGAATGCGTGGAGGCAAACAATGTCAGAGTGCAGGAAAGCACAAAATGACCGGGAGGAGAGGTGGCGGGCTGAAGAGAGTAAGTGGCAGGCTGAAGACAGGACTGAAGCTCAAATGTGGCGGCAGCGTGATGAGAGGAGGCAGGATTCAATGCTGAGGCTGCTGGAGGACCAAACCAGTATGCTCCAGTGTATGGTTGAGCTGCAGCAAAGGCAGCTGGAGCACAGACTGCCACTGCAGCCCCTCTGTAACCAACCGCCCTCCTCCCCAAGTTCCATAGCCTTCACACCCAGACGCCCAAGAACGCGGTGGGCGGGGGGGCCTCCGGCCAACCAGCCACTCCACCAGAGAGGATTGCCCAAAAAAAAGAAGGCTGTCATTCAATAAATTTTAAAGTTGTAAACTTTTAAAATGCTGTGCTTAAAGTGCTATGTGGCATTTTCCTTCCCTCCTCCACCACCCCTCCTGGGCTATCTTGGTAGTCATCCCCCTATTTGTGTGATGAATGAATAAAGAATGCATGAATGTGAAGCAACAATGACTTTATTGCCTCTGCAAGCGGTGATTGAAGGGAGGAGGGGCGGGTGGTTAGCTTACAGGGAAGTAGAGTGAACCAAGGGGCGGGGGGTTTCATCAAGGAGAAACAAACAGAACTTTCACACCGTAGCCTGGCCAGTCATGAAACTGGTTTTCAAAGCTTCTCTGATGCGTACCGCGCCCTCCTGTGCTCTTCTAACCGCCCTGGTGTCTGGCTGCGCGTAACCAGCAGCCAGGCGATTTGCCTCAACCTCCCACCCCGCCATAAACGTCTCCCCCTTACTCTCACAGATATTGTGGAGCACACAGCAAGCAGTAATAACAGTGGAAATACTGGTTTCGCTGAGGTCTAAGCGAGTCAGTAAACTGCGCCAGCGCGCCTTTAAACGTCCAAATGCACATTCTACCACCATTCTGCACTTGCTCAGCCTGTAGTTGAACAGCTCCTGACTACTGTCCAGGCTGCCTGTGTACGGCTTCATGAGCCATGGCATTAAGAGGTAGGCTGGGTCCCCAAGGATACATATAGGCATTTCAACATCCCCAACAGTTATTTTCTGGTCTGGGAATAAAGTCCCTTCCTGCAGCTTTTGAAACAGACCAGAGTTCCTGAAGATGCGAGCGTCATGCACCTTTCCCGGCCATCCCACGTTGATGTTGGTGAAACGTCCCTTGTGATCCACCAGAGCTTGAAGCACTATCAAAAAGTACCCCTTGTGGTTTATGTACTCGGCGGCTTGGTGCTCCGGTGCCAAGATAGGGATATGGGTTCCGTCTATAGCCCCACCACAGTTAGGGAATCCCATTGCAGCAAAGCCATCCACTATGACCTGCACATTTCCCAGGGTCACTATCCTTGATATCAGCAGATCTTTGATTGCGTGGGCTACTTGCATCACAGCAGCCCCCACAGTAGATTTGCCCACTCCAAATTGATTCCCAACTGACCGGTAGCTGTCTGGCGTTGCAAGCTTCCACAGGGCTATCGCCACTCACTTCTCAACTGTGAGGGCTGCTCTCATCTTGGTATTCATGCACCTCAGCGCAGGGGAAAGCAAGTCACAAAGTTCCATGAAAGTGCCCTTACGCATGCGAAAGTTTCGCAGCCACTGGGAATCGTCCCAAACCTGCAACACTATGTGGTCCCACCAGTCTGTGCTTGTTTCCCGAGCCCAGAATCGGCATTCCACAGCATGAACCTGCCCCATTAGCACCATGATGCATGCATTGTCAGGGCTCATGCTTTCAGAGAAATCTGTGTCCATGTCCTGATCACTCACGTGACCGCGCTGACATCACCTCCTCGCCCGGTATCGCTTTGCCAGGTTCTGGTGCTGCATATACTGCTGGATAATGCATGTGGTGTTTAATGTGCTCCTAATTGCCAAAGTGAGCTGAGCGGCCTCCATGCTTGCCTTGGTATGGCGTCCGCACAGAAAAAGGCGCGGAACGATTGTCTGCCGTTGCTCTGACGGAGGGAGGGGCGACTGACGACACGGCTTACAGGGTTGGCTTCAGGGAGCTAAAATCAACAAAGGGGGTGTCTTTACATCAAGGAGTATTTCAGGCAGGACTTCACGGAGGGTTCCAATAAGAAATGGTGCACCTAAGTTATCGTTCTTATTGGAACAAGGAGGTTAGCCTGGCCTCTGATTGATACATGGCTAGATTTACCTCGCTGCACCTTCTCTGTGAGTGACTGCAGTGTGACCTAGAGGAATGAGTCCCCTAGACAGGGGAGGAGGCAAATGAGTACAAAACAAATCTGGTGTATTTCTTGTTTTGATCCACTCCATCTATCTTTTACATCTTTGGCTGGCAGCAGACGGTGCAGAAGGACTGCATGCCATCCACATCTCATGGCTGCTCGGCAGAAGATGGTACAGTACGACTGCTAGCCATCCTCATCTCTTGCCTGCCTGGCAGAAGATGGTACAATACGACTGCTAGCAATCCTCATCTCTTGCCTGCCTGGCAGAAGATGGTACAGTACAACTGCTAGCAATCCGTATCGCCTGCCTGCTCACCATAAGACGGTTCAATAGGACTGACTGCAGGACTAAAGAGAATGACCTGGTCAAGTCACTCCAAATTTAGTCCCTGCGCCCATGTCTGTCCAGGCGCTCCCAGCCAACGTGGCCAGGAGCACCTCGGACATGACGATGACGGCTACCAGTCGTACTGTACCATCTGCTGCCACAAGGCAAGGGATTGCTGCTACTGTGTAGCAATGCCGTACCGCGTCTGCCAGCACCCAGGAGTCATAGGGTGACGGTTACCTGAGCGGGCTCCATGCTTGCTGTGGTATGGCGTCTGCACAGGTAACTCAGGAAAAAAGGCGCAAAACGATTGTCTGCCCTTTCTTTCACGGAGGGAGGGAGGGAGGGAATGGGGGCCTGACGATATGTACCCAGAACCACCCACGACAATGTTTTAGCCCCATCAGGCATTGGGATCTCAACCCAGAATTCCAATGGGCAGCAGAGACTGCGGGAACTGTGGGATAGCTACCCACAGTGCAACGCTCCGGAAGTCGACTCTAGTCTCGGTACTGTGGAAGCGCTCCGCCGAGTTAATGCACTTAATGCACTTAGAGCATTTTCTGTGGGGACACACACACTCGAATATATAAAACCGATTTCTAAAAAAACGACTTCTATAAATTCGACCTTATTCCGTAGTGTAGACATACCCTAAGTGAGGAGTTACTGTATATCACATGTACTAATGTGATATATGCCATCATGTGCCAGCAATACTCCTCTGCCATGCACACCGGGCAAACTGGATTCTACGTAAAAGAATAAAGGGATACAAATCAGACATCAGGAACGGTAACAAACAAAAGCCAGTAGGAGAACACTTCAATCTTCCTGGACATTCTATAAAAGATTTAAAAGTAGCTATACTAGGACAAAAAAACTTCAGAAACAGACTTCAAAGAGAAACTGCAGAACTAAAATTAATTTGCAGATTTAACACCTTAATTTGGGCTTGAATAGGGACTGGCTGGCTCACTACAAAAGCAACTTTCCCTCTCCTGGAATTGATACCTCCTCATCAATAATTGGGAGTGGACTACTTCCACCCTGATTGAATTGGCCCTGTCAATACTGGTTCTCTACTTGTTAGGCAATTCCCTTCTCTTCGTGTGTCAGTATAATAATGCTTGCATTTGTATTTTTCACTCCATGCCTCTGAAGTAGTAGGGGTTTTACCCACGAAAGCTTATGCCCAAATCTGTTAATCTTTAAGGTGCCAACGGACTCCTTGTTGTTTTAGTAGCATATATGGTCATTATTAAGGTTCACATTAGAGCGCAAGTTTGATGAAGAGGTTCTATGTATTGCTCTTCCGTATCTGTTGAAGATGGAAGTCAAAGCCCCATAGCCTGTAGCACAAGGGTTCTCAAACTGGGGGTCGGGACCCTTCAGTGGGTTGTGAGGTCATTACATGGGAGGTCGCGAGCTGTCAGCCTCCACCCCAAACCCTGCTTGCCTCCAGTATTTATAATGGTGTTAAATATATTTAAAAGGGTGTTTAATTTATTACGGGGGTTGCACTCAAAGGCTTGCAATGTGAAAGGGGTTGCCAGTAAAAAAGTTTGAGACCCTCTGCTGTAGCATGACTGGAGTGAGCAGCAACTTAACCAATTCTCCAGGACAAGACGTGAGGAAAGTGGCGCAGGCCAATGCTGCTATGCCGGAAATGGACATAATTCAGGCAGCTCTGCATGATCCAGCTGTGTTGAAGATACTGGAAGAACTACAGAGGTGGAATGCAGATGTGTTCTCTCAAAATGACCTGGGCTGCGCCTCCACAGTCAAGCATGAGATACCCCTGACAGATACTACTCCTGTGAGGGAACCCTATCAGAGGATACCTCCAGCACAATATTAGGAAGTTCACAAGCAGCTGCAGGGGTTGGCGGAGGCAAGAGCAATCAGATTGAGCTAAAGACCATATACGTCACCAATGGTGGTGGCAAGGAAGGAAGATGGCTGTATGCTAGTGTGTATTAACTAAGAGCCAGCACTCAACTGCCTGGGAAAGTTTAAAACAAAGACCTTGTAAAATAAGTCATATCACTTGTTTGTTAAACTATCGATTTAGATAATATTTGTTTAATGATGAATACTTTTGTATTCAGAAATGAAGTAAAAAAAAAATGAAATATGTCCTCTTTCTCCTTGAGAAGTTCCCTGTAGTAATTTAGAGAAAAATAAAAGCATTTTGTATTGTGATTCAACACAGTGTTTCAATGTGATTAAACAGTGAAAGAGATTTACTCTGACATTACAATTTCTGAAGATACTTTCACCACGTTTACAAAAGCAGACATTGTGGTATAACTTACCATAAAAATGTGAAATGGCTAAGACCATTCAAGGTGCATTTCCTCTGCCCCCTACTGAGGAATCCCTGGATGCCTTAGAGGGAGCCAGCTACTACTCCATCTAGACCTTACCTCAGGATACTGGCAGGTGGAAGTGGCAGAGCAGGATAGGCCAAGACCACATCCATTGCCCCTGTGGGGCTATTTGAACATAAATGGTCTACAGAATGCCCCAGCTACCTTCCAAAGGCTGATGACAAATGTCTTGGTGAATTTAAACTTCTTGGCAGGACTGATTTACCTTGATAATGTCACAGGGTTCTCCTGCACTTTTGAGGAACATCTGTGGTGCCTAGAGATGATTTGGGTTTTTGTTTTCTTCTTTTCTTTTCTGTAACACTAGTCCTACTGCTGCAGCAACCCATGATTCTGGCTCTTGGTTTGGGAAAAAGTAAAAGCAACAGATACAGAATGAGCTCAAGAAATTTCTTTCAGATAAGCAATCTATGAAAACTACCCACCCCCTCATCCTTTACGGCTTTGTTAAAAAAGAAAACTCTTTAGTGGGGTTGTTTACACTATGTGCTATCTAGACACAAGCTGCTACATAGACACAGGAAATATTGTAATTAGAGTAGGGATCTAATTAGAAAAATAGAACCAGAAGTTAAAGTACACCTACATTTCACATTTTTATGGTAAATTATCCCACAATGTCTGCTTTTGTAAACGTGGTGTAAGTCTCTTCAGAAATTGTAATGTCAGAGTAAATCTTTTTTACTGTTTAATCACATTGGAACACTGTGTTGAATCACAATACAAAATGCTTTTACTTTTCTCTAAATTACTACAGGGAACTTCTCAAGAAGAAAACATATTTGATTTTCTTTTTACTACATTTCTGAATACAAAAGTATTCATCCTTAAACAAATATTATCTAAATCTATAATTTAACAAATAAGTGATATGATTTAATTTACAAGGTCTTTGTTTTAAACTTTCCCAGGCAGTTGAGTGCTGGCTCTTAGTTCCAGTTAAGAATTACCCGAAATAAGTTCCATATGTTATTACTCTGTCTCTGTGCTTTTCCAAATTCAAGCCTGGCCACAAACTTTACAGGCCAGTTTTTCACACTGTGCAGATGTCAACAAACTTTTACGCAATGGAGTAATGCACCCAAAGCAGTCCTCTCTGTGAGCTCTATTACAAGTGAAGGAAAAGTTAGACAACAATACAGAAAAAACTGAATACTTGACTAACCAAAATAAAAAAAAATCTTACTTTTTGTTCCAAGTCAATAAAAACAAGAAGTAATGTTTAATTATCACAAATAATTACTTAAGGAGTATCGAGCTGTCAGACTCACTACAGTGTTTCGTTTAATATTTCATTTGTCAAACTGCTTGAAACTGACATTTCAAATGCTTCCCTCAGTAAGCGGAATGCATGAAAGCAGCCCCATTCCTTCCAAACAGAGCTGGATTAAACAAGCACACAGGCCAACCATTAGCATAAACTACAGAAGAGGCCTGGAACTTGCACAGTGAATGTGTAAATGAGTTTCTCTAGGGCACCCCCCCTCAGGGCTTGGAGTCCCTTGTTATGCTCAGCTACTAACACTGGGTCTACACAGTCAGGCTCCTGCCTCTTAGCCTTTGTGTGCGGGCCTCCTCACCTGTTTGTCAGCAGAAAAAGAAAAAAAAAACAACCACAGATGTTCTGACATCCCCAATAAGCCCCTTACGGGGGGGTCTGCCAACCAGGGCAAAGACCACTGCCTTACTTTAGGGGTGCTTGCATAACAACTTCACTTGGCAACACCTTGACAGTGTAGCCCAGGCAGCCATTCCCACTCGCTTTCTTCACAAGATGCCACCTAGTTTCAGTGTGTATTGGAGTCTTCCTAAGGCTGAAGAGTCTCTAATGAGGGGGAAATTTCACTCATAGCTTCCAGAGATACTCTAGCTACTCCCTGCTCCAGACTTCCCCTTCTGTTGACAGCAGCTTCTTCCTTTTAAAGCCCTCCTAACAAAAGCACAACTGGCATGGATGGAGTGGCAGGGCTACCTTAGTCCTTCCCTGTCAGTGTGGGGTTTAAGCACCCCATCTCAGAACGTCACCACATCAATTTGAGCAAAGAGGCAATTCTAAGAACAAAATTGGTCAATGTTTTTGTTTGTAAAAGAATCACAAACAAAAGTCGCAAGGACATTACATTGAAGAGGAAATTCACACAAAACGGAGTGGTGGAAACATGTTTAGTAGATGTGGCCAAATTTTTCAAACTTTCATTGTAACTTTTTCCATAAAAAATAATTTTGCTAGCATTCTGATCAGTTCTAATATTTAGCTTTTTAGGTCTCTAACTAGTGAAAGCAGCCTTTCTGGCTTCTGGCACTTGTGAGTTACACAACTAATGAGGCTATTCTTAATTACTATTGGGAAAACAGATTTTCAGTCAAGACCAAAGGACACTCCAATCTGCTCCCCCTCAACCCAAAAAGCATAGCAGCCTTTATGCCAAACACATGGATGATTGGTGCTCTGCTACTATGACAGACATCTGTGAAATGAGCCACCAAACAATGTTCAACAATGACTTCAGCAAGCAAGATCCAGGCTGGGACAGAGCTAACAGGTTCCCCTGTGGTAGCTGAAGTAATTAACAGGAAAAGATAGCTCGCCTGTCTCTTATCCAGTGATAAATCGGTCCCCATATTATATTTCCTAGCATTTGGTCCAGTTTCATTTTCAAAAAAACAATGAGGAGTCTGGTGGCACCTTAAAGACTAACAGATATATTTGGGCATAAGCTTTTGTGGGTGAAAATCACGGATGCAGGCATTATTATACATGAAGAGAAGGGAGTTGGCCCTGTCAACACTGGTTCTCCACTTGTAAGGTAACTCCCTTCTCTTCATGTATAATAATGCCTGCATCTGTGATTTGCACTCCATGACCCTGAAGAAGTGGATTTTTTACCCACAAAGCTTATGCCCAAATAAATCTGTTGGTCTTTAAGGTGCCACCAAACTCTTCATTGTTTTTGTGGATACAGACTAACACGGCTACCCCCTGATACTTCTCATTTTCAAGTGTACTCTTGGCACACTGTTCCATGATTTAATGCCTCTGACCCTCAGAAAGCTTTCCTGATACCCAGCCCAAATTCTCTCTCAGTGTCCGCCCTGTAACCAAATTGCCTTTCTTTCCCAGGTAGTGTGAACAAAAGACACATTCCCTGAATAGAAAACAAAAGCTCTGTTTATTTTTTCCCCTTATAGGTTATAAAGTCCTCTCTTTTTCAGGGACTCATAGAGGAAAATAAACCTTCCTAAAAAAATTTTTTTTTCCACTGTTTGATAGGAGATTGGCCAATCTTTTTTACAAGAGTATTGTTTGTTGTTTTTTTAGTTTCATGTATCTGTTGCCAAACAAAAAAAAATTATTTCCTCTGACAGTAAACATGGCAAATTTTAACCAACATTTTTTTCCCCTCTAGAATAAAATATGGAACAGAAATACAAACCTGCTTGAAACCTTAGCTATGGTGCTGCGACCATGGTTAGCGTCTAAAGGTTTTTTCACTACTGCACTTTTATTATTCTATTCCACGGCTTAATAGCTCATACTTTAAGTGTATTTTCAGTGCAAACCTCAATGAGTTGGTGTCATAACTATCTGAAAAGTCACCTCTTACTCTGCATATCTCTAGAACAGCTACTTTAGACAAAGTCACTAATGGCCTCTCCACGCAAAATGTAATTTTGCACTCACAGCCATCTTCCATGATGCATGTTGGGGTATGTTCTAATCTAACACATTTTAATATATATATTGATTGAAGAAGGGACCAAAGCTCCCATCTCTTCCCCTACTAGATTAAAACCATTTATTTAATGTGACTTAAATCTAGATGTTTTATTTTCTAGAGCCCACAGCAAGGGCCATTTTGCAGTTCATTTCTTGCCAAAAGATTAGTCCTGCATTGTGTCCTGAAGTTAGCAAGATTTCCTATAGGGATCCTCACTTCCAGGAATGCATTGGAATTTAAGCTACATCAATTTAAGGACTTAATGAGACTTTTAAGAACCAGGTTAAGGTCCCAAACAGGGGTAAGGACTTTCACCAGAAGGAAGAGATTTCCCAGACCTTTTAAAAACCTTACAGTTGCAGGGTGAGCAAATAAGGACAACCCTTCAATAGTAGTATGAAAAGCTATTAGAACAGCCAGATGAACCTTGAGGGGACTAAATGGCAAACTGTTTTCTTTAGGGGCAACAGATATTCCAACATGAGAAGCAGCGCAGCAGATTGCAGGATAGTATCCTGGAGTTCACACCAGTGACTACATCTCCACTTTTGAAGGTAACTATTTCTGGTAGATTCTTTCCTACTATTTAATATATGTTGTGCCCCTGCAGAATGGGACAATTCTCGCACTGCAAACCATCGAGGAGTCATGCCCTGAGGCAGAACACATTCTAGCTCCAGCTCAGGCTGAGGCGGTTAAAAAGGAGCTGAGGGCGGTTTGCCCGTGAAACCTGATATATCCTCAATGCCAGGCACAAGACTAACAATGGCATATGTGGAGACCAAATGGGCACAGCTAATGAAAATCTCGGATGGAAGGTGCATGAGGCATAGGCACACTTGAAGTGGAACCCCCATAGAGGCACTACTTGAAGAAGAACAGCTAGATTTAAGCCACACTAAATAAGTGGTTTTAATCTAGTGAGGAAAGAGATGGGAACTTTCATCCCTTCTTTAATGTCCATTATTATTATTATTTAGTTTCCCCATTATTGGAATGGGTGCCTTGGAAACACGTAGAATAGCAATAAACAAAAAGCACCCCAAACACTATGCATTTGAGTATGTGTAACATTATTGGATATAATATTCTGAAATCCACTGTATACCTAGTGCTTTTAGTTATTAAAGCAAAATGTGAAACGAACGTATATGGAACAGTAGGCATACATGCTCCCTGGTATGTAGACACACTAAAGAAAAAGTGGGGGGCGGGGGGGGGGGGGGCTTATAACAGGTTTGAATGACGATTCCAACCACTTCATGTACAATCAGCAGAAATGTAACAATAGTAAAAGAAGTAAAAGCAAAATCTGATAGATAATAATGGAAGACATATGCTGGCAACAAACACCTTCATTCATTATCCTGCCAAAATATATGCTAAACTTGTTACTTGGTAACTATGGTGCTATTCTAAATCTAGAAGTTGCGAACTGTGGGTAATATTTTTAAGTCTCTGCAAAAAGACAGTAAGATCTACAATACCCTCAGAATAACACAAATCTACAAAAAGAAAAGGAGTACTTGTGGCACCTTAGAGACTAACAAATTTATTCGAGCATTTGAGCTACAGCTCACTTCATCGGATGCATCTATAATGAGCCTTTTTTCATGTCACATCCTTGCATATATTATAGGGAGTAAAAGGCAGGAACAATTACCAGCTAGCCATTCAAATCATACACTATATGGACTGAAAGAGGTGGCCATCATCACCAATCCAGATTTGATATTTTCCTTTCAAGATACTTACTCTCTTCTTCCATCACTTTTCAATATGAAAATGATTAATAAGCCGATTCAGTCTAAAAACAAAAAACTTTCTTTTGTGATTTCTTAAATTGTCCCTGATATTGCCCCCTTGTGTGTTATTTTGCCCCTAATTCCTTTTAAAAGTTGGTTAAAGGCTCTACATCTCCTCTACATTCCCTCACTAGGACCTGATTTACACTTAAAAGTTAGGTTGACATAACAAGGGCGCTCAGAGATGTGAAAAATTCACACTCCTGAGCGCTGTAGCTATGCCGACCTAACCCCCGGCGTAGATGTGGCTAAGCTGATGGAAGAATGCTTCTGTCCATGTAGTTACTGTCACCTGGGGAGGTGGAAAAAACTTACAGGAACGGAAAAAAACCCTTCCATCACCGTAGGAAGCATCTACACTACAGCACTACAACAGCACAACTAAGGAGCTGTAGCTGTGCCACTGTAGCTCCCATATCGTAGACATAGCTTAGGAATGCCCCCAAGACTTAGTCCTGGCCCTCTGCTCCATATTTCTTTTTCCCTTCAGGACATTTGATTTATAGTTCTAAAAACAGTTACTAACCTGTTCGATAACTGTTGTTCTTCAAGATGTGTTGCACATGTACATTCTGCACTTAGTATCTGTGTGCACAGCACATGGCCACTGGAAACTTTTTCCCTCAGCGGTACCCACTGGGCAGCTCAAGTGCCCTGTGCTGCTTGAGCAACCTCTGCTGTTGCATGCCACTGTGTGCAGGTATAAAGGGCAGCACCGCTCCCTAGCCACCCTCAGTTTCTTCTTGCCAGAATTCTGATGTAGAGGGGCACAAGGGTCTTGGAATGGACATGTACAACACACCTCAGAGAACAAAGGTTACCAAACAGGTTAGCAATTGTTTTTTCTTCTTCGAGTGATTGCACATGTGTATGATACACTTGGTGACTCACAAGCCATGAAAACAGAAGGTGGGATCGGAGTCTGTTTAAATAAAGATTGGAGAACAACTTGTCCAACTCTAGCATTGTCTTTTGAGCTTGAGCAACAGCATAATGGGAGGCAAACGTCTGGACTGGAGGACCAGACTGCTGCTCTACAAACATCCACAATTGGCACTTGTGCCAGAAAACCAACCAAGGCCAACCACAATGTCATCAAATGAGCAGTGACTCTGCTCAGTGGAGTGACATTAGTCAGTTCACAGCATATGTGCATACAGGAGGCTATCCAAGAAGAAATTCTCTGGGTCAAGACTAATTGTCCTTTTATCTTGGTCTGCTGCTGTGAGGAACAGTTGGGAGGACTTACAGAAGTGCCTGGTTCTGCCCAGGTAGAATGTCAGAGCTCTTCAGACATCCAGGGTATGCAAATGCTCCCCTTCCCTGCTCAAATGTAGCTTCAGGCAGAATGTAGGCAAATAAATTGGCTGGTAGATATGGAAAGATGACACCACATTGAGACAAATTTCAGACAAGGACACAGGTAAACCTTGTCCTTACAGAAGATCATATAGCAAGGCCCAGACTTTAAGGCATGTAGCTCTCCCGGTCTTCTGGCCAAGGAGATAGAAACCAAAAATGCCACCTTTGTTGATAGCTGCAGCAGAGCAAGTAGCCAAAAGCTCAAACCGGGGACCCATAAATCTTGGCAACACTAAGTTTAGATTCCACAGGGACATGGGGTGTTGCTCTTCAGGATACAATTTGACTAGGCCCTTCAAAAACCTTATGGACATGTCAGAGAAACTAGAGCAATTATTCACTTTAGGGTGGAACGCTGAAATAGCTGCCAGATGTACTTTGACCAAACTAACAGCCAGACCTTGGTGTTTCATGTACAATAAGTGGTCCTGAATATGAAGAAAGGGATGGCGATACCCTATTGTAATGGCATGGCATCCACATCTTGTGAGTGCCCCTTCTGGTTGGTTGTATCTGCAGTCTCTAAACAGTCCTTGTCCTGGTATCAAGCTGTACCCCCAGGGCTCCGTCCCTGGAGACAACGGTTTTGCCCTCTTGGTCTGTTCTGGCCCCAGCTCTCCAGCTGGGCCTCTTAACAGTCCAGATCCGCTTTTGGGGGTGTAATCGCTGTCCCATTGTAGGTCACTTCCCCAGTGAACTATGGACCCCAAGAACAGCAACCACATGCTACCATGTCTTTTTAACAAAACTGCCTTCAGTTCCCTTGGCCACTTGCTGTGTCCCCAGCCTTCACTGATGCTTTACCCTTAGCTCATGGCTCTTCTGCATTCAAGCCCAGCAGCCAGTCAAGAGTTTTTCCTTGCTCCTCTGGTCCCTGCCAGCACTGAGCTGTCCATGGTGCTGCAGTTCCCTTTAGCCAGCCAGAAGCACAAGCTACACTTCCCTGGCTCCAGCAAAGAACTGAGGGTCTCTGGCTCTGCAACTTTTTATATGGCCATCCTGGGCCCTGAATGACTGCTCCTTGCAGCCTCTCTGATTGGATAGCCCTTTGCAGCCTCTCTAGACCACTCGGAGGATTTAGCTCCACTGCTCCTTTCCTGGGATGGGTGTGAAAGGACCTCCAGCATGGGGCCTCTAGGCCTTGTCCACCCCATTACACCCATACTGGCAAGACAAGATGGTAAAAATCTTAGAAAGGTAGCTCTTGAGGAAGGCTTTCTACAATTTAGCAGGTTCATCGTCCACCTAATTCGCAGAAGGCTGCTCTCTAATATCTAGCTATAGAGCATCCATGAAGTTGCATGAAGTGATTGTAAACTCACATGGAGTAGGTAACCAGTGGAGTAGGTGACCGTGATAGCGGGAGATTAGGTCCAAGTCTAGTGGAAGTGAGATTGGAGAGTTCACTGACAGCACCAGGAGAGTTGAGAATCAGAGCTGATGGGCCCATGCTGGGGCTATGAGTATAACTTTGACCTGGTCCCATATCCTGTGAATGACTGGAATTGGATGAAAAGCACAGAGGAGCCTGCCTGACCACGGCAGTAAAAATGCATCTGTCAGGGAAGCTAGGCTATGACCTCATAGGGAACAGAACTGCTGACACTTTCTGTTGTCCTTGTCACAGATAGGTCTACTTGGGGAAACCACCACGAAGGAAGATGTATCCAGCCACATCTGGACAAACAGACCACTCATGGTGACTTGTAAACAATTTTCTCAGGTGGTCTGCTAGATCATTTTGGACCCCCATTAGGTAAGAAGCTTCCAGGTTTATCAAGCTGGCAAAGCAGATTCCCAAAACAGAGTCGCCTCTTGACAAAGAGGAGAAGAGTGAGCTTCTCCTTTGTGAGAACAAACAAGCTGTTTCCTTATGTGTGGTAGAAACACTTGGCACGCTAATTGAATAGCTTTCAGCTCTCTTATGTTGATGTGTAAAGCTAAGTTCTCTGGGAACAGAAAAACCTTGTGTCTGTAGAGAACCCAGATGGGGCCACCCAGTCAAGGGCAGACACATCTGTCAATAACTTGAGTACTGGTCACTGGCAGGCAAAAAGAACATCTCCACATAGATTGGCTAGACTTGTCCTCCAAGGTAGTGAGGCTGACATATGAGAGGACACCCTCACCACCGAGTCTAGATGATGAGTCCAAAGAAAACATTTCTGGCACTGAACAGGGGTTTACATGACCATCAGATGCGATAATAAGAAAATTAACGGGGCTAAAGGCAGTTCTGCCCTTTATACCTGCATGCAGTGGTGCACGGCAGAAGAGGGAGCTTGAGCTACCCAACGGGTGCCGCTGAGGGAAAAAGTTTCTGATGGACATACGCTGGGTGCACAGACACCAAGAGTGGAATGCACATAGGCAATCACTTGAAGAAGAACCTTGGGTATCACAACTTTGTGGACGTTGCAGATTCTACATCTCACTGCCTGACCCCTTTGTAAAATCTCTCATCTCTGTTTGAAGGTTTTAGCAAGAAGTGACAATCAAGGGCATTCAGCCCCTCACCATCTCACATTCTTATTACTGTAACTTTCAGCTTTCTGGCCTCCCCAACAATCACACGGCTAAGAACATCTTCCTTGCCCACTGATCTGACCTCTACTGGGCTCCCCCTTTTCAACTCTATCAAATTCAAGTGTCTTGTCCTCATTACCAAAGGATACTTCACATCTCTGATTCACCCTACTTATCCACTTTTGTCTCCTATTACTCTGCTCCCCATCCTATCCTCTTCCACATTCATTGGTACACTTCTCCCACAAACATTTCTGACCATTCTTCCATGGTGCCCTTATATGGAATGCTCTTTTCTAATCTAATCCATGAGGTTATAATCTTCTCCTTCAAAAGCCTCCTCAATGTGCAGTTCTACCACAACAGCTACAAGGCGAGCCAACTAGTTGGAAGTAGCTGATACTTATTAAAAATACCTTTTAATTATTTGGAGTCAAATTGTACATACAGCTTAATTATGTAATGATAGGATCTCATCAATAACCTCATCCTCCCTTTCCTTTGCTTCCTCTCATTTGTATTTCTAACTCTCACTTGCAGAGCCTTGTTTCAAAATTTCAGTGCAAGTTCTTCAGGTAGAGGGCCAACAGTCCAAACTAGAAGGGATCTTCTGTCCTGTGTATACAGCAACTAATAGAATGGGGCCCTGATCCTAAGTGGGGGCTTTGGGATCCAGCATAATATACGCAATAAATAATATTGTGTGTATTATAGTAGCACCTAGAGGCTGTGGCTGAGATCAGGACCCTATTCTGATAAGCATTGTAAAATACATGGTAAGATAGTCCCTGTTTCAAAGAGCTTGCACTCTAAATAGACTAGACAATTATCCCCATTTTTATATGAAGTATTGAGACGCAGAAAGAGTAAGTGGCTTACTGAAAGCTCACAGGAAATCTATGATGATGGCAGGAACCGAATCCTGATCCTGAGTCTCGGTCCAGTACTTTAACCACGAGACCATCCTTCTGCAATCCATCACCTTCACCAATCCATCCACTTAAAAATCCAAAATTGGCCTCGGCTCTACACAGAACATTCTGGACTAGCTCCCACACTACCTTACAGCCAGCTACGGTCTCTCTCTCTCTCTCACACACACACACACACCCCCCAAGCTATCCATTGCTCTAATTTTGGCTACCGCCCTTTAACAACCTAGATTTCTGAAGTTTTTCTAACATTCTATGTATATCTGCAGCTGTCTCCTTTCTCCTTGTATCAAGTCAAGTCTGTTTTTTGTAAAAACTTTCTTAATACAATATATGAAGAACATACAGTCACTTCCATGAATGCAGGAAGAAATATCTTCTCTCTTCACCACGTAAGCAGGGCTTTTTGTTCACATTAACGGAGTACCTTTTCAGGTTGTGTGTAGTTTTGTTTTGTTTTTGCTGGGGTGTTTTGGATCGGTTTTAAACTTTACTTGCTATATTAACATAGAGAAATTCATTTCCATTACTAGAGAAGCTTCATGTCCTTATTTATAGCCTCAGGTAACTGAAACACAGTAGGGTTAATGGCTTCACAATTAATCTCTATTGTCTAATGTCTATTGCTGTTAGAGGCATTTTGTGATATATAGTACAACTGAAACAGAATAAAATGCTCTGATATATAGTTAGATACAGTTTAAAAGCCCTGTTCTATATGGTGTCTCCTTGATACATTAAAGCATGGTATAACCCTAATCCTCTAATATTAATTGCTTCTCCATATTTAACATCACTGACCCATATAAAAATCCATGTTAAGAAATCAGAGTTGGGTATGAGGAAAGTAACTGTTCCAAGAGAAGAATGTAATTGGAAGTTGTATTTTGTTTTAACAAGTTTTTTATGAATGAACATGTCCAGGCAAAAAGCCAAAATCAGCTTAGTGGTTTGTAGCAGTATTATGCAGAGGATCCTTTAACACTTAGATTGAAAGACTACGGTCTAACTCTGTATAGTTTTAGGAAAAGCAAGCATATGTATGCATACCACACAGACAGAAAAGGTTTGCAGAGAAATGTAGGTAATTCATAGATTTGACCTATCCAAAGATAAGTATGCTGCTTTAACTGGGTTACAGGATCTATAAAAAATCTGGATCAGATACTTTTGACATTCATGTTATTATGCTATGTCTACATTGCCTACCTTATAGCGGCACAGCTGTGCCGTGTCGCTGTAAGGTACGCAGTCTAGCCGCTCTTTACCGGCAGGAGATAGCTCTTCTGCCAGCAAAATAAAATCAAGCCCAACGAGGGGCAGTAGCTTGCCCTCCTGCTGACAAAGCACTGTCCACATCAGCACTTTTTGTTGTTAAAACTTTTGTTGGTCAGGGGTGCGAAAAAACACATCCCTGACTGACAAAAATTTTAACGACAAAAGTACAGTGTAGACATAGCTACGAGAGTATCTGACCCAAAGTACAGTGTAGTTTACTCTTCTCCTTTTCCAGCAAAAACTGACAACTTACAGTAAGAACACATGAACAACATGAAACCATGGTTTTCGAATCATTCATCAGAAAATGTCCTCACAAAAAAACAAGGAAGGAGCTCCTCAAGAAATGAGATAGTTTTACTTATCCACCGTTCATTTATAGACATTTGAATTATTAGTGTAAAAATAAAACATCTAGAACAGTTTTAACACATTAGAAAAAGCTAAATTCTAAATCATAGACTTTATATTTTAAAATGTGATGTTCGATGCATAATCATATCAGAAGTTAGTTTATATATATAAAGCTTCACTGATAACTGATACAGTGAAAGCTGTTTAAAGGTTTAAACCTAGAATGCCACAGTTATGCTTCTTGTGAACATCTCACCACTTATCAGTGGTGAAAAATTTAAAATGATTGGGAGATACCATGCAAAATTTTTCTTTGCAGGAAATGAGATAACGGGTATTGTGGGCAAAATGTTTAATAGAACAGTGCCAGAATTAGCGGCAGTTACATCCTTCCAACTCTCAAGAGAATATGGTTAGCAGCCTTGCTTATCCATTTTGGAAAGCTTTCACTTGGCTTTTAAATGGGATGCCAGCATACAGGAAAAAAAAATTAATCTAGCAAGCTTTTTCTTTTAAAGGCAGTTTTCTTACCTCCGTATAGCTTTCCAAAGAGGTATCCCACGTAATGCTTTTATTTTTTAAATGACTGGGAATATGCCTGTTCTGACCATCAATCTCTTCAATACAGATATATTACAATGGGATCCCAATGTACTAGTATCTCTTTCCATTTCAGAAGACCTCTTTCCCCACCACATCCATGGGCGGCAGGTAAAAAAGCCGCTGGACCCCTGGTTGCAGGGTTTTGTGGGGGACGTTTTTGTTTTACTATGCTCCATGCAGGTTCCAAGGCAGCTGAGGAGGTGGTATGTGCTATTTGAGAGAGATTGCTGATGAACCCAGGAAGCTGAGGAGCAAAACCTTCTTCTGGAGGAGAGTCTGAGACGCTTTTCCCCGCAGCGGCTTGCGGCTGGCTCACGGCTCCTCTGGGCAGGTGGGGGCAGGCACTCAGGCCTCCAGCAAGCCTGGGGCTCCTCCGGCCCAGGGGGGTACTCAGGCCTCTGGCCAACCCGTGGCTCCTCCAGCCAGGGAGGGGCAGGAGAAAGGGTGCTCGGCACTCCTATGGACTCTTCAAACCCACACATAAAGGTGATCCATGGCTGGAAGCTGAAGTTACACAAATTCAGACTGGAATTAAGGTGTATAATTTTAACAGTGAGGGTAATTAACCACTGGAACATTTTACCAAAGGCCATAGTGGATTTTCCTTCACTGGCAGTTTATAAATAAAGTTTGGAGTTTAGAGGAAGAATATTTCTAGGAATATTTTGGGTAAGTTCTAAGGTCCGTGTTGTACGTGAGGTCAGAATAGATGATCACAATGTTCCCTTCTACCTTGGAATCTATGAATCATTTTCGTGTATCTTCTCTGCACTCTATCCAATTATAAACATCCTCTTTGAATTGTGGACACCATATCTGGACTCTGGACTCCAGCAGCAGTTGCATCACTGTCCAGTACAAAAGTAAAATGATCTCTCTACTTCTGGTCAAGATTTCCCTGCTTATGCACATAAGGATCACATTGGCCATTTTGGATGCAGTGTTGCACTGGGAGCTTATGTTCAGCTGACTATCCACTGCAACCCCAAAACCTTTTTCAGAGTCACTGCTTCTCAGGATAGAGTCCCACATCCTGTAAGTATGGCCTACATTCTTTCTTCCTAGGTTTAATATGTCTAAATGTAAATATATACAACATACACTGTTTATTTCAGTCCAACTTAACAAGTGAACCAGATCACTTTGTATCAGAGAACTGTCCTCTTCATTATTTACCACTCCCCCAATTTGTGTGTCATCTGCAAACTTTATTAGTGATTATTTTGTTTTCTTCTTTGTCCATTCTATGTCCCTTGAGAGCTGAGACAGAGAACAAGAAAGAAGACACAAGGGAGTGGAAGTAGCTCAGGAGACCAAATTGTAAAACAAAAATTCCCATCAGAAATTGTTCATGGGCCACTTACATAGGAGTGAAGCTCTGTTTCCTGAATTACTTGGAAAAGATCAGACTAGTTCAGATCCCGTAAATAAATTTAAGAACGTGAGAGATCATCAGGTAATGGCCTACTCTGACATCGGTATATATGTGTTACCCAAATGTCCCTCTGATGGAAGCAGATCCTCTCCTGCAGTCACAAAAGAATAATCCCTACTATTGGAGGGTTGGCAGGTTACACTTCATCTCCCCAAACTCAACATTCTTTACAGCTCTATTTAGGAGGAACATAAATATATATTCTTCTTCTCCTCCGTCAACAGTCATCTAAGTAGAAGATCAGTAAGTGAAAGCACTGAAGGCCAAAGTTTCTGAAAGCTGAAATAGCAACTAGCTGATTTTGTACAAAGACAAGAAATAAAATTTCAAATAAACTCATCCTATCTACTAGCGAGTGAACTCCTTTCAACAACAATTTGAAAAGTGACTATCATGCCGTGCAAGTCTGCATTCATTGCATTAGAAGGGATAAGAGAAATGTATGTGAAATCAAGAAACAAATTATATTTATAAATAAGAAGTAGCAAACAGTTTCACAGTTACAACCCTGTTATAATCATTTTGCACTTTTACTGAACTCTGCCTGGCAAGATTTCATGTCACTCTCACAGCTGATGATTTTCAAAATTGAGAGCAGCAAGTAGTGTCATTTATGTGAACCTTTTCTCCTGTCTGAGCATAATGCAAGTTAAGCAGAAACAGCCATAGATTTGATTGTTAGCTTTTCTGTTTTACTGAAAGATTTTAAGTAATCTCTATTCTTATTTGCACTAAGTACTGATTATTAAATCAAGAGCAGCAGAGAAAACTATTAATGCATCATGTTAGCCATTTAGGAAATTGGAGATGTTGTGGAACTCTATACAGCAAGCTGTTAAATGATTTAATAAAATGCTTCATAGCCTGAAAAGCAAAGTTTTTGGCAAGTGCTTTATGTTGCTACGCTTTCTTTGTAATAAGTGGGAACGTTCTGGTTAGAAGCATAAATGATCAGAGGATTTTATCACCCATTCAGGTTTGTATAAATGCAGATTTCACAGATACATAAAGACTCCATGCAGTAAAAAAACTAACAATTGCATAATGTCAACTGTGTTATTTTACAGTGTATTGTTTTGTTTATACAGTAGAACCTTCCTAATTTACACCAAGTAATTCTCACAAAAATGACACTTCTTTTCCCCAATTCTCTGCAAATATTCAATGACAAGTACAGTGCTACTCTGAGGTCACTTATTTCTAAGGCTTTATTACTACTGGCAAAATGTGCTGTCGATTCACTATTATGATTATACACTAATTACATTAAAATAAATGTTATGATGAATCTTTTTAAATTGTTCAGTAATTTGCAAAGTGTTTTCAGCTCATCTGTGCAAATTAGTAGTGGGCTCCTGTATTACTAAAGGATTCTGAATGGTTTGAAACCTTTTTTGAGAAATACATTCTTAATGTATTTCTAATATATTATCTTTTGCTATTAAATTATTGCCCAAATTCTTGTCAGATGCTGACTGGTTTCCTTGTGCAGATATCTGCATAGGGGTATGAGTCTTTAGCTCTTTCCTCTCCTTATACTTCATCACCAGCAACCATGACTCAACATAGCATCTTTCATGTTATCAGTGAATCAGTTACCAGTGGTTCACAGTCATGCTGGAAGGACATAACAAGTGGGGTCCCACATGGATCAGTTCTGGGTCCAGTTCTGTTCAATATTTTCATCAGTGATTTAGATAATGGCATACAGAGTACACTTATAAAGTTTGCAGACAATACCAAGCTGGGAGAGGTTGCAAGTGCTTTGGAGGATAGGATTAAAATTCAAAATGATCTGGACAAACTGGAGAAATGGTCTGAAATAAATAGGATGAAATTCAATAAGGACAAATGCAAAGTACTTCATTTAGGAAGGAACAATCAGTTGCACACATACAAAATGGGAAATGACTGCCTAGGAAGGAGTATTGCGGAAAGGGATCTGGGGTCATAGTGGACAACAAGCTAAATATGAGTCAACAGTGTAATGCCGTTGCAAAAAAAGCAAACATCATTCTGGGATGTATTAGAAGGAGTGTTGTAAGCAAGACATGAGAAGTAATTCTTCCGCTCTACTCCGTGCTGATTAGGCCTCAACTGGGGTATCGTGTCCAGTTCTGGGTACCACATTTCAGGAAAGATGAGGACAAATTGGAGAAGGTCCAGAGAAGAGCAACAAAAATTATTAAAGGTCTAGAAAACATGAGCTATAAGGGAAGATTGAAAAAAAATGGGTTTCTTTAGTCTAGAAAAGAGAAGACAGAGGGGACATGATAACAATTTTCAAGTACATAAAAGGCTGTTACAAGGAGAAAAAAATTTCT
This sequence comes from Lepidochelys olivacea, assembly GCF_965140295.1. Classification (NCBI taxonomy): domain Eukaryota; kingdom Metazoa; phylum Chordata; order Testudines; family Cheloniidae; genus Lepidochelys; species Lepidochelys olivacea. The sequence continues at coordinate 33,242,689 of NC_140411.1, read as the reverse complement.
TCTTAACCTCTGAGGATAGGACAAGAAGCAATGGGCTTAAATTGCAGCAAGGGAGGTTTAGGTTGGACATTAGGAAAAACTTCTTAAGTGTCAGGGTGGTTAAGCACTGGAATAAATTGTCCAGGGAGGTTGTGGAATCTCCATCATTGGAGATTTTTAAGAGCAGGTTAGACAAACACCTGTCAAGAATGGATTAGATAATACTGAGTCCTGCCAAGAAGGGACTGGACTAAATGACCTCTTGAGGTCCCTTCCAGTCCCATGATTCTATTTAAAAAAAAATGAAAATTGAACCATGCTTCCTATTAAAAGAGGAAGAAATTAAAGATGGAGACTGTACTACCCACTCTAAAGCTGAGGCTATAAAGGACCCACTGATTAACAACATTTAGAGTTGTTTCAGATGATCAGGCATCTGTGAGGCAGGATGGGTAGCCTGCTTTCTCACTTGTGGATTGGGAAAGAGTTCCTGATCATGGACTTTACCGTATGTTCTACTGAATTAAGCAGATGGCAGGAACCAGGAGGTTCTGGATAGTCTTACGTCTATCACAGGTTTTAATCATACCTTGCACTTTACCAATCTTATTAAACTGATAAATATTACTTCAATTTTACAGATGGGGAAAATCAAGCTAAGAGAAGTGAAGTGAGTTGCACAAGGTCATACAGTTTAAGACTTGTCTACACTTAAAATGCTACCACAGGCTGTGCTCCACTACCAGGGGTGAAAGTAAGCCTAGGGACTTACCGGTACGGGGCTGGGCCGGGGCCGGCTCTGGCCCCTGGAAGGGACGGGGCCTTGGGTGGAAGGGGCGGGGCTGGGGGAGGTCAGAGCCAGCCCTGGCCCACCCCTGTACCGGCAAGTGCCTCCTTCCTCCTCCCTGAGGTAACAGCGGCAGCTGGGGCCTCTGGCAGCGGTTTAAAGGGCCCTGGGCGGTAGCAGCGGCCAGAGCCCTGGGCCCTTTAAATAGTCCCCGGAGCCCCGCCGCTGCTTCCCCAGGGCTCCGGCAGCAGGGCTCCGGGGATGGGGCTCCGGCTGCCACTACCATCCCAGGCCCTTTAAATCGTCCCCGGAGCCTGCTGGAGCCCTGGGGAAGCGGTGGCGGGGCTCCGGGGACGATATAAAGGCCCCAGGGCTCGGCTGTTGCTACCACCTCGGGCCCTTTAAATTGCCGCTCCCGCCCCGCGGCTGCTACCCCAGGGCTCTGGCAGCAATTTAAAGGGCTGGGGGTTCCAGCTGCTGCTGGGAGCCACAGGCCCTTTAAATAGAGCCTGGGAAAGCCGATCCACCCCGGTACTGCGCACCAGCGCAAAACGGTTGATAGAAAAAGTAATGATTTCATACTATATACACTTTCAGACAACCTGTCCATTAGCTGGCTGAACATCCTGTAGTGTTGAGTACTGTTAACCAATGAGCTTTCTTCATCAGCAAGCCAGTTCGTGAGGTAGTAGTGGAATATCAGAGTAGAGGGGTGATATATTTAGGGTTGTGTTTATATTAGGGAAGCAGAATGTAATTGTTCAATAAAGAAATGTACATTGATGTTGTGACGTATGGCCAGAAAGGGTTACGCATCCTGCAGGATGAATGACTCGAATTAAACCCTTAAAGACATGCGGGGAGATAATGTTTGTGTTTTTGTGTATTTACATATCTATGGGTAGTGGTCAACATGTAATCAGTCCCTGTCTATGCTGTATTCTGATAATTCAGAGATCAAAAGAACATCCTAGCATTTAAATGAATTGTAAACAGGGGATATCGCTGTATTAATCTCTCTTTGAAATGTATAGCAAATCATCTGTGAATGGTGGAGGAACAGGCAATTGCCTTAGATAATTCATATAGCTAAGTATCAGTGATGGACCTCCTTCGAAGTCGCCCTAATTACCTATTGTTCCCCGAGGGACTCTGACTTGTCAAAGAAGGCTTGAAATTGTATAAAAGATCCTGGCATCCCAATCCTTTTAATCTCAGATTTGCTTAAGCTTCATCAGGGGAAGATCGAGTGGCAAGATTGAGGTCTCAGTTCTGCTGGAAATACCCTGAATATGATATTGGACATTGGACTATAACTTTCTTCCAGTGGAGAAAAATTCCAGAGACAGGATAATGCATCCTACTTTCCTAGATTCCTAAAAAAGCACAGTTTCTCCTGCTGCACAGCATGGGAAATCCCCATAATTTATATCCAAAGTGAGCAGGATCTGTGGACCTTTTGATTCTAAAAAGAAATTTTCAGGTAAGCATAGATGAATTTTCCCTTTCATTGTGCTAAGGTCCACAGATCTGGTACAAAGGAATAGGAAGCAAGATCATCCTTTAAATGAGATATAATATAGAGCATCCATCTTCCTTCTCCACTGAGTTATAAAGAAGACGTCTTCCAAAAAAATGCTAATGGCTAATGCTGGATGACCAACATGTAGAAATTGGTGAACTTATGTATTGTTGGTCATGTGATTGCCTATCAGATTTCAGTACAGGCAACATAACTTTTCCTCCCTGACTGCCAGCGCTCTTTAAAACACTGGATTTTTATACTAATTGAGAAAGAACATCTCCTTCCTGCAGATCTGGGAAGGAGCTAGGAATTAGACAGACATTAGAGAGCTCAAATGTTAGTCAAATTTAAAGTAAAGTTTGGAATTTCCCTCAGAACAGCTCTGCAGCCGGGAGGTCTGGTTAAGCTGCTAGCTACTGTGAAGCATCAAAAAACTGGAGGGAAGTTTAGGAGGTGAGGCATTCTCTTGCTGCCAGTGACTGACAGCTCTGGTTCTGTTCCTAAGCTGCAAGCAGGCTGACCTACTCCATTGTAATAGGTCTGTGAACCTTAGCATGATGAAGAAATATCAATATTACACTATTTCACTGTGATACTCTGAGGAAAGGAGTGTGACTGTCCTGAACCTTACCTGCCAAAAATCAGAATTCAGCTCCCTGCCCTGACGAATTCAAAAACCTACAGCAGCATGCTGAAAATGAAAAGGTTAGGGGCATAGTAATATCAAAGTAACAGAATAATTCAGTGCTGTTTTACTATTCACTTTTATGGTGAGCTCAATAAGAACTTCAATTATTTAGATGAAGCTATATTTTAGAATTTCCAGTCTGCCACAGAAACTCAGGGGTCCTTGCTACAGAATTTTGGTTCAACTAGCTGCACAGCACCCAGTGTGCCCAAAATTTTATAGTCCTATATACGTGTGTGTGTGTTTAGGTCTTTAATGAGGCATTAACTATGAAATCTGATTTCACTGTGTGTTCTTCCTGACGCACTTTTATAAATCTAATGATCTGATAGAAAGAATACTAATTCCCTCAAGAACAATCATTTTGTTCATGCTGTTGCAGCTTCATATGTAGCTGTAAGTTTGTCAGCCGATTCCTAGCAATTAAGAGTTGATTTCATGATACACAGTCAGAATGAGAAGTGATGACCACCGAAATCAATACTAAAATATTTGGAAGCATTACCATAGACTGTAATATCTTAGTTACTTTAAGGATTAGATTTTTTTGTAAAAACCCAATGCCAGATGTGTGCTTTACAATCTCAGGGTGCTAGTAGGTAGCATGTTATGATTTACCCCCCTTTTAAAGCTGAGCAACACGAACAGCGTGTATGGAATGAACAGTAAATAACCTTCTGACAGAAACAGTAGGCTGCATCAAATACAGGGCTCACTTCATTATTCTGATTTTAGAGTAGCAGCCGGGTTAGTCTGTATCCGCAAAAAGAAAAGGAGGACTTGTGGCGCCTTAGAGACTAACCAATTTATTTGAGCATAAGCTTTCATGAGCTACAGCTCACTTCATCAATGAGCTGTAGCTCACTTTTTTCATTATTCTGGGACATGCTGTATCCTGTGGACCCTGCTGTTATGCACCGATGCATGCGCACTGGTTTAAATAATTCATTTACTTTGTCAAGTGCAGTTCTTGATGTTAATGAATAACCTGAGGCCTTTCCCTTGCAGGGGTGGAGATGCCAGCAGTCCTCTTGCATCGGGGTAGTTACAGTACCATAATGAGAACATTCACAGGTAGGATTTTTTTTTTTTTAGCAGCCAAAAGATATGCCCTGAAGCACGAAGGTTATGGGGGGGAGCATGGATCCGCGTTCATATCACACGCCCCATCAGTACCCAGCCTGAGCCGGAGAGGCTAATGATCCAACCAGTGGACCAAATTCGGTGATGAATCCTGGTCACGGGCCGCCTGAGGCATACTGCGTATACATTAAGAAGATGAAGCTGATCAGTCACTAAACGACAGGCGTTAGGAAGAAGCTTCACTCTTGGGTAGCTTGTTCCATAATTGTCCACCACAGGGTTTCTTGTACCTTTCCCTGAAGTATCTCATGCTGCCCATTGCCAAAGACAGGATTCCTAACTAGATAGATGACAGATCTGACTCAGTAGGGCAAGGCCTGTCTTTTATAACATCAAAGAGGGAAGCCATAACACCCCATCCCCCACCCAGACACTCATCAGCATTCCAAGATCACACAATACATGGGTAAATGGCAAGGAATTTCACAATTAAGGGAGATCTTCTGCAGTGCAGCATCTGGTAACCTTTCAGAAATAATCTGGGGTTTACACTGACAACACAATATAATCTAATCACTGCTTCAATTGTCAAGGGAATTCAGGAATGAGGAGTTGCATGTAGAAATCAGTAGCATGAACCAACCTATCTATTCTTGGGTAAACATAGCATTAATCCTACAAAAGGAAAAAAATAATTAGAAATGTACTGTGAGTAATAAAACACTATTTGTTATAAAGTTTAATAACATCAAATGTAAAGGGAAGCAAAAGTAATGAATATCTTACCTCCACAATGTATATCATTTACTTAACCAAAACACACCATAGATGTGATCAGTAAAGCTCGTAAGAGTGAAAAGAAATTATTTAAAATACAATCTCCAGAAATAGACAAAGTAGTCATATGAAACTAAATTATTGCATCTCTAGCAATCCCTAATGATTCATTAGGAATTGGAGGCCATTATTTCACAATTCCCATGTGGAATACTGCTGACATCAGTGGAAAAACAGTAGAGATAAATTAGATCTCTTATTACTAGGGATGGGCAACTTGCAAAACCTAATGTCCTTGGAAATAATCAAGATTCTTCCCCATATGTAGGGACCATTAATTTAACAACCAAAACCAGGACTGATACCCTGATAAGGATGTATACTATGGAAAGTGAAAATTTCATTTTTTTTCTTTTTCTGGGCCTGCTAATTAGTCTTCCTGAAAGCAAATGAAAGACTAAAGAAGATGAAGGAAACTTAAGGATGGTAGTTACTACTCTATTAAACCGCTTACAATTAAAATAGCAAATCTTCAAATGACAGAGTCTCTCCCTTCTGTAAGATACATGTCTTTCTTTAATCCTAAACTCCAGTATTTCAAACTGAACACCTTTCCTAACATTTTTTTTTGTTTCATTAGCTGGTTAAAGAAAAGAAATGGGCTTGTAAATCATTATTTTTTATTTTTGAATGTAAAATTAGTAAAATGGAAGATTGGTCCAGTATCCCTCTGCATCAGCGTGTTTTCTTAAAGATTAAGTCATTAATATACACCGTCAGCTGGAACAACACTCCAACAGACCAGTTAGTACTTTGCGTTCATATAAACAAAACAGCTATTATTTTCCTTACGAGGAGTTTAATAGGCAATTATCAAAGCGCTTCAGACAAAATGTAAACATATGATATGAATGCATGACTTTCAACATGGAAGTCTGATGCACATACACTGGCTTCTTAATGCCACCCTTTACATAGTAGTAGTATAAAATACAATACAAAAGAAAATTAAAACATGAGCAAGTTAATGGTCATGTGTAAAGTGAACATCTGTCACTCTATAGTCCTATACATCAAACAGTTAGTGAAGCAAAATTGTCTTTTAATGGCTAACTGTCACACTTCATCGAATTAAAAGGAAGCTGTAAAATGACATGACAAGTTTCTCCATAAAAAGTCATAATACTGAACTACTGTAGTCCCAAGGACATTCTGTAATATAACTATGTCACAACATAAGACTTTATTCATGTTATACAGAACATCTTCTTTCTCGTCAGAGGGAGGCACACAAAAACGGGGAGCGCCTGAAGAGTCTCACGTCCAACCAGAAGTTTGTAAGGCACTTGGCTCAGTCTCTTCTACAATCATTTCATCACTAAGCTGCAGATTAGTTTGTTTCCTGTGTTGTGTGAATGCTTTTCAGCAGAGGGACCAAAAATATAACACCTCTGCATAAAGCACCTTGTTTCCTCAGAAGCCGGAAAATTAAAAAGGAAGTTCTGAAGTTTCACAATTAGATTGTAAGCTTGTTAGGCAGGGAGTCTCTTGCAAAGTGTTTGCTCAGAATCTAGCACAACTGGACCATGAGCGTGACTGGGACCTCTAACTGCTACCACAACTGTAGTTATTACAACAGGAGTTCAAGGCATCATGCAGCAAACTAATGAAATACAAATCAATATTTTAAAGACAAAGACAACATACCCTTGATTTTTTTTTTTATTTCTAATTCCCTATAGCAATGATATATTACCTTATAAATCAAGAAATTTATTCATAGAATCATAGAATATGAGGGTTGGAAGGGACCTCAGGAGATCATCTAGTCCAACCCCCTGCTCAAAGCAGGACCAATCCCCAACTAAATCATCCCAGCCAGGCCTTTGTCAAGCGTGACCTTACAAACCTCTCAGGAAGGAGATTCCACCACCTCCCTAGGTAACCCGTTCCAGTGCTTCACCACCCTCCTAGTGAAAAAGTGTTTCCTAATATCCAAACTAAACCTCCCCCACTGCAATTTGAGACCATTATTCCTCATTCTGTCATCTGGTACCACTGAGAACAGTCGAGATCCATCCTCTTTGGAACCCGCTTTCAGGTAGTTGAAAGCAGCTATCAAATCCCCCCTCATTCTTCTCTTCTGCAGCCTAAATTATCCCAGTTCCCTCAGCCTCTCCTCATAAGTCATGTGCTCCAGCCCCCTAAACATTTTTGTTGCCCTTTGCTGGACTCTTTCCAATTTTTCTACGTCCTTCTTGTAGTGTGGGGCCCGAAACTGGATACAGTACTCCACATGAGGCCTCGCCAATGCCGAATAGAGGGGAATGATGACGTCCCTTGATCTGCTGGCACTTCTCCTACTTATACAGCCCAAAATGCCCCTAGCCTTCTTGGTAACAAGGGCACACTGTTGACTCATATCCAGCTTCTCGTCCACTGTAACCCCTAGGTCCTTTTCTGCAGAACTGCTGCCTAGCCGCTTGGTCGTCTGTAGCAGTGCAGGGGATTCTTCCATCCTAAGTGCAGGACTCTGCACTTGTCATTGTTGAACCTCATCAGATTTCTTTTGGCCCAGTCCTCTAATTTGTCTAAGTCCCTCTGTATCCTATCCCTTCCTTCCAGCATATCTACCACTCCTCCCAGTTTAGTGTCATCTGCAAACTTGCTGAGGGTGCAATCCACGCCATCCTCCAAATCATTAATGAAGATATTGAACAAAACCAGCCACAGGACCGACCCTTGGGACACTCCACTTGATACCAGCTGCCAACTAGACATGGAGCCATTGATCACTACCCATTGAGCCCGACAATCTAGCCACCTTTCTATCCACCTTATAGTCCATTCATCCAGCCCATACTACTTTAACTTGCTGGCAAGAATACTGTGGGAGACCATATTGAAAGCTTTGCCAAAGTCCAGGAATAACACATCCACAGCTTTCCCCTCATCCACAGAGCCAGTTATCTCATCATAGAAGGCAAGGCATGACTTGCCCTTGGTGAATCCATGCTAACTGTTCCTGATCACTTCCGTCTCCTCTAAGTGCTTCAGAATTGATTCCTTGAGGACCTGCTCCATGATTTTTCCAGGGATTAAGGTGAGGCTGACTGGCCTCTAGTTCCCAGGATCTTCCTTCTTCCCTTTTTTTAAAGATGGGCACTACTTTAGTCATCTGGGATATTCATTATAATATCTTATGCTACAATTTACTAGGCTTCAGTTTTCTCTGATACGGCCAAGATTGTATTTGCATTAAGTAGCCATTTGGGGGAGGGAAGGGGAGAGTGTTTGTATGAGTATATTTTAATCGGTTTAGGAGTCTAGGTGCTCAGGAAATGAAGGCCCCAAATCAGCGAAGTACTTAAGCATGACTATGAGTAGTACTAGGGCCACTGTCTGTTACTATGACATGGCTATGTGAAGTCTAAATACAACTCCTCATGGAAAGCACCTCTATCAAAAAGACCACCATCACCATACTGCCATCAATTGTGGTACCACTCCTGGCATTCTAAACAGAGAGGACAAAGCCAGGAAGCATAAGCTACCTTTCATCCCAAAAGTTTGTCCCTGCAGAACAGAGTTATCATACTGGCAATTGTAATGCGGGGAACTATGCAGAATTGCTGCTTATGCAATGTATATTAGAGTAATTTCTCTAGCTTCTCTGAACCCCACGTCCCTTAATGAAATTATTCAAATTTAGTGTATTTATCTATTATATGGGGATAGATTAAAAACTTTAACCCCAAAAATGTTAAACTGTCCCCCAATGACAGGGCATAAACTGTTTAAAAATAAGAACTTTCCCAATTATGGTGAATTATCCTCTTGTCCCTGCTAGATGACTGTAGGCCGTCTACATACTGTGTACAGGGGTGACTTACTGTATCTGCATTCAGTTTCAAGAGAACAAACAGAACTGTGGTACAACAAGTTTAGTCAAGAACAATATAAAATAGTTGAATAATACTCTACCACCAAGAAAGACAATGTGATGCCTTTAAATTAATAATCATCTGTGGTATTATCTGCAGTTGAACTCTATTGCTGAGAGTGATAGTGGTTAGTCACTTTAAAAAGCCACTATTCAATAAAAAAATTAGAATCTAAACATATTACTCAAACTGTTGGTTTTAATTATTCCACTTAGGTTACTTAATTCCCTTGCTCATTTTATATTTTTAAATTAAGAAGCATGTATAGACAATTTCTACGTAAGGGGGAAATTAGATACCAAGGCCACATTCCTGCATCAGAATCTGCTGGCAGCTTTTGAATCCAAATAAAGCTCTCTGGTGTCAGACTAAAAGATTCCATTGAAGAATCGGGGCATTAAATTCTAACTCTCTCTAGTCCACTAACCTTTTGTTTGTTTAGCCTGCAAAGAACAATAAAAAATACAATTTTTATCTTTTATGTAGTGTTCTTCCTATACAATATCATATGAAACACTTTATGGAGAAAGCCAGTCATAAACTGGAGAGCCCAGGAAGGTTTTAAGGCAAAAAGAAGTGACTCATTTGGAAAGGCGGATAAAAACCAGTGAAGGTAGCTTTATATACTACGAAAGATTAACCAGCTTTAGAAATAAAACCTTCATTTCTCTTTATTGTTCTCTCTTCTTCTACAGAATCACCTTAAAATAATCTTCAATTTAATTTGGAAAGTTATTCATCCAGGACCTGCTTTAAAGAAGTAATTCAACATGTGGTGAACTGGTAAAATGATACACTCAAAACATTCACCTTTCTATTCTTCCACTCACTTCTCTCCAAGACAGAGAGAAAAAAATTGCACAATTACAGTGCAAAGTATTAAATTTAAAATTGCACACAACACTAATATTTTAAAATGGCAAATTCTGATTTACAGCAGATGAACACTCAGAGGCAAGTCTGCTCTCAGTTATTCATGAGAATGACAGAACCTATTGCAAACCTCTTCCTGGATTAATAATTTCCCAATTTAAATGGGAGGTTTTTTCAAGATTACACAATTATTTCTACGAGGAAGAAAAACAAACAGACAAGTTAGCTGGGTGTTTCTTGAGGTGGTTAATCTTTTATGGTATATAAAAATCCCTTCACTGAGTTTTACACTTCTTTCCATAATGCGTCACTTTTCCTTGATTTAAAATGAGTTCTCCTTAGTTTATGATTGACTTCAGTGAAAACAGACTAGAAGTTGATCTCATATTTGTAGGGTTTTTTTTAAATCTATTCACTCATTTTAAGCTTTGTATTCAACCTAACAATAAAAAATTCTAAATTAGAGATGCATTTGTAATCTGAACAATATCTACTGTAGACCTAACAGCCTGAAAACAGAGACTTTTTCATTTTTGTTACCATAGAGTGAAAGCTATTGTCTGAGCATGAAAACTCACTCACCATATCCTGTGGTTACTCAAATTATTAGTACATGAGTTAGCCTGTACATATAGAACCCAGTTCAGAAAACATTTAAGCATGTGCTTACGTTCACCTCTGCTCAGAAAAAAGAAAGTAAATCTCCACAAGAAAGTCTATAGAGTAAGTACACTTGAGTATAAAAATTATGTAGTTACCTATATGACCACCATAACCATAGCATCCATAAACCTCACAATTACTAATAAATGTTATCATCACAATACTTTTGTGAAGCAGAAAAGCATTTCCATTTTACAACCCGGAAAATGAAGAACCACTGCATGTTCATTTAATTGTCCTAACAATACAACAGAGTTAAGAAGAATTACTATGGCTCAATTTTTAAATAAAATCAAAAGTACAAGAGACACAGATCTGGCTTTTTAAAAGAAAATATTAGGGCTTTTGATTAATTGCAGTTAACTCATGCGATTAACTCAAAAAAATGAACTGAGATTAAAAAAATTAATCGTGATTAATCGTACTGTTAAACAATAGAATATCAATTTAAATTTATTAAATATTTTGGATGTTTTTCTACATTTTCAAATATATTGATTTCTATTAAAACACAGAATACAAAGTGTACAGTGCTCACTTTATATTATTTTATTACAAATATTTGCACTGTAAAAATGATAAAATAAATAGTATTTTTCAATTCACCTCATACAAGTACTGTAGTGCAATCTCTTTATTGTGAAAGTGTAATTTACAGATGTAGATTTTGTTTTTTGTTATGTAACTGCACTCAAAAACAAAACCTAAAACACACAAGTTTATTTACATTTACAGGAGATTCTGCAGACTGCTTTTTATTTACAATGTCACTTGAAAGTGAGAACAGGCCGTTCTCATGACAATTTTGTAGCTGGCGTGCCAGATATGCTAAACATTCATATGCCCCTTCATGCTTTGGCCACCATTCCAGAGGTCATGCTTCCATGCCGATGACGCTCGTTAAAAAAAAAAATGAGTTAATTAAATTTGTACTGAACTCCTTGGGGGAGAATTGTATGTCTTCTGTTCTGTTTTACCTGCATTCTGACATATATTTCATGTTATAGCAGTCTCGGAAGATGACCCAGCACATGTTCATTTTAAGAACACTTTCACAGCAGATTTGACAAAATGCAAAGAAGGTACGAATGTGAGATTTCTAAGGATAGATACAGCACTTGATCCAAGGTTTAAGAATCTGAAGTGCCTTCCAAAATCTTAGAGGCACTAGGTGGGGAGAATGCTTTCAGATGTCTTGAAAGAGCAACACTCCAATGCAGAAACTACAGAATCCAAACCATCAAAAACAAAAATCAACCTTCTGCTGGTGGCACCTGACTCAGATGATGAAAATGAACATGCATCGGTCTGCTCTGATCTGGATCGGTATCGAGCAGAACCTGTCATGAGCATGGACGCATTTTTTAAATTTTTTTAATCATGCGATTAATCGCGATTAATTTTTTAATCGTTTGACAGCCCTAGAAAATGTAGGTTGTCATGCAGTGTCACATGGTGCCACTGGATATTATTTTGGAAGAGGAGGTTACTCACCTGTAACTGGAAGTTCTTTGAGAAGTGTGGTCCCTAACTGAAGTCCACTGAGTGTTTACGCATGTGCACAATGCGTCCGGAGCCAAATAATTTGAAAGTAGTGTCCCCTGGTCTGCACATGCGCCCTGGTTTGCCTCATGCTTTCATCCAAGGTGATAAAGGGCAGGACGGACCAACACATCTCCAGTTCCTTCTCCACCACAAAACCAACAGACCCGTAACAGAGGGGAAGGATGGCAAGAAGTGGAATACAGATAGGGACCACACATATGGTAGAACCTCCAGTAACAGATAAGTAACCTCTTCTTCTTCAAGTGATGGTCCCTACTGTATTCCACTGAGGGTGATTAACGAGTAGTACCTAAGTCGGAGCAGGGTGTGACGATGAAGATGGAATGGTTGAGTGGAGGACTGCCTGCTGAAGAAGGCATTTACAGCTGAGTCCTGTACTAAGGCATAGTGCATGGCAAAGGTGTGCACTGAACTCCATGGGGTCACTCTACATATGTCCCAAAGCAACACATTGTGGAGGGAGGCTGTGGTCAAAGCCTGGGTTCTCGTGGGTAATAAGCCCACATCCCAGTAGGTGGAGGCAGGCAAGACAGTTGATAGCACAGAATCCACTTGGAGATTCTCTGGATGAAGACTGTCTGATCCTTGAGTCTTTCTGTTACTGCAACAAAGTGTCTGGGGGACTTCCTGATGGGTCTTGTCCCATACAGGGAGAAGGCCAAGGCCCGTTGGATGTCTAGGGAATGGAGTCATTGTTCCTCTGCGGATGCTAGTGGCTTCGTGAAGAAAACAGGGAATTGAATGGATGGATTAATGTGAAACAAGGGGATGACTTTTGGCAGAAATTTGAGTTGCAGACACAGCGACATGCTACCTTTATGGAAAATTGTGAAAGAGGGGGGTCTGCCATCATGGCTCAGAGTTCACCAACCCTTCTTGCAGAAGTGATAGCAACCAGGAATGTGACTTTCATAGAATCATAGAATCATAGAATATCAGGGTTGGAAGGGACCCCAGAAGGTCATCTAGTCCAACCCCCTGCTCAAAGCAGGACCAATTCCCAGTTAAATCATCCCAGCCAGGGCTTTGTCAAGCCTGACCTTAAAAACCTCTAAGGAAGGAGATTCTACCACCTCCCTAGGTAACGCATTCCAGTGTTTCACCACCCTCTTAGTGAAAAAGTTTTTCCTAATATCCAATCTAAACCTCCCCCACTGCAACTTGAGACCATTACTCCTCGTTCTGTCATCTGCTACCATTGAGAACAGTCTAGAGCCATCCTCTTTGGAACCCCCTTTCAGGTAGTTGAAAGCAGCTATCAAATCCCCCCTCATTCTTCTCTTCTGCAGGCTAAACAATCCCAGCTCCCTCAGCCTCTCCTCATAACTCATGTGTTCCAGTCCCCTAATCATTTTTGTTGCCCTTCGCTGGACTCTCTCCAATTTATCCACATCCTTCTTGAAGTGTGGGGCCCAAAACTGGACACAGTACTCCAGATGAGGCCTCACCAATGTCGAATAGAGGGGAACGATCACGTCCCTCGATCTGCTCGCTATGCCCCTACTTATACATCCCAAAATGCCATTGGCCTTCTTGGCAACAAGGGCACACTGCTGACTCATATCCAGCTTCTCGTCCACTGTCACCCCTAGGTCCTTTTCTGCAGAACTGCTGCCTAGCCATTCGGTCCCTAGTCTGTAGCTGTGCATTGGGTTCTTCCGTCCTAAGTGCAGGACCCTGCACTTATCCTTATTGAACCTCATCAGATTGACTTTCACGGAAAGGAGGGACATAGAGCATGATGCCAGCAGTTTGAAAGGTGGTTTTGTTAGTATGGACAGAGTTAGGTTAAGGACTCACCGGGGAGTGATGAGTTAGACGGGTGAGAAGGTTCTGATGCGGCCCTTCTAAAACCTAACAGTTAGTGGTTGTGTAAAGACAGAGCACCCTTCCATGGGGGGGTAGAAGGTGCTAATCACCACTAGCAGGACCCAATGCCTTCAAGGACAGGAGGTAGTCCAGGAAGAGGGGGATCCCCACGGATACTGAGGGAAGTCCCTTTTTTTGGGCCTCGAGGCAAAGCATTTCCACTTGGCCTGGTAACAGTGCCTAGTGAACTCCTTCTTGCTGCTGGAGAGAATGTTTTGGACATCTGAGGAACAGGCGCATTCTAGAGAAGATGCCCATTCAAATACCATGCTCTAAGATGGAGCACCTGTGGATTGGAATCTCTGATCTCGCCGTCATTCTGCATCAGGATACTGGGGAAGATGGGGATGGGAAATGGTGGTCAGGTGGACATATGAAGGAGGTTGGTAAACAGAACTGTCTGGACTGTTGCTCTGTCACAGCTAATCTTGTGGAGTACTCAGGGTAGGAGCCGAACGGGAGGGAAGGCATAGTTGAGTTGGTCTGATCAGGACAGTATGAAAGTGTTGCCTTGAAAGTGGTGACCAAAACCTCCCCTGGAGGTTGTATTTGGTGCTTACGTGGAAGGTGAAGAAGTCTCTGTTCAGCATCCCGCATCATCTAAAGATGTCCCAAACTACAGATTCATGGAGTTCCCACTCATGGTTGATCACAAACTGCCTGCTGAGAGAGTCCACAATCATGTTCTGTGTCCCTGAGAGATAGGCTGCAGCCAAGAGGACCTGGTGGGTGATACAACAATTCCAGAGGTTGATGGCTTCTGCAAACAGAGCGGTCAACCTCAAACCCCAAACCACCCTGCGTTGATGTAGAAAACAGTGGTGGTTTGTCTGACATGATAAGAACATGATGGGAACGGATGAAAGGGAGAAAGGCTTGACATGCTTTCCATACATCCAGGAGCTCCACAATGTTGATGTGCATCCTGGATTCCCAAAGAGTCCATGTTTCCTGTGTCATGTGATCATCCATATGTGCTCCCCAACTAACAAAGGATGCATCCATGATGATCATCCTTTCTGGGGAGGAGGGGAGTAAGGGAACCCATACACAGACATGACCTGGGTCTGTCCACCGCTGGAGGGATGAGAGCACCCGGGGGGGGAACTGTCAGCAGCAAGTCCACGGTGTGATATTTCGGTGCGTAAACTGTCTTGAGCCACACATCTGGAGACAGCGAAGATGGATTTGAGCAAAGGCAGTGACATATGTACACAAAGCCATGTAACCAAGGAGAGACAGGCAAGTCCTGGCAGAGACATAAGGATTGTTACAATGTGAGTTATGAGTTCTTGCAGTGTTTGGATCCTGTTGCTTGGTAGGTAGGTCCGAGCTGTGACCAAGTTGATGGTGGCCTCCATAAAGTCAATGGATTATGTGGGGTCCAAGATTGATTTTTCTACACTGATACTGACCCCAAGGCATGAAAGAATGCTAAGCAGAATGGAGGCTGAAACTTGGGCTTTGAGTTTGGATCATGCATCCAGGAACCAGTCATCTAGATAGGGGAATACAAGGACCTCATGATGCCTGATGTAGATCGCCACATCAGAGAAAACCTTGGTGAAGACTCTGGGAGCAGTGGTTAGTCCGAAGGGAAGAACCCTTTACTGGAAATGGGTGTGAGCCCACCGTGAACCTCAGGAATCGAAGTCAACTGTACCTGCGCTTCGGTACCCAGGACTGCCTGATTCCCTTGATTGTGGGAATTCTTCTCATGTTTAGGCATATAAAGTGCACTTCAAATTCATGGAAGGAGCATCCCCTTTCTTTGGTTTTGAGGAAGACTTAATGCCATGTTTATGGACATGTTTCCTTACCTCCTGACTAGGCTCAGCACAGGGTTCATAGTGGTGGTACACCAATGCCAGATCTGGACTCCGTAGCCACAGGTGCACTCCTGGCTGTTTCAGGCTAATGTACACACAGAGTTCCCTGGCATGGGTCTGAGTGAAGCCTCATGAGGACTTCCATAAGGCACTTTTGGAGGTGGACAGCCCGGCCTTCTTGGGTACGGCTGGGAAAGGACAGGCAGATACTGCACCTGGATGCATTGTGGGCTTCTCCCACGCAGTAAAGGCAGCACTGATGTTTGTTGCTGACCAAGCAGGAGCGCAGGCAGGAGGTACAGATTTTAAAACCTGGGGCCTTAGGCACAGTCCAGTATCTCCAGTATCCATCCTAATCACTAAAACTACAAAAAAACTATTTAAAAAATCACTAAAAATACTATAAATTGTAAAATGCTAAAACTATGCACAACAATGTTTTTAAAGCTGCATCAGAGACAAGGACACTGAAAGTGCCAACCTGGCCCATGCAGCCGTGAGAAGGAAAAACCTTAGAGGTTTTTAAGGCCCAGCTTGACAAAGCTCTGGCTGGGATGATTTAGTTGGGGTTGGTCCAGCTTTGAGCAGGGGGTTGGACTAGATGACCTCCTGAGATCTTTTCCAATTCTATTCTTCTATGATTCTATGAACGGGAAACACGGCGGTCCGCCCTGCCCTATATCACCTCAGATGAAACCTTGAGGCAAACCAGGGCACATACGCGGTCCAGCAGACACTACTTTCAAATTCTCTGGCTCTGGATGCATGGTGCACATGCGTAAACCCCTCAGTGAAATGCAATAGAGACCATCACTCCAAGAAGAAATATACACTTCACTAAAACAAAATAATTTAACTGTTTCCATAATTTAAAAAAAATTAAAAGTCTATATTAGGACAACAATGGAATCTTAAATGATTTGTGAGTTAGTGTTTATGTACACTATTTTTCTAAGCAGCTAGAAGAAATGTGCATCAGTGTTCAAAACTATTTTGAAAAAAACTGAATTACAGTAGAACCTCAGAGTTACGAACTGACCAATCAACCACACACCTCCATTGGGAACCAGACGTATGCAATCAGGCAGCAACAGAGAGAGAGAGAGAGAGAGAGAGAGAAAGAAAGACAGAAAGAAAACACAGTACAGTATTGTGTTAAACGTAGACAACTACAAAATAAAGGGAAAGCAGCATTTTTCTTCTGCGTAGTAAAGTTTCAAAGCTGTATTAAGTCAAAGTTCAGTTGTAAACTGCACTTTGAAAAAGCAACCATAATGTTTTGTTCAGAGTTACATTTCAGAATTATGAACAACCTCCATCCCCGAGATGTTCATAACTCTGAGGTTCTACTGTATGTGAAGATAATTTTCAAAGGGAGGCACAAGAATTTGGCCACACAAACCCATTAATATTGTTGGGAGTTGCACAGCTAAATTCTTACGCATGACTTTGAAAACCTAGGAGTGCTGCTCATTATCAGAGCTGGTTGGGAATATTTTGACACAATGTTCATTTCTCAGAAAATGCTATTTTGTTGAAATGAATAAACTTTTCACAGGAAACCGTCTGTTTCAACTTTCATTGGAAAAGTACCTCGAGTCCAGTGGCCAGGGCACTCATGTGGGATGTGGGAATTTCAGGTTTGAATCCCTGCTCCACTGAATATTTTTAATTATTTACACGATGTGGAAGAACTCTAACAGGAGACTGAGAGGGACCCACCCAGAACAGCCAATAACTTAGTGGTTGGGGCACTGATCTGGAATGTGGGAGACTTGGATTTGAGTCCCTGTTTCAAATCAGGCTGAGTTTTTGAACCTGAATGTTCCATACCCCAGGTGAATGCCCTGACAAGTGGGCTACTGTTGGTGGCCCCTCTCTCTAAAAATTTCAAAAGGAGTCTGTTTTATCCCAATGCAAAATGGAATTTATTTATTCTTTAAATTTCCAAAGTTTTTGCAGGACAGGAAAACCATGTCCTGGCTGCCTTTCTTCAGTATGTTCCTGAGTTTTTAAACACAGTGTTATCACTTCTCTCAGGATCTTCAGCTGAGGAAGGTGTGAAGTAGGCCTTACTGCCAATATGATTTTTAACTTCAGCTTTTTCCTGAAATAAATGATGTCAACAAATTCATGCATTTGAAGCACTCTGAAAGGGGGAAATATAACCTTTTTCAGGCCTTTTCTTAAAAGAAAAAATGCATCAAGTTTACATTAATGAAGTAAATACTAATGGAAACTGCGTGATCATGGGAGACTTTAACTTCCCAGATATAGACTGGAGGACGAATGCTAGTAATAACAATAGGGCTCAGATTTTCCTAGATGTGATAGCTGATGGATTCCTTCATCAAGTGGTTGCTGAACCGACTAGAGGGGATAGCATTTTAGATTTGGTTTTGGTGAGTAGTGAGGACCTCATAGAAGAAATGGTTGTAGGGGACAACCTTGGTTCAAGTGGTGATGAGCTAATTCAGTTCAAACTGAACGGAAGGATTAACAAAAATAGATCTGCAACTAGGGTTTTTGATCTCAAAAGGGCTGACTTTCAAAAATTATGGAAATTAGTTAGGGAAGTGGATTGGACTGAAGAACTTATGGATCTAAAGGCAGAGGAGGCCTGGGATTACTTTAAATCAAAGCTGCAGAAGTTATCGGAAGCCTGCATCCCAAGAAAGGGGAAAAAATTCATAGGCAGGAGTTGTAGACCAAGCTGGAGGAGCAAGCATCTCAGAGAGGTGATTAAGAAAAAGCAGAAGGCATACAGGGAGTGGAAGATGGGAGGGATCAGCAAGGAAAGCTACCTTATTGAGGTCAGAACATGTAGGGATAAAGTGAGACAGGCTAAAAGTCAAGTAGAGTTGGACCTTGCAAAGGGAATTAAAACCAATAGTAAAAGGTTCTATAGCCATATAAATAAGAAGAAAACAAAGAAAGAAGTGGGACCGCTAAACACTGAGGATGGAGTGGAGGTCAAGGATAATCTAGGCATGGCCCAATATCTAAACAAATACTTTGCCTCAGTCTTTAATAAGGCTAAAGAGGATCTTAGGGATAATGGTAGCATGAAAAATGGGAATTAGGATATGGAGGTAGATATTACCATATCTGAGGTAGAAGCGAAACTCGAACAGCTTAATGGGACTAAATTGGGGTGCCCAGATAATCTTCATCCAAGAATATTAAAGGAATTGGCATGTGAAATTGCAAGCCCATTAGCAAGAATTTTTAATGAATCTGTAAACTCAAGGGTTGTACCGTATGATTGGAAAATTGCTAACATAGCTCCTATTTTTAAGAAAGGAAAAAAAGTGATCCGGGTAACTATACATGGTAAATAGGCCCAGTGGCCTGTGATGGGATGTTAGATGGGGTGGGATCTGAGTTACTGCTGGTGAATCTTGCCTATATGCTCAGGGTTTAGCAGATCGCCATATTTGGGGTCAGGAAGGAATTTTCCTCCAGGGCAGATTGGAAGAGGCCCTGGAGGTTTTTCACCTTCCTCTGTAGCATGGGGCACGGGTCACTTGCTGGAGGATTCTCTGTTCCTTGAAGTCTTTAAACCACGATTTGAGGACTTCAATAGCTCAGACATAGGTGAGAGGTTTTTCACAGGAGTGGGTGGGTGAGATTCTGTGGCCTGCGTTGTGCAGGAGGTCAGACTAGATGATCATAATGGTCCCTTCTGACCTTAGTATCTATGAAATTTAGTATCTATGAAATTTCACAAATCTTCCAGGATTTCTATAAATAATTTAATAAAAATCTACATAGCACCAAGAAGAAAAGACTAGATTAAATCAAAAATACTGGAGTATAAACTTCAAGGGGAGATTCTCAACTAGTGTATAAGTTGTCATAGCTACACTGAAGTCAACAGAGCTATAACACTTTATATTGTTTGAGGATGAATTTCTATTTATTCCTTCTACTCTGCTGCTATTTCTTTCAGTATCCATTCTGGACGGGCTGTGTTCTCATCAGAGCAAAGAAGGTATTTTTAAAGTAATAACCTTACTTTGTTGAGGTTTGTAATGAAGTACTTTGCTGAGCCTCTTTCAACCCAGTGAAAGCTCGAGACTGGCTAATTTCCTGATCTTGGCAGCCTAAGCAGCAAAATTACACCAAATTTAACAGCTGCACTACTGCAGTATTGTTATTACCAAACCAAATTAAACTAATATTTTAAGCAAAATGTTTCATTAACGTGGCTGCAAATCTTGTATAGGATATATTTTACAAGTACAGATGAGCTCAGAATGTTCTTTCAGGATGCATGAACAAATTTTGGTATTTTCAAAAATAAAATGAAAAACAAAACAAAACAAAAGTATACTATATCAGACTTACAAGTCGTCTTCTCTCCTCTTCTACAGCAATCAATAGCCGGGCAAACTCTTTCAGTGACTGGGCTGTGAAAAAGAAAGATCAAATTAATATTCATATCAAGAGCAATGGAGAGGGCCAAGGATCCTCTTATGCCAAAAGGTCTAGAGGTGCATCAAATGAGCACTGCAACTGCATGCTATTAGCTTGGGACTTCCTTCATCTATCTCTGAGTTGTGAAGAATATGTATTAAAGTTATAACAACCAACAAGAATGCACTTTTATGTAGAAATCCATGATTAAATGGAGTCTCCCTAACTAGTGATTTAAATCAATTTGATTTAAATCAAATCCACCCTGAACTTTACACACAAAACAAAAGAAGGCCCCTTGGCAAAGAAAAATCCTTTGTTCCTTGTATAAATGTGCAGAGAACAGGTATTGCACAGGAGCATGGAAAACATTCAATTAAAACTATGGAAGTCAGAGTACAAACATAAGTCTGAAAGTAGTCCATAGTTGGATCCATCTATTTATGTTTACAGATGATTATTATTATTATATCCATAACCTCCTTAGGTTTCTGTCCTGGTAGGTGAGGATTCATCTTGCCACAAAAGGAGAGAGAAAGGGTGGAAAGTGTATTTTAAAGGTAACAGAAAGAGGGCTAGGTATGTTCAAGGAAAGGTGGAACTTCCTCCTCCTCCTTCTCTCTCTCTCTCTCTCTCTCTCTCTCTCACACACACACACACACACCCCATTAGTGTCAACAAAAAAACATGTATTTAATTCCATGAAAAGTAGAATTACCCATTCTTCTAACCAAAGGTCATTATCGAGAAGTACAGTCATACTCTGTTTGCTGCCAAGCTGGGAGTTGTGCATGAGCAATGAAGACAGGATAGGACCCAAATGAGGACATGCTTATAACTACCAAAGCTCAATTAAGTATCTTGACTGAGGAGAAAAAAGGGATTTTATTGGGTGGGTTTTTTTGGTTTTTTGCTCTTCAATGTAGACTGTACAGTTAGGTAATTTCAGGTAATCTTTTTTGGGAATAACAGTTGGGGGAAAAAAGTCGGTATGAAAGTTAAGCAGCTTGAAATGCAACCTGTATATTTAGATCATTATAAAGTCTGTTCAGAATTAACAGAAATCAAAAGCTTATTTTGGAGGCAAATGGAAATATGAAAAGCATTAAGCTGTAAAACAGAAGAACAAGGGAAACATTCCAATACTTTGGGCAATGGTCTGTCTAGGAAAATGTCCAACTATTGATACTTTTTTTGGCAGGAGACTAGTGTAATCAGAGAAGATACATTTACATCCACTTGTGACACTACTGAGCTACAAAACAGACATTTTTACACTATAAGCATGTTGTGACTGGAATCTGTAAGAACAGGTCATTTCTATTTTCTGTTTTAATCAATTGAGTCTTTGTCTTTAACTCCTTCCAGATGACTTACTACCAGCAATGCATTATTGACTTCCCAAACATTTTTGTTTACACAATTGGCACACCTTCAGAGAAGAGATCTTTAGAAAATTATGCTGGACCAGCTGCAGGGTTAAGAAAGCAAGGGTTTTGCAAGCAAGTGGTGAGAAAACTTCTAGAAAATCCCTTTCCTTTTGTTTGTATTATTTTCTTAGGGCATAACGGGTCATTAATGATTTGCCACCACAATTCCATGGATATCACTGCACAGGCAGGACAGGCATATAATAGTTATTGCGGGGCGGGTTATCTTCCTTTGAAGCATCCAGCATTGGCTGCTTCTAAAGACCTGATGATGAACTTGATGAACCAACGGTTTGTCCTAGAATAGCAAAGTCCTAGGTTTCTATACTCTCAGAATCTGAAAACAGAGAGGAAAGTAACCTAATCGCTCTTCCTTGCAGTATCTTTTCTAGAGTTTTGTGCAAGTGTAATGAAAGGAAGTATGTGAGCTTTATAATAAATTTAGTAGCCATGAAGAACAACAGTTCCCATGGTCAGTTTGCAGAAGTGCCAATTAAAAATCATTTTATTTGTAAACTAGGTGCAGAAGTCAATAAGACGTAGAAACATGGAAACCCACAATATGTTTTTGAGATTTCCTTTGACTGATCTGGGGATCTCAGAGAGACACATTTGCACATTCTGCAGATCAGCTCTAAAGACTGCTATGGAAATGATACAAAATAGTCCTAGCTTGACATTTGGAAAGCCAGTGAGGGGATTTAGACACACAATTTGGTTAAATCCCCTAGTCACCTCTGAAAATATCAACCTTAGTGAATATAACGATGCTTGTCGAAAGGTTCTACAGGTTTAATTGATACTTTTGAATAATCAACAGCACCATCACTGAAGTCAAACAATGGAAGCTGTGTGTGGGAATTGACTAAAGAACTCTTTTCTCTAAACAGTTCTACCCTCTCTCATCCCCTTTCTACCCAAATGTTATGAAATAATCATTTACCTTTTATCCCCAATATACCACTTTAATGGTATATCTCAGTAAACAAATATTTGCAAACTCCCACCATGCTGCTAATGTGATTGTTGACACAAATGTTTTTCCTGCTCAAGCTGATCCTCAGTGTCCATCCCTCCTGCTGCTCTGGCTGACCTCATTAGCTTCTCTCCACTCCTGCTTTACCATCTACTTCTCTCCTGTTACTGCTCCCAGCAGTTCAGCTCCTGCACTTCCCTGCCTGACCCATCACCAACTACCTGTCCAATTCTTTATGCCTGCAGCTCAACAGCCATCTCTCACCTGCTTTCTACTGTTTGACAGTCTATTTTTTCCTCTCACACAGGCCAAAATTTTCCTCAATTTAAAAAAAAGCTAATTGCTAGATAATAGTCTTTAAACTCTTTGTTCCAAACAGACCACATCCATTACGTAATTATTTTTAAAAAGTGGTACATGCCTTATAACCAGGCAGGCAAATTACTGAGGGTCAGTATTCTCATATTTATATTCCCAACAAATTAGCATAATATCATTTTTTCCTTCAAAACAGAAAGGGTGGAACCTTTTTATTCCTGGCACTGCATGTTGAAGTGATTCTCTATCCATTACTAAATAATATCCTATTTTGTTTAAGGACATGAAACACTGTTTGAATTTTATTATATATTCAGGAAAGTAGGATGTACTTTATAAAGCAGTTACATTTCTAGTTCAGTCAGCAAGATAAATTGTTTCCAGATTATTTCACTGAAATAACTACTCAGTTTTTAACCATAAAATGATAAGTTACTGTTGCCACATGTTAAAATCTTATTTTTGCTCTTTATTTTTATTTTATTTTCGCTTTGGAGTTACTTTGCCAGTGACAGAATTTATTTCAATTGAATCACATACAGTACCCATTGTAATGAGCACTCTCTCTATCCAATCATTTAGGGCCAGATCCAAACCCATTAAGTCAATGAAAGTCTTTCCATTGACTTCTGGAGTCTGGCCCCATATGGCACTCTTCACCCCAGCATACAAACACCTCATAGAATGACCACCTTCACACTATAAAGGCCCATGACACAACTACTGTTCTAAAATGTGGTCCAGACTATGAAAAAGTTTGAGAATCTCTAATATACAGGTACAGACACCTTTTATCAGCTGAGCCTAGGCATTCGACATACATAAGCAAAATCTGCTGGCTTCCCTATTGCCTCAGCACAACCCCTATCTAATCCATGAAACAAATTAAATAAAATAAATAAAACCTGATCTCTCAGCTGTACATAAGATGACATCATAATCAAGAGGAGAGAGAAGAGGAAGTTACTCACCTTGTGCAGTAACAACGGTTCTTTAATGTGTCTCTCTCTATGGCCTGGTCTACACACTGCGGGGAGGGTGGGAGGAATCGATCTAAGTTATGCAACTTCAGCTACGTGAATAACATGGCTGAAGTCGACGTACTTAGATCTACTTACCGCGGTGTCTTCATTGCAGTAAGTCGACGGCTGACACTCTCCCATCGACTCCATCTGCGCCTCTCGCCCTGGTGGAGTATCGGAGTGGAAGGGAGAGCGCTCAGTGGTCGATTTATCGTGTCTAGACTAGACGCAATAAATCGATCCTCACTGGATCAATCGCTGCCCGTCGGTCCAGCAGGTAATGTAGACAAGCCCTATGGGTGCTCTGCTGTAGGAGTATCTGCACCCTTGCCCCTCTCATTGGAGATTTTAGGTAATAGTGTCCATTCAGACCGCATGTGAGTTCTCCTTTCCTTATGGTCTGCCCCCAGTTTCCTTCTCTACCGCAGAGCCCCGAATTGAGAACTCTGAAGTAGACAGTAGGAGGCCGGTTGTGGAGCACCCATAGGGACACACATCTCAAAGAACCATCGTTACTGCACAAGGTGAGGAACTTCCTCTTCAAGTAGCGTCCCTATGGGTGCTCCATTGTAGGTGACTTCACAGCAGTATTGCCTCATTGAGGGCTGGGTCTTCTGAGTGGAGTCCATTATTGCAGAGAGCACTGTGGATCTGAAGATGGCACTGAAGGCCAAGGCTCCAATGAACGAACAGTGTTCCGTGAAAGTATGAGCAGAAGTCCAAGTCGCTGCTCTGCGAATTTCTGAGATAGGTACATCTTTAAGGAATGTGACCAAGGTATAGATTGACCTCATGGAGTGCATACAGATTCTGGACAGAGGGGACAGGTTGTGCCTTTGGTAAGAGTGATGAATGCAAATGGGGACCCATTTGGATAATCTTTGAACCAATGTGCAGAACCTTTGGATCTTTCTGCTAAGGAGAAGAAGAGCTTAGGAGACTTTCTGAAGTCCTTAGTCCTGTCCAAGTAAAATACCAGCAATCTTCTAACATCTAGCATGTTTAAAATTGCATCCCTGTTGTGACAATGTGGTTTCGGGGGCGGAGGTCAGTTTTCCTCTGCGTAGCAACACGTCTTTCACTAGTGAGAGCATTCCACTTCTAAACCTTGAAACTAAGGAGCCAAGCCTGGAGGCGGAGGATCCACAAGTTGGGGTGAAGGATCTGTCCGTCTCTTTGAGAGGGCAGGTGAGGAATGGGCCAAAGAGGAACCGCAGGACATACCGCCATCTGTGCCAGGTAAGGGAACCAAACTTACCTTGGCCAGGAAGGGGCAATCAGAATGACTCTCTTACTGTCTCCTTGTATTTTCAACAGGATTTTGGATAGCAGAGGAAATAGGGGAAAGGTGTATAAAAAGGTCCCTGTGTCAATGGAGCTGTACCCATTGAAATAAGGACTGAATTAGGCTATTTGTTTACTTTAAAGTTATAATCCTTACAATGAGAGGAATTTTATTTTTAAATTTCCAATAAAAAAGATAACCTATTTTGGTGACATATAATGTTTCACTTTGAAAAAAGTCTGGTGAATGAGGTAAGGCCTTTGACTGGGTCAATAAAAGCTGCAGCTTAAAAAAAAATCATGTTACTGTTTGGATTAACTCAGTGTATTTCTTGCAAATTAAATACTGAAAGAGAGACACTAAAGCCCCTTGTTTTCCGCATGACCTACTGTACTCTGCAGAATTAGTAGAAGAAGGTTATGATTTGTGTGGAATTCACAGATTTCCTGACAATGTGCAATGCACATTCCTTATCAGACAAAGCACAGATGAACTGAAGTGAACAAAAAACAAAAACAAAAACAGATACAAGTAATTTTTACAATAGAAAACGTCTTGGGTCACTGAACAGTACTGATAAGATATTAGTAAAACAGAGGAAGAAAATGTAGAATTCTATGTGTTTACATTAAGATATTTTAAATTATTTTCATGAATCCAACTCCAGAGGTTTTAGTTTAGCAGAATAAGTAACGGCATTATTTTTAGGTCATTTTTAGTAAAGCAGAGCAAATACTTCCTTAATCAGTTTATTTATATCCAGTCAAAGTAGTTAAAAGGTACTAGTTTACATAATTTGAATAGTTTTACAGTCTACTTCCTATGTAAATACTATTCGAAGACCTGGTAAGATAACACTTCTCATTATGATGGGAAAGATGTCTGAGAGACACAAGTTTTAACATGCAAAAACAATTCTGTATTTAGTCGGCTGTTTATTTGTGGCTTCCTTCGTCACAACAGGTCTCCAGCTGTTTTCTCTGGAGCTTTCACAAACCCAGCAATAATTTGCTAGAACCTCTCTTCCTTTTTTCAGAGAAATAGCTCAAACTTTTTTTTTTAAATCTCTACTCTCATTGAAAAGTCCTTTCCCTAGTTTGCCTTGTAAGGAAGCAAACTAATGTTAGCAACAGCTTACAGTGATGAATGATTTGACATCATTTATGTCAAGTGAAAACTTTTCTATAGTCTTTCAGAGTGTGGTCTAGGCTTCTGTTCTTTCAAATTAAATGGATTTTGTGGTTCATATGAACAAAAAAATTCAAAATCATAACGGACTTTAAGAAGTTTTGTTGTATATTCATGTATATGGAGTTTACCTCCTGGAACCAGATGTATACCTATTTAAACTACTATAGATACTCTATAAAACACTTTAACCTAGTGTCAAAGTTCAATGTTATTACAATATAAGGCTCATTTTAAAGATAACCGCTATTGAGCTATCTGTTCTCACTAAGGCCTTGTCTATACTACGAAATTAGGTCGAATTTATAGAAATCGGTTTTGTAGAAAGCGTTTTTATACAGTCGATTGTGTGTGTTCCCACACAAATGCTCTAAGTGCATGTGTCATAAATATAAAGGGAAGGGTAAACCCCTTTAAAATCCCTCTTGGCCAGAGGAAAAATCCTCTCACCTGTAAAGGGTTAAGAAGCTAAAGGTCACCTCGCTGGCACCTGACCAAAATGACCAATGAGGAGACAAGATACTTTCAAAAGCTGGGAGGAGGGAGAGAAGCAAAGGGTCTGTGTCTGTCTGTATGCTGCTTTTGCCGGGGATAGAACAGGAATGGAGTCTTAGAACTTTAGTGAGTAATCTAGCTAGGTATGTGTTAGATTATGATTTCTTTAAATGGCTGAGAAAAGAACTGTGCTGAATAGAATGACTATTCCTGTCTGTGTCTCTTTTTTGTAACTTAAGGTTTTGCCTAGAGGGATTCTCTATGTTTTGAATCTAATTACCCTGTAAGGTATCTACCATCCTGATTTTACAGAGGTGATTTCTTTACTTCTATTAAAAGTCTTCTTGTAAGAAAACTGAAGGCTTTTTCATTGTTCTCAGATCCAAGGGTTTGGGTCTGTGGTCACCTATGCAAATTGGTGAGGATTTTTACCAAACCTTCCCCAGGAAGTGGGGTGCAAGGGTTGGGAGGATTTTGGGGGGAAAGACGTGTCCAAACTATGTTTCCCAGTAAACCCAGTTAGAGTTTGGTGGTGGCAGTGGAGATCCAGGGACAAAGGATAAAATTAATTTGTACCTTGGGGAAGTTTTAACCTAAGCTGGTGAAAGTAAGCTTAGGAGGTTTTCATGCAGGTCCCCACATCTCTAGTCTAGAGTTCAGAGTGGGGGAGGAACCTTGACAGCATGTTGTCGGCAGAGTGTATCCACAGTACCAAGGCAACCGTCGATTTCCGGAGTGTTGCACTGTAGGTGGCTATCCCACAGTTCCCTCAGTCTCCGCCACCCATTTAAATTCTGCGTAGAAATCCCAGTGCCTGATGGGGCTGCTGTGATGCAAGTAGCCCACGCAATCAAAGATCTGCTGATATCAAGGGTAGTGACCCTGGGAAATGTGCAGGTCATAGTGGATGGCTTTGCTGCAATGGGATTCTCTAACTGTAGTGGGGCGATAGACGGAACCCATATCCCTATCTCGGCACTGGAGCACCAAGCCAGTGAGTACATAAACCGCAAGGGATACTTTTCAATGGTGCTGCAAGCACTGGTGGATCACAAGGGACGTTTCACCAACATCAACATGGGATGGCCAGGAAAGGTTCATGACGCTCGCATCTTCAAGAACTCTGGTCTGTTAAATGGCTGCAGGAAGAGATTTACTTCGCAGATCAGAAAATAACTGTTGGGGATGTTGAATGCCTATAGTTACCCTTGGGGACCCAGCCTACCCCTTAATGCCATGGCTCATGAAGCCGTACACAGTCACCCTGGACAGTAGTCAGGAGCTGTTCAACTATAGGCTGAGCAAGTGCAGAATGGTGGTAGAGTGTGCATTTGGACATTTAAAGGGTCACTGGCACAGTTTACTGACTCGCTCAGACCTCAGCAATATTCCCATTGTTATTGCTGCTTGTTGTGTGCTCCACAATATCTGTGAGAGTAAGGGGGAGATGTTTATGGCGAGGTGGGAGGTTGATGCAAATCGCCTGGCCGCTGAATACGCGCAGCCAGACACCAGGTCAGTTAAAAGAGCACAGCAGGAAGCGGTGCACATCAGAGAAGCTTTGAAAACCAGTTTCATGACTGGCCAGGGTACTGTGTGACACTTCTGTTTGTTTCTCCTTGATGAAAACCCGCCCCTTTGTTTGACTCTAATTCCCTGTAAGCCACCCGCCCTTCCACCTTCAATCACAGCTTGCTTGCAAAGGAAATAAAGTCACTATCATTTAAAAAACATGTATTCTTTATTAATTGATTATAAAAATAGGGAGATAATTCACAAGGTAGCCCGGGTGGGGTGTGGGAGGAGGGTAGGAGGGAAGGAAAAGGCCACTTTAAAACTTGTTGAATGACAGCCTTCTGTTGCTTGGGCTGTCCACTGGGGTGGAGTGGTTGGGTGCCCGGAGCCTCCCACCCCTCATTCTTGGGCGTCTGGGTGAGGAGGCTATGGAACTTAGGGAGGAGGGAGGGCGGTTAAACAGGGGCTGCAGTGGCTGTCTGTGATCCTGCTGCCGTTCATGAACCTCCATCAGACACCGGAGCATGTCTGTTTGATCCCGCAGTAGCCCCAGCATTGCCTCATGCCTCCTCTGATCTTCCTGCCGCCACCTCTCCTCATATTCATCGGCCACCGTCCTGTACTCTGCTATTGTGTCCCTCCACACAGCTCTGTCAGTACCGGACGACTGCATGAGCTCAGAGAACATTTCATCACGCATGCGTTTTTTTCACCGCCTTATCTGAGATAAGCCTCCCTCCTCCATCCCAGCAGCTGAAACATTTGCAGCTGCTGGAGGAAAAAAAGGGAGTGAAGTATTTTAAAAGATAAATTTTACAGAACAATGGCTATACTCTTTCACGGTGAACAACACTATTCACATTACATAGCACATGTGATTTTGGTACAAGGTCGCATTTTGCATCTTATATTGAGTGCCTGAGGCTTTGGTGTTAGAAATCACATATGCAGGGCCGGGCAACAGAATTCGGCTTGCAGGCGGCCATGGTAAGCCATAGTCTTTCGGCTTCTGCAACCTTCATAACAGCAGCCCCCTCCTTTCCCATACCAAGCAAAGCCCATTGAGGTGGCCATTTAGTGCTGCGGTTTTCCTGTTAACGTGCAGCAGCAGAAACCAAACTAACCCCGTCCCCCCATCCAATTCTCTGGGATGATTGCTTTTCCCCTCCCCACCACCGCCTGGCCGGTAACAGGGAAGATCCCTGCTAGCCAAACGCGAACAGCTCAGCGCCAATGCCCCCTCCTCCCACGGCTAAGTACGGGAAGGATTTCTTCTCAGCCACAGGCGAACAGCCCAGTAGGAACAGAAACCTCTGAATGTCCCCTTAATTAAATTCCCCTATTTCAACTAGGTTACAATGAATGATATCACTCTCCTGAGGATAATACAGAGATATAAAGAATGGATGTTTGCTTCAATGCCAGCAAACATCGGGATCGTACGCTGCCAGACTTTATCATGCAATGATACCAGATTACTTGCTACTAGCATGGTGTGGTAAAGTGCCCTACCACAGAGGATGGAATAAGGCAGCTGTCCCCAGAAACCTTCTGCAAAGGCTTTTAGAGCACCTCCAGGAGAGCTTCATGGAGATGTCCCTGGAGGATTTCCGCTCCATCCCCAGAGACGTTAACAGACTTTTCCAGCAGCAGTACTGGCCACAAACACATCCCAAGTCCTCAGAACTACTTAATCATTAAAAAATGCTTGCTTTTATAACATATATTATATTTAAAAAGGTACACTCACCAGAGGTCCCTTCTCTGGCTTTGTTGTGTTGGGAGGGTATTTCAGTCAGGGTGATAAAAAGATCCTGGCTGTCGGAGAGAACGGTGTGCTCTCCCCAAGCTCGTCCTCCTCCTCATCTTCCCCATCTGCAAAATCCTCAGCCATGGTGGAGTACCCCATCATTGGAGTCCACAGACAGGAGTGGGGTAGTGGTGGCGGCCTCCCCTAGAATTGCATGCAGCTCAGCGTAGAAGCGGTATGTCTGGGGCTCTGTCCTGGAGCATCTGTTTGATTCTTTGGTTTTCTGGTACGCTTGTCTGAGCTCCTTAAGTTTCACGCGGCACTGTGTTGTGTCCCTGATGTAGCCTCTGTCCCTCATGGCCTCTGAGATTTTTTAAAATGTTTTGGCATGTCGTCTTTTGGAACGTAGTTCTGATAGCACAGATTCCTCTCCCCATACAGTGATCAGATCCAGTACCTCCCGTTCGATCCAGGCTGGAGCTCTTTTTTGATTCTGGGACTGCATGGTCACCTGTACTGATGAGCTCGCCTGGCCAAACAGGAAATGAGATTCAAAAGTTCTCGGGGCTTTTCCTGTACACCTGGCCAGTGCATCCGACTTCAGAGTGCTTTCTAGAGCAGTCACAATGGTGCACTGTAGGATAGCTCCCGTAGGCCAATACCTTCAAATTGCTTCCACACTAACCCTAATTCAAAACGGCCATGTCGATTTCAGTGCTAATTCCCTCGCTGGGGAGGACTACAGAAATCGGTTTTAAGAGCCCTTTATGTCGAAAAAATGGCTTTGTTGTGTGGACGGGTGCAGGGTTAATTCAGATTTAACACTGCTAAATCAGACATAAACTCGTAATGTAGACCAGGCCTAAATTATATCAATTCATCCTGATTTGATGTAATCTATCACTAGCCACACAACTATCTTGTACATGAAAACGAGTAAACTTAAAGATGGAAATTGAAGTTAAATGATGGTTTTCAATATATGGCTAAAGTAGAGTTCCTTATATCAGAATGGAAGGCAGAACAAAAAAAATATTTTTAATTGTGGACCTCAGTCTAGACCAGAGGTCGGCAACCTTTGGCACATGGCCCATCAGGGTAATCCACTGGCGGGCCCCGAGACATTTTGTTTACATTTACCATCCACAAACACAGCCCCCCGCAGCTCCCAGTGACCGCAGTTCGCTGTTCCAGGCCAATGGGAGTTGTGGGAAGCAGCGCATGCCTCAGGGACATGCTGGCCGCTGCTTTCCACAGCTCCCATTGACCGGGAACAGTGAACCGCAGCCCCTGGGAGTGCAGGGGGCTGTGCCTGTGGACGGTCAACATAAACAAAATGTCTCACAGCCCGCCAGCGGATTACCCTGATGGGCTGCGTGCTGAAGGTTGCTGACCCCGATCTAGAACATAAGAAGAACCATAATGATCAGACGAAGAGTCCACCTAGCCCAGTGTCTTTTCTTGTGACAGCAGCCAGTGCCAAATTCTTCAGAGAGATTGAACAGAACAGGGCAATTTCAAGTGATCCATCCCCCGTCATCCAGACCCAGTTTCTGGCAGTTAGAGGTTTAGTCACACCCAAAGCATAGGGTTGTGTCCCTGACTATCTTGGCTAATAGCCATTGACAGACCTATCCTCCAACTTATCTAATTCTTTTCTGAACCCCATTTGGCAAGGCTTCCTGCTTCAGATGTACTTAAACATTTGCCATCAGTTTTCATGTCTTTAGTTAGTTTCTCTTCAAATTCTCTCTTGGCCTGCCTTATTATACTTCTGCATTTGACTAGCTCCTTTTCTCCCTTCTATTCTTCTCATTAGGATTTGACTTTTCATTTTTAAAGGATGGCTTTTTGCCTGTAACTGCCTCTTTTACACTGCTGCTTAGCCATGGTGGCATTTTTTAAATTTTTGTACTTGGGGATACATTTAATTTGAGCCTCTGTCGTGGTGTTTTTAAATAGTCTCTGTGCAGTTAGCAGACATTTCACCCTTGTGACCATTCCTTTAAATTTCCATTTAACTAGCTAGAATTGTGTTGTCTGTGGGGTGTGAGCCATTTTGCCAGTAAGGTCAATGAGCTCATATCCTCCTTCCAGCACTAGTCATATCTAGCACAACACATATAGTAAATGGCATTAACTAGTCAAGAAGGATCCAGAACTGATGGTTCAACAACCACGCTATACTTTTAAGACCACACCCTGCCACCATTGCATGGGCTAAAATTCCACTAGAGTAATGGGAGTTTGACGCATTATTCAATGGCCAAGTATGTGAAGTTGTATCTATCCCAGTGTAGAACTGAATCTGAATGAAAGACCAGTTGAGGAAACTTACTCTATAATGGATTTTGATTACTACAGCTTTACTCATATGATAGGAATAAATATGGACTTAGGGTGAGGGGAACCTAATGCTAGAAAATTTAGTCTACTACTAAAAATGAAAGCAGAGACATTCTGAAGAAGTTATTCCATTTCTTTGAACCAGCTACAGAAGAATATCCACAGTTATAAAATACTGGCAATTTTTGCAGCCACAAATTCCATGTCAAGTAGTGCTTTAGAAGCCACAACATCAAATACAATTTCCCCCAGTCCTTTTGTGGCTTCAGGCTTGGTTATCAGACCTGACAAAAAATGTCATGAAGATACTGACAAGCCATGACAGGTCACTGTAAAGCTTGGCATAAACAGGCACTAATCTTCTTTCTCGGGTCTTTATAGTCACTAGGAATCACAGATCTTATATTAAAACAATCTGGGATTTATAGAATTAGCTTTAAAGGTACCTAAAAGGTACCTGTTGTCACACAATGTCATCCTAGTGATCAATTCTGCAATATGCCAAAATATAAATCAAATGCAGACATGTCTTCAAATAGTACCTGAAAATCTGCCATTCACACTGCTCTTGAATATGCTGCCAGATTTTTCTTCATATAAGTTCTCTAATGATTTTCCCTCCTTTTGTGTGGGGGGGAGGGCGGGGTGGAAAACGGGACATTGACACAAATTGGCCGGGTAGTGGTGATTCATTAACATCGGTTTTTTACTTATATTAAAAAAGCCTATAAAATCTGCATATTGTACACTTATTGACAACTTCAAAGGAAGTTCTATGCAGGGTTCTTCCCAGGTGGAGCAGCTCGCAGGACTGGGATTTTAGAATGTAAACTTTATCAGGTAAAGAATGACTTGCACATCCAACCTTGATTAGGGCCTCTGGTCACTACTGTAATGTAATTAAATACAATAATAGTGCAAAATGACAAATCTGCTTTTGTGAAGGAATACATTCATTTTTTAAAACAACAGATCCAACAAATAAGTTTAGAGCAAGCAGTTGCCAGTTAAATCTTACTAGTTTCATTTCCTTTTTGTGGGTTGAGAGAGTTTCCCCTGCCACTTCCACTGTAGTTCATCCAGAAGGGGAAGGGAACAAATGAGAAAATATAATGGGATAGTTTAATTTTAGATGATTTTTCTGCTACTGGTCTCCCAGGTGTGTGGTTTTTTGTTTGGTTGGTTTTGGGGTTTTTTTGTGGGGCAGGGGTAGAGTGAAAAGAGAAGGTTGCAAGTCAGACTTCCTCAATTTCCAGGGTGGATTGATTTAAATCAAAATGATTGAAATAACCAATCATCATGATTTAAATCAACAAGCAGGAAACATTGATTTGAATCATGTTTTGCATTTGTACTTTGTTATTGTCCCAAAGAAAAATTGATTCTCATTGGTTGGCAACCATTAACACATGCTGATTTGCAACTAAATATAGCATTTACACTAACTTTGCTGCCTTTGTGTGTGTACTAACAAGGATTCACTATATCTCTTCATATTTATTTAAGCAATTATATAGCTTAACATACATGTATTCCAATTCTTAATGTTCACCTCTTTTTTCTGTTAAAACATGGTGAATCATACATTTTTATTTACTAGATAATAACTAATATTTTACTTGTGATTTGTATCAAGCTCTATGGGGATGGAAATTCAAATTAATTAAATATGCACCAAAAACAGCATTTTAATTTTTATTAAACTAAGTTAAGTATGCTGGATACATGAGAATTTTTTTTTATCAAAGTATGTTTTACATTTAAAACTAACAGATTTATTAAACAAAGAAAGTATTAACTGTAGCTAGTAAATTGAACTGATTGTTTCTGATCACCATGTCCTTCAAGATTTTATAACTAGTAGATCTCATCCTATCACGCCTAGTTTTTATTCATAGATTGGAAGAGGAAAACAAGCTTTCATACTTTTTCAACTCCCAACTGATTTCTTAACTTTGAATGAACTAGCTGAATAAAGTGAAATTAAGAAAATATTCTCTCTACTCCTTCAGAAAAGGTTATTGCTGTCAAAAAGGTGGTTTAGAAATTCAACAAACACTGGTTTCTAATGCTTAGTCAGTGACTGCTGTCAGTTTAATTGTTTGATGTTCTTTGAAATTTGATAACAAGCTTCTACTGTTTCATTTACATTATTTTAACAGATTTTAATAAATTTAGGCCTTAATATAGATTGTCAATTTCAAATTAAACTTCATTTATTAAAAAATAAATTCTGTATTTAATTTAAATTTGATTAATTTTTTTTATTAATTGATTTAAAATAATCTATTTTTATCCATCCTGGGAAAAAAGGAAGAAAAAATGTCATCTGTGCAAAGTCATTGTCTTCTGGGAATTACTCCCAAGATACTGGAGGAAGCAGACTTACTGATCTCTTTTGGGTCTACATTCAACAAGATAATTTTATCTCTGTGTTATACCTAAATTTCAGTTTACAACTAAAAGGTATGATGTATCAGACACTGATACTTGGATTCCACCCCCCATACCCCTGTTTTTCTCTTTTACAATTAGGTCTGAATTCTAACTTTTAACACAGTAAATTATTTGTAACTTCACAGAGTCTCAGTTTTGTAATTTATATCAAGCCAATTATTCTGGATAGTGATGATTATGGGTCAGAAAGCCTGTCTTTCTTCCTCTGTACTTTTAAGCCTATTCCAGACACTACACTGGCTTATCCTCCATTTGGTTTTCCCTTTTTCACCCGTGCTCCCCTAACATGGGCATGCATACATGAAGTGAGAATCAAAGTAATGCATGTCTATAAGCTAAATGCCACATGTGTTTTTTATGTATCGTGCTGTGTTTGTATTTATGATAATACCTAGTTACTTAAGGAAGTTAACTACCTGTCCCCCCTTACAAAACAATGAAAAGTGCTTCTGCTAGTGAAGGATACCAGCAGAAGTCAAGTTTGAAATGTATAGGTTAATCAGCTTTGGTGATATACTGAACTGCAAAACCATTGGGAAAGTTTCTGGAAGTGAACAATGGAATGCATTTGTAATCTTCATATCCCCAAACTTTGCACAAGAATTGTATTGCAGGATGATATGAGATATGACACGTTTCAGGGGGATTGGTTTGGTTTTTTGGTGTAATCAAAAGATAGTGATTCAGAGTCAGGCTTATAACAGGTAGCAATTTAAAACTCAATAAATTAGTACTCCCCCATAACACATTTAGTGCTGGCAGTCTACTTAGTCTTGTACAGGGCACAGAGAAAGGCCTGGTCCCTGCATACAGGGGTTTACTCCAGTGTTTCCAATCAAAGAATTATCACCTTAACACACTGATATATAATGCTGCAGGTTCCTAATAAATCTTCCACATTTTCAAACAATTTGCACCTAGCTCAGAACATGAACTCTCAGTTCCAATAACTAAAGGCAAGAAACTGCCAATTCCACGTCAGAGGTGGATTATCCTGATCCAGGACAGAGATGTCTAGAAACAAAAATTAATAATTGTTAAAATGAAAAGTCTAATTAGTTAATTACTTTAAAAATCCAGTCATATATAGGAACATATTTAGGTCGTTCTTTTGCAGTTTCCTTTGATACTTGCTACCCTAAATAATAATGAAAGATCTATTTAGCAGGTTTGCTAATAATACAATGGTAAAATAACCTTTTTCTGTACCAGGACTCTGGAAAAATACATTTGCTAATTAAAACAAAAAAATTCAAAACAAAACAAGTCCCCTCTTCGCAATGAAAAAGGACAAACAGATAGAAGACGAATGCTATCTAGTCTAAAGCCTTCCACAAATGATTACACCAAAAAGGAAGAGAAAACAATTCAAGCAAACAAAATGGAAACTTTAAATTCTAAGGATCACATTCTGCTCTCAGATGGACCTATGGTTCCTATTATTACTAGAGAGCACAGAATGTAGTGAAAGTATGACCCCTGAAACATGTTGGCCATGTTTGACTTTTCCCTCTCTTTGCTCACACATCCAGGCAGTGTCCAATTCTTGCTGCTCCATCCTCAAAAATTTCCAAAAATCCAAGCTCTTCTTTGACTTCACTGAAGCTACTCTGGATTCAAAAGTATAAGTGAAAGCAGAATTTGGCCCTATGTGTCCAAATGTGGTTCTGCTTGGGATAGGAACTGCATCTTCCTCGCATCTATTCTGTATTAACATGTAGAGCTAGAACAGCGGTTCCCCGCAGCTGAAGCCCTGATCCCTGGCACCCCCCACGCGGCTGAAGCCAGGGGAGACGTGGGGCTGAATCCCGGAGCCCCAT
Source organism: Lepidochelys olivacea (assembly GCF_965140295.1). Lineage (NCBI taxonomy): Eukaryota > Metazoa > Chordata > Testudines > Cheloniidae > Lepidochelys > Lepidochelys olivacea. The sequence continues at coordinate 33,206,085 of NC_140411.1, read as the reverse complement.
GCCCTGGTGCTCCCTGCGGGGCAGAAGCCCTGAGCCCATGCTGGGCAGAGTTGGGGACATGGAAGACATTACCCCCACACCTTAAACTGCAGTGCAAGACCAAGGCAGTTCCGGGGCCAGCTCCACATCTCCTCCCTCCCGCACACATCTCTTCTCCCCGCCCCCTGGCCAGGTTGGAGAGGGGAGCGCACAGTGCGGGGCACCTGCTACTCTGGCTGGTGCCATGGACCAGGCAGCCGCAGCATTCCCTCCTCTCCTGCTTGTGCTCCATGTTGAAGCTGCTCCTCAGCTCCCAGCTCCCTTTGCTCCCACAGAGGCAACCAGTAAGAGCCTCCCGGATGGGGAGACCCGGCTCCGCGGCTGGCAGACCCCTCTGGGAACGGGGACCGCAGGGGAGTCCTCCCAGCACAAGGCCCCTAATGCCCCTCTCCTTAGACCCTCAGCTACGCCCTCCCTGCACACTGAGCTACCCCCTACCCGCACACAGACCCTAGTACCCCTCTCCCTGCACCCTGAGCTACTCCCTGCCTGCACACAGCCCCTAGCCACCTCCCTCCCTGTACCCACATCCAGCCCCGGGTGCACACAGCCCCAGCTATGCTCTGTCTGCACACAGACCCAGCTATCCCCCTCCCTGCACCCTGAGCTACCCCCCGCCCACACAGAGCCCCTAGACACCACCCTCCGTGCACCCAGAGCTATCCCCCTGCCCGCACACAGCCCCAGCTACCCCCCTCAAAAATGTTGAGAATCCCTGCTCTAAGATGATGAGTGCCTTCAACTCCAACTGATGTTAAAAAAAGGAAAGTGGCCCACAGCAATTTAAGTCATTTGAATTTTGCCCCCCCCCCAAAAGATATTTTCATCTTACCAAACTTGCTAAAAAATGAAACTATGCCTCTTATGAAATTTCTTTTTTAAAGTGTGCTCAGCATCTCAGAGCCACTAGGGAAAGATTCTGATCTTGCTTATGATCTGTGAAAATCCATAAACCGTAATGGCTTTATTCAGGATTCACACTGGTGTGACATCAAGGTCTGGCCCAGAGACCAAGGTCTCAGACTTGTTCCAATAGTAGCAGCCAATACCAGTAAAACTGGGAATTCTTGGCTACAGAAAGTAGTTTAAATGTGTGTGATGTCTCAATAGTAACAATTAAAATTAATCATCATTGCCTCAGACAAAAAAATGATCTTATATATAATACTTTAAGGTGAAACACTAGCTTATTCAGAAATTTCAGATCTGGAATCTGCCTCTGTCAAACACACTCTTTTGTTTCCAATACTTTTTTCTCTTTAGATGCGTAACCATAAATACTAACACATGCAATCCCATTTAGTTCACACGGAAAAAGTTTTATGTCCCCCTTAGAAAAAAAGTAGGGTAAATTTAACAGCCACATTCCATCCACATCTCTACTTGTGTTGATTTTGCAACTCTACGGAAATGCTTAAGTGCAATGGAGGCCAGAATTGAGTCCAATGCCTGTAAACTGATTATGCTCTATTCATACTAAAAATACTAAATCTTATTAACAAATATATCTACAAGCTGTATCAGACAGTAGAGAGGTGTTTCTTAAGAGTCCATGAGGATCTTTGCAAGTCAATCAGGACAACCTCTTCCACAGTTTCTTGTTAAAGCATACAATTATTCCAACACCACAAACAAACTTTTAATACTTAAAATGGTTAGATTACAGCAGACACATGCTATATCTTATTATATTTAACACTGTGAAAATTGTAGGTATTTTGAAAATAAAGACTTCTACTTGGAAATTAATCAGTTTCCTGTCATGGTTTATGGATTCTCTTGAAGCATACATTTTTTAAATGTATATTGAATAATCAATAAAAAGCCAGCTTTAACTTATTACACTTACAGCCTTTGTGGGATGACCCAGATGATTTTCCAAAATTTATTATCTGTAGAGCCCTGCAAATCTGCTGATATCCGCAGATCACTTCTGCGGATCAGATGTGGATACGGCTCTAATTATTTGTATTACAAACGCCAATCTAAATCAAGGACCCTATTGCTAGGAGCCACACAAACACATAGTAAGACAGGTTTCAGAGTAACAGCCGTGTTAGTCTGTATTCGCAAAAAGAAAAGGAGTTCTTGTGGCACCTTAGAGACTAACCAATTTGAGCATGAGCTTTCGTGAGCTACAGCTCACTTCATCAGATGCATACCGTGGAAACTGCAGCAGACTTTATATACACATATTCTCTGTGTGTATATAAAGTCTGCTGCAGTTTCCACGGTATGCATCTGATGAAGTGAGCTGTAGCTCACAAAAGCTCATGCTCAAATAAATTGGTTAGTCTCTAAGGTGCCACAAGTACTCCTTTTCTTTTTACATAGTAAGACAGAGTCCCCGCCCTCTTTGCAGGCAAAACAGAAACAGAGAGGTGAAGGTACTTGCCCAAGGGCACACAACAGGTCAGTGGCTAAGGTCTGATCTGCACTACGGAGTTAGGTCGAATTTAGCCGCGTTAGGCCGATTTAAAAATGACTGCGTCCACACAACCAACCCCGTTCCATCAACCTAAAGGGCTCTTAAAATCTACTTCTGTACTCCTCCCCAACAAGGGGAACAGCACTAAAATCAACCTTGCTGGGTCAAATTTGGGGAAGTGCGGATGCAAATTGATGGTATTGGCCTCCGGGAGCTATCCCAGAGTGCTCCATTGTGACCGCTCTGGACAGCACTTTGAACTCCGATGCACTAGCCAGGTACACAGAAAAAGCCCCGGGAACTTTTGAATTTCATTTCCTGTTTGGTCAGCGTGGTGAACTCAGCAGCACTCAGCAGCACAGGTGATCATGCAGTCCCCCCAGAATTGTAGAGCATAGAATGTTTCTATGCTCCCCCTATCATCTCCATCCCTGAGGTTATCACAGATTAGAAGGTGAAAAAAACTGCACTTGCGATGACATGTTTTCCGAGCTCACGCAGTCCTCCCACTCTGATAGGGCACAGCTTAATGCATGGAGGCATTGAGTGGCAGAGGCCAGGAAAGAATTAAGTGAGTGCAAAGAGTGGAGGCAGGACACGATGCTGAGGCTAATGGGGGAGCAAACGGACATGATGAAGCGTCTGTTGGAGCTGCAAGAAAGCCAACAAGAGCACAGACCCCCATTGCATCCACTGTATAACCGCCTCCCCTCCTCCCCATGCTCCATAGCCTCCTCACCCAGACGCCCAAGAACACGAGGAGGGGGGGAAGGTTCCGGGCACCCAGCCACTCCACTCCAGAGGATGGCCCAAGCAACAGAAGGCTGTCATTCAAACTGTTTGATTTTCAGTGTGGCTACAATAAGCAATGTGACCTTGTCCTTCCCTCCTCCCCTACCCCACTCGGACTATCCTGTCTGTTATCTCATTTTTTTTTAATCAATAAAGAAAGAATGCATGGTTTCAAAACAATAGTTACTTTATTTAGAATAATAGAATCATAGAATATCAGGGTTCGAAGGGACCCCAGAAGGTCATCTAGTCCAACCCCCTGCTCAAAGCAGGACCAATTCCCAGTTAAATCATCCCAGCCAGGGCTTTGTCAAGCCTGACCTTAAAAACCTCTAAGGAAGGAGATTCTACCACCTCCCTAGGTAACGCATTCCACTGTTTCACCACCCTCTTAGTGAAAAAGTTTTTCCTAATATCCAATCTAAACCTCCCCCACTGCAACTTGAGACCATTACTCCTTGTTCTGTCATCTGCTACCATTGAGAACAGTCTAGAGCCATCCTCTTTGGAACCCCCTTTCAGGTAGTTGAAAGCAGCTATCAAATCCCCCCTCATTCTTCTCTTCTGCAGGCTAAACAATCCCAGCTCCCTCAGCCTCTCCTCATAACTCATGTGTTCCAGTCCCCTAATCATTTTTGTTGCCCTTCGCTGGACTCTCTCCAATTTATCCACATCCTTCTTGAAGTGTGGGGCCCAAAACTGGACACAGTACTCCAGATGAGGCCTCACCAATGTCGAATAGAGGGGAACGATCACGTCCCTCGATCTGCTCGCTATGCCCCTACTTATACATCCCAAAATGCCATTGGCCTTCTTGGCAACAAGGGCACACTGCTGACTCATATCCAGCTTCTCGTCCACTGTCACCCCTAGCTCCTTTTCCGCAGAACTGCTGCCTAGCCATTCGGTCCCTAGTCTGTAGCGGTGCATTGGGTTCTTCCGTCCTAAGTGCAGGACCCTGCACTTATCCTTATTGAACCTCATCAGATTTCTTTTGGCCCAATCCTCCAATTTGTTTAGGTCCTTCTGTATCCTATCCCTCCCCTCCAGCGTATATACCACTCCTCCCAGTTTAGTATCATCCGCAAATTTGCTGAGAGTGCAATCCACACCATCCTCCAGATCATTTATGAAGATATTGAACAAAACCGGCCCCAGGACCGACCCTTGGGGTACTCCACTTGATACCAGCTGCCAACTAGATATGGAGCCATTGATCACTACCCGTTGAGCCCGACAATCTAGCCAGCTTTCTACCCACCTTATACTGCATTCATCCAGCCCATACTTCCTTAACTTGCTGACAAGAATACTGTGGGAGACCGTGTCAAAAGCTTTGCTAAAGTCAAGAAACAATACATCCACTGCTTTCCCTTCATCCACAGAACCAGTAATCTCATCATAAAAGGCAATTAGATTAGTCAGGCATGACCTTCCCTTGGTGAATCCATGCTGGCTGTTCCTGATCACTTTCCTCTCATGCAAGTGCTTCAGGATTGATTCTTTGAGGACCTGCTCCATGATTTTTCCAGGGACTGATGTGAAGCTGACTGGCCTGTAGTTCACAGGATCCTCCTTCTTCCCTTTTTTAAAGATTGGCACTACATTAGCCTTTTTCCAGTCATCCGGGACTTCCCCGGTTCGCTACGAGTTTTCAAAGATAATGGCCAATGGCTCTGCAATCACAGCCGCCGATTCCTTCAGCACTCTTGGATACAACTCGTCCGGCCCCATGGACTTGTGCACGTCCAGCTTTTCTAAATAGTCCCTAACCACCTCTATCTCCACAGAGGGCTGGCCATCTCTTCCCCATTTTGTGATGCCCAGCGCAGCAGTCTGGGAGCTGACCTTGTTAGTGAAAACAGAGGCAAAAAAAGCATTGAGTACATTAGCTTTTTCCACATCCTCTGTCACTAGGTTGCCTCCCTCATTCAGTAAGGGGCCCACACATTCCTTGGCTTTCTTCTTGTTGCCAACATACCTGAAGAAACCCTTCTTGTTACTCTTGACATCTCTGGCTAGCTGCAGCTCCAGGTGCGATTTGGCCCTCCTGATAACATTCCTACATGCCCGAGCAATATTTTTATACTCTTCCCTGGTCATATGTCCAACCTTCCACTACTTGTAAGCTTCTTTTTTATGTTTAAGATCCGCTAGGATTTCACCATTAAGCCAAGCTGGTTGCCTGCCATATTTACTATTCTTTCGACTCATTGGGATGGTTTGTCCCTGTAACCTCAACAGGGATTCCTTGAAATACAGCCAGCTCTCCTGGACTCCTTTCCCCTTCAGGTTAGTCCCCCAGGGGATCCTGGCCATCCGTTCCCTGAGGGAGTTGAAGTCTGCTTTCCTGAAGTCCAGGGTCCGTATCCTGCTGCTTACCTTTCTTCCCTGCGTCAGGATCCTGAACTCAACCAACTCATGGTCACTGCCTCCCAGATTCCCATCCACTTTTGCTTCCCCCACTAATTCTACCCGGTTTGTGAGCAGCAGGTCAAGAAAAGCAGCCCCCTAGTTGGCTCCTCTAGCACTTGCGTCAGGAAATTGTCCCCTACGCTTTCCAAAAACTTCCTGGATTGTCTGTGCACCGCTGTATTGCTCTCCCAGCAGATATCAGGAAAATTAAAGTCACCCATGAGAATCAGGGCATGCGATCTAGTAGCTTCCGTGAGCTGCCGGAAGAAAGCCTCATCTACCTCATCCCCCTGGTCAGGTGGTCTATAGCAGACTCCCACCACTACATCACTCTTGTTGCACACACTTCTAAACTTAATCCAGAGACACTCAGGTTTTTCTGCAGTTTCGTACCGGAGCTCTGAGCAGTCATACTGCTCCCTTACATACAGTGCTACTCCCCCACCTTTTCTGCCCTGCCTGTCCTTCCTGAACAGTTTATAACCATCCATGACAGTACTCCAGTCATGTGAGTTATCCCACCAAGTCTCTGTTATTCCGATCACGTCATAGTTCCTTGACATCACCAGGACCTCCAGTTCTCCCTGCTTGTTTCCAAGGCTTTGTGCATTTGTATATAAGCACTTGAGATAACCTGTTGATCGCCCCTCATTCCCAGTATGAGGCAGGAGCCCTCCCCTCACAGACATTCCTGCCTGCGCTTCCTCCCGGTATCCCGCTTTCCCACTTACCTCAGGGCTTTGGTCTCCTTCCCCCGGTGAACCTAGTTTAAAGCCCTCCTCACTAGGTTAGCCAGCCTGCTGGCAAAGATGCTCTTCCCTCTCTTCGTAAGATGGAGCCCGTCTCTGCCCAGCACTCCTCCTTCATGGAACACCATCCCATGGTCAAAGAAACCAAAGCCTTCTCTCTGACACCACCTGCGTAGCCATTCGTTGACTTCCACGATTCGACGCTCCCTACCTAGGCCTTTTCCTTCCACGGGGAGGATGGACGAGAACACCACTTGCGCCTCCAACTCCTTTATCCTTCTTCCTAGAGCCACATAGTCCGCAGTGATCCGCTCAAGGTCATTCTTGGCAGTATCATTGGTGCCCACGTGGAGAAGCAGGAAGGGGTAGCGATCCGAGGGCTTGATGAGTCTCGGCAGTCTCTCCGTCACATCGCGAATCTTAGCCCCTGGCAAGCAGCAGACTTCTCGGTTTTCCCGGTCAGGGCGGCAGATAGATGACTCAGTCCCCTGGAGGAGAGAGTCCCCGACCACCACCACCCGCCTTCTCCTCTTGGGAGTGGTGGTCGTGGAACTCCCAACCTCAGGACATAGCATCTCATGCCTTCCAACCAGCGGAGTCTCCTTCTGCTTTCTCGCCCCAGACATATCATCTAGTCCACTCTCCGCAACGATACCTGTGGAGAGAACGTGAAAGCGGTTAGTTACCTGTGTCTGTGTTACTGGAACCCGGACATTCCGCTTACCTCTTCTGGAGGTAACATGTTGCCAAGCTTCTTCACTGGCCTCTTGGCTCCTCTGTGCAACCTGCTCTATATCTGTAGAGCTTTGTGCCCCTAGAAGCCTATCCTGAGTTTTGTCCAGAAAATCCTCAGTTTCTCGTATGCAACGCAGGGTTGTTATCTGTTGCTCCAGACCTTCAATCTTCTCTTCCAATATGGAGACCAGCTTGCACTTTGTACAGACAAAGTTGCTTCTGTCCTGTGGAAGAAAGACAAACATGGCACATCCAGTGCAGGTCACAACAGCTGAACCCCCCCATTTCCATATCACCTTCCTACTACGAGCTTCCTCAGAGAAGTTTGCAAGACGTAAGCCTCACTGGGCTCACTCCAGGCGAACTCCCAGGCAAACTCCTGCTGTGAGCTGCTCTGCTGTCCCCGCTGCTCAGCTGGTTCTCCGCCGCTCAGCTGGTTCGCGAAGCTCTGGCTATTTTTAAACAGCCAGGCTTCCCAGTCCCAAGCAAACTCCTGCTGTGAGCTGCTCTGCTGTCCCCGCTGCTCAGCTGGTTCTCCGCCGCTCAGCTGGTTCGCGAAGCTCTGGCTATTTTTAAACAGCCAGGCTTCCCAGTCCCAGGCAAACTCCTGCTGTGAGCTGCTCTGCTGTCCCCGCTGCTCAGCTGGTTCTCCGCCGCTCAGCTGGTTCGCGAAGCTCTGGCTATTTTTAAACAGCCAGGCTTCCCAGTCCCAGGCAAACTCCTGCTGTGAGCTGCTCTGCTGTCCCCGCTGCTCAGCTGGTTCTCCGCGCTCTGGCTATTTTTAAACAGCCAGGCTTCCCAGTCCCAGGCAAACTCCTGCTGTGAGCTGCTCTGCTGTCCCCGATGCTCAGCTGGTTCTCCGCCGCTCAGCTGGTTCGCGAAGCTCTGGCTATTTTTAAACAGCCAGGCTTCCCAGTCCCAGGCAAACTCCTGCTGTGAGCTGCTCTGCTGTCCCCGCTGCTCAGCTGGTTCTCCGCCGCTCAAAGTGGGGAGGGAGGTTGGCTTACAAGGAATTAAAATCAACAAAAAGAGTGGGTTTGCATCAAGGAGAAACACACACAACTGTCACACCGAAGCCTGACCAGTCATGAAACTGGTTTTCAAAGCCTCTCTGATGCGCAGCGTGCTCTTCTAAATCGTCCTGGTGTCTGGCTGCTCAAAATCGGATGCCAGGCCATTTGCCTCAACCTCTCACCCCACCATAAACGTCTCCCCCTTACTCTCACAGATATTATGGAGCAAACAGCAAGCAGCAATAACAATGGGAATGTTGGTTGAGCTGAGGTCTGATCTAGCCAGCAAACAGCACCAGCGAGCTTTTAAACATCCAAAGGCACATTCTTCCACCATTCTGCACTTGCTCAGCCTATAGTTGAACTGCTCCTTACTACTGTCCAGGCTTCATGAGCCATGGGAGCAAGGAGTAGGCTGAGGTAGGTGCGACCAGGTGGTGCTGCCAGCTGGGAGAGCAGCCTCAGGCAGAAGCCTCCAGCTTGCATGATATTTCAGACAGGACTGAATCTCCATGAGACAAAATTTAAAGAAGAGAATGACCTGGAGTCTCTGGCTCCCATTCAGTGCTCTAAGAGGAGGATAGCCATATCTGTCCAGACGCCCCTGATCGACCTCACCGAGGTCTGCCAGGAGCACCCAGGAGACATACGATGGCTATCAGTCCTACTGCACCATCTGCCGCGAATAGCAATGCAGTACCGCTTCTGCCAGCAGCACCCAGGAGATGTACAGTGACGGGTGAGCTGAGCGGGCTCCATGCTTGCCGTGGTATGGTGTCTGCACGAGTAACCCAGGAAAAAAGGCACAAAACGATTGTCTGGCGTTGCTTTCATGGAGAGAGGGATGGGGGGGGGGGACTGATGACATGTACCCCAAACCACCCACGACAATGTTTTTGACCCATCAGGCATTGGGAGCTTAACCCAGAATTCCAATGGGCAGCGGAGACTGCGGGAACTGTGGGATAGCTACCCATAGTGCACCACTCTGTAAGTCGATGCTAGCCATAGTAGTGAGGACACACTCTGCCAACTTAACGCACTTACTGTGGACATACGCATTCGACTGTATAGAACTGGTTTCTAAAAATCGACTTCTATAAAATCGACCTAATTTCGTAGTGTAGACATACCCTAAGACAGGACAACCACCCAGTTCCTCTGATTCCCAGTCTCCTGCCCTATCACTAGACCACGCTGTTTCCCTGAAATTTGATACTTTTGTAACAAGAACTTTGATCAGCATTGAACACAACTCACTGAAATCTCTCAAAATCTATTCATCATCCGGTGAGAAACAAAAGGACACAAACTTACTTCTGAAAAGTCCATTCCAGCAGTCAGTCTTTGTAGCTGCTAACTCCTTACACAAAAGGGATTTCCCCCTTTAGTAGATACTGCCCATGACTATTACAGTAACGCCTCACTTAATGTTGTAGTTATGTTCCTGAAAAATGCGACTTTGAGCGAAACGATGTTAAGCGAATCCAATTTCCCCATAAAAATTAATGTAAATGGAGGGTGGGAATTAGGGTCCAGGGAATTTTTTTTTTTTTGCCAGACAAAAGGCATTATATACATTTTAAACAAGCAATTTAATACAGATATTAAACTGGCTGGCAGCCTCCCTACGCCCCTCCCGCCCACCGGTGGACCCCGCAGATCAGCGCCTTCCCCCTGCTTCCCCCGCCTCCTGCCCTCAGCAATCAACTGGCTTGTGGCGTTCAGGAGACTGGGGGGAGGATGCATGCTGCGTCCTCGCTCCTCCCCCATAGCCTCCTGAACACCACAACCCAGCTGATTGCCACGGGCAGGAGGCAGGGGGGCAGGGTGAAGGCGCTGATCTGCAGGGTCCGTCTGCGGGTGGGAGGCATGGGGGGGGGCTAGGAGAACTGATGGGGGGCTGCCAGCCGTGGACAAAGCAGGCGGCCAAACAACGTTATGGGGAGCATTGGACAACTTTAAAATACCATGTTCTGTAATGGAGCAGGGACATAACATCAAAACAACGTTAAGCGAGGGGACATTAAATGGGGAGTTACTGTACAAACTGTCCCCAATTATTAAGTAATCAGGTGCACACAAGTGACATGTGGAGCCTGGTTTCTTGCTGGCTGACTACCAACCAACCAGCAAAGGAAGGTTCTGGAATACAGTCAAATTAGCTGACTGAGGGCATTCCTTCTCAGGGGGACGGGGAAGGAGGGGAGGAGGAATGCCCTCAGTTTGCTGGCGGAGGAGAGGGGGAGTAATTATTTTTTTAAATACACTGCAAACTAATCTGTGAACCTCATTGCCACATAATATTGAGAACAAGAACTTGGCAGGATTCAAAAGCATTAGAAGTTTACAGACAGAATATTCAATAGCAGTCGGCATTGACCTAACTCTGCTCCCACGGAAGTCAATGTAAGTTTGACCACTGCTCCCACTGAAGTCAGCAGTGACGCTCCCCATAGGAAGAGCTTTTTGAAAATCCCTTTATGATCATCATCATCATCCACAGTTACATAGCACCAATGATAATGTACAAAAGACATAAACCCTCATGCTCCTGGTCATAATCCAACTGTTAAACTGCCTGGGGTTAGGAAGAAAATTCCCTGAAAGGCAGGTTTTTCCACAACTGTCTGCTACGAAGTTTCTTGCTCCTTCCATTCAAACATCTGGTATGGGCCACCATCTGAAACAAGATACTAGACCATACAGACCACTGCTTTGACCTAGTATGAGTTCTATGTTTCTATGGCTCTTTGACGGGGTGGAGAAAATGAGAGTGACAACTCCTCATAACCACCAGTCTTCAGGAATTAGGGCATGGAAGCCCTATATCCATTTCCCTTTTAGACAATAGGGCTGAAGATACATGAGGAAGTTTACCAGGTGGTAGCTTTCATTAGTTTAAAAAAAAAAAAAAAGTCAGCCTCTCTTCTCTCCCAATAGTGGACGAGAAGCTGGATATGAGTCAGCAGTGTGCCCTTGTTGCCAAGAAGGCCAATGGCATTTTGGGATGTATAAGTAGGGGCATAGCGAGCAGATCGAGGGATGTGATCGTTCCCCTCTATTCGACATTGGTGAGGCCTCATCTGGAGTACTGTGTCCAGTTTTGGGCCCCACACTTCAAGAAGGATGTGGATAAATTGGAGAGAGTCCAGCGAAGGGCAACAAAAATGATTAGGGGACTGGAACACATGAGTTATGAGGAGAGGCTGAGGGAGCTGGGATTGTTTAGCCTGCAGAAGAGAAGAATGAGGGGGGATTTGATAGCTGCTTTCAACTACCTGAAAGGGGGTTCCAAAGAGGATGGCTCTAGACTGTTCTCAATGGTAGCAGATGACAGAACGAGGAGTAATGGTCTCAAGTTGCAGTGGGGGAGGTTTAGATTGGATATTATGAAAAACTTTTTCACTAAGAGGGTGGTGAAACACTGGAATGCATTACCTAGGGAGGTGGTAGAATCTCCTTCCTTAGAGGTTTTTAAGGTCAGGCTTGACAAAGCCCTGGCTGGGATGATTTAACTGGGAATTGGTCCTGCTTTGAGCAGGGGGTTGGACTAGATGACCTTCTGGGGTCCCTTCCAACCCTGATATTCTATGATTCTATGAATAGGGCCACACACAAAGATATCAGTACAACCATAGGGCTGGAGTAACTTAACTGCACAGCCCACCAGGGGAGAAATCTGTAGCCAATCTGTGACTGCTCGCAATCTGACAACTCGTGGCCAGTGATGGGACACTAGATGGGAAGGGTTCTGAGTTACGACAGAGAATTTTTTCCCAGGATCTCACTGATCATTATGCTTGGTGTCGGGATGGAATTTTCCCCTGGGTCAGATTGGCCTTTTTTGCCTTCCTCTGCAACATGGGGCATGGGTCACTTGCAAGTTCAAACTAATGTAAATGGTGACATTTCTCTAGCTTGACGTCTTTAAATCATGATTTGAAGACTTCAGTAACTCAGCAAAAGGTTATGGGTTTATTATAGGAGTGGGTGGGTGAGGTTCTGTGGCCTGCAATGTTCATGAGGTCAGACTAGATGATCATGATGGTCTCTTCTGACTTTGAAATCTATGAGTCTTTGAGGATAAGGAGTTCAAGTAGAAAACTCATTTTTCATGTACTTTCTTAGTTGGACAGTTCTGAGAGACTCCTTGAGGGGCAGAAGTAGAGTTTCTAGAGACATGATACAACCCTTAAAGGGTCTGATTCTGCTTCTATTGAAGTCAATGGCTAACCTCACACTAACTGCAATGGGACAGGACCAGAACTAAATATCAGGTCAACCATTGTCCTGAATATATCAGATTGCTGCAGCCGGTATCTACAGCCTGTCACGGGCTAAGCTACTTCAAAAACCACATAAAAACAGGGCCAGATAAGATCAGAGATTTATTTTTTCTTCCCCAGAAGCTCTGGCTGGGCAGTATATCATGATATACACTTCATGTTTGTCCTCCTCCAACTTATATTCATTTGTTTCAGTATATAAAACTGAGTTTTCTGAGCCGTTACAATATTAAACCAGTGTGAAAAAGTGCTCTTCAGGGAATTGGTCTGTCCATGATATTTCCCGTTACAGACAAGAAATATTTTGCCTAGCATTCCATAACAGATGACTGGGAAGGAACTTATGCCAGACACTTAGGAGTTTGTCAGCTCACAGATTCTTCACTGAGGTGCATACACTTCAAATGAGGGAAAACGCCTGATATTTCCATTTTCACAGCTGTATAATCATTTCCTGTGAGTGGTTCTGTGTGGGTGCTGAAATAACGGGTGGTACAAGGAAAAGCAACAGACTTGAGAATACAGCTGAAACTCATTAGTGTTTCCCTTTGTCTAATTTAATAAAAGATAAATAAGTTTAGCATTTGAAAACTGAATTCACTTTCATGAAGTATTTGCTATTTTCTTCCTAACAACGTGCAGCCACAAAGAGTTTGTAGTACTAATACATTTTAGCTGCTATGCCTATTTTGGTCCACATTTTCAAAGGTGACTAGTGATTTCAAGTGCTCAAACCTAAGATACCTTAAAGGGTATCTGATTTTCAGAAAGTGCAAAGCACCACCCTCTTAAAGCCAGGCTTAGAATCACAGAAACTGTAGGGCTGGAAGGGATCTCGAGAGATCGTCAAGTCCAGCCCCCCGCACTGAGGCACGACCAAATAACCCTAATGTTTATTCAAGTCGGTCACCTACAAATGGAAACAACCAAAATCACTAGTGTCATAAATATAAAGGGAAAGGTAAACCCCTTTGAAATCCCTCCTGGCCAGGGGAAAGCTCCTCTCACCTGTAAAGGGTTAAGAAGCTAAAGGTAACCTCGCTGGCACCTGACCAAAATGACCAATGAGGAGACAAGATACTTTCAAAAGCTGGGAGGAGGGAGAGAAACAAAGGGTCTGTGTCTGTCTGTATGCTGGGTCTTTGCCGGGGATAGACCAGGAATGGAGTCTTAGAACTTTTAGTAAGTAATCTAGCTAGGTATGTGTTAGATTATGATTTCTTTAAATGGCTGAGAAAAGAATTGTGCTGAATAGAATAACTATTTCTGTCTATGTATCTTTTTTGTAACTTAAGGTTTTGCCTAGAGGGGTTCTCTATGTTTTTGAATCTAATTACCCTGTAAGATATCTACCATCCTGATTTTACAGGGGGGATTCCTTTATTTCTATTTACTTCTATTTTTTATTAAAAGTCTTCTTGTAAAAAACTGAATGCTTTTTCATTGTTCTCAGATCCAAGGGTTTGGGTCTGTGGTCACCTATGCAAATTGGTGAGGCTTTTTATCCAACATTTCCCAGGACAGGGGGGGTGCAAGTGTTGGGAGGATTGTTCATTGTTCTTAAGATCCAAGGGTCTGGGTCTGTAGTCACCTAGGCAAATTGGTGAGGCTTTTTACCAAACCTTGTCCAGGAAGTGGGGTGCAAGGTTTTGGGAAGTATTTTGGGGGGAAGGACGCGTCCAAACAGCTCTTCCCCAGTAACCAGTATTAGTTTGGTGGTGGTAGCGGCCAGTCCAAGGACAACGGGTGGAATATTTTGTACCTTGGGGAAGTTTTGACCTAAGCTGGTAAAGATAAGCTTAGGAGGTTTTTCATGCAGGTCCCCACATCTGTACCCTAGAGTTCAGAGTGGGGGAGGAACCTTGAAAACTAGACACTTTTGAAAATGTATGTTACTGCCCATGAAGTGTGCTCGGTTGACAACCCTAAATACTGAAGTCATTTATAGGTTCACAGAACAAGCATATCATGGCCAGCAACAACGTATACTTCCCAAAATGCTGGCCCATCAATAATTCTCAACCCTGCTCTGTAGGGACCACCTCGAAGGTTAAGATTGTAGGTTTTTTTCTCCAGAGCCATTCATATTGATTGTTTGACGCTTCTGTTGAGACTGTCTGCACACAGCCTATCATAGTGGTATCTGTGGGAGAAATAATTGGGCTGAGAAAGATGTGTGAATGGGCAGGGAGAGGGGAGTTACTGGGAGATCAGAGTCCTAGGTTTGGGGGAGAGGAGAGGAACAGAAAAATCATGTGCAACCCTAAGGTAACAGGGAAAGGAGCAAAGACCCCCCTCTCCTCCTCCCAAAATATGAAGTAGAAGGTAGCTGAGAGAGGCTGGGGGTACCAAAAGTAATCCCCTTGGCTCCACATTTAGAAAGAAGGGCTTTGGCTGATGCTCTATCTCCCCTGTTCTCCCTGCTTCAAGAAGAGCTGTCCCAGCATTTCTCTGACAACCACTGTGGCAGCCTCCTTTTGAGACATCAGAAGGAAAAAGCAGAGCTGTGGGCCAAGCACTCCTCTCCACTCCTTTCTTCTGCTGTGGACATTATGCAAAATATCCCATGCCAATTTTTCTACATCCTTCTTGTAGTGTGGGGCCCAAAACTGGACACAGTACTCCAGATGAGGCCTCACCAATGTCCAATAGAGGGGAACGATCACATCCCTCAATCTGCTGGCAATGCCCCTACATATACATCCCAAAATGCTATTGGCCTTCTTGGCAACAAGGGCACACTGTTGACTCATATCCAGCTTCTCGTCCACTGTCACCCCTAGGTCCTTTTCTGCAGAACTGCTGCCGAGTCATTCGGTCCCTAGTCTGTAGCTGCCCACATGGCTCTTACCCAAACTCCGGCCCGGGGGGTGGGGCCTCAGAGCTACAGCCTGGCCATAATAAGAGCAGTGCAGACACCTGAGGGGAGCCATGGTGTGGACCCTCCACCTGCCCTGGGCAAGGGACCCAAGGGGCAGGGATGAGAGTTGGGGGCTGCTCTCGGGCCCTCCACACCGGCCAGGTGGAAGGTCTGCTGTGGCTCCCCACAGCTGCCTGCATGGCAGCCTCTTATCGTGGCTGGGCTGCAGCTCTGAGGCCCCACCCCTAGCCGGAGCTGGGTCAGGGTAAGAGCCATGCGGGAAGCTGTGGGGAGCTGGGGCAGACCCTCCATCTCCATCTGTCCTGGCCGGGGGCAGGGACACTAGCCAGGGGCTGCTCTCAGGCCCCCTGCACCAGGAGTAGATGGAAGGTCTGTGTGGCTCCCACAACTGTTCGGGCTCCCCGGTTGGGCTCCACCAGCTACTGGCCTGGCCAGGTGGTAGGGCCTCAGGGGGAAGGGGAGGGGAAGGGGGCCCTGTTCCAGCGCCACTAGTTGGGAAAGGGACGGGGCAGATGGGAGGGTGTGACAATTAGCGTTGGCCACTCCCCCAAATTTATTGGGTAAGGTGATTTTGGCCCCTGCTGCAGGAGCTCTCACCCCCACATCTGCTCATCCCCTGCCCAGCAATTAAATTCTTCCCCCATTTAGGCCCCACCCCCCAAGTTCCCTCCCAGGCCCCACCTCTGCTCCTCCTGAATTTTTCACCCCTCTCCCAGATCTGAGGGCGCTGCAGTGGAGTTCCCTCTCCCCCTGCCAGGCTGAGGGAGGCAGTTCCAAGGGCTCTTCACCCCCCTTCCACTTCCAGGTTGGGTACTGCAGAGGGAGAAGCAGAGGTACCATCTGGTTCCTTGTGGCACCTTAGAGACTAACACATTTATCTGAGCATAAGCTTTCGTGAGCTACAGCTTACTTCATCGGATGCAGCTCACAAAAGTTTATGCTCAAATAAATTTGTTAGTCTCTAAGGTGCCACAAGTACTCCTTTTCTTTTTGCAGATACAGACCAACACGGCTGCTACTCTGAAACCTGTCATCTGGTCCCTGATACTCACAGGAGGGGAGGTGGGGGAGAGCAGACACCCTCAGCTGTCTGGCTCCTTAATTCCCTCCCCTCTCCCTCGCAGCCTGTGAGAATGGTTCTGGATTGCTATGAAGAAAGGGAAAGAGCTCTGCCTCCAGCAGCTCTGACTGATTACTCTGTCCCAGGAGATGGGCAAGTGTGGCACGCAGCCAATCAGGGGCATCAAATTCGCTAAAGGGCTGGAGCTTCACACATCATTCAGGAGCCCCACCTGAGTGGACTCGCTGTAGGAAGCGCACGGAGGGGCAGAGGATGCTGAATGCTCCGAGGTCAGATCCAGGAAGGTGGAAGCTGTGCGTCCTGAAGACAGGCTGCTCACAGAAAGGCGACTGCCCCAGAGTCCTGACTGGCTTCGTGGGGAGCAGTTCCAGAGCATCGCCCAGGGACTCCGTGACAACTGGAGCATTGCAAGACTGAGCTCCAGCTCTAACCAAAATCATGCCACTTGCGAACACGGGCTAGCTCCGCTCGAGTCAGCACAATAACTAGAGCAGTGTGGCCATGTGGCAAGAGGAGCAGCTCAGACTAGACGACCAAGTACATACCTAGAATCTCAGACGGGGCTGTACTCGGACACCTAGCCCAATCCATTGCCCATGCTGCTGCAGCCATAACCACACTGCTGTTTTTAGCTCGCCAGCTCAGCAGAGCTAGTGCATGTGTGTCTACCAAAGCTGGGAATTACACCTCCCAGCTGCAGTGTAGACAGACCCTTCGTGTGCAGCATTGTATGCACGCAGTTATTTTGACATTAGCAGAATCATGAGGCACGGCTGCGGTACAATTGATCTCATTCATTCATTCACTTTAGATTCTTTATCCTCTGAGCAGTAGCTTTATTTCAAAGGTGAATGGCTATAACCAAATGCAAGATGACGCATCTTCAATATCCAAGATTCTTGGCTCTTTGTCATCCTGTCTGTTACTGAAATTTGGAAAGATGGAAAAAATGCAGCCACTAAGGATAGGAAGAGTGACTTATATTAAACCACCAGTCTAATGCCTTTCTAGGTTACATTAACACATCAGTATCATCCATCATGCTATTTGCTGCTGCATGAAAATGTCATTTTTTGTATGACAACTATTCAAATTGTACAAAACTACATTGTAATTGATTTGCCTGTCACTGTGACCAATATCCATATCGTAATATTAATTAGTAATATTACTGCTCTTGTAATGCTGCAGATGCTGTCACTGCATTTCAGAACAAAGACAATAATGATCACTGTTGTTTTTAAAATAATTTATTTTCCAAATCAAAGGAGATTAGAACTGGGGAGTTTTATCTCATGAATCCGATTTGATTGCAGCTTTAAAAGAAAAACTTGTTCCAATTCTCTACAGTACAAATCCTTCAATATTTAGTGCTTTAAAAATCAGATTATCTTTTATTTGAAGAACAAGTGATTCTATTTATTTGAAGGAGATAGGAACACATTTTATAGTCTGCACATAAAATGCCTACGTGATTCTGAACTGGGACACAGTAATGTTAAAAGTGGCTGTAAAAAACATTATGTTAATTTTAATATTCCCCCCCAACAATGGGGAGAAAGGAAAATGGAAGCATGGTACAAAGCCATAAATAGACTTCTTATATATGTTTGGTGAATAAGCAAATTAACTTCTACACAACAATCAGATATTAGTAGATAAACCTATAGTATCTTGAAAATGTAGGAAATACAGCAACAAGAAACTGTTAAGAATCCATTAACCAAAGTAAAATAATAAGTAAAAATGAAAAAAATCGTGTGGTTCAAACGCAGTACAAGGGAATGTTATCCTATTTCTAGCTTATGATAAAAAAAATGGGATCTTGAGGGTAACCTCCTCCTGTAACAGAACTAAACTTGCCTAGGCAAAGCCAAAGGGTTAGGCCAGTGTGCTCAGAGGGTGGGAAAGAAGCTATAAAACACACATATATTCCTGTACTAATATATACACCTAGGCATGCCTGCCCACCTTACTTGCCAGGATTATCTGGGTCTCTCTCCCTTAATCATTTCCCTGACATTGCAGGAGCCTTCAGCATCCAGTCCCTCCTGTTCTCTGACTGTGGCACATAATAGTCTGGTCTTCTGCGCGCTGTAATACTTTGGTCTAATTTTGGTTGTTGGCTTTAGTGGGCAGGTGCTGGTGGCTTGTGCTACACAGCAGGTGGTAGGAGGTCAGACTAGAGCAGTGGTTCTCAACCAGGGATACATATATCCTTGGGGGTAAGCAGATGTCTTCCAGGGAGTACATCAGCTCATCTAGATATTTTCCTAGTTTTACAACAGGCTACATAAAAAGCACTAGCGAAGTCTGTACAAACTAAAATTTCATACAGGCAATGACTTGTTTATACTGCTCTATATCTGGTCTATCCCCATCAGGGATTTCCCCGCTCCTCTTTAATCTCATTGATGAGGAACAGTTCTGCTTGACAGTGCATAGCCCCAGCTCTTCAAAACAAGCCTCGCCTGTATCAAACCAGCACCATAACGAATGTATCCTATACTAAGGACAGATTGTGGGACACTTTCATTGCGAATAGTCACCAACTTTACCATTTGTGAGCAGAAAGAATAATTAAAAGCCTTATCCAGCCATCCAAACACTTCTTAGTCAAGAAACAAGTACTCTCCTAAACTCCCTCCCTGGGCTCCTCATCAAATATCTCAGTGTCGCATATTCCCTGGCTCTTTGCCCAACTAATTGAAATGCTGACCCCCAGACACCTTAGCTCCTTGTCAGGTCTGTCTCCTCCCCACCTACTCCCCCTCAGTCCCAGTCTCCTCCCAAGAACCTAATCTGATTTTATCCCTGTCCGGTCCCTGTCCCATTCCCAACCACTCCAATGCCAGTTTCCATTTCCCTCTCCTTGCCAGCCTCCAATACCAGTCTTCTTAACCTAGGCTCTTTGTCCCAATATACTCCCCTTCCCAAACCTCCCCACTGGTCCAGGTCTTTTCTCCTGTGCATCTGAATCAGACAGCTTCCTTTTCCACACAGTGAAGGGCCCGCAGAAAGATCATAGAATCATAGAATATCAGGGTTGGAAGGGACCCCAGAAGGTCATCTAGTCCAACCCCCTGCTCGAAGCAGATCACAGAGCACAGAAGACACAGTCTCTTGCATCTACCAGATGTACACCTCGCACGGCCCATAGCAGCCCAGATCTGCAATTCCAGAGGAAGTCCTGCTCAGCCCAATGCAAATGGAATCTTTGGGGAATTTAGATGCTAAAAACGAAGGAATGTCTACTGAGCATGTGTGAACTTGAGATGACTTTTCAAAGGCTTATTACTCAGCCAAATTTGAATGGATTTTCACAAGGACAGCAAATGGCCTCCTTACTGCCAAATTTCAAGTCTCTCCTCCAAAGCATGACAGCACTAGAGCACAAATAAAAGGTCACCAGAATTTAACATGGACAAAACATCTTTTCCCCTGGCCTCATTCTTAGCAATGACTCAATCACTTTGGCTAAAATTTTTGAAAAAAATTCAGCCTAAGGAAGACACCTGGCATGAAAATTTCAGCTCAACTGGTTAAAGTTTTGGCACAGATATATGCAACCAAAACCAGGGTATTATAATGGGCAACCTTAATAACTGGCAGTGCTACCAGCTCTGCCTATAAAACTTGTGTAATAATTTGCTCTCAGTGCAACACAACAAAAATCAGCTCTGAATTATTCACCACTTCACATCACTTCAGTCCAAACTGCTTCTAAGAATCCTTCAGAAGCCATTTTTTACAATCTAGATAGTTAACATTTATCCTGTGCCAATTCATTTTGATTATTGTGTTCTCATACCAAAAAGTAATCTTCAAAAGAAAATGATTGCAGGAAAGAGTGTTGCAGTATGTCAGATTTTAAAAATATATATTTAGCAAGAACCCCAATAAAGAACAAATAGACTAAAAGATAACTAAATTTCATACACATAATCACTCCAGGACATGAAGGTCTTTTATTGAAAAAAAGATGTACAACAGTTAAAAACAGTCTGGAGGGCCTAATTAACAGCTGGTATTCTGGGAAAAGCAGCAAGCCTTCAGTTTGGAGCCAGAGCACCCTAATATCTCTTCCTGAGAAAGAGTGCTAAATGGCTGAAGTAAAGCTACCCAAAGTGCTATGTTTGGTGGGTGACTGACCTGCTGTTTTGATCCCATAAACTGCATCAGCCATTGTAGAAAATGTGTAGATAATAATGCCTAGATATCAGGCAACTAAACAGCTCAGAGTTACACAACAAATATTCCCAGACCACAAAAAAGAAGATAAAAAATATTGACAGTACAACTATCTAACTGAAAACACTGAACGGATTTAACTATAGATTAACCATTGGAAAGTGAGGTAACTGATCAATAACAATTCCACAAACCTTTATTCTGGTCCTATATCCCCTGCTAGATCTGATATTCTTACAGCCACCCACCCTACACCAAACATAGTTCCAACATGGACCACTCACCAACAGCCTACAGAATGCCAACCAGCTAATTCGCTCATCAAGGGCTAGTGACACCAAGGTCATCTTGCCTCCATATTTAAAAAAACCCAACTGGACCTTCTCCAATCTGCAATTTTACTATAGTTATAATATTGTTGTTATTCTCTATACACCGACTCCATCACCATAGATTTACTACTACAACACATCTTGCCACAATAATTTGAAAACCTCATTATTACTACTTCAAATTTTACTTTCTCAAAGTCAAGAGACCCTATGCTTCAGAATACGGATCCCGTACACATTTAGTCCTCTTAACACATCTTTATAGAACCCACTTTACATATTAAATCTCATAATACTCCAGTCTCCACATTATTTAACATAAAGGAGATATAGGAGTCAGTATGTTTATAGAATGTATTGCATTTTCATTTGTTAGATTTTAAAAAACCTGAATTTGTAAGAGTTAAGGTTTGTAGGAGTTTGTAAGAGTTATTTGAACAACAACAAATTTACTCAATTCCAATTTTTTAAACATATGCAGCAGTCAAACTTAAAACTAGAGATAGCTGACATTTTTTAAACAAAAAAGTTTTATCCTCCCAACAAAAAAAACTACATTTTTTTTTAAAAAATGTAAAAAAATTAATTTATTGAACTATTTCTTTTTAAAATAATATTGTGACATCAAAAGCTTTTTGAAGTTTGTTAAGGGTTTTCTGGAAGTGAAATTTTTCAATAACCACTTCAAAAATGTTTTTTAAAAAGGCAAGTAATACCAAAAACTATTCATCTGTTTCAAGGAGTTTTGAAACAAACATGTTTTATTTTTCATCCAACTCTGCTTAAAATATTTTCTCCATTTTGAAAAAAAATTCTACTGATTTGAGAGACTCCTTCTGCTTAAAATAAGCACTCCTGCCAGAGCTCGTAATACTGTTGTGCATTTCAACATGGAAGAAACTTCTGAAGGTGACAACTGTGCACACCTCTCTCATAACAGTGTTTAAAATTAATTGATATTTACAACCTATACTATTTGAATGAAAATTCCTTGTAACGGGGTTGCCACTCACTGCTAATGTGTCTCTTTCTGTATAGGTCTTTGAACGTAGCTCTTGTGGCACCAGATGCCCCCTTGCTGCTCATTTCTCTGCAATAGTTTTTCTTCTGGATAACCTCGCCATTTAGTCCACCCCTTTCAGGGTTATGAAGTCCAACAAGATGGCTGGAGATGACATTTGGACAGTTAGCATTCAGCCCCAACTCGAGGCTCTATGCCACTATACCAGTGGCTGACAGGGGAACCCAGGCCCACTGGCTACACTGGGTTCCAGCCTATAAACAGCAATCCAGGTCCTCAGCCTTCGTCCCTGTTGCTGCTTCCCTGGGCTCCTTCCTACCAGCTCTCTCTATCTTCTCTTGCCTGGTTCTGGGTTTACCACAGGACCCTGCTCTACTCCCTGTGGCTACTTCACTATCTTCTAGCTCGTTACCAGACTCCTTACTCCAGGACAGGATATCAAGGCTTACTCTCCCCCTGTACTTCCTCCTTGTCCCTGATGGCCTACCTCATCCCAGAGAATGACTGAAGCCTCCCTCTCTTCAAGCCCCCTTCTACTTTCAGCTTGTTGGCTTTATTGTTCTGGTCCAGCCCTTCCCCAGCTTGGCTTCTGTCAAGGTTCCTTCCCCACTCTGAACTCTAGGGTACAGATGTGGGGACCTGCATGAAAAACCCCCTAAGCTTATTTTTACCAGATTAGCTTAAAACTTCCCCAAGGTACAAACTATTTTACCTTTTGTCCCTGGACCTTATTACTGCCATCACCAAGCGTCTAACAAATATAACAGGGAAAGAGCTCACTTGGAAACATCTTTCCCCCCAAAATCCCCCCAAGCCCTATACCCCCTTTCCTGGGGAAGGTTTGATAAAAAAATCTTCACCAATTTGCATAGGTGAACACATACCCAAACCCTTGGATCTTAGGAACAATGAAAAAGCCAATCAGGTTCTTAAAAGAAGATTTTTAATTGAAGAAACAGTAAAAGAATCATCTCTGTAAAATCAGGATGGTAAATACCTTACAGGGTAATCAGATTCAAAACACAGAGAATCCCTCTACGCAAAACCTTAAGTTACAAAAAGACACAAAAACAGGAATATACATTCCATTCAGCACAACTCATTTTATCAGCCATTTAAACAAAACAGAATCTAACGCATATCTAACTAGATTGCTTACTGACTTTTTATAGGAGTTCTGACCTGCATTCCTGCTCTGGTCCTGGCAAAAACAACACACAGACAGAGAGAACCCTTCGTTTCCACCCCCTCCAGCTTTGAAAGTATCTTGTCTCCTCATTGGTCATTTTGGTCAGGTGCCAGCGAGGTTGTCTTAGCTTCTTAACCCTTTACAGGTGAAAGGGTTTTTTCTCTGGCCAGGAGGGATTTAAAGGTGTTTATCCTTCCCTTTATATTTATGACAGCTTCACTCCTAATTAACCCTGGTCTTCTTTCACTCAGGTGACCTAATTGTCATCTCAGGCCCTCGTTAACCCTATCAGGACTGATGTGGGGTGCATACTACATTACATTCCTACATAGGAATTTTCTTGATTTTTGTAAAAAGCAATTGTGCACACTAGATCAAAGCAATGCAATATATATATACAATGAAATGGAGTTTCTAGATCAAGATGTTCTTGAGGTATGATGATGTAAAGCACATTTAAAGAATGAAAAGTTGGTAGTTTTTCCTTTATAAGTTTTATTAAAAATGGCTTGTGCAACTCAACTCAAATGTTCCCATACTGTCTTCTTTCCCAGAGTACACATAATGAAATTCTGGCAGAAAAGAGGTTTGTTTAGAAGGTTTCCAAGACTGATCTTACAACAAAAAATTTTTCATAACCTTAACCAATGGAGTCATTCCCAAGGGTCAATAAATCTGGAGCAGTTGATATTCTGATAAGTGTGCAAAGACTTTAGGGTCAACCCTCCTGGTATCAGTGAACAAACAAAACTGAAATCTCAAGTAATAGCAGCTTGGCAACTGTAGAAACACTAAAGTAGTATTCTTACCAAAGAGATAAAGGAGAGGGGAGGCAAAGATAGCAGGATTCATCTGTACAAAGCTGTCTTTGATGATGAGCAAACATCAAGCTTGTAGTGGCATGTAAAGATATGGACCAAATTCTAGGTCACTGCTTTAGGGAGATTAAAGACTGAGGCTTATTCTATAAAGGTGCACAATATCACCTCAAGCCCTATTAGACTGGGATTCAATTCCTGCCAGTTTACATTTTGCTCCTGTAAGCTTCTTTGATGCATATGACAATCCACCAGGAAATGGCTGCCTTGGAACGTAGAAATCCCATCTTTGAAGCTCAAAGTGAAATAAATCAGCTGTCAAACGTCTTGAACTTTCTGGTTCTTTCTAAATAGTTTTAAATGCCTGTTTAACATCCAAATAAAATACCCTTTCCTCAACACATTTAGGATCCAGACTAAGACCAATCAGGACCTTCTTTTAATCACTTGAGGCTAAAGTAATTCAAAGTTGTTGGTTTGGGTTTTGTTTTGTTTTTTTTAAGTTAAATATTGACTGACTTTGAGGTTACACAACTTTGAGAGGTACTGTAAATTTTAAATACACACACTACATATCATACATACCCATGAGCTAGACTTATCAACCATAAAAATATCACAAGATTGCCAAATACAGTGCAAGGGGTTTCGAGAACAATGAGACAGACAAAAAACAAAAAGATATTAGAAAATAGGCCACAATTATTAATGAAAATAACCACAGATCATGGCAATAGAGTATAAAATACAGAAAAGAGAAAAAGGTTTGGTGGTCCTAATAACCAAAATTATTTTTTGCTTTGTGAATATATCAAAATGTATAAAGGCATATCAAATTCAGATGTGAACAGCCACAATACCTCTTGGAATTAATCTGCCTACGTCTCATACTCATATGAGTCACATGTCATAAATATGACTTTAATTCAACCTTATATTGTTGTACCCAGCAATTTCTGTAAATTCATTCCATTGGCATACTGTAAATCTGTAAGGGATGGTCATTTATCTGCCATGTAAAAATAAAGGAACTACTTACTGAAAGTGTTAATCTCAAAACCATTTATTTTTTAATATAGATAATTCTCAGGCTTAAGCCTACCAGTAAATTTTGCGGATCACACTGTTTAAGAAACATTTCAAAATCAGCAATGCCATATCTATCCCACTGACAAATAGTGACCCATAAACAGAGGCACCAGACTGAAGCAGTTTGAATTGCCTTCCTAACTTTCAGCCCTGTCAGGACTCAAAATATTAATATTTAGCTATCCATCTGCCACCAGAGGATGTAGAGACTCTAAATGTTCAGTTCCGACACAACTCTGAACCAATGGAGGAGCTAATAAAGGGATGGGAGAGTGTGTGTGTGTGTGTGTGTGTGGTGTCGTCGACAGCTCCCACGGCAACTTTTAGGTGAACACGTGATACCTCTTCTCATGGAGCTTGGTAGCGGTGGCTCCCTGCTGAGGTTGTTGCGACATGGAACACGGGATCATGTGGTGCTGTGACCCTGTACGCTATATCACAATGACTCTCATTTACACTTGGCCCGACAGCCCACCAATCATGGCAGCCAGGCCAAACCTAAATAGCATTGCAGTACCCTGTGCCAATTCACAATGCTCGGAGTGTGGAGGTAGGCTGTCCCGCAGGACAGGAGCCACTGCTGTTAGGTGAGTGTAGGGCAGCGCTCTCTCCAGCTCCCCACCCTCATCAGGGTCTCCCTTCCACACCAGACTGAGATTAGACGGTGGGGCAGAGGATGATGATGTGTGAGTGGTCAGTGCCCGGATTGCAAAACCTGGGTCTACCATTGCTCTGAACACAGCCTTTAAGATCAGGTACCTGAACATTTCACACATTCACTCTGGGTCTTTTCCCAAGCCTACTAGATCACTATGAAGAGCTGAACCAATCTGAGATTCTGAAGATAAGGGTTATATAAGGACATGGAAAGATGGTACACTGGGCCTTGATTATGCAGAGTTAATGTTAACTGGGTTTTTTCCATTGACCTGAATGGGAGCAGAATAAAGCTTTTGCTGATGAAATTCTCAGAGCTTACTGAAATAGATTGGCAGTTTGGTATGATCGGTAGAGGGAAGTCAGTCCACTTGCAGTTATGACAACTCTGGCACATAAATAGAACACTTTCTTACCGAACTATAAAGGAAAATACAGATTGCCAGACCAGATGTAAATCTAAGTCCAGTGTTCTACCTCTCACAGTTACCAGTACCAGATGCTTCAGAGCAATATGAAAGAAAATGTCAAGGATGATTAAAATAACTTCCCATAGGCGTAGTTTCTTTCTAAGCCCTAGTGGATGTCTTATGTGTGAAATCAGGATTTTGTTTTAAATATACTTTACACAGAATGTTATAATATAAGTGTCTGTACAAATGTCTAACCTATTTTTGAAACCTCTATCCTCAAAAAATATCTTGCAGCAATGAGCTCCACTGATTAACTATGTGCTATGCAAAAAAAAAAAAAAGTATTTCCTTATTATTTCATGTCTTCTGCAAGTTTTCTACCTAATTTTTCACTCCTTCACCAAATCATTAATACATATTAGTACAAAACATTGGGGCACTACTCCTGACCTTTTCCCATGCTATAAATTGACCACTGTCCCCATTCTTTGTTTTCTGTCTCTTAGCCAGTTTCTAGTCTATCACAGCTCTTTGTCAGCACTCTGAGTACTTAATAGCCTATTGTGAGGGACTTTGTCAAAGGCATTCTGAAAGTCCAAGTAGATGCCAGCTGGTTCTTCACTATATATAGCTTTACTGACACACAAAGCAGTTAAATTTTCATTAATGCAACCTGCGCCCATTTGAGCAAATTATTATTTACCTTGTAGTGCGGCTACCTGAATCACCATTATTTGAATTGGGTTCTTTTTTGACAACTTCATTAGCATATGAGCTTTCATTCCTAAGCAGGGCTTTGATGCAGTACACTTTAGTGCTTGTGTAATGCTATTTATTTTTGTTTGAGCAAGGAATTGCACCTTGAAAAGAAAAATTTAAGCCATGGTTTCTGATCTTGGGTGTGTCCATCCTAAATTCTATTAGGAAGTAGCTTATAAAACTGTCTGAATCACCCCTTTGGGGCTGAAATTTTTCAAGCCTGATGTCTGCCTGAAGAAATTTTTTATTTATTTTGTTTTAGTTTGAGAAAAATCAATTCAGCATTTATTTTTTGTCTTTGTATGGAAGGAAAAAAAAAACTCACTGCACATTTTTCCCATTAAAAAAAAAAGATTTTGCCCTTTATCTGAAAGGTCTAGTGCCAAAATGATCGCAGCAAGAAAACTGAAAATGGATAAGGAAGCTTGTTACTAGGGAATAGGGATGCCTTGCAATGGCCCAGTTAAAACTGGTTTTCATTTAGAAGAATTAGCAGGGTTTGAAACAAATCATACTTGACTCAATGGCATTCTAAAGGGGCTGGGCTACATTTTACATGAACACATCACATTCTGATGTATCAAGATAAATGAAGTGTTACAACAGCTTTCCAGGGGTTTTTCTCCTTCATACACAACTAAGCCCTGGTCTACATATAAAATTTGGATGGATGTAACTATGTCACTCAGGGGTGTGAAAAATTCAAACCCCTGAGCAGCACCGTATTTAAGCTGACCTAACCCCTGGTGCAGACACGGCTAGGTCAGTGTCAGCCTAGTTACTGCTGCTCAGAGAGATGTATTAGCTACAATAATGGAAAAACCCCTGTGCCGCTGGAGACTCTGTAGCGGAGACATACCCTAACTGCATGAACTCTGAAAGAGCGTGTTGCTTACACATTTATTGTTATAATTGAATCTTTTTGCATTTTGTAAAAATGGGAATATTATTGCTCTGGAAGTACAGAACACACTTACCAATGTTAATTTCATCATCTGTTTCAGCATCTCCAATACACTCAAACTGAAAATCCTGTAGCGACTGGGAAAATTTTTGCACTGCCATGGATAGATCTATGATAAAGAAAAAGGAAACAAGTCTTACAATTATTCCAATAACTATATCACAGTATATGCAAAGTCTCATATAGTGAGGTTATACTTTGCTTAAAAGATTTCCTTTCTTAATCTCACATAAAATAATCTCACATAAAATAAGAGAATACCATTCAAATCAAACTGCTTGCTATGCCTCAAAAAGTCACTGAAGCAAACTAAATTCCTAAATCCCAGCCATAACAAAGAGAATCGTATTCATACTGACGAATAATCCTCAGTTCTCGTTTTCTTGAAGCAAGAGAAATTAATACATCAACTGAAGCTTCAGTGGTAATAAGTAGTCCTAGTGTATGCAGTGGGGCTACTTGCAAACAAGGACGTCCTACATATACAAGGGGTTGCAGGATTGGGCCCATAGGTTACCGTGAGTTTTATTTTAATATACTTCTCCCACAGTTAAAAGTTTTCAATAGGGGCTTAACAGCTATTTTAAAACTAACTAAATATAAACACAATACTGTATACTGTTCTAGAGAGACTTTAAAAAAAAGATATTGAAAAATATATCTTCAATTACTTGCTCATTATGTATGGACTACTTTAGTTGAGTGGCATTTACAGTGACAACACACATCTGCACTTTAAAAAAAGGCTAAGTTAAACTTCACAGCACCAAGATTTGATCTCAGCAGTAAAGAATGTTCCAATACACAGCATTTATAAATATGGAATAACCAGTATGACCAAAATATTCTTCTTTTTTTACAAAAATACATAAAGGTAAATGTAAGAAGAAAAGTGAGAATGCATGTATTAAGAATGATCAGAGTTCTATCAGTCTAGACAAAACATTGTTGAGGACTACCCTCTATAATTCTCATGAGACATTTGTAGCATCAGTTTGGAAGCTAGAAAAATGAAAAGACAACCTGAATTCTGACGTCTGCAATATCTAGACATACATCTTAGTATGGAAAGGGAGGAAAAGAGTTTTACCAAAACCCAAGTTAAGCACTATTTACAATGCATCACTGGAGTATACAAATCTGATTAGAAACTTTGTCCCAATGTCTTGTACTGATAGCATGTTCAGTTCCGTGCAGCCCACCGGAATAAAGGCCTTTACCTGAAGATATTCAAATCTAGAAGATAGATGTATGAAGTTGGGAAATCCAAAAGATGGGGATAGTTTACACTGGTTTTTAGGTTTCAGAGTAACAGCCGTGTTAGTCTGTATTCGCAAAAAGAAAAGGAGTACTTGTGGCACCTTAGAGACTAACCAATTTATTAGAGCATAAGCTTTCGTGAGCTACAGCTCACTTCATCAGATGCATATCGTGGAAATCTGATGAAGTGAGCTGTAGCTCGCGAAAGCTTATGCTCTAATAAATTGGTTAGTCTCTAAGGTGCCACAAGTACTCCTTTTCTTTTTACTGGTTTTTAGCTAACTCTTTTGGGGCAACACAGAAGGTAGTGCATACTTTAAGAAAGACTTAAATGAAGAGAGGGTTTGGGGCATGACAATCTGGAATTGGGGTAAATGCATCAAAACAACAGTGGGAGGGGAGGACACAAAAGAGGAATAAAAAGGGCAAGGGAGAACCTAAGCATTAGTGTTGGTATTTTCCTTTGAATTTCGCTTATGTATTAGTTAATTTTAACGTGCTTCAATGACAAAGAGGATTCCAATATAGCCACTGAAATCAGGGCTTAAATTCCAGACACCTACAAGCCAGGGATCAATAATAAAAAAAAAGATTGAGGATGCCAATCGATGGAAATACTCGCTTTGTCCCAGTTGCTGGAATTCCTACTAAGGTGCTGCCCCAATCCCTGGTCAGTGCCTGGTTCTTTCAGATTGGCCTCTGACTGGTAGGCATCAAATTCATCAGATGCCACCCCCCAACCTCTCATTATTTATTCATTTTTGCTTACAGCTGTGGTGTGCATCAGCCCTAAAGAAAATAAAGGGCCTTTTTAGAAAAGGCAGACATGAATAAATTTTCTTCTATTAGTAAGGAATGAAATATGGTTATCTAATGCACAGTTGTAGAAACAGAAGTTGTCTACACAAGTTATCTTTGTAAATAAGAAAAGTTTTGGGACTGTTCAATCCTCCATTTGTATAAGCTATTTTTCTTATTGCCAGATGGTCGACTCTCCTGGAAGATTTAATTTGGTAGAAGACTTTTTAAAAAAAAAAAAAAACACAGAAACTCGGAAGTTAGTGACTTTACAAAAGTTCTATTCTATTGAAATATATTAAATATGTATTTTCCCTTGTCTTATGGTTTATTTTAAATATAGAAAATACAATTGCTATGAAGTAAGACACAAGCCAATAAATCCAAATTATTCAGCCATTATTTAAAAAACATAATTTGGCAAATCATTTTCATTAAGCACTTATACCATTCTGTATCTATATTGCAACTATATATGTTTGTTTTGGATTAACAGTTATTCATTATTTATATGCAGTGTAAAACACTACAGCTTGCACTTTCCTTTGGTGAACAAAAGAAAATTTCCCCGGACATGAAGTCTCATCATTTTATCATTATAAATTCTATTTTCTCTTCTATAACTGACTTTCTCTCCTTCATATCACTCTGGCACTTGTTGCTCCAAAAAAAAGCACATCAGAAGTAGAATTACAGTTATTAAAAAGAGCGGCTCATCCGGTAGTCCCCCAACATGTAGAGCTATCGTGCTATCTCCATAATGCACTGCATAATAGGTTTTCTATTAAGAACAGAGTTAAGTATACACTTGCGAATGTACTGCAAGCTTACTGAATGTTTCTTGTTCCTAGGTGTATGAAAATCATCTAACGGTAGCAATGTATTATTTTAACAACTTAGAAGCAGTTCTGCTTTGTACATCTGACAGCATCTTGTAAAGTTTATGCAGTAAAACACCTACTTTAGTTTCTTCTTTAAAATCTGCATCTATTACATTAACTTCTGACACTTACTTAATCTTAGGAGTCAATTGTTCTGTAGCCATGAGAAGGATCTATTCAGGTAGTTTATGTAAGAGCAAAGGACAAAAACAGAATTCCTGGGTTCTGCTACTGGCTCTTCCACCAAATTACCATAGGGTAAATCATTGAAGCCCTCCTACAGAATAGCAAAATTGCACTGAGGCATGATGTGAGGCTTAAATAATACTTGTAGAGGACTAAGATTCTACAAAAGTGCAAAGGATTAACCATTACTGTTAATATTCTGTGTCTGTAAATTCCTATGGACAGAGAGAACACATTGTACTGAACGTTTGATTTGGGTATTAGTAACTCAGTGCATAATTTTAGGACCAGCTGTTGATGTGGTGGATGTGCAAGGGAGGAGGAGGGTGCATGGAACTTCCCTCACCTAGTACTCCTCCCAAGAAAGCCTATTCTGCCTCCTAGAGCAGTGGCTCTCAACCTTTCCAGACTATTGTACCCCTTTCAGGATTCAGATTTGTCTTGCGTACCCTAAGTTACACATCACTTCAAAACTACTTGCTTACAAAATCTGACATAAAAATACAAAGGTGTCATAGCACACTATCACTGAAAAATTGCTTCCTTTCTCATTTTTACCATATGATTATAAAATAAATCAACTGGGATGTAAATAATGTACTTACATTTTAGTGTATAGTATATAGAGCAGTGTTAACAAGTCATTGTCTATAAAATTTTAGTTTGTACTGACTTTGCTAGTGCATTTTATGTAGACTTATGTTGTAAAACTAGGCAAATATCTAGATGAGTTGATGTACCCTCTGGAAGGCCTCTGGATACCCCCAGGGGTAAGTGTACCCTTGGTTGAGAACCATTGTCCTAGAGGACAAAAATAACTCCCATTGAAATTACTCGTTTCCCTCAGGGTAGAGAGACTAGAGCTTCAGGTACAAGACAGGCAGTACTGTCCACTTTAAATCCTGATTTAGACTCACTAATTCT
The DNA here is from genome assembly GCF_965140295.1 of Lepidochelys olivacea. Taxonomy (NCBI): domain Eukaryota; kingdom Metazoa; phylum Chordata; order Testudines; family Cheloniidae; genus Lepidochelys; species Lepidochelys olivacea. The sequence goes on along the minus strand of NC_140411.1, from coordinate 33,174,181 downwards.
TGTTTGGCTAACTGCCTCAGAAGATCAGAATTCAAAATAAAAAAAGATGGCAAAGTGATGGGAAGGAAAGAGAGAATACTTCCAAAAAAAAGAGAGAAAGTCTGAGAAAAGCAATGGCTCCTTCTAAAAAAGGGTGTAAATCCTTTCATCATCCCAGTTCTTAACTTTGCAACCTATGACCACTGTGATGGCCATGGAATAGTGTAATAATCTCAAAAAGAAACTGAGGTGTAATAATTATATCAGTGGTCCTCAGCCAGAGGAACATGTGCCCCTTGGGGTACCCAGAGGTCTTCCACAGGGTACAGTTGACTCATCTAGATATTTCCCTAGTTTTACAACAAGCTACATAAAAAGCACTAGCAAAGTCAGTACAAACTAAAATTTCATAGACAGTGATTTGTTTATACTGCTCTATATAGTATACACTGAAATGTAAGTACAATATTTATATTCAAATTGATTTATTTTATAAATTATATGGTAAAATGAGAAAGTAAGCAATTTTTCAGTAATGGTGTGCTGTGACACTTTTGTATTTTTATGTCTTATTTTGTAAGTTTTATAGTTGAGGTGAAACTTGGGGGTACACAAGACAAATCAGACTCTTGCAAGGGGTACAGTAGTCTGGAAAGGTTGACAGCCACTGCTGTATATGATCTGGTCAGTGAGGTAACATTACTGCATAATTATGGAAGGGATATTAGAATTTCCTCTATGATGGTATTGATTTAACTTAACAAGGGGCTGTGGGAAGTACAAACAGGAAATCAATACAATACATCTAGATAAGGACACCCCAGAACACACTTGAAAGACAAGCTGTTAGCATCAAGGACCCTGTCTCCAACACATTGCAAGACTTGGCTATCGAAGCTATGAGCCAGGAGAATAAAAGAACAGATTTAAAAATTTTATTAAGATGAGGTTTAAAAAAAAAAGTGAACAGTACAGAGTTTAAGCATAGAAGTTTCTGGTTATCAGGGAATAATTTACAGGTTATCCAGGGGTGTGAAGTTCAGTTTAAGATTGGATGGCGTAAGGAATACATAATCTGCAATATCCCCAATTGGGGGTAAAAGGTTAACGGCTCAAAGTACAGACATTGAGGGTATGCTGTTCATATAATGCTTATGTTCAGGTGTGGAGTATAATGAGTGGATATGATGATGAGGATGGATATATCTTCATTTGGTGAGATTTAACATTCAGCGAGTTTATGGTTCCAATTCATATGGTCCAACGGAAAAAGTCTCTCGGTCCCTTTCTCATAGTCGATGAACGATGTCGCTCTGGCTCATGCCTCCTGGTACTGTCAGTGGCGGGTGATGTGTTCGGTGTAGATGTCCCTGGACCATCAGATGGTGTCCGAGACCATTAGGCGCTGCATACTAAACAGTTATAAAGACTTTCTCAGGCAGGAGAAGATGGCCACTTGTCAAAAGATTAGGGTGACCAGACAGCAAGTGTGAAAAATCAGGACAGGGGGTGGGGGGTAATAGCAGCCTATATAAGAAAAAGACCCAAAAATCGGAACTGTCCCTATAAAATCAGGACATCTGGTCACCCTACAAAAGATGTACAGGGAGAAAGGCTGAGAGAGCCTAAAGAAGTCGGGCTTCCCCCGATCCAGAAAATAAGCCTCAGGGGAAAGCTAGATAACATCTTAAATAATAACAGAATGTAAGTGTAAGTGCTTTTTTATAGCTAAATAATATTTTGCTTGAAGGTTATTTGGTCTCTTCTTATCACTGCCATTGCTCCCAGAGGGAACAGAACTGCAGGGTCTGAGCCTAAAGCAGACCTGCTGAAGCAATCACAGTGAGTACCAGGGGACTACTATCCAGTCAGAGTGGGGGGGGGGAAATCACGTGATTCCATCCCAAGAGTGGTAATGGCCTGAGGCTTGAGAGGAGGTTTATTCAATGAGACCAGGAGGGTCAGAGGTACAGTTAGCCCACTAATTGTGACAACCACTAATGTTTAAAAACAACAGAACAGTCTAGGCAATGTATTAATTGATTGGGATTCTGAGAGGAAGAAGATAAAGAAACTGGAGTAGATGATAGGTACTAAGAGAAACAATTCCCTGCCTGAGTTTTGGCTTTAGACAGTGATTTTACTGAATGAAGAGGTTTCATTGCGAGTACACATTGCAATTGCTAGATTGTAAGGCACAGAATAATTTGATTAATACATCCACGTCTCAATATATTTCAAAATCAAGGATAACTTAGAACAGGAAAATGTATCCATGCTTGCCTGAAAATGTCCTTTTAAAAAAAAACAAAACCAAAAAAACAACAAGGTCCACAGATCCACTACAACGGTACTCCAACTTGGTTTTGCAGCTCAGGGACAGAAACAGACCTACCATTCACTAGCAGGAGGGAAATGTCCTACCTCCTGAAAGTTCCTTCCAGCTGAGATAATTTCCAGTGCCAGGCGAACTTAAATCTTCTTTCTTAAATTACAGATTGTATTAAATATACTTTGAGGAAAAAGTACAATTTCTCCTAGGGAAGGGCAGGGCACATTCCACCTAATGACAACAAACCCTAATCTATGGGTGTCAATTTCCATCACTATTCTGGATGACCCATTTGTATCCAGGATCTCTTGGTCTTGTTACTCAAACAAAAGAAATTTTTCAGGTGAACAAAGATGGCATGAAAAACAGGAAAATATATGGTCCCTTACAATGGGATTTTCATAGCACTGTGGCTCCAGGGCATGAAGCATGATCATCCTTGTCATAAATATAAAGGGAAGGGTAAACCCCTTTGAAATCCCTCCTGGCCAGGGGAAAGCTCCTCTCACCTGTAAAGGGTTAAGAAGCTAAAGGTAACCTCGCTGGCACCTGACCAAAATGACCAATGAGGAGACAAGATACTTTCAAAAGCTGGGAGGAGGGAGAGAAACAAAGGGTCTTTGTCGGGGATAGACCAGGAATGGAGTCTTAGAACTTTTAGTAAGTAATCAAGCTAGGTATGTGTTAGATTATGATTTCTTTAAATGGCTGAGAAAAGAATTGTGCTGAATAGAATAACTATTTCTGTCTGTGTATCTTTTTTGTAACTTAAGGTTTTGCCTAGAGGGGTTCTCTATGTTTTTGAATCTAATTACCCTGTAAGATATATACCATCCTGATTTTACAGGGGGATTTCTTTATTTCTATTTACTTCTATTTTTATTAAAAGTCTTCTTGTAAGAAAACTGAATGCTTTTTCATTGTTCTCAGATCCAAGGGTTTGGGTCTGTGGTCACCTATGCAAATTGGTGAGGCTTTTTATCCAACATTTCCCAGGAAAGGGGGGGTGCAAGTGTTGGGAGGATTGTTCATTGTTCTTAAGATCCAAGGGTCTGGGTCTGTAGTCACCTAGGCAAATTGGTGAGGCTTTTTACCAAACCTTGTCCAGGAAGTGGGGTGCAAGGTTTTGGGAAGTATTTTGGGGGGAAGGACGTGTCCAAACAGCTCTTCCCCAGTAACCAGTATTAGTTTGGTGGTGGTAGCGGCCAGTCCAAGGACAACGGGTGGAATATTTTGTACCTTGGGGAAGTTTTGACCTAAGCTGGTAAAGAGAAGCTTAGGAGGTTTTTCATGCAGGTCCCCACATCTGTACCCTAGAGTTCAGAGTGGGGGAGGAACCTTGACAATCCTTTAAATGTGAACATCACATTGAGCTAAATTGTATATAAGTATTCCCCCCATTTTTCCCTTGACATTAAGGCATGGAGAAGACTTCTGCCAAACGAAATAAAAAAAAAAAAAGGAAAGGACATTGGCTGAGACTGAATGAAATAGAAGCACAATACTGGTCTCGTCACAGAAAGCTCACAATTTCTAATTTAAATAACCGCTCATCTGACTGGAGACTGTAGCCATAAGGAGACCTACTCTAATGGATCAGAAGCATACTGATGCCCTTTACAGTGGTTCAATCTGAATAGTACCGCCAAGGTCAGAGTGAGATTCCAAAGTCATGTTCTATGGTGCTGAAATAAGATCAGTCCTTAAAGAAAATTGTAATGCTAGATTTATACAAAACTCCCTTGTCTCGAAGGTGCTCAGAACATTATACTACAGAGAGTTGACCTTTTTGCTTGGACATTCCTACACATACAGAATAAAGCCCTCCTGGAGAAACTTAAGGTTAAGTTTCGCTGGTTTAACATGGGAGTTAAAGTATGGACTTTGGACCAGCCAATAGAAAAAATTTTATTTGCTAACTTCTGTTTTTGGGTACATTGAACTTCATCCAATTATTCGTTTTAAACTTTTCTGGTCCCAGTTGGAGTGCAGGCCTGCAATAGCAGACCTCCTCTGTGCAAGAAAGGCATCCAAATACCCAGTTGTAGATTAATCAGGCTTGAGAGCCAAAGCCTCTTCAGCCAGAAGGACATCAACAGTATCATTGCCACTTTCACACCTATCATTTATACTGTCCTGGGGAAGCAGTGGAAGAGGTGGGAAGACACATAGCAGGGGCCTTGCCCTTGCTCATTCACCACCTCACATTCTGGGTCCTGACAAGTACTGAGGTCACAGGGCAGGTTATTTACTGTTTCCGGATGCAAAGAGGCTGATAACGAGCCACCAAACTGACTTACGATAGGAGAGATTTTTTGGGGTGAAGGAGCCACTCTGCTAATATACAAATCCTACCACGTGAGTCCTGGTGTTCCTCTCCCCTTATGGTATGTCTACACGGCATTTTCGAGCCTGCGGGAGGAAACTTGCTGGTCCGAATCAACAGACTCAGGTTAGCTGGGTTTGTGCTAATGCTCTAAAAATAGCTGTGTAAACGTTGCCTTGAAGTTGTGGCTCAGTCTAGCGCTAGGCTCTGAAGCTTGGGGGGAGGGGGAGTTTGGGGTTCAGAGCTCAAGGTCATGCTCAATCTGAAACATAAAGTGCTATCTACTTTGCTATTTCAAGAGTGCTAGCACAAGCCTGGCTAACCTGAGTCTGTCAACCCAGGCTAGGAGGTTCACTATGAAGGGCTCCAAAAATCTGTGTATTAATACCCTGCGTGGATAGTGCACCTAGGACAGGAGAATTTTTCTCTGGGGTAGGGCTGATCATGTTCTTTCCAGTTATTATACAAAACCTATCAGACACAGTGACTGCCACAACCTGGGATGGTCCATTATGCATGGAAGAAGCAATGCTTCAGGACCTCAATGAATCATTGTATTTCAGCTGCAGGATACTGGGCTTTCCTTTTGGTACCGGTTATGTTTGGACCCAGCAGAGAAGGAGATAGAGACAAAGCTGTCTGCAGTGCTCGCTTTATTGTTCAGGCAGCAAAAGCTGAAACTAACAGGAAAGTGAGGCTTTCCACTGTGAAGTGGAGAGTGCTCAAACATTTAAAGGGACAGGACATCACAGTACCCACTTCTTGAACTAGACCAGAAAGATCCCTTTGGGGGGGGGAGAGGGAGAAACAACCCAAAACCCCCCAAAAAACAACCCACCCACATTCTCTGCATTCAGGAGTTGTGGGAATGGATACTATACAATTGGAGCTAGACTTGCCAAGAGTTGAGATGCAGAGGGAATATCTAGATTTACTGATAGGTGCCTGTGAGGATGTGACCAGCAGGGAGCAGGGAGTGTTGACCTGGGAATGTGCCCTGGGGATGGGAGACCTGAGAGCCTGTCACCTGAGCCGGGAGGGGGAGGTAACACCTCTGCCCAGGAATGTGGACGGAGAGTGCAGCAGGGAACCTGCTGGGTGGGTTTAGTTTCAGTTTGGGGCTGGGTGGAGGAACACAGGGAACCCCAGGGCTGGGGTCTAAGCTCCCTGCTCCCCCAGAAGGACATGATTGAGGGGTCCTGGTGTAATTTACGAATTTACATAGATGCTTCAGACAGGGCCTTGCATTGCTTGTCTCTTACTGTCTGGGGCTAGAAATAGGAGAAGAAGTGGGTTATAATCCTCTGACCTGAAGTCTATGATGTTGTGTCCTTTCCATGGGCTGCTAAGGGTATGTCTACACTTAAACTGCTACAGCGCTTCAGCGTAGACACTCACTTCAGTGATGGGAGGGATTCTCCCATCTCTGTAATTAATCTACCTGCCCAAGAGACAGTAGCTAGGTCAACAGAAGAATTCTTCTGTTGGCTACATCAGTGGTTAGCTCAGCATAGCTACATGTCTCAGGGGGGTGGATTTTTCATGTAAATTCACAGTGTAGACCAGCCCTGAGATTGGGAATGGGACAAGGTGGTTCCCTCTGGACAAATGTCCATTCACCTCATTTGATCAATGGTACAGGAAGCTCTTTTTGCTCCCAAATTGAAAGAGCCTGGCACCAGTCAGGGATCTAACTCCAGAGAAGGCTGGATGGGAGACCTGTAGATAGCTCCGAAGTATCACAGAATCATAGAATATCAGGACTGGAAGGAACCTCAGGAGGTCATCTAGTCCAACCCCCTGCTCAAAGCAGGACCAATCCTCAACTAAATCATCCCAGTCAGGGCTTTGTCAAGCCTGACCTTAAAAACCTCTAAGGAAGGAGATTCTACCACCTCCCTAGGTAACGCATTCAGTGCTTCACCACCCTCCTAGTGAAAAAGTGTTTCCTAATATCCAAACTAAACCTCCCCCACTGCAACTTGAGACCATTACTCCTTGTTCTGCCATCTGCTACCACTGAGAACAGTCTAGATCCATCCTCTTTGGAACCCCCTTTCAGGTAGTTGAAAGCAGCTATCAACCCCCCCTCCCCCCCCATTCTACTCTTCTGCAGACTAAACAATCCCAGTTCCCTCAGCATCTCCTCATAACTCATGTGTTCCAGTCCCCTAATCATTTTTGTTGCCCTTCGCTGGACTCTCTCCAATTTATCCACATCCTTCTTGAAGTGTGGGGCCCAAAACTGGACACAGTATTCCAGATGAGGCCTCACCAATGTCGAATAGAGGGGAATGATCACGTCCCACGATCTGCTGGCAATGCTCCTACTTATACACCCCAAAATGCCTTTGGCCTTCTTGGCAACAAGGGCACACTGTTGACTCATATCCAGCTTCTCGTCCACTGTAACCTCTAGGTCCTTTTCTGCAGAACTGCTGCTGAGCCATTTGGTCCCTAGTCTGTAGCAGTGCATGGGATTCTTCTGTCCTAAGTGCAGGACTCTGCACTTGTCCTTGTTGAACTTCATCAGATTTCTTTTGGCCCAATCCTCTAATTTGTCTAGGGCCCTCTGTATCTTATCCCTTCCTTCCAGCGTATCTACCACCTCCCAGATTAGTGTCGTCTGCAAACTTGCTGAGGGTGCGATCCACGCCAACTTCCAGATCATTAATGAAGATATTGAACAAAACTGGCCACAGGACCAAATCTTGGAGCACTCTGCTTGATACCAGCTGCCAACTAGACATGGAGCCATTGATCACTACCCATTGAGCCCAATGATCTAGCCAGCTTTCTATCCACCTTATAGTCCATTTATCCAGCCCATACTTCTTTAGCTTGCTGGCAAGAATACTGTGGGACACAGAGTCAAAAGTTTTGCTAAAGTCAAGGAATAACATGTCCACTGCTTTCCCCTCATCCACAGAGCCAGTTATGTCATCATAGAAGGTAATTAGGTTAGTCAGGCATGACTTGCCCTTGGTGAATCCATGCTGACTGTTCCTGATCACTTTCCTCTCATGCAAGTGCTTCAAAATTGATTCCTTGAGGACCTGCTCCCTAATTTTTCCAGGGACTGAGGTGAGGCTGACTGGCCTGTAGTTCCCCGGATCCTCTGCCTTCCTTTTGGCTTGCCCCTTTGCCTTCACTTTCCTCATGGAGATTTGGGGGAGGAGGAAGGGGTTCTGGCTCACCTGAGAACAAGTTCTTTTCCAATACGACCTGGCTCCTTTCCTGCCAGGTGTAGAGGTGCTGAGGCAACTCTGGCCAGCCTGACCTGCCAAGATTATGCCAACCATTTATAATTATGGAATGAAAACTTTATCCTGAAGTGCTATATTTTCCCCTATTCTTTCTGTCCCACTTGACATCAAGTTGCCTACAATAGCTCACTATGAGTTACAATAAAGAACACAAAATAAGAATAAATAAAGAATACAAAAGACTACAAGATGAGTGAGGTGCTCTAGGTAAGTAAATGATGTAGTCTTTAGGAGTGAGTAAGTTTGAGGATGCCACAGTACAGGGGACAGTATGAAAACGGTTGACTAGTTTTTCTCCTTGATACTTCTCTCACTGACAGATATTCAGGGCACTAAAGAACCACTTCCTATGTTAGCATTTGAAGAGGAGGGGGCCTTCTGATCCCAAATGCCTTTGCAAAAGGGCTAGGAATGTCAAAGATTTCACTCATTAGAAGAGGTGATATTTGGAGTGTCAGGTCCAGCACAACCCTTCAGGATAAGGATTAAGCTCTAGAAGAGAGACAGCATCCAGGAAGCCTGACAAGCTTCCAGAGGTTAGTAGGCACAGGGTCTTTTCTACTGGACTGACCTTTGGAAGAACAAAGAAAGCCAAGGCTATCTAAATGGGAGTCAGACTGGTTCTAACACTCCACAGTTGATGCATGTGTAATGTAGCCACATGCACACAGCGACAATCTACAAGAATCGATCCCCAGTACACATGGTACCAAAGGTAAAAGCCCCTACCCACTTGATCTAAAGGAGGAACTCCATTAGCTGACAGTAATAGACCTTTCTTCTGATGGCAGTCAGTCACCACACTGGCTTCACGTATTACACAGGGCCCAGAATAAAGGGAAACTGACCCTGAAACCTAGTCACAAGATGCATGGATTAAGCCGCAATGAGCACTGCAGAGGCCGATAAAGGTGAACTGGACTACTAAAAAAGGAAGCTCTGGCTGAAACTGCCTGGGACACGCAGACAACACAAGGGACCACTGAGGGGGCGGCAGGAAAGGAAAGAGGAAGAATTTCACAAGCATAGCTGCAGATGTGGAACAAAATTTCTAGTGTACTTAGTAACACTTGGATCATTATTGCATTACACTTGTCTTCTATTTTACGATACTCTACTCACCGCTCCCCCAACACACACACACACACAAACAAACACTGTTTTAATTAAGACAAATCAAACTGGTGACTTAAATTGAAGTTAATTACTACCGGACATTCTGGGGGAAACACACCTCTTGCCTTAAGGGACACGGAAGCTGAGCATAGGTAACAACTTACGCCCCTGATTAAAAGGGCAGATGGGGCCAATCCCCTATCGCTGCTGCTACCATCATCATCTTCAATCAGCTGAAGTTGGGGAAAGTCCAAAGACCAAGAGGGGTGCAAACAGTTATATCTGCTATTTCATACTTTTGTCATTGATTCTCCATGCACCCTCTCCCTAGTGAGCCCATGTACTGTGGTTCAGTGCTCGATGAGCTGCCAATGTCCCATTCAGCTGCGTATTCACTCATGTACAATTAATCTTGGGCAGCTCCAAACCCCAGTTTTCCAACCACAAGACTAGAGCGAGAAGCCTCCCTAAGTGCACAAAAAAAAGGTAGCTGGAACTGGCTAATATAGTATCAGCCTAAAGATAAAGTGGCGCACAAACCCTAAAATTCAGGGAACTATTTGTCTAGTTCAGAGCCATCTATTGTTTTGCCCTCTGAGAACTTCATATGGTATCACAGATTTTTAAAAATTCTATTAAAAATAAGTTACCCCTTGGCCTACTATAATCAAGGTTCAGCCCACAGACAACTTAATGGCCAAGTTATACAAAACCACGAGAAAGGACATTTATAATGGAAATGCTGTTGTGACTGTAAAACAGCAGCTACAGGGGGGTGCCACTATAGCATTTGTACTATACAAAAAGCAAGGAGCAGAGAAGCATTTTAAAAGATATACCCCTAAGTGATGGCTTTCAGTATTATAAATCCAAATCTTGAGAATACAACTTCTCTGAGAAAATAATCATATGAGGTAAAAGGCCTTAAATTAAATACTGTACGCTGTCCCACATATTTTTCTTTAAAGATAAACTGAGAATTAACTTGACTTCATTATTTTATATCAAAAGAACCGCAAAACAGGCAAATATATCCATAGCCCTTAATATGCTGTAGCAACATATGCTGTCTCTTTGAGAAGCGCTGAACTTCAACAGCTGCTGTGTTTGGTACAGTCAATTTGATTAAAAGTAGAACATATCAGTGAGACGACTTTTTCCACATCATAGATTGTACACACAGCAGCTGGCAATATGATTATGCTTAGGAAGCATGAAAGATTAAACAGTAATAATACAAGAAAGTACCTAGAAAAATTATATCTGACATTTCTGTTCCTATCTTTTGGAGCTTCCCATTAAAAAAATCGAGTTTCACAGAGGTTGACATCGATTCAGGAAACCAGCAAAAGTTGTTGTTTTCTTCCCACCATTTCACGTAGAATTCTCCTTTTTCTACTCTGCTTCTTACTTCCCTCTCCTGTCATATTTATGCACGCATGTGCCTTTGATGCTCAGGGCTTCTTCTAATATCGTCACATCATAGAAGACGGGTCCTAATGACAGCAAGTAGGCCCACCCAAGGAAGTCTTTAAAGGTTTTACAATCCCTCAACATAGTATAAAAGAGGATAACATCGAGTGTGTGAATATTGCCAATCATATATCATAGGGAGAGAGAACCCTTCCCCTTAAATGGTACGTAAAAACAGCCCTGTGTTTTGCCAGTGGAACAGGTACCCACCTGGTGATTTACAGATGTCCAGAGTAGTTAATCACCTTTTATCAGTTTGAAAAACTTGTCCTGAGGCTACTTAGGGAGTGAGTGTTTTTGAACATAAAGAACCTGGCAGAAGGCAGCCAGCAGGTTAATGTGCACTTTCAACCCAAAGAAAAACTTGCATAATATAGTTACGCAAGTTGCTTATCCTGATAAGGAAGCCAAACCCAGTTTTTAATTGTTTCCACAGCTCAGGTCTTTTCTACTGAGTATGGCCCTTAGAATATAAATTAAGCCATGCCATCTGATAAAGCATGGTCTTCTATGTCATATCTATTTTTAGAAGCACATTGTATGTTTTATTGATTTTAGACATTTGTTATTCTACTTTTTTCCAACTGATTTACTTTCCAGGATCAAATTAACTTTAATGGTCATTCCAAATGAAATGTATCTTTCCTTCTTATTTTAACTATCATCTTCAAAGTTCTGAAGTAGTAATTCATTCTCTATAAAAACAGGGATCTGGCAAGCTGGTACAGAAAAGAGGCTGCTTGCACGGACAGATGGAACTAGTTCTGGCTGCTTGCCTACCACCTCCAAAAGAAGACACGGCACGACAGGAAGGACTGCACTGAGACACAGGGTTAAGTGTACATTGCCAAGGATTTAAGGGCACAAGGATCATTAGTCTATTCTGACACAGCCTTTTGTTGTCGTCTTCAATGAACTCTTTATCCCACTTATTTGCTAGATTAATCATGCTACTGGCCTTTGCCAACTTGCAACCAATGGAACAAGAATGTACAATATGAAAAGAATACAACTCTTTTCCATGTTGCAGCTCAATATTTTTCTCTTCAACATTTCAGGAAACTAATCTCGGCTTCGTAATTGAAAGGGAGAGCACATCGCAGCAGACGCTAAAAAACTGCACTTCATACATTATATTATTTTTGGGCCGAATATAGCTTTAAAGCTGCTTGCAATTATTTATGAACACTTTCATGAGAACTTTTCACTATTTTTAAAGTCACTTTAGTAAGCATGTACAAATCCTCCTGCTCAAACCTTAACAGTATGATTGAACAGTACCTAGAAAAATTATATCTGACATTTCTGTTCCTATCTTTTGGAGCTTCCCATTAAAAAATCGAGTTTCACAGAGGTTGACATCGATTCAGGAAACCAGCAAAAGTTGTTGTTTTCTTCCCACCATTTCATGTAAAATTCTCCTTTTTCTACTCTGCTTCTTACTTCCCTCTCCTGTCATATTTATGCACGCATGTGCCTTTGATGCTCAGGGCTTCTTCTAATATCGTCACATCATAGAAGACGGGTCCTAATGACAGCAAGTAGGCCCACCCAAGGAAGTCTTTAAAGGTTTTACAATCCCTCAACATAGTATAAAAGAGGATAACATCGAGTGTGTGAATATTGCCAATCATATATCATAGGGAGAGAGAACCCTTCCCCTTAAATGGTATGTAAAAACAGCCCTGTGTTTTGCCAGTGGAACAGGTACCCACCTGGTGATTTACAGATGTCCAGAGTTTAAAAAAAAAAAAAAACCCTCACAAAGACATCCAATTTGCAATTCCTTATTTTTATTATTTTCAAGTGTGTCCCCCCCCCTCATTATATTAGAGTCATTTTAATTTTAAATATTTTGGATATTCTCAGTGGTTAAATAATGGACGCCAAGTAGTCTTGTGGAAGACAACTGAGGCAAGTCTCAGGATATCTAATGGGAGGAGATTTTTAGTGACTGCAAGTCTCATTGAACTATACCACCATTTTAACCACACCTCCCAAGAGTTTGGCTGTTTTAAATGTATGGTATAATACAGGGAGAGGTTAAAAAACTACAATTCCCCATCTCTCTTCTCTTTTAATGCTTTAACCTCTTCTCCACTTTACGTTTTGCCCATCTACTCTTCTAATTCTGCCAATAACATATTTTTGCATGTCTAGGAAAATTAGTTTAGAATGTAGAAAAGGGAAATCACATTCAAAGGTTAGCCCACTGTGACTCTGACCAGCATGAGAATAAATGTACTAAAAAAAAAAAAAAAAAAAAAACTTTAAAAGTCAAAATGTTTGCCAAAATTAATCCCATAATATAAACTGTAACTCTGATCTTTCGGGTATCAACACACTCCATACTAACACTGCTTATCTGAAGCTTTTGTTTGGCAACCAATTGTGAAGGGTTCCATCTGTATTAAGTGCTGCAGCTCTGTATGTTTGTAGAGCCTCCCACACTCTCTGCTGAATTTTATTTCTCATTATCTTATTGCTACAAAGAAAAAGTCCTTTCTTCGCAAGATTTTAGGTGTCTGCATAAAAACAGGAGTTTCTGCATTTAATTAGAAAGCAAATAGGCTATGCCAGGAATGATTAGATCACTGTCTACTCAGATCACTTGCAACTCACAAACAACCCCATAACATTAAGGTGACAAAACAAACCTGTACAAGTGAATAAGTGCAAAGACCCAAAAAAAGGGAGAATATCCTTCCATACCAACTTCAACTATCTGGCAATTTTCCATCATGACTGAGACTTCCAGGATACACACGAAATTACATTTTATTCTTTAACTGTAAACCCTGTCTCTCGTGTACATAACTACTTTCATAATATTAGAATGAAAAGAGTTTTATTGGGTTTTTTTAAATAAAATTAATAGTTCTACACCACATAAACCTACTTAGGGTTTCCAACATTCTAATTGCAGAAAACTGAACACCCTTGCCCCGCCCCTTCCCCAAGGCCCCACTCTGCCCTGCCTTCACTGGGCTGCGGCGGGGGTTGGGGTGCGGGAGGAGGTGAGGGCTCCAGCTGGAGGTGCGGGCTCTGGGGTGGGGCCAGGGATGAGAGGTTTGGAGTTCAGAAGAGGGCTCTGGGCTAGAGCTGAGGGGTTCAGAGTGCAGGAAGGGGCTCAGGAATTGGGCAGGGGTGTGGGAGTGGGTAAAGGGTGCAGGCTCCTGGAGGGGGTTCCCGAGATTGGGCAAGGGGTTGGGGCACAGGCTTCAGCGGTGCTGACCTCAGACAGCTTGTGGGAAGCAGGGGCATATCCTTCTGGCTCCTAGATGGAGGAGCAGCCAGGGGGCTCCACGTGCTGCCCCCACCCACAGGCACCGCCCCTGCAGCTCCCATTGGCCCTGGTTCCCGGCCAATGGGAGCTGCAGAGCCAGCACTCAGAGTTGCGCCTGTGGGTGGGGGCAGCGTGTGGAGCCCTCCCAGCCACCCCTTCACCTAGGAGCCAGAGGGACACACTGGCCACTTGCCAGGAGCCACGCATAGCTAGACACAGGGCCTGCCTGCCCCATTGCAGGCAACCAGACTTTTAGCAGCCCGGTCAGCTATGCTGACCAAAACCACCAGGGACCCTTTTCAATCGGATGTTCCGATTGAAAACCAGAAGCCTGGCAACCCTAAGCCTGCTAGATGCTCCCCGTTTTCATTCAGTGATTCAGGGGGAAAAAATCTGCTCCCACATCCACATGATGATTTCCATTCCAATATTGATAGAACAACAATGGAGGTTATAGAGGGAAAAGACCTATTATATTTCCAAGAGCATTTCCATGCAAATACATTTGTACATTGCAAATACAAATGTACATGAGTACATTTCCTAGTTCCCTGGTATTTTTAGAAGTCTCAGAACAGCACTTTCCCCGATTCCCTGGATAAGATTACTTACAGCTCCACACTAAATAATTCCTCTCTCTCTCTCTTCAGTGTTATCCATTGAAATATCTGAACCTTTCCGTAACCCCTTAGCAAGTGCTTACCCAAGTTAGAGATTTATATCACAATTTCTTCTCACAAGCCAAACCCTCTAATCTTTTTGTTGCCCTTCTCTGTAGCGTCCAATTTGCCAGTATCTTTCTAGTAATTTAGTGCTCAGGACGGAATGCAATATTCTACTTCGGGTAGCACTAGAGAGACTATTACTACTTGCCCCATTCCTTGAAGTCTTGGAGTATTAATACCCAAACTTCATTGGTCTTGGGTGTACAACAGTAACTCTCCCCCTGTGTGTGTGTGTGTGCATTAGGGTAACCATCAGCTATGTCATATCATATTATTTATTAATTAATTTGATGTATTATACATGTTCTCTAAAACCTTAGATAAAAGTGTGCAGCATCTGTCTGTATTCTGTACCACTATAGTGCATGCCAAACAACACTGATCAATATCTTAAGGTATGAGTAATTATATGGAAAACTGCTTAACGCACATGACACCACTGATGTGTGTGACACGGCAGCTCTTTCTGCAAAAAACTGCCAAACTTCTTAATTTATAAATTTATAAATTATTTAAAAAGCATAAGCAGTTAAAATCAGGACATATGGAAAAGGAAGATTAATAAAGACTCTCCCTGCCCTTCCCTCCTCCCCCTTTTAGTCTTCTACCTGCTCTTGCCCTCCCCTAGAATCTTTTTCCTCATCCCAAGGATGTCTTCTCCCCTGAACATTGTCCCTCCCCTCGCTGTCATGCCCTCTGTGCTTCCTCTACTGCCCCCCAGATTCCCCTCCTTTCTTTGAAACCTGGCATGTCAGGCATCCTGCTACCACCTTTCAGACTATGCTGTTGTAGAGTGGTCTAGGAAGCACTACAATGGGGTGAGGGGAGAGAGAGAAATTGAGAATCTAAAACCAGAGGTAGCCAGTGGTTGAAACAGCCAAGAGAAAATCTGTGCATCTTATTTCCTGTCTAGGAACCTGGGAGTTTCCAGAAAAACATGAAAATGCCTATGTTTTTTCAGTATAACATAGGATATCGGTATGCCAGACTTTGAACATCATTTACATATTTAAAATATACGCATTAAAAGTGTTACTACAGATAAAGTATAATAATAAAAACTTGCTCATATGTTTAGGTTGCCTATGTTTGTCTCTAAGGTGCCACAAGTACTCCTTTTCTATGTTTGTAGCAAGACTTGATTTGCTGTTAGCAAAGACAGCTGTGCTGCTGGTTGAAAATAAAATGTACGCTACATGAGTATTTTTACTTTTCAGACTGCATTTTCTCCGTTTGTTCTTAGTTTGAGAGTGAATTTTTGGCACTGTTTCAGCAAAAAAGCATTCCACCATGCTCAAGTAGAAAGAGTGAAAAGAAAACACAAAAATATTGTAAAATTAAAGACTGTGTTGTAATGCTTACTCACAAGGGGGCATAGTTATGATTGTATAGGCAATCTTTACTTTGCCGTTTCCTGAGTAAGTACAGAACAGAGTCTTTTTTGAGGACACAATTTTTGAAAAGCATGCTTAGAGTTGATCGTCTGAATCAATGTGAAGCTGCAATGAACTGCATCTAGACAAGAGCATCCACAAATCGCTGCAAGTGTTCTTGTGAGTATCTGGGAATGTACAGAGGGACGTTTATGTTTATCCATTCAAGGTATCTTCAGATATGCTCATTTGTCATAATTATATGATAGGTAACATCTCCAACAGTGGTAAGAAGTTGTTAAAACGAGGATCAGACAGATTTTACTGCATGTAGGGGGAGGGGGATGAAAGGAATGAAAGCAGTTATCAAGGCATTTCTAAGTAGTGAGCCCTTGGAACAACATTAGAGCGAGGGTCATGGGAAACAGAAGCTTTGCTCACCCTTCTTCCGGGCAAAGTTTTCTGCACTTGGGTGGTGAGCAAACTGTTTTGCAAGAAGGGGGAGAGAGTGCGGGGGGGGGGGGTAGAGACAACAAACTTAAAACTGTGTATATTTAGTTCATTTAAAAAAATACTACCACTTTGCTTTAAAGGAAATGAAACACATTCTGTAAGCAATTCCTTCAAGCCCTTAGCACTTAGCACTTAGCCATACAACACTTGATTAGAGTCCTTTGATCAGATGCTGGGATCACACTCACATGAACCTCAGCCGTGCATATAACAGTTAATTATTCTTAAAACACACACAAAGAAACTGATGTGATCAACAGCTGTTTATAGAATCATATATGCACGCACTCCTGGACCAAACTTAAGGACCAAATTCAGTCCTGGTGTAAGCTGGGGTTTACCCAGTGAAGTCAATGGCATTGACTCCACTTGCCCCAGGGCTGAATTTGGCCTTAAATAGCTTTTGAAATCAAATATTCAACTCTAGAATTGACCATTCACTTCTGCAAAACTGGATCCTTACTGCGTAAGTAGTGTGAAGTAACACAAAACAACTCTGAGGGTATGTCTATACTGCAATTAAAAGCCTTCCGCTGGCCCATGCCAGCTGACATGGGGCTCGGACTAAGGGGGCCGGGGCTGTTTATCTGTAGCGTATACAACGTTCAGGCTCAGACTGGAGCCCGGGCTCTAGAACTACAGCAACGGGGGAGAGTCCAACAGCTTGGGATACTGCCCAAGCCCAAACTCTACACCACAATTAAACAGCCCATTACCCAGAGCCCTGCGTGCCCAATTCAGCTGGCACAGGTCAGCCGCGGGTGTCTCACTGCTGTCTTGGCATACCCATACATCTTCATATAACAAAGACAGCAAGATGCATTAGTAATAGAGCTGTCCTACTTCACAAGAAAAAGCCATGAATACCACAGCGGTGTTCAGACATTGTGGTGATGGAACCATAGGAGAAACTAGGTAGAGGCATATACACCCCTCCCCTGCCCCCCAGGAAACAAAATGTACACTTCAGAAAGCTGGTTAAAGTAAATGATTCATTCTACCTAAAACTCTAAAGCCAGCAACTAAAGTATTTACACTTTTGTATAAGGAAAAAAATTATTACCCCCCCACCCCCACTGTTCCTCACACGTTCTCGTCAACTGCTGGAAATGGCCCACCTTGATTATCACTACAAAATGATAGTTTTGAATGAATTATTCATTCAAATGAATTATTCCCCCCCCCCCCCCCCGCTGGTAATAGCTCACCTTACCTGATCACTCTGGTTACAGTGTGTATGGTAACACCCACTGTTTCATGTTCTCTGTGTATATAAATCTCCCCACTGTATTTTCCACTGAATGCATCTGATTAAGTGAGCTGTAGCTCATGAAAGCTTATGCTCAAATAAATTTGTTAGTCTCTAAGGTGCCACAAGTACTCCTTTTCTTTTTGCGGATACAGACTAACACGGCTGCTACTCTGAAATCTGTCATATTGTAGGTTGGCATTTAAACTGTCAAATCCAGTCCTAATTTATTTCAGCCTATATTTAATAAGACTATTATTTTGAAAAATTAAAAATTTAAGTGGCGTGTATATGGTGAGCCCAGAATATAGCAGCAAATGGTCTGATTTCCACAGGTGCTGAGTAATCTCAGCACTTTAGGAAACCAATCCAAACTACGGTATGTCTGTAACACAAGAGTTGTAGGAGAATGATACATCCACATGTTTGATAATCTGGTGACTGAATACAAGAGTGTGGCACGGCCATATTAACACAGGCTCCTAGAATCAATGGCTTCAGAGTGCCTTTGAGTGAGGCAAAACAAATGTATAGGTGTCATTACTTCCTTACCGTTCTTTCTTTCTCACTCTCACAGTCCAAATTCTAAGACACTGAAAAATTACAAGCACTTGCAGAAAAGTCAAATTAAGTTTCAGGGAAGAACTAGTTTATAAGAAGTAGTTCAGAACACATGCTGTACATATTCAGCAGGAAAGAAACGGGAGTGTTCTTCAAATTCACTTTGCTTGAAGGTTATTCATTTAGCCTGTCAGACAAATATAGGGTGATAGTGACCTTGTCTTGTGCTAAAGTTAATGGAGACTTTCCTCTTTCAAATTCCTTATAAGCAAGACAAAGGTAGGCTCCAGCCCACTCCATCTCTTGACATTTAGTGCCACTTCAATTCACTGAATTTTTTCCTACCTTCCCTACCTCCTATTGCTCCAAAAAAAAAAAAAAAAAAAGTATTCAGGTACACATTACTGCATTCAGGGGCATATTCTCACCCCAATCTGTGTTCCATGCATATTACTTTCCTTTGACATTAGTAGTAATGTACCCTAATTTGATGCAAGTGACTTGCTCAGCCTCATATGGAAAGTCTGTGGTAGACGTCTCCTGTGAGGCATTCACATGCCTGAACCATGAGACCATTCTTTTTCTTCCTGCGGTCCCCTGCCTCATTAAATGCATACTTTCTGACTTCTGCAACAAATGAGGCAGGAGCGCTACAGACAGCCTCATTTTCCGCACAACTCTGTGAGCACTGTACTTCCTGTGCACTGAATGAGACAGGGGTCCCGTGAAAACAGTATGTGATCATTAAGGCTATGATTTAGTCATGGGTATGTTTAGTAAAAGTCATGGACAGGTCATGGGCAGTAAACAAAATGTCACGGCCAGTGACCTGTCCATAACTTTTACTGAAAATACCCCTAACTAAATCTTAGGTGCTGGGGAAGGGGAGCATTCCAGCAGACGCTGCTGCTCGTGGGTGTCTCGCGGCCCCGCTGCTGCCCCTCCAGGCAGGGGGCGGCCCAGGGCCCCACCGCCGCTGCCTCTCCTGCGGGCAGGGCGGCCCAGGACCCTGCTGCTGCTTGGGGGGGTGGGCAGCCTCGGGGGGGTGGGCCCTGCTGCCGCTGCTGCTCCATGCTTGACACTGCACTCTGAAAAACTTCATTTTAATGTAGTTTTGTACACCATTTCCTAGAGTTGTCTTTTTTGTTTTGTTTTGTTTTTAAAAAGGTATAAATAAATAATATTGCATGTGATTGTAACCACCACTCCTCCTCATTAGTGTAATTTGAACCTTGACCCTCAGCACATGTTGAGTTACAGTACTATCTACATCCTGGCAATAAGACAAAGAGTTATTGTGGGGGACAGTAGCAGAAATGGATCCCTGGGGCCACACACTGGTTCCAGGCGGAGTCTGGCTGGATTTTTCTCCCCTTTACTGGGGGAGAGGGAGAGGGGAACTACCTCCCCATGTGGTGTCCCAAAAGTGGGGAACTGGGACCGTGCTCTGAGGAGAGCTGAACTGAGGCCATGTCTACTCTTCAAAGACTGTGCTAGTATACCAACAGGAGTTTTTCTGTCGGCACAGGAACTCCACCTTCCTGACGGACATTAGCTATGCTGACACAAGCTGTCTTCTGTCAGCATAGCTGTGTCTACACCGAGGATATTGCAAGCATAGCTATGTCGGCTGGGAATGTGGTTTTTCCACATCCCTGACCAACACAGCTATGCCGAAAAACCTTTATAGTATAGACCTGCAATTATTCACAGAGCTATACAACTATAAGCACTTTTATATCAGTATTATTACACCCATATGAGGGGGTTGTATAGCTTTAACTATGCCAGTTTCTAAACTGATTAGCTACAGTGGACAAACCTATGTGTACACAATCTTGAAGGTTAGGGGGAGGCACTTCTCTAGCCCCAGGACCTTCTCCCTGCTGCGACAATGCCTTATACAGTGGGATCTTGGTCCACAACTAGGGTTCATGGGCACTACACTAATACAAATAGTAAACAAATAATCTTGTATAATGGAAAGTGTTACACAACCAACTACCAGCTCCTTTTATAATAAAAGGGAGTTCGGGCTTGTCTACACTGCTCCATAGTTCAGACCAAAGTGCTGCACTGAAACTCCCCTGCATGGATGCTGCAGGTTCCTAGTTCATGTTAACATAGTCCTCTTCCAACAGGACAACATTAAGACGGACATTAACATTCTCGCAGTGTCCACACAGGGGTGTGCCAACACAGCACTATTTACACCATCTAGTCCAAATCTCAGGGCAGTAAAAAAAGACTTAGTTCTTACAGCACTAATCGAAGCTGCTCTTCTTGTCTCACTTCTCAGGACACTGATTCTGATACGGAATATTCCACGTTTCCCATAACAAGCTGGGACTCCTTAGAAAGATTTACTGACAAGCGTAGATAAAAAAAAGTTCTGTAAACCATAATACAATTTCACAATAATTAATTAAAGTCAGAAGACAGTTCAAGTTCCTTATATAATTAAGGGACAGTCAAAACAAAGGATAGCCATTTTAAAAATATTAATTACTCTAGGAAACAGATCTACAGAGGTACAGTTATACAATCAGTAACTAAGTTCTAATGTTTAGAAGACGGGTACGGCTGTCAGAACTCCTGGATTCCATCCCTTGTTCTGCAACCTTGTTCAGAAACATGCTCCTTTGTTAATCTGTAAATAAAGTATAACATTTCCTCTCAAAGGACAGTTTATCTACTTTACAAGTACTGCATTCTGATGGAAAGGTCCTGTTAATGCTACATGTATTTCTATTTAACCCACTACTGGATCTTTGTTTAAGACACAAATTACTATTGTTAATCATTTTTGTGTTACCGAAGACGTTGCAAAACTAAAATACGCTACTCCCAGAATGTTCGACAATTACATCAAAGAATTTAACATTAAGGAAAGTCATGTTAAGATATCACACACAAAAAAGGAAGAGGACGGAACAGTTAAGAGAAACAAATAATGATTCTGAGACGCTATTATAAATAAAAGAATAAAAGCAGGTAACTGAATAAATGAGTGGCTTTATAGGCATCTATGTGTACACTCTATGTGTATAATAATGCATAGCCTCTCCAAAGAAAGCATTACAGTTCTTATGTCAATGGTTTTTAAATTAAAGACTCCCAATCTACACATTGACAAGATGGGTTTCAGAGTAACAGCTGTGTTAGTCTGTATTTGCAAAAAGAAAAGGAGTACTTGTGGCACCTTAGAGACGAACCAATTTATTTGAGCATAAGCTTTCGTGAGCTACAGCTCACTTCATCAGCTTATGCTCACGAAAGCTCACGAAAGCTTATGCTCAAATAAATTGGTTCGTCTCTAAGGTGCCACAAGTACTCCTTTTCTATTGACAAGATGGATCATAATGGTCCATTGATTAAGGGTTCCCTAAATATGCAATGACATGACATAATATCTCTTACCAAGCCAATTATCCCCAAGAAAGGATTGCAAGATCATTTTTAGAAGTAACTTTTAATATAGGACAATACTCTGAGGATATAGTGGTACATGGACAAGGCTTAGAACAGAGACATAACTCAGAATACCCTCAAAATGACTTGGCTGCTTTCATCCCAATTCCACGATAACCATGTGGACATTAAAGTCTTTGGTTCCAGGGACATACAGTGGAAGATAGTAGTAAGAAGGTAACATTGGGTGTTCCACTGTCTTAGTTTTCTCACTGATGTTCTACTAAAAAGATCCCTGGAGAATGTTCATTATAGTCTATACATTGATTCTTTTGGACAACAGTGTTTTGCCAACTGCAGTGGCTGAAATATGAAAGACTGTGTTGCCCTAGTGAGTTTTGAGCGGTAGTTATAAATGTTAACTAATATGAATGAGAACACTATAAAAGGAGGAGCATGTGGATAATCTCACTGAATGTCATTCTCCTCCTAGTTTTGAAGGCACCAAAAACACACATGCAATATTAATTATGAAATGAGAACACAAACTAGATCAATGAAAACAACTGAATTACAGTGCTGAGTTATAAAAACTTGATTGTTGTTTGCCTGTTGGTTTTATTTGTTTGGCCCTGGTATTAATAACTTATTTTTTCTCTGGCAAAACAACAAAAACAGAACACAGACCTGGCATTAACAGCAATGCTTGGCAAGGTTTTTGATTTAACTATCCTAGTTATTTTTATGGCTTCCCAGTTACAGTAAAATTTACCACAACTGCAGTAGCTTTACCGACATGAATATAGGTTTCCAAAGTTACTTGACAAATTGATTACATTGTTGTTTCAAAATTCCTGTTCCTGTGCTCTAAAAAAAAGATAAAAAAAAAAAATCAATGAATGACTCATGGACAAGTTTCTTCAGAAAAGCAATGCCACAGGCTTTGGGGAGTTTTAACTATATAAAACTCTGAGATTGATGAAGACTGGATACACTGAACTAGTCCCCATTTTTCAAGCATTTTGTGTGTGTAAATAGCCACTACAAAAAAAGCAAAATATAATTTTATTTACAGCAATGGTACAGCTATCTAGATATTTGCTCTTGACAGTAGTCTGCAGAAAGATCTGATAAAACTCTTCCCTGGAAAAAATCATCATTGACACAAGTTGATTGATTTTAAAATTAATGCAGAAGACTGTGCAAGACAGATGAAATAAGCCACAAAGTTGGGAAAAGTGAAGATCTAACTTCTACTTTCTACTGCTGTAATATGTTACCCCTTGTCTATACTACAAAGTTTTGTCGACAAAAGGTAGCTAGCCTTTTGTCAACAAGGAGCTAGTGTGGACATGCAACAGCGGTTTTAATTAAAGCGGCATAACTTTTGCAGACAAACTTTGTAGTGTAAACAAGGCCTAAGTGCTGCAGCTGCACTGCTGTATGTGTAGACAAGCCTTAAGAGTATCACGGCTAAATACAAGATCAAACAGATAGTTTAGCATAAGTAGTTAGCACATAGTCTAAGGGTTCATTCAAGGTAAAGTGGCCCAATGATTACAGTTACTCTGTAGTCATAGGACAAAAAACAGGGGATTAGTAGGTTACAGATTGTTGTAATAAACTGTAAATCCAGCATCCTTATTATGACCATGATTTTTAGTGTCTACCACAGTCCTCATTTGGTAAAGACAGTTTTGAGTGTGTTAAGGTATATACCCTATACTTTCTCCTCTGAGCATATATTGTGGTATCCGAGTGGCTGGCTGTAGATAACAGATTTCTTGGTGTATTTGGGGTGGTTACTGGATCTATGAAAGTAATTGTAGTGATCCACGGGTTTCTTGTACTTAGTTGTCTGAAGGGTTCCACTGTGGAAGTTGATTGTAGTGTCCAGGAAGTTGATGCTAGTGTGGGTGTGCCCCAGGAAGAGTGGAATGGACAGGTGGTGGCTGTGGTAGAAATCGTGAGGGAGTTTAAGTCATCTGTCCAGAGAATGAAATATGAATGATACACTTGAGATAACTCAATGGTTTTGTGGTGCATTTGTCCAGAAATTTTTCTTCAATGTGGCCCATGAAGAGATTGGCATATTGGGGAGCCATCCTAGTACATACAGCTGTTCCTGTGTTTTGGATAAAGCGTTTGTTGTTGAACGTAAAATTGTTATGAGTGATGATAGAACGGATGAGTTTGCCGATGTGTTTGCTGTGGATATCTGAGGGTTGTCCGTTGTCATGTAAATATTTGAGGCAGGCAGCTATGCTGTCAACAAAAGGGATGCTGGTGCATAGAGAAGTGACATCTATGGTGGCAAGAATGGTGTTCTGAGGGAGGTTATTAATGTTGCAGTTTGTGGAGGAAGTCAGTTGTGTCCTGTAGAAAGTAGGCTCTTTGTGTGATGAGTGGTTTGAGGATGGTTTCAATAAGTCCCCATATTCCCTCAGGAGGAGTGCTGCAGCCAGATATGATGGGTTCCCTTGTTTGTCTACCTGGGGAAGCATGTTGAAAGTCCCTGGGGTGGGTTCATAGGGGATAAGTTTGTAGAGTTTCTCTTGGAGTTGTTTGGGGAAAGATTTGATGATATCCTTAAATTCCTGGGTAAACTGTGGTGTGTGGTCTTGTCTGAGTTCTTGAGTTTATAGTAGGTGGTGTCAAAGAGCTGTCAGTTGGCCTCATTCACATACTCATCACAGTTGAGGACAATGATGGTACCCCTTTGTCTGACAGTTTGATCACTATCTGGTAGTTAGATTTCAGGAACTGTATAGTTGTCCTCTCCACAGTGGAGAGATTGTGGTGGGTGTCATGTTTGTAATGCTAATTTCACAGGCCAACTTAAAAAACAGATGAAAAATTAAAACTGATGGCTTTGACAAGGATAAATGGAATAGTTTTATACTAAGGTAATGTGTTTTCTCCTCTGTCTTCCTAAGTCCTATTTTTGTTCAGCCTCTATTGCTGCCTTTAGTAGCTTGTTACCTACGTTAGTATCTTCTATACTTATGAACGTTAAATTTAAAGCAGCATAATGCACCTCTCCAATTTAAACTATGCATCCCTAAAGTTTCAGAGTAGCAGCCGTGTTAGTCTGTATTCGCAAAAAGAAAAGGAGTACTTGTAGCACCTTAGAGACTAACCAATTTATTTGAGCATAAGCTTTCGTGAGCTACAGCTCACTTCATCGGACGCATTCAGTGGAAAATACAGTGAGGAGATTTATATACACACAGACCATGAAAAAATGGGTGTTATCATACTCACTGTAAGAAGAGTGATCACTTAAGATGAGCTATTACCAGCAGGAGAGCGGAGTGCGGGGGGGGGGGAGAAAACCTTTTGTAGTGATAATCAAGGTGGGCCATTGCCAGAAGTTAACAGGAAAATCCAAGGAACAGTGGGGGGGGGCGGGAATAAACATGAGGAAATAGTTTTACTTTGTGTAATGACACATCCACTCCCAGTCTCTATTCAAGCCTAAGTTAATTGTATCCAGTTTGCAAACTAATTCCAATTCAGCAGTCTCTCCTTGGAGTCTGTTTTTGAAGTCTTTTTGTGGTAATATTGCAACCTTTAGGTCTGTAATCGAGTGACCAGAGAGAGTGAAGTGTTCTCCAACTGGTTTATGAATGTTATAATTCTTGACATCTGATTTGTGTCCATTTATTCTTTTACGTAGAGACTGTCCAGTTTGACCAATGTACATGGCAGAGGGGCATTGCTGGCACATGATTATCACTACAAAAGGTTTTTCTCCCCCCCGCTCTCCTGCTGGTAATAGCTCATCTTAAGTGATCACTCTCCATACAGTGTGTATGATAACACCATTTTTTCATCTTGTGTGTGTATATAAATCTCCACACTGTATTTTCCACTGAATGCATCCGATGAAGTGAGCCTTAGCTCACGAAAGCTCATGCTCAAACAAATTGGTTAGTCTCTAAGGTGCCACTAGTACTCCTTTTCTTTTTCCCTAAAGTTTAGCATACATATTGAGAAGTAGTCAAGCACCTAAAGGGGAAAGGGGGAGATTCCAGATACTCTAAAGGAGGAAAAGGAAAAAGAGGAAGAAATTTACTTAATCTGAATGTTCTTATTTAAATTTTCTGGAAGTTTAAAATAATGCAATGCAAACGGTAAAGAAGCACATTTAACTTGTATGACTAGTTTTTAGGAGATCACACTTGGTGCATCCTTTGCCAACATAATTCAGTGGTCACAGGTTTCAGAGTAGCAGCCGTGTTAGTCTGTATTCGCAAAAAGAAAAGGAGTACTAGTGGCACCTTAGAGACTATTCAGAGTCCATCTCCATGCCAGTTGGGAATAGTCCCTTACAGTTTACTTTCTACATTCTAAAATTCCCACATAGGATTCAATTCTGTAAGGTGCTGAGCACACTTGCCCTGATCCAACAAAGCATATAAGCAAGTGCATTATCTCACGGAGTTCAGGGAGACTGCTCAAATGCTGAAAGTTAAAAGTGTACTTAAGCGCTTTATTGGATCATAGCCAGAGCATTCAACACCTTGTAAAACCGAGTCCTTAAGTGGTAGTTAATGCCTCAGAGCTTGGACCATCTGCACTGGTTGTTAAGTCATTTGCAATGCACTGGGATTGCAACTAGTGCTTTATTGTTATATTGCAATGCAAATGAAAGTCTAACTTGGTGCCCACTATCAAACCCAAATCTCTGAATATTACTCTTTTCCCCATGTCCCCTATAGCACTGATCCCTGCATCCCACCTCCTCACAACTCAATATAGTGCTATTTATCATTACCTTATCTTTTTTTCATCCACAGGACACTGCTGATATCCAGCGTTATGTATCATTATCCTTTGTTTGTGGTCCTTCAGCCATTTTTCGAACACAGAGGGCTCATGTCCAATCCAATTTGTATTAATTATGTAAAATGTTAGACATTATCCAATTTTCAATACACAAATATACAGAATTACATTTACTATAGTCCCATCATCCACTAATTCCACAAGAAGAAAAGAGTTTGGAAAGGTTTTTTTTTATATATAAATCCATTCTACTCATGATTCAATTCTCTTTTAAAGACTCAGAGATTGTATTAAGTGTACATCGTCAACTTAAAAAAAACAACCTTACATTTAAAAAAAATTGTAACATTACTCAAGGTTTCTGTAACTTAAAAACATATATGAAGCTATTGGGGGGAAAAACAAATAATGGCTCAACATAAAATATGGTATAAGGAAGAACTAAAGACATGCCTTTCTTTACCTTTTGCCTTTTAGCATTTCACGAATAGCTGCTCCAGTTCTATGCTTATTAAAAACAAAACCAACCCAGTCAGAAATTCAACTATCAGGATTATTTGTGAATACAGCATCTCAAAAAAGGATTTGTTGTGGGCTGAAAAATTTTAGTGAAGCCATTCATATTCCATATTCATGCAAAAAAGAAGTATCTAGCTCCGGATCTGTACATCTGCCACAGTTTACTAAACTAAACTCTTTAGTTTAACACACACAAAAAAGTGCATTTTAGGACATTGCACAACTGAAATCTGAAAATTGCTATACTGAAGCTTCAGGGTGGAATTCAGGCCTAAGTAGATAAGTAGATACAGGATAATTTAAAATAGCCTTAGAAAATTAAAGCTAACTTTTGATACCACAGGGGTTGTCATAAATATAAAGGGAAGGGTAAACCCCTTTGAAATCCCTCCTGGCCAGGGGAAAGCTCCTCTCACCTGTAAAGGGTTAAGAAGCTAAAGGTAACCTCGCTGGCACCTGACCAAAATGACCAATGAGGAGACAAGATACTTTCAAAAGCTGGGAGGAGGGAGAGAAACAAAGGGTCTGTGTCTGTCTGTATGCTGGTCTTTGTCGGGGATAGACCAGGAATGGAGTCTTAGAACTTTTAGTAAGTAATCTAGCTAGGTATGTGTTAGATTATGATTTCTTTAAATGGCTGAGAAAAGAATTGTGCTGAATAGAATAACTATTTCTGTCTGTGTATCTTTTTTGTAACTTAAGGTTTTGCCTAGAGGGGTTCTCTATGTTTTTGAATCTAATTACCTGCAAGATATCTACCATCCTGATTTTACAGGGGGGATTCCTTTATTTCTATTTACTTCTATTTTTATTAAAAGTCTTCTTGTAAGAAAACTGAATGCTTTTTCATTGTTCTCAGATCCAAGGATTTGGGTCTGTGGTCACCTATGCAAATTGGTGAGGCGTTTTATCCAACATTTCCCAGGAAAGGGGGGGTGCAAGTGTTGGGAGGATTGTTCATTGTTCTTAAGATCCAAGGGTCTGGGTCTGTAGTCACCTAGGCAAATTGGTGAGGCTTTTTACCAAACCTTGTCCAGGAAGTGGGGTGCAAGGTTTTGGGAAGTATTTTGGGGGGAAAGACGCATCCAAACAGCTCTTCCCCAGTAACCAGTATTAGTTTGGTGGTGGTAGCGGCCAGTCCAAGGACAACGGGTGGAATATTTTGTACCTTGGGGAAGTTTTGACCTAAGCTGGTAAAGATAAGTTTAGGAGGTTTTTCATGCAGGTCCCCACATCTGTACCCTAGAGTTCAGAGTGGGGGAGGAACCTTGACAGGGGTCTTATTAGTATTGGAACAAAGCTTCAAGCTTAATTTGTTTCACACGGAGTTATTCAAGTTTTACTGAAATTGAACGGGACCCTATTTTTATTAATTTTTGAGCTCACATTGCAATGGTAAATGAATTTTTGAAAAGATATAAAATGACATATTGTAGTTATGGATCTTCTGGTTAGATCAAAAAAATACCAAGAGACCCATTGACTGGAACGAATGGGCATTTTTGGAGTTCCAAAGAACATGAAGATCCAAAGTAATTTTTAGTTTAATGAAGATTACCAAAGCAATTTGGTAGCATAAGTCTTCCGATACAGAAAGAAGGTAGCTTAATACAGTTGCAAACATTGGGTTATATGAACAGGCAAATTTATTACAGGTAACAACCCTACTCTGTTTCAGTTCAGAATGAATAATTAATGTGGGTGTGCCATGCATCTTGCTGAACCACTTCTTTGCTATAAACACAGCAAACAAGATGAATAGCAAGAAATCTTTGGTTTTATGAATCTTCTAAAGGCGTTTCTCCCATGTAAAATGCTATTCAAATTTAAAAATAAAAATAAAAAAAAACAATAACACGCCCGATAAAAAGGAATAGCAAAGTTTTTAAAAGTATATAACTCACTATCTATAGACTTATACTTCATTATTCGTAATATCAATCTGTGTATTGATAGCATTTTAAAATAAAGCTATATATAAACACACAAACACTGAATTTATATTTAGAGGACTGGCTATTTGTAATGCCCAGAGGCCCCAACTAGTATCAGGGCTCCATTGTATTAGACAGTGAATGAACAGAAAGTAAGAGACCGTCCCTGCCCTATAAATTTATAATCTACATAGACTAGAAAAAGAGGAAATATTATCACCATTTTACTGATGAAGAACTGAGGCAGAGCGAGATTAGGAACTAGATGCCGGGCACGTGTAAATCCATTTACTCCAGCTGAAGATCTAACCCTAAATCCCCTCCCCGAGGTCACACAGGAAGGCTGTGACATAACCAGCATCCGAACCCAGATTTCCTGATTCCCAGTCCAGCGCTTTAATCATAAGGTCCTTCTCTTGATCTGCAGTAGTTTGGAATTGTTTATACAATCTCACCTATAAATTTATACAAGATAAGTTTGTAAATAAAGCAGCCAAATTGAAGCTTTGATACAGTGTCAAATAACTGCAGCCCTCTCATAATTGCACAGCCCATGCAGATTGAACTAGTAAGAAGAACAGCTGTCCAACTGGTACTCTAGGACCACACAGAGAAGAGTCCTATTTGCCAGGAAGTTGAAGAGTTGCTCTAAGGAGTGGCTGCATAGGAGTGGCTCTAGTTAAAACAAAACAAAAAATAACTGTACACTCCACAACTCCCTCTCTCTTCAGGGATTGCAGCTCAGGCTTCCAAAATTCTATCCCTACATCTGCTGTGCACAGTACTTCTGCCACAGAATAGGCCCTGCACACCCATGAAGGAAGAAGACTGGATATCAGGAATATGGCCTGTTGGGAGAGACAAAGCAACTAGTCACAGGGGTGTGGTATGTGGTGATTTACACAATAATTCCTGAAACTTATGTTAATAGTATATCTGCAAACATATTTCATTCTATGTGCATTAAAAGTAACTGTGCTCTGCAAAAAAGAGTTATTTTATTTATGAAGGGACAAGAGATGTTTGTCATACTACCAATAAATTCTTTGTGTACTATAAACAACATTGTGACAATAAGGCAGATGTTCCATCAATGCATTGTTTGTAGGACAAGAGAAACAAATGCAGACATAAAAGCAAGCTTTTATTGTGTCATAGCACGGTATATTGAAAGCTGTATTTTGCAAGGAACCACAAGAACCACAAGGATGCTCTCAAGTGGCAATGATGACAGGAAGTGTGACAGTTGAGTATAAGGTAACTTGTACTCCAAACCTTTTTTAAAAGTTTGGGAGTTGTTAGAAAGCTGGTAAGAATAAAGACTTTATGAGCTTTTTTTTACTTATGTAAACTTTACTGCATTTTACTTATGTAAATATAAGATTACAGCACCCAAAGAGAGGAGAATGCCATCAAGAAAGCTCAGTACATACAAGAGCACAAGCGCTGAATCAACAGCAGAACATGAAATTTGAAGTACTGCATAGGTAATGGCAGTGCAGATAAAATAAAGGATATTCACCTTTGGAACCAGTTGTATTTGTCTTTCCCTGGGAAGAGTGAATTAGTGTGATTCACTAGAAGGTACTCAACAAAAAGAGTAGCATGAACTATGAGATGAACAATTAATTCTACCAGACAGGATTCATAAAAGCAGCAAGTCCTTCCTCGGACCCTACAACAGCAGATGAAGGAAAGTGCTATAGTGGCAGGGGAAGAGAAGGGAAGGAAAGCAAAGGAAAGGCAGTGTTTTCGATTTAGGTATTTGACTGAGGGCACATCTTCACTACTGAGCTAAATCGGCGCTGCTGCAATCAATGTGAATCACACATTTAGTGGGTCAGGTGAAGACGTGCTAAATCGATGGGAGAGCGCTCTCCTGTCAATTTCTGTACTCCATCTCCCCGAGAAGAGTAAAGTAAATCAGAGGGAGAGCATCTCCCATCGACACAGCACGGTGTAGACACCACGGGAAGTGGATCTAGCTACGTCGACTTCAGTTATGTTATTCACGTGACTTAAGTAGTGTAGCTTAGATTGATTTACTGTGGTACTGTAGACCTGGCTTAAGACAGCACACACAGTAAGCCTGAGGTTTAGATTTGTTCTGTTACATTATGAGTTTCAGCTGCATGCTGTGCTGCTCTCAGTTGTTGTGTTGCTGTTTTTTTAAAGATAACTCAAATAAAAAAAAGGAAGCCCATGCTACTCGGAGAGAGGTATTTTCCTAATAATTCTAACTTCCTTTCTAATAGTGATGGTGGGTTAGTGTCTTCCCAATGTTGCAATAGCAGTCACTCAAACATGGCATAATGGGAAAGCTTACTCATATTATATTACTCATATAGCAAAGGTGATGTACACATGAGCAAGACACTAATCACCATCATTTTCAGAACAGAAGGGAAACTAGTCCACACACTTCCTTTCCTTTCTCTACTTCCACAGTTACTGCCACTCTTCTATAGAACACCTATCACTAAAGCACACTTGCTCTTTACTTCACAGACAAAATGGTTGAGAACATGATCACCCCTCATTAAAAACTGTAATTGGCACGAATCGTTAGTTCCAAGGTATCATGCCAATCTCGCGTCCCTGTACTGGACACGGGTACAGGTAGGTGTCATAGGTGCAGGCTTCCTACCCTAGTCCTCTCCGGATAGGGTAATTTGTCCCCTTTGCTTACGTGGGTCCAGAAACTCCTGACACAAAACCCAATTACACATGGAGGAGTTTTGTAATAATTTACATAAACAAATGTGAGGAAAGGGAATGGATACAGACCAATGGGCTGGAAGGGCATGGGAATCTAAGGGAATTCAACAGCAATAGGGAAATAATAGCACAATTCCTTCCTCCACCTCCAGAGGTGCTCAACACCTTTATCCGATCCCCACACCACGCATCTACCCCCCACTGATGGTGCACACAAAGCTGAGATATGCTGCTTGTTGGCTACTCAGTCTGTGTCCCTGGCTGGGTGGAAGAATACCACCACTCAGTCAACAATCAGAGATTTTTTTTATTTTATTTTATTTTATTTTTTTTATTTTCACAGTCTTTTATAGGGATAAGCATTTGTCTGAGGAACAACAAACATGAAAGTTAATCAATTAATTATAAAACAGACCGGTGTTATACAGTGAGATAAGGTAGTGTGAGATCCAAGAAAAGCCTCTCCTTAGAGACCATCAGTAGGCAGCTGTGGTTATTAATCCTTTTGGGATGAACAATCAGAGATGGACCCAGGCTGTGCAGTTTGGGTCAAGACTGTAGGCACCAGAATATGACAGGTCAGCCAAGGATCATGGCCCTAGAGACAGACACTCCTGTGGGGATTCAGCCAGTTGAGAGACACCAAAAGAAGGGGAATAAAGGATTAGTGAGGGGTGCAGTGGCATCCAGGCCATACAAGGGGATTATGCAAGAGGGACAGGTAGTCCAAAGGAACAAGACACTTATGAGCCAGCAGATACAACATCCAGAGATAGCCTGAGACCATCACAGATTGCAGACACAGAGAATCATCCAGAGGCCACCTCCACAGGATGGAGAAGACTACACAGAGACGGTATTCTAGACTCGGTGACAGGGAGACAGAGATAGGTCATTCCCAGTGTGATCACCTCTTAAGGAGGCCAAACTATCCCAAAGACTATGTAACCAACTGAGTCTGTGGTAAAGACAAAACTCCAATTCTGCTACATACTAGCCACCTTTGGCCAAAGGTATCAGGTTGGGGGTCTGGACATCAATTATTTGTGTTAAAATGTTTATATTAAAATGTTTGTAAGATAAGGAGGAGGTATCATGATCAGTGGAACTGGAGTCAGAGGGTCCATGTTCCTTGGAGGTGCTGACGGGACACTAGGGGAAACGGAAACAGGTGGAGTAAGACTGGAAGATCAGAACTGAAAAGTGAACTAAGATCTCTGAATGGTTCTGAACAACACTAACAGTGTTTAAGACTGGACCAGACAACACCTGAGAAAATACATTTTAAGGAACAATCCTGTATTGGCAGGATGATGAAACAAATGATCCCATGGGTCTTTCTCATTTCTAATTTTTAATAATTTGCCATCAGCATAGAATAAATTTGCTTTTTACCCGACAGGACAGGAAGGAAGAAGAGGCATTAGTTTATGAAGGCACCTGGTTTTCCAGAGACATTTTGGCAGGGTGTGAAATTCAGTCCTGTTACTGCTAAACCCAGGGTTGTGAGTTCAATGCTTGAGAGGGCCATTTAGGGATCTGGGGCAAAAATTGGGGACTGGTCCTGCTTTGAGCAGGGGGTTGGACTAGATGATCTCCTGAGGTCCCTTCCAACCCTGATATTCTATGACTCTATGAAAATGTTTTGTTAAATAGCATCTGAAATGTCTATATCTATTTTTGTTTGCAGTTTTATACTTTGTAAATCTATGGATAAATCAAGATCCTAAGTTTTAGATACACACTACCTCCTTTACTTTAACAACATGCAAATTTGTTGCATCACGCAGCAAGGACACAGATAAAGTTACCTTCAGAAAACTACATGAAGAATCAAACTTTAGAAATAAAGCACCAACTCAAAATTCTAATTAACAGGCAAGTCACGAAATCTTACAGCATAACAACAGAAGTTCAGGGCTATTTAAACAGGAAACAGTACCAAAGTGCCTGCACCCATGTTCTTGAACTGTATTTTGAACTAAAGATGCAGAGCAAAATGCAGATACAGAGACTAAAATATTGAGACTTGCAAACAACAAACTGCACTGTCTGTATATTTGCATATAAACTATGGCCTCTAATGTAGACCAGTAACTTAATAAAAAATAGTTATCAGAATCCTCCTTACTTTTATGCCCATAAAGCCTCCATTTAAAATGGAGTTTTTCAACTTTTAAAAATATATAAGATAATTTTTGATTTATGAAGAAATCAGAGACTTTGTTGTTTTGCTGTAAATTACCTAGTGATAATCTTTAAGTAAACAAGAGAATATTAAAAAAAAAAAAAAAAAAAAAAGCCCACACACCTGAGGCCCCAAATGAACAAAACATTTAAGCGTGTGCCTAATTTTCGGCACAGAAGTAGCCCCATGGATTTTAATGAGACTACTCATGTTTAAAGTTAGGTACACATGCTTAAGTGCTTTGCTGAATCCATGTCTCTCAACTTGATCGTTTAGTGATGGCCATGTGAAGGTCTTCAATTTGCTGATTACAGGGCTGACCGTGGCTTGGAATACTGCAATACGACTATCAGCAGGACAGGTTGCTGCTAATTTAACAATGCTGTCAGGCTCTAAGCGGGTGCCCGTCGCTTCACCCGGAAGAGGTCATCAATGACAATGGTATTGACAATTCACAATGGTATTTCAGTTATTTCAATGGAGTTACACCCGTAAAACGCAAGTGTAACAGAAGTGAGTCTCAAAGAATGGATGTGGCGAGCAGACATCACAACTATTAGATTTGAACTAGAAAAACATCTAAACTTGATTTTGAAGCTTCCAGTGATGGAGAATCCACCACAACCCTTGGAAAGCTGTTTCAAGGGATAATTATCCTCCCTGGTTAAAAAAAACATAATAATAACAAAGTGCTTTTTTTTTTTTTAGTCTGAATTTGTGAAGCTTCAACTTCACACACACTCTCTTGTTAAGCCTTTTGCCTGTAAGACTGAAACGACTTCTACTATCAAATCTCTGTTCCCAATATAGGTATTTAGAAACAGATCCGGTTACCCTGTTGTATTAAATTAGATTTAAAGTATGGGCCCAAAGAGCCAACATGCTAACATTACCCTGCAACTGTCCAACATTAAAAAACAGCTTTAAACAAAGTTTGGGAGTTGGTTTACAGAGATGTCAGCCAGCTTAGTACCATGGCAAACACATCATTAAAAATCTTCTTAACCTTTTATTAAAGATACATTGAAAAATAACAATCAAAGCATTTGAAACGTAAAGTATTAAAACAGGGCTTTCGTTTTAACAACATCCGTTGTTCACTTTAGCTGTAGAGAAACTTCAGGAACGGGGGGGGACGGGGACCTTGTTTGACAGTCTATTAGCTAGTATTAAAGATGGTAATAACTGAGCTTTTGGGGAATGGAGAATCAGCTAGCTGAGATGGACTGGAGCTGTTGCTGGAAGTCCAATCCCTTTCCCTAGAAGGCAAAGCAAAGAAAAACAACACACACAGAGAAGGGGAAAGAAAAGAACAGCAAAGATTAAAAAATGCAGCTTTTGTCTCTGGGGTAGACTCTCAATTACAGCCTCACTGTTGGAAAAACACAGGCACAGCACATAGCCTTATTAGCCATGCCAACACTTGGCAAATATGTACCAGTACTAGGACATTTAGGGCATTGGGTACAGCTGCCTCTCTAGTCACAGGCTTACAGCATTACTGTAAAATATGCAGTCTTGGCCAGCTAAGCCAGACTCTTATTAGACAGAAGCAAAAAGGAGACAGATAGGAAAGAGAAGAAATAAGGTAGGGAAGGAAAAGGAAAAATGGGGGCTGGGAGGGAGGAGATGAAGTCTCACATCTCAGGTGGTGGTCAGGATTTAGCAGGGGCTGGCAGTGTCATCATCTGGTCCCTCTTTCTCGCCCAGTCTGGTCAGAACATCTCTCAGGATTAGGACAGAGATGATCCAGGGTCCCAGGAGCCAGGGGAAGCCATGATGGTAAAGCTTGCTCATTCCCTTCTCTCATCTTTCATGTAGCCAGCATTTGCATCCCCTCCTTTCAGTCAGCCAGCATGATGGTATCCTGCTTTCCTCCAAAGTGTGTGTCTCTCTTTTTTTTTTTTTTTTTTTGAAGGACCCTGTCAAGGTTCCTCCCCAACTCTGAACTCTAGGGTACAGATGTGGGGACCTGCATGAAAAACCTCCTAAGCTTATCTTTACCAGCTTAGGTCAAAACTTCCCCAAGGTACAAAATATTACACCCGTTATCCTTGGACTGGCCGCTACCACCACCAAACTAATACTGGTTACTGGGGAAGAGCTGTTTGGACGCATCCTTCCCCCCAAAATACTTCCCAAAACCTTGCACCCCACTTCCTGGACAAGGTTTGGTAAAAAGCCTCACCAATTTGCTTAGGTGACTACAGATCCAGACCCTTGGATCTTAAGAACAATGAACAATCCTCCCAACACTTGCACCCCCCCTTTCCTGGGAAATGTTGGATAAAAAGCCTCACCAATTTGCATAGGTGACCACAGACCCAAACCCTTGGATCTGAGAACAATGAAAAAGCATTCAGTGTTTTACAAGAAGACTTTTAATAAAAAATAGAAGTAAATAGAAATAAAGAAATCCCCCCTGTAAAATCAGGATGGTAGATATCTTACAGGGTAATTAGATTAAAAAACATAGAGAACCCCTCTAGGCAAAACCTTAAGTTACAAAAAAGATACACAGACAGAAATAGTTATTCTATTCAGCACAATTCTTTTCTCAGCCATTTAAAGAAATCATAATCTAACACATACCTAGCTAGATTACTTACTAAAAGTTCTAAGACTCCATTCCTGTTCTGTCCCTGGCCAAGACGACTACAGACAGACACAGACCCTTTGTTTCTCTCCCTCCTCCCAGCTTTTGAAAGTATCTTGTCTCCTCATTGGTCATTTTGGTCAGGTGCCAGCGAGGTTACCTTTAGCTTCTTAACCCTTTACAGGTGGGAGGAGCTTTCCCCTGGCCAGGAGGGATTTCAAAGGGGTTTACCCTTCCCTTTATATTTATGACAGACCCCAAAAGGAAGTAATAGATAGAATAGTTCATCTCATCATTTTGTCCGCCAGTTAGGCCTAATTTCCAAACCACCAATTTTGGTTCACCAATTTCCAATCTCACACCGTTCTTATTTACCAGGCCTGATCTTAACTCAGTCCTTGAATTGTATTTGTAGACCTTTTGTTTGGACTAATTCAGTCCCTGTCTCTTTTGTGCATTTTTCCCCCCACAAACATTTGTCATTATAGGTTATTGAACCTTATATAATTTATGAACTTTTGCTCACTTTTCCAGTTAAACTGACAATTAGGGTAAATTTGTAGGCCCAAATATTTCACTACCACCCCTTACCTTCTCTTTAATAAGATAAACGACTGAGCTCATTGAGTCAATCACAGTAAGGCATATTTTCCAACCCTTTAATCATTTTTGTGGTTCTCCATTTCCTCTGAACCATCTTTAATTTTTCAACTTTCTTCTTGAATCGTAGCCACCAGAAGTGAACATAGTATTCCAGTGGCAATTGCACCGTGCCAAATGCAGAAGTAACAAAACTAGGCTTGGCAGAATTTGGTTTTTATTTTTTTTTCTATGTAATTTCCGCAAATAATATCAATGTTTATTTTTAAGCATTTTTTTCTATTTTATCTATTTAAGTTTTCACCGTTGTGTAAAATTATAGGGATCAGACAATGATTATTGCAATTACAGTAGATGTTAAGATTAAAAAGTTGAAAGCTTTATATAACCATTAAAACACAAATGGTCAACATCACATGTCAAAATATATATATATAAAAATATCCTTAAATCAAACAGAATATTTTTTCATGACTTTCTGCGGTGAAATCGATCCTTACGGATATTTACCAATACAAAACGAATCCATTCGCTCCTAAATATAACTCCCCTGCGGTCACAATATTCATGTATCACTTTTACTCCTTACAGCCACAGTGCTGTGCTGAGAGTTCATGTTCAGCTGACTATCTACCATGACTCCCCAAGCCTTTTTTAGTAACTGCTTCCCAGTCATCTTATTTCCCTATGGTGTAAATACCAGTCTGATCCTGGTAGAAAGGGCTGCTCCTTAGCTGCATGGGGTATAAATACCCGTCCCACTCTTCCAGTCAGCAAGAAGGGCACTGCAGTAATGTTGACCTGGCCAACTGCATCTTGCTCTTCCTGTCCATTCCTGTAATTCTCCGCCTTCTCCTCACTCCTGCAAAGAAGCCCTTCAAGGGGCCCTGCCCCTTTTCTTCCAGCTAGCCAGAAAAAGGCACATTCACATAAAGGTTGCAGTGGGCACAGTTTCTGTTTCTGGATTTGTGCCGACACTGAAGCTATTGGACGAGGACTGCAAATTTAAAGTACACAAATTTTATTAACAATAATATTTTGGATCATCATTAAAGTTTCTTTATTTAAGAATTGCCCAAGACACTAGTCCATCAACACACACCAAAGATTAAAAACTAATGACAGAACTGTAGAGTATGAGCAGTGTCAAAACATGCTGCTGGCCATCAAAGGAAAAGAAATTTGAGATGTTGCATTATGTCAAGTTGCCTGTTGTCATTCAGTATAATCCAAGTAATAGTTAATTTGTGATATTAGTGCCATATTATAAAAACACACCCACTCAGTAATACCTAGACAGAGTTTCATGAGCCAAAAAATCTGCTCTTTAGACATTCCTGCTAGCTATGGAAATAACTGCATTCGTTTTGGGTCTCTTAGAAAGCATAGAAAATGAGATGCAAAAAAGATAACGATTTGCAGCTCTCATTCTACTGAATTGTATTACTATTAAGTACATGTAGCTTATCAAAAAATAAAGTACTCCTGAGGATTTTTCTTCCCGATTTTGTTGTTTAATCCTGACTGACATAGCAAGAAGTCCTGTTTTGCTCTTTCTATAGCAGATGGAGGGCAGCATTTCCAGAGCAGATCTTACCCTTATTTCAGATCTGTTCTGGGCTTAGTAACAAACATTGCAGCCATCAGCACACTACTGAGGGATCTTTCATAGACAAGGGACAAATCTATTATAGTTCAGACTTAACCCTGTGAGATGGCATGCATCCTCAATTCTCATTAGTTGAGGACAGTCAGCACGTTAAAGGATTAGGCATTGTATCTGAATAATATGTCCTACCAGACAGGCTTCTTAGAAGCAGCAAGTTGTCCTTCAGGACATACGGAGCATACTCTAATTTTCCTTAGAGAGCACTACTTTTCCCACATCTCTCACTATGATAAACATGCATAATTTTAATACAAACTAAAGTATGCAAATGAACTTGTATGGGTTATATTTGAGAGGATAAACAGGACAATATTTTATGTATTTGGACATATAGTTCACACACACATGTTTTTAGATATACTCATTGTGTACACTGCAGATTCAAAAATACAAAAACAGTTTCACTTTGTTTTCCAGTTCTATGACTTCTGTTCCTCCCCAAAGATAAGGGATTTTACATTTCCTCCAGTTAAGCTTTATCATTGCAGGAGCCTTAGTTATTTCCCAGAGGGCAGGTTCCAAATCCTTCTCTACTTAAAACCTATCTAGTGACTTCACTTGATGAACTCTGAAGTCTAACTAAAGTTTTTCCTCAAGCACTGGTGCAGATATTCTTTTCATATTTTTAATACTAGAGCTGCCTGATCACCTTGAATATTTTAATGGGACAGACAGACAACTAGGGATTTTTTAAAATTAACTTTTAACATTAACTGTGTTTTTACAGCAATCATTTCCAGAACAGCAAGTGACCAGCAGGCTTGCTAGCAATTTATGAGCCAATTTGAGGAAAGATACTCTTCATTCTCCAATATCAGAGCTTTAAACCAACAGTTTCCAGACACTTGGTGCCAAATCAGTAAACAGTAGAGTGCCTCCCTCCTTTTATCTGCAGAAAGAAAGGTTGCTGGCCCAATATGGGTGGGAAAGGAGGGAAAGAAAGAGGAGAAAAGCAAATACAAAGAAGGAGATAAATTGCAGTGCAGGTTTTCTGAATTGTTTTATCTCAGCCATTCAGAGACTACCTTCTAAGGACTTGATTATCTGGGGATTTCAAACACCAGTGTAGCTGCATCAATGCAAACCCCCAGCACAGAGAGGTAAGACTGTTGTAAGCAGCAATTTATCAGAGCACAACTGTCAAGGTTCCTCCCCCACTCTGAACTCTAGGGTACAGATGTGGGGACCTGCATGAAAAACCTCCTAAGCTTATCTTTACCAGCTTAGGTCAAAACTTCCCCAAAGTACAAAATATTACCCCTTGGACAGGCCGCTACCACCACCAAACTAATACTGGTTACTGGGGAAGAGCTGTTTGGACGCGTCCTTCCCCCCAAAATACTTCCCAAAACCTTGCACCCCACTTCCTGGACAAGGTTTGGTAAAAAGCCTCACCAATTTGCCTAGGTGACTACAGACCCAGACCCTTGGATCTTAAGAACAATGAACAATCCTCCCAACACTTGCACCCCCCCTTTCCTGGGAAATGTTGGATAAAAAGCCTCACCAATTTGCATAGGTGACCACAAACCCAAACCCTTGGATCTGAGAACAATGAAAAAGCATTCAGTGTTTTACAAGAAGACTTTTAATAAAAAATAGAAGTAAATAGAAATAAAGAAATCCCCCCTGTAAAATCAGGATGGTATATATCTTACAGGGTAATTAGATTCAAAAACATAGAGAACCCCTCTAGGCAAAACCTTAAGTTACAAAAAAGATACACAGACAGAAATAGTTATTCTATTCAGCACAATTCTTGTCTCAGCCATTTAAAGAAATCATAATCTAACACATACCTAGCTAGATTACTTACTAAAAGTTCTAAGACTCCATTCCTGTTCTGTCCCCGGCCAAGACGACTACAGACAGCCCTTTGTTCCTCTCCCTCCTCCCAGCTTTTGAAAGTATCTTGTCTCCTCATTGGTCATTTTGGTCAGGTGCCAGCGAGGTTACCTTTAGCTTCTTAACCCTTTACAGGTGAGAGGAGCTTTCCCCTGGCCAGGAGGGATTTCAAAGGGGTTTACCCTTCCCTTTATATTTATGACACGCCCCCCAAATCTCAGCTAGGGTGAAACACTGGCTGGGATTTCTTCCTGGAGCTCTAGGAAAAACAGAGTTAATAAGACACATGCATCTCTAAATATACTACCAAGTACATAAAGACTAACAATATTTTCCACATCTCAAGGACGATTTTAACCAGTTGATTCTGGGAAACTTTCACGGGAGAGTGCATCAGCCACTTTGTTAGAAGCTCCTGAGATGTGTTGGATGTCGAAATCAAAATCTTGGAGAGCTAAACTCCACCGAAGAAGTTTTTTGTTAGTTTCTTTGACGGTGTGAAGCCACTTTAGTGCAGCATGGTCGGTTTGCAGGTGGAAACGCCGTCCCCAAACATATGGGCGTAGCTTTTCCAGAGCGTAGACAATGGCATAACATTCTTTTTCAGTGACTGACCAGTTGCTTTCCCTCTCAGACAGTTTTTTGCTGAGAAACACTACAGGGTGGAATTCTTGATCAGGTCCTTTCTGCATTAAAACTGCTCCCACACCACGCTCGGATGCATCTGTGGTTACTAGGAACGGTTTATCAAAGTCTGGGGCCCTTAGTACAGGGTCAGACATGAGTGTCGCTTTAAGCTTGTTAAAGGCCTTCTGACACTTTCCGGTCCACTGAACAGCATTTGGCTGTTTCTTTTTGGTTAGGTCTGTCAGTGGGGCAGCGATTTGGCTGTAGTGCGGTACAAATCGTCTGTAATAACCGGCCAAGCCTAAGAAGGATTGAACCTGTTTCTTTGACTTTGGGACAGGCCACTTTTGGATAGCATCCACTTTGGCCTGTAGGGGGCTGATAGTTCCTTGACTCACCTGGTGTCCAAGGTAAGTCACTCTGTTTAGGCCTATTTGACACTTCTTAGCCTTAACAGTTAGTCCTGCCTCCCTTATGCGCTCAAGGACTTTTTGTAGATGTTCCAGGTGGTCTGCCCAGGAATCCGAAAATATGGCCACATCGTCAAGGTAGGCGACTGCATATTCTCCTAATCCCGCTAGGAGACCATCTACAAGTCTTTGGAAAGTGGCGGGTGCATTTCGCAGCCCGAAAGGGAGTACATTAAATTCATACAGCCCGAGATGTGTGATGAAGGCTGACCTTTCCTTGGCAGATTCATCTAGCGGTACCTGCCAGTACCCCTTGGTTAAGTCCAAGGTAGAGATGAACTGGGCCCTTCCCAGTTTCTCTAATAGTTCATCTGTGCGTGGCATGGGATAGTTGTCTGGGCGAGTTACAGCATTTAGCTTACGGTAGTCCACGCAAAAACGTATTTCCCCATCTGGTTTGGGAACTAGAACCACTGGAGATGCCCATGCACTTTCAGAGGGGCGGATTACACCCATCTGTAACATATCCTGGATCTCCCGTTCTATAGCAGTTTTAGCTTGAGGAGACACCCGGTAAGGGTGGACCCTAATTGGGTGAGCATTACCTGTGTCAATGGAGTGGTATGCCCGTTCAGTCAGTCCTGGGGTGGCTGAGAACGTTGGCGCGTAGCTAGTGCACAGCTCCTGGATCTGCTGTCGCTGCATACGCCCAAGGGTCATGGAGAGGTTCACCTCTTCCACACCACCAGCACATTTCCCTTCATAATAGACACCTTCAGGCCACTCAGCGTCGTCTCCTCCCTGGGCTGTAAACTGACAAACCTTTAATTCTCTGGAATAAAAGGGCTTTAGAGAATTAATATGATACACCTTAGGCTTTCGGTTGGAGGTGGGGAATGCTATGAGATAATTAACAGCTCCCAGGCGCTCCTGGACCACGAATGGCCCTT
Source organism: Lepidochelys olivacea (assembly GCF_965140295.1). Lineage (NCBI taxonomy): Eukaryota > Metazoa > Chordata > Testudines > Cheloniidae > Lepidochelys > Lepidochelys olivacea. The sequence goes on along the minus strand of NC_140411.1, from coordinate 33,131,724 downwards.
CCCACGATGCTTCCATTTTATGGGCCTGGAGCACCTTTAAGACCATGACCTGGTCTCCTACTTTGAAGGAACGCTCTCTGGCATGTTTATCATACCAGGCTTTTTGCTCTTTTTGAGCATCCTGTAAGTTTTCTCTAGCAAGGGCTAAAAAGGTTCGGAGGGTGTTTTGTAGGTTGGTTACAAAGTCCAGAATGTTAGTTCCTGGAGAAGGTGTAAATCCCTCCCATTGCTGCTTCACCAACTGCAATGGCCCCTTAACCTCACGGCCATATACAAGTTCAAATGGGGAAAACCCTAAACTGGGATGTGGTACAGCTCTGTAGGCAAAGAGCAACTGCTGCAATACTAGGTCCCAATCATTGGAGTGCTCATTTACGAATTTACGTATCATGGCCCCCAAAGTTCCATTAAACTTCTCCACCATGCCATTTGTTTGATGATGGTAAGGAGTGGCAACCAAGTGATTTACCCCATGAGCTTCCCAAAGGTTTTTCATAGTTCCTGCCAGGAAATTAGTCCCTGCATCTGTGAGGATGTCGGAGGGCCAACCTACCCTGGCAAAAATGTCTGCTAGTGCCTGGCACACACTTTTAGCCCTGGTGTTGCTTAGAGCTACTGCTTCCGGCCATCGGGTGGCAAAATCCATGAAAGTCAGTATGTACTGCTTTCCTCTGGGTGTCTTTTTCGGAAAAGGACCCAGAATATCCACAGCTACTCGCTGAAATGGAACTTCAATGATGGGGAGTGGCTGGAGAGGAGCTTTGACCTGGTCTTGGGGTTTTCCCACTCTTTGGCACACCTCACAAGACTGGACATAGGTAGAAACATCCTTGCCCATTCCCTCCCAGTGGAATGACCCCCCCAAACGGTCTTTGGTCCTGTTCACCCCAGCATGGCCACTAGGGTGATCATGGGCTAAGCTCAAGAGCTTGGCCCGGTATTTAGTTGGAACTACCAACTGTCTCTGAGGATGCCAGTCTTCCTGGTGTCCCCCAGAAAGAGTTTCCTTGTATAAAAGTCCTCTTTCTACAACAAACCTGGATCGATTAGAAGAGCTGAGAGGCGGTGGGTTGCTCCGTGCCGCCGTCCAAGCTCTCTGGAGGCTTTCATCTGCTTCCTGTTCGGTCTGGAACTGTTCCCTTGATGCTGGAGACATCAGTTCCTCATGGGATTGTGGACCTAGGCTTGGTCCCTCTGGAAGCGATATAGGGGATGGAGCTGTTTCTGTTGACTGTGAACCGCTCTCCGCTGGTGTACTATGTTGGGATTCAGGCTCCGGCTGAGCCTCTTGTGTAGGGTTATCGGCTGCTGCCAGTTCAGGTTCGGTGGGGCCCTCTGGTGTTGAGGTTGCAAGTACTGGATTCAGTGCTGACACGGGGTCTGGTGTTGGTTGTTCGGCTGGTTCCGGTTCTGGGACTGGTTCCGTCTGGGTCTCTGGGACTGGATCCACTACTGCTGTTGCAGACATTGGCCTGGGGTCCAGGTCCATCACCTCTGACTGGGTCCTGATAGAAGTTTCCGGAACAGAGCTAGGCCTCACGGCTTGTTTAGCCTGGTTGCGGGTGACCATTCCCACCCTCTTGGCCTGCTTCACATGATTGGCCAAGTCTTCCCCCAACAGCATGGGGATGGGATAATCATCATAGACTGCAAAAGTCCACATTCCTGACCAGCCCTTGTACTGGACAGGCAACTTGGCTGTAGGCAAATTGAAAGAGTTGGACTTGAAGGGTTGAATCGTCACTTGGATCTCTGGGTTGATTAAATTGGGGTCCACTAAGGAAGCATGGATAGCTGACACTTGTGCTCCGGTGTCCCTCCACGCGGTGACCTTCTTCCCACCCACACTCACAGTTTCCCTCCGCTCCAAGGGTATCTGGGAGGTATCTGGGCCTGTGGACCTCTGGTGTGATTCCGGTGCAATGAACTGTAATCTGTTGGGGTTCTTGGGGCAGTTGGCCTTTACATGCCCCAGCTCGTTACACTTAAAACATCGTCCAGCTGACGGGTCACTGGGGCGAGGAGGGTTGCTGGAGAACGGGGTGGTGGGACGATAAGGGGTCTGGAGGGTTCTTTGGGAGGTAGGTGGGGCTTTGGGCGGCCCCCGGTAATAGGGTGTGGTCTGGGGTGGTCCCTTCTGGTCTCCGCTCCAACTGCGACCAGTTTTCTTCTTCTCTGCCACCTCCACCCATCTGGCTCCAATCTCTCCTGCCTCAATTACAGTTTTGGGTTTCCCATCTAGGATGTATCTTTCTATTTCCTCAGGAACACCCTCTAAGAATTGTTCCATTTGCATTAGGAAGGGCAAATTTACTGGAGATTCAACACTTGCTCCTGATATCCAGGCATCCCAATGTTTTACAATGTGGTAGGCATGTCGGGTAAATGACACGTCTGGTTTCCACCTTAGGGCTCTGAACCTCCGACGAGACTGCTCGGGTGTTATCCCCATTCTGACTCTCGCCTTGGATTTAAACAGTTCATACTTGTTCATGTGTTCTTTAGGCATTTCAGCTGCCACCTCAGCTAAGGGTCCACTGAGCTGCGGCCTCAGCTCTACCATGTATTGGTCAGTAGAGATGTTGTACCCAAGGCAGGCCCTTTCGAAGTTTTCTAAGAAGGCCTCAGTATCATCACCTGCCTTGTAGGTGGGGAACTTTCTGGGATGGGAAGTGGTACCTGGAGAAGGATGGCTAGGGTTTGTTGGTATATTCTGCTGGGCCTTTATCCTCTCCATCTCCTCCACATGCTTCCTCTCTTTTTCCTTCTCCTCCTCCACATGCTTCCTCTCTTTTTCCCTCTCCTCCTCCACATGCTTCCTTGCCTCCATTTCCCTCTTGTGGGCAGCCTCTTGGTGTTGTTCTGCCTCCCTTTCTTGTTCCTTCTTCAGCTGCATGAGTTCTATCTGTCTTTCATGTTCCCTTTGTTTTTCCTCAGCCTGAAATTTGGCTAATTCCAGCTGTAGTCGAGCTGAGGATTTGGCCATTCTAACCTCTCTGTTTTTAACTAACCTTACACCCGAGGTTTAGAAATAAACAAACAAAACTTGGCTGTAAAATTTTGCTGTGCTGGAATAGAATACCTATTCTCTGATAGTGATTGTCAGCCTACAGAAAAAGACAATTCCCTTGTCTCTGCTCTGGGCCCAAATTAAAGCAAAAAACCTCCAACTACTTGGAAACCTGCTTACCCAGCCCAAAGAAGAAAAAAATTTCTTTTCAAACCTGTGCTCCTTGTAAAACAAAAAAAAAAAAAAAATCAAAATCCTAAAAAAAAACCCTGCCACTTTTGTCTCCAGGCAAATGGGTAGAGCACACACCCCCTATTTACTTTTAGGAAGAAAAGAGAAAAAAAAACAAACCTCTGGGTTGGAAGACTGTGAATTTCCCTGCAGGAGTTAAGTACCCTGCCTCCAGGCAAAGAAAATCTGCAATTCACAAGATAATCCCCTTTTGTCTCTGCTTGGCCACAAAGCAGAGAGAAACCAAGCTGCTTTCAGTTTCAAAGCTGCCTTCTGGACTTCCTAAAAATTCCTTTTTAAAATCTGTATTTCTAGTTCAAAAAATCTCAACTGGATCTCAAAATGATTTCAGGTTAATCCCACCACTGTGCCACCATGTCAAGGTTCCTCCCCCACTCTGAACTCTAGGGTACAGATGTGGGGACCTGCATGAAAAACCTCCTAAGCTTATCTTTACCAGCTTAGGTCAAAACTTCCCCAAGGTAACAAATATTACCCCCGTTATCCTTGGAATGGCCGCTACCACCACCAAACTAATACTGGTTACTGGGGAAGAGCTGTTTGGACGCGTCCTTCCCCCCAAAATACTTCCCAAAACCTTGCACCCCACTTCCTGGACAAGGTTTGGTAAAAAGCCTCACCAATTTGCCTAGGTGACTACAGACCCAGACCCTTGGATCTTAAGAACAATGAACAATCCTCCCAACACTTGCACCCCCCCTTTCCTGGGAAATGTTGGATAAAAAGCCTCACCAATTTGCATAGGTGACCACAAACCCAAACCCTTGGATCTGAGAACAATGAAAAAGCATTCAGTGTTTTACAAGAAGACTTTTAATAAAAAATAGAAGTAAATAGAAATAAAGAAATCCCCCCTGTAAAATCAGGATGGTATATATCTTACAGGGTAATTAGATTCAAAAACATAGAGAACCCCTCTAGGCAAAACCTTAAGTTACAAAAAAGATACACAGACAGAAATAGTTATTCTATTCAGCACAATTCTTGTCTCAGCCATTTAAAGAAATCATAATCTAACACATACCTAGCTAGATTACTTACTAAAAGTTCTAAGACTCCATTCCTGTTCTGTCCCCGGCCAAGACGACTACAGACAGCCCTTTGTTCCTCTCCCTCCTCCCAGCTTTTGAAAGTATCTTGTCTCCTCATTGGTCATTTTGGTCAGGTGCCAGCGAGGTTACCTTTAGCTTCTTAACCCTTTACAGGTGAGAGGAGCTTTCCCCTGGCCAGGAGGGATTTCAAAGGGGTTTACCCTTCCCTTTATATTTATGACAACAACTCATCGCTGCTTGAAGTCAAATAGCCACAATTGTATGAATTACAGTTTACCTAGTCCACATGAGGGGTTTATACTAAGAGGCTGACAGATGATGGCCATAACAGCAATTGGGCAAATCACCAGCATAGACAAGACCTAGAACTTAGACATTCATCGTCATTAGTGTGCTTCACCAACTGAGAACCAAACAAAGAATTTGCTTCACTTAAACAGGAGTTTTACTTACCAAACAGCCCTAATCCATGTAATTCTTCTTTTACGAAACAGTGGCTGCTCCTTAATTACATGCTCTTTTCTGTGAAAAAAGCACAAGCCATTTTCTATGGCACTCCAGAAGAATCCAAAATCTCCCCACCAAACAGGTAAGTAAGGGCACCAGATTGGGGAACCTCGGTATCCAATCATTTTATTCCCTATTAAGCGTCAATCTCATACTGTCTATTATGGAATCAAAGCATTACATTTTAAAGCACCTGATTAATTAGAATCCCTTTCTCCCTGCCCCCCACCCCTGAAAGAAAATTCCTTAGTTCTTCAACTTAATCTTAATATAGCCAACCTGACTGGAGCCTGTTAAAACAGCCAAAATTTGTCCTCTCCAGTCAAAAAGGGGATGAAAAACTGGCAGAGAGGAAAGAGGGAAGGCAGTTAGAAAGGGAGAAAGCATTGTTCCTCACTTGTCCCTGCAAAAGCAAATCAGCACCTGAGGAGGGGCAAGTCGTCCACAGACAGGGATGCTACATACTACCTGGAAGACAGTAGAAAACATGAAAAGTTAAGGGTCTCAGTTTGTGTTAACCTTGGCACATCCTCTTTCTCCACCTACAGAGGATTCCTGGGGCAGAGGATAGCTCCATTACAGCATTACCAACAGGGGATGCAACAGAGCCAGAGAAGCAAGACGACAGCATATAGACACGGCCCCTGCATAGTAGCCTTGGGTCTCAAGCGGACAGCCTCCACGAGCCACAGCTTTGAGGTGGGAAAGGAAGAGAGGCCACATCCCATACAACAATGTGATGGAAGTTCTACAATGTGAACCTGGGAGTTTCTTCCCCCTTACATGGGTTTGTCTTTGTCAATCTGGACCATAGAAAATAAACTATATACTCATTAGCTTTAACAGAAACTCTTCAGCTAATGGGTGCCTAGAATCAATTAGCATTGCAGGCTATTCACATTATTACACAAACATACCTTTAAAAGAGCACAATTTAAGAGTCCCTACAGCAGCATAGGAGGCTCCAAAACCTATGGCCAGCTCTCCAGACCCTAACTGGTTTAAAAATAGCAAAGTAAAAAGTATTTCAAATATACCTAAGGCCTTCGACCACTTTAAACATTAAAACACACCACCCAGTTAGGGGAATAATAAGTGGGCTGGAGGATTGAATTTCCTACTTAACAAATTGAACTTGCAGGGCATCGGTCTTTAAGTGCTCACCTCCCAACTTGAATCTACAATACATTCTTCCCCCCACCCACCCCCAAGCCAAGCAAAGGCACTATTCCAGGACCAAAATTCAACTTTTAAACTTTCCTTTTTGACAATCGTGTTCAAGAGAAGTTTAAAGAAAAATCTACTCAAACTGTAGGTCATCCTCCTCACTCACCCACATGTTTCTATAACTCATTTAATGACTGGAGGGGCTTTGCTCAAATATTACCAACTTTATCACCAAAAACTAATTATGGAAAAGGTTAGCCCAAAATGTATGTGTGTGAAAATGAAGAAGTGATATTTTAACAAAGTGCGATTTGCAACCTTAACTATACTGGCATGGCTAGTATTGCAATTTAAAACCACACCTGACCAATCAAGAAAACAAAGCTGGCTCCTTTATACAGAGTCTGGTTCTATCATCTTTATGCTGACTAGTACCTTGCTCTGATTAGTACCACTGATAGTAGAAATACTCCTTACTGAGAAAGATACTACTCAGTAAAACTGTGGTAGAATCTGGCCCATAATGATATCACAATAGTGTTGCCAAAGGCAGAAACTCACTTAGTACTGTCTGTGCTGCTCATTTATCAGAAATTACCTCTATCCAAGTCTAGCTGTACTAGCTGAAAGAAGCCTGAAAACACGTGGTCTCTTTAACATTGAAAGTTTGTCTTCCATATTCTACAGAAACTAATATCAGTCTTATTTTTATGGAGAAATAATTCTGCAATATAAAAACGGAGACTATTCAAGGTTTATCTGCCATCTTCTATCAGTTTATAGTTATGTTTAGTTAATCTGAGCTTCTTTTCAAAGAGAAATGTTTACACTGTACAACCAATTACAAAGGCACTCTTCATTAACACTGAATAGTCCTAATAGTATATATCTGTGTTCATTTACATATTGCCTTTCATCAGAGAACTTCAAAGCACTTTTACAGTTAACCACCACTACACCCATATTACAAGTGAGTAAAACCAAGACAGATGTTAAGTGACTTGCCCAAGGTTAGAATTAGATCAGTGGCACAGCCAAAAATATAACCCAGGCATCCCAACTCCCAGACCCTTGGTCATTAGACCAAAATAATATGCAAAAATCAGTACATTATTCTCACTGTCCATACTACTTCCCTTCCCCTGAGTCTCCTGGGAAGGAAGCCTCACTGCAACCTAATAACTACAGTTTAAATATATTTACTGTATTGAAGAAGATTAAACGGGGGTGATTTGGGGCTGAGGAGGGAGGGTTGGATTGCTGATAAAAATGTACTTGATAAACAGCAGATTGTCTGTGCAAGAGGCTAAATCGTGGCTGTTTCCAAAAAATTGATCTACTATAGTTCCAGTATAGATGCACTGTAACAGTAAACGGTGTACTAGGAAAATAATATTTGCCCAATGTGAACTAATTTCCCTTTGCAGACTATGGTGGGAATTTCTTGAGCAGGAAGAGAAAGGGAGGCCAGACTTCTGCCCGAGGCACTGCTCCTAGATCTTGTCTCTCGCCCCACCAGCTTTCATTCCTATCCTTAGCTCGTAGGCTTAGTCCTCTAGTTACTGTTGCAGATATCTGGTACATTTTTTATAAGCCCTTCAATTGGGGATTGCACGGCACAACCTATATGTTAGTATTACTCCACTTATGCAAAAGGAAAAGGAGTACTCCTTTTCTTTTTGCGAATACAGACTAACACAGCTGCTACTCTGAAACTCCACTTATGGTTTCACTGATTTAATTGGAGATCATCCACTATGGTCCCTTCTGGCCTTAAATGCAATGAAATGGTTTTCTTCCCCCACAAATGATGATGATAAAACCCGAACTTGTACAGGTAATGGCTATATTTTCTTTTTTCTAATCAATATATTTTTTCACATCTGAATATCTACTTTCTGAAAGTGGATTGTCTTCTTATTGTATCAGTGTGTTACTTTTCTATACAACTTTAAAGAGCAAGGCAAAACACTGTTTTACAAATCATTTCAATGGAAAGAATAGAAATTTCCCCGTATTCTTGATGGAGATAAACCTGTTCTTTAGAAGACAAAGTAGAAGTACAAGTCCACTCAGTCCTACTTCTTGTTCATCCAAGACAAACAAGTCAGTTTACATTTATGGGTGCTAATGCTGTCCGTTTATTTACAATGCCACCTGAAAGTGAGAACAGACGTCTGCATGGTACTGTTGCAGCTGGCATTACAAGTTATTTACATGTCAGATATGCTAAACATTCATATGTCACTTAATGCTTTGACTTGTAGTCTCTAAAGTTTTACATTGTTTTGTTTTTGAGTACAGTTATGTGAAAAAAAAATTCTACATTTGTAAGTTGCACTTTCATGATAAAGAAGTTGCACTACAGTACTTGTCAGAGGTGAATTGAAAACTACTATTTCTTTTACCTTTTTACAGTGTGAATATTTGTAATAAAAATATGAAGTGAACACTGTACACTTCGTATTGTGTTGTAACTGAAATCAATATATTTGTAAATGCAGAAAATCCAAAATATTTATAATACATCTAAATTGGTATTCTACTATTGTAACAGTACTATTAAAACTGTGGTTAATTGCAACTTTTGTTTAATCTTGCGATTGTGATTAACTTTTTTAAATCATTTGACAGCCCTACTTTTGACACTGTCTCATATGACCTTCTCATAAACAAACTAGGGAAATACAACCTAGATGGAGCTACTATGAAGTGGGTGCATAACTACTCTCTGGGAACGGTTTTTCAACCAGGTATCAATAGTTCATGGTAAAGCTGGAAAGGTATATCAAGTGGGGTCCCACAGGGATCAGTTATGGATCTGGTTCTGTTCAATATCTTCATCAGTGATTTAGATAACGGCATAGAGAGTACACTTACAAAGTCTGCAGATGATACCATGCTGGGAGGGTTTGCAAGTACTTTGGGGAATAGGATTAAAACTCGAAATGGTTTGACGTAAAGAGGACGAAATTCAGTAAGGACAAATGCAAAGTTCTCCACTGAGGAAGGAACAATCAGTTGCAGTCATACAAAATGAGAAATAACTGCCTAGGAAAGAGTGCTGCTGAAAGGGATCTGGGGATTACAGTGGATCACAACCTAAATATGAGTCAACATTGTAACGCTGTTGCAAAAAAAGCAAACATCCTTCTCGGATGAATTAACAGGAAGGTTGTAAGCAAGAAACAAAAAGTAATTCTTCTGCTCTACCTCACACTGATCAGGCCTCAACCGGAGTATTGTGTCCAGTTCTTGGTGCCACAATTCAGGAAAGATGTGGACAAATTGGAGAAAGTCCAGAGAGGAGCAACAAAAATGATTAAAGGTCTAGAAAAGATGACCTATGAGGAAAGACTGAAAAAACTGGGTTTGTTTACTCTGGAGAAGAGAAGACTGAGGGGGGACATGATAACGTAAAAGGTTGTTACAGGGAGGAGAGAGAAAAATTGTTCTTCTTAACCTCTGAGGATAGGACAAGAAGCAGTGGACTTAAATTGCAGCAAGGGCGGTTTAGGTTGGACATTACGAAAAAACTTCCTGTCGGGGTAGTTAAGCACCAGAATAAATTGCCTAAGGAGGCTGTAGAATCTCCATCATTGGAGATTTTTAAGAGCAGGTTAGACAAACACCTGTCGTGGTGGTCTAGACAATACTTAGTCCTGCCTTGAGTGCAGGGGACTGGACTAGAAGTCCCTTCCAGTCCTACGATTCTATGAAATTCAGTGACCACAGAGTCACATTTTTCATTGTAATAAAGATGATACTTATAAAATAGCCAGTTTCTTATTAATAGAATGCATTTATCCTATTCATATCAAATGAAGCACATAGCAGGAAAAGAAATAGGATCATTAAGAATCAGATTAAACTGACCTTTGAAGAAGTAATTTTAAATATTAAATGGTTGAAGTTCCTGATTAAAGAAACCATATTCACATTTGGTTGCATCCGACGAAGTGGGTATTCACCCATGAAAGCTTAAGCCCCAATACGTCTGTTAGTCTATAAGGTGCCACGGGACTCTTTGCCGCTATCCAGACTAACACGGCTACCCCTCTGATACATATTCAGATTTGTTTTTTTCAAGTTACAATAAACTGTTTTGCTTCTTCGACTACATAGATTCTTACACCGCACTTAGCACCTTGGCATTTGAGCTCTAAAGTTACTCCTTTGGTACTACACCTAAAATCATGCAACTGCAGAACTGCAGACTCTTAAAAGAATGGCAATTTCAGAGTTTAAGCATAAGGAAACCCATCATAGCGTAAGTGCAATCTGTAATGCAGTTCTCTCATCTTTAGCAGACTTGAAGCCTGCAGTGACCCCAGGGCCCAGCACACAATGCTTCATCTTGATCCAGTCAGATGACATGCTGCTCAAGTTGAATCATTGCCTGCTGGAACTGGTGTTCTCCATGCAGTGGTGGATTAGCCACTGGGCCAACAGAGCCTGTGCCCAGGGGCCCCAGCCAACTGGGGGGGAATGGGGAGGGGCGGAAAAAAATCCGTTGCCCAACCACCGGATGGGCAGGAAGGTGGTGGAAGCCCCCGACCCTGCTCCCCGGCACAGGGCAGCAGGGGAAGCCCCATGGGGCGTGGGTGAAACACCAGCTGGAGGAGGCTAGCCCCCAGCTGGGCCTACTCCCCTTCCCCCACCCAAGGACCCGCAGTGTAGAGCGGGCAAGTGGCGCACAGACCCCAGGCCCCCAAACATAAGGCGGGCAGGTGGTGCATGGCCCCCCCAAGCACAGGGTGGGGAGCCCCAGTGCCTCCACCCCCGCCCCACAGCGCTGGGCAGCACAGCCCCAGCGCTGGATGGTCCCAGACACCCCAACTCCCAGCTGCCTAGTTCCAGTCCCAACACGTTTTTCGAAGAGGAGCAGCCTGCCTGGGCTGGGGCCAAGGGGAAAGGGCAAGCAGGGCTTTGGGGAGGAGCGTGAGCGGGGCCACACCAGGCTGTTCGGGGAAGCACAGCCTTCCCCAGCCTATGTGATGTGCCGCCCATGGGAAGCCCCCTACAACTCCATCCCTGGCAGAAGCCATGGGGCGACAGGGGAAGCCCCCAGCGCCCAACTCCACTCTCCAGGAGAAGCCCCAGAGCCCCGACACTGGTCTCCCGCAGAAGCGCGGGTGGTGGTGGGGAAAGCCCCAGCATCCGGACACGCGCTGTGGCCCCGGGACAGTCTTGCTAACTACCGCAGCCTCTGGGCTGAGGGAGCTCTCACTCCCGGCTGCAGCCTGGGGCCATGGCGTTGGGACAGAGCTTCTCCAGTCTTGAAGACGCAGTGGGCGGAGGGGGGCACAGAAAGGAACAAACAGGTTGCGGGACCGCAGTGCAGGGGCATAATCGGGGATTGTGATGGAGGCCACCTGGAACTGGGGTACTGCAAAGCCCCCCGACCCACCAGCCTGGATTCTCTCTTACACTGTATTGCCAAGCCCTCCAGGCTTCAACCTGCACCTTCACCAGCATACATACAGGTAGAGGCATACCTAGCTGCAGTACATGCAGGCAGGCTCTTTAACCAGAGAAAGCTTCAGCTACGGCACCTCCCAGTTCCTAAGACATGCACCCCCACAGAAGTATAAACCCAAAATGATACTGTCTTGCATTGCACAGGGAACTGTAGAGTGTAAGCTCATAAAATTCGCCCCCTCCCTCAATGTGGAGAGGAATATGCAACAGCTTTCTCCACCTGAGTTATGATTCCCACACAATGGTTTTAGATAAAGCAAAAACAAATTTATTAAATATAAAAATAGATTTTAAGTGATAGCAAACAGCTTGGAATCCCCAGGTGTTCCATTCACAGGCTAAAAATCCTTTTAGCCTGGGTCCAGCACTTCCCCCAGTTCAGTCTTTGTTCCTCAGGTGTTTCCAGGAGTCTTCTTGGTGCGGAGTCACTGAAGAATCATGATGAAGTCACTCCCCTACCTTATATAGCTTTTGCATATGGTGGAAACCCTTTGTTTCAAAGCTTGGTTCCCACACCAGTCAGTGGAAAAATACTGACATCCCAAGATGAAGTCCTGCACCAGGTGACCCATCCCGATATGCAGAAAGAATAGCAAATATAGCAGGTGACCAGCTTGGCTTAACAGAGAAATCTTTGGTGAGCTTAAACACAAAATGGAAGCTTACAAGAAGTGGAAACTTGGACAGATGACTAGGGAGAAGTATAAAAATATTGCTCGAGCATGTAGGGGTGTAATCAGGAAGGCCAAAGCACAACTGGAGTTGCAGTTAGCAAGGGATGTGAAGGGTAAAAAGAAAGGTTTCTACAAGTACGTTAGCAACAAGAAGGTGGTCAGGGAAAGTGTGGGACCCTTACTGAATGGGGGAAGCAACCTAGTGACTGATGATGTGGAAAAAGCTGAAGTACTCAGTGCTTTGTTTGCCTCGGTCTTCACAGACAAGATCAGCTCCCAGACTGCTGCACTGGGCAGCACAGTATGGGGAAGAGGTGAGCAGCCCCCAGTGGTGAAAGAACAAGTTAAGGTCTATTTAGAAAAGCTGGACATACACACATCCATGGGGCTGGACGCAATGCATCTGACGATGCTAAAGGAGTTGGCTAATGTGATTGCAGAGCCATTGGCCATTATCTTTGAAAACTCATAGAGATCAGGGGAGGTCCCTGATGATTGGAAAAAGGCAAACATAGTGCCCATCTTTAAAAAAAAGGAAGAAGGAGAATCCAGGGAACTACAGACTTGTCAGCACATCCCTCGGCCTGCGCAGCTTCCCGCAGCCCCCATTGGCCTGGAATGGCAACCTGCAGCTGGTGGGAGCTACGATTGCCAAACCTGCGGACATTGCAGGTAAACAAACCGTCCCAGCCCGCCAGCGGCTTTTCCTGATGGGCTGCGTGCCAAAGGTTGCAGATCCCTGCTTTAGATAGTTTAATAAAAAATAAAATATTTTATGCACTTTTAATTAAATTTTCAACGATACAGAGCAAAGCCCAAGTAAAAAATTAATCAACATCTAGTAAATAAAAAGCATATCATTCACCATATTTTAACACAATAAAAGGTGTAAAAAAATAAGAATCTGAACAAATATAAATTAAGCTGTATAACTGCTTAAATATAGTGTCTCCTCCTCAATAGCACCAAACAAAAAACCACCAGATTTAGTGTAAAGGCTGTATTTAGTTGCAAATCAGCATGTTTTAATGGTACCAAGCAATGGGTATCAACTTTTCTTTGGAAAAAAATAACTAAAAAGTGTAAATGCAAAACCAGATTAAAAATCAATTATTTAAATCAAAGTTTTCTGCTTGCTGATTTAAAACATAATTAAAATCAGTTATTTAAATCACTGTGATTTAAATCAATCCAGCACAGAAACTGAGTGCGTTGCCATATGTTCTGGACCCTGCTTTTTCATAGCTATACTAGCAGACAGCAAGTCATAATTTTGCATTATAAATAAATTAATGAAATAAGACTCCCTAAGGAAAGCTGTGTATGCACTTCCATATATATTATTTTCAAATCTCCTCTCAAACAGAAATCATATGTGACTCTTTCAACAACAAAACTAAAATGAGTCGCAGCAAAGATCTGGTGTATCACCACTGTAATAACTCTACCACAGAATATTAGGTGCAAGTCGATGAAATATTTCCTTAAAAAGAACTAAAATTGTAAAAATAAAAGACTGACTGCTACCAAAAGCCAGTAAGTGTAATTTACTGACGTCATTTACTGCTGCTATAGTTGGAATCTAGAAGACATATTTAAACATTTCCTGGCACCAGAAGTATACATATCATTATACATGGGAAAACTGTAGAAAAATATAAATCTTTTACAAAAAAAGTTTCCCAGGGGAATATAGTGACCACATTGTCAATTCCAATTTTGTAATATTTTTGCTTAACTTTTGTCCAGCTTGGAAATCCCAATGAGCTTTTCACACGCAAAGCTGGGTTCGTCACCGGGGTTAATTATTAGTTTGTACAACAAGGAAATAGCTAGCTGTTTGGCATGGACTGTACCAGGGTTTCGAGGCAGAGACTTTGTGGGTGTAAGCTATATAAAATTCCAGTCAAACAAAAAAACAATATGCATCTGAAGGAGCTGGCATTTCCATTTATGGGCCAGTTTCTTTTTAAGGCGAAGTCAGGAAGATTACAGTACTGATGGCTTTTTCAAGGCTGATTGTTTATTAAGACTACTAATTCTTCTAATGGGAAGACAGGACAGTTTCACAGACCGTGAAATCTGGTTTTTTGTGTGCTTTTATCCTACACTACACAGATTTCACAGGGGAGACCAGCATTTCTCAAATTGGGGGTCCTGACCCAAAAGGGATTAGGGAGGTCATAAGGTTATTTTAGGTGGGGTCGCAGTATTGCCACCCTTACTTCTGAGCTGCTGCCTTCAGAGCTGGGCAGACGGAGAGTAGCGGCTGCTTACCGAGGGCCCAGCTGGGCAGGCAGCAGCACAGAAGTAAGGGTGCCAATACCATACCAGGCCATCCTTATTTCTACGCTGCTGCTGGTGGCAGCTCCGCCTTCAAGGCTGGGCTCCCGGCCAGCAGCCGCCGCTCTCCAGCTGCCCAGCTCTGAAGGCGGATCTGATGCCACTGAGCAGAAGTTAGAGTAGCCGTACCGCAACCCACGCCGCTACAGTCACCTTGCAACCCTCCCCCTCACAACTCCTTTTTGGGTCAGCATCCCTACAATTACAACACTGTGAAGTTTCTGATTTAAATAGCTGAAATCATGAAATTTACAATTTTTAAAATCCTATGACCATGAAATTGAGCAAAATGGACTGTGACTTTGGTAGGGCCCTATTTATACTGTACTACAGGAACAAATTCAGACATTGTTTAAGCAGGAGAAACTTCATTCAAGTCAGCTGGAAATCTACACACACTCAAAACAAGTCGAATGTAGCCCTAACACTCTGTCTGCATGAACTTGCAGCTAGGTTAATCAAGGCATGAGACAGGTAGAGCGGCCACTAGAGAAAGGTGTGGGAACGGAAGAGTTTACCGCGCAAGAAGCCATTCAATTACTTGTACTGTACGTGTATTAGTTGTGTGTATTTTTAATTCAATTTTTATCAACTTGCCATAACAGTAGGCCAGTAACAGACATTAACATTAAACAACTTAATCTTATATTGCACCTTCCATGCAATTTATCTCTTGAAATGCTTTACTGTATTAAGAATTGAGTAGACAGTATATTGACCAACTTACTGAAAAGAGCTGTGTAGAGAAATATTGTGTCTGAGTTCCTTATTTATTTCACCATACAATCAATAATTAAGGAAAGAAATTAAGAAGTATGCTGCGAACAAAGAGAAGCTTTTCATATGGTCTCCCACAGTATTCTTGCCAGCAAGTAAAAAAAAAGTATGGATTGGATGAATGGACTACAAGGTGGATAGAAAGCTGGCTAGATCGTCAGGCTCAAAGGGTAGTGATCAACGGCTCGATGTCTAGTTGGCAGCCGGTATCAAGCAGAGTGCCCCAGGAGTCGGTCCTGCGGCCAGTTTTGTTCAACATCTTCATTAATGATCTGGACGATTGGATGGATTGCACCCTCAACAAATTCGCGGATGACACTAAGCTTGGGGGAGAGGTAGATATGCTGGAGGGTAGGGATAGGGTATAGAGTAACCTAGAAAAATTGGAGGATTGGGCTAAAAATAAATCTGACGAGGTTCAAAAAAGACAAATGCAGAGTCCTGCACTTAGGATGGAAGAATCCCATGCACTGCTACAGGCTGGAGACCGACGGGCTAAGCGGCAGTTCTGCATAAAAAGACCTGGGAATTACCATGGACGAGAAGCTGGATATGAGTCAACGGCGTGCCCTTGTTGCCAAGAAGGCTAACAGCATATTGGGATGCATTAGTAGGAGCATTGCCAGCAGATCGAGGGAAGTGATTATTCCCCTCTATTCATCACTGGTGTTGCATCCAGTTTGGGGCCTCCCCGCTACAGAAAGGATGTGGACAAATTGGAGAGAGTCTAGCGGAGGACAACGAAAATGATTAGGGGGCTGGGGCACATGACTTACGAGGAGAGGCTGAGGGAACTGGGCTTATTCAGTCTGCAGAAGAGACGAGTGAGAGGGGATATGATAGCAGCCCTCAACTACCTGAAGGGGGGTTCCAAAGAGGATGGAGCTAGGCTGTTCTCAGTGGTGGAAGATGACAGAACAAGGCGCAATGGTCTCAAGTTGCAGTGGGGGAGGTCTACGTTGGATATTAGGGAAAGCTATTTCACTAGAAGGATGGTGAAGTTACCTAGGGTGGTGGTAGAATCTCAAGAAAGAGATCTTGGAGTCTTTGTGGATTGTTCTCTGAAAACATCCACTCAATGTGCAGCGGCTGTCCAAAAAGCAAACAGAATGTTGGGAATCATTAAGAAAAGGATAGATAATAAGACAGAAAATATCATATTGCAGCTATATAAATCCATGGTACACCCACATCTTGAATACTGCATGCAGATGTGGTTGCCCTATCTCAAAAAAGATATACTGGAATTGGAAAAGGTTCAGAAAAGGGCAACAAAAACTATTAGGGGTATGGAACGACTTCTGTATGAGGAGAGATTAATAAGACTGGGACTTCTCAGCTTCGAAAAGAGATGACTAAGGTGGGGATATGATAGAGGTTTATAAAATCATGACTGGTGTGGAGAAAGTCAATAAGGAAGTGTTATTTCCTCCTTCTCATAACACAAGAACTAGGAGCCACCAAATGAAATTAATAGGCAGCAGGTTTAAAACAAAAAAAAATTAAGTATTTTTTCACACAATGAACAATCAACCTGTGGAACTCCTTGCCAGAGGATGTTGTGAAGGCCAAGACTACCAGGGTTCAAAAAAGCACTAGATAAATTCATGGAGGATAGATAGGTCCATCAATGACTATTAGCCAGGATGGGCAGGGATGGTGTCCCTAGCCTCTGTTTGCCAGAAGCTGGGAATGGGCGACAGGGGATGGATCACTTGATGATAGGTTCTCCATTCTTAGAGGCTTTTAAGGCTCTGCTTGACAAAGCTCTAGCTGGGATGATTTAGTTGCTGTTGGTCCTGGTTTGAGCAGGGGGTTGGACTAGATGACCTCCTGAGGTCTCTTCCAACCCTAATGTTCTATGGAGGGGGAAAACAAGACATAATTAATGAGAAAGAAAGATTTAAGACCCAGTTCAGTGGTCCACCTTTATTTAGAAAAACACTTAACTTAAGAAAAGCACTTAAAGGTTAAGCATGATTTTAAAGGCTTTGCTGAATTGTTGCCTCGGGAACATATCAGATTAAATAGTTTATGAACTTGTATCTGGCTATGGTATTTATCAACAAGTTCAGTTGGACCAGAAACAGAGTGTTTTTTCCACACTAAATTACAAGATAAATGAATGTTACTTCAATTCACAAGTTAGAGGAAAGTCAAGGGTAAAGTAACCCTCTATCAAAGAACACAGAACAGTGCATGAGCCTACTTTATCTTTATTGTCAATATACCAAAGTTAAATGTTTGGAAAGGTACCTTTCCAGGGAGTCTATTCTCTTGACAATAGAAATGGTCATTATGTGCATATAGATAAAGTGAACCCTTAAAAAGGGAACAAAATGAGCTGCATCACTAGGTTATGATAACGCTATGATAATGACAAAGTGAAGTATCCCATTATACTGAAGCCACAAATACAGACTAAGACAGGCTGAAATCAGCTTGAGGACTAAAAAAATGCAATGTTCTAGTATGCAAGCCACCACCAAACTGAGCTGAGCTCACCAGAAACTATAGGCTACTTGAAGATAGCCTCAAAAAGCCTAGCTTACCTGCAGGCAATATGGAATATGGCAAGTGAGCTGGGGAAGTTGCTAATGATCTGACATCAATCCAGGTAATACCACTCTAGCAGATTGTCTAGAATGACCTCACGGAACTCAGCCGGCATGTCATATACTATAGTATTAGGGACCTATGCATTACTTTGGAAATCAGCACTTTTAGGAATGACAGAGAACACAGCGGTGTTGGTGGTTGTAATAAGAAATATATGAACTTGAGTCAGCTTCAGAATACTCCATGATTAGACAAAACATCCATTAAATCAGGGGTGGGCAAACTTTTTGGCCCGAAGGCCACATCTGGGTATGGAAATTGTATGGCGGGCCATGAATGCTCACAAAATTGGAGGTTGGGATGGGGGAGGGGGTGCAGGCTCTGTGGTGGGTCCAGAAATGAGGAGTTCAGTGTGCGAGAGGCGGCTCCAAACTGGGGCAGGAGGTAGGGGTGTGGGGGCGGAGGGCTCTGTCTAGGGGTGTGGGCTCTGGGGTGGGGCTGGGGATTAGGGTTTGGGATGCAGGAGGGTGCTCCAGGCTGGGACCAAGGAGTTCGGAGGGCAGGAAGGGGATCAGAGAGGGGGGCAGGGGTTCAGGCTCCGGGTGGTGCTTACCTCATGCAGCTCCCAGAAACAGCAGCATGTCCGCCTTCCAGCTCCTATGCAAAGGCACCGCCAGGCAGCTCTGCCGCTGCCCCGTCTGCAGGCACCGCCCCTGCATCTCCCATTGGCCATGGTTCCTGACCAATGGAAGCTGTGGGGGCGGTGCTAGGGGCAGGGGCAGCGTGCCGACCCCGTGGCTGCCCCTACATGTAGGAGTCGGAGTGGGGACATGCCAGTGTTTCCGGGAGCCATGCAGAGCAACGGTACACACTGAGCAGGGCAAGCCCCCGACCCCACTCTCCGACTGGAGCACCGGAGTGGGGACCAGATTAAAATGTCTGAAGGGCTGGATGCAGCCCCCAGGCCATAGTTTGCCCACCCCTGCATTAAATACTAAACTCATTCATCCCACCTTTACCAACATACAGGGCATCCTGCCAGAGAGTTTTAAAATTATGTTTTTACAATTTATCCTGACAAGTTTTCATTACACGCCACTTTAACCATGGGAAAGGACTTATCAACTTTTATTTCCATCTGAAAATTGTATATCTACTCTAGCGTTACAAGTAACACCTAGGATTTAGATAATTGTAAAGTTAGAAAAAGAAATATTTCTCTCCATCTTTTCAATTTAAGTAGAGCCAGTTTCACTGTTTCTCCTACATATTTATTATGGAAGGACCTACTCCAAAACCCTTTGAAGTCTGTGGAAAGATTCTCATAGACTTCAGTCGGCCATGCATCAGGTGCTCAGTTTCTCCCTTCCCAGAAAGGACCCCCTTAAACAACAGCAAGACAACATGAAGATCCATATGCAATCAAATTCCTTTTAAAAGTTTTAAACAAAACGCAAAAGAGGTACATCAACACTCACTGAAACTCTTGAAATCCAAAGTTTCTGAGTTTCATAAAGCTCTACTTGTAAGCAATTTCTGAGAGGGCATCTATATATCAGAGAATATTAATACTAGTTCATCAAAGAAACGTGGGACAGAGTAAATGAAAACAGTAGTTTTCCAAGATTGCATAACAGACTGTTAAGGCTTGAAGACTGAAACGCAAGAGTCCGTCATTACATTAATTATTTACTCAGGTGTTTGATTAGATTTTTCAACTCAAACAAAACAGCCTTGCTATAACACTGCATTGATTTTAAAAGCTAAGACAGAATAGGTAAAGCATATACACAAGCCAAAAGACCTCTAACAAATATTGCTTCTCCATGAGAACTTTAGTTCTTGTAAACTGCTGTTACTTGCCAGAGAAGTGATGGTGTTTTTACAGTCCTCCTTTATACCAAAATCCACCCGTGGGTACGAAAACAAATTTTTCATTTTTTCCCCATAGTCAGTGATAAACACAGACACTTCCAAAGTCATCTTGTTATAAAGTTACCCTGGCATTACTCTCCTGGAGTCAAATCTCTGTATCTGGCCGCTAACAGAATGCTGTTTGAACAGAGCTGGGAGGAGAGTGGTAGTTCTTTCTAGAAAATAAAAGATCTCAGCTTTGGAGGACTCAGCAGTACTACAGCAATGAGCTCTTCAGAATAGCGTATGTACAATAAAATGAGTGATGTCAAACGAAGGAAATTCTTCCGTAAGGCTCTTAAGCTAAATAAGACTTGTAGAACAAATCATTTTAATCATCATAGAACTGGTTTTTTTGCCCAGAGAATGGAAAAGTGGTTGAGATTAAGGTATCAATCCTGCAAGCACTGAACTCAATGGGATTACTCACATGTGTGAAGTTTAACACATACACCTCTACCCCGATATAACACGACCCAATATAACACGAATTCAGATATAACACGGTAAAGCAGCACACCGGGAGAGGGGGCAGGGCTGTGAACTCCGGTGAATCAAAGCAAGTTCAAAATATAATGCGGTTTTACCTATAATGCGGTAAGATTTTTTGGCTCCCGAGCACAGCGTTATATCGGGGTAGAGGTGTATAAGTGTTTGCAAGATTGGGACCTAAATTAGTGCATCCAAATAACACTACCCACACACACTCACCTCCACCTCTACCTTCTTTAGGTTACCAGTTAAGAAGAAATTTTTTGTTCATATTTTATTTAGTTCAGTTCCAGATGTGAACACAAATTAATCTGGCTCAGAAAAGCACTAAGCACCCACTGATAAGAAAAGTTGTACAGGCTCAACACCACACAGGATCAGGGCCAGTTTGGTTTTGCCAGCTATCTAGCTTCAAATACTTTCATCTATATAGTTGTGTCAAACCCATATAGAGAGAAAAGAAAAAAAAAAAAACTTACATGCTTGCAAGAAGAAACACAACTTTTTCTCTCTCTTAGTTTACGAGTATTTGAAGTTTATGACTGGTGATTTCTTTGAAATCTCCTGTTCTAAACACAGACCAAATCTAAAATCAAACTAACTAAACAAGCTTTAGCTAATCCGTAGCATCAAAGTTCCTGGCTATATTGTAAATCCATGGTACGCCCACATCTTGCATACTGCATGCAGATGTGGTCACCCCATCTCAGAAGAGATATATTGGAACTGAAAAAGGTTCAGAAAAGGACAACAAAAATTATTAGGGGCATGGAACAGCTTTCATGTAAGGAGCGATTAATAAGATTGGCAAAAAGAAGAGGAGGACTTATGGCACCTTAGAGACTAGCAAATTAGCTAGTCTCTAAAATGCCACAAATCCTCCTTTTCTTTTTGCGGATACAGACTAACACGGTTGCTACTCTGAAACCTGTAATAAGATTGGGGCTTTTCAGCTTGGAAAAGAGACGGCTAAGGGGGGATATGATAGAGGTTTATAATACCGTGATTGGTGTGAAGAAAGTCAATAAGGAAGTGTTATTTCCTCCTTCTCATAACACAAGAACTAGGGGCACCAAATGAAATTAATAGGCAGCAGGTTTAAAACAAACAAAAGGAAGTATTTTTTCACAGAGCGAACAATCAACCTGTGGAACTCCTTGCCAGAGGACGTTGTGAAGGCCAAGACTAACAGGGTTCAAAAAAGAACTAGATAAATTCATGGAGGATAGGTCCATCAAAGGCTATTAGCCAGGATGGGCAGGGATGGTGTCCCTAGCCTCTGTTTGCCAGAAGCTGGGAATGGGCGACAGGGGATGGATCACTTGATGATTACGTGCTCTGTTCATTCTCTCTGGGGCACCTGCATTTGGCCACTGTTGGAAGATAGTATACTGGACTAGATGGACCTTTGATCTGACCCAGTATGGCCATTCTTATGTTCTTATATATACCTGCACATTTTCTACATAAACAAAGATCTGAGAGTCTGAAAATTTAATTCAGTATGTACTTGCATAAAATTAAATGCTTAGACCCAAGCTAATCCCGAGAGTAGATGTGTGCAAATGTATTTAGGTTTATATGTACATATCACCAAAGCCTCCGATTGTTTATTTATATAAATACAAATACCTTACCTATATTATACCTATAATGAGAAGTGGAAATTGTCAATAACACTGTTGCCCACCTATAATATTTGCAAGTTCAAATCCTGTTCTGAGCAACAAGGCAAAGTCAGAGCACAAGAAACAGTGAGATTTACTAGTACAGATGTGTAGGAAGCTTGTTGTAACATCTGCTCACAGCTTGCCAGGCTCAGTGATACTGCAAACGCTCACTTTTATAAGTATTAAATAATCATTTTGAGAAAAATGTATGTGAAGATGTAGCACATTATGGTGGAGATTTGCTTTTTCCTTTGGTTGTTAAATGTTGCATGAGAAACTGTATGTCATCAACTCCTCTGGTCAAGCAATAGCTCTGACCAAATATATCTGATCAACAGGCAAAAGGGATCATCCAGTCTGACTAAATGATAAGAAGTGGATGACAATGGCTAGAGGGGGGAAAAAGGTGCAAAATGGAAGCAGTAACACCAGAAATAACCTTTAATGTTTGCTCTACATTCTTCAGACTCAACTCGAACAAGAAACCCATTTCCCAGAACACATTAAGAGCCCCCTTCACCATTCAATGAAAGTACCCGGAACTTCAAGGAAGGTGAAACATTAAGCTATTTAGTTTACTCCTTCCGTCACTATCTTCTTAAACATAGATACGTTGAAGTCAAAAAGCTATACAGCTTATATTTAAAAAACAAACATCCATTAAAAATATACAAGAAAACCAGAAAAGTTACAAATACTCTCTCACACTCAAAGTCATTAGAAATTCAATTTGTTGCTTTGGCCATTTAACATATAATTTTTCCATCACTGTTTAGAACCACCACTTCAGGATACCAGTTCGCTACTGACGAATGCAATTACTGAGAAAGTGTGATAGGTGTGAGTTTATAATGACATTCTCGATCTGAATTTTGATCCCCACAAATCCATGTGGGACTTATTCCCCTCACTTGCTGGGAAGATTTCCCTCATGGCAGCCTTACCATGTATGTTTTAACTGCTGCACACATGTGAAAATACATACTACATGGGCACACAGATGCAGCTTTGATTATCAAGGAATCATATTGTTATCTAAAGTGCCACTGTGTTCTTAAAGCACTTGAATTTATCAGGAATGAGTTGGGTCTTAGACCAGGCACAATTACCACCCGCTCCTAAAACACACACAGCTGAACGCTGGGGTCTCTTCAGAAACACACCAGGTATGCAAAAAGACAAGAAAAATGACATGCAAGTCAAGACTGAAGGTCTCACCCCCACGCTTTGATCCATCTCCCTGAAGGAGGTGGGGGACAAAAACTTTAGCAAACTTTGTGTTTTGGCTGCCAGCAGGGGAGCCCTTTCCCTACATCCATTCAAACAAAAGAAGCCTCTTTCTCCCACACCCTCCTCTCCCTAAATCCCCCCGCCCCAGATATGCCCTGTCCCGCTTCCAACCCCCTACTCACTCCTGAAGGCCCCGATGAGCAGGCTGCCGTCCTTGATCAGCTCCTTGATGAACTTGTTGGTCCTCTCCAGCTCAATCTCGTGACACTGCAGCCGCTCTCTGAAATCCGGGCTGTCCAAGTAGGAATCGCTGAACTCCAGAGTGGGCAGCCCCATGGCAGCAGCGGCACCAGCCCCGCTGCCAAGGGGGGCCAGGCGAGGCTGAGCAGAGAGCAGCAGCGGGGGCTTGGGGGGAGTAGAGGGGAACTTGCAGGAGAGCGCGTCCCCCCTTCCCCTCCCAGGGGAAGTCTGCTTCTCTCACGAGCCGGCCCCCTTGAGTCTGGCCCGGCCCCGCAGCAAAGCAGGCGGCGGGTACAGCAGCGCTCCGGAGTTGCTGTCAGCTGCTCACATTCTTCCTCCAGGGCATTACGGGCTCCCCGGGGCTCGCGCGGCTGCCGCTTAGACGTTTCCGGCAGCTCTCGGCTCTGTCTCCTCCTTCAATCTGAGCCGCCCCTGGCCTGGCCGGGGGCAGCCGCCTCCCCGCCCAGCATGCACACACGCCGGGGAGGAGGGACGGGGGCTGCACCGCCCGGGCAGTCAGTCCCCGCCCCGTCGCGGCGAGGGCGCCCTGCGTCTCTCCCCGCCTGTGTGCCCGGCCCAGCAGGGAGAAGGTGCCCGGTGCGAGTCCCCTGGACACGGGCGCTGCTGCGCGGAGCGGGGCCCCTCACCCAGCGCTTCCAGAGCCCTCTGGCCATGCCGGAGCAGGGAGAGCAGTGGGGCGCGGTGGGGGCAGGGCGGCATGTGGGGGTGGAGGAGGCAAACGTTGCGCCTAACTTGACTCCCATCCACACACGAAAGTCTGTAGTTCGAGTTAAATGGTGCTTTAAGCTCGAGACAGCAGGCCCAGTGGGGAAGGGGGCCTGTTTCCAGGACAGAGGCTCCTCAAGCCAATCCACCACCCCAGACAAAACTTCAGTTTGCTGCCCTCTTCCTACCCCTTTAGAAGTTTGCAACAGGCACCCTCTGCCCCCCCTCCTTATCCTCCACCCGGCAGGACTGGGGCCCTCCCACCCCCAGCCACTCTTCCCCTGGAGCCACTCAGCTCAAACACACCCCAGCCTTCACACACTACAATGCTGTTCACTCCCCCAGCTCAGCCCACACACACCATCTGGCCCCCAGGATGCCACATTCCCGAACCAGCCCCTAGCAACCCCCACCTGGCTCCCACTCTGCCCCTATGTCTTTCTGGATGAGCCCCTTCCTGTCAGGTCCATAGCACAGGGCAAGTCCAGGGCAGGGCCCATAGTGCCAGGCATGGAGTCGGAGGTGTGGGCTGGGTGCCAACATGGAGCTGAAGCAACAGTAGTGCCTAGCTGCTCAGTGCCTCAGCCACAGCCACACTCTCACTTGTGTGCGGGCAGGGAGTGGCTGAGGTGTGAGGAGCACATAGGAGCACTTCCCTAGCACCTCAGTTGGAGGCCACTTTCTGCTCCTTTGAGCCCCAGCTGGTGGCCATCCCATCCCAAGTAGCCCCACTATCCTTATCCCCTGCCACCACCAGTGGAAGGAAATAGGGAGGTCCCAGCATGTGTAGCCCTCAGAAATCTGCCTCCCTAAGCAGCTGTCTACCTTGCCTATGCCCCAGAGCAGCCTCTGGGCAGGGAGGTTGAAACTCACTATAGTACAGTGATGCAGTAGCTCAAGTCACAGCAACACATTGCTAATCCAGTGGTTCTGTGCTGCTAATTCAATCACTCTGAATAGCTCAAGTGTTGTTTCACAGAGTGGTTTCTCAAGATAGTAGGCTGGAGTTCAAGCTAGCCTAATTCAAGCTAACTTTTACACTGGAGAAGTACCCCTGGAGTGCACAAGCCCCTTGTGTGCAAGAACTGCACTGAGTCTGCTGTCATGGCACATGCTGTAGACACACAAACATGGTTAACACACAAATTGGGTTTTGAAAGAAAAGCGGCTGCCTGGACACACCTCCACAGTGTTTGGGGTAACCCAGTCAGATCAGAGCATCATGTACTGATTACAAAAACAGTTTTACTTTAGCATAGACAAGCCCATTAATATCAGTGACTGCCTCCAGCCAAAACTGCATTCAAGAGACTCTTCCCCTTCTGCCACTAGCAGCCTACACAACACAGCCATCCACAAGATCTGCTTTGCTATAGAAGTATTAACACCTGCAGAATGGGGAGCAATTCAGAAGCTGCTGCATGTCTCCTGGACCCTGCTTCCTCCTCAAACCCACCTCTTTATACACACACATACCAAGTGCCCTGCCAACACTGGGGCACAGTTATTCACATCAATTGTATGTGCAGAGGGTGAATGTTCCCACCATTTAATCTGTAGAGTAATTTGCTATAGCAAAGTACTCCAGGAGTTGTTTTATTAATCTTCCCCTTCTACCCTCCCCACACGTAGGCCTTCTCTGTGCTACAATTCATCCCTATGTCTGTGCATGGTTTTCAAGAATTGTGTTGCTAGGCTCTATATTGGAGACTATTCTAAACTGACCTCTGTCATCATGTCAGCTAACATGATTCTTGACAACCGTAGTCAAGTTTGTACCATGCTGAACATGGTAGCTATCAAACATATTAGCTGACACTATGCTGAATGCATTTTAGAAGTCAGTGTAGACCAGGATAAATACTGTGGAGGAAATGATTTTTTTTAAAATAAAGAGCCTGATTGCAAGGGGGGGGAATGCCATGGAAAGCTTTTATATTCACTTAATTTAATTAGCATTTTAGACTTTAGAATTTATATTGGTCACAAGTAATATAAATATTAGACAAAAGGCTGAGTTAGAAACAAACATACAACAAATGAAAAAGACAAGCCAGAGAATTAATAATCTAAATTAATAAATCTAAATTTAGTCTCCTGCTTGTGATATTACTCTGCCTTCTGAGCATTATTCCAATATTATGCCATCAACACAGTAAGCATCATCAGAGGTGGAGGATAAGGATCAACAAATGTAGTTACTGTATTTCGAAAAGTCTGACCTAGAGCTACACAAGGTCAGTGAATGAGACTATCCTGTGATATCCTAAAACAGTTTTAAAGGAAATGCCCTGAACATTTCCAAGGTCACAGTCCTGTGGCAGACTTCCATGGGGTTCTCTGTGGGTACAGGTATTTGCACATGTGTATATTCCCAGTGTTACCTGAATGGAAACCTATACGTTATTTTAAATCATAGTCTTGAAAAATCCCAACCACTTCAGTTATATTTATCTCTGGGATTTTTTTGTATAATTTGTTATGTTTTTCTTTTCTGTATACTTGTATTTTTTCTTTCAATTTTAAAAAAATTCTGTAAAAAGCTGTATATTTACCATGATTTATTGGCAAAAAAGAAGGGCAGCGGTCATAGAATCATAGAATATCAGGGCTGGGAGGGACCTCAGGAGGTCATCTAGTCCAACCCCTTGCTCAAAGCAGGACCAATCCTCGATTTTTTCTCCAGATCTTGGGATTTTAAGAAATCTAGTTGCCATAGTGAAAAGTGAAAAACTCAGAAATATGTTTTTTTTAAAGGAACATTTTTTTCTACCCCCAAATAACCTTTTTTATATGCAAGACCTAGTTCCCCATTCATATGCCACTCCTGTTAGGCAAGTCTTCTTTCACATCTACCTGGAAGACATCTTTCGGTTAAGGAGGTGCAGATGGCTTCAAAGCCCCACTATGTCATACTATAGTCATCTCAGAGTATCACTCCAGAATGGTATGAGGCACTCCACACAAACTCTACCAGCTGAACAAAATGGGTCTGATTCTCTGTTGCCTTGTACATTGTGTACTCATTTACACCTCTGCAACACCAGTGCAAGTCAGAACAGCAGCATTTCACAGCATTTCACTTTGTATAGGTGTAATTGAGTCCACAAGGTGAAAGTCAGTAGAGCGTGGGGCACAGTGCCTTTGCAGCACACCTAGGAAGTAAGAGGTCTGGGCGGAGAACAAGATGTATTACTGTAGTATTATCACAAGGCCACTGGGGTGGTTCCATTTTCTCTTATCTATGAACAGTACACTGCAGTTTCACAATCTCTTTAACGGAGTTCAAATTCTGCTAACAACTTCGAAACTGTTACTCACACTGTGTTACATATAAAATATTCATTACAAAACCAAACAAGAGACATAATTTTTCCACATCTATTACACACTTTAGCTCAGCTCTGTTTATCTGTCCTGTACCACAAAAGCTTTAGTATCAGAAGCTCCTGAATCCTTCAGCTCAAGTCTTCAGTTACTGGTACATTCATGCCTTCAGCATCCAGTGAACTCAACCAGTTAACTTACACTTTACCATTTCATATATTAGACAAGATAATCACATAGACAAAAGACAAGACAATCTTCTTCAGATGACACAATAGATTCTATGATAGTCTTGATGAAAAAGCTAGGATCTCGATGGTCAGCCCCAGGAGAAGCAAGAATGAGAAACAAGCTGACTCTGTTAGTAGCAACTCTTCTTGAAAGATGGGCACGTGTAGAACATAAGAACGGTCATACTGGGTCAGACCAAAGGTCCATCTAGACCAGTATCCTGTCTTCCAAAAGTTGCCAATGCCAAATGCCCCAGAGGGAATGAACAGAACAGGTAATCATCAAATGATCCATCCCCTGTCACCCATTCCCAGCTTCTGGCAAACAGAGGCTAGGAACAAACATCCCTGCCCATCCTGGCTAATAACCATTGATGGACCTCCATGAACTTATCTAGTTTTTTTTTTTTTTTTTTAACCCTGTTATAGTCTTGGCCTTCACAACATCCTCTGGCAAAGAGTTCCACAGACTGACTGTGTGTTGTGTGAAAAAATACTTTCTTTTGGTTGTTTTAAACCTGCTGCCTATTAATTTCATATGGTGACCCCTAGTTCTTGTGTTATGAGAAGTAGTAAATAACACTTCCTTATATACTCTGTCCACACCAGTCATGATTTTATAGACCTCTATCATATCCCGCCCCGCCCCAGTTGTTTCTTTTCCAAGCTGAAAAGTCTCAGTCTTATTAATCTTTCCTCATGTGGAAGTCATTCCATACCCCTAATCATTTTTGTTGCCCTTTTCTGAACCTTTTCCAATTCCAATATAGCTTTTTTGCAATGCGGTGACTACATCTGCATGCAGTATTCAAGATGTGGGCGTACCATGGATTGATATAGTGGCAATATGTAACACCGACAGACTACCATTTCTCAGCTATTACTTCAATATGGAATGGAGGCCCTACAGTATGCCTGAAAATAGAAGGGTGAGGGCCTAAAAATTAGGGCTTAAAGTAGGGCCTAAAAATAGGAGGGCCTAGAGCTATAGCCTTATTGGCCTATGGGTTAGTGCGGCCCTGGGCGTACCATGGATTTATATAGAGAATTATGGATTTATATGTAGAGAATGGGATAGGCCCATTGTCACAATATTAATGTTTTCGTTGCACAAACAGAACACAATTGACACTCCCATTCAAAGGGCAGGTCTGATAATCACACTGACACTCATAAGGCAAACCTAATTCAAACATGACTCCAGATGAAAGGCAGGTTGAATTCAGTGCTTAAAGCCACTGCTAGACTGAGCCAAGGAAAACAATGCTGTTACAAATGTCAGATGACCAACTCATGCAATGTTAACTCCAGACTTGGTGAAAAACCACCTAATTCTAATTTAACTGCAGAAAAGAAAGCTCAGCAATTCAAGTTTGACAAAATATATAATGTAGTCAGAACATAAAGAGCACTTCTCATACATGGACATCAAAACAGTTTACAGACTGGGTAAACATGTGAGGCAGAATTAATTATTTGTTTGTTTATCTGTCTATTTACATGGCCATCAGCATCATAGTATTTGATCATCTCACAGACATTAGTGAATTTATGTTTGCAGCACTCCAGTAGGGTAAGGAAATAATATCCCCACTATACAGATAGGGAACCAAGGTGGATTATATGAGTCTCCCAAGGTTGCACAGGAAATCTGTGGCTGAGTCAGAATTGAACCCAGGTCTTTTCAGTTTAACTACTCTTATTTGTAGATGGTCTGGATTTTGTTATGGGATTGAGTAGGCTGGATCGACTTTCTATATTTAAATTTGTGTATGTAACATTTAAAGTGACTTAGAGGTGCCGAGGACTATTGGATAAGCACATTGTCATTTTTGGAATCTGAAATAAACAGATGGGGAAACCGAGGCTTAGAGAAGTTAAGTGGCCAAGATGAAGAGTGTTTGGTTCTATAGGCCAACACCTAGCTTCCGAGGCTTCCTCCAGCCCAAACATGTTTTCCCTGTATCTGGATAATCCTGTCATTAGCCTGTCTCCTTTTTTCTATTTACTGCAGAATTGAGAGTTGTAGCATGGGGCTAGTATAATTCTGGAATCTAGGTATTTTAGCCCCTTCCTGTTCTAAAATATGTAAGCTGCACTATAGCATCTTAGTAGTGGAGACATGTACAGACAAAAAGGTGGAAAAATTAGTCTCATTTTGTTAGTAAAAAAAGCAAATCATGCAGTAAATGAGATCTGGTTTCCATGGCTGTATCCATGAATGTGCAATAGATTTTGATGTGGGAAATGCACTTTCTTTGAACTCTATCCCCCTTCTACTCTAGGTCTTTTTTTGTTTGTTTCTTTAATTCACATTGTTTTTAATGCATTAAAGGGACAACAGGGTAGCCTTCCTGTAGATAGTGTAATAGCTATACATTTCCATGGACAGTAACCTAGTGGGTAACTTGTTTTTTCAGTTTCTGAGCTCTAATCCTGGTTGGTTTGTATTCTTCATATTTTTCATACCTTTTTAACCCTTTGAATGCCAGCATTTTCATAGAATGTATGGATATAAATGCCTCCATACACTGTAATTCAAAACATTATAAACCCAGTTTTAAAAAGAGCAGTTCAACCATCTAAAGATATTAAGTAAGAGAATTAGAGTTAATTTGGTACTCCCTCCGAAAGTTGATTTACCCACAGGAAGAATAGCATAGGAGCTGTGAATTTATGAAGAATAGCACAGAATGCTATGATGTAAAATCATCTGAGCTATGCTTGGTATCTTTTATTTATATCTCAGCTTGTAATATGGGGAATTGTGTCTTGTGTAATTTGACCATTTCACTGACTCTTTCCTCCTTCACCTCACTAAGTTAAAAGAATTTGACCATCCTGTAAAACAAAGACAAGGAGAAATATATGTGCATAACATATTTGTAGTTTATAACTGTCATAAATATAAAGGGAAGGGTAAACCCCTTTGAAATCCCTCCTGGCCAGGGGAAAGCTCCTCTCACCTGTAAAGGGTTAAGAAGCTAAAGGTAACCTCGCTGGCACCTGACCAAAATGACCAATGAGGAGACAAGATACTTTCAAAAGCTGGGAGGAGGGAGAGAAACAAAGGGTCTGGGTCTGTCTGTAGTCGTCTTGGCCGGGGATAGACCAGGAATGGAGTCTTAGAACTTTTAGTAAGTAATCTAGCTAGGTATGTGTTAGATTATGATTTCTTTAAATGGCTGAGAAAAGAATTGTGCTGAATAGAATAACTATTTCTGTCTGTGTATCTTTTTTGTAACTTAAGGTTTTGCCTAGAGGGGTTCTCTATGTTTTTGAATCTAATTACCCTGTAAGATATCTACCATCCTGATTTTACAGGGGGGATTTCTTTATTTCTATTTACTTCTATTTTTTATTAAAAGTCTTCTTGTAAAAAAACTGAATGCTTTTTCACTGTTCTCAGATCCAAGGGTTTGGGTCTGTGGTCACCTATGCAAATTGGTGAGGCTTTTTATCCAACATTTCCCAGGAAAGGGGGGGTGCAAGTGTTGGGAGGATTGTTCATTGTTCTTAAGATCCAAGGGTCTGGGTCTGTAGTCACCTAGGCAAATTGGTGAGGCTTTTTACCAAACCTTGTCCAGGAAGTGGGGTGCAAGGTTTTGGGAAGTATTTTGGGGGGAAGGACGCGTCCAAACAGCTCTTCCCCAGTAACCAGTATTAGTTTGGTGGTGGTAGCGGCCAGTCCAAGGACAACGGGTGGAATATTTTGTACCTTGGGGAAGTTTTGACCTAAGCTGGTAAAGATAAGCTTAGGAGGTTTTTCATGCAGGTCCCCACATCTGTACCCTAGAGTTCAAAGTGGGGGAGGAACCTTGACAATAACTATAATAAATAATATTGCAGCTCAAATGCTAGCAAAACCTTCCAAATTGTGAGCTCTTTGGGCCTTCAGCATCCATGTTCTGTGCCTTTTACAAGATTAGGCCTGATTTTAGATCCCACTGAAGTCAATGGAAAGACTTCCATTGATTTTTGTTAGCTTTTGAGTCAGATCCATTGCTGACACTTACACAGTGATGGTTAAGGATATGTAAGTATGCCAGTTCTAAACCATGGTGCATGTTGTCTTCACACAAAGATTTTAAAAATTGTAAGTGAAACTATAGCTCACCTTACCTGATCGCTCTCATTACAGTGTGTCTGGTAACACCTATTGTTTCATGTTCTCTGTGTATATAAAATCTCCCCACTGTATTTTCCACTGCGTGCATCCGATGAAGTGAGCTGTAGCTCACGAAAGCTTATGCTCAAATAAATTTGTTAGTCTCTAAGGTGCCACAAGTCCTCCTTTTCTTTTTATAATCTCTTATGAGTATGAAGAGAGTGGAAAATACATATTTCTCTATTATAAAAGTATTCTTGCAATATTTTCTTTCAATCACTTTAGTGTTTAAGCTACTGGAGGCAGAGAGTTGAGTGTTGTTGACTGCTATGGTGAAAATTGGTTTTCATTTGACAGAATTGTGAGCCTTAGAAAGAGTCACTTCATGCAGGCACACTGCAGTGAGTGATTTGTTTCTTCATTTTTAAAGCAAAGGTCTCTGCCTCCTTCAATACATGTTTTGTACGGTAAAAGCTGCACAGCTCTTATCCACCAAACAGGCTTTCTCCTGCAACTCACTCCATTGTGCTGGAGAAGGATGTGGTGATCAGTTATGTTTACATTGCTGTGCATACCCTGTTTGGGCATTCAGATAACCAGTTCTATTTTATGCAAAACGTTATTGTACAAACAAGCAAGAAGAGCCATAATCATACAGTACTAAGATAACAGAAGCCTGGAAAAAACAGCTTGAGGTCTAAGTGAAACAAAAATGCCCCTGACGTAACAATGTCATCTAAGTGGTAGAAGGATATTCTAACCACATAATTTAGATGTTTCTCAAAAGAGAGGGTAGGATATAAAATAGCCTCATGGCTCCATATTGCTGAGGCAGAGAGATGTGACAGAACTCAGACATGGCAAATGTAGCCAAAAGGGTTAGAACAAAGAAACAATATTTCTGAATTAAATGTTTGTAAACAGCAACATTCTCCAGTACCAGTAACACTGTCACCAGCACCAGTGTTATCTAACTTGCATCTTTAAGGAACAAACACCAAGATCATGGATTACTTCCTTCTGTGTGATGGTCACTGCTCATGGGTTTAGTGCTGAATGCTAAGAGTACTGTGGGCACCAAACTTGACATATCTTCTTCTATTGCACCTGTGGCTGGCATGTATCACACACTCATTGTCCTTTTTAACAGGAAACTTCTATCCATTGCCTCCCTTGATTTCTTCCATAAATACCAGTTTGGGACATGTTATCTATTAGTCTCCTCCATCCCTTTAGGACTAACCACCACACCTGGGCCCCCTGGTCATGTCATAGGAGTGTGCTGTAGTTTACATGCTGGATCTTGGGCCTTTGAGATGGGGGACCACAAATTTATTGGATCCAGCCATGCTAGCTCTTCAGCAAGAGTGGGATGACTACCAGTGCTTGGCCACTTACACAGAACTTTTCCATTATCTTCCCCAGCCCCTCCCATCTTTCTTTCTTATTTTGGCACTTTGCTTTCTGTCTTCCTCCCCTGACAGTTTAGCACCCTGATCCATAACCTCAACAACTTCAAGTTCCATGTTCACAGCTAGTCAAACCATTAGCCTCCAATCTCCTCATTCTTACCTCCCCAATGTGGAGGCATTGTAGCATAATGGATAGACCATTAGACAAAGACTCAGGACATCTGGTTAGTACTTTCAGCTTGGCCAGTGGCCTGCTGTATGACCTTGGGCAAGTCACTTCACCTCTCTGTGCTTCAGTTTCCCCATCTGTAAAATGGCGGTAATGATGCTTATCTCCTCTATAAATGCGGTATAAGAGCTAAGGATTATTTATATTTCACCTTCACCCCTAGGTGAAGGGTCAAAGACCATCTTTTTGTTGTGTGTTTACAATGCATTGCACAATGGAGAGGGGGCCTCTAAGTACTGTGACATCATGAATTATAACAAACACCCTGCATCAACTCATCCAGTCTACCATGTCATTACAAAACATTGCACCTTCTCCTGGACTTGGCATGAATTAATCACATATCCTACCAACAGTAATCTTTCTGCTATAACCTAATCTAGTCTTTGATATTCAGAAATGTCTATTTTCCCCAGGGGAAAGTGTCATCTACCCCTGCTCTGAAAAAGGTTAGAAGACACAGTGGTGACTCCAAAGCCTGGCCTAAAATAACATTGCCACCATTGCTAGCACTAGTGGAGTTGCACCAGTTCTAGGCTGATGATGAGAGAATGTTTGTATCTGAAGTTATTTATATTGGCTATATACCTGTATTACCTGGGGTAGCAGCAACAAGGTACTTTACATCCAGTCTAGCCAGCACATAGTGAATGGACTTTTCAAATTTGATTGCCCATTAAGGACACTTGTGGGCCATAGAAGAAACTCATTCTTCCCAGTTAAGTATTCTTATGGATGCCTTAGTAGGGATATGGCCAGTGGTTGCCCCTGTGAATCAGCAAGCCATGTAGGGCATGTGACATGCTCATGTGACCTTAGACTCCATCTTGTGCCAGTAATTTTCCACAAACCGTGCTGTGAGCTTTCCTTGGGACAATAAAATTCCAAGCACATAGCAGAGGATATAAAAGACCCCTGAAACATCTCCATGTTGTCTCTTTCCTGCTCTGATTCTCTGGACTGTGGATTTACAACTAAAAGTAGCATATTGACTATGGCAGAGGTGCTCAAACTGTGAGTCAGGACCCCAAAGTCCTCGGGGCCAAAGCCCAAGCCCCACCACACGGGACTGAAGCTGAAGCCCAAGCCTAACCGCTCAGGGCTGAAGCCAAAGCCCAAGGGCTTCAGCCCTGGGTGGTGGGGCTCAGGTTACAGGCCCCCTGTCTGGGGCTGAAGCCCTTGGGCGTCAGCTTTGTCCCCTCTCTTCCCCCCAGGATGGTGGGGCTCAGGCTTTGGCCCAGCCACCCAGAGCAGCTGGACTCAGGCTTCAGTCCCCCACCCTGGGGTTGTGTAATAATTTTTGTTGTCAGAAGGGGGTCATGGTACACCCCCTGATATGGTACAATTAAGTTTGAGAAACCCTGGACTATAGACTGAGGCACTTCCAGTATTTTGGAAGTTACCAGGGACTTTGCAAGCCAGCAATTTGTAACATCACTGCTACAAACCTGATACAAGAACATTGCCATTATTGTGCATAGATGATCTATTAACCATTTTAACTCTACTTTTCTTTATTAATAAATCTTTAGATTTTAGTTTCTAAAGGATTGGCAGCAGCGTGATTATTGGGGGAGATCTGAGTTATATATTGACCTGGCTATGTGCCTGATCTCTTGAGATCAGAAGAACTCTTTGTTTGATGAAATTGGTTTTCAATAACCACTCATCATAAAGTCTAGTGCCTAAGGAGACTGCATGTTTGACTTCTTGTTAACCAGTGTGGTGAGACAGACGTTTGCTTTTGTTATTGTCTTGGTATAATCTAATGATAAAATAACCACCAGTCTGGGGTGAGTCTGCCCTATTTCTCAGCAATTTGTCCTGAATCTGGTATTCTCAGCTGTGACCCACTGAGGCACAATGACAAATATATCCTTCCTTTTTATATAATCCTTTCCCATTTGTTGGATTCAAATTAATCTCCTGTTTCTTTAATCTGAGTGAAGTCCAAACTATTAGGATTTTTCAAACAGAAAATCAAAATGATCTAATTATAGCAAAACCAACATCCGTGCAGTATATCACATGACTAAAATGATAGCACAGCCCCCAAATGTGAAACTTAAGACAAATTAAAATAAAGAATAGAATCATAGAATATCAGGGTTGGAGGGACCTCAGGAGGTCATCTAGTCCAACCCCCTGCTCAAAGCAGGACCAATCCCCAACTAAATCATCCCAGCCAGGGCTTTGTCAAGCCTGACCTTAAAAACTTCAAAGGAAGGAGTTGTTTCCTTTTTAAAAATGCATTCATGTGTTTAATGCCCTGGAAACTTAAGTTTACTATTTAGCCACAAAACATGTACAGTATTCAGGGATAGTGGTTGATTCTACACTCCATTGTGCCTCAACCTAAGAATGAGACAGTGTGTCCTCTGAAATAAGGCATTGGGATGACGAAGATTGAGCATTCCAAAACAAAGCCAGAATCTTAAAGCATTGGTATAAACAAATTGATTTTTCATGGTAACCATCAAAACAGAACTAGATGATTTTCAAAGTGAAAAGACTAAAAGGATTGCTAATCAAAGATGACGACTTACAATGGTTTTCAGTCCTCATTAGGAGAGCTTCTTTACTAGAAAACTCAAATTTAATTAAAAGATACAGGGTTGGGTACTGCTCTTTTTTACACCAGAGTCCACTGAAGTCAGTGTTACTCTAGTGTCAATCTTATAT
This sequence comes from Lepidochelys olivacea, assembly GCF_965140295.1. Lineage (NCBI taxonomy): Eukaryota > Metazoa > Chordata > Testudines > Cheloniidae > Lepidochelys > Lepidochelys olivacea. The sequence continues at coordinate 33,095,642 of NC_140411.1, read as the reverse complement.
AAGTGAGAGCAAACTCCAGTCTGTTATTCAGAGGGATTGCATTTAAAAAACAGTTGAAAGAGTTGTTCCAAGTAAAATTCTTTCTAAAAAGTTTTGTTTTTATGAAGATTCTTATAGTCTTTTGTGCTATTGCATGAGTCTGATTCTTTGCAGCTCATCTGTTAATAATTTCAACAGAAACTAACTAACTATGATGTCACTAGCATACGACTGGGATTAAGTGAAGAGTGAGCAGACGGTGTCCTTCATCAAAAAACCTAGGAGGAGAGAAATATAGAAAAATATGATATGGAAGTAGACCTGTTTCTAAACACAGCTGAATGTTTTTGCAAGATTTCCATGAGGTATAATCAATTCTTTGAGATGTTTCTTTCATAAAAAAAGGACTCTTGCATGCATAATGGTACTCTAAAACTAAACTGTTTCATTCTCATTATAGCAGTAAAAATGTCTGAGAAATTCTGATCGTTCTTTATTACTTAGGGACATATTATTCTTGACATGTACTATAATTTACAAATGTGTCTGCAGTAGTTAACATTAGGAAGAAAACATTTCTCTAACTGCCACATAAATACCTTCTGATGAAAGTATAGAAATAAGTACTGCAATAAGACACCTGTTGCTTTTACATTTATTTATAGGCATTTCTACAATGCTTATCACAATATCATGCGACTATTATTATCATCTTCCTGGAGCATTTGCAACAAAGAAAATGGTGATTTCACAGTGGAGCGGTATGCAAATAACCAGTGATTTAGAGAATATTCAGAAGAAAGGTTAACATACCAAATAATTATTCTTTTTTTAGTAGCATGTTCTTATTTGTTTTACCATAGAAAATAAAAAGGTTGGAATCATAATCAAGGCACATCATATAACTAAAACATCCACAACAACATGCTTTTTAGCTGTCTTCACTAACCAATATTTTTGTAGATTTTTTTTAAAGCCATTCATGGTAGTGAGCAAGTTCTGCACAGACCCACATTTCTTCGGTTTCCATCCTAAATCTCTGCTGATTCAGCTATGAAACTTGTAATATTCTGTAGTAATGGTATATAAAAATTTGCTGTGCCAGCAAGATTTTTACTGCTTTTGGTTTATGTGCTTGAAGATTTCAGTTCTCTTTGGTATTCCAGGGCTATATTTACTCTATGAAACTGTTCCTTCACAGACTCACACACACACAAAGAAATGGAGTCCAAATTAAATTATTTCTAACCTTACAAAGCTCTGAGCTACTGTAACACTAACACATAATGAATGCCCTCCAATTCTTCATGTACTCACTAACATCTTCTTCTATATGCCTCACTGAAGTACATCTTTACATTCTCCTTGTCACTTTCCCTCAGTGACCTGTTGCTCTTCACTGTTACCTTTCCACTGCTGCCACTGTTAACCTGGTACAGGGTATTTCCGCAGGGAGCTAAGGATTTAACCACAAACCCCCACACTACAGATCCATCCCCCTCCTGTATCCGTCACTGGGTGGTGATTGACATTCCTAAAAATACTAAGGAGGCAGGTATAGAGCATAAACAGAACAAGAATTTATTAAACAGGACCCCCAACAAGCATAACAAACAAGATAACACAATACAAAGCACTCGGATGTCAACCCCACAGACTGGCTTGAAGCCAAGAACCCCAAATTAACACAGGTAGGTACACAAATAAATCAAAGAGATCAATACATCACCATATCTGATGTTTTTATAGAACAAGGACCACACACAGGTTCAGGAGCACGACAGGACCACAGGGAACACCAGGTACACAGGATCACACAGGAACTACGCAAGGGATCAGGAATGACAACACCACAGAATCAGGAACCACAGGTAAGCAGATCTTCTCTTCTCTTGACTTGTAGTCTTGGCTAGGACACAGGCACTGGGCTGCCACTGGGGTGGACAGTGCTGTGTGCTGTGCATACAGTCCTTATGCAGAGTCTTATTATCTGGGCAGTTGACATAGATCACATCACACTATTCCTGCTTGAGATTTCCCACTTGGGACAGAAAGAGGCACCAACTGGCGAACCAAGAAGAGGTAACAATATGGAAGGTAAACTACAACTCAGGCAAACCAAAATGGTGGATTAGAAAATTGACCCTATATCACTTCCTGTTGGACTGCTAACATCTGCAATTATGCCACTTACCCTGAGAGCAGGTAAATAACACCGTGTATGTCTGCATTGTAATTGAGGTGTGACTGAAGCACCCGCAGACACGCCTGAGCTAGCTTTGAGCTAGCTGGCTCAAAAAACAACAGCAGTGAAGCCATGGCAGCATAGGCTGCACAAGGCTGTCTGGGACCCTGGGTATATACTCAAGTGGCTAGCCCATGTTTCCAGCCTGACTGTCCTGAATGGTGGTTTCATTGTTCCAAGTGAATGCTCCTGTTCTAGGAGGTCATGATTATGTGGGGTCAAGTGTTCTCTTGGGTAACTTGGGCCAGTCCCATGGAGGGCTCTGAAGAGGGACAATCAATACCTTGAATTTGAGTTGGTATTAAATGGAGAGCCACTGAGACCCTATGGAGATGTGCTCTTAGAGACTTGTGTTCCTCATGGGATGGACTGCTCCATAGTGAACAAATTGCAGCTATTTTTTTTAAGCTCTGTGTCTTAGCACTTAACCATAGAGAATTACATAAATGAAGCATGGAGGTCAAGAATGGTTGGACCACTGTGGCCAAGTCTGTCTGGGTGTCCAAAAACAGTGGTGAGTCCCGGTGAACACAGTTGTGGAGGAACCGAAAGATAGGCCCCAGTGCAGATTCGTGGCTCCCTTCTTCAAATATTAATGAGTGTATCACTTACTTACGCATCAAACGTGCATGAGAGTGGGGGTGGGGCTCACAGCTAAGATTCCAGATGCTCCAGCCAAATGTGAACAAGTGGAGAACACTCCCCCAACCAATGGGGGGAGGGATGCCAAGCTAAGCCATTCCCTCCAAAACACACAGCTCCCCCCATGGCCCACAGGGGGCAGAGAGTATAGGGGACAGAGCTAAAGTGGGGAGATTGGGGGTCCTGGGGATGTAGTGAGGAAGGAGTTGGACATTCGGGGGGGGGGGACTGGGAAAGGAATTGGGGGCCAGAGGGGTGTGGGAGTGCAGTGGAGGGTCTGGGGGAAGGATATGGGGAAGAGGGGTCCAGGAGATGGACAACAAGCCAATAGTTCCCCCCAAAATATGCATCCACCCACATGGCCAATGGGAGGGCAGAGGGTACAGAGATGGGGGGATTTGGGGACCTGGGGTAAAGTGGGGGTTTTGGAGAGGGAGTTGGGGGCAGAAAGGGCTGGGGCAGAAGTGGGGGAAGATCTGAGGGGCTTGGGTTCAGCATGGATGGTATGCCAGAGGGAGAGTTGCCCAGTTGTAGGGAGGTACATCAGGGGCCCATTCTGGGGGGAGGGGGTGGGGGTACTGAGGTCAGCACTAGGGTTATGGAAGATGAGATGTTATGCACAGCTGCAGGATGTGGGGTGTTATAGGGCGGGTGCTTACTGTGACACCAACTGTGCTCTCCTGGCTCTTGTCTTGTGGGACTGGCTGGGTTTTTCAGCTCCGGGGTTACAGCGCCACTCAGGTTTGGCCTGGCCCAAATTTGTGTGAATGACCTTGGAACCTGGTGCATGGGACTGCAGTGCCACACACTCAAGTTGGGCCTGGCTGGCCGCCCTGCTCAACATAATGGAGGAGCAGCTGAGCCAAACCTGAATGGCGCTGTGACCTCGTGCACCAGGTCATGACATTCGGAGTGGGGAGCAGAGCCAAGTAGTGTCCCCAGCCTTTGATGCATTCCAATGACCCAATTTTGGGTCACAACCCTGAGGCTGCAAAACTGTGGTCTAAATTGCATGGGCTCTGTGCACCTGCACTGGCTGTTCTTTTGCCTGTGGCTGATCTGTTGTCTGTGGACTATCTTAATTTGAGGGCAGACTCCCTCAATGGAAGTGAATTTATAGAAGTGGCAAGTTCTTTAAATTGCTGCCCTCTCCCCTCCAACTTACTTCACTCATTTCAGAATACTTTTTCAGCCAGTGGCCCTTCATCTCATTTAGACCTGTGGGTAATTGGGAGATGGTGCTGTTTGCATCTGATGTGAAAGTGGTGTAGAGCAGTTGCATCTGGCTATTGCTGGCATTTTAGCTCATGCTGTTTCACGCTCTTTCCTAGTGGATTCACATAGCTGAATGGCAGAATAGAGGGGAAGATAAAGCATTGTGGGAGTCCACCAAGGAGAACTCTGAAGGTGGCAGAGCAAGTGTTCATCACAACTCTGGATGTGGACTTAGAGGAATGATTGATGACATCTCAGCACAATCCCATTAACTCCCCCACATCTGAGGAAAACAGCAGGATTACATGGTTGCCAATATCAAATCCATTGGAGAGGTGAATATGGACCTATGACCTTTGTCCATGGCCAAGAAGATTCATCAATGCCACCAGCACTAATTCTGTTCTATGCCCTGGCATAAAGCCTGATTGGAAGGCATCCAGGATATTGGCAGTGGCCAAAAGTTCAGAAGTATGAGCCAAAATTAAGGCTCCTAAGTGCCTATTTAAGCATATTTTGGCCCTTAAGATATAGTAAAATTTTCTAACCTACAAATGCAATAGCTATGTATGTAGTCCAGAATTACTCAGCACGAAGGATCCAACTAACCTGTTTTCAAGTCACTGTCAAGTTCTTCAAAGTGCTTTCCTGTTTTTCCCTTGATCATTTCAGTCTTTCCAGGATTTTGGTTTCAGTCAACTGCTCTTCATCCAGCAGCTTGGAACTTGTGCTCCTAAGTCACTCTAGGTGCTTTTGAAAATTTTAACTAAAGACACCTATGGATTTAGGAGCTTAATTTTAGGTACTTATTTTTGAAAAATGTGACTATTTTTGGGTGGTATTGGAGGTGACCCTCAGCAAGGTTCCCAGTTAGCTAGATCACCCTTAAAAAGTGAAATTTGATTATCAGTCATGCACACTATTACCCACCAGCAACCACTTTTTGACTCTCCTCTGGCATTGTCAGAGTTTTCTTTTCACTAGATTAATATCGCTTTACTCAATTCACTGGGAATTCCCTATTGGAGGATATCTTGCCAAATGTAGTATTATTTCAAGACAGTTTTACATGAGAACCAGTTATTCAGGTTCTTGATGCTAAGTCATTTTGGAATATGTAAGATGGCTATAGGATTTGTAGTTTTGAAAATTATATTATGTCTTAAGGATCAAATTCAGCAGTGTCAGAAACTGTTTTCTATTTTGTTTAGGTTCTTATACCACACCAATTGTTCTGGTATCTGAATGCCTTCCAATTATGCAATTAGCAATGTCACATGTGGTTCTTGCTTCTTTTCTTGCCCCAAGGGCAAAATTCCATGGGGTTTCTTTTGTTTATTTGTTTTTTTAAATGGCAGTTTAACTTACCAGTGGGGTATAAATTCAAAATGTTTCCTGTGTTTTATAAAAAGGTCACTGAAATGAGGAAGATTGCATCTAGCTCTAACGCTGTTTCAAATATATGAAAAAAACCCAACCTAAATCCAAAACCATATTTTTATGTTACAAAACAGCTTGTGGAAATTATACTTACTACAGTACATTCATAGCACTTAAAGTCATGAATAATCCCAAACATGTAACACCAGTGCAAAGCAGTCTCCCAAGCAGTGGAAGGTAGCTACCAGGTGGAAAAGCTGGGGCTTGTTTACATGGCCCAGCAGTGCATGCTACAGGGGTGTGAATTCTAAAGCGCACCAACGTGCTGTGCACTAACAGGCCCATGTAGACCCTGCTGGCATGCAGTAATAGTTCCCTCGTGTGCATTAACATGTATTACAGTTCCCTGTTAATGTGCACCAGGGCACTTTTAGTTAGTGCACAGCTCATTGTTGTGCATTAGAATTCACACCCCTGCAGTATGCATTGCTGTACCGTGGAGAAAAGCCCTTGATTATACTACAGTGATTAAGTTTTTCTCAAGACACCAGGACAAGTGTGACAAAATTAACTGGGGAAAGAGTTAATTGGGCACAGCTTTGCATGTTCACATACCCAGTCTGTGTAATTGAGTATTGTTGTGTGTGCACATTTTTTAACACCAGGCCATTACGGCCAGATTTTTAGCATGTGACCCCATTTATACAAATGGAAAAGTAGGAAATGGAGAACAAAGCATGACAGTCAGAGCACTGGTAATTAGCCATTATTTCAACAGTGTGCCTTGATTATCCATTGTCTTGACTACTGCAGCAGCAACCTTCTGATCTGTGGCCTACACCTCACAACTCTCTTCCCTTCAGTCTAACAGAAGCTTCCTCTTACTGTTCTGAGCGCCTCATCTTCCTCCTGAAATCCTTTCACTGTTTTCTTTTGAACGCCCAGTTCAAATGTCACATTTTCATTTTCAGGGCTCTACACAACCGTACCCCTATTTACATCTCTGCTCCCATTTTCTCCTATACTCTCTCTTCAGGCAGGTATACACCTACAACCCTGCACCAATGCTACCTATGCTGACAGGAGAAAGTCTCCCGCCAGAGTAAGTACTCCACCTCCTTAAGAGGCAGTAGCTATGTTGATAGGAGAAGCCCTCTGGGCATAGCACCGTCTAGACCAAGGGTTAGGTTGTATAACTAGGTGACTCAGGAATGTGGATTTTTCCCATACCCTTGAGCAACATAGTTATACCAACATAAATTCCTAGTGTAAACCAAGCCTCCACCTTGAGATCTCTCACTCTTGGCTTCTCCCTTAGGAATGTGTCACTCTAAATCTGAAACAGCCTCCCAATTCTTATGCTCAGCATCCTTCATTTGTGCCTTCACATTCCTCTTTAGAATCTACTTCCACAAAGCTTTCCAGCTTTGATCACCTCTCTATTTCTACATGCCAAGTTCATTGTGAATTATTACTTATCCAAATTATATTGACTCTTATATTGATCCAGTTTAGACTATACACTATTCAGGGCACAGACACTGGGCCAGATCCCTTTACAATGGCTGAGAATCTGGCTCGTTGTCTTTTGCATAGTGGGAAAAAAACATACAGATATATGCTGATGTATAAACAGTCCTAACATGCAAATGCATGACATGCAATTACATGGTTAATGAACTGGGATTGTTTAGTCTGCAGAAGAGAAGAATGAGGGGGGATTTGATAGCTGCTTTCAACTACCTGAAAGGGGGTTCCAAAGAGGATGGATCTAGACTGTTCTCAGTGGTAGCAGATGACAGAACGAGGAGTAATGGTCTCAAGTTGCAGTGGGGGAGGTTTAGGTTGGATATTAGGAAAAACCTTTTCACTAGGAGGGTGGTGAAGCACTGGAATGCATTACCTAGGGAGATGGTGGAATCTCCTTCTTTTGAAGTTTTTAAAATCAGGCTTGACAAAGCCCTGGCTGGGATGATTTAGTTGGGGATTGGTCCTGCTTTGAGCAGGGGGTTGGACTAGATGACCTCCTGAGGTCCCTTCCAACCCTGATATTCTATGATTCTATGTTCAAATAGGCCTTTCCCTCTTTATGTAGTGTAGATAAAAAAAATCATTCCCACAGACCTACCTGGTATTTTCTGTTCTCATTTAGTGATGCAGTAGTGAGTTTTAGACTCTCTTTAAGGTATTATGCATCAGTTGTTATGCATCAGTTGTACTATGCATCAGTAATATCCATTTGGATACATAAGAATCATTTTCACAATGTTTTTGAATATGCACAATGAACAAATGCCACTTTTAGAAAGGTAGCTGTGACTAGAATAAATATTGCACGTGGCATTTTACGTAGAGCTAAGGGATCGGCTGTTTTAAAAGTAATGTTTTAAAACTTTATGAGCAAGTATTTTTTAAAGTTATAAAATGTAACTCAAAGATTGCTTCAATACCAGCAAATTACTGTTTTTGATGGAAATGCTCATCTTTTTTTAATTTTATATTTGTGTGTATTTACATAACTCAGTCCTGACATGCCCTCTGCTGGTTGTAGACAGAAGGCAACCAATTAAATAAAAAGAAAAGGAGTACTTGTGGCACCTTAGAGACTAACCAATTTATTTGAGCATAAGCTTTCAAGTGAGCTGTAGCTCACGAAAGCTTATGCTCAAATAAATTGGTTAGTCTCTAAGGTGCCACAAGTACTCCTTTTCTTTTTGCGAATACAGACTAACACAGCTGTTACTCTGAAACCTGTAATTAAATAAAAGTCTTTATGTCTGGTCATGTGGATATGCTTGTGTGAGCTATATAAACCAGCATGTTTTTTGCAGTTCAGTGCCCACAAATTTATTCAAGGCCATTAAAATTGTATCTGTGTCCAATACAGAATAGTTTAAAAGTGGAAGATGTAACTGGCACTAGTTAGATCAGTAAAGGAACTGCTTCAAAACAACAAATGGTCTTGTGTATCCATTATAACTGATCAGATACTAATTTTTAACTGACATCACCCCCTTTCACTGTCTTTTATAGATAGATGTTATTTCGGCTAGTAGTATAGGAAGGAAGGAAAAAGTAACAAACCCCACTGAATTATGTTTTTAAAATCATTGAGTATGGGTGAGGAAAGAATGGCAGTCACATAAAGTTCTCTGAGCTGCAGACCAAGGCAAAAGTGCCTTGAAATATATGACAACACATCTTGTGGCAAAAGCCCAATGCATGTTAGAGCCAAGCAGTAGCTAGTAGAGAGAGTGAGGAATGTCTTGATTCTCCCACCCCCTCTCACAGGCCAATTAAGTACCTTTCCTCAATCTGCTTAGAGTAATCATCTCAGGTAAAAGATAGATGGCTGCAAAGGTTGGCCCTATATCCAGACCTGGATTCAAAATTCTCCTGTTTGCGGTGTTCAGAACTAGTGATTTGCTGCCATATAAAGCAGAATAACTATATTGACATGTACTGCTCTTTTATAGGGATATATCTGTGGTAAATTGATTGGTCCAGAACCTCAGCTGTGCTGGAGAGCTGGGGTGTGCATGCAAAGTTTGTTTCAAGAAGGGTAAAGATGGCTCTTTTTTTCTCCCCACTTCCTCATTAATGTCCTTTATTCTCCACAAAAACACTTTTGACCTCAGGTTCCCAGATATTTTTGACAAGCTGTGTCTGTATTTGTGTGCATTGCCAATTGCTGTCTGCAGCTCCACCCTTTATTTTCGGCATCATCTGTCACTGGGTTGGGGTGAAGAACTATGAGTTCTTATTCAGACACGTACTTGACAGAAATATGGTGTTCAAATTGTGACATGGTAGGATTGTATCACAGCACAGCAAGATGTAACGCAGCACAGTGAGTAACTAGTACTAGCCTGGGATGGGAGAGGGCATGTGAAAGTGCATGGTGGCTGTGAGCATGATCTGAGTATACTGTGTATATATGCTGGTGGCTCCTCTCTTATCTACTGACATGACTCTCAAACCATGGAGCAACAGCCTCACAGCAGGTCAGAAGAGCAGCTTCCATGAGGAAACAGGGAGCAAGCAGCAGATCTGCTGCTCCCCTCTGTGGATGACACCCTATGCCATTTTTACCCACTTGGAATCCTTTCCTTAAGCACAACTGGAGGAGAGCACTAGGGACAGTGTTATTTTAAATTCCCCCAAAAGATCCTTCAGTATTCATTAAGGAAAGTGCCCTACCAACACCTGAGAGCAAGGTTACCTGAATAATTTCACCAGAAATCCAACAGCATGAATCTGCTGATTTGGATTACTTGTGATTAGAAGATACTATAATTATCTTTTAAATGACTGTTGAACGAGATGTCTCCTCAAACGTATTACCCTTCAAGCGGATTTCAGATCTATATCTGAATTAAATGAAAGCAGACAAAAATGCAGTCTCACTCTACGTGCATCAAGCTTAAATTTTAATAGCCAGTGCTACTTTTCAAACAAGTTAAATGGATATTGAATATATACTGAGAGATTGTTTAAAGTATTAAAAGCTAGAAATTAACTTAATTGTCCAGAAGATGTCACTGTTGCAGAGAGAAACAGGGCTGCAGGTGTATTTATCTGTCAATACAAGTAAATTATAGATTGTAGTCTGGAAGTTTCAGGGGTTTGGTCTATGCATAGACCAACTATAGAATTATGTCCATATTTTTTTAAACTTAGCTAAAGGTGACTTACCACTTCTTTGAAGTGATAGTACAGGCTTGCCAGTGCCACAGGTTTTAAAATGCTAACATTCAGAGTTTATATCATAATAGCTTCAAGAGCCAGATCCACAAAGAGGACTTGGCCTCGCTATTGCTATACCTATCTTTTAGGCAGTCTGCTACCTAGTCAAATCCACAGCCCTGAGTTAGGATCCCTGGCTCCCTTTACAAGGCCTTTCTTAGGTGCCTAAGAATGAGATTCACAAAAGCCAGCAAGATGAGCGTGGAGCTGTCTAAGCTACCCAGTAGGAAATGCCAAGGACAGGGGTGGGCTTTAGTCCCTGGCCCTCAGAGGGAGTTCAGGCTTGTCTACCCTGCGAGTCCGTGTGAGAAGCCAGGATGTGACTTTGGAACATACCAGTTTGCTGCACAGTAAGTCACCACACAGACGTTTATTACTAGCTAACTTAATCAAATGTAGCAAAGCTTTCAATATTTGACCAGCTCCATCAATATATTCACTGTTATTTTAGGGAAATGGACTTCAGTGTTCATGCTGAAAAAGCCTTTGACACAAAAAACGCCCCCTCATTTCTTCTCTCAACTTCTTAGGACTTTCAGAGGTTACTTCCTATCCAACCCAAATTATTATCATTAGACCTAGTCTTCAGGCTCGATGTTGACATAGAAGACATTATAATCTAGACACTGTCTTGGACAGACCATCACCTCCTCTGGGTAGTGATCAGAACTCTCACCTCATCCAGATAATATGAGGAAGGATATAGGGTGATGGTTCAGGCTGAAAGGCTCATGGAGCCAAAATGTGCTCCAGAACAATAATAGCCCATTCAAAGAATGAGGAGTGGTGGGTTTGCCTAGTCCTTAGCATCACTCTCTAATCATGAGTGTTAACACAATGGTCCCTGTAATGGAGTTCTGCTCACCTCACACAACCATGCCCTGGCTGTTTGTGTGTGTGTTCCTGCACTCTTCTCAGCTTGTGCTGCTTGCAGTGCCCGCTGTTGGTCGTTCTGGTCTTGTACGAGGAGACTTTGGCAAACCAGTAAAGTGCCTGAAACCACTATGGCTTATTGCTAAAAACAGCCAAGTCAGCAGGCTGTAAATTAGCCAAGTCAGCAGGCTTAGCTTAACCAAGGCAGGAGGGGGTGCCACAGAGAGGGCAGCTTGACCCCGCATCCTTCCTGATAAGAACTGTGTTGAAGTTGCTGATACATGCATCTTAGAAGAGCAGGATGTGCCCCAGGAATGTCTATTGGGGCCTCAAGGCTGCAAACTCTGGAAAAACCCACACCTGGTTAATCGATAATCAGAAGGAACCTCTTGTGTGACCATTGAAACTGCTTACTTAACAAGTTTGCTTTAAGGGACATGTCATTCTATTACTAATGTATAAATAAAGGGAAAACGTTTGAGGTAGTGGGACTCTTCAGGACTGGACTCTCTCTGAATGCATCTTGTGTTTCCCAGCGGCAGACGGGCTGCTGCTGTGCCACTCGAGAGCCACACTCAGCTTTGGTAATTATCAAGGGTTGGGGGTGTTTTACTAACCTCTTGCAGACGTGTGTATAAGTGCTTGAGACTAAGTAAAGTTTAGCTTTAAGTGAAAGCACTCTTGTGTTGTCCTGTTTGTGCCAGCCATCTATCAGTCGGACGGCCGTGTCTCCCCGGATTTATTTCCTGACACCATCTTGCACAGAGTAAAAGCTACCAAGAGCTTTGGGTTGAAAGAACCCCGGGTAACATTCTCCGGTGGGTGTTCTGTGACTCAGCCTTCCAGTCGAGTCGCACACACTCTGTGGGTGTACAAACAAACAGACCCCTTCCAGGGAATCCTACAGGGCCTTTCACAGTGCCCTCAAAAATGTCCTTTGTCTGCAGCCCAGTCCCTGGGCTCAGTCCTCAATTAATCCAGTAGGGCCCATCACCAGACCCTCAGTTACTAATGTTCTACAGCCCCATCCTGGGATACCTTTCAGTTGTCTCTCATCTCTGCTATGGGCCCATGCCCCAAGGGCTTCCTCCTTGGAGACTGTTCACCTTTGGCAGCCTGTCTCTGACCACAGCTCTCCAGCTGAATCACTCTTCTCATTGGTCCTCTTCTGGTGGTGTATCAGAGCCTACAAATGCTGACCCTCTTTGGGGTTCTCAGCCCCTTTCTCTGGGCCTGTTTAACTCCCCTCTCTGGGGTTAGGCCACTCTGCCTGTGGCTGGCGGGGAGGCCCAGGTCCACCCACTACTCCAGGCCCCAATCCAGGGACCCTGTGAATAGCAGCCACCGACTGCTTCTCTTTAAGTCTGCTGCTACCGTTCCCTGGGCCACTTCCCATATGGTCACTTCAGCTTTGCCCTTACCTCAGGGTTCTTCCAGCTTCCCTTCCAGAAGCCAGCCAGGAGTTCCTTGTTGCTGTCCTGGTCCCTGCCAGCAACTGCTCTTCCCTGGTATTGCAGCTCCTTCGGCCAGCCAGGAGCACTGTTTTTGCTCCTCTAGATCCAGGCAGCAACTAAACTTATTCAGACCCTGCAGCTCCTTTTAGCTGGGTCTGCAACAATCTGACTGGCTGCTCCCTACAGCCTTTCCCTGATTGGCTGCTTGCCCCTCAGCCTCTCTATGCAGTCTGGAGGACTCACTTCTACTGCTCTTTCTGGGGTGGGGTATAGGAGGAGGCTTTGGGGCCTGGTATACCACCCCCCCAGTCCCTAAAAGACATTTTTCTTCTCATTGATCATACAGATACCTTTCTTCTCAGATGCCTTGCACCAGATGGAGGGATGGATTGAAATGTAAATAATAGTGGAGTCTGTGGTCTGGACACAATAATGAGACAATATAATTAAATAAGCATTTTATGTACCATTATGCCTTAGCTGCTGCTTTTTTTGGCCTGCAGACAGTGGAGAACTGAATGGAGAAAATTTCAAAGTGCGCCTCCTGTCTGTTATCTGTGCAACGCATAGTTGGCTGTGTGAGTACAAGTGGCTCTTGAGCTATCCTGAAAATGATGTTATGTGTGCTTATCTCCAAGGCCATATCTACAAACCAGCCATTTTGAACATGCCTTTAGCATGCACATGCTCTCTATGCCTCTCCCTACATAAATCCCATCAGCAGTTATCTGTGGGTGGTTCCTCTGGACATATGTACATGCTTTATTGAAAATTTAGCCCCGGCTATGTTAAAGATAGCACATTCAGTATCTAGTGATTGTCAGTACAAGGAAAGAATGTTCATGTCAAATCACTGAACTAGGGTTTTTGGCGGCACACAATCCCATTAAGCATCAAAGATCTCACTGTGAAAACGTATCTAAAACCTTTTGATTCTGTTGCACTTTAGCCAACATGAGGTTGCTAAAGAAGTCTCTACATGTGTATTACACAGAGTCAGACACTAGACTTTTTCCCATTTGTTATCAAAATGCTGGCCTGCTGCCCATAATAAAGAATTCAGATTTACTGAACCAAGTAATGATGAGTTGTCCTTCTAGGAGAGGGTATAACATTGATTAGAGGGTTGTAAAAAGATTGCCATTGACTATAACTCCTCACAATGTGTCTGTTTTGGCAACTGAGCAAAAACAACATTGTCTGCTTGTCATTGATCAAAACTCCCTCATAATCTTATCCAGTGCAATCAGTATTTGGCAGAAGTATCTTGTGCTGTTGCTTTGTACTTCCTCAATGTATTAATCAAAATCTGAGCTCCTTTCTAGTATATCTGAGTAAGCAAAGCCTCCTTGAGAAACTCTGTAAGGAAAATGGGGTAATTTTACGTTAAAGATTAGGACCTGATCATCTACTTCAAGCCTCTGCAAATATGAGGATTGAACTGATGTTCGTCTTGTGCAAGTGAGAATCCTCCACAAGCAGAACCTTAACTTTTCCTCCCCGTAGAAGCCATCCAATGGGTTTTCCCATGGAGGAGGCAATCTTTTATTTACAGTCGATGCACTTAAATAGTTTATCTTGGTTTTAGAGGTTTCAGAGCTATTCCCTGTTCTTAGTGGGGAACAGGGTTATAAATGAAACAAACATTTCAAGTGCACTGACATTTTATCCATTTAAATAATATATATGCAATTAGTCTTGGAAGGGTTAGATTTTTTTCAGTAAATGTTGGTAATCATTAATTTCACTGTACACACACAAACTGCTATTTAACACAAAAATATTTCCCTCAATAATAATCAAAATTTATAGATAGACAAAGTAAGAAAAATTCGTCTTGAGAACTTATTAGAGTTTGATTTAAGGATATTTACTTTGTATATTTTGACATGTGATGCTGACAATTTGTGTTTTAATTGCTATAAATCTTTAACTGTTTGAATCTCAGCATCTACTGTTGTTAAATAATTACTGTCTGAACCCTGTATTGTCTGATCCTCTCCCCTAATTTTGTGCTACTGTGAAAATTTAAATTAATAAAAAATGCTTAAAAATAAACATTGATGTTATCTGCTACAATTATAAAAAATAAAAATTGAATTCTGCCAAGCATATTATATATATATTCCTCTACATCTGACATTTATCCGTGACTTGTGAACCCTAAACCATTTCTTCTAAAAAGAATATATACAATGTGGATATTTTCTCAGGGAAACCTTAATTAAATAGGTCAAACACTCTACGAAAAATATTTCAGTTAAAATTTCCTTTAGTGAATTACAGTGGCCACCATTAATATCTTTTCAGTTGTGTGATGTATCTAAATATTGTTACCTAGAATTCTCTAGGTATTTCCCATACTAAGTATTGGTGAAGTTAGCTAATATGCCAAATACTATTGTAATTTTGTCTACTGCAACAGCACAATTGATATATGTTAAAGGTGAGCACTATGAAACAGACATACACCACTGACAGGGTAGTCTAGTCTAGTCTACCTGGGGTGGAGATACTTGTTTTCAAAATTTTTCACAAATGTTTTAGAAATAACTGTTACTTGCAAGTACAAAATTGCCTACTCTTCTACAAGCTTTGATACAGATCTTTAAAAAGATAAATGTTATCAAATCCAACAAGTTAAAGTAATAATATCAAAGTCTTATTAAGCTATAATATGTTACCGCATATTGCTTTATTTCCATCATTGTGGAGATGAATTCCCCCTGACCAGCTGAACTCTGGGTGGCTGCTAAGCCTTTCTGTGATTCTGAACAGCAAAACTCAGCTCCACAAATCTTCTTTGCATGCTTTACATTCTCCTCAGGATTAAACCTTTGAGCAAGATCATTAGCTAGCTTCAATTGGCATTGTGACAGATACGACAGTTTCCTGCAATATCCTTGAAACATCTTGAATTACGTTTAAGTAGCTTTACAATCCATTATATTTAAAATGCCATGTTTGTGTTATTGTGGAATTGTATGTAACTTCTTTAGGGAGAAAATGTGACGAGCGTAAACTTTTTGAAGTGTTATGAGCTTCAAAGGTCTATCTGAAACAATATGCCAGACAAGAATGAACTTTTGGAACAAACAAAGCTAAGTGGGTTTCCTAGAAAATCTCTAGGGGCAGGTGAATGCAAATGTATCACCTCCAGTTATGCAGAAACTCAGCCTTTTGAAGCTGGGGACCACTGTCTGCTGATGATCAGTTCCCAGAGTCTGAGGATCAAAGGCCCAAGCTGCATAAAGAAGAGACTGACTGTTTCATCATTAAGAAAAGGAGGACTTGTGGCACCTTACAGACTAACCAATTTATTTGAGCATAAGCTTTCGTGAGCTACAGCTCACTTCATCGGATGCATACTGTGGAAAGTGTAGAAGATCTTTTTATATACACACAAAGCATGAAAAAAACCTCCTCCCACCCCACTCTCCTGCTGCTAATAGCTTATCTAAAGTGATCACTCTCCTTACAATGTGTATGATAATCAAGGTGGGCCATTTCCAGCACAAATCCAGGGTTTAACAAGCTCTGCGGTACAACCGCATTCGCTCCAACCCCTCAGACAGAGACAAACACCTACAAGATCTCTATCAAGCATTCTTACAACTACAATACCCACCTGCTGAAGTGAAGAAACAGATTGATAGAGCCAGAAGAGTTCCCAGAAGTCTCCTACTACAGGACAGGCCTAACAAAGAAAATCACAGAACGCCACTAGCCGTCACCTTCAGCCCCCAAGTAAAACCCCTCCAACGCATTATTAAGGATCTACAACCTATCCTGAAGGATGACCCAACACTCTCACAAATCTTGGGAGACAGGCCAGTCCTTGCCTACAGACAGCCCCCCAACCTGAAGCAAATACTCACTAGCAACCACATACCACACAACAGAACCACTAACCCAGGAACCTATCCTTGCAACAAAGCCCGTTGCCAACTGTGCCCACACATCTATTCAGGGGACACCATCACAGGGCCTAATAGCATCAGCCACACTATCAGAGGCTCGTTCACCTGCACATCCACCAATGTGATATATGCCATCATATGCCAGCAATGCCCCTCTGCCATGTACATTGGTCAAACTGGACAGTCTCTACGTAAAAGAATAAATGGACGCAAATCAGATGTCAAGAATTATAACATTCATAAACCAGTTGGAGAACACTTCAATCTCTCTGGTCACGCGATTACAGACATGAAAGTTGTGATATTACAACAAAAAAACTTCAAATCCAGACTCCAGCGAGAAACTGCTGAATTGGAATTCATTTGCAAATTGGATACAATTAACTTAGGCTTGAATAGAGACTGGGAGTGGCTAAGTCATTATGCAAGGTAACCTATTTCCCCTTGTTTTTTCCTTACCCCCCCCCTCCTCAGACGTTCTTGTTAAACCCTGGATTTGTGCTGGAAATGGTCCACCTTGATTATCATAAACATTGTAAGGAGAGTGGTCACTTTAGATAAGCTATTACCAGCAGGAGAGTGGGTTTGTGTGTGGGGGGTGTGTGTGTGTGTGAGAAAACCTGGATTTGTGCTGGAAATGGCCCACCTTGATTATCATACACATTGTAAGGAGAGTGATCACTTTAGATAAGCTATTACCAGCAGGAGAGTGGGGTGGGAGGAGGTATTTTTTCATGCTTTGTGTGTATATAAAAAGATCTTCTACACTTTCCACAGTATGTATCCGATGAAGTGAGCTGTAGCTCACAAAAGCTTATGCTCAAATAAATTGGTTCGTCTCTAAGGTGCCACAAGTACTCCTTTTCTTTTTGCGAATACAGACTAACACGGCTGTTACTCTGAAACCTATTTCATCATTGTTCTTGTGTTGAGCTTCAGCTCTAATGAACGTGTAACCACAGAGAAATCCCTTTATGGGGTTTGAATGACTGATCACTTATCAGAATCCTTTTTGGAGTGTGGGAAGATCACTGGTAAACTTATTAGCATGCATGTAGGTTCTTTTATTGTTTTAATATGTTTTCTTTGTAATGCTTTCACTTTAAGAATAAATGTGCTTGCTTAGAAAGTGCTAGGTGATGACTTACAACGTTAGGCAATTACACTGTTTATAGCCCCTGAAGAGAAAGTAAAACACAGACACTGGCTTGTTTCAGCTGTGTGGCTTGCTGGAAATAATACTTTTTAGGCAGGGAACTCTGCAGCCTGGAAAAACCCTGGTCAGGAGGGAGACCCATGTGGGCCTCTGCCCAAGACAGGTGACTGCTGAGGAGCCGGGAGACTAGAGTGGGTGCACTTGCTGGGCCATGGAAGGGGAATACAGGTACCTTTGCACAGGTGAGCTGTGACAAGCAGAGCTCAACTGAAGTCAATGGAGGTATTCTAATTTACACTAGATGATGATCCGCCCCTTAATTCTTTGTGCCTGAGTTTACCAATTTGTAATATGGGAAAAATCATACTTACCTCCATCCTTGGTGCATTGTGAGATTTAATTAATTACTGTTAACAAACTCCTTTCAGATCCCCGAATGAAGGCTGCTACCAAACTGCAAAATAAGTTTAATTATTTATTGCATAATTATAAATGTGAAAATTCTTAAGGTAGTTCTTTGAAATGATGGTACTTAAAGAAATGGATGTTACTCCAGCACTGAAACTGCTCATCGTTTATAAAATTCCTTTCTGAAGTTTGGCAAGTTTTCAGCTGACATAGCTGTATTTTATAAACAAAATGCCCTGTTCCATTAAAGCTCCAGCTTCCAAGTCTTAGGCCCACCTCTGTGCTTACTAAAGTGTAATGTTGAGGGTTTGTTTGCTTCAGTATGTTCTCTCACTTGCATTCTTAGCTCCCTTAACTCTACTGACAATATATCTGTCTTTTTTTAAAAAAAAGTTTCCCTGCAGTTTAATTTCTTTTCAGTTCCACTTTCTTGCTCTTATTTCGCTATGTCATCTAGTTGGTTTAATTTCTGGTTTAATCAGGACACAGCCTCCTAAATTAGGACTGTCCTTATTAAAAAAAAGTGAAACTACAATAATTGCATATTTCAAGGAGAAAATTATCTCTAATAATCCAAGGAAGCTGTCTTTCAATTGCGGTTTGATTTGACAAAAGTTTGATGCATGATCATAATACAGTACTGTGAATCTTATTAGATAGGCTATATTGAGCTCTCATTAGATTTATATAACGAGAACAAAAAGACAATCCATATGTCCTTTATTTTTTAATTTATTGAGAACTTATTTATCTTGATTTTAGAATATTACAGGATGCATTCTCAGAATTTTCAACCTCCCCCTGAGGTTGGGAGGATTATTTTATTTAGTGATTTTGAAGCTTGTAATTGTGGTATATATGCTAAGAATGACCTACTTCAATAGAACCTCCCAACGATCACTTGCTTTGTATGATTTATCATTATTTGAACTTTGATGCTGCTCTTAGCAAATTATGTCGAAAGTATATATATATATATATTGGCCCAAATCAGGGGCACTGCCCTGATCCAGTATCTGCAGATATGAGGATTGAACTGTTGTTCATTTTGTATGAATGGGAATCCTCCATAAGGGGAGCCTCAACTTTTCCTCCCCTCTAGAAGCCACCCAGTGGGTTTTCCCATGGGTGGAGGCAATCTGACCCCTCTGATATTTACAGTAGATACACTTAAATTGTTTATTCCAGTTTCAGAGTTTTCCAAGCTATTCCCTATTCTTAGTGGGAAACACTGCTACAAATTAATGAATGAATTAAACAAACCTTTTAAGTTTGTCTGTCCGTTTCAGCAATTTTATGGTTTACATCAATATAGTAACAATGGGAATTTTGCCAGATCAGGCACCATACACCCCTGAAGTTGAACCTTGGATCTCAGCTTTATAGCCTGGACCATAAGGGCTAAACTAACCTGTACCTTTGACACCTGATTTCAGGGCACAAAGCTGAGGGCACTGTTGGGATGCTCCTTTCTACACCATTGCTTCCCTGCAGAATGAGCATCTTCCAGAAATTCATCCTAATTTGTCTCAGAGAGGTATTTTGCCAAAACTAGGTTTGATTTTAAGTACGTTAGGGCTAGGAAGCCCCAGCCTGAACTTCAAAGCAATTCAAATTTGAATTTTCACATATCTGTTGATCATCCTGATTTCCTTCCAAAAATTGATGAAATTCTTGACATTAATGCTTCTGGTAGTTAAGGCTGCAATATATTGTAAAATGTGCCAATTTTCTTCTACTCTTGTCCTTGAGGACCACGATTGATTTGCCATGCTGATTCAAGGAGTGCTGCATGGAACGTGCTTATGTATTGTGAATTTTCAGCACCATCTCTGCCTGCAATAAATGGGACAGTGCTATCACTTCTTGGATTTGGAAATATTCTCTATCCTGCAGCGAATATGCACAAAGTCTCATTTCTAATGCTCCTGCTTTTCAACTGGCAAAGATTGCAATCAAAATGGAGACCAAAAGAAGGATATTGCTGTTGCCATCTTTTTTCTTGACATGTACAGTATTTATTAAAGCAAAGTTCAGGTCTCTAAGCTGAAATATTAGGGGAAGTTGATCAAAGCATTTTAATTAAAGAAGTACTACCCAAGGCTTGTGCTGTCATGCCATTTTTGTTTTTACAATATACATATAGCATTCCTCTGCTTTCATTGCAACTGAAGAAGTGAAGGATATCAGTTCTTTCTCTTTCCAGGGGAAATCTATAAGGACTGCTCATATAATGAATAATCTGCCACTACCGTCTCTACATCTTGGTCACTCATCATGCCAGAAGATGTGGCATGATTAACTCAGTGATTGTGTAACTCATAAAAGGTTGGTTTTGAATTTTCTCACGGGCATGATTATTGGCTGAAGGACTATGATTATTCCTGAAATAACTTTGCTTGTTGAAAAGTCTGTGGCAAGTTCCTTTTCCTCTTTAGAGCAGATTTAAGCCTATTTATAACATTAAGCATCCATTCTTCAAATCTGTTGTTGCTTTTGTGAACTCACATTTTTCTTGAAGATGAAATAATGATCTCACGTATCACACTTCTGCACGGGAGTCATGAATTTTAACTAGCAACTTTGCTACAAAAGACTGTAGTGTTGCTGCTTGTTGCTGCATCAGTTTTTTCTATGGTCACATTCCTTCCATGGAAGTATCAAATCAACTGACAGGTCTGTCTTGTCTCCAGTCTCTTTGGAAGAACATAGCAAGACCCAGGCTACCGTTGTTAGCCTTTTGATCTGCTATTATCGGTTGTCAGTGAGTGAGGGCTTTGAGGAGATTCTCTGTCGTAGTCAAAATGAACATGGACTTATCTCCTGAAGTCCTGTTCTTCTGACAGAAAGGTCAATTATTTTCAGCTTTTACATGTAGTACATCCATAGCTAGACGTACAGAGCACTAAAAATATTATTATTACTGAAGTAGCTTTCGTGTATGGAAGTTCTGAGATGAATTTGTTAATTTTTTAAATCAGCTTCTACTCCATTATCAGTAATTACTGTGCGTTCCTCAAAGCTAATTTCTTTTTGTGAAATAGGCTCTTTATTTCACCATGGAAAAAAAGTTATGTACCTCGCCTCGGTTTTCAAAAGCAAATTTACTAGGAAAGACTCTTTGTTATTGCAGCAGAAGCAGTCCTTCAAGCATGGGTACATGCATTCCAGTGGAGGTATGAAATCAATATACAGTTCATTCATAGAATCATAGAATATCAGGGTTGGAGGGGACCTCAGGAGGTCATCTAGTCCAACCCCCTGCTCAAAGCAGGACCAATCCCCAATTAAATCATCCCAGCCAGGGCTTTGTCAAGCCTGACCTTAAAAACTTCTAAGGAAGGAGATTCTACCACCTCCCTAGGTAAAGCATTCCAGTATTTCACCACCCTCTTAGTGAAAAAGTTTTTCCTAATATCCAACCTAAACCTCCCCCACTGCAACTTGAGACCATTACTCCTTGTCCTGACCTCTTCTACAACTGAGAATAGTCTAGAACCATCCTCTCTTGAACCACCTCTCAGTTCGTTGAAAACAGCTATCAAATCCCCCCTCATTCTTCTCTTCCGCAGACTAAACAATCCCAGTTCCCTCAGCCTCTCCTCATAAGTCATGTGTTCCAGACCCCTAATCATTTTTGTTGCCCTTCGCTGGACTCTCTCCAATTTATCCACATCCTTCTTGTAGTGTGGGGCCCAAAACTGGACACAGTACTCCAGATGAGGCCTCACCAATGTCGAATAGAGGGGAACGATCACGTCCCTCGATCTGCTCGCTATGCCCCTACTTATACATCCCAAAATGCCATTGGCCTTCTTGGCAACAAGGGCACACTGCTGACTCATATCCAGCTTCTCATCCACTGTCATCCCTAGGTCCTTTTCCGCAGAACTGCTGCCTAGTCATTCAGTCCCTAGTCTGTAGCGGTGCATTGGGTTCTTCCGTCCTAAGTGCAGGACCCTGCACTTATCCTGATTGAACCTCATCAGATTTCTTTTGGCCCAATCCTCCAATTTGTCTAGGTCCCTCTGTATCCTATCCCTGCCCTCCAGCGTATCTACCACTCCTCCTAGTTTAGTATCATCCGCAAATTTGCTGAGAGTGCAATCCACACCATCCTCCAGATCATTTATGAAGATATTGAACAAAACCGGCCCCAAGACAGACCCCTGAGACACTCCAGTTGACACCGGCTGCCAACTAGACATGGAGCCATTGATCACTACCCGTTGAGCCCGACAATCTAGCCAACTTTCTACCCACCTTATAGTGCATTCATCCAGCCCATACTTCTTTAACTTGCTGACAAGAATACTGTGGGAGACCGTGCCAAAAGCTTTGCTAAAGTCAAGAAACAATACATCCACTGCTTTCCCTTCATCCACAGAACCAGTAATCTCATCATAGAAGGCGATTAGATTAGTCAGGCATGACCTTCCCTTGGTGAATCCATGCTGACTGTTCCTTATCACTTTCCTCTCATGTAAGTGCTTCAGGATTGATTCTTTGAAGACCTGCTCCATGATTTTTCCGGGGACTGAGGTGAGGCTGACTGGCCTGTAGTTCCCAGGATCCTCCTTCTTCCCTTTTTTAAAGATTGGCACTACATTAGCCTTTTTCCAGTCATCTGGGACTTCCCCCGTTCGCCACGAGTTTTCAAAGATAATGGCCAATGGCTCTGCAATCACTGCTGCCTTTAGCACTCTCGGATGCAACTTGTCCGGCCCCATAGACTTGTGCACATCCAGCTTTTCTAAATAGTCCCTAACCACCTCTTTCTCCACAGAGGGCTGGCCATCTACTCCCCATGTTGTGTCTACTCCCCATGTTGTGTCCCCGTCTCTGCCCAGCAGTCTGGGAGCTGACCTTGTTAGTGAAGACAGAGGCAAAAAAAGCATTGAGCACATTAGCTTTTTCCACATCCTCTGTCACTAGGTTGCCACCCTCATTCATTAAGGGGCCCACACTTTCCTTGGCTTTCTTCTTGTTGCCAACATACCTGAAGAAACCCTTCTTGTTACTCTTGACATCTCTTGCTAGCTGCAGCTCCAGGTGCGATTTCATTCCTACATACCCGAGCAATATTTTTATACTCTTCCCTGGTCATATGTCCAACCTTCCACTTCTTGTAAGCTTCTTTTTTATGTTTAAGATTTGCTAGGATTTCACCGTTAAGCCAAGCTGGTCGCCTGCCATATTTACTATTCTTTCGACTCATCGGGATGGTTTGTCCCTGTAACCTCAACAGGGATTCCTTGAAATACAGCCAGCTCTCCTGGACTCCTTTCCCCTTCATGTTAGTCCCCCAGGGGATCCTACCCATCCGTTCCCTGAGGGAGTCGAAGTCTGCTTTCCTGAAGTCCAGGGTCTGTATCCTGCTGCTTACCTTTCTTTCCTGTGTCAGGATCGTGAACTCAACCAAGTCATGGTCACTGCCTCCCAGATTCCCATCCACTTTTGCTTCCCCCACTAATTCTTCCCGGTTTGTGAGCCGCAGGTCAAGAAAAGCTCCCCCCCTAGTTGGCTCCTCCAGCACTTGCACCAGGAAATTGTCCCCTACGCTTTCCAAAAACTTCCTGGATTGTCTATGCACTGCTGTATTGCTCTCCCAGCAGATATCAGGAAAATTAAAGTCACGCATGAGAACCAGGGCGTGCGATCTAGTAGCTTCTGCGAGTTGCCGGAAGAAAGCCTCATCCACCTCATCCCCCTGGTCCGGTGGTCTATAGCAGACTCCCACCACTACATCACTCTTGTTGCTCACACTTCTAAACTTAATCCAGAGACACTCAGGTTTTTCTGCAGTTTCGTACCGGAGCTCTGAGCAGTCATACTGCTCCCTTACATACAGTGCTACTCCCCCACCTTTTCTGCCCTGCCTGTCCTTCCTGAACAGTTTATAACCATCCATGACAGTACTCCAGTCATGTGAGTTATCCCACCAAGTCTCTGTTATTCCAATCACGTCATAATTCCTTGACATCACCAGGGCCTCCAGTTCTCCCTGCTTGTTTCCAAGGCTTTGTGCATTCGTATATAAGCACTTGAGATAACCTGCTGATCGCCCCTCATTCTCAGTATGAGGCAGGAGCCCTCCCCTCACAGACGTTCCTGCCTGTGCTTCCTCCCGGTATCCCGCTTTCCCACTTACCTCAGGGCTTTGGTCTCCTTCCCCCGGTGAACCTAGTTTAAAGCCCTCCTCACTAGGTTAGCCAGCCTGCTCGCAAAGATGCTTTTCCCTCTCTTCGTAAGATGGAGCCCATCTCTGCCCAGCACTCCTCCTTCATGGAACACCATCCCATGGTCAAAGAATCCAAAGCCTTCTCTCTGACACCACCTGCGTAGCCATTCGTTGACTTCCACGATTCGACGGTCCCTACCCAGGCCTTTTCCTTCCACGGGGAGGATGGACGAGAACACCACTTGCGCCTCAAACTCCTTTATCCTTCTTCCCAGAGCCACGTAGTCTGCAGTGATCTGCTCAAGGTCATTCTTGGCAGTATCATTGGTGCCCACGTGGAGAAGCAGGAAGGGGTAGCGATCCGAGGGCTTGATGAGTCTCGGCAGTCTCTCCGTCACATCACGAATCTTAGCCCCTGGCAAGCAGCAGACTTCTCGGTTTTCCCGGTCAGGGCGGCAGATAGATGACTCAGTCCCTCGGAGGAGAGAGTCCCCGACCACCACCACCCGCCTCCTTCTCTTGGGAATGGTGGTCGTGGAACCCCCAATCTCAGGACAGTGCATCTCATGCCTTCCAACCAGCGGAGTCTCCTTCTGCTTTCTCCCCCCAGACATATCATCTGGTCCACTCTCCGCAATGGTACTTGTGGAGACAACATGAAAGCGGTTAGTTACCTGTGTCTGTGTTGCTGGAACCCGGACATTCCCCCTTCTTCTTCTGGAGGTCACATGTTGCCAAGCTTCTTCACTGGCCTCTTGGCTCCGCTGTGCAACCTGCTCTAAATCTTTAGAGCTTTGTGCCCAGCCTCTAATGCAAGGTCTGGAGATGTCTGTTTTTTGAATCTGCATCTTATACCATGTGTTGTATGATTTGTTCTGATACACACTCTTTTTTCCCTGTTTTTTTCTTACTCTGGAAGAATCTTTCAAGTTTGTCTTTTGAAGTTGAATTACCTGTTTTGATTGGCAGTGAATTTGTAGATATTCTCTGACACAGAGTCAACTGGTGCTTGTTCTCATTTCTGTAAGTCCTACTTTTCTTCAGAGACATTTATATTATCAAAACTTTTCTTGGTATATGTACTGTTTTTTTTTTTTGAAAGTTGGTTCATGACTCCACCTGAACTATATCTTTAGGAATCTGCTCTTCATACTGTTTGCCTTGTTCTCTGATCATACCGCTGAAAGTTGAATCAAGTTGTTGGGTATTCGTGTAAATTGTACAGAATGTGTATGAATTTCATACGTATTCTCATTCCCATTGTATTACTATTACTCTTGTAGTCTCTTTCTGTGGAGAGACTCCTGAAGTCATTTTTTTTACTGGAAGGTGTATGCCTGCTTAATGCCATCAGGGTATTCCCCTATGTGTGCTGCTTCTTTAGGGATGGGGCCCCTTGTGTCTTTTTGTTGAAACTTCACATTTTCAGGAAGTTGATATTTTCTAGCTCAACTATTGCAGCTCTTTTTGTTTGTGCTGTTTAATTTCTCATGGGTTGTTCTTCGCAGTGCTGTCACCATGTTGGTTACTTTTTTCATTCTCTGTGCCCCATATTGTTTACTTTATCACTGTACCACAGTGAAACTTCTGGTTGCTCTGGAGATGCTTTCTTATTCACTGCAGTTCCAGCTGTACGGCTGCATGTTGCTTCTTGATTTCCCCTTGCTGGCATTCCTGTTTTGCTGCCTTTTTGTTGTCTCTCTTCTCCCTCGGGGAGGGAATGAGGTACTCCTTGCTCCCTCAACTTCTCTCCATTCTTTCATCCTTATTTCCTTCATAGTTCCACTGTTAAGGGGAGGAGAGATTTGAGCATCTCCACAGCTTCCTGCCTCACTCTCTGGAGCAGGGCAGTGAAGATTTTGTTCCCTCTCTCTCCAGCTTCAACCTGCATTGGCTAATGGCAGAAGTGTGATCATCCCCTCACACGTGCTATAGCTACTTTCTCACACTGCTGCCTCTGGGAAAGAGTGACAATTCCCCCTAGGATTCTGTCAGCTCTCTTCCCAGCTCCCTGAGGCAGGGCAGTGATAATCCCCCCTTTTGTCTAGTCCCCCCTCACTCTGTGGAGGAAGGGAGTTGTGTTCCCCTGCCTTCCCTAGTTCTTTCCAGTCCCCCTCACCACTTCCTCACAGTTTAGTGGTGAGCCGGCTCCCATCACACACCCTATGCTGCCTGGGGAAGGTAGGTAACCTTACATCTTCCGGCTGCCCCAGTGCCCTTTGTCTGGAGGAAGAAAATAAAGATTCCCCCTGCTTCTCCTGGCCCTCTTCCTTATTTCAAAGGGAAAGGGTAGAGATCCTCTCCATGAACTCTTTCTCCCCACATTGTGGTTCCTCCCAGCTCCCCTCCCACTTCCATACTATGTGAGGGAAGAGAGTGATACTTTCTCACCCCGTAACTCTCCCAATTTACAGAGGAAGGGGTAAAGTTCTCCACAATGAACCACAGACAAATTCTGTCTCCCACTCGGCTCCTCTCCCTTGGCAGAGCGCAGTGAAGATCACCCATGTGGTCTAGCTGCCCTGCTCTGTCCATAAACATTGAGGGAGTGAATGACACACACACCTCCCAACACAATATTTCCAGATCAGTCTTTCCCCTGTACTTATCTTCCCTCTTTCTAGCTTCCCTCCACACAACTTCCCACATTGGTGTTATGGAGTAAAGATCGCCAGTGTCTCAGAGCTGGGGAGTGAAGTTTCTTGCTCCTCTTCTTGGATCTAGTCCCCTCCACTGTGGTCTGAGGAAGGAGAGGATCTTAGTGGCACTTTCTCTGAAGAACCAGCAGCAAGCACTGTGGGGGTGTGGCTCTGTACAGTTGAACTGGGATTAGAGAGTTAATAGATTGTTAATGAGGATTGGGGAAAAGCAAATAAACTGACAATGTACCCTGTTTTTTTACAAGGGAGATGACATCCCCCCCTCTTTCCTGGACCCCAGAGCCTTGAGATGTTAGATTTCCTGCGCCTTCTCCTCCCTTGTCTGTACTTCCACTGCCTGTCAGAATTTTTCCCATTTCTTTCTTTTCTTCAGTTCCTATTGGTTGTGAACTCTCATGTGTTGTTTGATTGGCTGAATCCCTATCTCAAGCAGTGAATGAGCTGCTCCCTGTCTGGGGTAGCGACTCAGCCATTTCTGACTTCTTGGAAGCGGGTGACAACTCCCTCATTGGGAAGAACATAAAAAAAGAAGTGAACTGCACAAAACGTAAACCAACCTTGTACAACACATCCTGAACCCCACTAGGTGAGGGCACTGATCTCAATGGTCTGTATATAACCCTTCTACCTTCACAGTTTTCATCACTTTCCCTCCTCGCCCCGCTCCACTCCTCAAATCACTGTTTAATCATCGTTCTTTAGAACTCAGCTCCTTCATCCCCTTAAACATTTTTGTTCCCTGCCCTGAATTCCCTCTAATTTAACAATATTCACCCAATACTGAGGTGCCCAGGCCTGTCTGCAATACCTGAGGGACAGTGTCACAGAGCATCCCTGGTTTGTGACACTTAGTGGTCTAAAATCCCATTTACTTTATAGGTCACAATATTGTATTGCCAACCCATATCCAGATGATTCTCTTCTCTTACCCCTCAGTCTCTTTCAGCATTTCTGCTATCCGGCTCTCTCCCTCCCAGGGACTATCTGTGTTTCAGGTTAGTTTCCCCAGATGTA
Source organism: Lepidochelys olivacea (assembly GCF_965140295.1). NCBI lineage: Eukaryota > Metazoa > Chordata > Testudines > Cheloniidae > Lepidochelys > Lepidochelys olivacea. The sequence continues at coordinate 33,067,769 of NC_140411.1, read as the reverse complement.
TTACCTTGCATTTTTTTAAGGTTGAATCTCATTTTCTGCTCATATTTCCAACATTTCCAAGTTCTTTTGTATTATCTTTTCTTCCTCACTGGTGTTCATACCTCCCATTTTCCTATTTTCTGTGAATTTAACATACTATTCACCTCAATTTTCTCAGTTATTTATTAAGACGTTACAAAAAATCAGGCTTAGCACCAGTCCCGATGGCCCCACACTGGAATTTACCCTTAAGTCAATACATTGCCATGTATTACTGCCCATTGTTTACGGTCCTTAGTCCTTGTCAGTGCTCATGTCCAAGCCTATTTGAATTAATTTTTCCAAATAAGATATGGCGAGACACTGAGAACTTAAAGTGAAGAAATACTTTGAAGAAAAGTTTTACCATTATTCTCTTTACCTGTATATAGTTCACTTTCTAGCCATTCAAAAAGGACTTTTGAGGTTGCAGCGTAAATGGTAAGTTTTGCCAAAACTGGATCAGCAGACCATTGGGTCCATGTAATCAAGTATCCTCTATCTGGCAGTGATCAGTATTTGATACTTCAGAAGAAGATAATCCTTCCCACATACTGCAGCTTAAGAAATGCAAATTGCTGTACTGGATGAGAAAACAATCCTTACTGATCACTGAAAGTGATCAGTTTATGCCCTGAGATTTAACTCGTAGCCTTCCCACCTGCAAATGGAGTTAGTTCAGGTGGTTACCCTGTTGGTAGTTCCTATGGACATGTGAACACAGGTCAATTGGGACCATTATCTGTTTACCTACCGGTCAGTTTCTAAACATCCTCCAAAGGGACCAGGCAGGAACAAACACTAAAAACTTTTGGCTTTTTGTATATATCCCTACCAATGAATGAGACATTGAACATTTGGATGTAACGCAGACAGCAGCAGCAGTCATGGACATTGGTGCTATCTCTCAATAGTATTATTGTAGACACACAACACTGGGAGCAGTCCACTCATTTGGCCTACATCTCCCATCCAACCCAAGCCTCCATACATTGACATGAGTATAATATTTTGGAGGAAGCGCTGTGCTGAAATCCTTCCTGATATTTGTATGGGATGAGGCTGCAATATTCCTAAATTAGCCAATTGATGTTGAAATGCTCTTCAGAGGACTCAGTCCCTGAGAACTAGGCAGCAAGGCAGTTCATCAAAGGCTTGAGGCAAGGAGATAACGATGGCTGCTCTTCATTCACAGCCATCCAGCCTCCCCACCCACTCGATTAACTGCACAGCAAGGTAACTATGAGGGTTGATGGAAGCCATACACCGTGACTCATGCCATTCTTGCCAGTGTATTCATAGTGTCTGAAAGGTAGCTGTGCTATTTAAAATATAAACCAATATTTCTGAGCATGAAAAGCCACCTGACCTTAAAACAGTAACTTGAATCCTAAACTGTTCTCATTTTGACCCCAGGACAGGACAATCTGCTGAAGTAACCATCCTTTTTTCGGGAGGGTGGGAAGATATTGTGGTGTTGGCTGCACGACACTGATATGTCTCCGGCCCCAACACTTTGCCAGGAGACCTATAAAGTGACAATGTAAACGATCTATCTAGGAGCTCCGTCCCATTTTCTTTTTTGGGGCGTGTTTGGTTATGCATCATTAGAGAGCAAAAGCATGGTACCAAGGCAAATACATCTTAATACTATTGAGATGGAGCAATCAGGTTTTGTAAATGGTTGCAGTATTCTGCGCCCTATAGAATTGTTTAGATTTGTTGACCTGTGGGGTACAAACATCCTGTTTCATTCCTAATTACCCCAGTTCTTCACTAGTCTATGACTTGGCCCAACATTTCTCCTTATATGTGTGTTGTTATTTCTTAGTTTGAGCAGACTTAGAGAACCTCCAGCCTGATTCTAATTAACACAACTCTATGCAATTGTTTTATGATGAAAACCTGTGCCTGATATTTGGAATCTGGATCCTAGTTTGATCAGCTAAGGATCTGAACAGTAGATTTGACACAGCCAGGAGTGGAATTTGATTGGAGTTGTGGAAAAGATATGGAGCATTTTGGGCTTCACACCATACCACACGACACCAGGCTACAAGAGGATCATCAAGACATTTTGGGGAATAACCGAGAGATCATGGTCTGCAAATGGTCTTCACATTTCTACTCCATATCTCTGTATGTGTTCTTGGAGTTGGCTTACCTCAGGGGTTACAATATCCCTCTTAATTCCTAATTACTCTAGTTCTTCACCAGCCTGTGACTGGGCCCATCATTTCTCCTTATGTGTGTGTGTTTTATTTCTTAGTTCGAGCTGACTTGGGGCTGGAAACCTCCTGACTCATTCCTAATTAATCCAGTTTAAGCAATTATTTGATTAGGAATCTCAGTTTCTGAAATTTGGAATCTGAACCTTGGCTTGATCAAATAAGAATCCTAGCAAACACTCTCAAGAATGGAAGCTGTCAAGAAGGTGGCACATGAGGAAGTGTTTGTTGCATGCAATACTGATAGCCATGTATCATGCAGAGAACAGAGAACATGACAGATTTAGGAATAGTGGCAAAATCATGGTGTATACAGTCCCAATAATCTGCACTGTATCTGTGTGTATTTTGTTTGACTCCATGGTAGGAATATCCTGATTAATTTCCATTCCCCTCAGTTCTACTCTGTCTGTGATTCAGCAACAAGATAACACCCTGCAGATTTGTTTTTATTATTTAATTTTTCCAGATTTGTGACCAGAATAATCCTACAACATTCTGAATTAACTGAATATTGTGGAATTATTTTCAGAGGAAACATGGATCCTGATGTTTGCATTTCAAGCTCACGTTGGATCAAGTAAAGATCCAATCACTAATCTAAAAAGGAAGTTAAAACTATTGAATTTGGAAAAAGAAGTCTGAACCCTAGTTTGATTAGCTACACTTTGTATGATTAGCACATAGGTAAAACTTTCAAAAATGGACCCTATGAGGCAGGATGGTACAAGATGTTTTTCTGACTTCCTCTTTATGCGGTTTTGACACCAGACTATGAGTGCATCCCATTATTGTCTCTGTGTCTAATTGTTTTAAATGCGAGCTGAATGAACATCATACCTCATTTCTATTTAGCTCAATATTATGTAATAATTTGACAAGGAGAGGTAGTGCCTGAGTTTTGAAATCTGATCCTTGGTTAGATCAGTTAAGGAATCCATCGATTGTGTGAGTAGAGAAAGGACAAGATCAGGAATTGAATCTATCAGGATGGGAGAGACAGGCGGGGAGTTGTCTGCATACCACTCATATCCCTCCAGCCTTGCATCCTGACATACTTTGGGAATAAAGGATCTTTTATTTTGTATCTTTATGCTGCATGTTTTTTTTTATTAGATATTGTAAGAGGATGTCCTCACCTCCAGGGCTCCCTCTTGTGCCTAAACATGGTGCTGCAGAGGACTTCACCTTAATACCACCTTCCGTGGCCACTTCCTTAGTCACAATGCCTAGTTGCAGCCAGTGCTTACTCCATCACTGGGTTTTCTGTGGCTCAGCCCTCTGGCCCAGTCACGGAACAATTTGGTTCCCTTCTGGGGTAACAAAAGTTCCAACTTAAAGTACTAATCAAATGCCCAGCCTAATAGTATTTTGCCCCTTTCAGGGTCCACTGGAGTCCTCTGCTCCTTGGCATTTTCTCCTAGCCCCTACAGAGCTTTCCTACTCTAGCTGCTTCCCCAGTAGGATTCCCCTGCTGCTTCCTTTCACCGGGGGTTCCAGCAGTTCGCCTGTGAGGATCTCCCTGCTCCTGCTATGCCCTATCTCAGGGCTCCCCTCAACATAAGCCTACTGTGTTCCCTGTGGGTGTCTTTCTCCAGTTGCAGGTGCTACCACAGGGCTCCCCACATCCATACTAATCTCCTTCTTGGGTGACTCAGGCTCTTCCCAGAGGGAAAGTCCTTGTTCTTCTATCCAGGGTCTTCTTTCTTCTCCTGCATTCCCAGCTCTATTTAAGTAGTGCTCTCCTCGCTTCACCACCACAGCTGGGGGTCAGTCTTTCTAATTATGCTCCGTTATATCCAGCTGGGGTCACTAATTAGCCCTCATGTTGCCAGCTCACCAGTGAGACTGCGAGATAGCTTCTAAGTCATGGTCGAGGCTGAGCCCATTGTGGCTCAACGGGCCAGCCAGCCTGTGACAGTTATTGTTAAGTTGGACTCAGAGTTGGAAACATCCTGTTTTATTGCAAATTACCCCCTATGATTTACTAAGTAGTAGAGAAAACTTAATGCCTTGACATTTGGAATCTATACCCTGGTCTAAATATTTATGGAATCCTAGAATTTTCTCTGAATGGAGGTAACATTTTAAAGCTTGATTTTATCAGAAGGCGTGGCATAAAAGTGGTCCTGCCTTCCTACTTAACCTCAAAAAGAAAAGGAGTACTTGTGGCACCTTAGAGGCTAACAATGAGCGGTAGCTCACGAAAGCTTATTCTCAAATAAATTTGTTAGTCTCTAAGGTGCCACAAGTCCTCCTTTTCTTTTTGCTGATACAGACTAACACAGCTGCTACTCTGAAACCTCCTTAACCAGTTTCTGTGCCAGACTATGAATTGGTCCAATTAGCATTTCAGTATGGGTTTATTTGTTTAAAATTTGAGCTGATTCAGTGATGGGAATATCCTCCCACTTTTCAAATTATCCAGTTTTTTTCAGTAATTTAGGAGGGGAGATAGCAACTGAAGTCTGAAATCTGATCCCTGGTTTGATCAGCTAAGGAACCTGTTAATTGTGTGAGTAAGCTCAAGGATAGACTCTGTCAGGAGGTGAGAGACAGGAAGCAGTGTTACCTGCACACCACTCACATACCTCCAGGCTCATACCTCATCATGAGATCTATACCCTAACAGCCTGGGACTAAAGGATCGATTATTTTGTATATACAGGCCCTATTTTATACTCTTTGTATGTTTTATATATTAGTTATTTCAACACTGAGTGGATTCGGAGCTGGAAACATCTTTTGTTATTGTAAATTGCCCCTCTATTATTTACCAGTTGGAAGAGAAAATGTAATGCCAAGCATTTAGAATCTAAACTTTTAGATTATTCAATTATGGATCCTAGCATTACTTGCAGCATGGACATAACATTTTAAAGCAGGAGTCTATCAGAAGGGGTGGGATGTTTAGTCACTTTCTTCAAAAGACTATAGACAGGCCCCATTATCTTCTTGGTATGTGTTTATTGGTTTTAAATTTGAAATTAGTTGGGGATAAATATATCCTATTTCTACCACTTTCTAAATTATCCAGGTTGACTCAGTAACTGTATAAGGAGAAAGAACACTTGAATTTTGAAATTGGATCCCTGGTTTGATCAGCTACTGTCATAAATATAAAGGGAAGGGTAAACCCCTTTGAAATCCCTCCTGGCCAGGGGAAAGCTCCTCTCACCTGTAAAGGGTTAAGAAGCTAAAGGTAACCTTGCTGGCACCTGACCAAAATGACCAATGAGGAGACAAGATACTTTCAAAAGCTGGGAGGAGGGAGAGAAACAAAGGGTCTGTGTGTCTGTCTATAGTCTGTCTATAGTCTGGTCTTTGCTGGGGATAGACCAGGAATGGAGTCTTAGAACTTTTAGTAAGTAATCTAGCTAGGTATGTGTTAGATTATGATTTCTTTAAATGGCTGAGAAAAGAATTGTGCTGAATAGAATAGCTATTTCTGTCTGTGTATTCTTTTTGTAACTTAAGGTTTTGTCTAGAGGGGTTCTCTATGTTTTTGAATCTAATTACCCTGTAAGATATCTACCATCCTGATTTTACAGGGGGGATTTCTTCATTTCTATTTACTTCTATTTTTATTAAAAGTCTTCTTGTAAGAAATTGAATGCTTTTTTCATTGTTCTCAGATCCAAGGGTTTGGGTCTGTGGTCACCAATGCAAATTGGTGAGGCTTTTTATCCAACATTTCCCAGGAAAGGGGGGGTGCAAGTGTTGGGAAGATTGTTCATTGTTCTTAAGATCCAAGGGTCTGGGTCTGTAGTCACCTAGGCAAATTGGTGAGGCTTTTTACCAAACCTTGTCCAGGAAGTGGGGTGCAGGGTTTTGGGAAGTATTTTGGGGGGAAAGACACGTCCAAACAGCTCTTCCCCAGTAACCAGTATTAGTTTGGTGGTGGTAGCGGCCAGTCCAAGGACAACGGGTGGAATATTTTGTACCTTGGGGAAGTTTTGACCTAAGCTGGTAAAGATAAGCTTAGGAGGTTTTTCATGCAGGTCCCCACATCTGTACCCTAGAGTTCAGAGTGGGGGAGGAACCTTGACAGCTACGGAAGCTTGTCAGTTGTGTGAGCAGGGAAGGGACAAACTTAGGGATGGAATCTACAAGGAGTGGTGAGACAGGAGTCAGTGATCTCTGCATGCCACTCAAATACCTCCAGCCTCGTATCCCACCATAAGGTAGTTTGATAATAAAGGATCAATGATTTGGTATAAATGGTTCATATCTTTTTTACTTTGTATATGTTGTCAGCTTACTTATTTTTAAGTTAAGTGGGCTCAGAGCTGGAAACATCCTATCTTACTGAAAAAGATCCTTCTCTTTGGTACTCGTTAGAGGAGAAAGCTCAATGCCCGAAAATTATAATCTAAATCCTGTTTAAGTCAGTTATGTATCCTAGCGTTATTCTCAGTATACAGGTAAAATTTTAAAGCTGGTAACTTTCAGAATGGTTGTGTAAGATATGGAACTGCCTTCCTGCTTACCCATTTTCTACCCCAGACCTGAATGAGCTCCATTATCGTCTCTGTAAGGGGTTTATTTGTTTTCAGTTTGAGCTGAGTGGGGATGAGAATATCTTGCCTCTTTCAAAGTTTTGTTATCTTATTTATTTATTTTAGGAGAAGACATAGCTTTTCAAATTTGAAATCTGGTCCCTGGTTTTATGCATCATTTGTCATAACAGTTTTCTCAGCACAGAGGTAACAGATTCTAACTCTTAGGAGGGATGTTTTTTTCTTTCTATTTACCCATTGTCTTCAAAAACTGAGGTGTCTCCCCATTTTCTTTCATTCATATTTTTTTCTTTGTTTCAGGATATTCAGGGATGGCAAATCATCTCTTGTTTCTAATTGCGTGAATGTTATGCAATAAATTTTAGTGGACACTTTTCCTGAAATGTGGAACCTGATAGTTACATTGATCAGCTATTGATCCTAGCAGTATGCTCTGCCTGGATGTTACCTTTTCAAAGACGGACTCTGCTAGCAGGGGTAAGACATTTTTTCTTTTCCTATTTACCCTCTATCTTCCAGAGACTATGACTGGGTCCCAACTGTTATTTTTCTTTGTATTTCTTCTTAGTTTCAGGACATTCAGAGATGGGAACATCCTGTCTCATTCCTAAGTAGCTGAATGATTATGCAGTAATTTTATTAGCAAACTCAGGACTTGTCTGCGGCTGTGCGAATAGCAGTGCACACCAAACTGCTGTGCTATAACTCCCCTGTGTTATGCTGTGGGTGTAGGGTGACCAGACAGAAAGTGCAAAAAACTAGGACGGGGATGAGGGGTAATAGGTGCCTATATAAGAAAAAGCCCAGAATATCGGCACTGTCCCTATAAAATCAAGACATCTGGTTACTCTGTGTGGGTGTGAACTAAAAGTGCTGTCCTCTTCAAACAGGATTACATTAATGTGAAGTAGGAACTTTTTAGTTTGGACCTGCAGCATACACACTGGGGAGTTACTCAGCAGCACTGTAGTGTGTACTGGTATTTACACTCCAGTTATCTGAGCTGCGGGGCATGGTAGACATGGCCTCAGTTTCTGGAATTTCAAATCTGAATCTGGTGTGATCAGCTGTGGCTCTATCAGCAGTCTGCATTCCTGTATACCCAGTTTCTTTACTAAATTATGAATGGACCCCATTATCCTCTCTGCATGTGTGTAGTTGTGCAAAATTTGAGCTGAGTCAGGGAGGAGAATATTCTGCCTTATTCCAAATTACCCATGACTATTCAGTAATTTTAGCAGGAGGGATCACTCATTATTTTTGAAAACTGATCTATGGGTTGTTCAACAAAGGAACCTGGCAATAGACTGAGTAGGGAGGTGACACCTGCAGGGATAGAAGCTGCCAGGAGGGGTCCTAGTGTAGGTAGTGTTGGCGGAAAGCCACCGATGCACCTTTTGCTACAAACCCAACTAGGGAATCTACACACCATGACCGCTTTTGGGATAATGAAATAATCATAATCCATAATTGGGCACCAACAAGCTTATCTCTAAGCTTTTGTTCCTGTTTTTGTTTTTCAGGGAAGCTGACTTGGGTGTTGGAATGTCCTGATTCACTCCTGATTTCCCCAATATTTTCTCTCTGTAACTGGGTACCAGCATTCTCCTGAGTGATTTTTTGGTGTGTTTTTGTGTGTGCCTATTCAGTAGTTGGAATACCCTGTTTCATTTGTAGTTACTGCAATTGTTATTGGAAAAAGGAAATCTTCTAAAATTTGGACTCTGGGCTCTTGTTTTATGCTTGCAGTAGGCTCATCAGGGAGGTGACATTCTGAGCATGGAGGTAGTATTGGTTCCAGGACACTCATATATCTCCAGCCCTGCACCTAGGCATCTATAATAGCCCAGGAGAGAGTTCAGGGGAGATTTGGATTTCCCTCAGTGGTGCCACGTTTTTTGCTCAGAATACTCCAGTTTTTGAGCATTTGCTGTTCAGGAGGCCACAGTGTCTCAAATTGGGTCCTGAGTCCTAATTAAATCAAATATGCAAATCCCACTATCAGCACTGGAAAATTACATACACCAGGCACAACACTTAGTTACAACACTGGAAAATACTCCTCAAACCAGCAAGGAGGGAACATCAAAAATATTTGAATTTCAGGGATAGCGTACAAAAGCAGTGAAATAACGGAAATTCAGGCAGTCTAACTGCCCCAAAGATATCTAGGCCCCCAACCCCGCCAGCCTCCCACAATGTACTTCCTCACCAGCGGCCCTGTGGACCAATCCACTTTCAGTTCTTCCTGCTACTGTTTATAGATGGGAGCCTAGTGGCTTGCTTAAGGATCAGAGAGTGAGTCTTTCTTTCTCTGTAGAATTTAGGAGAAAGGCATTAGGCCAGCTCTCACTCATCAAAGGGCATCTTCTCTTCTCTCTCAGTCTTGCTGGGAATGCTTCCTTTTATCTCTGCCCCAAGGGAAATTAGGGTCTTCTTCCCTCCCTCCCTCTGGCCCTGTCAGAAATATAAAGGGAAGGGTAACCACCTTTCTGTATACAGTGCTATAAAATCCCTCCTGGCCAGAGGCAAAGTCCTTTTTCCTGTAAAGGGTTAAGAAGCTCATGTAACCTGGCTGGCACCTGACCCAAAATGACCAATGAAGGGACAAGATACTTTCAAATCTGGAGGGGGGAAAAGGCTTTTGTCTGTCTGTGTGATACCTTTGCGGGGAACAGATCAAGGATGCAAGCCCTCCAACTCCTGTAAAGTTAGTAAGTAATCTAGCTAGAAAATGCATTAGGTTTTTTTTGTTTTAGCTTGTGAAATTCACTGTACTGGAGGAAATGAGTATTCCTATTTTTACGTCTTTTTGTAACTTAAGGTTTTGCCTAGAGGGATTCTCTATGTTTTGAATCTGACTGCCTGTAAGATTATCTTCCATTCTGATCTTAGTGTTGTTTTCTTATCTTTTTTTGTTCTCCTAATAAAGTTCTGTTTTTTAAGAATCTGACTGGGTCAGATTTTTGGGTCTTAAAAATCCAAGGCTGGTCTGTGCTCATCTTGTTTATTCACAAGCCTCCCCAGGAAAGGGGGTGTAAAGATTTGGGGGGATATTTTGTGGAAATCGGAACTCCAAGTGGTCTTTTCCCTGATTGTTTGTTAAATCACTTGGTGGTGGCAGTGTTTACTTAATCCAAGGGCAAAGACTTTGTGCCCTGGGGAAGTTTTAACTTAAGCTGGTAGAAATAAGCTTAGGGGGTCTTTCATGCAGGTCCCAACATCTGTACCCTAGAGTTCAGAGTGGGGAGGGAACCCTGAGAGGCCCCTTAGGCAGTAAGGGAGTCCAGGGCTTTCTTTGTGTTTTCTAATGTCACTCTTTCTCCACCATCCTGGGAAAAGGGAGAGCGGGGGTGTGTGTGTGTGTGTGCTTCTACATGGGTAATAATGGAGCTGCTTGGAACTCACTGCCTGAGTGACTCCTCAGACCTGGGTCTGTTGCTTGGTCACCTCCTCTGACCTGCAAAGAAATTGAGGTGGTGAATAGCTCTGCTGGCTGTGCCTGACATGACGTGTGCAGACAAACCTCTCCATCAGTGGTTGTACTGAGGTCGTACTGCATTCCTATTTACCATCTATCAGTGTGGCAATGCAGCGGGAAGGGTCCCACATCTATCATTCTCATTTCACTTACCTGATAATTCCAGACACAAGAAGGACAGGAGATTCTTTTCCCTCCCAGCGATGCTCCCTCAGCACCTGAGGTGGTTCCTGAGGTGTCAGTGAGAGGCTTTGGAAAAGTTTGGACTGATTCCCTGGATTAGACTTATCTAGACTCTCTCCCTGCCTCAGCAGGAACCTGCTGTTTCTCTAGCACTGAGGGGACAGGAGATGGAAGGAAATAAAGCTACAAATACTGTTGTCACTGTGTGGGCTGTGCTCAACATTCTCCATCCCAGCACTATCCTGCAGGGAGAGAGAGAAGTAAATCAGTGTTGGGGAACGAATGTAAAGGTAGATACACTCTGATCACATATGGATCTGCGCTGTATAAGACACTGTCTTGGACAACTGACACCCAACCATCCGTTGCCAATATGCATCACAAATACGCACCTATGTGCACCTGTCCCACTACTCAGTCAGGCCTAGACAGAGGATAAAGGTTAGATTTCAGCCCAGCAGAAGGAAAATAATCCAACAGTAATGGATCCAGGGTGTAGATTCAAACCAGCCTCCATTGGAGATCATGAAATATTATAAGTTGGGTTGTAGGAATCCTGCTGCCCATTTTCTTTAGAGCTGCAGCATCTTGACTAAGCACAGCCAGCAGACAGGCAGCAGAGATCCCATGGTCACCAGGGCCTTTCACTAGAAGTCAGGGAACCTTTTTTTAGGTGTAGCGCTTTGATCATCTCTTTTTCTATTGAAGCTTTCAGCCTTGAGGCCTTCTTTACTCACCACAGACAGAAAGCATAAGGTCAGAGTCCAAAGTGCAGACAATGCAATGTTTATTGGGGTTAACAAGCAAGCATAACCAGATCTTTACACCACTAGAGCTTCCTTCTTCCCTCCTCCTTCTTAGTAGGCTTAATTATACCGGTAATGCTCCCCCCTGGTACCACCCTTTACAATTTATGGTCATATTTGTTTTGGAGGGTCTTGAATCTGGGGGCTTTGGGACCACCTCTTTTGTACCCCATGGAAGGTGTAGGAAGTGAGGTTGTGCTCCGGCCAGGGTCACCTTTTCTTTGGCTTTTAGCATTTCTTATACCTCCCTACCATCCCCTTTGCCCCTCCCAACTGGTTGCTTGATCTTGTCTTTGGAGAGGAGTTGGGGCAGAACTGTCTTTCAATTGTACATTTGTAAATTAAACTCCCACCATATCCAGCAACACCTTAACTCTATTTCTTATCTTTTCTCATTGTACTAAAACCCACATCTGGCTGTAGGCAGAAGCAACACACAGAGTCTTTGTTCCTTGTTCACATATGTCAGTAAGGATATAAGATGCAAACAATTGTATTTTAAAAACCGCAAAATTCAAATGGGCAAACAAACCCCCAAATTCTATCTCAGGCAAATAAACAGGCCTAAATACTATATTACCATCACTAACATATGGCTCCTCTGCAATATATATTTGTGGACTTTTATGGAAAAACCATCTTCATTTCTGCTGAGTCAAGGATGTGCAGGCTTAGCGCAGAATTTCTTAGCTTTTCTGGCCTTACGTTTCAAATGTATATTTATGGTACCTTTTCGGAGGGTAATGTATTTGTAATGGTAGTATAGTTTGTATGGATTTTTACACAGACAAAACGGTCATTGAAGTTTGTTGAATGGTTGATTATCTCTTCTTGACTATACTACATGCATTATGCAAAGCCTACTGAAGTTAATAAAACATTCCTCCTTGAATTCCATGGAGTCTGGACTGGGTCCTTTATTATCTTTTGATTTTTGTACTTCCATCATGTTAATATCATACCATTTTCTTCAGATACTTGCATGTATATTGCTGTGCAGCATGATTTCATTCTCTCAGTGGCTTGCATTGTCATGGCAATGCTCGTGTGGCATGGTCTAAGCACAGAACTCAGTGCCAAGAAGCCCTAAGTTTTATAGCCTGGCTGATACTAAGGGCCAAATTCTCTTGAGAGCTCAGCATGCAATGGTTCCCATTTAGGCACCTAAATAAAAGGGTCAGATTTTTAAAATGCTTTGCTACTAGCAGCTCATTGTTTTCAGTGGATGCTGAGTGCTTCTGAAAGTCTCATCACTTCATTTAGGTGCCTAAATGAGAGCTGAGTATTTCTGAAAATCTGGCCCTAATTATGGGTGCTGAGCAAATTGGAAATCTGGCTCTAAATCCCTGTGTGGCCTTTGGAAAGCCATTTAACCTGTCCGCCTTCTTTCCTCACTTTAAAGATTGTAGGTAAAAGTTCTTGCCTGCTACACCTAATGCCTGTGTTGATGGAATTAATTAATGTTTGTAAAGTGCTTTGAGGATGAAAAGCTCTGTGTACATTTTCTTTTGATATGGAAGTGTCAACTTCATGGACTTTAGTTAACACAGGCCTCTATTTCTCAAAGACATGCATGCCCCCAAATTCTGAAAGGACATACATTGTCCTTATTCACCTAAACAGTTGAATGAATTTATACCAATTTTTTAAATTAAAAAGTAGACATTAATTCTGATGACTTATATATCAAATTTCAGCTACATAAAGTTTTAAATAGCTATGATATTAAATCAGGGATTAGTAGAAGAAGAGCCAACTCATCCTTATCTCTAGCGAAACTGAGAATCATGCTATTACATGTTTTTTTTATGAAGTTCTTCTTCCTCAGATAAGTATGAATTGGTTCAAGTTCGTTCAGTCTTAAAATAGACTTTGATATCCTCCCTTTAATGGAGTTCTCATCTGGTTCAAGTTGACATTTTACAATGGGTATTTAGTCAGATTGATTTTTGCATAAATGATGCATCTTGGGTTGTTTTTCTGTGTTTGTTTTTTTTGCTATTATCATCAACAAACTGTTTTTCATGGAAATATGAATGTGAAATGTTCCTCAAAACAAGATAACTCCAGGGAGCTCTTGAGACCATTCTGTACAAATATTTTACCACCTAAATCTTTTATTTTAAAATACAAATGAAGGATTCATTGATATCTGGCGGTAGAGACATCTGGCCATTAAAGCTCAAGAGGATGATTTGCCTCTCTCCATTTCAGCGGTATGCTTAAACTGTGTTCCGAATGGGATGCTTTTTAAAGAAATAAAAATTCTTTGTAACTACACAGTCTATTTAATTAATAAACTGTAGGTGTTCCAATATCATCAGGGCAAATTCAGGTGATTTGTAAGACAGTGGAAATTACACATTGATTTGGTAAACTGCTGTAACTGGGTAAGGATATGGATCACACATCCAGGATCACATTTTGTCATAAGCAATTCTGGTGTAACTCCAATTATTTCAGTGCAATCACATTGATTTACAGTGGTGTACATGATAGCAAATTTGGCCTCAAGGAATGAGAAGAGAGGGATATAGAATGAAAAGCAATTATAAGAATGTGAAAGAAGGAATAAGTAGGCTTCACCACAACTCTAATTTGCCCTTTCATTTCCTAGGTATATAAATTGCATGAATGTAGATTGACAGATAATTCTTTCCACTTATTAGTGTAAATCACGAGTAACAAACTGCATTTAAGTCCATGGAGTTACATTGGTTTAAATGAGATCAGAATCAGGCCCCTATGGACTCATTTACATCCTAGAAGGAGCCTGATATATTCAGGTGCAGTTCATTTTCCAAATCCAGTCATTCCTTGGCCTTTCTGCTGCCAGTATTTATCAGATGCCAATTAGTTCTGAATGGAGACCACTAATTTCTTTTACACAGAGAATGAAACGGCCACCAGAAAGTAATAACATTTGGTCACTACCAGTTTGTCCTGGATTTAAACCTCCACTCTGCCAATGATGCCAGCCTTCATTGCCAACTTGTTAAATTTTCAAACTAGCATCTTTGTGCTTTCTCCTATGCTGCCCCTCACACAGGGGAAGAGCTCCCCATAAACACATTGTCCTGCTTTAGGTCCTTTCTTAAGCCTCTACTATGCTATGATGCTTACAAAAAACTTGACAATGGTTAGGCAGCTGGGGGCTGAGACTGCTGCTTATCATGTTTGCCAGTATTGTCTCATTGTTTACTTGTGCTTTTCTGTCTATCTGTAGCCATCTCTTGTTTTATACCTAGATTATAAACTCTTTGGGCATGGACATGGGACATGAGATTATAAACTCTTTGGGCATGGACAGTCCCTTTGTTCTGTGTTTGCACAGCACCTAGCAAAATGGGATCTTGGTCCATGACTAGTCCCCTTGATGCTACTGCTAAACAAATCATAATAAACTAGTGACCTAAAGGTAAAGTTCCCATGTACGATCATCCATTCTTTGTGCCATTCATTCCTCCACAGTGGGCTAGTTTCACAGAAACTTAGGCCTGGTGATGCTGAGCTCAACTTTTAGGCACCTGGGAAATCACTGGGATGCACAAAATCAGTGTACTGAGTGCGGAGCCGCCTAAGCCAGCCAATGAGAGATGCCAAGGAAAGGGCTAAGTCCTGCCCCTCCCAGGCAGTTAGGCACCGAAGTCCAAGCAGCATGGACGTGCCTATCTCTGCTTGGGATCCATAGCCAGGAGCCCTCTCCTGGAGTCAGGCACCCAAGATGTTCAAAAACACAAGGGAGGAGGAGAAGCTCCCTCATAACTTTTAGCCCAGTGGTTCGGGTAATCACCCGGGATGTGGGAGACCCTCAGTTTAAGCCTTCCTCTGCTTGATGCGGAGAAGGGATTTGAAAAGGGATCTGCCACCTCTCCAGTGAGTGCCTGAACTAGTGGGCTATGGGATATTCTGATGCTGGGCTCCCTCAAGCTCTCCTGTTGAAGCTGTTCCACTTTGGGTAAATAAATAAATAGCTGCTGGAGCAGGGGGACTGGATCCTGGGTCTCCCACATGAGTGCCCTATCCACCAGGCAATACAGTCATTCTCATTCTCCCTCTCTGGCCCAATCACCATTTAATTATTTATCCAAAGTGGAACAGCTTCAACAGGAGAGACTGAGGGAGACCCCCATTAGAATGGTAGCCCTTGAGTAAACTGCCTTTGTACAGAGAACTCATGGGAGTTTGGCAGACGGAATTCATCTTTCAACTCTCTGGCAAGGGGTTGAGCTGAAGCCCAGCCTTTCCAGAGTTGATATTGCACCTGCTGGGCTGGAAAAGTGGCTGCTGCTCCTCTAAATCCCTTCTGCGAGGGTTCCCAGCCACGGGATTCATGTCACTTCATGTCAGAGTGAATCCAATAGCTCCTCCCCAGATTCCCCAAATACTCACCTCCATCTGTTCAGAGCCAGCACATCCTGCACACCCCCCACACCATACATAGGCTGCTGGAGAAGTTCAGAAGTGCAGGGGACCTTGAGTGGGCCCTCTGCAATGTGAGATGTTCACTCTTAGTGTTATTTTCTGTGTGTCTGTGAAGAACAGAATGTGTAAAAATAATGCACAATGGAGACTAAAATCTGCACAGTAATTTTAGTGCAGTCTTTTTAAAGACTCGTAGATATAGCTGCTCAGATATACACTGCACTCAACAGCAGCTCTCCTACCATATTATTGCTTACCAGCTGTGAGGCCTGACCTATTTAACTGTCCCCCTACAGGTTACATTCACATTTGGAAATAAGAAAAGGATCCCCTTTGCACAAACCTACAGAGAAGCACAATTTTCCAAAACTTCAGCCTCTACAATAACAAAACTGGAGAGCACTATCGGCATCATTAGCATAGCCATTTTTTGCATATTCATGCAGCCAGATTAAAGCTATTTTTTTTGTTCTCTCTCTGTCTTTCTTGGATGTCTATGGGGACTCTTCAGTGTCAGTGATTAGAAGACTTAGTACACTATATCTATAGGGACACTATTAAAATGAGTAACACAGCAGTTCATGTTTTCAGCTCATATTTCAGTTCATGGTCACAGCTGCCTACTGCCTGCAATAGTATCTTTTAAAACAGTGAAGAAAGAGTCTACTGGGAGATATGAAGAATTTGGTTTTATATATATGCTGTTTTGTGCCATCAGCAAGCATAGCACTTACGTCTTTATAAAGAGGCAAGGTCCCTTCCCCAAGGAGTTTACAATCTAAGGACCAAGGTTTTCAAATATGGGTACCTAAAATTAGGTTCCTAAATCCATATTTACCAAAGCTCAGCATGCTCCCTGAAGCACTCTTGAGTCACTATGCATTTTACGGGTGTGACGTCTCCCTTCACTTCCATTTTGGAACTGAAGATGCTGCCCGCAGTGCAAACCCCACTAGCTATTGCTTGAGTCATAATTTAGCCTTTAATACTAGTACACACATATACCAGTGCATGCTTAATATTTTAGTATACAGATATACACTATATTCTTCTCTTCTTTTCCCTTGATTTCAGTGAACAGACACTTTCAGACTGTGCCCTGTGGATATATGGCGCTTGTCTAAACTGCAGTATCTTTATATCCTGATGAATGTGCACCTGATGCCCACACATTTGAATGAAATTAAAATCACAAAGCAGCTGGATTAAAATTACAGTAGGTGATAAAATCAATTCAGCGGGGATGAATTGATAAAGGGTAAGTAATGGAATGTTTTGAGGGGATAACCTACAGAGTGCAAACATTGATAGTGCAATTGACATAATCTGCTCCAAATTCAAAACATTTTTGGACTGAACACTAGAAAGATGCACCTCTTCAGTGAAGAAGGCCTCTCTAACTTTGAACTTGCCTTCTGTAACATAAACTCAAAGCAGCATGTACATAGTAAAATAAAATGAAATAAAAAACCCTACCCAAACCTGCCCTGCACACACAGCCTTCCCTGGGGAGAGGATAAGAGAAAGAACAAATTATTTATGACAGATGTTAGTCATGTTGCTTAAGGCAGTCCTGGAAGGCACTCAGATACTCTGGTGATAAGGGCAGTAAAAAAGCCTATATAGAATAGAATAGTCTTATTTGTTAATACATACTTTTATGATGTATTACTTTTAAAGAACTGATTTGGTGATCAAGATCGGATATGAAGTTAAAAGCTGAGGGGCAGGCAGGAGAAAAATAACGAATATAGAAGTTGTGATGGGGGGGAGCTAATAATTTTGACTTTGTATGTGACTTAGGGTATGTCTGCACTGCAGCTGGGAATGTGTTTCCCAGTGTGGGTGGAGAGACACGCACTACCACTATGAACGGCAGGGTAGCCGGGGGTAGCCCGGTTGGCAGCTCAGGCTAAGCTGTCAGGTATTTTCCCAAGGGAGCTGGGCAGGTTTGTACTCGGGTGGCTAGCTCGAGCCGCGGCCTGTGCTACCCCGTGACACACTGCTATTTGTAGCACTCTAGCTCCAGCAGACCTAGAGCGTGTGTATCTCTCCATGCTGGGAGATACGCTCCCAGCTGCCGTGTAGAGGGGGACACCAATAATGCAGTGTTTCAGTTTGCAGGTAGCATAGACCATGAAGTCAGAAAGGCCTTTGTTTGTTTATACAAACGGCTCTTGAGTTGTATCTTCAATCTGTGTATGGGTGGCAGATTTAATATCAGGAAATATACAGTAGTGAGGGAACATGAATGTTAAGTGGGTAAATTTTGTAGAAAACGGAGCAGGATCTTCGGAAAATGATAGCACATTAGATCGAACCATAAAATATTCTTGACAATTTCTGGCATTAAAGGTCAGCATGTAACCAAGCGGTGGCATGACAGTCAATCTTTCTATGGAGATTTTAGGCTATTTTGATAATCACAGAACTGTGCACACTATGGAAAGGATGTAAACATAATTTAGAGCTACACTGTTCCTTGCCTTTGTGTAGATATTCAGGAGGGGAAGATGAAAAGAGCCTACCCCCGGCAATATTCCCCTACAACTACTTTGAAGGAGGCAAAGGACAGCTGCAGTGTCTATGCGCTTTTGGGTGAATGAGCTGCTTCCTGCTAGTACCCGAAGGGAGAGATAGGGAGAAGGCAGGGTCTTCTGTACCCTCTACATACCAGGGAGCTCCAGGAGGCATTGTCTCCCTGAAAATACATCTCTTGGAACTTTATCTGGGATTGGTATACTAAACTCTGCTTCCCATGGAAGCTAATGCCCAATAGGCTCAAATTGTCCCTTAAACCATGTGACCTGCTCCATAAGAAAAAAAACCCCTATTTTATAATTAGAAGATTAAAATTCCAGTTTCTGGTTGGAATCAGAAGTGCCTAAAACACAGTGACAAAAGATCCCCATTATACTTCTGGTTGGGAATAGAACTGGATGTACCAGATAGCTCATGAGAGAGCCTGAAAATGCAGAATTCCCTATCTAATTCTGCACATTCAGAAGGACTGGGTAATTTATATTAGCTTCCTAACCCAATATAAATATTTACAGAATTTCATCCTATATGGACTACATATAAAATAGCATCATATATCATTCCTGATGTGGTTTCTCTATTTGGATTCTAAAAAAATTAGAAATGTAATTGAGTTGCAAGAGTCACAAATCCAAAACCTTTCATGGTCACATTTTATCCTAAGGTTTCATTTATAAATAGTTTATAAAAGGTTAATACATGTTCGATAATTGTTTTAATAAATGGTTATTCAATTATTATAGATTGTTGTGGAGTCCATCAAGTCAATAGGATGCTTATAAGTATCTCTAACACTTTCTACTGATATGCTTATAACCTCTGTAACTCACACTGTTCATGCATATAACATGCTTATAA
Source organism: Lepidochelys olivacea (assembly GCF_965140295.1). Lineage (NCBI taxonomy): Eukaryota > Metazoa > Chordata > Testudines > Cheloniidae > Lepidochelys > Lepidochelys olivacea. Next base: position 33,048,709 of record NC_140411.1, on the reverse strand, counting down.
CATCTATTAATTATTTAGTTACTCTTTGGAAGCCATTTTTAAATGGAGCTGTATTATAAAGTGTGACCCATTTCATAAATATTCCCCATTTGCCACAAAACAGTCCTGATTATGATAGGTTTCAGAGTAACAGCCGTGTTAGTCTGTATTTGCAAAAAGAAAAGGAGTACTTGTGGCACCTTAGAGACTAACTAATTTATTTGAGCATGAGCTTTCGTGAGCTACAGCTCACTTCATCGGATGCATACTGTGGAAACTGCAGCAGACTTTATATACACACAGAGATCATGAAACAATACCTCCTCCCACCCCACTGTCCTGCTGGTAATAGCTTATCTAAAGTGATCATCAAGTTGGGCCATTTCCAACACAAATCCAGGTTTTCTCACCCTCCACCCCCCCACACAAACTCACTCTCCTGCTGGTAATAGTCCATCCAAAGTGACAACTCTCTGCACAATGTGCATGATAATCAAGGTGGGCCATTTCCTGCACAAATCCAGGTTCTCTCACCCCCTCACCCTCCTCCAAAAAACACACACACAAACTCACTCTCCTGCTGGTAATAGCTCATCCAAAGTGACCACTCTCCCTACAATGTGCATGGTAATCAAGGTGGGCCATGTCCAGCACAAATCCAGGCTTTCTCACCCCCCTCCCCCTTCTTTTTTTTTTTTTTCCCGGGGACACACACACACACACACAAACTCACTCTCCTGCTGGCAATAGCTCATCCAAACTGACCACTCTCCAAGTTTAAATCCAAGTTTAACCAGAATGTTTGGGGGGCGGTAGGAAAAAACAAGGGGAAATAGGCTACCTTGCATAATGACTTAGCCACTCCCAGTCTCTATTTAAGCCTAAATTAATAGTATCCAATTTGCAAATGAATTCCAATTCAGCAGTTTCTTGCTGAAGTCTGGATTTGAAGTTTTTTTGTTTTAAGATAGCGAGCTTCATGTCTGTGATTGCGTGACCAGAGAGATTGAAGTGTTCTCCGACTGGTTTATGAATGTTATAATTCTTGACATCTGATTTGTGTCCATTTATTCTTTTACGTAGAGACTGTCCAGTTTGACCAATGTAAATGGTAGAGGGGCATTGCTGGCACATGATGGCATATATCACATTGGTGGATGTGCAGGTGACCGAGCCTCTGATCGTGTGGCTGATGTTATTATGCCCTGTGATGGTGTCCCCTGAATAGATATGTGGGCACAGTTGGCAATGGGCTTTGTTGCAAGGATAGGTTCCTGGGTTAGTGGTTCTGTTGTGTGGTATGTGGTTGTTGGTGAGTATTTGCTTCAGGTTGCGGGGCTGTCTGTTCTTGGGAGACAGGCCAGTCCTTGCCTACAGACAGCCCCCCAACTTGAAGCAAATACTCACCAACAACCACATACCACACAACAGAACCACTAACCCAGGAACCTATCCTTGCAACAAAGCCCGTTGCCAACTGTGCCCACATATCTATTCAGGGGACACCATCACAGGGCATAATAACATCAGCCACACGATCAGAGGCTCGGTCACCTGCACATCCACCAATGTGATATATGCCATCATGTGCCAGCAATGCCCCTCTGCCATTTACATTGGTCAAACTGGACAGTCTCTACGTAAAAGAATAAATGGACACAAATCAGATGTCAAGAATTATAACATTCATAAACCAGTCGGAGAACACTTCAATCTCTCTGGTCACGCAATCACAGACATGAAGCTCGCTATCTTAAAACAAAAAAACTTCAAATCCAGACTCCAGCGAGAAACTGCTGAATTGGAATTCATTTGCAAATTGGATACTATTAATTTAGGCTTAAATAGAGACTGGGAGTGGCTAAGTCATTATGCAAGGTAGCCTATTTCCCCTTGTTTTTTCCTACCCCCCCTCCCCAGACGTTCTGGTTAAACTTGGATTTAAACTTGGAGAGTGGTCAGTTTGGATGAGTTATTGCCAGCAGGAGAGTGAGTTTGTGTGTGTGTGTGTGTCCCCGGGGAAAAAAAAAAGGGGGGGGTGAGAAAGCCTGGATTTGTGCTGGACATGGCCCACCTTGATTACCATGCACATTGTAGGGAGAGTGGTCACTTTGGATGAGCTATTACCAGCAGGAGAGTGAGTTTGTGTGTGTATGGGGGTGGGGGGGTGAGAGAACCTGGATTTGTGCTGGAAATGGCCCACCTTGATTATCATGCACATTGTAGGGAGAGTGGTCACTTTGGATGAGCTATTACCAGCAAGATAGTGAGTTTGTGTGTGTGTTTTTTGGAGGGGGGTGAGGGGGTGAGAGAACCTGGATTTGTGCAGGAAATGGCCCACCTTGATTATCATGCACATTGTGTAGAGAGTTGTCACTTTGGATGGGCTATTACCAGCAGGAGAGTGAGTTTGTGTGTGGGGGGGGTGGAGGGTGAGAAAACCTGGATTTGTGTTGGAAATGGCCCAACTTGATGATCACTTTAGATAAGCTATTACCAGCAGGATAGTGGGGTGGGAGGAGGTATTGTTTCATGATCTCTGTGTGTATATAAAATCTGCTGCAGTTTCCACGGTATGCATCCGATGAAGTGAGCTGTAGCTCACGAAAGCTCATGCTCAAATAAATTAGTTAGTCTCTAAGGTGCCACAAGTACTCCTTTTCTTTTTGCTGATTATGATAGAATATACTTGTCATACATGGCAGTCATTCACAGATAGAGAAACATGCCAGCTAAGTCATCCTTCTGATTATTAGATACTTACAGGAATAAATATATTGAGCCAAATTCATCTCTGGAGTAACAACATTAAAGCCAGTCTAGTTAAAGTAGGAATGACTGACACATTATGCTGGGAGAGATTTATTTATTCCATTAACTGATTAAAAGGCCATTAATGTACAATTGTACTACTATATTTTAACATATTAAAGGGCAAATGAACAGGATTTTTTGTTTGTCTGTTTCTTCCCTTCTTTTTTTATTGCATATAAAAGTATTTTCCTCAAAAAATAAAGTTTTTCTCCCCTCTCTGCTTGTGTTTTCCCTGAAAAAATATCAGGAAGATAGGGCCAAGTCCTCAGTAATGGTTACAAGTGTTGAAGGGGTGGTGGTTTATATTACCTCTGCAGCTCCCCTGGATAGATGGCCCTGGTGCCAGCCATATGGAAGCTAATAATTTTTGTTGCACTTCTCTGTACCTTTTCCAATTCTAATATATCATTTCTGAGACGAGGCAACCAGAACTACATGCAGTATTCAAGGTTTGGGCACACCATGGATTTATAGAGTGGCATTATGATATTTTCTGTCTTGTTATCTATCCCTTTCCCAATGTTTCGTAACGTTCTTTTAGTGTTTTTTTTTTGACTGCCACTGCACATTGAGCTGATGTTTTCAGAGAATTATCCATGATGACTCCAAGATCTCTTCACTGAGTGATAACAGCTAATTTGGACCCCATCATTTTGAATGTATAGCTGGAATTGTGTATTCCAATGTAATGTTCATTACTTTGCATTTATCAACATTAAACTTCATCTGCCATTTTGTTGCCCTGCTACTTAGTTTTGTGAGATAACTTTATGACTCTTCGTAGTCAGCTTTGGACTTAACTATCCTGAGTAATTTAGTATCATCTGCAAACCTTTCCCACTCACTATTTACCCTTTTTAAAAGACAATTTATGGATATGGTGAACTGGTCCCAGTACAGATTCTTGGGGAACACCACTGTTTACCTCTTTGCACTGTGAAAACTGAGCATTAATTCCTGCCCTTTGTTTCCAGTCTTTTTGCCAGTTACTGATCCATGAGAGGACCTTCTGTCTTATCCCAGGACTCTTTCTTTTGCTTAAGAGGCTTTGGTGAGGGACCTTGTCAAAAGCTTTCTGAAAGCCCAAGTACATTATATCCAGTGCATCACCCTTCTCCACGTTTGTTCATTCTCTCAAACAATTCTAATAGACTGGCGAGACATAATTTCCCTTTACAAAAGCCATGTTGATTCTTTCCAAACAACTCATGTGTCTGATAATTCTGTTCTTTATTATAGGTTCAATCAATTCGGCGGATACTGAAGTTAGACTTACTGGGCTGTAATTGCCAAGATCACCTCTGGAGCCCTTTTAAAAAATCAGAATTACATTAGCTATCCTCCAGTAATCTGCTACAAAGACTGATTTAAGCAATAGGTTACATACCATAGTTAGTAGTTCTGCAATTCCATATTTGAGTTCCTTCAGAACTCTTGGGTGAATATTATCTGGTGACTTATTACTGTTTAATGTTATCAGATTGTTCCAAAACAGCCTCTATAGACATCTCAATCTGGGAAAGTTCCTGAAATGTCACCTAAAAAGAATGTGGAAACCTCCCTCACATCCTCTGCAATGAAGACTGATGCAAATAATTCATCTAGCCGTATCTTTGTTGAATGCTCCTTTAGCACCTCGATTATCCAGTGGTCTCACTGATTGTTTGGCAGGCTTCCTGCTTCTGATGTACTTAAAAAAATTGCTATTACTTTTTGTGTCATTTGCTAGTTGCTCTTCAAATTCTTTTTTAGCCCAGCTAATTATACTTTTACACTTGATTTGCCACAGTTTATATTCCTTTCTCTTTTCCTCAGTATGCTTTGACTTCCAATTTTAAAGGAATGTCTTTTTGCATCTAGCCACCTCTTCTAGTCTGTTGTTTAGCTATGGTGGCATTTTTTTGTCCTCTCACAATTTTTTTTATTTGAGGCACTCATTTAATTTGTGTCTCTATTGTGGTCTTTTAATAAAGTTTCCATGCAGTTTGCAGGCATTTAATTCTTGTGACTGTTCCTTTAAATTTTTGTTTCACTAGCTTCCTCATTTTTGTGTACTTCCACTTTTTGAAGTTAAATGCTGCTGTGGTGGGCTTCTTTGGTATTTTCACCCTCCCGCCCAAGATGTTAAATTTAATTACTTTACAGTTGCTGTTAGTGAGGGGTTCAGCTATGTTCGCCACTTGGATCAGATCCTGTGTGCCACATAGAACTAAATCAAGAATTGCTTCTACTCCAAGAATGATGTCTAGAAATTTTATCTCTGTCTCCCATCCTGAGATGACATGTATCCAGTCAATATTGGGACAGTTGACATCCCCTATTATTATTGAGTTTTCTATTTTTGTAGCCTCTCTAATCTCCCTGAGAATTTCACAATCACCATCTGGGCCGGTCATCCTACTGCTAAACTCTTATTATTCAAGCATGGAATTTCTATCCATAGAATTTCTATGGTATAGTTTGATTAATTTAAGATTTTTGCTATATTTGACTCTATGCTTTCTTTCACATATACCGCTACTTCCCCACCAGCATGACCTACTCTGTTGTTCCTATATATTTTATACCCTGGTATTACTGTGTCTCATTGATTATCATCATTCCACTGAGTTTCTGTGATATTATATCAATATTTTCATTTCATACCAGGCACTCAAGTTCACCCATTTTAGTATTTAGACTTAATATTAGTATTTAGACTGCTGTAGATAATTTTTATAAACCATGGTTATAATTGACCTATTGGACTCTATAAGAATTTTGTAACTGTTGACCATTTCTTAACACAAACTTTTACAAATAAAGATTTTCTATTGGATGTTTTTCAGATGCTGTAGTTAAATAGGAGTTAACAAAAATGAAAAGAGACAATAACAAACCAGAATAGTTTTAAACAGTCTGTCTAAAAATCCCTTCCACTTTCAGTAGCTCATGTTTTAGCCTTGGGTGTTGTCATAATTCTCCATTGCTTGAGAGGGTTCACCTGTAAAACCAGGGAAGACAAAACTTGATATTTTTAATGTCAATGACCTGCAGACAAAAAATTAATTTAAATAAAAATGAAATATCTCAGCCACCTTCCTGGTCTTTTATATACTGTGGGGAAAAACAATTTTCTATTTTTCCCCTTTCCTCCCATTTTTTAAGGAAAGAGTGATTTGTTTAGCTGTCATAAAGAAGCAAATGAAGCAGTTAATGAGCTATGCAATGGAAAATACAATATATCTTAGCAAATTCCAGTACACATCTATGAACTATTATGAATGGACTTGCAGATAACATCAGGCATGCCATTTAAATGGATCTGATATGTCATCTATCCATGTTGTAGTCACTGAATTGTACTGAATCTGTTGTCTGTTGATCACTCCAATTAAGCAGGTGCATTGCATTTCAAGATGCTTACTGTAGTGTGAGTTCTTATTCAATTTCTACAAGTTGCTATAGGAGGAGATAAACTTCATTGTCATGATTTTCCTTTCAGTAGCACTGATTCTAATTACAAAGGTATGAATCCATTAATTTCCTTGGGATCACTCCTTATTTATGCAGGAATAACTGAGTGCAGAGTCAGGCCCTGACTGTTCTAGAGCGGTATAGAACAGGAGTTCAACAAATACCTTTTTCTTTTGACTATCGGAACCTACAGAAATTCAAAGCTTTCTCCAGTATTTTCCATCATACCTGTTCATGCCTCAGATTAGACATCCCCAGTGCTGAGAGAGGAATAAAAGTGTCAACATTTTAAAAGTCTCAGTCTTATGAGATACATAGGTTTATATTTTCTGGTGCTAAAATGTTCAGCCTAGCCTTGTAATTTTATTGGCCTCTCCTTGAGGGCAAATAAATCAATAAGAGAGCACTTATAAAAGCACTTAAAAATAGGTAAGATCATAAAAAGTGGATAGCTAGTTCTAGCATTTTATTTATTTTGTGATAAATTTTTAATGGTTGCTGTTGATTTAAGTTATTTTGAAACATACCAATCTTGCTCAGCAGCTAGTACTTTTAATTTTAAAGAAATATGACTCAAAATAAATCAAGCCTTTAGAGATTGTTTAAAACAACAACAACAACTCTGGAAAAAAAATCCAATCACTATACTTTCAGTAATAAATGATATTTTATTTTTCTTGGGAAGTTGTTGAGTCTACAACAATTAGGTGGGTTAATCACTTGTGATATAGGAGCTTTTACTGACGTGAATAATTTGATTGTGTAGTGGCAGTACTAAAACACACACCATGAATACAGCATTTAGTGTTGACTTAGTTTGCTTACAATTATAATCCATTAGTAGTTCTCCTAATTATTCTGTGCATAATTGTAAATTCTCTAAATACTTGATAAAATAGCTAGCTGAACATTACTTCATGTCTTATGTATGCAAAGTCTGATGTATGCTGCACTGTTGATGATTTAGTTGGTTATGTTTAGAGAAGTGGAAAGGGATATTGTGATTAAGGATGTTAACCGTGAGTATAATTCATCTGCTTCCTATCTAAACAAAGGTATTTTAGGTGGGGCAGTTGCAATTTCAGGAAAAGTAATTTTAGGAACACCTGCTTCTGCTAGAGGCTTCTGTAAATTTATCTATTACATATCACTGCAGCAAAAGCTCCTACTGCTATGCTATGCTATGCTTCCCTGCTTTCTTGGAATCACATCTGCAACAATGAGACAACCAACACTGTAGTTACTATGAGACACTTTACGGTGAGGAGAAGAAGCCGCAAAGCCTTTCTCATATGACAGGCAGGCCATCAGAAGAAAAAGTTACTGCCACCATAGGTGGTCAGTTTGCTGGGAGAAACATGCTGTCCTGCTCTGCTTGGTCTATTTCTCAGTTTTTAAAGTCTGATGAGTAGCATTGGTTTATAATACATGGAGAGGGGCTGGCCTACTGCCCAAATGCTGATACCTCTAAAGAGGTTGTTTTGTTTTGTTTTTTAAATAAAACCTGTTTGTTCTCCTGTGCCTGGAATTTACTGATCAGTCTCTAGCATTTGAACCAGAATGTTCACACAGATTTTCAGACTTACATTAACTAGAGAGAGGGGCACATTACTCATATTAGTTTTAAGAATGAGAGTAATCGAGGCAATACTAGAGGAACTCAGGAAGATCTCTGCTGGAGAAGCAAAAATCATCTTAAACAAGAAACTACAACTGATCATGCAGCAGTTTATCATATCATTCAGCCCCCAAAACAGCTGGCCCAGGATGAATTTTTGCAGACTAATAGCCTGCATCACTTCTGACTCAGAAAGAGGCTTGCTCTGAGGCCTGGTATACACCAACGAGGTAAATCTATCTAAGTTAGGCTAGTTAAGTTATGTAAGTTATATACCTTAAGTCGACATAGTTGAGATTGACTTACAGCGGTGTCTACACCATGCTATGTCAAGGGGAGACGTTCTTCCATTGCAGTAGCTTCCACCTCTCGGGGAGGTGGAATACTGAAGTTGATGGTAGAGCGTTCTACCATCCACTTATCGCATGTTCACTAGATCTGATAAATCGATGCCTACTGCATTGATCCCAGCTGCACTGATTTAGCCCATAGTGAAGACAAGCCCTGAGCTTCAGCTTGTTTAGGGTAGGGAAGATAAGTGTATTGGTCTAAACTATATTGGTCTGTGGAGATTTAGGGCTAGATCCTTAGCTGGTATAAATCTTCACAGTTTCATTGAAGTCAATGAAGTTACAGATGTGAGCAGGGTCTGAATGAATGCTCCCCTGGCAGCTAGCTGGGAGAGGGAGAGACTTTGGGTGTGTTTATGTAAATACAGTTTGCTCCTGCTCTGCTTAGATATTCCTTGCATAGAGCAGTGTCAAAGTAATCAATTTTGGCTGGTGTTGGATACAAATTACTTTAGTAGTGAATGCAGGGGTAGCAAAAAGGTGTTACCAAAATGTTGTAATTATTGTAGGAATACAGGAAAGCAGGACTGTACTTAACCTGTCCCAAATGAGGGGGGTCACCTTCAGCTGAAAGGACCTTGTTAAGCCAGGGTCTCAAATGCCAGAGCCCTATGAAAGTAAGAGGGGTGGGGACAAATATTCTATTCAGGAGGCATGTGGCCTTTCCCTAGGAGTCCCTAGACTGGTTTGACTTGTTCTTCCCCACTGTTCAAAGAATAGCACTAAACAGGCTTCATTTGTTTACAAACAGGAGCCTCTTTGTTATTTTAAATGCTCAATCAGAGCTAAAAGTCAGTTGTGGTGGGACTGTGTTTCTGTCCAGGGATGAAAATGACTGAGAGCTGAAATCACTTGAGTGGGGCAGTGTTTCTGCCCAGCCTATCAAGAGCTGAAAATCACTAAGACACTGATGTGCAGAGGTCACAGCGGAAAAAGGCAGAAGGTGACTGACAGTCAGCTGCCAAATGAGTGGCTGGTGAAGTGGTGAGCAGAGCAAGCGGCCAGCAGGGTGGCTGGCGGAGAGGCACAGCGAGCAGCGGATGAGTGCCTGAACAGCAGAACTAGTAAGGTACCTCCTTACTTCCACCCAGGATGGGAGGTGAACTCTGTAGATGCACCTTTGAACTCTGGGTCTGCACTGACCAAGGACAGCAACTGTGAGTGTGGTGCAGAGAAGGGATGGGCACGCTGAAGGGACTTTTGGGTTGCTGAGGGGAAAATGACACTGCCCAACTTACTTGGGGGTGGGTCTTTTGCTCACGGTTTGTTTTTATGAACCCTGTTGTCAGTGGTTTCCCAAATTAACACCAAATCACTTCCCTCCTTTTATTAAAAGTTTCTTTTCTACACTCAGATTCTGAGCTTGCGAGTGGGGAAGTATTACCTCTCAGAGGCACCCAGGGGTGGTGTGTAATTTTCCCAGGTTACTGGGTGGGGGCTTGAGCTAGTTCTATGTTGTATCGATGGAAAGGAACCCCTAGATATTTAACCTGGCCCTGGTTGCTGCTGGCTTTGCCTGGCAGAAGGGTTACATACTGATTTACACCAGTTAAGCATCTGACCTTAATGTACTGAAACCTACCTATCTTAAGTTTCCTACCACAGCAAATGGCATAAATGAAGGTACTATGAGCTTATCTTCTTGCACATAAATTGTGTTCGGAAAGGCGTCCAAATTTCCCGCAAATCATTCTGAATAAAGTAAATAATCAAAGAGCCACAAAATGGCAAAAATAATTTCCCTTGATCTGGAGCCATATTCTATTCTATTTGTTGGGGTTGGTCCTGCTTTGAGCAGGGGGTTGGACTAGATGACCTCCTGAGGTCCCTTCCAACCCTGATATTCTATGATTCTATTATTAGAGTTTAGGGGATTCAGAAAACCCAGGAAATATTTAAAACCATTCTATTCAGTCTCATGGAGAAAATACTTGCTGTGCATAAATCCATAACAACTCAGTAATCAAAGTAGAGCTTGTTCATAGGGCTGCCCAGAATAAAGTTGTACATTTCACAGACATGTGGAAACTACCCAAATGATCACCTACTGTATTATTGTGAAGTTAAGATAAGATGATCCTTGCTTGCTGAAGCATGCAGGCAGATGTCACTGATATAATCACAGAGTTTCATTAAAGTTTCTCCCTTCAAACTCTCTCCCCATGCCACCTAGCAATCTGGCCAATTTCAGGATCAAAGCCAAAATTACCAAATCCCTTACAGAAAATAAAATATTATTTTATGCCTTTCCAACACTTATATGCAACATAATCCCCACTCACTGACCCTAAAGGTAAAGTTTAGTTTTCTAGGACTAATTGTATTGTATGCAGTGCTTTTTCCCCAGTATGTGAACCTGCAAGCTCATTTTCACATGTGGCTTGGAAATTCATCCAGCTTTAGTTCTGATAGTCAAAAGTTACGTGGTCAGTGAGTCTTGAGACCTTTAGATTCCCCAGATCCTGATTGCAAATATCTGTATCTAGTGTAATGATTCTGTTTGACACAAGGAGTTACAGTACACTGATAGAGAGGCTGGGCATGTCATTTAACTGGATTGTGTTCAGCCATTGTGAAAATGAACTTCAACTTCATCATTCTAATATTGTGCAAGACTGTGGTCTTGTTTCTGCATTGCCTAGAATGATGTTAAAAGGGACATGGAGAAACTATGCATATGGTGGGGGCTGCAGGTCTGGACAGCTGGACAGTCTGTCCAGCCTGTTTACTGTTCCCTAGTCCTACACATCCCAGTCTTGTGTAATCACATACAGTGATGGGAATGATGTGAGCAGAAGAAATGCTTGGCCGGGGTTAGGTGACCCTGACCACTTGACATGGATACATAGGGCAAGAGGGGCAGGAAAAGCATTGCTTCTGCTCCATTGTATAAATAACCAATTAATTTGTGGCAGCACAGGGTGTAGGAAGTAACATTGCCAGCTGCTCAGTGAGTAACTTCTGTAGCTCCTTCTGCACAGCTGACCTTGATTTCTGAAAATATCAGATTGAGGGTGATATTCATCAACCAGAAAGGGATTGTGAAACCCCAGATGTAACCTCAGAATGCATCAACAAGACAGAATTCTAAGTACTGAGCATCATAACTCTGTCTGCTATTCCATGTGACCTGGCACAAACACAGCAGCTATATGAGACCTTCTGTCTCTCCTGGGCTTTAGCAAGGTTCTCCTGGGCAAAAGTCATGAACTCTGTAGGCTTTTTCCTAAAGCACAACTCACACTCCATTGATTTCCCCTTCAGGAGAGGCCTTACAATAAAAGATAAACACTAGAGCTGGTTGGAACATTAAAAAAAATGTTTTCCATTAAAAATGCTGTTTCATTGAAGGTGAAATGTTTCATGGAGATGTATTTATTTCTATGAAGTTTTTGATGGGAAGGTTTCTAAGACTCTGGTCACTTACACACACACAAACACACACACACACACAGAGAAACCTGACCTTTTTGATCCAAAACTAAATGTTTTGACACAATTCCATGGTGCGAAAACAAAAGGTTTCGTTTTCAAAAAACTAATTTTGAAACCTCAAAAGTCTTTGCAGAAGAGAACCAGCTGTGCCCTTTAAAGCTATTTAGACCATGTCTACACTAGCACTTATGTTGACAAAACTTTTGGCACTCAGAGGTGGGAAAAAACAGCCCCCCAAGCAGCATAAGTTGTGCCAGCATAAGCGCTCATGTGCACAGTGCTATGTTGGTTGGAGATGATGTCCCAATGACAGAGTTACTGCTGCTCATTGAGCTGGTTTTATTAGGTTGATAGGAGAGCTCTCCCCCGTTGGCGTAATGTGGCTACATGGTTGCTCAACTCTACTAGCTCCTCTTTCCTGAACCATTCATAACACTTTTTTTCTGTCTTTTCCTATTCTCTTCCCCAACAGGCTAAAGTCTCACTCTCTGATTTCAGTTTAAGCAGTTTATTTCCTTGCAAAAGCGTCCTTTAAAAAAACTTTACTATCTGCCCTGATGATCTGATTGCTGCCACCGGTATATTACAGCTCGGCCCAATAATCTCTGTTTAGTCACCAGTCTGTGGAGAGTGAAGCCAATCCCGGGGTGCCTTTTAGTTCTAAGCCAGCTGGTTCTGGGCATTCTCAAGTCACTGTTCCTAGCTCTGGGTCTATAGGACACACTCTTATGCTCAGACCCCTTGTCTGACACAGTTTCCTTGGGACGTGGGATGCAGTCCAGCTGCTCTAGACTCTGAAACCACTACCTCAGACATCTGAGTCCTCCCAGTCACTCACCAGGCTCCCTCAGAGCCTTCCTGGGTGGTAGGCTCTCTGGTCTTGTTGTTTAACCTCTTTCAGGCCAATGCAACAGGAAAGCAAGCAGCACAGGCTTAGCAAAGAAATTTCATAATCACAGTCAGTTTACTCTTAAAAGCACTTGAGAGTTACAGATCTTTGAAAAATAAGTAAAAGTTCTGGGATTCACTGTCCCCTAGTCAGATCTCTTAGAATATCAGCATTGGAAGGGAGCTCAGCAGGTCATCTAGTCCAACCCCCTGCTCAAAGTAGGACCAATCCCCAATTTTTGCCCGCAATCCCCAAATGGCTCCCTCAAGGGTTGAGCTCACAACCCTGGGTTTAGCAGGCCAATACTCAAACCACTGAACTATCTCTTCCCCCTCTTCCTGTGAGCCTCAGTTTGTCAGCATTTAAAGAAGGGCAGAGTCCTTTCTCTCCTGCACGTCCTGCTTCCCTGTGGCCATAGATTGCCCCCTGCTAAGATTGGCACCCCACTTTAAACACAGTCTCCATCTCCTTTTGCCATGTTCAGTACGGGGGGACCTCAGTCCCTTCTCAGTTTTTCTTGACTCACCTATGGGCCCTGTATAGAAAACCCATTGTTCCAGGGTGGTGTGTCAGGTGTTGAGAGACAATCAAAGCTGATAATGGAGATTGGTGTCTTGGTGGCTTCTCTGTGATAGTTCTTCCACAAGATATCAAACCTTTTCTAGTCTGGGCATCTGTCCAGAATGCATTACAAAACCTGCCTTGGGCAAGTTTAGGCATGTCTTCAGCACAAAATACCAAATGGAGTTCACAATTTGATACAGACATATCCTCCTCTATCACAATAAGATTTAAATGTCCTGACAGAGGATCTCAAGTAGTAATCTAGAAAGCTAGTTATTGTAGTTACTGTAACTGCTGAACAAAGTTAATTCAACAATCTTGATAAAAAAAGCTCTTATAATGATATTAATTTGCAAAGAAATAGATTTTGAAAGACTATACAAAATCTATCTCAAGTCTTTTATTTTTAAGTTAAATAAAAGCCTCGGAAGTGTAAGCAGGGTCTGCATGAGCTCTCCCCTGACATCTAGTGATGAGCTGTGGAAGAGGACTTCAGGAGCTGATCTCATTTGCATAGGCTCATCCACCCTGCCAAGGTGCTCAGCATGATGGGATTGCTTGCCCAAATGATTACTTTTGGCTGGTGCTATATTCACAGTCTCCTTGTTGTTAGGTTGGGGTAATACAGAGTTGTTGTCCTTGTTGTGTGAATCAAGGGCAGCAGAACTGTGTTTGGCATACCCTGATTGAGGAATTCATCTTCAACTAAATGGCACTCACTAGGCAGGGGACATGGGTTCTAAAGCCCTGTGAGTTGAGAAAGGGTGTGGGTCTTGTTCAAGAAATGTAGATTCTTCTTTTCTCCACTGTGTAATGAAAGAGCTAATTTGGTTTCAATTGAGAGTCTTAGGGTATGTCTACACTATGAAATTAGGTTGAATTTATAGAAGTTGGTTTTTTAGAAATTGTTTTTATATATTTGAGTGTGTGTGTCCCCACAGAAAATGCTCTAAGTACGTTAAGTGCATTAACTCGGCGGAGTGCTTCCACAGTAACGAGGCAAGCGTCGACTTCCAGAGTGTTGCATTGTGGGTAGCTATCCCACAGTTCCCGCAGTCTCTGCTGCCCATTGGAATTTTGGGTTGAGATCCCAATGCCTGATGGGGCTAAAACATTGTCGTGGGTGGTTCTGGGTACATATCGTCAGGCCCCTGTTCCCTCCCTCCCTCCATGAAAGCAGCAGCAGACAATCGTTTTGCGCCTTTTTTCTTGAGTTACCTGTGCAGACGCCATACCACAGCAAGCATGGAGCCTGCTCAGGAAACCGTCACCGTATGTCTCCTGGGTGCTGGCAGACGTGGTACTGCATTGCTACACAGCAGCAGCAACCCCTTGCCTTGTGGCAGCAGATGGTGCAGTAGGACTGGTAGCTGTCATCGTCATGTCCGAGGTGCTCCTGGCCACGTCGGCTAGGAGCGCCTGGGCAGACATGGGTGCAGGGACTACATTAGAAGTGACTTGACCAGGTCATTCTCTTTAGTCCTGCAGTCAGTCCTATTGAACCATCTTATGGTGAGCAGGCAGGCGATACGGATTGATAGAAGTCCTACTGAACCATCTTCTGCCAGGCAGGCAAGAGATGAGGATGGCTAGCAGTCCTACTGCACCATCTTCTGCCGAGCAGCCATGAGATGTGGATGGCTTGGAGTCCTTCTGCACCGTCTGCTGCCAGCCAAAGATGTAAAAGATAGATGGAGTGGATCAAAACAAGAAATAGACCAGATTTGTTTGGTACTCATTTGCTTCCCCCCCTCCCCCGTCTAGGGGACTCATTCCTCTAGGTCACACTGCAGTCACTCACAGAGAAGGTGCAGTGAGGTAAATCTAGCCATGTATCAATCAGAGGCCAGACCAACCTGCTCGTTCCAATAAGAACAATTACTTAGGTGCACCATTTCTTATTGGAACTCTCCGTGAAGTCCTGCCTGAAATACTCCTTGATGTAAAGCCACCCCCTTTGTTGATTTTAATTCCCTGTAAGCCAACCCTGTAAGCCATGTCGTCAGTCGCCCCTCCCTCCGTCAGAGCAACGGCAGACAATCGTTCCGCACCTTTTTTCTGTGCGGACACCATACCAAGGCAAGTATGGAGGCCGCTCAGCTCACTTTGGCAATTAGGAGCACATTAAACACCACACGCATTATCCAGCAGTATATGCAGCACCAGAATCTGGCAGAGCGATACTGGGCAAGGAGGTGATGTCAGCGCGGTCACATGAGTGATCAGGACATGGACACAGATTTCTCTGAAAGCATGAGCCCTGCCAATGCATGCATCATGGTGCTAATGGGGCAGGTTCATGCTGTGGAATGCCGATTCTGGGCTCGGGAAACAAGCACAGACTGGTGGGACCGCATAGTGTTGCAGGTCTGGGACGATTCCCAGTGGCTGCGAAACTTTTGCATACGTAAGGGCACTTTCATGGAACTTTGTATGTTGCTTTCCCCTGCCCTGAAGCACATGAATACCAAGATGAGAGCAGCCCTCACAGTTGAGAAGCGAGTGGCGATAGCTCTGTGGAAGCTTGCAACGCCAGACAGCTACCAGTCAGTTGGGAATCAATTTGGAGTGGGCAAATCTACTGTGGGGGCTGCTGTGATGCAAGTAGCCCACGCAATCAAAGATCTGCTGATATCAAGGATAGTGACCCTGGGAAATGTGCAGGTCATAGTGGATGGCTTTGCTGCAATGGGATTCCCTAACTGTGGTGGGGCCATAGACGGAACCCATATCCTTATCTTGGCACCGGAGCACCAAGCCGGCTAGTATATAAACCGCAAGGGGTACTTTTCAATAGTGCTGCAAGCTCTGGTGGATCACAAGGGACGTTTCACCAACATCAACGTGGGATGGCCGGGAAAGGTAAATGACGCTCGAATCTTCAGGAACTCTGGTCTGTTTCAAAAGCTGCAGGAAGGGACTTTATTCCCAGACCAGAAAATAACTGTTGGGGATGTTGAAATGCCTATAGTTATCCTTGGGGACCCAGCCTACCCCTTAATGCCATGGCTCATGAAGCCGTACACAGGCAGCCTGGACAGTAGTCAGGAGCTGTTCAACTACAGGCTGAGCAAGTGCAGAATGGTGGTAGAATGTGCATTTCAACGTTTAAAGGCACGCTGGCGCAGTTTACTGACTCGCTTAGACCTCAGCGAAAACAATATTCCCACTGTTATTACTGCTTGCTGTGTGCTCCACAATATCTGTGAGAGTAAGGGGGAGACGTTTATGGCAGGGTGAGAGGTTGAGGCAAATCGCCTGGCTGCTGGTTACGCGCAGCCAGACACCAGGGCGGTTAGAAGAGCACAGGAGGGCGCGGTACGCATCAGAGAAGCTTTGAAAACCAGTTTCATGACTGGCCAGGCTACGGTGTGAAAATTCTGTTTGTTTCTCATTGATGAAACCACCCGCCCCTTGGTTCACTCTAATTCCCTGTAAGCTAACCACCCTCCCCTCCTCCCTTTGATCACCGCTTGCAGAGGTAATAAAGTCATTGTTGCTTCACATTCATGCATTCTTTATTCATTCATCACACAAATAGGGGGATGACTACCAAGGTAGCCCAGGAGGGGTGGTGGAGGAGGGAAGGAAAATGCCACACAGCACTTTAAAAGTTTACAACTTTAAAATTTATAGAATGCCAGCCTTCTGTTTTTTGGGCAATCCTCTGTGGTGGAGTGGCTGGTTGGCTGGAGGCCCCCTCACCACGTTCTTGGGCGTCTGGATGAGGAGGCTATGGAACTTGGGGAGGAGGGTGGTTGGTTACACAGGGGCTGTAGTGGCAGTCTGTGCTCCAGCTGCCTTTGCTGCAGCTCAACCATACACTGGACATACGGGTTTGATCCTCCAGCAGCCTCAGCATTGAATCCCGCCTCCTCTCATCATGCTGCTGCCACATTTGAGCTTCAGCCCTGTCTTCAGCCCGCCACTTACTCTCTTCAGCCCGCCACTTACTCTCTTCAGCCCGCCACCTCTCCTCCCAGTCATTTTGTGCTTTCCTGCACTCTGACATTATTTGCCTCCATGCATTTCGTCTGTGCTCTGTCAGTGTGGGAGGTCAGCACGAGCTCAGAGAACATTTCATCACAAGTGCATTTTTTTTTCTTTCTAATCTTCACTAGCCTCTGGGAAGGAGAAGATTCTGTGATCATTGAAACACATGCAGCTGGTGGAGAAAAAAAAAGGGACAGCGGTATTTAAAAAGACACATTTTATAAAACAGTGGCTACACTCTTTCAGGGTAAACCTTGCTGTTAACATTACGTACATAGCACATGTGCTTTCATTACAAGGTCGCATTTTGCCTCCCCCCACCGTGTGGCTACCCCCTCAACCCTCCCCCCTCCCCATGGCTAACAGCGGGGAACATTTCTGTTCAGCCACAGGCAAACAGCCCAGCAGGAACGGGCACCTCTGAGTGTCCCCTGAAGAAAAGCACCCTATTTCAACCAGGTGACCATGAATGATATCTCACTCTCCTGAGGATAACACAGAGAGATAAAGAACGGATGTTGTTTGAACGCCAGCAAACATACACTGCAATGCTTTGTTGTACAATGATTCCCGAGTACATGTTACTGGCCTGGAGTGGTAAAGTGTCCTACCATGAAGGATGCAATAAGGCTGCCCTCCCCAGAAACCTTTTGCAAAGGCTTTGGGAGTACATCCAGGAGAGCCGCGAATGCCAGGGCAAATTAATCCTTTCACATGCTTGCTTTTAAACCACATATAGTATTTTAAAAGGTACACTCACCGGAGGTCCCTTCTCCACCTGCCAGGTCCAGGAGGCAGCCTTGGGTGGGTTCGGGGGGTACTGGCTCCAGGTCCAGGGTGAGAAACAGTTCCTGGCTGTCGGGAAAAGCGGTTTCTCCGCTTGCTTGCTGTGAGCTATCTACAACCTCATCATCATCATCATCTTCTTCTTCCCCAAAACCTGCTTCCGTGTTGCCTCCATCTCCATTGAAGGAGTAAAACAACACGGCTGGGGTAGTGGTGGCTGAACCCCCTAAAATGGCATGCAGCTCATAGAAGCGGCATGTTTGAGGCTCTGACCCGGAGCGGCGGTTCGCCTCTCTGGTTTTCTGGTAGGCTTGCCTCAGCTCCTTAAGTTTCACGTGGCATTGCTTCGGGTCCCTGTTATGGCCTCTGTCCTTCATGCCCTGGGAGATTTTGACAAACGTTTTGGCATTTTGAAAACTGGAAAGGAGTTCTGATAGCACGGATTCCTCTCCCCATACAGCGACCAGATCCCGTACCTCCTGTTCAGTCCATGCTGGAGCTCTTTTGCGATTCTGGGACTCCGTCATGGTCACTTCTGCTGATGAGCTCTGCATGGTCACCTGCAGCTTGCCACGCTGGCCAAACAGGAAATGAGATTCAAAAGTTTGTGGTTCTTTTCCTGTCTACCTGGCCAGTGCATCTGAGTTGAGAGTGCTGTCCAGAGCAGTCACAATGGAGCACTCTGGGATAGCTCCCGGAGGCCAATACCGTCGAATTGTGTCCACAGTACCCCAAATTCGACCCGGCAAGGCCGATTTAAGCGCTAATCCACTTGTCAGGGGTGGAGTAAGGAAATCGATTTTAAGAGCCCTTTAAGTTAAAAAAAAGGGCTTCATTGTGTGGACGGGTGCAGGTTTACATCGATTTAACACTGCTAAATTCGACCTGAAGTCCTAGTGTAGACCAGGACTTATTGTACACTGCAGAGCTGAAATAATTGATGAGGTCTAAGCATTAGACCTGCTTTGGGACAGTGTCTTTGATGTAAGAGGCTTCCCTACTAACAGCTGAAATTGCTGAGACCTGTGTTAAGTGGTGGGACCTGAAGACATCCTGGTAGATTGGTGATTGGCTGGCAGGGTGGCCAGTGGATTGGAGTGGAGCACAGTGATCAGCCTGTGACTGGTGGAGATGTGTGGTAATTGGCTGGCAGGGTGACCAGTGAAGAGGAGGGGCAAGCATAGACATCCAGGAAGTTTTTGGAAAGCGTAGGGGACAATTTCCTGGGGCAAGTGCTAGAGGAGCCAACTAGGGAGGGTGCTTTTCTTGACCTGCTGCTCACAAACCGGGTAGAATTAGTGGGGGAAGCAAAAGTGGATGGGAATCTGGGAGGCAGTGACCATGAGTTGGTTGAGTTCAGGATCCTGACGCAGGGAACAAAGGTAAGCAGCAGGATACGGACCCTGGACTTCAGGAAAGCAGACTTCGACTCCCTCAGGGAACGGATGGCCAGGATCCCCTGGGGGACTAACTTGAAGGGGAAAGGAGTCCAGGAGAGCTGGCTGTATTTCAAGGAATCCCTGTTGAGGTTACAGGGACAAACCATCCCGATGAGTCGAAAGAATAGTAAATATGGCAGGCGACCAGCTTGGCTTAATGGTGAAATCCTAGCAGATCTTAAACATAAAAAAGAAGCTTACAAGAAGTGGAAGGTTGGACATATGACCAGGGAAGAGTATAAAAATATTGCTCGGGCATGTAGGAATGTTATCAGGAGGGCCAAATCGCACCTGGAGCTGCAGCTAGCCAGAGATGTCAAGAGTAACAAGAAGGGTTTCTTCAGGTATGTTGGCAACAAGAAGAAAGCCAAGGAAATTGTGGGCCCCTTACTGAATGAGGGAGGCAACCTAGTGACAGAGGATGTGGAAAAAGCTAATGTACTCAATGCTTTTTTTGCCCCTGTTTTCACTAACAAGGTCAGCTCCCAGACTGCTGCGCTGGGCATCACAAAATGCGGAAGAGATGGCCAGCCCTCTGTGGAGATAGAGGCGATTAGGGACTATTTAGAAAAGCTGGACGTGCACAAGTCCATGGGGCCGGACGAGTTGCATCCGAGAGTGCTGAAGGAATTGGCGGCTGTGATTGCAGAGCCACTGGCCATTATCTTTGAAAACTCGTGGCGAACCGGGGAAGTCCCGGATGACTGGAAAAAGGCTAATGTAGTGCCAATCTTTAAAAAAGGGAAGAAGGAAGATCCTGGGAACTACAGGCCAGTCAGCCTCACCTCAGTCCCTGGAAAAATCATGGAGCAGGTCCTCAAAGAATCAATCCTGAAGCACTTGCATGAGAGGAAAGTGATCAGGAACAGCCAGCATGGATTCACCAAGGGAAGGTCATGCCTGACTAATTTAATCGCCTTTTATGATGAGATTACTGGTTCTGTGGATGAAGGGAAAGCAGTGGATGTATTGTTTCTTGACTTTAGCAAAGCTTTTGACACGGTCTCCCATAGTATTCTTGTCAGCAAGTTAAGGAAGTATGGGCTGGATGAATGCACTATAAGGTGGGTAGAAAGCTGGCTAAATTGTCGGGCTCAACGGGTAGTGATCAATGGCTCCATGTCTCGTTGGCAGCCGGTATCAAGTGGAGTGCCCCAAGGGTCGGTCCTGGGGCCGGTTTTATTCAATATCTTCATAAATGATCTGGAGGATGGTGTGGATTGCACTCTCAGCAAATTTGCGGATGATACTAAACTGGGAGGAGTGGTAGATACGCTGGAGGGGAGGGATAGGATACAGAAGGACCTAGACCAATTGGAAGATTGGGCCAAAAGGAATCTGATGAGGTTCAATAAGGATAAGTGCAGGGTCCTGCACTTAGGACGGAAGAACCCAATGCACAGCTACAGACTAGGGACCGAATGGCTAGGCAGCAGTTCTGCAGAAAAGGACCTAGGGGTGACAGTGGACGAGAAGCTGGATATGAGTCAGCAGTGTGCCCTTGTTGCCAAGAAGGCCAATGGCATTTTGGGATGTATAAGTAGGGGCATAGCGAGCAGATCGAGGGACGTGATCGTTCCCCTCTATTCGACATTGGTGAGGCCTCATCTGGAGTACTGTGTCCAGTTTTGGGCCCCACACTACAAGAAGGATGTGGATAAATTGGAGAGAGTCCAGCGAAGGGCAACAAAAATGATTAGGGGACTGGAACACATGAGTTATGAGGAGAGGCTGAGGGAGCTGGGATTGTTTAGCCTGCAGAAGAGAAGAATGAGGGGGGATTTGATAGCTGCTTTCAACTACCTGAAAGGGGGTTCCAAAGAGGATGGCTCTAGACTGTTCTCAATGGTAGCAGATGACAGAACGAGGAGTAATGGTCTCAAGTTGCAGTGGGGGAGGTTTAGATTGGATATTAGGAAAAACTTTTTCACTAAGAGGGTGGTGAAACACTGGAATGTGTTACCTAGGGAGGTGGTAGAATCTCCTTCCTTAGAGGTTTTTAAGGTCAGGCTTGACAAAGCCCTGGCTGGGATGATTTAACTGGGAATTGGTCCTGCTTTGAGCAGGGGGTTGGACTAGATGACCTTCTGGGGTCCCTTCCAACCCTGATATTCTATGATTCTATGATTCTATGAAGCGAGTGCCTGGGCAGTGGTGTGAGTAAGGTTCCTTCTTACCTTTCCACCCTACTCCATCCAGGGTGAGAGGTGAACTCTGAGCTCTGTCTGCAGTAACCAAGGACAACCAAGGAGTGGGGTGCGGAGAAGGGATACAGGCACATTAAAGGGACTTTTGGTTGCTAGACTTAATTGGCAGTAAAAGGACACTGGCCGATGTATTCCGGGGTGGGGCTTTTGCTCATGGTTTTATGTTTATGAATCCTTTTTGTGGCATTTTCCCAAATTAATGCTGGGTTATGTCCCTCTTTTCTTTAGAAGTTTCTTTTCTACACTCAGACTCTGCTTGTGAGAGGGAAAGAATTGCCTCTGAGAGGCGCCCAGGGGGTCATATGTCCCAGGTTACTGGGTGGGTCACTGGCTCGAGCCAGTTTTGTGTTGTATTGTTGAAGAGGAACCCCTAGATATTGAACCAGGCCCTTGTTGCTGCCAATTCCAACAAGCAGAAGGGTTACAGAAAAAAAATTAAGATGTGTACCCAGAGAAAAAAAAGATATTTCTAATACATTTGCCCATCTCAGCCTGATTACAGAGCTGTCCTGAGTATGTTTTCAAAATCCTGCTACCAGTCAAGATTTTGGAAATGTACTTCTGTGTATCCTGCTGGCAAAAGAAAAAATCAGTACAATCTAATTTATTCAGTAGTCCAAGACCAAGAACATTTCACACGACACCTTTTTTTATGCTTACTTTGATACAGATAATTTTAGTACGATCCAGCTTTTCATAAATGAATCGATTTGGAAAGTATCTTCAGCATAACAATAATTAGATATTTACATTATCTGCAAATCTTACCAAAACACTAAGGTCACTTAGTTAAAGCATGTTTAGCTAATGAGTTAAACTCTTGCAGTTTAATTCATCTCTCAGGCATATTACAATGTTCAAAATGTATTAGTCACTGCAAACCCTTTGCACAGCAAGCCCAAAGCATAACATTAAAATTACGTGGAATCTTGATTTTCTTCTCCACTAATCGCTCAAGTTGATTATACACATGAGCCCGCTTTTTTATTGTAAGGGCAAATGTTTTCTGATCCAGAGTGAAAAACTGAATTTTGGGGATCCAAATTTAATGGTGAACAAATGGTATTCTCAATCAGAAAGTCAGTGTGTGCAAAATGTGAAATTTTATAATCCTTTTTCATTGTGCATGGCTTGAAAAATTACTCACAAAAAGGCTGAATCTATTCAAAATGCTCATAAAAGTTTAAGAGTTAAAAAACATGTAAAAGTTTATCTTCAGTTGCTTGTCAATTTAAGCAATTTGTTTAGTTTACTTTTAATGATCTTTAATCTCATTTGATGTCTGGAATACATAGTAGAGAAATATAGTGTCTGTTACAACGGGTGATAGGAACACAGGTTTAGTAATGTGGCATGTCATATACACTGTTAATAGCTGTAGTAATACAAAGTCAATTTCCAAGGTCCTCAATCAGTTTATTGTTTGGTTCTTACTCAGGAAAAACTCCCAGGGCCCAATCCAACACCCATTGAAGTTAATGAAAAGACTCCCATTGATTTCAATGCATTTTGGATTAGGCTCCCACTGAGTAAGGACCTGAGGACTTTTTCTGTTCTGATGACATTTCAGATTAAGGGAAAAAAAAGATCCAGAAAGAGCAAATAAAAATCTACATAAAAGAATGAGAGCGAGAGAGTAAATGCAGTGATTCCCCCTCTACCATTTTTCAACAGAGAATGATATCTGCCTACAGGTCTCCCTGAAGCAAGCAGAGAATCTCCTACACGTATGAGTACTGTACCCAAAAAACAAAATGACCACATCCCTCTGAGTTACATTGTGACAGGTATGTATACCAACATTCCCTTTGTAGAGAAAGTGGTTGTGTTTTAATTATGTCCCCACTACTGAATAAAATTTACAGGTCTGTATTTTTCATTGAATCATAGAATATCAGGGTTGGAAGGGACCTCAGGAGGTCATCTAGTCTAACCCCCTGCTCAAAGCAGGACCAATCCCCAATTAAATCATCCCAGCCAGGGCTTTGTCAAGCCTGACCTTAAAAACTTCTAAGGAAGGAGATTCTACCACCTCCCTAGGTAATGCATTCCAGTGTTTCACCACCCTCCTAGTGAAAAGTTTTTCCTAATATCCAACCTAGACCTCCCCCACTGCAACTTGAGACCATTACTCCTTGTCCTGTCCTCTTCTACAACTGAGAATAGTCTAGAACCATCCTCTCTGGAACCACCTCTCAGTTAGTTGAAAACAGCTATCAAATCCCACCTCATGCTTCTCTTCTGCAGACTAAACAATCCCAGTTCCCTCAGCCTCTCCTCATAAGTCATGTGTTCCAGACCCCTAATCATTTTTGTTGCCCTTCGCTGGACTCTCTCCAATTTATCCACAACCTTCTTGTAGTGTGGGGCCCAAAACTGGACACAGTACTCCAAATGAGGCCTCACCAACGTCGAATAGAGGGGAACGATCACGTCCCTCGATCTGCTCGCTATGCCCCTACTTATACATCCCAAAATGCCATTGGCCTTCTTGGCAACAAGGGCACACTGTTGACTCATATCCAGCTTCTCATCCACTGTAACCCCTAGGTCCTTTTCCGCAGAACTGCTGCCTAGCCATTCGGTCCCTAGTCTTTAGAGGTGCATTGGATTCTTCCGTCCTAAGTGCAGAACCCTGCACTTATCCTTGTTGAACCTCATCAGATTTCTTTTGGCCCAATCCTCCAATTTGTCTAGGTCCCTCTGTATCCTATCCCTACCTGCCACCATATCTACCACTCCTCCTAGTTTAGTATCATCTGCAAATTTGCTGAGAGTGCAATCCACATCATCCTCCAGATCATTTATGAAGATATTGAACAAAACCGGCCCCAGAACCGACCTTTGGGGCACTCCACTTGATACCGGTTGCCATCTAGACATGGAGCCATTGATCACTACCCGTTGAGCCCGACAATCTAGCCAACTTTCTACCCACCCTATAGTGCATTCATCCAGCCCATACTTCTTTAACTTGCTGACAAGAATATTGTGGGAGACCGTGTCAAAAGCTTTGCTAAAGTCAAGAAACAATACATCCACTGCTTTCCCTTCATCCACAGAACCAGTAATCTCATCATAGAAGGCGATTAAATTAGTCAGGCATGACCTTCCCATGGTGAATCCATGCTGACTGTTCCTGATCACTTTCCTCTCTTGTAAGCGCGTCAGGATTGATTCCTTGAGGACCTGCTCCATGATTTTTCCGGGGACTGAGGTGAGGCTGACTGGCCTGTAGTTCCCAGGATCCTCCTTTTTCCCTTTTTTAAAGATGGGCACTACATTAGCCTTTATCCAGTCGTCCGGGACTTCCCCCGATCTCCATGAGTTTTCAAAGATAATGGCCAATGGCTCTGCAATCACAGCCGCCAACTCCTTTAGCACTCTCGGGTGCAACGCGTCTGGCCCCATGGACTTGTGCACGTCCAGCTTTTCTAGATAGTCCCTAACCACTTCTTTCTCCACAGAGGGCTGGCCACCTACTCCCCATGCTGTGTTGCCCAGCGCAGCAGTCTGGGAGCTGACCTTGTTCGTGAAGACAGAAGCAAAAAAGCATTGAGTACATTAGCTTTTTCCACATCCTCTGTCACTAGGTTGCCTCCCTCATTCAGTAAGGGGCCCACAATTTCCTTGGCTTTCTTCTTGTTGCCAACATACCTGAAGAAACCCTTCTTGTTATTCTTAACATCTCTTGCTAGCTGCAGCTCCAGGTGCGATTTGGCCCTCCTGATTTCATTCCTACATGCCCGAGCAACATTTTTATACTCTTCCCTGGTCATTTGTCCAATCTTCCACTTCTTGTAAGCTTCTTTTTTATGTTTAAGATCCGCAAGGATTTCACTGTTAAGCCAAGCTGGTCGCCTGCCATATTTACTATTCTTTCGACACATCAGGATGGTTTGTCCCTGTAACCTCAATAGGGATTCTTTGAAATACAGCCAGCTCTCCTGGACTCCTTTCCTCCTCATGTTATTCCCCCAAGGGATCTTACCCATCCTTTCCCTGAGGGAGTCGAAGTCTGCTTTCCTGAAGTCCAGGGTCCGTATTCTGCTGCTTACCTTTCTTCCCTGTGTCAGGATCCTGAACTCGACCAACTCATGGGTCACTGCCTCCCAGATTCCCATCCACTTTTGCTTCCCCTACTAATTCTTCCCGGTTTGTGAGCAGCAGGTCAAGAAAAGATCTCCCCCTAGTTGGCTCCTCCAGCACTTGCACCAGGAAATTGTCCCCTACATTTTCCAAAAACTTCCTGGATTGTCTGTGCACCACTGTAGTTGCGAGTTGCCGGAAGAAAGCCTCATCCACCTCATCCCCCTGGTCCGGTGGTCTATAGCAGACTCCCACCACTACATCACTCTTGTTGCACACACTTCTAAACTTAATCCAGAGACACTCAGGTTTTTCTGCAGTTTCATACCAGAGCTCTGAGCAGTCAGACTGCTTCCTTACATACAGTTCTACTCCCCCAACTTTTCTGCCCTGCCTGTCCTTCCTGAACAGTTTATAACCATCCATGACAGTACTCCAGTCATGTGAGTTATCCCATCAAGTCTCTGTTATTCCAATAACCTCATAATTCCTTGCCTTCACCAGGACCTCCAGTTCTCCCCGCTTGTTTCCAAGGCTTTGTGCATTTGTATATAGGCACTTGAGATAACCTGCTGATCCCCCCTCATTCTCAATATGAGGTAGGAGCCCTCCCCTCACAGACATTCCTGCCTGTGCTTCCTCCTGGTATGCTGTTTGCCCACTTACCTCAGGGCTTTGGTCTCCTTCCCCCGGTGAACCTAGTTTAAAGCCCTCCTCACTAGGTTAGCCAGCCTGCTTGCGAAGATGCTCTTCCCTCTCTTCGTTAAGTGGAGCCTGTCTCTGCCTAGCACTCCTACTTCTTGGAACAGCATCCCATGGTCGAAGAATCCAAAGCCTTCTCTCCGACACCACCTGCATAGCCATTCATTGACTTCCACGATTCGACGATCCCTACCCCGGCCTTTTCCTTCCACGGGGAGGATGGACGAGAACACCACTTGCGCCTCAAACTCCTTTATCCTTCTTCCCAGAGCCACGTAGTCTGCAGTGATCTGCTCAAGGTCATTCTTGGCAGTATCATTGGTGCCCACGTGGAGAAGCAGGAAGGGGTAGCGATCCGAGGGCTTGATGAGTCTCGGCAGTCTCTCTGTCACATCGCGAATCTTAGCCCCCGGCAAGCAGCAGACTTCTCTGTTTTCCCGGTCAGGGCGGCAGATAGATGACTCAGTCCCCCAGAGGAGAGAGTCCCCGACCACCATCACTCGCCTCCTTCTCTTGGGAGTGGTGGCCGTGGAACCCCCAACCTCAGGACATCGCATCTCATGCCTTCCAACCAGCGGAACATAGAATCATAGGACTAGAAGGGACATTAAGAGGTCTTCTAGTCCAGTCCTCTACACTCAAGGCTGGATTGAATATTATCTAGACCATAGAATATCAGAATTGGAATGGACCTCAGGAGGTCATCTAATCCAACCCCCTGCTCAAAGCAGAGCCAATCCTCAATTTTTGCCACAGCTCCCTAACTAGCCCCCTCAAGGATTGAGCTCACAACCATGGGTTTAGCAGGCCAATGCTCAAACTACTGAGCTATCCCTTCCCCAACCATCCCTGACAGGTGTTCATCAAACCTGCTCTTAAAAATCTCCCATGACAGAGATTCCACAACCTCGCTAGACAATTTATTCCAGTGCTTAACCACTCTGACAGTTAGGAAGTTTTTCCTAATGTCCAACCTAAGCTGCCATCACTGCAATTTAAGCCCATTGATTCTTTTCCTATCCTCAGAGGTTAACAAGAACAATTTTTCTCCCTTCTCCTTATAAGAACCTTATTTGTACTTGAAAATTATCATGTCCCCTCTCAGTCTTCTCTTTTCCAGACTAAACAAAGCCAATTTTTTCAACCTTCCTCATAAGTCATGTTTTCTAAATTTTTGTCACTCTTCTCCGGACTCTCTCCAATTTGTCCATATCTTTCCTGAAATGTGGCACTCAGAACCGGACACAATACTCCAGTTGAGGCCTAATCAGCATGAAGTAGAGTGGAAAAATTACTTCCTCTGTCTTGCTTACAACACTCCTGCTAATACATCCTGGAATGATATTTGCTCTTTTTGCAACCGCGTTACTGTTGACTCATATTTAGGTTGTGATCCACTATGACCCCCAGATCCCTTTCTGCAGTACTCCTTCCTAGGCAGGAAACTAGCTTTACTCTCATTCTATCATATCTTATGTTTCCAACAGATTTTAACGTTTATCACTTTGCTAAAGTCTCCCCTCCTTCCTTTGCTGTTACCTTTTCAACTCTGGGATACATGCTCAGTAAAATCAGGAGTAATATCCAATACAAATAAAACTGTAGCTGATAAAAAAAAAAAACAAAAAAACTCCAGCAAGGGATTGATGACAAATGGAAAAGAAAGTTAGCATTAATGCAAAAAATATAAAGTAAGAGAGCAAGTAAATATAAATGATCATGTGATCGGCAGGTGGCAAAGTTGATCATTAGCTGTAAGAAGACGTGGTTTATGCACAGCCACTTGCATCATTGGGTCTTTTCAGTACCTCTAATTTCTTTGTCACCTATTCTGGCATGATTGACCTTTTTGGTGTTTCTTTTTACGTCCTTGGAACATTTATTTCTGTGGCTGGTTCTCTAGCCTCCCTTGTTATCACTGAGGAGAAGGATTAATTTAATTTTTGTTCCTAGGTTTTATCACTTCTGTCACCTAATAATTCTTTGATGCTTTAGTACTGACTCTTCTTTTGAGCACTTCTCATTTATTTAGAACGATGTTTTACTCTTAGTAATCGTTTGCATTTGTTGTGCAATTGTCGTTACACCTAGTATTTTAACAGTTCTTATACTTCTGACAAACTGTCTTCATTTTTCACTATAAGCCTTCCCATTCTCCTCTATGCCTGGTGCTTTGTATCTCTAGTGAGCACCTTCTTTATCTTTGATTTTTCTTTCACACCTAGTCTTCATCCACGCTAATCTTTTTCTAATCCTTCTGTGCATTTCTTGCTAGGAAGAAGAATAAAATGACTCCTTAAGATGCCAAAATCCTTTCTGGAGATAAGATGTACATTGTTGTTGACACTACAAGAGCAGGAATAAAACACACACAGATGATTATGGCTTCAATTGATGACTGAAAACTTGATTGATAATGAAGACATAACTGTTAACATTCCCACTGATGTCACCCAGCAGCAAGCCTATCCACTGTGGTAATGCACAATTCTCAGATGCCATAAAGGCTATCATCCATAGTGGGGAGACCTCTCATAACCTCTTACCATTACCCAAGCTTTGGGATTTACCCTGAGAACAAAAATCTCATATTCTGCCCTTTCCTCCTGGGAAGAATTTGGGAGTTGAGGAGAGGAGGTCCCATTTGCGCTGGAGGTTGAAGCTCATTTGTAATCCTTACTACTGATCCCAACCTTCCTCACTCAAAGATCTGTGGTTAGGACTGGAAAAGTGAAAGGCCTCCACTAATGCACTGCTATGGCTCCGGAGTCCTGCCAAACAAAGCTGTGATAAAATTATGCACAGAGTAAAACATAACTAGCTTGTAGTTTGGCTGTGAAACCCCTACAATTTTACTGCAATCTGACAAAATGCTATAGAAAGGTGTAAAAATCCATCTGCCCATATCAATGCTCAGCAGGAGAAAATCCCTTCTTCCACAGAAGGGAGAGCCAGCGTAGTTTGAAAACCATTGTAGTTTTTGCTATTGCACACCTGAAGTCAGTGGAAGTTTTATTGCTGATGAGCAGGATCTGTCCCCCAGGAACATTGCAAAAATCTTAACATTATAGAGACTGGGCATTCTTCAGTAGCACCAAAGAAACCACAACCAACCACTGTGGGGGAATGATAATAATACTAATAATTAATAAAATGCAATAGTACTAAGGAGAAAAATGGTGACATTTTAGCTGGCGGTTGCTGGAATGGCACTCCTGATCCCAGTAATTATACCCTATTGCCAAAATAGGAGAGGACGACTAATACAGCTGGTAGCCTTTCAGTTGGCAAGCCCCCTTAACTGGGTATGTGACTGAGGAGCAAGGGAGGCAGCGATCACCTTTAAGGGTCCTGGGGTGGCTCTTCACCTGCTGATCCCATGCAAGTCCCATCCTGATGTGTCAGAGTGGGCATTTGTGTTTGTATTTGTATATGCCAGTGGGTTTTGTGGGAGTAAATTAAATCATGTGTCTCCACAGGTGATAGTGCACAAGATGTACATGCAAGTGAGTCCACATGCAAAGTTGCATGTACTATTTGGAGGCTGCATTCTGAAAACTGGGCCCTTCAGAGATGTTCTCCACTGCTGCTTGCCCATATTAAAGATGGTCCCCCTTCTTACTGCTTCTTTCTTTTTTTGTATTTATTAGTATGGCTTTAAGAAAGTTGAAAAAATTCTAAGATAATCCCCAAAATAAACAAAAAATACCCCCCTTTGGTCAAGTGTTCTATTATTATTAGGGATGCCAATTAATCCCAGTTAACTCATGTGATTAACTCAAAAAAATTAATCACAAATAAAAAAATTAATCATGATTAATCACAGTTTTAACTGCACTGTTAAGCAATAGGATACCAGTTGAAATTTATTAAATATTTGTGCATGTTTTTCTACATTTTCAAATATATTGATTTCAATTACAACACAGAATACAAAGTGTACAGTGCTCACTTTATATTATTATTTTTTATTACAAATATTTTCACTCTAAAAATGATAAACAAAGAAATTGTATTTTTCGTTCACCTCATACAAGTACTGTAGTGCAATCTCTTTATCGTGAAAGTGCAACTTATAAATGTAGATTTTTTTTGTTATATAACTGCACTAAAAACCAAAACAATGTAAAATTTTAGAGCCTACAAGTCCACTCAGTCCTACTTCTTGTTCAGCCAATCGCTAAGACAAACAAGTTTGTTTACATTTACAGGAGATACTCCTGCCTGCTTCTTATTTACAATGTCACCTGAACGTGAGAACAGGCATTTGCATGGCACTTTTGTAACCAGCATTGCAAGGTATTTATGTGCCAGATATACTAAACATTCGTGCCTCTTCATGTTTCGGCCACCATTCCAGAGGACGTGCTTCCATGCTGATGATGGTCAATTTTAAAAACACAATGTTAATTAAATTTGTGACAGAATTCGTTGGGGGAGAGTTGAACTTCTCCTGCTCTGTTTTACACACATTCTGCCATATATTTCATGTTATAGCAGTCTCAGATGATGACCCAGCACATGTTGTTCATTTTAAGAACACTTCCACTGCAGATTTGACAAAACTCAAAGAAGGTACCAATGTGAGATTTCTAAACATAGCTACAGCACTTGACCAAAGGGTTAAGAATCTGAAGTGCCTTCCAAAATTTGAAAAGGATGAGGTGTGGAACATGCTTTCAGAAGTCTTAAAAGAGCAACACTCCGATGTGGAAACTACCAAACTTGATTCACCAAAAGAGAAAATCAACCTTCTGCTGGTGGCATCTGAGTCAGATGATGAAAATGAACATGCAACAGTCTGCACTGCTTGGGATCATTACTGAGCAGAACCCATGAGCAGCAGAGACACATGTCCTCTAGAATAGTGGTTGAAACATGAAGGGACATATGAATCTTTAGGGTATTTGGCACATAAATATCTTGTGATGCCGGCTATAACAGTGCCATGCAAATGCCTGTTCTTACTTTCAGATGACACTGTGAACATAAAATGGCAGCATTATCTCCTACAAATGTAAACAAACTTGTTTGTCTGAGCGATTGGCTGAACAAGAAGTAGGACTGGGTGGACTTGTAGGCTCAACAGTTTTACATTGTTTTATTTTTGAATGCATGATTTTTTTCATAAGTCTACAATTGTAAATTCAATTTTTATGATAAAGAAATTGCACTACAGTAGTTGTAATGGGGAATTAAAAATAGTCTTGTTTTTTACTGTGCAAATATTTGTAATAAAAATAAATATAAACTGAGCACTGTACAGTTTGTATTCTGTGTTGTAATTGAAATCAATATATTTGAAAATATAGAGAACATCCTAAAATATTTAAATAAATGGTATTCTCTTATTGTTTAACTGCACAATTAATTGTGCGATTAATCACAAGTAATTTTTTATTGCATGATTAATCACAATTAATTTTTTTAATTGCTTGACAGCCCTAATTATTATGTATTTGTATCACAGTGGTGCCTAGAGGATCCACCTGTGATTAGAGCCCTATTGTTATAGGAACTGTACAAATGCATAGTAAGAAATTGTGCGTTCTTTGTGACACGGAGCATCTATGTGGACAAGTGACAAAGGGCAGCAGGGAAAACAGAGGCAAAGAGAAGGGAAGCTACTTGTGCAAGGTCAGCCAGAAATTCAGAACCCTGTCCAGTGCCATACCCACTGCACAACACTGCCTCTCTTGGGAGAAGATTTGAAGTATGATATGACAATATGGAGAGAAACAAGGAAATAGATTTATCCAGCTAGTTTGGTAGATCAAGAAAAGCAGAACTTGGTTTAGGCACCAACATCAGATAGTTTCTGTTTTACCTTTAGCAGTTGTACTCTCATTATTTGTCTGGCTAGATAATGAAAGAAGTGTTAATGGTACCAATTAAGAAGGGAGAATGTGATTTATTGCTCTTTGTTGCTTTCCAGGTCAGTAAAGATGCAACAGGAAAATACACATCCAGCAATCTAAAGACAATTTAAACTGAAAGGGTGCTTTGCAATTTAGGCATGTAATTAAAGGCTTTTAAAGTTTAATTAAAAAGTTAAAGCATTTATCTATTTCTGAAAAAAAAGTTCTTTTGTGATAGGGTCAATTACAATAATACAAAGCATCGTAAGATAAGTATACTATTTTCTTGTCTGAAGTTAGCATTTTTTTCATGCATAACAGCACAACACATAAAAATGTATTCAGAGAGATAGAAGCAAATTCTATTAAACACAATGTGAAAAATGAGTTCTCAGTGTATATTTCTTCTTCTCTATCTTTTCCAAGAAGCTTCAAAAAAAAAAAGTCTTGTAGAACAGAGAGGAAAAACTAAGACAGTTTCCTAATATTCTTTAAATAGTCGTAATAGCAATATTTTGCAGTTATATAGTGGAAATAAATAATAAGACAAATATCTCCAAAAATATTAGGGAAATATCTTTATTATTTAATTGCCCATTTTTGTGAGGTTGGACATTTTTGATTAAATTAATGAGTTGGATTTTAAACTCAGGACTAGCTCTTCTGCTCCTACCTCTCAAAATGCTACCTACCTCTCTTCTGCTCCTACCTCTTTTTGGGGGCGCAAATTTTCAAAAGTGCTCAGAGCACTCACAATAGGGGCCAGAATTTCAATAGAGCCTAAATGAACTGGCCAGATTTTCAAAAGTGCGAAGAATCCAGTAGGCTTGTTTGAGAACAAGTGGAGCAGGCCAGTGCTGAGCACTTTTGTAAAACTGGCAACTTATTTAGATGCCTAAATGGGAGCTACAGTGTGCTGAGATCTTTTAAAAGTCTGGCCTTCTGTGTATCTGCAAGGGATTCTTCATTTGCATAAATACCCCTTCATTAGAGTATCTCACAAGTTTCAAGTCTCATCCTTCAGATCTGGTTTACGATTCTCAGCTGTACAAGGTTTTAATGACTCCTCTCTGTTCACTTTCTGCCTGTGATTACCATCAAAATTTATAGCCTTTTATCAGCTCCTTACAGTGAAATACCCCAGTGAAATACAGTGAAATACCCCAAAGACTTCTGTTAAGATAAATATCCTCAAAGACCATTTATTTACTCTCTTTTCATTAATCTGACTTTCCATTGGCCTCTTCTTGACAAGACTTTGACCTTGTTGTAGGCTTGGCATCCTCCTTGACCATTTTCTTCCTTCCCCTTCCCACATCTTCTTTGTCTGCAAATCAGTTTACTATCCTCTTTGCACCATTGCCCAAGTACAGTAAGGCCTATTGCTAGCTCTGAAACCGTAACCCACTTTTTATTATACTACAGCAGTTAATTTTTTTAGGTTCTGAGAAATGAAAAGCTGCAGTAGGAACAACAAAGGGATTTGTTGTGATTAGATGCTGTAGTGATAGGAGCTATAAAAAAATTTAAAATAGATAAACAGATAGATTTGGGTTTCTGCACATGTGCAGAGAACTGAGTGCAGATCTCCTGGTTACTCAACATCGGCCAAATATGCCAATGCCTTAGATCCAACTCTGCTCAAATCCTCATTCATGCCTCTATCTCTTCTGACCTTGACTACTGCAACTCTTCACTCTGTACCTTCCATCAGGATTCAGTGTCTACCAATGTCTTTTAAGTCCATGTTTTTTTGTGTCCAGCAGAGTTATAAATTTAAGCTCCCAGGCTTGTCTGTTTGAAAGTGTTGCACAGGTTTCCTTTAGGGACAAGGACTGAGAGGTCAGATATGGAGTGATCTCTTTGTGAAAATGTTTGCCCAGGGGATGGTAGGGTGTTTTTGTCGTTAATATTTTGCTGTGTGTGTTCATTCGAGAGAATAGCGAATGTCTGTTTTCAGCCACATAGTTGTTGGGACATTTGGTGCACTGGATGAGGTACAGCACATTTTGTGATAGGCATGTGTAGGACCCCTAGATCTAAAAAGGTGTGCTCTGGGAAGTATGGATCATGGTAGCAGTGGAGATATGTCTGCAGGTTTTGCATCTGTTTTTCTAGTCAGGACTAACACCGCTACAACAACACTGTAAACAATGGTGTTGTTAAGGACAATATCAGAATGCATACCTACAAGGCAGGGGGCAAATTAAGGTTTCACAGGCAACCTTAATTCTGGCATATTCTAACTTTTGAGTGCTTGAGTTGGCAACTTTTATAATGCACTTCTGAATCTCAAAGTAGAGAAATGTCAAATGAACTGCTTTAATAGTGGATAAGTCTACTTGTTAAAGAATTCTTGCTTTATATTTCAGAAGAATGATAATCCTGAATTATTAGTGACATAGAAGGGAAACAAATAATACAAACAATAGGTTTTATTACCGAAGACGTAGAAATCTACATATATAATTTAGATTATGAAATTTCATAGATAGGTCTGCAGAATAAATATTGCATATGCTGTAAAAGTAGCTTTCTTATGTCTGAGTATGTGTAAAAATATCAGAAAAGGTATTCTGTCTATGTGATATAAGAAGGGAACAGGATTAATATAACAGTTCAAGACTATACACATTTCACAGAATTTAGAAACATGAACAATATTAAGTGAATCACCTAAGTAATTTCATTTATTTTCAAATCAGGATTAAAATGCTGGTTTCAAATATTCTTCTTCACTATAAAGTCTGCTACTAAATCACTGGTGCTATGTTTTATTCTTTCCTATTCCTTGCTTCTTTGCCTTTTTCATGTAGCCTAATTATATTCATGGACCTTTGTCACATTATTCATCTAGAGGGCCCTGATTATGCATTACACATCAACATTCATCACTCACAAAGCCCAAGATAAGCACTGTACTCAAAGGTGAGACAATATGATAAAAAATCCTAAAACTCTAAAAACATGGATGAATTAAAATGAGGGTTTACATAGTGGATAATAATGTATTCAATACCAAGGCAGACTTTGGTTGTGTGCTGATGTGTAGTTCAAGAGTCATTTTACATAAATAGTGTTTATGGCAGAGGCGATAACAAAATGCATGTTACAGATTATTGATATGTAAGTACTTGATATGAACCTCTCCATTGGAAGAGTTAATCACTGAGAGCCTTACTCAAGGGCTTTCATAAGGGCTAGCTAGAGCAAACGTATCTGGGCAATTGTTAAGGGAATTCTATGGATTAAGCACTCTCTTTTCTCTGTATGGTGATTCACAGGTAATCCAGCTCTGGTATAGATTAGTTAAAGTCAAACTCATAAGAGGAGTTGCTTCATGTTGCTGAGCAGCTGAACTAAAGGGAGGGGTTAAGAGGAGGTAATGCTCAGCTCCAACTCCACTAATCCATGTTCTGTATTGAAAACAAAGAGGGAAGGCCTGGATGAACAAGAGGAGTTGGATGTTTAAATTCCTGTGTCTGGCGCCTAAATTCCAGTTTTGGGAGCACTGCAATCCACACAATGTCTGCTGAACTCTATCAGTGCCTAAATTCACTTGGCTATCTACTACTCCAGCTTACGCCCCAGAGCGATTCACAAAATGGGGGGAAATAGGCTTTCGACCACCAAAGTCACATATGGGATCTAATCTAGTACGAGGACTCAGAAGCTGCCTTTGAGATCAGGTCCATTTCAAAATACAGTCGGAGGAGGAGGGTGGTGCCAACCTTATAACTTTTAGCCATGGGCGGCAGGTATAATAGGTCAGTGGAGTCTAAGCCTCCCCTAACCCAAGCCATAGCTCCACCCACGCTCTTCCCTGAGGCCCTTCTCTCACTCCCCCTCTCCTCCTAAGCCAGCGGGGGCTCAGCTCTAGTCAGCCCAACCATGTTCTCTCATGCAAAAAAAAGAGCTTTCTCCTCTCTCCGCTCGATAGGAACTCTCTCTGCCTTTCCCCTGCAAACAGGTAGGCAGGATCTGGTTACAAAAACTCCATCATAGAACCACTATGTCCCCACTTTGCTACTGAGTACAGTTGGTCAGCCTCCCTTCAGAGGCTCTTTCTTCAGACACTTTCTTACGAGGGCTACACATCTTTTATTATAGCAGCAATGTAATGCAGTTGGCACACTTCACTTAGCTGAAACTCAGTGAATAACATGCCTTGGCCTCTGCTGGGTACCAGAATTGTGGCTACTGCTCTGTGGCCTTAACTCTACAATCAATCATCTGAGGCAACTCAGACTAAAAAGCTAGGGAATAAAACCTGGAACAAATCCTTTTTTCTGTTGGGGGTGGGGAGGGAAGAAATTTTCAGAAGGGGCACTGCCCCCTCATACCTCTTAGCTACAGGCCTAATTCCACTGTGGATCAATACTTAATAGTCAGTGGGCCAGAAAGAGAGAGACAGAGTGTGAGAAAGACTTTGTAATCCGGTGGTTTAGGAGAGCCTGTGTCCAGTCCCCCCTGCTCCAACCATTCTTTCGTTATTTATCCACAGTGGAACAACTTCAACAGGAGAGATGGAGGGAGCACACTCTGAATTGCTCAAAAGATTCATAATGTCTTTTTTTCACAGTGACTTATTGTGAGAACAAATGTGCATTAGCATGCTGTGTTTCTGATTGCACACTCTGCTCACCTTGCTAAATCACAACGTGTACCCTAGGGTAACAACAATAATACTATTCCAACGCTATCGCTGATTCTCCATGAGCGCAATTAGCCACCTAGTGCACAGCTGAGCTATCAAATTACAGATCCACATGACTGTTACATAATAAGGTGTCTTATATACTGGTGCAGCCTTTGTTTGGGTTAACAAGGAGTATGCAGTCTTCTCAGCAATTAGGTCACACAATGAGGCGAGGCCATATGAAACTAACAGTAAGTGTAGGTGGTTAGATCAAGTGTTGGAACAATACAAAGGGAGAATATTAACCATCTCACAAATCATGGAAATAATGGGGAAATTTGTGAGAAGATCCAGACGTGTATTAAATCCACATTGTAGGGAATCAGGCTTCACAATGTAACTTTGAAAGGTATCTTTGGGGCTCCCTTTGTACCATACATAGGTACAACACCCTTCCCTTTTCATAGTCTCAGATTGCTCTCCTTTTTTTTCCTTACTGTTTTAAATGATTGCAAATACCTCTTTTCTCTGTCATCATCCATTACTCTATTATTTTTATTTCTATTGCAGTAGTGCCTAAAGACCCAAGCAAGCTTTAGAACCCCATTGTACTATGTTCTGTGCACACAAATAAGGAAGACATTCCCTGCCTCGGCACTTGCGTGAAACCTTGTTAAAGTCAATGGGACTTTGCACGGATGCAAGGGGTCTGCTTTCATGGATGAATCGATGCCTGAAAGATGACAGTGGTTTTGGCAAAGGGCAGGATTATAGATGCAAACTGAGTGAAGGACTGTTATTGTTGTTATACTGTCATTTCTTCTCATCCTCTGCCACAGTGCACTCTCCTTTTCTCTGCATGCAATTTATTTCTTCCTAACCTGTGGTATCTGACAAACTAACTTCTGCTGTGATACCTCCTCAAATGACTAAGGTGAAGGGCAGGTGGGACAGGCAGCTGAGGAGCTTTTGGGTAATATTCGGCCCAATACTGAACTGGATATTTTGTGTGGTGCTCTGTGCTCCTAGATTTTCGGCTCTTCAGGGAACAGGGACCGTGTAGACCACTGTGTTTGTACAGATCCTAGAATGAAGCCCTGTTTCTGATTGGTGGATTGGGACATACATATATCATAATTAAATCATCTTGAGTCTATTGATCTTTTCTAAAATTCCATTTTTCTTTTCACATTTTTCTAGAATAAACTCTGCCTCCTCCTTCCTTTTTTAACATTCTCATTGAATTTGATACTAATGAAAATAGGCTTTCGGCGGGCGTAGATAGCCATCTGTAGTGGTGGTCAAGATGAAAGTTTTGTTTATATTGTACTGCTCACTGTGGAATCTGTGTGCATGATGCTAATACATTTGTCTATAGTATCTGTACTATTGGTATCCACTCAGACCTCAATTCAGGAAAGCATCACTATGCAGGAAAGCACTAAAGCCTGTACTTAACTTTAAGTGTAAATAGCTCAATCTATTTTGTTTATCCTAGAGAACGTTAATATGTGACTTTATCACAGTCTTTAAATAACTATGTGTGCTGAAGATTTCTGATAGTACAGAGCTCTGTAATCTAGCAGCCAAAGACATAACAAGATCCAGTGTTTGGAAGCTGAAGGTAGATAAATTCTGACTAGAAAGAAAGTAGAAATTTTAACAGGTGGTAATTCATCACTGAAACATATTACCTAGTGATGTGATGGATTCTCTGTCACTTGAAGTCTTTAAATCAAGACTGGCTGTCTTTCTAAAATAGATACTCTCGGTCAAGAAGTAATGGGCTTGAGGCAGGAATCATTTGGTGAAATTTTATGGCCTGTGTTATGCAGGAGGTCAGACTAGATGATCATAATGGTCCCGTTTGTCCTTAAAAATCTATGAATCTAAGTCCCATTGAAGACAATGGGATTCAAACATGTGTTGGAGGGTGTCATAACCATTAGGGTAGCCTAAAATTCCTCCTTACCTGTAAGGGGTTAAGAAGCTCAGATAACCTGGTTGGCACCTGACCAAGTGAACCAATGGGGACAAAAGAGACTTTCGAATCTGGGGGTGGGGGGGTGGTTTGTTTTGGTTTCTTTGTTTCTGTGGTTGTTCTCTCTTGGGACTGAGAGATGCCAGACAGAAATCCATCTTCTCCAAACCATCCTAATCTAAGTCTCCAATATTGCAACCAGTATAGGTAAGCCAGGCAAGGCGGATTAGTTTATCTTTTGTTTTATGTGAATTTTCCCTGTGTTAAGAGTGAGGTTTATTCCTGTTTTCTGTAACTTTAAGGTTTTGCCCAGAGGGGAATCCTCTGTGTTTTGAATCTGAATACCTTGTAAAGTATTTTCCATCCTGATTTTACAGAGATGATTTTTATCTTTCTTTTTTTTTAACTAAAATCCTTGTTTTAAGAACCTGACTGATTTTTCCCTTGTTCCAAGACTCAGCGGTTTGGGTCTTTGATCATTTTGCAACCAATTGGTTAGGATATTATTCTCAAGCCTCCCCAGGAAAGGGGGTGTGTCGGACTTGGGGGGAAACCAGCCACAGCTCACTTCATCGGATGCATTCAGTGGAAACTACAGTGGGGAGATTTATAAACTTTTCATGTTCTCTGTGTATATAAATCTCCTCACTGTATTTTCCACTGAATGTATCCGATGAAGTGAGCTGTAGCTCACGAAAGCTTATGCTCAAATAAATTTGTTAGTCTCCAAGGTGCCACAAGTCCTCCTTTTCTTTTATTTAATTTAGAGGCATCCATTAGGGTGTAGTGTCTGGAGAAGGTATGTGTAGAGGACCATGTAGCAGCTCTGCAGATCTCAGATATGGGGACATTTTAAAGTAGTGTCAGAGATGTAGACTGTGACCTCATAGAATGAGCTGACACACCAGGAAGAGAGGAAATGCTGGTGGCACCTTAACAAGTAAGAGTACATCTGGAGATCCATTCTGACGGTCTCTGGGTAGAAACACCAGACCCTTTAGATCTGTCTGCAAATGAAGCAAACAGGAGATTTCCTAAATGATTTAGTCCTATCTAGGTACAGAGCCAGTGCCCTCTGGACATCTCGAGTGTGGAAAGCAGTCTCCAAAATGAGTGAAAGAAAGAAAATTAGTAGATAAATAGTCTGATTCAGAGGAAACTCATTCAATACTTCAGGAAGGATTATGGGATGTGGCCATAAGGAAACCTTATCCTTGTAGCATACTGTAACAGGAAGGTCTGCCATTAAGGCCCCAATTTCACCCACTCATTTAGTGGCTGATATAATAGCCACTAAAAGGCTGTCTTCATAAATAAGTTTAATAATGAACAGGTTCTAAGAACCAATTTTCTAAGAAGCAGAGTAGGGGCTTTCATCTGTGGAAAAATGTTTCCCAGTCCTTTCATGAGCCTTAAAGCTGTAGGATGAGCAAACAGAAAGAACACCTCAGTTGTGGAATGAAAAGCTGTAAAGCAGCTAAATGGCCCTTGAGAGAACTA
The DNA here is from genome assembly GCF_965140295.1 of Lepidochelys olivacea. Classification (NCBI taxonomy): domain Eukaryota; kingdom Metazoa; phylum Chordata; order Testudines; family Cheloniidae; genus Lepidochelys; species Lepidochelys olivacea. The sequence continues at coordinate 33,008,410 of NC_140411.1, read as the reverse complement.
ATTGACAACCCTGTTTTCTTTAAATACAACAGCTTCTCCAGAACCAGCAGAAGAGGAGCAGATTCAGGAACAACTTTCTAGAGGTCACATCAATGATGAAATCTTTTCCATTTTGAAGGTAATTTTTTTTCTGGTAGACTCTTTTCTATTACCTGGTAATATCTGCTGTATCTCAGCAGAACAGGCTGACTCTAATCCAATTAACCATTGCTGAACTATGTAATGAGGGAGCAAGTTCTCAGACTTGGAGGCAGCAGTCCACTGGTGTCCTGTGAGACGGGTTGAGGAATGATTGGAAGATTTATCACTGGACAGACACCTAGGTGAAGCAGGTGAGAAAACCATGTCTGCCTCAACCAGGTTGGGGCCATTAGGATAACTTTAGCTTTGTCCTGTCTGATCTCATTAACAACCTTGAGAATAAGAAGCACCAGGGGAAATGCATAAACCAGATTCTTCATCCAAGGGAGGAGGAAGGTATCCCCCAACGAACTGGGGCCTAAGCCCCCCCTTGCACACAACAGGTGGCATTTTCTGTCGGAAGCTGTGACAAAGAGCTCCACTTCTGTGAACAAAATATGTCAGTAAGAACCTGAGAGTCCAACTTTTATTTGTATTCCTGAGGAAAACAGCTGCTGAGAGCATCAGCTGTGATTTTTGCCTGCCATGGAGATACTTTTCTGAAATTCTTATGTGATGCTTTATATACCAGTTCCATAACTTTATTGCTTTGGTGCAGGGAGAAGGGGATTTTGCTCTCCCCCCCATTAGTTCATAGAATAGAATCATAGAATATCAGGGCTGGAAGGGACCTCAGGAGGTCATCTAGTCCAACCCCCTGCTCAAAGCAGGACCAATCCCCAACTAAATCATCCCAGCCAGGGCTTTGTCAAACTTGACCTTAAAAATATCTAAGGAAGGAGATTCCACCACCTTCCTAGGTAACGCATTCCAGTGTTTCGCCGCCCTCCTAGTGAAAAAGTTTTTCCTAATATCCAACCTAGACCTCCCCCATTGCAACTTGAGACCATTACTCCTTGTTCTGTAATCAGCTACCACTGAGAACAGTCTAGATCCATCATTTTGATGGAAAACAGCCAGGCCAGATTGTCTGTCATGACTCTTATAGACATGTCTTTGATGAAAGGCATAAAATGAAGGCAGGAATTTCTGACTACCCTGAGCTTCACCAGGCTGATATGGAGGTGACCAGCTACCCTGTTTCTGGGGTGACTATCTGCCCTGTACTGTACAATTTGTGCTGTGATTCTTTGACTTCCTCAGGAGGCATCTGTAGGCAGTTGGCCATCTGTTTGACAAGTTCTTAGAATTACTGAAAATTGTCAGAAGGAATCAGAGGCATCACCAGCTCATCAGTTGGTGAGGACGAGATGGTGGTCTGAGGGATAGCTTCTTTGTCTGCCCTAGCCTCCTGATCCTCAAATGTATACTCCTGTTGAACACTGTGTCAGGAAAGAGAAGCTGCTGTCTATCTGATGGGAGGGGGTCAGGGTCCTGGAGAATTGTTGGGGGTAAGCTGCCCATTGGTCCCAATGTGGCCGTTGAGATCCATATGGTTGAAGAGGAGGCACCCCAGGTTCTTCCCACCAAACATGATATGCTCCCCTAAAGTAATCCCTGTCTCCTTTGGAAAGCCAGTTCCTGCATAGGTATGTAGGGGAACCCTGGGCAGATATTGAGGCGGCTGAAGGAAGGTCCACATCCTCCTCCTCTTTTTCCTTTAATAGAGGAGCTCCCACCAAAAAGGGTGGTGAGTCTGGCAGTAACAGAGAAGTGTATGGGTCCAGAGCCTGAGTGGTTCTCAGTATTGAGGGACTTTAGGTACCAGCGAGCAATGGAGACTCTGGCTCAGCTGTCACAGTTAAGTCTTTGGGTACCTGATATGGTGCCTCATGGAGTTGTGGTGCCAAACAGAGGTGTGCTTGTCCCTGCTGGATAATGCTGATGGTTTTGAGCTCTCCAGGGTAGCTAATTAAGTAGATAGGGGCTTAATCACACATTAAGGAGCCTGTTAGAGGAGATGTCAGAAGAGTAGTTATGCCTGATGCTACTGTTGTACAATGCTTACTCTTACCATTTCTTCCAGACAGCATCAGTACCTTCTTGGAGCCATGTTTGTTCTTAATGCTACAAGGTTTCTCTGCCCCACCAGTGCCAGAGAAATCTTTAGCCTCTGTGGTAACATGCTTCAAGGTAAAGGCTTCTGAAGTCATTGACCAATTCAGAGAGCAGGGTCTTTTCAGGATGGATTTTTTGAAAGGGGAGTTAGAGCTTGTCTTCTTTGGACATTTAGAAGTAGTCTCTGAAGCCTTCTCCTTTCTAGGAGAGTGCTGGGCCAAAGTCAAACTAGAAACACCCCTGTAGACTGATGTAAAAAGGGGTTCTTCTGACCTAGCTCCAAAGTGGGAGTGCTCCATCATTTACAGTCACAGTTTGATTTCTCAGTTCTTTCTTGCCTTGGGTTTGAGGCAGGGGTGAAAGTAACTTAAAGGACTTACTGGTACTCTGGAGTCCTGAGCAGGGGGTCGTGGCCTCGACCAGAAGAGGTGTGACCTCAACTGGAAGAGGTGGGGCCTTTAAATACCTGGGCCTCTTAAATCAAGATTTAAAGGCCCCAGGGCTCTGGCTGTGGGTGGGAGCCTTGGGGCCTTTAAATCACCCCCAGAGCTACCAGCTGCAGAGGCGGCTGGGAACCCCGGGGCTCAGGGGCAATTTAAAAGGCCCCAGACTCCAGCTGCCACTACTACAGCAGAGATCCTGGCCATTTAAATCCCTGCTGGAGCCCTGCCACTGCTACCCTGGGGCTCTGGCAGCTGGGCTTGGGGGGCGCTTTAAAGGGTCTGGGGCTCCCTGCAGTGGCTGGACCATACAGGCTTTCACCTCTGGTTTGAGAGCAAAACAGAAGTTACAGTGAATTCACTTAGGGTGTCTGTTACTGACTGGGATGGCCTCATGGCATGTGAGGTAATGTTTAAAACCCAGTGATCCAGGTATGATCCTCTCTGGAAAGAAGGGTTCTTAAGAGGGAGGAAATAATAAACAGTTCTCTAAATAAAAGTCAACTAACTAGTTTAAACTAAACGGAGCTAACTGAAGTTAGCAAATGCAAGGTAGCTGAGGCACACTCACTAAAGCCATGCTAAGCTCTGACTCAAGCTGAGGTGGTTGAGAAGGAACTGAAGGCAGTTCAGCCCTGCAGCCCTATATAGCCTCAGTGCAGGGGCCTGAAGTGGAGCACCCATAGGGTTATTACTCAAAGAAGAACAACCCTTCTTTGATGAAAAGGAAAGGTTTAATTTTACTCGCAGTACTGATGTGTGAAGGTTATTCACTTCTGTTTTTTACAGACACAAGACAGAGGAGAGACAGGATAGAAAAGACAGAGGAATATACGGCTTTTGTTGATGTTCTTGGAATGCTGGACAGCTGGTCAGTTACAGATGGACGTTTTAGGCTGGCAGGTTGGCCACGACATCTGTTGCTTGGACCCAGGCTCACATTCCAGTCAGGGATGTCACCTCATTGGGTCTTTTCTCCTTAAACAGGGCAGGATTGTGGTCATCTCATCTCACTGGGCTGATGTAGTGCAGTTGATTTCAGAATTCAATGAAAAGCCAAGAGTGTGAAAAATAGGAAGAAAGAAGAGGGTGGCAGAAAGTAACAAAGAGGGAAGGGAGGGAGACAGAACAGGAATTTACGTGCCTCTGTGGTGCTGGCAATTAGATGTTCCCATTGATGGGCTGAGGACTGGATGTCATAATGATATGATGACTTTGAGGATTCACAGGTGAAAAACAAAGCGCCTTTAACAAGGACAATGATGGCCTTCCTCTCTGGAAAGAAATCCTTTAATCTCATGTGCTCCCTCTGTCTTGGCACTGGGGAAGATGAGATGAGTTGAGATAAGCTGGGATGCGTTGAGCTTTGGAATGATGATATGTTTTGTTTAAGTTTCTTTTTAAGACCCCCCAAAAAGGGAAAGGTGGATGACATAGTTCATCTCCTCGTTAGTTTACCCACAAATTAGGCCTAATATCTGCCACACCAATTTTGTTTCATTAATTTCCAGCCCCATACGTTCTTGTTTATTAAGTCCAACCTCAATGCAATGTTGAATCATATCAGTAGGCCTTTTTTGTTTAGACCAATTCAGTCTTTCTGTCTGGTTTTCTTGCACTTGTTCATAACATTCATTATTGCAAACAACTTAACCTATTTTCCATGGTTAATTCCCAAGCAGGTTATTGTGGCATCTTATAAACTTTTACATACTTTTTACAGTTGAGCTTACAATTAAGGTAAATTTTTAGGCCCAATAATCACAAGAGTGGACTGCAACCCCGTGCACCAAGTCGCAATGCTACTCACTCATGTTTGGAAGGGGGTGGTTATAGGGGCTCATGTTTCAGCGGTTCAGGCTATTGGGGTGTGGAAAGGCTGAGAGAAGAAAAGGAGGATTAAGCAGGAGGGGAGCAAATCTATGCCTCCTCCATACTTAAATGGCACTCTGCAGGCCCTGGTCAAGATAACCTTATAGATCATATGTGGATGCTGACACCATTCTCACCAGCACTTCAGTGACTTTTCCCTTCATTGATTTTTATTAACTACACTATCGATTTTGTTTCTCAGAGGTGGGATGGTAGCTGTAGTTAAAAGTTCCATAACAATAGAATCAGACATCAGATACGTCAGGCTTTCAGTAAAGCTTATCTGTATGTTCATTCTTCTTTTTAAAATGTTGTACTTGCTCCTTTCAACAACTCACTGTGTGTTTTTGCCTTACTGTATTATGAACAATCTGGCTTTTAAAAATCTATCAGGCAATTGTTGCTGCCTTTTAAGCTTTTTGTACTTCTCATTAAGGTAGGCCTCTGTATTGCATCGCAGCCGCTCTTGCATTTGCTTATGCATTGCAGTGCAGAATATGTCATCCTTATGCCACAATGCGCTGTCTCTACATTTGAATTCTCTGTAATTCTTTGCAAGCATTACATGCAATCTGAAATTGAGGGTATCTTTTATTTTTGCATACCAGTGATACTCATTGCAAACTCTAACAATTCACCATTCACTTTGTCCTTTTCATGCTTTATCAGCACATACAAGCTTATTGTTTCTATGTTATGTTTGTAATAAGGTGAGCACGCAAGGGAGATAAGATTACAATGTATTGTTGTTAGGATAAAGCTGAAAAGTGAGAGAGTGATAGATTAAGGACAATACAAGCTAACCCTGGAAAGTAGAGAGAGAGCCAAAAAAAAAAAAAAACCCCCAACAACCCTGAAAAAAGAGAAAAATGGGACTCAGAGAGGATCAAAATGAAATAGTGAATCTCTGAAGTTAGAAAAGGAAAAGATCCACCACTACTAGGTCAACCAGTCCACCCTCCTGTCAGTAAAAGGTTGTTTCCCTTCATGGATTTTCTAATGCCTTGTCTAGTCTTGTTTTAAACATATAGCACTTTTGTATAGTATGTTTTAATGTATTTAGGCTACTATAGTATCACGTGAGGCACTGAAGCGTATTTATAAGCATGTTAATATTTATATCCGAATGCTTAGAGGAGTGTTTTCCTTACCGAGGGAATCATCCAGCAGTAAATTCTCGGTCAAATGTTCTTACATTTATGCATGGGCAGCGGGTGAACCACCACTTTGGGGAGGCCACCGCACAGGGGGAGCTGCAGAGGGAGAACAGGGGGTGGAGCGTGGGTGGGGCCATGCCTAGCTGTTTGGGGAGGCACAGCCTCTCCCAGCCTATAATACCCAAAGTCCAAACAAACCTAATTTGCTGTATCTGTGGAATCTTGCAATACACATCAGAGCTCAGAAAGGAGCACCTCCAGGAAGTTGCTGTGGAATACTGGTAAAGGTATACACAATACTGAAAGGAAGGATGACCAGTTATTAGAGCCCTATCTTAGGACTCAGGAGGCCTGGGTTCTTTTCCTTGCTCAGCCACAGACTTCCTGTGTAACTGGGCAAATCCCTTTGTCTTTCAGTCCCTATCTGTAAAGTGGGACTAATAGTACCTCACATGAAGATAAATCCATTCACAGTTGTGAGGAGCTCAGATACTATGTCAATGGGAGCCATCTAAATATCATAGATGGGCTTTGATCCTGCCAATAGATACATGAGCATGAACCTCATGTGCGCTTCATGGTTGCAAAACTCTGTGCTATGGCATCTACTATCGCCAGCTGTAAACACATCATGTTGACATTTGTCTGAAAGAATTCAAACATTAAATTACTCCAGCTGGGAAACAAAGATGTCTGGCAGAGATTGCCTCATCTGAAAGAACACTGATGCTTTGTTGATTTTCCTGGGTTTCTGGTCAGACATTGCTTTTATTTATAAGTCCACAAAATAAATACGTTTAAAAACGTTTAAGAACCTTAAATAGCAGGAAAATTAATACTGCAGATCTTTGTTTTTTATCTGAGTATCATTTGTATTTTTCTTGTCTATGTAAGCTTTCTCTAGGAGGGTGGTGAAACACTGGAATGTATTACCTAGGGAGGTGGTGGAATCTCCTTCCTTAGAAATTTTTAAGGTCAGCCTTGACAAAGCCCTGGCTGGGATGCTTTAGTTGGGGATTGGTCCTGCTTTGAGCAGGGGGTTGGACTAGATGACCTCCTGAGGTTCCTTCCAACCCTGATATTCTATGATTCTATGAAAAGATCTAAACATTGTTCAGTGCGTATATAGTGTGTTGCTATTTGTTAACGATCCCTATAATTTACAACCCTACCAATGTTAGTATAATCACACGATGCTGAAGACCATAATTTTACAATGGTACTCCAAAATAATATTAAACCATCATACTAAAAGCTGATTTTAAGATACACGTACTTTCCAGAAGGGCAGATTTGCACAAAGATACATTTAATATATAAAACAAATGGTCAGAAATTTACTGCAAGCACAAGTTCTTTGGCAAAAGAGAAACAAATGGTCAGTAGTTTGATCTTCTAGAGCAGGGGGTCTCAAACTCAATTTACCTTAGGGACAGTGCCAGTCCTCAAATCCTCCCAGCGGGCCAATAACGTCACTGAAGATGGTGTTCAGAAAAGAAAATGTTTCTATTGTATTTTTTATTTAGAATTTCTTAGAAATAATAAAACTGTCATACAACTTTATACAATTCTTCACCTGCCAGAGAGGTTTTAGTGTTTGCCAGACAGCTGGAAATGCTTCAGGTCTGTCAGTTTGTTGGTGTTTGGCCTCAGTGACTGAGGAGTTGAAACCTTCAGGATTGCAGCAAGGTGGGCATCAGATAGTTGTGTTCAGTATTTTTGCTTGTTTATATTCATTGTGAAAAAAAGGGACGCTGCCTCCATGGCTTACTCTGACCGGCAACTAATGATGCTGCCTTCATGGATGACTCTGCCTGGCAACTAATAATGCTGCCTCCATGGGTGACTCTGCCTGGCGATGAGTGATGGTATCTCTGTCTCTCTCCCCCAGCCAATGGGAGCTGCAGATATTGCCAGCAGCATGTCTGCCTGAGTCTCTCCTTCATGGGACACAGTGGGGAGGTTCTTGGGCTGCAGATGGCCCGCGGGCCGGGACTTTGAGACCCTTGTTCTACCTTCCACTGTTCCACTTTCTTAGTGCTTATGCTGAACAAGCAATAAATGACACTCAGTTTAACTTTGGGGCTCCTTATGTGTCACTGTGCTCCACACCATGACCATTCTCTGAACTTCATCATGATAGAAAGGCTAGAATGCAGATTCTCTGTCTGAAGACCAAAAGAAGATTCATTGGTTGCATAGAGCATACCATTGAGAAATGTTGGATCAAATCCAGAAGTCGTTTACGCCAAGGGCATAACTTTAACTTGTATTCTATAATACATTGGGTGAAAGAGTCACTACAAACAGAGTTGATTCACTTAAAAATCATTCCAGCACCTGAAACTCAAGGATCATTCCTGCACCTAAGCAAAAGGAGGCATGTAAAAATATAATCATTCTTTAACTTTGCCATGAAGATCCCTATTTGAAACAAAGTTTCTTCTCCAAGTTCCAGGAGTTTCCTTATTAACAGAGAGGGTGTAGGGGTAGAACTCTGCACTAGTGAAAGCAGCTAGAGACACTGGGAAATTAGTATGTAATGGAGGACTGATATTATGTTTCTTGATCGTGCATTGAGGATGACTAAGAAGAGCAAAGGCTAGTCAAAACACAACCTTATGAGCAATTCCTACCTTCAGCTCTTCTTTGTCCAACCAGGCTCAGTAGATAATGACGGATATGTAAACTCTTTCAGCATATTTGAAGATGTCAAAAAGGAATTGTGCTGGCAAAACACGAAAAATCTTCAAAAGAAACTCCTGATAATTCTGTAGTGAGCATGATTTGACATATAGGGAGGAACTGGTTGAGAATTTGAAAGTGGAAGGCAACTTGGGTGAAAGTGATCATGAAATGATAGAGTTTATGATTCTAAGGAATGGTAGGAGGGAGAACAGCAAAATAAAGACAATGGATTTAAAGAAGGCAGACTTTAGCAAACTCAAGGAGTTGGTAGGTAAAATCTCACGGGAAGCAAGTCTAAGGGGAAAAACAATTGAAGACAGTTGGCAGTTTTTCAAAGAGACATTATTAAAGGCACAAGAGCAAACTATCCCACTGCGTAGGAAAGATAGGAAGTATGGCAAGAGACCATCCTGGCTTAACCAGGAGATCTTCAATGATCTAAGACTCAAAAAAGAGTTATACAAAAAGTGGAAACTTGGTCAAATTACAAAGGATGAATATAAACAAATAACACAGGTATGTAGCGGCAAAATTAGAAAGGCCAAGGCACAAAACGAGATCAAACTAGCTTGGGACATAAAGGATAACAAGAAAACAGTCTACAAATACATTAGAAGCAAGAGGAAGACCAAGACAGTAGGCCCATCACTCAATGAGGGGGGGAAAGACAATAACAGAAAATGTGGAAATGGCGGAGGTGCTTAACGACTTCTTTGTTTCGATTTTCACCAAGAAGGTTGGTGGTGATTAGATGTCTAACATAGTGAATGCCAGTGAAAATGAGGTAGGATCAGAGTCTAAAATAGGAAAAGAACAAGTCGAAAATTACTTAGACAACTTAGATGTCTTCAAATCACCAGGACCTGATGAAATGCGTCCTAGAATACTCAAGGAACTGACTGAGGAAATATCTGAGCCATTAGTGATTATCTTTGAAAAGTCATGGAAGATGGGAGACATTCCAGAAGACTGAAAAAGGGCAAATATAATGCCCATATATAAAAAGAGAAATAAGGACAACCACGGGAATTTACAGATCAGTCAGCTTAACTTCTGTACCTGGAAAGATAATGGAGCAAATTATTAAGAAATCAATTTGCAAACACCTAGAAGATAATGAGGTGATAAGTAACAGTCAGCATGGATTTGTCAAGAACAAATTGTGTCAAACCAACCTGATAGCTATATTTGACAGGGTAACAAGCCTTGTGGATGAGGGGAAATGGTAGATGTGGTATACCTTGACTTTAGTAAGGCTTTCGATACTGTCTCACACGATCTTCTAATAAACAAACTAGGGAAATACAACCTAGATGGAGCTACTATAATGTGGGTGCATAACTGGTTGGGAAATCATTCCCAGAGAATAGTTATCAGTGGTTCACAGTCATGCTGGAAGGGCATAACGAGTGGGGTCCCGCAGAGATCAGTTCTAGGTCCAGTTCTGTTCAATATCTTTATCAGTGATTTAGGTAATGGCATAGAGAGTACACTTATGTTTGTGGATGATACCAAGCTGGGAGGGGTTGCAAGTGCTTTGGAGGTTAGGATTAAAATTCAAAATGATCTGGACAAACTGGAGGAATGATCTGAAGTAAATAGGATGAAATTCAATAAGTACAAATGCAAAGTACTCCAATTAGGAAGGAACAATCAGTTGCACACATACAAAATGGGAAATGACTGCCTCGGAAGGAATACTGCAGAAAGGGATCCGGGGGGTTATAGTGGATCACAACCTAAACACAAGTCAGCAGTGTAACACTGATGCAAGAAAAGCAAACATCATTCTGAGATGTATTAGAAGGAGTATTGTAAGCAAGACACAAGAAGTAATTCTTCCGCTCTACTCTGCACTGATTAGGCCTCAACTGGAGTATTGTGTCCAGTTCTGGGTGCTACATTGCAGGAAAGATGTGGACAAAGGGGAGAAAGTCCAGAGAAAAGCAACAAAAATGATTAAAGGTCTAGAAAACATGACCTATGAGGGAAGATTGAAAACATTGCATTTGTTTAGTCTGGAGAAGAGAAGACTGAGAGGGGACATGGTAATAGTTTTCAAGTACATAAAAGGTTGTTACAAAGAGGAGGGAGAAAAATTGTTCTTCTTAACCTCTGAGGATAGGACAAGAAGCAGTGGGCTTAAATTGCAGGAAGGGCGGTTTAGGTTGGAATTCCTGTCAGAGTGGTTAAGTACTGGAATAAAATTGCCTAGGGAGATTGTGGAATCTCCATCATTGGGTATTTTTAAGAGCAGGTTGGATAAACACCTGTCAGGGATGGTCTAGATAATGCTTAGTCCTGCTTTGAATGCTGTGGACTGGACTATATGTCTCTTGAAGTCCCTTCCAGTCCTATGATTGTATGGAATGGACTCAGGTTAAGTGGACTTTCTCATTGTATTGTATAGGGTTTCCTTAATTTGTTTGCATTGACATGTGTTCTTTGGCAGCGTGTGAGAAGCATTTGTTAAAATATGTAAAGCTGTGGTATTAGAGGAAATTAGTCACTCATATGTAATCATTACTATACAATTTTCAGATTAAGGGGCCTAAGCACTAGCAGCTCTCATTTACTTCAATTGTAGCCCCTCTGAAAATCAAACCAAAGGTCTCTTTATATAGGGATGTTAGATGTCTTTCACTAGGAGGTTACACTTAGGTCCTTGGTGTTCTGCTTTCCCCCAGTAGAGCACCAGGTGTTGACCTTTAATGGACTTCAACCTTGCCCTTTTTGATTTACTCACCAACCTCTTTTCAGGAGGAATCTAAATCTCATCTTCCTTTTCTTTAATTATAATGATTTTCTTATACATTTCAACCAAATGGTTACTGAGGTTTGAAATTTAGATATTCTTTTTGGAGGAAAAGATGTTATGTTTGAGAAGGGTTGCTTTCAGTTGCTTGCTATTCCCCATAGGAATGTTTTAAATAAAAGATTATATTGTTAATGTTGATGGTATTCTATAATGTTTTACTCAAGTACTTGGCAAGAGAAAGCAATCACACTAAAATTTGCAATATCTTTAATATAAAACAGCATCTTATGATCTCAAATATTTTTGAACTTCATAATATGCCTTTGTTGTTTTATTTGGGCCAGCTGGAAGATACTTCACCTGCCACCTTAAGATGCTTGTAGGAATAAACTTAAATATAATTTTATAAGAATAAACATAAAGATGGGGCAACATGATCTGCAGATAGGCACTAGAGTTGGCACCAGACTTCTATTCCCAGTTCTGCCAATAACCTGCTGTATGACTTTGGAAAAGTCACTTCTCTCTGTGCCTCTGTTTCTCTCCCCACTTTTGTCTGTTTAGAGTGTAAGTTCTTCAGGGCACTGTCTCTTACTGTTTGTTTTTAACCACACCTAACCCAGCCTTCTTTGAGTCCTCTAGACGCTACCATAATGCAAATAATCATAATCTAATCAACATTTGCTAACAGTTACCACACAGTGTCTTATGAGCTACCGCAGATTGTTCTGTAATTAGAGTAGGAAGGACCAGTGGTATTTTACATGTAATTATATTGGACGGACCATTGGCTTTTTGATAGCAAACACAGTACTGTGTACAAAAGATACAGTTCAGAGCTTCGGTAGTTTCAAAATGATTGTTAAAACAAAGTTCAATGAGGCTTCAGACAACACTAGTATTGCATGAATTTGTGATACAAGGCACTACATAGAAAGGGATATGTATCCTACTACATTATTATGATTAATTATATTATAATTTTTTTTATTGCAGCAGCATTCAAAATGTTCTAGGGGATATAGAGAAACTCAGGAAGAGGCAGTTCCTTCCCTTAAAGAGTTTTCTCACCTGAGTGCCTAATGTTAGGCTCCTAAAAGCTCTCTATCGACAGATGCTATTGACTTCATGGGCTCTACAGGTAATAAGTGTTGAAAATAAAGCCATTTTTTAGATAGCTAAATATGGATTCAGGAACCCAACTTTAGGGATTGAAAATTTTGTTCCACATTCTTGTATTAGTGTGGCTGGGGTCTGGCCTAAAATACAGAATAAGAAATGTAAGCCTCTTCTGTTGTTACCCTAGGATCAGGTGCTAACAACCTAAATTAAGATCTTTAGTAATTACTGCCCAGTCACTGTGGCAAGCAAGCTAAATTATTCCTCCAGGATGGTATGAAGAGGACAGGAGCATCTTTTTGGACCAGACAGAACAACAGGACAGACAGGAGATGTTTTAGAGGTAAACTGTAGGATGTAAGCTGTAAGAGAGAAGCTATGGTCCAAACTTTGAGTCTGTGCTAGGATGAGGGTCTCAGCCCTTACAAAATTCTACAAAGACACAAGAAATATATTAATAGTGGGGGAATGGCAAAGTACTTGTATACCTCCTGACAAAAGAGGAGATATTGACTGGGTGGAGAATGGTAAGAAAGAGGGAGAAAAATTATGGAGTCATCCAAAAATACAAAGGGAACCCCAAATTAAATACTAACAAGCCTAATCCAAAGCCAACTGAAGTCAGTGGAAAGGCTGCCAGTGACTTTAAAGAGGCTCAGGCCCTAAATGAGGTAATATGAATAAGGCCACGTATATCTGAATATATACCTTGTTTGTGTCGTGCTGACCTGTTGAGCATGTGCTTTCATTTTGACCAGTGCCTCACTTCTGTTTTTCCTTTTGGTATGCTGAGCCCTGCAAGACCAAATGTATGGCAAAAACCATTGTAATTATCTCTTTCGAATCAGTGAACTGGCAGGAGGTTGTTCAGATTGTCTTTTCATTTCTAGTTAGCTGTCCATCTTTACACACCAAAGATTTTGCATAGGTATCTTGAGAAATCAGTCAATATGCTGCATCATTGCTTCCTTAAATGTACCATACACTCTGTATTATCCCACAGGATAGATAGGGCACAAGCATTGTAATTCTGGACTTCAACTAATCTTGAGGGCTATAAATATCAAGCCAAGAATGAAACCATCTTTTAAGTTCACATTTTTTGTTTTGTTTTATGAAATATAAACACACACAAAGAATTAAAGTGCTCATGATACAACTTTATATGCATAATTTACATATTAGATTGACTACACAGCGACTTAACTTTGTTAAATTCAGATATTTATCTACTGGCCTCCAGATGTAAGGGTTGCATTCTGGTTAAAGAACAGAACTGGAAATCTGGATGCTATGTCTTGCTCTACTGTGGACAACCTGTGTGACCTAAGGTGAGTCGTTTTAGCTCAAATTTACAAACTTGGGTGCTAAATAAGAGGGCTGAGTTTGAAATGTGCCAGACACCCATTGGTCCCAAATTTAATGGTTGCTCAGCACCGCTGAAATTCAGGCTGCTTATAAAGGTGCAAAAATATATATTTATGTAACTAACTCTGAAATTATTAGCCTTAAATTCCCTATGCCTTAGTTTTCCCATCTGGAAAATGGGAATAGCATCTCAACCACAAGTAATGTGTGAGGTTTATTTCATTAATCTTTCCAAAGTTCTTTGGACAAGATGAAGCAGAAATTCAAAGAACAGGAACCATCAGATGTGTGAAATATTATTATATGAATGTAATATACCTAGTTTTTCAACCTGCAACTGACATTTGATATATCGTTGCAATATTATGGATAACTTAAATAGTTCTATACACAGCAGTTAGCTTAGCACCTTTGTGTATCCTCTGTGATTAAAGGCTAGATTGTGACTTGGACTACACACCCTTGCAAGGAATAGGGGGCAATGACCTCCCCTTCCACAACATTGTACAAGCGACCCAGACCAGCTTACCCACAGGGGGAGTGGCAATGCAATGGGCAGAGCCTCGGCTGTGCGCAAATCCACAATCTATCTCTAAATTATTGATAGTTTGGGTTTTGTAATTTTTAAGGCCTGATCAGCTTACTTTCACCTAAAACTTATAGAGAACAGTGAACAAAGAAGTGAGCCATTGTGCCTTGTTTCATCTGACAGGGCCAGCCTAAACATGAAAAAAATTGTGTGTGTGTGTCCTTATTCATTCTAGTAAGCATACCCCAGGCCTTCTAAACCAACCAGAACAAAAAAGATATTAAAATTACCATTGAAACACAATAACTACTTCTCAGTCTGCGGCACTTACCTTTAGGTTTAGGCCATAGCACACAGCACCTTTTCCTGTGTTACTAAGTGGAAGTGGTACAGTTGGCTAAAAAGATGGTTCATGGCCACACAGTCACTAAAGAATTAGTAACAGGTAAATCTTGACCAGGCACAAACTTTTCTAGTTTCAGAGTAGCAGCCGGGTTAGTCTGCATCCGCAAAAAGAACAGGAGGACTTGTGGCACCTTAGAGACTAACGCATTTATCTGAGTGTAAGCTTTCATGAGCTGCATCCGATGAAGTGAGCTGTAGCTCACGAAAGCTTATGCTCAAATAAATTTGTTCGTCTCTAAGGTGCCACAAGTCCCCCTTTTCTTTTTGCAACTTTTCTAGTGTTGCTCCTGGCTGAGTTCCTATATGCATAGGATTATTTTGCTGTAAAGGTGGGCAGCCCTAATCGTGTTGCTCTAACCAGCCAATAGAGTCCTCCTTCTTCCCAAAACTCTGTGGGATTATACATCTCCGTGCATGGTCCCATATGTTCAGGGTGTCACTATGTGGATCTGATCTGTGGGTCTCTCTCCCATGTTTTGATTATCAAAGGAGGTTGCTAAAATAGTCCTTGGCCCAATCAGGAGTTTCTGAAAAACTATGAGAAACCTTCCTGAATATCGCACAGTGAACTCCTAAAAACCCAGTTTTGCAAAGTGGCGGGTGTGGATGTACAAACATGGTTATGATGGCAGAAGAACTGGGTGGACACAAAACACAACATGTCACCTGTGAGTCATTAGGTTAACCGTACACTTAGTCTTTTATAAAGTCACAGTCTTAGTTACATCTTAGGACCTTATAGTGACCATGTCTCAGGCCACGGCTACACTACAACCTTTGGTCAATGTCCGTTACATCAGTGTACAGAAGCCAACATTTGTATACCACGGGGGTGCGTGCATACTTGGCTGCTTACGTTGGTGCTGCACATACCCACCAGGAGTGCTTGTGTTGATATAAAGTATGGTGCACCAGGGGTAGGTATTCTAGGGTACCACATGCAGCCATCCGGTGCAGTGCCTTGTGGGACATTTATGCAGTGTTTGTTGGACTGTAGTGACTTGCCCAGGGATGTCTGTGGTGGGGCAATAGACAGCACTCATATCCCTATTTTGGCCCTAGTCCACCTTGCCACAGGAAAGGGCTACTTTTCTATGATTATGCAAGTGTTGGTGAATCTCAGGGGATGCTTCACTGACTTCAGTGTGGGCTGGTCAGGAAAGGTGCATGATGTTCTCAGCTTTAAGAACACAGGACTTTTCATAAACCTGCAAGCAGGGCCATGTTTTCCTGATGGGTGGGTTATCATTGGCAATATTGAAATGCCAGTAGTGATTCTGGGGGACCCAGCCTCCCCTTAATCCCCTGGCTCATGAAGCCGTACACTGGCCACCTCAACACCACCAAGGAAAGATTCAACTACTGGCTCAGCAGGTGCAGAATGACTGTTGATATGCTTTTCGTAAATTAAAGGGAGGCTGGTGGTGTTGTCTCACTTCATTGGATCTTAATGAGCAAAAATATCCTTTTGGTTGTAGCTGACCTTGTGTGTTGCACAATATCTGTGAGGCAAAGGGGGAAAAGTAGCCACAAGGGTGGCAGAAGAACGGATGGCTGCTGATTTTGAATAGCCAGACAAAAGGTCCATTAAAAGAGCCCAGTGTGGAGCAATGAAGTTGAGGGAGGCTTTGAAAGAGTATGTTAATGGTCAGCCACCATAATGTTCTGTGCTGGCATGTTCTCTGGGCTTGGAGCTTTGCGTGCTGAAAAGAACTGTGTCCTGCTTGCTGTTCACGTATAAATATGGGAGGGCGTTTTCTTGAAGCTAAGAATTCTGTGGTACTGTTTGTTTTGACTATTACTATGCATTCTGCAATATTTCTTGTGAATAAATAAAGATAATTTAATTGTCCAAAAACTTTACTACATGGAGGAAAAAAACAGTACAGAATAAAACAATGCGGGAACCCCCTCCCACATGTGCCATGTCATACAAATTTGTGACGTAACAGGGTGAAAGATTAAAGTTAGAAAGGAAGTAAACATTTATGCCCATTTAAGTAAACAAATGTAATCCATTGTGGCTACACATACAGCAGTTATGGTTTGCATAGGTGAAAGTGTGGTTCGCCTTGCTGCCCCATGGCATGGAATGGTAGGGGTAGTGATGTGCCCCATGATGCCACGTGGTATGTCGGGTGATGGAGGAAGCAGCAATCATGAAATTCTCCAAGGGTGGAGAAACCAGGATTTTTGGACCTGTCAGTCAACCTGGGACTGCAGCATTTGGGTTTGCTGTGTAGAAGACCTATTATATCCTGATACATTTCCTGCTCCTTGTCCTGCTGGGAATTCCAGACCTTTTTCCTACCCTTTTTGTCTTTCTCCATGCTGTCATTCACATTGGCCTGCTAAGGGCTTCGTTCACAGTCTGATGCAGCACTGGCTTCCAGGATTTCACAGAGCATGTCCTCCCTACTCCTCTTCTTTTCTCCTCCTCCTCAGTGTCAGATGTTTTGGGGGAGTGGAGGGGATATCCTGCAAGGTCAACACATTTGAAACTGCTAATAAAAAAGACAGATATGGCACAGTCACAAGGGAAAGGGAAAGCTAAGTTTCAAAACTCCCTTCCCTTATTCCCATAAATACTTTAAATGAGACATGCTTACTGAGATCTCGGCTTTGGAGTGTCTTGGCACAGCTCTGCTCGCTAGCCTCAAACATGATGAGTATGGTCCCCCAGCATTGTGGGTGGGGGGAAAGATTCACTGTGGCATGAAGCTATAAATTGTTGGCCCCTATTCCATGGTTATTAATATAGAACAATGCCACTGAGCATTGGCACTGGTTTCCGTAGGTGACTGTGATTTTTGCTCATCTCAGTTAGGCTCACAAAGGCACAGAACACTAGTACTACTGGTGACCTGAAGCTGCCAGGTGTCCATAGGCCATTAGCTTCTTTAATCGAATGGTGTCAGATGAAGTCATCCTGGAGTGGTGTAGGGAAGTGGAGGAAGAAATAAGTCAGCCATCCACAGAAACCTTTGGAAGAGGATTGCAGAATATCTCCATGAAAGTTTCAATGAGATCTCGCAGGTAGACTAAGAGGGACATCCCAATTCACATGAACAAAGTGCTCCTCGTGCCCCTACCACCACCTAACCCAACAGGGGAATGAAAGCAGATGCCAACTCTACCAGTGTTTCTACCATCTCTTTTCATATGAGTAAAACAATGAAAAGTTTATAACTTCGTCCTGTTAACTTAGGGATGGGCCGTGCTCCATCTTTAAATATTTAAATATAAATATTGCAAGGAAAAATGCATGGACACACTTATCCGAGTTCCCTTCCCCTTCATCAGGCTCATCTGTGCTCACCTGGTGGGACTGACTAATCTATGGTGGACTCTCAATCAGCCCTCCTCCTCATTGCTGTTCATGACAGGGGCTCTCTCAGGCTCCTCCGAGGTCTCTGTGGCAGTTTGCAGGGTGCTGGTATGGTATCTACCAAGTATGGCATGCAGTTTGTTGAAAAAGCAACAGCTCTGGTCAACTGTTGGCCTCCTTGGCCTTATAATATCCCTGGTAAAGTTCCTTCACATTCATGCTGCACTGCTGTTGATCCCTTTATTGTACCCCTTTGCTTGCGTCTCCCGTGTATTCTACGCATAGATGTCCATGTTTCTATGACTGGCCCGAGGCTCTGCTTGTACAGCCTCCTCTTCTCAGAGCCCAAGGAGACCCAGTACCTCCTCTCTACTCCAGGAAGGAGAGCATGTAGTACCTATCTGTGTGCATGGAACCAGTGTGGTTGGTTGGGCAGTTGCACACAAAGGTGAGCTGCTAGGTGTGCTTGCCAAGGTGAGTAATCAGGAACAGGTATTTCAAAAAGATGCAGGCATTTTAAAGGGGGATTAATGATCTGGAGGATGGCGTGGATTGCACCCTCAGCAAGTTTGCAGATGACACTAAACTAGGAGGAGTGTTAGATATGCTGGAGGGTAGGGATAGGATACAGAGGGACTTAGACAAATTAGAGGATTGGGCCAAAAGAAATCTGATGAGGTTCAACAAAGACAGGTGCAGAGTCCTGCACTTAGGACGGAAGAATCCCATGCACTGCTACAGACTAGGGACCAAATGGCTAGGCAGCAGTTCTGCAGAAAAGGACCTAGGGGTTACAGTGGATGAGAAGCTGGATATGAGTCAACAGTGTGCCCTTGTTGCCAAGAAGGCTAGGGGCATTTTGGGCTGTATAAGTAGGGGCATTGCCAGCAGATCGAGAGATGTGATTGTTCCCCTCTATTGGACATTGGTGAGGCCTCATCTGGAGTATTGTGTCCAGTTTTGGGCCCCACACTACAAGAAGCATGTGGACAAATTGGAAAGCGTCCAGCGGAGGGCAAAAAAAATTATTCAGGGACTAGAACGCATGACTTATGAGGAGAGGCTGAGGGAATTGGGATTGTTTAGTCTGCAGAAGAGAAGAATGGGGGGGGATTTGATAGCTGCTTTCAACTACCTGAAAGGGGGTTCCAAAGAGGATGGCTCTAGACTGTTCTCAGTGGTAGCAGATGACAGAACAAGGAGTAATGGTCTCAAGTTGCAGTGGGGGAGGTTTAGGTTGGATATTAGGAAAAACTTTTCCACTGGGAGGGTGGTGAAGCACTGGAATGCATTACCTAGGGAGGTGGTGGAATCTCCTTCCTTTGAGGTTTTTAAGGTCAGGCTTGACAAAGCCCTGGCTGTGATGATTGAGTTGAGGATTGGTCCTGCTTTGAGCAGGGGGTTGGACTAGATGACCTCCTGAGGTCCCTTCCAACCCTGATATTCTATGATTCTATGTGTGGCTTCTGGTCTGACCCCAGGGCAGTGGAGTTTAAAATTATGGCTGAAATGGTCAATGGCTCAGGGAATGGGGCATTGTGGGACAACTGTGAAGGACTGTTTGTGTTGACATAGGTCATGCAGTGTCTACACTTACATTGCGTTGGTTGATCATGGCTGTATGCTATTTGGGGAGGTGATTTTACTGCTTTGATGTAACCAGATGCTTACATTGGCTGGAGACAAATATGAGTGTAGATTCATGCACAAATACCACAGTGCAAGGTGACTTACTAACTTTGTAGTATAGCTCAGGCCTTAACAAATGTTTGAACAGGCCTTCAGGTGTAGAGTTGAAACTTTTTACCAGAAATACCATGAGATAATCATACTCAGTTTGGCTTTTCAGTTTAAAAAGTGCAGTAAACATGACATAAATGACCATAATATTTAGCTCCAAATTTATCTCGAGTGTAATTTGACTGGGTTTCTTGCAGAATGCCATTTCATGCATACCTAGGGGCATGACCCTGTCATACACTGACTCCAGTGAAGTTGTAGCAGGAATACATTTGGCACACCAGGTGTAATTTTCTATCTGGGATGGTCAGTACATTTCTAATTTTGGTACTTAAATGCAGAACGAGGTGCCCTAATTGAGGTACTCAAATTTGAAAATTAGACTTCCAATGAAACAATTATGCACATGGTAATGAAAAAAATCCTAATGTTATCTCTTGGATTTGGTGCTAGTTTTTCCATGTAATCATGGAATTGGGCTTACCCTGAACTTTGAAACCCTTGGTAATAATGAGCTGCTAAATCTTCTTCTTATATCCTGGAGATGAAACTGAGATAAATGTAGTAATTTTCCTCTGTTAATCCTCAGAGCTTCCAAAATCAAGCACAGACAAATTATCATTAACTCTCCCCCTCAATACATGTTGGATTCTCTAATTTTTCAGATCGTGACTGATTCATAATCATTTCAAGCTTTAAAATGAAAAAAAACCCCTCCACCTAATCTGCTTTCTGAAAAAGTTATCTGTAGCAACAAACACAGCAGCAAATTACAGACTGGGAAGACATGGGCACACAGGCAGGGAGGAGACATCAAAGGGCTCTCTTCACTTTCTTTTGTGCCTACATTTGAAGTCAAACTCATGGAGAGGCATCTGATGTCATTCGTTATTAATCAGGGTAATTTGTTTAGAATGAGGAATTGTTAGTAGAAATGATTGACAATGGCTAGGCAGCTCAGCTCTGACAGGCTTTGTATAGAACTCTAGCTCGGCAGAGAAAACCTCTCAGTTATCAAAAATAATAGCGAGCTAAATCATGATATGTGGGTTTTTAAAAGGGAGAATGCATATTTGGATGACCCAAACATTAACCTAATTGTGTATCTCCTCTCATGCATATTTTAATAAATCCAGGAAATTCTTTATGGGCTTAATCTTTCAAGGCGCTGAGCAACCCTTGAGGTCCTGCATGTATTGTAATCATGCACCGATAACTGGTGCACCATCCCTTTCAGAGAGCCACAGGAACTGAGTCTGATTGATAGGTTCTGGCTGTGTGTGAACAAGATCATCCTCAGCCCCTAATTCCCTTTTCAGCAAGGCACTTCAACACATGTTTAAGTGCCATGCTGAATCAGGAAACTATTGAGATCAATTGAAATTGAAGGCATTCAGAGGTTGCTAAGTACCTTACAGCATCAAGACCCATCAGTGGGGCTTTACAAAACAAATGATGTTTTTTACAGCTATATGTCATAAAATTATATGGAATTTATACGTCAATTTTACATAAGTAGCATATATTTTATTCAGTGCACTTACATGATGAGATGGCCTATTGGCTTCCTATGAAAATTGTCTCTTTTACATATTACACTCCACATACACATAACACACATGACATCTTTTTCACAACATTCACATGAGAAACCTTAAGACAACACACCAGCATATGTGACCACGATAGGAAAATATTAGTAAGAGAAAAATCCTGCTTCACAATCGGCAATGAAAATCAAGTTTCAGAGTAGCAGCCGTGTTAGTCTGTATTCGCAAAAAGAAAAGGAGGACTTGTGGCACCTTAGAGACTAACCAATTTATTAGAGCATAAGTTTTCGTGAGCTACAGCTCAAGTGAGCTGTAGCTCACGAAAGCTTATGCTCTAATAAATTGGTTAGTCTCTAAGGTGCCACAAGTCCTCCTTTTTAATGAAAATCAAGTCTCTATTGTGCATACTGTATAAAGTCCCCAAACAAAACTTCCCATGAAAACAGGTGACCAATATAAGCTTCCCAAGAGTAGCTAGAAAAAAGAATGGAAAAACTTATCTGAAATATTATGATCATACCTTCAGCAATCTCCTCCAACTCAATTGCTACATAAAAACTACACTTATATGTGGCCAAGATTTTGAATATAACGAGTTGTTATGTGTGTTTCAAACATTTTGGGTAGTCAACTTGAAATGCTTTAAAGGAGCTTAATTTTCAGAAAGTGCTGGGCACCTGCCTTCTGAAAACATCAGGCCCATTTAAGGCACACACAAAAAAAGGAGCCCAAAAATGAATAGTCACTTTTGAAAATGTTGGCCACCGTATGTTGGTATGGAGTCATTTTTAAAATAATAATTCACATATAGAAACTCTTAAACCTAAACTAGCATTTATATGAGCTTATTTAACTTGATTTTTCTATTTAACACGGATACACAAAGAGATGGTCAATAAATGTCATTGCATCCCTTTATCCTCTTAAGCCTTGCCCAACAACTCCAGAGATCAGACCAAAAAATATTTTTGTTGTCATTGGATCATATCAGTGTAAAGCATATCATTATCCTATTTTTGGATGCGCACACTCTTTTAGGTCATGCAAGAGTTTAAGTTAATTTAAAATTACACTCTCTACATATTATAGCTTTGATTGCTGTGTTATTAAATGTCATTAGTTTAGCACACACTCCAGTTATTATTAAAAAATTTCTTCCCAGAGCAGCTGGTCTGAACAGGTAATACATTTGTGCTATAACACTTTTGTTTTAATAGAAGCCTGTTCTTGCAAGTACCACAGTAATATAGTCTCCCTATTCCAGGACCTGTGGCAGCAGATTCAATGTTAACTGTGGAGTCTTATGAGGCAGGTTTTTTTTCAGGGATGGGATGTGTTGGTTCAATGATCATTGGCATCTTGGTAAACCCGCCTTGTTTGCAAATGTTAAGATAATATGAACCCTGACTGCACTTTCATAGAGTGTGTCTTCAGGTCTTTTGGCAAAGCCCATTGGTATACTGTGCTTGTCTAAAGTTTATTTGCTGGCACTCAGTGATTTTGTGACAAACAGGGACGCAGAATATTATTGCTTTCTCGTCTTTGATCCTAACATCAGCAAAATTTGACACAAGAAAACACAGCATGGATGCAAAGCTACAAGATTTATACTTCATTATTCCTTCTACCTCTCTTCATTGACTCTACTAAAAAATGCACAGCCTGCCAGCATGCCCCATTCTTTGTGAGCTACTGTATCACAGTATCAGGGAAGAGTCTTAGTGTGCCCTAGAACTTAAAGAAAAGAAAAACAAATCCAGCTTTCCAGACCAGAACATCTCGCCTCATCGTTTCATTATGCTCCGATGCAGTGGGAAGGACAGTGATAGTTTACTCTGGATTTTTGACTTCTAGGTATTACAAAATTAGATATTTGCATAATCCCTGCAAAAATAGAGATATTTCTGAATGCAACATAAACGGTGTACGCGTGGGAAGGGTGGAACCAGCGACAGCCATGGTTTTACATTTTATATGTCAGGAGAGTCTGCCGTGCTTGTGTAACAGTCCTAGAAAATGTCAACGTTTGGAAAATTGTACTTTTTGAGTCAATAATTTGTATCTTTAGAACCACTGATTGGCTGCTGTTGTGACATCTTTCATGGAAACACTGCCTCTAGAAAGGATATACCAGCCTGGCACGATAGGGAACAGAAGGGGTGCACGTTATGCCCAAAGAGCCATGGAAGGACAGAGAGGAGGTGGTGCCTTGGTCCCACCTCATTGTATTCTGCTTTGTGGAGTGCACTGAGTGCACTGGGAACACTCTTCCTCCAGTCATGATGGAGCATGAGAAAGGAGTATGCTTCCCTGCAGGGGGGCTGGAACAATTTGTATCGTGGGGGTGCTGAGAGCCACTGATCCAAACTGGAAACCCTGTATATGATAGAAACCACTTCAAGCCAGGGGCAGCACGCCTAGTTCCAGCATTTAAGTTTCCCTGAGGTGCTGAAGCTTTGCAGCACTCAAATGCCACAAGTTGCCCACAATATTATTTCAAGTTACAGAGACTGATTTGTTTTTATTTCTTTTGTTTAAGCCATCAGAATACATTCACTCTGGTGTAAGCAGGCACAGCTCCCACTGAAGTCAATGGGAATTGCAGATGCTTATGTAACCTACTAAACTTTGATTACACAAGTACCCACTATAATTCCATTTTATTGCAGGAATAGTGAGCGGGTTCAATCTATTTTGACTGCGCAACTCCCACCTGTGGTTATAACACATAAGATAAATGTACACATTTGGACAGTCATAGATGCCTGTAACCTGAGTTGTTCCAGTTTAGAATAAAGACACCAGAATGAAGTAAACCTGCTCGGTCTAAAAAAAAGGTTAAGTTTATAAGAGGACAATTTTAGGGTTAACTAAGACTTGTCATAAATCTAAATACAATCTTATCATTACATCGATACAGCGAACAGTATGTAAATAAAAAAATAATAGTATCAAATGTACAGATTTCTTCAGTACCAAAAGGTACACAGGCCACACATCCTTTTCATTTAAAACATGCACCACTAATTTGGCATTAATGTCACCACGCTGCCCTGAGCCGAACAAGCACTTGTTTGAATAGGCTGGGGTCCTTCTCCCTGAGGTTATCATCTTGCCACAATTAATAAAAGCAGGCCTGTGAGCATCAGACTCAGGGCAGAGATCTTCACTTCCTCTCTGCACTTGCTGTTTCCCTGTGGGTGTGGCTGAACTAACTCAAGAGTTTGGTGCCTTTTTTTCTTTACACTGGGCAGTGAAATTGTCCAGGATTGGAGATCCCCTTATGACCACACTCCAAGTGTTTGTGAACTTTTCCTTTGTTTACTTGCTAGTCCCAGACTAGCTGGAGTCAGTGGACATCTGTTCCATTCTTCTGGCAAAAAAACCTCAAACAAACAAACAAACAAACAAACAAACAAACAAACAAACAAACCCCAACAAAACAAAACCAACTACTACTGATTAAAAGGAACAGCAACAGAAGCATTGGTTACATTCTCCCCTATTGGGCCACTGTCATCTCCGACAGTCCTATAAAATGTTTACCTACCACAATAGGTCTGGCCACATCAGCTAATATTCTAAATGTTATAATGCTAGTGAATCCACTAGTTGTGCCCATGTAGTTCATAAGCTTGGTGCATGAGAGGCTATGCATATAATTCTAAAATTTCACTGGCTTGTGCCTTTGTCTCTGTGACCTGCAAAGCAAATTCTTAGCTACAACTTCCTTAGTTGATGTCTCTGAGTTCTGTGTTACATTTGTTTCTGTATCTGCTTCTTTTACTTAAAATATCAGGCAATTCTTCACCAGGTGTATGTGGTAAAGTAGCATCTGGATTATACAAAGGGAGCTCTGATGATACATCTGGCAATCTAGCCCCTTGTTCATAGGGTACAGTGTCATCAAAGTTCATTAATACTGTGCTTTCAGCATCTGGTTGCCATGTATCAACTGCATATGAACAAGTGAAATCTTCTGGTGTAAATTCTGATGCTTCAGGATTCAGTCCAAAAGTTGTTTCAGCTTCCTCTGATCCAAAATATTATCTCATTGAGAGTTAAACCATCTCATTCCCAAAAAGTTACTTTAAGAACTGTTGTCACATTGAAGCTCATCTTTTTCTGTAGTTAAAATAAAACCACATATCCTCAATAAATCATGATGTAGTATTCTTCCAGGTGCAATATTATCTTCTGGTTTCACAATATAAAGAGAACGATCATTCTCCTGCAGTTGTTGGCCATAACATACATTTGTTGTTCCCATCTGTCCGCTAATTTGTGTTTCTCTTTATGTGAAGATTGCAAACTAGGACCATTTCACCTTCAGATGTATGAAAGCCTAACTTTTGTGTTCCAGCTTCTCTTGTTGGCTTTCTGACTTTTCTTTTACTCTTTTCTTGCCAACTCAGAACATGCTTCAGTTTTCTCTTAAGATCTTTCACGTACTTTTGATGAGTTATTTCAGATTTGCCTTATCACTGAATTCCAAAACACATTGGTAATAATGGCTCTCTGCCAAACATTAAGAAATAGGGAGATTCTCCAGTTATGTCATTTCTGGTGCAATTGTAAGCGTGAACCAATGGTTTGACATACTTCCTTCACTGAGTTGTTTAATATCCTCCAGAGGCTCCAAAATAAGGCCTGTCTACTTCTAGGCATTTATGCCACTTTGTGGTCAGTAGGGGAACCTGGGCCTGACCACTACTCCAAGTTCCCTGGAAACCCTATACACAACAGCGATATACTGCTTACTCCAATCTATCTTAGCTATTTCCCTAGGATTCTTCTTACCAAGCCCCTTTTATCTCCAGCCCTATCTCCGTGCCAGCATCCTCAAATTCCTCTCTATCTCCAGGCCAGAGAGGAGCATCCTTCTTCACTCTTCTGGTCCCAGCTGGGAACTGACCTGATAAGGCCCTGCAGCTCCTTTTAGCTGAGGCTGCTGGCCTCTGATTGGTTGCTTCTATAATGCATCTCTAGACAGGCCTGAAGAACTCACCTTTGTTATTCTTTTGTTGTTCTTTTCCTGTGACTTTGTTATAAATGTCAAAGGTTCATGAGCGTGGTGGCTGTCTGCAAGGAGAAAAATGAGGTGTGGAAAATGTGGAAGAAAAAACTCATATGAGACTTGTACAGAAGAAATGGAACTAAAATGCAGCATTTGTGAGGATAAGCACAATGCAGCAGACAAAGGGTGCATGGTGGCCAAATGAGCTCAAGAGATACAGAAAATAAAACATCCTAGGCAGAAGCTACCGAAAGATATTCACAGTGAAAAGTGGAGAAAGAGGAAAACACCAGGGAGGGCAAAGAGCTGCTGGTACAACAAAATGCAGTCCAGGGCAAGAACGATCGTATAAGGAGAATAGAAGAAGAAGTACTCATTGTAGGCAAAGAGAAATGTGTAGCATTTATGATAGAAGTGATTAATTACACTTTACGGACAGGGAAGAAGACTGAAAGAATAAAAAAAAGCAAAATGTGGCAGAAGCGTATTTACATATAGCGATCTCTCAGTAGACTGCATTCAGATGTTGCCGGCACCCAGTGCCGAGAGGCTGAACAACAGCTTGAGTTGGTTCGTTACCCGGTGTGCTGCACCCAGTAATCACAACGGGGTGGAGAAGCAGAAAAGTTTATTTGAAGCTTCAAAAAGGTACAGGGAGATTTGAATTTCAAATCCTGTACAAAAGAGCAGGAAGTTACACAGGCTTTTATATATATATATTTTTTAGCATATTTATTTAATAGTAAGCTGCTTTAAGTATTTATATAGCCAGCCAATCTAGTTTTCAGCTAGTCCCTTGATTTTTTGTATTATTTGTTAAACTATACATAAAGCTGCTTTATTTAGCATTGTTTTTTTATATTTTTTTTGTTTGGCTTTGCTTAGTTTCAGGCAGTCTGACTCTGCAACATACTGTTGCAGATTCTCAGCATAACTGCTGTCTGTGCCTCCAGGCGGGGGGGGGGGGGCAAGGACACCGGGGCCTAGTGCAAGGGGGCTTCATCGACACTCGTGGTCTTCCATCCCCTCGAGTTACCTAGTGGCCATGCCCCAGTGTTCCCAGCACAGACAAATTTAAATGAGGGTAATAAAGTAATTTAAACCTGGTTTAACGATTTCTTGCTGAAACACACATAGTTTTTAACACATAGCCAGGCATGAAAGAAAACTGTTTCTGAAGTGCAACAAAATCTGAAATGCGAGATGTGTACAAGAAACAGGGTTGATTAAAAAACAATATGTTTAGACTTCCAGGATATGGTGTAATCAAATGTGACTGAGACATAACAAGCGGGGGGGTGGGGGGGAGGGGGCAGGGGGAGGAGAAGTCCTGGGTATTTATAAAGGAAGGTCTTAATTATTTCAAAATAGCCATACAAAACTTAAATTTTGAGTACAACACTGAGTACAGAATAATAACACCGTTATAGTAATGTGTAATGTTTACAGCCCATGCAAAAAACTAGGCAGTCTAGAACTGGAAGAGTTAGTTAAGGGTGTCAAAGACCCCTGCATTATTTGTGGAGTTCTTAATAGCCATAATGAATTATGGGGAATCAGGAAAACTGATGATAATAGCGAATGCCTAAAACAGTTCATTGACATGAACAATCTGGTAGCATTAAATATTGGAGAGCCCATTAGGGTTAATTTGGTGGATGGAACCTTTTCATGTTTAGATCTTGGAATTGCAACAAGCTATATAGCAAGTAAATGCAGCTGGGAAATTTACAAAGCAGATATAATGGGAAATGATCACTTCTCTATGCTAATTATGTATCAAGGCCAAGGTAATGATGAAAACACTGAAGGAATTCCTACCTGGAATTAAAAGTTAATTGGGGACTTTAAAGTAAATGTGATATGTAGCAATTGTATAAGTGATAATTTAGAGGAATTTCACGATAATATAATGAAGGGAGTTGTAGCAGAAGCCAACCTAGCTAAATGTAAGGTATCAAATGTAGGCCTGGCTTGACATGAGTAACTAGATGTGGATAAGGCTACATTTTTCAGAAAGCATGATTGTGGAGGTAAATGGATCAGTAGGCTAGAGATAAGATGTCCATGGTTGCTAAGGGGGAACACCTTGGTACTATTCACAATGGACAAAACAACAATTGACAAAATAAGCCTGGAATGTAAGATGTGGTAAAGAATAGGTCATGCATAGAGAGAGTATACTGTGCAGGGACTGGTTCCCACAAACTACCCAAGCCAATCCTGAAGCATGTAATGTAATGTAATGTAATGTATAGTAATGTAATGTATGTGTACCTATATATAAAGGAAGAGGCTTACTATGTAACTTGCATTTGTGATGTACCCTACATCA
This sequence comes from Lepidochelys olivacea, assembly GCF_965140295.1. Lineage (NCBI taxonomy): Eukaryota > Metazoa > Chordata > Testudines > Cheloniidae > Lepidochelys > Lepidochelys olivacea. The sequence continues at coordinate 32,979,965 of NC_140411.1, read as the reverse complement.
ACCCCCTGACTTTAAGTCTGATCATCTTAGCATAGCTTTGTTGTGTGGTGAATAAAGAGACCTGAATGATAAATTCTGGAGTTGAACTAAGATCTTGGGAAGCCAAGTGGAAAGAGGTCTCAGAGGGAATCTCAACATAGTGGTGTTGTGACTAAGATTCTGGTTCCATTTGTCTGCAGCAGGTAATGAAGTTTATTATATGTGTAGCTTTGCTATCAAGGATTGCAACCCAGCTGTTTAGCAATGGCATTAGAAGGATTCAAATTTAAGTAGATTCCCGGGCACTAGAGGAGTGGGTTAAATCTAAAGACAGCCCCTAGGGAGAGCTGTTTTAGGGAGAGACTGGGACAGGGTGGAAAAGAAACTCCAATGAATAGTGCAAACAAACAACAAAGAGCTAAACAAACAAACAAAAACCCTATGTTGTTACAGACTTACTATTGGAAATTGGAGCCTTAAATCAACAAGCCAAGAGTGGAAAGAAGGCTCAAGGGGAATCCCAACATAGAATTGCCACAAACTCAGATATCCAGTTCCCTGCTAGAATGAAGATTGTAAAACAGCAATCAAAGAAAGAAATAAGGCATGCAAACATGAAAAAGTACAATGACTAGCAGAGACTTAATGAACTATAAAAGATGTAAAGTGGTGGCACAAAGGTTTAACAAAAAGAAATAGAGTTGGAGAAAGTATTGTGGGAAAATGAACAAAGATTCCAAGGTTGCAGAGATATATAAACAACATTAAAATAATGACTGAGATGCAGAGTAAAAACAAATTTTACCTAGTCTTACAGTAAATGATAAATTTGAAAGTTCTAACTTAGGACAAGCGGACATTTTAGCAAAAGAGATCCAATAAGGTAGTAGTGATACCAGTCAAAGTAAAGAGTTTCATGAACAAAAAAGAATGTTTGCTGAAGAAAATGTCGAGTTCCTTAATAACTGGGTAGGCAACAAAGATGATGAACTGAATAAAAATTTCATTATAAGGGAACTCAGAAAAGCTACTGACAAAAGTAAAAATGCAGCCTCCGGGTAAAGATAGCATTGTAATGTAATGATTAAGTACCTGCTGGAGGGGAGTTTAAGGGTTTTATTGAAATTCTATAACGGAAAATGGGGGGAAAAGGAATAGTACCAGCAGAATGGAAGCAACCAGTGGTTATAGGAAATCCAGGCAAATTATGCATAGGACAAGAGATGTATAGACCTAATTCCCTCCCATTATATGTGGACAAAATTATGTAAAGAATGATAAATGAAAGATTAGTAGCATCCTTGGGAAAATGATACTATAAACTGTATACAAAGTAATTTTAGGAAAGGGTCATGCACAGTTGATCATATTGTAAGATTAGAAATGGAAATACTAAAAAATCATGAGGAACTGAAAGTTTATGATAGCTGTCTTTTTGAACATTGAATGAGTTTATGATGTGCTACAAGAGGAAGGCTTGCAGTATAAACTAGCCACAACGATAATTAGAGGAACAAAGTTCTGGTGGATACATTTCAGAGTAGCAGCCATGTTAGTCTGTATTCACAAAAAGAAAAGGAGTACTAGTGGCATCTTAGAGACTAAGCAATTTATTTGAGCATGCTCGGGGGTCGCATAACTAGTGGATAACTGGTGGATACAAGACTTAAGTGACAGAACCATAAAAGTCAGGGTGGGGAGAGCTTTGTCAAATATTTATAAACTTACTAATGGCATTCAACAGAGGAGTGTTACCAGCCCTATCTTGTTTAACATTATGATTAATCATCTCCCAGAGGGTACATGGCAGTAATAGGTATTACCCTATTTGTGGATGTAGTGGGGTTTACACAGAGGCCAGCAGGCCAAGTAAGCAGGCCATGGCTCAATGGTCTCCAAAGGCCTGTGGGGTCTTGTCAGGCAATCTGGGGGCCTGGTGGCCAGGTTACAGTCTGTCCTTCTCCAGGTAACACCCCCACCCCAGTTCAAATAGGAGCATAGGGAAGGATAGGGGGACCCGGGCCCTTCCTCTCCACTGGTTCCCAGCCCAGACCCCCAGTGGGAAGCAGTGGAGGGTGTTTCTGTTTCCTCTAGCTGATACCCCAGACCAGCTTCCGCGGGCCACTTTCTCCCCATTGGTTCTCTCTTCCATTTCGGACATGGCCATTGGCCACAGCTCTTTGCTTCCCTCCTCACAATGGGTTGGTCTCAATGATCCAGATAGTCAGGAAGAGTTTCCCAGTTCCCATCACAGTGACAGGGAGGAGGAAAGAGAAAAAGAGGTCAGGCTCATAGCTGCCCAGTTGGGCCTTACTGACCGTTGAGGTCCTTCCCCTGTGGAATTCTCTATCCCAGAAGCTATTAAGTGGCTTCCTTCATGTAGACAGACTTTCCTTCACTCTCCCACACTTGATTACCAGAGTCCTCCATTTGGAGCATGCTCTGCAGCTGCTGAGGGGTGGGGTCTTCTTGGCCTAGTATTTCTCCATCACTCCTTTAATTTTAGTGAAGGGTCCATAAACCAAATCACACAGGACAACTGCGCTATATTGGCCAAACACAGAAGACTTAAGGGAGCTGTGGAAAGAACAAATGAGGCACTCAGGGGGATTTCAGACTGGGGAAATACTTGGGGATGTAAGTTCTCACATGCTAAAACAAAAGGAATGATCTTCACAAAAGGCAAGAGTGGGGAAGAATGGACCCTATATCTCTATGTGGAGAAAATTCAGGCAGTTCAAATTTTTACATTCTTAGGTGTTGTGTTTGATAACAAACTAACTTGGAAGGGTCATATAGATAATATCAAGACTAAATGTAAAGACAGGATACATTTTCTTAAACATTGCTGGGAGCAATTGGTGTGCAGATAAGACCATACCGTTGATTATGTTGATAACGCTGATAGGACCATTTACAGATAATGGATGCCAAGCCTTCAACAGAGCTTTTAAACCAACACTTAAAAAGTTAGAACCAATCCAAGCCCAAGCTCTGTGAATTTCACGTGGAGTGGGTATTATTACATGGTTGTGTATGATGCTGGTAGCTACCAGAGAAATGCTGATGAAATTGTTACATTTAACGTTTTGGGCTAGGGTCAATGGAAATAGTGAAGATAAGAGTACTAACCAAATATACAAGGACTGTTGGGAATTAAGTAGACAAGATGTAACTGGGCACCAAAGACTTAGGTCATCAGGGTCAAACGTTGGATAAAAGAATAGAGTGAAAGCGAAGAACTGGAAGAGATTAAAATCTTTAGACAGGGGAAATCAAACGATAGCTGGACAGATGTCTCTTCAGTTGTGGATTTGGAATTTTATGATATGACAAAGGGAAGAGCAGGACCGTGACCAATACAATTTATGAGTTTATACATGGCACATGGGGTCAGCATTGCCAAATCTATTCTGGTGGATCGAAAGATGACAACACGGGTAGATTGGAAATGGCCTTTTGTATCCCTGAATTTGGAATTAAGAGATCTATAAGACTATCCAATTTTGTATGACAGCCAAATCATTAGGCATACTGTTGGCACTGACCTGGATAAGGGATGCACGCCCAATTACAGCTGCTATTCTACCTGACTCTTTATCGGGTATAATCGTGATTAGAAAGGGAGCTTCAGAAAGCAGGAATTACTTTAATCAATGAACTATTGCTCTAAATGACAGACAGAGTACAAGTAGGTGCATATATAGTAATGGCATGGATTCCAGTGCCTATTGGGTTACCTGGCAATGAAACGGCAGATAAAGCAGTGAAAAAAGCCTTAAAAATTAGGAGATTGATACAAAATATCTCTGAGTAAACAGGAATTCAAAAGTTTAGTTAAGAAAGAATTTAAGAAGGAATAGCAAGAAATATGGACCAAGAGAAAAAAATATGTCCAAGACTTAAGGATAATGTCCTATTTCACAGCTTTGACAGATGAAGTGAAGTAACTGTAGCTAGAGTGCAAACAGGTCACTGTGACCTGAGTGGTAATTTATATCTACCAAACAAGCACAAAGATGGGTTGTACAAAACATGCAAAGTTAAAGAAACAGCTGAGCCTCTGCTATGGCAATGCAGGGAGACTTTTGCAGAAAGACGGATTCTTTATGAGGAACTCAGATGCCTCAAGGTGAAAGAATATAGTTTGAATGGATTGGTGAGAGCACTGGGAAAGTGATGTAGCATTAAAAAGGCATTATTATGCTTTTTAAAGGATATAGGATGGGATGAGAGGATACAGATTTTGATTATGTGAAAACTGCAGTAGGTCGTGGTTGTGGCCTCATATGCTGAATCTGCTGCAGCATAAAATGACAAAGAAAGAAAGAATCTGCAGGGGAAAGAGGCTGCTGTCACTCCCTGAGATGAGGGAGGTCATCAGGAACAAGGAGGAAGTCTGAGGGCAGAGTAAGGCCTGAGATCCTGCCGTGGAATAAGGAGTTTAGCAAGAGGTTAGGAGGGGGTGAAGTAGCCATGGGGAGTACAGTAGGCTCCCATGGTAAACCCAGAAACTTGCAAAGAAAATGAGAGAAGCTCGATAGGAAGTAGTCCAGGGAAACAGCAAGAGGGACAGGGACTGAACAGACCTGGATTGCTGGTTTTAGGGTCTTTGGGCTGGAACCTGGTGTAGAAGGTGGGCCTGTGTTCCCATGCCAGCCACTGGTATATTGGCATAGGGCCCCAAGTGGGTATTGAACACCACCTGCAGAAGGCATTTGGACAATGGTCTTCATAACCGCGGAAAGGGTGGACTAAATAGTAACCTGACTGGAGGGCCAAGTTACCAGAGGACAGACTATTGCAGAATGAGCAGAGATCAAAAGGTGGCACCTGATGCCATGAGATCTAGTTTCCCAGATCTAGCCATGATGAGTCACAGTAGCGGTGGGTGGGAACCCCATTGCAATTGGTGGAGACTGTAGACCGATGATCACATCTGATACAAGGGGAGGACGTGTGTCGTTCAGTTAAGAAAATGGATCTATAGAGTGTGGAAGCCTTCTTTGCTGAAGGAAGGTATGTATTGGCATAAGGAGGGGCAGATTTGGTTACCTGAATTCCCCTGTGAGTTTCAGGGATCAGGGAGGCAGCCAAAGCAGGCCCAGGCAGTCCCCCAGAAAATTTTGGAGAACCAGCAAAGGCAGAAGGAGGTGCAGGTGGACCTGCAGACGTGCCTGGTGATCTTGGAAGGGCAACAGCAGTACCTCCCAGAGATTCTGTGAAGGCAAACCATCAGAGGTCATAGGAATCAGGGAAGGAAAAGGTGTTCAGAGGCTTGGAGACCAGAGGCACAGCCTAGGCCCTAGGGTACGTTTTGCCTGTGTCCAACAAGGGCACATAAGAAGGGTATTCCGCATATGAATTGTGAGGAGGAGGTTAGCCCAGAAGAGGGATCTAGGTGGAAAAATACAAGGCAGGGACAAGGGTTTGTTTTGGATGCCAAGAAGCCAGTCATTTAAAAACGCACTGCCAGCTCAGGAAATTGTGGGGTAGGAAAGGGGAAGGTGTGAAAACATTATGGGGGTGTCCTGTGGTAGGAGTACACAGAAGGCAGGCAAGGTGATGCAAGAAGTGGGGGTGATGACCATGGATATTGCAGGCATGCAACATGCACACCCAGTAGGGCATAGCAAGGAGTTAAAAGATAAAATGATTGGGACAGAGAAGAGCTGGACAGAAACAGCAACAGGCACAAAAATGAAACATTCCATGATAGGAGCAAAGACCACTGGAAAGAACACTGGGGGATTCTGTGGAGCAAGCATACAAGGCTTTAGGAGAAGCTAGTAGCCACATAGCAGGCCTCGTGAGCAGCTGCAGAGGACTAAAAATTCTGCAGGAGACATACTGGGGAGCTATGGGAGAAAAGGGCCAAATTCTCCACACGGGGGGTAACATGGAGAATGAACGTGAAGACCAGCAGGTCCTGCTCCAGCAACTCCAAGGCAGAAAGTATCCATACTGCAATATCTATTAGTCACTCAGACCTGTTTCCCATGTCTTAAAGTTTCAACTCTTGCTCTGGATTTTTCATTTGCCCAGAGTGAGCTGGTGCCTTTTCTCTCTTCTTCACTATCTTTGCCTTTGCAGCTCTGGTTCACGTAGCATGCACTGCAGCTAATATGAATTATTCCTGAAACATAAGTGAGAGAACTGTTCTAATGTACTTGGAAATGCATGATCACAAAACACAATAATGAATGTGAATGTTAATGCTCATTACACTGATAGCAGCAGATCATGCACTCTTTTTATGGAACTAAATGTCAAAGAATATTATAGAAAAGGAGAAAATACAGCAGAGGGTAACCAGAATGACACAGAATCTCAGATCTGTATTCTTGAAAGGGGAAAGATTATCTGAGAGCTGATTATAAGAATCTGTATGTGGCTAGAAATTGGATCCTCTGCTACTAACTATGACTAGGAGAATAATCTGGCAAGAGAACTAGGCATTCCCTATTTACCCATATATACTTGCTTAAGTAACTAATGGAAACTGCAACTATCATGGGACAATTATTGCCCTTATTTACACCTCTTACATCTATGCAAATCAGCATGTTTGTGGAAAGTTTACGTGAGTGAATTTGACTAAAAATTAACCTTGTTAGCTTCTCAAACTAAGGACCATGTCTTTGTATGTGTTTGTACATCACGTAGCACAATGGGGCCCCAATCCCAGTGGAGGCCTCTGAGTCCTACTGCAATGTAAATAGTAAATAATATTAATATCAGTCGTGGTTGGAGAGGGATGGCTTTTAGGTTTGCTAGCAGAATACAGAGCATTTCATTTCAAAGACATACATTTCAACCTAATCCAGCCAAGTACCCATCAGCATCTAATGGGCATTCACTTCCCTGTAGAACTAGAATTGGAGATCAAGCCCCTTTTTCTAATGGACAAGTGGGCACACCACAAAGAACACCAGTACAACTAGTATGAAGTGGGAGTCCTGTCAGCGAAAAAGAGAGAGCTTTATTGCAAGAGGGGGTCTTTGCAGGTCAGGGTGAATTCACATTGTGGAGAAGTTTCCATTGCTTGTACCTGATCTGGAAATGAGAATAAGACTTCAGTCTCCTGTGCTGTCAGTCAGATACTTTTCAATAGCAACTACATTAACCTTAAGAATATGAGTTAAACTCCCTGTGCATTTGTGTGCTTCCCCTTATGATAGTGATATTGATGGAAGGAGGCATTATAGGACACACACACATTCACAAGGGGGAAGGAAGGGAGGGCACTGTGATAATATTTTCACATTCTTAACATTTAAATGATACTTTTTGGGGAAAAAATAGGGTTAAATCCTGCAGTCCTTATTCCAGTAAAATGCACATTTACTTCCATGACAGCTTGGTCAGAATAAGGACTAACGAATACGAGTGGATGAGCTAGCTGCTCATTTTCTCTCCTAAAATACTATTTTGTTCTATGTGGAAGAAGCTCAAGACGCAAGGACACCTTGTTTGCATTGCAAGAGTGGTCTCCTTAAAAAGAGATGCGAGGCTTGGAGCAACAATCCTGGGTTCTGCTGGCTCTGCTACTGATCTCAATTTCCATTCAATCATGTGTAAAATGGGTATCATAATTAAGGCTAAGATTCTGTCATACATATTTTTATTACAAGTCAGGGACAGGTCACGGGCAATAATGAAAAATTCACAGAAGCCCCGTGACCTGTCCCTGACGTTTACTAAAAATCTCCATGCTAAAATGAGGGGCCTGGGCAGCCGCGGGTGGGCTGGGAGCTCCAGGGTCCCCCTCCGCTGGCGGCTCCTAACTCTGTGGGTTCCCCCTGCTGCCATGGAGGCCGGGAGCTCTGGGGGTCCCTCTTGCCTGAGAGCTGCTGGGGTCCCTCCTGCTGCCCAGGGCAGCAGGGAGCTCTGGGGGGGGGGGTCTCCCCATCACCCACAGAGGCGGAGAACTGCAGAGATCCTCCCTGCCGAAGGTGGCAGCCAGGAGCTGTGGGGGTCCCCCGTACCACCCGTGGTGGCCAGGAGCTGTGGGAGGACCCTGCAGCTTCCAGCCAGGGCTGGCTGAAGTCATGGAGGTTTCTGGAAGTCACGGAATCCGTGATTTCCCTGACCTCCGTGGCTAAATCGCAGCCTTAATCATAATTATACCTATCTCAAGAGATGTTGTGAAATTAATTAATATTTCTAAAGTGCTTTGAGATCTTCACTGCAAGGGGTTATATATGTCCAAATTAATATTCTTTAAAATGGAAATTTATATAGAAAACAACACATCTTGCAGGCAGACTCACGTGTTAATGTCACTAACACATACAGATGTTCTTCTGTCAAGACAAATTACATTAACATTATGACACGCATTGGGAAATATAAATTCATTGAGCACTTTCATTAGCATGTTTGACACAATCCATTTTTTTCTTCGGACTTCTATAAAGAAAGTGTAGAGTGTCTTTGTAACTATTTTGTTTTCATCATCCTAGTTTGTGCACCTTTTGACTACTGCAGGGGACTTATCAATCTTGTGTGGCTGACAGAAGACGATTGTCTGCTTGGACAGTAGACCTAATTAATTTCTGATACTAAGGCCATTTACAGTATATAGAAAAATTAATCTCTAAAGTTGAACACAAATAGACCACAGGTTAATGCTGAGGACAAGAACAATATATTTTCCCAAGGCAGGGCTCAATGCAGTAAAACAGAGTTATAGTATATTGGCATTCTGCAATTCTCCCATTGGATTTTTACACTGGAGACTCAGCTTTGCATGCAGAGCTAGCTAGTTGAAGCTACCGCTGCTGTGTCCATGGAACAAGAGACATTATTGCAGGCCTATTATTTTGAGTTGAGTAATGGCATATGGCTGGGGTTTAGACAGGAACAAAGATATACTGTACAAGTGAAATCAAATACGACAATACAGAAATATCTCTTCATTATGTGTTGTGGTAAAACATTAGTCAATGAAATATAACTCATAGACTCCTATTTTACCACAGTTCGAAAGCAACAATGTTATCCAAAAAGAAAACACTCCAATTATTTTAGTATCTACCACATTTCCCCCTGTGGAACCTCCTTCAATGGCTCCACTCAAATACTCAAGGTTATGTTCACATTAAATTACTTTGTTGGATCAGGATCTGTACCCAAGGATTTTTGGGTGATCTTTACAATATTACAGATACACAGAATAAAAATAATAAAGTAATAAGAGAGAGAGACTATAAACCGAGCATAGAACTGGTAGCCAGAAGTCCTTTTTCTTTTAACCTCAGGGCTAGAAACTTCATCATTAGGGCTGATCAGAAAACAAGAATTCCTTGTCAAGAAAAATTTGAGAGTTCAGCATTTGTTTTCATTCTGACACAGAGTGAAACCAAGAGCTTTCAGATTTTTTTTGTTAAGAATCATGAGTCAGAGAGCCTGCCTGTCCCATCCTCCACAAGCAGCTAATAACCCAGTGGGTATGGCCCTGACCTAGGATATAGAAAACTCATGTTGAAGTCCCTGGTCTGAATTTTTTTGTATTCACGACTGCTTTTCATTCAGAAATTTCCTTTACAAATTTAAAAACAAACAAAAAAATGTTTTGTACAACCCAAAACAAAACCTTTTCAATTTTTTTTAGAATTGACAGTGAACGGAAAAAATCTGTTATTTACTGAGATTGACTCATTGCTTAGAAGACAATGGCCCTGCTATTCCCCTCCCCTCCAGAGAGAGATCTAGGTGTAGCGAGGGAGCGAGCTTCTCTGTCCCTGAGACATGGCCCCTGCCTGTGCTCTCCATGGGAAGGTTCTGTTCCACACCATCCCCAACACGTCTGTGACAAGCAGCAGAATTTCTCATTGGGCTAGTAACCCATGTGCTGTCCCTCACTTTTGCAGATGCTAATGAAAGATATCTTGCGTATAGGTAATGTCCTAATTAAGCACAGAAGGCAACAGTCACAAAACCTCTGAGTGCTGCGGAACAGTCAGTAAATCATAATTATAAAAGGAGAGGTGGTAGCTCTATTTAAAGAGAGAGAATCTGAGACTCTTTCTTTCATTAGCAATAGAACAGTAATTCCCAGTACGCTGAAATACTGCACGGTGCTTAGAGTTGTTTTTAATGCCACCATTTTATGAATAATGTAATTGCATTGTACAAAACAAGGTAAATCACCATAATGTCACACAGACTGCTTCAGGCAAATCTGGTTTACACATCCCTGATTTCAGAAAAATCTCCATTTTTGTTCATGGTCTTATATTTTTGTTAGAAAAAATAGAGGTAAAGATTTTTTTCCCTCCCCAGTACTGATTTTGGGGATTTATTTATTTGCTTCCTTCACTCAAATAATATTGCAGATTAATATAACAAAACCATGAGTAATTTTTGAAGATATATGCATAATGTTTCTTCCTAGGCCCCAGGCTCAGAGGCAAAATTCTTACGATTACTAACAGGGATTTATAAAAAGAAACATTCTGCAATATATCACTCCGATACCAGTTTAGCGACAATGCTTCTGTGAACTAAACAGCATTTTCCCAAAGCTTGATGGATCATTTAGCAGAATGCAAGCACAGCACTCTAAAGGGTACTACAGACAGTCATTTTTGTCATAGCTAAAACAGGCTGCTCTGAAAGACATTGAGGCCCCATTCCTTCTGGTTCTCACTCCCGTGAAAGGTGGTGCAGAAGGATTATTAATTGCATGCCAATAAAAAGAAAAGACTTTATGAATAGGAAAACCACAGCTGTCTCTTGTTTTTGTAAGGAAAAGAAATGGAAACCCTCCCAAAATAGAGCATGAGTTGTTTTCTGTTCCTTTCTTTTTGCACCACAGCTCACATAAGTGAACAGTGCACTCCAAACCTGGTCCCTCCTTATACTTTGCTAGAGACAAGAGAAAGAAAGCAGGCTTTTTTTTTGCATAAATATATCGGGCCTGGTGCTGCCATTCTTACACATGCTGAGAGGTTCCTCCTCATATGTGCAGTCCCAGTAAAGTCTCTGCTCTTGGGAAAGGCTCAACTCAGAGCCTTACAGACAGATTCTGAGACCCCTGTACATGCTGAGTAGCACCTTACTTCATGACTTGAATAAAGTGGCACCATGGGTGGAGTAAGTTACAGAACATGAGTAAGGCCCTCAGAAGCTGGCCCTTAGCCAGGGCTGTCGGTCACAGGAAACCCAGGAAGCCCAGAGACTGACTTACTTTACCTGACTGTTCTTTTTGAGCAGAAAAAAGCCTTCAATTAGGGCCAAATTGCAGCATTTAGCTACTGGCTCACATTGGCTGTGGTCCAGAGCTGCCACTGACCTGTGGGGAACTTGGGGAGGGGTTGTAGGCACACAGCACTTCCCTGAATGACTAGTGAGCAGAGGGGCTGCACAGGCCGTACCACACTTCAGGAGGGTGCAGCCTATGCTCCCTGGTGCTGGAGAGGGAAGATGAGTGGGAGTCTCCTCCTGTGACAGCTCTTCCCTGAGCTGTACAAGGCTGGGAGAAGCTCTGGATGAGGCCCAGTTCCACAACCTTTACTCCTTCCTAGGACATATGCATCTGAAGTTAGTTAGCCACCAAGGTTCCCACGAAGCCGGTCAGTGCTTCAGGAGGGGAACTCCCTTCTCCATTACATGCCATGCCTTTCCCAAAGACCAAGTTGAATGTAGGTAATTTTGTGCCTTGGAATTTTGCTCAGGGGAGTCCCGCAGCACAAGAGCAGATTCTTCACTGCCCTGCTGAATGCTAGTCCCCCAGGGAAGAGGTTTAAAAGTGCAATGCATGGCTTGAAGACTTAAAAACAAAACCTAAAGAATGAGGAAAGAGAACATAGTCTGAATTAACTCTTTAAGAGCTTCTCCCTGACTTGAGGATGCCTACTTCCCTGCCCCCTCCTGTAAGAACACACTGTTTTCAGCATAGTGATGGATGGTGGGATGTGAAGAGAGCCAGGCTAGAAGTCTAGAGTGTGAGAAAAACATAAGCTTTCCCCCTTCCCTGCAATATACAGGGGTAAGCTGGCAGTCTTTTTAAAGGTTGGCTTGCATGGTTGGCTGAGTCTTCTTCTGAACATATCTACCACAGCCCCAGTACCTGCAGATTCTCAAGGCTTGTCTAGTTTGCAATCATTCAGAGACTCTCTTAAAAACAAAACCAAACCCCCGTTACAATACAAAACAAAACAAAACCAAACCCCAGTTACAATTCAAAACAAAACAAAACATGCTACACTGCTCTACAGCGATGACCCAAAATTCCACAGCTTGTTGCAGTGTGTAGTAACGTAACTACAGTGCTTTGGAACACTACCTGAAAATACTCTAGTATTGTTTTTATAATGTGAGGCAATGGATATTTCCAGTTAGATGAGAACCAGACGTCACTAACTTACTTGTGCTATCCCTTGTCTCATGGTTGTGCAAGTACACCTCCCCCACCTCCACCTTGCTCATTTATTTTGATCTAACTTTACTTTTCCGTGGGCTTATCTCTTGCAGAGCAGCATTCTTGATAACACTTGAAATAAATGAAGGCTGTTCCCTTGGCAACAGCCAGATGAGTAATCTCAAAATGCTACTGGAATAAGCAGTGTAACTGTTTGCTAAATGTCTTGGCTCTTTGAAATATTGTTTTTCATCAGTACACAAAATGCGCTGCTATTGAATGAAGGGTGGGTTTTAAAATGGTGTGTTATTATTTTGACTTGGAGGGTAATTTGTTTACATGGATTGGAATGTTCTTAGAGTTCGTAACTGAGCATTCTAAAAAAAAATCTAGAAGTCAGTCTAATTTTTCTTCCCATTTAATTTCTGATTTATGTTTTGTTTTTAAACAGCTGCTAATGCCTCATTGAAAACTTTGAAAAACACTCACTTTAGAGGTAATTCAACTTTAGAAAGTATTCTGCTAATATAGCATATGCCAGCTTTATTTTTCCTCCTTCCTTTCCTATTAAATTGGATTTTTGTTACTTGAAGACCAGGTCCAAGAGAAAATATCAGCAACCTTTTGAAACATGCATCATTTCTCCACATTTTATTTTCCATGCATTTATTATTTTGTGCATGTAACATTCCTTGAGAAGATAATTTAAACACACTGAAGTCAGCTTTTTGCCTTATCCTGCCTACTTACCCAGGCAAAACAGCTTTCATTTAATCATTTGCTGGGTAAAAACCACAGCACAGGAGCCATTCTGACTTGAAATGTCATTAGAAGAGCTTATTATTGGCTATAAATATTCTTATACCACTTCACCACTACAGTATCTGAGCACCATCCAATAGTGTGTTATGACATGTGACTAAAATCTGTCACATGTGGTCTATTCTCTCTTTTATCCTTTCCCCGGGGGAGAAGTGTTTGAGTAGTGTAGGTTTTTGTTTTGGCAGGGTTTTTGTTTTGGGTTGTTTATATAAACATACACACCACTATGAGTTTATATTAGCAAAGGCATGTTGAAGACGTGCAATTAGAGCAGAAGGTGGAGAGGTTTGTGATGGTCACCACTGTCTGTGGGAGTTCATTCCATAGTTTGGGCTGGCCCCTGCGGAAGCTCCATCCCCTGCACAGATGGGCTTTACCCTTCTGATAGAAAGTTCCATTTGTACCTGGGAATGGGAGTTGGTGACCAGTCTTTAAGCTGGAGCTTTAGGTGTTCTCTAAGATATCCTGGGCTCTAGCTGTTAAATGCCTTGAAGATAAGTGTGATGCTGCCAGCCCAGGTGCCAGTGTAACGCCGACAGACCCCGGTTGTCAGTGGGTAGGATCGAACTAGGGACCTCTGGAGCTTAGTGCATGAGCCTGTAACAGCACGAGATAAAAGCTAACTGCCTATTAGCTAAGGCTGTCGAGCAGACCCATTTTCTCTCTCTCTCTTTACGTGGTCTCGGTGCCACTAGATGGGACAAAACACCACACCCAGAAGGTTTGTGGGATACAACAGCTCATGCCAAGGCCCCTACCTAGGGCCTCAACTGAACACTGACAAGTACAGAGCTGGAAACCAGTCTGACTTACCTGTGTGTTAATATTGTTAAAATAGGTATTAGACTGATAAAAAAAAATATAAAAATGTGTTTAGACTTGATCAAATGCTTGTAAGTTGCTGTATGCATTCATCTCATTTATAATATCTGCATTCCAGGTTATATTTGTGTTTGCTCTGTAACTGTAAAAGTGTTTGCTCTGAAACTAGGAGTCCGGTGGCACCTTAAAGACTAACAGGTTTATTTGGGCATAAGCTTTTGTGGGTAAAAAACCACTTCTTCACATGCACCTGAAGAAGTGGTTTTTTACCCACAGAAGCTTATGCCCAAATAAATCTGTTAGTCTTTAAGGTGCCACCAGACTCCTTGTTGTTTTTGTGGATACAGACTAACACGGCTAACGCCTGATACTTTACTGCTCTGAAACTATAAACCAACAGTCAGGAGAGCAGCATTACCAAGAAGAGAGCTGTAGCTCATGAAAGCTTATGCTCAAATAAATTTGCACTCTAAGGTGCCCCAAGTACTCCTTTTCTTTTTGCGAATACAGACTAACACGGCTGCTACTCTGAAACCTGTCATTACCAAGTGTGAAATACGAGTTTGCCACAGGAAATGTTATCTCCTGCCCAATTAAAGAAGGCCCAAAGGCACCAGCCAAACCATTGTGGAATATTAGAGGGCAAAAGACTTTGTTGATTGCTCCTCCACCTCTCCGCCCCAACCATGAATGGGAAACATGCATGAGAACTCATCCCATCAGCTTGAACTCTTGGGGGAATGAAGGAAAAATCCCTAACAGGAAGAAACTGTATCTTTATGCTGCTTGTGCTCTGAGGGGGCAAAAATACTAAACATAAACAAAAGATCCCAAGTGTTTGGCCTTGGTTAGCCCTAAAGGACATACAGAGTTTGCTTATTATAGAAGCTTCCACCACCTTTTGGAACCTAACACTGTAACTCTTTTGTGTGTGTGTGTTTATATAGCCCTCATTTCTTTTTCTTAGTTAATAAATCTTTAGATAGTGTGTAATAGGCTTGGCTACAAGCATTGTTTTTGGTGTGAGATCTAAGGTGCAGTTGACCCAGGGTAAGTGACTGGTCCTTTGGGACTGGGAGAAACCTGAATATTTAAACACACTAAAGTCAGATTTTTGCCTTATCCTGCCTATTTACTGAATATTGTTGTGATTTTTGTTGTAAGGGACCATCTATCACAAAGGCAAGCTTATCTAGGTGGCAAGATAGACCAGTGTAACCAAGAGGACTGTCTATGCCTCTAAGGCTTGGTCTACACTTGGGGGGATGGGAGGGGGTTCGATCTAAGTTATGCAACTTCAGCTACATGAATAACATAGCTGAAGTTGATATATTTGATCTACTTACTGCAGTGTCTTCACTGCGGTAAGGCAACAGCTGACGCTCCCCCATCGACTCTGCCTGCACCTCTTGCCCTGGTGGAATACCAGAGTCAACGGGAGAGTGCTCAGTGGTCAATTTATTATGCCTAGACTAGATGCGATAAATTGACCCCCGCTGGATCAATTGCTGCCCATCAATCCAGCGGGTAATGTAGACAAGCCCTAAGTTAAAGTGGTTATAGTGCTTGAGGAGTTCACACTTGATGCTTGATTGGTGAAATCTAAGTATAGAACTCAACCAATTTTGGGATTGTGCCCTGGTTTGCAACAGTCAGTTCTGAGGTTGCTGCTCAGGCTCTTGAGCCACTCCAGACAGCTTGACAACAAGAACTGAGCCAGGGCGTGGCACCACCTGTTGCGCGACGGACACTTGACAAAATTACCATACTTAGTGATGGACACTGAGGTGCGGGGCGGGGTGGGGAAATGGCATGCAGTCATTCAATTTTTTTTAAAATTACGACGGACCTCAAAATTTTTACCACAGACACATTGCTGACCCCTGAATTGAGCATTTAACTTGATATTGTATGGGAAGCCAATGTAGAGAGCTGAGGACAGGTTTGATGTGCTAATAGTAGCCTGTGTTGTTGAGGAGACATGCTGCAGTGTTTGGTACTAACCGGCATTTCCTGAGGGCTGATGGTTTTATATCCAGACATATTGCTTTGTTGGAGACCAGATGGGAGATCTCAAAGTTATGTATTGCTGAGAACAGGTCATAAACTTCCACAGTGGGATGGAATCTCCTAGACAACTAGATATGGTGGAAATATTATTCTCAGACACTGTTATCTGAGAGCTTAGCTTCAGGAGCCTCCCTAAACCACAGACTGAATTGTAGGGGTTGAGCCTTCAGCCAAAAGAGGTTAATACCTTAATAGGCCCAACTCTCTTAGAGGAATTACATTTTTGTGTTAATCCAGCCAAAAGTCCTATTTTTAAAATCTTTATTATTGATATTAACACTTGTTTTGATTGGAAGTTTTAGTTATTAAATGAAGAGTTTCACAACAATAAATACTTACTTGCACTAAGTTGCATATGCTGATGGAGGGTCTGAGTTTAAAACATGGATATAAACAAATATTTTTCTACAATGTCTAGATAAAGGCAATTTGTTTTATTCTGAAAAAGCTATATCTTAATTAGACTGCACAACTCTCTCCCACTTAGGGTAATTTCCAGTTATGAAAATAAAAAACAAAACCATTCATTTTTCTGAATGCTAAAGCATTGAAAGCAGAATTATATTCCTTTCAGTAAAATACTGTTGATGAGTAACAAGAACTTGTTTTTCTGTGTCCATTGCAATCATCTGCATTAGTGATCATTAACTTCACAAGGAGTAAGAGTGCTGATTTATTTAATGAACCTACAGGCAATTTTTTTTTTTTTTACTAATTACATCAGGCAAATGAGACCTGTTAGCACTGGAATGGCTTGAAATGCATAAGCAAACCCTTCCAAAGGGTAAAATACTTAAATACTTGCTTCTTACTTTGTGTTCTGAATTAATGTTTTGGGTTTTTGTTTTTTTTCCCTTTTGGTTCTAAGTACTCAGTCTAAAGCCTTTTTTGTCCACATTAAAAAGTGAACTTTGACCCATCATATGTTTCAGGATTCTAGGAAATAGCCATAAATAGTTAGAAAACATCTCTTAAGAAAACTAGAACTTTTACAAGACTGATAGACTTTCAGGTCAGAAGGGACCATTTTGATCTAGTCTGACCTCCTGCACACTTCAGGCCACAGAATCTCACCCGCTGACTCCTGTAATAGATGCCTAACTACTGGCTGAGTTACTGAAATCCTCAAATCATAGTTTAAAGACTTCAAGTTACAGAGACTCCACCATTTACATGAGTTTAAAGCTATAAGTGACCCGTGCCTAGGTTGCAGAGAAAAGTGAAAACACCTAGGGTCTTTGCCAAGGAGAAAATTCCTTCCCAAATCCCAACCCGAAATATGGTGATCAGTTAGACCCTAAGCATCTGGGCAAGACCCACCAGCCAGGCACCTAGGAAAGAATTCTCTGTAGCAACTCAGCGCCCTCCCCATCTAGTGTCCCATCATCTGCTGTTGGAGATATTTGCTGTTAGCAGTTGCAAATTAGATACATGCCATCATAGGCAGTCTCATCATACCATCCGCTCCATAAATTTATCAAGCTCAATCTTGAAGCCAGTTAGGTTTTTCTGCCCCAACTGCTCCCCTTGGGAGGCTGTTCCAGAACTCCTCTGATAGTTAGAAACCTTCTCCTAATTTCAAGCCTAAACTTGTTGATGGACAGTTTGTATCCATTTGTTCTTGTGTCCACATTGGCACTCATCTTAAATAATTTCTCTCCCTCCCTGGTATTTATCCCTCTGATGTATTTATAGAGAGCAATAATATCTCCCATCAGCCTTCAAGTGATAATATTATGGTAAATCTTTAGGGCCAGTTTCAAATGCTGAATCTACTGCAAGTTGTTCTGCAAAGCTCCTATTTGCCTTCACAAACTTGCATTTGTAAATTCTTTTATAGGGCCCCAGAGTGTCAGGAAGGAATCATAGAATCTCAGGGTTGGAAGGGACCCCAGAAGGTCATCTAGTCCAACCCCCTGCTCGAAGCAGGACTAATTCCCAGTTAAATCATCCCAGCCAGGGCTTTGTCAAGCCTGACCTTAAAAAACCTCTAAGGAAGGAGATTCTACCACCTCCCTAGGTAACGCATTCCAGTGTTTCACCACCAGGAGATGAAGCCATGATTCTGGTTGCAGAAGGAGAACCTGCTGCAGTCCTCTAAGAGGTTGGGAACACTTCTGCCGGTGCACTAGGGAGCTTCAGAAGACATTGTGCTTCTCAAAGCTCCACCTAGGTCAGTACAATGCTCCAGCACAGGCTTAATGGCACTTCAAACACCACTTGAAAGCATTAAATGTTACTGGTGACATATATGTTACTTTATTTTTCTATTTTCAGAGATTGTAGATTTTTTTAAGGCCAGAGGGGACTATTATTTTGGTGTATGGAAGACTGTATTGGAATTGCAAGCTTATCACTTTAAGGCTTCCCCTACTCTTGGAATTGGGGGTGTCATTCTCAGCTCAAGTAGACAGAGAGAGAGAAAGCAGGCTGCTCCCTAAAACAGAGATGCACAACTCAGCCCCCTTTGGCCTAGTCTGGCTGTCTGCAAACCAGACTGTGATCACATGCTTCCCTACAGAGCCACCTAGCCTGTGAGTAAGACCAGGCGTCTCAGCTCGTATTGACATAATCACGCTAGGTTGAGCTAAAAATAGTAGTGTAGTCATGGTAGCCTGGTCAGCGGCAGTGTGTGCTAGCAGCCACAGGTATGTTCTCATAGGTTCAGGCGGGTTTGTACTCGCAGAGGCTAGCCTAGGCTGCCACTGCTGCTGACTATGCTATCACAGCTACACTACTATTCTTAGCATGCTACCTCGATGAGAACTACTGTGAGTATGTCTACACATGATCTTGGTAATGAAGACATGCCCCTAGCCTGTAGTGTAGACATAGTATTAGCGTATGTCTACAGTACAGCTGTCAGCATGCTCTCCAGCTTGAGTAGATAGATGAACACAAGCTGTGCTCGATCTACTGAGCTAAAACCAGCAGAAGAGGCAGGGAAAGCATGGGCGGAGGTTTGGGCTAGCTGCCCAAATACAAACCCACCCAGACACCCTGGGTACATACTCAGGTGGTTAGCCTGAGCTTCTGCCCTGGCTACACTGCTGATTTTAGTGCACTAACTCTGCCCAAGCTAGCACATGCATGTCTACTCAAGCTGGAAAACACGCTCCCAGATGCAGTGTAGATGGAGCCTTAAGGGCTTGTTTTCTCCGTGAACTGCACTTGCTGTATAGCAATGAGCTTAATTCTCACCTAAAAAGGTCTGTTGCAATAATGTAGCCTATACAGGGAGGGCTTTGTGATGCATACAAACCAGCTCCATCAAGAAATTCAGAAGGGAAAAAGAAAATCATTGTAGAGTCATGGCCCATTTTGATTTGAATGTGAGGTACATTTGCAACCCCATCTTCATCTAACTTCTCCAACTTTTCTAGGACAATGGAATTTACAAACTTCAGGTGAAAACACGTGAGAACCAGAGATTAATCATTGCCATTTTGGGAGGATCCAGATATGGAATAGTTTTCCAGAGTAGCTCAGACTAAGCTTGATCTTCGTTACCTAGAAGGCAAGCTGCAAGACCTTCCTTTCTGAGGAAGCTTTCTCATCACAACCGGAGAGAGAAACAACCATACAATATTCCTAACACCTCCCTTACCCTCTCCTAAAAGCAAACAACAACAAAAACCCCATCCCAAATATTTATTTAACTACTGCAAGGCCTTGTATAACCAGGGAAAGGAGAATAGAAGAATGCATTAAATCCCCTTCACAATGGAGACCTAAATTACCTGGGAACCCCTTAAATATTACTGTGATGGGTACTATAGAAACTCCTATGATAGAAATAGTTTTAAGTAAAACTAACACTCAGAGCTGATAAGGGCTTGCTGTTGAAATTGTAGGCAAAACAATTTCTAGGTTGCTAATAATTTTGAAGAAGAAATATGAAAACCTTTTAAAATTCTCTCACACTTTAGAAAAGGTTTTGAGAAGAATTAGACCTATGAGTCTCCTAGGTATACTCATGTGTCCACCCAGGACTCTCTTTTCCCTTCAAAATTGATTGTTTTAATTAAGTTGGTGATTCCCATGACTCTCACTGACCCTCAAATGAAATTAACCCCTCTCACCTCCCAGTTGTCAGATGAATTTTAAGCACGGTAATTCGTTTTTGCATTTCATGATATTGGGTATCTAGAACGCAATTTAATTTTGAAATGGGAACATTATGTAATCTGGTTTAATTTGAGCTTTTCAACAACTTAGATCTGAAATATATTTTTAAGAACATTGGAAAAAGATGCACAGATGTAGCATTTGAAAAATTACAAAGCAAAACTTGTTTGAAGATGTGTCATTCTTGTGCCACATTGAGTACAAAGTGTATTTCACTAACTCCTCCCCCCCCCGCCCAAAACCAATTTATGGGAGAAACTAAATAAAAGAAATGTTTCAGTAAACATAAACCTGTGGCATTCACAGAAATCTTTTTAATTTTTTTTTTTAATTTCGCATCTTATTTGACAGCACATCTGAATTAAGTGAGATGACTAAACCAGCAAGTCAGAACTACAATCAGGTCTCATTTGGAGGTATCTAAGATATAATGAGCAACCATTTCTGAGTTGAATATTAACATCCCAGAAATACCTGCTTGAATGGATAAATAAATGTATATGGCACTTTTAATTTAAGAATGTCAAAGTGCATTACAAACACTGCTTCCTGGGAGTGTGTTTGATCTACTTGAGAGAGAGAGACAGATGCTGTGATGTAGCGAATCTGAATGTTGTCACTGAGTTTCTGCACAATAGTCCATGACCCTGACAAATAGAAAGTTTTACAAAGTAAAATATGTGTATTTAACTAGATAGGATTACATTGATATTAATATAATCTATCTTGGTTAGAATGCAAAATTAAATATTAATTTGTGCCTCTTGTGCTGCATTGCTCTGTCACACAGTGTTCTGGAGAAGTACTTCTTGGCTACTTGCGAAAGGACTTAACTGATAGTCTCTCCATTTTAGGATTTACTGTAATGATTCTGTCTACTTGTCGGGCCGTTATTAATGTAGTATCTCAGTGCCTCACAACACTGAATGTGTTTATCATCACAAGAACCCTGCAAGGTAAGGACGTATCAGCCCCATATGACAGACCAGGAACTGAGATGCAAGCGCTTGTGACTTGTCCAGTGTTACACACAGAGTTTGTGGCAGAGTCAGGAGATGAATCCAGATCTCCTGAGTCCCAAACCATTGCCTTAACTGTGAGACCATCCTTCCTCACCTCATGCTCACAGACGACACTGTTTTCTCCACAAAACAAACATGCGAATAATCCGACCATACAGCTTAACTGAGGAGAAAAGAAAACTGTATGTCTCTCTGAAAATGAAATTCACCCTGATGTGAGGAGCCCTATAAAATGTCCTCTGCTCCACTTAAACCCAAGGGTGAACTGTGTGTGGGCAGCTGCAGATGGGGTAGAACAAGAGGAGGTCTCTGCACCAATCTCATACCACAGAGTGAGCCAGGGGGAGATGTGAAGGTCAGCTTAGAAGATGGACCTAAGGAAAAGTCAGGGGGTTCCACATTCTTTTATTTGAAAAATCGCCTTTGCTCCAAATGGGCTGATTTTTACTTGGATCTGGACCTCGCCTTGCTAATTTGCAAACCTTTGTGATATTGTCTGTGAAATGGGCCTATTTTTCATGCTCATAACAAAATGCACATACACAAAAACACTTGAGTGATTTCCCCGCTTTTCTTTTTGAATATTTCACACAGTTCCCATAACTGGAGTGCCCTTAGAATAGGTATACTTATAAATGGTGCTGACTATATTGCTTTATACATTTTGCCACACTCAGCAAGTTAATTAAAATTTTACAGGGGTTATACCATTGAAAACATGCTTTTGTGGAATAAAAAGATTATGAAACTTAACTGCCAGGCATGCTGATTTGGCATTAAATAGCCTGGCCATTGTACTTACATAACACTCTAGAATTGTCCTATAAAAAGATCAATTTTTCTTTATGATAAGGTTCATCAAAGAATCAGCATGTCATACTTTATACTTCATGTACATATGGAAATCAGTTGGAAAAGGTCATTGTTTACCCTCGACACTATTTTCTTAGTTAGGTATCATAATTACATGCACTCAGCCATCTTGATCCAACAGCATTTTTCACATCTTAAACAAAAAATACCACAAACTACCCTTAAAAATAAGAGTTTTACAAGAGTTCAGGGGTAGAGGAACAAACCATAATACCAATACCAATGATAGCTGATTGCACATATAGGCCCCACATCACAGAAAAGGAAGAGGACACATCAGTGTAAAATGATACATCCTGATTCTCCTCTTGCACTGCTCTTAAATCAGCGAAAATCTATTTAGTGGAATCCTGGCCTCACTGAAGTCAAAGGCAAAACTCCCATTGGTTACAACAGGATTTCACCTATAGAGCTGAACGGAGTTATGCTCAATTTGCGCTAGTGTAGTTGAGAGGAAAAGCAGACCCAAGGATAACAGTCATTGCTTAGATAACTACATACAATATTTGTAATCAAATGGTGGCCTTTTTCTAGTCTGGAGCCCATAAAAGACTGGCTCAGTGAAGGAGTACTGAGATCACTTTCTATTTGGCAGCCCTCTACAATACAAAATGGTATCTATGGAAAGCAAAATAGACCATATTGTGTTATTCAGCTGAGCATGCAGAGAAGATAGTCATTAAGGCAGTGCTTTTAGCAAATTCACTATTCCTTAAAAGATTACTTTACAGGTCAATGATGCATCTGAAACCTTCCAAGATATCTTGCCCCCTTTTATAGAAGTTTATGCTTAGCTCTTACAACACAAGTTAGACCTTGGTATGTAGTGCTTGTGTTATTAATTCTCAATACCTGCCATTTCTTGTTCCATGAGAATTGAATTTCATGAAGCCAAGCTCATCTTCTTTGGAATCCAGTCATACCTAGCACCGGGCAGATAAAGATAATTCCAGTTTGCAGAGGGTTTCAAAATTTGGTTGTGTTCTTATTAGGAATGAAAACTGAAAATGTTGAGTTTTCCATTAAAGGAAATGGAGCTGTGGATCCAGAGAAGTCTGCCTGGCAGGTTCCCTGGAGTTGTGGACCTGGAAGCCTGGGCTTCCCAGCAGTCAAGTGGGAGACAACGGGCAGGGGAAGGTGGGGGGAGACTGCCAAGGATATGTGCTAGTGAGCTGGCAGAAAACAGTTTTCAAAACCTGCCTGGCAGGAAGGATTCCTTCTACCTGTGTTCTGTCAGAATGTCGGTTAGACAAAATGTCTCCATGAAGCATTTTGATTTTATCAAATTGACAAATTCTGACAGAACCACATTATGTGGGATTTTTTCTGACCAGCACTATATCACACTTGAGTTTGATAATTATGCATCTTCTGAGTACTTTCTAAATTTCCTTCTACAGTCATTTAGCACTTTGTTTCCAACCTCTTTGTAATGACTGAGGCCAAATATTTCAAACCTGGGTGCTTAAAGTTAGTTACCTATATCCATATTCTGGCACCTAACTAGAAATCATCTGATTTTCAAAGATGCTCAGCATCTGAAACGGCTGGGAATTGCAGGAGGTCAGCACCTTTGAAAATCGTGCCATGGTGCCTCAACACTGGATTTTAGAAGCCTAATTGTAGCTACCTCAGTTTGAACATTTTGACCTAAGATTCTGCAGTTAGGTAGGAACTTGGCGACAATTCTGTTCATGATGCTGGAGGCAAACAGCTTGCTTTTTCAGAGCTGTTTATTTCTACAGAGAAAATGTTAAATGCTCATAGGGAGCTGGTATTTCATTAATACGATGCCATTCACAAACGGTCACTTCTCTGAGTTGAAACGCACACTACTGCACAAATGCAGAATAGCATTTGAAACTGACAGCTGAGGAACTAAAAAGAATCATTCAATAGATAGTTTTCAAACCTAGAACTTTTAAGCTTTATAGTTTCATTTCAGATTGTTTCAAAGGTGTTAATTATATCATATTACCTTTTCACATGTGACCACTGATCTATTTAATTAACCTGCTATCCCTGTAGTTCACCTAATGAAAGAATATGGAGCTTCAAACTTCCAGACTAGAGCACACTGTCCCATAGGTTATTGGCTACCTCCACATTGGGTTAGTAACAGTTTTACTGATACTGGTTGGGCTAAATTATACCATTTGGTACAAGACTGGGAATACTTAAAATAAATTCAGTTCTTATGGGGTAAAAGAGATTATATATTTTATGTAAGAGAAAAGAAGGAAAGATTCAGTTTTTCAACAACTATGACCCATTTTTTTATAAATAGCAGTTTAAAGTGAATGGCAGTGATCAAAGCTGGAAAGATTTCTTCCTAGTTGAATAAGTTGGAAGTCCAATGCAAGGCACACTGGGGCTTGTACCAGTCCTTAAGGAACTGCTGCAGATCAAATAGCTTCCCAGGAGGCAAGTTATGTTAATTGCTTCTGCAATCAGTTATTTTTCATTTTTACAGACATGTATTTTCCATTTACGCTAACGTGGCAGTTGATTGGATTTTGTTCATTAAATGGAAAGAGTCAAAACTAGTCTACAAACTGTTGTTCATGTTAATTGGAGAGTATGTTAGCACTTGGAATCTGAAAGCTAGGTTTTAAAATTATAACGTACATCAATCAGTCATTCTTTCTACATTAAGCCAAACTCATTCCACTTAGTGTTTTTAGCATTAAAGAAAAAGTAAAAGTGCTGCATTTTTACTTTCTCCATTCTCTGATGGCCTGGCAGTAGATGTGATGTTCTCATTAGTAAAAAGTTAAATAAGCAATACTTGGTTTTGGCTCTGTTTTGTGTTATCTTTGGCACGGTGGCAAACTTCCGGGGTTTGTATTTAGCTGAAGTGAGCGGGTAGACAACAGGAAGCGTCTTAATATAACTTTGTGTTTATTTTTTCTACATTATTCAGTTTAATGTCAGATAACAAAGGTGGATTATTCATTAGTATGACTATATATGCACTGTGCAAGACCCAGAATGAGCACAATCCCTGCCCTGAAGCATTTACAATCTAAGTAGTAGACGCAGGTGTTACCCAATATACTGGGAAGGCCAGATGAAGGCAGGAAAGAAGGATGGGATGGTGGAAAAGGTGCTGGACCTGGACTTACGAACTCTGGGTTCAGCTTCTGCCACAGCACTTTTGTGTTACCTTGGGCTTCTCAATTATTCCCACTGTGTCTCAGTTGCCCAGCTGTAAAATGAGAATAGTACTTCCTGCTTAGGGGCTAAGCTTTTTGGGGTAGGAAAAGTCTCTTACTAGGTGTAAGCAACAGGAAAACTTTTTTCATTCCAGTAGTGCCTAGATAGAGACACCCTAGCACTCTGGGGCCATGTGATGGAGCAGAGAAAGCTCACACCAGCAGAAAAGGGGTTAAAGAGAGCCTATGGATCCTGCTAGCCCTCTCCTGCTATACCTGCAGCCAATACCAGACCTGGAGGGGAAAGAAAAGGAGAGAACCTGGCTCAGTTCAGATATGAATGGTGAAGAGACAGGTGGTAGCTCCGCTGATATATATGAAGGGAACTTCACCACAAGCTTGACAGCCAGGACAGTCTTTGCATCCCTGACTGAGAGACAGGGAAGCTGCTGAGGAGAAGCGGTAGCACGAGCAGTGAGTGGATTTTATAATTTGGAGTTAAGGATCCCCTGGGGGTAGGCCCCTTGAGCCTTACATCCACCTGCACTCAGAGGGACCCGAGGACATGGCAAGATGCTGCAAAATGTCCACAAGGAGGCGCTACTCTGGGTGTGCCACTACAGATTGTTTGGACTATAAGAGCCATGCCCCAAACTGAAGGGACACAGGTAGGAAGCCCAGGTCAGCAGACTTAGACTCTCTTCTGGGAGGACCTTGCTAGTGTTGCTTCACAGAGGGCCCTGGGCTTGGACCCAGTGGAGAGGGGGGGCCTGGGTCCCTCATCCTGCCCTTAGGGGAGGAAACGTAGATGCAAGTGGAGGCAAGAAGATTCCTGGACTGAGATCTGGAGCCAGGGATCTCCACAACAAGGGGCTGGAAGTCAGATGCACTAACCACTAGGGCACCCGACCTTTCGAGCACCCTATTACAGAGCTGAAAGAAATTACTCAAGATATGTCCAAAGCAGACTGTGAAGAGTTACAAAGGGACCTCACAAAACTGGGTCACAGGGCTACAAAATAGCAGATGAAGTTCAATGTTGATAAATGCAAACTAATGCACAGTGTATAATCCCAATTATACATACAAAAGGATGGGTTCTAAAT
Source organism: Lepidochelys olivacea (assembly GCF_965140295.1). Lineage (NCBI taxonomy): Eukaryota > Metazoa > Chordata > Testudines > Cheloniidae > Lepidochelys > Lepidochelys olivacea. Next base: position 32,953,621 of record NC_140411.1, on the reverse strand, counting down.
TAGCTTTTAGCAGTCAAGAAAGAGATCTTGGAGTCATTGTGGATAGTTCTCTGACAATATCTACTCACTGTGCAATGACAATAAAAAAAACTAACAATATTAGGCACCATTAAGAAATAAAAAGAGAATGAAGCAGAGGTCACGCAATTAAATTAATTTCAGCAGCAGGTTTAAAACTAACATAAAGAAGTACTTCTTCCCACAACACACAGTCATTGCCAGGGGATGTTGTAAAGGCCAAAAGTATAACTGGGTTCAAAAAAGAATTAGATACGTTCATGGAGGATAGGTCCATCAATGGCTATTCGCCAAAATGGTCAGGGAGGCAACTCTATGTTCTGTGTGTCCCTAAACCTCTGACTGCCAGAAGCTGGGATAGAGCAACAGGGAGGATTACTTGATAAATTGCCCCATTCTTTTCCTTTCTTCTGAAGCATCTGGCACCAGCCGTTGCCAGAAGACAGGCTACTGTGCTAGATATACCATAGGTCTGACCCAGTATGTCCATTCTTCTTATGGCCAACCAGCAGCAGCAGTTGATGTGTGATCTAGCGGCCCAACAGCAGCAACGACAGCAGCAGCTGGTATAGTAGATGGTCACAATACTATGGTCATTGCCATAGAAGAGCCAGTGAGCCTCAACTCAGCCGTGTTCCCTGTCCATCAGGCTTACCAAAAAGGGACCTGATGAAAATCCTGAGGCCTTCCTCAAAACCTCCAAGCAAGTGACCACAGTAGCCCGGTGGCCCCTAGACCAATGAGCCATTTTGCTGGCTCCATACCTAACCAGGGTGGGGCAAATTGCTTATCACCCTGTTGTGGCTCAAGAGTATGCACAAATCAAGATGGCCATTCTCAATACCTTGAAAGAGACATTCTTGCAATGTCTCCGTGATGAGTGGTACTCTCTGGGAGCAAAGCCTTGCCTGGTTGCCCAGAAGCTGTGAAACTTGTGCTGGAGATGGCATAGACTGGAGATGAAAATGGGAACTCAGGTGGCTTAGCTGGTCCTACTCGAACAGTTCATCCAGATATTATCACCTGGGAGAAAAGACTGGGTGTTACGTCACTGTCCCGAAACCATGATGGATTCCATTCATCTCATGGAAAATTATTTAGTTGCCAATATCCCCATGATGACGCCCTACTAGAGAACCACTGGGAATGAGGGCCCCACATCACTGAATGAGAAACCAAGTGCTGGAAGCCAATGTCTTGAGGTGCTTCAACCCACTTCCCCTATCTCCTAGACACAGGAGGGCCCAAGGATCGAGGGGCCCACAGATACCCCAGATCAAAAGTCTGGAGCTATTGACCTGCTGCTCAGTCCGAGCGACTGCCAACCCACAAGAGTTTAAGAAAGGAATATTGCCAGTTCCTGAACTAGGGAGATCCCATATGTAGGGGCATATGTGCTGACTCCATGGGTGCTCCAGGGCTGGAACAGCCATGGAAAACATTAGCGGGTGTTTAGCTCCCATCTGCAGTCAGCCAGCTCCCCTCCCCCCCCACTCCTGCCCGCTGGTGGCCCCCACCGATCAACTGCTCCCTCTCCCTCCCAACACCTCTTCACGTCACGGAACAGCGGTTCAGTGCTATGCAGGAGGCTCTGAAAGGGAGGGAGAGGAGCAGGGATGGGGCATGCTTGGGGGAAGGTGCAGAACAGGACAGGGAAGAGGAGGGGAAAAGACAGGGTGGGGGGCAGAGCAGGGGCAGGAAGAGGCAGGGCGGGGTCTTGGAGGAAGGTGTGGAGTGTCGGTGGGGCCAGGGTGGAGCGGGGGCAGGAAGAGATGGAGCAGTGGTGGGAGTTTGTGAGAAGAGGTTAAGTTGGGTTGGGGTCTGGGGCTGAGCAGGGGGCTTGAGCATCTGCGGGGAAAATTAGAAGCCAGCACCTGTGCACAGAGGACCTCTGAACACCTAGAGGAGGGCCCAGTCACAACAGCAAAGACCAAAATGTTCATTTTGCATGTGACTTCCCTGGGCTCTGGTCCCAAGATTGCTCCTATATGGAATGTAGCTTTGGGAAAATATGTACCCTGAGGTCCCAAGCCCAACAAGGAAGACCTGCAGAGCTGATCAGTCCCATAAAGGTGAATGGAGAAGTGGTGGGGATCATGAATTCAGGGGGTGCTCAGACCATGGTGCAGAGCTTTGTGGTCTCAAACCTTGGTCAGCCCAGGGCACCATCCTGTTACAATGTGTGCATGGGGACATAAAATCTTAGCCCTGCATTCAAGCGACTTTAGTTGTGGGTGAGCATTCCACTGCATGACGATGAGCCTGGACCCAACCCTTGCTGAGCCTGTTATTGTCTGCAAAGACTGGGACTATTTTGGGGAGTTATTAAAGGAGTTCTTGGGATAGTTTCTGGACACCAGAGCCCCCTTACCTCCAGCCTCAGAATTAGACTCACAGGCTGTCGGGGACCTCAAAGCTGGAGATGGTCAAAATTGGATGCAACCTTACCCCAAAACAAAGGGTTGAGGCCCAGGAATCGACTGCTACCTTTTCCACAGTATCTTTACCCAATCTGGGTGAATCTATTTAATAATCCACATTATTCAGACCAAACCTGGACTTAGGGTCACAGAAAATCCACAGCCTCTTTCCCAGAATTTGAGGGAAACGTGAAGCAAGAGCTCCAATCAATGCTAGAGCTGGGAGTAATTAAAGAGTTGTTTAGCCACTGGAGGATCCCAATAGTACTTGTTCCTAAGCCTAACGGGCATCTGTTTTTGCATAGTTTTGAGGAAAGTCAATGCCATATCAAAATTTGATGCATATCTTGTACCCCATGTGATGAAGGTCTCAGCCATCGAGGTGAGGCAGAGTACATTACACCCTGGATCTGACCAAGGGATATTGAGAGATCCCCCTCAAGAGATGATGCCCAGAGGTAGTAAGAGGTAGTGGGCACCACCCCCAAATATTTCCCACTATCCTTTCAGTTACCCCACCTGACTGAAGAAGTAGAACAGCAGCAGAGGTAGTAGAGGCCGTTTGTGCCCTTGCGATAGTGTGTGAGCTGTGACTGTGGAAGTGATCAGTGAAATACAAGCAGGTCGTTCTTTACCTCAGAGAGCAGGGAGACTGCTGCTGACGTGTGCAGCCTACAGGACACACGCTAGCAGAAGTGAGTTTCAAACCCATGCCCATCCTAAGTCCTTTCTTGCTTAGGAAATATTCCCAAAGGTTATGTGGCTGCAGTGAACAGTCACAGTCACAGATACATATTCACTCACTCTCTGTCTCCCTATCCCCCTCACACCCTCCCTCCTTTCCTGTCCCCACCCCAGCGAGCAAAGGTAGCTGGGAGGGAGGCTGTTCCCAGCCAGGCCAAAGCCCCTAAGTGCCTGCCCAGGGATAGGGCTGGGCAAGTCAATGTGCAGGGGGGTGCAGTGCATGCATCATTTTCTTTCCCAGGAGCTCTCCCCTGCAGGCTTGGGTTATGGGAAGTAACCCCATCCAACCCCACTCCTTCATGCTGCATGGACTTGGACAGAAAGAGAAAGCTAGCCTGGGAGGTCTGGCCTAAACTAGTCCAAAACAGTAGCCTACCACAGAGGCCTGGCCTGGGCCTGCGCCTGTGAGGCCCCCCTGGTTCTGAATACAAGTAGCTAAAAAATATTTCTAAAAACGTCAAACAAATGGTCGATGACAATACCAGAACCTTTCAGCAAACAAAATGCATCAAAGAAAAGCAAGTATGCCGAAATTCAACAAGATTTACCCACAACTTCAGAAACAGGCCAAATTTTGGAAAAATCAGTTGGAGCATGCTTTACCAGTATTACTTCCAAACGCTTAGATACCTCAGATATTGGCAAAGACGCTGGTATGGTAGCACAATCAGAAGTGGCACATTCAGTGTCAGACTCTTCAACAGATGAAGGCGAGGTGGAAGGAAATGACTGGGCAATATCAGATTGTGAATGGGAAATTAAGAGACCCCACCTGGCAATATGGTAAGCCCAGGGAGCAAGATTCCACCCGGACCAAGTGATATCGAGGCAATTTATCAAAATAACCACAGCTAAGGTCTTATCCACAAATGAAATACAGAACTAGTGGAGAAGATTTGAAAGAGGGTGGTTTGGTTTATATCCAAGGGTCAAATATCGTGAAATAAGGAATGCAGCTAACAGCTTCCCATGTAGATGTTTTTCAACATCCCGGGCTGTAGAAATAGTAACTGGGAAAAAGCTACGGCAAAGGATGCAGGATTCTGACAGCATGAAAATGGTCAGGATCACAAGAGCTAGCGAATGGTATGGGCTCATTCAAAGACATTCAGCCGAAAGGTGATGGTCTTTCAGCTCAGTCACAAATTACTGATGTATATTTTGCTTTAGTGAAAGAGAACCACATGCGTATCGTAGTAGTGGCAGATGTCATGCAACTCACTGCAGTTTGGGGGATTGCTCAAAGAGGAAGATACGGGAGTGTAAGCAGTGATGACAAGGGCAACTTCCCAGAGGTCTAATGTGTAAAGAAAGAAAATTGAAAGTGGACCACACCATGCAAAAATAAACCCATTCATCAATACAGAATGAAATCACTCCCATTATGTCAGAAATGCTACTTGAATGCATAAGCCGAGAAGTGAAAAAGTCTAATGTTTTCTCTATAATGGTTGTTGAAACTAAAGACAATAGCAAAGTTGAACATGTGTCAGTTGTGTTGAGATATTATTTCCATTTCTATCCTACAGAGTCACTTAATGCAAAATCTTTCCTTCAGTACGTGAAGAACACATTGTCAAGGTGGGGTATTAATATAACAAACTGCATTGCCCAGACTTAAGACGGTGCCAATGTTATGAGTTGAAATCCTAATGGTGTGCAAGCTCTCTTATGGGAAGCAGTACCTCAAGCATTGAACATTCACTGCTGCAATCACAGGCTCAATTTAGTTATTGTTGATGTATACAAAGGAAACATACACGCCCTGAATTTTTTCACTATCCTGGAGAAATTCTTTCTAGAACAGCTAATAGACATAAAATTCATAGCCATGTAAAAGACAGTACAACCCAGAAATAAAGTCTTAGAATTGAAAAAGCTCTGTGGCACACTGACCGCCATGACAAGTTTCTGCTTATAATGCTCTGAAAAAGACAATTCCATCCATTCTTGTGATGTTTGGCATACTGTATCAAGATAGGTCAAGAGATGACAGGGCAGCGGGTGCACGAGATCTTAGTTTGGCATTAGACTTTGACTTTATTGTCCTCCTTTGCATGTTCATAAAACTGTGACTGCTTAAAGTTATATCTGACCTGCAAGCAGTCGAGTGTGAATTGTCTCAATTCATGTTTATCTATGGCCACCCTAATCAATGAATTTCTGAACATGAGAGGTTTGGAAGAGGTGTTTGATAAAACAGGGAGTGAAGTGCAGAGAAGGGCAACAAAAATGATGAGGGGTATGGAACAGCTTCCATATGAGGAGAGGTTAAAAAGACTGGGACTGTTCAGCTTTGAAAAGAGATGACTAAGGGGGCTTATGATAGAGGCCTATACAGTCATGACTGGTGTGGAGAAAGGGAATAGGGAAGTGTTATTTACCCCTTCACACAACACAAGAAGCGGGGTGTGTGTGTCACCTAATGAAATTAATATGCATCATGTTCAAAACAAATGTAAGGAAGTACTTCACACAATGCACAGTCAACCTGGGGAAATCATTGTCTGGAGATGTTGCGAAGGCCAAAAGTATAACTGGGTTCAAAAAAGAATTAGATAAGTTCAAGGAGGATAGGTCCAACAGTGGCAAATAGCCAAGACGGTCATTAACCCAATGCCATGCTCTGGGTGTCCCTACATTTCTAACTGCCAGAAGCAGGGACTGAATGACAGGGGATGGCTGACTCAACAAATTGCCCTGTTCTTTTAATTCCTTCTGAATTAAAAGTGGCTGCTGCCAGAAAACAGGATACTGGGCTAGATGTTGTCATTCTTATGGTCTTACAAAAACCATTACCATAGCCTCAGAAAATGATTTGAAGGCTCCTGAAGTTCAGGGAATACACAATTGTATATTAAAGTTGCCTACAAACTTCAGGAATACATTTTGACTGACGCCATGTCAAGCGACGAACAGCCCCTTTCAGATAAAGGAGACTCACCTTTTTGCCAGTGCTTGATCAAATAAATAGAGAACTTCAATGAAGATTTTTCTGAAAATAAATATGTTCTTGTTGGTGTCAATTTCTTTAACCCAAAGTCTGAGAACTGTCTTGAGTTTCTAAAATGAAAACAACTTGCAGAACACTGTGGAAGTGATCAGACAGTGTGAAGCGCAAGGTAAAACGCCTGGCAAAAATAACAGAATGCTATGAAGAAGAGCAGCAGCCCAAGCCTGACAGTTTGCTGCAGCTGCTAGTTTTTTTTTTTTATATATAAATACAAACGTGCCTTCCAGGAATGGCATAAATGAAGTGTGATTGGTATGAGTATGCCGCCATCAAGTGCTGCACATGAAAAAACTTTCTCATGCCTGGATGAAAGATTACCTAAGGAACTGCATGACAAGTGACCAGTTAAGGGCCTTGGCTGTCATGGCTAGTCTACCCTTGCCTGCACTGAGCCCTTCTGTTGCTTTGCTCACTAGCCTCATCGTGTTGTTCCTCTGTGCCTACTAGGGTTCACCAAGACTCCCTTTTTAGTGTAATATGTAAATAATGTTCAGTTTGCTCCTTCTTCTAGATTATTAAAGAAGATAATAATTAAGACTGGACATACACAATAGTCCCTGTGATATCTCACTAAGGACCTGCCCACAACTCAGCATAAAGTCTACTGTCATTATGGTTTTTTGGCCGTTGTTTATGGGCTCTCCACTATTTTTCTGTTTACAGGACACTGTTCATATCTTAGCCCATTTGAATTAACTTTGGTAGTAAGATTTTGAGAGACACAATAGTGGACTCAATTCACTACTGCATTACAGCAGTTCTACCCCAATATAACGGCAGTGAAATCAAACAACATAACTCCATTGTGAAACTGGAGTAAAGAAGTGATTGCTCAAGACCAGTATTGCAGATAAGAGCATGCCATCACAAGCTGCAATATCTGTCTGTATTTTCTATCACTTTTCCAATATGCCCACTCACCATACTTGCTGTCTGCTTTGCTGCTGCACACCAGGCTTACCTCTTCTTTGGGTTGCCTATGTTGATTCATAGAGTTGAATCCTGGCCCTCCTAAAGAGAATGGTAAAACTCCCATTGATATCACTAGGTTCAGGATTTCAACTGTAATCTTCTTCCTGAGAAACACTGGCAGTTTTTGCCTCGTCAACATATAGGGAAAGTTTATTACTTTTTCCAATGTACATTGTATCTAGCACTTATTCAGCATTCCTTGGGATGTCACATAATCAATTCCCTGCCATTGCAGGGGCCCCAAGCATTGATGCACATCAATCCCTTTGATTCTCTGACTGTGGTACATAAGAGTTAAGTGTCCTGAGAGTTGTAATCTTTTGGTCTAATTTCAATAGTTAAGTTTAGTGCGCAAGTGCTGGGGTGATATTAGTGGCCTGTGATATACAGGAGTTCAGACTAGAATCTCTGGTGGTCCCTTCTGGCCTGGAATGCTATGATTCTATGTCCAGCCCCTCCAAAACTTTTAAATTTACTTGTACTTTTCACCCACATCTTCAGGGTTTTTTTTAGCAAAAACAAATTTCATATAATCGGCAAACTTCAACTATTTACTTTTCATGTTAAAATAAAAAGAGGACTAAAATAAAACAGCATGATCTATGTTAGCTTCATCCGGGGCTCACTTGTGTCTCCCACACTTGAACTCTTATATTTCAAAACTAAAAGGAAAATAATGAGTACAGCTGACAACTTAGGTATTTTATAATGCAGTGGTTGCCAAACTTGTTCTGCCGCTTGTGCAGGGAAAGTCTCTGGTGGGCCGGGCCGGTTTGTTTACCTGCCGCGTCCGCAGGTTCGGCCGATCGTGGCTCCCAGTGGCCGCGGTTCGCTGCTTCAGGCCAATGGGAGCTGCTGGAGGTGGCAGCCAGTATGTCCCTCGGCCCATGCCGCTTCCAGCAACTCCCATTGGCCTGGAACAGTGAACCGTGGCCACTGGGAGCCGCGATCGGCCGAACCTGCAGATGCGACAGGTAAACAAACCGGCCTGGCCCACCAGGGGCTTTCTGCACAAGCAGCAGAACAAGTTTGGGAACCACTGTTGTAATGTAATGGACACAGAAGAGTGAGCACTCATTTCATAGCTAAAGCACACGTGAAGATTTTCATTCTCAACATGGATAGATATGAAATGCTGTCACCATCCAAGATGGCTTTCCAAAATAAGGATGGATTTGGATGTGTGTGTTACACAAAAATAAGGGATTGATTTGGAGCAACATTTCTGTATCAATATCATGGTAGATTTTTAAAAGGAGATCAGAAAGTACTATTTCATCTGACCGTCTCGAAAAGTTCCCTTTGTAGCAGATAAGGAATGGTGTCATTATAAAATGGAAAAGCTTGCTTGGCCAACCATGAGGTCAACAGTAGAATGGCATTTGCTAAAGCTTTGACCCAGATATGCTTCAAAAACTTTCAATGTCTTTATATTGACATAAAAAGAAAAGGAGTACTTGTGGCACCTTAGAGACTAACACATTTATTCGAGCATAAGCTTTCGCGAGCTACTGCTCACTTCTTTGGATGCATACAGTGGAAAATATAGTGGGGAGATTTTATATACACAGAGAACATGAAACAATGTTGTTACCATACAGGCTGTAACAAGAGTGATCAGGAAAGGTGAGCTATTACCAGCAGGAGAGCGGGAGGTGACAGGGATCTTTTGTAGTGATAATCAAGGTGGGCCATTTCCAGCAGTTTACAAGGACAGGAGGGGAAATAAACAAGGGGAAATAGTTTTACTTTGTGTAATGACCCATCCACTCCCAGTCTTTATTCAAGCCTAAGTTAATTGTATCCAGTTTGCAAATTAATTCCAATTCAGCAGCCTCTCGTTGGAGTCTGGTTTTGAAGTTTTTTTGTTGAAGAATTGTCACTTTTAGGTCTGTAATCGAGTGACCAGAGAGACTGAAGTGTTCTCCAACTGGTTTTTGAATGTTATAATTCTTGAAGTCTGATTTGTGTCCATTTATTCTTTTATGTAGAGACTGTCCAGTTTGACCAATGTACATGGCAGAGGGGCATTGCAGGCGCATGATGGCATATATCATATTGGTGGATGTGCAGGTGAACGAGCCTCTGATAGTGCGGCTGATGTGATTAGGCCCTATGATGGTGTCCCCTGAATAGATATGTGGACACAGTAGGCAATGGGCTTTGTTGCAAGGATAGGTTCCTGGGTTAGTGGTACTGTTGTGTGGTGTGTGGTTGCTGGTGAGTACTTGCTTCAGGTTGGGGGGCTGCCTGTAAGCAAGGACTGGCTTGTCTCCCAAGATCTGTGAGAGTGATGGGTCGTCCTTCAGGATAGGTCGTAGATCCTTGATGATGCATTGGAGAGGTTTTAGTTGGGGGCTGAAGGTGATTGCTAGTAATGCTACTCTTGAGAGGCAACAGATTTAATGTCCTATTATAAATTCTATATGAATGCCAAGTACCTCCATTCCTGATCATGTGTATATTGCTTGCTTTTGCAATTCATCTTGAGAAGTGGTCCTTTTAAAGTTTAAAAGACTCCTCTATATTTTTATGTCATTAGGATTTAGAATCAGAGAGTTTTGGGTCAAAACTTGACAAAGAAAAGCTTCTCTTCAACCAGACAAATAAATAGGTTAAAAAAAAAAGATAATATAGTAAAGGTGACCTCCTATGGTGACAGAGGAGGGAGAATCTTGAAAAATGTATTGTTAGTGGGTTGCTCTGCTAAGGACCAATCATCAGAGAAAGAGCATAGGAAAGACCAGAAGCCACTCAGCTAATTAACTAAGCCAATCTGTTTAAGAAACTAAAACCTTCTGCTAAGCAGTTGCACTAAGAATGCCACAGTTACAAGCAAGTCGTTTTTCCAGAGAATGTTTTCCAGTTCAGGACTAGCCAGCATTTATTTCAGAGACTGTCTTTGGCTCAGTTAACATATTATAAAATACACACACACTAGGGGCTCAATCCTGATCCCACTGAAATCAATAGAAAAATCATCAGGACCTTCATATCCAAAGCAGCTTCATGTTAGCAGGCATAGAGAATAAGCTTGGGGAGGATGTACGTAATAGCTTGAAGCCTGTTATCCTGCTGTAATGCAACACTATTCCTTTTCTCTCATCTCTGACATTGTTTGCTCCAAAACGTAGGAAGTAATTAAGAAGGAAACTGTCTTTCATTTTCAGAAGAGTTATACGATGATGGCCATATAAAGGCGCGAGCGGATTACAGTTTGATACAAGTTCTGCTAGGTTATGGATTTTCAATGTCCGCTGTTACCCATATCAGCAAAACCAGGTCATTACAGCTTTCTGTGACATTCATAGCTAATTTAATGGCAGTCCTGATATAATATATTATTTAAGTAATAGTCATTTTGCAATTGAAATCTCAGTTCAAATGGTGGCTGTAACAATCTATTTTTATTTCCAGAATGGTTTTTTTGACTTATTATTATGCTGCAAAGTCATGTACCCTTATCAATATGTATTTCATAAAGAGGCTTGGAAGGATTAGATTTTTATTGGTAAATGTAGCTAAAATGTCAAATTCACTATCCACACACAAACCAACAAATCATAATTGAAATTTACAGATCGGCAAAGTAATAAAAATGTTGCTTGATTTAAGGGTATTTGTTTTATTTATTTTAACAGTTACAGAGCTTTAACTTTTTGAATCTCAATATCTACTGTCATTAAAGGATGATTGTCCATACTACCCCAATTTCCTGCAACTGTGAAGATGTAAATCAATACAAATTGAAAAAAAATGCTTAAAAATAGACAGCAATAGATGTTGAAATGATAAAAAATAAAAATCAAATTCTGTCAAGCCTATTCCTAAAGCAATGATTGAAGTTAATTAAAAAAACAAACCTATATCAAATGATCAAAAGGCAGAGGACATGCTATAATTGTACAGAAGCACTTGAGGTCTTTCATAATTACATTTTTTTTTTAATAAAAGACAATTTCTTTTAACTTTTTCTGCTTTTTTTCACATAGAATGTTTCAAGTGTAAGACAAAACAAGTAGGCTCTTCAATGTAACATGAAAAGATTGAGACACTTCTGTGCCTGTGTGCCGAAGGGGTATTTGTGACACCTCAAAGCCTGATGTACATGCCAAAGTTGTCCAGAAATGTTTCATGTTTCGGTATGCTTGGAATCCCGTTTGGTGGCTTCCTTATAACTTACCTCTTTTTCATGAGTTAAAAAAACAAAGGAGAGAAAAACTGTGTCTCAGGGAATCTAATTTCCAGTACAAATTCTTTTTGTAATGTTTGGTACAGCTCTTATTTTACTTGTTTTGATTTTTGATGTAGCTTTACATGTATTTTTTGGTATTTAAATACAAAGGTTATACCATCCCAGAAGAAATTAACATATGCTTGAAATGATAAAGGCTCCATATCAGAAAAATCTTTTGATTTTGCTGGTCAGATTTTCCAGATGTACTACGGTTGATTCCTATTTTCTTCTCGAAAGACATGTGGAACAAGTGAGTGTGCTTGTTAGAATCCACACTATTACTGGCATTCTATCCTGAATAAATACTATTCCGACGCTGCTAGGACATAAGATAAAAGTCAATAAAAAGAGAATTATTTATTAAAAAGGTCTAATGTTACAAGAACAGTACACAGGACCTATTATTTTTACTGTGTCTTTCACATAGTATATACCATTATATATAGTTTATATACAGATTGTATACAATATAGCTAAAATTTTGAGATGGGCCGTGACAGTAACGTTGTTTTGGGCTGCAAACAAAATTTCTTTGATTCATTTTTTCATTTTATTTTCAAAACAGCTCTTGCAGTGTTATACAAAAATACAGTCTTTTTAGTGACTGCCCTGTTACAAGCTCATTCAAGAAAAAAAAGAAAACTCTTTTCGCAGCTAAAAATGAATGTATCATGATAAGGAAACATTGCCTTCTGCAAAGTAACAAATATGTAATACATAGATACTTAAACATTTAAAACATGTTTATTAATATATTTAAGATGCAAAATACATATTCTGTTCCTGTTGACTATAAAACATATCCCCTTGTGTCCCTGCAGTACAATTACATGACCTGAAGGTGTGTTCCATATTTCCACCGCTATTTTGATGCTACTGATCCAGATATAAGTAGATGTACTTATATCTATTTATCCACACTAGACTTTGATACTTGTCATCAACCATATCCATTTAGTGTATTCAGAAATTTGTTTGACTAGAATGCCACCAATGGTGACGGTAACTTCTTTGATTATGAATACCCCTGATTGAACTGCACTGGTTCTGGTTCATTATTGATGCTGATTTTTCTTTAGAAACATAAGCCTGGTCATGCAAGCTCTCTTGCATAATGAAAATGCTTCTGTTTTGCAAACCATAGCACGTATTTGCTTTGTTTCAACTTGCTCTATCAGCAATGGCAGAGAAGCCAATGTTCACTGCATGCAATCTATTCCATCCCCGCTTCTTTGACCACAAACTGTTATTTCAGAAGAAGTTGTTTAAGGAAGTCCTTTTCTTGTCTTTTATCTCAAAACTTTTGGTTCTCAGATACTTGTCTTATCGTTGCTCTCCTAGCAAAATGGTGACTAAGAGTCTTTAAAACCTGGTTCTGGGGTGATCTGAATAGCATCTTTAAAATTCTCAGTGGGTATAAAGAAAATGATTCTAATGGCCTTTGAAAAAATATTTTTGTAAAATGTTCAGAAAGATAAAAAAATGAAAATCTATCTTTCATCCAGTTTTGTACAACTTTTGAGTATCTGCTCTGCTATGGTGCTTCCCTGGCCGTTATTTTAAAGGTGTAAGAAATGGCACATTTGGAATGTGCTGACAAGCAAGCAAAGTGATAGAATTTTTGTTAGAGAACCCAGTGCCTGAATTAGATCTCTTTGAAAAGAGTTAGAGAATCAGCTATCCGAGTTATGCTACCAGGATTTTCCCAATAAAATGATTTGAGCACAACACACTTGATTACCGCAAACAAGGTAAAGGTCATACTGGGCACAGTCCCTACAAACACGGTAGTAAAAAGTCCCCTTGCTGAGAACATCACACACACCACACTGTACAAATGCACACACACTCCATATACACTAGGGGTCATTTTGGCTTAGGTGCTAGCATGAGGAAAGGCCTTTAGATCTAGAATGGGAACTCCTCCTAACTGATTACAGAATGGAGAAAAGACTGATACAGCAGAATAATGGCTGGGATTAAAGCTGTTAGCACACAGTCCGTATAAAACCAATCTCTATCTGGTGAGCTCTAGAAGAAGGTCCAGTAGCCTTGCCAGCTGGAAACCTTGCTTGATAATTCTTATTTATCCAAGTGTCATTTGGGACACAACATTCCTCGAAGCACATTCTAATTGAACTCTGCATGTTTGCATGACTACAGTCCATGAAATATTACTCTCTCTCCATGATATGCATTCTTATATACTTCAGCTTTAGCTTAATTACCAAATATATAAAGTACTGTACCATACAAAAATGGACTAAAAAAATAAGTCTAAGACTGACAGGAAAAAAGCAGATTTGTCTCCTTGCATTCCTTTTATTTGCCCATTTAGCAACTACTGTATGTTATGATTAAATGCCCAGTGGTGGTTTAACTGCTATATGCACTGTTAATGAATTTAGACTATTTATTTTTCTATTCAAAATAAACATTTACTTCCTCTGCAGTTAAATTATACAATATTTGATGAAAAACAATAGCATTTATTTCCTTTTAAGTTTGTGTTCAGTCATTTCCAGTTTACCTTGCAATAAAATTAATGGCTTCTTCTCTGCTCTGTTCTCTTTCTCTGGGGGTGCTTTCAAAACATCAGATTGACAAATTTTGCTAATTCCATATGTATTCATACATTTTCCAGAAAATATTTCCTGTACTTTCCAGTGGGCATATAACTGAACTTTTTCTTCTCTCCTACTGCCTTGTCACTGTGAGCAGCCAGCCTTAGGGGAAGCAACAAAAGCACTAGCTTCAAAGTCCTTTTCAAACTTCACTCATTAAAAAAAAAATTCCAAACAAAACCAATGTACTCTACTAGACACCACTATTTAAACAACTAATGGTACACAACTGGGGATCACCAAATTTAAACATATTAAAAAAGTAAAGTACATTTGACAGAAATTACATTTGCTTACAAAAGTTTATTACATAAATCTGCATATTTTTGTTGGGCCAGTAAGTGTCCTCTCCCCAAAGAGAGGACATCTACAAAAACTGAAGAGAAAAACCTGATGAATCATTTATCATTTTTTCAACACTCCTCTAAGTGCACCATGTGTATTTCTATGGGTCTTTAGGCATTTGCTTAGGGTTCCAGCTTCTTCATGAACATAAAGCTCCATCCATTGGTGTTATCAAGCTAAAGCAAACAAACAATGAAAAAAAAAAGTCTGCAGTCTTCACCATGAGGTGGAAGGGACCATCAGTGCCAAGAGCAATGTTACAGATGACGAGGACGTAGAGAGAGCATGTAAAGTGGATTGAGAGCTTGTAACTTTTCCACCTGAAATGAAAAACAAAAACAAACAGGGAACAAATGGAATAAACTGTTCTTTCCATATTTGTCAAGAACAAATCATGTCAAACCAACATAATAGCTTTCTTTGACAGGGTAACAAGCCTTGTGTATGGGGTGGGGCGGGGAGTGGTAGATGTGGTATATCTTGACTTTAGTAAGGCTTTTGATACTGTCTCACATGACCTTCTCATAAACAAACTAGGGAAATAACCTAGATGGAGCTACTATAAGTTGGGTGCATGAGTGGTTGGAAAACCATTTCCAGAGAGTAGTTATCAGTGGTTTACAGTCAAGCTGGAAGGGCATAATGAGTGGGGTCCTGCAGGGATCAGTTCTAGGTCCAGTTCTGTTCAATATCGTCATCAATGATTTAGATAATGGCATAGAGAGTACACTTATAAAGTTTGCAGACAGTACCAAGCTGGGAGGGGTTGCAAGTGCTTTGGAGGATAGGATTAAGATTCAAAATTATCTGGACAAACTGGCGAAATGGTCAGAAGTAAATAGGATGAAATTCAATAAGGACAAATGCAAAGTACTCCACTTAGGAAGGAACAATCAGTTACATACATACAAAATGGGAAATGACTGCCTAGGAAGGAGAACTGCAGAAAGGGATCTGGGGTTCTTAGCTAAATATGAGTCAATAGTGTAACACTGTTGCAAAGAAAGCAAACATCATTCTGGGATGTATGAGCAGGAGTGTTGTAAGCAAGACACAAGAAATAATTCTAATGTTCCTCTCCACGCTGATCAGGCTTCAGTTGGAGTACTGTGTCCAGTTCTGGGTGTCACATTTCAGAAAAGATGAGGACAAATTGGAGAAAGTCGAGAGAAGAGCAACAAAAATGATCAAAGCTCCAGAAAACATGACTTATGAGGGCAGACTGAAAAAACTGGGTTTGTTTGGAGAAGAGAAGACTGGGGTGGGAGACATAAAACTTTGTTGCATGGAGGAGGGAAACAATTGTTCTCTTTAACCTCTGAGGACAGGATAAGAAGCTTAAATTGCTGCAAGGGTGGTTAAGGTTGGATATTAGAAAAAACTTCCTAACTGTCAGAGTAGTTAAGCACTGGAATAAATTGCCTGTGGAGTATTTGGACTCTCCGTCATTGGAGATTTAGGTTAGACAAACACCTGTAAAGGGTGGTCTAGATAATACTTAGTCCTGCCTTGTGCCCTGTGTGGGACTGAACTAACAGACCTCTCAAGGTCCCTTCCAGTCTTACTATTCCATGATTCTATTATTCTATTTAGAAGCTGTTTAGAAACAAAATGAGTAAAAATGAGATACAGGACCTTTCCCTTCATATGTACTGAATTTAAGAGAATCTGTAGTTCTGTGGAGTTAGAATCCTGATGTATGGCACCACTCATTTCATAATGGCCAGACAAGTATAAAGGAAAACAATACATTTCCAAGTTACCATTTCACCTGCGGTTACCAAATGTTCATGCATAATTGTTACTGGACTCCTACCATTTGAGTGCCTTTATGTGCATATTAGGAGGAAAAAAATAAATTAGTTTCTTTTGTGAGTTGGTCACAGTAGCGATCAGTTTGGAGAAATGAATGTATTCTGATGACACTATTTCTGTTTATGGGATTTTACTGAAGAATATTTCCATAAATATATTTATCATGAGAATGATAGTAATAATTACATTAAAGTCCTGGTATGTGCTTCTGTCTAAGAGAGGATGGACCCAGATCCTCAGGTTATTTCAGTTGATGGAATTTCATTGCAATTTATACTAGCTGAGGATCTGGCTATAATAATTGTTCACGGCTAGTTGCCTTTTAAACTAGGGACTGTTTGTTCCCAAGAAAATGTGACAATATTGGTGGAAAACTGTTGGTATAAAGTGCTCAGTGATCTCATTCCTCACACTGTCACCAGTTTTCAACGGGAACACTGTAGACGTGTTTCTGCTCTGAGTTTCACCAGTGTGAATCAGGAGGAATTCCACTGAAGCCATAGACCTTTCATAAATGTGTGAGAACAACACAAGGTCCTATATTCTTGTGAGACTAATATAACCCACCAGTTTTATACTATTTTAAGATATGGTAAAATTACTTTATTCTATTTTTTTACTATGCATGTAAAATTGCAAGTGGTTTTACTAAGAGGCTGCAAATTTGTGAATGAGGAATGGATCACAGTTTAAGTTAATATACATTTCTTTGCATATCAGAGTCCAAGCTCTTTGACTACAATACTAAATTGAAATAATGTCACAACATGACAAAAACTGGAGCTCACTGGTACCAGGGTCTGCCAGCCATATTTGCTCAAAAAGCCAACTGCAATCATATATTTTCAGGTATATTTTCATTCTGCTCTTTGTGATGAAGAGGCTGGAAGTCAGATTTCTCTTGCCAAGGAGCCCCTAACCTCTTCAAAATATCGACTAATACACAAATGTTGTCCATCTTGATGTGTTCTTAAATCTTTTCCTACTCCCTAACAGACAGCTGTTTTTTTTCTTCCTCAAATAAGTCTCCCTTTTCCTCATACCAACTGGAACTTTGCCTTTATCTTGCACCTGAGAAGCAGGCAGTCCTCAGGTGATGCCATTTTAGATTTAGTATTGGTAAGTAGCGAGGACCGCACAGAAAAACTGGTTATAGAGAACAGTCTTGGATTGAGTGATCATGAGTTAATTCAGTTTAAACTAAATGGAAGAATAAACAAAAATAGGTCTGCAACTAGGGTTCTTGATTTTAAAATGGCAAACTTAAAACAATTAAGGGAATTAGGGAATTGACTGGACTGAAAAAACTCTAGGATATGAATGTGCAGGAGGTTTGGAATTACTTAAAGTCAAAGTTACAGAAATGATCTGAAGCCTGCATCCCAAGCAAGCGGAAAAAACTCACAAAGAAGAGTTGCAGACGAAACTGGATGACCCAGCATCTCAAACAGGTTATTAAGAAAAAGCTGACAGCCTACAACGAATGGAAGATGGGCGGGATCAGCAAGGAAAGCTACCTCTTGGAGGTCAGAAAGCGTAGGAATCAAGTAAGTACTGCCAAAAGCCAAGGAAAGCTGGACTTTGCAAAGGCATTTAAAACCAATAGTAAAAGTTTCTTAGCCTTTTAAATAAAAGGAAAATAAGGAAAGAAGAAGTGGGACCACTAAGCACTGAGGATGGGTGGAAATTAAAAATAATCCTATGTATGGCTTAACCTCTAAATGAATACATTGCCTCAGTTTTAATAAGGGTAATCAGGAGCTTGGGGAAGTGGAATGGTGGTTAATGAGAAGAATATGATAGTAGAAATTACAACATCTAAGGTGGAAGCCAAACTCAAACAGCCTAATGGGATCAAATCAGAAGGCCTGATAATCTCCACCCAAGAATATTAAAGGAACTGGCACATGAAATTGCAAGCCCCATAGCAAGGATTTTTAATGAATCTGTAAACTCAAGGTTACATGCTATGACTGGAGAATTGTCAGTATTATCATTGTTCGCGTATCCTCTTGCAATGGGGAGACGTGTGCAGTGGAGTGTTTTGGAAAATTTTCTGAATATATATTTATACATGTTGCTATATGTTTATGCTCAAGAAGGCAAGGTCAAAGAAATGGGACCTGCACTTGGAGAGGAAGGTGGTGTAGTTAGTCATGGTCCTTAGTTCCTATAGGAGCACATTTCACAGCCATTTTATTAGTGCCACAGTCTTCATCCTGGAGCTTTCGGCAGTCTTTTACATATTCTGGACTCAGGCCATTGAGGTCTTTGAAGATAAGGACTAAAATCTTGAACTTGATTCAAAATTCTATAGGAAGCCACAGTAGAGAGCAAAGGACAGGCTTGATGTGTTTTCTGTAGCTGGTATTGCTGAGGAGATGTACAATAGCATTCAGCCCCAGTTGAAAGCTTTATGTCCAGAAATATCACGTTGCTGTCATCCAGCCATGAGGTAATGAAAACTTCAATAATTGAGGCCATTTCATTGCCTTCCAGGGTAGGATGGAGTGTCATAGCCCACCAGAGATGGTAGATGTTGCTCTGTGAGAGCTCAGTGTTAGTAAGGAATACAAGAGAACTCCTTAAATTGTGGACTGAATTGACCAGTTGTAGGTGGTACCATCAATCAAGGGAGTCAGCACTGTTGCTGCAAACTCTCCAAAATGCTTTCCTCTATCCACTATCATAACCCTTGTCTTGCTTGGGTTCAACTTCAATCAGCAGTTCTTCATCCATAAACTAATCTCATCCAAACACTGAGCCTTCTTGATGGTAGTGGTATGTGGTGTAGGACAGGAAGAGCTGTGTCTCATTTGCATACTGCTGGCATATGTAGTTGTCTGACCAATTAATCTAGTGTCTATATTTAGATGCTAAATAGGACCAGCGAGAGAACTGATCCTTTTGGGATTCCACAATTGAGGGGTCTATTTGTGAAGTTGCAGTTTTCCATCACTACTAGTTGGAGGCATCCCTCCAGTAATTATTCTAACCATTTTAGCATATTACTTTGGACCCCTGTCACCTCTGTCAGGTGAGACACCAGTATCTCATGCCTGACAGTGTCAACACTGCAGAGAGGTCCAGGAGGATGAGAATGGATGTCTGTTCTCTATCCATTGACAGACATTCATTAATGCCACTAAAGCTGTTTTCATCCCATGTCCTGGCCTGAATCCATATGGTACCAGGTCCAGAACACTAGTTTCAATTAGATGAACCTGAAGCTGGCCTTTAGCTAGCTTATCTATGAGCTTGGTCAGGAACAGGAGGTTTGGTCCTGGGTAAAAGTTGGGTAGAACTGAAGCGTCCAGGGTGGGCTTCTTTGGTGTTGGTCGGATTATTGGGTGTTTGAAGGAGGAAGGGGAGACTCCATCCCTGAATGAGGCACAGATTATTTCAGTGAGACATGGCACTAGTTGCTCACAACTTTTTTACAAGTCAGGAAGGGCCTGGGTCAGATTCATAAGTCTTGGGTCGTGATTCCATTAGGGTGTGAAGAACGTTTTGATAAGTCAAAGTACTGAACTCCGTGAATGCAGGTGGGTGGGTGCAGGTGGAGTGGTCAGTGCAGATGGGGCAGATCCAGGTTATATGTGAAGCCTTCCTGAATGTGCATGAACTTTTCACTGAAGTGAGATGATAAGAACATAAGAACAGCCATACTGGGTCAGACCAAAGGTCTATCGAGCCCAGTATCCTGTCTTCTGACAGCGGCCAATGCCAGGTGTCCCAGAGGGAATGAACAGAACAGGTAGTCATCAGGTGATCCATCCCGTCACCCATTCCCAGCGTCTGGCAAACAGACGAGGGACACCATCCTGGCCCATCCTGGCTAATATCCATTTATGGACCTATCCTCCATAAATTTATCTAGTTCTTTTTTGAACCCTGTTACAGTCTTGGCCTTCATTGTATCCTCTGGCAAAGAGATACACAGGTTGACTGTGCACTGTGTGAAGAAATTCACTTTGTTTCTTTTAAGCCTGCTGCCTATTAATTTAATTTGGTGACCCCTAGTTTTTGTGTTATGAGGAGTAAATAACACTTTCTTATTTTCTTTCTCTACACCATTCATGATTTTATAGACCTCTATCATATTCTCCCTTAGTCATCTCTTTTCCAAGCTGAAAAATTCCTGTCTTATTAATCTCTATAGCTCTTCACAGTATTTGGTACTTGGTTCTGATACACTATCTCATACATACTATGTGACAGATTTATCTTCATGTGTAGGCTTCAATAGGGAAAATATATTTGTAGCCAATGTCCCCTTGTGAATACACTTAGTCAGGTCCGGCCTTAGGGAAAATGGTGCCCCAGGAGAACTTGTATTTTGGTGCCTTTGGACCCCACAGGCGCTCCAGTCCCCCATCGCCCCGACCCCTGCGGGCTCCCCCCAATCACCTGCTGCCTCTCCCCAGTGCTTAATTTGTACTGAAAGAGGCACAGGGGCTCAGCCTCAACACAAATTAAGCACTGGTTGGGTGGCTGGTGCTGGCTAGGCGCCCAGCTCTGAGTTTTGGGGTGTGTGTGTGTGTGTGAGAGTGTGTGTGTGTGTGTTGGGGGAATGTGTGCATGTGTGAGAGAGAGAGCATGTGTTGGGGAATGTGTGTATGTTAGGGAGAGAGTGTGTGTGTGTGTGTGTGTGAGAGAGAGAAAGAGCGTGTGTTGGGGGGAGAGTGTGTGTGCCTGAGTGAGTGTGACCGTGCGCTGTCTCTCTAAGAATACCATTCAGCGCCAACTCACAGGTGCCAGCACAGACATGCTCCCCCTGGCTCCCACCCCAGCTCAGCAGAGACCAGGTAGGGGGAGAGGGACACCTCAACATCAGCGCCCCCCCCACTCCCCCTCCAGCACAGCAAACAGGGGGCTCAAGGTTCCGAGCTTGGCTAGGGATGGCTCCATGGGCTGAGGGTAGACGGGAGACAGGATCAGCAGTGGCTGCAGATGGCAGTGGAGCAGGGCAGCGAGGGAGGAGGGGCACCCCCGCTTCAGAGGAGTTACCTAGCTGGTCCAGCTGCCACCCCTGAAGCTTGGTCTGTCCCTCCTCTCCAGATGCTGCCCTGGCTGTTGTTAGGACACATGGGTGGGTGTACCAACATAGTGCCCCCTTGAGTACCATGCCCTGGGTGGCGGCCCAGCCTGCCCAACCCTAAGGCTGGCTTTGCACTTACTTAACAAGTACACACCCATAATCCTGTTTGGTCTTCTTAGTTGTGTGTTCAATTACTCAGTAGCTCTGAAACAGAATCATTTAACCAATGACTTTATCTAATAACTATATTATCCATTGAAGTTAATATGTATTAATTAAGTGTAGTATGGTGTCATTTTAAGAATATGACAGGCCTGTATTCAAAATATAATCATGAACTTACCTGAAAAAGACGGTACCCTGATTTGGGAGCTGGCTGTCCCATCCCCTCCTTCACTGACTGCACAAACCTCTATGATATAGACACCAACATCAGGAAGAAGTACCACTGCAGAGGTTTTCTGTGTTTCAATTACTTGACTATTGCTGTGGCCTTCTTGCCTAAACAAGACCTATGGATGATACAGGAGCTTTAGAATCACTACAATAATCTTAGGTTAAATACTGGACTCTTTACTCAGACAAAATTGCCATTGAAGGCAAAAAGTACTTTGTGTGAGAAAGGACTAGAGGAAGGACTGGAGGATTTGATGCTTCATCTTTAAATAGAGAACTTGGTCTTTCTTTTTCCTGAAGTTTTTTTTCAAAATACTGTCAAAGACAGACCCCAATTCAAAGTCCATTGAAATCAATGGAAAGACTCCATTCACTTGGAATGGCTGGCTATTGAAATATGAAGATTCAGTATTTGTCCTCCAGTTTGGAGTAAACACACAGACACTAACTGAAGTGAAAGCGAACTTCAAAAATATTTTTAGAGTAAAGTTAGATTCAGATACGTATCAAAAAATTCAAATGGATATCCAGATCTTCTGGGTATCCAGCTTCAAACTGAATGAAGATACTCTGAAGTAGAGCCTCATCAGGTGTAAACCAGCCAACTAGCTGAACTGAGGATTTGGCCCCCCCTTGTAAAACTCAGTGCACCCTTGTCTTGGTTCAGTGAGCAATACAAGTGCATACGTAGCTGTCGTTGCAGCATTTCAGTATGTAGACTTCTATTCCCAGACAAAACTGGCAAGGTTAGAGAAAATGTAAAGAAGTTACCTGAACTTTTTTTGAACCTCAAACATTTTGATAAAGGTTAAGGTAGTTTCTACTTGATCCAAACCAATTTACACTTTCCTGATATGATATTTGCAGTGATACAGAGAATACCAGGCACTTTATTCTATAGGTATAATTATGTATGTATACATGCATATATGTATGTTTCAAAATATAATTATAAAGAAGAATACACACACATACACATATATATAAATTTTTGTTTTGCTTTAAAAGACTGTACTGGATTCCTATGATTTTCCCATTTTATATTATGTGTTACTTATGGCTCTTTTCAGCTTTCACTCTTTAAAACTTCAAAAACTTAAAATGCCAGATGTTACAGTCACAGATTGCTGAATACCACCAACATACTCATAACAACTCTCAATATTTGTACTTCTGCTCTAATTTTAATGCTATTGAAGATGCTTTATCCTTCTGCATTTCTCTAAATCCTACTGCAAACACAATTAAATTTAAGTGTTATCATTTATTTCACTGCAGGCTTGTCTTATTAATAGCCACTTCTGGACCAGATGTGATGGAGTAATCACCTCAGAAGGTGCATTCTCAGTTTATAATAAGCAGTTGACAATCACCATTTGGAAAATACAATGTAGAGAAGTACTGGGACATTTAGTTCTTTTCCATGCTTTTTATATATATATCTGGGTGGAACAAGTTTGCAGATGATCTATACAACATAGAAAGCAAGCAAGAAAGAAAAGAGTAATTTGGAAGATGCGTGAGAGAGGGCCAAGACTGACCTTGTATCCCATTACATCAGATTCATTTGCTAGAGGTCTAACTGGCTCCCATCCCAGAGACACATGAGAGCCATCTTGCATCCACATAATATTGGTTGGTGCCTGGCTGGGAGCTGAGCAAAAAGAAGAATAAAATGACACCATGCACTTAAACATACTTCTGCTTTTTTAAACTTTGGTGAGCATTTTAATCTTTTATTACATTTATGGTTGGCTGCATTCACAGATTCCTTCTCTAGCTGGAGTCTAATAAGGTGGTTTTCGCTCCAGGAGTGTCATTTTAATAGCTATGGTATAGAGCTTATTAACCTGAATCCTTTTATCTCTCTTCTGTCAAAAATGCTTAGCCTTGTTTTCCAGGAAGATAACATTTGTCTATTCTGAATGCAAATTTTGTCATGTCACTTTAAAATTCAGATATAAGCATAGAAGCATAGCCATGAATCAAAACTATATACCAGCTCTGCTTATTCTATACCCCAGCTAAAGAGAAATCCAGAGAGGGTAAGACTTTTTTCCACACACAGAAAAGAATCCAGGTCACTTACGGGATTTCTTAGTGGCTGCACGGACTGTGCTACTCGGTGGTCCATATCCTGCAGCATTGTACGCCCTCACTGTTAGGCGATATAATGTGTTTCCTTCTAATCCTGTCAAAATGATGGATGACTCATTTCCTTCAGTTTTGACTTTTTCTGCCGCTTCTTCCTGCTCCATATCTTTCCAGTAACCAACCTGCCAATGAGTGACCATTTGGAGGATTAATCTAGGCATTCGTGAAACTTCCTTTTTATTTGTTATTGCTTGCTTTTTTGGAAGCCACTCCTGTCATCAAATTAACAGGTCCTTTTAAACACGTGGGAATTGTAACCTCAGCTCACACATGAGTGGTGCTTGTCACACCTCTCCAGATGTCTACCGTCAGCATATCACATTATTACTCACAGCATCATTGAAATGCAATGCATCACATTCTGCCAGCATGAGATGTTGTGACTAGCTAGACACAACAGCAGAGAATAAGTGCTGACAGAATAAGAACTTAAAAGAATTCAAGGAGAACTCACCTCTCATAGGTTTCAGAGTAACAGCCGTGTTAGTCTGTATTCGCAAAAAGAAAAGGAGGACTTGTGGCACCTTAGAGACTAACCAATTTATTTGAGCATAAGCTTTTGTGAGCTACAGCATCCGACGAAGTGAGCTGTAGCTCACGAAAGCTTATGCTCAAATAAATTGGTTAGTCTCTAAGGTGCCACAAGTACTCCTTTTCTTTTCACCTCTCATAGGTCATCAAAAACATTTACCATACAACCTGGGAAAGCTTTACTGAATCATTTGAAGAAATGGCACAATGGCCATGCATAATGCCCAGCCACAAGATCTGTGTCAATGTAATGAATAAGAGATGACAGAACACCTAAGAAAATCTTGTAGTGGGTTAATCTTATAGAAATAGCATTGCTGTGGGAGGGAAAGGAGAGAAGGGGATTCAGTTTTAATTACTCAGATAGCAGCAGGTTTCTGTCAAATGTAACTTAGAAAGCATGCCTCTGACACTCCTTTCCACACACAAAAGCTAAAGCTACCTTTGGTGGATCCAAGTCCATGACTGTCGATAGCTGCACTGAGCTTGTCATATTCTCTAAAAGATTATACTACTCATAAACATTCTGAATATCGCCTTCCCTTCAGACTCAGGTATCTAATATTTATCAGACATCATAATAAAAAAGAAACTCTTTTTCCTATAGGTCTATCAATGGCATCCAACTCAGACAGCCGTGAGATTACATCATTCTCCAGGATTCAGGTGTCCCCTCAACAGAAGCTATTACTAAACAACTATTTGAATGGTTTATATTTAGCAGACCACTATTCATGCATCATACCGCTATCTCTGCATCATTCTTCTATCCATTGCATTTATTCCACCTTTTTACCTTTCCCTAAGGTTAGTTGTTTCAGAATAAGTTACTCATATTTCTCTAGACAAGATTTCCTCTGAGAAAAGTTCAGGGGATAATACTGTGCTCTTGGGAAAGTGTCCAAGATAATAGCGAACCAAAGAAATCCAGAGGTTCATAGGAAACATAAAACATAAAGTACAAGCCCACAGAGCAACCCTAGCTGTAGTGACCAGTGGTTGGTATAATGGACCTGAGTCACCAGTGAACTACTCCAATTTTATCCTGGAGTAATACCACTGACAACCATTGGAGAAAGGCAATGGTTAACCAGGTCCAGTGTGCCATGGAAGAATCAATCAGTCATGAGACAGTTGTCCACTCCATGGGCCTGAATTTCCACAATGCTTTGCCCCTTGTGCAGTCATTTACATTATGTACTTAATCATATTACAGTATCACATATTGATTGAGGCCACACTGTGTTAGGCACTGTACACTGTAGAGATGGTCCTCGCATTGAAGAACGTACTTTCTAAACCGGCAAGGACTGACAAAATATGGGAGGAGAAACAAACTCAGTAAGGAAAAGTGAGTTGTCCAAGGTCACAGGTCCATGACAGAGCTGGGAGTAGAACCCAGTGGTGACATTCTGGCCTCACTGAAGTCCATGCCAAAGCTCCCATTGATTTCAGTAGGGCCAGGATTTCATTTCAGGTCTCTAGAGTCCTGTTCTAGTGCTATGTCCACTAGACCGTGCTGCTTCTCAAGTGACTATAAAGATAAATTTACTCTGAAATTCTGATTTTGCAGCATTTTACACCCTCTTTACACATATGAAGACTGAAGGCTGTGGGGAATCAGGCCTGATGTTTGCATGGTGACTAACAGAAACAACCACATGTTATAGATTAGCTATTTGCTAGGGAGTTTCTACCACATTACACATGAGTAGGTACTATGGATGAGTGAATTTTGAAACCACAGGAACATAGTAGCAATCAACCCTTTTGAGGTTCATATTCTCTTAGGAACTGACTTTCTGCCAATGTCTATCAGGTGTTGTCAGTGGCATTCTCAAGCTAGGTTCATGTTCCCACATCAGGAAGAGCAAACACCATACAGGGGATAGGCATGGGTGGCGTGTAATGGAGGCTGGAGGAGGCTAAGCCTCCCCAAATCTCTGCTAATGCTCCCCACCATGGCCTCAGGTCTGGGCCATGTCAAGGCTCAAAGATCCACCTGGGCGGTCAGGGCTCGGGCAGACATGCCAGGGCTCAGGGCGGCTCGGGCAGGCTGTGGGGAGCTTGGGGCTCCTCTGGCCCTGGCAGGCGAGTGTGGGGTGGGGGACAGAGTGTGGGGGGCTCAGGTGGAAGGGGCAGGGCCTCGGGCAGAAGGGCGGGGCAGAGCCTAGCCTTCCTGAACTGGGGGGTTCACATGATGCCCATGCCCATTTCCTCTGGACAACTAATTTCAAAAATGGCCTCCATACTACTTGACTTCTTCCAGGGCGGCAGACTGCCTGCAACTCTGCCTTTTTGCTTCTTTGAAGATAGTAGGCACATGGCCCTTCAGTTAAACAGAAGCACAGAGTAGGAAGAGAACACACACCCTGCCAATTCTGCTGCACCACAAAGCATAGGCAGGAAACCTAAAGAAAAACGCAGATACTGCATAAAACCACACAGCAAAAGTCTGAACTGTGGCTACATAATTAATGACTGCATTCTGGTTTCAAATGCAAAGTCCCTGAAACAAATTATTCCCTGTTTTAAAATCCCCTTATTATGTCTTCTGGGTAGTTTACACTTGGATCTTAAAATATGGCTATGACTTTCTCTTTGTCTTTTCATACTCCCAGCCATCCATACCTTTTGTAATTGAGAAGAACAACTACTTTTACCAAAAGCAAACTCAAATGGATTGCTGACAAAGGTCAGTGCCTGTGGAGCTTGTGTTGATCTGAACCCAGAAGATGTCACTGCAGACAATTAAAAAGTGTTGGATATAGTTGTAAATTGTGAGAGGAGCTGTTTTTATTAGTTACTTAAGCTACTCGAGTTCTTGTTGATGCTGACAATCCCACTTCCACTGATTACTTTTACAAACTTGTTTTTTTTTTTCCTGCTAGGGTAAGTATGTATTTTCCTATAAAATTAACCATAGCCCCCAACATTTTTGTAATGACTCCTTATCTTTTGAGTCAGCAGTATTATCAATGGCTTGTATTCACTGTGGATCAATCAGTAATTCTGACTGGTCAGTTTTTCTCCTTGAAACGTTAACTCTTGCACTCTAAACGTACATTTTTTTTGTTATGTTTCAGTTCTCCTTCTTTTGCAATAGATAATTCTTTAGTTAATCTTATATCATCCTTCTCTAAAATTGTTACCTATACTAGTATATCATCTACATACACTTGAGTGGCATCTATATTTTTAAAAGGATTTTGTACTGCTCTATGAAAAACCTCTGGAGTTGAACATAATACAAAAGGTAATCTTTTAAAACAATAATGTCCAAAATGTGTGTTAAACGTACATAGCAATAGACTGTCTTACTCCAATTATATTTGCCAAAATCCATCTGAAGCATCTAAAGAAGAAAAGTGATTTGCTCCTGACATGTATCCATATATTTCTTCCCTGGTCGGCACATTAAAATGTTCCCTTTTAACATAAGAGAGACAAGATAGGTGGGGTAATATCTTTTATTGGACCAACTTCTGTTGGTGAGAAAGACAAGCTTTCAAGCTCACACAGAACTCTTCTTCAGGTCTGGAAAATGTAGTCAGACTGTCACAACTAAATACAAGAACAACAAGGAGTCCGGTGGCACCTTAAAGACTAACAGATTTATTTGGGCATAAGCTTTCGTGGGTAAAAACCCCACTTCTTCAGATGCATGGATTGAAAATTACAAATACAGGCATAAATATATATTGGCACACGAAGATAAGGGAGTAACCTTACATGTGGATAACCAATGTTGAAGGCCAATATAGTCAGGGTGGAGGTTGTCCACTCCCAATAATTTATGAGGAGGTGTCAATACCAATAGAGGGAAAATTTCTTTTGTAGTGAGCCAGCCACTCCCAAGTCCCTATTCAATCCCAAATTGATGGTGTTAAGTTTGCAAATGAATTGTAGCTCTCCAGTTTCTCTTTGAAGTCTGTTTTTGAAGTTTTTTTGTTGAAGAATGGCTACTTTTAAATCTGTTATTGAGTGTCCAGGGAGATTGAAGTGTTCTCCTACTGGCTTTTGTGTGTTACCATTCCAGATGTCTGATTTGTGTCCATTTATCCTTTTACGTAGAGACCGTTTGGTTTGGCCAACAGACATGGCAGAGGGGCATTGCTGGCACATGATGGCATATAGGGTAACATACAAAAGCCAGTAGGAGAACACATCAGTTTTGTATGTTCAATTTTGTATGTTACCATTCCGGATGTCTGATGTCTCACGGACCTTGGGAGGCCCGCCAATCCTCACTTACAGACAGCCGCCCAACCCGAAGCAAATACTCACCAGCAACTACACACCACACCACAGAAACACTAACCCAGGAACAATCACTGTAACAAACCCTGTTGCTTTCTCTGTCCCCATATCTACTCTAGCGGCACCATTGTAGGACCTAACCACATCAGCCACACCATCAGGGGCTCATTCACCTGCACATCTACTCGTGATATATGCCATCATGTGCCAGCAATGCCCCTCTGCCATGACGCTGGCCAAACCAGACAGTCTCTATGTAAAAGGATAAATGGGCACAAATCACACATCAGGAATGGTAACACACAAAAGCCAGTAGGAGAACACTTCAATCTCCCTGGACACTCAATAACAGATTTAGAAGTAGCCATTCTTCAACAAAGAACTTCAAAAACAGACTTCAAAGAGACACTGCAGAGCTACAATTAATTTGCAAACTTAACACCATCAATTTGGCCTTGAATAGAGACTGGGATTGGCTGGCTCACTGCAAAAGCAATTTTCCCTCTTTTGGTATTGACACCTCACATCCATCCTGACTGAATTGGCCTTCAACATTGGTTCTCCACTAGTAAGATAACTCCCTTCTCTTCATGTGCCAATATATATTTATGCCTGTAACTGTAATTTTTACTTCATGCATCTGAAGAAGTGGGCTTTCTACCCACGAAAGCTTATGCCCAAATAAATCTGTTAGTGTTTAAGGTGCCACTGGACTCCTTGTTGTTTTTGTGGATACAGCCTAACACGCCTACCCCTCTGATACTTGAAACTAAATGCAAGGTGGAACAGATTGCTTAGCGTAAGTAATTAAAACATACTTCAAGGGACCATTGAAGGTGATGTGGCCCATTAACACCCTTCCAGTCATAGGGGGGAAAGGAAGGGAGGAGAAAAAAGGCAGTTTAGAGTGGAAGAATTGTTAGTGGGTTATGAATTGTCTTAATAAGCCATAAATCCTGTGTCTCTATTTAGTCTGTGATTTTTTAGTTTCTAGCAAAGTTATGAATTTAAACTTTCAGATTCATCTTTTGAAGGTGTTGTGTAGATTTCCTGTTTGCTGTTTTGTTGCTAGGAATGGCATGCTCAGTATATGAGCTCTCCACGCTGAGGAATGTTAAAGCTTCCTGGAGCTTTGAAAGGGGAGGGATGCATGCCTGCAAGGCAGCTGAGTCCATAACAGTGAGCAGAGTGGTCACGGAGGGCATTGTGGGATACTGGGGAAGGTCAGTTATGGTGACATAATGAACAGCAGGACCTACACTGACACTTTGTCGCTTTAACTTTGCCACAAAAAGCTCTATGCCTCTCGTCAAGGTGGTTTCATTTTGTCAGCAAAACAGGAGAGTTTTGCCACAAAAAGTAGCACTGTAGGTGTCCATCTCCATGGTTTTGTTGGCAAAACCTGCCTTGTGCTGACAAAACTGTGTTATGTTGACAAGGCCTTAGATTTAGCGCTAAACATGTTTCGAAACCAAAAATAAGAAATACCTTGTCCCTCAACTACTACAAATCTGATGTCTTCTAAAGTTTGTTTAACAATGATCTGTAATTCAGAAATATCCATAACAGGATTTTTTTGATCGCTATAAAATTGTAAATTAATATGTATTTGTTCCCTTACTACAGGTTTTACTTTTAGACATTTTATAATTTTTTTTCTGAAATTAGCTTGTGAACCTGAATCTATTGCATAAGACATAGAATAGAATTTTTTTTACTTTAGAATAGAATTTGTTGTTTTATCTGGAACTTTTATGTGGTCTCAGAGTGCCCTCCTCAAATTGTATTTACTATGGTTGACTGCTGATGTGTTTGAATTAGGATTCCACATGGAACAAGAGGTTTTCCACAAAGGAATAGTGCAAGTTTTGAAGGTGAAAGGCAAAGGAATATTGTTTTTCCAACCTCTGATGGAAATACACATCACACACCTAGGCACGTCTCAAATTTCCCTAAAACATATTGTGCACTAAATATTGCATGATTATGATGAGACAGCCAGGTAGATGCAATTTTTCTTTCAGATGGTGTAAAAAATTTGGTATACATGAGGTACATTTCAGGGCACAGAAGAACACCATTGGCAGATGCTGTTCTTTGACAGGACAAAGAGGAATGGAAAACTTGTCTTATGAAAGGAGACTCAAGGAGCTTGGCTTGTTTAGCCTAACTAAAAGAAGGTTGAGGGGAGATATGATTGCTCTCTATTAGTATATCAGAGGGATAAATACCAGAGAGGGAGAGGAATTATTTAAGCTCAGTACCAATGTGGACACAAGAACAAATGGATATAAACTGGCCACCAGGAAGTTTAGACTTGAAATTAGACGAAGGTTTCTAACCATCAGAGGAGTGAAGTTTTGGAATAGCCTTCCAAGGGAAGCAGTGGGGGCAAAAGATCTATCTGGCTTTAAGATTAAACTCGATAAGTTTATGGAGGAGATGGTATGATGGGATAACATGGTTTTGGTATTTAAATATTCATGGTAAATAGGCCCAATGGCCTGTGATGGGATATTAGATGGGGTGGGATCTGAGTTACCCAGGAAAGAATTTTCTGTAGTATCTGGCTGGTGAATCTTGCCCATATGCTCAGGGTTTAGCTGATCGCCATATTTGGGGTCGGGAAGGAATTTTCCTCCAGGGCAGATTGGAAGAGGCCCTGGAGGTTTTTCGCCTTCCTCTGTAGCATGGAGCACGGGTCACTTGCCAGAGGATTCTCTGCTCCTTGAAGTCTTTAAACCATGATTTGAGGACTTCAATAGCTCAGACATAGATGAGAGGTTTTTCGCAGGAGTGGTGGGTGAAATTCTGTGGCCTGCTTTGTGCAGGAGGTCGGACTAGATGATCATAATGGTCCCTTCTGACCTAAATATCTATGAATCTATGAATAGTCATTATGTTCAATAACCCTATCTGAAAATGGTACTCCATATTCTCTGAATTTACTGTTTGGCAAAGTGATCTTTGAACTAGGTCTAATCTGAGCCTCAAGCTATTAACTCTTGGGGGAATTTCAATGACATTGACACAACAGCTCTGTGATCTTGTCTGCGATTTAAATCTCAGCCCTTAGCTTTTCAGAGATGAAAAGGCAGAAAAAAAATCAACACCAAAGCCCTTATTCCTGCCAACTGATTAGGTTTTCAATTTTTTCCCCATTAGTGATGGGTGGAAAGCAACTAATGCCTGAGGCCAACCGGTAATTTTCTCTTTGTTATGGATTCTAAAAACAGGTGTTAGCCACACACCCTATGGAAAGGAAAACAACCTCTGCACTAACTCTTCTTGTTGGGTCTGGCTACATATCTGTTTTTCACTTCTGCCGCAGGTTTTTCCTAAGTCCCCACAAAAATATTAAATCAGTCTGTCTGGTAAACAGCTGCTGTCAGGCAAACTTCGATGCACATTTGTTTATGTCTTCTATTATTTGAACTATTTTGTGGAAGCTTACAAACTGGCTTTATTTATCAACGCATTGTTGGCATATTTTTAGCAAGGTCAGAGGCTGCTAACAAATCTGCACTGAAGCCAGAAATAATGTGTGCTTTGGAAGATATAAATGAGCACAACAAGCTTGGCATAAAACTTGTGTGACAACTGTTAGTGCTGCCTTTCAGGGATGACAATGTGAAACTGAACAAGTTACTTTGCCTTTCATTGCTTCCCAATACAAAGTGCAAAGGGGGATGGAGTTGAAACTGGGTCATTGCTGATTTGTCCATCTCTAGTAACTATTCTGTCACTTTCATTGACATGAGACCAAACATTCAAAAGGTAAAACATCTAGTTAATAATGCTGTTGCTAAACAGACAGGAAATGTGAAGACCAAAGAGGTTGTATTGACCACAGGCAGAATACGAATTGAGGCATGAGAATGTAGCATCTTGCTGTTATTTTGATGCTTTCAAGTCATTTTGCTCACAGTTCAATAGCATTTGAACACAAGGGCAGCATTTTACCTGTGGGCTGCAGTTATTCTTCATCAGCAATTACTTGTAACTAGAACATTTAGCAAACTCGCCTTTTACGAAGTAGCTGGATTTTCAGGCAGTTTTTGTTTGCTGTTCATGGATTCAGCCAGCACCATGTCATTTCACAGTGAACAATGCGTCATGGACAATAATACTTTAAAAATCTTTTGTGAATTAAATTAGTTCTTAGGGGATGTGAAGGGAAATAGACCATGGGAGAGGGCAGGCATTTTACAAGCTATTTTTGACCTTGTTGCCAATGATTCTCAATCCAAGACCCTTTCCCGTTGCACTTCTGGGACTTCCTGATAGAAATTGCCAGTCACATTGGGTGAGCTATGTGGGTTTTTTTACAAGCCTAAATGGAGATTAGAGTCAATGACCTATGCTAGTCCTCCAAACCATTAGCCCCTTGCCATTTAAATCTCTCCACTTCAAATGAGTCAATAATACTATCTTTGGATCTCATTCCCTCTTGCTTGGCCTTCTGGGGATGCGAGGGAGTAAGTCTTATTCTCCTACTTGACAGAATACGGGCTGCTCAGCTGAAAACTCCGCTGGAGGCTGGTGGGGTAAGGAAGAGATGGAGCTATTCATTGAAATGCCCCTTTGTCTGCAGGAAAGTTTTGAACAGGGGTTGGGTGTGGCATAGCGGTGGCAGAGCCTTCCTAAAAGTGTGTGTGTGGGGTGGGCCCCTCTGTGGCCCCTTCTACCCAAGGCCTCACCCCCAACCAAGCCAAAAGCCAGAGCATTGCAAGCCAGAAGCCATGGACCCTCCACCTGCCTGGGGAGAGGGGCCCCAGGGCGGGGACATGGGCTGAGGTTTGCTCTGGACCCCTCCCCCACCCTGGGCAAGTGGAGAGTCCATGCTGCAATGCCCCATGCTGTCTTGGCTCCCTAGCTGGGCTCCATCTGCTGGCCTGATTGCGGGGGGCAGGGCCTTCAAGGGGAAGAGGAGGTGAAGGGGCAGGCCTGTGACCAAAAATGGATGCCCCCCCCCCAGTTCTGGCACTGTTGGTGTGGGAGGAACATTGAATCCCCTAGCTGTTGACTCATAAAGAAGAGTAAGATGCACCCAGAAAAAGGAAACAGAAACTTACTCCCGTGCCCACCAGGGAAAGGAGGAGTAGGGAAAAAATTGTACTTCTATGATTTCTACACTCATGACTTGAAATCCAATGGGAATTAGGTGTCTAACTCCCTGAGGTTCATTTGAAAACCCCAGACTATCAGTTTAAACTAGATGCACAGCACAAGCAGACGGTAGTAATAAACACCAATGCTAATAATAATCACCAACCTCATTTCTGCAAGTGAGCTAACACAGGACTTGAAGCAGGTAATATTTATTATTTAGACTGCACTCCAGATGTCCTAAGGACATTCCAACCACAGAGGAAGACAATCCTGGTCTGAAGAAAGCCCAGTGAACTACCTACTAGAAACCATCTCAAACAAATTAACATGTTCATTGCTATATGAAGCAGTATTATATGACAGACCAACAAAAAAGGAAGATGATTTCAAAGCTATATTCTTCTAGAAAGAGTTGTCATCATGAGTGAAAACACTTTCATTTGGGAAATAAAAGTCTAATTATTTCATTCAAGACAGAATAAATGTGGAAAGGCTGAGATAAACCTCAACATGTTGAGAATCAATGAAATCAATGGGATAAAGGCAGGGAAAATAGTAGCCATAATTTATTTAGACATCACATTTTTTTGAAAGGGTGTTACACAAAGCCTCGTTTTTGAGGTTAAAAGGCAGGGTGTAGTGAGCAAGCTATTCAGAGGATAAAAGACTATCTTGGAGACTGAAGACAAAGATTACTAGTGAGTGGAAAGACTTCAGAATGGAGAGAGGTACATTTGCAGTGCCACTACAATCTGTACTAGGCATAATTTTGTTCTCTTTATATAGCAGTTAGCTGTAATAAATGGAACACCGTATGTTACCAACTTTTCCGGATAGTAGCAAGTCATGTGCACAGGGAAAGGGGCACGTTCAACACAAGGAAGGAGTGTGACTAAAATATAACAAGCCAGGACTGATAAGTGGTTTGCAGAATTCAGTGTGGAGAATTACATGGTAAATGAAACACAGGATAATAATAAAAAAAGATCTGGGTTGATAGATCAGGGTCATTGACTGGTATGACTACACTAGACAGATCCACAAACATATTTGGGAATGCAAATAAATAGAAAAGATACACTTACTGCAGTGAGAAGTAGAAGGGGACCACAGAAACACAAAAATGCAAAAGGGAGCAGAGAAGCCAACATACCAGCCTTCTCCATTCCTACCCAGTAGCCACAACAAGGACATAACCACTGCATGGTTAGGATGAGGCTGGGTCAATGGGGACAGGGCTGCTTGCTTCCCTCCAAAACTGGTGGTGTTTCCAGCTGAAAATCCAGCTAAGGTTAAAGCTGCTGGTAGCATCATTAACATCTGTTCTGCACTTTCACTCCTCCAGGGAGGAAAAAAAATATGCTGGACAAGCATGATGAGGTTAGCTGATGTCATCATGATTCCTGAGTAAGCTGTGATGCTGGTGGTGAGAATGGACAGAAGAATGGATAGGCAATCCCCTCGGTCTGGCTGAAACTTCCTTTTACTGCACAACCCCAGGATCTCCGGGGTTTGGAGGATATAACCCCCTTTCACTCTCCTCCCAGAAGGAGAGAAGAGCTCTCATAGGAAATCTCACTGGCTCCATTACCAGAGTTTACTCTTCTCCGTTTCTCTCTCTGACTTTTACTGCGTGAGATGGTACAATATGGCCTTAAGCTATTTGGCATGATCTTTAAAAGCAGTAATACAGGCAAAGCCAATATATTTGTGTATATTGGATTGGACTATGACACTAGTCCAGATATGATATTTCTTCATATTTAATTGGATGCAATTAGAATCCTCTTTCATTATTGTCCTAAAACTGATTTCTCCGGTTTGGACTTTGTTTGGTTCAGGACGAAATGCAATATCTGAGCATCTGGATTATGACTTTCAGGAACTTCACTCCAGTGAATAACAGTATAAAAGAGGGACTGGGAAAGGTGGAAACAGACATGTTTTTAACTACGGGAATATGAGAACAAAGAACTCTCTAAAAATGGTTTCTCTGAATTGTGTACTTATTGCCTGGACCAACACCCACTGAAGTCAAAGGGGCTTAAGCATGCGTGGTTAAGCATAAGCTTAAGTGGCAGCAATACAACATGGCAGATCCTGATGCAGTTGTAACTCACGCACCTCCTGGATCGTGGTGTTCTGTCCCATCTAGTGGCACTGAGACCACTTAGAGATTAATGAGTTTGCTCTACAGCCTTACCGAAAGGGCATATGGCTTTTAGCTCATGCAGTAGAGGCTCATGCATTTAGCTCCAGAGGTCCCAGCGGCAAGGTCTGAGGGATGTGCTGGCCGCCACTTCCCGCAGCCCCCATTGGCCTGGAACGGCGAACCACGGCCAGTGGGAACTGTGATTGGCCGAACCTGCAGATGCTGCAGGTAAACAAACCGTCCCGGCCCTATGCCAAATATTGCCAATCCCTGACGTAGAGCTTCTCTTCCTTGTGGTGACTCAACAGGTTTCTCCGCCTTATGGTACCTATCCCAGCAATTTTCTGTCCAGCAGATGTCCTCCAAGCCATCACCAACAGCAATAATCTCTAAGAAAGCACACTAAAAAAGACAGTGATTGTGTCTTCTATGTTTGCTCAAGGAGTGCAATGCACAGGGATGTCTCTCAGTAAATAACTATTTTGAACAGGTTGCTTAGACCTGAAAATTGTCCACACTTAAACTTCTGTAGCCAGGGAAGTCATCACACTAGCTGACTTGCAGTTCTTTCAACTCTTTGGGACCATCTAGGGTATGTCTACACTGTAACACCCTTCCCCACCCAAGCCAGCCAGTCTCAGAGCCTGGGTTAACTGACTCTGGCTTGTGCTACACAGTTAAAAATAGCAGTAGAGACATTCCCTCTTGGGCTGAAGGGTAGGCCCTGAGACCCTCCCCTCTTTCAGGGTACCAGACCCAGGGCCCCAGCCTGAGCAGGAATGTTTATACTGCTATTTTTAGCCACTTGTGCAAATAAAATCCATTTCTTATCGGTAGGGGGTGGAGGCACGAGACATCCTCATCTGACCCTTCATGTGACTCCTCCCTACCCCACCCCCCAGCCCGGAGCACCAGGTTCCCCCAGTCCCTCCCCATGATCTCCCCACCCCCTTCCCATGATACATCCCACGCTACCTGGGGGCTGTGATGAGCTGCCAAAATCTTAACAACCGGTTCCCTATAAAAAGTTCTGATTTAAGGGATGTGCCCCAATATGTATTTTTTGTACCAACAGGGTTACCAGACATCTGTATTTAAAAATTCCTCCTGGACGGCGATTTAAGAACCAAAAAGCCTGACCTGTCCGGGAAAATACGGATGTATGTTAACCCTGCCTAAAGTTCTTTTTGAAAAATGGGCCTGAACTAGAAATGAGCTCCGTTTCACATGTGTGGAACCCCGCCACTCCCTGGGGGTGTGCTACTGTGACCAGATGTCCCGATTTTATAGGGACAGTCCCGATTTTGGGGTCTTTTTCTTATATAGGCTCCTATTACTCCCCACCCCCTGTCCTGATTTTTCACATTTGCTGTCTGGTCACCCTAGGGTGTGCACATGTGTGGTTCCTAGCTGCTCCCTGGCCCCCTCATTGAAGCAGGTGTGCAGGGTTACTGCCCTGGGAATTGCAGGGCACCAGTGGATGTGGGGCCAGCTGCAGACAGGGGCGTGGGCAGGGCTAGCTGGAGGCAGGGGCTCCAGGGCTGGCTGCGGGCAGGGCAGGGGTGCGGAGCTGGAGGACAGGCCTGGGGGGCGGGGCTCTACAACTCCCAGCCCCACCCCCCAGATCTGTCCTCTGGTGGGGCTGCCGCTGTACAGATGGAGGAGACACAGCTCCATGGAAGGGCAGGGGGAGGGGCTGGGGGCAGTACAGCTGCACCAGAGGAGCTTCAGGTGTGGGGCCGCTGGCTGCTCCCGTGTCTTTCCAGTATGCCATACTGGCTATCAATATGTTGCTGTACAGTGTACCGGACTGTACCGCCGTACTTGCACTGCTGTTTTTAGCCCAACAGCTTGAGCCCCATGAGCCCAAGTCAGTTGACCTGGGCCCTTAGACTCGCTGCTACAGAGGGGTTTTTTTCAGTGTCGATGTACCCTTAGGGACCCTATAAGAGCTTGCAATGGACTGTTTAAAAGCATGAACAAGCAATAAAGGCTATGCCAGTACCCCAGCTGTGTTTTCTATAGCCCTTGTTTTCCTACAGATAGTCATATATTATGAGCATAACGTCTACTGAAGTTTCACCATTCCAAACTTTAGCAAAATGCAATGTTAGCAACAATAACAATGCTTTTTATTATGTTATTCTGTATTCATACCTCAAATCCCTGTGGTCTTCCTAGATTTTCTTTAATATGTTTCCACGCAACCAGAATCTCTGATACAGACAAACCTGTAGCCTTGACATCAGTAGGAGCTGCACTGGGTTCTGTGTTAAGAAAAAATGAAATAATAAACCTCTACTGTAACAACTTGTATCTATCAAAAGCACTACAACTGAAAGTGTCATATACTTCCTTTATTGTACCTTATTACCCAGAATAAAGTATTGTGACTGTTGTGTGTATGAGAAACTGAACAAAATAAAAAGATTATCTCTATTATATTTCTTTATTTGTGTCATGTTCCATCAATATCTTATTACAGATGGACCCAGCAAGGTACACAATGAAGAACCCCTTTTCCATGGCTGATTTCTCTTCAGTAACCTTTAATTCTTATCTTCAAGATTATTTTTCCTCCTAAGCCTTCACCAACAGATCTGCAGGATGGCAGAAGTAAATAGAGCACTCTTTCTCTGTCCTTTTCTCTGCCTTTGCATCAGTTGAAAATGAAAGCTACATGGGGTGCTCAGATGACTTGACTCTTGAGTTAAACCAGCGGCTGAAAAACACCCAGAGATGTAGTGAAATGTAAAGCAAATGCACTTTTTAGGAGAATGTTAGTACTTCAGGTTGCTGGCATATGTAAACACATTTTTAAACATGGGATACACACCTTCCTATGGAGAAGGAAAGGAACTTTTTTGATTTCTGATTCTAGCTAGCTTTGCTTTTAACAGATTTTAAATTGCATAAAATTGGGGTTAAGGAAAACCTTTAAAAACCACCCAAGTTGGTCAGCAATAAGAAAAGTAAAATCAGGGATAAAAATAGGAAAATATACATTGAAAGCTGTAGGGAGAGCTACAGAGACAATATATGCCAGGGATGGCCAAACTGCGGCTCGTGAGCCACATGCGGCTCTTTTACAGTTAAAGTGTGGCTCTTGGAGCCCCCACACACCCACAGACTCCACCTACCAGACTGTTTGGGGGAGCTCAGGGCTTCTGCCCTGTGGCAGGATGGTGGGGCTTCGCCCAGCAAGGAGAGGGATCTTGGCTTTCAGCCCCAGGGGAGGCTCCTGCTGGGGCTTGGGGCTTCAGTGGGAGCAGAGCTGAAGTCCTGAGCCCTGGCAGGCGTGCCCTGTGAGGCTAAGCCCTGAGACCCCCTTGACCCTGCAGGGCAGTAGCCCCTAGCCCCATCACCCTGCCACAGGGCTGAAGCGCTGAACCCTGCAGGCGCGCCTCAGCTCTCAAACTTCTGAAGATTGTCCTATGCATCTTGGAGGGTCGGTATGTTTGGCCATCCGTGATATATGCCATAGATTTGTATGGTCATCTTGATTTACAGAGTGTATTGTGATTGCAGAGGGTTTACAAAAACCCCTATGTATCACTTAGGTTGGACCTTTACTAGATCTTAGAGCTTTAGCACCTGGGGCAATTTTCATTCCCTGTGAAATTAAAAAAATCTTACTGCAACATGTTTAGATGAGAATATAGAACTCAGTGAGAATGCTTTACCTTAGAGCACAAGCACACAGTAGCTAATCACCACCCTCCAGGGTCTGTTTGTTTGTTGAGAAAAAAAAATGGATTCAGATTAATCTGGAATAACAAGGCCTGTAATTTGTTTCTTGGACTAACATACCTCATTACATTTTGTAATGTGTCAGTCTGATCATTTGGAGGCCCTGGCTTTTACATTATAAAGAGCTTTTTAAAAGATGCGTTTTAGGGCTTGTTTAACATGATTACAGAAAAAGAGTGTCTTTTTGGCACAGCCTGTGTTAAAATTATACATTTTGGTAATTGATCAAATTGCCATAGTAAGGAGTTTAATATAAATCTTTATATAGTAACTGTTCCATCCTGCTTCTCCCCCCCACCCAATTTTGTATTACATTATGTGCTCTGGCACTGCTGACCTATATCTTCTCCCTGACATTTCTTTTGGGGATTTTTCCTTTCCTTTTGCTCAGTTTTTTGTTTGGTTTGGTTTGCTTTTTTGTTTTTTAAAAGCTGTGTCTAAAGAAAGTGAGAACTTCTGACTATTCAAAATCATGCACATTAATAATGGTGCATTATTGCTAAGTATAAAATATAGATTGCTCTTTTGATGTAGTAAATGAAAAGAAATAATGTTTACACGGCATAAGCAGTATGATCTTCTGGACTCTAA
Organism: Lepidochelys olivacea; assembly: GCF_965140295.1. Classification (NCBI taxonomy): domain Eukaryota; kingdom Metazoa; phylum Chordata; order Testudines; family Cheloniidae; genus Lepidochelys; species Lepidochelys olivacea. The sequence goes on along the minus strand of NC_140411.1, from coordinate 32,913,446 downwards.
AAGTTTGCAATAAAGAAATATATTCTGCATGATATTTTTTGTTCAATAGGTGCACTCTGTTTTCTATTTTATGCACTACTAAGATTTGTGCTGCAAAAGCCATTTTATAGTTTTTATGTTATTGAAGCAATTGTGTTGTTGTTAGGGAAGACTACAGTGCGAGAAATAATTTGTTATGTATACAAAATGTTGGGTGGCAGCTTTTAACACTTTCTAAAAAAGGAGAAATCATTTCTCTTTCATAGCATTCGCTAGAGAAGGTTTATGAATTGCTCACAATAGAAACAAAGGGCTTAATATACATACATAATTGTTTTCAGTATATGAAGTAGAAATATATATATGTATGAGGTAAATGCATTTCTCACATATCAGGCAATTATTCACTTCAATTTAATTGATATTAGACTCCAGGAATGTAAATGTTCAGTAAAAGGACAGAAATGATATTTTTAGAAATAAGGTACATTATGACTGTCTGAAAGTTTATGGAGATGAAACGGCAATTTTTACTGATTCAGATGGGATGAGGACCATATAATTTGCTATAATATAAAATAATCCATGGCTCAGTATAATGTCATGATTTATATTGTATGTCTAGCATTGATGATAAGTTTGGCAGGTTCATTAGGTTTTTCCATAATTGCTGTCGATGTTATGATCATATTCTTTTATTAATATCTTCTTATTAATTATGTTACATTTACTGATATCTTCCTGGGGTCACACTGATGAAAAAAGGCCAGCATCCTTAACAATCCCTTTAACATTCCTTGATTAAATGTAACAAAAAATAGTAAGACCTTTAAAATCCCTGTGCAATATCCCAAAGACATTGCTTTTCATTTGCAAGACCAGAGTTAGAGTAACATTAGTATCCTGCAACAGTTGATGACATTAACACCTAACCCAGACTGGGGAACTGCATTCACTGCATTGCGTTAGGTTTCAAAAAGGAAATCCTGAATTCTAATTTGTCAGGTAATTGAAACAGGAGCTGATTCTCAGGTTCCATAGCATTAGTAGGTGTTTATTTGCAACTGTAAACTGGCCACCATTCCACAGAGTGTTTCCCCACAAAGATTTCAATGTTAGCTAATTTTATGGAAACAGGTTCTAAAATAAAAATAAATGCAGGCCCAACTCAGGCAAGACCAATCTTTTAAACCCATTGTGGAACACAGCCTCAACCAAGTCTCCTTGTTTAGCCACTTCCAGTAGTAATCTCTGTTCCCTTTCCATATTACTGCCAGAGAGGAGTTTTTACAGAGGTTCCTGATGTAAAATCTGAGCTCTTTAGCCAGGAGCCCTTCCTCATTACCCCCAGTTCTTTCCACATATTTGAGCAAGAGACTTCATCCAACAGTGAATTTCCTTGGCCAAGATCATCCCCTTCTGTGACAGAGACCTCAGAGGAAGGAAATCTCCAAGCGGATTCCCTGGAAAAGATCTCTCCCTCATCATCCTGTCAGGGAGAGAAAGGTGTAGTATTTGGTCACCTTGCAGAAAAGACCACTGGGGACATCTCCAAACCTCACACATCCAGGGATCTGTATTGATCCCCAGGACATCTGTAGAAGGTCAGCATCATCTGTGTAGAAGTCCTCTCCCTCTCTCTGCCCTTGCACTGTTGCCCATACCTCCCATGCAATGAAACTCCACTGGAATTGTGCTACCAGGGCCATTCTTTAGATATGGGTCCCTCTGGAATCCTAAGGGAGATGTCATTTCTCTGCAGAAAAGAAAATATAGGGCAGGGATATACTATATATCTTTTTTTTCTTAATTGATTTCTATAGGCCAGAGGTGGGACGATTTGCAGTCCCTTGGACCTGTCCCCCCAGCCAACCTAGTCTTCTTTCAAGTCTATTCAATCTACACTCCCTTTCCCAGCGCAGACTCTCTACAGGATCCAGAATGGGGGGATGCAAGTGGTGCCACAGAGATGGCTCATCCCCTCTTTTGGAGGAAGGTCGGAGATATATGCATGGAGCGTTCCCATTCATGAATAGGACTAGGAGGCCTGATCTAATCCCTTGTGCGTCAGTGATCAGATAGGCCCTTTGCAGTCTATACAATACTGTTTGAGTCTATAAACCTATCCTGGTACTATTAATCTGGCATCTGAAACAGTGATTGTTTTTCCAGTTCATCTTTAAGCTTTGGTTCTGCCACTGCAAAAAAATGTTTTGTGCTCTCAGAAGATTAGTTGAGTGTCCAAACAATAGTTCAGAAAAAAGTATGCTCTCTGCAATTATAACCCTGTTATTTCCTTCTCCTGACTCCATCACAGAATACCAGTGTGTTGATAATTTACTGAATGTTATGCTGCAAAAGAAGCAACCTTTTGCTTCTGAAGATATTAATTAACTTGCAAATGTTTCTCTTGCACTGGTAGAATACAAAATGGACAGGCTGATTGACAAAAAAATCAAGTTCTGATAGATTAAAAGTTTACAGCAGCATTATCAGGTTCATTAATATAAATAATACATTTGTAATAAGTGACATAACAGCTGGAATTCTCCAAATAATATGGGGGCTGTGCCTATAATATTGATTACACATATGACTTCCCAACGGTGCATTAATCAAAGGAGTGTTTAGTAAACTCCTTAGCATAAGGATTATCATTTCCTTATTTAAAAATTCCGTGAAGACACCTGTAGTTGAACTTTTACAGGCTCTAATCCAGATAAATCAGCTGGCGAAGGTAGGGAATTATCCATTATATTTTACCACTAAGATGCCAATTTATTAATTTTCAGGTTCACATAAATCCCATGGAGCTCAGCTTTAGCTATGAACTGATCCTCAGAACTGCACCTCATGAACGTAAAGTTTTAATGTGAGCCATAGTGGCCATACTTAAAAGTACGTAATTTCATATTCTTTCTCTTAAATTAGAAGAAAAAGGCTTTGGCTTATTTTCTAATGAAGGCTGAGAATGAAAAACAAGGAGTGTTTGAGCTAACCAGAAAATCTTTCAGCCTTTGTTGTCTCAGTATACATCTCACATAATATATTTTGCTGTCTTCTTTAAATGCTTTATTTTCAGTCCATAAACAGATCAAGTAGTAAAACTCTGAGAGCCCTGAAATGTGCCATCTGCCCACTTCTTCCCCCCAAAATAATTATGGAATTAGGTTCTCCACCTAGCTGAATGAAAAGGAGTACTTGTGGCACCTTAGAGACTAACCAATTTATTTGAGCATAAGCTTTCGTGAGCTACAGCTCACTTCATCGGATGCATACTGTGGAAAATACAGAAGATGCTTTTATACACACAGACCATGAAAAAATGGGTGTTTATCACTACAAAAGGTTTTCTCTCCCCCACCCCACTCTCCTGCTGGTAATAGCTTATCTAAAGTGATCACTCTCCTTACAATGTGTATGATAATCAAGGTGGGCCATTTCCAGCACAGATCCGATTTGTGCTGGAAATGGCCCACCTTGATTATCATACACGAAAGCTTATGCTCAAATAAATTGGTTAGTCTCTGCGGTGCCACAAGTATTCCTTTTCTTTTTGCGAATACAGACTAACATGTCTGTTACTCTGACACCTAGCTGAATGAGTCAGTACAAAGTTATATGGAAAACTTCTTTGTACAGTCAGTTTTCATTCTATGTTATTTGCATTACACTAATGACTAGAAGCCCCACTCAGGGATTGACGCTCCACAGTGCTAGCTGGTCTATAACAATATGGTAAAAAAATCATCATTTCTAATAGCTGCCCAGTGGAGTTCATGGCTTGGGAAGAGCTGGATTCCTCATTTCTTTGGAAGTCTAAAGCAGCATTTATTATATTACTGTGTGAAATTATAAAACTTTCTTTCTTTCTTTCTTTCTTTCTTTCTTTCTTTCTTTCTTTCTTTCTTTCTTTTTGAAATAAGATAACTTATATGCTTGAGGGCTTGAGTGAGACTTACTGGGTACACATGGGAAAAGATTCCAAAAGTGCCTGAGTAATTTTCAGAAGTGACTTAAGTGCTTAGGGCCAGATTTACAGAAGTATTATTTAGGTGCCTAAGATGCAGATAGGTGTCTAGTGGGATTTTCAAAAGCGGCTAAGTGAGATAGGTACCTAACTACCATTAACTTTGATTGAAAGGGGAGGGGCTGTTCTAGATTTGATTTGACAAATAGGCAAGAACTGGTTGAGAATTTGAAAGTGGAAGGCAGCTTAGGTGAAAGTGATCAAGAAATGGTAGAGTTCATGATTCTCAGGAATGGTAGGAGGGAAAACAGCACAATAAAGATAATGAATTTCAAGAAGGCAGACTTTAGCAAACTTAGCGAGTTGGTAGGTTAGATTCCATGGGAAGCAAGTCTAAGGGGAAAAAAACAGTTCAAGAGAATTGGTAGTTTTTTCAAAAAGACATTATTAAGGGCACATGAGCAAACTCTCCCACTGTGTAGGAAAGATAGGAAGTATGGCAAGAAACCACCTCGTTGAACCAAACTCAAAAAAAGAGCCCTATAAAAAGTGGAAACTAGGTCAAATTACAAAGGATGCATCTAAACAAAAAACACAAGCATGTAGGGACAAATTTAGAAAGGTCAAGACACAAAACAAGATTAAACTAGCTAGAGACCTAAAGGGTAACAAGAAAACATCCTATAAATCCATTAGAAGCAAGAGGAAGTCAGGGTAGGTCCGTTACTTAATGGGGCGGGGGGAAAGAGGGGAAACAATAACAGAAAATGTGGAAATGGCAGAAGCGTTAAATGACTTTTTTATTTCAGTTTTCACTGGAAAAGGTAGTAGTGATCCACCACCTAACAAAGTGAATGCCAGTGAAACTGAGGTAGGATCAGAGACTAAACTAAGGAAAAAACAAGTTAAAAATAATTTAGACAATTAAGATGTCTTCAGTTCACCAGGTCCTGATGAAATAAAAGGAGCGACAAGAGTTATGCCCACAGCAGGTCCTAACCCAGCCTGCCATTCACCTCCACTAGGGGAGGGAGGGTGGGTGCTGGCTTCCACTCTGCATGGAACAAAGAGACTTGCCCCACCCAGGTTTTGCACCTTTATGCCCTTCGGACCTCACATTCCTGGAGGGGGAGGGGGAGCTATTGCTGCAAAGCTGACCACCGAGCATCTTTTTTTACAACAGTTTCTGACCTCCTTCCTTCCCCGCCCATAAAGCAGAGCTGTCCTTCCTGGGTAAGCCCCAGACAAACTCTGCCCCACCTTAGTTGTGGTGCAGTTATTGTCTGAGTACACCACAAGAAGAACAGGAGACACTCAGGGTGGTTAAGCACTAAAATAAATTGCCCAGGGAGGTTGTGGAATCTCCATCATTGGAGATTTTTAAGATCAGGTTAGACAAACACCTGTCAGGTATGGTCTAGATCAGTGGTTCCCAAACTTGTTCTGCTGCTTGTGCAGGGAAAGCCCCTGGCAGGCCGGGCCGGTTTGTTTACCTGCCGCGTCCGCAGGTTCAGCCGATCGCGACTCCCAGTGGCCGCGGTTCACTGCTCCAGGCCAATAGGAGCTGCTGGAAGCAGCGGCCAGTACGTCTCTCAGCCCGCGCTGCTTCAGCAGCTCCCATTGGCCTGGAGCAGTGAACCGCGGCCAGTGGGAGCTGCAATCAGCCGAACCTGCTGACGCGGCAGGTAAACAAACCGGCCCGGCCCATCAGGGACTTTCCCTGCACAAGCGGAGCTACAAGTTTGGGAACCACTGGTCTATATAATACTTAGGGCTGCCATAAGTGCAGAGGACTGGACTAGATGACCTCTCGAGGTCCCTTCCAGTCCTACAGTTCTATGAAAGTCAAAGAGAGTTAGGTGCCCAATCTACTTAGTCACTTTTGAAAATCCCACTACAAACCTATATGAATCTTTAGGCACCTGAATACCTTTGTTTGTCTGGCCCTTAGTCATTTAAGAGCCTGAAAGGATTTGACTGCTAAGTCACTTTTGATAATCTTACCATTGGGCTTTCTGTTGGCCCTTTACACAAGAGTGGATAGCACTGGTTACGAATAACAAGTATCCTTACTGAAGGCACTTTAGTTAGAATAAGGGCTTGCCAGATCAGACCCCAAGATTGATATATATGGTACTATTGGTCTTTGTTCAGTACCTGCTTCCAAACGAAAATTCTGTTTCTTTGTTCCTTTTAATTTTGAGTACAGCACCTTAGGATACTTATAAGGTACCAACACACACAGACACAGATTGAATTAGCAAGTTATAATGGGTGGGTATTTTTGAATGATTGAATTGTGTCAAAGAAAACAGAGTTCCTATAAGTGATTACTCTACTTTGGATAAAACAAATTAAAATTAATAATAAATTAATAATTCTAGAGTTATCATTTGCAATTTTCATATTTTAAAGTAAACTTCAGAAATACTGACTTTTTTATATTACCAAGGATCCCATTTTCAGTTTTCTCTAAATAACTAACAGACAGACTTTAAATGTAACACTATTTATTAAACCTGAATCTTCAATACTTGCCATTCAAAATAGGGAAATAACAGGTGGCATTTATAAATTAATTTTTTTCATTGCAAAATATCTTCCTCTTGCCTCATAGAAGGCTCTGATTTTCTTTTTTTTTTAAATTGCTTCTCTTATCAGTGACTTGGATTGTTAAAAATAATAAAAACATCTGAATAAATGATATTACTTCACTGTCTGTTAAGTAACAATAAAGTCAAATGCAGATTGACAAAAATGTCCCAGTAGTACTGGGAAGTCAGATATCATTTTGATTTACTTTGGATTTTAAGATGTTCTCATTTTTATAGTGATGTGAATATTTTATAATGTTGATCCAAACAATTAAACACATGTAGATTACTGACACTTGCTTTAAAGGAATCAAAATTTAAATCTTCTTAGACTTTGGCATAAAGGTATCAGAAAAAATACAATTAACTGAGAAAGAAGTGTAGTAATAGGTAATCTAGCAGAAAAAATGTTACCCATTTGTTGTGAGATAATATGAAAATAAAACTCCAAGTTTTCTACTTAACATCAAGTGGTCTCACTGAAAGCAACGGCACTTCTTGCAGAGTAAAGTACTACTCAACATGAGGAGGGTTTCTGAATCCAGCCTTTAATATTAGAGTGGGTCAACTAATTGCTTGTGAATAATATTTGCCTGCCTTTTCTTCTATATGTGAATCTTCACAGTCTGATTTCTGTAAATATAGAGCCAGATCTTCTGCGTGTGTAAATCAGCAGAACTCCATGGAAACCAACTGAGCTACAACTAGCTGAGCCCATAGTCTTTATCCATAAATATTTGCTGAATAATCTCCAGAATAATTTTCAGGCTCTCGGTTGTTCATAAAGTATTCATTGTCTGTTATTCACAGTGAGTGTTTGACCACTAAATATAGTTTGTGAACCCTGTTTTAGTAACAAACTTTTTACACAGGAAAATAACAAGTAGCAAAAAATAAAGAACAGCCAAAAACACATGCTGTGCACTTTTTAGTCCCAGTTTCCCATTGATGAAGTGAGCTGTAGCTCACGAAAGCTCATGCTCAAATAAATTGGTTAGTCTCTAAGGTGCCACAAGTCCTCCTTTTCATTGATGTTGAGAATTTATGAAACCATCAGATGTTGTAAACATCTGTTTGACATAAATTGTAAATACTGAATTACATGGACCCCCAAAACAATAGTGGAGCAAAGCCAACCTTTTTATTAAAAATATTTTTTTCCATCAGCTGGCTGCCTCTATTTAATATGATAAACCTATTGTCTGACTATTATATACGAGGCAGTGTAGCCCAGTGAACAGAGCACTGAACTGGTACTCAGGAGACCTTTTTTAGCCCCAGCTCTGCCGCTGGCTGGCTGGGTGACCTTGAGCAAGCCATGTTACCAACCTGTACCACAGTTTCTCTGCCTGCAAAATGGGAATAATGATACTTATCTCCTTTGTAATGTGCTCTGAGATCGATGGATGAAAAACACGGTACTATTAATTATTATTCTTATTGCATATATAGACTTTATGACATGCAGACCAGCTTTACAAGCTCTCAGACTAACCTCCCTCAGCTGAACAGATGACCGCAATGGGGCTGAAGGGTCCATCTCCTTTGTTATTATATACACCAACTTTCACCTCAAAGGGAGTCAGAGGAGGCACACTTTCATCCCTATAGATGAACTTTGAAGCATCTGAGGATGTCACCATTTTTTCTTTCCACCCTCGTGTTCCATTCGGTCTGAAAGCCACAATGTATCCAAATCCTTCCCCATTCTGAAACTCTTCTGATACTGGCTAAAAAAAGGAAAGTTCAATTAATCAGCAGATATTTTAAACCTTATTACACTGGAAGCAATCACAATGAGCAAATATAAACTGGCTTCTTAACAGAGGTGATCATGTAAAGCAGCCGTAACAGAACTGTTCTCAGTACAGCTTACCTGGTGAGGGCAGTCTTTTCTATAGGTTTTGGTGAGGCAGACTGACATCAATGGACCAAAGACAAATTACACCAGCTGAGATTCTACCCCGGTGTATCTAATAAGTGGCTGATTCTGCCACCCTTACTCACACTGATTAATCTGCCTTGAATCGGATGAGACTGCTCACAGAGGAAGGCATGATTCTAAGTGCCAGGATCAGTCCTTAGCAACAAATCCAACTCTCTGGTTTTTAGTTATCCAATTTTTGAGTGTTACTATTAAGAATAGCTACCATTTCTGGTGGAATTCCCTATGGAGAGGTAGGGAATATAACTGGAAATGGCAGAAATCTTTTAAAACGAAAGAAAATTTTAAGTGCACTCACTCTGCTGTGTATAATTAAAACATATGAAACACCTGGATGTTATTACTAATTTGGCTAATGACTTTACCTAATGTAAGAAGTTGTGATGCATATTGTGATGTGTTACAAACAGTAATAGCAGAAAGATACTTATAGGACACAAGGTTAAATGAAAACAGGGGAAAGCACTGAAATCTTCTGCCTAATTGGAGAATGCATTCTCTCAGGCTGGTGAAAGTGGCTTCATTATGGTTTGCATTATTTGTTACAGAAATAATGGTTTCAGTTTAGGGCAAATCAATACAGAATGCCAAACTGAATGCTGTGTGATGGTGGCTGGGAAGATAACCTATTAGACAGATCCTCAGGTAGTGTAAATCAGCATAGAATGAAATTAGGTCAATTTACATCAGTTAAGACTCTGGCCCTCTGTAGGCTTTTCAGTGTTCTCTCCTACCTTCCTACCAGAGGGAGGAGTTAATGTAGATGTAGTCTCTTTCTCACATGCTGAGTTAGCACTGCATCTTGTGCAGAATTCATAGCACATCTATTGAGGCAGATCAACTTTAGCAGACTGAGTGAGAAGGAAAGCAAAAATGAATAAACTTTACTTGGGGGCAGAGTGGTAGATTCTCCAAGATGTCCTCTCATCACATGGAAATGTGAACCTCTTTGAGAACTTAGCACACATTTAAGAAATGATATTTTGTGTTCATTGTTAGGATATAGATATTCAGGCCTGTCTGCAAAGGCCTATACTCTAAGAATTTAGGTGTATTCTTATCACTTAGCTAGTTATAGAGCTATAAAAGAAAGAATCAAAATCACTGTCTGCCGGTGTAAGGTCCTTCTCTCACTGTGACAGTCTGAGGCCCTGTTCTTAGGCTAAGGCCCCTGGCTAAGCAGCAGAGGCAGCCATAAGCTGGGAAGCGACTGGTCACATCTTTACATTCCAACCTAGTCACATTGAAATAAGGTGCTATTGGACTGTTAGGAATACACTCCTGTCCTGATAGTGCCTATCACCTCCAGAGAAAGGGAAGTACTTAGAAGATGTGAAAGGAAACTTAGTTTGATAGCATCCTGTCTGGCAAGAACTCCCTTATCAATAGCTGGGATGTGAAATCCTCATTTCTGTGTTGTTCTATCATTGTTGTCCCCATTTCCCTATTGTTTGTCTGTATAATCTCTGTCTGGTTCTGTGATTGTTTCTGTCTGCTGTATAATTAATTTTGCTGGGTGTAAACTAATTAAGGTGGTGGGCTATAATTGGTTAAATAATCATGTTACAATATGTTAGGATTGGTTAGTTAAATTTCAGTAAAATGATTGGTTAAGGTATAGCTAAGCAGAACTCAAGTCAATCAGGAAGTAAGGGGGGGAAATGGGAACAGGGAGTGGGGGTGGGGAAATTGGAATCATGTTTTGCTAAGGGGGGGAATGGGAACAGGGACACAGGTAAGGCTGGGAAGGGGGACACTAAGGAAGGAAACTGGAATCATGCTTGCTAGAAGTTCACCCCAATAAACATCGAATTGTTTCCACCTTTGGACTTTGGGTATTGTTGCTCTCTGTTCATGCAAGAAGGACCAGGGAAGTAAGTGGGTGAAGGAATAAGCCCCCTAACATTCATATCTTGATAAGATTTGCTGTAGGGAACCTCAGGACAGTACTCCTTACTTTGCCCTCAGTAAGTCAATATGAAACAGGGCCTTTAATCAAAAGGAGTCCTTACCTCCCATGCTATTACTAATTCATGCCGTCTTCCACTTCTGCCACTTACATTAGCTGGTGCTGTCTTTGGAACTATGAACAAAAAAGCGAAAAAAACAGAATGTCCAAGTTATTGAAGTTTTCCCCATAGTAATAACCTACTCCAGAAGACAGTAAACTGTCAAATCAGTTAAAAAATAACAAAAGACAGAACACTGCAGTAAAGAGAACTTGCTTGAGTTTTCTGATTGCATTTTAGGGAATCCTGCAAAAAATTTAGTCAGTTCAAACTGAATACAAACTGCTGAGAAGAGAAGAAATATTCTAGGAAACAAAGTTACTTTAAAAAACAATAACAACAACTGTTCTCCCCGTTATCCCACATTTTAATTTGCTGTTGATTTTTAAGATTATTTTGCTGGAATTATCCTATTAATATTTGTACATGTTTGTGTGTGTGTGTTTTTAAAGCACCTAGAAAAGCAAATGCCAGGAACTCTGAAGTATTTTAGTGTTCAGGGAAAAGGTTGCACACAGGAATATTGCAATTTGCATAAATTTTCATAAGTGACCAGTGAGTTGAGGTGTTTCAATTTCTGGGAGTCCAACCTGAGACACCTTCATGAGGCCTGATTTTCGTAAAGTGCCGAGCACTCATTATCATCTCAGGTTGGACACTCAACAAAAAAAGCACCCCAAATCACTAGTCTTTTTTGAAAATGTAGGCCATTAAGTTTTCTTGATTTGCTTTACAGATATGTATGAATTTATAGAACCAACACAGTAGCATATCTGAGAGGATATCAAAGCTACATAGAAAAAAATATTACAGCTATCATCAGTATGGGCTGGGTTACTGTATGCTTTCCCAATTTGGAAAATACTAGCTTTCCTTGGATTCATAGAATTTCTTTTCTCTCCTTTTCCACATCTACTGAAGCTCCTAAAATGACTTATGTGGCATGAATTTATGTACTGTGTGTGGTTTATGCCTACATTCTTTATCTAATTAAAAGCATTCTGGGATAGAAATCTTGTCTTTTCTTCCTCACACACTAGTACATACATCAACTACAGAAAGGTATTGTGAGGCATTAACCGTTAAGACCCTATTGTATGCAGTTTAGCTTATTTATTGGGTAGCACTGTGCCTTTGAACTACAAAGGGAAAAACATTTAAATAAATGCACACAGTTCCTTCTATTTCCTGTGTTGATCATTAAGGGCTTAAGTTCAATAATAGTATGGTAGAGTTTAGATGCTGGAAGCTCACACAGACATCAACATTGATTTGTATGGACTTTTGGAGCCTTTAGCAGGTTTCCACTGAAAAAAGAAGAGGTGGAAAAAAAGGGCTCAATTTTGACTTCATTTATCATTGATGTAACTCCACTGACTACATAGGAGTTATTTCTGATTTACATTGATGTAAATGAGATGACAACCAGGACATTTGTGTGTCTATTTACATATACATATATTTTTAAAATACAAGTTTTGCTGTGGTGTCTGCAGCTCTCTCCTGAATGACCTGAGCAATTTCCAAGTATGAATTGCTTCTTTCCTGCTGAGGTATGTTCACCTAGGAAACACATATGTAGCTTTTCCCTCTTCATTTCCCACTTGATCATCCTTAGTGAGGCTCTATACAGTTATTCTCTGCCAGAAGCACTTGACCTACACGTGATCAGATGATTAAGTGATGCCTTGCAGCCATATTACAAAAGAGGAGTGGAGAAGGAGAGCATTAAAGAGATAAATTGCAGCTGCTTACTGTTTTCTTTAATTGACTTGGATTGTTTTGCTCATCTCTTTGGCAAACATCTGAAAATCTTCCTAGTATCCTCATGAGACTACTTGTGGTCTCCTTCATTTCTAGCAGTTGGCACTCAGACACTGTATTTTTAATATTTATGATATGTTACATCCTTGGTGTCTATGGGCATAGGGTCATTTGACAACCACGAATGAAGAAAGCAAAATTCGCCTCTCTGATCCTTACTCTGTAACTTTATTATGCATCCAGTAATGTCTCCCACATGAAACATACACTTTTATCAATGAAAGTTCCATTGAAAAAATGAGTGCAGTTTATGCAATAAATATAAATGTACACTGAAGAAAATTTTGCTGAGAAACTGTTAAATATCACAGTGTTTGGTAATATGATGCATGATTTGAGGTTGTAAGACTGCAATAAACATGATTTTGATAGTCAACTGGAAGTTAATTAACATGCAATAACCATCAAATCATCTCTACAACAGAGTGTGGTGTTAAGCAAACTTAGGATCCAATTTTAAATCTTCCTAAGAATTACATCGATGAGGTTTCTTTGGTAGTATGAAGAGTGTATGCCTTGTTGACTTTGATGCTATGTTACCAATTCAGAACACTGTGCTCTTTTGAAGTATCCAACTTGAGGGCCTTATTTGTAGTTCAACCAGAAAGGAGGACCAGTGTCTTCTTTCTAGAGGATTCTTGATAATAGTCTAACAGACTGAAGCCCTACTTAAATGAATAAATGTTAAAAGAATAAACCTGTCAAAAGAATGAATCTCCTTTGCACCAAACTGTAAAATACACAGTCATACAGTGAAACTCTCTCAAATGAATAACCATTAAAAGAGTAAATGTGTCAAAGGAATAAATTTCTTCTGCACTGCACCAAACCACAATATATACAGTCACAGGGGAACACTCTGAAATGAATAACCATTAAAGGAAGAAAACTATTAAAAGAAAACATTTTTTCCAGTCACCAAGGCTGTATATTAGCAGTTTTCCACAGCAACATCACTTTTATATCACAGTATATAGTTTTATAACTGTATTTATTCACTCGTAAACTACGTTTATTGCCATATAATTAGTATCTTCCTGGTCTTCAAGATATTAATGATAAGCAGAGATACACACAGAGATACTTTTGCATTAAATATTGATGTGGTAGTGTACTAACCTAGCCAGAAAGAATCAATTTCTTCCTGTAAATGATGGAGGAATAAGGGCAGGACCCTGGAGTTAAAGCCTCTATATTTTAGTGTCCATTAGAGGTCAGCAACATGGTGTTATGCGTTATGAATAAATTGGGCCTCCATTAGTAGTGGTGTGCCCCTTAACTGTACTACTGTTCTACAGAGTCACCGGTTTAATGCTAAGAGGAAAGAGTGCAACCTACTGGAATATGAATACCACGTTTTGGGACATGCATAGGAAGATCCCATCCAAACATACCACCTGGAAAATTGACTCTTTTTCTGAAGGTGCATAATTTATCTCTGTTGGAGGCAGTGCTTGTGGTAACATTACTTTTTACACAGTTCTGAAAGTGCTGGGAATGTGGGGTGGGTTGGACTATGTGTGTCAGAGTAAGTTATGATAATCTTCCAAAAGGTATTGATGTCCACGCCTCAGGTGACGTGGGACAAAACACTGCAGTCCTTACACAGGCAAAACTCCCAATGACTTCACTATGAATTTGGCAAGAATAAAAACAATGAGATTTGTCCCATGATGATTTGGCTAAAACTAACTGTAGGCCTGGCTGTAAAAGTGGTGATTTGTTTAAAATAAAATTAAACATGATAAAAACATACAAACACAAAAAAGCCTTTGCCTCTCACAGTAGCCTAAAAAGGAAAAAAAAAAAATCTAATGTTCTTGAAAAGCCAACACAGGAAATTTAGTCTCGAACAGCTTTCTGAAGGATCTGACAGTGCTCTTAAAATATGAGGGAAGAAAGGGCTACATCTACATGACAGGAAAAAGGAGATGCACAAAACCTAATGAAGTATAAACAAGTGGCAAGTTGTCCAAGAATAATGAATAACTTGTCCACACAAGCTAATTGTACTTTTATTAACAGTATTGGACTTACCTTTAGGAAAACACACACACAAACACACACATACATAGTATGAACTTTAATGAGGATTTTTATGTTGAATGGCTGTAGGATGTGGTGGAATTAGTATCAAAAGAGACCAATTATAATAATAAACATATCTTGAATGTTGCGCAGTAAAGTGATTAGAGTACATGCCTTCACTGCACTGCCATAATGAGCTGAAATAGATGCTGACAACAACAGACTAATTCTAGCTCCCAGAAACTGGTTATTATACAGTAGGTTTTAGCAATTAAAATAATGTCAGCAGTGCACATCATTGGCCTAAGTCTGCTTCCAATAAAGCAAAAGGTAAAATTTCCATTGATGTCAATGGGAAGAGTGGTGCTGCACAGCACCTTTAAAAATCTCACCTACATATTTAAAATTAAAGTCATCAGAATGTTTATGGAGATAGCACAGTATTATTAAAGTCAGCAGACTGTAACCTCTTTGTGGTTGGGGTCTATCTTCCTTCCTCTTTGTCAAACATTGGGCACCATGTTTTGGGGTGCATAATTGAAACGTCCTATGCCTGTCTTTCAGACATTTCATAGCTCCACTGATTTTTATGGCAGTTGTGGTAGCTCAGCTCTTCTAAAATGTCGGTCAATGTGTCTCCAGTTGAGCACCTAAAAACTGAAGCATCCCCAACACATTAGTGTGGTCACGTCCACAAATGCCATCCTCACGAATAATGTGGTATTAAGTTAATAAATAATAATACAATCAGTGTATGTGTTTCCCTTTTATGTATTTAAGGAAATATTAAACAACCTTCTTTCAATTATTCAAGTTATGATGTTCAAGGAGAGTAATGACCAATACATGTTTTAACAGGGTACCATGAGCAATTTATGATTATTTATTTGTATTACAGTAGCATATAAATGCCATACCCAACATCAAAACCCACTGTATGGGGCACTGTACAAACACGGAGAAGTGATCCTTGCCCTGAAGACATTACAATCTAAATAGACAAAATAGAAATAAGTATTGTTATGCTCTTATTTTTCACATGGTGAACTGTTTACATGACCAAGATCACACAGAGAATTTCTGGCAGATCCAGGGACTGAACCCTGCCAGCTCACTGCCTTACTCACAAACCCATGCTTCCTCTCCTTAGTTGCTATCTTCATGAAGATATTTTTTTGCAAAAATATTATTTATATAAAGGTTGAAGCACCCCATCTAAAAAAAGAGAAGATTTTGACACTGCTTCATTCCTAAGGGAAGATAAATTATTAAATTTGTTTTTAGTCCTTATGAAAACGTTTGTTCAAGGAACTTCTACAGCTTCTGTTTGTTTGTTTCTTTTACCGTTTTTTTATATCTTTTAAGACTTGTACTTAAAAAAAATCTTTTCTTGGTTTTTGATCTCAGTTAAAAAATAAGATTTGTCAACAGCTTGACAAAACTTCCTAATCCAAGGACCAAAGTAACAACAAACTCAGCAGTTTTTTTGTCCTTGTTTTCCTTACATATATTCTGCAGTACACATCTGGAAAGCTGACAAATGTTAAATAAAAAAATCTTTTTTAGCATGAAAGGCCAGCCCTCACATTGTCATTCTCCCAGGAAAACATTTCCTCCTCATCTGTACTGGAACGAGATGTGAAAATGCGTCAGCTTTTCTGAAGAAGTAATGCACCATATTAAACTGACTGGAAAACAATGGGGGGAGGGGAGGAAACAACAGCATACACTTAGTGTTAAGTTTTCTTTGGTGTGTAGGACATTTGAATTTTAGTACTAAATAAGCGTAATTGCCATTCACTTGTAATATCTGATGCATGACTGCACCATAGTGGCTGAGTCCCTCAAAAACTACAACAAAAGGAACTGGGAACTTAAGTGCTGTGATACAGATGTCAGGAAAATATCAAAAGACAATATCTTGAATTTTCCAGTTTGTTTGCTGGTAACACACAATACTGTACTTGGATTTAGCTCCTGCAATTTTACATACCAGTTAGTGGATTGTTTTAAAACATACCCATGCAATCAGTGGTTGCTATCTGTGATACCCTGCCACCCCAGTATTCACCACTGTCATGTAATTAGGATATGTTTTGTACAAAGTATGTCATGTGAGGTATCATTCAAAAAGTCTTGGTCTGCTGGACATTAATATCTCATTGGATTGTATGTGCTACCATCATATGTGAAGTTAGGAAGTTTGTCGATGTATGTGTTACTGAAACATGTTGTGAGGTTGAAAACACCCACGAGCAGCCTTTCAGGTACAACAGTAAAAAGGCCAAACAATGTTAATGGCTGATTGAGGAAATGCACACAAGCACAAGGATTACCCCAGGAACTGTGAATAATAGTGAACAGAGATAGTACTACACAATTGAAAATGTCTGACACAGTTCACAGCAAAAGAGCTTTCCGGCAAGTGGGAAGATATAAAAGTGGGACAATGACATTATGAGGGGACCTCACTCTCCCCAAAACAACACACCTGGAAAAGCTGAGGGGCAAGGACTGAACTGTGGGAAGTGATGGTCCCAGCCTACAAGAATCTTTAACCTGTATATGAAAACCTGGGAAAGCCAAGGTGACTTGTGCTTTAAGAATCTGCCAGCCTGTTTATCACTCAGGGTGAGAATCTACTAATTTATATTCTATCTATCTAGTGTGTTAAGCTCAGTTTGTGGTTTTTGTTTATTTACTAAAGTAATCTGCTTTAATCTGTTTTGGCACTTAAAATTTATTCTTTGTAGTTAATAAACTTGTTTTTGTTTTCTATAAACCAGTTTGTGCAATTCATAACTGGGGGGTGAAAAGCTGTGCATATCTTCCTCCACATTGACGGAGGGGGCGATTTTCATGATCTTAGGCTGTAGAGATTTCTTTGCATAGGAAAACAATACAATTGTGGGTTTACACTCTGGTGCGGGGTGTGGGGGGGAAGGGGTTCACTTGGGTGCTGGGCAATCCCTGAGCACACAGAGCTGATCTCAGTGTCAGTGTCCTTTTGCAGCTGGGTGTGGCCCTGACTGTGTGTGTGCTAGAGGAGGCTTGAGGGCTTGGCACAGCAGGACTGGGTGAAGGATCCCACGCTGGTAGAATGGGCGGGCTCAGTGGGACCCCACTACATCAAGGGGCACCCAAGAGGGGCAACCTGTCCACTATCTTCTTTCTATTTTTGCTTTTGGGGCTCCTTCAGGAGCCACCTTGCCCTCAAAGGCCTTAGTTGTCCATTTAAACATTGTCAAATCTCAATACAGCAGTGGATTTGATTGTAGAATAAAATTAACAGTAATTAATAGAAATGCTGAAACCTCTTTTCTCCAGCTCAAACAAAAACAAAACAAAAGAACCCCCCCCCAAACCAGACCAAAGAAGCCAATTTTTCACTCTGGCATATTGATTCTTTAGTGTAACGCAAGGAAGGCCTAACTCAGAAGAAAGTTGATTTATTTATATTTTTAATCCTATAGACAATTTTCTACAACTAAATGTCATCAGCCTATTAGCTCAGAAAATCAAGTTTGCATGCACAATTAGCAGGTTAAATTCTAAGTCTACTCAATTTCTCTCCTACCCATGTTTCACCATGAATAGATAATGTAATTGACGCTCTGCCCCCAGGCTCCAAATGCCCGGTTGCTTTCGTGGAATATCTGGCATGTTTAAATTGATGTTATTGGCTCTTTTCACCTTGTGGACCTATAAAATATGTATGAAGGCTAGAATTAACAGAATTACTGGAACTGGCTGTGAGTTAGATGTGCCAGAAAATCACAGTATTATCCATTCCAGTGAAAGGAGCTATGAAGAGCAATCATGTTAACTAAATATGAACTAAGTAACAAGATTAGGGTTTAATTAGAAAATTAAGGCAAGTGGAAACCCTGTTTATTATTCTGTCGATTACCTGATACCATTCCAACTCTTGCTGCCAGGGGTATTTAATTACTGTACTAGTATAAAGTCCTGTTACTGATTTGCGGAAGAAGGGTTAAAAAATGGGGGGCAATGAGAGAAAGAGACTCTATTCTCAAGTCAAGCTTGCATAAGCTACTAAATTACACCTGTCAATTTCCATTTAATTATTTAAAAAATGGTAGATGAATTATATATTCACTGTTGTTGTGGATTATCTGCATGGGCATGATCATGTCTTGTGGGTGACAGCTCTGAGTTGGAGGTGAGGCAGAATCACATTGCTCAACCGAGATGTGTGTTATCCCAGAGCTCTCATAAGCCCAGAGGCCACCTGCCTGCCATAAATGTGGAGTGCATCAAATGTCCTTACAGACTGGAGCCGTATCTGGAGCCATATCTCTTTGAGAAGAATTAAATTTCTTTCCACACACATTTTCTTGAAGGATTCATATCTTCCCCAGTAGAACACGAGACCTTCTGCAGTCACCAGTTGCTAAAGTGTCCTGCAGTAAAACTGGGCCCACGGAATCTGGCTGTAAAAAGATGTCCTTTGCATTGGAGAGAGAGGACCAGAAACTAAGGGGCAGAGCAATCTCACTAGTCCACAGCTAGCAGAGTGAATCTGTGGATTCCATTTTGAAGTTATGAGTTTTGGTGAACTGGTTCATTCACTTCAGCTCAAATAAATGGCTGATTTCTCCTCTCTTGGGAGCCAAGAAGCACCTGGAGAAAATCCTAGAAAATGCTATGCTTTTTGGGTGTCAGAGTATTTGCAGGGAATGAGCTCTACAGGCCTAGGAAAGGTAGGGGCGTGTGCGTGTGTTGACTACTCGTCTGGGAAGTGAGGGAGCCTGAGAAACTCAAGATAATAGCTCTGGAGACTGGAAATAGACCAAGGATAGAAGAAAATAGCTTCCCAATGTGCTGAAAAAAATACCAAGGCTGTGGAAAAAAAAGGGAGGAAAACACTAGGGCTCCCATGGAAAAATGCTAGCGCAAGAGGTACAGCAAAGATGTTTTCTTTTTGCCACGCCTCTTTGATGTTTCCTTCTCCATTTGTTCCATGTTTCTTGATGACAAAAACCAAAACTCCACTCCAGAGGAGAGACAAAATGGCAGCCAGACACAATCAGAGAGGTTGCCTCCTGTGTATTATTATGAGCTAGAAATCAAATGGGAGATGTGGACGAAGGAGCCCAAAAAGGTTACGAAAATACTTTATAGTGATTGGTCAGTCTGTATGTCAGAACAGACAAGGAGAAGGAACACAGGTCCTGTACGGTCACAGTCCAAGCCACAGAACACTGTCCATCATTTCCTATACCAGAAACCATCCCAGCAATTTAACCAGGTGGCTGTTTGTATCGTGAACTGGCATTCCCATCATTCTGCCTCCTGTCACGATAAATAGGACCCTTGTATCTGAGGCTGAAGGACATTTAGAAGGCACTACCAAACATACTTTGGAGAGCTGCAGGGGCTATTTTTTTTTCATTTAGATTTTCCCAGTTGTATTGAGAGAACACTTCAATTTACTAAGCATTATTGAAAAGATATGTGTTGACTAAAATCAATAAAAACATAATATGAAAATGTATAAAAATAGAAAATGGTGTGTTGAAAATAATAAGATGGAAAGTCCTCTTTGATTAAACAGAATGAATGTTAAAACAAAGTAGGGTGGAAGAAAATTAAAGAAAAATGAGTAATAATGAAGGAATTTAGAAGTTTTCTGTTCAAAATGTTAAAGTGCAGTTTTCAATTAAAGACTCATTGATTATATCCTGTGGCCTGCCACTTTCCACAGTTGCCATTGGCCGGGAACAGTGAACCACGGCTTCTGGGAGCTGCGGAAGGCCATGCCTGAGGACGGTCAACAAAATGTTCTGCAGCCCACAATCAGATTACTCTGATGGGCTGCATGCGGCCTGCGGGCTGCAAGTTGCCCACCACTGGTTTACACAAAAAGAAAAGGAGTACTTGTGGCACCTTAGAGACTAACCAATTTATTTGAGCATAAGCTTTCGTGAGCTACAGCTCACTTCATCGGATGCATACAGCAACCACATACCACACAACAGAACGGGCTTTGTTGCAAGGATAGGTTCCTGGGTTAGTGGTTCTGTTTTGTGATATGTGGTTGCTGTATGCATCCGATGAAGTGAGCTGTAGCTCACGAAAACTTATGCTCAAATAAATTGGTTAGTCTCTAAGGTGCCACAAGTACTCCTTTTCTTTTTGCGAATACAGACTAACACGGCTGTTACTCTGAAACTGGTTTACACAGTCTGTCTAAACAAACAAGAATCAAGTCTTCTTTATGCCTGCACATCATAACTCTGTAATCACATATCCATAAACTGAATCTTTTCTCACCCCATATCTTCCTGGTATATGAGATAATTATGCTTGTCCTCCAAATCCATCATTTAAGCTCCAGTCCTGCAACTGAATCTACTGGCATGGACCTCTGACTTCATGTAGAATCCAGTTTCAAGACTGTGGCTTTTGAGTGTAAGCTTTGCAAAAGCAGAAACCCATATTTTTCTGTGAAGCACTGGAGATACCTGAGGCCCTATACAACTATGAATAATGTGTAAGTTTGCTACTACTGATATCTGTGTCAGTTTTCCATAAACATAGTTCATTAAGACAGGTTTCAGAGTAGCAGTTGTGTTAGTCTGTATTCACAAAAAGAAAAGGAGTACTTGTGGCACCTTAGGGACTAACAAATTATTTGAGCATAAGCTTTCGTGAGCTACAGCTCACTTTATTGGATGCATTTGTAGCTCACGAAAGCTTATGCTCAAATAATTTGTAGTTCATTAAGTTATCATTAGGAGTAAACATTTTAAAACTCTCTTTCTATATTTTAACAAATTGGAAAGCCATCCCTTGTTGCAATTAAAAATAATCTTCCTTTTCTTCTCTTTTTTTAAAAAAAACCCCAACAAACAGACAAACAACTGGATAGCGTTTTCACTAATGAGAAGATTCTGAAACAGAGGCAGGGACAACTGATTTCTGGTTCATCATGCTGTCTTTAACACATATATTGAATGACAAATTCACCATTTACTTAAGCTTGTTCCAAAGCCATACATTGATTTATTGACATTTGTATGGGATTTAACATGCCATACTCCAAAACACACACTTAAAACGAGAACAATTCTGTAGTTACAAATGTTATAGGGAAAGAAAGAGAACATCAAACTGGGGATGGGAAGGTGTTAAAAAAATCATGTATAATGACCCTATTTTAGTTCATTAGTCACAAAGTTTTCATTTAATAGCAAATACAAGTGTATTTTCCTGCAGGTTTGATCCTGGGCACTTCAGCATCTAAACACACATCTCTACCACTTGAGTTAAAAAAAACAATAGTAGACTGTCATCATTTATGTGTACCAGCAACTAGATAGGGGCATAACACATATGTCATCCAGTCCCAATATTCTTCCTCTACTGATTGTTATGTATTATTGATTGAAATCTCACAGCTAAAACCCAACAATTGTCCAAAGAAAAAGGAAAGAACGGTGGAGATGGGGAGGACATCTGGGTCATGGGGAAATGAATTAGAAAATGCAACTTTTGTTTGGCAAACAACTGAAAAGAAATGAAATAAAACAACCCCCACACATAACATGACTGCAAACTACAGCATTACATTTTCAAAACCCAGATGGTGAGAAAAATACTCATTCATGGCCTAAAATACATCTGGTCCATTAAAACACAGGATATGCATTCATAAATCTGAGAGAATATAAGCTTTTGGATGCAGCCTATCATCTGAGATAAGCTTCTCTTGGAATGTCTGCGTCCTCTCTGATTTGTATCACCTGCCTAGCCAGAGAAGTAGTTAGAACATTTGGGTTCAACAGAATGAGTAATACCAGCCCTACATATGGTACAAAACCAGGGAAAGCATAAGGCTGATGGTAAAAGCTTTTCCAAACACTATTTTAAATGAGAGTAGGTCATGTATTTTTCATATTGTTTTTCTTTTCTTCCTTCGGACTGTAATGGAGCAAAGTATGAAGCATATGGAGCTCCTGCTTAAAAACAAAAGGAGAGAGAGAGAGAAAGAGGTAGTGTGTGACTAACACAGAGTGAACAAGACACAGAAGTCTGATAAAATGTATCCTTTGGCAGGAAGGAATGAAAATCCATCGACCTGCATGCAGTTCTATGACTGTATAGTGAAACCTATTTTTAAAACAACAACAAAGTGGCTATTTAAAACAGAAAAAAAAAGTTCTTTATTATGACTACAGATAATATGTATATATAACAATCAGACTAACTGCATCTATCCTGACTGTTTTAAGAATGACTGTTTATGTGTGGTTTCTATTGCAAGAGTGGGTGGGTGAGGTTCTGCGGCCTGCAATGTGCAGGAGGTCAGACTAGATCAGTGGTGGGCAACCTGCAGCCCACGGGCCACATGCGGCCCGTCAGGGTAACCTGCTGCCGGGCCACGAGACAGTTTGTTTACACTGACCATCCGCAGGCATGGCCACCGGCAGCTCCCAGTGGCCACCATTCATTGCTCCTGGCCAATGGGAGCTGTGGGTGGTCGTGTCTGCAGATGGTCAGTGTAGACAAACTGTCTCGCAGCCCACCAGTGGATTACCCTGACAGGCAGCGTTTGGCCCACGGGCCGCAGGTTACCCACCACCAGTGAACTATGACCAGTGAACTATGGCTCTAATGCACATAATTAACAAAGCTCAAAGGCCGACCCTTTTTATTCCAAAGCTATGAATGCAGATAGACTATGGCATTACCACTTGCAATACTTACAATCTCCCCTCATGAAAAGATAGAAAACAGAATGAGACGTGACTAACCTATTCATCTAATTATTCATTTATACAAATGGTAAAACTGTAAGGCCAGCAGATGCCAGTTATAAAACAACAAACTTCTGAAGCTTACTGCACGATCCTCTATTACATGAGCTAAAAGCCCCATAGCTCTTAGCCAAGGCTGTAGAAGACTCATCAATCTCTTCAGGATCTAGGTGCCACTCAATGGGGACAGAGCACCACACCCAGCAGGCATGGGTTACAAAAGCATGGCTGGTTTCATTTAAGCTTGAACACATAACTACTCTATGTGATTAACAGCCTACTTACAAGTCACTTAATGGAAAACAAAACAACCAGACGTGATGTTAAATAGTAACAGGGAAAAGCCTCAAGTGTTCAGAAGTTGAGATCCGCTTGGATGTTTACACCCAACCACATCTCTGTCTCCCACCCTTTTCCCTAAATACGTATCCTCTCCTTGGATTTGTCCCTTCATCTAAATAGTTCAAAATAAGATTCCCTCATGTTCCCTTTCTGCCACATACAACTTGTTTCTCCATCCTCCTAGTCTTTCTATAAATTGTGCTTAAGCTCCCAAAGTTTTGGACATTTGCATTTCCAAGAGGTCTGAATAATGTACTGATTATATGTATAGTGTTCTTTGCTAAAGAGAAGATTCTCAAAAGTGAGGCAGTAGCAACTGATTTCTGGTTCACCGTGCTGTCTTTAACAGGTGCACTAAATGACAAATTCACCATTTACTTCAACTTTGTCCAAAGCTCTTAATTGGTTTATTGACACTGCATGCCACAACAAGGAATGTTCTGGGTCTTCCCCGGAGGCACACACACAATTCACTGTGGTATACAAGGAAATATCCAGAATGCACTGGATTGGAATACAGCAGCAGTGGATCCAGCAGACAGAGTAGAGGACTAGTAGGATTTCATTTGACTTTCACAACAATGGAACTTGTGAAGGATTTATAATGAAGAAAAGGGGACAGAGAGGGACTAGGTAACAGAAAGTCCTGGGAGGAGGAAAGAATAATGGTCATGTATGAGTCTGCAGGAGAATGATGTGTGATTCTGTTCATAAACCAGCAAAGTCTCCGGGGAGATCATGGATCAAGAAGGGTCTGGAGCTGCAGGTTAGAGGACAGTGAGCTGTAGAAAGCAGAATACACAGTGTAATGGCCTAACACTTGAAGGTAAGAGAGGGCTGGGCATCTTATGTGAAGTTTTCCCAAACTAAAGAATAATTTTATTTTGAATGAACGAGCTCTCCCATTGGGAAAAAAAACATCACACTAGATTAGTAGTGATTGCCAACAGTGATGTCTGCAAGAAGCTTTTGAAAGATATTAGTTTTTAAAAAATTCTTTATTCCTGATGGTTCCTACAGAATAAACTTGTGTCTTTCAAAGTTCTTACCTGCTTCACTGGTTCTGATCACTCGAGATGGTGCACTTGGATCCCCAGTCCCGATTTTGTTGATTGCTACAACTCTGAATTCATATTCCACCCATGGGTTCAGTTCTACTGCCACAGCAGATTCCATGTCACCACTTATGTTCTCTGGAACTGTAGAAAGCAAAGACAATGTGTAAATCATTAACTCACCTGAAACTCATGTGTAATATGCCAGTGGTATGTGGAACTGAATTTTACAATATTAAAGTATCACTGGAGGTAATGGAAATCAAACTCATCAGTGTGTGTGTGTGTATGTTTATTTAATGCTTCTGAAAGATGGCTGATTAACTATTTGAAGACAGAAATCCTCTCTTTATCCACAGCTACAGCAGGGACAGCCACACTGCAGGCATGTTGTCAAGTGACATCCAAATGCAATTTTTAAATTTGGACCTTTTACTTTTTTATCTTCTTTTATAATCTTATTAATCTTTTATTTTCTTCATCATCCTCTGCAACTGGTGTAGGTGGTTCCTATTCTCTTGAGCCAGGAGTTTTGAACTCAGCCTACTCATATTATGTTAAAAATATTTCTCTCACCTGTTTTTACAGTCTGCCAGCCAAGTGAAAATGGGCTACGTGCTTGTAAGTTGTATGTGGAGATAGGGCTGTGGTTGTCTGCCCCAGGACTCCAGGAAAGCGTCGCCGTGGTTTCTGTAATTTCCTCAACTATCACTATTCCTGGGGGACCAGGAGGACCTAGAAATAAGGTGAAAGAATAAGAAGAACCGCACTGTCATGCCAATTCAGCAGCACTAACACAGGATACACATGTTTCCATAACGACATGATGTAGTTCAGTATTCATGAAATACGTAGTTAAGATGCATATCACTGAGGTGGTTGATTTCTATGATTTCTGATGACAAATTATGATTATTTCTATTTTTTTAATACTTCATGAGGGAGAAGCAATTAACATGTCAGAGTGACAGCTGTGGAATTAGAAGCAGAAACAGGAATTTTAAAAAAATCATCAATTACTTTATTCTTTAATTTTTTAAAACTGAAGAAAAATAAAAGTAAAATAGCAACCTTTAAGAAGCATCTAAGGTTAAACTAAACAGCCATATGTTCTTTTCCTCCCTTATAATAACCTTACACCATCTACTTGCAGTATTCCTTGCTCTGCTTCATCAGAACTCAGTTGGATCTATGTGGACAAACCCTTAGGAGCATTAGGGGTCCTATTTAAGTCAATACACAGACCCTATTGCCGGAGGAGGTCTCAGACTGTAAACTCTTCAAGGTAGCGATGATGCCTTAAAAACCCACAACATGTCATGTGCTGTAAAAGTAATAAATGATAATTATATGAAATTAATAAATATAAAGCAAATTTTGGATATTTGTAGAGGCAAACACCACAGTTTGTTGATATGACAAATGAACCATGTTCAAAGTAAAACTAAGATCAATAGGTGTCTTGAAAACCACTAAATTTTGATAATCACCAAATCAAGAATTCAATATATATACTGTCTCACATATTCAAACATTCCCTGTATCATCTAATAGCTTGCTTGAATGATTTTGTTTTTCATTTAAGTTAATATTCCAAAGGATATTGTTTGTTACAAGGTCCAGGAAAAAAAAATCCCAAACAACAAAATTGCTTTTCATCTCTTGAGAAGTGAAAAATATTATTTTACTGTACTCAGCTGCAGACAATCATAATTAATTATTTTTTATCTGCATATGTTATTTGATTAATTAAGATTGCTAACAGAGATGAGTCAGAACCAAAAACATAGATATGAACACTCCACGTCTTCTCCAGTTGCTAACAGACCTCAGTGTTACTGGACTCTGAGAACATATTAACTACCATAAAGGATCAGTATCCACTCTCCAGCAGTGGTGAGAAGCAGGAAGGGGCATGAACCCCACAGTAAGGTTAGGTTTATTATGCAGGTTCTGGGTGGTGTCGGTGGTCTGCAATATACAAGTCAGACTAGGTGATCTGGTGGTCCTTTTTGCCTTAAACTCTATTACTCTATGAGTACGCAAACGTGGAATAATCTGACCCCAAAATAAATCTTATCCTGGCCTCTTAGAGATTGGCTTAAACCCTGAAGCACAAGATTTAAGATTCCTTCAGAAAATGTTCTCATAATTATGACACATCTGAATATTCTTGATATCCACATAAATATCATTCTGAATCTCAAATTCTTGGTTTCAACAACTTTCTGTGGCAATATATCCCACAGTTTAATTACATGTTGTGTGCAAAGGCATTTCCTTCTACTGGTTTTGAATTTCCCACCTTTTAATTTCATTGAATGTAAAAAGAAGTAACCTATGTTATAGCCAGTCTTGTGCCAAGATTTTCTATCAGTATGTATGTAATCATAAGCATATATTGGCTTCTTTTGGCCCTTCAGATGGCAATAATGAACCCATGCTTGAACTGATGCTAGCAACTCTGATCAAAGTTAATGGGAAAGTCAGGGAATACCTGGTACCAAGTGGATTTGGGGGTTAAACTGATGAACTCTAGGTTGTTTTGAATTTCAGTGCAAATAGTAATAAACTGCATAGTCTTCTCTTCCCTCTGAAATATTTCTCTCTGAAATAAGTTATATTACAAAATATTTGTGATAATGAAATACATGGAAACTGTATCATTTAAATGAAACTTTAGAAAACAAGCTATGGTAATCCCGTAGTATCACGTATTAAATTATCTGGGCATTTGACATTGTAAGGTATATAATTTTGCCTTGAATCCTAATGTGTAAAAATATATATGTAGATATTGCGCAATATCTTATTGCAAAGGAAAAATAAATGAGTTAACTGGACACTTCAGAGAATTCAGAGCCAACACAATAGGTGACTGGAGTCCTTCAGTAGCACATGGAGAAACTTCAAGTTACACCCAGAATGATGAAAGCAAGAGCAGAAGAGGAACGTTAAAAGGACTTTAAAAGGTCTGGAAAATGTTGTATCTGTGCGTCTCGCCTCACCAGGTGTGGTATATTACAACCACAAACCAGCTAGTATCACTGGACTTTACAGTCCCTCTGATATTCCCTTCAACAAAATAATACTTGTATGAATTATGACAAAATAATTACAGTCAGGACTTTGCCATAGTTCAGTCCCACCACTTCACTGCGAAGCTGTAATTATATCCATTAAACATATAGGCAGACTAAGGCATAGTCACTCCACACCAGATACTCCACATCCTCGGATTCCCTCCCCTGCCCTTATACTCACTGCCAAGCCCAGCCTTTGGACTCAGTGCTTCACATAGCATTTTCCCTTTGAACATTTTGCTGCTCAAAAACTCGTTCTCTCTCTAACCATAAACAGGGCTGGACTAAGGCAATTGTGGGGCCCTAGACACACCATAATACAAGGTCTCATGGGGCAGTGGTAGGGGTGGGCTCTGGTCTCCTTCTAGGGAGACAAGATGGCAGCAAGAGTGTACCTAAGTACTTACCCCAGCAGCTGGGCATGTATCTGCTTAAGTGGGCAGGACCCACTGCACTCTTCTCCTGCTATACACAGAGTCCCCTGCTGGGTTGGTGTTGATCTTGGAATTAACACCCATTGAGATGAATGGGGGTGAGTCCATCCCCTTCCCCAGCAATTGCTTTAATCTATTTGAAGACTCAGGCAGACATAATTTTCGAGTTTACCTTGCAATCATACTGACTAGAAACTTTTTATTTTTAATAAACGCTCCAATTTTAATGTAATCACGTGACTCCAGAAGCTGGAGCTCTGGACACAGTATTATAGTGCCTAATCCCTAATCTTAAGCAACATTACAGGTCCTTTGTGATATCATTTTCTCTAAAGACTTCATATGTTTATGGAGAGAGTGAGTTTCCAACCACTGTATTATAATAATAATAATAATAAATAATAATAATAACATGCTTTTCATTACATGAAATTGGTAGAAATTAGTTATGTCAATGTCACATGTTAAATTCTCAATACATTTTGTTGCCCAAGTTCTCTTATGGTTTCAATACCTTCTAAATCATTCATAGTCATGACAATGGCTCCTTAAACTTTCTGGGGTGTGTAGTCTCACACTGTCTCCAGGAGGACTGTTAAAAAGCATTTCCATTTCCAACATCAGGCACTTTTGAAAGGACATTAATAAGGGACAAAAGTTTTGGTGATGACAAATGGATGACAGTTAGCCCAAGACCTGAGTGCCATGCAGATGTTACTCATTTTGTGGAAATGCCATTAAATTTTATGCTCAGCTGTAACCATTTATAGTGTCAGCCAGATGCTTAGGTTAAAGATACTTTTCACCCAAGGGCTATATTATTGTTCAGGATTTCTGAAACTTTTTAAAAAAAATTTAAAATAGTCAATTTAGGGGAAAAAAGCAAGTCATATGCTCCTCTCTAAACTCTGCTCAGAAAGTGACTAGATATAAATGCAATATAGTTGCAGCTTTGTAGGGAAGCCTGCTTGGTGTGGAACATCCAGTTATGCACTTACAGAATCAATAGAAACCCAGCATAAAGGATATTGGTGGATTATCTTCTGGGAAAGCAACTCCTCAGTTTAGTTAAAGAACTTTCTTTTATTTTACGGCAAAAGAGATTGTATTTTGGAAAACCTGTTATGAGGTTTTTTTTTTTAACTTCAGAAATTGTTCTATCCATCATCTAGTGAGGTTCTTTAGAGTTCCTACTGCTGTCTGATGTTAATATGGGATTTCTTGAAATGCCATTACCAATTACAGTGTCTTAGTAATTCTGTTAAGCATTGCCCTTTCTGTTGAATCCCTAGACAAAACCTGCTTTTCTGCTACATAGTGAAAGGAAGCAGCACATTAATTTCTCATAGCCTGTACTTTACTAAAGGCTGATCTGCATAATTCTTATCTCCTGCATGGGTAAATCGAGGCTACTCATAACTTCTACCACTATCTCATTCTATTGCTCTTATTGTTAATAAAATGTACTAAAATAGCACCATTCATTTACATGGCCCTTTTCCTGATGACCTTGCAGCAAAGGCTGGACAAAACAAATAGAAACAAGACACAGGACAATGGTTCGGTAAGGGAAAAGTGTGGAGAACATGGTTGGAAATATTCTGAGGAAGAAGTGGACTTCCAGGAGGGATTTGAAGGAACAGATCTTTAGGGGTTAAAGAGAAAGGACAAGAAGCTGACTTAGAAGAGCAAGACTAGTAAAGGGAGACAGCATGAAAGAAGGTACCAGTAAGTAAAAAGTAACAGGAGCACCAACAGGACCAAGAAGAGGATGGAGGGTAATGAGAATAGAGATGTAGGTGAGATCAGAATCTGTTGAGTTTTGAAGGTGAGAATAAGGAGCTTGACAGGAGACAGATAGCTAATGATGGGATTCCAAAAGAGTGGTGATATGCTTCAAAAGATCCTAACAGGAAGAGGAATTTAGCTCCTGCATTTTGTTTAGACTAAGGGGAAAGGCAAAATCAGGAAGAGAAGAGCCAAGTGTACAGTAAATCCAGCTGAACAATGACCAAGTCTTGTTGCACAGTGGGGTATTTGGGAATTGGGCTGTTTCAAACCTGCCAATGCCCCTGGTGGACCTGCAGTTTAAGCCTGGGAGGTAAAAAGGGTTGCTAGTGAGTTTACATGTGCTTCTGTCTCATCAGCAGCAATTATTTCCAACTTTCTCTCCCCACACAGTGCTATTTCAAGATCAAGAGATGTTGAGCTAGTATGCAGTTGCCTAAGCTTTGGAACTGAAGACCCTCATTTATTAGGCAAAGGTGGTAACCTCCTCTGAGTTGAAGTTGCCACACAAAATGCTGTTTTATTATTTTGGTTTGGAAAATTGGTTTGGCTTGAAAATTTCCAGATTGATTCTGAAGACAAAGTAGAAATTTGGAGACAAAAAGCCACAAAACTGTTGTTTACAATTAGCCTGCTTTGTAATTTTAATGTTTGTCTAGTTTTTCCCTCTCCCTCCAGCTCAGAAATGGCTTGTCACTACTCCTTCAAACCTTCCATAAAGTAAAAGCTCCTTATTAAGTCATGGATCAGCTATATTTGAAGAAAACCCATGGTAATAAAGCAAAGTTAATTATTTTTGCTGTATATATTTCTGGATCTTTCTCTTATTTTAGTCAATGGGAGGCTTTTTGTGTCACTGAGTTCAGTGTGCGCTGGATTGGGCACTATGGATGCAATTCACCTGAATGCTGAGGATTAGAACAAAGTCACTAGCTTCCAAATTAAACCCTTAGAGCAGGTGTTAATCAGTGCATATACCTTGTTCTGCTCCTTTTGCATGGGTGAACTTCGTCATATATTTTTCAACAAGCATGCCCTCTACTGTAAAGTGGCAGCTTAGACAAAACATAAGGATGTTTGTTTAGCTGATAGCTAACAAGGACCTTCCCTCCTTTACTGCATATGGAATAGGCTTGTGTTTTTAGAGCTAGATGTCCCAATTTTTTGTCTTGGTTGTACAAGTGTGAGCCATTTATTAAGGAGACACAGTAGTCTCTCTATGGTTAAAGTTGTAACCAGAGTCTCCTTCTAAAACAGATTTTGACTCATCTTGTAATTACCACATCATTTGCAAGATCCAAGACCTTAAAATCAAGGAAACGTATGATTAAGGACCTAATACATTTTAATGTGCCTATAGCATGCTCTAGACTTCTGAAATGCTATGCTGGGGGTGTGGCCTATAGGCAACATTTTTTAAAATAAAATTAACTGTTTCTTTTTTCATTTTCCACAACTTACTGGGAAGGAATCCTTTGTGCTAGATGCTGGGTTGTCTTGGCCCCCGTTCCTGAAATGTAGATATGTGCTGGAAGCAGGTGGGTTTAAAGGAGTTGGAAACAAAAGCATGTGGACAAGCCTTCTGGTCTAGTAGAGGTACATGGTAGTCTCTTAACAGGCAAGATCAAGCACCCTGGGAGAAGTTATGTTTTTTGAGTTTGTGGCAAGGTGGATCGAAAATCCAATTATTTGGGCCTGTGGTTTGGGTTTATAGGTGTCTTAATAGCCTTTACTATAGTTTCAATGTGAACTTACTAAACTAAAATTTCTGTTACATTCAATAGCTGTGGGTAATGGCCTTTAAACCCAAACACTTGTCTGTAAGTTTTACTGGCAATATAGTCAAGTTGACTAACAGCTCTTACATTATATACTCTCTAGGTCAGCAAGGTTCAGAGACAACACATACAATATTACTTCTACACCAACATATTATGGAAGTGGATTTCTTGCTTATATTGGTACTTTAATGTGTACTTTAACTTTAACGTGTACTTCTAAAGCCACATTTTGTAGTCACAAAGACTTTCATCCTTTATTGTATTTCATCCTTTTACTCTATTGCAGAGGTGGGCAAACTACAGCCCACGGGCCACATCCGGCCCCTGAGCTCCTGGCTGGGGAGGCTAGTCCCTGGCTCCTCCCCTGCTGTTCCCCCCTCCCCCGCAGCCTCAGCTCACTGCACCGTAGGCCCAATGCTCTGGGCGGCGGGGCTGTGAGCTCCTGGGGCAGCGCAGCTGAAGAGCCAGGCCTGACCCGGTGCTCTGTGCTACGTGGTGCATGGCTGGCTGCACCCGGGCGGTGCGGCTGCCCATACTGGTGCAGCCGCACCGCCAGCCACCGATGCTCCAGGCAGCGTGCTAAGGGGGCAGGGAGCGGGGGATGGGGGTTGGAAAGAGGGCAGAGGAGTTTGGGGGGCGGGGGTGTGGATAGGGGTTGGGGCGGTCAGAGGGTGGGGAATGAGGGGAGTTGAATGGGGGTAGGGGTCCCTGAGGGGCAGTCAGGAAGGAGGGGGGTTGGATGGGGTGGCAGGAGGCAGTCAGGGGTGGAGGTTCCGGGGATGGTCAGGGGACAGGGAGTGGGGGGTGGTGGAGGGGGCAGGAGTCTGGGGGGGGCATTGTGGTGAGAACCTGGGGGGGTCAGATAGGAGGCAGGGGCTGTGCCATGCCTGGCTGTTTGGGGAGGCACAGCCTCCCCTAACCAGCCCTCCATACAATTTCTGAAACCTGATGTGGCCTTCAGGCCAAAAAGTTTGCCCGCCCCTGCTCTATTGTATTTCTCTATACTCATTGTAAAGCTCTCTTTCAGCTTCCACATAGCCTTTTGATAATTTTACTTAGGGTAGGCATACAAGCTGTGTTGACCAGCTTTCTGTTTATGGCCATACAGAACACATTACTCACTGTGCTGAAAGCTGACTTTTTGTTTCTTACAAAGTATGGTTCCTGTCATGCCTGTATTACTAATAATTGTTTGGTCAAAAGTATTTGTAATGGATACATATATGCTAGCAAGTTTCCCATAGTGCGTACACAGTATATTTAAGTAACTCCAGGAGACTGTGGCCACAGATTTTTCTTTTCTGGGAAAGGCATGTGGTCCATTCACATCTGTAACAAGAACAACAAAAAATTATAAACACTCTGCATTATTCAAAGAGATAACAAAAATTCAGCAACTGATTTAAAACTATTCCCCGAAACTCTTAGTATCAAAGGCTACCTAAATCTCTGAGTTGAAATCATCAATATACCACTGGAGATAACAAGACCAAATGAATGCTGTGAATTCTCAGAAACCATAGTGCTGGAGTGACCCATTCATTCATGATGGTTTTCTTTGAAGTTGCTCCTAAAACAAAAATCTGAATTTCCAGAAGCACTGAAGATGTTAATCTCCTACTGTGTCCCTATGGCTGCTCCACTGTAGGTGTATCCATGTCTCTGAGCCTCAGATTGGAGATTTTAGGCTTGCCTCAAGGCTACCTAGCGCTGCACGGGTGAACTGTCCTTAGTTCCTTCTCTACCACAGAGACCCTTATTAAAAGCTCCAAAGCAGAGGCAAAGAGGGTGGGTTATGGAGCACCCATAAGGACACACATCTCAAAGAACCACAGTTACTGCACAAGGTGAGTAACCTCTTCTTCTTCAAGTAGTGTCCCTATGGGCGCTCCACTGTAGGTGACTCTACAGCAGGAGCCCTGATGGAGGGGTGGGGCTTTGGCATTGAGTCTAGTACTGATAAGACTACCGTGAATCCAAACATAGCATCTGATGCTGAGTTATAGGTGATAGCATAATGTCCCACAAAAGTATGATCAGCTGCCTAAGTTGCTGTTCTGCATATTTCTGTGATGGGAATGTTTTTGATGAAGGCTACAGAATTGGAAACAGATCTCATGGAATTGAACTCCAGATGGAGGTTGAAGATTGTGGGTACAATAATAATAGGTAATGCAGTTTGATATCCATCCAGAGCATCTTTGTTTCGAGACTGAGGATACGTCAGACCTCTCTGCAATTGAAAGCAATAGTTTAGAAGATTTTTCTGAAAATTTTTGTTCTACCCAAATAGAATGCCAAAGCTCTCCTGACATTGAGTGTAGGTAATATTGCTTTTCTCTGGTCATGATGTGGCCTTTGGAAGAAAGTAGGGAGGTGAATACGTTGGTTTATGTGGAAGGCAGAGGATACTTTCAGGAGGAATTTTGGGTGGTCTCTGTGAGACCTTATCCCTAAAAAAACATCGTGAAGGGTGGGTGTGCCATTAGAGCTACTATTTCTTAGCCGGAGCAGGACCTTTGATATGAGAGGAATCAGAGGAAAGGCGTAAATGAGACCTGTATTGCAGTGAACGAGGAAGGCATCTGGAGCAGTACTGGGAGCATATTTTGGTTTTGGTCATGGCAAATAAGTCTACTTTGGGGATTCCCCAATGCTGAAATACATTGTGGAGAACAACAGGCTCCACTTCACATTTGTGTTCCTGTTAGAATGTCCTGCTGAGGGTGTACGCTATGGTATTCTGCACACCTGGCAGGTAGACTGCTGACAAGATGCTGCTGCCATGCACCAGTTCCATAGTTTCACTGTCTCTGCGCAAAGGGATGGTGATCTCACTCCTACCTGGTGGTTTATGTAGAATATACACGCTATGTTGTCTGACATGACTTTTATATGTTTGCTCTTGATCAATGATAGGAAATGTGAACAATCATTCCAGATGGCTCTGAGCTCCAATAGGTTGATATGTAGTGTTGATTCTAAGGGGGACCATTTGCCTTGAACCATGTGATTGTCTAGATGAGCTCCCCAGCACAGTAAGGATGTGTCTATTGTCAGTATCAATGTTGGAGGTGGTTGCATGAATGGGACCCCTGTGCAGATATCCTGCAGATCTTTCCGCCATTCAAGATGGTCTTTGACTGTCAGAGGTAGGTTGTTTTATCTGTCTCTGTTTGGTGTGTATACTGCTTTGAGTCATGCCTGAAGGCAATGCATGTGGAACCCTGCATGACTTAATTCAAAGGTGTTTGTTGTCAGGTTAGTGGAAGGCAATTTCTGGCCTGGGTCTTGGGGCTGATCTGAACAGTGTCAATTAAAATGATTAGGGTGTTGAACCTATGTAGTGAGAGGAAGGCTTTGGTTTTCACTGCATCTAAATAGGCTCCTATGAATTTTAGATGTTGCACTGGAGTTAGAGTAGATTTTTGAGTGTTCAATTGTAGTCTCAACTGCATTAATATATCTATAGTCTTTTGTGTGGCTAATAGGACGTCATTGAAGATTTGTGCCTTGAGCTGGCAGTCATCTTGATATAGACATGTCATGATTCATAATTTGCAAAGAGGAACCACTGCCACAGGTAGGATCTTCAAGAACACTCTGAATGTGGATGATAGACTGAATGGAAGCACCCTGTATTGAAAATGGTCTTGACCCAAAGTGAATCTCAGGAAACTCCTTTGAGATGGTTGAATCACAATATGAAAATAAGCATCTTGTAGTCTGAGGGCCAAGAATCAGTCTCCCTAGTTCAGAGATGGAATTATTGGAGCTAATGTAACCATTTTAAATATTCGTGCCTTTAAGTATTTGTTGAGTGACCTCAGATTCAGAATGGGTCTCCATCCTCCATTCTCCTTTTGTGTTGATTCTATAGCACCAAGTCATGGTTCAAAAGCATAGAGATGTTCCATTCAGAGAATGAGAAAGAGGTGCTACTACATAGCAGAATAATAATGATTTGTCACATGTTTGTGCAGAAGTGGAAAAGATTCCAAATCTGGTGTGTCTCAAAACACGTTACCCCCACATCCTCTAGCCTCCCACTAGTAACAGACTACAACCTAGATCTAAAACCAAGAATTATCTCTAAGTTCAGTAAATGTACATCTTGCAGCCATAAATGCCTTTTATCAGAAGATGAACAGCAACTCCGTATTCATTCATCCTACAACAAAAAGATTCCTCAAGGGCATGGGTAGGGCCCTACCAAATTCACGGCCATGAAAAACGCAACACGGGCCATGAAATCTAGTCTCCCCCGCAGTGAAATCTGGTCTTTTGTGTGCTTTTACCCTATACTATACAGATTTCACGGGGGAGACCAATGTTTCTCAAATTGGAAGTTGCAAGATTATTTTAGGGGGGGGGGTCACAGCATTGCCACCCTTACTTCTGCACTGCCTTCAGAGCTAGGCAGCTGGAGAGCGGCAGACATTGGCTGAGGACCCAGTTCTGAAGGCAGTGTCCCGCCAGGAGCAGCGCAAAAGTAAGGGTGGCAATACCATACCGTGCCACCCTTACCTCTGCGGTGCTGCCTTCAGAGCTGGGTGGCCAGACAGTGGTGACTGATGACCGAGGGCCCAGCTCTGCAGGCAGCAGCACAGAAATAAGGATGACAATACCATACCATGACATCCTTACTTCTGGGCTGCTGCTGGCAGTTGCTCTGTCTTCAGATCTGGGCTCCAGATCATCGCTGCCAGCACAAGCGCAGAAGTAAGGGTAGCAGTACCACAACCCCCCCCCCCACAATAACCTTGCGACCTTCCCACAGATCCTTTTTGGGTCAGGACCCCTACAAACACACGCCATAACATTTCAGATTTAAACAGCTGAAATCATGAAATTTGCCATTTTAAAAGTCCCATGACTGTGAAATTGACCAAAATAGACTGTGAATTTGGTAGGGCCCTAGGTATGGGACACCTTTTTCCACAAATCAGATGTTCTAATCCAACATGGAACCTTAACCTGGTCTCCAAGTGCCTTGGAAAGTCTTCTTTTGAACCCCTGGTCACATGCTTGCTTATGCATCTGTCTATGAAAATGGCGTTCTTAGTGGCCATCACCTTGGCTCTGAGAATCGGGGAAATAGGAGCTCTAATGGCACCCTTCACATCATTTTTTTAGGGATGAGGTCACACAGAGACCACACCCAAAGTTCCTCCTGAAAGTGTCCTCTGCCTTCCATGTAAACTAACTTATTCACCTCCCTACCTTCTTCCCAAATCCACACCATGACCAGAGAGAAGCACTGAAATAATTGTTTTGTGTGACAAATTGATCAATAGAATGGGAAAGCAGGGTAAGAACAAGAATACTTTTGTTTTTATTTTTTGACATGAGCAAAGGAAATTCCAGGTCACTAAAATTTGTATTTTATACAATGCTACCTATGAACAAAGGTGTCTTAGTAATATGTCATTTTAGTATCTTTACAAACTACTAGTGGCCTTTTTCTTTGTTATATGATTGTACAGTTTGTAATCTAAGTCATAATGCTACAGAGTATTGCTTCTAATGTACTATTTAAGCTCCATAGAGACTGAAAGATTATACCTGTCATGCTTTGACAGCAAACTTGTTGGAACAATATAGAAGATACCACCTGACATGTTTGGAGAAAGAGACAGCAGGTTAAATTGAAGCTGGAGCATTTATATAGAGCAATCTGAAAAGAGGTTTGATCATTTGCAGCAGATGTGCTATGTGATGGATAGATTACTGATGTCTGTAATACAGCACATAATTCAGTGGTGTGCGATTGATTCCACTTATTAGCTTGGGTTTAACATACCATGATCCAAGTTTGCAAGAGAAATATGTGAGCTTTAATTTACAGATAGGGTTCAGGTGACAGAACATCTCTGGCAATGCAGGTTATGTGTTTCAAGTGGAGTTTGCTAATAACTCTTTGATTCCTTGTGTTGACAATAAAGAAATCATGACCCAAACTAACAACATCTAGAAGAAAACGAATAATTCAAAGAGACTGGTACCTTGCTGTATTTTCTCTGTGATTAAGAAAAGCTTTCATTAACTAGATCAATGTTAAAATGGAGATAATTCAGCGGTGTTGATTTGAGCCTCTAGATTATGCTAGTGCACACACACATACATTCACAAATACATACAAAGCCTTTTATTTTGTGAGCTTACTTTGCTAAACCTCCTGTGGTGAGCTTGGAACATTATTATTGTGTAATACCATAATAACTATTAAAACTGACCTAAAACTGTACATGAGATTTTAATTGTAATTTTACTTTCAATATTCCCATATTGGGTATAAATATTTATAGGAAAATCCTTTTTCTCTTATTTCTAAACGCTTAAAAGTGAAGTCTCAATCCCTGCAACATTGTATCATAATATGCTCCGTATTGATAACTACTGTATACACTTTAATGCACTGATTCACGAAAACTGCCTGAGTTGCCCTGAAGCTGCTACTGTAACCCTAGTCCCAATCAGCCCAAAGAAGAGGGGGAAAACAGAGTAATCCCCAGTCCTGGGGCTGCAAGCGGAGATCACCCAGAAATGTGTTCCATCCTATGTAGGAAATGTTTCACCCTTGTGCAGCCCCAACAAATCATCCCCCTGCTGTTTACAGTGGAACTGCATTGTTTCCTCAACAAAAAATGGGAACAGAAGAATGTACAGAAACTATTATTTGTAGAAGAGAAGGCCTAATTTGGGCCTTATTCTAACAAGGTCAAAGACAAACTTCAATTAATTAGGAACTGGATTGTGGCTTTGGAAGGTCTTTTTGGTAAAATTGAGTTATGTTTAGTGCTGTAGCTGTTATAGTGTTCCAGAAACTTCCTCCCCCTCCTCAAAGCAAAATATTCTATTTACCTTTGCCAGATGTGGCTGGCAGGACCAATGCTGATCTGCAGTATTAAGACAACAAAAGTATTTGCTTTACAATGTCAGTTCTTTCCATGATAGAGCTAGCTGATGACTTAATGTTGGTTAACTGAAGGTTGACGGAGGTAGCAGATCATGGAGATATTCACTGTAATAAGAAATGAATAAAGATTGTTTTGGAATTTCTATCACATAATGGAAACTTAAAAACACAACAAACCTTTGTGGAAGACAGTCTTTGAAAACAAATTAACTTACCAACCAGGCATTGTCTTGAGGGAACCTAACACATCGCTGGCTAGGAATCAGCAGAGACATCCGCAGAATGTAAACCTCCTGGTTGGTACGTGAGTATAGTAACAACATTTGTGATCACATCATTAGTGTCAGAACATGACATGCATATTTATCCTGCATTAGAGCCTTCTGTTTTTGTAATCTCTTCTTTGTGAAAAATAAGTACAGAGACACGCAGTGGTGCCAATTATAGCTGGAAAACCAGCCAAGTTGAAAAATTCTTCTTTTTCAATCCCTTGCTGGTTGAAAATCACAGGAAGCTGAAGATGTATACAAATAAAATAAAGATCGGTAACGGAGAGGGCATTAGGCAAGGGAAAACTGTTCCTGGATCAGTACCAAGAATGGGGTATGATACGCATTGATTGATAAAAACCAAAAATAGTGTCTCCTCCTTGACTGGATGACTGAAACTTTACAAACACGGACAAGCACTTCCTCGGCATATCTTTTTTCTCTGTGAATACCCTTGTTTACATGACAAACAGCTACTCTGAAAACACTGCTGTGGAGAAACACCTGTTTGCACCGTTTTTTCCAGAGAAGTGTGAACATGGTGAAAGTCAGAAACAGAATGCATGTTCACCATTCTTGTTTTGCACTATTCAGTCATATCTAGAAGGAGTAGAGGATATTTTTATTACCCTCCACACACATGTAATTCCGCTGATTGATTTCTGCACCAGCACATTCGTGGTCTCTGTGGGCAAAATTTTGTCCTCAGATGAGTGCACAGAGCTTTGAAATATGGCAGTGAGAGCCACGTGTATGTATCCAAGAGTAGAATTTGGCCTGATGACAGCAAGTTTACCACTAAAGATTTATTAGAATTCACAATCAAGTTTTGCCAATATTTAGAACTAGTAATCAATAACTCAAGTCATGCATTTTGTAAACCTTTAAGAATTAAATCTAGGCACAAAATGGAATTTTGTATGTGGGAAGCAAAAGATTATAACTTGTATCTTTGTCACAGGTGTTCAACAGAAAGGGTTCTCTTGTGATGCAAAGGGACAGAGAACTCTCTAGGCCAATTTCTGAAAAGGGTATTTGATGCTTACACAAGTTAAGGAGCAGCATTACCTACAACCAAACAGTGTGGTGAGGAACTGTGCATAGTTCTTCATGTTACTCTGCCAAAGCACCTCTGGTTTTGTCTTCTTTCATTACAGTGGCTGAGCCCCATTTGAACACAGACACTTCAATTATGTCAAACTGTGCAGTAGTTTTCTGAGGACAAATATTCACTAGGATGAAACAACTAAACTGTTTTTCACTTGCAAATCATAATAGGATTTAAATGCTTTAAATTCTAAGCTGAAAGTTGAGTGCACTAATTCATAGGGCAAACACTGGCACTGTCAATAAAATGTTTATAGGTAATGACATCACCATTCTTTGCCATATTTAAAAAAAATAAAAATAAAACAGAAAGGAGAATAAATAACAACAAGGGACAGAACAGAAAGGTATTTGGGAGAAAGAGAGGCTATTATGGACTAAATAGAAAGTTGCCTTAGTATTACTTATGTGATATTTAATCAGATTTCTAAAGTACCCATCAAAGTCTTCAGCTTTGAGTGTCAAATGTTGAAACTATGTCGAGGGATAAGAGTCTTGCTTCTTGCCAGCCTTTTGGTGGAAAACTTTTAACAACATTTTTGAAGAGTATGTGCGGGAAGCTCAAATTATGGTTTTGTCACTAACAAAGACGTCAATAAAAAAAGTGTATTTCATGCTAAATGAAATCCAGTGAACACCCAAAACGGTAGTACACTTTATTTGCAAAAGGCCCACAACCCTTTAAAAACCTGCACATATGGTAGGAAATTTTCAGAAGATTAGCTTCCTTATTTGCATCTGACAAATTGATGTACATAAATTTGAGTACTTGCACCTTTCTTTACCTAATTATAGGTGCAAACTATTTGTCAAGTTCCTCCCCCACTCTGAACTCTAGGGTACAGATGTGGGGACCTGCATGAAAAACCTCCTAAGCTTATCTTTACCAGCTTAGGTCAAAACTTCCCCAAGGTACAAAATATTCCACCCATCGTCCTTGGATTGGCCGCTACCACCACCAAACTAATACTGGTTACTGCGGAAGAGCTGTTTGGACGTGTCTTTCCCCCCAAAATACTTCCCAAAACCTTGCACCCCACTTCCTGGACAAGGTTTGGTAAAAAGCCTCACCAATTTGCCTAGGTGACTACAGACCCAGACCCTTGGATCGTAAGAACAATGAACAATCCTCCCAACACTTGCACCCCCCCTTTCCTGGGAAATGTTGGATAAAAAGCCTCACCAATTTGCATAGGTGACCACAGACCCAAACCCTTGGATCTGAGAACAATGAAAAAGCATTCAGTTTTTTACAAGAAGACTTTTAATAAAAATAGAAGTAAATAGAAATAAAGAAATCCCCCCTGTAAAATCAGGATGTTAGATATCTTACAGCGTAATTAGATTCAAAAACATAGAGAACCCCTCTAGGCAAAACCTTAAGTTACAAAAAAGATACACAGACAGAAATAGTTATTCTATTCAGCACAATTCTTTTCTCAGCCATTTAAAGAAATCATAATCTAACACATGCCTAGCTAGATTACTTACTAAAAGTTCTAAGACTCCATTCCTGGTCTATCCCTGGCAGAAACCAGCATATAGACAGACACACAGACCCTTTGTTTCTCTCCCTCCTCCCAGCTTTTGAAAGTATCTTGTCTCCTCATTGGTCATTTTGGTCAGGTGCCAGCGAGGGTACCTTTAGCTTCTTAACCCTTTACAGGTGAGAGGAGCTTTCCCCTGGCCAGGAGGGATTTCAAAGGGGTTTACCCTTCCCTTTATATTTATGATACCATGCAATTACAGGCAAAAGTATTTAGACTTGCCCTGCGCTGTTCATTCTGCAGGCACAAAAGAGCTAACCCAAGTTGTCTAACCATTTATTTTTTTAGCAAACTTCCTCCATTGTACAATGCAGTACATACTGAAGGCACTATATAAATAATGAAAAATAATTAAAGCCTTACTACTCATACTGTGTTCAAATGAATATGCTAGACAGAGATTGGTGCATATTATTCCATAGTGAACACAATATACAAAGGAACTATATGTTTTCTATACAATACAATGTTCTGAGACACGGCACGTGCCTGAGAATGTGGTGGTACATTGCTGTCTTTGAAGTGTTACACCTGAGGTGTGATACCAACTGGGATTTGCAAAGACTTTGTGTTGTTCTTCTCCAACTGATGAGGGCAGGATAATGTACAGTTGTCTCTCTATTCCTTCATTATAAAGAGTCAAAATAATTTCCTTTGACTTACAGTCAACACATCTGATTAGTAGTAGCATAATGTAGTCCCCTTGCAAATAATCAACCAGTTATATCCTTGAATATCTAAAAGAGGAAGTGTAAAGTGATTTTGATTCAACTTACTCTGTGTGTGAAAAGTATTACCGAGGAGATGGAGGGTACAGTAAGTGAAGACAATCTCACATATTCACATATGTCAAAAAAGATCAGACAAGCCTTACAGTATAACATCTAAACTACAGACAATAGCTATCCCTGAGAAGTTATACTACCTAGGGAGTATATAGCAGTACTCTTTTGGTTTTCATTGACAAAACGGCACAGTGGTAGGGAATTTCCTAGACACATGACAAGCCTCCTCCACACCCCAAACTGGAAGTCTTCAGAGTAACCTTGCACCGCTGACCTCTTCTGCTGAATCAGTGTCCAGTGTTCTCAAGGACTCAACCAAGAGAAGCTTGCCATGACACTGCAACCTGGGACTATCAAGTTGCAAACCACTGAGTGCCACTGTAAACTGAGCAATGTAG
This sequence comes from Lepidochelys olivacea, assembly GCF_965140295.1. Classification (NCBI taxonomy): domain Eukaryota; kingdom Metazoa; phylum Chordata; order Testudines; family Cheloniidae; genus Lepidochelys; species Lepidochelys olivacea. The sequence continues at coordinate 32,870,806 of NC_140411.1, read as the reverse complement.
AGAAAAATGCTGGGGAGGGGCACAGGGACTGAATTACAATAATTTTTAACAGTATAAAGGAAAACAAATATTTAGATTCTCTTAAATATTTTGGATTAATTTTTGAAAAATGCTGAAGAAGAAAGAACGAGTGACAACTACATGGAATCTGCTTTAAATATTTACCGCAAGGCCAAAAACAAAGAAAAAAATCACCCAGCCCTTGGCAAAAGCAATGCTGACACTGTAGAATCTGCTCTGTGCTATTTGCATAAGTATTACAACTATCTAATAGGAAATTCACTTCTTGAACAAACTAACCAAATCACATAATTTAATGAAAGCAGAACTTTACATCAGTACAAAAACAGACACACAATGTAAACCAGTTGTAAAACAGATACAAACATAATTCTGATTTTATCCTCTTATTTGCCAGCCTCAGAGACAAGGATAATGGAGCATAGTAAGTATGGCATATTTGAAACTGAATCATGTTTTAATTTCATGTCATAGTTTTAATTTCATCACAAAGTTAGGGACACATGAATCCAATTCCTTCTAATACCTCAGATAATGCTTTTATTACTCTCACATACAGACCTCCTATTCTGAGAAACATTTTCTATAGCAAACTACAGTAAATTCACATATGTAAAATGAACCCCACTGGGGGAGAAATAATTAGCTTACCATAGGAGGTTATGGAGCAGGGGTCAGATCTGTGTAATTTAGAAGCAAGACTGTGGAATTCTAGGTACTAGTAGGTTGAGCAATTTTTGAAACTTTTAACTGGTGAAATGACGTTCACGGAAGTTAGGTTAATAGAAGCCCTGTAGTCCTTGAGTTCATGCAACATTTAACAGCCCCTCCCATCAAATAAGTAAAGAACCTCACACTCTGCCAGAAACACCATTTCTTCTCCACAGAGCATATTTTCTCCATGCAAATGACAGATAGAAAAAAAAAAATCAAGCCTGAACAAGTGGTGGAATAAGCTAAAAGGATTTTACTTTTTTAAAATCTTCTCTAGTCGTCTTATATTTTTTATTTGGGGTTTCCTACATGCTAATACAATATCCCACAGTGTATTACATTTTAAAATTTAGCATACCATATAACAAGCATGGCCAGCGTGATGCCTGCTGCCTAAATGAGACATAAGGAGTTCTACAGTGCAGCCTCCCACATTCTAATGCAAAGGTGGGGGACACATGAGACTACAGGTGCCATCATGCATTGATCAAGATGGAACTTGGTATGGTGTTCTTGATGTCCCTTCCAGCCCTCCATTTCTAAGACTGTATGATCTGAAGTCAGCAAGGAAGACATATTGCAAATGAAGTGACTAAGCTCTGCTTCACTTTGTGTTAGTTGGAGGCCCCGCTGATCCTGCAAAGCCCTGAGCATTTTTTCTTGAGTGGTGTTCAGAACTCTAAATTCTCACTTGTGTCAATGGGAACTAGGGGCACTCAGCACCTCTCATGTGGTGCTCAGCAGCTTGCAGGGTTGAACCCTAATTTCATCTGCCAGCTCCTAGCAAGTTGCCAATGTGATCTCTGTAAGGCAAAGTTTCACTCATATATTCAAAAATATTAAGATTTTGGATTTCTTCCTAATAATTGCTCATACCTTTCATTATACTACAAACAGAGCAGTCCCCGCAGGTTAGGAACTGAGCTAATATTTCCTGACCATTAAACCTGAGCGAATGGCTTCAATTTTAGATAACATTTATAATAACAAATGAAAAATAATCATTTACCTCACACAGAATTGAATTATTTTTTAAAAAATTCAATATGCTTTTTAAGCTATTACATCTTTTAAGAACTGAGGGTCCATTTACCAATTGCCATTGTCAGTCACGCCTGTTTTGCAGACTGGTCTACCACACAGCTTTTTCAAAGACAAAAACATTAAGCAAAAATGACATCAGTATTGTAAAATCTAAGAATAATGTACAGCACTGATATGCTCAAACTCCATGCATTTAAATTCAGTTGTATGATCATTTATGTTGATCATGTCTTCAGACTTAACATAAAGAAAAGGAGTACTTGTGGCACCTTAGAGACTAACCAATTTATTTGAGCATAAGCTTTCGTGAGCTACAGCTCACTTCATCGGATGCATAGAGCCTTAGAGTTGCTCATGCCAAGCCACTGGCCAGGTGGCCTGGGCATGAGGAGGGAGCAGGACCTTGTCAGATGCTCATCTGATGCTCCTGGAAGTATGCATCCGATGAAGTGAGCTGTAGCTCACGAAACCTTATGCTCAAATAAATTGGTTAGTCTCTAAGGTGCCACAAGTACTCCTTTTCTTTTTGCAAATACAGACTAACACGGCTGTTACTCTGAAACCTGAGATTTAATATACTCACCCCTAACAAGAAGTTCTGCCTCATCTGACACACTGTCTGCTGTGGTCTGTATCCTGCAGCCATATCTCCCAGCATGCATCAGAAGGATGTTCCTGATCATTAAATCTGCAGAGGATGCTTGCTGAAAGAGGGATGAAGTACAAGTTTAAAATGTTTCAGATCTGCCCCATTCAAGGTGGTTTATAGGCACTTTGCATATTGTGGCAAAGTCCCCTTTGCAGGTTTTGCAGTTTATATTAAAATAATTTTCAGAATACTAACTCCCTGTTTTAAGGAATGCAGGGGGAAGTGCTTTTAATAAAATTATCAACAGAGATTAAAGGGCAGGATTTTTTATTTGTAATATACTTAGTAAATAACTAAAGAAAAACCTTTGCATTGCTTAAGAAATAATTACCCACGCATGCTTGCATGCAGAGAGAAATGCTTTCCAAATGGACAATAAATAGCAAATGTATTAACTAAACCAAAACTCTCTGGCCTGAGCAATGGCATTAATTGCAGTTGCTGGCTGTTTTGGAAGGAGACCAAGTTAGCTGGAAAAGTTAGTGATGATTAATATTTTGGTCAGTAGGGGGGAATTAACAAAATCTTGAATAAGACAATGCAAGAGATTCCCTGTCTCCCACCCCGCCCCTTTAGAATTTGTATGTACTTCCAGCTGAAATGTGCACTCCTCTGATGTCTGTAAATAAAGAACATGGAGTAGTGGGAGTCCCAGCTTTTGCTCATTAGGATTGAGGTCAACAGTGATCAGTGTGCTCACTAACTGTGACTGGAAAAGGGCAAGAAGATGCCGGTACAACTGCCCTTTGAAGTATGAACAGCTGTGTCTGAGAATTGCAATGTTATTTAATAAATTCAAATGATTGTTCTAGGCTTCTGGATGCACCAGACCACAGCCACACCCAAAGTCTGTTGAAGTAGATAGGAGCTGTTCCATTGGCTTCAGTAGGCATTAGAAATCAGACCTCTACACATTAATGACTTAACACATTAATGACTTAGTTTCTTTGCTTCTCAGCTTGGGGAAGGGATATTCTCTTTGGGGGAAGTCACCCATATCAGGAGGCCAGCATACCATTTAAATCCCATTTTTTGTGTGTGCTTAAAGTATGTGCATATGTGACTAGCACCTGTTTACAAGAGTTCTTTTGCTGAATTTATTTTAGATTATGACAGCAAAACTTCCAAACTCTGTCCCGACTAGGTTTCCATTTCATAATCAGCAGAGAAGTTGTACAACACAAGTATAGAAACATACTATTCTAATGGTGGTAGTGTAACCCCAAATTTCCCCTTATTAATAATAAGAATGATCTTATATTTTATTTATTTGAGCATAAGCTTTTGTGAGCTACAGCTCACTTCATCGGATGCATGCTGTAGCTCACGAAAGCTTATGCTCAAATAAATTGGTTAGTCTCTAAGGTGCCACAAGTACTCCTTTTCTTTTTGCAAATACAGACTAACACAGCTGTTACTCTGAAACCTTATATTTTATAATGCCTTTCATCTAAACAGGGCTTTGCAAACTCTACTGCTTGTACAAACTATACAGTAAGATAACAAACAAAATTTGCCCCCATGCTAGGAGCCAGCACAATGCCTATATACCTCTGAAATCCAACACTGAAGGCCTAGATGGGACCTTAGTGGTGCAGAGACCTCAAGCTGGTCCTCTATTAAGAGATGCTGAGTGCTCTAAATTACTACTGTTGCCACTGAGAGGTGGGAATAAGTCTATTTTGAATGTGCAGAGGAATGCTAATAAAGAGGCCCTGTGTTAAGTATAGGGATGAATTTCATCCTTAAACCTTGGCTACACATAGCTTTTATACTAATTTAATTATTTCATTTAGGGATGTGATTTTCTGAGGAAATAGTTTAATTGGCACCACCCCTAGTGTGGAAGCAGTATAGTTTGTACTAGTATATATCAGTACAGTTAACACAATGCAATTTTTATGTGTTGACAACCCTTATGTAGTACTGTAATGCAACCACTTCTGGGTGGCAATTGGTTAAAAAGGAAATACGCTGCAACACAACAAAACAAGCGAGGCAGTTAAGCGTCGCATATCCAATTTGAACTACGGGGCAAATTAATTAGAGCTGTGCAGGAACCAGACTTTCTGCTTTACAGGAAATTCATGATTTTGAATTTTGATTTCACTCCTAATCTGCAACTAACATCATATTTGAAATTTTCCATAAAGCAACATTTTTGAAGAAAAAATATTGGGGGTAAATTAAAACATTTCATTTTGATAAAATCTAAATTTTTCATGTTGATACTGACTTTTAAAAATGTTATATTATAAATTATAATCTAAAATGAAGTCAATTTGAAACAAAAAAATTAAAACATTTTGTTCTGATACGGACCTTTTCAAAACTCTTTGTTTCAACTTTTTCTTCAAAGTTAAATTTTGTCAAAACTGATGTGCCCATGAAAAGTTTCGATTTTCACGAATCAGCATTTTCCAGTGGAAAACTGTTCTACTATAATAGGTTTTACACTCCTGGAATCATAGTCAATTCTTAGCATCTAATCCCTGATTAAAAAACAATAGGGTTTCTAAGCTATCTCCCACAAAAGGTCTAATTTGTGAGGCGTTCCTCTGTGATGGGAATATAAATTAGATGCAGATCTGGTGCAAAGCATCATGAACAGTGCAAAATGTGCATACAGTGCTTCCTCAACATAATTTCAAGAAAGGAATAGACCGCATTATCACTGGAAAGTGACCATATAATGAGGACAAAGCAGATATGAACAGAAATTGTAAGAGATGATTGTGGTTTCGTGTGTCAGAGACTACAGATAGGCATTGGTTAGGATCTGATCTTCCAGGAATAGGTAGGCAGCTGATTCCTTTTCCAGTCTGCTGCCAATTTCCCAACCACAGCTTGAGTGAACATACTTGGCAATGCAGCCATCATATAAAACCCCTCAGTGGTTTGTTTTAAAATGTCATCTCTGTCACCCAATGGTAGCTTACACACATGCTAGGTGACACCTTGTATATATTTTTGGCTAGACCTCAGTGTTTGTTGTGCTGTGTATATATATTTTTTTCCTCTTTAGCACGTTAGCAACCCATGGTTAACAGAATACACTGTTTTACCAATAGGGTAAACTAACCCTAAGACCATGGATAAAAATTTAGGCATTTCTACCTTCTGGTCCCATGTTCAATTCAAGCTGGTTCTCCCTATTTAGATTCTTGTGCAGACTCCAATCTCTGTGGTATCCAAGCACTTACCAAGAGCTTAGCTACGATGGTGATGGTATCTGTCGTTCAGTTCTGCAACACCTAAGCATGGATGTACCCATTAATCAACATTTATAATATTTGATTGTTCTATCTTCATGATCCATGATTCAAAGATGATCACAAGGCATGGCTAGAAAGAAAATCCCTCCTCTATAATACTGTTATTTGTATTATGGTAGCTCTTAGGAATCCCAAAAAAGGATCAGTACTATGTGCTGTACAGACAAATAACAAAGATGTCAATCTCCTTCCCCAGAGAGTTTACAACCTACATGTCAGAAAGGCCACAACCGGTGGATGAAACAGAAAAACTGGGTGAGGGGGTAAGTTGGAGGATGAGGTAAAGATACATCAGATATAACAATGTGCCTCTTCTCTAACCAATTCCAAATAAGAATGATTTGCACGCCCCAAAACCAGAGGTAGGTTTTCAAATTTAGGAATTAAAATTTAGGTAAGAATTTAAAATAGGAAAAGGCAATTTTGTCAGGGTTTTTCCCCCTGCATGGGGCCAGCAAAGGAGAAAGTGTGAAGATGTTGTTTGTTGGAGAAGTGGGCAGGTGGGTGACAGAGTGGATGCCATTAGTACCAGAGATAATGCAGGAGTGAATGCTACAATAAACTAGTAGATCTGATAATAGAAAGTTATGGTATTTTATGGCATTTTTCCTTCTGAAGTATCTGACACTGCTGGAGAAAGGATACTGGAATGCATAGACCAATCATCTGGCCAGGTACAATTCAGAAATTCTACATTCTAAATTCTATTCTGGAATTCCAGAAACTCTCTTACATCACTCAAATCCTTTCTAGGACATTTGAGCATTTTGCAATAGGAGAACATAAAAGAGATGCACACTATTTCATTTCTGTGAGGAGTTGTCTTGGGAATAAAAAGTTTTTAACTTTTCTAGCACAACAGTGCTTATTATCCATGAAACATGGATTATTCAAGAAGATTAATGTTTTTGATATAAACTTTAGGTATTTAAAGGATAAGACCAACATCAGTCCACATTTCAGTCTCTCTTTTGAGGATAATCTATATTTAATGTAGGCTTTCTTGTGAAGGGGGAAAAAAGCATTATAGATAGTCTGGTTTAATTGCTAAGGAGCTGTCTCAAAATCTTTGCTACCACTAACTACTACAGGGTTCATGACTATATGAATCCTAATACTCTCATCAGGAAAATAATGTGTATTTAATCTGCATGCTTAAATAACTAGGCAAATTGGCAGCAATTGGAAGAATCATTGCTATAAATGAGAGAGAGCAGTGCAATAAAACGGATCCCTGTGAAACATTTAAGTTTATTACAGAATAACAGTATGTGCAACAACCAGCATTACTTGGAATGTGTGAGGGGAAAAAATTAAACTTGCTTGCTTTTAATATAAATTGATGTGAGTTTAGAAATTAGTGGCCTGATCATGGGAGGTGTTGAGTAGCTGCAAATCCTACTGTAGCCCATGGGAGTTGCGGGAGCAGAATATCTTGGAGAATTGGGCCACCTCACTTTCCAACTATATGGAATGCACTCTGGAGACATTTTCCTCCTATGCAAGTCAGGAATTATATGATGAGGCATCCTAGAACAGAACATCTGTAAAGCTTATCTGGCCCCTTGGGTTTAAAATTCTGGATGACAGTACATGTGGGTTCTGTGGCGTTTGGGGCTGAGTAAGTCCTGTTTTTATACAAAGTTCAGGGTTTTGAAACCTTGGAAAATAACCAAGAACTAAAATTTTCATAAAGCAAGAAAAATACTGTTGGTGAAGATGAAGATCACAATTAACTGGTGCATGAGGACTGCTTTGTGCTGCTCCAGTTGCTCTTAGTTGGGTACTAAAAATTCCCCAGTGTGGGCAAGGAGTTGTAGGTAGTGTAGAGCTGACACCAGAGCTCCTATATTGTCCTACTTCTGGATCCTGGTGTAGGGGCTCCTTTACACCTGGTTGCTCTCTGGGGGCTATTGTCAATTAGCATACATATGAGTGCCTGTCAAGTTGCCTTAATTTACACCAAGGACTAGCCTGGTGCCCAAACTTCCCCATGATAGTGGGAAGGGAGGGTTGGTGGAAGAAGGAGACTAAAAGCTGGCATGAAAGCCACCTTGGCACACACTCAGTTTCTTTTTGGATTTGTGATGAACATTCCTGGAGAACTGGTGCCAAAGAGATTAAGCATAGGATTTTCAAAAGCACTTAGTATTGGCCTAACTACTTCCACTGAAGTGTATGGCAAAACTCCAATAGACTTCAATGGGAGCAGAGTTAGACCAAAGCATTTTGTTTTTGAAAATCCAACCTGGGGAGTGTTGCTCAGTCCTAGTAGAAATATTAATGGATTTGTTCACTGTAAATGGCAACTGAAATACATTGCATTTGTATGGAGATTATCATATCCAGTATTGAAGACAACTCTTATGGAAGAGGCATATCTGGCCTGAAGCAAGCCTAGGTTAAAGGTCTGCCTTGGTGGTTTGGATGTGTTTTAAAGCCCTCACAGATGTCATTCAAAATCCTTTACTTACAGATAAGGGGCAAACACAGGACAAAAAGGAAAAATGGCTTATCTAAAATAGTGTGGCTGGTTAGTTGAACCGTATCTAAATCTTGATCAGACTCACTTTCTCTTATTTCCTAACAACTTTTAACAGGTCTCAGGAGCTTCTCCAGCACACATGACTGACCATAAGCAAGACCGGGAGCTCACAAGATTAGACCAAACCCACAACCTCAGAAAAGAGATTGCGGAGTGAAGATTCCACACTGGGAATGTCGTGGGTAGGGGTTCTTTCTGGATGACTTGGAAGAGGGATGAGTCTGTTGAGGGTGACAGAGAGAAAGTTGAGGATAGTGAGGATGATAGTTATGCAAACTGAACCATAAAAGACTTGGGTTTTGTTTCCAGAAAGGACTGAGGTGCAGACTGGTGTGCATATTTTACAAAGTGGTTTGGTTTACCCTTTATAAAAGCTAAGTACAGTCTTATTGTAGCTTATGTTTAGGTTTGAAAAGTGAGATTACATTCAGATTTAGAAATCGTTTAAAAGACAGTGATCTCTTAATAGGAGTGCAGCAAAAATTCTCATACAATAGCTATTAAAAGTAACGAAAGCCAGAATCCCTGTCTTCTGCTTTTTGACTTCTGTTGCTAAAATCAATCTAACATTTCAGTAAATTCAGAGATATAGTTTCCCTTTGGGTAGGATAAAAGAAAGTTGGTTACAATGAAGCAAGAAGTGTCAAAAGGGTTCAAAACTCGACCAGCATGATATGGAATTGCCTGAGGTACCTGTCAATATGTGCTCCTAATAGTCTTAAAAGCTCAAATGAGTGCTGTCATGAAATTGCCATGTTTTTTGTGAGTTTTCTTCTAAACAAAAGCAGATTCTAGTTCAGTTAATCCATGGGAAGGCTGCATGCTATGGTGTAGCTCTTCACGCACAGTGTCAGTGGACACTTGCCAAGAAGTGCACCATTATAACAACAAAGTTTTTTTTTTTTTTTACAAAGATATCTGCATTGCTTTGAGTTCTGAACGTCACCTAGCCACATGGTGCATTTGGTATCTGAAAGGTGTACACCAGCTCATAATACAAGGAAAGCTCCATAGAGCATTGAACATGTATTCTTCTGTGCTATAGCTGGGATCCCAGAGGAGCCTAAGAAAGATAGGTGCCCAGTTCCTAATGAATTTTAAGGGCAGTTGAGTGCCTAACCTCCTTTGCAAACCCCAGCCCATTTGGTCCTCATTAAACAACCCATAATTAATAGTATGGCCAGTGATGCCATTTTTCAGGAATAATGGTACTTTTTTTTTAGGGCAACCAACTGGTCTGTGTTGTTTACATTATGCGCCAAAGTATCTCATTTATTAGTGTACAGGTGGCCCCAGTATCCACAAGAGCCATATCAATGCACTGCTTTATCTGTTCCAGTACTGCAATTTATCTTAGGTCACAGGTGTGCTCACAATGCTTTTAATTAGCTTTATCTATAGGTTGCTGCTTGGGGTAATTTTTCACATACTGTGGTGCTATCTATTAATAACATTAGCTGCTGCCTTAGATGTAGTGACCTAATTTCATAGGAGAATCAAAGCTCAGGTCGTCTACATCTTCTGAATGTGTAAATTATTCTGTTCTCTTTAGAGTCTTCTACCACTCCAACCACCATGGTATCAGAGTGACTTATGAAGTTAATTTAAGTTACTTCTGATGGGAATAAATTATGTGATTTTTTGTTTTCTATTTCATAAATGATAATAGGTTGTGAGTTGCTTTGAAGGAACGTAACTTTTACATGTGGATCTTAAAGTATCAAGGTCTGTAGTCATTCTTTCCATGACAGTGCGTTTCACCATCCTGAGCAGTTGCTAGGAAACCTCCCTAGGAATCTGTCTCTCCTTTACCTCTAGACTGAGAAGATTCATTAACTCTCCCACCTTTACAGGCTTTCCCCAATTACAGAGTATAGTCTATTTGCAACAGAAATAGAGCCGAGAGTTTAATCACATTGTCCTTTTCTAATCTTTACGCCGTAGGTTGTCCAAACCCTACAGTTTGTTTCATCCACTTCTGCCAGGGAGCAAACAGTCAGTATGGTGTTATGCAATTCACTGTATAAATTTCAACGGAGAGGTATATCAGGAAATATACACAAAAATGGGAACCCTGTACAATGCCTTTCATTTTTAAAAACGTTTGCCATTCAGCTCCTTTCACTCTCCATGCTGACTGTAATAATCCCCTTCCAGCGCAACACACTCTAACCACATCCCACCTTTAGTTGTGTGACTATAACTACCCTCTCTTGGAAAATAACCTATCAGGCAGGAGAATTCAATATGCTAAACGGACACAAACAATGATGTGACAGCTACCCGGTCTTAGTCTTTGGGTTAGGAGACCTGAGCTTTTGGAAGTGCTGCCCACTACCTATACCAAATAATCATTATAGAATTCAGTACCTCACAAACATTCTCTTTTAGGTCAATGTTACAGCACAAAAAGCAGATCATCTTGATTTCTAGTGTTAGAAATAGATGGCAATTAGCAAGCATCAAGAATCTGCAAATTCACAATGGGGGAGCAGCGAAGTGCTGATCCAGGACTTGCATGTTGGAGGTTGTCATAAAAGGTGTTCATCTGCAGCTGTAGTGTCAGTCAGTCTCTAGCTCCTGTAGCGTCTGTTGATGTGACTGTTTGTGTTCGTGATCAGTTAAATCAATCTTACCACCTCCATGTGGGCCAATTTCCCATAAGCAGAGAGGCCATCAGTTTCCACTCCACAACAGTCAGATGGAGTGCATAACATGACTGCTCAATGCTCTTTTTATCATTTACATTTGGCAAAAAGTGTATACCTTTGGCTTTCAGAAGCAGAGCTCTGCAAGCAGAGCTCTCACCTTGAGGCTGGACTACTACAGTGCAGGTTACTCTTGCCAAACCTGTGGAGATTGCAGCTAGCACAGAGCACAGTGTTCTGCTTATTAAACTGGGTGTCATACAAAGAGCACATTATGCTTGTTCTCTGTGATCTGCACAAGCTACTGGCCATTTTCTGGGTGAAGATTAAGTGTTATTTTTGAATGATTTGGGTCCCAGGCATTTGGAAAAACTGCCTGTCTTCCCTTATGTTCCAAAAGTGACTCCACAAATTGGATCCCACTGAAATCAACGGCAATGTTGCCCTGGGACAAGGATTTGGCACTAAGCATGAAACAAATCTTGTTTATTAATGTCATTTTGTTCAAATTAAGCTCAAATTCAAAACATACAAAATGTTTTTCCAGCTATTCCTGCACTCAGGTTAGCTGAATCTATGGCTCATATTGTATTGGAGTTAGCACAATAACCTTCATTAGTGAGATCTAGTCAGATTAAATTGATGAAATATCACAAATGTGTCTTGCTGGCAGTGCATATTTGATTAGCAAACTAGTTTATAGTGAATTTTTTTTTAAAGCAAACTAATGATTTTATACAGTAACCTCATGGCAATGGCACCTCTGTACAGTCAACAGTGATTGATAAATAATAGCATGATAAATTCTCTTAAATTGTTCTGACAACTATACATAGCCTATGATGGGCCTCTTGACTTCAAGCCGACTCCTGTTCATAAATACATTCAGAACAATTTAAATGCTGTTCAATTTTTAGTTTTGTACACCTCAAGCATTTGCTGTTTTTACGTTCTGATGTTTGCAGACTTCAAATGTTTTAGTTAATTAAAAATAAAACAATTACTTGTTTCACATTATGTAGTCATGCTCTGCACTATGCAGAAATCTTTCCCATAATCCAAAAATCTCAGGAAACAGTATTCTTCCCATTCCCCCTTTTACATATAAAGACAATTTAGAAGAAAGAAGGGTTGGTTACTATTATTGTTTATTAAGTATATTACATTAGCACCCAGAAGGATTCAGGATTAAGGACCACATTGTGTTAGGTGGTGTGCAAACACATAGCGGGAGATAATCCCTGTCTGAGAAATTTTATAATCTAATATAAGAATTGATGCTCATGGGTCTTTCTCCAGAGGCCTTCTACAGTATGGGAATATGAGAAGAGGAAGCGGTTGTTTGGGGTAATCCAGGGCTGGGAGCTGACAGAGTGGACCACATGTTCGAAGTTGCTGCAAAGGAGTCTGGGACATTGTGCTGAGAGGAAAGAATGGGTACTTATCTACAGTAAATGTTCTCCAAGATGTGTTGTGCATATAGACATTCCACTTGAGGTAATTCTGTAATAGTTCTTTTACTGATGGTGGAACTTCAGATTGTCTGAACAGAAACTGCAACACAGACTTGCTGAAGCTGACATAGTCGCAAGATACTTGAGTGATGGCATAATGTCTGGAAAAGGTATGTACAGATGCACATGTTGCCACTTCACAAATGTCCATTATAGGACCATAAATCAGAGAGGTTGACAATGTGGACTGGGACCCAGTGGAGTGAGCCATTACTCTCAGTGGAGGAGAGACATCTGCCAAGCTTGATACTGTCAGAGATCCCGTGTAATATACGTTGAGTTGACACTGGTTGGCCTTTGACTCTCTCGGCATAGACTACAAAAAGCCTATTAGAGGTTCTGCACACCTTAGTGTGGTAAACGTAGAATGCCAAAGCTCTGCAAACATCTAAAGTATGAAGTGTTTCCTCAATTTAAGAAGAATGAGACTTGGTTAAGTACTGGGTCAAAGATTGATTAGGCCTTTCAAATATCTGGATCACCAGAGGGTGAGAGAAAACCAAGAATCTGTCTATTGGTGGGTAAACTGCTGAAATGCATGCCAGGTGAGCCCTCACAGAGATGATTGAATGGCCTAATGACTTCAGCTGTAACAAGTAATCTGATATATGGGTGATGTCCATGCAATGTGGTGATAGGTGTTGTCACTGTGCCCAGACAGAAAATCTCTTCCACTTTGCTGCATACGTGGTTCTAGTGAAATCCTTTCTGCTGTTTATCAGGATAGGTTGCACATCTGTGCAGCACAGTTTTCACTAGCATTTAGTCAGAAATTATCCACACAGAGAGACTGAAGAAGGGGTGCATGGAGTGACCTTGGTTCTGAGGCAGGAGATCCTCTATCGCTAGGGATCTATACTCAGTTACAAAGAGTAAGCAATCCAGGTCACAACTGTATTTCTAGCAGAGATCTCAAGAGTCCTATAAGAGATAGTCCAGTCCTGCTCGACGCTGGCAGGTATCATCGTTTGCAGTAGGCCCTTCTCACAAGACATCAGTGATCATATATGACGACATATGATGATCTACGAGCAGCAAAACACTTAAGCAGGTAGAATTTTGCACACTCCTAAGTTGAATGGGCTGCAAGATGATAAAGAACTAAAAACTGGGGTTGAGAGGAGGAATGAGAAGTGTGGTAATGCTTCTGTGTACACACTTCCCACACCGACATGGGGCTCTCCCATCTGCACAGGTAATCCACCTCCTGGAGAGGCAATAGGTAGGTCAATGGAAAAATTTTTCCATTGATCTAGTGTTATCTACATGGGGACTTAGGTCGGCTTAACAATGCCAATTGGGGGTGTGGATTTTTCACACCCCTGACCAATGTAGTTAAACTGACCTGGTTTTCTAGTGTGGACCAGGCCTTAGGCACAAAGCTCATATAGCAGTAACTATCCAAATACTGTGCAAAGCATGCCTTCTTCTACAAGACTTTTGACAGGTATTACTGTTATCTAAAGTGACCCCCTTTAATTAGTGCAGCATTTTATGTCAGATGAAGAGTAAAGTTGTTCTTGTAGAACAGCTTGATATTTTAATGGATTCTGCTTCATATAAATCTTTGTTCAGCCTGTTTACAGTGTTTATGAATTACAAATTTAAAATTAATTAAATGAAAGACACACAAAAGAGTGAAGTTGGGGAGAAACTTGAAAACTTAAGGGATTGGTGGTCGGCTATGTGGTCGATCTCGATCTCTCTTCTAGGTCACCAGATCAAATATACCCCATGTCACTAGTGACAAAGTAGTTACCATCCAGTCAATGCCTGGTACATTGCATTAAATGCATTAATAAGTCTCTTTTCAAGTGTCCACATTAATAAAAACTACCCTCACAACTAGTAATTATTGGTTCCCTTATTAGTAGTCTCAGCAAAGGTCAAGGACTGAGTAGGCATAGAGACAAAACTATTCTTTTATGCCTAGGTTTATTCTTCAAGGTCAGGGATGAGGGACACCAGCAGGGCAATGCTGCTCCTTACTTGTAATGATCTATGGCTAAACACAAGAATTCATTCTGCAGGGCTGTCATAAACACTATATTAATTTAAAAATATATATTTAAAAAGAGCGCAGATGGATGAAAATACACACGTGCAAAACCAGGAATCCTCAGCTAGAATATCAAATTTTACTCATTAACAAAGGGTCCAAACTCTGGAGTACTCATTGATACAAATAAACATTAATGTCGATAAAAAAAAATTCCAAGAAAACCCTAAATAAAATGTTTTGCAAGATTTCAGGGTTTGGTCCAAATGGAATTGAAGAAATAATAGAAATAAATCACTCTTGAAAATTCAGATTCCCATGCAACATTGCCTCTCTGAATTACAGAGATTGCTCCACACAGAGTACTTTGGTGGGCAAACAGGATGTTTCTAATGCCAAAGGATGCTGTCTATATCTATTTACATACTTGTCTAAACCTATCTGGTATGTGACGGAGTTACACACACTTTTTTTTTGCCCATCTGTTCCTTTTAAATCAATGGGAGGAAAAATGAATTCTGTAGTAGTTACCTTCAATGTTAGTTTCCTCTCCCTTTCTTACTATTCCCTGCATGCTCATCATCTTTCAACCTAACATTTTCACACTTCACTTCTTGCCAGTGATACATGTGAAGCATCGAAACTGATGTATGTACCGAATGTTTGCTAGTTCAGTAAGTAACAGACTCAGCACCTTCAGAGTATTGTTCTTTGGTCCCCAGTTTGAGAAATAATGCAATGTTATTTATAGATGACCATAATTAAAGACATAATACACAGTCAAATAAGGCAACAAGTCTTGTTAAGATGTGCTTTGTGTTTTTGATTGTAATCACTGGAGTATGGGTAATTTTCACAGGTGGGAATTTAGCATCAGTGTTAATAAACTCTTCTGTTTGTGGAATTACTTAGGTGGTAGCTTTGTGGAACTACATAAAGCACCAGAACGGTCATTATACTTAACACTGAAGCCACTCAAATAGCAAGAATGAGCAGCACAATCATAATGTTAAACCATCTTTACCCTACAGTGCTTATGTATTCTGGAACAACAAAAATTATACAGGATTATACTATATCAAGACTTCAGCTGCACTGAGCGATCGTGTGAGACATACCTCTTAGGTCAGGTCTACACTGAAAAGCTAGATCAACCCAGCTACGTCACTAAGAGGCATGAAAAATCCATACCCCTGAGTGGTGGAATTAAACCAACCTAACCCCCAGTGTAGACAGCATTGACAGAAGAATTCTTCTGTAGACTTAGCTAATGTCTCTTGGGGAGGTGGATTACCTATGCTGAAGTGCTGCAACTATGCCATTGTAGTGTTTCAAGAGCAGACAAACCCATAAAGGTCCCTAATTTAAAGGGATGTTACTCATTTTAGTCCAATGTCCCCTATATTCCACACAAAACTGGCATCTCCTCACTTCTATCATTGAAAATTACTTTGCTCAGAAATAGAGAATTGTGAAGCTAAAGTTAGTGTCACTGAAGGAACACGTATGCAAGTAACAGCACTTTTCTATTTATTATTACTCATCCTTGAGTGATTTGGAATGTTGGGCATGCCCAGATAAAGGTGTATCTGTTGAGGACTCCCATAGTAAGAATGCACTTCACTAAGGGTTTTTATTTTAAAAAATAAAACCAGAGAAGCTAAATGCAATATATAAATAAATATTGGTAATATAGTAATATGAACCCAGACAAATTAGATTACAACGTTTGAGTTTTCTACTGTAAACTTAACTCTACTACATTCCATGTATATTAGAAATATTAACTTTTTAAATTTCCTGATTTTTGTGCTTGCTTTAGCTATGTTAACATTGCATGAATGTTTGATTTACATTTAATTAACAAGAACATAAGGTGAATTATTGGGCATTCTAATGCCAACCTCATTATATAAAGAGGTTTGTTTCCATTCAGAAAGTTCAAGCCTCTTTACATGGCACAGGTTCAGATTAGTTCACCAGGCTGTTTGACTTTATCTAATTGTTACATAGTTACGGTAACAAAGCGTAATATTTCAAAATGGTGAGAACAGTTTTTGTCACATGATTTCCATTGACTGTAATGAGAGCCGCAGAGCTAAAACCTCACACAATGTTTTGAAAATGAAAATGTTTTGCTTGGTATTCACAGATTAAAATATGTTCTGTGTGAGTAAAGAGCACATTTGGGGGGATGTGTTCATGGCTATGTAACTTACATCATCTGTGAAAACAACAGCAACATGAGTAATAACCGTAATTGAAGTTTTGGCTACTAACAAATTCTTGTTTTCCTTACTCATGCTAATAGATCCATGAAAGTTGATGGAATCATTTGTATGAGTAAGATGAGAATTTGGCTCAAAGTATCTTCTGTTTTCTAACTAGGATCACTAGATGCCTCACTAATATCACTGGGACTCAGAGCTTTACAGCTATTTTCTTTTTGATTAAAGCTGCTTGAATTAAGTCAAATGAAGTGCATTTAGTAGTTCCATTCGATAACATTTCATTTTACCTTCGGTGGATTTTTTTCATCTTTCAACCATGTCATATGTGGGAAAGGCTAAGTTATAAACAGATTGAACTGTTAGAACTTTATGGAAGATAAAATATGTTCACTTACTGCCCTGATGCTTTCAAAATGTCCGCCTTCCTTCTCAAAGTCAATTGGCTGCCCATTCAAAGTCCAGTAGAAAGTCACATCTAGTGTGTTGTCATGAATCGCTTTGCAACTGAGGACAATGCTTTCTCCAACGGTTAACTCAGTCCTCTTGGGAGTCAGGTCTATCCTTGTTGGTTCTTGAAAACAGAAGAATTAGTAATAATTAAATGCAGGTCTTGTGATATTCCAACATCAATATAGCATTTGCTTGAGTTCTGTTTAATTCTAAAAGTCTTGTCTGCCTGCTGGGCTGAAGGTTTTTTGTTTCTGAGTACACAGGGTCAAGTACACTGTGGTATGTGGGCCCACAGTGGGGAGGGAGCAAAGACTGGGGAGAGACAGCTATAATCTCCTCATCTTCATGAGGGCACAATCTCATCTAGTCACCACAAGGAATGCTGGGAAGGAAGACCCACTATCACACTGGCTGGTGCATTGTCCTCAAGAAATGATTTTTCCAACTTTCATAATTTCATCATGAGCCAAAGAATATTTTTTAAAGCATCAGCTCCTGGAATCTTGTGATTATACAACAATCTCAACTTTCATTTAAAAAAAGAGTATATTTCTAGCTCTCGTAGTTGCAGGGAAAAGTTTGAAAACCTGAACCCTAAAGACTCAAACACCAGAAAACAAACAAAAGAACCCAATATCATGATTTGGGGGGGTTTATTCATGATTTGCATATGCTTTTTATTGACAATAATACTGGAAATGTAGTCCGCAGCAGTATGTATTGGCTAGGAGCATATACTATTTTCTTTTAGAGAACAGCAACCTGGGACCGATAATAAAACCCTGCTTTGGCCCTGCTTTGAGCCATCATCCCCAGCAACTTTAGGACTTGATCCATCAAGGTGCAGAGCACTCTGGTCCTAAAAGTCACTGTAAATACACACATACCTGAACGTGTGCTTAAAAACTTTTCTGGATTGGGCACAGAGTACTCAGCAACTTGTAGGATTGAGCCTCTCCTATTGGGTAAATTGAATCACCAGCACCATTCTGCTCCCTCACACCCAAGTGTAAGCTTAGTGCAGTTAAGGATCTAGTTCTTTGTAATGGTCAAGTTTGAACTACTTCCCCTGGATAGCCAGAGGTTCTGTTTCTTCATTTCTAGAGTTATGTGTCAAAAACATATTGCTGCTTGCCAGTGGAATGTATCCCTCATGTATCTTTTGAAAATGCTCTCTGAACTGTCAATTAGTCATTGCTGATTTATAACTCAGAGTGAAGTGCTGTGTAAATTTAAGATGACTGATCTCTTATCAATAAATTAGACTTCATTTGTCTAAATAGCAACCCAGTGGCTGGGAAACTAGTTGTAACTGAGTAGTTAGAAAATAGGCAATGATCTGCTGGGTTTCTAATCTAGCCATTTCTTTTTAGGATTTCTATGGCTAAAAATAGGACTTTATTGCTATACTTTATTCACTGTGTGCATGTAGAAAGGATAATTATTTTTGGCAGCTAGCATGTCTAACAGCCATAGGTATATACCTCCTAATTTTTCTCTCTCTTTTCTTTCACACACAGAATTAATTTAATAATCTGGAAAGGTTTAATTTATGTACTAGTTTTTCTGACACATAGGTATCATAAAACATTATGGGCATGTATTCAACAGAGGGGAAGCAATTGTTGGCACAATCTTTGGTAAACTCTCTGGGGGCAAGTACTGTCTTTTTGTTCTGTGTCTGTGCAGCAACGGCCATAGCACAATGGGGTCTTGGTCCATAACCGGGGCTCCTGGAGCTATTACTGTACAAATAATCAATAATCTATAACAATAATATAATAATAATAATAATTAATAATATAATTAATAACTAATCGGTGTGGTTTTCCATACCTTTAACAAATACTGAGGCTACAGTTTCTGCTGAACCAAACACATTTTCTCCTTGGCATAAATACCTTCCTTCGTCAGATTTGGAAGCATTCAGGATTTGTAGGCTCCCATCTGGAAGAACAGTTATCCTGAAAATTATAAAAAAATGTTTGTATCCTGTAATAGCATGTACCAGCTATCTCAAACATAGGCAGATTCCATGGTGTTATCTTTTAGGGTTAACAAACAGGATTAAGAATGGCTGCCACTGTGTGCAAGAATGATCATTGAATCCGCCTACTTAGGAAAGGATGCAATAAACCCATTTTATTCCCTCTGCCTCTTTAACTCAAAATAGGCTCTGGGAGGAATCAGTGGATTAGTTCTCCTTTGACACTTAATGATGGTGAATTTTAATTGTATTTTTGTAAAAATATGATCCTTGATACTTTATCTTTAAAACTTGGCTACTACATTATTGTTGAGTGATATTTCAATATTAAGCACAAGCTATCCCACCTGAAACTAACAGTGACCTTAAAAAACAAATCTAAGAATTATGAAGGGTAAAAAAGTAGAGGATGACAGGGAAAGAACATAAAATTAATTGTATGTGGCCAAAATATGATTTATAGCACTTGCTATACACAATGCAGGACAGGGATGGAAATGAGTTCTGGTGACTTCTGTTTACCCTTTTTTTCCCCGGAGTATTGTGTGGGCCTGATTCTCCAAACTCTGTGAGTAACTTCATTGAAGTCACTGGATCTCATGAGAAACGTGCAAAATCACACCCTCTGTGTAGGGTGGTTGAAATTTTAGCCTGGTCTAAACTGTGCTAGAAAGAGAAATTTGGATTTGAAAAGATGGAAAATAAAACACTGTTGCCACTTTTAATATTCCAAAATTTAAAATTATGTCCTCCTTCTGTGATCTCCTATTCAAGTTTTATTATCTTTTTTATTTTTTAAGTAAAACTTATTGAGTGAGATTCACCCATGTGACACGAGGCCAGTGCAAGACCTACGTATCACTTAATTCCTACTATGAGGGCATTAGTGGGAATTAATTGGCATATCAGTCTTGCACTGATCCTATGCATAGGGGAAAATTTCACCCATTGTAGATTGTTATTATATAAACCTTTTGTGCTCCTCTCTGCCTACATGCACTCATGCAGTCTAGCCATAGGTGGCAGGAGAAAGGGAAATGCATCTCCTGGGGACTCCTTCCTATTTCCCAGTCCTACAAAAGTCTAAGTGCATTTTCAGGTGCTCTGTGGGATTCTGCCTATTTGAAGGGGCAGAAGTGAGATGATGTTCTTTACCAGATAGTTCCTCCGCCACAAACAGCAGAGTACATTACTGCAGAGAAAGCCTACAGTAACTTACATTGTTTTGTCCTTCATGTTGTGGACATTCAAGGAGCAATTATAAGTAGGGCAGCAGCCATCCCAAGTTCATTTGCATCTATAGAATCTAAGCCTGATTTTTAAAAAATGAGTCCTTATGGTTGTGATGAAAACCTTTCAAATACCAATTAAGTGCAAAGTGATGCTGTGCTGAATCTGCGGCAGACAGAGAGGCTGAAACAATAACTGCAGGAGAGGTGTGAATCCCTCTTGTCCATTCATCTCAAAAGGATACAAACTCTGAAGACTGTCTCTTGGAGACAGTATCATTAACATCATATTTGATAGGAAGGGGGTGAGATGAGGAGAAACCTATCTCTTCAAATCCCAGGAGGCATAAGAACCAGGAATCAGTGGGAGCTGCAGAGTGTCAAAGAGATAAAGTGCTTCTGAAACGAACACGTTGTCCATTTGCTCTCCTCTTGGCCTTAACTGCTTAGCTGAGCAGAGCCACCCCAAGGAAAAGACTATCAAGAATTCAAGGAGCTATGGCCCTATCCTGATGGACAGGTTTCACCCTGCCTCCAGTGCAGCCAATAAAGGGAGAAAACCCCATCTGAGGAAAGGCAAGCTAGGATTGAAAGCTGAATTGTAATTTGGAGCAATTTACTTAAAGCATACGTCTCAGTAATGTGTACTCACTAAATTATCAAGGCACCTGTACAGTGTTCCACTTGGGGGGAAATGTGCTGCATGACCTTGATCATGAAAAATACTGCCCCCTGGTATTATATATAAGCCACAAGATTTATTGGGGAGGAAAAGCAGAGTCTCATTTTAATGCAAAATGTATTACCATTTATTTCAAAGATAAAATTGGTCACCACTCTCAGCAATGCAATATAGCAGCATAATAGTTTCCAGAAGAAAGAAGGGGCAATGAAAGGTCAGGCCAGTGCACACGGTGACACTATGGTGACAAATATTTTCTGTCTTTCTTTAGGCAAATAAATCACCGTATAGAAGACATAGGGTTTGTTGAAATATGGCATAGTGAGAATAACAAAAAACATGATCACATTAGACAATTATCCTTTAACCTATCTGAATTTTCTTAAAAGGTAATCTAACAAGTGAATACACCTGAAACTTTGTTATAAAATGTTTTAAAATTTAAAATTACCTTCAAAGTAATAATCTAATTTAGGAACGGACAGTGATTTAAGACGCATTCTTTCTTCTTTGCAGTGAGCTGCCCATTATATTTTCCTTTTCAGGATGCTCTGTAATCAACGCAGTTAAACTAGTGTATCTAACATTACAAGTCTTTGCAAAATGGTGATGTTTTTCAACAGTATAGTGTCAGTTCCAGGTATATGAAAAGCCACTTCTGCAATTTTACAAATTATAAAAGTTTATACAAGCCAAGTTTTAAAATAAAACAGTTTTTTGGGCAGGGAGAGCTAGATTTTAAGGGAGATTACTTAATTGAATCTTATGCACAGTTCCAGCTACATTTCTAACCATCTCACAGCTCTTGTGATATAAAAGGAAAAGAATGACTTGAGTAATCAAAGGGCTTTCAAGCAGGTCTGCTGGTAAATCAGCTGGCAAGGAACTGGACAGTAAAATAAATGACAGGGTTAATAATCATAATTTTCTTTTTGGAGCTTAGGCAAGAGCAGAATGATAGCTCTATTAGAGACTGAAATAATGTGTTTGTCCACAGACCCGGATAGGCAGTGGTAGTGCAACATAGGTAGCTTTAGTCCAGACTACTCCACCCTGACCTGCTAGTGTCAACCCTAGAGAGACCACCTCCTGGGTATGTCAATACTTGAATTTTTAGATGCCTTTAACATGTATTCATTAACATGTGTTATCTGAGAACGAAATTCCAGTGTATACACTACACCAAAATCTGTCCCAGGATGCAGACGCTTCTTGATAGACCTTTTAACACTAAGCTGCAGAGTTCATAAATTCATATTCATAGATTCCAAGGCCAAAACGGACCATTGTAATCATCTGGTCTGACCTCCTGCATAATGTAGGCTATAAAACTTTCCTAAAATAATTCCTAAATGTAACTAGAACAAATGTCTGTGTCAACTCTGCACTATGCCCTACAATTGTGTTAATTAGCACAACAAAAAAGCAGTGTAGCCATAGGCTAGGAGTTCAGTTTCAATGATCTTCCAAAGGCTTGGTTCTTCTACTAAAACTGCCAATGATGGTGACAAGTCAGTGCTGGTGGCTTTTGAGACTTGTACACATGTCCAGTAGGAAATGGAATAACCACCAAACTGATTTAACACTGAACTCCCATGAAATGGCAACAAATTTTAATTACTGAGCTGGATCGCAGACTCATAGAAATGTCGAGCTGGAAGGAACCTTGGGAGTTCATCTAGTCCAGCCCCCTGCACTGAGAGTAACTCTGACTGACCGCTATGCCTACCTACATGCCTCCAGCTTTCACCCAGATCACACCACACGATCCGTTGTCTACAGCCAAGCTCTACGATACAACCGCATTTGCTCCAACCCCTCAGACAGAGACAAACACTTACAAGAACTATATCAAGTGTTCTTACAACTACAATACCCACCTGCTGAAGTGAAGAAACAGATTGACAGAACCTAACTAGTAAAGTGCTCATTCACCAATATCTGGAAACCATCTACTGACCATGTTTTTTTCCTGCAGTGTCCACAAAGATCTCAGATATAGTTCAAGCTTTGCTGAGCCAGGTGGAAATTAAGGCAAAATCCTGGTCTCATTGAAATCCATCAGTGTTTTGACATTGACTTCAGTGGCTTAGGATTTCACCATTAGGGTATGTCTACAATACAGCTGCAGCTACATAGCTAAGGCAATGCAGTGAAGACACTTTCCACATCGACGGAAAGGGTTTTTCCGTTGATGTAGTTTGTCCACCTCTCCAAGAGATGGTAGCTAGGTTGATGGAAAAATTCTTTCATCAACCTAGCTGTATCTACACTTAGGGTTAGGTCAATCTAACTACGGCATTCAGATTGCGGATTTTTTCGTAAACCCTGAGCAGTGTGTAGTCTATAGCAAGTCATAGTCTTCATAGCAATGTGTGATATTATTACCTCCTGCTCTTTCCTGTGGAGACTGTTATTAAAGGACTTGACTCACAGAAATGGAAAGCTGTCATTTTGATACTGCTGTATAATTGACAGTGGACTTTTACCAAGGAGGAAGACACATGTTTTTTGGTTGTACAGTTTGTTGATTTAGAAACTCATTTAAAACACAGGGGCAAATCCTGAGAGGTGCTGAGCACTCGTAGCTCCTACCTAATGTCGTCAATAGGAGTTGCAGGGGCTCAATACCTTCCAGGATTGGGCCTTGGGTTTAGAGGAGACACAGGTAGACCTTTAACTGGATTATATTAGGGAAAGGTAAAGCTACAAAACCTACATTTAGATGAGCATTTTTATCTTGCCATTCTAGGTAGTTATTATTGAATAAGAAAAATCAAGCAAAAATGTGTATTGGTAGGAGGT
This sequence comes from Lepidochelys olivacea, assembly GCF_965140295.1. Taxonomy (NCBI): domain Eukaryota; kingdom Metazoa; phylum Chordata; order Testudines; family Cheloniidae; genus Lepidochelys; species Lepidochelys olivacea. The sequence continues at coordinate 32,847,013 of NC_140411.1, read as the reverse complement.
TTAAGGATGGAGGGTTGCATCTTCATATCCTTTATTTGTTTTGGTGTGTGATTTTATATGTTAGGTAGGACTTAATTTTTATATTCCCTAGAAGAGTAATCAGAGCAATTAGGGAAGCATGAATATGAAATTTAGTTAAGGAAGTGCCTAAAGAAAAACTTTGCACACAGTGCAAACACACAGTGACTGGGTAAGAGAAAAAAGAAGTGACTAAAGTGGTTACATTTCCTTTCTCCTGTTTTTCTCATTCAGCTCTTAACCAGCGTATAACATTGGTTTGTGTGTATGTTAAAAATGGGAACCTTTTAGATGCATACTTTGTTGAGAAGCTGTATTGACCAATTTAGTCCATGGCCTTTCCCTTTGTTCTGATCTGAGCAATCTGTCATTTCACATTAGCCTGGATATGGAACCTGTCACTACTCTTTAATGTTGATTTCAAGGAATCAGGACAAGTATTTGTAAATAGTTGAAACCTTTGCTTCTCCTTGAATGTGCATAAGCTCTTTCTCTCTTGCTCATTTGTAAAAGATGTATAAGCATCTATATCTAATAGGAACTGAGAATCATAGATTCCTAGATCAGAAGGGTCCATTGTGACCTCCTGTATAACACAGGCCATAGAACTTCCCCAAAATAATTCCTAGAGCAGATCTTTTAGAAAAACATTAAAAAGTGTCATTTATGGAGAATTCACAACCCTTGGTAAATTGTCCCAAAGCTTTCCACACTCTCACTGCTAAAAATTTACCCCATATTTCCAGGCTCAATTTGTCTAGCTTCAACTTCCAGCCATTACATTGCGTTATACCTTTCTCTGCTAGATTGAAGAGCCCATTATTAAATATTTGTTCCCCAGATAGGTATTTGGGGCTGTCAAGTCAAGTCACCCCAACACCTTTACTCTGTTAAGATAAATAGACTGAGATCCTTGACACTATCACTGTAAGGCACAGTTTATAGTCCTTTAAGCATTTTCTTAGCTATTCTCTGAACCCTCCCCAATTTATAAATATCCTTCTTAAACTGTGGACATGAGTAATCAAGTGATCACACCAGTGTCAAATACAGAGGTAAAATAACCTCTCTGCTGTTACTCGAGATTCCCCTGTTTATGCATCCAAAGATCAACAAGCCCCTTTGACCATAGCATCGCACTGGGAGATCATGTTCAGCTGATTATCCATCACAACCCCTAAATCTTTTTCAGAGTCACTGCTTTCCAGGACAAAGCCCTGCATCATGTGAGTATGGCCTACAATGAATTATTGCTATAGGGAAACCTCTTCAGTAACCACCTTTGATGGAGTGCTGTCATTTAAATATTGTTAATCTAATTTGACACCTGACTGTGGCTAAGTCCCTAAGCACAACATGGAATTACTAGGATTTTACTAGGATTTTATTCAGACAATTTTCTCAAACATTTATGAAGACTACTGCAATCCTGCGTGTGGCATCCCAGATCACTGGAATACTAAAAGTAATATTCTAAGGCTCAGCGTTAATGTACTCTAAAGCACTATCAGCCATACTCAATACATACAAACTGAATCAGGGCAAAATTTCCAAAGGTGCCACAACTTGGATTTTCTTTTTTGTCCTTGCAGCTTGCTGCACACTAACATCTGTGCATTAAAAACAAGAAAGAAAAGAACAGATTTTGCTGGTACAAATGGGGTTCACCTCTGTAAATGTAATTTAGAATAGTTGACACTAAAAATTCAACACTTCCCAACAGATACCACACTTAGCTCCTATTCTAATTATAGAGAGAAAACTATGGGACCAATCTATAAAAAGGGGAATAAGGACAATGCAGAGAATTACAGGGCAGTCAATTTAACTTTAGTATTCAGAAAGATAATGGAGAAAATAATTTAAAAATCTACCTGCAAATGCCTAGAAGATAACAAGGTGATAAGTAACAGTCAGCATGGATTTGTCAAGAACAAATCAAGTCAAACCAACCTAATAGCTTTCTTTGACAGCATAACAAGCTTTGTGGATTGGGGGAAGTGGTAGATGTGTTATAGCTTAACTTTAGTAAAGCTTTTGATACTATCTCGCATGACCTTCTTATAAACAAACTAGGGAAATACAACCTAGATGGAGCTACTATAAGGTGGAGGCATAACTGGTTGGAAAACTGTTCCCAGAGAGGACTTAGGCTATCCCTCAATGTGAGGATGATGTCTGCCAAAGGGATTCATTGGGGGTTTTTAAGTGGCTGAGGGGCCCAATTCGTGCTCTGCAGGTGTAATTTTGGAGGAGACATAATTGTTGGCTGGATTGTTGTGCCCTTTCTTTCCTCCTTTGCCGTTTCTCTGTCTCATGAGTATGTCTGTTCTCCTCAAAGGGAGCTGTGGCTTGGTGTATGATGTGGCATCACTGTGTTCTGTTCTGCACCAAATCCTTCCATTTTGTTGGATTGATGCCTCCCTTTTTATGGTGTACTTTTAGTATGTCTTTGAAGTGCTTCCACTGCCCTCTGCAAGCCCCTCTTCCCTGACTTAACTTGTGAGCTGAGTATTTGCTTCGGAAGGTGAGTGTCAGGCATGCATACACAATGGCCAGCCCAGCGGAGTTGGTGTTTCATGGCCTGCACCTTTTTTTTACTGCTGATGTTGGCTGCAGAAAGAATGCTGATATTAGTGAGTCGGTCTTCCCAGCTTATCCTGAGACTCCTCCTGAGGCAGTGCTGTTGGAACCACTCCAGCCGCTTGAGATGTCGTCTGTAAGTTACCCATGTCTCACACCCATAGAGAAGGGTGGGAATGACAATTGCCTTGTAAGTCAAGATCTTGGTGCGTTTGCAGATCCCTATAATTGAAGACTCATTTGAGTAGTCTTCCAAAGGATGTGCTGGCACACCAGATCTTGTATTCAATTATGAGTCAATACTGGTCGTTTGGGAGATGTGGCTGCCAACATATGGAAAATGGTCTCTCCACTTATGGTGATTTGTGGAGTATGAAGAAGAGTTTGTGCAAGTGAGGGCTGGTAGAGCACCTTGGTTTTCCTGATGTTGAGAGAGAGACACAGACTGCGATAGGCATCTGCAAAAAGACTTAGGGTACTTTGCAGGTAGGCCTCTGTGTGTGCGAGAATGATGTAGTCATGTGCATACTGAAGGTCAGTGATGCCAATTCTCGTGATTTTAGATTTTGTTTGGAGATGTCAGAGAATGAGGAGTTCGCCATCCATACTAGAGTAGTTATTAATGGTTCACAGTCAAGCTGGAAGGGCATATCAAGTGGGGATCAGTTCTGGGTCCGTACAATAGTGTAACACTGTTGCAAAAAAAAGCAAACATCATTCTAGGATTTATTGGCAGGAGTGTTGTACACAAAATACAAGAAGCAATTATTCCATTCTACCGCACACTGATTTGGCCTGAACTGGAGTCTTGTGTCCAGTTCTGGGCACCACATTTCAGGAAAGATGTGAACAAATTGGAGAAATGCCAGAGAAGAGCAACAAAAATTATTAAAAAGGATTAAAGGTCTAGAAAACATGACCTATGAGGGAAGATTGAAAAAATTGGGTTTATTTAGTCTGGAGAAGAGAAGACTGAGGAGGGACATAATAACAGTTTCAAAGACATAAAAGGTTGTTAAATGGAGGAGGGAGAAAAATTGTTCTTGTTAACCTCTGAGGATAAGACAAGAAGCAATGGTCTTAAATTGCAACGAGGGAGGTTTAGGTTGGACATTAGGAAAAAGTTCCTAACTGTCCTGGTAGTTAAACACTGGAATAAATTGCATTGGGAGGTTGTGGAATCTCCATCATTGGAGATTTTTAAGAGCAGGTTAGACAAACACCTGTCAGGGATGGTCTAAATCAATGGTTCTCAAACTAGGGCCGCTGCTTGTTCAGGGAAAGCCCTTTGCGGCCTGGGCCGGTTTGTTTACTTGCCGCATCTGCAGGTTCGGCCAATCTCGGCTCCCACTGCCGCGGTTCACCGCTCCAGGCCAATGGGGGCTGTGGGAAGGATGTGCTGGCCGCCCTTCCTGCAGCCCCCATTGGCCTGGAGCAGTGAACCGTGGCCAGTGGGAGCCACAATTGGCCGAACCTGTGGACGGGGCAGGTAAACAAACTGGCCTGGCCTGCCAGGGGCTTTTCCTGAACAAGTGGCAGCCCTAGTTTGAGAACCACTGGTCTAGATAATACTTAGTCCTACACTGAGTGCAGGGGACTAGACGAGAAGATCTCCTGAGGTCCCTTCCATTCCTACAATTCTATGAAAACTGTGCTTTCTCCAGTCCCGTTATTAGCAAACTTTTGGAAAATGTTGACATTTTATGGTAAACATTGTGAAAAAGGGTGTCTGGTTTTTTGTTTTTTTTTTGTAAATAAAACTTTTTACACGTAGGTAAGATTTACAGGTTTTAGCAGTATTTCCCATTAAGGCCTCAGTTCAGTATGTGTCTAACTTTAAAAACATGAGCAATCCCATTAAAGTCAACAGCACTCTTCACATGGTTAATGATAGGCACATGCTTAAGTACATTGCTGAATCATGATCTGTTGGAACAGATGCTCAAACCAATAATTCCTTACCTCCCAGTAAACAGGTACAATGGACCTTTTAAACTGTGCACATTATCATTTCTTACATATATGACATGTGAGAAACATCAGAGACTACACTTTGAAAATTTGGCTCTGCTTGCCTATCTAGAATTAAACACTCCCAAATACCCTGTCACAGAATGAACTGGGTCTTGTGCAAAACCTGATGAGAATTCCTTAGAAGTAATGTCTACTTTGATTGTTTCCAAGCTCCTTTTAGGATTGGTGATCTGAAGAAGGGGGAAGGCAGAATAAGGATTTTCCAGTATATTGTGCAATCCACTGCAAGAGCATTTTTCTGTTTTATAAAGTCCTTTGTTTTCAAGATAATCATCTGTAAAGATGCTGAAATAGGATATTAAAGTGATAGGAGTCTTAGATGTATCTATCAGAGATAGTAGTTACATGGTATTCTGAGTCCTATGGCTGTTAAAGTCTATAACAAACCGCTGCCTTCTTATTTTGGGTGCATTAATTCAATGAAAGGAATATTTTGCTACCTAGAGACAGATCTATAGATTTTTTGTTTTTACAAACAGATCCTTTCCAGCACTGCAAATCTCTTTATGTTTCTGAATGACCATAACGAAACATTAGCTAAAATTAGCCATTTTTCTCAGCAGCTTAGAAATATGGTGCTTGTAGGAAACTAATTTTTTTAAAAGTTATTTTGAGATATTTTCAAGTTTTGGCTACTAATTAGAAGATTAACATAAATGCTCAAAAATACCCTGGGGATGACAGGGGTTTAAAAAAATGGAAATGCCTCCTGGGCATAATTACCAAGGATTAATGAGTGGTAGGCCATGTACACAAAGGGGCAGATTCTCAGTTGATGTAAATTGGCATTGTTCCATTGAGTTCAATGGAGCTATGCTGATTTACATAAGTTGAGGATCTGGCCCAAAGTATCTAGCCTATCTGAAGGACAAACATTGTTTGAAGTCCTAACATTAACCTTGAGCAATACAAAGTGAAGAGCAGAATTATTTCCATATTATCTTGAAGCATAAACAGTTTTAATTTCAGTGAAATGAGATTCTTGTAAATTTAAGTATGTTAATTAAATGTTTACGTGGAAAGTTTTCATATGCTTCAGACAGCAATCAAGTAGCTAAGGCATTATTGATGTAAGTATTGTCATAATGTCCAATCAGATGGAAACCTGCATGGTTTCATGTCCCATGGCAACGGTTTCATGTCCCATGCTAGAATATTAATTATGGATAATACCTTACTCTACAGAGCAGTCAAATCACCTCTTCTCCTGCACCCCACTTTGAAAATTGTATTACTATTTCTTGATACTTGGCATGTGTGAAAAGCATTTTTCTGTATTATGGTAAAGATGTTGCTCTTGCTTTTGTGTGACTGATGAGTGGGAAGATAAGACAAACTGATCACTCCTGCATTGGACACAAGGACAGCAACACTACAAAACCAGTCTTGAAGGTAATAAGTAGAGCTGTCAATTAATCACAGTTAACTCACGTGATTAACTAAAAAAAATTAATCGTGATTAAAAATGAGTGGTAGGCCATGTACACAAAGAATTAATCACGATTAATTGCAGTTTTAATCGCATTGTTAAACAATAGAATACCAATTGAAATATATTAAATATTTTGGATGTTTTTCTACATTTTCAAATATTTGATTTCAATTTACAACACAGAATAGAAAATATATAGTGCTCACTTTATATTATTTTTATTACAAATATTTGCACAGTAAAAATGATAAACAAAAGCAATAATATTTTTCAATTCACCTCATACAAGTACTGTAGAGCAATCTCTTTATCATGAAAGTACAACTTACAAATCTAGATTTTTTGTGACATAACTGTACTCAAAAACAAAACGTAAAACTTCAGAGCCTACAAGTCCACTCAGTCCTACTAATTGTTCAGCCAATCACTAAGACAAACAAGTTTGTTTATATTTACGGGAGACAATGCTGCATTATTATTCTTATTTACGTCACCTGAAAATGAGAGCAGGTGTTCGAATGGCACCATGGCATTGCTAGGTATTTACATGCCAGGTATGCTACACATTCGTATGTCGCTTCATGCTTTGGCCACCATTCCAGAGGACATGATTCTATGCCTATGATGCTCGTTAAAAAAATAATGCATTAACTGAATTTGTGACTGAACTCCTTGAGGGAGAATTGTATGTCTCCTGCTCTGTTTTACCTGCATTCTGCCATATATTTCATGTTATGGCAATCTCGGATGATGACCCAGCACATGTTGTTCATTTTAAGAACACTTTCCCTGCAGATCTGACAAAATGCAAAGACAGTACCAATGTGAGATTTCTAAAAGTAGCTACAGCACTTGACCCAAGGTTTAAGAATCTGAAGTGCCTTCCAAAATCTGAGAGGGACAAGGTGTAGAGCAGGGGTGGGCAAACTTTTTGGCCCGAGGGCCACATCTGGGAATAGAAATTGTATGGCGGGCCATGAATGCTCACAAAATTGGGGTTGGGGTGTGGGCGGGGGTGAGGGCTCTGGTTGGGGATGTGGGTTCCAGGGTGGGGTCAGAAATGAGGAGTTCAGGGTGCAGGAGGGGGCTCTGGGCTGGGGCGGGGGAGTAGGGTGCTGCGGGGGTTGAGGGCTCTGTCTGGGGGTATGGGCTCTGGGATGGGGCTGGCGATGAGGAGTTTGGGGTATAGGAGGGTGCTTCAGGCTGAGACGGAGGGATTCAGAAGGCGGGAGGGGGATCAGGGCTGAGGCAGGGGGTTGGCATGTGGGAAGGGGTGCAGGCTCCAGCTGGGGATGTGGGCTCTGAGGTGGGGCTGGGGATGAAGGGTTTGGGGTGCAGGAAGATGCACCAGGCTGGGACTGAGGGGTTCGGAGGGTGGAAGGGGGATCATGGCTGAGGCAGGGAGTTGGGGCATGAGGAGAGGCTCAGGGGGACAGGGTCTAGGCGGCGCTTACTTCAAGCGGCTGCCAGAAGCAGCAGCAACGTCCCCACTTCAGCTCCTATGCAAAGCCGCGTCCAGGCAGGTCTGCGCGTTGCCCTGTCCACAGGTGCCGCCCCTGCTCCCACTGGCTGCAGTTCCTGGCCAATGGGAGCTGCAGAGGCAGCATGCAGAGCGGAGCTCCCTGGCTGCCCCTACATGTAGGAGCCAGTGAAGGGCCATGTCGCTGCTTCTGGAAGCAGCGTGGAGTGGCCCCGACCCTGCTCCCCAGCTGGAGCGCCAGAATGGGGCAAGCCCCAGATCTCGCTCCCCAGCGGGAGCTTGAGGTCCGGCTTAAAATTGCTGGCAGGCCACATCCGGCCCATGGACCATAGTTTGCCCACCCCTGTGTACAGCATGTTTTCAGAAGTCTTAAAAGAGCAACAGTCTGATGTGGAAACTACAGAACCCGAACCACCAAAAAAGAAAATCAACCTTCTTTGTGGCATCTGACTCAGATGATGAAAATGAACATGGGTCAGTCCTCTCTGCTTTTCGAGCAGATCCCGTCATCAGCATGGACACATGTCCTCTGGAATGGTGGGCAAAGCATGAAGGGACATATGCATCTTTAGCGTATCTGGCATGTAAATATCTTGTGACGTCGGCTAGAAAAGTGCCATGCAAATGCCACTTTCAGGTGACATTGTAAAGAAGAAGCGAGCAGCATTATCTCCTGCAAATATAAACAAACTTGTTTCTCTGAGCCATTGGCTGATCAAGAAGTAGGACTGAGTGGACTTGTAGGCTCTAAAGTTTTACATTGTTTTATTTTTGAAAGCAGTTATCTTTTGTACATAATTCTACATTTGTAAATTCAATTTGCATGATAAAGAGATAGCACTACAGTACTTGTATTAGGTGAACTGAAAAACACTATTTCTTTTGTTTCTTTTTTACAGTGCAAATATTTGTAATAAAAATAAATATAAAGTAAGCACTGTACACTTTGTATTCTGTGTTCTAACTGAAATCAATATATTTGAAAAAATAGAACACATCCAAAAATATTTAAATAAATTGTATTCTATTATTGTTTAACACAGCGATTAATCGCACAATTAATCATGATTAATTTTTTTAATCACTTGACAGCCCTAGTACTAAGCAAATGCTGTTTTTTCAAGATCCATCTTTACATATCTAATCATTTTCAGTTTTTTAACATTTCTCTCTCTCTCTCTATCCCAACTTGTATGCACAGTGTGGTGTGTGATACATCCCTTGTGTAAAGACTGGATTACTTTCTCTGATCAAATTCTAGGATTATTTAAAAAATAAGAAGGCACTATGCTGTCAACTCATCTTATCACCAAAGAGGTGTGGGGGGGGGGTGGGAGGAGGGGGTTTGAACATAATGGTAACACTTCACTCAGCTCCTTCTCTGCAGAATTCTTGCATTCACATTTGTATTAGACTTTGACCCTGTAAATTATCTTTCTTTCAAATGAAGCACAGGATAGAGGTCCTAATTCCTTGTGATAATTTCAGATTCTATAGCACTTTTCACAAGATTAACTTGTGGTGTTTTAGTCAGATTCTACTGTTTGTATTTACAATCTGCCTTTGCAATTTGAACTTTACCACTTCATTTCCTCTCATAATACTGTTGCATAGTGCTGTTATGTACTTTTTGATGGCTGTGTTTTAGTGCTAACAGATTTTTCATAGTATATACTGTTAAACTGATATAATCTCATCTTGATGCATGACTTACTGTATATGACTTACTGAGATAAGTACATACAAGTTTACTATGAGTTACCATATAAAGAAATGAAGTATATACATATACAAATCAGATTAATAAAAATGGGGCGGATGCTTGTGGAGATCAAATGGATCCCCTTGCCAAGACCCTCTGAAATAGCCCGAGTGCAACTTTAAAGCAAATCCACTGTACTTCTGCACAGGAAATAAAGAAGCCCCTCTAAAACAAAAATCTACATGAGGGAAAAACTATTCATTTGGATCAATTCAACATTATAGTTCAAATGAATGGTTGGAAGGAGGTTCAGAAAGGGAGGTTACTAGCAGCCAACTTGGGTGGCCCAGCTCTGATAATGCTGCAGATATTACTCTTAGAAAAGAGATGGAATTATCCAGACCTGGTACAAGCCCTTGGCATGCAGTTAGAAGTGTCAGTTTGAACTGGCCAGGGCACAGCTAAGAGCTAGAAGGAGAGGGAAAGAAGAAATCCCATATGAACTGGCAGAGGACCTGTGGACACTTGTGTTCCTGGGTTTCCAGATACCTCTGAGGCGCCTTATTTTCAGTCTCAGTTTGTGTAGCTTCAACTTCCAGCCATTTGATCATTATACCTTATTCTGCTAGGCTGAAGAGCCCTTATTAAATATTTTTCACTGTGTAGGTACTTATAGACTGTAATCAAATCACTCCTTAACCTTCTCTTTGTGAAGCAAAATAGATTGAGCTCCTTGAGTCTGTCAATACAAGGCACACTTTCTAATCCTTTAATCATTCTTGCAGATTTTCTCCAAACCCTCTACAATTTATCAACATCTTGTCAGTGACCGTGGGTCTCATACAGTGGTCTACAGGATTCATAGTAAGCTCCACTCTGCCACCCTGTGACTGGTTAACAGTTGCGAGGGCAGAAACTGAACACTGAGAGAGGATTCCAGTCCTGGACCCTGATTGGCAGAATACTGAGGGCCCTGATTCATTCACAGCTTCTATATAAACCCAGCACAGGAACAGGAAGTTGTCCATGCAAATGGGATCCATCCTGCTCCCCTGGCTTGACTTCCTGGTATCCCAGCCCAGCTTGTCTCTTGGCATCCAATTCGTAGTTCCGATGACTGGTTTGTCTCCTGCCTCTGACCCCTTGGTATCCCGATCTGGCCCAATTCTGGCTACCGATTTGTGGTTCTGCTCTCAAGTTTGTCTCCTGTTTCTGATTTCCCAGTATCCTGACCTGGCTGACTCTTGACTCCTGTCTCCTGAGTGTGGACCCCAGCTCTGACTACTTAGGCCACAGGAGTCGGCTCAGTGCCAGTGGAATGCATCTGCCTAACCCTTTGGTAGCACCGGACACACTTGGGTAGGCCGCCCGCCTGCAGACCTGGGTAATCCAGCTGACCTTGGAGAACCAGCTATTGCATTCGGACGAGTTGGACACAGTTGTGTGCTGAAAATGCCACACTCCAGACATGGTTCGTGCAGCCCTGTTCCCCAATACTACTGCCGGAATGATTTTATGGCAATCTCCAGTGCTGCCTCCTGTTCATGATGCATCCACAGACCTATACCACCGATCAGGCAAAGGTGAGCCTGGTCTTCAGCCTGCTGTCCTAGGAAGCATTAGACTGGTTCTCCTCCTTCTTGGAGTGTGACAACCCAGTACTTTCAAGCTGCGAGGTCTTCCTACAAGCCATGTCGGTACTATAAAGGGACTGAACCAAACTCATATGGAGAAGGCTGCCCTAAGGAAGCTCTAACAAGGGCAGGGCACTATAGCCTCCTATGCCACACAATTCTGCCACCTCACGGCCAATACAAACTGGAACGAGGCAGCAGAGATGTACCAGTTCTGGTGGTACCTTCAAGAAGAGATTGAAGATGAATTAGCCCGGGTAGAGAAGCCTGCAAGTCTGGATGCCCTTATGGATCCCACCATCCATACAGACAATCAGTTACGGAAATGAAGGGAGGAAAAAAACAGGGGACTTGCGACACTCCAACCCAGGTACTGTGACCTTTTCACCAGTTCCTCCTGCTCAGCCAGTGCAGGTGGATATGGGCTGTTGATGACTCACCCCCATAGAAAAGGAATGAGAATGCCAGCACCATCTCTGCTTCTATTGTGTTGCATCAGGTCACTCCATCTCTGTCTGCACCAAGCAAATTCCAGGGAGTCAGGGAAGAGAGCGCCCCCTAACTTAGGTCCTGACTGGAAAACACCTGGAAACCTGCTTGAGGATTCCCCACTTGCAAGTGCCAGTCCAGTTGCACATACCAGGGACACGCCTACAAAATTTCATCCTACCTGCCTTCATCAACTCAGGTTCAGCTGACTGCTTCATAGATGCAGTGGCTGCCCAGATCCTGCAGATTCCCCTGCAATGCAAGGCTACTCCTAACCTGGTAGAGAGTACTGACAGTTCCTGTTTGTCCTATGGTCCAGTAACAGAGGAAACATCTCCCTTGGAGGCCATGATTCAGGGGCACCAAGAAGTGTTACAATTTGGTGTGATTCATTCTCCACAGTTTCCTCTGACCCAGAGTATCTCCAGGCTAGCCCTCCACATCCGCTCATTTGGTGGTAAGCATGGGAAATCTGCTTTCCATCAAAGTTTTGTTGTATATAGTAGTTTACCTAGATCCAAGCTGTCCAAGATTGGCTGACTCCCCACACAATATATGACCTGCAACACTTCCTGGGTTTTGCCAACTTCTATTGATGATTTATCCTGAATTTTTCAAAACAAATCAAGCCCCTCACCACACTCCTCCAGAAAAAAATGCCCAGTTCCATTGGTTTCCTGAGTCCAAGCATGCATTCAACCAATTGAAACTTGACTTTTACTACAGAACCTAGGAAGCTCACCTGTGCAGAGTTAAACTATGAAATATTTGACAAGGAATGTCTGGGGATAAAAAATGCCTTTTCACAATGGTGTCACCTTTTAATTAACATGACTGTAAACATAAGCCTCATCTACGACAAAAGGTATGTGTGAACCCACCCAAGAGCTTTTGGGATGATGTTTTGGGTAGGTGTGTGTGGCAGTGTGAGAGACCACACTGATATTGAGATCACAGACAAGAAAAGAGAGATAGGCAGAGGAAAAAGAAGCAAGAAAACCCAAGCAGGATGCAGGCACCTGTAACACAGACTGACCCTGGAAAAAAACTAGAGAGAGAGATTTTGGGTCTGGTGTTGATTTAAGGAGTTGGGGAGGAGAGAGGCTAATAGGCTAAGAAACTGCTGCCTTTTGTTCTTGGTTCCTTCTGCATTCAGTGACATGGGACTTTGCACATTCCTTGTAAATAAACAAGATTGCATCAAAGAAATTCTACTCCCAGCTGAAACACCCACAGTCCTGAATTTTGACTAGCCACTCAGGTCAAAAAGAGGCAACAAAACAATCTTGTAGGACACTGCAGTACAGAGGACTGCTGAGCTTCTAACCATCTGGCTTTTGCAGTGGAATAGCCTTTTCCCCCCCTTCCTCCTGTAGTAATTATTTTCTGTTTACCCAATATACGAAAACAGCTCAGAGCCCTTATCTCATTGCTGCCACTGCCTGCAATGGTTTCAAAGGCAGCAGAATGAATGTATTGTATCACATTGTACCAGCTGAGAGGAAAGTGCTTTTACAAAGGCTGTCTGACACCTCTCCTTTTCAAGAAGAAACACTGAAGAAGCAAAATAAGTACACTGATTCTACCTGATCTGTGTAGTAAGATGTGTGTGCCTTTGAAATGCTTTTCCCGGCTGTCCAGTGGTTACAGCAGGAGACAGGCAGTCAGTACTTCTGCATTCTCTTCACCAATCTGCCAGTGTATGGAAAATTATATTTCTAGAGGACCAAAGACAACAGAAGATCACTCCCAACATTTGGAAGATTCACTGTTCTTTGTGTCTGTCATTCTCCTGGTAATGATAAAAATGACCTATACATGTTCAGCTCGGGCTGATGTAGTAATAAAATAATAATACTTGGCACTTACTTGCAGATCTCAGAGCCTGCAGATCTCAAAGCTCTTTACAAATAGTAATAGGTGACTGATTTGTTGTGTGACATCAAAACAGTCAATTAATGTCAGAGAGCCAAGAAAAGAACCCAGAATTGCCAACTCCCAGTCTCCTGCCCTAACCACTAAGCATGCTTCCTCCCCACTGCTTCATAGTGAGATAGAAGCTGTCAAGTCCTTTTCATTTCATCTGCTCACTATGGTTCACAGCTACACTTGGAAGGGTTAGCTTTTTATTGGTGAATATCGGTAAATGTTGACTTCACCATACATACAAACTGACAAAAATATTTCCATCAATAATAACAGACACGTACAGAACAGGCAAAGTAAAACAATAAATTAGAACTCCTTACAGTTTGATTTAATGATATTTACTTTGCATATTTTGACATGTGATATTGACATTTTGCATTTTAATGGTTATAAAGCCTTAACTTTTTGAATCTCAACATCTAGACAAATAATTATTGGCTGACCCCCATTATTGCATGACCCCCCCAGAGCCTTCTATAACTGTGAAAACTTGAAGCAATACAAACTAAGAACAAATGAAAAAATTGCTTAGAAATAAACATTGATATTATCTGTCAGAATTATAATAAAAAAGCATTTTGTCAAATCTTTTCACAACCACTTCAAATAAAGTAAGAATGGAGCCAAATCTAAAACCTTTTTGAAGGTTCATATATGTTAATTGATTAAAATAAAATAATAAATAACCAAACATACACCTCTTTACTAACTATCAAGATATTTCTGCTTGAACAGAAGCAGAAGTAGAGATTTAAGGTATTCTTGTAGTATTTCAGATACAAATACAATGAGGGAGTCCTGGAAAACTCATGAGCAAGCCAATTCTTGTGAGATTTCCAGATGAATTTCTCAATCAAAGAGGCTGTTCTAAGCATTTGTACTGTTGGGAACCACTGACTCTTTTGAGCTTCCACTGATCATTAGTCACCATTAGCCCATTCTTTCAGTATAGCACTTTCCGAAATTTAGTTCTAAACACCTGTAGCATGAGATCAACACTAGTATTTTTCTTCTGTTATATTTGACCATAATCCACAGTTCGAATGTGGGCTTTTTCTTTTTTTTCTGTTGTTCACTTCTGTTTCTGGACTCAGTGCTCCTAAAAGATGCTCGACTAACAAACCTTAAAACAGTTACATTTACTATTTAGGTTGACACAAAAGCAGCTGCCCCACAGACTGAGTGCCAATTATGAAAGTGGATTTTATGATGGGGATGTTTGCTTGGCTCACTGGAAACCATCTTGAAGCCACCAAACTCATTACCCATAATCATTAAACAACCATCAGATGGTGACAATTTTCATTCATTGCTCACTGGGTCTGGAAGCGAAACTGGTTAGTTAGAATGGAAAACTTCATATTCCATTGCCATTTCTTGGGTCAACCAGGCCTGCTTTTAAACATATCTACTCTCTGATCAGATTATTGTTCACAAAAGGCAGCATTATGACTGTGCAATTATAGATGAACTCAAAAAGATATGCCCTCCAAAACCTACGAGCCATTGAAACTGCTGAAAATGTTATAATTATTGATCAAACTGAAGTGGAACCACAGGGGAAAAAAACCCCTTTCTTTGGGTGGAAAGACTCTTTCTATTTCAGGAATTATCAGTATTAATAGCACTTACACAGACCTTTTACATTTTCAAAAGGGACAGATATGTGACTAGCACTTGTGTGGGAGACCAGGGATGCAGGGCCATGCCAACAGCCACTGGCTTGCAAGGTCTGCAATAGCAGTCCCTCTACCCTGGGGAGTGTTGGGACTGCTTGCTTCCATTTTCCTTGCTGCAAGATGCTGGAAAAGGGGTAGGGGAGAGGCAGGAAGGAGGAAATATTATGGCTCTATCCCATTCCATGCTGCTCGGCAGCATAGGGCTGGAGCAGCGTGTGGAAAAAAGTCCTGCATTAATGGATGGAGCAGGCCATGCACAGGGACGCCCCAGGAGAGATTTGCTCCCTTGAATATTTCCAACATACCTCTGAATAACATACTAACCCACAGAGACCTTCCTACCAAGACAAAAAGAAGGATTCTGGGTGGAGTCCTCCTGAAGGTCGAAACAACAGACTGGACTTCTACATAGAGTGCTTCCGCCAACGTGCACGGGCTGAAATTGTGGAAAAGCAGCATCACTTGCCCCATAACCTCAGCCGTGCGGAACACAATGCCATCTACAGCCTGTAGAAACAACTACATTGAAACAACTCTGACATCATAATCAAAAAGGCTGAAAAAGGAGGTGCTGTCGTCGTCATGAATAGATCAGAATATGAACAAGAGGCTTTTCGG
The DNA here is from genome assembly GCF_965140295.1 of Lepidochelys olivacea. Lineage (NCBI taxonomy): Eukaryota > Metazoa > Chordata > Testudines > Cheloniidae > Lepidochelys > Lepidochelys olivacea. The sequence goes on along the minus strand of NC_140411.1, from coordinate 32,831,415 downwards.
CAGCTCTCCAACACCACTTTCTACAAGCCATTACCCTCTGATCCCACTGAGGGTTACCAAAAGAAACTATAGCATTTGCTCAAGAAACTCCTTGAAAAAGCACAAGAACAAATCCGCATAGACACACCCCTGAAACGCCAACCTGGGGTATTCTATCTGCTACCCAAGATCCATAAACCTGGAAATCCTGGACACCCCATCAGCTCAGGCATTGGCACCCTGACAGCAGGATTGTCTGGCTATGTAGACTTCCTCCTCAGGCCCTACGCTACCAGCACTCCCAGCTATCTTCGAGACACCACTGACTTCCTGAGGAAACTACAATCCATCAGTGATCTTCCTGAAAACACCATCCTGGCCACTATGGATGTAGAAGCCCTCTACACCAACATTCCACACAAAGATGGACTACAAGCCGTCAGGAACAATATTCCCGATAATGTCACAGCAAACCTGGTGGCTGAACTTTGTGACTTTGTCCTCACCCATAACTATTTCACATTTGGGGACAATGTATACCTTCAAATCAGCAGCACTGCTATGGGTAACCGCATGGCCCCACTGTATGCCAACATTTTTATGGCTGACTTAGAACAACGCTTCCTCAGCTTTCGTCCCCTAATGCCCCTACTCCACTTGTGCTACATTGATGACATCTTCATCATCTGGACCCATGGAAAAGAAGCCCTTGAGGAATTCTACCATGATTTCAATAATTTCCATCCCACCATCAACCTCAGCCTGGACCAGTCCACACAAGAGATCCACTTCCTGGACACTACGGTGCTAATAAGAGATGGTCACATAAACACCACGCTATACCAGAAACCTACTGACTGCTATTCCTCCCTACATGCCTCCAGCTTTCATCCAGACCACACCACATGATCCATTGTCTACAGCCAAGCTCTGCGATACAACCACAATTGCTCCAACCCCTCAGATAGAGACAAACACCTACAAGATCTCTATCAAGCATTCTTACAACTACAATACCCACCTGCTGAAGTGAAGAAACAGATTGACAGAGCCAGAAGAGTACGCAGAAGTCACCTACTACAGGACAGGCCTAACAAAGAAAATAACAGAACGCCACTAGCCATCACCTTCAGCCCCCAACTAAAACCTCTCCAACACATCATCAAGGATCTACAACCTATCCTGAAGGACGACCCATCACTCTCACAGATCTTGGGAGACAGGCCAGTCCTTGCTTACAGACAGCCCCCCAACCTGAAGCAAATACTCACCAGCAACCACACACCACACAACAGAACCACTAACCCAAGAACCTATCCTTGCAACAAAGCCCATTGCCAACTATGTCCACATATCTATTCAGGGGACACCATCATAGGCCTATTCACATCAGCCACAATATCAGAGGCTCGTTCACCTGCACATCTACCAATGTGATATATGCCATCATGTGCCAGCAATGCCCCTCTGCCAGTACATTGGTCAAACTGGACAGTCTCTACGTAAAAGAATAAATGGACACAAATCAGACATCAAGAATTATAACATTCAAAAACCGGTTGGAGAACACTTCAATCTCTCAGGTCACTTGATTACAGACCTAAAAGTGGCAATTCTTCAACAAAAAAACTTCAGAAACAGACTCCAAGGAGAGACTGCTGAATTGGAATTAATTTGCAAACTGGATACAATTAACTTAGGGTGGAATAAAGACTGGGAGTGGATGGGTCATTACACAAAGTAAAACTATTTCCCCATCTTTATTCCTCCCCCCGCCCACCCCGCTGTTCCTCAGACGTTCTTGTCAGCTTCTGGAAATGGCCCACCTTGATTATCACTACAAAAGGTTCCCCCCACACCCCGTCTCTCCTCCTGGTAATAGCTCACCTTACCTGATCTCTCTCATTACAGTGTGTATGGTAAACACCCATTGCCTCATGTTCTCTGTGTATATAAATCTCCCCATTGTATTTTCCACTGAATGCATCCGATGAAGTGAGCTGTAGCTCACGAAAGCCTATGCTCAAATAAATTTGTTAGTCTCTAAGATGCCACAAGTCCTCCTTTTCCCTTGAGGTGGTGTCACAAACTCGTCCAGTGTTTTAGAAATATTAACTGACCTCTGTGTCACTCACATCCAATATAAATTCTGACCATGCTACACAGGCAGCATGCTTAAAAGTTGACAGTTCCTGTGAACACCTTGTATTTCATTGACAAACATAAATCAGCAACCTTCTAGCTGCAAGTAGCTACAAACCAAAAATTTGTATAGGAGGTGGCAACACGGACAAGAAATATACACAGTATTTTTAGATTGTACACAAAAATCAACTCAGGAAAAATCAGATTTGAAAGACAGCTCTCCTGTAAGTCTGTCTTGCTTCGAGTTTTTGCCGATTCTGTCTCCCTCCATTTTTCCTCTGATAGTCCATCTGCTGCTTGACGATCAGATTGAGAGTGTCTTCCTTTGTTTAAAATGTTATGAGGGATTATTAAAAAAGTGGAATTAAGTTGCAGAATCAGTGGCTTTCTTATGTTCTCTAAACTGACCCATTTAACCTATTCTAGGCAGTCATGTGAAAAGTCAGCTAAGTAGAGAAGCTGCTTTATGGTGCTTGCTACTACAGAAATGTGTCTCGACTGTAGAAGCAGAAATGGAATTATGCCAATAATATACTGGGCTCTTATTATACCCCTGGTACCAGGCTGCAGCTTAGTGGAGGTCTTTAAAAGGCTGGAAGAGAATTGAATTATTTGGTACTATGCCTGGAAAACTGGGTAAAATAAGATCTATCATTTTCTAGGATGGCAAGGTGAAATATGGCCTTGCAACGGGGAAAAGGCAGTTACAGAGACAGATGTTCTCTTCCCAGAAAACCTTTGTGCTACTAATATTAAGGGTGAAAAGGGCATTAGCTCCTACTGGCAAACAATCTACTGGTGAAAAGTGTGAGACCCTTAAAAGCTTCAGTTTACTTTGTAGTGCCCTGCACTTTAGTTCTAACTCCAAGGCTTCTGACTGTGAGCTGTAATAACAGTTAAATAGGAAGTGCCTCTCTTTACTGTTTGACATATCTATAGCTACATCACTGTGCATGAAAGAGCAGAGGTAGAATTACACTGGTGACACAAGTATACTATACTGAGTTACTGCAAAATACAACATGGTATTTCAAGATTATGATGTGATAGGATTTAAAATATGTGTAAGGGCCGTTGAATTTTTAAAACGTGCAATGACACAGGATTTGACACTCTGGGTCAGCACAGTGGTCCATCAAGTTTGGTATCCTACCTCTGGCATTGACCAATCTATGACTCTTTAGAGACAAGTGAAAACCCTTACAATGTACCTCACCTCTTGTGCAATTCTGAACATGGGGGACAAAATTCCTTCCTGACTCCTGCAGCCATCAGCTTATGTTACCTGTGTTGTTGTTGTATTAGAGATATGGGGAAGCTGACAGAGCTATAGGGCATGAGAAATAATAACAGTACTGTAAGAATGACTTCCCTTCTCCTATCAGTCTTTGCTTCTCCTCCTCCCATTGGCAACACTGAGGTTTCTTGCCTGTTCTCATCCTTTACCCCTAATTCAGTGACTCCCCACCCTCTCATGCTTTCTGACCCCTTGGGTCTCATCCCCTTCCATAACCTTTCTCATCAACCTTTTCCCCCTCAGTTTACTTCCCTGCACAGTACAAACATGCCATGGTCTCTCCCATACTTGACTTCACCTTCCTCTAGAACTATTGCCCCACCTCTCTTCTCCACTTCGCCTCTAAACTTACTGAGTGCACGGTCTATAACCATTGTCTGGAGTTCGTCTCCTCCAGTTCAAGCTTGCACCCTTTCCAATTCAATTTCTGTTCTTTCCAGGTCACCAAAACTGCTCTAATAAACTCTTCCTGGACAGATGTCAGGGCCTCTACTTGATCCTCATCACTCATGACCCCTTTGCTGTTTTGATACCATCAATCATACAATCTTTCTTGTCTTTCCTAGGCTTACATGACTCTCTAATTTATCAATTCTTTGACATCTCTGGTTAGTCCATCAGTGTGTTCTTTGGTAGATCCTCCTCCTCCTCTTTCCTCCCACTTTCTTCAGGGATCTCACAAGGTTCCTTTATTGGCCCTCTCTTCTTCTCTCTCTACAGCCTATTTCAAGGTCATCTTACTCACTCACCCTGGAGCAACTACTACCACCAATACAATATAAACACCAATTACTCACAAATCCTCATATGTCTCCCACTGTCCAATCTCACATCTTGGCGTGCCACTAACATTTTATGTATGTCTCACCATCAACCCAGGTTGACCCAACTGGACACCATGGCTTACCTCCCTGCTTTCTCTGTCTCTGTTTATAAGACCATCATTCTCCCAGTCACTCAGGCCTGTAACCTGAGTCTTTGTTCTCTCTCTAGCCTTGCACTTCCAGGCTGTGTCCAAATAGTGTTGCTTCTTCCTCATAATACCTCTAAGATACAGTCGTTTCTCTCTGTTGACATCATTAAGTTTAAAATCTAGGCCCTCATCATCTCTGTCTTGATTGTTCCAACCTTCTCCTCTCTGCACATTGTCCTTCTAGGTTGTTAAAAAATGCAGCTGCTAAGATCAACTTCCTAGCCCATTGCTCTGACCATATCAGCCCTCTCTTTGATTCACTCCACTGGCTTCTCCTTTTTCACCACAGCAAATTCAAGGATCTCGTCCACTCCTTACAGGCCCTTCAGCACCCTGCCCCTTTCTACATATCCACTCTTCTATCTTGTTTCTTTGCTCTCCCACTCCCTCTGCTCCACCAGCGGTGTCGCCCTTGACTGCTTGATTGTCCAGTTTCCTTACAAACACCTATGTGTTTCCGTCCAGGCTCCTCCTCAGTTATTGATTGTCTTCCCTAAATTGGTCCATAAGGCCACTGCCTGATAGCCCTTAAAGTTTCTCCTCAAGACTCACTTCTTCTATTCATGTAACGGTGTGCTTCTATCACTCTTACCCTTGTAATCTGATTATTTTTGTAGGTTGAACTGGTAGCACTGTCTATTATTAAGGTTCCCTGACACTTCCCATAAGACCTTATTTTCAGTTGCTTATAAATTTAGCAAATTTTAACCATTTAGGCTAAAATTTTCCATGCTGTGTTTGCCTCTGGCTTTTTTATTTAATCCAAAACAGTTAATCAGTTTCCTGGAATGTGGCTAGAGGGGGAAAAAATTGTGTTTTTTTTCTTTTAAAAAAAGTTCTTGAGCCCTCCTTTTCTCTGACATATTTTCTAGTGCCCTCATGCTTTGCAGCAGGTGCTTGAAATTTGACAGGAGCATGGCCTTTCATACCTTTTGCTGTACCCATGAAAATCTGTCCTAATTTGCACAAGTTATAAACCTCTGAAAAAAATCTCGTTTCACACATGTGCATTAGGGACTTGCTAGAGCTTAACAGCTAAAATCTTCAAAATCTCCATCCTCATAGCTCCTAGGGCTGGCCAGACTGTGCATGAGCCATCTCAACAGCGCAACTGAACACGCTCCATTCCGTCACAGCTGATATGTGTGACTCTACTGTACATGTGCCATCCTCCTAAAGCAAGAGCATGCTCCATCTTTTCCATGTAATGGCTGCTGCAGGTCAGGGTGGGCTGGTCATTGGAATGGAGAAGAGGGAACCTAACTTCCCTGTGTTCTCAGTGACCACCCTGCCAGCACCTAGGCAGTGGGGAGGCAGAAGCCATTTGATTTGAATGCAAAGGGGACAAGAGCTGGACGGGGGGGAGGAACAGATTGGGACAGGGAATTTGGTGAACTGGAACTGCTGCAGGGGATGTGGGGTGGAGGCAGAAACTGTGAGAGGGAGCTGGGGGAGAGGGGAGACTGGGGCTGGTTGGACAGGAAGGCTGTGACTGGGAGCCAGAGGGTGGAGAGGGTAGGTTGGACTAGTTATAGTCTCAGAACACAAAATTCTGGTTCAGATTTTGAACTCATCATAATTTGAGAATGTTTGAATACAGGATATGGGTTTGGTCCCTTACAAAGATGGGGGACATTTTTATGATTCTGTTTCACCTTTAAAATCCTGAAGATCCAGATACAGAGTGTCTTGTTTGAGCTCAGCTACCATTTAACACTTGCAATTTTTCAATCACTCAGGTTTTTTCTTTTATCTGTTTGCGTGTCTGTTTTTGGTTTTGAACTTGGCAAGTCCCCATTCCAAATCCTTTTTTCCCCATTTTCTTTTAACATTAAACCAATCCCACTGTGAGAATACCTAAACAATTCAGGCTATATTTGTTAGCACACAAAGTAATGATGTAGTCCACTTGTGAGTATTTGTGTTAAAAGCTTTGCTGTTTTTATTTCAATTTAAAAGCTCACAGGGCTACCAAGGTAATCTCTAAGTACCAAAGTACAGCAACATATCACACTTTATCAGAGATATATTTAATCATCCATCTTTTGTGATATATTCATTATGAAGAACTTTTCATCTACAATCTGGGCTCCTCCTTCCCTTGAATTGCATACACAATCAATCTTTAAACTAGACCAAGGTTCATCTGTCCAATAAATTTAAAATATCGAGAGAAATACAAATTAATAGCAAGCAGCTTCCTGAAACTTACAAGATCTACAGTATTGGCCTCCTGCTGGTTTCTGACTGTGAAGGGGGAAAACAAAAACAAAACTGAGGAGCAACTTATATTGACATCCTGTATTTTTACTTTGAGAGATCAGGAAACTTTCATAAGATAAAAATGTATACTACATTCCAACATTATTGACATTAGCCATGATCATCAGAGGTTCAGCTTTTGAGCTTGGTTATTTTAAGTTATTTCTTTTTACTTGCATAAAGAATTCCTATCCTCAAAACTTCAAGGGCTTTAACAATATTCATATTCAGTACGTCATGGAACAAGTAGCCTCATGCTCTCTAAAACCCCAACCCCATGACACACTTCAGATGTATGCACAGAGACCATGTAATGAGCATGAGAACATAAATGTACTAGAATAAAGCTCCCCCCAGTGCCTGAGGAGAGATGGTGGAATCATCTTTGTAGCTCATTCTGGGCTTTTTGGGGCCAAGATGTGAAGCAACTTCCACAGTCAAGGTCCTTTATAGAGAATGCCAGACCGGTACCCCCTTCTCTTTTAAACGGAGTTTACAGTTAAAGATCAATATTGAAGAGTTGGAAAGCTATCTGAACTATCCACAACATCTTGAACCTGAAAAACTGAACAGGAAGTCTCATTGGAACATAGTTTCCTTGTGAGATTTCCAACACCTTTGCAGTATGTTGGCACATCCTAGCCTGAAGTTGGTAGTTCAAAGTCAAACAACAAGAGCAACAAAAGAATTACTAAACATTTGGAACCTCAAAAAGATTTAGATTCAGTAAGGTTTGTGTTGTAGGGGAAAGCTGAAGCTGACTCTTGTTTCATCCAAACCAGTTTGCCTTTCCCTAATTATAGAGTTACTGGTGAAAATGGGGCAATTCCCCGTAACATCCTTTAACAACCTTATTGAATTAAGTTTAAATATCTTTGGAGTTTATTGTATTAAACTTAAAGATTATGTATTGTTGTGGGCTGGAACTGTATATAACTTCTGTAGGGGGGAGATGGGATGTGAACCCTTGGAAGCATTATGAACTTTAAAGGACTATATTAAGCAATGGGCCAGACAAGAATGGACTTTTGGGGCACGTGATTTTCCTGGGGATCACTAGGGTCAGGAGAATGCAACTCCAGTTGTGCAAAAACCCAATCTTTTTAAGCTATGCTCTGAGGTGGGGACCACTGACTATTTGTTCTTGGAATTTGATGATCAAAGGCCCAAGCTGCAAAAAGGAAAGTCTGAACAATTCAGGGATGTTCCTGTTCTGAGCTAAGGCTGTTATAAATTTGTAACTATAGAAAAAACCCGTTTGTGGGGTCTGAAGGACTGAGTTCTTACAGAGCCTTTGTTGGTGTTAAGAACATAAGAACGGTCAAACAGGGTCAGAAACAATGGTTCATCTAGCCCAGTATCCTGTCTTCCAACACTGGCTAGTGCCAGATGCTTCAGAGGGAGTGAACAGAACAAGGCAATTTATTGAGAGATCCAGCTTCTAGCACTCAGAGGTTTAGGGACACCCAGAGCATAGGTTTGAGGGGGTGATCTCTGGTAAACTTAATAGCATGGGTGTAGGTTCTTTTATTGTTTTTAGTATATTTTCTCTGTAATATTTTCACCTTAAGAATAAATGTGCTTGCTTATAAAGAGCTCTGAGGTAACTTATAACTGCTGGTAATTACACTGTTCATAAACCTTCAAAGAGAAAGCAAAGAACAGATGTTGGCCTGTTTAGTCAATCTGGTTTAGGGATATCACAGCATAGGCCAAGAACTGTGCAGCCTAGAAAAAACTCAGGTCAGGAGAGACATGGGTATTTGCCTATGACAGGTGATGGCTGAGGAGCTGGAAACCTAGAGTGGATGCCCTTGTTGTACCACGGAGGAGAAATACAAGTGCAGTTGCCCTGAACTGTGACAGTGACCACTTTCATATGTGTTATTGACAAACAAATTTATCACCACTGTGAGGGCCATTGCAAACAATAAATTCCTAAGTAATTAAATAATTTGCCACTCTCAAATATTTACACCCGTTTCTTATCTTTATGTTGGAAAATTAAGCATAGGATTTCTTTTCACTTGATTGAATGGCTTAATGGTGAAATCCTAGCGGATCTTAAACATAAAAAAGAAGCTTACAAGAAGTGGAAGGTTGGACATATGACCAGGGAAGAGTATAAAAATATTGCTCGGGCATGTAGGAATGTTATCAGGAGGGCCAAATCGCACCTGGAGCTGCAGCTAGCCAGAGATGTCAAGAGTAACAAGAAGGGTTTCTTCAGGTATGTTGGCAACAAGAAGAAAGCCAAGGAATGTGTGGGCCCCTTACTGAATGAGGGAGGCAACCTAGTGACAGAGGATGTGGAAAAAGCTAATGTACTCAATGCTTTTTTTGCCTCTGTTTTCACTAACAAGGTCAGCTCCCAGACTGCTGCGCTGGGCATCACAAAATGCGGAAGAGATGGCCAGCCCTCTGTGGAGATAGAGGCGGTTAGGGACTATTTAGAAAAGCTGGACGTGCACAAGTCCATGGGGCCGGACGAGTTGCATCCGAGAGTGCTGAAGGAATTGGCGGCTGTGATTGCAGAGCCACTGGCCATTATCTTTGAAAACTCGTGGCGAACCGGGGAAGTCCCGGATGACTGGAAAAAGGCTAATGTAGTGCCAATCTTTAAAAAAGGGAAGAAGGAAGATCCTGGGAACTACAGGCCAGTCAGCCTCACCTCAGTCCCTGGAAAAATCATGGAGCAGGTCCTCAAAGAATCAATCCTGAAGCACTTGCATGAGAGGAAAGTGATCAGGAACAGCCAGCATGGATTCACCAAGGGAAGGTCATGCCTGACTAATCTAATCGCCTTTTATGATGAGATTACTGGTTCTGTGGATGAAGGGAAAGCAGTGGATGTATTGTTTCTTGACTTTAGCAAAGCTTTTGACACGGTCTCCCATAGTATTCTTGTCAGCAAGTTAAGGAAGTATGGGCTGGATGAATGCACTATAAGGTGGGTAGAAAGCTGGCTAAATTGTCGGGCTCAACGGGTAGTGATCAATGGCTCCATGTCTAGTTGGCAGCCGGTATCAAGTGGAGTGCCCCAAGGGTCGGTCCTGGGGCCAGTTTTATTCAATATCTTCATAAATGATCTGGAGGATGGTGTGGATTGCACTCTCAGCAAATTTGCGGATGATACTAAACTGGGAGGAGTGGTAGATACGCTGGAGGGGAGGGATAGGATACAGAAGGACCTAGACCAATTGGAAGATTGGGCCAAAAGGAATCTGATGAGGTTCAATAAGGATAAGTGCAGGGTCCTGCACTTAGGATGGAAGAACCCAATGCACAGCTACAGACTAGGGACCGAATGGCTAGGCAGCAGTTCTGTGGAAAAGGACCTAGGGGTGACAGTGGACGAGAAGCTGGATATGAGTCAGCAGTGTGCCCTTGTTGCCAAGAAGGCCAATGGCATTTTGGGATGTATAAGTAGGGGCATAGCGAGCAGATCGAGGGACGTGATCGTTCCCCTCTATTCGACATTGGTGAGGCCTCATCTGGAGTACTGTGTCCAGTTTTGGGCCCCACACTTCAAGAAGGATGTGGATAAATTGGAGAGAGTCCAGCGAAGGGCAACAAAAATGATTAGGGGACTGGAACACATGAGTTATGAGGAGAGGCTGAGGGAGCTGGGATTGTTTAGCCTGCAGAAGAGAAGAATGAGGGGGGATTTGATAGCTGCTTTCAACTACCTGAAAGGGGGTTCCAAAGGGGATGGCTCTAGACTGTTCTCAATGGTAGCAGATGACAGAACGAGGAGTAATGGTCTCAAGTTGCAGTGGGGGAGGTTTAGATTGGATATTAGGAAAAACTTTTTCACTAAGAGGGTGGTGAAACACTGGAATGCGTTACCTAGGGAGGTGGTAGAATCTCCTTCCTTAGAGGTTTTTAAGGTCAGGCTTGACAAAGCCCTGGCTGGGATGATTTAACTGGGAATTGGTCCTGCTTTGAGCAGGGGGTTGGACTAGATGACCTTCTGGGGTCCCTTCCAACCCTGATATTCTATGATTCTATGATTCTATGATTCTATGAATACTAAATTAATAAAATGAAAATCCCAACAAAAAATTAAAATGGGGATAAATGCACTTTTAATAGCTCTTGTTTAAAAGGTGGATGGAAGGCTATTAACATTTTACAATGAGAATGTAATTTTGTATAGTCCAAATTTGTCTCCTCAGTGGTGGAGATTATGGAAGGTTTGCAAGCCTCCTAAACTTTACATCTGCAAAAGCTGCTTCCTATTCGTATTCCTGCTGTCCCTGTTTCCTAATCCAAAGGAAAAATGTCCTGACACCACCAGGATTTCACCAGTTAAGAGAAATAACACTGCCTTTCCTGGGCTCCTGGTAGGTTTCTGCAAGGCCTTAGCAGAGTGTGTTTCAGGGAATGAAACACAATGAGAACAGGGAGAATAGAGGCTAGTAGACAATATTCAGTGTAAACAATATATCAATGTAAACTTAAATATTCGGAACATATTAATAGATTCCCCCCCCCATCAAACCATCCATCTACAGCCCCACACCATGTACTTGGGGTGGAGAGCTAGATGGCGCTGTCAAAAATCTGTCCTTGGCAGAGAGTCCCCTTTAAGATCTATGAGCAGAGTACAAGTGTGCAGGTCCAATAGCCTCCACCCCCATAGGTGCTGTAGGGTGTGTCAGTCCAGTGGGGCCAATGCTCAACCCTCCAGCCTAAGCTTTCTGCCTGTTTCTTCCCCCCAACCCCATAGTTCCAGGTGAAACAAACAAAACAGTCCCAAGTCAGCAAACATGGCTAAATAAAAGCATCAAGAAAAAGAAAGAAAAGCAGTAGGCAGCTTCAGTCAGGGTATTGGCTTCTCTTAGTTCAGAGAGCCTTGGAAGTATCACAGTCCACCCCAGAGTTCACTGGGTCTCAATCCCTTTCCCCTTCTAAGCCCAGAGGATCCATGTCCTCCTTCTGCACAGGCTACGTTGGCTGTCAGACCTCTCTCTGGGAGTTAGGGCGCACAACAGCCAGTTCCTTTCCCAGGGTTGCCCGAGCAGAGTTCCCTTATTTTAACTCCTACTTTGGTCCTGGTATGATTTGCAGATGTGGAGGGGCACGGTCACTCCAGTCTAAACCAGCTCTTTAACTCCTTCCAGGCTGGTGTGTAGTTTATATGCCCCCTCAGAGGTATGATACTAAATGGGATCACACATATTGGTATGAATGACAATGTCTTGTCTTTTATATGGGCTCTTCAGTCATTTCTCTCTCTTAAAAAAAGGACTCTCTCTTCCATTGTTTTCAGTAAATTTATCACTATCCTCAAGCAAGCTATGGGCAGGTAACGTACATACAGTTTAGAAATTTTGCTTACTACTTGGGGCACTAGAGTATAACACGAAACACACGTAAGCACGCACACATAATCATGACATTTATATGTAATTTAGAAGCCTAGCCACAGATGATTGTAATATTGAGCATAAACTAGGGCTGTCAAGTGATTAAAAAAATTAATCATGATTAATCACACGATTAATCGCACTGTTAAACAATAATAAAATGCCATTTATTTAAATATTTTTGGATGTTTTCTACATTTTCAAATATAATTATTTCAGTGACAACACAGAATACAAAGTGTACAGTGCTCACTTTATATTTATTTTTGATTACGAATATTTGCACTGTAAAAAATGGTATTTTTCACTCTTTATCATGAAAGTTGAACTTACAAATGTAGAATTATGTACAAAAAATAACTGCTTTCAAAAATAAAACAATATAAAACTTTAGAGCCCACAAGTCCACTCAGTCCTACTTCTTGTTCAGCCAATTGCTCAAACAAACTAGTTTGTTTACTTTTACAGGAGATAATGCTGCCTGCTGCTTGTTTACAATGTCACCTGGAAGTGAGAACAGGTGTTCGCATGTCACTGTTGTAGCTGGCGTTTCAAGATATTTACATGTCAGATGAGCTAAAGATTCATATGTCCCTTCATGCTTCAACCACCATTCCAAAGGACATGTTTCCAAGCTGATGACATTCATTAAAAAAATAATGCACTAATTAAATTTGTGACTGAACTCCTTGGGAGAGAATTGTACATCTCTTGCTCTATTTTACCCTCATTTTGCCATATATTTCATGTTATAGCAGTCTCGGATGATGACCCAACACATGTTGTTTGTTTTAAGAACACTTTCACTGCAGATTTGACAAAACGCAAAGAAGGTACTAATGTGAGATTTCTAAAGAGAGCTATAGCACTTGACCCAAGGTTTAAGAATCTGAAGTGCCTTCCAAAATCTGAGAGGGACGAGGTATGGAACATGCTTTCAGAAGTCTTAAAAGAGCAACACTCCAATGAGGAAATGACAGAACCCAAACCACCAAAAAAGAAAATCAACATTCTCCTGGTAGCATCTGACTCAGATAATGAAAATGAACATGCGTTGGTCCACACTACTTTGGAACGTTATTGAACAGAACCAGTCATCAGCATGAAAGCATGTCCTCTGGAATGGTGGTTGAAGCATGAAAGGACATATGAATAGCGCATCTGGCACGTAAATATTTTGCAACACCGGCTATAACTGTGCCATGAAAATGCCTATTCTCACTTTCAAGTGACACTGTAAACAAGAAACAGGCAGCAGTATCTCTACACTTTATTTTTTAATATATGGTTGACCTTTGGTATGGTGAGCCCCATTATGTTGTTTTCTTCTCTCAGATGTATCAGGGTTTACCTGAGTGTCCGAGGGGCATGATAACAAACAAATTATTAACATGAATGCTGATTCACGTATCTGGTGTCTTTTACTTGTGATTCAAAATAAACTCAGGAAAAAAACTATATCTGTGGAGGATAAGGAGGGAGGGACAAAAGATAGTTGGACGTTATCATTGTGTTTATGAGAAGCATTTATTCTAGGGCTGTCAATTAATCACAGTTAACTCACACAATTAACTCAAAAAATTAATCACAATTTTAAAATTAATTGCAATTAATCACAGTTTTTAATCACACTGTTCAACAATAGAATACCAATTGAAAATTATCAAATATTTTTGGATATTTTTCTACATTTTTGAATATATTGATTTCAATTGCAACACAGAATACAAAGTGTACAATGCTCACTTTGTATTTTTTAATTACAAATATTTGCACTGTAAATATGAAAAGAAATAGTATTTTTCAATTCATCTCATGCAAGTATTGTAGTGCAATCTCTTTATCGTGAAAGTGCAACTTATAAATGTAGATTTTTTTTGTGACGTAACTGCACTCAAAAACAAAACGATGTAAACTTTCGAGCCTACAAGTCCACTCAGTCCTACTTCTTGTTCAGCCAATAGCTCAGACAAACGCATTTGTTTACATTTGCAGTGGGTGCAAAAGCATACTTGATAGCACTGTGGGTCCTCCCTGAAACTGCAAAAACTTGAGGCATAGTTTCCTTGGACCTCAAAAGCGAGCACAGGATAGCTATGATACCGACTGTGGATAATCCATGATTTTTAGGAAAAATCAGCAACAGGGTTTCAGCCCACGTGGTTGATCTATTTTAGTTTATGTCAGGTTTCACTTTTGAAGCTACTTGCAGAGGGAAAGGGCTAGGAACTTTTTTCTTCTTCCTAAAACATGAAAGCTGATATTCTCCTTTACATTTCTAATTCACGCAACCTAACTGCAAAGATGATGTGCTGCATCTTACTGGATAGAAACCTGACCATAGTGATCCATGCATTCCTGACCTAGAGGTCTTGATTATTGCAGTGCATTATTACTAGGAATGAATTCACATGCCCTGAAAATAGTTCCCAATAGCACATCATTGCAGTCCTCCATGCGCTTCACTATCTCCCCACAGACTACAGAATCCAGTTCAAAATTCTAAGTTTGGTTATTCAAAGCCCTCCATGTGATAGTTACCTTAGACATCAACTCTCCCTCTTTAACCATGACCTCCCATGACAGCTTCATTCAACTGGGACAATTCAACTCCTATCCAGTATGGAGAGAAATGTGAATGGTGAAGACAGAACTTTCACAGCAGCTGGACCTGGATTATGAACTCAGTCCTGTAAAAATAAAGGCTGACCACACCACTTCACAGCTAAATGTGAAATTTATCTCATTGATTTAGCTTTCCCTCAATTAATTCTTCACATACAAATCTAGACACACATCATATCCATATAGCACTCACATAAACATAAACCAAAAACCTCACTATAAACTAATCACATTCTTTCTTCTATTTTTTAAAATATTTGTGAGTTGCTCAAATTCTATTGAGATGGGGGCATATAAACAGATACAGACATTCCCAAACTTGGGCATATATTTCATTTCTAACAAACATTTGAAGCATTGTGATTCTGAACCACTTAGCTAGTTCATACTCAGAGTAAAATAGGTGAAAACAAAGATATGGCATCCGAATGCTAGTGGGGTTGTAAGTCTAAATACAGATGAATAAGAGATATGCCACTGAAAAACAGATCGAAAAATGCCACCAAAGAAAACTGGTGGTAAAGTGGATTTCCACTTATGCAAAATAGAAAAACCATCCTTATTCATTTTTTTTAGTAGAAAAGATATGCTACTGAAATGCGAAGTATTCATAATACTAGTGTATTCAAAGTATTCTCAAAACTCATGTGTAGGTGGCCAGTTTAGTAATTGAAGAAAGCACTCTTATAAAGTTGAGTCAGTTGCAGAAAAATCTATAAGCACAGAACAAAATTTTTGTACCAGTATAGATAATGGTGACAAATAATGTCATATACTGGAATCAAATAAATCATAAACAGTAATGAACAAAGAACTAAACCTTACAGAACACTAGCCAATATAGCTGACAGAGTTAGATATAATTAAAACAAGTCAAAACAAAACATCATAAATCCAGAGGGCCAAAGATGATAAAATGCCACTGGCACCAAAAAGCACAGAAATGTCAGAAAATGATACAATGGAAACCAGTTCAAGAGTAGGTTTTCACACACAAATGATTAGCAACTGAGAATAGATCTTTCTTCTATAGTGTCAAAATCTAGATACATATTTTAAGTACTGCTGTGATCTGAAGCAAAGAACACCTTTAAAAACATTCAATGATGACAACTTCTACTGACTTTCATTAAAAAATCCTCAACATATGACCTGGGTTGTAATGGGATTCGTTAGAATTTAAATGCAAAATTCATATAAAAACTTATAGCAAAGTCCAATTTTAAACATTAAAAGTCTTAAAATGCAAAAGTTGAAGATCACATTGTAACTTTTAACTCTCCCAAATTAAATATATAAAGTCCTGCCCCCATTGAAGTCAATTGAAAATTTGCCATTGACTTCAGTGGGGCCAGGATTTCACCCACAAGATCCAATATTGCCCTTAGATACGTCCATTTGAAGTCCAACTGAAGACATATTGAGCTGTGTATAACTAAATTAAGGAAGGATTGTGCATGCTACAGATTAAGGATACAACTAGCAGCATAATTAAAGGTGCAAATTTACTATGAGACTCTTCATTTTCACTTTTCCTTTTTCTCTTCAGAGTTTAAAGTTACAAAACTTTATATTTTGTTAACTTAGGTTTTTGTATTTAATTTCTCTATCATTTTAAGGAATAATACAACAAAACTAAAAACCAAAATCCAAATGCTAATCTCTCTTCTGATTTCAGTGTGCATGCCATGGTTGCATAGTTGAAAATTTAAACAACTTTGAAAGTCAACAATGAAAAATTAATGGAAAACCTCACCTTCAAAATGAACACCAATATAATTGGCTCAGTTCACACCCACTCATTCAAGGGAGAGGAAAGCGCCTTTGCTTCTGGGGAAGGATTCAGTTTTCACACTGCTACCATCATGAATTCTACTGTGGGAGGGCAACTTTAACTGATAGCCAGAGATCCATAGGCAGGTCCATTGGTGCTGGCTGGGGAACATTCTGAATCAGCATATTCCCTTGCCTGGCTACACATTTGCCTCAGCCAGCATTTTTGGACCTGTATCATCTGGCTCTAGGTCCCCAATTGGAACAAGTGCATTCTAGGGCTTTGGACCCCACAGACAGACACATTTTCTGCCAAAAGGGTCCCTGAATTATAGCCTCAGAAGTTGGCTCAAGCTCTATGTATTTATATTATTTCACAGTCTGCTTAAATTATACATTAGGCCAGAGTTTTGCCTGAGTTACACCTATGCAATCTTATTGCATACAACAGGTGTGACTCAGGGCAGAATCTGATACCTTAACTAAAAATCTATGGGGAATATCATACTGAACATAGGTGTAAACTGCATTTGAGACTAGGTCCTAGATACCCAACTACGGTCAAGGTACACTAAGTACAGCTGAAGTAGGGGAGAAGGAAAAGTGATTTTATACCACCTTTGTGGCCTCCCAATTATAAATAATACATAAATCTTGGTTGGGCCCTGGCATAGATAATGGTAGTTTCAGGGTGCACAAAGTTGAGTTCAGCTACCTGTGGCCACAAAAGGCCATTCTGGCAACTGGGAATTATTGGAACACAGTGATGCTCTGGCTAGGTCCCAACCACAGCCTTTATACTGGCAGCTAGGAGATGAGCAGTATAGAAACAGCTATGTTGATCCTTCTCCATTCAGAGGAATCTTCTACTGGTGAGACCCATTTGGTTTATGGCCTCCTTTTTCTATTGGCAAACCAGCACAGCAAGACAGATAATCTGACTTTAGGCCTCAGTGAACCCTAGCTACTAGGAAAGTTTCAGTTTGTAAAATTTAGTTGGTTTTGAGTTGCCTGCAAAAAAAAAAATTTTTTTTTATTGCTAAAAGTTTTTTAATCACAAAAAATACCCCTCACCTTTTGGCTAGCTTTAAATATGGACTATATTAACCCATGCGAAGAATTTTGCAGAAATTTTCTTGTGAAATGGTCCAGGGTTCATAAGAGAGGTAACTATTTAACTAATTACTTTTGCTACCAGTGAAATGTAACATTGCTCAGTGCACTTATGTAAAGCACTTTACAAATGAAAAACTGAGTCCTCTTCTAAAAGCAAAGGTCTTCTAATAATCATGTTCTGGTCCCTACTGGGCAAGTGACTACATCACAAAAACCCACCATTGGGTGGGTTATAATTGGCACTAATGGTACCTTGTTGATAGTACAAGCAGAAATATTACACACAGGGGGCCAAATTCTCAGCTGGTGGCACAGCCCAGTCCATTGTGTTAAGAACATAGGGATTGCCACACTGCAGCAGACCCATGTCTGTGTAATGTACTATCCTGTCTCTGATAGTGACTTTCAACTGATGATTCAGAAGAAAGCATAAAAACCATCCATGTAGGCAGCTGTTGGATAACCTGTCCTAACTCTTCTAAAACTTTATTTTAAAACAATATTTACTATTGTAATTCTTCTTAGCCATATTGCGAATTCAACCACCAATAAATTCACTTTTATATATATTTCAAACTATCAAATGAAAGAAAAAGAAAGCAATTCAATTTTGACAACAAATCAAAGAGAAGCCCATTAGCTGGGTGGACATGCTTAATAGGATCCTTAATTCTAGCTTGTTGGCAGGTCACTGCACATCCATTGTTAGCAAGAGATTTTACACACCCAAAATCTAAATCCTTATATTAAGCAGCCAACTGGACAGCCTATGAGAAGAATAATATGAGTCATATTTAGTATTTATTGCATCTATGAGTAGCTAACTATTTAGTTCCCTCAATTAGCACTTTGCCCAACACATTCTGTGCCAAAGCCACTTATGTTATTGCCCGACAACCGTTTAACTGGGCTACAGGTAGTTCAGGCTCTGTGTGGAGAGTGGGATCAGGAGGAGGGCATTATTGTGAGGAAGGTCTTGAAAGGAAGGAAGGTCCACAGATTTTGAATCCGAGTCTGTGGACCCTCAGGCAACCTTTGCATTACAGCTGCCATCTGTCAGCTTGCTAGTAAGCGGTGGCTGCGTGGCTAGCAGAACTCTAGCCACCCCAGAAACATTGCCCACAGGAGTCCTGATTGGAGGAGTGCCCAGCTCCACAGATTGGTCCAGCTGTGCTATGTAAGCCAGAAAGAGACATAAGAAGTTGTTTGGGCAACTGGATGAACTCCTGGCTGGCTACTACATTGGCTCCTGCCTTCATGCCTGACTTCTGAGCCCTACTTCCCTTCCTTGCTCTTGGTTCCTGTTTTCCTGACCTGTTCTTGGTCCCTGCCTCATTCCTAATCTCTGCCCCTGATCTCTGACTCTGCTTCTGGCTCTCATTCTTGGCTTGGCTGTCTCTAATTCTGGCTCTGACTCTTGCCTCAAGTTACTGACTGCAGATAGACACCTCCCGCTCCAACCGCTAGATCTGATTACCCAAGCATCGGGCAGGCAATCAGTTATTGACAATTATTGATTAAAGGTCTTTCATATTTGGATTTTTTTTCTCATTGACCACTTTCCTGTAAAGGTTAAACAAGACTGTGAAGGATTAGAAGTGTCCCTACAATTATCCCACATAGTGCTGTGATTTTGTTAGATTTTGCAAGCTAAGCGGGCTGTGATCAGGTCAGTATTTGAATGGCAGCTTTTCAAGAAATACCTTGCTGCATCAGGAAATGGTTTGGGTGCTTCATTTTACAATACTGTTACTATACCCCAGAATGGTAGAAAGGGGCACTGTGCTTCTAGAATTCCCATCATTCTTATTGGATATATAACCATGGTCCTGACCACTTGCAACCATTAGATATATTACTGCACTTTTTCCTAAGCAGGAATATTGCAGTGATGTGGGCCATATAAGGACACAGATTGAGTGATGTTAACACTGGCAGAGTTCCAATTTACATTTAACACTCATTAAATTCTCTCTGTAGTTTCAACCATATAGAACATTCTTCACTATCACTCCTAATCTGATGTGCAGTGCTTCTGAGTGCAATTTAGTTGTTGTATTCCATGTCATAACAATGGTTGATGAAATGATACCTGCTGTAAACTCAGGATTATACAGTTTTTATACAAATTCTAAACTTCAGTCTTATCTGATCTGCAGCTGTGGTGAGTGAAGAATCAGGCCAGGCTCTTGTTATTGAGATATAGAGTTCTTAATAATCTATCCACGAGTTACCTGTGCAGCTGTCTCTACTATTATGTACAGTACAGTATACTTCTTCCAATACTGTTTACATTGGCTGTCTTCCTTGCATTCCAGAGGTTTTGTTGGACTCTATTAAAGGCAAGTGATTCTTTGTTGAGGAATCCAGCACAAGAAACTTCCTTCTTAAGTGTGCCCTTAAGTAATTTGTGGCTCTTTTCAAGGCTCACTTTAAGACCCTTCTGTTTTGCCCACTTCATCTTTGGCCATTTTGCTCTTCTATTTCCATCATCTCTTCTATTACCTTTTCTTCTATTATCATTTTGGAGATTTTTTGCTTCACTCTAGGCCACTGGGTCATGGGTCATAGAAGTTATTATTGATGCTTGCAATATTTCAGAGATTCCAGAGACACAGGCTAATGGAATCTACAAAATATATACATTTTCTTTGAATTGTATCATTTATTGTTCATGTTTAGCCCACAAAGAGCAATAACCATTTTCCTTTTTAATCTCTATGATCTGCATTTGTATTAACTCATTTAGCACAAATGAGTGAAGAATGTAGTAATTAACTATCTTGATTAATCGGAACGTGTACATTATCAACTAGTGATTTATTCTGTTTCAGTAGTGGCAAATGACTGTGATTGACATTTAAAAATACAGTACTGAACTCTTTCATTAAATTTGTGATTTTTCACAGGCATTCACTCTATTCATATGTATTCCACCTAAGAGGCTTAGATTTATTATTTATGAATCTGCTTCTTCCTTTTACATAAAATATTAAGAGTAGTTATATATAGTACTGTAGGGAAGGGTTGATTTGCATCCAAGGTGTATACAATAGTAAAATTCAGTGGCATACGCCACTTATTGCTTAAGGGTTGAAAGTATGCTTTACAGACATCTTAACAAGAACTTTGAAAAAATATATTTAGTTTTTTTCTACTACTAAATTATTAAATTACTAAAACAGATTAACAGCTTAAAAGTAACATCTTTCAAGGTTTCTCTGTTGTTTTTTCTTTCTGTTATAAATGACCTGGTGCGGGTGGGCTGCTGTTTGTCAGGCTTCAGAAGCACAATGATTACATGATGAATAAAGTAAGGCGAATGACAGAAGCTGGAGTTAGACCTTCAGAAAGGGGTACATGCTTCATTTAGTAAGGATATTAGACACTGACAGGGCTGAGATCACTGCAGTGGAATTTATCTTTCATTTGAGGTACACAATTTAGGGGGTCTGGAAATATGTCATTGTACTCCAGCTCCTCAACCTTTGATGAAGGAAACTACTTATAAAAATCCTGCAACATTTGACTAATGCCAAAACTTTCCCCAAGAATATCAAATGTAGAAGGAAGAGATGATTATAAAGCCCTGGTTTCAGTCAAACACATCATGGTGTAAAATAACATTCCCTACAAAAAGGAATCTCTGTTTTTTTAATAATCCATGCTCTAAGTCTAGCAGCTCTATTGCTGTTTCAATGAGAAAAACACATCTGCCTTTAGAGGACTGGATCTCTGTCCAGACCTCTAAAGGCTTGGTAAGGGGGTTAACATAAGTATATTTAAACAGAACTGAATTATGGAACAGTGTCATTTCTGATCCAGACTGTCCCAGGAAAAGATACTTATATGGTTAAAGCAAAAATTCTAGATTATATTTATACACCACCACTGCGTGACCTAGTCTCATTATATCTGTCTGCAAAATGGGTATAATGACTACTTGCAAAAGGGTGCTGTGTGACTTAATTAATAATTAATGTTTGGAGAGGATGCAAGTCACTATTACTCAGGCAAAAACATTTTGAAGACAATGGTAGTTCTTTACTTCTAAAAAGAACTCACAGAAGAAGAGATATATGGGGGGTTGTGTCTCAGTTTGTCCTCCTATTGTGAGTCTGCAATTCTGTGGGTACAACTGATATCATGAACATTTTTATACTTGAGTGTGCCTGGAAGTTAAGTAGATATTTATTCAACTAATCTTATTTGCACTGACTACTCAATGTTAATACTCTTTAGGTGAAATCCTGGCCCCATCAAAGTCAATAGATGTTTTGCGATTGATTTCAATGGGGCCAAGATGTAACCCTTTGTATCAATTGTACAGCTTGCTGATGGATACCTACATTTTTTTCCAGGAACATTTCAAAAATATAAATGAAATTCCTTCACATTGTATTAAAGGGAGACTAAGAAACAAGATTAACCATGCTGGAGGGGAGAAACCCATCCCCCGCCCCCTAGCCTGGCATGGACACTATTGAGTGAAGGAAATTATTGGGACTATTTATGTTTCACAACAAATTATCTCTAATCGTACATTTCAAAAGACACAGCAACACCCGCCGCTACCTACAGCCCCCTAAACTTTGGTCAGATAATTTTGAAAACCATAAAATATGATATTAATGTGATTAATGCATCAATTTTTAAAACAAAACATAAAATCTGTATTACTTAAAATACATGGTAATTACAAACCTTCATTAACTCCAAACAGCTGAACACATTAGATAAAACTCCAAGTGCTGCCTGCTCTCAAATCAAGCCCGTTATTCAATGTTTTGTAACCAGTAATTTATTGTTGACTCACAGAATAGGTCATAACATCTGCAGATCAGTTGGTTTTAATCTACACTGCACCCCTGCTTCTGTTCCTCTGAATTGAAATTAATAGGTGATGTCAATAGCTGATGGATGCTACATTTCAAAGAGACAGGAAAATCTAAACTGTGTATCCTTCCTATGAAAATTGATAATATCAGAAGAGAACCAATCTTCCTCCCATACTCCTTTACTATAACGAAAACTGGCTGGATAGAATTTGTTGTGTTTTAGTGCCTGAACGGACAGTTTTCTCTGCTCCCTCTGATTGTTATCGGAGGTCCATCACTTGGTTATACAGTTGATATATTTAACTAGGATCCTATTCTATCCCTCTTTGGCAGGGCCTACGAAGAGAGGAGTGACATATGAATGTGCTACGGAATTGGAAAAAAAACATGCTTTAAAAATGTGTGTGTCGGGGGCGGGGGGAAAGAAGTTGGAGCAGGCTTTAAGAGAATATAAGAAAATGGTAAACCACCTTTGATCTGTGACAAATTCAATCTCAGATTTCAGGAAACTGCTATTACTGTGACAGGTTTCAGAGTGGTAGCCGTGTTAGTCTGTATTAGCAAAAACAACAAAGAGTCTTTGTTAGTCTCTAAGGTGCTACAAGGACTCCTCGTTGTTTTTGCTATTACTGTACGGCAGAAGAATATTCGGTTGCCTTCCTTATTCTGGACAGAACAATTGAATCAACCAGTGCTGTGGACCTAGCTCTAATGGACATAAGAACAAGCTGGTGAAGGAAGCTAGAGGGGCTGGGATTTGCCAATCTGGAATGAAGTTTGAAGTCAGAATTTGAACTGCATTGCTGCTGTGAAATATTGATGTCTCCTATGAAGTGGATGCCTAAAGCTTCAGTCTCTCGTTTTTTTTAAAATGCCACTGAATATGATATAAAGATATTATAAGAGTCTTTTGGGCTTTTGTGGCTAGATTTCCAAAGGAGCCTAAGGGAGTTAGGTGCCCAACTCCCACTGAATTTCACATGCTTAAGTGTTGTCCCTAAATTGCTTAATTTTTACATATGACATGTTTTGGATCACATTACTTTCCTGATGATCTGTTCTAACTTTTAAACCTGTTTTTGTTAAAGGGACATCACCTAAACTATTCAGCTTGTTGCTTGACACAGAACCATGCATAACCACTGGGAATGATTAATGGGTATAATGAAAGGAGAAGTCACCTCTTTTATATTTCCATGAATGCAGAAGATCACTGGTGTCTATCTTTCCCCATTACAGATTTATAACACTGAACACATCACACTATAACAGAACCTGTCCTGATGCAGCAGAAATTCTAATCCTTTCTATCTGATAGTTACTATCAATTGAATGGCTATTTTGATATATTACAAATTAGAGTGCCACGGGATTTGTTAGATGTTTTGAATTATAACAACAAACGGACCTGGTCTCAACTGAGAAAACCTCTCATTTTGTTCTACTTCTCTTTGTCTGGTTTACTTTGAATTAAATCAGAATCAGTGTACAGTTTTTAATTTAAATTCCATAACACGAGAGATTTTACTATACACTAACTTTTAACTTACATCAACATGTTTTATTTCCATGCATAAACACCACAGTACCATTTGCAGATGGTTCTTATTCGGTTTGGTTCATAGTTAGGTTTATCATTTCAACTGATAAAGCTAATAAGGGACCTAACTTCACTGCAACTGTCAAAAAGTGTGGCAAAATCCCACATCAGAATTAATATAGAGGAAGAATTATTTATATTTTACAGTAAAAATATGTTCCTGGAGTCAAATACAGCCTTGCTGAAGTCAACTGAGTTGCACCTGTTTACTCCAGGGCAAAATTTGGCTCTTTATGTCTGAGATTATACACTAAAACATTTTCAGTTTCTCTGAATGGGAGAAAAATTTACTATTTTGGTTTACTAATAAGGAACCTCAGATATCAGAAGCTAGTAGGTAATATAGACCTCTGTGAGCCTGTTACAGAGTGTGTTTTCCTATCTTCCCAGTTAAAGTCACTAGAATAATTGTTTCTCTTTGGAAGCATGATTGCCTATTTAATGAACGCTTCCAGAAGAGAAAGTGGCTCTTCCATTACATATGGTATGTCTTTCTATGCCTTTTGAGTCCAATCAGCCAAAACTCTAATCACATCATCATATAAACTATTTTATTTTAAAGTTAATCTAGATCAGTGCAACATTAGGCAATTACCACAGTACTCTTCTGCACAGATAAGAGAGCTGTTTTAAGAGCTTCAGCTGAGAAACAAGCCCTTGAATATCTGTGCTTACACTGGGCTTTATGGATGCTTGGACTCCTATCCAGCTAGTAGAGGATGACTGCTCACAAGTTAAAAACCTTCCCTTGATTAAAGGTTCCAAACAGTGCTAGGTTCAAGCCATCTGTTCTGTAAGGAGTCCCAGAACTGTGCCACCCAGGAAAAACTGGGAGAGGTGCCTTCTCATACTTGATTACATTTGATGGAGTTTGTGGTGAGAAAAAAAAAAAGGAATACTTGAACAATGGAAGAAAGGAAGGGACAGGGTTCATAGACCTCTCCGGCGTCTCTCAGTACAAACTGTACTGCAGCAGCAGATGCATGGGAAAACCCTTATGATTATTAGGTTTTTTTCAGAATGTTTGTAACAGTAAGAAACTGCCTTTAGGCGGTTGACACACAGGAAATCCAATGCCATTCAATGGCATCAGGAGAGATAATGAACCAAAGAAAATGATTCAACCAGAACTCAAGATTCAAATTGTTCATTTCCCCCAAGAAGTGTGCTGAAGAGGCACATAGTACTACTCTGGATAGGGTATGCAGTACCCTTTTATGTGGAAGTCAAAAGACAAACAAGAAACTTTGTTTGTGTTATTTCTGCCT
The DNA here is from genome assembly GCF_965140295.1 of Lepidochelys olivacea. Classification (NCBI taxonomy): domain Eukaryota; kingdom Metazoa; phylum Chordata; order Testudines; family Cheloniidae; genus Lepidochelys; species Lepidochelys olivacea. Next base: position 32,806,167 of record NC_140411.1, on the reverse strand, counting down.
GGGAGACATGGGTAAAGATAAAAACAGGTTAGAAAAATCATCAACTTTCTAGCCATAATTATCTTGTAATTTGAGGTATTGGCAAAACAAATTGCTGTCAGCATCAGAACCTGAGAAGGCCTTTAGGTAGCAAAACATAAGAAAAAGTGCTGCAGGGATGTTGTCATTCACAGCCCCTAATTCTTCCTTCATGAACTGACACCACTGTCATAATAATTCATAGTGATCCAGTATCCTCAGGCTACAGAAGCAGATTACTTCTATTTTTAGAAGATAAATGAGTGGACACAGACACTAGGTTAATAAATTATCCTACTCTACATTTATTTACAATGTTTACAGTTCCTGTGATAGCTTTGAACAGAGATAGGTATTAGACAGAAACAATCTCAGTGTGTTTACTCACAAATTGCAGCCAAGCTCACACGTTCTATCCCACACAATTAATACATAATGAATTCTCAGAATTTGTTTTCTCCACAGAAAATGTTGACTTTTTAATGGAAAAAAGAAAACTTAAAACATTTCAGATTTTTGTAACTAAAAATTTGTGGCCAATTTTTTTCAGGTGTACAGAACAAAGGAGACACTTTCCTTGGAAATTTTTGCTTAGTTGGAAATCCAATTTTCTGTCAAAATAAAGTTTCTACAGAAAATTTTCGACCAGCCTTAGGAATAATACTGCTTTAGCTTTAACCAAGTAAATATTCACCTGCTCCTTAAATACCTCTAATGATTCCATGGAACTCTGACTTCTTGCTTTGCACTACTCACAGGGACGTTGGCAAAATCGTGAGGTTAAAAGCACAATAGTAACCTTTAGGTTGATACATCATCCCAATTTAATGGGTTTAATTCAATGAATAGTGACATTTTAATGCCATCACTTCCCTTGGTGACGTGCTATTGAAAGACAAAGCACTGCAAAGCAGGTTCCAATTTATCTATCTTCCAAGTGCAGTGCTATCATTGACTAATCTTCAAAACCTCCATGAAGTAGGTAAGTATTACTATTATCCTGATTATGAATCATAGAATCATAGAATATCAGGGTTGGAAGGGACATCAGGAGGTCATCTAGTCCAACCCCCTGCTCATCAGTGACTCAAAAAAGTTAAGTCACCTCCCCAAGTTACTAATAAGTCATTATCAGAGCCAGCACTAGGTCTTAGTAGCTTCTTGCTGTCCTGTGCTTATTTTGCTATACAACACTTAGCATGAACAATTTAGAAGCATTTTAATGAAAATCTCAAAAAACAAAGAGATTCAGTCTGGTTCAGATAAACACCCAGAAGTTTGGATGAATATCTAATTAACTGAAACTTTGGAATTCTATACACTGGTCTGGAAGCAATGAGAAAAGACTTGAGAGAGACTGGTGGCTCAAGATCCAAAAAGTAGAGGGGGTTAGATGTGGAAAGCGACATGAATATGTGCTGATTCCACATATCTCCTGTGCTGGAGCTCCGACCACAGCTTTAAGCTGGCTTCCTGAGTCAAAATCCCTGAGAGAGGCCAGAAGTGCATATATCTGCTCCTCTCCCTTGGGGGATTCTTCAGAGGGCTCAGTGGTCCCTGCGAGGAAAAGGAGTTTTATGAACATACAAAGTACAAGTCAGCTTTCCACTATCAATGTACATACACATTTCATTAAGACACCTGTGTTCCACCTTATTAAGCAGAGATGTTCCCTATGATCAGAAGAAAATGAGCTGTGCAGCCAAGCTGAGGGACTTGGATTGCTTGAAATAAAGTCAAGTAGTTGCTTTGAATCCTCCATGTGTTGTTTATCTACCTACACAGAAAGCAGCCAGTCACTTGATGGTATCTGCCAAAAGACCATGGCACATCATTTTCAAAGGAGCAAGAAATAAATTACTTTTATTTGGTACAGATAATGGGGGAAAAAAACAAACAAAGCAACTTTTGCTCCAGAGACTAAATAGAGAAGACACTCTTTGTGATCATTATGTAAGGTTTATTGTGGCTGTTTCAGACTGTAGTTTAATCTTTAAATCCACATTGATGAGAATTTCCTTCATTTTACATTTTTAATTCTTTTTAAATTTGTTCTCTGGGATTGTTTCATAAAGGTATTAGACCAAATTCTGTTATCTGTTGCCACATTAGCCATTGAAGTCAGTGTCATTTGACTGGGATCAAAACTTTGCTATGCTGACCAAAGGTCACACAATTGGTGTAATAAGGATCAATTGCTTAGAAACATTACATTGTTGTAATCTTTGGAAAAAAATGAAGCAAATGAAGTTATCTGAATCTTAGGGAACCCAGAAAAGAACTAGAGGAAATGGTTGCAGTGCCACCAAAAATTGTTAATTATAACTAGAATTACTTGTTAAAATTAAAAATAGTAACTAGGAAGAGCTATTTTTTTTCATTAACTTCTGATAAAAATATATGACTATTTCTTTGACAACTTGCCTCAATGGTTAAGGGAAAACAGGGTTTGAAAATAACCCAAATAGTAAGAAGAGAAATATTATTGTCCCTTAAATATATGGACCAAAATTCTACTTTCAGTTACATGAGTACAGCTCCTAATGGACTTAAATGAAAGTTGTACCCATGTAATTGACAGGAGAATTTTATTGATTAGCTATACTGGACTTTTGGTATTAATGGGAGAAAGAAAGAACGGGGAAGAAAAGCTGTGAATTCCATTCTACGGTATGTTTGGCATCCATACCAAAAAGAAAGAGTTGGACATGATCTAGGTACTGCAATAGCTGGATTGATGTCAGATAACTTATATCAGTGCCAGCTCAATTACAGGTTGCAGGTGTCCTAAATTAATTAAAATAAGTTGCTATAAATCAGGCATTTTATGCCTGTGAAGAGAAGAGGAAAACAGAAAAAGAAAGGATAAAATTTAATGGGGCACTTTATTTATAATGAAAACATGTTTCAACATATAAATGAAAGCATTGAGGAATAAATGTTATAGGCAACTTCCATCTGGATTATATACATAAAGAACAATTAGTTTGACAAAGTTGTCATTCAAAGAACTAGCTTGAAGATCTCTTCAGAAATTGCACAAAAATGTACTTCCACTAAATAGAGGGATTTACAAAGGTCAACATTGTTGCATTTCAAGTTTCTACCTGTGAGATTAAGTTTTAGAGTTAAAAACAAAAACAAAAACTATTCATGCTAAATGGCACACACAAAAGGTCCAGTTCACGTTCACAAGTACTAAGCCATCGGAGTCTGAACAGAGTCCAGGTGCTGCCCTTGACGTGGGGTCTCTAGGCATACTCTTGGGGCACAGATCTCTCTAGTATCCCCTCCATAGGGGAGTGGAAACCCTGTGATCAAACTGCCTTGCCCCTTGGACCACTGCTGACCTCCCAGACTGCTCTGTAATTTAACACACACTCTCCCAGAACTCCAGCCATGGGGGCACTCTGGGTTTACAATTTACCTTTTCAGGGCCATGTGACAGTGAAAACAAGGTAGGAGAAACTGGTTCTCCTAATCTCCAGCTAACCCATTGTCCCAAGGTGCTTTCCACCTGACCAGGCAGCCATTGAGTTTGCAGTCACAGGGCCAGAGAAAGAGTGAGAATAACTCTATAGCACATTGGTTAGGGTACACACATCTGCCTCTGAGGGCTCAGTGCCTACTCCCACGAATATATAAGTAAGTATTTCATATAAAGTGGAACAGCTTTAGCAGGGGAGATTGAGAGAGAACCACCCCAGAACATCCTGTAATCACTGGGCTATGGCTCTTACATGGGAAATCTGTGTTCAAGTCCTTACTCTAAATGATGCAGAGTAGGGATTTGAACCTAGGATCTCCCAGGTGAGTGCTCTAACCCCTGGACTATTGGGCATAAGGGGTATGTAGCCCCTACTCCTTGTTTTTTTGGAGAAAGAACTGATCTGGCTTAAAGAAAAGGAGTACTTGTGGCACCTTAGAGACTAACAAATTTATTTGAGCTGTAGCTCACGAAAGCTCATGCTCAAATAAATTGGTTAGTCTCTAAGGTGCCACAAGTACTCCTTTTCTTTTTGCGAATACAGATTAACACGGCTGCTACTCTGAAACCTGATCTGGCTTAGTTTCTTAACGCCAGATGAGGGTTCATGACTGTGAATCCCAAGCAAAGGGAGGCACTTCCTGTTAGGTGTCTTACATCCTTTGAAGGGCAGGGGGCTTATGTCCTGTTCCTCTCCTCAGCATTTCGTACTGGCTAGCTTAGATGGGTCCTCACTCAGCATACCGACTTTTGTGAATCTCATTCGTAGACACCTAATTCTCCCCCTGCACTATAAAGGGAGCTTGGGAGCCTAACTCAGGGCTCTGGATTCCACTGGGCAGCAAGGCTGAGTTTACATCACCTCTGTGGTTCTAGCTCTTCAGTACAGATATGATGGGGACCAAATAGGTAGACAGACAAAGAGTTGTCTTGGAAGCACCAAAAAAATCAAAAGATTGAATTTGAATGGTTGGCATGTTTTCCAGTTTTTGAGCAATTTCATTTTTGATTCTTTACAGTGTTTAAATAAACAGGAAAAAGGAACATATTGTGTCTTGGATTTAGGACAAAATAATTAATCTTGTTGTCCTGGGAGACCTGGCTGAATACTGTGCAACAGAGTATTTTATCAATAGAAACATCAGACATGTTTATTCCCCCACTGCAACCACTAAAAACATGACATTAGGCTAAGTGAGGTTTTGTTGTTAATACAGCAGAAGGATGCTAGAGGAATGTTTATCAGAAAGATCACTTAATCAAAGATAATTGAGATAATGTGAAGGAGAAACAGAATGAAAGAATTGAGTGGAGGGAGGGGGCAAGGACATCTATATTGTACAAAGGTGCAGAAGGAAGAGAGAATGATAGAATGGGGCTGAAAGAGTCAAAGAGGGCATTGAGACTGTGGACCACAAAAACCTTTACTCCCATAACTGCTTCAGGGGGACACTATGTAGAGACTTGTTCTGCCTCTGGATTGCATAGACTAGTCTGATGATATGTACCTATTAACTTCTATATGGTTATCTCCATATGATATGTTACATTTCCAGTCCCTTCAATACTTTAGCTTCCCTGTGCCTACATAATACTAAAGGTATCCTATGAAGCTGATCAGATACAGACAACAGATTCAGAGAAAGGGAAACATTTGAAGAGAAGAGTATGACTGTGGCAGAGAGTTGTCCCATTATTAAAACAATTATGCTTCCTTGCATTCAGCCCCAAAATTCCTGTACTCCTATAGTATGCTTGGTAAAACTGGAGGAGTTTCTGGCAGTAGCAGCATACAGCCACTTATGAAAAATATGATCCAAAATATTCATGTTTTAGTCATAATTCAAGTTTTACAGTTAAAAACAAAAACAAACAAAAACTATTCATGCTAAATTGCACACACAAACAGTCCAATTCACGTGCACAAGTACTAAGCCATCAGAATCTGAAGAGTTGAAACAAGCTCCTGGCCTGAGTTTCAGGTTTGTATATTGGAAACCAGGTGAGTTTTGTTTGCCGTTAGGTTTCATTAAGAAGGTACAACACAGTTCTTAGACTAGAGCACCATCTGCATCAGAGTCAAGCTCTGCTTTGCCCCACATGCTGTGAGTTTCTGGGGGCATAATTTGCCACCAAATCTCCCTCTATACCAAATTAAAATTGGCTATTGTTTTTACAGGCAACACCAGTGTGTGCATGCGTGCACACACACACACACAAAGCATCGTTATAAACAGCGGCCAGAGATTTGTAATAAAATATTGCAGACTAAACAGACATTGTTCCCATATATCACCATTAGCATGGTAAATGTCTCCCATGACCCTTTGCCAGTCTATAAATCATAGACTGTGAAGATGTACCAGGGCAATCAGATTAGTCAGTGGACATTTAATTAAGTGCAGAGCCTTTCAAATTGCTATTTATAAACAAGCCCAAGTCATTTTTCTCCTACTGTAGAAAATTACAGTTCAGATTATGGTTTACAAAATAGATTAAGATATATTCTTTTATGGATTCTATAGTTAACAAATTAGATTGTCTTGTACTTTTTCTTGTAGAAATGCACTTTATAGTATTTCACCAAAAAGCACAAATCAAATACTGCACTGTCATCATGCACTCTCATCATGGACTGTGTTTAGCTTTTAGAGGGAATCTGACAAGAGCTTGAGAATGTGAAAATATTCCACTATTTCTACTATTTTCACATGTCATTTTAAATAGCCTTCTCCCTAATAATACTTCAGTCTTTTAATTTGTGTCATGCTTTCATTTCGTGCCAAGCAATGTTTCCTGAGACAAATTGACAATCCTGCCTTTTTACATAAACAAAATACTAATTATATATTAAACCACTGAATTCCTAGAATTTAAATAATTAAATATATTTCTAATATGTAGAATGAAACCTGCTTACATGAGCATCACAAATTGCAAAATCTACATCCCAGATTGAAAGCTGAATACAACGTTTTGTGAGTTGTCTGTACAGTCCCTAGCACAATGGGACACTAAAACTTTGTGGTCCTTAGATGTTGCTACACTATAATTAAAAATCAGAATAATATATGTGGTTGGTGTTTGTTCTTTGTATCTGAATTCATCTAGCAAGTGTTTTTATTATGGAAACACATAACAGAGCTTTATTTATTCCTTTCTTTTCCCGTTCATTTTTCTGTCTGATCATTATTTTCAATTGAGGAGAATTTTCAGATTTAGGGGTACAACCAGGGCCCATTTCAAGTGGGCACAGAAAACCAATTCAAGTTATTGTCTTCCTTATTCTAATAGAATGTCACTGAATGGTCTTGGTGACCATTCAAAGATTTGACAAAAAACTGGCTACTTAAAAATATGGTCTTTTGATTCTACCTATATTCGACTGTTCCATCTTCTGTGATTTTAATCCTATCATTTTGGATACAATGAAGTATAAAAACTTCCTTTGTAAACAGATTTGGGATAGAAATCTGGTATCTGGATCTTCAATTTTAAATGCTGGAAGAGAAAGGAGAAACTCAGAATAATGTTTCATCAGCCACATTTCAGCTCTTCTTTCTGTTGTTGTCTCAGCCTATGATTTTTGTATTGTGGATCAGTCATGTTGCCTAAGCAATGGAAAGGTTCCATAGCGGCTCTGAATTGTTTTTCAGTCTTGTCCTTCTGTGAATGCAGTTCTTTGCTGTTAATTAGATCAAGCCAGGTTTCCACTGAGAATGCGACAACAGTGTCATCAGCCTGTAATTTGTCAAGACTCCCTGAAATTTCTTTTAATTGCTTTGGTAAGTTTACTGCCTTTCCATACTGTCCCCTGTGTAAAATGCATGCGGTTGATCAAAGTCCTCCTCCTGATAAGTGCAAATATCAAGTTACAGTAGTAGAATGTAAATATAGAAACACAATGTTCCTGAGAGTTCCACTGAAAGTCATTAAGAATCTGGGGCATCAATCCTCTTTTTCCAATCATCCAGCCATGAGGATGATGGTGGTTGTGGAAGAATTTTTGAACGTCCACTATGTGCTTTAGGACTGAGTTAGGTATTTCTTCATTCTCAACAAAGTTTAAATATTGTCTGAATAACCATAAATTCGACATTTAGGAAGAGAAGTTCACTCATCCTTTTCATTTTATTTTCATTCTATTAGCAAATGGAATTGTTTTTCAGACACAGAATCAAGAGTATTAGGTAAGAAGGCATTTTCCGTGTAATAATGCTGTGGTCATTATAAAGTCATATCCTGTGTTTGACCAACAAACTTGAATTGATGTCAATGTTCTTTAATTTTTCCTCTATTTTTCATTTGCAATGTGTATTCTGGACCTATGAATTTAAACCTGTCTGACAACATATATCCACAGTGAGGTGCTTCCATTGCTTCTTTAGATTGCTCATTTTGTGCTATACTGAAGGCAATTTTAGCATTAAAGAAGGTTACAACTTTCTTATCAAGTCAAAGTGTTTGCCTACAGCTGCATTTCAGATGTAGTTACTTATTTATAGTTTTTGCATGTTCAAGACAAAACAGACACTGCTACCATCTGAGCTGCTGGGAGGCCGTGAACAAGGAGCAGTGACATTATTAGTTATGTTTTGATGATAGTGTAGCTCTGAAATTATCTCATTCTCAAGAATACCTAACTCATCAATAAGAAAAGGAGGACTTGTGGCACCTTAGGCATCTAAGGTGCCACAAGTCCTCCTTTTCTTTTTGCGAATACAGACTAACACGGCTGTTACTCTGAATAACTCATCAATGTTCACCTCTTTCACTTCAATAGACAAAGTCTCACTTGTCATCAAATTTGCTGTCGAACCATCCAAAAACTAATTTTCAGCACTTTTTGGAATGAGCTGAATCTTTTTTATTTTACTACTCAAAATCTCAGTGTTAACATTTTACTTCAGAAAAATTGCCTGATTTCATCACTTTTCTTCATTCAACTACCTATTTCTTACTAGTTCCTTCAGCTTCAGCAATATTTGCATGATACAAATTCAGACACAGGTATTTAGGAATCACTGAAAGTTTGAAAGCAGTTTAGCTTAGTGGACTGCACACGGCACTGGGACTCTGGAATAGAGCTGGCTGGAAATTTTTCATTTTTTTAAAATGGAAAATGTATTGTTTGTTGAAATCTAAACTTTTGAAAATGTATCAAATTTGATGAGCATTCCCATGGAAAATATATTTCAAAACTATATATATATATATATATATATATATATATATATATATATATTTGGAAAATTTTCATTTTGGAAAGTTCTGAAATTTCATTTTGGAATGCTGAAATTTTGTTTTGGAATTTCATATTTTTTCAGAATTCTGATTTAAAAATATTTTATGGGCTTATTATGCATAACGTGCACTACTAATGTTGACATGTCATTATGACATAATACAATAGTTGAAATATTCTATTTTATTTTATTTTTAAAATCATGAAAGGCAGCAGCTCCTTAGTACTGATCGATACACTTTATCAGTTTTTCTAAGTCAAAATGTCTCCTCAGGTGTCAAAGTGTTTCATTTACCATTTTGTTCCAAAACCTCCTCTATTGACATCTCAGTCTGGGACAATTCCTCAGATCTGTTGCCTAAAAAAAGAATGCCTCAAGTGTGGGAATCTCCTTTACATCCTCTGCAGTGGAGACTGATGCAAAGAATTCATTTAGCTGCTCCACAATGGCTTTGTTTTCCTTGAGTGCTCCTTTAGCACCTCAAGCGTCTAGTGTCCCCACTTATTGCTTGGCAGGCTTTCTGCTTCTGATGTACTTAACAAAATGTTGCTGTTAGTTTTTGTGTCTTTTGCTCGTTGCTCTTCCAATTTTTTTTGGCCTGCCTAATTATATTTTTATTCTTAGAATCATAGAATCGTAGAAGATTAGGGTTGGAAGAGACCTCAAGAGGTTGTCTAGTTCAACCCCCTGCTCAAAGCAGAACCAACCCCAACTAAATCATCCCAGCCAGGGCTTTGTCAAGCCAGGCCTTAAAAACCTCTAAGGATTGTGATTCCACCATGTTTAACCCATTCCAGTGCTTCACCACCCTACTAGTGAAATAGTTTTTCCTAATATCCAAGCTAGACCTCCTCCACTGCAACTTGAGACCATTGCTCCTTGTTCTGTCATTTGCCACCACTGAGAACAGCCTAGCTCCATTCTCTTTGGAACCACCCTTCAGGTAGCTTGAAGGCTGCTATCAAATCCCCCCTCGCTCTTCTCTTCTGAAGACTAAATAACCCCAGTTCCTTCAGCCTCTCCTCATAAGTCATGTGCCCCAGCCCCCTGATCATTTTCTTTGCCCTCCGCTGGACTCTCTCCAATTTGTCCACAGCCTTTCTGTAATGGGGGACCTAAAACTGGTTGTAATACTCCAGTTGTGGCCTCACCAATGCCGAATAGAGGGGAATAATCACTTCTCTCTATCTGCTGGCAATGCTTCTACTTATACAGTCCAAAATGACGTTAGCCTTCTTGGCAACAAGGGCACACTGTTGACTCATATCTAGCTTCTCATCCACTATAACCCCTAGGTCCTTTTCTGCAGAATTGCTACCTAGCCACTTGGTCCCAAGTCTGTAGCAGTGCATGGGATTCTTCCTTCCTAAGTGCAGGACTCTGCACTTGTCCTTGTTGAACCTCATCAGATTTCTTTTGGCCCAATCCTTCAATCTGCCTAGGTCACTCTGGACCCCATCCCCACCCTCCAGCATATCTACCTCTCCCCCCAGCTTAGTGTTATCCGCAGATTTGCTGAGGGTGCAATCCATCCCATCATCCAGATAATTAATGAAGATGTTGAACAAAACTGGAACCAGGACTGACCCCTGGGACACTCCGCTTGATACCGGGTGCCAAACAGATATTGAGCCATTGATCACTACCCCTTGAGCCCAACGATCTAGCCAGCTTTCTATCCACCTTATAGTCAATCCATCCAATCCATACTTATTTAACTTGCTGGCAAGAATACTGTGGGAGACCGTATCAAAAGCTTTGCTAAAGTCACGGTATGTCACATCCACCCACTTTCCCCGTATCCACAGAGCCAGTTATCTCATCATAGAATGCAATCAGGTTGGTCAGGTATGACTTGCACTTGGTGAATTCATGTTGACTGTTCCTGATCACCTTCCTTTCCTCCAACTGTTTCAAAATGGATTCCTTGAGGACTTGCTCCATGATTTTTCCAGGGACTGAGGTGAAGCTGTAGTTCCCTAGATTCTCATTCTTCCCTTTTTTAAAGACGGGCACTATATTTGCCTTTTTCCAATCGTCCGGGACCTCCCCCGATCGCCACAAGTTTTCAAAGATAATGGCCAATGGCTCTGTAAGTGACTTGTCAGAATTAATGTTCCTTTATATTTTCCTCAGTAGGATCTGACTTCCAATTTTTACAGCTCTCTTACATATTAAGGAAAACTATAACAAGAATCTCTCATTGCTTCCATTTTAAAATTTTACAGTTAAGCTTTCATTCATAGACTGAGATTTGTATCTATTTCTTATATCATTTTTTTCAAATACATCTTACACTTATGTGATAGAGAAGTTAACAATCAAAACTAACCTTTTTTTTCTACCATCCCCAACCTCTCCAGAAAATAGCCCCAGGGTTTTTCTCCAACTCTGCTAATAACCATGGCTGAAAGAAAGGTCACAATTGCTTGGCTAAGGATACATAACAAGCTTTCCTTTATACTGCTGCTATCTGAGCCTACAGAATCAGCAGACGGTCAAAGATGACCTCTTAGTTGTGAATCTGGGTCATTAGAGATGGGCATAACTACTCAACCATGAGACCTAATATCTCTGCCATTTCTCCAATTGTTTTATCCAGTCAATCAGCATAACCTGTTTTTCGTGTTGAGCTGCAGCCAGTTCTTCCTTATTCAGGCCCTCATCTTGGCCAGACACTGGCTCAGATGGTACACAGGACTGAGACAGCTGAGCACCTGTTTTGTCCGTAAGGGCACCACTTGATCTGGGGCAGGCAGTTGCTTCTCCCCTGACCTTGGTTTGCCCCTTCTTCACTTTTCATAGGTCTGTATGCGCTATTATGTCTTCCATTTATTGTTCCTGTCACACCCCTCAACTTTAAAATCGCATATAATGTTCTATATGCGGACACAATTTTTGTCCCCTCCCCCGATGTTCAATTCCCCCCCCCCCACGAAATGATTCACCTGGTTGTCTGCGTCCCATGAAATGGAGACAGAGTTGGGTGTCATTAGAATATTGATTAAACTGCTTGATTCCTCCCCTATTATCCTTGAATTCACATTGAACAGGATGAATAATAAAATAAAATCTATCAGTATCTCACATAAGAGAGCCCATGCATAATCATTCAACAATATATTTGACTTTTCTCAGCTGATGGAATTTCACTAGGAAAAAGGGTGCATACTTAACATGTTAACTAGTGTGCCATATTTTTTGGGTGAAATCCTAGCTCCACTGAAATCAATGGCAAAAATCTCATAGATTTTAATGGTGCCAGGATTTCACTACTCATGTACACAAGGCAATTGTAGATTTAATACAGATCAGCTGGCTGAAGTAAATCCTAGGCTCCCCATTAGATGCTTAGATCCTGCTCATCTAAGACAGTTTAAAACTACAACTGCCTTTTCTACACTTGGACTTAACATGTTACAAACAAGTCTTTAATGAAGACAAGGTGAAAGAGAAATGAGCAGACTCACTCAGGCGTGACTCTGCTTATTTTTGACAAGATTTGCAGCTGTCAAACCATGTTCTGGTCACCTCGACCCTTGGGTCCTGATCCAAAGCCCATTGAAGTTAATGGACAAATCCCCACTGACTTCAATGGTCTTTGGATCAAGGTCCTTGGGTTTTTATCCAATGCAAGAAAGAGATCTTCAAACAATGAGACAAGTACAGTCTCCATTTTATATCTAGGTATAAAAAGAGTATGATCAAGTTTGATATTAATAGCAAAAAGGGACAAGTGTTCAAGCTTGCAGTAGCCACACACTTACCAAGGATGTTCAGAGTGACCCTAGCTAGGCTAACAGAGAGAAGACCTCACATGTGTGACTCTGTAGAAATATCTGTGTTCCTGCCGCTAATCCCAGCCTGAAAACCAGATCCAGAGTGCATTCAGCCATACGTGTTGCATTAACAAACTCCTGGGATTGCCCCAGGGAAAAGATGTTTTTATTCTAATTCTGGTCCAACCAGAAGCAGGAAGCACTAGCAATCTCAGGACAAATCCTGAAAGTTGATCTTGCAGGAAAGAAGGGAGGAATCTCAAATTTTCTGGAACTTACGTGCATTCTGGAGTGTCATCTCCAGCTTCCCTTGTGAATTGTGGAAGATGAGCAGGACTCATTGGAGTAATTGCTTAGTACTGCTATGTCATAGTGGCAGAGTGGGCTATATGTAGCTGTTCCATGAAGACACCCAGTACTTGTAGAGAAAAGGGGGAGTGTGTTATGCAGTTACCCAGTGAAAAGGATTCAGATGGCATGATGATGGGCTCAGTATAAACACCTAAACACACAGAAGACAGTGTGATGTTAGAAAAGGGCAGTAGAACTTCCTATTTGGAAACAAGCTGAAGGAGACCTATCAGCATGGCAAAACAAGCCACTAGGCCATTCCTACAAAATGAGCAAACAGCACGTAAGAAAAAAGCTATACCTCTTGGGCAAAGGGGGTGAAGGATCACAGGGCATGATTGGATAGAAGCCCTTAGATAGTAAATTTGTTAGGACAGGCTATTTGCCTTCTCTTTGTGTGTAAAACTCAGAGTACATTGACAGTACTATATAACGGTTAAACAGTGATTTTGGACTTTGTGGATCCGTGGGAGGTTTTTACATTTTATTTAATTTTTTTCCTAATGTTCTCACATCTTCACCCCCAAAAGGAAATGTGTTACATTAAAAAGTAAGCCAGGGTTCGGGGTTAAGCTGTCCAAACAGTAGAAATAAAAGTTTAAAAATTCAGGGTATTCTGAGATTTTCCTCAATAATTAGATACAAAAGGACGGTGTGTCAGCTTTATTATCTGTTCTATGTATAGTAAATTTCCTTCTGTAACTCTCTTCACTGTGGGATTCTAGCAGAAGTGTCTGAATTGGTTCATTTTAATATTATGTTTATGCAATGAAAATTCTTTCATTAAGTATATTGAGAAAATTACTTCCGACGGAACAGGCAACCCCATGCTAAGCAGGAAATTATTTTTAATAAATAAGAATTCATCTACTGTAGTAGTTCCCAGGATTTCTTTTTATAGGTGCTTGTACTAGGCTCCAGGGGCTCTCCTCACTTTACAATCTGGATTATACCTTCCAGTATACACATTTATCTGAATGTCAGATGAAGGTACAGTTTGAGCCATGATGCAGAAGCCAGACGTCAAACAGAAATTAAATCTCAAAGGAGAAAGGATTGTGTTTAAGTTCAGCAATCCAAGGCTCATGAGTCTTTTAAGATGGCATTTGATTTTAGGAGCTGCTGTGTATTGATGGAATATCAGAGAGAATGTGCAAGACTCTGGCGTGGGTATGCAATGGACAAGAAAGGGCTATTGAATGGGCTTCATCCTTTCCAAGTGAGAAAGGGCATAGTATATATAAAAAAAATCACACCCAACAATAATACCTGTGATTTGCATATTATCATGAATGAGTGTTGAATATTTGATTCAGGATGAAACAAATAATCTCTCAGATATATTGTTGCAAGGGCTGATCCTCTGTGTTTTTAAAGGAGCTTCTGCAGAGTGCACTTTGCTTCAGATAAATTAGGAATTTCAAGGACCCAGGAAAATTTTTCCTCTGAAAGGGAAGTTGTTTAGAGACAAAACATGTGGTGCTGTAAATGGGAACTTGTTATTAAAAATGAGATTTCATAGTGAAAAGAGCAGATCCACTATCATTTTATTGAGGCAAGGTAAACACAGGGGTGCTTTTTCTCCCTTCTGTTTTCCATAAGAAAAATGTAATAAATATTCAAATTCCCATTATAAGGTTGTCAGAGCAAAATTAGTACATGACGCGCTCTGAGACACGGATTGTTCAGAACTTACCGATGCATGAAATCAGAATTAGGCAAAATGCTAGAATTGGGAGGTAGACTGAGGGAGACTCATTTGCAGTTACTGAGGTGTCAATAACGATGTCAGTATTGTTTATCCAAGTTTTCCCCTGAATTTACTTAAGGTCTTAAGTAAATTAAAAGTGCATTCATGCTAAACATTTTTTTTACATCTTCATTTTAAAGTGCTATTTACTTATAGTATAAGATATTTCACTTTCCAAATTACAGCCTATAATAAAAGATAATACACTGCGTGTGTGTGTTAAATAGCATACCATTTTCAAGTTAATGGTTAGAAGCGTACAAATATTTGATTATGGTGCATAATTTCACCTTAGTATGACAACATGAACTGCCATTAAGTGAAAGAGTATAGAACTGCTTTTCATAAAGAAGATTAGAATTTCCTGTAATATGGTCTAAAAAACACTTTGTTACTGTTTTTGAGGAGGAATGTATTAATTATTATTGAGATTGTGGTAATACTTACAACATCTGGCACTGTGTAAACACAAAGACAAAGTCCCTATTCCTTTTCCAGTATTATGGAGGTGAAAGATTTTTTTTTTCCACAGAGAAAATGCATGTTTAGGGTCTATTTCCGCAAATGAAGAAGAAACATGAGCTCAAGGGAAGCAATCAGAGAACAGCCACAGCAATCAAGAACAACATTGCACTGTGACAGAGATAGTACAGAATGAAAGAGCAGGTAGAAAAAATAATGGAAACCACAGTGAAATAATTGATTCTGCTCTTGTTGATGAAGGAAGCTCACTAGCAGGTTCCTCACAAAGAAAAAAAACACATTCTTTTGGGCTGATAGTTAAGAAGACTTGGCCTTTTTACCTTTGGTGAAGGAAATCATCAGATGTTCACAGCTTGGAATTGCAGGAGGTCAAGGAAGAAAACTGAGTTCAGGGATTGGGTGATTGTGAAGATCAGAAGGCTAATTAATGAAGGAGTCTTTAAAATTGTGTGTGTGTGTGTGTGTGTGTGTTGAGAGAGGGTTTCTTGGAGAAAAGCGAGGAGAAAGAGAGCAATTTGAAGTTGCTGTGGAGTCCAGGGAGAGAAGCAAGAGACATTCTTGCCTGGGGGTAGGGGAATTAGGAGCTGGCAACATCTGAGAAGGAATCTGAGGGTAGCGATTATTTATAGGGCCAGTTGAAATTTTTCCATCAAAAATGTTTTTGATGGAAAATTGAGTTTTTGACTAACCTAAAATTTTGTGGGAAGTGTCTGTTGTCTATGGAAAATCTTGACTTTTTAGCGCAAAAACACATTTTCATTTGGGGCCAGATACTTTTGTTTTTTTCGCAAAAATTCATATTCTTCTTGGGAAGAAACCCATGTTACAATTAGCTCTAGTTATTGTAGGAAACATAACATCATCACTGAAAAGTTTGCAGACGACACAAACATTAGGGGGAGTAGTAAATAATTAAAAGAACAGGTCACTGATACAGGGCTATCTGGATCTCTTGGCAAGCTGGGCACAAACAAATAACATGCATTTTAATATGGCTAACTTTAAATGTATAAATCTGGAAACAAAGAACATAGGTCATATTATACAATGGGGGACTCTATCCTGGGAAACTGATCATGTGCTCACAGTGCGACTTTGTGGCCAAATGGACTAATTCAATCCTTGGATACATAAATGGGACTCTCAAGTAGGAGCGGAAGGGTTATTTGTATTTGGCACTGGTGCGACTGCTGCTGGAATAGTGTGTTCAGTTCTGATGTCCACAATTCAAGAAGGATGTTGATAAACTGGAGCGGGTTCAGAGAAGAGCCATGAGAATGATTAAAGGATTAGAAAGCATGCCTTATAGTGATATAGTCAAGAAGCTCAATTTATTTAGCTTAACAAAGAGAAGGTTATGGGGTGACTTGATAAGTACTTACATGATAAACAAATCTTTAATAATGGCTTTTTCAATCTAGCAGAGAAAGATGTAACAGATTCCAATGGCTAAAAGTTGAAGCCAGTCAAATTCAGACTGGAAATAAGGTGTACATTTTTAACAGTGAGAGAAATTAACCATTGGAACAATTTACCAAAGTGGTGGAGTCTCCATCACTGACAATATTAAAATAAAACTTGGATTTCCTTTTCTAAAAAGTATGCTCTAAGAATTATTTTGGGGAAGTTCTATGGCCCGTGTTATACGGCAGGTCAGACTAGAGGATCACACTGGTCCATTCCTTCTTGAAATCTATACATTTATAAATTTGCTGGTGGACCTCTTAGGAGGCAGAACCCACACCAGAGGCACCTCACACAGGATTGTGTAGCGACTACAAATGTTAAGCAGTGAAGAATATCTCCAGAAGGGGACAGAAAGAGGGTCTGAGAAAACGACAAAAGAATTAGAAAAATGTCTGTTGGAACAAATGGGGAGAAAGAAAGAGGTGAAGGGTGATATAAAGAGAACTCTAAAGAGAGATTCTCTTGAAGAATTAGTATTGTTCCTGCAGAGAAATCAGTATGGGGATGGCCAAGAATACTCTGAAAAAGGTGACAGCTGCTTCAAAAATAGGAAAAAGGAGAGCATGGAGAGCCTTTGTCTTGGATTATTCAGAGAGCTCTGTGAAAATCAAAGGGATTTCAGATGCTACAGCACATACCTAATAGTCTTTGAAAGTGCATTTTGTTGTTATTATGTTATCTGATTTACATCACCTTGTCTGACACCATATCATCACTTTCCAACAACATTAGACAATGTGATTAAACTATTTTATGCATGGTGTTCTTAAATCAGCATACATGAAAATAACATACTTTTCTCAGAGAGCTTCCTGAATTTTTAATTGGAATCTGTAAATTTTTAAACCTTCAGGGATGTTAAAACAACTGTTAGCACAGTGAATATAATGGCACCATAGTATATTTCAATTCACCCATTTCACATCTTTAGGTTGATTAGCTTCAGCCCAGATGTACCAAAGAGATAAGGGTCTCTCATGGAGTGACCATTCTGTAAAGAGCTTATTGACCTTTATATACACAGAAAATGGGCTGAAGGACAGCTAATAAAAGGCAATCTATCATGTTGGGTAAGGTCTCTAGTGAGCAACAGTAGGTATTAATGCTGGGGCTAGTTTTACTTAACACCTTTATTAATAATCTGGGAGAAAACAGCATATTAGTGTCTAATAATACATTGTGAGGACTTACAAACACTGAGCAAGAAATAATAAAAAAGAATGTAGAGAGTGGCATCTGGGAGGGCAGAGTGGAAAATATAGACAACTACTCATTGAATATCTTTGCAAATACCGAGCTGACAGCTGACTCAATTGTTTCTTTTTTAAAAAATAAATCAATAAGTGAGTTCTCTCCTTTTACTGCTGGTATATTAAAAAAAAAGCCTCATTCAATTTTAAAGTTGACTACAACGGAAGGCAGTTGCATACACTCAAAAAAATTAGGAGTCCTTTCTCTCTAGCATTTATATAATTGTCTCTCATTTGTTTTATGAGCAGTAGCAAAATAGCTCTCTAATGACAAATACTGAAAGGAACATGCAAAATACAGGGGTCTTAGATAACAGGGTAAAATCCTGGCCCATTGAAGTTAATGGGAGTTTTGCCTGTGACTTCAGTGGAGCAAGCATCCCACCCACAGTGTGTACAATTTGCATAGACATTTATACTGACCAGAGCAGGGTATGAGACTGATGTGATCATGATACTGCCTGACACCAGCAATACAACTGATAATCAATAGATATGTGAAACTGATGATGTATGAAGTGCTTCCAGATGTATAAAATAAACTAAAAGTTAAAAAAAAAATTTAGCCTCTCCCAGCTATAATAATCTTAGGTTCTGCTTATAACAAAAGTAGGTACAAAGTCTTCAGGTAGATATGTGATGTTTAAATTGACTGGTTTCAGAGTAGCAGCCGTGTTAGTCTGTATTCGCAAAAAGAAAAGGAGGACTTGTGGCACCTTAGAGACTAACCGATTTATTAGAGCATAAGCTTTCGTGAGCTACAGCTCACTTCCTCAGATGCATATCGTGGAAACTGCAGCAGGCTTTATATATACACAGAGAATATGAAACAATACCTATTCCCACCCCACTGTCCTGCTGGTAATAGCTTATCTAAAGTGATTTCCAGCACAAATCCAGGTTTTCTCACCCTCCACCCCCCCACACAAATTCACTCTCCTGCTGGTGATAGCCCATCCAAAGTGACAACTCTTTACACAATGTGCATGACAATCAAGCTGGGCTATTTCCTGCATAAATCCAGGTTTTCACATCCCCCCCACCCCCATACACACACAAACTCACTCTCCTGCTGGTAATAGCTCATCCAAACTGACCACTCTTCAAGTTAAAATCCAAGTTAAACCAGAACATCTGGGGGGGGGGGGGAGGAAAAAACAAGAGGAAACAGGCTACCTTGCATAATGACTTAGCCACTCCAAGTCTCTATTTAAGCCTAAATTAATAGTATCCAATTTGCAAATGAATTCCAATTCAGCAGTTTCTCGCTGGAGTCTGGATTTGAAGTTTTTTTGTTTTAAGATAGCGACCTTCATGTCTGTGATCGCGTGACCAGAGAGATTGAAGTGTTCTCCGACTGGTTTATGAATGTTACAATTCTTGACATCTGATTTGTGTCCATTTATTCTTTTACGTAGAGACTGTCCAGTTTGACCAATGTACATGGCAGAGGGGCATTGCTGGCACATGATGGCATATATCACATTGGTGGATGTGCAGGTGAACGAGCCTCTGATAGTGTGGCTGATATTATTAGGCCCTGTGATGGTGTCCCCTGAATAGATATGTGGGCACAGTTGGCAACGGGCTTTGTTGCAAGGATAAGTTCCTGGGTTAGTGGTTCTGTTGTGTGGTATGTGGTTGTTGGTGAGTATTTGCTTCAGGTTGCGGGGCTGTCTGTAGGCAAGGACTGGCCTGTCTCCCAAGATTTGTGAGAGTGTTGGGTCATCCTTTAGGATAGGTTGTAGATCCTTAATAATGCGTTGGAGGGGTTTTAGTTGGGGGCTGAAGGTGACGGCTAGTGGCGTTCTGTTATTTTCTTTGTTAGGCCTGTCCTGTAGTAGGTAACTTCTGGGAACTCTTCTGGCTCTATCAATCTGTTTCTTTACTTCTGCAGGTGGGTATTGTAGTTGTAAGAAAGCTTGACAGAGTTCTTGTAGGTGTTTGTCACTTTGGATGGGCTATCACCAGCAGGAGAGTGAATTTGTGTGGGGGGGTGGAGGGTGAGAAAACCTGGATTTGTGCTGGAAATCACTTTAGATAAGCTATTACCAGCAGGACAGTGGGGTGGGAATAGGTATTGTTTCATATTCTCTGTGTATATATAAAGCCTGCTGCAGTTTCCACGATATGCATCTGAGGAAGTGAGCTGTAGCTCACGAAAGCTTATGCTCTAATAAATCGGTTAGTCTCTAAGGTGCCACAAGTCCTCCTTTTCTTTTTTTAAATTGACTGCATCCCTTTAAAAGTTAAGTGCATTTATGCTTGTGAAAGCTTTGGGATGGACATCCAGAGAGACTGATATTCTCAGTCCACAATACAAAGAGAGTTTTAAGTGCAAGGCTCACTAATGTCCCTCCATCCTGCCCTGTAGTTTATCACCGTCTAGGGGTGAGAGGGATGTGCAGTCTCCATTCCCATCCAATACTTATAAGACCAGGCAGCTGAGAATGTCAATAGGGTATCAAATTAATGGAAAATATAATTGTGATTTGTGCAATGTTAAACTTGTCCACTAGAAATTGGACCAAGACCTCAAAACTCATTTTGCGAAATTCAATATTCAGAGGGTCGAGCTGGATAGGCAAGAGAATGACAGTGTATTGCAGCAGAGGGTGCCAAATTAATAACATCTTTAGTCCAAATCTTAACCCAAAGGTTCAGTGACTCTGATTCTAGAAATAGCCTCACATCTACAATAAAGGTAAGTAATTCCTGGTGCTGCAGGTGTTGCTGTCCTGAAAGGGACATGCCAGCCATGTTACATTTACTTCAAATCAGAAAGAATTGCCTCAGAAAAGTGCTTCCCTGGTGCAGAATGAGTTTTGCTGGCTCATGTGTTAAACTCGCATTGTGTGCATGCCTTTGTGTCACAGTCTCCGATTTGACACTGGACACTGACTGCTAGAGCACGAAGAGATGGCAAGAAAAGTTTGACCTATATCTTAACCTATGTACCATGCCATAAACAGATGGATAGTCCTGAAACCTATACACTCTTCCAGAGACCAACAGGACTCCCCTCCCCTAATCTTAGTTTGTTTCTTGACTATCCTTCCTTTCTCTGGGACTTTTTTTTTCTTTTCCTAATTATCTTCTTTGCATTTTAATTAACAAATGAAACTTATAGCCTACAAACTAAATACATTTTTGCATTGCTGAAACACCTCACTCTGTGTGTGCGTGTACTATTATTATTATTTTCATAAATGTTGTGCCAATAGGCCCAAAATGAGACCAAGGTCTTCTTCTGCTAGGCACCATGCAAACAGACAGCAAGACACATTCCCTACCCTAAACAGCTTATATTCTAAATAGAGAAGAGAAGTTGGGCAGAGAAACAGAAGCACAGAGAGGTGAGTCACTTGCCCAAAGTCACACAACAGGTCAGTGTCAGAGCTGAAAACAGAGTTCAGAACTGTTGGGTCTTGGTCCAGTGCTTTATCTATTAGATTGCTAAGCCTCTGTATAGAATCATAGAATATCAGGGTTGGAAGGGACCCCAGAAGGTCATCTAGTCCAACCCCCTGCTCAAAGCAGGACCAATTCCCAGTTAAATCATCCCAGCCAGGGCTTTGTCAAGCCTCACCTTAAAAACCTCTAAGGAAGGAGATTCTACCACCTCCCTAGGTAACGCATTCCAGTGTTTCACCACCCTCTTAGTGTTTCACCACCCTCTTAGTATCATGGACTTAAACTAATTGTAAGCGGGGGAATAGTCCTTCTACTGTGGGGAACTTTCCTGGCTTCTGCACTACTCCGGTGAAGTAGGCTAGCGAAAGGATCTGAGTCCTCGCTCCCGCTTCCTTTATCCAGTAGCCTCCCTGCCCTTGAGGACTCCCCTTCCACTCTCCTGTCTGGCAGAATCCTATAAACCCCAATAAGTCTGGGCCCAGGATTCCTGGGGGGCTGGACCCCCAACACTGCGTGGTCACCTAGGACAGGGGCTAGGCTGTCCCCACTCCGGGGTACTCTCTCTGCACTGGGAACTTCTCTGACCCACTGACCATTACATACAAGTTAAAGCAAATGCAAGTTATTTAATCAACAATTAATTTTTAAAAGAATAAGGAAAAATGGGAAAGGTTAAAGGAAACACATCAACCCACTCTGTGGCAGGGAACATCACATACAGTGTCTCTGGAATGTCAGGGCAGTTCACAGTCTGTTCCTTGTAAGTCCCAGGCCTCCTCAGGCCCCGGCTGTGCTGCAGGGATGCTGTGGGTTGGACACTTGCTCTGGTGGTGGCCTCACGCTCTCAGTGGCAGGACCCTTCTTCCCAGTGTCGCCCCCGCCCTGTCGGGGTTACGATTCAAGCCTGACCTGCAAAGCCTCTTGGCTGAGGCGTCTCCCTGTGCTGGGCCTGCTGCCCAGGGTCCCCCTTGGTCTCCCCAGCTGCTCACCACACCCAGCTCCGGACTGCTCCAGCCCCAGCTCCACCACTCTCTCTGCTGCTCTGCCCCCAGCTCCCTGGGCTGCTTCTTTGGCCCCTCTGGTTCTGGTTGCTGCAGCTCTGCTCCCAGGACAGGTCTGCTCTGCAGGCTGCTTCTGTGACTCTGCTCCCAGGGCAAGTCTGCTCTCTCTGGGCAGCTCTGCTTCCTGGGCAGCTTTGCTTGGCCCCTCTGGCTCTGGTTGCTGCAGATCTGCTCCCAGGCAAGTCTGCTCTCTCTGGGCTGTGCCTCTGGCTTTGGGGCTGCAGCTCTGCTCCCAGGACAGGGTCTGCTCTCTCTGGGCTGCTTTTCTGGCCCCTCTGGATCTGGCACAGCTCTGCTCCCCAGCTCAGCTTGGGCCCCTACTTTCTCCTTAGCTCGGCCATACTCTGTCTGACCCAGGCAATTCCAGCTCAAATGGAGGACAGGACCTCCCTGGCTTCCTGACTCCCTGATTAGCCTGCCCACTCTGTCATTCAGGCTGACCTGGAGCATTGGCCTCTCCCCATTGTTCCTGGGAGCTGTCAGTCTCAGGGTCCTGATTTCCCATCAATCCTTCCCCCTTTTTAGTACTGGGAACTAGCAACTAAAACACCCCCACTGAATGTTAGTAAGGGGGCAATGGTCCCCTTACATAATGACTCTACTCTGGAACTGTTTATGAATGAAGAACTTTACAGTGGTCTGGCATTGTTTCTGAAGAAGTAGCAAGTGTCAGAGGATATGAAGAGCTAACTGAATAAAGCTAGTCCCATCAATACCAGAGAGATCCTGTCTAGAAGTAAGTCCAAGAGGAGGAGAGAGATATGAGGAATAAAGGAACTTAACTGCCAGCCACATAAAGATGGAGATCAGTTAATTGTTCTTGCCTCCTTTTCTTTATCTCTTTAAAACATTATTTTATGTCTGTCTGGCAATATATATTCTGGAACTAACTGTTGCAATCGTGGTAATTGGCTCGAATGAAGGGGTGGCTTCAATGCAGGGGTATTATACTACATACACTGTAGCCAGATTGCACATTTTTACTGGTTTCATTCTCCCTGGTGAAGTAAGATAATTCAGGTTTCAGAGTAGCAGTTAGTCTGTACTTGCAAAAAGAAAAGGAGTACTTGTGGCACCTTAGAGACTAACAAATTTATTTGAGCATAAGCTTTCGTGAGCTGCAGCTCACTTCACTTCACTTCACACTGAATGCATTTGATGAAGTGAGCTTGTAGCTCACGAAAGCTTACGCTCAAATAGATTTGTTAGTCTCTAAGGTGCCACAAGTACTCCTTTTCTTTTTAAGAGAATTCAGATTTTCACATCAGAATAAGAGTTCTTTAAGAGTACAGACAAAAACATCACATGATCTACATTTTTAACCAGTTTAATTTGACCAATTAACACAACCGTGTTGCTGTTGAACAAAGATCCTTTTTTGCTAGGAGATGATCTTGCTATTTGTTTTTATCATATAGTCAAGGTTATCATTGTGTCCCTTCTCTAATTTATAACTGGATCTCTAATTCCCATTATGAGCAATCCACAGCTAAATTAGACCATGATTTATGCAAAAAACTAAAAGAAGTGATTGCATAACTCTCCAAGGTAGATAAGAATTTCTGTCATGAAATGCCTCTTTCTAAATGTCCTCAGAATCTTCTCTCTTCACTACTTCATAATCATTAAAGTGCCATTTGGGGATGGGGGGGGGGGAAATCAGTTGATAGCATGTACTTAGATGCTTAAATTTCCAAGAATTTAAGATGTAGTTTCTATTAAGGACAAATTAAGCTGAAAGTCATAGTCTAGGGGGCCTTAAGCAAAGAAAAGCCTTTAAGCAACTAATGACTTGCTCAAGTTCTGCCTATGTGGTGCACATACAGAATCTTGGGTAACCATTTATTGTAACTGAAGTAAATGAACCACAGTTAGAATAAATATTTATCAACTGTTAGCTCAACTGGTAATTAACTTGAGATGAGAATGCTGAAAGTGGAGGTGTACATAGCACAACAGAGCAAGTACCTTGAGATAATTTGCGGCTTAGAATTATTGAGCTTCTCAGCTTTATCTTCTCTAGGGAGCTGTAGGATTGCTTTTGTTTGTTATCCAATAATTAAGAAAAAAAGTGGAGGCAGGAAACAAAACAGGAATCATCTACCCAGTGGGAAAGTTAGGCCATGCACTGACCAGAAGAAGGCTTAAGAGGTTGCTGTAGGACTTTCCTTGAAGTCATCAACTCAACATAGGGATAAATTGAATATTTTTTTTTAGAAAGAATAAAGAAATGAATATATTGCCTGCATGCACATCCATAAACATATATTTTGGGGCACACTTTATTTATTTCAGAATCAAAGCACATTTTCCTGAAGATAGGGTGCATATGCTCTGAATAACCTTGCAGCTGTGAAGCCAACTAGCCTGACAAAAGATCTGGAATTACTAGCCTTGTTGACTATATGAGGACTAAAAAGGCCTGCTGCTAGTAAAAAACCTGAACAAAAGATGAACTCGACATGACCAGGTTCAGATGTATTTCTGGTGGGAGCAAATTCTAAAGGCAAAGGTCCACAACAAAAAATCCTTGCCCCCAGTCCTTGTGAGGTACACCCCGGGACAAAGAGTTATGGGCCATGTGGGAAGGAAGGCCTCTAAGAATCTGGCATGTTGTTCATTTAAGTCTTTGTAGATAATAACCAGCCCCTTGAATAACAGCACAGAAGACAGATGGCAGCCAGTGGACACTACAGAGTACACCTGCAATGTGCCCTTTCCAGTCTTGCTTTCTCAAAAGGCAGGTAGCTTCATGTTGTCCTAGCTGAAGCTTCTGAGTGGCCTTCTTTTGTGGAGATAATTGAAGACCTGGGACACAATTTTCAAAAAGGCCTGAGTTACTTAGGAGCCTAAGTCTCATTTTCAAAAGCAAACTTAGGCAGTTAGGAACATCTAGTACCATTCAGTGACATTTGAGACTTAAGTGCTTTAGGCCCAGGTTCTTAAAGGTATTTAGGCATTGCTCTACTCAGTGTAGCAAGGCTTAAGTGAGTTAGGAGCCTCAGTCTCATTTTAAAAAGTCACTTAGGAGCCTACGTGTCATGGAAAGCCCTTAGGCACTTTTGAAAATTTTACCAACATGCAAGGATTTGTTTTTAAAAAAAGAGAGAGCTTAAATCCATATCCAAAGAATGATTTTCAGAAATGCTCAGCAACCACCCAATAGAAGCAACATGCTCTCACAAGACACCTATGATATCATCTGATCATGCTTCCACTGAAGTTGATGGCAAACAACTCCCATTCATATCAGAGGGCAGGATTGGGTCCATAACCTGTATTAAAATCAGTGGAAGCAGGATTGGATCCCCAGACTATCCACAACAAAACTCGCTGCTAACTTTACTTATTTACAGCCTATTTTCTTCCCGTATATTTGGTACATGCTTTTTCAAGGAACCATAAGTGATGTACGTGGAAAATGTGAATGGGTTGTAACAAGCAGTTGTGAGCTAGAGGGAATTTAGCAAACACTAGACAAAAGTCAAAATGTTACGTCGAAGCTAATGACTTAATGGCTTTTAACTCCAAAAAAGTTTGGTGAAATTTCCACAGACTTTGCAGAAACATATTCCTTTGCCTTTGCAGTAAATATGGCAATTTTCAGCCTAAACCAGTATTCCATCCTAAAGTTATAGGAGACTAAAATAGCTTTGTAATGGAAGTTGCTGGGAACCTTAAGTACAGAGAGACTACTGTTTTACTACAATATAAAACTATGTTAATATATGTAACCCCCCTTTCTTCCCTGGGTTACTCGGGAGCAGGCAACACTCACCTGTGTGCCTGGGTGCCTGATGTTGTTGACATTAAAGGAGATCTGAGTATCCCAGTGGCAACGCTGGATAAGTGGGAATCCTCTATTCACCCTCTGCTGCAGTCCCTTTACTCCTAAAGGAAGTTAAAATTGGCAGTGCCTCCACCTGGCTCGCCCCTGTACACACTCAATGGCATGCCTTGGGAACCTCCAGGAATAAACCCCTTCAAATAGTAATAATAATAATAATAACCGATGGCATGGGTCTAACTCAAATACCAATTATAAAATCATATATATCCAATATACTTAAATTACAGCTAAGACTCCTTTACTCAACCATTTAAGAAACAGGGTATAACAGACTAAGATTAAATGTCAATACTCATTTAGATCCACAGGGGCAGTTGAATAAAATCAATTAACAAATATAATATACAGTAATAAATGAAACTTATGTATCTGGCATTTACACTGCCACCGTTTACCCCACCCCAGAGTGTACACTGCTCTGGATTTCAGTCCTAGGCACTTGCTTGCGTGGGCATGCTGAAAGATCTGCAGCTGGAGCCAGCGCTCTGTTGGTTCTGTGCATCAGTCCAGCCAAGGCAACAAGCGGCGCAACCCTGCTGATGACTGGAGCTGGCTCCACCGAAGGTCAGCAGCTCTGGGTCCTGGTTCGGTGGGAAGATCACTCTCCTGCCTCTCCTCAGACTCGGTCTCTCTGCTCTGCCCCTTCCCTTGCAAGTACTTTCCCAAACCAGAGTGGGGGTTACTCCCAGTTCTTTCACAGCAGGCCCAGCTCAGTCAGCTCTAG
This sequence comes from Lepidochelys olivacea, assembly GCF_965140295.1. Lineage (NCBI taxonomy): Eukaryota > Metazoa > Chordata > Testudines > Cheloniidae > Lepidochelys > Lepidochelys olivacea. The sequence goes on along the minus strand of NC_140411.1, from coordinate 32,779,287 downwards.
GCACAGCAATAGTCTCTGCCCCAGCTCCAATGAAGCCACCAACAGCCTCTGAGGCTCCCAGCTTGATCAAAACCCCTGCAGGCTCTCAGCAGTAGCTTCTGGCTTCCTAGCAGCAGCTGCTGATATGGACAGAGTTCCACAGCAGCAATCTCACTCCTTTCCCCAAAATGGAGTTCACCGCCTGCTCTTCCTGCAGGGGGAAGTCTCTCCCTCTTTCCCCAAGGCATCAATGGAGTTGTAGTCTCTAAGGCTCGATTGCAGCACACAGGCTTTTCCCCGGATCCCTCCCAATAAAGTTCAGAGGCCCCTCTGATAAAGGGAGCCTACGTATATTTTCAAATGTGACATAAAATGACCAAAATATGTCTGTTTTGGGGTAAAACTTCACCTACTGACTCATATCCTTCTTGCCGAGGTTTAGCCCCCTGCCCCCCTCCCCCTTTTTTAGACTTGAGCTATAAATCCTTTTAAAATAGAAACTCAAAATTGAAACATTCATAGGTCCTTAAATATAGCAGTGAAGAGCAATGCTGTAATAAGAACCTGTCAAACTTGGAAATGAATTACACTGAGAGACCAAAGGAGTATAAAAGCCTGTCCATTTCTGACTGTTTCAGTTATCCTATTTTTAGATTTAAGTGCTCTGTGTTCTTCAACTAATTGAACAACAAAGAAACACTGACTAAAATCGGGGTGTACAAGATCTCTGGTTCAATGGTTTTAATATCAATCTGAGTTTATGGCAAAAGTAGTTGAAAGTATGATAAAATAATCTCATCCTTATATTTCACTACAACATTGTAGCAATCCTGTAACCAATTTCACCGTACAAGATATATTACACACATACATACACATACCCACACTAACTACAGTATCTGAATTCTTCTCAAATATTAATCAGTTTATTTTCATAACATCCCAATGAAATGAGGGTGCAGTATTATCCCTACTTTACAAATGGGAAATTGAGGTACACAAAGATTATCCACCGGTTTTGGGTGCCTACACTGAAAAGCTTAGGACCTGTATAGTGGTATAAGTCTTTATATTTTCAGAGTACAGCTCCCATTGAGTTCAGGTCTAGTTGTGAGCACTCAGAAAATGAGGAACACATGAGTAACCAGCTCTTCACAGTTTGGGTTAAATGACTTTTCTAGAATCACATAAGAGACAGAGGTGGAATCCATTTCTCTAGTGCAACATTCAACTGCCTTAAAGATAACTGAACTCTTTTGGCTGATTTAAATGTATATATTTAGCCTGAGGAAGACACCCAATATGGACACTTTCAACTCATAGAATCATAGAATATCAGGGTTGGAAGGGACCCCAGAAGGTCATCTAGTCCAACCCCCTGCTCGAAGCAGGACCAATTCCCAGTTAAATTATCCCAGCCAGGGCTTTGTCAAGCCTGACCTTAAAAACCTCTAAGGAAGGAGATTCTACCACCTCCCTAGGTAACGCATTCCAGTGTTTCACCACCCTCTTAGTGAAAAAGTTTTTCCTAATATCCAATCTAAACCTCCCCCACTGCAACTTGAGACCATTACTCCTCGTTCTGTCATCTGCTACCATTGAGAACAGTTTAGAGCCATCCTCTTTGGAACCCCCTTTCAGGTAGTTGAAAGCAGCTATCAAATCCCCCCTCATTCTTCTCTTCTGCAGGCTAAACAATCCCAGCTCCCTCAGCCTCTCCTCATAAGTCATGTGTTCCAGACCCCTAATCATTTTTGTTGCCCTTCGCTGGACTCTCTCCAATTTATCCACATCCTTCTTGAAGTGTGGGGCCCAAAACTGGACACAGTACTCCAGATGAGGCCTCACCAATGTCGAATAGAGGGGAATGATCACATCCCTCGATCTGCTCGCTATGCCCCTACTTATACATCCCAAAATGCCATTGGCCTTCTTGGCAACAAGGGCACACTGCTGACTCATATCCAGCTTCTCGTCCACTGTCACCCCTAGGTCCTTTTCCGCAGAACTGCTGCCTAGCCATTCAGTCCCTAGTCTGTAGCTGTGCATTGGGTTCTTCCGTCCTAAGTGCAGGACCCTGCACTTATCCTTATTGAACCTCATCAGATTTCTTTTGGCCCAATCCTCCAATTTGGCCCAATCCTCCAATTCAAACAGTTAAAGTTTGGTAAAGTTATTATAAGCAATTGGAAACAGGTTCTTACAATGGAAAGTGTTGGACAACTTTAATGATAGGCAATACAACCAGTCTTGCCTATAATAAACTTGGAAACTTGTATTCCAGCAGCAACTTTGTCACTCTCCACTAACTGGTGGAAAGATTTTGAACTGATAACTGGTAAGAGCAGTTTACAGATCTCAGTAAATAAACAGGTTTACGCAAGAATGGAATGGAAGACCTCCAGTGAATATTTCAGTGATGCAGGAAGTACAGATGTTGATTCAATATGAAATCCTTTTCATTATGTGTCAAATGCTCCTCTGTGGTACTGGGAGTACAGCTGAAGGTGCCATCATTCAGATGAAATGTAAAACAAAGATCCTAGTCATTTGCAGTTATTAATGGTGTCATGGCACTCAGTGTAGGGATAGGTGTTAACTTTTGTGTTCTGGCCAAATTCCATCTAAGGTAATTCAGTTCTAACTTTCCAAAATTCCCCCCACAGCTTTAACTGAATAAGGTATTCTTCACTTCCTGTCTAAAACTGTTTTGTATGGCGCTGGCAGGAAGGTAAACAATTGTTGTGTTCCATGTGAAAAGTGGCTGCATTTCAGTGGTGGGTGAAGTGATTGCTAGATATCTATCTACCTCAAAGGAATGTTTAATTAGAAGTATGTGCAGATCCTTAGATATTTACACTGAGCAGAAATCAGCATTGGATCTGGGGCAAGTGAATATAGCCAGTAAAACAGTGACCTCAGATACCAGGTGTTAGAGGAAACATGCAAGGGTTGTGGTGCTGACAGTGATTTATGTGACTCTTGGGTTTCTTTCACAAGTCCACTGGACCTTCATTCTAAGGGCAATGGTTTGATGGTGACAAATAGAAATGGAGTGATTCCTCAAAACTATCGGAAAAATAAAATAGCCCAAGAGCAAATCTAGCTATACAAAGGACATTGGTGAAGTCTCCATTATAGCTTAGGTTTCAGAGTAACAGCCGTGTTAGTCTATATTCGCAAAAAGAAAAGGAGTACTTGTGGCACCTTAGAGACTAACCAATTTATTTGAGCATAAGCTTTCGTGAGCTACAGCTCACTTCAAGTGAGCTCACGAAAGCTTATGCTCAAATAAATTGGTTAGTCTCTAAGGTGCCACAAGCACTCCTTTTCTTTTTGCATTATAGCTTAGACTCAAAAGAAAAGGAAACTCAGACAAAAATAAAACAAAACAAATTTCACCTGTAAAAACACTGTCTTCCTCAAGTTAGCTGTTTGTTGGACAAAAATTCCCCGCCCCCCTACACTTAGTCTTCTGTAAATAAAGGGAGCTGAATGGGAAGTAATAATAGAGTCTTAATAGCATTTTTTGCACTGCTAGAGTGCTTTTGGATGATTTTATTTTAACTATAATTAATGGCCACCTAATGAAAATAATGAGCTAGAGTGAAAATCCAGTGTGAATTTAAAATGAAAAGAATACTTTGGATGCAAAAGAGATAGAGAACAAAAACGGATGTACAAAGTCTTATGAAGCTTTTAACACCTACGACTCCCCAAACATATCAGTTTAAACATCAGCTACAGTCACTGCCGCAAGAATAAATCTAGAGGAGAAAGGTAGGTGACCTTAAAAAAGTGATGAAAGAGAGATTATAGTACACAGAGAAATGGCTTACTAAAATTTCTGAAGTAGTAAATCATTATAAAATTTCATTGGTTTACAAAAGCCTGCACAAAAGGTATTTTAAAGCATTTATAAATAACATTTGCACAGAGTCTGATCTCTGACTTCAATGGAGTTACTTGAGAATTATATCAGTGTAACTGACAGCAAATTCCAGTCAATTATATTGTATTTTTCAAGGGTTATTGTGCGCTTGAAAAGTTTGATCAAAACGTCTGTTTTTCTGCTTCTTTAGCTTTACAAACTAGAACTAAGCTAGTTTTTACTAGAAATGGGCTCCAAACTGGATCATCAAATCTGAACAGTCATTCCACTCCCCTGAATTTCTGCAGGGTCTAGACCAGAATCTGATGCTAGGGTTTGAGTGTGGGTTTGATTACAAATGAGAAGGGCCTTGTTTTCTACATCTGGCTGAGGTCTGAAATCCCATGAGGATAGCTGATCTTGCATGACTTCTGGACTTGGTGGCCAAAACCTTGCAAGAAGAGGTCATGAGAGACCAAAACTTCTGTTTCAGAACTTAAATCAACTCCCAGCCTTGATTAGTCTCAAATGCAAACACAAAACTTCTATTTTAAGCCTCCTCTGGATCAAAACACTACCTCCTTGGTCCAGAGTCCATTCCTTTTTCTAGAATGTTTTACAAAGTTATGATGAACTTAAAAAGCCAAATGCAGATTAATAGCTGGAGCACAAAGAACTATGGACAGTATATAGTGTCAATCCTATCATTTTCTACCATACAAAGCAAAGGAGTCAAATAGAATGTGATGAGTAAGGGCTTTTAATACTATTTTAAACTATTCTCAGACAATTAATGGAAACATTTATGGTAGATACTCCTGTTAGTGCTTACATGAAACCGATTACCATAGCATTTAAGCATCTCCCAAATATTTAAAACTAGAAACAACAATAGCATTAACTTTTGTGTTCTGGCCAAATTCCATCCTAGGTAATTACATTCTAACTATCCAAAATACTTTCATTAATTAATTTTTATTTTGAATGGGTTAAGACTTTATTAAGGAAAACCCAAATCAGCTCAAAGTCTCTACCCTGATATTCAAAGGTCTTCTAAGTGAAATCAAAGGAATTATTCATCTTAGTATCTACCCACCAGGGGAAGTAAGGGATTCACAAGCTGGGTCTCAGGTAGTCATTTTATATAAAGAAGTTAACTGAAAGAATACTTGACCATATTCACCAAAACAAGAGTATTTTTCCTTCCTCTCTCTCTCTTTTTTAAAATGTGTAGTAGGTAACTTGTATAAGTCCCCAAAAAGAGTCCTCCAAAGCATGGGAAAAACAGGCTCCTTCCCCACAAAATTAACATCTTCCCCAACACATCAGTCCTTCATTTGATGGCCTTACTCGTCTCTTCTTCCAATAGACTCTATTAGTATTGTTATAGGAATTCTGTACAGAAGGTCAGAAATGAGATCCTCTGTAACTGATTTTGCCCGTAGGTATAAACAGTAGAGATAGGTGCACTCTGACTAACATAAGAACTATTCTGTACGTTTGAGTGAAAGCTGAATAGAACACAAACCAAACCTTTCTAAGACTTGAAAAGTTCAATCAACTCTTTTTATCTTGAATGCCTCTTCATGTCCCCTGCTACTCATGGTCAAAACTAAGAAGAATAAATAAGATGAAAAAGGCTATTTTCACCATGATATTTCTAATCCAGCGAGAACCAGCATGCATCAGAAATCTAACATGAAATCCTGTTCTCATGAGATTTTTAGACCAGAGTTAGGCTATGTATGAAAAAGCATCAGATAAGTGTTCATACTAACCCTCAGAACCTTCTTCAGTTCACCCATCACTAATAGACAGATACCAAGTATGCCAACAGGTACACATTTTATTTTCCTGAAACTATCCTTACTTATACGTTGTTGTTTTTGTTTTTATTATTTTAGTACACTTCATCTAGCTTATTGTTAACATACTTCTTGATTTCTTGTAACTGAATCCACTATATTTATGATAGCATTGGCCCAATTCTGCATGCTGTTGCACCAGTGTAAATCAGAAATAACTCTACTAAAACAACAGAGGGCAGAATTTGGCCCTATTTGTTTAATATCAAATATACTATCAAAGTCATGACTATATTGCAGGGACACAGGGATCAGATCCGCCAGTGTGTGTAGGAATGTCAAATAATTTACTATATACCTCTGGATACATCCTACAGAACTACAGTCTACATCTTGGTTTTCTGTTATTATTAAAAAAATAATGAAACTCAGTTTAATCAAAGGCATTCTGTTAGCTCTGGACTGTATCCTGTCACCAGCAGACATCAGCTGGCAGAACACAAAGAAGTGTTAGATCAAAATGGCCTGAACAAATGCAGAAGCTTAATAAAAGTAAATAGTCAGCTTTTACAAATCCAGGCAAAACAAAAGTCTCTTTCGTTTTGATCACTACAGAAGTTCAACAAAGAATGGCAGACAGATCTCATTATTAGTAGTGCTTGATATGGTTAATATCAGCCTTATAACTTACCTTTATCTACACACCCGCATTATCAAAATATACCATTCCAAAACCACATCTATAAACTAATGGGTAAAATAGTTGATGTCATACATTGCCTTATCTTTCCAAAAGGAGTCAAAATCATCTGAAAAATTGTCCTTTTTCTTTTTCAGAACAAAAACAACGTGAAACTAAATTGCCATTTGCAAAGATCACAAACAAGATAAACATTCGCCTTCCACCACTTACCAAAACAAATGCACTGTACGGCTTTGATCAGTATCATATAAATGCAAAAAGACCTCGCTTTTATACTTCACAGTAATGCCAGACAAGTCAGTTTAAGTGGTCCATTCATATAACATTACAAGAAAGAAGATACGATTATTGTGTATTATTAAAGTCCATGTCAAGGCTGGCAAAACTGCTCTAATGTATAGTCGTGTTTTCTTGAGTAACACAAGTGCAGTTGGTACCTGACCTGCAGCTGCTTTAACTGTGTTTAAAGTACAGAGCTGGACAGAATTTATTTAATCAAACAGAGCCTGTTAAACAGATGTGCCATTAAGTACCAAAATGATTTATTATAGACTTTAATCTTGTTGTTTAACTGTATTGTTGTTCTGTGCAACGTTTTTCAAAGCACTCTTGGACAGGACCCCATTGACAACAAGCGGTCAAGCTTAGCTTGGGTCTCTTGTAAAACTATCTTTAACAAATGTGGTGTTCTCATGTCATCACCGCAATCACAGCCTATAAACGTTTTGTCTACTGAACCACAAGATATGTAGCACCTTCATATCATAAATGCAGCATTGCTGAAATGAAGAACAAGAAATAAACAAAAAAGGAAACCATTTTTTGCCTTTTCTGCATCATTGTTTAAACCAGCAGAGCTTTGATCCCAAAGTTAATAACAATGTCCATCCACTACAGGGAAGATAATTTCACTACTGTCAAACTAATCAGCTTGTCTAGTAACTACTATACATGCACTCTCGTACATACATAGCATATGTGTGCCTCTTGTCACTTGCTGTACTTTCCATATGAAACCACATTAACTGCATTAATACATAGTTTACTGAAGAGACTTCTGACCTCTTATTCCCTCTTACTGCTTTGTCTCCTTTCTTCCAAGTGATGGTTGGTTTTGGAGAGGCTTGTGGTTTGCACTCAATGACAACTTCTTGGCCCCTGGTAATAATTAAAGTTTTCTTCATCTGATTTAGTGCAAAAGTGGGAGCTGAGGCTGTTAAAAAGAAATATGTTAGTTCTATAGAGAACAATCAGCACCTTCCATTTCAACGAATTCTAACAGATGGTGCATCATCCATTTTCACTTTTTTGTTAGGAATCTATTATAATACAGATCATATGGCATGTATACAAAAAATGTCATTAAACCAGCATCCAATTCCAATGGCAAGACTAGAATTTAATCAACCTATCAGTTAATAAGAAGTCGTTCATATCAACATATTAAAATTAGATTATTTGTGAAATCTAGCAGCTGTAGAGAAAGTCTGGAGAAATCAACAATAAAATTAAATATCTTTATTACAGTAATTAGCTCAAAATATTAGTATATTTTAAATTCCACAAATCCACCCAAAGCTGTTAGTTGTTACAAAGAGTTTGTTGATGGGTTTTTTAGTTGTTTTGCCTTTTTTCTTCCTGAAAACCAGCTGTGGAAAATTGAGAATATGTTTCTAGTTTTCTGGAAGGATTTTATTGTTTGAAAATAATTTATTTTCAAGATGTTTACAATTTTGGCTGCAATTTTTTTTCCAAATTTAGAGATATTTTAAAAACTAATAGCCCAATTGAGTGACCTTTTCATATGTTGAGTAGTACCTTACTCCTTGAACAGTCCCATTGATTTAAATGGGTCTATCTGAAGCATAAGGTACTAAACAATGCAAGTAAGGGTATTGCAGTGTGACTCTAACTTATGGTAATTTTACAATGTGAAGGTTCAGAATCCCTTTGTAATTCCATGGGTCTGTGTACCTGTTAAGCTAGCCTTGCAAAAAATTCACTCAGCAGCAAAAGTGACAGCTCATCCCTCATCCCTCCCCCGGGCCCTCCCCCCACACTAATTTCTCAGCAATGTCTGAATTTCAAAACCTAATTTTGGATAATTTTAATGATAACATTATTAAAAATGGACAATTTAATTTGTTCTGTTTGCTTCATAACAAAAACCAGGAATGCAACTACTAAGTTAATGCATTATTATGGCAGCACAAAAAGTCATGATGTGAAAAGTTTAAGGTTACTACAGCAGGATTATATTGGCCATGTTGCATTCACTGTATAACAACAAACACAGAGATATGTTAGAGTGCATGTTAAACAATGAAACTACACACCGAGAGTACCATAGCAAGGGAACTTTGCAATGAACAGGGTTCATTACATTTTCACAGGTTAGAGGGGGTGAAAATGTATGTGTGTGTCAGGGGATTTGGTTGTGCATCTGAACACACAGTTAGAATTTCCCCACTGCACATTGTCCCACACACAGAATTTGGTGTTAGGTTAGAAGAAATCACTAAGCATAACTGAAGGAGGAGTTTCAAAAAGATACCATTCTGGCAGCAAAAGTACTTGTCAACCCCTAGGCAACAAAGGACACACTCACACATGAATAAAAGAAAGAGGAAAAGAGGAACCCAGCCAAATTAATTATACAGCTTTTATCCAATTCTGCTAAGGTTGGAGATGTAGGATCTCTTTATCATGACAGACCATGGAGCCATGTAATTATCAAAAAGAAAGATGAGAGCAATCCTATTCTGTTCAGACATTACTCACCTAAAATCTTCAGCTCAGCACTGGCATAAATGGTTCCATATTTATTTTCTGCTAAGCATTGGTACATTCCAGCATCTGAGAGATTCACACTGTGGATCATCAGTACACCATTAACCATCTCAACCCTGCTCTGTAATGGAATGAAAAAAATAATTCTACAAAAGCAAACAAATGAAGTGGATTTGCTGGGTTCTTAGTTTTAGGCAAGGGAGCAATAAAGTAAAATAAAATAATAAAATAAATCAATGTGGTTAAAATATAATTTAGCAATTTACTAGAGTGAATTTTTTGGATTGCTTCCTTTTGTTCTCTAGAGAATGAGAAACAAAAAATATTTTGGGGTCTGAAAAGACCAAAAAATGAATTTCCCTCTTGGTTATTTTATTTGACTGTAAATGCAACATCCCTGAGCACTGTTTTTTTCCCCATGATCCACTACATCAACTTGCTTTTTAAAAATGGTTCAGCAAAGAGTACTCTGCCAACCTTCAGCAATGAGTTACCTTCCTCGCTAAGGAACCAGGGTTCAGATGTAGTTTAGGTCACAAGGGAAATGTGTTTGGTGGTCTCAAAGGAGTCCATAGTGAATGTTTGTTTACATACCAAACCCACCATATAATCGAACACATTACTAGCCCAAACCTGCAATACTTCGCTATGCACATGAGTAGTCTCATTCACAGGAATGGCACTGTTTTCATACAAGACTACTCATGTGAGTAAGGGTAGCAGGATCAAGTTGCCTTTGTATTAATTGCAGCATCTCATCTGAAAAGGCCTATTAATAGAAAATAATTGCTGAAGGTCAGAAGCAAGGTGCACTGACAGCTGTGTAGGGAAATTTGCACTGCATGTGGCTATATGATGAATAATTTGAGCTGGTGCAATACATTCTTCAGTTTCATTACTAAAGACTATTAGGAGTGAGTTAAAATATATTAATAAAATTGCATTTGAAAATGTATATGGGATTACTCAATACCCCTCTCTTTTTTGAGGTCTGAGTTTCAAGTTGAACTGGAATTTGCAAAGTCTGTATTGGCTGTTTGGAAAATCTCAAGACCACAAAAGCACAGAGATTAAAAGTGCTTCAAAGTCTGGACTGATTTTCCACCCACCTCCAGAAAGGCAGATATGGAAAAGCTAAGGCATATAAACTTGTTTTCAGTGCCTCAGGACGTCAAAAATAAACTTCCTTATATGTTTGCTCTCTCATTGTTTTCATAATTGGTCGATTTTCACAGATAGATGAAGTGTTCACTGAAAAGAAAGGCATAGCACATCTTTTATATTTATAAATCCATTCTATGAATTCATTAACATATGGAGACATTTTCTTCCAGAATTGAACAATTTTGTTTTAACCTAGAAATGCATGAAGAGTCTACAAACGATTTTTTTTTACTCCTCTTAGCATTTGGAGGCGATAAAGAATAGAAATATGCTGCATAAAAATAAAACAATGTGAGATGAGGTGATGACTCAGTTGAAAGAAAGAAAAAAATCCAGACCATGCCAATGTTGGTCATTTGCAAAGAGAAACACTCCATAGATCTTATTTTAAAACTTGTCAAATCAGTGCAGTAAGGACCTGGAATTCCCTGATGGAACAGGCCAATGATATTGGCATGAGAGGTGGGGGCTTTGCTTTTCACAAAAGAGTTATTAAACCATCAGATTTTTACAGATGCAAAAATCAGACATGGCTATTGAGAAAAAGCCACACGTTGTATTAGTGCATTAATGATGAGGAACATGAGAGCTATAATAAGAATATACCATGTCATATTTAACATACATGTAGCTGGTGATGTTTAAGGGAGTCTGTGTTTATGGACTCTACACTGGTGTAACTTACACATCAAGGAGCAGGTCCACTTTTTTGCTCAGCCATACAAGGGCCATTTACAATATGACCCTATACACAAACACTCAGAAAGATATAATAAACAACTCAACCATAAACATCATAATGAAAAGCAGAAACAAACAAAAGTTGCCCAATCTTGCTCAGAAGGATATCACTAGTTTACTGATAGTAAGGGCAAGAACATTTCAGAATCATGGATTCTGAATAAAAAAGGCCCTGCCTGCTATCCTGTTTGGATTACAGGTAGAGAGTGAAAATTTCCAGCTCACCTGCTTTCACATACTTGGACATAATTCAACAGACAGACCCACAGGAAAACTGGCGCTACATTATCCAAGGCTTTAAATATGAATAGAAAAAGAAAAATCTCCTTTCTGAAGCATTTCCTCTTCAGCACTATTTTCCCAGCTCACTTTCGCTGAATTAAAGCGGAAACTACAATCTACTGGTGGCTTATTGAGCACTATACCTGTACCCAAAGAGGGACTCCATTCTTCAGCCAATGATAGGTGGGTCGTGGCTTTCCAGTGGCTTTGCATTCCCATCGGAGCTGCTCTCCACTGTCTAACTGAGTATTGTTAAGCTTCTCCACCCAATGTGGGTAGGCTGTAAAAGAGAGATAGCATAATAAATGCAAACACAAAAGGCTGACATGACTTCAGTTGATGTTCTAAAGACCTAATCAATTAAAAATACAGATTGTAAACCAATGTGCAGTCCATCTTAGTATCAGTGACTATATTAAATCACATGCAGATTAAACTCATTTAAAAAAGACACACTGAGGGTCAAAGAAGAAAAGTGACAGAACCAAATAAATTTTGAGTAAAGGATTCTACAGGACTATGCGCTGAGTATCACTCTATCTGGTACTAGAGAGACTTTATGTTTTAATAACATATAACAGACTAATATAGTACGACATAGCTAATGCAGCAATTATTAATATTACACATATTTATTTTTGATGACCATCATCATAGTATCTGGGAATATTGCAGGTCTTAAGTTCAGACTTTTAAGATCTCAGTAGCGAGTCTGAACACCATGTCTGACTCCCTGACTCAGTAGGGAGTCCCTGCTGCTTGTTGCTCTGTCAGTCCACCAGGAAACTAGGATTTAATCAACTGTGGAGGCCTGTTGGTGAGGTGTTTCATCCAGTTCTTTCCAGAAGTGGTCTTCCTTGTGCTCAATATGCAGGGAGTGAATGTCAGAGGTGTGGGCTGGCTACTCAGTGTCCACACTTGGGACAATCTAGCGCACCCCATGAACATAAATCACATGGTGAGTCAGAGATAGGAAGGCAGACCCTTAAGGTAGCATTGGACTAGACCACTGAGGGGCATATATATATTAACTAGCCTACTGATTTTCACCCAGCAGTCAGCTGGCAACAAGTGGAATGAATGAAGCACGGGACTCTAATCCTGTAAATCAGATACCCAAAGATAGAACCCTTCCCTGTAAAGAGCCTCAGTGGGACTGCATGAGTGTGTAAGTGTCTGCCTATGCAGGTCAGGGTCCAGGTTTAATGTTAAACCAAGGCAAAGTTCAGTGGCAAGGAAAAAATCCAGATCAAATTAATCTATGAAACTAAAACATTTAAGAATAAAACACTTTAATCCTTTCTGCAAGGAACTGCAGAGACTAAGGAGGCAATGTCATTGACTTCAAGGAATACAGAATAATATTTGTGGGTGGGCTGGATAATAATCCAGAGTTAGCACAGCAAAGGATCTATTCTGGACAGCGGGGAATCAATAAACCACTTAAATAAGCAGAACCTATGGTGGACTGAATTTAAAAATAAATCTAACAATCTGTCTAATGTCTGACAGGTCACCAATCAAGAAGCTGAGAAAATGTGAGCTGGCATGATAGGTAACTAGGTGAGTGTTGAAAGCCTAACTACTGCATTGTGCATTTGCTGCATGGAATGTCCCTGAATTGGGACCCAGAATAGTGGGTGGGCCTGGGTCCCCCTAACAGCTGATGCTGGAGTGGTGTAAGCCCCAGAAAGGGGACATGGCTAGTTTAATAACCCAAGAAAAGGAGCTAGATTTAAAGGGCTCAGAGACAATGCTGAAGACCCTGGTGAGGGCTGACTGACAGTTCCATCTGGTCCTTTTACTAAATGCCCAAGAAAAAGGCTAGACTTGAACAGCCTAGAGATGGGGCTGAAGACCCTGGTGAGAGCAGATTGTTTGTAGGACTTTAGCTACACTGAAAAGGGTTAATCCATTTTTGACTGTGTGACTTGGCTGGAGGACTGAGCCAATAAGGCTGCCTAATGAGGCTGGCAACACACAGGGGGCACCAGGAGCAGAAAAAGATTGCAGCACCACACCCAACCAACAGGAGGCACTCACAAGAGGTGAGTGTAGCCTGTCATACCCATCAACAGTCATAAGAAAAAAAGAATCATGTCACTGGATGCTGCCCAGTGGGAAAAACCACACACTGTATCATTACACTGATTACTTCAGGAAAAAAAATCGACTGTGAATTCCTCAACAAACATTACATCCACAATAATCTCTCCACCACCATAGGGATAACTATGCAGTCCCTGAAATCCAGCCACCAAATAGTGATCAAACCAGCAGACAAAGGGGCACCATTGTAGTCCTTAATCTTGATGACTATGTCAATGAGGCAGACAACTCTCCATCACCATTTACTATAAAGAACTCAAACTCAAATGACTGCACACCAAAGTTCACACAAGCATTTAAAAATACCACCAAATCCTTCCACAAAGATCGCTAAGGAAAACTACATTCTCACCCCCCTTGAATTCATCCCAGAAACCTTCTGTATGCTTTCCAAGATACACTCAGCAAACAAAGGGTCAGTTTCCTCCAAGACACATTGATTTCCTCCAGAAACTCTGTAACATTAACAACCTCCTTCAGAATAACATTCTTGCCACTCTTTATGTCACCTTCCTTTTCACCAGTGTCCCTCACCATGATAGCATTGCTGCCCGCTTCAAATGCCTACAAAATAATGAACAATGCTCAGAAATCCACCCCAAATGCATTGCCAAACTCATCCATCTCATCTTCACCCACAACAACCTTACTTTAAATAACAAACACTTTGTCCAAATGATGGGAACAGCCATGGGTATGAGGACGGCTTCCCAATATGCCAATCTCTTCATGGGCCTCCTCAAAGAAGAATTTCTGGAAAAATACACAAGAAAACCCATGATATACCTGGGATACACTGATGATATTTCCATCCTCTGGTAAGATGACCTAAATTCCCTCTACCACAACTTCAACAGCCACCCCCCGTCTATTAACCTCTCTCTAGCACATCAACTTAATGGACTCCATGATCAGCTTCAAAAATGGAACCCTACAAACAACTATATACAAGAAACCCATGGACCATGACACTTACCTCCACAGATCCAGCAACTAACCCGGACACACCAAGAAAACTTATCTACAGCCAGACACACAAGTATCACAGAATTTGCTCAGAAGACAAAGTCTGGGACACACACCTAAACACATTTAAAACCATCTTCACCAAGCAAGGACACTCCACCAGAGAAGTAGATCACATCATGGAATGGGCCACCCAAATACCCCAGGAGAACTTGCTTCAATTAAAAAAACAACAACAAAAATCCCACTGACCGGACAACCATAGTTATCACCTACCACCCTGTTGCCGGCACCCAGTGCCGAAAGGCAAAACAACACCTGGGTTTCGTTACCCGGTGTGCATCACTCAATAATCACAATGGGGTGGAGAAGCAGAAAAGTTTATTTGCAGCTGCAAATAAGGTACAGGAAGAATAGAATCTCAAATCCTGCACCCCAGAGCAGGTCATTACACACACTTTCATATTTTTTAATGCTACTGCACTACACATCAGCCAATTAAAACTTTGCACAAATACTCTGCCTTCCTTATATAGGTTACAACAATGTTTCTTTTCTGCAACCTCTAACAAGCATTCCTAGCAACTTAAACAACCAGCACATTTTGTCTGGCCTTGTAGTTGTTTCTCTCCTATTATTTTTAACTTGGCGTCAGCAAACCTTACACTATAAGGCATTATCTGCGGCTGCAACATTGTTTTAAGAGCAAAAGAGCTTACTCAAACCAGCCAGGCCTGAATTCTATTAAGGGGGATTGAGAAGAGGCCCTTAGGCCTTCAGCAGGGAGACTTCCTCGACCCTTATGGCCTTCTATCCCCTCAACTTTCTGTAGTATCTGGCTGACGAATCTTGCCCATATGCTCAGGGTTTAGCTGATCGCCATATTTGGGGTCAGGAAGGAATTTTCCTCCAGGGCAGATTGGAAGAGGCCCTGGAGGCTTTTCGCCTTCCTCTGTAGCATGGGTCACTTGCTGGAGGATTCTCTGCTCCTTGAAGTCTTTAAACTACGATTTGAGGACTTCAATAGCACAGATATAGGTGTGAGGTTTTTTGCAGGAGTGGTGGGTGAAATTCTGTGGCCTGCGTTGTGCAGGAGGTCAGACTAGATGATCATAATGGTCCCTTCTGACCTAAATATCTATGAAACTTATCTAGTGGCCATACCCTGGGGTCTCCAACAACCCCACACTAGAAACCATGCAAGGTACAATCAGAAAATTACAACCCATATTTGATGAGGATCACATCCTGAAACAAATCTTTTCTGAACCCCTCTTCTGATTTTCAAACAACCCCAAAATCTCTTCAAGCATCAGAAGTAAACTCCCCACAGACCAGGATACAGCAACTGAAAGTGGCCACAGACCCTGCCAGAACAAGAGATGCAAAACCTGCAGACATATGTCCTCTGTGACAATGATCAATACTTCAACACTGCCCCTTTCAAGATCCATGAGTCCTACACATGCCTATCACAACACATGGTACACCTCATCCAGTGCACTAAATGCCCCAATAACAATGTGTGTGAAACCAGACAATCACTATGCTCTTGAATGAACTCACACAGAAAAATGAGAAATGACAAAAACACACCATATCACCTGTGGAGGAACATTTTCACAGAGCAATCACTCTATATCTGAGCTATCCACCCTCATCCTCAAAGGAAACCAGCACAACACCTTCAAACAATGAGTCAGAGAGCCTAAATTTATAATTTTGCTGAACACTAAAAAGCATGGAATTAAAGAGAGCCTTGTTTTATGGCTCATTACAACATTGTCACATATGTTACTGGCTGCTAACCTTTAATTGCCCACTTCATTTAAAGTGGTCTCCTACAGCACAGAATCATAGACATTTAGGATTGAGAAGGGACCTTGATATGTCATCTTGTCCAGTCTCCTACACTGAGGCAGGGCTAAGTATTATGTAGACCATGTCCTTAAAAACCTGTAACAGAGATTCCACAACTTCCTAAGGAAATCTGTTTCTGTGCTTAACTACCCTTACAGTCAGGAAGCTTTTCCTAATGTTTAACCTAAATCTCCCATGCTGCCATTTAAGTCCATTACTACTTCTCCTGTCCTCAGTGGTTAAGAAGAACCTTTTATCACACTCCTCTTTATAACAACTTTATACATCCTTGAAGACTTATGTCCCCCTTCAGTTTTCTCTTCGTCAGACTAAACAAACCCATTTTTTCAATCTTTGCTCATAGGTCATGTTTTCTAGACCTTCAATAATTTTTGTTGCATTCATGCATTCATCTGGACTTTCTCCAGTTTGTCCACATCTTTCCTGAAATGTGGCACCAGGAACTGGCCACAATACTCCAGTTGAGGCCTTATCAGTGCTGAATAATGTAGAATAATTCCTTCTTGTGTCTTGCTTAGAACATTCCTGCTAATACGTCCCAGAATTATGTTCTTTTTTTTTTTTGCAAGAATATTACTTTATTGACTCATTGATATCCACTGTAAACCCCGGATCCTCTTCTGCAGTCATTTTATATTTGTGCGATTGATTTATTCCTTCCTAAGTGGAGTACTTTGCATTTGACCTTCCTGAATTTCATATTATTTATTTCAGACCATTTCTCCCTTCTTCCATTTCACAAATCCTTTCCCACTCTTTCACGGTGTGTGGGTCTATATAGAAGCAAAATAATGAAAGAAGGATGATAAAAAGAGGTAGGGAAGAATGAAGGGCAGGAGAAAGAGGGGAGAAAATGAGAGGGAGAAGAGAAAAGAAAAGAAGGGAAGAGGAGAAAAGCTATAATGCATTCCTCCTGTGCTTCTACATCAACTCACTCAACCTAAGGAAGCAAGTAGTAATGACTAATTTAATTATCCTTTTGCAATGCATATTGAAAATTCCACAGATCCTAAGTAAGTCAGAATTTGTGAAGTTCCCTAACTAGTTTGCTAAGGGGAATGATCTATTTTCCCTGTACAAATACATATTTTTTTACTCTCTACTGTTAATCAATTTGAGCCTCAATAGAAGTCACTGCAAATTACAGGATGACCAGATGATTTGAAAAATCACAGCTCTCAAAATGCAGTGCAGGCAAGTACATTTGGTCTGCTGAGGATATCTTTGGTTTTATCAAAATGTATTTTTAAATGGTCTTGTCACTCTCAGGACTGAATTTCAGCCAAGCACTGAGATCATTTCCAAAATATCAGCTGCATCACACAATCGTACTACAGCTGGATGTTGGCATTAGGTAAAACAGGAATTAAATGAATTTGTGATTGCATCAGACTAGCCAAGCAGACCTGGTGTTCTGGGCACTCCCAAAATATCCCTTGGTGAACCAGATCAAATGCAACTGCAAACTGAGTAAGATTAAAACTGACAGCAAGCTAGTATCTATCTAAGGACATATGTAAATCAGTGTGACCCTCAGTATGACAGTGTTAGTGCTGCGACCTGGTCTGAAGCTGTAAAAGAAACTCTCTTGTAAGAAATGATGGCTTACATATGAGCCCGTGACCCTAAGACAACCATCTCCTATTCCAGAAACATGAGTGCCTGAGACATGACAATGTGTTCTACTATAAATCATTCAATTTAAGTGTATTTTAAAATAAGTATAGTACCAAACTCTGTTCAAAGTGATGCTAGAAAATCCCACCATAACCATGTTGTCTGCAGTACAGTTGGATCTGTGTTGGTCCCAGGAGAGTTCTCCATAGCTCGAAAGCTTGTTCCTTCCATCAGCAGAAGTTGGTCCAATAAAAGATATTACCACACCTACCTTGTCTCTACCATAACAATAGCAGCAGCAAAGCGAACTGTGATTGCCATATAGTAAAACTTGGCTGAACTGTACTCTGCTCAACCAGAAACCCACAAACCAGCCCTGAAAATGGATTTCTGATTTTGTAGAATCCATGAGGCTCTGCTGCTGTCTCTAGAACGGGACAGTGGGAGTGATATCGTGTGTTCCATGGCCAGTGGGGGCACACTTCACTTCCTGCAACCTTAACTGATTTGTGGGTATGTTTAAGTACTTATGGGTAGGTGCTTATAATTTGTCTTTAATCATGAGTGCTACTTTCCACCCCAGGTACTTACTTGCTAGAGTGCAGACCTTAGCCTGGGTCTCCTTTCCCTTAGTGAGGGTAAGTGAATTTCTGCTCTGCATTTGGTCTCTTAAATCACATTTTCTCACATATTTGATAGGCTGTAAAATACAATAATCTGCAGCAGGTCTCCCCTTCTTAAAATTAGAGAGCTTGTTCTACTGTAACTCAACAGGCTGCAAATTAACACAACCTGTAAAGTGTCCATAAAAGACTGTGGTTGGAAAATGGCCTTTTGGCAACCACAGAAACATAAAGGGACTAGAGAGAACTCATGATGGTGTGGGGTTTGGGATAGCAGCATTATTCAGGTAAGAAATGTTCTCTGTAGACTGATTCCTGACCTTCAGGAGCAGCATTATGGGCACCAAAGACTATTTGCTTCCTACTAAGAAACAGAATCTTCATCTCTGCTAATGAGAGAGGTAGTGCTGGTTAGTGGGTAGAGCACTGGATTGGGACTCTGGAGATCTGGGTTGTAGTCATAGCTCTGCCACTGACCTGTCAGGTGACCTTAGACAAGTCACTACACCCTGCTGTGCCTGTTTCCTTATCTGTAAAATGAAAGCTCATGAAACCTTCTTTGTAGAATGCTTTGAGATCTACTGATGAAAAGTGCTATATAACAGCTAGTATTATTATTGGAGGAGAACCAGGGAGACACCTTGTAGCTCAGCTAAAATGTACTGGAACATGAATGCTTTTACAAAATATTGTGGAGAAAGAGAAACGATATTGCTAAAAAACAAGGGCTGTCACTCTTTAACAGAGACCATTGACAATAAGCATTTGTAATACACGGAGAAGTTTTGTATTCTTGTCCGTGGAAGAGATCAGAGTGGTTCCCAGCCCTGGAGTCTTGTTTTCAGTGGAAACCTCAGAAGGTTAGGGCAGAAATCGCATTATGAATGACATGCCCAGTCAGACTGGTGCAAGCCACTACATTTGAGAGAGAAATGGGGCAAGCCCTTCCCAGCACCCCTTTGCATATAAAACCCACAAAGCTGCCCTTGGCCCTGGCTGGAGGAGGTATGAATGAGAAAAGAGCGGAAGCCTCATCCAATGAGATTGTGACACTCACTCATTATAGGCCTGAGGTGCGATTAGAAAAAAACATCAACAAGCTAGAGGGGACAGGGATGATTACAAAAGTGGAAGATTTGAATTACAAGGAAAATGAACTCCATCCATCCTAACAGTGTATACATATTTGAAAGACGTAAGTACCAAAGACAGAAGAATTATTTATTGTGATTATCCTATTCAGTGGAGAATAATCAAATGGAATTAAGAAAGGGAAAATTAAGGCTGAATATCAGGAAATACTTTTTTTAAAGTGATCCATTAGGCTGAGGAACAGTCTCCAAATGAAGTATCAGAACCCTGTTGTTTGGGACATTTGAAATGAGTCTAGAACACCGGAGAAGGTCCTGAATGGAACAATGTTGCATTAGTAGAGAGATTTGCTAGATGACCTTATGAGGTAGGACTCTTTCACCTCTGATGTCTGACTATATGATTCAAGGTATGGTAAAAGTGAAAACCCATATAATTGAAAGATATAAAAGTAAGTGTGTGTTAACAAAACACTATATTTATTAATAAAATACTGTGAAACAAGGCATCTGACTGGTAAACACTCACACTGTGCTGGTATCTGATATTCTCACACAGGTAAAAATGTGCCATTCCTGAAATAATATTTTAAAGTCAGCTTTCCACAACATTTTTTTTCTCTCTCAGCTGTATAATTTCTCCAACAAATTACATCAGCTTTGAAAAGGGAAAATCCCTAGCTTTGTAATGAGACATGTACCACTTCCTTCTAGCCCCAAAAGGTCATCTACATTATGAGGTATAAAGGGCTTGTCTACACTTGAAACCTTACAGTGGCACAGATGCAGCAGTGCAGCTGTGTCTCTGTACCCCTTCAGTGTAGACACTACCTATGCCAATAGCCATGGTTTTTTTATGTATAAGGTCATAAGTTTTTAATGTTTTGGCCTAAATTTTCAAAAGTGACAAGTGAGTTTTGGTTCTTCAGTTTTTGGATGCCCACCTAGACACACCTTAAAAAGGGTGATTTTGAGATGGCAGATGTTCAGAAGTTTTTGAAAATCAGACTGAATGTGCCAAGAACTGAAGCACTGAAGATGACTTTTGAGAACGTAAGCAGTTCTCTCCTGATCCTTGTAAAGTCAGTCTCAAAGTAATTTGGATTAATAGACAGAGGAATACAAGAAATAACTGCAATATAACCATTAAACAGATCTTTCCAACGCATTTCTAAAAAAGATTTTCTATTATGTGTATCATATATGGACGTCATGAGAGAGTGGTGTAGTATGTAGTTTTTATTGCCAGCATGATTTTGAGAGGTCCAGAAACAGTAGAATATTTTGCAAACATTTTTTTAAATTACTGGTTTTAAGAAGTTTCAACCTGCTGTAAAACTGGGAAAAAATCTGGGGGAAGAAATCCCCTATTTCTGTTGAATTTTTGAGGGAAAATGTTGTAAACAATTTCAGCCAGCTCTGCTTGCAACTCAATATTTAATGAGTCATTTACTAACAAATATAGGTAGTGATAATTTCAAATTGATTTTATATAAAGAAAGAACCCATTCTTTTTTAATTGGCTGCAGCTTTATTTCATGTGTATCTGCAGCCCTAAGTATGGACAAATTACTGCAAAATGTTGCATAGTACTTTCTGGATACACACTTACTGTATACTTGTAGCTGTCCTCTGAAGACATTCCTTCCACGCGAGTTTTCAGCTTTACATTCGTACATCCCTGCATCCTCTAGCTGCACATTAGGTATTTCAAGAACAGCTTGGGACTTTCTCAGACGGGCTTTACTTGGATTATGATCATTAACTTTCCTCCACGAGATTGTTGGAACAGGGCTGAAATATTTAGTAGAATTACCGTTAACACTTTTCTACTATTAAGAATATAGATTCTGTTATCTGGTAATTTAAGTACTTAATAGTCTAAGTGGCAATAAAGTGTAATCACAATTAAGGCCCATGTACTGCTTGATATACTTCACATTCCATAGGGAATGTCTAATAAGTGGTGCTGCTGTATCGGAGCCATCCCTATCTTCTACAAAGGAGATTAAATTTTCATTCAGATTAAGTAAATCATTCCAAATGCTTTCTGCAGGGATTAATCTGCTCTCCAAGTTTTACTATTGTTACCTTGAGCACCTTCGTTTAATGGTTAAAGGAAATAACATCTCTTATGCCTGGGCAAACTTTATAAGTGCAGCCACTCTACCAGCTTCCTGTGATGTTATTTTCGAGAATGATATTAACAACACAGTAGGCTGGAAAGTATTTGGGGTATGCCTGTCTATAAATGCAGATGGGATGTTATAATACTACCACATATCAAATAAAATATAAATGTCTCAATTATTTTATGGGCCTCCTATATAAGGTGACCATATTTTTTTTAAAAAAAAACTATGATATATTTGTAGAAATATTTTTAAGGGTTAAAATAGTCACTTTTAAGAAAAAAAGTGTATTGGTGTCATTATTTCTAGCTTCAGACTCAGTGACATAGACATATTTCTTGAAATGCAGGTTTTTTCCCCAGTAGCTTAGTGTTCTGAATAAGTGTGTCATGAAACACTGAACAAGTGTCTTTTAACCTTTATGTTGAGCAAAAGAACAGATTTGAGAATGTCATACTCATTCAACTTTTCTCATCACTCCAAACACTCAGCACTCATTCCTTTGCACTATTTTTCCAATACTTTCAATACATTCTACGTGGTATAATAATACAACATATTTTGTAGCTATAACAACAACTCCAAACATTTTCAAAGCCAAAGTATTTCAGGTCTTCTGACAGAAGTTCCTAGGAGACATCATATGAAGAAATGGGATTGTGCCACATAGTCTCTTTAGTCATATGATATCTATTGTGTATTTACTAGAGGAAGACCTCAAATCAAAAGTTGGATATAAACACCACTGAAATTTGGGAGAGTTTGCATTTGGACCAAAATTCATAGATTAGGCCCAACTGTACAATCATTCACACTTCTGACCCCTCTTATAAAATCTAATCTGCAGGGTTTGCACTAATCTTACAAGAAAAATGAACTGGTGCCTAGAACAGAAAAACATCAGCAGCAAAAATTATACTTTTGTGCCTCATTTTTTGGTTTCTTAACTTCTGTTATTTACTTTGGGGCTAGTTATATATAGAGATACTAAGCCCTCAGAATTCCACATCAATTCTTGGAGCTGCAGGTGCTTAGCAAATGAAAAAAAACAAACAGGCCCTAGACATCTCAAGCTCGGCAGCCAAAAATTATGGTGTTATGAATGAATGAATACATGTTAATACATACATTCATAATAATTATGATCATAGAGTTCCCAGGTTTCTCTTGTTCTTCATATACATAACCCTCTTCTTATTGACCTTAGCCCTGTCACTTAGCCATGGATTTTTCCCTGATGTCTTTAGCTTCCCTTTTCAGTCTTCTATACTTTATAACATCAAATGTATATTGATTGCTATCTGTTTCCACTTTTTCCACTGATATATTGCTTTTTTACTTCTAAGTGCTGCCTTCACTTTGCCACTGTACCAGCATGGGCTTTCAGTCAAAGCTGTGCTCCTTGATTTGTGGAATTGTGTTTTTTTGGCCATCTAATAAATTCTTCTTAAAGATCTCCCATTCATTCATTCATTCATTCATTCATTCAGGATCACTGGTCACAAGGCAACTACAAACTTACATGACAGTGATTAATTCATATTCATCCTTCATCATGGGGTTCAAAACAGAGTTATATAATGTTGACTGAACAATTGTTGTGTGAGCAAGACTGCATGGAGAAACATGGAAATATTTCACTATGCATAAGGTTGCAAAAAATTTTGAGCCAGCACTGTTATCTGGGCTGCAATCCTGATTTAAATGAAATCAATGGCAAAAGACCCCTTTATTTCAGTGTTTCAGGATAGAGTCCCATTGACTAGTAGAATTTTCCTAGCATATCTTTCAGAGAAACACTGAAGAAGTCTCGAAGTACTGAAGTTAATTTGTACAGAAGTACAGAAGTCACTACGCAAGTCAATGTATCAAAAATGTTGTATAAATTGCACCAGACTTATTTATTTTTAAATTTACTTTAATTGCATGTTGTAGCAAGGTAGAGCTTATAGGATGGAAAATACTAAAAGAACTTTTTGCCATGGCCTAGATCATTAAGAAACATATTTTTAATAATCATGGTTTTTCTCATGATGAGGAGGGAATAAGTGGAATTTTTCAAGGAGATAAAAATACTTTGGCTGCAAAGATCTAATGATTTCAAAGGAAAGTGCTCCCACACTGCAAATCACTATTTATAGACAAGTTGGAGCTCCGTTTAATGAAGCTTTTTTTTTCCTTGCATAAGTCACAAGCGAGGTATGAATTTTACATCTGAAGTGAAAAATACAGCCACATGGTTTTATCCTTGGTGACATTTATTAAAAAAAAAAGAAAGGATAGAAAAAGAAACACTGTATACCTCAGTGAGGATATCAAAGAATAAAGTTTACATCTTTGCTCTAGAAACCTCAACTTCTAGCATAAAAATGTTATGTGATGCATACATCTTCCATTTAAAAATATTTAGAGCTTTTAAAAAAGATTTTGATGATTCATGTTGGAGTTAGTTGCAATTTACATAATTAGTACAAATCTATAGGAATGTTTGCCTTTGCTTATATTTTATTAAAATATATATAAATTTCAAACACAGACCTTTACCTTTAAGCACTGAGTACAAATAGGAGGGCTTGCACATCTCACCCGTGAAACAAAGCTACATCTCTGGACACCTCAAGTGAAATTTTAGCCCTCTAAAAGACAACGTCAAAACTTCTATCGATTTCAACAGGGCCAGGATTCAGGTCTAGCCTTAGGGGTAGGACACCAGGGCCACCACTTAGGGCACTGTGGTCATGGGCCACTGTGTGGCAGCATAGAAATACACACTGCTAGTAGGCAGAGGAGCTCCACAAACTCAAAGAGGCAATGCAAGGTGGGAGGTATATGCCCAGATTTCTCCCTGCTTCTTTCTGGCAGAGGAATGTGAGTGGGGGGCAAGCAGTGACACACAGATACTGCTTGCTCCCTCCAATGTTTCTGCCTCCTTACTGGTTGTGTGGAGGGGAGTGAGGAACAAAGCCAGGACTCCCTGCATCCAGGTCACTTTCCCCACCTGGGCTGTGCTGAGAGGTGATCATCAGGAGCTGCTGCTCTCCTGCCCTCTCCTTACGCAGCCCAGGTGGGGAAAATGACCTGGACACACGGAGCTCTGGTGTTGCTCCTTGCTCTTCCCTCCCAGCCACCTGGGGGTGGGGGTGGGGGGGAAAGAGGAGCAACATTTGAGGAGGGAGCGAGCAGCAATACCAGCCACTCTGTGCATCCAGGTCAGTTTCTACATATGGATGCAGGATGGGAATGCAGTGTTAGGGGTGCATGAGGGGAGTGCAGGGATTGGGACTAAAAGGGCACAGTGCAGGGGTTAGAGGAGAAGGAGACACAGGAGGGGTATGCAGTGTTAGGGGTGCATGAGGGGGGTGCAGGGGTTAAGGGAGAAGGGGACTTAGAAGGGGAGTGGGGAAAAGGGACACAGGAGGGTTTAGGGGAGAACGAGTTTGTCATAAATATAAAGGGAAGGGTAAACCCCTTTGAAATCCCTCCTGGCCAGGGGAAAGCTCCTCTCACCTGTAAAGGGTTAAGAAGCTAAAGGTAACCTCGCTGGCACCTGACCAAAATGACCAATGAGGAGACAAGATACTTTCAAAAGCTGGGAGGAGGGAGAGAAACAAAGGGTCTGTGGCTGTCTGTAGTCGTCTTGGCCGGGGACAGAACAGGAATGGAGTCTTAGAACTTTTAGTAAGTAATCTAGCTAGGTATGTGTTAGATTATGATTTCTTTAAATGGCTGAGAAAAGAATTGTGCTGAATAGAATAACTATTTCTGTCTGTGTATCTTTTTTGTAACTTAAGGTTTTGCCTAGAGGGGTTCTCTATGTTTTTGAATCTAATTACCCTGTAAGATATATACCATCCTGATTTTACAGGGGGGATTTCTTTATTTCTATTTACTTCTATTTTTTATTAAAAGTCTTCTTGTAAAACACTGAATGCTTTTTCATTGTTCTCAGATCCAAGGGTTTGGGTCTGTGGTCACCTATGCAAATTGGTGAGGCTTTTTATCCAACATTTCCCAGGAAAGGGGGAGTGCAAGTGTTGGGAGGATTGTTCATTGTTCTTAAGATCCAAGGGTCTGGGTCTGTAGTCACCTAGGCAAATTGGTGAGGCTTTTTACCAAACCTTGTCCAGGAAGTGGGGTGCAAGGTTTTGGGAAGTATTTTGGGGGGAAGGACACGTCCAAACAGCTCTTCCCCAGTAACCAGTATTAGTTTGGTGGTGGTAGCGGCCATTCCAAGGATAACGGGGGTAATATTTGTTACCTTGGGGAAGTTTTGACCTAAGCTGGTAAAGATAAGCTTAGGAGGTTTTTCATGCAGGTCCCCACATCTGTACCCTAGAGTTCAGAGTGGGGGAGGAACCTTGACAGAGTTATTAATTATTATTATGTATTTTACAAATAATTTCAGACATATGCATCAGACTAGAGTCCTGAAATCATGTTCAATTTTATCAGTGACTACTATCTCTCAGCTTCCCTGCAGTAGCACAAGATGGGTCCATCTCGCACTCTGTCTGCCTGGGTTCTCTCCTTCCCTTACTTTATTCTTGAGAGCATGCAGAAATCTATCAGCAGGAGCCAGAGATTTGATCCTGAAACCTTTACTCTGCAAGGAGTCCTTACCCATATATTTAATCCCACTGAACTCATGAAGGTTGCAGGATCTGTTCCTGGCACCTCCATCAATACAAATTAAGCACCGGGGGCGGGGGGAGGCAGCGGGTTCTGGGGGCAGGCAGCCCAGGTGTGATGGGGGGCAGGGAGCCCGTGGGGGCCGTGGGCAATGGGGGGCACCATGACCACAAGAGCTTGGGGAAATGGGGGGCACAACACCCTGGGGTTCAGGGGCACCAAAACACAAGTTTGCCCAGGGCACCATTTTCCCTAAGACTGTCCCTGTCAGGATTACACTTCTTACCCAGTTCAGCTGAAATAAACGTTTTGTGTAAAGCTCTGTTTGTGACTATGGGTACATCCACACTTTGAATTGGGGGTGTCATTCCTAGCTCAAGCAGACATACCTGTGCTAGCTTTGATCAAGGTAGCACACTAAAAATAGTCCAACTGTGACAATGTGAGTAGAGGGAAAGGATAGTCACTCCACGTACAAGCCCTTCCAAGATGTGTGTATTCAGGGTGGCTAGCCCCTCCTGCTTCTGGTGCTATCATTGATATTCTCAGCACAGTACCTCCACCAGAGCTAGTGCAGGTATGTCTCATGAAGGTGGGAATCACAATGCCATCTCAAAGGGCAGACATACCCTCTGAGAGATCAGAATTAATTCTACGTAAATGTCTGCACAGTATGCATATTAAGATGAATGTGAAGAAAATATGAGCTGGATTTCATCTCAAATAGACTCTAAGAGTGGTGTTTTCAAAAGTGCTCAGCACTGACCTAACTCTTCTTCCTTTGAAGTCAGTGGAGCTTTTACCATTGACTTGAATGGAAAAGTTCTAAACTCTTTTTGAAATCCCACCATAAACCACTCTAGTGTCATGAGCACCCAATTCCTCATGAAAAAGAACTTGCTAGAATCCATCAAGAATATACTTATTGCAGTGAGAGGTAGGATGGGAATCAAGAAAATTTATCTCATATCTTCCTGCTTCCTAAACAAACTTTTTCATGGGTCTAACTTCTCAATATTCTACAACATTATAGCTAGGAAATGCATAGTTCCCATTTTCTGTTCATTTTTTGTAATTTTCATTATCCTTTGTATAAAACATTATTTACCTTTTTCTGTAGTTTCAATCATTTTTGTGTGGTTTTCCTCCAACTCTCATACTAATTTTACAAATAAATCACGGGATTTAATATTGCCTTCAAATGCTCAGGTGCACTGCACGGCTGTGCATTTGAGATTACAAAGGCCCCCTTTCTCCTTATGCCCTCTAGCCTTCCAACTGTGCAAAATGTCTACTAATTATTACAGGATAATTTTGTACGATTAAAATGTCAAGGACTATCACAAAATTCTCCCGATCATATGCTTTCTAGAAATGTGCATTTGTCAGCCACATAATTATATATTTGCAATGTCCACATAACTCTATTCTGGTCAGATATATTATAGAGCATTAGCAGAGAGTTTCATTCAAATATACAAGACTAAACAATACATTGTCCTTTCTTTTGGTTAATAGAGGCTATTCAGTGGTCATGAAGGATAGAGGTTGCTAGAACTGAAGACTTAACCCATAGAACAGGTACAAAAGTCAGAAATTGTGTAAGCGTCCCCTCAATACCAACCTTGACCTAGGGAAAACATCTATATCAGTCATCAACAAATACACAAGACATCTGTCTTCTATGTTTGGGACAATTTATGGTTCGATTTTCAGAGGTGCTGAGCACATGCCATGCTAACTGACTTTAACAAGAGTGGTGAGTGCTCTGAACTTCTGAAACTGAGGTCTTTAAAGACTCACGCTCTTCCTAAACACAGTGATCATTTTGATTAAGACATAACAAAACAAGAAAGCAGAAGCAGCCAAGAACGGCAGTGGGTTTAGTTTTAAAAGTAGTGAGCAAAATGGAAGCACAACTTTCCTCCTTCTCATTTAAAAATAGGTTATTGTCCATTTCTTTTATTGAGAGTTAATATAATTTTAAAAGGCAGATTTCTCAGCAGTGTCACTCCAGCATTAAGGAAGGGAGTTTGAGCGAGGTGTGTTCAGTGTTGATTTTTTGCATTAGCCATACTGCAGAATTCTTTATTATTTAGTCTTCTAACCAGAATAATGTTGATGCCATTCTTCTTCTTCTTCTTTTTTTTTTTTTGGTACTACAAAGATGCTGCAGATTTTAAAGCGGAGCAGAAACAGGCTCAGCACGATCTTACATCACAAGAACTTCCACAATCATCAATCAGCACGCCACTGCCGCTCCTGGCAACTAGTTATACCTCTCTGTGGGAGCTTTGTGGCTCAACTGGTTAAAAGAAAGAATTTTTAAAAAACAGTTTGTCTACACATTATATTTGCTCATAAAGTCAAACCTCTGTTTGTAGTCTCTCTGTACCATTCCCGCTGATTACACTGTTCACTGGATGAAGGCAGTCAGATATGTCAAGCTTAGTTATTAAATACTAATTTCCAACAACAAAAATGTCACCAACCAGTGACTGCATCCAATCATCTTTAGCCAAGATAACCTGCAGGCCTTTTGGATAAGGAACAGCTAGTGATGCCCATTGTGGTGGTGGGGGAAGAAGGAAGTTAAAATAAAAAGTCAACAACTCTAAATTAGAGAGCAAAGGTTTTTTGGAAGTAGGAAACTTGCCAGTGAGTAGAGGGTACAAATGAGGCAGATTGGTCCATGCCCATGAGTCTAGGGAGTGCCCGTAGAGGAAGGTTTCTTCAACACCACCCCTTAATGGCAGGAACAGAGAGTGAGCAGCAGGAACTGCCAACAGGGATGGGAGAATTTTGATAAAATGTTTTTGACTAGGCCTTGTATAAATGTATGCTCAGAAATATTCTACAGTAGCAACAACCCAATTGCTTACCCTGAGGAGCTGTCATTGGTAACATGTCAGATTCTGCAATTACTAAGACTTCCTGAGCTCTCCTCCTTTTCTGACAACAGTGGAAAACTCTGTTTGTGTGGTTCTGGCTGGAGGACTGGGAATGCAAATGGCAGGAGTTAGGTTTCTGCAGCATGAATTTACTTCAAATTTAAGGCCACCCCAGATCCATTAATGGCTGGCTGGCAAAAATCTGCTAGATAATCCCCTCTATCTTTGTACCTGGGGCAAAGCAGAGTAAGCTATTGTAGATAGACTGCAGTAACTTGCATGGATTCTCTCTTGCACTGAGGATTGCAAAGGCAATTGTGGTCCCTGCTGGGGGAGGATTGCTGTGGGACTGGCAGCACTGCTCCTTCATGAGCTATGATGCCCAACTGGGAAAAGGTGCTGCAGGTTTGGGGGGGATGAACCCTCTGGGAGGGCAAATTTCTCCTCCTTGAAAGAATGAGGAAGACACTCACAGGTGAAGGTCATGAAATGAAGCTGAGAGTGTGCAACCAGTGTACAGGAGAATGGGGCCTTACGCATTTACATGGAATTTACCAAATAATCTCAACTGAGCTGTTGCAGAAACAAATCGTCATTGACTGCAATATATGCAACACAGTTATTCTAAAAAAAAAAAAAAAAAGAAGAAGAAGTATAAGAGCATGTCTCCTTATCCCTAAGTTGAGAGGCCAGGTGGGGAATATCTCTCATTGGACCAACTTCTGTGGTGAGAGCGACAAGCTTTGCACAGAGCTCTTCTTCAGAATCAATCCAAAAGGAAAAAAAAATAGGAACAAACACAAGAGCTGCACAGTCCCTTCCATTAGCATTTTGTGATTAAGAGACCTATCCGGTATTGTCTGAAAATGAATTTGAAAGTGGATGAAAGCCTTAGAGTCTGTCTACAAAGCATTCTGGACCAAGCCTCCCAGCCTGGGTGGACAGACTTGGAGTAGTGGGGAGTGCTCTAAAAGGAGCTGCATAGGCAGAATCTGAAGTTGTGGCTCAGGGTCTAAAGCCCTCTTCCCCTCAGACTTCAGAGCTTGAGCTCCAGTCCAAGCTGTAACTTCAAAGCACAGCTATTTTTAGAGCACTAGTGGGAGCCCCACTAACCCAAGTCAGTTGACCTGGGATGGGAGGCTGACTCCCGCATAGTCCAAAATACTGTTACACACCCAGAGAGGTTTATTTGTCTGACAAACATGCGCCATATATCTGCCAAGGGTAATACAAGGGCAAAATCCTGGCATTGCTATTTCTCATGTAAGGAGCATGAGATGGGAACTGCTGGGTTTATGTTTGAAAAGATTCTTTCTCCTCCTCAGCATCTAGTCTCTTCAGGAATAGTCATTGTAGCTGTACAATTTATAAATCCAGTTCTAAGAAACTTCCGAAATCCTGGTGGGATTAGGCTGTATCAGTGAATTTGAAGCATGACTTCCACTTCCTAAATGCAAATCCAGTGCAATTAAGTATGAAATCTTTATGTTAATGCCAGAAGAAGCGCTCAGAACACTGAGTGATAAAGACAATGTCTACACTAAGGGGACTCTACCATGGCGCCATAGCTATGCCAACATACTGTAGACACAGGCTACATCAATAGAAGGGGTTTTTCTGTCGGTGTAGGAATACTAGGTCAACGGAAGCATTCTTATGATGGGCCAGCTGCATCTATACTGGGTGTTAGGTGTTAGCTACTACACTCAGGGATGTGGATTTTTCACACCCCTGAGTGACTGGGTCAAACTAAGTGTAGACCAGGCCACAGAGGAGCAGGACCGAGACTCTGGAGAACTTAATTTTATTCCTGAGTCTGCCACTGGATTGCTGTGTGACTTTGGGAAAGTCACTTCACCACCCTATGTCTCAGCTTGCCTGTCTTTAAAATGGGGATAATTATATTTACCTCCTTTGTCAAGTTTTGAAATACACCATATAACAGCAGGTATTTAACAGGGGAGGCAAAAGTAAAAACCATGGCCTGCTACAATGCTATAGACTAAGGTCCCAGCACACAGTGCTCCACCTTGATGCAATTGGGTTTCCTCTCAGGCTGAGCACTGCATGCTTGGATCGCTCGTCTCAACACGCTGCAGCTATGTAATGAAGGGGATAGTGGCAGCCATTTGTTCTATTTAATTTAAATTAGGGACACTGGCAAGTCACAAATTGGGGCTACCATTCTTCATGCAGTGATAACTGATTTTGCAGTAAATATTAAAAGTCCCAAACTGTCTTTGCCTTTCCCTTGTGGATAAAGCCTCTCCATTTAGAATTTCCCCTTGCCCCCATTCTTTTTAAAACAACATCAGCAGAAACTTGATGTGTGGCTGGTGCAGTGATCTATCTTAATTCTTCCAATTTGTTTTCCCCAACGAGTTTCTGGTGCAGTGATTTGGACTGTCTGAACTACAAGTGCAGGAAAGCCTGAGGAAGTGAGAGCGATTAGTGTGCACTCCATGTCTTGTGCACAGAAACAGGTTAATCAAGATGTCATACAGCAGAGTACCTCCGCATGGCACTTGTTATCCTTATTATGGGAGCAGGCAGGGTTTGTTCAGTGTTCACTGAAAAGACGAGTATGATCTGAGTCCTTTCAAAAAGCAAATGTCAGAGGAGAAACTGATGCTGCTGGACGATTTTAGCCATTCCTCCTCATCAGACAGCCTTTCTGAACTAAACCTCTGAGATTAAGTGGCACCAAGCTACAGACGCCTCTTGTCACATCTCAAGGAAGTGGCCAGAAAAGAGACCAATAAGGCTGGAGTATGTTCCATACCTATCACTCTTAGCTTTAGAAATGTGAGGGCTGTTGCATATCACAGATGCTAACATCAGTATGTAACAAAGTACTGTTGATCTGGATCCAGAGCTCTGCTCAGCATAGCCGAGGAAACAGGTGGGGAGCAGAAGGGGCTCTGAGCCTCCTTTGTTCTTCTCTCATCCCTGTGCTTGTTTTCCTGTCAGGGGCCAATCTAGCCCACTGCATAATTTAGTGCAGCCTCAGGGCTGCTTTAAATTATGCCCACTGTAGTGGCCTGTGATCACACCTCTCCCTCCCACAGCACATGCCTGACTCAGGGGAGGCTGCCATACTGTGGAAGCTTTAGGCCACCCAAGGATTCAGCCTCGGCAGGGGAACCCTCAAGCTGCCTAGTTTATGACCCCTTTGAACCACTGGAGGAGTGCAAAGGGGTTGGAGCTAAGGCATGGATCTGGCCCATTGTCCTGACAGCTACTGGCTGGAAATGCTGAGTGTTTCCTTCACACCCAGAACAAAAAGATGGTCCCCAACCCCAAATGGTTTATAATCTAAGTATAAGACAAGAGACAAAACATGAATATAGACAGATGCGGGAGTACACGGCATAGGCGCTGACTCCACTGAAAAAAATTAGCGGGTGCTTAGCACCCACCGGCAACCTGCTACCCCCTCCCCCCGCAGCGCCTCCTGCCAGCCGGTGGCCCTGCCCATCATCTCCTCCGTCTCCCTCCCAGCGCCTCCCACCTGCCGCAATCAGCTATTTCATGTCATGCAGGAGACTCTGGGAGGAAGGGGGAGGAGTGGGGACAGGGCATGCTCAGGGGAGGGGGCGGAACTGGGCAGGAAGAGGCAGGGAAGAGATGGGGCAGGGGTGGGAAGAGGTGGGGCGGGAGTGGGGACTTGGGAGAAGGGGGAGGGTGGGGGCAGGACCTGGGGCAGAGTGGGCCTGGAGGAGATTGACCACGTGGGCCAATTGGAGGCGGGAGTCAACATTTCAGTTGTGAATGGGAGATGATAGGTAGGGTGAGGATATGCCGTGCATGGCCTTGCAAGTGAAGACAAGTTACTTATGTCTGATACAACAGAGAATGGGAAGCTAGTGGAGAAATGCAAAGAGAGGAGTGACATGGTCAAAGTAACAAGCCAGGAAAATGAGCTTTGCAGCTGCATTCTGAATGGATCTGAGTGGGCAAGATTGTATTTATCAAAGCCAGAGAAAATTATGTTGCAGTAATCAAGATGCAAGATGAAAAGAGCCTGGCCAAAAGTTTTAGCTGCATGGAGAGATAGGAAAGGCTGAAAGAATCTGCAAGATTTAGACATAGCCTGGATGTGAGGGTCTACACAGTGCTCCAAGTCTAAGATGACACCCAACTTATAGGCAAGATGAGTGATAGCCAAGATGCTGGGGTTATCCACAGTGATCCAGAAAGGAAGTGGGAAGGGGGTGGACTTGGAGGGAAAGATTAAAAGCTCTGGCTCAGCCAAGTTGAGCTGGACATCCATGAGGAGATATCAGAGATACAGGCCGAGTTTTAGTATGGACAGAAGAAGAAAGATCTGCAGTAGAGAGGTAGATCTGTGAGTCATCAGCATAGAGATGGTAGTTGAGTTTGTGTCTACATATGAGATTACCCAGAAATGAGGTGCAGTGGGGGAAGAGAAGGGAATGAAAGACAACCCTGTGGACCCCGTCATGGGGTTCATTCTCCACTAGTGGGTGCCTGCCACTCTGGGATTAACTCCTTCCGGGTCTGGAACGCCTTCTGCTGCTGACTTCACACCCTCCTGCCACTCTCTCTCTCAGTCTCTGCGACTCCAGGTGTTCCTTCTCTGTGACTTGGTCCTCCAGCCAGGTCACTATACCCTCCTGGGGTATCAAAATCTCTTCTCACTAGCAGTCTCTGGCATTCTTCCCATTCATTGCCCCTATGTTGCCATTTCTGCAGTGGTTAGTAGGGGAACCCAGGCCTGCCCTCTACTCTAGGTTCCAGCTCAGGGACATTCTAGTCAGCAGCCAAGGTATGTTCCCTCCTGGACCTTACTGTCTTTACCTGAACCATTTCCTTACCTTTAGCTCTCCCCGCCTCTCTGAGTTTGCCATCCTCACAACTCCCTCCTCCCCGGGAGTAACTGTAGGCTATTTGCCTCTGTAGCCTCAAACATACCTCCCTTTTTCCAGGGACTGACCGCAGAAACGCTTTGTGCTATGAGCTTCCTGGCTTTACAGGAGCCCCGCCTATTCCCGCACAGGTGAGTTTACCCTAACAGCCTTAATTCTCCCATTTTATAGCCTAAAAGATTAATTGGCCCATCTGGCCTCCATTAACCCCTCTGAGGAGAGTGTTGGGTGAACACCCCATCACAAACCCTCAGGGAAAGCTGGAGCAGGGATGAACTCCCTGAATATCTCACATTTTCCTCCTTTCTGGAAGCTGATCCCACTCTCGCGCCAATTACGTTGTTTGCCAAATGCAGATTTTGAATTAGATGAGTGGCCCATCTCGTAGCTGGGCTTGAGATATAATGTGACTAACCCGGTATCTCCCAAACCCTTCTTGCTCTTTTTGATCTGTGCCCTTCAAATCTCCAGACAGATCCCCAGCTCCTCTCAATACCTTCTATTCCAATCCTGTCATCCATCACCTCTCTCTCTCTCTCTCTCTCTCTCTGACCCTAAATCCCAATCCAGCTCCACATCCCCGTCTAACCGCCACACATCTCCATCCTGTAGTTCCTGACAAATGGAATTATTCCTGGGGAGACTACATGGTCTGAACCTCACCATCTCCTGGTTACTTCACCCTCTCCTCCCTTTTTAGTGGTTGTGCCCCTCCTCACTTCTTCTTACCAAAGGTGGCAGAGGAAAATAGCTCCCTGATCTTCCAGGGGGGACTGGTTGACTCCAGAGATGAAGAGGATGTAAGAAAGAGGGAGCTGCTTTATGGAGAGGTGACCACCACATGTGCCCCCATATTCCTCAGCTAGGACTGATGGGTAGCTGTATTGCCTGCTCCCATGGCAGAAGCAGGGAATGCAGAGTCCTTCAAAGCACCCAGCTTTGAAAGCACCCCACACTCCGTGACAGATGGGCGGGAGCACTTCCTATTGTAGTTGGTTGGAGGGTTTCTCGACTTTCTGCTACTCCTCTTCCCACTGCACCCCTACGTACACTCTTCAGCTTTTACCCCTAGACATGCACACATTACCTTGCTCAACATGCAAGAAGCAGAGAAAGTGAAACTGATCTCAGTCATGAACTGTAAGGGACCTGGTTGGGATATGGAATTTTCTTTTCTAATTACTGTCTAGGTTAACAATCAGAAGTTGTTTTGCTAATCAGAATCAAACCAAAGAATTCTGTATTTCAAAATACTATGAACATATTGGATCATGCTGTGGACTATTAATTGCTAAAATCCATTCTCTTGTGTGAGTTAAAAATATTTTATTTTTATTTTATCTCATTTAGAAAACATGATTTAAAAATGGACTGTGCAGCTGAAATCTTTCAGGCCAAATTACAGATGGAATGAATTTTTATGACTGAACTATAAATCTCAAACATAGAATTTATGACGGAATTACTAAAGCAACATTAACTGCATAGGTATGAATGATACTGCTATCATAATAGCCTCATCATAACTCAATACTAAAAGGTAGTCAATATCTCTATTCTATTCTGACTGTTAACTAAGAATATTTCACACAAAAGATACAGAGCCCTGACACTACTTGTATCAATAAAATGTCCTATACCAAAGACTATATCCTTTACAAAGAACATTGAAATACTGCATAGCTGTTACTGACGTGCAGACGTAGCTCTAATCTAATACAATCACCCACCAATATAGAGAAACAAATATACTGGATGGAAAATAATTTAGCTGTCAGCACTATTCTCTTTGGTTCCTATTGACTGAATTCTCTGTTTGCTGATCTGTATGGTATGAAACCAACTGCAGTGAAAAAAAAGGATGCATAAAACTTTTCCCTATCAAAGCAATACTTTGTCACCATTCCCAGCTTTGGGACCGCTGTGACACAGGCACGCCTTGATGGGTATATTTGCCCCTGCGTCTGACCATTTTCTCAATATTTTACCAAAGGGGGTAAATTGTGTGTGATCTCTGCCAAAAGCTAAGAACTAGTTGGTTGTTGTGTTTATTGTGAGATGTTGGTATGAGAAACAATTTTAGAGTTACGTAACATGTAGGCTATTGTGTTCCAAAACTGTTGTAAGTAAAACTTTCACCCAGGGTCGGGGAATCTCAGACCTGAGTCAATCAACACTGAGAACAATGGGCAGCCATGGAGCCAGACCAAGCCAGTGTTTACTGTCTGGACCAGATGCAGGTTTAAGAATTTCCAAAGACAAAAGAACCCCAAGGAAAGTCCTGAATAGGGAACCCCCTGGGCTAAGAGACATTAGTCTGTAACTATATAAGAGAAGAAGAAAAGGCGTAAGACATTATCCATTATGGAGGAGATACTCTACCAATGGAAATGTCTCATGACACGTGGAACCCAGTTTTCTGGTCTGGACAAATTCAGTAAGGACTGACCATTGGGTAAGGAATACCTACTTAGACGGGAAAAAGAAAAGGAGTACTTGTGGCACCTTAGAACTAACCAATTTATTTGAGCATGTTAATAATTAGAGCCTACAGGTTGTGTTCTGTGTTTTTCTTTTACCTGTAATCTTTTGTCTCCAAATCATTTTACTTGCTTTTATTTGAATCTTTATCTCAAGCTCTGTTAAATAAACTTCAATTTGGTTTCCCTATAGACACATTTATACTCAAGAGGGTGTTGAATGGAGGTGAAACCAGTGAAGCGGAGTGCCCTGTCTCCATGGAAGCAGTGGATTGCGGAATGCTGAGGGTGTCCAGAAATAAGGGCCTGGGCACTCAAACATAACAAAGTGGGGTGTGCAATCTAGGTGCAATCTAGGAAGGAGTGCTGCTTGTGAAGCCTGGAGCAGAGTGCAAGTTAGGGAGGATTTCCACTGGTGGGCATAGATAAGGCTCTCTCCTGCTGTCAGCAGGTGGTATAGATTCACTCCTCAGTTAACTCAGAAAAGTGTCAAAGTGGTGTAAGCAGCAGGATGTGCATCCAGTTTATGAGCTAACCAAAATTCTTGCTCAAGGCACTTACAAAGTATACTGATACATATAGCCTAAAGATTTAAAAGTAATAGGGTTGGAAACAGGAAAGAAAATAGTTACATTTTGTTATTTACTGATTATTTCAGGAGAAGGAAATAGAACAAAAGACAATGCAAAATGAACTAACAAAAGAAACATATTCCAAACTGACTAAGCTACAATTTGAGCAGCTGTGCACTGGTTGTGCATTAGCAGCTGCAGGGAAAAATGTCGAGGAAATGGTGTTTGTGCTCATGGAACCAGATAAATTACATGTAGAGCAGCCAGATCCCTCGGGAAGGAATGGTGCTGTAGGGAGTGCAGGCATGACTGCAACATGCCCAGTGAGAGGGTTCCAGTCTGGCACAGTCCTCAGTGAGGCAGTCATTCAGCTGGTGTGGGCCAGACTGGAGATGATGAAAATGGAAAAAGAACGAGAAGAATGCCTACAAGAGAGAGCAGGCAGCAGGTGCAGAGAAACAGGCAGCAAAAGGAGCTGCAGATCAGAGACTGTTGGATTTGGATGACTGAAAGCATGGAGAGAGGGAGCGCAAGCTCAAAATGCCAGACTTACAAAATAAAAACCCGCCTCCTGCAAGTAATCCTCCCCAGGAATCAACCAGCTGTGATAAACAACGCCCATGCTACAGGGAAGGGGATTGCATCAAGGGTTACTTGTGCATCTTTGAGAGCATATGCAAATGACAATCTTGCTTCCCAAACTGTCTGGAAAAGCTTTGCATATCTCTAATTATATGGATTGGGGGAGGCTATGAATAATCACAATTAAAAAAACCCACCTGTGTTGTAAAGGTTTCAAATCACCGCAGAGCCATATCACCTAATATTTAGAATTTAGATTGGAGTCTGTGGCTCATAGATGGTGAGTAGGTGCTTCACTTTTCAGCATATCAAGCATGCAGGAGAAGGGGGATAGTGGCGATCTTTGGAACTGGAAACAGAGCAGTCAATTCACTTTGCTCCCCTGCAGAAAGAACTATGAGTGAAGGCAGATAGCACTGCCACTTGTACTTCTTTGACACACTTCTCCCTAAGGGGGACAGGGTCCATGCTCATGGTAGGGGTCTACTACAGATCCCCTAACC
This sequence comes from Lepidochelys olivacea, assembly GCF_965140295.1. NCBI lineage: Eukaryota > Metazoa > Chordata > Testudines > Cheloniidae > Lepidochelys > Lepidochelys olivacea. The sequence continues at coordinate 32,740,987 of NC_140411.1, read as the reverse complement.
AAGAAGAGGTGGATGAGGCTTTTTTAAAACAAGTAAAATCATCCAAAGAACAGGACTTGGTGGTGATGGGGGACTTCAACTACTCAGACATCTGTTGGGAAAATAACACAGCAGGGCACAGACTATCCAGCAAGTTCATGAAATGTAGTGGAGACAATTTTTATTTAAAAAAGTGGAGAAAGCTACTCAGGGAGAGGCTGTTCTAGATTTGATTTTGACAGATAGGGAGGAACTGGTTGATACTTTGAAAGCAGAAGGCAGCTTGGGTGGAAGTGATAGAAATGGTAGAGTCCATGATTCTAAGGAATGGTAGGAGGGAGAACAGCAAAATAAAGACAATGGATTTCAAGAAGGCAGACTTTAGCAAACTCAGTGAGCTGATAGGTAAGATCCCATGGGAAGCAAGTCTAAGGGGAAAAACAATTGAAGACAGTTGGCAGTTTTTCAAAGAGACATTATTAAGGGCAAAAGAGCAAACTACCCCACTGCGTAGGAAAGAGAGGAATTATGGCAAGAGACCACCCTGGCTTAACCAGGAGATCTTCAATGATCTAAAAATAAAAAAGGAGTCCTACAAAAAGTGGAAACTAGGTCAAATTACAAAGGATGAATATAACCAAATAACACAAATATGTAGGGGCAAAATTAGAAATGAGATCTAACTAGCTAGAGACATAAAGGGTAACAAGAAAATATTCTTCAATGGGGATGGGAAACAATAACAGAAAATGTGGAAATGGCAGAGGTGCTTAATGACTTCTTTGTTTCTGTTTTCACCAAGAAGGTTGGTGGTGATTGGAATCTAACATAGTGAATGTAAGTGAAAATGAGGTAGGATCAGAGGCTAAAATAGGGAAAGAACAAGTTAAAAATTACTAAGACAAGTTAAATGTCTTCAAGTCACCAGGGCCTGATGAAATGCATCCAAGGAGCTGACTGGGGAGATATCTGACCCATTAGTGATTATCTTTGAAAAGTCATGGAAGACGGGAAAGTTCCAGAAGCCTGGAAAAGGGCAAATAAAGGGCCACTCTATAAAAAGGGAAATAAGGACAACCAAGGGAATCACAGACCAGTCAGCTTAACTTCTGCACCTGGAAAGATAATGAAGCAAATAATCAAGCCATCAATTTGCAAACATCTAGAAGATAATAAGGTGATAAGTAACAGTTAGCATGGATATGTCAAGAACAAATCATGTCAAACCAATCTGATAGCTTTCTTTGACCGGGTAACAAGCCTTGTGGATAGGGGGGAAGCAGTATACTTTAGTAAAGCTTTTGATACTGTCTCACATGACCTTCTCATAAACAAACTACGGAAATGCAACCAATGTGGAGCTACTATAAGGTGGGTGCATAACTGGATGGAAAACCATTCCCAGAGAGTAGTTATCAGTGGTTCACAGTCATGCTGGAAGGGTATAATGAGTGGGGTCCCACAGGGATCAGTTCTGGGTCCAGTTCTGTTCCATATCATAGAATCATAGAACTGGAAGGGACCTCGAGAGGTCAAGAGAAGAGTCCTGCACTCTTCATCAATGATTTAGATAATGGCATAGAGAGTACACTTATAAAGTTTGCAGATGATATCAAGCTGGGAGGGGTTGCAAGTGCTTTGGAGGATAGGATTAAAATTCTAAATGATCTGGACAAACTGGAGAAATGGTCTGAAGTAAACAGGATGAAATTCAATATGGACAAATGCAAAGTACTCCACTTAGGAAGGAACAAGCAGTTGCACACATACAAAATGGGAAATGACTGCCTCGGAAGGAGTACTGCAGAAAGGGATCTGGCGGTCATATTAAACCACAAGATAAATATGAGTCAACAGTGTAATACCGTTGCAAAAAAAAGCAAACATCATTCTGGGATGTATTAGCAGGAGTGTTATAAGCAAGACACTGGAAGTAATTCTTCTGGTCTACTCTGCGCTGATTAGGCCTCAACTGGAGTATTGTGTCCAGTTCTGGGCACCATATTTCAGGAAAGATGTGGACAAACTGGAGACAGTCCAGAGAAGAGCAACAAAAATGATTAAAGGTCTAGAAAACATGACCCACGAGGGAAGATTGAAAAAAAACTGGGTTTGTTTAGTCTGAAAAAGAGAAAACCGAGAGGGGACATCCTAGCAGTTTTCAAGTACATAAATGGTTGTTACAAGGAGGAGGGAAAAAAGCTGTTCTCCTTAACCTCTGAGGATAGGACAAGAAGTAGTGGGCTTAAACTGTAGCAAGGAGGGTTTAAGTTGGATATTAGGAAAAACTTCCTAACTGTCAGGGTGGTTAAGCATTGGAATAAATTGCCTAGGGAGGTTGTGGAATCTCCGTCATTGGAGATTTTTAAGAGTAGGTTAGACAAACACCTAGATGGTCTAGATGATACTTAGTCTTGCCATGAGTGCAGGGGACTGGACTAGATGACCTCTCGATGTCCCTTCCAATCCTGTGATTCTATGATTCTATATAGAAGGGTGTAACTTACTTCTCTGTATATATCAGCTTGGGTAAACCTAGTTCTCTGTCAATATTTGTGCCATCAACCTTGCTCTCCTCAAGGCACTTTCTAAAAACTCACTTCTTCTATCTACTGCTTTCAAGCCCTGTGTTAAAATCATAACACTGAACTCACATTTACAAAATAGATATACTACAACGTCAGAAAATGCCAAACATGGGGATGCTCTCTGTGACAGCAGCCACTGGAAGCCCTCTTCATGTAATCTTCATCCAGATCATGTGTCTAGGGCTAGGATATAAAGGCCAGCACATCTGGTTGTTACACTCCTACTATGTGATATCCAATAAAATCTTTGATAAAAATGGAATAAAATAAAGTCCAACCGAGTCCTTCAGTTTGAAAAAGTATGAGGGCAAAGAACTAGAGGAACTTGTTAATTTGAAATATTCCTGTAAGCCAATGCTACTGAAGAAAAAATGTAGAAGATGAAATCCTACTATAAGTGGCAGGACCAGAGTAATTCTGTGAAGACTGTGAACGGAAAGACAGAGCCATTCAAAAATGTCACGAATTCTGAGATCCATACACAAATCTGTCACTTGGGAAAGGTACATTTTCTTTACAACAAACCAAGCACAAAATAAAACCATTGACCATTGTGTTGCAGATCTACATAATAAAATTAATTCATGTCAATTTAAATAGTCAACAGATGGACTAGTTAGAGAGAGGGAGGGACAGATCGGATTATTGTACTATAAGTGATAACCGGGTAAAAGCAAGGTTAGTGCCAGAAATTGACTTGACTTTGATCACAACAATAGATATTTATATTTATGCAGGGTATGAAAACTGTGCTTCCTAAAAGGAAGTGTAAACTTAGTTCTGGTTGAAAAACAATAACTCTGTTTTACAGAAATTTCAAAGTGTTCCTTTTTCAAAGCTTGAATTGGACCCATTTTTTTTATTAATGTTTGTGTTTTAAGCAAATGAAAATGTTCAATAACAATTTTGAACATGATTTTAATTAACATATCATGACTTTGCACTCTATATGTTTTATGGAAATATGCTTATGAGTGTGAATATGATGTAACTGGAATATGCTTTATGCAAAAGGTCTCTTGTAAGGTATCATAAAGGTTATAACCTACTGAATATATTCCACCTATTCGTATACATGCATCATTCTTGCATCTGAAGCTAAAAATATGAAGTATAACTCTGAGGTCCTATTGTAATTATGCAGCGTGTGGGCCATTAACGGTGGTTTACAATCTTTATGGCTCCTGTTGACTAGGACAATTGGTTGTAAATGGTTTATTTACCTGCAACCTTTCTGTGTATGTGTGGACCAACCCAGGAAGAATGGAGACTAGGGGTCTTACAGTGACATGGGGCGAGGGATAGTTCAGTGGTTTGAGCATTGGCCTGCTAAACCCAGGGTTGTGAGTTCAATCCTCGAGGGGGCCATTTAGGGATCTGGGGCAAAAATTGGGGATTGGTCCTTCTTCAAGCAGGGGGTTGAAGTAGATGACCTCCTGAGGTCCCTTCCAACCCTAACCTTCTATGATTCTATGACATGTGGCCATGTCACCTGATAATGAAATCCATCTTAAATCTGGTACTTTTCCATTACAAAACATTGACAAAACATTCCCGCCTCGTGCCAAAGCTATAAAAGTGGGTGGAGCAGGACAAAGGGGAAAAACCCTGCTTTCCACCTGAGATGTCTGCTTAATCGAACAAAGACTGTACCAGGGGAAGGAATTGGGCCCAGACTAGGAAGGGATATACTCTGTAAAAGAAGCTTATTGGAACATCTTTGAGGGTGAGATATTACCTGTAATCAGTTTCTTAATGTATTAGGCTTAGACTTGCGTGTTTTGTTTTATTTTGCTTTGTGACTTACTTTGTTCTGTCTGTTATTACTTGAAACCATTTAAATCCTACTTTTTATACTTAATAAAATCACTTTTTGTTTATTAATAAACCCAAAGTAAGTGATTAATACCTGGGGGAACAAACAGCTGTGCATATCTCTCTATCAGTGTTATAGAGGGCGGACAGTTTATGAATTTACCCTGTATAAGCATTATACAGAGTAAAATGGATTTATTTGGGGTTTGGATCCCACTGGGAACTGGATGCCTGGGTGGAGACAAGTAACATGCTGAGATGTTTTCCGTTTTCCGTTAAGTCGGCAACTTTGGGGGCATGGACCAGACCCTGGGTCTGGGTTGCAGCAGGCTAGTGTGTCTGGCTCAACAAGGCATAGTTCTGGAGTCCCAAGCTGGTAGGGAAAATGGGCTCAGAGGTAATTTCAGCACGTTGTGTGACAGTCCCAAGGAAGTCTCTGTGACCGAACCTGTCACACATATCAATTATAAAAATATAGCAAAAATGTTATGGTAACTAGTGAATAAAATTGAAAATGTGGCAGATGTTGAAAAATTTGTGTGTGAAAAGTTCTGGATTTTTTTCTCTTTTAAGGCCATAGTTAGTCAGAAAAAAACCTTTTCAAGCAGATAATTTTGATCAGCTATTGTGTAAAGAGCAGTGAAAGAACTGAAGTGAAGAATTAAAATGACATAACTATAGAAACATCAGGGACCAGATGTATTTTCATTAAATGTGGAGGTAATCACAACACAAAGGTGTCCTGTAAAGGAGATGTGATGTCATGCATGCAATAAATGCAACTTGTTTCACAAAAGGGAATCATTCTCAGCAGAAGTTGAAAAAACACACTAAAGCAAAATATATTCATTAACATGCAGCAGGTAGATGAAAACCTTTTTTCCTGACTATTGTATCCACCTGTCATCTGTCATCTTAGATAGATTTTTAGCTCTTTAGGACAGGGACTGCCTTTGGTTCTGTTTGTACAGTGCCTAGCACAGGGGTCAGCAACCTTTCAAAGAAGAACAGGGTTCTTTTGGTTTTTGTCTTTGACCAAAATATTTCGAGAGCCGCATCACACACAAAGCTACTTATAGAATTAGAATTTATCAACTAATAATAATTGAACATATTAAAGTTATTACTACTTACCAATACTTGTAATGCAACTTCTGCCACTTGAATTTGAATATAAACAGGAGGGGGCTCTGGGCTGGGTCAGGGGATTGGGGTACAGGAAGGGGTTGGGGGTCAAGTAGGGAGTTTAGATGCAGGAGGGGGTTCTGACCTGGGGCAGGGGGCTGGGGTGTGGGGGGTTCAGGCTCTGGCCGGGAAGAGCTTACAACAGTCTGCCTGCCTGCCCTGGTCCCACGCCAGTCCCAGAAGAGGCTGGCTGCTGGCACATCTCTGCATGCCCCTGACAGGGAGGAGGCAGCTCCGTGCGCTGCCCCAGCCCCCAGCACCGTCCTCACAGCTCCCATTAGCCAGGAACCAGCCAATGGGAGCTGCGGGGGTGCTGCTTGCAGGTGCGGGCAGCGCAGGGAGACCCGCTGCCCTCCTCCCCCCGAAGGGCACACAGAGACATACCAGCAGCCAGCCGCTTCCGGGAGCGACGTGGGGCCAGAGCACTGCTGAGCTGCTGGCCGGGAGCCGCCTGTGGTAAGCACCTCCCGGGTAAGGCCTGCACCTTGCACCCCCTCAAAAAACAGCTGCCCACAAGAGGCAGCCAAAGAGCCGCATGCAGCTCAGGAGCTGCAGGTTGCCAATCCCTGGCCTAGCACAATGATGTCCTGGTCCGTGATTAGAGCTTCTAGGCACAACACAATAGAAATTATTAATAATAACAGGAAACGTTGAGTCATTTCTCTCTTGTACTCATATAGGATAATTCCTCACTATAGGAAAGGCCACCAGTAACTGGCATTGATACTCATGTCCCAGGTCCCCACTGCAGTTTCCCCTATTGACTGCTTGGCCCAGGGACTAAATCCTTTCCTGAGACCTTCTGTCAATCAAGCAATTAAGTAATTTGATTTTAGTTTGATTGATAAATGCAACACCACTCCATTTTTTAAAAAATTCCAACAGCCCTTAGTGACTGGCAGTTCCAAATAAACACTATTAATAAATCATTATTCTGTAACTAAAGACCAGGCTTTCAGGAATACTTGCCAATTGCCTACCGCAGGAAATCTCTCAGGAATATTTGTCATTCTCACAGTTACAATGCAACAGAAGAGCAACTATTTGAGACAGCTAAGCTAAAGCATGAGGAAAAACAGGAGCACACTGGTTTAGGGACTGGTAGTAACCAGTGTTTCTGTATTTGCACTAAAAATGCAAAAAAAGCAGAAGAAAATTACTTACAGCCTCAGTTCCCTAATGAGCATTCAATGGAGTGAAACAAGAAAAGATTTGCTGAAACTACCAGGAATAAGAAATAGGAGAAATGGAAAGGAATAGACAATGTGATGCCTTTTTACCTCCCACCTCTGCCTACAGGTGTCAGATGAGGCCCGAAATGTCATTCATGTAATAATACTATATCTGGTCGAAAGCAGTCTCAGCACAACTGATCTGATTGTGTGCTAATGGCTGGGAAAGCACGATAAGGAATGTGCACAATAAAAAGATCTGCCCCTTACAGTACTGTATTAGCAGATGGGGGTGGTTTATTAGATAATCTTAAACTGCTTGATGGTGCAGGGTTTTTGTTGTTGTTACAGGTTAACCCCAAATGTCAACTTGGACGTGGAGTAATTAAAGCATCTGCTGTCAGCCTTATTTCTGGTTACCTGAACACCCACTGACTTGTTTGAGAGAAGTTATTAAATCTTGGGATTCAGGATGAAAGGTATTCAGAGAAGCTTTTCTTCTTTGTCAGTGTCTATTGTCAGAGACTACACTTTGTATGCATCCTCTTTGCTGAGAAGACGACAATTGACTCAGAGATAGTCAGCAACTACATTTTGGTTCCAGCAATAATTTTTCAAAAAATACATAATGGTTATTGTTTCTAAGGTAGCCAAGAGACTACAGGAGTCTGGTTGCCAACTATCAACACAGCAGAAAAGTAGTTAGTACCGCAGATGCAAGAATACCTGGAGCCACCAGGTCTCTGGAGAGCAGCATACTTCCTCATCTGTCTCAATGTTTCAGGAAATCTCACTAGAGCTGTTGCATCCCCCACTCCCCTACCCGATCACCCTCTTGCTTGAGGCCCATCGCGTAAAACATATAACAAATTACTTACCCTGCATACTTCATCCCAAAGTATTTGCTCTCCAAACCATTGTTTTCACCTATATGGAGGCTAAACTTATCAACACCTTCAACATCCATTGAATATAATTGATTTCAATGGTAGTGGAGGCTGCACAGCACCAACAGAATTAGGCCCATGTTGAACACAGATCCCAGCTGAAAGACACTCCATGAGATATCTTTCCTACTCTAGGATTAAGCAAAACAAAACAGAAAAATAGTTTTCCAGCTTGGTAAGATTTCTCAAACCAGCTGATACCAATTCCAATGTAAATGCTTAGTTTATCAAGGTGTGTACAATGCTCTAAAAAGACAATCTATCCAAAGTGTGAAGTATTGTGATGAGTAACTATGCACAAATTTGACAAAGTTACTGAAAAGAAAACAAAATGCAACACCTTGCTCTGAAATATGGGTATGAATGGAGATATTTCTAAACTGCAATAGAATTGGAGCTGCTCTGTAATAATTCATGAATATTAGATGTTATCAGGATATTTACTGTATGAATATGTTGGTTTAGAAATAGGGGGGTTGTCAGAGGAAAAACAAGGAGAAGGAGTACAGTGTCTCAAGATAAACCACCGCTTGATAAATACTTTAGGGTTATTAAGAGACAATGCTGGACATGAAAACACCCTGGAACACAAGATGAAAAGGACTCTGGCAGTTAAAAAGGGACTCTCTCAAGTGAGAGGGAGGCAGTTGTTGACCGAGACACACACTGGGGGCCTGAAGGAAATTAGGCCTGCCTAAGTGATCAGGGGATGGTACGCCTTAGGTAAGACATGAGTGTAGACAGTTCGTTGTTTTAAAACCCTTTTTTGCTAAATGTTTTGTTTTTACCGTGGTAAAGAAAATAATACTTTTGTTTTAGGAAGACTGTCTGGTCACTATGCATACCACTGATCACAGACTGCCAAAGGTAAGAACCATAGATGCTGAACCCAAGTGTATTTGCTGGGTAAGCAGGGTTGATGCACAGGGTACTGTAGCCCAGGGTCTAGTCCAAGAGTGGGAGAACTGAGGAATTCCACCCCAGGAGGGGGAGAAGCACAAGGCCTGACACCTGAGGGGATCCACTTAGAGAGACCACAAAGGGGACAGAGGTGCAGCTAGTACTGCAATCCAGACAAATATATTGCCCAAATTCTTCCCAGATCAACATGTATATATGCTGTGGTTTGGCTTGGATAACCCTATTATATATTCAAAATCTGAAAGATGTTGGTTTCCTTCAAAAATGTTAGTATAATTTCAATACCTCACTTCAGCAAATATGGCCACTTAGGATTTTATGATTGCTATGCGGTACAAGATGGCTGCTCAGAACTTTATAGAATCAGATGGGATAATAATTGTACAGTAGAATCGGAAGTATGCAATCAGGTAGCAGCAGAGACAAAAAATAAAAAAAGCAAATGCAGTATAGTACTGTGTTAAATGTAAACTACTAAAAAAAAGGGAAAGTTAAAAGTAAAAAGATTTGACAAGGTAAGGAAACTATTTCTGTGCTTTTTTTTCATTTACATTAAGGTGGCTAAAAAGCAGCAGTTTTTTTCTGCATAGTAAAGTTTCAAAGCTGTATTAAGTCAATATTCAGTTGTAAACTTTTGAAAGAACAACCGTAACATTTTGTTCAGAGTTACGAACATTTCAGAGCTGCAAAAAACCTCCATTCCCAAGATGTTCGTAACTCTGAGGTTCTACTGTATTCCAAAAGCTAAGGCCCTACCAGTGGAGCTACAGGAGAATCTTGGTTTAGCTGTAGGAGTGTACAGTGTAGTATATTTAGCAATCCTTTCATTATTGCTGAATCCTAGCCAGGCGTAAAGGACACCCTATCTGATTAAACGATTTATGAATTAGAAAGCCAGAAAGGAGAGCCGACATTCAGCAGCCTGAATAAAGAATTATCTAGACATTCATTACAACTGAGAATTGTCTCTTCTGTGATGCTACCTGGAGCAAAAAGGCTGTAACGCACAGATAAGCAGTTCTGATTCGATTCAGTAGAAGCCAGTGGTGCACACATGCATGAACGTAAGTACGCGCACACACAGTGAGTTTATCACAGTGCGTAATTATCAAACATTTTGCCATATCTATCCATCTCTAGCTGCTTATGTCACTATCCAGAGAGAGAGAGAAGATGCTTTCTCCGAGTCATACAGTGCTTTTCTGCTCTGTCTGATCATATACTATCCCAGCCTCACTTTACTTCTGGCAAAAACTGCATTCCCCTTAATAACATTATGAACCTCATCCTGTATCATCAAAAAAGTACCCTGAGGTAATTTTATTCTTGATTAAAGGAGCTATAAAACTGCAAAGTCTTGTTATGTTTAAAAACTAAATACCCTCATTTCCTCATTAACCAGTCTACTCACCTGCATACAAAATTCTAGCCAAGGTGAGATACGAAACCCAGAACTTTGGCAGTGCTAGCGGGTCGGTTATAACTAAGATGACTGACGTCACCATGAATTAGCGGTTTTACAGGGAAGTAGATGATACTATTAATTTAGAGGATGCAAAAGTAATCCTGGGCTCATATATTTTTGGAACATTATTTTATTGTTTCTATTTAGAATCTATGTCCCAGGTTGGAACAGGTAACTACACAATAATCTTGTTTTCTTTTCAATTAAGAGATTTTGCAGGGGAAAATCAACACAAAACAAATAAACAACAACAAACACCACTGGAATTATATATCCTGATTTGTGCTAGCAAGCAGAGAAAAGTAGCAGAGGAAAAATGTGTGGTAAATAGAATACAGATGACAATTTTTTTCTTTTCATTTAAAAAAAACTACTTTATATGTTGAACCAGCACATTTTAAACTTGTATATATTATTGTCTGTAGGAATGGCTAGGTAGGGAATTCATAATTGGTTACTTAGTCAATTCCCACTTAGCTGTCTTATAAAAACTTGGTATATGCACCAAGGAGTTTCTGTGAAAATGAAACCCTGCAAAATAACTGAACCAAAAATTAGATGTGTCACATTTTAATAAACAATGGTGTCTAATTATGGAAGAATATGTACTTACTTGCCCAGCGCAAAGCACTCCATCTTAACGGTAGTTCCCTTAGCAGCTGTAACTGTGTAAGGAAAATGGACCTCAATTTTCGGCTCATATTCCCCCATCACACCTGGGAAATAAAAAATGGTCTTTAAAAATAAAATGAATGTCACTGCTTCTTTCCAAACCTGAGACTTTATTGTGAAAACTACTGTGGCGTGATTGTTAATAGCTATACAGCGATAAAGCCTGTGGTGGGGGGGAAATAACTTACATTAGTTTGACTTGCTCTGCTCAAATCCTATTCATCCCCTTTTCGATGGTATCTTCAGTGCTCTTAAAACAGCAGCACTTTTAAAAGAAAAGATTTATTTCCTCAAATATGGGTTCAAATTATATTTCAAAAGATTGCCATGTACAATCAATTCTGGAGGGTTGGGAAATTTCGTGTACAAGAGCTTTGTCCATTTAATGATGCAGGGTGGTTAGAATGGATAAATCAACCAAAAACTTAGCACATATCCTCTTAGCCAGACAATATAAGATGTCCTTTTATATCAAGGACATCCTGACATTTGTAAGAAAGCAGTCAAATGATGTGAAAGCATGTGTCTTTCCCATCGAAAATAATGTACAAACTCACAAAGCCCTCCTAAAATTTCAGATGCATGGCTATCATTATTTATTTAAATGCTGACAATGTGCTCAGTGTTGTTAAAGAAGTACAGTAAAGACATTCTGGGCCTCTTAATAAACTAGATATTGGAATTGTTGGAATTACTCTAGGTATAACTGACAGCAGAATTTGACTTGCAAGAGGAATTGAGAGAAGTTAAGGAATGGGAAATGAGAGCAGTAAATGGAGAAAGATTATGTAAAGTGAGGTGAGGAGTTTTAATGTGATATGACTCAAAGACTGAGGTTGTGACAGAGTGGCTGGCGAGGAGTATGACTTTAACAGTCGTGGTTTAGTTAGATTGCAGATATGGGTTGGGGAGGGAGATAGCTGAGAAATGGGGAGGCCAAAGGGGAAAGCTACACTAACCACGTTAGGATTGCTCAAGGCATGGACAAGTTTCTTGATCGTGGGGAAATTGAGGAAAAAGGGAATTTAGGTGGTTATCAAAGATGCAGCAGTAATAGGACTAAGGGGCTGGTCCAAAGCCCATGGAAAAATTCCCACTGAATTCAAGAGTGGGTAATAGGAGCCGGGGGAGGCAAAACAAGGAAACAAAAGAGGGATATTGAGGGAGAGAAAGAATGGGAGATACAGAGAGAAGAGAAAGGAGAAGACATGGAAGACAGAGAGAGTGAACCTTGCAGAGGGGAGAGAGAGAGGGAGAGAGGTAGAATGGCAAGAGGTGGTTGGAACAAACAACCAATTTGCAGAGAGAAAATAATGCCTAGAGTTTGAATGGTAAAAGCCCTTTACTGATGTCACTGATGTCACAGGGTGTAGGGCAAGGGGCTCCAGCTGGGTCATTATTCTGTTGCTGTAATTGACTATTGTCCCTGCAGCTCCCAGTGGCTGGCTCTATTTCTGGCAGGTCCTGCTTTGTGTCTCCTCTATCCATGTGGTATGGAGTTAGGGAGAGGTGCTGGGGCCTGATATCCCTGCAGAGTACATGTGATTTTACTAATTGTTTTAGGAAATGTGCATTTAAATTCATTTTGGGAGCCTAGTGTTAGTTAGAATACTTGAAGACTTCTGATATGTGAATAATAGCAAGGAAAGTATATCTTCTATCTAACTGAAAGAAAGACATACATTAGTGGCATCAATTGTTCTTGCATACACCACACCCAGACAACTTAATTCCATAATGTTGCTTTATGAATAGCACTGGATTGCTTTTCACTAAAATATATTTATATACAACCACACCACCCATATGCTGTACTCCTTTCAAAATTCACAAGCTAAATAGGGCTGAACAGGGAAGTGTTATTTACCCCTTCGCATAACACAAGAACCAGGGGGTCACCCAGTGAAATTAATAAGCAGAAGGTTTAAAACAAACGTAAGGAAGTACTTCTTCACACAACACAGAGTCAACCTGCAGAATTCATTACCAGGGAATGTTCTGAAGGCCAGATCTATAACTGGGTTCAAAAGAGATTTAAATAAATTCATGGCTATTAGCCTAGATGGTCAGGGATGCATCCCCATGATCCAGGTGTCCCTAAACAGCTGACTGCCAGAAGCTGGGGATGGAAAACGGGATGGATCACTTAATAAATGCCCTGTTCTGTTCATTCCCTTTGAAGCATCTGGCACTGGCCACCATCAGAAGATAGGATACTGGGATAGATGGACCATTGGTCTGACCCAGTATGGCCATTCTTATGTCCTGACATTCTTATGAGTTAGCTCAGTGCTTGAATGGGAAACTGCTAATAAATATTTAGGTACTGCAGGAAGTGATGTTGATACATTCTTGTCTCTAAATAAGTACTGAATCAATGTCATGTTCTCTGTGTATATATATATATATATCTTTCTACTGTATTTTCCATTGCATGCATCTGATGAATCGGCTTTTAGCCCACGAAAGCTTATGCTCAAATAAATGTGTTAGTCGCTAAGGTGCCACAAGTACTCCTTTTCTTTTTGTGGATACAGACTAACATGGCTGCTACTCTGAAACCTGTCCCAGCACAGTTTTATAGGCACTATGCTGTTGTAGAGAGACTGTCTTTTGTATCAGTGCAAAACCAAGGTCTTGACCCCTTGCAATAATAAAAGATTTAGTGCTATTTTTGCAAAAGTATGAACATTAATTTCAGTGTGCTGGCCAAATTCCAAGAGGGGCAATTAAATGCCAACTAACTAAAATGCTCCTGAATTTGTGATTCTTCACTTTCTGTCCTAAGCTGATTTGTTGTTGTATGCTATTAAACAATTGCCTTGTTTCACTTCTGAAGTGGCTGCACTTTCAAAATGAATGAAATAATCATTGTCTCTCAGTTTGTACAGTGCTTAGGAATCCTTTGGTTTGGAAGATACAACTGGTCAAATTCTGAGGCCCAAATTCAGCCTTCACTCAAACAAACACCCATTAATTGCAACTGCCCTGTGTAAACGCAAGTATCAGATATTTTGTGTTGACACATTCAGGTCATGTCCTAAGGAGATGCTGATCTGTCAATATTTTGTACCATGTCATCTTAATGTCAGTTATTGTAATAAAAACAATGGGTCATCCTGACTGCAGGCACTCACAGGGAGACGCAAGCAGAAGTATTATGCTATCCTTTGTCACTCCACCAGGTTAACACTGTTTGTGAGAGGAGATTGGGAAAAGTAAAGAAAGTCTACTATTTCAAAAGGATATTTTTCATTTTTATTATTTATGATCTTGGAATTCAGGGAGGCTGCTAGATTTGTCTGAGCATCAAAGGCAAATTTATCAAGGCCTTGTTTTTCTATGTTATAGTACAATTGCTCTGTGTGACTGCTGTACCTCCCTCCAGCTTGTTTTTCTTTCCTATTTCTGTTCTGGTCACTATGATTCAGGAACAGCAATCTAGACAGGATTTGCATTTTCATCTGCAGTTTCATTTCATTTGTATCATAAATGTAGGAAGGTGATAAAATAAACTTGAAAGTTTAACAAATATAGACTGCATATATAATGTGTAAGTCAATCATTTTCAAACTTATAAGCGTGCCTCTTTTTTGGATACTTGTTTAAGTGTTTCCTAAGTCAACTAGACAGCTCTAGTTATCAAATCAGAAATTTAAATCTACACTGTATGTGTGGCTTTGGTATTGCAGGGATCAAAAATTTAATAGCACATACAGAAAAAACTGAAATTCTGAAATGAATAACAGGGAAACTGCAGAGAACACAGGACCCAAATATTATGGTTCAGGAGTAAGATGCACCTATGATTCCTTCTGTCTCTTCATGAGCATTCTTTCCAAGTAACAGGACTCTGTCTGCACTTTTCCCAGAGTTGCAATCCATGGTTCATACCACGTTAGACTGGATCACTAGGCTATAACATCTCATGTCACCAATCATATTTCCCTCAGCTGGCCCAACTGGATTTAGGTCCAGTCATACTCTCTGGGAGCTTGTGACCAATATGAAATGCAGTTGCTCAACACAGCATATTAAAAAATAGATATGATACATTTATAGAAATGTAACATGCAGAGAGATACAGGTTAAAAAAATCAAAACTTAAACTCATTCTAAACTTAGCTTTCCCTTTTCCTTCTAGTTTGAGCAGGCCTTTGCTTATTCCAGCCCCCTCCTTTTAGGACTGAGGATCAACATTCATCTCTCCTGACATCCTCTGCGTCTCACAGAGTTTCTCCGTTGAGAGCATGGTGACAAATTGGGGGTTGTGTTACCACTTGCTCTGCTACTTTGGGTGCCTCTGTGCTGTGCAGCTTTGGTTCAGAGCCTGACGCCATCAGCCTTCTTATAGCACAATAGCCACACCCTGGCATTCACTAGCCTGGTTACTCCTGGCGGGTTAGCACCAGCACCTTCCCAGTCTTGAGTTTTCTGAAAACCAGTCCTTCTGACTGTCGCACTCACAGAGCCTTACTAAGTTCACTGCTCCTTTAAAGAGACAGTACACACCAACAACCTGTTCATTTAGCTGAGGACTCACACATCCCTTTAATAGGCAGCACTGATATGGTCTGTAGCAAAACCAAAAAATAAGTTTATTAACAAAGAACATAGGATTAAGTGATTTCTAGTAAGAGCAGAAGAGAGATGAAAAGTTACAAACAAAGCACACTTTCTGGTGACTCGCTACACACAGCAGCGCTTTCCCTGCGGCTGCCTCCCGGCGCGCTCCATCTGCGATTGCAGCCATGCCCTGCGACAGACAGAGCTAGCGATCCAGAGAGAGAGGAACTGCAGGAAGGAACCTTTGGAACAGCCAAACCTGGAGAAGACTAGGCAGAGGTTTATTGTTATTTAGGGAAAAATCTGAACTATTCACACAGGTCATGGTCCAAACGTTCCCTCTGCCTGAGTTTCCCTAAAATAAAAACAACCATA
Source organism: Lepidochelys olivacea (assembly GCF_965140295.1). NCBI lineage: Eukaryota > Metazoa > Chordata > Testudines > Cheloniidae > Lepidochelys > Lepidochelys olivacea. The sequence continues at coordinate 32,725,302 of NC_140411.1, read as the reverse complement.
AAACTCTCTCCCTCTCTCTTTCTTTCTCTCTCTCACACACACACTCCATGAGCTGCAAGGTGGGGGGTGCCACCTGCTTACATATGTCTGATACAGTTGTTCACTTCCAAATTCCTTTAATTTCCTGTGGTTTTGCCTATTTCACATTCTCATTAAAAGCAGAAAAGCAAATGGCTCCTAGAAGCACGTGGGCACCGACAGTAGAGAGATACCATTATGGTCTGTTACACTTAGGGACTTTTAAAAATAAACAGATGATGACCTAATGGATCACACATTTATTCTCATCCGAGGCAGGGATGTTGGCGCATTGTTTGTTACACACGATCACATCGATGGTTGGGGACGTAAGGCGGAGTAAAATCATCGTTGTCTTTTCATGACAAATGAATACTTAGAGACTTTTCAGCCAATCTGAGTTTTTAAATGTCCCTAAATACTTACTTGCATGGGGGAACCCTATATAGAGAAGCTTATATTGGCAGTGCTCACACAGTGTAAATCATATTGGTAGAAATGAGGCTGACTGTGTTGGGGATATTCATATCTGAGCGTTACACCCAAAACATTTTCATCTCACACTAAAAAGGAAATTTTCAGTACATTGGGTGGGATTTAACTACTATTGATGTTAATGTAAGCTGCATAGCCAATTCCCCATGTTCTGCAATATTTTTCCAAAATAGTATTTTCACTTCGAACCTCCTTGCCCTCTTCCTTAGTAATAAATGTTTCCTTTGATGGCCCTTGGAAAGGGCATGTGAAATGTCTATTCTGAGGTGCATTAAAGTCCCCAAGTTGTTTAGTAGAATACTCAGGGCAAATACTGTATCATTTGTCGCCTGACTGGACGGTGGCTTCTGAACTAATATCAGTAGGATTTTAGTAATGCAAATTCCAGAGAAAACTAATCTTGCTGAAAACTGCACAGTGGAGAAAAAATGCTCTTTGGTTTATAACTTAGTATTTAAATATTTATAAAAAGCAGTGTGGAAATACAAGTTGTTTAACCACTGTCAGCCAAATGTGAAAGATGTTGAAAATGTGAAAGATGCATGTTAGTTTTGCTCAAAATAGGTATTAGTCTTAGAATGTATTTACTGTTTAGACTCTATGAAATGCTTGTTAATTGCTGCCTGCATTAATCTCACATGTAATGTCATTATTCCATGCTATAAGAAAACATGTAATAAAACATTGCTTTATAACTTTGAAAATGCTTGCTCTGAACTTGTGAATCCAGGCCTAGGACTCGTGCCCTTACCTATCCAGAGGAACTATCAAAATCAGAGGGGCCATCAAGGAACATCACAATACACAGGGTTTGTTCATGGCCCTATCACACCTTGGAAATGCTACATGTAAGGAAGCTTGCCCTGTGTGGACTTGGAAACTGAATGAAGGAAATACAGGAAAGTCACAGGAAATTTTTCCATTTATTCATGTTTGGACTCTGACTGTGTAGAGACACCAAACAAAAGCCAGAGATCTCCAGGGGCTGCCTCCTGGGTCCTCCCTGAAAGATACTTTGAACTGACAGATCACTACAACTCTGTCACTCTTAGGATTTAGATGGTAACTCATTTGTGTGTATAGGTTTGCTTGCTTTAACCTATTGTCTTTGGTGTAAGACCTAGGGTAGTGATTGACTTGGGGTAAGTGACTCTCTTCTGGGACTGGAAGCAACCTGAATGTGGTGTGATTTTTGGAGTAAGTGACCATTTATCACTAAATCCAGTTTTCTCTGGCATGTGACTCCATGGTAAGACTGTTATTTTGATCCAGGAGTTTATATTTGTTACTAGCTTGGTGAAATCTAATTATAGAGTTCACCATGAGGGTGGGGTGCCTGCCCTGTTTTTGACCTTCTGTCCTGAGTAGGCACTTATGGTTGTGAGCCACATCAGACAGTGGGATAGCTCAGTCCTGAGAAGAATGAGATGATGACAGTGGGTTGTGGTAAGAAAGTCAAGGAGTTGCTGAATGCTCCTCTAATTGAGGGAGTGTGTCCAAAATTTGTGTTGAAAGTCCACAATTTGGGGTTCTGGTTCAATTTGCAGCAACTTTTGGATAATCAAACAGCGGCAGTGGCCAATATTGATTTCTTTCACCCCTACATCAGATCAAGAGCTTTATGATCTAAAATCCTAGTCCCCAATCAACAAAATTATTTAAGCATATGTGTATCTTTAATAACCTGAGCTGTCCCACTGAAGTCAATGCCTCTCCTGGCAATGGCTCACTGGTACAAATTCAGTCCTATGGGCTGAATACATGATACATGATGGGCTGAATTTTTAAAGCAATCTGGATTGCTTGGTAAGCTAGGCACAAGCAAACAATATGAATTGTGATAGGCTAAATGTAAATGTATACATCTAGGAAAAAAGAATGTGGGTCATACTTACAAGATGGGAGACTCTATCCTGGGAAGCTATGAATCTGAAAACGATTAGGGGACATGATGGATAGTTAGCTGAACATAAGCTCACACTGCAATGCTGAGGCTAAAAGGGCTAATGTTAATCTTGGATGCATAAACAGGAGAATCTTGAATAGGAGTATAGAGGTTATTTTACTTTTGTATTTGGCAATGGTGCCACTGTTGCTGCAATACTAGTGTCCACAGTTCAAGGAGGATATAGATAAGGCTATGATTTTGTCACAGAGGTGACAGAAGTTATGGAATCCCTGACTTCCAAAGAACTCTGTGACTTCAGCCCTGGCAGCTGGGAGCTGCAAGGTCCTGCCGCCTCCTGCAGTGGTAGGGAGCTGTGAGGTACCCCCGCCACCTGAGGCAGCGAACCCCCAAGCTCTGAGTTGCCTCAGGCAGTGGGGGTTCCCTGCAGCTTCCAGCTGCCATAGGCAGGGGGGTATTCTGCAGGTCCCTGCCACCATGGGCAGCAGGGGGATCCCCACAGCTTCTCAGCCGCAGTGGTGGCAGGGGGATCCCCGTAGCTCCCTGGCCGCGGTGGGAGGGCAGGGGGATCCCTCAGCTCTCCACCACGATGGTGGCAGGGGGACCCCTGTGTGATGCTATATCCCATATTCTTCATAGAAATATGGTTATGATATGAATATGGCATGACTAACATATACTTCAAGCAAGATAGCTCATGTAAGATATCATTGGAAAGGTTACGGTTTACTGAATGAGATTATCCAATTTTTATGCGTGTATTATTTCTGTATCTGAAGCTAGGAATATTAACCATGTATCTATATTTCAAATGATGCTACTTTGGGTAACACCCACAACAAGCCCTTCAGGTACAAAAAGTCAGACAGGGATGCTGGCCCATCAGCAGAGACAACAAGACTGTGAAGATACTAATCTCTCCTTCCTGAGAGGTGTCCTCCTAGCTCTGACACTACCAGGTCAGGTGGTCCTGTCATCTGATACAAAATACCACCTTGGACACTACTGGTACTTTTCCACTATAGGGGCATGGGGATCAAACAAAGGATTCCTGCCTTAGGTAAATCATTTTTAAGAGCTGGGGAGGGGGTTGATAGGGACTCTCCTCCATTGTCTACCCAAGAAGAAGGACTTCTGAAAGAACCTGAAGGGACAAAGGAATTAACCTGAAGGGAAAGTCAGGGGTGAGTCCAGACTGAGACTTGGATCCAGTTTATAAGAAGAAATAACTGGAACTCTGAGTTACAGCAACTCTACATCCTGCCTAATTCAACATGTAGGGTGAGAAATTACATTTTGTAACCTGTTTATTTAATGAATCAAGCTTAGTTTGCGTGTTTTGTTTTATTTGCTTAGTAATCTGCTTTGTTCTGTTTGCTACCTCTTATAATCACTTAAAATCTGCCTTTTATAGTTAATAAATGTGTTTTGTTTATTATTGAACCCACTTTGTGCAATTTCTAACTGGGAGAGGGGGGAAGAAGTTGTGCATATCTCTCTTCACATTGGGGGAGAGGGTGAATTTTGATGAGTTTGCACTGTGCAGATTTTTCTATACAGTGCAAGACAATATACCTTTGGGTCTACACTTCAAGGGAGTTGGGCACCTGAATTTTGGAGCAAATCCCTTAAATTGAGTTTTCCCAGAGCTGATCTCAGTGTCTGCGTCTTCCTTCAGCTGGGTGTGGCCCTGCCTGTGTGTGTGTACTAGAGGAGGCTTAAGTGCCTGGCTCAGTAAGAGAGGTTAAAGGGGGCCCAGGCTGGCAGAACAGGGAGGCTCAGCAGTATCTCAGTGCGTCAGGTGGCACCTTGAAGGGGGGCAGCACAGCTCCCCAACTCTGCGTGAGAGGGGCAGGAGAAACCCCTCAGCCCCTGGCCGCTGCAGGGGTGGGGTCAGGGGGAACCTGCATCTCCCCACTGCGACAGTGACAGGGGGATTCCCACAGCTCTCAGCTGCCTGGGAGGAGGCAGGGGGAGCTTGCAGCTCCGAACCAGAGGTGGAGGGGGCTCCTAGAGTTCTGATCTCCCATGGGTAGTGGGTAGTGGGAGGCCCCGGGGCTCCCAGCCACCCTGCAGCTGCCGAGCCCCTTCCTATTTTATCATGGATATTTTTAGTAAAAGTCAGGGACAGGTCATGGGCTTCTGTGATTTTTTCTTTATTGCTCATGACTTGTCTGTGACCTTTACCAAAAATATTCATGACAAAATGTTAGCCTTAGATATAGATAATTTAAGAAGGTTAAAAAAAGAACCATGAGAATGATTAAAGAATAGGAGAACATGCCTTATAGTGAGAGAATCAAGGAGCTCAATCTATTTATCTGAAAAAGAAGGTTAAGGGGTGACTTGATCACAGCCCGTAAGTACCTACTTGATGAACAAATATATAATGGCAGGCTCTTCAATTTAGCAGACAAAGATATAACAATATCCAATGGCTGGAAGTTAAAGCTACACAAAGGCAGACTGGAAATAAAGGCAAATAATCACTGGAACAATTTATCAAGAGTCATGGTCTCCCCCCGTGAAATCTGGTCTTTTGTGTGCTTTTACCCTATACTATACAGATTTCAAGGGGGAGACCAGCATTTCTCAAATTACAGGTCCTCACCCAAAAGGGAATTGCAGGGGGGACACAAGGGTATTTTAGGGAAGTCTTGGTATTGCCACCCTTACTTCTGCGCTGCCTTCAGATCTCGGTGGCCAGAGAGAGGTGGCTCTTGGCCAGGCGCCCAGCTCTGAAGGCAGCGCCCTACCAGCAGCAGAGCAGAAGTAAGGGTGGCAATACCAATATCATGGTATGGCCCTAATCATCATGATTCTTTCTAGCCTTAAAATCTATGAATCTTACTCAAACTGAAGTTTATTATTTCATCTAGACCTCCCCAGACGGGAGAAGCTGATTTATGTAGGGTTCTCAGATGCCTAAGTGAGGAGACATTTAAAATGTTTAGACAGATACAGTCCTTCTACAGTAAATAATGTAGAGTTTGTACTTTGAAAATGACCTCCAGCTCCAATGTCCCTGAAACTTACACTTAACTATTTGATGCATTAAAAAAAAATGTTCCCCTGTTCATGTACCAAAAATGTTGAAATAGCTGCAATACACAGAGTGCAATTTTTCACTAAGTCCTAATTGATAAGGATAGAAACTAGGATTGCTCTAACATTCACTGTTATCTAATTAAACTGGAAAGAGCTTTCTAAATAGGAAGTACTTTTCTGTTGGAATGCCTCATATCGCTGTTAAAGTACAAATACACAGTCATTTCCTTAATAATAAAGATCAAGCTAACACAAGCTTTCCCCCCTCTCCATTAGCAAGAGCTATTGAAATGCCTATTATTTCACAGCCCAAAGCAACAAAGTGTCCTTGTTATAAAACCTGCAGTAGTTCTAACCCTAAGCAAAATTCCTGCTGTTCACAATCAGATTATTTCATTATGCTGACAAAATCATTGAACTGACAAAACATTCTTAGTTGGACATCATGTCACACTGCAAAGAAAGCTGTCACATAGGTATGTACAGAAAGGTTTACGATTCTGAACAGACCTGGAAGGTAAAACACAGTTTTATAAATACAGTCAAACTAGTGAATTTGAAATCATCTGCTTTATAATCATCATAATAATACTTCACATTACTCAGTTCCTTTAAATATGCATTAATTAAACCTCCCAGCAACTCCATAAGAAGAACATATTATTATTAAATTCTTATTTTACACACATATAGAAGACGAAGAAGTTAAAGCCCAATATAAGGCCATTTTTATTTAGGAAGTTAGCTGCCTAACTTTAGGTACCCGCATTTAGAAAATCTGGCTTAAGGGCAAGCCAATGGGAAAGGGCTCAAAAGTATAGATTTTTTGCACAAGAAGCATCTGAAGGATCATCTGCAGACTCCAGAATAGGCATTATCTATTTTTTTCTTTACACTTTTAAAGTATAAGAAATATAGAGATTGAAATTGGAGTTTTGAATCCTGATCCACCAAAGTCCTTCAGTATGCATTTAATTTTAGGTATGTGACTTATCCCAGTGATTTCTGTGGGACTACTAACATGCTTGAATTTAAGCATATGTTTCCGAGCTTTGCTGGATGAAGGCTTTGGAGAGGTAAGGGAGAAAATCTGGATGGATGGAGGAGATAAATAACCAGGAACCAAGGGATATGTGCACAGAATGGTCCTTTTCAGTGTTTTTTCATGATGATGTTATAACTTCTGCTGACAAGAAGACATCATACTCAGAATGGGCAATCATATATTTATTATATTACCTTTATCTCTGTAAAAAAAAAAAAAGCTTTCCAGCAGCATGAACAAATCTGCTTGATAGTTTTTAATAATGTATCTTTATCTTCTAGTTTTGGTTCTTGCTTTCTGTGCAATACGATTTTGGCTATTTAAATGATGTTAGTAAATACTAGAATCATTCTCTTTAATATACCATATTTAAGTGTGAATTCCTGACACATGCATGTTACTCAGGAGAGAAATAATCTATTCCTGATTAGCTGATTTGATAAAGATGGCAGAACACCACAGTATCCAGAGAAAAAGAAACACCATGTCTCATTGAAAGAAAAGCTGGGACGATCATACCTCAAGATACAAACTGCAATGCTTAAAGCTTCAGGCTTTATTAGACATAGCATTATGCCTCAAATACAATCCCATATCCAAACGTTCCTGAACTTTGAAATAAATCAGATTTGAGCCAGACCATACTAGGCCCTTTTCAAAAATATTTATAAATCTTTATTCCCAATCTCCTGATATGACCAATAAGATATACGCTCCTTTGACATGTAAGAATGTTAAATCAAAGCACAAACCAAGGGATTCAACTTCAACAATACTCAGCACAGCACAGTATGAAAAAGTCTGTTTATGTACAATTACAAGATACTGGACGATGGATTTTATTAATAAGGACTGTGGTGGTGCATTTTAAAAGGGAAATAGAAGTGATTTTCCTAATGGAGACAGTTAATATATGATTTTTAAAAGCAGGTTGTTACATAATTTTCAAGAGAAATGTTAGAAGATGGAGCCACATTACTGAACACAGAAAAATACAGAAAAGCAATACGGATTTCACATTTTACTCCATATTACAGATGGAGAAATTGAGGTTGAAAGGATAAAGGGAAATCATTATCTAAAAGATGACCGATACCAAAAATAATGTACCAACTAGTTACATATAACCTAATGAATATCGTTAAATTAGATTTTTTTTTAGTGTTTACTTTGTGTTTTTGACAATACTTCATGTGGAGTCACTTAACTGTTTCCCTTGTAAATGGAAAAAATATTTAAATCCACACCAGAAAAAAAATGACATAGGTGCAGGTGTAGACTCTGAAACAGTTTAAACTCAGTTTTGCATATGAGCTAGATTTCAAGTTGAGTGGTTCCCAGCAAACCAATGGTCAACGAGCGGTCAACAGGTCAAGGAAAGCCCCCCAAAGTAGCAGAATTTCAGGGTTTTCTTAATTGAATGAAAAACGGTCAATGTCAACTCCACTGCTACAGGAATAGTGCCCACTTCTGGGGTTCACAGGTGAAGAAAGATGTGGATAAATTGGAGAGGGTCCAGAGAAGAGCAACACAAATTATTAAAGGACAGGGGCAGCGCCAGCCTCTTTCCAGGGCTGGGACTGAGGTGGGCTAGAAAATTGCAGGGCTGGGAGAGGGAGGCTGTGCTATCCGGCCAGCAGCCGCCACTCTCTGGCTGCCCAGCTCTGAAGGCAGTGCCACTACCAACAGCAGTGGAGAAGTAAGGGTGGCCATGCCATACCATGCCACTGTTACTTCTGCGTAATGTTTGACCTTTGCGCTGAGAAGGGTGGCTTGGGGGAGGGGTGGCTAAGGCAACTATTGGGGTGGCTATAGCCCCAGTAAGTCCCCCCTATGCTGCCCCTGTTAAGGGATTGGAATACATGTCTTACAGTGAGATACTTAAGGAGCTCGGCCTGTTTATCTTAACAGACAGAAGGTTAAGGGGTATCTTGATCACAGTTTATAAATACCGACACAAGGAACAAATATTTGATAAGAGAGAGCTCTCCAATCTAGCAGAAAAAGGTATATAACAGGATACAATGTCTGAAAGTTGAGTTAGACAAATTCAGACTAGAAATAAGTAGCAAATTCTGAACAGGGTGGGTAATTAATCACTGGAACAATTTACCAAGGGTTGTGATGGATTCTCCACCACTGGCAATTTTTAAATCAAGACAGGATGTTTTTCTAACAGATATGCTCTACTTGATTCAGGAATTGATTCAGGAAAGTCCTATGACTGTGTAATATAGGACATCAGACTAGATGATCATAATGGACCTTTCTGGCTTTATAATCTATAAATTTATGAACTTAAAGCAAATCTTTTATAAACTCTCAATATAGTTCCTTTCTGAAACCCAGAACCTGCTGTCCAACTTTTCCAAAACCTTCTCCCCTGTGTTCCCTGCCAGACCTCCCACTTGACTTGGGTCATGCAAAAATGACCTTTTCCACACCCTGCCTCACCCTCTCTGACTGTGCAGGTTCCTTCTGACAGGAAGCACTTGGTCACATGACTCAGCCAGCCAAGACCAGTGCCCTGTTACAGTCCCCTGAAGGTGACTTGGCCAAGGCCATAGAAGGAGGGAGTCATTGTGAGCACCAGGATCAGGAAAACATGAACTCATGTTTTTTTGTCATGTGCTTTGATCAATAGACTCATAGACTTTAAGGCCAGAAAGGACCATAATGATCATCTAGTCTGAAAATGCAGGCCACAGAACTACTCAGCTACCCACTCCTGTTACTACCCACTCCTATACCTCTGGTTGAGTTACTGAAGTTCTCAAATCTTGATCTAAGACTTAAGTTACAGAAAATCCACCATTTACTCTAGTTCATAACAGCAAGTGATCTGTGCCTGCAGAAGGAGAAAAAAACTTCCAGAGTCTCTGCCAAACTGATTTGTAAGAAGTTCCTTCCAGATCCCAAATGTAACAATCAGAGAGACCCTGAGCATGTGGGCAAGACCCACCAGCTGGACACCTGGGAAATAATTCTCTGTAGTAACTCAGAGCCCTTTCCATCTCATGTCCCATCACCAGCCATTGGAGATATTTGCTAATATCAGCCATGGATGGGCCACATTACATTGTAGGCAAACTTATCATATCATCCCCCTCCATCAACTTATCAAGCTCAGTCTTAAAACAAGTTAGGTATTTTTGCCTCCACTGTTCCCCTTGGAAGACTGTTCCAGAACTTCACACCTCTGATGGCTAAAAACCTAATTTCTAATTTCAAGGTCTAATTTCAAGCCTAAATTTATTGATAGCTAGTTAATATCCCTTTGTTCTTGTGCCAGCATTGGCACTTAACTCGTCTCCCTCCACAGTGTTTATCACTCTGAAGTATTTATAGAGAGCCATCATCTCTCTCCTTACTCTTCATTTGGTTAGGCTAAACAAGCAGAGCTCCTTAAGTCTCCTCACATGAACTAGGTTCTCCATTCTGCTGATCATCCTAGTAACTTTTCTCTGCATCAGTTCCCACCTGAATTTATCTTTCTTGGGAGACCAAAATTGTACACAGTATTTCAGATGAGGTCTCACCAGTGCCTTGTATAATGATAATAACATTTCCCCTATCTCTAATGGAAATACCTTGCATCATGCATCCTAGGATTGCATTAGGTTTTTTTTTAATGGCCACATCACGCTGGTGGCTTCAAGTCATTCTGTGTTCGACCAGTTCTCCTCCTCTGTCACTTCCAACTGCTAAATTCCCAGCTTATAGCAAAAATTCCTGGTTTTAGTCCCTAAGTGCATGACTTTGCACTTTGCACTATTAAATTTCATCCCATTTCTGTTCAGTTTTGAAAGTCATCCAAAACTTCTTGTCTGATATTCTGGTGCTTCTCCTTATTGGAAATACCTCCCACCTTTTGTAATCTGCAAATTTTATTAGCAAACTCTCATTTTTTGTGCCAAGATCATTAATGTAAAACATTAAGTAAAACTGGTCCCAAGACTGATCCTTGAAGAACTCCACTTGTAACCTCCATCCAGCCTCACAGTTCACCTTTCAGCATGACCCATTGTAGTCTCGCCTTTAACCAGTTCCTTTTGATTCTCGTTATTAATCCCCATCTTCTCCAATTTAACTAATAATTTCCCATTTGGAACTGTATCAAATGCCTTACTGAAATCCAGGTAGATTAGATGTCCTGCATTTCATTTGTCTAGAAAATTAGTTATCTTTTCAAAGAAAGAGATCAGGTTTATCTGCTTCAATTTACCTTTGCAACCATGGTGAGCAACTCCTGCAGTCCGTGGGCCGCAGGCTGCCCACCACTGCTTACAAGGTCCAACTCTGCTTGGCTTTTGGCAGTTCTCAGTTTTTCCGTACACTTTCTGACTTAAAAGAGATGGATTTCTTTTTCCTATACAGCCCATTTTTAATAAAGAAAAATGGATATTATAGATGAGGATGCTATTTTGCTGAAGAATAAAGAATTACTGAAATATTTAATTAAACATGCAGAGGTAATAATACAGGAGGGAAAATATGCCCTGCATGGCAGAAACTACAATACAGTGATTTATGCCTGTTTAACCTGCCTGTCCCTGGAGTAAGTGATGTTTAATGGGTTGTTCCAGACCAGCTAGCCACCTACATCTACTGTGAATGTCTGTGTACCACCAGAGGTCCTAGTAGCTTGGGCCTGACTCGAGCAGATCATATCTCTGCATAAAGCATAGACCATTATCTGGAGTCCCACTGACTTCAATGGAAGTTTACACAGGCCTGAGGGTCTGCATCAGCAATATATGAGACATAAATGGAGTCTTATTTTTTTATAGGTTTCAGAGTAGCAGCCTTGTTAGTCTGTATTCACAAAAAGAAAAGGAGTATTTGTGGCACCTCAGAGACTAACAAATTTATTTGAGCATAAGCTTTCGTGAGCTACAGCTCACTTCATTCATTCATTCAGTGAATGCATCCGATGAAATGAGCTGTAGCCCACAAAAGCTTATGCTCAAATATATTTGTTAGTCTCAAAGGTGCCACAAGTACTCCTTTTCTTTTTCTTTTTTTTTATATTGATGATGCTGTAATATAACACACGACTTATGCAGCCTAACAAAGCTGTATTGTGTGAGATGCTGAACACAAGTACCAATGTTATAAGCATCCTCAACTCCCACTACAATCCAGAGGCACTCAGCACTTCTTAGAATTTGGACCTGAATTAGAACCAGACAGTAAATATGTCCACCTATATATATATACACATTACATTGTGCAATTAAACACAAAGAAAACACATTCTGTGAGCTTTTGTTATTTTGGGAAGGGAGAGGAGAGGGAGAGTCGTGAAATATTGAGGTCAAGTGTTTACTAGACAAATCTTTTGACAGATAATTAGCAGACTGAATAAAAGACACATTACCCATGGCAGTTGCATGTGTTTGTAAAATCGATATTTCAGTGTAGCTCCAATTCCATTACTATATGTGGAGTAATTCTCTATACATTACCCCATCCTCACCTCTTTTCACTGTTCCGTTTCCCTGATGAGTTGGGAAACCATTTTCATTTGCCCCAAAACTTTACTTTACCAAACAGGTGCTAAGCATAGGTATTCTGGAGACTTGCAAACTATACAACCCAGTGTTATATCTCAATAACCACAGAAACCATCATTCCCTCTCCTAAAAGTAGAATTGAACATTTTCAGTGCTTTGATGTACACAGGACCAAATCCTGTTTCTAATGATCACACGAGTATTCCCACTGAAGTCATTGGGATCAAGGCAGATAGTGTTTGGCTCAAAGCACAGTGATGATATGGGAAATTTATTGACAGCTGAACTCTGCTTTCAATTAAACCAGTGCAAATCTGGACTAAATACACTGACACCAGTGGGGTTAGTCTTGATTTATGTAGATGTAATGGAGCAGAATGTGGCCCTTGTGTTTGAAATTGTACAGCATTTTCTGGAAACTTCAAATGCAGCAAGGGAACTAAGCAGCAGCTGCAGTAATACTGAGATAAAATGAGAAGCAACTTATGTCTCTTCTTTACAGTCATAATTAAAACAAAAAGGAAAAAACAAAGTGAAAACGTGAACTTGAAATAACTGCATTATGTTATCACTTCTCAAAGGTTTTATACTCCCTAGGTTTCTATTTTCTAATTTTGAGGATATTTTCTGATGTTTTTACCATTCAAGATACTTTACTACTCCCAATCAGTCTCTGAATCTGCAAAGATACATTTAACAACCCCCTTTTACTATTTGTAAACACATTTTAAATAACTCTTCAAAGTTTCTAAAGCATTATAAAGGCAGTTAATGAAATGGTGAATGATCCTTTCCCTGCTAAAACTTTTTTATCTCCTCAGATAGAATTTTAAAGTGTTTTTATAAGCCAGCTTGAAGTGAAATTGAATTGTATGGAATGACTGATTGTCAAAGACATCTGAACAAATGAGGTGTTCATTTTATTCAGAACCCATTCAAGAATTTCTTGATATTTTTATTTAATTTGCTTCATATCAAGGGGCAAAGTTTCCCTTTGAGACACATCACGAAAGAAATAAAAGATTAATAAAAGCCAAGTAAGTTCCTACATTCTTGCAGAGTTTGACATAAAGCCTTAATATTATTCTGCTTCCTCCTCATAGATAAATACACAGGAACATTATGATGGGAGTGTTCTTGTCATAAGCTGCCCAGTCCCTTTAGCACTGCCTATAAATTGAAAACCCAGAACAATTAGTGTAGGAAACTATACCAGGACAGAAAGAAAAAAGAAAAAAGAAAAGGATACCTAAAACAAATCCAGCCTACATAACTCTTCCCAATAAGTTCCTGATAAATGTGCTGACTACGGAAGTGGACTAACTCTGGTTTATCACAGAACTAAATAACTGGCTGGCTTGCCAAGCATCAGACCTCAGAAAGCTGTGCACTTTTTGGGCCTCAGTAAACACCTGACAAGGCAGAAATGAATCATTTCCTTATGGGAACCCATATAAGCCATATTCAGAACCACAGTGCCACAATTAGCTACATAAAGATAAGGAAATGTTTAGATACCTGGGCATTTGTTTTATTGCTATCTTTCATTGCTTTGCTTGTTACATTTATTCTTCAGCCCTGTCCTTCTCCACACACTACTAATAATTAGTTTTCTTTAATGAGCAATGTTTTGCAGGGGCAACATGGTTCTGTATTATTGAGTGACAATGTATCAATGTTACTTTACTTCAAGTTCTGTCTCCATCATTCCCTTAAAGTAATATTTTTGAATAGGTTAAAGAGAATATAATTTAAAGCCATTTAGGCCTAAAAGAAAATGAACTATTGTATGAATGGATAGCTTTAAAGATAATCTTGGGGATAATTCATGGGGAAAAAGTCTTGCAAAAGGTCAGAGTTCTGTGACAATATTTATATGGCTGCATTGTATGGAAACCTGACAACAAAGGAAAGGATAACATTCCTCAGATATGGAGATGTGGTAGCCCACTCACAAACACTACCTGAAAAACCCTGCAAGATATGTTTGCAGAAACTGCAGAGTATGCTGGAAACATCTGTTACAATTAGAACTGGCTGGGAAACTGTTTTCCCATCCTGCGAAAATTATCAAGATTTCCAAAATTTTCCTGTGTGGCATCAGGATGAACCTGAGTCCTTTCAAAGTTTTTTTTGTGAACACATTTTAAATAACGCACAGAAAGAAACAACAGAATAGTCAATGTCCCTGCTTTGTCTCATTCACAGGGACTTGAATTTCAGTTTCCCATGTAGCAGGTAAGCATGCTAACCACCATAGGTGCCGACTCTGTGGGTGCTCCAGGGCTGGAGCACCCACCTGCAGCCAAGGTCCCCTCCCCACCACCCTGCCTCACCTCACCTCCTCCTATAAGCGTGCCGCATCCCTGCTCCTCTGCCTCCCTCCCAGTGCTTGCCACTGCAAAACAGCTGTTTCATGGCATAACAAGCTCTGGGAGGGAGGAGGGGGAACACAGCGCACTCAGGGGCAGAGATGGGGAAGAGGCAGGGCCGGGGCGGGGATTTGGGGAGGGAGTCCAATGGGGCAGGGAGGGGGCAGAGTTGGGGCCGGGACTTTGGAGAAGAGGTTAGAATGGGGACGGGGCAGGGATGGGAGGGGGAGGGCAGGGGTGGAGTTGGGGCAGGGCCAGGGGGTCAAGCACCCCCTGGCACTAGCAGAAGTTGGCGCCTATGCTAATCACTGAGCTGCTAGCTATTTTAACATAAGGGGGTCTCTCTCAAGCTCTCTTTTTGGAGTTGTTCCACTTTATATGGTGTGACGAAGTTCCTCCTCTACCTTGGTGGATCTTGCGCTTAGTGGTGGATTTGCTCACCTTGGAGCTTTCTCGGCAGCCCTCAGCTTGGCCGTTTTTCTGACCAAAGTCCAGGTTGAGTCCTCCTATGTCTGACCAGGAGTTGGGAGGATTTGGGGGGAACCCGGGCCCGCCCTCTACTCCGGGTTCCAGCCCAGCGCCCTGTGGAATGCAGCTGTCTACAGTGCCCCCTGGAACAGCTGGGTGACAGCTACAACTCCCTGGGCTACTTCCCCATGGCCTCCTCTCAATACCTTCTTTATTCTCACCATAGGACCTTCCTCCTGGTGTCTGATAATGCTTGTACTCCTCAGTCCTCCAACAATCTGCGTTTTCACTCTCAGCTCCTAGCATCTCTTGCTCCCAGTTCCTCACACGTGCACCACAAACTGAAGTGAGCTCCTTTTTAAATCTAGGTGCCCTGAATAGCCTGCCTTAATTGATTCTAGCAGCTTCTTGATTGGCTGCAGGTGTTCTAATCATCCTGTCTGTCTTAATGGTCTCCAGAAGGTTTCTGATTGTTCTGGAAACTTCCCTGTTACCTTACCCAAGGAAAAGGGATCTACTTAACCTGGGGCTAATATATCTGCCTTCTATTACTCTTCTGTAGCCATCCGGCCCGACCCTGTCACAATGGCTAATTAAATATTCATTGGAGCAGGGACACAAACCTGGGTCTCCCATATGAGTGACCTAACTGTCATCTCTTTGATGCTCCCTCTCTCTCATTCCTGTGAAAAAGTTGCTGATGTAAATGACTGCCCTGGACCTTTAAGCGGGGTGAAGGTGGTGTTTGGCTGGCTGAAGGGAACAGTGCTGAATGGTTGGGGGGGATGGGGGTAGGGGAGGAGATGAAAACTACTGCAAAAAGGGGTCAGCATGGTCGCTGACTCATCCCCTAGAAATGCAGGGTTAAAAGGGGCCAGCTCTGCATCTGAAGCCTCCCTTTTTACACAAACCAAGGCTGCGTGTTTGCATCCTGGTGGCCTAGGGTGGATTCCTGTCATCCCATCATGGTTTACATGCTCAGGGATCTCGTGCAAATCCTTATGTCAGAGTGGACAGGAAGCAGCCTTGCTCGGGGCAGTATTCTTGATAGCAATTTTTGGTGCTTTCAGGGTCAGTGAGCTAGCACCTGGGGCTGGTAGGGACTCTATGGGAAGGGCTTTGGAACTGTGTGATATGAGCATTCAGTGATATTACACTTGTGAAGGTCAAAGACGAATCAAGTAGGCCAGGGTGAACCTGTTAACCTCTGAGAGGGTGGTGAGCTGGGGGTCTGCCCCGTTCAGACTTTGAAGGCCTACAGAGTGATACAGCCAAAGATGGAAGTCCCCCTTTTTTATGCACGGTGACAGCATATCAATTTGTTACAGCGTTGAGATGGGGGCTGATGAGGTTGGGGGTGGCCAGTCACGAATTTGGTCCCACTCACTCAGAATCGGGGCAGCGTTAATTTATCGTAATCTCATTACAGATGTTGGACAACAGGCCATGCAGATAGTGGTGTGGATCTGCACATACAGTGTTGTCTTTTGGGCACGTAGGCACTCATCCAGGTAGCCTGAGGGTTTGCAGCTGGGATTTGGTGGTGAAGCAGTTCTCGGTTGGCATGAAAGGAGGGGCATGCTATGGGATCAACTAACATCGCTGCTGTATGCTGTGTGGGCCTGTCAGCAGGCACTGGATATAACTATGGTGCTTTTTGGGGAAAACAATCTGGAAACACTAAAAGGGGTGGAACTAATGCTCAGAGCACAAAGGAACTTGGGGCTGATCCTTGAACTTTTTCCAGGAGTTAACATTGTTTGGTCAGACATGCTTCAGCAGGGACATGGTGGATAAGGCAAGGAGGTATGTGAGCATGGAGATGGCCAAATTCCATGGGACCATAGGGGCAGTAATTTCACATCCTGGCATAATATAGGGGCAGCAGAGTTGTTTCGTAAGGATGGGGTTCACCTGTCTGACTTAGTTGCTGTCATATTTTTTAACTGCTATAAAAGACAGCATTAGGAGATGTCTGGGAACCCGACTGGGTGTGAGGAGGAGGCAGCCAATCTAATTGCTGGTGCCTCCTTGTGGCGGATGTCCAGTGCAGGTACTCCATAGGAAAGGTATACAGTGACTGGATAAACGGCTTGGAAAAGGACTTAAAAAGTGGTGTTCATTAAAGGAAAAATGGGGCGCAGTTGGGAACTCCTATGATTGGTACAGCAGGGAGCCAACCCCCCATTCTTATAGCCCACCTTAACCCTCATAGGAGGTGGGGGTTGGATGGTAAGGTCCCAGCAATGGATTTGCTGGAGGGACCAGGAGAGAAAAAGAGGGGGAGCTGGTAAAAGTCCCCTGGGTAATTATGGAATAACCATGGGGTTACCTGCACTGTACACTGTTATCTGCCAGGTCGCCCCAAACATCTGATAATAAAGTTGCGGCTTGATTAAACCCATGACAAATGTCTCCTGTCCTTCTTTTGGCATAGCCAGACAAAAAGTTTTGTCAGAAAATTCCTAACCAGCTCTAAGTACAATAAATGGACTCTGCACTGAGACATCTGCACAACCAGGCAAGAATTTCTGGCAATTTTTTAGCTCAGTTATTGTAGCAAACAAGTTTCTTCACAAAATCTAAATAGATGCAAAACAAGATGTGGTGCCTAGTAGTGATGCATGTGTGTGTGTCAAACAGCACTGGAGAATTTGTTTAGGAGAAGTTCATATCTGTTCAGAGAAGCCCTCCCCCCTTCCCCACCCCAATACTGCTGCAAGGTTCAGAAGCTCAGGTAATAAAAGCTTTGTGACAGCCAGCCATGAAATTCAAAGTTGCTTGAGGCTGGTATATATTACATACTTGACATTTAAGAAAATTTGTGCATTTTTCCTTCATGAATTTTGGGTTTTTGCTTGATTATTCCCTTTATCCTGGTTTCCCTACTCCACTTTTTAGGTTGTACTATATATCCCCTAACCGTGCACCCAATACTGTAACACTGCTGATGATTCACATGTTTAATTTTGGTATATCTTGCATACAAATGAAACACAGATAGGCAGGGGTAGAGGTGTGTGTGAGTGAATGAGTGAGAGAGAGAGAAATTCCATTGTGAATTTTTTTAAAAAATGGTGCAATAAAATCCTATGTTTTCATGACAAGTGCTTCCTTTTTAATCTATTGAAATTTAGCATTTTTTTTTCATTTACAAAGGTTTAATACTTGAAAGATCAGACCTTCTGGGTTAACGATTTGAAGTTCACCTAAATAAGTATTGGTAACAGGCCATGCAACAAAGTATGTAACTTTTTGTTATGTATGATATTTGCTGTGTAACCATGAAAAGTTTCAATTGAGTTATAATGAGATCAACTTTATTCCATTCTAAATTTTATTTTTTTGTTAGTTACTATATTAAATCAAGTCATCTTTCTGAAGGCACATTCTTTGTAATGGTCTTACAGTACAGAGATGTTTTTAGTGTAAGACATAGTGAGCCCCCACTATGCATAGTATTTAATGACTTGGTTCAAAATGCTTATTTGTGGTTGTACATGTAGGGATGAATCAAAGTGTGGTTAGCTGCTCAAATGCATTCCTGAAGAATTAGAAAGCAGACTGAAATGTAGGATACCTTAGAAGGAAGGCAATACTGACAATTAAAGATATTTTATTTCTGCTTCATTTAAAATCAAAAACACTAGGTAAAATTGCATTTTGACTATTTTAAAACAATAAAATAAAAATATAATATAATAAATGTTGAATATTTAACTCCAAAACAGTTAAAAACATATTATAGATTTTAGGTCAACCTCTAAAATATATGCAACTCTTTCAAGAATACAAAAGAGCCATCATTTACATAAGAACGTGACTTACTTTCACAGTTTCTTTATCTTCTATTTTATTTAGAGTGATATTGCCATACAAGGCATAATACTGAAACCTGACTTCTCCAAATTTACAGATATATGGGTAAAATTTTCAAAAGTGCCTAAGTAACTTCAGAAATCAAGTCCCATTTTCTAAAATGACTTAGGCATTTAGGACCAAAATGATGCCTAACGATGCAGATAGGCAACTTCTGGGAATTTCAAAAGTGACGAAGGCTTTGTCTACACTAGCACTTTTGTTAGCAAAACTTTTTTCGGTTGCGGTGTGAAAAAAAACGCACACCAGACAACAAGTTTCACAGCCAAAACCGCTGATGTGGACAGCGCTATGTTGGCAGGAGACACTCTCCTGCCGACATAGCTACCACCACTCATTGGGGGTGGCTTAATTATTCCAGTGGAAGAGTTCTCTCCCACAAGCACAGAGCGGCTACACAGGAGACTTTACAGTGACACAGCTGCAGCTATACAGCTGTGCCGCTGTAAGGTTTGTAGTGTAGACATAGCCTATGTGTCTAACTCCCATTAAAATAAATGGAAGTTAGATGACTAGGTGCTTTTGAAAATCCCGCTAAGCACTTGTCTTAATCTTTAAGTGCCTAAATACTGTTTAAAAACTGGTCCTTAAATATCCTAAGTCCTATTGACTTTCAGTGAGACTTAGACTCCTAAGTCATTTAACTACTTTTTAAAATTTTACTGATAGACAACTATTTTTAAGAAACACACCTAAATAAGTGACCCCATGGGGAGATGATGGATGCTAAGCACCCCTGAAAATTAGGTACTTACTTAGCTGCCTAAATACGGATAATGGTGCCCAAATTTAGGCACCCAGGCTTGAATATAAGGGCCACCACATTTTTTGTTTACTGAAGTAAATGCATGCCTATGTATTGAACACAAATCATCTATGTTTTATTCTGTGATTCTGTATAGACCAGCATATTTTCGTTTTCACATTTTTTTCTGCGATGGAGTGGGAATGTCTTACTTACCATCATTCCGCAGGGTAAGTGGTGTTGGAGGACTCAGAACTCTGGCATTTGTCACTGTGTTTTTTACTAGGCAGATATAGCTGCCAACATCAGATGTTTGCACCTTGGAGATGTAGAGATTTCCGGTCTCCTGGGAGATGAAGCGTCTGCTATCTTCTGCCACGAAAGATGGGAATTCGTTAAATACCCAACTGTAGACTATCTCTGAAAAAAACACAAAAATAAAGCATTGTTTATGGAAAAATACAGTGAGTGTTAGGAATGAACAAACTCAGAATGTTTGTTTTGAATAATTCCACAAAGTCTGGAACTGAAGCTTTTTCAAACCTCAAATCTGGAACTCTTAAGACCTTTTTCACTAAGATTTTTGCTAAATTCTAGTTTAGGAAATTACATCAAAGATGGCGAAGAGTTTGACTGGACTCCCCCATGAGATGTCTTCAGTTGACAGAGAGAAAAATCATTAAATTCCTCAACAGAATCCACAAAAAATCAGAAAAAATATCACATTGGTCCCAGTCTGCACCCTATCAGTCAGGCTAGAACTAATACAAGAATATTCATTCATTCATTCATTCATTCATTCATTCTTTCAAATTTGTAGTAAACTACAGCAAAAGAGCTCACAGGGCTGGCTGAAATTTTTCCATGGAAACTGTTCGTTGACTAAACTAATTAATTTTGAATTTAAAAAAGCAAACAAAACTGGAAATATTTTGACTGAAAACCAAAATATTTCACTTTGCATATGCTGCTGCAGTGCCTCATGGGAGATGTAATTTGGTCACCCCATTCTCCTATTCTCCTCCGTAGTTTGGGCTCACTGACTGGAGCACATCTCCCATGGTACACTATGGCCAGGGACTCCCTGTGATGCACTGCTCCCCTTCTCCAAGAGAAGTGACCATTGTGAATCTTGGGAGAGGTAGTCTGTCCACGGACCCCAACCTATAGAGAATGGAAACATGAGGAACACAAACTATACACCTATGAGGCATTGCAGCAGCATTTCCAAATCAAAATGTTTCTTTGGTAATTTTTGTTCTTGTTTTAATTTTCATGGAAAAAACACCATTTTCTGTACCCATTTTCCAACTAGCTCTACATCAAATTCTCTAGAAGCCTGGCCCATATTATAAAAAATACATTAATAGATAAGCATAATAATACAAATAGTCTCTCTGCACTGTATTTACTATTGTAAGGGGTGAATGTATCATGAAATGGGGATCAAATCCTCTAAAACTTCAGGCTACCCCTGGAGAGACTTCCCCTTCCCCTAAAACCTTTCTCACATTTCTTTTCTCCTCTCTCTAGATTGACCTTTCCATTTCTCCCACACCTGAGTAATGTTCAACAAGGACAAGTGCAGAGTCCTGCACTTAGGACAGAAGAATCCCATGCACTGCTACAGACTAGGAACCGAATGGCTCAGCAGCAGTTCTGCAGAAAAGGACCTAGGGGTTACAGTGGACGAGAAGCTGGATATGAGTCAACAGTATGCCCTTGTTGCCAAGAAGGCCAATGGCATTTTGGGATGTATAGGTAGGGGCATTGCCAGCAGATCGGGGGACATGATCGTTCCCCTCTATTCGACATTGGTGAGGCCTCATCTGGAGTACTGTGTCCAGTTTTGGACCCCACGCTATAAGAATGATGTGGAAAAATTGGAATGAGTCCAGCGGAGAGCAACAAAAATGATTAGGGGTCTGGAACACATGACTTATGAGGAGAGGCTGAGGGAACTGGGATTGCTTAGTCTGTGGAAGAGAAGAATGAGGGGGGATTTGATAGCTGCTTTCAACTACCTGAAAGTGGGTTCCAAAGAGGATGGCTCTAGACTGTTCTCAGTGGTAGCAGATGACAAAACAAGGAGTAATGGTCTCAAGTTGCAGTGGCGAGGTTTAGGTTGGATATTAGGAAAAACTTTTTCACTAGGAGGGTGATGAAACACTGGAATGCGTTATCTAGGGAGGTGGTGGAATCTCCTTTCTTAGATATTTTTAAGGTCAGGCTTGACAAAGCCCTGGCTGGGATGATTTATTTGAGGATTGGTCCTGCTTTGAGCAGGGGGCTGGACTAGATGACCTCCTGAGGTCCCTTCCAACCCTGATATTCTATGATTCTATGAATGCTATCAAGACCCCAATGTCATGAACCCTTGAGTCCTAATGTACATTATGGTACACCACTATCTTGCAAGATTAGTATCCAAAAGTTGGTCCAGACCACCCCATCTGCCCTCAGATGTGACCTGCACTTCCACTTGGTCTCCTGCCCCTGTTTTACTGAGGAATCTGGGAACCCTTCCAACCATGAGGCTCAAATCCCAAGGGGACAAGAATCCTGCCTTAATCTGTCCCTATATAATTTGGTTCCTGGCAAACCTGGCAGCTCAGAGGTCTCTCAAAATGATAAAGAAAAAGTGTTAATCAAAATTTAAGGGTGGGCTTCTTAATCTTATCTTCTTATTTATCCCAAGAAAATGTGTGATTTTCTCTTTAGACACCAAACAATCAATTGTAGGGGAAAAATACATCAAGTGTTACAGAGAGAATTTTTTAAGGATGCCAACCATCCAGGATTGTCCTGGAGTCTCCAGGAATCAAAGATTAATCTTTAATTAAAGATTATATCATGACGAAATCTCCAGGAATACATCTAACCAAAAAATTGGCAGCCCTAGAATGTTTATATATATATATATATATATATTGTGGTGATTCAGGGAATCTGTCTATGTACAATTTACAAATTCTTGTGTATACTGGGGACTCTTTATATGTATTTGTGCCAGACTTCAAACTTTTAAAATGTAAAGCCTGTTTGTGTTCTTGTCCTTTGCCACCATATTGAGCTAGAACTCAGTGCTAGCAAAGTGCTAACTGTGCTAACAAAAGAGTATAATTAAACTTTGATGATCATCCATTTAAACATAGCACACAACAAAGAGATATCTGCTGTGCTGGGCAAACCTGTTTTCCAAGTCTGAACTCCAGGGGGTGGGGGAGAAGCAACAGGCCATCATTGGTTGGGGCAATCTGATCATTTTATCAGGGAGTCACATGACAAGGGGGAACTCAGTGGGACTCACAAAGGAGGCTTGGGCAGGAGAGAGGAACAGAAGGACATGCTATGGTAGCAAAGGGGTCCTTTTTAACAGCAGGACCAGCCTCCCTGTAGAGGGGGGAGAGAGAGAGAGAGAGAGAGAGAGAAGCTCCTTGTGTATTAGCTTCCACTATCACCTGTCCCTGAAGAGGGGAACTGTAAATCCAGAGCACTCCACAAGGTTGGAGCTCTGGGAGAGGGTTAAACTACAAGAGAGTCTGGGGCTCAGCACTGGTCCAGAGGTTTATGGGAGTTGGATGCAAGGTCCCATTTATGCAAAGAAGTAACAGACAGAGAGCCTGGGCTACGAAGCGTGCTAGGCAGGCCAAGGAAAGAGATAGTGCTGCAGCCTACTCAGACCAAGGGAAGTTTAAAATCACACAGGCCCAGTGTATGAGGCCAAAACACAGCAGCTGGGTGAGTGTCCACCTGGGGGAGCTTTTACAGAGCCGTCACACACACACACACACACACACACACACACACACACACACACACTAAATAAAAGGCGTCCTGCATAAATAAAACTCTCACTGAGGTCGATGGATTCTCACTCATTAAGTCTCCTCCACATTTGCTTTTGGATTCTGCCAGTTCTGACTTAGAAGACATAAATTCTTCTCTATTTTTATCCATGATATTTCTTTCCTCTCTTCCATTATATCATCCTCTTGTCCCACTTCTTTGATTATTCTTCCCTGCTGAACTTGACACACCAATAACACTTCTAGGGCATTTTCTTGCTGCTGTCTTCCTCATGACAGTCTTGTCAGGATTGACTCTAAATACAGAAATGTCAAGGCTATCTCAGTAATATAAAGTCACTGCCTCTGCTCCAAGATATAAACTGCTTCACTGTACAGCGAGTTCCAGGCTTTCAGCCACAAATTGCCTGAGCTACAGTTATCAGACATAGCAGAAGTATGAAGTCAGTAATCAACATGTATCAAGCTAGTCCTATCATAGGTCTTTTCACTGTGCTAAAAAATGTCTCATTGCCCATGAATGTATTAAGGAGGAGGTTGGAGAATGGGTGGGCCAAAAGCTTTAGAAGAACCACCCTAAAATTTCAAAAGGTCTATATTTTCCTTGAGCCTTTCCTTCTAAAGATAAGTGATAAAGTAGCATAGCTATGAATCCCATACACTGTTCTGCTGTGCCAAAAGTGTGAGATGTATTACTGCATCAGCTAAATTTATACCATTGCCAGGTATGCACTACTGAATTCAGCTATGTGGAGAAATCCCAGTTATTGGGTAGGATGGATCCCTACCCTGGAGGAAAGGGAGTCATGGTCTCCCTGGAAATGGAAAAGCAGGATGGCCAGTCAATCAACCAAATACATGTAGGCCATTTTGGAATAGAACTTGAAGAAGGGGAATGCAGCCATAGAGTAAGATGGAAATTGTGATATTGAGGTGAAGGACAAAATGTGAATTGTTGGAGCCTCTCATCACTTAACAGACAAGGACTGGGAGGGGACGAGTGTGGATAGTATTACTTTGCAAACCTCGACCTGGAGGCACACATTGCAGATCCTTTTTTTAAAAAAAAACTCCACTTGCCCATGGCTGGCTATGCCTATGATGTCAAACATTTGACAATATACCGAAACTTATGATACCAACAGGATATGAAATGCAACCAGAGTATGCCAAAAGTCCTATACTTTATTTTCTTGATATATACATAGTACATTAAAAATGTTAAAGTAATTTAGGTTGCAAAGTCAAAGTCATGCACATGAAAGGTTGGGATCCCTGGACAGACGACCTCTCCCAAGATGGAAACAGTGCATCACAGTATCATCTGCCTAATGGCCTAATTAGTCTCTTAGTGCTCCTCAACCCATCAATTAGGCATAGTTCTTCTTAATGGGGTCTGCTCTGGATAATTAGAGTTGCAGTGACCAGAGTGCTGCCTGTATAATCTTAATTTTGTCTCCTTGTATGTCTAACGTGCACTAATAAGACAGAGGTCCTGAAGAAAAAATAACAAGCGATCATGTAATTAAATATGGTATCAGCATACATATGCACCAGGGGGTCCCAATTAAATTTGCACAGGTAGCCATAGGTCTGGATTTCCTAACTTTTGATTGTTTGACTTTGCAACCATAACACTCCTTTATCCTTGGTTTTTTGGATATAATTTCCTAGATTTTTTTAAAAGGAAAAGTAAAAACAGATTTTGTTGCATGCAGTTGTAACAAGCCCCCCATCGTGAATCATCAGTGGGGTGCGGATCCTGAGCCTTTAATACTCCAGCCCAGAATTCCACCACTTGAAATGCAAGACTAAACATATAAGATAACAGCAAGAGCTGACTGTTATCCAGAGGGGGAAAATGGGCTGAACACATTGGTTTTTCACTTAAAACCCTTATTCATGTCTAATTGTAGTTCTAAGGGGCTATATAGGACTCTGAGGTACCCTGGATTCAGAGAGAGCTGTCAGAATGTTCAGAAATTCCTGCCTCTTGCAATATGTCTCAGGGAAAATACTAATAAACCCAAAATATTTCTCTCTGAAAATTTCATTGCCACATATTACTATGATGCCTTTTTCTGATTCCAGTGATTCATGGCAACATAAAAAGCCATAAACTGTATGATGAAACGTTCAATTTCAAGGAAAATGCACAGGTTTTAATTGAAAACACCTGTTACCAGTTCAAATGGAAAGCAATCAGTCTCAGTTAACTGTTATGGGTTAAAGGCAATTCATACCAACTGTAAAGGAGCCATCACTATGGCTCACTGTCTACCCACATAGAACAGAATCTACTTAATCAGCACCCTGACAGCACACTCACTTAATTATTAATTTATTAATTAGAGTGCTTGCCAGGGAACAGATGCAAGACAATCCATTTCAGTGACTCTAAGCAAATGGAACGTTTAGACTTACTGGACATGCCTGGCATTCTGTCTGTAAGGACTTTTTGAGTATGTTACTTGTAAAATTATGTTCATTAGCAAAAAAAAAAATAAGTGATGCGTAAGCTGATAAGAGAAAAGAATGAAATAATTTCCTTTGAACCTTCATCTAAATCTGAAACCAGTTAGGCTAGAGTACTTCTGACACTTCTGCATTCCAGCTAGGAAACAGAAGCACCAACCTAGACAGTGTTATGTTTGCATGTTTCCTTGTCACGCATGTGTATTCCCACTAACCTCAGTGTAGTTACTCCTGATTTACACCAATGGAAGGTAAACTCTTGGACCACCATTTCAAATACTCAAGGTGTTTGGCTAAGGTTTATAGAAGCATTTGAACTTTCAGGTGCTTATCCAAATTGAGTTAAATTTTTAAGCTGTCATGGATACATTTCCCACTGTAAAGCTCTTTGTGCACTCTATGAAGCTCCTCTGCTTTATTATGGCTGGTAAATGAGGCAAACAACTTCTTAGTATAGTTTCAAATGTTCTGATGGTTTGGTGCATACAACTTAATGACATTAGATGAAATGGACTAAACTCTGGAAAACTGAATTTCCACAGTAGACTTTGGCAAAACACTCAACATACACATATGTGCTTCTGTACAGCAAAACTCTGTAGTACACTCAGGATCTGGGGAACTGAGACTGAGGCCTGGGCAACAGCAGCTAAGTCCTCTAGTCACTCCAACTCTAATTAATTACTCTAGAACAGACCTAGTTAAGAAGAACTGTACCTAATTGATGGGCTGAGGAGAACTAAGAGGCTAATCAAGCCATTAGGCAGATGATACAAAAAGCACAGAAAGGACAAGGGAAATGGAGGAAGTAGAAAGACAGAAGCTGAGTGCTCCTAGAACTGTAGGGGTGAAGCTACAGAGTGTATAGGGGTGGTGGAAACCAACACTGTAAATAAACTACACTTGGTGTTTTACCAGCAAAAAAAGGGTCTCTGAGCTCTCTGTGGACCTGAGCAGAAGCAAGAGCAGGTGGGTCCTGCCACACGAACCGACGGTTATAAGCTGACAGAACTAGATGGTCTTGCAGAAATGATTTTACAAAAAGTTCTCAGGAGGATTACTGCAATTATGGAGAAAGGGGTATACCTTGACATTGATCCATTGTACAAATCTCTCCGATTTCTAACTGTGCAGTCATGGTAGGATGGCTGGAAGATAAAGCAATGGCCTTCAAATCCTGAGCCCTAGCTTGATCCCAGTTTGCAAGCCCACAGAAAGTAAAATTTAGGATTCTTCTTTAACCTCGTGGATACTGCTGAAAGTTTCTTGTATGCCCAGGTAGAATATACCTGTTTTCCTGAACGTACTAGTATAGCCTATCACTGCAGTGATTTCAATGAAATGCTAAAAGATGACAGTAGCCAACTAAGAGAGTGTGGGAGAGAATCAGCAGCTACCGCATCCCATTTACAAAAAGTTATAGGTTACTTTGTAGGTGCAACTTTTTATTTAAAACATAGGCCCACTAAAATGCTCTTAAAATAATAACCAGGAAAAGATTTATGTTTTACCCAGTCCCACAATCTTTATCCCTAGTTCTAATTCTTCTGTATGGATACCTCACCCAGAATATTTTCACATAGGGAATCCCACTATAACAAGGAAAGAAAGAATGCAAAAATCAGCTAAGATAATAGGAGGCTTGGAAGTACGAGAAAAGTTTAAAGGAACTTTAGTTACACTATTTTGAGAGAAAAGAAAGGGATTCCAATAGCTCTATAAAATTACCGGAGAGGGAACAATACATGGACTGGGAAGACCTTTTTGAGCCTGACCAAGAATACATTATAAGTAATAATGACCTTTCACTAAGGAAGGGCAAGTTTACATTAGATTTCTTAATAAGCAATTTGGCAATGGAACAGCTTGCCAAGAGAGACTGAAACACCATCCAATGGAAATTGTCAAGAAAAGATGGATAACATAATCAGTGGAACAGTATAGGGGATAACCTACGCTAATATTACCTATCTATTATGTAGTTCTTTGTGTCAGTAAAACTCAAAGTACTTTATAAAGGAGGTATCATCCCCATTGTACACATGGATAAACTGAGGCATAGAAACATGTAATAACCAGCAGGTCAAAGCCAAGGACACTCAGTCCTAAGCCACTGGCTGATCCATAGGCCTGAATGCCTCCCCTTAGACGGAGGGGTTGGACTGTGTGACATATGGCATCCCTTTGGCCCTAACTTTTTTATTAACACTGCCAGCTGCCACTCTCTCTTTCAGTTAATATCCTTTGTATGCCACTGGGAACGATACATGAGGACATACCTCAGCAACATGGTGGTCTTCTAAGCTACTGTATGCTGCTCCTCACAAAGCCTGTGTCTGCATTAAGAAAACTGGGACCTGTACTTCACCACCAGTGTGATTGCTCCCGTGG
Organism: Lepidochelys olivacea; assembly: GCF_965140295.1. NCBI lineage: Eukaryota > Metazoa > Chordata > Testudines > Cheloniidae > Lepidochelys > Lepidochelys olivacea. Next base: position 32,697,135 of record NC_140411.1, on the reverse strand, counting down.
TAGCAATGGTGAAAGCTGTAGGGTAGGCAAAATGACCTCAGCCTTTATTTATTTATTTAAAAAATATCCTGTCAGCCAACACTGCTCTGCAGCTCCACTAGTTGGAACAACACCAAAAGCTGTAAGGTAAACAGGCCTCAGGCATTTTTAACACATGAGGTCTAACTAAATTAAAACAGGGTTAGATGACATGCTGGTAAAAATGCGTGAAACCTGCCTATTCTGCAGCTTTCACTTTTGTTGGCTTTAAATTCCAGGTCTATATTTTCTTACAATAAAAAAGGCCAAAAGTAATTTGCACCAGCTTTTATTTCTAACTTTCATGATATATCTGAGCACTAGAGTTGTTACAGTGAATCCTTCTCTAAATTAGGACAAGCTTGTGGTCTGCTATTAAAAGAAAGAAAGAAAGAAAGAAAGAAAGAAAGAAAGAAAGAAAGAAAGAAAGAAAGAAAGAAAGAAAGAAAGAAAGAAAGAAAGAGAAAACAATGAGAACATCAATTTCTATTGTTTATCTTTTCGTATCAGACTGAATTCCAAGCACATACGTGCATGTGCCCAAACTTGGGATCAAAATATTTACCAGCTTTGAATAGGTTCAGAATCTAAACCTCACTGGTGGCTAAAAGTGAAATAAGCCAAACTACAATTCTGCATCTAAATACACCATCCCCTAAATTCAGGAGCATCCTAAGTTCATGACTGGATGCAACTTCTGCCTCTCAAGCCATATTTGTTTTACAAACACAACACTAAGGCTGGGTAAATGGTATTCACATACTTCACTTTATTTATGGTTTCAGGAGGGAAGAGCAAGAAGTTTAGTTGAAAACAGAGGCAAGCTCTGAATGTTGCAATATGTAGGAGTGTAAATATACTAAGCTTATTTTTTTTATTTTAATAGCCATCTATTTTATTTTTAATATGACGCCTATGTCAAACACGCAAAGATGATAGAGAGCACTGCCTTGAAATTACAGTCTACAACCAACACAAAACAAACATTTATGTGGATACAATTCATCAACACACACACAGGAGTAAACAAAATAAAAAAGACAGAAAAATTATAAATTATAACGGCAGCTCTAAATTGGCACTCTCCAGGGATACAAGGCTGAAGCAGTTGTCTGCCAGGAAGCCCTGTTATTTACAAAGTTTTTGGTGTTAATATGATTAAGTCACCATGGTGACAGTAGAGCTGGCATTTCTTTTTATGAATGGCCAGCCTTGTTTACAGAAATCTCTCCCAGGAGCTCTGTATCTGTTTTCAGAAGGTCATTTGGAAAAGCTTTCAAAATGCCCAATTTATTTCCATGTTTTATCACGTTATTTAATGCACCATGTGAGTGAAAATCTGGGTCACTTAGTGATGAAGTAGTGAAAAGAGCAGATCTATCTTCTGCTAAGAAATTTATTAGGTGAAATTTTGTTTACAATCATATCTTTAAATGATTTTAGTAGATCCATTTTCTCTCTGCTTCACAACAGTAATTCCTGACCCTGTTTGACATCTTTCCCATAATGGATAATGCCTGAGACATAACAAATCAGCATATTTGATGCTGTAACATCGTGTTTAGATGTATCATCTTTCTGAGGAAGCAATTTTGATTCTGTAACAATGTAAAAAACATGATGTTGTAAAGGTGGGTCAGAAATAGATAAAATCAATTGAGCTACCCACTCCTACGGTTGGAAACACCTGAATATTCCCAGGTTTGCCTGATGGCTTTTTCTCATGGGAAATTCTATTTTTACCATAGAAATCATTCAAATTTGGGATATCCTTTGCTTTAATCCTTTAATTACATCAAGCATATGATGTGGTAAATATCATATATATGTGTAATAACTACTGAAAGTCACTTGCACCTGGATCCTTAGCATGTAGTAAATATGATGTTTAAATGATCACTTTTCCATTCTGTAAAGGTAAAACATTCACGTGTAACCCTAAATATATTTCCCCTAGAACTATTATTTTATTGTGATTGGGCTTTTATAACCAATGACACAAAAATATCCAATATCCTCTTAGTTGTGTCATCACATCTTGATGCACTGGCATATGAGGACATAACTCCTCAAACATCCAGATGAGTGAATATCTTTTTCTTCTTCAGAACATATGGATTTTCACTGATTACCACAATTCCACAAGATGGCAGTACCTGATGAACAAAGGGGACTGACCCCTGATAATGGCCAGTTTGGGAGTTTTATCAATTCTGCAGCAGTTGTTTGTTTTTAGACATTCTGCATGGAGAGTGGCCTTTACTATTTATAGCTGCAGTCAATGTAATGAGGCACTTCAGATGTTAACACTCCTTAACATTCAACAATGAACAGTATCTAAGCAAAACAAACAAGCATAAAAGCAAGTAAGCATTCAAATCCTTATTTTACCCAAAGCCTAGTTTTAAACTCTATCATCAAACTTTTTATTCAACCATGCCATGCACCAATCACAGACCAAGAATGCAATAAGCTACAATCTTTAGCTATTGAGCACACTTCACATCCATGGAATGGAAGGACTCCTATCAGCTAAGATGAATGATAACAGTGGGCTTTTCCCCTGTCCTCCCACAGCAATCCAATTAATAATTTTTGGTGCATTTCTTTGTGCTACTATGGCTTATTACCAATCCTCATTAATCCTCCATGCAAAACTTTAATGAAGGCAATTTATTTGTTGCATCATGATGCACCCACACAGAACCAACCGATATTGTCTATTTATCAACTAGAAATGAAATTGCTTCCTTTCTGCTCTGGGAGTTCTGTATCTATTGCTCACCTGCCTGAACAGAATTCCACCAAACATGTATTTGTCTTTGTTCAGGTTTAATTACTGTGATAAATCTTCAAACGTTTGCTTTCCTGTAACCATTCACACAGACATTAAGGTTTAGCAGATCACCTATGAAAGTTTTTCTCTCACCAGTTTCTATCCATTTATGAAAGCTGGTGAACCACATTTTTCTATTTGGCATACGAAAATAATTAGCTAATTAAGAACACGAATCCTGGAAACATTTGATCCCATGTGTATGGTTGCTTCTACTAGGACTAGATAGAAAATAAGATTTCTGTTTCACAAAAAACACTCTGAGTTTTCAACATCTGTTTTCATTCTGCATTGGAAGGAAAAATAGACCTTACCAAAAACTGGGGGGGGGGGAGGGAGGAGGAACGGTTCGCTGTTCCAGGCCAATGGGGGCTGCTGGAAGCGGCGTGGGCCAAGGGATTTCCCTGGCCAAAGGTTGCCGATCCCTGGGTTAGGGTATTTGTGGGGGATATGGGAAACTCAGGTTCAAGACTCTGTTCTGCCTGCATCACAGTAGACACTTAAATCTGTGTCTCCCACATCCCAGCTAAGTATCCTAACGGTCTTGCTGTTATGGGGTGGTCCATCCTAGCCCTGGTGAAATGTTAATCAAAACTGATATGTTTCTGCAAAAAAGTTTTAGTTTTGGCTATTCAGCATTTTTGTGGAAAGATTCCTGACCAGCTCTACTTGTTTTCCATTCAAACATACTGACTTCAAAGGGTCTACATATCATGTGTAGGTATATGCATGAGAGTGTTGGCCGAGGTGGGTGCTTGATTACTAAGGCAATATGTATGGCTATGATTTTCATTTTTTTAAACTAAAAAAGTCATACTCCTGGTAACCCTTTTCTTTGGATCAAGATATGTTTAGATATGTCAAGAGATCTATAACATCGTGTCATTCAGAAATGTATAAATACTTCATCAAATTTAGACTACCACCATTTTCTATTTAGGGTTGTCTTTATATGCTTTGAAGCTATTAATGGCAGTTATTTAATATCTTTTACATGGGAAAAATATTGTGTACCATGAACTTTTCTTCTTTTTATACTAAAAAATTATCACTGTTCTTATATTTTTCCTTGAACAATTTTTTTTTTGCTATGGTAAGACCACCAACCTTACCAATTACTATCTTCTTCATCATAATAACCACCTATCTCTCAGGGTCACCAAAGAATTTATTTAATGTTTGTAAAGTCCTCTGAAAAATATACATTACAGCATGAGTGCAAAGTATAATTATTATTACCTGGCTTGAATGTTTCAGCACCCTGGCAAAACCTTCAGTATCAGATAACATATTTTTCTCTTATCCTTTGCCTTTTCCCTTTCACTCATCACTTCTTTGTCCCTCAGCCTCTGCTCCTATACTTAACATTTCTGTCGTTTCAATTTCCCCATTTTCCTACTCTCTGCGTTCCCCTTCCACCTCTGTTTCTTTGTAGTTTAGTCTCCTGCAGCGATGATCACAGTGAAAAGTCATACTCCACGGTCTTACATGTTGTATACCCAGCACAATGTTGTATAATATAGGAACATAACATTTCAACCACCACAAAGGTGCCAGCAGATTGATATATTTCAATGGTGTAATGCCCAAAAGAGTGAGAAGCCTGAACATGAACTAAAAGGACAATGAAAACAGAGGCACAGAAGACAGCCATGACAGGTTGAATTCCAGCACAGAAGATGCTGAATCATGCCTGAGAAATATCCAAATGCAAAAAACAACATCACGTAACCCTAGTACACTAACAATAATACCTAGGTCTTCTACAGCATTTTTTATCTTTAGATCTCAAAGTGAGATCAGTATCAAATGGGGAAATTGAGATACACAGAAGGAAGTGCTTTGCTGAGGATCACACTGCAGGCTAGTGACTGAACATGGAGCTTGTGAGTCCCACACCATTGCCTAATCCACTAGGCTATATTGCCCCCAGTAAGTGCCCTAGAATGTGTTTCCATTTCCCTTGTATCTATAACCACCAAAAGTATATGGCCTCGTGGAATTGTATGGATGTACAACTGGGATGTTGTGAGTAGTCTCCCTTGCCCACATTTATATTCCCATTATAAATCTGATCCCTGAATCCTGAAGCAAAATTAGGACTATAAACCACTGTGCACAGCGGTAATGCTTATAACCAGGAAAATCCACAGCTGTTCAGGATGGAAATGGCCTATTAGATCATAGAATCATAGAATATCAGGGCTGGAAGGGACCTCAGGAGATCATCTAGTCCAACCCCCTGCTCAAAGCAGGACCAATCCCCAACTAAATCATCCCAGCCAGGGCTTTGTCAAGCCTGACCTTAAAAACCTCAAAGGAAGGAAATTCTACCACGTCCCTAGGTAACACATTGCAGTGCTTCACCACCCTCCTAATGAAAAAGTTTTTCCTAACATCCAATCTAAACCTCCCCCACTGCAACTTGAGACCATTACTCCTCATTCTGTCATCTGCTACCACTGAGAACAGTCTAGATCCATCCTCTTTGGAACCCCCTTTCAGGTAGTTGAAAGCAGCTATCATATCCCCTCTCATTCTTCTCTTCTGCACACTAAACATTCCCAGTTCCCTCAGCCTCTCCTCATAAGTCATGTGTTCCAGTCCCCTAATCATTTTTGTTGTCCTCCGCTGGATGCTTTCCAATTTGTCCACATCCTTCTTGTAGTGTGGGGTCCAAAACTGGACACAGTACTCCTGATGAGGCGTCACGAATGTTGAATAGAGGGGAACGATCACATCCCTCGATCTGCTGGCAATGCCCCTGCTTATACAGCCCAAGATGCCGTTAGCCTTCTTGGCAACAAGGGCAAACTGTTGACTCATATCCAGCTTCTTGTCCACTGTAACCCACTTGTCCAATTCCTGCATGGTGTTTTTTTTCTAGTTTTTATATCTCAAAAATGATGCTTTCACCACTTCCCTTTGAAGACAATCATATGTGAACATATGCACTGGACAATAACATGAAAATAAATTTTAGGGCTCCAAAAGACAGCCTTTGAGTTTCCAAAAAAAATGACAGTACCTCTTTATCACAATTACTAAAGACATTTTAAAGACCCAGTGTGGTGGGAAGGAAGATGCATATCAAAAGTCAGTAATCTGCCTCACAATGCCAATATTGCTGTTCAGCCATACGTAATCAAAAACATCACCAACAGTATTTGACAGTGCAAAACCAGCCCTCATCTGGTTTTACATATACGTAATATATACAGCTCAGTCCCTGTTATCAATGTACATTATGCTGAGCTACTGGAAACGCCGTGAAATGCTTCCATCCATCTTTCACTTGTCACATAACAGTTATCTGGAGATAATACATAGACTTCAGTTGTCTTACTTCCCGCCTAGGGCACTGTCTCATGATTATGATCTGTCCACTCAACCCTTTAGTAATAGCAGTCACAGTGACACCTGATGTGTCACACTGTATATATATCATACAGGAAAAAGAAAAGGAGTACTTGTGGCACCTTAGAGACTAACCAATTTATTTGAGCATGAGCTTTCGTGAGCTACAGCTCACTTCATCGGATGCATACCGTGGAAACTGCAGCAGACTTTATATATACACAGAGAATTCTCTCTGAGAACAGTCTAGATCCATCCTCTTTGGAACCCCCGTTCAGGTAGTTGAAAGCAGCTATCATATCCCCTCTCATTCTTCTCTTCTGCACACAGAATTATACAGAATTATACAGAATTCTCTGTGTATATATAAAGTCTGCTGCAGTTTCCACAGTATGCATCCGATGAAGTGAGCTGTAGCTCACGAAAGCTCATGCTCAAATAAATTGGTTAGTCTCTAAGGTGCCACAAGTACTCCTTTTCTTTTTGCGAATACAGACTAACACGGCTGTTACTCTGAAACAGGAAAAAGAGATGCTTTGCCAACTCTCCTTATTTTTTTAATTTTTATTTTTTGGTCCTAAAAGAAACATTGATATTAATGTAACACTAACCACAAGCCATTCTGCTCCCTCCTGGATTGAGCACTTGTGTGGCCTTGAGAGCATTGATTCAGATTTTCAAGGCCAAACTCATTTTAGAGATGAAGGATGGGCTCATGGTGAAGTCACTATACTGATTCAACTCTTGGCACTGCTGGAGACTTCCCGTGTGACTGTGGGGCAGTTTCTTAATCTCTATGTGCCACTGTAAAACAGGAATAATAGTTTTTCTTCCTAACACTTGCCTGCATTGGGACTGTAAATAGTCCAGGGCAGAGACTATGACATATTATGTGTGTGTGTGGCACAATGGACTTGGGTTCAATTCCCTCTGTCAGAGATGTACAGTGTGACCTTGAGCAACTCACTTTGGCCAAGATTTTCAAAAGTGATCAGTGATTTTTCAGATGGTGGGCACTTGACACTTTCTAAAAATCAGGTAGCTTAATGGAGTCTCAAATTGGGAACCACAAATCTTAGGCACCTAAAATTAGAGCTGCTCAGAATTTTTTTTTTACCAAGATATATTTTCAATAAAATTTCAATTTGAGGGGGAAAAAAACCCCTAATAAACAGTGTTTTTTTAAACGTCAAAACATCCCATTATTGTCGGAATAAAAATGTCCAATTTTGGTCTCAAAATGATTTTTCAAAATTAAATTCACTATTTTATATTAAAATATTTCAAAGGGTAAAAAAGTCAAAATTGGAAAAGTTTTGATCAACCCCAAATTGATTGTTTTGGGGATTTTGTTTTATGAGAAATTTTGAAATTGTTTGTTATTGTTCAGTTTTAGAATGAAAAAATTGAAATTGCAGAATTTTCCACAAAACAGAAAATCTGACTCTCATCTCACCTAATATTATTTGTCAATTTTGAAAATGTTGGCCTGAGTCTCTGTGCCTCAGTGTGTCATCTGCAAAATGAGGTTATAGTACTTCTATATAGTACTTCTATATTATAATATATAATATCTCATGGATATTGGGAGGTTTACGGTTACTGGGGCCTTATAAGCATCTAAAATAGACAAACAATCTCAGCTGGAATCTTTAAGTGTTACAGTATCATAAATAATATTAATATATTTTTCAAATTTTCCCACGTGTGTTCAAATTAGGATAGTCCTGTGCATCTTGATGTATACACACATGCACAAACCCTGGTTTGCTTACACACTTGGATAGAGAGCGTTTGCTAGTCCAGGGGTTCTTAACCTTTTTCTTTCTGAGCCCCCCCCACAACACGCTATAAAAACTCCACAGCCCATTTGTGCCACAACAACTGGTTTTCTGCATATAAAAGCCAGGGCTGGTGTTAGGGGGTAGCAAGCAAGGCAACTGCCTGGGGTCACATGCCACAAGGGCCCCTGTGAAATTAAGTAGTTCAAGCTTCGGCTTCAGCCTCAGGTGGCGGGGCTCAGGGGCCCGAGCTTCAGCCCCATGTCATGGGGCTTTGTCTTTCTGCACTGGGCCCCAGTGAGTCTAATGCTGGCCCTGCTTGGCGGCACCCCTGAAACCTGCTCGCAGCCCCTGGTTGAGAACCACAGTGGTAGTCGAGCATGCCTGCCTTTGAAAATCTGGGCCATTGTTCTGTATATGGAAGTGAATAGCCACTTTACCAGGACATGCTTTGAATTTGCAAAAGTACCCATAACAACTAAGTAAAATTTTTCATTCAAAACCTACTTGTGGTAAAAAAATGAAGATTTAGTGACACGAAAAGATTTTGTGAGTTTGAGTTGATTTTGCCAAATTGTTCATTTTAGGAGACATAAACCAAAACAAAACAAAATTCTAAAAACCTAACATTTCAATGTTTTGGTTTGAAATATTTTTTTTTTACCAAAATGTCCTTTAATTTGTAAAAAAAAAAAAAATAATCCAAAACATTTTAAAGTGGTGGAAATGAAAATGAAACATTTTGTCAAAATAAAATGTTTTTTTTGACCTATAACAATTGTTTAAACTTTTCAGAATTGCCAACAAACTGAAAAATCCATTAGTTGCCTAGATCTACCCAAGAGTCAAATAGTATATATTGCTAACATATTGCTATATATTCTCAACCTTTTGGTTGTGACCTATGATCCTTGAAATGCACTCAAGGATAGACACCCCTTCCTGATATCCCTCATGCCATGTTACATGTCACAGCTGCTGCTTACATTCTTGTTCTTCCTGTCTATTCTTCCTCTCAAACCTTTTCTGTGTCTCTTCTCCTTCTTTCTCAACTTACTCTCCTTTCCTTTTTAGTTTTTTATATTTTTGTCCACAATTCCTCTCCTTTTCTTCTAGTCACCAGAAGACAGTGGATGAAAATCTCGGTCCCATTGAAGTCAGTAAGAATTTTGCCAGTGACTTCAGTGGGGCCAGAATTTCACTCAATATGTTCCCTCAGGGTGGGAAAATGGGAACAGATCACTGTTTCTGTATTCCTGGGCCACACAGTCTCTTGTGACTGATCTCAGTGCAGTGGAAGCAGAGGAGAGTTGGCTAACTGGTCCTGCAAACATGAATTTGTTCTGTAGTTATCTGTATTTTGGGGCTGCAGCAGGACTAGACTTTTATTGCTAGTTCACCACCTCGTTCCTTTCACATTACTCCATTCTCCTACCCCATTTCTTCACACTCTAAGCTCTAATTATAATTGTAAAAGAAAAATAATCCCATTAAAATGATATTTTAATACATCTGATAAACAAATGAAATTTCCTTTGCTGTAAGATAACAGCAGCACCTCAACAGAAATTTTATGAGCTTGCTAATGAACTTTTCTAACATTATTTTAACTAAGTTGGAACATAGCATGAAAGCAGAGAAGATAACAACGGGCAAGAAAATTATCTGCAGCATAAATATTATTAATTGTTGCATTGTCAAAAATAACCTACGCTGGCATGGTGACCAAAAGGAGGTGGGTAACACCCACCGCTCTTTGTTATTGCCACGGAAAACATCTTTTATTGTCAGTAGTGCAGGTCTGGCCATAATCCTCTGGACTTGAATCTGAATATTAAAAGACATAGCTATCCAGCTTCACCCCAGCCATGCTGAGTTACACCTCTATCACAAATTCAATTTCTCTCTCTTTGTTAAATCCCAGCAATCGTCTTTAAATCATTTATTGTTAAATCCTCACAATCTCCGTCCTATCAGACTTGTCTCAGTTACTATTGTATTGTACAAGGCAGCCCTGGCTGAACTAATGAAAGGCTGGCATTTAAGGAATGTAAGTAGATTTTTTTTTTAAATAAAAACATACCCAAGCCCCACACCCCTCTGTACTGATCTGAAAAGGCCACACCATCTCTGTCTAGAGATCTATGGCCCAACCAGCACTGTGACTTTTATCCTTACAACATCCCTGGGAGGTATGGAATTATTAACCTCCTTATACAGGGATCTTGTCCAAGAAGTCCATAGCTGAGCTGGGAATTGAACCCAGTCTCCTGACTGCCTTCAAAAAGTGCCTGAGCGGAATCCTATCCACTGGGTCAAGCTTCCTACCACCACCACATCTCTCCTTAATACCCACCTATGCCACAACGCCTATAGAAAGGAATCAGTTCATCACTATGAGGTTGAGATTGGTTGTCAAGTATATTACATTTCTAAAGAACCCTATTGGTGTCATTCCTATTAAATCCTATAAGACTATTCCACAAGGGTAGAGAAACATGCAGGGAAAGAACTAGTCTCTGAAGTATTAAAAATAAATCTTTATCACCTCCTCTCCCCCTCCCCCTCTTATCTTACACTTCCTCTTGTTCCAGCTATCTTATCGGCATTATATTTGTGGCTTCTTCTCCTTAGCTATATTGATTTACTCTCTCTCTCCTACTTTTCCATAGTGTGCACTGGAGAGGCTGCCGAGGATTAATTAATTTTTTCCCCATAGCGTGGACCATTAAACTGAAAAATCTTTAACTGACATGTTTTTGAGATTATATTGTCCCACCTGTCACTTTAGCACAACAACAGAGCTAAATGGTAACAGACATCTAGAAATAAGAATATGGAGGTTGGGTCAACTTGTTCCTTTTGTAACAATTCTTACATCACTTAACTATTATGTAATGTGTATATTCCCACTCTTGAATTAAGGTTGGAAATATTTTAAAACATCAAATAGCTTGTAACATGAAAAGTTTCACAACACTATTGACTAGTTACTAACTTAAACTAGCAACTTTACTCTTATAGTACTTGTTACAGGAATAAATGTGATGGAATAAATATAGATTTCAATTTAAATCTGGCAGGATCATTTTGTCTAGTTTAATTACTGGGTTGAAGAGTTTCTGCTAGTTATATCTAATTTACAAAACACCATGATCCTAGGACATTTTAGTAACAGGTTAGTAATTTGTCCCTAGGGAAAAAGAGTTTTCCCATTACAGAAACTTTCCATTATTACTGTCCCATTTGTCAGAATCCAGACAAGTAGACATGTATGGTAGATGCCTGAAAGGCAATAACGCATGAGTTGGGGAGCAAAATTTTTCAGTGCATTTTAAAATTAATTAATATGTCTTGCTTTCTCCCTCTTTCCCTTAGTCTTTTCACTTATAATTTGATTCCCTGGAACTGGCAGCTGGTGTAATATTTGCTGACATTAGTGAGAGTCTGACACAGTAGCATATGTCCCTAAAGCAGAACCCTGTCAATGCTGCCCATGCACCCAGCATCATGTGCCACTTAATTGGGCAAGGTCAGCCAGTTTTCCCGCTCTAGGTTCCATGCTTCCTGAAGGGGAAAATAGTTCCAATGAATGATCCACCAGACCTAAGTCAACTAAACTTTTGGTGCTTGTTACAATTTTTATTTTTCTTGATGTATGAATTGTGGCGTGGTGATGGTGATGAAACAACAATGAACAGTGCTAACTCCTGGAGAAGTTGTGCGGAACACAGCAAAATACAAGTTCCTTGAGAGACTTTACTGAAAGTGGATCAATTGTATATTTGTTTTCATTAATTTAACTTCTTTGTTCTCTTAGTTTATAATGTTTATTTTAAACGTTCAAAATTATCTGTGAAGAAAGTGTAAGTGAACAATAATCATTTATTTATATTTATCTCATTCAAATATTGCTTAAGAGTCTGGGCATATTCTTATAATTAAAACATAATTAAAATCTAGTAAGCAAACACTGCCAACAAATTGGGAGTATCTAGACCAGTCCCTTGAATAATCATAATTTGCCAGTTGTATCCTATAGAAAATTCTAGAATCGCTAATAATTTAAATTTGACAACCACAAATACACACATTGCCTTCACAAGACTGAGGAGGAGAAAACAAAGAAATGCCCAAGGGAGATCGACAGCAAAATTACTGATCATGAATTAAGCAATGAAAGGGACACAACAGAAGGAAAGATGATGCAACTAATCCTGTTAGTTGATTCCACAGTGAGGAATCTGAGCTGAAACATCAATCTGGTGCCCAGATAAAGAACACAAATTGGCATGGTGCCTCCAGGGTGCCAAAATAAATGATGCCACAATAAGGATTCTGGACGCTTCCACTAACGGAGGCCCACATGGGAACAAGCAAACATCACTAGTGAGCGAAGGTTCAATGTGATCAACAGTCACCTCAGGACCTGTTTAAAGAATTGAAGATGAGGGTGTCAGAGGTTATTTCAGAGATGCTTCCACTCAGTGCTGCAAGTGGAATCCATTTCTTATCTATGGGGTGGGGGGGCACATGACCTCCTCATGTTACCCTCCACATGACTCCTCCCCACCCCGCCCCCAGCCTGGGGTCCCCATGCTTTCCCCATCCCCTCCCCATGATCCACCTCCCTTACCTGGGGAGGGGAGACTTTGTCCTCCTCCCACTGCACCGGAGACTTTGGAACCGCAGCGGGAAAGGAGCAGAACATGCTCCAGCGCGGCTGCTGTACCGCCGGAGCTGCCGGCATGGGGCCACCCAGAGGCCCCATGTTCTGCTCCTCCTGTATCTTTCTGGTACGTCGTACCAGCTCTAAATATCTTGCTGGGATGGCATACCGGACCGGACCGCCCTACTTGCACCGCTGCTTCTACTAAGAAAAGTGAGTGAGGAGAAAAGGTTGATACTGGAGACCAACTAATGAGGTTATGGGGAGAATTTTGATTCAGGCTAGTTTGTTTTCTGTTTTAATATTAGCATAACAACTAGAAAAAGAAGTTAACAGTTAAGCCTGTCCTGGCTGGAGCTAAAAGGACTCTGACAGTTGCACCTTCTGCAGGAGTCCTGGCAGCTAGAGAAAGATTACATAGGGATGCCTGATGGATGTGCAGTGGTATATTTTCTACTGTTGCAAGGAGGAGCTATACACATCACTAGTGCATGCTGCTGGCTGAAGTGCTCCTCCTAGCCCATTCAGATGCAATTCATGGGCCAGGAGTTTTGTGTGTGCTAGAGAGAGATCCTATGGTCAGGTCAGAATTGAAAACATGCTACCGCTATGACCATAAATGGTATAACCTGTACTGGTCAACGCCAAGTGCTGGGCAGCGGTTAATTAACCCAGAAACCTCAGAAAGTGCCAATGGCTTTGGGCTGATGAGAGCCTGAGGAGGGCAATGGAACCCTTGAGGGAGGAAATGCCATCAAAAGGTGGATGAGCAAATTCACTCAGTGTTTTTGCCCACAATATCCACACAGGGCAGATCTGGCCCTTCAGCTGTGGCTGATAACCAATCTAGGAGTGAAGCCTCATTGTTTGCATGGGAGAGGAAAGACTCATGACTTTGTCTATGTGCTGTTGTTCTCTTCTAGATGCAAGATCTAGTCTATAAGGCCTGCACAGTACAATTAATCATCCAATATTAAAGCAATATCAAAGCAGGAAGGAATTGGAACAAAATTACAATCTCATACAGTAGGATCACATACCTAATCATAATACAATCAATATTCGGCAAGCATATACAGAAATAGTATTGGTCTGGAGTGGTGAAGTCCAGAGCTAGTTAGCTTAAAGGTAAAGTTAGAGACTTGGACTCAGGAGACCCAAGTTCAATTCCTTACTCAGCTGTGGACTTTCTGTGTGACCTTGAGCGAGTTAATTAGCCTCTCTGTGCCTCAGTTTCCCATCTGTAAACTACAGATAATAATACTTTGCTACCTCGAAAGGGATATTGTAAAGATAAAAAGATTATGAAGGAGTCAAATACTATCATAATGGGGACTACGTAAGTACCAAAGATTGTGTTTCAGCCCTGCAGAGAGACAGGCCTGTGCCAAGAAGCTCATAACTGGGTTATGTTGGATGTTCATAACTGGGTATGAACATCCAACAGCACAGCTGGATTTAATGTCACAGCTCTGGCCAATCTTCACTCAGTAGTTTCAATTTTAAGGCAAACTTTATTTTCAAATCCGTTTTGCGGAGTCTGAGCTGTTCTAAGAAGCTGTTTTCTGTGAATTTTCAAAGTTCTCAACACAGAGCAGATGAGTGCAATTTTCTTTTAATGTTATTGAAGTGACTTTTTATAGTTTATATGAGGTAGGGGCAAGGGTAGCCATTTAGTACATATAAGAACTCAAGCTAAAACTCCCAGCCCTTAAGATAAAAAGGTTCTCATTTCCTTTTAGTGACTTGCCAGGTTAGCAAAACACTCTATGCAGATATCGAAAAGATGAATGAAAAATACTATGACTGGCATTAATCATCTACTGTGAAACATTTCCCATAGAAGCTACTGCCTTTGTAATACTGAAAGAAAAGCATAAAAAGATGTAGTTTATGGCACTGTTTCCAAATAGGGAAAAACTAGATTTGTTCTTTAGAAAAGATATAAAAGTTACAATTTAACGTCTTTCAGAGTAGCAGCTGTAGCCGCAAAAAGAAAAGGAGTACTTGTGGCACCTTAGAGACTAACAAATTTATTTGAGCATAAGCTTTCGTGAGCTACAGCTCACTTCATTGGATGCATTCAGTGGAAAATACCGTGTGGAGATTTATATACCTAAAGAACATGAAACAATGGGTGTTACAATGCACACTGTAATGAGAGTGATCAGGTAAGGTGAGCTATTAACAGCAGGAGAGCAGGGGGGAAAAAGCCTTTTGTAGTGATAATCAAGGTGGGCCATTTTCAGCAGTTGACAAGAACATCTGAGGAACGGGTTTGACCAGTGTACATGATGGCTAGTGGTGATCACCTTCAGCCACCAACTAAAACCTCTCCAACACATCTTCAAAGATCTACAACCTATCCTGAAAGATGACCCATCACTCTCACAGATCTTGGGAGACAGGCCAGTCCTTGCTTACAGACAGCCCCCCAACCTGAAGCAAATACTTACCAGCAACCACACACCACACAACAGAACCACTAACCCAGAAACCTATCCTTGCAACAAAGCCCATTGCCAACTGTGTCCACATATCTATTCAGGGGACACCATCACAGGGCCTAATCACATCAGCCACACTATCAGAGGCTCGTTCACCTGCACATCTGCCAATGTGATATATGCTATCATGTGCCAGCAATGCCCCTCTGCCATGTACATTGGTCAAACTGGACAGTCTCTACGTAAAAGAATAAATGGACACAAATCAGACGTCAAGAATTATAACATTCAAAAACCAGTCAGAGAACACTTCAATCTCTCTGGTCACTCGATTACAGACCTAAAAGTGGCAATTCTTCAACAAAAAAACTTAAAAAACAGACTCCAATGAGAGACTGCTGAATTGGAATTAATTTGCAAACTGGATACAATTAACTTAGGCTTGAATAAAGACTGGGAGTGGATGTGTCATTACACAAAGCAAAACTATTTCCCCATGTTCATCCTTTCCCCCCGCCCCCCACTGTTCCTCACACATTCTTGTCAACTGCTGGAAATGGCTCACCTTGATTATCACTACAAAAGGTCCCCCCCGCTCTCCTGCTGGTAATAGCTCACCTTACCTGATCACTCTCCTTACAGTGTGTATGGTAACACCCATTGTTTCATGTTCTCTATGTATATAAATCTTCCGGCAATTTAACATCTGTATAGCTGTTATGTGGAAAGACTGTAAAAGCAACATCCTTTGCAGACGGCAATATCCCTTTGAGGCAGGAAGAAGCATGCATCTGCTTTTCATGTTCACAGAATGTAGTACGTAAAGACTGCTCTAATTTTAACAATGAGAATACACATTGTCTATTAAGTAGATATTAAAAGCTTTGAATAAAAGCATTAAAAGGGCCAACTGAAAGCATTAATTCTGCAGGGGAAAAATGTAAATAAGGATAAAATCTTCCATTAATTTTTAATCTCACTATAGTGAGCCTTGCAATTAAGACAATTAAATGACTGAATAAAGACCCATATTTACATGCTTCAGAAAGTCACAATAAAGAATCATACTATTGTCCATAGAAAAAATTCAGCAAAGGCCTCTTAAAATAGACTCACTGAACAAAGGTTGTCATTTCAGGAGACTGAAACTGATGAGCATCTATCAGGGAGAGTTAACATAAGAGGGCTCATGGAGGGAGAGGAACTAGTTTATCTAGGCAGGATGGCCACACCAGGTGAGGGAGCAATTACATATTTTGAGTTAATTGTCAAAGCTGCTGGAGAGGGATAAACTGAAATGGTGTAGGGAGTCCTCTGAAGACGTAGGAAGTATTATCCTGGGAATGATGGCCTAAAAAGAGTCCATCAGTATAGTTCTGTTTTCAGAAGGAATGTATGTATCCAAAATCAGTTTCCTGATATTTTTTTTCATTTCAATATGTGGGGAAGGTACCCCAACAGAAAAAAAACTCTTTCCCATCCTGATAGCCTGAGAAAGGTTCATTTCATTTTGCCATTCAGTGATCTCCTGTGAAAGCAACCCTGAAAAATGGACTTGTTAATGCAAGTCAAAACTCAGCGTCATTCTCCGGCCCTCTGACTTTGCTCAACATCCCACACAGGTTTATGGTGCTGGAGTTGGTAACTTTATTTTAGAGGGGTATTTTGTGCTCATTTCATATGGAAATTATTTGGAACAAGAAACTGTACAACTAATCACATGATTTATTTAAAAACACATTTCATTTTCTTCATTTTTGTTTCTTTGGGGTTTTTTAATCATCATCATCATCATCATCCCTGGATAACACATCAGAGCAAAAATATATTAATAACCAGAATAACCTATATGAATATGAAAAAGACTCTGTGATTACATTGCAAAGCCCTCTGGAAATAAATGTGTAGTATTTTTATCAATTGTTCAGCAGTCTTGTTTGGAGATTGGCAAGCAGTTGATAAAAAGTATTCCCCACCGACTGGTGCCTGAAGGAACTAGTAACCTGTGTGTTATTTAATCACACTTACTTTTTCTCATATGTGAAAACAAGTTACATTCATAAACCAGTATTTCTTTCATCCCTGTTCTTCACAGAGTCATTTGTGCCCTGCCACTACAATACCGTCACTGGCTTTAAAGGACCCAAGTGCAGTCCTTATTCATGCTGGTGGGCAGTTACTCAAGTGAGCAGTCCCACTAATTTAAGGATGGAGAAGTAGGACCTTTTTGTTGGAGGCATTGCTTAAGAGGATGTGGGGAGTGGTTAGATTTGACATTCCACCTCAGATCTTTGTCTCCTACCCTGAGCCAGGATCAGCTGCTAGTCCCAGCTGGGCTGGAGGCAGGAGAGGATGGAACTTCCCCTTCTCCTTCAAGGAGTGGCTGGGGCTGTGTCAGGCCCACCCCCAGAAGCCTTCTCCAGCTGCAGAAAGCTCAGCATTCTGCCCTGCTTCCTGCCCCCATCGCTCCGCAGCTGAGGGGGGTGGGGTCACTGTTTGGGGAGCTGCTCCCCATCCACCCAACCCCCGTGCATCTGGACCTCCCATACCCAGACACCCTGGCTAAGCCTCACCCTGTACATTCAGAACCCCACCTCGCCCTTCATATTCGAACCCCACCGCACTGAACCTCAACCCCGGCATCTGGAGCCCCCCTGCACCTAGACCCCCTGCCTCCGGACTCCCACGCCTGCAGCCATACCACCCCCCCACTGAGCTCCCTGCACTCAAACACCCTGATGAGTTCCACCCTCCTGCACCGCTCTGAGCCGCACATCCAGATGCCCATGCCACTGACACTGACACTAAACTAGCTGCATCCAGACCCCCACCAAGCCCCACTCCCCCAGCACCTAGATCCCCCTGCAGAGACCTCCAAACCCAGACCCCTCCGCTGAGCCCCAACCACTTTCATCTAGAAGCCCCTGCAGAGTCCCATTACTCCTGCACTTGGAAAGTGCCCCCACGAAACTCTGTGCATCCAGATCCCCTCACACCTAGACCCCCCATTGAGCTGCCTGCACCCAGATTGTCCCACACAGAATCCTCTCACACCACACCTGGATCCCCCCACACTGAGTCCTTCCACCCTTGGATCCTGCCTGGTTGAGACTGCCTGCCCCACACCTGGTGCACCTGGCACAGAGGCGCAGGCCCCAGGGTGTTTCTGGGGCAGGCCCAGGACTTGTGCTGTGTCAGGGTCAGATGCAGCCTTACCACTGAGTCTGTGTCCTGAGGGTGGAGGGAGGAGTGGCTGCAGGGTGATTTCCCATCTTCATACAGCCAGTGGCCTGTCCTCCCCACTGCCATGCTGGAACCTCTGCATTTATTGATAAATACAACTTGCAGAATTTTAAAATATTGTGCACAGAATTTTTATTTTTTTGGCACAGAATGCCCTCAGGAGTAACTCTTAACACCTGTGCCATTCTTTTACCCTTCAGAAGATTTGGAAAGGCATAGCTGGAGGCATAATTATTGGGAAAACATATGAAGGGCATATGTCTGGGTAGCATGTAGGAAGATGAGGTGTTTTGGAAAATGATAGATGGTAAAGAGTGGGGTGGCTTATGAATGCAGCAATGACCAATTCCCTCTGTCCTCTCAATCTCTGCCGGTATTGTGAAGCCAGACCCAGTACCTGTCTATGTGCTGGAATTGCCCCACTCCTTCTCCTCACTGAATTCTCACATGTAGAAATGATGCCACAGTACTGTGCAATTGAATTGAATGAAAAGGAGCTAATTGCTTAGATACTATGGCGTCCTAGATTAGAAGAGACCTTTAAAAGATAAGAGCAACTGAAGAATGGGCCCAGAAAAGAGCAGTGAGCTTTTTGAGAGGTGTAGGACAGATAGTTGGAAATCAGCCCAGTGCTATGGAAACCAACCCCACCTGCAGCCCCTCCAACGAAAGAAAAAAACACCACCAAAACAAAACAAAAACCTCTAAACAAACTCAAACCCTGTTCTATCAAATTAAACAAGATTGGGCTCCCTTTGGTTTAACCTCTCCTCTGAAAGCTCTTCTTTCTACAGAGTATAACTTCTCTCTAGGACCGCTATATGAACAAAGAAGCAAATCTCCTCTAAACATGGAACTCAAGCCCAAGTAGGAAAAAGAACCATTCTACAGTATCTATGGACAAGAAAGTTATTGAATTATCTAAAGTTTCTCCAGGAATTACCCCTGAATATACAGTGTGCAAATATCAGACTTTCTATAAAAATTATTTACCCATCCACACACCGTCTGCAGGAGAATGAGTTTGAGAAGGAAAAACTTAACCACATTGGCATTTTTCTAAGCTTTTGTTTGGAAAGTGTCAGATGGATCCGTTTCTTGGGATTTATGATTATTTCTGACTTCTAGCAATGATGCTGTTGTGCTGGAAACAAAGCTATGCAACAAGGGAATGCAACCAAAATCATGGCTGTACTAGTCAAAACAAACGTCAATTTGTATTCAACAACTGTATCTCAGCACTGACATTTGGAAGACATTTTTGAAGGCTTCTAAACCCTAAAAGAAATCACCTTCTGTGACCCAAGGGCAGCATATTACTCACTCGTGTTATGAAGACTATTGCTGTTCCAGTCAACAGGAATAGTGAGAATAGGACAATCTTATCCCAGAAACCCTGCCTACTCAATGGCATTTACAGTATATGATCTTTAATTACTCCTTTGGTACTCCAAGAACTGTCAGCAGAACTGCGCATATTTCACCTTTCAAGTTTTAGTCAAACATGTTCGAAAATAATAAGCAGACACTAAAACAGAGCAGTATCAATACAAAATGAAGCCTACTGTACCTGGTGAATGAAGTGGAGGAGAGCACATCAGAACAACCCCTTGACCTTCACGTACTGAGACTGCGCTTCTTGTCCGGCCACTAAAATTTCCCAGATCTGTCAACATAACACAACATTTTAGTTGCATGGAGAGGGAAGTTATTTAATTTTGCTACTAATGTGATTTACACTTTATTTCTTTTTTTTTTTTACAATGCTGACAGTGCCTTATTTTCATTTCTTGATCTACGACAGGAGGGTCTTTAAAAATAAATCTATTTCTACTGCCAAGATTTTTACATTACTTTAACACTGTTTATTGCTCCTCACCGTGCATGGATATGGTGTAAGTGGAAAAGTATTAGGCAGTGTACCATTTATAACAGACATTTAATAGCTCTTTTATTTCTTTTTACCATTTCCTCTTTATTGATTTCCTTCACTGATAAAAGACTTTCATGCATAGAAAAAGAGAAATAAAGGTGAAGAGGCTGCCTTGTGTCTAATCTGCAGCCTATAGAGGGTTGTTAATGTGTTATCCAAATAATATTGTGTACAATACATTGTTATAAGTGGGGAGGAGAATCCGCTTCCATGGCTCTATAAGCAAATCTGCTATATAGCAGGTTTATTTTTAATACTCTTTCCCATATAGTTTCTCCAGTATCCAAGACATAATCCAGTTTTGGGTAACTACATTTTGCCTTCCTAAATTTCTCCCAGCAACTGAAATTGAATTAGGTATATTTCACGTCCCCCACTAAACTTTTGAGTGAAGCTGCAGTGCCTGACGATGAAGAGAGCTGATTGAAACTCACTATTTCTGATTCATGGAAAATGTCAACATTTTAAATATTTTTCTGTTACAAATCGGAATGAAAACAAGGTTTTTCAAAATATTTTGTAAAACAATCATCCTGTAAATTTTTGTCATTTTGGAAAAGTTTTGTTTCATAACATTTTGAAATTTTGCTTAGATTTTTTTCATTTTATATTATTTTTTAACATTAATAGCACATAAGCAATAATGGATAGCATGCACACTTCTTGTGAGGTCATCATATAACAGAGTTGAAATAATCTATTAGTTTTATTTTATCGTTCATATTATAAAGGGCAGCTGCTAGTACTGATGAGTGCAGTTGTCAGTCAGGGTTAATAATGATGGAAACATGTTATCTTCTTTTCTAGATCAATGTGTCTCCTATTTGTATCAAGCTGTTTCATTACAAAACAAACATAAATAATGACAATAATCTGAAAATTAAAAAACCACCAAAAATCATAACATAAAAACACAATTTTGAAATTTGAAACAACTCTGAAATTTTCCAAAACAATTTTGTTTCCAAAATGAAAGATATGTCATTCTGAAATACTTCCCTTCCAACGGAAATGTTGTTGAAATATAATTTCTTTAAAAAGTTTGGTTTTGTTGAAACAACTTTTTCTGATGAAAACCTGTTCTGATGAAAATATTATGACCAGCTCTAGTTATGAATAGCTTATATTTATATGCTGCCTTTCATCCAGAAGATCTGACTCCTCCTTGAATTACAGGGGCCTTTAGAGCTGGATCTAGAATCAAACTTCATGGTTATGCCCTCACTTGAATATTTACAGGAAAGGAACTAGGGCAGATTTGTTGTCTTGGGGTCATATTTGAACCATTAGTCATCATGGAGTCTCAAGTGACAAACATCCTGTGTGTACCGTTATTTGCCTGTGGTTGATCTGGAGGCTATGAACATTCCTCTCTGATGTTGATCATGGCTAGATTACTGCAATATAGTCAGGATACGCTCAACGAGGACTCAGAAGCTTCCACTGCTGCAGAATGAAGTTCCTGAACATAGGAGTATAATGAGCCAGAAAAAGTATTTGTCATATGGGGCTCAATGATCTATTGAAGCACCTATTCACTTATGGGTATAGATCAAGGTATTGGCTATTATCTCCAGAGAATTTAACTGTCTGGGATCCAGTTATCTGAGTGATGATTTCTCAAAGTATGACCTAATACGGGAGGTGGATTTCAGAGAGTTCTCCATCAGGTGCTCCATAGACTCCTAGACTTTAAGGCCAGAAGGGATTGTGATGATCATCTAGTGTCAGTGGTAATCAATTATTTTTGTTAAGGTCCAAATTTCTTGGTCAAAGTATAGTCAAGGTCCAGATTCCAGAGAAAATAATACAAAAATAATAACAATAATGACAATAATAAGGAAATAAAAAGATTTTGTGGTCCATTCAAAAGCATCTGGCAGTCTGGATTTGGCCCGTAGTCCACCTGTTGACTACCCCTAACTCTAGTCTGACCTCCTGCACATTGCAGGCCACAGAACTGCACCCATCAACTGCTGCAATAGGCCCATAACCTCTGACTGAGTTACTGAAGTCCTCAAATCTTGATTTAAAGACTTCAAGTTATGGAAAATCCACCATTTACCCTAGTTCACATCACCAAGTGACCCACGCCCCAGGCTGTGGAGAAAGGGGCTTTGCTAATCTGACTTGGGGGAATTCCTTCTTGACCGCAAATACGGTAATCAGTGAGACCCTAATCATGTGGGCAAGACCTACCAGCCAGACACTTGGGAAAGAATTCTCTGTAATAACTCAGAACCCTCTCCATCTGGTGTCCCATCACCTGCCATTGAGGATAGTTACTAATAGTAGTTGTGGATGGGCCTATCCCATAAATTTATCAGTCTTCAAAGAATTATGTTTTTTGTCCCCATTATTCCCCTTGGGAGGCTGTTCCAGAACTTCACTCCTCTGATGGTAGGAAACATTCATCTCATTTCAAACCTAAACTCATTGATGGCTAATTTAAATCTATTTGTTCTTGTGCCAACATTGGTCCTTAACTTAAATAACCCCTCTCCTTCCCTGACGTATACCCCACTGATGTATTTTTAAAGAGCAATTGTAACTCTACGCAACCTTTGTCCTGTTAGGCTAAACAAGCCAAGCTCCTTAAGTCTCCTCCCATGAGGTAGGTTCTCCATTCCTCTGATCATCCTAGTAGCCCTTCTCTGCACCTGTTCCAGCTTGAATTTCTTTCTTAAACTAGGGAGACCAGGACTGCACACTGTATTCCAGATGAGGTCTCACTAGAGGTCTCACCAGTACAATGGTAATAACACTTCCCTGTCTCTACTGAAAATACCTCACCTAATGCATTTTAGTATTGTTTCAGCCTTTCCATGGCTGCATCACATTGGCAGCCCATAGTCATCCTGTGGTTGACCAATACACCCAGTTCTTTCTCCTCTGTCACTTCCATCTGGCATGTCCCCAGAATATAGCAAAAATTCTTGTTATTAGTCTCTAAGTGCATGACTTTGCACTATTAAATTTTATCCCATTTCTATTACTCCAGTTTTAAAGGTTGTCCAAATCTTCTTGTACGATATTCCAGTTTTCCTCTGTATTGGCAATGCCTCCCAGTTTGGGTCTTCTGCGAATTTTGTTAGCACACTCCCACTTTCTGTGCCAAGGTAATTACTGAAAACATCGAATAAGATTGGTCCCAAGACCGATCCTGGAGAAACTCCATTTATAACCTGACCTTTCAATATGACATGTTGCAGTTTCCCCTTAAATCAGTTCTTTACCCACCTTTTGATCCTCATATTAATCTCCATCTTCCAATTTAACTAATAATTTGCCCTATGGAACTGTATCAAATGCTTTACTGAAATCCAGTTAGATCAGATCTACTTCATTTCTCTCTCACAGAAAGAGATCAGGTTGGTCTGCCTTGTTCTATCTTTTGTAAAATTATATTGTATTTTATACCAAATATCATTTATTTCTAGGTCCTTAACTGCTCTATCTTTCAACATTTGTTCTAAGATCTTGTATACAATTGCGGTCAAACTAACAGGTTGATAGTTTCCCAGACCCCTTCTTTTTCCTTTCTTAAATATAGGTACTATATTTGCAATTCTCCAGCCACAGGGTACAAACACCGAGTTTACAGATTCATTTAAAACCTTTGCTGTTGGGCTTGTAATTTCATGTGCCAATTAGTTTAATATTTACTTCAAAAAACATATTTGTTTATCCGTTTGATTTATACTGATTTATATAAGCGACATTTATCCAGAAAGGTTCTGGAACACTTTATGTAGACACTTATCACTGAAATGCATCTACTTCCGGAGTGAGAAGCAACATGTCTCCTCAAGTTGTGATCTCATCCTATATAAGGAGCTAAGCAGGGTCAGGCCTGATCAATGGGATGGAAAACTTCCAAGAAAAAATAAGCTGGGTGCCACAGAATGGTGCTGACTTCAAGATGAGATGTAAAAAGTCCTGATCCCTCAGTATTTGAGGCTTCAGATCCATCTCCATTTCCTAGATAAAATGAGCAACACGCAAACCCTGACTGATTGTTATAATCATTGTTCTTGGCCTCCTTCCAATGAGAACCTGATGAAACTACTGTCAATGAAAAGATCAGTGAGCTCCCAAAATTGTGTAGTTTGACTTGTTCTGAGATTAGAGATTCAAATGATATGCCTTTGCAAACCTCACTGAATTTAAAATTTGGATAGATCTGGAATTGATTTGTTGTGGTTTCAACATATTTTGAGAAGGAGAACATGTTCTGAATCCAGAGGAGCTAAGCACAATGAGAGATACCCATACCATTTTTCTATGTTCAGGAACAGAAGTAATCAGAAACAAGAATGCCTTCCTATGATTTTGGAAAAGAAAATTATGCTAATGATTCCTGCTGACATCATTACAGGGATGATTTAACAAAGACTACCTGACATCCTTTTTGTATGTCTGCTTTTCTGCATCTCTTTGATTCTACCCATGCTACAAAAGTAACACCACTTTTTTTCATAACTCTCTCATCTTTGTAGGAAAATCAGATAATTGAAAGAAAATAAGATATATCAGCCTCATACTCTGGATTCTGAGTCACGTAAGGGCTGATCACTGATAGTTAGTTCTAGAGTTCTGGCCAAGATGACAGTGTTTTGTGTTTACAATCCTTGTTCTTTCAGTTTTGATTTTGCAAACTGTATCTTTTGGAACACCAATCTTCAGCGTAATGAGTAGGACTGGTTGAAAATTTTCTGTCAAAACTTTTTTTCATTGGAAAATTAGATTTTCAATACATTGAAATATTTTGCAAAAAGTGTCTATCTTCTGCAGAAATATTCCACTTTTCATTGAAAAACTGATAAGTAAAATATTTCAGTGGAAAACTGAAATATTTTGATTCTGAAATGCCATGGCATTGCCTCACAGGAATTTGAGTTTAGGTGTCTCTTGATAGCAGCCTTTCCACTAAGGGCCAGCCAGTTTTCATTTCCCATGATGCACCTAAATTATATCTCCCATAAGGAAATGTGGCAGTATTTCAGAACTGAAATATTTTGGTTTGAAGCTGAAATATTTTGGTGATTGCTTTTTTGCCAAAAACATTTTCCACAGAAATAAAAAGTTTTCCATAGAAATAAAACCCCTTTTCCAACTAGCTCTAGTAATAAGTGTCTTTTGGATAAGAGGTTTGAGGTTTGTCTTTTTTCTGTAATGGGAAGATTCCCACCCTCCACGCAAAAAGAAAAGAAAAGAAAAGAAAAGAAAAGAAAAGAAAAGAAAAGAAAAGAAAAGAAAAGAACTCAATAGTCAAGTTACAATTTTGCAAAAAAAGAAACTAGGTGGATAGAAAGCTGGCTAGATTGGTGAGCTCAACGGGTAGTGAACAATGGCTCCATGTCTAGCTGGCAGCCAGTATCAAGCGGAGTGCCCCAAGGGTCAGTCCTGGGGCCGGTTTTATTCAACATCTTTATTAATGATCTGGAGGATGGCATGGATTGCACCCTCAGGAAGTTTGCAGATGACACAAAACTGGGAGGAGAGGTAGATACGCTGGAGGGTAGGGATAGGATACAGAGGGACCTAGACAAATTAGAGGACTGGGCCAAAAGAAATCTGATGAGGTTCAACAAGGACAAGTGCAGAGTCCTGCACTTAGGACGGAAGAATCCTGTGCACTGCTACAGACTAGGGACCGAATGGCTAGGCAGCAGTTCTGCAGAAAAGAACCTGGGGTTACAGTGGATGAGAAGCTGGATATGAGTCAACAGTGTGCCCTTCTTGCCAAGAAGGCCAATGGCATTTTGGGATGTATAAGTAGGGGCATTGCCAGCAGATCAAGGGACGTGATCATTCCCCTCTCTTCGACATTGGTGAGGCCTCATCTGGAGTACTGTGTCCAGTTTGGGCCCCACACTAAAAGAAGGATGTGAAAAAATTGGAAAACATCTGGCGGAGGACAACAAAAATGATTAGGGGACTGGAACACATGACTTATGAGGAGAGGCTAAGGGAACTGGGATTGTTTAGTGTGCAGAAGAGAAGAATGAGGGGGGATATGATAACTGCTTTCAACTACCTGAAAGGGGGTTCCAAAGAAGATGGGTCTAGACTGTCCTCAGTGATAGCAGATGACAGAACAAGGAGTGAAAGTCTTAAGTTGCAGTGGGGGAGGTTTAGGTTGGATATTAGGTAAAACTTTTACACCAGGAGGGTGGTGAAGCTCTGGAATGTGTTACCCAGGGAGGTGGTGAAATCTCCTTCCTTGGAAGTTTTTAAGGTCAGGCTTGACAAAGCCCCGGCTGGGATGGTTTAGTTGGGGTTGGACTAGATGACCTTTGAGGTCCCTTCCAACCCTGATATTCTATGATTCTATGATTCTATGAATGGGTTTTTAGGACCCAAGTTCCCCTTTAGTCAAACCAACGAAGTTCAAGGGGTAGGGAGGGTAATATAAGGTTCCAGTTTCAGTCCACTTGATTACTCACTAGTTAAATCTTTTGAGTAACAAGTAATGCAATGTTTTAGAGTAACAGCCGTGTTAGTCTGTATTCACAAAAAGAAAAGGAGTACTTGTGGCACCTTAGAGACTAACCAATTTATTTGAGCATAAGCTTTCGTGAGCTACAGCTCACTTCATCGGATGCATATCGTGGAAACTGCAGCAGACTTTATATATACACAGAGAATATGAAACAATACCTCCTCCCACCCCACTGTCCTGCTGGTAATAGCTTATCTAAAGTGATCATCAGGTGGGCCATTTCCAGCACAAATCCAGGTTTTCTCACCCTCCACCCCCCCACACAAATTCACTCTCCTGCTGGTGATAGCCCATCCAAAGTGACAACTCTTTACACAATGTGCATGACAATCAAGTTGGGCTATTTCCTGCACAAATCCAGGTTTTCTCACATCCCCCCCACCCCCATACACTCACAAACTCACTCTCCTGCTGGTAATAGCTCATCCAAACTGACCACTCTCCAAGTTTAAATCCAAGTTAAACCAGAACATCTGGGGGGGGGGGAGGAGGAAAAAACAAGAGGACACAGGCTACCTTGCGTAATGACTTAGCCACTCCCAGTCTCTATTTAAGCCTAAATTAATAGTATCCAATTTGCAAATGAATTCCAATTCAGCAGTTTCTCGCTGGAGTCTGGATTTGAAGTTTTTTTGTTTTAAGATAGCGACCTTCATGTCTGTGATTGCGTGACCAGAGAGATTGAAGTGTTCTCCGACTGGTTTATGAATGTTATAATTCTTGACATCTGATTTGTGTCCATTTATTCTTTTACGTAGAGACTGCAATTGCACTTATGTTACCAGAGGGGTTGTTGTTAGTCAGTTTATGGTACAGGAATATAGTGTTAGAGTGCAGGTTTGGCTATAAAGTAAATACTACAATTGCTTTAAAAAAAACCTAGAAATAACAGGGAGCTGCAGAATGATGTAAGAAATCCCCCCTTGTTATAATAATAACTTTGAGGTAGATGAGATGAATGAAAGGGAATGTTAATACCCTTTTGTTAAATATTAACCATATAAATCTTGGCTATAAATTTACATTTAAAGAAAAGAAGATCAGCTACTAACAAACCACTTATTTGCTATTCTATTTTTCAAGAAAAATAGAAGACTGAATGGAGTGTTAGTATTAGAAGCATAGGAACCACAACACTTTTTCAGACCATTAGTCATCAAGTCTAGTATTTTGCCTGCAATGGCAATCAATAACTGCGGTATCAGAATAAATCAGACACCCTCTAAAGAATGCACCTAGCCAAAGTGTGCGATGAGATACATGGCTCACAGATAAGAAAATATATTTCTCTGCTCTATTGGTGTTCAGTTTATGCCCTGAGAGATTAGATTTGTTTACCCTTATCTGAGCATTAGTGCCAAGATAACACCTACTCTTCATTTTCCAAAGCAGGGCCTGAGGTTTTAGCTGCATGACTTCGAGCAACTTTAATGTGAGTCATGACCCCTACCACTTCCAAAATCTATGGATAATAAATGGAATGCTTCATTTAAAAAAATAAAATAAGCACAGTCTTCTTTATAGCAAATGAATTATGCATAGATGACCATCATACATGGATAAAGGTTGAACGAAGCAGGTTCTCTTATATGTGAAATTATTCTATAGACTAGAGGGATGCCCAACTATAGTCACTGAAGATTTTATGACAAGTTTCAGAGTAGCAGCTGTGTTAGTCTGTATTCGCAAAAAGACAAGGAGTACTTGTGTGACCTTAGTCTCTAAGGTGCCACAAGTACTCGTTTTTTGTTGTTGAGGATTTTATGTTATTGTAAAACAGGAGATAGCTTAATGAGGAGTTCAATGAACAGAGAACCATCTCCTTATAAGAATCTCTCTCCTTTGGCCATATTTCTCCAAGATCAGTAGTTCCGGTGGAAATATTTCCATTAAGCAGAGTTTGTGAACAGAAAATCAAAGCAACAACAACAACAAAAAGAATTTATGTGCCATTCTGGTGCTTAATATATTTTGCACTTTACATGTGTATATCCCCTTTCTAAAGAGAGTATACTGCATAAGAAAATTAACTGTGCATCATTTAAAGCACTTGCATTTTACAGAGTGATGTCATGAATGCATAGTAAATTGCTCCAGAACTTGGCTCATTAACTGTAAGCAAATCAGGTACCATTAAAGGAGAGACCACAGAAGTCTCAATCTGTATATTAATTTTGGTAAACAAATTTAGAGCTTAGTAAAGATGCCAGATAGACAGCAGTGGAGACTGAATTTCTCTGTCAGCCATAAGAACACATACATCAAATGCCTCACCAGTTTTACCTTTTACATACTGCCCTGCTAATGTACCTTAAGTCTAACCTGACATTATCACCTCTGCCTGTGCAGGGATCATTCAGTCTCCATGTTCATGACTTCTTTGTCCTGTCTGCTGCTGAGATGAGTGAGCGGGACAAAAGGAGAGGTAGGATTTTCTAGTGTTGACAATTGTCCATCAAGAACTGGAATAAGACCAACAACTAAGTTCAAATAGGCTTCTAAAGCGATGTCAGATAGACATTTCTTTTGACTTGGGCTGGATTTGAACTGGTGACTTGGGCTGGGCAGGAAACAGTTTTCCCATCTCACAAAATACTTTTTAGATTTCAAATTATTTTCCATTCCATGTCAGGATGAAACTGAAAACTGTCAACATTTTTTGTGAAAAAAGAGAGAGAGA
Source organism: Lepidochelys olivacea (assembly GCF_965140295.1). Lineage (NCBI taxonomy): Eukaryota > Metazoa > Chordata > Testudines > Cheloniidae > Lepidochelys > Lepidochelys olivacea. The sequence continues at coordinate 32,667,666 of NC_140411.1, read as the reverse complement.
GCACACTCCCACCTCAGAATAGTCAACAGGCCAGTGCTTCGGCCACTCCCCTAAGAAGTAGAAGATCCAAGGACAAATCTCTGCTCTGCCTGATTCAGACCAAGGAATTGAACCTAGGTTTCCCACATTCCAGGTTAGTGCTCTGAACACTGGAATATAAAGTCAGTCTTTTATGGTCCAAAAATTCTATTCTGGACCCAAGAAATCATTCCCAATGAAAGTTTAGTCAAAACAAATACATTCCTATAAAAAGTTTTAGTTTCAACAAATTAGTATTTTCCAGCAAAACCAATTAGCTGAAAATTCCCAATCAACTCTACCAGTGACCTGGAGGCGGAAAGCTTCATGCTCATTACCAAGTGCCTGACCCATCATTATTTTAGCAGAAATGAACCCACAGCAAACCACTGACCCATGGGGCCAGCAACCCACAGGGATCATAGATGTTACTTCCTCCTCTACTCTTAAAATATACTGTATATAATACTACCCCTGCTTCTAGACCAGGGTGATGATTACACTGCCCATGGATGGGTCCAGTTCTGCCAGGCCTTATTGTTCTGTGCTGCCTCTCAGTTTTGCACTCCTGTATTAAGCAAACAGTGTAATGTGTGCTGCCTGAAACCAAGTGAATGACAGAAGTGTGGTGCCATCATATATGACTCTGAGGGATAAATATTCCCCAATTATATTAATAGTAATAGCTATTTCATAGAAATGAATACATTACGTGAGTCCTGAGGTACAGACACTTCTATACTAATCTAATGAAAAGTAGTTTGTGTGTATATTTGCGATGGAGTTCAAAGGAGACATTTAAAATGAAATGGGTTAAAGATGAAGATACAAACTGAAGTAATGTTTAAGGCATGTATAATGCAGAGAGCATTCTTTGTAATGAGCTAAAAAATAGCCCTAATACAAAACTGAATTATTCTGACAGACCAAGGACAAACACCTTCATTTTAATATGATTACAGAAAAGCCAGACATCTCATCTTCATATTAAGCAGACAGGTGAAAACGAATGGACCTTGAGTTTGGGATTTTACTTTCTTTACACAGATTTAGACAGAAGATTTATACAGAAATAATTATTTTTTTTTAAAAAAAGGTATTTGTCATAATTCTATTATAACCTGCTAAGTCAATTATATGCCTTGATTTTACACTCTGAACAATACAAAATACAAACATGTGGTTAATAAACCGTAATAACTGTTTCTGCAATAAAAAGTTACATATTGAAATTAATGATGTATGACTTTATAGTGCATTTTGAAGTTACAAAGAAATTTCCAAAGCTTTAATTTAAATTGTGCGTTATATTAAGTTGTGATACTTTTGCAATCTCAAAACACTGAAATAAATGAATATTTAGCTTGAATATTGAGATCCACATATAATTCTACAAACTTTTCTCTTAAATGTTTTGTAAAAAGTGAATGGTAAAATATAAAGTATTCAATTAAAATATTCAGTGCTTGTAATCTCCTCCTATTGGTAATTAATAAAATAATTGGTAGTCTTCCGCAACATTTTTCTCATGACTCATTATTAATCTGTCTCCAAAAGGACCAAGAATTTATATGGGAATTCATATGGCTCTAGAAATCTAGTGCATACTGGTAGCTCAGCTATAAAGTATTTTTTTAATTGCACTTGGCTTTAGTCTACAGCCAAGACACCTCAATTCTTTCCACAGCTCTGAATAGTAGGACGAAAGTTATCTTCCTTAATTTCTATTTATAAATTTAGCAAAACTTAAGGAAAGAGGCCAAACTAAATTAACATTGACCAATATTATACATGGAGATGTCAAAATACCTGAATGTGAAATTCCTATTGACTTAAATGGGAGTTCTACATTCAGAAGATGAAGTATTACCTTTCAAATTAATAAAGAAATTATTTACAAAACCAAAACCAAATGACAATAATAATATTGAATATTACAGAAAGTTTGAATATTAGTTGTTCAACCTACCATATTAATTGCTGTATTTGCTCTCTGTGGTTTTATTTGTTAATGGTTATGTTTAATTCAGTTTGATCACCCTTCTGTGTCTATGTGCATATGTCAAGTTTAATCAATCCTGACTCAAAACTACTGCAACACATAATTTCTCAGTTGTCTTTCAAGTTTCTGTAGTACAATAACTTGTACACATGACAATGCAGTGTACCAAATTCTGACTTCAGTTGTGCCAGATAAACTCAATTGAAATCTAGCTGTCTAGGGTCTTATAAGTCAATGGTATTACCATGGTTTATGATGATGTAAAGAAACTGAGAATTTACCCTGATGTTTAAAAAATGCTTGCATAAATCTAAAAATGTATCTCATAAAGATCATATTTTAATTTTTTTCATCCAAGGGTGGGGAAAATACCAACAAGGTTAAACTTTGTTGCCCAGTTTTAATGTTTTCTATACCATTCTTTATCTAAAATGTTAATTATATGCTATTTTGGACTGACAGTAAAGGTTTTTGCTACAAAACTATGGTTTTCTACTAGGGTACAAGTAGTGTACTCTTTACAGAATGAGGCTCCTAGCTAGGTAAGAATTTATTATAATCATCCTCCCCATAATAACAGTTTGTAGAGTTCCGAAATGCTTGTGTGTGAAACTGGGACTTAAGTGGTTTATAGCTTTGTGCTGGTTCTCTTCACAGAACACAGAAATATATTATAAATCTTTGAATTGTTCATGAACAGACTGAAATTTTCCTAAATTGTATTCAAAATTACTGACTGAATAACTTCTGCGAGTAAGTGTTGAGCTTTTAATCCTTTGCAAGAATTCATTATGAATATTTCAGTTTCAAAATTCAAGCTCAGTTCATTGCTGTGTTCCTTGATCGGAATAGCACAATTCATTGAATCAGGTTTCAGGTACACATATTTCCATTTATGAATTCAAAATTAATTTTCCTAAAATATGACTTCAGGTTCACCATTTTAACCAGTATTCTTTCCCATGAATTCACTTGATAGAATATTTGCAGAAGCTGAAGACAAAGGGGGCATTAACATAGTCAAAGCAAATGTGTTTAAAAATCTGAATGGATAGTCTGAAATTTTTTGCACTATTTCCCCAGTTCTACTTTCAACCCTTTTTTTATTTTAAAATTCAAAACAGAACAAAGTTACACAAATCAAACATTTAAATCTCCTGAACATCTCATACCTCTTCCATATTTTAATGCTACTCTAAGGCCCCCACAGCACTGCTATTTCTCTTTAGCTTACGGTCAGACAAAGGGGGTATTAACATAGTCAAAGCAAATGTGTTTAAAAATCTGAATGGATAGTCTGAAATTTTTTGCACTATTTCCCCAGTTCTACTTTCAACCTTTTTTTTTATTTTAAAATTCAAAACAGAACAAAGTTACACAAATAAAAAAAAAAAAAAAGAATATTTTCAGTGTTGGATGCTTGTAGTTTATCTCTAAATCCCGATTAGGCACATTAAATAAGTGGTCAAACTTTCAATAATAAAAATATACACATGTAGAGCTCACATTAAGTAATGTATATTTTTAAACACACTACACCAAATTTTATAGTCAACATTGTCCCTTTTATTACGAAATACACACATACTCATTTTTGTTTTTTCTAAAACACTCCTCTATGCCAGAATCTTCTCTTAAACTATACAAATCCTGCATACATAATACTTGACTACACACTATTTAAAGTTCTACATTTTGTTTATCTTTCCTTTGTATTTAGAAGCCGTGTAGATAATTTTCCTTGTTCCCATTTTCTCCAGTGTATTTTCCTGGCTGTTACAAAGAAGTTTCATTTTAAAATATTCAAGACTATACTGCTAACACCATTCCAACTGCAGTAATACGCTTTAGACACATGTGACTTCTATTTTCTTAAGCTAGAGATTAAAGGAAACAATGCCAGTTGTACTGTCCCTTGATGCATTGATTCAAGCAGCAGTGTTTCATATAGGAGGATGTCAGACATATAATATGGAATCTGTACTGGCCAAACCCTTCTTAATTTTTAATTTGAAAATAATGAATGGGTGACGTGAGCTGAAATGTGACAATGTAATGAATACTGAGATGTGTCAATTTTATGAACACTGTGTGTGACCAGGTCAGTGAGGGGAAGATATTCTATATTGTGGGGTTATTAGAATTTCCTGTGTGACTGTACTGATCTAATTTATAGCTCTAATTTTCCAATGACATTTGGTAAAGCACTGTTGGCCTATCTTTGATTCCACTGAGGTCAACAGTAAAATATCCATTGACTTAAATGGGAGCAGAGTTAGTCACTGCTGAATGGTTTTGAATTGTGTCTATATTTCTGGGTATCTTTTACAAATATCACAGCAGCACAATTCAGTTGAAGTGCGTTTTTCGGAAATCATCATTGTGTGATTTGGCATGAGCTGGCACCTGCTCTGCCAGCATCACACCTATATGCTACCCCTTACGGGTCATGATTCCCAATCTGTGCTTGTGGTAATCGATGGTTTCAAGATTACAAAGTACTAAGACACAGCTAAAGAATAAGTCTGGAAGAACTTGATTTTATGTGGAAAGTTCAGTGGGTGAGTAAAGCCTGGGGATTAGATTACAGTCATCAGTGGACATGTAAAGGTGTAGCTGCACCAGCGGTAACCTCTTATATACAGTCAAAAATGCTAGAAAGTACACTTTGCACTGGTGTAGTTTACCTTGCTTGAAACAGGAGTGAGCCACACTAGTCTACATCACAGTTTAGCCTGTCTACACTAGGGGCTTGCTCTGGTGCAGTCACATCAGTGTTTGGCCACCAACGGCTGTAAAAATCAATGGAAGGAAGCCTAAAGAGCTGAGTTTTGAATCAGAGCAAGCACGATGGCAGCCCAGAGGAACAGAAAATGGTTTGTCACATCATTAAATTAATGTCTACATTGTCTGTTTCAAAAAATAAGTAGGTAATGATATTTGGTAGGTACTGTCTAAGAAACATTTAAATCTCCTGAACATCTCATACCTCTTCCATATTTTAATGCTACTCTAAGGCCCCCACAGCACTGCTATTTCTCTTTAGCTTACTGTCAGACAATTGGATTGTGTTTACAACAGACTAAATTGTGTGCTGTGCTGTTATTGTTTTTAGATGACATTTTGTAATGAGATTTAGGGTGAGCAGAGTATTTGCTGAGCTAGTTAGAAGTTCCTTATCAAAACACATTTAGAGATAAGACATTGAATTAAGATAAAGAGTAAAGGTGGTACTAGCCGGACCAGAAGAGATAGAGTCAAGTGTGTACAGAACAGTCTTCAGACAGATCTTTTCTCTAGAAGCATATATCAGATAGCAATCCCTCACTAAAGCCTGACATTCTAAACTCCTTTGTCACTGGTCACAAATCTCTTTTATTGTCATTGAATAATTAGCAGAAATAAAAGTAAGCCAGAGATACATCCATGTTCTCTCCCAGAAGCAAATGAGAAGCTCTGCAGTAAGGATTACTTCTTTTAAACAAATTAATAATTATTTGTGGCCATGAGATGGCAAGGCATGGAAAAACAGGACCAATCTAAGCACCTTACTAACAAGAAACTAATGGACCAAATTATACCAAATTATGTGGATTTATAATGGACTTCAATGGGAGCCACACATGCATATCTATCTGAGGGTAGAATTGGCATTTGCTTGTTACTATGAATACACTACACAAAAGGCTTTAATTTTCAAAATCACTATTGATTTTGGTTGTCTACAGTTTTGCTTAGATAATATTGACTCCTGTCCTCTGAAAATCAGGTCCATTTCAGGTGTCTCCTTGCTTGCATACTGTATTCAGTTCTGGTGACCACACCTGAAAAAGGATGCTGACAAAACAAAAGGGTTCAGAGAAAAGCTACAAGACTGAGTCTCTGGAAAATCTGCCTCACAGTGAGAAAATTAAAAAAGCCTCTGAACATTCTAAGAAATTAGCTGAGTTTTTGTATCACATGTTTTACACCTGAGCACAGCTCTTACCAAACAATGGCCCTCATCCAGCAAACGCTTACATGCATGTTTAATTTTACTCATGTGAGTAGTGCTACTAAACTCACTGGGTCTACTCACATGAGCAGAATCAGACATGTGCATGAGTGTTTGCAGGATTGGGGCCTAAGAGGTTTGCTTGTTTTACGCATATTCCTCTTAGAAGTTTGGGTCACAACAGAGTTAACAGTAAACCAACGGAGATGCTCTAAAAGGAAAGATGAAATTAAGTTTGAAAGAATCTCACTGAACATGTAGGAAAGAATAGGAGAGCCTGAAACAAGCTGAAAAAATTAGGATTTTTCTTTAATGAGTTTATATTTGAAACCACCAATTTTGAGATTTACAAGTATATGGCCTTTTTCATTAGCTTCCATACAATAATACTAAAGTGTTTCCACCTTTACAATGAATTTCAAAGAGAAAACTACTCCTGGGGGAATTCTGCACCAAAAAATTAAGAATTCCGCCCCCCAAAATTAAAAATTGTGCGCACAATATTTTAAAATTCTGCAAATTGTACTTGTCAAAATAACACTATATAAACATGCCAGTTTCAATTATGTTGGTAATTTATTTAAAAATACCTGTCAGCAAGTATGTCTGTAACAATACAGACACACACAAAATTCCTCCAGGACGAGAGAGTTAAAGAAACCCCTATGACAACCCAGTTCCTGTTTCTCTGCCCCCCAGCCCCTCAAGCCCATCCCCTCTGGGAGGGCCAGACACTCACATCCCCTACCCTCCAGAGGCCAGCTGCAGACCCCTCTCCTGACCCAGACACTCACAAACTATACCCCCATATTTCATCTGCAGGGCTCCCCTGTGCAGCCCAGACACTCATGCCCCCTAACCCCAGAGCCCAGGGATCCAGAGGGAGAAACAGTCGGATGCTGGGTCCCGGGTTTGCCCAGAGTTTCCTGCGCACCACCGCCTCCTTCCTTCAGGGCTCACTGGGAACTGCAGTTGCTGGGAACCCTCCAGTTCCCTCCCCCTCTTCCTGGCCTTGTCTTCTATTTGTGAGCTGGGCTCTGCCGGGTCCAGCAGCCCCTAATAGCGGCCAGCATGTTTGCATCCCATTTCTGTGTGGGGAAAAAGGAAATTCTGCGCACACAACATTAATTTCTGCAAAGTTCTGCATTGTGCAGTGGCACAGAATTCTCCCAGGAATAGAAAACCAATGAGAAAATGAATTACATTTAAGGAGACAGATGCTACATACTTAGCATTCAAGTACATTTCTATCCATATAACTGAATGAAAACCCTGTTGTCTCATGCATTATACCTCAATTTACATGTGTCACAAAATAAAGAGATGAAGTGGGAGGTTTGCCCTGGGTACCCGAAAATTATTGAGAAAAACAATTACAGAAATAATGCACATTCATTTTATTCAAGTCAATTACCATTAAATATTATGTATTTCCAGTTAAAAGTACAAGCACTATTTGCAAGTTTAAAAGCTAATTGCAATTAAGGTGCTTCCAGCAAAAACAAATTGCATTCTGGGGCATACAGACTAACTGGCTCAGATTAAGTCAGTAGTTTGGGTCTCTGCAGCTTTAGCTATAATTTAATAACACCAGTTAATCATCTGTAAAATGAGTGCTCTTTGTACACAACTTGCAGGACCATTTACTTTTGTTTATTTATTTTATTTATTATTTTGAGGGACCAAAGATGGAAATACTATCAACAGATTAATTACAGATAAAAAAGCAGTAAAAGAAGACCTGTGACAGAGAATTTCAGGAAATGCTTTTGTTTTAAGAGCTCATGTTAAAAGAGACAAAGAGAGAGCTTTCCTGAAACAACATTTTTATGTCATTATGCAAATAGGGTTCCATTTATATTATTATTTGTACTGCAATTGTACGGTAGCCTCAGTCATGGATAAGGGCCCTGTTGTGCAAGGCACTATACAAACCCATAACAAAAATATGGTGTCTTCATTCAAGAGCTTACACTCTAATATGCCAATGCCTATTTTCCAGTCTCTTCAAAAATACTGTTCTGCACTGAACAAGAAAAATAATGGAAAAGTTTTGAAAAGCCTTGATGAGAAATCAGAGTGAAAACTAGCTTGTGTGTAATGACATGTTGCAGGATAGAGAATTACTAAAGACTATATCTGGAGAAAAAAATAAACAGAATGCATTAATTGATGAATAACACAATGTAAAGTTCAAATTCAAAATTTAGGAAAAATGTAAAGTAACTCCCCTGTAGCCAATACAAGCCACTCCAGATTTACACCTGCACAGCTGAGGTAAGAATCTGGCCCAGTGTTACATTTCTTGCATTTATACCTTTAAATATATTTCTAGGATTCCAACCCAGAAATGCCATAAACCAAGTAAAGCCTGGTAGGAAATTCCATACAATTAGATAGATGCATTCCAATAGTTAGTGTTACAACAACAGATAGTATTTTCATATCAGGACTTCTTCTTGAGTCTGACTTTATGCTTAACCGGTGTGACAGGGTCGGGCCAGATGGCTACAGGATAGTAATAGAAGGCAGATATATTAGCCCCAGGTTAAGTTGGGCCCTTTTTCCTGGGTAAGGTAACAGGGAAGTTTCCAGAACAATCAGGAACCTTCTGGAGACCATTAAGACAGACGGGCTGATTATAACACCTGCAGCCAATCAAAAAGCTGCTAGAATCAATTAAGGCAGGCTAATCAGGGCACCTGGATTTTAAAAGGAGCTCACTTCAGTTTGTGGAGCGCGTGTGAGAAATTGGGAGCAAGAGGCATTAGGAGCTGAGAGTGAGAACGCGGACTGTTGGAGGACTGAGGAGTACAAGCATTATCAGACACCAGGAGGAAGGTTCTATGGTGAGGATAAAGAAGGTGTTGGGAGGAGGCCATGTGGAAGCAGCCCAGGGAATTGTAGCTGTCGCACAGCTGTTCCAGGAGGAACTGTAGACATTCCACAGGGCCCTGGGCTAGAACCCGGAGTAGAGGGCGGGCCCGGGTTCCCCCCAAACCTCTCAACTCCTGGTCAGACACAGGAGGCGTTGACCTGGACTGTGCGTTCACGAAAACGGCCAAACTGAGGGCTGCCGTGAAGCTCCAAGGTGAGTACATCTGCCAAAAAGTGCAAGACCCAGCAAGGTAGAGAAAGAACTTTGTCACACCGGCTTGAAAAAAATTTGCAAAAAACTTGAACATATGGGAGTGGGAAGGAAATGGGGAATGTTGTCCCGGTTTGATTTCATCAGAGCTTGAAGTGTGATTCTACTCTGGCCTGACTGCATGAATTGCCTCTTAATAATTTCTATATCAAATGTGCTGAGTTCACTTGTAATGCTTTCCTGGCCAGGCTTTTCATACAGCTTGGGATTTGGGAGTCAAGATGAATGCTTTCCTTCTCATGCACCATTTCAACAATAAGAATTCTATAGGTCAAATTAGACCCTCTGTGCACCTGTGCAACACATTTGTCTTCAAATTATTTGCTCAGTGATTCCTGTGCAATCTTACAGGCTTCAGTGGGGTGGCACAGACATAAGTGAGTGGAAGGTAGTAAATGATTCTGTTGATAATGTGCAAAGAGGAACAACATTCAATACCAATCTCTCTCAACTGTATTAGCTCCACGTTACTATAACAGGTTAACACAAAACACTACGGAAAAGCTGTCCCTTCCTCTTTTTTTATTCAGCCCTCTTCACTCACATCAATACAATGTTGTAATAATAAACCTTTCTAAAACATGGTCTGTACGCAAGATTAAGCGACTGATTATGCCAACATTTTTCATGTTGAATAGCACTTTATATGTGACCAAGGTTGGCTGAAATGGGCCTTTAATCTCCTATTCAAAACATGTCAAAAATCAGTTTTAATTCATTGAAATCAATGGGACTAACTGGGTTCTAAGGTTCCATTCACTGTGAGCATCAGCAGACCTTAAGCAATATGGAATGTCGACGCAACAATTAACGACACTTCTATAACAGTCTTGGGAACTTTATTTCATAGATTGCACAGTTACAAATAAATAGACCAAACTATATAACATGGATACCAAACTTGGGGACTTAAATGTAAATGGTCTGATTTTGAAAAGTGCTAAGCACCTAGAGTTCAAAGGGAGCTGCTGGATGCTCAGCACTTCTGACAAAGTAGCCTGTGCATATTCGGTGCCCACGTGTGGATTTACGTAATTACCTTTAGGCACCCAGTTTAGAAAATGTTGATCATCTAAATACATTTTCTTACTGTCAGACGTAAGTTCTCTTCCATATGACTTTGTGGTACAGGGGTAGATCTCAATCTCGTTTTACACCAGAGGCAAAATCCAAGGTTTCCAAAAACAAAAAAAACTAGGAAAGGAAGGCAGGGTAAATATCTGTATTTCAGTAGCATTCATTGAGAGCCAGACCCAGTCATCCTTACCCATGATGAGCAGTAACTTACAACACTAAGCAGACCTAGTGGGACTGCTCATGGACTAAGTTATGGTTCAACAAGAGTAAGGGTGACAGGATTTGGTCCTTTGTTTTCTGTCATTCTTGTGATTACTGGCAATACAAAGAGACTATTGCTATCACGGCCATCTGCTCCACATCCTGTCTGGTTGAGGATGGGTGTTTCTACCTACGTTTTTATACCAAGCTCATCACCATGACATCTGAGCACTTCCATGGTACATGAAGGCCTGTTTGATCTGGTTACTCATTAGATGCTAGTTCAAGGTTGAAAAATATCTTATTAGATACATATGATGGATATGTATCTAACAACTGGAAATACTTAATTACAGAAAGGTTGTCGGACACATTCCATATTCATTTGGTTTTTTACACATTGTATAATTAGCAAACATCTGGTAACAGTAGTTCCCACTAGGCAAAAACTCTCAGAACCAGTAATATTCCAGACATTTTCTCCACTGCATGACAACCTTTCACCTGAGAATTCAGAGTCCCATATTTTAGTGGCTTAAGATCTGTAATCAAACTGAAACAAGGGCAGTAGTTCATGTATACAAATCATAAGCTGAGACTATTCCAGAATCCTTTCAAGCACTGGGATCTCATCTGTATTTCATTTCACTCTCTGACCCAATTAAAGTATTGTTTCCGATATTAGGTAAGGTTATATTATATTTTTAACACCCGATATTTCATTAACTGGGATAAAATCTTTGACTCATTTTCCACCCCCCTGCTTTTTAGACAAGGAACCAGTTTCTTTCTCTACACCTCCCCCTTCTTGAAATAGTACAGTAATCGGATATGAGAGGCTCAGCAGAACACAAAAAGTCAAAGTAGTTGAGCAAAGACAGAGTTATTTGAGGACCAAAGGGACAAAGGGAAAACTTTAGAGCTAAAACCAAAGCCAGCTGTAACTGCACAGGGAGAGGGCCAAAGGCATAATAATGGGATGCAAAGTAAAATCTCAGGGTAGCTGAAGAGGCATTAGCATTTGAAAGATGAGTGATTGCAGTGCACATTCATGATGGATAACATAGTGACATTTCATTGGCACAACTGGAACATTAAACAGTTCTGTCGAAAGGTTGTTTTTCAAAATGGGAACTGTTCATAAATCAGCTCGTAATAAAATATACTGGGTTAAATTAATTCCTGCAGTAAATGGGGAAGTGCTGATGAAAACAACATTGCATCCATTTATGTCATCAGTGATTTTGGTCCATTGTTTTCTAATTAACTGGCCACTTTTGTTTGTGGTCCTGTAGTGCTCAGTGAAAGTCTAGAGTTACTCACTCTAGAGTTTAAATGCCACACTTATAATTGTAATGGAATCTTTAACAGGATTTCCAAACCTTCCCTGCAGCATTCTGCAGGCAAAGACAATGATTTGTCAGTCTTGTTGGATCTTACAGGCACTCCTCTCCTCTGGAGGTGGTACAGAGACTTGTGGTGCAATGTGCCTAGGAGAAGGGGAGGCATGGCTCCTAACTGCATCAATATTGAAGAGTGTGCAAGGTGTGGTCCGCTCTGCAGCAGACCAGGTCCACTACCTGACCTGGTGTAGAGAGTGGGGCATTGCCCTGCTCCCTCTTCAGACAACTGGAGGATTAATACAGAACCCCACCTAACCTTGTGTAACAATTGCAAATAGGTGACTGCTCGGATTGTGACTGAGTTCACAGTGCCAAGGGAGACACTCCTTTCAGCCCCCCTTGAGTACAAGTGCAGGGGCAGAGCATAATTTAGCTACGTACATATGGGTCCAGATCCTGGGGTGCAGCTAAACTGCACAGAACACACTGGGGTTATACGTAAAGGTGAATTAAAAGTCACCTTTGCACTGTCCTGATTCTTCTGCAGCTCTGTGCAGGCTGGTTTCATACATTCATAGATTATAAATCCAGAAGGGACCACTCTGATATTCTAGTCTGACCCCCTGTATAACAGAGGCCACAAGACTTCACTGAATTAATGTGTGTCATATTAATTTTGTATTGTTTCATTTTTTTAATTAAAATGTTTTGTGGTACCAAATCAAATATCTTCCAAATGTTTATTGCATCATCACTTTACTTTCATCGAGCACATTTATAATCTCATCAAAAAAATATATGTTCATTTCCACCATAAACCCATATTGGCTGACAATTATACTACCCTCCTTTAATTCTTTATTAATTGAGCCCCTCATCAGCTGTTCCCTTATCTTGCTGATTGATTGATGTCAGGCGGACAGGCCTATAGTTACCTGGGTCTCCCAGTTAACTCTTTTTAAGTACTGGCACAACATTACTTTTCTTCCAGTCTTCTGGAAGCTCTCCACTGTTTCAGGAGTCATTGAAAATCAACATTAATGATTCAGCAAGGTCATCAGGCAGCTCTTTTAAAACTCTTGGATGCAAGTTATTCAGACCTGCTGCTTTAAAAATGTTTGACTTTAGTAGCTGCTCTTTAACATTCTCCCGAGTTACTATTGCAATGAAAAGTGTTTCATTATCATATATAACTATATCGACTGTTTTTTCCTCAAATACAGAACAGAAATATTTATTGAATACTTCTGCTTTTCCTGCATTATTATTGAAATTTCTACCATTTCAATCTATTAATGGACCAAATACTAGGTGGTTCCCATGCACCCTACTAAGCTGCTCTCATGCTGGGCTGCAACAGTCACAGGTGGCTGAAGAATGCAGAGATATATTAGTACAATGCAGGGACAATCCAGCTGCAACAGCCCAATCCCCTGGCCACACCTTCTTTTCTCTTCTGTACCAGCAACAGGAAAAATAAGTGGAAGGAGAGTCCCTAGGTAGGCTCTGTGTTACTAGAAAATGACCCTTTAAATTAATAAAGCCAGGTAGAATAGGCCAACCATGCAACACAAAGACACCATACCACATCACATGGAAGATTTCCAAGCTATACCAACAAACAGAGCTGGCTGGGCTTTGGATGAGTGCACATGTTATGTCCACTGAAAGAATGACAGAGCTGCTGATTCAGTGTGAAGTCCCTGAAAGCCCTTATACTAGCTGACTGAGCCAGAATTCCCACTGAAGTCTGACACTAAAATGCCACAATCATCCCTAAAAATGCAGCAAACCCAGGTTGGTAGCCATTGCTTCCCTCCAGTTTCCTAGACATCTATAAAACAAAGGGCTGTCTTTTATTTTCCAGAGCATGTCTAATAACACATTTTAAAAAATAAAGCTTATATTTCTTGAGGGTACTTTGTGCTTTCCACCCATTATCTGTATATTCAACAGGATACAGTGAACTTGAAGAGACTGAACTCATTCAGACACTTCATCACACCAACTCACTGAAGTTTGCAAAGGGAGAAAAAATCTTCCATGATTATTTCACTGTTCGTGTGCTTTCAGTTTTATTGTATTTTTTAAAAAGTCAATTGCTGGAACTTCTAAACCACAGGATTGGAGAGAAAGCTACTGATAAGTTTGTTTAACCTTCTGGGTGCTTGTCACTTGCTTTGCATAAAGCAAGCCTACACTTTTTTACCAGTATATCCCTTTATTTATTTATTTTTAAATAAGCCTTGGTCTACACTGGTGGGGGCGGGGGGAAGAACGATCTAAGTTATGCAACTTCAGCTATGTGAATAACGTAGCTGAAGTCGACATACTTAGATCGACTTACCGTGGTGTCTTCACCGTGGTGAGTCGACTGCTGCCGCTTCTCTGTCAGCTCTGCCTGTGCCTCTCACGGCACTGGAGTACAGGAGTCAATGGGAGAGCACTCAGGGGTCGATTTATCGCGTCTAGACTAGACATAATAAATCTATCCCCGCTGGATCGATTGCTGCCTGCCGATCTGATGGGTAGTGAAAACATACCCTAAGAGTTGTCTGTTATAGAATCATAGAAGATTAGGGTTGGAAGAGACCTCAGGAAGTCATCTACTCCAACCCCCTGCTCAAAGCAGGACCACCCCCAACTAAATCATCCCAACCAGGGCTTTGTCAATCTGAGCCATAAAAACCTCTAAGGATGGAAATTCCACCAGATCCCTAGGTAACCTAGGTAAAATAACTCTGTTATTTTATTTGATGGAGTTATGCAAAATTACGCCATTCTGTGCAGCCAAAAATGCAGAAACTGCATGGGGAGATAGCTGAGCATGCAGTAAAAAGGGGTCAAAAGGGGTAGGCAGGATTGCTACGCTGGATACAGTCTTAATGTGTGTGGCCTGGTATTATGCACTCTACTTATATCCTTGGAAGACACTGAGCACCATGCATGTAGCTATAACCAAACTTTAGCAAGGTCATATCGAGCCAATAGAGATTTCCAGTAGTCTAACGTTACATACAGAGAAAGATCTGTGTACAAGAGAGACAGAAATATCTTGAAATAAAATTTACTTAATTAAATTAACCTTCTAAATCTGTAAATGAATGATTCAGATTAATCCCTTGGGTAACTGCCCTGGAGTTACACCTGGGATGAAAGCAACCTTTTGGTTTAATATCCAGGTGTAAACCTGTAAGTTATCCTACCTATCCTTTTGCGACCTTACATTTGCCACGTAGTGTATATTTCATCAGAATCCGTTTTATTGAAAAGCAGTAGTAGATTAACGAATACTGATAAAGTCATTGAAAAGTTTGAAAAAAGGTAATAAAATCAAAAGCTTCAAACTAATTTAAACTGGCAGGGAGAACTGAAAATCTTAAGTAGAAATGTTCAACCCAATATTATTATGCTTATAAGCCTGGGGCAAGTGAAGCTAAAACCAAGGTGTATTTTAAAGGAGAACAAAAAACGAAGCACCAAGGAAAAATAAATCTGTCCATGATCTCTTAACTGAATCCCTATTCTAATCCACTCTCCCAGAAGTAAAGCTACTGAAATGTGAAATGTTTTACTGATTGATCAGCAGAGACAATACACAGCTGGCACACAAATGTTTAATTTTGGATTTGTTACATCACCAGTTTTAGGGGCTATCGATCTCCCAAAGAGGGGATTAAACTACAGGAGGCGGACAGAGAGATGGTCACGTCACTTACATTAATGCTATTATATGTAATGCACATTAACTAGCTCAAGGAGACTCAGTCTCACTCCCTCTATCAACACTTGATTAATTATCAGATTCTCTATGCTTATGGAGACTCTGAGGAGAACATTATTTTGGCTGTAGTACACTGCGTCAGATGGTTTCCCTTGCTGCTGTTTAACACTTCATTTGCTCTTCTTCCTCTTCCACACCCCTTCAACTCCTTTTGGGTACTCTAATCAATCAATACAGATTGTTTAATTCACTGAAGGACCATCTCTGGAACATTTTACTTCCAAAGAGTGATGTTACACTCTTCGTTGGTCAGAGTTTGTATTACTATGCAAACATTCCTTAGACAGTGGCTTAGACTGTAACATATTTGGGACAGGAAAAGTCTTTTAGTTCTATGTTTGCACAGTGCCTTGCACAATCAGGTCGTGAACCATGACTTGGGCTTCTAGGCACTACCATAATACATAATAAATAATATTCCTAGAAGTATTACTTTCCTATGGCTGTACCTTCAAAGAAGACCAACTCAATACATACAGACAATATACGAGCTCCAGGTGGCAAACTACCCAGCCAATCCATGCACTTTTGGACTCTGTGTCTGGATGTTAGTGAAGTTTGCATGGGGATCTTACATCATTGCTAACCAAGACTCAATAATGGTTATAAATTGTAACAGGCATTGGTAGATTAAGAAAATGCAAACAAAGGCAACATAGAGGAAATCAATTAAACCAAATGAACATCTCGTGTCAAATGGCATTACAGCCTATTAGACACTGTGGAGGTATAGCCAACATCAATTATGCTCCCGTAACACATCTCTCTCTTCCCCTAAAACATACTACTCATGACTGACATTACCATATTAATACATTTATAATATTAGCAAAGTGGTTCCTTCTGATTAGAAGGTGAATGTGAAAAATAAAACATATGAATATATTGCAAAGTTTTACTGAACTTGCTGTACTCTAATGCTAAGTTTCCATTTTCCGGCTGAAACAAGGTTGAGCCTAGTATTAAATGTCTATTAGTAGGGAGAAGAGAGGAGAAGGGGCACAGCAGAAGCAACAGCTGCTATAGCAACAGCAGCGGGGAAAGTAATTTTAGCCCTATCTCCAAGCCTCAGAGGCAGGGTGTTACCATAAGCAACACAACTAACTTGCAACTGGAACACATCCTTGCCAGCAGATGTCACAGCTGCATAAATACCAGACTACAATGCTAAGTGCTTTCCTTTATTCTTCTCATCAAAACACTCATTGTATGTTCTTTTCTATGGTTAAAATTGGCCATCAAGCACCTTTTCATCTGCTTTAGCAGAATAGAATTTCAAATCATAGTTCTTGATGCATAATACACCGTATTGTATACTGATCAATAAAAACAGAAGTACTGAATGGAGCTGATGAACGCCCATGGGGACCAAACAGTGCTATCTGGTTATCACAAACCCAATTAGCACATTAGCAACCCAGCACTGGAGACCTATGTTCAAATACTAGCTCAAGTTGCAAGTGAAAATGCGTTTGTTTGTCCACAGAGAGAGAGATAAAAGCACCACACAAAATGGCAGAGCGGGCAATCAGCGTCTGCTCAAACACATGCCCAAGCCTGGAATACCGGGTATGCTGCATGTTAGGGTTGAGATGTTGTGGCAATGTTGCTTGGGGGAACTATGAATGGTATCTTCTTGCAGTATGACTGGGTCTAGCGGGCACTATCTGTCTTGTCTAATACATATATGACGCTACAGAGAGTGCAGGTGTTTATATTTCACCATCATTCTCTTTTTTCCTGTAAACAGACATTTCA
The DNA here is from genome assembly GCF_965140295.1 of Lepidochelys olivacea. Taxonomy (NCBI): domain Eukaryota; kingdom Metazoa; phylum Chordata; order Testudines; family Cheloniidae; genus Lepidochelys; species Lepidochelys olivacea. The sequence goes on along the minus strand of NC_140411.1, from coordinate 32,650,341 downwards.
CAGAGTGCTGCCTGTGCCTAATTATTGTTCAACTTTTAAATGGAAGTTTAAAAGTATCCTGTGGTAGGGGTAAGAGATCCAATAATAAATGAGGAAGATTCGAGATGATAGAAGTACCAGAGAGGACAGAATTGAGGAAGGCCTGGTCTCAGACTGGAGCCTGGCTTCTTGCAGGGGGAGCCTTTCTATCTTCTGTTGCTCCACCGTCATTATAGAGGGAACTGGGAGGTTCCCTAACTGCACAAGGCAGCCAATTCTGATCACAGTTACAAAGTATTCAGGAGGAGTTACTCTGAATTTACCCTGGTGTAACTGAGACCAGAATTTCTCCAGGAAACTACCGCCTCTCCCCCGCTCCTTTATAGATGAACTAAATCAGACTCTGCTTGGGATGCAACACATTAGGACTCCAGAGACAGTACATTTCCCTAAAGGATAATTGTCTGGGTTTGATGTTAATATTGGTAATGTCAATGACTACTACAGTCATATTAATTTTCTGAATTGTTTTATATGGTTAAACACGAGAAAGTTTATATAGTTATTGTCACAGCGTATAATCCAGAGAGTGTATATTAAACTGAACGGAAGAGAAGAAAATGTGACAAAATACAGTTCAGACATCCCAAGAGTCAGATGGTTATATGTCAAAGTCAAGCACCCAACCAGACAATCTACCCTAAGTTATGCAAATAAATCAAGGTGTCACCAGTGCCACACATGAAGTAACACTTGTGAAAGATTTTACTTTCAGCCTCTTATAGGATGGGGAAGTCCCAGCCGGTGAATAGCTGCAGTGTTTCTCCCAATACAGAAGACACAGGATTCAGATGTAATGAATTCTAAGGAGGTTATTTTTTGAGGTTGCTAGATACACTCAAGAATGGTGGATTTGATTCTCTCATCAGATCTGATCCCTCTGCACCACTAAGGAGAAGCAAAGTGATCAGAAACTTGCAACAACTGGATAGCAGAGAATTCCCCAGTTAGAGAGGAACTCCATACTGGTATTAGCATGCCAGCTCAGGGCCCTGTGCCTGCTGTATTCCACAATGTTCATCTGGGGTGCAGGCAGAGGGCACGGCAGTGAGGCTGTTGGAGCTGGGGTTGGCCCTGGGAATCAAAGAGCTAAAAAGAGTTCAGGCACAGAGCAGAATCAAACTCTGTAGGCCTCTCGCTTTCAGAGAGAGAGAGAGAGACAGACAGAGGCAGTACAATGCACAATGTCAGCACACAGATATCTACCTCAGTCCTGGTATGAATTGCAGACTACATTACATTACTCAAATGGCGCTTGCCCTCACTGTTGGTTGGCACTCATTCATTCATGTAGCTAAAGTTCCCTTACACATTTTAGGGGTAACTACAGTACCTCTAGTTTAATTCTTAAATGTATTATTTGCCAGCATAATATCATAGTTGTGTTTCTGAGAACAGTCCTCTTGTGTTTTTGAAGATTATGAGATTTAATCTTTAGAAAGATTCAGTGATTTGTACAGTAGAAACAAATCATTCACTTCAACCCTGAATAAAACCATTTATATATATTATATGTATAACCAGTGATCTTAATGAACAGTTGTATAATATGGAAGTGCCTTATTCCCCGTGAAAACGAACTTCTTAAAAAGACCAAAAATAACGTTATCAATATACAGAGCACATCCATGGGTTAGATGTAACTGTTGTTGCTGTTAGACTAGAGCCAGGTTAAGGTAATCTGTGAGACACACACACACACACACACACACACACACACACACACACAGAGGAATGGCAACAACTAGGGCCTCCAGGAGCCAGGATATATCTGCCTGGGTGGGAGAGCAGGACTTGCTGGACTCCTTACCTCCAGCCACACACAGCATGTTCTGTTGGGGTGGTCTTGGCACAGCGCTGTCAAGACTCCAGACCAATGGATCTTGGTGTTAACACCCCATATAAATGTGCAGCTCTCACAGCTATTTTTTAAGGATCTCTGCCAACTCAGGCAGCTGTCACCGGCCTCATTACACTTGGCTCACATTTTTGAGGTTTTCTTCTCAACCAGGAGTGCTAGGGGAAAAAGATTAAACTGATTCTTATGTAATCCCATGAGTCCAGGAGCTGTGGCCTACTGTACCTATGCCTTAATCTGGACCTGTGATAGAAAGTTTAGACAAGCAAATCTTGCAATATTTTTGCAAAGTATGCACTGGATTGTTCATCACAGCCAGAAACTCATGGCTAGAGCTAGGCAAATAAAGAAAAAATAGTAAATAATTTTTTTTTAAATTGCAAAGTTCATTTAAACAGTTATTTAATAAACCTCATTCTATAGGCTCTTCATATTGAGAGAGAGATGTGGGAGACTACGAACACTAGCCTGACCTCTCTCTAATTAAAGAGTGTTTAGTGTTAAGACAAGAATCTTCACCCACAGAAAACATATTGCTTGAGATGGCAGGGAACCTGTTTCCCCCCTTCTATTGGGCTGGCAGTTGTCATGATGAACAGTTTCTTTGGATCTTGTAGCAGGCAGCACTTTTAGGTAGGTTGCATTAGTATTTCCAGTGCTGTTTGGAGAACTTTGCCATCTGTGACATATCCAGAGGCACATTTTCTCCCAGAACTTGAGCTGCTGAGATTACTAGTTGTTGGTCCAGGAGTGTAGTTTACTCACAGAACCAGATAATAGCACTCTATTCTTTAGCAGAGAGGAGAAGCAACAGGACTCACAAGTGCTGGGTGACACTGTATTAACATGCTGAAAGACTGGTTCAGTTTCTGAAGTTTATCTTCCAATTGTAAGCCTCTGACATAAAGAATCATATCAATGTCCCAGAGGGGTCAGCATTCACAATAGACAAAGGGCACTTTTTTCATGGTTGTCCTCCACCCCTGGATTCTAGAACATGCTTAGAATCTCAGACACCATCCTTAAGTTTTGATCCAATGGCTTTGTGCTGATGGGCTGTTATAATGACATGAGATTATCCTTTCTGGAGTGATGCTACAACCACAACCAAAGGCAAAACTTTTGTGAACACCTCAAGGGTGAAGTTCAGTTCAGTGGATAGGAAGTGCTCATGGGAATCCCAGCACTTCAGGGGAAATCTCAGAAATATATGATGTGAGTGGGCAACAAGACTATGAACATGGCATCTTTTATAGCTATAGAGTGAAGGAAATCCTCTGAGTCTATCAGAGCTAAGGTAGAGCAAAGTAACACCATTCTGAATTTTGAAGGTCACACCTCTCACAGCTATTTTTTAAGGATCTCTGCCAACTCAAGCGGCTGTCACTGCCCTCATTACATTTGGCTCATATTTTTAAGGTTTTATTTGCAACCAGGGATGCTAGGGGGGAAAAGTGAAACTGATTATTATGTAATCCTATGAGTCCAGGAGCTGTGGCCTATTGTACCTATTGTGCCTATTAATTCACCCATTTTAGATCCTAGATGAGCCATTGTCCCGTTGCTTTTCAGAACTACAAAATACCTGGTGTAGATTCCCAGAACCTGCTGCTCCCTTAGAATTGGAACAATTAGTCCAATTGTCAAGATGCAAATAAGCTTCCTACTTGACAGGGAGAAAGGGGAGGTGCCACAGGAGGAAAGACATTAATGGACTCAAGAAAGTACAACCTCAGGACACCAGGTGCAGAACTCAACTTCTTGAAGAGATCAATCCCATTGGAATATGAAGGAAAAGATGGGGATAATCAGAAGATTTAGTGCATAGGACACTGACCAGAAAGGACTTGGACTTCACGTCCAATTTCCAGTATGATCAAGTTCTTTCCCACTGAAACCTAGACTTCAACCTGTATCTGATGGGCTGTCTCCTGATGCAGAAGACAAGCAGGATTTGAACATTTTAGTCCATAAAGCTGACACCAGGAGAGAAACCTTTATGATTGAGATGTCCAAGAAGGTAGAGACCAAGATAACCCTAAAAAAATCTATGGTCTTTGAAGACAAGGACTAAGTTCGAGGCTGGGGAGAAGTGTACCAACTCCAAGGGTAGATCCACGTGGAACTGTGAGCCACCAAGGAGGAGATATGGATTTTGGCTGACAGATAAAGGGAGTCTTGTGCCATATTATTAAGGCTAATGACAGCCAGTAACAGCCAAAACAAGTTCTCTTTGTAGGCAATGAAGTCTAGAAATCCTCACCCTGTTGGATCTCAGACAGCAAATAGCCAACCTAGACAAAGAAGAAAAAGAGCTGCTCCTGAAAACTGAGTAACATTAATGTTAATGTTTTTCTCATGACCCTCTTCAATTTTTCTGTCCAGGCTCTCGATTCCCTGCTAGGAGCACAGTAGCCAATCAGACTCCAGGTGCGGATCTCCCCGCCAGTGGCAAGAAGCCCTTGGCGGCTTCCCGCAGCTCCTGGCTAGAAGTGGGGAGGCGAGAAGGCCAAGGGGAGCAGCTGAGCTCCCAGGAAGGAGCTGCGTAGAGCTGAGAGCCCTGGCGTTCAGCGCCCCACATTGCCCCTCTTGAGTCGGTGGAAGCGCTCCTGGTGAAAAAATGCACCATCGACAGAAGGAGAGTAGTGTGGACATCAGCCACTGCAGTAATTAGGAGTTTTCCTCATACTTATCACGGGAATAAAATACACTATGTCCTGGAGTCTTTTAAAGTTCATTGCCATGAAACAATTTCTGATAACATAGTATCAATCCTCCTAAGACTCCCATCTAGCCAGGTTTGGCAGAAATGAAACACACATCTCCCTTCTCAGACACAGGTTCTGGAGAAATAGGAGATGCAACAAAATTGAAAATAGAAAATCATTTTGTTCTGTGTTTGTACAGCAGCTAGCACAGTTGTGTCCTGGTCCATGACTGGGGATCCTGGGCACTACCACAGTACATAATAAATAATATTCCTAGAAGTACCTACTTTCTAGGTGGGTCTGGCAACAGTCAGGGAGCCTTGGAGGCAGATTTATGTGGGAGGGATTGGGCAGCTGGAGAGCAAACTGATCCCTGGAAAGTACAGAGGAGCAGCAAGATGAAGCCCCTGAGACCTCTTCTGGGTTTTCAGTAGGATTTGATTGGGTGAGCTCTTGCTTGAACAGTTCACTCAAGCACTTCAAGAACTAGAAGAGGAAAATGGAATTCTGAAAAATCTCACATCTCCTGTCGGTCATACTCCTCATCCCTCATATATTCCATGTCCTCCTCCTGAAATGTCTCTTCTCCCACAAGTGAGCTTCTCTCACTGTGGTTGTGCAGCTGCTGGCTGGCTTACTTGCTGCATCATGAGACCTTTCTTACCTAGTCCAATGTCCAAAGCAAAGAGAGCCTGCAGTCTGAGTGCAGTGCTAAGCAGAGTGCTGCTGCCCTACGTGCAACCACGGGGGATTTTACCTCAGAATTTCCCTTTTCTGGCTAGGATTGCACACTACATGATGTCTGTAAGGTGGTGGCCACAAGCAGTTGCAAGTTTCCATACCTGTTGCTGACTCCTTGAAAGGAAAGAATTGAATTGGGGAAGGAGCCAGCATCTCTAGAGGGCACACTCCTTCAATCTGATTGCTCATCATTCCTGTCAGTGTAATCAAGAAGGGAAGGAGAAAACAAGTGTCTCAAGACACTATAGTGGGCCAGTCACCAACAATGTTTGAAGTCATGTTTTCCAGTATTTGGTGTAACCTTAGGAACACTTGCTACTAGGAACAGTGCTGACTACCATCAGTTGTAGCAGTCAGACTATTCACAATAGCAAGCTCTTTGCACAGCAAAAGTGACTGTGGGCTCTACCTCTGTGTACATATCCTGTGATGCTGAAAAGAAAGACCGTAAATTACTGACATTGGGCTATCTAATCAGCTTTTAGCACAGCTGACAAAATGGTGGTACATCATTGCCGAAAAAATCTATTATGACATGATAGGGAGGCTGCAATATTTATGTTCTCATTTCCAAGATTTAGAGAGAACAGAAGCAAAATTAGACGTGTGATGAGATTCTTTTTTGCAGAGGTCAACTGTCAGCAGCTAGACACCTTTGCAGCGAGAGATGGTGCACAGAGTCAGGAAAAAAGGAACTGCTCCCTGCAATCCAAAAATAGTGGGGAATAAATCCAGCCAAATGGTGAATCTTTATGAAAATATAGGCAAATATAATGGAACTTCATATTCTGTCTGACTAGGTGAACATCTCTCACGATGGGTATGATAACACTAAATAGCAATTAAGGATGAAAAGATAATTATTGTAGAGTGTGTTGAGTGATTACCTAGTGTTACATTACTGTTCTGAGTGCTGTTACTGCTAGTTAATATTTAGGTGAGGTGCAGTATATGCTGACACTGCTTACGAAATAAATAGTAAAAAATATATTCTGGAAGAAGGGTTTTTTGTGATTCTTTTTTAGCACTATCCCTGCAGCCTGCTGCTTCCTGCAGCTCCCATTGGCCAGGAATGGCAAACCATGGCCACTGGGAGCTGCGGGGGGCCATGCCTGTGGACGGTCAACATCAGCAAATATCTGGTGGCCCGCAATCAGATTACCCTGATGGGCTGCATGTGGCCTGCGGGCCGCAGGTTGCCCACCACTGGGAGTAGGGAATGATTTAAGCAGAGGCTGTGTAAACTGAATGTTGGAACAGCATTAATTTCATACTCTTTTGAAACATGCCTTAGCTTTGCAATTGGTAATGTGCTCATGTAGAGGTCTATTTGAGATAGCCATCCAAACCTTTGTATGATTATCTGATCTGAACCCCAAATCCCAAACTTCTGATAGGGAGTAGATTGCCCTGAGACTCTGGGAAATACCAATGTTTTATTCTAAATCAGAGTAATTACAGAACAAACCATTTTTCCTACTTTAAATTGGTATTTCTCTGATGAACAAGGTGAGGATTTTGCTTATAACAAAGTCTCCATGTCTGGCAATAATGCCAGCATTTATTATCTGCTCATCCAGTTAGTCTCAAAGACATCTGCATTTTCTCCCATGCTGTCCACAAAGACTCTACATTGTGTACCTTGAAATCTCTCCTTACAATTCACTTCTGTTGTGATGCCTTCAAAATATTTCACAATGCCTAGGCAGCTGTAACTGCTGCTTATTACCATAATCACATTCTTCTAACTGTGCACCCCACATCTGACTTTGCATCACCTTTTTCTGTTGTTATATACTCTAATTGTATAATCTCATGTTTTCAGATCATGTTTTCATAATACATGTACAGTGTCTCGCAGAATGGGGCTCTGATTCCCAACTGGGACCTCTAAGTGTTACTCGAAAAACAAACAATATAAAATAATAATGTCTCACACACAGAAGCATAAACAAGCAGTGACATCAGATAGTTTTGGAGCACCAGCACAGATAGTGTTCATACTTCTGTTAGGGTCCCCAAAAATGAACACCATATCACTTGTATAGAAATCTTATACAAAAAAGGTGTTATGGCTCACAGTTAGCACAGCTGATGCTGTGACTGACAGCTAGGAAGTATCCTGGAAAGAATCATACAGTCATTTTGTATAGCAAAATGGAAAACCCAACTGGGTACATAGAAAAATATTCTATTGTGAGTTCCTGAAGTTGGGAAATACGTGCCAAATACGGTAACATTCATAAAATCTCTTGAAGTTTCTGTCCATATGCTGTTCTAGAAAAGCCTACGGGGTGGCACAGATCTCTCTAGAGAGAGAGGATTTTCCAAAGCAGTCAGTCATTACTTAAAATACATTAGGAGCAATGAAAAGATAAAGGAAAGTGTAGGTCCACTACTTAGGTGGGAAGGTGAGCTAATAACTGATGACATCAAAAAGGCTATCATGTTTAAAGCCTATTTTGCTTCAGTCTTCACTGAAAATATTAATGGTGAGCCATTACTCAACACAATTAATATTAACAACAAGGAGGAAGGAATGCAAGCCAACATAGGGAAAGTACAGGTTAAAGAATATTTGATAGTTAGATGTATTCAAGTCAGCAAATCCTGATGAACTTCATCCTAGGGCACTTAAGGAATTAGCTAAAGCCATCTCAGAACCACTAGCCATTATCCTTGAGAACACATGGAGGAGACATAAGGTCTCAGAGCACTGGAGAAGGACACAAAGTCTTGTGTTTAAAAAAGGGAACAAAGAGTACCTGGGGAATTGTAGACCAGTCAACCTAACTTTGACACCTGGAAAGATATTGGAAAAACATATTAAATAATCAATTTGTAAGCACCTAGTAAATAAGTTATAAGGAATAGCCAGCATGAGTTTGTCAAGAAAAAATCATGCTCAACAAACCTAAATTTCTTCTTTGACAGGGTTACTGGCCTACTGGATAAGGAGGAAGCAGTAGACATGATATAACTTGATTTTAGTAAGGCTTTTGACACAGTCTCACACGGCATTCTCAAGCAAACTAGGAAAATGAGGTCTCAGGGAAATTACTGTAAGGTGGGCACACAACTGACTGAAAGACCATACTCAAAGAATAGTTATCAATGGTTCGCTATCAAACTGCAGGGCATATCTAGCAGGGTTCCACAGGGGTCAGCACTGCGCCCAGTACTATCCAATATTTTCATTAATGGCATGAATAATGGAATGGAGAGTATGCTTATAAAATCTGCTGATGACACCAAGCTGGGAGGGGTTGTAAGCACCTTGAGAAATTGGAGCACAGGTCTGAATTCAATATGATAAAATTCACTAAAGATAAGTGCAAATTATTTCACTTAGGAAAGAAATCAGAATCTACAAAATGGGGAATAACTGTTTAGGTCAGAGGTCCCCAAACTGTGGGGCACACCTCCCGGGGAAGACATGGAGGAACATTGGGAGGGTGTGGCAGGGCCCGAGTCAGCACCCACAGGATGGGGGAGAGGGAAGGAGTGCCACCCAGCCCTAATTTACTCCCAGCTTTGCTCTGGCCCCACACCAGCTGCAGCCCAGCTCCCAGTTCTGTCCCTGGTCCTGCCCCCAGCTATGGCTCTGGCCGTGCTCCCAGTCCCAGACCCACCCCACAACTGCATCCCCAGCTTTGCCCACTTACACCTGGCCATGTCCCCCTGGGAACCAGGGCCCCGGTCTCAGCCCTGGCTCTTGGGGGGTGGGCGCAGACAGGGTCAGAGGGGGCATGACCCTGAAAAGTTTGGGGACTACTGATCTTGGTGGTAATACTGCTGAAAAAGGTCTATGGGTTATAGTAGATCACAAACTGAATATGAGTCAACAATGTGATGCAGTTGCAAAAAAAGAATAACAACATTCTTGAGCGTATTACAGAAGTATTGTATGTAAGACACAGGAGGTAATTGGTTCCTCGGCACTCGGCTAGAGTAATGTGTCCAGTTCTGAGTGACACACTAGAAAGATGTGCACAAATTGGAGAGAGTCCAAAGGAGAACAACAACAATGATAAAAAATTTAGAAAACCTGACCTATGAGAAAAGATTAAAAAAATTGGACGTGTTAAGTCTTGAGAAATGAAGAATGAGGGGAACCCGATAGTCTTCAAATATGCTAAGGGCTCTTATAAAGATGGTTGTTCTCCATATCCACTGAAGGTAGAACAAAAATTAATGGGTTTAATCTGCAGCAAGGGAGATTTAGGTTAGATATGAGAAATTTTTTTTCTAACTTTCTAGGGCAGTTAAGCACTGGAGCAGGCTTCAGAGGAAGGTTGTGAAGAACAGGTTGGATGGTGTTGGTCCTGCTTCAGTGCCGGGGGCTGGACTTGAATTCATGATGTCCCTTGCAGCCTAACAGTTCTATGATTCTATGATATAATCCACTTTAGAAGAAGTAGTCAGAACTTTGTCTTCTTAGTTCTTAGCTTGTAGTCAGCTAAGGTAGCCAGGAAGGTGAAACAAGAATCAGTCTCTTACATTCAGTTAGTAACTAGACTACAGGATGCATGGGACTACCATAGTCCTTTTACTGTTCTCCTCCATAATTATATGAAGCACCTCTGAGTGTGCAGGAGGGGTTAACTTGAAGAGTCTAGTGATATTCTGTCATGAGACAAAAAATTTTAACAGCAAAACACCTCCAGGAGGCTGTTCCCTTCAGAGCAGTTAGGCTCAGTTGCATGAAGTAATTGGGGATGTATGAAGACAAGCTAAGAGGTCCAAATGAGCAGCAGAGAAGTCCTGGACAGAATTATCTGAACTATATGAACTGTGGATGAATTTCTGAGTCACTGGAAGAGCAATTCATGATATTTAGAGAGACAACCAAAATAACATCAGAGAGTAGAAATAACTTTAGACATGATTTGTGGAGCTAAGGAGACATTGACAATGGACTTTTTCCTATTAAGCGCTGGTTATTTCTTAGGCTTGACAGTAGCACAAGGAGGATTCTCTAGTTATACTCCATAATGACCTAAGCTATCACAGCCCTGGTTTACACTACAGAATTACTTGGATATAGCTATGCTGCTCAGGGGTGTGAATAATCCACACCCCTGAGTGATGTAGTTATACCGACCTAAGCACTGGAGTAGATAGCACTATGTCAGCGGGAGAGCTTCTCCTGCCAACATAGCTACTACCTCTCGTGGAGAGAGAGTTATTAAGTTGATGGGAGGGCTCTCTCTCTTCATCTTAGAGTGTCTGCACCAGCTGGATCAGTGCAATAGCTAGTTTCTGGTGTAGACCTACCCAGAGAAGGTAAGTCCAGAAGGAAAGCGGAATATGTCTCCAAGTATTGTAGCTTTGGGTCCGAAGGCTCCATTGTGAGATGTTCAGCTGTGCAGCTCGGTTCCTCTTTGGCTGCTGCTGAGAAAAGGCTGGGAGCGCTTGATAGTTTAATGCTCTTGCACAGAAGGTTTGAGACTTCTTAAGGAGAAACAAAGTCAGGCCACAGTGTGTGGCTTTACCACCCCAAAGGTGCATTTCTTTGTTTTCGGCTTAGTTCCCCATGATCCCTCAGCCATTTTCTACGTCTCAGATGTGGGAAGACTGACTAAACTGAGGAAATCAAGCTAAGGGAAATTCCAGAAGCCAAATAAAGAGCTAAGCACCAGTTTTCCTCACTCTGTGCAACTTAGAGCATAACTGGGGAAGCCAGTAGATGCCTTGGGACAACCTGTACTGGTGCTCTAAAATACCCTGTCATCAGTGGTTTGTGCCTGTTCAAAAATGTTGTGGGCAAATACCTATCTACTTGGAGACTTGTACATTCAAAAACAACCCTATGGCAGCAGGTTTAGTGCCAGTCTGACATTCCCCAGGCAGATTTAACTTCTGCAATGTCCTTATCATAATATGTGGCTACTATTTCTTTACTGAAAATAAAAAGCAGTGTAATCACATGCTAATTCTGAGAGCACAGCATTTCTTTCAGATCTTCTATTCTCTTTTGCTTTAATGTGCACTTTTGAGATCAAAATGACGAGGGTGACATTCAGAAGAGTTTCAATAAAAAAATAAAATATGTAAAATCAAAGTGTTCCGTGCTTTACCAAGTAAACTATGTGAAGAAACTGCTTAAACAGTAAACAGCAGTTTTATAAATCAAACCTTAAGTGCTTTAAAGCATTCCCATTTCAAGCAGTATTTTAAAGAGTTGTAGCAAAAACCTCATTTTCAAACAGTATAATTCAAACTGAAATATGTAGACATTTTATTATAGCCTTTTTTCATAACACCTATGCTTTATGTATCAAAGACATATCTCTTTTTGGCAATATGTGCTATCAGAGAGGTGCAAACAATGAATGCAACATTATTCACTGTAGATAATTTACTTCTATGCAATATCTATAAAACACAAAATATACTACTCTTGTAATGACCTCATACTGAATTTCAGTTGTCAGATAATATAAATCAAGGCTTCCTAAATCTCACCCAAGTCTGCATTCACAAGTTGCTTCGAGCTTGAGATAAGTATCTAGTTTATGTAAACTGAAGTAAATTGTATTGTATTATGGAAGCGTGGTTTTTAGAGACAAGCCCCAGAATGCAGGTCCTAGAGAAATCATGGCCCAGATCAAGATGAAGCAAACTGAAACCTGCAACCTCCTCTAGGATGCACTATATCATTAAGGATGAAGACTGTTACAGGTCATATTAGGGAACACTGTGTGTAGCATTTGGTTAGTCTATTTAAAAAAATTACAGCCTAATATTTGTAATCAAGAATAACTTGAGAGAGCCTACATTCAATTAAGACATTCTTAGTTGTGAATCCATATTCCTACTAAGTAGTTCTTAATGGCGTATTCGAGTTTATGTATTCGAGTTTGGCCGGGACAGCCCCTTTTTATTCAGTTTTTTGCAGGTCTATCTTGTCTGCATGAACAAGCATGTACTGAAGATGAACAGTTTATCAAGACCTGGTGTGAATTTGCAGCTGGCTCACGAGTGATAATTCCCCAAAATGATGACACAAGCTGCCAAAGAAAACTGCAGAATTCTAGCACTAAAGTTTGCAGATATTTCATCCAAATATTAAAGTACAACTATTGTGATGAATGTTAGCTGATATAGTCTGTAATCCAAAACTGTTACAAAACTAAAGCTTGACTTTTGCTATACGACAGCATTGACCTAGTTTATTTGCATTTTCATAGTAACCAGAGACTTCCCATTAGTCTTTGTTTAAAAGACATGAATCATAATTATGATCTGGAAATAGTGTCTGCTAAAGTGGGTGAAGCACTTTAGAACCATTAATAGTGAGGGTATTGAGCTATAGGATATACATCATTTGCAGATTTTTCTCTTTCTAAATCATAAACCATCTTATTTTTTAACATTAATGGTCGACTCATTTACCAGAGCTTTGACTGCTTTTCATTAATAGAAAAGAGAATAAACAAGGGTATTTGTACAGTGTACTGGAAACACAATCACATTTAAGTATAATGGATAATGTATGCTGCTTATTAAAAAAAAAAAGGATAAAACACGACAGTCCTGACTAAAGTGAAGCAGAATGCTATTCACTGTCTTCATTACAATGCATTGTCACAGAGTGCGAGGCTCTAAATTAATAATCATCAAGCCTGAAGATGAGAATTCTTGTAAGTGATCTTGGAAGCTCAGCTGGTTAAAAATAGAAACCATTACATATTTTACTGATCTGAAAATGAAACATTTTCTGTCTGAAGCCAAAATATTGCAATTTACACAGATTAGACGGGGTTGTGAACAATTTATTGGATGTACACAACAATGGATGTGAGGCTCAGTCACTGTTTTGCACTAGAAATGCTCAGAAAAAAATATATAAAATCAACTGGCTCGTGGCACAGATCTTGTATTTAAGCGCAATATACAAAACAGAGGTACATTCAAATAACCCCTTTGAAGTGCTCTCTCACTCTGTGAGCGCTATATAATGATATCATATATAATGTCTTGCAAAATGGGAGATAGCTCCTATCAGGTGCTTATAATAAGCAGCTTCAGTTGTTCCTTGTTGCTGTTTTCGTAGTCTTTCCTGTAATATACTCCAGAAAATTCCTTGTATTGAATTTAGATCAGGTGACTGTGGTGAGGACAGCACTAAACATCTGCTTTTTAAAATTCCCCCCCCCTTCAAGATTTACATTCATTTTTGTACTGTGGGTCAATGTGATTGAAAAATTAAACTCTGTTTTGAACTTGCTCTCTGATGGATAATTTTCTATGCTAATACCATTTCATAAATTGCCCTGTCTATTACGCAATCAATGAAAAACAGCCTACCAATCACTTTGAAAGGTAAAAATGCCTTATTATAGGCCTGATCCACACTGAAGACAATGGAAGTCTTTACACTGACTTCAGTAGGGTTTGGATCACATCCTATGCGTTCAATCACTGAAAGTTAATCAGACTTTCTATGGCTTTTACTTTTCACTATCTACAAAAGAAGGAACAAGGCTTTAGTCTTTTATAATGCCTTCTCTCTTCTGTATTTAAATATTTCCCACCTAGCACCACATCTTCATTTGTGTTTCATAAACCAATGTTCAAAAATGTATCATGTTCTTTCCCATTGTCAGATGCAGATTTAAAATGACATCAAATTGATGTAAGAGGGTGCATGTCTGTGGTCCAAATTCAGCTGGAAGGTGGGAGTTTAAATGATGAAGTACAGTGTAACATGAACCAACACGTCAATTATGAAAAAACAAATATATTTTACAGGCTGGAGGAAGATGTTGGAGGAAAAGAAACTCATTGAAGGGTCCTAAATAACCCTATTTATAAGTGCTGAGTACCCAAATGTCCAGCTGAAGTGAATGGGAGTTATGGATGTTCATAACATCTGAGTATCAGCCCCCCAGTGACTGCATGGATGACTGCAGGCTGATAGGGATGGACATCTGCTGGTCTCCTTATGGTAGCAGAGCCCCTACAGCTGCCCCAGTTTGATGTTTCACTGTAGCGTCCACAATCCATTTAAAAACTCAAAACTGCTGGGTTATTTTCCCCCCAAAAAGCAAGCTGTTTAGAAAACAAGATGTTTCTAAGACCCTGAGATCAACACTCAGCTCCTTCTTCAGCCCATAGTAACAAAATACACTCTAATTTTCACTCTATTTCCATATACTCTCAAAAATGTTCATTAGAGCCTATGTTCATCTCCTTAAACAAAATATATTTAAACTGCTGTTCACCTCTTTTTATATATTTATTACTGTTTGCACATAACTTTTCAGTGTTAGTCTATGAAGATTTCTGGAAGAAATTAGACAGGTTCCTTATCACGTGATTTCTTTATAATTTCATTTAAACCATTCAATAACTAACAATGTTGTCCTTTAATACTTTGAGGTGGTATGGCTTTCAGCAAAGAGAGGTTCAGATTATTACAAAGGTAGTTCAATCTCTCTGCTAAAGCTGGTCATTTTTTTTTTTTGATGGAAGAGTTTTCCATCGAAAACACAGTTTTGTTGAAATCAAAATGTTTTGCGGGATTGCATCAATTTTATGGGGGAAAAAGTCAAAACAAATAATTTCAACTTCTTCATTTTGATAATTTTTATATATAATTATTAATATTTTAATATTTTAATACAAGTTAAAATGAAATTATTCAAAACAATACAGTTGAAACATGTTTTTACCTTATCAAAACCACATGTTTACATTATCAAAATGAAACAAACGGATGGTCCTGAATCAAAATTTTTCAATATTGTGGCTTTTCATTCTGCTTCATAATGAAAAATGAATTTGAAATGTCAGAATTTCCCATGAAATGGAAATTCCAGTTTCTGACCAGTTCTACTTCTTATTCATCTAAGGCTCAATCCTGCAAAGATCTGAGCATTTTGCCCCCATCTAATAGCACTATTGATTTCAAAGGGAGTTTAAGTGCTCTACAGCAATGTTACTCAAAGTGGTGGTCCGCGGACCAGAGCCGGTCATCGAGCCATTGGCTGCCGATCTGCACGCACATAGGAAAAAAAAATTGCCGGTCCCTCACATCAGATAGCTTGAGAAGCACTGCTCTACAGGATCTACCATTTAGCCACTGGCATCTATGATGAGGTGGATAACAAGGATGCTGGTTATAGTGGTAGGTTTTGTGCTGTGAATTCCTGTCCACTGGGAACTGGACTTAGACTGTTATCCATTTCACGCCGGGTGTTGAACACTTTTAAATGGAAATCATTTTTAGTTACTACTAGTCTGATCTGAATTTGAAATATTCAGTATTTCTTTAAATCCTTTCAGCATTCTGTTCCAATTTGCTGGGTTTTGTTTGTATTTAATGAAACACAAATATCCTTGTGATTTAGTTATTTTAATAAGATGTTAAAATCTCTTAATATCATAAAATTAGAAGGGCTGCCATCCCTCAATGTCATGCTAGTACAATATATTTATTCCAGACCTTATATATTAAGCAACAAAAGAACAGAAGTTATTAAAA
Organism: Lepidochelys olivacea; assembly: GCF_965140295.1. Classification (NCBI taxonomy): domain Eukaryota; kingdom Metazoa; phylum Chordata; order Testudines; family Cheloniidae; genus Lepidochelys; species Lepidochelys olivacea. The sequence goes on along the minus strand of NC_140411.1, from coordinate 32,634,503 downwards.
TTCATTTAACAAGATTTGCTGCTCCACAGACTGAGCAATTATCATTAGTTTTGAATTCTGCATTTTTCCATTCTAGACAGATAACAGCCACCTTCCATTTAGGCAGAAATGCAGGGGCTGTATTAACAGGACAGAACAATGTAGGACAAGAAGTGAAGAATATGGTATCACAATGAAATTACAAGTGTAATTTCGGTTGGTTGATTGTACAGAGGTCAGCTCTAAAAATTTAACCTTACCAGCAATTACCACAAAATATTATCTGGGCTATCACTGTGAATTTACGTTTTAAGTATAGAAAGATAAATAATGAGGTAGCTCAGCTACCATAGTACAGTAAGTGTTCACAAATGATGATGACTTAAATGGCAACCACTAATTTTCCAAGCTGACATTTGTCCAGGATGCTGATTCTAGCACCCCAGCCATCACAGAATGTCATGGAAAGCTGGGGCACTGGTTCCATACTAATTTGGTGGGAAGGGTGACAATTACTGAATTACCAGTATCACTTCTTGCAGAATGTAGTGTAGAAGTTTCTCATTTAAGCCTCTCTTTCTTATGAGGGATAACTGACTTGGAGCATAAGGTACTTAGTCTGCCCAGGCATGGAGTAAATTTTATTCTGAAATATATATTTTTTTTGTTGATGGGTCTTTGTGTTTGTCAAATAATTAATCCATATTAGATACAGCATGTCATCAATTTGTGCATTACAGCGTTGTGTTCTAATTAAGGTTGCCTGGGTAGGAGGTAGGTGGGTTCCACATTTACATTTTAATCTATTTCCATGCTTGATTACGTTTGAACCTAATTAAAGTTTCTGAAACATTTTTTAGCTAAGACATTTTCCAAAAGGTCCCACAGGGAAGTTCTGCCTCTTCTAAACCACCTATGCTGTATGAATCTGACTTCTGGGAAGTGGTAGACGTGCTATATCTTGACTTTAGTAAGGCTTTTGATACTATCTCGCATGACCCTCTCATAAACAAACAAGGGAAATACAACTCATATGAAGCTACTATAAAATGGATGCATAACTGGTTGGAAAACTGACCCTAGAGAGTAGTTACCAGTGGTTCACAGTCAAGTTGGAAGGGCAAATCAATTGGAGTCCCACAGGGATCAGTTCTGGATCCGATTCTGTTCAATATCTTCATCGTGATTTAAATAATGGCATAGAGAGTACTCTTATAAAGTATGCAGACGATACCAAGCTGGGAGGGGTTGGAAGTGCTTTAGAGAGTAGGATTCAAATTCAAAATGATCTGGAAAACTGAAGAAACATTCTGCAGTAATGATTAAAGGTCTAGAAAACATGACCCATGAGGGAAGATTGAAAAAACTGTGGTTTTTTAGTCTGGAGAAGAGAAGACTGAGAGGGGACATGATAACAGTTTTTGAGTACGTAAAAGGTTGTTACAAGGAGGAGGGAGAAAAATCCTTCTCCTTAATCTTTGAGGATAGGAGAGAAGCAATGGGCATAAATTGCAGCAAGGGCAGGTTAGGTTGGACATAAGAAAAAACTTCCTAACCATCAGGGTGGTTAAGCACTGGAGTGAATTGCCCAGGGAGGTTGTGGAATCTCCATCATTGGAGATTTTTAAGAGCAAGTTAGACAAACATCTGTCAGGGATGGTTTAGATAATACTTAGTCCTGCCATGAGTGCAGGAGACTGGACTAGATGACCTCTTGAGGTCTTTTCCAGTCCTACAATTCTATGCTTCTATAACAGGGTGATCATGGGAAAATGGTACTTTACATGGTGAGCACAAATCCTATGAAATGTAAACAAGATTACTATGTTCATCACACCTATTTTATGTGAGGTGTGAATACTGTTATAAGAAGATTTATTGTAATTTCACCCTCCTTTCCCCTTACCTCTCTTCTAGACCCTCCCTGCCCCACTCCTGCACACAAAATCTTCAGTATCTGAATTATTTTCTCTAGATGACACCAGGGATATCTAACGGTGACCAGCTTGAGCAGATAGTTGCTTATGAAGTGGAAAAGTGACTTTGTCCCCCCTCTCCCAGACAGATGCAACTAAAAATCTACAGATATTTTCACTTTCAACAATACTTCTCTGATTTGCTATTTCAAAAGCATATCCTTCTATAATACTGAGAAAACAAATTAATATTGACTATTATTTACAATGGAATCTGCCTAGTGTTAGGTTCCTCTAGGGCCCCTATCATCAGTGCCAAATCTCATTAATTTCCACTAAGATCAGGGAGACCTGCTGAGCATATCTTAATTTTGTGAATTAATAGTTAAATAAGAGGCATAGGAAGAAAAAATCACAGAACATACCTTTGTTAATTTATTTTGGCAAATGTAATTTAGCTTTAATTGTTTACAATATGCCACTGTACATTAGTAAATGTTCTGTGGCATACTTTGCAAAAACTAGTGAAATCTTAGTAATTCATGAGATAAGTGCTATTAAATACTTGGTAAAGATCAGATCCACTGCCCACCCCACCAGTACTCAGGAGGTATGGCATCAGAATATGGAGATGGGAATTTTTGTTGGGAGTTTATTTTTGTTTGAAGGACAAAGGGATAAGTTTATTATTTGTTTCTGTGATTTATGCCAAATATTACTTTTGATCTTTTAATATTTTTACAAATTAAAAAAGTTACCATTTGGGTCAATAACTATAGCATAAGTACACCCTCATTATCATTTTATGGCATAAATGATATCCTGGGGGCGGAGGGATAGCTCAGTGGTTTGAGCATTGGCCTGCTAAACCCAAGCTTGTGAGTTCAATCCTTGAAGGGGCCATTTAGGGATCTGGGGCAAAAATTGGGGATTGGTCCTGCTTTGAGCAGGGGGTTGGACTAGATGACCTCCTGAGGTCCCTTCCAACCCTGATATTCTATGATTCTATGATAATTTGATGAAGAGGCTTCCAAGTGGATGTATTTAATGCCAAAAGAGTGCCATGTTATTTTGAAATATAGTTCCTTTTGAATCAGCAGTTAGTCTTAGCTAGATCTTTGTGAACAGACCTCAGAAAGCCCATTAATGTCGTGATGTGGCACAATCTTACCACTGAGCATAGTACGACCAGCCTTCTACTGGTTTTATACAAGTGAGCGTGTACAGGATCAGACCTAAAGAATGAGGACATTTCAAAGAGAGGTGTGATAGTATCTCTCATTGTGAAATGACACTTGGCTAAAGAGCAAGCAACTGGGTCTGGCGAGAACAGAACATGAACCAGCAGCAAAAGTGTTACTCCAGTGGGATGGTATCTTGTTAACTGGGGTCAAATTAGAACTGCCTGGGAAGGTTTTAGAGTAGGCTGAGGAACTGGAAGCTGCAACGTGCACAGGAATGCACTTCTATGTGAGAGAATTTGAGAACTTGTCCTAATCATCATCACCCCCAATGGGTTTAGACCTGAGTCTCCTGTAAACCAACTCACCATCCGCAACCCACCACAAAAGCTGTGCTCCATAGGAGCACTTCACCTGGAGTTGCTCAGAGTCAGGCACTCAAGCACTGGGGCCACCATGCTGTTAGGAGGAGAATTCTGACTGAGTAATTCTTTGCCAGAAGAAATCAAACAGAACCAGAATGTGATCATGTTCAGATCAAATGCAAGACACGTGTTTGGATTATAGGCTTCTCTCATTAACAGCATCTCTCCCAGAGGGAAGACGAGGACTAAAAAGAGAGTAAGAAAATAATAAAGAGGGACCAAAAGATTAAATAAGAAGAAATAGTTAAAACTAATGTTTGGTATCACATAAAGGCATTTCCTCTAAACAATATGGGGATGATTTTCAAAGGCAGGTAGACACCCAACTCCATTAAGACTCAGTGGATCTTTACACTGAACTCCTCTTAGAGCCTTTGAAAATATCCTCCATTAGTGCTACCTAAAATGTTGTCATCTGTACTTAAATGCCACGGTTCTAGGTGCAATAGAAACATCAGAGGTTAGATTCGAAAAAATAGTTACAGCAGATTATGGGCAGATTAGGTAGAATTCCTGCCAGTCTCACACTAAAAACACAAGATGCAAAAGTGAGAAGCAAGTGGATATGACTGCTGAAATTAAGATTCAAACTGTGTCTGCCCATCAAACTGTGTCTGCCCTAAATAACTGCTAGCTGCTTGTGTCTGCGCTAAATAGCTGCTTGCTATTAGTGCTTTTACAGAACAGAAAGTATCAATTGTACTGTTAAAAATATGCTGTCTTCTGTACTTTCCATAGTATGCATCCGATGAAGTGAGCTGTAGCTCACGAAAGCTTATGCTCAAATAAATTGGTTAGTCTCTAAGGTGCCACAAGTCCTCCTTTTCCTGTTGTCAGAAGATTGAGCAGTGCTAAAGCAAAGTTGCTGACAATAGTTTGTTGGGATCAAAAAACATGTAGCAACAAATGAACTTGATAGGACTGATACACCACATTTCTGTTTGAATTTTTTCAGTATCTGCTGCACAAAGATCAATAGGGTTGAAGTTATCCCTATGTACAGTGTAACTTCAATGAAGTAATAAATGAGCCATTAGGCTCACTAAATTGCATCCAAAAACCACACCAAAGTATTTGGCTAGTAACCTAAACCAGCAGAATCTGATATCTACCTTAACTATTTTAACTCTGTATTTATGCTCATAATTCACAGACCCTATCTTAATTCTGCTGTATTTTCTGAAGACTATATTGTCCCTTGTCCTGATACAGATGTGCAGGAGAGTGAGGATGGGCACCCTTCCTTGTGGAGTTGCTTTGCAGCTCCTTGGGTACTGGGTCTCAGCTGTACCTGAAATGCTCCCACCAGGAGCAAATGGGACAGGATTAGGTAAAGCCATGGCTCTGTTAAACCATTACCATAAAACAGTCAGCTGGACACACCAGGGGAAATGTATCACACACCAGAAAAGGATGTTGCAAATTAATCTGCTTTCCCTCCTGGGGAAAGAAAGGAACACTGGAATTCTGCCTTAGGGATGTCTCTGAAGCACAATGCATCCTGGTATTTTGCCTGGAGCACTGTGCCCCTGTGTGTCACTGGTTAGCGAGGGCTGTGCCTAACAACACAATCTAGCCCTTAGCTCAAATATTATTATTTTAGATGTCTGCTCCAAAGATATACAATTGAAATAAACAAAAATACAGACTCAGGAATGGTTAGGAATGGACTCAGTCTAAAAGCAAAATTAGTGAGCAGATATGTTTAGCACACATTTTCATGTGCTCCTTTTAAAAAAATACTATCCATTTTTCACATAGTAGTAACCTATTAAAAACCTTTACGAACTGCATAATTACTCGAGTATGGAATTACACCTTCAAAGCCCAAATGGATCTACAGATGGCGTGCACGCGTACATACACACACAAACACACTCTCTCTCTCTCTCTCTTTCCCAACACAATGAAGGGTCTACCTTTGGAGAGGCTCTGTTTGTTGGGCCTCACTGCTTGGTGCTAGTAGGCAGGAGAATGAAGTTAATAAGAAGGAAAGCCACCATTGCTAATGTAGGACATTTGTCCTTCCAAGTTATACATTTATTTTCCTTACAAAGAAAAGAAATGGTCAAAAAACGAGGGGCGGAGAGGGGGGTTAATCGATCCTATTATGTTTCTGACATAATAATGGTATGGTAAGAAACCCATATGGACTGGTTGGGACATTCTCTGCTGGGTTACCATGATAAAAAGGGGAAACATTTTCAAATACAGGCACTAAAGTTGTGCCCACAGAATTTGCACACTTACAAGCAAAGAAAAAAAGCCTCAGTTCTACAAACTGCTGAGCATTCTCACCCCAATCCAACAAAGCACCTAAGCACATGCTTAACATTAATGTTGATCATCCCATCAAATTCAGGGGGATTAATTACGTTTTTTTAATTAAGTGCTTTTCTGGATCTGAATCAGAATGCTCAGTATTTTGCAGGATCAAGCCAAAATTGCACAAATAGAATATATTTGCACATAGAAACAAATAATTAACTGTGCAACTACCTGCTTGTGCCCCGTGGACTTGTTTCACTGGTGCATCCTAAGCATGTATCTTTTAAAATATAGACTAAAAGTGGAAAAAATATTTATGTGTTCCATGTTGTAAATTTCTATTATATCTCTAGTTCTTATTAACTGTAAGTAACATGTCTAATGCTGCTGTAGATGTAGATTTCAGAGAAAAACTCAGGGTGTATTACAGGATCATCAGGGAAGTTTCTCAAAAGTAAAGTTTGACCAATTGCTTTCTGGCTTCTTTCCTCACTTCAGCTTATGCTCATGTAGCTAAATCTTATTATAATATTTTATAATAATACCGTGCAGGTTGGTGTTGTTTAGAAGGGAACATCTGGATTGTAATGCGACTAATCATTTTATTATGTTGTTAAGCTTGGAATTAACTCAACATAGCAGGGTTTTTTTCATATCTAGGTGGATGTAATAAAATCAACAGTTTCAAAATAATTTCTGTTAAGAAATAATAGGATAAATCCAATCAGATGTCCAAAGCTTCGTGTTTCCATGGCAAAAAAGAAAATGACAGGTTTCAGAGTAGTAGCCGTGTTAGTCTGTATTCACAAAAAGAAAAGGAGTACTTGTGGCACCTAAGAGACTAAAAAATTTATTTGAGCATAAGCTTTCGTGAGCTACAGCTGAAGTGAGCTACAGCTGAAGTGAGCTGTAGCTCACGAAAGCTTATGCTCAAATAAATTTGTTAGTCTCTAAGGTGCCGCAAGTCCTCCTTTTCTTTTTGCGAAAAAAGAAAGTGTGGCTCATTAAACTCAGTTCTTAGGAGACGGTGAACTCTCTGATGAACTGTCACAAGTATACTATGATGGAATATGCAGTAAGCAGGCTGTCTACCAATAAATTATTGATTTATTTATGTGTGTCACTGTTGACTTCTTATTCTGAATATCAGCAGACAGCACTGTTAGCTCATCAGTTGAAAAAGGAAGTACGAATTATCGCTAATCAATATTTTTCTGTAGTCTAAATGAGAAAATAGTGGGTTTTTTTTAGAAGAGAAATACAAAAAAGGCAGTGACAATCAGCAGAGTAATGTTGCAATTAAGAGTTGACTTAAGAATTTCTAAGACGGCCTCCCCTCGCCCTTTTTTGGGGGAGACAAAGTTTTAAATACTGCAGATAAGATAGGCCTGCAAAAAACTGAATAATTTACGAAGAAAAAAGGAAATTTTGTTTTATGGCCTTACAGTGAAGATAAATTCTATGCAGTGGCACATTAGCCACTGGGCAGATGGGGCCCATGCCCAGGGGCCCAGGCCAATTGGGGGGCCCCCGGAAAAAATCCGCCGGGCCCAACCCCACTCTGTGCAGCAGCACTGGGTGGGGGAAGCCTCCCCCAGCATACTGGGACCCCACTCTGTGGCAGCAGCTGCAGGATGGGGGAAGCACCCCCACTCTCCAGCAGCCCCTGACCCTAGCAGAAACTGTGGGATGGGCAAACACCCCTCCCAGCAGTCTCTGACCCAACCCCATCCCCAATGGAAGCCACGGGGCAGCAGGGTAAGCCCCCCAACCCCCAGGGCCCACCACCCATCCCTGGCAGAAGCTGTAGGATGGGGAAAGACCCCTCCCAGTGGTCCCCGACCTGACCCCATCCCCAGTAGAAGCCTCCAGGTGAAAAGCCCCCTCCCCTGCCCGTGCCCACCACCCATCCCTGGCAGAAGCTGTGGGGTGGCAGTAGAACTCCCCACGCCCGATCCATTCTCCGGCAGAAGCTCCAGGTGAGCAGGGCGGAAGTGCCCCGACCCTGGTCCTCCGCAGAAGTGCAGGGGGTGGCAGGGGACGCCCCAGGGGACGCCCCAGCACCTGGACTCCCACTGTGGCCCTGGAACTGGAGGAGCTCTCGCTACCTGCAATGGCCTCAGGGCTGGGGGAGCTCTCACTTCCTGCTGCAGCCCTGGGGCCATGGCGTGGGGACAGAGCTTCTCCAATCCTGGGGTCACAGTGGGGTAGGGTGGGGCAAAAAGGAGAAAAAGGGGTTGTGGGGCTTCAGTGGGGTGATGGAATGGGGGGGGGACCCTGGGTGGAACAGGGGAAGGCCTGAGGAAGGGACAGAAAGGGGTGGGACTGTGGGCGAGGTCGCAGGTGGAAGGGGCAGAAGTCCCAATTTTATAGGGACAGTCCCAATTTTGGAGGCTTTTTCTTATATAGGTACCTATTACCCCCCACCTCCTGTCTCGATTTTTTATACTTGCTATCTGGTCATCCTAGGCGGAAGGGGTGGGGAGGGACCTCCCACTTGCTTTGGCCCAGGACCCCCAGAAATCTTAATCTGCCTCTGATTTTATGGGTGGCAAAGTCAGCAAAAGTATATCTTTTGTTATAAGCAAAGCTACAGTATCCCATTCCAAAGCCTGGGCAAGGACAGGTGGTTGCTTTGCATTAAGAGTGGCTAGAATTCACTCATTTGGAAACACTCTTTGCATTTTGTCAGTTTCACAACCAGTTCTAGTAACATCAAAGATAACTTACATTTGAATTGATGTAGCAATAACAAGAGCAGACAGGCAAACAAAGCTCTGTGTTCAGAATTATTGTTAACCTTTTATTTGTAAATCCTCAATTAGGTTATGCATTTGCATCCACATAAGCCAGTAGAAGTCAAGGGAATCAGATTAGTATTGTAAATTCTGCTCTACTGGAATAGATTTATACTACATAAAGTTATATCATAAAACTTTTACAGACTATTATTAAGTAAGTTCCTTCTCCCAAAGGGATTTTATAGAAAAAAAAATACTTCATTACAACTACTAGCTGGTCACCAAAGTTTAGGTTTGTGCTCACAACATCTGCCACAGTAGCAGACTGCCAGGGTTTTCTGAAAGCAGAGGCCTTGTGTCCTCCTTTGGCACACAAGAGGTTTCTCCACACTGAAAAACACAGGTTCAAATCATAGCCTGTTCCACTCATGGAAATTTGGATTAACTCCACTGAATTAAGAAATTGTAAAGCTGTGCCAGGCCAAGGATGATTTTTGCATTGAGCTAGCCACATTCAGTCCAGCTAATTTCATTAATTTTAGCTGTGCAACACACACTTCTCAAGTACTCCAACTTTGAAGATACCAACTAAGTTTTTCAGAGTCCAATTTTTGGTTTCGGAGAGGACTGTGGTTTAATTATGCATGCACAGGGAGGTGACATCATGGTGCTTGTAATGTTGCATTGGTGTTGAACCGCATAACAATGACCGCAGCAACTTTGTGCATAACTTGGTTGTCCATAGTTGGAGGCTATTGTAACATATGAACCCTTCAGTTTTGTTAGCTTTCTCGATGTTTTTCATGTGTATGCTACAGCATGTGCTTTTTTCTGCACTGCTGCTTGAAGGACTCCTTTAAACTGTCTATGCTGCTTTTTTGGAGCTATGCACCATTGTTCTACTGAATTGAAAGAGCAAGTCTAGTTAGCTACAAGCTGCAAAAAAGTTAATTAATTGCCAAAATGATGCAGACCGTGCACCTCAAGCAATTACATGACCTTATTTCTGTAAATCTCCCTGTAAGGTGTGATTGATTTCTAGGTTTCTAGAACACACGGTTTGGGGGAAACAAGAGGAAGTGAATGCCACTATGCAAACTCCAGAGCTCATTGGCTCAAACGTCTTGGTATGTCATGGTGGTTTTAGACCAGCTTTCAGATCATTATGGTCAAATTGCTGGGCTTTGACTCATTAACTACAGGCTAGGTCCTATCTTGCCAAAATACTTTTTGAATACTTTGCTGCCAGTCTTATCAAACATAACTATGAAAAGTGATCCCATCTCTAATGAATCCTCTTTCCATAGAAACCTACCTCAGCTAGACTGAGTTTGTAAACTTCAAACTGATCTTTGGCTACAATCGTATGTTTAGACAAGATCTTAGAAAACTAAGTTTCAGTTTAACAACGTGAACATTCACACACAGCAATGGCCTGCATCATGGCTTCCAGTTTTAGGCATAGCCATAGTATTGAGAGTGTCTTTGTTAGAATCTTGAACAATACACTTGTATCAAAAGATAAGATAAGTTTACGGAGGTGGTAAGATCTTTGAGTCGTGATGATCAGGCACTGGTAACCTAGGTAACTGGTAACTGGGCTGAAGCTGGTTGGGAGTGATAGGACTATATTGAAATTGTTCTGGATCCTTCCTTAAAGGCCCAGTTGATCATTCTGAACTGTGGCCATATGTGGTATTTCCAAGGGTTTGTTTTGGCACTGGTGCTCTCTAGGATATTTATACTGCCACAGGGGAGATATTTTTTTAAAGATGTACAGCCTGGCTCAGTATTATTAAACTGCTCTGAAGATGATAGCCTGCTGTAAATCAAGTTATCTTTAAATAACTGGGATCTTTTTTGCTTGATGGACTATAATACCAACAGTCAAAATTGGATCCAATTAAATCATAACTTTCCTAAAGATTATATTAATCCAGTCTTTCGATATTGACCCTTCATTACCAGTAGAGTGCTTTGGAATCCCTTGTGAACGAATGACACTATTGTACATAAAACCAAATTGCATTATATCCCAACGATGTAAACAACAAGTTAATGCATTTAAATGCAAGGGAAATGGGCATTACATATAGCACTGAGATACAGATATTTTACTCAGGATATCTACATATGTAAAGCCCATGAAATTGTTTCACAAAGGCTCTGATTATGCTGTAGAGGATTTTTTTAAGGCATTAGGGATTAACTATCTGCAACATTTTGTTTTAAATACTAAAGACATTCTTTATACTGCAGTGTAAAGAGCACAAAAAAGCATCTATGACGCACATTACAAGTTATAACCCCTGGAATTCAGGTTTCCTAATGGCAACTGCTGATTATCATTGTTAGCTATAGTGGAACTACATTACTGGGCACTAATATTACTGGGCACTAACATTACTACTATTATATATTGCAATTCCCCCAACAGCCCATGATGAAATTATTCTAACTTTTAAACTACTGCTGCAAGGAAGACTATATTCAGATCTAAATCAGCTGAATACCCTGGAAAGCAGTGTGTTCTGATTTAGATATGAACTATCAATTTAGCAAGGTTGGCATATAAAGATGTTTTGAAGCCGGAAACAGCATGGAAAGACTTTATTCTTGATTCATTTTCTTTTTGATTTACTGACACAAATTTCTAACTGACGCACAGAATCTAAACTTTTGATAGATTGCTATGAGCTTTCAGATTCTAAACTCAGCAGGATGTGTGAGAAGTTGGAGATGTCACATTATCAATTCAAAGCTCTTATCAGCATAATACAGCATAGTGACACCATTTTATATAGTGAATTGCTACATATTATTAAAAAATCACTGCATTATGGGAGAATAGTTGTCAGCCTGGACTATATTAGAAATGTGAAAGAAGTATTAAGAATTAGAAATGTGACAGAAGTATTAATCCTGCCTTGAGTTCAGGGACTGGACTAGATGATCTGTTGAAGTCCCTTCCAGTCCTACACTTCTATGATTCTATGATTCTATTCCAGACACATACTTCAAAGAGTGAAGAACTCTGTGTGAATTAAGATATATTTAAGACTAATAGCCATTATTTATTGAGTGCAACAGTGTGCTTGGTACTGTACAAGGGAAGTTATAGGTCCTGCCCTCAAAGATACTACAGTCCAAGTAAACAAATAGACACAAGTAGACACACACACATAATTATAAACTAGGAGAGATTGTTGTCTTTGTTCTGGGTGGGAGGGAGGATGGTTTGCTATTTTTCTTATGAACAAAACCAACATATCACTGTTGAGGGGATTAAGGTTGATGGGCCTCATGGAAGTGGCATGCTTATATAAAGAGAAGGCAGAAGCATGGTCACCAAGACAGGAATCAAGTTCTAGTTGTCGGGGATGGCCTGTAAGGAAACACAAGCAAAAATGGGAAACTGATGTAGAGGGAGTGGTTAGATCTGAAGGAGCATAGAGCAGGAGAGAGGATCAGAGATTAGACGGCACATCATAACTGGAATTGCTGTTTGCTTCAGAGTTGCTCCCAAACTATTAAAAGATTAACATTTTACATTGGTGCAAGTGGAAATTCTGTTCTTTTCTTCTCTCTCCTCTCCTCTCCTGCTGCCCCTCCAGCCCTCACCAGCACACTTCAGTTTGGTTACTTTATATACTTTTTGTTTCCTTCACCACTCTGCATCTTCTTTCATGGTGTTCTATTTGCTACCAACATCCTCCTTCCCTCCTATGAGATTTGCAGCCTTGCCCACCTTCACCTCTGGCCTCGTCAGCCAGCATTCTACTATTAACTTACTCTGTAGCAAGCTCTACTGCCACTCCAGAGCTAACCGTTTAAAATAATGGGTAGAAAACGCCTACAAGTAGCCATACGCTAACAACTTCCACATCTGCAAGTGCAAATGTGAATGCTGATCAAAAATTTCAAATACAAAACCCTCCTCATATGTTCCAAGTGGAGATGGTGAATAATTCTGTCAGAATTAGTCAAAAGAGAACAAATTTTATTTTACTGTAGCCTTACAAAGGTATATTGGATCCTGAGTATGTTGCAACCGTCAGACACTAAAATTCCACACTGCCTTTTGTAACTCTGGCCCCATCCCCTGAGTAGCTTCTCTTGTTGCAGTTAGGGTCAGCTGACCTATATTTTAGTCATTTTTGTGAAGGAGACTCAAAACACCGTGTTTCAATGCCCTGAAACAACCCACATTTACCAGTCATAATGTTCCATAGCCAAAAAATCATTTTACAATAGCTTTGTTACAAAGAAGGTGAGACCCAGCAGGATTTTCTCAGTGCTGAACTCAGGACTGAGTTCTAGAAATGACTGATGAGATCACTATAACATTTTAAGTGTAAGTACACTGTTCTGTAATATGGAGAATATATTTTGTACCTTTGTAGTCTTATACATTTCAGTATAGAATTTTAACAGTGGCACAATTGGTGGAAATCTGCCTGTAAAATATATATTTCCCTACCCTCGCACAGAGACACAGTTCCACCACTTTATTAAGGAAATTAGTAATAACAACTGCAGCCATGCAATTTAACTAATTTAACACCTCATGTTTCAGGGCCAGTAGGAGCTGGGAAATTGGGATCTACTGGGTCTGGGAAAAAATTTTAGACAAAGAGTTTATTCACTGAAAAACAGAGTTTTGGTGGAACTGAAACAATTCATAAATTTGACATGAATTCGCTTAATGGTTTTGGCTAACAATCCCCCCCTCCCATATTTTTGGGACTTAGAAGCCATTCACTAAACAGCTGAAGGGGGAGAAGCCAGTGCTCATGCTATGGCTGCCTCTCTTATATCTTTAGCTCAGTGGTTAAGGCACCATCTTGGGATGTGGAGACCTAGGCTTAATCCCCCCCTCTGCCTAAGGAGAAGGGATTTGAACTCAGGGCTTCTACATTGTAGGAAAGTAGCCCAGTCACTGGGTTATAGGATATTCTGGGACAGCTCTCTCTCATTCTCTCCTGTTGAAGCTATTCCATTTTGTTTAATTAGTCAGTGGAGTAAGCACTTGAACTTGGGTCTCCCACCTCCTAGGTGAGTGCCCTAATCACCAGCCTATAGAGTCATTCTCATGCTCTTTCCCTGGCCCGATGACTATCCAGTGTCATTATGAGTGACTGTGAATGACAATGAATTGTCATTCTCATTCTCACTTTCTTTTCCTGGTCCAATGACTATAGACTGGAGATTAGGGCATCAAACTGGGGGGAGGAGAACTCAGGTTCTGTTCTAATGCTTATTTAATTATTCATATGAAGTGGTGCAGCTGCAGCCACAGGGACTGAGGCAGCCTACACCAGAATATCATATAACCATGCGGTTAGATGCAAGTTAAAATTCCTTCTTCCCGTTAGGCAGAGGGGAGAATTGCACCCAGGTCTCTCACACCCTAGGTAAGTGCAGTAACCGTTGGGCTAAACATTGTAAGGGAGCTGCTGCTGCTTGCCATTGCTGCTTCTTGTTTCATGCATCTATTTTTGAAAATGCCTGAAAGTGATTTTTTAGATATACTGAAATTTTTCACAATTTTCAGACTTGGTTTGGATTGAACTGATTTTTTTTATTTTTTGTTTTCCAGAAGTGCCAGCAAATAAAAATACCAGTTATTTGCCCAGCTCTTACTCTTACTACATCCCGCTCTCTTACTAAATCCTTACATAATATGACTTGATGTGTCTCAGAATGGATGTTTGCCTTCCCGAGAAGCAACAAGGATAAGCCACTGCTGGAGGGAGGATACCTGATTCTGTGAAAAAATGTGCATTTCCTCAGTGGCAACTAGTGGCTCATGAGAAAGCCCAATTTTTAAACAAGAATATTTTCTTAACAATCTACAGAATATTACTCTGAGTCACGAAATGGATTTCTCTCTTTATATCTTTTATAGATATAAATACGCACACATGCAATGACAAAGATCTATCTATCTATGCATAGATTTGTCACTATATATTGATATATATATAAATTGCAGACAACACATTATTTTAGATGCTGGACCATTTAATTTTCCATTTTTACATTCACTAGTGATTTTTTCATTTATTTCATGATCATTCATTTAATTCCAATTTTCTGACATTAACATAATTAATTTTGTCACAGTCTCTTATAGCTGACTGTGTGTGTATGTGTGTGTGTGCGTGCGTACACAAAGCTATAGTGATGGATAAAATGAATTTAGGTAATGTACACACAAAGCTCTGTATGATAAAATGAATTATGTGGTCATCAGAAAATTAGCATTACATGAAAAATATCACTGGAAAATGTAGAAACTGAAAATTAAATTTTACAGCAATTGTGTTTTTTTACAAGAGTTCTCTGGCTAGTCTCAGTCTCTTAAAAGTTACACAAGTAACAGCTCTCTCTCATAAACAAGGTAGTTTATTTCTAACCCTCCCATTTTGCATGGAATAATAAAAGTCTGTACATGATAATGCTATTTATATAGGGCATTTAAAAATTACAATACAGAAGCTTATTAAGCAGTGTAATAGTTGAATCCATGTTAAAATACTGTTACTCACATGCAAACTGAAGGGTGGCCTCTCTGCTCAAAATACTTCCAAACACATTGGTGGTTAAACATTGATATTGCCCAGAATCCTTTGCTTCATTAGGATTGTTGATGATAAAACTTCCTTCTATCAAACTGTAGCGGTAATCACTTTCAATATCAATTTCAGTTCCATTTCGTAGCCATCTTGGGAGAAAATGGGAGAAACTAGTTCAGCAATTGTCTGGAAAAGGACACTTCTGAAACCATGTAAAAGATGTAAATGAGTCAAGATGATTATTACAGGCAGTGCTCATACCAATGTCTTTATTAAAGTCACCAGATACTTCCCATGATAAGATCCTGTTTTCAATTGTTTGTAGCTTCGCCAAACTTTAACAGTTTGAGCTGATTGTTTTGTTTTTTGAAACTTTCAGCTAAAACAGTTTAGACATTTCTGAGAACCAGGGTAGGGGAACATACATTGTTTTGAAAATATGAAAAAATACAGAAAGCCTTTGACAAGGTCCCTCCCCAAAAGCTCTTAAGCAAAGTAAGGTGTCATGGGAAACAAGGGAAGGTCCTCTCATGGATTGGTAACCAGAACTGTGTGCAATATTCAAGGTATTATCTATCCCTTTCCTAATGGTTCCTAATATTCTGTTAACTATTTTACAGTGCCGCTTCACATAGAGCAGATGTTTTCAGAGAACTCTCCACAATGACTCCAAGGTCTCTTTCTTGAGTGGTAACAGCTAATTTTGACAAAGCCCTGGCTGGGATGATTTAGTTGGGGATTGGTCCTGCTCTGAGCAGGGGGTTGGACTAGATGACCTCCCGAGGTCCCTTCCAACCCTGACAGTCTATGATTCCATGGAACTGAAAGCAGGGAGTCTGTCTCCCCTGTGCTTTGAATGACCCACTTTGGTGGGCCCAGGAGCCATAGACAAAGAAGCTGCTTGATTCAAATGCAGAGGGCACAAGAACTGAACTTGTGGGAGAGGCAACAAGGGAAATTGACTGGGATGAGGAATCTGGGTTGTGGTGTGGGAGGGAGACTGAAATTGTCTAGGAGAGGAGACTAGGATTCAGGGACTAAGACTAATACAAGGTACGAACAAGGTACGAGTACTAACTTTGGGGTGAGTGAGTTTGTTTGGCTGTTTGTGTTTTTCTTTCTCTTTCAGATTATTTCAGTTATTTTCAGTTATTTCAGTTACTGGGTCAGTTGGGATTGTGTGTCTGCAGACTGTTTGAGGCCTTCGTTCCCTGGATCATCCTTGACTATCTTTGATCAGCCTCAATCAGCCTTGAGAATCACCACTCCCTGTGTGATTAACCTAGGAGAGAAGGCCTTAAAAGACAGAGGCTAAGCGACCAAGGGGAGCTAGCGAACAGGGGAGTTTGTGAGGGAGTTGTAATATAATTGCTATGGTTGGGAAGTGCCCCATCACCAGTGCCAATGCTCCTCCTATCTCCTCCACCTGCACCTGTATCCAGACAGACAACCTAACCATGGATGCCTCTACTCAGATCCTCACGTGGACTTGCAGAGACTGTGGCCTGCATTTCCCATTCACAGAAAGCCAGGCTGGGGGACCATCCAGTGTGAAAGGTGCCTACTGGTGGAATCTCTTAGGAAGCAAGGGGGCGTGGGGCTATAACTCCTGCCAGTTGCCTGTTCCACTTGCCTCCTTAGAGTCCCCACTGGTCCCAGAGCCAAGGAACAGGGCTATTATGTTTGGGCCGCTAAGCCTTTCCATTACTTTGTTCCCCAGCCTCATGCTGCTGTTCAGAAGGAGAGCACCATTCATTCTGAAAGCTGCAAAAAATTCTCAATGGACTCACTGTACCTGTAAATAGGAGCAGGGTTTCCTCGTGCTTGGCAATTCAGAGACACTTTCTTCTCTTCAGAATCAGTAGGAAAAATCACATCATCCGGCTCTTGTATAAACACCGGCCCGTAATCCACACTTTCTGCAGAAACACAAGGAGTCCGAGTTTCAGAACTCTTAGTAAATGTTACCTTATCAGAGCTCTTATATACTCAGGTTATAATATCACACTGCATTGCATATGTTTTTTCCACAGACTGACCATCAAATGCCTCCAGATGCTGTGGGTTTAAAAACTAAAATATGGTAAGGAAATGCCACAGCAGTAAATTCAGAGACAACGGTACTTGAATATTGTTTCCTTAGAGATCTACTACATTCATTTGTAAGGATAATAAATAATTTAAAGCATGGGGAAAGGTCATGTAACATTGCCCTTCTGCTGAGCAGCAGCAGATATTGGGACTTTATAGGTCAGCTTCCCATTGGATAAGAAATCAGTGACATGGACTCTGGGTATTTTCTTAGTGTAACTTGTTCTATTTACACTCTATACACCTATATACAGTTACATATACACATCTATATACAGTTCCCAGGAAGCAATTCTTCCCCCAAAGTTGACTTTAGTTAAAGATTAATTCAGAGAGCAAACTGGCTGCTTTCAACAGCTCCCCCCAAAGAGATTGTAGCATAGGCGCCGACTCGGTGGGTGCTTTGGGGCTGGAGCACCCATGGAAAAGAATAGTGGGTGCTCAACACCCACTGGTGGGCCCTGCTGATCAGCTCCACCCTTTCCCCTCCAGTGCCTCCCACCCACTGCTGATCAGCTGTTCAGAATGGGGCAGGAGGTGCTGGGGGGGGGAAGACAGAGGAGCAGGAGCAGGAAGAGGCGGGGTGAGGGCAGGGCATGCTCGGGGGAGGGGCAGAACGGGGCAAGAAGAGGTGGGCTGGGGCGGAGTGGGAGTTGAAAGTGGCAGGGTGGGAAGAGGGGGAACATGGTAGGGTCTGGGGGACGGGGTGGACTGGGGGCAGGGCCTGGGGCATAGCAGGGGTCAAGCACCCCCAAGGAAATCAGAAAGTTGTTGCCTGTGGATTGTAGCACAAAATAAATACCAACACGTCCTTTATTTCAGGGCATGTAAAGTAGTCTCACACTAAGGAAAAGAACTTGTAAAATTATTTGTAACAGCACCAGCTGGTGAGTCCTGCCACACCTGTGTGTATATTGAAATCTAAAATGTACATTTTCTCCCATGTCACCTGTGAATTTGGTCTATTAGTATATAAGCATTAGTATGACTGAATTGAGAGAGATTGGTATGCATTGAATCTATGGGCCAAATCTAGATGTGGTGTGTAGAAGGAGTATAAATTTCAAATTAGTATAATGTGTCTGATCATGTAAGTCTCAGCAAGTGTAATACAGGGTAGTAGAAGTAAAATACAGTGTAATTTATACCAATTTAGATTCCTTCCCAATTCTCTTAGACTCACCTCTGTATTTGGGACAGTGCCTGTAATTTAATTTGCAATTACTGGTCTAAGGATTTGGGGGCAAACATACACATTTTCCCTTTACACACAATGAAACACAGAGGAGCAGGGGTTCATCTATCTCAGTTTTACAGTTTACAGTTCACATAATAAAACATCTCCCAGGTTTGTCCAAAATCACCTGAGGAGCTTGGGGAAAGCATTTGGCATTTGGCTGTTTAAGTCAGCCTAATATATTTGTAGAAACACATGTTGGCAGTTGGCTTCTTATCACCCTCCTATCAGGGCAGGCTGCCAAACTAAAAATAAGCTACCCCAGGACTAGCTTTGTATGTGCACCTGAGAAAACACCTCACTTAGGCATTTCTGCTTGCTGTTGACATAAAAAAAATGGCCTAATTTGGTCACTTTTTGGAACCCACCCCTTTCTGGCCACAGGATCCCCTTTTGGCGAACTGCACTAAGTGAATTAAGGCACACGGAGCCGCACAGTTTGGGCTGGTCCATAATCCTAATGAACACTGTTTAAGTGATTCAACTCACAATAGAAGCTGGATTTAAAACAGGTGGACACTTGTACAAAAAAACTGAAAATATTTTTTTTCTGGTTTTCAGTAATGGACATTTGTCAGATCATCTGACGTAGGTAAACAAGTGAACGTAAACCATACAAATTTGTCTTCACTATTATAGAGCTCTCAGCATTTTAGAGCAAAGATTACACAGAACTATATATATGGAATAGAGGAGTCTGGTGACAAATGCACAAGAGAGACCAGACAGAGCAGAAAAAGAAAGAAGAACAGTGACTTACTTCCTTTACAGGATCAAGAAATAAAATACCACTGTGCTCGTTACCAACCCCTTACTTAACACTGATGTATGATGGCAAGTTTTAAAAACAAATATCTAAATTTAAGAAGAGTGACAGATCCATGCATAGTTCAATAAAGCACTTATACTTCACCAGTAGTGACCTAATGTAACATTGAGTCTATAACATTAACATTTGCCAACTGTTATCACGAACACCTCCTGTCCTACATATAGGGAAAACAGTGGGTAATCTGAGGTAATATTGAGACAAGTGTTGGCAAATTATGATTTGATGGGGAAACAACCTTCTAATTCTATTTTAATGGTACTACCCTTTTAAAATTCCATATGGTAACTGCTGTGTCACTGCCCTTTATTGTAAATCCATTAATAATTTAGGACGACTTTAATGGGTGCGGGGTTACACAACCTGGGCATCATGACTTTCTATATTTCTAAATGGGAGGGTTATGCAGATAGACCAGGGGTGGGCAAATTACGGCCCGCGGGCCGGATCTGGCCCATCAGGGCTTTGGATCTGGCCCACGGGATTGCCCCCTGTGGTGCTGCAGGCCTCGCGCTGCTCTCAGAAGTGGGCGGCACCATGTCCCTGGGGCCCCGGGGTGGCGGGGCCAGAGGGCTCCGGGGGTTGCCCTTGCCTCCAGGCACCGCCCCCCACAGCTCCCATTGGCCGGGAATGGGGAACTGCGGCCAATGGGAGCTTCAGGGGAGGTACCTGGAGGTGTGGCAAGGGCAGTGCATGGAGCCCTGTGTCCTGTCTCCGCCCCGGGGCCGCGCAGGGACATGGTGCTGGTCACTTTCCGGAGCAGCACGGCGTGGGGCCTGGGCAGGCAGGCAGGCAGGCAGGCAGGCAGGGAGCTTGCCCTGGTCCCGGTGGGCGCCGCTGCCACCCCAGAGCCGCTTTAGGTAAGCGGCGCCAGGCTGCAGCCTGAACCCCTCCTGCACCCTAACTCCCTGCCCTAAGCCCCCAGTCGCACCCCTCCTGGACCCCAACCCCCTGCCCTGAGTTCCCTGCCGCACCCCTCCTGCACCCCAAACTCCTGCCCTGAGCTCCCTCCCGCAGTCCGCACCCCTCCTGCACCCCAAACTCCTGCCCTGAGCTCCCTCCCGCAGTCCGCACCCCTCCTGCTCCCCTGCCCTGAGCCCCTTCCTGCACTCTGCACCCCTCCCCCCTTCCCTGAGCCCCCTCATACACCCCGCACCCCTCCTCTGCCCCCATCCCTTGCCCTGAGCCCCTTTCCTGCACACCGCAACCCCTCCCACACCCCGCACTCCTTTCCGCACCCGAACCCCCTGCCCTGCATACAGTTTCCCCACCCAGATGTGGCCCTCGGCCCAAAAAGTTTGCCCACCCCTGAGATAGACAGTAGAAGAATTCTGGTAGTAGGGGTCCTAATATACCAAAAGGAATCTTAGGGTATGAAAAAAGGATGAGGATCACAGGAATCGTTCACTGGTTGACCGTTTTGTCAGACAAATGTTGATGTCATATAGTTGATTCTCTCTAGAAATTGCACTCTATTAAGATCTGTGTGTCTTTTTGTTTATTCAGTTCTTTCCATATTAGGAAAAGGCCAAACAAAAGCTTCAGTAGAACCTCAGAGTTATGAACTGACTAGTCATCCACAGACCCCATCTGGAACTGTAAGTACGCGATCAGGCAGCAGCAGAGACCAAAAAAAAAAAAGGGCAAATACAGCATAATACTGTGCTAAACGTAAGCTACTAAAAAAATTAAGAAAAAGCACAGTGTTTTTCTTCAGAAATTTGTAAAGTTTCAAAGCTGCATTAAGTCTACGTTCAGTTGTAAACTTTTGAAAGAACCACCAGAATGTTTTGTTCAGAGTAACGAACATTTCAGAGTTATGAACAACCTCCATTCCCAAGGTGTTCCTAACTCTGAGGTTCTACTGTAGTTATCCTTTCAATCTTTTTTTTTAATAAAGATGTGTTTACATATGTTGAAATGAATCAAAAGCTTATTGCTAGTTTAATGTGGAAAATCTAAAAAATAAAAGATATAACTTCAGATACTTGTATTTCTACGAACACAAGATTAAAACTAGCTCAGCAATGTGTGAAGCAAACAAGCCAGAGTAGGTGCAATTGACAATCCCCAATTTCCATTTCTTTCAGGTTTTTTTCCCTCTGTGCTTACAGTAGCATAGTATCTTAATGCCATTGTCTATGTCAACCCACTGCTGCAAAACAATTTAAGGCTCTGTTTGATCCTGCAAATAGTTACTTCAGCTTGTTTGTTTTAAAGTCATATATAGACACATGGCTTCAATGGAATTTATGTACAGGAGTTTTTCAGATCAGGCCATGCTTCTATATTTCTTCAATAAACAATAAGCTATTGGTGTCATTTATATTATACAAGTTATTTAATATCCTGTACTAACGGCCTAAGTCAGCACCAGCTTTTTCTAACAATCAAAAGATTCACTAGGTAATCCATCCTTTAAGCAAGGTAAAAATACTAATAAAAGTGACCTTCAGTTGTTTCTTGCAATTCAGCAGCATGCCGAGATACACTACTAGAATAAGAAATTGATGAGACTGGAGTTTAGCAAAAAGGAAGGGTGGTTTATAAAAATCAAGCCATGGTTTCAACTCGAGGTGCTATCTTATCCAAATCTTCAGACTTGGTGGTGTGGTGGGCCGAGTGTTCAAGTGTATTTGCAGTACCTTGGGATAGTGGGAAGAAAAGAAAAAAATGTAGCATTTAACTATGGACTATTTTGTTACCAATACTACATTCGTTAGCTAAATCAGTGCCCAAAACAGCCTGATGCCAGGATGAGTTTGCCAGGTCTGAGTGGCTAATAAGATAGTGTGATGTGCCTGTGTTTTTCCAGCAGTGAAGGGGAAAGTGAAAGTCAGCATCAGAGACAGAAAATGCAGCTTCTATCTTTGCTGTTCTTTCCTCTCCCCCTTTTGTGTGTGTTTGCCTTGTTTTCCTAACAAACAGAATCGGACTTTACCAGCAACAGCAATAACTACAGCTCCAGCTCATTTCACCTACTCTATTCTCTTTTCCCCGCCCCAAAAACCCAGTTATCTTTGATACCATCTAAGAGACTGCTGTAACTGGTTCCCCTTCTTTTTTGGATATTAATGAAAGGATTTTTTACGATGTGTTAGCCATGGTACTAAGCAGGCTCCGGTCTCTGTTTACCAACACCTGAATCTTGTTTAAACTGTTTAACATTGAATAGTGACTGGGTTATGTTAGCACCTGTGCCCCATGTGGTCCATCTAAATTAATACAACATGACATGCTGTAGCTCCCACCCCTGGGAAAGGACAGGGTGAAGAACCCCATGAGAAGCAGAGGCTGAGGGGAGCTGAACTGAGCGGTACTGAACTGCTGGGGTGGGGCAGAAAGCTCCTGCAGCTGGGCCCAAAATCAACTTTCCCAATAAAATTGGGAGAGCAGGCAACACTAATTGTCTCACACAAACCCTGGGGAAGGGCAGGGGGAATTCAAAAATCAGAAGAAACAAAACAAGCACAATATCTTCTAAAATTGAAATCTTGGTTTGGGAGGGGGTGGTAATCTCTGGATTTTTGGTGGTCCATCTTATAATTTGTGATCTGTTAAGGGTGGCAGTTCTGATACAATGAGATTTGCTAGCACACAATCCTGCACCTACACACCGTCCCAATGAAGTCAAACAGATTGAGGGTACAGAGTGAGGGCACAATAGGCGCTGACTCCGTGGGTGCTTCAGCCCTGGAGCACCCATGGAAAAAAATTAGTGAGTGCTTAGCACCACAGGCAATCTTCCTATCAGCTCCCCCCTCGCTCCCAGCGCTTCCCATCTTCCAGGTGCCCCGTCAGTCAACTCCTCCTCCTCCCTCCCAACCCCACCCGCTCGCTGTAATCAGCTGTTTCATGGCATGCAGGAGGCACGAGGAGGAGCGGGGATGGGATGTGCTCGGGGGAGGGGTCGGCACTGGGTGGGAAGAGACAGGGCAGGGGGGTTTGTCCTTCATGAGTGGAAATGACATCGACTTATGTTCCGTGAGTAAGGCTGTGGCGAAAGAGAACGATCTGTGAGTGGCAGTCCTTTCTGCAGGAAGTGCGTAAGTATCTCAGTGCTGAGAAAGGGATTACAATCTGTGCCTGCTCAGTCTGCCACTATTTACGTCTCAGCCTCTGTGCCTCAAAAATCCATCGGCGGTTGATCTCAGTGGGTAACCCCATTGTTGACTATTGCTTTCCAGCATGGTCTTGATTGGTGCTACCGCATGGTTAGTGACACAGACCTACATGGAGCATGTAGTGACAGTGATCAACGTAGTGATTCTATCATCAGTGGCCACCAGCCAGCAATGCAAATGAAGCTGAGTTAATATGTCCTCCTGCTGGTATATAGCCTATCCACTGGCAAGACCCTTGCAGTACCTCCTGAGTGGTACCAACGGGTAACTGGCTCCTTACATGCCCAGGCAAATTCTTCAAGGGATCTTGGAGCAGGATGGGGCCCCAGAGGCATACTGAACAGGCCTACCAGTGTGCAGTACACACCCTGACACTCATTGACCCATGCTCCCAGCGATTGGTTCGATAGTGAAGAGCTCAACAGTTTCTATGGTGGACAAAAGTCTGGCACGCTACAATGGCGTAGCAAGCAGATGTAGACATAGCAGTCGTCTATTACAATGGCACAGCAAGCAGTTGTCTACTACCACAGAGGGCACACAGATTGATTCCACATCAATGGCCACAGACTGCACCCTAAACGCTGCCAGCTGTCTTGTGAATGGATGCTACTGGAGCACAGGTGACCAGCTAAGAGAGAGCGAATGGTGCAACGGAAGCCAGCACCACTGGGAACAATTCATGCATATATTCTGATGACGGAGGAAAGTTTTACAGTGATACATTGACTAATGTTCACAGCATTCCTAGTAATCCTCTGGAAAACAGACACTTATAAAAAACAGATGTTTAAAAAAATTACCCAATAATAAACAGCAAATAAGTGACAGCTGCAACGATAGGACAAGGAATTCTGGCTGTCAGACCCTGGCCTAAGCCTTTAGACCATTCTGCATTTTTGGGAAGACGGCATCTTCCTGTAAAACATGAACCTCTGAGTGATGAAAAGGAAAGATGTGAACAAATTGGAGAAAGTCCAGAGGAAAGCAACACAAATGATTAAAGGTCGAGAAAACATGACTGTGAGAGAAGATTGAAAAAACAGGGTTTGTTTAGTCTGAAGAATAGAAGACTGAGAGGGGACCTGATAACAGTTCAAGTATATAAAACGTTGTACTTCTGAGGATAGGACAGGAAACAATGGGCTTACATTGCAGCAAGGGAGGTTTAGGTTGGACACTAGGAAAAACTTCTTAACTGTCACAGTAGTTAAGCAATGGAACAAATTGCCTAGAGAGGTTGTGGAAAGCCAGTCATTGGAGGTTTTTAAGAACAGGTTAGACAAACACCTGTAAGAAATAGTCTAGTTATTACATAGTTCTGCCTTGAGTACAGGGGCTGGATTAGATGACCTCTCAAGATCCTCTCTAGTCCTACACTTCTATAATTCTATAGCTTGATCACATAATTAAATCAGTGTCTTAGTCCCGCAAGGAAGCAAAGTTACAAGGTTAGATTTGAATCTGGGTGTCTGCCAAGTGACAACAGAAGAGCCTGATCATGCAAATACTGGTGCACGTGAGTTGCACCATAGAAGTAAATGGGGTTATTCACATAGTTTAAGTGTGTTTCAGAGCCCTAAGCATTTCAAAGAGATATAGCAAATAAGCAGGTGAAAATAAGATGACTAGGACAATTTAACAACAATACTTTTATTCTAAGGGGCATTACTTACCAGTACATTTACTACTTGCTTTAGAAAAATCTTAAGTGGGAACAGAAGATTTGCTGTACCAAATTATATAATTATTTTGGAATCCTGGCTATGGCGAAAAACTGCTGTTCCAGGGAAAAAATGAAATGTCCTCTGAAATCGCACCTGATTATGCAATGCTGCAAAGGGTGTGTATGATGAGCAGAAGAAGAGGTATATGTTTCACAATCCATGCAAAGGATCAGTTTATGCCATGTAGCGTAATATTTGATTACACCTATTATACACCTATTATTTGAACATCCATAATTACAAATGTTCTTAAAGGAGAAATTATCTAGCTTCTTTTTTGGGGGGGAAGGGGAGGTGAAAGCTGGCCACCATGAGGACTCAGCAGTGGTGTGCCATGATATGTTTAGTCAGGCATGCAACTGTACGCTTGCATGGAAAACTGAATCCTCCATGCAGTGTGACCTCACATGTATGGTGCATGCACAGTTACACTGTACATAGGACACCATTTTGTTTGTTCATTTACAGGCTGGACAGAACTGTCTTGTGGGCACAGCTGGTCTGGGGGGCATGCAGTGCATGATTTGCATACAATGACAGCACACTACTGGCATTCAGTCAGCTCAAAATCGATATGTTGTGAACAAAATTAATCAAGGAACCAAAAGACATGGAGAAGAAACTCCTGAATTGCTTACACAACAAGGGTGGAACTTGAGTAGCAAATGGGGGGAACTGCAATTGCTCGCTTACAAGCATAAATTCAATCTAGTTGGTGTTACTGAAACCTGCTGGTATGATTCACACTAGTGGAATGTTAATTCATGGTTATAACCTATTAAGGAAAGATAGAGTGGACACAAGGGGAGGGGGGAGTGGCACGCTGTCAAAAATAGCATTACCTGTTTCACTGACAACTCAGAAGAAAGTGATCTTGCATGTTAATGGATCAATATCGTAACAGATAAAACACAAAATGAGGTATTGGTTGATGTCTGTTACCGACCACCAAAACATAATAGGGGATAGGATGGTCACGTCCTTATGCACCTATTTAATAATGTGTAGGAGAAAAAGCTGCATTATCATGTGGGATTTCAATTTGAGTGACATGCTGGAAGTCTCATGCTGCCAGTATTAAAACATCCTTGCAATTTCTAAAATATTATAGATGGCAATTTCCTTACTCAGAAAGTGTTACAGCCAACATAGGGGAATTCTTTATTAGTACAGTAAAGATAAACTGATCACACAATTAAAAATTAATGGTATCTTAGGTACAAGTGATCATTACTTGATCACTTTCATAATGTGTAAACAGAATAAAGTCCATACTAGTAATAAGTGCTTTAATAGAGCCAATATCACAATTTTGAAAACAATTATGAGCCAAATCAGCTGGGAGGAAGAATTTAATCAGAAAAATGTGAGTGAAAACTGAAATCATTTAAGAACATCTCACTAGATGGTGAAACCCCATAATCCCACAACTGAGGAAGAAGGCTGTACTAGTTAAATAAAATAAAACATGGTTTACAGGGGAAGTGAAGGCAGATACACTATATGACAAATGGAAGAAAGGAGAAGTTGATAGTAATGAACTGAAATCAGAAGTTAGGAATTGCAGAAAATTGATAAGGGAATCAAAAGGAAAGAATAATAAATCTATGGCCAGCAGAATTAAAGACAATAAGGAGTTTTTTAAAAATTATATTAGGAATAATAATGGTGAAAAAAACAGAAGTGTTCAAGAAAAAAATCTGTTCTGTATTTGTGCAGAAAAAGAGATTATAGATATGGTGATGATGAACTCTGTTTTTACATTCCACTAGTATCTCTGGAGGATGTTAAACAGAAGCTACTAAACTGAAACATTTTAGAATTATCACATCCAGATAACTTAAGATAAGAACATTAAAAAGAGCTGTCTGAGGAGCTTTCTGGACCATTAATGTGGATTTTTAATAACCCAGTGTTTTCCCCAAGCATTGAAATTAGGGTGGGCGGGGTGTTCAAAAATGTGTGTGTGTGTGTACCGATGAGGGGTGAGACTGTTAGGGTGAAGGTGAGCTGTAAAGCACAACAGTAAAAACTGAAAAATGTTTTGCAACCATTTTATTAGATTTAACTCATGTTTTTAAATCATCACACAAATTAAAGTGGGCTACTCAAGCCTACTATGAAACACTATCTACATCCTTCTTGGTTTCTTGTTATATTTTTGCACAAACTTTGTTACTGAACTTCTTGAATGCAGTGCATTCATTTTTGGTGGCTTCTCATGTGTCTGGTACTTCCAGTCCTTCATAATATGCTCGTCATCATGCAGAAGGCGAATTCTTTCAGAACACAAAATTCTATTCAATGAGGAAAAAGAATGCTCAACTGTAGGTGTTGTGACTGGGACTAGAAAGAGATGAATTCCTACTTCTTTCATCCCAGGAAACATAGTACAAAAATTGGGTCAAACCACTAATGATAATAAAGAAGTTGACGACAAATCTTCATTTATTTTATGATATTCCACTCTGTGTTCAAATTCTCTGTTCTGATCACATGGCAGCCCCATTGCAGGTAGTGCCTCACTCCACTCAACTGTCAGTGTTTTATAAAACAGACATCTGTAAAAGCTACATAGAGGTTGAAAGAATCCAGAAGTTGCTGTTGTCGAGATATAAGAATCAAGTCTGTGTACTTTACCTTTTCATCTGATTTAACAAACACTTTTTGTCCTTTTCATTTAAGGAGTCAATTTAATTAGTCAACTTCTGAACTGAAGACTTTGCTTCTTCCAGTACGTTTTCAATGGATCTCTCTGATTGATCCAAGCTTTGTCCATTGCTGGACAAGGATCTACTACTGTTGTAGCAGATGCCTGGATGGCATTGTTTAATGACCCAAGTGGTTTCAACAGTAGACTTAGAAGAGAGAATGGCGATTGTCTTCTCTGAATGTAGTAGCAAAAGTAGTCCACCAGCCTCACTAATTAGATCCAACCCATCTTTGTAGATACTTTCCAAAGCCAATAATAATGGTTGCAGTAATTTTAAGACAACAGCCAAGGATCACTCATGAGAAAGCCAGTGAGTTTTCTCAGGTTGGACTAATTTGAACTTCAGTTCCAGTATATCTTCTATATTTTCCAAGATGTTCAGTCCTTTTGAACTCTTGCTGAAAAAAGAGCATAGTGAAGACATTAAATTTATAGCTTTTTAAATGCCTTTTGAAGATTCTGCAGCTTGTACTAGTGCTAGTTGGAGTAGATGGCCTCTGCAGTGTGCATAGGAGAGTTTAGAGTTATACTTTTCTCCGAGCAAGAGAAGTACACTTTTCTTGTACTCCACTATGTCTTCTGGAGAAGTTTGCAGCTCTATCAAATGCACAAGCAGCCATCTCCTTGGGGTTCAATTTACAAGCATTTAACTCTAAGATGTGTGTGGTCAGAGATGCAGCCGATGTGTCTTCTATAACCTGAACATCTAGAAATTAATCTACTGTCCTAACACTGACATCAAGATAATGTATGCAGTGACTTAATACTTGACACCCATTTGCATCAGTCCATTTATCAGCCATGTATGCACATTTTCTGAATATGGTGAGAGAGTTCTCTTTTTCAACTGCTGAGTCTTTCACTGTTGCACTGCATGCTTCTAACCAGCCAGTTGAGTTTCCTGCAGAAAAATAGTGAGTATTTGCTGGTCTTGGTCAGAACCAGTGTCCAACTTCAGGATTAACAAATGACAATGCACTTAAAATTGGCTTCCAGGCTGTAGTGTGTGGTATCTCTTGTTTAAAGAGACAGTATAAGGTGACAATGTTTCTTTGAATAAACTGTGTTGTGTGTCTCCAGCATTTTAACCACCTGGTTAAGAACAGGAGTACTTGTGGCACCTTAGAGACTAACAAATTTATTTAAGCATAAGCTTTCGTGGGCTACAGCCCACTTCATTGGATGCATAGAATGGAACATATAGTAAGAAGATATATACACACATACAGATAAGTTGGAACTTACCATACAAACTGTGAGAGGCTAATTAGTTAAGATGAGCTATTATCAGCAGGAGAAAAAACTTTTGTAGTGATAATCAAGATGGCCCATTTAGGCAGTTGACAAGAAGGTGTGAGGATACTTAACTTAAGGAAATAGATTCAATATGTGTAATGATCCAGCCACTCCCAGTCTCTATTCAAATCCAAGTTAATAGTTTCTAGTTTGCATATTAATTTAAGCTCAGCAGTTTCTCGTTGGAGTCTGTTTTTGAAGCTTTTCTGTTGCAAAATTGCCACCCTTAAATCTTTTACTGAGTGGCCAGAGAGGTTGAAGTGTTCTCCTACTGGTTTTTGAATGTTTTGATTCCTGATGTCAGATTTGTGTCCATTTATTCTTTTATGTAGAGACTATCTGGTTTGTCCAATGTACATAGCAGAGGGGCATTGCTGGCACGATGGCATATATCATATTGGTAGATGCACAGGTGAATGAGTCCCTGATAGTGTGGCTAATGTGATTAAGTCCTATGATGGTGTCACTTGAATAAATATGTGGACAGAGTTGGCATCGGGCTTTGTTGCAAGGATAGAATCCTGGGTTGGTGCTGTTGTTGTGTGGTGTGTAGTTGTTGGTGAGTATCTGCTTCAGGTTGGGGGGGATGTCTGTAAGTGAGGACTGGTCTGTCTCCCAAGATCTGTGAGAGTGAGGGATAATTTTTCAGGATAGGTTGTAAATCTTTGATGATGTGCTGGAGAGATTTTAGTTGGGGGCTGAAGGTAACGGCTAGTGGCGTTCTGTTATTTTCTTTGTTGGGCCTGTCCTGTAGTAGGTGACTTCTGGGAACTCTTCTGGCTCTGTCAATCTGTTTTTTTCACATCAGCAGGTGGGTATTGTAGTTGTAAGCATGATTGATAGAGATCTTGTAGGTGTTTGTCTCTGTCTGAGGGGTTGGAGCAAATGCAGTTGTATCTTAGAGCTTGGATGTAGACAATGGGTCATGTCATGTGGTCTGGGTGAAACCTGGAGGCATGTCAGTAAGTATAGCAGTCTGTAGGTTTCCGGTATAGGGTGGTGTTTATGTGACTATCGCTTATTAGTACAGTAGTGTCCAGGAAATGGACCACTTTTGTGGACTGGTCTAGGCTGAGGTTGATGGTGGGATGGAAATTGTTGAAATCATGGTGGAATTCCTCAAGGGCTCCTTTTCCATGGGTCCAGATGATGAAGATGTCATCAATGTAGCGCAAGTGGAGTAGGGGAGTTAGGGGACGAGAGCTAAGGAAGCGTTGTTCTAAGTCAGCCATAAAAATGTTGACATACTGTGGGGCCACGCGGGTACCCATAGCAGTGCCGCTGACTTGAAGATATACATTGTCCACAAATGTGAAATAGTTGTGGGTGAGGGCAAAGTCAAAGGTCAGCCACCAGGTTTGCCGTGACATTAATCAGGGATACTGTTCCTGATGGCTTGTAGTCCATCTTTGTGTGGAATGTTGGTGTAGAGGGCTTCTACATCCATGGTGGCCAGGAGGGTGTTTTCTGGAAGATCACTGCTGGATTGTAGTTTCCTCAGGAAGTCAGTGGTGTCTTGAAGATAGCTGGGAGTGCTGGTAGCATAGGGCCTGAGGAGGGAGTCTACATAGCCAGACAATCCTGCTGTCAAGGTGCCAATGCCTGAGATGGGGCGTCCAGGATTCCCAGGTTTATGGATCTTGGGAAGCATTTCGAATACCCCTGGTTGGAGTTCTAGGCATGTGTCTGCACAGATCTGTTCCTGTGCTTTTTCAGGGAGTTTCTTGAGCAAATGGTGTAGTTTCTTTTGGTAATCCTCAGTGGGATCAGAGGATAATGGCCTGTAGAATGTGGAATTAGAGAGCTGCCTAGCAGCCTCTTGTTCATATTCCAACTTATTCATGATGATGACAGCACCTCCTTTGTCAGCCTTTTTGATTATGATGTCAGAGTTGTTCCTAAGGCTGTGGATGGCATTGTGTTCAGTGCGGCTGAGGTTATGGGGCAAGTGATGCTGCTTTTCCACAATTTCAGCCTGTGCACATCGACGGAAGCAATCTATGTAGAAGTCCAGTCTGTTGTTTTGACCTTCAGGAGGAGCTTGAAAAGAGAGGACTAAGAGGGGATATGACTTGACTGGTGTGGAGAAAGTGAATAAGCTCCTTCACATAACACAAGAACTAGGGGTTACCCAATGAAATTAATAGGTAGCAGGTTTAAAACAAACAAAAGAAACTACTTCTTCACACAACACACAGACAACCTGTGGAACATTTTGCCAGGGGATGTTGTGAAGGCCAAAACTATAACTGGGTTCAAAAAAGAACTAGATAAGTTCATGGCGGATAGGTCCATCAATGACTATTAGCCAGGATGCGCAGGGATGCAACACCATGCTCTGAAACCCTGCTTGCCAAAAGCTGGGAATGGATGGATCACTGAATAATTGCCCTGTTCTGTTAATTCCCTTTGAAGCACCGGACATTAGCCACTGTCAGAAGACAGGATACTGGGCTCGATGGAGCATTGGTCTGACCCAATATGGCTATTCTTATGTTCTCACGTAAAAAAATTATAATATAAATGTTTAGTACAGAAACTCCCTAAGATAGCAACCTCTTGAGATACCAACAATGTGTTTTTAAATTCGTGTCCTACTAGGAAATGTATATTTATATAAGTTTCTCCGTCATAAATCTAGCATTCTGGAGTGAAGTCACTAAAACGTAGTCCAACAAACAAATGTTCCTTTAATATGCCCCTCCCTACTCCCTCTACTGCACCCCACTCATAGTTGTTGTCCTTGGTCAGTGAAGACCCAGAGTTCAGTGGTGCTTTCACATGAGTTCATCTCCCACCCTGGGGGGCTGCAGAGGAGAAGGCACCTTGCTTGTTCCTCCAGTTGCTTGCCACTCACTCCGGCTGCTGTTGTTTGTCGTGCCACCATTCACTACATCACTCCATTGCTGATGGCCCTACGCCGTCACCTTCTGCTGCCACCTGCTACTGTGACCTCTGCGAGTCGGTCTCTTGAGGTTCCACCCAACTCTGATTTCAGCTCTCACTGGGGAACCTCACAGCAAGAGCAGGCTGGGCTGTCTTTTTCACAGAAATGCTGTCCTGCAGCAGGTCAAAGCACTTAGACCCGATTATTAGTGATTTCAGCTCTAGTGGTCACTTAACAAAACAAAAGACTCTTTGGGGCCTAATAAGCTTATTTTTAAATAGGGGAGAGGTGCAAGTCAAATTGCACCTGTGACTCTTAGGCACAGCCCACACCACCAAGCAAAACTCCTATTTCGTCATCCACCCCTCTTTCCACTGGGATCTGCCAACCAAACCCCTTGCTTAGCGAGTGCAGTTCAGTTGAAGGTGACCTTTGCTTAATTTGTAATGAAAGAGGTACTGGGTGCAAGCAAGTTTTTTACTTTCATAACTGATGTGGCAAGCCCAGAGGTCCCGGGGCTATGAACTGCCAAGCATAGAGGTGTGGGGGCTCAACCCTGGAAAAAATTAAGCATTGAGGGTGAACCTCTCAATCAGGACAGGCTAAGTATTGTTCTGCTGCCCTTTAACTCATACAATAAATATAACAACATTTCTTGACCCCCCACCTTCAATACTAAAGTGATTTGTAACCCAACACCAGCCAAAATTGATCACTTGGGCAACATTATTCTGTCTGCTGGATACCTAGGGAGAATAGGTGAGTTCATGTAAATACAGTTTGGTCCTGAAGCCTTCCCCTGTCCCTGGCTCATCACTAATTGTCAGGGGAGAGCTCATTCAGACCTTGATTACAAATCATAATTTGAAATTATAAGGTTGGCCAACATTGCTGAAACGAATGTGCCAACATTGTCAGAAAAACAGCTCTGTGAAGAAGCTAGTCTTTGTTTGTACTTTTCAAACCTATTATACTTTTTCAGGTGCAAGTATTTTATCATACATTATATATGCTTTTAAAGGGTGTATTAATGTTTCAATTTCAATTCAAATTTCTAACCAATGACTAAATTGGCAACACTGCATGTAACTAGTTGTCCACTGCAGGGGTGTTGGGGAAATTCAGGGGGGGTGTATGGAAATACCTGCTTGGTGCGCTAGGAGAGTTCCAGAAAACCTGGAAGAAAGCTAATGTTATGCCAATTTTTTAAAAGGGTAAATGGAATGCCCTGGGTAGTTATATGCCTGTCAACCTGACATCGATCTTGGGCAAGATAACATCCTCCAGAGATACCATACGATGAATCTATATAATCTGTTTCCCCCCCAAATACAGAGCAGAACTATTTCTTGAACATTTCTGCTTTTTCACCATCATTGTTGATAATTCTACCATTTCCATCTAATAATGGACCAACAACAAGACTTGACTTATAAAGAATTAAAGGAGGTTAATGTAATTGCAAAGCAACATGGATTTATGGAAAAATCCTGTCAAACTAACTTGCTATCTTTTTTGATGAAATTACAAGTTTGGTTGATAAATAGTATCATTGCAATATACTTCAATTTCTGTAAGGCATTTGACTTGATACCACATGACTTTCTGATTAAAAATTAGAATGACACAAAGTTAACATAGCACACATTAAATGGACTCAAAATGGTGAACTGATAGGTCTCAAAATGTAACTATAAATGGGGAATTGTCATCGAGCAGGTGTGTTTCCAGGGGGTTCCAGTGGGATTGGTTCTTGGTCCTGCGCTATTTAACAGTATCAATGACCTGGAAGAAAACAAAATCACTGATAAAGTTTGCACAAATGGTAAACAACAGAGAGGAAAGGTCATTGATTCAGAGTGATCTAGATCACTTGGTAAACTGAACACAAGCAAACAATGTGTTTTAACACAGTTAATTGTAAATGTATACATCTAGGAACAAAGCATGTAGGCCATACCTATATTATGTGGGACTATCCTGGGAAACAGTGACTCTGATAAAGATTTGGGGGTCGTAGCGGATACTCAGCTAAACATGAGCTCCCGCTGTGAAGCTGTAGGTCAAAGGAGTTAATACAACTGTAGGATGCATAAACAGTGGATCCTCAAGTAGGGAGCAGAGAGGTTATTTTACCTCTATATTTGGCACTGGTATGGCTCCTGCTAGGATATTTTGTCCAATTTCGGTGCCCACAATTCATGAAGTATGTTGATAATTTGGAGAGGGTTCAAAGAAGAGTCACAAGAATGAGTAAAGGATTAGAAAACATGCCTTATAGTGATAAGACTCAAATAGTTTGATCTATTTAGCTTAATGAAGAAAAGATTACTTGATTATAATCTGTACATACCTACATGGGGAACAATGGGTTCTTCAGTCTAGCAGAGAAAGGAACAGGATCAAATGGCTGGAAGTTGAAGCTTGACAAATACAGACTTAAACATTTACACTTGTTTTCCCCAGTGAGAATAATTAACCACTGGATCAATTTGTCAAGGGTCATGGTGGATTCTCCATCAATGATGATTTTTAAATCAAGATTGGATTAATTGTTTTGGGGGCGTTCCATGGGATGGGTTATACAGGAGGTCAGACTAGATGATGACAAAGGTCCTTTCCAGCCTTAGAATCTATGAATCATAGTACTTGATAATCTCAGGCATTGAATCCCACAAACTGATTGTACACTAAATTGCATTTCCTTTTTCTGTTCTAATATGTGAGCAAGAACATCAAATGAGAAGAGATAAAAAAGGTATGAAGTGTCACAACAAGGATGTTGATACACAATAAATCAAAGCCTTTATTTAAGCAAGATACATCTGTTGAGAAATAGGTGTAGGCAGGCGTGTGCCATCACTTACTGTTTTAATTTTCCACAGGCAACATTTTTTGTTCATCAGACCTTTTATTCACACCCTGCCGATCTCTATATCTAACTTACCTGCTGTGGTAGTGATCACATTTTATATAATGACATGTCTGCTTTGAAGAGTGTATGGATACATATTGCAGGTGAGGCTAACAAATCAGCCAGTTTGTGCACATTTAAAATTGTAAGTTCTCATTTTCAGCAGCAATCTGGCCAATTACCACAATTAATAGAATTATTTGAATCGGCATTGTGCAGGAAATAGTGGATTGGGAATATTTCTTAAAGTATTTTTCTTAAATTTAAAATATATTATGTGACTTCAACAAGCAACTTTTGGGTACAAAATTTTAAAAAGAACCCAAACTATACACTTATATGCACTGACAGATGAGCTAATTTTTAACTACTCTGATAGCAAAGGACTCTCCAATGTATTTTTATGCTCACCAGATTCTGAACCGTATTGGCTCATTGATCGTAAGTGTATCTTTGTTTTATATATGATGGTGGACAGTTTATTTTAATGAAGGGAGGAAGGTACAGTGTGTGACAGCCAGAACCTCAACTGAGTTAGAAAGTGTCTTATCCTACAATATATATATTATTAAAAATAAATTGGTCTGATGTGATTGTTATGTTTAATGATCAGAAATGTGAATGTAGCCCAAGTAAC
Organism: Lepidochelys olivacea; assembly: GCF_965140295.1. Lineage (NCBI taxonomy): Eukaryota > Metazoa > Chordata > Testudines > Cheloniidae > Lepidochelys > Lepidochelys olivacea. The sequence goes on along the minus strand of NC_140411.1, from coordinate 32,598,960 downwards.
CAGAGTATCACAATGCAATGTATGAAAAATGCTCATCTAATCCTTGGCTTTTTTATCTGAAACAGACAACATGGATGTCAGTTATTAACACTCACCCCTGGGAACTGGGCTAAGAACACCAATACTCTACACATACTGAACACAAAGCCTGTACAACAATTGTAACATACTATTGGGCTGAATTTCCAATTTCTGTCACAGACAAACTATTATAAAAGAATAATATAATCATTTACAGTAATAGCCTCTCTTTTCCTTACCAACCCTGATGCTTGGAACACCCTTTTGCACTGTAGTCCACCAACGACTGCCCCCTCTTTAGTTATATATTTTCTTGAAAAGGCAAATATTTAGTATTTTAAATCTATAACCTCCATATTTTTCATATTATACACACAAAAAACACAAGCCCTGAAAACCAAGCCCTAAAAAGTTAAGAAATACTAAATTATAAATAATCTGTTCAGCTGCAATTCTGCCCCCTTGCGGGTATGCATTATGATATAGTATTTAATTACATGACCAGTTACAATTATGTGTGCCTCTTTCATTACACAAGATAGACTGCGCTCAGGGAATGATGCAGATGTTTGATATTTTTATACTCATCATTCAATTAGTAGTCACAGCCTTATTTACAGTACAGAATGCAATGAATAAAGGATTACACATTTCCTTATGGTCTTTTCTAAGGAGCTCATTACCAAGGTATCTGAGTGTCACACAAATAATTATTTTTTTATCCCCATTTTACAGATGGGTAAGCTAAGACAAAGTCTTTTCTGAGGCCACATAATGAGGATGTGGTAAAGCCAAGGTCAGAATTCCAGACCTGCATGACTGCCATCCATGAACTCATTTCTGTGCCTTAACCTCCAGAGATTCTGAATATGCACAAGTCCCATTAGCTTCAGTTGAAGTGGAAAGAGCTCACCATTCCTATAAATGGGGCCCTAGGCATCTCAAGCTAGGCACCTTGAAAATGAGGAGCGCACAATTAGGGACCAATTGCCAAATTTTGTCTTAAGTGTCTTGCTCATCATCACATAGGAACTCTGGAGCAGAGACAGGGATAGAACAAAAAGAAAAGGAGTACTTGTGGCACCTTAGAGACTAACCAATTTATTTGAGCATACGCTCAAATCATAAGGGATAGAACAGAGTTCTCCTTTGTGGTATTCACTTGCCTTAACCTTTCTCTTTATGCAGTTCCCTGCTTTGTTCTTTAAAGGCCTTTCAACTTCTACATAAAATGAGGCCCGGGTCCTACAAAGAGTCCTCTTCACTACAGAGCCCTGATTTATCACCAGAGCATCTTGCAGCCTGTGCTCTGAATGACATGGGGCTCATGTGGAAAAACAATGTGATAATGTAATTAAAAACCATCAGAATGCATATGTGCAAGAGGACATAATCAAGGCTGCACAGGCAACCTGAATTCTGGCATTTCTCATGTCAAATGCTTGACTTTGCAAATGAAATGTTCCATCAATTTGAGGAGTTTACATATAGTTTTCCATTTTTTTGTAGAAAGGAAAAAAAGTAGTCATAAATTCTACTATGTGCAATTGTAAGAACATTCATCATGCATCATTGGTTGGGTTTTAACCCTGAATCTTCAGTGCTGAAGCACAGCTTGTATTACAGGACTAACTGTTAGCTAGCATCAGGAGACGGCGGTTATCTTGGGGTTGCAGGTGAGGGGGAGAGGATGGGTTATTGGGGCCATGTGCTTGGTCTACGGGGTTGATTCAAGGCAACCATCCCCTCTCTCCCTCACTCATACAAGGTGTGGTGTCCTCATGGTGGGGAGGGAGACTGATGTTCTGTGTTAGGAGGGCTATGGAAGAGAGCCGATCCTGGCTCGCTCTTTTTCCCCTCCAGGAGAGGTTGCCTGCTCCCAACGCACCACTGCTGCTGGTTTGATGGTAGTGTGGGCCTTAACATTCATGTTCAGTTATTATTCTGGCATGCTGCCAAAACATTCGTGACTAGCATGTGGGAGAAGGAAAATACTATTTTTGAAAATTGCTAACTGCCAAATCTGAACAGAATTTCATGGGACAAAGAAAATGCTCTTTTCTGACCCCAATGCTTTCTCCCTGACAAATTTTTCAGAGTCCCCTAGCAAACAGTGGAGATGTTAGAGCTCCTAAAAGAAGGCTCACAAGATATTTTTTTAACAATGCATAATGTTAGGCAACCTAAATAGAGAGATCAGTACCAGTTTCCCTGTAATAAATCCACCCACCCAAACAAACAAACAGAACCACAAGTAATAGACAGGTCACAGAACCATCAAAGTGTCCATGTCTACACTGAAGAGTCACATGATCACTCTTGGAAATTAACTGCCTCAGAAAAAAACAGGTAATTTAACAGGGTGTATGCCTACCAAGCACCTGCTTGTGGGCAGGGGTGACTCTTATGTGCTCTGCATCAGTCCCCTCTTCTTAGGGTTCATTAATGAGCTCTACAAACATGGGTCACTGCTGTAGATGTGACTTGCCCCTCTGGCCAAGTCAGAAACAAGCTTAAACCATTCAAGGATAAAAAAAGTCAAACTAAGAAGTCCAAATAAGCAAAATTTTGACTCTGTGAGCTTTTCTTCAGCTCTCCATCTGGGACCCCTTTGAGTCCTTCCCTCTGCTTCGGTACTATGCACTCGGCTCCTGGGCTAGTTCCCCTGAAGCACTGTTCTCCTGCACCCTCCCTGGTGTAGAGGGTTGGGTCCCCTGGCTTGTTCCACCTCTTCAGAGTACCCAACCTCTTCACACCCTGACTCAGGGCCTTTCACAGAAGCTTGTTCAGTAACTGTGGTCAACCCTCAGATTGAAGTCTCTCAGATCTTTTAGAAGGGCCTGGTGTCTTTAGGTATCAACGAATCCCCTTACCCCCACTCCCAGTCGGGGAAGCAGCTAATTAATCGTGACACAGATGGGGCTGTGACCATCTCCCCCTACAGGGATTTTGTGACAGGCAAGTTGCTGGAATATTGCACATATTAACACACAGATGTTTTATACTCAGATTGGGGGCAGGATCTGGTTTTAAGAAGAGAGACAATCACTTTGGTTCATGTGAATCAGGTTTTACTTGTTGCTCAATATGTTCAATTCAATACTTATTCTTTCACTCCTCGGTTTTAATTTACACTGGCTTTTTCTTGAGGTGACTCTTCAGGGTCTTTCAATTAACCTTTATTACTGTGGAAACAGGCAGTTTCATCTGTTAATCACTTTATGGAGATCTCATGATGAGTGTTCAGTGTACTGAGACAACGACTTTAAAAATAATTCAGTCATATTAAAAATCAGTTTGTTTTTTTAAAAATTACCTTTTTGATCTAAAGATTAGGAGAGCCCTCAAACAATCCTTTTCTAATTAATAAAGGACTGTGACATGGAAACTTTTGCTTTACAAGTTTACACTAGTAGTAGCAGCACCAGCTTTGACTCAACACCTGAGAACGAAGCAGTAGCATCCATTTTGATAACGCCATTCTGCCAAGTCATAACATCCTCTCAAAAACCCAAAAAGGAAATACCACCAAAGTGCTGCAGAGCAAAATATCAAATTATTCCAAATTCAAAACAGCATTATTTGATTTATGTAAAGTTAATGTTCACTGTGTTAACACAAGGGACTGTAATTCCAATATATTATATTATATATATAAAATAGAAAAAGCTGATCTACTTAGGAAGAGTACTTGGCTGATTTTAGTTAACTTAAGATTCAGAAGACCTCAGTTATCTTTAGTTAACGGAGTCACTGGAGGGCTTCCGCATGTTCTGTGAGGGTAGACACTTACAACAATATGGATTTCCATTGACTTCAGTGTAGCTAAGATGCTGGTGCATCAGTACAGGATCAGGGACCTAATGTTAAAAGAGATTGCAAAATTCTTCCCTCAAATTTTCATGTGTGTTTCCATAAAATAGAACCATTTATTTAGCAAATTCACACAAGCAAACTAAGTTACTGGACTGCTGGTATTCTACCATTCTCCCAACAGTAGATGCACGCACACACTACATTCTCTTAATAGCCTCTTTCAGCATTGCCACATTCTGAAGGCTAATGATAGTCCCTGAACAAGTTCTTCCAATCCTGCCATCTGAAATAGACACATCTGCTGTAAGTTTTGGGAGAGGAAGATATCCAGTGCCCATACAACATCAGCCAACATTCTCCATGCAGACATTTATAACAGGAAGCTGACTGGCAATAAGATATTCTACAGGTATTTCAACTAACTCAGACTTGTAAATGCTGAATCTAGCACTCAGTAGCTATATCCACACTGCAATTAAAAACCTGCAACTGGCCCGTGCCAGCCAAGTCAGGCTCACAGGGTACAGGCTAAGGGGCTGCCAACTTGGTAATATTAGGGTTGCCAACTTGGTAATATTTAAAAACTGGACACTCCAGCAGGAGTGCAAGAACCTTCCCTGCTCTGCCTTCCCCCCGAGGCCCCACCCTTGCCCCTCCTATTCCTCCCAAGGCTCCACATCTGTCCCACCTCTTCCCCCAAGCTCCTGCCCTGCCTCTCCCCAGAGGCCCCACCCCCATCCACTCCTCTTTGCCCCTCCTCCCTGTTGCTTGCTGCTTCTCCCCTCCCAGTCGGGTCAGGACGGACTCACCTGTGAAGTCAGGGCTGGGAGCTGCAGCCACCCATTAAAGTAGGAGGCAGCCCTGGATAAATAGGGTCTGGAGTGGGTGATGACCTGGTGCCTCTTTCCCATCCCCCACTCGCAGAAAGCAGACTTTAGGTTTCCAGTCGAAAACCAAGCACCTGGCCACCCTATGTTTAATTGTGGTGCAGCCTGAGCTCTGGGACTCTCCCACCTCACAGGGTCCTAGAGCCTGGGCTCCAGCCCGAGCCTGAATGCCTACACTGCAATTAAACAGCCCCTTAGCCTGAATCAGCTGGCATATGCCAGATGCAGGTTTTTAATTGCAGTGTAGACATACCCAGTGACATTTTCTATGTAAACTTCTTTTAATCACATTATGTTTTGATAAGTAGCTTGATTTTAGCAAGTACTGAACTCTATTAAATGCATGTTTTGAGTAAGAAATTTAATAAGACTAAATTAAGTGGTGATGAAAAACATAATTCTTTTAACTACATCTTGGTAACAAGGAACCAGGATGGCAGTGAATGCAAATGTAATTAAATGTTTCATTCCATTTCCCCCTGCCTTTCCAATTCACCAAAAATTCTAAAAAAGTTGGTTGGGGGTTCTTCTGAAACCCCCCTTTTTTTTGAACAGCCAGCAAAACGAAAAACCAATTATTTGTACCGCTCTAGTCATGACTTTGTCTATCCGTTTACATGAACAACTAAAATGCAGGCCATGTGTAACGCTGACAGGCCCTGCTCGCCAGCAGGCAGGATCAAACTGGGGACCTCTGGAGCTTAGTGCATGAGCTTCTACCACATGAGCTAAAAGCCAACTGGCTGTTAGCTAAGGCTGTAGAGCAGGCTCATTTAACTCTCTAAGTGGTATCAGGGCCACTAGAGGGGACAGAACACCACACTGAGGAGGTGTGTGGGTTATGTACTTCCCCGAGCTGAGGAAGCGAGTCCCGAGCTTCAGAGACTTCCCAGACCCCACTTGTAATGCCAACAGACCCCGGTCGTCGGCGGGAAGGATCAGATCTGGGACTTCTGGAGCTTAATGCATGAGCATCTACAGCACAAGCTAAAAGCCAACTGGCTGTTAGCTAAGTTTGTAAAGGAGACTCATTTTATCTCTCTCTAAGTAGTCTCGGTGCCACTCGATGGGACAGAACTCTATACACAGGAGGTGTGTGGGTTACACATGCACTCCAAAGTCCCAACCCAAGTAGCCCTCATGTGGGGTCAGGGCTGGGTTGAGCAGCAGAATGCTTTCTACCTTGTACTCCACAGCAGACTGCATTAAAACCTTGGCACAAACTAGTCGACAAAAATTGTTGTTTTCCAGAGGCATGGATATATAAATATCACCAAACTGATTGTGGGCACTTAATCCTAATAAAATGCCTCTTTACCAGACTTTCAGCCCCAGACCCATAGGAGTCATCAGGGTCACTCACAGGGAAATTCCTTTATAGTTCCAGCTTATGTTATTAATAAAATCTGCCTTCTTTCCTCTTCCAACAACCAATTGCTGCCTTCTACCTCCAATTTGCAGACACACATGCTATGAAAGGCCAGCATACTACTGCTAAAGTCAGCCAACTTTGGTTCATCATTCCACTACTTTGATTCTTCCAGATTCTTGCCTGTGCATAGGTTTGCAGGGGAGGAGTCAGCAAGGTCAGGAACAGAGACAGTACCTGAATTTTGTAAATATACTGAACATTACACAACACATGCAAGTACAGAAAACAAAATCCAGTTCTAACATGGTCACAAGTCAATTGCTTTCAGGATTCAGTTTATCTGTATTCCTACGTAGGGCTAACATAGCCCCCAATTCAGAAAAGCGCATGCTTAAGTCATCCTTCTTCATGAAAACTCTTAAGCATAACGTGCCATAATTAAGGACACGCTAAAGTACCTTTCTGAAAAAGCTACTGTAATCATCCTGGTATTACTATTGGTCTATACTGTTAGTGATTTTTTCCTTCCGTCATCTCCTTGGTTCACTACATTTAAATAATCTTGCCTTTCTTTTTTGTTGAGATAGGGATTACTTGGCGGAATATCAGAATATTGTAATTCGTAAATTCTATTAACGCTCTCTTAAGGCTCACCCTAAAGAAAACAAGATGATAAAGAGAAAACAAATGTTATTTGAATAATAGGAAATATTTATTATAACTGAGAATTTCTTCATCCAAAAAAGTGACACCAGATTGTATTTTGTGTGTCAGGATTATAGACTATATTAGATTTGAAGAAAAAATAGTTAATCCACATAACTATCATTTGGGAGTAGATATGAAAAATACCCGAGCAATTGGGAAAAAACATAAAAGGTGGATTGAAATTTCATTGCAATGCCTTTGTATGTATAGACATTAGTTGAGTAGATCAAATTGGATTGTAGTGCAATTTTATTTCACTTCTAGTTTCCCATTCTTACATTGCAAAGGCTGCAATAAAATAAAATAAAATCCCTTTAGGGACCTGTAGGAAAGAATGTTTAAACTGCTGACTTTAAGGTTAATTTAAGGATTCTAAAAAGAAGGGAGCTCATTTTTACTATATGATATTTACTGAAATCCAATGTTACCAATGTGAGATACTGAAGCACCCTACTAAAAATGTACCCGTTTTGAAAAATGTCAAAGCCACATATATATATACTGTCTCTTCAAAGATTCAGAGGGGAGAACTGTACTTACCATCATGTTTGAAGGCCTCTGAGAAGTGATTGAGGTTTGTTGGTGAGTGATAGTGTTGTGCTGTTCCTCTCCAGCCTGGTGAAGATATGCTTCCTAATGAAGGGCTGCTTAATCGTGGCCTGTTCTTTGAATTAAAGAGTGCTGAAGATGAACTGGCAGATTTAATTCTTAGGATAGCAGCATATGAAGTTGGGAGGCCTGGAACAGCTGCTGAATATTCTGTAAAAGAAGTAGTGAGTTCTGAGTAGGAGATAAAATAGATAAGAGGAGCAGGAGAAAAGGAGATGCTCATTTGCCTAAATAATATTTTAGCCAGGAAGTGCAAAAGTGAGAAAAAAAGAAAAAAAGAGAGGAAATTAATAAAGTCTTTAAATAAATCAATACACAGCAGAGTTTTGACCCCTAAAAGGGAGAAGTTCCTGCCTCCATGAAGTCCACCACAGATCTTGCTGTTCCTATCAATTTTAGATGGAAGGCACTTAGATACTATGGTGATGGGTGGTAGTATAAAACCACAAGGTAGCTGGAAAGAGAAGTCCACCTCTAGTGATATCAGACTTCATAAATCTGTGGTGAAACTATTAATTAGCTCACTGTGATGCCCTTCTCATTGCCTTCCTCACCAAGCCCCTATAGTCTCTCCTTGTTTATCCTCTTTCCTTAAGGCTCACTTTTTAGAAGTAGCCCAAAAATACTGACCTAGGTGAAACACCTTCCTGACTCCCAACACTACTAGAGAGGTGATGTGAGTTAATTCAGGAGAGCTCAAGTAGACACTCACAACAAGGTCACTTACTCTTTTGTCTCTCCCAATGCCTTTTATCTTTTTTGTCTGTGTATTTTACATTGCAAGCTCCACAACTCAGAAACGGTCCTTAATTTTGTGTCTTATACCATGCCAAACGTTAGAAATAAACCATATTCTTTAAAATAAAGCTGAGATGAAAGTTATATTTTAAACCTATTCTGCAGCAACTCAGCAGGGAGAACTCCCATTTAAATCAGGAGTTCTCCACATGCACCGGCGAGAGAATCAACATGTTATGTTATGCAGAAGCTCCCAGATTGTTGTAAAATACATTCATTTATGCTAATGGATAGCCTGGATCGCAAAGGAGCAGCTGTAAAGAAAAGGATTCCTTTGTGGGGTCAGGGGAGAGTATGGCAGAAAAAAAGGTCACTATTGTGTTTCTCTAGTGCTGGTAAAATAGATCATTTGTTTCACTCCTTGCATCAACATCCTTCAGAAGATGAAAAATTCAAATCTCAGATTGCCCCCTACTGAAAGGGTCACATGACAAGCCTTTCAGTTAAGATGTAGTAACTGAAAACTTCTCCAAACTTTGTGTCATCTTGCACGCCGCAGAGCTTTTTGAACCCTTGGAAAGATCCCTTACATTTAAGTAATTGCTATGGTTGCATTGTACTTTGTTTTAAAATGATAAAAATGTGCATTTTGTTTTGTATTGTTTACACAGGATATGACAGTGAACTCTGGGATGCTTACAGTTTTTGAAGACAGGGACTATGCCTTCTCAGTACAATGCTTAGTGTCCATGAGGAGACGTTAAAAGATCCCTGCTATGTTGCTGTTACTTTAGAGGAAAATGCCTGACAAGCAGATCAAGTGTATCTGAAAATAGCCATCTCCTCCTATTCAAACTGCTTAAGAGACTTAAAAGAGTCTTAGAGTCTCTTTTAAAACTGAGAACTAAACACAAGTTTTGGCATGTATATGTGTAAGGTAATATAGAAAAGTATACATAAGAAGAATTCTGCCTTGAGGTGATTTCTCATTTTGGTCTCAGAAGCCATCTATTTTATAATGGAATGCATCATCTTGTTCTATAACAATATCTTGCCTGACCCATAAAGGGGGTGGGGAGGGGGAATAGAACTATTCCATGATACATTAAACCTGAAATGAAGAATGGGAATACTGCTTATAGGACTTCTTGCAATGCTATCGCTGGAATACTAATAGAAATACAATGTGGTTTTCTTTATAATAAAATATATTTCATTGTCTCTTGTCAAGGTTCCTCCCCCACTCTGAACTCTAGGGTACAGATGTGGGGACCTGCATGAAAAACCTCCAAAGCTTATCTTTACCAGCTTAGGTCAAAACTTCCCCAAGGTACAAAATATTACACCCGTTATCCTTGGACTGGCCGCTACCACCACCAAACTAATACTGGTTACTGGGGAAGAGCTGTTTGGACGCGTCCTTCCCCCCAAAATACTTCCCAAAACCTTGCACCCCACTTCCTGGACAAGGTTTGGTAAAAAGCCTCACCAATTTGCCTAGGTGGCTACAGACCCAGACCCTTGGATCTTAAGAACAATGAACAATCCTCCCAACACTTGCACCCCCCCTTTCCTGGGAAATGTTGGATAAAAAGCCTCACCAATTTGCATAGGTGACCACAGACCCAAACCCTTGGATCTGAGAACAATGAAAAAGCATTCAGTTTTTTACAAGAAGACTTTTAATAAAAAAATAGAAGTAAATAGAAATAAAGAAATCCCCCTGTAAAATCAGGATGGTAGATATCTTACAGGGTAATTAGATTCAAAAACATAGAGAACCCCTCTAGGCAAAACCTTAAGTTACAAAAAAGATACACAGACAGAAATAGTTATTCTATTCAGCACAATTCTTTTCTCAGCCATTTAAAGAAATCATAATCTAACACATACCTAGCTAGATTACTTACTAAAAGTTCTAAGACTCCATTCCTGTTCTGTCCCTGGCAAGAGCAGCATACAGACAGACACAGACCCTTTGTTTCTCTCCCTCCTCCCAGCTTTTGAAAGTATCTTGTCTCCTCATTGGTCATTTTGGTCAGGTGCCAGCAAGGTTACCTTTAGCTTCTTAACCCTTTACAGGTGAGAGGAGCTTTCCCCTGGCCAGGAGGGATTTCAAAGGGGTTTACCCTTCCCTTTATATTTATGACATCTCTTGATATATTCCTGAACATATTCTAACAAGATCTACGCTGTCCCAAAAAGTGTAGATGTTAGATTGCTCCATATTTCTACCTGGAACCAGAGGCTCAGCAAAGACTGTCCTTGAAATGTATCTCTTGGGCCTGGTCTACACTACGAGTTTATGTTGGATTTAAATCCGAATTAACCCTGCACCCGTCCACACAACGAAGCCATTTTTTCGACATAAAGGGCTCTTAAAACTGATTTCTGTACTCCTCCCCAACGAGGGGATTAGCGCTGAAATCGACATTGCCATTTTGAATTGGGGTTAGTGTGGAAGCAATTCAAAAGGTATTGGCCTCTGGGAGCTAACCCACAGTGCACCATTGTGACTGCTCTGGACAGCACTCTGTACTCGGATGCACTGGCCAGGTGTACAGGAAAAGCCCTGGGAACTTTTGAATCTCATTTCCTGTTTGGCCAGGTGAGCTCATCAGCACAGGTGACCATGCAGAGCTCATCAGCACAGGTAACATGCAGTCCCAGAATTGAAAAAGAGCTCCAGCATGGACCGAACTGGAGATACTGGATCTGATCGCTGTATGGGGAGAGGAATCCGTGCTATCAGAACTACGTTCCAAAAGACGACATGCCAAAACATTTCAAAAACTCTCAGAGGCCATGAGGGACAGAGGCTACAGCAGGGACGCAACACAGTGCTGCATGAAACTTAAGGAGCTCAGACAAGCACACCAGAAAACCAAAGAATCAAACAGACTCTCCGGGACAGAGACCCAGACGTGCTGCTTCTACGCTGAGCTGCATGCAATTCTAGGAGGGGGCTGCCACCACTACCCCACCCCTCTCTGTGGACTCCGAAGATGGGGTACTCTCCACCATGCCTGATGATTTTGCAGATGAAGAGGAGAACGACGACGAGCTTGGGGAGAGCACACCGCACACTGTTCTCCCTGACAGCCAGGATCTTTTTATCACCCTGACTGAAATACCCTCCCAACCAAACCAAGCCGGAGAAAGGACCCCGGTGAGTGTACCTTTTAAAATATAATACATGTTATAAAAGTAAGTGTTTAATGATTAAGTAGCCCTGAGGACTTGGGATGCATTCATGGCCAGTACTGCTACTGGAAAAGTCTGTTAACGTGTCTGGGGATGGAGCAGAAATCCTCCAAAAAGAAGCTTTCCTGGAGGTACTCTAAAAGCCTTTGCAGAACATTTCTGGGGAGAGCAGCCTTATTCCGTCCTCCAGGATAGGACACTTTACCATGCCATGCTAGTAGCAAGTAATCTGGTATCATTGCAAGACAAAGCCTGGCAGCGCATGGTCCCATTGTTTGCTTGCATCGAAGCAACAGCCGTTCTTTATCTCTCTGTCTTATCCTCAGGAGAGTGATATCGTTCATGGTAACCTGGTTGAAATAGGGGAATTTAATTAAGGCGACATTCAAAGGTGCCCGTTCCTACTGGGCTGTTTGCCTGTGGCTGAGAAGAAATCCTCCCTGTACTTGGGGAGGGTAGTGGGGGCACTGGCGCTGAGCTGTTCGCTTTTGGCTAGTAGTGATCTTCTCTGATACCAGCCAGGTGGTGGGGGAAGGGGTAAAGCAATCATCCCAGAGATGGAGGAGGAGGTTAGTTTGGTTTCTGCTGCTGCAAGTTAACAGGTCTCTCCCTTACTCTCAGATTGTGGAGCACACAGCAATCAGCAATAACAATGGGAATATTGGTTTCGCTGAGGTCTGAGCGAGTCAGTAAACTGCGCCAGGGACCCTTTAAATATCCAAATGCACATTCTACCTCCATTCTGCACTTGCTCAGCCTGTAGTTGAACAGCTTCTTACTACTGTCCAGGCTGCCTGTGTACGGCTTCATGAGCCAGGGCATTAAGGGGTAGGCTGGGTCCCCAAGGATAACTATAGGCATTTCAACATCCCCAACAGTTATTTTCTGATCTGGGAAGTAAATCCCTTCCTGCAGTCATTTAAACAGACCAGAGTTCCTGAAGACACAAGCATCATGAACCTTTTCCGGCCATCCCACGTTGATGTTGGTGAAACATCCCTGGTGATCCACCAGAGCTTGCAGCACCACTGAAAAGTTTCCCTTGCGGTTTATGTACTGGCTGGTGGTCCGGTCCCAAGATAGGGATATGGATTCCGTCTATCGCTCCACCACATTTAGGGAATCCCATTGCAGCAAAGCCATCTAGTATGACCTGCACATTTCCGAGAGTCACTACCTTTGATAGCAGCAGCTCAATGATTCTGTTGACTACTTGCATCACAGCAACCCCCACAGTAGATTTGCCGACTCCAAATTGACTCCCAACTGACCAGTAGCTGTCTGGCGTCGCAAGCTTCTACAGGGCTATTGCCACTCGCTTGTGAACTGTGAGAGCTGCTCTCATCTTACTATTCTTGCATTTCAGGGCAGGGAAAAGCAAGTCAAAGTTCCAAGAAAGTGCCCTTATGCATGCAAAAGTTTCGGAGCCACTGGGAATTATCCCAGACCTGCAACACTATGCAGTCCCACCACTCTGTGCTTGTTTCCCAGGCCCAGAATAGGTGTTCCACAGCATGAGCCTGCCCCATTAACACCATGATCTCCAAATTGCAGGGGAATGCAGTTTTAGAGAAAAGTGTGCTCATGTCCTCATCACCGCGCTTCCATCGCCTCCTTGCCTGATTTTTCAGGTGCTGGTTCTGCATAAACTACAATGGTTATAACTGCTGGGGTGAGCTGAACGGGCTCCATGCTTGCTGTGCTATGGCGTCTGCTCCTGCTCAGGCAATCCAGGGAAAAGGGCGCGAAACGATTGTTTGCCGTTGCTCTGACGGAGGGAGGGGCGACCGACAACATGGCTTACAGGGTTGGCTTACGGGGAACTAAAATCAACAAAGGGGGTGGCTTTGAGAGAAACAGAATGGCCCCCTCAAGGATAGAACTCAAAACTCGGTTTAGCAGGCCGTTGATTTCATGGAGGGAGGGAGGAGAAAATGAATACAAAACAAATCTGGTCTATTTCTTGTTTTGATCCACTTCATCTATTTTTATACATCTTGCTGGCAGCAAACTGTGCAGTATGACCGCTAGCTATCGTCATCTCCTGGGTGCTCGACACAAGACGGTGCAGTAGGACTGCCAGCAGGACTGAATAGCCATGAGATGAAACTTAAAAGGGTAATGACCTGGCTGAGTCACTCCTATGTTTGTCCAGGCGCCCCTGACTTCATCGATGTCAGTTAAAAGAGCACCCTGGACTATGTGATGGCTACCAGTCATACTGCACTTTCTGCTGCCAAAAGGCAATAAGCTGCTGCTGTGTAGCAATGCAGTACCACGTCTGCCAGTACCCAGGAGATATACGGTGACGGTTAGCTAAGGGGGCTTCATGCTTGCCGTGGTATGGCGTCTGCATGGGTAACCCAGGAAAAAAGGCACGAAACGATTGTCTGTTGTTGCTTTCATGGAGGGAGGGAGGGAAGGGGGGCCTGATGATATGTGAACCATCCACGACAATGTTTTAGCCCCATCAGGCATTGGGATTTCTACTCAGAATTCAAATGGGCAGCGGAGACTGTGGGAAAACTACCCACAGTGCAACGCTCCAGAAGTCAACGGTTGCCTCGGTACTGTGGACGCACTCCACCGACTACATGCACTTAGAGCATTTGTGTGGGGGGACACACAATCGACTGTATAAAAACGCTTTCTACAAAATCGACTTCTATAAATTCGACCTAATTTCGTAGTGTAGACAAAGCCTTGGTATAGCCTAAAATCATTAACCCTTTAGAAACTAAAACTAACAGCATCAGTAGTTCCCGTAATTGTGAACCAGTGTAAGCCGCTCCATAATTAAGGTTTAAAGCAGTTGCCCATTTTCAAAAGTCTCCCTGAAATTTCACATCATAGCTCTTCTCATGGTTGAATTTTCCTAGGAAATTTGAGGAGAATAAGCTTTAAAGTTACATGACAAAATCCTGCCCCATCAAAATCACTCAGTGAGGCACAGATTTTACTTTTTTGGCTTATAACTTCCCCTAAAATAGATTGGCCTAAAAATAATTGTGTTGTTGGCCTGCCTTTCATTTATATAGCAATTTCATCTATATATTTTTGGTGGGGTAAGCTAGTAAAATGGGTTGTGGGGAACATTTCAAAAATGATATTTATAGCATAAAGCATTTGAGATGGGATGTGCATATTCTACATTAATAGAGGAAAGGAAGGGGTTCACTAAGGGTTAATTGGAACATGAATACAAAGAGGAGGACGTTTTCTCTCTCCCCAACCCCCACTCATTCTCCCAGCCCAAGAAAGAAATAGGATGTGGAATCTAGACTCAGGCTAGGAATGAAGGAGCTGAAAAACTGACCAGCCTGTTTACATAGATCTAAACTACTTCCGGAGGACTCTAAGTTAAGGTGACACCGAGGGCGAGTTTCTGCAGCCCTTTCAATAGGGATTGCAGAAACATGCTTGACTTAAAAATACATTTAAGTTCATTTTTAAAACAAAGAAAAGGATATAATCATAATAAATATTATTTGGCAACAAAGTGCTTGTGGGTACAGAAGAAACAATAAAGCTTGAGGTTGGCTACCCTTTTCCCATGGTCCAAATATCATGTGGCCCACGACTACATTATTATTTCTTGTTCTAATGCTCTGTATGTAAAGGTCAACCTAGGCAAAGCGGCTGTTAAAACAGAGACCAAAGGTGTGCTTTTAGTTAGAGCTCGGTTCTTCTCCCTCCCACCCATTTTGCCTTTTCTCTAAATTAAAATGACTTAATCACATGTGATCAAACGAAATCACAACAGTTCTCACTTTTCAAGTAAAGAAGCTTTCTTTCCTAGTAAAACAAAACCCTAATAAACCTCACCTGATCTCCTGGACTATTTTAAAGGCTGAAAGGTTTTGACCAATCTACAATGAGATCAACAATTGCCAGAGACACTAAATAGGAGAATCCCAAACCTTTGTAATCAGCTTTTGTTAAAGAAAAATGTGGATCTACCAGAGGTTCACACACCTTAATACAACCTATACACCTTAATGAGCTTTCCAAAACAAATTAGATATTTGATTGCAATCAGAGCTAGCCTATGTCTGTTCAGACCATCACTGAAATTAGAAATTGAAGACTAAAAACCTCTTAGGCCATGTACTCCATTCTCTTTGTCAATAGAGGATTGTTCCCTACAACATATTTGAGTACTTTATTCATTCTAGTTTGAAAAGACTCAAATGATGAGACTTTCACCACTCTCCTTGGGAGACTATTGAACAGTATAGCAAATCTCTTCACTAGAAAGTTTTACCTGATGTTCATTGCAAGTTTTCCTTTGTTCACTTTCATCTTAACACTCTTAGTTATGCAGTTTCCTTCTCGTTCCCCATGTTAATTTTCCAAATTAACTTCACTGTTACATACTAAGGTCAAAAAGTTCAAAGTTTGGTACCTAATGGTTGGTAGCTAAATTAATAAATGGCCTGATTTTTGAGGTAATAAGCACCCCCAGTTCCCATTAACTTCAACTGTAATTGTGGGTGTTTAGCTCCTTTGACATCAGGACTAAGACCAAAATTTTCAATGTGGTCACTAAATTGAGTATCTCAATTTCTGGATGTCAAGCATGACTCATCTTGACAGTCTGATTTTCAGAAATATGGATACCCTGGGGCTCTGGGCTCTGGCAGAGCTTTAAAGGGCCTGGGGCTCCACTGTGGTAGCAGCTGCCAGAGCCCCGAGCCCTTTAAATCCCCACCTGAGCCCTGCTGCCCGAGCTCTGGGATAGCGGTGGCTGGGCTCCATCAGGGATTTAAAGGGCCCCGGGGCTCCAGCCACCGCTATCACTCCAGCCCTTTAAATGCCCGCTGGAGCCCCACAGCCGCTACCCCAGGGCTTTGAAAGCAGGGCTCTGGCGGGGATTTAAAGGGCCAGTGCAGTAGGGGTGGCTGGAGCTCCGGAGCTCTTTAAATCGCCGCCAGAGCCTCCCCCCCCAACCCCTACCCCAGGGCTCGGGGTAGCAATGCTCAGGCAGGGATTTAAAGGGCTTGGGGCTCCAGCCGCCGCTACCGCCCCAGCCCTTTAAGTCCCCACCGGAGCCCCGCCACTGCTACCCCAGGGCTTCAGCAGCAGTGCTCAGGCGGGGATTTAAAAGGCCCTGGGGCAGTAGCGGCAGCTGGAGCTCCAGGGCCCTTTAAATCCCAGCCTGAGCCCTGGGGTAGCGGTGGCGGGGCTCTGGCAGGGATTTAAAGGGCCCCAGAGCTCCAGCCGCCACTACCCCTCCCCCCCAGACCCTTTAAATCCCATCCTGAGCCCTGCTGCCAGAGCCCTGGGGCAGCAGCGGCGGCTGGAGCTCCGGGGCCCTTTAAATCCCCGCCGCAGCCCCACCGCCGCTACCCCAGGGCTTGGGCAGCAGGGCTCAGGCCTGGATGTAAAGGGCCGGTGTGGGGGTGGATAGCGGCGGCTTTAAATCCCCACTGGGGGCTTTAAATCCCCTGGGCCCTTTAAATGCCTGCTGAAGCCCCGCCTCTGCTACCTTAGGGCTTGGGCCACAGGGCTCAGGCGAGGATTTAAAGGGCCCAGGGCAGTAGCAGCGGCTGGAGCTCTGGGGCCCTTTAAATCCCTGCCACAGCCCCGCCGCCGCTACCCCAGGGCTTTACATTGCCTTCTCTGAAAGCAGGTCCTGGTACGGTGCACCAGCTCTTACCGATACGCGGTACTGGGGCGTACCGGCTTACTTTCACCTCTGACTCCAGTTGAAGTCAGAGAGAGATGCAGGTGTGCTGCACAACTGAAAATCAGTCCTCATGTTGGGCACACAAAATAAATGGCCAGTTTTTAAGTTTTGGACCCCAGTGACTTTTCCCCAGCACCATGGAACATGTGGTACAACTTGGAACAGAACACAGGTTTCCAGCTCCTACTCTTGCTCTTTAAACACTGGGCCAGATAATAAAATGTCCTGTTTTACTACCTAAGAAAGTAAGTAAAAAAGGACATAACTGCTTTAAAACAATTCATGAGTTAGCCACGTCATATTTTAATCAACTGCTTAAGTGTTACCAAAAATATCATAGCTAGGGCAAACCTAAAAATGAAACAGAACCAAGTCTTCAGATCTGTACAACCCCAAACTCTGCAGATGTTTGGATCTGAACCAAGACTAGCTGACACAGGCACGTCTCCAGGAAAAACAGCTCTCCTGCTATCCTGTGTACTATATACATATCCCACTGAAGTGCTATTGAAAAGAATACTGTCATGATGCAAGGTAGTAATCTGCACCAGGAAATTGAATTCAACAAGCCTGAAGTGCAAACAAGTTTTGACAATTTCTTTTGTTATTGAAATTGTATTTTCAGATGGATTGCTAAAACAGATTTGTTCTGTGTTGCCTCCAAGCCAGGATTATTTAGCGATTTTTAGTCTGAGAAAAGAACATTTTACAAATCTTAGGGATCTTATTATGTACTTGAATGAGAAACAATAGTAACTCCAGAGTTAAAAACAAACAAAACCAGCTTAAATGGCACAAAACAAAAGAGCTGTGGCAAGGAAGGAGTAAAAGGCTTTGTGTATATTAATGTACAGACAAGAGCCATGCTACACCATGGTGACGAGATCCTCCACTAATTCCAGCATAAAGCAATCTGGTTTCTGACCTTTTGAGGTGTATTTGCTAAGAGTGTCCTCTGTTTGACAGGGATTACTGTTAGCGCTAGTGTGCAATTTTACTTTAACTGCAGCTGTTTCATCATGCTTGTGAGGCTGCTGTGTCCCAGTGAAGCAGCTTTTGTAAAACATATTTAGAAATGGTTAATAAACTATAAGTAAGAAAACATTTCTTATTTTGTTTACTGAAAGCCTGTACTCTGTGCTCATCATTGCCAACAGAGCAGAAATCAGCCTTACCTGAAAGCAAAACCCATTTCCAAACCCATGCACTTCCCTCCAGGGATTTAGACTGCTAAATTGTCTATTTGTGGTAGCTTAATTAGAACACACTTTTCACTGGTGCTTTTAAACAAATTTATTTCTCTAATTTGGTGTGGATTAGATTGCTGTACTATGAGAGCTGATATTTTTTTCTTTTCAGTACTTAAGTACATGATTTGCATTGTGATATTTTAGATGTTGCCCTCCAAACCAGCTTCCAGCTCTGCCACGAACTGTTGTGACCTCTGCCAAGCCACTTAAGAAACAAATTTCAAGTGCCTATGAGACTTAAGAACCCAAATACCATTTTCGAAAATGATGTAAGCACCTAAATCCTATTGAATTTCAATAAGACTGTCACATATGACTTTTGAAAATAGAACTTAGGCTTTTGAAAATTGTGTTCAGTATATTCACTGTCAGTTCACTATCCACAAAATGGGAGTAATCTCTTTTCTCCTATATGTTTTGTCAATTTATACTGTGAACAACGTGGAGCAGGGATTGTCTCCTAATATGGGTCTTAGTAGGATATCAAGGCTACTGTAATACAACTAATACAATTTCAAAAGTCCTGAAATGACTCAGCTTGGTTATTTTTCTGAATTCATTTACATTTTGTCTTATGGAAATTCATTGCATATACAGCATATTTTTATTTTTAATGCAGAATTTTGTTCATGATTGGTTTATGAAGGCTGGTATGCCCAATATGATAGGTATCTTTACATTTTTTTAAAATATATTTTGCTTAAAATATGTAATCGTAATAAAATATGTATTCAAAATTCTATTTTATTTCAGATTCCTGTCTATATTTTACAAAACCTTTGGTAAGTGCAACTAATCACCATCATCATCATCGGCATATGCACAATGTGCCCTGCCTCTGAATGGTATCACCAGCCAGGTGGAGAGTCAGTAGCCAGCCATCAAAATAAAGTCAGTAGGCACTCGACAATGACATGCGACATCATCTGAAGTTGACCGCAGCTGCATCGTGGGTCATTAATAAAACATTTAAAGAGATTGGCCGCACAGTTGCCCTGTCCTGTCCAAAACCAGTTCAGAGATGACCAAAGGTGCCATGGCAGATCAAAACCTGGTGGACAGATGGTTGGGTCAGTGATGAGAGAGTGATTAACGACTGTCATCACTGACCACTCATTATGCCAAGTATATTCCACCATCATGTCCTGTGGTGCCATAAATGACCATAAAGAGTGTCTAAAAGACAGGAGAGCTGGTGGGTGGTGGAAGAGGTCTGCATACAATGGCAGGTTGTTATTCTCATGGATCTCAGCCAGCAGAGTGAGAGAGGCCTTTTCACTGTGAACATGGGGTGGTGTTGTTGCTAAGTATTGATAGTCATGGCAACGGAGTCGCCCATAAAGTACCAGTAACAATACACATAGCTTTGATATGCTCTACATCGACCAGCCTTATGTGCTATTAGCGATACCAGACAGGAGCACAATATTTTGCTGTTGAATAGCAGAGGGCAAGGACTGATGATCTAAGCATTTGGGTTCTCACTCCTCAGGTTGCACTGGCTAATCTGCTGAGAAGGTTGTTCTGAGTGTGGACTTTGGCTGCCATTTTCCTCAAGTGGTTGCTCTACATTAATGACCTATCTGATGTCACACCGAGGTAAACCAGGTTTGGATCATGCTGCAGATATCGGCCATTGAGGAAAACATTTAACTCGTGTTTGCATTATGCAGATGGAATACGTTAGAAACGATCTTAGAACAGCTTGGCTGCTGGTGCCATCGACTATGACAGTCTACCATGCGCTTAATATCTTCATTCAAGACCTTGTCAAGTTCTGAGAAGGGCTGAGCTTGGTAGCTGCAGCAGATGTCATTGGCATAGATAACTTGTGTGAGAATGTAGATGCAAGTCTTTGATGTACAGTTTGAACAGTATCAGTGAAATAACTGATCCTTGAGGAAGGCCGTTGATCTGACTCTTCCAAGAGCTACAGCAGTTGTACATGTGTACTCTAAACCACCTGTTTTGCAGAAAGAGCTGTACTACTTTGACCACCAAATGTAGGGCAACCAGAGAGACTCATTATTTATTAGCATATGACCTGCAGTTTCTCCATAATACAGTTAAAGAATATATCATCTCCTCAGCAATAAAATGGAGAATTGGGGCAGCAGGGGGACATGCCAGGTACTTACTAGCAGCAAGAGAGAAAGTTGTATCCTAACCCAGCAACTGCTAATTCCAAAATGACCATTACAGGGCTGTATTACTTGGTTCTACTGAATTTAAAGGACCAGCCCAAGAAAGGCATCCTGGGAAAACATTCCTGAACGAGGACAACACTGCACTAGGGAAAGTTAATACAAGTCAGAAGATGTCGGTGTCAATCAGTATAAAATAATGCAATTAAAAGAATGCAATTACAGATAATGAAAACATGAAATGTGACAGGAAAATGGGTTAAAATATAGTTTAAAGTCCACACAATCACAAACTGCTAGAACTTGGGGGTGTGATATATCTGCCACCTCAGTCATTTCCTATCAAAATTTCTGGGTATGTATACTCACATACTCTACACACACACACACACACACAACAGAAAAATACATTAAAAGAAACATTTAAGTTGCAAAGTCAAGTGCTTAAAAGTTACGAAGTGCCAGACTTAAGGTTACCTGTGCCACTTTACATCTGCCCCCTTGTATATTTGCATTATGATACTCTCTTAAATTACATGATCAGACTGTTTTTTCCACAAGAGACTTGCCTCTTTCAGTGCACAGGATGGACAGCACTCATTGAATAAACAGAGAGTCAATTTTCAGAGTAGCAGCGGTGTTAGTCTGTATTCGCAAAAAGAAAAGGAGTACTTGTGGCACCTTAGAGACTAACCAATGTATTTGAGCATAAGCTTTTGTGAGCTACAGCTCACTTCATCAGATGCTGTCAAGGTTCCTCCCCCACTCTGAACTCTAGAAATACTCTAGAATACTCTAGAAATACTCTAGAATACTCTAGAAATACTCTAGAAATACTTCCCAAAACTTTGCACCCAACTTCCTGGACAAGGTTTGGTAAAAAGCCCCACCAATTTGCCTAGGTGACTACAGACCCAGACCCTTGGATCTTAAGAACAATGAACAATCCTCCCAACACTTGCACCCCCCCTTTCCTGGGAAATGTTGGATAAAAAGCCTCACCAATTTGCATAGGTGACCACAGACCCAAACCCTTGGATCTGAGAACAATGAAAAAGCATTCAGTTTTTTACAAGAAGACTTTTAATAAAAAAATAGAAGTAAATAGAAATAAAGAAATCCCCCCTGTAAAATCAGGATGGTAGATACCTTACAGGGTAATTAGATTCAAAAACATAGAGAACCCCTCTAGGCAAAACCTTAAGTTACAAAAAAGATACACAGACAGAAATAGTTATTCTATTCAGCACAATTCTTTTCTCAGCCATTTAAAGAAATCATAATCTAACACATACCTAGCTAGATTACTTACTAAAAGTTCTAAGGCTCCATTCCTGGTCTATCCCTGGTAGAAACCAGCATACAGACAGACACAGACCCTTTGTTTCTCTCCCTCCTCCCAGCTTTTGAAAGTATCTTGTCTCCTCATTGGTCATTTTGGTCAGGTGCCAGTGAGGTTACCTTTAGCTTCTTAACCCTTTACAGGTGAGAGGAGCTTTCCCCTGGCCAGGAGGGATTTCAAAGGGGTTTACCCTTCCCTTTATCTTCCCTTTATATTTATGACAGATGCATTCAGTAGAAAATACAGTGGGGAGATTTATTTACATAGAGAACATGAAACAATGGGTGTTACCATACACACTGTAATGAGAGTGATCACTTAAGGTGAGCTATTACCAGCAGGAGAGCGGGGGGGGGGGGGGGGAGGAGAAGAAAACCTTTTGTAGTGATAATCAAGGTGGGCCATTTTTTGACAAGAATGTCTGAGGAACAGTGGAGGGTAGGAGGGGGGAATAAACAAGGGGAAATAGTTTTACTTTGTGTAATGACCCATCCACTCCTAGTCTCTATTCAAGCCTAAGTTAATTGTATCCAGTTTGCAAATTAATTCCAATTCAACAGTCTCTCATTAGAGTCTGTTTTTGAAGTTTTTTTGTTGAAGAATTGCAACTTTTAGGTCTGTAATCAAGTGATCAAAGAGATTGAAGTGTTCTCTGACTGGTGTTTGAATGTTATATTTCTTGACATCTGATTTGTGTCCATTTATTCTTTTACGTAGAGACTGTCCAGTTTGACCAATGTACATGGCAGAGGGGCATTGCTGGCACATGATGGCATATATCACATTGGTAGATGTGCAGGTGAATGAGGCTCTGATAGTGTGGCTGATGTTATTAGGCCCTATGATGGTGTCCCGTGAATAGATATGGGGACACAGTTGGCAACGGGCTTTGTTGCAAGGATAGGTTCCTGGGTTAGTGGTTCTGTTGTGTGATATGTGGTTACTGGTGAGTATTTGCTTCAGGTTGGGGGGCTGTCTGAAAGCAAGGACTGGCCTGTCTCCCAAGATCTGTGAGAGTGATGGGTCGTCCTTCAGGATAGGTTGTAGATCCTTGATGATGCGTTGGAGAGGTTTTAGATGGGGCTGAAGGTGATGGCTAGTGGCATTCTGTTATTTTGTTTGTTGGGCCTGTCCTGTAGTAGGTGACTTCTGGGTACTCTTCTGGCTCTATCAATCTGTTTCTTCACTTCCGCAGGTGGGTATTGTAGTTGTAAGAATGTTTGATAGAGATCTTGTCCGTGTTTGTCTCTGTCTGAGGGGTTGGAGCAAATGCGGTTGTATCGTAGAGCTTGGCTGTAGACGATGGATCGTGTGGTGTGGTCTGGATGAAAGCTGGAGGCATGTAGGTAGGAATAGCGGTCGGTAGGCTTCTGGTATAGGGTGGTGTTTATGTGACCATCACTTATTAGCACTGTAGTGTCTAGGAAGTGGATCTCTTGTGTGGACTGGACCAGGCTGAGGTTGATGGTGGGATGGAAATTGTTGAAATCATGGTGGAATTCCTCAAGGGCTTCTTTTCCATGGCTCCAGATGACGAAGATGTCATCAATGTAGCGCAAGTAGAGTAGGGGCATTAGAACAACGCTTCCTCAGCTCTCATCCCCTAAGTCAGCCATAAAAATGTTGGCATACTGTGGGGCCATGCAGGTACCCATAGCAGTGCCGCTGATTTGAAGGTATAGATTGTCCCCAAACTTGAACCAGTTATGGGTGAGGACAAAGTCACAAAGTTCAGCCAACAGATTTGCCGTGACATTATCGGGGATACTGTTCCTGACGGCTTGTAGTCCATCTTTATGTGGAATGTTGGTGTAGAGGGCTTCTACATCAATGGTGGCCAGGATGGTGTTTTCAGGAAGATCACCGAAGGATTGTAGTTTCCTCAGGAAGTCAGTGGTGTCTCGAAGATAGCTGGGAGTGCTGGTAGCGTAGGGCCTGAGGAGAGAGTCCACATAGCCAGACAATCCTGCTGTCAGGGTGCCAATGCCTGAGATGATGGGGCGCCCAGGATTTCCAGGTTTATGGATCTTGGGTAGTAGATAGAATACCCCAGGTCGGAGTTCCAGGGGTGTGTCTGTGCGGATTTGTTCTTGTGCTTTTTCAGGGAGTTTCTTGAGCAAATGCTGTAGTTTCTTTTGGTAACCCTCAGTGGGATCAGAGGGTAATGGCTTGTAGAAAGTGGTGTTGGAGAGCTGCCGAGCAGCCTCTTGTTCATATTCTGACCTATTCATACTGACGACAGCACCTCCTTTGTCAGCCTTTTTGATTATGATGTCAGAGTTGTTTCTGAGGCTGTGGATGGCATTGTGTTCTGCACGGCTGAGGTTATGGGGCAAGTGATGCTGCTTTTCCACAATTTCAGCCCGTGCACATTGGCGGAAGCACTCTATGTAGAAGTCCAGTCTGTTGTTTCAACCTTCAGGAGGAGTCCACCCAGAATCCTTCTTTTTGTAGTCTTGGTAGAAAGGTCTCTGTGGGTTAGTATGTTGTTCAGAGGTGTTTTGTAAATATTCCTTGAGTCGGAGACGTAGAAAATAGGATTCTAGGTCACCACAGAAGTGTATCATATTCGTGGGGGTGGTGGGACAGAAGGAGAGGTCCCGAGATAGGACAGATTCTTTGTGGGCTAAGAGTACAGTTGGATAGATTAACAATATTGCTGGGTGGGTTAAGTGAGTCAATGTTTTCTTTCATCTTCATTGTTCAACGTGTGGCTCCATGGCTTATTTACTACACCTTATTTAATCCCTGCTTTGAATACAGAATTATTAATATTCCCATGGGCTTTCCTATGGTGCTCATCATAGTATCCCACTGCTTCACAAACTATTTATTTTCACAACACCATCTGTGAGGGATTACTCCATTTAACAGATGAGGAAGTGAGGCACAGAGAAATTAAGGTCCACAGATTTTGGGTACCCACTTTGAGATACCTAGGGCCTGATTTTTCAGAGCAGTGAATATTTTAGAGCACTTTATATATTCAAAGCACAATTCCCTGTAACTTCACTTGCAGCTGGGTGCTCAGCACTTCTGCGAATCGGACCCAGGTGTCTCAAGTCAGAAACCAAGAAAATAAGGAACACACATATAGTGGCCACCTGTGAAAAGTTTCATTTAAGTAACGTACTCAGCATCACATAGGAACTCTGTAGTAGAGACAGGGATAGAATCCAGCTCTATCTGGATTCAACTGCCTTAACCATGAGATTTCCCTTTCTATTCCTGAAATTGTGTGTTGAGTAAGGCAATTATGGTTCTCACTGCATGACTTATCATTCCTATATCTGCCCATTCCAAGCTCGGAAATTAATTCTGGCCCCCAATGCCCCATATAGATGGGCAATACTCTTTACTGAGCATGTGTTAACTGCAGTTTTTCAAAGGCTTATAACTTGGCCAAATGTATGTGGCTTTTCATAGGAACAGCAAAAGGCACATGCCTGACCAAAAAAGCCATGCTCTTAACAAAATTATAATTCAGTGATGCCCATCCATTGCTTCCAGCACATGCTGCTGGCCAACCAGTCACTGGTCAGATTTAGATGTAACTAGCCAAAATGACAGCACAGGCAATACAGACAAAGACACTTTATTTTATTGGTTTGAAATCTCAGTTTCAATAAAAAATTCGATAACCAAGAATTAATTGGATTTTCTATTTCATTTAAAGAGGCAAGCAATTACCTTAATATTATTTGGAAGGAGTAAGAATGTGTAGATTTTAAAGAGATCATCCTTTTTTGGTCTGTTGTTCAAACACTGAATTACATGTGTTTCACGGTGGGGGCGGGAGGGATTTGAAGGCAAGGGAAAAGAAAAAAAAACACTTCTATTCCAAGATGACAAATAACATGCCCGAACAAGCTCCAGAGATATAATGTAGATGCACTAAATGCAGAACCAAGATGATAATTTTGTTAAATTTATGATTCAGGGACTGGATAGAAAGCAAGAACATATCTGAATATAGTTTCATTAGTGATATTCAATAAACTGTCAAAAAATACTCTCCAATCTGTAACAGAATTTCAGTTTTTAGTCAAAACAGTAGAATGTTTCAACCCAGAGTTTGCTACACTATTATGACTCATGTAGTGGCGACAATTTTAAATTTAATGACAATAAACTCTTTAAGGAAATGATTTTGACTTTGTAGGTGGCATTTTTTGTTTTTGGTTTTTTTAAGTGTCAGTAGGGCAATGACAGACTCAATGACATTTATCAGATACCTAATTAAAATATAATGTATGTTTTAATACTTGCAAATGTGACCTTCATTTGTATATTCCTGCGAGTTAGCATGTTTAGTAAAATGTCAATAAGAACTCTAACCCATTTTTGTTGTAAATTTTAATTACATTGTTCCAGTAGAAGAGTTCGCTCTTCTGTTGCTCAGGCTTATAAAAACATGTAACTTCACTCTGCAAATGATGGATATTGGCACCGTCGTCCGTGAGCTTTATAGAAAGCAATTTCTTTTCCACCTAGTTCAATGTGTATTCATGGCTTTCTTCTGCATATAAGTTTTTAGACTACTTGATAACATAGAAGTCTCTCTGATTATTCCCTATCAGAGATTATTAAGAGACTCAATTGATGTTGTGAGCAGCAATATGAGCTGATTATGTCCATCATAGAGTTAGATTATACCTCAGTTAAACCCGAACTCCACTTATTACATTTCATCTACAGACTGAAATTAAAAACAAACAAACAAACAAACTATAGCGGGGGGGGGGGGGAAGAAGCCTGCAGTCTCTTTTAAGTTTGTAAGGTACATTGATCAACATTCCTCACATTTATATATTGATTTATTTCTAACAAATCTAATTTTAAGAGTACCATTCTAGGGCCTTATACATACTTGATAAAAATAAATATTATAGTAAAACCAGCAGCAACGCCAGTACCAGAAGTAATCAACCACAATACATCGAGCCAAAACCAAACCACTCCCTCTAAATTATCACTTCTGTTGTACTGACTACCCTCACAAAAGGTCTGGGTAAATAGATAGACCATCACTGTACACTGCAAGGACTACACATTTTGGCTTGTGATGGGGTGTATCATCTCCACATGGCAGGGGCAGTAACAAGTTAATGAATAGGGTAATAATTCGCTCCCAGCTGTGTCTAAAAGGCGGGTTAGCCACAGCTGGGATAAAAAAATGCAAGAGGATAGAGGTTGAGAGATACTGTGGAGGAGTGTTGCAGAGAGAAACAGCCTAAAGAGCCCAATTTGCTGGAAGAAGTATTTGGGGAAGATTGCCATACAGCAGATGCCTGCAAAGGCCATAGGTAAGATGTAGCACGGGGAGGCAGCTGCACACATAAGCCCACAGTCTTTGACTACCTCACACAGGGCCCCTAGACTGGGTGGGACTCAGAGGAGAATGGGGCTTGGGTCCCGCTATCATCCCTGATGTTGAAATTGAGAGAAAGACTGCGGATTCATGGTGGTGGTCCTAATTAAGGCCATTGGACTTTATTTTGGCTCCTGTTTTGATTTGCTTTTGTTCCTTCTGTGATGAAGGAAGAGGGAGGTATTGGGACTGACGACTGAGGGCCGTCAAGATCTCAGGGCATAACCCACTTACTACCCTGAAAATGTAGAGCCTCTGAACTGGAACAAAAAGTGAAACTGAGGCAAGCCTACTGGTATCATCTACTTGGCCAGTTGGGTGTGCATTGAAGCCCAACTATAGAGCTTTTTTCTAAAACTGCAGCAGGGAATGAATTCCCAAGTTGAAAGGTCCTCACAAATAATGCCCTGCCAGATGTTGCACCTCATCAACTTCTCTAATCACGAATATGATAATATGGGGTGGGGAGACAGTCAACCTTTCAAGGAGAGCTGGTTGGCATTTCTTTCCCCCTTGTGGGAAAACAGACTTTGTCAAAAAAATAGAAAACTCAAAACTTCAAAGTTTTGGCTGAAAATTCAGTTGTCCTATAAATATTTTTGTTTAAAGAATGCAACCACTTTATTTTCCATCAGAAACAATGTTGATGAACCTTTTCAGCCAACTCTACTTTCAAGTAGGCATGTCCCATGTAAAGAATGGCTTTATAATTCAAAACCAACACCTTAACTTTCAATAGCTGTTAGAGACGTGACGAAATATGATGAGTGGGCAAGAACAGGGCCAACAAAACTCTATATAAGAATATAAAAACAGCCATACTGGGTGAGACCGAAGGTCCATCTAGCCCCATATCTGGTCTTCCAACAGTGGCCAGGTGCCCCAGAGGAAATGAACAGAACAGGTAATCATCAAGTGATCCATCCCCTGTTGCCCATTCCCAGCTTCTGGCAAACAGATGATAGGGACACTGTCCCTGCGCATCTTGGCTAATAGCCATTGATGGACCTATCCTCCATGAACTTATCTAGTTATTTTTTTAATCCTGTATTAGTCTTGGCCTTCACAATATCCTCTGACAAAGAGTTCCACAGGTTGACTGTGTGTTAGGGGGGAAAATATTTCCTTTTGTTTGTTTTAAACCTGCTGCCTATTAATTTCATTTGGTGACCCATAGTTCCTGTGTTATGAGAAGGAGTAAAGAACACTTCCTTATTTACTTTCTCCATAGCAGTCATGATTTTTATAGACCACTATCATAACCCCCCTTAGTCATCTCTTTTCCAAGTTGAAAAGTCCCGGTCTTATTAATCGCTCCTCATATAGAAGCCATTCCATACCCCTATGTTGGGTACACTGGGGCATGGCCACTAGGTAACTCGAGGGGACGGAAGACCACAAGTGTTGATGAAGCCCCCTCGCACTAGGCCCAGGTGTCCTCCCCCCACCACCTGGAGGCACTCGCAGCAGCTCTGCGTACTAGGCCCAAGTGTCCTTGCCCCCCCGCCTGGAGGCACTCGCAGCAGTTATACTGAGGATCTGCAACAATAGGTTGCAGAGTCAGACTGCCTGAAACTAAACAAGGCCAAACAGGGGAGATATGGAAGAACAATGCTGAATAAAGCAGCTTTATGTATGGTTTAACAAATGATACAGAGAACAAGGGAACTAGCTGGAAACTGGATTGGCTGGCTATATGGATACTTAGGGCAGCTTGCTATTGGATAAGTTATTGGATATTGGGAAAAAGGATGTATAAAAGCCTGTGTAATTTCCTGCTCTGTGTGCAGGATTTGAGATTCTATTCTCCCTGTACCTTTTTGCAGCTGCAAATAAACTTTTCTGCTTCTCCACCCCATTGTGATTATTGGGTGTAGCACACCGGGTAGCGAACCAACCTCAGCTGTTTAGCCTCTTGGCACTGGGTGCCGGCAACACCTACTAATTTTTTTTGCCCTTTTCTGAACCTTTTCCAATTCCAATGTATCTTTGAGATAGGGCAACCACATCTGCACACAGTATTCAAGATGTGGGCATACTATGGATTTATATAGAGGCAATATGATATTTTCTGTGTTATTATCTATCCCTTTTTTAATGATTCCCAACATTGTTTGCTTTTTTGACTGCCGCTGCACATTGAGTGGATGTTTTCAGAGAACTATCCACAGTGACTTCAAGGTCTCTTTCTTGAGTGGTAACAGCTAATTTAGACCCCATCATTTTATATGTATAATTGCGATTATATTTTCCCATGTGCATTACTTTGCATTTATTAATATTGAATTTCACCTACCATTTTGTTGCACAGCCACCCAGTTTTGTGAGATCCTTTTGTAGCTCTTCGCAGTCTGCTTTGGACTTAACTATCTTGAGTAGTTTTGTACCATCTGCAGATTTTGTTACCTCACAGTTTACCCCTTTTCCCAGATCATTTATGAATATGTTGAATAGGACTGGTCCCAGTGCAGACTCCTGGGGGACACCTATTTACCTCTCTCCATTCTGAAAACTAACCATGTATTCCTATCCTGTGGTAACTGGCTAAAAAACAATCCATGGGAGAACCTTCATTCTTATCACATGACAGCTTACTTTGCTTAGGAGCCTTTGGTGAAGGACCTACTAGTTAGTACTCAGAGATTGCAACTAGTTAAGCTACTTTTTTCTGTCTGTGTAGGCTACAGATACATTGATTATATTCAGTTGGGGAAAAAAAGATGGAAACTTTGAAAAAGCCAGAATTATCCAGAATAGTCAGGATTATTAAAAGTATTATGGGGATGCATGGATATAACTCCTCTTCTGTGTAAATAACCTTTCTGAAAAGTTTATCATGGCAAAGCTTAACTCCAGATAATATCAGCAAAGGTTAAGGTGTTATATTCAATATTTGAGACATCATTTGTTTTGGTTTAGTATTTTTGATGCATGTGCATGGTCTTAATCTGTAAAACAAAACAAAAAAACCTGTATGTGCCAGATTCTTCATTGCTCTGAGTCTCCTTTATGCCAGCTAAGACAGGCATAAATCTTCCCTGGGAAATATCATGGACATAAATCCCTATGCCAACATGTAAAGACAGCCAAGCTACCTCTGTGCTGCTTGTGCAGCCATCCCAGGGGCTGAAAGATGGAAGGGAGGCTGGCTGGGACATGCCTAAACCAATGTGAAGATTAATCCTACCCTGAGAGAGTGATGAAGTTGAGGATAAACTTCTGAACAAAAAATAAAACTATGAACTATCACCAGGACCAGATGACATTCACCCAAGTGTTCTAAAGAAACTCAAATATAAAATTGCAGAACTACTAACTGTTATATGTAATTTATCATTTAAATCAGCTTCTGTACCAGATGACTGGAGGATAGCTAATGTGATGCCAATTTTTTTAAAAGGCTCCAGGGGCAATCCTGACAATCACAGTCCAGTAAATCTAACTTCAGTACCAGGCAAATTGACTGAAACTATGGCAAAGAACAAAATTATCAGACACAGATGAAAACGACTTGTTGGGGAAGAGTCAACATGGTTTTTGTAAAGCGAAATCATGCCTCACCAATCTAAGTTGTTTGAGGGGGTCAACAAGCCTTTGACAAAGTCCCTCATCAAAGGCTCTTAAGCAAAGTAAGCTGTTATGAGAGAAGAGGGAAGGTCCTCATTGATCAATAACTCGTTAAAAGACAGGAAACGAAGGGTAGGAATAAATAGTTTTCACAGTGGAGAGAGGTAATTAGCAGGGTCTCCCAGGGACTGTACTTGGACTGGTGTTCCTCAAATTCATAAGTGATCTGGGAAATGGGGTAAATAAATAGTGAGGTGACAAAATTTGCAGACTATACAAAATTACTCAAGATAGTTAAGTCCAAAACTGACTGCAGAGTTACAAAGGGACCTCATGAAACTGGGTGACTGGGCAACAAAATGGTAGATGAAATTCAATGTGGATAAATGCAATGTAATCTACAGTGGAAAACATAATCCCAATCAAACATACAGAATGATGGGATCTAAATTAGCACTCAAGAGATCTTGGAATCCCTGGGGATAATTCTCTGAGCACATCTTCTCAGTGTTCAGCAACAGTAAAAAGAAAAAAACTAACAATGTTAGGAACCATTAGGAAAGGGATAGATATGATAGAACATCTCATGCCACTGTACAAATCTATGCGATACCCACACCTTCAATGCTGCATGCAGTTCTGGCCATGACATCTACAAAAAATATTAGAACTAGAACAGGTACAGAGAAGAGCAACAAAACTTATTAAGTGTACAGAACAGCTTCCATATGAGGAGACATTAAAAAGACTGGGACTTTTCAGTTTAGAAAGAGATGATTAAGAGGGGATATGTTAGCAGTCTAAAACAAATCATGAATGGCGTGAAGGAAATGAATAGGGAAGTGTTATATACTCCTTCATATAACACAAGAACTAGGAAACACCCAATGAAATTAATAAGCAGCAGGTTTAAAAACGAACAAAAGGAAGAACTTCACACAACTCATTGCCAGGGAATGTTGTGAAGCCAGAACTATAAGTGGATTCAAAAAAGAATTAGATACAGTTAACGGAGGTTAGGTCCATCAATGGATATTAGCCAAGATGGTCAGGGATTCAACCCCATGCTCTGAGTGACGCTAGCTCTGTTTGTCAGAAGCTTGGAGTGGACACCAGGGGATGGATCACGCAATGATTGCCTGTTCTGTTAATTTCCTCTGAAGCACCTGGCATTGGCCACTGTCAGAAGACAGGATACTGAGCTAGAGGGACCACTGGTCTGACCCAGTATGGCCATTCTTATGGTCATTGTCAGTGAGACATTGAGCAACGTATCGAGGAACTCAAGTGTGAATATTTGTTTTTGATGCTGAACTGTTTTATTCTCTGTGTCAGAGGGGTGCATACTGTTCCCCACATGTCTTTTGGTGCTGAATCTGGTTTCATTATTGGTATTCTCTCTAAATATTGGAGAATTTTATTATACTGCAGGGAAATGTTTTCAGAAATAGCCAGATTAATCTCCACAGCCATCTCCATCTCCAAATTCATAGTGTATTTTCTGGCACTGCTAGCATGGACACCAGTTAGTGGTAGCTGTGTTAGAACGAGTCAGAATCCCCCCTCCCCACCCTTCTCTAGAAGTGGTCTCTCTAAGTGAAGGTGTAGGGTAACAAGAGTGGGGAAGCTTGCATTACTACTGGCCTTGTATTTTTTATGCAGGAAATTAGATCACAATTTTTCAACCTGGCACCTCTTTTGGCTACTAAATTAAGTGAATTTATAAGGAAAAATAAAATTAAACAGAGTGAGATAGAATTTTGTAGACTGAAGAAATAAATAGATTCAACAAATCAAAAAGCGATGAAAATTGTTGGGTAAGCATTTAGAAGTCTCTGCTATGGATGTGTTTTATTGCTATCTAAGATTCTACATTATAAAATATACAAAGCACAGCATCTGTACATATTATGAAGTTATATTTTTGTCTCAGTCTTCTAGTGACACATAAAATCCAATCATACTGGGTTCTTGTGGTTTATGTTATTACTACAAAGCTTTTAAGGACAGTTTGGTTGAAAACAAATTGACATCTAATTCCTGAACAGATTTTCACTCAGATTCTGAATAGTTATGTATTTCAAGAGACAAGTACTTTCATATTCTCTAAGGTTAAAAATAAAGACTATGATTCAAAACATACAAGATATATTCCTACCATCACTTTAAGATGAATTGACTTTGACTTCCATGGGAAGGTCTGCTAACGTAATGGGTGGAATCCTGTGGCCCCATTTTTTAACTTTGGTATTGTATAATACATGGCCTGAGGGGAAATAAGCAGTAGCATAGCGTTAGCATCTTGAATTGGAGCATTTGTTATAGTATGTACCGGATATCACTGTTATGCTGTATATCCCCAGCAGTAGTCAACTGGTGAAATGAACAGAACTGTCATGTATAAAACTTCACCTTTTGCTTGTCAGAGATTGCTGAGGAAAGATGAAAGTTACACTGGAAAGAGATATTATTCCTAACATCTCACAAAACTGCTGCACACTGAGCCTGAATTTAGTCAGTTTACCGTGACACTTTTCTTTGAGTATCTTGAATCTGTACTCAAATTTGACACAACATATTGGGTCCCCTCTCCATGAAACATCCTTATATATAAATCCATGGTATGTCCACACCGTGAATACTGTGTGCAGTTCTGGTCACCCTATTTCAAAAAACATATTGAACTGGAAAAGGTAAAGGTAACAAAAGTGATTAAGGATATGGAACAGCTTCCATATAAGGGTAGATTTAAAAGATTGGGACTATTCAGCTTGGAAAAGAGGTGCCTAAAGAGGGATATAATACAGGTCTTTGAAATCATGAATAATGTGGAGAAAGTGAATAAGGAAGTGTTTTTACTCCTTCACATAACACAAGAAACAGAGGTCACCAAATAAAATTAATTAGCAGCAGGTTTAAAACAAACAAAAGAAAGTACTTCTTCAGACAACACTCAATGGAACTCATTGCCAGGGGATGTTGCAAAGGCCAAAACTTTAACTGGGTTCAAAAATAATTAGATGGAAGATAAGTTCATCAATGGCAATTAATCAAGATGGTCATGGATGCAACCCTATGCCCTGGGTGTCCCTAGCCTCTGACTCCCAGAAGTTGTGAGTGAATGACAGGGGATGGATCACTCAATAATTGCCCTGTTTTGTTCATTCCCTCTGAAGCACCTGGCATTGGCCACTGTCAGAAGACAGGATACTGGGCTAGATGGACCACTGGTCTGACCCAGTATGGCTATTCTTATGTTCTTATCTCCAGTTTTCACAACCAGCATTTACATTATGTGATGCAAGGGTTGCAACAGTGAGAAAACTTGATAGCATTCCTTTACTCTCTGGCATTTAATGAAAACATGTGACATAAGCCCCTGTAAAATGGCTAGGCTGAGAATTTGCCTTCCATGTTACAGATATGCACAATTTATTTATCAGCAATCGTTATTCATGAGTGTAGTAAGGAGCTGAACATTGAGAGGTATTCAATTCTACAAGAAGAATTATGAAAAGAGGTTTCACGCACACCTTTCACTCCTGTTGATATGCTGACTTAATTCCCATCATTAGTCAAGGAGAGTTTTTCACTTTCCCTAGTGTACTTGCTGAACCATGTTCTTCCCCCTTCCCCTTCTTTTCTTTTAGTATGTGTGCCCCTGGGGAAGGTGGCATTAAGCTGACTGGTGCTTTTTTTGCCAGTGACTGGACTCAAGGGGACAGTCACAGTGGGTTTTTCTTATTTGTCCCAGGTTGGCTGGCAGAGTACATGTGCTAGGTGTATGGAGGTGAGACAGCGATTGGGTGAATTTACCTCATGTAAAATGGTAAGGGCCTAAGTGTATTTAATACATCATATAAAGATTACTAATATGTGATATATAAGCTAGTACATAACCAATACAATGAATGGACTAGTTTTTAAGGTGGCCTATGAATAATTCTTTTAGGCAGGAGCACAAAACAAAGTCATATGGCTAATCAGGATTTGGCTTGCTAAATATTCTGTTGTTCACCTCTTGAAATGTGCCTGATATTTGGGTATAGAACAAGGACAAGTTACAATAACAGATGATGACACAGGCAAGTATAATCAGAATAAACAAGGAATGTCCCAAAGTCCTCGTCAAAAATTAAGATAGATTGTTTTGTTATTGTTAATAAGTAGATAAACAAGTTATAATTTAGGGCGTAATACAGCCTTATGTTTGGTCATGGAATGTTATTCATTAGTATGTAACTAATCAGAGTATGTTAATCGAAAGTAGGGTGTCATCTTGGTTATAAAAGTGAACTGCAACGTACGTTTTTGTTTTTCTTTGTGTACAGACTAGTCTGTATGTACTCAGCCAGAGCATTGGCCAGTCATCCTCAACTGATCACCGGGTTGTGGCACTTTGTACCCTCGCTCAAATAAACCCATTCCTTGGATCTGAATTCTGGAGTTAGCAGTGTTTTTGTCTGCTACAGCAAACGGTGGTGGTCCGCTTTGGTAGGTTCATATGGTGACCTGTGGTCCTGAAAACACTTTTACATTAGGTTAGATATTTAGTTGGCCTCACATCCACAAGTGGAGCTAGGAATGGAAATCTGGAAGGGGCGTGGGGAGGAATACAGATCAGAGTGGCAAAACCAAAGTTTTAGATTCATTTGATTTAAACACTTTTTGCTGTAGGTATGGCTGTATTCATACATTTAATTTAGGAAAGATGTGGGAAGCCGCTTGGTGAATTGCGGTAAGAAAGGGGCACATTTTCTCCATACACTTTGGTGTCCCTCTCTCCTTACCTTCCCCTCTGTCCAAAACAAATATTTTATACATGCCACGTGCCCACAATTATGTCCTCTCAGTACTAAGCAGTTTAGTCTTCTCAAATAACACTGGATCAGGTGTTTCAGCATACCCTGTGATCTCCAGTAACTGGAGATAGGAGAGCAATTTAATAGGTATACAGCAGGATGGACCCAATGACAGAACAGCATGAAGAGTTCTCTCAAACACAAGGGGCTTTTATAGGGGCTTTTTTTAGAGTGTATCAGATATCAAGTTCTCTAAAGAACAAGAAAATGCTTGTCAGCTAGCCAGTAATGCAGCAAAGCATGCAACATTACTGATATAACATCCATTGCTTGGTCCACACAGCCTGCTTCCAATTGAAACCATAACTCATTTTCCCTATATCTACTGAACATCAGTGTGAGCTGTCAATTGTGAACACAGAGGGAAAGCCCAGCAACAAAGGTCAACTATTTCAACAACAAATCAATGAAAATAATTAGAGTAATAGAAATCACTATTTCCACCTTTTCTTCCCACAAAAAAATATATCTGTCAGTGCTGGATGTCCAGTTATCTGGTAACGTTAGCACAGCTTATATTTATATAAACTAATGATTTACATATGATTTGCAAAGGTCTAACTAATACACTAATTATGTAGTGTGCAAATGTCCAAAAGCCAATTTTTAAAAACAGCCGTTTACATAAGATATGTAATTTATTGATTTACTTGTGCATGGCATGTGCAGACCTGCCTAACCTTTATCCTGTGCTGTCCGTCACAGATGGGAGGAGGTCTTCCTAAACATCTGTAAATCCACCTCATTCTCCTTCTTCACATCTTTCCTTACAACTCTCATTTGCTGCAATGTCTACACAAAACTTGACACCTGTTAGGCAGATGGTGTGCTGAGAACACTGCCTATCATGCTGACTAGTATTGTCTAAATGTTTCCTTGTCCTGCCATATCTGTCTGATTCCACCTGTTATCTCCTGCCTAAGACTGTATGCTATTTGGAGAAGAGACTGTTTCTTTGTTTTGTGTTTGTACAGTATCTAGCACAATGGGGTCCCAGTCCATGACAGGCTCTCAAGCATTATAAATTATTAATTATGAAATTTAGTATAATGCATGTCACTAAAGACATGGGGTTAGATTTTGATTTGATTTACATTCCTGTGAAACCAGTGTAAGTCCACTGATTTCAAATGAGCAACTTCCAATTTACACTGTCATAAATGTAAGTAAAATTTATCCCATGATCTTTACCATTAAAACATAGGTGTTCTAAAAGAGGAAATAATAAACTACTCAGATTAAAGAGAGACAGAATAATATTTCAGGTTTATTTCAGAGAACATGTTTTCAACATATCTATCTTCTATTATTTAAATAGGTTCCTGCTTATTTAGGACAATATCTAACATTTTTCCAATCATACTCACTCCATGTGAGCTGTAACTTTTGGAAATTGAATTAATTTTAAGAGACCTGTAAAAGCTGCCTGAAAATTATCCCATTTTTTAATTTTTTATTTATCAAAGCCCAACTGAAAAGTGAAAGGCAAGGGAAGAAACTGAGGAGAGATCATACGTGCAAAAGTGAACACACTAAAGCTTAACAAGTTTATAAAACTTGCAAGTTACATATTCATTTGGAGCAGTGGTAATTGCACATTCCACACTTACGTTGCTTAATGAATTCTGCCTTGGAAAAGTTTCAGAGTAACAGCTGTGTTAGTCTGTGTCATAAATATAAAGGGAAGGGTAAACCCCTTTAAAATCCCTCCTGGCCAGAGGAAAAAATCCTCTCGCCTGTAAAGGGTTGAGAAGCTAAAGGTAACCTCGCTGGCACCTGACCAAAATGACCAATGAGGAGACAAGATACTTTCAAAAACTGGGAGGAGGGAGAGAAACAAAGGGTCTGTGTCTGTTGGTACGCTGCTTTTGCCGGGGATAGAACAGGAATGGAGTCTTAGAACTTCTAGTAAGTAATCTAGCTAGGGATGTGTTAGATTATGATTTCTTTAAATGGCTGAGAAAAGAACTGTGCTGAACAGAATGACTATTTCTGTCTGTGTATCTTTTTTGTAACTTAAGGTTTTGCCTAGAGGGATTCTCTATGTTTTGAATCTAATTACCCTGTAAGATATCTACCATCTGATTTTACAGAGGTGATTCCTTTACTTCTATTTACTTCTATTTCTATTAAAAGTCTTCTTGTAAGAAAACTGAATGCTTTTTCATTGTTCTCAGATCCAAGACTTTGGGTCTGTGGTCACCTATGCAAATTGGTGAGGATTTTTACCAAACCTTTCCCAGGAAGTGGGGTGCAAGGGTTGGGAGGATTTTTGGGGGAAAGACGTGTCCAAACTACGTTTCCCAGTAAACCCAGTTAGAGTTTCTTGGTGGCAGTGGATATTCCAATGACAAAGGATAAAATTAATCTGTACCTTGGGGAAGTTTTAACTTAAGTTGGTAAAAGTAAGCTTAGGAGGTTTTCATGCAGGTCCCCACATCTGTACCCTAGAGTTCAGAGTGGGGGAGGAACCTTGACAGTCTGTATTCGCCAAAAGAAAAGGAGTACTTGTGGCACCTTAGAGACTAACCAATTTATTTGAGCATAAGCTTTCGTGAGCTACAGCTCACTTCATTGGATGCATACTGTGGAAAGTGTAGAAGATCTTTTTATACACACAAAGCATGAAAAAATGGGTGTTTACCACTACAAAAGGTTTTCTCTCCCCCCACCCCACTCTCCTGCTGGTAATAGCTTATCTGAAAACTTCCTTGTGGCTGGACTTTACTAAAACTAGACAAGCCATTTACAACACACACTTTGCTTCTCTACAAAAGAAGCAAGACACTAAACTTTCTAAACCACTACTTGCCACGAGGGGCCACAGCAATGGTTCCCTCAACCCACCCAACAATATTGTTAACCTATCCAACTATACTCTTAGCCCAGCAGAAGCAGCTGTCCTACCTCGGGGCCTCTCCTTCTGCCCCTCCACCCCCACGAACATGATATAGTTCTGTGGTGACCTAGAATCCTATTTTCTACATCTCCGACTCAAGGAATATTTCCAACACACCTCTGAACAACATACTAATCCACAGAGACCTCCCTACCAACACTACAAAAAGAAGGATTCTGGGTGGACTCCTCCTGAAGGTCGAGACAGCAGACTGGACTTCTACACAGAGTGCTTCCGCCGATGTGCACGGGCTGAAATTGTGGAAAAGCAGCATCACTTGCCCCATAACCTCAGCCGTGCAGAACACAATGCCATCCACAGCCTCAGAAACAACTCTGACATCATAATCAAAAAGGCTGACAAAGGAGGTGTTGTTGTCATCATGAATAGGTTGGAATATGAACAAGAGGCTGCTCGGCAGCTCTGCAACACCACTTTCTACAAGCCATTACCCTCTGATCCCACTGAGGGTTACCAAAAGAAAATACAGCATTTGCTCAAGAAACTCCCTGAAAAAGCACAAGAACAAATCTGCACAGACACACCCCTGGAACCCCGACCTGGGGTATTCTATCTACTACCCAAGATCCATAAACCTGGAAATCCTGGGCGCCCCATCAGCTCAGGTATTGGCACCCTGACAGCAGGATTGTCTGGCTATGTAGACTGCCTCCTCAGGCCCTACGCTACCAGCACTCCCAGCTACCTTCGAGACACCACTGACTTCCTGAAGAAACTACAATCCATCGGTGATCTTCCTGATAACACCATCCTAGCCACTATGGATGTAGAAGCCCTCTACACCAACATTCCACACAAAGATGGTCTACAAGCCGCCAAGAACACTATCCCTGATAATGTCACGGCAAATCTGGCGGCTGAACTTTGTGACTTTGTCCTTACCCATAACTATTTTACATTTGGGGACAAGGTATACCTTCAAATCAGCGGCACTGCTATGGGTACCCGCATGGCCCCACAGTATGCCAACATTTTTATGGCTGACTTAGAACAACGCTTCCTCAGCTTTCGTCCCTTAATGCCCCTATTCTACTTGCGCTAAAATTGATGACATCTTCATCATCTGGACCCATGGAAAAGAAGCCCTTGAGGAAATCCACCATGATTTCAACAATTTCCATCCCACCATCAACCTCAGCCTGGTCCAGTCCACACAAGAGATCCGCTTCCTGGACACTACAGTGCTAATAAACGATGGTCACATAAACACCACCCTATACCGGAAACCTACTGACCGCTATTCCTCCCTACATGCCTCCAGCTTTCACCCTGACCACACCACATGATCTATCGTCTACAGCCAAGCTCTGCGATACAACCGCTTTTGCTCCAACCCCTCAGACAGAGACAAACACCTACAAGATCTCTATCAAGCATTCTTACAACTACAATACCCACCTGCGGAAGTGAAAAAACAGATTGATAGAGCCAGAAGAGTTCCCAGAAGTCTCCTACTACAGGACAGGCCTAACAAAGAAAATAACTGAACGCCACTAGCCGTCACCTTCAGCCACCAACTAAAATCCCTCCAACGCATTATTAAGGATCTACAACCTATCCTGAAGGATGAACCAACACTCTCACAAATCTTGGAAGACAGGCCAGTCCTTGCCTACAGACAGCCCCCCAACCTGAAGCACATACTCACCAGCAACCACATACCACACAACAGAACCACTAACCCAGGAACCTATCCTTGCAACAAAGTCCGTTGCCAACTGTGCCCACATATCTATTCAGGGGACACCATCACAGGGTCTAATAACATCAGCCACACTATCAGAGGCTCATTCACCTGCACATCCACCAATGTGATATATGCCATCATGTGCCAGCAGTGCCCCTCTGCCATGTACATTGGTCAAACTGGACAGTCTCTACGTAAAAGAATAAATGGACACAAATCAGATGTCAAGAATTATAACATTCATATACCAGTCGGAGAACACTTCAGTCTCTCTGGTCACGCGATTACAGACATGAAAGTCGCGATATTACAACAAAAAAACTTCAATACCAGACTCCAGCGAGAGACTGTTGAATTGGAATTCATTTGCAAATTGGATACAATTAACTTAGGCTTGAATAGAGACTGGGAGTGGCTAAGTCATTATGCAAGGTAACCTATTTCCCGTTGTTTTTTCCTACCGCCCCTCCCCCCCCCCATCAGACGTTCTTGTTAAACCCTGGATTTGTGCTGGAAATGGCCCACCTTGATTATCATACACATTGTAAGGAGAATGATCACTTTAGATAAGCTGTTACCAGCAGGAGAGTGGGGTGGGGGGAGAGAAAACCTTTTGTAGTGGTAAACATCCATTTTTTCATGCTTTGTGTGTATAAAAAGATCTTCTACACTTTCCACAGTATGCATCCGATGAAGTAAGCTGTAGCTCACGAAAGCTTATGCTCAAATAAATTGGTTATTCTCTAAGGTGCCACAAGTACTCCTTTTTGCCTTGGAAAAGTTTATTTACTTTCCTTATAAGGGATTGTTCTACATTTTACATAAAAGGAGATAATGTTGCCTTAAACTGGGTTGAGTATAGAAGCAAGAAATTTTAATTAAAGTGTTTAATTAAAATCATAGATTTTCCAGACACTGAATGAGTTTTAGGTGTATTTTCTCTCTCAGAATAGACAAGTTTACCTTGACACAGCAGTGTTCTGAATATACCTTTAATAACTGTATTTCAAGGCAGTTGTGTGCATGCCCCCACTGTGACTCTCAATAAGGCTGTTATAAAAAACATAAAGGCAGTTGACATTATCTAAAAATGATGGCATTTTTATCCTAGTGATAGGACCTCTGATACATTCTGCCATGTGTGTAGAAGGCAGACACAGATTCACCACCTTCAGAGTGTCTACAACCAGGTTCTTAATGTTTATTTCCCAGTCAGTGAATGTATTCCCTCCTAGACCCTGGCATAAGAACATAATGGCCATCCTGGGTCAGACCAATGGTCCACTTAGCCAAGTATCCTGTCTTCTGACAGTGGCCAGTTCCAGATGCTTCAAAAGGAATGAAAACAGGGCAATTACCAAATGATCCATTCCCTGCCGTCCAGTCCCAGCATCTGGTATCATTCTCCGTGGCTTGCTTTAGTCTTTGCTAAATACTTTACAGCCTGGGTCTGTACCTCCGAGACATTTGTGTGGCTTAGCCTTCTCTTAGGAATCCCACTAATTAAATCACCAGATGTACAAGTCAGTACCATATGAGTGGTCGTAAACAGCATTCACAAACACTTAATTAAACTAACTCTTACGCATGTAGTGTGAACTCACCCCAGTGCGGAAGACCAACGCAGCCTTTTTAAGGATTTAAGTGGGTCACAGATTTTGGACTGGCCCTCTGCTCAGGGGGAATTCCACCCTTACATTTTAAGGAGAATTCTTTGAAGAAATTTGTTTTCAATGGTTAAAAAAATAAATCTCTGGATTTCACAGTGCTAGAAAAGATGCACTGTGAACTTTAATTTCAGAAGACTAGTTTAAGGCTCACATTATTCTGAAATAATTTCCTTCTGTAAAGAGCTCTATGCTGGTAGAGGTATAAAAATAAAGTAAAAGTGGCTGGACACTGAAGAAAGAGACAGAGGAATCCTCCTCATGAGGCCACTGGAATAGCCATTTCAGCCATTACTTCACACCTTTTCAGAGAGATACCAGAGGATCCATGCAGTGATGGACAAAACTCGCCTCTCGTGAGTGTCTCCTGTTGGCTGGGTATGACACTACAATCTTTTCCTGCCCCTGGCACCCCCTATAGGTTGTTGACCTCACTAGGTGGGTCTTCAGTGGCTCAGTCTTCCACCCAAGTCACACAATCAAGTGGACAAACCCTTTCCAGGGTAAGAAAGGGT
Organism: Lepidochelys olivacea; assembly: GCF_965140295.1. NCBI lineage: Eukaryota > Metazoa > Chordata > Testudines > Cheloniidae > Lepidochelys > Lepidochelys olivacea. The sequence goes on along the minus strand of NC_140411.1, from coordinate 32,556,591 downwards.
TCAACATACTGTCGGCCCTCACAGGGTCTTCAGCCCCATCTCTGGGCCCTTTAACACTCAGGCTTCTCAACAAGCTATGTCCCCTTCCCAGGGCTCAAGCCACTTTCCAGTGGGGGAACCCAGGCCTGCCCACTACTCTGGGTCCCAAGCCAAAGATCCTATGCACAGCAGCCACATACAACTGCCTCCAATTCATGGCTGCTATTCCCTAAGCATTTTGCTACATAGCCCCATTCCTCTGACCCCCTTACCTTAAGGCTACACTTGTCAGGACCTCTCATTCCCAGAGCCAGTAAATTAGCCCACCGAGTGCCTCTGACCACAGCAGAGCAACCCTCTGGTTCCAGAATTGAGCTACTCAGGCCCTGCAACTCCTTTTATCTGAGCCATCTGGGCTTGGATTGCCTGCTTCTATGCAGCCTTTCTAGGCAGGCTTGGAGGACCCACCTCCACTGCGCCTTCTGGGGGCAGAGTATAGCAGGACAGCAGGGCACCTAGAAGGGCCAGGTATACCTGTCACGCAGATTTACTCCATAATGCACAGGAGAACAACACATTATTTTCCTTAATAATAAATAACTTGTTTCATTACCTTCCCAGCATATTCTCTGGCCTCTTCAGGTAGCTCCTGTTTCCTCTCTTTCACCACTTATGTTAGAGTGGCCTCTAACTAAAGACAGCTAGTATGGCTCCTCCACCTTATTTCCAACTATGTTTCCAAAGCTCTTTTTTGCAATGAAAAGCCTGGACACCTGTAGAATCAGCTGGAAACATGGAGAAAAGCCAGTCTGATATGACAGAGTACCCTCTGGCAGACTGTAGTTTAGGAGCTACTGGTTTAGCACACACCTACAGCCACCTATGGTGGAATATTCTTTGGTTACTCTTGGACAAAAGTGATCCAAAAATAGCTTTAACTGTCATGCAAATAATTACAAAAATAATAATTACAAAAATGATACAGACTTGGTATGTCGTTGTCAACACTCAACAAACTTTTTTCCTAACCAGCTAAGTAATGAGTTCTCATTAAAGGACCTGGCTAATAATTTGCTACATTTCAGAGTTTTTTAAAAACAAAGGTATTTTGAGTTGTTTCCCTGCCCCTCCCCCACAAAAAAAATCGTAAAATTTAAGGATTTTTAGTTTCATTATCACTGTTTTCTTTTCATGAATTCTGGTCAAAAATCAAATGATCAAAACCCAGCTAATGCAAAATTTTGGCAAACTTGTCAAAAACAGGATTTCAAAAGAAGCCTGGAAAGCTTCAACTTGACAGGACTGTTATTTTTACCTCTAATGTTGCAAAAACAGTAAAGGTCTAGCAGAAAATCATCATCTCTGTCATAAATATAAAAAGATTGATATGACAACTGTAATATTATAGTAAGATATGTGCCTGTTTATGCACAGAGGAAATAACTTTGTGGGCTTGAGTAGTTACTATGTATGAAAGAAAGTGGAAGATTGACCACAGACTGAGCAGCACAATAGTGTTTTTATATGTTCTGTAAAACTTTCTGAAGTATCCAAGAACCTTAGAACCCTAAGTCCCAATTTAAAAAAGTTATTTCAGAATTTAATTCCAATGAGACTTAGAATCTTAACTTCCTAAATAACTTTTTCAAAATGTGACTTAGGCTCCTAAGACACTTGTATACTTTAGAAAACTTTCCTGATTTTACTTTTTTCAGTAACATTCACAAAATTGTGGAACCAGTTTCTCATTGACTTCAGTGGAGCTATGCTAACTTGCACCAGCTGATTATTACTATTATTTAACATATATATTGTAGAAGTACTTAGGGGCCAACCAGTTTGGCTACATTGTGCTAGGCACTGTATAAACATGTTTAAAATTAGCACAATAGCTTACTATCTACAAGACAAAACATACTATGTGGATGATACAAAAAATAAGGCAGGGGTGGGAGATTTGGCCCACTGGTGATTTGATTGATTTTTCATATATAAATGCTTTCTGCCACATCAAAGGACACCCTCCCCTACTTTCCCTCTCTTCTCCCCCAGTACAAACATACTGTGCAGGAGCTTTAAAATTCTACCCTGAAAGACATTTGGGATTTTAAATCTCCAGGACTTTATAAAAGCTATCAATATCATTCATGTAGTTCTTTAACTCATATCTTAGTGTACCCTCAGTAAAGTGCCCAACAAACTGAAATATGTGCATTCAGATCTGGTTCCATCCAGCAGATGGCAGTGTGAGTGACAATCAATTGAAGCCCTAAGGAACAGATTCTGAGTATATAACCTGGTCTCTTCGTAATGTCATGAAAAAAGAGAGGAACTATTAGGAATTAACAAAAAGATGCCAGTTGTAAATAGGATTATTGTCAAAGTAGAGCCAAAGCATGTTTCCTTTTTTAAAAACTAACAATAAATAAAAATAAAAATCTACAGGGGAAATTATACTAGCAGCACATTTTATAAATTTGTATGCATAAATTCAATACATGTATAAATACATGAGAACCGTCGACGTGGGGGGGAAATATTAGCTGCAAGCATTGATACTAACAGATGTAATGGGATTGCAGTTGCAACTGATGCTGAAACACAAAGACATATACAACTCGGTCTCTGAACACACACCAAGTGAATAAGTAATAAAAATTTAAAATGCAGCTGAGAAAAATCCTCTATATCATTTCAGAAGTTACCACAAATGATTTTTTTAAAGCAATCAGAAGCATTAATTGCATTTCAAAACCAGCACTAATTTGACATGCATGTAGAGGAATACAGGTGGACCAGTAATAAGAAAAAAGAATATCCTGTCAGGAATTGTTCTGTCTTTATTGCTGATTTCTTTTAAGAAACTTAGTTATTTTGTGGATATGAAATCCAAACACAATCTATTAAGTAAAGACGAGTTTGAAATCAGTGAAGACGGTCACTAAAATGTAAATCCCTGTCCTTCAGAATCGATAGAAGTTTTTCTTATTATAAGGTAATAAGCTGCTGTCATGTAAACCCTAAGTAAATTCTGAAGTAGTAATAGAATGAAATGAAAGAATACATTATATAGTGTATCTAGAATTTTACTATAAACACCAGTATATCCGGTTTGAAGCTAGAGGCTGTAATTTTCATTTAAAAAAGAACTTTCTAAAAAGTTTGGGAAAGCCTTGCGTGAAAAGACTCAGTAATAAACCCTGTTTCAAGGGAATTTGTATTCCACGAGTTTTATTGTCTCTTCCATGGCTTTGCATTGCTAAATGACAATGTATGCCATACATAATATTTTCTTTGAGTAATAAGGTTGAGAGATCTATTACATTGGGGAACTTCACCCTACTTGAGGATTGAGGGTGAAATGAGAGTCCTCTCAGTCACTGACAGCAGGTGAATACCCACACTTCCTGAGGTTCTGTCCAGTTGAGATAAATTCCAGAGCCAGGAATAATTCAAAACTACTTTCCTAAATCACAGATTAAGTATACTTTGAGGAAAAAGCTCAACAATTTTGCCTATGGCCAAATATGGTAAATTCCACCTAACAAACAACCCAAATCCTTGGATGTTAATTTCCATCTTTATTTTGGAGGATCCATTTGCCTCCAGGGTGAGCTGGAACTGTGGGACTTATTACTCAAAAGGAAGTTTTCAGGTAAGCATGGATACATTTTTCTTTTAATCTTTGCTAAAGTCCAAAAATAATTACCATGGGATTTTCATAGCATTGTGCCTAAACGGTGAGAAGCAGAATCATTCTTTAAATGTGGGCATCTAAAATCAGACACATTAAATATAAAATCTCCTCCAGATTCCCTTGGGCATGAAGATATGAAGAGGACTTCTGCCAAGAGAAAGGAAATGGCATTGTCTAAGACTGGATGACAAATATCCAAAATTTGGTGAATTTATGTATTGATGGGCTTGTGGACCTCTAGCAGATCTAAATACAGGGTGACTAGTCTGCCCTCAATTTGTCAGTACTCCTGTAACCCTTCTGCTCATCAGAGTTGGCAGCAACAAGGGCCGAGTTCAGTATCTAGAGGTTACATTTGAATAACACAATGCAAAACTGGCTTGAGCCCCCACCCAGTGACCTGGGATAATCACATACCACCCCGCTGGGCGCCTCTAAGAGGCAATACTTCCCCTCTCGCAAGCACAGAGTCTGAGTGTAGCAAAAGTCTTTTAATAGAGGCGGGAAATAATGCAGCATTATGTTGGGGAAACACCACAAACAGGATTCATACCACCTACCATGAGCAAAACACCCACCCCCAAGTAAGTCTGGCAGTGTCTTTTTCCCCTCAGGGTCTTAAGCCCGGCAACCCAATATTCACAGCCCTCCCCTCCCCACCACCACACACACAGTTTCTGTCCTTGGTCAGTGCAGCCTGCTCAGAGTTCAGAAGTTCATCTGCAGAGTTTACCTCCCAGCCTGGGTTGAAGTGCAGGGATGTATGGGGGGGCATCTTACATGCTCCGCTGCTCGGGTCAACCGCCAAGTGCCATGCCTCTCCATGGGGTTCTGCTGCAGTCTTCACCACCAGGCATGCCTCTCTGTCAGCTGCCCTGCTATCCACTCCTCTCCGCTCTCCACCAGCTACCCAGCTATCCACTCTGCTCTCCGCGCTAGCTGTCCTGCTGTCTGCTCACCAACTTTCCCCCCTGCTTAACACAGTTCTCCGCAACTTCAGCTCTTTAGTGATTTGAGCTCTCAGTGATTTTTAGCTGGTAGTAGGGGGAGCCTCACTGCTGGTGCCCCACTAGCCCAAAGTAGGTCTAAAGCTTAGACCTAGGGGTCAGTGACTTCAGCTCTGCAGCATGTAACAAGACTCCTCCTGGGGCCAAAATTAGCTCTGTTATTACACCATGGAGAGAGGAGGGGTCAAAGTAGTGTTTGGGGCCCACACTACCAGTTACACATACCTGTCCCCAAACTTCTCTCAATTCCCTGGGCTTTGGAACCCATATCCCTTGCCTAGCGAGTGCTACTTAGTTGAGGGCGAGTCTCTCCAAAATAAAATGCCAAGTACAGTTTTACTGTCCTTGATTCACATAACCAGGATAACAACCCTTTATTACTCCTGCCCCAATAACAGAGACACTGGGGATCTCAGAGCAGCCAAAGTAACCATTTGGGCAGGCAGTCCATCAACAAAATTCCAGAGAATTTTCTGCAATCTGATTTTTGCAGAGTTTCAGTTTTGGAGGAACTGCATATTCTGGTGGAACAAGGTTCCATCAAAATGTCTCTGATCAGCTCTTCACTTTGGGAGAGGTCATTCACCACCTCACATCCTGGGTCCTGACACAGCGAGACCACAGAGCTTGTCCAGATGCAAAGGTCAATCAGCAGCCCACCAAACTGACTTACAATGATTAAGATACTTCTGGGTGTAGAAGCCAAGTAATCTTATTTGATCAAAACTACGGATAGACCCCAAATTAGTGCCAGGCTTTCTCAGTCTGCGAGCAAAAGGAGCAAACTCCTGAAAGGACTGTGTGATACTGCATAGTGATATTATTATGATATGATGCATTTTGTACAAGATAAGTCATGTGAGGTGTCATTGGAAAAGTTAGGATTTGCTGAATATGATTATCCTATTTGTGTGCATGTACCATTTCTGTACCTGAAGATAAAAGTACTGACTATGCCCACTAGACAAGATGCTTTCAATCTAAATAGGTGGTTGGGAATGGCCTATTCAGGGTAATGAGCCTGGGAAAACAATAGGCCTTAGGACAGGGGCGGGCAAACTTTTTGGCCTGTTTTCAGGGCCTCATCGGGTTTCTGAAATTGTATGGAGGGCTGGTTAGGGGAAACAGCCAGGCATGGCCAGGCCCCCTCCCCCATCCGAGCCCCCCTGCTTCTCGCCCCTTGACAGCCCCCCTGGACTCCTGCCCTATCCAATCCCCCGTTCCCTGATGGCTCCCCGGGGACCCCTGCCGCATCCACCCCCTGCTTTCTGTCCCCTGACCACCCCACCCCAACTGCTCCCCGCCACCCTATCCAACACCCCCTCTCCTTCCTGACTGCCCCCCCTGGACCCCTGCCCCATCCAACCACCCTTTTCCCTGCCCTCTGACTTCCCCAACCCCTATCCACACCCCCGCCCCAACCACCACCCCAAACTCCCCTGCCCTCTATCCAACCCCCGTGCTCCCTGCCTCCTTACTGTGCTGCCTGGAGCACTGGTGGCTCGTGGTGCGACTGCACCAGGACAGGCAGCCGCACCGCACAGCACACCGGGTCAGGCCAGGCTCTGCAGCTGCACTGCCCCAGGAGCTCGCTGCTCCACCACCCAGAGCATTGCGCCGGCAGAGCAGTGAGCTGAGGCTGCGGGGGGAAGGGGAATAGCAGGAGAGGGGCCGGGGAATAGCCTCCCATGCCAGGAGCTCAGGGCCCTGGCAGGATGGTCCCATGGGCCAGATGTGGCCCATGGGCTATAGTTTGCCCACCTCTGCCTGAGGAGAAGCCTATCTCCTACCTGGTGAGCCTTCCTGAGAACACTCCAGCCAGCCTGTAAGTAATGATTGCTATGATTTTACAAGGACATGGGACCAGGCCACATGATTCTGGACTCCATCTGGGCTGTCAGTATTTTTCCACAAACTGGTCTGGGAACCAAGTTTTGAAACAAAGAATTCCCGCCATATGCTAAAGCTATATAAAGCAGGGAGTGACATCATCAGTGGTTCTTCAGTCCCCACACAAGGAGACAACTGGAAACACATGAGGAACAAAGATTGAACTGGGGGAAGTGCTGGAGTTCTAGCCTGTGTATGAAAGACCTGGGGATCCCAAGCTGTAAAGCAAGTGTAGCTTGTCCCATAAGAATCTGCAGACCACCTGTCTCATCAGCCAGGGTGAGAATTTGCTAGTTCATATCCTATCTTTCTAGTATCTTAGACTTAGTTTGTGTTTTGTTTATTTACTAGATATCTGCTTTGATCTGTTTGCTATCACTTTTGGTCACTTAAAATCTGTCTTTTGTAGTTAAAACACTTATTTTATGTTTTAATCCAAACCAGTGAGCTTTAACTGGAGTGTTTGAGGAAAATCTCTGCTTGGTTACCACAAGTGTGCATTGTTCTCTTCACATTGAGGGAGAGTTGGACAGGGTATTAAACTTATATACTGGCCAGATTTGACCAGGGCAGGATGGTACTGCTCTGGGGTCGTAGGCTGGGAAGCTGGTGGTTAGAGAGCCTGTGTGTAACTGCAGCTGGCTGTGTCCCTACCTGTTTGAATGTTGGTGAAAGTGCAGGCTGGAAGGCTTTTCAGCTTGTCACAGAAGCATAGTGTGAGAGGGAGTTCAGGCTGATGGGTCAGAAGGCTCAGTGGTACCCCAGTTCCTGGTGGCACTCTGTGGGGAACGGGTCACAGACTGGTTGGGAGATCTGCAGACAGCTCTGAGGTAGTAGAGGGGAGCTAATGAACCTGCTTTTAGCCACTATTTGCAAACAGTTTCTCCTGTTGTACTGCAGGCCTATGTCAACTTGGCACATGACCTACATCCCCTTCTATGGCATCTGGCAAGAATCAGGGTTGTAAGTTGACTTTTCTGATGATTCTGAATAGCGTCTCCTTTCTACAAAGTTTGTCATATCACTAAGAAATCTGGGATCTGACTTGGGTGAGCATCTGATCCAAAGGATCAAATTGACATATACTTGCATGAAACAGAATTATTTTTCTTTCCAGGAAGATGTCCTTAGGCTAAGAAATTTTTATTTATTTTTTCCATCTCAAAGTTCTTCATGGTCATTTAATAAGTGAACATGACAAAACACTGTAAGGTAGGCATTATTCACATTTTACAGTTGAGGAAACTGAGGCACAGAGAAGTTAAGGCTGAAGTGAGGCAGTCTTACTGAATGTTAGTTCACTTGGAGAGCATAACAGATCAAATTCTTCTCTGGGTAAGTCCATTGACTTCAGTAAAGTTATTACAAGGATAGATTTTTCCCTGTATTCTTATACTTTGAAATCTGCTGCTTAACATTTTGGTTTTGGCCTCCGAAGACCTAAATCTCCTGGATCCTTCTGAAACTGCTTCTGACACTGAAGGAGTCACGAGGATCATCTGAGCAAATATCATCCGGGTTGTAAATGTGGGGCAGGGAAAGGCAGAAGGGCACTTCTGCCGAGGGACATGACTCTGTAATCTGCTTGATCCTGGATTTGGTGACCTTCAAGACAATGCTGCAAGAGCCAGCAGGGCTACAGGTGGAAAAGAATTTTGATTAACGGAGGTTATAGTTTATATATTGGAAAGACACGTGCTTCGGGGCTTGACCAGAAAGAACCCATTATTATTATTTGTACTGTGATAGCACCTAAGACCCCCACCATGGACAAGGACCCCACAATGCTAGGTGCTGTGCTACAAACACAGATCAGAAAGATAGCCCTTGCTCCAAGGAGCTACCAATCTAAGCATAAGGCAAGAGACAATAGATGGATACAGACAAGGTAGCATGGAGCTAATGAGACAGTATAAGCCGACATGGAAAAAACTTCAAAAAGTACTCTGAATACTAGATGAAAACAAACCTATGATCACTTTAATAGGATAAGGATGAGGCTATGATTATGTTCATCATTTTGTACAGTATCAGTGCTCTTGGCTCATCTTAAGTGTGGGACTCTATTTCTTGGTACCACATTTCCCCTTATTGCCAGCAGCCCCCACTTCAATGTCTCTAGGTCACTCTAGTTTTATTCTGTCTTCCTATGTGCTAACTCACTATTGTTCATGTCAGATTTCATCACAGTCAAACCTACAGGACCCAAACGAAAGGCATGAAGAAGTTCTGAAGGTTGCTGAGACAGGATGTATGTATTGCTTAATTTAGCTAGTCAAAAAAGCCTCTGATAACACCTAAGAAAGTCCTGGAACGAACAGCACTATTAGGAAGAGTGAAGACTTATAATTACAATTACATCACCTAGTAACAGATGCTCCTCTCGAGAAAACCTTGAAATGTACTGTGAAACAGAAAGGCATATATGTCTATTTCTGTGTAGGAGAAAAAAATTACTATGTTTAGTGATACCCAAGAGTGATATCAGCTGAACGGATTATAAAGAGATTTACAGGAATTAACTCAGGGCTATAGCTACATCGGTGATGGATGCTCAAGAAGTATTTCAGACAAATTAGATATGATTACAGCCAGGATGGCTACCATGGACTCTCCAACAAAATGGTGATTTTTTAAAAAGAATCTCTGGCTAACTAAATTAGTCTTCAGGTAACAACACAAGCCCTGATTTGCAAAACCCCCTGTGCAGGTGGAAGACTGTGCTGAGGAAAGTATGACAGTCCTTTATTAAAATTCATCCACTCATGACATCTCCACCAGTATTTCATCTTCTGCAGAAGAAAAGAGGGGGAGCACCTCCGAAACTGAAAGCTAGTCACCTAGCCATGGCTGACTCTACTCTAGAACTGGAGTTTTAAAATTGTTCCTGTCATGCTGGAAGGGAGCATTTTACTATTCAGTGGGATACATCCCTGCAAGACAGGAAATCCTTTGCACAATGTGTGGAACTTTAAGACTACAGTACTTCTTTCACTGCTTCAAGTGCAATTCCAAATTCTCCCATAGCTACAACCTGGTGTTTCATGTGCATCTGGTACTGATAATATCATACGCCCTCAAAAGCAGGAAGAAAGAGAGGGAAAAGGAATGGGGGAGAAGTGCAAATACTTGTTTTGTCCCTTCACCTAGGAAGATCATAGAATTCCAAGCTATACAGAAACCTACACTATAGGGGGATGTCATAAATATAAAGGGAAGGGTAAACCCCTTTGAAATCCCTCCTGGCCAGGGGAAAGCTCCTCTCACCTGTAAAGGGTTAAGAAGCTAAAGGTAACCTCGCTGGCACCTGACCAAAATGACCAATGAGGAGACAAGATACTTTCAAAAGCTGGGAGGAGAGAGAAAAACAAAGGGTCTGTGTTGTCTGTAGTCGTCTTGGCCGGGGACAGACCAGGAATGGAGTCTTAGAACTTTTAGTAAGTAATCTAGCTAGGTATGTGTTAGATTATGATTTCTTTAAATGGCTGAGAAAAGCATTGTGCTGAATAGAATAACTATTTCTGTCTGTGTATCTTTTTTGTAACTTAAGCTTTTGCCTAGAGGGGTTCTCTATGTTTTTGAATCTAATTACCCTGTAAGATATCTACCATCCTGATTTTACAGGGGGGATTTCTTTATTTCTATTTACTTCTATTTTTTATTAAAAGTCTTCTTGTAAAAAACTGACTGCTTTTTCATTGTTCTTAGATCCAAGGGTTTGGGTCTGTGGTCACCTATGCAAATTGGTGAGGCTTTTTATCCAACATTTCCCAGGAAAGGGGGGGTGCAAGTGTTGGGAGGATTGTTCATTGTTCTTAAGATCCAAGGGTCTGGGTCTGTAGTCACCTAGGCAAATTGGTGAGGCTTTTTACCAAACCTTGTCCAGGAAGTGGGGTGCAAGGTTTTGGGAAGTATTTTGGGGGGACAGACGTGTCCAAACAGCTCTTCCCCAGTAACCAGTAATTGTTTGGTGGTGGTAGCGGCCATTCCAAGGATAACGGGTGTAATATTTTGTACCTTGGGGAAGTTTTGACCTAAGCTGGTAAAGATAAGCTTAGGAGGTTTTTCATGCAGGTCCCCACATCTGTACCCTAGAGTTCAGAGTGGGGGAGGAACCTTGACAGGGGAAATGACAGGCATGGAAGCAGCACTGTCCTCTCTCTCTTTTCCCTACCCCCTTATATTTTTGTCAGTGGAGATACAGAAGAGAATCATGTACAAAGGGGAGCAGGAAACATGAAAACATTAAATGGAAGAAGAACCAACCTCCCAAAAAGATGTTGTCAGTTCCAGTGAAAATAAAAACTAAACTTTGTCTGGTGTTGTTCCATAGTTTTACTGCCATTCACAGGAACAAAGGCAGGAGGATAAACAACCACCAGCAGCATGTTGCTAGAGCCAGTATAGGGCAATAAAGTAAAGAAGACAAAGAAACAACCAGCATGAACACAAAATCCACATACTGGTAATACACCACAGCATGGCTCTGGGCTTAGAATGAGCAATGTTGTTTTCCCTGTTGCAGCATGTTGAGATGAATGTAGCCAATTAACAACTGCCAGAACAGCCCTGAGTTTCAATGTAAACCTAAGAAATCTTATGATTGGCTCTTTGTGGAACTAAAAACTCCCATTAAGTTATTGATCAGCACTCCCAGCAAAACAAAAATCAACAGCTTGTGCTGCCTGATGCTTGTACCACAAACCACTCTGGCCACCTTATGATTTAGACTAAAAAAAAAAAAGCTTTAATTCCCATTGTCAGCGTTATAAAGTATTATTTGACCTTTAAACAATTAGCTTGTGCTGGAAGAGTCTGTAAAATTCTAAATTCTAAATACGTAGAGTATGTTCAAAGGTTCCGCATCAGAAAGGCTGGTGAACAAATAATTCTGTTTTTTTTTTTAAAGATGCCGATGAAGTAGCTCACAAAAGCTTATGCTCAAATAAATTGGTTAGTCTCTAAGGTGCCAAAAGTCCTCCTTTTCTTTTTGCGAATACAGACTAACACGGCTGCTACTCTGAAACCTGTCCAATTTTATAGTAACCTTAGCAGGAAGGAAAGGCCTTCTGCCTTTCTTTGCTCTGGTTGTGCCACAATTATCTATACCTTTCCTAAGCAGTTACTCCCGGGAGGCTTTGTTATTCGGATCAGGTTAGTAAAATTCACAGATTAGAATGTATTCTCTCGTGTAAATTTAGCTTGTGCATTCCCTCGTGCAAGTGAGTATGGCTACTGAGTTGACTGAACACACACATCACCATCTGACTTAAAAATTGCTCAATTTCAAGGAAAAATCCAAAACCACACATACTTACTGAAATGAATGTAATGTTCTTGAAAGTTGCTGAAGCGACAGCTCTGGTCACTGAAACCCACTATGTATGCCAACAACGATGCACAATGGTCAATGCCAGTGCAAGCTTCCCCACATTGCCCTGACACTGTGCCTCAGCCCTGTTCTGCAAAAAGCTCCTAATAAGTCTGAGGGATCAAATTAAGCCAAGGATTAATGTGCGTGGTGGCTCTTGGCCATGACTGCCAACAGAATTGCCAATGAATGCTAGTTGTGGTGGTGGGTTTGGGATGTGGCCCTTTGTCCACTGGAAACCACACTGAGAACAAACAAAACTGTATCGTTCCCTTTGTGCTCAGAGGTCAGCAAAGGGCCTGAATGAACTGCAGGTAGTCCCTGGGAAGCTGTCCTATTACTATCATCAAGGAAATTGTACCAGGGCCCTGAGCTCAGGGCCCCTGCAAAACATCTGTAACATCTGTGTAAATGGGGCGAAATGGGAATGGGTGGGGACGCAGGAAACATAATATACCAGGGCCCCAAATTTCTCTCAATAAGTCTGATTATTGAAAGCAGCCTGGAGGCACCATACATAATGACCATGAATTGCTTTGAAGTCTACTGATCCATGAATTCCATGAGTCCTAAGGGAATTGGCAAGGGGAACATGAATAGCACATAAAGTTTATGACAAAATTACATTGAAACTTCTAACCCTAGTCACCATTTTACATTGGTATTGTTTTCAAGGCTATTTTTGCATGGGAAAAGACAAGCGACATTTTTTTAAAATCAAATTTGAGATTATCTTTCACATTTATACTACAGACCCTCAGTTCTGTATGTAGTAATCTCAGTTTGTTTGTGCTGCATTCATTTTTGTGTTTCACAGTTCAGTACTGAGGTTCTTGGAGGCTAATAGCTCAGAAAATCAGAAAACATTGTTTTCCATTTCCTTTCCTTGCTGCTCCTCTTCCAAGCCATGTTTTGAATGTTATTAAGTGCATGCTAGAAAACTTATTATTACGATTACGAGTGCGTGTTTGCTCAGTAAGTATCCGAGTGTGTGTTTGCTGGGGGGGCAGTGTGAGAGCCTGAGCGAGTGCCTGATTGGCTGGTAGCCTGCAGGGGGCGGGCATTGGGGCTGTCTGTTTGTTTGTTTCAGGGAAGCCTGGCTGTTTAAAAATAGCCAGAGCTTTGCGAACCAGCTGAGCGGCGGCGAACCAGCAGAGCAGCACACAGCAGGAGTTTGCCTGGGAGTTTGCCTGGAGTGAGCCCAGTGAGGCTTACATCTTGCCAACTTCTCTGAGGAAGCTCATAGTAGGAAGGTGATATGGAAGGGGGTGTTCAGCTGTTGTGACCTGCACTAGATGTGCCATGTTTGTCTTTCTTCCACAGGACAGAAGCGACTTTGTCTGTACAAAGTGCAAGCTAGTCTCCATATTGGAAGAGAAGATTGAAGGTCTGGAGCAACAGATAACGACCCTGCGTTGCATACGAGAAACTGAGGATTTTTGGACAAAAGTCAGGATATGCTTCTACGGGCACAAAGCTCTAAAGATTTAGAGCAGGTTGCACAGCGGAGCCAAGAGGCCAGTGAAGAAGCTTGGCAACATGTGACCTCCAGAAGAAGAAGGGGGAATGTCCGGGTTCCAGCAACGTGGACACAGGTAGCTAACCGCTTTCATGTTCTCTCCACAGGTACCTTTGCGGAGAGTGGACCAGATGATATATCTGGGGGGAGAAAGCAGAAGGAGACTCCGCTGGTTGGAAGGCATGAGATGCACTGTCCTGAGATGGGGGGGTTCCACAACCACCACTCCCAAGAGAAGGAGGCGGGTGGTGGTGGTCGGAGACTCTCTCCTCCGGGGGACTGAGTCATCTATCTGCCGCCCTGACCGGGAAAACCGAGAAGTCTGCTGCTTGCCAGGGGCTAAGATTCGCGATGTGACGGAGAGACTGCCGAGACTCATCAAGCCCTCGGATCGCTACCCCTTCCTGCTTCTCCACGTGGGCACCAATGATACTTCCAAGAATGACTTTGAGTGGATCACTGCGGACTACATGGCTCTGGGAAGAAGGATAAAGGAGTTTGAGGCACAAGTGGTGTTCTCGTCCATCCTCCCCGTGGAAGGAGAAGGCCGGGGCAGGGACCGTCGAATCGTGGAAGTCAACAAATGGCTATGCAGGTGGTGTCGGAGAGAAGGCTTTGGATTCTTTGACCACGGGATGGTGTTCCATGAAGGAGGAGTGCTGGGCAGAGACGGGCTCCATCTTACGAAGAGAGGGAAGAGCATCTTTGCGAGCAGGCTGGTTAACCTAGTGAGGAGGGCTTTAAACTAGGTTCACCGGGGGAAGGAGACCAAAGCCCTGAGGTAAGTGGGAAAGCGGGATACCGGGAGGAAGCACAGGCAGGAACGTCTGTGAGGGGAGGGCTCCTGCCTCATACTGAGAATGAGGGGCGATCAGCAGGTTATCTCAAGTGCTTATATACGAATGCACAAAGCCTTGGAAACAAGCAGGGAGAACTGGAGGTCCTGGTGATGTCAAGGAATTATGACATGATTGGAGTAACAGAGACTTGGTGGGATAACTCACATGACTGGATTACTGTCATGGATGGTTATAAACTGTTCAGGAAGGACAGGCAGGGCAGAAAAGGTGGGGGAGTAGCACTGTATGTAAGGGAGCAGTATGACTGCTCAGAGCTTCGGTACGAAAATGCAGAAAAACCTGAGCGTCTCTGGATTAAGTTTAGAAGTGTGAGCAACAAGAGTGATGTAGTGGTGGGAGTCTGCTATAGACCACCGGACCAGGGGGATGAGGTGGATGAGGCTTTCTTCCAGCAACTCGCAGAAGCTACTAGATCGCACACCCTGGTTCTCATGGGTGACTTTAATTTTCCTGATATCTGCTGGGAGAGCAATACAGCGGTGCATAGACAATCCAGGAAGTTTTTGGAAAGCGTAGGGGACAATTTCCTGGTGCAAGTGCTAGACGAGCCAACTGGGGGGGGGAGCTTTTCTTGACCTGCTGCTCACAAACAGGGAAGAATTAGTGGGGGAAGCAAAGGTGGATGAGAATCTGGGAGGCAGTGACCATGAGTCGGTTGAGTTCAGGATCCTGACACAGAGAAGAAAGGTAAGCAGCAGGATACGGACCCTGGACTTCAGGAAAGCAGACTTCGACTCCCTCAGGGAACGGATGGGTAGGATCCCCTGGGGGACTAACATGAAGGGGAAAGGAGTCCAGGAGAGCTGGCTGTATTTCAAGGAATCCCTGTTAAGGTTACAGGGACAAACCATCCCGATGAGTCGAAAGAATAGTAAACATGGCAGGCGACCAGCTTGACTTAACGGTGAAAACCAAGTGGATCTTAAACATAAAAAAGAAGCTTACAAGAAGTGGAAGGTTGGACATATGACCAGGGAAGAGTATAAAAATATTGCTCGGGCATGTAGGAATGAAATCAGGAGGGCCAAATCGCACCTAGAGCTGCAGCTAGCAAGAGATGTCAAGAGTACCAAGAAGGGTTTCTTCAGGTATGCTGGCAACAAGAAGAAAGCCAAGGAAAGTGTGAGCCCCTTAATGAATGAGGGAGGCAACCTAGTAGTGACAGAGGATGTGGAAAAAGCTAATGTGCTCAATGCTTTTTTTGCCTCTGTCTTCACTAACAAGGACAGCTCCCAGACTGCTGCGCTGGGCATCACAACATGGGGAGTAGATGGCCAGCCCTCTGTGGAGAAAGAGGTGGTTAGGGACTATTTAGAAAAGCTGGACATGCACAAGTCCATGGGGCCGGATGAGTTGCATTCGAGAGTGCTAAAGGAATTGGCGGCTGTGATTGCAGAGCCATTGGCCATTATCTTTGAAAACTCGTGGCGAACGGGGGAAGTCCCAGATGACTGGAAAAAGGCTAATGTAGTGCCAATCTTTAAAAAAGGGAAGACGGAGGATCCTGGGAACTACAGGCCAGTCAGCCTCACCTCAGTCCCTGGAAAAATCATGGAGCAGGTCCTCAAGGAATCAATCATGAAGCACTTACATGAGAGGAAAGTGATCAGGAACAGTCAGCATAGATTCACCAAGGGAAGGTCATGCCTGACTAATCTAATCACCTTCTATGATGAGATTACTGGTTCTGTGGATGAAGGGAAAGCAGTGGATGTATTGTTTCTTGACTTTAGCAAAGCTTTTGACATGGTCTCCCACAGTATTCTTGTCAGCAAGTTAAAGAAGTATGGGCTGGATGAATGCACTATAAGGTGAGTAGAAAGTTGGCTAGATTGTCGGGCTCAACGGGGAGTGATCAATGGCTCCATGTCTAGTTGACAGCGGTGTCAAGTAGAGTGCCCCAGGGGTTGGTCCTGGGGCCGGTTTTGTTCAATATCTTCATAAATGATCTGGAGGATGGTGTGGATTGCACTCTCAGCAAATTTGCGGATGATACTAAACTGGGAGGAGTGGTAGATACGCTGGAGGGCAGGGATAGGATACAGAGGGACCTAGACAAATTGGAGGACTGGGCCAAAAGAAATCTGATGAGGTTCAATAAGGATAAGTGCGGGGTCCTGCACTTAGGACGGAAGAACACAATGCACAGCTACAGACTAGGGACCGAATGGCTAGGCAGCAGTTCTGCGGAAAAGGACCTAGGGATGACAGTGGACGAGAAGCTGGATATGAGTCAACAGTGTGCCCTTGTTGCCAAGAAGGCCAATGGCATTGTGGGATGTATAAGTAGGGGCATAGCGAGCAGATCGAGGGACATGATTGTTCCCCTCTATTCGACATTGGTGAGGCCTCATCTGGAGTACTGTGTCCAGTTTTGGGCCCCACACTACAAGAAGGATGTGGATAAATTGGAGAGAGTCCAGCGAAGGGCAACAAAAATGATTAGGGGTCTGGAACACATGACTTATGAGGAGAGGCTGAGGGAGTTAGGATTGTTTAGCCTGCAGAAGAGAAGAATGAGGTGGGATTTGATAGCTGCTTTCAACTACCTGAGAGGTGGTTCTGGAAAGGATGGTTCTAGACTATTCTCAGTGCTAGAAGAGGACAGGACAAGGAGTAATGGTCTCAAGTTGCAGTGGGGGAGGTTTAGGTTGGATATTAGGAAAAACTTTTTCACCAGGAGGGTGGTGAAACACTGGAATGCATTACCTAGGGAGGTGGTAGAATCTCCTTCCTTAGAAGTTTTTAAGTTCAGGCTTGACAAAGCCCTGGCTGGGATGATTTAATTGGGGATTGGTCCTGCTTTGAGCAGGGGGTTGGACTAGATGATCTCCTGAGGTCCCTTCCAACCCTGATATTCTATGATTCTATGATTAAAGGTACAAGTTCGAATAAGAAACTAAAAGCATTTTGAAAAACATAAGCCCCCAAGATCAGTCTAACTTGGTAGGAATTATATATGCTGTGTATAAAAAAACTATATTAATGTGAAAAATGTTCTTGGAGAAGAAACTTGGGGCTCCATCTACAAAAGATTAATCCGCCCTGTTGCAAATTACTCAGGGCATCATCACTCCCTCCTGAGGAGAAACCCAATAGCCCCCATCACAGTAGTATCTGAGCACCTCCGAATCTCTAATGTATTTGTTTATTCTTACAACAAGCCTGTGAGGAAAGAAAGTACTGTTATCCCTATTTTAGGGATGGAGAACAAAGGGTATGTCTACATTGCAATTAAGCGTCTATGGCTGGCCCATACTAGCTTACTCAGGCTCACAAGAATCAGGCTAAGGGGATGTTTAATTGTGGTGTAGACTTTCATGGGTTTTTAACTCCAGTGCAGACACGCCCTAAGTTATTTGCCCAAGAAAGTCTGTGGTAGAGGAGGGAGCTGATCTCAGGTCTCCTGTGTCCGGGCCAGTTCCATAACAACAAGACCAGACACCTTTCAAGATGGCTGCATGTGCCCTCTCAACCTATTATGGGGAGCAAATCAGGACCCACTAAATGCCCAGTTGGTCTTGGGGATGCAGCAAACTTTCTGCATGGAGGATTTACTCCCTGTTCCCAGGCCAGAGTTGGGTCACTTGCCGTTCCTCTGTGTAGTGCTGCTCTATTGACAGGATTCCTAAACCTGTCAGAATCCTTCAAGCTGGATGTGTATGTTGAAAGATAATATAGGGGTCCATAACTGTATTGTCTTTTGTGAGGTAAACTTTTGCAGGATCTGTGAGGTAATAATCCCTGCCTCTGTCCTAATCACTCCTGTCCCCAGATCTCCCCCGTCCCACACACAAATTCCTGATCTGCAGCGTAAGCTCTGCTGAGTTGAAACTGAGGGTGTGGATCACTGTCACATAGGCTGCTAGGCTCCTGTTCCACAAAAAAGGGATCAATCCATGAGCAGAAACACCCCTCTGTGTATAGATAAGGCCCCGTACTGTTCTGGTCAGGAACTCTCACCCACAATGATTTACATGTGCCTCTTCAGCCATGAAAAGAAAATATAACCTAAAACCACAAGTCCTTTGAAGCAACCCTAGAAAGATAGCAGAGACAGATGAGAGGGAAAGAGTAATTACATTCAAAAGAGTTTGACAAGGGGTCCTTAAATTTTGGTTAGCAATATCAGAATTTTGAGCTGAAAATATTTGAAAGCCATTGCTTGATGCTACAGTTTGGACAATCTAACTAGCAATGGAAACTATTATGTGGGTGAGTTAAAACTTGTGGAACATGGACAAATACAGCTTAGTCTCATATGGAAAACACGAGTGGCTAATTATAATACTAATCTCTGAATTTTCATTATATATACATTTATGGGATAATACCAACATAAAATAATGTTACAACAGGGATAGAATCAATCATAGAATCATAGAATATCAGGGTTGGAAGGGACCCCAGAAGGTCATCTAGTCCAACCCCCTGCTCGAAGCAGGACCAATTCCCAGTTAAATCATCCCAGCCAGGGCTTTATCAAGCCTGACCTTAAAAACCTCTAAGGAAGGAGATTCTACCACCTCCCTAGGTAACGCATTCCAGTGTTTCACCACCCTCTTAGTGAAAAAGTTTTTCCTAATATCCAATCTAAACCTCCCCCACTGCAACTTGAGACCATTACTCCTCATTCTGTCATCTGCTACCATTGAGAACAGTCTAGAGCCATCCTCTTTGGAACCCCCTTTCAGGTAGTTGAAAGCAGCTATCAAATCCCCCCTCATTCTTCTCTTCTGCAGGCTAAACAATCCCAGCTCCCTCAGCCTCTCCTCATAAGTCATGTGTTCCAGACCCCAATCATTTTTGTTGCCCTTCGCTGGACTCTCTCCAATTTATCCACATCCTTCTTGTAGTGTGGGGCCCAAAACTGGACACAGTACTCCAGATGAGGCCTCACCAATGTCGAATAGCATCACTTCCCAAAATACACACATTTTGTTTTTTGGTCCACTCTGTTGTTCTTCCCAAATGTGTAGACGAGTTTTTTTTTTTAATCAATATCTCGCCTACTGCATACTTCCCAATGACCCAATTACAGCCACCTTTAGGGGGATAGCTCAGTGGTTTGAGCATTGGCACGCTAAACCTAGCGTTGTGAGTTCAACCCTTGAGGGAGCCATTTAGGGATCTGGGGCAAAAATTGGGGATTGGTCCTGCTTTGAGCAGGGGGTTAGACTAGATGACCTCCAGAGGTCCCTCCCAGCCCTGATATTTTATGGTTCACCTGATTATGCAGTGTCCATGGAGCACTGATGTCCCTTTTATAGTTGCACTTGTTTTTAATGCCTTAGTCTGCCTTTGGCTCACCCAAAAAGCTTCCTTTAAAATAATTTTATGTGCTTATGTATTTTAACACACACATTTTTACAATGGTTGGAAAAAATAAAAGTTGATGTTTTTCATAGGTTACAAGGTCAGAATCATGGGCACCTTATGGCTCACTCATCACTGTGGTCTGCAAGGAACCAAATGGCAAAGTAGTTATTATTGCCCATTATAAGCATCATCACTGGGGAGAAACTATGTAGAAAAAGACTTTTTGAAAGATATATTATATAGCCAGTCCTGTTTAACCTTTACAATTATACAAGACAGCATGTCACATACAAAAAATAATAAAAACTACTATTCCTTGATGGGGAAACATACTGTTTGAGGTTCTAACATGTCTTTAAATCTTCCATTTGTTTAATAAAATATTTGATGTTACTCTATCCTCCAGAAGTTGTTAAATACATATTTTTGTTTTTCTAAAAAATGTGTACACGACAGAACATTTTAGATGCCAAGCTAACAAACAACAATCCCATTGGGTGAGTGGGATGTACACTAAGGCCAGATTCTGCAACCCATTTATTCATGTTGTAATTTGTTTGATGCAGCTGAACCGCACCTGGCATAACTGTGTGTATGTGTGTGCCCACGCATGAGTGCAAAAACCCTGTTAAAAACACCATGCCACCCATGTGCTGTCGCTCCCTTGTATCTGGACACTGGTCATAGGGAGGTTTTAGCCACAAAGGTTCTTTTGCCATTTTGCCATACCCACATAGGCCTCAGGGAGTGGGGGATGGCAATAGAGCCATGATAGTACCTCTATGCCAGCCAAAGATCCCCATATGCTGGGACCTAAGACTACTGGGACCTAAGCTGGCTTTAGAATAGTTTTCTTCTGCTTGAGTGGCACAAAGAGGCCCTAACAGGGAAGGATCTGGCTCCAAGGGAACACTTGGTACTAAGACATTGATCCTACAAGGTAATGAGAACTCTGGCAACGATCCAGTTAAAAAATGCAAACATTGCTTAACTTTAAGGGACTACCTGCATGCTTAAAGTTAAGCACAGGCTTAAGTGCTTTGCTAGATCCGGGACAGAGTGCTCAGCACCTTGTAGGATCAAGCCCTAAGGTACTACGCTGTGTGAGTAAAGGTGGAGAATCTGGTAGACGTCTATTGAAAAGGACTCATAGTTACAATAGACAAGTTAGTGTATCATGCACCAGATAGTTTTGCAGTTATGTATATTTATATCATTCCATTGCATATATTAACTCTTAAACTATTACCTCATTAGCTTTTGTACACTTTTTAATAACCACTGTCACTTTTACTTCTGTTCAGTACTTCTTCCTCTGGAAAGCATTTTCTTACTGAATTTACCATAGGTCAAATTATCTGTTATTGTAAAGGAGGAACACTTCACTGAATTCAATAGAGCTCTCTCCATTTACACCAGCAGAGAATTGACCCTATTGGCTTTTGTGGCATGGCATTATTTAGTGTATTAAACTTGTTTTAATTTTAACAACATTGCAATTAGTAATTTGCATTAAAAAAACCAACTATAACTCATGCTCAGCTGGAAACCATTGCCTGACTCAGATCATACATTTCCAGTCTGCCAATATAAACACTTAATGAGGAAAATTCTACTGAAATGTCAAGTAAAGGCTATAGAGATTATTTCCCCCTTCCCAACCACACACACAAGATCAATCATGACAAATCAATCAAACTGCTTGGAAAGATTGATTTCTAATTACAAGAACTGGATAGTAAGGAAAATAAAAGAAGAGTGAGAAGAAAATGAGTCTACCTTTGATCATCCTGCATTTCAATTTTAAACACATTCTTTGAAATAATATGGTGACAAGTATGTTGGAAATCCCTGGATATGGAAGGCAAATCTCAATAGCTTTAGCTAGATCTAGATAAATCAATCAAGTAGGTTTGGATAGATAAATCTACTATAACTTAGGAAGATTCAAGTATGATAATGTGTCTTTAGCATTTAATTCCCTTCCGATTGTGGAATACTTTGCATTGCAGATTCATTCTCTATTGCCACAGGAGCAGAGCTGTCTTTGTAACTGGACTAGCGAGCTGTGGAGCATTGCGGTCCTATCTGTTAAATGAGTCCCTGCTGGAAGTTGTTTCTGGCTGATCTCATGCTTGCCATTTTAAAGCTAATGAACAAGGTTAAAGTTACAAACAAAATTTTCAAAGGGCAGCTTGGCACCCAACTCCCGTTTTTGCCTTGGGAGATCTCCATTATGAAAATGTTGACCCTGCAGATTAGTACATGTACACTTCATAGATTTCAAGGCCACCTATACAACACAGGCCAAAGAACCAATCATTTCATACATCAAGGCCATAACTTCTATTTGAGTTAATGTATCTTTAAAAATATCCACAATCAAAAACATCTGTGATGGAGAATCCACCACATCCCTAGGTAAGTTCTCAAATTGTTAATTATTTTGTAAACCATGAATAAGTCACCTCCTAACCTTCTGTCCACTTTAGAACAAAGACCTTGTTCTTTCTTCTTCTAAATTGATAATGCCACACAGTGCTGTTTTTGTTTTTCTAAATGGGACATTTCCTTTGATAATACAACCCACACAAAAGACCATTTTTTTGCTGTTCAAGTTTCAAAATAATGTTTTTACAAGGAAAAAGAAAAAAAAACATATTGCAAAAAGTACTGAAGGCTGGTTTAAAACTACAATCACATATATGGGCTGGAATTGAGGACACCACTTTGTTGGTAATCCTGTTAACCAGCATTCAAAATCCACAGCTTTAAAATAAAATAAAATAAAATAAAATAAAATAAAATAGAAGTATAGTCCTATAATAAAACTCGTATCCACCGCAAAACCTTTTTTCATACTGATCCAATCACTGTGGGCTCTACACTAATTGAAAGACGAAAAGGAGTACTTGTGGGACCTTATGCCACCTTCATCGGATGAAGTGAGCTGTAGCTCACGAAAGCTTATGCTCAAATAAATTGGTTAGTCTCTAAGGTGCCACAAGTCCTCCTTTTCTTTTTGTGAATACAGACTAACACGGCTGTTACTCTGAAACTAATTGAAAGCTCACTGACTCTAGATATCAAAAATGTACCTTTGTTTTATTTTGTTATAACTGATTAAATTAAGACAGTAGACCTGGTGATTATGTACTAGACTACACATATAGTTGTTTCTTGGTGGGTACTGAAGGTTAAGTACTAGTAGGTATAGGAAGAAAGGAAGAGTACAGGTGCAGAGGATATGTCAGAAAGATACAGAAGAGGTATGGACATCTGGAAAGATGATGTAGCTATTGCCTTACTATAGTAGGAGATAATAATGGATTGAATGAGTTGTTGAAGTGAAAAGCTTTTTTTTTTTTTTTTTGGGGGGGGGGTTATGCTCCGTGAATTAAAGAGTATTATAATACTTTCGTATTGCTAAAGTAGTTGCAAAAAATCATTCTTATGTACATACACAGCATCAGTAGAGATGTGTTTGTGCTGGGGGGGGGGCAAGAATCTCAAGGAATAACTAATATTTGGTTTTTAGGTTCAATATTGAAGGAAGCTATATTATTTGTGTTTTGTATACCTACAGAATGTGTTGTGGGCACAGAGAATACAGTCAGAAGCCAGGGAATGACATGCCCTGGTGGAATGCTGGAAGGCATACCAGAATGAGAAAAAGCACAGTTTCTTCTTTTCCCCTACCCCTCCCCACTCTTTCTTCTGCGAGTGTCATACTTGAAAAATGTAATGGACTCACTGTCCTAGATACTGAAATCCACTAATGAGAGAAAATATCTGGCAAGCTTCCCCACCAATGCTCTCACAGAACTCCAGGGGTGGGTGAAGAAAGTGAGGAAAAACTCCTTTTGACATTGTCAAGGGAAGGGAAAATGTACACACCTTTTAAAGAAGGAGGGCATCATCTGTGTCTAGATTGTATTTGAAGCACTATAATATATTAGAAATTTCCTCTCAATCCATCCTTTTAATAGGTATTTGTAGAAAACATCCTAAAAATACATTAGAAGCATTAGAACAAGTAGAGGGTAGTCCCATTACTCAATGAGGGGAGAAAGACAATAACAGAAAATGTGGAAATGGCAGAAGTGCTAAATTACCTTTTTGTTTCAGTTTTCACCAAAAAAAGGTTAGTAGCGATCAGACATCTAACATAGTGAATGCCAGTGATAATGAGGTAGGATCTGAGGCTAAAATAGGGAAAGAACAAGTTAAAAATGACTTTGATAGAATTTAGATGTCTTCAAACACATGCATCCTAGAATACTGATTGAGCTGACTGAGGAGATATCTGAGCCATTGTAATTATCTTCAAAAACTCATGGAAGACGGACGAGATGGGAATAAGGACAACCTGAGGAATTACAGACCAGTCATCTTAAATTCAGTATCTGGAAATATAATGGAGCAAATAATCAAGCCATCAATTTGCAAACACCTAGACGATAATAAAGTGATAAGTAACAGCCAACATGGATTTGTCAAGAACAAATCATGTCAAACAAACTTAATAGCATTCTTTGACAGTGTAGCAAGCCTTGTGGATGGGAGGAAGTGGTAGTTGTGGTATATCTTGACTGTCGTAAGGCTTTTGATACTGTCTCACATGACCTTCTCAGAAACAAACTAGAGACATATAGCCTAGATGGAGCTACTATAAGGTGGGTCCATAGCTGGTTGAAAAAGTGTTCCCACAGAGTAATCATTAGTGGTTCACCATCAAGCTGGAAGGGTATATCAAGTGGGGTCCCACAGAGATTGGTTCTGGATCCAGTTCTGTTCAATATCTTCATCAACGATTTAGATTAGCAGGAGTAAGCAAGTTGTAAGCAAGACATGAGAAGTAATTCTTCCACTCCATGCTGAAAAGGCGTTAGCTGGAGTATTGTGTCCAGTTCTGGGTGCCAAATTTCAGGAAAGATATGAACAAATTGGAGAAAGTCCAGAGGAGAGTGACAAAAGTGATGAAAAGTCTAGAAATCTATGAGGAAAGATTGAAAAAGTTATGTTCATTTTGTCTGGAGAAGAGAAGACTGATGGGCAAAGGGGGGGACATTGTAACAGTTTTCAAGTACATACAAGGTTGTTACAAGGAGGAGGGAGAAAAATTGTTCTTGTTAAGCTCTAAATATAAGACAAGAAGCAATGTGTTTAAATTGCTGCAAGGGGGCTTTAGGTTGGACATTAGGAAAAACTTCTTAACTGTCAGGGTAGCTAAGCATTGGGATAAATTGCCTAGGGAGGTTGTCGAATTTCCATCTCTGGAGGTTTTTAAGAACAGGTTAGACAAACACCTGCCAGGAATGGTCCAGATAATACTTAGTCCTGCCTTGAGTGCAGGGGACTGGACTTGATGACCTCTCGGGGTCCCTTCCAGTCCTATGATTCTATGATTCTATGTTGTAAATACAAACTACATAACAGTTTTTTTATTACTTGGAAACATTTCCTTGAAAGATGTGTGGATTACTTGGAGTCATCTCTCTCTCTCTCTCTCTCTCTCACACACACACACACACACACACAAAGTGATTTATTTACAACTAATGGGAAGGGAATATTGTTCCCATCCCCTTGCAGCCTACCTGTCACTGAAGCCTGAGGCTCTCTCTAGTCAACATGTATTAGTGTGTTTTTTAGTTGCATTACTGTTGTTTATTAAAAACATTCCAGTTCCCCTTATGCTAGTGAATCTTGCTGTAAGGAGTAGAGGAATAATCCTCTCAGAGGTTCACTTATTTCTTAGGCCTGGGACTCTCAGTTCTTGCACTTCTCTTGCATTAGTGTTGCTGTATTGCATTAAGTCTGGCCCCCTTATTGCCATAATGTGGGAAAATATAAGTCTTCTTCAGGTTGCCAAGGTTTTAAAGATATATCTGTAGAAAGTGCTCCTTGAAACACTTCATTTTGGCCTGCTTTTCATTATTAGGTTTACAATAAATATGAACAGGAAAATAATACGGGGGAAGTAGATTCAGCAGCAGTGGTGGAGGAAGTGGTAGGGAATGGGCATATCTAAAAGAGGGTAGCAGAGTGGGGCATACACCAGGGCCTTGTCTAGGTCAAGTTCTACCCAGCAAACAAGGGCACAGATCCTCAGCAGGTGTAAATTGGCACAGTTTCTGTTAAGTCAGTGGAGCCACACTGATTAATGAGAGAGTCTGGCCAAATTTTTCATGTGACTTGCCTCAAAAGCTGGGAAGTATCCCACAAGGGGTAAGAAGTAAGAATGGTCAGAGAACTAGCCAATCTCAGAACAAAAAGGAAGCCTCATTTCTTCAGCTTAATTTTCCTTCAATTAATGTTTCATACACTGTCAAGGTTCCTTCCCCACTCTGAATGCTAGGGTACAGATGTGGGGACCTGCATGAAAAACCTCCTAAGCTTATCTTTACCAGCTTAGGTCAAAACTTCCCCAAGGTACAAAATATTCCACCCGTCGTCCTTGGATTGGCCGCTACCACCACCAAACTAATACTGGTTACTGGGGAAGAGCTGTTTGGAAACATCTTTCCCCCAAAATACTTCCCAAAACCTTGCACCCCACTTCCTGGACAAGGTTTGGTAAAAACCCTCACCAATTTGCCTAGGTGACTACAGACCCAGACCCTTGGATCTTAAGAACAATGAACAATCCTCCCAACACTTGCACCCCCCCTTTCCTGGGAAATGTTGGATAAAAAGCCTCACCAATTTGCATAGGTGACCACAGACCCAAACCCTTGGATCTGAGAACAATGAAAAAAACATTCAGTTTTCTTACAAGAAGACTTTTAATAGAAATAGAAGTAAATAGAAGTAAAGAAATCACCTCTGTAAAATCAGGATGGTAGATATCTTACAGGGTAATTAGATTCAAAACATAGAGAACCCCTCTAGGCAAAACCTTAAGTTACAAAAAAGATACACAGACAGAAATAGTTATTCTATTCAGCACAATTCTTTTCTCAGCCATTTAAAGAAATCATAATCTAACACATACCTAGCTAGATTACTTACTAAAAGTTCTAAGACTCCATTCCTGGTCTATCCCCAGCAAAGACAGCATATAGAAAGACAGAGACCCTTTGTTTCTCTCCCTCCTCCCAGCTTTTGAAAGTATCTTGTCTCCTCATTGGTCATTTTGGTCAGGTGCCAGCGAGGTTACCTTTAGCTTCTTAACCCTTTACAGGTGAGAGGAGCTTTCCCCTGGCCAGGAGGGATTTCAAAGGGGTTTACCCTTCCCTTTATATTTATGACATACACATACACACAAACAACCCCACACATATAGAGACAAACAAGCCAGTACAAACTAATCATTTTCTTTTTCCTACACGCAAGGAAGGAAGTCAGTCAGGCTGCTTTTGTTATTTCTCCGATACTACAGTGATGAGTAGCCAGAAGTACCAAGAAAGAACTTGCCTGTTATAAGAGCACCTTACCAAAAAGTGATTTGTATTTAGTTTTGAACACTGAAAGTCATAAATTGCCCTCAGTCTGCACATCCTGCTCTTTTTTAGGTCACTGGGCTGTATAGCATATGACTCCTACATTGATTTATTATTATCATGTCAACTAAACAAGAACCAAGTGCAGTGAAGCAGGCTGATTGTTATTTTATCTGAACCAATTCTCCCATCCGTATTGAGAAATATATTCCTATATCATAACTATCCCTTCAGGGGCAGGAGGACAAGGAAAGAGAACACCAGCTGTATGCTGAGTGCCAGTTGATGCCACTGATCTCTCTAGCTGTTCCTGGTTTCATTTATTTATTGTATACTGCTGTTCAGGCTTTCTTGTCTCTTATTTAAAATGTCTTTTTTTTAATGCAGCACCTTCCATCTCAGCAGATCCCAAAATGCATCTTACAAACCATATAGAAAAAATCATTTTTCCCATCACTGCAGGGCAGCCACCTCAGAGGTAGCCTGTGGCAACTGTTTAACAGCACACCACAGGACTAACATTAAAGGTAAGTCAGGAAGTGAAACCAGATGTACCAGTTTATTCTGCCTAAAAGCAGTCTCCATTCTGTACACATAACACAGAGACTGCCTGTCTTCCAGAGAACTCTGTCCTTCCTCAAATGAAGTGGCTACATAGTAAATTCAGGAAAAGGCTGAGCTGGCAATCAAAAAAAAAAAAAAGACACTTTCCTGCAAAAATATCCAGCAATAACTAGTTTGGAACCATTGGGATAAGCCAAAAGGGTTAGATGAAGAATTCCTACTGATTTTCAATGGGAGTTGGATATCTGACTGTCTTAGTCTTAGGCAGCACTAACAATTTGGTGGTTGCATACAAATCATGGCTGCCTGCTAAACCGCAAGCTTGCAACATGGATGTACAAACCACACCTCAGTGAACATAAGAATTGTGTTTATTTTCCTAGGCTAATGTTGATACTTTATTAAGGCAAAATCCCCAAAGTGTCATTTACTTCAGGGAAGGTTAAGTGTTTTTCTTCTATTACTCCTGTAGATTTGTATCCTGCTGCTGTGGGACTGGTTGAATAAAAATTTGCAAAACTATGCCCACTACGCTTGAGATAGCACATATGTTTGTGAATTCTCCACAAACCATTATTTGGTACAATAAGTTTACATCATTTTCCAACAGCCACCGCGAGAAAAGTTGTCTAAGGATTTATGAAATCTAGCAGTGATTAGCACAATCTTTAATGTATTAACCTCTACCACTATAGATAGGGGAAACAAGTTTGTCTTATGGTCACTAATGAAATCAGCGTGTGGGGTTCATACAAATCTGTACTCTGATCACAAATCTGCAGCACTCTGGACAGGAGAAACATAACCAGAGCAATACAGATCATTGGCCACAGGTAAAAGGCTGCCAGAAGAGTATCTGTCTGCATCCTGCTAGGCTCCAGACAGTGCTATCAATCTGTCATTTTTTATAAGCATTAAAAGCATCTTCACCATTTAAAAGTATAATTATATTACTTTTGCCATCTTTGAGTTTCTAAAATTTTAGGTTCATATTGTCATAGCCTTTAAAATCCTTTTAATATTAGAAAGTGACTAAGATCAGCATAATTAAAAATCTTACAATGAGATGTGGTTTACAATTAGGAAACTCTCAGAAGCGCCTAAAAAAAAAAAGGACTGGTGAGGTCTAAACATTTTGTAGCTAGAATTGAGGAAATAATTTAAAACAAATAACGTATCTGACAAATATAGCCGGGGGAGTGGGGTGGAAGCTTGCAAAATATCCACAAACTGATTTTGATTTCCTTGAATTTGTTTTTTCACATGTTTTGGATTCTATGGGTTTAATTAAGAAAAGTGTGTTGTTACTGGTTGATCCCATATATATCAAATTCTAGCTGTAGTATTTATCTGACTAATCGAAGCTAAGTCAAACCCAATAGTTTCTCTTGCCTGATTGGATAGCATGGAAACACTTCCAACAGATATGCCCAGACTCTTGTGTAAAAGTAAAATTCAGGTTTCCAGATCTACTCATGCTTATTACTTTGAAATTCACTATTGGGAAAAGGCTGTCATCAAGAATACCTGATCACTTGAATATTCATAGGAAGCAAGCACAAAAGGGAGTGGGCGTGGTGGAAACTAATCACAAAATTGAGCAAACATTCACCAAGAACTTTTTGTATTGCTGGTATTTTTCTACCTCTTTGTGTATGTATTCTTTATAGAGCTGTGCAAATAATGATTTTTTTCAGTTGGTGGCTGGAAAACTAAAACATTTTGTTTTCAACTGAGTTTTGAGGGGAAGGGTGTTCCCATAATTTTTAATAACAATGAATTAAAATTTCAAATGAAAATTCAAACACTTTGAATCAAAAATCAAAATATTTTGTTTGGAAAACATCAAAAAAGTTTCATTTGTTGGGGATTTTTTAAAATTGAAACAATTTAATGATTTTGACACAAATTTACAAAACATTCCAGTCTATCCGTTTAATAATAAGTCACTGGTTAAACTGAAAATGCCAAGGTTTCTTTTCACAAACTGATTATGCTATTTGTAAAATTACAGCAGAAAGTGTGGATGGGAGAAAAATGGCAGCCTTATCACTTCCTGTTCATGCTCTTTGCAGTTCAATTTACCGTCGCACATAATTGATTCAATATGGTAAGTGGCTCAGGAAGGGTTTTGAGGTCCCCACTGCACATATCACTGATGGCTGTATCATTGCTGTAATTTATTTTATGGAGCAGAAAACCAAGACTTGCTGATGAATTTGCTGAATTTGTGGTGTGACACACCAGAAATGGATTGTTTTTAGTCTGTAAATTTTGTCATCTAAGCCTACTCACTGTAAGTCGGAGGCCCTCAGAGAACAACTAGTTTCACAGCAAACAAGCCTCCTCAAGATATCTGCCAGCAAATGGGCACTGAAGAATCAGTCAATTGTCCTTATATGGAGCAACCACAAGTTTTAAGAGGCAGAAAGGGTGGCTGTGATGTTGCTTATAAATTTACTCAAGCTATGGCATCAATCTGGCATTAACCAGAACAGGAGGTGTGACCCACTAAGTGAACCATACTGGAGAAGAGCATTACCAGCTAGAAAATTGCCCACGTCTACCAGTGTATATTGAAAATCTCCTTCAGAATTTTTGGTGACAAATACAGGCACAAAGTCTCCACAACCCATAGTACATAAGAGGTGATGGGAGGTGGTAGTCGTAGATGCTTTACACATAGTCGTCTAGGTACCAACACACTGACATCAACCAAATAATTTGAAAATCAACAGCAAATGCCCTGCACAGAAGATAAACTGGGAACTGATATACGCTTCTGAAGGTCATCTGCATAGAGCTGGCCTTGACATCCATGAACCTGCCTATAGGTTATCAAAACAAGACAGAAAAGGGGCCAAGGAGACAGCCCAAGGGATCCTCTCATGATGTATTGATATATTTTTATCACATACTGTTTATTTAATTTTATACAGGAGTCAACAACACAGTATTGTTTTCAGGTAAGATGAGCAATTTGGAAAAAAAGCTTTAACCTTTCAGACTGATTTTATAGAATTACTTAAATATGAAACCTGAACATAACATTTGTCTTACATTGTTGCTCTCCTTGTGTTGTGCAAGTGATCTTTTATTGTGTAAAATTATGCTGGAAAACGTGACATGCCTTGGATATGAATTACAAATGCTAACCTCCCTAACCGCCCCTACTAGGATCAGCATCATTAGTCTATCGAAAGGGGATCCCTCTGGCCCTACTGACCTTTAGACATGTTATTACTTTGCAGGACAAATAATGAGAATATCTCTAAGGGCTAGCCATTGTTGCAGAGGTAGAATAAGAAGGGTTAATCATGGGATGGGCCATGCTCTTGTGTATTGTAGAAGGCAATGGAAGGCTAATGCTTCAGTATGGTAGAAACTTTATGATAGTTGGGAAGAAAAATGCAGGAGAATTTGTTGTGTTATCGTGCTGATCTGGACTAAAGACAGTATGGATTGTGCTGCTAGGATGGAGTAGGGACAGCACCTTCTTCCATCAATCCCTCTGAGTAGTGGGAAGCGTCCCTTATGTGGGAATGCAGATGAAGGGAGAAAGACATTTAGCACCACAAGAATGCCTCTGAGGACAGGGAAGGAAGACATCAAAGGTGTGGGTGGGGCACACCTGTACAAATAGGGGAAAACAGCCTGGGAACATTCTCTTATCTCCCTGGCCTCCTGAATCTGGGAGTGAGAAGGGCCGCCTGGAGATTTGGATTGAAGTTTGACTGTGAAAAGAGTGGCAGATCTGACCCTCTTTTTTCCTGGTTAGAGAGGGTTAGAATCTGTGTTAAGGTTCTAGTCCCCACCTTCACCTAGGGCTCTGTATGTGTGTTTATGTTACATACTGTGCATTCTGTAAGAAATGATGGCTCCAATTAGAGTAAATCTCTCCTTCTCCCTCTTTCTTATCTCTATGCAGCAGTTAAAATTAGAAATGAAGGGTTGGGTGGTGACAGAGAGAATGAGATTTTCATGACTATTCAGTGCAATCAGTTCAAAGAAGTTTAGGATGATACCCCAGGATCTTATATAAATGATGAGTTAAGATTTCACTTTTGCTTAAATATTATGCATTGAATTTGTCATATGTCAAAAACAAAAAAAGGGGCTTTTGAAGTTATCATTTGAGTCATTATCCCTATATTTGTATTGAAAAGTTTGAGCAGTTCTTGTATTATGTATTATGCAAACAATGCACCCTGGGGCTGTGTGGATGCATTTAGAAAATGGCTGTTGTTTCCTATTATTTTATTGTGATTGGAACTTGCAGATCCTCTGACTTTGTTCTGAGCATTGTTCATGCAACTTCAGCAGTGTTTAAAAAGTTCACTGCACACTTGTGTATTTGTGATGTTCATAAAATTTAAGGAAATATAATCTCTCAAAGTCTGGAACTATTTATTAAATCTGTAAATAAAATGAGTGTGTTGTGTATTCAAGCCTGTGATTTAGTGGTGAATAGCCTGGAGTAATTTCTAGGGGAATGTAGCCAGACATTGCTGAGTATTTTCCCCCTCCGAATGCATTTTGCATACCATCTCTTTTGTGAATTCTCAAGGTCTCTAGGTTTTCAGTATTAATCACAGACACTTAATAACAGACGTAACACCAGCATTAAATCTGAGCTCAAAGTGCATGAGACCCAATTTTATGTCATTTCAACGATTCTTTTAAACTGCCACCAATTGTACAACAAAAACACTAGGGTTTTATTAATTATTAATTATTATTATTATTATTATTATATTTTATTTTTATTTGGGGGAAAGTAAATGCTAAAAACTCCACATTTAGTCACAATTTGTTCTGGTTGTTTTTGAAACTCATATTGCTTTTCAATCCTCTAAGGAACTTGCTGGCTTTTAAAAATAGATTGTCTGTGGCCAGAACAGAGCATTTTATACTGCTTGCTAATATGGGGGGAGGGATAGCTCAGTGGTTTGCGCATTGGCCTTCTAAACCCAGGGTTGTGAGTTCAGTCCTTGAGGGAGCCATTTAGGGATCAGGGCAAAAATTGGGGATTGGTCCTGCTTTGAGCAGGGGGTTGGACTAGATGACCTCCTGAGGTCCCTTCCAACCCTGATATTCTATGATTCTATGTCATCCTAATTAATTGAAATGTTATTTCATCTTACAATTATAATTAAAAATTTACTCAGCTGCCAATTACCAGTACTTGTGGGTATTCATCACCTACTATCTTACAGTACCTGTATCTTATATTGGTAAAAAAATAATAATCTTAGATGTTTAAAATATAAATGCACTGGTATTAAATGAATGCATAGATAAAGTACTGATTGTGTGAAATTACGTGTTATGGCTGGCCCTGATTCTCATTATCCAATTTTTTTGAGTAATGGGTATTTTGATATCTAATTCAAGCAAGTATGACTATTAACCTAGCATTACTCTTTTTGCCATAACTTTATGTGATCCAGTGTCTAAATGCTAGGATGCTTAATGCTGAACTGGTTAATTAATAACGAAGCAAGGTTTAACTCCACATACACTACTTTTGTGAATAGGTGTGCTACTTTCTACTGAAATTGTGCTTTTTAGTCAAAGCTTCCAAACCACTTTACAAAAGCGAGTAAGCCTTATTATCCTCATGTTAGAGATAAGGTAAGTTGAGCACAGAGATGTTAACTGGCTTTTCCAAGGTTGCATAGGAAATCAGTAGCCAAACTGGGACTAAAACTCAAGTCTTAATCCAACAGTTCATAGAGTAGGTATGGAAGAATCCATCTGAATGTAAAAACAGGCCTACATTTTCATTCAAAACTTGATTCATAATCATCTGAGATGATAAACATTTTGATGAACTTTTGCTTCTTTGGCTTATATTTTTCACTTACTGTTTTGGGCTAGAAAACTAATCTCTCAATATTGGTAACCCTGATGGGAAATGAGCAGAAATAGCACAAGAAACTGTTTTCTTATCACCAAAGAGGATCCAAGAAGATTCAGATCAGTACTATACATTTAGGTACTATTTTTCACAGCTTTTTCAGGTTTAATCATTGCTATGTCAAATACTTTGTATGTGGCTTGCCATCTATAGTCTTTCAAAGTGTTCATGATGTTATTTAAAGTTAATATTACTATCTGTATGACCAGGAACATGTGTAAGAAGTATCCCTAAGAAGTATCCCCTCGTGTCTTGTACAGAGTTACGAATATTTCAGAGTTATGAACAACCTCCATTTCCGAGGTGTCCATAACTTTGAGGTTCTATTGTAGTTACTTATTTTTCCTGCAGATGCTGTCCAAAGTTCTTAAGTCCCCTTTGCCCCTATGCATACATAGAGATACACACCCCCTCACAAAACTGTGTACTGAAATGTATCCATGTGACTTTGTCCACACACACTCTCCTCTGTGCTCCATTAATGTACATCCGCCATAAAATAAAGCAAAGACTAACACAGAAGTTTAATGGTGTCATCGGCATGGTATGAGGTTAAAACTTTAGGTAAGATCACTTTAGGTAAGAACAACCCACTCGTTAAATTGTTGAGAAATCTAATTTCTCTATCATAATTGTTACAAAATCTGTTTTAATTATGACCATCTTATTAGGTCTATTCTGTATTGTATGCTGACTTTTCATGCCTTGTTCTAAATTAGCATGAAATAATGTCAGATACTTTTATCTCTCCAATGGCTATCTTTTGGCTTTGAATTATATTGATCATTTTAATTATTAGAGGTTTGACATAGCCTCTTCTTTGAAACTGCGATTACACTACCATAAATGAGAGGGGAATCAGACACTAGGATTCTAATAATCCATGAGTAAATTATGAGGCCATCTATTGTGAAGGCAGAAATGATGCAAGAGTAACAGGAATATGAAAACTGATCATGACATTTAACTCTCTAGCCCTTTGCTATGTCACTCCTCCTTTGAGCTAGATGACTGCAGTGTCCTTGTGTTTCATTCTCAAGGATAAGACAGAATTCTATTAAGATATATTAATATATCTCACCAAGACTTTTCTTCTTCAAACAAAATGGATGTGTATTCTTTGTTCTACTCGGCTACAACCTCTGCTTCCTAACCCACTTCCATTGAAGTCAGTGGCCAAATTTCAATAGACTTAATAGGAATAGGCTCAAGCTTCAAATTGTTGACACAACAGTGACTTATAATAGTAGCCGTCTGGATTCCTTTCCTTTTAAGCAGGCATATTTTTTCAAGTAAATACTTAAATCTGTAAGTAAGAGACAGCAGACTTTCATTAATGGTGGCCACATTGGTTTTACTAATGTTGTGAGAAAGGACAGCAGAACAACATAGAAGAGCAGGTGGAGAGGAAGGAAGAGCACAGGTGCATAATTTGTCATCTCAGCTTTTATCTGAAAAACATAACAGTGGATACTTTAGTTCCAGGAGAACAACTGGCACAGCAGATCAAAAACAGATGCAGGTGCATGGTTTGTGGGCTCAGCTTTTAAACTAATGACAGTGGCTACTAGGTTGACAAGGGAAGGAGAACAGATGGGGGTGGGGTCTTATAGAAACCAATTGCTTTAGACTGCTATTTCATGGTTATGTGTCTGTGTGTCTATGGGAGCGGTGTTGAGGACACACTACTTAAGTGCCTGTATTGTATTCTTCTATGGTATTTTTTCCCCAGCTCCTCTTCCCTAATTGTTATGCCTTCATCACTTGATATATATTTAAGAAAAATACATACATGGTACTTGTCTACAAACAGACTATATGACAGAAGCTACTAGTGATCTGTTTGCATTCTATTCCTTCCTTAGCACGCCATCTCCCCCTAAATGGAATGTAGGTCCTGATTTTGCAATGTACTGAGAGCTATCAATTCCACTGAAGTCAATCGGAGTGGAAGGTGCTCCATGCCTGTCAGAATCAGGATATACATTAATGTAAACATTTTGGTGCCATATGAATTCAATGCAACTTTGTTTGAGAAATGGACAGATAAAAACTTCTTCCAATTCCATCTTTGCCAAATCTGCTAAATATGCACATGCAACTCCAATTGACTGGGAACTCCGCTCACATGTGAAGGCAGAACTTGTACTAAGAGGAAAGGAAAACTGAATTTGGGAAGCAGATTTCCCCATAAGCTCACACTGAGGTGTTCTGTAATGCCAAAAGAGGATGCTGACAGGATCCTAGGTGTCTTATGTGGCATTGATTTTTTCCTCTTTGTATTAATGTTTACAATTGACATGCCAGTGGACATGCTTAGACATGATCTAAATTGTTGCATAAATCCATTGGCTTCAGCAGATTCATACAAATGCAACTGTGGTCAGAGTCTGACCAGGTGTGTGGTTAAGTTAAAAACCCATGACATGTAACAGGGTTTAAAATTCAGCTGAGCGGACCCTACCTTTCCTACTTCAAACCCTATTTCTGTTGAAGAGATGGTTGAACACATTAATATTGCATTATCTATATAAACATGGACCTATACAATAAAGCCCTGGGATCAGACCCAAGTCAAGTCATTCTGTGCTTAGGAGAATCTACATGTTCATTGATCTATTTATGAAAAGTAGCCTGTTAAAAACATCATTTGCCTTTTGTTTGGGAAAAGTTATGTTTAATTCCATTCTGATGATCATTCAGATCTAATCATAGGTTTTGTCCTTTTATAGTATATCTAGAGCTATTTACTTCATAATATATTCCATAAACGAAGAGAGGAAGTTTTCTCTAATGCAGTTTAGTTTCTCCTACCCTCAAGGTGTGAGAGCATTATTTGTATTGGTCTGTGTCTGCGTTGTTTCTGTCCTTCATGGGAATCAATAGTTTAAGGCCACAATTCCACACCAATTTATTCCCTATGTAATCTCACTGAAACTGATGAGATTAAGGGAGTGTATTTTAAGGTCAGGCTTGACAAAGCCCTGGCTGGGATGATTTAACTGGGAATTGGTCCTGCTTTGAGCAGGGGGTTGGACTAGATGACCTTCTGGGGTCCCTTCCAACCCTGATATTCTATGGTTCTATGATTCTATGATTTCAGGACTGAATTTGGTCCAGTTTTTATTCCAAGTTTCTGGCTTCAAATATATTGTACTGTGGCTTCCTTGTTGCAAAACTAAGATGATGTTTAGTTATCAACTTCAGAATACCTATAGAACCTGAAAATTCTTTCTCCCCTATTGCTGAATAAAGTTAGATCATCTTTATTTTGAAAATCCGAGGTGACAATGTCAGTTGAAAACTGGTTAAAAAGACACAAAGAAAATATTTTGGGTAAAGACTTGCTGCAGTTCAAGAGGCAGCCTTTGAACTTTAAAGACTAACAGATATATTTGGTCATAAGCTTTTGTGGGCTAGAACCCACATCTGATGCATGGAGTGAAAATTACAGATGCAGGCAGTGTGTCAGTATAGTAATGCCTGCATCTGTACTTTTCACTCCATGCATCCAATGAAGTGAGTTCTAGCCCACGAAAGCTTATGCCCAAATAAATGTTAGTCTTTAAGGTGCCACCGGACTCCTTGTTGTTTTTGTGGATACAGACTAACACGGCTATCCCCTGATACTTGACAGCCTTTGAACTTATATGCTTTTGCTGGATTTCTCTCCAAAGATTTTCCCTAAACACTAATATTCACTTGTCAGACATTAATCTCTTTGCCTGACAATAAAACAGTATGATTTGAAATTCTGATTGTTTTGCAAATTGCTTGGTTTGGTTTGGCTAAGCTGTCTCACGTGTAATTTGATGCAAATGAACTCCAACAATAAATTGACGCAAGCGCTCAAAGTCTGCATATCTTGCATGCAAATTAAAGCTGTTAGTGTATTGTACTGAAAAAACCTTCAATTATTTAAAAAGTATAAAACTCTTTTCCCCATGCCTGCCTCCTAAAGTGGTTAACACTGATGTGCTCTGGGACAAGAGTGATGTCAAAAGACAGAGGAGTGGTCCCGGGGCAGACTGTGAACAACACAGCACCCAACCACTTTTGAAGAAAATAAAAACATACTTCTCCTTTATGTGGACCTCTGCCCTGCTATCAGGGATGTTTAGACTGTAGATAGGACTGTCAGAAGTCAGACCAGCAGTTTAGATGTCGATGTAAACAGCATGGCTTCTGCCTAAGCAGATCGATCACAACTGATGCTCAGGTTCTCTGCTAGGATCTGGATTTTCACTGAATCCTAAATTCTTGGAGAACTACTTGGGTTTGCTGGCCACATGTATGAAGACCACATTGTTAGATTAGGCAACTGGTATGCTGACACCACTGCCTACCAGACTGGCCAGTGCTTTCTTGTGTCCCCCCATTTTGTCTGTCTGTATCCACCTGTTATTTCTTGTTTTATACTTAGATTGTAAGCTCTTTGGAGCAGAGACTGTCTTTTTTTTCCTGTGTCTGTACAGCACCTAGCACAATAGGTTCCTGATCCATGACTGGGGTTCCTAGGCACTATGATAATATATATAATAACCACCGGGTAAATAATGTTCAACAAATACACAGAGCAGCTTTTTTATTTTCATCCCAGAAGAGCAATGAAACACTCAAAACTGCATTTCTCTAGGAAATTAATGTACTTCTTAGGTAAAAAACTTGGTCTTTGACCTCAGGACTTAAAATGTACTTCTTATCCTCCCTCACTTCTCCCTGGAAGGTGTTCAGATCACCCAGATATGTATTGCCTGACCTGCCTTACTGAATTAATTTTGCCTCTTTCAGTCTTGGCAGTTGAAATTTTAGCAACAGTTTATGACTGAACATTGTGCATACTTGATACAAAGAACTGCAAAGCAGCTGCAGTGATAAGTCCCAATAACTCCCTAAAAGCAAAAGAGATACTTAGTTATATAAGAATTGCAGATTAAGTGGTGTTTTTATAATAAAGTACAATATAGCCAAGTATTACTATCTAAAAAGAGAAGCACCACTTGGTATCCCTTATCTTGCTGTGTGCACATTTCA
The DNA here is from genome assembly GCF_965140295.1 of Lepidochelys olivacea. Taxonomy (NCBI): domain Eukaryota; kingdom Metazoa; phylum Chordata; order Testudines; family Cheloniidae; genus Lepidochelys; species Lepidochelys olivacea. Next base: position 32,517,986 of record NC_140411.1, on the reverse strand, counting down.
CCATCCTTAAATAAAAATGGCAAGCTGTACCAGCATACTGGGCACAGACAGTTTCATCAACTCTTGATTGTATTGATTAGCAAGGTACCAGGGCTTGGCAGGGAGACTATTTTTAGTTCCAATCTTTTGTACTTTCCCTGTAAAATGCAGTTTTGATTAGTACAGCTGGGCAGGAAATGGTTTTCCCTCCTGCAAAAATGCTCCTGTGTCACATCCAACTGAGACTTTTTGGAGTTTTCTGATGAAAAACCAGAGAGAGCGTGCACATGTGCACCCACCCCAGATTAGCCAATAGCTTGGTGGTTAGGGCACTCACTTGGGATATGGGAGAGCCCCTCCCTAATCTGTATGGAAACAAAAAAGACAATATCTCATTCTTAACCATGTCATTTTAGATATGTTAAAATCAGTTCATTTTAGCATAATTTTAACCATTTGACTGCCAGCAGAATGATTGAGAAACTTGAATGGAAATCAGTAATCTTCACAGCAAAATCTGTTTTGCCTCCATCTATCTTTCCTGTGTCAATCTGCAAATGGGGATTTTGAAGAAAAATTGTAGCTAATAAAATTCTGGGCCAATTCTGACCACACTGGAGTTACTTCAGATTTACAAAGTTTTAACATAGAGAAGAAATTGCCCAGAATGCTTAAAAGGATGAACAAAATTAACACAGTATTTCTTCCCTTAAACTTTGTTTTTCCTAACAGGTTTGAAAGGAGAGAGAGAAGATCAATAATGTAAGATAACATAGCCACATTTCCATATCAATCACTTTCCACCTCATGGTTTACTAGAGTCTGTTTCTATTGTGTTGTGCAGCGTATAGCTTTTCAGGCATATCAGAATAAAGTAAAAGACCAAAGAAAAATTCACCTGTCCATACAAAAGAAATCTAAACTAGTTTTGAATGCACATCATGCTTTTTCATCTTTGACAGCAGCAGTATTTCAGAAGATACTAGATATAAGGTATTTATGGCAGGTGCATTACTACTTAGAAACTAATCTCACACACATGGCTGTTAACGTGAAATATGGATTTTAATAATCCCAGCTCTGTGAGATATGTGAGCCTGCCTGGTGGGGATGTGATTAGCCACAGTCTGCAAGATTAATTGAGATATACAGCACAAGATTACAGTTAGTGAACTCCAAACCAGTCCGATTATACCAGAGACTGCATAGTTAATGCTGTATCTTTATGGATATAACAACAGATAAATCATACACTTCATCATGACAGAGAAGAACCCTCCTATCCTTAAGTCACTGAGCAGGTCATTGAAATAAAAAATCCAGGTATTCCATAGGCAGGGGAGAATAACATGTAGCAAAAATGATGGGAAATACACATTAGCGATAGGATTGAAAAATTCCGCTATCAATATTTTGATTTAAAATTGGCTGGGAGATTTATTTTGTGTTTAAACACTTCTTAAAGTATCAGCTCAGGAAAATATATTTTTTAAAGTGGCTCACTCTATTTAACACTTGCATTTAGAACTGAATTAAGATCAGAACTACATTGGATGCAACCTTGAAGAACTGGGTATGTTCAAGGTGAAGGGGTCAAGGTGAGTGGCAGGACAGATTGAAATCAAAGGGTGCTTTTGAAAATTCCACTAGGTGCCTAGTTGCATCTTTAGGCACCTAAATAGCTTTCAAAATCTGGTCCTCTGTGTCTCAGTTGCTCATCGGTACAATGGGGATAATGGCACTTGCCCTACCTTACAGGTATGTTGTACGGCACTCAAATACTACAGTAACAGGAGTCATACAAATACCTAAAATTGACAGATAATGTTTTGAGGGAATGTCCAGCATCAGAGACGGTGATGATCTAGTGATGCTCAAAAGCCCCCTGAAAAAACACTAATAAAAATGTATGCACACAGGAAGGTTTGTTTGTATATGCAAGCACATACATTTTCAAAGTGGGGCATAAGCTTTGAGGTTCAACACGAGTGACTTTCACCAGAGTCATCCAACTAAATACTTATGAAAATACAGTAGACATTGCTCATTCACCCCAATGACTGGGAAACCTGCTGTGGATTACCGAAACTTTTGAATTGGTGAGGAAGGAAACATGCACAATAAAAGACGCCGGGATAATGCATCATGAAATGTACTTCATTCGTGTATGTTGACAACGGTGGTTTATCTGAAATTATTCATGAGAATACTTCACACTTTGCTAGTAAATGCACTACCGTGTATGTAAAAGTATAGAAGTTGTGGTAATATGAATGTCAGCAGACGACTTTGCTATTAAAACCCTTGTGAATAAGAGGAAAAGGGAAACACTGTTTTTATGTGGGGATTATAAAGTGTGTGGATCTGTGCTGCAGCAATGGCCACTGTAGTCACTGACCCCCATCATCCTGGTCCATGTCATCAGACTGTAGCCAGGAAATAGAGCACATCTGTGTCATCCCTTTATTATGTGGGGTTTAGCAAATTTCTACTGTATAGGAATAAGTAACAGGCTCTTGGACATAGGTTTCCCTGCCCCTCTACCTTTTCTCCTTCTTCCAGTTATGTCCCTTCACAAACTCCCTGCCTGGTGTAGTTACTCTAGCTCTGCTTAATAACTGTTATGGCCTCCACTCAACAGGGTGGGGGCAGGCAGTGAGCATTACATAAGCAGCATCTGCAGGTAGAAGTGGAGACATGATGGATTTGAAGGATCAGTGGTGGTCTGATCTTGAGTAGCCACTCCTATTGTCTCATTTGCTTTACCAATCATCTATCTGCCTTTCTGTCATAAATATAAAGGGAAGGGTAAACACCTTTAAAATCCCTCCTGGCCAGAGGAAAAACCCTTTCACCTGTAAAGGGTTAAGAAGCTAGGATAACCTTGCTGGCACCTGACCAAAATGACCAATGAGGAGACAAGATACTTTCAAAGCTGGAGGGGGGGAGAAACAAAGGGTTCTCTCTGTCTGTGTGATGCGTTTGCTGGGAACAGAAAAGGAATGGAGTCTTAGAACTTAGAAAGTAATCTAGCTAGATATGCGTTAGATTCTGTTTTGTTTAAATGGCTGATAAAATAGCTGTGCTGAATGGAATGGATATTCCTGTTTTTGTGTCTTTTTGTAACTTAAGGTTTTGCCTAGAGGGATTCTCTATGTTTTGAATCTGATTACCCTGTAAGGTATTTACCATCCTGATTTTACAGAGGCGATTCTTTTACTTTTTTTCTTCAATTAAAGTTCTTCTTTTAAGAACCCGATTGCTTTTTCATTGTTCTTAAGATCCAAGGGTTTGGGTCTGTGTTCACCTATGCAAATTAGTGAGGATTTTTATCAAGCCTTCCCCAGGAAACGGGGTGTAGGGTTTGGGGAGGTTTTTGGGGGGAAAGACGTTTCCAAGTGGGCTCTTTCCCGGTTATATATCTGTTAGACGATTGGTGGTGGCAGCAATAAAGTCCAAGGGCAAAAGGTAAAATAGTTTGTACCTTGGGGAAGTTTTAACCTAAGCTGGTAAAAATAAGCTTAGGGGGTTTTCATGCAGGTCCCCACATCTGTACCCTAGAGTTCAGAGTGAGGAAGGAACCTTGACACTTTCACAGGAAAAAAATAGAAACTCCACAATGTGCAGGGCCAATTGCTCAGTTATGTATGGGTGGAGGAAGTGCAGATGTGCAAAGATCTTCCTGACCTGTAGACTAAAATATTTAGTTTCTATTTAAATGGCCACATTCCATACAGTACTCCATTAAATCCACTAGGGACTTCATTATTGCTATCAATTTTATGTGGAAGGTGTTCAGATATTATGGTGATAGGCAGCAGTATAAATCTTTACAAATAAAATTTCTCATCGTATTCGATAGAGGTTTTTTTAAGGAAATGAGAAAAAAATGTACAGGTAATAGAAGTGGGCTAGCAGAAATTAATATCTACCATCAGAATGAAAAATATCCTCAACTGCATTGTATAAAGTCTCATTACAACAACAGGTATCACCATAGATTTCTTTGATGGCAAAGTAGACTGTATACATACATCTATTCTGAAGGGCTCTCATTAGGGTTGAATATCAATCCTTGTGTTCTCACTGTCTCAGAAATACTGGGAAAAATTGAATTTCAATTTGCATCTTACTGTCATCGGAAGAAAGTAAAATGGAATATATTAACCCTTCAATTAAATCATATGTACTCTCAGCCCTCAGCACATCTGACGTCAACATTCTGTATGAAAGTTTAAGTTTGCTTTTGTCCTTTAAACACAAAGGCCAAAGGATGGGATTTCAAAAAACCCCAAGTGACTTTATACAAGTTCCACTGTAAGTCAGTTAGGCATTTTGGAAATTCCACCCAAAATCTTCAGACTTGGGTGATTTCACTTAGGCTACTAGAGGCCAGATTTTCCTAAGAGCTCTGCACCCAGCAGCTCCCATTTAGTCCTGTAACTAGTGCCTCTGGAAAATCAGGTTACTTTTATTTAGGTGCTCAAACTTTAAGCCACTACATTGGAAAGTTTTGGCCAAGATGGCTAAGAAGGGTGAAAGCTGTAATGTCACTAATACCATAAACCTTTGATTAACGTAAGATCTCTTGTAGCTCATAAGGAATTAGTATATTGAAATCAAGCAATAATAATTTGTATTAAATGCTAATGTGTTGGCCTTTATCATTAAAAGGAATTAATCAAACATCTGACCGACATTAAACCAAATTTAGGCCTGAAAGATTAAATGCCTCAACCTGCAAGTCATCGGCAAGTAGAGCTTGCATTGGATTCAGTGGGAAACCTATTTGTGCTGAGTTTGGAGAATCAGATCCTCACTTCATAATAGTCAATACCCTATGTACTGTGCCCAGTGATTCTTTAATTAGTTAGCCACTGTACAGCAGGTTCAACACTGGGAGAGGGAGCAAGCATGATAATGACTCCATAGCCTGGTGGTTAGAGCACTGGATGCTGGTGGGAGACTCAGGATCCAGTCCCCCTACTGCAATGATTATTTATCCATAGTGGAACAACTTCAAAAGGAGAGCCCAAGGGGGCTGAACATCAGATGGCCCTGTAGCTCAGACAGTCATCTGAGAGGTGGCAGATCCCTGTTCAAATTTCAGCTCTCCCTCAGGTGCAAGGGGGGACTTGAACTGAGGTCTTTCACATTCCAGGTGAGTATCCTAACTGCTGGGCTAAAAGCTATAAGGGAGTCTTTCTGATGCCCCACTGAACATTTTGTGTAAGCTCGCTTGTAGGGACTCAATCCGTTAGGTGAGGTCTGAGCATTTTGGGCCCAATGGGTGACTTAGGCAGAGGAAAGCATATCTTCTCCAGGTTTGTTTTTCACTCTTGGGTTTAGATAACTGGACACCTGGGGCTACATTGCGGATAAGGAGGGCAGAGCTTCCTGCAAATGAAGGAGTTAGAGGGATAGGAGAGGGAGGTATTGAGACTTGGCAGTGGCAGGGAGGAGCCATCTCCAGCCTGGGAAAGAGGGTCCCAAGAGTTGCTACCTGCTCCTGGACCTGTTTCATCCCCTCTGGGTCCCACTCTTGCTTTCCCCTATCTTGGGTGTGCCCAAGTTTACACAGGGGCAGATGCCCCACAATATATTACCTTCTGCCACCTGGGTCTACCACTCCTAGCTGCAGTGCACATGCTCAGAGGCAGAAACATAGCATCATAGACTATTAGGGTTGGAAGGGACCTCAGGAGGTCATCTAGTCCAACCCCCTGCTCAAAGCAGGACCAATCCCCAACTAAATCATCCCAGCCAGGGCTTTGTCAAGCCTGATCTTAAAAACTTAAAAGGAAGGAGATTCCACCACCTCCCTCGGTAACACATTCCAGTGCTTCACCACTATCCTAGTGAAAAAGTTTTTCCTAATATCCAACCTAAACCTCCTCCAATGCACCTTGAGACCATTACTTCTTGTTCTGTCATCTGCTACCACTGAGAACAGTCTAGATCCATCCTCTTTGGAACCCCCTTTCAGGTAGTTGAAAGCAGCTATCAAATCCCCCCTCATTCTTCTCTTGTGGATACTAAATAATCTTTTTCTTCCACAAAAAAATGTCAAAAACAGACTCCAATGAGAGACTACTGAATTGGAATTAATTTGCAAACTGAATACAATTAACTTTGGCTTGAATAAAGACTGGGAGTGGATGTGCCATTACACAAAGTAAAACTATTTCCCCATGTTTATCCAACACCCCCCCCCCCCGACTACTGTTCCTCACATGTTCTTGTCAACTGCTGGAAATGGCCCACCTTGATTATCACTACAAAAGGTAATAGCTCACCTTACCTGATCACTCTGTTTACAGTGTGTATGGTAACACCCATTGTTTCATGTTCTCTGTGTATATAAAATCTCCCCACTGTATTTTCTACTGCATGCATCCAATGAAGTGAGCTGTAGCTCATGAAAGCTTATGCTCAAATACATTTGATAGTCTCTAAGATGCCACAAGTACTCCTTTTCTTTAACTTGCTGGCAGGTGCCCAGGATCTTTTACTGCAAGCAATTTAAGTGCAGAATGAGTTTTGGTGCCTAGAGGATTCAGGGGCAGCTGAGTGGGTGTTTTGTGAATCCCAATGGGGCCTGATTCAGGGATTTATGTGCCTAAAGTGGCAGTTAGGCACCTAAATTCTTTGGTGAATCTTGCCCTAAGTGTGTTATTGTTACAAGTTGTCAATGAGAAGACTTTGCTTTGTTTTATATAATAAAATGAGAATTATAAATTTCCCTGTCCAGAGACAAATATTTAGAAACAATGCACAGAAAATGTTTATTGCTTCTTGTACTGCCTTAGTTAATGATATACTAATTATATATGAACATCAGATGTAATTTGAGAATATACAGACAATAACCAAACTACAGAAAAATCTAAATGGGGAGGATCTGAATTTATTAAAGTCTTATTGCTATTTTGTCTGGAGTAATCAGCCAACAACCAGAAATACTCACAGTTCTGTTCTTTTGTTTGTTGAACAAGATGCTAAATTATGGCTTACAGTTTGAACAGGTGGCATCAACACTGTAATACCTGCATGTTTGCCTGAAGAGGTATGTAAAGCACACCATAATAGTTAATTAGCCTTATTTAACTGAGTGTATTGTAACATCACCATAAAGAGATATCTATATAGTTGCAGTATAAAAACACTGGATTTACCGTATGGGTTCAGACTACTTAGCTCTCTAGTGTGGTATCTTGCTTCCAACAGTGGCCAAAAATTGATGTTTCAGAAGATGGTAAGTAAAATACCCTTTATGAAGCACCTAGGTAATTTTGCAATGCTCATCCTGGGCATCATTATTTCCAAACCCATCCCAACATATGATACACAATATGCTAATTACAGGTTTCAGAGTAGCAGCCGTGTTAGTCAGTATCCGCAAAAAGAAAAGGAGTACTCATGAAAGCTTATGCTCAAATAAATTTGTTAGTCTCTAAGGTGCCACAAGTACTCCTTTTCTTTTTAATAAGCTAATTGTAATTCATAACTGCTTTCCCAGTTTATCAGTGGGGCAAAGATTTTTTCAGGAGGGGCTATAAAAACAGCAGACTGCAAGGAGCAGATTGATAGTTCTTTGGTAGCCTGATATGGTATAATAAATAATAATTCATAGATTCAAAGGCCAGAAGGGACCATTATGATCATCCAGGCTGACCTCCAGTTTGACACAGGCCATAGAACTCCCCCAAAATAATTCCTAGAGCAGCTCTTTTAGGAAAAAAAATGATCTTTATTTAGAAATGGTCAGTCATAAAGAATCCACCATGACCCTTGGTAAATTGTTCCAATGGTTAATTACTACCACTAATAATAATCATAATGGAATATTAATGAGCTTGTTCTTTCAGACAACTCCAAGGTAAATGAAAAAAATAAAGCAAACTTTTCCAGCCAATAAATATATCCTCAAACAAATATTTTGCTTTTAGGTCAATAACCTCATTCTCATGAGGGCAAGAAATATGGAGAGACAAAATGATTAATAAAAAGAAGAAATCATTGGATCTCCAGGAAAGACTCTCCTTAAAACACACTTTTCCATAAAATCTTTCACAAATAAACCAATGAAATAACTTAACGTAAGATTTTGGGAGCAGGGATCATTGCATCTTGTGTGCCATGTACCACATTTTGCCCACTGAGAGCACTTGATAAAAAATAAAACACATTGTCTATTTCTGCAACCAAATTTGAAATAAAATCTGAACTGTTTGGGTATTCTTTTTCTACTCTTATTTCTAGCTATGACTGAAAACAAACGTGTGCAGAAGTATGTTGAAAAAGCATTTTATCATGAGATTTCCAATTCAATTTTGCAGATTCAAGCAGTTTACATTCTGTGGTGAAACTTGCCAATTTTACCTTAGATAAATGGACCTTAGCTTCTGCACTGTTTCCTTATAACTCCCTATACTTATTATAGGAAATACCTTAAATACTGAAAATTCTGTGGTGAAGCGATTTATTTATAAAGTGTTGACGAGTTTTTAAGATCAATTATTTTTGGTCAGATACACTCAAATTTATGGATGCTTTTTGAACCACACCCTAACTCCAGAGGTCTTGAGGTTACTCATCACTTGTAAGAAAGTAGAAACATTATAATCATGTGTCTATTGGCATATTTTAAAAAAAATGCAGTGATGATAAGAAAATACTTTTATCACATTAGAAGGTGACTGGACTGAAATGATAAATGTTTGGCCCAAAGAAGGACCATTCAAGTGAAAGACCAATAGGGATCTTTTTTTGTGGTTGAAAACACAAGACGTTTTCACTGACTGATAGAATCCCATAATTAAAAACCTCATGCTTTCGCTGGAGAAGAATGTCACCTGCCTGCTTCAGTGAGTGGGAAACTTCATGGAGTTGGGAGTGATTGGGGTAGCTTCAGCTGAATGGGGAAGTAAATCACAACCGAAGGGGGGATGCAGAGGTAGCCCCTACACTTCAGAATGTCTAGCCACTCATTGGCTACTCAGGGGAGGAAGAGAGCTGGTTGGTTCCCTACCCTCTTCTTTTATTAACGTAAACCCTAATCCGGGTCAGGTGAAGTTTCTTTTTGCTCCATTCCAGAAGCAACAGGATTTGGGTTGGATTCTTTTCAGGTTCCCAGATCCATGCTGCCATGACAAAGAGGAATCATGGTGGGCTCTGAAGCTAGGAGAAGTATCACCTAGAAAGTAGGTAGAAGCTTTGGGACCCTCACTTACTCTGTGTGTGGGATGCATCCCAGCTCAGGAATCTCTTTCCTGCCATGGGGGTCATGTCCCTGTTCCCCAACCTGGCAGCACCTGGAACAGAAGTCCTGTTGTTGGAGGGTTGTATATAGCTTCCCCTCTCTTCCTGCTTTCAAGGAAAGGATGCTTGGACCTCTCTGGCTCCCTGGGTCTTGCTACTGGGACAAGCTATGGTGACATGCCCCCCCCCTCCCGCATGCAAGGGAGTAAGATGAGAGATACCTGGGTTGCCTACTGCTGCTGAAAGTGTGGCAGGTGCCTGCTCCTGGAGCCATCCAGCTGGCACCTGGCAAAATGCTGGGTCTGTTACCCTCCTCAGTTCATTTCAAAGAGTGCTGGGGACCATGTGGTGGACGAGCCATTCCTCCCTGCATTCAGCAGTGAGAGAGGAAAGAGGGTAGACAGCACACAGTTGCTAGAGTCAGGCATTCTGGGATTTGGGGCAGAGGACAGCTGCGTCTGCTGGCTCTGCTGCAGCCCCTCCCTCTGCAGCTACAGCTGGGGTCACTGCTTCTGGTGGAAGGAGGGGTGTAGGAGTGGCTGGGGTTCATAGAGGGGCTCTTCCTGATCCTGCTCTGGAGGAGTCTGGTCTGGCCTTTCTGGATGCATTAAGAATTGTTGCTTCTGAGGTCGGTGAGGATTCCGTCACATAGCGTGATCCTAAGAACCCCTCAGTGCCAACTGGCAAAGGTTTCACTGTTCTGCAACACTAAGTCCTGACAGGCCTGACAAACTCACTACACCCGACACATTGCTTTCATAATATTAATCCAACTGGGGTCAAATTGGGTCTCTAATAAAAGAGTATGTCATAGTGATCCTAATAATCATTGTGAGATTATTGTGGATGATATTTAAGGAATTTATATATACTCGAAAATATGTTTTAAAGTTATCAAAGCACAGTTGACCAGTAGGTTTTGACCAAACAAAGTATACATCACCACTTGTCTATCCCAGTTCACATGTAATATACACACTGTAAGCCTGTTTGCATAGGGAGCCAACATGAGGATGTGAGGTGAGTATGGAGTCAGCACACCAAGGGATAAACTCATCTTGACTCTGGGAACAAAACAGTGAATTTTGGAGGATATATGGAGAAGGCAAAAGGACACCTTTTTATCCTTCACTGAGGAAGCAAAAAGGATAGCACTTTTTGCATTCATAAAAGAAGGATCCCAGCTGTGTTGGTTGGGAACACTGGGAGATTGCTTTAAGTGAGATACGCTACTGTGGATAGTATCAGAGGGGTAGCCGTGTTAGTCTGTATCCTCGTTGGTTTCTCTACTGTAGATTAGGATTTGTCTTATTAAATTGAAATTTAGGCTCTAGGAAGAGTGTTATACCTTTTGTTTTATATGTACACATTTCTGTTTCCATTATTATCCTTACTAGCTGTCTCTGAAATATTAGGCTTTGGTAATAAACTTATGATTGTTTTCACTGTAAATATATCACAGTGCTGCGATGTGTCAGAGCTGATCCTCAACTGAATCAAACAAGATGGTGCATGCACTGTTCCTTTGGGGACAACTTCCCTGGGATCTTCTGTCAGTGTCCAGTGACAAAGGCAAGACACTTCAAGGAGTGCTCGGAGGACTCGGGTCAGTGTGTGCTTATCACTAGCCTGCACAGAAAGAGCAAATCTGTGGAAGCCTGCAAGGCAGTACTTCTGTTGCCATAGGCTGTTGGTTTCAGGGAGATGAGCTACAGAAGGCACAGACAAGACTGTTTCACTCTAAGGGCAGGTAGCAGTGAGATGCCTCACTACCCAGGTTCCCTGGGTACTGTCACAGCTTGCTGGGGAATCATGGGCTAAGGGTTGCTGCCCTGTGGGACACAAAAGAGTCTCAGTTGCCATAGGACTTTGCAGTGGATGAGCAAAAAATACTTGCAGGAAGAGAGCAGCTGGAGGAGAGACCCGTCATCCTGGATTACAGAGTAGAACAGGACAGGGAGATCTCAGTGGATTGGAACCTCAGATGGGTCTGTTCATCCTGTGGCTAGTGGGAAAATCCATATCATGGTTAATGTCTGGATTTGCAGGCACTCTATAGTGCATTGGGCTCATAAGAAGGTGGCCAGGTTGGCAGTTGGATGACAGCTGGACTTCAAAGCTGAAGCTGTATGCGTTCAGTAGTTTGGCCAGAGAGGGATGCTGTGGGATCAGCTCACGCCTCTTCTGCACTTATTGATGAACATTGCACATGCATCTAAGGTCCTGGTTATTCACTTTGGGGAGAATGAGCTCAGGGTCTGCACGGAAGTCAAGTTGAGGGACAGAATTCAGAGGGGTGTTGGGTTGATTAAGCAACTGTGGTGGGACATTAGGTTGGTTTGGTCAGAAATGGGTTTGGCAGAGGACCCTGGATACAGTCCGTGAGGCCTGGAGGCTTGGAAGAAAGTGAACCATGAGATTACCAGGATATTCCCTTCTTTTACTGCACATTGTTCTACAGATTTACCAAGTGCTAAATAAATGGGGGTTTAGATACAAGTCCTCCAAAAACATAAAGGGATTCAGTGACAGGAAAGATGTTTCTGTGTGTATGTGTGTGTGTGTGTGTATTAGACAAACATACATATTACATACATTTCTTTTGAGGGGAAACATATCTGGATTAGGGAAGCCAGCAGATTTTAAATCAGGAAGCCATTTCAAGCATGAAAGTTTGAAGAAACAATATTTCAGTTGTGGAATGGTTTAAGATATCATTCGTACGGTCTCCCACATGCACTTTATAATACAGTGATTGTAATTGCACAGTGGCTACACTGAAATTACAGTGGAATTACACTATGGTTATTCTTTCTAATACCTGTAATTACTACTAATTCATAGAACTGAATAGTTAATTACATTACCAAGGGGAACTATAGTGTGAGTATAATATAAGGGACCTGGGTTATCAAAATGAATATATAAAGCAGTAAATTAAAGAGATAAAAGATATTCAGTTTAATAATAAGAAAAGAGAGGGATAGAGAGAGACTGCAGTGCCACCATGACTATTCTTTATAAATTTCATTTTGTTTTATTGCTAAGGAGTGTTTTATTGTGTCTTCATTTTGCCTGGAATAGGTCTCTATGTCTGCCATTTGCCTGCCCTTTTACGTATGCTTAAAAAAATATTGCTGAAAGGAACTCCAACTACGTTCTCTTTGATTAAGCAGAGGCAGAGAAACTCGGCCATTTGGTCAAAATCTCGTTGATTGTGCTGAGAATATTTGGAGTTGGGAGTTTACTGAGCATAGCAGTGAAAAGTGGCTGTTAAGAAAAAAGATACTGTGAAAGGAAATGTCTCAGCTCAATTTGAATGAGACAAAAAAAACCAAAACCCTCACAACCCCAAAAGGTCATAGACAATAAAACAATGATTATGGAATTGAATTATTAATAACAGAAAGATTTTAAAAATAGAATTTTTGCCCTGTTTATACTTCTGTAGTATGTGCACATTCACACACACACACACACACACACGTCTTTGAATTTTATCAAATCGTATTCCAAAACAAAAAACACCCTGTCATAAATATAAAGGGAAGGGTAAACACCTTTAAAATCCCTTCTGGCCAGAGGAAAAACCCTTTCACCTGTAAAGGGTTAAGAAGCAAGGATAACCTCGCTGGCACCTGACCAAAATGACCAATCAGGAGACAAGATACTTTCAAAAGCTGGGGGGAGGAAAAAACAAAGGGTTCTCTCTGTGTGATGCTTTTGCTGGGGACAGAACAGGAATGGAGTCTTAGAACTTAGTAAGTAATCTAGCTAGAGATGCGTTAGATTCTGATTTCTTGGAATGGCTGAGAAAATAAGCTGTGCTGAATGGAATGGATATTCCTGTTTTTGTATCTTTTTTGTAACTTAAGGTTTTGCCTAGAGGGATTCTCTATGTTTTGAATCTAATTACCCTGTAAGGTATTTACCATCCTGATTTTACAGAGGCGATTCTTTTTACTTTTTCTTCTATTAAAGTTCTTCTTTTAAGAAACTGAATGTTTTTTCATTGTTCTTAAGATCCAAGGGTTTGGGTCTGTGGTCATTGATGCAAATTGGTGAGGATTTTTACCAAACCTTCCCCAGGAAAGGGGGTGTAAGATTTGGGAGGATTTTGGGGGGAAAGACATTTCCAAACGGACTCGTTCCCAGTAACCGGTGTTAGACGTTTGGTGGTGGCAGCGAAAGTCCAAGGGCAAAAAGTAAAATAGTTTGTACCTTGGGGAAGTTTTAACCTAAGCTGGTAAAAGTAAGCTTAGGGGGTTTTCATGCAGGTCCCCACATCTGTACCCTAGAGTTCAGAGTGGGGAAGGAATCTTGACACACCCTAAGAGAAGGAAACTGATGGATTTATTCTTAGAGCTTTTTCAAGTCTCCTAAAAAGATACCAGAATTGCATACCTCTTTACCAATGTACCATGCTAGAAAGGTTTCCTGGCTGCCGCTCTTCGGCCTTTCTAAAGCAGCTTTCTAAGGAACTGATGCCTAGATTAAAAAACAATGAGGAGTCCTTGTGGCACCTTAGAGACTAACACATTTATTTGGACAGAAGCTTTCGTGGGCTAAAACCCACTTCATCAGATGCATGGAAGGAAAAATATAGTAAGCTGTATATATATACAGCACATAAAAAGATGGGAGTTGCCTTATCGAGTAGGGGGTCAGTGCTAACGAGGCCAATTCAATTAAGGTGGAAGTGGCCTATTTTCAACAGTTGACAAGAAGGTCAACAGAGGGAAATTTACTTTTTGTAGTGACCCATACACTCCCAGTCTTTATTCAGGCCTAATTTGATGGTGTCCAGTTTGCAAATTAATTCCAGTTCTGCAGTTTCTCGTTGAAGTCTGTTTTACAAATGCCTAGATTATTTGCTAAACTATTGCATTTGTGTTCTGTGAATAATGGTGTCTAGCAAACGCTACTTAAGGAATTGCAACTTAATTCAGTCTGACTCAAATACCTTCTTTGTAATAATGAAATTTCTTCTTTACTTGAGAATACATAAAATGGACATGGGAGCTTAAATGGTAACATTTTAGCAGAACCTTTTAGACTCAGGGTGTATCTACATACAAAAGTTGTACCACTTTAATTATATCAGTACAATTAAAGCATTATAACCCTCACTAGAATGGACAGTTATACCAGTAGAAAAGTACTTATAACAGTATAGCTTATTCCCGTACAGGAAAGGGAGTAAGCTATAATGAATAGTATGAAGCATCTTTATACTGGTATAACTGTATCCCACATTAAGTTGCACTAGTATAACTATTTTGGTCATTTAAATCATAGAATCATAGAATATCAGGGTTGGAAGGGACCTCAGGAGGTCATCTAGTCCAACCCCCTGCTCAAAGCAGGATCAATCCCCAATTAAATCATCCCAGCCAGGGCTTTGTCAAGCCTGACCTTAAAAACTTCTAAGGAAGGAGATTCTACCACCTCCCTAGGTAACACATTCCAGTGTTTCACCACGCTCCTAGTGAAAAAGTTTTTTCCTAATATCCAATCTAAACCTCCCCCACTGCAACTTGAGACCATTACTCCTTATCCTGTCCTCTTCTATCACTGAGAATAGTCTAGAACCATCCTCTTTGGGACCACCTCTCAGGTAGTTGAAAGCAGCTATCAAATCCCCCCTCATTCTTCTCTTCTGCAGACTAAACAATCCCAGTTCCCTCAGCTTCTCCTCATAAGTCATGTGTTCCAGACCCCTAATCATTTTTGTTGCCCTTCGCTGGACTCTCTCCAATTTATCCATAACCTTCTTGTGGTGCGGGGCCCAAAACTGGACACAGTACTCCAGATGAGGCCTCACCAATGTCGAATAGAGGGGAACGATCACGTCCCTCGATCTGCTGGCTATGCCCCTACTTATACAGCCCAAAATGCCATTGACCTTCTTGGCAACAAGGGCACACTGTTGACTCATATCCAGCTTCTCGTTCACTGTCACCCCTAGGTCCTTTTCTGTAGAACTGCTGCCTAGCCATTCGGTCCCTAGTCTGTAGCGGTGCATTGGGTTCTTCCCTCCTAAGTGCAGGACCCTGCACTTATCCTTGTTGAACCTCATCAGATTTCTTTTGGCCCAGTCCTCCAATTTGTCTAGGTCCCTCTGTATCCTATCCCTGCCCTCCAGCGTATCTACCACTCCTCCTAGTTTAGTATCATCCACAAATTTGCTGAGAGTGCAATCCATACCATCATCCAGATCATTTATGAAGATATTGAACAAAAGTGGCCCCAGGACCGACCCTTGGGGCACTCCACTTGATACCGGCTGCCAACTAGACATGGAGCCATTGATCACTACCCGTTGAGCCCGACAATCTAGCCAACATTCTACCCACCTTATAGTGCATTCATCCAGCCCATACTTCTTTAACTTGCTGACAAGAATACTGTGGGAGACATACCTAACTGAAATAGGTAACCTTTATAAAATCTGCACAGATCAGCCTGAGTATTATACATATTAAACACAGTTTAATTTTTCTGTTTAAAAACAGAGGATCCTTCTATCATATTTGTTGAGACAAGCAAAACTGGAAGTTAAAGATATTTGAAAGATGGTGAATGAAGTCTGTTCTCAGCTACGTGAGTGGAACTCTCATTGACATAATCCTAACAGCAAAATGTGGCCTCTTGTTTGCTTGATTCTCCATATTCCTAATCCACTTTCTTGATACTATTGTTTTTTTTTAAAGTTAATGGTCTGCAGCTGAACAAAGAGGTAAATATTTGGCAGGCAATAGAGTACAAAGGGACCTCCCAGTTTTTGCATACTAGCTAGTGTATTTAGCCAGGAAATAAAAGTGTAGTTTGCTCCAACATAAGGAAAATTGAAAATGAACACAAATAATACATTTAGGAGCAATTTCAATAGTCATTACTCAGGCACCGGTCCCATGGAATTAAAGTGATGCTTCACCTGTGTCAGCAACCAGAAAACTTGAAGTTCTATTCATTTGCTTGTTGAAAAAGGCAGGCTGGGTGGTTTTAAGCTATGTTTTCAATCTCTGAAAACATGGGGACAACAAAGGGGAAAGGAAAGTCCAGAGTATGATGGCATAAGTTAGAGGAAGAAGAAGGCTGCTTTAACTTATACCAAGCTTCTCAGAGTCATTAGTGGTCATTCTTCTGGGAAAAAGCCAGAGTTCCAAGTACTGTGAACTTTCTGGATCAGGTCAGTAGAAGGAAAAACATTTGAATGAAAAGCAAGTAGCTATAGAAAATTATGACACTGCAGGTGTTTAATTAGAAACATGCCTGACTCCTGAGGAATCAATGAATTTATAATAGTAGCTTCAGGTGGTTCTTGTAAAATAAAACAATGAGGGAGGAACGGAAGTGCAGTCTTACAAAGAAGTCGAGTGAAAATTTAGAGGTTAATAAACTGCAACTGTCAACTACAAAGAACTACAGCCATTCAATATGGTTTGAGATGAGGAAAAAAAGACTAACAGGGTAATAAGGATGTTCTGCACACACTTAAGACAGAGGACATCTAGGAATAAAATAGATTAAGTGCACAGAGCTACGTTTAAGTAAAGACCAGACTGTGACACGAATCCACAAAAGGCAGGGATGTCAAAGTGGCCATGGACAGCACTTGATCTCCAGCTCATTCAAGTTTTGTGTTATATCTAAATAAAACTTGAAAAGGAAGGAAATTATTATGAAGGTCACCCTCAGGATACATCTTAATGTCCAGCTGGTTATTGATGTGATTCATCATTTCAGTGTAATCAAGACACCGCTTGGTTACTTTAAAAATCTTTTGTGAAAGGTTATAGGATCATTAACCAAATGCTCTTACGGCTGTATGGGCAGTTAGGTGTTCAGGTGGATAGAATGTAACAACCCCTTCAGAGCCATTACAATTCTTTATGGAAATCCCTTTATTTATTTATCACCAAGGACACAGGTGTTGAAAGGATAGAGGGTTGGAGGGTCTTACTCCAGCACCTGCTCATTTAAATGTCTCAGGAGTGCTGCAGGCCTGCCACTCTCAGGTCTTCTGCAACCTTCAAATAAATCAGCTGGGACTCTTAGCCAAGTGACCTGTCTGGAGAGAGGAATGTACTGTGGACCAGAGACACTGTAATTGCCACAATGGGGTAATTGCATTCTACTGTGCATTGCTATTCTGAATGTGACAATTAATTACTTTAAGGAGAGCCCAAGGGAGGGGCACAGAGATTTTGCACATACTGAGCTCATAGGATTATCAGGGGCATGCTTTGAAGGGAAATAGAAGAGCACCTTTACATTTTAAAACCACACTTCAGCTTGGCCCCCTGGAAGAATTACCAGAGAGGAAGAGGGAGCCATCTGGCTGCCCCTGAAAAAGGGATGCTTTCCTGGAGTTCTGTAAATAATGAACCTCTTGGGGCTAGATTAGAACTATTTTAAATCTTCACTTTGGACTCAGCTGAAGGGATGGGTCAAAGCCAGGTCTAATTCTCTCTAAATATGTTCCCAGATCCCCATATAGCAGTAAATCAGTACTGCCTCTGAGAGTAACATACTAAACTAACTAACTCATATTTATTATATTATTATTTAGGTTTAGGTTGCAGTTTATAGCACAGTTCCCTTTATAAATACTACATGAATATTTAATAAATGGCTTATAGATATTTTAATAAACTGACAGAATTTGTAAAATCCAACTGGTCAATGGATTGCTTATTACTAGGGCAGATCAAAACACGCTGTTGATTGATTGATTGATTGATTTATTTATTTATTTATTTATTTTTACTAAAAACAATTTTTCACTAAAAGTATCTGCTTTCTGTGGAAATTTTTAACTTTTTGTAAAAAATAACACAAAACCCCACATTACCAGCACCCAATAACTGAAAAGGTTTCAGTTTCAGCTGAAAAACAAATATTTTGGCCAGCACCCAAATATATTTTATTTGGAAATGATACTGCAGTGACACATGGGAGTTGTAGTTCAGGTAAATTTTTGATGCCTGGATGACATTCATCACATAAAGTACTCTTTCTACCTGCCCAGTTCCTTGCAAAATAGTAGATCATTTTGATGTTCATGAAGATTAAAGTGGATGTGTACATATGCATATGTAAATATTTTATTATGTGAGTTTGCCAAATTAAGGCTCAATCCTACATGGTGGACCAGATAACTGGAGAGGGTCTGTCCACATGGAGATCACTGCAGGATGAGGGCCTAAAATGAAAAATATCTTTATACAAATACAGACTTCACCACTAATCTGAGTACAATAACATTTAAAATGTATTGGATCATAACTGGCAACACCAGCCGATTAATTCACATATTGCTGTACAGCAATAAAAAGTGTCTAACTCAACCAATAATGATTCTTCTTTGTGTTTAACAAACAAACAAGAGAAGAAATGCATAACAGAAATGCTGAAAACATGGAATATATCTGTGACATTATTGACATGAACTGTGACCATATTGATCATTGTTGTAACCAGGGTCCTATGGGTGCAGCAGGTATTGTACAGAGGTGGTCAAGTGGGGTGTCTGTGGAAAGGTTGTAGTTTTCTGGTCATGATTATGTGTGTGTGTGTATCATTTTTGTATTTTAAGTTATGAATATTGGTTATGTACTTGTATCATAAACTTGTATGTTTGATTCTAAGTAGCCTCAGTGAAGCATTTGGTCAGATTCTTGAGAAAGGACTTAGCTAACAATGGACTTTGGGGGATGCCAGTCCACATCTGAGCTTTCCTGGGAATGTTCAAACTAACATGTAAACAATGGTGTCAGCATGCAAAAAGCTGAATCATTCATGGACATATGACTTGCCCAGGTGGCTACAAACTCCATCTTGTTGCTGTGGTTTTGCACAGGAGAACAAAGGGGTTTCTGTCCACAAAAGAGAGAATATAAAAGGCCCAGGAAGCCTCTCCATTTTGTCTTCAGCTGGCTCAAGAGATGGCCTCTCCATCCCCAAGAGATGCCTAAAAGAAACTGGAACAAAGGACAGTAACTAAGGGGGTGTGCGTGACTGCTGGACCCAGACTAGGAAGGATTCTAGTCTGTGAAAAAAGCTTATTGGGACATTTCTAAGGGTGAGATTTATCTGTATTGTTTCTTACTGTATTAAGCTTAGACTTGCGTGGTTTTGTTTTATTTTGCTTGGTAACTTACTTTGTTCCGTCTGTTATTACCTGGAACCACTTACATCCTACTTTTTATATATAATAAAATCACTTTTGCTTATTATTGAACCCAGATTAAGTAATAAATTCCTGGGGGAGCAAACAGCCATGCGTATCTCTCTATCAGTGTTATAGAGGGTGGACAATTTATGAGTTTACCCTGTATAAGCTTTATACAGAGTAAAACAGACTTATTTGGGGTTTGGATCACATTGGGAACTGGGTATCTGGGTGCTGGAGACAGGAATACCTGTTAAGTGGTTTTCAGTTAAAGCCTGCAGCTGTGGGGGACGTGTTTCAGACCTGGGTCTGTGTTTGCAGCAGGCTGGCATGTCTGGCTCAACAAGGCAGGGTTCTGAAATCCCGAGCTGGCAGGGAAAACGGGCTCAGAGGTAGTCTCAGCACATCAGGTGACAGTCCCAAGGGGGTGTCTGTGACCCAACCCGTCACAATAGCATGAAACAAATGTGAAATTTAAAGGAGTGTTTGAGCTTCTAAGAAAGTGCTCAAAGATGCCATATAAGCATATTTTAAAAACACAGTGTGATTGTTACATGTTGGTGAGGAGCATAAAGCAGTATAATTAACATACAACAAGATCTCATGGACATAAAATTTTATATACTGAAGGGCTTCCATAATTTTCAGTACTTTTCCTGAGGTAATAAATTCATCTTTTTGTCATGATTTATAAATAAGACTTTTAGTCTGCTGAACAATATCTCTGAGCTGTTTGTATATGAGGTCACCCCCAAAATGTGTTTTAACAATTTTTTTTGAAACAAGCATATTTAAAAAGGGGAAGTAAAGACAGCTACACAAAATTTTAAAAAATAATATACAACAAATGAAAGAAAGACAAAGTTAATAGTTATGAACATAAATCAGAAGCTAGTTGAAGATTGAAGAAAATTAATTGAAGAAAACTAATAAGGGAAGCAAAGGAACACAAGGAGAAATCTGTGGCCAGTACAGTTAGGGACAAAAAAAGAGTTTTTAAAGTGTAATAGGAACAAATAGAGTCTTAACAATATTATTGATCTATTACTAGAAGGAAATGGTAGAATTATCAATAATAACGCAGAAAAAGCAGAAGTGTTCAAAATATTTCTATTCTGTATTTGAGGAAAAACAGGAGATATAGTCATATCTAGGGCTGTCAATTAATCACAGTTAACTCACACGATTAACTCAAAAAATTAATCATGATTAAAAAATTAATCACAATTAATTGTAGTTTTAATTGCACTGTTAAACAGAATACCAATTGAAATTTATTAAATATTTTGGATGTTTTGTCTACATTTTCATATTTATTGTATTCTGTGTTGTAATTGAAATCAAATATTTGCACTGTAAAAATGATAAACAAAAGAAATAGTATTTTTCAATTCACCTTATAAAAGTACTGTAGTGCAATCCCTTTGTCGTGAAAGTGCAACTTACAAATGTAGATTTTTTTTTGTTACATAGCCGCACTCAAAAACAAAACAATGTAAAACTTCAGAGCCTACAAGTCCACTCAGTCCTACTTCTTGTTCAGCCAATCACTAAGACAAACAAGTTTGTTTACATTTACAGGACATAATGCTGCCCTCTTCTTATTTACAATGTCACCAGAAAGTGAGAACAGGCATTTGCATGGCACTTTTGAAGGCGGCATTGGAAGGTATTTATGTTTCAGATATGCTAAACATTCATATGCCCCTTCATGCTTCAGCCACCATTCTGTAGCCAGAAACCCCTCCCCCACAATTTTCTCTTTGTAATGCATTCTGAATAGTTTCCTGTTATGCTGTTACAAAACCACAAACAGCAGTGGAATTCCCGACGGTGTTAGATGCTTGCTTAAAGCTGTATTGCTCTATATTACAAATTGTATTCACGCTTATGAACATGTACTCAATCAATGTAAGGAATGAGTGAGATAGTGTGAGTGACAGCCAATGGCAAAGCAAAGAAGCAAATACTGCCTTTTATGGAACCATGGCATTGTGTTGGGGAAGGTATAAATGTTGAGATGGGCGGCCAGGTGGGGTTACCAACAAGGAAATGTAACAGCATGCTCCAGTTGTGAGCGGACCAGAAGCAGTAGAGCCCTCCTGCAGCTCTAAAGGGACTTTGGGGACCCTCGTGGTCTGTATCTGAGCAGCTGAAGCCTGGCCAACCCCAGCCGCCCACAAAATCAAAACCAACACCAGCGCCTGCAGACTGCCAGCATGAATGGGTTGTGTGTGTGAATATAATTGCGCAAATAAGGGAAGCAATAAATCAACGCCAGCGCTACTCTAGTTCACCCTTTGTTTGTGGTTATTTCTTTACTGGTTTGAAGAACAGGCAACACGTTCCAGAAGAGATGCTTCCATGCTGATGATGCTTGTAAAAAAAAAAACAAAAAAAACTTTTAATTAAATTTGTGGCTGAACTCTTTGGGGGAGAATTGTATGTCCCCTGCTCTGTTTGACCTGAGATTTTGACATATATTTCATGTTATAGCAGTCTCGGATGATGTACCCAGCACATGTTCTTCATTTTAAGACCACTTTCACTGCAGATTTCACAAAATGAAAAGAAGGTACCAATGTGAGATTTCTAAAGATAGCTGCAGCACTCGACCCAAGGTTTAAGAATCTGAAGTGCCTTCCGAAATCTGAGTGGGATGAGGTGTGGAGCATGCTTTCAGAAGTCTTAAAAGAGCAACACTCTGATGCAGAAACTACAGAACCCAAACCACCAAAAAAGAAAATCAACCTTCTGCTTGTGGCATCTGACTTGCATAATGAAAATGAACATGCATTGATCTACACTGCTTTGGATTGTTATCGAGCAGAACCAGTCATCAGCATGGACTCATGTCCCCTGGAATGGTGCTTGAAGCATGAAGGGACATATGAATCTTTAGCTCATCTGGCACAAATATTTTGTGATGACGGCTACAACAGTGGTATGAGAACGCCTGTTCTCACTTTCAGGTTGTATTGTAAACAAGAAGCGGGCAGCATTATTTCCTGCAAATGTAAACAAACTTGTTTGTCTGAGTGATTGGCTGAATAAGAAGTAGGACTGAGTAGACTTGCAGGCTCTAAACTTTTACACTGTTTTATTTTTAATCAGTTTTTTGGCCAATTGCAGTTATCACTGGCTGTGGTTCGCCGTTCCAGGCCAATGGGGGCTGCAGAAAGTGGTGTGGGCTGAGGGACATGCTGGCCGTCCTTCCCCCATTGGCCAGTGGGAGCCGCGATTGGCTGAACCTGTGGACGTAGCAGGTAAACAAACTGGCCCGACACGCCAGCAGATTTTCCTGAACAAGCAGCGCCCTTAGTTTGAGAACGACTGCTGTAGACTGTATTCTGTGTTGTCATTGAAATTAATGTATTTGAAAATGTAGAAAACATCCAAAAATATTTAAATAAATGGTATTCTATTAATGTTTATCAGTGTGATTAATCGTGTGATTATTCGTGATTAATTTTTTTAAACGCTTGATAGCCTGAGTCATATCATCGAACAGTTTTTCAATTTAACTCTTTTAACTAATATCTCAAGGGAGGATGTTAAATATCAGCAACTAAAATTAGATATTTTTAAAATCAGCAAGACCAGATAACTTGCCTCCAGGAGTTTAAAAGAACTGGATGAGGAGCTCGTTGAACCATGAATGTTGATTTTCATTAAGATTTGGAAAACTGTGAAAGCTCCAGAAGACTGAAAGAAACCCAATACGGTGCCAGTATTTTAAAAGTCTAAATGGATTACCTGAATAATTATAGATCTGTCAGTCTGACATTGATCCTAGGCAAGATAATGGAGTAGCTTATAAAGGACTCAATTACTAAAAAAGAATTAAATGAGGATAATATAATGAATGCAATGCAATATGGGTTTATGGAAAAAATATTCTGTCAAACTAACTTGCTTTTTTTGGATGAGTACAAGCTTGGTGGATAAAAGCAATAACTTCATTTTTACCCCTCCCCTAATTTTTGTGTCATATGCAAACTTTATCAGTGATGATTATTTTTCCTTTTAGCTCATTAATAAAAATCTGTAGGGCCAAAAAATGTTCCCTGTGAGACCCCTGAAACAAACCTATTCAATGAGGATTCCCCATTTACAATGACATTTTGAGACCTATATCTAAGCCAGCTTTTAATCCACTTAATGTGTGCCATGTTACTTTTATATCTTTCTAGATTTTAAATCAAAATATCATGTGGTACTGGACCAAATACCTTTATCCACCAAACTTGTAATCATCCAGAAAAGCAAGTTAGTTTGACAGAATATTTTTTCCATAAACCCATATTGCATGGCATTCATTATATTGTCCTCCTTTAATGTAGAGTGATCTGGATCACTTGGTAAACTGGGTGGAAGCAATCAATATGCATTTTAATATGGCTGAATGTAAATGTATGTATCTGAGAACAAAGAATGTAGGCATACTTGTAAGATAGGGGACTTGATCCTGGGAAGCAGTGGCTCGGAAATAATCTGGAGGTCATGGTGGATAATCAGCTGAACATAAGGTCCCAGTGCAGCACTGTGGCCAAAAGGGCTAATACAGTCCTGAGATGCATAAACAGGGGAGGAGTAGCAAGGCTAATCTATCTCTATATTTGGCACGGGTACAACTGCTGCTGGAGTACTGTGTACAGTTGTGGTGTCCACAATTCAAAAAGAACGTAGATGAACCAGAGAGGGTTCAGAGAAGAGCCACAAGAACGATTAAAGGATTAGATTACATGTTTTACAATTATATAGATTCAGGGAGCTCAATCTATTTATCTTAAAGATAAGGTTGAGGAACTACTTCATTACAGCCCATAAGTACCTACATAGGGAATAAATATTTAATAATGGGCTCTTCATTCTACCAGAGAAAGGTATAACACAGTCCCAATGGCTGGCAGTTGAAGCTAAGCAAATTCAGACTGGAAATAAGGCGTATATTTTTTAACTGTGAGGATAATTAACCATTGAAAGAACTTAACAAGGGTTGTGATGGATTCTCCATCACTGACCATTTTTTAATCAAGATTGTTTGTTTTCTTTCTAAAAGCTATTCTCCAGGAATTATTTTGGGGAAGTCCTATTGCCTTGTTATACAGGACGTCAGACTAGATTATCACAATGGTCTCTTCTGGCCTTGAAATCTATGAATCTATTAATCAAATTCCACAGCTTGAGTATAGCTACAGAATGTAGCTGCATCCAGACCATTTCTCTTCTACCTGTGAACAGCTTCTGAATTCTCACCTTCTGTCTCCTACTGTTATCTACCATCTTCAAGCTTTTTGTCTTAATTATTGCGCTTCCAAATGTACGTCCCTTGATCTCTCTGTTCTGATCAGTGGGAATCTTCTTTAACACACACATAGTATATTAGCCTCTGGACACACTGCCAAATGTGCCTCGTCCCTTTGGATTTAGAATAACTGGTTGCTCTTGAATCTGAAATTTCGGAGGGCTCTTGGGCATGTCTCTGGACATGATTCATCATTATGACTTTCATATATTCAAAATGAAAAGCTTCCAAAATCTGTGGGGAAGGGACAGTTCCTTCATTTTTCAAATAAATCTTCTTAGTGAAAATGTATTTTTAATAATGCTTCTTTTTTAAAAAAATAAATAAATAACTGATAGGTGTAAACACAGGCTTCTTAATAACCTGCAGGGGCTGGTTGGGCAGGTAAGATTTATTTGTAGAACATTAATGAGTGGGCTATTTATCCTAATAATTTCTGCATATAATTTGCTGAATAATCAAAAACTCACAATCCTATTAACTAACTCTAGAATATGTGACTGGGAAAACGGATGTAGAATGCTCCTTCAATATTAAATGTAAAGCAGCACCTAAAAGATCACGTATTAGCCTAATGACATGTGATTTGTGAGTGTAAGCGCCATTGCCAATGAACTATTTATAGCAGTTGAAGTTGAGATCCTTCTCCACAAAAGTGTGGTACTCCCTTACACTTGTTTTGAGAAAATACAATTAAGCCTAAGTCTTGTAACACCTCCAGGACATTACAATGCCATGCCTAAGAATGTATGGCTCTTTATCTATATTTAAACTTTCAAGGAAGCAATACAGGAAAAATAGATAACAGTATGACACAGTGGATAAGAAGATTATCTAATGCAATTACTTATCTGGGAACAGCTTTGAGAAGTAGAGGATGCAACCAGAAGTGTGCTTACTACCAAATGAAATACACTGCTTTAATGATCAGTGAGAAACAGGAACCAACTAGGGGCAGAGCTCTTCTTGACCTGCTGCTCACAAAAAGGGAAGAATTAGTAGGGGAAGCAAAAGTGGATGGGAACCTTGGAGGCAGTGACCATCAGATGGTTGAATTCAGGATCCTGACACAAGGCAGAAAGGAGAGCAGCAGAGTATGGACCCTGGACTTCAGAAAAGCAGACTTTGACTCCCGCGGGGAACTGATGGGCAGGATCCCCTGGGAGAATAACATGAAGGGGAAAGGAGTCCAGGAGACCTGGCTGTATTTTAAAGAATCCTTACTGAGGTTGCAAGAACAAACCATCCTGATGTGTAGAAAGAATAGTAAATATGGCAGGTGACCAGCTTGGCTTAACAGTGAAATCCTTGCTGATCTTAAACACAAAAAAAGAAGTTTACAAGAAGTGGAAGACTGGACAAATGACCAGGAAGGAGCATAAAAATATTGCTCAGGCATGCAGGAGTGAAATCAGGAAGGCCAAATCACACCTGGAGTTGCAGCTAGCAAGGGATGTTAAGAGTAACAAGAAGGGTTTCTTCAGGTATGTTAGCAACAAGAAGAAGGTCAAAGAAAGTGTGGATCCCTTACTGAATGAGGGAGGCAACCTAGTGACAGAGGATGTGGAAAAAGCTAATGTACTCAATGCTTCCTTTTTTTTTTGCCTCTGTCTTCATGGACAAGATCAGCTCCCAGACTACTGCACTGGGCAGCACAGTATGGGGAGGAGGTGACCAGCCCTCTGGGGAGAAAGAAGTGGTTCGGGACTATATAGCAAAGCTGGACGAGCACAAGTCCATGGGGCCGGACACACTGCATCCAAGGGTGCTAAAGGAGTTGGCTGATGTGATTGCAGAGCCATTGGCCATTATTTTTGAAAACTCATGGTGATCGGGGGAGTCCCGGATGACTGGAAAAAGGCTAAAGTAGTGCCCATCTTTAAAAAAGGGAAGAAGGAGTATCCAGGGAACTACAGGCCAGTCAGCCTCACCTCAGATCCTGGAAAAATCATGGAGCAGGTCCTCAAGGAATCAATTTTGAAGGACTTAGAGGAGAGGAAAGTGATCAGGAACAGTCAGCATGGATTCACCAAGGGAAAGTCATGCCTGCCTAATCTAATTGCCTTCTATGATGAGATAACTGGCTCTGTGGCTGAGGGGAAAGCAGTGGATGTGTTATTCCTGAACATTAGCAAAGCTTTTGATACAGTCTCCCACAGTATTCTTGCCAGCAAGTTAAAGAAGTATGGGCTGGATGAATGGACTATAAAGTGGATAGAAAGCTGGCTAGATCATTGGGATGACCGGGTAGTGATCAATGGCTCCATGTCTAGTTGGCAGCTGATATCAAGTGTCAGTCCTGGGGCTGGTTTTGTTCAATATCTTCATTAACAATCTGGAGGATGGCATGGATTGCACCCTCAGCAAGTTCGCAGGTGACACTGAACTGGGAGGAGAGGTAGATATACTGGAGGGTAGGGATAGGATACAGAGGGACCTAGACAAATTAGAGGATTGGGCCAAATGAAATCTGATGAGGTTCAACAAGAACAAGTGCAGAATCCGGCACTTAGGACGGAAGAACCCATGCACTACAACAGAATAGGGACCGAGGGGCTAGGCAGCAGTTCTGCAGAAAAGGACCTAGGGGTTACAGTGGACGAGAAGCTGGATATGAGTCAACTGTGTGCCCTTGTTGACAAGAAGGGTAATGGCATTTTTGGCTGTATAAGTAGGAGCATTGCCAGGAGATCTAGGGACTTGACCATTCCCCTCTATTTGACATTGGTGAGCCTCATCTGGAGTACTGTGTCCAGTTTTTTGGCCACACACTAAAAGAAGGATGTGGAAAAATTGGAAAGAGACCAGAGGAGGGCAACAAAAATGATAAGGGGGCTGGAGCACATGACTTATGAGGAGAGGCTGAGGGAACTGGGATTGTTAAGTCTGCTGAAGAGAAGAATGAGGGGGGACTTAAGAGCTGCTTTCAACTACCTGAAAGGGGGTTCCAAAGACGATGGATCTAGACCAGGGGCGGGGAAACTTTTTGGTCTGAGGGCTGCATTGGGTTTCGGAAATTGTATGGCAGGCCGGTTAGGGGAGCAGGTTGTGGCTCGGCCCCCACCTGTTATCCGCACCCTCACCGGGACTCCTGCTCCATCCAATCCCCCCTGTTCCCTGACAGCCCCCACCCGGGTCCCTGCCCCATCCACACACCCCTGCTCCCTGTCCCCTGACCGCCCCCGGAACCCCACCCCAACTGCCCCCCCGCCACCCCATCCAACCCCTCCTCTCATTCCTGACTGCCCCCCCAGGACCCTTGCCCCATCCAAGCACCCCTTCTCCCTATCCCCTGACTGCCCCCGGAATCCCTGTCTCCAACTGTCCCCTGTCACACCATCCAACCCCCCTCCTTCCTGATTCCCTCCCCTGGGACCCCTACCCTCATTCAACCCCCTGTTCCCACCCTGATCCTTATCCACAGTCCCGCCCTCTGGCCACCACCCCAAACTCCCCTGCCCTCTATCCAACCCCCCCTGCTCTGTGCCCCCTTACCGAGCTGCCTGGAACACTGGTGGCTGATGGCGCTGGAGCCGGGCCATGCTGCCATCACCACAATGCAGCACAGAGCACCGGGTCAAGCCGGGCTCTGCAGCTTCACTGTCCCAGCAGCTCACAGCCCCACCACCCAGAGCATTGCACTGGTGGCAGAGCGAGCTGAGGCTGCAGGACAGGGGGGACAGCAGGGAAGGGACCAGCGGTTAGCCTCCTGGGGCAGGAGCTCAGGGGCTGGGCAGGAGGGTCCCGCGGGCCGGATGTGACCCACGGGCCGTAGTTTGCCCACCTCTGATCTAGACTGTTCTCAGTGGTGCCAGATGACAGAACGAGGAGAAATGGTCTCAAGTTGCAGTGGGGGAGGTTTAGGTTGGATATTAGGAAACACTATTTCACTAGGAGGGTGGTGAAACATTGGAATGAGTTACCTAGGGAAATGATGGAATCTCCTTCCTTAGAAGTTTTTAAGGCCCGGGTTGACAAAGCCCTGGCTGGGATGATTTAGTTGGGGATTAGTTCTGCTTTGAGCAGGGGGTTGGACTAGATGACCTCCTGAGGTCCTTTCCAACCCTAATATTCTATGATTCCTTCAATTCTCATATCCATCTTTCATATGCTGCACACTGAAATGGGTTGGTGGGGAGCATAGATCAATATTCATGTACCGGTCCCGGGCTGGGGAAGCTAATGATCCAACCAGCGGACCAAATTCAGTGATGAATCCTGGTCATGTGCCACCTGAGGCTCGTTGTGCATATGTTAAGAAGATGGGTTAGTCAGCGTCAAAAGCGTTGTTTTGTAGTGTTCTTTACTGCAAATATCTCCAGCTACACTATTAACCCTATGAGTACAATAGAACTAATCCTACTGATAGCAAACTCACAAAAGTGTGTAATAAATGTAGTCTAGGGCACTACTAGCAGGGTAGATGCACCAAGCAAACTTATGGAAGATTATTTCATGATGCATATAGGGCAAAATTATTAGAAAACAATACTCCGCTAATATACTACACATATGGCTGACAGAAGGGAGAGGAAACTAGGAATAATGATACCATATCTGTAGTATGTCCCAGCATATCTTCCATGACTATCTAGTTCAGAGCAGGATTTAGGTAGACTCAGAGACAGAGACAGTGCAAAGCGTAAGCAGACTAAGCAATTGCTTAGGGCCCTGAGCAGCTCAATGGGCCACCTTATTAATTATTAGTATGTGTTGTGTGTGGGGGAAAAGAGGGGCAAAAAAATTCCTGCTTAGAGCTCTGAATGGGCTAACACCGACACTGCTGAGAGAGTACAATAGGCAACACAGTTAGTTAGTATGGCTAGTTAAGTTGAGTTAGTATGGCTAGTTAGTATGGCTTGAGTTAGTATGGCTAGTTAAGCACCCGGAAGGAATAACCGGGAATACCTTACAATTGCCTATATCTGGCAGCTTGAACAAATAATCCATTTTATATTCATTACAGCTGTTCTGTCTCTTCCCTACTTTGTTGGATAATGCAGTCTATACAATTGCACCATATTTTGGAGGATATTGTTTAAGGCCCCAATTCAGAAGCTTAAGTGCTTTGCTGAGTCAGGATCTATAAGAGCAAATGTGTGCCCATTCCTTGTACAGCTGTTAAGGTAAAGAATTGATAGAGAGATGCCTAAGTGGACACCAGTGATATTCTTATGTATAGGTAGACTTTCAGAATCTCTCTCATACTTGAAATACAATGCCAAATGAGCCTGGAGTTTAACAATTGTAATGCTTGAATTCCTGGAAATCAGTTTAAGAAGCTGTAACATGCAATTGAGTAATTCATGTAAATCCTATATATAAAACCCTCATCAGTAGAGTGACAAACAAATCAAGTTGCTTTGATTTGCTTTTCACTATTAATAGTACTAAACGAGCTGTAAGATCCTGATTATGATTCTGACAGACATACGAATACATCAAAAAATGTAGATACCCAACCAAGACATCTCACTTTATGGAGAGAAATATACGGCAAGTATTACATATTACATTACTGGAACATTTATAGCTTAGCAAATTGTATTAATTAAAGAATATAAAATACTGTTACGAGCTGGGTGAAACCTTGTTATGAACTGAGTTAAAACCTTGTTAAAACTGATGTGTGAATACACCCTTCGCTTAAGATAGTTGTAAGAAACATGAAAGGAGCCACACCTAAAACAAAGCCTAATAAAGTCTGCCCAGAAACTACCACTCTCTTGATGGGGGTAGTGGGGGTTCCACTGGATATTTGTGACCAGGGGCTCTGTCTGTGTATGTGGGTGTGGGGGGATTGGACACAGAAACTGAGATAGACTCAAGGAAGCAAAGCAGCAGACTGTGAACATGGTGTATGACCTGGAAAAGGCTAGAGAGCATTTTTTTTTGTCTGGTGCTGGCTAACAAGGCTTGGGGTTATGAGCAAAAACACCTGCTCCTTTTGTTGTGGTTCCTCCTGCATTCATAGAAGAAGGACTTTGTACATTCCCTGTAAACAAATGAGATTCCCTCAAAGAAAATACTAGACTCCATCAATCTCTACTGCCAAATGGAACATCTCCAGGGCACCAGAACTCTGACTAGTAGGTTGAGGCAGCACGAGACAACAAGGATAATTAAATACTGGTTTAAACAATTCATCCAAACTAAAACTGCTGCTAAAAGCTGTTCTTCAATTACATCGAAGGTCCTTTTCCAGCTTGGTATACTAGCCCACTAAGGATTTAGTTAAGACTAGAGAGTGGAATGGTCAAGTCTTTCAGAAAAGGAATAAGACGGAATATCACGAGTCAAATGAAACCATATCTGATCACCTCTTTGAGAGAAGACCCAAAAGCTTGAAGCCCAAGGCTGTTCTAGCTACCCCAATGAGATGACTTGCCAGCATACAGTTTGTTGTCCGTCTATACCGAAAGAAGTACAGGAGACACGTTGTATGGTTTTAATCAGGGTGCAACTTTATTATTAGATGTCTGGAACTACCCTGCAGATAAACGCTTACAGTGCAGGTAACTCCATGTTCATTCAGTATCTACGTGGGGGCTGGGGGAGGAGGTGAGCTCCGCAATCTCCCTTTAGGGTTGCCAGCCCTCCTGGAGTTTCCAGGAATTAAAGATTAAACTTTAATTAAAGAATATGTCTTGTGATGAAACCTCCAGGAATACGTCCAACCAGCATTGGCAACCTTAACCCCCTTTTTTTTTTCCATCCGAGTCCCCCAGCCAACTCATTGCTGGATCCTTACCATCCTCCCCCTCAACTGAGGTTTAAGATGGGCTAAAAGGAACTGGGGTTCGTTCCCTGATGTACCAATCACAGGAGTTCTGACCCCCGACCCCATTCCACTCCTTTAACAAACACCCCCCTTTACCAAGCCATTTATCTGTGTCACCATATCCCTTCCATATGGAGTACCAGCACTGGACATCTGCCCAGCAATTACATAATGTGTTGCGGCAGCATTACCTAACTCCCTTCCCTACTCATTATAACAAGGCCCACCCTGAACCCACTGTGGGGAAGGCAAAAAAACCCACTCCACCTAGGCCAATCTGATGGAGAGGGGAAAATTCCTTCCTAGCACCCCTAGGAAGGAGCGGCTAGCACAATACCCACAGCAGGTGCTGACCAAACCTGGTATTTTGCCATCTCAAGGGGCGGCAGAGTGGATGCTTCTCCACCCGGTCTGGGAAAAAAGAGGCTTCTCCTCCTCCTTGCCCATTTTCAAAAACACACCCTTTCTGGTCCCTAGGGATGTGTCACTACACTGACTCACTCCCCCTTTTGCAGCAGTGTCTGAGCCTCTCTTCCCTCCACCCATAAAGTGCTATTTCCTCTCCCACAGCAAGCCAGACAACATCCTCCTCCCCCCACTTTAAGGTGCGGTGTGGTCAACCTGAACCAAACTTTTTCAAACTTTCCAATGCTTCTTCTGTTTCAGTGTGGAGGATAAGAATAGATTCAGGACAGTTCTTACTACATTCAAACTACTTCGCTGCTCTTTAAGGTTCCTTTTCCAAAGCACACAGCACTGGCCTAATTCTGCTTCCTTTGAAGTCAATATAAATCGTACAGCCGACTTCAATGGGAGCAGAGTTAAGCCAAGCAGAGCACTTTTAAAACTATCATCCATACTGTAGATGTTCAAAGATCTCACAGATTCTTTGCTCACCAATTGGCTAAAGTAATTAAAGGCTGATTTATCTGAAATAAACCCAGTCACTTGACAGATTAAAATAACTAGTTATGTCAAAATATTCTAAAAAGGTCTACAGATAACTCTTCTTTCAAAACCACTGATGCAGGACTGAAATACATGAACCTCCATGGAAATTCTCATACAGGTGACAGAGAAGAAACAGTCTGCCAGCTATCTAACAGATGTTTCATTCATACTAACTTCCTGTAGAATAAATCATGACTGACAGTACAGACATGTCACTGTCAGGAGTCCTGCAGCTATTTAGATTATTTTTTGATTATGATTAGAGCAGGTCAGGAATATTTTGAAGAAATCTTTTAGCGTAAGAAAATGCAGGTTCATTGAAATTGAATGTTTTGTATGGAAAAGGGTCGGTTTTGATTAAACTTGTTGGGAAACTGTTTCTAAGATCTAGGATGGATTTCCCTGGCCAACCCACAGAGAGAGGCAGCAATAGCCGTCCCAGAAAAGCCTATAGCCCAGTGTTTAGAGCACTCACCCATATCTCCCACATCGAGATGGTTGTCCTGAACATTGGGCTATAGAATCTGTCCTTCTCTGTCCCAATGAATATTTAAGTATTTATAAAAAGTGGAACAGATATAAGAAGAGCGCGAAAGAGAAACTAACTCTATAGCCGGTGGTTAGGCACCCGCTCCTGCCTTAAAAGGCTTAAAACCTCCTGGGGAGAGGGCTGTGGCAGGGAAGGAAAAGTGAGGCTGATTGGGAGAAGCAGCCTCAGCTGGGGGCCACGCCCCAATCAGGCCACAGCTGGCTTAATCAGGGCCCAGCTGGCCCTTATAAGAGCACAGTGGACCAAGAGCACACAGTCTCCTCTAGCTGTTGAGAGAGATGGGCTTGGCTGGTGGGGAGCATGCCAGGGTACCTGAGGTGAAGCAGGGCTGGGGAAGGCCAGAGGAGCTGGGAGGCTCCAGACTGGAAAAGCTGCAGGCCTGGCCGATAGCCTAAGACAGGGTACTGGGGTTGCAACAGGGTAGCCCAAGGGTAGGCAGAGGCAGCAGGTCCAAACCCCCCTTGCCTATGATGAATGGCTTATACAGACTGCAGCTGGCCCTAGTGGAAGGGGGCTAGATGGTGACTGGCAGTAGCCCATAGGTTGAGGCAAGGTGGGAATGGGGTGGGGGTTCCCAGTTCTGTGGGGCATTGCCTGGAGGGGCAGCACCCCAGGAAAAAGGGCACTGGGGTCCAGGAGGCACATGGGGGCCAGTGATGGTGAGACACTGGCAGAGGGTGCTCTGGAGCTGGTAAAAAGAGCTAATTCCCAGACTGCCAGCAGGAGCTGCCACAGGGTGAGTCTGCACCCCGTTACAGGCATGCATCTAGGAAGTGGAAAACAGGTGCAAGTGCCTGACAAAAATCAGGCAGATCACAGATTTGAATCTTAGTCTCCAGTATCCCACCTGAGTACTCAAATCACTGGGCTATTGTTGTTCTGTGGTGCATAGCTTTCTTGTTCATTTTTTATGAACAACTACAACAAGTCTCAGTTTCATCCTGACGTGGACCAGGAACGCTCTACAAATTGCGCCAAAAAAAATGTGGTACAGGAAAACTGTTTCCTGCCGAGTTCTAGTTGTGAAATTATATAGTTAGTATTTTATTAGCACAGGTTTAATGGCCTTTTTGTATCAGGGACAGACTACAGTATGTGCTTAAATGCTTTCTTGATTCAGGAATTTCTAGCCTTCTCAAGAGAATTGTGGGCTAGTGGGTACTAGGAGCCCTGACTCCTAGCTGAACTCTTTTGGCCTTGTTGTGCATGTATTCTCAAAGTCACAGAGCAAGACACAAGGATATATGGTATCATCAATTTTTTGAGCAGAAGTCCCCATGGAAATCAATGAAGAAATACTGACTACCAATTGATAGGAGTACAGCGTAGCTGAGGGCAGTTACTGTATTGGAAGTTACCTCTGGACTCATAATTTTTCACCAAACACTATGCATCCACAACAGCAAATTGCGGAGTAGGTACAGCAGAACTCATGTAATTTAGACATGCATATTCCATGATACAATTTGTCAGGTTTTTGCCATAGCGCCTAGGGTGGATTGGTAAGTGTCTCATGTGTGCTGCAAACAGTCAGTGTATTCTGGAAGGACCAATACCAAATGTTTTAGTACTTTTGATTTTCCAACTTTTGTAGCTCTTGTTACAAAGAATTGCTAAATTTAGGACCCTAGTTCTAACCTTCCTTTTATATTAGGGGATTTCAAGAGACAGACCAGAGACTGTACTGTAGCTGTTGGGTTACATATTTTCTAGGCACTGTGACAGGAACTCTGTTGCATAGATTATTATAATTTATTATTTGTATTGCAGTAGGGCCTAGGAGCCCTAGTTATGGGCCATTCTGCCAGGCACTGTACAAACACATAAAAAGATAGTTACTCTACCTGGCTAAATAGTTAAAACAACAAACAACTGAAAGGGAAAAAAAATATTTAATAGTGTTCTGAAATATTGTTTGACCCTCTGAAACAGGATGTATTGGTATGAATAAAAGAAGTTCATATACTTTGCAAACAGTTCCAATGGTTGAAATGGGTTTTATATTGTAAAATGTTTTATTTTGAACTTGGAAATCAATGTGGATATTGTTTTAAAATTTATGTTGCTGTAACTTCACTGTATTTCTGCCAGCCAAGGCAGAGAGAAAGTGAGGATGGCCTTGTGAGTCAGGTGCTGGATTAGGATTGAAGAAATCTGAGTTATTCCTGACTGATTACTTCCAGTTGTGTCACAGATCTTCTGTATGATTTTCATAGATTCGAAGGCCAAAAGGGATCATTGTGGTCATCTAAGCTAACACCCTGTAAAACAGAGGCCATAGAACTCAGTGGCAGATTAGCCACTGGGCCAACTGGGTGGCTCTGGAAGAATGGGTGCCCCAACCTGCTCTGCTCCCTGGTGCTTCTGCCAGGGAGGAGGGAACGGGACTGCAGGCGGAAGGGGTGGGGAGGGTCTCCACCTGGTCTGGCCCAGAGCAACACACAAAACCGTAATCCACCTCTGATAGAACTTCCCCAAACTAATTGCTAGAGCATATCTTTTTTTGGAAAAAACATCCACCCTGGGCAAATTGTTTCAATTGTTAATTATTCTTACTGTTAAAAATTTACCCCTTATTTCCCATCTCATTTTGTTGAGCTTCAACTTCCAGCCATTAGATCGTATTATAACTCTCTCTGCTAGATTGAAGAACCCATTACTAAATATTTGTTCACGATTATTGTAATCAAATCACACTTCAACCCTCTCTTTAAGTTAAATAGATTGTGCTCTTTGAGTCTATCACTATACAGCATCTTCTCAAATCTTTAACTCCAAGTGACTTACCTAAAATGATTAGCTGATTAGAAAAGTGTCTAAGTGTCTTAAGAGCCTATGTCCCATTTTTTAAAGTGGGTTATGCACTTAGGAGCTTAACTCTCACTATAAGTAAACGGGACTTATGCTCCTAAGTGCCTAAATCATTTTTGAAAATGGGAGTTAGGTGCATTTGAAAATTTCACCTTTAATCCCTCTGTGCCTCTGACACCATCTATAAAGTGTGGGTAAGACCACTTCTTTTCTCTCATCCCTCCTCTGTCTTGCCCACTGAAATTGCAAGAAATTTGGAGGAAGGAGTATTTCTCTTCCTCTGTTTTAGTGCAGTGCAATGATCTGGGATGGTGCCTGTAAGTGTCATGTAATGTAAAATAATGATGATGTATATGAATGTCAGTACAGAAATTGGAGCTCTGTCTAAGAAGGCCACTTGATGGTGGAGTCCTTGCAGATGAATCAGAGCAGTCTCCTGTTGCAGAAGCTCCTGCCTGTGAGAAGCAGGAAGAAAGCAAAGAAAGCTTCTCCTAGAAACAGTTTAAAATTGTCAGCACTCAGGTACATAAAATTATCTTTCAAGTAAACAAAAGTCTCTTCTTCTTTAGAGTTGTAAACTCTGCCAGCTTTAACTTTCCATACTTTCCTGTTCAGCTAGACTCTGTAGATATGTTGGCACCAGAGAATCAAAATACTGGTCTCCTCTAAACTTCAGTGTCCTATGGTGTTGGTGGACAGAAAAAGTAGCCATGTCAACTACAATATCAGCTACCACCTATCCTATGACCAGAATTCACTATGCCTGTACTGAATATATATTTGTTGTATAACTTTAACACTAGGGCAGGGCTAGTTTTAGGGGATCTGCGGAGCAGTGGGTGAAATTATCTTTAGTCCCCACAGAAGGTGAGTCCTGATGAACCCTTTCTTGTTTAAATGTATATGAGTAAATCCCCATTTCATCAACACCCTTGTCAACTACTCCCAGCTCCTAGGGAACAGACTAGCAACTGCATATCATTTTTCTCCTCTGGGAGAGAAGCAGTTTTCCAAAATAGGAGAGAGACTTAGGGTACATGGGGGAAGGAATGAGTTGAGACAATGAAGGAGAGATTGAAATAAAATGGCGGTCTACAATCAAGTCTCACACCTGGGCCCAAAGTAATCTAACACCAGCCCTAAGATTTTAATTGAGCCCTACAGCATGCAGCCATATCTGTGCTATCACCTAGAGGGCATGCAAATCACCTGCAGATGCAAAGAAGGAGCTGACTTTACAAAGTAACTCCAATGTGCACCTGTGATATAGAAGGCAGATCAAGCCCTCAGGACAGTAAGCACACATACTGTTATAAAACATATTCAACCTTAGTAATCAGGTTACTGTATATAGTGCAATCGTTTAGTCCTTATGATTCCATGTCTAGGTTAATTTTACCAAAAATAAGCATAATCTTTCAGAACAATCCCAGCAAATCTTAACTCTTGATAGTTTCAGGCACATAGTTGTCTTAGATCTTTTCACCAAAATACAGAATTGGGAGGCAGTCTGAAAGACTTTACATGGTTTGTTTATGCAGGACCCTTATTTGTTTTAACATTTCATAGTTGGAGGTCAAACTGTTGGCAACTCTTGGCAAAATAGATACTGACACCACTTCATGCTTTCTCTTTCTCTCTCTCTCTCTCTTTCTGAGATTAATTTATTTTCAACCACAACTGAATTTTGTGTGTGTGTACATGAGACCTTTGCTCTGAATAATACCTGACTTCTGTGAAAATACTCCTATGATTAAAGTATAATTCATGTAAGAACG
Source organism: Lepidochelys olivacea (assembly GCF_965140295.1). Taxonomy (NCBI): domain Eukaryota; kingdom Metazoa; phylum Chordata; order Testudines; family Cheloniidae; genus Lepidochelys; species Lepidochelys olivacea. The sequence continues at coordinate 32,480,390 of NC_140411.1, read as the reverse complement.
TGTAAAAATATGGCCCATACAACAGCAATCACTGAAAAATGCACAGCCCGGTCCTAGTTAGCTTTTTTTTGGCACTTCTGCTTCCTACAATGTATTCCTATAAGGTTCCATAGGGAAGGATATTGTACTGTAATAGAAATTGCTTCAAACTGTAGATTCTTCTAGACCTACAGGAATGGGCTTTGACCTTTTCTGTAATTACCACAATAATATAAACACCTATCAACATGGATGAGCCTACTCTTGCTACAGCTAGAATTTTGGCTCATGCTTTTCCCCTTCCTGAGATATTGAATGCTGAGTCTGACAATGCACCCAATCTTGATATACCTCTGACCTCTTGAATATAGTTCATGTGAATCAGAGCTTCATGTACTGTAGCTGCTGCCCTGGCAGAACACAGCAAATATTTCTATAGCAACTATTTCTAAGGATTGGCATTCACTTGTTCTAATTGGTCTACAGAAGGCCAATGGATTATAGCTAATACACAGTGAAGTGACTATTTTCACATTTAATGTACAAAGTAGGGCAAAAGGTGGCATAAAATATGTGGCAACAGACTGCACAATGACATTTTGATGTATGCATGCATGGAGCAATTTAAACTGTTCCAGAATTGGAGTCTCCGCAGCATGGCCCTGCACCACTGGCATTTGGGGATAAGGTATAATTTGATTTCTATTTTTGGCTCTGGTTCTATCTTGCTGTGTGACCTCTGGCAAGTCACCTAAACTCTCTGTGCCTCATCTGTAAAAAATGAGTAAACCACTATTTACTTTCCACTCAGAGGTTGTGAGGCTTAGTTACTGCATTTTGTAAAGCCCTTTGAAACTCTCAAATAGAAGGTGCAATCCAAGGACAAAGAACTATCATCATCTACCTCTATGGGAAATGAGTTCCTCTCATAGTTGTGAGGGACAATTTTTGCAAATTTTGCAGTCCCTATTGCAGCCAAAATCACCAAAAGTCACAGCACATGGTGTAAGTACTATTCTTACTCTAACACCTTTGGCATAATCAGATATGGCATTGGGACCCACGTAACCTGTGACTTTGCCTCCTGCTTCCCTTCAATTTGACGTTTACAATAGTTTAAACTCAGCTTTCTTCCTTTTCCATTGTGGTAAGTTTCCAGTGCATCTCCTTCCACAGATATCCTTGAAAGTTACTAGGATTGAAAGTTTGTCACTGATTTGTTCCCTAAGTATTATGGGTTATTCGTGGTCATCCATCTTCTACTCTCTACAGTTGCTCAGAACTGGCATTTGGAGTCCATGGAAACTATGGTCGTATGTCCCTACATTTATTTGGAAGGATTCAAGACAATATATTGTCAGCACATCATACAATTGTTTTGCCTGTAGAAGATAGTGCTGCTTAGACTGCTACTGATGGCACAATTTGCCTCCCTGCAAATCACCTGACTCCTTCTTTGAGTAGCCAGTTTTACCTCTTAGCCATAAGAAGCTATGGGAAGCAGTCAACAACATCAGTGGTAGACTAGTTTGTGGACTAACTATAGGACTGGGAGACAGCATTCTGTTCCTGGCTTTGTCGCTGACTACCCATGTGCCTTATGGCACTTGAGGTAACATTTTCAGAAATGCGTAAGGGCCATATGGGAGTTAGCAGCCTAGGAGCTTTTGAACGTCCAACTAGGCACCTATCTCCGTCCTTAGGGCCTAAATACCTTTAAAAACCTGTCCCTAAGCAACTGAGGAGCATAAACTTCATTTTAAAAAATGACTTAGGTAATGGGACTTAGGCTCTTAAGTTACTTTTGAAAATGGGACTTGGGTACTTTTGAAAATTTTACCTGTTGGCTTGAATTTTCAAATTGGGCACCTCATGTTAGATATCTAAATCCATATTTATTCACATAAATAATGGACTTCAAACCAAGTCATATCAGTAATTTAAATCCAGAAAACTATTTGTTCTGAATTATCAAAACCTTTTTTTTTTTTTTTACATTTTTACTAAGCAAAAGACAGAAAACATTTTTTTCTGTAGGATTACAGTTCTTTATTTGAATGGGACAGTCTTCATACAGACACATATATTCCAACAGTCACTCCAGTGGGAATGAAAAGACTGTGCAGATTTTGTATTGATAAATGGTCATTTGTAAAAGGGATGAAAATAGTCATTCTAATCACTCACTGGAAAACCAAAATGCAACATTTGCAATTCATTCATTCCTCCAGTGTTGCTGGATAATTTCCAGCAAATAAGACAGAATGAATCATATCTTCAGGTTATATACAAATCTTCTCGCCCTCCAATATATACGTTCTGATAAATGAGGTTCCTAGGCTATTTAAGTCTAAAACGTCAGCAAAGTTTGCCTCACTGGCATTAGTGAGAGATTTTTAAACAACAAACTATGTGAAGATAATCTTCTGAAAGGGAGTAATACAGTGCAATCTTGCCAGGTCTACGGAAGGAGAAACAGTAACCTACAGATATCAGTTGCACTAAAACCTCAGTGCAGTATTGCCGTTTATCATCATTAAACAAAAGCTAACATTTACATAAGAACATAAGACATAGAACTGGAAAGGTCGTCAGTCCAGTTCCCTGCTACCTCAGGCAACCTCATCATAGAGTCCCATTCCTAAACGTATCAGGCTCCATCTTAAAACTAGTTAAGTTGTTTGTCCCACTCCTCCTATTGGAAGGCCGTTCCAGAAAAAAAACACTCATCTGATAGTTAGAAACCTTCTAATTTGCAGCCTAAATTTATTCAGGGATAGTTTATACTTAGTATCAGGGGATAGTCGCGTTAGTACCAGCATTCCGAGCTATCTTTGAGACACCACTGACTTCCTGAGGAAACTTCAATGCATTGGTGATCTTCCTGAAAACACCATCCTGGTCACCATGCTCTTTTCTCAATATTCCACGTGAGGATGGACTACAAGCTGTCAAGAACAGTATCCCAGATGAGGCCATGGCACACATGGTGGCTGAGCTTTGTGACCTTGTCCTCACCCAAAACCATTTCAGATTTGGGGACAACTTATACCTTAAACTCAGCTTTCAGAGTAACAGCCGTGTTAGTCTGTATTCACAAAAAGAAAAGGAGTACTTGTGGCACCTTGGAGACTAACCAATTTATTTGAGCATAAGCTTTCATGAGCTACAGCTCACTTCATCAGATGCATACTGTGGAAAGTGTAGAAGATCTTTTTATATACACACAAAGCATGAAAAAATACCTCCTCCCACCCCACTCTCCTGCTGGTAATAGCTTATCTAAAGTGACCACTCTCCTTACAATGTGTATGATAATCAAGTTGGGCCATTTCCAGCACAAATCCAGGTTTTCTTCCCTCCTCCCCCCCCCCACCACCACACACACAAACCCACTCTCCTGCTGGTAATAGCTTATCTAAAGTGACCACTCTCCTTACAATGTGTATGATAATCAAGGTGGGCCATTTCCAGCACAAATCCAGGGTTTAACAAGAACGTCTGGGGGGAGGGGAGGAGGAAAAAACAAGGGGAAATAAGTTACCTTGCATAATAACTTAGCCATTCCCAGTCTCTATTCAAGCCTAAGTTAATTGTATCAAATTTGCAAATAAATTCCAATTCAACAGGTTTCAGAATAACAGCCGTGTTAGTCTGTATTCACAAAAAGAAAAGGAGTACTTGTGGCACCTTAGAGACTAACCAAAGTTTCTCGCTGGAGTCTGGATTTGAAGGTTTTTTGTTGTAATATCACAACTTTCATGTCTGTAATCGCATGACCAGAGAGATTGAAGTGTTCTCTGACTGGTTTATGAATGTTATAATTCTTGACATCTGATTTGTGTCCATTTATTCTTTTACGTAGAGACTGTCCAGTTTGACCAATGTACATGGCAGAGGGGCACTGCTGGCACATGATGGCATATATCACATTGGTGGATGTGCAGGTGAACGAGCCTCTGATAGTGTGGCTGATGTTATTAGGCCCTGTGATGGTGTCCCCTGAATAGATATGTGGGCATAGTTGGCAATGGGCTTTGTTGCAAGGATAGGTTCCTGGGTTAGTGGTTCTGTTGTGTGGTATGTGGTTGCTGGTGAGTATTTGCTTCAGGTTGGGGGGCTGTCTGTAGGCAAGGACTGGCCTGTCTCCCAAGATTTGTGAGAGTGTTGGGTCATTCTTCAGGATAGGTTGTAGATCCTTAATAATGTGTTGGAGGGGTTTTAGTTGGGGGCTGAAGGTGACGACTAGTGGCGTTCTGTTATTTTCTTTGTTGGGCCTGTCCTGCAGTAGCAGACTTCTGGGAACTCTTCTGGCTCTATCAATCAAGACATTATTGGGGATAGTGTGGAAAAGCACAAGATCAAATCTGCACAGACACACCCCTGGAACCCCGACCTGGGATATTCTATCTACTACCCAAGATCCATCAATCTGGAAATCCTGGGCGCCCCATCATCTCAGGCATTGGCACTCTGACAGCAGGATTGTCTGGCTATGTAGACTCCCTCCTCAGGCCCTATGCTACCAGCACTCCCAGCTACCTTCAAGACACCACTGATGTCCTGAGGAAATTACAATCCATCGGTGATCTTCCTGATAATACCATCCTGGCCACTATGGATGTAGAAGCCCTCTACACCAACATTACACACAAAGATGGACTACAAGCCGTCAAGAACACTATCCCCGATAATGTCATGGCTAACCTGGTGGCTGAACTTTGTGACTTTGTCCTTACCCATAACTATTTTACATTTGGGGACAATGTATACCTTCAGATCAGCGGCACTGCTATGGGTACCCACATGGCCCCACAGTATGCCAACATTTTTATGGCTGACTTAGAACAACACTTCCTCAGCTCTCGTCCCCTAACACCCCTACTCTACTTGCGCTATATTGATGACATCTTCATCATCTGGACCCATGGAAAAGAAGACCTTGAGGAATTCCACCATGATTTCAACAATTTCCATCCCACCATCAACCTCAGCCTGGTCCAGTCCACACAAGAGACCCACTTCCTGGACACTACAGTGCTAATAAACGATGGTCACATAAACACCACCCTATACCGGAAACCTACTGACCACTATTCCTACCTACATGCCTCCAGCTTTCACCCTGACCACACCACACAATCCATGGTCTACAGCCAAGCTCTGCGATACAACCGCATTTGCTCCAACCCCTCAGACAGAGACAAACACCTACAAGATTTCTATCAAGCATTCTTACAACTACAATACCCACCTGCAGAAGTGAAGAAACAGATTGATAGAGCCAGAAGAGTTCCCAGAAGTCTCCTACAACAGGACAAGCCCAAAAAAGAAAATAACAGAACGCCACTAGCTGTCACCTTCAGCCCCCAACTAAAACCCCTCCAAACTCATTAATAAGGATCTACAACCTATCCTGAAGGATGACCCAACACTCTCACAAATCTTGGAAGACAGGCCAGTCCTTGCCCACAGACAGCCCCCCAACCTGAAGCAAATACTCACCAGCAACCACATACCACACAACAGAACCACTAACCCAGGAACCTATCCTTGCAACAAAGCCCATTGCCAACTATGCCCACATATCTATTCAGGGGACACCATCACAGGGCCTAATAACATCAGCCACACTATCAGAGGCTCATTCACCTGCACATCCACCAATGTGATATATGCCATCATGTGCCAGCAATGCCCCTCTGCCATGTACATTGGTCAAACTGGACAGTCTCTACGTAAAAGAATAAATGGACACAAATCAGATGTCAAGAATTATAACATTCATAAACCAGTCAGAGAACACTTCAATCTCTCTGGTCATGCGATTACAGACATGAAAGTTGCGATATTACAACAAAAAAACTTCAAATCCAGACTCCAGCGAGAAACTGTTGAATTGGAATTCATTTGCAAATTTGATACAATTAACTTAGGCTTGAATAGAGACTGGGAGTGGTAAAGTCATTATGCAAGGTAACCTATTTCCCCTTGTTTTTTCCTACCCTCCCTCCCCCAAACGTTCTTGTTAAACCCTGGATTTGTGCTGGAAATGGCCCACCTTGATTATCATACACATTGTAAGGAGAGTGATCACTTTAGATAAGCTATTACCAGCAGGAGAGTGGGGTGGCAGGAGGTATTTTTTCATGCTTTGTGTGTATATAAAAAGATCTTCTACACTTTTCACAGTATGCATCCGATGAAGTGAGCTGCAGCTCATGAAAGCTTATGCTCAAATAAATTGGTTAGTCTCTAAGGTGCCACAAGTACTCCTTACCTTAAAGTCAGCGGCACTGCTACGGGCACCCGCATGGCCCCACAGTATGCCAACATTTTTATGGCTGACTTAGAACAGTGCTCCCTCAGTTCTCGTCCCCCAGCATCCCTCCTCTACTTGTGCTACATCTTCATCAAATGGACCCATGGGAAGAATTCCACCTGGATTTTAACAATTTCCACCCCACTATCAACCTCAGCCTGTACCAGTCCACACAAGAGATCCACTTCCTGGACACTACAGTACAAATAAGTGATCGTCACATAAACACCACCCTATACCGGAAACCTAGTGACCACTATACTTACCTACATGCCTCCAGCTTCCATCCAGGACACATCACAGGATCCATTGTCTACAACCAAGCTCTAAGATACAACTGAATTTGCTCCAATCCCTCAGACAGAGACAAACACCTACAAGATCTTTATCAAGCATTCTTAAAAATATAACACCCACCTGGGGAAGTGAGGAAACAGACTGACAGAGTGAGATGGGTACTCAGAAGTCACCTACTACAGGACAGGCCCAACAAGGGAAATTACAGAACACCACTGGCCATCACTTACAGCCCCCAACTAAAACCTCTCCAGCACATCATCAACGATTTACAACCAATCCTGGAAAATGATCCCTCACTCTCACAGACCTTGGGAGGCCGGCCAGTCCTCGCTTACAGACAGCCCCCCAACCGGAAGCAAATACTCACCAGCAACTACACACCACACCACAGAAACACTAACCCAGGAACCAATCCCTGTAACAAACCTCATTGCCTACTCTGTCTCCATATCTACTCTAACAACACCATCAGAGGACCCAACCACATCAGCCACACCATCAGGGACTCATTCATCTGCACATCTACTAATGTGATATATGCCATCATGTGCCAGCAATGCCCCTCTGCCATGTTCATTGGCCAAACCGGACAGTCTCTATGTAAAAGAATAAATGGATACAAATCAGACATCAGGAATGGTAAAATGCAAAAGCCAGTAGGAGAACACTTCAATTTTCCTTGATATTCTAACAGATTTAAAAGTAGTCATACTTGAACAAAAAAAACCTTCAGAAACAGACTCCAAAGAGAAACTGAAGAACTAAAATTCATTTGCCAATTTAACACCATTAATTTGGGCTTGAATAGGGACTGGGAGTGGCTGGCTCACTACAAAAGCAACTTTCCCTCTCCTGGAATTGACACCTCCTCATCAATTATTGGGAGTGGACAACATCCATCCTAATTGAATTGGCCCTGTCAGCATTGGTTCTCCACTTGTGAGGTAACTCCCTTCTCTTCATGTGTCAGTATAATAATGCCTGCATCTGTAATTTTCACTCCATACATCTGAAGTGGGGTTTTTTACCCAAGAAAGCTTATGCCCCATAAATCTGTTAGTCTTTAAGGTGCCACTGGACTCCTTGTAGTTTATAACTAATCGTTCTATTGTCTTTTATCTTAAATAGCTCTTTTCCCTTTATGGTGTTTAACAGCCCCCACGTGACCCCTACTTTATTTATAGAGAGCAATCATATCCCCTCTCAGCCTTTGTTTTGATAGGCTAAACAAGCCAAGCTCTTTTAGTCTTCTCTCGTAAGATAAGCGTCTCCATTCCCAGATCATCCTAGTAGCCCTTCTCCGTACCTGTCCAGTTTTAATTCATCTTTCTTGAACATGGATGATCAGAAGTGTACACAGTATTCCAGATAAGGTCTTACATGTGCCTTCCTTGTAAATGGAATTAATACTTCCTTTCTGTACTGGAAATACCTCACCTGTTACGTTGCCTTTTCATTGCTGCATCACACAGATGGCTCAGTCATCCTGCAGTCAACGAATATACCCACGTCTTTCTCATCCTCTGTTTCCAATTGATGAAACCCAAGTTTACAGCACAAATTTTTATATATTCATAAGTGTCTGACCTTGCACTTTGTATTATTAAATCTCATCCCATTACTATTACTCCAGTCCTCAAGGTCATCCAGTTCTCCTTGTGTTATATTCCAAGCCTTCTCTGTACTGATGATACCTCCCAACTTTGTCATCAGCAAATTTCATTAGCACAATCTGACTTTTTGTACCAAGATCATTCAAGAAAATATTAAATAAGATCAGCTCCAAGACTGATCTTTGAGCAACTCAACCAGTAACTTTCCTCCAGCCAGATAGCTCTCTCTTCCGCACAATCCATTGTTGTATACCCGTTAGCCAATTCATTATCCAATTTACCTCATCACCTTTACATTTGTTTCTATCTTTCCTGAAGAGCACATACCCTTAAATACCTGTGTTCCAGTCATGATTAATATCCCTTTAATATCTGGTTTCACATCCTGTACCAGTAATTCTAGTTCATCCATTTTATTGATTAGGCTCCTTGCATTAGTTTACAAACATCTGTTGTTTCATTCTGACCTCAACCAATTTCCTAGCAGGATTAGCTATAGTCCTTTTGCTAATTGCAGCATCTACCTCCTTTCTGTTCCCATCAATCTTAGTACTTTCTTCCTTCTTGCTGTCCCTACTCCTATCTTTTGGAGTTCCTTTATCCCTTACTGTATCCTCATCTACCTGGATTTTCCTCTTCTTGCATACTAAAACCAGGTATGGAGATTACATAATTTTCTCCTAACTCTATTCCCTAATTTCCTAGTGTAAAACTCCTTTTATAAATCATGCCTACGTCAATCACCCCAGATACACAAGTGGAGGCCATCAGTCAAGAGATGTCCTGTTTCTCTGAATACTTCAGAATGGTTGAATATCCCAAAACCTTCCTCATAGCACCAATCCTTGAACCATCTATGGATCTTCATTATCTTGTCATGCCTTCACCCTCCATCTCTAGAGAGTAGAAGTATTCCACTGAAGATCACCTGAGCCTCAACTTCTTTCAGCATCTTCTCCAGCGTGGTGTAGACATCCTTGATCAGTTCCAGTGGGAATCTGGAAATGTCACTTGCCCTGACATGAAGCACAACCAGTGGGTTTTCCCCCACTGCCATCAGGATCCTTTTCAACCTGGGGTCCACATTTCGTATCCTTGATCCAGGCATACAGCACACACATTTATTCTTTGGATTTGCTCTGGTGACAAGCCTGTAGATTCTTCTTTTTAAGGAGTCCATGGTCATACAGACCTGCCTCTTCCTGGTGTTGCTGTGAAGCTCAGGTTCCCTCCCATCTGTTCTTTCTTCTGCCTGCAGATAATTCTGTCGTCTGTTCTGTCTTACAGTCCACTGTATATCATCCTCATCCTTTCCAAGGCTCGAGCCCCGGCCATCTCATTGTCTCTTCCTCTCTTCTGGAGATTTTTTTATCATTGCCAATGTTAGCAACATTTGCAGGCCTAATGAAGACAGCCTACTGGCTTCTGACTAGTTTTCATCACAGTATTATCTAGCTGGGAGAAGTCTAATTGACACATTGCTGAAAACACTGTTGTAAACCAGTTGGCTGTTTACACTAGGGCTCCCGGTGATGTTATCTTCATGAGGTTACAACAATGGAGAATATTTTTCAAAAACTTCCTTGACCTAGTGTGACGATATTGACATGAACTGTGATCGTATAGATCATTATTGCAGCCACTGTTATATATTTGCAGCAAATATTGTACAAAGGTTGTTGAGTGAGTTGTGTATGAAAAGATTATGATTTGCTGGTTATGATTATGCTGTCTGTATGTGTGTATCATTTTTATATTTGAAGTTATGAATATTGGCTATGTAATTGTATCTCAATATGTTTGATTCTAAGTAGCATTAGTGAAGCATTTGGTCAGCTTCTTGAGAAAGGAATCTTCAGATTAAGTGCCCAGTCAAGAAACACTTAACTGACAATGGACCTTTGGAGACTCCAATCCACATGAGAAGCCTCCCTGGGGACATTCTAGGTAGCATGTGAGCAATGGCTGCTCTCCCTTTAAAAAACTGAGTCATACATGGACATGTGACTTGCCCATGTGACTCCAAACTCCATCTTGCTGCTGTGATTTCCACAGTAAGAGCAAAGGGGGTGTCCTTCCACATGGCAGAGGATATAAAAGGCCCTAGAAACCCCTCCATTTTGTCTTCAATCCTGCTTCTTACCTGTGGAGGAACTTTGCTACAAACTGAAGCTCTGAACAAAGGACTGAATGAACCATCCAAGCTGTGGATTACTCCAGAGACTTGATTTGAACCTGCAGTTTATTTCATCACTGCTACAAGCCTGAACAAAGAACTTTGCCATTACTGTATATAATTGATTCCATGTAACCAATTCTAGCTCTCATATATATTTTTCTTTTTATGAATAAACCTTTAGATTTTAGATTCTAAAGGATTGGCAACAGAGTGATTTGTGGGTAAGATCTGACTGGTATATTGACCTGGGTCTGGGGCTCAGTCCTTTGGGATTGGGAGAACCTTTTTTCTTTTACTGGGGTATTGGTTTTCATAACCACTCATCCCCATAAGGAGCAGTGCTGGTGGTGATACAAGGGAACTGGAATATCTGAGGGAATTGCTTGTGTGACTTCAGGTTAGCCAATGGGGTAAAACCAAAATCTTTTCTGTTTGGCTGTTTTCGTCTGCCTTAGTAATAAAGGATACCCAGCTTTGGGCTGTGACTGCCCTGCTCTAAGCAATTTGTCCTGTATTGATACTCTCAGTAGTGTCCTGCCAGAGGCCACTTCCTTACACCTTGGTCTTAAAATACATTCAGACACTGGTTCAACTGTACCTGATGCTGACACCCATTGCTAGCAAGGGATGCTTATGGTCTCTGAGCCACCTATTTGTTTTGTGGAAGTGAGTCCCCTGGAAGGTAAGAGAATAAATGTTATTGCACTTTGGAACTGAGCTCTTTCAGCTCTGAGATCCCTAAGTAGTAATTGTACAAAGACATGAGCTGCTCACACTGAAATAAACAAAACAAAGCAAATGCTTTTAGCTGCAAATGACTCCAGCTCATGGCAATGTATTGCCCAGATCAAAAATCAATATTGAAAAATGGACTCAGCAAAAACAAATTAACGGCACTAGTGACTTGGAATTGTTCTGCAAACTTTTGTTCTGCTGGGTTTCTTAACCCTTCAGATACTCTAACAGCCAAACTGGAGGTGAGATATATATTTAAGAGCTTAACTTGTTAGTAATAAATTGCCTTCAGGTCATATTGTGTTTTTGACAGAGATATTTTTTGGTGAAAAAACTGAATATTCATGGATGAGGTAGAGTATAATTGCCAGTTATGGGCATCTCTTAAAACACCTGCCAAGTGGAATTATACTTGGCAACTCAAGACAAGGCTTGCCATTCACTACTGGCAATATAAATGAGATTTAAAAGATTGATTGTGTCTGTTTACTCTTTACCATCTCCCTTTCTTTGTTTTCATGAAGTACTTTAGACATTAATGCTCTGCAGTTTACTGAATCAAGTTTGCAGTCCAAACAGATTTAGGAAAGTGATCAAACCAATGCATCATAATGTAATTTTGTCAGATTGACAGATTCAAATTGGCTGCTGAATCAGACTGCCAGAAAACGAGTGTTCATGGCTCTTCACAATGTTAACGTGCTGCTGTCTGTCCTGTTAACATTTACTCAATTAAACATAAAAACAGACTTTCATGTCCTCTTTACCATTACAGGTTGAAAGGCTTCTGATTGAAATCTCAGGGAGTTGCTGGCCTGATCTATGTTCCTTCCAAACTTTTACATATGGATCATCCTCCCTTCCCCCCCCCCCCAAAATCCAGGCAGCAATTTCTCCTCATGATAACTGCAAGCCTAACCACTCCCTACACACACACGCACACACAGACACACACTCACTCACTTGCGTGCAAGCATACATCCCCAAAAACGGAGAATTTTCTCTAAGGCTAATCTTTTCCTACATTTGCATGAAACTTAAAGTATGATTAGAGTATGAATTCAAAGTAAATAAAAAAACACAAACTTACTCACCATTTTGACACTATGATGGCACAGTTAAAGCTATGTGATATTTACTAGTTATACAAATACCAAATTCCCTAATGTATTCAATTTCCAGTCATCCTCTCCATAATGGAATCACAAGTCACATTCCTGTTATTGCTTCCAGGGTGGAATTCAACCATAGGAAAAGTGTCAGAAGGAGTTCTAGGCACCATTCACATCCCACTTAAGTTTTTAGAAACTCAGCTGGGAAGAAAAGCCACATTGGAGGACCCAGCTCCCTGATTCTAGGGACTCTTCTGGGCCAGTCCCTTCCTTGATTAGAGCAGCCTCAGGACTGTTTTAATAAATGCTGCCTGGCTGTAGTCTCCCCAACGTCCCCAGCTGCGTCATCCATGTTCCCTTCCAACTCCTTATGATGGGTGCAGCAGTAAGGGCGACACAGGACCTGGTCAGGGTGATTCTGTGGCTCAGACAGGGAAAAGCAGGGTTGAGGACAAGGTCCTGAGTATAGAGTTTGATTTTTTGGCCTCCCATTCCCTCCGTCTCTCCCTCCTTCTCCTCCATTTCCCTCATCATCTACGTTTCAGCCCTCAGGTGCCAGGATCACAGCTGAAGGTGAGAGGGTAGCTAGTTCTCCATGTCCATTCAGTCATTGTTCTGTTATTTGAGATTGTCTAAAGGGGCATGAGTTATGAAGATGGTTTTACTTCTTGTAATAGTTCAGTAGAAATTGAACTAGGGCTCACCAACTCATTTTACAGAGGCCATCAGAAGATAACAAGTTTTATTCACAATTAACCTGGGCTGGTTGAAACAGTGACCTGAAGGTAAAAGGCTCCATTATCAATTACGAACATCCTACGCCATCCAGAATAGCTTCCTTAAAGCAAAAGTAAAAACAATATGGGAAGATCTTCATAGACTTTTCTCTCTCTCTCTTCCCTCCCATGGAATGATTTATGGACTGTGTGTTAATATTCTATTAGCTCTGGGATTCACAGCACAGATAAATGCCTCCCTCTTTCTACATTTTCCTGGCACTAATTCATTTTCAAAAAATGGAATAAATTAAAAAGAGTTAAATATAATTTTTAATTGAACTTGTTCCATTTTACCTGCTGTTTGTCCTTTTGTTCATTGTCCAGTGGGATTTCTGTTCTGTTGTTGTTTTGTTTTGTTTTGTAACAGGACTGTTTTGGGGACTCCACTTGAGGTATTTCTTCTGTAGCTTTTGTGCTTTCAAAGCCGAGATACATGATTGACTGTAGTAAAGAGAAAGCTTGCAACCCCTCAGCACCAGCCTGAGAGTAACAAAAATGACATGCATACAAACTTACACATATAATTTATTTATCAGCAATGAGCTTGTCATCTTCACTGGGGACGCTTTCATATGTGGGACTTCTTTATCTCATTCTGTTTTCACAGCTACACTGTATGAATTTCAACATGCAGGATGATGGAAATTAAAAAGCTGTCACTTTGCAGAGTCTCTAGCCTGTTGTGTGGGAGACATGCATATTTTTATTGTACTAGTTACTACTAATTCTTCCAATTATTGGCTGACAATATTGATTCCTCCATCAACATGGCAAAAACTGGAATGGACAAAACACTGGAAAATCTCTCTCTAATTATTGGTTTCAGAGTAGCAGCCGTGTTAGTCTGTACCTGCAAAAGAACAGGAGTACTTGTGGCACCTTAGAGACTAACAAATTTATTAGAGCATAAGCTTTCGTGGGCTACAGCCCACTTCATCGGATGCATAGAATGGAACATATAGTAAGAAGATATATATATATATGCCTACAGACAGCCCCCCAACCTGAAGCAAATACTCACCAGCAACCACACACCACACAACAGAACCACTAACCCAGGAACCTATCTTTGCAACAAAGCCCGTTGCCAACTGTGTTCACAAATCTATTCAGGGGACACCATCACAGGGCCTAATAACATCAGCCACACTATCAGAGGCTCGTTCACCTGCACATCTACCAATCTGATATATAGAATCATAGAATCATAGAATATCAGGGTTGGAAGGGACCCCAGAAAGTCATCTAGTCCAACCCCCTGCTTGAAGCAGGACCAATTCCCAGTTAAATCATCCCAGCCAGGGCTTTATCAAGCCTGACCTTAAAAACCTCTAAGGAAGGAGATTCTACCACCTCCCTAGGTAACGCATTCCAGTGTTTCACCACCCTCTTAGTGAAAATTTTTTTCCTAATATCCAATCTAAACCTCCCCCACTGCAACTTGAGACCATTACTCCTCGTTCTATCATCTGCTACCATTGAGAACAGTCTAGAGCCATCCTCTTTGGAACCCCCTTTCAGGTAGTTGAAAGCAGCTATCAAATCCCCCCTCATTCTTCTCTTCTGCAGGCTAAACAATCCCAGCTCCCTCAGCCTCTCCTCATAAGTCATGTGTTCCAGACCCCTAATCATTTTTGTTGCCCTTCGCTGGACTCTCTCCAATTTATCCACATCCTTCTTGTAGTGTGGGGCCCAAAACTGGACACAGAACTCCAGATGAGGCCTCACCAATGTCGAATAGAGGGGAACGATCACGTCCCTCGATATGCTCGCTATGCCCCTACTTATACATCCCAAAATGCCATTGGCCTTCTTGGCAACAAGGGCACACTGCTGACTCATATCCAGCTTCTCGTCCACTGTCACCCGTAGGTCCTTTTCCGCAGAACTGCTGCCTAACCATTCGGTCCCTAGTCTGTAGCTGTGCATTGGGTTCTTCCGTCCTAAGTGCAGGACCCTGCACTTATCCTTATTGAACCTCATCAGATTTCTTTTGGCCCAATCCTCCAATTTATCTAGGTCCTTCTGTATCCTATCCCTCCCCTCCAGCGTATCTACCACTCCTCCCAGTTTAGTATCATCCGCAAATTTGCTGAGAGTGCAATCCACACCATCCTCCAGATCATTTATGAAGATATTGAACAAAACCGGCCCCAGGACCGACCCTTGGGTCACTCCACTTGATACCGGCTGCCAACTAGACATGGAGCCATTGATCACTACCCGTTGAGCCTGACAATCTAGCCAGCTTTCTACCCACCTTATGGTGCACTCATCCAGCCCATACTTCTTTAACTTGCTGACAAGAATACTGTGGGAGACCGTGTCAAAAGCTTTGCTAAAGTCAAGAAACAATACATCCACTGCTTTCCCTTCATCCACAGAACCAGTAATCTCATCATAAAAGGCGATTAGATTAGTCAGGCATGACCTTCCCTTGGTGAATCCATGCTGGCTGTTCCTGATCACTTTCCTCTCATGCAAGTGCTTCAGGATTGATTCTTTGAGGACCTGCTCCATGATTTTTCCAGGGACTGAGGTGAGGCTGACTGGCCTGTAGTTCCCAGGATCCTCCTTCTTTCCTTTTTTAAAGATTGGCATTACATTAGCCTTTTTCCAGTCATCCGGGACTTCCCCGGTTCGCCACGAGTTTTCAAAGATAATGGCCAATGGCTCTGCAATCACAGCCGCCAATTCCTTCAGCACTGTCGGATGCAACTCGTCCGGCCCCATGGACTTGTGCACGTCCAGCTTTTCTAAATAGTCCCTAACCACCTCTATCTCCACAGAGGGCTGGCCATCTCTTCCCCATTTTGTGATGCCCAGAGCAGCAGCCTGGGAGCTGACCTTGTTAGTGAAAACAGAGGCAAAAAAAGCATTGAGTACATTAGCTTTTTCCACATCCTCTGTCACTAGGTTGCCTCCCTCATTCAGTAAGGGGCCCACACTTTCCTTGGCTTTCTTCTTGTTGCCAACATACCTGAAGAAACCCTTCTTGTTACTCTTAACATCTCTGGCTAGCTGCAGCTCCAGGTGTGATTTGGCCCTCCTGATATCATTCCTACATGCCCGAGCAATATTTTTATACTCTTCCCTGGTCATATGTCCAACCTTCCACTTCTTGTCAGCTTCTTTTTTATGTTTAAGATCTGCTAGGATTTCACCATTAAGCCAAGCTGGTCGCCTGCCATATTTACTATTCTTTCGACTCATTGGGATGGTTTGTCCCTGTAACCTCAACAGGGATTCCTTGAAATACAGCCAGCTCTCCTGGACTCCTTTCCCCTTCAAGTTAGTCCCCCAGGGGATCCTGGCCATCCGTTCCCTGAGGGAGTCAAAGTCTGCTTTCCTGAAGTCCAGGGTCCGTATCCTGCTGCTTACCTTTCTTCTCTGTGTCAGGATCCTGAACTCAACCAACTCATGGTCACTGCCTCCCAGATTCCCATCCACTTTTGCTTCCCCCACTAATTCTACCCGGTTTGTGAGCAGCAGGTCAAGAAAAGCACCCCCCCTAGTTGGCTCGTCTAGCACTTGCACCAGGAAATTGTCCCCTACGCTTTCCAAAAACTTCCTGGATTGTCTATGCACCGCTGTATTGCTCTCCCAGCAGATATCAGGAAAATTAAAGTCACCCATGAGAATCAGGGCATGCGATCTAGTAGCTTCCGTGAGCTGCCGGAAGAAAGCCTCATCTACCTCATCCCCCTGGTCCGGTGGTCTATAGCAGACTCCCACCACTACATCACTCTTGTTGCACACACTTCTAAACTTAATCCAGAGACGCTCAGGTTTTTCTGCAGTTTCTTACCGGAGCTCTGAGCAGTCATACTGCTCCCTTACATACAGTGCTACTCCCCCACCTTTTCTGCCCTGCCTGTCCTTCCTGAACAGTTTATAACCATCCATGACATTACTCCAGTCATGTGAGTTATCCCGCCAAGTCTCTGTTATTCCGATCACGTCATAGTTCCTTGACATCACCAGGACCTCCAGTTCTCCCTGCTTGTTTCCAAGGCTTTGTGCATTTGTATATAAGCACTTGAGATAACCTGTTGATCGCCCCTCATTCCCAGTATGAGGCAGGAGCCCTCCCCTCACACACATTCCTGCCTGTGCTTCCTCCCGGTATCCCGCTTTCCCACTTACCTCAGGGCTTTGGTCTCCTTCCCCCGGTGAACCTAGTTTAAAGCCCTCCTCACTAGGTTAGCCAGCCTGCTGGCAAAGATGCTCTTCCCTCTCTTCGTAAGATGGAGCCCGTCTCTGCCCAGCACTCCTTCTTCATGGAACACCATCCCATGGTCAAAGAATCCAAAGCCTTCTCTCCGACACCACCTGCGTAGCCATTCGTTGACTTCCACGATTCGACGTTCCCTACCTAGGTCTTTTCCTTCCATGGGGAGGATGGACGAGAACACCACTTGCGCCTCCAACTCCTTTATCCTTCTTCCTAGAGCCACATAGTCCGCAGTGATCCACACATATGCCATCATGTGCCAGCAATGCCCCTCGGCCTTGTACATTGGTCAAACTGGACAGTCTCTACGTAAAAGAATAAATGGACACAAATCAGATGTCAAGAATTATAACATTCATAAACCAGTCGGAGAACACTTCAATCTCTGTGGTCACTCGATTACAGACCTAAAGGTTGCAATATTACAACAAAAAGACTTCAAAAACAGACTCCAAGGAGAGACTGCTGAATTGGAATTAATTTGCAAACTGGATACAATTAACTTAGGCTTGAATAGAGACTGGGAGTGGATGTGTCATTACACAAAGTAAAACTATTTCCCCATGTTTATTCCCCCCCACCCACCCCCCACTGTTCCTCAGACGTTCCTGTTAACTGCTGGAAATGGCCCACTTTGATTATCACTACAAAAGGTTTTCTTCCTCCTCCCCGCCCCCGTTCTCCTGCTGGTAATAGCTCATCTTGAGTGATCACTCTCCTTACAGTGTGTATGATAACACCCATTGTTTCATGTTCTGTGTGTACATAAATCTCCTCACTGTATTTTCCACTGAATGCATCTGATGAAGTGAGCTGTAGCTCACGAAAGCTTATGCTCAAATAAATTGGTTCATCTCTCAGGTGCCACTAGTACTCCTTTTCTTTTTGCGAAAACTTTTGTAGTGATATTCAAGATGGCCCATTTAGACAATTGACAAGAATGTGTGAGGAGGATACTTAACATAAGGGAAATAGACTCAGTATGTGTAATGACCCAGCCACTCCCAGTTTCTATTCAAACCCAAGTTAATGGTATCTAGTTTGCATATTAATTCAAGCTCAGCAATTTCTCCTTGGAGTCTGTTCTGGAAGCTTTTCTGTTGCAAAATTGCCACCCTTATATCTTTTACTAAGTGGCCAGAGAGGTTGAAGTATTCTCCTACCGGTTTTTGAATGTTATGATTCCTGATGGCAGATTTGTGTCCATTTATTCTTTTGCATAGAGATTGTCCGGTTTGGCCAATGTACATGGCAGAGGGGCATTGCTGGCACATGATGGCATATATCACATTGGTAGATGTGCAGGTGAACGAGCCCCTGATGGCATGGCTAATGTGATTAGGTCCTATGAGGGTGTCACTTGAATAAATATGTGGACAGAGTTGGCATTGGGCTTTGTCACAAGGATAAGTTCCTGGGTTAGTGTTTTTGTTGTCTGGTTGCTGGAGAGTATTTGCTTCAGTTTAGGGGGCTGTCTGTAAGTGAGGACTGGTCTGTCTCCCAAGATCTGTGAGAGTGAGGGATTATTTTTCAGGATAGGTTGTAAATCTTTGATGATGCGCTGGAGATGTTTTAGTTGGGGGCTGAAGGTAACAGCTAATGGCGTTCTGTTATTTTCTTTGTTGGTCTTGTCCTATAGTAGGTGACTTCTGGGTACTCTTCTGGCTCTGTCAATCTGTTTTTTTCACGTCAGCTGGTGGGTATTGTAGTTTTAAGAATACTTGATAGAGATCTTGTAGGTGTTTGTCTCTGTCTGAGGGATTGGAGAAAATGCGGTTGTATCTTAGAGCTTGGCTGTAGACAATGGATCATGTGGGGTGTCCTGGATGGAAGTTGGAGGCATGTAGGTAAGTATAGCAGTCAGTAGGGTTCCAGTATAGGGTGGTGTTTATGTGACCATTGCTTATTAGCCCCGTAGTGTCCAGAAAATGAACCGCTTGTGTGGACTGGTCTAGGCTGAGGTTGATGGTGGGATGGAAATTGTTGAAATCGTGGTGGAATTCCTCAAGGGCTTCTTTTCCATGGGTCCAGTTGATAAAGACGTCATCAAGGTAGTGCAATTTTAAGGGTGGCAATTTTTGAGATACATATCCCTAGCAACACAGAATTACTATGTAACAGTCCCTTTTGAGACTGTTGTTCAGAACTCAGATTCTGAAAGTTTTCTTTCCACCTGATATTTGGCCTAAATTTTATCCTTCTTAACTTCATCCTACTACTCCCAGATATACTCCTATCACAATCACGGCTGGTGCTTACATTCTTCAAAAATCTGTAGGTTATATCTTGGGTTTGTCTTAGCAATGCATCTTTAGCTTTTTTCATTTTTAACTCATAAGTCAGTCCTCCCCTAGTCATTTTTGTTGCTCACTTCCAAACTCTCTCCAATTTGCTAACATTTTTATGGTAATCTGATGTCCTGAATTCAATAGGATATGAATGTAACTGCAGCAAAGCAGTATAGAGAGACTTATTTCTCAGCTCTCTGACAAGTCAGCGCTGTATGTACAGTCCCAAAACTACATTGGCCTTCTTTGCTACCATATAACATTCCAAATATATGTTAGCAAATATAAATTTGCTATCCACTGTTAGCTCTAAACTTTTCCCTCCCAATGAGCCTGTATGTTGGATCATTTCCATCAGATATATGATTCTTCTAGAAACTGACTATGACTGCAGTAGGCTTTGACTTAATAAATTATCAGAATCTACTTTTATTTACAAATCATAGAGCTGCCAAACAAGCTGTGACCAGAAATAAGTTACAACAGCAAAACACTACCTAAGTCACTATTAAAAATGGGACTCAGATTCCTAAGTCACTTAGGGTGTTTTTAGTAATTTTACCTAAAGTTTTGAACACCAATGGCTCCTAGGGCAGATCTGGGGATTCATCCTTCCATTATGGCCAGCTGCTTTCTAGGCATATCTCAGTTTGTCAAGATCCCTCTCGGAGGTCAAAAAAGCTATGCTGAACCCCAATCTGAATACATTTGGACTCCCCACTGTATTACACTTAAATGCACGCTTCCAGAGCTATAACAGTTGTTTAAATGCCCCTGACACACCAGGACCAAATTATCTACTGCTGCTTGGGAATATTCCGTAGGCTCCTAAAAGCTTTGATAGCGTCAGTTTTAGTGTCAAATGACCTTACCTCTCCAAACCGATAATCTCTAATTGTATGTCCATACTATAGCTGAGAGGTGTGATTCCCAGCACAGGTAGACGGACTCATGCTAGCTCAGCTCGAGCTAGTGCACCAAAAATAGCAGTGTAGATGTTGTGGCATGGACAGTGGCTCAGGCAAGCCACCTGAGCTTGGAGCCAAGCCATGGTCTATGCAGCAATGTCCACACTGCTATTCTTAGTGTAGTAGCTTGAAAAGAGCTAACAAAAGTCTATCTGGGCTGGGACTCGCAGCTCTCAGATGCAGTGTAGACACGTTTCTGCCATTTTAGCTGAACATGTTTGCAATGGTTCTGGTAATAGTTTCAGTCACTTTTTTAAAAATGTACCCCCACCTCAAATACAAGTGTTTTCAAAACAATAAAATGCACAATGGTACTGGAAAACACCTGCATATTTGGAATACAATGGGATTTATTAGACTTTCTGGAGCAGCACAATTTGCTGTCCACACTTTGGCTGAATGGAGGGACAAAAGGAATAAATATACATGAAGTTCTCAGCAATGGAGAAGATCAATCTAGGAGTAAGTGGAGTTGAGAGAGGCCTTTGCATTGCCATTTGAATCGATAAGATCTGGGCAGTCTGCAGAAACTGGGCTGCTGGGATGGAACATTAGAATATGTAATCAGGGTTGAGACGAGTGAAAGAAGACAGCAAAGGGTGTAGAGACAGCAAAATAATAGCAGTATCAAGTAAATCAGGAGTACTGAGCAGAGCAAAAAGTTTAAAGAAAAGAAAACACTGAAAGTTTCAGCTAAACTCCTTGATATTTAAAGGGTATATGTCTGCAGGGTACTCTGCATCACAATGATTCTTGATATTTGCAGTGAAAGGCCACAGTAATAATGAGATGGGTAAGAATTAAAATACCCATTATATGAAGGTACACACTTGGGAAATTAGGTGTCTGAACCAGCTCACACAAAAGACTCAGTGAAGCGTATTGCTAGCCTATATGTAGGCATCTGTATAGCAGCTGAAAGGTGGAGGCATGTAATAATAGTTCTATAGTCTTAATTAGACCAAGGTACATATACACAAACCCATTTTATAAGTGCTTTATTGCATATATAGATTTTACAGGTAGCAGTATTGCCAAGCTCAAGAGGTCACAAATCATGAGTCGGACCACCAAAGTCATGAGACTTTTTATATGGTGAAGAGTTTCAGAGTAACAGCCGTGTTAGTCTGTCTTCGCAAAAAGAAAAGGAGTACTTGTGGCACCTTAGAGACTAACCAATTTATTTGAGCATGAGCTTTCGTGAGCTACAGCTCACTTCATCGGATGCATACCGTGGAAACTGCAGAAGACATTATATACATATAACATATATATATTGTTTCATGGTCTCTGTGTGTATATAATGTCTTCTGCAGTTTCCGCAGAAGACATTATATACATATAACATATATATATTGTTTCATGGTCTCTGTGTGTATATAATGTCTTCTGCAGTTTCCACGGTATGCATCCGATGAAGTGAGCTGTAGCTCACGAAAGCTCATGCTCAAATAAATTGGTTAGTTTCTAAGGTGCCACAAGTACTCCTTTTCTTTATATGGTGAAGGTTGTTTTGGGTCTACCTTTTGATTTTTGAACATCCCACCCACTCTGTGTGTGTGTGTGTGTGTGTGTGTCAGAGACAGTTACTGTTGCACACTTTCTCAAGTTTATTGGGCAAGATGCTTTTGGTCATTGCCACAGGAGTTTGGCCACACTTACCTGTCCCCTGTCCAGCAATTGATTCTGGCCCCCAGTTCTCTGACTAGGCTCCCCAGTCCTATCATTTCAGTTCCCCAGCTGTCCCCTCCTCAGTTCAGCCCCTCCTCCAATCTCACCTCTGCCCCTCCTGGGTTCTTCACTCCCCTCTCCTAGGCCTGAGGGGACTGCAGTGAGGTCCTCTCTCCCTCTTCCAGGCTGGGGAAGAGCAGCTCCAGGGGCTCTTCGTCCCCTCTGCCCCTTCCCAGGCCGGGAGATGCAGGGGCAGGAGCAGGAGCAGAGGCAATATCTTGTTCATATAGCTCACAGGAGGGGAGGAGGAGAGAAGCAACAAAGCTGTACCGGGCTTGTTATTCTCACAAGAGGGGAGCAGGGAGCTGACAAGTGGAGGGGGGAGACTTTTCTGGCTTCTGGGAGTTCTGGAGCGTCTCACATTATCGCAAGATGAGCTCCAACACCCTCTGAAATCCTGTCACTCACCAAAAAAATAAATAAATAAATACATCATGAGAGTTGGCAATACTGTGGCAGCTTTGAAGATATTTTTCTGTCACATTTTTCTGTTTATATTCACTGTCAGGACTGAGATCAGTAAAGTTCCTGTGGCACTTTTCATAAAAGTATGAATGTTGTCTGTAGTGTCCTGGGAAAGTTATGACTTGGATATTTTACTTTCTGCCTAAATTCCCTGGGCAGTTTCAACTGGACCCAGTATTATGTTTCTCTCCTGTGGTGTTGAGAAGTGGTTGCATGTGTTCCTTTGTGACAGGACCACAGATAATGACCATAAGTAGCTGTGACTTTGTTTGTGACAGTTTTCACATGTCGAGTCCCACAGGCCTCTGTCCTACAAGCCCTACTATTCATGTGCCAAACCTCTGGGGGAGCCACAAGATGCTATATATTGAAGTAGAGTTCGATTGGCCTTATTGCCTTTCCTGAACATTGAAACAGTAGCAGCGAACAGAACTGCCATCCCCTATCTTTACACTTTCTCTACAGGTGCCCCCAGTCTAGAACTGAGTGAAATTTTTCATCCAAAACTTTTTTGGGGCAAAAATTGCAGATTTTGTAGCACTGAAATGTGTCATGAATTCATGAGACAAGGTGGGTGAAATATCTTTTTATTGGGCCAACTTCTAATATCCTAGGACCAACATGGCTACAACTACACTGCATGTCGTGAATTCATGCCAATTTCGATATTATTTTGGTCAGAAAAAAAAAATCTGAGAAATCAAAATATTTTGTTTTGATGTTTATAAAATTAAATGGTTTTGGTTTTTGGTTCAAAACAACTTTTACTTTCAAAAATTCCTTTAATTTTATTTTAAAAAAATGAAAAATGGTTTAAAATGGTCAAAATAGAATTGAAACATTTCAGTTGTGAAAACAAAATGTTTCATTTGACCTGAAACAACATTTTTTTTAAATACATTTTGATTCACCTGTGGTTCCTTATCTATTTTTTAGGTTTTTGTGTGCTTATTTAAAAAATAAAATTAATGGGCCAAATTTTAGCTATTTCAGAGAAGCAGTCTCTCTCCCATGTCCATCCTTGCTACTGCAGTTGAAGTTGGAGGTCTTCAGAGTGAAATGTCATTGGTGTTGGGAGCAAGACATTCTCCCAACAGAACACTCTTGTCTGTGTAATTCACTTTGATTGGAGGCCAGGAAAGTCTAAATAGCCCTCTTTAGTATAGGATTCAGGAGTTCTCTCTTTGCACAAGCTATTCCATAGCAACCAAATCCACGAGCCACTCAGGGTGTGTCTTCATTGCAATACAAGCCCAAAGTTAGTGGAACTTGACTTTGCAGACCTTGGTTTGATAACCTAAGGTTTGATCATCTACATTCATTTATAACCCCAGGTTAGGAATTGTTGACTCTGGGTCCCAACCTGGGGCTTCTGCACCTCCACTGTATGATGCAGGCCCAAGTCCAACCATCCATATCCGAGACTTCCTAGTGCCCTCCCAAAATGTGGCCACTGTAGATCTTTTTCAGGGGGCGGGGGAAGCCGGGGGGGGGGGAGGGAGAGGGGGAGGTTACTAACCTTTCTGTAACTATTGTTCTTTGAGATGTGTTGCTTGTTTCCATTCAACTTTAGGTGTGCATGGGCCATGCACACTGTTGCTGAAGATTTTTCCCTCAGTGGTATCCGTTGGGCTGGCTCTAGCGCCCTCTGGTACCGTGCAACTTATGCACTGGTATAAGAGGTGCTGCTGGCCCCACACCCTCTCAGTTCCTTTTGCTGGTCAACTCCAACAGAGGGTAGGAGGGTTGATCATGGAATGGACATAAGCAACACGTCTCAAAGAACAACAGTTATAGAACATTTCATAATAGGGCTGTCAAACAATTAAAAAAAATTAATTGTCATTAATTGTGAGAAAAAAATCGCAGTTAATTGTGAGATAAAAATGGTGATTAATCACAGTTTAATTCGCTCTGTTAAACAATATTAGATTACCATTTATTTAAATATTTTGGGAGGTTTTCTATATTTTCAAATATAGGCTTGGGGCTGGGGGTTCTGGGCTTCAGCGTTGCTTGGATATTTAGGCCCTCTCGGAGTATGAAGCTCAGGTCTTCAGCATCTCTCATGGTGCAGGGCTTCAGCCCCCTCAGGGCACGGGGCTCCTGCCCAGCTTGAGCCATAGGGCTCCAGGCCCCCCCACTGCCCACAGAGCTCTGGGCTGGGACTTGAGCTGCCCCACCACCTCTGCAACTCCTGGCTGGGGCTTTAGCCCCTCCCCCACACCCCAGCCACTCTGCAGCTCTGAGCTGGGGGTTCAGCAACCACTGCCTCCTGAGCTCCAGGTTGGGGCTTCAGTCCTCCCACCACCAATGCAGCTCTGGGCTGGGGCTTCATCCTTCCCACCGCCACGGCAGTTCTGGGCTGATGCTTCCCTCCCCGGCCACAGATATGGGATTAACGCATTTTTTAAAATAATGCATTAATTTGGTTTTCTATTAATCACAGGTGTTAACTGCAATTAATTGCAGCCCTAGTTAGTAACTATTTTTCTTCTCCAAATGCTTGCTCATGTCAATTCCACATTAGGTTACTCACCAGCAGCACCCAAGAAGGTGGGATCAGAGTTCATGGACATGTAGTCTGCAACAGAGCTCTCCCAAACCTGGCATTGTCTTGAGCCTGTTGGGTGATAGCGCAGTGGGATGAGAAGGTATGCACTGGTGACCAAGCTGCGGCCATGCAGATGTCTTGGATTGGAACTTGTGTGAGGAATGCTGCTGAAGAGGCCTAAGCTCTCACGGAATGAGCAGTTATGATGGCTGGAGGTGGTGCTTTCACTTGCTCGCAGCATGTCCAAATACAGGAGGTTATCCAGGATAAGATTCTCTGGGCTGACACTGGTAAGACCTTTCATTCTTTCTGCTACTGCCACAAAGAATTGTGTTGAACTGCAAAAGAGCTTAGTCCTCTTGATGTAGAAGGCAAGGGCACTCGAACATCCAATGAGTGAAGCCACCACTCTTCTGAATTTTTGTGACGCTTTAGGAAGAAGACTGGCAGGAAAATGGCCTGATTGCTATGGAACTGCAAAACCACCTTTGGCAGGAAGGCCAGTTAGGGGTGCAGTTGGGTCTTGTCCTGAACACCAGGTATGGCGGCTCTGACATAAGAGTCTTTCAGAGACCCTTCTGGCAGAGTTGATTGCTACCAGGTTAAAGTCCCACAGGGGACCGGCTCATGAACCTGAGGAAAAAGTCTCTCAAGGCCTTTAAGAAAGCAGATTGTCATTTCATGAAAGAACAATGACCTATCTTTCACCGGTGGGTGCAAGGCTGAAGTTGTTGCTAAATTTGATAGACCTGAGGGCCAGACCTTGCTGCTTAAGATGGAGCAAGTAGTTCAGGACAGACTGATGGGAAGACTGCATCAGAGAGAGAGGTCTCATTGGGATGCCATATCCAGAGATACCTCCATTTGTTGTGGTAGGTAGCCCTACTGGACAGCTTCCTACTACCCAACAAGATCTGTCAAACTTGTTCTGAACAGACCTGCTCCTTTGGGTTCAGCCATATAATATCCAGGCCATTAGGTAAAGAGAGCCAAGGTTCAGGTGAAGTGACAGGCTGTGGCCTTGACAGAACAGGTCCAGTCAGAGCAGGAGAAGAAGTGGGGTTTCTACTGATAGATTCAGCAGTGTGCTGAACCAGTGTTGGCTTGGCCACCACCGGGCTATAAGAATAACTCTCGCCCTGTACCATTTGATTTTCAGGAGGACCTTGTGAACCAAAGAAACCAGAAGAATACGTCGAATAAAAGTTCTGTCCAAGGAAGCAGGAAGGCATCTGTGAGAGAGCCTGTGCTGTGCTCTCTCAGTAATCAAAACCAATGGCATTTCCTGTCCACATGGTTGTAAAGAGGACCACCTGAGGAGACCCCTGCCTTTGGAAGATAAACCTGGTGGCCTCTCGGTGAAGGGGCCACCCATGGGGAGTGGAGAAGAATCTGCAGAGGTGATCTGCCAACTGATAATTGCCTTCTGGAAGCAAGAGGAGATGTTCCAGCAACTGTCATGGGCGGTAAGAAGGAACTGAGAGGGTGCACAACCAGCGGCACCCCTTATCCTGGCAGGCACACAAGCACACGGAATCAGAGGGCGCTAGAGCTGGCCTGATACCACTGAGGGAAAAATCTCCAGCAACAGTGCATGTGGCGCACACACACCTAACATGGAATGGACATGAGCAAGCACTCGAAAAAGAACCTGACTGTCCACCAAACTTGACTATCCCGATGAGAAAGAGCCCATGGGATTGTGGGACACTTGTGGCAGACTTCAAGTACAAGTCCAATGGGACTGTGTCTAAACTGCAAAGCAGTAGGGCTTGAACCTGCCACCTCCCTGGGGTCCTGGGACCCTGGAATAGCATGATTTGTGTATAGGCAGAAGGGGAGCTAGATTTGGGCCTGAGTTCGAACCCTGGGCTTACATTGCAGTGTAAACATACCTTCAGACACGTTGGCTAAATCACCTCAGGAAGCAGGCTAAAACTGGATATTGGGTAGAGTTTTGCTCCTTTCATGACAAAATGGATATTTCCTAATTTCTGTGTAGGATGCCTCACTGTTACAATGATAGACTCATTAGGCAGATATTGTATTGTAGCATTATGTTGAACAGCTGCTAATTTGCAATGGTGGATGAAGTAATCCTCATTGGTAACTTTTATATTCATATTTAAGTTTGCAAATACATTTGGGATCTTTCATGATATAAAACTATATATAAAATGTACATTTCATATTAATGTAATTTAGATAGCATAAACATTGTTGCACTTCCTGCAAGGTGACAAGTAAACTAGAGTAAGACAAATGGGAAATGTACCATTGAATATCATAGCAAAATCTACTTATGCATTGATACACTATGAGAAATATTTTGTCTTGTATTTTTTATCCCGAAGAAAGAGAGAGGGAGACAGTATGTATATACAGATACACCCACACTTACAATGAGTAGAGCACCACTGAAATTTAGCCACACTGGAGTGGAGACAGCCAGCTGGCCCATTGTTAAATATTTTACACCAATGATCATCAGAAAGGGTTACACATATATTTAAAAACTTTAATGATACATATCACCTTTTTCTAATTGACTTGTCATCTTGCAGGAGGAGGCGGAATGGAAGAAAATTATTTTAAAAAAATAAATAAATGTCAGCTAAAAATGACAGAGAAGTGTTCTTACATAAAGACATGCAACTTCATATTTTGTGGCTGTCATCTAGAGACACCGTAGTGAAGAGTGCTTTAAAAAATGCCTAAGTGGAGAAAGAGATACTGAAGCCACACAATAATAAAGAGGAGAGGGGATTTTGGCACACACCTACTCTTACAAAAAGAGCCATAAGACCTCGCAGGAACCAGGTTTCTTAGATCTCATCTAAAAGACACACAGAGAAATCTATACATAACTCCATTTTTCTACCCATAGCTAAATGACTGTGGTAGGATTTACATCTTTGCATCCCTTTTGGGAATATAGCACTCTGCATGGCAGCAAGGCTACAATACACCATTTTGTTTTTTAATGGTTTGTAATACTCTTTCTGCAAGTCTTCTCTCATTTTGATATGAAACACTTCTAATTTAAATAGGATGTGGAGATATATAATAGTAGGGAAAAGACCCCAGCTGCATGTTTCACTCAAAATAAACATATCCCCCCAAATTTTCTAACTCACAGTCAATATTTTTCTCTGCGTGGGAGAAAAGAGTAAGAAAAGACAATTTATTCTGGAATTCTCTGCTAGTTATTTTTGTGCCTCATCTAGACAAGAATGATGGGCATTAGGAATAGAAACTCCTAAGTTATTTGGGCTTTATTAAAAAATATTACCTTATATGAAACCCTAAGAGCTATGGGCTGCAAATGGATCCATTCAGAGTCATTCATGCTCCCAAACTAAGTGCAATATCAGCGAGGCTCTGCCTTGGTACAAGAGTATGCCTGGTCAGATAGATACATTAGAAGAATCTAGCTCAGCGGTTCTCAAACTGTGGGTCGTGACCCCTCAGGGGGTTGCGTGGTTATTATATGGGGAGGGTTGCAAGTTGTCAGCCTCCACCTCAAACCCCACTTCGCCTCTAGCATTTAGAATAGTATTAAATATTTTAAAAAGTGTTTTTCATTTATAAGGGGGGCTGCACTCAGAGGCTTGCTGTGTGAAAGGGGTCACCAGTACAAAAGTTTGAGAACCACTGATTTAGCCCTAAAACAGACAGATTAACTCGCAGACACAAAGCTTTTGGAGATGCTGAAAAATTGCTGAATTATGGGTTTCAGAGTAACAGCTGTATTAGTCTGTATTCGCAAAAAGAAAAGGAGTACTTGTGGCACCTTAGAGACTAACCAATTTATTTGAGCATAAGCTTTCGTGAGCTACAGCTCACTTCATCGGATGCATACCATGGAAAGTTTAGAAGATCTTATATACACACAAAGCATGAAAAAATATCTCCTCCCAGCCCACTCTCCTGCTGGTAATAGCTTATCTAAAGTGACCAATCTCCTTACAATGTGTATGATAATCAAGTTGGGCCATGCCCCTCTGCCATGTACATTGGTCAAACTGGACAGTCTCTACGTAAAAGAGTAAATGGACACAAATCAGATGTCAAGAATTATAACATTCATAAACCAGTCGGAGAACACTTCAATCTCTCTGGTCACGCGATTACAGACATGAAAGTTGCTATTTTACAACAAAAAAACTTCAAATCCAGACTCCAGCGAGAAACTGTTGAATTGGAATTCATTTGCAAATTGGATACAATTAACTTAGGCTTGAATAGAGACTGGGAGTGGCTTAGTCATTATGCAAGATAGCCTATTTCCCCTTGTTTTTTCCTACCCCCCCGCCCCAGACATTCTTGTTAAACCCTGGATTTGTGCTGGAAATGGCCCACCTTGATTATCATACACAATGTAAGGAGAGTGGTCACTTTGGATAAGCTATTACCAGCAGGAGAGTGAGTTTGTGTGTGTGTGGGGGGGGGGTGAGAAAACCTGGATTTGTGTTGGAAATGGCCCACCTTGATTATCAAACACATTGTAAGGAGAGTAATCACTTTAGATAAGCTATTACCAGCGGGTGAGTGGGGTGGGAGGAGGTATTTTTTCATGCTTTGTGTGTATATAAGATCTTCTAAACTTTCCACGGTATGCATCCGATGAAGTGAGCTGTAGCTCACGAAAGCTTATGCTCAAATAAATTGGTTAGTCTCTAAGGTGCCACAAGTACTCCTTTTCTTTTTGCTGAATTATGGTAGTTCATCTCATCTGTTGCCTACAGTGTTTAGAAAAAGGCAATTTTACTATTAAAATGTGAAGAGGTTTGTTGTTACTAACAACAAACAAGACCAAAAATAGATCTTTTAAGAATGTAAAAAATGAAGGCAGCAGAATTTAATAGGTTCTCTGATGCATTTGAAAGCCCATTTAGAGTGTTTTTCTGTGTACGTGAATGAGAAGGAATAAAGCTAATTGATCTCCAAAACAGCAAATTGCTTTTTAGCAAATGGCCCACAAGGGCACAATAAAAAACAACGTTAGAGGATCTTTGACGTGGTAAATAATTAAGAGACTGGTCAACAGCATGATATAAACTCCCTACTGTCTGTTCTACAAATTACTAGGCCCCAAGAGTACTCCCACATATATGGAAATGTGAAAGAATACAGGACTTGAGTGAGGTAAAGTGCCAGTTCGACACAGTAGTATTAAGCATTAAATATTAAAAACAGCAACTCTAAAATGACGGTAACTTAACACCATGAGCTAATTTATGCCTTTTATCACTGGGGTCTATGTACCATAAGAGTGTGAAATGACACTGCCAACAACAAAATACCAACTAAAAAGGAGATGAAAAAACTTAAGCAAATGCACTTAAAGGGCATTTACACGTTAATAACCTCCATATTGTCAAATTAAGACATTAAAGAAAAAAATAGATACCATAATTGAGAAGTGGATACCATAAGCAATTATCCAACAAATATCAGATGCTTTTGCTTCATCAGTTACACTTGTAAAGATAGCAGACCTATATTGAAATTAATATACTTTCACTAGGTTCTAATAAATGCCTGCATAAGAAATGGATGAAACAGAACTTCAAGGAAAACATAATAATTAGGACAGTGGACTTCCCAAATGTTCACAGAAACCATCTTTTCGAATATAACTACTTGCTTTTCCAAAACCTCTCCAAAATCCAACCCTTTCCAAAGGCTCATTTGTACCATGATGCCTACAAACCTGTCAACTAAATTGATGATTATTGTTCAGTTGTAAAAATTTAAAGAATTTGAGCCTAGTTGTCCATTATTTGCACCTTGTATAAGCATGTACACCTGAACAAACTGAGTGTAAATGCTACCACTCTAATTTGGAAGCATTTTGCACATACTTTGCATAGGTTTAAATGGTTATACAAAGTGCAGAGCAGAAGAGAATATAACCCAAAACATTCTAATTTAGATTTTTATTTAAAAAAAAACACTTGAAGTTTCTTGTAGTTCATCCAACCAAGCAATACAGATGCCTAAATTGAACTGTAAATTGACCTTTTTTTCGCTCCTTTCATGAAAGAGTATCACAGCACTTTACAAACATTTATGAATGAAAGCTATCTATATTCCCATGAGATAAGTATCAACAGCCTCATTTACAGAAACATAATTGAGGCAAAAAGGAATTAAGGATTAGATTAGTGTGTAACTCATGAAGCAAGACACTATTCCAAAATGAATAAAGAATCTGCCCATAAGTGACTTGCCCAAGGTAACACAGAGAGTCAATAACACCAATGTGACTAGAATACAGATCTCCTGATTCACAGTCCAGTACTTCAGCCAGCAGCCATAGGCATATGTCGGCAGTGACTGTCATTAAAACAAAACAAAAAAATTATAAGGGTTATTAATACACATGCTTCAGGCATAAACTGTTCATACTAGGATAGGTCAAGAAGGAATGTCCTCCAATGATAAACTATTACACAATTACTAGGCGCATGATATATTTTCACCCTGCAATATTCAACACTTATGCATTCCTGTGTATAAATCTTTTCTCCCATCCTGTCAAAATACAATGTTCCACTACTGATACAATAAGCAAATGTCAGCCTTCTGAAACTTACCTTTAGAATGGCTTCATTTTCTTTTATTTTCATTCATTTTTATAAAGTCAAGATGTACCACACCTATCACTTCCCTCCTAAACACAAGACTTGTAACCCTGTCAAAGAGAGCTATTAGATTGTTTGGCATGATTTGTTCTCAATGAATTCATGCTCACTGTTACTTATCACCTTTTTAGCTTCTAGGTGTTTGCAAATTGATTGCTTAATTATTTGCTCCATTATCTTTCTGGGTATTGAAGTTAAACTGACTGATCTGTAATTCCCCAGATTGTCATTATTCCCCTATTTATAGATTAGCACTATATTTGCCCTTTTCCTGACCTGTGGAATCTCTCCTATCTTCCATGAGTTTTTGAAGATAATCACTAATGGCTCAGATATCTCCTCAGTCAGCTCCTTGAGTATTCTAGAAGGTATTTCATGAGGCCCTGGTCACCTGAAGACATCGAACTTCCATCTAAGTAATTTTTAACATGTTCTTTCCCTATTTTAGCCTCATATAGTACATCAGTCTCCCTGGTGTTCACTATGTTAGATGTCCAATTGCTACTAACCTATTTAGCACTTCTGCCGTTTCCACATTTTGTGTTATTGTTTTTCCCCTCTCATTGAGTAACGGGCCTACTCAGTCCTTGGTCTTCTTCTTGCTTCCAATGTATTTGTAGAATGTTTTCTTGTTACCCTTTATGTCTCTAGCTAGTTTAATAAAGATAGTTTATTTGTATTTTGGTAGCACCTAGGAACCCCAGTCATGGACCAAGACCCCACAGCGCTAGGAGCTGTACAACCACAGAACACAACAGATGGTCCCTGTCCAAAACAACTTGCTATAGGAAAAATATATAGTTAAGATTTCAGTGGGATTTTCATTGTTGTGGCCTCTTTTCATATGCTTGTAACTTTGTAAAAAAATCTCCTTTGGAGAAAAAAATTCCCATGCTTGGTCTCAGGAAAGAGGTTTTATTTTATTTTTTTTCCCTTGGAGAGTCAGATTTTCTACAGCCATTTCTGATTTTAAGGAGTGTGAATAAATTATAATTTTCAGTGTTTTAAAATCTGTTTTTCTCACCAATAACTAAAAAATTAATTGGGCAAACTACAAAACTGCAAAAATTTCATGTAAAATTCCCTACAGAGCAGCAAGTTCATTACTAGGTCTGTTAAAGGACATTTTTTAAAAATAAAATTGTTTGAAAATATGGAAGGGGCGGGGGAATCACTTCTGAGAATGCACAGTAGTATTTCAGGATATTTTAGCAGCTTCACTCCCTCTGTGGCTTCACTCCCTGCAAAGTCCAAAAAGCCTGAAGGCTGCTACTGGAACAAGCTGCAGAAAGGAAATTATAAATGCTTCAGTGAAAATATGTATAACTCCATCCTCCAAACATGACCAGTTAGGTCCCCATTCTGTAAACATACAAGTGATTAAGTTTAAGTCAGTGGAATGCTTATGTGCTTACATATGGGAGCCTAAATTTCCATCTTCTTCTACAGTGGCTAGGTAAAATTTTCACAGACACCTCAGTAATTTAGGAGTCTAATTCACTTTAACTTTCCATGGGATTTAGGCACCAAAGGCCCACTGAAATCCAATGGGGTTGGCTTTTTGAAAATTATATTGTCTTTAATTTCTGTGGGGTTTTTTTCCCCTCAGATGTGCTGCCTTTTAACTCAGTCCAGCAGGAGAATATCTCCAGCTAAACGACAGGTTCCCAGACTTACGTTAACTTGCCCATATTGCCCGGGTATAATTTTGATTATTCATCAAAATAACAGAATCTATGCCAATATGGCGTAATGACATGATATCGTTACTATACCCCATCTCCACCTCACCCGATGCCTCCTTCACTCTCTTTTGATTGTCACCCTCTACCATTGCACACAGGACACATCCTTGCACACCTATTGGCACCACAAAACAAGATACAAATAAAATTATATACTCGTGCGTGCGCGCACAAACAAACACACACACACACACACACACACACGTATATCAAGGGGAAAAAAGCCAGTTGCACACAGCCTGAAGCAGTACAAGGTAGGCAAGAACTGAAAAGCATTCCACAGCTCTGCAACTGCACCTCAGCACTGACCTATAGCACTGCTAATGTTTCTCAGCTGCTGCCAAAACAATCTGCATTATGCTCATCTGTATGGCCATTTTGGTTTGTGAACAAGTTTCCTTAGAGACCAATTTGACAGCAAGAGAGTCATGAGCCATTTGTAACTAAGCCATATTTTAACACTGGTCACACAAAGGGGGAAAGACTATTACACTCAACAGCCCCACCATTATTAGGGTAACTGAAATGAGCATAATCTGTGCTCAGGCTTAATTTCTTTATGTGATGACCGTGTGCTTGGCACTGTATAGAGCATACCCCTATTCAGAGGTCTATGAAATCATAATAGTCAGACAATACAGTGTTCACGTATACTGGTTGAATCACCAGCAAATAGACATCACAAAGGCAATACAAAGTTTCATGGGCAGAGGCAGAATATGTTGGCCTTTAGTGGTTGTAGGGTATGTTTTTTTTTAAGTTCTGAACATAAATATTGTATCCATTCAGCAGACTGAAGGTGATGGGCTTCACAGAAGTATTGAGTATGTGATTTGAAAGAGGAGGCAGAACTATCAGAACAGGAAGACAGTTCAAGGCACAGGGAGAAAGATGAGGATAGACAAGTAAATGAGGAGGTGTAAGCTTTGGTGGCCACAAGGCAAGAGGCCTGGAGGAAATAAGGAGGGAGCTTTCTTGTTCCAGTAGACCGTAGCTGTAATGAGAAGTCCCTGATTCAAAGGCAACGTTTTCAGAGGTGGCAAAGTGACTTAGGTATTTGGGAGCTTAAATCCCATTCACTTTAAAGGAAACATATGCTGGTACGCACCTATGTCCCTTTGCAAATGTCACTTAAGGTTCTAAATCACCTAGGCATCTTTGAAACTTTACCCCATCTCTCCTCTCACTTTGACTATCAAGAACTTTAGAAAACAAAACCAAACAATCTGTCCCACTGGGAATAGTAATTGCTGGCTAGATTACCTGACATTTTTTGAATAGTTGGTAGCATTACATATGGTAACAGCATCTGGATGCAAATAACTAAATCACAGAAAAAATCAATAGAGACTGCAAGTTATGATCCAGATTTTCAAACACTTGTCTCCTTTTTTGTGCTTGTAGTCTTCCAGGCACACACAAGGCCTCATATATGAGCATGTATTTGATTTCACCCACAAATTATGTTCAGCTAATTAGTGGTCCAAGTGGCTTGTTTGCTTCAAAATTGTGGCAGGGACAAAAGGAAACCTGGTTAAGAACAGGCTAAAATTTGATCTAGTATATTTCTCTCTCTTTCTCTCTCTGTTTCTCTCTCACACCTACACAAACACACACCTCTCTTTGCAAATATTTGTTTGGTCACAAATCTAAAAAACTGTCAGAATTTTACGGTCTGTTAAGATATCAATATGTAAATGAGCTTCTCCCTGTCAGTATGCTAAAACGTTTAAAATTCAGGAATCATGACTAATATGAATGTAAGTGCTTACGATGGTGTTTTATGATGGAACCAAGCAGCTTTCTATCAGAGAGAGTGTCATAACAACAATGGAGCATAAAGCACATTCACTCTAAACTGTTACCTTAGTATGCAGTGCTGCTGTAGGTCTATTTAAGCTGAAAACCTTTTCTCTCTCACTAAGAGAAGTTGGTCCAGTAACAGATATTACCTCACCCACCTTGCCTTGGTAGTTATTCATTTGGGACCTCGAGAAATTATTATTGATACCACCATGTGCATTAGTCTCAGTTCAGCTTTTACGTATCATAGCATATGATCTGACCACGGTCTAGAATAGTTTTCCTTTATTGCAAAAGTATCATCAGTATGAGTTTTTAAAAATGCACTATAGGAAAGGTGGGCTGAATTCCAAATACAAAAGCTTATTACTAACATTCCCAGTGATTTGCATTTCTTCTACAGCAACAGATGATCATGTCAGTGTGTCGTGGCACAGCATCACAGTGTCACAATATTGATTCCTTCACATCCTGGTGATGTGTGATCATGGCACTGCACAGAGACAGAAAGAGTAACATCACAACAAATCTTCAAGACGGGATTATGCACCATAATGCAAAGATGTGTCACTCAATAATTTTGGGACACTAAATATGCTGCAAACACAGTTTGCAGAATGACACACAGACCCATTAAGGTAATAATCCCAGTACCCTATCTTGTAAATGTCTCCACAATCGTTTCCATACATACGTTCTTCTGTGTGTGCACATGGCGATAAACATTTTTATATGATGCAACTGTAATCAATGTGACTAATAGGGAGATATCTCTTTAAGAGACCCATTGCCGGGAGGGCAGGAGTAAATTGTGTCTAGGTCATTGTTTCTAGGAAGATTTAGCACTCCACATCCAGAAATTTATAGATTTGGGTGTGGTAGTTTTGGGTGTGCTCCAATAGGTTCCCTCCCTGTTGCTGGGGTCAGATTCCGTGAGGGCAAACAATCAGGGCAGCTGCTTTGCAGAAGGCCATGTGCCCTGTGTGAGTTGGAAGAAGTTGAGCCCAGGAGCAGAAAGTGGGCTGTTGTCCCTAACTCTGAAGCATTTTGAAGCAGGTTAGTGATATTGTTAATCCTCTATCAGGGAAGCATGGGCAATGCTAATTACAGCAAGGGGAAACTGGGAGGGAAAAATTACTTCTATTTTAACTGTATGCTTTGAATGTTGTTTTGATTTTAGCCAAACTGTTCTAGTTAAATTGTCTCAACTTGTCTGATTCACCAACTTTACTTTAAATGTAGTAATGGGGAAAGAATAATTTATATTTCGCTATTCTCAGTTTTGTATTTTCTTGTAACAGTGTTTTCTTTAACTCTATACACTTAGCTGGGTGATTGGTTAATCAGTTAGCTGACTGGCTAGCAGTGATTTCAGCAGAGGAAGAGTCTGCATGGATTCCAGCTGAAGTTTCCTACAAGCAAGTGGAGGGAAGATTTTGTTTTAGACTCACCAGACTGTATAGATTTGGTGATCAAAGACTCTAACCGAGACGTAGGTAAACAAAACTACCTGAAAGGGGGTTCCAAAGAGGATGGATCTAGACTGTTCTCAGTGGTAGCAGATGACAGAACAAGGAGTAATGGTCTCAAGTTGCAGTGGGGGAGGTTTAGGTTGGATATTAGGAAAAACTTTTTCACTGGGAGGGTAGTGAAACACTGGAATGCGTTACCTAGGGAGGTGGTGAAATCTCCTTCCTTGGATATTTTTAAGGTCAGGCTTGAGAAAGCCCTGGCTGGGATGATTTAGTTGGGGATTGGTCCTGCTTTGAGCAGGGGGTTCGACTAGATGACCTCCTGAGGTCCCTTCCAACCCTGATATTCTATGATTCTATGAAAACCTAAGCTTTTGGGAACTCAGTTTCTTCTCTCTATATTTCTGTGGGGACTGTACTGTTCAGATTTTGTTTTCTTTATTTATGTTTATGTATAACTGTGAAGGTAAAGTGTATGGATTATAAAATAGCATGTCATGCTGTAAAAATTAGATTATTTGTTCCTTTATCATAATATTTTATAAAGTTATTTAATTAAATTCATTTCTTTAGTTCCTTTTAGGACTTGAATGTGGGGAGGTTGACCCTGTGCAATCCTTGTTGAAAATTGTTAGAGATTGAACTCTGGGTCTCCAGCTACTTTTCTATGGGAATTGGGGTTTTTAGGCATTGGAGAAGGGCAATGAAGTGAACACTAGCCCACCCAGAAGGTTACACAACCACACTCAAAATAGAGGAAAAATATAGCAACAAAAACCAGCAACAGCAAAACAAAAACATCAAAGCACCACAGTTAAAAATGTTTAATATCATAAAGGATAAAGACATCTGCATCTGGAAATGCACGGATTTTAATTATCAAATGGGCAGCAGAAATTGCTTCGCTAAATTTTAAACACACTTTAATGAATTTAGTTCTTTTTTGCATATGCAGAACTTAATCTATCCCACAAATATAAAAGCAAAACAAAAAAAGCTGTATGTATTTATTTATTTAAAATACATTTTGGCCTTCTCTTAAGGAACAGCCTAAGAAAGTCTTAGTGTCTGCATACATTGATTTTTTTCTTTTCTCTGAACTTTATTGAACAAGGAAATTAACCGCTGATGTTGTTGATTCCACTGGGGATGTAAGGAACATACTGCTGGTGATATTTCTCCTGTTGTATTTAGTGCCAATGATTCTCCAAATAATTTTTTCTACCACAACAGGAAACTGTTGCAAACCTGCGTTCAAGCACTATGCATAAAAATACTTCTAAATTCACAAAAGGCTCCATTCTGCTTTCCCAAGCGAGACACCAACAGGTCCAAAGGAAGACAAGGGGGAAAAATTGCAGCATACATTACAAAGTGCAGCACTACAAAGTCTTCTGTAGCCTTACCTAGGTTTTAGTATTCTGCTTTACTTTCTGGACAAGGTGTTTTACAAGTATTGAAGTAGACAAATCAAATGGGCAGATGATTGAAGTGGCTAATGCAGTGGTGCTAGAAAGCATGTTGTGTCTAGCCATGAGATGGTAAAAACAAACATAAAAAAGGAGGAAGAGAGAAAGTAAGAGAAAGAGAGACACAGCAAGAAGGTAATACTCCCATCCTTTCCTATGAGTAAAGTTCCATTAACCAAAGGAGTGAAGAATTATTTCACTTTGTTTGGCAGGACTAAATGACCTGTTCCCTACTGAAGTTAATACCCAAACTCCAACTGATTTCAATGGAACAGGAGCCGGGCCTGAGAGAGAGATCAATATCCACAGAGGCAGAAAGGAGAAAAAGGTTACTATAAAAAAGTAAAACACAGAGCTTGATTCGCCCACCCTGGCATAGTGGGCACAAACTGCATCCTAAATCAGCAGATTGAATTCTCACTGAGAAACAGCGCAATCGTGGGAAAGTGGCAGGCTCATAGATTGTTAGAGGAGGGCATCTTTATTTTGTACTTGGAGTCCACAGGAATGGCACTGGTGGATGTCTTTTGGATAACACACTGAATCACTGCAGCCCTGGCTACCTTAATACAGTCCTACTTTTGGAGCTATACTGGTTGATTGTGGGCTCCTGATCAGTACTTAATTTTTTGCCAGTGCTTGCCAAGGCTGAGACCAGGCACCTCTAGGTGTGGCAGTTCATCACCACAACAGCTCTGGGCTTGCCACTCACTTATGAAAGTAAAAAAAATCTTCATCCCTGGCGCCTATTTCACTACAATTTAAGTGAAAATTAAATTAAATTAACTGTTCCTGATAAAGAGGGGTTGTGAGAGCTTTGTGCCATTCTCACACAATATGAGTGGACTTTCTACTACTGAGGATATGTGGTTAGGATTCTACCAGTGGTGACCTCAGAATGGCTCATCCCATTACCTCATCAGGCATCAGCCACTTGATCTGAAGCACTTTGTTCTTTTAACTCTGGCCCAATAAACAACTTCTGCTTAGTCTGTCACATGACAGGTAGCAATGGTGCTCACCTTGAGACTTCACACTTAAAGGGGTGAGGCAAGAAGAAACAGGAAAATCAACTACGTAAATGTGAAAAGAAGACAAGAAGGGTAAGAGCAGGGAGGTAAGGTGAAATAGCAATTGGAAGCTATACTTCTACATGTGAGCATAAGGGCTCTTTTTACCCAAATATCCTCAATAGCTGTGAAGTAACAGCAGGAGCAGCAGCAGTGTAAATTATAATATATTAGCAGCTGAATTAATTTGCTGAAGTATCACAAAATACTGAATTGCATGTCATGATCCATTATAAGATTTCAACAGCCCTAGATACAACAGTAGCTATGGTACAAAGTAATTGGCAGTAATGTTATTGCCTTATCTCCTGAAAACACTGAAAACAAATGCTGTCACCACTATTGTACAAAACACTGTACTTAGTTACATTATGTATAAGAATGGCAGCAGGTGGAGAAAACAGGAAGGAATGTGTTTAAACATAGCATATTCACTCTTTCTGTAGATATTAAACGATAAGTAAATATCATTATCAAAGTTCAGTATCTCCAGTATTTGAGAACCAATTCTATTCTAAATTACTTCAGGTGGGAACAATTTTTCCCTAAATCAAATCACATCACGTTTTCTTTCTACATTTTACCTGTCTAATTTTTATCAATGGGAGTAAAGAGAAAGTAAATGGCATATAAAGATGACACTAAAAAGGAAGGTGGGACAAAGAAATAATACAGAGGAACCTACAAAGATTCCAAATATGACCAGTTAACGAATTGCAGGTTGGAAAAATGCAAACGATTAATGAGGGGAAAAT
Source organism: Lepidochelys olivacea (assembly GCF_965140295.1). Classification (NCBI taxonomy): domain Eukaryota; kingdom Metazoa; phylum Chordata; order Testudines; family Cheloniidae; genus Lepidochelys; species Lepidochelys olivacea. The sequence goes on along the minus strand of NC_140411.1, from coordinate 32,440,167 downwards.
ATTCAGAAATACCGCAATTCCAGTGGCAGGAGAAACCTGGAAAATAGTAATCTCTACTTTTCTAATGTTCCCATCACACTAAGAACCTGGTTGTTTCATAAATAATTTAAAAATATGTGTTTTGTCCAAATAAACCATAGTCTGTACCTCTTGTTTATGCTGCGTTCTTAAAGTGGGATAAGGCTGAAAGAAACCTAGGAGATGAATTGTGAACAGAAAATTAAGCATTTGTTTGCAATAAACGGTAATTACACTGGTGAAATAGATCAGTGCAAGATGGGGCTGTGTACAAAGAAAAACCCGCCATATACTGGTACAGGGATATAATAGGCCTGTATCTATACAGATCTGCTGTGACTGCACATGAAATATTGCATTATTCTGGACAGGGTGTTACCTGAAAGCAAAATGAAGAGAATCCAGAGTTAGTGAACAAAAAATAATTTTTGAATTGGGATTTATTTAAGAGAATAAAGAAAGGTTAAATTTAATGACAAGATGAGAAAGGTGAAATATATGTAATTCATGAAAACACTTTGAAGGTGTAAATGCTAAGAAGTGAGAGGATTTTTTTTTTAACTGGAGTATAAGGAGATACAAACAGAGGTAATAGGGAAGATTGGGAATATTAAGTTAATATTAAGATAGTTAAGATATTAATATTAAGATAGGGAAAATTGAAGTTGAATATCAATTGACCGCAAGATGCTTTAGGCTGTGGAAAGTGGTGGACATCCCATCATTTGGGACTTGTAAAACTGGATGGGAAAAGTATAAGAGAAAGTGGGTGTGGGAACTGGATGGGAAGGATGGTCTAGTGGTTGAACTACTGGACTGGAACTTTGGGGACCTGGCCGTGCCCTAAACTTACTGTTTGATCTTGACCAAGACAGTCAATTTCTCTGTGACTCAGTGACCAAACTGTAACATGGAGGTACTAGCAGGAATGGGGTGAAGACAATTTCATTAATGTTTGTGAAGTAACTAGAAGATTTACATGGTCATTCTTCATCTCTACTGTTTATGACACTATGACCATAACTTCCTTTCTCCTACTTTGTTCCATGCACTAGTATGGTATGCCAAATATTTTCAAACTTCTCTGATTCCATCATTATAATCAGCCAAGGCTTTTCTTTCCAATGCCTCGATCTTAAAAAGTCACAACTTCCACTGAAGTCTATGGGAGTTGTGAGAGGAACATGTGCTCCACACCTATCAGGATTTTGCTAAAAGGAATAAGCAGTGGAACAATAATTCCACTACTAATTCCATGCACTACAACACAATGGCTACTTTGAACATTTGAAGACAGTTAGAAAGTAGAGTTAATTGCAATAATGGAGCAGCACAGACACACCAAATATTATATGTTAGAGTGAGAAACACTGACGTCTTGCAACCCCAACAATGGAAACATATCAGTAGCTCTACCCTTTGGTCAATCTGTTAATTAAATCCTACCATTTAATATATTGTTTAAGAGTGACAAAACAGAGGGAACCTAGATATTGGAATCTACTGCAGATAGTATGATCATTTAAAGAAAACCAGACAATTCTTGTGTTTGGTGGAGTGTGTATTTCTTTTTGGTTACAAACTTCTTTATAAAATCAAAGGATGGCCAGAAGATCAGAAAATGCATTTTAGCTTTTTAGAAGTGACAGTTGAGTGTCACCTGTGGGTTAAACCGGAGGTTTAAAGTTAGTTTTTAAGTATAGAGATAAGATTAGTAAGATTTAAGTATAAGGTAGTAATGCAAGAAGCCTACAAGCTCAGGCCTGTAAGATATTTGCTTAATCAGTTAGCATAAGGAAGTTATACCTATAAGCCTTAGCGTAAGTAAACTGACTAATAGTGATCCTAAGTCACAAGATGACATAAGATATAATTTTGCAATACATAAGTCTGCTCAAAACTTGCATAAAATTCAGATAACCATAGGAAATCTGTTGATTGTCTGAGTATGTGTATGACATGACGCTGGACATAACGTTAATATTGCATTACTGTTACATTCTTATTCATTCTACATAAAGGAGTTTAATTTCCAAAGTTCTTAAACTGAAGGATGACATAGAAAGCAAAAATCAATTACGTCAGACAACGAATTTTTTAGCAGAAATCAGATATATACCTTTCCACTGTCCTCCTGTCCTTTTAATAAATAATGAATGTTATAATTTAGGTTACTATTATTTTCCTATAGCTAAATTAGAATAAAAATCCAACAGACTTTGGAGTAATTTCTGAATAGGACTTTTGTCTGAAGGAGTGATTGATTTTAATCATCCGTGCAGCTACAATGCTGCAAGGTATCTATGAAGCATCATTTGGAAGAGAATCTCTGCATATAAGATAATTAGAATTTTGAAGTTGTTTGACTAATTCAGAATAAAGTATCCTAAATCTTTCTTTAGTGTTTTGAAACATCTACATTTGCACATGATCTATTTAGACCATAACATTTGTATCCATTATGAATTCAGGAAGCTCCAAAGGACTTTAACTCTCCAGTTATACTGTATGACTTTAATTTCATTAAAGTAAATTGATTGCAAGCTAGTTTACATTTACAACTGCAGGGTGTTGTAAATTTTATTTTAACTGATTGGAATGTATGATCCAAAAAAACTGAGGGAAAAAAACCTCCTGCTGTTGATAACATACATTTAACTTGCAGAATCTCACTTGCCAGTGAAAGATTTATGTAAATAAGACAGATTTTAAAAGGTTAAAGAAAAAAGCAATAGTAATGAGATTTGAGCAATGACTCTGGGTGAAAAATACCCACAATAAGAGTGATTGCATAGAAATTTGTACCACTTTAGAAGCAATACATTTGCCGAGATGAACAAGATAGAATGGATTCAATTTAGCGCACTATCCTGGTTTTGCTTTTGTGGAACCTGGTTCATGTTTTAGGTGATTAGGGAGCTAAATAGCTTAGATAGTCTCCAGCTCAGAAAAAAGGGGGGGAAAGTTCTTGGGACAGGCTTGAAAGAGTGGTCAGAAGGTCTTTAATAACAAAAGGGGAGGGTAAAAATAAAGAAGATATGAAAATTCAGCACTGTCAAGCTGTTGATAATAAAATTAATCAAGGACTCAAAGGACATGAAGAAGAGAAATTCTTTAATTGCACCAACGCTAGGAGCCTGGGTAACAAAAAAGAGAAATTGGAATTGCTCATTTATGAGCATAAATTCAATCTAGTTGGTATTACGGAAACATAATGGGGTGATTCCCATGACTGGAATGTTAAAATCTGGAAGCATTGGTTGAGCAAAAGGGGAGGGGAAGTGTCACTCTATGTCAAAAATGGCATTACCTGTTTCCGAATCACTGATAACTCCAGAGAAAATTATCTCAAATGCTTATAGATCAATGTCCTAACTGACAAAGCACAAGATGTGGTATTAACTGGTGTCTAATTACAGAGCACCAAATCACACTCAGGAACAGAATGACCACCTCCTTATGCACTTATCTACAATATGTTGGAAAAGAAGCTGTGAGATCATGGGGGGGGGGGCTTCAATTTGAGTGGCATGGTGGAGGTCTCATGCTGCCAATTCTAAAACATGCTTGGAATTTCTAAATATTATAGATGACAATCTCCTAACCTGAAAAGTGTTGCTGCCAAGAGAGGGGAATTCTATATTATACCTTATTTTGACAGATAAACAGGAACTAATAACAGAACTAAAAATTAATGGTAAGTTGGTACACATAATCACCACGATCACATTTATAATGTGGAAACAGAATAAAGTCTGACTTCAAAAAGACCAATTTTACAAAGCTGAAAGCAATTAAGAGCCTGTAATGGGGTGTGCAAAACCCACACTGAGCAACAAGGGCTTAAGGGCTCATTTTAGGCTCAGCCAGCCCAGCCCTGCCACACTGCAGCAAATGTTCCATCTGCCGGAGGAATTAAAAGGCAGCAAATTAGCTCAGTTGGTGAGCAGCACTGAAGGTGAGCAGAGCAGAGTGAATGAAACCTAAAGGTTCTGATGCAGCTGCCCAAAGGGGCCCTCCATGAGGAAAGGGAGGACCCTCCACAGAGACAAGCGGAGAGGGAAGTATCCTGTGGTCCTGGACAGTGGAGACTCCCTCTTGCTTCCTTGTGATTTGGATTTTCCCACCAGATAAAGGCGCTGAACTGAGGTGACCCCAGGCGGGTAGATGAGAGGAAGAGGCCCAGGGAGGACAGCCTTAAGTAGTCTTGGTTGCCAGGTTATTGGTAGCCCAAAGGACCCTGGGTCGGAGCCCAGTGGAGTGGGAGGGTGTGGGCTTCCCTCCCCACAACCTCCTTGGCAGTCTGGGGTTGTGACCATGACCACTAGACCACATTCCCAACCAGACCCTGAGTGGAGACCGTTACAGAGCCAAATCAGCTGATGGGAAGCATTTAATCACAAAAATGTGAACAATTGAGAATTTAAGAGTACTTTACTAGTTACCACAAAAGCCACCATCATACAATTAAGGAATAAGGCCATACTGGTTACAAACAAACAAACAAACCAAGAAAACAAACAAAGAAAACCCACAACCAAGCCCGTCTTCAAGGGGAAGTCAGGGTAGCTATAAAAAATAAAATAAAATAATTTATAACAAATTGAATATATGGGAAGTTGATAGCAATAAATATCAATCAGAAGCTAGGAACTGTACAAAATTGAAAAGGGAATCAAATGGACACAAGGAGAAATCTATAACCAGGAGAGTTAAGGACAATAACAGGAAAATGTTTAAGAACCTTAGGAACAAAAAAAAATCCTAACAATGATATTGGTTCAATATTAGATGGAAATGGTAGAATTATCAATAATAATTCAGAAAAAGCACAAGTGTCCGTAAATATTTCTATTCTATATTTGGGGAGAAAAAAACAGATGTAGTCTAGTCATATAACATTTTCCAAACCACTAGCAGTTCAGGCGGATATTAAACAGCAGTTTCTAAAGTTAGCCATTTTTAAATCATCATGTCTGGATCATTTACATCCAAGAATATTAAGATAGGTGGCTGAGGAGCTCACTGGAAAATGTGAATTTTCAATAATTTTTGAAACACTGGAGAAGTTTCAGAAGATTGGAAGTACGCTAATGTGCCAATAGTTAAAAATGGTAAAATGGATGTCAGTCTGACATCAATACCAGGCGAGATAATGGATTGGGTGATAAAGGACTTTGTAAGAAAAAATTAAAGGAGGGTAACATAATTAACAACAATCAACATGGGTCTATGGAAAATAGATCATTTCAAACTAACTTGACATATTCTTTTTTTTTTAAGTTACAAGTTTGGTTGATAAAGATAATATTGTTGATATAATATACTTAGACTTCTGAAAGGCATTTGACTTGATACTGCATGATGTTTTGACTAAAAAAGCAGTAGGATATGAAATTAACACTGCATACATTAAAATTGGTTAATAGCTGGCTAACTGGTAGGTCTTAAAATATGATTGTGACTGGGGAATCATTGAACAGGTGTGTTCCTGGTATGGTCCCGCAGGGACTGGTTCTTGGTCCTGCTCTATTTTACATTTTCATCAATGATCTGAAAGAAAACAAAGTCATCACTGATAAAATTTGAAGATGACACAAAAATTGGGAGACTGATAAATAATTAAGAGGACAAGTCACTGCTACAGAGCCATTGAAATGTTTGGTAAACTAAACACAAGCAAACAATATATGTTTATAGTTCAATGTAAATGAATACAACTAGTAACAAAGAATGTAGGCCACATTTACAGGACAGGGCATTCTATTCTGGGAAGCAGTGACTCTGAAAAAGATCTGGGGGGTCATGGTGGATAATCAGTTGCACATGAGCTCCCAAGAAGGATGTTGATAAATTGGAGAGGGTTCAAAGAATAGCCATGAGAATGATTAAAGGATTAGAAAATGCCTCACAGTGAGAGAATCAGGAGCTGAATCTATTTAGTTCAGTTGTTCCCAGACTTGTTCCACCGCTTGTGCAGGGAAAGCCCCGGCGGGCCAGGCCGGTTTGTTTACCTGCCGCATCCACAGGTTCGGCCGATCGGGGCTCCCAGTGGCCATGGTTCGCTGCTCCAGGCCAGTGGGAGCTGCTGGAAGCGATGCGGGCCGAAGGACGTACTGGCCGCAGCTGATTTTTTACCAAAAATATTCGGCGTATGATCGAGAATATACAGTAATTCCAAAACAAATTGCCATTGTGGTGATGAGCTGAGATCAGAGACTCAAAGTGCATTCCTCACTCATCATTATCAAAGGAAAAGCCCAAGTGGGTTGAGAGACTGTCAACTTGTCTTCTGTGAGAAAAAGATATAAATATGGATTCAAAAAAAGATCCTTTATCTCTGGACAGTTTGAATTCTAACAAGGCAGAATAACTGAACAAGAGTTATTCTGGGTACCCCTGAAACACTTTTGGGATACTGGCAGTTTATTACATCACTGCCACCATTTGCAGTTACAAACTGTGATAAACTTGTACATATATTTTACCTATTTCAACGGCTCAATAACTCTGAACAATAGCAAAGCATTGTGAGGCACCCAGGGCTACTGGGCAGGTGGTAAGATAACCGCTCTCTGGTTTGGACTGCACCCTAGAATCTGAAATAAGTAAAGTTCGAGCTTAAATATTCTTCTGACTCAGGCCCAAATGTAATAGCCAACTAAACCAAACTAAACCAATAGTTTAACATCATGGTCTATAGTACTGCCCTTGTATCCTTCACTCTCAAAGTTGACACCATTCTGGAGCAATAAAACATACAATGCGTACCCAACTGAGGCATTAAAGGAGCATTGTGATGTCAATCTAAGTTTCCCAAAACTAAGTTTTCCTTTTTACATCAATAGCTGGTCCTGCATGGGCATGCTAAAGGAGCTACTCTATTCTACTGTGTATTCAGGTAAGAGGCAGCCATAATTTATCTGGCTCCACTTGGGAGAGCAAGAAACATTGTGTTAGCCTGGCCAAAAGGGGCTGGAGGTAAATGCAGTTTAATCCATACCAACAAGTGCAGCAAGTTACAGGATAAACTGAGTGAAAATCTTTGGTTTCCGTTATGCAGGAGGTCAGACTAGATGATCATAAAGGGCCCTTGCTGCCTTAAAGTCGATGAAACTATGAAGAGATGCTGCACAGTGAGTTCCCCAAGGAGCCAGAATGGACCATTGTGATCATCTAGTCTGACCTCCTTTCACATCGCAGCCATAGAATCTCACCCATCCACTTCTGTAATAGATCCATAACCTCTGGCTGAGTTACTGAAGTCCACAAATCATGATTTAAAAGCCTTTGAAGTACAAAAAGTTACATCTACTCTGTTTTTAACCTGAAAGTGATCAGCACATAAAACCTCAATTCATCTCTTATATTTTTTTAAAAATCACAGTTTGTATGAGGGGAAGAAGAAAGAGAGGAGCAGGCTGCATGGCAATTTCCAGAGCTAAGTCTGCCAGTGCAAGGCAGGATGGTTCACCGGAAACGGTTTTATCTCCAAGCCAAACATATTACGTATGCATGATGAAAAGAACTATTTAAAATACAAAAACTTGTTTATAGACCAAACTGGTAGTCTAACGGCCTGGGATTTCTTTACAAACACAGAAATTACAAAGCAAAGCAATACTGGAAGTGAAACACACAACTGATTAACACGTGTATGCACATAAATCAATAAAGCCCATTAAAAACATCCCCTATTTGCATTTTGGCCTGTTTGACACCATTAGGCTGCAGCTACTAATCTATTAATTCCATCAATATCTAAAACTCTGAGATTAGAAATAAGAGGAACTAATTGAGAACTAATTAACAGAGTTCTTTGCCTCCTGGCATAATAATAGATTGTTAATCTAAAATTTGACTTACAATCTCACTATATGATTATACCAAGAACACAGTTCGTTTATCTTGGCTACTCTTTGGCCAAGGGTATTAATCATCCTCAAGTGCATAATTCTTTGAATTCATGCTGAGAGCTGAGATCCAAATTTAGCTTTCTATGCACTTGCAATTAAGTATACGTTTGGGGAAAACTGCCAAGTTACCAGTATTGCCATCAGCTGTGGTCATTTTTCACCTGAAATGTGAACAAAAAGCAGACTTGCATAGAGAAAGTAGATTTTATTTATTTATTTATTTTAGAAGTTTGTGAAACCAGAGGCTCTATAAATTTCAGAAAATACACATGCCCTTAACTGCTGTGCAAGTAAGCTGATCTCTTTAGGAGAAAGGATGGCAGGTTGTGTAGAAAACCCCACCCTGTATAAAGTAGTATTCACACCAAGGAGTCACAGAACTGCTTGGGAAGAGGTGTGCTCATGTTAAAGAATTCATCACCTCTCTCACCAAAACACCTAGACTTGTCCTTCTTTCTCTACTTGGCCATACAACCTACATGAGTCACTTTAAATTAAAGATGAACTCCAGAGTGCTGCCTCAAGGGTCCAAGCTGCTCACAGGGCATTTGAAAAACAAAAATACACAAATCTCATGGGTGGTACCAATCTCAAGCACGGACTCCATGGAGAATGAAAGTGTATCCTGTCCGCTCCTCTCTTCCATTGCTTTAGGGCATTGTTTTAGGATTAAAATGCGGATCTCCCTTATTCACTTCCCTTCCCATTTCCCACCAGATGATCACTATTTGGTCTGTGTGAGGAAAATGAGGGTGAATCTTTGTAGGGATGAGCTCTTCACTCTGTGTCTGAGCTCCATCAGAGAGAACTGTCAGCCAGGAAAACTGTCTTCAGGCCATACAGCCCCTTTAAAATTCTTTCCTTGACTGACTGTCAGTCAAGCCAAGGAAAAATCCATTCAACATACAGGCTCTCATGTGATGCAAGGAGCATACCCAACACATTCTTTGATAATTTCCATGAGCCTGATGGGGAGCCTGAGGTGTGGTGGGGTGACAATTTGAGGAATCTGTCTGTATGACTTATGAATTCTCGTTGATATTCTGAAGTTGTTACTATGAGAATTGCTGTACAATGGAAGTCTTTTTTTGTAGAAATGTGCTGACAGGGCTTGTAGCACTTAGTCATCAGAATAGGGATAATGGAGAGTAGTTAACCTTAACAACTATAATCTAACCACACAATGGGTACATTAAGGAGAATGTCTGAAGCTGGAAGCACCAATTTTCCCAACTTCTCAAAGTGGGGGGAGGGTGTCTCTTTTTGCAGAACAGAAAATCACCAGGACAAAGAGGCCAAAGTACTGATGCTAACCTTGAAAAAAAAACAGTTGTTATGTGGATAATAGCATGGCTCAGAGACCCACACAGAAAATTTTGGGCAGGAAAGGGGAAGAGACTGTTATGTGTTTGAAGCTGACCAATGGAAGTGGAGAGAGAGAGAGAGAGAGAGAGAGAGAGACTCCATGACTGAGAAGACAAGTCATGTGGTGCAGAAGAAAAACCATGGATAGACCCAGAGGACTCTAATCCAGCCCAATGAACATTCTAGAGTGGTGAGGAAATGGAGGCTGAGAAATGCATTTGGGGCTTATTATTTTTGTATAGATAGGTGTATTTCTTTTGCAATTAAAGAAAAAACAAGGTCTTCGCTCTCAGGAGCAGTGCTAGACGAAGGATCTGAAACACAAAAGTGTGTCTAGACACCCCTAACCGGGGGCAATGTCTGGATTGGGTTCAGATTATGGGGGCTTCAAGCACACATGAATCAGTGAAGGGGGTCCCCTCACAGCAGTTTAGTGAGTGGCCAAGAGAGGTCACTCAGCTACAGCTGTGACAGGTGGGGATACACATTAGGAACAAGGAACGGCTTCTTGGCTCCAGAGGTGAAATTGGGCTGATACTTACTATTGCCTAGATATACACAAAATGCGTTATAAGAAGAGTGTTACTACAGACTTGACAAAACAACTTTGATGAATTCTACTGCAGATACATTAAAAATTGTTTGTGGATTTAAAAGTAGACCAGAGATTTATTTTTATTTCCTTATTTTTATTTGATACCACAAAATCTCCATTAACAGCATGCTGGGAAGACTAAAACTGGCTTTTTTATTTTACAATTTCACATTTCTTAAGCATCAGTCAAAAACCACAAGCACTGTGATTAAGACTCTATCTTTACTAAGACTTATCTCTCTTGAGACAGTCTGATAAATTACTTACAGCTTTATGTATTTTACACAGATGAATAATATCACTATTTGATGTCTCGAAATACTAGTGGGAATGAGTGACTTTTTGCAATATGCTGTAGTCATGATTGGCTATGTTTCCAAATGAAATTCAGCACTGTGCTCTTTCTACACAGCCATTATTAGGCACCAGTGTGCACACACTTACATGTGTGTGAGAGATATTGGAGTTCATTTTGTGATTCAGAGGTATAGGTATAATCATTATATTTTAACAGGGACATAAGTCAGCAAAATTTACATTTTCTGTATATTAAATGCAGAATAGTACATGCTTTTGACCCAGCTGGAAGACAAGCTGGGACTAGGATTGGTCAGCAAATAATTCTGTTTCACAAGAAGTTTTGAAAGGTTGTGGTTTTTGTTCTGAGGCAGAACTAACCCCAGACCTTTCATGTGTAGTTGTGTGTGTGTGTGTGTGTGAGCGTGCACGCATATGCACAAACAAAAAGCAAAACACACACTAGAATAGCTAATATTTAGGACACTCTCTTGGGATGCGGGAGACCTAGGTTTGAATTCCAGTTCTAAATATGGCAGAGAAGAGACTTGAACTTCCCAAGTAACTACCCTAACCACTAGGCTATCGAGCCAGAACCTTTCTCTACTTCACTCAGTATTCCATTATTTATACAGAGTGGAACACCTCAAACAGGAGAATCAGAGAGCTCTACATCAGGCTCTGCCTGATGCACAGCTGCAATGTGAGTCTCCATCCTAGGTAACTGCCCTAACCATGAAGCTAATGGCTAGTCTAGGGAGGGTCTCTCTCCCCCCATGAAAGTCTGTCTTAGTCCTCAGAAACCTTCCGATGAAGTTTTCATCAAAACTGATTTGTTAATGTGAAACATTTCAGTTTTGACAAAATGGCATTTTTCAACATTCCTCCCCCCCCCCATCCAACTACCTCTAGCTGGGGCTAATTTAGAGCTACTCATTTACTGACATTAGAAATGTCAAAGTAATGGTAATTCAGAAGTGTCCAGGAATCAATCTAATGAGCACAGTTGGTGAAAAAATAAATGTTCAAGGTGAAGAAAATTGAGTTGTAATGAAATATTAATGATTTTATTTTCAAGTAGCTAAAAAAATAGATTTTTTTCCCATTATAATTTTAAGTCTTTTAAATTTAAGTCTTCAGCTAAAGTGTATTCATTCATCTAACAATCACTGATGTATTCTTTTGCCTTTTCTGAAAATTCCTGATTATTAGAACAATTTTAAAACTTCAGTAGCAAATATCTGAGCAGCTTTTTGAGAGGAAACCTATAACAAAATGACAAAATCCTATTTCTGTGGTGTGTAGAAATGCCACTGAATATGACATTATTTTTAACACATTATCCATAACAAGCCAATTGTTATCCAACCAAATGTGTACTGAGTTTCCTTAGTTAATTTATAATCAAGGCCTTCTGCTCTTTGTTTTTATGTCAGTAACAATAAAATATTGCAATTTTTTTTCTAAACGTGAACAGTGATATTAGTGATTTGAACAGAGCTAGAATATGTGACAACATGTTATTATTATGGCTAGATATATGTGATGTAATGCACTATTAACCACCACCACTGCCTGAGAGTTCTGGAGCAGTGATGGATGCAAGATGACCCCACAAACCTAAACACAATTTGGGGGGTAAAGACAGGTTCCAGCCTAAACAAATGTTGCACATATTAGTTCAGATATTTTGGTACTCCCAAAATACACATAGTGCAAGTTAGGAGAGGTGTGCAAAAGCTGGTTTAGAGCTTTCCGTTACACTGCTCTGTGCACTTTTACCTCCTGCATTCAGGCCTGATCCAATTCCCGGTAAAGTCAACAGAAGCCCTGCTCTGAATTAGTGGAACTAGACTAGGGGTTAGAGCAGCCTGAAAGGAGAATGAAAGAAAAAAACATGGATATTAGTGAAGTAGAAGTTTGAATGTGTCAGTTAAATAGGGAGTTAATATAGCCAAAAGGATATAAGGCGTGAACAAAGGAGCTGACTACTAAAGAAAACACAGCCCTCTTTTTTTCTGGGTCAAATTGCCTCTATCTGACCAAAGTTAGTACTAGAGAAACCTGTGAAATGAAAAGAAGAGACCAAGCTTTCTTACAAGAGCACTGGGGCCAACTAAAGAGGCAGGTAACATATGTTTCAAGACTGACAATAAAATAGTTATTGTACATTCAAACACCCCATTCCACAGTAGCGAACTCTTGGACAAAACTAAACCAAACAGTAGAGTCCTCCCACCCCCGCTTCCACTGGAGCTGAAGTTACTTATTATGCTATGTGAATTGTTGCATGTGTGGCAACTTTTACCATAAAATTTGGATTCTTCCATCCTGCCCAGAAAATATAGCTAGATAGACAGACAGACAAAAGGACCACACTTCAGTCAATAAACTTCAGGAGAAGCCGTATGAGTTTGGAGTGTGGTTTCTCATGAAATTTTTCAGCACATCACCTTTATATTGGGTACAGAGTGACAGCCGTGTTAGTCTGTATTCACAAAAAGAAAAGGAGGACTTGTGGCACCTTAGAGACTAACCAATTTATTAGAGCATAAGCTTTCGTGAGCTACAGCTCACTTCCTCAGATGCATATCGTGGAAACCATCACAGGGCCTAATAACATCAGCCACACTATCAGAGGCTCGTTCACCTGCACATCCACCAATGTGATATATGCCATCATGTGCCAGCAATGCCCCTCTGCCATGTACATTGGTCAAACTGGACAGTCTCTACGTAAAAGAATAAATGGACACAAATCAGATGTCAAGAATTATAACATTCATAAACCAGTCGGAGAACACTTCAATCTCTCTGGTCACGCGATCACAGACATGAAGGTCGCTATCTTAAAACAAAAAAACTTCAAATCCAGACTCCAGCGAGAAACTGCTGAATTGGAATTCATTTGCAAATTGGATACTATTAATTTAGGCTTAAATAGAGACTTGGAGTGGCTAAGTCATTATGCAAGGTAGCCTGTTTCCTCTTGTTTTTTCCTACTCCCCCCCCCAAGATGTTCTGGTTTAACTTGGATTTTAACTTGAAGAGTGGTCAGTTTGGATGAGCTATTACCAGCAGGAGAGTGAGTTTGTGTGTGTATGGGGGTGGGGGGGATGTGAGAACCTGGATTTATGCAGGAAATAGCCCAGCTTGATTGTCATGCACATTGTGTAAAGAGTTGTCACTTTGGATGGGCTATCACCAGCAGGAGAGTGAATTTGTGTGGGGGGGTGGAGGGTGAGAAAACCTGGATTTGTGCTGGAAATCACTTTAGATAAGCTATTACCAGCAGGACAGTGGGGTAGGAATAGGTATTGTTTCATATTCTCTGTGTATATATAAAGCCTGCTGCAGTTTCCACGATATGCATCTGAGGAAGTGAGCTGTAGCTCACGAAAGCTTATGCTCTAATAAATTGGTTAGTCTCTAAGGTGCCACAAGTCCTCCTTTTCTTTTTATATTGGGTAATGTCACATGCAGGTAAGTGTGATGGTTTCATGAACAATAAGCCTTGTATAATGCTTAAATGTGCTCATCAATAACACACAGAAAGGTAGCCAGAACAATGAAAGGATGTTTCGGGCAACACAGGACATCACAATATTTTATCCCTTAGACCACGGGGTGGCCAACCGGAGCCTGAGAAGGAGCCAGAATTTACCAATGCACGTTGCCAAAGAGCCAGTAATACATCAGCAGCCCCCAATCCGCTACAGCCCTCCAGCCCTGAGCGCCTCCCACCCACCAGCAGCCTTGCCAATCAGCTGGAATAACTCCAGTGTAGCTAACAAATTATTCAAAGTATTTTCTGCAAATTCTTGTTCTAGAAATGATTTGTTTAGAACTAGAATTTGCAGAAAATACTTTGTATAATTTGCTAGTCCTACTGGCATTATTCCAGCTTTATACTGGTGTAACGGTGTGTGAGATTTGACCAAATGTGATTATCTGCAATTGTATGGACTAGTCTGAAAAATCAAGCCCACCTCATAGTCATTTAATGCATAACTTCTATACAGTCTACTGTTCCTGGTCCTATAAATACAGAAAACAAGAACAATATGTATATTTCTCCTGCATTAAGCTTAATGTGGATAAACTTCCTTTTGGACTGATCATGCAGAACACTTACTTATGGGCATAGTCTTTTGAGGCTCATAATGACAGGATAGATCCAAATTTTCTTATTGAATCTGTAACTGAAATTATGCTATGATCAATCACAGAGCTAAAGATAGCTCTTGTTCCATCTGCTTCAGTATAATCACAGACTGGGCTGATTAAATTCTTCATAGTTTTTTTATTTTTGCTTTTGTTGTTTTTGTTTGGAGGGGTACATTTGATATTTTTTATTTTGTCAGATTCATCTAACTTCATTTTTTCCATTCCTTAACCATTTGTAATATAGTAACATGGAATAATAATGTCCATATAGGAGACACTTTATTTTCACCAAGGTATTACATGCAAGAATTACCTCTATGCAACTATCTGATATTGTTTTGAATTTATGCATCAAAATATGAAAAATAAGTAAAAAAGCAAGATATAATTTTGAAAATTTTACCCTACTTTAGTTTCCATGAGGCTTAGGCAGATTTTCAATGATATTTAGTCACTCAAAGATGCAGATAGGCTCCTAGTGGGATTTTCAAAAGGACCTAGGTGCCTAACTCCTACTGATTTCAACTTAAGTCCCATTTTTCAAAAGTGATCGAGGAGCCTTGGCTCTTAATCACTTTTGAAAATTTTACCCATGATACCTCCAATACCATCTGCAGTATACTATATATACATATGTACACACACAAATGGAAAGCAGAGGTGGTGGTTCCAGCAGAGCACACACTTTTAAAATGATCTCTTTTATTCAAGATGCACTTTAGATATGTGTAGTCATTGGAGTTGTGGTTGACTAAGGTAACCAAGGCAAAGTACAGATGTGAAGCTATGACACCATGTTGGATTTATGAACAATTGTACTGTGAAGACCAAACAGACCAAAGAGGTGATGTTTCCATCCAGGACTTGTCCCTAGATTTACAAGTGACAGTCATATTCCTCACAGATAATAACTTGGAAGAAAATTAGCCACCAGGGAGAAGACAGTTACTTCCTAATTCCATTGCTTTGTCACATTTCCATTCTCTCTCTCTCTCTTTTTTTTTTTTTTTAGATTTTCCCTCTAAGCCCTCCCTGCCACAAGATCAATTTTTATCATTTTCACCCATCCTTCAGTGGAGTCCCTAGTAATGAATTGAATCCTTCATCGGGGCTGTTATGTGCTGTAATCCTGTATATTTAGTCCTCAGAAGTCTGCCTAATCTGTGATCCATTGTTCTTTTCTAAAATGTTTTAATCACTTCTAGTTAAGCTTGCATGATCCCCTGACCTGTGATTGCAAACCTGTGATTGCATACTTATCTTGCATCTGACTCATCTAAATCACATGCTTAGCCAGAATATCTGTGTCTGAGTGTCTTTTGAATATGAATAAAGCACTATGTTTCACAGGGTTGCACTGAGTTTAAATGCTACCACTTACAGTGAGGTACTGAGCTAAAATGATACCATTAGCAACTGTGTCATGAGCCACAGCAAACCACCTGCAGATTTGTACAGTGCTAAATTGATGCTACCCATAGTTCTGTAGCTAAAACACTCCTTTTCCACAGTTGCTCACCATGTTAAGAGCTCACACTGACAGTGTAGGCCACAGGATTATCAACACACTCATCCCACAGTGGATAGTCAGGTGCACATGGAATGTTTAATTCCTCATTTTATTGAATTCCACACTCCTCTTTCTAACTGCTTTGAGATAAAGGAATATGACAGTGGCTACATACTTAATATGACAGCGAGTGCATAGGGCTGTGAGTAAATACAATGAAATAGGCTAAAACTTCTTTCTGAGTGGAGGCTCTCTATGAAATAGAGTCAGCCACACCAAACAGAAGAGCTAAAATCTAAGACTAAATGTTCTCCAGCCTTGTCAGGAGTTTTCACACTACTGCACTTAATGGGAAAAGAGCTACTCATCAAAACACTCTACAGAGAAAAATAGCTACCAGTCATGGTGTTGTAAAGAGTTAAATAAGCTCTGACTCCAACAGTTTTAAGCACTGAACAATATAAGCACATTTCATACTTTCAGACTGAGCAGATATTTACTTTTCAAATTTTATTTTCATTCAATTTTGAATCCAGTTTAGTTACACTCTGCACAGGAAATTGCTTTCACGAAACTGCTAGCAACAGTTATAACAATGACCGCTGTGAAGTTGACATGTACTTTTAAAAATATTTTGAATAGTTGTAGCTAGTTGTGTGTATAGCTAAAACACATAATGTATTTACTGATTAGCTGCTGAGAAGATACACACTGGGCATTCAAAACACTATAAATCTGATCTTTTCACATTACCCAGTATATATTCAACATGAATAAATGTTCCGCATTATTGTGTGACATGGAGATTCATGCAAATGTAATCAAAGCATAATCAGATCATGTTTTCTTTTATTGGCTGGGCCCAGGAAGTATAACAGCTGAAGGCTACAAATCTCTTACTTAGCTCAAATGATAGTGGCCTGTGTTTTTAGTGCCGAAGGCCCAAGATTCAACCCTTAGTGACAATCATAGTGTCTGCATGCTTCTGGGCACGACTTGTGGTGCAAATATGGAACCATCTTGTTCCATGCTGCAGAAAAACTCAATGAGTCTAGTAAATACCTAAAAGTTCACCTCCTAAGGTTTCCCTCACATATTACCACTAGACAGTGTGAGAAACTAGAAGGAATTAGTCTAGAACAGGGGTGGGCAAACTATAGCCCATGGGCTGGATCTGGCCCTCGAGCCATTTTAAGCCACCCTGCAAGCTGCACCACGTGGCTCAGCCCTGCTCCCGTGGTCCGGCCAGAGTGCTGGGTTGGGGCTGCACCACGTGGCTCGGCCCAGCTATGGCGGGGCGTTGGGTCGGGGGCGGGACCATGTGGCTCGGCCCCGCTCCGGTGCTTCAGATGGGGCGCTGGGTCAGGGGCCATACCACGTGGCTCCCAGAAGCTGTGGCATGGCCCTGCTCCGGCTTCTATGTGCTCCAATGGGAGCTGCAGGGGCAGTGCCTTAGGATGGGGCAGCATGCAGAGCCTCCTGGCCTCGCCTCTGCAAAGGAGCCAGAGAAGGGACATGCCACTGCTTCCAGGAGCCACTTGAGGTAAGCACCGCTCGGAGCCTGCACCCCCTGAGCCTCTCCCCATGCCCCAACCCCCTATCCCAGCCCTGATCCCCCTCCTGCTCTCCAAACCCCTCAATCCCAGCCCAGAGCACCCTCCTGCACCCCAAAATCTCACATCCCCAGCCCCACTCCAGAACCAACACCCACTTGTGCACCCCAGCCCCAATTTTGGGTGCATTCATGGCACGCCATACAATTTCTATTCCCTCAGGCCACAAAGTTTGCCCACCCCTTGTCTAGAAACTTGAAGGATCTGGGTGACTTTTTTCCCTACTACTAACAGCATGTTTCCTTTCACACTGCTGAGTGGAAATCACCAGCAAGAAATAAAAAATAACAGGCTCTTCTATACACATACTTGAAACAGGTTACCAGACTGCAGCATTTGTCCCAGTTTCTCCAGGGGAATATTACCATAAACTGGGGGAAGGAAAGTACTACCTTTCTATGCCTCATGGTCCACTGCAATCCAAAAAACCTGAATTGACTCTCAGCAAGGTTTGAACTCAGCACCTTCAAGGTTAAAAGCATGAACCTCTGACAGTTTGAATTAAAAGGGTAACTAAGAGGTCATGTGGACCATCTAATAGAGGAGGAAAGACTCACATTCTCATAGCATGGATTATAGCTGCTGCATCAATGGAGCGGATCTGTCTTTTTCTGCACCTGGTGCACACGTAGGGAAGGCTGTGCCAACATTTAAGAAGCACTTTTCTTTAAAATAAGCTGTCAGGGTTCCTTTCCCACTCTGAACTCTAGAACTTCCCCACTCTGAACTCTACATATGTGGGGACCTGCATGAAAACCCCCCTAAGCTTATTTTTAACAGCTTAGGTTAAAATTTCCCCAAGGTACAAACTATTTTACCTTTTGCCCTTGGACTTTATTGCTGCCACCACCAAGCATCTAACAAATATATAACAGGGAAAGAGCCCACTTGGAAATGTCTTTCCCCCAAAAATCCTCCCCAAACCCTACACCCCCTTTCCTGGGGAAGGCTTGATAAAAATCCTCACCAATTTGCATAGGTGAACACAGACCCAAACCCTTGGATCTTAAGAACAAATAAAAAGCAATCAGGTTCTTAAAAGAAGAATTTTAATTGAAGAAAAAAAGTAAAAGAATCACCTCTGTAAAATCAGGATGGTAAATACCTTACAGGGTAATCAGATTCAAAACATAGAGAATCCCTCTAGGCAAAACCTTAAGTTACAAAAAGACACAAAAACAGGAATATGCATTCTATTCAGCACAGTTTATTTTATCAGCCATTTAAACAAAACAGAATCTAACGCACATCTAGCTAGATTACTTACTAAGTTCTAAGACTCCATTCCTTTTCTGTTCCCGGCAAAAGCATCACACAGACAGAGAGAGAAACTTTGTTTCTCCCCCGCTCCAGCTTTGAAAGTATCTTGTCTCCTCATTGGTCATTTTGGTCAGGTGCCAGCGAGGTTATCCTAGCTTCTTAACCCTTTACAGGTGAAAGGGTTTTTCCTCTGGCCAGGAGGGATTTTAAAGGTGTTTACCCTTCCCTTTATATTTATGATATAAGCAGTTGAATTTCCTTAATTTGCATTGACTATTAACCATCCTATGCCTGTATAAAGTACTCCACTGCCAATGGGATGCATTGTGTTCTGCCTTATGCAGCATCTATTCCCTATATTTGTATCATATGAGTGGGAAGAGTGAAGGGGTTACGTCACCTATCAAGTTCCAAATGTCATTGCTTTTAGTGCTTCGTATCAGGCAGGAGGGAACAGACCCATCTACAAGTACAACTTTGGGAAAAGAAAGCCATAATCACTTCACATAATTAATTACTTCTCCCCAGCAACAACTGTGACAATTACTCATTCCATAAAACTTTAATCACATTACGGTGACTTGTTGCAATAACTGCTTACTTCCCAACACTGTGAATGACAACACTACAATATATTTATATATTTCAAAGAGGAAGTCTTCTGTCAGAGTGTCATCTTTTCTCCTCCACTGGAGTACTTAGGAAAATGAGATATGCAGTACCTGAGGAAGAGACTAAAGATGTACTGTTGACAGCATGCAACCAGGCTGTAAGGAACAGGCTTTATGAGGTAAAAAAATGATTTCTGAGGGCTGCCTAGAGCTGTATTGAGCTGAAATGCTACCTCCCACTGTGCTGTTCAGCTTCACTTCATCTAAATGAATGCTAGCTTTTTCCATTGCTGTTAAGAGAAGTTTGTCAGCCACTTTAACTGGCTGTGCTAACGTAATCTACTGAAATAAATACTAGGAAGCTATTCTACACTACTGTGGGTTGTACCCAGTGCCTTTCTGTAGATTCCTTTAACCCTTTAAAATTAATTTGGGATAAAAATGTAATGCACTGTAATGTATGAAAAGAAACAGATTGGCTGGCCTGCTCTGTGTGAGTACTGGGTAGGGTTGCCAAGTGTCCGGTTTTCATTCCTGGCCAATGGGAACTGCGGGGGCAGCGCCTGAATGCGCGAAGGCAGCACGTGGAGCCTCCCTGGCCGCCCATGCACCTAGGGGCCGCAGGGACCTGGCAGCCACTTCCTGGGAGCTGCAGTAAACACCGCCAGTACCCCGCATCCCAAACCCCATCCCACACCCCAACCCTCTGCCCCAGCCCGGAGTCCCTTCCCATACCCAAACTCCCTCCTGGAGCCCACACCCCACACCCACCTGCACCCCTACCCTCTGTCCCCTGCACCCCAACCCTCTCCCACACCCAAATTCCCTCCCGGAGCCCACACCCAGCACATACCCCCACCCCCGCATCCCAATCCACTGCCCCAGCCTGGTGAAAGTGAGAGAGGTTGGGGGAGAGTAAGTGACAGAGGGAGGGGGGATGGAGCATTCAGGGGGAAAAGCCTTGGAGAAGGGTCAGGACAGCACTGGGGCCCCAGGAAGAGGTGGGGCATGGGGCAGTGCTGGGGTGTCGGTTTTGTGCCATTAGAAAGTTGGCAACCCTAGCACTGGGAGAACATGCTTCCACACCAAAATACACCTCAATCCTGATCTGAAGGCATTGCATGTTTAGAGGTAAAGGAGCAGGCCAGTCTCCTTGTCCCATTCAGTGTTTGGCCTCTATGCTGAGGATGCCTATGGAGGTTGTTCTCATTGTATGCAGTATGGACCAGGATGTAGGCAATATGACCAAGTAGTCAGAGTAGGAGTCAGGTATAGTGGGCAGAGCAGGTGTCTAGGTTGGGAAGAAAGCCAAGGGTCAGCACCAGAGTCAATTGCCAGTTACCAGAGGCAGGGGTGAAGCCAGAGTCAGAACCAGGAATCAAAGCTAAGGGTCAGAGCTGAGGTCAGACGCCAAATGCCAGAGCCCAGGGTCAAGCCAGAGTAAGGGTCAGAAGTCGGAGGCCAGGGTTGGAGTCAGGAATGGACACTTCGGATTGGAGGTGAGGTGTAAGGGCAGAAGGAGAGGCAAAGATCAAGCACAGAGCAGAAGCATGGTGGGAACAGGAGCAAAGGCGTGGGTTAGGCAGGAGCCAGAAATACAACAGGAACCAGAAACAGGGTTGGGTACAGAAGGTGGGCACAAGCAGAATCCAATGTAGCCACAAGAGGAAACCACTCTGCTGCTAAGACAAACTTCCTGTTCCTCCTCCTGGTTTAAACAGCACCATTGGACCAATCAATGGAGCACCAATCAAAGCTCCCGTGGATGGTGCTTTGCCTGGAGCTATAGCCCTAGTAGCTTCTCAGCCCACTCCATTTCAGTAGCCATTGGGTGAAAGCCAAAGTGTGGCAACTGACTGGGGACCCCTATGCCTGGGTTCAAGATGTGGAACATCAGATTATGATGCTCATCACCCAGACTAAACTGAGAGCAAGAAATAGGCTTCATATGTTAACAGCAAGCAGTTATTGATAGCTAGGAGGTTCTATATCTCTTAGGCAATGCACCAAACCATCCAGTTCCCCAGCCAGTATATCTTTAACTGTAGCATTTAGAGGGATACTGAACTACTTTAGATTAGAAGAAAAAACTGGCAATATTTTAATCTGAAGAGAAAGTATCCTCCCATTTCCAAGTATTTAGATTTTCAAAGATTACTACTCTGCTTAGACATTTAAAAGGGGAAGACACACCACTTCTGTTAATGTATGATACTTTTTAAAAAAATCGGTGTCTAAAAAAGTTGCACTACAGTCTAATATATTAACCCTCTTGTCTATCACCGTCAAAATGCCTTTAATGCAAATCTAAAGGTAGGCATAGGGTTTGTTTGTGAGCCATAACGGTCTTTAGCTGCGGAGAAGAGGCTGTTTTAATTGACTAAAAAATTAAGACTAGAAAAATAAACAAATCTGAAATCTGTAAGATTAGGAAATTTCAAGACAGATTAAGAGGTGGCAAATTGTCTCTGTTTACACACTAGAATAGAAATGCCAGCAAATATCCATTTTCCAAACCTTGTGCATGTGCAACCCCCACTGATGTCTATGGGAGTTTCTGTGCAATAAAGAAAGGATCTGTCCTTCAATTAAGACTCGTTTAATTATGTTGATGGAAGGTAGGAGGAATTTTCTCATTCCTAAAAATAAAAATGGAGATTTATATTGCACTCCAGGTTAAGTCTGGACCTCTGACAGTGCAGTGTCTACAGTTTTACTGTAAGAATAAATAGGGATGTAGTAGGGCCATGATCCTACTACACCCACTTTGAAGTCATTGGATTTACACCACTATAAAAAACAGCCTAAGGCAGAGTAGAGTCAAGACCTTAATACAAGCAAGTACATTGTTTAAGTATATTTTTCTATAGTTATTTTTGGTTATATAAATTAGCATTAGGTTTATGATTACTATTACTACAAAAACAAATACAGTATTCACTAAATCGTATCACTTTAAAAGCAATGGGAAATAATGTAAAAACACTGTACTACATTACCTGGCCCATAAACGATTTGTGGCACAGGAGATGAATCTTGCAAATGATAAGGGGACAAGGAGGATGAAGAGGGACATTCAATATTTGTCAGAAGTGGCGGAATTGACAATAGCAGCGTGTGTGTGTGTGTGTGTGACAAAACTAATTGGGGGAAGAAGGGGTGTGTTTTGTCATTCCTGCCCCAATCTGGCACTTGTCATGATGGCTACTCACCTTTCGCTTATATGCTTGGTAAGAGGGGTTTTTTATGATGAATACAGGTACTAAAAGGAGAAAATAAAAGAACATGGGCTTTGAACATATAGGACTTTTTAAATTACTTGTAAATACATGCGATGTAATTGTAAAGACATTTAAGGCCAATTTATAAAAACAAGTTTTTAGGTTTTTTTTTTTTTAATAAAACACCCGCTAGACTCCTGACAAAAAGGTGAATGAAATGTAATGAATCTCTGACTGCACACTATTCACCTTTTGCTATGACCTCGATGCTGCAAGGTGCTGAGTGCTTTGGAAGCATGTGACTGATTTTAGTGAAACTACTAATTGTTAAAGTTAAGCCCTTGCTTGGCTGATCCCATGCTAGAGGGCCCAGCACCTTGTAGGATTAAGCCCTGTATATCACTATATAAAAAGAAAACTACATATTACTGTGAACCAATAAACATTACCTGTAAGAAGAAAACAATCTGACCCAGCAAACTAATGGTTTAGAACAATTTTCCAATTCACCTGCTATAATTTTAAATATATTGAGAATACACTTTCCGCCCACATTCCCCTAGGATTTTGAACTCTACCATCCTCTGATGAATTAATGTTAAAACTCACCAGGTATCTGACAACTGTAGACAACTTCTGCCTCCCCCCCTCCTTTCAGATAGAAATAATACAATGTGCAAAAATACAACAAATAAAATTCAGGAGAGAAGTACAATTTTTTTTCGTGACCAACTGCATATTGAACCCAGAAAAATGAATATGTGTCTGATTGTCTGTATTGGGCTCAGGCAATGTGACAGACTTCTCCTGTGTTAGTGCGGGCAGATGTCTGGAAATTTACTTTGCTTCAGGACAGCTTGCAGAGGGGTTAAAGCATGTTTTGTCTTCTCTGCAGTAGAAGCAGCAGCAGTACCAACAAGTTTAACATTGTCTGGCACCAGTTTTTATGTATACTTCTTTCTGGTTACATTTTCCACCTGACCTTCCATATACCAGTTGCCAAAGAAGATGAAGTTCCCTCCTATTTGCCATATTGTCAACAAGGAAGAAAGGTAATAATTGGACAAGCTTATCAATGACAGACATTCTCTTTTCAACAGTACATCATCCACTTGGCAGAGGAACAAACTCAGTGCTTAATATGTGCCAGGGCTTGCCAGCGCTGAGCCCCGGCACATCTAGGCTTGGCAGTTCATAGCTCCAGCACCTCTGGGCTTACTGCATCAGTAACACAAGTAAAAAATTGCTTGAGCCCCAGCACTAAATTGCTTGAGCCCTGGCACCTCTTTCATTACAAATTAAGCACTGAACAAACTTAAACAAACTGTCAGCTGTGGCATAGAATGGACTTGACCAAATAGGTGATGGGAAGAAAAATAACCCAGGCCTATCAAGTGTCATCTTTTATATGATTTGGCTAATGCATTTATGAACCTTTAGGCTATGAACTTTAATGCTGACAGTTGCTGAAATTCTGAAAGTAACATATTGAGAAGGCTTGGGAAATATTTGGAGACCAATAGTAATGCTCCCAGTTAGCTATGCTAGAAGCCTCCAGCTAGCCAGATGGAGAGTGAGGGCTATTTTAAGAGAAGAGAACACATCAGCTAAATAGCAGCTGTAGATCAAAAATTTAGGCAGAACACTGAAACTTGCCTTAGTACTGTATCTGCTAACTACTTAGAGGCACTTTTGTAAGTGCCCCTCAGTGTTGTATAGTAGCTGAAAAACTGTTCAGAAAAGTCCAGTAGTTTCTGATTTGGAGCTTGCTACTGAGGGATACAGCATAGATGCCACACTCATGAACCCTTTATATGAGTTAAAAGCTGTGACTGGCATTTTGGAGTTGTCACTTTAGTGAATGGGCATTGCCCCGAGTTATCCACTTCTTTAGCCTTGCAGGTCTCCAGCCACAATGTTGTCCTATCATTAAATATGAAATGCTTCACATTGGGTCGCTCCAGAGCCCAATTCACATGCAGCCAGGCAATATCATGATCTGGACACACTGGAGAAATGGTCTGAAGTAAATAGGATGAAATTCAATCAGGACAATAAGCACTCCACTTAGGAAGGAACAATCTGTTGTACACATACAAAATGGGAAATGACTGCCTAGGAAGGAGCACTGTGGAAAGAGATCTGGGGTCAGAGCTGATCACAGCTAAATATGAGGTAACAGTGTAACTCTGCTGCAAAAAAAGTGAACATCATTCTGGGATATATTAACAGGAGTGTTGTAAGCAAGACACCAGAAGTAATTCTTCCACTCTACCCAGCGTTGATTAAGCCTCAGCTGGAGTATTGTGTCCAGTTCTGGGTGCCACATTTTAGAAAAGATGTGGACAAATTGGAGAAACTCCAGAGAAAAGCAACAAAAATAATTAAAGGTCTAGAAAACATGACCTGGGAAAGAAGATTGAAAAATTTGGGTTTGTTTAGTCTGGACAAGAGAAGCCTGAAGGGGGGACATGATAACAGCTTCAAGTACATAAAAAGGTTGTCACAAGGAGGAGTGAGATAAATTGTTCTTGTTAACCTCTGAGGATAGGACGAGCAGCAATGGGCTTAAATTGCAGCAAGGGAGGTTTAGGTTGGCCATTAGAAAAAGTTTCCTAACGGTCAGGGTGATTAAGCACTGGAATAAACTGACTAGGGTGGTTGTGGAATCTCCCTCATTAGAGATTTTTAAGAGCAGGTTAGACAAACACCTGTCAGTGATGATCTAGATAATACTTAATCCTACCATGGGTGCAGGGGACTGGACTAGAAGACCTCCCAAGGTCCCTTCCAGTCCTAAATTCTATGCCCTAACTAGGACAAGGGACCAAAAAAAGGACATGAGGGATATATGGTAGATCAAGAAAGAGAAACCCATGTAAATAGCATTCATTGTGTTATCCTGTCATTAGCATTTCTTTACACTTTGAAGCATGTTGACACAAGCTGTAAGAATTATAGAAAAGAATGACAGGGTACCGTAGTCTCAGACCAGCTTCTTTCAATGGTGTCTTGTATATGCAAATAAAAGCCTACTGATTCTATTAACCCAGTGCTGATTAGGTATAATTTGATGTGGTTTTTGTAGTTTATCAGTTATCAAAGCCTCCCTGAGCTCAAAGCCAGGAACAGGCTAGTCCAGACCTTGCTGGTCCTTTATCTTATAGTTCACAATATCTCTAAATTGCAGTTGCTCATAAAAAGACGGTTTTACGGTTTCCCCATATCCTTGGCCCAGATGGAATGCAGGCCACAAGTGAAACTAGCCTCCTAATCTTTCCTCACCTCCAATTTAGCTTGAAAAAATAATCTGAAGCAATCAAAGAAACCACAACACAGTAATAACTCCCAGCACCTGCAGCCACTTCATCTCCTTTTGATGCTAGAAAGGAATCCCTAATGCTCAGCCACTGTCTCAAGGTAAATCAGGCTGATCCACAAGCCGCATGGCTCATCTATATCTCCTCAGTAAATCCAACTGGGGATCGTTGATAGCGCTCATTATGTCTAAGTGTCATGCCATTATAACATACACTATACACGAGTGACTGGCTACATTGGCATGTCAACTTCACCACATACGTAAAGGCTCACGTAGCACATATTGTACATCTTGCCAAATATAATGGTTTTACAGAACATAAAGCGTAGGATGCAGTGTGAATTTTATTAAGATTGTAAAACACTTTCCATAATTTATAAGGAAGATTCAATCCCCCCCCCATCAAATTCTGCAAAGGAGATGCATTCTGTCTGAAATGTTATGCATGTGGTCTCTTGCCAGAGAAAAACCTTTTATTCTTGCAAATTTTTAAGTGGCTCAGAGCAACAGTTTATGCCCGATAACTTTGTTTTAGAAGAACTGATATCACTTTTGGAAATGTAAATATTTTTTGCCATTGCAGATTTCAAAATTAGCTTTGATCTGGGAATTCTATATGTATTAACATTCACTCATACCCAGCAAGAACTAGTGCATATTGAACTATGCTGGTGGATAACACATAAGTCACTTGTTACAAAAAACAGGAGTTTTGGGTGCTTTGTAAAATCTCATATGATTGTAGCTTACATTAGGATTCTTTTTTCAGAGTAGCAGCCGTGTTAGTCTGTATCCGCAAAAAGAAAAGGAGTACTTGTGGCACCTTAGAGACTCAAATAAATGCTCTAATAAATTTGTTAGTCTCTAAGGTGCCACAAGTACTCCTTTTATTAGGATTCTTGCATACCTAACAAGTCACACAGGCTTGCATTGCCTTATTTATTTTTAAATTTCATTATCTTCTTCTCTTGCTTTTCCACCTGCTAACAACTTTCCCCATTGCCCAGAAACATATTTAGTGCATTTATGCACACACAAGACACGCAGTCTCTGTATTCATATTAGGATGCCTCCCCTCAATAGCCAATGCAATAACCCAACTTTTTTGCCTGAAGGAATATTATCATGACCTGGTAACATAATGGTTAATTACTGAATCAGAATATGGCTGGACATAACAGGAATTGAATGTCCTTTATCTTAGTGCATCAGCATCCACATCTATTGCCTTACCTTTGAAAAACGTGCCTTTGAGAATATTGAAAATAAAATTCTGAAGCACCTAACTTAGTGGACCATGTTGAACAAAATCAATAGTAGAAAGTATTTGCAGCAGCAAACATACTTCAGTGACTGCAATGACATAACAGCAGCTGTAGTTGCAGAATTATGTGCTCAAATGTCAAAAGGAACACAGACTGTGCATTATTAGAATTACAACTTACTTTGACAATCTGATCCTATCAGGTTCGAATGCAATTTTATCATCTCAGGTTAACTTAAGATCTTATGGTATTAAGTTTTTCAGATGAGATGTAATTTAAGTAGCACCTGAAGATGCTGCAGTTATTGTGACAATTATCTAATGCATTTGAGAGAAACAGACGTGTTGCTCTAAATTATTTATAACAATATATGAAAAATGGTTTTGAAGTAAAAATTATTTATTTACTGACTCCTAACCTGCCACATAATATGGAATAATCCTTAAACAACCAAAAATAATAATAGACTGGGATTTAGTTCACAAATCAGAGATGGAAGAACAGGAGTGTTTTGAATACCTGGCAGGAATAAATACTGAATAAAAACAAGCGAGAGAAAAGCTATTTCGATTAAATATAATGTCTGGCTGATTGGCAAGTGCTTTCAGGATGTTATTCTTTAGCCAAATTAATATTCAATATAAATTGGAGTATTTCAAACTTCGTTCAAGACTTTTTGAATCAATGTTTGACATTTATCATTGCTTATATTTTAAATGTTTTTTAATCTCCTTAGTTTCATATGTATCTGAACAGAGAATCGGTGAGGCAAACTGTTAAGACTACTTCCTTATTTGTGTTCAAATTAGCTTCAGAGCACTTATAATGGAATGGTACAATCTGTTGCAGTGGTCAGTATTAAAAAGTTGGAAATGACTTTGGTATCTAATGCCCCAGTCTTGCAGCTGACTGTGTCCAGTTGACCACATTATCTGTGGGCTCATCAACTATGTGAGTACAGGGATTCCTTCCACATGGAGTCTGCTGCAGGATCAGGGACACAGATTCCACTGTGCAATAATGTGCCAAATATTGGCTTTTTAATTATACAAGGACAACTTGTATAAAGAAGCATTTCTCACATAAAGGATCCAGCCCATAATATTTAGATTGTTTCAGCTTTGGTTATCGTAAATGAAGGCTGATCAATAAAAATACTTTGAAAAAAAAACAATTTCTGGAAACTGGGAAGTTGAAAGAAGATAAAGCTAGGACAGATGAAAGATCAATTCTGGATAGCATAATATCAAATTACAGGACTCCTCACATGGAAAGATTAAACGATGATCGAGTATAAAGCCACACAATTTGTTTACTTTAAAAGATAATACGAAGTTAAAGCCAAGGGGAAAAAGCTCAAAGGAATACTGTTGCAGGCAAAAACAGAATCATTAGTGTATATCAATATAACACACATAGTTTTAGAAAGAAAAATCAACTCCATCATTTGTTTCCAGACACAGAACATGGTAAGAGTCTGAGAATTTCACAG
Organism: Lepidochelys olivacea; assembly: GCF_965140295.1. Lineage (NCBI taxonomy): Eukaryota > Metazoa > Chordata > Testudines > Cheloniidae > Lepidochelys > Lepidochelys olivacea. The sequence continues at coordinate 32,411,515 of NC_140411.1, read as the reverse complement.
CCCAGAATCACCAAATAATGCTGCAGTTATCATCCCTTTCAAAGCAGTTTGCTAGATCATTTTTTTCCCCAAGCAGATTTTTCTCACTGAAGCCGTAAAAATTAGGATATTCTTTTGTGAATGGGCAAGTGACAAACTCTTCCATTCTTCCTTACAGATTAAAAGTAACCCTGAGAAACATTAAGATAAATGGCAAGTGGGCAATACTTGTTCAACTTTGTATTAAGTGATTATAATCTTAATATATAGTTGATAACATTAATTGTTTTTGGTTAAATGCTAATTGACATGGTTTGTTCATTTTTCTTTGCAGTAATTTTGCTTTTATACTTCCATTTTCTACTTGTCAGGAATTCTTAAACCAGTAACACAAGGTTTTGGTTTACTTACCTGAAAGACATCCAGTGAGTGACAGAAACAGAATCAGTCTCCATGATGACCACATCATTGGTCACAAAGGTCTTGAGTCCCCGTTTGTGTGATTGTTAGCAGCTTTGACGTTTCTTCATTAAAGCTCCGTCTAAGGAGGTAGAAGACAGTCTCTGTTAGGAGAAGTAAAAACCTCTGGCAAAAATATGATAGGCTATTCAAAAGAAACCCTAGATCCTAGTGCAATCCCAAGAGCTCTTTACGTAAAGTGGGAGGTGACATTTTGAAAGGGAGGTATTTTGAGAGAGTCTCAAGAAAAATGTAGTGTAGCACAGTACCTACCTATGTTAAGAGCTAAATTGTGAATGTCACTGTGTAGCTGCACTGGAGATTAAGGAGCCTCAGTTCTTCACCCCAAAGGCAGAGGTGTGTCACGGCCCTGAATTCCTGTTCCTCCTGGAGCCCAGAGTTATAAGTGCACACTGCATATTTCATCAGCAGGTGTCACGAATACAGCTGAGTATTTTTCCCCAGTGTCTTTGAAGCAATCTCTTGGTATTTTCTAGAGGTGGGTGAAATAGTTGCGAAGAACAACTAGTTCACCAAATTCAACCACTTCCACTGCTTACAAATTGTGCCAAAATAGGTTGCAATCCCCACTAACTTTTTAGGTTTCAGAGTAACAGCCGTGTTAGTCTGTATTCGCAAAAAGAAAAGGAGTACTTGTGGCACCTTAGAGACTAACCAATTTATTTGAGCATGGGATTTCGTGAGCTACAGCTCACTTCATCGGATGCAGTGAGCTGTAGCTCACGAAAGCTCATGCTCAAATAAATTGATGAGTCTCTAAGGTGCTACAAGTACTCCTTTTCTTTTTACTAATTTTTTACTGTTTGAAATCTTGTGGTGGATGTTTAATACAAGCGCGGTTTATAGAAAATAAACTCTTCTTTTTATTTACCTTATTCTCCCAAACTGACACCCAGCCCATTTTTTTTGTCTTTTGCACCCATCTGTTCAGACTTGTCTCATACCTAGTTTGGCAGATCTCTGGGGAAGAAACTCTTCCTGCTTAGAGCCCTGATCTCTGATTATGGTTCCTAGATACTACTGTAACAATTACAACAATGTGAACAGATTGCAACCTACAGATTGTTCACTGCATTGCTTCAGGTAGTCAGCATCCACAATTCAAATGTCCAGTTGGTTTGAGTAGGGCCACATTGGTATATTTCTGTTCCATGATTGGATGACCTTTCCCTGGCTATTCTGCCATAATTGCTTATAGCTGGACTATGACAGGCCCTTTTGCAAGTGAACTCAATGAACCTTCCACTCTTGAAGTGCATGGGCCCCCATCAGCACCTGCCACAAGAGCAGTCCCAGAATGCAGCATTCTATACTGTGCTCTGGGCCATTTAGGGAGGGAATGTGAATCACTCTCCTAACTCCCTCAGACTCAATGTGGTTCACTTACAACCCTTAATTCAAACCATTAGCTAAGTGGCACAGTTTAGCACATCAACATTTCCTGTGTGGTGACCTCACTCATTCATTAGAATAATCACAGAAAGTGGATGCTGAAGGGGTGTAACACATTCAAAGCAAAATCATTTAAATTCTTCAAAGAATGTACAAGAATCTTTCTGCCACATCATCCCCTTTAAAATGCACTCTTAATATCTCCACTTGTGAGCTACATTGCCAATCTCCCCTCTTCTATACATGCACAATCCCACACACTGCATGAGCAAGGAAAGGCTGCATTTATTTATATACTGGAAAAGTTATTCTTGAAACGCTCTAAAGGTGTAATTTGTCAGCTCTCATTTATATAGCAGGCCAGGTGCAGCACTCAACACAAATAAAGATTCCCAATTTGGGATTGTTCTTCCTTTCAAGTAGTTTAGACTGGGCATACTTAATATGAGGTCTACATGTTAATATATGCTTCTCTGAAATAGAACATAACTGCAGCTCATCTTAACTTCCACAGGGAACCCTCCTCAATTAATTATTAATGCCAGCTGCCTTTGTTTTTCACTTCTGTGATAATCTGTGTTTCAGTCAGTATGTTCCCAGGGTAGGGTGAGTTATCTCTTTCAGCACCCTCTGCTGGCCAGACCGATGGGAAATAAATATTTTCATTAATATTTAACTTTTTTTTTCCTCATGGCCATTTCTGTTAAAACTCGTAGAATACATCATTCCTTTTTTATTTTGTTCTGCAATGCTATCCCCATTTTTATAAGGCACAAAGCAAAAATTGTAAGTAAAAGGTGATTTTCATGCAAGAACAGGGAAAGTGTTTCCAGGCCTAAAGGGACGTTTGAGACTATTTCAAAAATATTTCTGAAATGATAGTGATATTACTAACAAAGGAAGCAGTTGAGCTCTAAATCATACTATGAACAATATTACTTCCTGGTTTGTTGTTAGCTCAAAAATTCCTCAAAAACCAGAGGCACATTTTCATTTGGGAAAACTAAAAATATAAGTTTTGGTTCAGTAGAGGAGTAGCTAGATAAAATTCTATGGCCTATGTTATACAGTTGGTGAGACCACTAGATGATTTAATGGTCCCTTCTTGGCTAGAAGTCTATGAAACTATGAAAATAAATAACTGCTGTTAAAAATGGAAAACAAATGTTTTGAAAAATGTATCCCTGTTTCTCAAAGAATTTTAAAATTGGATTTTTCTAAAAAAACCTCTGTAGCTGCTCAGAAAACATGATGAATTTTTCATGAACATTTCATTGAAGTTCAATGGAGCTATGACAGTTTGCACCAGCTGCAGATCTGCCCCAAAGACTTTTTCCAGCTCCAAACTGAAAATACTTCACTGTGACCTACTTACCCGAACCCTATCAAAACAAAACTCAATTCTAGTGAACAAACTTAATAAAGTAAAAACAGGTTGTGACACCCATGGAGTGGCTCAATAATCGTTTGTGAATTCTGTATATTGACCTGGTTACTGGGATACTTACTGTAGGCAACAGAGGGTTCCCGGGTCGGGCGGGGGGTGTGGGGGGGAGGAAGGGGCGGACAACGACGACCAAGAAAGACAGGAAACAATGTCTCACAATAAGCCATTCCTCAGTAAACACTTAGGGGTGTTAAGGGGTGTTAAGAGTCAATGCCTGAACTTTTAGATTTGAAGATTCTACCCTTTTGACAAGCAGACCAGCCCAGAAACTGACAAGGGCAAAGGAATTCTGCCCGGATTAGAAGATATTCTCACTCTCTCTGAAGAGAGGAGGAAACTGCTTGGGGAAACCAGACTGAGACAGTGCACTCACTGGGGTGTCTGAAGAAATTAAGCCCGCCTAGATTGTCATCAGGGGATGGTAAGATAAGCATGCAGGTAGACTGTTTTACATTTTTTTCTCTAAATGTTTTGTTCCTACTATTAAAATAAAGAACACTTTGGTTTTAAGAAGGCACTCTGATCACTGTACATCACTGGTTGCAGACTCCTGAAGGGAAGGACCACAGGTGCTGCATCCAGTCAGACCTGGGGACAATTGATCCACAGCATACTGTAGGCTAGAGTCTGGTCTAAGAGAGGGAGAGATGAGGAATTCTAGTCTATGGTGTTTATTGTAAACATTTAGAGCCACTCTTCAGGGTGGTCACAAAGGGCCATAGAGCAAGGAGGTAAGGGTCCGTGTAAACAGCATATAAAGACGGTCTGCAGTTCCCCACAACCATGGTGAGCTGGGTCTCTAATAATCTCTACACACTCCAGGGGAGAAAAGGCACAATGCCTTGTACCTGAGGTGGGTGCAGTCAGAAGTTATGTTCACACTACAAGCTAGATGTGCGATTCCCCTTCTCTTGTACGCTAGCATGACCAGTTAGCAAGAGTGAAAAAGTGAAAAATTGGGACACTTTTTTGGGAGGGTAGGAGGTGGGGCTATAGTTGACTATCTAAGACAAAACCCTTAATATCAGGATGTCTGGTCATCCTAGTGTACAGATACTCACACTAGCTATCGTCAAGCTAGCACAAGTATAAATATTAGTGTAGCTATAGCAGCATGGACAGCTGCAGAAGCATGGATTAGCTTTGCTGAGTATGTACCCACCAGTTTCAGGTGTGCTTGTACTTGGCACAACTAAGCTGCTACTACCCAGCCTACCGTGGCTACACTACAATTTATACTTTTGCTGGCTCAATGAGAGCTACTGCAAGTGTGACTACATGAGCAATCACACCCCCAGCTCTCAGAGTAAACATAGCCAGGGAGATCAGGAGGAGGGAAGAGATGCAGCTAGCCTTGCAACTGGGACACAGTTCAAAATTAATTTTGACTTATATACATGGGTTAAGGTTTTCAAAAGTTATTGTTTTGGGGTGTCTCAGTTGTGAGATACCCACATGGAGACATCTTAAAAAGACCTGGTTTTAGAAAGTGCTAAACATCCGCCCTCTGAAAATTAAGTTTTTCAAGCTGGGCACCCCAAAAACCAAAGCCACAATCATTACTTTTGAAAACCCATATCTTGGGTATGATCTATTTTTATAAAAACTGTTGATTTGAGAAAGCTAATTTAACTTGGGCAGTATAACAGCTTAGAAATCTGACTGCACTACTGTCTAAAGTAGAGTGGGAGAATTTTCCAGGCCATTAATCCCAGAGTCACTCATGAAAGATGTAGGCACCAGAGACATGGTGTCCAATATATATATATATATATATATATATATATATATATATATATATATATATATGGTATTTATTTGTCATTTCATATTTTCTTAGGTGGAATAAAAACAATCCTACATTAGAATGTGATTTTATAACACCAATATTATGAACCGCCAGTTATACAAACCATTTTTCCTCACAAGGGGGGAAAAATCACATAAAGTGATGTCTGTAAAGACCAGGTCACCAAACCTTTGCATTCCAATGCTTTTCATCTGCTGGAAATTACTTTGCATTGGTTAGATAGGCAAGAAGAAAGCAATGCATTGTATATACTGTAATTTTGAGATGTGTGATTTTATTAACTTTTTTATTTTATGAACACGTTGGTCCCCAGTTAGTTCATAAAATAGAGGTTCTACTGTATTTTTTATTCCCCCGCCTTGCGTTTCTTTGTTTGTAAGTTTTGTGAAAGTTGGAGTTAATTTTTCATCTCTAAACCTGGATCAATGTTCTTCCTAGAAATACAAGCATTACATTACTATAGTCTCACATTTCCCCTTTGACTTCTTTAACCTTTCCTTAACAGCTCTCTTGGCACTTTAAAATGTTTTCTCAGACCCTGCCAATGTTGAATGCTTATCCTGCCTGCCCAGCTGCTGTTTCAGCCTTTTTATACTTTCCCTGGCTCTTCCAGATACTTTCTAAATATGGATTATGTTGGGCATTTGGACATAGGAGCACATGCCAGAATAATGGAGATACAGAATCTTTAGGGATTACTTTGCAGTATTGTGCATGTTGCCACTTTATACTTCCTAGTGTAACTGGACAATGGAGGACAAGAAAAGAGGGCTTATCATTGTTCCAGTACTGCACCGAGCTTGATAGCAGTGCTTTCCAAGAACAAAGATAGAAAACTAGATGATAATAAAGACATATGGGAATATTAGGCTAGATTCTAGATTCTCACTTCCTGTCAAAAGAGTTGCTCCAGGGGTGAAATACTGATTCCATTAAAGTCAAATGGGATCTATACCAATACAGCTGAGATCAAAATCCGGCCCAAGGAAAATAAGTGTTTAAAGCTTCAACAAAAGACAAATAAAATTAAGCCTACAAAGAAGAAGATCTTTATTTTTTTGTCTTAACAAATTAGACGGCCGAAAAATGTACAGCTTTCAGGGTTTGAATGGTTAATGGATATTCCCATCTCAAGGGCATGTCATAAGGTGTGTATTCCTAAAACTAAATGTGGGGGGGGGGGGGAAGAAAGAGAGAGAGAGAGAGAGAAGCATTTATACAAGCAATAATAAGCCACACTGGTTTGAAAACTACACAACCTTCTTTCCAGGACATTTTTGTTAATCCCTAACATGCATGTTCCCATCAGAGACTTCAGAGTCCTGCCCTTTGTTGAGAACATCCTATTTAAATATTTTAATTTTCCCATAAGAAACTTGATATGGAATTACACACTGGGTGGCAAGAATATAGTTTCTTTAAGAACAGTCCTGCCAGGCAAATGCTGCTTAAAATTATTTTAAATATCACTTTAGTCGAATCCCTCTTTTTTTCCCAATGCATGTAGATTTGCATATAAATTTGAACCCTGAGACACGACATTTGGTATGTTTGGGAAATGCTCATCAGCTTGACTGGTAAAGCAATGCACAGGAAGCCATGAGGGCATCCCAAGGATATTAAATACTATAGATTTCTTTTGCATAATGTGATTTGAATAAGCTCTGCTGTCCTTTTGTTACTTATTAAAAGGAAAGATGGCATCTTTATTTTTATATATATATTTATTTTGATCTCTTACAGTGGATATGCAGATTCATGAACAGTTTGTTAGATAAAAACAAGATGAATTTTGCCTGCTGGCAATTTTTAGAAACTAGTCATCTAAAATTTAAATGGAGCAAATAATTTGCCACTAGTAATTTAACCAGCAAATTTAGGGGTTTTTTTTCTGTTCATATACTATCCAAAAGCAGTTTGCAATTTTCTTGTGTAGGGAGGGGGAAGGGGGGCTTGCATAATATCCAAACAATTATTTAGCAATTTGTTTTAATTCCATGGATTGATTGTGGACAGCTCATTCAAGGTATTCAGCACCCAATATGTGCTTTTGAAGCTAGTAGCTATGGGTCAGATAAAAATTGCATATTATCGATTCTGTGTCTGAACTGGATGGGTGCCTAAATACTTCAAATTTCAATACCCATGCAGTATTGCCAAGCCAAGTTCTCAAAAATCCTGAGTTATATTCCATAAAATACTGATTTTACTGATAAATCTGGAGTGCATGATATTTGCTTTCTGGGTTTTGAGCCTTTAGGGGTCAAATTTTCCAGCTTCTCTTCTACCCATGAAGACTAGATTTTTTTTAAAAAGATATTTTACTAAACCAGTTATGCTGGTGCAATCCTTAGTATGGACACTGCTATAAAGGTGCCTTATTGTGGCATAGTTGCTCTCTCTTCCTGAATGGGAATATGCTCTACCGGTACAAGCACTTTTGTACCTATATATCTAAGGCAGTCGCACCACTAACTATAATAGTTGTTCTGTGTGTATATAAATCTCCTCACTGCATTTCCCACTGAATACATCCGATGAAGTGGGCTGTAGCTCACGAAAGTTTATGCTCAAATAAATTGGCTAGTCTCTAAGGTGCCACAAGTCCTCCTTTTCTTTTTATAATAGTATAGTTAAAACAGTACAACCTGTGTGTCTTTAGATAAGCCCTTACACAATATCGACATTGTGCAGAAAAAAAGAGGTGTGTGTGGCCTGTCCCTTAGTGAACCAAGAATTAACGTCTCTACAGTCTTATCTTGTGCCAGTAACATTAGTGACAGGGGACATACAAGTCACTGCTACTTTAAGCAACAATAAATTCTGCTTTATATAGAATTATATGCACAAAGCAAAGGAGTCATGTTCAGAAAGACAGCGGGATGCCATGTTGCTGTGCTGAAGGGACTTGGGGAAGAGCATGGAAACAGAAATATGCAGGAAATGAACCTATTGTTCCCACATATCTGCATTCAGTGGGAACAAGCAGAAGGCAGTCCATCCCGCAGCAAGCAAGACACTACATATATATTTTCCGGTAAGATTTCCCCTTTCATGTGAGAAGTCCAGGACATTGGTTGAAAGTACAACTAGTCTGTGTGCTACTAATAATACTCTAACTAATGTGGCAAAAATATGACTGTATTGAAATAAATATCCAAGATTGGACTCCGACAAAAGGCTCATTGCAGGTAGCCTCTGACAATGGTTGGGTAGGACAACGCAGTCCTTTAGGCACCTGAATGAAACACGCTACTCCTGTGCAATTCTGATGTGCACCAGGGATGGAAAGCTGAGAATCAGGCAGCCCAACCTGTTTTCCATGTCCCTCCTGTCTTCACTGCATCTGAGACAATCAAGCCCAGCAACTTCAAAACAAAGGAGTGCTGGAGACACATCCTGTGGAACAGCCAAACCTGTTTTTCCACAAGGATTGTACTGCATATGAGATGGGCTTAAGATACACCCCAATTCTGGCTGGAGATTTTAAACACAGGTCTGTCTCTTGCCAGATCTCTGATGAGACAAATGTGTAAATTTACTGCTTTGTCTATCTATGTACAAGGTAATAATAGGAACTATCTGTCATGTAAATGTAAGTAAGCTATACTGAGTCCATGTCCCTTTTCCTCTCTTCCAAAGATAAATTAATTCAGTACAGTCCAAATTCTTCTTGCTGTCTCGCATGACAATATTGTTTACAAGATGGTTTCATTGCAATAAAAATTAAAATCATACCGTTAACATTTGTACAATGAAATGCGTCAGCAGAATTTGTTACAGGATAAAAAAAAAAGTGAAATCATACTAAGCAAATGTAAACAGCAAGGTATCTTGTAGGATTGATTATTGCCCCACAGGGAGAGCATTTGCTTTCAGTATATTACAATATTTCAACCTGTTGCAAAGAAAATTTAATAAAGTACAGGTTTTACCAGATTTATTGCTCACTTTTGTATGAGCCCTTAATTTATTGCTAACATATTATTGAATGTTTCTTCTTCAGTGGAGCCATTTGTCAGCTTCAATGAGAGAGCAACCAGGAACTTAACTTCTAAAACGTTAATTTAAAAATTATTTCATATACAGCTGTAATGCAGCTTTCACTGATGTTGTTCATGTTTTAATGACACTTGAACACTGTTTCACAAAGGAAACAGACCACCCAAAATTACCATTGAAAAGCAGGACAAAGATGTTTCCTGAATACCAATAATGAGTAAAATTTTCCAAAACACCTGATGACTTAGGAAAGTCTTTCTTTTGAAAATGTTACCTGGTACCTGCAAATTAACAAAAACCTGTTTCAATATTTAGTCTTTGCCCATATTTGAGTATTAAAAAGTCAAAAACCCTATGAATGTGAGAATTGAAATACCTTCCTTTCCAGTAAATACAAAAGTAAATTGTGTGGTTCAAAACTACTTGGAACCATCTCCTGAGAAAAGCGTAGAATTGACTACTATTTTTGCTAATTTGCTCTTGCCACCTCTTGGTGAAAAGGTAAAATTGACTATAATTCTTTTTCCAAATTAAATTGAGAACAGAGCGTATCAGAAAAGTTCAGATAAAACATTGTTTTGTTGGAATTCACCTATTTGCCAAAATCAAAATATTTTGTGGAGACTGATTTTAGTGAAGTTCAGACCAAACCCAGACATGCTGTGATCAGAAACCTTAAAACATTTCAAGGTAGGACATTAATAAATAAACTGTCATGGTAGACTTTCACTGAAGCTATTAATTCAACAAAACATGTACATTTTTAAAGTATTGCTATGGCCTGATCCTGCAAACACTTATGCAAGGGAGTAAGTTTATGCATAATGAGGACAGTTATTAGGATTACTCAGCATGAGTGAAGTTACTCACCTGAGTAAGTGGCTATCGAACCGTGCCTTATGAAAATCAAAGTGGCGTAGAAAGTTATTTGGATTTTATTATTATTTATATTAGTATAGTGCCTGGGAGCCTTAATCCTGGACCACCACATTGTGCTAGGCACTTTACTAAAATGGAACAAAAACCAGTCCCTGCCCCAAAATAGCTTACAATCTAAGTAAAACAAAAATTAGGAACAGATTTTCAGGAGTTCAGCTCCCATTTTGGCACCACTGAGAATGAAAAAAGGTGCTTGGGGCAGAGCATTTTTAAAAATCTCACCACTGAATTTTGGGTACCTAAATGAAAGCTGAGCCCTTTTGAAAATCTGAAGCCAGCTGCATATGCTAAACACTTTTTGTAAATCTGTTGTTTAAGGGTTAACATAGTTTTAATCCAAAGATATTGACATTATCTCTCTAGGTGTATACATGACTTCCCCCTCACTATTGTACCTGACAGCTGCTCAAGCATTTATGAAATCATCTTCCAACACTCCTTTGAAGTAGGTCATTATTATCATGTTTACAGATGGGAAACCGAAGCACAGAGATTCGGCAACTTGTCCAAACTCACACAGAAAGTCTGTAATAGACCAATTGAACATTGGTCATTTGAGTCCCAGTGCCCTAGCAACAAGAAAATCTTTCCTCTCATGCCTAATTCTCTTGATGGGATTTTATTATGCAGGCAATTTCAGAAAGCAGCTACTTCCTAGCCTGGTCACCTGAGGGACCCCAAGAAGTACCCGGGATCTTATGGATAAGTGTCAACAGCAATTGATGCAATACCTACAGGCTGCCTCTCTCACTTGAATATTTGTATTGGACTCAATCTTTTTAGAATCAAAAATCTCAGAGAAAAATTAATTCATGCAGCTTCTTTGGGATACCAGAAAGGACTCGTGAGGGCTAAACAGCTGGTTTGTGACCCTTTTATTTATTATTTTAAAGCTCTATTTAGTAATCATGAATTTGCCAGACTAATCACACTGGGAGATTTAATCTTCTATCCATAGTGCAAGTACATCAGGGCAGTGATAGAGCCAGTTTACCACACTGTTGTGCCAATGTATCTCAGCCATATTCTGTTGGGCCCATGTCCTGTGGGGATAGTTCGACCTGGCCTCCGTTCTGAGGCAGCCAGCTAGTGCAAATAGGGATGCTGACTTTGATTAATATTTTTTCATAGACTCCCTCTGCCACCTGCGTCTGGAATTATCTATATGAGTGAAAAATCAGTATAGCCTAAGCCTTCCACTTAATATAACTGCCAGACTAATATGATTATGCATTTTAATTACACAAGCCAGCATCACTTGGCATTCCATGAGGATATTAAAAAAATCTTCAGACTGCATATATATAGCACATCATACTGAGCACTAATGGACACACCTCTCTCTGTGGACCTGTACATTTGTTTATGTACAAAAATGATCCCTGCCAGACAAATCAACTCTTGGGATAACAGGATATGCATATTAGTGATCAGTGTGCTCAGTGCTATATATGAAGAGAGATCAAGACAGTTCCTGTTCTGAAGAGATTACAATCTAAGGCCACAAATCCCATAACTGGATCTATGCAGCCAGCCCCCTGCATACATGTGGAACTCCACTGACTTCACTAGAGCTCCAAAGGGATGCAGGGGTTTGCTCACCTGGATCTGATTACAGTACAGAGGCCTAAAAGACAGACACATGGAATAACCAATTACTGTATTTCAATTGTATCTCAATTACTTTTGTGGGGCTTGCATGAAGAAGTGAGTCTTTCATGAGCATTTCAATAAGGAGAGGATGTAGGCCAGGTGCTATAGGTTTGGGAAGGCATTTTACGCATAGTGGGTTGCATTAAAAGGAGAGAAGACAGACATGGAATACTTGAAGAACTGATTCATGTATGAACAGGCTGTGTATACATAACCCTTTGGTGGGTGTGTTACAATTCCCCCTCTGTGCCAAACCACAGAGGATAAGAGTGCTACAGTCCTAGCTAGAGAGCTTTAGCTGAAGTTATAGCAGCTCACTCTTTTAGTTCTGGAGGTCACTAGTTCAATCCCCAGTGTGGCAGCCAGTATGGCTGCTGTCACATCTACACAATACTAGATTACTACTGAAAGGTCAAGTTTGGATATATCACAGCAAACAATTATTTTATATGTACAGTGTAGTAAAATTAAATGCAAGCGTTGGTCTATTTTAATGAAATGTTTGCTAAGAACAAAGATGTAAGGATCTATATTAGCAACATGGATTCATATAATTTTCAAATGTCTCTTTTGCAATTGCTCTTTCATATTGTTATTTTACCAAATATGAAACAAAGCAGCCATCAAATTTGTTCATTATGTATGCTTGATTTTTAGAGCTTCACCCCACCTTAGGTATTTTTTTAAAAAAATATTGATATAATATGACTCCCCACCCTAATATAATTGAATGCACTGGGATTCTGCAGGAGCATAAGGATCAACCTGCACTGATGCTGGGGACTATGTTTGCAAATGGGGGAGGGGTTCTATAAGTAAACATGAACCATTGGAATCGCTTAATGCATATGGCTGCATTCTCTATCACTTGAAAATTTTAAATCAAGATCTGTGGGTAAATGGGAGTCTCTTTGAATATCAATGGGACTTAAGCACTTTTGAAAATTTTACCCTGCACATCTTACTAAAATACATGCTTTAGTTTTACCACAAGTTATTGGGCTCAGTGAAGGAATTACTGTGTAAAATTCCACCAAGGAAAACAAACTGGATCATAATAGCTCCTTCTAGCCTTAAAACACAATCCATGAATTATGAAGAAAATCTTCATTTTCAGTACAGTCTTATCTCAAAAAAGGATACAATTTGTTTACATTTACAGTAGAGTAAAGCATAAATTCTCTTTGGAGATGGATGGCTCCACCATTAAAGCTATATGTCGGCATGTGGAGTTTCAAAATGCATCATAAAGATAAACTTATATTTCAGAAGAAGGTACTTAAAATAGTCAATTGTTGTTCTAAAACAGTTATGGAGGTTTAAATGTAATATTGCCCTTAGCTATCTTCCACTTGAATTATTGCAAAACATTTTAAACTGCTATGCTGAAGGATATTAATGATGCAACAAATTGACTGGTGTTACAGGGATTTATCTATTATTTTTATGAGCATATTTAATTGCACATGTTTCTTACATTAATAATTACAACTAGCACTAAAAATGATGTCTAGATGTTTAAGGATGCATTTTTATATTTAGAAATATCTCACAATTACTTATAATGCAGATAGTTCACTAAGATATAATGCTAGGATATTAAAGTGGATTAGAAGTCCCATTATTAAAACAAGAGCTTGTCTGCATAGAAAGGGGAAAAATAAATAAAGTACTCTAAATGGAATAAGGACCTCTTCAATTCCCTTTCACAAATCTAATTTTATTATAAGCTAAATGTCATAGACATAAAGACATAACTGCTGGCGTGACCCCTTCGGGAAGGTTTGTATCTGTTATCACACTATTTAGTACTACTTTTACAAAGATTTTAAACAAAGCCAGGGAATTTCATGTAGGGCTCAAATCACAAGCAAAGATTTTTAAAAAGGGATCTGAGGATGCTTTGTTTATTTTTAAAAGAATAAGGTGTGCCACATTCCAAATAATGATTCGTTTGTCTAGGTGAGCTCAGTTTTGGGCACACACCAATTACAGAGTTGTGATATATATATATATATATATATATATATGTGCCTATTACCCCCCACCCCGTCCTGTTTTTTTCACAGTTGCTATCTGGTAACCCTACAGTGTTCTCTGTGCATTAGGCAGTTAAAAGTTGCCACATTTCCTATCAATACTCCATGCAGTTGCTACAACTCTGTCTCTCAGAAAGAAAACTAGAAGGAATGTTTTTGAGGCAGTCTTGTAGGCTGGTTAGATGCCAGAATAACAGACAGTGATTTGTTTACCTTGTTGTAACCTTAAAAAGAGTTATTCTAAAACAAGTCTCCTCTTTCACTGAACAGACTCAACCCTCCAAAGTGAAACTGGGGCACTGATTCAGAGGCAAGAATGTCATCTATTCAATTAAGTGCACTGCTTTCCACACAGGACTTTAATAGGGTTGCCAGGAGTCCAGTTTTTAGCCTGAAAGTCTGGTCAAAATGGGGACCTGACAGTGTCCAGTCCGATCTACTAACTAGACACCCAAAGTCAGTTACTGTGGGCAAGGGAGGCAGGGAGGTGTCGGGTCATCATCTGCACCAGCCTCTATTTAGCCAGGGTTGCCTCCTACCCGATTTGGGCATCTGCAGCTCCCAGCCCCAGCTCCACAGACAGCTCCCAACCTGGGGGTGCAGCGTAGTGGGGGGAAGAGGGGAAGAGCAGTGAATGATGGGGGGAAAGGGGAAGAGGAGTGAAGAGGGCAGGGCCTTGGAGAAAGAAGAGGGGCAGGATCTCAGGGAAAAGGAGGGGCAGAGGTGGGGTCTCGAGGGAGATATTACGAAGTTGGCAACCCTAGACCTTAGATGATCCTTGGATCATCATCAAAGTACTGATAACACCCAATCCCGCTTAGCTTGTGAGTGCCAATGAAATGATAGTTCAGAGTGCATGGGTGCAAGTTGCATTAAATGGATGAGGATACTTTAAAAAAAAACAGATTTCCCTGTATTATACAATTTCACCCTCAAGAACCAAAAGTTGAAAGAACAGTATTTAAAGCAAAGAACACATAGCTGTAAGTCTGACACAGAATTTTCGTTTCCACTTTATTAAGATGGTTTTCACTTTAGCAAGATTCATATCATCTACATAATGCAAACCACAGGCAAAAGTTCAGTAAAATGGGATAGAACACAATGGCAATGTACACACCTTCCACTGCTACTTGGTTGAAATATTTTCTAATGCTTTAGGTCCAACTCAGCTAGTTAAAGATAAGGCTGGGGCTGCCAAGGGGTATATGCAGCACAGTTGCAGGAATGACAGGTGGTGAATTCTGCTAATTAATCCAGGTGAGGTATATCAGGAGAAGCAGACTTTGGATTCAGCCACTTGACTGGCAGGGAGTGGATCAAACCATTACCCTCACTTACAGTGGCTTTTAGGGAGATGCTGTGTTGAGTTTTCATGCCTTCTATCAAAGACTGCCCTTTTCTCTTCGGAGAAATAGCAGTCATTCGGCACAGTGCCAGCTACCAGCTCTGATTGGGGCCTCATTTGCAGTTGTAGGGGGTTGGGTGAGGGGTATCAGAGAGGAAACCTATCCCCCTCTCTCTTTGACAAATCAGTTGAATCAGTTAAAATCCAAGCTCTAACCTCTGGTGATGTTCCAGGACAGCAGGACAGCTATCAGACAAAGTGGCCTTTTACAATACCTAATGGAATGCTGTTTCAGAATGCTGTTTCCCTTGATTAGACAGCCTCATGCAGAATGGCAGGAGCAGTGGGAGGCCAAGGTGGCACAAGGCTTCATGGTTCTTGGCAAAATAAGACCCAGCAACCCATCCTGTGGTGTTCTTTTCATTAGGACATACAACATTATTCTCTCTACATCATCAAAAGTTTTCCCTTATAGCCTTGTATAAGAGATTTCCATTAAGGCCTTGCATTATCTATCCATCCATCCATCCCTGTTCATATAGTGATGCCCATCGAGTATGTATTGGAGCACTTTGCCAGAGGGGTTAAAAACCAGAACTATGATTTCTCTTTTTCCCTGATAGCATGAGACAGGCTGGATTTTAATAGATTATTATGAAATATAGGAGAGTTACTTAGTAGGTGTAAGCAAAGTCCTGGAAGAAAGTTTGAATAAGGAGACATTATTTCCTGTGCTTTGATCCCAGTTTATATATGTAAAGTAGTACACTACTTATAATCGTTCTGTGCCTAGTTATGGGAGTTAAAATTTTTTAAAACAATTAATATGCAAACCTATAATTTTAATTGATTTTTACAAACTAAAACAAGGACAAAAGGACACTAGAAAAACTATAATTGCTAATTCTTTGTGGTTTAATTACATAGCTAAAACGAGGTTCTGTGTCAGCCTGGCCTATTTCTAATACAACAAATTAAGGGAGATGGTTTATAATTGCAGGTTTTTTAGTTCAGCACTGAGACTGTATAGTATATAATCATCCAGCTGGGAGAAATCACAGACGTCAAACATACAAGAGAATTCAAACTAAATGGGTTGAAACCCTTTTTTCTTTTTTAAATCACCATTTACTATTAAAACAACCCAGCAGAATACATATTATATTTTAACTACCTTACTTACATGATTTAGAGCCTGGGCCCTTGGTTTGTGCACATCTACATTTTTAGCTTTTCAAGATTTCAGTGAAAGTTAGCTGATAGAGTGGAATCTGAACTTCCCCTTACTCTTCCAGAGTCTGGTCCGGGGTCTGACAAATACACTTCCTGAGAAGTGTTTGCTAAGAAAAGACTCTTTCATGAGGTGGACAATATAAATCAAGAAACCAGACAAACCCATGCTTATACCATATTTATTTCACAGCTCATTACTACTGCGAAGAAGGATACAAAGATAATTATTTAATGCAAACATCCCAGCTGAAAGGTAAAATGATGTGGTCTCTCTGGAAAAAGTCATTTACACAAAGTGCTCTGAAATGTAAAGGATTTGAAGAATAGAGAAATATTTTTTTCTCTAATTCCTTTCAGTTTCAATATCTTACTTGCAACAATAGTAGGTTACAAAAAATCAGACAAGTTTGATTTTTAAGGTGAAAATATTCTTTTAACTGGGTTGAAAGAAATTACAATGTGAATTATACGCTGATTTAGAGGTCCAAAGTAATTACATATTACTTAAAAGGCACCCTAAATGTGCATGGTGAGTTGCAAGTGAGAGATCATGGTATTCTGCCCTGGAGACCTTATATGGTAACAGCATGAGCAGATAAAAGAGATTACAAGATAACTTGGTATAAATCCCAAACTGAGATATTTGAAGTGGTGTATTTTATTCTTTTCCCTTTACAGGTACAGGAATTAGATAGAGTAAAGTATCAAACAATTACACCTGACACTTGTGAATGATAAAAGATGTTGTTACATTTTTCTAGCCTGTACTTACTTCTTGTCTATCTATTGTGAGTCCAGATCTATTTGAAATTAAAACTAGACATTAATTTGAAGCAATGTCTCACACACCAGTGCACGCTGCTTCACCACAATGTGCCTCCACACCCCAGTTGTCCTTGTGGCTGAATAGACCCCATCAAAGGCCTGTCATAGTCCTCTCCCATTGCTCTGACACTTCTAAACCCCAGGCACCCAAAAGGCAACTCACAAAAATCAACAAAGCTCAAGCGGCCTCACCCAACTTGTTATGTAAACTTTTCAGATATTTGTCCTCCCTTATAGGCAACAGGTCTCTAGCATTTTTCCCTTCCTCTAAAATGCCAAGCATCATGAAGAGAACAATGAAAAAAAAAAAAAAGAACAGTGGTCACAGGCCCTCCTTTGAATCCTATTGTTCAAGTCTCTCTAGGTTTACTTGGATGATCAAAAAAACCCAAGATACAAAAGCTGATTGCCCCATTTGCTGCTGCCATTTTAGCCAATATTGCTAGGCTATTTCCTATTAAAGAACAGCAACTCAAGACCAGCACTGTCAGTGATGCTGTCAAGATGGCAATAACAATTTTAGCTCGAACAACATTAGTAGTGTCAGTAGTGCCTAAGTTGTTTTTGACTCTGCTACTCAAGCAAATACGGAGAGAGCTGAAATACTGCTCTTGTTACACAGAGAACAGCAACTGCCTTGATAGTGCACTACTAAACATAAATGGAAACATATTGTGATGGATATGCAACGTGGCTCTTTCTAATGGTGCTGCAGAAATATTACAGGGGAAATGAGAGCCAATGAGAGTATTTTATGGTAGAGACTTATTTATAACAATGATTGCTGTCAAGACTCCCTCCTCTACTCACTTCTCTTTTCAAGTCTCATTCTGGAATATACATATAAACTTCCACACCAATTGATTCAATAAACACCCAAATGGCTCTAACATGCCAATTACCCAGCTTTAGTGACCACGCCATTATAGAAGCAACCAATTGTGTACACCTTACATTATTGAAAAATAGTTATGACCTTAACTCTAGCTTTAATGTTTCTTTTTCAAGTTTATAACAAATATTTGAAAACACTTGAATTGCTGATACAGTCTCAAATGACAAGTAACTAGAGCTCAGCAAAAGATGGAAATTCTGTTATGCATATGATTTCAAATTTGACTTTGTTCTGAATCTGAACTGAACTCAAAAATTTCAAAAAGAAGACTCAGAAACAAAAAAAATTCAGGTGGGTCACAATATTTTGTAATGCAAAACTGAAATCTTTTGAATTTATTTTAACTTTTTCATTTTATATTATATTATACAGCATAAAACATTCAAAGCAAAAAAAATCATTTCAAAATGAAAAGTCAAAATAATTTGTTCAAAATAGGTCAAAATGGGACTTTTGACACTGTACTTTGCCCCCATTTTCTCTCTGGAATCAGATCTCAGGTAAATCAACATAATTTTGCAGTGTTTAAATTTGAGAGAACTGCATTCTCAGATTGAAAATGAGTCACTCAAATTTCTACATAGAAGCTGCATTAGTAACTACATCTATTTATTTACTGTAGTCAGCTTGTTTTTAAAGGTTTAAAACCTGTAAGATTTTTTTTAAGGAGCTATTTAACCTAGAACTCAAGTCAACAAAACAAAAATCACACATAGGACTTTTATACTGAAAGAAAGCAGAAGAAATGGATTAAAACAGTATCTTTCTTTAAAGCAATATATTCTACATGCCTGTTGCAGGAAAAGAACTAGTACACTATCAACAATCAATACAAAAAGCAGACTACTCTTCTTCAAGTCCAAAAATATTCATTTTTCCTCCATGAAGTGACCCATGTATTTTACTCTGCTAATTTGTAGAGCACATTCTCTCACATGTACTGCATGCTGAAAATATTGGAAAGGTTAAGACAAGCATGAAGATAAATGCTGTACATGAGTTTTTACACAATCCTGCATCATTGAGCTGGCACATGAAGTTACTGGATAAATGATAGGTAATTCAGGAAAGCTTAGGAGGTAAGGAACAAAATACCAAGTGAAAAGATAATAGGAAGCAATTTGTCACCATAAAAGAAGCAATTTAAACACACACTTGACTTTGAATGTCAGGTACCAAAGACACACCTGGACATTTTAGGCTGCTGGGTGATCATAAGTTTTAACCTTACAACAAATGAACCCCACCAGTTGCCCTTTAGATGTTTTGTTTTGTTTTTAAGCTGAATAAGTCCAAACAAGTTAAAGGATGTTATTTCTCAGTCTTCTCCTCCAGGAGTAATTTTGATTATAACAGACAGCTCATGAACATGTTTATCGCCCATTTATACCTTCTGGATACCCTTCCTGACAGTTGCAAACCTCACTAAGATTTACATCAGTGTTATTCTTCTTCATGTTGTTTATTATAAGTTAGAAATATTTCTGTGAATTAAATTAATATTGCTGGACTTTGCTCTTTGTATTTTAATATTACAAGCTGTCACCCAAGAAAGATCTACTCTACACACACAAGCTTTGTTAAAGGTTTTTAAGTGAGTTTGTGGAAGTTCCAACTTGAGCCCAATTTAAAAACTCTGAACCCAGGCCTCGTCTACACACAGAAGTTGCACTGGTTGAACTAAAATTAGTCCTTAAGCCCATTTAGTTGAACTGGTGCAAACCCTGTGTACAGACTCTTTTTCGTCAAAAAATGGTTATATTGGTTTAGCTTGGAAACTTACAGCCACAAGCTAATACAATATAATCCAACTTTAAACCCACTGAAGAGCATCTACACAGGGTCTTGCAACAATTCTATTAAACTGGTTTTAAAAAAATCATATCTTTAATTAAACCAGTAACTCTGGGTGTAGAGCGGGGCTAAAAGAGTAGTAAAATTGTAGAGCTGGCTTGCAGGGTTGGGAAGATCTCCTTCTCTTGGTAAGTAGCAAGAACTTAAGAGAGTATAAAGGTCCATGCGGCAGCTCAGGTCGGAGCTTCTACTCCTAGTAATACCATTCTCCCCATAGCGGTAATCGGCTCCTGTTTCCTAGTGCCATGAGGGACTATAATCTTGTGGCACCACCTGTTTCTTAATGCCTTGGGGCAGTGAGATTTTGAAGCACTTTGTTTGCTAGTGTCTGAATTAACCCCTTCCATCACACTCAGAGATCTTAGTCTATAAACCCAATCACAGAGTCACATTCATCTTTCAAAAAGTATGTTTAATAAGGAAACAGTACTTGCAGCTGAAAAGAGAACTAAAAATACAGTAATTATAATGAACTCAAAATGTTATCAGATTTTTTTTCCTAGTTGATAAAAGCAAGTCTGATAGTTAGATCCAGATCTTGAAACCCATGTTCCTCTCACACTGGTTTCTTATACCTTAGATAGCTATCTCATTTCTGAGAAGTAAATTCATTAAAAACTACAAAAGGACAGACTCACACTAATATATGAGAGGAAACTGAAGGATGCTTGAACAAAGCCCCTTCAAGTTCTTCTTTTACAACATTTTACATATTGGGCTGAGTACTAGAAGACAGGACAAAAGCTGTTACAAACAAGGGGGTTCCAAGTGAGTTCTGGAACTTTAAGTCTCAAACTAATATGCAAAAAGAAATTATGTCAAACACCCGCCGAAACCAGCATGGCTTATGGAGACTGAGACAACTTTCTCTTTGAATTGTCTGCCTATCTTCTCTTTAATGTTGATCTTCAATGTTTGATTCCCTTATCACAAAAAAAGATAAACCATCTATTAAAGGTTAAATAAAACATTTATCAGAGGCAGCAGAATGGATTTATGCTTTCCATCCAAATCCTCTCCCATGTGGAAAGCCTACATAAAATGGGCTTCATGTATGTGGGTCCTATGAGGGGAGTAAGGATATGAAATGTTCTCCACCAGGATAAGCATCAGCGTTTGAGCCACACTGAAACTCATAGGCTGCAATAGCTTCTACAGCTGTTGTTCATCCCCCACTAGCGGCACACATTGGGATGTGTGGCTACTCCTCTTTCATAGCTTCTTATTACAGAGGGCTGAGCCCTTACCAAAAAGTGCTTTTCAATGGGCAAGGGTTGTGGACGTTTTCTGAGAATTGTCCACGTTTTGCGATCAACTCAGTGCAGCCAAATTGCATGGATTTTTTCTCCTTCCGTTCATGCGTCTGCAAAAGAAGGGCAGGATTTGGGCCTCAGGTATTTAAACAAAGCCTATGAGTAGACCAACACTCTATGTGTGTGTGTGTGCGCACCCCTGGCCCCCTGCCACCACCACCATTTTATAATATAAGCAAGTCTTCTGGAAAGTATATTTAATCATGCTACCATTCTGATCCATTCTGGATCCTTCAGTCAGACCTGTACAAGGGGACCATCAATTCCTACTGACTTAAATGGGAATTGAAGGTTCTCAGCACCATGGAGGAATAATTAGCACCTTGGAGGAGCATTCAGCAGCACTTTGCAAGATTAAGCTCTAAATGAACACCTCAAATACACCTTCACTGATCAAAATATACTTTTCCTGCCTTTAGTAACTCAAAAATAGCTCAGTGAATTTTCTTCATCCACTACCAACATGCCCTTTTCTGTAATGAAAACAAGCTTGAGAAATTACAGTCCAAATGGCAACTTATGGGGAAGTTATAAACCAAGGAAAATCAAGGCTTGGAATGAAAATACTGCTTAGCAGCCTTGAAAAGACAGCAGTGGGGAAAATTGGAGTGGATTGTATCTTTAATGTCTAGTAAGAGCTAGGTGAAGTGTGGAAATTTACGTGAGGCAGATTCAGAGTCTTGTGCTTTCTATTTGATCCCAGAGTGAGTGTATCCATCTGTAGGAATTTAATTTCCTGCTGAAACCTCGTGATCAGATAAGAGCATAAACTGATGATGGCAAAACACCACCAACAAATAAAATAAAATCTGCTGCTGCTAGAACAGATCAGCTGCTATTAACTGACAGTAGAGTCATGAAAATATTTTCTGAAATATTGACATGAGCAGAGGACTTTCCAAATGAAAATTTAGAAAATTGTGCACCCAAACAATCCAATCTTTCAACTACCTATTACCACAAATAAGAGAAGAAAAATGGCATGGGGAATTCTCAAAAGTAATACATTCCGATTACCCTTTTTGGACCAAATGTTTGACAATTCAGTCACTTTGTATCAGACGCCATATTGAGATTTTGTTTTTGTTTTTTTTTCTGGCAGAATTTATAGGGATGAGCTGGCTGGTTAGGGAGAAAATTCGAACATGCTGGTAAAATGTCTCAAAAGGGTGCAAAAATATGTATAAAAATGTGCACAAGTTTAACCTCTGTAATATTTGTAAACTGAATATTGCATTGAGAACACATCAGGCCACATTCTGAGCTAAGAAACATCCATGTTAACTCACTGCAGTCAATGGAACTGTGCAGGTGTAAGTCAGGATAGAATATGGCCCAATGTTTCTGAGAGAAGCGAGTTATATTATCAATAGAGGATGAACTATATACGATTTGGGGGGCTGTACCAGGATTTATACAAAAGCTTGGGGGAAAAAAAAGATATGTATGCTTTATTGAAAGTGACTACCTCAGGATGTGGGGCTGCTTTTCTAACACTGCATATTTTTAATAATTACAAATCAATGTTTTAAAAAATAAAAGACGTGATCCTGCTCAACCATACCTCTAGATTGTCCATCCTGTCATTATAGTACTGAAATAAAGAAGATAAAAAAGACTTGTCCTAAGGCAACATTGAAAGCAATAGGTACAAAGACAATTTTTCTTGCAAAGTTATTTTTCAGAAAATGAACTATCAGGTAACATGCAGCACATTTCTAGGTGATTCTTGCACGTGTAAATCATGATGCTGGACAGTAGTGTAGCATCCCCCTCCGCCATTGGACATGTAGTGCCTGGGGTATCTTATTGGGACTGTGTGCAACAGATTTACAAACAACATTTAGGAGAACTTAAATGTCTGCTTTCACTGGGCATTGACATGGGTATGACATGACTGATAGCTAACAAGAAAATGCCACTTACGTTCAAAATTCTAAAGCTACTGGTAAGTGAGACTAAATGGATGGGGTACAGTTATTTACATGGAAAGAATGCAATCAAAGGATCCTGGCAATGTCACACAATTTACATTGATTCAGCTACAGTGGTTAACATAGTCACCAAAAGCATCGGGAAGAAATACTTCCTATGTAACAAAATGGAGCTCATGTATTGCTTTTCATAGAAGAAGGAAATTCACGGCTATTAAAGTTTCAAAATATTAAAAAACAAGATATTTATCAATGCACCAGCTATATTAGAGTTATTGAAACTATTAAGATGGTTACTGTAGAAGCTCAGGGATTTTATTCATGTTCTGTCAATCCACATTTTATTATACTTTACTGAATATTTTATATTCACCACAAAGTACCTACATGACTAACATGTAAGAATCAGTGATTTTGTTGTCTGTATTGTTAAGATGTCATCTGCCAATGTGGTAAAAATGTTTTTGTCTATAAAATGTCACCATCTTATTTATTCTATCTCTAAATATTTTAATACAAAAAGCTTGAATAATGTGCTTTCCTGAATTCAATAGCAGAAGAGATTATGAACTGGAGCTTTTGACAGACAGCAAGACACATGTTTGATAGAAATCAAACTTTCATCTATTTGTTCATACTTTTTTCTTGTCTATTCCCTCTAAATGAACCCAATAGTGGCATATGTATGCATTTCAAGGGCCATGATTCTCATTATCACTGCTAGCTTGGACAAGGAAGTCCCAAAGGGGAGTTGACACATGCTATTTTGCTGATGGGGAAACAATGAGTATTAAGGGAGGAAAAAATGTCTGTTATATTACTGAAATGCTGTGCATGCTGTTTGCCAAGCTCAATAGTCAGTAGCACATGCTGAAGTCTATCGGCTGTCATCAAAGACATTTCAAGCAGTAAACTGGAATATGTTATATGTGGTCTGGGGTTTAGAATGTTAAAGTCTACCCTCAGCTTTTCCTGGAGTTCAACTGGATGTCATTTTTAACTTCCCTCCTAGAAAGCTATTCTCTAGTGTTGCTGATGGCTGCTGTGTTACGGAAACAGCTTTTTCTGAAGTCATGGGTAGAACAATTTCTGTACACACTATGCTATAGGGCATCTTGATAATTGGGAAGATGATGGCTTACAGAGAATCAAATACCACCAAAGTTAATTCATCTTTCCAAGGTAGATAAATTGTGTTCATGGCAGATCAATATATGCAGATCATTCAGCTGAGATCTTAAAATGACAAGATCCTATCTGTTCTGCATGGATCTTAAAGATTTCCTGGCACTTCTTGTAAGGTGTAGGGGTTGGAGGTGGGAAGGAGCTACTATCTTGGGCAACAATTCTCTGTTTTTGCAGTACGTCAATTCTCCAGTTTGCTGATGCCTTCTACTCCAGGAGATAGCTGCATTTCAGTGACATTGTGTATAAGGAATTTGTTTAGCTTTGTGATCCAACGTGATCAAGCATGTTCTCTACAGTGTAAAATGTAATAATAATAATTCTATACTATTCTTATCTATTTAAAATGTGAAGACTATTTCTTCCGCCTCTGCACATTAGTATTTCCTTCTCACTAAGTTTAGACTTAGGAAAGTCCCTAAGAGTGATCTGCACAATATGTTGTGTTGGCACTCTGAAATGAAGTGTGGCTTGGCTTTACCAGCAACAAATGGGGATTACACAAATATTGGAAAACATCACTGGAAGCTTAAATTGTTTTCTAGAGTTCCTCTGAAACGAAATTGAATAAACAGCTTTATAATTATTCTTTTACAGGTGGGTGGAGCTAGTTGAATACGAGCAACAAGGGAAAGTCAATTTGGTTTATCATTACTTTTGACTTTGTCCAGTAGGTAGTCTCTGGGTGCCACTGTAATCTACCTAATTCGTCGCAGTTTAATGGGAAGCTAGTAACCTTGACTAACAGTCAAATTGGTTCTCTGCTTCCTTCCGTCACTGCTTCCTAATTGTAGAAGCTGACATACTCTGAAAACAAGACATGCACATTTTGGCTTGTCAGACACAGTGTTCAAATGCTCTGTGTTCTATCTAGTTATTTGTAAAGAGGAAAGGGCCAACTGGTTAAAAAAATGTCTATAGTATTTGCCCATTTTTAGAACCAAACCTTTTCAAAGTTTGGAAGTATTCAGTTAATTTAGTCACTTCCAGTTTCACACCTCTCAGCACTTCAAGGTTCCAGACAGGAGAGGAGCTCTAAGTGCCAAATTTATAGCTCCTCAAAAGTTTTTGTACATGTTATTCCCTACCTGACTTTATGCAGAAAGTTCAGCCAAAGAAAACTCGACAGCTATAGAAGTCGAATGATCTGGAGGATGGTGTGGATTGCACTCTCAGCAAATTTGCGGATGATACTAAACTGGGAGGAGTGGTAGATACGCTGGAGGGGAGGGATAGGATACAGAAGGACCTAGACAAATTGGAGGATTGGGCCAAAAGAAATCTGATGAGGTTCAATAAGGATAAGTGCAGGGTCCTGCACTTAGGACGGAAGAACCCAATGCACAGCTACAGACTAGGGACCGAATGGCTAGGCAGCAGTTCTGCGGAAAAGGACCTACGGGTGACAGTGGACGAGAAGCTGGATATGAGTCAGCAGTGTGCCCTTGTTGCCAAGAAGGCCAATGGCATTTTGGGATGTATAAGTAGGGGCATAGCGAGCAGATCGAGGGACGTGATCGTTCCCCTCTATTCGACATTGGTGAGGCCTCATCTGGAGTTCTGTGTCCAGTTTTGGGCCCCACACTACAAGAAGGATGTGGATAAATTGGAGAGAGTCCAGCGAAGGGCAACAAAAATGATTAGGGGACTGGAACACATGAGTTATGAGGAGAGGCTGAGGGAGCTGGGATTGTTTAGCCTGCAGAAGAGAAGAATGAGGGGGGATTTGATAGCTGCTTTCAACTACCTGAAAGGGGGTTCCAAAGAGGATGGCTCTAGACTGTTCTCAATGGTAGCAGATGACAGAACGAGGAGTAATGGTCTCAAGTTGCAGTGGGGGAGGTTTAGATTGGATATTAGGAAAAACTTTTTCACTAAGAGGGTGGTGAAACACTGGAATGCGTTACCTAGGGAGGTGGTAGAATCTCCTTCCTTAGAGGTTTTTAAGGTCAGGCTTGACAAAGCCCTGGCTGGGATGATTTAACTGGGAATTGGTCCTGCTTCGAGCAGGGGGTTGGACTAGATGACCTTCTGGGGTCCCTTCCAACCCTGATATTCTATGATTCTATGATTCTATGAAGTCAGAAATGGAAAGGACTTAACTGTCATGCAGTCCATTTTCTGCCAAAACAGGATTGCTCTCTGCAGTCTTATTTTCAGTGTTTTGTCTAGTCTGATTTAAAAGTTCCAAGCAATGGGGCTTCCATCACTTGTGATGAAAAAAGATCATTCACTGTGAGGAATTACCTTATGGTTGATCCTAAATATACTTTTTCAATTCACTGTACTACTCCTAATTATACTGTTACATATTAAATTTAATAATTATGTTGCTGTGATGTTTAAAACCCAAAGTTATTTGTCAAATGGGTGTTTGTCACAACCTCTTCTTAGCAAAAGGTTAGATAACCTATCCATATTATAACCTATCCTATCCTTCAATCCCCGTAATCATTTTTGTAATGTTTTTATGCTCCCTCCAATTTATCTACATCTTTCTGGTAATAAGGTCCCCAGAAATTAATGTAGCACTCTACGTGTGATCACACCAGAGTGGCAGAGAGAAACTATGACCTCCAGTGATGTGATACATCTGCTTATGAAATTCAGCCCAAAATTGCACTGGCTTTCTTATAAGCATGTCAATTTGTACACTTAGACCCTTGCTGTCAACTATCACCCTTCTTGATGGAATAGTCTAGCTCAGATAGGGGGTCAAACATACAGCCACAAAGCAAGAACTGGCCTGCAGGACCCA
The DNA here is from genome assembly GCF_965140295.1 of Lepidochelys olivacea. Lineage (NCBI taxonomy): Eukaryota > Metazoa > Chordata > Testudines > Cheloniidae > Lepidochelys > Lepidochelys olivacea. Next base: position 32,384,429 of record NC_140411.1, on the reverse strand, counting down.
CTTCTCCAGCCCACAGCTCTTCCTGTAATGTACAAAGTCATTAGCTCTCACTTGCCTGCCTGCTTCAGCCCAAAGGGGCTGGGAAAGAATCAAGTCAGAATCAGAGTAGGATGAATTGAGGAAGCTCATGTTTAATTAGACACCAACACCCTCTTTCTTCACTGAAAGAAGAGATATGTTAGGGGGTAAAAGTGGCAGTTTTACAGAGAAAAGCCCTAGAAATAGCCAGCCAGGTGGAAGTTTAGGATAGGATTATGAAACAATGAAAAGTGATGAAAGCTTTTCTTTCCACAACATATTCTACATCAATAAAATCAAGATCAGGATGAGATGACAATACATGGAGACATCCAATCCTAATCACTGAGTTTTACTGTCAACTACACATTTGATTTACTGTTGGAACTTTGAAAGTTCAGTGATGCAAAGTCAGCTTCAATCTTTATTGTGCACCCATCAAACTATTAGTGGAGAGCACAGAACAGTTTCCCCCCCTCCCACCCCAGAGTTTAAAGTCTCTGCTGCTCGTGTTAAAAAGTGAGTTCTACTAGGCTCAGTCATGAAGGGACTTGAAGATGCTGTGAGGAAAACTGTCTCTCTCACTATGACACCTGGACAAGCAATTGGATAGTCTCTTACATGGCTGTCACTGACTACAGGCTTTGTCTGAAGCATCTATGGAAAGCATTGGCAACAATGCCAAAAATGAAACTGGTACTGTTCTTTATGAAAGGCTACGGCATGACTCATATCTATCTGCCACACATGAACATGTCTTTCTTCCCAGAACTGAAAACAGCATCACTGACGCTGGTCCAAACACTTAAGAAGGGTAGTTTTATATCTGTGATATGTTTTGCACATTGTATCTATCTTTCAGGTTATGGAATTTTGGAAAGGATGGAATATATAGAATTTGGTTTCCAATGGACATAAAAAGTGTGCAGTCCTTTCAGTCAGTCTCCCCAAGTCTGTGAAAGCCCTGAAAATCTTCACTGAACAGTGCTTTCTAATCATTTCTACTACCCATAATAATGCCTAGCCATTTCACTGACTCATCTCTTTATTCTCTACAAAGTCTAGTAAGAACCGCCACTGTGTAAAGTTTCAGAGTAGCAGCCGTGTTAGTCTGTATTCGCAAAAAGAAAAGGAGTACTTGTGGCACTTTAGAGACTAACCAATTTATTTGAGCATAAGCTTTCGTGAGCTACAGCTCACTTCATCGGATGCATGCTTATGCTCAGATAAGTTGGTTAGTCTCTAAGGTGCCACAAGTACTCCTTTTCTTCTTACTATGTAAAGATGACACAGTAAAAATACCTTTAGTTGTCCCAAACCCTTTTCAATCTGTTTAAGAAATTCTGACATAGTATCATGGTAAAAGTGATGCCTGCATCTAGACTAGGTCCAAATATTCATTACAAACAACATTAGGTAGGATGTTTTTGTGTGTGTGCGGGGGCGGTGTGTGAATCATTCAGACAATCTTGAGCTCTGTAAATGTATTCATTATACATAAGTATTCAGATAGTTTCGCAGAATCATTTTAAGTCTGTTGACTGTTTGTTCACTTTGAATATTCATTATTCATGTTGGGAGGGATTTTCAAAATTGCCTAAGGAATCAGGTGCTCAGTTCCCACAGAACATCAATGAGCTAGGTGCCGAACTCTACCAAGTCTCTTTGAAAATGTCACCTGCTGTGCAATTGGTCACTTAATATACATGGTACTGATTCTGCTCTCTGCTTGGATTAAAGTATTTAAAACAGCAGAACAAAAAATGAGCTTCATTACTTTAGGCAGAATAAATCACTTGTGTTAAATCTGAGGATTTTAGGATTTGCCATGGATACCAGGTAGTCCAATACTTGAGACTCTATGTATCATAGTGAATTGAACTTGTTGTATTTATTTTCAAAAAAAAATAAATCCACTTTTTTCTTTAACACTGTGAAATCAATTTTACCTGTGCCAATATTCAGTGGTCTGCAAAAGATTATTGAATGCGTTTGTCTGCAATGCCAAGCTACACAGTCTGTGTGGGAACTGCAGCACTTCCTAGGAAACTTCAATCTGAATAGCGGACTATCAGTTTTTATCAGTCTCTTCCAAGAGTTTCCCTTCTAGGTAATAAGTAACTTAATGATATTAAACCCCATTAATTTGAAACCAACAAGAGTTTCTTTACCTTTTAAACTCAAGATCTGAAGGATGTGAGCATATTTTAGAGCGATTCCATCTTCCAGTTAAGCTAAAAGGTGTACAGTTCAAAGGATTTACCAATGTGACTAAATGTTTTATGCCAGTGGTTCTCAACCAGGGATATGTGTGCCCCTGGGGGTACTCAGAGGTCTTCCAGGGGGTACATCAACTTGTCTAGATATTTACCTAGTTTTACAACTGACTACATAAAATGCACTAACAAAGTCAGTACAAACTAAAATTTCATACACAATTATTTCTTTATACTGCTCTGTATAATATGCACTGATATGTAAGTACAATATTTATATTCCAATGAATTTATTTTATAATTATATGGTAAAAATGAGAAAGTAAGCAATTTTTCAGTAATAGTGTGCTGTGATACTTTTCTATTTTTATGTCTGATTTTATAAGTTTTTAAGTGAGGTGAAACTTGGGAGTACACAAGACAAATCAAATTCTTGAGATGTTTACAGTAGTCTGGAAAGGTTGAGAACCACTGTTTTATGCAAATAGCTGTATTTAGGACTAAGGCTATTTAATCTTCAGTTGTGCTTTGAAACCTGGTGGGAACTCGAAAGAGTAGTGAAATTCTATCACTTTCCCAGGTTAATCTGAGATTGCATGTTCACAGCTCCTTCTTGCAAGACAGATCAGGAATTGCAGTTAGTCCTGGTTCCTGACCTCATGTAACTGTCACAAAAATATAGCCTCACATGTGGTAAGTCTTCATCAAAGATGAGGAGAAAATGTTTCACAATGCTGCACTATAATTTACTGAAGTAGGTTAGAATTCTAAGTACTATATTTATATTACTGATCTAAAAACGTAAAAAGGGTACTTACTATACATTGCCTTTTGCATAGTTTCTTATGCTGGATGAAATGAGAGGTGCCAGCACCAAACGCATTAGTAAACTAATGCTACTTTCTGTCTACATGTAACTGTGGCCTCTACTATGTACTAAGTAAGCCCTCCAGAAAGTGAACAGCACTCTTGGAAACTTGCCTCCTGATCAAAGATTGCTTCTGTGTGTAACTTGACATCTTTTTTAATGATGTGTGAGCAGAAGAAATATGTAGTGGTATGATAGAACTTGGTTTTAAACTGCAGTTATATATGAATCTTGAGCTCTGACTTATTTAGACTATACACGCTTTTTTTCAAAAGCACGTTTCTAATAATTGATATAAATTTCATTTTATGAATGATTACTTGTTGTGTAACCCTCAACACCATAATTACTAATACAGAACAAACATCATCTCAACAGTTTTCAGCAACGGCAAGCACAAGTGTGACACATCACCCGATATTCTTCACAATGATATTATAATGCTGTGATTATGGCATAATTATAATGCATTTTGTACAAGATATGTCATGTAAGATGTCATTGGAAAAGTTAGGATTTGCTGAATATGATTGTCCCATTTGTATGCGTGTATCATTTTTGCATCTGAAGTTATAAATACTGACTATGTATCTGTACTTCAAATATAGTTACATCTGGGTAAAGCCCAATCGACAAGATGCTTTCAGTCTAGATGGCTGGCTGGGAAGTGCCTATTCAGGGTAATACAATAGGCCTGAGGAGAAGCATATCTTCCACCTGGTGAGCCTTCCTGAGAACACTCCAGACAACCGGTAAGTAATGGCTGTTATGACGCTACAAGAACATGTGACCAGGGCACCTGATTCTGGATTTTATCTTGGGGTGTCAGTATGTTTTCACAAACTGTTTAGGCAACAAAGTTTTAAAACAAAGGGTTTCTGCCATATGCTAAATCTATATAAGACAGGGAGTGACATCATTGGTGGTTCTTCAGTCCCCACACAAGACGACACCTGGAAATGCATGAGGAACAAAGACTGAACTGGGGGAAGTACTGGAACCAGGCTAAAGGGATTTCTAGCCTGTGTATGAAAGACCTGGGGATTCCAAGCTGTAAAGCAAGTGCAGCTTGTCCCATAAGAATCTGCAGCCCACCTGTATTATCAACTAGGGTGAGAATTTGCTAGTTCATATCCTATCTTTCTAGTATCTTAGACTTAGTTTGTGCTTTGTTTATTGATTGGGTAATCTTTACTATCACTTATAATCACTTAAAATCTATCTTTTATAATTAATAAACTTATTTTATGTTTTAATCCAAATCTGTGAGCTTTGACTGGAGTGCTTGGGGAAAATCTCTGCTTGGTTACCACAAGTGTGCCTTGTTCTCTTCACATTGAGGGAGAGGTGGACCGGGTATTAAACCCATATACTGGCCAGATTTGACCAGGGCAGGATGATACTGCTCTGGGGTTGTAGGCTGGGAAGCTGGTGGTTAGAAAGCCTGCATGTAACTGCAGCTGGGTATGTCCTTACCTGTGTGAATGGTGGTGAAAGTGCAGTCTGGAGGGCTTTGCAGCTTGTTACAGCAGTATGGTGTGGGAGGGAGCCCAGGGTCAGAGGCTCAATGATACCCCAGTTCCAGGTGGCATCCCGGCGGGAACCGGTCACAAAATTAGCTCAAAATAAGTATTAAAATATGTATCTAGCTTAGTAACTTTTTTGAAATTCAATAATTTTTAGTGCACTTTATGGTACCTCTTTCTTCTTGTTTCTATTTGCATTGCTCTTTAATTTGCACTCTTTCTTGCTATTGATCTGAACTGGAACTTACTTAAACAAAAGTGAAGTTAGACTTGACAGCACCTGGAATCACCCTGACTGAGTCCCACAGCTTTCCTGTCTATTGGTTATCTCAATGCCTCCAATTCAATCTCTGGCCTTATAACTTAAATAAATAGAACTGCAGCACTATAGATCTTTGTGTACTAACAATAATGTATGCCATAAAATAAACAGAGCATCTCCCTGTAATTTCACACTGATGTCATGTAGGAGAACTCTGCCTTATTCACTTTTTTCACACCATTTCTTGGGTTGTCTTTCAGGCCTCATACTGAGAATAAGAGTTCTCATAAGAACATAAGAACAAGAATGGTCATACTGGGTAAGACCAAAGGTCCATCTAGCCCAGTATCATGTCTTCCAACTGTTGCCCATTCCCAGCTTCTCACAAACAGAGGCTAGGAAAACCATCCCTGCCCATCCTGGCTAATAGCCATTGATGGACATATCTTCCATGAATTTATATAGTTCTTTTTTTAAACTCTGTTATAGTCTTTGCCTTCACAAAATCCTCTGGCAAAGAATCCCACAGATTGACTGTGTGTTGTATGAAGAAATACTTCCTTTTGTTTATTTTAAACCTGCTGCCTATTCATTTAATTTGGTGACCCATAGTTCTTGTGTTATGATTTTATAGGCCTCTATCATATCCCCCTGAGTCATCTCTTTCCAAGCTAAAAAGTCCCAATCTTATTAATCTCTCCTCATATGGAAGCCATTCCATGCCCCTAATCATTTTTGTTGCCCTATTCTGAACCTTTTCCAATTCCAATATATATTTTTTGAGATGGGGTGACCACATCTGCATGCAGTATTCAAGATATGGGCGTACCATGAATATATATAGAGGAAAAATGATATTTTCCATCTTATTATCTATCCGTTTCTGAATCATTTCCAACATTCTGTTCACTTTTTTGACTGCCACTGCACATTGAAAGGATGTTTTCTGAGAACTAACCGCAATGACTCCAAGATCTGTTTCTTGAGTCGTAACAGCCAATTTAGACCCCATCATTGTATATGTACACTTGGGATTATGTTTTCCAACATGCATTACTTTGCATTTATCAACACTGAATTTCATCTGCCATTTTGTTGCCCAATCACCCAGTTTTGTGAGATCCCTTTGTAGCTCTTCACAGTCTACTTTGGATTTAACTATCTTGAGTAGTTTTGTATCATCTGCAAACTTTGCCACCTCACTGTTTACCCCTATTTCCAGATCATTTATGAATAAGTTGAATAGGACTTGTCCCAGTACAGATCCCTGAGGGACACCACTATTTACCTCTCTCCATTCTGAAAACTGGTAATTTATTCCTATCCTTTGTTTCCTATCTTGTAACCAGTTACCGATCCTTGAGAGGACCTTCCTTATTATCTCATGACAGTTTACTTTGCTTAAGAGACTTTGTTGAGGGACTTTGACAAAGGCTTTCTGAAAATCTAAGTACACTATCTCTACTGGATGCCACATGCTTTTTGACCCCCTCAAAAAATTCTAGTAGATTGGTGAGGCATGGTTTCCCTTTACAAAAACCATGTTGACTCTTCCCCAACAAATTACGTTCATCTATGTGTCTGAGAATTCTGTTCTTTACTATAATTTCAACCAGTTTGCCCGGTACTGAAGTCAGGCTTACTTGCCTGCAACTGCCAGGATCATCTCTGGAGCCCTTTTTAAAAATTAGCATCACATTAGCTATCCTCCGGTCATTTGGTACAGAAACTGATTTAAATGATAGATTACAAACCACAGTTAGTAGTTCTTCAATTTCATATTTGAGTTCCTTCAGAACTCTTGGGTGAATACCTTCTGGTTCTGGTGACTTATTACTGTTTAGTTCATCAGTTTGTTCCAAACCTCCTCTGTTGATACCTCAATCTGAGACAGTTTCTCAGATTTGTCACCTAAAAAGAATGGCTCAGGTTTGGGAATCTCCTTTACATCCCCAGCCATGAAGACCAATGCAAAGATTTCCTTTAGTTTCTCTGCAATGGTCTTATCGACCTTGAATGCTCCTTTAGCATCTTGATCGTTCAGTGGCCCACTGATTGTGTAGCCGGCTCCCTGTTTCTGATGTACTTAAAAAAAAATTGCTATTACTTTCTGAGTCTTTGGTTATCTGTTCTTCAAATTCTTTTTTGGCCTTCCTATTTATATTTTTATACTTCACTTGCCAGAGTTTATGCTCCTATCTATTTTCCTCATTAGGATTTGACTTCCACTTTTTAAAGGATGCCCTTTTTGCCTCTCACTGCTTCTTTTACTTTGTTGTTTAGCCAAGGTGGCACTTATTTGGTTATTTTAATATATATTTTTTTATTTTGGGGTATACATTTAAGTTGGGCCTCTATTATGGGATCTGTCATAAATATAAAGGGAAGGGTAAACCCCTTTGAAATCCCTCCTGGCCAGGGGAAAGCTCCTCTCACCTGTAAAGGGTTAAGAAGCTAAAGGTAACCTCGCTGGCACCTGACCAAAATGACCAATGAGGAGACAAGATACTTTCAAAAGCTGGGAGGAGGGAGAGAAACAAAGGGTCTGTGTCTCTCTGTATGCTGCTCTTGCCAGGGACAGAACAGGAATGGAGTCTTAGAACTTTTAGTAAGTAATCTAGCTAGGTATGTGTTAGATTATGATTTCTTTAAATGGCTGAGAAAAGAATTGTGCTGAATAGAATAACTATTTCTGTCTGTGTATCTTTTTTGTAACTTAAGGTTTTGCCTAGAGGGGTTCTCTATGTTTTTGAATCTAATTACCCTGTAAGATATCTACCATCCTGATTTTACAGGGGGGATTTCTTTATTTCTATTTACTTCTATTTCTTATTAAAAGTCTTCTTGTAAAAAACTGAATGCTTTTTCATTGTTCTCAGATCCAAGGGTTTGGGTCTGTGGTCACCTATGCAAATTGGTGAGGCTTTTTATCCAACATTTCCCAGGAAAGGGGGGTGCAAGTGTTGGGAGGATTGTTCATTGTTCTTAAGATCCAAGGGTCTGGGTCTGTAGTCACCTAGGCAAATTGGTGAGGCTTTTTACCAAACCTTGTCCAGGAAGTGGGGTGCAAGGTTTTGGGAAGTATTTTGGGGGAAAGATGTTTCCAAACAGCTCTTCCCCAGTAACCAGTATTAGTTTGGTGGTGGTAGCGGCCAGTCCAAAAACAACGGGGGGAATATTTTGTACCTTGGGAAAGTTTTGACCTAAGCTGGTAAAGATAAGCTTAGGAGGTTTTTCATGCAGGTCCCCACATCTGTACCCTAGAGTTCAGAGTGGGGGAGGAACCTTGACAGGGTCTTTAAAAAGTTTCCATGCAGCTTGTAGGGATTTCACTTTTGTCACTGTATGTTTTAATTTCTGTTTCACTAACTTCCTCATTTTTGTGTAGTCCACCTTTCTGAAATTAAATGCTACCATGTTGAGCTGCTGTGGTGTTTTCCCCACTAGAGTGATGTTATATTTAATTATATTATAGAATCACAGAATATTAGGGTTGGAAGAGACCTCAGGAGGTCATCTAGTCCAATCCCCTGCTCAAAGTAGGACCAACACCAACTAAATCATCCAGCCAGGGCTTTGTGAAGCTGAGCCTTAAAAACCTCTAAGGATGGAGATTCCACCACCACCCTAGGTAACCCATTCCAGTGCTTCACCACCCTTCTAGTGAAATAGTATTTCCTAATATCCAACCTAAACCTCCCCCACTGCAACTTGAGACCATTGCTTCTTGTTCTGTCATCTGCCACCACTGAGAACAGCCTAGCTCCATCCTCTTTGGAACCCCTCTTCAGGTAGTTGAAGGCTGCTATCAAATCCCCCCTCACTCTTCTCTTCTGCAGACTAAATATCCCCAGTTCCCTCAGCCTCTCCTTGCAAGTCATGTGCCCCAGGCCTCTAACCATTTTTGTTACTCTTTGCTGGACTCTCTCCAATTTGTCCACATCCCTTCTGTAGCAGGGAGACCAAAACTGGACACAATACTCCAAGTGTAGCTTCACCAGTGCCGAATATGACTATTATCAAGCAGTCCAGCTATATGCACCTCTTGGACCAGATCTTGTGCTCCATTTAGGACTAAATCAAGAATTGCCTCTCCTCTTGTGGGTTCCCAGACTAGCTTGTCCAAGAAGCAGTAATTTAAGGTGTCAAGAAATTTTATCTCTGCATCCTGTCCTGAGGTGACATGTACCCAGTCAATATGCGATTAGTTGAAATCCCATTTATTATTGAGTTTTTTATTTTTATATAAGAGTTTCTCCTCTTCCGCTCTAATTTTTTTTTCTTATTTTGGTTTCATTTATGTTATGCATAGCTTCCTCCCCCTTTTCTTTCTTTAAATTATTTTAAATGGTGGCACATGGACTCACTACTCATTGGGTACTGAGTCATATTATAGAGAATAGCTCAAAAAAAAATAGAAAAGATTAACTTCTAAAGAGCCCCATCAAATTTCTATGAAAGCCTAAATACTAAGAGTACTTACATATTAAGTGACTCTTGATTTGAGGTTCCTCAGTTATTGGTTGCCCAGCTGGAGACATCTGAAAGGAGCTTGATTTTCTGAGGGCAGGTGCTGAACACTCTCTGAAAATCAGGTCCCTTTAGTATGTCTCAAATTGGGCTCCCTAAAAACTGAGACACTCAAAATCACTTGTCACTTAGGAAAATCTTGGCTTATGACTTTTCAATAAGGGAAAAGCTTGTCCATCCTTTTGCTGGAAAAACAGATCATTCTGATGAGAATCAAGTTGTCAGGGGTGATAATTTGGAAAAGCAAATACAACCCAGGGAGCTATTTTGCTATGATTAGAAAAGCTACCTACCTAAGGAGAGCAACTCAAACTTATGCAAATTATGTAATGTATTGAAAGCTGTTTAAAACTGCAAACTGTCACTTTAAATTCCAGAACTTTTTCATGGTTCTACTTGCAGGTCTGAGGTTCTGAAGGGAAATGTATAATCTGGGCCTAGCCTAGCAGCAGTCAGTTCAACAGACAGCCTAGAATGAAGTGGGGTGAGTTGTGCCTCGTGGTATAGTTTGCTTTGTCTCTATTTGTGGGTTCTTGTGTGTGTTACCAGTCTAAATTTTAAGAGATAAAGTCGTGTTACATTGCAACTTCCAGTAAGAATATTTATGTTTTTATAAAACATCTGTGTGTACGCCATCAACATAACACAGAAACCGAATTCTTGGATCAACCAATAAATCAAAGCTCTAATACGAACACAATGTAGTTTTATAGTGGTGATAGGAAAATAGGAATTGCCCTGCTGGATCAGACCTGAGGCCCATCTAGTCCAGTAACCTGTCTCCAACAGTGGCTAGCACCAGATGCTTCCAAGGAACGTGTAAAAACTTTGTAATAGACAAACGTGAGAAAATCCGTTCCCCACATTAGCACCCTTTCTGACCTCTCTAATATCTAGAGACAAGATTAAATCTTGAACCATGGTTTAACATCCAGTCCACATTTGTTAGCATTACAACTCACAAGTCTAAATATTCTGGTTATTCATAGAAATGTCTATTCCCTTTATTAAGCTCGCTAAGTTTTTGGCCTCAATAATTTTCTGTGGCAATCAGTTCCACAGTCTAATTAAGCACTGCATGAAAAAGTATTTCCTTTTTATCAATTCTGAATTTACCAGTGTCATAAATATAAAGGGAAGGGTAAACACCTTTAAATCCCTCCTGGCCAGAGGCAAAACTCTTTCATCTGTAAAGGGTTAAGAAGCTAAGACAACCTCCCTGGCACCTGACCAAAATGACCAATGAGGAGACAAGATATTTTCAAAGCTGGAGGGGGGTGGGAAACAAAGGGTTCTCTCTGTCTGTGTGTTTTTGCCGGGACCAGAGCAGGAATGCAGGTCAGAACTCCTGTAAAAGGTCAGTAAGCAATCTAGTTAGATATGCTTTAGATTCTGTTTTGTTTAAATGGCTGATAAAATAAGTTGTGCTGAATGTTGTATATTCCTGTTTTTGTGTCTTTTTGTAACTTAAGGTTTTGCCTAGAGGGATTCTTTATGTTTTGAATCTGATTACCCTGTAAGGTATTTACCATCCTGATTTTACAGAGGTGATTCTTTTACTTTTTCTTTAATTACAATTCTTCTTTTAAGAACCTGATTGCCTTTTCATTGTTCTTAAGATCCAAGGGTTTGGGTCTGTGTTCACCTATGCAAATTGGTGAGGATTTTTATCAAGCCTTCCCCAGGAAAGGGGGTGTAGGGCTTGGGGGAATTTTGGGGTGAAAGACGTTTCCAAGTGGGCTCTTTCCCTGTTATATTTGTTAGACGCTTGGTGGTGGCAGCAATAAAGTCCAGGGACAAAAGGTAAAATAGTTTGTACCTCGGGGAAGTTTTAACCTAAGCTGGTAAAAATAAGCTTAGGGGGTTTTTCATCCAGGTCCCCACATCTGCACCCTAGAGTTCACCTAGAGAAGGAACCTTAACAACCACCTTTTAATTTCACTGAATGTCCCCTTTGGCTTTGTGTTATGAATCAGGGAGAACAAAAACGCCTGATTTACCCATTGTCCAATGAATGGAAACTGATGTCACACAGCAAATATAATTCACTGGGGATAAGAGAGAAAAAAACAGAGAGGTCTTGGTGTGGCTCCCTCGAAGTCATGCTTCATATACACATTATCATCATTACAAAGTTGGCTCAAATCCTCAACAATGACTGAGTTCAAGTATCTCACAAACTCTTCAATCTTGAGGCTTCCCAAGGAACTTTTCAGGCCCTGGCACAAATCAGAACCACCGCAGGAGTCCTCTAATTTGTTCTCAGCTGCATAAATGCCCAGAGAGCTGTACTATCAGCCACGGATTACCAGAGCACAGTAGTAGTCTGGCCACCTCCCCTGTTAGCAGCCATGTTCCCCAGCATTCCTCCTATGCTGAGGAGGAGGGGGCACCATACATTAGCTATGGCAACCATATGCCAACCTGGGATTTCTCTAGGCCAAGGGAATCCCCCAAAAGCTGGTTAAGTTGGCAGAGGTAACACATCAGGTTCAATAATCTGGCCCAATACATGCTAAATGGGTATTGTACTCAATTTTCTGCCCCTCTTTTGACCTAAACACACACCAGCAACCTCTAAGAGAGCATGGGCAATTTGTTAAATGAAATGCATTTTTAATCAGTTGCCTAAGATGCATGTATATGATCCAGTGCCAAAAGATTTTTCCCTTCCCTCTTCTGGTGATGAGCTTTCTCAGGAAACAGTAGCTGTTGGCACAACTGGGTTTTGAGCAAATATTTGAACCCTAATTTCAAGCCACCAATAGATGCTTACTCATGTGTATGCTTCTGACTGATCACAATCACTTGAGCGGATTTATTTTATTGAAAAAAATATTTGGGTATTTCAAAGTGTGTTTTCCCCTCTCCCAATTAATGGTTATGTTCTACATGGACTAAGAACCGTATTGAGTATTTGAATAAAGAAAAATATCTATCACTAAGCAGTGACATGTAATTGGATTTTGAATGATAAGCATTGTTCTGACTGAAATTCAAATTTACTGTAGACAGGAAATGCTACCAAGGACCTCCACCATTAATAATACAGTTTAAAACTTCTGACAAAAAGACTACAGCACTAAATACCTTATTTAGACTAAAGACATTATTTCCAATGAAATTATCTTTTCCCAAAGTAACCACAAACTTTAACTTTTTAATTATTAACCACAATTGCCTAAGGGTAACGAGTCCCACTTCCGGTGATATTTATTAATGATTACGTTCCATCATGCCCTACCACTTGACATGCTGGTAATCAATTTTTCCACTGGTAAGAAAGCTGCTTACACAAAGCCATGTGGCTTTCTGGATGGAGAATATGCTATCATGAAGGGAACCTACGAATGACTGGGAGGATGTATTTCATGATTTCTCAGCTGCAGAATCCCCCTTCTGCTGTTCAACTGTACTCCAGAATCTAACTTTCATTTTAAAATAGTTTGTTTCTATTACCTCCTGGATGTGAAGAGAAACATAAAAACACAGTGTGAATGCAAACCAAAGCATTATCTTCCTGACTCAACAGTAATTCTGCAAATTGACAACTGCCTCTTTCAGCTGAATGGATCATTGCCTTTGAAGCCTAAAGATGAAAATGTAAATGTCATTGTGACCATAAGAGCACCCCAATGCCTGCATGACAAGGTGATTTACTAGAATGTAACAGTAAAACTCACCTGGCCTGACCAGTTTAATACACCTCACACCTGTTGTAATATTTTGTGATATATCATTTGAAAACTAACAACATGTTGGGCATTAGTATCACTGTGAAATTTATGTAAAATGTGAAGTTTTGGATACTCTCCGATATTATATTTTGGAGACTCAACAGACTAAGGAGGCAAAACAGATTTTTCCATGCAAAGATGGCTGATGTGTGCTCTGTCTCTTTGGAAGCAGAAAACTTGATACCTTCTGTGAGGGGTCAGTGAGAGGGACTAGATAGTTGCAGGGGAGATAGTTTGGGGACACTTGGGACAGGAAGGGCTGTTGGTGTCACTTGAAAGGAGTAACTAAGCTGATGGGAGCCAGAGTGAGGCCATGATGCTGTGGGCAGGCTGCAGGTGTCAGGGTTCTGAATCAAAGCTGCCTAGCACAGAAGCACCCACAGTTACAGGCCAGATGGTGACACACACACCCTTACTGGTCTGGGTGAACCTCAAAGCATCATAGTCAACATTCTTAATTATTTTCACTACATCCAAAGTACACTAAGACTGAACATTCAGGGACTACATAAGACAAAATGAATATAGTACAAAAATGAGCAGCGCAGAACTGATAGTATTATTAATTTTCATTGTTAGCTCAAAAATCCCTCCAGTTTTTCATGTAAATTAACCTGCTGCAAAATCTCTAAAGTATGGCACTGGAGTGCCACAGAAACCAGGTGATCTCACTGTAGAATTTAAATTTATCATTCCAGAGAACAGACAAGGCCACCGACCACTCAGCTTTTAATCCTAGAATCACAGAACATGAAGGAAAAATGAATGAACAGTCACAGTCCTCAATTTGCAAATATTCCATAGCCTCTAACTTATCAGGACAAAAGATTCAAACTATTATGAATAATGAAAAAAAATGGGGGAAAACTGTACTCAAACCATTTTGACAGAACATACTAGAGTCAAATGCATCCATATGGACCAGTCAATCATATTCAAAGTGGTGAATGACAGGGAACCATGTTTGAGCTTCAAAATGACTTTCAAACATGGTTTATTTAGTAATGTGGACAATTCCTAAAGAGTACAGTGAAGACTCTCTTCCCCTCTCCCCCCACCCCTTTACTTATAGGGCACTAATAGGAATTATTACACTAAATAACTTTGGTTTACTTAGTGTGAGACCATGTGACTTGCATCAATGAAGTAGAATCTGATGAAAGAGATGTAATTGATCTACTCTAGTGTGCAATGGATAGTATTTATTTTTAAACACAGAACAACTGACAAAATAAAATCCACTGGAAACGTTTAATCTTCAAATATCACATCTTCTGACAAGCAGTCTTAAAAGTGGTAGAGAACTATAGAAACTGATCAAACTTGAAGAAAATGAGTTGCCTGTTTCTATTAACCTCTGGAGCAGAGTAACTGAAGAAAGAAATAATGTCCAGGTGTTCATGCAGGATTAGCTGATCTTTTCTTGTGCTAATTTCCCCTGAAATTTAAAAAGCCAGATGAGTTCTAAGCCTACAGGACCTCAATATATAAAACTGTCACTATCATCTTCCCACATCCTGATTATGAAGTACATATAATCTTTCTACTCCTGTATAATCCACTGATTTAGCATGCAAGAGTTGAATTGTCTAGAACAGAAATTGTTTCTCCTGCTCCTGAAGTACACAAAGAGAGTGTGTGTGTATGTGCATATGTGTGTGTGTGTGTGTGTGTTAGCAAAAGGCTATTTTTAAAAACATGAATCACTGGCACTTTTTGGCATAGCATTTCAGGCCAACAGAGTAATTATTTTACCACAAATTCAGAATTCTGTGATAGAAATAAGCATCTGGAGATTGCTCAACAGATGGTTTGGTTCTAACCTCTCACAAGAAAGTGATAATGAGTTTGAGCTCACTTTTATCAAGCAGAGTGTTAGCTTGCAAACCAACGTTGATAATATAAGTGTTATACCACTGATAAAGTGTCTAGGTGTCAATGCTTTTAAATAACAATGTAAGGTGTCCAACTTGAAGAGTGTTATGGTACAGTTGTTGGGGGTCTGAGAAAATAGGTTTTGTTTAGCTGTCACTCTGTAAATTACATTTGATTCCCACTGGAAATTATCCTGTGTCCTCAAAGTGGCATTTAGCTAAATTTATCTTTGGTGAGCTCTTTTTATTTCTCTTCTATAATTCAATGTAAAACAATATGAGCCAAAAGAGTTACACTGGCCTAATATCTCTTTGCATTCCACATTACTTACTCACTGTTCAATTATTGCATTATTTTATGAAAGTATTAAATGTTTTTCCATGAATTTACACTTTCTGGACTACTGAGGCCTGATTTTCTGACAGAAATTAAGCCTGATCTTTCTTACATTAATCTGCACACAAGCTTCAAGTGCACACTATTTCATGCACATGCTCAAGTGGGAGTTTTGCATATGAATAGAGAGACACTTGGGTAGACATTCACATGTGATAAAACTTTTTGCATGAGGATGCAGTTGTAGTCTGAACACAAGGTAGATATGCAGATGTGCACATTCACAAAGACAATTACAAGCACTCTGGAAATCAGGCCCCAAAGTGTGCAATTAAAGCAAGCTCAGACATAGCTGAAAATAAATTAAGATTTGTTTTGCCACATCTTTTCATTATGTATCACTCCTTCTCTCTCTACCTTTGTGATGTTTGTTGTTTTTGCCTGGAAGTAGGGTTGCCGACTTTGATTGGATGTATTCCTGGAGATTTCATACCATGACATTGCTTTTAATTAAAGATTCATATTTAATTCCTGGAGACTTCAGGACAATCCTAAAGGATTGGCAACCCTACCTGGAAGTTAAAAAGATGCTATTATCAGATGCTACTGAAATCTTTCAAGGATCTTAGAATGATGAATTCTATGACAACATGGTCAGATTCCTACAAACAAGTTATTAGTCCTGCATACATTTGCAAACAATTACCCACCTGAAAGCCTTGCATCTGCCTAACTTATTCATCAGGAGGGTAATGATGCATCTTGCTCTCTCCTTAGCTTTTTTCTCTTTATATCTATCTTCTAGGTCAGCTTATTGAAAGCTTCACTCTTGGATCTATCTTCTGTGAGGATAACACCTCAATCAATTGTATGGTATCTCGATAAATTATGATAGTTTTCCATTGGTCTTGACTCAATCTGCTCCTGGCTATAGTGCTAACATACTGCCACTGGCTGCTTCAAAATGAGTAGTCCTCCAGGGGGCAAAAAATTTTGTTCTTTGAATTGAGTCAGTATAGAAGCATCTTCTCCTCTTGGAGAAAAATATTTTCCCCTTTATGTTTATATTTCATTTCCTTAACCAAGTGTACTTATTTTTCCTCTTCAAAAGGCAAGAAAAAGTCTCTGGCACATCTGAACCCACTTTTTCTTCTTCCACCTCTCCCTTCTTGGTAAGTCCACCTACTGCTACACCCTTCACCATATGTCTGCTGAAATTCATATTTATTTCCTACCTCCACTTCTGCAATTATTGCATTTTTAAAAATTTCCTCTAAACTTCAGGGGATGACAAAATAATACACTCCTATGATCATTTCACTCCAGGATCATATCACCTGAGCCTGAAGGATATGAGGCAAAAGCAAAGGAAATAAATATATATATCATCGCTAAATAATAACTATAGAGGCCATAGTAAATTAAAAAAATATTTTAAAGGTGCAGATAAAAGACATTATTATAAGTTCATACAATAACCTTTACTGTATTTTTATTATTATTGTTGTTTTTTTTCCAGTGTAACAGATTTAGTACAACAGGTCACACTCATAAGGTTATTAAAACGTAATTCCAGAATATCATCCAGCCACCTCACTTTTATTGCCACTGTTAACAATTAGATCTTTCTGTGTTTGGGTAGGAGACAGTAACTCCATCTATCTCCTTATGTTTATATTCATGCGCATGCTTGAGATAAACCAATTTAGGGAAGATTTCAGTAAAATAGGTTTCAACATCATAGGCCAGGGAACGCTAAGCCTCCCCAAACAGCCAGACATGGCCTCACCCATGCTCCACCCTGAGGCCCCATTCCCGTGTCCTTTTTTTCCCCTGTGGCCCTGCCCACACTGCTCCTCTTCCTGTCCTCATTCAGCCTCTCCCCCAAAGCCAGCTGGGACTGGGGCTAGGCCAGGCCAACTGGAGGCCTGGGACTCAGGCAGCTGGTGGGCCAATGCTTGGACCAGCCAGCGGGTGGCCCATGACTCGGGGAAGGCTAAGGGCGGGTCGGTGGGCTGGGACTTGGGCAGGCCAGAGGGCCGGGAGTTGGGGCAGCTGGGGTGGGGCTCCTCTGACCATGGTGGAGACCTTGGGGCTCCAGAGAGGGAAGAGGGCAGAAGGGGCGGGGCCTCACGCAGAAGGGCAGGGCCGGGGGCTAGCCTCCCCAAACATGTGTGGGCTCATGTGCCACCCATGTGTTTTAAGGTCATCTTTAAGAGCCCTGAACCAAATCATTCTTTTAGGAAGGCTGGTTGCCCTGAAGCACATTTAAGAAAATGGGTCCTGGCAACAAAGGAGTTCTCCCAACTACCTACCTATATTGCATACTTTCCAGCTGGGGTAGTAATCACTATAGCTTCTCCTACCTTTGTGTCACTTTTCTCTGATTGTTCAGACAAAATAAAACTCCCTACGGATACAATTCTCTGCTGGGTTTGCCAATAATAATCCAACCACTTCTGTAATTTTTATCTAAAATCCTTTCACTGTCTGACAAAACCAAAGTGCATGATCTAGATTCCCTTCTCTGTTACAGTTTCTCAAGCAATTCTCCACTGAAAACAATTGTATTTTATAAAATCTTGTAGTGTGCTCTACAGTAAATTCTGTATTTTATATTGTATTGTTATTAAATTACAGATCACACCAATGTTATTTGTAGTTAAATATTTCTAACCAGTCATTTAGCTCCAATTTAACCTCAAACAGTCTCTCTCTTTGGGAAGTAAAGCTATCTATACTGGGTCTGTTCAAAGAACATAAACATCTAGGAGACGGACAAGGTGGGTGAGGTAATATCTTTTATTGGACCAACTTCTGTTGGTGAAAGAGACAAGCTTTTGAGCCACACAGAGCTCTTCTTCAGGCCTGGGAAGAGTGTCACTGCTAAATACAAGATGGAACATATTGTTTAGCATAAGTAGTTAACCAGGGGCCATTCAAGGTTAAGTGGCCTGTTATTAATACCCCTCCTCCAGTCACAGGGAGGAAAGAAAGGAGGGCAGAGGAAAGAGCTGAGGGTGGGTTGTGAGTAGGTTACAGATCATTGTAATAAACAGTAAATCCATAGACCATAAATCCATTCCTGGCCAATGGGAGCTGCAGGGATGGGGGCAGGGGTAGTGTGCAGAGCTACCCTCTCCCGCCTTCCCCCCCGCGGCCAGGGGCCACAGAGACACGCCAACAGCTGGCCGCTTCCAGGAGTGGCATGGGGCCACGGCATGCAGGCAGCCTGCCTGAGCCCTGCTGCGCTGGGGCCCCACTGAGCCCCGGGCCCTGGGCTGCAGCCCCTAAAGCCCCTGCATTAATCAGCCCCTCCTAGTGTAGACAAAGCCTAAAATGGGAATTAGGACAATCCCTGTATGTGTTTGCACAGAACCTAGAAAATTGTGGGTGCTACTGCAATAATAAAAAGTGACAAGATAATAATTACAGCAATCTAAAGTTACTCACAGAAGCTACACCTGTTGGTACATATTGTATGCTAAAACTTCTGAAGTGAAAATTAATAGAATGGAAAATCATTGGGATAGGATTTGACTCCATGCCAACTGTATATTTATTTATAAAATTTCAACTCTCCCCAAAAAGGGAATAGAAAAAGTATTCTACTTTGTTAGATTAGATTGAATACTGAGGATTGCTATGAAAAATAGAAAGTTTTAAAAGCTCAACAAATACTACTAACTTAGAGGTGCCAGTTTTGCCTGAAGTCTGTGGGAATGTCTACCTTTGCTATCCTAAATAGTGGCATTGCTTCTAGCTATGGTAACATTCATTTTGAAGCCAGAAAAACAATCAAACTTTCAGTAATAACATCCACTTGGGCCAAAGTGTGAATCGTCAGTGAAAAACGTCAAAATGACATCTGCATACAACAACAAAACAACAACCTCTCTCATTAACCTTCTCACCAAAAATCAAGGGGGGTTGTTCTTGCTGCAATTATAAAGCAGCTAGAACAAATGTTAAGAAATAATAGGTTTGCCTCCAAGGTAAAGATGCATCATTGGATAAAAGACAGCAGGGGATTAGCCATTTTCTTTCAAAGGATGGTGGAAGTTTCAGATGCTATCGGGGGAAATCTCATGAAAAATATACACAACAGCAAACCAAGAAAATAACCAGCCAGTTATAACAACCAAATGCAGTACTAACGTGACCACCCTATCAAATGTCAGTCCGTATCACCCCTTCTTTCTCACAAAGCTTTTCAGGATACCCTCATGGTCAACAGACTGGCTGGTTTAGGCCCAGAGTAGTAATTCCTAAATTTAGTGGCCTTGCTGAAGAACATCTTCCCAGCAGCTCCCTCTCATTTATATTGAGGAGGTGCTAGCTTGAGAGCCTCCATTAAGTGCAATTGTGACAGCATAGCATGGGGTAGTCCATCAAAAAGGCCCATCCCAAGCCATTTCGGGCTGAAAACCATTATTCTAAACTCCGGCAGCAAGCTCACAGGCAGTCAATGCAGACTCTGGAGAACTGGTGGCATATGCTCCCAGCAAGATAGATTGCTTAATAAGCAAAATATCTCATCCTGAACCAGCTTCAATTTCTGCGTTGATTTAAGACATAGCACTACGTAGAACACATTGCAGTCATCTCATTTTGAAGTGATAAAGGCAGGTGAAATCCATTGTTGAATGCACTGCTAACTTAAAAGAACAATTTGAATTACTCAAACAACGGTCATATCTAAATTAACAGTGGAGGAAGGAGACCAATGAAACTCAAAAAAACTTCTGCTCAGTATGCAACAAATGACAAAATAAAAAGTATCCATTTATTTCTTCTGAAGGGTATGGGAGGATATTGTTGCAATTCCATTTCCATTTTTTTTCCTTTCTACCTTCCAAGTTAGCAACTGGATTTGAAAAAATTCTCAGTTTAATGGTTAAAGGATAATATAAGATTTATCCTTCTAAAATTGGCAAGAAAAAATAAAAAGTAAAATAAGAAGGTCCACAGATCTCAAGGAACTAGCAGCTGCATCATATATGCATTCTGTGACCCTATGGGGATAATAACTATTATTACAATAATGCTAGATAATGATATTTGGAATTTCTGTTCCTTCCGTAAATTATCTTTACTTTTCTTTGGTTATACTATGGTTCGTTGTGTAGAACACATCAAGTATGTCAGCTATGACAGCTTTAAGCTTTCTGACTACTGGCATTCTAATGATCTTTCAAGTCATCCGTTCTGCCCACAGCCATGATTTATTAAGCATTACTGATGGTGATAATATTTTATGACATGTGTTTTGCTAATTTGGGCTCAATTTCCATGCTGCAATTCTGCCAGCATGAACCTTATGTTACTGGAAGGCTCCAAGGATTTTATGATTTTAAATCAATTTTTAAAATCAGATCAAGAAATCTGCATTTCATTAACAACAAAGCTCTTTCTCATATGCATATTTAAAAACAAAAATACTGTAATACTGCCCCTACTTAATGTATCTGTGACACTATGCCCCACTTTACACTATACACCCTATGCACAAAATATGCCATGGGAGGTATCATTTGAAAACTAATAACTCACTAATAATTAATATTCTTGCATGATTTATGTAAACAATGGCTATTAAGAGTTATGAATGTATGCTGCAATTAGGAACACAAGTGTGTGTAAATGAGGTATATTGGGAGAGCTGTTAAACAGGTTTATCCTAAGCAAAGGAATGTGTGTTTACCTCAATTTACATAGAAGCAGTAAACAGTCCACTCAAGCTACCAAGGGTGGAGGAAAACATCACACTAACAAGTTGTGGAGAAAAAAGTATGGTGTCTAATCCCAGCAGGAGAGAGAAGCTTGGTCTGGGTTTTACTTTTCAATAGAAGCCATTTCAAAAGTGTATTCATCTATAAAGACGGGGGGCTGAACCGCAAGTGATAAGCAACTGAATCAACTGATTGTATACAATATTACTGAATTATAAGAGTGTACAGAGCATGGTCTTTTCTGAAAGCTAATGACACACAGGAGACTAATGTCATTGTGAAATGTATATATTCACACGACCAGGAGAATTATGAATACTCATTGATGATACATTTCCAAGTGTGTGGCAGAAAAGGAAGGAACAGTTCCTGCCCAGACAGGAGTGGGGAGCAACTCCTCTATATACTGAGCAGGTCTGGATTTAGGGGCAAGTGACCCAGGTGACCACCTGGGGTGCTGGGTTTTGGGGGCACAGGGCTTGGGGTGCTGGTTCTGTTTGCAACAAAAGGGAAAATAGAATGTTTGAAGTAACATGTTTCATGTATTCTGTATGTGGATTGATTTTCACTAACCTCCTAGAATGTTTTGGACTTTTGTAGAATCTCATGGAACCTTCCAACTTTCTGAGAACTACATTTTCCTTGAACGTCCTAGAATGTTGTCAGACATGCCCTCATGGCTATGAAGGGGGCAGGGCATCACCAGTCAGCCAGTGAGATATAAGAATGAACTGAAGTGAGAGCCCAGATGTGATATTTTGAACCTTGTTTTATTGTGTAATTGTGAAAGTGTACTTGTGTTTTAAGACTTGAAGACTAATAAAGGACATATTTAATGAGATGCCAGAGATATCTATTGAACCCATATCTAAACAACAATATAAAAAAATACTGTTACTTCTTTTGCCATGCTTAACACGTAATGTTTGATGTGCAGAAGATAGACTTTCTAAGACTGCAGAAGATAGACTTTTGCTCTCCCTAATACTGTCTGTTTTCCCCAACACAATATTAAAGATACCCCTGAGGAGCCTTTAGGAGCTCAAGAAGCAAATAGGAAGCAAAAACCTCAATTGCAATCTAGTTTGCAGCAAAGGGCAAATTTGATGGGAGACAAATGCAAAGGGGGAGGGCGCTGAAGATGCTACTTGCTTGGGATGCCGTTTGGTCTAGGGCCAGTCCTGAAATTAAGCAGGGTAGAATCAAAACAATGGAAGCCCCATTGTGGTGGGGATGGGAAGCCCACAGGAAGGGAAGAACAGCATGAGGTCAACTCTCTGGTAGACAGAACTAACTGAGTACAGAGGCGAGCTCCCTGCCCCCTGAAACAATATCATTGAACTTTGGGAGATACAAGTGTAAGCAGGTTCTGAATAAGCTCTCCCCTGAACTATTGATGTGCTGAGGGAAAGGACTTCAGGAGTAGACTGTATTTCCATGGACGCATCTACTCTGCCTAGGTGGCTCAGCAGATGGAGTGTCTTTGCCAAACAACATCAGTTTGGCTGGTTTGGGGTTACAAATCATTTTGACTGCAGGGGGTAATGAAATGATGTAATTCTTACTGTGTGAGTAATGGGCAGCAGAACTGTACTCAACATGCCCTGATTGAGGGGGGTCACTCTAATCTGAACCTCATTTTCTAAGCAGACAGAAAGGAAGCCAAAGCCCCATGAAAATGAGAGGGAAATAGGGACAAAAGTTCCTACCCGGTGGTGTGGACTCTGCCTAAAGAGTCCTAGACATCATTTGAACCTCTCCTCTCCAGTGTTTAAAGACAGAGCTGATTAAACTCAATTGAGAGTCCTTGTTTCTGTTCATTGATTACTAGAGTTGATATCAATGATGAGCAGCTCTAGGGGCTAAGCTTTTTTCCAGGTGTGGGGACAGTGTAGTGAAAGACACTGCACTAGCAGTAAGGTTTTCCAGTAGCAGCTGAAAGCACTAAAAGCTGGGCTAAGAGAAGGAGCCACAGAACGTGGCATCACAGAAGTAGTGAGCAACACAGAAAAACAGCAGCGGCTGTGAGTCAGTTACAGAGATGGCAGCAGCAAGAGATGCATTGCTTGATGCCTCCCCCGCACCTTCCCAGAGGGGGGAGGTGAACCCACACAAAGGCATCTCTGAACTCTCTGTCTTCACTAACCAAGGATAGCCAACAGTGAGTGGAGTGAATCAGAGGAACACAGGAGTGGTGTTCTAAAAGAATGTTCATCGAGTGGACTTTCACACCACAAGGTGGGAAACAGAGATGGAGAATGCTGCCTACCATGCTGTTGCGGGGGAGAGAAAAGAGAGGTGTTTGCTTATGATCACATGCTTCTGAATCGTTGTTGTGGCTTTTCCCAAATTAATGCCAGGTCCGCTTTTCCCTTTTAATAAAAATGTTCTTTTATTACACACACTCAGTGGGCATAAGAGGGGAAGTGTTGCCTCTTAGAGGCAAACAGAGTGGGTGTTAGATTTCCCAGATTAAAGGGTGGTGACTCAAGCTGGTTCTCTTTGTATTGCTAAAAGCAACCCCTGGATATGGGACATTAGAACTGGCAGCGCCAAGGGCACTTGGCAGAAGGGTTACATAAATAAGGACAGAGCCATTTTAGGCATCCATCAGTAGGCAGACACAAAGGAGCAGGGCTTTTGCAAGCTGAGAAAGGGGATAGGTGTTTCAAGTCTCTGGAACTCAATCTAGGTGAGAAACCTGGTTGAGCAAAGATCGTTCACCTAAGAAGACAAAGGATGCCAGCATCTTGTACTTTTGTGGAATGTCCTGACTGAGGAAAAATCAGACATGACTGGGAAGAAAAATGACTAGTGAGAGAAACCATCTTGTAGAAAATCTGTATCTTTCTAGATTACATTTTAGAGACTTTTAAATTACTGTTTTCCAGTGATTATCAAATGTTTGTATTGTGACTCCTTTCAAATAGAAAGCCTCTGAGTGAGACCCCCCCTTATAAATTAAAAACACATTTTTTATGTATTTAACACCATTATAAATGCTGGATGCAAAACAGGGTTTGGGGTGGAGGCTGACAGCTCGTGACACCCCATGTAATAACCTTGCAACCCCCTGAGGGGTCCCGACCCCCAGTTTGAGAACCCCTGCTGTTTTCACTTTTATTTGCTTGTAATCCTTTCTACCTTTATTCTTTTTACTACATCATTACCAAATCCTACTGTTAATAAATTTGTTTTATTTTACTATACAACAACTCAGCTGTGATGGGCTTTTGTGTATTTAGAGGAACAAATTAACTATATTCTTTCTCTGAACAGTCCAGGAGAGGGCTGGACACTTTGGGGCATACGGGTTTGGGGAAATTTGAGGCTCGGAACATGCTGGGCTCATCTTGCTGGTTGTAACCAAGGTTGGTGCGGTCAGATATGCTGAACCAGGATTGTCTAGCACAGACACCCATGGTCTGACCTGCATGCTGGTAGGCTGGTTGTGAGCAGCCCAGGTTGGCAAATTCAACAGAAAAGCATTGGGAGGCATCCAAGGTTACAGGAAAGGCAGTGACATAACCCTTCACTGGTCTGGAATTGCATCCCAGAGCACTACACTATGCAACCACAGTGCGTAAACTAACTATAATTTCAGGGAATGTTATAGCACAAATCAGCCATCAGATCTAGAAATATAACTCTGATCTCCTGCCTCTCTCTCTGTCCCTGTTGTTCAAGTAAACGCTAGACAATGCTCCCTTCAGTGTGCCTCAGATTGATATAGATAATATTTTATAAGCACTACTACCATTTTTAAAATGCAGAAGTACCTCTAAAGGCATAGCTGAAATAAAGTATTGCTAAAGCATGCTGTTATACTTGTAAATCACCTTTGAAGAGATTGTGTTAAATATCTAATGTACCTTCTTTTTCTACATTTGTAAGGTTTTATAAATGTGAACTTTTCTTTTTCTTATTAAAAATCTTTATCCTGCTACTCTAAAATAATTAATCCCTCTCACAGTTTACCCAAGACCACATCTACAGTGCAAAGGACAGGTATAATGGCCCTTTTTTGTTCATGGGTCACCAATGGGATTTGACACTGGGATTGTCAGCAATAAACATAAGAGTCTCATTTATGTGATCTAAAGGAGCTTCATTAACTCCAGTGATAAGCTCTGATCCTTTGATTTGTAGACATGGACACAGCACACACTGTGCCAGGGTATTACATTTGCCCAGGTTGTGGTCATAGTATTATACAGAGCCGGTAGGAACATTTTCAACAAAATCTCATTTCAATCAAAATAAGATGTTTTGTCAAAGTTGACACATTTCACAAAGATGTCTCTGTTTTGATGAAGACTTCATCAAATAGTTTCCATGAGAGACAGACAGATTTGTCTGTTTCTCTCTCACACACATCAACTCAATAGCCTGGTGGTTAAAGCACTGTCTTTGGATGCAGAAGACCCAGGATCTAGCTCTATCCTGTCTCATTTGGAGTAATATGGGATGTCACACTGCTCTGAATCAGGCACAGTAGGAACTTGAACATGGTCTCTCCTAATTCAAAGCAAGAGCATGAACATCTCCCATCACATAATTCCATTTTCATGACAAAATTTGAAAGGCTTTGTTTTCATTCCAACATTGAACAAAAACAAATATTGATACCTTAGAACAGTGGTTCCCAAACTCGTTCCTCTGCTGGAAGCAGCGTGGGCCGAGGAACGTACTGGCCGCTGCTTCCAGCAACTCCCATTGGCCTGGAGCAGCGAACTGCTGCCACTGGGAGCCGCGATTGGCTGAACCTGCAGAGGCAGCAGGTAAACAAACCGGCCCAGCCCGCCAGGGGCTTTCCCTGCACAAGCGGCGGAACAAGTCTGGGAACCACTGCCTTAGAAGTTGCCATGAAATAGCATTATTGTCTTCCAGTCACCTCTAGTATTTTGTAGAATGTTCTGTTTAAAACTGGACCACCATACAAATCTATTCCAACTTTGTTCCTGTTTCTTGGGTTCATCTAATCTCAAACAGACTCCTAAATACAATGTACTTTGCCCACTACATGACCTATGCTTTAGTTGGGATGACTGAGATTAGTAGATATGACTCTGAGTAATGAAAAGAAAAATTACTCTGCCACGGTTTAGCTTCTCTAACACATATATAGGCTGCAAAGTCATGAGAATCCTAAATTATTTACAAGTCAAATGATCTCATTTCAGATACAAAATTTTGAGTTTTATAAGTCAGCATTCAATAATCAGGAAGAAAACCGGAACTAATATGTTCGTGCTTTCAAATCTCAGCACCCTGAGAGACATTAACGTCGCCCCCCACTCCCATGTTTGTGAGGGTGCATGCCGGTGAAAAATTTGAAAAGACAATAATGATACTATGAAATATTTTGCTTGAAATAAGTACAAATGACATAGGCTAGAGTATTCTCTACTGTTCCACCTCCAGCATGTAGCCAGCATAATGTAAATAGAAAAGGAGAAACTGCCAAATTAGTACTTTCCAAATTGTGGTGAAAAGATAAGGCTCTATCAGTGACATGTATCACCAGTTCAAATTAACTGTGGAATCCAATAAAATAAATGTGCCACAGATTTGGGGGAAGTACAACATGATTTCATGCTGTTGCTTTTTCTTCGTCCTGCTGGGATTTTTACTTCTTATGAAAGTGAACAGCTAAAAATAAATAAGATGGTTTAGATAGGAAAAAAAAGAAAAGATGATTTAGATAGGCAAAGTGGCCTTACAGAGGGCTGAGAATCAGGCCAACATACATTTCCAAAATATTTTCAAACAAATATAAGAGATTTTTCTAGGAGCATGTACTCTATTATCCACTCCTACAATCTGACAATCCTATGGCTCTGTGAGGTGCAGGGGTCAACATTGGTAAATCATATACAATAGAACATCAGAGTTACAAACTGACCGGTCAACCACACACCTCATTTGGAACTGGAAGTACACAATCAGGCAGCAGAGATCAAGAACAAAAAAAAGCAAATACAGTAAGTACGGTCTTGTGTTAAATGTAAACTGCTAAAAAATAAAAGGAAAGTTTAAAAAAAGATTTGACAAGGTAAGGAAACTGTTTATGTTCTTGTTTTATTTAAATTAAGATGGTTAAAAGCAGCATTTTTCTTCTGCATAATAAAGTTTCAAAGTTGTATTAAGTCAATGTTCAGTTGTAAACGTTTGAAAGAACAACCATAACGTTTTGTTCAGAGTTACAAACATTTCAGAGTTAAACAACCTCTATGCTGGAGGTGTTGGTAACTCTGAGGTTCTATTGTAGGGGGATCTGGGCTATACAACAAAGATGTTTGTAAGTATGCTATCTGTATACACACATGCAGAGTGTTTTCAACAATTGCTAATATTACTGGTGCCTTTTACCACCATTTCTTGAGAAGTAAGGAAAATTAACGTGGAAACTAGCATTAATGTGGCATTGAGCCTATGGAAAAAAATACTCAAAATCAGGACATTCCATAAGTTAAAGTTTCTCTCTTATCATTAACTTGGTTATATTGCACATTGGTAGTATTTTCCATTCCTTTTTTCCTTCTCCTTTCTTGCGTGAATCCCATCGAATGGGGTCTGCTTTACAAGTCCTCTCCCTCCAAAGAGCTCTTTTCAATGCCATATCCTCTATCACACCCCATGCTAATATGTCTTCCATTATGATATGCCACCACCACTTCTCAGGTTGGCTTTTCTGTCTTTTTCCTTCAGTCTTGATCTGTTGGTCTCTTCATAGTTGTCAGGACTCAGCTTTAACATGACCAAGCCATCTGAGCCTGCACTCCTTCATTTTTTCATTTCTGAATGTGACCTTGAGTAGGTCTCTAACATACACTGTCCTCATGTGCTCTTTCTTGCTTACACAACTCACACATCTCAACATGCTCATTTCTGTGGAACTCATCATTTACTTATGTTTCTTCTGTTTTGCCAACACTCAGCACCACATATGAATACTGCAAAAAGAAAAGGAGTACTAGTGGCACCTTAGAGACTAACCAATTTATTTGAGCATAGGCTTTCATGAGCTACAGCTCACTTGAAAGCTCATGCTCAAATAAATTGGTTAGTCTTTAAGGTGCCATTAGTACTCCTTTTCTTTTCATGAATACAGACTAACACGGCTGCTACTCTAAAACATTTGAATACTGGACCACCATTTTATACTTTCCCTTTTAATGTCACTGGAATCTTCCTGTCACACACTACACCACTTATTGCTCTCCATTTGAGCCAGACATTTATTATCCTATCTCTAATTTCATCTTCCATTTCCCCGGATTCTGGAATCCAGACACTTGAAACTTTGTGTTTCATCTAGTTTCGAGGACAATTCTTCGGAGTTCACATTACTGAAATTATGTACCATATACTCTGATTTTCCTCTGGGCTTATTTTGAGCCCATGTCTCTCTAACCCACCTCTGCATTTATCAAGATCCTCTTCTAGACTATCTTTTCTCCTCTCTACACAGAATGATATCATCTGCAAATAACATGCACTAAGCTGCCTCCTTCTGTTTGTTTCTTGGAAGAGTATCCTGGATAAGGATAAATAAGAAATGGCTCAATGCTGATGTCCTGATGCACTTCCACCTTTACTGATAGTTTGATCCATTTCATCACTAGAAGTTCTGTGTAATGACATTGCACCTACATACATGCTTGAACAAGCTGCACATAAAGTTCTGGTGCCATTTTGTGCCCTGTTCACTGCCAGATGCTAATTTTTTCCACTAGCCGTCTCAATGCAAAAACAGCATCCATTCCATCTTTCCTTGTTAAATGAAAATTGTAGTGCATCACTCTTCCAAGAATGTACACAATGAAACATGTACAAATGTACTATTAGCCAAATTAACATAACATTAGAAACTATGGGTGAAATACTGGTTTCATTGACATAAGGGAAGTTCTACCATTGATTTCAGTGGAGCCAGATTTGACTCCTTAACTTTTTGACTTTCCTTTCATTTGAGTGTTGGATCTCTCAGCCTTAACAGTGTTGTATTAATACTAGGGATTTTTGCATTCAGTATGAACAGAAATATTTTCATGACAAAGCTTCAAAGAAAATGTGAGGGTTTTTAAAAAGCATTCACAGCTGTTTCAATAACCCAAACACATCAACATTGCTTTAGTGAATGAGATTAAAATAAAAGTGACTACAGTCAGAATGTTATACTGACCAATCTCATTCCACTGTAAAGTATACCTAAAACAAGCAAATCAGCAGGTAATCTAAAGAGTTATAAACATCACCAGTAAATTTCTAATATATGATTTTAACGAAACAATGCAGCAACATAGAGGATAATAATCATTATTCAGTACAGCACTCCTGGAAGAACAACCTACAAAAATAGACTAGGACTAATACAGACAATCATGTGTTATATAAAGAAGTGACCAAGATGAAATATTAACTCTGGAGCAGAGATGATCAGCCATAAATAGATTTAGTAAGTAAAACAAATTATAAATTAGATTATTTCAGACTATTAGCCACATTGTAATGTAATCTGTTTAAAAATTAGTTATGTTTTTCAGGTGTTTCATTATTAACCAAAGGGGGAGGGAAATCTGCTTGGGGTAGCTGCATTGGGTGATAACCATCTTAAAACACTAAAGACGGAAGCCTGTGGAATCTCAGAGTTTTTTTTTGTCTTCTTTTCAATGCCAACTTCTATGTCTCTGAAGCAAATAATGATTTCTTTCAAGTTCTTTTTATAAATGGTGCACATGTGCTGATCCCATTAAAATCCCTATTTCCTGAAGGGTAAATAATAGAAATTAAACAAATGCTGATAAAGCCTTAGAACATAAGTGAGTGGGTCAAATTAAATGGAGAGCCAATATTTGCTGTGGAGATTCATGCTTTAAGTTAGTTTTTGTAGTGTGGCGGCTTCAGGTTGAGTATCCTCCCCAAGGTAACAACCCCACTGGGGCCTTGAGGCCACTTTTTGAATATCACTAGCTTCTGAAGAGGATCAGAAGTCTTCCTGACATCAAGACAATTTGCAATAGTCCAAGTACCCCCTTGCAATCTCTCGGGCGTCAGTTTCTCCTCATGCTCATGGGCAGCACAACTCCATCACAGTCACAGACCCAGCTGTCTTCAGAACTTCCCATAAAAGGGAAAGTTCCTAAGCACAAACCAGGGGGTGGGCATTGTCCTGACTTTCTATCAGGTTTCCTGGAGCGTAGCATGGGGAAGATCAGTGTCCCCAGGCACATGGGGATTGCTGTCACAAAGGAGGCTGATCCCTTAATTTAGTTAATGTCAGGACCCATGACATCAGTACAGAGGTTCCCTTTTGGGGCTGTTACGTGTTGTGGAATGGTTGGGCTCACAGTAATCTTGTATTTCAGAATCGTTAAAAATAAAACGAATAATAGACATGCCCCGTTCTAATAATAGACATGCCCCGTTCTAATAATAGACATGTCCTGTTATTTTAGAACTACAAAGTAGGACTGGTCAGAAAACAAGAATTCTGTTTAGGAAAAAAATGGAGGTTCTGACTTTTTTTTAACATCAGAACAAAACACTCTTTTTGGGGGGCATGGGGGAAATGAGAAAGGAAAACACCCCCACCCCCCACCCCAGAATAGCCAATAGCCCCATGGTTAGGAGTGCTACTAAAGCTGTAGTGTAAAAACCTCAGGTTCAAGTCCCTGCTCTGCGCCTTCCGAATCCCAAGTGTTGCCTGTTTGGATTTAATAAGTCATTTAATAAATCTTCTCTCATGCTTGTTCTTATTTGGAATCAATAAACCTATGATATCTGGAACTAATTTATCACTACTAGGATCTTTTTAAACACAATTAGTTCTTAATGCTTAGCTATTAATCCATATATTAATGTTTTGCTGATATATTGATTATAGAACATACCTGCTATACCACATGTTCCTTGTGTTTTGCCAGTTGCTAAGTTTATTAATTATGGAGCATTTAGGAGCATCCCCTACGAATTACACCATTCTATCCATTTTAACATACATCTGTAACAGGCATCTTTTTATACTTGTGTGTTTACAGAAAAAAAGACAAAGAAAATGAGCCATTGACCATGGGTGTTTTTTCATGGTATCTGGTTTACATAACTGACAAGCTAAATACATCTGTTCAACCATCCACTCTTTTGTCAATTACAAAATATCCCCCCTATAACCAAGTAATTATGGACAGAAATGATGTCAGAATAATTCCTGATAAGCTAAATGCTTCTTTCAATAGATTACTGTTTCATTAATCACAGAAACACCTGTGATTACTGTTTCATTAATCACAGAAACACCTACATGAGTTACAAGTGTTTCCTTTCTGGATATCTGGACATTTCCCTAAAAGTTTAGAGTTAAAAAGAGACACACATAATGCACTATTTCATAGCACAGTAAGGTCCAGCTAAAATTCAGTTTATTAATAACACACGAAGGTCAGCTTCACTTCAGAGTAAAAATTGAGTGGAAAATTAAATATAGGTCTACTAGGACAAAGCCATTCATTTATCTGAAAGAAAATGCTCTTTAACAGAGTTTAGCCAACATCTTTGGCTAACACAGGAAAGATTCTGGGATGCTTCATGAGAATTTAATATAAAAAAGAAATAATGAAAGATTAATATATACTAACACAAGTGAGTGTCCTAACACCAGGCTGTGTGGGTTTCTCTCTCTCTATTTATATTATATACTATATATATATTTCCCCTTTCCCCTCGAGAAAATTCCATCCTGGACCTAAGACACTATGCCAAGTGATCTGTAGCTCATGAAAGCTTATGCTCAAATAAATTGGTTAATCTCTAAGGTGCCACAAGTCCTCCTTTTCTTTTTGCGAATACAGACTAACGCGGCTGCTACTCTGAAACCTATCCCAATATAAGATTTCTTGAAACAGATGTTTCTGTAAAAAGGTTTGTTTTCAACAAATTGGCATTTTCCAATGGAGAAGTGTTGTCAAAAAATTTGCAACTAATATAAAGTATAGCTGTCAATCCTCACACTTTTAACCACAATTCTATGGAATGAGAGTTTAAATGGTAGGTAGTTACTGCAACTAGCCACAGAACTGCTTTGTTCAGTCTTAAGTAATAGACTCAGAGGCAGCACAAAAAGTTGTGGGCTCCAAAGGAATGTGCTGCACTTTCTAGAAAATAATCTGTCATAATATTAAATTAAACCCATCATTCGAAGTCTCTTGAATCCCATGCTTAGAAAGATGACAGAAAGGTTTCAAGTTAGAACTGGAGATTGATTCAGATACCTTCATGCATAAGGGAGCAATTTGTTCTCATAATAATTCTCTTTTCTCTTTGGGGTGAACATAAAATGTGCCTGCAATATTTAAAATATGATTCTCTTTTGAATATGTAAGATTAATTTATATTAGATACCACAATTCAAAGGTTATCAGGTTAGCCATATATATCCTTTCTGAATTAAATTTAGCTCACTGTTATTACATGAAACCTTCTTAACAGGCCTTCATCGTGTGTGTGTGCGCCTCCGAATATTTCCTGAAAGGATAGTTCCAATTTATTTTCCATCATTTTAAAATTCATTCTATCCCCTTCTATTTAGGAAGCATGAAAGAAACTAGAAACCATTTTTTTTTCTTTATTGAGTTTCACTGTTTAAACTACACTGTTAGGATTCCATCCGAAGCAATGAATCAAGAGTAAATAAGTTGCTCAGCACAATAAGGATGATATTCATTCCTGTAAGCCCTGGTCTACACTAGGACTTTAGGTCGAATTTAGCAGCATTAAATCAATGTAAACCTGCACCCGTCCACACGATGAAGCCCTTTATTTCGACTTAAAGGGCTCTTAAAATCGATTTCCTTACTCCACCCCCGGCAAGGGGATTAGTGCTTAAATCGGCCTTGCGGGCTCGAATTTGGGGTACTGTGGACACAATTCGACGGTATTGGCCTCCGGGAGCTATCCCAGAGTGCTCCATTGTGACCGCTCTGGACAGCACTCTCAACTCAGATGCACTGGCCAGGTAGACAGGAAAAGAACCGCGAACTTTTGAATCTCATTTCCTGTTTGGCCAGTGTGGCAAGCTACAGGTGACCATGCAGATCTCATCAGCAGAGGTGACCATGATGGAGTCCCAGAATCGCAAAAGAGCTCCAGCATGGACCGAACAGGAGGTACGGGATTTGATCGCTGTATGGGGAGAGGAATCCGTGCTATCAGAACTCCGTTCCAGTTTTCGAAATGCCAAAACCTTTGTCAAAATCTCCCAGGGCATGAAGGACAGAGGCCATAACAGGGACCCGAAGCAGTGCCGCATGAAACTGAAGGAGCTGAGGCAAGCCTACCAGAAAACCAGAGAGGCGAACGGCCGCTCCGGGTCAGAGCCCCAAACATGCCGCTTCTATGATGAGCTGCATGCCATTTTAGGGGGTTCAGCCACCACTACCCCAGCCGTGTTGTTTGACTCCTTCAATGGAGATGGAGGCAATACGGAAGCAGGTTTTTGGGGACGAAGAAGATGATGATGATGATGAGGTTGTAGATAGCTCACAGCAAGCAAGCAGAGAAACCGGTTTTCCTGACAGCCAGGAACTGTTTCTCACCCTGGACCTGGAGCCAGTACCCCCCGAACCCACCCAAGGCTGCCTCCTGGACCCAGCAGGTGGAGAAGGGACCTCCGGTGAGTGTACCTTTTAAAATACTATACATGGTTTAAAAGCAAGCATGAGAAAGGATTACTTTGCCCTGGCATTCGCGGCTCTCCTGGATGTACTCCCAAAGCCTTTGCAAAAGGTTTCTGGGGAGGGCAGCCTTATTGCATCCTTCATGGTAGGACACTTTACCACTCCAGGCCAGTAACACGTACTCGGGAATCATTGTACAACAAAGCATTGCAGTGTATGTTTGCTGGCGTTCAAACAACATCCGTTCTTTATCTCTCTCTGTTATCCTCAGAAGAGTGAGATATAATTCATGGTCACCTGGTTGAAATAGAGTGCTTTTCTTCAGGGGACACTCAGAGGAGCCCATTCCTGCTGGGCTGTTTGCCTGTGGCTAAACAGAAATGTTCCCTGCTGTTAGCCACAGGGAGGTGGGAGGGTTGAGGGGGTAGCCACGCGGTGGGGGGAGGCAAAATGCGACCTTGTAACGAAAGCACATGTGCTATGTATGTAATGTTAACAGCAAGGTTTACCCTGAAAGAGTGTAGCCACTGTTTTATAAAATGTGTCTTTTTAAATACCTCTGTCCCTTTTTTTTCTCCACCAGCTGAATGTGTTTCAATGATCACAGGATCTTCTCCTTCCCAGAGGCTAGTGAAGCTTAGAAAGAAAAAAAAAATGCACTCTCGATGAAATGTTCTCCGAGCTCATGCTGTCCTCCCACACTGACAGAGCACAGACGAATGCGTGGAGGCAAATAATGTCAGAGTGCAGGAAAGCACAAAATGACCAGGAGGAGAGGTGGCGGGCTGAAGAGAGTAAGTGGCGGGCTGAAGACAGGGCTGAAGCTCAAATGTGGCGGCAGCGTGATGAGAGGAGGCAGGATTCAATGCTGAGGCTGCTGCAGGACCAAACCAGTATGCTCCAGTGTATGGTTGAGCTGCAGCAAAGGCAGCTGGAGCACAGACTGCCACTGCAGCCCCTGTGTAACCAACTGCCCTCCTCCCCAAGTTCCATAGCCTCCACACCCAGACGCCCAAGAACGCGGTGGGGGGGCCTCCGGCCAAAAAGCCACTCCACCACAGAGGATTGCCCAAAAAAAAGAAGGCTGGCATTCAATAAATTTTAAAGTTGTAAACTTTTAAAGTGCTGTGCTTAAAGTGCTGTGTGGTATTTTCCTTCCCTCCTCCACCACCCCTCCTGGGCTACCTTGGTAGTCATCCCCCTATTTGTGTGATGAATGAATAAAGAATGCATGAATGTGAAGCAACAACGACTTTATTGCCTCTGCAAGCGGTGATCGAAGGGAGGAGGGGAGGGTGGTTAGCTTACAGGGAAGTAGAGTGAACCAAGGGGCGGGGGGTTTCATCAAGGAGAAACAAATAGAACTTTCACACCATAGCCTGGCCAGTCATGAAACTGTTTTTCAAAGCTTCTCTGATGCGTACCGTGCCCTCCTGTGCTCTTCTAACCACCCTGGTGTCTGGCTGCGCGTAACGAGCAGCCAGGCGATTTGCCTCAACCTTCCACCCCGCCATAAACGTCTCCCCCTTACTCTCACAGATATTGTGGAGCACTCAGCAAGCAGTAATAACAGTGGGAATACTGGTTTCGCTAAGGTCTAAGCGAGTCAGTAAACTGTGCCAGCGCGCCTTTAAAAATCCAAATGCACATTCTACCACCATTCTGCACTTGCTCAGCCTGTAGTTGAACAGCTCCTGACTACTGTCCAGGCTGCTTGTGTACGGCTTCATGAGCCATGGCATTAAGGGGTAGGCTGGGTCCCCAAGGATACATATAGGCATTTCAACATCCCCAACAGTTATTTTCTGGTCTGGGAATAAAGTCTCTTCCTGCAGCTTTTGAAACAGACCAGAGTTCCTGAAGATGCGAGCGTCATGCACCTTTCCCGGCCATCCCACGTTGATGTTGGTGAAACGTCCCTTGTGATCCACCAGAGCTTGCAGCACTATTGAAAAGTACCCCTTGCAGTGTATGTACTTGGCGGCTTGGTGCTCCACTGCCAAGATAGGGATATGGGTTCCGTCTATGGCCCCACCACAGTTAGGGAATCCCATTGCAGCAAAGCCATCCACTATGACCTACACATTTCCCAGGGTCACTACCCTTGATATCAGCAGATCTTTGATTGCGTGGGCTACTTGCATCACAGCAGCCCCAACAGTAGATTTGCCCACTCCAAATTGATTCCCAACTGACCGGTAGCTGTCTGGCGTTGCAAGCTTCCACAGGGCTATCGCCACTCGCTCTCAACTGTGAGGGCTGCTCTCATCTTGGTATTCATGTGCCTCAGGGCAGGGGAAAGCAAGTCACAAAGTTCCATGAAAGTGCCCTTACGCATGCGAAAGTTTCGCAGCCACTGGGAATCGTCACCTGCAACACTGTGCGGTCCCACCAGTCTGTGCTTGTTTCCCGAGCCCAGAATCGGCGTTCCACAGCATGAACCTGCCCCATTAGCACCATGATGCATGCATGGGCAGGGCCCATTCTTTCAGAGAAATCTGTGTCCATGTCCTGATCACTGACGTGACCGCGCTGACATCGCCTCCTCACCCGGTATTGCTTTGCCAGGTTCTGGTGCTGCATATACTGCTGGATAATGCGTGTAGTGTTTAATGTGCTCCTAATTGCCAAAGTGAGCAGAGCGGCCTCCATGCTTGTCTTGGTATGGCGTCCGCACAGAAAAAAGGCGCGGAACGATTGTCTGCCATTGCTCTGACGGAGGGAGGGGCGACTGACGACATGGCTTAGAGGGTTGGCTTCAGGGAGCTAAAATCAACAAAGGGGGTGGCTTTACATCAAGGAGTATTTCAGGCAGGACTTCACGGAGGGTTCCAATAAGAAATCGTGCACCTAAGTTATTGTTCTTATTGGAACAAGGAGGTTAGCCTGGCCTCTGATTGATACATGGCTAGATTTACCTCGCTGCACCTTCTCTGTGAGTGTCTGCAGTGTGACCTAGAGGATTGAGTCCCCTAGACAGGGGAGGAGGCAAATGAGTACAAAACAAATCTGGTCTATTTCTTGTTTTGATCCACTCCATCTATCTTTTACATCTTTGGCTGGCAGCAGACGGTGCAGAAGGACTGCATGCCATCCACATCTCACAGCTGCTCGGCAGAAGATGGTACAGTATGACTGCTAGCCATCCTCATCTCTTGCCTGCCTGGCAGAACATAGTACAATACGACTGCTAGCCATCCTCATCTCTTGCCTGCCCGGCAGAAGATGGTACAGTACGACTGCTAGCAATCCGTATCGCCTGCCTGCTCACCATAAGATGGTTCAATAGGACTGACTTCAGGACTAAAGAGAATGACCTGGTCAAGTCACTCCAAATTTAGTCCATTTAGTCCAGTCCGACATGGCCAGGAGCACCTCGGACACGACGAGGACGGCTACCAGTCATACTGCACTGTCTGCTGCCAGAAGGCAATGGGTTGCTGCTACTGTGTAGCAATGCCATACCTCATCTGCCAGCACCCAGGAGACATACAGTGATGGTTACCTGAGCGGGCTCCATGCTTGCCGTGGTATGGCGTCTGCACAGGTAACTCAGGAAAAAAGGCGCGAAACGATTGTCTGCCCTTGCTTTCATGGAGGGAGGGAGGGAAGGGGGGCCTGACGATATGTACCCAGAACCACCCGCGACAATGTTTTAGCCCCATCAGGCATTGGGATCTCAACCCAGAATTCTAATGGGCAGCGGAGACTGCGGGAACTGTGGGATAGCTACCCACAGTGCAACGCTCCGGAAGTCGACTTTAGCCTTGGTACTGTGGAAGCACTCCGCCAAGTTAATGCACTTAGAGCATTTTCTGTGGGGACACACACACTCGAATATATAAAACCGATTTCTAAAAAAACAACTTCTATAAATTCGACCTTATTCCGTAGTGTAGACATACCCTAAGAGAGCTCCCACAGAGGTTAAGCACCACATATGTCCTCCAAGCAGAACTTAATGGCCCTCTGAACAAGAATGAGTTGCACCATGAGCCTATTTGCACAGGAAGTGTCTGAGAAGACAAGTTTCCTCCACTGTAGTAATCTCAAAGCTACTTGATAGCTGAATAATTTATTTATTTATTTATTAACCAGAAGTTTATTGTTGTTAGTTTGCTCATAATATTTAATACTAGATATTTGCAAGACTAGATGTGTGGTTAGTTGTGATTGGTCGTATGGTATGGTTTCTTTTCCTTGGCTGGATAATCAATGAGGATGAGAGCTTAAAGAAGCTAGAGGTTTTGACTACTGTCCATGACAGTCAGGAGAAAGAGGAAAATTTCCTTCATCACTAAGTGTGGGACCTTTAACTTTAAGCTGTAGGAGCTCATGCTTTTAGCTCTGGAGACTCCCAGTTCAATCCCCAGTGTGTCAGCCAGGGAGGAGGCAGTCATGCCTCCATAAATAGAACAGCTCTAGTGCTTCCTTTCCCATTCATGTGACATGGTAGTGATTGATTTGAAGGCCCATTCTTTGAACAACTCTCCTTCTTGGTGTTCAAGTTCCTCAGTGCAACCTTCTGAGCCAACAACTAAACTTCAGAGAGCCAAAGCTTCAAGAAAATATTTACAAAATTAAAGTGTTGTTGTATCAACCAGGCAAGGTACTAACAAGCTTCAACAGGACTTTATTTTCAAAGTGGAAACCTCTTTACCAAGCTGCTGCTGCACCCTCTGTAGCTTTCTCCCAGCCTCTCAATTCCTCCCCACTCCTTCCTGTTTCCTGTCCTTTCAGACTCCCAACAGCCAGTGCTCCCAATTCTAATCATTACACGCAACATCTAAACACCACAAGTGTTGTCCTGAAAAATCTTTAAGAGCTCATATAACCAGTGTTGTGATCATGTGATGAGCCAGAAGAATTAGCTACATTAATATCTCTATTGGTATTCACTTGCTATAAATATTGTTCATTGTGAGAATAATATGATTCCCTGTCAGAAACCAGATCTGCAATGTTTTGTATTCTTTAGATTTACTCAGCTCAAGGAATTGGTTGGCTCAGCAGCCTGGCAGTATATCTTTTAATTTGTAGTGAGCAGATTAGCACGGAAAGCACACTTGTGCCTTTAAGAAAGAGCAGGGATTGAGAGGGTATTGATATACCTCCTTTCTCTCCCTGAGTCATTCTTTGACAAAAGCAAGCAGACAGGAATGCAGAGAACGCTGCAGCTCCCAGGGTCTGTGAGTAACAATAAGCGCCAGTTTAGCATAAATTGCTGGTAAATATTACTTTACAAGTAATAAGACTAGAATGGTGCAGGATGTTGTAATGCCTGAAACAAAGAAAAAAGGAATAAAAGATTTTAGCATAAAATCACCTGTGCCACAAAAAAACAAGATTGCAACCATTCCATCTGGGAGCGTATGTTGCTACTTTTATCACATCAAGATTAAACTGTTGTACAGAGCTGTACATGAGGTGACAATTTAAAACAATTTTGAGGCTGAAGCTAGTGAAAGATACAGCAGCTTTGCGGGAGCAAAGTACCAATGCTATAGGATCTACGCTGACTGCATATTGGTCTCTAAGTGCTTCTCTTCCAGGAATATATTTGCCACAGCTTTAGTCAACAGAATTGCTTGAGATGGATTATTCTCTGCACAAAAGAGGGAGGATGTGAGCAGCGCATTCTCTGAGGGCCATGGGATTCTGAAACTTGCTCCCAACACCGTGATTCAAAATAATCTCAATTTGTTGACCTTTCAGGCAGGCTACAAAAGCCATTGACGTAGACACAAGAATCGAAATGAGGACAAATACATGCATGGAATTAAGTAGCAGGCTGCAACTTTTATTAAACTTTAACAAAGAGGAAGGGCACTATTCACCCATCACCCACACTTTCCTATACTGTGAACTTAATTGATTGCAGTGTGGGGGTTTCCATATTACATGTAACTTTGAGTAAACTCTGCTCAGTCAACTGCCCTGGACTCAGCTCCCTCTGGATGATCTTCATTATGATATTGTAAATTTAATTAATTGTTAGGGTGCTGTAAGGGGAAAACCTTAATATTTATGAAAACGTGAACATCAATAAAAATATTATATTTTATTCTTATATTAGGTCATTACAAACTTACCTAAACCTTTATCCAATTTAAAAGATACAATTATTGTTCTACTCATGATGCTCATGGAATAAAATACATGCTTATGTTTTTGGTTGCTTATTTTGTTTAAGAAGATGTTCAGCCTAACTAAAGAAATTCCAGGACTTTCTGCTCTATATCCCCTAGGGACAAATTTCAAGAGTCAAAGGAGATAACACCCTTGGCCAAAAAACCCCACACCTACCCAAGTGTGTTTATCTGTACTCTTGTGACCCTAAGCACTCCTGTATTCACACCCCACACACAACTGCAATATTTGTACAAATATTCCTTAGACAGTATCATTGGAAAACTAGTCACATACTGGTTATTAATATTATTGTAAAATGCATGTGTTCATCTTATATGTGAAGTTATGAATTCCCTCTAAACTGGGACACAGGAATTCCTAAATTTTAATCCCAATCCTACCACCAATTCCCTCTCCCCTACCCTCAGGTAAGTCATCAATATTTCTGGTGCATTTGCCGCATATGTACATTAATATTAAAAATTATTTGTATTGTGGTAAGGTCTAGATGCTCCAATCCTAGACCAGGACCCAATTCTGATGGGCACTGTACAAACACAAAAACAAGTCTTTGCCCCAAAGAGTGTACAACTAGGTAAAACGGGGCTAGGTACCTACCTCACTATTGTTGTGGAGATTATTTAATTTGTAGATAACTAAGCCATCACTTCTTCTCCCCTGCCTCAAAGGACTGGACAATCTAGTGGTAGGAGGCTTTGCTGATGAGTTCCCAAATCAGTCCAGTAAAGTGTGCCCTGATGAAGGTGCTTTTTCATGTGACCAGCAATGAACTCATTTATAGGATATCAGCAAACGCTGGATGTAGGTCTTGAACCCTATAAATAGTGCAGAAAGACCTCTGGTCCCACAGAGACTCAACAGGTTTTCAGTGCACACAAACTGAACTCTCCTATATTAAAGAAACTGTCAAACATATGCAAGGTCATTGCTGGTAAGATTTGATTTTTCAGTGACCTCTTATGTCATTAATCATGAGGTGATGTTGACTTAACTGTGGACACTCACTCCAGGGTAGTGGAGATCACTCCTTTTAGAAGGACCTAGATGAGATCTCTTTACTGAACAATCTGAATGACAGAGTTTTAAAGGGCTCTGCTTGTCACCTCTACATTCAGTGTTTACATGAGGCTGCTGGGGATATACTGGGACAATGGAAACAATCCCACCAACATACCAATGTCTCATGTTTGAGTCTCCTTTTCATCAGAGCCACACATAGCTATCTCCTTGCTCTCCAAATGTCTGGTGGTGGTTGAGATGTAAAATAAAGATAGCTGGTATAAATTCCAGAAAGAAAAAGTGGAGATGACGCTGATTGACTGAGAGAACTATTTAAGCTTTTGGCAAAGTGTAACTGCTCACTCAGTCTTGGGTGTTTCTCAGCTTCTTGTCAAAGGGTTTCACAATTAGAGGGTCTAACTAGATTAATCACTGCTTCTGGATTTTCAGACTGAATCATGGCCCGAAGCACCTCTCTTCCCTACAAGGATGGAAATCTCATCAAAGACATCCTTGTCATTATTGCCTCTGGACTAGACTACAGCACTGCTCTCTCCCCAAGGCTCATTCTGAAAGCACTCAATAGCCTTCGTCCCACTTCCAAGTGAGGTAGACAGTTGAGCATTTCACAGGGATGAAGTTTGAAGTTCTAGTTACTATCTATAAAGCCCCAAATAGTTAGTCCAAAGTTACTCCAGGCACTGCTTCTTTCCCACTGCTCTGCTCTGCGGTCCTGAGGAATGCTTCCAGACTGCTGCGCTGGGCATCACAAAATGGGGAAGAGATGGCCAGCCCTCTGTGGAGATAGAGGTGGTTAGGGACTATTTAGAAAAGCTGGACGTGCACAAGTCCATGGGGCCGGACGAGTTGCATCCGAGAGTGCTGAAGGAATTGGCGGCTGTGATTGCAGAGCCATTGGCCATTATCTTTGAAAACTCGTGGCGAACCGGGGAAGTCCCGGATGACTGGAAAAAGGCTAATGTAGTGCCAATCTTTAAAAAAGGGAAGAAGGAGGATCCTGGGAACTACAGGCCAGTCAGCCTCACCTCAGTCCCTGGAAAAATCATGGAGCAGGTCCTCAAAGAATCAATCCTGAAGCACTTGCATGAGAGGAAAGTGATCAGGAACAGCCAGCATGGATTCACCAAGGGAAGGTCATGCCTGACTAATCTAATCGCCTTTTATGATGAGATTACTGGTTCTGTGGATGAAGGGAAAGCAGTGGATGTATTGTTTCTTGACTTTAGCAAAGCTTTTGACACGGTCTCCCACAGTATTCTTGTCAGCAAGTTAAGGAAGTATGGGCTGGATGAATGCACTATAAGGTGGATAGAAAGCTGGCTAGATTGTTGGGCTCAACGGGTAGTGATCAATGGCTCCATGTCTAGTTGGCAGCCGGTATCAAGTGGAGTGACCCAAGGGTCGGTCCTGGGGCCGGTTTTGTTCAATATCTTCATAAATGATCTGGAGGATGGTGTGGATTGCACTCTCAGCAAATTTGCGGATGATACTAAACTGGGAGGAGTGGTAGATACGCT
Organism: Lepidochelys olivacea; assembly: GCF_965140295.1. NCBI lineage: Eukaryota > Metazoa > Chordata > Testudines > Cheloniidae > Lepidochelys > Lepidochelys olivacea. Next base: position 32,341,962 of record NC_140411.1, on the reverse strand, counting down.
GGAGGGGAGGGATAGGATACAGAAGGACCTAGACAAATTGGAGGATTGGGCCAAAAGAAATCTGATGAGGTTCAATAAGGATAAGTGCAGAGTCCTGCACTTAGGACGGAAGAATCCCACGCACCGCTACAGACTAGGGACCGAATGGCTAGGCAGCAGTTCTGCGGAAAAGGACCTAGGGGTGACAGTGGACAAGAAGCTGGATATGAGTCAGCAGTGTGCCCTTGTTGCCAAGAAGGCCAATGGCATTTTGGGATGTATAAGTAGGAGCATAGCGAGCAGATTGAGGGACGTGATCGTTCCCCTCTATTCGACATTGGTGAGGCCTCATCGGGAGTACTGTGTCCAGTTTTGGGCCCCACACTACAAGAAGGATGTGGATACATTGGAGAGAGTCCAGCGAAGGGCAACAAAAATGATTAGGGGACTGGAACACATGAGTTATGAGGAGAGGCTGAGGGAGCTGGGATTGTTTAGCCTGCAGAAGAGAAGAATGAGGGGGGATTTGATAGCTGCTTTCAACTACCTGAAAGGGGGTTCCAAAGAGGATGGCTCTAGACTGTTCTCAATGGTAGCAGATGACAGAACGAGGAGTAATGGTCTCAAGTTGCAGTGGGGGAGGTTTAGATTGGATATTAGGAAAAACTTTTTCACTAAGAGGGTGGTGAAACACTGGAATGCGTTACCTAGGGAGGTGGTAGAATCTCCTTCCTTAGAGGTTTTTAAGGTCAGGCTTGACAAAGCCCTGGCTGGGATGATTTAACTGGGAATTGGTCCTGCTTCGAGCAGGGGGTTGGACTAGATGACCTTCTGGGGTCCCTTCCAACCCTGATATTCTATGATTCTATGAATGACCTCCTGAGGTCCCTTCCAACCCTGATATTCTAATGCTTCAGCTACCTGTGGGATCCAGTGGCAGCACCCTTTCAGTGGTGGGGCGGGGCCTCATGTCTCAACAGAACGTGAATCTGATCACTGTACAAGGCACTGCAAAATGTATCTATGAGCAATCTGTAGACAACAGGCTCTTTGCCCTTTAATCTACACAATCTCATTTTTCTCAGTTTCTGCCTTCAGAAGTTGTGGCATTATGAGGATATATCTGCTAATTACGGGTCCAAACAAGGCTGTTTCTATTGACTAAAGGGGGTTGGGTTGCAAAAACAGATACTGTTATTTACTTACAATTAAAAAAAAATCATTCAAAATGTACCTAGAAAATGCTCTGATACCTGCTTTATAAATATGTATGATAAAATAAAGAATTCCCTTAAGCTTCTCTCTCATTGATTTTTCTACTCTTCAGCACTTCTATATTCTCTCTCCCTCTGTGTGTCTCTCTTTTTTTAAATCACCATATCCTTTGAGTGGAAAGAATGAAAACAGTCTCAATAAAAAGTTTAAAAATTAACACATATATAAGAAGTTAGAAGATATCACAATCAATTATTGTATGTGGATAAAAGTGCCACAATTGTGCTATATTTCAAATATGAATGAGAAGTAGTGATTTAAAAACAAACACACTGTCCATATTTTGGCAGTGACTTACTTATGCAGAACTTCGTCCCTTTTGTTCTCCTGTATTTCATATTCTTATTGTGTTTCAGTCAGTTGACCCACAAAACCCACATGGTCTGGGGACTTCAGTTTGAATTTGACACAGATTAAATGTTTATAAATTCATAATTCTTAGCCCTGTCAAAATATGAAGTCACATCCTTTTGTATTTTGTTCAGATTTCTATTTTTAGCTGTCAGCTGTGGCTAAATTTCTGCCAAAATGATATCAGCATGTACTCAAGGCTTCCCATAATAAGAAATGGCCAGTTTACATTTAACAAAATCAAATATCAGTATAGCACAATTCTTCATGCTAGAGTTCTCAACAATATAACACTTCCTATCTGAAGCTGTGCAGAGCACAAGAGAAGAGTCCAACATTTCTCCCCACTCTTTGACTATCACATAATTCACCTCAGTGAGCGTAGGATTAAGGGTAAAGCTGTAAGCATATTTTAGTCTTGCACCTTTTTCTGAAAAAATTGGAACAATACTGTTTTCACTTACTCACTTTCATTTCTGCTAGCAAAGCTGTATTTGCATTCTGCTAAGGGAGGGCCATTTATGCACACCTCATTTCAAGCCGAATTTCTTAGTGATTAACTTTCAAAATGTAGACATGCTAGTAGTATTTATAATTAAACACTAGTATTATTGGCAATAATGCCAAGATCCTTACTTAGATTTTACTCAGAAAAAGATATATTAGCTATGATTACAGCAGTGCTTTACTAGCCACAGGGCCCCTTTATGCTGGCCACTGAACAAAAACACAAGTCCCTGCCCCAAAAAGTTTACAGTCTAATTTAAAGTAGAAGAATGTAACAGCAAGTAGGAGAGCAGGACAGGGAGGACAGACAAGAGGAACAAGATCATATAAATATCAAAGACAGAGTAAAAATTGAGGGCTACATTTTGAGGTACCATTTTGCATTTGACGTAATATGGCATGTGCATATTTTCTACAAGTGGAACACATAGTAGCATGCACATTGCCATACAAGAGCCAAACAGTGGTCTATCTAGTCCTGTGGTCAGCACAGATGCTTAAGAGGAAGTTTCAAGAAACCCCTGCAATGGTCATAAGAACTACCATACAGGTCAGGCCAATGATCCATCTAGCCCAGTATCCACTCTCTGACAGTGGCCAGTACCAGAGCTTCAGGGGTGTTTAAAAAACAGGGCGATTTTGGAAAGATTTGTCCAATCTTCCCCTCACAGCTTCTGGCAGTCAGAGGTTTAGAGTCACTCCAAGCAAGGAGTTACATCCTTGATCATCTTGGCTAACAGTGATAGATGGACCTACCCTCCTTATTCACTCGCTATGCTCTCTAACTCTTGTTGTGGGCTCTCTCTGCTTGAGAAGGCCAATTAATCTGCACAACAGGGAAGTTTCTTCCTAACCCCAGCCAGTTAGTGTTTGATTGTAGGATTAGCCACTAAAATTATGTACTTGTTTCATGCCAACAGGATTTTCAGCACAGCAATGCATTTGTATTAGTTCTATTTTCACAGAGCATTGAGTGATTTTCTATTAAGTACCCTTTGTGAAAATGAAGCTGACATACTGTAGCCTGCTTAATGCTGCAGACTCAAACCACGTGTTTTAGATCTTCCCTTTCATCACAAAGAAACCGATATATCCCAATGACAGATTTTCTAAGAAAAAGATATAATAAAAAAGGTTTTGTAGTACATTCATGTCAATTAAGAAAGAAATATTAATGTGTAAAACTCACATACCTCCTATAAAAATCAACTCTTTAAATTGTTCAAAGTGTTCTTTGCTTCAGTGCTTTTTGGCACCTGTTGCGTGGGAATACACTTTTTATAACAAGAATAACAAAAACAAACAGAGGTGTTGCACACAATTTCTTTCATGCCTCTCCTAACAGTGAGCAGATTCCTATAAATGACATTTCATAAAGAGAAATCGCTCAAAATGGGAAACCGTCTTCTCCCAGCATCACTGTGCCGGTTCAAGAACAATATATTTGTCACATGAAACTTCATAGCATGTTTCCAAACAGGCTGATGAAATTTCAGCATGCAGTGTCTTATCAAAGCAACATGAAACCAGACTCCTTGCACTGTATGGAACTGGTGCATAAAATAAAAAAACCTCTGAACTTGCACTGAGCCGGGTAAAGTAGATTTACTGTGCCAGCCTGAGCATGGATTATTAGAGGTGGTCCTATAGGTTTGAAACATCCAGAGACTTACTTTCTAAAGAATGAAGAGTGGCTGCTCTCCACTGGGATTAGCATGGGGAAATTAGTTTATATATATATGCCATCATGTGCCAGCAATGCCCCTCTGCCATGTACATTGGCGAAACTGGACAGTTTTTATGCAAAAGAATAAACGAATACAAATCAGACATCAAGAATTATAACATTCAAAAACAGTCGGAGAACACTTCAACCTCCCTGGACACTCAATAACAGACCTAAAAGTGGCAATTCTTCAACAACAAAAAACTTCAAAAACAGACTCCAGTGAGAAACTGCAGAACTGGAATTAATTTGCAAACTGGACACCATCAAATTAGGCCTGAAAGAAAACTGGGAGTGGATGGGTCACTACAAGAACTAAAAAAAAAAAAAAATTTCCTTCGGCTCCCTTTCTGAAGTACTCCTTCCTAGGCAATCATTTCCCATTTTGTATGTGTTCAGTTGATTGCTCCATCCTAAGTGGAGTACTTCACATTTGTCCTTATTGAATTTCATCCTATTTACTTCAGACCATTTCTGTAGTTTGTCCAGACCATTTTGAATGTTAATCCTTTCCTTCAAAGCACTTGCAACCCCTCCCAGTTTAGCATCGTCCACAAACTTTATAATTGCCATTATTTAAATCATTTATGAAGATATTGAACAGAACCGGACCCAGGACCAATCTCTACAGGACTCCATTCAATATGCTCTTCCAATATGACTGTGAACTTGAATTTGACTGAGAGATATGAATATTAATCCCTGAACAGTGATCTCAGTACAAAGATTGCTTTATCAGCCATGGGCTATTTTAACGGGATAAGGATTTCCACTGCATACCTCTTCAAGCTCAGGAGGATCCTGTATTTTAACCACCGCTTTTTAAAAGTCTGTTAAATTACCAATAGAAAAATATGCACGTTAGCCTCCTGTGAACTTCACTCATTGTCAAAAACAAAATCTTCTTTACAACACACACACGTACAATGATGAAAATGTTAGCAATCAACTACTACCCTGTGTAATTATGCGTTTATTTTTGACGTTGTTAGAATGACAGGAGAGCTTATCAGGGACAAAAAGTAATTAATCCTGAACTACAATACAGGCAGATCATCAACAGGTGAAAGGAAATATTCACAAATAGCCTCCAATAACATTATATAATAAAATGATCCAGAGATGCACTTTAGAGGAAAATAGAGAAAAAAAAACTCATAAAAGCTATGAAATTCATTTGATGAACATGAACAATAGGGAACAAAAATATCCAAACTGACAGTGATTTTCTCAAAGGGAAACTAACGTCAAAGGCTGCAATTAGAAACTTCATTGTTCAAATAACAAAATATGTCAGTGACACAAAATCCTTTCTTGCTCTCCTGGGAAAGACAAGTAAACAGCCACAAGCTTTAACATATTTAACAGCACGTTATTTTTATGTAATGATGTCATTTGAAATATCACTGTGAACACTGAGCATTAAAATAGAGGCAAGTTCTCTTTATTAATTCCGCTTTTTCAAATTTCTCTTCATGCTTTTTCCCCCTGGTTTTTTTACTCTACCAGTGATTTCTGCCTCTCACTGATTTGATTGGTCTGATGACCTCAATCAAAAGGCAATTACCCAGTGAGGGTGGAAGGTAATTATTCCCATCAAGGAGAGATTGAAGCGCACCTGAATAGACAGCTGTAGTTCTTACAGGGATTACATTATTACTATAGAAAGTGCCTCTCTTCATTTGTGCTGCATTGTCAAATTTATGATAAAATGTTGCTTTGTTTGTAGGACAACTATTTTTCCCAGCCACATAAATCTTCCTCCTCCTGCTCCCTTACCAAAAATTCCCTCCAAAGAGGGTACAATTGACAACAGTAAATTGTTTGTTGTTTTGGTCTTTCCATTTGGCATTTGTTGGCATGCAACCATCTGAAGAGCAGTGGCTATGACATAAAAAGCAGGGAAGAGGAAACAAACTTCAGACATAATGAAATATAATTCACAGAAGTAGAACTAAAATAATGGATATTGCAATTTGTGTGCCTGACTGCTAAGCTTGTCAAGATCAAGAAATGAAAGCATGACACAAAAAGAGTAAAACAACAACAAATGTAAAAGGAAGCTTGATAAGATTAATTTCTTTTATCATAGACAATATGGTCAATAACTATAGTTCCATGTATCCTGTATTCTGATGTAAAACAAACCATGGACCTGCATGCAATGAAGGAGAATGATAAACACTGAGCTCATTTGCTGTACTGCAAAACAAGTACACTTATGACAAACAAATACTTTAGAAACTGAGAGCTGCAATTTCATTGGTTCCTTCCAGAATCTTAGACAATGTACCATACGGTTCTGCTGACTTTCTGCTCTTTAATCGACCAGTTCTCTCCCATCACCTCCTTTTTTGACACCCAAATCTCTGACAATAACTCAGCCTTATAACCTGAAAAGTGTAGATCTGGGGTAGGTATCTTCTGAAAATCCTTTGCAATGAAGTCCAATGTAAAAAAATAATTTAGCTTCTCTGCAGTGTCTGTAACCTAATCAGTAACTCCCTCTACTCCCTGTAGTTCACTGAAATTTTTCTTACATATTTGAGTGGGAAAGGGTGAGCTACTTATTCTTTTAATTCCCCTCTTAGCATTTCCAATTTACCTTCCATAACTCTCTTGCCTCCTTTCTATTGGTTTTACTACAGCAGGAATCCCAGCTTCTGAAGGATAGTCATTTGGCTCAAACAGCGTTTTCACATTTTATTTCTAGCATTCCTACCTTCCTTCTTTAGAAATACATATACCTTGTATGACTCTTATGATATTCTTATGTAAACTCCATGCTGAAACTCCATGCACGCCCATCCACCCACGCACATGCGAGAGCACACACAGAAAATTAATAACAGATTTCAGAGTAGCAGCCGTGTTAGTCTGTATTTGCAAAAAGAAAAGGAGGACTTGTGGCACCTTAGAGACTAACCAATTGATTTGAGCATAAGCTTTCATGAGCTACAGCTCCCTTCATCGGAGCGCGATGAAGTGAGCTGTAGCTCATGAAAGCTTATGCTCAAATCAAATTGTTAATCTCTAAGGTGCCACAAGTACTCCTTTTCTTTTTAGAAAATTAATATTAAGTTTTATTTCGTACAATGCATATTCTGACTAGCTTTATTCCTTTTAAAGCCAACCTTCTCAAGCTTCATGTCTCATGATATTTTGGTACCTTTCTTTTCCTGAGGATGTTGATGTTAATTATAACATGGTCATTATAATGGAATGGCTCAACTATACATCCTACTTAAACCAACCTATGTGTTATTTTGGACAAAGTTGAGAATCATAGAATCATAGAATATCAGGGTTGGAAGGGACCCCTGAAGGTCATCTAGTCCAACCCCCTGCTCGAAGCAGGACCAATTCCCAGTTAAATCATCCCAGCCAGGGCTTTGTCAAGCCTGACCTTAAAAACCTCTAAGGAAGGAGATTCTACCACCTCCCTAGGTAACGCATTCCAGTGTTTCACCACCCTCTTAGTGAAAAAGTTTTTCCTAATATCCAATCTAAACCTCCCCCACTGCAACTTGAGACCATTACTCCTCGTTCTGTCATCTGCTACCATTGAGAACAGTCTAGAGCCATCCTCTTTGGAACCCCCTTTCAGGTAGTTGAAAGCAGCTATCAAATCCCCCCTCATTCTTCTCTTCTGCAGGCTAATCAATCCCAGCTCCCTCAGCCTCTCCTCATAACTCATGTGTTCCAGTCCCCTAATCATTTTTGTTGCCCTTCGCTGGACTCTCTCCAATGTATCCACATCCTTCTTGTAGTGTGGGGCCCAAAACTGGACACAGTACTCCAGATGAGGCCTCACCAATGTCGAATAGAGGGGGACGATCACCTCCCTCGATCTGCTCGCTATGCCCCTACTTATACATCCCAAAATGCCATTGGCCTTTTTGGCAACAAGGCCACACTGCTGACTCATATCCAGCTTCTCGTCCACTGTCACCCCTAGGTCCTTTTCCGCAGAATTGCTGCCTAGCCATTCGGTCCCTAGTCTGTAGCTGTGCATTGGATTCTTCCATCCTAAGTGCAGGACCCTGCACTTATCCTTATTGAACCTCATCAGATTTCTTTTGGCCCAATCCTCCAATTTGTCTAGGTCCTTCTGTATCCTATCCCTCCCCTCCAGCGTATCTACCACTCCTCCCAGTTTAGTATCATCCGCAAATTTGCTGAGAGTGCAATCCACACCATCCTCCAGATCATTTATGAAGATATTGAACAAAACCGGCCCCAGGACCGACCCTTGGGGCACTCCACTTGACACCGGCTGCCAACTAGACATGGAGCCATTGATCACTACCCGTTGAGCCCGACAATCTAGCCAGCTTTCTACCCACCTTATAGTGCATTCATCCAGCCCATACTTCCTTAACTTGCTGACAAGAATACTGTGGGAGACCGTGTCAAAAGCTTTGCTAAAGTCAAGAAACAATACATCCACTGCTTTCCCTTCATCCACAGAACCAGTAATCTCATCATAAAAGGCGATTAGATTAGTCAGGCATGACCTTCCCTTGGTGAATCCATGCTGGCTGTTCCTGATCACTTGCGTAACACCTTGCGTGGTCTACAACTAGCAAGTCCAAGAAGCTAGTATTTAAAGTGTAGAGAAATTGCTCCTCTTCCACTGTGACATTTGGCCAGTTTATATACAGGTAGTCACTCATTACTACCGTTGATTTAGATTTAGTTGCCTTTTTATCGCTCTGAAGATTACGCATCAGATGTCTTAAATTCAAAGATTTAACAGAACTATGATCTCCTCTTTTACAATCTATTCTACAAGAATACTGCTCTATCATTTTCAAACTTCTTGCCAAAAAAGCTCTGAATACAAACTGAGCTAATAAGTACAAATCTCTAGTACCAGCCTTCTCACCCTGGAGGGCATCACATTTTCTTTTTTCAGTAACTAATACCATAACGGCAAAAGGCAACACATATTCAACATTTCCATAATCAAGCTTCACTTCCCTGGATCTATGCTTATTGTTAACCTTATATATAATACCTGGCTATTTTAGTTTCATTTCTTTTCTCCATCACCACTCTAAACTGCTGCAGCATTCTACAATAGATTTAGGATATTACACTGTTAAAATGCATGTTTGAATACAAAACACAAACCTCCTTTTCATATGAAAATAAAACCAATGGGGTTATGAACATCTTAAGTTAATTACTCCTATATTTTCCTTTTTAATTTCTGGGATTTTTTTAACACACATTTGACAGAAACACTTTCATGTTCTTTTTTGTATTGGACAGGCTCTTGTATGTATGAGTACTCCATACTTTTAAGTATCTTTATGCCCATAACAAACATTATGACCAAAACTATCCCTAGATAAGTTGCTAGAGCACTCTTTAGCGGTTATATTTTGATATAGCTGTGAATTTCTGACTCAGTTATGTTGTTCATCTCTTCTGTTTTTAGAAATATTTTTTTTTTTTAAAAAACCTCTGTAGCCTGCCTATTGAGGATTTGCTCTTTGCTTGACTTTTTTCAGGAAACATTGGTGCAGACTGGCTTACGATCAGGGGAGTGGATAGAAATTGCTGCTGCTGCAAATTTTATGTTCTCCCTTTGAGAAATGGTGCTGTAAGAATTTAACAATTGGAAGCAAACAGACAAGTCTTGCCCTGGGATTCTACTGCATCCTGCACTGCACTAATTCACAAAGCTGAATATTCAATTTGCTTGTACAGTTCACTAATCCAGGTTTCTTGGGTAATATGTACAGCTAAATTAGCCCTGGTCAACCTGCACTGATTACAGTTACAGATGAATCCCTTCTGAAGCCACCCTTGAGTTTGTGAATAAATACACAGAAGCATGCCCCCTTGCAGAGACTAGCTTAAGAGTGGATCTGAATAAGATGCCTTACAGGAAAGAGTACATTACCTACTTACACCGCACTGATTATTTATATAGCAAAAACAATTGATAAGAAAATTCTATAGAACTTTGTCATATATAGCATTAAATTATCATGTAACTAATCACACTGTGTGCCGCACAAAAGATTTAATTGTATCTTTAAAGGGTCACATAATGATATATATAATTTTAACAGAAATGCCAACAGTATAGAATTCTTTTTAGGTCATATTGGCATAGCAGAAACATACAAAGGCTCAGAAATCATTCACATTTGTAACATGTTAAGAAAAAAAAGTGGCCAAAAGGATTAAATTATGCTATCAAATGACGAAACTCAAATTACACTTTTGAGATGGATGGTTTCATTTTCTAATCACTACCAGCTAACCAGCACTAAATGATGAAAGTATTGCCCAGAAAAGAAAAGAAAAAAGTATAAGTTAACTCTGTAGAATTTGTAGCTCTTAATAAGACGAAAGAAATGTGGAATTTCTACTGTGATTCCGATTACCATGCTTGTTCTTTTGGGACTCTCTAATATTAGACTGTTAAAGCACAGGGCACTGTGTTGCACATTCATTGGTTTTCTAATAATAAACAGTGAAGAATGACTATAAATGTCTATTGCGGAAATGGGTGAGAGATGGATATAATGAACGCACAGAGGGGGGACATTTTAAAGGCAGTGTGTGCACAAAGTCTATGGTACGCACAAGACCAATTATGCAAGTAATGCATACATCACTCATGCACTGTTTTGCAAATCAGCAAGCTTCTTAAAGTTCCTTCTAATGAGAACTTTGCTGATTGTCACCCAGGGAGGGGATTTCAGTGGTGGGTTTTGAAAACCTATTTTATAGCTTTTTTCCCCCTGCGCAGGAAGCTAAAGTATTTCTATAATAAATTGTATAGAGCAAGTACAAAACAGCAACAACAATATAAGCCTTGGCATTTTTTTTTTTTTGGCAACATATCCTACCCTTTGTGGAGGGACCAGTTCCAGTGAGTGAGGAGTTTCCATGCCCATTCCAGTCTGTCCATCTGGGCTGGGAGGCTTTCTCCCAGCTGCAGGGTAGACATACCCTTAGCCTCACTCCTGAAACAGGTTTCAGAGTAGCAGCCGTGTTGGTATGTATCCGCAAAAAGAAAAGGAGGACTTGTGGCACCCGAGACTAACAAATTTATTTGAGCATAAGCTTTTGTGAGCTGCAGTTCACTTCATCGGATATATTCAGTGGAAAATGAATGCATCCGATGAAGAGAGCTGTAGCTCACGAAAGCTTATGCTCAAATAAATTTGTTAGTCTCTAATGTGCCACAAGTCCTCCTTTTCTTTTTACTCCTGAAACAGTTAACAAGACAGCCAGAACGCATCAAGTGGGAAGATGGATTTTGTGCACCAGACACCTATTCAATAAGAACTAGACTGAAAACCAACTCATCTCCTATTGGTACCAAGCACTCATTTTGGTTAGTACTGAGCACACTGGATCTGAACTCACTCATCTAGAAATGAGCCAGCCAGGCTCCTACAACTAATTTATTTTTATTTGTATTGTTCTTGAGTCTCAAAACTTATTTTAACTATCTTTCATAGTGGTATTAATGTCTTGTTAGTTCACCAATTAAGCACTAGTATACACTTTTTTTTTCATAGAGACAAAACTAAGTTTCTGATTTTTCCAAGTTTTCCACACTCCTTTGTCTTCAAAATTATGTTTATTTCTTATTCTACAGTCATGACCAATGGCACAATTAGTTTTCATAAAGCAAATACAATATTTCTTCAGCTGAATGTGCAACTGTGAGAGTTTGATTTAAGAGCTGACTGGTTTGCATCAGTGATGGGTGACCATCAAAATGTTTGAAGTTCATTCCAATCTGATAAAGCAAAGAAAGAAAAATAAATACAGATTGAGTCATGATCCTCCCTCCCAGAGAAACAGAGCAAGAAAGACATATCTTTATTTTGAACTTTGGTGTTCTATAATTTTGTGTAATGTTTGATGATAGCTATGAAACAAAAAACTGAGAGATTAGATAGTTGCTTATAGTATCTGACTTTTTAGCTATGTGAACCTCATTCATCTGCAAAAATTAGCTGGAAACCTAGTGGCATCTAATTCTGACAGAAAAATAAAAACAGCCACTTTGCAATGTTTTGACTTTTCTGCTTCCAGTTCCATTTGGTTTTAAGTTCTGAGTTATTTGTTTGAGTTTTAAGGTGAAGGTTTCAGTTATTTATTTTATCCATGTCTTAGAGGTTGAAGGAGTTAGCCAGCTGTTGAGTACCTCTGGGGCACTTCTGTCCTATTGCTACTGATTAATTTTGGGGGGCAAAAGAGGAGCACTTCCTGTGCTGGGACCTTGCCATAGCGTTTGGTAGGACACTGGGGTGGTTATTGTGTTTCCTGGGTTTTGAGATCTAGGCTTGGTTGCCGATTGTCTGAAGTAGGTTGTGCTGCAGTTTAGTGAGTTAGCATCTGCTTTCTAGCAGGGCTCTTTGGAAGGAGAGCAGTGTAGTTTTTGATTGGATAGGCCAGTGATTAGAGGCAGTTGAGTGAAATGGGTTGAGTCACCCATTCCAGCTGTGTGAGGGGCCCAGGCTTTTAAAAACATGTAGTCTGCTAGTGGCTGGTAAGACTCATGGCTGGTGAGGCAAAGGCAGATGGGAGACTAACAAAGTCAGTCAGCTGAGTTTTACAGTGGAAGAAGGCAAGGAGATAAGGGTTCTGTGCTGTTCCCCCTTCTCCCCCGTCTTTCCTTAACTTGCTGGTACTCAAAAGGAAGGACCCACCATGGGAGGAAAATGGCCTGTTGCCAACACCATTGCTAGCTCTTCTTCTGCCTGCATCTCTGGGGCTCCTCGCTAGATAGACATTCTTACCATGGAAGCTTCCACCCAGGCCCAGTCTTAACTTGTTGGGAATGTGGCCTGCAGGTCCCCACTAACAAAAGCCAGACAGGAGGAACCACCTGTTGAAAGAGGTGTCCGTTGGTTAAGATCCTCAGGAAGCAGGTAAGAGAGCTGCAGGAAGAGGTGGATCATCTGGGTAGCATCCAGGTGCTTCACCATCAGGACACAAGTGGAAATATCTGCGATGGAGGATGCTAGCCGATTACAGTGGCACCATAAGAGAATGGAAAACCAGCTGCTCAACAGAGGAGATTGGCTGCTCACCACCTTCGACGGTAGACAGTACACCACCTTCCACCCAGGTCCCGCATCCATCGAGGTCAAGAACCAGTATTCTGTACTGACAACAGAAGGTGAAGAAGGAAGAGCCACCTGCCTCTACGTCTGGGAAGCTCATAGTCACCACACCGAAGAGGAGAAGGCATAGGGTGCAATGGGTCAGAAACTCCTTTCTGAGGGTGAGGGAGCCACCTGCCAACCTGACATGATATCCAAAGAGCTGTGCTGCCTGCCTGGAGTGCACTTCTGAGACATTATGGAAAGGTTGCTGAGGCTCATCTGTGCCTGTGACCACAACCCCATGCTGCTCATCCAAGTGGGCACTCATAATGCCACCAAGTCTGACCCTGAGCAGATCAGCATGGGAGCCAGGGTGAAGCAGTCAGGGGGTGCAGGTTGTGTTCTTGTTAATTGTCCTGGTTCAGAGTAAGGGCCCAGGAAGGGACTCTGACATCCTGGGGACGAATGCATCGCTGTATAGATGGTGCCAATGGGAGGCCCCAGCTTTCTCGACAATGAGATGCTGTTCTGAGAAGAGCACAGTATTGCAACAGATGAACATGGTATTGCATCACTTCCTGCGGGGAATGACTCAGCAAAATCCCATAGAAGTACATTGTAGCCCATAGGGATACATGGAACTTCCTGTCACATGTAGGTACATGTGACTGGGTGGAGCCAAATTAGCATATGTTAATCTCTGAAAGTTGATTGTCTGAGCCTGGGTGACCAACCAGTATATAAGGGCAACAGCCAACAGGCTAAACCCTTTAATATGCTCAGGGACCTGGAAGAGAGAAGAAGCTGCAAGCCACCTGAGAAGAAGGAGACACCTAAGAAGCAGAGGTGGCAGCATTAACGGAACCCTGGAAAGAAAGAGCTGCCTCAAAAAGGAGCTGCTTGAACAGCGGCATAGCAGCAACAGCTGAAGGATTCTAGGGTTGCCCCAAGCAACAACTGTTTCTGCTACCCAGCCGGAAGGGGGCCACAGCAGGAGCCAAATGGGCTTTTGCCTCTCCTCCCTAAGGACAGTGCTTTACCTCAGGAGGGACCAGCAGCAGCTTTCACCTAACAAACAGCCAGCGCTCTTCAGCAACAACCATGGCTTCCAGCTTCAACAGACCACCCTCTTTTAGCTTTGACAGAGCAGAAGGACCTTTTCTGATGAATCAGAGGGATTGTGGTACCTGTGTAAGTCTGATTTTCTTTCTATTTACTATCAAGGAATGCTTGGGTTTTGCTTGTAAATAAAGTTGGATGCCTGTGGTCTGAGTGAGATCTTCCCCTACCCATTCAATAACTGCCTGATCAGCACCTATTGTGTAAATAGTTAAGTATTACATTGTAAATGGCATAGATTATATTGATGTATTTAATGTATGGTTAATGATAAACGTGAAATGATTATTGTTATACGTTATAGAGTAATAAGTATATGGTTATATTGTTCTGTGTCTTTTATTTGCCACCACTGCTTCATTCTTGTAACTATAACCCTTCTTATATCTATCTCTTTTCTTTTATTGTAACCACACACTTCTAAATAAATATTTCTGTTTTTGAAGTATTACTGCTTGTGTGCCTAGTCTCAATCACAGGGCTGTATCCGTGTCCTTTCAAGAATCGGCAAGACTAGCTTGCTCTGGGAAGCCCTATATATTTCAGAGACTAGTAGCCTGGTAATATCCTGGAAATTCCGCTTTAGATAAATGAAAGGTTAGGGTTTTAAATTAAAAGCAGTGTTTTTAGGATAACAAGATCCAAATCTTCCGGTAACACCACGTGACATTCCCATAAGCAAACTAGGAAAATATGGATTAGATTAATTTACTATAAAGTGCATGCACAACTGGTTGAAATACCATACTCAAAGAGTAGTTGTAAAAGGTTCACTGTCAAACTGGGAAAGCATATCTAGTAGAGTCCCACACGGGTCAGTCCTGGGTCAACTACTATTTCATATTTTCATTAATGACTTGAATAATGGAATAGAAAGCATGCTTATAAAAACTTCAGATGATACCAGGCTGGGAGGCATTGCAGGCCCTTTTGGAGGATAGGATTAGAATTTCAAATGACCTTGAGAAATTGGTGAACTGGTTTTAATTAAAAATGAAATTCAATAAAGATAAGTGCAAAGTACTTCACTTAGGAAGGAAAAAATCAAATACACGACTACAAAATGGGGAAATAGTGGCTGCAGGTAGTAATGCTGAAAAAGGTCTGTGGGTTATAGAGGATCACAAATTGAATATGAGGCAGCAATGTGAGGCAGCTGTAAAAAAGGGAATATAATTCTGGGGTGTATTGATAGGAGTGTTGCTTGTAAGATAATTGTCCTGCTCTAGTTGGCACT
The DNA here is from genome assembly GCF_965140295.1 of Lepidochelys olivacea. Lineage (NCBI taxonomy): Eukaryota > Metazoa > Chordata > Testudines > Cheloniidae > Lepidochelys > Lepidochelys olivacea. Next base: position 32,326,679 of record NC_140411.1, on the reverse strand, counting down.
GGTGAGGCTTCAGCTAGAGTACTGTATCCAGTTCTGGACACCACATTTTAGGAAAGATGTGGACAAACTGGAGAGAGTTCAGAGGAGAGCAACAAAAATGGCAGACATGTTAGAATACCTGACCTATGAGAAAAGGTTAAAAAATTGGGCATGTTTAGTCTTGAGAAAAGGAAAACCAATGGGAACTTGATAATCTTCAAATATGTTCAGGGTTGTTAAAAAAGAGTATCGTGATGATCTGTTCCCCATGTCCACCAAAGTTAGGACAAGAAGTAATGTGCTTAATCAAGGCAAGGAAGATTTAGATAAGATATTAGGAAAAACTTAACTCTTAGGGTAGTTAAGCTCTCAAATAGGCTTCAAAGGGAGGCTGTGGAATCCCCATCACTGGAGGTTTTTAAGAAGAAGTTGAACACAAACCTGTCAGGGATGGTCTAGGTTTTCTTGGCCCTGCCTCAGTGCAGAGGGCTGATCTTGATGATATCTCAAGGTCTCTTCCAGCCCTACATTTCTTTGATTCTGGTCTATGATTTCACTATCTATTGACTGTACTTCCTGTACTTAAATCTTTGTCCAGAGTGCTTTTTATCAATGAAATATTTTTTTCAAGTTACTATTTTAATCTATACTGTAGCTTTACTTGGCTTGGAAATTGATAGTTTTCATAAACTAACTGTAAGATGTTCTTATTATATATTATGTAATATTATGGTTGAAGTTGGGGGCCCATGAAATAAGTACAATTACAGCAATCTGAGTATGCCCCTTTTAATATTTGTAACTAGCATTTATTTCTAGAAGTAGTAAAAGAACTAGGAATAAGCACTAGCATACAATAATAAAAATATTACCAAGGTTTCTACAGCACCAAGATCTGTAAAAATCATACCTCAATAATTAGCAGAAATAGAACAATTTCTATTCTTGTAATGTCTTAAATGTGCTATTTACTTTTCACTTGAATGCACTCATTCAAAATGTCTTGCAGAGCACAAAGGCTTCAAAAATGATTCAATAATATGTAACAGAAAAGTGAATGTCTTAATACTTCAACCTTTACTTCTAATCATGTTTAATTGTACATGAATATACTTGTAAACTGTCAAAATACAATTTTGCGAGAACAAACCAACACTTCAACCACTGCCAACAAGAAAAGAAAGAAAACCCATCATCATCAAGGCCTGATTTTTAGGAAGCCGAAGCTTATGCTTTTTTCCCCAGGGAAATGCCCCAATTGCACATTAATGGGGTCAATGCATGAATAGAGTAGGCACAAATGCATGTGGATATTATACTAGTCCTCAGTTTTCTGAGAAAAGCAATATTTTTCCAAAGTACATTTCTCAAGTACCCACAAACAAATATACAAGAAGCTTGCAAATGGTATTAGAGACTTATGCCAAAGGGGTATGGTCGTGCTAATATATTCCTAAGCATTGTGTGCGACATCAGCAGGTAATAGGCAGCACACGGTCCCACATGTAAACTGAACTGGCTCAACATCTTGACAAGGGTTAGGCCAACGGTGCACTCTTGCCACTGGCTTTCATGCTGTCCAATATTGTCTCATTGTTTCTTTGCAATTCCTGTTTATCAGTCTATATCCTTCTGTTGGCTCTTGTCTTATACTTTGAATGTAAGCTCTTTGAGGTAGGGAGCAGCTTTTCGTTCCGTGTTTATACAGCACCTTAATACAATGAGATCCTGGACTATGACTTGGGCTCCTAAGCACTGTGCTAATACAAAAACAACCACCAGCACCACCACTACCCATCCTACATTCTGGTGGGAACTTGGTACTCAGAGCAGAGTCAGCCAGCTGATCCTAGACAGCTGAGACTCATAAATCAACAGAGATCCCTTGACTGTATTGTGTGTCACAGGGCCTCAATTTGGACATTGTACCAATGGAAGCTGCCAACAGTGTGGTGTAGCCTAGGGCTTGGCAGGTCACAATGCTGGAGTGTGGCTGTGTTGCTTTCTTTAGACAGCTTGGGAAGCCCCATCTTTCTCTGGAGGCACATGATTCATTGATTAATGCTGATCACAGTGTAGGCAGGAGCATCTGGAACCTTTAGGAGCAGAGCTATGCAGTGACTGTAGGATAAGGTCATGATATCTAGCCCTTGTTTTATACTTCAGAAAGTAAGAACAAATGTCAAATCTTTATGACAAAGAAAGCAGATTGCATCTCCCACTTTGTCAGTCTCTCCATCTTGAACTCCCTTACAGAGAAGGCAGAGAGACAGGTTACATAAAGCCACGGTACACAGAAATCAGATTAATAATTGCATACATTTTGATAGTATGCAATTTGAAATGCAATTTCTTTAGTATTGTTCATCAACTCATCTGGACAGAAATTGTTATTCAGAGACTTTAGATGCACTGCCAACCATCTGCTTGTCTGTCTGAATTTTTTTTCTTCCCACAAATAAAAAATTACCCTGTAGTAATATAAGTAATAAAGACTGAATGCAGAATTGTGAATGGATCATCCCCTCCCCAAATGGGTGTTTACTTGAATTGGTAGATTAGTTAAATCTTTTAGCAAACACCAAGGAACAAGGAATGTTATAACTATTAACAACAAATGATTCAGGAAATGGAAATCACACATACACTTATTGTATTCAGAAAGATTGAAATAATTTGCAAGCACAACACTGATGAGACAATAACTGTATCCATGATACCATGGGGAAAATACACCAAAGGATGCTGTCACATGAATGCAGTTATGACGTAACATAGCTCATACATGACTCACTACTAAAAAACAGCAGTATCCAACAGACTACATTAAAACATACTTAGGCAGAATATAAAAACCAACATACAGCAAGACTCGGTGTTAATTTTTTTCTGGGTACAAACTTCCAATATTTTCACCTGCCTCTGCTGCATTGGTGTAATATCCTTTAGCCATTCAATGTTTGCTGTGCCAGTCCCTCCCCCGCCCCGCCCCAACTCAGTTTGAGAAGGACAGCCATAATCCACATGCATCCCAGTTTAGTGGTCTCCAGCTCCAGTGTGTGCTATCGTAAATAAAAACATTTATAGGAATAATAGAGAAAAGTCAGAAAATCATAGGTAATTATTAGGTAAGAAAATACAATACAAACCTGGGCAAAAAGAGGACAGCCTCAAAATTTATTTACAGGAGCTAGATTGAAAAATGATGGTCATCTTACTTATCAGAAAGTAAAGTGTTTGCACCATTAGCAGGCCATCTCAATTCAACCCCTCCCAAAACCTCAGCTCTTCTGAGACCCCAAAAGTGAATAGTAAAAGTTCACTGTCTTATGTCTTCATCATCACCACAAACTGAACAAGCCACAGAATAATCAACGTGGGCACATGCCTACAGCTAACAGTTGATCTTACTACTGTAACCTTTTCCCCTTTGCCATTCATGCCTCCCTAGTGTTTGTCTAATTTACTGGGTCACTTTAAAATTTCACTTTGTAAGTTCTTTGGAGCAGGGGATATATTTTTCTACCCATACTGTGAAGTGATTAATGCATGTTTGGGTAGTATGAAGTAAATAATCAACAAATCAATAAAACATAATGTCATTTTTTATCCAGGCAGGACTATGCACCAGGTATTAGGGAAAGTATGCTAAACGTCTGGGGTTTCCTATTCCAGGGATAGCAGAAAGGGTGGTGTGACGGGGCAAGGCCAGATGGCTATAGAAAAGTAGTGGGAGACAGATATATTAGCTCCAGGCTAAACAAATCCCTGGTACCAGAATAAGTGAAATGGCAGCTGCTCCAGGTCAATTAAGACACCTGGGGCCAATTAAGAACTTTCCAGAAGGCAGGGAGAATGCTAGGATTGGGAAGCCAATCAGGGGCTAGCTGAAACTAGTTGAAAGCCTCCCAGTTAGTCAGGTGGGTGTGCATGTCAGGACCTGTGGGAGGAAGTTGTGCTGTTGGAGAGGCTGAGTAGTACACACCATATCAGGCACAAGGAAGGAAGCCCTGAGGTAAGGGTGAAGTGGAGCTTGAGGAAGTGAGGGTTGCTGTGGGGGAAGTAGCCCAGGGAATTGCACATGTTTCTAAAAGATCAGCTACCATAGCTGATACTATTAGGGTCCCTGGGCTGGAGCCCGGAGTAGAGGGTGAGCCTGGGCTCCCCCCCCTTTGCCCCCTGATTAATCATGGAGACTCGGAGACAACAGAGACTGTGCAAGGAAAGATAACTTCTCCTCACCTCCCTTGCTGGCTTTTGATGAAAATGTTTCAGTAGACTGTGACCCTTGTCTCTAGAGAGAGAAGGGTTATGTGGAGGGTCACAGTGAGCCTCTGAGGCTAGCGAAATCCGTGAGGAAACACAGGACCCAAAGATATGTGTTTTGTAATGCACTGTAAAGTGGTCAGATTCAGGGTTATATAAGTTCCAGAAAGAGGAAAAATCCAAACTACATTGTCCCTGTCTGGTATATAGTAGGACAAAGAAAAGTCTGACTTTTCAACACAACATAATATTCCAGCTTTCCAGAATTCTATGCATGGATCAACAACAGAGAATGTCTCAACTAGAATCAAAACTCAGATTGCCTGAATTCCAGTTCTATGTCTTAGCTAGAAAACAATCCTCCTTGCTCTTGCTTAGATTGGACCTAAGCCATTCTGAGCAACAGGTGAAGCTTGCAGAGTGTGGACATAATTGATTTTTGTAGGCACATACCCTTGAGTAGTCATGCTTCAGCATTCTTCAATAGCTGGAGTCTCTGAATGCTTTTAAAGGACAGTTCTGAAGATAGCACATTTAAGTAATATAGCTCAAAGACACAGACCACTATGTGCAGGTTTGTGTCCATAAAAAGTGTTATCACATCTTTGTATTTTAAATGAAAATAGCTATATAAATGTGATGACTAAAATATTTCACTATGTAACATCACCAGACTCTGCTTTGACATTATTGAATATTACCAGAGATGTTGGCGTAAAAGAGAATTTTTGAAAGGTTTTATATATTGTTAGAATGTGCTAAATTTTGTGCAGCAAATAAAGGAGTGTAGATATAGATGTACAATCAATAAGAAAAATTGAGAGGAGAAAAGAGACAGAAACCTAGAAGCTGCTATAAAAAGGCTTATGTAATCCTGATATGGAAACCTATTCAGCAAGTGTTAGAACTGATGGGATAACCCTTTTGAAATTACTTTGGAAAAGATTTGTTCATGATTCTAGATAACAAACAGACAGGAGTCTGATCACGAGTACATGCCATGTCTGTTATTTATACAGTCCTGGGCAAATTTCATGATAGATTATAATTGTTATTTACAGTTTTCGGTGCTTCTCTCATACAATTCCACCATGCTTTTTTTCTTTTCGTTTTCAGATATTAAAAATCATATTAAAGAAGATATACATTGAAGCAGTGTCTAGATTGACAAACTAATCAAAGTGAGGAAATTAGAGATAGTCTTATAATTTTGAAATTAAAAAATAATTTTGTAATTCAAAAAAAGCCCCCAGGATTTTTTTAATTTCTAGAAATTTTTCCCTCTTTTTCTAATCTCTAAAGCAAAGACAAACAATTTCTTAATTCCAGTTTGAGGTCCAGGCTCAATCCCATGTCATTGGATTTGCAACCTGCCCTCATGTACCAATGTAATAACATACACCAGAGTGATGACACTCCAGATTATTCTCTGCCCTGGCAATACCAGTTCCCTTTATGCCATGGGAGTTTTCCACAAGTTGCAGCTGTGTAAAGTAGAGATGACCGAAGAAGACAATGAGAGCATGCTAGAGCTGTTCAAAAATTTCAGCCACTAACTTTTTTGTTGAGGAAATATTAATATTAATAGCATTCAAATATTATATCTGGTTTTGATATTGTTATTTAGAGAGAGACACAGTAACTTTTCCAGTGAAAACAGGTGATACACTTCTATATACAAGAGTCTGAAGGAAAAATAATCATACGATAGGATGTCCCTAATAATTAACCCCTCCTACTACTTTAATTCTGCTCACTCCAAAAACTCCACACTGGCTGGTGTTCAGTCATACTAATAAATTGGTTAGTCTCTAAGGTGCCACAAGTACTCCTTTTCTTTTTGTGAATACAGACTAACACGGCTGTTACTCTGAAACCAGTCATACTGAATAGACTAAGTATCTTCCTCTCTTGAGGAAAATGTTTCAGTATCAACCTATACCCATTGTCGGTGACAAAGAAAATAACCATGTACAACCAAAGAGACTGAAGACATAAAACTTCCCTTGCACAACTAATTAAAGTCTCATTAAAAAAGAAAATAGGTTATGAGGATTTGCTTCAGAACTTGCTCAATTAATTTTAATTTTTAATCATTCTATACTCTTGCTAATTAAGTATTATGATAGGAACCTATTGGTATGATAGGAACCCATGGGCTGCATGTGGCCCATCAGAGTAATCTGCTGGTGGGCCGTGAGACAGTGTTTACATTGACTGTCCACAGGCACGGCTGCCCACGGCTCCCAGTCACTGCGGTTCCCCGTTCCCGGCCAATGGGAACTGCGGTTGGCCATGCCTGCAGAGGGTCAACGTAAACACTGTCTCGCGGCCCGCCAGCAGATTACTCTGATGGGCCACGTGCGGCCCACAGGCTGCAGGTTGCCCACCTCTGTTCTAGAGTGAGAAAAGTGGCTAAGATCATGCTTCTGGATGACCTGTGACAGGAAAAAAATAAAAGAAAAGAAACTCAATCATCAGTGGCAGAAATCACAGTCTGATATAGACAGGTTCAAACATGAAAAATTTCTGCACTGCTGTCAAGAAGACAAAGACACCCTACTTCTCCTCTATCACATAGGAAGAAAACCCATGCCACACAGAAATCTCCCAAATTGTAAATGACTAATGCTAGACTGTCTCCAATCATTCACAGAGCCAAGCATCTCTCATTGAAATATTACTTTAGTTCACAGACATACCACCTGTATCTAGAATGCCTTGTTGGTCACAAAAAGCAGCAAGCCAAGAGCAGGGGCAGAAGTACAAAACATTTCTTCCAAGAATTCAGTCTGTTGACTCCAGTGGTAATCATGGAAAACATCACTTTGAGCCCTACCTGGACAGTGAGAAAGAGTAGAGAACACCCTACTAACCAAGACTGTCATCTCTTTTTAAAAAGATGAATTTACTACTCAGCCTAAGGCATGTAAAAGTCCAACCAGCACTAAAGATACCATCACTCATTGCTAATGACCTCACTAATTACTGCCCACTGCCTAATTTCCATTTTCTGAACAAGCTGAGAGACTACTTGAAAAAAAACAAAAAAACAGTTCCCACAAATAGTTCTCTGCCTGTGTCCTGGATCCCTGTCAGTCAGGTGTCAGGCATACAGAGATCGCACTTGTTGCATGAGCTCCTTCTGTCTACAGAAAAAGGAAATAACATGCACATTCATCCTACCAGAGCTCCCTGGGGAAACTGATATTACTGATCACCAAATACTCCTGTCCTGCTTTCAGAAGTCTTCCATGGAATGGAAACACTCAAATAGCTCAAGTCCTTCCCCTCAGACCAAACCTAGAGGGTAACTATCCCTCCACCTCCACAGCCCTCTCATGGGAAGAGTCCCATAGACTCTTGTCCATATTATTCAACGTCTATATAAAGCCATTGGGAGAACTAGTGATACAACGGGAGTTGAAACACTTGCAGGAAGGAAGTAACATTCAGCTTTATATCTCTGACAGACAAATGCAAACAATATTGCCTTCCAGCTTTCCCAGTGCTTAGCCAAAAGAAACACAGGGATGTAGAACCGTTGGCTAAAGTTGAACTGCAGGAAAGCTGGTAAGAACAGAGAAGAGTTTTGAAGACCTTGCCTCCTCTCCTACTTCCCCCACTTTGAGGACAATCTGCCTTTATAATTGTTAAATTGGTCCACAGACTTGGAGTCTTTTTGCATTTCTCAGTGCTACTAGATGATTAAATAGACATAACAAAGATGACCACTTCCATCTGTGACTGGGCAGAATGTTGCTCCCCCTCCGATCAGAAACAAACCTGACCATGGTGATCCACTCATTTATTACCTGCAGGTTTGATTATTGCAACTCATACCAAGCAGCATACTTTGAATTAGCTCCAACATATACAAAAATCAGAAGCTTGTCCGCTTTGCAACATTCACCACTGTGAACACATCACTCCTGTACTTCATTTTCTTCACTGACTCTCCAATGAGTACAGAGTCGAATTCAAGGCCCAGTGTTCAAAAGCCCTCCACCTACCTGGGGGATAATCTCTCCCTCCATGAGCATGATCTTTCAGAACAGCCACATTCCACTGGCACTATGAAACTGTAAATCAGTATGGAAGACTCATGACTGCAGGAGACAAATCTTAAAGGGAGCCGGATCTAGATTGTGGAACTCACTACCAGAAGAAATAAGAAAGATCACTAACCTCACCACCAGATCTGGGTGGGAAATGGGTTTCCCATCCTGTAAGAATTTTCAAGGTTTTGAAAAAAAATCTACCCCCATATCAGATCAAAAAGTCAAAATCATGAATATTTTCACAAACCAATCATTTGAAAAATAAATGGGATCAACGCAACTGAAACATTTTATTTCAATAATTTAAAAATAATTAATACCTTTTTATGTTGTTAACCTTTTAAATATAAATTAAAATGTCAAAAAATCATTTCAAACTAAAAACACATTTAGTTTAAAAAATGTGAAAGTGGGACATTTCAACAATTTTGATTTTTTTTTTTCAAAAAAAATTTTGAATAGGGAAATTTGTCAAAACTCACCCTTTCCCTTGACTAGTTTTTTTTAGTCATACAATTATCCACCAGTTCTATTCACCACATTCTCAACTATTTGAAAAATTAATCTCTTCAAAATGTATTTCCTTCTGTCCAGTTTGCTGGTAGACTAAAAGCACTCCAATAATCAAGAATTTACTTACAGGTAGGAACCTGCTGAGAAGAAAGAGAGGTATGGACTTCTGTCTGTTATTTTAATCATTGGGAGGTGTTCGAATGTTATAGGGTCTTATAAGAACCAGTACGGTTAAATACTGTAAAGATTAAAACCTCCTGCACAACCATGTAAGGTCCAGGCAAAAATCTAGCCCTACATATTAGTAACCAGGACTAATTTATGTGCCTAAATATAGATTTATATGTCCATCTTTAGGCAACCAGGTTAGAAAAAGGTAACCTTTTTCTACCAATAGAAAGCTTGTTGCAGTCAAAACATGAAAGGAAATGAAATATAAACACAGCAAAAATACTTACCCATCAATAGCAGTTTTTCATATATACTCAAGAAAGAAAAAAATTGAAAGTTAAGGTTGCTGCTGGCCATGTTTCTTACTACAGCGACATTTCACTAAAGTAATCACAAAGGATGGGCAAACAAATTCAAGGAAAATGACAAACCAAATAAAGCAGTTCCATCCATTCCAGATGTGAAGTCTAAACCTATCTTTTTGAGGATTCAAATTCACATTTTTTTTTCTTGTTTGAAGATCACAGTAGTGGAAGTGTTGACATACCATAAAAGTCACTGTAACAATCTGTTCATATGGAATATCCAGCTGAAAGTGGAAGAGGCAACTCTGATGAGATATGGTTCCCCAGAGATTCTAAAGATTCATGATGTTTGGTTAAGCTTTGAAAGCTTAATGAAATGGAACTCTGAAGCTGAAGATAACCCATCTTCCCGAGATTTCTGTAATATTCAATACAGACACAGATACAAGGTGAGTTTAGTATCCTGTATACACAGAATTCTTTGGCTGTTACGGTGTTACAGCCAAAACTTAACATTGTTTTAACTTTTTTGTGTGTATCATGCAATATTTATCTGCTAATGGATGTATTTCATATGCTAAATATGTCAGTTTCTCATAAATAACAGAACTGCTGCCTGCCTTTTATCATATCCTTCACATTTTCTTCCATATTTAGCTCTGGGAGTTTTTCCTCTTGTTCAATTATCGAACCAGAAGTCTTCCCAGAGCTCTTGGTTTTGAAATAAAAAATATCATCCGATTGGATCTGACAGTCCTAGGGTTAAACAGCAGTGTCATAACCACTCTTGAAATTAAACTCTAATTTAATTTCAAAAGTAATCAAACTTTCAGATTAGATTAAAGAATGGCACCATTCTTGTTAATATGATTTTATTAATTAAGAAATCATTAAGGAGTTACTAAATGAAGCGGTGCATCACAACTTGCAGAAGTCATTTCAGTTTCTAATCATAATCTGTTCAAACTACTCAGGAGCAAATCTAGTTTGTGATTTACATTTCCATGCATTTAAAAACCTTCATGCTCTCTGAAACATTCCATGTTTCCTTTACTTGGGTCTGTTCCAAAAATTAGTTTGACAACTTTTAGAAGTGGCTTATTTCTGGTGATTTCTTAGGCCAAGCTGTACATCTACCCAAGTAGTGAAGCATAAATATTACAAGAGTGATTGATTCCTCTTAAATGGTTTGGAATGCACATATGCTTTTTAAACTAGTCAAAGAAATCTGTGGTTTAAAATAGGACAGGAAACTCAATAAGTTATTTTACCTGCTTAATAGTAAAGGTTAAAGGTAAAAGAGTTTCCAGGGTGGATCCACCCTGTATATGATCAGTGTGTCCGTGGCTGTGTATCAGCACTAGAGTTGGTAAAAAACAATAACCACCCTGTATATTTTAAACAAAAAAATGTTAGCAAAAATGAAAAATTTTAAAGAGAATTTCTCTTTCTTTAAAAGCCATTTTTCAATGAAAAAAAATTTTTGATGAAAAAAATTCAAACAGCTCTCATTAGCATATCTTCCACATTAGCGGCAAGTTAGTCCGACATCCTCTCTGCCAGTAACATAGAAATTTTCTGTAGACATTTAGCTGTTTAAAATCCTCAATGTTAAACCCATAGTATCTTTTCCTATATCTTTGAATACATACATAGAATATGTTGATGATAGAAGGTTCTTGGGTTGGCTGATGAATACATAGTAGGCTTCTTCATCATTTTGTCACTATACCTGAAAATACCATCTTCTACGTGTTTGTCTACATGGGGACAGCAAGGAAAAATGATTCAAATCAACTGAAGGTGTGATTTTGAACTGGATTAGTTTAACTTCATTAAATCCCTGTTTGAACACTTTCATTCAGAATAAAAGTGGCCTTAATTTGGAATCATTCGCTTTGGAGGTAAACAAAACTAAACCAAATTAAGGCCGAATGTGGGTGTTCAAACAGGGATGCAGTTGAACTAATTAGTTGAACTAATCCATTTTAAAAATCACATCTTTTGTTAATTTGGATTACCTTTCCTGGATGTCCTCACATAGATAAGCCCTTCATTATTCTGGAAGATCAGTGTCATAACAGATAAACAAAGAATCCCAGAATGACATTGTTATACAAAATATATCGGTTTGAGAGTCCCAAGCTGAAACTAGTTGAAACTAGCAGCTAGTTCAAGACAACCCAACCATTAATCTGTATTTCGTTCCCACTGTATTTGAGAGAAGTCAGACCAGTCAAGATTCAGGAGGCATGAAGGGCTTTTCAGAAGTCAGACCAGTCAAGATTCAAGAGGCATGAAAAAGGCTTGGTGGTTTGCGATGAAGGACAGTTTGTTCCCTAAGCAGTGTAGGGCTTTTTTAAGCAGGGTGTTTGAAGAAGAAACAAACTCTCTTCACTCAGACTTTTTTAAAAAAATGTGTGTTTCTATGAATATCAAAGTGTTTAAAGTCTTTTTAAGACCAAGCAGAATCTATTTATTTTTATTTTTAAGGGCAGAGCAGTACAAAACGTGTCTGTGTCTGCCCAGGCCAGAATCACAGGGAGGACTGGGGACTACTTAGGATTAAGACTGGGAAGTGAGTACATTTTACTTAAGAAAATATCATGCTGAAGGCATAAAATTGAAACCACATTTTTATTAATAAATCTTGTCAGTGTCTACTCCAAATCCCAATTGCAGGTTTGAAGGCAAAAGCTATTTCTATTTCAGCTTGTCAATTATGATTTCTTCTAGTTTATTAATCCTACCTGAGTTAGAAAAGCACATCATCACTTCTCACTTCTGAAAACATTACTGCTTCTTGGGCCAGTGTCACTAAGCTATTGTCTGAAACAAAAGACTAATCTGGCATGAGGAGGCTACTAGTTTGTGACCAACCAAACAAAACAAAAAGTACATTTCAGCAACATCAAGGGAAATTGCTCTTTCCTCCTCTTTTTTCTACTTAAACAAATGGCTCGGGTATTGAGTAAGTCTTTCACCTCTAGGTCACTGGTTCAAATCTGACCTTGTTGGTAGAGAAGTCATTACACCTGAGCACGTTTGGTGGTTTATATGAAACTGACAGAGAGTCTATATCCTAGTTTATCAACATCCTAAAACTTATCCTGCTGATTGGCATTAGCTGGAACACTTGTTGGCTGGTAGAAATCAGAGGACTGAATGGACATAGAAATTAATTCTGATCCCAGAATAATAAGTACTTTGGGAATATATATATATATATAGATAGATATAGATAGATATATAGATATAATAAAAAAGTATTTGTAATAGAAAAAGTATTTGTGATAGAGAAGTACTTGTGTCAGAGACAAATGAGGAATCACTTTCTCAGTTCAACTGTGATGAGAATCCAGTATTTGTCACTGGCTAGGGGCCAGATTTACAAAGATATTTAAGGTTTCAGAGTAGCAGCCATGTTAGTATGTATCTGCAAAAAGAACAGGAGTACTTGTGGCACCTTAGAGACTAACAAATTTATTAGAGCATAAGCTTTCATGGGCTACAGCCCACTTCATCAGATGCATAGAATGGAACATATAGTAAGAATATATATATATATATATATATATATATATATATATACATACATACACACATACAGATAACATGAAAAGTTGGAAGTAGCCATACCAGCTATAAGAGGCTAATTAATTAAGATGAGCTATTATCAGCAAGAGAAAAACTTTTGTAGTGATAATCAAGATGGCTCATTTAGACAGTTGACAAGAAGGTGTGAGGAGGATACTTAACATAGGGAAATAGACTCAATATGTGTAATGACCCAGCCACTCCCAGTCTCTATTCAAACCAAGTTAATGGTATCTGGTTTGCATATTAATTCAAGCTCAGCAGTTTCTCCTTGGAGTCTGTTTTTGAAGCTTTACTGTTGCAAAATTGACACCTTTAAGTCTGTTACTTAAGTGACCAGAGAGGTTGAAGTGTTCTCCTTCGGTTTTTGAATTATGATACCTAATGGCAGATTTGTGTCCATTTATTCTTTTGTGTAGAGACTGTCTGGTTTGGCCAATGTACATGGCAGAGGGGCATTGCTGGCACATGATGGCATATATCACATTGGTAGATGTGCAGGTGAACGAGCCCCTGATGGTGTGGCTAATGTGATTAGGTCCTATGAGGGTGTCACTTGAATAAATATGTGGACAGAGCTGGCATCGGGCTTTGTTGCAAGGATAGGTTCCTGGATTAATGTTTTTGTTGTGTGGTTGCTGGTGAGTATTTGCTGCAGGTTGGGGGGCTGTCTATAAGCGAGGACTAGTCTGTCTCCCAAGATCTGAGAGAGAGAAGGATCATTTTTCAGGAAAAGTTGTAGATCTTTGATGTGCTGGAGAGGTTTTAGTTGGGGGCTGAAGGTGACAGCTAGTGGAGTTCTGTTACTTTGTTTGTTATGCCTGTCCTCTAATAGGTGACTTCTGGGCACTCTTCTGGCTCTGTCAATCTGTTTTTTTCACTTCAGCAGGTGGGTATTGTAGTTTTAAGAATGCTTGATAGAGATCTTGTAGGTGTTTGTCTCTGTCTGAGGGTTTGGAGCAAATACGGTTGTATCTTAGAGCTTGGATGTAGACAATGGATTGTGTGGTGTGGTCTGGATGGAAGCTAGAGGCATGTAGATAAGTAGAGCGGTCAGTAGGTTTCCGGTATATTGTGGTGTTTATGTGACCATTGCTTATTAGCACAGTAGTGTCCAGAAAATGGACCACTTGAGTGGATTGATCTAGGCTGAGGTTGATGGTGGGATGGAAATTGTTGAAATCATGGTGGAATTCCTCAAGGGCTTCTTTTCCATGGGTCCAGATGATGAAGATGTCATCATTATAGTGCAAATAGAGTAGGGGTGTTAGGGGATGAGAGATAAGGAAGCGTTGTTCTAAGTCAGCCATAAAAATGTTGGCATACTGTGGGGCCACGCAGGTACCCACATCAGTGCTGCTGACTTGAAGTTATATTTTGCCCCCAAATGTGAAACAGTTATGGGTGAGGACAAAGTCACAAAGGTCAGCCACCAGGTTTGCTGTGACATTATCGGGGATACTGTTCCTGATAGCTGGTAGTCCATCTTTGTGTGGAATGTTGGTGTAGAGGGCTTCTACATCCATAGTGGCCAGGATGGTGTTTTCAGGAAGATCACCGATGGATTGTAGTTTCCTCAGGAAGTCAGTGGTGTCTCGAAGATAGCTGGGAGTGCTGGTAGCGTAGGAGAGAGTCCACATAACCAGACAATCCTGCTGTTAGGATTTAATTTTAATTTTAGATATTTAAGCACCTAAAGATGCAGATATGCCCCTAATAGGATTTATAAAAATTCCTATGCAAATGGGAGTTAAGATGCCTAATGTGTTCAGTTCCAAGATATCAAAGAGAAAAGTTAGGTTCTTTTATTGGACCAACTTCTGTTGATGTGAGACAAGCTTTTGAGCCACAGAGATCTTCAGGTCTGAGAAAGGTACATTGAGCATCACAGAAAAATGGAAGGTGGAATGGATTGTTTAGCATAAGTAGTTAGTACATATTCTAATGGCTCATTCAAGGTAGAGTGGTCCATTAACACCTCTTCAGTCATAGGACAAAAAAGGGGATTAATGGGACAGAGATTGTTGTCGTAAATTATAAATCCAGTATCTTTGTTCACTCCATGGTTTTTAGTATCTATCAGAGTTATGAATTTAAGTTCCCAGGCTGGTCTTTTGAAAGTGCTGTGCAGATTTCCTTTGAGGGCGAGGACTGATGGATCAGATATACAGTGATTGCTTTGTGCAAGGTGTTTGCCCAGAGGTAATAGGGTGTTTTTGTCATTTATTATTTTCTTGTGTGAGTTCATCTGAGAGTGATTGAGAACGTAGTGATTGAGAGCTTAGTGATTGTCAACCACACAGTTATTGGGGTATCTAGTGCACTGCATGACGTACAACACATGCTGTGGTAGGCATGTGTAGGATCCATGGATTGTGAAAGGTATGTTGTGGGGGGATGTAGCAGTGGAGATATGTCTGCAGGTTTTGCCTCTGTTGTTATGGAAGGGTCTAGTGCCACTTTGAGTGGGTGGGTCCAGGTCTGTGGGATCTTTGTTTGAAGGCCAGAAGAGAGGGGGTTACTTTCAGGATGGGGTTCCCATCAAGTATGGGTTGTAGCTGTTTGATGATACCCCATATGGGTTCCAGCATGGGCTGGTAGGGACAACTGGGGTGGGTGGTCAAGGGGTTTTATTTCTGTATTGAAGCAGGTTCTCTTGAGGTCTTTGGGTGGCCCGCTCCACTATGTGATCTACTTCTCTGGTGGAGTGTCCTTGTTTGCTGAAGGCAGTTTTAAGAGTATATGCCCTGGACTTTCTCCTCAGAGCATATTCTGTGGTACCTGAGTGTCTGGCTGTAGATAACAGATTTCTTCATATTTACTGGCTCTGTGAAGGTTGGTGTGGTGATCTGTGTTTGTATATGCTTGTCTGTAGGGTTACATTGTTGAAGTTGATTGTAGTGTTTGGGAAATTGATACTAGTGTGGGAACATTCCAGAAAGTTTAATGAATGGGTGGTGGTTGTTGAAGTTGTGGTGGAAATCTATGTGGTAGTTTAATCCATCTATCCAGAGGATCCAAATACCATTAATGTATCTCAGATATATCATTGGTTTCATGGTGCATTTGTCCAGAAATTCTTCTTCAAGGTGGCCCACAAAATGGTTAAAGGTTGGCATGGAGCCATGCTACTACCCATGGCTGTTCCTATGGTTTGGGCAAACTGTTTTTTGTTGAATGTAAAATTGTTATGGGTGAGGAAGAAATGGATGAGTTTGGCAATGTGTTTGGGCAGATAGCTGAGAGTTGTCCATTGTCTTGTAAATGTTTGAGACAGGCAGCTACATATTATCTTTTTCACCTAAATTCCCTAGAAGCAACATAGACTGGAAGGAGGATGAATGATGCAATAAGTATCCCAGACCCATGGGACACCACCTGCAGGATTTGAAGGGGATGAAAAACAAACTGGAGGCATGAAGGTTTCTGTCTGAGCATGGAAGTTGTGTCAATCATGAGAATACTGTATGGTGGGTTTGCATTCTCATTTTGTTTTTCTCCATTATGTGGAGAATACTGCCAAATTAATCCTACTTTCAGCTGCAAAACAGACCACAGTATTAAAAAAAAAAGAAAAAGAAAAAAGGAAAATAAAAGGTGCTTTGCAAAAAGTTCTGTAGAAATGTTCCATGTAGTTTGTTTGGTAGCAAGTATTATTTACAGAGCAAATCCTTATGTTTTACAACTTAAACTAGTTTTGCTAAGATTGTTGAAAACGTGAATACCACAAGGTGCATTATTTACAGGCGTTCTGAAAGCATTAGAAAAACGGGCTCATGATGCTATATTTGCATTAAAGCACTTCTTCGTGCCACACAAATATAATGTCTGTACTGAAATGGAAATTTTAATAAATCTAACACTTTACAGCTTTTATAGCATAAAAAAAAACCTTTCTGAGGGGAGGCAGGATAATTTCCTCTTGATGGAATAGTGCTATCATTGTTCAGCCACAGCAAATGAAAGAATGGCTACAGAATCAGCAACATGCTGGTAATGTTTTAGATTGATGCATTTTATCACCCACAGAATAAAGCTTAGGCCTTCCCTGTCTTTTTAATACAATTTCTTGCAAGATGAATGTCTACATTTTCACTTTCATACATAAGAAATTAACAGAGAATTTCAAGTCTGGGTGCATCAAGCTTGTCAGGTTAGTACCTAGCAACATAGTTGTGTACAGGCCTGTTGCATCTCCAGTAGCTTTCTTGCCTTGCCACTGTTTGATATGCATCATTATCGTCAGGCAATCCTGCATGTGTAAAAAGCCTGAGTCACACAGCTCCTGCCTTGTTAAAACAAGTGTTTCTGTATTCTCTGCATTAAATATGACAGCAGGTACAGAAAATTACAACAATATTGGGAGAGAATCACAGTTACACTAGTGTAATTGGTGTGATACATTGCACCCACATTACTATTAGGGGCTCCAAGAGATTAAGCTTTCCGTTTGTCATTCTAGTGTGGGTAGTCTTTATTATGACATTGCCAGCAGTGGTCTGGCTTGTCAATAGTAGCACCCACACTTGGCAGGTCTTCTTTCAGAGAGTCACTGTTACCCATCCAAATTAGACATGAGCAAATTTGACGAGAGCTTGTATGATATGAACAGTATGGAAATTGCACATCATAAACTAACATTTCGCAGATTAGACCGGAACCATGGCATACACTAATTTAAATGACATTTTACATTTTATTTTGTCATGCAATCCAGATTTATCAACATGTACACTGTACACTTATGCACTCCGCTGAGCCTGCTTAAAGCCACTGCAAACTTTGAAATTAACTAATTAAGTTGTAATACTGAGGACCATAATTGTTGCAAGTGTGATATTTTTTTTTCCAGAAACTTCCATTATATATTTAGAAATCAATAAACAATATATTTCAGTAATCATAGCCCATGATACATTTTAAGCAATGGCTAGACAACAAAGCCTAAAGACTTTGTCCAATGACATGCAGTAGCACAGTTGATGGAAAATGATAAATTTCTTCCACACAG
This sequence comes from Lepidochelys olivacea, assembly GCF_965140295.1. NCBI lineage: Eukaryota > Metazoa > Chordata > Testudines > Cheloniidae > Lepidochelys > Lepidochelys olivacea. The sequence goes on along the minus strand of NC_140411.1, from coordinate 32,308,776 downwards.
TTGTGTGCAAAATTGTCACACTTTAGATACTGTCTTCATAGGAAATAATATAAATCAGTTACAAGTTTGTAAACAAAACCATACAAGAGTCACAACTCCATAGATCGCAAATAACTATACAAGAAGAGATAAATATTATCATCCCCATCTTCCATAATGGGAACCTCATTCTCCGCTGATTTTTGCCTTGTGAAGTCACTTACATCTGTATAAAATGGATGTAAATTGCTACCACTCTGATTTCTATTCCAATCTGGTTTTATACTACGCCCATCACCATGGTATTTGAGCACCTAGTGAAGAGTAGAGTATTACATAATTTGGCAATACAGAGAAGTGGTTGGGGTAAGTATGGCACAAGTTGTTAGACTGAGTTCACTTGAGCTGGCTGAAAATTTTCAAAATTCTATTTTTTCCCCACTACAAAAAAAATTCTTGAATTCCTAAACTTTTTTCTACATTTTTACTCTTGACCAAGGTCACACAGTAACTGACCATTAAATATAGAACCCTATCTTATGCTGGACTAAGGGTATCAAAAGAATTGTACCTTCAAATACAGCAGGCCTAACATAATGCAAATATCACAAGAGAAAGCAAGTAGAAGTCCATTAGATTTCCCCACATGAATAACAGTGTGATGGGGTAAGAGGGTATTGTTGTGGCGAGGATATGCAGAGTCTGTTGGGGGCAGGGGAATTTGTTTCAGACTCCATAATGTTTCAGCTACACATTTACAAAAACAAATGGATTACGGTTAATGTCAGAAAGTCTGTCTAACTGTGCTGGCTACGGCTTCTGCCTGAGTTTATTACTGAACTAGATTCTTCATCAATCAACAGCATTACTCCTGGGACCACGTACATTGTACAGGTCATAAGAAGTAGTGAATCCTTTGTTCCCCACCATGATTCCACAGAAGAGAATCAACAGAGAGGGTGGATGGCCTGATGATGAATGGACCAGCTTATCTACCTTTACTCTTCTGTGTGGGTATTTTTAAAATCAACTTTCTCATCAAAACTCAACCTGTGCTGCCAGTTTTTGCTTCTGCTGCTGCTGAGTGATGAGGCAGTCCAAAGTCCTGCATGTCTATCCTAAATCCATCATACCCACTCTGTAGCTTTCTAGCTTAATGCAAAGATAGGAAAATATGCTGATACTCAGTTGCTGCTCAGGTTGCCAAGCATAAAAAACAGGTGCAGGTTCTGAGAAATTCACGTATTACATTCCATTTGTTTTTAAAATGGTCGTTGACAAGGTCTGGCTCAGAAAGCAGAAATATACATATTGTGTTGAAATGCATTTGGTTTTAATTTTTGAGTTATATTTAGCAACAACGATTCAAAGACATGGATATAAAAATAAAAATCTGAAAATCACTAAATCTATAGTCAATAATATACAACAGTTGCTTCAAACAATAATTTTTAAACTATCTTGGAATTTAGGTTTTTATCAAATTTTATTAGACAGAAAATTAAAATACTTCAGGAACATCCTTAAAAAGTATATCTAAGTCTGTTAATTTTTTACCTGCTATACTGTGACAAGTAAAACCTAAGGGTGCTGTAACTCAATGAACAGAGAATTCCACACCACCCACTTTACCTTTACAGTTTAGTCAGTTTTCTCTGTTCATGGGTTGATAGGTTTCACTGAGCTTTGTCCCAAATCCACAGGCTGCATAGATACAATTATATAAGTCATACACATAGGAATCTGGGTCAAGAACCTTTGTCCTTCAGCTTGAAAAAATACAGGCCTCTATGCTTTGAGCTGAAGGGAAACTCCTGTAGCTTTATCGGTATCCATTCATTTTTTTCACTGTGGGACAATCCCTAGAGGGCAGCATTCACGTATTCACAGAAGAAGTACATGACAGCTACCAGTGCTATATGGAACTGGGCCACCTTGGTCAACCAACCAATAGCACTGTGCTATTTTTGCCCACACAGAAAATATAACTGCAATTAATTATTTTACTGTTTTTAAGGTATGGGAAGGAACTTCCACTGCCTTAAGGATGTTTGCTTTAGAAAAAAAATAATTCAAGAGAAGGGAGACTGTCCCAAAAGTTGATTGATTGAAAAAAATTTGGGGAGACAATTATATCTACAGAGAGAAAGACAGTGCGAGAGAGAGTGAGTATGGGAATATTGCTTTTTTATATTCTTGTGAGGTTGACAGTTTTGACATGCATACTAAAGGCATTAACATCAAGCACTTTAGTATTAATTTTAGTCTACATAGTTAAGTAATTTTTACTGCAAACCAATTATAAATCTGAAAGGATTTTTATTATATACATTTTTGCCTGTACAGGGAAGAATTCAGCAAATAATACTGGTAATTAGCTCAGTCTTCTTTTAACTTTGCAGCTCACCTTTAAGATGATCCAATTGTTGATGGCACCAAATGGCAATATAACTTTCCCTTCGAAATTTGTGGATACCATGAAAAAGGGGTTCCATTCATTTAGTTTTGTTTAACAATGTCTGCCAAAAAACACTGAAATCCTTGGTTTATCCATAGACCATGCACAACACAGAATGTAGCAAAGCAAGCTTCCCCCATACTGTCTTGTTAATGTGTCCAAAACTCTCTCATATGATAATGTCCATCCAAACCCTCAGCCTTTTCAGCCAAGAAAGGTAGTTAATGCCAATTTTGGTGGCGGTTTTGTGATGGATGTCATAACAACTGGAAATTAGCCTGAACGCCAAGTCAGGTCATAAAATCCACCAGACATCCATTTCGTGACAACATTCAGTCACTCTGACCTAGGCAGATTTAGAAATTATACCTATAGCTCAATGGTTCCATATTCCAGTCCTTAAGACCAACCACTTAGTTTTCCAAAATACACGATATATCATTACAAGACAACATTTACCTTGTTGAGATGGCCCTCAATTTTCCAAACTATTAAAGGCCTTCTCTAATGATGTAACGGTGACTGTGTAATTATGAGGCTTTAAATAGCTTATATTTTCTAAAGAGATCAAAAGAAAAACAGCATAAGAGTGCTTTGTTTCACATTATGTCTCTGCAATATAACTGCCTTTCTTTTCTCTTCCTATCATGTGGACTATAAGGCTTGTCCTTCAATAACTCATTTCCACGCTTGTTGAACAAGTTCTAATAACCCTCAGCTGAAGCACCAACCACAACATCAATGAAATTTGATCTCAGTTGAGGAAATTAATCAAAGTACAATATCAACCAATGACAATTTCTTAAAATGTCACATCCTTATCTTGCCATAGCAATCCTTTCAAAACAAGGTGCTATGCAGTGAATAAATGAAACCCAGTAATCCACAGGCCGTATTTTAAGGTGAGAGTCATACAAAACCTTCTAAACATATTCAGATTTATGTAGCAACTGAGCATAGTTCTACTGCAAGCATATTAGGTGTAAATCACCATGGTGATGGGGAATCCTTTTTGTGATCGTCCAAAAAATTCTGTAATTATAGGTGGAAGATGTAGAACCACCCGTTATTAATGTTGCCTGACACATCCTAATGCAAAACCCTTTTTTCCCCCAGTTACTTACTACTGTTACCCAAATGTTAACAATTCGGGTTGAAACTGTCTATATTTAGTATCTGCCTCGGGCTGTTTTTCTTTTTTCTTGTAGAATAAAGTTAGGGGAAAATACATTGTTTTGCTCATGTTAAAAAGATTCTTGCAACTGTTTTATTGAGAAGTTTAATATCTCCATGGTTTGCAGCAGGGTCTTTAAATTTGACAGCCGGAATGGTGGGGGAGAGGGACAATTGTCCTGAGCCAGGGACATCCTTTGCATGCTCATATAAAAACCTGGCAAAACTTGGCCAGCTATAAGCCTCTCAAAATGTATTCACACACGGGCTGCAGATGTTAGAGTTTGGCTGCTAAATTCTCTGAAGATTTGATGGAATTGGATGCACTGTGCATGCTCCAACTGCCACAGCTCCTACCTGCCAACCACACTGCATGTGCACTGACCACACAGAGTGACTTGAGCATGCACCATCCCAGGGCTACATGGGCTGAGCAGAAGTTTCCTCCCAGATGCCAGGGCCACTGTGGCACCAGGCCCAGGAACTGAAAGCAGGAAGACAGTCTGTTCTTTGCTCTCAGTGCTTCTCATGATGAAGTACGGGCAGTGGGGAGGGGAAGGAGGAACAGCCTCACTGAAATGCAGAAGAATGAGGAACATGAGCAGGAAATAGGGACAGGAACAAGGGGTAGGGGAAAACAGGAACAGAGGGGTAATGGAATGTTGCCTTTTCCTGTGTGTCTAGCAAATAGTGAAACCCACAAGCAAAGTGTGTGTCTCCATCTTCCTCTAGTGGCTGATCCAGGTAGAAGATAACCACCTTCTGCTGCTACCAGTTATTTCATTAGTTTAAGTATATCTAAAGAGCCCAACCCTGATGAGCTATCTGTGTGTGTGGGGAGGTGGGGGATCTTGGGCTTTTGTCCATTTTTATGTTTTTAAATAACAGGAAATTACAGCTGAAATAAAAACAAACTATGTTAAAAGAAGGCTGCTAACTCAAAAGTTAAGAAATGCCTTATTATTTACAACCTTAATTCAGCCCCCTTGTGTGATTGCATTTAATTGCATGAACACTTTCTATTTCCAACCCACCCACCCCCCAGGACTCCTGCCTCATTTAGTTCACAAGACAGATTACAGTTCACAAATGCAAACAAATGTTCAGAACTTATATTTTGAATGAACCAGGATCCACTTTGCAGAACCTCCGAACACTCAACTGCAATTGGCTCAATGGAGGCTGTGCTGTGAACACACAAAGTGCTATGAGAATGCTAAATACTCTGAAAAAAATCTGGACCTAGGTGACTCAGAATGGACACCCAAAATTATCAGACACTTGACAATTTTGTCTTTCATGTCTGTGCCTCAGTTCCCTTTATGTAAAATGGGGATAATGCCACAACTTCACCTCAGAGGGGTGTGGAGAAGATCAAATAATTAATATTTGTAAAGTGAAGGGTTCATGTAGAGTTCATGCACCTGGAAACATTCAGGGCACACCCTGAGTGTTGTGTAGGAGCAGTGCACACACTGCTCCATCCAAGGACATGGACCATGGGAAGTCGCCCAGAGGACATGAACCGTGGGAAGCTTCCTTGGACTGGGCTCAAGGCCTGAGAACAAGGATTGTAGTAGATAGAGGCTGGTAAATAAGAATATTAATCACAGTCATATTATTTCCTTTGTTGTTGTCTTTTGCGGTCGGAGTATGTAATGCGCAGGGGGGAGAGAAATAAAAGAGAGGGTGGAAAGCTGACAGCAGAAGTCCGTCGGCTGACCAGCCTGCTTGCTTGCTAAAAGCTTTGTCCTGTCTTGTCATTGAACCGCAACAGTAAAGAACTAAGATGTTATGATGAGCTCCATAGAAGAGCCCATGAAGACATTCATAATTGTATCCAGTGCAGTGTTTGGAGGGTGTGCAGTAAATAATGTGACCAGACATAGAATGAAGAGAATAAAAAGAAATATTGAATAATTATCCATTCAGTGTGCTCCATCTAGCCTATACACAGAATGAAGCAGTAATCTGGGGAGGGGGTAAGTGGGGGGGCAGCAATATGTGATCATGTAAGACTATTACAAATCATATGCACAAGCGGGCTTAATTTTAGAGTACTTAACTTTTCTACCATAATATTCTTCTAACTTAGTTTGTGGGTAATATGCCATAGAGTGTCCAAGACCTTCACCTGATTTGGAAGTCATTACATGAGCTGTGTTAGTATCAAATATACCTATTGCAATGTTTTGAAGAAAGAGCTAAAATGTACAGGTTGTGGGTCAAGCCCGTGGAGATAGTGACTACATTTAACTCTCACTGAAGTCAATGGCAGCATTAGGATGTTTGGCACCTAACAGAAGATGTGCAGTATTTCACAGAAAAGGGCTGTTAGCAAGCAACAACCAATGATCCCAGACACTCATTACCCCAGAAACTGTAGAAAGCAGTTCAGAACAGGGATGCAAACTACATATCTTGAGATTCACAGTAATCAGTTAAAGCTGAAATGTTTTTATCTCCCAGGAGATCCTCTCCTATTGTAAAGTGACCAATAATACAGCAGAAGCAGCATCTTTTGAAATTTTGCTAGAAACATAAGAAGAGATGGAAAGTACCAAGGTCCATCAGTGCCTTCAAGAGCAAGAAATTTATTTTGTAGGATCCTCCCCCTTTATTCTTAGAAGTGACTCTGAAGGATCATTATTAGCCATAGTACAAGGAGTCAATCTACACTATAAAACTAGAGCCCTAAATAGCTCAAACCATGAAGCAGAGAAAGAATAAAGGATTCTTATGTTTTAGAGGCTCCCTTACCTTTTTTGAAAACGTTGATTAATAAATAGGTTAAGACACACAGTTGGCTACACCAGTATCTCAGATTGGCCAAGTGACTGTGCGACTGGTATGTCAGCGCTGCCTTTGGTCAGATGGAACACTGCACTGAGTTTGCTCGATCTGGTGGAGGGTCAGTCAGCCCCTCTTGCCTGCGTCTCTATGGTAGCCCCATTCAGGGCTATGAAGAGTATTAGTTTCAAGTCCTGCTGGATGTATGGGTTTTCCTTTATATACTTGGCAGAGTCTACTGGTTTGGGTACTCAGAGGGTCTGGAAACAGCTTTGGTTTTTAAGTCTCTGAGGGGACAGTAGGCCTCCCCACTCCACTGGCTTCTAGCTCATGGTCTTTAAACCAGGCAGGTGGAAGCAGGCCTCAACATTTCCTCCTGCTGTGCTCTGAGCTTCTCCCTACCTCCCTGGGTTTCTGCAGGCTTCTCCAGCCCATAGACCTGGTCTTCCCCTCTATGGGTGCTGTCTCTAGGCAGCTTCTCACCAGCTTGCTGGCAGGAGTTTCCTTCTCCAGAATGCTTGCTCCTCTGCCAGCTGCCCTGCCCCTCTCCCAGCTACTGGGAGGCTGCCAGTCAGCATTGGCTGGCAGTTCCAGTATTAACCATTGGTTGCCAGGTCAGCATGGGATATATAGACGCTAGGACAGGCTGTCACAGAATACCAAACATGAGATCTGAATGACACAGTCACTGTGGATACACATTGCATTCACAAAAAGATTTTGACGGGCCTCTATCTTCTTGCTTTTGGGACTAAATCTTGCAGTCCTAGTTCAGGCAAAACCTCTCACTGATGTCTAAATCAATGTACTTAACTCTACTCTCAGCAATGAGTAGTAGCTTAAATGCCGTGTACCAGAGATAAGAATATTAAAATAGACAAATTATATTTATAAAATTGCATGACACTAGAGTTTTTATTATCATTACATTTAATTATAAGTCTCCTGCAAATCCTTCTCTTTTGTTTATGTCTCTGTTAGACCTAGTTCTTTGGGGAACAGTTGAACATTTCCATTCAAATGTTTTCCATTCAAATACATGATGCTATATAAATACATAATGATAATAAAAATTCCACCTTATACTGAAAAAAGCCAAGAATTCCAGCGGGTAAAGACTGAAACTTAATCTTTCTGTGAGCCCCATTTACATAGAAGCATTACAGGGGAATCTGTGATCTAGACAACTTTACATCAAAAGGACCTATGTCCTAGAGTACTGATGCAGCAAAATCCCAGTAACTTCAGGGAGAAGTGTTGCATTTGTCAGGATTGTGAGACCAAGCCCCAGTATCTAAATGGTGACATTCTCTAATTATTATCAAATTCAGCCTTGTCCTTAACATTACTTTAACATTTTTTTAAAATAGAGAGGAAAAAGTTTTGATGATGAATCAAATGCTTTAGCGTAATAGACCACAACTACCTATCTAACCAATTTTTACATCAAAGTAATAAACTACTAATGAATCATGTGTATAAGTAGAACATTGAAAAGACAACTGTATCAATGTAGATGACAATCACTTATGCTGTTTACACAGTCTCTCTTGTATATACAAATCCCATCAACAAGAAAGAAGCTATAAAAACATGAGGGTTAGATTGTGCCTATTAGACACAACTTTAAGTAGAAGACGGTACAGAGCAGCACTATCCCAGGAAGAGCTTGGGGATTAGGGCTCGGGGGTGGGGGGTGTTGCATCATACTTCAAGATTATGTAGCATGCATCTCCAATGGTTTAATCCATTTGCTGGTAACAAGGGGGAGGTGGAACCATGACTCAACTCCTTCCTTCTTTCCCCATTTTGAGACTATTTGTGCCCCCTGGAAGTGTACAGAAAGAGCAGTCTATGTAACTTCCTTTGTCTTTTGCATGGGATGTGCACAGTAGAGACAGAGGCAATCTGGTCCTGAGAGTAATTTTTTTTTGTTAAATTCATCCAAAGTACTCTGCACTGGTAACATGAAATATGTTTCAGAGTGTGATAGAAGGTACTTGGATGTGGTTTTGAGAAATGGGTTAGAATTTCAGTGGATTACTGTTTTGCTATTGCCATCATAGGTTTCAGCAATTTTGTTTATCAATCACTGACATGCAATTTCCTCCAAATGTAGTAGTTCAGAATTGTATACCCATTTTGCAAGAATATTTCCATTGTATTTTCATATTCACACAGGTTCTCCCAGGCAGGATTCTGCCCCTTAGCTGAGTAAAATGCTTTCCCTTTTAATAGCATCCCTATTATTTTTAATATATGGGAGGGCTCTCAGACACCATGATGAACGATGAACCACGATGAATGAGTTTTTAGACATACATACACCATGATGAACGATGAACCATGATGAATGAGTTTTTAGACATACAAAATGTTTTTATACATAAGTTGTTTAAAGGGAATTGTTTATATATAGGAAGCACAATTACCTTATCCTGGAAGACACATCTGGTCTGATTCTGATTTTGTTTACACTGTTTTTATATCGATATAACTTCATTAAATTCCAAGGAGTTGCTCCTAAGTTACACCAATATAAACAAGATTGGAATGAGGCTCAGATTCCAGCAAAAGAAGACCAGGCACTGAAGTTGGAAGATGAGTGAGGGTAAGATTCCAGAAGGTACAGTTTGATCCTGCTCCATTCATCAAGTCAATGTCAAAATCCTCATTTGCAACAATGGGAGTTGCATCAGTCCTTACATGACAGCATTTGAAGGCACTCGAGAGATTTGACCAAGAGGGACCAACATCTCTTCCTGATTCAGTTGGCCCGGAGATGGTATTTTCTTATAAATACTTGTACTGTTAACTGGATATGAATGGTTGCAGCAAATACATAAGAACAAATATCCATTCCCAATGGGAAATCATGGCTTTGTGTGTTCCTTCTATTCTGTGGTTCTTAAAACAGTTATGTTTGAGAGTTTTTATACCAAAGCCCAGCTGCATCCAGAGTTCCTCTCTGGGTAAGGCAGAGCCAAAAGATAGCTGAATTTATTTTTCACAAACATGATATATTATCCAGGGTTTGTTTTTTTAATCTAATGTCTATACATTGCATGCAGTCCTACACATTTTTAGTAAGACCAAAAACTAATAAGCTTGAAAGCTGAAAATGAAACCTGAAACCAACATGATAGCTAATTTCCATTCAATATACTTGTTGCCAAGCATGGAACCTACTTGTTTTCTTTCATCCTTGGCATTCAAATAATTCACTTATTAAGCACTCAATCCTGGAAATACACTGATGTTAATGGGATCTTAGGCATTCAGAATCATATAGGTCCAGGTTCTTTGTGTTACTGTTTTACCCATGTGCCATAATCCCAGATTGTGCAATTTGGCTTCTCGAGGCCACACCGAATGGAAACACATACACTGCTGTTCTGATCATTAATTTACTTTGATGTTAAGTAGTCTTCTTCCACCATCCTGATAACTGAAAGTATCCAAGTGCTGTTGGGGCCATTATTTATTTCATGGACTGGATGATGCTGAAGTGTCCAACATATGGAGGTTATATAAAGTGAAGGCCTTCAGCATTAGTAAAACAATCAATCTAAAATTCTGAAATAAATGGCTACTTGACTAGCAACATGTGGGCATTTTTAACAGTCTTTTGTAAATACTGAAAAAACAGAACTATCTTACAATACAACTCACATTTACAGATTCCAACATGTTTTATTGTGTAAAGGAATGAAAGATAGGATCATGGCAGATTCATGAATTTCATGTTTCTGTTGACCCAGCCACCAGAGGAAGACAGACAGTATCCCAGAATACCTCTGCACCAAGTCTCCTGGGGGGATGAGGTGGGTTAGCACAGGGCTTGGAGTGTTATCCAGCCAGATTGCAGTGCTGCAGTCTATATTGGGTACTTCATCACTAATGAGGGTTTGTCATGTTTCTTAGTGGAAGATCTTGTGCTGATCAACATCAGCTTCATTTCATGAGGCTTTGTGCTGTCTCCTTCCAGCCTGACTTAGATAGTAGTGCTGTACAGGGTTAAGTGTTAAATGTCTGAAATCTGGTTTCTTTTTTCTGCTTTTCTGTTTCCTTTGAGCTGTTCCACCCTTCTGTCCCAGCCAATCAGCTAAGGAGCCCTCCTCCTCAAATCCACAAGGAAGTTTGGCACCCATGAGGGGAAAGGAAAAGTGGTGGGGCAACCTTCAAAAGGGGCAGAGATTTTTTCTTTCCCCTTTAGGCCTAGACAGACACTTCCCCATCTCTGAGGCTGTGTGAGGGGAGGCAGTGTGTGTCAGCTATTAATGTCCTGGTTATTTTTCATATTTTTTTAAAAAAAAGATTAATTACTCTTTTTTAACTGAACTTTTCATCTGAATAGCCCTTCCTAAACTGTGCACATTGTTGGCATAATTTTGAAATAGGTAAGAGATTACAAAGTTTAGGTTACTTTTATAACATTTATTACTCATTCATAAAGACTAGGATCTTTCACTTTTTTTCCCCTCTGACACACATTTCAAGTTTGTTTCTGTTTCCGTCTAGCTTTCTCCCATTGGAAATCTAATAACCATTGTTTCATCATTTTAACTCTTCTTCAGTTGAGGTAGAACTTAGCTCAAAACATTCTCTTGGCTTTCACACAAGGGCATAGACTCTCTTGCCTAAGCCTCTCAAATACACTCTTCTTCCATTTAGCATGTTGACTCTAACCCTTTTGGGAAATTTGTACAATTTGTGCAAAGGAATCTATACAAACTCAGGGCTAGATTCTGCCACTTTTATGCTGAGTCCCACCTTACTCTGCAAGTAGTCCCATTGTAACCATAAAAATAAGTTCCTAAAGATGAGAAAGGGGACAAAACTGGACATTGAAATTGCATAGTGGCAAAAGCATGAAGGCAATGGAAGATCTGCCTCAAAGTATTTTATAAAAGGGAATGGAAAGCATGGTAAGAAGTATTAAAAATTCTGACTTGAAGATAAGGGGCTAGATGTTCAGCTGGTTTAAGCATGGCACAGCTCTATTTACTTCAATGGAGCTATATTGGAAGTACACTAGCTAATGATCTGGCTCAAAAACTTTTGTTTCACTAAATATTTGTGCAAAACACACTAAACTCTACTTGATAAAAGTATACCATAGTGCAATATTTTTATAACATGATAGCCCTAATATCAAGTTTAAAACAACATTGTTGCAGTAATTTTTCTAACTACCAATTTTAACATAATCAATATAAATCCATTTACTTGGCTAACTAGTAATTTTTCAAAGTCTGCATGACATTGGATACCATTTCTACTGAATGACAAGGCAGGTCTACTGATCTTTAAAAGATCAAGAAAAATATAATTCAGGTAATTTGTCTTCTTACAGTGCTTATAATTCAGATGATTAAACTCTTTACACGTATTTTCAAACTAGATGACTAAATTCTATCAAGTATTTTTAAGACACTCAATGCCTTAAGAGCATTTTTAATACCCTGGATTTTCTTTGTATATTTTTTCATATAGAGATATTTTAAGGTTTCCCATGAATGCTATCTGTCAATATCAGAATATGATCGCTTTCAAACCTTTGTTATCTGCAAATGCAGAACTTCTGCTATTTTGTCACTAAGCAACATTCACCAGTAATTTCTCATCCCCATTCTTCCCTCCCCCCCAATTATTATGCAAATTGTGTTCAGGACAAGAAAAGAATATATAGAAAATTGTTCCTGTGGTGAGATATTTTGACATATAAAATCTTTCCTCATCAAAGCTGAAAAGCACCTTGCCACTCATTTCTAATTACAACCTCATTTCTGTCACTACAGAAAGATGCCACCTCCCTGTAGTGATATCATACAATGACATTTACAAAACTGTCTTGGACTTGGTCTGCTTTTGGTGTTTGCCAAGATCAGTCAGTGTCAGCACTGATAGACATTGATAAAGGTGATTTATAATTATGAGCATTAATCTCCTTTAAAGTCAAGGAAAGGGCATTACTTCTTTTCAAATTAATATATTTGCTGAATCATCTTCAATAACATTGGAAAAACTTTATATCATTTTCCTATTTTGAAATGCTGACATTAAATTGCAATGACAACAAAGATTTCACACTCCAAGAATCAATTTGAAAAGATGTAAACTTATAAAAGATTCAAATGAAGCATTCAGTGTTCTGCTATTAGTGTTAACATCCATACTCAAACTACTGGGGGTTGGGGAAGCTGAACAGAAGTGAGAACCATGTGTGAATGCAAAGCCTCTGAGGAATCATAATCCTGACCACCAAACACCAGAAGTGTTTATCAGGAAATGTAATTCATAAAGTACACACAATCATATTAACATAAACTAGGGAAAGGGGATAAATATATCCCTTCATTAGTTGTACTTGATGCAGTGGCTGTTTTTCATTTCTGAATACAATTTTAAAAAAGGGGTGGGGGCTTCTAATTGTCCGAATATAATTTTATTTCACATTGTCATTGGAATTGTTTATAGCAGTCATGAAATTCATAGCAGAAAATATCCACTAAGATTGGAGCACTTGACATAACTGTCTGACAGACTTTGCAAGGGATATTTTTAAGAGAGAAACTTAGTTATGCCTTAGCCTGTCAAGGTCTGCATTTAAGTCAGCAATAATGTGGTATGAGCATAGAGTAATAGAGTTGATCGAAAATATTCCACTGAAACTTATAAACAACAAAAAAATATAAATTAGCAATTTGCTGAAGTCCAACTGTTTTGCTAGAATGGTTCTATTTCAATGAACTTCTGATGGATGGAAGGATTCCAATTGAAATCTGCCTGGTTTATTGCCATCTTGCCTGACCAGCTCCTAGGCAGCTTGCTGGGCTAGAAGCCTCGCAGCTCAGGAGATGGTGCTCCACGCTCCTTTAATCCTGCTTGGTGGGCTCTTGAAGACCTAGGACTTCTATACAGCCCACCAGATTGGCTACTATGGCAGGGAGTGATCCTGGTAGTCCTTGCAGCAGACTAAAATGAGCTAATTCTTGTCAGTTTCACTGCTGCCCCCTGCCAAATGGCAACTGTGAAACTAACCAGATTCTTGTTAATTTGACAACATTAGTCTGGATCAGTTTCACCACTGCTATTCAGAGGTGGAAGTCAAGTTCATTTCAGTCAGCAGCTGCTAGAGCTTCCAGAATTCCCAGCTTTGTTGCAACCTTCCAGCCAGGCAGATGGGGAGTCTACAGTATCCAAAACAAAGTACTGTGGGATTTCAGTTATGCAATTTTTTTTCTTCATTTTTTTGCCTGTGTCCTTATTGGGATGGGAAACAATTTTGAAACCTTGAATTTTTTTCTGGGACAGGAAAACTGTTTCCCACACAACACTATACTGTAGGCTATGTATACACTAGAAGCCAGGGGATGTGATTCCCCTGCTTGTGTACATAGTGGAGGCTGATGAGTATGTATCAGCATGACCAAGCCGTGCCTCCACTGTTGCTACTCAGGCTATCACAGTTACTCTGCTATTTATACTTGCGCTAGATTAATGACAGCTAGTGCAAGTGTAAATACACGTCTTATGTCCAGTTCTGGGTGCCACGTCTCAGGAAAAGATGTGGACAAATTGGAGACAGTTCAGAGAAGAGCAGCAAAAATTATTAAAGATCTAGAAAACATGACCTATGAGAGTGAGAGAAGATTGAAAAAATTGGGTTTATTTAGTCTGGAGAAGAGAAGACTGAGGGGAGAGATAACAGTTTTCAAGTACATAAAAGGTTGTTACAAGGAGGTGGGATTAAAATTGTTTCCTTAACATCTGAGGATAGAACAAGAAGCAATGGACTTACATTGAAGCAAGGGCAGCTTAGGCTGGAAATTAGGAAAAATTCCCTAACTGTCAGGGTGGTTAAGCACCGGAATACATTGCTTAGGAAGGTAGTAGAATCTCCATCTTTGGAGTAGGTTGGAGAAACACCTGTCAGAGATGGTCAAGATGATACTTAGTCCCACCATGAGTGCAGGGGACGGGACTAGAAGACCTCTCGAGGTCTTTTCCAGTCCGACAAGTCTATGATTAGATATATCTATTTTTAATACTTGCAACTAAGAGCCATTGGTATGATGTGCACAAAGGATAGAACAGACCTGCTAGCAGGCAGGATAGTCTTTATATAGATGGATCGATAGATATGGACTTTCCATCTTTTACAAAAAAGCATACATGTGGTACTACAGTGTTACCTTCATGTGACATTAATGTAGGTCAATATGGTTTGCATATGTAAACATTTTCTTTTAAATTGCATTACCTTATTATTAGATGGATGTTTAAGAAGCTATCCTCAGATGATTGTAAAGAATAGGTGAGAATCAATGGGATGTAGCTCTACATACAAGGCTGACCCATTGCTATTTTTTTAAAAACCAGCATGCTGACAAAAGCACAAGAATTTTCAGAGACCCAGTTTTAAAGAGTCATATCACAATGGAAACAAAAGTTTTAACAAATAACATGTACATGTAAACGTTTAGCTTCCATGATCCTGGAATCTGAAGTGAAAAGTAAAGAATATTACAGGCTCTCCTTTGCCACAAATGAACAATAGTGTATTTTTCTTTCTTTTTTTTTTTTGTAATAATTGTCTGAGACGATCTGGCTATGTGGGTATTCTCATATGCAATGCATTTTAGTCACACCCAAGAGAGAGCCTACAAGTTAGGCACCTAATGAATATCTTTATTTAAAGAGAGATTAACTAAGCAATTAAAAAGTTGTGAAAACAAGACAAACTGGCAACCAGTTTCTGTTCATAAATTGAATCTTTTTCTATAATAGGCAAAATTCCAAACCCTGCTGGACTTTGGGAAACTCTCCATTTAGATTTTGAACCCCTTGATCTGGAAGCGTTTGGAGGGGTGATGGTGGTTCTTCCTATTACAGGCACGCAAAGGTGGAATCAAGAAATCAAATGTGGGGTATTTGTTTGGGCCCATCTCTAATTAGAATGCTATGATAGTTTAATCAGTTTCTTCAGAATTTAGATTTTCATTTAAAAAAATAGTTTGCTACCCATTATCATTGTGGCATCATTCAGGTGCTAAGAGAGCAAAGAACAGAGAAGAGGATAGTAAGTCTCACCTGAGCTGGGGTCAGACTCTGCCATTGCCTCAATTTTCCCATTCTTGGATGCACCAATTCTCCTGTTTCTTAGTGATTTAGCCCTTTGGCCAAATCAATGTCCATTCCCCCTTCTGGAGATAACAAAGTCCAACAAAAACAAAGCAGATGTCCAGCAACTTCATGCCAAGTCTTCCCCTGTTTGGCCAGGATGTGCAGTGACAGGGGGACACAGTTTCTATTCTCGGGGGCTATCACTTCTCTTCTAGCCCATTGCTAGGCTCAGCAACCTGTCATGCCCCTCCTGGGGTCAGCAGTCCATTTACACTTTTGGTACATGGCAATGGAAGAGGACTTCCTCCCACCCTCACTGGAAGTCTCACTCTGGACCCTTAAAGCAAGAGCATGTGCCAACTCCCTGCAACCCTCATTAACATATCCCATCCAGGCTACTTTTTGAGAAAAAACCTTCTTAGTGGGCTTTCCCTTCACCCTCTCCCCTGGTTCTTATCACACAGACAGAGCGCAGAAGACCAGAAGTCCGAAGTGCAGGCAATGTAATGTTTATTGGGGTTCATTCCAAGCAAACATATCCATAGCTCTACACAACAGCAGAGTCTGTTTCCCAGTGTTCCGTTCCCAGCTCTGATTTCGCAGAGCCTTTACCCCATGTCCCTCTTCCCAGCTGCGATGCTGCAGAGCCTTGCCTGTGTCCCTATTCCCCATTCCCACTTCCTCCTCAGCAGGCCCAAATATACCTGAAATGTGTGCCTACAGTCCCACCTCTTTGGTACCCCCTTGGAGGGGTAAGGAGTGAGGTTGTGCTACGGTCGAGGACAGGCATTTCTTTGGTCTTTTAATGTTTTATACCTTCTCCCCAATCCCTCTTTGCCTCTCCCAACTGTTTGCTTGACCTTGCCTTGAGGTAGAGGTTGAGGCAATCTTAAAGTGTCCTCATATTCTACCATCCCACCATTCCCTGCAACACTTTAACTGCTCTATCTCTTCTCTCTTCCCATTATACTAACAAACCCATCTGGCCAGGCAGAAGCAACACACACACTGTCTTTTGTTCTTTGTTCACACATATGGGGGGGGGGGCAGGGATAGCTCAGTGGTTTGAGCATTGGCCTGCTAAACCCAGGGTTGTGAGTTCAATCCTTGAGGGGGCCATTTAGGGATCTGTGGCAAAAAATGGGGATTGGTCCTGCTTTGAGCAAGGGGTTGGACTAGATGACCTCATGAGGTCCCTTCCAACCCTGATAGTCTATGATTCTATGATATTAGTATAAGATATAAGAGTATCAAAAGGTCAAACCCCAAATTCTATCCCAGGCTAGCAAACAGACCTACCTACTAACATAACTGTTCTCAGGGCCTTCTAATTCAGTCTTAAGAGGAATGTGGGCTGCTTCTGCACATCACTGCAGATTGCCAGGCCTTTCTCTCTGGCTGGCATAGAGACCTCTTCCCCTGGTCCCTTTTAATTTTGAACACCCTGCAGGTCTCTCACCACATTAACTGACAAAACAGGCTTCCTTTTATAGGGAGCACGGTCCCTGGACTTCCTGCACATGATACTTGTTCACCTGACCCAAACACCAACAGGATTGAGCCTTAAAGTGCCTGCCAATCCTGGGACAGAGATAGACATCAGGGAAGGGGGCATGGAAAGTAGCGTTCCACCTCTGTTCTTTAATTTCAGTCCAAAAAAATGTAGTACTGTATATACAATTTAAACAAAGTATAAATTGTCTGTATTAAAGCATGTAACATGGTATGTAATACATGTATGGGAAGAGCCTTAGAAATTATATGCACCCATCAGAAACATCTGCAAAATGTACAAATTCCACATCTAGTGGACCAATTCCACTTTTGTCTCAATCATATGATGGGTAAGACACATGCATGTAAGTGACAGTATTAGATATTTATCAGAAAGCAGCAGAGTGATTAATAGGCTAAACTGGGTATGGTATGAGATCACCTGATACCAGTGCAAGTCATTCCTCCATTTTAGTGACATTAATGTCACAGATGATTAATTAAGTCAGGAATCAAGGCACTCCCCTTCAAATGGGTGTCTGTCTGTGGTATGGTAGTGTGTCCTTGTACAACACTCGCATCTAGGGTGTGCAAGTCAGAGCACAGATAGTGGGGTACAAACAAAGTAACGTGTGAGTCCTCCTTTCTTTTGAAATTAGCACCAATGCACTCATTCATGCCACTGAGCTAGATTCCAGTGCTATGACACTGCCCAGTTGGTTCCTTCACTGGAAAAGTACACACAGTATGCAAATAGTGTGCCTAGCTGTGCAGAATCCCATGGAAATATATTTTTCTCAGCAATAGTAATACATGTAGCAAAACATGTATGTTATCAAGAAATGCTTTTTTGTTGCCTCTAACATAAAAATTGAAATGTAACAAAATAAGTGATGTTTATGCACTGTAAAGAATCATAAGTATCATTTTAGGCTGGGATTTTCAAAGGAGCCTAACGAGGTTTGGTGCCTAACTCCTATGGCAGTTTGGTGTCTAACTCCCTTAGACACCTTTGAAAATTCCAGGCTATGACATCGGAAAAACAGAACAAATTCAAACTCAGTAAGTTTAATCCAGATGTTTGAAAAGACTAGAAACAATGGAGTAAAAGATACATTCTAAAACTGGTGATCTTGATAAATGACAGTGACAGAAATCAGACACACATCACGAGGAAGCAACGCGATTCACATGTTTAATAGTGACCTTTGGCAAGGGGATAGGATTTCTAGACTCGGGCAAAATGTTTATAACTTTTCTGGTTTCAGGTTTCATTGTAAACTCTTCACTCAGGTCAAGTCCAATGAATAGGTTTATGAAGTTTTCATCAACATTTCTGCAAACCTTGGCCAATTTAGATCTTGGCATTAAAACAATGTAAAATGTGTGGCTTTAGCACAAAACCAAGTGAAAGTTGACAACTTTAGGGTAATTTTGATTTCAGATGGCAAGATTCTTTTGAAGCTGAAACTAAAAATAAAACTAAGGATAGGAAGAGTATGAAGAGAATCCCACATTGACTTGAAACTAAGAGAATATTTGCATGAGTCTTCTGGAGAGTTGTTGCTACCAAGATTCACACAATTAGCGATTTCTGCATTAGATTTCTGCACTATATATATATATATTAAAAATAGAGATGGGGGGGGATATTCAGCAAAACTATTTTTCTCCAAAAAAAAAATGGAGATCTTGGGTTGACCAAAACATTTTATGAATTCACAGAATCATTGCAGTTAAAAAAAAATCCAAAAGATCGAAATATTTTATATCCACATTTTCAAAATGAAACACTGATTTTTTTTAAAAAAATCAGAATGACTTTGCATTTCAAAATTTACTTCTATTTCACTACAACAAAATTAAAAAAAAAATTAAAAGCTTCTAAGCAAAACATTTTGTTTGACCAAAAATAATTCCCCCGCGCACACTTTTCAAAATGGTAAGTGAACTGGAAGACCCCCCTCACTTGTTCACACAGCTCTACCTTAACAAACAAACAAACATACAAAACCCAGATGAGACTGTAGGCATTATATGCTTTATGCAAATACTCTGAAGTTACCACTAGAGTTGAAATGTGGTTTTATTATCTCACAACACTGATTCTGGTGTAAATGTTAACACAACATACTGGTTTTTCTGAGCTTTGCAAATAAACAATTCAATTAAAAGACCCTTAATTTTAAAAGTAAAGGCAATTATCTCCTTCATTAAAATCTTTAGCCTAAAGTGTGTTGCTGTACTGATGCTAGCCAATATTTCTCCACTTAGAGTTCTATTATCTATTAAACTGTTGACATTAATTCATTTTTAAAGTTCTACATTAAACCACATTAAGCACATGTACATATTTTAAAACACAAGAATGCACTTTTTAGAAAATAAGCAATATCACTTTAAATAGATTCCCCCAAGGAAAATGCATTTCCATCAAGATGTCCACCGACGAACACCTACAAATGTCGATCACTTATATAGATAACCATAGTGATCGATGTTGGGAGCAAATTCCACAGCTGAGGATCTTTTAGCAGACCTCCTCCATCCCCTCAAACAAGGAAATGAATGGATTTTTTTCCTGAAGTAGCCTGAAGATTTAAACCACTATAATGTTAGATAAGAGCCCACATCAAGGCCTCCAGTTTGGTGGTTTAAAGGGGATAAAGAAGTGTTTTAATAGGGCATCTGAGCAGTCCCTTCGTGCACTCTTACAACATGTGTTATTCTAAATATTGAAGCAACAAGAGCCTTTGTTTAATGTTTGAATAAAAATAAGATAATTGGTACATATCAAGAAGAGCTGATAGTAAAAGGCAGCCTACCACCCTGTTCTTGCCACCTTCAGATTGCCTTCCAAAATGGAATTTCCTTTTTTAACTCATGAAAAAATTAATGGCTGGTTCATGCCATTTCATAAAGGGACACTGAAAATTTGCCCAATGGGAAATTTCAAAGAAAATTTCAAAACATGGAATTTATCCATACACAAAGTTGGGTGACACAAGCCCCTTTCTCCCCCGCCCAAAAGAAAAAAAATCTTTGCTTAGCTCTGTTGCTAGTACCTAGGAACGTTTAAAGAGAATGTCAAAAGGAAGCAAATTATGTACTTTACAATGCAAACTTTTTTTTAATTGATTGCTAATTTTAAACCTCATTTCCTACCAATATATTCTAAGTGAAGTTGAACAGATGCAGGATCAATTCTGATTTTCTTTATACTGGTTCTACAACAATGATCTACAACATAGATACCAATGATGTTACTCATTTTATTCTGACATAAGTGAGATTGGAATCCGGACTGCAGCATGTGACGATCTGCTGGGGTTCAGAGAACTATGAGCCCCCATGTTGCCTCTTTCAGCCTCAGCAAGTGAGAGTTTTACTGCTGCTAAGCCATGAGTCAGCTCCCTAGACTCTTCAGGACTCTGCCAGGCCAAACCTTGCCTAGCAAGTAACAATCAATGAACTCCAAATCCTGAGTTCATCAGAGACATCTTTCTCTGCAGTGCTCAGCCGCTCTTCCTGTAGCGCCCTGTCATAAATATAAAGGGAAGGGTAAACCCCTTTGAAATCCCTCCTGGCCAGGGGAAAGCTCCTCTCACATGTAAAGGGTTAAGAAGCTAAAGGTAACCTCGCTGGCACCTGACCAAAATGACCAATGAGGAGACAAGATACTTTCAAAAGCTGGGAGGAGGGAGAGAAACAAAGGGTCTGTGTGTCTGTTTATATGCTGGTTTCTGCCGGGGATAGACCAGGAATGGAGTCTTAGAACTTTTAGTAAGTAATCTAGCTAGGTATGTGTTAGATTATGATTTCTTTAAATGGCTGAGAAAAGGATTGTGCTGAATAGAATAACTATTTCTGTCTGTGTATCTTTTTTGTAACTTAAGATTTTGCCTAGAGGGGTTCTCTATGTTTTTGAATCTAATTACCCTGTAAGATATCTACCATCCTGATTTTACAGGGGGGATTTCTTTATTTCTATTTACTTCTATTTTTATTAAAAGTCTTCTTGTAAGAAACTGAATGTTTTTTCATTGTTCTCAGATCCAAGGGTTTGGGTCTGTGGTCACCTATGCAAATTGGTGAGGCTTTTTATCCAACATTTCCCAGGAAAGGGGGGGTGCAAGTGTTGGGAGGATTGTTCATTGTTCTTAAGATCCAAGGGTCTGGGTCTGTAGTCACCTAGGCAAATTGGTGAGGCTTTTTACCAAACCTTGTCCAGGAAGTGGGGTGCAAGGTTTTGGGAAGTATTTTGGGGGGAAGGACGCATCCAAACAGCTCTTCCCCAGTAACCAGTATTAGTTTGGTGGTGGTAGCGGCCAGTCCAAGGACAACGGGTGGAATATTTTGTACCTTGGGGAAGTTTTGACCTAAGCTGGTAAAGATAAGCTTAGGAGGTTTTTCATGCAGGTCCCCACATCTGTACCCTAGAGTTCAGAGTGGGGGAGGAACCTTGACACGCCCACAAAACCTTGTCAAGTTAGCTGCGTCTTTATGGAGACAAAAAGAAAAGGAGTACTTGTGTCACCTTAGAGACTAACAAATTTATTTGAGCATAAGCTTTCGTGAGCTACAGCTCACTTCATTGGATTCATTCACTGGAAAAAGGAGACAGTACACAGCAGCTTATTAACTTCATGGGGGCTGACAAACCCTCCACTTCAATCAAAGCATTGAGTTGATTTGTAAAAGTAAAACACATTTATTAACAAAAGAACATAGGTTTAAGTGATACTAACTACAAGGAATAGCTTAATGTTAGCTTGATAGTTTGTTTCCCTTATATATATATATATATATGCATTCATTGTCTCTCCCTGATGCTTGTCTGACAAGCCTGGTCAATGTACATTCCTTTCTTTATGGCAGACTGGGCTTATACCGTGCATGCCAAACACAATTTAAGATAATTCTAGCACATATCCATAAGTCTTTGTACACACCCTATACATGCACCACACAATGAATTTCAGGACTGGTGTGTTACCAATTAGTACAGATCAGCAATCTTTGGCACGAGGCCCACCAGGGTAAGCCCCCTAGCAGGCTGGGCTGGTTTGTTTACCTGCCATGTCCGCAAGTTTGGCCGATCACAGCTCCCACTGGCCTCAATTCGCTGCTCCAGGCCAATGGGGGCTGCAGGAAGCGGCGTGGGCCGAGGGATGTGCTGGCCACCACTTCCTGCAGCTCCTATTGGCCTGGAGTGGTGAACCACGGCTAGTGGGATCTGCGATCACATGACAGCTTTTAGGTACAGATTATGACAGTGTTAGACCTGATCAGAGTTGCTGACATACAGTAATGAACCACCATTGGACCTCTGTGTCACACAATGATATAAAATTAAATGCACTGTCAGTTGTTTGAGTGCAGATCCAGGCAGGTGCAAAACAGCCTTTAAAGCTCAATTTAAAATTAAGAACCTAATAATATGATTTGTCAAAGGGTGCCAAATTAAAAAGGCTTTTACTGAAATTGTCACTCTATTAACAGTAACAAATTTGGACATTGTTATTTGCTCTCAGCTTTTGCTAGCATTAAACCAATGTAATTTTTGTGGTAGAATTCAAAACATATTTACATTAGTTGAATCTTACTTATGTTTTATTAGTTTTTAAAAAGGCAATTTTAGACCTAACGTGCTTAATATTAGCCATGTATAACCCTCCTAAAGCTAAATGATGTTTTCTAAATGGTGCCCTCTTTCCGTGGCTACTGGGAAGGTTTTTTCAACAAACTGAGTGACTTCCAAACACGTTTCCAAAAGCTAAAAGCTGCGCAGATGAGCATGAACAAGTATTTTGTTTCAACGTTGATGAAGTAGCCAGAGAGCTTCATCTGAATGGCATTTTAAATCTATTTTAGAATCCCCCTTAAAGAACTCTTATGGAGAGCTATTTGCAGGGCTATTTTCATCTGTATCTGCTTATACAGACTGCCAAGCTAAAAATCTATGTCATCACATAGAAAAAACAAAAGCCCACTTTCAAGACCTGAGCATTTAAGTTCAGAACATTTGTAGTTAGGTTTGCAACATGACTTCTTTTCTTGTTGTTGGCCCAAATCTTGAAGTTCTTACTCAGTCTTCAAAGTAAGCTCTTACTAATGAGGTCAGGGTAATGAGGGTTTAGTCCTTTGTTCCTTCCAACAAGCGTCTAACCAAATCCCATTCCACTCTTGAGATATAGCTAACCATTTAAAAGTGTATTACTGTCATGTCTCAATATTCAAAAAATATTCTTTCACAAGTACCTAAGCAAAATGGTGAAAAATACAGATGTCGTTCTAGAGTAAATACATTTGATCAGAACAGACACTTAAGGAGTGGTTTGCTTCACAACAGATGGTATTATTCAACCATTCCATTCAGATCATGGTAACCATTCCACATTTAGTTCAAAATTCTACCCTAATACCCTAACTACAATTGACATTCAAATTACACAGAAGGTGTGTTTATTCAGAGTTCAGGTTCCTACATCAAACTTAACTTGGCCAACCTGAGACAAAGGTATATGGTAACAGCTTCACTAATATGTGTGGGTTCCACTGCCCTTTCCTTGATGGAATCACAATTGCTCAACTTGTCATTAGACTTATGATACGAACAACTAAAGAAGATTTTCTTTAGCTCAGGCGTTAGGGGCATGTGGAGTTGGAGCAAGAGCATGTCTTGGCTGAAGTGTTGATACCAAAGTAACAACTGGCCAAAGGTAAGGATGTGTCATTTCCTCAGGAACAAGGGCATAAAAGGACAACCCTACTTCTGAGAGTGTCAGTAGGTGTCAGGCAGTCACATGAGAAGGGCTTCTTGGGAGTGAGCTGCTTC
The DNA here is from genome assembly GCF_965140295.1 of Lepidochelys olivacea. Classification (NCBI taxonomy): domain Eukaryota; kingdom Metazoa; phylum Chordata; order Testudines; family Cheloniidae; genus Lepidochelys; species Lepidochelys olivacea. The sequence goes on along the minus strand of NC_140411.1, from coordinate 32,284,915 downwards.
TGCATTGTGTGCATGTGTATTTCAGACAAAGTATTTCTTGCAAAATTCAAGTTACCAGATTCTATCATGCAACCACTCCATATGCAACACTTGTGTAGACGTTAACAAATGGAGTTTGATGTATTTCACACCTGCAGATTAGGCCCACACACCAAGTAACACAAAATGCAGCATATGCACAATATGCCTGAAGTTATAGTGGACATGGGAGCATAAACTCTGACTCTTTTTAAAAATCTTTGTTAAGTTAAAAGTTCAAACTTATTATTGCATTAATGATGACTTTTGCATTAAACAAATCTAACAACAGAGCAATCATATGGGCAGGGCTAGAGCTGTATGTACTCTAATGCATGCATACATCTGTAACATTACACTGTGAACTTGAAAAATACATGTGATGTGATCTGTAACAGAAAAACCTTAATTGTACATTGGCAGATATATGTATATGAGATCAGCTAAATAAACACTACTGTATGTGAAATTATTAATCTAATTATTGAAATAAATGTAGCTACAATTATTCCAGTGTCCCCAGTTCCAAATATATGTGTAACTGAGTATACATTTATCTGGAAGACTGAGCCTTCTGGGTGATTATTTTGCTATGGAAAATTAACATATTACTCAAAGTACACAATTTTTATTGCTCAACCAAAGTATTTTCAAATTTAGCAAAGTCCATGTTACTAGTTTTAACTACAAGTATGCCAAGTGTCATGTTTTAATACAAAGGCATCCCATAGTTATTCACACAGACAACTTTAAAAAATGACCAAACTGAATTTTACCAAAACTTTCTACATTGAAGAAAAGACTTTGCCACTTTGTGCTTGAGAACAAGCTTAGAAGTGTGCATCCCACAGGATAAGTTTCATGAAAAGGTTAAGCAGCTGGATACATATGTTTATAATGGAAGCTTTCTTCAATTCTAATTATATCATTATTACCCTAATTCTATAATTACACACTAGTCTCCTATTTATGAATAGTGATCAATATGAATAATCATCCTAATAGTGAATATACTACTGAATTATATATGCATATATTGCATCTTCATATCAACAGGATAATCACATATGATCATTTTCCTTTCTATAAAAACGTGAATAAATAAATATAAATGGTAAAAGATGAGTGGTTTTAGCCTTTCCATTTTTAATCTATACCATTTCCAATTATGAATTTACCTGCTAAATCAAAGTTAGAGATAGTAATTCAGCCCTAGTTTATTATTTCTCTAAATCTGGTTTGACCATATTGCACAATTCCTTATTGGGTTTCTTTGATCATCAGTGATGACCTTTAGCCATGATTAGCACTGCAGTCACCTATATTGCTGATCTTACTATTTAAGTGCCAATATATAGAAAATTCCTGCCCTATGGTGCTTATCAGCTGTAACTTCTGTCCTCTCTAGGCAAGATATTCTCAATGTTTTTTTTTCACAGTTATTTTCCAGGTATATTATTATTTTCCTGCTCTATTTCTATGGAGCTAAATGGAATTTTTCTCTGTGTCTTGGAATCAGTGTGTCCCTTTCTCATCTCCTAAGAAGTCAAAAGATCACCACAAATGTTATGTCCTTTCTTTTTTTTCCGTTTCATATTTGTCAGAGACAATGATAACTTTTCACTTTTGTCAAAATTTCATGCCAAGAAACCAGCACATTCTTCAGCTGCCTGAGACATGCTAGTGTTAATGTTTCACCTTTGATCGCAAAAATGAATGAGGATCTCTGCTGTTGCTCCACTTGTACTTTCATCTTCAAATACCTTTTGTTCTGCTTCAAGATATTCAACAGCACCCTGCCAAATCTCCTTTGTTAGAGGTTTTTCTCTTCAGGTCCACTCTGAATGGGTTGAGAGATCCATTGACTTGCACAATTGTCCATCTTCTTTTACTTTATCTTCATATCCTTTTTACATCATGTCATTTGTTTGCTTAATCATATTGCTGTCTCTCTTATTAAATGTTCTGCCAGCTTTCTCTTCTGAGGACGAATCTTGATACTCATTTGTCAACATATAACACTTTTCTGATCCGGTCCTTGTGAGGGTTCCTCCCCACACACCCATACATTTGGGCTCTTTAGACTATAATACTCTTATACTCATAAAACCATAATTTATCTTGGCAATCTTCCTGACATTCAACAATAGTCTACCTCCAACCTTACTAATATCTTCATATTGTACTTCAAATAGCACAGATTTGTAAATTGGAATAAAGTCCAAATTAGATTTAGCCTATCTACACTGGGAAAAATTCACTACTGATGTCAATGGAGGTTTTGTCTGAGAAAGGAATGAAGGATCCAAAATTTCCTGTTAGAAACTGTCTGGTCTTTAAAATCTGGTAGTTGGAAGATTCTATAGCTCATCTCCTGTCTCATGGCCTGATCCAAAATACTTTGGTATCTATAAGAGCCTTTCCATTGACTACAATGGTTTTTGAATAGAGCCTTTAGTCATTCATCCCATAGTCTATTTTTAAAGCCTTTTATACTAGGATGCTTACTGAAGTGGTCTAATATCATTTCTCTTTGCTGCATATGCCTTCAGAAATGCTGTGAACTACATTTTGCACAGATTAAGAGGAAAGTAATTGGCTCTGAGACTATAAGTGATGAAAAATTAACTAAACCTACTGGTTCTGGAGTTTTATCTTCCAACTATCAGCTTATCTTCTCCTGAAATTAGCAAATCTCCTACAACTGATGAACGAATAATCTCCCATCTCTTTCACAATCTATGAGTCCTATGACAGAATCTGTTGGAAAATTTGTAGTAAAAAATGATTGTGCTCATCAACTGGTTTGTATGGATCGCTATAGTTTGAAATCTGGAGAGACACATCCCATGTACCTGAACTTCTCAAGTCAAATATCTGAAAATAGTGTTTAACCAAGCAATACTTTTGTCATAAATATAAAGGGAAGGGTAAACCCCTTTGAAATCCCTCCTGGCCAGGGGAAAGCTCCTCTCACCTGTAAAGGGTTAAGAAGCTAAAGGTAACCTCGCTGGCACCTGACCAAAATGACCAATGAGGAGACAAGATACTTTCAAAAGCTGGGAGGAGGGAGAGAAACAAAGGGTCTGTGTCTGTCTATATGCTGGTCTTTACCAGGGATAGACCAGGAATGGAGTCTTAGAACTTTTAGTAAGTAATCTAGCTAGGTATGTGTTAGATTATGATTTCTTTAAATGGCTGAGAAAAGAATTGTGCTGAATAGAATAACTATTTCTGTCTGTGTATCTTTTTTGTAACTTAAGGTTTTGCCTAGAGGGGTTCTCTATGTTTTTGAATCTAATTACCCTGTAAGATATCTACCATCCTGATTTTACAGGGGGGATTTCTTTATTTCTATTTACTTCTATTTTTATTAAAAGTCTTCTTGTAAGAAACTGAATGTTTTTTCATTGTTCTCAGATCCAAGGGTTTGGGTCTGTGGTCACCTATGCAAATTGGTGAGGCTTTTTATCCAACATTTCCCAGGAAAGGGGGGGTGCAAGTGTTGGGAGGATTGTTCATTGTTCTTAAGATCCAAGGGTCTGGGTCTGTAGTCACCTAGGCAAATTGGTGAGGCTTTTTACCAAACCTTGTCCAGGAAGTGGGGTGCAAGGTTTTGGGAAGTATTTTGGGGGGAAGGACGCGCCCAAACAGCTCTTCCCCAGTAACCAGTATTAGTTTGGTGGTGGTAGCGGCCAGTCCAAGGACAACGGGTGGAATATTTTGTACCTTGGAGAAGTTTTGACCTAAGCTGGTAAAGATAAGCTTAGGAGGTTTTTCATGCAGGTCCCCACATCTGTACCCTAGAGTTCAGAGTGGGGGAGGAACCTTGACAACTTTGCTAATTCATCTCTTTATTTTATCCATGTGCATGTTGTACAGTAATATGTTAAAACATCCTTTCAGCGTTAGAAGCTTACCTAGTAGCCAAAGGGACTGTTGATATTTGTGCTTTTGCAAATAAAATGCTTAACAAGGGGGCTGTGAAATGGAGCTCAGAGTCAGCTTATTGAGGCTGATGAAGCCTATCTGATCTTTGCTAAAAGCTTTAGAGGTGATATCAGTAAAGAGGACCTGCAAGAAGATTTGTCTGAAGAGGTATCAGTATGCCCACCACATGTATTTCTTTAGTAACTGCCTCACAGAGGAATGTTATCTTGAAAGTGAAGCAGATAAGGAGGGTTGATTTTACAACAGATAAGAATACATTTATTTTCTGATACTGTAAAAACTACAAAATCCTGCTATCGAAGCTGCATTTCATTAAAAAAAAGTAAATTGAGCTTTTTTTCCTTTTCTACCCCCACCACAGGTTAAGGATTCAAACTTGTGTAAGAACTTACTCAATTCACATATACTTCAGAGTCTATTTTTTCAGTGGTGAAGGACTTTCTCTGATGCCCTGAATGTGCAAATCCCCCAGGAATACAGTGCTTTGTTTTTCTATTCATGTGACACGAGGAACCCTTGACATTGTAAACATTCGTAGGAATCAAGGATAGGCCCACACCAAGACACAGCATATGAGCCCACTTGAATCCAGAGTGAATGGTGAGGCATATTCAAAATCCAGATCAGGAAACTGAAGTTTCCAGCATGGGCCACTAGTTGAGATTAGCATTATGGCATTTCAGTCATGTATGAGAATGGGTTGATGTCTTTCTCTGGGAGGGATTTACATAACTTGTTTTTTTAAATCATTTTTATCCTTCCCCTGTGCTTTCCATAACGTTATTTTTCATATATATATTATATATATTTCTCTGCAATTAATATGGAAAATATTATATTGAATTCCTTTCTTTCACTCACTGAGTGCTTTCAAAAAGCACTTGGGGAACCATATTTGAACATCTCTCGCAAAGATGGGGATGGGGTCTCTCTCAAGAGTCCTGCCCAGCCCTGACTCCCAGTGTCCAGAAATATTCCTTCTGCTGCCGCACAGTATCCATCTCAAAACCTCCCTCTTCCAAAATGCTAGAGCAGGCTCAATCCACAGGATGTCACACATCTCGGGGACTCTGCAGTGTCCTGAGGGCTAATTTTGTTCAGAAATAGTTTTGATTTGTTACACGTTATTCATTCAGTTTCTTACTTTCTGAAAATGTCTAAATCAGAAACCATGTGCTCTGCTACTGTTTACTTTCGTTTTGTCCTCTATGTTTTGTAACTTAGCCAACAAATCAGTTCTCTCCCTATCCCTAGTAATATTCATGTAGACAGACCCAGCACCATGGCTGGAATGGAGACAAACTTATTTTTCTTCAACCCAGATGTTGATGTTTTAATAGATGGACATAGTTTTGTGATAACAGAGTTATAACTAATTTACTTGTTTTTAAAATGACTACAGACTCTGAATTCCATTTCACATTTGGGAATGAATACATCATTTTGTGTTAACGTCTGAACAGGGATGATTTTTAAATGAATGCTGAATTACAATATGTGCAATGCAACAAGACTGGACATATGTTTTATTTTTAGTGCTCTAATAATACCAACCTTAGATATTCCGGTAGCACATCAGGAAAAAAGATCCCCTTGTTATTTTAAATCAATATTTTTACTGAACAAGTTTTAGAAAGAAGAAATAGAAACAAGTGTTCAAGATATCTATGGGTACAATTCTGTGCTGCTACAACAAATTGTTGCCTGGTATTGTTTAACATAATCTAGTTACAGTTGCCTCTATAATGCACTAGTATTTTCCTAACAGAAAACAAAATGCAGTCTGTGCTCTAAGGATCCCATACATTTATAAATAAATCATAACAACTCATCAAGAAAAAAGAAGAGTATTCACACTATGTATTAATCAGACTGGAAGCAAAAGCACCGATTACCAGGGCAAAGGACTATACAATTAAAAGTGCCTGTTGTGATGATTTGAGGGTTTTGTCTGTACCACTTTTGAAATAAGTATCAGAGGGGTAGCCGTGTTAGTCTGTATCCACAAAAACAGCAAGGAGTACGATGCCACCTTAAAGACCAACAGATTTATTTGGCCATAAGCTTCCACGGGTAAAAAACCCCACTTCTTCAGATGCAAACATCTTGCATAAGCTTTCATCTGAAGAAGTGGGTTTTTTACCCACGAAAGCTTATGCCCAAATACATCTCTTAGTTTTTAAGGTGCCACTGGACTCCTCATTGCACTTCTGAACTGTGGATGATTTTATGGAATTCTATTGTAAAATTACTGTGATATGGGGAATCCATGACTTAGCACAGTTATGTCATGTCTCTGATCAGCCAGGACAATGGTGAATGATCAGTACTCGATAACGGTCTATTCAAAGTAAAACACCTTGGGACAATGGGTTTGCTCCAGCTGGGAGAAGACACTTCCTCCTCTTGTTGAAGGAAGAAGGGGTTTGGAAGCAATGGAAAGTTACCAGGAGGCAGAACAAAAGAAGCAGGTGACACCAGCAAGAGTCTATTATGGGACTCACAGGGCAGAACTGGGAGAGAGTGTCATTTTTGCACCAGATTAAGATGACAGAGGCTGCTGCAGGAGCAGAGTAGGCAATGGGGCAGAGGACCCTGGCTGCCTGCCTAACAGAACACAGATGATCCCCCAATGACCACCCCCCCCAGAAGGATGAGTTAGTGAGGGGCATTAGAATAGCTTATTGTTTTGTATGAACTCTCTTTTGCTTTACATGATTAAGGATAAAAGAGCATAAAGATATTAAAATGGAAAAAGTGCACATATGTTGACTACTTTATAACTGCTGAGTGTGCCTGAGAGAGCTAAAATGTAAACAGAAGCTTCATGTCTTTGAAATGGAGTTTGGAGAAAGAGGTGTGTTTAAGTACTGGGGAGTCTGAAGGGTCAACACTGCACCCAGAAGGGGTAGGCCACTAGAGTGTGGGTTTCACAGCTGGTGGAGGGTGACAGATAGAAGATCTGTACCTTAGAGCATGCTACATACCCCAACACTGGGTCAGTGGCTGGAATCTGTTCATGATCCAGAAGTTTAGCACACCCCAGGGGATATAGAACACAGAGGCTTAGATTCCCCTCACAGTGGGTAGCTGCAAGGGAGCATTCATGAGGATCTGTGACATGTATTCCCAACTGATTAGATCCAATAACAGGAGAAATAGACAAGAAAAACATTAAGGGGCATAAGGGAGGACAAGGAAAAGAATACTGTGACTCTGATTGACAGGTTTTTTTAAGTCTGCTTTTTGCTACCATCCCTGTGCAAAGCAAGACAAGCCAAGAGGTTCCAGCTCCCCAGGCAATTCCCCAGCATGAAGGAATCTGAGGATTATCTAGACCTTCCATGAGAGCTCCGATGCTCTTGACTACCTTGCTCCCAGCACTCAGGGCAAGAGCCATTCCAAAGAGAAAGGGGTGTGGCTAGTTAGAATCATAGAATCATAGAATATCAGGGTTGGAAGGGACCCCAGAAGGTCATCTAGTCCAACCCCCCGCTCGAAGCAGGACCAATTCTCAGTTAAATCATCCCAGCCAGGGCTTTGTCAAGCCTCACCTTAAAAACCTCTAAGGAAGGAGATTCTACCACCTCCCTAGGAAACGCATTCCAGTGTTTCACCACCCTCTTAGTGAAAAAGTTTTTCCTAATATCCAATCTAAACCTCCCCCTTATGATGCCACAGCATCATCCAATTTCCAGCTGCTGGAATGGCCCCTGCAGTCTGCTCAGTTTTATGCTGGTGACCTGGACAGTTCTTTGCCACCGTATGATCAGGAGAACATAAAGATGGCTTTAAATGCCACGTTTGCCCTCTCTCTTGCCCTCTGCTGTGTTCAGCTCAACCTGAATAGAGAATCTGGCTCTTTATATTACAGGAAACTGCAGGTGCTCCAAGCATCCCTGAAACAAAGCTAGAGAAGTGACATACTGGTTCAGTTTAATTCTATGGTCCTGATCCAGTTACCTTGATGGAATACATTGCTTCAGGATACCCTCAGACATGATAAAAATAGAACTTGGAAAGTATGTCTGAGGACTAATCTCTGCATTCAGTTACACTAATGTAACATTTTGGAATTACTCTTGATATACACCAGTGTAAGAGAGCAGACTTTGGCTGTATGTCAGAAGAGAATTGCCATATTCAGTGACACTCTTGAATCCTATCCATCTATGTATAAAGAATTCTTATTTTGCCACTTGGTAGAATACATTGCTTCAGTATAGTTAGGGTTATTTAATTTTCCCAAATTTTGGCAATAAGCTGTTGGGTTTCCAGTTATGAGCACAAATACATTTTGGATTATTGGAGATGTTTACTACTACATTATTGATTTATGCCGTATGAAGTCCATACTTACATAAAATTGACATAATAAAAGATGAAAACCTTTGAAGGGGCCAATGTTGTGTAACTCTGACAATTATTAACATTAACTAACAGGTTTATTGACTTGTAAAATGACTTGAATCAGGTGGTAACGGCAAATTTGATAGGATGTTGCATGAGAAATGCCATTTTGTAATTCAGTCTGCAACTTATTTATTTATATTAGATTTTAGTATTAACAATGTACACATGAATTTACAATACAAACTTCATTACTCAAGTGACAAAATAATTCATCCTGTTGCCAAGGCCACTTCTCCAATCTACAGTCCAGAAAAAATATCTTCTTTAAATTAATAAAATAATTTATTTAGACTCTAATCCTCCCAACATATATATACTTATCTTAATGCAAGGAAATAATCCCAATTACATTACACACACAAATGTTTGCAGGACTGGGGCCTTCAGTGTGGATCCAAGTCTTCAAAAATCTGGACTAGAAATAAACCTCACAAGAAAGGGGAGTTGTGTTTGAATTGAATAACAATTAGAGATTGTCAAATAGTGGGCTCAAATAGAATTATTTAATCAAAGATTATTAACCAGAGATTAATACAGCAAGAATAGATCCATCACCACTCTTAGTATAAGGTAAAGAGCTGGCCTTTATGGATATGGCTACACTGCAATTAGACACCTGTGGCTGGCGTGGACCAGCTGTCACAGGCTAGTGGGACTCAGGCTAAGGGGTTGTTTACTTGCAGTGTAGACGTTCAGGTTTGGGTTGCAGCCCAAACTCTGGAACCCTTGTAGGGTCCTACAGCCAGGACTCCAGCCCAAGCCCAAACACCTATGCCACAATTAAACAGCCCCTTAGTTCGAGCTCCACTAGCCTGAGACAGCTGGCATAGGCCAGCTGCGGGCGTGTAATTGCAGCCTAGAGACAACTTGTGTCTCTCTCCTTTATAACTGGTGGGATTCTGGCAGTCTGCACTCCCAACCTAACCTCCCAAGCTTTGTATAGGGTGCTAGATAAAGAAACTTTTTGGAAGGAAAAGTACTTTCCCATGATTAATTTACCATGTGTACTGTTCTCCGAATTAATGATGGAATTTCTTCTATGTCCTCAGTTTACCTGATTGATGAGCAAAAGGGACTCTCTAAACCAGTCATTATTAACAGTTGTGACAACCAACAGTTCTTAATGAATTAAAAACAGTTTTCAATGGGTCATTATTTCATCCATTGCAGAATCCATCTTCCACAACAAGTATCCCTCATCAATTGCCCAGTATCCCTTTTCAATCACTTAGTTTTGTTTATAACATACTTCTGTAAACACTTTTCGTTAATTTAAAGGGTCTTTTTCTCTGGAGACTTGGATTCCAGTAGACCTGGAGATGCTGAGGATAATTAGATACAGTCCAACACTCAGGTACATGAAATTCCTGAATACAAATCATACATGGGTTAAAAACCTACACTTTAGGCCTTAGAACACAGACACACTCTTGCTAACATTGTGAAGATTCTGGGAGAATAGTTAATATGCCAATTAATTTAATATAGAAGGCAAAGAAGCCTAAAAAGGTTAATATTTACAAACATGATAGATTTCCTGTTTTTCTCCTTCTAGGCAGGTGAGAAACACCATGGCAACAGCTCCTCTCTTATGGGATTTTGGCACTTATACTTCTGGTTCAGCCATTACCATGAATGTGCAGCAGAACACGAGATATAAAACAAAAAGTTATACACATTTTAAAATATGAAATATTTTTAGTCCAGGTCCTGTTCACAATTTGGCTACAGGTTGTGCCAATTCTTAAGTATTAGTGGTTTTCTGTAGCAGCCATTCTCTGGGGATGAGCTTTTCAAAAGTACTCAGTGCTGGTCCAACTCTGCTCCCCCTGAAATCAGTGGGACTATCTAAGGGTTCTCTGTTGATCTTCTCCTTAATTCAAAATTTACCCATTAGGCAACAAGATAATCTCATAGTTTTGAGACCTTTTAAGCCTACTAGTTGTCACAGTCAAGCAAAAAAAAAACAAAAAACAAAAAATAAACAAAAAAAAACAATCAAAGGCCACATTTAAATAAAAAAACCTCAACATTTTAAATCTTGTCTATTCAATTTAGATATTTACTGTGTATGGTTAATTGGAATCACACATTGAAAAAGACAGTCATCTCAACAGACACAGCCCTCGGAAACTCCTAATCCTTATATCATGCACAACAAAACAAGATGAAAGGTCTGTTTCATCCCCTCCTCCCCCCATCCCCCTACCCCGACACATACAGGTAAGAAGGCATGGGCTAAAATTTTCAGTGCACTGCACTAGGATTTAGCCATGCAACTCCAATTCACATTAATAAAAGCTGTGCTAATCTTGTGGCAGCACACTAAACTCATACCTCCAAAGCATTTATAGAGCAAGAGGCTCTTATAAACACACTTTCATTTTCAAATAAGTTTGCTACAGAGCGAAGCGAAGGTAACAGTAGTGCTTGTTATTGCCTTCCCAAAGCTCATCATTGCGGTGATGTTCGAATTTCCACCTCCCCGTCATTGTAGGGTATGTTTTTCTGTCCTCTGTTTTCAACCTTTGATTTCTCACTGCTTTTCTTATTACCTAAAGCTGGCTAAATTGTTTGTTCACCTTTAAGTTAAAGATGGAGCAAAACCAGAACTTCAAATTCAAACATCTTTCAATTTGGGAGTGAGACTGGAAGTTGGATCCAAGTTCCTGAATCGAAACCTACCCTTTGGATTGTAGTTCCATATGAGTCATATGAATATCTGAAAGAAGCCTTGTTTGTCATTTGAGTACAGATGCAACCAAAATATTTTAAGTACCACTGATCTTATTTTCACTATCTGAGATGGTAAAAATCTCCCCAAATGAGCAGATTTCAATAGATGTCCAATATTTGGAGTTAAAGTGGAGAGCTATTAAATGACAATTTTTAACCTAACCCTAAATCAGGATCCAGACACCACTCCCTTTGCCCATTTCCAACAGAAATAAGTAAAATGGCAAATTTTTAAAGCTGCGAAGATGTTTCTTCTAAAAAAGGCTCCTGGATTCTCATAACTGGATTTTGTAACTGATCTCCACAGAAAAAACACAGGAAAAGAGTTATGTTATAGGCCTGATCTACACTTAAAATTTAGGTTTACATAGCTACTGCACTCAGGTCTGTGAAAAATCCACACCCATGAGTTTGATGACCTAACCTGTGGTATAGATACAGTTAGGTCAATAGAAGAATGTTTCCGTCATCTAGTCAGTGTCACTGAGGCCTGATCTACACTAGTGGGGGGAGGGAATCAATCTAATTTATGCAACTTCAGCTATGTGAACAACATAGCTGAAGTTGACGTACTTACATCCACTTACTGTGGCGTCTTCTCTGCGGTAAGTCGATGGCTGATACTCCCCCGTCAACTCCCCCTGTGCCTCTCACCCTGGTGCAGTACCGGGGTCGATGAGAGAGTGCTCGGCAGTCAATTTATTGCGTCTAGACTAGACGCGATAAATCGACCCCGCTGGATTGATCACTGCCCGTCGATCCAGCCGGTAAAGTAGACAAGTCCCCAGTGAGGTGAGGTTCCTGCCGCGATAGAAAGTCCCTGGAGGTGTCTGTACTCTGGGGTTATGCTGGAATAGCTATGGTGCCATACCTATGCTGTTATAAAAGCCATAGTGTACACATGACCAAAGTGTGAAAGTCACACATCTTTAATACCATGGATGTATGTTTCAGTAACGAAAAGCTTGTTGGCTAAGGGAGAATTTTCAATGCAAAATGGCAGCAAAAAAAAAAGTCAAAACATAGGTCAACAAATTTGGGCTGCAAATGCAGAGGCATGTGGTAGAAGAGTCAGAGTAGCAGGTAATAATCCTTTGTTTCTGGCTCTGGTGCTACCACACCTGCACTAATATGTTCACTTTCAGGAAGTCAATTACTGAGAACGTTAGGACATAAAATCATAGAAATATAGGGCTGGAAGGGACCTTGAAGGTCATCTAGCCCAAACCCCTGTGGTGAGGCAGAACCAGTTGTACATATGCCTCACTGACAGCTATTTGTCTAACCTGTTCTTAAACATCTTAAATTGCAGGGATGTCACAACCTCCCTTGCAATATTATCACAGTGCTAAACTATCCTTATAGTTAGAAAGCTTTTCCTAATATCTGACCTAAGTATCCCTTGCTGCAGTTTAAGACAATTACTACTTGTTCTACCTTCAGTGTATGTGTAGAACAGTTTACCACCATCCTCTTTATAATAGCCCTTACCATATTTGAAAACAATAATCTGACATTCTGAGAATGTCATGTGGAGCTGTGTTTAAAGCCTTATTAAAATCAACATATACCATGTCTACTACTTCCCCACTAGATCAGTAACCCTGTCAAAGAAAGAAATCAGTTTGGTTTGGCATGATCTGTTTTTGTCAAATCCGTGTTGGTTATTACTTATTACCCTGCTTATGCTGATTGGTCTATAATTCCCTTGTTCTCCCTTTAAAGATAAGTACTATGTTTGCCCTTCTCCAGTACTTTGGGGCCTCACCAATCCTCCATGAGGTTTTGAAGATAAATTTCTAATGGTTCCAAGATTGATTCTGATAGTTTTTAAGTACCTCAGAATACATTTTATCAGGCCCTGCCAACTTGAATATATCTATTTTATCTAAATATTCTTTAACTTCTTCTTTCACCAGTCAGGCTTCTGTTCTTTCCCCTTTTACCACAACAGGCTCTCTCTCAAGATATTTTTGACATTACCTGCTTCAGGCAGAAATGCCCCCATACCCCCAAACAACCTCTTGTGATCTGGCATTTCACTCTGGTTGGAACTAAGAAATACCAGAGTACATAATCTTAAACGGAAGTGGAGAACAGGGATACTTAAGCTTATTTTAAATAAGGTTTTGTTCCAATTAACAGTCTGGTTCCATTTAACGGCAAAATTAACGGTTGTCTCTTATTCACGAGTACTGGTTCTCATCCTTTGGAACAATGGGCCAGATCTTCAGGGATGACAGAGGAGTACAACACATAAGTCAGATGTGTGTGTGTGTAGGTGCACACACACAAAAAAGTGGCATGAAATTCACCTTTGCACTCTCCCAGCCCCACATTATCCTAAATGCAGTCCCAAGCCCCAGTCAAAAATTACATTGTCAGCAAACAGCTCCAAGTTGCCAAAACCATAGGTGGCGATTGGCAGCGGTTAGGGGCAACCAAGCCTTACCCACTTTTCTCCAGCTGTTTCTCTTTTATGGGAGATGGGTTAATACAGATATCTTCATGCTGGTTCTATACTGTAGGAAGATTCCCACTTAGATTTGGGTTAAACGTCTCCCTCCCCAAGGGCAAAATAAGCTGGTTTATGGCCAGGATCGTTGAGCACAGTGGGACAAAGCTGCTGCAGCATAACATGTCTAATAGGTAAATTATTAGAAATGGATATTGACTGCTAGTTCTTGAAATGCTCACATAAAACTATGACAGGCTATTTCATTTGTGTGTAATACTTTACTGGGTTTGCTTATAGCAGTTACAGAAGACAATTTTTTTTTAAACTCATAGCTATGAGTGTATAGAACTTCTGGCACCTACCCAGACAGGTCACCATGAGCTGGATAATGTGACAATCTGTTATCATTAGCTCTGTTGGAAAGGTTCTGAAGACACTAGAGAGAATTAAATGACGTGGAAAACTCAGTCTATGGAAAAGTCTATTGTACTGATCTCCGTTATTTCCATCTCTACGCATCACTGGGATGGTGGAACAACATGATTGGTAGTGGTGAAAAATACAAAAGGTCATTTTTCAGTTTTCCTTTTAGCCAGAACAAACCATTGGAAGTTTGCTAATCTTCCCCACATAATATGTCTTGTTCTCTGAAGATTCTTCCATGCACTAAATATGTTAATCTTTGAAAAATCATCACGTTTGGAAGAAAGTTAAGAGCTCTCTATTTAAATAGCTAGCAAACGGTGTTTCTATTTCTGTCCTTCAGTGTTATGACTACCAGTATTTCTAGCTGTCTAAAATAGCAATGTACAGTGAAATACATTATATATCTAAGTTTAGAAACTGGTTTTTGCTAAATATTGTGATTATTTTCTTTTGAATTTTTAAAGCAAGGGAAGTTTCAAAACAAGAGTATTCTCCTATTGAACCTAACTACTGTCCCCTGCAGTGTGAAGCAGCAAATGTAGATGGAGGCTGTTAAAAAGGACTGAGTTACAATATTCTCAAAGGTTTCAGAGTATTCTCAAATATATCTTGATGGCCACTGAAGTCTTTTTTTTTTTTTTTTTTTTTTAACACAGGTAATAATTTTGTGGTTTTGTCTGGGCAATTAGTTTGACATGAAGGGACAGTCTCTGATTTGCCCCAGCTACTGTCTGTGAATAGCACCAATGTACGTAATAGTTCCAGCTTTAAGAGGAGTCTCCAGCATGAGGAGGATCCTTATGCAGAGTAAAACCACAGCAGCAGCTCCTAAATTAAGCATCCTGAGTCCCTAATATACATAGCAGGGGAAATGAGGCAAGGCAAGAGCATCCTTATGCCTCAATGATCCCTGGCTGAAGGGAATGACTTTTGGAGGCCACAGGCAGGCAGTATAAAGTAGAGGAGCCCTGAGTCTGCTATACTTCACATTGATTAATGGGGTCAATGCTGAGCAAATTAAGATCAGGGAGTCGAAAAGGTGGTTGATAGCCTTCATTACAGACCCACTCCTGACCTGTTCCAAGCACAGCTCAGGATCTAGCCTGAAAACCTGCCAAGATGTAGTCTTCCCACACATCAGTGGAAGCAATGTGATTTTTGCCTCAATAATCCCTTTCTTTAAGTGGTAAATTGGAAAATTATGTTTCATCCTCAGTAGAACTAAGAGATATAGCCAAACCTTGCTCCATCACATGTGACCAAAAAGTGAAGTCAATGTGGTGCATGGGGTGTCAGGATAGAATCTGGCCTCTATTGTCTGATATTATTATTACATAAGAAAGGAGGCACAGTAGTGCAAACCCAAAATACTGTACCTAGAGCTGGTCAACCCAAACCACGGAATCCAAACACACACCTAATTCTGAAGCTGGTCTGATCCAGATACTCATTCATGTAGTATGTACCTTTATAATGGGCAGAAATCCTAGATCCAAATACTCTCAAACTTTAAAGGAAGTTTAGCTACAGACCTTATCTCTAAATGCATGGACACTGAATTTAAAATACTGCACAATATTATTGGTGAGCAGCAGTTGTTTTCTATTTCATTTTTTGCATTGGTATCAAACTCCTCTTACCAGGTATGGTATATTGCACTTTGCATTAATATTTAAGAGAGGGAGAGAGCTTTTCACTTTGTAGATCATGGGAATCCTGCCATGGGTGTAAATCTATAAAAACATACTGATGCTGCCAACTCTTCAACAATATAAATTCATTTTGAGAGGGCTAAGCTAGTGATGGCTGCACCAGCTGCCATCAAAGTGTCTGCTTCCCAGGATCTCAGGCTGGCACTCCCTTTAATATATACACTATCCTTCAGTAAATCCCCTTCTGATATCGGGGCTAGTGTGCAGAATGCAGCTTCAAGTTAAACTGTCAATCTTTCAGCTGAAAGCTTTTAGTGGTTGCAACAACAGATCAGACACAAGAAAATGAATGAAATTGTATTGTATTTAAAGTGACACTGAATCTACTCTTGGTGGGTTCATCAGTTCTAATTCAGTTATGTCAGTTTGGAGTGCACCGTCTGTCTCATTTATTTCAATAGCTTTCCATTCTTCCGATGTAATTCTCAATTAGTTGGGTAGGCAGGTAAAACATCTGACATTACAACAGTGAACTATGCACTTCCAAATCTGTTTGCACAGGCATGTGTTACACTTTAACAAGCTCCTTCTCCCCAACCTGGAACCATGGTTTATTAATAGGTCAGCATAAAGGTTCTTCTCAAAAATTAATTAGAGGCATTTTGAACTAGATGAACATAATTCATTCTGCTGGTGAATGATTAAGTACACCAGCTAACAGGTAACCATAGACATTTACTCTTTCATTCCATTTCCATCTGCTGATGCTTCCTCAATAAATGTAAATTGGATATCCATCATCCATCTGGATAATGAGCATCAGATCCCAACATCTCTTATCTACAGCTGTTGTACTGCATTGCTTTGCATTGCATTAGGCTGTCAGCAAGCACCATGCATTTACCCTGTTCATTAATGCAGTATATTGTATTTACTTGAACATGTATGAAAAATCACCTGAACTTAATTTCAGTATGCAAGAGGTTTGCTCCTGCATATATTAAACACACATATAAATACACAAATATACACACACAAGTATATAATATATGAAAATAAACACACAATACCAGTGGGCTTAGGTGAAATTTCAGAAATGATATGGGCCTGAACCAAAGTGTTTTACCTGAACATTTCCCTGTGGGCAAGTTATGATCTCAATCCGAACTTTGCAGCTGATTCCCATCATCTCAATAATAGAATGAATGAAAAGCCCTGGTCCAACCACATTCAGACTCTTGGGAAGTTGAGAAGCCAATATGAACTTGGTGTCTCAGGGCTGTCTCTAATAGTCTTCAGTAACTATATTTACTAATCAGTTGCTATTTAACATGTAATTGCAGTCTTATTAAATTTGAACAAATAGCTGTTTAATGAACAGTTAGATGTGTGTTACAACAATTAAAAATATAATCAATACATTTCCAATAAGTAAGTGGTATTAATTTCTATATACCAATTGACTATTCTTACCATATTCACCAAAGTTCCCAATGAAGTGGATGAGAATTTTTTTTAATGCATATTTCCTGGGCAGGCATGATCAACTTGTTCAGTCTAAAATTACCTCATTTGACTTAATTGTTCTATATATTGCTCCCTCTTACCATTGGATTTCTGATGGCAATAGTCTCAGCGACTGGCTTCAGTTTGGCAAGTACATAAATGCTTGAGTTTAGCACACTAACACATTTGAAATAAACTTGGTTTAAACATCCACTATACCTGAATTCAGCTATCAGCTGTATGGACAGAGCCCTCAAGGGGAAATAGTCTCAGCAGATAGTCCTTGTATGAGTGAAAATTGATGAAGACAAGGTGTTGAGCTGAGTCAAAAATTAGTCCTTTCAGGTAATCTGTTGAACAGAAAAAAAGTATATGATGTTATATTTGGAGCTGTCATTTAATCTCTCTTTTCATATGGAGACTGTCAGCTTTGTTATTTGACTTTCCACTATGACATTATTCCTGATATGTTGTGAGAGACAGCTGCTACAGCTACCTATGTGAACTAAGACATCTCCTCCTTTCTTGTTTCACAATGGGTACATTATCACGCTAATGTGACCGTGCTTTGTTTTATACCAGCAAAAGAGCAATGCTGTTTCTTTAAATTAGAAACAAAGGAGGAGTCTTCTTCCTCTTCATTTCTTCCTCTTTTTAA
This sequence comes from Lepidochelys olivacea, assembly GCF_965140295.1. Classification (NCBI taxonomy): domain Eukaryota; kingdom Metazoa; phylum Chordata; order Testudines; family Cheloniidae; genus Lepidochelys; species Lepidochelys olivacea. Next base: position 32,267,097 of record NC_140411.1, on the reverse strand, counting down.
TATAATAGGGCTGGGAGAAAATGGGTGTGTGTACTAAATAACCTACTATGATAAAATAGCCTCAAGCTATTGGATCTGACTACCTGTAATAGGAGAAGTAATCAGTTAATGTTAATTCTACTCTGGAGGTCAGTAAGATCCAGGTGGCACCTCACCTCCCCATTGCCACCATGTAGCCTTGGGAGGGGGGTTGGGGGGGGGCGAATACAGAGAAGAGCTAGCAGAAACAGAAGCAGCCAAAGCAAGGAATTTTTTTCTTTTACTTTTGGACATTCCAATGAAAACTGTAGGATGTTCTGACTGTCTGTGCTGACGGGCCATGTGCTCTAATCCTCCACCTTCCAGAGTCGCTTCACCTCAGCTTCACTCTACAGCTGCCTGTCCTTACACTCTTCTCCCTGGACTCTGATTTTCCTTTCCATTTAGCTCCTGCCCACCTAGCTAACCACCCCCCCAAAAAATACCCCAAAACAAAACATGGAACTAACACAACATTTGCCACCATTACATTGCATACTCTGCCTATGTGTTAGATTCCTGCCCCTATGCTAGGTCTGTCTTGTCTATTTGACAATACACTCTATCACTGCCTGGTACAATGCAGCCCCATGTTTAGCTGGCCCAAAGGCCCTGCCAAAATACATGTTAAATAATAATACTCAGATATTATTGTTGAATATTTAGGTGTATTTTTTGAGAGCTATATTCCTCTGTTCTTTTCCTAAAGTAGCTTTGGCCTTTTTTTTTTTTTTTTTGGTGACCCCTTGTAGGTAATACATAAGTACAACGGCTGCTGACTAAACACCTGGTTTAGACTATCCTACTCTAAGCACATACCCTTGTGACTTCATGTAAGCTGCCTGGCCCAGGAAGAATCAATGTGACAAAGGGTGTCAGGCCCTTAGCTCAGGGCACGAGAAACTTAAGCACAATACCATAACAAAGGAGTTTCTCTGCCTCACATAGGCTAGAGTTCCCAAAAGCTTTCCCTTCACCTCTCTCACCCCTTACCCTGTCCCAGGGAGTCCCACAAGAGGCTTTCCACTCCTTGCAGTATTCATACTCCAGGCCATCTGTCTGGGAGTCTTCTAGTAACTAGGATCATTCCTCTGTTTAAGGACCTGCTACAGAAGGCTATTTACTCCCCATAGTTCCCTAGCTCAGCGGAGCACTTGCTGGCCTTTATAAGGACCAGCTGCTCTTCAGGCTATCATCTGACCCTTACTCCAGAGCTTTAGCTGGGAGGCACTTGGAATTGAGCCCATCTCTTAAAGGAGGCACTTTGCTGTGGGGAGAAAGATATGCTATTTATCAGCACAGACACACAAATCCCTTTTTGGAATAGAGTCAGATTACTTATCTGCCTTGCAAAGCAAAAATCTGCTTAGTGTCATTTTTTATCTTGTCTTCTTACCCTATTATATACCTACACACACACACACACTTCAATCTTGCTTCACTTTTAGTAACTGCCTCAGGAAGAGATGGAACAAATGTTTTTGTTTATTAATGGGCCACAAACTTCTTTTCAGAAATAAACTTTTGTTGAAAAATTAAAACAAAAACAAGCAAGCATAAAAGAGTAACCTTCAGCTCTGGCCTGAATGTCACCATTACTGGACACATTAATGGAAGAAACCCACAGTTTGTAAAAAAATGGCAGCTGATAGAAACATCTGCTGATCACTCATGTCTGCAGAAGGTGTTCTATACAGTGGGTCTCGGTAATTAGAATGAAACAATAAATCACGCTTTTCACTTTCACAGCCATATAATCCAAGGGCTGCAAAACATTTCACAAACATTTTTTTAATACAGCCTCACAACAGCTCAGCTGCGGACTTCCCTCCTTCCCTATGCCACAAGACTACTGGTGAACAGGTTTCAGAGTAACAGCCGTATTAGTCTGTATTCACAAAAAGAAAAGGAGTACTTGTGGCACCTTAGAGACTAACCAATTTATTTGAGCATAAGCTTTCGTGAGCTACAGCTCACTTCATCGGATGCATACTGTGGAAAGTATAGAAGATCTTTTTATACACACAAAGCATGAAAAAATGGGTGTTTACCACTACAAAAAGTTTTCTCTCACCCCACCCCACTCTGGGGGAGATAAAACCTTTTGTAGTGGTAAACACCCATTTTTTCATGCTTTGTGTGTATATAATAAGATCTTCTACACTTTCCACAGTATGCATCCGATGAAGTGAGCTGTAGCTCACGAAAGCTTATGCTCAAATAAATTGGTTAGTCTCTAAGGTGCCACAAGTACTCCTTTTCTTGTTGAGTGAACAGGGAATTGAGAGGGGAAGGAGGTAGAGGAGCAGAGATCCACAGACAGGCTATATAGCGAGAGTCTTGCTCTGCACTGCTGGGCAATCTCTCATGGCAGCGTGTAAGCCTAGTATCCATGTTGAATTGTCTCACCACTTCCAGCTTTACTCTGTGACTGACTCTCCGGGGAGGGTGGGGGGAAGGTGTCACAGAGTGCTAAGTGAAAAGGAGGACTTGTGGCACCTTAGAGACTAACCAATTTATTAGAGCATAAGCTTTCGTGAGCTACAGCTCACTTCCTCAGATGCATATCGTGGAAACTGCAGCAGGCTTTATATATACACAGAGAATATGAAACAATACCTATTCCCACCCCACTGTCCTGCTGGTAATAGCTTATCTAAAGTGATTTCCAGCACAAATCCAGGTTTTCTCACCCTCCACCCCCCCACACAAATTCACTCTCCTGCTGGTGATAGCCCATCCAAAGTGACAACTCTTTACACAATGTGCATGACAATCAAGCTGGGCTATTTCCTGCATAAATCCAGGTTCTCACATCCCCCCACCCCCATACACACAGAAACTCACTCTCCTGCTGGTAATAGCTCATCCAAACTGACCACTCTTCAAGTTAAAATCCAAGTTAAACCAGAACATCTGGGGGGGGGGTAGGAAAAAACAAGAGGAAACAGGCTACCTTGCATAATGACTTAGCCACTCCAAGTCTCTATTTAAGCCTAAATTAATAGTATCCAATTTGCAAATGAATTCCAATTCAGCAGTTTCTCGCTGGAGTCTGGATTTGAAGTTTTTTTGTTTTAAGATAGCGACCTTCATGTCTGTGATCGCGTGACCAGAGAGATTGAAGTGTTCTCCGACTGGTTTATGAATGTTACAATTCTTGACATCTGATTTGTGTCCATTTATTCTTTTACGTAGAGACTGTCCAGTTTGACCAATGTACATGGCAGAGGGGCATTGCTGGCACATGATGGCATATATCACATTGGTGGATGTGCAGGTGAACGAGCCTCTGATAGTGTGGCTGATGTTATTAGGCCCTGTGATGGTGTCCCCTGAATAGATATGTGGGCACAGTTGGCAACGGGCTTTGTTGCAAGGATAAGTTCCTGGGTTAGTGGTTCTGTTGTGTGGTATGTGGTTGTTGGTGAGTATTTGCTTCAGGTTGCGGGGCTGTCTGTAGGCAAGGACTGGCCTGTCTCCCAAGATTTGTGAGAGTGTTGGGTCATCCTTTAGGATAGGTTGTAGATCCTTAATAATGCGTTGGAGGGGTTTTAGTTGGGGGCTGAAGGTGACGGCTAGTGGCGTTCTGTTATTTTCTTTGTTAGGCCTGTCCTGTAGTAGGTAACTTCTGGGAACTCTTCTGGCTCTATCAATCTGTTTCTTTACTTCTGCAGGTGGGTATTGTAGTTGTAAGAAAGCTTGCCAGAGATCTTGTAGGTGTTTGTCTCTGTCTGAGGGGTTGGAGCAAATGCGGTTGTATCGCAGAGCTTGGCTGTAGACGATGGATCGTGTGGTGTGGTCAGGGTGAAAGCTGGAGGCATGCAGGTAGGAATAGCGGTCAGTAGGTTTCCGGTATAGGGTGGTGTTTATGTGACCATTGTTTATTAGCACTGTAGTGTCCAGGAAGTGGATCTCTTGTGTGGACTGGACCAGGCTGAGGTTGGTGGTGGGATGGAAATTGTTGAAATCATGGTGGAATTCCTCAAGGGCTTCTTTTCCATGGGTCCAGATGATGAAGATGTCATCAATATAGCGCAAGTAGAGTAGGGGCTTTAGGGGACGAGAGCTGAGGAAGCGTTGTTCTAAATCAGCCATAAAAATGTTGGCATACTGTGGGGCCATGCGGGTACCCATAGCAGTGCCGCTGATCTGAAGGTATACATTGTCCCCAAATGTGAAGTAGTTATGGGTAAGGACAAAGTCACAAAGTTCAGCCACCAGGTTAGCCGTGACATTATCGGGGATAGTGTTCTTGACGGCTTGTAGTCCATCTTTGTGTGGAATGTTGGTGTAGAGGGCTTCTACATCCATAGTGGCCAGGATGGTGTTATCAGGAAGATCACCGATGGATTGTAGTTTCCTCAGGAAGTCAGTGGTGTCTCGAAGGTAGCTGGGAGTGCTGGTAGCGTAGGGCCTGAGGAGGGAGTCTACATAGCCAGACAATCCTGCTGTCAGGGTGCCAATGCCTGAGATGATGGGGCGCCCAGGATTTCCAGGTTTATGGATCTTGGGTAGTAGATAGAATATCCCAGGTCGGGATTCCAGGGGTGTGTCTGTGCGGATTTGATCTTGTGCTTTTTCAGGAAGTTTCTTGAGCAAATGCTGTGGTTGCTTTTGGTAACTCTCAGTGGGATCAGAGGGTAATGGCTTGTAGAAACTCGTGTTGGAGAGCTGCCAAGCAACCTCTTGTTCATATTCCGACCTATTCATGACGACAACAGCACCTCCTTTGTCAGCCTTTTTGATTATGATGTCAGAGTTGTTTCTGAGGCTGTGGATGGCATTGCGTTCCGCATGGCTGAGGTTATGGGGCAAGTGATGCTGCTTTTCCACAATTTCAGCCCGTGCACGTCGGCGGAAGCACTCTATGTAGAAGTCCATCCTGGCCACTATGGATGTAGAAGCCCTCTACACCAACATTCCACACAAAGATGGACTACAAGCCGTCAAGAACACTATCCCCGATAATGTCACGGCTAACCTGGTGGCTGAACTTTGTGACTTTGTCCTTACCCATAACTACTTCACATTTGGGGACAATGTATACCTTCAGATCAGCGGCACTGCTATGGGTACCCGCATGGCCCCACAGTATGCCAACATTTTTATGGCTGATTTAGAACAACGCTTCCTCAGCTCTCGTCCCCTAAAGCCCCTACTCTACTTGCGCTATATTGATGACATCTTCATCATCTGGACCCATGGAAAAGAAGCCCTTGAGGAATTCCACCATGATTTCAACAATTTCCATCCCACCACCAACCTCAGCCTGGTCCAGTCCACACAAGAGATCCACTTCCTGGACACTACAGTGCTAATAAACAATGGTCACATAAACACCACCCTATACCGGAAACCTACTGACCGCTATTCCTACCTGCATGCCTCCAGCTTTCACCCTGACCACACCACACGATCCATCGTCTACAGCCAAGCTCTGCGATACAACCGCATTTGCTCCAACCCCTCAGACAGAGACAAACACCTACAAGATCTCTGGCAAGCTTTCTTACAACTACAATACCCACCTGCAGAAGTAAAGAAACAGATTGATAGAGCCAGAAGAGTTCCCAGAAGTTACCTACTACAGGACAGGCCTAACAAAGAAAATAACAGAACGCCACTAGCCGTCACCTTCAGCCCCCAACTAAAACCCCTCCAACGCATTATTAAGGATCTACAACCTATCCTAAAGGATGACCCAACACTCTCACAAATCTTGGGAGACAGGCCAGTCCTTGCCTACAGACAGCCCCGCAACCTGAAGCAAATACTCACCAACAACCACATACCACACAACAGAACCACTAACCCAGGAACTTATCCTTGCAACAAAGCCCGTTGCCAACTGTGCCCACATATCTATTCAGGGGACACCATCACAGGGCCTAATAACATCAGCCACACTATCAGAGGCTCGTTCACCTGCACATCCACCAATGTGATATATGCCATCATGTGCCAGCAATGCCCCTCTGCCATGTACATTGGTCAAACTGGACAGTCTCTACGTAAAAGAATAAATGGACACAAATCAGATGTCAAGAATTGTAACATTCATAAACCAGTCGGAGAACACTTCAATCTCTCTGGTCACGCGATCACAGACATGAAGGTCGCTATCTTAAAACAAAAAAACTTCAAATCCAGACTCCAGCGAGAAACTGCTGAATTGGAATTCATTTGCAAATTGGATACTATTAATTTAGGCTTAAATAGAGACTTGGAGTGGCTAAGTCATTATGCAAGGTAGCCTGTTTCCTCTTGTTTTTTCCTACCCCCCCCCCAGATGTTCTGGTTTAACTTGGATTTTAACTTGAAGAGTGGTCAGTTTGGATGAGCTATTACCAGCAGGAGAGTGAGTTTCTGTGTGTATGGGGGTGGGGGGATGTGAGAACCTGGATTTATGCAGGAAATAGCCCAGCTTGATTGTCATGCACATTGTGTAAAGAGTTGTCACTTTGGATGGGCTATCACCAGCAGGAGAGTGAATTTGTGTGGGGGGGTGGAGGGTGAGAAAACCTGGATTTGTGCTGGAAATCACTTTAGATAAGCTATTACCAGCAGGACAGTGGGGTGGGAATAGGTATTGTTTCATATTCTCTGTGTATATATAAAGCCTGCTGCAGTTTCCACGATATGCATCTGAGGAAGTGAGCTGTAGCTCACGAAAGCTTATGCTCTAATAAATTGGTTAGTCTCTAAGGTGCCACAAGTCCTCCTTTTCTTTTTGCGAATACAGACTAACACGGCTGCTACTCTGAAACCTGTCAGAGTGCTAAGTGACAGTTAATGCAGCCTCAAGTCTCTTTATCATAGCCTGTGATTTATCTCTGGTACAGGCTGGGAGGTAGTATACTTCCTAGTGCAGTTTCTACCCTCCCACACAAACACTCCTGCCCCTGATGTTTTTTCTTCACTACCTTGTGATCACATGCCTATTTGAGAAAGTGGGAAAGGCTGGCTCAAGGAGAATGGAGGAAACTCACTTAGCTGCTTTACCCCTTCATAGGAACCCACTACCATTTTCTCTGTGGATTTACTCCTCTCCACATCATGCATCAGCAGGGAAGATATAGGTTGTGGGGAGACAACTCCACAGTATCTACATGCTTTTGAACTTGAGTTTCCCCCAGTGGAGAGTGCTCTAGCCACTGGGCTGTGGAACTTGCCTCTTGAATCTGTTCCACTGTGTGTAAATAACCAAATAGTCATTGGGCCAAAGAGTGAAACTGTGGGAGATCCAAGTTCATGTCCATGTGCTAATGATTCATTATTTATACTCAGCAGAGCTGCTTCAACAGGAGAGATTGGGACAGAGTCCCCGCCGTATACCCCATAGCCCAGTGGCTAGGGCAGCACTACTTACAGTGTAGTGGGAGTTCAAATCCCTTCTCCACATTAGGTGAGGGGAGCAATTGAACCTCAATGTCCCACATCCCAGCTGAATGTACTAATTAGAGGGCTAAAGCTTAACAGGGAGGATCCTCCTCTTGCCATTTTGTGAATCCGGCCCTTGAAAATGCCCAGCAACAAAATGCTTCAGGTCAAATGAAATGTTTTTTTTAGGCCCCAAAATAGAGTTTTTCAATTCAACAGCATTTTTCAGAATTTACAAATCAAATTTAGTTTTTGTTTTTTTAGCACTGCCAGTGAATTGAAAAAAATCAATTATTTGCATAGGTCTAGTTACACTTGCTTAAAATATTTTATCTTCCTATCTACTGATATCAAAAGACTAGGAAAAATCCTTTGAGGGAAGTCTGGGACTGTAAGTGGAGTTCATGGCAAACATAAACATGCTGCTGAATTCAATGTCTACTGAAATGTTTTCATAATCAAACCTAGTAAAATAATCAGTAGGTGGGGTGGGCGGTGCTATTCTGATTAAAAAACAAACAAACTTGTGCCCCTTTGAATAAGGGTGTTTTGATAGCAAAGGGCCCAAGCCAACAAGTTTGGATCTGGATTCACAGTTCCCCAAAGTTTCGATCCTTGGGTTTAGATTCCTGGGTGTGGTTCAGAGCCACTTCTATTCTCAAGACAACCATCTTAACCTATAAAGATAGACATCTACTGACATTAAGTATATTAAGATTCTGAATGTGCTAGGTTCTTCATCATGCTGGGACATAAATTTTGTATCAAGGCTCCCTGAATATTGTGTCACACGAGTGCTGCATTCACGAGTAGACTGTTAGTTTTGTGGTAGTCAAAGTGGAAAACGAGTTATAGCGAGCAGTTATCACTGAATTAGATGTTAATATGAACAACACAATCAGTACTAGAATCGTTAATTCAATAAACTCCGATGGTTTTTGCATTTTTTTCTCTCTCCATAGATCACAGAGATGTGCAGCAAACTGGAAATTTCACAAGTCAGGTGCTGTAGTCTGGCTGCCAAATTTACGGTCTTAGAAAGAAGCGATAGTTCTTTCTAGCTTCTAGGATAGGGCAAAGGATTCCGATGCCCCACCCCTCCAACCACACTGCCTAATGGTTGGTAACTTGCCCCTCATCTCCTTCAGCGTGGTTTGACAGGAAGAGGTGGAGGCCTCCTTTATTATTTCCTTTCACCATGTGCTCCAAATATAACATTTATTAATTATTATTATTATTATTTATTGGCTGCTCTACAGCACTTTTCATCAGTACATGTCAAAGCACTTTACAAAGGAGGTCAGTACCATTATCCCCATTTGTACGCATGGGAAAACTGAGTCACAGAGAGATGAAGTGAGTTGCCCAAGGTCACCCAGAAGGCCAATAGCACAGATTAATGGAGGTGAAGTTTTTAGTGAGCCTCTCCCTCAACCTGCATGATACAGCGACCTGTGCAAGAGTTTGGTAGAGCAAAGGGACAGATTTTGGCAGGGCAAAATTCTGCATAGGGAGCTAATTCCCAGAGTTAACTCTGCAGCTGCAGACACATGATTCTAATTTGAATATATTAAGAATAAATTCTAAATAATGACATTAAATTTAATAAATACGCCTCAAGGCTTGAATCTTAATCACGTGATGTGGAGATGCTTACAGGTGGTGTGGTTTTGGGCTACTGTTGTCTGCTTCTCTGGGGTCAGCACAGCAGCCTCTGGGTAACAAGCAATATAACACTGTATGCATGGTTTGGGATTTCAATCCCCTAAATCACAAGCTAACAAACACAACCTTGTTACTACAGCTAGTCACACGGTTTTCTGTGCATCCCGTATCTTGTCAGAATCATATCTCCCCTAAGCCCACTGTCAGGGAACCAATCTTACTCTCCAACACAAAAAAGAAGGGAGGGGGGCAATCATGAGAGAGAAAGTTGGCTAGAGCTGCTATTACAGACTTGACTCCCACTGGATCTTAAAACGCTGTGACAGGGACGTGCTGCTGCACCTTTCTACTGAGAGAGCTGCCACTCCCTCCACCGCTGCTGCTGCCGCTGTCAGTAAAATAACACCTCCTGAAAACCAGTGTGGTGTCATTGCTGGTTGCCAAAAGCTAATAATCATCTTGTGACAAACTCCTCTGAGTTAGGCTCCTGTAAAAGCTGTTTCCTTGGATTCAGCTTCATTGAGGCAAGTACTTGTTTTCAAGTCACATTAATGGAATGTGGTGGTTTTGTTTCGTTTTTTTAAGCCACATGAGTTTCACAGATGTGTGTCACTTTGCAGTGGGAAAGTTAGGGACATGACTAACACAGGTTTTTGGATTCACCGGGTACCAGATAACATGGGTATGTATCCAACAGAAGCTGAATATGCATCCTCTTTGCCAGGAGGCCTGGAGAATAGCCACAGTCTAATGAACTGAGGCTAAATGCTAGTTCAGTTGTGTTGGCTCTGCTCAATTTTACTTACTTCAGTGTTTCCAGAGTGCACAGCTCAATAACAATGTAGTAAATTTCTACTGCGCATTGCATTTGAAATGCTCAAGATGCTTTACAAATATCAATGAATTAAGCCTGTCAGGGAGGTAAATGTTATTTCCATTTTACACATGGGAACACAAAGGAACGGTGATACTGGCCAACACTGGAGTGCTTCAGGTTTTGGGTGTCCAATATGAAACATTTAATACTAGCCTGATTTTCAATTCTCCCCATGAACTTTAACTGCCATCCTGTATGTTCTGTACCTCTGAAAACAAAACTCTGCAGTAGGAGACAAAATTGAGACACCTCAAGTTAGACTAATCCTTTGAAAATGTGAGTCTAAATGATTTCCCAAAGCCAGGCAGTGATTAACTATCAGAAACAGTAGCAGAACTCAGGTCTCCTCTTTCCTTCCCCTGTGCTAGACCAGGCTGATTCTGAGGCTTGGTATATGCTTGGAGGTTATAGTGGCATCACTACACCGCACAGGGGCGTGAACAAACCACAATCAACATAACCCTCACCAACAGAACCCCCACTATGCCAACATAACCCCCACCATGGACACAGCGATGTCAATAGAAGAGTGCTTCCACTGAGGTCCCCAACAATGTTCAGGGAGGTGAAGTTCCAACATTGACAGAAAAACTCCTTCTATCAGTGCAGGCTGTATCAACAGTACAGGGCTGTGCCTTGGAAGGCACAATTCCACCAGTTAAAGAAGAGGGATCTGTTCAAACTGCCTGCAAAACACAAGGTCCATTTCCCATCCTTCATACAATTGCTTAATAAGCAGCTACATGAAAAGAGATGTAGAGATAAGAACCTCTGCATTTGATAATCAGAATCGAGGATACTGGAGTGCAGGATCGCAAACACTGCAAAGTGATAAATGTTGTGTTTATAAATGGTGTCCATTGTGCTTCTGTTATTCTACTCAAAGCAATCTCCCATCAAGCAGCTGGAATGGAACATTAAACAGTGAACTGACATCTAGATGCCATGGTGATGAGCATATTAACGACAGATGGATTAAATCAGATAGCAGGTAGCCACAGTATCCACGGCATTGAAGGATGATCAGTACAGTACAGTCCTTTCTCTTAGTGAGAGAAGGACTGCCATGGAAGATGTGTGCTTAAGATGATTTAAGTGCACCAAAATCCTTTGCGGAATATAGTAGTTTCCCTAAAGTTGTGTTATAATTGAGATAGAGCAAAAGTCCACTATGGATAACATCCAAGTAGCAAAGCTATTCAAGGATTAATACAAAATGCATTCTGTTAAAAACCTTCCCAGTAACTACTTATGCATGTGCATGCACACACATTGCCAAAGGGAAATATTGAGAGACTCCATCTCTCATTTGTATACTGTAGTTTTAATTTCTTTTGAGCTTGTTCTACAGTAAGTAGAGACCTGGCCAGTCTTACCTTAAGATAATATATTTTTTGTCTGGCCTGAGTTTTCTCTGTGACCAGGACAAGACAGAAGTACTTTCTAGTACACTGCATTCTGGACCATGTTTGAGGGATTGGGAGTATTGCTATTTACATCTTCACATAGCACCATCTAGCTTCCCACCAAGGACTGTAGAACTGCCAGTGATTAGACTGAATGCATCCAATGAAGTGAGCTGTAGCTCACGAAAGCTTATGCTCAAATAAATTGGTTAGTCTCTAAGGTGCCACTAGTACTCCTTTTCTTCTTGAGAATACAGACTAACACGGCTGCTACTCTGAAACCAATGATTAGTAAGTTTCTGGTTTGTGTTTTGGTTTAAGATGTAAAGTAGAAAATGGTTATACTTAAAACGAAAGAAAAATACATAAGAAAGAGAGAAGGAAGGCAAGAAACAGAGTGGAAAGATGGAGGTGGCTGATTGGACAAATCAAATGGATTAGAACCAAGGTACCAGAAAGTTGGTCTCTAGTCTTGAAGAGAGCAGTTCAGGTTAGAGCTTCATGCTGGTTAGATGTCTGCTTAGGCAAGGCTTTTTTAGGGGCTACCTAAGATGTCAAACTGGGCATTATCATGGAAAGACTATGTTACTTGAATTTTATCACTGGAACTTAAGTCAAATTAAACCCACTTTTTTAGGTTACATGAAAACTTTCTATTTTTTCATACTTACAAGTGACTCAGTTTCTTTGTTCTCTTTCTCACCTCAGTGCTTTCCTAAAATTACAACCTCATCTCCCATGATACAATTCTAGCATGGCAATAGTCAATACTGTTGCTCCTCTGCTGAGCAGTAGCAGATGTCTGGGGCTGTGCAAGTTGGCTTCCCAGTGGAGGAGAAATCAGTGATGTACAGTCTGAGTATATTCTAAGTGTAACTTTCTTTATTTACATATACACTACTCCTAGAACAGAGGCAGTTACAAACAATGTGCATGTAATCCTTTCAAGAATCTCAGACCAACATCAATGTCTGGTTCCCTGGTTAGAAACTCTGCTTCAAGAATTGACTCTCGTCAAAAATGAAGGCAGAGGGCGTTTCCTGCTGATTGCATAGCTCCTTCTACACAGAACATTGCATAATAAACCAGGTCATACCATATGTCTTCCCAAGATTAAATATTTGCTCTCACACTTAGGGCTGGTTTACACTACCATGGTAAGTCGACCTAAACGACATTACTTCAGTTATGTGAATAACGTAACTGAAGTCGATGTAGCTTAGGTCGACTTACCATGGTGTTTACACCATCCTGTATCGACGGGATACACTGTCCCACTGACTTACCTTACTCTTCTCGGGGAGTTAGAGTACCATAGTCAAAGGCTTCTATCATCATATTGGTGCATATTCATAAGAATAACAAATAATTAGCACTAAATCTTTCCCCAAACTTCAAAAACATCAGGGTCTTTTATGCCCTAAGAAAAAGCAAGATTAAACAGATGCATCTTGTACCATGTCCTGCAAGTCACCAAACTCTGACCCCAAGAATTCATACATTCCAGAGCAAAGGGCCCTCCACCAAAAACAATCTGGTGCCCTCTCCCAGGAATTCAACCCTGAGGACAGTATGAGCATTACAAACAAGCACAACTGTTGCAATGGGATGTAGGCAGTTTCTGGAAGTAGCCAGTTCCCAGTCCATTCAGGTTAACAATTGTCATTGTTCACAAACAAACAAACAAACACGTCTGTGCTGTATCCTAACACTGCTTTAGATTTTGGCATTCAGTGTAAGGTACACTGAAATCTAAATAACAGTCTGCCTGGAAACTTAAAAATCATCTTTTTTATTATTTATTTATTTATTTTAGATAGGATACCACTTATGATAGGCTGACATTTCCCATAAATGAGGATTATCTCTTGAGTATCTGGGATGCTAACATGGAGCAGGTTTCAGAGTAGCAGCCATGTTAATCTGCATTCACAAAAAGAAAAGGAGGACTTGTGGCACCTTAGAGACTAACAAATTTATTTGAGCATAAGCTTTCATGAGCTACAGCTCACTTCATTGGATGCATTCAGTGGAAAATACAGTGGGGAGATTTATATACATAGAGAACATGAAACAATGGGTGTTACCATACACACTGTAAGGAGAGTGATCACTTCAGATGAGCTATTACCAGCAGGTGAGCTGGGGAAAAAAAAACCTTTTGTAGTGATAATCAAGGTGGGCCATTTCCAGCAGTTGACAAGAACATCTGAGGAACAGTGGGGGGTGGGGGGGAGAAATAAACATCGGGAAATAGTTTTACTTTGCGTAATGACCCATCCACTCCCAGTCTTTATTCAAGCCTAAGTTAATTGTATCCAGTTTGCAAATTAATTCCAATTCAGCAGTCTCTCCTCGGAGTCTGTTTTTGAAGTTTTTTTGTTGAATAATTGCCAATTTTAGGTCTGTAATCGAGTGACCAAAGAGAACGAAGTGTTCTCCATCTTGTTTTTGAATGTTATAATTCTTGACATCTGATTTGTGCCCATTTATTCTTTTATGTAGAGACTGTCCAGTTTGACCAATGTACATGGCAGAGGGACATTGCTGGCACATGATGGCATATATCACATTGGTAGATGTACAGGTGAACGAGCCTCTGATAGTGTGGCTGATGTGATTAGGCCCTATGATGGTGTCCCCTGAATAGATATGGGGACACAGTTGGCAACGGGCTTTGTTGCAAGGATAGGTTCCTGGGTTAGTGGTTCTGTTGTGTGGTGTGTGGTTGCTGGTGAGTATTTGCTGCAGGTTGGGGGCTGTCGGTAAGCAAGGACTGGCCTGTCTCCCAAGATCTGTGAGAGTGATGGGTCGTCCTTCAGGATAGGTTGTAGATCCTTGATGATGCGTTGGAGAGGTTTTGTTGGGAGCTGAAGGTGATGGCTAGTGGTGTTCTGTTATTTTCTTTGTTGGGCCTGTCCTGTAGTAGGTGACTTCTGGGTACTCTTCTGGCTCTGTAAATCTGTTTCTTCACTTCAGCAGGTGGCTACTGTAGTTGTAAGAATGCTTGATAGAGATCTTGTAGATGTTTGTCTCTGTCTGAGGGGTTGGAGCAAGTGTGGTTGTATCGTAGAGCTTGGCTGTAGACAATGGATTGTGTGGTGTGGTCTGGATGAACGCTGGAGGCATGTAAGTAGGCATAGCAGTCAGTAGGTTTCCTGTATAGGGTGGTGTTTATGTGACCATCGCTTATTAGCACCACAGTGTCCAAGAAGTGGATCTCTTGTGAGGACTGGTCCAGGCTGAGGTTGATGGTGGGATGGAAATTGTTGAAATCATGGAGCAGTATATCATGTTTAACAATTAACACCAATATTTATAACACTTTTATGTACAGCAAGTTGCATCATATTAAGAAACAGCAAAAAAAGCCACACAAGATTCATTATGAGAGATGAACAGCAGCAGCAGGTCGTCTGCTTAACATTCAGTTTTCAGCCCTTTTGAAAGGAAATGCTGCTTTAACTAGCTTCCTGCTTTTAAATCAAAAGGCTCATGGTTCTTAAAATTTCAACCTGTTACTCGAGCCAGGCCAGTAAAACGTACTTGTAGATTTTGGAAGCAGGGAAAGAAAAGGGGGTATATGGGGCAGGGGAGACAATAAGTTTATGTGATTCTTTCATTATTTTTCTATTTACTCTAACTGGTATTTCAAGTATTTGAGGATTGGGTTTTGAGTCCTTTCAAGACCTAAAAGTTTAGCTACACCAGCTACCAACAAAAATATTGTAGAATGTGAAGTGTATTAGTTGCAAGAAGCTGGATTTAAAGTAGCTGCAGCAAACTGGGTGCCTACAGTTAATATACAAATTTGCAAAACACTGATGAACCTCAAGGTGGACGACGGAGACACATCTGACTCCTTGTCAAACTTTCTATGAGTTCAGCCAGCTTGAGAGCAAACACATCTTCTTTATATGTATCTTTGTCTGGTGGTGATTTATTTTAAAATGCTTCACCTATACATACACACTATTACAAATATATTGCACATGGTGAGTACATTTCAATTTTTCTATGCATACAAACAATGACTTTATCACACCACTTATAAATGCACAAATCAAAAGCTGACAAGTGGAAAAGATATGTATAAAAATGTGAAGGGAACTTGGCTTTATGATGAACACATATATGACTGTATTTGGCATTGTTAGAATGTGCATGTAACTAGAACTCCACCAGAAGTTGATATCCCCCTACTTGAAAACGTGAAACAGCATTGACCAGAAAAAAAGCTAACTAGCATTATCCAACAACTCCTGCAGAGAACCCTCCTACAAACCCTGAGATAAATATGAATATCCTTGGAGAGTTCCTGAGAACCCTTACCTACCCGAACAGGTCCTTAGTCCTGTGAGAAGTCATGTTGACTTCAAGAGCTTTAGGAACATGACTGAAGGTTAGTCAAGATCATCATACAGTGATAGCAGCCGTATATAGTATGTAGATGTAGACAGCTAGGATAAGATACATGAGACTGCATTTCTAACCAACCACAAGGACTATACTTGATGCAATCTCATTACTACAGCAACACACAAGTAAACCCACTATCTAACTCCAGAAGTAATTAAAGCACCTCAGAGAAGAATGATTGAGCAAGTCCATATTCATATTGAGATAACATTTTGCCCTGCTTTCCTCTATTTCAGAAGACATGGAGTCATTCTTTCTGTGTGTCTATTTATTCTATTTTAATGTTAAGAAAAAAGAGGATAGATAGATATTTGTAAATAATCTCTGTTATAGAAAAAGTTAAATATTCGTGAAGTCAAATGAATTTCAAGTCAAATAACTTTCTAAAACAGAGAGAAATGGATTTTGATTTTTTAAATACATTCTAAATTTCCTGCTCAGATAATTCTATCTATCTGAGTACAAATCTTCCATTGGAATAGCATTACAGCCATGCAAGTTCTGCCCCTGGAAGGAATTTCAGACAGACCAGTACTATTATATGAATGAAAACAGGAGCAGTTGAAAATTGCATGTTATAAAGCTACAACATTTCCTTTGACCTTTTAATTAATATAGAATTGCTTTTTCATTACCTCCGGTGCTTATGTAAATAAAAGGAATTGGAACTAGAGTTCAGTACTAAGTACCTCTTCAGAGACCTAACTTAAAAGGTGTCAGATTTAACTTATACTTGTTTTGACCAAGCCAGTTGTGACTTGAAGGAGTACCATGAGACAGGCTTGTTGCGATGTTACCCCTATTTATCTTCTCTCCTTTCACTCTGCCAACAGTTACATCAAATCCTCTGAATTTATAGCTCATCCCACTTCTTAGACTATAGGATAAAGAAAGCAGTAGAGCAGATTCAAGTGCTTTCTCGCTTAAATATCAGTAAATCTGAGATATATAGCAAATATAGGTTCAGGCTGCATTAATTATTACTGATTATGTATGTCTCACAGTAGTAATCCAGGATTTTTTGTACAAGCAACAATTGTTTTAATTTATTTTTAATGGAAACCAAATTGTTAATACAGTGCTATGGCTGTGACTTTTAACTTTGCTATGAATTGTAATGTTTGCATTTCTTGATTTTATGCTTGAATATGCACATTGAATATTATTTTTTTTTAGTTTATTTTTAAAATTACTAAGTTTCTTTGTTTTTTTAAAAAAATAAATAATGGCAAAAGTTTCACACGTTTCAATGGGAAGAGGATTGGCCCATAAAGGGATAAAATATAGTATTCTGTTTTGCAACTGGAAAGTGTTGCCAATTCTCATAAATTTATCACAAGTCTTATCATATTTATTGAAGAGACAAGGTGGGTGAGGTAAAATCTTTTATTGGATCAACTTCTGTTGGTGAAAGAGACAAGCTTTCAACTTGAGCTCTGTATAGCTCAAAAGCCTGCCTCTCTCACCAACAGAAGTTGGTCCAATAAAAGATATTACCTCACCCACCTTGTCTCTCTAATATCCTGGGACCCACATGACTCCTACAACAATGGAAGATATTTACTGAAGTCTTTTAAAACTCTAGATCTTTGATCTTAAAAACTCAACTTTCATTTTTTTTAAAAGAGTAAGTTTCTAGTCCTCCAGTTGCAGAGAAAAGGCTGAAAATGTAAACCAAATGTACCCCAAAGGGCCACACAAGTCAAATAAAAATAACTCAGTTTTTTAAAAATTGCATTAATTCTAAGCCAATCTCTTGATTTTTGGGGGACTGACTTATGATTTTGGAATATTGGCAATAATACATCACAGCAAATAAAGTTTCAGAACCAAGACAGGAACTCAAGTTCCCCAACCTACTTGTCATTTCTCATTCAGTATTGAAAAGTCGACTCCTGCCTCTGATTGGCCCATGATACCAGTCTCTATTGCCCACTTGTTAAATTTTCAAGCAAGCACCTTCACGTTTTCTCCCATGTTGCCCCTCATGCTTGGAAGGAGCTTCCCATGAACATCTGCAAAGCTATTTGTTCTCCTTAAAACCCCTCTTTAAAACTCTTTGCTTTGCTGTGATCACTACAAAAACCTGCCAACGGTGTACTGAGACCATTGCCTATTCTATTGACCAATATTATCTCATTGTTTCCTTATAATCATCCACCTATTGGTCTGTTGTATCTTGTATTATAATCAGATTGTAAGCTCTTCAGGGCTGGGGCAATCTTTTTGTTGTGTTTGTTCAGAACCTAGCACAATGGGGTCTTGGTCCTTGACTAGGGCTCGGAGGTGCTACGTTAATACAAAATAGAAATAATAAAATATTTCTTCCACAATCAAAACTTAATCCCTTTTGGCCACAGTACATCACTGCCATATCACTGAACTCCTCTGTTGCACCATTAAACCAGCTGAAAAGTTTGGCTAATAATGTTTGTATCTAGCCTTTTCAGCTGTCAGTCTCAAACCATTTTACAAAAGTGAGTTACTGGAAGGCATTACTAGCCCCATTTTATGGTTATCCCAAACAAAGGGATTTGATTATGCTACTTGTTTGAGATCCAAAGCCTCATTGATAAAACATTGGGTATGTATCATTTTAGATCAGGGTTTTGCTCATAGCCCTGCCACATACTTCCTATGTAAAAGTTACTCAAACTCTGTTCTTCTCCGATCCCAGGGGGAAAACAGACCTGTGTACATTCCTTAGGACTAAGAAGAAACTTGGGGGGGGGGGGAGTTACAGGAGTTCCTGGAGTTTCTTTTCATTTTGGGGCCAGTTTGGAACATGGCAATTAAACTATTTTCTGTCACCCTCCTTTTGATCTGTTGGCTTCAATGGCAGAGAATGGCATGTATTTTCTTATCATGATGATTTCTTAAACTTTTCATTATTCCCACCCTTTCATTCAGTACTGTTTATGTCTACCTACTTTTCAAATGTTGTGGTGTGATGCCATTACCTCTCTAAAGGAATACAAGAAACATTAGAACCTGCAAACATTTAAAAAGAGAGACTTTTTAAAGTATTTTTAATCTCAAAAAGTACTTGGCTCAATTTAATCACAGTTTTCATGGTTTCAGCACAGCAGCCGTGTTAGTCTATATTCGCAAAAAGAAAAGGAGTACTTGTGGCACCTTAGAGACTAACAAATTTATTTGAGCATAAGCTTTCGTGAGCTGCAGCTCACTTCATCAGATGCATTCATGGTGTGTTCTAGCTGCCAATGAGACATAGCCCTAAACATTTTAGAGAATATTTACAAGAAGGATTTTTTTTCATTAGTGATGCATTAAAATCCAACATAGAATGGAACCATGGTTACTATGGAGTTACTATATAAATCTACCACCTCTACATAGAAAGCCAAACAAACACACTTGTGGAATTCCAACTGGAGCTCTGTTCTGATAGCTACAAAAATAGCTCTCTCTACCATGTGAGTTAAATGAAGAACTCTGTTAACTATTAGCTAGAGGAGGCCCCTTATTTTTATTTTTTTTTATTTTTCTAAGCAGCTGCCAGACAATAGAGGGCAACATACTCCCGCGTACACTGCTCTCACTGAAAGAAAGGATTTATCAGATGAACAAGTGAAGAAACTCCCACAAAGATTATTAATAATTCTATTTAAGAAATTGATATTCATGATAGAAGGATCACTAGATCACCCACTATAAAAACTGCTAATAACTTTGTTGAATCCCATTTTTTTTCTTCAAATTTACCAGGGACATAAATTTTCAAAGAGGTTTATCTATATGGAAAATGTGAACAGTTAGTAAAAAATCACTTTGAACCTAGAGGAAGACACAGGAACATTAAGATACGTTCAACAATTCAAATCTAGCTGAAACCTTAATGATCTGTAACTCATAAGATTTGGTTAATTTTCTTCACCCTTTGCAAAAGCTTTGCCTTTGACAGTAAATCTGGCAATTTTTAGGCCAAATGAATTTTCGAAGCCAAAGTGAAAGGGCTGCTATTATGGAGTTTTAGAATGTAAGCCAGTGAAACCCTAACTATAGAGCAGCTACTGCCTCTCCATAACAATAAAAAAACATTTAAACTACTACTTCTATTCTTTGTATATGATAGATTGTATATAAAGCAATCTTCCCCTTCCCATCTTTTGAAAAGCCCTGAACCAGAACTGATTGCCAGATAACATAAGTGCACTATTTCCTTATTTGTACTATTCAAGCTGATGTGGAGTCAGCTAATGAAGTTGACTCTTAAAGCATTTTAATGCCCCTTAACGTCTGTAAAAATAGACTAGAACTCCTTGGAATTTGTGCATTCAAATAAAATCTCTGCTAAAGAAAAGCCTGTGGATAGTCTTATAAACTGAGTGATGAGGTTATAATACAGTGTTATGGAATTGGGACTTCTCTCCAAGAAACACACTCTAAAAGACAATTTCCCTCTACCCAAAAACAAAATAAATTGCTGAAACAAAGAAAAATGGGATTTCAGTGCAACTCCCAAGAATTGTAAGTCAAGAACAGTTGTGAAAATTGAAATGCAGGCATTGAGTTCAAGAAAAACAAGAATCCTTTGGGGATTATGTTGTAGGGCTTGTCTACATGGCACTATAGTTCAGACTAAAAGGGTGTGAATTGCAATGCTCAACAAAGTGCTGCACTGTAACTGGATGTTGCTAGCACAAACTAAAAGGTACCTAGTTCATGTTGCCAACAGGACTATGTTAATGCAAACAAGGTACCGTTCAGTTTGTGCTAGTGTTGTACCAATAAATTAAAAACCAGCAGGATCTTATTAAAGGGAAAAAGGCAAAATACCACATTTATTGTGAATACAGAAAGAATCATAGTAAGCAGTTAGTTATAGTTATAACATTCCATTCAATCTCATATTTATTCACACATTCATTCATACACACACACACAGAGGTTCTGCAAGGTTGTTATCATAGTTACCAGCCTTAGAGTTGCTCATGCCAAGCCACTGGCCAGGTGGCCTGGATAAGAGGAGGGAGCAGGGCCTTGTCAGATGCTCATCTGATGCTCCTGGAAGTTGATTTGCAGAATCAGACACCGCCCCCCCCCCCTTAGTTCTTACTTTCTAGAGTCTAATTTTATAGGAATTTATTCCTAGGCCAGTTTGTGGGAATTGCTTCATCACGCTGTTGCTGAATCAGTCAGCAGATAGCACATTCCTGATGGCTCCATGCTGCTAGATGTTATCTTGTTCTTTGGTTCTCCCATTCTTGAGGCTGTTGGGTGGATTCCAGTCTGCCCTCTGGGGGTCCTCTGGTTATTTCCACTTGACGCCTTCTTTAGCCGATGGACACTGGATTCTTAGGCTGGTACCTCCCTGATCATTCAGTTATTATCCACACCAAGCATCCATCCACAAACATCCTCTATCTCTATTTTAATCACAATTGTTAATACAACAAAAGGGCAGGGAGTCTCTGGGTGCTGTTTCTGTTGTTACAGAGTATTGCTTTGAGTCTCTCTCTGTGTGAATTGCTTTGAGAACAGACTCTGTCTTAGACCGTACTAACGCAATTAGCAGCTTGCAAGTTTCACACATAGAGGGAGAGAAACAGTACCAAAAACCAAGAGACCTCTTAATTAGTAATACCCTGGAATTCAAACTATGGGGAATCAAACTCATTTGTGATTTTAATACAGAACTTCTTTAATATGATCCAACAACCTAGTTCGTGTTGCCAACAGGACTATGTTAATGCAAACAAGGTACCGTTCAGTTTGTGCTAGCAGAAGCCATACTGGGGAGTTACATTGCAGCACTCTGTTGTGCATTGCAATTCACACCCCCTTAGTCTGTACAACAAGGCCATGTAGGCAAGCACTTCAGTTCTTGGCTCTGACACAGGTCCCCTGGGTGACCTTGGACAAATCACATGGGGTCAGATAATTAAATGTTCATCATCACACACAAGTGGAGTCAGATTTTAAGAAGAGCTCAGTAGCGCTTATGGCCACTTTTCCAGAGCGCAACACCCATTCTGCCCTTTTCTGAAAATCTGGTGATTTATTTTAGTGCTTATATGGAAGCTGGGCAGTTTTGAAAGTCTAGCCATTAATTCCTCTGTGCCTTAGTGTCCTAGCTGTAATTCCTTTCCCCTGCCCTTTTTGTGTCTTGTTCATTTAGTTTATTATCTCCTGGAGGCATGAGTTCTCCCTTATTATGTATTTATAGCACCTGATACAAGGGGGCACCAACCCATAATTTAATACCAAAATATACACAACAATATGGGATTCATTAGTAAAATAATGTAGCATTAATGGCTGTATTTGAAATTTAAAACAAACAGCTTGAAAACAGAGATTCTGCCAGGAAAACAATACACCTGTTCAAAAATCACACTAGGTATATTTAAAATTTAGATTACACCTTAAAGTACCTTTATCCTCAATATCAATCAAGCTTCCTATGTGCTGATAGTTGCCATCTTCTAATACACACATCAGTATAAATATATCAGAATTTTGGGATAAGTACATTAGGATCCCTATACATACCCAGGGGCCCTCAGGAGCACTGCTATAGCCTGCCTCCCAGTCATGTATATGTGCTTGAATCCAGAATGGACTGTGGGTTGCTCCAGAACTCAATCACAAGCTCCATTGCATATTAGATCTTACATAAGGTAACAGAGAACTAGCAACCATTATCTGGAACATCAGAAATCATAGTAGGACGAACAATACAGTTGTCTGAAACTCACATAGATTACTCTGGAGCATTAAGACAGAATAAGATTTGCAGTGACTAAATTGCTGCTTTTTCAGTGAGAGGGTAAAATTAATGTAATTTAATCTTAAAACAAACAGTTCATATAATTAAGTCCATGAATCAGATTACTTCCCTAAATTCTTAAATCCTTGGGACACTGAAGGCCGGCAATGCCCATGCTCTATGGAAAGTTATTCAGTCTGATTTGGATTTCAACAAAGTCTATTTACACAGAATATATATTCACAATACGTATATCTTCAGCACATCTGCACCTTTTAATTTGCTTGCATGTCTCTGAAAAGCTCTCTCTTGCCAGTCTTGTAAAATATGACAGCCTGACATTTTCTTTAATTACAAATCCTGATGTGTTTAATAGCACAAAATTGGTGTCCAACTTGACAACTCTCTCTTTTAAAATCAATGGTTAGACTCTAGGGCACCAGCTTGGTCACCAAGATCAATATTAGAAAAAATATAGCTTGTCAAGACCTCTTGGCCTTTTATTGATTCAAATAGGGAACTGCTAGCGGATTGAATAATGATATTACAGCTCTGGCCCAACAAACAGAGTTCTATTTTATTGATTTCAGTATAGGCAGACAAAGAACACAAGTATAGTACAGTTACCCTAGAGATGATAGATAAGCTGGTTGAGAGTGTCCAAGGGAAAAGAAAAAGACCATGAAATTTTATTTATGTTTGGAAGATTTTATAAGATGCTCAGCATGAAAACTGCCAAATGAAGAATTGCACTTTCATTTCTTCCAAAAAACAATTTATACTTCATCTGCTAACCAGTGCAGAGAGAATGTGTGTGTTTGCGGTTTTCTTTCCCACCCCTGAAACACCGTGAGTGTTTATTTGTTAAACACACGGCTGCTTTAAAGGATTTCCTCTTTCCTGTGAAACCCAATCTATGCTGGGAAACCCTCCCTCCTCCTAAGGCTGAGGTGCTAGGAATATCTGTGGGAAGGGAAGTTCCTGGCAGCACAGCTTCAGTGAAGCCATACTTACAGGGAACTGGTGGAAGCAGGGCCTCCACTTTAATGACTCTCTTAGGGTATTAGAGAGACAAGGTGCATGAGGTAATATCTTTTATTGGACCAAAGTCTGTTGGTGAGAGAGACAAGCTTTTGAGCCACACAGAGCTCTTCTTCAGGTGTATGGCTCAAAAGTTTGTCTCTTTCACCAACAGAAGTTGGTCCATAAAAAAGATATTACTTCACCAACCTTGTCTCTCTAATAACCTGACAACTACACTCTCTTAGAGCATGTCTACCCTGCAATTAAAAACCTGCAGCTGGCCTGTACTAGCTGATTTGAACTCAGGCTACAGGATTCGGGGGTCAGTCTGGGGTCAGACTGTACCCCGAGCTCTGGGACCCTCGCACCTTGCAGGATCCTAAAGCCCAGGTTCCAGCCTGAGTCTGTAAGTCTAGACTACAATCAAACAGCTCCACTGCCTGAGCTCCACAAGCCAGAGTAGCTGGCACAGGCCAGCCATGGAGGTCTAACTGCAGTGTAGACATACCCCTAGATGTAGTATACGCTCTGCTTCTTCCACAAGCCCCACTTTTGTAATTGAAACTCTCTCCATCCTGGCCCCTTCTGTGGGGTTTTTTTGTGATGGGACAGCCATCTGGCCCTGAGCATTATTTTTATGCAGAGATATATAACAGGTTTTGCAGTTCAAGACATTGTCCAAAGTTTTTGAATGATCACAGAATTAGGGGATAAACCAACTGTACTGTAGGCATAAGGTATGAAATGAACTTAGCAAACACTCGTACAAAGCTTCCTCATAGAACTGGAAATGTCAAGTACTGTCCAGATACTGTAGGCTTAAGCAAATAAAGCTGTGTCATTTCATTCCATCCCTGGGAAATATCAACTACAACCTTTAGCTATTTGTAAATAACTAAAGGGTTTATGGACCCTGGGAAAGCTTGAGTTTTTCAATACATTTAGGACTGGAAAATAAAAGTTTTCCCTTAGGAGACATTATTGTACTTTAAACAGATCATATGTCCATTATACAAATTAAAAAGGAATTGGCTAATGCCAGGTAACCGTGCCTCATTTAAAAAAATATTAACTTTGTTCCCTGAGGGGAAAAAAATATACTCAAGCATCACTCCTTTTCCCTGAACACAAGAATGGCCACACTGGGTCAGACCAAAAGTCCATCCAGCCCCGGATCCTGTCTACCAACAGTGGACAATGTCAGGAGCCCCAGAGGGAGTGAACCTAACATGTAATGATCAAGTGATCTCTCTCCTGCCATCCATCTCCACCCTCTGACAAACAGAGGCTAGGGACACCATTCCTTACCCATCCTGGCAAATAGCCATTAATGGACTTAACCTCCATGAATTTATCCAGTTCTCTTTTAAACCCTGTTATAGTCCTAGCCTTCACAACCTCTTCAGGCAAGGAGTTCCACAGGTTGACTGTGCGCTGAGTGAAGAAGAACTTCCTTTTATTTCTTTTAAACCTGCTCCCCATTAATTTCATTTGTTGGCCCATAGTTCTTATATTATGGGAACAAGTAAAAAACTTTTCCTTATTCACTTTCTCCACTCCACTCATGATTTTATATACCTCTATCATATCCCCCCTTAATCTCCTCTTTTCCAAGCTGAAAAGTCCTAGCCTCTTTAATCTCTCCTCATATGGGACCCCTTCTAAACCCCTAATCATTTTAGTTGCCCTTTTCTGAACCTTTTCTAATGCCAGTATATCTTTTTTGAGATGAGGAGACCACTAAGAATATGATATTCTCCATCTTATTCTCTATCCCTTTTTTAATAATTCCTAACATCCTGTTTGCTTTTTTGACTGCTGCTGCACACTGCGTGGACGTTTTCAGACAACTATCCACAATGACTCCAAGATCTTTCTCCTAATTAGTTGTAGCTTAATTAGCCCCCATCATATTGTATGTATAGTTGGGGTTATTTTTTCCAATGTGCATTACTTTACATTTATCCACATTAAATTTCATTTGCCATTTTGTTGCCCAGTCACTTAGTTTTGTGAGATCTTTTTGAAGTTCTTCACAGTCTGCTTTGGTCTTAACTATCTTGAGCACTTTAGCATCATCTGCAAACTTTGCCACTCACTGTTTACCCCTTTCTCCAGATCATTTATGAATAAGTTGAATAGGATTGGTCCTAGGACTGACCCTTGAGGAACACCACTAGTTACCCCTCTACATTCTGAAAATTTACCATTTATTCCTACCCTTTGTTCCCTGTTTTTAACCAGTTCTCAATCCATGAATGGATCTTCCCTCTTATCCCATGACAACTTAATTTACTTAAGAGCCTTTGGTGAGGGACCTTGTCAATGGCTTTATAGAAATCTAAGTAGATTATAATGTCCACTAGATCCCCCTAACCCACGTGTTTGTTGACTCCCTCAAAGAATTCTAATAGATTAGTAAGACGTGATCTCCCTTTACAGAAACCATGTTGACTTTTGCGCAACAATTTATGTTCGTCTGTGTGTCTGACAATTTTATTCTTTATTATTGTTTCAACTAATTTGCCCGGTACTGACATTAGATTTACCAGTCTGTAATTGCTAGGAACACCTCTAAGCCCTTCTTAAATATTGGTGTTACATTAGCTATCTTCCAGTCATTGGGTACAACAGCTGATTTAAAGGACAGGTTAGAAACCATAGTTAATAGTTCCGCAAATTCATATTTGAGTTCTTTCAGAACTCTTGGGTGAATGCCATCTGGTCCAGGTGACGTTACTGTTAAGTTTCTCAATTAATTCTAAAACCTCCTCGGGTGACACTTCAATCTGTGACAATTCCTCAGATTTGTCACCTACAAAAGACGGTTTAGGTTTGGGAACCTCCCTAACATCCTCATCCATGAAGACTGAAGCAAAGAATTCATTTAGTTTCTCTGCAATGACTTTATCGTCTTTAAATGCTCCTTTTGTATCTCAATCGTCCAGGCGTCCCACTGGTTGTTTAGCGGGCTTCCTACTTCTGATGTACTTAAAAACATTGTATTATTACCTTTTGAGTTTTTGGCTAGCTGTTCTTCAAACTCCTTTTTGACTTTTCTGATTACATTTTTACATTTAATTTGGCAGTGTTTATGCTCCTTTCTATTTACCTCACTAGGATTTGACTTCCGCTTTTTAAAAGATGCCTTTTTATTTCTCGCTGCTTCTTTTACATGGTTGTTTTCAGCCACAGTGGCTCTTTTTTAGTTCTGTTCATGTGTTTTTTTTAATTTGGGGTATACAATTAAGTTGAACCTCTATTATGGTGACTTTGAAAAGTGTCCATGCAGCTTGCAGGGATTTCACTCTAGTCACCGTACCTTTTAATTTCTGTTTAACTAACTTCCTCATTTTGCATTGTTCCCCTTTCTGAAATTAAATGCCACAGTGTTGGGCTGTTGAGGTGTTCTTCCCACCACAAGAATGTTAAATGTTATTATATTATGGTCATTATTTCCACGTGGAAATAGTCCTGTTATAGTTACCTCTTGGACCAGATCCTGCGCTCCACTCAGGACTAGATCGAGAGTTGCCTCTCCCCTTGTGGGTTCCTGTACCAGCTGCTCCAAGAAGCAGATATTTAAAGTATTGAGAAATTTTGTCTCTGCATTTCATCCTGAGGTGACATGTACCCAGTCAATATTGGGATAATTTAAATCCCCTACTATTATTGAGTTTTTGATTTTGATAGCCTCTCTAATCTCCCTTAGCATTTCATCGTCACTATCATTGTCCTGGTCAGGTGGTCGATAATAGATCACTACTGTTATATTCTTATTAGAGCATGTAATTACTATCCATAGAGATTCTATGGAACGTGTGGATTCATTTAAGATTTTTATTTCATTTGATTCTACATTTTCTTTCACATATAGCGCCACTCCTGCCCTCCCCCCCGCCCCCCCCCAACGATCTGTTCTGTCCTTCCGATATATTTTGTACCCTGGAATGATTGTGTCTCATTGATTGTCCTCAACCACCAGGTTTCTGTGTTGCCTATTATATCAGTATCCTCCTTTAACATGAGGCACTCTAATTCACCCATCTTATTATTTAGATTTCTAGCATTTGTGTACAAGCACTTTAAAAACTTGTCACTGTTTATTTGTCTGCCCTCTTCTGATGTGTCAGATTCTTGATGTGAATGTTTCTCGTCTGATCTGGCCCATACTTTATCCTCCTCCATTCCCTCCTCCTGACTAAAACCTAGAGAATCTCTATCAATAGACTCTCCTCTAAGAGAAGTCTCTATCCGATCCACGTGCGCCTCTGCAGCAATCGGCTTCCCCCATTTCTTAGTTTAAAAACTGCTCTGCAACCTTTTTAATGTTTAGTGCCAGCAGTCTGGGTCCATTTTGGTTTAGGTGGAGCCCATTCTTCCTGATCTTGTTGCCCGAAATCTTTTCCTTCTTCCCTTCAGTACTGAGATGAATGGCACATTAAGAGACTGGATGTCACAGTTCTGGGCAGCTGGACCTGTATTCCCCCTCTGTGGTCCACCAAGGGCACCCATTTTAGGATTCTGTCTCCCAGCCGTCACCTCTCTTGGGTGGAGACCCTATCTCACTCCCTCCTGTCTGGGGATTTTAAGGCTACACTGTTCACTGCCTTCCATTGTGATAGCTTCAACAGTCCAGACTGGCTGAAAGGCCAGCACTTGTGCTATGCTTCCTTTTTGAGGGCTCTGACCAGTATATTGCCCACAGTTATAAGCTGCCACACAGCTCCTTCTAAGCAAGCACTTTTATTCTCAAGGTAAAATCATTACAGAGAAAACATTAAACATTTAAAAATCTAGCATGCTTACCAGAGGTCATAACCGACTCCAGCCTAGTGCTCTGGTAGGTTTTAGTGCTGCAAAACCCACTGCCAGGTTTTCCCCTACTTATAATTTCATCTGTTTTAGATCCAGAACCAGAACAGAGAGTGGGCAGATTAGCCATTTCTTTATATACCTCAGGCCTTTCATCTTGGCCTTCTGTAACAAATGATCAGCAGACAATGATCCTCTCTTCAGGGCATAGCTTCAAAAGTTTGGGTTTTTGCAATACCAGAGTTTGGGAATTTGCATTAATCTCTCCTTAGGGGTTCCCCAGGAAATCCACTTAACACTTATGGTCTAAAAAGTCCATACTTGTGTGGCACATTTTCAGTACAGTCTTTTGAACTCCCAGGTCTTACATCTGTCACATCTGCCCTCTAGAGAGGGTACATACAATCCCAGCCCAGAATAATACATAAACTTAATACCCTAAGGTCTTTCAAGGATGTTGCAGGAATTGCCATATGTATCACACTGGATGTATTTTGTTAATATTTTAAGTTGCTGAGCATGTGCAATGCTGTAATTTAGCAGTTATCATTGAGACTAGAAATATAAATGTGACTATGAAATACTGAAAAATTGTTGTATTTAGTGAGGAGATGTTGTAACACTGGAGAAAATTCTGTGGCAACAGGGATATGTAAAGGAGAGGAGAACAAGGCCCAGAAATTCCCTTGTTTTCCCAAGAGACAAAATCCTTCAGGTTCAGTAATTGATTCTATTCAGTAGAGCTTGCTTTTTTTTAAATAAATTCCCACCGATTCCTTACCATTGACATTGAAGGACTAAGGGGTATAAATCCAACTAATTAAATCTCCTCCCCTCCATTATTTCTTTAAGCAAACAGAAAACCATTATGGGAGATGGCTTTCTTTTCTCTCTTCTCTCCTCGTGGCAAGCAGAACAGAGAAAGCAGCATAGGGTGGGGTGAGAAGGGAAGGAGAAAGCCTGGTAGCATCCAGCTCCTTCACTGCAACATTTTCAACTGCAGTCAGTGGAGTGAGATGCTGGTGGGCTTCTCCAACCTCTAAGCAAGCTCCTCCCTCCCCTGGAATTACAGAGCTGGACTGAGATTGGAGAATTCCCACAGGCTGCCTTTACAGTCCTTTTAGGGGGAAGAATTAAGATAGCCCCAGAACCTGAGTGCAGAAGTAGCCTCTGTGTAGAACTTGACCCCCTCCTCTAGAGTACCCTGTATTTAATGGCCCATGGAACTGCATTACTCTGATTGTCCTGAATGCCATTTTACTATGATGCTGATGAGATATGGTAATATGTACTTGAAGTACAGATACACATTGTGTCATCTTTCCTGTACTCAGCTGTATTGTTGGTAGCTGTTTTGACATTTTATTTCTTCAATAAAACCAACACATTTACAAGAACTCAGAGCTTCCAAGACTCACTCCATCATGAAGAGCAATTTGTATTTCTTTACTTCGTAAGCCAACTTTATGATACCTGATTTAACACAGCTTGTGCTTGTCTAATCAACTGCTTTGCTTAATGAAGTAGCAAATAACAAAATGATTTTCCTTCTACCTTCAAACAAACACGAGATGTCATGTTCCCAGCTCCTAAATGTAGCAATTACAGCTCCTAGATGGACACAATAGTGTAGGATCAATTAGCACTTCTCTTGGTCCCTTCCCATTTCTTTTTTAGAGCTGGCTGTATTCCTCAGGGCTTCATCTATCTCACTCTCCACTCTGTGGCCTCCATTACAATTTAAAAATGCATTATTTGTAGCGTGAAAGACTCCTAGAGGCCCCGGTCAGTGATTAAGAAACGTGAACACGTGATGAAAGGCTGCCAACTCATACATTTTCCTTTATTCAAAATGGCCACCATCTCCTATTACTCTCATTGAGGCAGAAGCCAGAAAGATGCCTGCCATTTCCTTACAGCCTGTCTATATGGACGTTAGGTTGCCCTTCACAAAGTTGGCTTCCATGGTTTTCAGTGAGATTGAAGTCATCCCTAGAGGCAAAATGGCTGCCACTCTATAGTTCGGGGGAAGGGGCTGGACAGGACACAGGGACTGTGAGGAGGAGCAGAGACACTGTGAAAGGTGGATGGGGAGAAAGAATGGGAACAGGAGGCAGATTTAGGTGTTGCAGGGGAATAGAGTGCAGGGTGATATGGGGAAGCAGGTGGGAGGCAAAGGACAGTGATGAGAGTGGGAGCTGGAAGGGACAGAATGGCAGCTTCCTCAGCTGGGGGTGAGCAGTGGGTAAGGGACATCAGTGTTGCCAACTCTCAATCCTAAATCATGGGATTTTGGCATCTGCTGGAAGATATGTTGTGATGATGAGAGAAGCTCCTCCAATCCCATGATTTTCAGGGCTGGGCAGAGCTCTGTGTGAGAACCTGGGGGCTAAGGACACAGACTTGCCCTGCCACTGAGTCCTGCCTTCAGGTATGTACCTTAACAGCAGGAGGCAGAGAATTGTTGCTGCTGCATCAAGACAGTAGTAGAAAATGGATGGCAGTTCCCCTATCATAGGGGTGAGGAGAAGAAATGTGGAGTCTCCACCTCAGCAGCCCGGGAGAGTCATGCATGTCTGTGGACATTAAAGGTTGAATTTTCAACCTGTAATTTTCATACTCATTGAAAGTGGAAAAGAGGGGAGTTAAAAAAGATTAAAAATCATGGTTTCTTGGGCTAATCTCTTGATTTTGAGGGGTTCTGAGTCATGATTTTTGATCTCTCGAGGTTGGCAACATTATGCTAGGCACTGTACAATCAAATACAATGCAGACAGTCCCTGCGCCAGAAATCTCAGTCTGGGATTTTGACAAGACAATGGATAAAATGCTTCTAAGACCCAGTTCCCTTCTCCTCTCTGCTTTTAGGCCCTATGGACAAGGCACTAGACACTCTCTTCTGTTCCTGGCTCAACAATGCTCCAAAATTCATCTCTCTCTTCTTAATTCTCACTGCTCCCCCACGCTGCACTTTTCTAAGAGGTGTGCCTTTTGCGTCATTTCTCAGATTTATCTCACTTTCTCTCGCTCTTTCTTCTATGAGTTGTCTCTGTTCTTTGTTCCCAGATAACTTGCCTGTTCCTCAGGACCAATTATTTCTTTTTTGACCCAGGGGTCTGCATCTAATTCCACTTTATGTTACTTTCTTCTCCAGCACTCTTCTATATAAATTTACCTTAATCTCATCCTTAAAATGTTCCAGATTTCCTTTCCCTCTAATTCTACTCACCTAAGGGTGACAGAAGACAGCAAATTAGTCATGGAATTGCAATGAGATGTTTCAGAAATGAAGATTTCAACTCAGTATCAGAGAAATATAGACAAGACGGAGGGAGTTCTGGAAAGAGCAACAAAAGTGATTAAGGATTTAAGGGACAGACTCGGGAAGAAAACTTTTTGAAAATGTTTTAAGTCTCATTCACTGGAGTAAGGCTGTTGACTTTATTACTCTGGACCTACACCGATGTAAATGAGCAGAGAATGAGGCCTTCTAAATGATAACTATGGGGTTAGGGACATGATAATCATTTAAAAATACTCAAAAGGCATACATACTCAAGGGATAATTATGTTATTTTGTGTTATACAGATAGTATAAAATGGTAGTAATAGGATGAAATTAAGAAAAGTAAAATATAGGTTAAATATTATGGAACAAATCTTTGCAACTATGAACTCTATTACCTTAAGGAAGAATCAGTCTCCTGTGGGAAGTGAAGGAAGATCTGTCCCTTGAGATATTTAAAACTTTGCTAGTCATAGCTCTACAATATAAAGAATTTTCCTACATTGACAGGTGAATCAGGTGCATGGCCTATTAGTAAAATATCCAGCAGTTTGGTCTAGCAAAACAAGCATGGAACTTCGACTTTGTCTACAGTAGGAAAGTGGGGTAGTTAACACATGTTAACAGGTTCTTGAACTTCCACTTAGCATCTCTTGTAGACAAAGGCAGTGGTTTTAAAAACATTTTAGCCAGTCAAGATCAACCTTAGAACTCCAGAAGCAGCTAATATATCTTTAAACACTTGTCTTTGTCTACATTAGGTGCTAATTGGGGTTTAAAGGAGTTAATTAACACATATTAGCTAGTATGGTTGCTTAACACACCTCATTTTCCTATTCTAGAAAAGGAGTCAGATTCTCCACTGACTTATACCACATATTATTTACACCTGTACAGAGGACCACCAGTCTGATTTGATAGTGCATTACAACCAGTTCTCAAGATTTTGCACTAGGAGTGCAGTGCTGAATCAGTCTTCTGAATTCTAATGCTACTGACATGTGCAGCTTTTCCCCATGGTTCACTTCCATCAACTAACACATGTCAAAATACAACTTGCCCTGTCTATACTACAGTTTTAAAACATGTCTGTTAAAAACATTTTAGGTAACAAATTTTTAAAACACACCGTTTACTCTAGGCCTCTATTTATTTCAGTTTCCTCATATCAAAAATAGAGAACACCTATGCCAGAGGGGTGCGGTAAATGTTTAGATAAATTGCTTAGCTTTTCTATAGTGTTTTAAATCTTCAAGTGCTGTACAAATATTAAGCATTTATTATTACTTAGCTAATAGATCTATGCAGCTCTAATGTCTATAATGTTACACTCACTCTACTCCCGCACTAGTGTCTGCTGATACTTATTTCCATTTCCTTTCCATGTCCAGCATCATTTTACCTGCCACCTGGTATCTGAGTGGCTCCTTCTTACCACCATTCCCTTACAAAGCCTTAGAGGGGGAAAAAACAGTGAGTAGATCTTGAAACACAAAGAATGGATTCAATAGGAGATCTTTCATTAATGATGATCATGGTGGTCTGCCATTACTTAAAATCTGTTCCTCACATTCCAATTGACAAACTGGGGGTCAGACTTAGGGTTGCATGAAATTCAAAAGGTTTATTTTAGGGTATTTCAAATACAAAATATTGGGTGTTAAATTCTGGATTTTACACCTCCTCAAATTGTGCTGTGTGAAATGTCAACAAAAAGTATAATTCTTCTCATAATATCACAGAAGATATGACCTTCCATAGCTTTCAGTAGAAATGCATATTCCCCTTGAAAACTGATGTTTTGCATTTTGTCATCAATATTTTGTCCCCCTCTAGTTTGAAGGAAGAATGCTCCATAATACCAGGGTAGAGATGATGTTTAAAGGATAGTAATTGCCTTAACATTAACAATAGCATTTATGCTGTTTGCACAATCACAGCCCAATTCAGAACATATGTATTGCCATTTATTTCCATTCTCTCTTCTCACCTGCCTTTTTCTTGACAGGAATAAATCATTAGAACAGATGGGAGAAGATTATCAATAAAAGGTGTTGTTAGCCTCAGTGTAAATCCACTATACTCAGTCAAAATGCATTGCTTAGCCACCTGCTCATATTTTACGCTCAAAACACTTTCCTGCCTTAGGAAAGCATTTGGTTAGACTTGCTAAGTACATTATTTTAAAAATTAGCCAAAGAGAAGAGTTTGGAGCCTGTTTACTTGTTCTTGGACAAACATATTTTCAGTTCAATCGTTAATTAATTACCACTTCAATGCTCCAGTGACATTGTTCTTTTGTCTGCAGGGATATAGACTACACATATATGCGCTTAATAAAATAAAGAAAACAACAGTAGATTATATTATTTTACATCTTGTGCTGGGGGAACAGGTACAACTTACTCTCTGAGGCAGTCTATTCTTGCAAATAGAGTAGCATTAAAATGTGGTAAAGCTATTTATCAAATATCTTTCAATCACAGGATTGCTTATCAACTACAGATGGTATGGGCTTGTACTTTTATGACAGTTTAAAATCCTTTCAGATCAACAACATGCAAAACTGTACCAGAATATTTCCAGCAATCCTTTACTCATGCAAGTAGTCCCATTAGTGTAATAAAACTATTTATATTAGTAAGGATTATGCAAGCTTGGACCCCACATTTTCTCAGTATAAGTTATATATCCCCCTGCAATGACACACAAAAGATTTTCAATATGCACCCTGAAGTACTTAAGGGTTTAAAGGGAAAATATCAATGTGAAATACATTTTTTTTAAAAAAATGTCTTTACTTGTATTACCACTGTTGTTAGATTTATTTTTCATCCTTTCTGCTGTTTGCTTACATTGAGCATTTATCTCAGACTGGACTATGAGACAAGGCTGGTCAGTTGCATTTTGGTTGGCAATCCATTTTATCTTTCTGTTTAGGTTCTTTTAGGCCATAAAAACATAAGAATGGTCATACTTGGTCGACCAAAGGTCCATGTAGCCCAGTATCCTTTCTTCTGACTGTGGCCAGGGCCACCACCATAATAATAACTGAGCATCCCACAAACATTTTTGAGTTTGTTTTCACAACACTGCTGTGAAATAGGGATGTATCACTGTCCCCATTTTATGGTGCATGCACACTTGCACAATAATTCCGTGTTTGGGGTTTCGATGTTGTAAACAAATATTTAAGTAAAAATCTTGTGGTGGAAACACAAATTATTTCTAAATTCATGCCTTCTTTCGGCTAAAAGAAAATAAGTGGTTTTCTTTCCCCCAATATATATTTTGCAAATATTTAATTCATGAACTCCGAAACCAAACTTTGACCAACATTTATGCTATTAAAATATTTTTTTTAAAAATAATAAAATATCATTCTGGAAAATTAAAAATGTTTTAATGGAACTTTATAAAACCCTTCAAATTCAATTTAGTAATGATCAAAGTGAGAGATTTGACAGACTTGGAGCCTCAAATGACAAAATTCCTAAGTAGCATGTTTCATTACTCATAAAGCAAAGTATAATATATCCACTGTCAGGGGGTCCACTATCTGAAATTACATAGATGTATATGTTGAGCGAAAACCGTACAATGAAGAAGTCAATTATCTCACAGTAGACCAAACAACAATGTGGACTATTTGTGACCAGAACATATCATAAAAGTAAAGAGCTCTATTAATAGGTTAAATGGCTAGTTGTTTTAGTTATTACAGTAATAGACATACCTCCACTGTGATGTAATGCAGAGTAAATCCCAACTGAGCATTTCAAAAGGCTTCTTTGCAGATTCATAGATTTTAAGGCAAGAATGGACCATTAGATCATCTTATCTGACCACCTGCATAACTCAGGTCACATATTTTGATCCAGTTATTCCTGGCTTGACCCCAATAATTTGTGTTTCACGAAAGCATATCTTCCAGAAAGGCATCCACTGTCAAGCTAAAGACTTCAAGAGATGAACAATCCACTGTCCATGACCTCCCTTGCTAGTTTGTTCCAATGACGAATCAGCCTTACTGTTAACCATTTCTTCCCTATTTCTAATTTGAATTTATATCACTTCAATTTCCAGCCATTGGTTCTTATTATGCCTTCCTCCGCCAAGTTAAACAGCCCTTTAGTATCCAGTATTTTCTCCCCGTGAAGGTTCTATTCTAAGAGGAGTTGAGAAATTTGCTTGGTTAAGTTGCACCAAGAGTTTTCTAATACACTGTAAATATGTTTTAATGATAATATAATCTTCCACAAAATGCTTATGAGTGTCAAACAATTACTTACAGCTACTGAATCAACTAATTACCCATAATCATTTCACTCATTTGCTTATATATTAGTGGTAGTGTTTTCAGCAGGAATATAAAAAGAAAAGAGATTTAGTCTGTTTGTTTATTTTAACCATTCAGGTATTCATCTCTGCAGTGCAATACCGGTCAGGGAGAGTGCACACATTAAAATGAAAAAGTGAGAGACAAAAAAAAATTGCAGAGTTTACGATCACCTTTAACACAATATTTTAATGTTCAAAAGGTGTGGATGAACTGAAACTGGTCTAGTAAATAGGCATCCATACCACAAAATCTTGTATTTAGCACCATTTGGGGCAGCATTAGCAGGGGAACAATAGGACAATGTATGTGCTTAAAGTTAGGTGTTGCTGAAGTGTTTTGCTGGATCAGGGTGTTAAAGCCATGAACATGTTTTGAGTTAAATGTGTGACATAACTAATTTTATTTCAAATGCCTGGTTTCACACAGAAAAGGACCAAACCATATTTATATTGAAAAGGGATACAATCAACTTGAAAAACATCACACACCTATCTGGGAAAACAAAGTTACGTCCTATTGTTTTCAAGTCACACCTAACATTTCTATAGCTGAAATAAGTTAATAAAAAATTGTCTATTTAAAAAAATGCTTCTTTTGGTCATTTGGCAGCACTTTATGTATTGTCTGCGACTACCTGATTTATATTTCATTTTCTGTCTTGTACACTAGCATGGAGACATCGTCAGACACTGCTCCAAGGAGGGGAGAGCTTATATACATGCTCCCCTTCATGCCCTACAGAAAAGTGTTTCTACTATAACACTGTAGCAGCGATGTGTCTCTTTTAAGATTTTGGGGTCAAGAGAATGTCCCCTTTTTCTGATGACCCCTGAATGGCGCTGGAGAGCCATAGAAGGTGTGGACAGCTGGGGAACCTGCTCCCCTTTCTTATTCCTCATACCTCTACATGCACCAGGGAATCAATGGGAGCATAGGAGTGGCTGGGAGTCCCCTCACTTTCTAGCTCCTACATGGAGCTCAGGAGTAGAGCTGGATGGGAAATGGTCTTCCTGTCCCAAATTAGGATGACAAGTCAAAAATCTTGTAAACTTTTTTTGTGAACTAATAATCTGGAAAAAAATGGTTTGGGTCCATCAAAACATTTCATTTTTTATAATTTCAAAATATCTCATTTCATTTTCAGCCTTTTACATTTTACCATAATTAGCTTAAATATCAAAACTAAATGTTGTTTTGAACTGAAGAACTGAATTTCTTGGTTTGAAAATGTCCAAACAGGACAGTTGAACAATTTATATATATATATATATAATATATATTTCAAACAAGAAATTCATCAAAACCAACCCTCTCCAGCAAATAGTTTCAGTTTTGACAAATCAGCATTTTCCAAAGAAAAAAAATGTTTAATCAAAAAATTCCTGAGCGGCCCTGCTCAGGAATGAATAAAACCTGGGACCAGGAAGGCCTGTTTGTCTCTCTCACAGAATCTGCCTGGGACCAGTGGACTATATGAATTTATGAGCCAAGAGAGCCCTTCTTCTCTCCCCCCCCAAAAACAAAACAAAACAAAAAAAAAACACCAACAAACCTATGCAGGTCAGAGAGGGGCAGAACCAACAGGACAGGCAGTTTCTTCACTCTCTGGGCTTTCTCTTTAGGTAGCAGAGAGGAGGTTAGAAGTTGGAAGGCCTATGGTGCTACTGCAGAGTCCAGCAGCAGGTAGGAGAGCACAGAGGTGGGGGAAGTAGCCCGATCTAAGCACATCTGGTGGTGTTTCCACTGGGTTTGCCAATCCCTCTTGCTGAAAAGATTAGCCATCAAGTCCAGAGCAGAAAAAAATCTTTATTTAACCTTGTCAGAAATATAAAGGGAAGGGTAACCACCTTTCTGTAAACAGTGCTATAAAATCCCTCCTGGCCAGAGGCAACATCCTGTTACCTGTAAAGGATTAAGAAGCTCAGCTAACCTGGCTGGCACCTGACCCAAAGGACCAATAAGGGGAGGAGGGTAAGGCTTTTGTTTGTGCTCTTTGTTTGTGTGGTTGATCTCTCTTGGGACTGAGAGAGGCCAGATAGAAATCCATCTTCTCCAACCCATCCTAATCCAAGTCTCCAATATTGCAACCAGTATAGATAAGCCAGGCAAGGAGGATTAGTTTATCTTTTGTTTTATGTGAATTTTCCCTGTGTTAAGAGGGAGGTTTATTCCTGTTTTCTGTAACTTTAAGGTTTTGCCCAGAGGGAGATCCTCTGTGTTTTGAATCTGAATACTCTGTAAAGTATTTTCCATCCTGATTTCACAGAGATGATTTTTATCTTTATTTTTTTTTAATAAAATCCTTCTTTTAAGAACCTGACTGATTTTTCCATTGTTCCAAGATCCAGGAGTTTGGGTCTTTGATGATTTTGTAACCAATTGGTTAGGATATTATTCTCAAGCCTCCCCAGGAAAGGGTGTGTGTAGGGCTTGGGGGGATATTTTGGGGGAAGACGTCTCCAAGTGGTCTCTTTCCCTGTTCTTTGTTTAAAACGCTTGGTGGTGGCAGCATACTGTTCAAGGACAAGGCAAAGTTTGTACCTGGGGGAAGTTTTTAACCTAAGCTGGTAAGAATAAGCTTAGGGGGTCTTTCATGTGGATCCCCACAGCTGTACCCTAGAGTTCAGAGTGGGAAAGGAACTCTGACAAACCTCTTCTACAAATGGAATGCTTACAAACACTTTAGTGTGTGCTGTCCAAAGGGTGTTCCTCTATCAGATACCTGAATCATTAGGAGTTCATGTTAAAAAAAATAAATGCTAAATTAATAGCGTCCCATTGAGTGTGTTGAATTATGGAAGGCTGCGACTACATTTTCTCTGTTGCACTGTTCAAAGTTTTCCGAGCAGGCTTGTGAGCTCTGACTGTAGCTAATTATATGCCAGTAGCTTCAAGTCTACATTTGATGGGAATGCATGGAATTACCTGCTATAATGTGTGCTCTCATGTGTATCTGGATGCTGAGATGTGCCAAGAGCACTGATTTGTGGTTATTATGTACACTGATTTATGATCATCAGTTTCTAATAAGCAGAGGTCACATCTCTTTCTATCTTCCTTAAAAAGCATTTGCCTACCCTACTTAGCGAAAGTTTTATTCAAAGAGTTGCCTGACTGATATAATAAGATCCAAAAAGCTATAGGTATCTGCCTCAGTGGATGTTTCAGCGAATTGCTTTCCTGATATAGCTCAGTTAGGATTTATCAGCTTTGATGAAGAGGTAGATTTTGAAATGAGCACAAGAGAGTTCACGGGTGGTTTTGTTTATTAGTAATTGCTTTGAAAATCTAATTTGGAATATATTTACAGGTTTTATCTCTGAATTGTAGACTACTCCAGTGTACCACAATGCCCCAAAGATGTGTGCCTGGGAATGAACGTGCGTATGACTGTTCATGAAATAAAGTTATCCAACAAGTCAAATGAGGTCTACTAAGTTAACATATAACTTCAGGAGACATGCCAGTGAAACACTGGATGTTGGTAAAAGAGGCTGGGTGGAGGAAGGATCAGATTTGAATTTGATTTTGCAAAGCCATACTCAGGTTTTTTTTAAACCAAACCCAAGGGTACATCAGATTCAGGTTTCATGTTATCTGAACCATTAGGATTCAAATGGGAGAAGGGGAAATGGAAGAGATCTGCACGGATGAGGGAAATAATGATTCTACTGACATTACAGGGTCAGCAGACTGTCTCAGTCTGAAATACCGGCGTGGTCTTGATGATCTAAAATCAGCAAAGTCACATGCTAGGTGGAGAACAACTGGATTTTTATGACTTGAGGCTGTCCCTCTCACTCCAAACCTCAAAGTTTAAAGGAACGAGGGGATACTGTGATGACATGAATGATTTGATTTCTGAGTTGGCCAGGTAGTGCCACAACCTATAATTTCAAATGGAAATTATGGCTTGCAGCTACAGTGGAAATATTAACTATGACTGAATCTTTCAGTAACAGGCAGTATTCCCATTAAGGATAGTTGTGCCCTGTGTCCTTCAGGCAGAGATTGGCATTGATGCAATATGGAGGCATAATCATCACTAAGAAATGTTTCTTTGCCGTCTCAGTGCAGCCCAGATACTCTGTATGTACACTGGATAACCACACCATGCACAGAAAACAGTATTTATAATTTATGACGAGCTAATGAAGAATAATCTAAGTGGAAAGGCAGCAGCATAGAGATCAATGATTAGGAGTCAGGAAGTCCTGAGTTCTAACTTTGTCCCTTCCATGATCTGTGTGTCCTTGAGAAAGTTACTTCCGCCTCCTCAGCTATAAAATGAGGATAATACTTCCTCATTGAGGGATTGTGAAGATTAATCTTTACATAGTGCCTTGAACATATAAAGTACTATGCAAGAGTGAAGTATTATCATTATCTAATCCAAACACATCTGTAATTTAAAGTGGTCATAGAATATTTATCTTTATTTTGCTGCTTCACTGTAGCAAACCATAAACCAGGTTTATCTGTGAGCAGCACATGCCCTGTGGTGAATTCAAAGATCAAAGCAGATCATTGCCAGTAATGCTAAGTCCATGCCCTTCCTCCTCCCCCCAGAATACTATCTGGCATGTCTCAAGTTGCATTCTACAAGGGAGATTTCTTCAGTTATACCAGTATAATTATACCAACATAGTTATACTGCTATTTACTTCCCAACGTGGACTTTCTGGAATAAGAGTGGCATTTTTTAGCTTAGTTTAAACTGCTTCCAAAGCAATATAAACTAAACAAGAAAAAAAGGCACTCTTATATTGGAATAAATATCCACATGGGGAGTTACACTGGTATAACTATAGCACTTTAAATTCATACCCTCCCTTATATCAGTTGAACTTCTCCATGTAGACAAGCTTTTAGTGTGACTTGATTTTTTTGGATAATTTCTTCAAGTATTGTAAAATCCTATGTGGTTATTTTTAGCAATACTGGGATTTTTTCACTTTTTAGAATTTAAATTTATTTACTACTTGTTAAATAATCGCACTGTGCTCTGTGCCATACAAGACAGTTCTAAACTTGTTCCTGATCATTTGAGGGCTGTTTCAGGGGTCAGTTCTTGAAGATTAGAGATTATGTTTAGTCTACCCTACAACCGTTTAGTCTACCCTACAACTGTAAATACTAACTGGAGTAGTTCACCTTATGGAATGCATACGGTACTGTAAATCTCTTCCCATTGCCATAAGCCATTTCACTGTCTTTATGAAGCACTTCTGTTTCACTCAACAAGTTGCCTATAACATTATTTTTGTGTTGAGGAAAGATGGCTTTCACTATCTGTCCATCTTTGTCACAGGCACACCCTCAATGTATACCAGAAACAATATATCCCAAGCCTTTTGTAGTTAGGGGACTTTGAATTAAGCTCAAAGGCCTACCTTTAAATAAAATAAGATAAAACAATGTTATATGGCAGGGTAAAGAGTTATTGATTATAAAATTTAGATGACTAAGGATGCTTTCATTACACTTTGGTAAAGATTTTTTTTTTACCTGACTCTGCACACATTGAAATTGATCATCTTATTTAAAGAGCTTGAAGGCTTGAATTCAAGCAGGATCCCACGAGCAAAAATGTTGCTGATCTTCACAAATATGTATTGACTATTAGGAGTTATATTATTCTACTGTCTAGATAATGTGGAAGCTCAAGGTTGGCATAGAGAATTATTCATAACCTAGTAATGCTCCCTGGAATTGTATTTCATATTTAAAAATCAGGCAGTTTGGTGTGCGCCCAATCTAGCAGCCATATTTCCTCATGCTTATAGATGAAAAGGTACAAGTTCATGACAGGGCTGGACTGAGAGACCTCAAGCTGGCTGTGGCTGTGACTATCAGAAGTGATTTTTATTTTGGAGGAAGAAGTGGCTGTTAAACTGGTCCTTGGGTCAGAGAAAGGGTATTTGGCAAAAGCAACTGATGAAGCAATTGCAATCTCACCCTTTTTTTCCTTAAATTTGCTTGTCTTCTGAAATCTTTGAAATCTTTGGGATTCAGGTGTTGTTCATCACTCACATCACTGCAACACACACACACCTTACAATAATACAATGATTTGTTCTCAAATAGTTCGGAAACACACCACAGTGACAGTGGACACTCAATAAAATGCACAAAATCTCTTTGTGATGCTGTGTATAGCAAAGATGGCCATTTTATATCACTGTTGTTACCGTTATTACACTTTGTGTAAGATTTATGGAAATTGTGTATCATGTAAGGTGTCAATGGAAAAGTTACAATGTAGCATGTATGATTATCCATGTATCATCTCTGTATCTGAACTTTTGACAATTGGCGATGTATTTGTATCTGTATTGTATTTCTGGGTGATGCCAATTAGATGAATTTACCTTGAGGCTAGACAGCTGTGTGTTGATAGCTCATTAAGGACACTTCACTCTAACAATGGGCCATAGAAGAAACTCATCCCACCCAGAGGTCTTCCTGTGGATGCCTCAGGCATGAAGGAACCAAGGGTCACCCCCCTGTGAGTCAGCAAGCCATGTAAGGACATGTGATGTGCTCGTGTGACCCTGGACTCCCTCTTGGGCCAGTAAGTTTCCACAAACAGGGGCTGTGGACTTTATTTGGGACAGTAAAATTCCATGCAGATGGCAGAGGATATAAAAAGGCAACTGTGACATCTCCATTTTGTTTTCATTTCCTGCTTCTTTTCTCTGGACTGGATTTCTAACAAGGAAGCCTTGAACAAAGACTGATGACCCCCAATCTGTTTGGATAATTCCAGAGAGCCTGTTGCAAGCTAGCCATTTATTTAATCACTGCTATGATCCTGACCTATGAACACTGAAAATCACTTGCATGTATATGATCTATTAACCATTTATTAATCTCTTCTTCTTTTATTTTATCATTAAACCTTTAGCATTTAGTTACTAAAGGATTGGCATCAGCATGAATATTGGGTAAGATCTGAGTTATATACTGACCGGGCTAAGTGGCTGATCCCTTGGGATTGGAAGGACACTAATTATGGTTAAACTGGTTTTCAGTAACCACTCATAAAGTCCAAGTTCCTGGATGGTGAGGCAAGGGCTGCAATGCATAAGGAGACTGTGGTTTTGGCTTCTTGTTAACCAGCGTGGTGATACAGAAGCTCATTTATGTTGCTGGTTTGGTAAACTCTGATGATAGAATAACCACCAGTTTGGAGTGTGTGTGACCTATTTCTTAGCAGATTGTCCTGAATTTGGTATTCTCAGCTGTAACCACCTGAGACATGGTGATACCCTTCCAAATGTACAGTTCATGCAGCTACGTGTCTGAGTGTCAAGGTTCCTGTCAAGATGACAACATTCCTACATGGAACAAAAATAGTTGCAATTTATATACATTGCAACTATTTTTGTATATACAAAGCATATTGTTTCTGTAATGGATTAATACGGATTTGGCCCCTATCATCTATTACATCATCAAAAAGGGTGTTGGGGAAAACAGAAACAAAATCAGTTTGCCAGTAAGTTTTGAATTCTCATTTCTATATGTAAACCATCGGAGAGTAATTATGAGCTTTCCCCTTCTAAGGCCAGCTACCTTTCCAGCACCATCACCAGATTGTGATGCTAGCGATACACACAATCTGTTGCCACGGAAGTAACTGACATCACAAATATAAGATAAGCACTTCCTTGAAGGTGGCAATAAAAAGGCTCTATTGCCATATGCCTTTGAAATGGATCGAAGTGACACAGATAAATGAAAGACAGAAAGGACAGAAACAACCTTTTCAATTAGTATGGTATAGGTACAATTCCCTCTCCCCCCCCCCCCGGCATGATGAAGGTTCTACTTTAAAATAAGGTATTTTAGAATGACCTTCAAAAGGTCTGCTTGATTGTTTGGTTTTTGGTTGGTTGGTTGGTTGGGTTTTTGGCATGTGCACCGCTTTTTCCTTTTTTATATTTTTTCCAAAGATTTCTGTTAGGTTGTTTGCTCAAATCACGGATTATAGATCACATTAAATATCTTTTTATTATTGCTTTCTTTATACTTCTTTTTCTTTGGGTGGTAGCAATTTTCTATTTAACTCTATTTTCTAACTAACAAACTTTTTCCAGCATATACC
Source organism: Lepidochelys olivacea (assembly GCF_965140295.1). Lineage (NCBI taxonomy): Eukaryota > Metazoa > Chordata > Testudines > Cheloniidae > Lepidochelys > Lepidochelys olivacea. Next base: position 32,223,020 of record NC_140411.1, on the reverse strand, counting down.
TTATGGACAAAAAGACACAGTGATCACAGATCTTCATTTTATGCTCAGTGTTCTATTTCCATTACAGCTTTTATTTTTCAAAGTTTGCTTATATTTCCTCTTGATTCCACCTAGATTGTATCTGATCTGATCTTCAATCCAAGTTGTTGTCAATTTACTCCTTAACTAGCCATTCTTATCTATGATAACCTCTCCTCTCTCTATTTCACCTACTTTTCTACATGACTAGGAAGACGAATGTTGCATCTTCGATTTCTAATTCTCTCATTCTCATCTGAAGTTTCGCTATTCTCTCAAACACATTTTTCTGTGCAGACACTATTTCCCACAGAGTTTTTAACCAAGGTTTTCATTAATAAAATAAGAGTTACAGTAACTCCACACATTATCCAATGGTATTATTCAAGAGATGCAAGTATAAAAATTAGTTTCTGGGGTTTCCCCACAGCAGAAAATTACCTTACAAAAATAGAGCCACACTGCTTATAGATAAAAAGATCGGATAGACTGTTACGCTTCCAAGACCTCAGTAGAATATCTGAAATATTTGGAAAAAGAAAAGGAGTACTTGTGGCACCTTAGAGACTAACAAATTTATCTGAGCATAAGCTTTCGTCATTTCATCGGATGTAGCTCATGAAAGCTTATACTCAAATAAATTTGTTAGTCTCTAAGTTGCCACAAGTACTCCTTTTCTTTTTGAGGATACAGACTAACACGGCTGCTACTCTGAAACCTGAAATATTTGGATTTGTCATATTGATCTAGGGACTGCTTGTGAAAAACCTTTTTCATGAGTTTGTTTTTTGTTTTTCTTAAGAGGGAGAATACACATTTTTTCTGCTTATTTTTTAAAAAAGTTTTCACACACAGCTAAGTCAAACTGCTGACCTTTAAAATTTCAGACTTCACTTGGAAAACACTGAGTTTTGAAAGATTATGAAGTGAGCTGTAGCTCACGAAAGCTCATGCTCAAATAAATTGGTTAGTCTCTAAGGTGCCACAAGTACTCCTTTTCTTTTTGCAAATACAGACTAACACGGCTGTTACTCTGAAACCTATAAAGTTACCAAAATACTGTATATTAATAAAATCATGGGTTTCACACATGCAACTAAAGAGTTGTACAATGAAAAAACTGCAAATGAGAAAGTACCTATATTCATGTAATCTCACCTTATAGATATGAATGAGAATTTAAAATTACATAAATTTAATGGGTTTTAATCTCAAATAATCTCATAGAATGATGTGGTTAAAGCTTATATAAAACCAATGGATGCAATTCTGCAGAGCACTTAAGCGCATGAATAGTCCTATTGAAATCAATGGACTATTCATGTATTTAAATTAAGCATGTGCTTACACATTGCTGGATAAAAGTTTATATAGGCAGTTGGGAAAAACACAATTATGAAACTCCACAGTGCTTCACACAGAGTTCTCTCTCTCTTTCTTTTTCAGGTCTTAAAAACATAAAGGAAATTACGTTAAAAAAAAGTGCCATTATATGGCAATGTCAAAGTTTCAGGTTTAAACTCATGAATATCAGAAAATAGAGAATTTCAAAGTTCTCACAGTAATGGTAACACTTATGTCATAGTTTTGATTACTAGTTAAGATGTTAAACATATAACATATAAAATATATAACATATGTAATGTTATACGTTTAAACACCTTACCTGGAAATCAAAACTACTACATACATATATTGGGGGAAAACAGCATGTGATTGTGCAATTAAAGACTTTGTCACAATATGTATGAACAAGGGGACAGAATATAATAGTACATACACATGATAAAATAAAAGCATATTAAAGTTGCAAAATAAGCACACACAAAAGTTAGGAAGTAGCAGAATTAATTCTTAACCTTAATTTTCCCCCCTTCCTCAGTCACATTGCTACAAAGTCTTTAATTACATGATCATGATCAGATGCTGTCTTTTCCTTAATAAGATTGCTGCCTCATTCATTGACCAAAATGGATGGTGTTCAGTGAATGAAACAGCTGTTTAATATCTCTTTTTGTCCATATCATTCAGTGTATGGGCTCATTCTTTATTTGCCATACAACATCAAACCACTGCACTGAATCTAAAATTATTAATTTCTCCACTGTTGCTCTGGAAGTTGTACAAATCAAGCAAAACTTCTCCACTCTTGAAGAAACCACGTTCTCCTGCTTATATATAAATATCACAGAAATACAAAAATCACACCTGATTTTTCAGGTTTTAAAAGCCCAGTTTTGTCACTGATCCAAAGGTGCTCAGAAACCACAGTAATGAATGTAGTATAAGAACCTGAATACAATAGAAGTAATATGAGCATACAAAAACAGGGTCAATTGAGAAAGTATTTATTCTTTATCTAACTGTTGTCCTTAGAGGCTCCAGTGACATTGGAGCCCCGTTGTGCTAGGTTCTGTACAGACATGTAGTAAAAGACTGCCTCTGCCCCAGTGACTAATTTGATCATCTCTACTTACGAACTGTATCAAATATCAAATTCCTTGAGCATAAATCTCCACTAAACAACTTCTTCTTTTAGTTTCTAATGACAATTCCTCCCAATCCTCATTCTGAAAATGTTTTCAGTTAAAATCTATTCAGTAGTTCACTAAATTATTTGCTTTTGCCTCATCTCTTTTGTAAATATGGTGTGTGTGTGTCTGTGGGCATGCACGGGGGTGGTTTTCATGCATTTTCCAAGACTTGTAACATTAGAACTTTTCATACATAAAGAGAATATTCTCACATTAAATTGATTTGGTAAACTGATCTAAAATGGCAAGTTGTAATTTGTCATTCATTTGCTACAAAAGATTATTTACTTCTTTTTTACTTTTAATACTTATTAATTCTGATTTGAGCCTTTAAATTGCCTACCTTGCTACTGTTGGGTTTTGTTACTGGACCATACTGTTGCACTTTAGTTATGGTTGGGTGTTGTTAGTGATGTATTTTTAAATTAAGTCAAAGGTGCCATATGTCAAACATATGGATTTTTTGTGCATGTTTATAATCCCAAATAACTACAGGCCATACCCTTAGGTGGTGTGAATTGACATAGCTCCATTAAAATCAACAGTATTCTGATTTACACCAGCTGAAGATCTGGCCCAAAGATTTTACAATTTGTTTTAAACAGATGCTACACTTAACAAAGTGCTATTTAATTAATTAGTTGAAGCACAGTTATCTGAGGATGCAACTTTATTGAAGCTGATGAGCTGTAGCATATTGCATTGCATAGTTTCATTGGCACAGGTGGGTCATTGACTAGAATTCCATGGGAAACCCTCATAACCAGCCAAGCAGCCTGGAATGATTATTAAATAAGACCTTTCCATTTAAAAGAATACTAAGTTTAACAAGATATCAAGTACCAAACATCATGGAAATTCCAAATCCTGCTCTCAGTTACAAGTGTAATCACACTGTTCTAACCAGTGGAGTCACATAAGCATAATCCCAGACTTTAAACAGAAGAAATTGGCCTCACTAGATGTACTTATAAGTGAATATTTTACATGTGGACCATCTGTAATGATGGGTACAGTACCCTTTATACAGTATATTCAGAGTTACTCTATTAGGACAGTATTGAGGTGAAACTTTTGTCTTTCGGTGGGAAGGACATTATAAAAAAGCTAATAATTCAGCTGCTTAATGTCAGTAAGCTTTTGAAAAAACACTACTATACATCTGAGGAGGACACGCAGGAGAAACTAAAGTCATCAAAAGGACATTTTTTTTTAGAAAAATCATTACTACAGCTGGAATACAGAATGTAGCTGGAGTAGAAAGGGAATGACCTCAGAATTGTGCAGTCTCAAAAAACAAGACAGGGCAATCAACTATTAGTTAGAATATTTGGAATTTGGCAAAGATTTATGTACAGTTACAAGACATCTTTTAGATACATCTTTAGATTTGAAATATACAATATTTTCACCCTTTGACTATAGGAACAATTTATAGAATCATATAATTACTACATACCTTTATAACAAGGAGCCTGACCTGGTGAATTATGGGGAAGACTAGAAACCAGGAAATGGCAAATTTTAATCCCAGTTCTGTCATAAATGTACACAGTGATGCTGGGCCAACTTCTTAACCTCTCTCCCTCAGTTTTTTACTTCTCTGTGAAACAGGGATACAACCGCTTACATACCTCAGAGATGTTCTCAAGATTATTTTATTGTACAATGCTCTGAAAATATGAAGTCAACATATAGTTGCTAAGAATCATCACCAAAGTGTTTCATTCAATCCTGCACTTCATCCTGTCACCAATATCTCCTCAAAACTCTGTCATAATCATCTTAAATTTTACATAGCCATAACCAAACCTGACTGCCTGACCTTTCTTCCAAAACCATCTCCATTTTCTCTGTCAACTTGATAATACCCTTATCCTTCCTACCACTCAAACCTATAAGCGGTATCATCTTTAATTCCTTCCTGTTCCTTTCCTTGCCTATTCAGGATGTGTTCAAATTTTGCTGCATCTTCCTACATAACATTCTAAAAACTTATCATTTCTTTTTCTCTCTACATCTGCAACTCTCGTCCAGGCCTCTCAAATCTGACCATTGCGCTGCCTTCCCGTCTGGTTTCCATGATGCCCTCATTGCTCCACTACTTCAGTCTACAAAATGTGCCAGCTAAGATCATCCTAATTGTCTGTTGTCCCATTCTCTCTTTGAATCTGACCACAGGTTTCCTGGTCTTCCATCACAATAAATTCATGCCTTTTCTCCCCACTTTTCAGACCCTTTACAATTCTGATCCCCCTACTCCCATCCTTCAGTCCATGATTTTGAATGTTCCTGGATTCTTTGCTGATACTAAGCTCATACATATCAGCTTCAGTGAGTAACACTTTCTACCATTTCCAGTTCACTAAGACACTGCATCTGAACCTGGCAGAGTTGGCTTCAGTTATACTCATTTGGACTACAGCAATGCAATATACCTGGACATAAAGCCACCAACTTTCAGGAAACTCCAGCTAACATAGACTACTTCAGTGCATCTCCTCAACAACACAGGCTACTATGAGCACATCTGACCTGTCCTTCACTCTCTACACTGCCTTCACACAGATCACTGAGTGAAGTTCAAGGTCCTTATCTTCAAGACACTCCATGCCCTGAGCTCATGGTATCTAAGAGATTGTCTGAAGCTTCAGTATTAACACTATGGTCAACAGCTCAGCTTCTCTGGCACAATGGAAATTTCTTCCATAAAGGTAAAGCTTGTCAAGGGCTGGTCTGAAACCGTTGAATAAACTCCCCTAGGAGCTAAGGACCATCACAAATCTCACCACTTTCTGCTCCCAATGCAAGGCTCACTTCTTCACACACACACACAGAAACATGTACCTTCAAAAAAACCAAACAAGCAAAAATCCTGCCAAAACAAAAACATTATGCTGCACACACAATTTCATCCTCAGGACATGGTGAGAGAGAGAATAAACCACATGTGACAGATATTAGTCACATTGATTATTGCAGTATAGGAAGGAACTCAGATACTTCAGTGATGAGGGCAGTATAATAACCTATAGAGAACATGTATGTGATGGGGTGCGCTAGCCTCAGAGCCCTCCTGATGGAGGCCTCAAGGTCCTGCCACACCCATCCCAGGAAAGGAGCAGTGGAGGTAAGTCCTCCAAGTGGCCTAGAGAGACTGCGCAGGAAAGCAGCCAATCAGGTGGTGGCTGCAAAGGGCTAGCAAATTAGAGGATTGCAGACTAGTATAAAAGGAGCTTCAATGCAGACCAGCATCAGTTCCTTGCTAGAGCCAGAGTAGTGCTGATGGTTCCCTTGCTGGACAAAGGGAACTGCAGCACCATGGACAGCTCAGTCCTAGCAGGGGCCAGGGGAGTGAGGAAGAGCTCCTGGAGGACTGCTAGCCTGAACATAAAAGAGTCCTGAGGGAGAAGTCTGGGGCCATGGGGAAGTGAGGCAGGGAACTGAAAGCAGTTTAGTTGAAGAGTCATGGCACCATGTGACTGCTATTCTTAGGGTCCCTGGCGGGGATCTGGAATGGTAGGTCCCCACCCATAGGCCACTGGGCAAAGTGGCCTACAATTGGACAGCAATAAACCCCCAGAAAGAGATCTGAACTACTTAGTGGCCCAGCTGGAGAACTGGGGCCAGAAGGGCCCAAAGAGGGCAAAAGCATTGCCTCAAGGGAGGAAGTCCGGGGGTATGGCTCGCAATCGGGGCTGGGGCTGTTTAAAGACTGCAGGTACATTTGACCAGAAGAGGGTGCTCATGAGAGATGGGTGCCACACTATTACAGAACAGAATAAAATTTACCAACTCCTATGTCTTATTAGGTGTCCCCAAGCCTCTTTACCCTTTTATCAATTACACTATCTTCCCAGGAATGCTTAGTTGCCTTATCAGATCAAACTTGCTCAATGTACTGAATCAAAGGCCTGACAAAAACCTATAAAAAGTGCAGCACCTGGCTTATTAAGTTGAGCCTTCTTATCAAAACAGTGCCTTAAGGTAAAGACCAGGTCAACAGTGGAAGAACCAGGTCTAAAACTGCACTAAGCATCCTGGCCTTTGCCACGAAGTGCAGCATTGATTCAAGAAATTAACCCCGAAGCAAAGAATTTTCCTGGAACCAATAATAGCATATTACCTCTATCATTGCTACATTTGGCCATATTGCCCTCTTTGAACAGAGGCAGAATAACACCATTCTTCCAGTCTCCAGAGATGATGATAGTGTGCCAGATGGTTAAGAAGAGCTTAAGTAGCCATGGCACAACAATACCCTCACCTGTCTTCAGCAACTTAGGAGTGATGTTACAAATCCTTGGTGCCTTCCCAGATTTCACCTTATGGACTGCAACATGGATTTCTTTTTAGATGAAGGAAGGTGGCTCTAGCTGAACTTCCTTCTCCACTACAAACAGAAGAGGGGCTGCAGGCAGCACAGAATTAAAGAATACCTTTAAATGACATTGCTCTTGATGCAACTAATCTTGCAGACACTGGCTGGTGGCACCATCCTGATTCTTTACTGGACAAGCTTCCCCCACAAACACCAGAAAGTTGCATACAGGCTTTGGAGGTCCTGCCTGGCAGTGCCCTGTTCTAAACTGGCTGCCTGAGTCAATCATCAGGATTGCTTATCTTTCTTACACAATCACTTGACAACATTTCGAAGTAGAACCCATTTTGCCTTTGCTTTTGCCCTCAACAAAACATGTCTCAAATTGTAGTCTCTCTTTGTTCTTAGCTCCAACTTCAGGGAATGTCTTCTCACTGATCCATAGGTGACTTTAGAAGGGTTGAGGCCCCAGCACTGAACTGGCAGTGGTCAGCACTGATGACTTGTAACACTGCTGCTCTTCACCAGACAGTGGAAGTGGTATTTCAGTCTCTAATGCTTCCATGGACTTAAGAAGTTCAGAACAGAAAGCCATCTGAGAGCCTAATTCTGATAAGAGCTTTTGGCTGAACTAATTTCAGTCAATTAACTACTTATTGTTGAAGTCAAAGGCACACTTTTGTCAGCAGAAGTATTGTTGATAGAAGAGCTGTATAATAGAACAGAAGCTTTGTTCAAGTCAGTGGCAGATACATGATATGGTTTCCTATTTCCATGGAAGTCCAGCAATGCCAGGTTATGTTACCATCATTGTACAATACTGTCATTGATTGGTTGATGGATATGCTTGAGGTAGCTGTTGGTGGCATTGAGCTGGACACCATTCTGCTTCGAGATCCTGAATACGCCGATGACATTGTCTCTTTGGCTCAGTTTTTATTTCAGCCTGTGTTGGTTGTTATACCACTCTGTAACGAGGTCTATCAGGAATTCTCTGCACACTGCTGGAGGCATTGGTACTCTGACACTCCTTGCTCAAGGAAAACCCAGTCAGACTGGGCTACCAAAAAGACTTAGTCCTCCAGAGACCTAGAAAGGTCAAGAGGAAATACTGACCAATGGGGAGCCAGCAGACCAGTTAAAAAGGCTTGCCTGCTTCTTCTCAAGGGAGAACTAGGTGAGATTGGAACAGAGGAGGAGCTCAGTGCTAGCTCAGACCCCCACAGACAGGCCAGGGCCTTGCCTTCAAGTGCATCAACTAAGCACTTGCATTACAAGATATTTTTATTTATTTAAAGGTGCAGATGAATCTTGAGGTTTTTACATTTATTTAACTGTTTAGATACTGATAACAAGCTTACAGCACAGGCCACCTTGCTTCAAGCAGGCAGCCAAATCTTCTGGACTGACAGGGAAGTGCTTGCAGTACCAAATGTGGCCCTGAAGGAGGTGCTACAGAGCAGCCCTACCTGCCACAAATGCTCACCACTTTAGTATCTGATCACCTTCCAGTAGTATGTTAATCAATGTGATTGTACATCACTCATGTTTTTTATTCTCTTCCTCCCCTCCCTTCCCCCCACTCCCCGAGGGAGAAGTGTGTGCAGTAGTGTGTTTCCAGGATAGTTATATATATGTGTGTGTGTGTGTGTGTGTGTGTGTGTGTGTGGATATGGATGCAAAAAACAGAATCAAAGCCTGGAAAATGACTGGATGATGATATAAAGGTGAAAGACAACATGATCCTAAAAGTGTTGATGAAATCAAGTAGGAATTTAATACGTATGTTCAGTAATAACTCTAGTGCATTCACTGAACATTCATTTACATGTACCAAGCAAAACAAATATAGGCTAGCAAGTGCAAAAGAATCATTAACAACTATGGATAATACAAGATTAAAAACAGAAAAGGGAAATAAAGCAATTACAAGAAAGAGCTTCTTGCAAAGTTTGGTTATGTCTCTGGGTTCCGAGGGCAATGCTAACTCAGTAACAAAATGTGTATATACGGTTTCTTTGACTGAAGGAACATCTCTCCCCATGGGATATTCTGCACAGCATTGCTCCTGTCCTCAATACATACATCAATAAAGAGAAATAGATAAACCAGAACAGTGATATCCAGAACACTCAGCCTTCTAGCTGACTCTAAGCTACTCTAAAATTCTGCTCTAAAATACTGATCAACTCTCACCTGCAGAGGACACCAATCCCAGGTTCTCCTCAGCGTGTAGGCGAGTTGTTAGAACACAGGTCATTTGAGGAGAAAGGTATGTACTATATTCATCCATGCAACATACTGGGGAAAGATACATACTATAATGACATTAGCAATGCACAGACAATGATTAAAATGTCTACCAAATAATGCAAAGATAATCTTCTCCCATGGTAAATCCTCTCTGTGAGATCTCTTCATATTGGGATATGACCATTGACCCACTGCAGAAAAAATTATGGGAACTGCCCACAAATGTGGGCAAACCACACTCAGGACCTGCACTTCCCCTTGAATTCTGAGCCCTGTTGGGCCTGGTTCCCGTCTCCCTGGCAATTATGCAGAACTAAAGGGGACGATCTATGCCAATAATATCCAGGCCACTCTTTCCCAAAACAAGCAATGTGGTATCAATATTCTGCTGCCTCTGCAAATTGTAAGCATGTCTGACTGCAAGAGACCAATTTATTTTCAAACCTCAGTTTTGGGAATAAAATGAGTTGCTTCCTCGTGTAGCCTGTAACATTCCTGAGCAGATTATGCTTTTTATTCTTCCCACCTAATTGAAAAGTCTGTGTATGATTTAAAGGGCTTCTAACCTGGTTTATCCATCAGGCAGGCTTTAAAACAAACAAACAAAAGTAATCTCAAACTGCTGAACCCAATCAGCAAGACTTGGTGATAGTCCATTAACTTTACACCTGAAGTAATTACATAGGGCAAAAAAGAACTTATTTTGATTTCATTTCATTTTTAAGGTGAGGAAACATCTCCTACCTTTGACTGATCAAAGCATAAAGTGCTGCATAACAAGCACTCTCTATTTTGGTGCAAAAAAAATATTTTGGCGCAAAAAAATATTTTGGCCCATTCATTAAAGTAAAGAATGTCTGGAAGTGCATTTCATTATTTTGTGAAAAAATCGCTACAAAATACATTTGAACTGAAATTAGATATTCTAAATGCATCATCAAGATTGCAATTAACAAGATGCGTAATACAGCAAAGCTGGAGACTGTCTTTACTCACATACAAAAGAATGCCTCGTATCCATTAAGAACATGATTCTCTTTTGATATTTCTCCATCTTAAAAAAAAACAAACAACCCCACAAACCATTGAATCTATGTCATCCCTCTGAGGTAGTTATAAGGGATTTATCACCTTAGCAGGTGAGCATACTCTATTGAAGGGCAGTTGTGTATAACAAGAACAAAGTTTGCCAAGGAAATAACCAGAAATTACTATAAATTGGAGAAAAAAGAAAACAAAAAAACATGGGTGTGGGTTTTATTACATTGAACCTGAAGAGAATAAAACTGAAATGCACAAAATCACTTCTGATAATGTTGTTATTATTGCAAGACGGTTGGTTTGTCTTTTGATTTTTGAACTCCTCTTGCCCATCGTGTATGAGAGAGAGAGAGAGAATTAGTGTTGAGTATTCTCCCAAATTTATTGTGTGGTGATGGTGACTTGGCTGGAGGGCTAAGCCACAGAGGAGAGGCTCTGCAGCTCCTGACCAGTGAGAGAAGGGATGCAGAGCAAGTGACTGAGGCAACAGCAGAAAATCTTGGCCTGTTGCAGCAGCCCTCACCTCCACAACTGCCCATCCCCTGCCCAGCAATTAATTCTGTCCCCAGCCTCCAAATCAATCCTGTCCCCCGACCCCCCCATCAGTGCAGTCCCCCTCCCAGCCTTTCCTCTGGTTCTCCAGGCATTCTTCACCCACCTCTCCCAAGCCTGGGGGGCTGCAATAGAGTCCCCTCTCCTCCTTTCAGCCTGGGGACAGCAGCGCCAGGGGCTCTTCACCTCCGTTAACCCTTCCCAGACTGCAAGGAGGGTGGAGAAGGGAGTTGGAGTCACCCTGAGCTACTGAGAGGTTTCTGCTCCCTCCTCCACTCATGTGGCAATGACTTAGAGTTACTGAAGGGAGAAGGTTTCTCAGAAGACGGGCAAGTGGGTGAGGCAGCCAATCACTGGGGTGGGGTTCCCCATGACAGGGTTCAATTTGCCAAGGATGGAGCCTCTCATGTCATTACCAGCCCCTGCTAAATTTCTATCAGTCAAAAACAATAATAATAATGAGAGCTGACAAGAATTTGCACGGGTGGGCACCCAGTGTGATCCTCAGCTCCAGTGGGGAAGGAGGGTAGTAGTTTGTGAGCTCTCTAGTGTTGCTCACTGTTCTCAGTGGTGTAGATGCTGTCTGAAACCATGTAAAACAGCAGTATGTATGTAGCTAGGCCAGCTGTGTTGGTGTATATTTAGTAAACAAAGTTATGTGGAATCCCACTGTACCCATATGTCTTCTCCGAATGGTTTTTGCTGTGTAAAAAGCAAAAGACAAACTGAATGGGGAGAATCATACAATCATAGAATATCAGGGTTGGAAGGGACCGCAGGAGGTCATCTAGTCCAACCCCCTGCTCAAAGCAGGACCAATCCCCAAATAAATCATCCCAGCCAGGGCTTTGTCAAGCCTGACCTTAAAAAATATCTAAGGAAGGAGATTCCACCACCTCCGTAGGTAACGCATTCCAGTGTTTCACCACCCTCCTAGTGAAGAAGTTTTTCCTAATATCCAACCTAAGCCTCCCCCACTGCAACTTGAGACCATTACTCCTCGTTCTGTCATCAGCTACCACTGAGAACAGTCTAGATCCATCCTCTTTGGAACCCCCTTTCAGGTAGTTGAAAGCAGCTATCAAATCCCCCCTCATTCTTCTCTTCTGAAGACTAAACAATCCTAGTTTCCTCAGCCTCTCCTCATAAGTCATGTGTTCCAGTCCCCTAATCATTTTTGTTGCCCTCTGCTGGACTCTTTCCAATTTTTCCACATCCTTCTTGCAGCGTGGGGTCCAAAACTGGACACAGTCCTCCAGATGAGGCCTCACCAATGTTGAATAGAGGGGAACCATCACGTTCCTCGATCTGCTGGCAGTGCCTCTACCTATACTTCCCAAAATGCCATTGGCCTTCTTGGCAACAACGGCACACTGTTGACTCATATCCAGCTTCTCGTCCACTGTAACCCCTAGCTCCTTTTCTGCAGAACTGCTGCCGAGCCATTCAGTCCCTAGTCTGTAGCGGTGCATGGGATTCTTCTGTCCTAAGTGCAGGACTCTGCATTTGTCCTTGTTGAACCTCGTGAGATTTCTTTTGGCCCAATCCTCTAATTTGTCTAATCTGAGAGCAGCAGAGCAGAGCAAGGAAGTCTATCTGTTCTTGCATAACCCACTGCTGCTGTACCAGCTCTGACTGGGGCTCCAGGGGAGCTGGGATTTCTAAGCTCCATGCCGCTTTGAGCCCTGGTGTTGGAGGTCTATATGCCCCAAGGGGAGTTGGGTACCTTATAACTGATTCTCCTCCTCCTGAAGGCCTGAGGAGATGTTGGCTATGGTGGGGGACTTTTGGGAAGTGGATGCTCCTTGATTCAATGGAATGAGAGGCAGGAAGGGCTGCGCAGACTATACTGGGTATTGGGGCTGTGATGGGTGTTCAACCCACACCAGCGCAGATGGGGTTAAAGAGGAAAGAGAGGCCAATTAGCCTTAGACTGCATCTGCTGGGGTGTTAAGAGGCAATCAAACTGAGAATGAAGCTCACAGCTCACATGGTCAGGAACAGGAGAGGCTTCCATAAAGCTTTGGAGTTGAGGACGGAAGAGGGCTGCAGGAAGGAAGCCTGCAGTCACGTTCCCTGATAGAAGGGGGAGAGTAGGAGCCTCTAATAGGAGTATAGAAAGCAGTCCAGGGAAGGAGCAGTAAGGGCTGAGAGAATTGACATGAACTGCTGGTTTGAGGGTCGCTGGATTGGTACCCAGTGTGGAGAGCAGTCCTGGGTTCCCCTGCCATCCACTGTGGGAGTGGTCCAGTCAGCACAGTGGAGATAGAGACTGCCTGACACTTTGAGGAAAGAGTCTCTGATAATACCCTGGATGGGGAGGATGATAGTTACTTGGCTCTGGTTACTTGGCCTCTCCTAAGCCATGAAGGAGAAGCACTGAAGTTCCCGACAAGTCAGGGCAGGGCCACAGGGCAAGTGACTAAGGCAATGGGCTGAGCAACTGCAGCACGGTGCACGAACAGCGGTGAGCTAATTCTTCAGATGAGCCATAAGGAGGCACCGGCAATTAGTGTATTTCTGACCCTGTCAGAGGCCCCCATTATGCTGGGTGCTGTAAAAACACAGAATAAAAGATTGTCTCTGCCTGAAGGTCTTTCCATCCAAAGACACAAACAGATAAAGTTTGTGGGGGGTTTCAAAGAGCAAACTAGCTTCAGAAAAGTTGGCAACAGTGGATGCTCAGTGCACATGCTGCACACTCTAAAGGGCAATTTATAACTGTAACCCTTCCGCCCTTCAGAGTTGGTGCAAAAAGGGCCGGGTTCAGTATCTAGGGGTTCCATTCCAATAACACAATGCAAAACCGGCTCAAGCCCCCACCCAATGACCTGGGACAAATATACACCACCCCCACTGGGTGCCTCCAAGAGGCAATACTTCCCCTCTCGCAAGCACCTAGTCTGAGTATAGCAAAAGCTTTTTAATAACAGAGAGAAAGCTTTTTAATAACAGAGAGAAACAAGGTGGCATTATGTTGGGGAAACACCACTAACAGGATTCATAACACAACCCAGGAGCAAAACTCATCCCAAGCAAATTGGGCCTTTCCAGGGGTTCTTTCCCTTTGGTTCTTGAGTCCAGCAACCCAAAAGTCACCCAAAAGTCCAACAACCCCAAAGTCTCTGTCCCTGGTGAGTGCAGCCCCAGAGTTCGAAAGTTTATCTGCAGAGTTTTACCTCCCAACCTCGGTGGAAATGGGTGGGGGTTGTTAAGAGGCACCTTACTTGATCCAAAGCAGATTGTCCCACCTCTCCGTGGGGCTCTGCTCTGCTGTACCAGCAGTCCCACGAATCACTGTGCTCTGCCAGCCCCCTGTGAGCTGCTCCAGCCATCCCGCAAACTGCTCCACTCCACCAGCTGCTTCACTCTGCCAGCCATCCTATGACCTGCTCCGCAATATATCTTCAGCTCCCCCCCCCACTACTTAACACAACACTCGGTGATTTCAGGTCTCACTACTTTTATCTCTTTCATGATTTCAGCTTCTAGTAGGGAAGCCTCAGTGCTGGTGCACCATTGGCCCAAAGTGAATTCAGCTCAGCAGCCTGTAACTAGACTCCTAATAGAATCAAAATTAGCTCTGCTATTCCACAGTGGAGAGAGTGCAATTAGCATGCAGGGGCCCATACCACCAGGTATTAATACCTTTCCCCAGCCTCTCTCAATTCACTGGGTTTTGGAACCCATGACCCTTCCTTAGCGAGTGCTCCTTAGTTGATGATGTGTCCCTCCGTCATAACAAAAGGGCAAGTACAGTTCCACTGTCCTTGATGCACATAATCAGGATAATAACAATTTATTCTTCCTGCCCCAATAACAGAGAAACTGGGGATCCCACAGCAGCCAAAGTGACCATTTGGGTAGCTATGGGCTCAAGATAGGCAGGGTGGGTGTACCTATGCAAATGAGATCAGCCCCTGAAGTTCTTTTCCACAACTTGCCACAACTCACCACCAGATGTCAGGGTAGAGCTCATCCTGACTCTGCTTACATAACTTTAGGAATTATAGAATATAAAGAGTTATTTTTAGTTTGGAAGATGCCATTTTAAAAACATCTGTCCTCATTTCTAATTAACAAGTCAACACTTGCATGGTATTTATTGACATGAACAGGTCAGGGAAGATCTCATTTAAACTCTCTGGCATTGTGGAAACAAAACAAAAACTCAAGAATGGCATTTTAGACACTGAATTAGCGGAGGAGGTTTGGAACAATTTATTTTTTATGTGTTGGAAAAGTGACACACTAGCAGAAAAAGGTCAGATTTTCTCTTCTCTTTCTGATCTAACTTCATTTTTGCGTGCAACGAGACAGAGACACAAGCAACAGGCAGAAGAATGAATCAATAGTTTTCATGGTCTAGAGAAAATGGTTCTGGTAAAATAAAGCCGTCTCCTGCTATGGGGGATGGGAGCGGGGGGAGGTATCTGTTAGGATATAGATATTCAGGCCTGTCGGTAAAGGCCCGTACTCGAAGAATTTAGGTGTATTCTTATCACTTGGCTAGTTAGAGGTATAAAAGAAAGAATCAAAATCACTGTCTGCTGGTGTAAGGGCCTTCTCTTACTGTGACAGTCTGAGGCCCTGTTCTTAGATTAAGGCCTTTAGCTAAGCAACAGAAGCAGCCATAAACTGGGAAGTGAAGGGTCACATCCTCACATTCCAAACTACTCACACTGAAATAAGGTGCTATTGGGCTGTGAGGAATACAATCCTATCCTGATATTGCCTATCACCTCCAGAGAAAGGGAAGTGCCTAGAAAATGTAAAAGGAAACTTAGTTTGATAGCATCCTGTCTGGCAAGAACTCACTTATCAATAGCTGGGATGTGAAATCCTCACTTCTGTATTGTTTTGTCATTATAGTTCCCACTTTGCTATTGTTTGTCTGTATAATCTCTGTCTGGTTCTGTGATTGTTCCTGTCTGCTGTATAATTAATTTTGCTGGGTGTAAACTAGTTAAGGTGGTGGGATATAATTGGTTACATAATCATGTTACAATATGTTAGGATTGGTTAGTTAAATTTCAGGAAAATGATTGGTTAAAGTATAGCTGAGCAGAACTCAAGTTTTACTATATATTCTGCAGTCAATCAGGAAGTGAGGGGGTGGGTGTGTGGGTGGGGGAGATGGGAACAGGGAATGTGGGTAAGGAAATTGGAATCATATTTTGCTAAAGGGGGAGATGGGAACAGGGAATGGGGGTAAGGAAATTGGAATCATGTTTGGCTAAGGGCAGGAATGGGAACAAAGACACAGGTGTAAGGCTCTGTGGTGTCAGAGCTGAGAAGGAGGACACTAAGGAAGGAAACTGGAAACATGCTTGCTGGAAGTTCACCCCAATAAACATCGAATTGTTGGCACCTTTGGACTTCGGGTAGTGTTGCTCTCTGTTCGTGCGAGAAGGACCAGGGAAGGAAGTGGGTGAAGGAAGAAGCCCCCTAACAGTATCGAAGAAAACAAAGACACCACACCACAGGTTTCAACATTCTGTTTGAGTGACGTGCTACATTGCACAGATTTGTTGGCAGAAAACAATCTGTTTGATGCTCCACAGATTTAATACCTTTTTCCTACTGAATTGTATCTGTTACTATCAGCCACAGTACATGGAGAACTAAAAGATCAAGGTGACACATTTTAACAATGGCATTAAAAATCTAGTGACAGACAAATCTAAGAAGGGCTGCAGTTTGGATTCAGTTCAGGGATACACCCCAGACGTTTGGCTGCCTCTCCAAACTTCTTGATTCAGCAAACATAGGCTTCAATTCTCAAGAGAACAGCCTTTGTTAGATTTAAGCTTCTGGGCTCATGTATTTCCATATGTTGTCTTTTGGTCCCATGCAGAGATATAAAGCTGAGAGGGAAGGTAGCCGTGCGGTTGAGGCACCAGTCTTGCACTCTAGAGACTTGCATTAATTCCACCTGTGGTACATTTTGTTTCCTTATAGCCCCATGTATAGAAATGGTAAAACACATCTTCCCTTCTATACATTACCATATCTTTGGGCAGTAGCTATCATAAAAGGGCCTGCATCTTGGTTGGCTCCTCTAGCTTGCTACTGTGATAGAATAGCCAAGCAAGCAAAATGGAGGAGTCAGGGCTTGATTCTCCTCTCATGCTGTTATAAATCAGGAGTATCTCAAATGAACTCAATCAGGTTTTGCTGGTGTACACTGGAGAATCAGATCCTAATTTTCCAAAAAGACCCACACCAAATATCTTTCAACTTCCAGAAATGGTCAAGTCACATTTTAGGCTAAGGATAAAACTTGGGTCTTATTTCATCCAAACTGGACTTCCATTTCCTAGCTGACTTTTTCTTTAAACTTTCTAAATTCTCACAGATTTAATTTGGTGTCATGTGGTACTCCTGCCAGTGAAGAAGAGATGTGGCTGGTGTTATTTATATGGAGTATGGATCAAATATAAACGAGAGTGTGAGAATGTTACATTTCTGTCATTCAATGCAACAACAAGACTTGCGAGCCAGTATTTCTCGCAACAAATCCCCTCACACTGAGACTACAAAATGAATAACATGGGAATTGGCTGGTGGTGTCTTGTCCGGAAATGAACATGATTTCCAATAAATGTACTTTACCCTTTGTTTCCCTTATATATTCATGCTGTCCAGATGAAATGATAACACAGATGGTCACTGCATTGTGTCCTCTTCAGAAACAGATTAACAAGAATACTTGTAAAATCTAATCCCTAATCCGCCCCCATAACAGAAACTCTTCACTGGTAGTTGAATAAGGTCATTAGGCAATTAAATAAAATCTATAGAACCATTTTGTGTTTCATGTCTGTGCAATCAATTAAACTCCTGTAGTTAGAAATTAACTGTCTCAACTTTTTTATTAAAATTTAATGTTTATTTTAGTAAAAAATCAGTTATAAAAACCACCTATTAATTCAGGGTGAAAATGCTTTACGTTTAGAATTTCTAAAAAATAATATATAATTTTGATGAGGGCTTTTGAAAGAATCACACAAGCACACTTCACAGCATGAAACTTAATTAGGGTCAAATCCTGGTCATGCTTTCATCAATGACAAAACTCCAAAGAGAGCTCACTGTAAGAATGGATTGCAGAAATCAGGCCTCTCATAATGTATCATCATCCTTCTTTTCTGGAAAGGGGAAATTAAAGTTTGTCACAAAGTTCAGTTTTTCCATACAAATTTAATTGGAGAACTATGTATTTTTAATAAAACTGCTTCAGTTCATTCAAATAGAAGTGATTTTCAACATTAAAAAAATCTTTGTTACAACTTTAATATTTACCCAGTGAGCTTTTTAACAATGTTGGGGGTTGCTCTGTTTTGCATGCTAAATTTACATGTGTTGCTCCATGAGATAATTAAATATGAATTTTTCATGACCCTAGTTCAGTTCCATGTTATGTTACAGTCTTTTCTATGTGTTGGTATGAAAACTTAAGCTGAGTTAACATGATTCAGTTAACATGACACATGAGTTAACATGACACAATTGATTTAATTGGGGATTGGTCCTGCTTTGAGCAGGGGGTTGGACTAGATGACTCCTGAGGTCCCTTCCAACCCTGATATTCTATGATTCTATGATTCACATGCAGGATGCTTTTTCTCCTGACAGGAAAAAATAACTTTTTGTGCCCAGATCCACTCATATCATACAAATACCTCATCTTACAATTCTGTGTAAACAGAGTAATATCCAAACTAGTAATATATATGCTTGGTGCTTTAAAAGGGTCAATATCATAAAGCTGAAAGCAATTATGAGCCAAATCAGCCGGGAAAATGAATTTAAACAGAAAAGTATGAATGACACTTGGGAACAGTTTAAAGGCCACAATTGAGAAAGAATTTACAGCGATTAAAAATAAGCAAACAACCCTTCCCCCCATCTTAGAGGAAAAGTGAAAGCTGATATATTAAGAATACAGGAAGAAAGAAGGGAAAGTTGATATCAGTTAGTGCATATTAGAAGCTAGTAATTATAGAAATTGATAACGTAAGCAAAAGAACAAAAGGCGAAATCTCTGGCTACCAGAGTTAAGGAGAAAAAGGAAATATTTAGGTGTATTAGGAATAAAACATCCTAACAAACAGGGCCGGCTCTATCGTTTTTGCCACCCCAAGCAGTGAAAAAACCTGTCACCGTCACAGATGGCAGGAGAGAGAGAAGCTGCTGCCGAATTGCCGCGGCGGCAGAAACTCTGTTGTCCCTTTCTGACTGCTGTCCCAAGCACCTGCTTGGAACACTGGTGCCTAGAACTGGCCCTGCTAACAAAGGTATTGTTCCATTACTAGATGGATCTGGTAGAATTGTCACTAATAATGCAGAAAACACAGAAGTATTCAATAAATATTTCTGTCATGTATTTGGGCAAAAAGCCAGATGATGTAGTTACATCATATAATGATTACAAAATATTTTCTATTCCAATTAAAGAGGATGCTAAATGGAAACTATTAAAGTTAGACATTTTAAACCACAATGTCTGGACAACTTCCACCCAAGAGTTATAAAAGAGCTGGCCAAGGAGCTCTCTGCACCATTAACATTGATTTCCAATGAGTATTGGAACACTGGTGAAGTTCCAGAAGACTCGAAGAAAGTTAATGTAGTGCCACTATTTTAAAAGGGTAAATGGGATGACAGGAATGTATAGGCCTGTCTGTATGTTATCAGTCCCAGACACAACAATAGAAGGGCTGGTCTGGGAGTAGATTAATAAAGAATTAAAGGAGGGTAATATAATTAGTGTCATTCAAAATGGATTTGTAGAATATTGAACTTGTCAGACTAACCTGATATCTTTTTATAATGTCTGGTTGATCAAGGTAATGGTGTTAATGTAATGTCTGGTTGATCAAGGTAATGGTGTTAATGTAATATACTTAGACTTCTGTAAGGCATTTTGTTTTCATACCACATGACATTTTAATTAAGAAACTAGAATGATACAAAATCAACATGGCACATATTCAATGGATTAAAAACCAGTTAACTGGCAGGTCCCAACATGTAACTGTAAACAGGGAATCATCACTGGAATAAATTGCCTAGGGAGGCTGTGCAGCAGGTAAGACAAACATCTGTCAGGGATGGTCTAGATAATACTTAGTCCTGCCACGAGTGCAGGGGACTGGACTAGGTGACCTCTTGAGGTCTCTGATCATCAAGGGGGTGTGTTTCTAATGGTGTACTGGAAGAACTCGTTCTTTACCCTACACTATTTAATATTTTTATTGATAATAAAGAAAACACAAAAATCATTACTGATAGTTTTCAGATGACATAAAGATTAGGAAATGATAAATAACTAGAAGGACAGGTCACTGATACAGGTCACTTGGTAAGCTGGACCCAAGAAAATATGGGTAACATAAAATTGATAATAGAGGCCTCTGTAATCCAGCAGACCAAAGTATAACAAGATCCAACTGCTGGAAATTGATTCTCGAAAAAATGAGACTAGAAATAAGGAACAATTTTTTAAAGTGAGGGTAATTAGCCATTGGAACAGTTTACCAATGTTATGATGGATTCTCCACAGGAAATTTTTAAATCAAGATTGGATATTATTTGAAAAATTCAGCCACAGCTATTAGATTTGAAGCAGGAATTAATTCAGCAAAGTCCTAAATCCTGTGTTATGCAGGACCTCAGACTAGATAATTACAATGGCCCCTTTTGTCAGCAGCCCAATCTTCATGTATTGGCTTTGAGCATACAACGAAATAAGACAAGCCAAAAAGAGTAAAGTCTCCATAGCAGCTGGATCACGCAGCCAGTGTCCTATGTCTTCACAACCCATTTTAATAACTGACTGTCAGATCCAAGGTGAGTTTGCGGAATTAAATTGGGTTCTTTATCATCATGCACTTCTGCAGTAACAACAATTCTGTAGACCAGATTAGGCTCTCCGTTACACCTCTACAACCCCACTGTCCTGAGATTATGCTATCATTGTAATCTAAGTATTTTAAATAGACTGGCACAGGTATAATTTGACCTGCAGGTTCTCTATTCCTGATGGTGATGCAGGATCTGTAAAGAATGTTTCTTGACTGTCAAAGTGAAGGCTGAGTTTGAGGAGCTGGTAGTTTTTAGTAGCAAGATGAGCAAATTTGATATGAAAATCAGTGAGAAATAATGATTACAGAACTTGACAATGCAATTGTTCTACAAAATCAACTTCAAGTGTAGAGCTGCATTTTCAAAGGGCAAAAACATCCAGACTTAATCTGTTTGCATTGTTATTGCAAAAGAATAATTGCTGATAAACTGCACTTATTTTCAATTTTTTCAAAATAAAATAGTTTTTCCTAGGCTTTAGTCTTTTATGCCAAATGTAAGCCTGGAGCAAACATTTATTGCTGAGCTATATAAAACACATTAAACTCCGGGTTTACAAGAGAATGTATTTGCACAACCCTAAAAAACAGCATACTCAGAAAACTAACTCTGAACAAAATAAAAATTGTGGAGGTTCCATTCTAGATATATGGTCCAATCCTCTGACCTGCCAAGCACCTTTAATTTCCATCCATTCAAAAATAGGATTTAGCCATATGTTGGTCTTAATGCTTCTATATCAAAGAGGCTTCATTTACAGGAGTTTGTTAATTTTCTTCCTAGCTTCCTGCTCTGCAAACATCAACTATTCTAGTCTGCTTTGGTTTTCATATTGTGCCGATAGTTATAGTTAACTGAGCTGGGCTCCCAAAGTCAAGTTGTCCTTTCTGCCTCCTTCACTATTACCTTTATGAGATAATATTATTTATATAATGTCATACCCTCTATTTTCTGTGTATTGCACCTTTATATTTCTAAGGGCATGGCTAAACTTGCCGATGTAGAGTGCTCTAAGTTAAACCAGCCTTCATAGAGCGCAGTAGGGAAAGCGCCTCAATCTGTCCACACTGACAGCTACAAGCGCACTGGCGGGGCCACATTAGCAGCTCTTGCAGCGGCCACAGAGAGCACTGCATTGTGGTAGCTATCCCAGCATGCAAGTGGCTGCAATGTGCTTTTCAAATGGGGGGATGGAGTGGGGTGGAGTGTGACAGGGAGTGTGTTGTGTGTATGTGGGGGGAGAGAGAGTGGGTTTTGGGGGGCTGAGAGCATGTCAGCGTGCGGTCTTGTAAGTTCAGACAGCAGCAGACCCCCATTGCCTGCCGCCTCTCTCTCACACACACAGCATTGCACAGTAATGGTTGCTTTGTCTCGGAGCAGATAAGCAGCCGGCTGTCAGAAACAGAGCTTTCAAAGGGCATATCCACATTCCTGCAATGATTCCAAAACAATGAGAAGAGTGGCCACTTGACTTAAGGGGATTATGGGACGTTTCCGGAGGCTGATCAGAGGGCAGTAATGCAACACCTCGTTCACACTGATGCCCAGGAGTTTCAGCCAAGGTGCAACAAGCATTAATCTTCTCGCCTAGGTGGAGTACCAGGAACACTCTAGCCGTGGAGTCAGAGTGCTCTACGTGCCTTGCCAGTGTGGATGGGTAGTGAGCTAGGGCACCCAGGGCTGCTTAAATGAGCTCTAACTCGCAAGAGTAGCCAAGCCCTTAGAATTCTCCTCTTAGCAAATCAGCAGCCATTTTATTCTCAGACTTGTTGCAATGACAGAGGAGACACTCTCACTGATAGATACTTTACTTTTTTTCCTTCTTGTCTTTTCTCTAATTATACAATGTAAGTTGTTTTAGGCAAAGTACACCTTTTGTGTTACTGCATGGAAACATGACCACCACCAATATGTGTTCTGCAGTCAGAATATAGGGCCAGATGCTCAGCTAGAGTAAACTGGTGTAACTCTAAGCAAGTCATCGGATCTACACTGATTCATCAAAAATCTCAGTCATAACTGTCAAGGTGCAAGATAGAAGAGTTCAGCTCATTTCTCTTGTCTAGATTGATTCTTTTCACCTATAAAGCGTGCAGACACAGAGGAATCAGGTAATTTGAGTTAAAAGGTGTCATTTTTGCTTAGCAGTTTTTCTGACTACAACACCGTTTTCAGCACACACACAATGCTATGCAATTTTGATAGCAACATTCTTAGTAGAAAACTAATATAAGCAACCTCAGTGGATTAAAGTAGTGGAGGACTAGAGTAATGCATATGCTGCAGTCTGTTCTACAGCACAATGGGTGAATTTGGCTGTGCACGTCAGATCAAATCTTAGCTACAGAAAACATTCACATTTCTGATTTGAACAGAGCAGACAAAGAATTCTACTTGGAGAATTTCCCCTTGGGGAAAAATACAGTTAGAGATTAAGAAATTCAGTAGCAGTGCTCTACTGAGCAGATGCTAGGTGATGGCAGGAATTAAGGAACTTCATGGTAGGAAGGCCTGCAGTAGTGTCACCTGCAGCCACCATAATCACATGTCACTGTGAAACAGGAGATTAGACATACAGCAGAAACGTACGCATGGGGCAGTCAGGAGAGAGAGAAAGACAGCTGGTTAAGGTACACGTCTTGAGAGGGGAAGTAGAAAAGGCATTCAGAATTCAAGCAGTAAGAACATGCTGACAACACATTGACATTTTTGAAAAATATTCTTTTTAAAGTGGATGTAGGTTTGGACCACTGGATCCAAGCTTCCATGTTTTACATAAGAGGGATTCAGAATCTGCACCGACAGCTAATTACACAGTTCTGAAATAGGATGCAACAAAGATGTATGTCCTATCACCCCAGAGGACAGGAGCCAAATCTCAGTTTTGAGGTCTGACCCATTCTAATTTAAAGACAGTTTGGCTGGTATTGGCATTCGTTTTAACAATGTATCGATTCCTGCTTCTACTTATACATCACTGAGGGTCAAAATCCTGTTTGTTTTACTACCTATGAGTAGTCATGGAGAAATCAAGGGTATAATCATGTAAAAGATTTAGGTTCAAATGAGTTATAGGGCCAAATTTTGCATCAATGGGCTTCCACCAATATAACTGAGAGAAGAATTTGGCCCAGAAGATACATCACACGTGACTGTCCAGGAAATGATACCATCACAAAGAGAAACTAAGGCATAAAGAGCAGGAACAGGAGAGCTTTTAAAATGAAGTTATAGTTTTCAGAAAAGAGGAGCCTATAATCAAATAGGTTCTCTCTACCCAAACTGACTAAACAGAATGTTTTTAGACCTTTTCCATGAGGTGTCAGCAGGTCTAATTTTAAAAGGGCAGATCAGACTATAATTATACAGCTAAGTTTTGGGGAGGGGAGTTGCCTTTTACCATAAGAAGGTTAATACATTTTTAAAAAGGTAAGCAAAGAAAGAACATGCTGTAACCTTTTATCTTGTCTTTAATTTGACACTAACAAAAACTGAGGAAACGCAGCCTGCTGCCTCCTCCCATATCACCAGACTTTGCTCTATGTGTGTGTGTGTGTTAAGCCCCCAGAAAGTGGTATTAGCAGTAGCCACATACAGATAGGTAGACAGATGCTCCCAGGAGAAAAGAACCAGAGAGAAGCATACCATTCCCTTCACACGGCATAAGAAATTAACTCTCAGGAGAGCAGTGCTTTGGAAAGAAAAAAAAAAGAAAGTGGGTACTATATGGTTTAAAATCAAACTTTACTGACAACATTGTCAAAGGCCCTCCAAGTATGATTATAATGATAGTGCTTGAATGTGCCTTAGGGAGGCAAAATCCTGTGTGTGGAGGGCACAGAGTCACACTGCAGCAATGGGAGCCCTGATAGAATTGTGCCCCATGTGTCCCCAGTGCTGGAGAACTGCTCCAGCAGCACAGCTGTTCAGGAGATAGCTGTGCTCCCCTCTGTGGATGGCTAGCTGTAAAAAAAAAAAAGGGGGGAGAGGGGCTAACCCCTCCCCCATGTTGGGCTGGACTGCCTCTTCAATTATGCCAACTTCTACTGCTTGGAGCTAGAAGAGCACACACACAAAAGCCAGCACATCACACTATGAACAAAGGGGGGTTAAGTCGATGCAATGCTGTAGTTACATATCTATAATCTTCTGGAGTAAACGGAAAACCAGGAAGAGTGAATAATACCATCATGGTTCTTTACTTCAGCATTTTCTTCTAAGATTCCAAATTGGATTATGAGGTCAATGCCAATCAGACATATGGGATGAGGTAACTACTTAAAGAGATCAAATAATTCATTACAGTGGCTCAGTATGATTCAATTTTAAAAGGCTGGGACTTTAATTCTTGCAATCTTTAAATCCTGAAATGGATGGTGAGATGCTGGTACTTTTTTAAAAAAGAGGCAGAGTACACCTGGAATACTGTGTGCAGTTCTGGTCTTCCATGTTTAAGAAGGATGCATTCAGACTGGAACAGGTACAGAGAAGGGCTATTAGTATGATCCGAGGAATGGAAAACTTGTCTTATGAAAGGAGACCCAAGGAGCTTGGTTTGTTTAGCCTAACTAAAAGAAGGCTGAGGGGAGATATGATTGCTCTCTATAAATATATTAGAGGGATAAATACCGGAGAGGGAGAGGAATTATTTAAGCTCAGTACCAATGTGGACACAAGAACAAATGGATACAAACTGGTCATTGGGAAGTTTAGACTTGAAATTAGATGAAGGTTTCTAACCATCAGAGGAGTGAAGTTTTGGAATAGCCTTCCAAGGGAAGCAGTGAGGGCAAAAGATCTATCTGGCTTTAAAATTAAACTTGATAAGTTTATGGAGGAGATGGTATGATGGGATAAGATGATTTTGGTAATTAATTGATCTTTAAATATTCATGGTAAATAAACCTAATGGCCTGTGATGGGATGTTAGATGGGGTGGGATCTGAGTTACCCAGGAAAGAATTTTCTGTAGTATCTGGCTGGTGAATCTTGCCCATATGCTCAGGCTGATCGCCATATTTGGGGTCGGGAAGGAATTTTCCTCCAGGGCAGATTGGAAGAGGCCCTGGAGGTGTTTCGCCTTCCTCTGTAGCATGGGGCACGGGTCACTTGCTGGAGGATTCTCTGCTCCTTGAAGTCTTTAAACCACAATTTGAGGACTTCAGTAGCTCAGACATAGGTGAGAGGTTTTTTGCAGGAGTGGGTTGTTAGGATATAGATATTCAGGCCTGTCTGTAAAGGCCTATACTCTAAGAATTTAGGTGTATTCTTATCACTTGGCTAGTGATAGAGGTATAAAAGAAAGAATCAAAATCACTGTCTGCTGGTGTAAGGGCCTTCTCTTACTGTGACAGTCTGAGGCCCTGTTCTTAGGCTAAGGCCTTTGGCTAAGCAGCAGAGGCAGCCATAAGCTGGGAAGCAAACAGTCACATCCTCACATTCCAAACTAGTCACACTGAAATAAGGTGCTATTCGGCTGTTAGGAATACAATCCTGTCCTGATAGTTCCTATCACCTCCAGAGAAAGGGAAGTGCCTAGAAAATGTAAAAGGAAACTTAGTGCCATTAAACCATTAAACCAGCATCCTGTCTGGCAAGAACTCACTTATCAATAGCTGGGATGTGAAATCCTCACTTCTGTATTGTCTTGTCATTATAGTTCCCACTTTGCTATTGTTTGTCTGTATAATCTCTGTCTGGTTCTGTGATTGTTCCTGTCTGCTGTATAATTAATTTTGCTGGGTGTAAACTAATTAAGGTGGTGGGATATAATTGGTTACATAATCATGTTACAATATGTTAGGATTGGTTAGTTAAATTTCAGGAAAATGATTGGTTAAGGTATAGCTAAGCAGAACTCCGTAAGTAAAACTATATAATCTGTAGTCAATGAGGAAGTGACTGAGTGTGGGTGGGGGTGGGCATGTGGGTGTGTGAGATGGGAACAGGGAATGGGGGTAAGAAAATTGGAATCATGTTTTGCTAAAGGGGGAAATGGGAACAGGGAATGGGAGTAAGGAAGTTGGAATCATGTTTGGCTAAGGGCAGGAATGGGAACAGGGACACAGGTGTAAGGCTTTGTGGTGTCAGAGCTGGGAAGGAGGATACTAAGGAAGGAAACTGGAATCATGCTGGAAGTTCACCCCAATAAACATCGAATTGTTTGCACCTTTGGACTTCGGGTATTGTTGCTCTCTGTTCATGCGAGAAGGACCAGGGAAGTAAGTGGGTGAAGGAATAAGCCCCCTAACATGGGTGGGTGAGATTCTCTGGCCTGCGTTGTGCAGGAGGTCGGACTAGATGATCATAATGGTCCTTTCTGACCTTAGTATCTATGAATCTACATATTCTATGCCCAAAAGATTTATCCTGTGCTCTCATTCACAACTTAAATGTACAAATGAATGATTTAAAATACCATCCTTTAAATGAAAGCCCATGTCTTCTCATATAACTTCCAACATTATCATCTTACATAAAACCTATTATTATGCCATTATGCAGTAGCAATCAGCTAGATGACTAGGGGTTAGTTTTATCCATTTAGAAGTTTTTCGTACACCCTCCAAAAAAAAATCGGAATGATGAGAGCATGAATTTCGATCTCCAGCATAATGGTCACATCTAAAAATTAAGTTAAGAACAGCGAAGGTATGACCAGCTCCAAGATCAGCTTCTGGGTCCCATTCAAAACAGAGATAATTAGCAGATGCTGAGAAAACAAAGTAATGTTCTAGAACAGTGAAATTGAAAAACACTCCAGTCCTTTGAAAATAAGTGGACCACATTCTCTGGTGGCCTAACTCCATTGACGTCAGTGGAGTTAGACTAGCAGAAAGTTTGTTCCCAAAACTTAATTACAAGATGCAGAGAGTTACTCATAATTTCCAAGACTTAGTGAATTCAACTGCATTTTAATTTTTCAAGTACCTTTGTCATCCCTTTGTCTGCATTAATCACTTGTGCTATTATTTATAATGTTATTACAGGAGTGTACAGAGGTACAATCAAGGGCTGTACGAACAAGTAGTAAAAAGGCAGCCCTGGCCTGGAAGAGATTATATTCTCAGGCCTCAATCCTGCAAACAGTTATGCAGACAGGGTTTAGCTTTAAGCAGCTGAGTAGTCCCTTTGAAGATGGTGATCTGCTTGCATGCTGAAAATTAAGCACATGCATGAGTGCTTGGAGGACTGGGGACTTAGATAATGAAAAGATTTACCAGACAAACAAACTGAAATGGAGGGAAGGGAGAACAAGATAACAGTAAGATGAGCATGTTTTCTTGCATAGGTTAACAGAGAGTACACAACTATCTTTTAGAAAGTGGATATCTTTCTAAAAGATATGCTAGCGTTCATACAAAAGTGATGGGGTGGAAACAGAAGTTACCTTGTTAGGTTGTACGGTCGACCAGTGTTATGCAATGGATGATTATTATAATGGTCACTTCTGGCCTTAAAATCTATGAATCAATAATCTGTCAGTGAACTCTGATTTCTATCAGGTAATACTCCAATAACACGTTGTCAGGGTGCATTTCCAGTGCTTTGTGCTGCTTAGTAGAGCTAGCCAGAAAACAATAATTGCATTTCAGGAAAAATTTCACTGACTCAAAATTTGTTTTCTTGCTGATGAGGAACAAAAATGAGACCTTTCTAAAACATAACAAAAAACCAAAGCAAGACCCTTCAGTAGTTGAACAGGCAGGGCTCTCAACAAGGGATGTGGGAGACCTGGGCAAAAGTCCCTGGTGTGCCTGATTCAGAAAAGGACTCGAACCACACTCACCTGTATCCCCAGTGAGTGCTCTACCCACTGAGCTATAGAATCAATTTTTCAATCAATATTTAATTATTTTTATAACAGTGGAATGGATCAAACAGGAGAGACACAGAGAGAGACTGATTCTACATCTTGGTGGGTGAGGACTGATACAGGAGCCTGGGTCTCCCACATCCCATCTGCGTGCCCTGACCTCTGGGCTATTGGCTCTTGAGGGGGAAGCACGCACTCAATTTCTCACTCTCAAAATGCCACCTTGGGCTTGAGAAACCTTACCAATGAAATATGAAAAGTTAGATTTTGACAAATTGGCATTTTCTGAGGAAAAACATTTACTCAAAACAGTCCTGACCCGCTCTGGTGCTCAGTGTCGTCAGCTGCCATTGACTTCTTCTATGAGAGTTGTTAGCGCACAGTACCTCACAGGCTCAGAGGCTTGAATGCGCAAGCTTACTTGAGAGAGCTCTTTGCACAGAGACATAATAAGGGCTTTTCACATGAGTGTCTGGCGTTTGACAGCTGGACACTACAGCACTTTAATGTAGTAAGATATGATGTTGAAACAAGACAGATACCAATGCAAATGGACACTAATTCATTTGCTAACGATCCACATCAGCCATAAGACTGGCTGCCAGTGGTTTCCTGTCCTTTCATCAAAAGAGAGACGGAGCCTATTTAAATGTTTTAATTGTTGGGAGAGAAATGGATTTGCTTTTATCCAATCAATATTACTTTGACCAAGAATCAATTAAACTGACAAGGCTTCTACTATTGAAGTAAGTAGGAGTTTAATTAAATTCCATTCTATACTCTATGTGGGGTATAGAAAGAGAAGGGGCATGTAAGGGCCAACCTGTTTAGTGTGTGGATTGGTAACTTGGTTAGGAACAAGTCATAAATGAAAACAATGATGCATTAACATTTTACTTTAAATCATACAGTACTTCAAAAGAAAACCACAGCTATATACACTGATGTATTCTAGTACGGTAAATTTTTGTTTTTAAAATTCATACACAATGGATAGCTCTGCATGGCCTTTATTAGCACAAGAATACAAAGTATAAAGGGGCTTCCTTCTTCCATTTCCTTAGAAATCATCATTAGCACTAAACAGACACTCTTTGCCCATTTTCTCTATAAGATCACTGTACATGAAATGAACTATTCTAAGATAACTAACAATGGGCTTTTTAATTGGTGAAACTTTCCCCCTCACCCACCAGCAGCACAGCTCAATACTCCCTCTCAGGTGAAGAGGCCATTAAACCATTTGCAAGTGACATTTTCAGAAAGGAATTTTTCTCTCTTTTTTTTAAAGTCTGAAGCAAGGGCAGGGGGTGAGGCTGAGGTTGTGGTGAGTATTAGCTCAAATCCTAACACGTTTCTGAAAAAAATATTACATGAAATCAAGCAACAATTTGCTGGCAACATTAGAAAAGAAAAACTCTTCAAGCAAGACATCTAGAATGTAAGGTCTTTCTGCAAGCTGCAACACCTCTGATCATTTAGCCCAAAGCTTCCATCACTCCAGACTCCTGACATGATGACTGTTTCAGTTTTATTTTCCTCAGGCTGCTTTGCTCACCGAAGCAAGTAATTAGAGAACCAAATAATAGGGCCACAGTTCCACATTAACTTTCAATATTATCTTCCTATTGCCAGTGGCTAAAACAATGATAACAATGGTAAATCTATATTCTTCCTTGCTAAACATCGATTAAAATAAATGATTCAGTAAAAATCATCTTCAGCTTTCTTGTTCAGAAATTTGCCCCTTTTATACAATTCATATACAGTTCTAAGTGACTTACAAGTCCCCCTGGCTTTACATCTTTTCTCCTAATTGCTCAGTGGTTCATTTCACCCACAGCTTTTTGTCTCTAACTTACTTAGTGCTGGCATGATGCCAGTGCTTTCATTGGATGTTAAGAGTTGATGAAGGGTCTCCAAAAATTGCTTGTTTATTTTTACTTTGTTAGGTTATTATATCTATATCTATCCTGATGTTTTTGATGTTCTATTTTATATATTTTTTAAGTATAAAACCTGCATGTGTTTATCTCCCTCACGATTTTATCAAAAATCTAATTGATTATAGTTGGCTGAATTTCCTTCTATGGAACGGTTTTCCCATCAGAAGATGCTGTTTCATCAAAATCATAATATTTTCTGGTAATGCGTCAATTGACAGGGAAAAAGTCCAAATGAATTGTTACAAGGTTTCTTCCGGCAACTCACAGAAGTTACTAGATCGCAGGCCCTGGTTCTCATGGGAGACTTCAATCACCCTGATATCTGCTGGGAGAGCAATACAGTGGTGCACAGACAACCCAGGAAGTTTTTGGAAAGTGTAGGGGACAATTTCTTGGTGCAAGTGCTGGAGGAACCAACTAGGGGCAGAGCTCTTCTTGACCTGCTGCTCACAAACTGGGAAGAATTAGTAGGGGAAGCAAAAGTGGATGGGAACCTGGGAGGCAGTGACCATGAAATAGTTGAGTTCAGGATCCGGACACAGGGAAGAAAGGAAGAGCAGCAGAATATGGACCATGGACTTCAGAAAAGCAGACTTTGACTCCCTCAGGGAACTGATGGGCAGGATCCCCTGGGAGAATAACATGAGGGGGAAAGGAGTCCAGGAGACTTGGCTGTATTTTAAAGAATCCTTATTGAGGTTACAGGGATAAACCATCCCGATGTGTAGAAAGAATAGTAAATATGGCAGGCAACCAGCTTGGCTTAACATTGAAATCCTTGCTGATCTTGAACACAAAAAAGAAGCTTACAAGAAGTGGAAGATTGGACAAATGACTAGGGAAGAGTATAAAAATATTGCTCAGGGATGCAGGAGTGAAATCAGGAAGGCCAAATCACGCCTGGAGTTGCAGCTAGCAAGAGATGTTAAGAGTAACAAAAAGGGTTTCTTCAGGTATGTTAGCAACAAGAAGAAAGTCAAGGAAAGTGTGGGCCCCTTAATGAATGGGGGAGGCAACCTAGTGACAGAGGATGTGGAAAAAGCTAATGTACTCAATGCTTTTTTTGCCTCTGTCTTCACGAACAAGGTCAGCTCCCAGACTACTGCACTGGGCAGCACAGCATGGGGAGTAGGTGACCAGCCCTCTTTGGAGAAAGAAGTGGTTCGGTACTATTTAGAAAAGCTGGATGAACACAAGTCCATGGGGCTGGATGCGCTGCATCCGAGAGTGCTAAAGAAGTTTGCGGATGGATTGCAGAGCCATTGTCCATTATCTTTGAAAACTCATGGTGATTGGGGGAAGTCCCAGACGACCGGAAAAAGGTTAATGTAGTGCCCATCTTTAAAAAAGGGAAGAAGGAGGATCCTGGGAACTACAGGTCAGTCAGCCTCACCTCAGTTCCTGGAAAAATCATGGAGCAGGTCCTCAAGGAATCAATTCTGAAGCACTTAGAGGAGAGGAAAGGCATCAGGGACAGTCAGCATGGATTCACCAAGGGCAAGTCATGCCTGACTAACTAATTGCCTTCTATGATGAGATAACTGGCTCTGTGGAAGAGGGGAAAGCAGTGGAGGTGTTGTTCCTTGACTTTAGCAAAGCTTTTGACACGGTCTCCCACAGTATTCTTGCCAGCAAGTTAAAGAAGTATGGGCTGGATAAATGGACTATAAGGTGGATAGAAAGCTGGCTAGGTTGTTGGGCTCAACGGATAGTGATCAATGGCTCCATGTCTAGTTGGCAGCCGGTATCAAGTGGAGTGCTCCAAGGGTCGGCCCTCGGGCCGGTTTTGTTCAATATCTTCATAAATGATCTGGAGGATGGTGCGGATTGCACCCTCAGCAAGTTTGCAGATGACACTAAACTGGGAGGAGAGGTAGATACACTGGAGCATAGGGATAGGATACAGAGGGCCCTAGATAAATTAGAGGAGTGGGCCAAAAGAAATCTGATGAGGTTCAACAAGGACAAGTGCAGAGTCCTGCACTTAGGAAGGAAGAATCCCACGCACTGCTACAGACTAAGGACCGAATGGCTCGGCAGCAGTTCTGCAGAAAAGGACCTAGGGGTTACAGTGGACGAGAAGCTGGATATGAGTCAACAGTGTGCCCTTGTTGCCAAGAAGGGTAACGGCATTTTTGGCTGTATAAGTAGGAGCATTGCCAGGAGATCTAAGGACTTGATCATTCCCCTCTATTTGACATTGGTGAGGCCTCATCTGGAGTACTGTGTCCAATTTTGGACCCCACGCTGCAAGAAGGATATGGAAAAATTGGAAAGAGTCCAGCGGAGGGCAACAAAAATGATTAGGGGACTGGAACACATGACTTATGAGGAGAGGCTGAGGGAACTGGGATTGTTTAGTCTGCGGAAGAGAATAATGAGGGGGGGGGTTGATAGCTGCTTTCAACTACCTAAAAGGGGGTTCTAAAGAGGATGGATCTATACTGTTCTCAGTGGTAGCTGATGACAGAACAAGGAGTAATGATCTCAAGTTGCAGTGGGGGAGGTTCAGGTTGGATATTAGGAAAAACTTTTTCACTAGGAGGGTGGTGAAACACAGGAATGCGTTACTTAGGGAGGTGGTGGAATCTCCTTCCTTAGATATTTTTAAGGTCAGGCTTGACAAAGCCCTGGCTGGGATGATTTATTTGGGGATTGGTCCTGCTTTGAGCAGGGGGTTGGACTAGATGACCTCCTGAGGTCCCTTCCAACCCTGATATTCTATGATTCTATGATTTTCAGGTAAAATATTTTGTTTCAGTTATCATTTTGATTAATTTCATCTTGAAATTTATATTATATCAAATACTGATGTTACTTTTATATTTCTATATTTTATTATATTTGCTCTTTTAACTATATTAGTGTTTTGGCATGAAAATGTTTTGACATAATCAAAACAAACTAATGTTTCCATGCCAATTTTCGGAGAGAATTTTTTAAATTTAAAGTTTTCATTATGATCTAGAATCAAAACAAATTTTGAAACGTTAGAATTTTCCATGGGAGAGAAATCTATTGTCCAGCCAGCTCTAATTGATTACAAATGCATCAGTTACAAATACTGGATCTAATTCTGCAAGCACTTACATACAAAACTACTTCTTTACGCAAGTGAGAATTGTCCTATTGTCCAGGGTTCAGAAAAGAACTAGATGAATTGATGGAGGATATTTCCATCAATGGCTATTAGCCAGTTGGGCAGGGATGCAAAACCATGCTCTGAAGTGTCCCTAACTTCTGTTTGCCAGAAGCAGGGAATGGGCAACAGGGAATGGAACACTTGATTATTATCTGTTCTGTTCTGCTTCATTCCCTCTGAAGCACCTGGCATTGGCCACTGTAGGAACACAGGATACTGAGCTAGATGGACCATTAGTCTGATTTAGTATTGCCATTCTTATATTCTCATATTGGATCTAATATTCCAGGTAATGGCTTCAATCCTGGACAAACCTACATGTATAAATGTTGTGTTAAATTCTCACTTTCAAAATGAAGGACTCTCAAAAGTATCAGTTTAGAAGCTAGAAAGATAAAGTTTGTGCACAAAGGTTAGGCTTCATTCTCATCTCACATGCACCAGTGTACAACAGGAGTAATCCCAATTGTGCAAAAATTGAGTTAGACCAGTATGAAACCAGTGTAAGTGGATGCTGAATCAGGCTCCTGGAGTTTAGGGAATTCTCCATCCCATTACATGCTCTTACCAAAATTATTATTCTGATTATTAAAATACAGTTTAAATGCAATTCAGTGTCTAGCTGATTACTAGCACAGACATACAAGATGGAGTGAAAAGTGTCAGAAGGCAATACATACCAGCACCAGTTCCTGGATTCATTATGCATTTGGGGCATAAAAGTCTGGAACTTTTACCAAGGCAATGGCAATAAAATAATATTTATCTATCAGTGATTTTAATATAAAAATCTCAGTGTGATTTTCAAATATTAAAACGCTCAATATCACTCAATAGCCGGTCACCCATGGAGCAACAGTAAGATGTATGTTGTCTAAACTCTTCTAACAGGCAAAGAGAATCAGAGCTGATACTTAGCCATGGTGTATCTAGGGAGCAATAAATCCACAAAGCATTAAGAACCTCTGTGTGGAGTCCCACTAAGCTATTCACTCTCTTACTGCTGAATTACACATTTTGCCAAAGTCGTCAAAATGCCGTGTGTCTCTAGGCACATGTGCATTTAGGTAGGTCTACACAGCAGTTAGACACTTGCAGCTGGCCCATGCCAGCTGACTCAAGCTCACAGGGCTCAGGCCAAGGGGCTGTTTAATTGCAGTGTAGACGTTCGGGCTCTGGCTGCAGCCTGAGCTCTGGGGCCCTCCCCCTCCAGCTTGAGTCCAAACATCTGTACCACAGTTTACCACCACATTAGGTCGATCCTTGCCAGCCTGAGTTAGGTGTCACAGGCCAACTGCAAGTGTCTAATTGCAGTGTAGATGTGCCCTAAGAGGCAGTTTGTTCTTTTTTTCTCTGACTGCAGTAGCACAGTCCAACAGTCTGCCCAGAGCTCTGCTCTTCTGTGTGCTGTTCCTTCCAGAAAAAAGTGAAAAAAGGCAGTTGGCAAAGTCATCTACATCTTCTATAGTTCGCTCTTAAAACACCCACAGGCACTGGCATCAGACAATTATAGCAGGGTCACTTTTTTTTTTTCTCCACTGTGCCTATTTAATAACAGTGATTCTGCAAACATCTTTACAGGAAGAGAGCGCTGTTTGGCTAGTAACTACTCTGGGGTGCTGCATTTAAATAACATGTTAAAATGCTCGGGAGCAGTTACACTTGATTTTAGTGTGGGGGAAAAAGCCTCAGATTTCTTGCTTTTTTTTGACAGCTATTTCCATAACAATGACTAAAGTTTAAATATGTTAAGTCAACAATAGAATATAGAGATAGCCAGGGAGGTGGCAAATGCTCATTAACTTTGTGGCATGGTCAATGTCGTTAGTGTTAA
The DNA here is from genome assembly GCF_965140295.1 of Lepidochelys olivacea. Classification (NCBI taxonomy): domain Eukaryota; kingdom Metazoa; phylum Chordata; order Testudines; family Cheloniidae; genus Lepidochelys; species Lepidochelys olivacea. Next base: position 32,187,693 of record NC_140411.1, on the reverse strand, counting down.
ATGATCACTGAGCCAGGACACCAATCTCCTGCTGCACGAGTGAGATCCTGATACATTGGGGAGTAACAGGAGCTGGATTAACTAGCATGGGAGTCTGGGACTAGCAGCCAATTACTACATGAACCTACAAGGCTTTGCATAAATTATCAGTACATAGTATTCTCCTGCCCGATTCATCCCTTTCGAGACCACGGTACACCTTGAACGGTCTTATCTAATGCAAACTTTTTTTTAAATGTACAAAACCAGCAGCTGAGAACCTTCTTGTCTAATGAGGCTATTGGTACTGCTTTGTGCATCTACTAGAGTCATTGCAACGTGACTTCCTTCTGACAATAAAGTTACTACTGGACCCTGGAAGAGGGGAAGTGGGAGCGGGAGCCTGAGCCCCGCTGCCATGGTTGGGGGTGGAGCTTGGGCTTCAGCTTCAGCCCCGGGGTCCAGCAAGTCTAATGCTGGTCCTGGCGAGCGACCCACTTTGGAGTCCCGACCCACAGTTTGAGAACCACTGATACAGACTGAAAGGGGTGTCCTGTGTCTGAAAAAAAGGGGTGTCCTGTGTTCAGACCTAAAATTTTAGTAACACTTGGGTTCTAATTCACAATATTGCCAATCACTTGCTGTGTGATTTTGTGTTTTTCCCTCTCAGCTGAGAAATATATGAAGCATCCATTTTGATATTTACATGTTTCACCGGGGTGGTGTAAAGGTTCAGAGAGATTTTTTGGGGGGGTTCTTTTAGAGGTTTGATATTCTTGGTTAAAAAGCACCATGTAAGTGCATAGTCAGTATTATACCTCAAGAACATTAAAATGGCCATAGCGGATCAGACTAACGGTCCATCTAGCCCGGTATCATCTCTTCTGACAGTGGCTAGTGCCAGAGGTTTCAGAGGGACTGAACAGAACAGTCCAGTTGCAGCTAATTGCAGTCAGAGGCCTAGGGACACCTAGAGCATGAGGTTGAATCCCTCATCATTTTGGCTAATAGCCATTGATGGACCTATCCTCCAACAACTTATCTAATTTTCTTTGGAAATCAGTTATACTTTTCAGTGATAACAGCTCATTTAGATCCCATTGTTTTGTATGTACAGTTGGTATTATGTTTTCCAATGTGCAATACTTTGAATTAATCAACATTGAATTTCATCTGCCATTTTGTTCCCAGTCATTCAGTTTTGTGAGATTCCTTGTAACACTTCACAGTCAGCTTTGGACTTCTCTTGAGTAATTTTATATCATCTGCAAGTTTTGCCACTTTACCCCTTTTTCCAGATCATTTATGAATACGTGGAACAGCACTGGTTTGAATACAAATCCTTGGTTGATCCCAATATTTTTACCTCTTTCCATTCTGAAAACTAACCATTTATTCCTATCCTTTAGTTTCTATCAATCAGTTACTGATCCATGAGAGGTCTTTCTCTCTTATCTCAAGATTGCTTACTTTGTTTTGATTTGCTTTCTTTTTGCAGGGTAGACAGTTCCCCCCCAACGTAAATAGGATCTGAATAACAGGTTTAGACCATCCTCTTTCTTCCCAGGTCTCCATTAGTAGAAAACTCAAAAGTGCAATACTCTCCCCTGCTGCTGGTTCTTCTTCATGTGTATGTCCTCCAGCAGATTTTCCCAGAATGCACAGGTACAAACTCAGGCAGTGGAAGTGCGGTGAATGTGGATGCACAAACACAGTTGAGACATGGCTGCTTTGTGAAAACAGGTGCCGTGTTGCAGAACTCAGCGATCTTTTCTGTAACCAGTTTAGATGAGTGTGTCACAAACTGGTTACAAAAACAGGGTTCGACTAGTAGTGTAGCCAGGGCCAAAATGTGAAATTGTCAAGTTAATGTTCAGAAAACATGTGTTTTGACTTTGACAGGGGGCTTTCAGATTTGTCAGCCAAGAACTAAATCTGTAACCTTTAGATTGAAAGAAACTCAGCCACCAATGCCCAGGGTATCATGATTACTGTATTTATAACATTAATATTTGCTCAATTGAACGGTATAATTATTTTACTTCAGCTTGTAACTCCTGCAAAGGTTCCACCTATGCCCTTCTTTACCCATTTGATTATATATGTTTCAAAGACAATCCGTTCCATGAAGCAAACACACTTGTCTGAACAGTAGAGAATACTACTGGAGGGCAGTTGCAATATCCAACAGTTACATGTACGATATACTCTGTGTTCCAGTGAAATACCTACTGAAAATGTGTACAGCATTGTGCAGAGATAATCAAGGACAGAAAAGAGCTACAGCCATTCATATGAGGCAATTTTATCCTGGGGCGTACTTCACAGAATACCTTTAAAATAATATATATAAAAGGAGTCAGAACTCATGGAGGAATTAGGCAGCTATATACTGAGGTACATAAGCTATTCTATACAATAGATGGCATTAGTTACTTCCAATCTGACTACATATCTTCCCTCCCCACAACCTGCTGCAGAAATGTAATGTCCATTATAAGCAGAATGCAACACACGTTTCAGTTTAAGCCACTAACAGAATTCCTGCTTATTCCAAGTTTCGTTGTGGTTACAGGGCCCTCTGGTATGCTATAACTAAGTAATAAAACAGAGTATTTTGGAGAATAATTGTATATCTGGGCTGTTTTGTGAGGCATAAGACAAACGGTGGAGTGACTGCAACTACCTGAGTTGTATAGTAAATTAATCCCTTAGAAATGTTTTGCCCGGAGTCTATTATTGCTGTTTTTAAATGGACACTTAGAGAAAAGAAATGAAGTGGTCTTATCCACACATTTAGTAGGAGTATTGACACTACGCAAGATGTGATTGCCAGACAAAGAATTATTTCTGTGCAGAGTGCAAAAGCTATTTTATAAAGAAAAGTAGCATTTAACAAAGCAACATAAGAATATCTGTTCTGGGTTAGGCTCATGCAGCATCCTGTCTGTATCAGTGTCCAGAACCACAAACAGGGGAAGAGGAAAGAAATTCCTAAATGGACAGTAATAGAATAATCAGACCAGAGAGGAAGTTTCTTCTTAACCTCCATCACATAGGGGATTAGTTTATACCCTGAAGCGAGGGTTTATATCCCATCAAAACAATTAATTTTATCTTACCTAATGCACCTGCAGATTTCTCATTAGACATATAGATGTTTAATGCTTTCTTGACGCTAAATAAGTTCTTGGCCCAAACAGGATTTTGAGCAGTGATTTCTGTATTATGAAAAAAAGTAAACAGGGCTACCAATGCACCTTTTACAGATTATTCTGCATACCATGCCTTTATTTAGCTGGGGATTGGTCCTGCTTTTGAGCAGGGGGTTGGACTAGATGACCTCCTGAGGTCCCTTCCAACCCTAATATTCTACGATTCTATGAATCAGAGACAAAAAAAAAAGCTGCTCTTGAAAATAATCACTTAGGTCCTGGTTGTATTTGAGGTCTAGGGTTCTCCAATACAGTGGTGGCAATGTCAATTTCCCTTGAAAAGAAGAACAAACATCCCACATTTACATCTGGTGCCCCTAAACCCCATTAATCCTTAGTTGAATGTTCCCCAAGAAAACCTGGATAATTACATAGTACATAGTACAGCATTGCTCTGGGGTTTTTTGTTTGTTATCCTTATTTTTTTCCTATGATTCATGAGTCTGTTGAGAATAAGCATATTTTTAAAGCTGATTAGGAGATTTAGACACACAACCTTCATTAATTTCAATGAAAGTTGTACGTCTAAATCCTTCATCCACTTTGAAAATCTCAGCCAAGGCATTTGGAGGATCTATACAAAACAGATAATAAAATTCTACCATGACACCTGCAATTAGCTATAAATACATGGCATGGGTTACCTAGATTGTCTATATAAGTATCTTCTGTTCTTTTTCTATGGCTATCCCTCAATGCGAGGATGATGTCTGCCACGGGGGTTCATTGGTGTGTTTTTAAGTGGCTGAAGAGCCCAATTCATGACCAGTCTTCCCACCATCCTTCATGCAGGTCTTCACTCCAAGGCCTCCCCCTCTTGCAGCATTCCCCTTTTCCAAGCCTCCTAAGCCCTGGGACTCCTCCAGCTACAACCCTTTTTCTTCCAAGCTTGGCTTCCGCTGACCCACCCACATCTGCCTCTTATTCTAGGGGCCACTGCCTGAACCTTCCCCTTCTCAAGAGGTCTTCAGCTTCAGTCAGTTCTCACCAACTGCTTTCTCCAAAGCTCCTCACCAGCATCTCAGATACTGTTCACCTTTCAAACTCAGCTCTCTCAAAAGGTACTCCTTCCAGGTCTTTCTTGCTGCTTCCTTCTTCTCTGGGTCTCAGACAGCTCTCACTTGTCCTTTCCTGACTCTCTCTGAATCTGACTTGCTAGATCTCTGATTCACGTGGATCTCTTTCCCTCTAAGGCCCAGGTGCCCTCTCTTAAGCTTAACTGGGGAGGTGGTGGGGGGAGTCAACTGACCAATCACAGGGGCACTCGCCTTTTTCCTCAACTCTAGAACATTGATTAATATTAATATATCTACAGCTACAACCAAATCACTGTTAACTAATGCTGCAGCACTGCTCTGTGTGCATCCATAGATATACGCATGCATGCATACATACAGAGCCATACTGCAGGACTAGTTAACAGATTTGTCCCACAAATCTGCAGACAACCAATAATTTAAAATGCATCCTCTACATATGTATGTCTTTAAATTTACACATGCACTGAGAACATAATATAATATAGTACTGCTTATATTATAAGTTCAAGTAGAGTGAAACCATTTTGAATTATCTCTAACAATATGTAAGAATAGACGATTTTAAAAGATTTCACCTTGATATTTAGTCAGTTTCAAGCAATGAATGAAAAATGCCAATGACTTACCTGAGTCCCCAAACCAATTGTTATGATTTTATAACTGTCAATTCAGATTGTACATGATACAGAGCTCACCTCTGCGCATAGTTTATTCACATGCACCAGTACAATAATTTCCTCAGACATTGTAGTAAACCTGTGACAGGTTCGGTAACAGAGACCCCCTTGGGACTGTCACCTGATAAGCTGAGACTACCTCTGAGCCTGTTTTCTTTGCCAGCTTGGGACTTCAGAATCCTGTCTTGTTGAGCCAGACACGCTAGCCAGCTGCAACACAGACCCAGGGTCTGAACCAAGCCTCCAAAGCTGCAGATTTAGCTGAAAACAGCTCAGCAAGTACTCCTGTCTCCAGCACCCGGACACCCAGCTCCCAATGGGATCCAAACCCCAAATAAATCAGTTTTTACTCTGTATAAAGTTTATACAGGACAGACTCATAAATTGCCCGCCCTGAATAACACTGATAGAGAGATATGCACAGCTGTTTGCTCCCCCAGGCATTAATCACTACTCTGGGTTAATTAATAAACAAAAATGAGTTTATTAAGTATACAAAGTAGGATTTAAGTAGTTCCAAGAAAAAAACAGCAGAACGAAGTAAGTTACTAAGCAAAATAAAGCAAAACATGCAAGTCTAAGCCTAATACATTAAGAAACTGAATACAAGTAAATCTCACCCTTAGAGATGTTCCAATAAGATTATTACACAGACTAGCCTCCTTCCTAGTCTGGGCTCAATCCTTTTCCCCGGTACAGTCCTTGTCAGTTCTAGCAGGCATCTTAGGTGGAAACTAGGGGTTTTCTCATGACTGGAAGCCCCCTTTGTTCTGTTCCACCCCCTTTTAAAGCTTTGGCACAAGGCGGGAATCCTTTGTCTCTCTCTGGGTTCCCACCCCTCCTTCTAAATGGAAAAGCACCAGGTTAAAGATGGATTCCAGTATCATGTGACATGTTCACATGTCCTGTGAGACTTCATTGCTCATTGGCTGGCACCCAGGTATACAGAAAGGCTTACAAGTAAACAGAACCATTTACAAAACAGTTGTCCTAGCTAATGGGAGCCATCAAGATTCCAAGCCACCATTAATGGCCCACACTTTGCATAATTACAATAGGACTTCAGAGTTATACTTCATATTTCTAGTTTTAGGTACCAGAATGATACATACATACAAATAAGATGAACACACTCAGTAGATTATAAACTTTGTAATGATACCTTACAAGAGAGCTTTTGCATAAAGAATATTCCAGTTACATTATACTCACACTCAAACATATTTCCATAAACATATGGAGTGCAACATCACAAAACCATTTTCCAATTTCACAATAAACAGAAACATATAAGTAGATAGACATATGTCATTTTGATTAGATATAGCTATACCTTTTACTTATTTATTTCTAGAAAAAAGATGCAGACACATGACAGATGAAACCAGCCACAGAAGAAAAACAATGGAACTGACAATCCACAGAAGTGCTGTCAAAGGCAGAAAGTAAGACTGAAACAGAGACTTTTCTCCCTTCTAATCTCTTCCAATGCTATTAATCTTAGGCGTTACTTGTAACAGCAGTAGGTAAAAAAAAACAAACAAACAAACAAACAACCCGATACAGGAGTAATACAGTGTCCCTTTAAAGTCAGCTCAGTACAGACTAGCATCACAGCATGCTGTAGCTGTACCTTCTTTTTCTATGAAGCTGTTTTTTCACTGTCATCACAGACTTCACATGAAATGTTGAACTGATATTTGCCATGAAAAAATATGTAGCTTGGACTTTCTACTAGTTTTTTTTCTGTTTACACATGCAGTTTTTACATCTGGCCTGGACATAGGGTTAATATGACTGCAGACTAACGCAACCGTGATCCCCTTACACATGCAAATAGTCCCACTGGCTTCAAAGGGGCTACTGGTGTGAGTAAGAGAATCTTACTTAAGCCCTTAGTTTGAAGCCATATTAATCATATCTAAACAGAACATACAAATAAGATGCAGGCGGGGTCTTTGTGGAAGGGGGGCAATGGTTATACTCCTTTTCCTCTGACCCGGAAGAAAATGCCTCTACTTGAACATTGCTGTTGGGATCTCACTGGAAGCAAGAGGAGTATGTGGGGTTAGACTGGCAGAACAATGCTGCAGACATTAAATACAACAACTCATCTCCTTTTTACATCGGAACTAAAGGCTAGCTCCATAGGTACTATGAATGGGTGTACTTCCATTAACTTCAGTTGAGTTGTGCAAGTTTGCACCAGTTAAGGATCTGGCCCTAAAACTCCATAGTGTTACAGGAGTTGGTGAGTGACCTGCAGAACCTTTCTTCTTCATGTCTGGTCAGTGCTCCATGGTATTTACCCTCTGAGTTATCTGTGAATCCCTGGCTTTTTAAAAAAGATAGATCCTCTTCCTTCTACAAGACCGCCATACCCATTTCAAATGGAGGACAATATAGTAGACGATAGTTTCTTTTAACTAAGTGTTCCACTCCACTGATTTTCTGCCAAAGGAGATATTTAGGCCACCTTCTCACTAGCTTTCCTTTCCCCCATCCCTCTCTATGGTCCTACTTTTCATGCTGCCTGTCCCTTGCCATTTGTGCATCTAAATAATGTATTTGCTCGTTCATCTTTATTTTGCTTACAGTTGCCGTGATGTGCTACTTGAGTCCTTCCAATCACACAAGTTAAGGACAAAAAATCAGCCCTCTTTTTGAATTTCCTTGCCTCTGTCCATTTGTGGCACAGAGTTATTTACGTGTACTCCTTTGAATGTTTTAGTTACTGCCAGAGCTATTATTATTTCCTTCCCTTTCAGTTGATGCACATATTCAGCTAAAAATCAATTGTGCACCACATCCACCAACATACCCCCAGACTTATTTCCTCCACTTAATATTTTCCAGTCTGTGCTTGGATAGTTAAAATGTTCCATTAATACCACTCAGGCCTTTTTACTTTTTTTTTTAAAATGCTCCATCATTTCACAGTCCATTTGTCATTTGTGGCAAGATGACCTACTGCATACCATTGATCAGCTAGTTTACCCTCTGAAACGCCATCCTCAATCTATAGTATCTCTTCACTCTTAATTTCAGTGACGGCTTTTGGCAGTTGTCTCAAGTACAGCTAGAAGAGCCTCTCACTTGGAAAGTGATTTGGTCTATTCAAAAAGTTTAGAGCATCAGAAAAAAATATGGGAGTTATCAAATTGTGGCTCCTTATGCTCAATGTCCATGTCTAAATGTGCATTTGAGGCCAAAACCTGCTAGAGCTAGGACCCTAGCAAAATCTTGTATCCAAACACCCTTAAACTTTGTTGAGAGCAAGACACTTCTGTTCCAAACCCAGATCTGGGGATGGCTTTACCATGAGGTGAACTGAGGTGGCCGCCTCAGATGCCAGACTGGGGGGGGGGGGGAGGGCGCCACTAAGACCGAGAGTGTAGAAAATTGTGTCTGCTGCTGGTGCGTATATTCTCTCTGCTCTAGATGCACAGAGATGGTGGAGTGCTGTGCTGGAGAAAGGAGGGCACAAGAGACATAACAGGCAGGCAGGAGAAAAGGTGAGAGGGAATAACAGAAAGCAGCAGCAGCTTCAGGAATAGAGAAGAGGAGGAGCCTCTTATGTACCTCTCTAGCACCCCCAGGAGCCTGGACTGATTAACACCAGCTTCTCAGGGAGCTTCCTGTTTCCTGCTACTTCCCTGAACCCACTTGAGGAGAACAGGCAGTCAACTGAAGTAGTAGGAGCCAGTTAGGCCCTCAAGACGCTGATATCTTCCCTCACTCAGCCTGCTTATTTGTCCCCTTCAGTTGAGTGTTGAGAGCCATTATAGCTGGCACAGAACAGCAGTCATGAGTGAAAGAAGAAAACGGCCCTCTGGGGCAACATTCATAAAAAGAAAGCAAGCAAAGGAAGCTTTTCTATCTAAGCAGGAAGGAGCTCTCCTGAGATACATGGAAACAAATGTTCACGGTGAGCCTTCTGGCCTCAGTGAGGATGTGAGTGGTGAGGAGATTCCTGATCTTCCAGTTAGTCAGAGTGCAGGTGACCTGGCAGTTACTGCAGCATCCATATCTCCTTCTCAAATGGATGTAACCATGCATGTTCCTGAAGAAAAGTGTAGATCAGAGAAGAGTGTGGTGGAGGTGCAAGAAACAGCTGCTGCTGAGTTTAGTTCCTTAAATCTAGATGATCCAGGACTGTGGACCCACTTGAGCAGTAGCTTGAGGGACTTGCTGTAGCCCATGTAGTACAAGGAAGTGAAAAACTTCATGTTCCCCACAGACAATGAAAATAGAAGTTTCCATCCAACACATTACTGGCATGAAATCCCCAATGATGACAAAGTGGAGAGGCCATGGCTTATGTACTCAAAAACCCAGAATGCTGCATACTGTTTTTGTTGCAAACGATTCCAGTCTACTGTTCCAGCCACACTGGGTTCTACAGAAACAAAGGACTGGACAAATCTGACTAGAAAACTGGCATGCCATGAGAAGGCAGCAAATCACCAGAGAGCATTCCATCGGTAGAAAGAGCTTGAGATGAGACTAAAGTTAAAGGCCACGATAGATGATCAGCATCAAGAAAAGATTGCATCAGAGTCTCTTTATTGGCAAAATGTTCTGAAAAGGCTCATTGCCACTGTGAGAATGCTTGCTACCCAAAACCTAGCACCGTGTGGCACTTCAGATCAGCTGTATGTGCCAAACAATGGAAACTTCCTTAAAATTGTGGAGCTGATGGCTGAGTTTGATGCTGTACTCCAGGAGCATCTAAGAAGAGTCACCACCCAAGAAATGTACACACACCACTACCTTGGAAAAACAATTCAAAATGAGATCACACAGTTACTGGCAACAAAAGTCAAACAGAAGATTGTGGCACATCTGAAGTCAGCAATATATTACTCTGTTATTCTGGACTGCACACCTGACATCAGCCATATGGAACAAATGACTTTAATGGTGCATTTTGTAACAACAACAGAACCTAGTGAAAATGTCCATGCAATGGTGACTGTCAGAGAGCATTTTCTAGAATGTATTGACATTCATGATACTACAGGAGCTGGTATGACAAATGTGCTTCTCAGAAAGCTGGAAGATACGGGAATTGCGATAGCTGACATGAGAGGTCAGGGCTATGATAATGGTGCCAACATGAGAGGAAAGAATAGAGGAGTGCAAACACAGATCTGAGAGTTAAACCCTTGAGCTTTTTTTGTCCCATGCAGTTCTCACTCATTGAACTTGGTGGTGAGTGATGCAGCATCAGCTTCTAGTGAGGCTGCTGATTTTTTTTAATTTAATTCAAAGCATCTATGTGTTTTTTTCTGCATCAACTCATCGATGGCAAATTTTGAAGCAACATCTGGGAACATCCTCTCTGTCACTGAAACCACTGAGTGCCACATGATCGGAAAGTCGAGTGGAGACGATAAAGCCTATCAAACACCAAATTGGGAAGATAGATGATGCCATTGTTGCCATAATGGAGGATAATGCTATGACAGGAACTGTTCATGGGAGAACAGTGGCAGAGGGAAATGGAATCACCAGAAACATACATAACTTCACATTTCTGTGTGGTTTAGTGTTTCATAGATTCATAGATATTTAGGTCAGAAGGGACCGTTATGATCATCTAGTCTGACCTCCTGCACAATGCAGGCCACAGAATTTCACCCACCACTCCTAAAAAAGACCTCACACCTATATCTGTGCTATTGAAGTCCCCAAATTGTAGTTTGAAGACCTCAAGGAGCAGAGAATCCTCCAGCAAGTGAACCGTGCCCCATGCTACAGAGGAAGGCGAAAAACCTCCAGGGCCTTCCAATCTGCCCTGGAGGAAAATTCCTTCCCGACCCCAAATATGGCGATCAGCTAAACCCTGAGCATATGGGCAAGATTCATCAGCCAGATACTACAGAAAATTCTTTCCCGGGTAACTTGGATCTTACCCCATCTAAAAACCCATCACAGGCCATTGGGCCTATTTACCATGAATATTTAATTACCAAAACCATGTTATCCCATCATACCATCTCCTCCATAAACTTATCGAGTTTAATCTTAAAGCAAGATAGATCTTTTGCCCCCACTACTTCCCTCGGAAGGCTATTCCAAAACTTCACTCCTCTGATGGTTAGAAACCTTCGTCTAATTTCTAATCTAAATTTCCTAGTGGCCAGTTTATATCCATTTGTTCTTGTGTCCACATTGGTATTGAGTTTAAATAATTCCTCTCCCTCTCTGGTATTTATCCCTCTGATATATTTATAGAGAGCAATCATATCTCCCCTCAACCTTCTTTTAGTTAGGCTAAACAAGCCAAGCTCCCTGAGTCTCCTTTCATAAGACAAGTTTTCCATTCCTCGGATCATCCTAGTAGCCCTTCTCTGTACCTGTTCCAGTTTGAATTCATCCTTCTTAAACATGGGAGACCAGAACTGCACACAGTATTCCAGGTGAGGTCTCACCAGTGCCTTATATAACGGTACTAAAACCTCCTTATCCCTACTGGAAATACCTCTCCTAATGCATCCCAAGACGACATTAGCTTTTTTCACAGCCATATCACATTGGCAGCTCATAGTCAACCTATGATCAACCAATACTCCAAGGTCCTTTTCCTCCTCCGTTACTTCTAGTTGATGCGTCCCTAGCTTATAACTAAAATTCTTGTTATTAATCCCTAAATGCATGACCTTACACTTCTCACTATTAAATTTCATCCTATTCCTATTACTCCAGTTTACAAGGTCATCCAGATCCTCCTGTAGGGTATCCCTATCCTTCTCTAAATTAGCAATACCTCCCAGCTTTGTATCATCTGCAAACTTTATTAGCACACTCCCACTTTTTGTGCCCAGGTCAGTAATAAAAAGATTAAATAAGATTGGTCCCAAAACTGATCCTTGAGGAACTCCACTGGTAACCTCCCTCCAACTTGACAGTTCACCTTTCAGTAGGACCCGTTGTAGTCTCCCCTTTAACCAATTCCCTATCCACCTTTCAATTTTCCTATTGATGCCCATCTTATCCAATTTAACTAATAATTCCCCATGTGGCACAGTATCAAACGCCTTACTAAAATCTAAATAAATTAGATCCACTGCGTTTCCTTTATCTAAAAAATCTGTTACTCTCTCAAAGAAGGAAATCAAGTTGGTTTGGCACGATCTACCTTTTGTAAAACCATGTTGTATTTTGTCCCATTTACCATTGACTTCAATGTTCTTAACTACCTTCTCCTTCAAAATTTTTTCCAAGACCTTGCATACTACAGATGTCAAACTAACAGGCCTATAATTACTTGGATCACTTTTTTTCCCTTTCTTAAAAATAGGAACTATGTTAGCAATTCTCCAATCATATGGTACAACCCCTGAATTTACAGATTCATTAAAAATTCTTGCTAATGGGCTTGCAATTTCTTGTGCCAATTCTTTTAATATTCTTGGATGAAGATTATCTGGGCCCCCCGATTTAGCCCCATTAAGCTGTTTGAGTTTCGCTTCTACCTCAGATATGGTGATGTCTACCTCCATATCCTCATTCCCATTTATCATGCTACCATTATCCCTAAGATCCTCTTTAGTCTTATTAAAGACTGAGGCAAAGTATTTGTTTAGATATTGGGCCATGCCTAGATTATCCTTGACCTCCACTCCATCCTCAGTTTTTAGCGGTCCCACTTCTTCTTTCTTTGTTTTCTTCCTATTTATATGACTATAGAACCTTTTACTATTGGTTTTAATTCCCTTTGCAAGGTCCAACTCTACTTGACTTTTAGCCTGTCTCACTTTATCCCTACATATTCTGACCTCAATAAGGTAGCTTTCCTTACTGATCCCTCCCTTCTTCCACTCCCTATATGCTTTCTGCTTTTTCTTAATTACCTCTCTAAGATGCTTGCTCATCCAGCTTGGTCTACAACTCCTGCCTATGAATTTTTTCCCCTTTCTTGGGATGCAGGCTTCCGATAGTTTCTGCAGCTTAAATTTAAAATAATCCCAGGCCTCCTCTACCTTTAAACCCATAAATTCTTCAGTCCAATCCACTTCCCTAACTAATTTCCTTAATTTTTGAAAGTCAGCCCTTTTGAAATCAAAAACCCTAGTTGCAGATTTATTTTTGTTAATCCTTCCATTCAGTTTAAACTGAATTAGCTCATGATCACTTGAGCCAAGATTATCCCCTACAACCATTTCCTCTATGAGATCCTCATTACTCGCCAAGACCAAATCTAAAATGGCATCCCCTCTAGTCGGTTCAGCAACTACTTGTTGAAGGAATCCATCAGCTATCGCATCTAGGAAAATCTGAGCCCTATTATTATTACTAGCACTCATCCTCCAGTCTATATCTGGGAAGTTAAAGTCTCCCATGATCACACAGTTTCCATTAGTATTTACTTTATTAAAAACATTAAAAAGGGCTCTATCCATATCCAAATTAGATCCCGGCGGTCTATAGCACACCCCAAGCACTATCCCAGGGGAGGCTCTAATAGTTTTCTTCCCCAATTTAATTATTGCCCAGACAGACTCAGTCATATCCATTTCATCGCTTCTTATTTCTTTACATTCTATCTCATCATTGATATACAGTGCTACTCCACCACCTTTACCTTTATTTCGGTCTTTCCTAAACAGCACATACCCTTCAATACCTGTAGCCCAGTCATGACTACTATTCCACCAGGTCTCTGTTATACCTATAATATCTGGTTTCACTTCCTGCACCAGTAACTCTAGTTCCTCCATTTTGTTACCTAGGCTCCTTGCATTAGTGTACAAACATCTTAATTTTTGCTGTTTGGCCTCACTCACATTCTGTACCCTATTAGGCACGGTTCTTTTACTACCAGTATAACCTATTAGACTTGTATCTACACTGCCCTTCCTCCTACCTACAGCTGTATCCACTCTTACTTCATTTTCTTTCCACTCTATGCTAAATTCTGGCGTGGAGATTACCTGGACATCTCCCAACCATCTCCCCCAAATTCCTAGTTTAAAGCTCTCTTAATCAGTTGTGCCAGCCTCCATCCTAGAAGTCTATTTCCTTCCCTACTCAGATGAAGTCCATCCCGAGAGAACTGTCCTCTATCCATGAATGCCTCCCAATGGCCATACATCCCAAAGCCCTCCTTATAGCACCACTGCCTAAGCCATCTATTGATAGTCATAATCTTGTCACACCTTTGTTGCCCTTCTCTAGGAACAGGCAGAATCCCACTAAAGATCACCTGAGCCTCAATTTCCTTAAGCGTCCTCCCCAGCCTAACATAGTCTCCCTTAATACTTTCCAGTGAGAATCTAGCCGTATCATTTGTTCCCACATGAAGGATAATTAGGGGATTCTTTCCCGCTCCCTTTAGAATCCTTTTTAACCTCAGGTCTACATCCCGTATCTTAGCACCTGGAAGACAGCACACCCTCCTATTTTCTGGATCAGCTCTGGTTACAGGCCTATCTATTCTTCTCAATAAAGAGTCCCCAATCACATAGACCTGCCTTTTCCTAGTGACGGTGCTATTCTCCAGTCTATCCCCTGTTCCCTCTGGCTGCAAGTTTTTTCCATTCCCATTCTCCCTTGTAATCCTTTTTAACCCATCCTGTATCCTCCTGGGGCTCATATTTGGTGTAATCTCCATTAACTCTTCCCCTTTTCCTATAGGACTAACCGCTCTTCTCTTCTTCCTTGCCCTGTCACCTTCAGTGACTACCTGCTGAGCCCCTTCTTCATTTTCCAACTCTGCAAACCTATTCTGAAGCTCTATTTCTCCTTCACTAGCCCGTCTTTTCCTCTGCCTAGTTCTTTTAGTCACATGCTTCCACTGACCACTTTCCTCACCCAGTCTCCCCTCAGAATTCCCTAGTCCTGCTTCCATCTGCAAGTCTGAGCTTTTCCCTTCAGATACCTCATGTCTTGGCTCCATAATCTGCTCAAACCCCTTCCTAAACTCTACCAGACTTTCCACCTGCATCTCCAAACCTCTGATCTTTTCCTCCATCAGCTCTATCAGACGGCATTTCATGCAGACAAAACTCTTACCAGGTGCCCCCTCCAGGATCATGTACATACCACAGCTTCCACATCCAGTCATCTTCATTGTGTCATCTGCTACATGGGTCACTCCCACTGCCACCTCTGAATCTGTCATAGCCTTCCCACCTAAATCCTGTTAATCTGGGAAACACAAACCACACCAAACCACCACCACCCACAGCAAAACCAAACCCCACACAAGCACCACAAGACAAACTCCGCTTTCAAACTCCCACTCAAACTCCCCTGTTTACAGCTCTGTTTGCTAGCTCCTGTGCTGCTGCAGCTGTCTGTGCTGCTGCCTGACTGGCTGCTACCTTTATAGGACCCCTAGTCAGTGAAGCCCCGCCCCCTAATCAGGGCTCAGCTTCTCTCCCAGCACAAAGCCCCTACAAGCCTCTACACATACAAATACTACCAATACAAAGCCAAACAAACACAAATACCTTCTCCTCCAACAGAACTCCCACTCAAACTCCCCTGTTTACAGCTCTGTTTGCTAGCTCCTGTGCTGCTGCAGCTGTCTGTGCTGCTGCCTGACTGGCTGCTACCTTTATAGGACCCCTAGTCAGTGAAGCCCCGCCCCCTAATCAGGGCTCAGCTTCTCTCCCAGCACAAAGCCCCTACAAGCCTCTACACATACAAATACTACCAATACAAAGCCAAACAAACACAAATACCTTCTCCTCCAACAGAACTCCCACTCAAACTCCCCTGTTTACAGCTCTGTTTGCTAGCTCCTGTGCTGCTGCAGCTGTCTGTGCTGCTGCCTGACTGGCTGCTACCTTTATAGGACCCCTAGTCAGTGAAGCCCCGCCCCCTAATCAGGGCTCAGCTTCTCTCCCAGCACAAAGCCCCTACAAGCCTCTACACATACAAATACTACCAATACAAAGCCAAACAAACACAAATACCTTCTCCTCCAACAGAACTCCCACTCAAACTCCCCTGTTTACAGCTCTGTTTGCTAGCTCCTGTGCTGCTGCAGCTGTCTGTGCTGCTGCCTGACTGGCTGCTACCTTTATAGGACCCCTAGTCAGTGAAGCCCCGCCCCCTAATCAGGGCTCAGCTTCTCTCCCAGCACAAAGCCCCTACAAGCCTCTACACATACAAATACTACCAATACAAAGCCAAACAAACACAAATACCTTCTCCTCCAACAGAACTCCCACTCAAACTCCCCTGTTTACAGCTCTGTTTGCTAGCTCCTGTGCTGCTGCAGCTGTCTGTGCTGCTGCCTGACTGGCTGCTACCTTTATAGGACCCCTAGTCAGTGAAGCCCCGCCCCCTAATCAGGGCTCAGCTTCTCTCCCAGCACAAAGCCCCTACAAGCCTCTACACATACAAATACTACCAATACAAAGCCAAACAAACACAAATACCTTCTCCTCCAACAGAACTCCCACTCAAACTCCCCTGTTTACAGCTCTGTTTGCTAGCTCCTGTGCTGCTGCAGCTGTCTGTGCTGCTGCCTGACTGGCTGCTACCTTTATAGGACCCCTAGTCAGTGAAGCCCCGCCCCCTAATCAGGGCTCAGCTTCTCTCCCAGCACAAAGCCCCTACAAGCCTCTACACATACAAATACTACCAATACAAAGCCAAACAAACACAAATACCTTCTCCTCCAACAGAACTCCCACTCAAACTCCCCTGTTTACAGCTCTGTTTGCTAGCTCCTGTGCTGCTGCAGCTGTCTGTGCTGCTGCCTGACTGGCTGCTACCTTTATAGGACCCCTAGTCAGTGAAGCCCCGCCCCCTAATCAGGGCTCAGCTTCTCTCCCAGCACAAAGCCCCTACAAGCCTCTACACATACAAATACTACCAATACAAAGCCAAACAAACACAAATACCTTCTCCTCCAACAGAACTCCCACTCAAACTCCCCTGTTTACAGCTCTGTTTGCTAGCTCCTGTGCTGCTGCAGCTGTCTGTGCTGCTGCCTGACTGGCTGCTACCTTTATAGGACCCCTAGTCAGTGAAGCCCCGCCCCCTAATCAGGGCTCAGCTTCTCTCCCAGCACAAAGCCCCTACAAGCCTCTACACATACAAATACTACCAATACAAAGCCAAACAAACACAAATACCTTCTCCTCCAACAGAACTCCCACTCAAACTCCCCTGTTTACAGCTCTGTTTGCTAGCTCCTGTGCTGCTGCAGCTGTCTGTGCTGCTGCCTGACTGGCTGCTACCTTTATAGGACCCCTAGTCAGTGAAGCCCCGCCCCCTAATCAGGGCTCAGCTTCTCTCCCAGCACAAAGCCCCTACAAGCCTCTACACATACAAATACTACCAATACAAAGCCAAACAAACACAAATACCTTCTCCTCCAACAGAACTCCCACTCAAACTCCCCTGTTTACAGCTCTGTTTGCTAGCTCCTGTGCTGCTGCAGCTGTCTGTGCTGCTGCCTGACTGGCTGCTACCTTTATAGGACCCCTAGTCAGTGAAGCCCCGCCCCCTAATCAGGGCTCAGCTTCTCTCCCAGCACAAAGCCCCTACAAGCCTCTACACATACAAATACTACCAATACAAAGCCAAACAAACACAAATACCTTCTCCTCCAACAGAACTCCCACTCAAACTCCCCTGTTTACAGCTCTGTTTGCTAGCTCCTGTGCTGCTGCAGCTGTCTGTGCTGCTGCCTGACTGGCTGCTACCTTTATAGGACCCCTAGTCAGTGAAGCCCCGCCCCCAATCAGGGCTCAGCTTCTCTCCCAGCACAAAGCCCCTACAAGCCTCTACACATACAAATACTACCAATACAAAGCCAAACAAACACAAATACCTTCTCCTCCAACAGAACTCCCACTCAAACTCCCCTGTTTACAGCTCTGTTTGCTAGCTCCTGTGCTGCTGCAGCTGTCTGTGCTGCTGCCTGACTGGCTGCTACCTTTATAGGACCCCTAGTCAGTGAAGCCCCGCCCCCTAATCAGGGCTCAGCTTCTCTCCCAGCACAAAGCCCCTACAAGCCTCTACACATACAAATACTACCAATACAAAGCCAAACAAACACAAATACCTTCTCCTCCAACAGAACTCCCACTCAAACTCCCCTGTTTACAGCTCTGTTTGCTAGCTCCTGTGCTGCTGCAGCTGTCTGTCCTATTCCTATGTGTTGTGGCATGCCATTCTGTTTGAAATAAATGTTGTAAGCAAGAGACTCCAAGGTGTTGACCTTGATATATCTGGAGCAATGGAACAACTGGACAAAGCAAAGTCATACCTACAGTCTTACCAGTCAGATGAGTGATTTCAAAACGTTCTGAAGAGTGCACAGAAGTTGGCAGAGGAACTTCACACTGAAGCTATTTTCCCACCCATTCAAGAATACAAGAGTCACCGAAGAAGAAGACATTTTGATTACGAGGCATGGGATAATCCCATAAGAGATCCCAAAGTTGAATTCTTTAACCAGGTGCTAGATTGTGCAATACAGTCTGTTGAAGAACGTTTCATGCAGCTCGGGGAACACAGCAGTATATTTGGGATGTTGTATGATATTCCAAAACTCCTCACTATGCTGAAGAAGACCTACACCAGCAATGCAGGGCACTAGAGACAGTGTTGGCACATGAAGACATGCGCGATATTGATGCGAGTGATTTAGGTGATGTACTGAAAGCCCTTTCAAGATACATTTCAGCAGGATCAACTCCAAAGGCTCTTCTGGAATACATGCGCACAAATAAGATGACCACCCTCTTTCCAAATGCTTTTGTTGCTCTGCGCATACTTCTAACACTTCCTGTAACAGTTGCCAGTGGAGAATGCAGCTTTTCCAAGCTGAAGCTAATAAAAACACATCTACACTCCACAATGACACAGGAGAGGCTGGTCGGCCTTGCAACCATCTCAATAGAGCATGAGCTGGCCCAGACTGTGGACCTTCAGGAAGCAGTTCAAATCTTTGCAGCCAAGAAGGCACAGAAAGCACCACTTTGATTATTCAAACATGTAAAAATGCCAGTGTTTACTATGCAGACAAGAAAAGTTACATTTTCTGTTCAGGCATTTGAAAGTTAAGTGTTACTTAAAATTTTTGAACAAGGCATTTTAAGTTGTTAATTCTCCTTTATTGGGGTAGGTAGCAGAGCAGTACCATGAGAGGAGTAGAAGAGGAAGAAGGCAGAATTGAGACCTTTCAAAGTTTTGGCCCAAGCGAGGGGGCATGGAGGCGTCATTTGAGGACAAAACCAGACAATCTGATTATCATTATTTGTATTTCAACAGCACATAAAGACCCAGACTGAGATTGGTTCGCTTTTGTACTATGCACTATGCAAACACATAGTGAGAGATGGCTCCTGCCCCAAAGAGCTTGCATTCTAAATAGAAAAGCCAGACAAAAAAGTGGGAGAGAAAATGTAAGGGGTGTGTATGTGTGTTTGTGTAAAACACAGATCTCCTGACTCCCAGTCCTGTGCCCTATCCACTAGTGCATGCTGCCGACCCAATCACTGATATCAGACTGAAGGCTGAAAAGATAAATGAAAAAGGGAGATAAAAAGGACATTTCTAATGATGCTAAAATAGGAAGATTAAAATAACAATATGCAATCTTAAAAATAAGAGTAAAATGCAGTGATGGCAATGCATGATATGGAACTTCCACGTACCATTTCCTGGTCTAGAGCAAGAACTGGTGATCGATCTCATCACCATTAGACATTGTTTTTCTTTGAAAATAATCACTGCTGGTCCTGGTGGAACATGGTGTTGTATTAGGAGCTGTGCCTTTAAAGAGTGGGCTTCCGAAATAGAGAATCAGGGCACTGGATAGTTCTCATAATGCACAGCCAGATGGAACCAGGCAGTGGATAAAGCAAAGCTCTTGCAAACACCTTAACGACTGAGGTGTGTGTCCCTAAAGGGACTTAGAAATGCCACATTGAGTGTCTTATTGCCTAACTTTTAGGCACTTAGAAAATCACAGTAGTAACACTGCAATCCACAAATATTGAGCTAAATTCATAGAATATCAGGGTTGGAAGGGACCTCTAGTCCAACCCCCTGCTCAAAGCAGGACCAATCCCCAAATAAATCATCCCAGCCGGGGCTTTGTCAAGCCTAACCTTAAAAACCTCTAAGGAAGGAGATTCCACCACCTCCCTAGGTAACGCATTCCAGTGTTTCACCACCCTCCTAGTGAAGAAGTTTTTCCTAATATCCAACCTAAGCCTCCCCCACTGCAACTTGAGACCATTACTCCTTGTTCTGTCATCAGCTACCACTGAGAACAGTCTAGAGCCATCCTCTTTGGAACCCCCTTTCAGGTAGTTGAAAGCAGCTATCAAATCCCCCCTCATTCTTCTCTTCTGCAGGCTAAACAATCCCAGCTCCCTCAGCCTCTCCTCATAAGTCATGTGTTCCAGTCCCCTAATCATTTTTGTTGCCCTTCGCTGGACTCTCTCCAATTTATCCACATCCTTCTTGTAGTGTGGGGCCCAAAACTGGACACAGTACTCCAGATGAGGGCTCACCAATGTCGAATAGAGGGGAACGATCACGTCCCTCGATCTGCTGGCAATGCCCCTACTTATACATCCCGAAATGCCATTGGCCTTCTTGGCAACAAGGGCACACTGCTGACTCATATCCAGCTTCTCGTCCACTGTCACCCGTAGGTCCTTTTCCGCAGAACTGCTGCCTAGCCATTCGGTCCCTAGTCTGTAGCGGTGCATTGGATTCTTCCATCCTAAGTGCAGGACCCTGCACTTATCCTTATTGAACCTCATCAGATTTCTTTTGGCCCAATCCTCCAATTTGTCTAGGTCCTTCTGTATCCTATCCCTATCTAAGTATCTTTGTGACCAGGGCCTGGGTGATTACTAAACGCCACACATTCTGTGACACACAGGGAGCTCCATTATCTTGGATAACAAATAGTAGTAGCGTGGCCTCATCACTCCTGTTGTCTGAAGTGAATCTGCAGTGAGTAGGTAGCTAGGGTGCAGCGGCAATGGGCTTAACTACTCACCTATACTGCACAGAAGCAACTATGATCGGCAAAAGAGACAGGGCCCATAAAACATTTTTGTTGTGTGCTCACAAGATTTAAGCCAGCTATTAACTAGTCTCTGCTAAATCCTGTCTTTCAGAAACTAACACATTCTTCTTCATAAGCAGGTTCTCTATTCTCTTTTATTTTCCTACTTACTCTTTCATGTGAATACCCCAGTTATAGTCATCAAAGTAGATTTCATTTAAGCCCACAATTTTACATTTTTCTGTATCTGTGAATGCCTCCAGTTTATTTATATAGTTTTTGCTGAACATCTTGCTTTTATATATAGACACTTTATGAATCTTGAAATGGAACTTACTTGCCTTTAAACGGTTACTCATAAATCCCAAATTTAGCTGTGTTATATAGCTCATCTCCATTCCAAGTACATACTCTTTCTCTTTCCTCCCTGACACAATACTTTATATCTTTATATGCCTAGCCTCCTTTTTGGTACCGATACTATGTTCACCTGAACAAAGTTTTCCCCAAAAACTTAGTAAAAATTTCTCTTTAAATCTCTTCTTACTCATTTTCAAAAACCCCAACACACTCCTTACTGATTCAAACGTGATTCTCCATCTACCCTAAAATGATCTCCAGTGCTCTTCTCTTTCACCTCATCTCTCAAGGCGAGCTGTTGAGTTTCTAATCTTTCTTACTGTATGTGGTCTCAATTTAAACACCAGTATTACACACATAACAGTAATAACTTCCCTAGAGGACCTTTTCTTAATATCCCTTCCTTCCTTATGACCTGAAGGAGTTCTCACCCACATGCCCTAATAGTTAATACAAAAGCAAGACAGCACTTGATGAATTAGATAGCAACACAATTACATATGATAAAAGAAAATTTTCTTTTCCTTATTTCATTTGTTTGCCTTTCATATGAATAGATATAGGCAACATTATAATCAAATCCAGGTGTCTTAAGTAAGACACGTATCTCATTCATGTCAAAGTCTGTATGTGAAAATTTCCCTTCCCCTTTATGTGAATCTAACATTTACAAATTATTATTGAAGCCACAGATACAGAGATCTGATTCTGTAAACTGTCAGAGGGCCAATTTTCCACTGCTTTTCACGGAGAGTCCCTCAAGTGTTTGTATTTTCCTTGGCACAGTCCTGATGCTGATTGCACAGAGCTGTCTGAGCTATTATAAGCATTAGGAGGCATTTTTTTGGTCTATTAAATAAAGATATGCACCATGTTTCCACTAATATGTCTTGTAGGACCTGAGCTCAGCCACTGCCCAAAACTAAGGCCTGGTCTACACTACACAGTTGGGTCAATGTAAGCTGCCTTACATTGACTTAATAATGAATGTGTCTACACTACCAGGTCCCTTCCACCGACATAACTCACCTGCTATATAGACTTAATTACTATACCTCCGCGAGAGGCATAGCACTTAATTCGATGTTGTTAGGTCAACGAAGAAGCAGTGTAGACAGTGCATTGCTTACGTCAACTTAAGTGACCTCCAGGAAGTGTCCCACAATGCTCTGCTGTGAGCGCCCTGGTAAATGTTTTCAACTCTGCTGCACAGCAGCCACGAACACAGGAAACAGCCCCTCTCCTGTTAAAATATCAGGGACTTTTGAATTTCCATTTCCTGTTTTTTTGGCATGGAGAGCTCTCCTGCACAGCTGATCATGGCAGCTCCACCCTCCCAATGGTCTCCAGCCTGGAGTAGACAGGAGGTGGTGGATTTTCTTGGTCTGAGGGGAGAAGAGGCTGTGCAAGCACAGCTCCAATCCAGCCGTGGAAACGTAGACATCTATTAGCAGATTGCATGGGGCATGAGGGAGAAAGGGCTACACCAGGGACACGCAGCAGTGGGACTGCGGCAGACCACAGACATGCTGCTTCTACAAGGAGCTGCATGCGATTCTCAGCGGCGATCTGACCATGACCCACAAGGGCAACATGGAAACCTCTGAGGAGTTGGAGTCCCAGGCCAGTGCAGGCAACACGGAGAAGCAAGTCTTGGACAAGGAAGAGGAGGAGGAGAATGGGAGTGGGGGATCCATTCTCCCAGAGAGCCAGGAGCTGTTTGTAACCCTGGAGCACTCCAGCCAGTTGCAGAACAGCATCGTGGCTGAGTGTGATGCTGGGGAAGGAATTAGCCGTACCTGGTGACTATGCAATTTCAAGTAATATTTTGGAGTCACATGCTTATATTCTATTTTTTATTAAAATTAACAAGGTGAGGCATAGTCACTATCTGATTTCCAGTGGCTGCAGCAGCTAGGCAGAGAATGACCCACAAAAAAGATGCCCTGTTTATGTACACAGGGATGGCCCAGGAATTCTCCATAGAAATCTCCAGGAAACTTCCACTGCAGTACTCTGCAATCCACTGCAGAAGATTTCTGGGGAGGGCTGCCTTATTTCTTCCACCATGGTAGCACACTTTCCCATGCCACTCCAGTATTAATTCAGCTGGCATCATTGCAGTACACAGCATAGCGGCATAAAGACTCGGTCTGTACCTGGACACTTGCAGCATCTGTTCTCTTGCCACCTCTGTTACCCTCAAGAGAGTTATACCAGCTAGGGTCACCTAGGGAAGATGATGCTAATTTTCAATTCAACAGCTCAGACTGCAAACAATAGTGCTTGTCTAAATAAGAATGCCTGTACTCCCCATTGTTGTGATTGTATGCCTCTTCACCCATGGTTTCCAAAACATGGCAATAGTTTGGGTGGCAGAGATCAACTCTGCACTAGACATTGGGTCTGTACTGACAATGGTTGTGTTTTGTGCTTTCCATGGCTTACAGCTGAAAGTGCAGCCTTCATATTTTCCTCCATACCAGCAGAGACGCTCTCCCAGATAAGACAAAGGTGAAAGAGAATGCCTGATGACATATTATGGGTTCCAGCTGAAATCATAGATCAGCAGAGGGAGGGAGAAAATTGCATCAAGGGACGCAGAAGCCATATTCCCAGTTGCCCTATGAGAATGTTTTGGTCCCATGAGGCATTATAAGCCCTTCCTCAAACCCTCTTGTGATGGGTTCCCCTTGGAATTGGGCCCCCTGACCCACCAGCCTGGGCTCCCTCTCACATTGTGCTGCTGTGACAAGCTGCAAAGCCCTTCAACCTGCACTTTCACCAGCATTCATACAGATAGGGACACACACAGCTGCAGTTATATGCAGGCTCTCTAACTACCAGCTTCCCAGCCTAGGACCCCAGAGCAGTCCTGTCCTGCCCTGGTCAAATCTGGCCATTATATGGGTTTAGTACCCAGTCTGCCCCTCCCTCAGCATGAAGAGAACAAGGCACACTTGTGGTAACTAAGCAGAGATTTTCCCCAAGCACTCCAGTCAAAGCTCACTGGTTTGGATTAAAACGTAAAATAAGTTTATTAACTACAAAAGATAGATTTTAAGTGAGTATAAGTGACAGTAAACAGATCAAAGCAGATTACCTAGTAAATAAACAAAACACTAAGTCTAACATATGGAGAGAGGCCCTTCTGTTAGGCTTGCATTATGCAGAGTTATCAGGGATATAACATATATCCCTGCCCCATAGAGCACTGCATCTCCAGCACTTTCAGCAAGTTTAGAAGCCATAATATTTACAGATAAACCAATCCTTTACTCAGTGACTAAAACCAATTCACATACAGAGGGATTACACAAACATGTGCTCAGTTATATTTCTAAAACCACTGAACACAATGAGATTGCCAGTGATTTACAGTGGGGTAAGCTAGAGCAGAATTCATTTTAGGTAACACTGATTTTTGGTTGATTTTTTCAAGTCATAACAAAACCACAGCAAAAAAAATAAACAAGAATGTGATTGTTCTCAGAGATCGATGTACTCAATTTTCACTTGGAACACACACATTTTAGCACCTTTCAGTTCCTCTAAGAAACTAACAGAAAAGAACAAACCTCAGTTTTACCCAAAACAAGCTCCCGATAGACTTTGATCCCTTCCCCTCCCCAATCCAGCATAAAACAGTTTTAAAATTTTATAGCTAACAAAAATATTGAGTGTCACTTATTTAAAATATGTAGGGCTTGATTGTCCTCTCACTCCCAGTTTTATATCATTGGAATTCCACTTTTTCAAGTGGAGTTATTCCTGATTTACACTGGTCTACGTGAGAGTGTGATCAGGCCTATATAACCCCAGCACATAATTGATAGCTGTCATTTTTATTTCCTGTGAACTCCCAGTCATTAGTTTCTTTCAGAACTATCGTAGGCAAGAATTGGATGCAATAATAAAAACAAAATTCTTGATAAAGTATATGCATCTCTGTAGCCCAGAGAGCCACAATTACTTTAGGAAATACACTTAAATTACTTGAGGAAATATAAAACGTGTTTTAAAAGAAACAAAAACAAACAAACCCTTTTTCAAAAACAACAGTTTCACTCATTATTTGTAAATCAGAAAAAGCCAGGACATAAGATAAAGGAACTGTGATCTTAAAGGATACACTGTTGTAATTTTTAAAGGTTCTTAATTCAAGAACATAATTCCAGGAAGACTCAGCTGATTTTCTACCCATATGGCTTCTATTTTTCATGTACATGAGGTTAGATGTGTAATACACATGTATATGTTACATATATACACACACATTACGCACTCATTTTTGTGCACATTAACCTATAGTACATGGAGAATGCTATTCTGTACTTAGACCCAATCCTGCAAGACTGGAACACAATGAATTTTTCACAGTGCGTAAATTTAAGCATGTTTTTAAATCTTTGCAGGATTGGAATCTATGACTGCATGCTCTTCGGGGTAGGAACTGCACTATCCTCTACTAGCTTGTTGGCTTGTGATGTTCAGGAAGGCAGACTAGATGATATAATGCAATGACTCTCAACCTTTCCAGACTTACTGTACCCCTTTCAGGAGTCTGATTTTACTTGTGTACCAAATTTCACCTCACTTAAAAACGATTTGCTTACAAAATCAGACATAAAAATACAAAAGTGTCACAGCACACTATTACTGAAAAATTGATTGCTTTCTCATCTTTACTATATAATTATAAAATAAATCAACTGGAATATAAATACTGTATAATATAGAGAGCAGTATAAACAAGTCATTGTCATATGAAATTTTAGTTTGTACTGACTTTGCTAGTGCTTTTTATGTAGCCTGTTTTAAAACTAGGCAAATATCTCGATGAGTTGATGCACCCCCTAAAAAACTTCTGCATACCCCCCTAGGTACGCAACCCCTGGGTGAGAACCACTGAGCTAATGGCCCCTTCTGGCCTTACTGCATATAAATTAATTTATTTATTTTAAACAGTGCGGAACATAATAGGTCTGGAGCCATGAAACACTATACTATTACTACTAAATAACAAACTATGCTACTTCTGTTAATTAAGTTTTAACCATACTTGGGTTGTGATTGTGCTCACACCAGCCTCTACCATTCTCCTGAGCACATCCCATCTTGGTAACATTTACCATAGACACCAAAGTTCTATAAAAATGCCCACTTCATTTAGTTGGGAAACACCAGGGCAGCAGCTGAAGGAAGACCCCAGCCTGTCCTCTGAGGCTGGTCTTGTAATTCGTCCAGTGACTCATGTGACACTGGGAGAAGAGTCGTTTCAGTTGTACATCTGAGCTAAAGTCCCAGTGGAATCCTAGTTCTTATAGGAGGTAAAGGAGAAGCTCTCTTCAGCTGCAGACATTTTATTTAATGTTTTCAGTGGAGATGTTTAACTTAAGTTCAGCTGTGTAATTTAAATTACATAATGGTTTAGGAGTCAAACAGTCACCTCATAAGATAACAAGTACAACGCTAGAAAGGCAGATTCTCAGGAGTAGAGCTGCTTTCTTATGGTACACTGCTGGGAGATTTTGGTCATAGAGTCTGTGTATCAAACCCCAGGAGGATTACCCCAGTGAACGGGACTTCCTCTGGTGGCTGCAGGTAGGGCATGAGCTCCTACACCACTATCACCATTAGCATCAGCAACACCACCACCACTTCTTGTTGCCAACGTAGAGGGCACTCTTGAAAGAAAGAGTACAGAACAACTGTGTGTTGCATTACTCCCCAGCTATGGTTTGTATCCCAAGGAGGCACTAATAAATGGTGTAACTTAGAGCAGCTCTTAGCTTGTTCTAACATACAGAAGGGGACCAGTATTGCGCATAACAGCCCAAGCATTAGCGCAAAGGTGAGTGTTATACTCCTACCACTCAACCAGCACTCCATGCAATTCTCACTTAACCTGGGATCTGGCACAGATTTTACACTGAAATAATCAAGCACATACTCTGGATTTACCTCTAAATTCATCCATCAATTTAACTGACAGCAGGAACAGGACTTCAGTTTATCAATTTATGACTTGTTGATGGAAAACAGTATATTTTCTCTAAAATACCTTTAAAATGTACATATTTATTAAAAGAATGGTTGGCAACTGAACAAACATGTTAATTATCATGGTCAGACCAAACATTTCTCCTTTGGGCATAAAATACAGATTTAGTAAACAAAATTGTAAATTCTCAAATCAAAATGTTATCTGTTCTTTGGAATTTCACCCTGCTTCCTTTGTTGACATTTGATTCAATGAACAACGTAATTATAAGTATTGATCTATTAACAGAATCCTAATGGTGCTGAGGTTTTTGTTACACACATTTCAGCAGGAGCGACTAGATCCTAGATTCACAGAAATACTTAGGCATCTAAGGGCAAGTTTACTCTGCTCCGCAATTCAGACTATGGCATTGTAAATAGCAGTGAGCGCCAAAGTGCCGTGCTGTAACTCCCCCAGGGATACTGCAGGTGCAAACTGAAAGATTCCTAGTTCACATTAACATAGTTCTCTTCACACAGACTAATACAAACTAAGAACCTTTTAATTCATGACTGCAGCATCTGGGGAGTTACAGCGCAGCAGTTTGGTGCTTGATGCTATTCACACCCCTGTAGTTCAAGCAGTGGAGCAGTATAGACATGCCCTGTGTTCGAGGTTAGGCACCACTCTGATTCACAAACCCCCGCCAAACCCTATAGGTGTCTAAACTCACTTGGCAGCTAAGCTTTTGTAATAAGAGTTCCATAGGCACCTATGTTTCAGCCTCTGGGCATGTGTACTGCTGTCTCGCACTAGTGATCCAGATGCCTATCTCCCTCCTAAGCCCCAGAGCTATTCACAAGCTATGCGAAGATTAGGCGTTCTGCCACCTAAATCATGTGCAGGACCCCGCCCAATAGGCCTGCTCAGAGGGCACCAACTGGATCGGGCCTGCCAACTGCACTTGGGGCAGTCTCTCTAGAGGGCCCAGCTTTCTCCTAACTCTATTCCTCTCAATTTAGCCCAATCCATCAACTTAACCTAAAATGAGTCAATCAGTCCTTAAACTCCAGGGCTTGCAGACTTCCCTTGTCTCCCTGTCAGTTTCTTAACAGCAGCCTGGCATCGGACTGTTGTCCTGCCACTATTCTAGACCTTCCACCAGCACCATCTCTCTCTGTTCTCCTTCCTTTATAGCTGGGCTTGTTTCCCTTATTGCTCCCAAATGCAGGTGCATATCTCCATGATGGCAGTTCTGGCAGCTGTGCTGGGCTGTGGCTAGCCCTGGTTGCCTGTAAGCAGGAAAGATGCTCCTCTCCTTCTGCTTATCTCAGCATGGGGTTTGTAAACTCCATTACAGGGATCTTCAGGAGAGTTCACACAAAATAGCTGGGAGGAAGGGACAGAGGACCTCCCTCATAACTTTTATCACAGTGGCGAAGATCCTCACCTGGGATGTGGGAGATCCTTGGTTCAACTACCCACGGATTCTTGGAAAAGAGGCACAGACGCCTAATTCCAAAGAGCGTTCCCAGCTGGGAGTCACTAGCAACAATTAGTGTCTCCCCACAGCCTGCATTTAGGTGCCTATATCCATGTGAGGGGTGGGGCTTAGTACACACCCCTCTGGTCAGCATCTCTCATTGGCTCTCTTAGGTGGCTCCCGGCCTAGCGCGCTGGCTTTTGCAAATTGCATTCTAAAGGGCCTATCTCTCCCCATGCCTTGTATAGGGAGCCTAGGTACCTAACTCAGGCTTTGTGAATTTCAGTGATTTTCTAGGTGACTAAAAGTTAGGCACTGTGATGCTCAGTGTTACAAAACCTAGCTCCTTTTGTGTATCTAGGCCTGTGTGCCTCAGCATGGAGAGCTCACCTTACTTTTAGCACTTTTGCACATATAAATTCTCTATCACTAGCACCTTTCAGATTCTTACAGTTAGCTGCGATAAAAAACAAAACGTAACTGGTAAATCCAAGGAGTATGGGAAGTATGATTCTGAAGCAGACTGATTTTAACACAGCTAAATGAACTTAATTACTTGCTTACCTATTTGAAAAACTTGTCAGCTTAGATCATTGTCTGATCCTGGTTAAATTGGAGCTCACACCAAAGCTTCAACTATGGCAATAAACACAAAAGCAACAAAAGTAGTTCAGACTTCCACACAGGAACAATTCCAAAGCATCATAACCACATATAGAGATGGATGAATATTACAATTATCCCTCAGGGGTCAGAGAAATTTACTCAAGACCTTGTAGACAAAAATAATTGCACTTACCAAAGTTCACTTTGCAGAATTAACTCTCTTATCACAACAGAACAAATTGTCTTTTATTTATTTACCTTTATCATTACAGCTAGCACAAAAAAGGAAATTAGATTATAGTGTAGGGAGCAGCACCATGGCTTTTAGAAATATGAATTTGCCAGAAGATTGGACCATACCAGCTCAACCCACTGAAGAGAACTCAGATCTAATACCGCAGGGAGAGGATCTGAGAACTTCAAGGTTTGTGATAGTAGGGACTTTGTGGAAGAGGAAAAAAAAAAACCTGAAAAGCAAAAGGAAGGCCTTTTTCACAGTGTGATGCTTCAACTGAATAACTATACAAAAGAAACTAACTTAATGTCAATAAGAAATTTAGATACAATAATTAGCTCTTGTTCTATAACTGTTTAGTAGGGAAAAAAATCCCCTAGCTGAAATCCCCTTTAATAATATGTAGTTTTTGGAGTTTCTCACTACAAAATCAAAGTCCCAAATACATGTCATTTTTAAAAGCACCCAGGACACTTTTCATAATAGCACATGGCATTTTTCATAATAGTATGTGTGTGACCTTTGTACACTGTACCCAAACTTCAATTTGGTTATTAAATTCTGTCTATCTAAAATTCACTCTGCAGGTTTAGTCAATTAACTTTTTTTTTAATGTCTCAAAACTGCAGGGCAGTGCTTTTAAACAATGTTTATATCCTATTCTAGAAGTGACTGGGAAAACAAATTCCTCTATATAGTTTGTTTATTGGTTTCTAAAATAATCCAGGATCCTTGTGGAGGAAAGGTACTATATAAAAAGTGCTTCTATAATCACATTATCAAATTTCTATGGTTTTTCAGCCACCCCTTGTAATAAAATCTCTTCTCACACTCAAATTGAAAACTGAAATACAGGTATTAAAAACAATGAAAGGTGCCTTTTCCATGTTTTTTCTAGGTCAATGGAATGAATTCTTAGACCATACCAATGGTTTGAAAAGAAACATTCTAAATTACTAGGTTAAAAAGCTAATTGTGTCCTTATGTTGTCAGAGAATTGCTTTGGTATACATTAAAACTGTTAATCCTGGGGGGGGTTGTTTGTTTTTAAATATGTGTTGCTCTCATAACTGCATGTTACTGCTTATATTCTAAAAGTGATGTAAGGGCTTACTGTATGTAACTGTTACTCCAGTGTATGTATGAACTTTATCCCTTAGGGCAAGCAGCAAAACTAACTTTAATCTCATGTGGCCTTCCTTCAGAGTAAACTTTGAATTGAATTAAAAAAAAAAAACACCACAGTGAGCAAAACAGAGAAGTTTGCAAGTAGAGCTCTACTGTTAAATTCCCCAGACTGCCTTTACGAACTATCTAGTTTATAACAATTTATGGCAGTTGTGCACACACCACGTAATAGACATTTCTCTTGCTCTCGCTCTCTCTTTAAAAAATAAAGCTCCATTTCTTTCATGAGCAAAGTGATTGTTACGGGACACTTACAATTAATAATACTGTGATAAAGCATTAGGGCCATGCTAATTATTTTTATTTATCAATTGTATAATGCCAAGCTGCAAAGTGCCTTCCCTACTCAAGACACTTTCACCCCCTTAAAATACACATTGGGCCAGATTCCTCCCTAGTGTAAACCCAAGGAAATCAAAGGAATTAAACCAGGGATTAAACTGACCCGTTGTGATTTGTTTTTCTTTTGTAGCTTAAACGTTCATGGATGTTTTTGAGCATAGGCCCTATGCGTGTTATGTTTGTGTTGTGATAAAAAGCAGATCATTAACATGGTAAGAAATTATCTACCCAAGACAACACAAGTATTGTCAGTTTTTTCATTTCCTGTTGTGAAATTTGAAGAATTGTAGTTCAGTGCACCACCAAAATATCAAAAGGCTCCAGACAAAGCATTTTCTAAGCACACAGGTGATCCTGTCATGCAGGGTTCTGATCTGGTTTAAGCATAGACTTGGGAACCCAGAATCAAAATGTACATTGTAGACAAAACACTCTTCTCCACACGCAGCCCAAGTAATTGGGCTGTGCAATGGAGAGACCACTGGGGTGGGGAAAGGGAAAAAAGAATCCTTCCTCCAGGCGACAGAGCAACAACAAAGCAACTCTGTGGACCCAATTCAAAGATAAATCTATGGGAGCTTAAGCTGGTGTAATTTCAACCTTCTTCTGTGTAAAATTTCATCATCATGACCAAAAGACTAATGGTGACCATCCTATATCCTTTACTGATTTAAATTATCTACTAACGTAAATGACCAGCTAAAAGTATTTCATAAGGGTAGAGAAGGACCTGATCCAAAATCCAGAATCCAAAGATCTTTGAGCTCTGGGGAAGTTCAGATCTGTACCTGAACTTCACATTTGGCCTCATTTTTATATCAGGGAAACCAAAACCCCAGCGCCAGAATTCTCAAGCTTTGAGAAAGCCTCAGATCCCTTCCAAATCATGTGCCTTCTTTGCCTACAAGAAATCAGCATACATACAAGCTAAGGCTTCCAAAAGTACTCAGCATGCATCTAAACTCTGTTCCCATTCAAGTCAGTGGTACAACAGTTGCTTATTTGAGTGGGCACAGAATTAGGCTAATGGTGAATGTTTTTTTTTAAATCCCATCCATGATGACAAAGCTGAGGAGCTCTTAGGAAAAGTCCATATATACTCATCAAATTACAAATCTTAAATAGACAGTAGTGTTATATATTGCTATAATATCTAAATGTGGATCCCAAATTGATAATAAGTCAACAATGTGATGCAGTTGCAAAAAAGGCTAATACCATTCTGGGGTGTATTAACAGGAGTGTTGTATGTAATACAGGGGAGGTAATTCTACTAGGCCTTGGGGAGGCCTCAGCTGGAGTACAATGTCCAGTTCTGGGTGCCACATTTTGGGAAAGATGAGGACAAACTTGAGATAGTCCAGAGGAGAGCAACAAAAACGCTAAAGGGTTTAGAAAACCTGACTTAGAAGGGTAGGTTAAAAATGTGTATATTTAGACTTCTGGGGCAGCGGGGGAGGCTGAAGGGACCTGATAACAGTCTTCAAATATGGTCAGGGCAGTTATAAAGAGCATAGTAATTAATTGTTTTTTGGGTGAAGCTAAGGCAAGAATGGACTTAATCAGAAGCAAGGGAGATTTAGGTTAGATATTAGGAAAAGCTTCCCAACTAAAAGGGTATTTAAGACCTGGAATAGGTTTCCAAGGGATGTGGTGGAATCCCCATCACTGGAGGTTTTTAAGAACAGGTTGGACAAACACCCATCAGGGATGGTCTATGTTTACTTGGTCCTGCCTCAGCGCAGGGGGCTGGACTTGATGACTTCTCATGGTCCCTTCCAGCCCTACATTTCTATGACTCTATGACTATATTTTGAGGTGTAATTTCCAGCTTGGGGAGACAGAGCCGCACAAGCTCTGATAGAGCTAGCGTGCTACAAATAGAAGTATAGTCATGGCAGCGTGAGTGGCAGGAAGGGCTAGCCACTCAAGCCCAGACCTGATGTCTCAGACAGGATCGTATGTGGGGTGGCTAGCCCATCCTGACACAATGGCTACACTTCTATTGTTTGCATGCAAGTTCAATCAGAGTAACTGCTGGTATGTCCACCTGTGCTAGAAATTACCCCTAGCTCAAACTGTGGCCTCTTGTATCTACCGTCAGAACTGCAGCATCAATCCTGAACTGCCAGGGACTTCTCACAAGGGGCCAATTTTAAGGCCATTAGAATCTCAACCCTAATAAAAATACTGTGAGCACTGGAAACCCTGGCGGGAGGGGGGAGATGAACATTGCCCCTCCTTCGGCATGTAACTGGGTTATCTTTTCTGTGGAGCGTCTAAGGGTGGCTGAAAGGCGAAGTCCCAAAGGGTACAGCTTCAACTAAGCCACACTGATGGAGCGTGGCAGGCATGGTGCCAAGGCCGAGAATGAGCATGGAGACAATGGAACCTCTCTGTAAAGGGTCCTGGTATCACATGGATGCCCCAGGACCCTGACGTTTTGGAGGTGGGCCCAGTGACAGATGAGACAATTTCCTGCAGTATCCTTGGGGGACCTCACTGAATTAAGTTTAAGTATGTTTTGGGTCCATTGTATTAAACAAATGGTTTATGTATTATTGTGGGCTAGGATTGTATGTAACCTCTCTCTAGGGGGGAAATGGGATGTGAACCCCCTGAAACATTATGAACTTCAAAGAACTATAGTGAACAATGGGCTAGACAAGAATGGACACTTGGGAAAAACAGTGTCAAGTGGTTTGCCTGGGAAAGCTCTTGGGAGAGGTGAATGTAAATTCCCCACTTCTGATTATGCAAAAACCCAGCCCTTTGAAGCTACACCTTGCGGAGGGGACCATTGCTCACTGATTTCCAGTTTCCAGAATCTAAAGATCAAATGCCCAAGCTCTACAAAGGAAAGACCAACAGTTAAGGCTGTAATGAACTTGTAACCACCGAAAAAAACCCTTTTGTGGAGTTTGTAAGGACTGACTCTTACTACCAGAGCTGTCAGAGTTGGCAGGAAGGGGGGTGGGGGTGATCTTTGGTAAGCATACTAGCATATGTGTAGGTTCTTTTATTGCTTTTAATATGTTTTCTCCGTAACAATTTAACCTTAAGAATCCATGTGCTTGCCTACAAAGGATAGTGTTGTAATTTACAACTTCTGGCAATTACAGCCGTTCATAGTATTCAAAGAGAAAGCAAAGTACAGGCGCTGAGCAGTTTAGGCAGTCTGGCTTGCTGGGAGTATCCACACTGTATGCAGAAAACTGTGCTGCCTGAAAAACCCCAGTCCAGAGGGAGAGAGATGTGGGTCTCTGCCCAAGAAAGGTGATTGCTGGAGAGCTGGGAGTCTAGAGGAGGTGCCCTCAAAGAACAATGGAAGGGGAATACACATGCAGTTTCCCTGAATTGTGACAGGCTCAATATTCTTTTTCATGGGGAATGGAAGAGGCAAAACTCATTCCCCATGCCTGGCCCGCAGTTGAATGGCATGTGTGGGGATTCTCCATGACAGGATCCTTGCAGACAGTTTGTCCTGGTGAGCCCCTTACCCCTGGGTTTTATTGTAGAAGGGGATGATTGGGTGCTGGTGTCTTATAACTGAGAGCAGAATTTGGTCCTCAAAAGATCAAAATTGGACAGTTTCATTAAAACTTGTCAGCGCAACCTAATACGTAAAAATTACTTTCCATTTAGCTACATTCTAGAGCATCAAACTTCTAATTAATTCATAATAGTCAAGTAATGGCCATCAACAAAGCAAATATTATGTATTGTAAAAGGTCCCATAATGATCCTTTGCTAAGTGCAATATTTTCTTAGCTAGACAGTGCTGTGGTAAGATAATTGGTTTTCTGATTTTTCAACTGCAGTAACAGAGCCCAAGCCATGCTCTCATCAGCACATCCTATTTTACCCATAAAAGTTTAAATACACAGAAGAGGGCTCCTACAATCAGAACCTGCGAACAAACTCTGGTGGCTTAGTCGAAAGCCCAGGAAACACTAACAATGAGAAAAAAACTCCTGTTGTTGATGAAAGAGCAGTACATTCGAAACAAGTAAAAACATGCACATCCTCTGAATGCAACCTGGTTAGATTTTCCTAGAATAACACTAATAAAAAAGCCAGCAAATTTGAGACCAGATCATCGAAGGCTGTGTTTGAAAATAATGTAACTAGTCACAATTTTAGATGGTGCTTATTTATCTCCAGTTTATTCACATTTTTCAGAAAGATGAGACTGGTTCATCTAATAATATTTTCTTTTAACTATCTGAAAAAATAACTATTAAACCATGGATTAGAGCTTGTAGGGACTTAATTGTTATTGTTTTGCTTCAGGTAACATTAAGCATCTTACTCGGCCTACATAATTTTTGTCCCGCCTACCACTAAAACAGCTATTAGAGTGATCTTGTCAATGCCTTATATTGTATTTCAGCAAAGATCCATCCCCTTTGTATGGCTCCAATCCAATTATTTTATTTTGATTATTATTATGTCTAAGAGCCAAGATAATTCCATTGCTCACACATAAATGAAAACAATTTTAGTTCTAAGACAATAGATCATAAACTGAATAGCTACAAAAATCATAATTACATATATTTAGAGCTCAAGGAACTCAGAGCCAAGTTAAATCAAATGCAGCTTGGAATAAGTGCAATTCTATTGAAGTCTCCGGGACAAAAGCAGCTGTGACCTAAATTGTTATATAAAATATATACAGGTAAGCTGGGCATAAATGTGTGTGAGCAGCAGCACAGTGTAACATGCACCAGCTTTGCTTTCAACATGGCAAATTCACGGGCATGTTCTGGATACTTAGCCCCACTCTGGTGGCTCAAAGCAGCTAGAAACCTGGCTTGAACAGGATTCATCAGCTGAAACATACCCCAGTGAATCTGACCCCACTGAATGTAAACCTCATGCAAATTACAGTATTTTGCCACTTGATCTTTATTATGGCAAACTTAACGTGTAAATAACTAACAAACCATTTGCCCCCGGCAGAGCACTGCTGTAATAATAGGGACCTAACAGGCATAATTAGTGGATCATATAATGAGAGGGGATGGGTACTCTATCTATAACTCCCTTTTGGAGTCCTAAAAACGTCTCTGGTGGAGGCTGGCTGGGAGACAGGAGGACTGAAAGGAGTGAAATTCACCATCATGGCTGCCTCCCTGCCATGTAGTGAGGATGCCAGGATCCACCATTACACTACTGGGCCTTCGTCATCCTGATCCTCAGAGATGTCCTGACCAGACCAGGCCAGAGAGAGGAACCCAGATGACATCACCACCTCCATCATCTCTAGCTAAACCCTGAAGAGCACCTGAGACATGAGACTTTGGTTCCTGCTGTCACCTCCCAATTCATATATCATTTTCCTTCCCCACCTTATTTCTTCTCTGTCCTATCTTTATTTTTTTTGCCTCTTTTTAATGAGAGTTTGGCTTAGCCAGCCAAGATGACATATTTTGAAACATCACTGTGAGCCTGTGACCAGATAGGCAGAAAAAGCTTTTCCCTAAACAGCCCAATGGCTGGTATAAGTTTGCCAGGTACTGGAGTAGCTGATAAAACCATGTGTCATGATTGTGTTTCTTCAGCGGTGAGGTGGCAAGAGTCAGCAACAGAAACAGAAGCTGCATTTTCTATCTCACCTGCAGGCCCCAAAATTGAGTGGTACTACTTCTAGCTGAAATAAAAATAATGTTTTTGTTATGTATATAACAGAATATGTTTATCCCTTGAAAAATAAGATAAGCTTTTACCAAAAGAAGAACATTAAAATGTATTTATGGAGATTGCTCCTACACTACACCGGTGTAGCTGAGAAGGAAATCTGCTTTAAGTGGGATCAGAATGAGGCCCTGTGAGTCCTAATTGGGGCTAGGGGAAGAATGGGCTGGGGGAGGCAATGGTGAAAGTCATAAACTCTGCAGATCACTTATTCCTTTTTTCTTTAGGGACACAGCAGAAGCATAGTAGCCACTGATGACAGTGCAGTGACATTTATTTGCTGTAGATATGCTGACACTGTGGTATATAACCTCCCCCCGCCTCTGCTAGGGGTAATGATAAACTTCTATTGCATTCCTCCCAAGATGCTTCAAGAGAACCACCTTTCGATATTTCTTGACTGCCTCTAAATGTTTAGATTTTCACTCCTGTGATCTGAGTAACAATTACTTAACTACTCTGTGAAAAAGAGGCCCCTTCTTTTAGTGGCCTCACACTCCCTGCTGACATTTCAGTTTTATCTTTCAGAGCCATGAATTATTGATTCAAGTATGCTAGCCCTCTTCAAACTACAGAATTACTCACCATTGTACTGATGCAAATAGCTAATAAATAAGCAGAATATAAAAGGATTTTATGCAGCTTTAAAACAATATCATAAAATCTTAGTGTATCCTATGCTGCTGCTAGTGCTATTCAGGTAGTAAATTTCAGCTTGTTACTTTCTGTCTTTATGTTCTGGGCAGCAATCTCCAAACTAGCTTCAGCTTCATATTGCATGGAAATTACACATACATTAGTTCAGCTGAGAAACTAGCTATTCTTCCAACAGTCCCATTCAGCTCCTCTCCTTTATCAAACCTGACTATCATGCTCAAGAGAAAAAAGTGCCCTTCATATTCTCTCCAGTTGCTATAGGTGTAAATCAGGGTCTAATTTTTTTTCTCAGTTACTCTGCTGTATATCAGGAAAAACTCTATGGCAGTCAATAAATTGCACCAGTGTACGGCCAGTACAAGTGAGATGACAATCAGGCCTCCTAGTTTCAAAGCTAGCATTTGTTTATGAAACACTTGACACACAGTACACAAAGTGATCAAAATTCCAAAGTGCAAGCCCGGACATTAGCCTTTAAAGTCATGTGCGGAACACTGTAAAAACTGAAAGCAGCAAAAAGTACATTTTGGATATTGCACAAGTGTGGTACCATATTCTGCTATCATAACTCCAAAATACAGATAACCTGACAAATTATCCCTGTAGAGGATCCTATTACTGTAGTGAATCTGCAATAGTTACTCAACAGAGGTTTTGATGAACCTGTTCTCATTTCTTTCTTGTTTGTTTGTTTGTTATTGAATGTGAAAACCTCAGAGGTTTTTCTACTATAGGAACTGTTATAAGCTGACTGCTGAGATGGTTTTACAGTGCAATACAAAAAAAAAAGGCAACTTAGGAAATAAAACACAGTGTTTGGATGTTTATTACTGTCCATCTTCACACAGGACAGCACAGCAATACAGCAATTAAGTTTCTTACTTATCGTTATTTTGATGGCACTGATTATTCCAGAGCACACCTTGGGCATTCCTTGATAAACAAAAAGCATAGACAATAATATTAGCTCAATTGGGTTAGCTGAACATGACAAAAAATACTCCTTCGTAGGCCAACCTATGTTAACTGGCTGTGTTGCAGCCTAAGTGTTAGTCTTGGTTACAATACAGTCAGCTAACATGGTTTCAAACAGGTTAGCTAGAGCTGGTAATAAATGTTCTATTAAAATTTTGTTTTTTCATGGAACTGTGTGAAACTTATTCAGTTTTTTTGTAGAAAAAAAAAACAAGACAAAGTGCTCCTTGAATACTGAAAAATTTCAACAGAAACAAAACTTTTAATTTTTCAGGCTTTCATGCAAAAATTGAAAGTCCCAAAAACCATCCTTGCCAAAAACCAAATAATTTGATTTTTCACAAGAAAAAAATAATAATTTACCAGAAAGATCTAGTCTTAGCCTGAATCTTAAGAGGGATTCTTTTTCAACAGTGTTAAACTAACTTGATTGCAAAAATAATAATAACCCAACAAGACACCTTTTAGCCCCTTCTGTTTCATCTTGAGGTGTGAGATTAAGAAATTGATTAGCAAGTAAAAAGAATTTACGAGCCTTCAGGAGTGCAATTGCTTCAATCGTTATTTGGAACAGAACATATTTCAGGTCTTCAAAAGCCTAACATCCATATAAAATTATCCCTTATCTCCAAGTTGATGATGTGAAGCTTAGTTTCCTGCAAGGATTAACCTCCTCAACAGGTTAGCTGTGCTTGCTGCCCAAATCCACATTGATGCATCCATAGTCACACAATTTGGATAAACTGAAGTTGAAAATTCCTGCCTGTCATAAATATAAAGGAAAGGGTAACCACCTTTCTGTATACAGTGCTATAAAATCCCTCCGGGCCAGAGGCAAAATCCTTTCACTTGTAAAGGGTTAAGAAGCTAAGGTAACCCCGCTGGCACCTGACCCAAAATGGCCAATGAAGGGACAAGATTCTTTCAAATCTGGAGGGTGGAGGAGGGTTTGGGCTGTCTGTACAATGCTTTTGCTGAGAGCAGATCAGGAATACAAGCCTTACAACTCCTGTAAAGTTAGTAAGTAATCTAGCTAGAAAATGTGTTAGATTTTCTTTTGTTTGATGGCTGGTAAAATAAGCTGTGCTGGAGGGAAGGTGTATTCCTGCTTTTGTGTCTTTTTGTAACTTAAGGTTTTGCCTAGAGGGATTCTCTATGTTTTGAATCTGATTACCCTGTAAAGTATTTGCCATCCTGATTTTACAGAGGTGATTCTTTTACCTTTTCTTTAATTAAAATTCTTCTTTTAAGAACCTGATTGATTTTTCATTGTTCTTAAGATCCAAGGGTTTGGGTCTGTGTTCACCTGTACAAATTGGTGAGGATTATTATCAAGCCTATCCCAGGGTGTAGGGCTTGGGGGGGATATTTTGGGGGAAGTCATCTCCAAGTCGTCTCTTTCCCTGTTCTTTGTTTAACATGCTTGGTGGTGGCAGCATATGGTTCAAGGACAAGGCAAAGTTTGTACCTTGGGGAAGTTTTTAACCTAGGCTGGTAAGAATAAGCTTAGGGGGTCTTTCATGCAGGTCCCCACATCTGTACCTTAGAGTTCAGAGTGGGGAAGGGACCTTGACACTGCCTATCTGATATTCTTTTGATTGAGCTTCTTGTGGAGTGGCATCATAGAGTTGCAACTCAAGTCAGCACGCCTTGGTATCACGGATATGAGAAACTTTGAATGGTCCGTAGAGAGACTCAAAATAGCAATATTGCTGGACATGACACTTAGTATTCTGGGCATGGCCACTATCCACTGAGCCAATCTTATCTGATCTGCCAAGTTTATGTTGTCTTGGTCTACATTGCAAACCCTCCTGCACATTTAGACTGTGAGAAGGTTCACATTTGTTTGGCACTCTGCCAGCTGCACAGCAGTCTATATACATACAGAACTAAATGCCTAATTACAGACGGGAAAAAAAATACGTTAAAAGAACATTATGGTTGAAAAGTTAAGCATTAAATATTTAGGATATACCAGAATTAAGGTTGTCCACGCAAACTTAATTTGGACTCCTCATACATACGTATTATGAGAAGTCTTTAATTACATGATTGTATGCCATTTTTCCACATGAAATCCCTAACTCTAGCATTTGTAAACTTTTGAATACTTGACTTTGCATCTTTAATGTTCTTTCAGTGTATTTGAATGTAATTAGTATAATACTATGGCACATTTGTCTCAGTATTGAGTATCACTCTGTTCTCACCCAATATCTTTTTTAGTATGTTGTTCTTCAGTGATTGTTTTGTGTCTTGCACCAATGTGATTGCAAACATGTTTCAAGTGCTACCCTATTGTGGGATTTTTAGCAGATTCTCTTTTTAGGTGGCAATTTTATTTCGTCACATGTTTCTAAACACTGTAAGA
Organism: Lepidochelys olivacea; assembly: GCF_965140295.1. Classification (NCBI taxonomy): domain Eukaryota; kingdom Metazoa; phylum Chordata; order Testudines; family Cheloniidae; genus Lepidochelys; species Lepidochelys olivacea. The sequence continues at coordinate 32,146,876 of NC_140411.1, read as the reverse complement.
GGACAATATTAAAATTGGTATTATTTAGCACTTAGAAGCCTCTACTGAGATCAGGGCCAAATTCTGCTAGGCATGCACAAACACAAGAGACAGTCCTGATCCCAAAAGAGTTCACAATATAAATATCATAAAAAATACACAAAAGGGGAAACAGACACACAAAAGGTAAAGTGACTTGCCCTAACATCATACAGTAGTGTAGGGGAAGAGCCAGGAATAGAACCCACATCTCCTCAAGTCCCAGTAACTTTTACAACATTTTAAAATCAAAAGATGTGCAATAAAATGCTTCCATAGTCAGTAATAAGCAAATTGAATATATTCATATGTCTAAAGAGAAGTATCTGGTAAGTCCCTGAAATGGAGAAAACATAGTGACTACACTCAGAAATATGATTTTTAACAATAAAATTGGAAGATATTTTTGCTGCTAAAAGCAGTCATCTGAATTTTTTTAAAATAGTGGGGTTAGTATGATATAAATTAATTTTACTGCCATCCCATGGTGGGCTTATCACACTTTGTGTTTTACTGCAGTATTGGGTCCAAAGTATTCATAACAACTATGAAATTTATCCATATTACCACTTTAGAAAAACTGCAGAATTTCTCCATGGTGAGGCATTCAAAAGACCATTAAAATCCATCAACTCCTAGAGTATGCACTCAGAGTCAGCAAGCATAAGCCTTGAATAGCACTGAAATCTGCTCTGGGCAAAAAAGAATATATAAACCCCAGTTTGCCTAGCCTTTTACCTAGAGGGAAAAGTGCTAGATAATAGAGGACACAAAATACACTGAAGCATGAGAGCTCAAATGATTAAAAAGCCTTACCCAGAAATATAAACAACTGCCCATCCTGGTCTGTCTAAAAATATTCAAGGATTGTTGAGTGAAAATGTTGTGTTCTCTTGCATATGATTAAAGTAGTGAGCAAAAGGGTAATTACCAAACTTTTGGGGTAAGAATCCCCCGTGTCTATTGGATCCACAGTTAGACCTTCCTACCTATGTCCTCTTATGTCTTCCCCCAGAGTGTCTGCCGTCTCTGACCTGATTGCCTTCAATTCCCTCTCCAGCTTTTCCTTTGTCTCTTTGCTGTTCCTGTGTGTGTGCGAACATTTCACTTCCACCTTTATCTTTTTTTCCCTACAAATGTTCTCCCTTTCCCTTCTCTACCACTGTACAACACCAGTCTCAGCCTTGCTCAAGTTTACCTTTCTATTATTTCTTTTCCAGATTTCTCTCTTTCACCTTTCTCAGCCAATCCCATTTCCTCAGATCCCTCTCTCCACATCTTTCTCTTCCTCACCTTTATTTTTCTCTCTCTAGTTCTCTTCCTTTTTTTACCTATCCATTAGGACCCACATCACCTTTCTCTACCTCAGTCCATTTTCGTGTCTCTCTGCAACTCCCCCTTCTTTCTTGTGATCAGAAGAAAATCTTATTGGTTTAACCAAAGGTGTGAATTTAAACTCATTTAGTTCTACTGGTGCAAACTCCTGTGTGGACACTCGTGTCTCAGTTTAAGAGTGGCTTTTATCATTAAATCGACTAGCAGGAACTAGTTTAAGCTAAACCAAAATAAACTGCTCTTAAACCAAAAGAATACACAGGTATTTGAACTGATTTAACACAATCAATTTAAAAACCAAGTTAAGTTAAACTGGTGCAACTTTCTTGTACAGACAAAGGCTAGTCCTCCCCCCCCACACTATTTTTTTTTAATCTCCATGTCCGTGCTGTGGCAAATGCCTCCTCTTTATGGATTTTCCATTGGCCTATGAAAGGGTCTACACATCGGCTCGGTACAACAGATCCAAAAATAAATCTGGATGTGCTATGGAATCCCTGTGTATGTGATATGGAATGGTAGATTTTTTCTAAAAAGAAATTGAACAGTAAAGAAGAACTATGTCCCTATAAGAACGAGGAGTACTTGTGGCGCCTTAGAGACTAACACATTTATTTGAGCATAAGCTTTCGTGGGCTAAAACCCACTTCATCAGATGCATGCAGTGGAAAACACAGTAGGAATATATATATATATATATAGATATATATATAGATATATATAGATATATATATATATACACACACACACTGTTTAGGTTCCATTGTCTGGTACTAATCCTGTTCCTGGGATACAAAACATACTTCTAAATATATACTAGTCACTGATTTGCCCTGCTTCTAACTTCTTAGAGGGCTTGAACCTGCATGGGGAAGGTCACTCTGGCCATCTGACCTGGCAAAGAATGTAAGCAGCCAGGGCTGGATTTAGGGGCAGGAGACTGAGGTGACTACATGGAGTGCTGGGCTTGTGGGGTGCAGGGCTCAGGGTACTATTTCTGTTATTAGCAACAAAAAGGAAAATAGAATGTTTGAAGTAAAATGTTTCAGATATTCCATATGTGGATTCATTTTTCACTAACCTTGTAGAATGTTCTAGACCTTTGTAGAATCTTGTCAGGGTTCCCTCCCCACTCTGAACTCTAGGGTACAGACGTGCGGACCCTAATGAAAACCCCCTAAGCTTATTTCTACCAGCTTAGGTTAAAAACTTCCCAAGGCACAAATTCTCCCTTGAACCTTGGATTAGGTAATGCTGCGCCACCAAGTGATTTAGACAAACTCAGGGAAAGGACCAGGTTCCTACTCCCCCCTAATATCACCCCAAGCCCCCACACCCCCTTTCTTGGGGAGGCTTGAGAATAAACAAGATGAGCACAGACCAACCTTGGGGGTTTTTAGGACACTAAAAAAAAAACAAACCCAATCAGATTCTAAAAGAAACAGAACTTTATTAGAAAGAAAAAACGTAAAAGAAGCACCTCTGTAAAATTAGAATGGAAGATAATCTTACAGGGCAATCAGATTAAAAAACATAGAGGATTTCCCTCTGGGCCAAACTTTAAAGTTACAAAAAGAAAACCAGGAATACACCTTCCTCTCAGCACAGAGAAAATCACAAGCCAAAACAAAAATAAGCTAACACATTCCCTTGTTAGTACTTACTGATTCTAATGGAGTTGGAATGCTTGCTTTCTTGATCTGTGTCCAGCAAGCACACAGAACAGACAGACCAAAACCTTTCCCCCCCGCCACGATTTGAAAGTATCTTGTCTCCTTATTGGTCCTTTTGGTCAGGTGCCACCCAGGTTACCTGAGCTTTTACAAGCAAAAGGATTTTGTGCCTCTGGTCAGGAGGGATTTTATAGTACTATATACAGGAAGGTTGTTATCTTTCCCTTTGTATTTATGACAAATCTCATGGAACCTTTCAGACTTTCTGAGAACCACATTTTCCTCAGACCTCCTAGAATGTTGCCAGCCATGCCCTCGTAGGTATATAAGGGACAGGGCATCACCAATCAGTGAGATATAAAAGCAAACTAAAGTGAAGTGAGAACCCAGTTGTGATATTGTGAACCTTGATTTATTGTGTAATTGTGAAAGTGTAGTTGTGTTTTAAGACTTGAAGAGTGTAAATAATGACTAATAAAGGACATATTTAATGAGACGCCAGAGATATCTATTGAACCTCTATCCAAACAACAATATAAAAGAAATACTGTTACTTCTTTTGCCGTGCTTAATATGTAATGTTTGATGACTTTCTAAGACTATGGAACAAAGACTTTAGCTCTCCCTAATACTGTCTATTTTCCCCTGTAGAAAATAAAAGATGCTCCCAAAGAAGCCTTCAGGAGCTCAGTATAGCAAGCAAAAGCTCAATTGCCATCTAGTTTGCAGCAAGGGGCAAATTTGATGGGAAAATATCTGAAACTGAACAACATAGACTGGGCTTTAGGCAGTAGCGATCGTCCCTGTGCAGAAGAAATTGAGGAATGAAGCGTAAATGATGGAAGTCCTCTTACATTTCAGTTATTCTTAAAATAAAAAAGTTTCTATAAGCTTAGAGAAATGATATTTTTATTTGCTTATATATGGCATGACTAAATGCAGATTTACAGATCCTAGCATGCAAATTTATCATCTTATCTGACAGGGATAAATTATGCATGCAAATCCTGCTTCAAAGTCCTGAAATGGGCTACAAATTCAATAAAAAAATAAGGTATTCAAAAGTTTAACAACTTGAGGGTGGTGGTGGTGGTAGGGGTGGGGGTGAGGCTGTCAAAGACAGTCCTTGGTGCCTGCGGCACCATTTGTTCTAGGGCCGGCCATGTGAGCACCAACTCAGCTTTCAACACGTACATAGTCCCATTAACTTGCTCCTTTTGAACATATTTTACATGCACTAACAGCTAATGAATATCTTCCTGGTCACTGCATGTACAGGTACTTTGACTATGTAGTCAAATTATGTCCTTATTTTGGCACAAGACTTTCTGAAAATATAAGTCTTTATTGTGCATACCCTTTCCATGAAAAAAGCAGTGTTCATCTTAGTACTACTAAAATACCATACACTGAAAAATGAGAAAAAAATCACAGTTACAGTATGTTATTCACATTACTGAATTATGCAATGATTTCCTACCTGAATATTGAATGAATGCAGCCTCAACTTTGTTCCGTGTTTGGTGGGGAGTGGGTTCCATAACTGGACTTATCTTTCTTCTAAAGTTCAAAAGTGTTACAAGAATACAGGCTAAAAATAAACACATCTTCCTCTTTGAGCATACAGGAAATTCAGGCCAAAATATTTCCCTCAAATGGTTAAACAGAATGTTCAGAACAAATCAAGAGATGGAATAGGTTAAAATAATGTCACGAGAACCAAAGAGTATAATGAGTTTAAAAGACAGTTAGACTTTTTAATGACGAGACAGCGGTGATCGAAAGACACCAAACCAAATCAGGGAGGTGAGATTACATTGGAGTGGACATTGGCAGCCTTGGATGAGTAGGCATCGATTCAACATGATCTCATAACTATTGAGATTAACTGTGAATGAATGAATGAATGAATGAGGATACTTTTTCTCCCCTACTGAAATCTGATTCTGTTTTATATGGATAATACGCTGAAAAATAACTTCGACAGATGACATATATAAGTTGTCACGGTGTGCATTTTTTCTTGGTCTTTTCCAGGAGAGGTAGAATCAGATCCTCAAATAGGAGTCTAAATTCTGCGCACAGGCACAAAGAGGTAGTTTGGCAGGTGTAGCCTGCTCCCTATTCCAGGTAAAGGGAATATTTGCTCATGCCAGTAATGTTACCTACTGTCAACATTTAAAAGAAAACTTCAACTGTGCCCACCAAACACATGCAAAATATGCAGCTGAGGGGACAAAATAGGTTTATGATTGCCTATTTTGTGCACATAGCTACCATTAGGAACATTTGTTTTAGCCTGTATTCTTGAACACCTTTTGACAAGAATGCTGGAACAATTTGTAGAGTGGGGGTGCTGAGAACCACTGAACCAAACTGTAAACCCTTCAAGCCAGCATCCCCAGCACCCTGAGTTCCAGCACCTACACCTTTTGAAATTTAGAAGAAACTGTAGTCTATTTATTGTACCCACTCTCCAATTGCACATACAATGTGTATTCATAATATAGTCACTTATTTTTCAAAACTTGATCCTTATAGCATACTTGATTTTCTCCTCTTTAGAGAGAACTAGCCACAGCAGAAGCTCACACTGAATATTCTGGTAGGTTTGGTATATGAGCTGCCCTAGTATATTTACATCTGATGAGGACATAACAGTTTCTAAGAAATTTCCAAGCAATGCTAGGTATGATCTTGGCACATATTAGTCCCATCAAATACTTCTTCATATATAAACTTATCAAGTAAAGTTCAGCCCTGATGTAATTCCATTGATGTGAAAGGGCTTATACTCAGTGATGAGCTGCCAAAATCTTAACAACTGGTTCCCTCCTCATCCCACGAGGGGGTTCTGGCCCACCCCCGCCCCCCAGAGACTCCTGCCCCATCCAACTCCCCCCTCCCCCCCGCGTTCCTTGATGCCTCCTCCCCAGACCCCTACCCCATCCACCCCCTTCCCTTGTCCCCTGACTGCCCCCAGAACTGGGCAGGAGGGTCTCGTGGGCCACCGTAGTGGGTGCCCACCCCTCCCCTAAGACCAAAGGGACCTGCCGGGGGGCGAGGTGGGGAGTCCCGGCGACGCTTACATGGGGCCGGGGAGCATAGCTAGGGAGGGAGCAGGGGGAGCAGCCGCTCCCCTCCGCTGATCATATCAAAAGTGGTGCCTTAGGCACCGACTCTGTGGGTGCTCTGGGGCTGGAGCACCCACGGGGAAAATTTGGTGGGTGCACAGCACCCACCAGCAGCTCCTCTCTGCCCCGCGCCCAGCCCCAGCTCACCTCCACTCCGCCTCCTCCCCTGAACATGCTGCCCTGCTCTGCTTCTCCCCCCCCCACCCGGCTTCCTGCGAATCAGCTGTTCGCAGGGGAAGCCAGGGAGGGCTGAGAAGCAAGTGGTGGCTTCGCGCTCAGGCACAGGGAGGCGGAGGTGAGCTGAGGCAGGGAGCAGTTACCCCGCGTTACCTGCTGCAGCGCGGGCGGCCCTCCTCGTGCCCCCCTGCCCCAGCTCACCTCCACTCCTCCTCCGCCTCTCTGGGCCTGAGCGCGAAGCCACCACCTGCTTTTCAGCCCTCCCTGGCTTCCCGTGTGAACAGCTGCTTCATGTGAAGCGAGGGGGAGGGGGTAGAGAAGCAGAGCAGGGCGGCATGTCCAGGGAAGAGGGTGGGGGGGGAGGTGAGGTGAGGTGAGGGGCCAGGCGCGGGGCAGGGAGCTTCCGGTGGGTGCTCTGTACCCATCAAATTTTTCCCATGGGTGCTCCAGCCCTGGAGCACCCACTGAGACAGCACCCTCGCGGGACAACCTGTTCGAAAAGGGCTTCTAAGTTTAACAACCGGTTCTAGTGAACCGGTGCAAACCGGCTCCAGCTCGTCACTGCTTATACCTAGGGCTGAATTCAGCACCTCGTTCCACAGTTACAAGAGATAAGAGGGCTGATTTGAGTTAAGTATCATTTTTGCAACTGAATTATTCTTATGAAAAAGGATTCTCTTCAGAACCATTGTATGTAATCACAGCTTTGGTGCAGGGAAATAGCTCATCTGCAAAATTTTAATTCTGTTTCAGGCCGCATTCTTTTCAGCAATAATGATGGAGAATATAAGAAGCTGTGGATTATTTTGTCCTGCTCAGAATAATTTGGCCTGAACATAAATAACAGTGAAACACAACTGGGGCGTTTGGTATATGAGCTGCCTAAGTCTATTTACATCTGATGAGGACATAACAGTTTCTAAGAAATTTCCAAGCAATTCTAGGTATGATCTTGGCACTATTAGTCCCATCAAATACTCCTGGGTGAGGAGAGGAGAGAGGAGATACTAGAGGGAGGGAAATTCTGAGTATCAATCAGCATATTTTATTCATGCTGCTCTGAAAGTGTGTTTTTCACTGGCAACCTGTTTGTAAAACCTATTGTGGAAAGTTTGTTTTATAATAATTACTACAATAATAATTATCACATTCTGCTGAGGGTTAATCCTTTGGGTATTAATTTATTTTTCTCACATGCAGGCACAATGTCCATATTCATCTCACTGCACTTAGCATATTACTAAAGATTAAGGTCTGCCAGTAAAATAACAAAAATAAAACCAAAAACAAACCCACAGCTATACTTCAAATAAGTACAGCAGAGATGATGTAAATATAAATCCAGCATTTTATCAGACTGTTTTGGTACATCACTCTGCAAGATTCACCTTAAACTACTCTCTAGTAATGAGGAAAGTGAATAATTTGAATCATCTTATGCATGCAGGCTCTCCGGCTATGCAGACTATTTACACATGCCATGTGTTCTCTATATTTTGCTTGGCATCATCAAAGTTCAGTTTTGCACCAAAGTAGCCTCTGATACTCTGCTGAAATTTGCAATAAAAAGTCCTGTTAATATATTAACTCTTTCTACAGCATATTACATTTCAAAAAAGCAATCTAGTTAATTAACCAAAAGCAATTTCTCAGATTTAATTAAAATCATTCTACAGCATTAAAATAACATCATTATTAGTAAAAATAACAAAGACTTGCCCACACTAGCTGAAACCAAAACAAACTCATTTTTATCTATGAATTGAGCAACACAGACCATAGCACTGTTTTAAATGCGTTTTTCCAATGAAAGCAAGGATTTACACAGCCATATGTTACACTGCTTTATTACAAAGAGTTAACACGTGAACTGGGATCAAGGTTATGTTCTTTCACTTGAACTCTCTGAAACCCCTGCTTAGAACACCATGCAGTGTTTTGTGGAAAGCTCAAAGCTATTATGTTTACAATTTATATTATAAACTTAATTTCACATAGACTAACTTAAATCTCTTTCTTGAATACAGTAATCTTTTAAGAATTCACAAGTTAATACAAGGGTTCATTGACATACAAACAACAATGCTGATATAGAAAGGCAAACAAACAGGCACTATAGAAGAGACAGAGCTTTTACATCATAATCAGTTACCTATGTTACTGTGATCACTTGGAATCCAATCAAGCATAAGATAAAACTGGCACAGCTTTTCCTTAGCAGATAACAGTTGCTGTTAGTAATCCAGAGTGATAGGAATATCTGCCTAGTTGAAGTAGAATTCAGTGTCTATGTTACAATCTGTACATTACTGATTAGTTCAGACTTTGGCGAGTTAATCCTGTGGGTATTAATTTACTTGCTGTGGCTGTACAATACAGTTTCTAGTGCTTTACCCCTTGGAGGGATGCCATTGTAATTATTCTATATGGTGCAGCCAACAAGTCCTTCCTGTATATCTTTTCCTGTATATAGGATGTGCCCAAGTGATATAGTCAACATCAAGCTTTATTCAAAGAAGAGCCTATTACTCTGTATTAGAACTGGGCAGAAGATGGAAGCTCTGTTTTACAAAGGATTTCAAAATTTGGAAATTTGGTTTCATTCTGGATCAGAACAAAAACCCAAAATTTTGAAAATCTCCATGAAAGAAAATTCTGATTTTTGTTTTTGTTTGGGTGATTAGAAATGTTTCATTCTAACAAATCTGAAACATTTTATTTCAATTTTGACTATTGTTTGTTTTATATTATATTATAATCTGAGGGCATGGAAAAACTCTCGTATGAAGAAAGATTATAAAGATCGGGACTGTACCAAGATATGTATAGTGTCTATACCAGAAAATTAAAAACACTTCTAAATATATAAGTGCTAACTATTATTATGATAGCATTTGTTAAATTAAGCATGAGTGCTTGCTATTGGTACTATCACCTGCTATGCCTTTCAGAATGTTACATTAATATTGGTAAGCATAAGATCCCTAGTGCAATTCTGCAACATGAATGTGAAGTTTCAGATTGTGCTGAAAGACCTGTGCTGCTGTTTTTGTAGGCTGCAAATTGCCTCCAAAAAAGCAGACTGCAAATTGCCTGCAAAAAAGCTTCCAAATTGATTCACTGAGGACAAGCTTTGGATAATACCGTCCATTCTTTTGTACATATGATGCATCCGACCCTTTCCTACCTTGAACATAACAGACTGAGGCTGCTGCCCAGGTAGATGCAGGCAGCATCTTGTGATCCTGGGGGATCATTCTGTTTTTAGTGGATATTGAGACCCTGTGCAGAAACAAATGAACAAGTGTGAGCCAGTATTTTTTTTTTGTTAAGTTCCAGAATACTGGGCCCCAGAAATTGAGCTTCTCCTGGTTTTCCTGAGATTTTAAAATTTGCAGATACATCCTGAAGTTGTTACTGTCCAGTATCTATCTAGAATTGATCTTGGATTTATTTTATTTTTTTGTGTTGTTGTGGATTTCATGAGTACCCCTTCAGAGATGCAGGGTCTTTTCATGTTCTCCTGTTTTCTCGAGTCTGCCTATGTTTTGATTTCTCTATGTTTGGGTGAATGGCAAGGCCTCCTGGCTCCTCCTCATTGCCTCCCTTTTTAATACTTCACACTCACACCAAAATCCTCCAAGAGAGATGGATGTTGCCTCCTCATATCAAAGGAGATCCAAGTATTGGCTTGAGAAGTTGCTAAAGAGCAACACAAGCCTCTTCCTATGCCACCAGGGGTTGAGAGAATTTCCTATCAGCATCCGCTGATCTCCGGAGCAAAAGGGAATGTCTGAACCAGAATTCTGATCTCTTGCATGACAGAACAATACACTGCTGCCAGGCCAGCCATGAGCTCTCTCTTGCAGGATTTTTGAGGTGGAGTTTTAGTAATCAGAAAAACATTTTCATGCCTGAGTGATATTACTTTGGTGTATTTGCCCTTCAAGTGTTCTGGGAAAAAAAAAAAGCAGCAGCAAGCCCTCAATGCCTTCAAGCTATGATTGGAATCAGAATTTATAATGTTTAGGGCATGATGCACTTTAAATTAAATGTGAGGCATGATTTATCAGCAAAATACAAAAGTATGTGATGATTATACTTAAAAATGCCCATCAGATGAGTTAAATACAGACCATATGACACACAGTTTTCTACCTATCTTGAAAGTCAGAGAACTGTTGGATCAATATTTTTCAGACTGTCAGTCATAAAATAAGGAAATACAATTGTTTAGATAAAACAAGCTAAGACTTCTTCCAACGTACTGGTATGTCATGCTGCAAACTGAAGCAGCCTTCATGTTCTGAAGAAAACAAGTCCACAGTCAAATACCAATATGCCACATGTGATGTAAGCCACTCTGTGTATGCCACGGCTGATCTGTCTGCAGAACATGCCACAGGCCATTTTGCTTTTACTAAAGGGGATTGGGTAGGGGGATACAACCCAGCAAGAAAGTGCATTCATTACTGTAGTGGAAAAAGTTTTCTTCTTTCTATTCACTGTTCACTATTTTAATATCCTCTCTTTCTATTAACAAACTGCTGCTGCAACAGACATTGATAAAACTTCCACAATGATCTTGCCAGAGAGAGAACTAATTTTTTGGCTAATGAAAAATGGAGGGGAAGGATTATTATTATGTTACTATTTTTCCCTTTAGAGTAAGGTTATTTTGGTAGATGTTAGTGATTGGGAAACATCAAGATTCCAGAGTTTGAAGGCTCCTAGTTCAGATAAGCAATCTAAATATAGACAGTATTATTAATTATTATTATTAATTATATAAGATATAAAAATTGCCATAATTGAGGAGCTGTAGCTGAGTGGTTAAGATGCTCAACTACAATCCTACAGTAGTGGGTTTGAGTCTCACTTGATCTCACACTGAAAGGCCACCTCCAGTTCACCCAGGTGCAAAATGAGAAGCTGATCCATTGGAGTAAGGCAGCTGGACTTCATGCTGGCTGCATCGGGAAACTGATGTCACTTAGCTGCATCAGCCCGAAGAGCCATTGACTTTGACTCACCATACTGGATCAGATCTGTCCAAAATCCTGTCTCTGACAGTGGCCAGAACCAGGTGTTTGGAGAAATGTGCAAAAAAATCACACAGTAGAGACATGTGGGATAATCTGACCACCACATTGGTCTGGTCTTGACCTATAATAGTTAGATATTAGTTTAAATCTTGAAGCACAAGATTTAACATCTCTTCTTAAAATTGTTATAATTATATCAATTCTGTATATTTTAATACACAGATTAGTATTCATTTTTTTTTTCAGACCTGTGACTATTTAGGCCTCCATGACATCCTGTGACAATGAGTTCCACAGTCCAATTTCCTTTTATCAGTTTTGAATTTGCCACCTTTTAATTTCACTCAGCATTGTCCTCTTGTTCTTGTGTTATGAAACAGAAAGAATGTAACAGTGGGTGATCTATCTTCTCTATACCATTAATTATTTGTATGAACTTTTATCATGTTCATTCTTATGTCTCCTACTTAAGGCAAGCGGTGCCAGTCCTTTCATCTCTTTTCATATAAAAATTCTTCCTTGCCTTTGATCATTCTCATCACCCTTCTCTCAACATCCTCTAACCTTTTTGAGATGAGGTGACCGGTACTTAAAAGTATTCTAGAAGAGGCCACACCATTCATTTATATGATGATATTATAATATTTTCTGTATTATTCTCCATCCCATTCCATATGCTTTCTAACATCCTCTTAGCTTTTTTGACTGCAGCTACACACTGAGCAGAGGTCTGAATTGAGCTGTCTCCATTGATGCCCACATTTAGGTGTGGTACAATTTATTTTCCCTCCAATATGCAATTGTACCTAGCTTGCTACCCTCCAGTTTTCTGGTATAATTGCTGTTTATAATAAAAAATGGTCTGTTTTTTTTACCAGCTCAGCCACTTCATACTTGTGTTCCTTCAGAAGTGTAGGCCAGGAGTCTTGTTGCTTTTCAAATAATCAGTTTGTTCCAACAGTTCTTTTTAACTGTTTGCTTGTTTATGGTTGGACCTATAGTGTGCTAGGCATATTCCAAACATTCAAGAATGGCACTGTCCTTACTCTGAAGGGCTTGAAAGTCAAACAGAATGCCAAACTGTCAAAGGAAATAACTGTAACTTGAGGTTTTTTGCGGGGGAGGGAGAAGGGGAAGAAAGCAATAAGATATAATATTGCCATCAACAGCCATTCTTCTATGTGGAGAAGGCAGTGGGGTTAGAAGAGCACCTCTGGGTGGGCGTTTCATATCTAGGGGGTTGCATGTAGGATGATCAGATAGCAAGCAAAAAAATCAGGACAGGAGGTGTGTGTGTGTGTGTGGGGAGGGGGGTTAATAGGTGCCTATATAAGAAAAAGCCCCCCAAATCAGGACTGTCCCTATAAAATTGGGACATCTGGTCACCCTAGTTGCATGGAAGAACACATGGAGACAGTTGTGGGAGAATTTGATAAATTCTGGGTGACACTTATTTCACTGGAAGAGCAGAGTGGATAGAGTTGACACAAGAACAGAGAGACTTGATAAGTACTGACAGGCACAGTTATGTAGGGCCTAGAAGGCACGGGTAAAGGGCTTGAGTATGGTGTAGTAGAGGAAGGGTGAATGGGACAGTGGGGCATACTACTGTCAACCCTTTGACATGTTGCAAGATGCCATCTGTTGCTACTCCTTGTTTTGTGTCTGTCATAAATATAAAGGGAAGGGTAAACCCCTTTGAAATCCCTCCTGGCCAGGGGAAAGCTCCTCTCACCTGTAAAGGGTTAAGAAGCTAAAGGTAACCTCGCTGGCACCTGACCAAAATGACCAATGAGGAGACAAGATACTTTCAAAAGCTGGGAGGAGGGAGAGAAACAAAGGGTCTGTGTCTGTCTGTAGTCGTCTTGGCCGGGGACAGAACAGGAATGGAGTCTTAGAACTTTTAGTAAGTAATCTAGCTAGGTATGTGTTAGATTATGATTTCTTTAAATGGCTGAGAAAAGAATTGTGCTGAATAGAATAACTATTTCTGTCTGTGTATCTTTTTTGTAACTTAAGGTTTTGCCTAGAGGGGTTCTCTATGTTTTTGAATCTAATTACCCTGTAAGATATATACCATCCTGATTTTACAGGGGGGATTTCTTTATTTCTATTTACTTCTATTTTTTATTAAAAGTCTTCTTGTAAAACACTGAATGCTTTTTCATTGTTCTCAGATCCAAGGGTTTGGGTTTGTGGTCACCTATGCAAATTGGTGAGGCTTTTTATCCAACATTTCCCAGGAAAGGGGGGGTGCAAGTGCTCGGAGGATTGTTCATTGTTCTTAAGATCCAAGGGTCTGGGTCTGTAGTCACCTAGGCAAATTGGTGAGGCTTTTTACCAAACCTTGTCCAGGAAGTGGGGTGCAAGGTTTTGGGAAGTATTTTGGGGGGAAGGACGCGTCCAAACAGCTCTTCCCCAGTAACCAGTATTAGTTTGGTGGTGGTAGCGGCCTGTCCAAGGTGTAATATTTTGTACCTTGGGGAAGTTTTGACCTAAGCTGGTAAAGATAAGCTTAGGAGGTTTTTCATGCAGGTCCCCACATCTGTACCCTAGAGTTCAGAGTGGGGGAGGAACCTTGACAGTGTCCTATAGCCATTTTCTAATCTATGACAGAACTTTACCTACCTCTTACTCCATGATTCCTCAGATTCCTCAAGAGTCTTTTGTAAGTGACTTTTGTCAAAAGCTTTTTGAAAATCTAACGTTATATCAATACCTTCAATTATTTCTGACACACAACAGGTTTAGTAGATTGAAGCAGCAATAGTCATCTTAACCAGAGCCATCCCTTGGGTAGGGCAAATGGGGGCAACCACTCTGGGCCCTGCGCTCTGGGGGGGGGCGCACCTTCAACATCACAGTGTCAGATGCAGCGAGGACAGTAGCGGTCTGCCTGGAGCAGAGCAGGCAGAGGCAGCCAGCAAGCAGGAGGTAGCGTGGTGTATCTTGCCCCACCTCCCTCCCAGCAGCTCATACCATTTGGCATAGCTGGGGTCGGGGCTCGGCAGGACCGGGTCAGGGGTTTCTGGCTACTGCACAGACAGCTGGGCTCCCCCATGGCACCTGTACACAGATCGCGCAGCCCCGGTCTCCTCCCTGGGCTCTCGGGCAGAGCTGGCAGGAGGGTGCCGTGCACGCAGTTCCCCCACCCCATGCGCCCACCCCGGCCCCGCCATTATTTGAATGGCAAGGCTGGGGATTGTGGGGGTCCTAGTCCAGGCTGGGCAGGAGGTGTCCCCGGCACCCAGCGGACGGGCAACCTGACTACCAGTGGGTGTGCCTTGTTCCAGGTAAGCCTCCTTGGTCCACGCCCCACAGAGCAGCTGGAGCTCCATCACCCCCACCAATGCACCCTCTGCCCTATCCCTCCCACCAGCGCCCCCAGGGGAGACCCAGCATGCCCCCTTCCCCATGGGGGACCCATACAGGCTGATTTTTCCCGGGCCCCCAACCCTTAGGGACAGCCCTGCCCTTAACAGAAGCCATGTTGATTGGGACCAACTTGCTTTTTAGTTATTTTGTATGGTTGAGAGTAGGGCACCCTATTCCTTTCAGCACTTTTGAAAATCCCAGCCTAAACCAACATACTTGGTACTGAATTAAGGCTCATGGCTTCTAGCTGCCTTCTTATAGCTAGGTACAACATCTATTGCCCTTTTGGCCTCCATGACAGGTGGATAAGGAACAATTTTCCACACTGGGAGGCAGTATATATATTTTTCCATGTGAACAAAGTAACCTTATCTTGAGCTGAACAGTTTTTTAACTAAATTTTATTTGGTTTTAATGCTTGGAAGAAATGAATGTAAAATTACTGATTTGGGAATAGGAGTAAATTCTATTTGGTACAATGTGTTAATAACATTATATTCATTCTATAGAGGTCTACACTTTGTAATACACAGGTTAATCATTATTGATCTCTTTCATGTTCATTGCACTGATAGTACTTGTGATGATCTCGTTTGATATCAATGGAAATATATTATTCTACAGCGGTGTAGTTTTTTTTATATGTGGAGTTTAGTATTAAACATAATAAAATAATAGGTGCTGCATATCATTTTAATGAGCAGTTGTGTACCCTGACTAAATTTGTCCACTTTTAAGAAAGTGCGGAAAGTGAACTTCTGTTCCAGACTCAGTGTTTAATTTATTTATTAATGCAATCCCTACATTTTTGGGGGATACTAAAATCCCCTTAAGTATCCAGTTGGCTACACCCGTAGACTGGAATGACAAGATACTAACCAAGAGTAAACTCATTCAAATTCAAGAGCTAGTTCAACCTTAACTAAAACCCCAAAACTTTTTGAAGGGTCACAATAGCTTGGTTAACTTCCTCTCAAATTAAGAAAAACAGTTTATTTGTAGACTTTCAACCTGGGAGGGAAGGGGCTCTAACTCAGAGGCATAAATCTTTAAAATACATAGCTCAAGGGAAGTTTGTGAAAGAAAGTAGATGCATTTGTAATTACTGTTGAACTCTTATACCTGCCTTTGGGGAGGATCCACTAAGCCTGGAAACTCAACTGATTACAGGGACAACAAAAAGGAAAACAAGGGCAGGTGTGAAGGTCAAAGGGTCAAAAAGAGAGAACCTAAAGGGGACACCAAGCAGAGAACCCCAGACAGTGCCCATTGCTCCTTGAAGGTGTCAAGGGAGCCAGCAGACGCCGCCCAGAGGAACTCCGTCCGGATGCATGAACGGCGGGAGGACCGGAAATAGGCCCCACAGCTGCAAAGAACCCCTCAGCCAACATCCTCTCCCTGGTGTTATAGATGGCCACATCGCCAGGAGGAGGTTGATGAGGAGATCCCACGAGTTTGTGGGGTCATGGATAGGGTGTGCATAAATGAGAAGATGGGGAGAGAAGGGCAGCCAAAAATGTAATAAAAGATCTAGGAGGAGCTGGAATAGGGGCTGCAACCTAGCACATTCCAGATAAACATGCACCAGGGTCTCTCTTATGCCACAGAAGGGACAGGCATCAGGGACAGTGGTAAACCATGCCAACTACATGCGCATGCTCATGGCTCTGAGAAGGAGCCGCCAACCAATATCCCCAGTTGGCCATGGGACTAAGGTGGAATACATGCTGGCCTACCGGGGTTCCCCTCCCTCAATGGATGACATTAGGTCCTGCCATTTGGCTCTTCCCCCACTCTTCCAATGTGCTGACCAGCACAGATGAACTGATGCAGGGGAGTAAGCATACTGCTCTAGGAAAAGGGCTGGAACATCTTAATTTCCCAGTGGAAAAAGGAGGAATCAGGGAGCCAATTGTTACTCTGAGCCATGATTCGGTCTCTGCTATCCTTCCATATGATGGAGCCTCCCATTGTAGTCAACACTGAGAGTCAGTTTGTTTCAGTGCATCTCCTTGTGCAAATATAAACCAATGCAGGATCTGCAGATGCATCTGCATCTCAGGCTGATATGACCACATGTTGCCACAGCCTACTTTCCTTGCTCATTCTTCTCTTTGGCTTTTTCTGTTCTGCTATTCTTGATGGCTTTAGCCACAGTCCAACAGGTCTGCCACCATCCTGAACTATCATCAGTAGCAACTTCCCCTGTATTCAGGTTGACTTGGCCAACCTTTAGATGAGCTGTGAGTGTGTCATTATATTGTTTTCACTGGCATCCCAGTATAAGTGCTCCTGTTTTCAACTGACAGGTTTCAGAGTAGCAGCCATGTTAGTCTGTATTAGCAAAAAGAAAAGGAGTACTTGTGGCACCTTAGAGACTAACAAATTTATTTGAGCATAAGCTTTCATGAGCTACAGCTCGCTTCATTGGATGCATTCAGTGAAAAATACAGTGGAGAGATTTATATACATAGAGAACATGAAACAATGGGTATTAGCCTACAAACTGTAATGAGAGTGATCACTTAAGGTGAGCTATTACCGCAGGAGAGTGGGGGTGGCAGGGTGGGAAAAACCTTTTGTAGTGATAACCAAGGTGGGCTATTTCCAGCAGTTGACAAGACTATCTGAGGAACGGTGGATGGTGGGGAATAAACATGGGGAAATAGTTTTACTTTGTGTAATGACCTATCCACTCCCAGCCTCTATTCAAGCCTACGTTAATTGTATCCAGTCTGCAAATTAATTCCAATTCAGCAGTCTCTCATTGGAGTCTGTTTTTGAAGTTTTTTTGTTGAAGAATTGCAACTTTTAGGTCTGTAATCGAGTGACCAAAGAAATTGAAGTGTTCTCCGACTGGTTTTTGAATGTTATAATTCTTGACGTCTGATTTGTGTCCATTTATTCTTTTACGTAGAGACTGTCTCATTTGACCGGTGTACATGGCAGAGGGGCATTGCTGGCACATAATGGCATATATAACATTGGTAGATGTGCAGGTGAACGAGCCTCTGATAGTGTGGCTGATGTGATTAGGCCCTATGATGGTGTCCTCTGAATAGATGTGTGGACACAGTTGGCAACGGGCTTTGTTGCAAGGATAGGTTCCTGGGTGAGTAGTTCTGTTGTGTGATATGTGGTTGCTGGTGAGTATTTGCTTCAGGTTGGGGGACTGTCGTCCACACAAAGATGGACTACAAGCCGTCAGGAACAGTATCCCCGATAATGTCACGGCAAACCTGGTGACTGAACTTTGTGACTTTGTCCTCACCCATAACTATTTCACATTTGGGGACAATGTATACCTTCAAATCAGCGGCACTCCTATGGGTACCCACATGGCCCCACAGTATGCCAACATTTTTATGGCTGACTTAGAACAACGCTTCCTCAGCTCTTGTCCCCTAATGCCCCTACTCCACTTGCGCTACATTGATGACATCTTCATCATCTGGACCCATGGAAAAGAAGCCCTTGAGGAATTCCACCATGATTTCAACAATTTCCATCCTACCATCAACCTCAGCCTAGACCAGTCCACACAAGAGATCCACTTCCTGGACACTATGGTGCTAATAAGCGATGGTCACATAAACACCACCCTACACTGGAAAACTACGGACCGCTATGCCTACCTACATGCCTCCAGTTTTCATCCAGACCACACCACACGATCCATTGTCTACAGCCAAGCTCTACGATACAACCGCATTTGCTCCAACCCCTCAGACAGAGACAAATACCGACAAGATCTCTATCAAGCATTCTTACAACTACAGTACTCACCTGCTGAAGTGAAGAAACAGATTGACAGAGCCAGAAGAGTACCCAGAAGTCACCTACTACAGGACAGGCCCAACAAAGAAAATAACAGAACGCCACTAGCCATCACCTTCAGCCCCCAACTAAAACTTCTCCAAAGCATCATCAATGATCTACAACCTATCCTGAAGGACGACCCATCACTCTCACAGATCTTGGGAGACAAGTCAGTCCTTGCTTACAGACAGTCCCCCAACCTGAAGCAAATACTCACCAGCAACCACATATCACACAACAGAACCACTAACCCAGGAACCTATCCTTGCAACAAAGCCCGTTGCCAACTGTGTCCACACATCTATTCAGGGGACACCATCACAGGGCCTAATCACATCAGCAACACTATCAGAGGCTTGTTCACCTGCACATCTACGAATGTGATATATGCCATCATGTGCCAGCAATGCCCCTCTGCCATGTACACCGCTCAAACGGGACAGTCTCTACGTAAAAGAATAAATGGACACAAATCAGACGTCAAGAATTATAACATTCAAAAACCAGTCAGAGAACACTTCAATCTCTTTGGTCACTCGATTACAGACCTAAAAGTTGCAATTCTTCAACAAAAAAACTTCAAAAACAGACTCCAACGAGAGACTGCTGAATTGGAATTAATTTGCAGACTGGATACAATTAACGTAGGCTTGAATAGAGACTGGGAGTGGATGGGTCATTACACAAAGTAAAACTATTTCCCCATGTTTATTCCCCACTGTTCCTCCTGTTCAGACTTTCTTGTCAACTGCTGGAAACGGCCCACCTTGATTATCACAACAAAAGGTTCTCCACACACCCCCGGCTCCTGCTGGTAATAGCTCATCTTAAGTGATCACTCTCATTACAGTTTGTAGGCTAACACCCATTGTTTCATGTTCTCTATGTATATAAATCTCCCCACTGTATTTTTCACTGAATGCATCCGATGAAGTGAGCTGTAGCTCATGAAAGCTTATGCTCAAATAAATTTGTTAGTCTCTAAGGTGCCACAAGTACTCCTTTTCTTTTTGTTTTCAACTGTCCATAAAATATGGCGTTAGGAAGTCACATATCATCCACATGTACAAGGTGACCAGCCCAGAGAAGTTATACCTGTATGATTAAGGATTCAATGCTAGTTATGTAGCTCTGGTGCAGGACTTCAGTGTTTGGTATCGCTTCTGACCATTTCATGTTACAGCTGTAGGGAAGAGTGCTGAACACAACTGCACAACAGACACTAATTTTGGTGTGAAGTCAAATGCCGCTCACATCTACCAGCAATCACAAAGTTGACCATAGTCAGAACTAGCTTTAGACATGTTCTGTGTGATTTCATTGTCAGTCATGGCATTATGAGATAAAGTGCTGCTAAGACAGCAAAAGTTTTCTACTGCATTAAGCATTGTGTCATCCATTGTGGTTTTAGGGGCAGAACCCATTTTTTCGTGAAGCACTTCAGTTTTCTTGAGACTGATAGAGAGTCCAAATCACTTTGCTGATCCAGAAAAACAGTCAGTTAGCTGCTGCATGTCTTCGACTGTACATGCTATGAGTGCACAGTCATCAACAAAGAGGCATTCCCTAATGAAAAAGATGATTGCTTAAGTATGAGCACCAAGATGTTGGAGACTGAAGATGTTGACATCTGTGCAGAACTGAACGTAAATATCCTGGCTGCAGTCTCTGAAAGACTCTAGCAGCATAGCATGAAATAGAATAGTAAATAGTGTAGGCGTGAGCACACAACCCTGTTTAAGACCATTTTGTGACAAAGCAAGGCTCTGACGAAGCACCATTTTCCAACACTCTCGTCAGCATGACATCAGGGAATGAACACATGATGAGGATGAATCTGTGCATGCATCTGCCTTTTTGTGCAAGATCCACCAGAGACCCTGGTGAGTAACAGTATCAAAGGCCTTTGTTATGTCTACAAACACCATATGGAGGTCATGGTTTGTTCCCGGTATTTTTATTTATTTATTTATTTTTGTATTTGGCGAGCAGCAGAAATCATACCCTCGGTCCTGGATCCTATGCAAAAGCAATACTGATTTGTGTATAGTAATGATTACTACCTACCACAATGGGACCCTGGCCTGGCTGATGGCTTAAATGCTACTGCAATATAAATGACACTGACAATAATGATCAATTATTCTATCAGAGACTTCTAAACATATTAAGAAAAGGAGTACTTGTAGCACCTTAGAGACTAACCAATTTATTTTGTGAGAATGATCAAGAGCATGGGGGAAACTCACGCATGAAAAGTTATTGAAAAGACTGAGATTTTGTGACTTAGAAAGATGATAAAAAGAGGGGACATGATTAAAGTACATGAAATAATGAATAGTATAGAAAAGGTATATTGGAATTTTTTTTTCCCTGTCTTATAACACAAGAACAAGGGGACACCCAATGAAATTAAGAGTTGGCAAATTCAAAATTGATAAAAGGCAATACTTTTTCTATGGACCTGACTGCCACAGAAACTGATTGAGGCCAAGGTTTTAGCAAGATTGAAAGAGGAGATGGACATTTACATGGATAACAAGAATAACAAGATTTATCAAAAATAATTATAAACTTTTTGGAAGGAATATTAAACCTCATGCTTAGGGTTTAAGCCGAATTCTAACTATTACAGCTCAGGATGAGAGTTAACGTGGGGGGTTATTCCACATCTGTCTAATGTGGGGTTCTTACACCTTCTTCTGACATGTCTATGACTGGACACTGTAGAAGACAGGATGATGGACTGGAAGGTGCTTGGGTCTGATCCATTATGGCAATTCCTAATTGCAATGAGAAGACTGGACTTGGGGCTGAGGAGGTTTCAATGACAGCATGATTTCAAGACCATGAAATTGCAATTGTATTAATGAGAGCCTAAACTGGCATGAAATCCAAGTTTGACATAAAGCCCAGACTGAGGATTTTTTTTGGGGGGGAGGGGGGGAATATTTTACTTGGTATATTTGGTAGATGAATCATTGAGGGACAATAAGATGGAACCAAAAGATACCCTTTGTTAGAATTACATTTTTAAGAACTGTTCTTTAAGGCTTTTAGAGATTTTGCTATTACAGAACTGAAATGTCTTTGTAGGACATCACTCTTCAGTTGTCTATTATTATTTTTTTTTGTTAGGGAGAAAAAAGCACAACTACAGTACATTAATGTGTATTGCATTGCAATGATGTCAGAAAAAATCATGTCGCGGAAGGGGAGAAAGTCTCAAAAACAGGGCAACATAACCACTCAAATTCATTTCTGCAGGGCACTGGTGTAGCTGAGAATTCAAGAGAGACCTCTTTCCTTTCTGTTCTCAAGCAAGTTTTCAACTTTTGCCACTGCCAGCCTGCTCCTTTTGACCTCTTTTAAGCTTTTAGAGTTAAAAGCTGTCCCCACCTCCCCAGCCTCATAGAATGCACATCAAATATCAGAGAAGGGAATTTTCTGTAATGGACTATGCCTACCAAAATGTTTCTCATTGCAACATTGGCAATACTAGAGAATGAAGTTCTCAATTCATTTAGAACATAGGCTACAGAAATGTATGGGTTGGGAAGTGCAAGTTTCCCCACAGGTATTAACAACAAATCTGATTAAACCATAAAGTTGAGGGGACACATCAAAACATGAGTAGGTAATTTAATCTCTACATCCATTCAGTTCTGAGTGTATTGGCTGAGATAGTGAGGAATATTCATTTAGCTGTTAATAGTTGTTGTGATGTAAACATTAGGAACCAGATTATAATCTTGAAATAATTTCACTCTGGCTGCTGAACAGCCTTCCTGTGGTAAACACTTTAGTTACTATTGACAAAGGACAATTTTAAACCAAAACTACTTGAGTTTCCATCACTAACCACTTCTGTATTGTTCTGAACATTGTATTGTCATTGAAGTAGCACCATGGACCCAGATTCCTCCACTCTGTTACTCCACTTTTTTCAGCAGACTTCATCCTTTTCAATGGAGTTACACTGCAATATAACTGGTGTAATATCATGGAGAACTGGGTCCAAAATGTATAACTCTCCTATTTCTTTCTGAGGAAAAAGTATAGGCACAAAAAAGCTTGACACATTTGCAAGAGTTGTTACTGAATTACTAATATGTTTAGATTTCAGAGTAGCAGCCGTGTTAGTCTGTATTCGCAAAAAGAAAAGGAGTACTGTATTTTCCACTGAATGCATCCGATGAAGCTTCTCTGAACCCTTCTCAATCTGCAATATCTTATTTGAAGTCTCTTTTTTCTGAAATTTAGTGTCACAGTGTCACTTTTTGGTAGCTTGTCTCTCCCCAGCATGTTGAACCTAATTAGATTGTGTCACTATTATTTAGTGCCTCTGTCATAAATATAAAGGGAAGGGTAAACCCCTTTGAAATCCCTCCTGGCCAGGGGAAAGCTCCTCTCACCTGTAAAGGGTTAAGAAGCTAAAGGTAACCTCGCTGGCACCTGACCAAAATGACCAATGAGGAGACAAGATACTTTCAAAAGCTGGGAGGAGGGAGAGAAACAAAGGGTTTGGGTGTCTGTCTGTAGTCGTCTTGGCCGGGGACAGAACAGGAATGGAGTCTTAGAACTTTTAGTAAGTAATCTAGCTAGGTATGTGTTAGATTATGATTTCTTTAAATGGCTGAGAAAAGAATTGTGCTGAATAGAATAACTATTTCTGTCTGTGTATCTTTTTTGTAACTTAAGGTTTTGCCTAGAGGGGTTCTCTATGTTTTTGAATCTAATTACCCTGTAAGATATATACCATCCTGATTTTACAGGGGGGATTTCTTTATTTCTATTTACTTCTATTTTTTATTAAAAGTCTTCTTGTAAAACACTGAATGCTTTTTCATTGTTCTCAGATCCAAGGGTTTGGGTTTGTGGTCACCTATGCAAATTGGTGAGGCTTTTTATCCAACATTTCCCAGGAAAGGGGGGGTGCAAGTGTTGGGAGGATTGTTCATTGTTCTTAAGATCCAAGGGTCTGGGTCTGTAGTCACCTAGACAAATTGGTGAGGCTTTTTACCAAACCTTGTCCAGGAAGTGGGGTGCAAGGTTTTGGGAAGTATTTTGGGGGGAAGGACGCGTCCAAACAGCTCTTCCCCAGTAACCAGTATTAGTTTGGTGGTGGTAGCGGCCTGTCCAAGGGGTAATATTTTGTACCTTGGGGAAGTTTTGACCTAAGCTGGTAAAGATAAGCTTAGGAGGTTTTCATGCAGGTCCCCACATCTGTACCCTAGAGTTCAGAGTGGGGGAGGAACCTTGACATGGTGGCACAGTGGTGGGATTAACCTGAAATCATTTTGAGATCCAGTTGAGATTTTTTGAACTAGAAATACAGATTTTAAAAAGGAATTTTTAGGAAGTCCAGAAGGCAGCTTTGAAACTGAAAGCAGCTTGGTTTCTCTCTGCTTTGTGGCCAAGCAGAGACAAAAGGGGATTATCTTGTGAATTGCAGGTTTTCTTGCCTGGAGGCAGGGTACTTAACTCCTGCAGGGAAATTCACAGTCTTCCAACCCAGAGGTTTTTTTTTTTCTTTTCTTCCTAAAAGTAAATAGGGGGTGTGTGCTCTACCCATTTGCCTGGAGACAAAAGTGGCAGGGGTTTTTTTTAGGATTTTGATTTTTTTTTTTGTTTTACAAGGAGCACAGGTTTGAAAAGAAATTTTTTTTTTCTTTGGGCTGGGTAAGCAGTTTTCCAAGTAGTTGGAGGTTTTTTGCTTTAATTTGGGCCCAGAGCAGAGACAAGGGAATTGTCTTTTTCTGTAGGCTGACAATCACTATCAGAGAATAGGTACTCTATTCCAGCACAGCAAAAGTTTACAGCCAAGTTTTGTTTGTTTATTTCTAAACCTCGGGTGTAAAGTTAGTTAAAAACAGAGAGGTTAGAATGGCCAAATCCTCAACTCGACTACAGCTGGAATTAGCCAAATTTCAGGCTGAGGAAAAACAAAGGGAACATGAAAGACAGATAGAACTCATGCGGCTGAAGGAGGAGGAGAAGGAAAAAGAGAGGAAGCATGTGGAGGAGATGGAGAGGATAAAGGCCCAGCAGAATATACCAACAAACCCTAGCAATCCTTCTCCAGGTACCACTTCCCATCCCAGAAAGTTCCCCACCTACAAGGCAGGTGATGATACTGAGGCCTTCTTAGAAAACTTCGAAAGGGCCTGCCTTGGGTACAACATCTCTACTGACCAATACATGGTAGAGCTGAGGCCGCAGCTCAGTGGACCCTTAGCTGAGGTGGCAGCTGAAATGCCTAAAGAACACATGAACAAGTATGAACTGTTTAAATCCAAGGCGAGAGTCAGAATGGGGATAACACCCGAGCAGTCTCGTCGGAGGTTCAGAGCCCTAAGGTGGAAACCAGACATGTCATTTACCCGACATGCCTACCACATTGTAAAACATTGGGATGCCTGGATATCAGGAGCAAGTGTTGAATCTCCAGTAAATTTGCCCTTCCTAATGCAAATGGAACAATTCTTAGAGGGTGTTCCTGAGGAAATAGAAAGATACATCCTAGATGGGAAACCCAAAACTGTAATTGAGGCAGGAGAGATTGGAGCCAGATGGGTGGAGGTGGCAGAGAAGAAGAAAACTGGTCGCAGTTGGAGCGGAGACCAGAAGGGACCACCCCAGACCACACCCTATTACCGGGGGCCGCCCAAAGCCCCACCTACCTCCCAAAGAACCCTCCAGACCCCTTATCGTCCCACCACCCCGTTCTCCAGCAACCCTCCTCGCCCCGGTGACCCGTCAGCTGGACGATGTTTTAAATGTAACGAGCTGGGGCATGTAAAGGCCAACTGCCCCAAGAACCCCAACAGATTACAGTTCATTGCACCGGAATCACACCAGAGGTCCACAGGCCCAGATACCTCCCAGATACCCTTGGAGCGGAGGAAAACTGTGAGTGTGGGTGGGAAGAAGGTCACCGCGTGGAGGGACACCGGAGCACAAGTGTCAGCTATCCATGCTTCCTTAGTGGACCCCAATTTAATCAACCCAGAGATCCAAGTGACGATTCAACCCTTCAAGTCCAACTCTTTCAATTTGCCTACAGCCAAGTTGCCTGTCCAGTACAAGGGCTGGTCAGGAATGTGGACTTTTGCAGTCTATGATGATTATCCCATCCCCATGCTGTTGGGGGAAGACTTGGCCAATCATGTGAAGCAGGCCAAGAGGGTGGGAATGGTCACCCGCAACCAGGCTAAACAAGCCGTGAGGCCTAGCTCTGTTCTGGAAACTTCTATCAGGACCCAGTCAGAGGTGATGGACCTGGACCCCAGGCCAATGTCTGCAACAGCAGTAGTGGATCCAGTCCCAGAGACCCAGACGGAACCAGTCCCAGAACCGGAACCAGCCAAACAACCAACACCAGACCCCGTGTCAGCACTGAATCCAGTACTTGCAACCTCAACACCAGAGGGCCCCACCGAACCTGAACTGGCAGCAGCCGATAACCCTACACAAGAGGCTCAGCCGGAGCCTGAATCCCAACATAGTGCACCAGCGGAGAGCGGTTCACAGTCAACAGAAACAGCTCCATCCCCTATATCGCTTCCAGAGGGACCAAGCCTAGGTCCACAATCCCATGAGGAACTGATGTCTCCAGCATCAAGGGAACAGTTCCAGACCGAACAGGAAGCAGATGAAAGCCTCCAGAGAGCTTGGACGGCGGCACGGAGCAACCCACCGCCTCTCAGCTCTTCTAATCGATCCAGGTTTGTTGTAGAAAGAGGACTTTTATACAAGGAAACTCTTTCTGGGGGACACCAGGAAGACTGGCATCCTCAGAGACAGTTGGTAGTTCCAACTAAATACCGGGCCAACCTCTTGAGCTTAGCCCATGATCACCCTAGTGGCCATGCTGGGGTGAACAGGACCAAAGACCGTTTGGGGGGGTCATTCCATTGGGAGGGAATGGGCAAGGATGTTTCTACCTATGTCCAGTCTTGTGAGGTGTGCCAAAGAGTGGGAAAACCCCAAGACCAGGTCAAAGCTCCTCTCCAGCCACTCCCCATCATTGAAGTTCCATTTCAGCGAGTAGCTGTGGATATTCTGGGTCCTTTTCCGAAAAAGACACCCAGAGGAAAGCAGTACATACTGACTTTCATGGATTTTGCCACCCGATGGCCGGAAGCAGTAGCTCTAAGCAACACCAGGGCTAAAAGTGTGTGCCAGGCCCTAGCAGACATTTTTGCCAGGGTAGGTTGGCCCTCCGACATCCTCACAGATGCAGGGACTAATTTCCTGGCAGGAACTATGAAAAACCTTTGGGAAGCTCATGGGGTAAATCACTTGGTTGCCACTCCTTACCATCATCAAACAAATGGCATGGTGGAGAAGTTTAATGGAACTTTGGGGGCCATGATACGTAAATTCGTAAATAAGCACTCCAATGATTGGGACCTAGTATTGCAGCAGTTGCTCTTTGCCTACAGAGCTGTACCACATCCCAGTTTAGGGTTTTCCCCATTTGAACTTGTATATGGCCGTGAGGTTAAGGGGCCATTGCAGTTGGTGAAGCAGCAATGGGAGGGATTTACACCTTCTCCAGGAACTAACATTCTGGACTTTGTAACCAACCTACAAAACACCCTCCGAACCTCTTTAGCCCTTGCTAGAGAAAACATACAGGATGCTCAAAAAGAGCAAAAAGCCTGGTATGATAAACATGCCAGAGAGCGTTCCTTCAAAGTAGGAGACCAGGTCATGGTCTTAAAGGCGCTCCAGGCCCATAAAATGGAAGCATCGTGGGAAGGGCCATTCGTGGTCCAGGAGCGCCTGGGAGCTGTTAATTATCTCATAGCATTCCCCACCTCCAACCGAAAGCCTAAGGTGTATCATATTAATTCTCTAAAGCCCTTTTATTCCAGAGAATTAAAGGTTTGTCAGTTTACAGCCCAGGGAGGAGACGACGCTGAGTGGCCTGAAGGTGTCTACTACGAAGGGAAATGTGCTGGTGGTGTGGAAGAGGTGAACCTCTCCATGACCCTTGGGCGTATGCAGCGACAGCAGATCCAGGAGCTGTGCACTAGCTACGCGCCAACGTTCTCAGCCACCCCAGGACTGACTGAACGGGCATACCACTCCATTGACACAGGTAATGCTCACCCAATTAGGGTCCAACCTTACCGGGTGTCTCCTCAAGCTAAAACTGCTATAGAACGGGAGATCCAGGATATGTTACAGATGGGTGTAATCCGCCCCTCTGAAAGTGCATGGGCATCTCCAGTGGTTCTAGTTCCCAAACCAGATGGGGAAATACGTTTTTGCGTGGACTACCGTAAGCTAAATGCTGTAACTCGCCCAGACAACTATCCCATGCCACGCACAGATGAACTATTAGAGAAACTGGGAAGGGCCCAGTTCATCTCTACCTTGGACTTAACCAAGGGGTACTGGCAGGTACCGCTAGATGAATCTGCCAAGGAAAGGTCAGCCTTCATCACACATCTCGGGCTGTATGAATTTAATGTACTCCCTTTCGGGCTGCGAAATGCACCCGCCACTTTCCAAAGACTTGTAGATGGTCTCCTAGCGGGATTAGGAGAATATGCAGTCGCCTACCTTGACGATGTGGCCATATTTTCGGATTCCTGGGCAGACCACCTGGAACATCTACAAAAAGTCCTTGAGCGCATAAGGGAGGCAGGACTAACTGTTAAGGCTAAGAAGTGTCAAATAGGCCTAAACAGAGTGACTTACCTTGGACACCAGGTGGGTCAAGGAACTATCAGCCCCCTACAGGCCAAAGTGGATGCTATCCAAAAGTGGCCTGTCCCAAAGTCAAAGAAACAGGTTCAATCCTTCTTAGGCTTGGCCGGTTATTAGACGATTTGTACCGCACTACAGCCAAATCGCTGCCCCACTGACAGACCTAACCAAAAAGAAACAGCCAAATGCTGTTCAGTGGACCGGAAAGTGTCAGAAGGCCTTTAACAAGCTTAAAGCGACACTCATGTCTGACCCTGTACTAAGGGCCCCAGACTTTGACAAACCGTTCCTAGTAACCACAGATGCATCCGAGCGTGGTGTGGGAGCAGTTTTAATGCAGAAAGGACCTGATCAAGAATTCCACCCTGTAGTGTTTCTCAGCAAAAAACTGTCTGAGAGGGAAAGCAACTGGTCAGTCACTGAAAAAGAATGTTATGCCATTGTCTACGCTCTGGAAAAGCTACGCCCATATGTTTGGGGACGGCGTTTCCACCTGCAAACCGACCATGCTGCACTAAAGTGGCTTCACACCGTCAAAGAAACTAACAGAAAACTTCTTCGGTGGAGTTTAGCTCTCCAAGATTTTGATTTCGACATCCAACACATCTCAGGAGCTTCTAACAAAGTGGCTGATGCACTCTCCCGTGAAAGTTTCCCAGAATCAACTGGTTAAAATCGTCCTTGAGATGTGGAAAATATTGTTAGTCTTTATGTACTTGGTAGTATATTTAGAGATGCATGTGTCTTATTAACTCTGTTTTCCTAGAGCTCCAGGAAGAAATCCCAGCCAGTGTTTCACCCTAGCTGAGATTTGGGGGGCGTGTCATAAATATAAAGGGAAGGGTAAACCCCTTTGAAATCCCTCCTGGCCAGGGGAAAGCTCCTCTCACCTGTAAAGGGTTAAGAAGCTAAAGGTAACCTCGCTGGCACCTGACCAAAATGACCAATGAGGAGACAAGATACTTTCAAAAGCTGGGAGGAGGGAGAGAAACAAAGGGTTTGGGTGTCTGTCTGTAGTCGTCTTGGCCGGGGACAGAACAGGAATGGAGTCTTAGAACTTTTAGTAAGTAATCTAGCTAGGTATGTGTTAGATTATGATTTCTTTAAATGGCTGAGAAAAGAATTGTGCTGAATAGAATAACTATTTCTGTCTGTGTATCTTTTTTGTAACTTAAGGTTTTGCCTAGAGGGGTTCTCTATGTTTTTGAATCTAATTACCCTGTAAGATATATACCATCCTGATTTTACAGGGGGGATTTCTTTATTTCTATTTACTTCTATTTTTTATTAAAAGTCTTCTTGTAAAACACTGAATGCTTTTTCATTGTTCTCAGATCCAAGGGTTTGGGTTTGTGGTCACCTATGCAAATTGGTGAGGCTTTTTATCCAACATTTCCCAGGAAAGGGGGGGTGCAAGTGTTGGGAGGATTGTTCATTGTTCTTAAGATCCAAGGGTCTGGGTCTGTAGTCACCTAGACAAATTGGTGAGGCTTTTTACCAAACCTTGTCCAGGAAGTGGGGTGCAAGGTTTTGGGAAGTATTTTGGGGGGAAGGACGCGTCCAAACAGCTCTTCCCCAGTAACCAGTATTAGTTTGGTGGTGGTAGCGGCCTGTCCAAGGGGTAATATTTTGTACCTTGGGGAAGTTTTGACCTAAGCTGGTAAAGATAAGCTTAGGAGGTTTTCATGCAGGTCCCCACATCTGTACCCTAGAGTTCAGAGTGGGGGAGGAACCTTGACAGCCTCAGTTACTGTTACCTGTTGCATTAACTCTCGTGAGACATATATGTGTATACATAATATGAAGCCTTTCCCCCACCTGGCAAAGACAACCAATATAAGTGGAATAATCGTGATAACCAGACTGAAGCAACTTTATTAAGCCAGAAATAATTTTATTTCATTATGTAGGAATATATCAAATTATAAAGTTGAACTTGCTAGGAGCAAAAAACTCAACTAAAAAAAGATGAACACTGTAGTTTTAACCAAAGCAACTCCCGAGTTCCTCTGCCTGGCAGCAGCAGTCTTAACAACACAGAGCAACTGCAACCAGCATTCCTCCAGAGATATAAAACTTGCAGGCTCATGAATTGCCTGTGACTTACTGTAAGCCAGGCCACCATAGTACCTTCCATTAGCAATATCCCAGCAGGGCCATCCTACACACACACGGTTATAAATAGGCGACTTTATAATCCCATTAAACTTCATCATTTTTATATTACAATCAATGGCACCTAGAGGCCCCATCAGAATTGAGGCCCCATTGTGTTTGGTGCTGTATAAACCCATAGTAAAAGAAAGTCCCTGCCCCAATGAGTTTACAAGTGAAAGCACCAATCTTCAAACATTTACACATGGGTGTAATTTTCATTGTGATTAAAAGTATGTATGTGCTTAAGTGCTTGCAGGATCAGATTCTAGTTTAAGACAAGACCCAAGAAGTAAGCGTAACGGACAAATAGTAGAAATGGGGAAAAGAGAATGTGAGTAAAGTGATAGGAAAATGTGGTCATATAAATTACCTATCAGCATGATTAGCAGCTTCTGAGATTATTTTCTGATGATATAAATCAATGAGAAATATTATGGAGATCAGTAATCCCTACTGACATCCTGCATAATACTCTTTATGCTAAGCCATGGTTTCGATGTCAGGGCAAAAGTAATTTGAGAAACACAAAACTAGAGCATACGTCTCCAGTTTTTCTATCTGATATCATAATGTGCTACAGGGTGGGCTCAAGGTGAGCTATTAGAGTAGCTTAGCCATGAATATATAGCTGCAAGCCAGAATCCCTAAAAGAAACATGGAGATCTAACTTTATGCTCTAGGGCGGGATTTCTACAGCTTTGGTCTAACTCTGCTTTCATTGAAGTCAACGGTGAACTACTGTTAAGTTCAATGACGGCAGAGTTAGGCCAGTGGCTCACTGTTTCTAAAAAAAAAGTGGCTCACTGTTTCTAAAAAAAAAATAATAATAATAAGTTTAGGAAACTTTACAAGAACAGACACTGATTTTTTTGAGGGGGGTGGTGCTTCAGTGCACTAATTTAGCTAAATATAATTTACAATCATTTACATTACAGAAGAAACAAAAAAATATCAGTAGCCTATTGAGGTAGTGTGACCGACAAATAGCAGAGACAGTAAATCAGGATAATTAACCTGATGGGCTGCACCTGGAGAAGAGTCAGCAATGGAAGGACTGGCTGAAGATGGAGCCCCGCTGGGAAGGAACACAATGAGCTCATACAAAGTCAGGAAGTTGGTAGCAGAAAGAGGTTGCAGGGGACATAGGCTACAGTTACTCCCTAGTTGTAGGTGGATGCATCTGAGGCTCTAGAGTTTAGTCATCTGCAGCTACTCCCTAGGAGGAGGCAGTTTGAGCTGGCACACCCAGAGGGGAGGGAACCAGAAGTTGTACAAAGGAGTCCAGGGCAAGAGCAACAGAGCCTGAGAAAAAGCAGGCGACTGTTATCAGGTATAAGGTGCCTGGACTGGAATCTGGAGTAGTGAGTGGGCCTGGCTTCTTCTACCGGCCACTGGGGAAGTGGCACAGGCCAGGCAGTGGAGCGCAGACTGCTTAAGATGGTTGTCCAGTGGGACTTTGGTACCCCAGAAGCGGAGGACTATCGTGACCTAGAGGGAGGGCCAAGCCACAAAGACACAGCATCCTGAGTCGCAGAAAGTGAGAGACAGAGAGCGATGGCAAAGTGTGCGGCATGCAGCGGAAAGGGCCATTGGACTGGAGTGTAGCTAATTCCCAGACATGGCCAGGAGGAGGGGCCACCTAATGGTAAATAGAGAACTCAGTGACAGGTGGTCATTTGGGTTGGTGTTCGCTTTTTGTGTGTGGTTGATTGAAAAAAACACACATGTTTATAACGTGTGCAACTTAATATTTCCTTTAACTAAACTGTACTGAGGGAGAAATAAAAAGCCAATAAGTGAAAAAGCTACCATTGCCTATCTGCAGATTTCATAGCAGCTAGGGAATTTTCCTTCCAGAGTATGAAGCTTTTGAATATGAAGTGTAAAGAATAATGCTGAAACTGAGATTGATTTTACATGTAACTTGCTCAATACAAGACACCAGTACCATATGCATTAATGCTATAAAATATTCAGAACAGATGTTTTGTAAAAATTATGTCCCACAAAGCTGAACGTGTATTTCACATATATAATTGCAATTCAATAACCTCATTCTAATAGAAGTTCAGTTCAGTGAACAAAAACCCCCCAGCACCTAACTGACCCAGAGAAGAATCAATTCTTCTTACATATTCAGTGATTAACTTTGCTTTATTAACCTACAGAATGGGAGAATGAATTTGAAGAGAAGAAATATTCAAAACATATGGCTTCCTAGTTTACTGTGAAAATATCCTAAATGTCCAGTTAAGTCATGTAAATATTAATTGTATTTAACCATAATTCATCTTTCTAATTGTGTTCTAATTACAAAGACTCCTTTCCTATTATTATTATAATTATTATTATTCACAAACAGACAAAATCAAGCTAGAATTCCAACTCATTTTAGTAACACAGAATGAGAGAAAGTTCAAAATCTGAAGTTTTCTAATTATGTATTTTTTTCATGCTCATGTAACTGTATGTTAAAAATATATTTTTACTAGTTCTTATTACAGGGCAAAACTTTTTCAGTGAATAGTAAATTCTCTCTCTCTCTCAAAAAAAAATGCTATTTGTGAATTTGGGCAGGTCGAAACTTAATATGCTGTGGCACTTCAGTGAAGACGATACTACACTGATAGAGAGCTTCTCCTATCAGCCTAGTTAATCTACCACTACAAGAAGTGGTAGCTATGTCAGCAACACAGCGCTGTCTACACCATGAGTTAGGTCAAGAAACTGTCGTTTGGGGGTGTGGATATAGATATAGTGTAGGCCTGGCCTTTGTTTTGTCCCACATTCCTTACAATTAAGGGACAGATTATACATGTAGTAAAGACAGGTGACTAAAATGTACTGAAATGAATTAACATCTGAGATGGAAGGAAATATCATTTGAAGAGTGGTCATGAGCCTTTACTAGTTTAATGGTCAAGTGTTTGACCCATAAATGAGAAGTTTAGGCAATTATGACCATGTTTTCACACACAATTACAAGGTCACAGCACCTAAAAGCTGAAACACAGATTTATAACTGCAGGATAATGGACACACTTTTAAGTCATCAAGTAGCTCATTTTTGCAAACATATTGGCTGTATCCATATTGGGGAAATTTACTAAATAATTTTTAAAATGGTTCAGCTGAACTGTATTAAAATGGGCACATTCAAGGCTGTGATGGGCAGAACTGATTTTATCACTATTAAACATGGAAAGCAAACTTAATTAAAACAAAATAATTCAATTCTTTCTTAATCATTTGAACCTTGTCTATGCTACAGCTCCCACTGAACCACTGGGATATTTTTCAGCAATTTCGCCAGCGTAGATCAAGGCTCTTGCTGTCAACTGAAAGGTGATTTTCATTGATAGTTGTACCAATTTACCAGGCTGTGACTGAATACCAGCTTAATCACGGGGTCAATAAAAAAGGACTTGATGTGGTGCAAGTGAACAAAAACAACACAGAGTTCTGGATAAGTCAGATACAAACACATGGGCTGTATTTTTAATTAGGGTTGGATATTGAAACACTCTGAATTGTAAATTGTAGCTGGCTTTGGATAACTAATCTGTCCAAATATATACAATGTATTTTTAGGATATATTTATTAAAGAACAAAATACACAGAAAAACTTTCCAAATGGGTTTATTTTATATATATGTGTTAATAAGTATAGTCTAGAATATAACAGGAAAATGCAAAGTCAAGAAAAATGAATCTACCAATGTTAGGGTCATACAGGGAGCACCCAAGAATACTTGAGGTCATATTGGTACATTTCATAATTAATTTAGAAATTGGTAAATAAAGTCCTGGTCAATTATCATAATATTTATATATTTATGAAAGAACAAAATACACAGACAAACTTCCCAAATAGGTTCATAATCTTTCACTCTCTGTGTGTGTGTTTGTATATACAAACACAGAGAGAGAGAGAGAGAAAGAGAGAGAGAGAGAGATTATAAACCTATTTGGGAAGTTTGTCTGTGTATTTGGTTCTTTCATAAATATATAATATAAATATTATGATAATGGACCAGGACTTTATTTACCAATTTCTACATTAATTATAAAATGTACCAATATGACCTCAAGTATTCTTGGCTGCTCCCTGTATGACCCAAACATTGGTAGATTCATTTTTCTTGACTTTGCATTTTCCTGTTATATTCTAGACTATACTTATTAACATGCATTGATATGCCCATGCTTTCAGAAATTGTAGCCTATGATTGATGTAGACTATTGAACATTTTTGAATTACGAATGTATCCGCTGCCCCAGGACACTGGTTAACAAGTTATTTCAGGAGCTGATTCCAGTGTGACACAACATTTGAATGAATAAAATATTATGCTCTAGAAATATTGAAGCTTGAACATGAATTCATGCACCTTAAATGTATGTAGTTGATTAAAAGATAACCTGGAAGGTTATCAAACAGGTTACACTATCTCAAGGAAGATTTTTCCACTTTCTTGCATGCCAGTCCCTGGAAAAAGTTCATGTGTTTTTAGAACTTAGGTTTTGCTTGTTTGTGTGCTTGTATTTTGTTTTTTTCTTCTCTGTTTTGAGTTACTGTTAACATAAAAACTGCTAGATGAACTGCAAAGCCAAAATGAAAACTGAATTGAGTATAGATGTCTGTGCTCAATGACCACACTAACCAATCTGTGGGAGACATTTAGCACAGAAATATTTTTGAATAATCTCTTACACAGGGAATGGATCACTTGATGATTACCTGTTCTGTTCATTCCCTCTGGGGCACCTGGCATTGGCCACTGTCGAAAGACAGGATACGGGGCTAGTTGGACCTTTGGTCTAACCCAATGTGGCCATTCTTATATTCTTATGTTCTTCTTATATTTTCTCCACTGTGAAATTATCTTGGTGCTTCCTGGTTAACTGAACATATCTTATAATATGCTATGCTGATACCACAGACAAGGTTTTCATTGGCTTTACATGAGAAAGATGGAATTTGAGTGTGTTTTGGGTTATCTTCAGTAAATTGAATTAAACACAAGCCTAAATCAATTAGTTTTGATTTATTTCTGTATTGTATAGCCCCAAAGCCTGGTTAATGGGGATATGCTGCACAAAAATCTAAGGTTAACTCAATTTTTGTTTGCTTTGCACTTCCTCTTTAAGTTTCAGGAGGTCTGGTTAACTGGAAACATGTCTGAATTCTGCTGACGAGTATCCCACTGTCTGTGAGACAGACCAGCATTGCCACTTCCCAGTGTACATCAAACCTGCCTCCGATAAACCTGCTTCTTTTCACAATTAGTACCTCCTGCCCCCACACCATTTCTTGCTCTCCCCATCACACATTCCTGAACTCCCTCATCTCCTGTCCCTACTGCTGAATCCCTAAATACACAAACCATTCTTCCCCCTCCATTTCTGGCCAATCATCACTCCCTGCAGTATCACTCTTGGTTTTGGTTGCTCACCAGTGCAATGGGGGGAATTGGGAAGAGGACTGGGAATTTTCATTTCCCCCACTCTGTGGAAAGAGGGGATTGCTGGGAGCTGCAGTTGCTGGGGGATTATCAACACTCAGCCATGGATGGTCACAGTGTGTAGCACAGAGGAATTTGTACTCATTCTCCCAAAGGGCCATGGGAGGCAGAGACACTGACTGGTAGCTGCTGCCACTTTGGTGGAAGTATTGTCACTCATCATCCCAGGGGAAGGGAGGGCTATCAGGATAGTTTCATTCCCTCTGGAATAGGAAGAGGAACAGGGAAGGATATTAAGAGGCTGATGTTGTCACTCATTGCTAGCTATGGCCTCTGGCCCAGGCACTTCTTCATGACTGATTCTTGCTCTCTCTCTTAAGTGACTTCTCTATGTCCCTTCCAACCCATCATATCTATGATTCTTTGTCTAATGTGCAGCATGTTGCAAAAGCCTATATCTTTAACATAGAGGTATACTATGGTTGCCAACTGTCTAATCACACAAACCCAAACACCCTTGCCCTGTCCATGCCCCACCCTTTCCCTGAGGACCCACCCTACCCGTCCCTTCTCTAAGGCCTGTCCTGCTCACTCCATCCTCCCTCCCTCCGTCGCTCACTCTCTCTCACTCACTTTCACCGGAGTGGGGCAGGCGGTTGGGGTGCAGGCTCTGGGCTGGGGCCAAGGGGTTCAGAGTGTAGGAGGGGGCTCCAGGCTGAGCCTGGTGCAGGGGGTTGGGGTGCTGGAGGGGATGAAGGGTGCAAGCTCTGGAAGGGAGTTTGGGTGCAGGAGGAGGTGATGGGTACAGGCTCTAGAAGGGATTTTGGGTGCAGGAGGGGGCTCAGGACTGGGGCAGAGGGTTGCAGTGCAGGAGGGAGTGAGAGGTGTGGGCTCTGGGAGGGAGTTTGGGTGCAGGAGGGGGTTCCGGGCTGGGGTAGGGGGTTGGGGTGCAGAAGAGGATGAGAGATGTGGTCTCTGGGAGGAAGTTGGGGTGCAGGAGGGGGGTCTGAGCTAAACAGGGGCTTATGTTGTGGGTTCTGGAAGGGAGATTAGGTGCAGGAGGGGGCTCCAGGCTGGCGTAGGGGGCTGGGGTGTGGGAGGGGGTCTGGGGCGTGGGCTCTGGCTGGGCGGCACTTACCTCGGGCCGCTTCTGGTCAGCAGTGCAGTGGGCCTAAGGCAGGTTCCCTGCCTGCCCTGGCCCTGCACCGCTACCAGAAGCGGCTGGCACGTCCCTATGGTTCCGGGTGAGGGGGGTCAGGAGGAGGACCATGCGTTGCCCACACTTGCAAGTGCTGCTCCCGCAGCTCCCATTGGCCGTAGCTGCAGGCCAATGGGAGCTGCAGAGTCAGCACTTGAGGGGATGGGGCAATGCGTGGAGACCCCCGTCCCCTCTAGGGGCCACAGGGATGAGCCGGCCGCTTCCAGGAGCAGCGCGAGGCAAGGGCAGGCAGGGAACCTGCCTTAGCTCCGCTGCACTGCTGGACTTTTAGCACCTAAAATCTCCCAGTTTGGCTTCAGTAGCTTCCGGGAGATATGGCCTGATTCCGGGAGACTCCCGGCGAAACTGGGAGGGTTCGCAACACTAAGGTATACCCAGTTCCAGATTATAGGTCTGAATATGCTGTTCCTCCTCAGTTCTACTGGAAAATAAACATTTTTATGCCTTCACGCCTGATCAGTGGAACTTACTTTTTCTTTGGCATCTCACTTTCATCTGATTCAAAGAACAAAATATCAATTAAAAATAAGAACCACATTTGAGAAATGTGTTCTTACTACATCTTTTTGGAACAATCTTAAGGCATGGAAAGTTTGATATGATACACAGACATGCATAAATTTTGATTAATTAAGTTCAGAGCAATGCTGAATATTGAGGAAATGGCTCATCTCCTCTAGGGACACAGACTCATTGGTGGATAGAGCGGGGCAACATTTTACGGTGGAAACATTTTTGCTGACAGATGCAGATTCAGATTGACCATGTTTTTGTGTGTGTGTGTGCAACTTTGCATCAAATTTGCTTAATGTTTTGGTCAAAACAAAACAAAAAGGTAACAAAAAATTGTTCTGACATTTCTGAAACAAGACATGTTGGGGTTTTTTATTCTAAAATGGCTTTTTTGTTTTGAATTGTAGTTAAATTATTTTAAAGTTAATTGAACTTTAATCAAACTAAACAAAACATTTCTTTTCAGGTTGAACAAAATATTTGTTTTGTTCATGCAGCAAACCAAAACATTAGTTATTTGCACAGTTCTGTTGGTGGGATATTGGGTCAAAAAACCCCTAGCCTCTCCACCTTGGTTGTTTGTCCAGAGACAGACTTGCTGGAGAGTAAAGTTTAATTTTCTTTGCATTACTGAACAGGAGCACAGAAAGCCAGGTTGAATGCGCAAACATTGTTTGTTCTGGTTGTTTAATCTCACCCAACTAGTGATGCTATATTTAGAAACTATTTCTATTCAGTTCTGATATTTTATCCAGGAGTAACAGAATGCAATGATTATTTCTCCTAGTAATATTGAGTGATATAGTGGTAAGTGCCATGATGCAGACACTTGGCTATGTTTTCTTTGATAATGTCTCTGTTGTGAGTTATAAAACATTGGCCCAACTAGTTTCATGCATTGCTCTGACCTGCTTTGAGAAGGCTAGCAGCATAAGTAAATGTTCTTTTCACTGATGGGATTGATTTGTTTTGTCTGTACTAGATTTTATAATATTGCCAACCCAAGAGCTTAAAAATCATGAGTCAGGCACTCAAAAACCATGAGACTGCTTTAACAATCACGATATTTTTTTTTAAAGGAATAATGTTCAGGGTGATTTTCTATTGTGGTGTCGTAGCCTTTAAGGATCAAGTTTTCTGGCTTCTCTCTGAAGTCTTGAGAGCAAGACATTTACTAAAAATAAATAAATAAATAAATAAAAAGCTGAGTATCTTACCAAACACATAAATATATGAACTAGTGGCCTCAAACTGAGAGACTTGGCAGTTTGAACAAATGGGTATAAACAGACCTTTAATAAATTTAGGCTGGAAATTCGCTTTCTAACCATCCTAGGATCTATTGTTCTGGAACATCCTTCCAGTAGGAGTGGGGGGCAAACAACCTAACGACTTTTAAGATAGAACTTGATGAGTTTATGAAAGGGCTTATGTGATGGGATTGCCTGCAATAGCTGTGGACTAGCCACTATGCCCAGGTGCTCCTTTCCAGGTTATCCTATATAACATTGTAACTACTTGTGTGATATATATGCCATGAAAATAAATACGTAATAGATGACAATTCACTGAGAGATTTTTGCCTGAATGGAGGCAAAGCTTTATGTACAACTTAAACTCTTTAGGTGAAATCCTGGCCCAGTTGAAGTCCGTAGCAATTTGTCAGTGGTGCCAGGATTTCACCCTTTGACTTGGCATAAGAGAACTGTGGCTAAGAGAACTACACTCAGGACTAGGAATATGGATTGGGCCTGCTCTTTGATCTTGGGCATGTCCATTAACTTCTGCTTCCCTATCTGTGCAATGGTGGGAAAACATAATGATCCAAAAAAGAAAGACATCATCCGTCCTTATGAAAATTTTGCCATTTTAAGTAAAATGAGTGAGAAATAAAGAGTACAGTGGAAGATTTCCAGAAAAACACTTATGGAGAAGTTGGACCTAACAGTGTTCAAGTGAGGCAGATAAATGTGAAGAAAACAAGTTTACTGTATAATATTTTAGAAGCACAGTAAATGAAAAGTAAAGGATGTTGTAGTGGGTCTTTCACTTCTAGAGACCTAGTTTCAGCATAGGATTAGCTCTCAAGTGAAACAGAAGTATTTAATGATCTATCCATCTAGTCCCTTGTTGGCATCATTTGTCTACATTACAAAATCATGCTACTCTTTGCATAATTAAGCACAAGTGGAAGCCTCTGATCAGCAGAGGCACAAGGCTGAAGTACAGAAGCAATAATATTGTGGTTCAGTTGATATGAAAAAAACGATACTGGGAAACTTCCACAGCAGTTTCCCACATTATCCCACGCTCTAGTTAATGCTGCAAACTCCCTTAAAATCAGCTACTAAAGTGAAATTTCACCAAATTAACTAAAAACAGTTGTATAAACCAACAGCAAAGCAAATGAAAAGATGTTTTACAGATGCTATTGAAAATGTCTTCCTGTGCATTTTGTATAAATCGTGGGTAATACTCTACTTGGTAGAGAGTGTTTTTTTTCTACTGTGCCTATTCAATCAAATTCATATTTATATATAAATATTTAATTTCTAAGGAAAACCAAATATCCATGCCAAATGGTAGGTACAGAAGGAAATTAATGAGGCAACTCTCCTTGATATGTATATCTTACAGAAAAAAAGTCCCCCAAAAAATGGAATCATCTTGGCCCCACCGAACTCAGTGCGAGTTTTGCCATTGACTTCAATGAAGCCAGGATCTCACCCAGGGATTACAGCTAGTTTTCCATTGGGCAAGCATTACTTTAATTTTGTTTTTCATCTAAAGCCTCTTTTGAAGGCTTCCTATTAACTTCAAGGAGCTTTTGAGGAGCCCCAAAGATGTGCTACCATGGCATTCTTTTGCTCCACAAAATTACTACAGTTCAGATTACATCATCCAAATGCCACTGAGTGAGAGGCGTACTAAATAAAATTTGGATAATCAAAATTTCAGATAATTGAGGGAAGGTAACCATGTTATTAGGTTAAA
Organism: Lepidochelys olivacea; assembly: GCF_965140295.1. Lineage (NCBI taxonomy): Eukaryota > Metazoa > Chordata > Testudines > Cheloniidae > Lepidochelys > Lepidochelys olivacea. The sequence continues at coordinate 32,106,228 of NC_140411.1, read as the reverse complement.
CATGTTTGAACTGTATTTTTAATGTAAATAGTATTGTAAGAGTGTAGACGGCAGGAGTATTCAATAGGAAAAGTTTTTTTTCCAAACAAGAATAGTGGTTGAATATTATTACCGTTATTTGTCAAAAAAAGATTTTTTTATCTATGGTCAACATACAGGTGGTCAAATACTGTTCTTTTAATAATTTACTTAGATGCTGTGCTCATAAATACATTGAAAATTAAACAAGTAGTCATTTTAATCTCCATAATTTCTGATAATGCATATGGAGGAATCAACCTTCAGAATTTGGAATCCCATAATATGACATCGGTAAAAGCAAATAAAATTACAGTAAAACAAACGACCATGCTAAGAACGAATGCACTGATTGTAGGAATAAAGTAATCAGGGTTCTACATCCAATTTGCTGTGAAAATGGGAATAAAATCACTTTATCAGTAAATGATATTACATTCCAGGAGTTAGGGTGCTAGCCTAGGACTTGGCAGAGTTCAATTTCCTGCTCCACTAGGCTTCCTGTGTGATACTGGACAAGTCACTTAATCTTCAGACCTCCGTTTCCCATCTCACATGACTGGAGTACTGTCATGGATGGTTATAAACTGTTCAGGAAGGACAGGCAGGGCAGAAAAGGTGGGGGAGTAGCACTGTATGTAAGGGAGCAGTATGACTGCTCAGAGCTCCGGTACGAAACTGCAGAAAAACCTGAGTGTCTCTGGATTAAGTTTAGATGTGTGTGCAACAAGAGTGATGTAGTGGTGGGAGTCTGCTATAGACCACCGGACCAGGGGGATGAGGTAGATGAGGCTTTCTTCCGGCAGCTCACGGAAGCAACTAGATCGCATGCCCTGATTCTCATGGGTGACTTTAATTTTCCTGATATCTGCTGGGAGAGCAATACAGCGGTGCATAGACAATCCAGGAAGTTTTTGGAAAGCGTAGGGGACAATTTCCTGGCGCAAGTGCTAGAGGAGCCAACTGGGGGGGCACTTTTCTTGACCTGCTGCTCACAAACCGGGTAGAATTAGTGGGGGAAGCAAAAGTGGATGGGAATCTGGGAGGCAGTGACCATGAGTTGGTTGAGTTCAGGATCCTGACGCAGGGAAGAAAGGAAAGCAGCAGGATACGGACCCTGGACTTCAGGAAAGCACACTTCGACTCCCTCAGGGAACGGATGGCCAGGATCCCCTGGGGGACTAACTTGAAGGGGAAAGGAGTCCAGGAGAGCTGGCTGTATTTGAAGGAATCCCTGTTGAGGTTACAGGGACAAACCATCCCGATGAGTCGAAAGAATAGTAAATATGGCAGGCGACCAGCTTGGCTTAATGGTGAAATCCTAGCGGATCTTAAACATAAAAAAGAAGCTTACAAGAAGTGGAAGGTTGGACATATGACCAGGGAAGAGTATAAAAATATTGCTTGGGCATGTAGGAATGATATCAGGAGGGCCAAATCGCACCTGGAGCTGCAGCTAGCCAGAGATGTTAAGAGTAACAAGAAGGGTTTCTTCAGGTATGTTGGCAACAAGAAGAAAGCCAAGGAAAGTGTGGGCCCCTTACTGAATGAGGGAGACAACCTAGTGACAGAGGATGTGGAAAAAGCTAATGTACTCAATGCTCTTTTTGCCTCTGTTTTCACTAACAAGGTCAGCTCCCAGACTGCTGCGCTGGGCATCACAAAATGGGGAAGAGATGGCCAGCCCTCTGTGGAGATAGAGGTGGTTAGGGACTATTTAGAAAAGCTGGACGTGCACAAGTCCATGGGGCCGGACAAGTTGCATCCGAGAGTGCTGAAGGAATTGGCGGCTGTGATTGCAGAGCCATTGGCCATTATCTTTGAAAACTCGTGGCGAACCGGGGAAGTCCCGGATGACTGGAAAAAGGCTAATGTAGTGCCAAGCTTTAAAAAAGGGAAGAAGGAGGATCCTGGGAACTTCAGGCCAGTCAGCCTCACCTCAGTCCCTGGAAAAATCATGGAGCAGGTCCTCAAAGATCAATCCTGAAGCACTTGCATGAGAGGAAAGTGATCAGGAACAGCCAGCATGGATTCACCAAGGGAAGGTCATGCCTGACTAATCTAATCACCTTTTATGATGAGATTACTGGTTCTGTGGATGAAGGGAAAGCAGTGGATGTATTGTTTCTTGATTTTAGCAAAGCTTTTGACACGGTCTCCCACAGTATTCTTGTCAGCAAGTTAAGGAAGTATGGGCTGGATGAATGCACTGTAAGGTGGGTAGAAAGCTGGCTAGATTGTCGGGCTCAACGGGTAGTGATCAATGCCTCCATGTCTAGTTGGCAGCCGGTATCAAGTGGAGTGACCCAAGGGTCGGTCCTGGGGCCGGTTTTGTTCAATATCTTCATAAATGATCTGGAGGATGGTGTGGATTGCACTCTCAGCAAATTTGCGGATGATACTAAACTGGGAGGAGTGGTAGATATGCTGGAGGGGAGGGATAGGATACAGAAGGACCTAGACAAATTGGAGGATTGGGCCAAAAGAAATCTGATGAGGTTCAATAAGGATAAGTGCAGGGTCCTGCACTTAGGACGGAAGAACCCAATGCACAGCTACAGACTAGGGACCGAATGGCTAGGCAGCAGTTCTGCGGAAAAGGACCTAGGGGTGACAGTGGACGAGAAGCTGGATATGAGTCAGCAGTGTGCCCTTGTTGCCAAGAAGGCCAATGGCATTTTGGGATGTATAAGTAGGGGCATAGCGAGCAGATCGAGGGACGTGATCGTTCCCCTCTATTCGACATTGGTGAGGCCTCATCTGGAGTACTGTGTCCAGTTTTGGGCCCCACACTACAAGAAGGATGTGGATAAATTGGAGAGAGTCCAGCGAAGGGCAACAAAAATGATTAGGGGTCTGGAACACATGACCTATGAGGAGAGGCTGAGGGAGCTGGGATTGTTTAGCCTGCAGAAGAGAAGATTGAGGGGGGATTTGATAGCTGCTTTCAACTACCTGAAAGGGGGTTCCAAAGAGGATGGCTCTAGACTGTTCTCAATGGTAGCAGATGACAGAACGAGGAGTAATGGTCTCAAGTTGCAGTGGGGGAGGTTTAAATTGGATATTAGGAAAAACTTTTTCACTAAGAGGGTGGTGAAACACTGGAATGCGTTACCTAGGGAGGTGGTAGAATCTCCTTCCTTAGAGGTTTTTAAGGTCAGGCTTGACAAAGCCCTGGCTGGGATGATTTAACTGGGAATTGGTCCTGCTTTGAGCAGGGGGTTGGACTAGATGACCTTCTGTGTTCCCTTCCAACCCTGATATTCTATGATTCTATTATAACAATACTTCATTTGTTTTAAATACACTAAAGATTATGAGGACTTGTGGCACCTTAGAGACTAACCAATTTATTAGAGCATAAGCTTTCGTGAGCTACAGCTCACTTCCTCAGGCTTAAATAGAGACTTGGAGTGGCTAAGGACTTAGCCACTCCAAGTCTCTATTTAAGCCTGAGGAAGTGAGCTGTAGCTCACGAAAGCTTATGCTCTAATAAATTGGTTAGTCTCTAAGGTGCCACAAGTCCTCCTTTTCTTTTTGCGAATACAGACTAACACGGCTGCTACTCTGAAAACTAAAGATTATGATGTTCTCATATACTTTGTTGACAGGGGCTAAATATGTACCTAATACAGAGCCTATAATGTATGACACCCTGGACAATATGGACCTCTGTAAAGAAGAAGCTGCAGAATTCCAAGATCTTTTGTAAAAGTTATGCTATAGTTCAAACAGGAAATGATTCAGGAAAGGTCCTGTGGCCTGTGTTATACAGGAGGTCCCACTATATGATCACAATGTCCCTTCTGGCCTTTCCCATGGATCTATGAAGATGCAGACTGGTAGGAAACATTTGTCCAGAAGTAATGGAATTTCCCTGTCTGAAATATGGTGAAGAAGAGTCAGTGGGAAATATCCACAAGGAAATTGTTTCATGAATAAACTGCGTAGGATAACCCAGTAAGCAAATGGATTTGATGTTTGCATAATCATCATTGAAGAAACTCATTTCACTTCTCTCCCTGCGTCCCATATTCTTTTTTTTTTCCCCAACAAGTGCGTGATTCTTTAGCTCTTTTGCAATGGAATTTATCTTCTGATTTATGATAATAAAAACCAAAACTTTTGATGGATTATTCAAAACCCTGGAATAACTCATTGCAACATTTCTTTTTACTTTTTTCCCACTCAATAATCTATCATTACTGACTGTAATTGTAACTGAGGAACTGAATTTCAGTCATTAGCTTCCATTGTACAATCAGTGAACGCTTTTGATTCCATTAAGGTACATTTGAATATTTAACAATGAATACTGGTAGACAAACACAAAACGAACCTTTTAATAACATGGACTGAATGACAGTATTATCACCACGAACAATAAATCTCCAAAGACTGGCCTTAAAAATTCAGTGGAGAGAGGTAATTATTCATTGCCAAACAATTTCGTTTTCTATGGGGTCTCTAAAACTTTATGTATAGTTTGAACTGTACTATTACACTCTCTTGATTGTGTCAATGTCATTATTGCTACTGTAGTCTTAAATTCATTGCAAACACAAAAGCACTCTAGCAAAGATTTAACCATCTCGAGAGAGTGTTTGGACACTTCCATTTCACTAACTCCAGCCTACCTGAGTATATGATCCTATCTTAGTGAATCAGTTTTCACCTTTCACTCAAAAAGGACGATGTGGGGACTAAAACAGGAAGTGAGAGTTGTGTGAATGATGAAAAGGTGCTTTGGTTTTGTGTTTCTCTGTGACAGTGTGCGTGTGTGTGTGTACGCGGGTGAATGGATGCGTGGAACAAGAGTAATGTCCTGCTCAGCTATCCACTCTTTTCTGAGGCAGGAGTGATTCCAAAAGCTTAACCATTTATACCCAGGAACGGTGGGTCTCCAAGTGGAGAAGTGCCACAGGTATAATTGCCACAGTGACTCGCTAAGACAAGATAATTACCCCTGGTAAGCTTCTTTGTTGCCACTAATAAAGAAATACACATGTGGCAATTATCCCTTCATATGTCCCATTCTAATTCAATTCTAGACACTTGACTACATTTGAGACTCCATAGATTACACCAGAGGGGAAAAAAAAAGTTGATGATATCATAATGATTCTGTCCTGTAAACAAGATTATGATTTAATCAGGCCAGTATTATTGTTTCATTTCAGTATAAGCACACTTAGAGGTTCTGAGTGCCAGAAATCTCATAAAGCCAGACAAATTTGCTAGGCTTCATACTAGCGTTCTGCCTATGATGCAGTTGCAGCTTGTCTTTGTCTAGATATTGTAATTCTAAATAGAGAAAAATAATCTCCTGTGATCCAAGCACTGACACGAGAGCATGTGCTTTGGGACATATAATAAGTGGGGTGCTGCTTATTAAAGCTACAGTAATATTAGCTTCATTCCGAATAGAATATCTAGAAAAATATCTACACATTTGCACTTGCTTTAGATTACTGTTTATTCATTGGACAATGCTGCTGTCCTGACGTAGTTACTTATCTGCATTCATCCATCCATGGCTACCAATTGCTACCTAATACATTCTTAATCAGATTCTTAAAATTTGTCATGGCCCTGCGATGGTGGTCTACACTGAACTAGGGTAAGGAATAGAGCAACACTGGGCTAGGGCGGCCCTGCCCCGCAACAACAGCAGTGTATGCTCCTGGTGGAGTAATAGTTTAAAAGGTCATTTGTAGCCCAGGAAAGGGGAACTGGAAAAAACTATAGGTGCATCAGAACTCAAGGCAGATGCTGGGAGTGACTATGGCTTTGCTGTGGCTGCTTTCACTCCCCTCTTTGGGGAGCTGAAGGCCCAAAAAGAGATGGCTTTGAACAGGATACTAACAGACCAAGTGGAATCTTCTAGGCTAGTAACCATGCCCCAGAAGGGGAGCTCTAGTCTGGTAAGAAATGACCAAGGGAAAAGTGTTATTTAGGGTGGATCAATAACTGGTCTGGACACTTTGACAAAGCTTAGGGCCCTGCATTGGGACTTGGTGGAGCAGATGGGCTCAGGTCCCACTTTTGCCCCCTGTTCCTCTGCAGTGGCAAAACCCAATGGGGAGCAAGAAGAGCATTCAGAGAGATTGAGGCCTACCACCCACAACTTGTCTGGGGCCCCCTCTGAGATGACTAGGTTGGCAGAAACTGTAAGACCACTGCCTAACCACTAAGCCAGCTGTAGCGTAGCCAGGTGAAAGCAGTTCCCTACGTTCCTGCTATGTTCTGCAAATGAGCTAAAAATACCTCATGATAGACTGTGTTAGAAGCGGCATAGTCAGTTCAACATGGATATTTTTGCACTGTCCATGGCTGAGGAAAATCTATCAGTGAGATGAGCATGTCACGTATGTGTCATAACTAGATACAAATGCTGACTACAGAGGCAGGATACTGGTGTAAGTTAGATGGGCTGTATTTGCTACCACTTCCCAGGCAGGATAGATTGGAGATGGGATAGTAGCATGTCTGAGCATCAGCTCCCATTAGCAGAGTGCTATTTTGACACTCACATTAGAAAAGATGGTTTATTTATAATATGATTTGTGTTTGTATATTTTCAGTTTTAAAGGCAAACTAAGGGATATGTTTGCATTTCAGATTTCTTGTCCAATTATTTTACTACCTTATTAATGTTAACATTTCTTTTTTTATTAAAGATGATGTGAAAAGGGCTTCCAACAAAGAATTGTTTTTAAGTCCCAAAATCCAAGTTATCTATTTATAATACAGCAGCAAGGGTTTATTAATTTAGCAAGGATGCTGACAGCTATTTGGCTCTTTTAGCAAAACACTCAGCATACCAACTAAACTGCGAGGATACAATTGTTCCACTTTTGCACTTTTGAACAAAATTTATTGCCTTGACAAGTCACTGACTCTGTCACATCCTGAGGCAGGTGCTTGTTTTGGTCCGGTATTTTAACTTTCTGAAAAAAAATCTATGGGCTACAGATGCATCTAAGACTGTGAAATAGTACCTTTTAACAACTTTTAAAACTGTTTTGATAATATTTCAAATTAAAGAAATAAAATTGTCATACCCATCTCATATAAATGTGTTTTTCCCAATAGTAGATATTAAAATGCTTTACAAGGAAGGTAACAAGTGAACGTATTTTAAGTCATCTGAGCTAGGCCAAAAGTTGCTTCCAGCAAACATGGGGCCAGATTATCAACTGGTGCAAATCAGTTTAGCTCCATTTACTTTAGTGGAGCCACACCAATTTACATAAACTAAGAATCTGATCCATAATCTGCTTCAGTCTAAAATGTGGAGTCCCTTTAAGCGTCGAAGTGGGGGAAAGTAACTGCGTATTTCTCCACAGCTCTTAACTATATAGCAAATTCAAAGCAAGCTAACGAAAATGTTGTTGACTTGAATTGGACACTTTTCACACACTTCATTATATAGTATCATCCTCATAGCTGGAAAGGCAACAGCATTAAGAAAAAAATTACAGCTAACATGCTCATAGCCAGCTGATCAGTGCAATCAGCTGCTAACAAGGTTGCTGCTGATAGAATTTAAAAGCAACTATAAACTGTTTATGAGCAGGGCTCAAAGGTATTGGAAAAACTAATTTTAAAATATTTTTAAGGATATAAGTGGACATTGTCATTTTTACTTTGTCTGATGATATCATCACAACTTAAGGGTCATAGAAATTCTAGCAACATAAAGTGTGATTTGAAAGGTATTTACACCTTCAAAATGCAAACACAGCTACTGTCATAAGCCTGCAGCTCAGTCTGGGTTGGATGGTGTAATAGAAATAAATGTGCAACTCACAGCACTAGCTAATAAATCACTGGTAAAAATGAAGACCGAGTGTTGTTCTGCTATGCTCCTGTGAAATAATGCTGATACCTGGTTCATCTGAGGGTCACAACTTTCTGGGTCTAGCAAGCCATGCATGTGGAGTATGACGTCTGCTGGAAAATGCATCTCTCTCTCTCTCTACTTTTTCGTGTACAGCTGTGGTCCATTTTTTATGTGGAACCTTGGGGGTGCTACAGGGAGGAAAACGCAGGACCAGATGATGTAAATTGCTGCCAATTCTGGAAAGGAATCAGATTCCAGTGGACTCCAATGGCTTTGACTCTGCTCTCCTGTTTTTTGCTTGTGATGGCTACCGGTTAATCTTACGCTGTAACCTAAGTAATTTATCATGTTATGTTACGTTCATGTGAATGCTAAGAAGTAAAAATCTAAAATACATTGCATTACATCCTTTGGGACAAATTCAGATGTGGTGTAAATGGGTACACATCCAATGAAGTTACATTCCTGTTTGTAAAAAGAAAAGGAGGACTTGTGGCACCTTAGAGACTAACAAATGTATTTGAGCATAAGCTTTCGTGAGCTACAGCTCACTTCATCGGATGCATGCAGTGGAAAATACAGTGGGGAGATTTATAGACACAGAGAACACGTGTGTTGTGATAATGAGGTTGGGATTTCCAAACCAAGTAGAAGATACACCACTCCCATTAATTTCAGTGGGGGCTGTGGTACAAAGTCCTTAGTCAGCTTTGAAGATCATAACCTATGTCTGCATCTCTGGCAACTAGGTGCCATTATGCTTTTTGTATATTACAGCTGTAAGATAAAGGTGGGTTTAAGTGAAGTACAGCACAAAGCACACCACTTAGGGGTATTTTTTACCTAATCTCTGCTGTGGAGAAGAGTAATTTGAGTCTATGAGCCTTGGAATATTTTGCTGGGTTTTTAAGCCATGGATTAAATCACATAACATAAATCCCAGGCACCTGTTGAATGTCTGCAGTCTTTTATGTTTATTAATGAAGTTGCTGCTCTTTGCCTTTAGTTATATTTGTCTTGTCTTATATTTATTGTTTGATGTCCACAGCAGCAGCAAAGAATAATCCCATTAACCCAAAATCCACTGTCCCTGTTTTTTCTCACTTTAGGCTTTTCAGGAAGCATGGACTGGTCTTTGTTTATTTTGTATGACTTTATGGATTTTTTCATCTTCTTAATGTAATATTGTGGGGTAGGAATGCAGTTTACTTTGAAGATTTTGTATTCCAGGAAGGTCAAACATCTTCTGGGAGTGAGTTCCGGATTCATGAGCTAGTCACTGAGAGAGCACTGTGTCTTGCGCACATTTTGTGAAACAGATCAGGGGAAAAAAGTGTTGGGAATTGGGGGAGCCCAAGCTGTTCCACATAGTTGCATGTCAAGTGGCAGTTTGGTCTACTTCATGAACTGCTAATTAGCAAACAATTAAAACAACAAGTTACACAGTAGTGACAGTAATTTCACAGTTATGGGAATTACCCATGATCTAGGAAGATTGAATGAGAAGTTTTCTGTTAACTGTTTTATTCTCTGTGGAGAAACTGTTCTTATTATCACAGTGTTCCAATAAATTGTCCATGATCTTCCACTGACTGGTTTTTACTTACATAGAACTCTAAAAGTATACATCACTTTACAAAACAGACAGAAGGATTAGATCCCAAAGAGCTTACAGTTCAAACTGGAAATAATTGAGATTTGCTGTTCAGAAAAAAGGTAAGGAAACTTTATCTGAAAGGCTTATGAAAGAAGAGGAACATAAGCAGGCATCTGAAAGAGGGAAATGTGGATATTTTCCCCATACAAAGTGGGAATATGTTCCAAACATATAGTACAGTATGAAAGAAAGTGTGGAGCTGAGCATCTGCTATGAAATGAACTTTACAGGAGTACAGCAACTTCCACAATAACAATGCTGACCCATACAATGACTTTTACACCTACGCTTGAGTCAAGCCCATGTTTGGCACTAATCTGCTCCAGATCAGTAGGTTACTTAGTTTTGCTCCTAGTACTGGGTATATTTATATATCTAACATCTGATTCTGAGCAATGCTTACCAGCTGACACTCATGGGAGATGTAGTTTAGCTGGGAAGCCCAGTCCATAGAGGAGAATGAGGACCTAAGGTAGCTCAACTACAACTCCTCTGAGCCCACCATGGTGAGAGGTCTGAATCAAAATCTGAGATTTTGGTGTTGAGGCATTTGCTTTTTCAATAAAACAGAACTTTTCAGAGAAAGCACAAACTTTACAACAGTATTTTGGTCAAAAATCCAATTTTCTATTTTAAAAAATATCCCAAGAAATATTTAACCAGCCTTTTAGGAACCATGATAAAGAAGGTTGGAACAATGGTAACTAAGATTGAAGAATCTGATCTCTCCTTAAATAGCCTATTTATTTTTATCAATTAAATATTTTGGAAATTGTTAAAGTCAGTCAATATTTTTCCCTTATACCTCTTTTATTAAGGTGCAGTTTCTCTCTGGAAAGTGGCTAAGTAAAATAAGTACCTTCTTACGCAACTTATCTGTTTCCCATACATTAGGTCATAAGTGATTTTAGTGCTTTATTTTCATTTCTCTTAGCTGTATTGGCTCTGCAGTGCTTTTTAGACTAAACACACAACTCCTTTTACTCCTTGATATGTAAACCAATATGATAAAAATCTGTATTAATCCAGCCAAAAATCATGTATTTGATATGGAACATATTTATCTATATAAGTTAAGCGGGAGCTTCACTTTCTGGGACAGCATTACCATTTTTCAGTACCTGTCTAGATAAGAAAGATGGCTTATTTTGAGAATATTAGTTGAATAATTGAAACTTAGTCTTACTGAGTACTTACTCTGATAGGATATCATGTAATTTGATCAATTGAGTAATATTTAATTTTAAAGACAAATAACCTCAAATACATAAGCTTAATAGCTATATAAACGTCATAGACAAAGTCTACTTAAGGATATAATTAAGCAAACAGTCCTCCATGTAGCTCTTCAATCTCCTGGAACAGGCTCTAGAAAAGATACTGCCAAGCATACTTTCCTTGTTTGCTTACACACAATATCAGGGACAGATTCAGCAAACTAGTTAAGAATCTGTCTAATTAAGCACACAAGGTAAGTAGCCCCCATCAAGTCCCCTTCAGTCCCCATTCAAGTCATGTGCTTAAATTTAGGCACATGCTTAAATACCTGAATTGGGGACTAAGTAGGGTAACCAATATGAGACATAATGGCTGTGGCCCTGACTCATACTTAACATCAACAAGTGCTTAAGTCCCCCACTCCAGCTCCTATGCAGAGGGACAGGCGGGGATTCCGCATGCTGCCCCCGCAGCTCCCATTGGATGGCAACCATGGCCAATGGGAGCTGCAGGGGCAGCGCCTGAGGACAGGGCAGCACACAGAGCCTCCTGGTCATGCCTCCGGGACATGCCACTGCTTCCAGGAGCTGCTTGAGGTAAGCGCCGCCAGAAGCCTGCACCCCTGGCCCCTCCCACGCCCCTGCCCCAGCCCTGATCCTTGTCCCACCCTCTGAACCCCTCAGTCCCAGCACAGAGCACCCTCCTGCATCCTAGAGCCCACATCCCCAGCTGGAGCCCTCATACCCCATCACACCCCAACTCTCTGCCCCAGCCCAGAGCCCCCTCCCACACCCTAAACACCTCATTTCTGGACCCACCCCAGAGCCCAAACCCCCAGCCAAAGCCCTCACCCCCTCCTGCGCTCCAACCCCCAATTTTGTGAGCATTCATGGCCCGCCATACAATTTCCATAACCAGATGTGGCCCTCGGGCCAAAAAGTTTGCCCACCCCTGATCTAGTCCATAATCCCGTCTCATTCAGTGGCCAGAACCAGAAGCTTCTGAGGAAGTTGCAAGAAATGCCTCCGCTGGCAGAAGTGGGGTAATCTGGTTCCCAAGAAGGTCTCATCTTATTTCATAGCAGTTAGATATTGAGTTAAACTTGAAACTAGAGCTTCTAAAACTTTTGTTGGCATTCACTGCTATACCCAACATGCATATTTTCAAGCACATTCAGAAGTGTTTTATTGAGAAAACAAAAACAAACAACCCCCCAGTAGCCACCCAAGACACTCCCCTGCACGAATTTCCCCTCGGGGGAGAGGATAAGAGAACAAATAACACAACACACCAGTAGACATATTGCTTAATGCACCACTGGAAGATGCTCAGATACAATTGTGATAAGAGCTGTATAAAAATCTCTATAAAATAGAATATAGATGGGTTTAAGCACATGCTCAAATAAAACATGTGTTTAAATACTTTGCTACACTGGGGGCCTACCTCTACAGAGTAATATAAATAGACAAATGAGTATTGAAGAGTACAATGGGGGGGTGACATTACACCAGATGTAATGTCACAAACCCTCCTTTTCTTGCTAGTATTAAGAGCAATTAGATAGCACAGTTTAGCGCACCTACTTCATATGGGGGGATTAAAGTGAAGGAGCAAAATAAAAGGGAGGAGAACCATGTTCTGAGTTGGTGCAAATCAGGATGGCTCCAGAGATTTCAAATACAGGAATAATCTTGGGGAAGTTCTCTGGCCTGTGTTATACAGTAAGTCAGACTAGGTGATCACAATGGTCCCTTCTGGTCCTGTAATCTATGGATTCTAGGAATAAAGTCAATGAGACACAAGCATGTGCTTACAGGCTTTTACTAACAAGGATAGGATTGTTCCTGCACCTAAATGTTTTGCTGAATCGGGGCCAGATTAACATAGTCTATGACAGAGTTATAGCTAATTCACAATATTGGGTAATATTAGGTATACTGTTGCCCTGTGGACAAAAATTGTGACATCTCTTGAAAATATTTAGTTTCACCCCAAAAGGTCTAAATCTGAACCTGAGATTTGGTTCAGCTTTACTACTTACCCCCTCACCTAGTGCAAAGGCAGATTTCAGCAGCTTGCAGATCTATCCTTCTATCTATCCGTGCCAACAAAAGACTTGGAGGTTTGTCCCTTTCAGTTTATCTGAGTAAAAGACCTCAGTTTGCCCCAGCCTGCATACATTCTGTTTCATTAACACAGTATGTTAATATTTCTTCATAAATTGCAAGGAATTTGAGCTACTAATTTTCAACTACAAAAGTATTGGGAAAGATAAATCGCAGGGCTAAAGGGTGGCCTAATTCCTAAGCAATGGTGGTAGAACACCTTGCCTAAAACATGGCTTGAACTGATTTTGAACTGAACTGTCACATTTGTTTCAACTTGAAAGACTTGGTTAGATCAAGGAAAAACAAAAGGTAAAAAAAATAAACCAACACATGCTGACAAAGAGCCTAGAAGTGTGATATGGCTCAGCAGACAGGGAATGGTGGTGTGTTTTCTAAAGATCAAATCAACAAGGTATTGACTAGGTTGTTTATTTTGTTTTTTTTTTTTTTTTTATTACAAGTTTCCTATAATCCTTTCCCCCAACCACCCACATATGTCCTTCAAGTTATAAATGAGGATCCATTTGCCTGAGAGCAGGCTACAATATATTAAACATTTCTAGTATTGAGAATGCTGTTAGGTAATCTGGCTTCAGACATTAATAAACTCAAAAGAACCTGAGCTACTAAAATGAGCTGAAAACCAAAATGCAGAATAATCTACGCTAGTGTAGAAGTTAGTGTAGGACTTTTAATGGCCATCCAGTTGTCAGAAAAGAAAAGAGGAAATGAATATATTGGGTTTTGCTGAGAGGTCTATAAAGTTTTGCAATTCCAGTTTATATTTCTAAACAGAAAATTACCACTTGGGGAGACTGACTATGACAAGGCTATTAAAAATAAAAAATACCGAGACAAGTAAATATACCCTAAAGGGTTTCACCATACAACACAATAGCAGACGTCTCACTTGACAGTCTTCCTTTCATCAGTGAGATTCTTTCATCTTAAAAATTGAGAGCACAATCCAGTTATCTTATATATAACAAGGAAATAAGCAAACACTACAAATGTCCAAAATCCTAAATCTGAAAATATGCCAAGTCTTGTTGTACGCAGCCCTGACATATGGAGGTGTTACCTGTATGTAACATTTCAAAACTCACATCGGAAAATGAAATGTGTTTCTATATGAGGGGCCTTCATGTTTGGAATCGCTCTTGATGCAATCTTTTCAGTGATGTGTAGGAATGGCAAAAAAGCCAGACTGATGGTTATCTTAAACTGTCATGCATTTTTCAAACTTGAAAGGTCATGGTTTGATTTTCATGAGGAACTCTGGCTATACAACTATAACATAAAGAGTGGAGCTGGGTGATGTGTAGTGATATAATACTGATGTTCAGATATTCTAGTGGTATCTAACTTTACCCAGTTGCAGGAAAGAAGTTCTGAACCATGCAGAACTCTCTTTGGACAAATGAGGTAGCCATGTTTGCAGCACTGAGATGGCAGAGAACATACTCCGACAAAAATATCCTACCTAGCAGGGACTGTTAGGAAGATGAATCCAAATAACCAGTTTTGGGCTATCAATCAATCATTTAACTAAAGCTTTCATGAGGCAATGTAAATAAGTACTCCAATAAAGTCTGGAAACGTTACATTTTTTGGGTTCTGTTTATCCAGCAAATTTGTAGGGAAAAAAAAAAACAAGCAAATTTCCACTGTGATTTGTTCTTTATAAGTCTTCTGTTTATAGGTCATGGTTCCATTATTCTATAAGTGTGAGTGGATTTTATTTTTCTCTTGATACTTAGTACATTATTGTACTGGGGGGGCAAAAGAGGGGACAGTTGGCGTTTATCGCTTAGTTATAGGAGAACAGGACAATAATCACGAGGTTTGGTTTTTCCTTTTTTTTATTTTGTTTGATTTTTATGGTCCCCTGGTATCAAAAATGTATCTGTTTCAACTTCTAACTAAACAAAGAAGTAGTTGCTTGCTTGCCTCCAGGATTGCCTGATAGGCTAGTGATTGCTGAGAATTTGGAACAGTAGCTGAACTGGCATCCTCAAGCTCTTTCAATTGTGCAGTCACCTTTTCCGGTTTACCCTCAAGCAACTCTCTCGTCAGCTAACTTCTTCCATCGCACTAATTCTATCTTCCAGTTCATTATCCCAACTCTGACATTCTGTTGTGTGAAAAAAAAGTTTGTTGCCAGTGAGATCTTCATATTTATTTCCAAAATATTAAGCATATTCTAATGATTGCTCAAGAAAGGGCTGCAATGCCAGGAAAACATGCGGTGGAAGTGTTGTTATACACAATATTAAAGTTGTTCCATAGGTTCTGTGTTCCCCTGTCTGAAGCTTGTTTCGTTCCTGAATTCAAGGTGTCCACAGAGCCCATTAAAAACACAATGCTGGCACCTGCTGAAAAATTAAGTTCTCCTCTATTTATGTCAAAATAAAATTTAATAAATTCTTACTCCTGTCCAGATTTTTGCGAAATACCCTAGTGAATGATTTTGTCACACTGAATATTTAAAGAAGGGAAACTAAGTGATTCTGATTAAGAGGCTATAATAAGTTAGCACTTAAGTAGCATTCTTTTTCTTTTCAAAATATGTTTCTTCATATTTTTTCTTGAAAAATGAATGAAGACAAAAATGATGCAATAAGCAAGCCATTTAAATTACTACACCTATTATTATTACTGATGTCAGGAGAAAGGAATGCAAACATACAATAATAAGCATAATACCTAGCTCTCATAAAGCACTTTTCACCCGTAAATTTCAAAGCACTGGAACCGCTGGCTATGCTTATTAAACAAAATCTTCTCATAGAAAAAAATCATATTGGCAAGCAAACATAACAACATGGATATCTAGGTTTATTTACATATAAAATGATGATGCTTAAGAACCCATCCTTGTCTCTACCTCCACTTCTTGACCTAATTATGAAAGTTGGATACCTGTCTAGATATAAAATTAAACTAATTAAGTGACTAAATACCAGCTCCTCTTATGTAGCATTTTTCTCTGTAGAGATCAAGTACACTTTCCAGAAGTGGGTGAGTTCATTATCGAATTTTACAGATGGGAAAAATGAAGCGCAGAGTGAAGTAAACTGTTCAAGGTAATAGAGCTAGTCAATGGCAAACCTGGGATCAGAACCCAGGTTGTTTGTTTCCTATATCAGTGCCCTAATCTCTGGATGATGGGAAAAGGCCCATAGAGGTCTCAAGACATTTTTACTGACACTGGCATTTACCCACCTAAAGCATGTAACTAAGAACGGGTGAAGCAGTTTATAAACCAAACCTAAACCTCAGCCCAAACCTTGAAATGAACTGATTAACAAATGCGTAATGGGAATTTCAACCAAAACTGAAAAACTGCTCATGGGCTGCAGTAAAAACAAAGAAATGGAGTAAGAGGCCTCCAGACTTGCTGTGAGATGGAGAGAATGAATTAGGGGATTAGATTACTGAAAGACAAACTTGGAGACAGGAGACTGGATTGGTTGGTTTGGGGAAAGGAAGGAAAGAATATGGAATAAGATGAAGTGGGATGGAAAAAATGAAATCAAGCAGTCCAATGAATTCTTGAGTTCTGTAGTAGGAGAACCCAAACCAAACCTTCTGAAACTTCTCCAATTGCATCCACTTCAGGAGGTTTTATTGGAACTGTACCCAGAGGATGTGAGGTGAGGTGCTTTATCTTACTCACTTTTATATACTTGATTCTAACCATATCCTACTTTGAAAAGAGAGAAAGGCTGATTAATAAAAACTAGTGCTTGCAATATTTATTGCCTGTCTATATAATTTGCTATGGGTCAAAATGTTGCTGGTCCTAGCACTAATACGCAGAGGAGAGAAGGCACAAAAAGCTCCCACCAAATGCCACAGTCACCATGCCACAAAGTCCTCCATTCTCCTGTGGGTACAATCCACCAGAAAGACAGAGAAAATCAGAAATGAGAGAGGACTGTAGCAAGCCCCCTTCCCCCTCCTCCCCTATCCCCACCCTCCACTCCACATGGGCTCACATAACGGCAGAGCGGCGGTATTTCACAATGATGGTGCAGTGAGCACACTCCCCCTGAGTGCTGAGCTCTTGAGTTACAAGCCCTCCTGGTCCCTCTGGGCAGGACACCTCCACACTGTTCCCAGTGGATAGTTACTAAGTGCACCAGTCTGGTTCTAAGTCGGTCTGTTCTCGCATCATGTGTCTGTGTACTACTGCCATCTATTGGAGAGAAGGTTGGACCTAGCAAATTCCACGTGATCATGCTGACCTCTAGTGTCTATATACTAATGTCCTCTAGTGGCTACAGCCCACAGATTATATAAGCCCTATGGCTTTAGTCACTATTAAAATGTTGATACTCATTATTGATTGCAACTGTCACTACCATGGTATTTTCCTATACTTGGTATAGGAGGGTACCCTGAATTGCTTGTGAGTGGTAAATACAGAGATTGACACTTATGGAAGCAATTAATGTTACGCTTGTCTTCATGAGACTCCTCCTCTGTATCAAGTATGAAGCAATCCTGCTAAATACCAACATTTTGACAGGGAGCATCACTGTGCCTTTACACATGTATGAAAATGTTACAGGTTACTGCATCACTATTCATATAGAAATGTGTGGGTAAAACATTTATAGACTGTAGTTCTAATGCTCTAAGTAACAAAAAAATCTACATGGTGGATAAGGGAATGATTAGGACAGTGCGCTATGCCCCTGTGAGGCTTCCATATGCTATGTAAAAGGCACACTCCTAATATAATGCCAAATACATACATACATACTAAATAGCCCTATACTATCTCTATTAATTAGATTTCCATGCTTCAAATCTCTCTGACACTATTATTACTTCCTGACATTTTCCATCGTTATGTAATGAGACCACTTCACTGATAATGAAAATGTGATGAAAAAAGCACAAGAAACCAATTCATTATTTTTTTTTCTTGAGTTTAACATAGATTTAAGGTAAATGTGGATTTAGTTCTGACTCTTTTCATATCATCAGTGTAATGTTTTAATAGTTTCATAAATTCTTATGGTGTATCATACCAAAGAAGGAAAAAAAATGCATTAATGGATGCATTTATATCATTCCACTTCCAAGAAGTCCTGCAATATAGATAATGAAGGAAAAAGCAGTATCTTTTTTAAAGCAGGTGTGTACTGGACCTTTCTCTAATGGCAACTTGAAAGTGCACTGCAGGGGGAAAAAGCTTCTGAACTCTATTTCCTCTGATAAATATATTGGTGAAGGAAGAACCTCAAAAGATCAAAGTTCAGGTAAGAATGCCACAATTTAGAGGCTTAGGCTCAAATTTGAATCTTTCTTTTACAAAATCAGGCTAAAAATCTAAGCAGATCTCCTAGGTTCTTGAATACTCCCAGGTTCTGACTTGTCTGGGAAGACCATCAGAACAGTATTTCCTATTTTACTTTGGCCCTGAGGCTTTTGTTCCTATTTGGAAGTGCGAGGTGCAAGGAAATACAATATATATTTTTTAAGTTACCACAACTTAAAGCAGTGGATGTATTGTATCTTGACTTTAGCAAAGCTTTTGACACGGTCTCCCACAGTATTCTTGTCAGCAAGTTAAGGAAGTATGGGCTGGATGAATGCACTATAAGGTGGGTAGAAAGTTGACTAAATTGTCGGGCTCAACGGGTAGTGATCAATGGCTCCATGTCTAGTTGGCAGCCGGTGTCAAGTGGAGTGCCCCAGGGGTCGGTCCTGGGGCCGGTTTTGTTCAATATCTTCATAAATGATCTGGAGGATGGTGTGGATTGCACTCTCAGCAAATTTGCGGATGATACTAAACTGGGAGGAGTGGTAGATATGCTGGAGGGGAGGGATAGGATACAGGGGGACCTAGACAAATTGGAGGATTGGGCCAAAAGAAATCTGATGAGGTTCAACAAGGATAAGTGCAGGGTCCTGCACTTAGGACGGAAGAACCCAATGCACAGCTACAGACTAGGGACCGAATGGCTAGGCAGCAGTTCTGCGGAAAAGGACCTAGGGGTGACAGTGGATGAGAAGCTGGATATGAGCCAGCAGTGTGCCCTTGTTGCCAAGAAGGCCAATGGCATTTTGGGATGTATAAGTAGGGGCATAGCGAGCAGATCGAGGGATGTGATCGTCCCCCTCTATTCGACATTGGTGAGGCCTCATCTGGAGTGCTGTGTCCAGTTTTGGGCCCCACACTACAAGAAGGATGTGGATAAATTGGAGAGAGTCCAGCGAAGGGCAACAAAAATGATTAGGGGTCTGGAACACATGACTTATGAGGAGAGGCTGAGGGAGCTGGGATTGTTTAGCCTGCAGAAGAGAAGAATGAGGGGGGATTTGACAGTTGCTTTCAACTACCTGAGAGGTAGTTCCAGAGAGGATGGTTCTAGACTATTCTCAGTGGTGGAAGAGGACAGGACAAGGAGTAATGGTCTCAAGTTGCAGTGGGGGAGGTTTAGGTTGGATATTAGGAAAAACGTTTTCACTAGGAGGGTGGTGAAACACTGGAATGTGTTGCCTAGGGAGGTGGTGGTATCTCCTTCCTTAGAAGTTTTTAAGGTCAGGCTTGACAAAGCCCTGGCTGGGATGATTTAATTGGGTATGGGTCCTGCTTTTGAGCAGGGGGTTGGACTAGATGACCTCCTGAGGTCCCTTCCAACCCTGATATTCTATGATTCTATGAACTATATGAAACTCAAAATAAAAGTTTTGGTTTTGATTTGGTTCATGAAGACTAGGGTTGGTCCTTATCTGAACTAAATCTGTTTACTCATCCCCAGTGTTTATATTTGCACTTTATTGTCTATATGAATGGAAACATATACAGTCACATACAGGATCAGAAAGTCTTTATGTGCACGGACAAAAGAGAAGTAAATCTATAATGTTAAGATATGTTAGGTCTGAACATTTGTAAAATGTGTAGAAATTCCCTTTAAAGATGATATTTTCTTATATTTTACTCCTTATAATGTATTGTGCTTCAGTTCCCCATCTCCAACAGAAGGATGATAATACCCTCCTGTATCACAGGGGTTTGAGAGGAGACATACATTAATCAATGTGTAGAATGAACTCAAATACGGATGGGTAAGTCCCATAGAAGAAGCTATCCATAACATAAGGAGTCTGGAAGGATCTCTAACAGTTTCCTCACGCTTTGAGGAATCTAGACATGTATTGGATCACCCCTGCTGGGTGGTGAGACCTATCTCAGGTCACACATTTGTGTGGCAATCGTTCATCTGTCTAAAATATTGCACTCTGTGCAATCTCTCCCACCAAGAAAACTGGGCTGCAGGAATATAAAATGTGTTGTCTGCATTTCCTTCTACAGGGACACCACTGGCTGCAGCGGCGGTTTCCTCTTTGTCACCCTTTGCAGGCTCAGCTTCCGCAGCTGAGTGCAGCGTAGCGGGGAGCCGTCAGGAGGAAATCACCAAAGGACAGCAGGGGGTAATGATCTTGCCCTGAAAGCTAAGGAGCCCAAATGTGAGTGTGGAGAAAAGAAATTGTCCAGAAAGGTTGTGCAATTTGCCCAGGTCTACACAGAGGAGTGTAAAGCGGGAGACAAAAATTCAAATCTTAACTGCCAAAGACTTCCTGCGTGACCCTAGACAAGTCACTTAATTTCTCTGTGCATCAGGTCCCCATCTGTAAAATGGGGAGAATAATAATTCTTTTTTCCCCATTCTTTCTCTCTTGTGAATTTAGACTATAAGCTGTTAATAGTAAGGACTGTTTGTATTATGTGTGTTTATAGCGCCTAGCACACTGAGTTCTGATCTCGACTGAGACTTCTTGGTGCTCTGTAAAACAAGTAGAAAATAGTATCATGCTCTACCCAAGAATCCTGCTGGACTGTGCCATGGTTTAGCTGACTGGGTATCAAAGTTTTAAAAGAATTGAAAACAGGAGGTTTTTTTCCTATGTGAACATGCCAGTTTAATTATACTCTAAAATATAGAAATGATTGGAAAAAAATGTGACTTATGTTGCGATATAAGTCACTGCTTGATTATCTCCACCTTGTGGGGAGAAATCAGAGAATATCAGGGTAGGAAGGGACCTCAGGAGGTCATCTAGTCCAACCCCCTGCTCAAAGCTGAAAAATCAGATTAATTATATTCTGTCAGTACTACACTTGGAGTTTTGTTTACATTCACATTAATAGTTGGGAAGAGATGCCTATAACATTATTGGTATGCACTCCTTGCATAAATTATATTGTGTAATGATTTCTACTAAAAATTAACATATAAATACTTTAACACAGACTCTCCACTGTATATATAGTATAATGTCTCATCACGATTTTATTCAAGAATGAAAAGCAACTATTGCTGCTATTAAACTTAACAGCAGAAAATCCTTGATGGCTTTTTCCAGACTTTATAAAGTAAATGATAGTTTTTAGTATAGAAATGTTTCCACATGGGGATTCCTAATGGAATAAAAGATACAATAATGGGTTTCAAAACAAAGACAAACACATCCCTCCATGGGGGTGAGGGAGTGTTAGTGATATTCAGCGGTATAGCGGCCAACTCCAGTTTACTTTTAGATATTTTTAAACAAACTTATGCCAGTCTATTTTTCACACATCCTGTGTTAAGATGTAGATTCATGTTTTAACTGTTCATCTCTGAAGATAAGTGTATGGGTTTGGGTTTTATAATATTATTGTCTTAGACAGAGAGGCAACACGGACTAATGGATGGAGTCAGAAGACATGCATTGACACTACCATTGACACACAGGGTGATCTGAGGAAGTCACTTCACTTCTCTGTGTTTCTAATTCTCCTCCGAGACT
The DNA here is from genome assembly GCF_965140295.1 of Lepidochelys olivacea. Lineage (NCBI taxonomy): Eukaryota > Metazoa > Chordata > Testudines > Cheloniidae > Lepidochelys > Lepidochelys olivacea. The sequence continues at coordinate 32,084,564 of NC_140411.1, read as the reverse complement.
TTTTCTGACATGTCTAATTAAATTGTAAATTCTCCAGGGCAGTGAATGTCTTTTACTGTGTGTTTGTATAGCACCAAGCACAATGGGATCACAATCTCTATTGGGCATTAAGGTGTTACTTTAATACTACTAAGTATGTAGAAAAAAAATGTTAAACGCTATGAGCATGAATTGGCCGAGTCAGTCTGTGACTAAGCCTATTACAAGTAAATGGACGCCCACAACTGTGCTTCCTAGCACATTGTGTCATTCAAATGTAAACCCCAATTTCTCTGTACAGAGCAGTTGTTCTCTTGCTGCTTTACTACTCAACATTATTGGCAACAAAAAAACTGAATCATGAAGCTAAGATGATAGGCTGATTTCTACAAGATCCAAGAAAATGACTCCCACATTGTTGCAAGATCTCTCCTCGGCTGTGTCCCCCATTTGTCATGCCTTTTTAACTTTTGTCTTGATAAACATATTAGCCTTGTGATCTAAATCGCAGCCCGTTCCTGGATCTACATAAAAGGACACAGAGATCAACAGTCAGACAATTACTGTGTAGCTAGCTAGCTGTCCGAGGCATTATTGGTCCTGAAATAGTTTAGCAGCTTAACAACTGGGATTCAATCTGTTTTACTTCACTTGCTGTCTTTATTTATCTTTTAATGTGCAGTCACAACCAAACCCTGAAGATGAATAATTTTCATTAAGTGCAGATGATATGTTCATGTATTTAATTCTGTAATCATATTAATATAGCCAATATTGAATATTTTCCAATTAGTAATACCCAATAATTTCAATACAGGAGTCACAGTTATCTCCTAGTTTTCAGCAAAGTTTTAAGTGCTCTTATGCAGCTTCATATTATTAATGTCTCACTGCTTTTAAAAATATATTTAAACAGGTTTATTAGTATGTAGACTTATTATAAAATTACATAAACTAAATGCATCAAAATAAATGATCAAAGTACTGCACACTTTATGATGCAGAATCCTTTTTTGTTTGTTTTTTTCAGTTATTTTTGCATACTAGTAGTTCACAAATTCTGTAAGTCACCCTTGGTGCCCCCAGTTATTTGGATGGTTTATTTATATAGCAGCATACCAGAATCTGGCCTGTAACCTGGTGGCAACCAGGATCCAAAAGCCATTGAGGGTGAAATCCCAGACAACTGTTCCCTTCCAGTTTCTTTATTCTGGTCTTTTCTTTATTCACTTATGTCAAGGTTCCTCCCCCACTCTGAACTCTAGGGTACAGATGTGGGGACCTGCATGAAAAACCTCCTAAGCTTATCTTTACCAGCTTAGGTCAAAACTTCCCCAAGGTACAAAATATTACACCTTGGACAGGCCGCTACCACCACCAAACTAATACTGGTTACTGGGGAAGAGCTGTTTGGACGCGTCCTTCCCCCCAAAATACTTCCCAAAACCTTGCACCCCACTTCCTGGACAAGGTTTGGTAAAAAGCCTCACCAATTTGCCTAGGTGACTACAGACCCAGACCCTTGGATCTTAAGAACAATGAACAATCCTCCCAACACTTGCACCCCCCCTTTCCTGGGAAATGTTGGATAAAAAGCCTCACCAATTTGCATAGGTGACCACAAACCCAAACCCTTGGATCTGAGAACAATGAAAAAGCATTCAGTGTTTTACAAGAAGACTTTTAATAAAAAATAGAAGTAAATAGAAATAAAGAAATCCCCCCTGTAAAATCAGGATGGTATATATCTTACAGGGTAATTAGATTCAAAAACATAGAGAACCCCTCTAGGCAAAACCTTAAGTTACAAAAAAGATACACAGACAGAAATAGTTATTCTATTCAGCACAATTCTTTTCTCAGCCATTTAAAGAAATCATAATCTAACACATACCTAGCTAGATTACTTACTAAAAGTTCTAAGACTCCATTCCTGTTCTGTCCCTGGCAAGCGCAGCATACAGACAGACACAGACCCTTTGTTTCTCTCCCTCCTCCCAGCTTTTGAAAGTATCTTGTCTCCTCATTGGTCCTTTTGGTCAGGTGCCAGCGAGGTTACCTTTAGCTTCTTAACCCTTTACAGGTGAGAGGAGCTTTCCCCTGGCCAGGAGGGATTTCAAAGGGGTTTACCCTTCCCTTTATTTTTATGACAACTTACAAATGCTTCAAAACAAAATAACCCAAAAGAGTCTTTACTGTACTCCACCCCACCCACCTCCTCCCCCCACACACACACATGCACACACAGACCCAGGAACCTCCTGGTCGAAGGCACAGGGATGGAGAGTTTTACAGGGATCCCCTGGTCAGATATAGGAAGTAATTTACTAAACAGTGGCATGTGAGGTCTCTACCAAGAGCCAGTAGCCCACTGGTCATCATAATCACTGTGAAATGTATGTATGGATAATATTTAAGGAGTTGTATCTGTTCCTTTAAAGCAGGAGGTAGCAGACACTTATCTCTGTCTGGTCATGTGTGTATGTATGTCTCACAGTGGATAGCTGTCTACATACTAAGCCAAATGTTAATCAAGAGACTGAAATCTCCAAGAGGAAATTTATAGGAAGAAATAAACAACAGGAGGAGATGGTGTTTACAAGGTGTCATAAATATAAAGGGAAGAGTAAACCCCTTTAAAATCCCTCCTGGCCAGAGGAAAACTCCTCTCACCTGTAAAGGGTTAAGAAGCTAAAGGTAACCTTGCTGGCACCTGACCAAAATGACCAATGAGGAGACAAGATACTTTCAAAAGCTGGGAGGAGGGAGAGAAACAAAGTCTGTGTGTCTGTCTATATGCTGCTTTTGTCAGGGATAGACCAGGAATGGAATCTTAGAACTTTTAGTAAGTAATCTAGCTAGGTATGCGTTAGATTATGATTTCTTTAAATGGCTGAGAAAAGAATTGTGCTGAATAGAATAACTATTTCTGTCTGTGTATCTTTTTTGTAACTTAAGGTTTTGCCTAGAGGGATTCTCTATGTTTTGAATCTAATTACCCTGTAAGGTATCTACCATCCTGATTTTACAGAGGGGATTTCTTTACTTCTATTTACTCCTATTTCTATTAAAAGTCTTCTTGTAAAAAAACTGAATGCTTTTTCATTGTTCTCAGATCCAAGGGTTTGGGTCTGTGGTCACCTATGCAAATTGGTGAGGCTTTTTATCCAATATTTCCCAGGAAAGGGGGGGTGCAAGTGTTGGGAGGATTGTTCATTGTTCTTAAGATCCAAGGGTCTGGGTCTGTAGTCACCTAGGCAAATTGGTGAGGCTTTTTACCAAACCTTGTCCAGGAAGTGGGGTGCAAGGTTTTGGGAAGTATTTTGGGGGGAAAGACGTTTCCAAACAGCTCTTTCCCAGTAACCAGTATTTGTTTGGTGGTGGTAGCGGCCAATCCAAGGACAAAGGGTGGAATATTTTGTACCTTGGGGAAGTTTTTGACCTAAGCTGGTAAAGATAAGCTTAGGTGGTTTTCATGCAGGTCCCCACATCTGTACCCTAGCGTTCAGAGTGGGGGAGGAACCTTGACACAAGGAAAGTCAGTGGATTTTGGGGGTATATCTGTGGATGCAGAGGTACACCCTGGATCCTTCATGGAGGAGGCAAGCTAACAGCATGTCTGTTTTATGAACAGAGGGTCATGGCCAAGCCTGGCTGTAAAATGCTGTTTGGACTTTGGCTGAGTATTGCTCTATATGATGTGGCAGTATCTAGTTAAGTAAGTCTAGGTTCTAGAAGGTGGATTATGATTTTCTTTTACCTATAACTATTTGTTTCCACTACTCCTACTTCCTATCACTTGAATCTCTCTGTTTTGTTAAATAAACTTTTACCTGTTTTCACTATAAACATACCAAAGTGCTGCATGTTAAGTGGAGACGTGATTTGAGGTGGAAGTGGTAAACTGGTATGTACTACTTTTTTAGAAGCAGAGAATCTCTGAATACTGCAAGTGTCCAGTTGGACAGCAGCTGGAAACTCCAGGGAGAGATGCTTGGAGGGTTTAGGTGTTGGAGTATGCCTACTGCTAACCTGTAAAGAAAGAGCACGGCCTCGCGTAGACATAAAGGGAAGTACTTATGTTCCCTCTGGCCAGTGAAGGCAGGGAGTTGACCTCTAGAAGGCACAGACAAGGCTTCCTCATGCTAAGAATAAGTGTAGCAAGGAGCCTCACAACACTGGCCCCTGGAAGAAAAGAAAATGAAAGGAAAGAAAGATTTTTTTTCTCTCTCTCTCACTCCCTCTCTTGGTCTTACTCCTTGTCTCCAGGACTTCATAACTGACTCCAGCTTTCCCCCAGATAGTTCCTGCAAATGACTCCCTCTCAGAACTCTTAACTGACAGAGAGACCTCAGTCATGTCCTTCCCTGGTCCTGGTTCTCTCATGTCTGTCAGGTCTAAGAGGCAGGAAGCCTTATATGGTTGTCAGTAGGGCACAAAACTAGCAGGAGCATTATAACCTGTAGCTACAGCTCCCAGTTCTAAAGGGCTGTAAAAGGTGCCCCATGACCCTCTTACACTTTTTCTTAAGAAAAAAATTGGAAGTCCCTGTCACAGGAAAACTAACATGTATGGGTTTCAACTATGTAAGCCTAGTATGTAGATGTGTTTCCTTTTATCTGGGGGGGAGGGGACCTGCAATATTTATTGATATCCTTGATCTCAGTACCTGCCACTCTATCTTCCACAGCAAAACTAAGTAAGTAAATAAATAAATAATCAGTCTTTTTTTTTTGTCCCAATAGCTAAAACATATTTCTATGACCTGGTCATCTCCTACCTTAATTACTTCAACCTGCTCCTCTCCGAGCTTCCACAATCACCCTTGCCCCTCAATCTGACCAGTATCACAGCTACCTGCACTAAGATTTCTTCCTTGCTGACTGGACCGCATCACTCTCCTCTTTAGATCCTTACAGTCACCTTGGGCAGGGGGGAGAGAAGGGGATTTGAAAGTAAACATTTCATCTCATTAAATACATATTTTTTACATAATAAATATGGGCTCTCCAATTAAGTACTGAAGAGGAGATATTATCTTGATTTGGGCATTTTCTTTCTTAAAAGTTTTCATTGCCAGTAACATCTTGTCTACATGGTGCAGCAATATGCACTAAAGAGGTGTGATTTCTCAAGCATACAAATGTGCTGTGTATTAACTGGTCCATATAGGCTGGTACACACCAGAGTTTCCATAGTGTGCTTTAACATAGTACTACAGCACTATGTTAAAGTGCACTAGAGAACCTTTAGCACACAACTGCATGATCTACATGGACAAATAAATGGTCAACACCCTAGTGTGCACTGGAAGTCACACTCCCGTCATGTGTAGTGACACACCATATGGACAAGTCCTTAATATTTGCTGAACCTAGACTGTTCTGGTTCAGCAAAGATATATAGTCCTTTTATAATGGATAATGAAAACAAATCTACCTGCTAGAAGATTTAAGCTGTATCTAGTATGCTTACATATATACAGAAAGTGACAAATGTTGAACAAGGGCATCTTAATTTCAAATGACAGGTTTCAGAGTAGTAGCCGTGTTAGTCTGTACCCACAAAAAGAAAAGGAGGACTTGTGGCACCTTAGAGACTAACACATTTATTTGAGCATAAGCTTTCGTGAGCCATAGCTCACTTTCATCGGAATGCATCCGATGAAGTGAGCTGTAGCTCACGAAAGCTTATGCTCAAATAAATGTGTTAGTCTCTAAGGTGCCACAAGTCCTCCTTTTTTAATTTAAAATATACACTAAAGTCCTCCAAAAAAATCCTTGAACTCTTACTACATTCATTTTTGTTTAATGTTATTGGTGTGTTATTAGCACTAAGTAATGTGGTAGGCCAGCAGAGCTGTAGGAAAGAGATCTTTATTATGTATGTTGGGAAGCCAGAGTAACAAGCAGAAGCTCTACAGTTTCATGTGCAAGAAGCCTGTGCCCAGCTCATATTCCCAAGTCCATGACATCACAGAAAACTAAGTCCCTTGTGATACCTGATCCTCTTTCTCCAATCTACTCATCATACTATATATAGTACTTTGGAGTTTTCAGCCAATCAGATATCTAAGCATTCCCATCCTAAAACGTCATCATAATTGCTGGAAAATGGACAGTGCCATTTCAGAAGATGTTCTCTTATATAGAATATAGTGTGTTCAATTTGAACCTTAGAAGTACTTGAAATCAGCCTTGGTTAGAGTATGGCACGCGTCCACATCAAACAAAGGTGTGCTCTTTGGTCCATAAATCTTCTGTGATATAGCACATAGAAAACATATAACAATGTTCATAAGTTTGTAGGACCAATAAAATGAATGATGCACATGAGTTCCAGTTTACACAGCTCTTAAAAATCCATCAACGTTTTATGAAATATTTTTGCTCTGTAACAATATCAGCACATTTGATCAATCTAAAGCTGGATCCTGGCCTGTTAGGGCCATGTCACTCAGGAGAAAAACTTTGCACCTGACTCACTGAGCCTATCCCATGTCACAAGAGGTTCATTCTTGCTCATTTTCACTTTACTTTGCAGAGAGATGCTTTATGTTAGTTGGACCCTCTGATCCAACTGGGATGATCAGATTTTTTTTTCTTTTCATCCCATTTTCCTCAGACTATGGTAGACAGTTGCCTAATAATTTATTACCTTCAGTAAGCCTTCTAATTAGTGGAAGCTGTTTCATTATTATTTCAGATTTACTTCACACCATTATATCTCTGTTTTAGAGAAGGAAAAATCACTTGAGATAAGAATCCCTTGTTTCATCAGAAGTGAGAATTAGTCTCATTCAGTGATGGAAATGGCAAAACAAACAAAACTACATTCTGGAACACTTTTTTTTCTCTCCTGGTTTCTGAGTCTTTAATGTGCACTGAAGTTCACATTTTCAGACTTGTCTGTGCAAAAATAACAACAAGAAACATACTTTTCATTTTAAAAAAAAACCTGAGAATTTTCTATCATCATTTGACTCCAGAAGGTAGGGCTTTAAGAAAAACATCAAATATCATGAGACTCATGATAAAAATTGTGAGAGTTGGCAACACTTAGAACACAACCTCACTTAGAACAGTGAGGTTGCCATAGGCAAATCATTATATTAATTAAGGCATAGGCAAGTAAATTAGCTATAAGGAGAAAGATGTCAAGAAGAAAAATAAATCCAGGATTTCATCAGTTGGATACTGTAAGAGAAGGCAAGTGAGGAGTGAAATATAAAAACAAGTCTTCAGGCCTTAGGAACAAGGTGACTGGAGATATTGTCAACCATAATGGAAAACAAATGTAGTGGGGAGGGCTTGGGAGAAAAAGACGAATAGCTCAGGTGACATTTAAAGTGTGATCAGAGAGATAGGAGGAGAGTGAGGGTAGGGTGGGGCATGAAAGCCAGGAGAAGATAGGACACTGAATAAAGAATAATTTACAGTGTCAAGAGCAGCAGAAAGTTCAGGGAGGATGAGGTAGAGGCTTTTAAATTTGGACAGGAATGGGTCACTGGAGACTCTTGTGTGAATGATTTCAGTGGAGTGTGGGGATGCTGGGGTGGGTGGGGGGGTCAGAAGGTGCACTGGAAAGAATCTAGTAACAAGTTGGCAGTGTGGAAGACAAGCCATTAAAGGAGTGTGGTGCTAAATGGGAAAAAGGGAAGGAGCCAGTTCAAACGGGAGATGTTTAGGAAAAAGGGAATAAGGGTAGCATCAAGGGATGTTAGTAGCTGAGAGGTGGTGGGGTGAAGAGCATAGATGGAGGGATTGGAAGTCCTTTATTTTTATACCTATAATACCCCATCCCACAGCATCCTTCTACACACTTGACCTATGCCTTTAATGTCTGTTAGCATACTGCAGGCATACTGCCTAAATTCTGTCAATATAATAGGCAAAGCTACATGTTTGCCCTATGAATTTGTCTTATGGCAATATAGAGTGCATTGTAGCTTTTGTGGATCTAAGACATCAACTTATTTTCTGTATAGTTAATATACGTTGTCCTGGTTCCTCCCCCCGCATTCCTTTTGTTCTCTATTTTTGTTTCCTTAGACAGAGGAGCACTTCTGAATAACATAAGAGCCTGTAACAGATTCTTCCTGAAAACTGCATTAGTACTAAATGGCCTGAAATCAGGATGCCTAATGGAACTGACAAACTCATCACTAGTCTTTATGTCAAAGAGGTCAGCGAATGATTTTGCCACACTCAGTACAAACCCATAAAAATAATGCTCCTTTGCAGGAAAAAAAAATGTCATAGCATTGTTAAGAACAAATCCTCTGTTTTTTATTACACAAAGCATTTACAGTGGGCATGCTTCTATGAATTAGCTATTGATGCTGTCTACTTGTATTTGCAAGGCTGCCAATAGAAAATAAGAGTGAGGAAAGCGTCATTCCCACCCAAGGTTGATATCAAAAGATCACTGACGAGTGAAGTATCTTTCCTTACTTTAAAAAGGCCTTATCTCAGACCATGGCCTATATACACTAAAATCGGCCCTTTTCCTAGCTCAGTGAGAGTTTGCCTAATAAAAAGGTTGGGAGAAGAAAACCAAACAGAAAATGCTATTACCCGCTTTCCCAGCCTGCCTCGTAAATTGAGCATGTTATCAGGTACAAACCACAAAAAGGCAGTAAGGGTATTTACCAGTAGCTTCATGTGAGGTGCAGCATGTCTCATTCTAACAATTAAGGTACATTTATGGCCCCTTCATCATTGTATCTAAGCGCCTGACAATCTTTAATGCATTTATTCTCACAACACCCTTGTGACATAAGGAAGAACTATAATATCCCATTTACAGGCGGGGAAATAGGTAGAGAGCTACTAAGGGCCTAAAGATTCAGAGAAGCACCTAGTGGGATTTTCAAAAGCAGCTTGGTGCCTAACTCAAAATTGATTTCAGACCTATGGGCTTATCTACACAGAGAGGTAGTTCCCAGTAAGACAGGGTGTGACTCTACTGTGTGTGAGCTTGCCACGCACTTTGACATATTCCCATTTCAGAGAGAAGTACATCAACCAAACTAAGGAACTTTTAGTACACATGAGCAGCGTCCATGTGGCCAGTTAATGTGCTGTAGAGTGGCTTGCCAGGCACTAGCTCTCCAGGTTGACGAGCCCTGATTGTCTTGCCAATAGAAACACAGTGGCAAGTGTCCTAACCTCTCTTGATTTCAGTGAGAGTAGAGGTGTGGCCAACACCTCTCAAGAGATGCTCAGCACCATACAGGATCTTGTCTTATCTTATTAGCTGCTCAACCCTTAAATTATCTTTTTTTTTTCTGTTCTCAGCTCTTCTCACAACAGTGGAGAAACCTGCACACCCCAAGCATTTTGTCACTCCTGGGTGGAAGCAAGTATTAGTTTCCCAGTGAGCAAAGTGCTTCATCAGATCATCGGGCTCCAACAGTGCCCAGCTCTCTCAAAAATCGAGCAGCAACCCCAAGCTGTCCAAACCACGAAACACTCAGGGGAGGAAAGAAGGTCCAGAGGCGCGGCCAATGATGTGCATTTCAAATTACCATTTCACCTCCCTTTTTCAAGTTCACAGCAAAAGCCAACCAAACTAAACCCTAGTGTGCTTCAGCTGGAAACCAGCCTTCAAAGACATGAACAAAAAAACTAAAAAGTACAGTTCATAGGGAGAAACAGTTTAAAAGCATAAAATCACTTTGTGGTTCAACAGCACCACAGGCGTGTTAATTAACTAAATAAATAACATGAATTTCTAGAGGCCCCCTTTCATTTTTTTTTCATTGCTTCATTAAAACTTGTTCTTTGGTAACAAAGAAAAATCCTCAACAACAATAGCAAAACACTGCCTTCTTCAATATTTCAGCGGAAGGATGTGTGCTTTATGTCACCTGGCCAAGAAAGAAAGGAAGAGAGAGAGAGATGCTTCAAGTGGTGTGTCAAGGTTCCTTCCCCACTCTGAACTCTAGGGTACAGATGTGGGGACTTGCATGAAAGACCCCCTAAGCTTATTCTTACCAGTTTAGGTTAAAAACTTCCCCAAGGTACAAACTTTGCCTTGTCCTTGAACAGTATGCTGCCACCTCCAAGCGTTTTAAACAAAGAACAGGGAAAGAGATGACTTGGAGATGTCTTCCCCCAAAATATCCCCCCCAAGCCCTACACCCCATTTCCTGGGGAAGGCTTGATAATAATCCTCACCAATTGGTACAGGTGAACACAGACCCAAACCCTTGGATCTTAAGAACAATGAAAAATCAATGAGGTTCTTAAAAGAAGAATTTTAATTAAAGAAAAGGTAAAGAATCACCTCTGCAAAATCAGGATGGTAAATACCTTACAGGGTAATCAGATTCAAAACATAGAGAATCCCTCTAGGCAAAATCTTAAGTTACAAAAAGACACAAAAGCAGGAATACACCTTCCCTCCAGCACAGCTTATTTTACCAGCTGTCAAGGTTCCTTCCCCACTCTGAACGCTAGGGTACAGATGTGGGGACCTGCATGAAAAACCTCCTAAGCTTATCTTTACCAGCTTAGGTCAAAACCTCCCCAAAGTACTCCCCACCTTTTGTCCTTGGATTGGCCGCTACCACCACCAAACAAATACTGGTTACTGAGGAAGAGCTGTTTGGAAACGTCTTTCCCCCCAAAATACTTCCCAAAACCTTGCACCCCACTTCCTGGACAAGGTTTGGTAAAAAGCCTCACCAATTTGCCTAGGTGACTACAGACCCAGACCCTTGGATCTTAAGGACAATGAACAATCCTCCCAACACTTGCACCCCCCCTTTCCTGGGAAATATTGGATAAAAAGCCTCACCAATTTGCATAGGTGACCACAGACCCAAACCCTTGGATCTGAGAATAATGAAAAAGCATTCAGTTTTCTTACAAGAAAACTTTTAATAGAAATAGAAGTAAATAGAAGTAAAGAAATCACCTCTGTAAAATCAGGATGGTAGATACCTTACAGGGTAATCAGATTCAAAACATAGAGAATCCCTCTAGGCAAAACCTTAAGTTACAAAAAAGATACACAGACAGAAATAGTTATTCTATTCAGCACAATTCTTTTCTCAGCCATTTAAAGAAATCATAATCTAACACGTACCTAGCTAGATTACTTACTAAAAGTTCTAAGACTCCATTCCTGGTCTATCCCCGGCAAAGACAGAATATAGACAGACACACAGACCCTTTGTTCCTTTCCCTCCTCCCAGCTTTTGAGAGTATCTTGTCTCCTCATTGGTCATTTTGGTCAGGTGCCTGCAAGGTTACCTTTAGCTTCTTAACCCTTTACAGGTGAGAGGAGCTTTCCCCTGGCCAGGAGGGATTTCAAAGGGGTTTACCCTTCTTTTTATATTTATGACACCAGCCATCAAACAAAAGAAAATCTAACACATTTTCTAGCTAGATTACTTACTAACTTTACAGGATTTGTAAGGCTTGCATTCCTGATCTGTTCCCAGCAAAAGCATCATACACACAGCCCAAACCCTTTGTTCCCCTTCCTCCAGATTTGAAAGAATCTTGTCCCCTCATTAGCCAGTTTGGGTCAGATGCCAGCGGGGTTACCTTAGCTTCTTAACCCTTTACAGGTGAAAGGATTTTGCCTCTGGCCAGGAGGGATTTTATAGCACTGTATACAGAAAGGTGGTTACCCTTTCCTTTATATTTATGACATGGTGATCCTGCATTTTTCTGATGCAGGGTACATTAAGCATTCCTTAGGTGACTAGACTTTCCGACTCCTTTGACAATGTTAATAGACCAGTACGATGACTAGAAGACACAATAAAGGGCTATTCTAGGAGTCTCTAATGACCATAATGAGCAGCTATAATCATTGTATTCATGGTACAATGCCATTTTAAATATGTTTTGTACTTCTTAAAGTTCAAAATAAATTTGTAAATGTGACATTTTGCTGCTCATTTTTCTAACTGCAGTCGTAGTAAATTAATCCTACATCTGCAAAAGGACAGACCAGCTAATGTCCAAGCACTGACTGCTTGACACTACTGTCATCTTTCTGTCATTAACGTTTTTATTCAGCATAACCAAGCTTGGAGAACAGACGTTAGTGGTCTTTGAAGAAATGGATGAAAGACATGCTTGATTACAAAAAGGGCTCCCACCAGGCAGTATGTGTTTACAGAACTGAAAGACTGCACTTTATCTGCACTGAGGAAAATCCATACCAAAATCATCACATTGTGGCACTCAGGGACGTCACTGCAACATCAGCTGGCAAATGCCATCATCTTTTTGTAGTTATTATATCTGTGGCATGTTCAAGGCAGGAAAATGAGGTTGTATACTTTTTGTGGGAACAGGTGCTAACATGACCACGTACCAGGGGTGAAAGTAACTTAAAGGACTTACCAGTAAGCAGGGTGGCCAGGATCCTGGGCAAGGTGTGTGGGGGGGGTGGGCCCTCAGGTGGAAGGGGCGGGGCTGGGGCCAGAGTGCCCTTCAGCACTGCCCAACCTGCACTGTCCATGACTCTGGCAGCGATTTAAAGCTCCAGCCACTGCTGGTAGCTCTGGGCCCTTCTAAATTGCCAGGCCCTGGGGCAGCTGTCCCTTTTGACCCCCCCCCAGTCAGCAGCCCTGCTATTTTCTTACCAGTACGCCTTTCCGGCCCATGTCAGCCCACTTTCACCTCTTCCATGTACACACATACAGACACACAATCACGTCCAATACTCTTGTATCATTAGAGATCCAACACTCTGCATCATGCTCTGCAGCAGCTCAGGGACTCTCTGATTCTATCAGCACTTCTGTAGTTCCCAGGTTACTGCGGTATGGTGACTTTAAAAAGACACATGGTTACCATGATTAAGTGTCATAGATGGACAAAGGTTTCAATGGTTAATTACCAATAGTCACCAACAATATCAACATCTGGATGAGAACAATGTCATGACAATTGCACCACAGTTTACTGAATAAACCATGAAATGCATGTAAATCTGATCTGAACTGAGTGATTCCCCAGAGAAAACTTGAATCTACTGCGTTGGTGACGTATATGGTTGAAAGGGTACAGAGCATGTATGTTGGATAAAGTGAAAAAGCTAGACATTTACAACACCATGAGTGATGACTATCCTAAAAACAGAGAAGAAGGCCAAAATGTAACACTGCCATTTAGGTGTGATCACCTGTCACTCAAAATTCTGACTGCAGAGACTGCTACAAAGGAGGAAATTAGAAAAACACAAATGAGAGAGAATGAGAGCATGCATTAACAGTGGTGTCGGCTAAGGCTAAAGTTATTGTAATCAGAGGGGGAGCTGGCAGCAACCCCTATATTTCAATAGCCTAAAAATCTCCATTATGAACAGTTTCTTGCAACCTTTTTTTGAGAAGCTGTGAGATCTCCTATAGCTGCAGTTGGCCATTGAAATTTGGAAGAGGGAAAGTGTGATACAGACGCCCATTTGTGGTTCATTACTCTGTGTCAACAACTCTTGTCCAGACTGACATACTCATTTCACCTCACACACTGGTGTCATGATATTTATTTAAAAGGTGACATTTGAAATCTAATAACACACAGGTCATTAATGTCACTGTGAAATGCCTGTAACAACTTGGAAGGTGAAACTACGGATACTCTCTGATATTATGTCCTGAAGACAAACAGACAAAGATGACAAAATAGATTTCTTCTACATGAAGTGGAAAGAAAATAGGATGGAAGATTCCCTGTCCTGGAGAGAGGGCTCTGTCCTGTTGCCTCCAGGTGTTGCTAACCCTCCTGTAGCTTTGTAAGGGGAGAGGTCTGTCCCTGACCAACCCCGTATTCACATCCTACACACTATTGTAATAATCTTTGTACAAAATATGCCTCGTGAGGTATCATTTGAAAATGAAAAGGAGTACTTGTGGCACCTTAGAGACTAACCAATTTATTTGAGCATGAGCTTTCGTGAGCTACAGCTCACTTCATCGGATGCTCACGAAAGCTCATGCTCAAATAAATTGGTTAGTCTCTAAGGTGCCACAAGTACTCCTTTTCTTTTTGCGAATATAGACTAACACGGCTGTTACTCTGAAACCTGTCATTTGAAAATGGTAACTCACTGATCTCTAATATTCTTGCATGATATACGTACATGATGTGTATTAAGAGTTATGGAATTATAAATAGTAAGTTTAAACCAGGCAAGTCCGGGGGATTTGGTAACCAGCTCTGCTCTAAACAAAGAAATGTATTGACCAGCCTAGTCAGCAGGCAGAGACAATGAAAGTCTGTTTTAAATATCAGGTAAACAAAGCTATCAAGCAAACAAGTTGGGGAGGAAACAGCATGGTGTTTACATACCCAGTAGGCCCATATGCTCAGGGTTTAGCTGATCACCATATTTGGGGCTGGGAAGGAATTTTCCTCCAGGGCAGATTGGAAGAGGCTCTGGGATTTTTTTTTTTTTTTTGCCTTCCTCTGTAGCATGGGGCATGGGTCACTTGCTGGAGGATTCTCTGCACCTTGAAGTCTTTAGACCATGATTTGAGGACTTCAATAGCTCAGACATAGGTGAGAGGTTTATTGCAGGAATGGGTGGGGAGGTCAGACTAGATGATCATAATGGTCCCTTCTGACCTTAATATCTATGAGTCTATGAGTCTGGGTTTTTACTTTTCACAGAATCCATTGGAAAGGTTTACTGGTTTACAAAGATGGGGGAGGGACGGAAGTTCAAGTGATAAGTATTGAATCAACTGATTGTGTACAACATTAATGTATTGTATGAGTGTACAGAATGAGGTCTTTTCTGAAAGCTAATGACCCACTGGCAATTAATATCATTTTTGTATTAGCACTGTACAAGGAAATATGGATACTGAATTATATTATGCTTTAAAGTCTGTGGCCAAACAGGGAGAACAGAGCTCTTGCAAGTTGAGAAAAATGTGTCCTTCAAACAAAGGGAACTGCATGTAGGTGAGAAACCATCTTGAAAAAAGGCTGTACCTTGCTAGACTAAGTTTTAGACTTTTAGATGTGTGTTTTCACTTTTATTTGCTTGTAACCTTTTCTAACTTTATTCCTTTTACTTTACCTATCATTTAACCTATGTCCTGGTGTAAATAAATTTGTTTTATTTGTATTACAAAAAAACAATTCACTGCTGTGTTTAAATGGAAGGGTGTAATTACCCCAGTTAAGTTATAAGCTGTGATGTGCTTTTGTGTCTTTAGAAGAACAAACAAGACTTATTCTTTCTCTGAACCATGCAGGAGAAGGCTGAACATTGCAGAGCACAGGGTTTTGGGGAAAATTGGGAAGGGGCATGTGCTGGGGTCACATTGCGGATTGTAACCAAGGCTGGTGGAAACCAGAGTGAGGGTGTAGACAGGCTACTGTGGTCAGAATTGCTGAACCATGGCTGTCCCCATAGCACATGGACATCCTGAGTGGAGATAGGTGTCTTCTTCCAACTGCTTGCAAACACACAAGGAGACAAACTTTAGGTTGCACAAGCAGCTTAATTTCTAGCATTTTTCAATGTTCAAGCATTTGACTTTGCAACCTAAATAATACTCTTTTAACAAAGATATTTGGTATGTAATCATATATAGAACAGTGATATTTATATATTGACATATTTAAAGATAGATCTGTGAGCTGTACCTAAGGCTGAAATAACGTTGTTCTGTGTGACTCCAGAAGGGTGACAAAGGACCAGAATTAAAAAGGGAATTAGCATTGCCTGAGGAATGCCGAGCACTGACTCCATGAGCAATTCATGGCCATGAAGCCACACTTATTTATTTTCCCTTTAGCATTGGGCTAAGCTGATTTAACTAAGCAGGCAAGTACCCAGCCAATTTATATCTCCCCCTTAGATAAAACAAATGCAATGAAATCTCTCCATTAATGGAGATGAAGAGAAGACAGGCCTTTCTGGATGAAAAGTACTCAGAGCTTTATCCTGATTTCAATTTATAGTGCAAAACAAGTGTAAGTTATTCCTGGTTAACATTAGTGTAATAAAAATAAATATCAGCCTCCTGATTTTACAGTGAAGACAGACAGACATGTATCAAGACTTTTAATTCTAGTATTTGGCAGCTAGATACCAGAGAGACTGATGCACTTGTGAAACAGATGGATAGATCCATCAAAGACTTTAAGGCCCAGATTTTATATAGGTTTGTATTCTCACTGAAGTTAATTGCTTTCTTGAGAATGTTGCATCTCTTAGCCTTATGGGACTGAGCCAAGAGTCAGTGAAGCACATACGTATGTCCCACCCTATTCAGCAAAGCACACCCATCAATTTCAATGGGACTTAAGTGCATGCTTAAAGTTGTGTATGTGCTTAAGGGCTTTGCTGAATCAGGCCATCTTAGTTTCAGAAAACAGCAATTTAGAAATGGACGGACAGGATTATGCAGCTAGGTGACAAATTAATGCAGTACCACACAATTTAAATCTAGGTTTTGATTATTGCTTTGGAAAAAAAAAAACATTGAGCATGCATAATGTATCGAGGAACAACAAATCTGAAATATTTCTGTCTCAACTGAGTTTGCTATAAAATCCAGGCTCTATTAGAGCAGGGGGAAGTGTTGCAAAACCAA
Source organism: Lepidochelys olivacea (assembly GCF_965140295.1). Classification (NCBI taxonomy): domain Eukaryota; kingdom Metazoa; phylum Chordata; order Testudines; family Cheloniidae; genus Lepidochelys; species Lepidochelys olivacea. The sequence goes on along the minus strand of NC_140411.1, from coordinate 32,068,006 downwards.
ATATTAAAAGAAACTCTCCATGAACTACAAAAACAACAAATAAAAAGATCAATAAAACAGTTTTGTTTTTATTTAAATATTTTCATATTTAGAACCCAACACTGGAGTGAGAGCTAGGCAAACTCTTCAGAGTGAATATTTCATTCCATGCATGTAGCCCCTTTATTCTGTTCATAAGTTGTCCACAAACAGATTTTGACTTTTGACAATTAGTCTGGTGTTCCTGACTGTTCAATGAGAAATTAATCTAAACAAATTTCAGCCTATGGGTTGTTTGTGGGATATACACTTTGCATTTTCAGCTACTGACTACCTGTTTTTTGGGATGGGTAATTGCTCCCATGGTATTGTGTCTTCTCCTTCATTAAGTAACTGAGATGTATTAACAAGTAATGGAAGAGATTTCAAGTTGGCTATGTGAATGATTTCAACATGAATGTCCACATATGACTATGTATTTGAATGAGAATCTGTGAGGCTTTCATTTTATGTAAACATTCTTGCAAATAAAAAAAAACCAATCACTTATATTAATACTCACCAAAAACTCATTAAATAAAAAGCTGCAAACATCCATAGATGTGAATTAGTTAATTTCATTCAAATAAATGTTTGTGGATATTTTTAAAGCTCTTCTATAGCTCTAACTGCAGCACTGAGGATGTATATTGAGAAACAGTGTAAAAATAGCTAGAAATCAGTTTTAAACAAAACAAAACTAACTAATCTTCCTTAGGGGCAGGGACATTTGGAAAGTGCCTAGCAAATTGTGGTGGTATAATATGTAACTATATAACGAACAAATAAACAGATTGTAATTGTCCAAGATGAATGGAATGCAAGAAGTCAACAAAACCAAAAATGGTAAAAAGTAAGCTGGATTTAAAAATTCCTTCCGTTTTAATTATCTAATGTCTTATTAGTAACATTGGTTAGGACTTCTTTTCTAATTTATTATTTTAAACCCAAATATATGAGTAGTCATATGCTAAGCATAATATATGGGGTTTATTTCTAAACTCAGTTAGGTGGGTATAAAATTTCAATAAATCCAGTGAATTCAATAAAGTTGTATCAGATTTATGGCATACTATTGAGGGCATGGTCCCTTTAAGCTTGCAAGCAATTATTACATACAGTACTTAAACAAAATTAACAGACTTTCAAAGCCTTTATCCGTTCTACCTTTGCAAATAAAATTAAATACAAAGTTATGTCACTGCAAGCAGAAGACATTTGTACAAGGATCCCATAATCAAGTTAATTCTTAGCAAACATCTGCACGTATAAACCAGTTGACATTTTTTTGGTCACAGGAAAACAATTTAGCTTGTGAAAGCATTGCATAAGCAATGCAAACAGATCTTCAAAATGTTCAAGATGTAGACTATATATCTTGTAAATCTGTACCTAGCCCAGTGGGATAGTAGCATTCACTGCAATAAATCTGGACAATTACTGGTATAAAAAAATTAACAAGTAGGAATAATTCCTTGAACAAAAACACTCAGCATTATTTTTGTTAATGTTGTTCTAATTACTTATGGCTGAGACCACAGTCATCATCTAGCTTGTGTTTAAATAAAGGAGAGTAAGATCAAGCAAATATTTGTTATATAAAAGCATTGACCCCCCTATTCCCAAATATGGGAGAGTGATAAAGTAAATGGGATCATTCTCTACAACCTTATGAAGCATGTCAGTGACTGGAGATAAGAGTTGTCTGAAAAATGGTATTTGTTTTCCACAATCCCAGCAGTTTAACAATGGAATTGGAAGGATTTAAATCTGGGGAGGTTTCCAGGGCTCTGGAGGTGTGGGTTAGACCCAAAGGAGGGCCATCTGGTCTCCCCAGGGAAGTGATACAGGGAGACAGGGACCAGGTGGAAAAGAAATTCTAGTAAATAGTATTAGACAAGAAATGCACAAAAAAGAAACAACCCCCCCATGTTATTAAATTACAGTATAGAAGCATCTCCTAAAGAGTAATTCAGTAACATAAGGGTAACAGAGGGAGGTCCTTTGGATCACTACGTAAAAGAATGCTTGACAGAGCACAGCAGAGGTCTGTTGAATGTCACTGAAACTTTAAAAAATAAGGCTCTTGGGTGATCATCAAGAGAATAATAATTGTAGCTAAAGAATGAGTGCAAAAAAGCACCAAGATAAACTCAGAACCCTGGGAAGAAATGGGCTTTGGGAAATAAGTAAGTCATTTAAAGGAAGAGAGTGAGGTGTTAAAGGGAGCATTCATGCAGATGTTAAAAACTTCAGAATGCTGAAAGGATTAAGCAGGCTGGTGTCATAAAAGTATTGGACATAACATTAAATAAGAAGGGAAAAAAGAATGCTTGGTTTGATAAAAAAAAATGGTTATAGCAGTCTTGTCCAGTGGAACCCTGGTAGTCAAACAAATTATGCAAGGGGAGGTCAGGTAGTGACAACTATCACTGTGCTTTCATCCCCAGAAATCTTTACAGCCATTCTGAAGGAAAACTGGCCCTTTCCCTGTAAATAATCAATTGTAAATGACTGCTGTAGGCAGAGAGACAATCTGATTGGAATCATTTGACTATGGACAATTTAGTCTAAATCACTAAAAGGAAAAAAGGGGCTTCCATCTGAACTTCACAATCCTTACTTGTACATCTGGAGGCAGACATCTGGGTACAGTAGCATACAAAATAATTAGAGCAACGCAAGGGGCGTTGGGCAAAATATTTAAAAGAAATGCAAATATATTTGTATAATTATGCAAGGTTTTAAGGACTTAAAAAAACACTCGGCTTGTAAAACCCTATTTTGTACATCTAAAATGAATTCACTTTTAAAAGATTTAAATAAAAATCCATTGAATCTTTCATTCAAAGGTGCAAAAACCTGACAGACATATTTTGAGCAGCTACCAATATTTCCTGGTAGTCTGCCAATTTTTCTTTTTCCTCGAACACAGATAGCTGGCATTACCAGGCTTTGTTACCTGAATGGTGTGATGAATTTCAACACCTTTTGAAATAAAGACTAGAGAACATGGCTGTGGCTGTGGCAGGGACAGCCAGAACAGGATAGTAGGACCAGGATAGCAGGAAGAGACTCTGGATCCTTTTGTAGTAATGAACCCCCAGCTGAAAGAACTGCAGGACTAGAATGAAAAATTAAAAAGACACCTCTGGAGTAACAGCAATGGAAGGGGAAGGTCACAAGAATATCAATGTTAGGAACATCAATCCTTAAGGTGGCTTTGAGTGGTTAGGCCAGGGATCGGCAACTTTTGGCATCCATTGCCCCGCACCGCTTCCCTCAGCCCCCATTGGCTTGGAGCGGCAAACTGCGGCCAGTGGGAGCTGCAATCGGCTGAATCTGCGGATGCAGCAGGTAAACAAACCGGCCTGGCCCCCCAGGGGGCTTACCCTGGTGAGCCGCGTGCCAAAGGTTGCCAATCCCTGGGTTAGATAATCACTTTGATATGGGGTACATGGAAGCTCTTGAAGCAAAAAACAACTATACTTCATGTGAAAATTAATAGGGCTAACATGATTTTATGGCAAATAAAGGGTAAGAGTTACACTATGGAAGGAAGGTGCATTCCCTTGGAACATTTATATCATAAAAGGGGTAAAACAAATGTAAAGACTTGCACCCTGTGGGCCGCAGGTTGCCCACCACTGCATTACATGAACAAGCATCTCTGCCAGAAGTAGCATCTAGGGTATTGTATTTTGAAAATCAACAAAGAAAGAATTTACTGATAAAGAGTTTTAAACTATTTTATATGCATGATGTTGTAAATGTTTTCCAATGTAGAAGATAAAGTTAATTTCCTATTATCAAGCAGCTGGAGTAGCTCCTGAGCATGAGTGCCAACTCAAGGCAGACTGTCAAGAAACAGGGCACAAACCCGAAGTTGGTTGTGAGTTTTATACTTAGATTTCACCAACCAAGTACCAAGTCTGAACTTCTCAAGCACTGTAACATCATAACCATTGAGTCATAGACAGTCCCCTTGAGTACTCTGGCCTCTCCTGCAACCCAGGTGTCATAAATATAAAGGGAAGGGTATACCCCTTTGAAATCCCTCCTGGCCAGGGGAAAGCTCCTCTCACCTGTAAAGGGTTAAGAAGCTAAAGGTAACCTCGCTGGCACCTGACCAAAATGACCAATGAGGAGACAAGATACTTTCAAAAGCTGGGAGGAGGGAGAGAAACAAAGGGTTTGTGGGTCTGTCTGTAGTCGTCTTGGCCGGGGACAGTACAGGAATGGAGTCTTAGAACTTTTAGTAAGTAATCTAGCTAGGTATGTGTTAGATTATGATTTCTTTAAATGGCTGAGAAAAGAATTGTGCTGAATAGAATAACTATTTCTGTCTGTGTATCTTTTTTGTAACTTAAGGTTTTGCCTAGAGGGGTTCTCTATGTTTTTTTAATCTAATTACCCTGTAAGATATATACCATCCTGATTTTACAGGGGGGATTTCTTTATTTCTATTTACTTCTATTTTTTTATTAAAAGTCTTCTTGTAAAACACTGAATGCTTTTTCATTGTTCTCAGATCCAAGGGTTTGGGTTTGTGGTCACCTATGCAAATTGGTGAGGCTTTTTGTCCAACTTTTCCCAGGAAAGGGGGGGTGCAAGTGTTGGGAGGATTGTTCATTGTTCTTAAGATCCAAGGGTCTGGGTCTGTAGTCACCTAGACAAATTGGTGAGGCTTTTTACCAAACCTTGTCCAGGAAGTGGGGTGCAAGGTTTTGGGAAGTATTTTGGGGGGAAGGACGCGTCCAAACAGCTCTTCCCCAGTAACCAGTATTAGTTTGGTGGTGGTAGCGGCCTGTCCAAGGTGTAATATTTTGTACCTTGGAGAAGTTTTGACCTAAGCTGGTAAAGATAAGCTTAGGAGGTTTTTCATGCAGGTCCCCACATCTGTACCCTAGAGTTCAGAGTGGGGGAGGAACCTTGACATGGTGGCACAGTGGTGGGATTAACCTGAAATCATTTTGAGATCCAGTTGAGATTTTTTGAACTAGAAATACAGATTTTAAAAAGGAATTTTTAGGAAGTCCAGAAAGCAGCTTTGAAACTGAAAGCAGCTTGGTTTCTCTCTGCTTTGTGGCCAAGCAGAGACAAAAGGGGATTATCTTGTGAATTGCAGGTTTTCTTTGCCTAGAGGCAGGGTACTTAACTCCTGCAGGGAAATTCACAGTCTTCCAACCCAGAGGTTTTTGTTTTTTTTTTCTTTTCTTCCTAAAAGTAAATAGGGGGTGTGTGCTCTACCCATTTGCCTGGAGACAAAAGTGGCAGGGTTTTTTTTAGGATTTTGATTTTTTTTTTGTTTTACAAGGAGCACAGGTTTGAAAAGAAATTTTTTTTTCTTCTTTGGGCTGGGTAAGCAGGTTTCCAAGTAGTTGGAGGTTTTTTGCTTTAATTTGGGCCCAGAGCAGAGACAAGGGAATTGTCTTTTTCTGTAGGCTGACAATCACTATCAGAGAATAGGTATTCTATTCCAGCACAGCAAAATTTTACAGCCAAGTTTTGTTTGTTTATTTCTGAACCTCGGGTGTAAAGTTAGTTAAAAACAGAGAGGTTAGAATGGCCAAATCCTCAGCTCGACTACAGCTGGAATTAGCCAAATTTCAGGCTGAGGAAAAACAAAGGGAACATGAAAGACAGATAGAACTCATGCGGCTGAAGGAGGAGGAGAAGGAAAAAGAGAGGAAGCATGTGGAGGAGATGGAGAGGATAAAGGCCCAGCAGAATATACCAACAAACCCTAGCAATCCTTCTCCAGGTACCACTTCCCATCCCAGAAAGTTCCCCACCTACAAGGCAGGTGATGACACTGAGGCCTTCTTAGAAAACTTCGAAAGGGCCTGCCTTGGGTACAACATCTCTACTGACCAATACATGGTAGAGCTGAGGCCGCAGCTCAGTGGACCCTTAGCTGAGGTGGCAGCTGAAATGCCTAAAGAACACATGAACAAGTATGAACTGTTTAAATCCAAGGCGAGAGTCAGAATGGGGATAACACCCGAGCAGTCTCGTCGGAGGTTCAGAGCCCTAAGGTGGAAACCAGACATGTCATTTACCCGACATGCCTACCACATTGTAAAACATTGGGATGCCTGGATATCAGGAGCAAGTGTTGAATCTCCAGTAAATTTGCCCTTCCTAATGCAAATGGAACAATTCTTAGAGGGTGTTCCTGAGGAAATAGAAAGATACATCCTAGATGGGAAACCCAAAACTGTAATTGAGGCAGGAGAGATTGGAGCCAGATGGGTGGAGGTGGCAGAGAAGAAGAAAACTGGTCGCAGTTGGAGCGGAGACCAGAAGGGACCACCCCAGACCACACCCTATTACCGGGGGCCGCCCAAAGCCCCACCTACCTCCCAAAGAACCCTCCAGACCCCTTATCGTCCCACCACCCCGTTCTCCAGCAACCCTTCTCGCCCCAGTGACCCGTCAGCTGGACGATGTTTTAAGTGTAATGAGCTGGGGCATGTAAAGGCCAACTGCCCCAAGAACCCCAACAGATTACAGTTCATTGCACCGGAATCACACCAGAGGTCCACAGGCCCAGATACCTCCCAGATACCCTTGGAGCGGAGGGAAACTGTGAGTGTGGGTGGGAAGAAGGTCACCGCGTGGAGGGACACCGGAGCTCAAGTGTCAGCTATCCATGCTTCCTTAGTGGACCCCAATTTAATCAACCCAGAGATCCAAGTGATGATTCAACCCTTCAAGTCCAACTCTTTCAATTTGCCTACAGCCAAGTTGCCTGTCCAGTACAAGGGCTGGTCAGGAATGTGGACTTTTGCAGTCTATGATGATTATCCCATCCCCATGCTGTTGGGGGAAGACTTGGCCAATCATGTGAAGCAGGCCAAGAGGGTGGGAATGGTCACCCGCAACCAGGCTAAACAAGCCGTGAGGCCTAGCTCTGTTCCGGAAACTTCTATCAGGACCCAGTCAGAGGTGATGGACCTGGACCCCAGGCCAATGTCTGCAACAGCAGTAGTGGATCCAGTCCCAGAGACCCAGACGGAACCAGTCCCAGAACCGGAACCAGCCGAACAACCAACACCAGACCCCGTGTCAGCACTGAATCCAGTACTTGCAACCTCAACACCAGAGGGCCCCACCGAACCTGAACTGGCAGCAGCTGATAACCCTACACAAGAGGCTCAGCCGGAGCCTGAATCCCAACATAGTGCACCAGCGGAGAGCGGTTCACAGTCAACAGAAACAGCTCCATCCCCTATATCGCTTCCAGAGGGACCAAGCCTAGGTCCACAATCCCATGAGGAACTGATGTCTCCAGCATCAAGAGAACAGTTCCAGACCGAACAGGAAGCAGATGAAAGCCTCCAGAGAGCTTGGACAGCGGCACGGAGCAACCCACCGCCTCTCAGCTCTTCTAATCGATCCAGGTTTGTTGTAGAAAGAGGACTTTTATACAAGGAAACTCTTTCTGGGGGACACCAGGAAGACTGGCATCCTCAGAGACAGTTGGTAGTTCCAACTAAATACCGGGCCAAGCTCTTGAGCTTAGCCCATGATCACCCTAGTGGCCATGCTGGGGTGAACAGGACCAAAGACCGTTTGGGGGGGTCATTCCACTGGGAGGGAATGGGCAAGGATGTTTCTACCTATGTCCAGTCTTGTGAGGTGTGCCAAAGAGTGGGAAAACCCCAAGACCAGGTCAAAGCTCCTCTCCAGCCACTCCCCATCATTGAAGTTCCATTTCAGCGAGTAGCTGTGGATATTCTGGGTCCTTTTCCGAAAAAGACACCCAGAGGAAAGCAGTACATACTGACTTTCATGGATTTTGCCACCCGATGGCCGGAAGCAGTAGCTCTAAGCAACACCAGGGCTAAAAGTGTGTGCCAGGCACTAGCAGACATTTTTGCCAGGGTAGGTTGGCCCTCCGACATCCTCACAGATGCAGGGACTAATTTCCTGGCAGGAACTATGAAAAACCTTTGGGAAGCTCATGGGGTAAATCACTTGGTTGCCACTCCTTACCATCATCAAACAAATGGCATGGTGGAGAAGTTTAATGGAACTTTGGGGGCCATGATACGTAAATTCGTAAATGAGCACTCCAATGATTGGGACCTAGTATTGCAGCAGTTGCTCTTTGCCTACAGAGCTGTACCACATCCCAGTTTAGGGTTTTCCCCATTTGAACTTGTATATGGCCGTGAGGTTAAGGGGCCATTGCAGTTGGTGAAGCAGCAATGGGAGGGATTTACACCTTCTCCAGGAACTAACATTCTGGACTTTGTAACCAACCTACAAAACACCCTCCGAACCTCTTTAGCCCTTGCTAGAGAAAACTTACAGGATGCTCAAAAAGAGCAAAAAGCCTGGTATGATAAACATGCCAGAGAGCGTTCCTTCAAAGTAGGAGACCAGGTCATGGTCTTAAAGGCGCTCCAGGCCCATAAAATGGAAGCATCGTGGGAAGGGCCATTCGTGGTCCAGGAGCGCCTGGGAGCTGTTAATTATCTCATAGCATTCCCCACCTCCAACCGAAAGCCTAAGGTGTATCATATTAATTCTCTAAAGCCCTTTTATTCCAGAGAATTAAAGGTTTGTCAGTTTACAGCCCAGGGAGGAGACGACGCTGAGTGGCCTGAAGGTGTCTACTACGAAGGGAAATGTGCTGGTGGTGTGGAAGAGGTGAACCTCTCCATGACCCTTGGGCGTATGCAGCGACAGCAGATCCAGGAGCTGTGCACTAGCTACGCGCCAACGTTCTCAGCCACCCCAGGACTGACTGAACGGGCATACCACTCCATTGACACAGGTAATGCTCACCCAATTAGGGTCCAACCTTACCGGGTGTCTCCTCAAGCTAAAACTGCTATAGAACGGGAGATCCAGGATATGTTACAGATGGGGGTAATCCGCCCCTCTGAAAGTGCATGGGCATCTCCAGTGGTTCTAGTTCCCAAACCAGATGGGGAAATACGTTTTTGCGTGGACTACCGTAAGCTAAATGCTGTAACTCGCCCAGACAACTATCCCATGCCACGCACAGATGAACTATTAGAGAAACTGGGAAGGGCCCAGTTCATCTCTACCTTGGACTTAACCAAGGGGTACTGGCAGGTACCGCTAGATGAATCTGCCAAGGAAAGGTCAGCCTTCATCACACATCTCGGGTTGTATGAATTTAATGTACTCCCTTTCGGGCTGCGAAATGCACCCGCCACTTTCCAAAGACTTGTAGATGGTCTCCTAGCGGGATTAGGAGAATATGCAGTCGCCTACCTTGACGATGTGGCCATATTTTCGGATTCCTGGGCAGACCACCTGGAACATCTACAAAAAGTCCTTGAGCGCATAAGGGAGGCAGGACTAACTGTTAAGGCTAAGAAGTGTCAAATAGGCCTAAACAGAGTGACTTACCTTGGACACCAGGTGGGTCAAGGAACTATCAGCCCCCTACAGGCCAAAGTGGATGCTATCCAAAAGTGGCCTGTCCCAAAGTCAAAGAAACAGGTTCAATCCTTCTTAGGCTTGGCCGGTTATTACAGACGATTTGTACCGCACTACTGCCAAATCGCTGCCCCACTGACAGACCTAACCAAAAAGAAACAGCCAAATGCTGTTCAGTGGACCGGAAAGTGTCAGAAGGCCTTTAACAAGCTTAAAGCGACACTCATGTCTGACCCTATACTAAGGGCCCCAGACTTTGACAAACCGTTCCTAGTAACCACAGATGCATCCGAGCGTGGTGTGGGAGCAGTTTTAATGCAGAAAGGACCTGATCAAGAATTCCACCCTGTAGTGTTTCTCAGCAAAAAACTGTCTGAGAGGGAAAGCAACTGGTCAGTCACTGAAAAAGAATGTTATGCCATTGTCTACGCTCTGGAAAAGCTACGCCCATATGTTTGGGGACGGCGTTTCCACCTGCAAACCGACCATGCTGCACTAAAGTGGCTTCACACCGTCAAAGAAACTAACAGAAAACTTCTTCGGTGGAGTTTAGCTCTCCAAGATTTTGATTTCGACATCCAACACATCTCAGGAGCTTCTAACAAAGTGGCTGATGCACTCTCCCGTGAAAGTTTCCCAGAATCAACTGGTTAAAATCGTCCTTGAGATGTGGAAAATATTGTTAGTCTTTATGTACTTGGTAGTATATTTAGAGATGCATGTGTCTTATTAACTCTGTTTTCCTAGAGCTCCAGGAAGAAATCCCAGCCAGTGTTTCACCCTAGCTGAGATTTGGGGGGCGTGTCATAAATATAAAGGGAAGGGTAAACCCCTTTGAAATCCCTCCTGGCCAGGGGAAAGCTCCTCTCACCTGTAAAGGGTTAAGAAGCTAAAGGTAACCTCGCTGGCACCTGACCAAAATGACCAATGAGGAGACAAGATACTTTCAAAAGCTGGGAGGAGGGAGAGAAACAAAGGGTTTGTGGGTCTGTCTGTAGTCGTCTTGGCCGGGGACAGTACAGGAATGGAGTCTTAGAACTTTTAGTAAGTAATCTAGCTAGGTATGTGTTAGATTATGATTTCTTTAAATGGCTGAGAAAAGAATTGTGCTGAATAGAATAACTATTTCTGTCTGTGTATCTTTTTTGTAACTTAAGGTTTTGCCTAGAGGGGTTCTCTATGTTTTTTTAATCTAATTACCCTGTAAGATATATACCATCCTGATTTTACAGGGGGGATTTCTTTATTTCTATTTACTTCTATTTTTTTATTAAAAGTCTTCTTGTAAAACACTGAATGCTTTTTCATTGTTCTCAGATCCAAGGGTTTGGGTTTGTGGTCACCTATGCAAATTGGTGAGGCTTTTTGTCCAACATTTCCCAGGAAAGGGGGGGTGCAAGTGTTGGGAGGATTGTTCATTGTTCTTAAGATCCAAGGGTCTGGGTCTGTAGTCACCTAGACAAATTGGTGAGGCTTTTTACCAAACCTTGTCCAGGAAGTGGGGTGCAAGGTTTTGGGAAGTATTTTGGGGGGAAGGACGCGTCCAAACAGCTCTTCCCCAGTAACCAGTATTAGTTTGGTGGTGGTAGCGGCCTGTCCAAGGTGTAATATTTTGTACCTTGGAGAAGTTTTGACCTAAGCTGGTAAAGATAAGCTTAGGAGGTTTTTCATGCAGGTCCCCACATCTGTACCCTAGAGTTCAGAGTGGGGGAGGAACCTTGACAGGCAAAATTGCTTTTGTGATATATGGCCCCTTATTTCAAAAATCACAGTAATATTCAGTCCCAAAGGACTTAGAAATAAGAGTTACAAAGTTAAAGCAGGTAAACCTACACACAAAAATGAGTTACAGTGTTAGGTTCCAAAAGGTAATAGAAGCTGCAGAGATATGCAACCTTTCTATGGCCTTCAGAGCAGTGGTTCTCAAAGCTGGTCCGCCACTTGTTCAGGGAAATCCCCTGGCAGGCCGGACCAGTTTGTTTACCTGCTGCATCCACAGGTTCAGCCAATCGTGGCTCCCACTGGCCACAGTTCGCTGCTCCAGGCCAATTGGGGCTGCGGGAAGGGTGGCCAGCACATCCCTTGACCTGCGCTGCTTTCCGCAGCCCCCATTGGCCTGGAATGGCGAACCGCGGCTAGTGGGAGCCGCAATCGGCTGAACCTGCAGACACGTCAGGTAAAAAAAACCAGTCCAGCCCGCCAGGGGCTTTCCCTGAACAAGTGGCGGACCAGCTTTGAGAACCACCCCTTTAGAGCTAAGCCAGCTAAGCATTCTAGGGGGAGGGCATTCTGCACCAAAAAATAAAAAATCCTGCACACAATATTTTAAAATTCTGCAAAATGCTGCATAATCATGCCAGTTTCAATTATTTTGGTAATTTATTTCAAATACCTGTCAGCAAATATATATGTAACAATACAGACACACACAAAAATTCCCCCAGGAGCAGAGATTTAAAGAAACCTATAGGACAACCCAGTTCCTGTTTCTCTGCCCCCTTCCCTTCTGAGTCCAATGGCCCCTAGCGGCGGCTAGCAGCACTGCAGCCCATTTCTGTGGGGGAAAGAAAATTCTGTGCACACACCATTAATTTCTGCACAATTCTGCATTGCGCAGTGACACAGAATTCCCCCAAGGATAGCTTATGCTTAGAAATATTAGCCTCTCCAAATTCCAAGCAGCACAATGATACAGTTGCTTCTGTATTCCCTTCCCCCAGAATTCAAATTGAAAGGACAAGTGTTTGCACTTGACTTCTCTTTATGGGTGGTGATGGAAAGGGAGGTTGCAATCAGCAAAGTCTTTGTCCTTTGATGTTTCACAATGGCTCAGTTGGTTTCAATAGGCCTTTCTGTGCACAGGACCAGCACTTCACACTAATTAATGCTTCTTTCCTGTGTGGTGAGTTACACAGTTACAGAAATTTACAATGAAAATATTCAGTATAAGTAAGATACAAATGTTATAAGTGAGATTACTACATGCAGCATCCTACAAGCATTTCATCAAGTCTAAACACTAAAAACATTGTTAAAAATTTCACTCGGAAGTCATTTCTCATTTTGTATGTGTGTGCAGCTGACTGTTCCTTTCTAAGTAGAGTACTTTGCATTTGCCCTTATTGAATTTCATCCTATAAGCACTCACAAACCCTCCCAAGTTGGTATCATCCACAAAGTTTATAAGTGTACTCTGTATGCCATTATTTAAATCATTGATGAAGGTATTGAACAGACCCAGACCTGATCCCTGTGGGACCCCACTTGATATGTCCTTCCACTTAACTGATTTCCAACCGGTTATAAACCCACCTCATAGTAGCTCCACTTAGGTTGTATTTCCCTAGTTTGTTTATGAGGCGGCCATGCAAGACAGTATCAAAAGCCTTACTAAAGTCAAGATAATACACATCTACTGCTTTCCCTCCCCCACATCCACAAGGCTTGTTACTCTGTCAAAGAAAGCTATCAGGTTGGTTTGACATGATTTGTTACTGACAAATCCATGCTGACCATTACTTATCAACTTCTTATCTTCTAGGTGTCTGCAAATTGATTGCTTAATTATTTGCACCATTATCTTTCCAGATACTGAAGTTAAGTTGACTGGTCTGTAATTCCCCAGGTTATCTTTATTTTCCTTTTTATAGATGGGCACTATATTTGCCCTTTTCCAGTCCTCTGGAATCTCTCCCGTTGTCCATGACTTTTAGAAGATAATCACTAGTGGCTCAGATATCTCCTCAGTCAGTCAGCTCTTTGAGTATTCTAGGATGTATTTCATGAGGCCCTGATGACTTGAAGACATCTAACTTGTCTAAGTAATTTTTAATTTACTCTTTCCCTATTTTAGCCTCTGATCCAACCTCATTTTTCCTTGCATTCATTCAATTAGATGTGCAATTGCTACTAAACTTCTTGGTGAAAACTGAAACAAAAAAGTCATTAGCACTTCTGACATTTCCACATTTTCTGTTATTGTTATTGATCATTTATCTCTGATCTATTTGCATGCTGCCAGTTGGCATTCCATACACAAGACAGAGGTCCCCAAAGCCATTTTGGGCAGCCCTCAGAGACTTATGGAGAACTAAGCAGATACAAGGTCTCCGCTATAATTTTGGATTTATAAGCTTTGACTCACCTGTTATGCATATTACCTGCTTTAACATCTCAATAACTCTAATTTATTTTCCTTAGGTATTCAATCTTTTATTTAGTTTACTCAGGAAATTGGCTATAGGCATTGGTTTTGGTGTGTGATCCGAAGTATCCATTGACTTGGGGTGATGGACCAATGCTTTGGGGTTGGAGGACCCTAATGTGAAGTGATATTGATTTTAATAATCTTTCATTGTAAAGTCCAATTTGTCTTTGTGGTAAAGAATCATAATGTTTTCCAAAATCCCCATCCCCACCCCCCCAAAAAACACTCCCCCCCTCCAGTAGATTGAGGGGATAACCTATACTGATATAACACAAATATAAAAATGAAGGATTGCTGTATGGTAAGACCTAAAGCTTTGATAGCTACATATTGTAATTAGGGATAGTGAATGAGTATAGATAAGGTAACACTTAGGCCAAGGCCTTGTCTGGAATGAGTGTGTGTTTACCAGTTCTTCTTTGATATAAATTGATGATTTGCTTAAAGTGATATGATTGCTGGTAAGATAAGTAATGGGTCGTGCTGGAAGATGCAAGTGAGAGGTACACAAATATGTAATAATAAATAAAATCCCTTTTTTTCTGGGAAGACCTAGGAACAGGGTGACAAAGAACATCATGACACAAAATCAGCATAAAAATGCAAAAGTTGGGTAACTGAAGCATGTGCATGCATAATGTCCAGGGTATATTAAAATCAAAAGGGTTGATGTGCTAAAAGAAGATTGGATAAAGATTAAGTAATCTGTAATGTAGAAATGTCTACTATATATAAGTGAACAAGGCCCAAACTGCAGAAAAACTGGACCAGAAACTGAAGGAACAGGACTGAAGGACCAGACCAGTATATCAAAGGAGGCAAGGAAGGACTTCCCCAGAATGTGGTAAGTTAGGTCCCTATCAGTTCCATCTTGTTTCTTGTTATTGTCTGGCATAAATTTATGTACAGACACTATAAATGTCAACGATTCTGTCTGGATTTGTATAATAACGGTGACTCAGTTTCCCACATTCATCCCCAAACAAAACCAAACTGGCAGCCCTTCTGAAGAAGAAAAAGGTGGAGAAGCAACAGCTTAATGCCCTGAAAGACTCTACGGAGTGGGGAATCCAGTCCAAGCAAGTAGGAGGAAAAAAAGTCTAGCCACATCTACCTACAAATTCCATGGAGCTTGAGGGTTTTCAAATGTGTGAACTGCATCACTCCAGTGCATGATGTTCATGCAGCGTTCCACTGGAAGCCGATACACTCCCTGCTTTTGGGTGGACTCAGTATTATAGGCGAACCTTTCACACAGCCCAAATGTTTTTCCTCAAAGTAAAGAAAAATATCTTACCTGGGATATATGGATGGGAGAACTGGCCCAAGACTTTGTCCAAACCTGGAACTGAACACAATCTTTTCTGAGTCGTCATAAAACAGACATACCAAAATAGAAAGGGTGAAACCCTGGCCCCACTGAAGTCAGTGGGGCCAGGGTTTCACATCATGATAGCAGCTATTCTCCCTGTATGTCCACCTTGGTGGAGCAGGAGGAAGGGGGGTCAAGGGAAACAGGAGGCATTTTGGACAAAATCTGCCCTTACACAATTAACAGCCATTTTTCTGACCAAACAAATACATTCAAGCAAACATCAAGCCAAACTCAGAGGTGCTTTATACCCACCCCTTCTCGAACAGCCCTACTTACTTCATGGGGGAAAGAGGGCTAAATGAACGCAGTGAGTAACCCATCAGCGTGACCATTTTAGTTTATTCCAAATTTTGATTTAATCCTTTTGATATTATCCCTTACTATATGGCAATATCTATGCAACAAGCTAGATGATTGATTGACTTTGCGTCCCATTTAAACCTTAAAAGCATTTACTAGTTGGAATGCTAAACAAATTATACAATCAATGTTTGAAACAAGGCACTGTACCATTAGCATAAAACATGAGATTAAGGCAATTGTCAATTAAGCAATAAAATAGCTTGTGGGAAAAAAATACAGATTAGAAGGGGGAAAAAGACCCAATTTAATTTCCAAAACAACACAGCAAGCTATCAATGACAGTACACTCAGACAATGCAACTCCAAATTTAGAAGCATTACAGCATTGTTACAAACTCAAATTGTTTGGCATTACTCTTAGAATATGATGCTGTTTCTTTCATTTTCTATGTGCTGCCTTTCCAAATTAACTCATCTCTCCGTATTGAATTCAAACCTGTACCCAAGATCTAGGAGTATTGTGATTGCTATTTTGTCATAATGGATGACCAGTATTCAAGCAGCAAGGATTAGGTTTCAGTGAGTAGTAAGGAAAAAAGCCTGAATATTTGTTTAGATTTTGAAGTGGATTTTGACTGGGTTTGTGACCCTTTTGATTTTGCTTTCCATAAGCATTCAAACACTCAATTTAAATGCACACATGTTAGTGGAAAGCAAATTTTAAACTCTAAGGCTCAAAATAGTTGTTGAAAGAAAATTTCTCATTGTATATTTGATTGCATAACTCACAGTTTGTGCTGTGTTTATTAGCTACCGCCATAGCATTGATTTTGTTCTCAGACTGGTTGATGTTTGTAGCTGATTAATCTATTTATGATTTATGTAACGAGTTTATCTAAGGCCCTGAAGTTGCAGTTACATGTGTGTTTAGATTTAAGCTCATGCATGGTCTTATTGAAAGAAATGAGACTATTCACATACTTACACAGAATCAGGCTGTAAATTATAGTGTCCGATGATTTATATCTTATTTACATGATCAAAAGAGCAGAAATTGTCATCTACAAATATTTGCAATAAATTGTTAGCAAATAATCTTCAAACTGAGAATAATTCACTAGAGTTTTTTTCGTAAAGATTACTAAATATGACAACTTTGAGATCTGTCTGCAGATTTGTGCCCACTAAAAAAGGATGAAATTAATCAAATTGTTTGTTCAGAACTAGTTGTTCAGATCTAATCACAATACATAAAGAAAACTTAAATATTGTCAGATAGCAAAAAATGTAAATTGTTCAATGCCGTGGAAAGTTTACTATGAAGCTAAGAGCATAAGACTTCTGATATGAGCCTTTAATTGAAAAAAAACCAAAACAACAACCCTTAATCACAGCAGAAAGACTTTAAAAAAATTAACACACATTCATAGTCAAATTGCAGCTTTCGGAGTACATGATGGCTTATGAATGAAAAAGAATTCAAAATTGAGCTCCATCTTTTCTCTTGACTTGAGAAACTTTTATGGAGAAAAAGATTATTACTGAAATAGAAATTATTTTTAGTGCTATCTATAAATTATATGAACTGATATGAATTGCAGCATCATTTTTCATTTCAAATCCTGCAGGTGGATTAATGATACACGAGCTCTGTCATCGCCAGTGTTTCTTGAATCATTCCGCTAATGGAAATAAATAAAGACAGAACAATTCAATCAAAATGGCTATATGTATGACACAATTTAGACGCTTTTTGCAGCAATTCTGATTGGCATGCCAGGGAATATTATACAAAGGAGGGGTGCACCAAATTCATAATTTGTCAACTTTTAGGGCACATATAGCATATTTTAGGGGGGAAAATACACATAAATCCATACGAGTATTGTATGGCTAAGATTTCAAAGGCTGACTAGCAATTGTGGGTGTTTCAACTTTTGAGCATTCAACTTAAAGCACCTTAAAGGGATCTGATTTTTAAAGGGCAGATGCTCAGCATTTTCTGAAAATCAGGCCCTTTTAAGGTGTCTTAACTTAGGCAGCCAAATTCAGTCACTTCTGAAAATGCTGACCATACACTGAATTTATATTGATACCGGGACTAGGTGGCAACGCAGTCAGTTAATGAAACTGTTTCTTTCCTCTGAAGGCCTTGTTCTCTCTCTGAAACTACAAGGGTAACAAAGCAATCTTGCCACAAGCACAGAAAAACAGCGAATGCTTTATGAGGCGCGGCAAACAGGTGAGGATAAAATAAGTACAGCGGCAAGTCTGAATCCAAACCCTAGGTCAGGAGCCAACTTTCCAGTGTCACTGCTCAACCCCTGGCTCTGCCCCCACTCCTTTCCACCCTCTCCCCTGAGCCTGCTATGCCCTCACTCCTCCCCCTCCCCTGCTGAGCCTCCTGCACGCCTCGAAACAGCTGATCCAGAGGTGCAGGGAGGGAGGGAGAGGCACTGATCGGGGAGGCTGCTGGCGGGCGGGAGGCACTGGGAGCAGCGGGGAGAGCTAATGGGGGGCTGCTGACGTATTACTGTGGCTCTTTGGCAATGTACATTGGTAGATTCTGGCTCCTTCTCAGGCTCAGGTTGGCCACCCCTGCCCTAGGTCATTCTGATTTCCTGCAGAAAGTAGCTACACCACCACTTCTGAATCTATCTCTGGAGCTCCAGCACTCAGCATTAGAATCAGGGTACATGCATACCTATGAGCTGATTAGCATAATGGCAAACTTCTTGTCCTTCCACATTAGAGCCGCTTGAAAGGGCAAATTTACCAGTCAGCCAGTGACACCTGGACCTGGTGTCTGGGTAGTTTAATCAGAAAGCTAGAAACCAGCCAGCCACGTTGTAGATCAGTGGTGCCCAAACTTTTCCTGTCATGCCCCCCCCCCCATTACCAGTAATGGAATCTGTCTGCACCCCCCTCTATTACTGCACCCCCACGGCTTGCTCTGCAAAGGAGCTTGGGCTGCAGGCAGAGCTGGGTTCAGAACCGGGGATGGAGGAGGGGCTGGCCTGGGGACAGAGAGGGAATGAGGGCAAAGCTGGCCTGGGGGCAGAGCAGGGGGTAGAGCACAGCTGCAGCTGGGGCTGGGGCTGGGCTGGAGGTGGAATGCAACTGTGGCTGGGGACGGAGCTGGACTTGGGGCAGAGCAGGGCTCGGTGGCAGCCCTTCCTCATCCCCTGTGGGAGCTGGCCCCGGCCCCTCTGTGCACCCTCCAAACGTTCTTCCGGTCCCCACTGTCTGGGGAGCACTGTTGTAGATGCTTAAGAAAAAATAGCAGTGAGCCAGGTTCTGCATGGGTGCACAGCTGGGAGAAGCGCACAAGGAGCTTTACTTCATTTGAGCAGGCTGCGTAATAGGAAGGCTAAATTGCAGTCCCAATACTCAGGGGAGTACAGGAAATATTACCTCCTTATTGCACAAGGGTCGTCCCTTGCCCTACAGTGGAGGAGGCAGATTCACGACCCCAGCTTCCCACACACCAGCCTGAATGGCAGGATTGCATCAGAGGGAGTAAACTATACTCCCATGAAGTAACGTAGCAGTGAGTGTGCTGAGATGCTTCTATTACTGTTATTCCGTGAGCGGTGAGACTCACCAGTGTTACTGTTATTCCGTGAGCGGTGAGACTCACCAGTGTTACTGTTATTCCGTGAGCGGTGAGACTCACCAGTGTTACTGTTATTCCGTGAGCGGTGAGACTCACCAGTGTTACTGTTATTCCGTGAGCGGTGAGACTCACCAGTGTTACTGTTATTCCGTGAGCGGTGAGACTCACCAGTGTTACTGTTATTCCGTGAGCGGTGAGACTCACCAGTGTTACTGTTATTCCGTGAGCGGTGAGACTCACCAGTGTTACTGTTATTCCGTGAGCGGTGAGACTCACCAGTGTTACTGTTATTCCGTGAGCGGTGAGACTCACCAGTGTTACTGTTATTCCGTGAGCGGTGAGACTCACCAGTGTTACTGTTATTCCGTGAGCGGTGAGACTCACCAGTGTTACTGTTATTCCGTGAGCGGTGAGACTCACCAGTGTTACTGTTATTCCGTGAGCGGTGAGACTCACCAGTGTTACTGTTATTCCGTGAGCGGTGAGACTCACCAGTGTTACTGTTATTCCGTGAGCGGTGAGACTCACCAGTGTTACTGTTATTCCGTGAGCGGTGAGACTCACCAGTGTTACTGTTATTCCGTGAGCGGTGAGACTCTGCTTTAGCTCTTACTAGATTATTTCTTAAAGGCATAGCACAAAACATCATCATCATAATTAAACAAACAACCTTATGATGGAGAAAGAAATGTCTACCATTTGCCTACCATCCCGTAAAGTAGGAACTTCAGATATTACAGTGCTAAATGCCAAAGAAATGTCTATAAATAAAAGAATAGTCTCATTTCACCCACTTTATTGTGTCCATAGAAAGTGACTGAAACTTTATTGTGCAATTCTGCTTCACACTAACTATACTAATACACTGCACACTACATTTTGTTGTGTATAAGGGGCCGATTCTGCCATCCTTACTGTGAAAGTAATTCGAGTGGGCCTACTCATGGATTCAGGTGCTATCTACTCAGTAAGAGTGGCAGAATCTGGGTAATTTCATTTATTCTACCATCAGTTTATGGAATGAAACCTGAATAATATCTTGCTTTCACACGGTATCTCACTATATTTTTAACAAACCCTGAATAACTGCTTAGGCACAAGGATCAATAAGTTTTCTATCCTGCTTGATAAACTATATCATTAAAAACAGTCCATCAAGTAGACAGCCCAATATAATGGGTGTACTTTCAAGTTATATTTTCTAGGCAATTTCACTGCCTTTCTTCAGATTTGGATATCTGATATTGATTGGAGTGCATTTAAAGTAAATAAAGGAATGCAACGTGTGTACTACACCACAATATATACTTTATTTTACATCTGATCCAAAACATTTCATATGGAATGAAAAGAATCGAAAAGGCAGATAAAACCTCTTCTTTAAGAGTTTAGCTATATAAAGATGTGTTATCTATAGCACTGTGTTTACATGCCGGTTTCTGATCATACGTTGATTATTTGTGCTTATTCAGTTCTAAAGCAATTTCCCAATAAACAAACCTATGGGATGAACAGAAAAGACACAGCCATTTAGTAAAAGAAAAAAGAGAGTGCATGCGAGCAAGAACTGGCGCTAACTTGGATCACCGAGTTCATTACTCATGGGATGTATACATTTATGAACCCACAGAGAAGGCAGGGACTTATGGCTAGATCCAATGTGACCATGGCTAAATCTGTTTTTCAAATACTGCTATTTTCTAACATTTAGCTTTTGAGGGCTGAACTGTTCTATATCCACTAAGCTATACCAATTTTTAACACCTGCAGGGATTTACAAGTGTTAAAGCAGCTACCAGAGAATTTACTTTTCCCCCCGATTGAAATAAAACCAATGTTGTTGTTTTTTTAACCTACAAAGTAAGCAATTTAATATAATGGCTACAGAATTCAAACATAGCTTTTAGCCTTTCCCCACTGAACACTATATGCATCCAATGCTTCATGAAAGTGATGCTTAATGTATTTTATAGTGCATACAGTATCTAGAAGTTGAGACAACAAAAATAAGACCAACATTTTCTACTCTGAATGCCTAAATTTGGACTGTTATATCCACTATATTTGCTACGTAAAAGTAAGTAAGTGGCCTGATTTTCAGGCATGCTGAGCACCCACAAACCCAATGAAGTTAATGGGAGCTTCAGTACCTTAGACTTAGGTGCCTCATTGTGAATTTAGGAGCCGAACTTCAGATACTCAAGTTCAAATATGTTGCATTTAGTCAGTTTCATGTTTCTTCTGAATAATCAGTTAGTAAGCTTCCCCACTAGTTTATTTGGGTTTTCCACACCTTGAAAGGGGCAGAAAACAATGTTTAAAATGGGAAAATACAATTGTAATATCACAAACCATATTAGGGGGACACAGGAGCAGGTAGAATAGTAGACCCTCCTTTTAACTTTTTTTTTTCTATATTCACTATATTTTGAGTTGACCGTGTTCTTTTAGGTATTTTGCATGTAGTGCTCCACTGACAATGGAAGAGCAAAAGGCTAAATTTAGCCCTCAGTTTCACCATGTAAATTGTAAATGTAGCTTAATGTCTCTGAAATCGACACAAATTGTGGGAGCTCAGGGCCTTGGAAAAGCAGGACACATTTTGAGGTGCTTAAGTATCTCACATCAGACAATCACATACGATGGTAGGTGGGAAGTTTAATTATTCAACTATGGCTCCTATCCCCCACTAACAAATCTTCTTTGAGCAGGATAACGAGGCAATCTTCAAATCTTTTGATCAGGGCGACCTGGCTTGACAGAGCTGCATTTTCACCATATTTTGAAAACCCCGGTGACTCTCCTAGAGATTATGATATATCCCTTACAGATTCCAGAGGATTGGAAAAAAAATACATACTAGATCAAGGCAAATTCTGATTAATTGCTGGTGTGATTCCGTGGAAGTCATTGGAGTTATAACAGTAGAAAATTTACACTAGCACTGTCTCAATACTCTAATTGTGGTATAATGCCCCCCCCCCGCATTGACTTCCTCACTGAGTGATACTGTAAGGTTAAACACAGCAACGGAGATATTGAAATAGTGGCTTGAAATATGTTTCTTTCTTTTTTTTTTATTTTTTTTGTTGATTTCATAACCCCAAGCTCTATATTTTGCTATATATTAAATGTTCTGAACACAAGACCTCTTAGCCTAGGCTAATTTTCTGATCATGGGTGCATTTTTATTGGTTCATTACCCAGCACAATATAATTCACACCAGGAAGGGTCAAAAATGAACGGTGTGACTGTGGTATGGGAAGAAAAAGAGAATTTCTTCAACAGAAATTACCCATATCTGCCTTGGAAATCAATTAGGCTATGTCTACACTGCCCGCCGGATCGGTGGGTAGTGATCGATCTATTGGGGATCAATTTATCGCGTCTAGTGTAGATGCGATAAATTGATCCCCGATCGCTCTGCTGTCGACTCTGGAACTCCACCAGGGTGAGAGGCGGAAGCGGAGTTGACGGAGGAGCAGCGGCCATCGATCCCACGCCGCGAGGATGTGAAGTAAGTGATTCTAAGTCGATCTAAGATACATCGACTTCAGCTACGCTATTCTCGTAGCTGAAGTTGCGTATCTTAGATCGATCCCCTACCCCAATAATGTAGACCAGGCCTTAGAGAGGCAAGGTGGGTGAGGTAATGTCTTTTGTTGGACCAACTTCTACTGGTCAGAGAGACAAGCTACACAGGGCTCTTCTTCCTGTCTGGGAAATGTAGAGAGTGTCACAACTAAATACCAGGTGGAACAGATTGTTTAGCATAAGTACTTAATACACATTCTAAGAGACCATTCAAGATGAAGTGGCACATTAACATCTCGACAGTCATAGGAAAAAAAAGGGGGGGGGGGTTAGTGGGTTACAGAATGTTGTAATAAGCCATAAATCCAGTGACTTTATTAAGACCATTATTTTTAGTGTCTAGCAAAGCTACACTCTCAGGCTTGTCTTTTGAAGGTGTTATGCAGGTTTCCACTGAGGTTGAGGACTGAGAGGTCAAATATGAAGTGATTATTTTGGGAAGTATTTGCCCATGGGTTCTTTGTTTGTTTTATAATTTGTCTCTGTGAGTTCATTTGAGAGCATAGTAATTGTCTGGTTTCACCCACATAGTTGTTATTGGGGCACTTAATGCACTGGATGAGGTACACCATGTATTGTGATAGGCATGTGGAGGACCAATGGATCTTGAAACTAAGTTGTGGGGGGTTCTGATCACTGTAGCTGTGGAGATATGTCTGTCCATTTTGCAGGGTGTGGTGCTGCTTTGAATTGGTGGGTCGTGGTCTATGGAGAGCTTGCTTCTGATGATGAGTAGACAAAGCTTCTAGCAAGATCACCAATAAAGCCCGGGCGCAACTCTCTCCTGCAGAGCCAAATTACAATTAGTTCTCTTGACTGATTCAATTTACCATACCCAACACTGCCTTTTAATTGTGTGAAGTGTAAAGTACCATGAAGCAGTGGTCACTGAACATTTTATATATATATATATATATATATATATATATATATAAAAAATGCACTTCTTCCAGCTGTGGCGCCTAGTCTTTCATAACATAAAGAGTTCAAACTTTCACATTATTAGTGGAGTTTTAGACCATATGTTGTCAAACTCTAATGTTGCCTGTCTTAACTTTCTGTGTCAATCTCATTATCACTTGAAAGAAACAGTCTCTTGCCTTCTGCAAAGAGAAGATGAGAAGACTACAGCTTTCCATCAAGGCCTGGTTTGTTCTTAATTAGACTGCAGCATTGCCAAATGGTTTCTTATTCGCAACCCTCTTTTTTCCTGTTGCATCAGTCTTCCAACTTTTACTCTGTTTCCTAAAGTTTCCTTATCATCAGTTTGAAGCATACAACAAAGTTCTTATAGTCAAAAGGAGAATCCTCACCAGAAGGAAGATTTTGTTTTTTTAAAAAATCAGCTGTGCCACTATACAGTGTTTGAATTTCTTGCTACAAGTTCTCACTGTAAGACAGTCACAATTTCACGAACAGCTTAGCAGTGCACTGAGTGCACCCTTAGCAGTGCAGCCCTCTTTGTAGGTTGAAAGTATTTGCAGGAAGGCTTAGGAAGTGGAGATGGAGAGAACCCCCACCCCTCCCAAACCAGTTGCCCTGCCTCTACTTTCCCCTCTCTCCTCCCCTCCTCCATTAGGTTTTTGTTTGCATTCTACAAGCATACTTGTTTCTGTTCACTGCTTTCTCTTCTCCGTTCTTATTTTGTTTTCTTTCTTGTTTTATTCATTTCAATATGTTAAGCCCAAACCACTTCACAAGCAAGGTCAGTTCCATCTGAACAGGTCACAGACCTGCATAACTTTGCTAAGTGTTTTCCCCTGTAGGAAATATAGCAGCTTTCAAAGTTGCTGATGTTCATGCACTAAACAGCTGAACAATTCTTGCTGATAAACTGTTTTTTTCTTAACGTGCTTGTCTAGAATAGAGGCCTTAGGTCATGCTAATTCAAACCGTGACATCCTGAAAATTGTAAGTTACCATTAATCAGGCGAAACTGGGAATTCAGGATATTGTGACAAATGAATTAGTTGGGTAGAATCTCCTCAAGACTCACTGAGCAATTATACTATTTTTATTTTCAGGAAGAAACATCCCTCAGCTGTAAATTTTATACAGAACTTACAAATTTTGAAAAAAAGTGATTATTGCAAAAATACTGTGTAATGCAGGAATATTTTAATAAAAAATATCTAGACCAGATTATTTAGCATATGGGCTCAATGTATCTTTGAGTCTTGTTCACATAGCATTCTAATCAGAAAACATACAGTATTAGCTTCAAGACTCCCAGTTTGTATTATAACTTTCCTTGCTCTGAAGCTCAAACAGGTTCTGAAGTAAAATTAAATTCAAAATTATATGAAATCATTGAAAGGTCTGTTTTATGGTACATTCAAATGAAAGCTTCAAGGGGATGTTCCAAAACTACAAGAGATGAAGCACATTCTTGGAAAAGTATGTGTTTGTTTTCAGATATTTCAAAAGTGCCAAAGGAACTTAAGATCTCATGTCCTGTTGACTTTCAATGATAGTTTGAAGGCCCAAACTGTTAAAGGTATTTAGGCATTGCTTGTAACAGTATTGCAAGGCCTAACTGACTTAGGAGCCTAAGTCTCATTTTCAAAAGTCTAAGGGTATGTCTACAGTGCAAGTGAAGGTGTGACTTTAGCAGATATGGGCATATCCATGGGTAACAATCAGGGATTTCCTCTTCATCCACCCTGAATTTCCCGCCCCCCGTTCCCAGTTTTGTGAACCAGTTACATGCAGTGTTACCAATTTAGCAATTGTTTGAAAATTTGAATTGAAATTGAAACATTAATACACACTTTAAAAGCATATAATATGCATGATAAAATACATGTATCTGAAAAAATAATAGATTTGAAAAGTATGAATATAGACTAGCTTCCTTATACAGCTGTTGTTTTTTATGACAATGTCAGGGCATTCATTTTGGTGATGTTGGCCAACCTAATAATTTCAAATTATGATTTGTAAGCAAAGTCTAAATGAACTCTCCCTGATAGCTAGTGATGAGCTGGGGGCTGGGGGGAAGGCTTCAGGACCAGATTGTATTTACATTCACACCTAATCTACCTAGGTATCCAGCAAACAGAGCTGTGTTGCCCAAGTGATAGATTTTGTCTGGGATTGGGTTACAAATCACTTGAATGCGGTGGGGGGGGGGAATGAAATGTTGTTATTCTTATTGTATGAGTAAAGGGCAGTAGAACTGTACTTAGCCTGTGCTGATTGAGGGCATCAAGAGAGAGGGTGGGGACAGGTGTTTTGCTTGATGGTCTGCCTGAGTCACAAGTACTATTTGACCTGCCCGTCTCCACTGTTTAAAGACAGAGCTGATTAGGCTCCACAGATAGTTTTTTGTTTTGGTAAGTGACCACTACAGCTGAAATCACTGAGAACCAGGTCTAAGTGCTTAGACCCGCTGTGGGACAGTGTTTCTGTGGATGAGATGGCCCAGAGATGGCAGTGAGGTTCGCCTACTGAGAGCTCAGCTGAAATCACTGAGAGTTGGGTGGAACCTCAAGAGACCACCTCGCATAGGTCACAGTGGCAGGTGGAAGCAGGAGGTGATGGCGCAGGGCCATTGGCAACAGAGCGATGGAGTGAATGGTGGCACAACAACCAACAGTGGCCAGAGCGAACATGAGCAGCTGGAGGAATGAGCAAGGTGCCTTCTTGCCCTGCACCTGGGAGATGAACTCATGTGAAAGCACTTCTGAACTCTCAAAAAGAAAAGGAGGACTTGTGGCACCTTAGAGACTAACCAATTTATTAGAGCATAAGCTTTCGTGAGCTACAGCTCACTTCCTCAGATTCCACGATATGCATCTGAGGAAGTGAGCTGTAGCTCACGAAAGCTTATGCTCTAATAAATTGGTTAGTCTCTAAGGTGCCACAAGTCCTCCTTTTCTTTTTGCGAATACAGACTAACACGGCTGTTACTCTGAAACCTTCTGAACTCTGAGTCTCCACTGACTAAGGACAACACCAGTGAGCGTTAATGAGGCTGTTAAGAATGCTGGAGACACAACACAGTTCATGCGAACAAACATGGCCGTGCCATCATACTTTCTATTTAAGCAAGAGATACCACACACTACAAACTGGAGGCCAATGTTAAGTGTATCATCACTTGTTCATCCTGAAGTTGAACACTGGTTCTGAATAAGACCAGCAAATGCTCGCTATCTTTCTGCAAGAAACTCGACTGACTGGCTAGATGCATGTGGTGCAACAGTGAAAGACTCAACAGTTGAAAAAGTGAAGAACTCTCTCACCACATTAAAAAAAATTGCGTACATGGCTGATGAATGCACCAATGCAAATGGGCATCAAGTATTAAGTCATTGTATACGTTATCTTGATGTCAGTAGTAGGCCAGTAGATAAATTTCTAGATGTTCAAGTTATAGAAGACACATCGGCTGCATCTGTGAAAACCCACATCTTAGAAGAAAGTTAAATGCTTGTCAATTTGACCCCAAACAGATGGCTGCTTGTGCATTTGATGGAGCTGAAAACTTCTCTGGAAGACATGGTGGAGTACAAGCTTTGCTCAGAGAAAAGTGTAACCCTAATTTCTCCTATACACACTGCAGAGGCCAGCTACTCCAACTAGTGCTAGTATGAGCCGCAGACTCTTCAAAAGACATTCAAAAATCTATAAATGTAATGTCTTTGTTGTATTCTTCTTTCACCAAGAGTCCAAAAAGACTGAATATCTTGGAAAATATAGAAGTGTAGTGAGGTGGTTGCCCCACTCCATGAGAAAAAGGGCTGGAACAGGCCAGAGAGGCTGCTCAGAGCAGCAGCCAATCAGCAAAGGTCTGTGGAGAGAGGCTGCCACTAGAAGGTCCTTGGGTCGGGACCCAGAGTAGCGGGTGGGCCTGGGTTCCCCCCTTCCTCCCTTACACTTCACCTGGCCACAGAGAAGTGGGGCTGAGACAGACTGCAACCTGCTCCTGAAGTGAGGGACTGGACTTTGGGGTTGTGGTTGGCCACTGAGGCAGGTGCAAGCTGAAGGACTGCTGTTAACCACCCTCCCGGAAGGGGGTGAGACTGGAGTAGTGGGCACTGCTGGAGGGCAGTGTCCTGAAGAGTACGCTGCCAAGCGGGGAGCCACGCGGGTCCCAAACCAGCAGAGCAGACGATGGGTGAGACACCACGCGCTGAGGGTGCTCTGCAGCTGACAAGAGATAATTCCCAGAGCAACCAGCGAGAGGTGCCATGGTGGTGAGTCCTGACTCCATCACAAGAAGGTACACTGGGACTGAAGTTCAAATTAGTCCAATTAGTCCAACCTGGGAAAACCCTCTGGCTTTCTCATGAGCGATCCTTGGCTGTTGTCCTAAAATTACTCCAGCCATTATTGCTGGCTTTAGAAAGTATCTACCAAGATGGGATGGATCTAAGTAATGAGGCTGGTGGATTATTTTTGCTACTACATTCAGAGAAGACTATTGCCATTCTCTCTCTTGTAAGCCTACTGTTGAAACCACTTGGGTCATTAAACCATGCCATCCAGGCATCTGCTACAACAGTAGCAGATCTTTGTCCAGCAATAGAAGCTACATTGGATCAATCAGAGAGCTATCCATTGAAAAAATACTGGAAGAAGAAAAGACTCCCGTCCAGAAGTTGACTCATGAAGGCATTTATATTGAATCCATAAGTGAAGAGGACAAGAAGTGTTTGTTAAGTACACAGACTTGATTCTTAAAAATAAACTACAGCAACTTCCAGATTCTACTCTACATAGCTTTTACAGATCCCTATCCTATAAAACACCGACAGTTGAGTGGAGTGAGGCACTACCAGCAATGGGGCTGCCATGTGCTCAGGACAAAACAGAGTGGAATATCATACGACGAATGAATGAAGATTTGATTTCAACTTCTTTTTTATCATCAATCATGCCTCAAACAGATCTTTGTGCTATGTTTCCTGGGATGAAAGAAGTAGGAATTCATCTCTTGCTACTCCCAGTCACAACAGCTACAGTTGAGCGTTCTTTTTCATCATTGAATACAATTTTGTGTTCTGAAAGATGTCGCCTTCTGCCTGATCATGTGAATGAACTAATGAGTATATCAATTGAAGGAATGGAAGTACCAGACACACAAGAAGCCACTGAAGATGAACGCATTGCATTCAAGAAGTTAATTAACAGAGTTGTGCAAAATTATAACAAGAAACCAAGAAGGATGTAGATGTAGTGCTTCATAGAAGGCTTGAGTAGCCAACTTTAATTTGTGTGATGGTTTTAAAACATGAGTTAAATCTAATAAAATAGTCATGAAACATTATTCAGTTTTTACTATGGTGCCATACAGCCCACCTTCACCCTCATGGTCTCACCCCTCATCGGTCCTAACCCCGCCCCTGTAAATCGAAACACCCCCCGCCATTTCAATTCCTGGGGAAAACACTGGTAACAATAGTAGTGTAGACATAGTGGAATGGGAAAGAAACCAGCCTACTTACCCTGGTTCCCTGGAGCCCATGCTTCCACATCTACACTGCTATTGTTATGCATATTAGCTAGATTAAAGCAAGAATACAGATATGCCTACTTGCTGTAAAATCTCACTCTCACTTGCTGTGTAGACATAGCCCAAGTCTCAGTGAAAGGCACTGGGACTTAGCCTCCTAAGTCAGTTAGGCTCTTTTGAAAATTTTACCCATAAGTTCTTTAACAGATATTTATGTGTGGGCCTATCACAATCATAAAAAGGTAAGTAGGTAGGTTTATATATTTACATTTGTCATAGGAACTTACATGGCACCCAATATCATAGTATTTGAGCACCACACAATCTTTCATATATTTCTTCTCACAAAACCCCTGTGATGTAAGGAAGTGTTGTTAAAGTAAATTTTCCCATAAATACAGATGGGGAGTGGAGGCACAGAGAGGCTAATTGACATAGACCTCCTAAATCCCAGACAAGCATGCTATGCACTGGATCATTGTCTAATACAGATTTATTTAATCAAGTCCAGACCTTGTCTACTATTTGTTATTAGTCCATGTTTTGTTCAGAATCAAGCATTGTGCTAATCACACATGTGCCTTAGGCCTAGTTTGCAGATTTCAGGACTTCCTGTGGCAATGAATTATGCAGTGTATCTGAATTTTTTAAAGGCTCACTATCATCACTTATAGTTCCACAACAAGATAGAGTCACGGGAATCAAATCTCGTCATTCATATGGCATTCCTAATTCAGGAATCAAGAAGGCATTTTTCTTATTCCAACAGCATTGCATGATGGAGGTAATTTGCCTCCCTCTAAGTATCAAGTATTGTCCACTGTTATCTTTATAATCTAATCAGCCAATGTGTTTATTTGGCTTCTATAGTCCCCGAGTGCCTCAGCTGAGTTTTGTCTTCTTTCTTCCTCTCCCATTCTGTCTTCCTTCCCAGACTTTTGGATAAACTGTTCTATCAGTTTTCAGAGTAGCAGCGTGTTAGTCTCTAAGGTGCCACAAGTACTCCTTTTCTATCAGTTTTGTTTGAGTATATGAGTGAGCAACTGTGTTGGGTGTTGGTCTGTGTGTGTGAAGAAGTTACTGATGGAAAGTTACATCGAAGACATGAGTTTTCCATTTAGTTCTGAAAGTGATGCGATTAGTGATAATTTTTCTCTCTTGTGGGGATGAGTTTGTAGTCTAAGTCCAGCTATTTTAAAAATTCTGACTCCTGAACTTATGAAACTCCCCATATTGACCAAGAATTGCGAGAAGTCATGATCCTAGAGGGGCAGAATCAATCTCCCAGCTAGTTCAGACTAATTCCATGAAAGTCCAAATATCAGGACAGAGACCTTTCACTTGTATCCCATAGGGAACAAGCGAAGACAGCAGACCAGGAGAACGATAAGTTCCTCGTGATCTTTGTTACTAAGTAGAAGGGCTGCTGTTGATAGAGACAGGATTCCAGTCTTATGGGAAATCTTATGGGACCTGGATACATTCAGATTTTAACGAGATGTTCCTATAGAAATCAAAAGAATATTCTGCCTAAAAATCATTGGCACTATGTTTCTATATCAAGAGATTCTTCCTTGCAAGCTGTGCCCTATGTGGATAATGATTTGTCATAGAAATGTGGTATTGATCTCTTGCAAGCACTCAGTAGTCACTGAACATCACTGAAATAACATTTTATTAATACAAATATGGAGCAGTTCCTAGCTAATTCACACAAAAACCAGTCAGACCATTTGAAGTCTAGACATTTTGTAAATTAAAGGGGAACAAACAACATTTAAAAAAAAATCAAGGATCTTACATCACAAAATGTACTTTGTTCACTTGTTTTGATATGCAAAGTTTATTTTAATTGGCTGCAAGTATATTTCACATAGTAGTTTAGTAATTAATGTACTGTTGCACATTTTGTAAAAATAAGAAATCAGATGAGACCTCAACTTGCCTCAACTTCTGATAGTGTCTTCTTCTGACACCAGTTGCCACTCTGACCAGTACTAGGTGTCTGGGATCTTGCAGGTTCGCTTCCTAATGAAGGAGAAATCAGTGATGCAGAGTATTGCTATATTCGTAGCAACCTGTCTGGAACTTGAAAAGAGCCCAGGTTGCCAGAGGGAAGAGTTTGGAGGAGAAACCAGGAAGCTAGTCTGCGTGCACATGGCTTGAATGCCAGCTCAAACACCTCTGGAAGTAATTCTCTTAACAAAGGTCTGGTTTAGTTTGAGAAAACTTGGGGTCTTTTCATGTTATTACCCAGTGTACAAAAGATATTCTAAATGTATTGAAGTCCTGGAACAGGAGCAGTCACAAATAGTATGTAGGTAATCTCCTCTTCCAGAAATCTCAGCCCATATACCAATGCCTGGTTTCTCAGCATCTTCTCTGTCCCAAGAATTGCCTCTACATAAATAAGATAAAGCTGAGAATAATCTCTCTGTTATCTCAGCTACCTCAGCCTCTCTCAATAGGACCACAGTGTAACAAAACTAACAATACTGCATTTCTTCAAAGACTAAAACTTGCTCATATGCTAAGAAAAAGAGCTTGCAAGGCTATGTGAAATAACACCACCTGGTAACCCCTGCCACAACAGAATCCTTTCATAAATTCTTTGTGTAGGAAAAATATATTTTGAAATGCTGCACCTTGCTGGCATCTGAAATAACCCACATTTTATTTCTGATGGGAAATTGTTTTTGACATATAAACATATTTATTTGGGTTCCAATTCTACATGGCACAAATACCTGCTGTAATAAAAGTGTGACTCACAGGAGTTCTGGTAAGGGACATGCGTCTTCATTTCCTGGTCTCAGTCACCTGATGAATGTCAGGGTTACGAAGTTAATAACAGTCATCTGTCATAGGCCAGTATCCACTGACTCCAGTAGTTTCTGTTATCTCCTCAGCTGAGGGCAATGAGTGCCTTTCAGGTTCAGGCCCAGTTTTTGTATTTCTGGAAGATGGAGCAATTGTGTGACCAACTCACATAAATAGGTGGGTTAGCTCACCAGCCCAGAAAGGATCCATGCCACACCAGTCTATGTTAGGCCCTTGCCTGACAATGAGACCTTTCTCATGAAAAAACAGAGAGAGAGTCTGATGTCAGGGCACTCACTGGGGTGTAGGACACCAGGGCTCAAGTCCCTGCTCTGAATCAGGCAGAGCAGGGTTTTGGACTTGAGCCTCCCACAGCCCAGGTGAATGCCCTAACCACTAGGAGATACACATGAAGTTTTGTCAAAACAAGTATCATCTTATCCCTGCTCAGCACATGTCTACAGTATCAGGCCCTGCTGGCTATGTTGGCATTTCTCCAACTAACTTGAGAATCCAACTTGAGGGCTTTAGCTTGATTTAGGATTCTGACCAGCATGTTAGCTCTGGGATGGTATCCAACAGGAACTTAGGCACCTACATGGGTAGGCAGCAGCTGAGAGATAGTTTTGTCAGTGGTGCCTAAAGGTGCCTAACTACTTTGGTGGATCTGGCCCTCCATGCTCTTCAGGCTATCAATTGACCCTTAGCCCCACAGCTGATCTGTCATAGGTAGGGTTGGATCCATCTTCCCTTAAAGGACCAGAGGCCCTGTGAAAATTCATTTCCTCTCACAGTAACAGCTTAACTGATATCAACTGATTTGCTTAATTCAAGATCACTCTGTGTGACAAACACCTCTCTGCTAAAGTGGCATTCCTCCTCTCACCCACAGCTCAGCCACCAATCAGCAAACCGTTATGAATGTCAGTGTCTTTTTTAAAAATGTAATCTGAATGATTAATGAATATTCAGGTTGTCAATTTTAAGGCACAGGTTCAATGTCGGAACAGCAGATAGAAAGGGAGTTACATACTTTATCTTCAGCTACATTTCCAAGAAGAGATTCCTAGAATGATGCATTTGTTCTGCAAACAAGAGTGTTCATGCATGTGTTCATGCTATTAATCTCACAGACTGGCAGATTAGTATCCATAATATTAAAAAGTAAAACCAGGTACAATCATTTTCAGGCATTTACAAAGCTGAGTACAGGTGCTTTGAGGGCTATGAGCTGCACAGCTGGCATTTTACCATCTGTAAGATCTGTTAATAAAACCCAATTCCTGGCTTATGGTGAATAAGCACTGCATGCAAATAAACTGGGTGAGCCAATGGCTGAAAACCAATCACATGGCAGAGGCAGCCCTAGTTACGACATTCTGACCTGGGAAACTAAGATGGAGAGTTATGCCTAATTAAAGATACAACAGTCAAACAACATCATCTGTTGGGAAACAAAGCAACTGAAACGGTATTTATTAATACATTGAGTTATAAGAAGTAATTTGTTTAAGGCAGGTTGTGTGTGTTTGTCATGTAATTCTCGGGCCTTTGTCTTGTTCGTAGCTACATTCTTATGGGATGCTATTTAAAGTAACGGCACTTACATCACTCCTCAGTGCATCAGCTCCAGCTACTCTTGCATCAACATCAGAGCAGGGAAAAGTTGTAATTTCCACCTATGTGTCCGACTCTTGTACTAATGTTAAATCTTCCTACACTGGGAGTTGCTTCTACTAGAATAACTGAAAAAGCAAGTGGATGTATTGTTCATGCAGCTGTAACATACCATGCTCAACCAAGAGATTGATGGGTGGAGCCCCATATGCTTAGAAGCCCTGGGTTTGGTATTAGCACACTCAGGGCCTGATTGTCCATTATCTTGTCAGTTTCACTCCACTTTATTTTCCTTGAGCGGGTCTCTCCCACCCAGTGTAATAATCAACCCTAAAGATTTACACCAACATACTCAATATCAGGACCAGATCCTTAGCAAGACTGTCCTACTATATCCTCCTATGGTACACCACACAGATCTTCACCATAGTTTTCCTTCTGTCAGGTTCACACAGCAATGTGTGTGTGACAGTGTTCAGGGTGCAATCCAGACCAATGGGGGGTTGTGTCATCACTTGCCCTGCAACCCTGGCTGCCTCACCATGTTTTGCTGCTCTAGCTCCCAACCTGAGTTGCTCACAACCAGCCTACCAGCATTCAGGTTACACCCTGAGTGTCTGCAGGCTAGACAGCCCAGATTCAGCAGCTCTGACCCCATCAGCCTGTCTACAGCCCAGCAGCCCCACGTTGGCTTCCACCAGCCTTGGGGTTACACCTGGTTTTAGAAAAAATCAG
The DNA here is from genome assembly GCF_965140295.1 of Lepidochelys olivacea. NCBI lineage: Eukaryota > Metazoa > Chordata > Testudines > Cheloniidae > Lepidochelys > Lepidochelys olivacea. The sequence continues at coordinate 32,033,837 of NC_140411.1, read as the reverse complement.
GACCATGAGGAGTTCTGGTACTCATCTTGCTAGTTGTGGCCCTGAATTTTCCCCAAACCAGGTGTTTCCCCAAACCAGGCCCAGCCCTCTGCTGTACTGTTCAGAGAAATGATGAAGTCCATTTGTTCCCCTAAAGACACAAAAGCACAACACACAACACAACTTATTAAATTAACTGGGATAAATATACCATCCCCTTTCAACACAGCACTGAGTTGGTTTCTAGTGAAAACAAAACAAATGTTTCAACAATAGGACATAGATTAAGTGATGCCAAGTAAAAGGATTAAAGTTAGAAAGGGTCATAAGTAAAATAAAAGTGAAAACATGCCTCTAAAAGTCTGAAATTAATCTAGCAAGGTACAGTCTTTGCTTAACAGGTTTTGTACCTATATTCAGTTCTCAGAGACTTCAGCCCACCTTTGGTTGAAGGACTCAGCTTTCTAAGCTTGAAGGAGCTCTGTTCCCTTGTGTCTGTCTAGTGATGGAGGCCAAACATGGCTTCTGCCTTTGCTTAGATCTTCTAAAGTTCAATGACTTTGTTTCCAGAGACAAGATGACCTCAGGCTGTTCTTCCCTGGCTGTGGGCTTCCCATCTCCCTATATGCAAAGGAGTCTTCCACTGTTTTGATTGCACCATGCTTATTTTACATAAGAAACAGGCAAATAGCTGCCTCCTCTACTGTCTGGGAGGGAACCTGTTTCTTTCTCTTTAGCCACAGACTTTAAAACAAAATATAATTAAATATCCATATTTCCATGCATTGTGTTAATATAGACATTTCACTATATTAATCAGCAGAATGTAATTAACTTCCAGAAAAGACCTCACTCTGTACACTCCTGTAATACAGTAATATTGCACACGATCAGTTGATTCAGTTGCTTCTCATTTGAAGTTCAGCCCCCATCTTTGTAAACCAGTAAACCTTTTAAATGGATTCTTCTGATGGTAACTCCTCAAAGTTAAGTTTATTCAAACTGTGAGGAAGGCGACGTAGAGTCTGGTGGTGAAGGAAGCTCCATGCTCCCCCTCCTCCCCCAAATTTATTAGCTTAATAGCTTTGTTTATCTAATATATAAAAATGGACCTTCATGTCTTTGCCGGAAGACTGGGATGCTCAGAGCATTAAATACCCATCCCTTCGTCTGAGGCAGACCTGATTACCAACTACCCCTGACATGCCTGGTTTAAATACACTTCAGTCATAGTCCCAGCATGTATCCATAACTTTTAATACTCACTACATACATACATCACACAGGAAAATTCATGATCAGTGAGCTATTAGTTCTCAAAGGTTTCTCACAAGGCATATTTTTTAATACACAGTCCTGCCTTGAGTGCAGGGGACTGGACTAGAAGACCTCTCAAGGTCCCTTACAGTCCTACAATTCTCTGATTCTATTCTATGATTCTACTAGATTACTATAATGGAGTGTAGGGTTGGACAACAGGGGTGCTTAGTGTCACAATGTGCAAAAAACAAAACACTTCAAGCAATATTTCTTCCTCTATAGTTTAATCACTATCACGTACATCCAAACTGCTAAAATTCAAAATGAACTTCCTTTCCCTTCCTGGTTTTTTTTGTTTGTTTGTTTGTTTTTGTGGCTAGCAATGTCATTGTGGCTATGTTGGTTCCAGGATATTAGCGAGACAAAGTGGGTTGATCCAATAAAAAGTATTACAACTTCTGTCAGTGAGAGAGACAAGCTTTCAAGCCACACTGTGTGGCTCGAAAGCTTCTCTCTCACCAACAGAAGCTGGCCCATTAAAAGATATTACCTCACCCACCTTGTCTCTCTTTTTGCGGCAAGACATTAAAGCACACTGCAAAGTATATTTGATAATGGTGAGTTATTACAATGCATTACATCTGACCCACAGCATTAAGGGAATTCCAGTATCTTAATTAACCCTTCATCTATGGTTACATAACTAGCCAGAATCAGGATGAGTGCATATATTTTGTTGCAGGAAGGTTAGTTAAAGAAGTGAGCAGAGCGTGGAACAAATCAAATCATGGACTAGCTTAAATAAAAAGGTTGGCCACAAATGAAAAATTAGTGCCCAGGACACCATACTCACGTCATCTTACGATATTCTCATGTAATCTTAATTGTGTGTTAATAAAACATATTTCTGTTATAAATTGGTATGGATGTTGGGTGCACTTTTTCGTAGTTGTAGTTCATGCCTTCACACAAACTCCCAGGAAGACATTATTTTTGCGCTCTCATGTCATTCCTATTAAAACAAGGTTCTGCTGTTTCCGTCCTGCATGCTGGCCAAGATGCTAGTCACATCCGTGTTCAATATTCTTTGCACAATAAATGAAAGAGAAGAGTCTCAGGATGGTACAAATACAAAAAGGGAGGAAATTTAGAGCTACCACTTATTAACTAAGAATACACAAACAGCTAGTCAGCTTGTAAGATGACTTTTTGCTCTGCAGCAATTTTATTCTTGGTAGTGGTTTGGTGTTTTTTTGTTTGTTTCCCCCCCCCTACACAAAATCACAAAGACTTGTTCTCTCACTAATAATCCTCTGGTATAGCATTGCTAAAGAATATTATTCTTTTCAATGTTATTTCATTGCATTTTCCACAGGTTCCCCCCCTCCCTTTTCCATTGTGAGAAATCATATGTATCTGCAGATAAAAGGTCTGGTTGTTTTTTTTAATGGTATCAACTTTATAAGTACCTTACTGTATCTGCATCACAGACTGTGGAGGATATCTAGACATTGGTGAGGTGGCTATCTCAGGAAAGGAGTACTTGTGGCACCTTAAAGACTAACAAATGTATTTGAGCATAAGCTTTCGTGAGCTACAGCTCACTTCATCGGATGCATGCAGTGGAAAATACAGAGGGGAGATTTTATATACACAGAGAACGTGAAACAATGGGTGTTACCATACACACTGTAATGAGAGTGATCAGGTAAGGTGAGCTATTACCAGCAGGAGAGAAAAAAAACCTTTTGTAGTGATAATCAAGGTGGGCCATTTCCAGCAGTTGATAAGAACCTGTGAGGAACAGTGGGGGGGGGGGAAATAAACATGGGGAAATAGTTTTACTTTGTGTAATGACCCATCCACTCCCAGTCTTTATTCAAGCCTAAGTTAATGGTGTCCAGTTGGCAAATTAATTCCAATTCAGCAGTCTCTCATTGGAGTCTGTTTTTGAAGTTTTTTTGTTGAAGAATTGCCACTTTTAGGTCTGTAATCAAGTGACCAGAGAGATTGAAGTGTTCTCCAACTGGTTTTTGAATGTTATAATTCTTGACGTCTGACTTGTGTCCATTTATTCTTCTGTGTAGGGACTGTCTGGTCTGGCCAACGTACATGGCAGAGGGGCATTGCTGGTACATGATGGCATATATCACATTGGTAGATGTCCAGGTGAACGAGCCTCTGATTGTGTGGCTGATGTGATTAGGCCCTATAATGGTGTCCCCTGAATAGATATGTGGACACAGTTGGCAAAGGGCTTTGTTGCAAGGATAGGTTCCTGGGTTAGTGGTTTTGTTGTGTGGTTGCTGGTGAGTATTTGCTTCAGGTTGGGGTGCTGTCTGTAAGCAAGGACTGACCTGTCTCCCAAGATCTGTGAGAGGGATGGGTCGTCCTTCAGGATAGGTTGTAGATCCTTGATGATGCACTGGAGAGGTTTTACTTGGGGGTTGAAGGTGACGGCTAGTGGCGTTCTGTTATTTTCTTTGTTGGGCCTGTTCTCCCACCCCAAATACCAAAAAAATTCAGCAAAATTGAAATTTTCCCATGGAAAGGTTTGATTTTGCCTACCCTGCATTTTCCATCGGAAAAGTAATTCCCATGGAAAATTCCAAACCAGTTCTAATGGTGACACTTGACACCTACTTTGCACTAATTTTGCACAGATATAAATTAGACAAAGGCCAAGACAGTAGAGAATAATACCCTAGTAATCTGTAAATATATAATACCTTTAGTGTTATATTAAGAACATACCATTTCATAAAATACCCAGAGAACAGCCACACTTCCAGCCCAAGCTATTATGTTTTAAAACTATCCTTTTCTGGATGCAATCCTGTCTAGACCATGCTACTTATGGCTTGTACTCATTACTAATGTCCACAGATGATCCATGCAAAATATGGCATTTTGCAGCCCATCTGTTCAAATGAAGCAATCTGTAATATTGCTCCGTTTGGTCTAAAACTGCTTTATCATTGGAGTTGCAGGTACTAAACAGAACTCTGAAATAATGATGTTCAGTTTCTACTTTTAGATCCCAGTGAGATAACGCCTGTCTAGACAGATGGATATCTGGACTGTTAAACCAAGGACAAACTGAGAGGTAAGTGAACCAGGCTGTGTAGCATTCCTGCATTATTGTGTCTTGTCTGATCCCTTAATCCTGAAGACACTGTAATGCTGAATGCTCACTCTCTTCTTGGAGGGAAATGGGGCTGAAACAAAGCTGAGTTAACCCTGAGCAAATGGATTGTCTGGAGCATGTTTAGAAAAAATGGAAGAAATGTGAGACAGAAAGGAAAGAAGCCCTTTCCTTGAACTGTGGACTAGACTACTGTAATGGGGTGACACAAGTCTCTCGCAAGTACCCCCTGGATGAGTGTGTGTGTGCGCAGTTTTCTCAATTTCCTCTTCTCATGGTGTCCTGTCAGCTGCTAGTCTTGGCAGGAGGGTCTTTGGTGACTCAGCTTCCGGCCAAGTCACACACAGTACATGCACAGAACAAACAAAGTAAACCCCTTATGATGTATACTGTCCAACTGGGCCTACCTCAAAGCCCTCAATAATGTCCTGTAGCCCAAGATCCCTATACAATGTATGGGGAGAATTAGGTACCTAAGAGTGGGATCCACAAAAGCCAGCAAGCAGAATGGGGAGACGCTTAAGCTAGCTAGTGGGAAATGCTAAGAAAGTGTTAACAGAAGAGATTGAGAGAGACCCACCCCAGAATATCCCATACCTCAGTGGTTAGAGCACCCACCTCAGGAGAGGTAGGAGACATGGATTCAAGAACAAAAAACATAAGAATGGCCATACTGGTTCAGACCAGTGGTCCATCTAGTCCAACATTGTGTCTGCCAACAGTGGCCAGTACCAGATGCTTCAGAGGGAATGAACAGAACTGGGCAATTATCAAGTGATCCATTCACTGTCATTCAGTCCCAGCTTCTGGCAGCCAGAGGTTTAGGGAAACCCAGAGCATGGGGTTGAGTCCTTGACCATCTTAGCTAACAGGCATTGATAGACCTATCATCCATGAACTTATCTAATTCTCTTTTGAAACCAGTTATACTTTTGACCTTCACAACATGCCCTGGCAACGAGTTTCCCAGCTTGATTGTGCATTGTGTGAAGTAGTACTTCCTTATGTTTGTTTTTAAACCTGCTGCCTATTAATTTCATTGGGTGTCTTTCTTGTCTTATGTGAAGGGATAAATAACACTTCCCTATTCACTTTCTCCACACCATTCATGATTTTATAGACCTCTCTCGTATCCCCCCCGCCCACCCCAGTCATCTCTTTTCCACACTGAACAGTCCCACTCTTTTTGATCTCTCTTCATATAAAAGCTATTCCATACCCCTAACCATTTCTGTTGCCCTTCTCTGTACCTTTTTCCAATTCTAATGTATCTTTGTTGAGATGGGGTGACTACAACCGAACAGTATGAAAGGTGTGGTCATACCATGGGTTGATATAGTGGCATTATGACATTTTTTGTCTGTATCATCTATCCCTTTCCTAATGGTTCCTAACATTGGACCCATTTTGTTCAAATCCTGGTCCAAATCAAGCAGAGAGGGGATTTAAATCTGGGTTTCCTATAGCCTATCAGCTGCTACTCTTGCTCTAACCACCTGGATAAAGGTTATAAGGGGTAGAGGGGGTACCATCACCTCCTCCAGGACCTGGGTTTTGTGCTGAACTTGATCCATTGGGCGTCCTCTGAGAACACCCAGTGGATCATGCCCTATAGACCAGACAGACAGAGGGGTGCCTAATCTGAGGATTCTGTCACGGTTAGGCATGAGCTAGGTCCCTGGGTATCAAGACTAAGGCAGCTGTGCACATGCGCAGTTGCAGGTTTTTATGGGTGATTTTAATTGGCAGAAACTTAGGCACTGAGGGATTTTCAGCATCTACAGGGTTAGCTGGCAGCTGAGCAGTGGGTCTGAGGATCTAGATTTTGATGTGGGCACCTAAAGTGGCAGTTAGGTACCTAAATCCCTTTGTGGGGGTCCCCGTGTGCTGTTAATTGTCTTGCATGGTTATTTTTAAACTTGATGCTCCTGAAACTTTAAAAGTTAGCATTCTCTGTCACCACGGCACAGGCAGAGAAATTCTGGTAGCATTGCATCATGCTCTCAGGCCTAGATGGTGTCTTTAAAGGTGAAGCTTAGAGTAAGGGATAGTGGGGATCCACACTCATCCAAGGAATGCTCACATTGAATAGATTGCCTTCCAGAGCTACCCAGTGTGCCAGGGAAATGTACTCACTACTCTGCTCCTTTATGGGGCCTTATGTGATCTGTGCTCACAAAACCATCCTGGGAGAGTTTGTGCAACTTGGGACACAATTTCTCCTGGTGAGGGTCAGTGCATCTGCACAGGGCTTTGTGCAAATTAACTACAGGGCCAGGAAGTATAACTTGGCCCCCTCCCTGCATGCTCTTCCCACTTTGCAGACTAGTGTATAGTCAGACAAACAATAAGGCCATGGCCTTACCTTCTTCCCACCCCTTTAGGTCACTGTATGCCACAGAGGAGTAGGGAGGGAACAATCCCTGTTCTCACTCCAGTGCAGGAACACCAGTTCTGTCTGGCCTTTAGGCAGGCTGCAAAAGAGATGGATAAGGCCCCTTGAACCCTTTTTCTCCCCCTCCCCAGCGTGCTCTTGTCTAGACAGGATCTGGCCCTTAATTTGGCTGAATGTGCATTGGTAGGCGCTGAATCCCAGCAAGGCAAAATATATTGGTGGAGTGTAAGAGTAAAATATAATATTGATATATATTAAAAAAAACCCTCTCTCTGATGACTGCTGCTTTTAATAATCAGCCTTACTGTATATCCTTGTCTCTTACACATTATGTACGTTAATCAGGCAGGAGGCAAGATCAACAGAATGTAATTACAAAGTTCAAATAGGCAATTGAACACAGAAAAGGGATCAGAGAACCTGTATCTTATCAACTATGACATTTGGATTGAGGTAATTCAAGTTAAGGACCTTTATACATCTCTTCCCTAAAGTTAAAAATGTGCTTCTCCTTTCCAATTTGTTCCTTTCCATCCTTCCCCATCCCCCTCCTCCTTCCTCATGGTCAATATCCCTGTTAGTGCTGTGCTTTCAACAATGATTTCACTCTAAATAACGTACATTTAAATTTGGTCTCATTGGTTTCATTGCAATTTTAATCCTCATAATTCAATTTTACTTTTCAAAGAGTTACTGTTTTTTTTCCCCCCATCACTCACTTCAGCAGGAATACAGAATGCTCCTCCCTGGCCTATGGAGAATGCAGAACTATCTCCAGAGATGGTTTCTTGAGACCTGTCCATGCACCACAACAGCTTAATGGAATAATAGATTGGAGAAACTTCCTCAGGAACTACCCCTTTTGGAACTCAGGGAGTGGTTTAGCACAGACCCCACCGCTGCATAACATAGGAGCAGAGACTTTGCAGCAGCTTATGTACAAAGACCTGCTTTTTGGTCCAGAGAGACCCAGCCTGTTTGAAAGAGGATGGAAGCCACAGCAGCCAGCCCTGGGGAAACTAGTTCAGAGAGATCAGAGTCTGATTCTCCATTTCCCTGTGCTTGTGTACCCATTTACACCAGTGCAAAGTGGGTGCAAAGCACTAGCAGGTCAGAATGGTAGCATTTCATACCTGCATTGCTCTCACCTTACACTGGTATAAATAACTGTACAAGGGGCAGGGCAATAGAGAATCAGGATTTCAGCATCTCAGGCTGCCTGCCTAACAAGAGAAGAGAATGATGCCTCTCAATTTGAGAGAGAAGGAATGAGGTGCAATGCAGGCTTTGGAAGGAGAGTTGGGTGACCAGCTGCAGAGAGAGCAGGCCTACGTGGACGGAGGAGAGAGACAGATACCTGGAAACGTATCCACTGGCTGAATTAAAGAAGAGTGGAAGAATGGTGATCTACTGGCCTCAGGGGAAGACAAGGACTGGCAACTGCTGGTACTCCTGCCAATCAGGGCAAGCATGGGAAAAGTGGCCAGGAGTGAGAGAGGGACAGGTCTGCCAGTCATGAGTATGACGAGGGTGAACCAGCCTCCAGAACACGGACCAGCTCCACATGGCCTTGAGGGAGAGGGGTGGAAAAACTGGATTAAACAATCCTGACTGTGTGGCTTCACAAGGAGGAGAGGAGAAGCATAGATTGTGAAAGACAGACAGACAGACCGACCCTGGAAGTTCTCAGCTCATGTATACAGAGGTTGGATGTTTGGTCTGACAGTGTTACGGGTTGAACGCTTATTGGATTCTCCTGCATAAAAACCTCTAGCCACATGTAAGGTGGGGTGAATGAATTTTTGACATTTACACTAACTTTTGACATTTACACTACTCTGGCTGTATAAAGGGTCCTTTACCTGGGCATAAGATACATTATTTAACATAAAAAGAAACTCATGCCCAACCATTGCAAAACTAGGTAAGACCATCTCTTGATCCCAAGGAGGAGTGCATGATGGAGAAGGAGATAATCTTTTGAAAGGGTTTAAGATATGTTGTCTGCAGTGTCCTTGCTGTGACTGAGCAGTGTGTAACTGAGCAGGGAAATGCCCCCACCTTCACTCTATACTCCTTGCCAAAGGACCTTTCTGCTAGCTGAGGACGAGCTGATGTTCAAATGCACTCTGACCATTCACTTTTCCCCAGGAGTGCCTGGAACACTGTCCCCTACACTGGTGGTTTCAATGGGGTCACACAGAGCTAGCTCTATCCCATCTTGGGAATCCCTCCCAAGTGGAGAAATCCTTAGATGCCAAGTTAGAGCAACACTAAGGCCCTTTGTACAGCTGGAGCAGCAGAAAGAAACTGAATCAGAAGACTGGGTACTGGTCTCTTTTTTTATATCCCTCTAACGAGAATGCTCAGTATCACGCTGTAAGATCAGACAGTAATGAGATGGTATCACAATCCTCTCAAGCAAAAGCAGAATATTTTATATGACTTTACCAATGGTACAGTATCGAAGTCAAACAGATTTTTGAGGCATTTGAAGTTGTTAACCCACTGGGATCAGGGGACATAACATAACGTGCTAGCAGTTTATATGAGTCCTGGAAATTGGTATTCCTTATAAAAAGGTCAAAGATTGATCCTACACAGTCAGTTTTGCTGTGCAAGAAAAAAACCTGTTATACAATTTTGACCTGAAACTATCGCTAGGAATATTTTTCAGGATTTATGGAGCCTTGAAAGTAACAGTTTGGCAATTAAAAAAAATCAAATTTGCCAAACGTTCCTTAATGTTTTTTCTGGGTGTTAATTTACAGTAGGTGAATTCTCTAGGAAGAGAGGGTTATTTAAAATTTTTAGCATGAGTATCTTTGCAGTATTAGACAGATGTTTTGTTTGTTTGTTTTTTGCTGAGAAGCCTGCTTCCTAGTAAGAACAAAAAATGACAGTAGGGCCTATGGCTCATTTTACTTATGGCAACAGTCATTACTTACATAAGTATTGACCTCAGTAGGCCAGCTCTTCAGCTTGTGCCATCAACAGAGCTCCATTGACTTCAAAGGATTTACCCTGCTTTGTACCAGCTGACGATCTGGTTCAATGAGCTATACATCACCAAATAGAGATTGCAGTAGGCTTTATTTCTAGCTAGTGTTAGATGGCAGTGTTTCCATATTTGCAGTCCAGGACTTCCTGGTCCTCTGGGACTTTGAAGGAGATGATTTAGCTTTGTCAGAAAGAATTAGTGCAAGCCCAGTGGCTCACCTATGACTCCCTGAATAAGAAATTGACTGGTTTCCGTCGAAAAGGAAAAGATGCTGAAGACAAAACACATGCAAGCAACGGTGACAGAGTGAGGGGAAAAAGATGCAGTTCAGTATTTTTATTATTTATTTGTATTAAAATAGTACCTGGGAGCCCCAGTAAGGGACGAAGACCCCATCATTCCAGGTGCTGTACAAACAGAAGAAAAAAAGAGAGACTCTGACTCCCAAAGACCTTATACTGTAAAAGTTGTTTATTTAAAGTACTGTTCCAATTTTGATATCAGCTATAGTTAAAGAGGAAGCACATGCTAGTTATTTCCAGTTACATTTTTCCTTTCTTTTTCCTGAAAGTGCTGGCAGAGCTTTGTATAAGGGCTTGATCTTAGGAAAGTGCAGTGTCAAAAGAAAAGGATGCTCAAGAAGAGAGAAGGAGACTGGGGGCTTGAATGAAGACCAGCTGTCTGTGACTTAATTCAGTAAAGATCAAGATAATGTCAGTGTGTAGGTGGAATAAGCTGGAAGAGCTGGCAAGTCTTACAACAGCATCCTGATGGAGGGAATGCATCATCTGTAACATGGATACACAACTGAGGTGTGCCATGAGATTCATGAAGAGTTGTCAGTTAGTTAATTAGTGGGTGCCATACCCTATTTTCAGTGCACAACATTAGTAATCAGTTCTTGTCCAAACTCATCCTCTCTGGTGCAGTCTGCCTTTATTCTGTTGTCTCCAAGACTAAACTTAAGCAACTAAGCCTGCCTATTCACACACTGGACAAACACAAACGTATATATTCAGTAAATACGAAGAGAACTCCCGTTACTGCTGTGGCATAAATTTTTTAGCTTTCTGTACCCCGAATGGAGAAACTGTAGAAGAGAATTATCCTCCCATGTGATTAACAGAATATAGTTGGGGCAAGATTATACTGTGTTTGGGAAAGAGGAAAAGACCTACAATATCCTAAAGGAGGATGAGGATGTTAGAGGCCATATTTGCTGCTTGGATTACAATACTGTAACAGGGTTTTACCCAGTGTAGCACCTGGGTGAAGAGAAGAGAAGCGTAGCACCTGGAAAGAGACCTCAGGAGGTCATCTCGTCCAACCCCCCTGCTCAAAGCAGGACCAAGACCCACTAAATCATTATTAAATGGTGTGAATTTTAATCAAAATCATATATATGGTCTGTTTAAAAATAAGCATCATAGTTAAAATATAAAACATACCTGTGTATACATGTGGGTGTGTGTATGAATATATATATCCAGTTCCTAGATGCAACCATGACTACCTTAGAAATGCAAATAAGCTAATAATTAATAAAATTGTTGTTTTGATCAGGCAGACTAAAATCAAACCCAGCAGCTGCAGAAATTAAAAGTGGTCATTCTTATGTTTGCTGATATATGTATACTCATCTTTAGGCTTTAAGATTTTGCCTGGAGTATATAACTGATCATTTGCTGGTGCGGTGTGGGGATGAGGCCCTGACAATCGCACAAGCCAAAGCACATGCAGCGGTCACTCTGCTAACGCCCAGCAAAGCGGCCGGGATGGGGGCTCAGGACTCCTGGGTTCTCGTCCTGACGCTGACTGTGGGCGAGTTGTTGAACTGCTCCGTGCCCCAGCTGGAGAACCAGTCAGTCCCTGAGAAGCTTGGGCAGCAGTAGTGATGGGCAAGGAGACTCCGGCCGGCCCTGGTGGTGAAAGGCCAGTTGTCATGAGACACAAGGAGCACATGATGAGCACCCTGGAGTCTCTGTGTTCCCTGGTGGGCTGGGATCTGGGGGAGAGGGGGGGGGCGTGGAGTCGAACAAGACCCCTTTCTTTTGATGATTTGTTGTAATTCCAGATGAAATGCATGCTTCCACATTTGGAAACACTTGTGGGCTTGGAGTCATACTCACATTTCATCAAAGACCTTGTGGGAAGGACGTCTGATATTATGAGATCTATGAGCAAAATTGTTTCAAGGAAGAGATTGTTGCTCCAAATAACAATAATATTGTTATTTGAAGCACTTCATAGTTGTGGGAAACACCAAAAAAAAAAAAAGAAAAAAATAAAAATTCCGTATTATTGCCATTAGTTGGGGGTTACACTTAGGAGATGCAATGACAGGTTTTATTTGGTTTCAGAGTAGCAGCCGTGTTAGTCTGTATCTGTAAAAAAAAAAAAAAAAAAAAAAAAAAAAAGGAGTACTTGTGGCACCTTAGAGACTAACAAATTTATTTGAGCATAAGCTTTCGTGAGCTACACAAAAGCTTATGCTCAAATAAATTTGTTAGTCTCTAAGGTGCCACAAGTACTCCTTTTCTTTTTAGGTTTTATTCGGTAAGCCATATTTCCTGGGGTCAGCCGGTCACCTCTGCAAATGCTTCTAATGTATATCTAAAACACCAGTAAGAACCTTCTCTTTTTTCCCTCCTCTGCCTGAAGTTTAAATTATAGAAATATAGCATGTGTATCTTTCACAGAACTCTATCACCTCAATCCTGCAGATGCATCCAGTGTCCACTGGGCAGAGCTGATAGGGAGAGATATTATGGCTTCCAAATCTTGGAACTGGCTGGGGGCTTCTCCAGCTCCCAATGTACTTTAATGCTTCCCTGGAGCTACACTAAGCTACACTCCTTTACACCAAAGGAACAATCTGCTGGGGAATCCAGGCTCTTTCTGGCCCTTCTGAACACAATGCACCAGATATAGCCAGGTCCAGGGAGAGTCCCTGGACTGTGCTACCAAGAGTGGGAGAGACAGCAGGACACCAGAGCCATGTGGACCCATAGGGTTTGGAGTTCAACTCAGACCCTGTTCCATGGGAGGAACCCTGCTCTCCAGTAGTCTGATTAGGAACAGGGCCAGCCTTATGGGTGGGCGCCACAGGTGACTGCCCAAGGTGCTGTGGTCAGGGAAGGGTGCCATGTTCAAGAGGCTGCAGAAGGTCCATGTCCACCCAGGAAGTGGAGAGAGGGGTAAAAGGGACTGTGGGGCAGGAGACAGGCACTCACACGTGTCCCCTCTCCACCCTCCCATCAGCATCACTGCCACTCCACCTGCTGCTATTCTGCCTGCTGAGTGGCCGCTGGCTGCTCGGGGAGCAATACTTAAAGGACACAAAACAAAGTTTACCCAAGGGACCATTTTCCCTAAGGCCAGTCCTGATTAGGGAGAAACTTTAAGGTGATCCTCATTAAGTTTTCAGCCCCTCCTGTGGGTGTCACCATAAAACGGGCTATTGCGGTTCCGTATACCTGAGCCCTCTCCCCACCATGACAGATTCTGCCTCATATAAAATAGTGCAGACTGTGGTATCATCCCCAGCACAGTTTCTCTGATGCATCTCTCATATCAGTGTAAATCCAGAGTAATACACTAACGTCTACGGTGCTGACAAGTGTAAAACTGGTATAAGTAAATGAGAGGAGAATGAGGATCAATATCTGCTGTTTACCTGATCTCTCCAATGTGAGTTTCATCCTACCTATAAATATGGGTTTTTTTTAATAAACATTTGTTTCTCCTCACGATTGAGCAGTGGAATATACATTAACCAAAAGAGCTCAGTTTTGTAGTAACTAGAGTCGTTCAGACACTGGAATTTCTGTCCTATGGGAAATTCCAACGTAAAACAAACAAAACAAACAAACAAAAAAAAACCAGAAGCAGCCAAATTTTTGAATTTTCCTATGAAACAAAAATTCTAAAAAAAATTCAATTCAGTATTATCAACTCATTTCAATGAGGAATAAAAGTTGCATTTAGACTTTACTGTTTCAACTTTTATATTAAAAGCAAATTTTAATGCAACACTCAAATTAACATAAAATGATTCAAAATGATACACTGAAATATTTTTCCCTTATCAAAACAAGAAAGTGGGAATGAATCATTTTGATTTTTTTCCCATTGACAATTTCATCCAAATGTTTTGATTTCTACAAAACTAGATTTGTAAACAGAAAACTATTCCACCGGGAAAATTCTGACCCGCTCTAGTAGTAACATTTTTCAGTTCCTCGCACTTTCTGCAACTTTTTTACTAGTGGAAGTAGTGGAACATATGGCCCATAATTTTCCATTGAAGCAGATGAAGCATTATATACTACCAAGTCCTGGCCCCAGGAACCAGCCTATTTGTACTATAACTAATGTATCTGCTTGGTAATGAACAGGCTTTTATTCATAGTTTCACTAATTCCAATCGCTTTTACCTGAAACCAATTATTTTTCAAAATCAATGCATTTTAATTTAAACCAAGATATTTTTGATCACATTCTTTCTCTCCCCCCCCCCCCCACAGTCTGATACATTCAACCAAACTACCAGGTACTTTTCAAACGAACAAATGAATTTCCACTAAACCACTGAAAGTTAATTTAAACTAATGCATTTTCTTCTAACCACTCATGTCAATTAAAAACAATTTGAATTTTGATACGTCTTAGAACAGAGCTATATTAAAGTCTGAGTCTAACAATACATGCTTGAAATCAGAGCATTTTTAATTAAAATCAACATTTATTAGCTGCAATGGACACAATTTTTACTACACTTCCATTTTCTTGAAAGTGTGTGACATACACTACTAGTGGGCCAGATGCTCAGCTGGTGTAAATCAGCATCACTCTATGGGCTTCATTGGACCTATTCTGATTTACACCAATGATGATCAGACACAGGACAAATCCAGAATAGGAATAGTTACCATTATTATTATTACTATGCACATGTGATATTGTGAGGCTAATTCTTTTCTCTTAATCCAATTTGATTCCACTGTAACTCTACTGACACAACTTAATTACACTTGATTTATAACAGTGTAAGAGCAGAATTTCATCCCGTGATACATCTTGCCTACAAATACAAAGTGATGGTGACATTTTCATGTAAGGCATGAAATAAGAAGCATTAAACCAATCAGTACAGAGTATCCAGTGTTTTGCTTCTTGTGTGGTCATTTATGCCTGTGCAAAGCAAGTCAAACTGACTGTAGAACACAAGGCCCAAGCCACTGGAGAACTAAACTCGGAGTCTTTCTCTGAACTGACTCTCATAACAGAATAGGCAGTGCAGTGGATACAAGACGAATGAGGAAGCGGTTCAATAAACAGAGTTCTGACAAGGTGGGCAATACAGTAGTATCGTGTAATTAAAAAGAAAAAAAATCCTGTATTGGACGCCATTGGTAACCCATCTCTGGGAGGGCTGCTGAAAGCAGGGATCAAATCTGGTACCTCTGGATCTCAAAGCGTGTGCTGCTTCTACCTGAAGTAAAAGTTCCCACTATATTAGCCAGGGTTGTGGCAGGCTCATTAACCTCAACGTATGGCCCAGTTACCAAGAGGGAGAGGACAGAGCATCACGTTGAGTGGGTGTGGATGACACAAACATTAGTTTTAAACATGCCAAAATTATTGATAGTACTGTCAGGAAGAAAGCACAGCAAAAGTGCCTGTGTTTACTGTCCACAGGATTTCAATTAAGACCAAGAATCAGTGATATTAATATACACTTGATTAATTTTCTCCACTCAGATTGTCTATTTGGTACATGCTATAACAGTGGTTCTCAAACCAGAGCCACCGCTTGTTCCGGGAAAGCCCCTGCCGGGCCAGGCCAGTTTGTTTACCTGCCGCGTCCGCAGGTTCAGCCAATCATGGCTCCCACTGGCCACAGTTCACCACTCCAAGCCAATGGGGGCTGCAGGAAGGGTGGCCAGCACATCCCTTGGCCCACGCCACTTCCCACAGCCCCCATTGGCCTGGAGCGGCCAACCGTGGCCAGTGGGAGCCACGATTGGCCTAACCTGCGGACGCGGCAGGTAAATAAACCAGTCCGGCCCGCCAGAGGCTTTCCCTGAACAAGCGGCGGCCCTAGTTTGAGAACCACTGAGCTATAATATCTGACCACACATTGATAATTGATAGTTTAGTACATGTTTGCTGTTAAACATTGCAGTCACCCACACAAACAGCTTTCCACATCTCTTCCCACCTATGTTTCTCTGAAGGAAATATGTATTTGTTAAATATATTACAGGCACTAATTGTTGGTGGAAAATTACAGCTTAAGGGGCATATAAGAAGGGCCTACACTTTCTCCCATTGAAGCCAGTCTGAGCTTTGCCACTGACTTCATGGGAGCAAATTGGGCCCTAAAGGCAGTGTATAAAACAGTAGCCCTAGAAGTAAGTAATCCTGTAGTTCTGAATAAGTCCTTCAATTTCCCTTATTGTATCTGTGACAGCTGTATATGATCTTCAGGTGAAGGAAAGCTTCTTGATCCTCAAAAACGAGATGTCTGGTGGCACCTTAAAGACTAACAGATTTATTTGGGCATAAGCTTTTGTGGGTAAAAACCACACTTCTTCAGTTGTTTTTGTGGATACAGACTAACATGGCTACCCTTCTGCTCTTTGATCCTGAAATTCTCCATCCCTCTTCCTAAATTGGGGTCAAAATAATGTAAGAAATGGGACATGTACAGGTCACAACTGATTTCTTATCAAGACAGTAACTATCAACCTCTTCCTGGCCAACTCTTGGGACCTTTAATCCATTCTCACCTCTTGGTCTCTATGCTGCTTTTGATACTTGTGATTATACTTTTCTGCTCTTACTCGGCTTTCATGGTATTATCGACTTCTACAGTATTTCCCAGACCTCTTCTTCAGGATCATCGGTGGTAGGCCCTCACCCATTCACTTTTTATGCTGGGGTTCCAGAGGTCTCTAATTCCTTGGCTGCCTTCTATTCTCTCCTCACACCCAGTCCCAGTTCATCGATTTATAAAGTGCAGCTACTATCTTCTATACTGTCCCACATCTCCCCCGTCCCTCTGGATATCTCCTCCTGCTCCTTAATGTGAGCCATTACTAGGGCCCAATTTTCCATTTTACTACACCCTGTAGTCATTTTTACCAGTACCATTCCATTTGGTAGCATTATACACCTACTTTGCACTATTATAATTGGCTACACAAGATGCAGGGCAATGGAGAATCAGGCCCCTGATTCTTCCATCAACTTCTTCTCCATGCCCCTGCTCTCTCTATTAAGAATATCACCATCCTTTCTGTTGCCTAGCCCCACAACCTAAAGTTGTCTTTCACTCTTCCCTTTATTTCAACCAATAGATATAGGCTATATCCAAATCTAACCACTACTTCCTTTATGATATTTGAAAGACCAACACTTATCTTTGTCCAAATGGTGACATCTTTAATCAAGACTCACATCATCTCGCATTTTGATTACTGTAGCCTCCTTCCCCCTTCCAGTCCACAGGAAACAAAGGAGCTAAGTTAGTTTTCCTTGCCTGGCTTTCTGACCATTTCTCCATTTCATCAGTTACTGCCCACTCTGACTCCTTCCCTGGTTGCCCTTCTCTCCACCTCTACAATTTCATGCTTAAAAACCAAGAGCACGCTCTGGGCTCAAAGTAATTAAATTAATGCAACTCCTTCAAATACCCATTACATGAGAAAAAAACAGAAGAGGTACTCAAGGGTGATGGAAGCCTTCTCTCAGAAGAACAAGCAATACCGGTGTAAAAGTATTAAATGTGTTATATATTTGCTTAGATATACTTATGTACATTAATCTGATAGAGATTTTCTGGTTTGAGTGAAAGATTTTAGTGCTGTTTTGTTTCTGTTGCTTTTTTCATACTTACATATTAAGCTGATTTTATGAACCCACTCACTAAATGGTACTTTTCCTGTAGGTTTCCAGTTTGTCCCATTTTCCTGTCTGACGGTTATAAACATGATCAACAATATTTTAATGTCTGCCTACACAGTTAAGATAAAAAGAAAAGGAGTACTTGTGGCACCTTAGAGACTAAAATTTGAGCATAAGCTTTCGTGAGCGACAGCTCACTTCATCGGATGCATGCAGTGGAAAACCCGGGGGAGGGGGGATATTTTATATACACAGAGAACATGAAACAATGGGTGTTACCATACACACTGTAACAAGAGTGATCAGGTACAGTGAGCTATTACCAGCAGGAGAGAAGAAAAACCTTTTGTAGTGATAATCAAGGTGGGCCATTTCCAGCAGTTGACAAGAACCTGTGAGGAACAGTACCGGGGGGAAATAAACATGGGGAAATAGTTTTACTTTGTGTAATGACCCATCTACTCCCAGTCTCTATTCAAGCCTAAGTTAATGGTGTCCAGTTGGCAAATTAATTCCAATTCCTCTCGTTGGAATCTATTTTTGAAATTTTTTTGTTGAAGAATTGCCACTTTTAGGTCTGTAATCGAGTAACCAGAGAGATTGAAGTGTTCGCCAACTGGTTTTTGAATGTTATAATTCTTGACGTCTGACTTGTGTCCATTTATTCTTTTGCACAGAGACTGTCTGGTTTGGCCAATGTACATGGCAGAGAGGCATTGTTGGTACATGATGGCATATATCACACTGGTAGATGTGCAGGTGAATGAGCCTCTGATATAGTGTGGCTGATGTGATTAGGCCCTATGATGGTGTCCCTTGAATAGATATATGGACACAGTTGGCAACGGGCTTTGTTGCAAGGATAGGTTTCTGGGTTAGTGGTTTTGTTGTGTGGTGTGTGGTTGCTGGTGAGTATTTGCTTCAGGTTGGGGGTGCTGTCTATAAGGAAGGACTGGCCTGTCTCCCAAGATCTGTGAGAGTGATGGATCATCCTTCAGGATATGTTGTAGATCCTTGATGATGCGCTAGAAAGGTTTGAGTTGGGGGCTGAAGGTGACAGCTAGTGGCGTTCTGTTATTTTCTTTGTTGGGCCTGTCCTGTAGTAGGTGACTTCTGGGTACTCTTCTGGCTCTGTCAATCCGTTTCTTCACTTCAGCAGGTGGCTATTGTAGTTGTAAAAATGCTTGATAGAGATCTTGTCGGTGTTTGTCTCTGTCTGAGGGGTTGGAGCAAATGTGGTTGTATTGTAGAGCTTGGCTGTAGACGATGGATCGTGTGGTGTGGTCTGGATGAAAGCTGGAGGCATGTAGGTAAGTATAGCATGTAGGTTTCCGGTACAGGGTGGTGTTTATGTGACCATCACTTATTAGCACTGTAGTGTCCAGGAAGCGGATCTCTTGGGTGGACTGGTCCAGGCTGAGGTTGATGGTGGGATAGAAATTGTTGAAATCATGGTGGAATTCCTCAAGGGCTTCTTTTCATGGGTCCAGATGATGGAGATGTCATCAATATAGCGCAAGTAGATTAGGGGCATTAGGGGACGAAAGCCAAGGAAGCGTTGTTCTAAGCCAGCCATAAAAACGTTGGCATACTGTGGGGCCATTCGGGTACCCATAGCAGTGCCGCTGATTTGCAGGTATACATTGTCCCCAAATGTGAAATAGTTATGGGTGAGGACAAAGTTAAGATAGTGGACTTCAAAATGAGTGCCTATCCCTTGATTCTGCAAACACCCGAGCATGTGAATAACTTTACTCACTTGAATAGTCCCATGTACTAATCAGTGGTATTTATGGCAGTGAAGTTATTTTGTAGATTTCAAGGTCGAAGGGACTGATATGATCATCTAGTCTGACCACCTGCATAACGCAGGGCAAATAACCTTACCCGATAATTTCTGCATCAAGCCCAGAACTCCTGTTTGAGTGAGAGCATCTCTTTCAGAACATTACACAGCGACTTAGGGTATGCATGCACATACAGAGGCTCCAATCCCCGGTCAATAGACTCAGGCTCACAGGGCTCACGCTACCGTGCTAAACATAGCTGTGTAAGCAGTGCTTTTAAGTTGTTGCTCGGGCTAGAGCCTGAGCTCTGAAGCCCCTTCCCGGCCCTATGCTTCAGAGCCTAAGGCACAACTTCTCTTTTTACTGCGGTAGCATGAATTCTGCAAGCCCGAGTCTGTCAATCCAGGCTCAAAGGCTTGCTGCCACAGGCTGTGTAGACATAACCTCGATGACTTTAAACGATGGAGAATTTACTCATCTTTTAGGTAAGTTGTTCCAACAGTTAACTACGTTCACTGTTAAAAAAAAAAGGACCTTATTCTAATTTGAATTTGTCTGGCTTCCAGCTGTTGCTTGTCATTATGCCTTTCTTCGAAACTGGTCCTAATTCTCCTCTGACTTACATCAGATGGATGCGTATTTTACTGCACAGACTTGTGACAGCAATATTAGGCCAACTACGTTGCGGATGATATTGAAGTCTATACCACTTTGCATGAGGCAGAATCTGTAATGGGGCATCAAATATATATATTATTTAAAAAACTGCACCCTGTTTCTAGTTCCAACTATTGGATCTCATTATGCTTGTTACTATTAGAGTCAAGAACCGCCACTATGACACAGTCACATTGTACTCATCATCACTCACATATGTGGAAAAAGCAAACAGAATGCGGCCCATTCTCCATTGTGTTGCATTTGTATCGTCATTTATATCATGCCAGGTAGTTGCAAATCCTTGCACTGGTGAAAACTACAAAATAGTAACAGCGTAATTTCATCAACTTCACCTGAGGATTGAAGCCAATAGACCTATGCTGATTTACACCAGCTGAATTGCTGGCCCTACAATCATTTTCACAGGTGAAATATTGCAGCATTTGAGTGCAGATTTTCTAAAGCTGAAAGAGAGTGCACTGGCTCATCGCACTACCTAATCCTCAGTTTTTCTCTTTATTCACAGCCTTGCACAAAACCACAGTTAATCTGCAGGAAAATGTAGATGGAACTAATTTAACATCAAATATTTCTTAGTTTAAATAATCTGAAAATGGAGATTAAACCTTTCTGCAGCTCGAGTTCTTTCATAATGCTTAGTTACTGTTAAAACCCATATTAATGAAAGAAAAGACTGGGTTACTTTCAAAAATAACTGCATTTGCTGTTCTGTATCAAGAAAGATATTCCATTAAATAAAATACAATTTGAGGAAAGTCTCAATTTGGCAGACTTTGGGGTATCGTCATCAGCCATAAGAGACATACTAGTGGCTCAGATGCATTTTAGCAAAATTAAGAATTCTAATCCATTACAACATAGGTAAAAGCACTCTTAGTACAATGTTGATTCACAGATTTGAAGGCCAGAAGGGACTCCTATGATCGTCATGTGTGACCTGCATAACCCAGGCCATAAAATTTCCCTATATTAATTCCTTCCTGAACTATAGCACATCTTTTAGAAAAACATCCAATCTTTATTTTAAAATTGCCAATGATGGAAAATCACCATGACCTTTGATAAGTTGTTCAAATGGTTAATTACCCACATTGTTAAAATTTGCACCTCATTTCCAGTCTGACTTTTTCTAGTTTCCACTTCCACACATTTGATCTCATTATACCTTTGTACGCTACTTGGCTGTTTACAACCCCTGCCGAAGGGTGTAGTCCTAACATTTGAAGCAACAAACATGTCATTAAAAAAATACTGTTCTCCCTATCTAAGATACTGTTCCTGAGAACTACAGACATTTATCAATGGTAGGTAAAAAGGTAGAGGACACTTAAAATGGTGCCACTGTAAAAGTTTATCATGGCAACATCCTGGTTATAAAAAATATCAATGCCCCTGCATTTTACAATCTTGTAGCCTCAGCATTCCTCCATCATGCAAGTAGACTCTATCTTTATTACAGGGATCGATGTTATTAATGTAATTAAGTCTGCAGGGCAAGACATTTTCTTTAGCACAGGTCAAAATTTTAGAGCCCCAATACTGTGGGACAGTTTCCTACGCTGAGCTGTGTAGCTCTCGTGAAATCTACTGAGTTTCAGCAGTTTATACTGGATGATGATCTAGCCTGGTATCTGCAGCCATTAAATAGACTAGAAAAGACCAACTTCAGGAATTCCATTATTTCAAACCAGAATTAACAAATACAAAACTTTTTTGATAGAAAGTGTCTTTTCTTGGGGTGGGGGGGGGGGAAATGAGATAGATATTGAGAAAATAAGGACAAAACATTGCACAATAGCATTAGCTCTGGCTACTGTTAAAACTAGGGAACTGATCACAAACATAGGAGCTTCCCTCTTTATTTTTAATTCCATTCATGAAAGGCTATAACCAAAGTTGCGTGACAAAGGTTAAAGCTGACATAATCCACGACACTGACAATTTTACATGGTGAAGGGAACCGTGTTCACTGAAAGATGAGAGAAAAATAAGAAACGTAAAATCATCTGACAATTTTGTAACTTGAAACATTTTTACTAAAGGCCAGACATTGAAAAATCCTTCCGTGAGACAGGCAAGTATTTGCATCTGGTTAAAAGCAACTCTTTTCCTTTCTTTTCTAGTAGAAATCCCTGATGAAACGAGGGAAAGTATAATAACCATTAGTATGGTTGTCTATCATAAGTGATACAGGATATTCTGTTAAACCCTTGTTTTTAATATTATACCTGCAAATTATATCACCCCTTTTCAATTTTTCTACGTGTAGTGCATTGAAAGGTTGAGACAAGAAGCTATGACTTTCAAACTCAAGTGATATCAAACTGTTCAACCTCTTCTAAGCACTATTTATGCTTTGAGGTTGGCATTCCTTTAACCAGCTGGAAGCATGACTGGACAACCTATTGTAACAGATATCCAAGTTCAGCTTTTTTCTGGAATTTTGAGTCCCAAATCAATGTTCAAATGCTTTCTTTGTAAATGCTATGTGGCAAAACGCATGTGCTGTTATTTTCTGAACCCAACACACATTGAAATCATACTGGCCATATTCACATGCTCTTCTGACAAAGTGCCAGAGGAAACCATCAGACATGGCAGCCATACAAGCAAGCAAACAGAATTACAGGGGGAAAACAACAGAGTCTTCTTTTTTTTTTTTTTACTCTTTATTTAATTCTCCTGAATTCCAAGTACTCAGGGCCAAATTTTCAAAGGCTTATGCTGATGTGATAGCTGCAGAACCCATATTTGCATATGCAAATTAGGTAACTGCACATAAGCATGGGTTTTGTATGTGAAATTGCCACATTTGTGTATGCAAATATATATCTTGCTGTCATAACTCAGGCACCCAGCCCTGCAACCCTCGCAAAGCTCCAGTTACTACCGTGGAAGTTTTCTTGAATAAGGACTGCACGATCAGGCCATCTGCCTGGAAACATTGCTCCATCGTGGAGCTGCACAAATTCAACTGAAGAGAACAGGATTACTCATACACTTTAAAGTTCCAGCAGAGTGCTTCAGTGTGTGCTGATCGGCCTGATTTTGCGAGGTACTGAACGCTTCCTTGAAGTAAATGTTCAGCATCTTGCAGGACTGTGCCCTAAAAATTGTAACTAATATCTTCAGAGAAGGATAATTTTGCTCAGTTCAATGGAAATGTATCCTCTTATATAAGCAGCCATTATTAACAGGTGGTGCATATAAAGTTCAAATTGAGAAAATTCACTTTTTTTATCCATTTCTTTTGGTCTGTGGTTTAACAAGGTGGGGTGGGGGGAAGTGGTCACTTAGCTGAAAATTGTCAGGCCTGTTTAGGGATTTCATTACAGAATGTGTGTCACAGTAAATGTGTAGATGGAATCTGAGAAATCCCCTTTATTGCAGCTCTCTCTGTGGTTTACATTTATTGGGATCTCTCCAGTTGAACTAATGTGCACGTTGTTTCATAGTTAATTCCAAAGCGTTCCACTTAATAAGAAGCACTAAAATGATTGGAAACATTGCAAAAAGGGAAGGGGAGGGAAAGAATTTATTTCCTTGAAAGTCCAGCCTTTCCTTTCCTTTTTATTAAGGCAAAAAATGGAGACATGCAATACTGATAGCAAAAAATGCAGCAGAAAACCACTAAATTCATTGAATTAATGAATTATAAAGCTATGCAGAAGCTTGCATTTTTCACATGTAATCTGCTGAGTTTGAAATATCTGGTTGAAATGAGATAGTATCTATTGAGAGACCTCCCACCCTCCAATTAGCACAGTGGTTTTCAACCTATGGTCTGTGGATTCCCATGTCTAAGATTTCCAAAGGGGTCCACACCTCCATTTGAAATGTTTTAGGGGTCTGTAAATGAAAAAAGGTTGAAAACCACTGAATTAACACCACCACCTTTGAGAACTGCAGGCTACCCCCTCCTCTGATGGAGGAAGTTGTGAAGAGGGAGAGGCAAACTCAGTGAGGTTCTTCCCTGTGTTGTTCAATGCTATTGTGCTGGGTGCCATGAGAACCAAAGAAGGCATAGATCTCTGCACCTGCTCTGGGTTCCTGTAGGTCCTGCAACTCTTATTTCCTGAAACCTCAGCTCTACTGGATTGCCAAGGCCTTATGTGGCTGTGATGGACCGAGGAGTCTCCTTAAAGGAGAATTCTCTGCTGTGGATTAGAAAAGGATATACAGTTTCTGTCATGAAAAACACACTTTTTTGGATATTCCAGACCCCCTAGAAAGGATCTGGTTTCAGTTCCAGATAATTATTAATATATTGAAACAGGTTCACATATCCCTAGTCTGCTCCAATACAATGACGACCAACAGAGAAGAGACAAAAATCCAGCAGGCATTACCAGTGCTAAAATGGAGAGACTAAAGGGGTAGCCTTCACATGCCCTACATGGTCCAGTTATATTCAGTATGACAAATTGCCAGCACTACTTTGATGGGTCTCACGCTTTCTCTTCTTGGGAAGGATTCAGGGCACCGTTTCTCGTATTAACTGCCCCACTAGTGTCCTAGAGGAGGGGAGTGGAGAGGGAGGGACCCGGGCCTGCCCTCTACTCCAGGTCCCAGCGCAGAGGCCCTAGGGATAGCAGTAAACCGCTTGAACTAGCAGTTCCTTCCCCTGGACTACTTCCCTCTCCTGCCCTTCAGCTCGTGGGGCTTCCTGCCCTCCCTCTGCACAAACCAGGTGTCTCTTTACCTAGGGTCTTGGTCTTCTTAGCCCACTGCAGCACTTCTCCAAACTCTCCTCTGCTTCCCTCCAAACTGCTCTCTGGTCCAACACAGTCCACTCTGCTTCAACTCCTTCCCTTGTCTGATTGAAGCAGGGGGGTTTTATCAGGTGACTGGCTTCAGGTGCTCTAATTGGCTTCAGGTGCTTTAATTAATTTATAGCAAACTTTCTTCCCTCTATAGGGAACAAGGCTCCCTTCTAACACTCTCCTGCTGCCCTCTGGCCATGCTGTATCACATCAGGGAAGAAATAATTGTCAACTCTTCAGTGAGGCTATTCTCTAGCATAGAGACAGTGTGAGCTGGTGGATAGGGCACTGGACTGAAGCGTTAAAAGATCTGGATTCTCTTCCCACCTCTGCCAGTGACCTGCTATGTGACCTAAAGCAAATCACTTAATCTCTCTCTCTCTTGCACTTCCCACACTTTGCTTGTCTAGTTACATAGTCAGCTCTTCAGGGCAGTGGCTCTTCCCATATGCGTTTGTATAGAATCTAGCAGAATAGCCCTGTACTACAAACAATAACAATAACAAATATGAAACTGTGATGGTTACAAGGGTATTCAGCACCCTTTGTTTCCCCACTCTTTTCCGATGACAAACTTAGGGTGAACTCAAGCTAACAAAATCATGGAACAAGGTTTCAGAGTTATAGTCTGTCAAATAAATAGATGGAAAGGAAAATATTTAGAGACACGGTTCTGGCTGAATTTCATTTATTGACATGCAAAACATCTTGGCACTGAATGTGTCAGCATTGTTATCTACATTCCAGTGCAATTCTCCTGTTTACAGGAGTCTGATAGGGCCTGGTCCAACTCCCATTGAAAGCAATGACAAGGCTCCCGCCGAGTTCAATGGGATTTGGATCCAGTTCAAATTGCATTATGTCATGTAACTTTTTATTTTAAATCCAACACTGTGAGAGATTTGTTAAAGTTTGTGCATTATAAAAATGCACACAATGGCAAAGGCTCCATCTTCCCCTCTTTTAAAAATATTATTTTCCCCCTTGTGCTTGTCACAGAAGACCGTCAACTTAATACAATCCAGACTCTTGATTTCATAGGATAAAAACTACTCACTCTCATTGTCAGGTCTTACAGGCAACACTGCAACTATTTAAGCAGAACTCAATAATTGCCCGCAACATCTGTTAAATAAATAAATAAATAAATAAAATGGGTCACTTCTTGAGAGAAGAGAGAAAAACCTACTGCAAAACATACAAAAATAAAAATCTAGAATGGTAAAAATACACCTTCGAGGATAATAGATTTTCTGTGGTTCTGAAGTGCACAGCTTGTTGCAGTCTCTCTGTGTATGCAGCGTTGTTTTTACTGTTTTTATTAATGAGTGTCTGGCCACATATTCTTGTTACCTATCAACTAACTGTAATTAGAAGATTACAGTTAAATACAACCTTGTTGATTCCATTGAGGACAAGAAAGTTCTGCAGTCATTCATTTTATGGATCTTATCTATTGAGAGGTTATACCTTGTCATTTGATGGTAATGCACAGAGGTATTGGTAACATAATCTGGTGGAGCCCAGGAACAGTTGCTGTAAGGTAACAGACCCTAAGAGGCTGCCAGGATTGAGGTAAATGTATTAATTAATTAGGGAAAAGTGAACTAAATAAAGACAACATCACAAATTAAAAAGAATTTGCCAATGCTGTCAGTTTTGTTAAACATCTTAAACAACGTTGGTTGAAAAATTCTCTGTGGAATAGTTTTGCATCTTTCTCTAAATCAACACATTTCATGGGAATGTGTAGAGTCTGACGAAATTTTCAATGTGAAAAAGTTGAAAGGAATCAAGTAGACTCTTTTTGTTTTGATAACATTTAAGTTTTATTTTGCTAAGATAAACATCTCGTTTCCATTTTTTCATTCCAATTTAATTTTGGAATGAATGTGTTATATTTATATATTTTAATATATTATGACATGAAAATGAAAAAAAAAAACCTTGCTGAAATGAAATGCTTCAATATTATCAAAATGAAGCCGTTCAATCGTTCAGCATCAAATTTTGGGGGAATTTTCACTTGGGGGATGTTTCAAATTTTTGGCTTTTCATTCAATTCAGAATGAAAACAAGTTTTGAAATGTCAGGATTTACCACAGCATGGTAATTCTGCTCTCTGTCAAACTCTAATCTCAGAGATGAAGGACTCAGGAACCTCACCTATCAGGCTGGCTGCTGTGAATTTTCATGTCAATAATGGATTCAAGGGTGTCTGATAAAGTGATAATTTCGTAATATAATATATTGCACAGTAACAATTTGGACTGAGTTTGTATGCACACTATGCACAAATTTATAGTGGGCCAGGACATTAGTGCATTACCGAGGAGGACACAAAGACGACACCTTCCCCAAGGGCTTGCAAAACTGGACACAGAACTGCTCCAAGCAAACATCTCCTGAGACATTAGCTACCCCACTCACAACAGAAGATTTGTCTAGACTAGAAAATTAAACTGCAAGGAGGTGGCCCACTGGCTAGCACCATTATAAGTTAGCAATTGTCTACTTGCAGTTACCATGCGGTTTCTGGGAAATTTCAAAAAGATCTTCTGGGAGCTCAAGGAAATTATGGAAGAAATTCCAAAGTTCTTTAGAAATTCCCCAAGTCTTGAAGTGAATGATCCATCCTTGCTCAGCAAAAAAAAAAAAAAGAAAAGAAAAGATTTCTGCTGGAGCGTTTGAAAAGCAGCGTACAGTCATTTGAGGCAGCTGTAAAGATGTTGGGGAAGATGTTGCAACACAGAAATAGATGATGGTGGCCACTGTGAAAACAACACACAGCTGATCAGTTAGTTTTAGTGGATAAATGGCTTCCAGGCAACTTGACCCTGTGCAGTGGAGTGCAGAAGGTAGAACAGATAGTCCACCTGAGTACTATTACCCCATTGACCTAGGGGTACACTCGCTCTGGACTTTTGGAGCACAATCCACTGAAGATACATAACACTTCAGTGGTCAGTATTCCTACCTATTGGACTGCAACATGGGCCCTCAATGTCGAGATTGAAAAGAAATTGGACACCATTGAGATGAAGCATCTCTGAATGACAAAAAACATCAAATGGTACGAATTCAAGTGGAACAATGAGATCTGTTTTCTAACGAATCCAGCCCTGCTCTCTCAAAACAGTCACCAATGCTCTCTAAGGTGGTATGTATATCTGCTTCAAAGGCCTACCAACTTCTCTGTACAAATATTCTTTGACTTTTACCCAATGAAAGCAGGATGCAAAAGACCCCCTTGATAACCTATAACATGATGGCTGGACAGCAAAAACAGACACCCACCTCTCACAGGCATTATCCTGTAACATGCCAGATTTGGATCAGGATAAGGGATACAGAGGGGCATAATACATTCAGTGTCCTCTACACTGTCCAACCCACAGCCTGAGAAATAACCAACTAACCAACCAAGCCCTGTGGTTAGCCTCTCTTGAAGCAAGTATAATCAAAATGATGGTTGTAACAACCATCCATCCCTTAGAGCAGTTATGTGGGTGGCCATGTGGTATATTACAGACATGCTAGGAGGACTATGAGAGGGTTACCAGGCCAAATTCCTCTAGTCTACACATGGCACAGGAATGGTTTGGGAAGAAGGTGGACTTATGTTCATGCCCTCTCTCCCACTGCACACGCACAAAGCATGGCAAGTTGCCAGATGCATGGGTATATTGTGGCACATTCCTCTGCACTTGGGGCAGCTCCAGGAGGGATTGCTTGAGGCCCAATCCCTCCCTCTCAGTACTGTGCAGCTCAGCATATAGTCTTTTACATAGGCCAGAGCCTAACAGGGTTACAATATTGTCAGTTACTTTTAAAAACCCTTTTCCTGTGAAGCTCCAGACCTACAGATGTCATAGAACGTGTGTGGTCCTGCTACATGGGGAGGAGCAGCATATGGAGAATCAGAACAGGAATTTTGCAGTCTCCTTGTGCCCCTGAACCCAATTATGCAGCGCTTGCAGTATGATGAGTGGGATTAGAGAAAAGGGTTAGATTTCAGGAGGGACCTAGTTTAGTGCAACACCAAAGACTCATGAAAGCAACCAGGGTCAGGCTTCTACCAGAGAAACGCTGGCTGCTCAGCATGTAACACTGGCCTCTCTACATGCTCAATAAAGATCTCTTTCCTACAACTCTGCCGGCTTGTCACATCACTCATTGCTAATGAAATAATGCCTCTGTGAGCAGAACGACAACGTGGAACTTGGTGGGAAGGAGCGAGGACAGGTTCTAAAGAGCCATAAGCCATTGACTCTAGGGTTGCCAGCCATCCAGGATTGTCCTGGACTCTCCAGGAATTAAAATATTAATCTTTAAAGATTAATGTCATGGGATAAAACCTCCAGGAATCCATCCATCCAAAATTGGCAACCCTAACTGACTCTTCACCACAATCTTAGGAATGCAGGAGCAGCCAGGATGCGGGTCCATTGCTGCTCCACTGCCTGCAGGGGAAATTTCCTTAAGAAGTTGTGATTGACACAGGAAGAGGAATTAGGTCTATATGTATATAAAATATTAAGAAACTTGTTTGGGTTGAATGAAAGCTGTTAACAGTATTCTTTTTCCGAAGGGACCAAAGTAGATCTTAAACTCTTGCTTCTAATCTTAATTTTTACTTATTCTGCATATTGAATTAATATTTTTATCTTTTACATTTCAGATGCTTACTCAGCACATATTTCCTTTTCCATTAAAACTAATAGGCTTTAAAAAGATGCTGATCAAGTTACTGAAGTCTGAATCCTAGGAGATTTTTTTAGTATTAAATATAGGATTTCTCCAGTCTTCAAAGAATTTGCGTTAACGTGCTTGTTTTAAAATGTAAATATACACTTATACTAGAAACACATTTCTCCAAGACTTCTACATCAAGATACAAAAAATTACAGGTTCAGGTATATGATTTGCATCAGAACTTTTATTTTTGTAATTTGAAAACAAATCAGACTTTTTCAGTTGTGAAAAAACAAGAAAAGATTTCCAAGAATGTTTAAGGGAAACTTAAAAACAAACCTTTTCAGTTTATTGATGTGTTAGTGGAGATGCTGTTCAGGTAATGAATTATTCATATATCTGAACTGTCAGAAACTAACTCTAAATATCCTCCTATACTTGAGTGGATATCTACTCAAAGCAGATATTGTTTTGTGTCCTCACATTTCAGAATGTTACACTGCTCAAGAATCATATTTCTGTATGGTAAATTGCTTATCATACTTTGTGTTGTGTAGCAGAATATGAATTTTTCATCCTGAAAAAGTTTGAATAAAAAAACCCAAAAGTAACGTTTGTGTAATCTTAATATGTAAAGAGATGTTTTAGCTCAACCAGAAGTTAAGGACTTGACGCAGAAATTACTGGATGAAATTCAATGCCTTGTATTATGCATGAGGTCGGACTAGATCATAAGGGTCCATTACAACCTTAAAATCTAAGTGTGAGTATAGTAGAATACAAAATCTGTGTTTCCTAATATGTGCATTTATATTATTACTGCTGGTCAGGAATTTATTGATGAAACATTTTTTAGAAACCAAAATTGTTTGCAGGAAAGGGTCAGTTTTCACAAATTTCCTATTCCAAAACAGGAAAAAAACATTTTAAAATTGTTGAAACATCATATTTCAACATTTTCCAAATGAAAAGGTTTAGGCTTTCAATTTGAAAAGATTGTTTCAAAATTTAAGTTAATTTAAGGTAAACAAATGTAAAAAAATAGAAAGGGTCAAAATCAGAACATTCTGAAATTATCAAAACAAAAAACTTCAATCAAAAGTCAGATCAAACCAAAAGTCAGATTTTGGTTTGCAAACATTTTCAAAATTCTAAATTTCCGTCCTGATTTAAGACAGGACAATTTTTTGAAAACTTAAAAATGGTTAAGGGATAGGAAACACATTTCCTAAACAGCTAACTCTTATTAATTTTATTAGCCAACAGCATACATGGCACTTTACAGTAGGATGTGACTAACATGTAGCAAAACCCCTCTCCCCGTTTGTGGGAATGAGCTGGTATAGCAGAATAGAATGAAAAACAGCATAAACAGACTGGCAATTGTTCTATAGAAATACAGTGCATGCCAGGAGAAGTGAGTTTTACAATTCTTTGAAGGAGAAGTAAAGAAGTGGTGCTTGGGATATTTTTATGTGGAGACTGTTTCAAGTTCATAGGGCAGCATGAAGTAATAATACTGAAACACACAGAGATGAGTGGTTCACCCAAGGTCAACAATGAATCAGTGATAGCACTGGGATTAAAAAGCAGGAGTCTCTGGCTATAATCCCACTGATTATCTCCCTGTCCCTCCCATGCCCTGGTAGAGAGGAAATGCTCAGGGCACAGTTATCAGTTAATTTCTTTTCCTCCTCCTTTTTCTTATTTTCTAAACTGGCAATTCCTAATCAAACTCATTTATTTTTAAGAAGTTAAATGTGCCAGGACCTGTCATGTTAGTCATTGCTTGGTGCTGGCTCTCCATAGGCACCTTATGATGACACACTTTCCCCCCACCTAAAAAAGATATTTTTCTTTGATCCAATTTAGCATCATTAGAGACTAAGAACCAGATGTTCAGTTGATGTAAATGGTATAGCTCCATTTACATCAATGGAGCTATGCCAATTTACACCAATTTAAGGCCTTTTCCTGTGATGTCTTATCCCTTATCCCTTTAAACGTTTGAGCACCCCACCACCTCAGTGCAAAGCCGCGCTTTCCTGTTAGAAACACAGCTGTCTGCTTGCTTTATTTCTCTATCTGCAAAACTGAATGTATCAGCTCCCTCTGTGACCATTGCCTTCTCTTCTAGGTCCAAATATAACATTGGTGACAGAGGATTTCTATCCCACAAGTGTCCAGTGCTGCCTCTGCCAGAAGAAGAGCAAATAATACTATTTAAAAAAAAAAAAAAAGAGGAAAAGTTCACCTTGAGAAGGACTGTAAGACAGTGCTGATGGGCTGTTGTGTTTGCCAGGCCCAAATGTTCATCAACCAAATGAAACTTTGTCCAAAGTGTTTTATCTCAATTTGATGGATATCTTTAGCACAGATATCAACAAAGAAATTACTAAACGTGATATGTTTTCTCTTGTGAAGGGAGTGGTACGTCATGGTACAATGCTGGATCAAAAGAATCCCATTTACCCAATTTGTGTCATATCGACATAAATTATCTGTGAATTATGGTTGCATCTTATGAGAGAATGTGAGCAGTCAATCAAAAATATCACTTCAATATCAGGTTTTGCAAGCTCTTCACAAAGGTCATTTTGACATTGTACAGAAGAAGGCCATAACCTGGAGTCACGTATGATGACAGAGGATCAAAGACATTGAGAGGAAGCTGAAGTACTGTACTACTTGTTAGCAAATTCATCATGATCCTTGCCCAGTTTGACTACATGCTTGGTTGTGGCCTCAGGCTCCTTGAACAGGTATTCACATGGACTTTGATGGACCATTTAGAAGCTTATATGGTTTTGGTGGCAGTTGACACCAATTTGAAATGGCCATAAGTTTTCAGAATGACTTCTACTACAGCTACTAAGACCACTGCACAGCTCTGAGGTTGTTTAGCCAATATACACCAACATCTTTCATTATGACAGCATAGCTGCCTGCCTCAAATATTTACAAGAATATGCATAACCCTCAGATATACCATCAAACACACTGCCAAACTCACCGGTTTCATCCTCTCCCATAATAATTTCACATTCAACAACAAATACTTTGTTCAAACCTATGGGTACTAAGATGGCTCTCCGCTATGCCAGTCTCTTCATAAGCCATCTTGAAGAAGAATTTCTGGACAAATGCACCACAAAACCAATGATATACCTGAGATACATCAATGACATTTGCATCCTCTGGACAGACAACTTAAACTCCTTCTTAGATTTCCACCACAACTTCAACAACCACCACCTGACCATGAAACTCTCTCTGGAACACTCCCATACTACCATCAACTTCCTGGACAGCATAAACTGCTTCAACAATAGAACCCTACAGATAACTAAATACAAGAAACCCCCAGATCACTACACCTACCTTCATAGGTCCAGTAACCACCCCAAACACACCAAGAAATTTGTCATCTACAGACAGGCACTCAGATACCACATAATATGATCCAAGGACAAAGTACATCTTAGCACATTCAAAACAAAGACACTCTACCAAAGAAGTAGATTACATCACAGAATGGGCCACCCAAAT
The DNA here is from genome assembly GCF_965140295.1 of Lepidochelys olivacea. Taxonomy (NCBI): domain Eukaryota; kingdom Metazoa; phylum Chordata; order Testudines; family Cheloniidae; genus Lepidochelys; species Lepidochelys olivacea. The sequence continues at coordinate 32,000,671 of NC_140411.1, read as the reverse complement.
AACTGAAGAGAAGCTGCTTCAGTATAGAAATAAAATCCCAATGACTGCATGCTGGAACTCATATTCTATATCATCAAACAGCTACAACCCATACTTGATGGGGACCCCATCCTGAAAGAAATCTTTCCTGAACCCCCTCTTCTGGTCTTCAAACAACCCCCGCCAAACCTCTCCAAACTCATCACCAGAAAGAAGCTCCCCACGGACCAGGACAGTCATAGACTTTCAGGGAAGAAGGGACCATTGTGATCATCTAGTCTGACCTCCAGTACATTGCAGGCCACAGAACGTCACCCAACCACTCCTGAAATAGACCCCTAACTTCTGGCTGAGTTACTGAAGTCCTAAAATCATGGTTTAAGGACTTCAAGTTACAGAGAATTCATCACTTACACTAGGTTAAACCTGCAAGTGACCCATGTCCCATGCTGCAGAGGAAGGCAAAACCCCAGCAGGGCCTCTGCCAATCTGACCTGGGAGATGTAACTCAGAGCCTTCTCCATCTAGTGTTCCATCTCTAGCCATTAGGAATTTTTGCTACTGGCAGTTGCTGATGGGCTACAGTCCCATCATACCATCCCCTCCATAAACTTATCAAGTTCAGTCTTGAACTCAGTTAGGTTTTTTGCCCCCGCTGCTCTCCTTGGAAAGCTGTTCCAGAATGTCACTCCTCTGATGGTTAGAAACCTTCACTTAATTTGAGCTTAAACTTCTTGATGGCCAGTTTATATTGTGTCCATATTGGTGCTTAACTTAACTGACTCCTCTCCCTCCCTGGTATTTATCTCTCTTATGTATTTATACAGAACATATATATCTCCCTTCATCCTTCTTTTGGTTACGCTAAACAAGCCAAGCTCTTTTAGTCTCCTCTCATAAGTATGTATTCCATTCCTTGGATCATCCTAGTAGTCCTCCTCTGCACCTGTTCCAGTTTGAATGCATGTTTCTTAAAAATGGCAGTCCAGAACTGCACACAGCATACCAGATGAGGTCTCACCAGTGCCTTTTATAATGATATGAACACTAGCTTTTTTTTACGGCCGCATCACATTAATGGCTCATAGCCATCCTGTGGTTGACCAATACACCCAGGTCTTTTTCCTCCTCCATTGCTTCCTACTGATAAATCCCCAGCTTATAGCAAAAATTCTGGTTAGTCCCTAAGTGCACTTTGCACTATTAATTTCATCTCATTTCTATTACTCCAATTAGAAGGTCATCCAGACCTTCTTGTATGATATTCTAGTCCTCCTCTGTATTGGATCATCCGCAATTTGTGTCATCTGCAAATTTTATTAGCACACACTCACTTTCTTTTGTCAAGGTCAGTAATAAAAATTTTAAATAAGATTGGTCCCAAAACTGATCCCTGAGGAATTCCACTAGTAACTTCCCTCCAGCCTGACAGTTCACCTTTCAGAATTACCCATTGTAGTCTCCCTTTAACCAGTTCCTTATCCACCTTTCAGTTTTCATATTAATCCCCATCTTCTCCAATTTAACTAAGAATTTCCCATCAAATGCCTTACTGAAATCAAGGTAGATTAGAATTATTGTATTTCCTTTGTCTACAAATATCAGTTATCATCTCAAAGATGATCAGGTTGGTCTGGCATCATCTATCTTTTGTACAACCATGTTGTATTTTATCCCAATTACCATTCACCTTAGTTGCTCTTTCTTTCAAAATTTGTTCCAAGACCTTGCAGACAATTGAGGTCAAACTAACAGGCCTATAATTTTCTGGATAATGTTTTTCCCTTTCTTAAACAAACAGGGACTATATTAGCTATTCTCCAGTCATAGGGTACAACCTCTGAGTTTACACAGATTAATTAAAAATCCTTGCTTTTGTGTTTGTAATTTCATGTGCCAGCTCCTTTAATATTCTTGGATGGATATTACCCCCCCCCCCCGCTATTTGGTCCCATTGAACTGTTTGAGTATACCTTCTACCTCAGAAGGTGAACGCACCCTCAGCCTGGGGGGTTAACACAGCAACTCATTTTTTAAAAATGTCAGAACAGGCTATTTTAACAATTTTTTAAAAATTGTTTTCTTACAAAATGACATTCTGCCAAAGTCAGCCCAATTTAATGACTTATTTAGATTTCAACAGAATCAGATAGTCTAATGGAATATGGGTTCTGTCAGAATTTCTCCAACCAACTGGAAAAAGCAGCACTTTGAATTTCACCCAGAAGTCACAGTGTGCTGATCCTTACTGCAACATGCTCTTACTAGTATGCCTTTCTCAAAAGACTGGCAGCTTCATTCTGTACTCTAAATTTCTGAATGACAAATAACTTTAGGGGAAATAAAATCTATCCGTGGGAAATTCACAAACAGAAAAGGAGATGAAGTTTACTCAATATGTTAGTTATTGTGAATTAGTTGCTAACCTCTAGTTAATAAGTAATTTTCATTCTTCCTATTGTCTCAGTTTATAAGTTAAAGCTAGCAAGTCTGGCATGGACCTGAAGATCCAAGAATAAGAAAGAGATGCCATTCTGTCCTGAAGCCTTAAAAAGCCCATTTGTCCTGCTGAATTTTATTGAATTACACAAGTCCCTGGAAAAAAAAGAATCACACCTTTTTCACAGGTGGAATTGTTAGGGATCCAAGACTGTATCACCTGGTTATTCAACTCCAAACCTAATGTTGCCTGTACAAACAAGCATATATCTAATAAAATAATAGCGAAGTGAGAAATGTTAGTAATGGGGATAGATATACATACAAATATGCAAAGTAAGATAATGAGATAAAACCAATTAATCCATCACCCCTTGTTGTTTTCTTATACAACAGCAATTAATTGCTTCTTAAATAATCATAGTGTTTTGGTATTCAACAGTACCTGCTTATAGTCATGCATCTATAACTATCCTAATATCGTGTAGTAAATGTGATCTTTATATTGTCACACCTTCCCCCAGTGCTATAATTTCTGAAAAGTGAGACAGTGTTACAAATAATATTGTGGTTTCATTCTATCAACCATTTATAGTTGTGTTAGAGACTATATTAGTGGTCTTCTCAAAGCCCTTTTTACCCATTATAGATTAAGGATCTTCAAATAACCTGCCTTTATAGCTTCTTATTTCAATTTACCTGCCATTCTTTTTGCCCTCTGGAACACTTAATTATATTGTCTTTGCAATGTGTTGACCAGCTGAACAGTCAAATTGCACTCTTAGATTGTCTTGGTGCTAAACAATAAAACAAAACAAACATTTCCTTCCAAGAACTGTAACACCGTCTGTCAGACCTTATAATTTATCACTGAGTGAATGGATTTACCTAAAGATCTACACAACCTGCATTTAAAAAAAGTCTTCTTTATAGTAAGAAATAAAAGTAAGTCATGAAAAGTATTAAAGGAAGCATATTTTAGAAGTATAAAGTAAAAGAATAGATCACAGAATAGTATATTGGTACAATAGCCCGGCTTTGATTTCCAGCATTGTGAGTTTATGCAGGAGGACAGACTTACTCCTCACAAAACTGTTGCAGCATTGGTTCATAACATTCTGGTGCAAGTCATCACATTACATCACAGCATTGTCACATGGCATCAAATGGTGCCCTTTAGCAAGAAATGTACTATATTTAGATAAAATATTACTGAAATCATTATTCTTGCAGGTACTGTTACAAAGTCTAGTAACACCAAAGATATGAAAGAGTCCTTTCAGGATAATACATTTTGGACCTATGTCATGTCATCCCACACAGTAATCTGATTTTTACTTATCATGGGTTATTCACTTTAGCAATGAATATGGCTGTAGCACAGAAGGTTCACAGGCATTAAGCTTGCCTTGTGCCTTTTTTCCTTCATTTGAATTTTTCAGACTTTGCATGTTTTTTTGTATCCTAGTACATGAGTCTATAATGCATATTTGTCATTTTTAAAATGTACAAAATAAAATCATAGCACCTGATCATTCCTCGGCTGATATAAATTTACATATGTCCATTGAGTTCAATGAAAACTGAGCTTTTATTCAATATACTTCAGTGGAAATCAGGAGAACTGGGAAACTTTGGATTCATTTATATGGAAGATATGATTCAGTTTCCCTTCTCTCCTTACATGGCTGCACGCTGGGTTTGAAAGGATTAATTTGTTTCTTGAAACAAGACAAGCCGTTCAGTGACTGAGGTAAGTCATCTACCCTGAATGAACTATCAGGAGCTAAAATCACTGGGTGGAGATATAATATAAATCCCTAGAAAAGTAAAAATATCTAGAGAAGTACCATCCCCAGGGGAAAATTGAATGTTCTGAGTTTTACTGGTTTAAGATGCCCCTCAAACAAAGAACTGAGAACTGTAAACTGATCACCCTGGTACTAGGGTGAACAGACAGCAAGTGTGAAAAGTCGGGACAGGGGGTGGAGGGTAATAGGAGCCTATATAAGAAAAAGCCCCAAATATCGGGACTGTCCCTATAAAATTGGGACATCTGGTTACACTACCTGGTACAGAGGAGGGGTCACTCTCACTTCAACCAAGAATTGATCTGACACCATGACCAAGAGGGACAGACCCTGTTGAAAGGGCTTGAAGTAATTTGAGACCTACAAACTATGTACTATCTGCATAAGTATTGCCTGGCAAGCATGCATGTAAGCTGTCTATTGTGTCATGATACATATTTTCTGGAATGCTTTTGTTCTAAATAAAATAAATAAATAAATAAATAAATAAATGTCTTTTATGAAGGCTGGCTGGTCACTGGCTAACTCTGTCATTGCCCCTGAGAGAACAGGATTGCCGGTGATAAACTAAACTCAGATTTTCTACGGTCATCACAGTAAGTTGCATGAGGAATTGCAGCCTGAATCCCAAGTCTGGAGAGAAAGGAATGCAGGTTGCTGGCCTAGAAAGATGATGGCTAGAGCTTTAGACCTGATCAGGGCACCCTCAGGGAGGCCAAGAAGGGGTCAGAGATGCAGTTACCTTAGGATCTGACCTATAGAATCAAAAACATATACACTGAAAGATAAAGAAGCAGAGTCCTTCAACCGATTACTTTAAATGCTTTCTAAGGCAGTCTAATATAATCATCACTGGGTCTCCCCAACAGAATGGCGAAATGTAAGAGCAAAGCTGATCACATATGTAGTTAGCACAATTTTACACTAGGACCATTCAGAATGTTTGATCACTGTTGTGAATCTCACAGAGAATTCATACTGCCTGCTCCAATAACCAAGCAACGGGTAGACATGATTGAAAAAGAGGATTTCTTTAAGATGGGGGTGAGGAGAGGAGTGAAGCCTGTGAATATGAGGCATTTAAGAGCAGTATGAATTCAAAAGCTTAGATGTCAAAAAATAAATAAATACATAAAAAATATTAGGGTGGAATTAATAAAGGAACAGAAAGAACAACATATGAGTACATCATGGTCTGAGGTCTTGACAGAGGGTCAAAAGCAGGAGGCAGCAGGCTTTTAAACACTTTTAGTCACTTTAATGAACAGAATGGGCATGAAGTGGCAGAACCTGAATCCAACATGTATAAGCCTAAAGAGTAAACTGAAGTGGACTGGAAAGAACATGGGGAAGAAACTGTAAAAAATTAAAACACTGAGAATTAAAATCATAAAGAGATTAATTAAAACAAAGTAAACCTCAATAATCTGTTAGTTCCCAGATGTGTTTCTTTCTTAATACCCTTTTGTGAAATAAATCAATATATTAACAAAAAAAAACTTCTGAAGTTCACATGTGAAATGCTCGTAGACTGCAAGAGACACTAAAGTTGGTGTAGAACACATTTTCTTTTGGATGGGTGTTCATGGATGGGATGGCTACTCAAGGAAAAAGTATTACATTAACCAGGAAGTGACTGTAAATGGTCCTGCTAGATGTAATAGTTCTGGTAGACTATACGGTCTGCAGACACACATGGTGGTTCTTGTACTCTGTTGCTGGGTCACTCAGTGAAATTCAGATGATGTTTCATATTGTGCCCGTCTCTGCTTGTTGTTGTCTGGTATTTCTCAGGAGTCTAGCTTCAACACTCTGGGCCTCATTTTCCACTGCCTTGCACTATAGAGACAAGGTAGGTGGCTCCTATTCCCAACTTTGGCTCTGTCCCTTAAGTCTGGCATCTGGCCTCGGACTTCAACTCTGGGCTCCTATTCCTGACTCCTTCTGTAACCACTAAACCTGACGCCCTCTCTAACCATGAGGCATAGGGTTGCCAGGTGTTCAGTTTTCGACTGGAACGCCTGGTCGAAAAGGGACTCTGGCAGCTCTGATCGGCACTGCTGACCGGGCCGTTAAAAGTATGGTTGATGGCGCAGTGGGGCTAAGGCAGGGTCCGTGCCTGCCATGGCTCCACGCGGATCCCGGAAGCAGCAGCGTGTCCCCCCTCTGGCTCCTAGGCATAGGGGCAGCCAAAGGGATCCACACACTGTCCTCACCCGAAGCACCAGCTCCACAGTGCCCATTCACCAGGAACCACTTCCAACAGGAGCTGCTGAGGTGGCACCTGCGGACAGGGCAGCACGCAGAGCCGCCTGGCCCTCCTCCGCATAGGAGCCAGAGAGGAGACATGCTGCTGCTTCCAGGAGCTGCTTGAGGTAAGTGCCGCCCAGAGCCTGCACTTCTGACACCCCCATCCCAGCCCAGAGCCACCTCCCTCATTTCTGGCTTTACCCTGGAGCCCGCACCCCCAGCCTGAGCCCTCACCCCCTCCAGCACCGCAACCCCCTGAACTATTAGAAAGCTCCCTGAGCTATACTGTTAGAAAAGATTTTAAGTACTATACATTTTTTTAAAAATGTGCATTAGCTGTTTGTTTCCTAAGAAATTATCTGGTGCTCCGTCTTTGACTATGACAGGGAACTGGTATTAACAGCTACCTTCAAGGTTTTACATACAATAGCCCGGTGAAAAAGAGCGAGTGAGTGAAGGTTGGGAGAATGTGTGACAGAGGGAGGGGGGTGAAGTAAGCGGGGGGCAAAGTAAGTGGGGGGGGGGGCGGAAGGAGAAGGAGCAGGGCTTTGGAGGAAGGGCAGGGCAAGGGTGTTTGGTTTTATGTGAGTAGAAAACTGACAATCCTATGAGGCATGAGCACCCACATCCCAGTCACTGACACGGTCTACTCTGCTATTTATACCTCTGCTAGGTGGGAGTGTAATATCTGTACTCTATATGCTGCCACTACTGTAGATCTACCCTAAAAAACAGAAGCAGCATGAGCAGTGAGACTGACCAGCTGCTCCGATATGTACCTAGGGTTTCAGAGAGGATTTTACTCAGTTGGCTAGCCCCTCCTGCTGCTCAAGCCACCACGGCTATTCTTCTCTTTCTGACATGCTAACTCAATCAGAGCTAGCATGGGTACATCTACCTAAGCTGGAAATTACACCTCTGCTCCAGTGTAGACATATCCCTCATAATGGTAGCATTCATACACACCTTGCACTCACTTGGCAGAGTTGTAGTTGACTAGACAAGGAGCAAATAATTAGATAATCAGTCTTTTGAGCACTAGACCTATTACAAGCAGCAAAGCTTCTGAAAAGAAAGCATTCAAGATATGGCAATGAATCTGAATAGACTAAGTTACATTCCAGACTCGAGTCTGAAAAAATCAGACAAAAATCAGTATATAGGCCAGCCCTGCACTGGAGTCTAATGAGAAAAACAAACAAACCTGAAACAGTATAGCTCACATGCTTTATACTACAGCATTTGACTTTGTTTGGTGCAGAGAAAAGGGGAGGAAACATGGAGTTCAGAAGAAAAGGAGTACTTGTGGCACCTTAGAGACTAGCCAATTTATTTGAGCATGAGCTCACGAAAGCTCATGCTCAAATAAATTGGTTAGTCTCTAAGGTGCCACAAGTACTCCTTTTCTTTTTGCGAATACAGACTAACACGGCTGTTACTCTGAAACCTGTCATTATGGAGTTCAGAAGGAATGCTCTGTATCAAGAGTGCAGGCCAGGGGAATGCAGCAAGAAGGGCTCAGACATAGTGTGTGGCAGTTACTAGATGTTCAGTAGCTGTTTTTGTAGCTGCATAGGAAGGTTTAATTGTGGGCAAGGAGCACACAAATTCACCATTTGAGAACTGAGCCAATCAGAGATGGAAGGGGACAAAGATTATCAATATAGAAGTTAAAGACAGCCTTGCATACTCAGCAACTGATCCATGTCGGACCAAGAGATGTGTCTGCTGTGAGGGCTGGATCCTAACACCTGTATCATTTTGGATTAGGGTGACCAGATGACAAGAACATTGGGGGGGCAGCCACAGGCTCGCCCCCCACCAGGGCTGGCTCTAGGTTTTTTGCTGCCCCAAGCGAAAAAGAAAAAGCCAGAGTGCCACCCAAATCACCCTACTTTGGATTTTGGCTACAGATGTGTATTTCATCAGCAACTGAGAGGAAGCTATGGAGCTATGGAGATCCCGCAGACAGCTTGTTGACAGTGTTCTAAAGCATTTGAAAGGACTGAGGAGGTATCAGTACTCCAGTTCTGAAAAGTCCAGGGGATACATACTACAGACACACTAAAAAGACTGAGATTTTATCTCAGAGAGGAATAGAGGGAAGTGTGTTTGTAGGTGTGTGCTAAAATACAACAGTTTAAATATATTGAAATGTTGCATTTAAATATATGTAATAAGAACAAGAAGTGGATGTATGTCTGTCAAGGTTCCTTCCCCACTCTGAACTCTGGGGTACAGATGTGGGGACCCACATGAAAGACCCCCTAAGCTTATTTCTACCAGCTTAGGTTAAAACTTTCCCAAGACATAAAATTCCCTGTATCTGGGATTCAGTATGCTGCCACCACCAAGTGATTTAACAAAAATCAGGGAAAGGACCACTTGGAGTTCCTATTCCCCCAACATATTTCCCCAAGCCTTACACCCCCTTTCCTGGGGAGGCTTGAGAATAATATCCTAACCAATTGGTTACAAAGTGATCACAGACCCAAACCTGTGAGTCTTAGGATCATAGTGAAATCAGTCAGGCTCTTAAAAGAAACAAAACTTTATTAGAAAGGAAAAAAAAGGTAAAAGAAGCACCTCTGTGAAATTAGAATGGAAGATTATGTTTTGAGTCTGACTGCCTGTGAGATTGAGAATTCCTCTAGGCAAAAACTTAAGTTACAAAAAGACACAAAAACAGGAATACATATTCCCTCCAGCACAGTGAATTTCACAAGCCAATAAACAAAAGAAAATCTAATGCATTTTCTAGCTAAATTACTTACTAACTTTATGGGAGTTAAATTGCTTGCTTTCTTGATCTGTCCCGAGCAGAAGCATCACCCAGTCAGACAGACAAAGCCTCCCCCCATCCCCGGATTTGAAAGTATCTTGTCCCCTTATTGGTCAGGTGCCAGCTAGATTACTTGAGCTTTTTAACCCTTTACAGGTAAGAGGATTTTGCTTCTGGCCAGGAGGGATTTTATAGCACTGTATATAGAAAGGTGGTTACCCTTCCCTTTATATTTATGACAATGTATAAGGAACATCAATAGATTTACTGTCTAATAGCTTTTGTTTAGACGTTATTCATACTATTTCAAATACTGTTAGAAAAGATTTTAAGTACTACACATTTTTTTTAAAATGTGCATTAGCTGTTTGTTTCCTAAGAAATTGTCTGGTGCTCTGTCTTTGACTACGACAGGGAACTGTTATTAACAGCTACATTCAAGGCTTTACATACAATAGCTCTGAGGTTTAACTTTGTGAAATGCTTTCAGAAAAGTCCTGGACAAGCAGAACTCTGACATGTGCTTCAGCAAACAGTTAAGCTGAGATGCAGGAAGAAGGGGAGTGTGATAGAGTTATGTCTTAGCATCCCTACACCCACTACCTCATTACAACAGTGTGTATTTTGGCCCTGATTAGGAGTTTTGAGTAGACGGGGACCAAAAAAAGCATGCATGAAAGTGAATTTAAAAAAAGATGAACTACTTATATAGGAAATCTGCACGATAAACAAGCTAAGCTCATGGAAAGCAACATATGAGAGTTCAGTGATGTGTGGAAGAGCCCAAGTATTTTTAAATGCAACACAGAATCTACCCAAAACAATCACACAACTGCTATCAATTCTTAGCAATTCAGAGGCAACCTTAAATACTGCACCTTTAAGAAGGGTTCTATAGTATACCAGCTAACTTTTAAAACTGAGCACTCAAATATGAACTGGAAAGTATAATTTATATAAGGAGTTGGAAAACTGGATAAGTCCTGGTGGGCACGATGTAGAATGTCCAACTGGATACCGTGCCTAAAGGATGGGTTTGAATTACCACACAGAAGAGAAGGCCCCACTTTTTTCCATTACAGTTCTTTCACTTGAAAAATAGAAGGTGCACTTGCAAACCATTTCCACCACACATAAAATAAATATTCTATGAGGATCCTTATTGTACTGAAATGCGGAAGGAACGTAAACAAAAACTGAAATGACCAGGTGAATACTGAAAAACTTTAGAAACTTAAGAAAGGGAGGCAATATCAATGAGATGGCAATCTAGCTGCATCTATCTGAAGCATGAAACAAGAAAACATTGAAATGGAAAGTGTTTTAAAGCCAGTGGGCCTTTAAACCCCAATATCGAAGCTGAAAGTTGAGAATCTGAGGGTAGCAGACACTCCAGTTCTGAAATTGATACTGAAAAGCAACAACCTAGAGGCAACATTCATGCAAGCCCTCATGATCAGTCTGAAAGAATAGAGCCTGAGGACACAAAACATACAGACCATGACAATAAGTTTGAAAGCAAAGAGCTTCAGGGCAAGAATCACTCAGACCCTAACAATGAGTTGGTATAACTGATTATAAGGGGACAGTTGCCCCCTTACTAACATTCAGTGGGGGTGTTTTGGTTGGCTAGCTCCCAGTACTAAAAAGGGGGAAGGGTCGATGGGGAATCAGGACCCTGAGACTGACAGGCCCCAGGAACAATGGGGATATCCTCAATGCTCCAGGTCAGCCTGAATGACAGAGTGGGCAGGCTAATCAGGGAGTCAGGAGGCCAGGGAAGTCCCGTCCTCTGTTGGAGCTAGAATTGCCTGGGTCAGACAGAGTGGGGCCGAGGTAAGGAGAAAGTAGGGGCTCAAGCAGAGCTGGGGGGCAGAGCTGTGCCAGATCCAGAGGGGCCAGAAAAGAAGCCCAGAGAGAGCAGACCCTGTCCTGGGAGCAGAGCTGCAGCCCCAAAGCCAGAGGCACAGCCCAGAGAGAGCAGACCTGTCCTGGGAGCAGATCTGCAGCAACCAGAGCCAGAGGGGCCAGAAAAGCCGCCCAGGAAGCAGGTCAGTGCTGGGAGCAGAGTCACAGAAGTAGCCTGCAGAGCAGACCTGTCCTGGGAGCAGAGCTGTAGCAACCAGAGCCAGAGGGGACAGAGAAGCAGCCCAGGGAGCTGGGGGCAGAGCAGCAGCAATGCAGAGACAGAGTGGTGGATCTGGGACTGGAGCAGTCCAGAGCTGGGTGTGGTGAGCAGCTGGGGAGACCAAGGGGGACCCTGGGCAGCGGGCCCAGCACAGGGAGACGCCTCAGCCAAGAGGCTTTGCAGGCCAGGCTTGGATCGTAACCCCGACAGGGCGGGGGCGACACTGGGAAGAAGGGTCCTACCACTGAGAGCGTGAGGCCACCACCAGAGCAAGTGTCCAACCCACAGCATCCCTGCAGCACAGCCGGGGCCTGAGAAGGAGGCCTGGGACTTACAAGGAACAGACTGTGAACTGCCCTGACATTCCAGAGACACTGTATGTGATGTTCCCTGCCACAGAGCGGGTTGATGTGTTTCCTTTAACCTTTCCCATTTTTCCTTATTCTTTTAAAAATTAATTGTTGATTAACTAACTTGTGTTTACTTTAACTTGTATGTAATGGTCAGTGGGTCAGAGAAGTGCTCTGTGCAGAGAGAGTACCCCGGACTGGGGACTCCCTAGCCCCTGTCCTAGGTGACCACAGCAGGGTTGGGGGTCGAGCCCTCCAGGAATCCTGGGCCCAGCCTTGTTGGGGTTATGAGGACTCTGCCAGACAGGAGAGTGGAAGAGGAGCCCTCAAGGGCAGGGAGGCCACTGGGTAAAGGAAGCGAGGACTCAGATCCTTTCACTAGCCCACTTCACCGGGGTAGTGCAGAAGCCAGGAAAGTTCCCCACAAGAGCAGGACTATTCCCCCGCTTACATGATCTTAAGGGCAGCATGTTTTAAGCCCCTGAAACTGAAAAGGTAAGGAGATAACAGAGGCTCCTGTGAATATTATAGACCTTGATATCTTGATATAGAGCCTGATTCGTAGGAGATGGAATGTAGCACACATTCATACTCTGAATTTAAATGAGCACAGGATAGAAATGGACCTGAAATTGAAATGGAGTGGGGGGGGGGAAAGAACAGGAAAGACAACACAACCAGACTTACTGCCAAAACTAATACCAAAAATAATGCAACATCCTCCATTGTGTGCATCTAACCCAGGGGTGGGCAAACCTTTTGGCCCTCAGGCCACATCGGGGAATAGAAATTGTATGGCGTGCTATGAATGCTCACAAAATTGGGGTTGGGTGGCGGGAGGGGGTATGGGCTCTGGAGTGGGGCTGGGGATGAGGAGCTTGGGATGTAGGAGGGTGCTCTGGGCTGGGACTGAGGGGTTCAGAGGATGAAGGGGGATCAAGGCTGGGGCACAGGTGCGGGAAAGGGTGCAGGTTACAGCTGGGAGTGCGGGCTCTGAGGTGGGGTTGGGGATGAGAGGTTTTGTGGGGGTGCAAGAGGGTGCTCTGGGCTGGGATGGAGGGGTTTGGAGAGTGGGAGGGGGATCAGGGCTGGGGCAGGGGGAGAGGCTCAGGGGGTGCAGGGCCCAAGTGGCGCTTACCTCAAGCGGCTCCCAGAAGCAGTGGCATGTCCCTTCTCCATCTCCTACCAGAGGTGTGGCCAGGTGGCTCTGCACACTGCCCTATCTGCAGGCACCCCCCTGCAACTCAGATTGGAGTGCATAGGAGCTGGAGCGGGGCCAGGTTGTGGCTTCCAGGACCTGCGTGGTGTGGCCCCCAGAGCGCTGGAGCGGTGCCGAGCCACATGGGCCAGCTTAAAACAGCTTGCGGGCCGGATCAGGCCCACGGGCCATAGTTTGCCTACCCTTGAGCTAACCTATGATATTACATTAATACCATTGACTGCCATGGGACCTTGCAAAATGTGAGGTACAATTAATCAAAAGAACTCCATTAGTGCATTCCAACCGTGCAATAACTTTACAAAAGCCCCTTTTCTGCATTGAAATAAAGCGCTTAAACATTTTCAAATCAAAAAAGTTCTCACAACTTTTTGTTCTGGATCCTGATTAGAGACAAAATCAAATGTCAACAAGAATTTTCCACAGGACAGGTATACTGTTTTTCGATCAGCTCTACTTTTTAATAATTGTGAAGTACAGTTCAAAACAAAAACATAGCCACTGCTGTGTTTCCTCATGGTGTTATTTTCCCCCATACACAGAGACTCAGGTATATTTTTCAGCCTTAGATTTCATATTAGAGAAAACAAAAATCAAAGAAAGAGCTCATACCATTGAGAAAGAGAGAGTACAGTGATTAACATGCTGCATATAAACTGAAACACAAAATGGCAGCTGCCTCACATATGCCCCTTCACCAGTCAGGGAGAATCATCTACCTTTCAGATAAAGAACACAAAATAATAGAATGACAACATCTCTTTTTAGCTGCATAACTACTTTCACCACATCTATGATCTTATCACGTCTCACAAGCCAGTCAAGATTCAATCACACTTCCTTTCCTGCTGGTTTCATTTCAGTTCCTGAAACCTGTACACTATTAAAATGTTCTGTCCAGTGTTTCAGAGACCCACTATAGCTGGTTGCATCGGTTGTGCTGGGTTTTGTGTGTACAATATTATGAAAAAATACAATAGCACATTTATGCTTAATGCACACTGAGTGTATTTTTTTTCATGAGAGGGCTTCTAGACCTTTATCTTTCAATCTTATTATCTTCATAAAGTATTTTAGATTTGAATTTAAAATTAAATGGTTTGTAGAATCCACATTCCTCCCATGTCTACGGTTTCTACTTTCCTCCTTAATGAGGTAGCAGTTGATGAATCTAACTGGGAACATTTGGCTGTTTGGCAGCAGTTCTCCATACTCAAGAATTATGGAAGTAATCACATGCTGAAAAAATATATCCCTACTACAGCTGATGTTATGGTCCTCAGACTTCCAATTAACAGGTTTTAAATTAATGACTGTTTATTCTGCTATATAATAAAAAGAGTAGTTATCATAGGAGCTAATCCATTGCGTAGTATAGTCCTCTTGCTGTCTCTGAGATTCACAATAGATTCTGCTTATAGGACACAAAATAAGCAATACAATAAACAGGCTTTTCCCCTCATTCCACGGCAAAACCTGTAGATTATCTTAACCATTTATTGAAAAGGCAAATAACTCCTAAGAATTTGTTATCCTTTAAAAGAAGATTTTTACACTTTCCATGCTCAACCTGTGTAAAATAAGGAATGTGGAAGAAAATAGGGGAGGTAAGCAGATTTAGGCATGTAAAGGACAACTGGCTTTTGATCTAGTGTGGATTTCATTCACTAGTCATTTCAGGCATGCTATTTGATCAGCAATTGCTTTCGTGCCAATTGAATGGCAAATCAGTTTGAGTGGTGTAGCATGCTACCAAGCATAGCACTTAATAAGTAATCTGTTTCTCTCTACCGGTCCTCAGCATAATCCTGGATCCAAACATTTCCAAGTTTGTGGGAAGTTTGGACCCATGTCTAATGCTAGAAGCAAGGTATCCAACTCAATCCAGTGGTAGTCTGAGCCAATATCTGTTCCCTGTTCCTACACACAGATGTTCACACTGTCGTTGTCCCCCCCCCCCAAAAAAAAAAACCAGCACAACTCAGTTTTCTAAATAAAGGTTGGCTAGTTGAAAGAGAGACAATAATACCTATTTGTGATCGAATAATGCTAGCCAAACTAAGATGACATGAGAGAGTGACCTGCATATGGAATGTATACACAGATCATTTCTTAAACAAGAAAATTCTAAGAAAAAGTGACTGAACACTAGGAAGGGGTGAGCAAAATCCTCTTTCTTGACTTTGATGTCCCACTTTTTTACTCTATTTTAAGTCCTAGTTACAACAACTATTGGCACTATATAAATACCAGAGACAGACATGGTATCTCCTGGCTGGAGCCTGGGACCTCCCCCTGTGGTGGTGGGTGAAATTTTTTAAGGTGCCCTCCCACTGACTGCCAATACCTATTTTAGTCTAACAGAAAGGTGAAGGAATAGGAAATTCATTTCCTCTGTGAGTCTGCAGTTGTGATTTAGGAAAGGGAAGGCAATTGGGAGGGTGGAGGATTGAGCACTATTCTCCTTTTGATCTATTTTATGATTGTCCAAAATGTCTATTTCCACAGTATCAGAGTGCTGAGGTGGACCCTATGGAGGAGGGCTTCATTGAGAGAGGGAACATGAGTTGTAGAGCTACCAGGGATGGATAAAGTCCCGTGGGAGGTGGGGAGTTTTCCTTATTGGAGCAAAGAGGGTTCAGGGGGTTGATTTCATATTATATTTTTCCATTGGCCTCTCTTTTCTAATTGATCCTCCAAATTACAAATCTTATAGTGTTTGATTTCAAGTCAATTTCTAGAACCCACAACATTTGAGTTTACTGGGTTGATTGGGCAAAATTAATTTGCCTGTGTAGATTATCATACACACACCCCTTCCTAAAACATCCTGTACTGCTGAATTTCCATAAGTTTGTATCCATTAAAAATTAAGCAATATCGTGGTAAATGTTGGTATGCACTATATAATAGTCATCTTCTAGCAAGAAAAATGCAAGCTAGAGGTTATCTTCTTTGGTTTCTCTAACTGTTTATCGGCAGACAGTATACTTGCATTATAAAAGTGAACAATCTGAATAGGAGATTATTCTGAGTTAATAAACTGTCAGTGATTAAGAAGTCCCTGATTCATTCTGGAAACATTCAAAACAGCCAATTGTTGTAGAATAAAGAAAAAGACTTTTTTTGAGTATGACTAACTATATGCCCTCTTTTTTTGCAAAAGGAATTGATCCCAGAATTTTAGTAGTATCACTTTATAGATAAAAACAGAATTAGACTGACTTGTTGGACATAAGATACATTAAGCTAAAGTAATTTTTACGATGAAGACCAAGAGTTAATATCTTGTTTTTCAGTCCAAAGCTTAGGAAGGCAAGAAACCCAAATGGTGTCAGGTTGGTTCTTCTATCTTTTCTTTTAGGTCTTTGGAAGAATAAAAGAAGCCATGGAACTAACTCTCAATGGATGTCACCATCTTGGATTTTGCATCAAGATGATATTGCTGTGAATCAGGTCAATGGACAAACTTCTCCAGGACAGATCTCTTGCCATAGTGTCTCCTCTATTGGTGGAAGGCTTGATCCAAAGATCAGTCCCTGAAGCTTGATCAAGAAATGCATTCTGCCCACCTGAATTCATTTGCCTTCAACAGAAGTCATGCATGGTGAACGCATCTCAGAATCAGGCCCCCTTTGTTTGAGTCACCTTCAATTTAATCTGTAAACCAATATCAAGTTTGATTTACTAGAGCTGTGAGGCTGAGGGTGTGCACTGACTGTAAAATGCTCTGGGCAAAGTGAAAGTAAAGAAGAGTGTTATTCTAAAAATGTCTTCACTAAAGATGCATGATTTTATTATGCCTCTGAATTACAGATATGCCAGCTCATTCCTGTCTCATTCATGAGCCTGTCATGGTAAGCAGAAAATATAGTTAGTTATTCAAAACAAATGGTTACACAGAAAATAATTTATTCTTGCACACACCTTTTTAAAAACTAAATATGAAATAGGATTGTGCTTTTGCACGATATATGTGGTTGTATAGTTTATAACAAGTAAATTGGAAATGGAGGGCTGTCATTTGAAGAAATATTGGTGCCTGTTTTTTCTTTTAACTTTTTGTACTTAAATTTAAGTAATAATTTATCTGGTGTTAACAGTGAAACCTAAAGAAAACAACTCTAAAAAAAGTACTGAAATGAATGTTGTTATTGCTACATTTGTTCAGAGGTAAATAGAGTTAAATAAATATGTAATCCACAGACATCTCAAAGACACATCAAATTTCAGTTTGGAGGATTTACAGTTTTGAAAAATTAACTTTAAAATATTAAATGCAAAATCAAATATGTTTGTAGCTATAGCTCTGTACCTAAACCATTGCTTCAACAAACAAACAAAAAGAAAGAGACACATCTCATGTTCTTTTTAATAGACTGTTTTTCAGATAGTAGATTCAGCCCTGTGGATATATTTCAGAAAGTCAAAGCAGGAGTCCCTATAATAACAGCACCAAATAAAAATAGCATGCAACATATCTGCAAACTTTATAACAGAAACCCTATCAAGAATATTCTAGTAATGCCAGACCTTTTTTCTCAAACACAGTCTCGCTCCTTTAGAGAAAATAGATCTGTACCTAAACCACTGCATCAACAAATAAACTCACACACTACATGAATTTAGGAATAGAAAGTAGGGCTTGTCCCAAGCATTGACACAGCAACATGCACTAACTTTCAGAATTAACAGCCTGAATTAAAGTCCTTTGAAGACATTGAGAGTCTATTCATTGAGTTCAGTGGGCTTTGGATCAAGCCCTCAACATCCATTTGCATACATCTCAGCATGCTTTTGGCTGCACCTGTGTCTGTTTTCTTTCTTGGATCAGTGGATATGCAGAGAGTCTGGTTGCATGACCGGGCCCATAGATGGAAAACAGGAACGTAACTGTACTCTCTTGGGTAGTCAAAACACTTTATAAGGTGGATAAATATCATTATATCCATTTTACGCACCATGAAACTGAGTTTAAAGGTCCATGGCTGCCCTGGGTTAGCTGACTCGGGTTCACAGGGCTCAGGCTGTGGGGTTGTAAAATTGCTGTGCAGACATTCAGGCTTAGGCTGAAGCCCGAACTCTGGGAAACCAAATCCAAGCCTGGCGAGCCCAAGACAGCTGACCTGGGCCAGCCATGGCCATGCCGCGGGTCTTTTATTCCAGTGTAGATGCACTTATATTGGTTAGGTGACTTATCCAACTTCACATAAGTGCATGATAGATGCCAGATCTCCCTAGTTTGAATGCATACTTCTTTCTACAGTGCCACAGAGCATCCCTGGTATCTTTCAGCCTCCAAATGAACTCCACAAAATTCTTCATCCAGGAACATATCAAGTAGCCTCAGAATCACATAGATTACAGTTTATTTTCATACTCTGACCTTCAAGCAAAAATATCACCTTGGGCCCTATTTAGCATTTCTTGCTCAGGCAAAACTCACACCGAAGCCAGAATAATTAGGCAGTAAAATTGTGCTGAGGGCTTAAGTGGAACAGACTTTGTGTGAGCTCTCTGAGCAGGGGTGAATTTCACCCTTAGCAAGTCACCGGATAGTTAAAACAAATGAGACGGACTTTCTGAAGGTGAGAGTCAATGAGAAATGATTCAGCAGTTCAGCTAATGGGTCTCATCCAGCTTGTATAGATGAAGCAGATGTGTAAGAAGAGGAGAACTGGGATGGGCTGTACCACTCAACAGGTTATTATGTTAGATACAAAATCATTGTGGTGTATCAACATTGCTTCCCACAGCAACTCGTTTACTTTGGATGGGTTAATCAGTGCTTTTGAAAACCTGTCAGGTGCTCAGTGCCAAGTTTTAACTATTATCTTTTTTTCATATCCCACTCTATCTATAGTTATGGTGATAAAATGAAGATGTAAGGACACATGTCGAGACACAGTATCCTAATATAAAATGCTGTCATGCTGTAGGTTAGATTAAACACTGCAATAAAGGTGCCTGTAATAAATTAAGTTGGAATGTATTCTTTTCTACGGGCCATTTTTCTGGCTCTCACTGAAGTCAATGGGTGCTGCAGGTGGCTCAGGATTTTTGGTGACTCAATTTGTATGTTGAAACATAAGGATAGGCTCTAATCAAGTTTGATTGAATTGCTCAATACTCTCATTGTTTTTTGGTAAAGGGATCCTTCAACATATTCAATTTAAATCCCCCTCTGTGAATGTGTGTGGTTTTACCTTAATGTCACTGTACGACTTATAACAGATTGATGTTATGACCTTCAAGCTCTAGTGCTCATCACAATAGTTACATAGGACCTGATGCCGTGTCTCTTGGAAATACTGGCAAGAAGGGGCCTTGCAAGAGGAGAATTCTGTGACTCTTCTCTACAGTCTCGTTAACATCTTTTGATTTGGGGAGTTTGGGTTTTTACCCTCTTCCTGCGGCAGAGGTAGCAACGAATCTTTAGAGATCTCCCAGTGATACAAGGCTGTATGCAAAGAGGTCTTATGACACTCCACTCTCTTTCCCCCCACCCCCACTCACCCAGTTCCCTGTTTACTCAGCTGGTGGCTGTTGTTGGGATTTCCCCAGCATTAAGAATGCTCAGCAAAATATTTAATAGCACTTCAGCATCCACTTGTGGCTACCCTGCCCTAGCCCATCCCCCTCCTTTGCTCTCCATAACCCACATGCAGATCCCTTAACATCACCCCCACTAGAAGCCGGCAAGATAGAGCTATGGATAACTTTTTGCCTCTTCCAAAAAAAAAAAACCAAGTTCAGTCAGCTCAGAACAAAGATATAAGGAGAACAATTGGCCTTGGGACAGAAAAAACAGACTGCGGTCACCTAATCTATAAAGTGTCATTACATCAGGTCTTTGATATGGTAATGTATTATTTTCTGGTGTTACTCCCATCAGGCAAAACTCCCACTGTCCAAAGGCAGAAGTCCTTACTTACAGCCAGAGACCTTTTACTGTGAATCAATGGGAATTTGAAGGTGCTGAGCACCTTACAGAAGTGGTGCATTGCATAACAAGATCAGGTACTCAATTATACTCACTCACATCTCAGGAAATGCTTCCACTGACTTAAATGGAAGTTTTTCCTTCATCAAAGTGTAGGGACTAGAGCTGTGCAAATAAATGATTTTTTGGTTTGCTGGCTGAATCAAGAAAAAAATCCCCCAAAACCTGTTTTGAGTCAGCCAAAAGTGATTTTAAAAATATTTTTTCAGTGAACCAAAAAAGGCAAACAAAAATTGTTTTAGTCAAACATTTTGTTTCATTTTTTATTTGACTCAATTTTTTAAAATGAAATTGAAGAAAATTTTGAAATAAAAATTAATTTCCAACAAAAAAAATCAAAACATTGTTTTGAAAATGTCAAAAATGGAACATTAAGACTTCCCCTCCCCACCCCCCGAACCAAAACAATTATGTGAATTTGACAGAAATTTATGAAACATTTTGGTTTAGCTGAATCTTCACTTTTCATCAAAAAAAAGTTTCATCTGAAATATTTTGCCTGCCTCTAGACAGCAGGGCTGCATTATGGCATTTGAACATTAAATGAAAAACCTAAAATACTTCACCTTTTGCTGAAATAATTCTGGTGTATTTTGAAGTGATCTAAGATTTTTATGGATTCACAGATGCTAGAAATGACTTTGCAGAATTACAGTCACAGCATCAATGCTAAAACCTTTTAAACCTCCACATATCTAATTGTTTGGGTACAATTGATTTGCAGATCATGCCAATGTTTAATTAGTACTAAAACACCTGCTTCATAATACTCAGATCTTGATGTTACAGAAATTAATTAAAAAATATTAAATTCATAATACTCAGCCATTCTCTGTAATGGAACATTTAGTGTTAACGCAAAGATATTGAATGACACTTTTGGTGAATGGAGCCAGAATGTCCGGTCGTTAGAGGATACCAGCAACATTTTAGATAGTAAACAGCTGTCAAAGTAATTCATCAATATAAATAAAAAATCTGCTTAATAAGATCTAAAAATGTTTTTAAAGCATTATAATTTTATAATTTGGAACAAACATATTTTCAGTCACGTTGGGGTTCTCCTGAGACCTCTTCCACTTGATTCTCTGAAAAACTCAGTTCAACTCTAGTCTCATCACTCAGATTCCTTTATTTGGCATACAGCAAAGCTATGCTAAATTGATCAGACACAAGCGTAGGGGGGTGGGAATGGGCAGGGCTGGCCTTAGGGAAAATGGCACCCTGGGAGAACTTGTATTTTGGCACCCCTTCTTTGAGTTTATGTATATAGTAGTATTAACAAAAATTTTGGAAATAAAGCTGTAATCTCAAAAGTTTTTTTATAATTTAGTAAAAAATATATATATATATACACAAAAAGAGGAAATGACCCAGCTAGAAAGGTAAAAGACTTGAGTTTCAATTCTTCCAAGGGGTTATTAGAAATTACTTTCTAAAAACTATGTGGAACACTTTAGCAGTGTCCATTTGATACAGGAGAACATACATGGGTTTTTGCAAGTTTTCCATATTAAAAGAAAACAAGACAAAAATATGGTTGAAGACTTGAAGGAATAGCTGTACATCTAACTAGTCTTATTTATCCACATCTTCAGCCATATTGTTTGTTTTAAAATACATACTAGGTAATCAGTAAACACACACAGTAATGAAGTACGCTGATTTAAGTTCCCTCCTCCAAACTGATCAGTGTACCTTTGCACATGTGTGGTGCTCCCCATCCACCCGTATTAACTTGTATCGTTAGGGCATTATAACTATACTTGAATTAGCATCCATTGTGCCATGGGCACGGAGAAGAGTATTGTTTAATTGGTGGAACACATGACTGGGAATTTTTGGTTACATTTCTGGCTCTGTCACTCACTCGCTAAGTGAACATGGGAAAATAATTTAGTCTTTCTATACTTTGATGTCCCCATCTGCTAAATGGGAATAAATAATAAATCCCTATCTCACAGATTAATAAAGACTGAATTAGGACAGGATTAATTAATTACTGTGTTTTGATATCTTATGGTGCTACAGAAGTGTCTCAGATCCAGAACTGGCCAGAAATTTTTCAACATTGTTGTCAGAACATGCTGATAGTTTGAAGCCAAAACTTTTCACAGATACTTACCAGTTTCAAAACTTTCATCAGCAAAGGTTTCTCAGGTCCTGGATGGAATTTCAGGTCAAGAACAGAGACCCAGCTCATCAATAGTCAATAGGCTGATGGCTAGATCACTGATTTAGACAAGAGACTTGAGTAATCTAACCACTGGACTATCTATTTTTGGGGTGGGTGTTTCCCTCCCTACACCCCACTCGGTTCCTTGCAAGAAATTTCAAAACGTCTTGTTTGGTCCCAACAGGAAACATTCTGAAATCTTAAAAAAAGCAGACCTGGCTAGCATTTGAACACAGCCCCTGCCATTCAAGCAGGCAGAAAACCCTATTTTCCTGTAGATAACATACTCAGGGAGGGAACACACCAGAGCCGGTTATTTCTGAAGTGGGAGAAGGCACAGCGCTCTTTCAAGAAATGCTCATCTATAGGAGTAGGACACCTGCACTGGTGATTCACAGGAGAGCCCAACCCCCCTCCAGCAGCCTCCTGCCCACTGTCATGGGCATAAGCAACTGAGTCAAACTGACCCCCTTCTGCACAAGGGGAGGAAAGGGGCAATTACTCAGAACTCCCCTCCAGGCAGCTACTCCAGGAAGTAGGACTGAGGCCACTAGTCTCCCTTAGTTGTCAGTGTGCCTGGGAGAGGGGGCACCCACTAGAAAGGCAGGGCAGGGTCAGCGGGTCACTCACCTGGTGCCAGCTGTGGGGTTCTTCCTCCACAGCATGAACCCTCTTGGCAGAAGCACCTGCAGTTCCCTCAGCTTCTGCCGCAGCTGCACTTGCTGTTGCAGCTCATGGTACCTGGCGCTCAGCCTGCGGCTCAAGGTGGGCTCCATGCTGTCGTACAGGGGCTGCATCTTGCTGGAGCCCATGGCCCTCCCACAGCCATCTGGGCACTCCTGGCTCCCCATGTACACCCTGTCCACTGCCTCTGCAGGCCAGAGCAAGCGTGATGCTCCCTCCTTTAGGCGTTCCCCTGCCCACCAGCGGCACGCACCTCTATACTGCGCATAGCTCCCCCTTCACAAAGACTCCCTGGGCAATCGCTGACTAGTAAGGCCTGCCCTGGGTATAGGGCATGCCATACATTCAAAGTTATACAGCAAGCCTCTTATTTTAGATACATCCACTCATTACACAGCATTTACTGTACATTGCATCACAGATTTTGGAATTGGCTTGGTTGCTTTGTAGGAACCAATCCCTGTACAGCATGCTTTGTCCATGTACAACTTCATGCTTTTCCTCATCTTACATTCCAGGCTTATTTTATCCATTGTTATCTCATCCATTGTAAATCGTCCCCTGGGTATTCCCCCTTATCTTAGCTAGCACAGACATTCTGTTTCCAGCCTGTGGATCCATTTACTTCCCTAATCCGGTCTCCCAAGAAATGAGGGCTCACCCATGTCCAATAAGTCATGTCAAACCAGGCCTTCATTCCACTGCTTTTTTTTTCTTTTAGCATTTATTTTATTGGCATTATATTCCTGTCTTTCTGTGCTTTTTTAAGTTTACCCCCCAGCAACACATTTTCAAGACCACAGTTGTAATTATTTAAACCACCATTAATAGTGGGCTTAAAGTACAAACCAAGGAGTGCAAGCTATACTGTACCTCCTCTGGTACAGTATAGCCCACCAGGGTGTAATTCTACATTATGAGCTTGCTTTGCCTTTGAAGCAGCCTTCTGTAATTTTAACTTTGCCTTTATTACATTATAAAAACTGGATACAAAATATATATTTTTCATTTATTACCACAGGAAATTTAGGTGTGGAACAGAACATAGGGCAATTAAAATAGTATTCCCTGGGTCCATACCGGAATTGATCCTTCTCAGCCACCGTACAATACTTATCATCAGCATAGGCAGCTTTCACTATACAATGCCCCACCATCTCAACTGCACTATGCAATTTGGAGGCTGTTCCCCCAGAGTGAATGCACATGCTCGCAACTCTGCCTGTAGGACATCACACCTGCACATGTTAGTGTCCCCCAGGTGCAAACAGCAGTACAAGACTGGGGCTTTCCAGACTTTTCATTATCTTGTAACAGCATCTGAGGAGGGAAAACATCTCTCTTCCATGCTGTCTGGGTTGCTGTGGTTTCACATTTAACTTCATGGTATTGGACCCCTGTTATTTTTTTACCTTGCACCAACTCTTTTGTGCCAAATTTTAAACTTTTCTTGCTTCATATTCCTTAAGGCTGCTTTTACTCTGTACAGCAGTCTCTGTACGGACTACATATTATATTATTACAACATACTGACTTATTGCCATATTTTAAAAGCAATTACAATATTATATATACTATATATGGTTAAAGCTTTATTAAGGAGTCCTTGGTTTTCTTTATTCAATGGAGGCAATACATTTGCTGCTATCTTCTGTTTGGAATGCTTGATCATGTTCCCACAGCATCTCTGTGTCAGTTTGGTTTAAGAGTGACATACCAATTTTAAACAGTTCAGTTTTTCCGCCAAAGCTATTAAGTCTTTTTCTGGTACAGTCTTCCTCCACTCCCCTCCCCCGCAACTTGGCAGTTTTAGGCATTCTTAAGTATACATTTTTATTCAGAAGTCCTTATATATCAGCGCTGTTGTCAGGTACTGCAAGCTGTTTGCTTCTTTCACTGCTTCTTCCTTCCCCCTCCATGTTCTCATATTGAATGCTCTACAAAATGAGTACATTAAACATGTCTGTCTGGATTAATTTTTGTATGACTGCTGAAAAAACGGTTCATATAATTCTCTGAGGGTTACCCTATGACTTATACTGACATTAATTTTATGATATTATACACTTGATTTACTTCTTAAAGCTATTACATGGCGCTGCATTTTTCACTAACCCTATTTCCTTTCACAGCCATGTTTTCACCCAGCTTTTCTTTCCTGTTATGTGTAGGAACTTAATATTAAAGCTGGATGGAAAATTTTTGATTAAATGTGTTTTCCTCCAAACATGCCAATTTATCTAACCTGAGAGATTCTCCAGAAAGGATCCATTTCAATGAATTTCTCAACTTAAAAAGAATATATATTGAAAGAAGTTTCAAAATTGTCATAACCCAAAAAAATTGTAAATGGTCAAATGGAAACATTTCAGTCTTCTCAAAACAAAACATTGCAATTAACCTGATCTTCTTTCTTTTAATTCATAATATTTTAAAATTATTTTTGTCCCAATTTGGGATGACAATATATATTTTTTTTAAATCTCAAAAATTTTCACTGGATGGGAATTTTCCGGCAACACCCCCCCCCCCCCAGCGCTATTAACTATCTTGTTACCTACTCGAGTTTACAGAATTGTCTAGAGGTATGTAACAGAAATTCAGAAACTGCTATACCTCATTAAAGGGGGCCAAATATTCCCCTGGAACATTGCTTAACAGTTCATTAGCCCAACTGTTTGGGTGGGGCACACACCATCTTTCTGCCCCTCCCCACTTTTTGTTTGGGGGGGAAGGGGGGAGCAGATACTATCCCGAACGCAGGGAAGTGCAATAATTCTTCCTGACCTTGACCCAGACCATGGAAATGGGATAGATTTTTTTATTCCCTTCCCTCCCCACTACTTTGCGCCCACATAAAGGCTAGATCAGGGGTGGCCAACCTGTGGCTCCGGAGCAACATGCAGCTCTTCAGAAGTTAATATGCAGCTCCTTGTACAGGCACTGACTCCGGGGCTGGAGCTCCGGGTGCCAACTTTCCAGTGTGCTGGGGGGGTGCTCACTTCTCAACCCCTGGTCTGCCACAGGCCCTGTACCCACTCCACTGCTTCCCAGCCCCTCCCCTGAGGCTGCCGTGTCCTCACTCTTTCCTCCCCACGAGAGCCTGCTGCATGCCACGAAGCAGCTGATCAGGGAGGTGCGGGGAGGGATGGGGAAGCGCTGATCAGCGGGGCTGCCGGTGTGCAGGAGGTGCTGGGAGCGGGAGAGCTGATGGGTGGCTCCTGACGTATTACTGTGTCTCTTTGGCAATGTACATTGGTAAATTCTGGCTCCTTCTCAGGGTCAGGTTGTGCCACTCTGAGACTTTACTTCTGGTGTTTCCTCATGTGAATATTTCTCCCGCTGAAATTTATTTGGCTCTTCTCTTGTATGTAACAGCCTGTTCTTTCTGTTTAAGAAACTTTTAATAATGTCATCATTTGTAGTCAAGTAGTTTTGATACCAAACTTTATCAGTCTTGTTTTTCCATTAACAAATACTGTACAACTCTCCTGTAATGATTGGTCTTCAGCTTTCCTCCTGTTTAAATATATCCTACCTGATCTTGTCTACTGTGATTTCTAATTACTCTAATATTGTTAAATGACCTAACATATATGATGCCAATGTGAAATTCCTAGTGCAATTTGTGTTAGTATTGTAATTCTGAGCAAGTTGTCCACTGTGTAATGGGAATTGTACTGTCACTGGAACATAAAGCCTTGGCTTTAAATTTCCAGTTATGCTTGGGGTAGATAATCACAGCTTACCACCGTATGTAGAAGGACAGGTAAAGAACCATAGAATATCAGGGTTGGAAGGGACCGCAGGAGGTCATCTAGTCCAACCCCCTGCTCAAAGCAGGGCCAATCCCCAATTAAATCATCCCAGCCAGGGCTTTGTCAAGCCTGACCTTAAAAACTTCTAAGGAAGAAGATTCTACCACCTCCCTAGGTAACGCATTCCAGTGTTTCACCACCCTCCTAGTAAAAAAGTTTTTCCTAATATCCAACCTAAACCTCTCCCACTGCAACTTGAGACCATTACTCCTTGTTCTGTCGTCATCTTCTACCACTGAGAATAGTCTAGAACCATCCTCTTTGGAACCACCTCTCAGATAGTTGAAAGCAGCTATCAAATCTCCCCTCATTCTTCTCTTCTGCAGACTAAACAATCCCAGTTCCCTTAGCCTCTCCTCATAAGTCATGTGTTCCAGACCCCTAATCATTTTTGTTGCCCTTCGCTGGACTCTCTCCAATTTTTCCACATCCTTCTTGTAGTGTGGGGCCCAAAACTGGACACAGTACTCCAGATGAGGCCTCACCAATGTTGAATAGAGGGGAACGATCACGTCCCTCGATCTGCTGGCTATGCCCCTACTTATACATCCCAAAATGCCATTGGCCTTCTTGGCAAGAAGGGCACACTGTTGACTCATATCCAGCTTCTCATCCACTGTCACCCCTAGGTCTTTTCTGCAGAACTGCTGCCTAGCCATTCACTCCCTAGTCTGTAGCAGTGCATTGGATTCTTCCGTCTTAAGTGCAGGATCCCGCACTTATCCTTGTTGAACCTCATCAGATTTCTTTTGGCCCAATCCTCCAATTTGTCTAGGTCCCTCTGTATCCTATCCCTACCTGCCACCGTACCTACCACTCCTCCCAGTTTAGTATCATCTGCAAATTTGCTGAGAGTGCAATCCACACCATCCTCCAGATCATTTATGAAGATATTGAACAAAACCAGCCCCAGGACCGACCCTTGGGGCACTCCACTTGACACCGGCTGCCAACTAGACATGGAGCCATTGATCACTACCCATTGAGCCCGACAATCTAGCCAACTTTCTACCCACCTTATAGTGCATTCATCCAGCCCATACTTCTTTAACTTGCTGACAAGTTAAAGGAGTCTAATGATCAGCAATATGTTCTATTTCTTTAGACAATACACCTCCAATCTTGGGTATTTTTTTCTTAAATGTATTTAATTTATCTGAGAGATGCCAGATTAAAATCCTAAAAGAATAAAGTGCCCATTTCAAAATTTCTGAATAAAAAAAAATGAAAAATGAATCCAATCATTGAACTTTGGGTTTTTGGGGGGGCAGGGGAGCGGGGTTTGATAAGCAATTTGGTAACATTTTCAATAAAAAGCTCAAATCAAAATATTGCAAAAAGTTTCACAAAAATCCCCCCAAAAATGAAAGTCATTTTTGGGGGTGTCTTTGGATGGTTGTTTGAATATTTTTTTGTTTATTTCTGCAAATTTTTTTTTTTTTTTAGGAAGGCCATTTCTTGATAGAGAAAATATGTTCAAAACCACTGAAGTCCTCCTGTCTATGTAGCATGGGCACAAATATAAACACTTCCTCTTTCCACCCAACCCCTTCCAATCTGTGTGTCTGTAAGGGCGCAGACAGAAGGATGAAAAGAACAGAGAGGGCTAAATTGCTGCTGTGGCTTTGTCTCTTCTCTCCTGTATAATGGACGCTCCCCTCAGTCCATCCACCCTAAATCAAGAAAATTTCATGTGTTCTGTAGGTAGTTTTAGAAGTGTAAACTTATGATTTAATAGCCAGCAGGATGATTTTTGAGAAACTAGCTCTTCTATGTCTTCAGACTTCAGTGCTGAAAGTGTCATGGGGATGCACACGGAAGAACAAAGAGAC
Organism: Lepidochelys olivacea; assembly: GCF_965140295.1. Classification (NCBI taxonomy): domain Eukaryota; kingdom Metazoa; phylum Chordata; order Testudines; family Cheloniidae; genus Lepidochelys; species Lepidochelys olivacea. Next base: position 31,972,200 of record NC_140411.1, on the reverse strand, counting down.
CTATTGTGTTGTTTCTTTCCACATGTGAGCTGGGTCTTCTCTCAATCTGACTGCAGTCATTATCTCCTAAATTTCATAATACACTTTTAATTTTCACCTACATTTTCGGTAAGCGTTGCAGACACCAAATTAGTAGCAGAAGCACAATGGTCTATTATTTGTGTTGATTTCTCAAGTGACCATTATGGGAGGATGGAGAATGCACTAACTAAACTAGCAACCACATATTTCTGAGTGTAAGGCCAACATCTGGCAGCCTGCTGCTGATCTGGGCTTGTATAGCTTTTCATATTCCCAAAAGCTTTTCAGATATTAAGAGTTGATGTTTTGACACATTGTTTTCTTCCTGCAGCTGGGTCCAGAGCTGCTGACATTTGTGAAATGGACAAAGTGCCCGCAGTTTTCACAGGCTGCAAATACGTTTTCATTACCACTGTAATGCAGCAAGTCTCTTATTATTATGTACACATCGTTTTTAGCTATTCAAAGCCAGTGGCTAATGCACAATGATTCAGAGGAAGATAACAAAATTCCAAATTGCACATCAACCAGTCTTTGTTGCTGTCTAGGTGGAAGTAAAGAGGCATGTAGGTGTAAATTCCTTCCTGACCCCTGTAATAGTCAGCTGATCCTGTGAAGCCGGAAATCCAATTATCTTTATTAGCATGCAAAACTAAAAGTGTTGTTATATTGGTTATAAAATTATCCTGCCCTTCTTAAAATCAAGTCTGTGAACTCCTATGTGACTGCACTCCTGTGGCTGACTTCATGCTGTGGTAGGAAGTGTTCCCTTTAATTTGTGTTTACTTTGCCTGAATTATGCAAGCCTTGTTTCAGTGAAAGAGCTGGAGTTGAGGGAAAGGGGCTGATTTTGATTGTAAAGTGTTGGTGAATTCTATCTCAGGCAAACTTCTGCCATTTCTGTGAGAGAGCCCCGGTCTTCAGGTCTAGCATATCAACATTTCTCAAGTCAAAGCTAGAAATCACCCATTTTCCACATCTGTCCCAGACTGAAGTGACACCTTTTTGATAGAACAGCTTCTGCCATAAAACAGCAAGCTGTTAGGATATAGATATTCAGGCCTGTCTGCAAAGGCCTCTATTTTAAGAATTTAGGTGTACTCTTATCACTTGGCTAGTTATAGAGGTATAAAAGAAAATCAAAATCACTGTCTGCTGGTGTAAGGGCCTTCTCTTACTGTGACAGTCTGAAGCGCTGTTCTTAGGCTAAGGCCTTTGGCTAAGCAGCAGAGGCAGCCATAAGCTGGGAAGCGACAGGTCACATCCTCGCATTCCAAACTAGTCACACTGAAAGAAGGTGCTATTGGGCTGTGAGGAATACACTCCTGTCCTGATAATGCCTATCACCTCCAGAGAAAGGGAAGTGCCTAGAAGATGTAAAAGGAAACTTAGTTTGATAGCATCCTGTCCGGCAAGAACTCACCTATCAATAGCTGGGATGTGAAATCCTCACTTCTGTATTGTTTTGTCATTATAGTTCCCACTTTGCTATTGTTTGTCTGTATAATCTCTGTCTGGTTCTGTGATTGTTTCTGTCTGCTGTATAATTAATTTTGCTGGGTGTAAACTAATTAAGGTGGTGGGACAGAATTGGTTACATAATCATGTTACAATATGTTAGGATTGGTTAGTTAAATTTCAGGAAAATGATTGGTTAAGGTATAGCTAAGTCGAACTCAAGTTGTACTACATAGTCTGCAATCAATCAGGAAGCGAGGGGTTGGGTGTGAGGGGGAGACGGGTACAGGGAATGGGGGTAAGGAAATTGGAATCATGTTTTGCTAAAAGGGGAAATGGGAACAGGGAATGGGAGTGGGGAAATTGGAATCATGTTTGACTAAGGGCAGGAATGGGAACAGGGACACAGGTGCAAGGCTCTGTGGTGTCAGAGCTGGGAAGGAGGACACTAAGGAAGGAAACTGGAATCATGCTTGCTGGAATTTCACCCCAATAAACATCGAATTGTTTGCACCTTTGGACTTCGGGTATTGTTGCTCTCTGTTCATGTGAGAAGGACCAGGGAAGTAAGTGGGTGAAGGAATAAGCCCCCTAACACAAGCATGTGACCAAATGGCAACACAATTGTTTACACAAAAAATGAATAATAAAATAAAGTTGCTTTGTGTTATTGCAAAAACATGATTCATTTCCTGTTCTTATCCTAAGCTATTAGTGCCAAGAGTACATCATGATACCTTTAAAAATCTTGAATGTATACAGATTCATCATCTGGGTAAGCTAGGTGAACTAGGGTTAGCAACCATCAGCATTACTTACTCTGCTGGGGAATCCATATTTCAAAATATCTTTTCCTAGGGTTAAATTCAAGCATACCAGAGTGGCTGTGGAAGGAAGGTCTCCAATATAGAAGAACTGCAGCTGTTTTTCCAATGGTTAGGGAAAGGCTGGCGCACAGGAAGTGAAAATTGAGGTTTTGCACAGCCTGTCAGAGGAAGGTAGAGGCCGGACGTTGTTTGGACAGTTTGCCCATGGTCATGAACGCCCACAATAGAGTTTGTTCAAGAGACGATACAGCTTCAATCATGCTGCGATGAAGGGTTTGGAATCGCGATCTCAGTGGGACTGCAGAGGAGCCTCATACCCAAGGGTGCGGTGGGGGGGGGAGGGGAGATTCTTTTCCCCAAAAAACGTCCTGGAACTATGTAAGAGCTTGTTTCTAGGAGCCATTCACCCTTTCAGATGGCGGTCAATTTGATCACTCAGTTTAAACTATAGAAGATTGCATTTTGCAGTAGATCATGCTATCAAAATGTGAGTTTACTCTGGAAAAGAACTGCGAACAAATGGCACTGAAGGGTTCCATCCTCATTGTTTCTCAGTAGCTTCCATATCAAATGTAGACTGTTTACATGTTTTTGTTGGTGTTTTTAACACGGCAAACCCTGCAAACTCAACCTGAAATATCAGAGTCAAGCTGTGCTCTTTCCATCCAAGTATGATCACAAGTAGTAAAAAGTTTGGCAGGTCAAATGCTGCCTCTCGTTACACCCATGCAACTACACTGCCTCCATGTGGGCTGCAAACATGTCATGAATTCAGTGAGAGGGCAGACGTCACTCTGTGTGTGGAACCTTCTCTCTTGGAGGAACTAAAAGGTAAAAGTCAGCAGAGAAAATAATCTATTTTCAGAGAAAAAGAATAAATTTTATAACTTGTAAAATATAGTTGATACCTGACAGCTAAACTAGGTATCTGCTGACATAAAAAAACATTTAAATAAAGGGAAAAAATGAGTATATTAACAAAGCTATATAATTGTTTTAAACCTGTGAAATTTACTAAAGCTCCAAAAAACCAGTTACACCATCTTCCAAGACTGCTTTTAAAAAAGATTAGCAAGTGTGATGGGGAAGAGTCTTTTCCCCATGGACCCATCTCAACAAAGCAAGCCCTCTATACGATACCAAGTAAGCACATGCTTAACTTTAATCAATGATACTTAAGCACATGTGAAAGTTAAGTGGGTGCACAAGTGCTGTTCAGAACAGAGATAGACTTAAGCATATGCTTATGTGTTTTCTGGAATCGGGATCATAATCACTTTTCCTTCATCAAATTCAACAGAGGCATTTGTATTTTATTTTCACAATATCACTGCGTGTGCTGCAAAACTAATTGACAATTGTATATATAATCTCTTCAAGACTTCTTTTTTTTTAAAAAAGCACACAAAAAATTATGAAAAATACCATTGTTTGAGATTTAAATAGAACGCCACTAGCTGTCACCTTCAGCCCCCAACTAAAACCTCTCCAACGCATCATCAAGGATCTACAACCTATCCTGAAGGACGACCCATCCCTCTCACAGATCTTGGGAGACAGGTCAGTCCTTGCTTACAGACAGCCCCCAACCTGAAGCAAATACTCACCAGCAACCACATACCACACAACAGAACCGCTAACCCAGGAACCTATCCTTGCAACAAAGCCCGTTGCCAACTGTGTCCACATATCTATTCAGGGGACATCATCATAGGGCCTATTCACATCAGCAACACTATCAGAGGCTCGTTCACCTGCACATCTACCAGTGTGATATATGCCATCATGTGCCAGCAATGCCCTTCTGCCATGTACATTGGTCAAACTGGACAGTCTCTACGTAAAAGAATAAATGGACACAAATCAGACGTCAAGAATTATAACATTCAAAAACCAGTCAGAAAACACTTCAATCTCTTTGGTCACTCGATTACAGATCTAAAAGTTGCAATTATCCAACAAAAAAACTTCAAAAACAGACTAATGAGAGACTGCTGAATTGGAATTAATTTGCAAACTGGATACAATTAACTTAGGCTTGAATAGAGACTGGGAGTGGATGGGTCATTACACAAAGTAAAACTATTTCCCCCTGTTTATCCCTCCACCCCCTACCCACTGTTCCTCAGAGGTTCTTGTCGACTGCTGGAAATGGCCCACCTCGATTATCACTACAAAAGGTCCCCCTCCTCCCAGCTTCCTGCTGGTAATAGCTCACCTTAAGCGATCATTCTGGATACAGTGTGTATGGTAACACTCATTGTTCCATGTTCTCTATTGTCATAAATATAAAGGGAAGGGTAAACCCCTTTGAAATCCCTCCTGGCCAGGGGAAAGCTCCTCTCACCTGTAAAGGGTTAAGAAGCTAAAGGTAACCTCGCTGGCACCTGACCAAAAGGACCAATGAGGAGACAAGATACTTTCAAAAGCTGGGAGGAGGGAGAGAAACAAAGGGTCTGTGTCTGTCTGTAGTCGTCTTGGCCAGGGACAGAACAGGAATGGAGTCTTAGAACTTTTAGTAAGTAATCTAGCTAGGTATGTGTTAGATTATGATTTCTTTAAATGGCTGAGAAAAGAATTGTGCTGAATAGAATAACTATTTCTGTCTGTGTATCTTTTTTGTAACTTAAGGTTTTGCCTAGAGGGGTTCTCTATGTTTTTTAATCTAATTACCCTGTAAGGTATCTACCATCCTGATTTTACAGGGGGGATTTCTTTATTTCTATTTACTTCATTTTTTTATTAAACGTCTTCTTGTAAAACACTGAATGCTTTTTCATTGTTCTCAGATCCAAGGGTTTGGGTCTGTGGTCACCTATGCAAATTGGTGAGGCTTTTTATCCAACATTTCCCAGGAAAGGGGGGGTGCAAGTGTTGGGAGGATTGTTCATTGTTCTTAAGATCCAAGGGTCTGGGTCTGTAGTCACCTAGGCAAATTGGTGAGGCTTTTTACCAAACCTTGTCCAGGAAGTGGGGTGCAAGGTTTTGGGAAGTATTTTGGGGGGAAGGACGCGTCCAAACAGCTCTTCCCCAGTAACCAGTATTAGTTTGGTGGTGGTAGCGGCCAGTCCAAGGATAACGGGTGTAATATTTTGTACCTTGGGGAAGTTTTGACCTAAGCTGGTAAAGATAAGCTTAGGAGGTTTTTCATGCAGGTCCCCACATCTGTACCCTAGAGTTCAGAGTGGGGGAGGAACCTTGACATCTATGTATATAAATCACCCCACTGTATTTTCCACTGAATGCATCCAGTGAAGTGAGCTGTAGCTCACGAAAGCTTATGCTCAAATAAATTGGTTAGTCTCTAAGGTGCCACAAGTACTCCTTTTCTTTTTGCGAATACAGACTAACACGGCTGCTACTCTGAAACCAGTGCTTGAAATATTTACCTACAGTAGATGCCAAGATGTATATTTATTTAATCACTTAGTCACAGGGCTACATTTAACCGCTTTCTATCAGCTCCCTCTCCTGTCTGCTTTTTTCCATCTGTTCTTTTCTACTCCCTCCTACATTTTCAAATACTCTTCACTTTCTTCCTTTCACGTTTGTTCCCTTTCCATTTTTATCTACTGCAGCCATTCCAGGTATGAAGCAGTTAAGTGAATGTACCACTGCTAATCACCTCAGTTTTATTATCCAGAGATTGTAGATGCAACCCTGCACTAGTAGAATTGATTGGTCACTCAGATCAAAGCATATAAATATTTAAAGTGGCACCATATCATTCCAAAAGTGAAGCCTAAAGTGTTTGTTTACTCTATACTAATTATTGTAGTTAAAGGAGACAGGCTCAGAGATACATTATTAGTAAAATATTTAAAAATGAACTAAAGTCAGGAAATGCTAGTTGTCTGCTGGTAAGAGTGCCAAAGGATAGGATACTTTTTTAAAAACCCCAGGATAAGAGAAAAATCTTCCCCCTCTCCGCTCACCAAACTGAGTCAATACGCGGTAGAACAAATTGTGTTAGTGGTTATTTCCACAGAGTTCAAATAGAGACATAACAGTCATGGCATTTCAGATGTAGGGCATCAACTGTTTTTGGAAGAAATAGCTAATTTTACTAGTTTACATTCTTTAAGGTCACAAGGGAGCATCGGGCAAAGGGGCGGGGAGGGAACAACCTCCAAGAGGCATTGTCCCCAGATTAAATGTGGTGTAATATATTCATTTGAAATCTATCTTGAAGGAAAATACTTAGCTTTAACAAGGGGTTGCACAGTTGCCATATACAACGGTCCTATTGCACTGAACATAATCAGAAGCACCGAGTATCCACAATGGCTGATCATTTGAAAACTTCCTGTCAAAGCTGGAGAGAGACTTAGAGGAATGTAAGTGTGCTAGAGCTACGTACTACTTTTGTTACAAGTCCTCTCAGCACTCAAAATTCTCCTGGGTCAGAGGTTTCAATGTGTACTTAAAACCATGCTCTGTTTTCTCCAAAGCTTCCTATGCCCTTTGAGTGAACCAGTGGCAGTGCCAATTTAGGGATTCGCAAAAAGAAAAGGAGGACTTGTGGCACCTTCGAGACTAACCAATTTATTTGAGCATAAGCTTTCGTGAGCTACAGCTCACTTCATCGGATGCAACAATTTAGGGATTAGGGCTGAACCTACATGGGTTATATGTAAGGGACTTAGTCCAAAGCTTATTGAAGTCAATGGGAGTCTTACCGCTTATTTCAGTGACCACTTTGGGTCAGTCCCAAATCAAGATGAGAGTCAGTAGCTTTGACTCAGTGATGCTTGATCTTAGGGGTGAAACTCAGAATGTGAACCTACGTGGATCGAAGGAGGGACTGAGACAAAAGTAAGCACAACTCCCTGGGAAATGAAACTTCTGAGCGTTGCAGAATTCTAAAGTGTACCACAATGCTGTATTGGCCCATAGAACGCCAGAGCCTAATTATAAAGCTTTACGAAAAGTTTTCTATGTCAGCAGAACCAGCAAGGGGGAGAGGGGGAAATCCACATTTTTGCACTTAACAAAAAAAATAAAATACTTAGGCAGAAAGTCATCATTGCTGCAGATAGACACTTACAGAACAAAAAATGGGTAAATTTGTGCAGCTCTGCTTGTTGCTACCACAGTCAGAGTTCATTTGGTAGCAGGTTTAAAATCCAATTTGGAATTCCTCAGTCAGTGCCCCTGGTGAAGTGTGTTTCTTAGCAGGGTTTGAGTTTACAGTGTGAGGTAAATTCCAGGCTGGGGGGCCTCACCAAAGAAAGTGGGCACAACTCCACTGACTTCACTGGAGCTGCGTCTGCTTATGCCGGCATTGGATTTGACTCTGGATGTTTTAAACTCCTCTGGAATAAAACCTAGCCACGGGAGTCTGATCACAGTTATAAAAAGATATTGCATGACAAAATGGTGTCTTCTCAGCAATCAAAAAGGAAAATGGGGGCGAGAGGGGGCCCGGGATGGACAACAACTGCGTGGGTTTCCTAATTTAATGGGCCAACCCTAGAAAGGGATGCTGGGGAAAGAAGTTTCCTCTGAGTGGTTAACTACACTGGGGAGAGTTAAATAAGCATTAAGAAGTCCTCAGGGAAGATGCTCGTAGGGAAAATGCTGAATTTTGCTATACTGGTGGTAGACACAAGGTTGCCTACTGGTTAGTGTTTGGTATGTGTCCCTTTCTGTGCCCAATCCACACAAGCGGTGAATCAATTATAATATCCCTCTGTAGAGCCTGGCTCTTTAGCTGAAGCCATAAGAGACTTATGTTTTCAGCTCTTGCAGACTCTAGCTGAATCCCAAGTGTTGGCCAAGATGGTGGTTTTACAGCTGGTCAGGAAACAATTTTCCCATCAAGCAAGAATTTGAGATTTCAAAATTTTTCCCATCTCAAATCAGAACAAAAAGGTCAAAATCTCACATTTTCATCCAAAGAAAACTTTGGATTGAGTGAATCAAAACATTCCATTTTGATTTTGACCTTTTTCATGTTTCCTCTTTTTTTTTAAACACTATAAATTAACATTTTAAAAGAAAAAGGTCAATTTGAACTAAAAGCAGAACTTTTCATTTCAAAAAATGTCAAAATGGGGGCTTTGACAGTTACAATCTCCCCCCACCCCCAAAAAATTCCAAATGGGAAATGTACTGAAATTGACTCTCTCCTACAAAGTTTTGAGAAAAAGGCATTTTCCTATTAAAAAGTCAAAACCAACATCCCACATAGAGAGCGACCTGTATAGTCTGCAGCACAACAGAATCAAATACTTGTGCCACATTTTTTGCTATTACTATCAAATGTCCTTAATTCTCATCCACCCTGCTTAAGTATGGTACATAAGTGAAAATACTCAATGAGTGATTATTTTCAAGGATTGCTTTTTCCCCCTCCAACACACCCCGTGTTCTCTACTCGTCGACCCCTGCAGTTTTGTCCAGATGGCCCAGCTCAGAACCTTGTAGAAAAGGGAGGGGGTGTGCATAGCCAGTTTCAACAGCTGATTTCCCTGTGCCTCAGCCCCTTTACAATTCTCCAGGTGGCCCACCTCATCCTACATTTTAAACAGTACAGAAAAAATATCACCAAATGACCAGTCATTGCAAGTATCATCACATTAGGCCACCTTGAAGAAAAAGCTAGCTTATTAAATGCAATGTGAACTTTACATTAAAATGCTTTTCTTCAGGATGGTCTGGTTTGACAGTCATTGGCACATCACACAATTTGTTGTTTTTGTTTAATACATCTGTAGCCATAAGGACACTGGATTTACTGCAGCTACAAAGAATATATTTATTTGATGCATGTGTGTGCTGTACAGGTGTTGATGGGTTATCTATCCTCCTTTATCTCTGTGCATGATTTTTCACCTCTCTTTTGTGTGAGATTAACAATAAAATCTAAATTACAACACAGGCACATACAACACACAAATTAAGAACAATAAATTAATGTGAGCTGATACAACCCACAGGATAGACAAACAGACAAAATGCAAATAAAACTTAAAAAATTATATGAGCAAAAAAGATATATAGTATTAAAGGCAAAAACATCTAAACAATCAAAATTAATTACACGAAATTCTGTACAAATTAAAACAAGTCAAAACAAGAGATGTGTTATGTGCCGGATTCTGCAGTTCTTAATCGGCCAAAGTTTCTATCAATTTCAGTGGCACTCTGAATGGGTGATTTGCCTGAATAAAGATAATAGAATTTGATCCTATATCTATAAGTAAGGTTACTTATAGAAATCTTCCTATTACAGCTGCAAAACACACTGAATATCCAAACACCTAAATTACAAGGAAACAGAATAATCCTACTGTCCAGTAAGTGTACTGGATCATGGACCTCTGTTGAAGTCAGTAGAAGTTTTGCCATTCACTTCATGGGCATACGATCATTACCAGTGATGACAGGTTTCAGAGTAGCAGCCGTGTTAGTCTGTATTCGCAAAAAGAAAAGGAGTACTTGTGGCACCTTAGAGACTAACCAATTTATTTGAGCAGAAGCTTTCGTGAGCTACAGCTCACTTCATCGGATGCATACTGTGGAAAATACAGTGGGGAGCGCACGAAAGCTTATGCCCAAATTTGTAAGTCTCTAAGGTGCCACAAGTCCTCCTTTTCTTATTACCAGTAATGTAATCCCTTTTTGTTTTTTAAGTCCAAAATTGGAAATAAGTTGCATTGCATATTGCTACATACAGTTTTTCCACTGACAAAATATTCCAGATCTTATTATACCGCCTACAGGTAAATACCAGGTAATTACAAGGAAATACCTGGGGTCCACTAAGCCACTTAGTTATGCTTAAATGGGCTACTAATACTAGAAGTGCATTTGTTACTATTTTCACGAGGTTTCTCATAATGTGCCTCTTGCGAATTTCTAATCCAGTTCCCAACAAAGCTGCACATATAAAGTCATCCACTCTCTTTCCCTTCATCATAGACAGCTCACAAAAAAACTGTTACATAATTGTTAAATTAATAAACTGTGCATCTGACCACACTTTCTCTTACACTGATTTGATACATCAATTTACATTTTATACAGAATGTTGAAAGTAGATTAGAGATTTGGAAGCAATGTATATGGCATCAGAAAATAGCCTACTGAGATGGATGCATTCTCATTGCCTGCGTAGATTACCTCCCGATCCTCATGTAGAAGCACTATCTCTAAAGAAGAAAATACACTTTTTTTTGTTTCCACCAAAGTTCGATAAAATCCAGAAGCAAACTTGCACCCACATTCCCACACATGAATTATATTTTCTATTTCATTGAATGCCCTAACACCTAAAGTTTTAGTAACTGATGAAGAAGGAATCTTAGAAGCATCTTACAGACAGACAGTGAATGCTACAAAGAGAACACTTTTTAAACAGGTAACACTTTGTTGTAAGCGACTCTTTAGATTCCAAACTTGTTGGTGCTCTTATGTGCCAAACTCCTATTGACTTCAATGGGAAATCCATGTACCCATGCAATTGGGCCCTAAAGTACAACATATGCACAAGGTTTTCTATATATTCTTGCTTAGTCTGTATTTAAAGAGTACTTCTCCTATGCAAATAGTGTTATTTGTTCCATGGGAGATTGCTTGTTTTGTAATGATGTTTCAGAAAGTATACAGAATTATCAAAATTCCGCTAAATGATCCTATTTTGTTCCCTTCACATTTCTTTCCTATTGTTGCTGATTAACAAGTATTTTGTGTAAACATCCTTCTCCCTGAATCATTCTCTGATGTCTCAATACACTGTTTGTGACATCCCAATTGCCTCCTGGGGGTTGCATTGTGAAGTCACAAACAGTGAACTGTAGACATCAATGAGTGACTCAGATAGGAGGTGACTGATAATGAGGCAAGTAATCTTATTCTCAGTAACCAAATCAGTTATGATTCAAAATGAAATACAAGGAGAAAAAGCATACTGATATTTTAACTGTGCAACATATTTTCTGAAGTCTCTGTTTGTATGACAATGGTCCTTTTAGTATACCATCCTCACTAATCATCTGATCTCTTCTTTGTGTCTGATTATACCTCTTTCAGACATTAGGTCCCCTTCAGCATGAAGCTTTCAACATTACTTTACAGTGCAGAATGCTGGGGAATGAGGAAGTATGTCATGTCCAAACTGTCTTCATTCCATACAACCTGCCTCAGAAAAATCTTCCATATCTTTTGGCCCAGAACAATCTCAAACCAAGATCTAATGACATAGTGCAGCCAAGAGGCTATGAGCACCATCATTGCCAGGAGGTATTCGAGATGGATTGGCCATGTGCCTTGGATGGAAACGGATTCCATCACCGGAGTAGCAATAAGATGGACACCTGAAGCGAAAATGAGGCCGCCCGAAAACAACATGGTGAAGACCTGTGGAAGCTGAGCTGAAAAACCTGGGGCACAGCTTGGGAACCATTGAAGGCTTGTGAGAAACAGACAGGAGTGGAGGAGCTTCATCGCCACCCTAAATGCCAGAGGCATAGTGGGAACATGATGATGAGGAGCATAAAGCTATTTCATGTGAGAGAAGAAGAAAGGCCCAGTTTTTAGGGCACTAAGTTAGGACTTGGGAGACCAAGGTTCAATTCCCTACTTCTCCACAAACTTCCTGCATGACCTTGGGCATGTTACTTAGTCAGTCTGTACTGTAGTTCCGCATCTGTAAAATGGCGATAGCAGCACTGACCTACCTCACAGAATAAATAAGATTAATGATAAATATATGAAAGATGGTGAGAAGCTCAGATACAACAGTGATGGGAACCACCTAAGTACCTTACAGAGTATAGCCGATAGATATTTGCTAAGTGAGGTATTAGTATAAGTTAAGGCAATAATGCAATGAGCCAAGAGCTACATCTCTCCCTCCCAAAGTACACTGGATGGGATAGAACTTTTATAATGTGTTACGCTGACACCATTATGCCTAATGCATATTCAGTTGGGGTTTGTCCCCTTTTCCTTAGAAGAAATACAACTATCTACTTCTAGCATTCTTGTGGTCAGACATCTTCTGATGTCCTTAACTAAAAATATCCTAAGCTGGTATAAAGTAGCATGTAGTGATTACCTACCAGCAGTTTAGTCATTACAGCACTCTAACCTGTGTTATCTTATGATAAGAACATAAGAATGGCCATGCTGGATAAGACTAATGGTCCATCTAGTCCAGTATCCCGTCTTCTGACAATGGCCAATGCCAGGTGCTTCAGAGGGATTGAACAGAACAGGAAATCATCAAGTGATCCATCCCCTGTCACTCATTCCCAGCTTCTGGCAACCAGAGGCTAGGGACACACAGAGGTTGCATCCCTGAGCATCTTGGCTCATAGCTATTGATGGACCTATCCTTCATGAATTTATCTAATTCTCTTTTGAATCCTGTTATAATTTTGGCCTTCACAACATAACCTGGAAACGAGTTCCACGGGTTGACTGTATGTTGTGTGAAGAAGTACTTCCTTTTGTTTGTTTTAAACCTACTGCCTATTAATTTCATAGGGTGATTGCTGCTTCTTGTGTTATGTGAAGGAGTAAATAACACTTCCTTATTCACTTGCTCCACACCATATAGGATTTTATACTTCTTTATCATATATCCCCTTAGCCATCTCTTTCCTAAACTGAATAGTCCCTATCTTTTTAATCTCTCCTCAGACAGAAGCAGCTCCATACCCTTAATCATTTTGGTTGCCCTTCTCTGTACCTTTTCCAATTCTAATATCTCTTTTTTGAGATGGAGTGACCAGAAATGCACGCAGTATTCAAGATGTGGCATATCATGGATTTATACAGTGGCAATATGATATTTTCTGTCTTTTTATAATCCCTTTGCACATTCTATGAGGAATTTTTGACTGCTGCTGCACATTGAGCAGATGTTTTCAAAGAATTATCACAATGACTCCAAGATCTCTTCTTTGAGTGGCAAATTTTGATCCCATCATTTTGAAAGTATAGTTGGGATTATGTTTTCCAATGTGCATTACTTTGCATTTATCAACACTGAACTGCCATTTTGTTACCCAGTCACCCAGTTTTGTGAGATTTCTTTGTAGCTCTTCACAGTCTGCCTGGGACTTAACTATCTTGAGAAATTTGATATTGTCTGAAAATATTGTGACCTCACTGTTGCCTCTTTTTCCAGATCATTTATGAATATGTTGAATAGGACTGGGCCCAGAACAGACACCTGCAGGACACCTCTTTTTACATCTCTCCATTCTGAAAAGTGACCATTTATTCCTACTCTTTGTTTCCAGTCTTCTAACCAGTTACTGATCTATATCAGGACCTTCTTAGCCCATGGCTGCTTGGTTTGCTAAAGAGCCTTTGGTGAGGGACCTTGTCAAAGGCTTTCTGAAAATTTAAGTACATTATATATCCACTCGATCATCCTTGTCCATGTGTCTTTTGACCACCTCAAAGAATTCTAGTAGATTGGTGAGGCATGATTTCCCTTTACAAAAACCATGTTGACTCCTCTCCAACAAATTGTGTTCATCTAGGTGTCTGATAATTCTGTTCTTTACTATAGTTTCAACTAATTTGCCTGCTACAGAAATTAGGCTTATTGGGCTGTAATTGCCAGGATTGCCTCTGGAGACATTTTAAAAAATTGGTGCCACATTAGCTATTCTCTGGTCCTTGGTACAGAAGCTGATTTAAATGATCGGTTGCACACCACAGTTAGTAGTTCTGCAATTTCTTATTTAAGTTCCTTCAGAACTCTTGGGTGAATACTGTCTGGTCACGGTGACTTATGACTGTTTAATTTATCCCTTTGTTCCAAAACCTTTTCTATTGACACCCCAGTCTGAGACAGTGGCTCAGATGTCACCTACAAAGAATGGTAAAGGTTTCAGAATCTCCCTCACATCCTCTGCAGAGAAGACTGATGCAAAGAATTCATTTAGCTTATCCGCAATGGCCTTATCTTCCTTGTGTGCTCCTTGAGCATCTTGATTGTCCAGTGACCCCACTGATTGTTTGGCAGCCTTCCGGCTTCTGATGCTTTTTTCAAAAAAAACAAACAAACAAAAAGTCTGTTAGTTTTTGGCTAGTTGCTCTTCAAACTATTTTTTGGCCTGCCTTATTATTCTTTCACACTTGAGTTGCCAGAGTTTATGCTCCTTTCTATTTTCTTCAGCAGGATTTAACTTCCAATTTTTAAAGGATGCCATTTTGCCTCTAAATGCTTCTTTTACTTTTGAAGTTTAGCCATGGTGGCACTTTTTTGGTCCTCTATGTTTTGTTTTGTTTTTTAATTTGGGGGTACACATTTAATTTGAGCCTCTATTATGGTGTTTTTAAAAAGTTGCCATGCAACTTGCAGGCATTTCCCTTTGGGGACTGTATCTTTTAATTTCCATTTAACTAGCCTTCTCATGTTTGTGTTGTTCCCCTTTCTGATGTTAAATGCTACTGTGGTGGACTTCTCCGGTGTTTTACTTCCGCCAGGTTGTTGAATTTATTTGTATTATGGTTGCTACTATGAAGCAGTTCAGCTATATTCACCTCTTGGACCAGATCCTTTGCTCTACTTAGAACTAAATCAAGAATTGCCTTTCACCTTGTGTGTTCCAGGATTAGCTGCTCCATGAAACAGCCATTTATGGTGTCAAGATACTTTATCTCCCCCATTATTATTGAGTTTTCTATTTTTATCACCTCTCTAATCTCCCAGAGCATTTCATAATCACTGTCAGCATCCTGGTCAGGTAGTCGGTAGTATATTCCTACTGCTCTATTCTTATTATTCAAGCATGGCATTTCTATCCATACAAATTCTGTGGTACAGTTTCATTCATTTAAGAATTTTACTCTATTGACTCTATGCTTTCTTTCATTTATAGTGCCACTCTCCTACCAGCATTAACTACTCTGCCATTCTCATACATTTTGTATTAACATGTCCTATTGATTATCATTGTTCCACCAAGTTTCTGTGATGCCTATTATATCAATATCCTCATTTAATACCAGACACTCAAGTTCGCCCATCTTAGTATTTAGACTTCTAGCATTTGTACACAAGCACTTACACAATTCGTCACTTTTTAGCTGTCTGCCATTATGTGATGTAATTGAATGGGACATTTCACTTGACCATTTCTCTTCAGTTCCTACCTGCACTTTATCAACTTCCATCCTCTCCTCCCTACAAGGGTATAGAGAATCCCCATTAATAGATTATACCCTAAGGGATGTCTCATTCTAAGCCATAGAATATCAGGGTTGGAAGGGACCTCAGGACGTCATCTAGTCCAACCCCCTGCTCAAAGCAGGACCAATCCCCAATTAAATCATCCCAGCCAGGGCTTTGTCAAGCCTGACCTTAAAAACTTCTAGGGAAGGAGATTCTACCACCTCCCTAGGTAACGCATTCCAGTGTTTCACCACCCTCCATGTGCTCCTCTGCAACAGTCAGCTTTCCCCCACCCCTAGTTTTGAATCCTTCCTGTATAGGCTCCTACTTTCCCAAAAGGTTCCCCAGTTCCTAATGAACTTAAACCCCTCCTCCCTATACCTTCATCTCATCCATGCATTGAGATCCTGCAGTTCTGCCCTGCATGTGGAACTGGAAGCATTTCAGAGAATGCTACCATGAAGGTCCTAGACTTCAATCTCTTACTTAGAAGCCTAAATTTGTCCTCCATGATCTCTCCTTCCTTTCCCTATATGTCACCGGTACCTACATGTACCACTACCACTGGCTACTCTCCAACACTGTACAAAAGCATGTCTGCATGTCTCGAGAGACACACAACCTTTGCAGCCGATAGGCAATTCACTATGCGGTTCTCCCAGTCATCACAAACCCAGCTATCTATATTTCCAACAATAAAATCCTCCATTACTATTACCTTTCTCTTATTAATAACTAGTATTCCCTGCCCTGGAGAAGTATCCTCAGTGAGAGATGATACCATGACATCATCTGGAATGTGGGTCCCAACTTTGGGATTGTTTCTCTTCTTCTACTGTAATTTTCTCCTTCCCCAAGACTTTCTTCCTCTTCAATAGCACAGCAGCTCTCAGATTGGGCGTGGGACTGTGTTCCAGAAAGTCTCATCTATGTACCTCTCTGTCTCCCTTAGTTCCTGCAGTTCAGCCACTCTGATCTCCAAAGTCCGTACTCCGTCTCGGAGGGCCATGAGCTCCTTTCACTGAATGCACATCACCAGGGCACAAGGCAGGATTGTACATACTGCATTCAGTGCAATAAACTGGACTGTCCCCACTCTGCTGCTAGAATTCTACCTACATTCTCTTTACTCCATCTTTTTTGTTGTTTTGGATTTGGTTTTGTTTGTTTATTTTTGTGGGGGTGTTTATTAACATTCTCTGAACTTATGGCAATCAGGTGTAGCTCTCACATTCCTGCTCTAAACTCCATTGCAAAACTCCCCTGTTAGCTGCTCCTGTTTGCTAACTCTAGGGTTATTCTTGGTTAGCTACTCATGCTAACGCTTTGGGGCCTCATACTTTAATTAGTTTAGCTAAACTATTGTCTTACAGAGCTTGAGGCTTGTATACTTATTGCATTTTTGCCTTTACTTACATCTATGCCTCACCTAGCAAATGCCTATAGGCTACAAGCCCCCAGTTGATGAGGTGATTGTTAAAAGGGTCTTATTAAGTCACCATAGGCAGGTTTCAGGGATTTGGTAGGCTGTGACTGAATGAGGCCTAATGATGGTGTAAGGGCAGGATCGCCGGAATCTGTGTAGAAGTTGGGGGCCACAGGTGCAAAAACCATGGCCCTGCCCTCTGCTCCTCCTCTTCCCCCTGAGACCCTGCCCCCTGGCTATGCCAGAAACCAGAGCCAGGTCATGGTAAGAGTTTTCCAGTGAGCCCAGATTGCTATGAGCCTTCACCTGCCATGGGCAGGGGGGCTGGAGTGCCCAAGAGCAGTACCCCATCTGCCCCCCATGGAAAAGGAGGGGGCTAAGGCCCACCTAGCCCCACCACCACCACAGGGAAGAGGCTGGTGCCATTGGCAGGGGAGCTGATCACCTCCCCCACCAGAAAGTGAAGCCCCTGCCACACCTTCCTGAGGCTACTACACCCATGTTAAAAAGTGGGAAGGGTGTCCTCCTTGCTCCCCCAGTTCTCACATCCCTGCACAGAGGTGTTCTGGTTCCTGATACTCCTCTATAAAAACTGCAAGCCTCATGAACACAATGTTTTTTGTTTTTTTTTTCTCTTCTGGTACTGTCCAAGTATGTGGTGGTGGTGGTGGAAGAGTGTTTGTAACAATTACTCTAGGTGGACATTGGGCCTCCCCATGGGACTTTTCAGGGACTACTTAAAATCCCTTCTGATTTTACAATACATACTACACAACACAATTAAAATAACGTCAACTGCAATATTTTAAACAACAGTGCATCCTTTTAACCCACTTTCCATCCAGGGAGGTATAACTAATATGTTATTACTTCCACACATTAACCTGGCAAGGGATTGTTCTGCCTCATCAATTTTGTTATCAGTTTTATCAAGTTTTCTTTTCATTAGCTGTTTTAGTTTTAAATCAAGTGGGGTATATATACATGAAATGTTGGTACGCTTCATATGGTTAGATGTTGAGACTCTGGATCAGAGATAACTGTTTTATTTTCAGAACCAGGAACAGGGGAAATTGCCACATGGCCAATTGACGTATATACCTTTGTGATCTCACACTCCAGCTGACCATAAAAATGTCTCTTGCAGGTAGTTATCACACAATATTGACCATCTCCACCATAGGTCACCCTCTTTAAAACAGCCTTTCGCTTAGTTAACCTGATAGGGCATAACAAATGGTTTTGTTGGTACCCCTTTCTTCTAGCCAAAAGGTGTGTCCACTTCAAACACATATCTTCAAATGCACTGATGCCCCTGTTCCGAGCAACAGGCCATTTGCAATTTTTTTTATGTTTGGGTATCTTGGAGATGTATTATCAGAGGAGGTACATTGATGTATTCCTTGTAAACATTGCCTTCCAGGTGACCTACTGAGTGGACAGCTGCCAACTGGCTAGAAACATCCTCACTTGGATTGAACACAGACTGCAAATGACAAGGATTTTGTCACAATACAATTTTTAGTTGAATAATAAATTCATGATTAGGGCTCAGTGTCACATACCCCATATTTCTAATTACTCCTAGCAGCAATTTCTGACAAGAATTTAAACAAGTGTCTTTTCCTGGTTCCACTTATCCTTGATTAAACGTGGGACATTTCCCAATTCTAAAAGTTATACAGTGTTAGTGATAGTGTACAACTCATTTACGTTATGCAGAACAAGAGAATTGCACTATTTTGTACTCATTGCTAATAAGCACTAATCTTATCCACAAGGAGCAGTGAGAAGAAAGAATCCACCTTAGTGCATTTACAGTAATTAAATTCACCCAATACGTCAACTTGACAAATTTAGCACAACAGGAACGTGCATAAATTAAACCTGATTGATTAAGACTCCTGGTATAGGTGTAGCTGCCTCCCGCTGGAATTATTAAATGGAGTAAAGACCTTTTCCCAGCTTATCAAAGGTGACATGGTTATATCCACTAGCTTATAGCGAAGGGTTACACTTTTGCCCATTATGCCTTTTACAATTTAATAGGGCTTGCTAGAGGCTGGTTTCCTTGATCAAAGAACAACAGATAGAAAGTCTGACCTGCTTCACCAAGTACAGAAAAAGAGAAAATCCTACACAGGCATTTGCAAGCAGCAAAGTGTGCGCACACAGCAAAGGGATGTTATGACACCAGAATAGCCATGAGTCTTATTCCCAGTTCCCTGAGCTGAGGTTTAGGTAAGCAATACCATGCAGAAGTGCATATATTACATTGCAATGGGACATTCTGAACATATTGTGAGCCATGAGGGTGGGGGGAAAAGAATCAAGTGCTTATCTCACCTCAGAAGTTGAAATGTCTAAAACCCACCACCAGAATTATTTTTTGATGGATCACAAGGAAAATTTTCCTTTCGATAGAGTCACACACAAAAAAACCGCTCTGACATTCACATATTTATTTTTTATAAGATTTGTTCTACGTGAGATTTCATAAAGCTGGACAACACACTGTGTAAAATAAAATCTAAGAAAATATGATCTCAAGGTACTTTTCAACTGTTAATTATTGGGTCGTGGCTTTGTGATATCAGTGTTAACTCAGCCAAACACAGTGGATTTTAGTAACTGTACATGTCATAATACAAACACCAAAAACCAAACTCAAGATTTATCAGAGTTGCGTACTTTCAACACTACTTTATAGTGCAGAATGCTGGGGAATGAGAAAGTATGACATGTCCAAACTGTCTTCATTCAATACAACTGGCCTGAGAAAAATCCTCCATATATTTTGGCCCAGAACAATCTCAAACCAAGACCTATTCACACAGCGCAGGCAAGAGGAGAAGCTGGAGATGGATTGTCCATGTGCTTCGGATGGAAACTGATTCCGTCACCAGAGTAGCAATAAGATGGACACCTGAAAGCAAGTGAAAACGAGGCTGCTCAAAAACAACATGGCGAAGAGCTGTGGAAGTTGAGCTGAAAAACCTGGGCCACCACTGGGGAACCGTTGAAAGACTTGCCAGAAACCAACAGGAGTGGAGGAGCTTTGTCGCTGCCCTAAATGCCAGAGGTGTAATGGGAACATGATGGCGGGGGGAGGGGAAATTTAAGAAATATGTTCATGGTTATGATGCACAGCTATGGGATATAGCTCTTCTTTCTCAGATATAAGGTCTCTAGGAGACCAGGAATAATGGGGGAAAATGATAAGATGTTCCACATAGAATTCAGAGGAAATTGTGAAAACTCCTCCATGCAGCAATCAGAACTCCATTCTACGTTCCGTACTGTATGTTAACCCTCTAGAGCCCTATATCCTAACATCTAATGTTCAGTGCTTCTTTATCCATAAAAAAACCCAACATTATTAGGTACTTATAAGAAAATTTTCCAGAGATTTGTACAGTTTTGTGGATCTGAATAAGCAAAGCACCTTTGTTCTTACATCTCTTTTTCCACAAAAGAAAAATCTAATCTTGGGTGAGAATTGTTTTTGTGAAATCTGTGCATTTTCTCTTTTCATAAAACAGGTTTTTTGTTTTACCATAACAAGAAAAATTGCTCTCTGAATCCTTATGAAAATGTCACTTTTTGCATGCGAGTGCTAGAACAGAAATTGATAGTTCTGCTCAGCTCCAATAGATACAAGTAAAGTGAGCAGGCTAAAATACAGTGCATTTGTTGCTATAACAAAACAGGATAAGAACAAAACCAACACACTTTTCAATGAATCAAAATTAACTGTCAATTTTGCCAGTGGTGCAAATATCTTCTTTCAGTTCTACTCTTGAAAAGATTTAGAGTTAGGGGCCAGATTTTTAATCTGATGCCACCATTTTTCTGGATGCAAACAGCAGATGTAAATAATTTTTGGGTACAATTTTGCATCCACAGTTTAGGGCACATAGATAACCTAATTTACAGGTACAATCAGTGACTCAGACATCAAAGTGACTTGAACTGCAGGTAGAAAATTGCACATGGAATTATTTCCACCTGCCAATTTGCACCTGCAGAATTAGAGGCCCCGTTTACTGTAGCTTTTGAATTTGACCCAAAAAGTCAACTATGGACACATACAATTCCAGATGGTGGCAAAAGATTTACTGCTTTCTATGGAATAAAAAGGTGTGTGTGCAGAATTTCAAAAAGACTGGAAGATTAATCTAGCTGAGCATCCAAAAGTTCTAATGCTTGTCTGAAATACAATCAAATATCTGTGTTCTAGGTAGACCAGAATTCCCACGAGAATAGAATCATTCACAAAATTTTCAGCACTTTCTAGTTCCAGGCAGTTCAGAAATATCCCCTTTCATTGTATTGCAAGAATTTCTTTTGTTTTATCCACAAACAAAAGTGGAGAGAAAGCAAAAAATAAAAGGCTACGTAGATAGACCTTACATCAGAGTAATGCAAACATGATAAACCTGGATGACTGCTGGTTCAATACGGCTGAAGAATGTTATAATAAGAGGTGAGAAATGCATAGACATTTGGCTAATTTTCATCCCATTTTGTTCCTTAAAATTCTGGGTGTATGCTGCAAACAACCACTAGCCAGATGATATAGCTGTGAGATGAGTGGTTAAGTTCTGCAGTGATTTAGTAGGGATAATGGCTGCATTACAAAAGTCAAAGTGCAAGTTGACTTTTACAGCTCCAGGTGGTAGTTACCCCCTCGGTCAAGAAAGCATCTTGGGATGTTAACATCATCACTAATTATTCTCCATCCTCAATCCTACATTTTCAAGGAAGATTACTGAGAAAATAGGGCTGTAGAAAATACAACATCCCCAGGATTCCACAGATTTGCTGGATTCCTATCCATCTGGTTTCTGAGCTGAGCAGGAATTGTGATTGTGTGTGAGAGACATTTGATGATCTCCTCCTAGTGATGGGTCAGGGTAAGGGGCTCAGTTCATGCTGATTCTATCAGATCAGATACCAGTGACTGCAGTGTTTTGTCAGGGACGGTCCTATCCATGCATCCATGGTTTTGACACAACACATCACTGTAGAATCTCTTCCTAGGTAAATTAAATCTGCAGGGCCAGGTCCCCAGTGCACTTCATAAAGTCCATAAAGTCAATGAAAAGAAACTGGTTTTGACTGGACCCTTACGGATGGGACGCTAATCAGAAAGGGGAACATGGATAGGAGCAGGCTGATGCTGTGTTTACACCAATTATCGTGGGTGTATGTCCATCTGCCAAAACGTGTCACCATTTATGCTCCCCGGATCCGTAGTAACACTCAGTGTTTCAGCTAGCAGCAATAGCTTGTAATGCCTTTTATCATTTCTCACTGAGACAAACACCTACAAGATCTCTGTCAAGCTTTCTTACAACTACAATACCCACCTGCAGAAGTAAAGAAACAGATTGATAGAGCCAGAAGAGTTCCCAGAAGTTACCTACTACAGGACAGGCCTAACAAAGAAAATAACAGAACGCCACTAGCCGTCACCTTCAGCCCCCAACTAAAACCCCTCCAACGCATTATTAAGGATCTACAACCTATCCTAAAGGATGACCCAACACTCTCACAAATCTTGGGAGACAGGCCAGTCCTTGCCTACAGACAGCCCCGCAACCTGAAGCAAATACTCACCAACAACCACATACCACACAACAGAACCACTAACCCAGGAACTTATCCTTGCAACAAAGCCCGTTGCCAACTGTGCCCACATATCTATTCAGGGGACACCATCACAGGGCCTAATAACATCAGCCACACTATCAGAGGCTCGTTCACCTGCACATCCACCAATGTGATATATGCCATCATGTGCCAGCAATGCCCCTCTGCCATGTACATTGGTCAAACTGGACAGTCTCTACGTAAAAGAATAAATGGACACAAATCAGATGTCAAGAATTATAACATTCATAAACCAGTCGGAGAACACTTCAATCTCTCTGGTCACGCGATCACAGACATGAAGGTCGCTATCTTAAAACAAAAAAACTTCAAATCCAGACTCCAGCGAGAAACTGCTGAATTGGAATTCATTTGCAAATTGGATACTATTAATTTAGGCTTAAATAGAGACTTGGAGTGGCTAAGTCATTATGCAAGGTAGCCTGTTTCCTCTTGTTTTTTCCTACCCCCCCCCCCCAGATGTTCTGGTTTAACTTGGATTTTAACTTGAAGAGTGGTCAGTTTGGATGAGCTATTACCAGCAGGAGAGTGAGTTTGTGTGTGTATGGGGGTGGGGGGGATGTGAGAACCTGGATTTATGCAGGAAATAGCCCAGCTTGATTGTCATGCACATTGTGTAAAGAGTTGTCACTTTGGATGGGCTATCACCAGCAGGAGAGTGAATTTGTGTGGGGGGGTGGAGGGTGAGAAAACCTGGATTTGTGCTGGAAATCACTTTAGATAAGCTATTACCAGCAGGACAGTGGGGTGGGAGGAGGTATTGTTTCATATTCTCAGTGTATATATAAAGCCTGCTGCAGTTTCCACGATATGCATCCGATGAAGTGAGCTGTAGCTCACGAAAGCTCATGCTCTAATAAATTGGTTAGTCTCTAAGGTGCCACAAGTCCTCCTTTTCTTTTTGCGAATACAGACTAACACGGCTGCTACTCTGAAACCTGTCCGGGGGTGGCAGCTACTTCTCTTGCACTTGAACCTAATGACAGTCCTCTTTTAAATGTCTAGGTGACTGCAATGCACTTTGATTAGGGCCACTATCGATATCCTCACAGAAACTTCAGCAGGAAGCATAGTCGAGCTAGGTGTGCTAACAACATGTGCCTTTCCACACATACTTCTGGGTGCTATCTGGATGGAGAGGAGGCATCGCTACCATGAATGCAGTTGTCACGGGCTGATTCTCACCCTGAACTCCATCACAGAAATTATGATTGGCTAGAACATTCATAACACCAGTTCCAAGGCTTTTTACAGCCACCAGCATGGTGTTCTCAAAAAAAGACCCCTGCCTTTGGAATTTATTTTTCATGGTAGTCTGCCAAACTGGGTTTGACAGGATTTAGGAAGGCTCATTAAATTGGTTGATTAACTTAGTTTAGAGTCTGCTTCCTCTAGGTTTTGTTTGGTTTGTTACATTTTGGTGGTTAATTTGAAATGGGGATTTTCTTAAAAATTAGTTTGTGTCTGTAAAAAATGAGGGCAATAAAGCCTGAGAGGTAAAAATTGAGAAGATGAATTTGTTCATATTTGTAAAGAGCTACTCAAGCATATGCCCAGATTTTCAGAGGAGCTCTGTTCCCACTTTGGCACCTAAACAAGTGGCCAGATTTTCAAAAGTGCTCAGCATCTGCATTTGTGGCCAGATTTTCAGAACTGCTCAGCTCCCATTTTTCTCTGAAAATCTGGCCACAAATGAGCTATAAAAAGAGCTATATAAATACCAAATACAGCAATGGCTGATAAAAAGGCAACATTTGCTGACAGATACTACAGTTTTCCTATTCTAATTATAGTGAAAATCTGTGGGGGAACTTTTGGCAGATGCTACAGTTTTAACTATGATCACTATATTATCATCTTCGTTAACATTTTCTTCACTGTTTGCAGGTGACATTCACAGGAGTTTTGTTTTTAGTTTTTATGCCACTTTCTGCTGACATATGTAATTTGTGTACGTTTCCCCCCTCCCCAAATTATTATTATTTTTGTAATGGTTGCAATGAAATAAAACTAAGAAATAAATTTTGTTTCTTTCGTGTTCTTGTTGATCATTTCTTATTGTCTCCTATTCTAAGAAATAGAGACAAAGAGGTAAAACAGAACAGATGAGGTTGATGGCTTAAGGGTGGCTGTAATTTCACAGAAGACTGTCATTAAGTCAGAAGCAATACTCTATATTAGATCTTGAAAATGGGAAGAACATCAGTAAACATTTCTGAGAAACGCTATATGTTTCCAGTTTCCAGCGATGGGAGAGGAGATGAGTTAGCACTTTTTCTAGATTGAAGTTTAGAAAGGTGATCCTGAGACAGACATAAGGGAGTGGCCATAATGATGAAGACTAATGAATATGAATGCATGAACTGGGCCTCATTTCTGCTTCATGATCTATACAGGCACACTACTGCCAGACAACTACAGTGGGGCATCACACAGGCTCAGCCCATTTGTATCACAGCACAGGATTGAGTTTTGCCTAAAGATGGTCAAGAACATCAGCTACAGCATGGGTGATAATTCACAGCACAATCAGGGTTTTACTAATATTCTACTCCTTTATTTTACATCCAGTCAGTACTCTGAAAGCTTTGATTCCTGACTTGTAGAAAATACAAAGAGAAATCATCCTAAAATCTCTCTAGGAAGTCAGGTGTGAACAGAGTTCACTTTTTTGATTAGTGTTCCTACATTTTTTGGATAATTCCATAAATCACCCAAGACACTCGTTATAAATACAATCACTTTATTTATTTCCACTTAAGAACACACTTCGCTGCTGCTAGCAACCCCTCTCAAGGCATAGAACTGTTATTCTAAGATCTTTTTATAGGCTTTGAATTTTTTTCAAAACGTAAAACAAAATCAAAAAGTCTATCTTATGGAGCTCTAAAAAAAATAGTTTTTTTTTTCTTTTTAAAACGTGTCCCGGCCTCGAACATAGAGTTATTGATCACAAATGTTCAGAAAATAAAAATCTGTAGGGATGCCACCATTTCCAACCGGACTCTTTTCCTGTTGCAAAGTGCTGAGAAGAAGTTGATAGTACACATTGGAGCAGCTCCTAAGAAAGCATCAGAGAAGCGATGTGCAGAAGAAAAACACCAAGTCTGAAACTCTCATCAGCATAGCACTAGCAGTCAAGTGTCCTATTGGACATTCGTTCTCAGGAATTAGGACCTCAGGATGGCCAGCCTGGCAGTTTTCAATGTACTGTTTTATTTTGTGTTGTGAACTCTAAGAAATGGCTGAAATGATCTAAGCTGTTCTGAAACTGACAGAAAGTGTAACATGCAAGCTGTTTGTAGGAGCATATGGAGGAATAAGAACAACAGTGGGAAATTATGCAGTGCATTCCGGCGACTAAAAATCTATGTTTCAGGCTAGATACAGAAAGACAATATCCAGAAGAACCATTTTAGCAAAGTCACCAAGACAATCATCTCAGTCGCCTCAATGCAGGCTCACAGGGTGTATTACTAACACATACTTTGTTACCCTGCCTTGCATTAACCACTTATAATAACTGCTTCAATGACTAACCTAGCCAGATAACTTTCTATTTCTTGATCTGTTCAACTGGACTAGACTCCCACCTCGTTTTTCCATATTGCTAGCATATTTGCCCCCGTCTGATGGATCATCTTTCACATATGGAAAAAGAAAAGTGGACTTTATATTGTCACATACAGTACCATGCTTTTCACCTCCATCTTCACTCAAGAGCTCTTTACCCTTTATTGAAAGCCCCCCCTCCAAGTACATTTGAACCTGTTCCAATACTATCAAAATTTACTTTGCAGATCAATATTTCCTGGAGTACAAAACTAGACATTTTCTGAAACCCACATAAATCATACCCACTGATTCCCCAATAGACTAGCATGTCAGCAACTTGTTCAGAGAACTCAAGCAAATGTGCAACTCATGACCTTCCTTTAGCGAATCTATGCGGACAGTCTTCTACCAAGTTGCACATTTCTTAAAGTTACCTAGCTCTATTCTTTTCTCTCAGTGAGGCTTCTCTCATCTTTCTAGCAGCTGATTATCTTATTGTTCCTATTATCTTATCTTAAATACTGGGCTTACTTTCTTAGCAACATTCTAGCAAATTTCCTAGCAAGTTCTGGGATATCATTTGGCCAGCCTGGTTCTCCACATTTCTAATATTCTTACTGC
The DNA here is from genome assembly GCF_965140295.1 of Lepidochelys olivacea. Lineage (NCBI taxonomy): Eukaryota > Metazoa > Chordata > Testudines > Cheloniidae > Lepidochelys > Lepidochelys olivacea. The sequence goes on along the minus strand of NC_140411.1, from coordinate 31,945,475 downwards.
ATCTGCTCTTATTTATCAAGCCACATTAGCATTTCCCTCCAGGAAATTTTAGCCGGGCAACAAAAGGTGACCTTCAAGTTCCTTATAATAAGCAACAAGATCAAACTGTTCATTCTGATTCTCCTGCTCATCTGTAGTTATCTTCCCACCTGTATCTTAGCTCTGTTGAGTCTTTGCAAGGGCATTTGCGCTATAAGGAATGAAAGAACTGAATGTTGTTGATTACTGGATTTTCTCTGATTTTACTTGAAGAGCTTTAGGTTTCTTTAAAAATTGTTTCCTTTCTTTATTCTTTCTTCCTGATTCCCCCCCCCCCTTTCTCATTTCATATACTGTAGACTTCTAATACCGTGTCTTCTTCACTACCATTTCTTAATTCATCTACTTTGTTAAACCTAAAGTGGCACACACAGCCTTTGTACATGAAATCATTTTTTCCTCAGAGTACCCTCTGATCGTTGTCAGTCCTCTGTCCTTTACACTGGGTACTTCATTCAACATTAGTAAACAAGTTCCTTTCTAGATGCAGAATAGACACTGAAAGTTTGTTCATTTGTTTTCAGATGAAAGCCAAGTGGAGGGGGAAAAAAAAAAACTAGTAAAAGTAAAAAAGTATGAGATATTTACAAATTCCTAGACACATTTTGGTAATACTGTAAAATAGCCTAATTATTGCTAATTCCTTTGGTATTCACTGTAATGATAATAATAATCATGATGAACTCATTTAGCATTAATATGGATAGTCATAAGTACTTCTGTGTGAGTTCTACTCTAATTCAGCAATAATTAATTGCATGCATCATCATTAATTTTAAAATGTCACCCAATTTTTTAATTGTACGGAGTTCACCTCAGCTTTTGGGACTCAGTGAACAGAGAATTTGTTTGTAGAGATGCTCCCTCAAGGTCTGCTACAAAGTCTACTGAAGTCAATGAGGAGACTCCAGTGAATTTAAAAGGGCTTGAGATCAGGTCCTTAGTTAGTTGATTAAAAATATTAAAATAAATATAGAAGGCGGTAATTTTAAAAAAGAAAAAATAAACATACATAACTAAGAACGTTATGGCAAATTTCTGAAAGTTTGCTAAGACTAGACAACTTTGCTTTTATGCGGCCACATTAAATGATGTCAGAATAGCTTTTTAGGCATTTTCTGTGATCAGAAGGAGTAAAAGTGAAACTCTGAATAAATATAACAGGCCAAATGGATGCTGATTCTTTTGGAGATAAAAATCTTAGAAACACAATACTCTACTGCATGTTACAGGAATCATTCTCAGTTCATTTTCAAGCCTGCTCATAAACGTTCCACAACATCCTCTTATCCACTGCCTTTATCAAGAGAGAAAGAATCAGTGCATCTTTATGTAATTCCTTTTGCTTTGTTTAAGCTGACAATTGTTGGAACAGGTTTCAGGACAGCACCTGCCTAATTCAGAGGGTGTTGTTTATCTCCAAGCCAAGCATCATTCTGAACTTCCCCACCACTCAACTTGCTGCAGATTTTCAGTGGGACAATGAACGGTCAGATCAACCCACTGGGTTATCCTCGGTTTCATCCTCAACTATACAACCTCCCAAACGGCAGAAATTTGCACATGTAGGCTGCTTCCAGAATATTTCCTGGCTCTATGCATCTGACCTTCTCCCTTCAACAACTAATCCTCAGCCATAGTTTGCCGTGCAGCTGCCTGACGGGGAGGCATGCTGCAGATCATGCCTATGCCTGCTCCAACTTTTTGTTAGGAACGGATTCTGATCCTGTTAATCCTCTTCGCCCAAAGAGACGCCCCACTTCAAACCCGGCAACATTCGCGCCATGACGGGATGGTTCCCACCTGCCTGCGGAGAGGCACCGAGGGCTCGGGAAACAAATAACTTGAGCACACTCAGAAGTCGACTCAGGGGGACTCAAGGGCTGGCTAGAGCGACGGGATGGGCCACTTACCGCTGCGGGTGGGGTGGGGTGGGGGGAGAACCTCTCTCTGCCCCCGGCTCTCAGTCTCCCATCCTCCAGGCAGCCCGGTGCTCAGCCCGCGGGGCGCAAGCCAACCGCGGAGTTCTCGTCCAGCAGTCCGGAGGGAGCCCTCCGGATCGCCCTGCCTCCTCGGCGCTCAGGGCTGGGGACGCGATACAGCTACGGGCATCCTGGGCAAGCCTTTTGCCTCCCTCCCTCCCCAGCCCAGCACTTTGCTGCTGGGGCTCCGGCCGGCTCTGCTCGCCCCTGCTCTCGGGGTGGTTATATTGGGAGAGCGGGGAAGCACCTCCTCTGGCTGGTGTTTTGCTGTGCAGCAATTTCTCCTCCAATGTGTTCGCTCTTCCCCCTCGCTCTCCGCCTCTGACTGGCTGGGTCCTCCCGGCGAGCTGAGTGTGGGAGAGCGTGTGTCTGTCTCTCTCTCTCACCCCCCCCCCCCCCCCGCGCCTCCTCACTGCCTCTTGCTGAAGAGGGTCATTTAGCATGTCCCTGGGCGTAAGGTACCCTTTGCCCGGGGAAGGGGTTTTAAAAATATATATTGCACTCTGCAGGGATGGGCTTGGCTTCCCCTCTCCTGAGCGCGCAGGGCTTCCTCCTCCTCCTCCTCCTCCTCCTCTTCTTTGCCTCTGAATTTGAATGGTCATGTAATAGGTTTATTTTGCGGGCGGCTGGCTTCTGCCAAGTGTTGGCTGGCCCCGCATCTTGTTGCTCCTTCTCTTCCCTGGCAGCCGCAGAACTAACCAAAGCTCCGAACAAACTGATCAGCTGGGGGTGGTTTTTAATCAGAACCCCCCCCCCCCATTAGTATTTTGAATTGGTTGTGTTTTCAGGGTGATGGCTCCAGTCTCTCTCCTGGTTCCCTGAGCCCCTGGCATGCGACGTGCAGGGTCCAAGTCCAGTCGAGAAGGTGATCCTCACAACAGTCCTCCTCCCCTAGCCAAAGAAAGAGCAGGTTTAGCCTTAAGACACCAGACTCTTTCTGAATTTCTAGATCACCGTGGCTGTAATCGGAAAAATAACCCAGGCAGTAAATTTATCGGCTGGCAGCTTTAAGTGCCATTGTTCTGGCAGTCCTCCCTCTCCCTTCCCTCTCTCTGATTCATTCTCTAATTCCCTTGATTCATCTGATTTTAATTGAATACTAGTTAAATAAATTATGGTCCCTCTCTTACCCCATATATTTCTCCATGTGGGTCTCTGTTGTGTCTGTGTTTAACAGCAATGTGCTCCGCTTTAATGCTTTACATTAGTATGTGAAACTGCAGGACTCTCACTCAAGTCCAGCTCTCCACCCCCTTTATAAGACACAGGTGACTCAAATCAGTCTACCTCCAGCAGCACAGCACTGTATTCTTCTGGCTCCTTTATTCCCTGCTTGGTGGGCTGACTGGCTCCTAACTGGCACACACAGTCACATGCAGCATAGCTGATAGCTCGATACCTTCCAACGCTGGGACTGGGGTGCTTTATCTTGCAGCCTTTCTGTTAATTAAAATGAGCCTTTCCTACCTTCCTCTGCTTCTTCTCACTCATCCATATATGTAGTGCACACTCCCACTCTGTGCTTTTTAATGGCTAGCCTTAGGAAGTAGGCTGATTTTATTTTTTTTTCTCCTGTGGAAGACACAAGGTTCTTCTTTAACATTTAATGCTTCCTTGCCCTTCTATATTTTTATTTCGTTTTCGCCTCTTGCTAGTAATTAGGGGTTTTTTCCCCCTTCCTTACGTATTAACTGAATGATGGTTGTCTAACTCTGAGCTTTTCCTCTGCTTCAGTGACTCCACTTCAGTGAGGAATACACTCTCTCAAGCTGGGGGTTGGTGTACAAAAAAAAAAAAAAATCTACACAACTTTTTATTTATTTTGGGACCTAGGTATTTTCTGTGCAATCGGTAAAGGCACCGTCTTTGTTTTAGATTTGCATAGTAGTTGTCTTAAATCAGAGCTGGTAACATGGTTTTCTTATGGATTTAATAATTTATATTGACCGGGCTATCAAGATGAGACATCACTGGTGAGTGGCACACATTTTTATACACTTTTGTGGTCTTGTATATTGCATGAAACTTTGGCAGAGGATCTGCAACTCAACATCGCTGTTGAATTAATTCTGTAGAGAAATATCAATGAAGATTTTCTTAGCTAAATTCCCATACATTGACATTTTAAAAATCTTAAATGTGCTCATTCTTCCATAGCTATATTAACTATCCTTTTGAAAAAAAAGTATGAATGAACCTATAATTTAGAGACCTTTTTCTCTGAATTTACTCTCTTACAAACCCAGTATAACATTGTTTCTCATAACTGTGGCTGGTTAGCTAGAACTATTTCTATGGGCAAGTGATCTTGCAATTTGACAAATCAAAACTTCTTTTCATTGACTCAATTCACAGAACATTATCACCTGGTCATTATTTCCAGTGTTACTAGGTTACAAGCCAGCATTTAATCAGGAGCCAGAAATAGTGACTGCATTAATTCTGATCTTATGAATAATGCATGAGATGCTATTTCTCAATATTTCCAGTGTCAATGTTAAAACCAGAAATATTTTTACTAATTTTTAACATTGTAGTTATTTACAACAGTGTAGAATTATTTATAAAGATTTGACTTTTAATATATTTTTTTTAAAAAAAACACACTGACATGTATTTAAAATATACTAAGACGTTTTCAAAAACTGATAATGGAGGGGTTTCCTTACCTGTATCCACCCTTGTGAAGTTTACAGATCAGATCTTTCAGCAGGTGCTTTAAACTACATGTGCTATAATGACTAGAGTGCATTATTTTTGCTTTTAAAGCCCTTTTTTTACATTGTTTTCCTTCTTGGAATACATAATTCTCCGTTTGTTTTAAACATCTATTTTACTCCCATCTTTTTACACTTATGCTAAAATATACACTAGCAGTATTTCAAGAGCCTTATTTATGGGGACACATTTATACTTCCTTTAGTGGTATAAACAAAATAGATACTCTTCTGGGAATATCAGTTTCTTCTTCTTTGTAGAGTGAAGGAGCACACTTCTTGTAAGACATTCTGTTAAGAAGTTCACATGTTTGTCTGCACTTTCCCAAGGTCAGAACCCTTCTAAGATTTGTTTATCCTCAACATTTTTACAGTTTTATGTCACATAAATTCAATGCTAAATTTTTTTGTAGTGAATTGGGTCAGTGTCTAGATAGTATTATTATTATTATTTATTTTATTATTACAGACCTAACTTCAATTTAGCTGTCAATTTGCTTATCTGATCTAGTTGTTTGTCCATCTTTGTGTAAGTGTCTGAGCCCTGGTCTACACTAGGACTTTAGGTCGAATTTAGCAGCGTTAAATCGATGTAAACCTGCACCTGACCACACGATGAAGCCCTTTATTTCGACTTAAAGGGCTCTTAAAATCGATTTCCTTACTCCACCCCGACAAGTGGATTAGCGCTTAAATCGGCCTTGCCGGGTCGAATTTGGGGTACTGTGGACACAATTCGACTGTATTGGCCTCCGGGAGCTATCCCAGAGTGCTCCATTGTGACTGCTCTGGACAGCACTCTCAACTCAGATGCACGATTGTTTGCCGTTGCTCTGACGCAGGGAGGGGCGACTGACGACACGGCTTACAGGGTTGGCTTACAGGGAGTTAAAATCAACAAAGGGGGTGGCTTTACATCAAGGAGTATTTCAGGCAGGACTTCACGTTGCAATAAGAAATGGTGCACCTAAGTTATTGTTCTTATTGGAACAAGGAGGTTAGTCTGGCCTCTGATTGATACATGGCTAGATTTACCTCGCTGCACCTTCTCTGTGAGTGACTGCAGTGTGACCTAGAGGAATGAGTCCCCTAGACGGGTGGGGGGAAGCAAATGAGTACAAAACAAATCTGGTCTATTTCTTGTTTTGACACACTCCATCTATCTTTCACATCTTTGGCTGGCAGCAGACGGTGCAGAAGGACTGCATGCCATCCATATCTCATGGCTTCTCGGCAGAAGATGGTACAATAGGACTGCTAGCCATCCTCATCTCTTGCCTGCCCGGCAGAAGATGATGCAATAGGACTGCTAGCAATCCGTATCGCCTGCCTGCTCACCATAAGATGGTTCAATAGGACTGACTGCAGGACTAAAGAGAATGACCTGATCAAGTCACTCCAAATTTAGTCCCTGCGCCCAATTCCAATGGGCAGCAGAGACTGCGGGAACTGTGGGATAGCTACCCACAGTGCAACGCTTCCGAAGTCGACTCTAGCCTCAGTACTGTGGAAGCACTCCGCCGAGTTAATGCACTTAATGCACTTAGAGCATTTTCTGTGGGGACACACACACTCGAATATATAAAACCGATTTCTAAAAAAAATGACTTCTATAAATTCGACCTAATTTTGTAGTGTAGACATACCCTTAATCTCTTTATCTCAGTGTCCCCAGTGGGCAAGCAGTCAGATGCAGCACATCTGCAGAGTCTTATTTGTCTTGCAGAGCTTTCTTTTTCATTCCTTCCCTCCTCCTCTTTTTCAGCTGAACCAAATACGTTCCTGTTCCTCTAATCCAGCCCAACAGAGGACTGGCATTAGAAATAGCACTATCCCTGGGAATTGTTGCTACCATTTTATGGTAGAATTACTGTCTTCTGATTATGGTGCTATTCTTCTTTAACTTTTTCCAGAGAGGAACTAAACAAAGAGAGTGAACTTAAAAAAGACCACCCCACACATGGTCGACAACAAAACTTTCATCAACAAATCTACATATGCAGTCATATACAATGCTCACCATTATGAACTAACCAATTTTCCCCTCTATTTAGAGCAGGTGGTCTTTGTAGAAATTGCTTTGCAGTGTTTGGCAAATGTCAACTTTTTAACGACTTGACTTAACGTTTATTCCAAACATAGGAGATAACTAAACTATCTTAGGTACCGGTGTGTGGTAAATGTTAACATTTAAATGGCAACCATGTGCACAGACTTCTCTAGGATATCTGTGTAGGCTTTTCCAGTTCCCCCAATCTATGTAACTGCAAGCTTTATCAGATAATTTTACAGGGGGAATAAAACAAGGTCAACCTCAGCTTGAAAACAGATAGTTCTTTAAGCTCTCTGCAAATGGCAGAAGATTCAGAAGAGGCATCTTAGCTGTAGCTGCTAGTTACTGAACTGGAGATTGTATATTAAAATAAATAGACTCCCAGCCAGGCTTTAGAAACAGATGCACTTCCCCTCCATTGAGCACTGAAATACACGTATCTAAGCTGCCTCAACCAAGTGAGGGAAAGTTGAGTAAATTCTGTCAGTCAGTTGGGTGCAGGTGCCCATTGCTACCTGACTTAGGAAGAGAGAGGACTAAACACTCTAAAACTATGCAAAGACCAACTGCAAAGGTGGCCTGCAGTGTGTGGACCAACACTGAGAATTAGGTAGGTACAGGCTGGCAATGTCACACCATTCAGTTGTGAACAGGAGTGGACAGTGTGACTTTGACAATGCAAAATCAGCACTGCTTGGACAGCACACGGAGAATAACAAATGCTAATTATTTCCTTACCCTCAAACCCAACCCCTTTCCCCCTGCCTGCCTGCTAAGTGTCAGGGCAGCCGCCCTTCGGAACCACACAAAGCCAGTCAATGGGTTCCTACAAACAGGCCCTAAGACTGATGCACATCTTGTCCCACCTCTGCTGCCAAAGGGGTCTCCTTTGGCTTTGCCACAAGCCCTGTGAATGGGCAGCATGTAACCATGTTGCCTCAGGAGCAGACTGGAAATCTGGTTGTAACTTGGAGAGTCTTGCTGAACCTCCTGTCTTCTCCCTGCTCTGGGAGATGTACCCAGCACCAGCCCTGTACCTTGTGCAGCATATGTCTCATGGTGTGCCAGTTCAGCTGTGCTGACTGGCATGCTGTGGAGTGTTAAGTCATAGCATCACCCCTTCCTTTGAGCCGACTCTCCACCTATATGCATGAGAGAGTCGATACAGTAGCCCTGTGGATGCTGCTGTCCCCTCGGCAAGTACGGAAGTGTAGGAAGAAGTCAGAACCCAAGACTTTCAAACATGGGTGCCTCAACTGAGGTATTTCAATACAGGCTAGGGGTCCTGGTTTTCAATGGTGTTGAGCATCTGCCAATTTGGTTGATTTCAGCAGGTGTGTAGCTCTTCTGAAAAACAGGCCACATATATTTAAGTGTTAAATATAGATTTAGGGTTTGAAAATGTTGGTCAGAGTACCAACACTCTGGACTGGGGCATTAAAATCTATGTTGCAAAATATTGGGAGATGTAACTATGCCATCCAAAGATAAGTGATGTTGCAGCAAAGTCAAGAATTTTCCTGTGTCCTGTTAATGTAAGAGCAAATGAGGCATATCAGGGCAGAATTCCCTTGGCCCTCACTGTGCAGTACGGCTGCTTTTCCTGCTGGAATTCAACACAAACTTGTTAACATTTAAGGCTTGTTCTGGGAAGCATCCTTGTAAAAAATGCTCTTAGGAGTGTAATACCGCTAGTGAGTATACTAATTCTGAATCAAGGTTTTTATTAGCACTGAAATAATGAACCTTGAGCCCTACCATGTGATCTCCTCCGATGTAGCTTCTTGAAGGGGAAAAAAAGCAGCATTTTGTTAACAAGACAAGCAAATTATGCCATCACTCCTGACTGTACATCATGACCTCTAGTTTCAGAAGACTAAAGATATTGGAGGACTTGTGGCACCTTAGAGACTAACAAATTTATTTGAGCATAAGCTGTAGCTCACGAAAGCTGATGCTCAAATAAATTTGTTAGTCTCTAAGGTGCCACAAGTACTCCTTTTCTTTTTGTGGATACAGACTAACCCGGCTGCTACTCTGAAACCTAAAGATATTGGCCCACACAAGGAACACAGCGGAGACTGGCTGCAACCCCTAATCCATGCAAGGTGTCAAACTCGAAACAATCAGGCTTTCCATCACAACAGTAAAAAAGGGGAGGATTTTGGAGTATGGCTGGCTAAACAAGCTAATAAACTGAAGATAAAAGGCTTTAGAGTCTTTAGGAGGGACATGGGTGATGCCACTAGAAAGCGAACACTTGTTAGTGTGTATAAGTGAATTGGTGAAAGCTTTTTTTATTCTCTTTTTTTTTAATGCAGTTTTGGAACAGAAGGAGAATTCTCTAACAATTGACCTCCATGGTCTTAATAAAATCCTGATTTTTTTTTCCTTTGGGGTCTTTGGGGAGGGTGGGTGTGGGAATCACAATTCTGCTCTATTGAGCCCCTCGGCAATATCTTTTTTTACTGTGACAGAAATCAGAATTCAATTCAAAGTGCCTGAACTGAATTTGATGTAGCGCCAGCAATTAAAATAGCAAATCAACATTTCAGGGCTTACCTACCAGCCTGTAGGGATTACATTCAGCATTTGATTTTTCCCTTTGACATTTCACCCTTTCCGTCCTATATTACTAGGAATGGTGAACTTGCAACTGCTTAAATGGCAACAACGAACTGGAATGAAGAATCCTCTTCAGAGCAGGCAAGTTGCATGGGCAGTCAGGCTGCTTAATTCATTAGAGTTACCATGCTGAGCAAAATGAAACCAATCCATTTGATAAAGCAAACCAGATTCTAGGTATTTAAAGAGGTCATTGATCTAATATAATACTAAATATTATTGACAGAGGGTTGACAATAGCAAGTACAAATGAAGGTACACTATTAAATTGTTTTGTTATGTAGTAAAATACTGTTATCTAGTAGTTGATGTAAAGCTCTTTTACTTTAAGAAAAATAAATATTAAAAGCCTAAAAGTAAAACATGTACTTAAACTAAGGTCAGAACATTTAATTAAAATATTTATTTAATTATTTTAGGGTTACCCAAAGAACATTAATTCTTTCACTTACTCCACAGCTGGTCTACCAAAGCTGAAATAAAACTTGTCTAAAATTAAAATGGAATATATACTGAATTCATTCACTTAACAGCTGCACCAGTAACCGATACCAATGAACATAACTTACTTTGTTAGTATCTTGATAACATCTGCAACAATCAAAACTATTGGGATTTAAAGCAAAAGATGTCTGACTCTAGTGCTGTGATCACAGCTACCACAATATGCTTACACATGCTACTAAAGTGAATTGATCTATTTCAAGGGAACTCCAGGGGTTGCCTGCTGCAAGATAATTTATTAACACCAATGAATCTGCCACAAACTCAGGAACGGAAATGCTTACTATAATCATGACTAAAAATTCTGATAATTCAACTTCCTAGTTGGGGTGTGTGTCGGGGGGAGGGCATATTCATGGTTTTTAAAGATGTTAACTATTTGATGAGGGCACTTCATCTAGGAGTACCAAAATTTCTAATCCCCACCGAGGTTTTCCCCTCCTCTATGCCAAGGTAAATATCTGTAGACCTGAGCCAGCATCTTCATCCCTTCCCACTGTGAGCTTTGTGCAGCAGAACATGTGAGGTTATTCATTTTGGAACCTCTAGATATGAACCCATGCATGTGTTTTTTAGAATGAGTCAGAAGAGTCCAAAACGAAAAGAATCCTTTTGTCTCCATTCTCAAGTTTCCCACAACACAAAATGGCAGAAATGTCCCAGGTACTTCTCTCCTGAGATTGTACGATCAAATATGAATCTTAGCCCTGATTCACACTCATGTCCAGGTCCTGTAGTTCAGCCAAAATTTAATCTAGATCCCAACGTTGCCTCCTTAGCCCATTTTGAATTGACGTTTTTAGTGGTTTGAGTAAATCACAGCAGTCAACGTTTTCCCCCCTTAGCAGCACAACATACTTATTTTAATATTAGAGGGGTCCAAAACAGAAACCAAACATGTATATGATCATGTAACAAGAGACTGTATCATAGTGCACAGGGCAGCCAAACTGAGATTGCACAGACAACATTAAATCTGGCATTTCTGGTGTTTTGAGTGCTTGGCTTTGTAGCTTCTTTTGACATGGTTTTGTGTGTAATTTCCGAGGACTGAAAAATAGCAAACTTAATGGAATATGGTTTTTTGTCTTATTTTGTTTCCTTATGTGGCATCATACTCCTATGGTTGGGACCTTTAGGTCTATAGTACAAACGTCTGCCACTTGAGCTAATGGAGTAACAGAGTAGAGTAGGTATCAGTGACTGGGACATGGGCAGTCATGCCTAGTGGTCAGAGCAGGAGTCAATAGTCTGGAATCAGAGCCCAGGCTCAGAAACAGAGCCAGAGGCCAGAACCAGGACCAAAGCCAATGGTCAGAGCCAGGTTACCTGGAGTGAGGCAAGGCAGGAGTAGAGCTGGAAACAAGAGGTACTATCACAGCCATGGGAAAATATTTTGAGAAGTTACTGAACTGCTGCTGCTGAGTTTAAAAGCGAGTCTGCTGACCCTTCCAACCAATCTGGGGGTGTAGCAATCAGGCATTCTATTACAGGCCAGCTGCACTCATTAGGGAGCTCTGCAAGCCCTGATTCCCTAGAGTAGGTTGTCATTCTCCATGCGGACCAATACCAGATGCTTTTTGCCGGGGGGGTTCAAAGATATTTGCTGACAGCAAAGGAATTGTGAGACTGAGGAACCTTGGATTCCATTTCAAGTTCTGGAAGGGAGTGTACTCTAATGGTTATAGACCTTTTGACCCTGTTCCTACAAATTTGACCCCCTTCTGCCTTCTTCCCTCCAACCTGTCCTTGTTCCAGTCCAAGTCCTGTCTCTTTTCCCAACTCCTGCCAGCTACTTGTCCTAGTCCCAGTCTTTGTCCAGTGTCATAAATATAAAGGGAAGGGTAAACACCTTTAAATCCCTCCTGGCCAGAGGAAAAACCCTTTCACCTGTAAAGGGTTAAGAAGCTAAGACAACCTTGCTGGCACCTGACCAAAATGACCAATGAAGAGACGAGATACTTTCAAAGCTGGAGGGCGGGAACAAAGGGTTCTCTCTATGTTTTTTTTTTTTTTTTTTTCCGGGACCAGAGCAGGAATGCAGGTCAGAACTCCTGTAAAAAGTCAGTGAGCAATCTAGTTAGATTTGCGTTAGATTCTGTTTTGTTTAAATGGCTGATAAAATAAGTTGTGCTGAATGAAATGTATATTCCTGTTTTTGTGTCTTTTTGTAACTTAAGGTTTAGCCTAGAGGGATTCTCTGTTTTGAATCTGATTACCCTGTAAGGTATTTACCATCCTGATTTTACAGAGGTGATTCTTTTACTTTTTCTTTGATTAAAATTCTTCTTTTAAGAACCTGATTGCTTTTTTCATTGTTCTTAAGATCCAAGGGTTTGGGTCTGTGTTCACCTATGCAAATTGGTGAGGATTTTTATCAAGCCTTCCCCAGGAAAGGGGATGTAGGGTTTGGGAGGATTTTTGGGGGAAAGACATTTCCAAGTGGGCTCTTTCCCTGTTATATATTTGTTAGACGCTTGGTGGTGGCAGCAATAAAATCCAGGGGCAAAAGGTAAAATAGTTTGTACCTCGGGGAAGTTTTAACCTAAGCTGGTAAAAATAAGCTTAGGGTTTTTTTCCATGCAGGTCCCCACATCTGTACCCTAGAGTTCAGAGTGGGGAAGGAACCTTGACATCCAGTCACTCAGTCTCCATGCCACAGCTCCCCATTTGCATCTTACTCTCCCACCATGGGCTTTTCATCTCCATTCTTTGCCACCCTCAGCTCTACCACTGATCCCAGTCTCCCTCCTCACCTCCCAGTTCTGAGTCCTCAATTGTCCCTGCTTCCCCTTTTCCTAATCCCCTGTCTCTTTGCCTAACCAATCCCTGTCTCCTCTCCCTAGCTCCCAGTTTCCTCCCCCCACCCCTAGGCTCCTTTTCCCAGACTGCTTCTTCCCCTACCCCCTGTCTCTCCACTGGTTCCTTAGACATCTTCGAGGAACAGTGGGTGCTGTCCAAGATTCTCTGCTCAGAGTTCTCCTCTGGCTTTCTGCTTATGATCCTGTGACCCTCACTCCGCTCCCTGTTTTTTTTCATTTATTGACCCCTGAAATTACTTGAGCCCTGGATTCAGGAACTCCTCTCCTTAGGCTGGGGGAGGGGCCTCAACCACCTCTTCCCTCTGAAGTTCCTCCTCCCCACTACAATGACACAAAGCACATCCCCCGACACACAGGCCACCCATGGCCAAATTTCAAGCCTTTGCTCCAAAGCATGGAGGCCTTAGAGCTTCTCAACAAAACAGTTGAATGATTTTTTTTATCATGACATGGGAAAAGCATATGGCTCCCTAATCTTGTTCTCAGAAAAGCTGAAACTTCCCAAAACAAACTCAGTCTGATGTAGACACCCACATGGAAAATTTCAGTCCAAACAGCTGAAGTTTGGAAAAGATATAAGTAATTTACAGCAGGGTCTTATAATGGGAAGTGTCTGGCAAATGAATTATAGGTGGCATCCCAAGCTCTACCTATAATGGAATCCTAGCATTTTCAATAATCTAAGCTGCAATTAGTAACAAAAGTATGGATTTTTAAAAACAATTTTAACCAGAGTCCTTTCAAATAGATATTGTAAAGGCTATTAGGTCTAAAAACTGGCTTATCTTGAAAATTGTCATCTACTAGAGTTTATTGAAGGAGCTCAACCATAATAATTTTTTTTGAATAGTTCCATTTGATACTGAGCTGCTTGTAGATGACTGTGCAAAAGGATCTTATTTCATCTGTGCTGGCATGAAGAGCAGAATCTTTCCTTTTGAATGCTGATCTTGTTATAATCTGTTTTGCTCATTTTAAGATTAGACTAGTGTAGTATGCTCCATGAAGTGATATACACGGAAGGTATGTCTACACTGCAGTTAAACACGCCTGGCTGGTCCATGTCAGCTAATTTGGGCTCACAGGATTCAGGCTATGGGGCTGTAAAACTGAGATGTGGATGTTCGGGGTCAGGCTGGAGCCTGAGCTCAGGGACCCTGCAACGGAAGAGGGTCCCACAGTCCAAGCTCCATCCCGAGCCTGAATGTCTACACTGTAATTTTATAGCCCTGCAGTCAGAGCCCCATGAGCCCGAGTCAGCTGACACAGGCCAGCCATGGGTGTTTAACTGCAGTGTAGACATACCCTGAGTCCATTTGGAAGCAGAAGCTAGTGAAGGTTTTGGCTCACTTATTAAGTGATGAGTCACACAGAGAGCATATAAGACACCAGGTGTTCCATGACTTGCATTAGTGGCTAGTGAATTCTGGAGTGGAGTTTAAGGTGTTGGGGTTGACATATACAGCTCTTAATGGTCAAAGATCTAGCTGCTAGAGAAACTCCTACTCCATTCTTATTTATCATTTATGTTGCAGTAGCACCAAGGAGCTCCTATTTATGTCCAGTTCATCAAAGCACTTAAGTACTTTCCTGAATCTGGGACAATGCACAATGTTGCTGTGGTTAACAAAGATTGCTCAAATTGGCAAAGCATTTTCCATGGGGAGGGCTCGTGTTAGAACTTGCTCCTCCTCTTCATCTAGAATCTGGATTTGTTACCCTTCCAGGCACATTGAATAACCCATCTTTTATTAGAAGGATTTAGGAAAGAGGCAGATCAATGGGACTGGGATATGGTGGGTTTGTTGATAAATTATTGTGATTGAAGGGTTATCTTTACTGAGGGGAACATTTTAATTGACATTTATATGAGCAATCCAATACCTGTGTTGTAGACTTTCAATTTGTGTTATGAGGCATTGTTTGTTTAAATTAGTGAAATGCACCCTAACCATAGGGAGAGCACTAGAAAAAAAGATCTAAACATAACATGGGCTGGTATTGCTGTACAATGTTTGTACCAGAACAGGGTTAAGCTTTGGATGATTAAATGTTTACAATTTTAGTGAATTCAATGGATGAGAAAAGTAAGACATTTTTTGGCAGATGTACACTATAACCAAGCATTGTTTAATGAAATTTAGCAGGTGATCAGTACCTATAAGATTATTTTCAGATGTATGAATAAAAGAATTTAAAAGCAGCAGAGATATGTAAGTATTAAAGTTGCCTACTCTGTATGCACAGTGAAAATGTTTTGTGCTTCCTGCAAAGCTTTTATTTTCTTAGGAAAAGCCTGCATCCTAATTTGAATAATAAACTCAGAAATAGCTTTTTCAAAGCATTCTCGTCTATTGTCTCCATCAAGCATTCAACACACTGATAGGCTAATTCTGCTTCTATTAGATACCTAATGTATGTTACAAACTGCCTAATTATGTTTTTTTACTGTACTTGATAGATTTTAACATTAACTTTGTCATTATTGTATGAAAAATGAATGTAAAAATGCCAGCTTGCTGCTCCATACTTTTTTTCCCGTCAGTTACTTCCATATCAAGTGTGCAGGTCCAAAGGAAATGATAACTGCCACCATTGCATGGTCAATCTGATACATAGATACCAAGATTTATCCTTTCTACAGGACACATCATCTTCTCCACCATCACCATTTCCATCAAGAACAATGTTTTAATGTGTGTGTGTGTGTGTGGGGGGGGGGTTCTTATGTATCTAATAACATGAATAAATCATAACATGCATGAAGGGTCATAGCTCCTGTGGCATGTCCACTATCAACAATAAAGGACAGACCAATATGTGAATGTAGAGAAGACATCCAAACCATGGAACATCTAGTGAACTAATGGCCTCTAAGACCCTGGAGTACAACCTGATTCATTCCATGTCACCAGAAGCCATATAGTGGATGACAAATTTGGACATCAATCTTTAACGTTGCTTTCCAAGACGCCATACAAAAGAAGAAGGATGGATTGGTGAGTGTGGCAGTATGATGCATATGATGGCTAATGTATTTGCCGTGTGCATCCCAGGGGTTATATAATGCACATCAATATTATAATGTGGCTTCAATTGGAAATAAACTTCTGGTGGAACATAAGGAATTAGTCACACCTAACATCTTAATTTCTTTTTTTTAATTACAGTGCTGAATCTAGTTTGATTATACTGTGAAATCTTTAATAATAAATGTTGTCTAGAATATACATATTATCACTAATGGTTAGAGCTGTGACATTTATTTTGAATATTCAAACTCGAAGTAAGCAAAATACCTAAAACTTTTTATTTAAAATATTATCTTGCAGAGAGAAGCATTTTTAACATTCTGTGAAATCCTACAGGAATTCATGGAAGCTAGCATTACAATATACACTACACAGCTATGGTTGATACAGGTATGTGGGGCTTGACATGAATGTCACTGGAGTCAATGGAAGACTCCTATTAACTTCAGTGGGCTATGAATCAGGGCCCTAATTACCTACAAATTAGCTGGTAGACTCTAGGAGTACTGCAAAACATTTATGTTCGGTATGTGGGGAAAGGGCTCTTTACTTCATTCTGTAATGACCTCCATTTTGAAGTAATCACTGAGAAAGGTGTATAGCTCTCCTGCCAGAGAATAAGTCACCACACCATGGAACTTGGAAGATAGCAGGAAATAAGAAGAACTGAAGGATCCCAGGAGAACCTTCTTCTAAAGAGTCTATGCTTTGTCTCCTGCACGTCCTACAGTTTCCTGCAGACGGATCTGGAGAACTAAACTGAAAGCTCTGTATGATATTGCACTCCATATGTTTTATGGAAATATGCTTATAAGTGTGAATATGATGTAACTGAAATATGCTTCATGCAAAAGGTCTCTTGTAAGGTATCATAACAGGTTATAAACTACTGAATATAGTCCTCCTATCTGTATGCATGTATCATTCTTGTATCTGAAACTAGAAATGTGAAGTATAACTGAGGTCCTATTGTCAGTGTGCAAAGTGTGGGCCATTAATGGTGGTTTAGAATCTTGATGGCTCCCATTGACTAGGACAATTGGTTGTAAATGGTTTATTTATCTGCAAACCTTCCTGTATACATGTAGGCCAACCCAGGAAGAATGGAGACTAGGGTCTTACAGGGATATGCAACCATGTCACATGATATTGGAATCCATCTAAATCTTTGTACTTTTTCATTGATGAGGCGGGGGTGGGGACTAGCACAGACAAAAGATTCCCTCCTTGTGCCAAAACTATAAAAGGGGGTGGAGCAGGACCAAAGAGGCTGCCAGTCATGAGAAAACCCCTGCTTATCACCTGAGATGTCTGCTGGAACTAATAAGGACTGTACCAGGAAAAAGGATTGGGCACAGACTAGGAAGGAGTCTAGTCTGTGAAAGAAGCTTATTGGCACATCTTTGAGGGTGATATTACCTATAATCAGTTTCTTAATGTATTAGGTTTAGACTTGCGTGTTTTGTTTTATTTTGCTTTGTGACTTACTTTGTTCTGTCTGTTATTTAAATTCTACCTTTTATACTTAATAAAATCACTTTTGTTTATTAATAAACCCAGAGTAAGTGATTAATAACTGGGGGAAGCAAACAGTTGCACATATCTCTATATCAGTGGTATAGAGGGTGAACAATTTATGAATTTACCATGTATAAGCTTTATACAGAGTCAAATGGATTTATTTGTGGTTTGGATCCCAATGGGAACTGGATGCTGGAGACAAGTAATCTGCTGAACTGTTTTCAGTTAAGTTGGCACCTTTGGGGGCGTGGACCAGACTCTGGGTCTGTGGTGCAGCAGGCTAGCATGTCTGGCTAAACAAGACAGGGTTCTGGAGTCCCAAACTGCCAGGGAAAAGAGGCTCTCAGGTAATTTCAGCACATTATGTTACAGTCCAAAGGGGATCTCTGAGACCGAACCCATCACACTCTGTACTTTTCAAGTCTAAAGCATAAAATCCAGATTAGCTAGAGAGAAGTAGGACAGTCTTGTGATTAAGACACTAGGCTGAGCCTGGTCAGTCTCTGGCCTGGCCACAGACCACATGTGTGACCTTAGAGAAGTAATTTAATCTCTTTGTTTATTCAGTTCCCCAACTGTAAAAGAAGGAAAATATACTTTCTTTCTCCTACACTTTGTTTCATCCGTTTATTCTCTACACTCTTGGAGGTAGGGACTATCTCCTATTTTGTGTTTGTACAGTGTGCAGGACAATGAGGGCCTGATTTAATTGGGGTCTCTAGATACTAGCGTAGTACAAATACCAGGTTTTCTACCTTTCTTTGGGAGAGCAATGAATTCCCTGTAATGACATATTTGGGAAACGTCTATTAATTGATATTAGAAATAGTGGTTTAACTTCAGCATTGGAAAGAAATATGTAATTAATATACTTGTAAAACAAACTGATCAGCATATACATTTGTTTTGAATTAAATTTCCACATATGAATGTTAATTAAATTTGCCACAGTTGATAGTAAGATTAACATCTGTACAGTTAACAGAAGCAGAACTAGGGGCAATTAGCAGAATTAGGTGTTTTTTCTATCGAAAAACTATATCCCAAATAGTAACTGTTTATAAACATAGAGTCACTGCAAATATTACTAAGAGCATAATTACACCAATATAATGCTTCTTTATAGGCACGAAATAGACTTTATGATTGGGGACCAGATTGGCATTGTGCTGTGCTTATGAAAATGGTCCATGGTTTTCTATACATTTGGGCATCTTGGTGGTTCTGTAATTGATGCTTATATTTTTACATGACAGGAAGAAAATACATTTCTGCTGATGCCATGTCACAGCTCCTCAGCCATTTTCTAAAGCACTTTCTGTAATATTAGATTACATTTTGTGTGTTCGTGTATGTACATGTAACCATCCTGATGAATACTCAACTTTATTTCTAATCTTTAATTTGGGGGTCAGTGACATTTTAGGGTAAAACTCAGTCCACTGTCCCTAGTACCTTGAGTATCTAGAATGGGCACTAAAGATCCTGAAGGGAGAGATGGCGGGGGAAAGAGGACTGCAGTGGAGATACCCTGAGGCTGCAATGGCTGGCATAGGCTTCACAGCCCTCCAGCACTCCTTTGTAGTGAGGAAAGATTGAAAGGGTCTATGCAGCTATGGAATCTCCTAACTTGTCCTTGCTTTGTCCACACTCGTCCCTGTACAATGCCATGCAGGGAGCCCCTACGAGGCTGGATGTGTGCACCCCCCCCACACACACACACTTTTTTTGTGCAAAGGAAAGCATTGCCCCATAGTGTTCTACCAGAATTAATTCTCATGGCACCTCTGTGAGGCAGGTACAATGAGCAGGTTTACAGATGAAAATATTGAGACAACGATTAAAAGACTTGCTTCAGGGACAGTATTCAGTGTCAGAGGATGGCTTACAACTCATCAGCCCTGACTGGCAGTCCTAACTCAGGCCACATATCTAGAAGACTTAGTAAAATTTAGCCATTAATTTTTACTAACTGGGATGGAGTTGTACTATTGAGTGATTTCCCCCCTCTCCATTTAGGGGGCTAAGGGTAGGAGGGACATATTCTACAAGCCCCTGTGAGCCCCAAGAACCACTTAGTTTCCTCCCATTCTCACTGCCTTAAGGCCTTGAACCTTACCTCGCTCACAGCAGGAGAAAGTTGATTCTGTTAATGCCATTTCACAAATCTGTTAGATGAGATTAAAGGATAGCGACTCCAGGCACATGCTTCTGCCCAGGGGCTGAGTGCACTGACTCTACAATGCTCCTCACCTCGGAAGCATGAAGCGAGCGATGAAGCTGAGGTCCCCAACTAGAATCTTCAATGCCATTTCAGTGATCTTCTTAGGGCTGGATTATGAAAATAATAGCACCAGTCATCTGAGGACTTCCCATTTCTACAGATATCTTGATCCATCCCACAAATCTTTACTCACAGAAGTAGTCCTCAATCATTAAATAAAAATAAACATATTAATTCTCAGCACTCCTGTGAGGTAAGGAGGAAGGTTCATTATGCCCACCATTCAGACAGGCAACTGAGGCATAAGGATGGTAAGTGAAGTGCTCAAAGTGACAGAGCCAATTCCTTGTTCTAACTATTCACAAGGTGCCACTCAACATGAGTCAATATGGAAGAAGTGGGTCTTGATTGTATCCACTGCCAACTGGATATAATGCAGTTAGCACCATACTATGCTTTGAAAAGTACTGCCTGGTTCTGTAGAGTGGAAACCTTCTGCGTATGGCTTTCACTGCTGTGGAGGCTGGACATATTTTGCCAATAGCTTCCTCTCCTCTCCTCCTCTGTGAACCATATTAGAACTGAACATGATCTAGTTCTTAATATGACTAGTGTTATAGAACAGTGCCACCTGCATTATACCCTTTGTGAAGTAAACAGCAATCAAATCAAGGCCCTGTTACACAGATTCTTACTCATGTTAAATTGTGCCTAATATGAACAGTCCTATTGAAATAGCTTGAGCAATTGCAGTGGTCATTTCTAACCATATATTAACTCATGTTACAATATTACACACATACAGTGTTTTATAAAGTCATAAGACATTAAATATCTCCTCTTTTATCTTATTGTGAAGTTTAAACAAAACGTTTAACATGGCTATATTATAAAACATATCAGATTTTTAATATTGTCAGTAATTTATTACCAGTTACATTATTCTAGAGAGAACAGGTCTGAAACAAATTACTGCAGGTCTAAAAATATATCTAGTAAAGAATTACCGAATTAATACAAAATGTGGAATCAAATAATTATATTCTTACAACTGGAGTTTTGGGGGAAAGTGAAGAACTGAAAGATTTTTATTACTAGGGCTCCATAAATATGTAGCTGTGTAATTAGTAATACATTACTTTCAGTCAGGATAATGTCTTTATTTTAAAAACTCAAAAATATATTGCTTTTCTGATCTGGATTATTTGTTGCCAGTTCTGATATTAAAAATTAAGGTATTTTAAAAATAATTTTAGTTAGTTTTCTAATATACCTACAAGAACAAAGGCATAAAACAAATAAATTAATTAATCTTTTCTTTTCTTTCTTTCTGGCTTTCATACATTGGGCACAAGGATGTCAATTACATATTATAGTTACTTATTCATCATCTTATATTATAAATGTTTATTGCATTGCCATATTTAAAAATATTCTGCAGTAAATATGAATACCGTTTTCATCACTCACGTCTCTACTGTCATAAGACTTGATCCTGCAAAGGACGGCATGTGGGGCAAACTTCTGGGTTCCATATAAGTGCACCAGTCTGCCTGCATGCTGTCAGTTGCAGGAATGGGACCAAAGCTTCTATTAGGACAGTAGACTGAGAATGTACACAGTATGCTGGAACTATGCCTGGTTATTTGGCAAGCGTGTTCTAAATTCTGTGCCAGGGACACAGTATGCTGGGAATATATGGTGAATGCCTTCACGTTTCACAATCACATTTGAATATCCGCGTTCCTCAAAATACACACCTTGGCATGAAACAAGAGATAATGATGCTTTTGCAAGGATGTATTCACCACAAACTCTCCAGTACATGTGAACCCCAGTATGCATGAGCTAAGATACCAGCAGTGATGAACAGATGGAAAGTAAAGCAAGGAAGAGAAAGAAGGGGAAAAAAAAGTAAGCTTAATACAGTATCAGGAAAAACCCATCCTGCCAATGAGTTCTATAAACAAGGCCCCCAGGGATAAAAAGGAAAACTCTATCAGGCTCACTTAATAGAGTTTTCCCAGGACATTCAGGCTAGGTGCATGTGGAAGGAGCAGGTAGGGGTTTCTACTGCACATCATGGAGGTGCAGTGACAAAGCATGGGCAGCAGGGTCCCATGTTTTCCTACCCAGCTCCTTAGCAACATAGCTCCAATGAAGCTGGCTTCTAGGACTCCCCCACTACTCACATTTAATAAAGAGTCCATTGAAACTAAAGGACTTTTCTGTAGAATCCTATGAGGCTGTCAGCAAGCAATGTCCATGATCCCCGCTCCAGATCCCTACCAGGCAGAGTTCCAAACCTGCAGACAGCCCTCTGCACCATTCATGGATGATGCCATGTAGATAGTTTACCCTCCCATGTGCATGGAAATGGGGAGATCCATGTGCAGAGGACCCCCTTCACATGCAAATCTGGTAGGAACAATCTGCTCCCATATCTGATTTCTCTGCTTTTGTTCCTAACAGGCTCTGAGCACTCAAAACTCACATTGACTTTAGTCATACTTCTAGTAAACGGAATACGTTTCACCCTATGAGCTGGGATCATAATCCAGATTAGATTAAAGATTTTCTAAACAGGGGCTGTATCTTCCCATGCATTTTTGTAGTTGTTAGCACAAAGTTTTTAGCACAGTTTGTAGTTTTTAGCCAGCCCCACACCCAATGGGGGGCCTTTGTGTACTACTGTAGTGAAAATATTGGTTTGTGGGCAGCTTTGGCTTTTAATGCACAATACTTTCTACCTAGTATATTGTGGACAGGTTCCTATGTCTAAAAACACAGGGCTTGGGATAAGGGCATTCCTCAGTACTGATTACCTTTACTCATCTTTTTGTAGGCATATGCTAAACAGGAGAGAGAGAGAGAGAGCTTTCCTTAACTTTTCCAGCAAGTTTCAAACTTATACCAGAAGTGCAATGATAGCAGAAGCCACTGTTGGTGGTTTATATTTTATTTTTTATCTACCTGCAATAATGGAAGTGCTACTAATACTAGTGATGGAGATTTTAATAACTCTCCCTTCTCTCCAACTGCTTTATTGTCAGTCTGATTAGTAGCACATGCTATTTAGTTGTTGTTCCTAAATCTTTATAGTGTAAACTTCTGGGGGTCTAGCTCATGAGCGATCCCGCTGGCCTACTCCCTGACTCTAGGAAACTGGACCTCATTAACCCCTAGCTTTTAGCTCATCAGCTGGAGATCTGGCCCTTTCAAAATCCAATTCAAAGTTGCACTCCTTGTTTTCAGCACACCCATCTCCCATGGATTTATTTCTCTGTTTTTCTTACCCAATCTTCTCCTTGCCACTCCTTTTGCTCTTCCAGTATTGCTTCCTCTCCTCTATTCTAATGAAGCTCTCTGAAGTTGAAGGTCCCCTGCCACCTGTTTCAATACATGGGAACTTTTCCCTCCCTCAGAGTGACAATCATCCCTCACATCCAGTCACATAGATAAAGGTTTCTTCTTTGTGTTAGACTCCAACGGAGACTGCCCAACTTCCATGTTTGTACCTTTCCTTCATGCACATTAGTGCAGCCTGGCAGCTGGAGCTGTGCACTAGGAACCATGACTGCTGAGTTCCATTCATGTCCCTGCCATTGCCTTGTTTTAGTGATCTTCAGCTGTGTCAGAATGCTGTGAAAATATCCAGTCAATTAATAAATCAAGAATGTACAGAAGAATTCATCTGGCTGTGGAGTAGCAACCAAAGAAAAAACCAAAACCAAAACAAACCAAAAAACTGATATAGATTATTCAAAACCAAAGGCAAAATTCACCAATTAGATTAATATTGTTCTAATGGTTCTAGCAACAATTCTGACACTGCAATTGATGGATGCAGCAGGCTACCTATGTGCCGTCAGTTGCATGTATCAGCCTTTGTCACCCAACATGTGTGCACCTCAGTTTTCCCATAAGCAAAATGGGTGTAATAGTTACCAATCTCCCATCATTATGAAATTTGATTTATATTCTGAAACACAGATGTTTGGAGGAAAGATTTTATATAAGTATAATACATCATTATTATAATTCTCTTTTCTGTAATATTATGCAAGAATATTTACTTTATGCCTGCTTTTAAATTACCTTTATTTTTTTCTAATCCAGTCCATCTTGACACACAGTCCTTTCTCTGCTGTTTGTACAAGAGCTGCAATAACCTCCTCTGTAACAAGTTATCTTGTCATTTTATCTCTTGCTATAAAGTGTTTTGAGAAGCTTTGTATAAAGATGCTGTATGAAAATGAATTGAATTTTACTATTTTAGCCTGAAGCAGGTTATGCTGCAAGATGATTCCCCTTCTCGCTCCGTCTTATTCATAGCTGTCATCTTCTTTTTAAACAGATGTTACATTTGTGTTGGTTTTTTTAATGTTATTTGTCAATCCAGCAGACAACAAACGTTGGATGTAGCAGTTTTTTAAAAACATTCTTTTTAGCAAAGCTCTGCTTTTACAAAACTTAAAAACGAGACTAATGGAACTGCAGAATCCAGTTGTTGCACCAAAGATCCCACAATGAGTCAGTGAATCATAATGAAACAGATGATTCAGAGGTGGAAAAGACCTGTTAGGTTATTTTGTCTACCAGTTACCAGTGCAGGCTCATTCCCTACAGTACATTCTTTCCTGCAGTCCTAGCTGCTAGTTTTTTTCTGGCATCACCATATCACAATGCTCCAGAGACTTTATTTGGCCCATGTAAATTCATGGGAATACTGCTGACAGATCTGGTCATTCATAGAATAAAAAGGTGATGTTCTACCTCCAGGTTTCTAAGAGCCACACTGTGAGTCCCTTACAGATATCCGGAGTCACAGAGACTTCATGTGAGCATCTGTTCATGAATGTAAGGGCTTCACAAACACTAAGTGTCTCAGGACAAAGAACATGGAACAGCTATCTTACAAACACTTGCATTAAAAAATCCATTATTTTGGGGACCAAAAGGAAATTGAGACGGCATTGCAAGATGATTGGCAGGGTGCAGTTCACCGCTGATTGATTACCTGCTGCCCAGCTGGGCTTAAGGGAAGGCACCTGGCTCTTATAAAGAGGGCAGAGATGAGCACTGCTACAAAGCTGTTGCTGAAAAGGTTCCTGAAGGAAGCAGCTGAACACAGCCCTGAGAAGGGGCCTGTGCAACCTTCCTAAACTCCTGGGGAGATGCTGAGCAGATGCCTGCAGATGTTGCAGAGAGTAAAAAGGCTCCTGAAAGGCCCTGATTCAGCAGGGGGAAAGACACCACTGTGGGGAGGCTTGTAGAGAGGGCCAAACCACAACCACCTGCAGGAAGACAGACCCTCAAGGAGGAGGGTCTGGGCCCAGTTTGAAACTGGGGTCAGGACTGTAGGTTTGAGGTCTATTTTGAAAGACTGTTCAGAACTTAATAAACAGGACCGCAGAAGGGAAATATTTGGACTATATGGATGATGTGGACTTTTTAAGAGCCCCAAAGAGAAGGGGAAACTGAGAAAGGGTGTTGCACAGCCACCCTTCTCCAGCAGGGGTAGCTACAGGACAGGTGCATCCTTTGATAGGAGGTTATAATGACTTATGATTATATCATGTGCAAATAACTTATTAAAATAGTATCCATCAATTCTGTTCCTCTTCACTGCATGTCATTGTTTTGTTATGTTTTTTTTTCTTGCCCTTGATGACACTTTAACTCTTTGATTTGAGGGACTCGATTGCTCAGGGGATTTATAATAGATAGGGATCCTTACCGTACAGCTGCGCCAAGCTGGTTCTGAGTGTGTGAAATGAATAAGGAAGTCTCGTTCAAGCACCCACATAACCACCCTCCTCAGCACTAATAGACAGTCTGTTGGCCCTTCTAGCAGAGAGGTTAAGGACTGAATGTAGGAGCAGCCCTAGCTGTTTTGCCAGCCAGGGGTGGAAAATGTTTTGGGGGAATTCCCAAGCAGAGGAGCCCGCCCAAAAAGCTGTGCAGCAGTATGGCCCTTCCTGGAAGCCAGCAGCCAGGGGTGACAGTCTTGAGAACTGGCCCTGATTGAACGGGCATGGTACTTGACCTAGTTTATCCCTATACATGTACCTCCAATTCAGAGTTAAGATATATGCATGAGGTAACATAGGAAGCTTGTACTGTGGCTGCCCATGCTCTATGGATAAAGATTTTGGTTGCAAGAGAAAAAATTCTTACCTATTGAAACCAATGGGAGTTTTGCCATTAATCTCAGTGATTGGTATTCCCTCACACCCTGCCCTCCTCTGGTTTCTTAATCCTTTCATAACCATTGAAATTCTTTAAGTGAAAAAAAAAAAAACCTCTCCATTTTAAGAGCAGCCAAGAAGCTGCTATGCAAGGAGTCCTGCTTTGTTCTAGAACCTTGTCCCTTACTCCCAGGGTCTGTGGGGATGGAGAAAACTGAAGGGAAACCTTACAGCAGAAAGTGAGGAGTGCTGAGAACTGGAGAGTGATAGACAGGTGGCTCCCAGAAAATAAGACAGCTGACACTCATAGAAAGTTTGAAAAGAAGTAGGCAGACTTATTTGTAATTAGAATGCTTGTGCCCTGTTATCTGCATTTCACTCTCCTGGTTCCTTATCATTAAAGACACAGGCATGGTGTTCCTTTAAGTTTCCCTGGCTTCTGATACGCGTTCAATGTCATAATCCACTGTTACCATTAAAAACAATTGTGAAATCACAAAGCTAAGATTATGACTTTAGGTGGAGCCTGTACTGATTAACACCTAATGTAACAATACACAGACACAAGGTGGCATGTACCAGCAGCCACTGCTACACCAGAGAATTTATCTGTTGGGGAGTGAAACAATAATAGGGATTTACTTACTCTTTTAAATTATTTGTGAATAACTTTCTCCATTATTTACCTATCTTAAGATGTAGGGAGAGCTAAAGCTTGAACCTAACAGAATGTCAGGGTCCTCTTTACCTTATTCACTGATCTTCTCCCCACCACTTTCCTGCCCCCTTCCACCACAAACATGCACGCTGAAGTCTGCAGTAACGGATATGTGACAAAGTTCCCCCATCATTACCTTTGGTGCATTGTCTCCTGCTAGATCCACCCACTCTCCCATATGAAGGAAGGGGCTGCTGTGAGTCGGGCAGGCTGCTTTGTCTTCAGCCTGAGCTGTCTGTGACAGGTGAACCAAAGGAAGTTCCACCAGAAATCTGTCTCCAACATCCACACTCCACTGGTTCCCACTTCAGGAATGTGACTTTCTTCGGTTAGAAATAAAGGCACCAGTCTGACCCTCCCATTGCCACCTAGACTGTCTGTTACAGTCCATGGTCCTCTTCTCCCATAGACATCCCAAGTGCTGAGGGCTAATTTTGTAGCTTTCCCTACCAATGCTTTATTTTACCCATGATGTTCAGGGATTAGGAGCCGTACCTAATTCCACCACTCCAGGGACCTCCCAAGGTCTCTGAAACTAAAGAAAAATGATCACGCAGTATTTGGAATGGGTTGGATATTCAATTGAGAAAAACAATCCTATCCACATCAAACACTGGCCTCAAGCCAGGACACAGGGGAACCTGCCAGCTCTTGCCTGCCAACATCCCATGGGAGATCCTTGGGAGTAAAGTTTCCAGGATTGTGGGGACCTAGAGATGTAGCCTTCCAGGAACACCCTTAGCATTCTGTCTGTCCCCCTCCTCCCCACTGAGGAACAGCTTCCTGCCCACCAAGATTGAACAATCCACATTTGAGGCATCAAAGCAGCCTAAATGGAGGACCCAAGATAAGCTCTAATTTTGTAGCTCAACTGGGGTTAATCAGCCTTCTCCATGTCTAAAGCCCCTAAATCCGCTGATGACCAACTGCCAAACACTGATTGTCTCAAAGACTTAAAAGTCACTAGACAAATTTGCTGCTGGCATAAGCATGTGCAACTATTGATTTCACACTGATCTGCACCTGCGTCTGTCGGCAGTGAGCTTGGCTACTGTTTACACAGGGGATATTCTGGCAAAATGATATATGAACAAAGCTTTCCATAGTATCCCCCCCTGCACTCCAACTACAAAGAATTCCTAAGCCACATCTTAAGAAGAGCTTTGCATCTATACAAGAAAAGGAGTACTTGTGGCACCTTAGAGACGAACCAATTTATTTGAGCATAAGCTTTCGTGAGCTACAGCTCACTTCATCGGATGCATCCGATGAAGTGAGCTGTAGCTCACGAAAGCTTATGCTCAAATAAATTGGTTCGTCTCTAAGGTGCCACAAGTCCTCCTTTTCTTTTTGCGAATACGGACTAACACGGCTGTTATTCTGAAACCTGTATCTATACAAGGTTCTAAGAATATAAGAATGGCCATGCTGGGTCAGACCAATGCTCCATCTAGCCCACTATGCTGTCTTCCAACACTGGGCAGTGCCAGATGCTTCAGAGGTAATAAACAGAACACAGTAATTATTGAGTAATCCATCCCCTGTTGTCCAGTCCCAGCATCTGCCAGTCTGAGGCTTTTTTTGGCTAATAGCCATTGATGGAACTATCCTCCATGAACGTATTTAATTCTATTTTGAACCTCATTAGACTTTTGATTGTCATCTGTATTACCCCAAGGTTCTTTCCTAAAGCAATAAGCCAGAACTTCTACAGGGTTGTCTGTGGAAGGGAACCAGTATTACTGTGGACCCTTTATCTAAGGCCATGGAGAGGAGTGAAGATCACCACTGCCACTTGAATGCCTCTGTAGTGCTACTATATATTATGAGCAGGATACCTTCTGCTCCCTCCCAGACTCAGGGGAACTCGGAGAAGTCAAATACAGCAACAAGTGAATTGTCTGGTAATGGCAAGAGAAAGTGGTTATTGGACCAATTTCTGCTAATGAGACAGACAAGCTTACTTAGAGACCTTCTTCAGGTCTGGTAATGGATAGGCTAAAGGCAAAATTGGGAGGGAATATTGGCTCTGACACCCTTCAAAATAAAATAGAGGGGAACTGGTGGGTGTGGGGTAAGGGCAAGTGGAGGGAGAACTACCTTCACTATAGTGGGAATCAGAGTAATTTAAGAAAAAAGTGGTGGAGGTGGGAAAGGGGAGGAAAACTTCTGGAGAGATGGGTGGAGGGCAGGGAATGAATGATATCTGCAGAGATATCACCTCCGCAATTGCACAGCCATCCAATAAACTGTGGAACCATTTGATGAAAATAATCTAATTTTGGTCATGTTTACCATGTTCCCTGTTGGGGCTATTCTGTTTATATATTCTGGGCATTCTAGTCCCTCTTGTGGTGATTGACTGAAGAATGTCAAAACCAGTGGCTAGGGGACAGACCAGGGCATATCGACAAGGGACCCCCAAGATATGCTTTAGGAGAGAAAGCTGAGTTTTCCCCTCCCTGCACCATGACTTTGCAATGGCTCAGAGCACACCAAATAAGTGAAAAACAGTGACTTAATCCCATTGAAATAAATCAAATTAGTTGCTCTTGAAATAAAAAATAATCTGATTTTGTTGGAAAATTAACAGTAAGTGGCTCACTCCAGGCATGCGGACAAAGCCGCAGGTTGGAAGGGGGCAGAGGAGGGGTTGAAAACTGCTAACTGTTAACAGCAGTTCCCTCTACCCCCAACTGGCTATGCCTATGCCTCCTTGGGAGAGAAGTTCCAAATTTAAGATCTCCCCAATCCCTCTTTGTGAACAGCAGCGCTCCCCTGGGAGCTGTAACAATGAAGACATTCAACAGATAACAGATTTCCCCCCCCCCCCCCTACTGTATACAAATACCCTTTAGAGCAAAGAAGGGAAGAGAAAATATGCTAGGAAATTATTTCCTAGGAGGCTTATCTTCGACATTTTCCATTAGGTGTCAGCTGCCTTTTAAAGAAACGTGCAAAAGGAGGGGAGGAGTAATCGAGGAACTGGGTTATTTATTATCAATTCTGGGTAAAATGTTATGCAAATTTTGGCAACAGATGGGTCATGATGTGTTAATTTGAATTGTGACAGTGTCCTTTAAGAAGGTGTTAGAAACCAAAGACCTGATGTTCAGGAGCCCTGAAAAGGGAGGAAGCATGGTCCAATGGTTAGGACACTAGCCTGGGACCTGGGTTCAATTCCCTGCTTTGCTACCAATGTCCTCTCTGTCCTTGGGCAAGTCACTTCGTCTCTTTGCACCTCAAGTCCAAGGCTATAAAAGGGGGATAATAGCATTTTCCTATCCAACAAGATGTTTGCAAGGATTAAAAATGGTGAGGAGCTCAGGTAATACAGGCTATGTAAGTACCTTAAACTGAAAGACAGTCTATATGAAGGTTGTAGTGTTTCTCAGTGGTCCTTCACACCATAGGCTACTCTAACATTTTGTCTTTTTCCCATTTAGCCACGGAAGCACTATTTCATGGGTTTGCTGGTCATCTTGTTTGTTTATTATTTGAATTTCTGACGATAGCCCTTTTGGGGCACTGCGTGTGTGTTTTTTCTTCCGATTTGTCAGAAGGGCTACTCTTCTTTACCAAGTTGCTTTTTATTAGCAAAAAAGCAGAGAAAGAAAAGAACCCTGTCTCCCACATTTACTTTCTGGAGAACTGCAAAATATAGAACATAAAGCCCTATCCTGCATGATACTGCAGCTCCTATTGAAGTCATGACTCCCTATCTAAAAATCATTCTGCTTATTCTCCTAAGAATTGCACAGCTCACAGTGGATCTTACTGGAGAAGCTTTTATTCTGGTCAGTAGATGAAGGGAGAGTATCTTAAAATGATTTTTTTTAAAGGAAGCCACTCTTAACAAATTAAAGGCCCAGTGAGCCTTCAACCAGATCCAGGGTCAGATTCATAAGCAAGATGATTTGGGTATAGGAAGCCCTTGGACTCTGTACTAGCCATGAGTAAGACCATTCAAAGAGATCACTAAGAGGTCAGTGGCACCAGTTAGGAGACCTAGGAGTTAGGAGACTTCACCAGTTAGTGAAGAACTAGCCTGATCACAGGTGCCAGTTTTTATTTTCCTGGAGTGTGGTTTGGTGCTGACTAAGGATTTAGAGGTCACCTACAGCATGCCCTCAAAAACTGAGGCATGGGAAGATTGTTTTACCTGCAATCTATCCGACAAGATTTATGCTCCAAATCAACTCTTTGCAGCCCTGTCTTTTTCATTAGAAAACCTCAGACAGCTAAAGTTCTGTTTTGTGTTCCATCCACCCTCTGAGCCCGCAGCTTTTTTAAAAGGGCAAATCCTTCTTCCCTCTGCTGCTACACAGACAACCCTTTTGACTCAGTTCTTCATTTATTTTGCTCTTGCTGGCTTCAGAGAGTCATAGAATATCAGGGTTCGAAGGGACCTCAGGAGGTCATCTAGTTCAACCCCCAATTTCCACAGTTTGGAAACAAAACACCTCCCTTTCTTTAAACACTTCTAAAAATAACTGCTGCTTTCACAAACAATTAAGCAGAAACCCGTACTGGTGAGAGAAGCATGAGATGAAATAATGGCTCGAGTTCTGCTCTTCTATCCTCTTGCAATGCCTTGGAGCCTGGGCTTGCACAATGCACAGTTTGGCCCAGTAACTCCTTCTCAAAGAGAGTTCCCCATGGGATTGGGGAATTGGTCACAAGAAGCCCCCCTAAGAATTCTGGGTGAGGAAAGAGGCCACTACAGCCGTGCTGTTTAAGGACTTGCAAATGGAAGGTTGGAGGCCTTACTCTCCAAAATGAGGCAGCGTGCAGACTTGAGCACTGGGCTAGCAATCAGGCGTGCCTTAGTTCTAATCCTGCTTCTAGCATGGATTTGCTATGTAGCCTTAGGCTACATAATCTCCCTCCCTGTAAAGTGGGAATAATACTAGTCACAATTACCTATCTCACAGGGCTGTTGTGAAGATTAACTAATGTCTATGAAGCACTCTGTGAACATCAAGTGCTGTATCACGGGTAGGTATTTACCAAGAAGTTGGGAGTCCTCCCACATGTGTGTAGCCTGCACAAAGGCCCAGATTTTTGGAAGAGCTCAGCTCTCATTTAGGCACCAAAATAAGTGGGAAGATATTCAAAATAAATCACTGTGCTGGATATGGAGCTCTGTTGAAAATCTGAGCATATGCATTTACAATAGGAGCTGAACACCTTGGAAGAGTGAGCTTCAATTGTGGGTTCTGAACACTTGAAAACCAGGCCCTGAGCTCTTCTGAACATGACAATCTGACCCCAAGTATTGTGGCTCCTGGATTCTGTTCCTGGCCTAGCCTCTGACACTGCAACGGTTGGCAAGTGATGCTAGGAATAGATTTGTAGAGGGCTGAGCTCCTTCAACACCAGGTGATCAAGAGTTGAGTGTTCAGTATCTCTGCAAATCCTAAGGAGAAGATTATCCTATAAAGTTAAGGCCAAGTGGTGTTATAGCATAACATAATTCATACAAACATACACCCAGCAAATTCCAGCTGCAGATAAATGGATGACCCTGGTGCCAATGCCTTCCCACCCTAGTGGACTATTGTTCTGGTCTCCTTTCAAACCAGTAGACAAAATAGTCATAGACAGTCAGAGCTACACAAGATCAGACAACAGTAGGCAACAACCAGTAGAGGCACAGATAAATGCTATTCTGTATAAACATATCTAGAATCCAAGCCAAATGGACATCATCCATAATATTCTTTATTTTAATAGGACTTTGAAATCAAGCATTACATAGTGTCAGTTCTGAGACAGTCTCAGATTGCTGGTAGCTTTGGCATTTTAATTTATATTAAATCAAGGACAAAATGAAACATACAAGACCAAGAGGGAGCCAGACACACTATAAACAAGGGAGTAAGAAATGAGAAACCCTGTCACAACTGTCTAAAATAGAATACATAGCATTTAGAGAAATGCCTCTAGACAATCACAGCAGCAACAGTATTTCATTTTAATTTATTTGTGGGAACAGCCTGAAAAATGGGACACTCATGTTTTCTTCTTGTCCAACACAATTTGAAGTTTTAGCTGCCTGTGGACAACAATCAGAATTCCAGAAAACCTCCCCACCACTCCCAGTATGACAGTGTTGTTTCACAGTGAGAAATTGGGGTCACAAGACCTACATTCGGGGGAGCAGGCGGGAGGGGCTTATCTGAAGCTTTTCACAACCTTTGCAAGTTTTTTTTTTTTCCCCCACTGCTGCATAGAACATAGCCAGAGGAGGAGAGGTTTGGAAACTATTACAGCTTTGTCTCAGCATTTATTTTGAAGCCAAAGACCATTATTTAGCAGAAACATTCTATTGTAACATACTCTCTCCAGGGCCATGAAGTTTACTGCAGTGACTACTGTGCTGTAGCAAACGTCAGTGGAATGTGAAATGTAGGGTCCTAAGGGTGTATGCTTACCAATATAGGCACTGCTGTTCTGAACATATGTTTTACTTCCATAGGACATCTGTGATGACTATATCCCAGATGATAATTAAACCAAGGACCCTGAGTTCTAAAAGGAGCAGCTCTGACACAGAAGCTAAATAAGGAAACAATCACAGTTATGGAGAGGCAGTATGATCTAGTGGATAGAGCAATGGCCTAGCACTCAGGAGACCTGGGTTTGACTCCTGGCTCTGTCACTGGCCTGAGGTGTGACCTTGGGAAGTCGCTTCTGGTGATGATGATAATACTGATTTCTTCCCTAAAGTACTCTGAGATTTTTGGGTGAAAAGAGCTATATAAAAGCCCCATCTGGGCCTGAACATCCCTCCCTTGGGGAAAACTCCACAGGAGGGAACCCTGCAGGGAGAAACGAATCTTGCAGAATATTCCCCAGATTGTCTAGTGGTTTGATACTTGCCCTTCCCCCTGTAGATTGAGCAGCAGTTTCCTCTTACAGAACTCAGCATGCCCCTGCTCTGACACTGAAACCTTGCCAGGATTTCCTGCAGCCGATCATGCTCTTGCCGACTCCTGTCCCCACCTACACAGGTACTTTTATCAGGAAGGGAAGGCACTGTAAGAGTTAATGTAATCTGAGAAAGATATACCAGCCTTCGTTTACACCTTCCTCTGACACACCTAGCCCTGGTCACTGTCAGAGATGGGATACTGGATTAGATAGAGCCTGGGCCTGACTCAGTGAGGCAGTCTCTAAGCTCGTATGATTTACTTGCCCAAGGTCATACAAAAAGTCACTGTTGGTAGCAGAGAGAAAGAAAGAGCTACTGTTCTGAGGACTGAGAAACCCAGATCAGCTTTTTGTTTTTCTCTAAGAAAAGTGGAAAGTTTCTAGGCCTTTTCCTGCCACTAAAATCACAATGTAAACTGCTTGCTACGTATGAAAGGTGATCATTTGTTGTCAAGGTTTTTGTTTGGCTTTTGTTTTTTGGTTGGTTGATTTGGTTGTGTGTGTATTTGTTGTGGGGGGGGTTTAAATGACATCGCTCATCCCAAGCTGTCTCCACCCTCAATCATTGCTCAGCTATCTCTTGTGCTCTGCAACTTTCCTCTGTTCCTGACAACCATGGACTCCAACAACCAAGCCTTCTTGGACTCCATGAAAACCATGGCCACAAGCCCCTCCATTTTCAGGGCAGTTTGTGGTTTGGGGCAGCAGCATTACCTAGACTGCCACAAGACTCATTGCAACTTCCCTCCAGCTAGTTGCCTTCAGCTAAGTCAATTCCTGTACTGAGCTGCTAGTATGAACTCTAGCTACTACCAGAAGCAGAGTGATCTAGTGGACTAGGAACAAAACTGACAGAGAACAAAGGGGTCTTGAATTTTAATCTAAACTCTGATGCAAACTCCCTCTGTGGCACTCTTTAGATTGTAAATGCTTTGGGGCAGCGCCTGTCTTTCTCTTCTGTATTTATGTAACCCACACACCTCCTGGGTGCGGTGTTCTGTCCCATCTAATGGCACCGAGACCACTTAGAGAGAGATTAATGAGTCTGTTCTACAGCCTTAGCTAAGAGCCATGCAGCTTTTAGCTCATGCAGTGGAGGCTCATGCATTTAAGCTCCAGAGGTTCCAGGTTTGATCCCACCCTCCTATGATCAGGGTCTGTCGGTGTTACATTTGCACAGCACCTAGCACAATGGGATGCTGGTTCCTGAGTAGGGTTCCTAGGTGCTACCACAATACAAATAATACATTATTGAAATCACACTATCTCTGCCTCAAGTTTCCTCATCTTTAAGAGAGGGATAACAACCATCAGAGCTGGTTGATACATTTTGAAGAAAAATAGCATGACATTTTCAAGAAAATTGCATCCCAAGTTGATAATTCCTTCTTCACAGAGGTGCTATGGCTAATCAGGTGTCAGTATTTGTTCTAAAACAAAACCATCAAAAAAACAAACAAACCCCACGCTAATATCTAAGAGCAGTGAGCCTGCTAGATTCCCAACTTCCAGTTTATCTGGACAATCATCTCCTGCAAAACTTTTTGAAACTTTGGAACTATGCACAGACCCACAACTCAAACACAGTCTCCCCTTCTGAACCAGGTTGGTTGGCGAAAGTGGGTGAGACAAGACCTGAAAGCATCATATGCTTCAGCTACAAAGTGAGTCAGTCAAATTTGGGGCAAATGAACTCACTAACCCTTCCCCAGCTACCTCAGGCTTTCCCTGTGCCTCGTGGTACATTCACAGTGACTGGAAGCCAGCTATGTCTGGGGAACCATAGCAAAAAAGTTTCGCTGATCTAACTGGAAAAAAACAACAACCCTAGACCATTCTATTATTCTTCCTTTCAGGGCTCCAACTACGCAAAAGGCAGACAATATACTAAAGTAATATTTACTAATACATACTGCATTAGGCAACACTGGTGAAGTTGGCACAGGTTTTCTGAAGAGTCTTGACAGATTTTAGACACACATCCCTAAGGCTGCTGACATCTTCTGCTCAGGGCCGGCTCTAGGCACCAACAAACCAACCACGCACTTGGGGCGGCACTCTGGCCCTTTTCTTCTTCTTTTCCCTTTTTTTTTTTTTTTTTCTGCTTCAGCAGCACTCCAGGGATTTTTTTTGCTTCGGCGGCACTCCAGCTCTCTTTTCTTTTATTTTTTTGCCCTTGGGGCGGCAAAAAACCCAGAGCCGGCCCTGCTTCAGCCAGTCTTGATATGGGATGGAAGGAGATTTGTACTTAATTGCTAAGCAGTGTGCAGTTTATGTGTCAATGTCTTAACTTCCAGACACAGTTTGGGTATAATGCTAAGGTTGAGGGGCTTATTATTTTTCAAAATATTTAGAGCAGAATGTCTCAAGGAGATGCTCTCCAAGATAAAGGAAAACTCATTTTATTTTAATTTCAGGTATTAATTTTATGGTTTTGTCTTTTCATTTGCTATTGAGCTATCCCCTGGCCTCTATTCCACATATTGCTGATAAACCAGCAGATTGTCCTTAGACTTTATTTGAATCAGGATTTTCTTGTATGAAGGGAGAAAGCACTATAAAAATTACAAGAAAAAGTATAAACCCATGTGTATTCAAGTGTGATATCTGGGCTCCAAGCCCTCAGGTAGCCACAGTTCTGCATATGAAGGCCTCTAGCTTTCAGAGGCACAGGGCAGATCCTCTTCTGTGAGAGATTCCTAGTTAGTGTCTAGGTGCATATCAGACAGCTAGTCTGGATTGTAGTCCTCCTGCAGTTGCAAATCACAACGGTCTCCCTTCTTCTCTAAGGAGCAAACAATGCATGAGGCTGGCTCTGGTACTGGTGGTGTGGAAAGAGAGTCACTGTGCTTCCTTGAGAGGAAGCAGAGACTGCTGGATGGTGGGGACATAAGATTGGAGCAGAGGACACAGACATGTCTGCAGCTGGGCCTGGTAAAGAAGCCCTAACGTAAAATCAGCCTGTGATAGGCAGTAGTACCCAGAAGAGAGATCGAGGATAGGAAAGCGCCAAGACCAAGCTCTGCAACAGCTGGGAGGTAAAGGAGACTGGCCCTGATCAGGAGTACATTTATGCTGAGACCCACCAGCCAACAGGCAGTGGTAGGAGAAGGAATATAGGGGAGATGGTGGAAATATGGGGGGGAGTGCAAAGTTTGAGGTGGAAATGAAGCCCAACCTGCCCCAAACCACAGAGGGCAAATTGAAGACGAATTCCACTAATTGGGGCTCACCTGATAGGTTGTCCCTGCTGTAGAGCAAGCTGTAGCACTTGAGCCACATGAGCTGGCAGAGCAGGGGAAAGTGCTGCTCTGAAGGGCTCTGCAATCAATCAGTGGGGGAAGAGAGATTGGTGGGTCTCAAGACCAGCAAGAGCTCAGAATGAAATGGGTTGTTCACTGGATAGCTAATAACAGATCTTCAGGAACATGGAGAAGAACTGACTCTAGAATTCAGGTCATTGAGGTCAGGGAGTGGGCAGCACAGAACCACCTCTTCTTGCTACTGCTCTCTTGATTCTACCTTCTTCTCTCTCCTCCCCACCCCCCCTCGTCTTTTGTTCTTTTTTGTTAGGAGAGAGGGAAGAGGAAACACTGATGGCGTAGGAGGACTGGGGTAACTGTTTCTCTGTGCTCTCACCTAAGTGAACACAAAGAAGTGTGATGCAGTGGTGAGTCATATATTCTATTGGATCCACTTCTGCTGGTGCAAGACAAGATACAGAGCTCTATGTAAGCTTGAAAGCTTGTCTCGTTCATCAACAGAAGTCGGTCCAATAAAAGAGATTACCTCACCTACCCTGTCTCTCTAATATCCTGAGGCCAACATGGCTTCAACAACTCTGCACATCACAGATACAGGGCTGGCTGGAGCTTAAGTAACTGAAGCATATTTCCTGATACTTACTGATATGGTAGTGCCATAGTTGAGATAGTCAAGCATGGTGCCACATCGACTGGGAGAAGAAACACGCAGGAGAATTAGTCAGAAGTAAACACTGATAAGAATAAATGGAAAATTCTTTCAAGCACAAGAATGGATGGAAAAGCAGTATTAGTTTAGAAACATGCCCGCCAGTGGGGGGAGGGAGAATTCAAATTGGAAAAACTCCAGGCAAGAAATCAAAAGACATATACTCAATGGCCTGGACAAATTCAGGAAGCAGCAATGAGGAAAGCAACATATGGGATGTGGCCGTGGACAGAAAAATAGCCATGTGTTTACAATGCAATATGGTTGCCCCAAAATAATATATCATTTTGAGGTGTGTATGCTGTGTATCATGCATAATAGTTCTGGTGTTATCATACTTGAGATATTGCAATACTTCCTGGGTATAACAGTAACAGAGAAAAGGTGGGATGTAGGGATGAGAATCAGAAAGAGTTCAAAGAAAGCAAGAAAAGTCATCCTTGTGGAGCTGGAGTGCCTAGCATATGCCAATATTAGAACAGCTAAACACACATAGCTTGGCTAAGTGACAGTGAGTGAAGGATATCGCTATTGTCTACAAATATTTGAAGAGTATAAATGCCAAAAACGGAGAGGAATTATTATGCAGTTAACCTGTGAGATAATCTGCATAGGCCCACATCTGTGCCTGATCAAAGCCCAGTGAAGTCAATGGGGTCATATGGAGTCCACATGAGCAGAGCAGCTTGCAGTAATAGACTTCAACGTATTACCT
This sequence comes from Lepidochelys olivacea, assembly GCF_965140295.1. Taxonomy (NCBI): domain Eukaryota; kingdom Metazoa; phylum Chordata; order Testudines; family Cheloniidae; genus Lepidochelys; species Lepidochelys olivacea. The sequence continues at coordinate 31,907,424 of NC_140411.1, read as the reverse complement.
GGGGACTTAATTAGGAGAAATGAGCTGAGATTAAGAGAAAGGGAAAACTAGGATGAATGTCAGGAAAAGCTTCCTGACAACGAGAGGATGGATGGCCCAGAAGTTACGGCATTAGCCTGAGACCTGGGAGACGTCGGTCCTAGTCCCTGCCCAGCCGGAGATTTCTTGTGTGAGGCCCCGCTCCACAAAAGTACTTAAGCTCCTGACTTCAAGGGATTTCAGAGGATGTTAGGAGCCTAAATACCTTTCAGGATCTGGGCATCAATGCCCCGGTTCCCCCCCGCCCCCCCGTAAAATGGCCTACTAATACTTCCCTGTGTCACAGGGAACGTGTGGAAAGCTCAGATACTGTGCTAATGAGGCCATATAACTATCAGTCGATAGGACATCTATTAGGACGTGGGATCGTTTCCCAGGTATGTGTTGGTAGCTCCCTTGTGAGATAAATAATAAAATACAACATTTCTGAGAAAGTTTTTCAGCTGAGAAAATAGTAACAAACGAGGGCAAGAAACTGGAGGTAGGGCAAAGCTTCCCGTTTTTGAGGGAAACACTTCACAGCTACAGCTATTGTGGAGACTATTTCAAGCATTGCATGCAGCACTTCCACTGAAGTGTGCTGCAAAATTCAGAGAAAAGTGGTAAATGTGTTAAACATTTAAATTAGTAATGGGGAAATTTCTCCAGGGCACCCCAGAGTTCATTTCATGCCAGAATATGCACAATATTCAGTTCAAGGTACTGTATCAAGATAAGACAGGAAGGCTGTCATAGCGGCTAGAATCCTCAAGGGGGCCTTGGCAGAATGTTGTGCTGTTGAGATTTTGCATTTTTTCCAAACAGATCTGAAACTGAATTGACTTTCAGTGCTGCATAGTCTATAGGTTCTGATCCTGCCAATGCTTATACACGTGAGTAGGCCCATGCATTTTTCTGGCATGAAATGAACTGATGAGTATGTAAATTATTTCAGGATCAGGGTTTCATTCTGCAGTGTTTCTTATTCAAAATTTAAATCAATATGAGTTTAACTAAGTAATATGAGTTTAACTGTAAGTTCAAACCCTTAACCAGAACTGATTGTATTGTAGAAAGTCTCAAGCTCTCTGAGCTGCCAGTCTGGTTTCCTGATACATAACTTGAGATTTCTATAACTAGTAAGAGAAGCACCTCTACCAGTCCAAGAAGAAAGCAGCCTGAAGCAATGCAGCCAAATTAATAAGCTCAATAATTGATAACTTCCAATGACAAATATTGAATAATTAAAAGAAAAATAGAAAACTTGCATGCAATCTCAGGTACACCTGGAGATTTCACTATTCTGAGCCAACAAGTGAGAAAAAGATCCAGTATTGATGGTCTATTTTGAAAGAGTTTTTATTTACGTTTATTTCTTTTCATGACCAGTGCCAATCTTGGGCACCTTGGAAAACTCAGAAACATCATTAACACTAAACCACTTAAGAAACTGCCCTCAAACTAGCTGCCTACCAACCGTATGTCAAACAAACGGCACCACACTGCTCTGATTTCTCTCTCTTAAAAAGCTATAGCCTAATTATGTCTTTTAGATCTTTTTAGGCTGTAAGGGGAACACAACGTTTGTCTTATCTCTTTGGGGAGATACTGCACCTGCATCCTGGCTCAAGCAGCAACTCAAGCTAAAACTTTGTCACGTTTAAATTATTTAACAACCCTCCAGCCTGAAATTCTAGTGCCACCGCAAATGTGCTGGCATGTTTCACACATTCAACTTCAGCAGACTGTCCGTAGAGAATGCTCTAACCCCAGCAAAGCAAGGACAACTCATCATTAGAGAGAGAAAGCAAACATCTCTCGATTTCATTCAGCTAGAAGCTTCTTCTCAAGCTCTTTCTGCACTCATATATATGTGTGAGATCAACAGACTTGAAAGGTATATGTCACAGGCATGTAATGAAGCTTATCACATTGATGACAGGTAAGATGAGTTAATGCGAATCATTCAATAATTCCTGCCTTATGCAGTAGGGTCAGAGATATAGCCTGTATCTGTAGGCCATTTCTCAATCTCTTTTTCTACACCAAAGACCCTCAAAATATCAGGATAATTGTTATTGAGTTGGTTGATATTCTCTCATAGACTCATAGACATTAAGGTCAGAAGGGACCATTATGATCATCTAGTCTGACCTCCTGCACAATGCAGGCCACAGAATCTCACCCACCCACTCCTGCAATAAACCTCTCACCTATGTCTGAGCTATTGAAGTCCTCAAATTGTGGTTTAAAGACTTCATGGTGAAGGGAATCCCCAGCAAGTGACCCGTGCCCCACGCTGCAGAGGAAGGCGAAAAACTCTCAGGGCCTCCTCCAATCTGCCCTTGAGGAAAATTCCTTCCTGACCCCAAATATGGCGATCAGCTGAACCCTGAGCATGTGGACAAGATTCACCAGCCAGATACCCAGGAAAGAATTCTCTGTAGTAACTCAGATCCCACCTCATCTAACATCCCATCACAGGCCATTGGACCTATTTACCATGAATAGTTAAAGATCAATTCATTCTCTCTCCAGTTGCTCATTTAAATAGAATTTTATATCTCCCTGTAATTTCTACTTCAAATGTGCACTTCTATATTTTGTTATGCACATTATTATTTACTTGTATTATAGTAGTGCCTAGAAGTCCGAAACAAGAATGGGTCACATCATGCCCAGCTGCTGTACAAACATTTAGTGTGACACAGTCTCTGTCCTGATAGGCTTATAGACAAAAGAGACAAAAGGTGGAAAGAATATATTATTATTTTCATTTCAAAGATGGAAAACTGAAACACAGAGGGAATAAGTGACTAGCTCAAAGACAGGAAGTCTTTGAGTCTCATTCCCGTGTCATCACTCAAGACCATCCATCCCCTCTTTGTTTTAAGTTTTCTTTTAAAATCTTATTCATCAATCTCATGCTTCAATAGCAGGTACTCAGACAGTACACATTGACACTGGTATAAGAAAATGAATAGAACAGATGATGACAATCTTGGAAATACCTAAAATAACCAACTTATGGAACCCATTCAGTGCTTTGACTTTAGTATGCATAGATTATATTTGCGCTACTTTTGAATTTAAGAAGTGGTGTCATATAGCATTCCTATTCAAATTAATTAATGTCTATTATTTCTCCTAAAGTTTGTTGCATGTCAGGAAACTTTTCATGATGCAAATTACATGTGTATATCCAAAATAATATTTTTTTAAAAAAGTGAAAGAGAAGGAGAAAGGCAGAAGTAATTGAATTGTGCAAGTTACAGAACACATAGTCTCACTTTATCCCTCTAAACAATGCTAAATGAATTTTATACATCGGTCTTTACTGCAGGGGATGTGAGGGAGATTGCCACACGTGTGGCATTCTGTTTAGGTGACAAATTAAAAATATTATAATTTGAAAAAGTACAGAGAAGAGCAACAAAAATGGATATGGAACAGGTTCCATAGGAGGAGAGGTTAAAAAGACTGGGACTGTTCAACTTAGAAAAGAGATGATGAAAGGGGTTTATCATAGAGATGTATAAAATCATGAGTGTAGTGGAGAAAGTTAATAAGGAAGTATTATTTACCCTTTCACGTTACACAAGAAGTAGAGTTCAGCCAGTGAAATTAATAGGCAGAGGGTTTAAAACAAACAAAAGGAAGTACTTCTTCACACAATGCAGTCAACCTGTAGAACTTGTCGCCAGGGCATGTTGTGAAGGCCAAAAGTATAACTGGGTCCAAAAAAAGAATTAGATAAGTTACTGGAGGTCCATCAATGGCTATTAGCCAGGATGGTCAGGGATACAACCCCATGCTTTAGGTGTCACAAAACATCTGACTGCCAGAAACTGGGACTGGACAACTGGGGGTAGATCACTAATTGTCCTATACTGTTCATTCCTTCTTGAAGCATCTTGCACCGGCCACTGTCATAAGAGATGATACTGGGATAGATGATCCATTTGTCTGACCTAATAAGGCCATTCGTGTGTAATTTTGTTTGAAATCCTAGAGAAATTGGGTGCTTCAATAAAAACTGACCCCAGGCACTTTTAACTCACATGATGGTTATTTGCTCAGCAATTCACTAGCAGTCTATTTGACTTTGGCAGTATTACAGGAGGTCATATCTGCTCACAGATGAACTGTTCTTGACCAATTTCTGCAATGGATTGGGCGAAAATAAGCTGTCCATCAATATCAAGTACATGCCTTCTTTTTCCACCCGCTTTTCTTGTTGTTGTTTTGCTTCCCCATTTCTGTTTCCTATGGAGATTACAAGCAAAATCCCACACTACTCTCAGCAGTAGAGTTCTCTATTCCTTCGCGAACGGAGAGTACACCACATTTATGATGGAGTACAAAATCTTGTTCCACACAAAGGTCTTTATCTCCCAGAAAGAGTCCCTTTCAAGACTCTGGTGCCATAGCAACAGGTAGATATTATTTTGGAAGCACCTGGAGACCCCAGCCAGGTTGGGGTTCCATTGTGTATACAGCACTTAGCACGTAGTAACATGACAATCTCTACCCAAGAAAAGTTACAATCTAAAAACCCAAGACATAACTGATGCATAGGACAAACATGCAAGTAGGGTAACAAAAATAACAATGTTTTAGGTAATAGCTGCTCTTTTATAACCACACTGTAGTTCTGTTTGGCAGGGACTGAGAAGAATTAGTACGATTATCCATATATTGGTCTGCAGGTTCCTCCGTCCTCCTTGTTCTACCTTCCAAGTGTGTAAAATGGCACAAGGCATATGAAAGCGGTTGTAATTTGAGTATCATAAGCAGAAACATCACAAGACTATGCAGGCAGGGCTGGGCTGGGCTAGGATACCGTGCATATCCTCTTGGAGTCAATGGGAATGTAATTCCTTAGGATTACATACTGCCTAGAGTTTTGCAGTGAAAGGTAGTTCAATTCTGTGATGAATCTAGATGTTTTGAAATTTGGTTTCACTCCAGTTTGGGCCCCAATTTGGGCCTTTTGTCAATTAGTTTTTGGCGTATGCCCTGACGCTTGAGAGTATGTATCAATCATTTTTTAATCCTTGTTTTTCAATCCTACAAAGCTCTTGGCTTCAATGGTATCTTGAGTGTGAGTTCCACAGATATATTATTAATTGTTTTGGGGGGGAATTCCTGTTATGAGTTCTAAATTTGCTGCCTTCACTTTCATTGAATGTTGATGTATTTTTGAGGGTCAGAAAGGGTAAACTGGAACATCTGATCCATCTTTTCTACCGTATCCACTATTTTATATGCCTGCATTATGTTCTCTTCTATTCATGTCCTCTCTAAAGTATACAGTCCCAAACTTTTTAATCTCTTTATCGGGCTATCTTTTCATTTATCTAATCATTGTTATTCCCTATGTCCTTCCCCACCCCCATGATCTCTTTGATAGGGTGACTAGACCTGAACACACTGTTCCAGCTGATGATATATCTATTTGTTTAATAGCATTATTATATTTTCTATCCCATTCCTTATTAATCATAATACTTTGCTTACTTTTTGGACAGCTGCTAAATATCAAGCAGAGACAATTATTTATGTGCAAGATGGCTCAGGAGCTTAGTCAGCAAGAGAACCTGTGTATGAAGGTGATAAGTAAGAAATGGATTTTAAGGATAGATTTAAAGGAGGAAACAAAAGCTTCTTAGTACATGGGAAGAGTGTTCCCAAATAATCTATGTGGAGATTAGCACAGAGTATAGAACAGACTTTTGTACTGTATTTAGATGTCCTGACTTAAAATACATAAGGTCTCCCTGCCCTATGCACGTGTTTAAAACGAACGTGAAGTTAAGCATATGTTTAAGTCCCATTTCAGTCAAGAGGATTTAGGCATGTGCTTCAGATTTTGCTGAATTGGGTCCTACCAGTAAAAGGATAAAAACTGTGATAATAGCAAAAAGGCCCAGAACAGAGCCTTAAACGAAGAACAAATAAATGTGCATAAGTATGATAATGAGTCTCCCTTCAAACACATTCCCTTGCAGCTGAGGAAAGGAGATTTCAACCCTATACTTTTTAGCCCCCAGAGATTAATTCGTGTTCTAGTAGCTAAACATCAACTCCCTGGTCTCCCTTCCAAAGAACACCTGTGGTTCCTGGGTGAGCAATCCACACGTGCTTTAGCTCATAAGTAGTAGTAGAAGAAATTAATCTGTCCTATTTTCTTCAGGCTCCATTTCATGTTTTTATTAATCAGGATAGCAAACCAAATCTTTGTGTAAATTCTGATGTATTTCTCTATTCTCTAGTGAATGGTGTCAACCATTTCCCCATTCTACTGCCCTTGTTACTTCTAACAAAGTGTTGGGTAAAATCCAGTTTTGAAGAAGACCAGAAACCACTTTGTTAGATTAGTTGCAATAAAGCGGAGGGCAGGAAGCCCTTGGACAAACTCCAAAGCCCACGCGTTCTATTCATTTGAGTCCTTGGTAGACATATCTGTCTGGATATTTCCTGCAGCATCACCCCCACCCTTCGTTTTGAAGATTAAAGCATACTCGACTTTGAAACTTGTCAAGACAAATACCTTTGGCAAGCCTCAGATTGAAGCAGTTGGATTCGGTAATGGTTAAGGGGAAAAGACAGGGAATCACTATATATTTTATTTATATTTATGTCTAAAATTAATCTAGTACTGGGCCTGACTGATGTCAGTTGCACTAGTTTTCCCACATTAACTTCAAAAGTAACTGCCGTGTGCTCAGCACTTGAAAATCAGGCTACTTAAGGATGAGATTTTTCAAGATGACTTTCAAGGTATGTCTACACTGCAATAAAAGACCTACAGCACACAAGGGGGGGAGGGGGGACAGGATCTCAGAGCCCAGGCTCCAGCCCAAGCCCCAATGTCTCATTGTTATATTTAACCCTCTGAACCATGCCTGGCAAGCCCAAGTCAGCTGATCCAGGGTCTGGGATATAATGCCACCATTTTTTTGTCAGTGTAGACATACTCTTAGTGGGACTTGTGCTCCAAGACAATCTGTCTAAATCAAAATGTTTTGTGGTGATAGTTTGAGTCTGACAAAGTTCCAAAGGAACACAGGCCGGGTTTCCTGCCAGGTCCGTGGCAGTTTGGGTTCCCATAGTCTGTGGCTCCAGCACAGCCTGACACATGGACTGGCTCAGAGTTGGGGACTCCAGAGCTTCCAGGGTTTGTGGTTCCATGGCAGCCCACCAGAGAGACTGCCCTGGAGTCAGGGTTCCGTTCCCTTCCATGGAGAATTATAATGCCTTTGGTTTTGTTCCAAATCTTAAAAAAACAACAAAAAACTTCAAGAGCCTTTGCAAAACAGAATTACCTTTCCCCACCCAAGTCTACCCCACTTACTGAGGCTCTGCTGAAAAGTCCATCCTAGGTCCCTAAATAGAGACATAGGAAAACACTGACTGGGGTTTTCCAAAGGAGCCTAAGGCAATGGGGGTGACAAGATCTTGCTTCAGTTCAGTGGAATTTGGGTACATACTCACTTTAAGCTCCTTTGAAAGTCCAAGCTCTTGACCCTAAATTTATACATCTAAATCGTGTTTTGGCACCTATCGCTAAGTAGTATGATTTTCAGAAGTGCTGAGCATCCACAACTCTCCTTGAAGTCCTTGAGAGCTGTGGGTGCTGAGCACTCACAAAAGATCCTCTCATTTTGCATTGTATCTAAATATGGATTTAAGTGCCTTTGAACTCTAAGCAGCCAAGTTTGAAAATTTAAACTGATGGTTATAGTTGATTCACTTGCAGAATTTTATCTCAGGCTTGTTGTGCGAGTGTCACTGTTCTCCTTTCTTGAATGGCTCCTAAACTGCTGACAAGTACTTTTGCAGACAAAGGTATATATTCTACTCATAGTGCACATGTGTAATTCATTTGCATACTGTGAATTACCTGCTTGAATTTAGAGCAAAGTGTGCTCTGCAGCCTTTAACTAGCTTAAAGGAAATTACAGTTAATTCATTTGCTGGGTTCATGGGATTTATTTTTTAGTCTCTGCAAATTATTCCCAATAATGTTATTCCCATTACCCTACCTACGCGGACACACCTAGCGCTATAACTTTAATAGCCCTGTTCTTAAAGAAGCTTCTTCCGAAATATTATGTGCCAAATATTATGCTCATGTGGGGCTTGTCCTAAAAGGGGCTGAAAGCTCAAATACCAGTGCCCATTGCAAGTTAAGGGCATTTAGCACTTGTCAGGATTGAGTTTTTAAACTGCATGCATATACAAAGAGAAAGTGGGTGAGGTAATATCTTTTATTGGACCAACTTCTGGTGATGAGAGAGACAAGCTTTTGAGCTCTTCTTCAGGTCTGGGAATGGTACTCAGTGTCACATCTGTTCCACTTTGTATTTATCTAAAGAGTTAACACATGTTGCAAGAGACCTTTCAAAGGTGAAGTGGGCAGACGTCGGACAAAGGAGGGTTAGTAATGAGATTTAATGACCCATAAATCCAGGGTCTTTAAGTCCATGGTTTGGGTTTTTTTGGTATCTAGCAGAGATATAAATTTAAGTTCCCAGTCTCATCTTTTGAAGGCTTTGAGGATGAAGACTGAGAGGTCAGATATGGAGTGATCGTTTTGTGGAAGGGGTTTGCCCATAGGTGATATGGTGTATTTTCGTATCACTTTTTGGTGTGACTTAATTCAAGAGCATAGTGGCTGTCTCGTTTCACCCACATCAGAACCAGGTCCAGAATATTGAAATAGACTCTTTCTGGACTTTACTGGAGTTCTGAAAAGGGTAAGAGGTAGTGGAAAAAATGGCAGGTATATACATGAAGATGAAGACTGAGAGGTCAGATATAGAGTGTATACATGAGACAGACACTACAGATAACTTTCTCCTCTAAAATAATTTGTCCAATACATATGTAAATATTTTTAGTTAACTAATCTACAAGACAAATGCTATTTTTGGTGGAACATTCAGTGACAAAAGCTGTGTATTTACTACCTGATTGCCTTAATACTTTAGCCAATAGGTTTGTTTTAGAGGATTCCGAGTGCCAACCATTCATTGCTCAGACTAATTCAGATATTACAATGAGAAGTGGAAGCTATAGTTCATAATTCAGTATATCTGTGAAGCAGGATGTGCTTTTCATAACCTTTGGCATTACACAATATTTAAAAACTGAACTTGGGCCTCAAGTCACTGACACTGTTTAAGCCCAGTGCATGAACCCTACATTCATTTGTACTGATGTCATAAGTAGTTGTGTAACTCCTGATTTCTGTGCCCTGCATCTTTACATTTTTAAAGCAGGCTGTCTGTTACAAGACCCTCCATTTTGGAGAACCATTTCATTTCAAGATAACTGTTCCTAAAGAATGAGACACACACACCATGCTCCCTAAAAATGCTACATAGTTGTTTATTCTAATTTTGTCTTCCTTAATTTTAAAATAAAAAAAGTTAGCCGAACTTAAACAGTATGGCTGCTCCTTGTGTGTGGGGAAAGGAACAAAACTGTCTTCTACTTTATACCACAAAGGCTTTCAAATCTGACAACTTTTACACACTATCATATAAAGTCTTGAAATATCAGATACCCTTGTAAAAGTCGATATCTGCTTGGTGTAGTGATCATGAGACGGAGAAGTTCTCAGTCAGTAGGTGGTGCATAGTAGCACTAGCAGTGAATGTTGAAGGGCTTTTTTTTTCCCTTCATGGTCACTACTTGCAACTGGAAACAATTAATTGAAATGCCCTTGGAAGTGGGTTTGATATGCTGTAGACAAAAGAGCTGATAACAATGGCTCTTCCTAGCTGAATTTGCACAAATGACAGTGTACTAGATTAGAAGAAAGTTACTGTCTCTTTAAATTTGTTTGTGTCCCATCAACTGCCCAAATTATTTGTGGTAAAATAGACGTTAGAGAGAAGACCACAAAGAGCCTAGCCACAAATATCATATGATTAGAATGTTCTTCCTCAAACTCTGATGTCAGTTATCATCTTTAAATTGGATCCTGCCTGCTTTTCCATGTATAAAAGAAAGTCTCTAGATCTGCTCTATAAGCATCTAAATTACAGATTTTGGTCTCTAAAGACTCCACTAAAGGCAAAGTGCCTTTTGGAACTGGTCAGTGGGGTTTTTTTTTTCCACTTTGAAATTCTTTTCAATGAAAAATGGCATTTTTTCCTGAACTGAAGATTTCCATTGAAATTGTTCAAGATGGTCTGATTTGGATGAGAAATCAAAAAATTCAATTCTTCTTCAATTGCCCCTCCTGCCTCCACTGGCTCTCTTGTTCACTGACAAAATCAGAAGAGGGAAGGAGGAAACAGAGAGAGAGAGAGAGAGATGGGAAAACCCAGATTATTATTTTAAACAACCTTTTGATCTCATGAATGTCCGTGAGAGCTAAGGTCCAGGCAGCGTCCACATACTATCTAACTTGAGGCTACTGCATTATGCAAATCAGGTATTTATATTGACAAACTGCTTGATAAGCACCAGCATGACCAAGTGCATGTGCAAACTGCATGATTTGGAAGGGTACTTTAGGTCTCTAAATTAGGTATGAACTAGTATATGTGCCCAACTAGCTGCAGCTAAGTTTGACATATGTTCCATTCAATAGTGCTTGTACCAATTTCCAATTTAAGGTCACTGCCAGTGCTGCCTCAGCGATTACCACTAAAGCATTGTGTGAGGACTTGTTGGAAATGTCAATGTGTTAGGACTTTATCACAGTAATTGTCAGTAGCTAGCTTTGAAGATTCCACCGATTCACAAAAGCAGTGATTATCAAATATAAGTTGCATGGTAATTCTATTGATTCCACTCAGAAACCCCAGGCATATACAGTAATGCATGGATTTTGGGAAATGCAACTAAAAGATAAATGACTTGAAGGAATCAAACCAACAGTTGACTTGACATATGAATGTGCTCTGGATTTACAGAGCTGTGCAAAAAAGACATTCATTACGAACAAAACTAGTGAAAAACAACATCACAGGGTTTGAAGATTTACCTTCAATTTGGGGCACTAGGAAAATGTATATTCAGTGGGGGGAGTGGGTCAAATAAAGTATGAGTTGTAGGCATTATATGCAAAGGGCTGATGAAACATTTCCCTCAAAACAGTCTTCCGTTTGAAAATGCTGTTTCGATGAAACACAATTTCCTAAAAATGTTAATCATTTTGACAATTTCATTTAAAAGAAATTGTCTGGTTTTGACACTTTTGGAATGCAAAGTTTAATGTTTTTTTGCTTCATAGAGACTTTGTGGTTTGAAATTTGCTTTTTTATCTAACTAAAAAGGGTCAAAATGGAAATGTTACAATTGTCCCCAAGCAATTTTTTTCAGCATTTTGTTTCATGAAAATTTAAAGTTTTAGCTTTTCATTTCCATGGGAGGTACACTGTTTTTCAAACAGTTTGAGATGGAAAATCCATTTTCTGACACAGCTCTTCTGAACAGTACTTACAACAAGATTTGTACCATCTAACCACTTAGTCCCTCTGGAGGTGCCCAAATTCCTGATGAGAAGGAGGGTGTCAGTCGTTGTGGCTGTGATTCTGCCTGCTGGGAAGAAGAACCCATTAGGAGTGTCAGGCCAGAGAGACCGTTCTTCACTGATATGATAGGATTTTATTCTCTTTGGCTCTAATGCTGCAGGGTCTAAAATCCTTACCAGATGTGTTCTTCAGCTTGTAGCTGCTCCAGAGTAAGAAGCCAGAGGAGAAAATTAAGAGCTAAAAGCAATTAGGTACTTATATGGTCTGCCCCATCCCCTTACACTAGTATCTGAGCACCTCATAATGCATTTATACTCCTCACTTCTCACAGGTTGGAAGTACTATTAACCACATTTTACACATGGTAAACTGCAGTACAGAGGGACTAAGTGATTTGCCCATGGTTGCAAAGGGAATCTGTGGTGGAGCAGGGAACTGAAGCCAGATCTCTGAAGTCCTAAGCGAGGGGACTAATCACTAGAACTTCCTTCTCCTTATTGCAATGACTTTTCAGCTTTGAAAAGTCCTGCCCCCCCAGGAAAAAAACAAACCCCATCACTGCAAAAAGTGATGCGTTTGTGCTCAGAAATGATGTTTTCCTTTTGACCCAATTCAGAAATTCTTGGAGAAGTGGGAAAAAAGTTTTATTTTGCAATTCACAGCTATGCTTGTGAAGCAAATTCAGATCACTCTACCACAGATCTAACCCATCCTAGCCTGCCAATATTCTCCAACCTTAACCTGACATCTCTAAAGAAGAGAGGCTGGTTTGACCTCTATCCCTATTCAACGTGTCATCAATCTCAGCAGGGAGGTCAAGAAATCACCAAGTGAGGCCAACTATTATGTGAGTTTTGCAAAAGGACACCTGTCCACTGACAAGTAGACTATACTTGTTAAATGGCTAAATTCTTTTCATGGTCCTGTGGCTAAATCCATGGATGGAACTTTGAAAATTAGCCACAAAGCCCAGGAATATTTTCTTCACTTGTAATGGCAAAAAAATGTGAATCTGATTAACGTCTTATAATTCATACAGTTTGCTTTGAGAGTTTCTCTCATTTTACCCCAGGAAGCACCCTTTGGTCACTTAATGCCTCATTTCAAGTGCAATCATTTAATTTCTCCTTTCACAAAAAGGCCAGCAGGAAAAGTTTGTATACCTGGCTTCCCTTTATAAGGCTCTCTTGCCTTCCCTTAGATCTTTATTCTAGTGATTCATCTATTTTTTGGTACTAGACACTCCTCCGATAACTGCTTTTGTCTGCCTCCTGCTATGGCATATAATATTTGCATTAAAAAAGCAAAATTAAAGCCACAATTAAGAAACAAGCATCTCGGGATTTTGTGTGTGTAAAAGATAGCAACATGAAATGATGATTTTCATGTTGTTAGTCCTTTGTAAAATGACAGCAACAGATTTTCTGCAACATTTATTGGTATCTTTTTTAGTAACTTAGTAAACTGCTAAAAGTAATCCACCTCAATATTGTAGCAAATGTGCTGTTGTAAGCTAAGACAATGTTAAGTAATACAAGAAGTTAAAAGAAGACCATATATGGCAATGGTTATTGTTGTGTTATTCCCCACCGAGACCCTCACTTCCTGTATTTATTTTAGTATAATGTCATCATTGTGCAAACCGTGGGTATATAAGCAGATGCATATATCTGTGCATATATCTGTGCAAGTTTATTTCTCTCCCTCCCCCTTGTAGAGGATATCTGCTATGTTTGTATTGTTAGAGCATTGCAGACATTGTACTCCTTTTTAAAAGCAGAGGGACATTCCTAAAACAGCACATCTATTAAACATTGGAGGAAAGATTAAAAAAAACCTAGGGTTTTTTGCATCCTATTAATTTAATATGACAAGCTTAATGGACCTACAGTGATTTACACTAGCTGTGGATATGTCCCTATATTATTCAGCACAGAATATGCAGGCACTAATTTTCCAGTGCTGGCAATAGTCGTTTACCCTTGTGCAAACTAAACACAGGGAGTGCAAGCTGCTACTAGATCTGAATGGCCATGTTTTATGCCCAGTTTGCACAGGTGAAAGCGACTACACCAGAGGCAAGGCAGTGGAGAATCAGGTCCAGAGACTGTAGGGCAGAAATTAGTTAGTACAGATCCCGCTATGCTGTATCTTGGACTCACTACAACAAAGAGTCTGTCATGACTGAAGAAGCACAAACATGTTGCCAGGGTAATCTTGTATCAAAGATTTAATTTTAATAAAAAGGGTTACATGTTATGAATGATACATATCACTTTGTACGGTCACAACAGCTAAAAGTTTGCTAATTATGGGATTTTATTACAAACCTCTCCATCTAGCTATGTATTTATACCACTTATCATCATACTTTTTAAGTGCCTAGTAACCTGAATTATAGGCCAGCTTCATGAACCTGAGCAAGGCCAAATGATTATTCTGAATGGGAACCATGGAGAAATGTGATTGTTACAAGTTGTTTTTGACACAAAACCAAGTCAAACATGTTTATTTTGGTTGAGTTTCACTTCAGGGATTGGGTTCTTCAAAAATTAAAGGCAAAACAAACACAAAACCAAATGTTAAAAAAAAAAAAAATGTGAGCAGGAACCATTATGAATCAATACCAGAATAAAGGTTTGTCAAAGCTCTATTTGTGAGAATGCCTACCACATTGAAAAGTAAGATGTACACAATGGTAATTAGGTCTGCATTTTTGTGTAACTCCAAATGCTGGTCACTGAGGATGAGACAGGAGCCGATCATGAATACATCGTAAATGTTAAGATGAATGGTTGGGGTTACTCTGGTAGATTGTAGGTTTCAGAGTGGTAGCTGTGTTAGAGTCACAGTAAACAAATAAGAGGAAGTATGAAGGTGGTACCAGTTATAGAAAAGCTGATGGAATCCAGGCTTAGATGGTTTGGGCATGTGAATGGATTATATAGGAAACAGGATGTTACACTTAGAAGTGGAGTGTAAGAGGAAGGTTGCAAGACACAAACTAGATGGATGGATGTCCTACAAAAGGATTTGATTAGCCGTGGCATTTCCAAGGAACCGCTTCAAGACAGACTGGAATAGAGAAGGACTTGAAAAGCCAAAACCACATAGATGGGACAAAGACCAGAAGACAAAGCTCTATTTACAGCTCCTGAAATAAGAATTCAAAACATCCTTTTTCCATGCCATGATAGAGCTTAAATTATTAACTTATTTGCATTTCAGATATAAAGAAATTTATATTTCATATGTTGAAATTTGATCTGTAAAGACAAGTTTATCCCCAGTGAGAAGCATTACAGATTCTAATTCCAGTTACGTTTTATTGTTTTTAGGGGAGATCAAATACTCCCAATAGACTCTCAGTATTAACTCCTCTTATATCTACCCCAACCCCTCTCACTAGTAACTATTGAAGAACATATAGGGTGGGGAGATAGAATTTAGATTTGAACTAGGTTTAGGCAAAAGGTTTGTCATTGAGGATTAAATTAGGCCCTGGTGTAGATTACTGGTGCCAAAATTATGCAAACAGTTCCTGTGCTCCAAAATGACAAACTCTTGCAGCTGGAATGATTTTGTAAGATGTCTATCATATTGGATGCTGGACATCTCAAGATCAGCTATTCTTGTAAAGATTTTGCTAGTTTGTGTCAAGAAACTGAGGGAGCAGCTTTTCTCACACTATCTGGCTCCGTTTGACCGACCCTTTCCACTTCTGAAATTTAGAATAAAAATTATAGGGATAATTCCATATCTAGTTCCAGAGTAGCAGCCGTGTTAGTCTGTATTCGCAAAAAGAAAAAGGAGGACTTGTGGCACCTTGGAGATGAACAAATTTATTTGAGCATAAGCTTTCGTAAGCTACAGCTCACTTCATCGGATGCATTCAGTGGAAAATACAGTGGGGAGATTTATATACATAGAGAACATGAAACAATGGGTGTTACCATACACACTGTAACCAGAGTTTATCTCCTCCCTGCCCCAAACTGTTCCTCAGACTTTCTTGTCAACTGCTGGAAATGGCCCACCTTGATTATCACTACAAAAGGTCCATCCCCCCGTCCCCCGTCCCCCGTTCTCCTGCTGGTAATAGCTCACCTTACCTGATCACTCTTGTTACAGTGTGTATGGTAACACCCATTGTTTCATGTTCTCTATGTATATAAATCTCCCCACTGTATTTTCCACTGAATGCATCCGATGAAGTGAGCTGTAGCTCACAAAAGCTTATGCTCAAATAAATTTGTTAGTCTCTAAGGTGCCACAAGTCCTCCTTTTCTTTTTCCATATCTAGGGATCTGAAGTGTTGGCTTTGGCCTAGATTATTCATAATCTATGGTAGGAAAGCCAAATAGTCCAGTTAATGAATGAATACATAAACTAAAAGAAAGTGTAGAGGGACATTTTAACACTAAAATTCTATTTTTGATAATTCCTGCAGAAGCAGAAAGGGCACTGCATGCAAGCTTTCCCATTCTTATATATGTCCTTCACAATCTAGAAGGACTACTTCTAGGAGTGAAATGGTTCAGAGTTCGATCTTCAAGCTTGCTCAGGATTCAGTTCTGCGGAGTGTTGAACATTCTGTCCCTGATACAGCACAACATTTAATCAATATGAGTTGTTCCACTGATTACACTGGGACCAAGTGTTTAAAGTTAAGCACATGCGTAAGTGCTTTGCCACATCAAGGACAGAGTAATTGTCTTTCAGGACTGAGTCCTCAGTCTCTGGCCTTTCTGCTAAGTCTGCCAGTGCAAATGCTAATGAGAGTCATGGTTGCCTCTCACAATTTATGAAAACTTACTAAAAGCTTTCAAAAAAACTAGACAAAGTTTGAACTGATTCACTGAATTATTCCAAATGCTGCCAATGAAAGCCTAGGAAAGATAAAAGGTGTCAATATGATTAAAACTCACATTTATTCTCTTCCCTCGTCTGACTTGTGATTTTTGGTGTCCTTCCTCTTTAGTGGGCCAATACATGATGCTTCTGCAGAAGATGAGATCACTCGCCTGCTTGATACTCCAGGTCTCTGGTGCAATGCTGTAAGTGGGGAGAGGGAACACTTTGACCCCTGCAGATGATTAATGTATGCAATCCATAAAGCATGAATTTGGAAGGTCACTGCTTGCATATGCCTTCCTACTCAGCCACAAATTATCCTGCCCTTTTCTTACTCTATACACTATACATATCTCACTAACACATACAGCACTGAATTCCACACACGGCCTATATGACAAGAAAAGCATGCCCTCTTATTTTTTCTAACTTTGCTGACCTCAATTTTCAGTCACTGTTACCTCCTTCTTGTAGTTAGGAATTGGGCGAAAGGGAGGGATTGATCAACTTTCACTTTTACACCTTTCTAAATTTTGAACTGTTCAAATCAAGTTAGGTTCCACATGTCTCTTTTCTAGGCTAAAGAAATTGGAGTCTTTTAATGGATTATCTGATGGAGTCTCTCATCATAGATAAATCCAACTGGATCCTTCTCTGGGCATTCTCAATACCAGCTGCATGTTTCTCTAACGGAAGTGGCCAAAGTTGGGCCATTGTTATTGTTATACGTTATTAACATAACCCCCCACCATCACTACCTCTTCTGCCTTGTTTACTCAGGAGCAGGCACCGCTCACCTGTGTTCCTGGATTCCTGATATTGTCAACAGTAAAGGAGATCCTGAGTATCCCAATGGTGATGTTGAATAGACAGGAATCCTCTGTCCACCCCTCTGCTGCAGTCATTTCACTTATAAGGAAATTAATCTTGTCAGTACCTCCATCTGGCTGCTCCCTGTACATACTTACTGGTGTGCCTTGGAAGCCTCCAAGAATAAATGTGAACTAATCTATGCACTGGGGCTAACTCCAAAGTACCAAGTATAAACTCTAGATAAACAATATACTCTCAGATTAGAGTTAATATACCTTTATTTAACAATTTAGAAAAACATGGAATAACAGACAGAGATTAATTAAAATTAGGGCTGTCAGTTAATCACAGTGAACTCAAAAAAATAATTGTGATAAAAAAAGTAATCACGATTAATCACACTTATAACAATAGAATACCCATTGAAACTTATTAAATATTTTTGGATGTTTTTCTACATTTTCAATATTGATTTCAATTACAACACAGAGTACAAAGTGCACAGTGCTCACTTTATACTATTATTTTTTATTACAGATATATGTAGTAAAAATGATAAAAGAAACAGTATTTTTCAATTCACCTCATACAAGTGCTGAAGTGCAATCTTTTTATCATGAAAGTGTAACTTACAAATGCAGACTTGTTTTTTGGTTACATAACTGCACTCAAAAACAAAACAGTATAAAAACTTTAAAGCCTACAAGTCCACTGAGTCCTACTTCTTATTTTGCCAATTGCTAAGACAAACAAGTGTGTTTACATTGAGGGGAGATACTGCTGCCTGCTTCTTATTTATGTCACCTGAAGGTGAGAACAGGCGTTCGCATGGCACTTTTGTAGCTGGCAGTGCAAGATATTTACATGCCAGATATGCTAAACATTCGTATGCTCCTTCCATGCTTTGGCCACCATTCCAGAGGACATGCTTCCATGCTGATGACGCTTGTTAAAAAATAGTGCTTCAATTACATGTGTAACTTACAAATGCAGACTTGTTTTTTGGTTACATAACTGCACTCAAAAACGTGCAGGCTTGTAGGCTCTAAAGTTTTACACTGTTTTGGTTTTGAGTGCAGTTATGTAACCAAAAAACAAGTCTGCATTTGTAAGTTACACTTTCATGATAATGAGATTGCACTTCCGTACTTGTATGAGGTGAACCCAAACCACCAAAAAAAAAAAAAAGTCAACCTTCTGCTGGTAGCATCTGACTCAGATGATGAAAGTGAACATGCATCGGTCCGCTTTGCTTTGGATTGTTATCAAGCAGAACCCGTCATCAGCATGGAAGCATGTCCTCTGGAATGGTGGTTGAAGCATGAAGGGACATATGAATCTTTAGCACATCTGGCACGTAAATATCTTGCAATGCCGGTTTCCACAGTGCCATGCGAATGCCTGTTCTCACTTTCAGGTGACATTGTAAACAAGAAGCAGGCAGCACCATCTCCTGAAAATTGTAATCAACTTTGTTTGTCTGAGTGACTGGCTGACCAAGAAGTAGGACTGAGTGGACTTGAAGGGCCTAAAGTTTTACATGGTTTTATTTTTGAATGCAGGTTTTTTTTGTACATAATTCTACATTTGTAAATTCAACTTTCATGATAAGGAGATTGCACTACAGTACTTGTATTAGGTGAATTGAAGAATACTATTTCTTTTTTTTTATAGTGCAAATATTTGTAATACAAATAAATATAAAGTGAGCACTGTACACTTTGTATTCTGTGTTGTTATTGAAATCAATATATTTGAAAATGTAGAAAACGTACAAAAATATTTAAAACAAATGGTATTCTATTGTTTAACGGTGCAATTAATCACACAATTAATCATGATTAATTTTTTTAATCTCTTGACAGCCCTAATTAAAATGTTACAACTACTTTAAGACAGTAGGGGACACTTCATTAATCAATTCATAAATGCAGTTTATAGTAGTAAATAAAAATTATCCAACTTACTACATTTATATTGCTACCAGTGACCTCACTTCTGAGTGTGCATTCCTCTTAATTTTAGAGTTCTAGATGCTTGTGTGGACATGCCTGAAGATGGGGACAGCACTCTGTTAGTCCAGTAAAGTAATGCATCCAAAGCAACAAGGGGGCAGAGCGATTCTAATTTAGGATCACTCCAATCTGGACAACCCTTCTGAAGATGAGAGTAGTTATAACCAGAGGTCCATGACCCTGGATCCTGGTTAACCAATGTCAAGCTGTCCCTCAGGTGACTCAAGAGTGTGAGTACCAACCTCAGGGCAGTTTTAAGACTCAAGGCACAAACTCCAAATTGGCTGTGAGCTCTATACTTAGATTTCAACCAACTATCAAGTGTACACTCCTTGGGCACTATAAGAACCTTAATATGGAGTCAGAGTAACAGCCGTGTTAGTTTGTATTCGCAAAAAGAAAAGGAGTATTTGTGGCACCTTAGAGACTAACCAATTTATTTGAGCATAAGCTTTCATGAGCTACAGCTCACTTCATTGAATGCATACTGTGGAAAATACAGAAGATGTTTGTTTTTATACACACAAATCATGAAAAAAGGGGTGTTTATCACTACAAAAGGTTTTCTCTCGCCCCACCCCACTCTCCTGCTGGTAATAGCTTATGTAAAGTGATCACTCTCCTTACAATGTGTATGATAATCAAGGTGGGCCATTTCCAGCACAAATCCAGGTTTTCTCCCCCTTCCCCCCGACACACAAACCCATTCTCCTGTTGGTAAAACCTAGATTTGTGCTGGAAATGGCCCACCTTGATTATCATACACATTGTAAGGAGAGTGATCACTTTACATAACCTATTACCAGCAGGAGAGTGGGGTGGAGGGAGGGAAAACCTTTTGTAGTGATAAACACCCATTTTTTCATGATTTGTGTGTATAAAAACAAACATCTTCTGTATTTTCCACAGTATGCATCCGATGAAGTGAGCTGTAGCTCACAAAAGCTTATGCTCAAATAAATTGGTTAGTCTCTAAGGTGCCACAAGTACTCCTTTTCTTTTAACATGGAGTCACAGTCCCCTTGGGTACTCCAATTTATCTTGCCACATAGGTAAGCCTATGGTTTTGACAGCTGATCCCTTACACCAAGAATCACAGCAATATTTAGGTTACTCCCAGCCCCAAAGTATGAGTCATTTCACCCAGGTCAACTGCACCTTAGATCTCGCATCAAAGACAATGCTTGTAACCCTATAATAAACTATCTACAGATTTATTAATAGACAAAGGAAATGAGTTATTTACAAGGTTAAAGTAGGTAAACATATACACACAAATGAGTTGCAATCTTAAGTGTCCCAAATCATAGAAGCTTCTATAATAAGCAAGCTCTGTGTGTCCTTTAGGACTAACTCAGGTGAAACACTGCAGTTCTCTTGCTTATGCCTAAAAAGCTTTGGCCCCACCCCCAGAGTCCAAGCAGCATAGATATAAATTCTTTCTTGTTAGGGGTTTTTATTCCCTTTCCCCCATGTGTTCTGAGCTGCAAACTCTTCTGGAGGGAGGAATTCACTTGCATGACTCATCTTCTTGGGGGAGGGTGGGAACAGATCAGAGCAACAAAGTCTTTTGTCCTCTTTAATGTTCCCCAATAATCCATCTGGTGTTGACTGGCATTCCTTGTTGGCCAGGACCTAACATCTTCTATCAGCAGGCCAACATCAGTTAGTGGCAGTATAATAGGAGAGAGGCCAGACTGAAGTAAGGCACAAATGACGTTCTCCTATTTGTAATATAGGAAAGGATGAAATTTGTTTAAATTTGATTGTATCCCTGAAAGAAGGGTGGTGGGTTGGGGCACATTTTGAAGACAGAGTGGATTTGTATTTGTTTTTGGAGTAGGCTGCTCACATGTCTGGGAGGGAGGACCCACTCTATGAAGCAGCCCTTTAGAAGCTTGCTTGAATTCCCAGGAGATTGTCTCTACAGCAGAAGAAACAATCCTCTAGCCAATGGAACTGCTATGTTATAAGCAGAGCTGGTTGAAAAATGTGTTGTGGAAACCTATTGATTTTGACAAATTTTTGATGAACCACAGGCAAGGTACTTATGGAATCCTGCCTCCTGTCCTACCACAGGAGCTGGCAGGCTGCCCAGCCACATGAAGAGCCCCAGTACCAGGAACCCCAAGGCTTCCAGGGTCCCTGTTGGGAAGTCCAGAGCCTGGAAGCTCAGGCTCTAACCAGGTCTCTGCTTCTGTCTCTGCAGCGGGGAACCTGGAAGCCTTGAGAACCCTGGCTTGAGTATGGATTCTCATGACTTCCAGACTCTCTCCTACAAAACTAGGCACCTGGTACTCTGGGATAGACTTCCAGTATCTACACAAGTTCTGCTGTGGTGACATCTCCAGGGCTTCCAGATGCCTGGGCTACCTGACTCCTGCAGCTGGTGAGCCAGCTGCCCTGAGAGTCAGGCAGCCTGAAGAGCCAGCTGTCCTAGCAATCTGGAAGTCCTGGGGTCCTCAGCCACAGGCATTCCACATAACGGGGCTGCTCCCAGAGCTACAGATCCTGAAAGCCCTGGCAGCTGCTGAATTAAGTTGACACATGTCTTGTCAGTTTCACAGCTGCCCACCAGGGACTAGCAGCAGTGAAATTGACAAGATTCATGTCAACTACACTCAGCAGCTGCTATAGTCTCACTGAGCCCATTTTGTGTTGGAAACTAGATTTCTGGAATAAATTTTTTAGGAAAATTCTGTTTGCATGACATTTAAAACAATGGGGTTCTTCCAAATCAGACTGAAACCAAATTTCAAAATATATTAATTTCTTGTGAACTAGACATTCTGATTTTCTTTGGCAGTTTTTGTTATAAGGGAATGGATTAAAAAAGAACAGAAACAGACCACAGTCTGACATCTAACTTCAGCAGGCAGATACTAGCTTCTAAATGCCTGTAATTTTATAACTGCCTCCAGCCAACAAATTCAATCATGGAATTCCTCAAAATAAGGAAATTAAGCCACCACATGCTTAGTCAATATCACATGAAAAGTGGGAAAGAATTACAGAAAGAGTCAATTACATCTTCTTCTAACACTAAGGAAGAAATTTTATTAGAATATGCAAATCACTATTAATCCTAATGTTCTTCTACATCTCACTCTGTTTCACTATAGTGTTTCTGCCTAGAATCTTTCCCAAGCCTGCTCTTGCTTGGCTTCCTGCTACAGTTTGAAAAAAACAAAACAAAACAAAAAAACCCTGTGTTCCTCTCCTTATAGCGAGAGCAAATGTCAACCAGCATGAGATCAGAAAAAATAAACAATTCAAAGAGCATTTAATGGATTGTCAATTAGAATCAGTGAACACTGAACTAAATATGAAAGACAGCCTCAATTAGCAAATATTTGAACTATACAAAGTGGCTTTACTAGGCAGTGAGTGAAATTCATTTGACATATAGTCAGTTAAAAAGGTGACAAGACCTTCTTGTATATCCAATAGATAAAATTCATTGACATCTTGACAGGTTTCAGAGTAACAGCCATGTTAGTCTGTATTCGCAAAAAGAAAAGGAGTATTTGTGGCACCTTAGAGACTAACCAATTTATTTGAGCATAAGCTTTTGTGAGCTACAGCTCACTTCATCGGATGAACACTGTGGAAAATACAGAAGATGTTTTTATATACACAGACCATGAAAAAAATGTGTGTTTATCACTACAAAAGGTTTTCTCTCCCCCCACCCAACACTCCTGCTGGTAATAGCTTATCTAAAGTGATCACTCTACTTACAATGTGTATGATAATCAAGGTGGGCCATTTCCAGCACAAATCCAGGATTTAACAAGAACATCTGAGGAAAAGTGTGGGGGGAAGGGGGAGTGGGAAGGAATAAACAAGGGGAAATAGGTTACTTTTTATAATGAATCAACCATTCCCAGTCTCTATTCAAGCCTAAGTTAATTGTATCCAATTTGCAAATTAATTCCAATTCAGCAGTCTCTCGTTGGAGTCCGTTTTCGAAGTTTTTTTGTTGAAGGATAGTCACTTTGAGATCAGAAATCGAGTGACCAGAGAGATTGAAATGTTCTCCGACTGGTTTATGAATGTTATACTTCTTGACATCTGATTTGTGTCCATTTATTCTTTTACATGGAGACTGTCCAGTTTGCCCAATGTACATGGCAGAGGGGCATTGCTGGCACATGATGACATATATCACATTGGTAGATGTGCAGGTGAACGAGCCTCTGAGAGTGTGGCTGATGTTATTAGGCCCTGTGATGGATATTAGGCCCTGAATAGATATGTGGGCACAGTTGGCAACGGGCTTTGTTGCAAGGATAGGTTCCTGGGTTAGTGGTTCTGTTGTGTGGTATGTGGTTGCTGGTGAGTATTCGCTTCAGGTTGGGGGACTGTCTGTAGGCAAGGACTGGCCTGTCTCCCAAGATTTGAGAGAGTGTTGGGACGTCCTTCAGGATAGGTTGTAGATCCTTGATGATGCATTGGAGGGGTTTTAGTTGGGGGCTGAAGGTGACAGCTAGTGGCGTTCTGTTAATTTCTTTGTTAGGCCTGTCCTGTAGTAGGTGACTTCTGGGAACTCTTCTGGCTCTATCAATCTGTTTCTTCACTTCTGCAGGTGGGTAGTTGTAAGAATGCTTGATAGAGATCTTGTAGGTGTTTTTCTCTGTCTGAGGGGTTGGAGCAAATGCGGTTGTATCGCAGAGCTTGGCTGTAGACAATGGATCGTGTGGTGTGGTCAGGGTGAAAGCTGGAGGCATGTAGGTAGGAATAGCGGTCAATAGGTTTCCAATATAGGGTGGTGTTTATGTGACCATCGTTTATTAGCACTGTAGAGTCCAGGAAGCAGATCTCTTGTGTGAACTGGACCAGGCTGAGGTTGATGGTGGGATGGAAATTGTTGAAATCATGGTGGAATTCCTCAAGGGCTTCTTTTCCACAGGTCCAGATGATGAAGATGTCATCAATATAGCGCAAGTAGAGTAGGGGCGTTAGGGGACGAGAGCTGAGGAAGCGTTGTTCTAAGTCAGTCATAAAAATGTTGGCAAACTGTGGGGCCATGCGGGTACCCATAGCAGTGCCGCTGATTTGAAGGTATACCTTGTCCCCAAATGTAAAATAGTTATGGGTAAGGACAAAGTCACAAAGTTCAGCCACCAGGTTAGCAGTGACATTATCGGGGATAATGATTCTTGACGGCTTGTAGTCCATCTTTGTGTGGAATGTTGGTGTAAAGGGCTTCTACATCCATAGTGGCCAGGATGGTGTTATCAGAAAGATCACCGATGGATTGTAGTTTCCTCAGGACGTCAGTGGTGTCTCGAAGGTAGCTGGGAGTGCTGGTAGCGTGGGGCCTGAGGAGAGAGTCCACATAGCCAGACAATCCTGCTGTCAGGGTGCCAATGCCTGAGATGATGGGGCGCCCAGGATTTCCAGGTTTATGGATCTTGGGTAGTAGATAGAATATCCCAGGTCGCGGTTCCAGGGGTGGGTCTGTGCGGATTTGATCTTGTGCTTTTTCAGGGAGTTTCTTGAGCAAATGCTGTAGTTTCTTTTGGTAACTCTCAGTGGGATCAGAGGGTAATGGCTTGTAGAAAATGGTGTTGGAGAGCTGCCGAGCAGCCTCTTGTTCATATTCTGACCTATTCATGATGACAACAGCACCTCCTTTGTCAGCCTTTTTGATTATGATGTCAGAGGGGTTTTTGAGGCTGTGGATGTCATTGTGTTCCGCATGGCTGAGATCGTGGGGCAAGTGATGCTGCTTTTCCACAATTTCAGCCCGTGCACGTCGGCGGAAGCACTCTATGTAGAAGTCCAGTCTGCTGTCTCGACCTTCAGGAGGAGTCCACCTAGAATCCTTCTTTTTGTAATCTTGGTAGGAAGCTCTCTGTGGGTTAGTATGTTGTTCAGAGGTGTGTTGAAAATATTCCTTGAGTCAGACATGTAGAAAATAGGATTCTAGGTCACCACAGAACTGTATCATGTTCGTGGGGGTGGAGGGGCAGAAGGAGAGGCGCCGAGATAGGAAAGCTGCTTCTGCTGGATAGGTTAGCAATATTGCTGAGTGGGTTGAGGGAACCATTGCTGTGGCCCCTTGTGGCATGTAGTAGTTTAGAAAGTTTAGTGTCCTTTTTCTTTTGTAGAGAAGCAAAGTTGTGTATTGTAAATGGCTCAGGGCCTAATAACATCAGCCACACTATCAGAGGCTCGTTCACCTGCACATCTACCAATGTGACATATGCCATCATGTGCCAGCAATGCCTCTCTGCCATGTACATTGGGCAAACTGGACAGTCTCTATGTAAAAGAATAAATGGACACAAATCAGATGTCAAGAATATAACATTCATAAACCAGTTGGAGAACACTTTGATCTCTCTGGTCATTCGATTTCTGATCTCAAAGTGACTATCCTTCAACAAAAAAACTTTGAAAATAGACTCCAACAAGAGACTGCTGAATTGGAATTAATTTGCAAATTGGATACAATTAACTTAGGCTTGAATAGAGACTGGAAATGGTTGATTCGTTATAAAAAGTAACCTATTTCCCCTTGTTTATTTCTTCCCTCCACCCCACTCCCCACGGTCCCTCAGACATTCTTGTTAAACCCTGGATTTGTGCTGGAAATGGCTCACCTTGATTATCATACACATTGTAAGGAGAGTGATCACTTTAGATAAGCTATTACCAGCAGGAGAGTGGGCTGGGGGGAGAGAAAACCTTTTGTAGTGATAAACACCCATTTTTTCATGATTTGTGTGTATAAAAACAAACATCTTCTGTATTTTCCACAGTACGCATCTGATGAAGTGAGCTGTAGCTCACGAAAGCTTATGCTCAAATAAATTGGTTAGTCTCTAAGGTGCCAGAAGTACTCCTTTTCTTATTGACATCTTGAGGTCTTTCTACATTAGAGGAAAGTAGAGAAAAAGAGACAATTACTGAAAATGTGCTGATACCAAGATGACTGAGAAGATAAGAATTTGTCATTCTCCATATTTTTTTTAACAGAGAAAATAATTTAAAGTAAAACTGTTGATTAGGGAAAAAAATCTAGCTTGCTGGGAACTTAGTTAAAAGCAAATTCTGGTAAGTTATTTTGTGTCAGCCATCAAAAGGATTTATTTGTAGTTCATCAGCTGATAAGTGATCATTTGATAGGTATGTCTCCTATTGGACTGCAGATGGATGATTAAGCCAATGAAAGATGTGCCCCCTTATTCATAGATCCAATAAAAGTTATATTTGGTAACTTGTTTGGCTTCTTCCGTACACCCATGGCAAGCTGGATAAGGGTTTCAAGGGTATGATGCCATTACAAATTCATATCCTCCATTTAGCTCTGCTGCAAGCAGTGTGTGCATAAGACAATGTGATATTATATGCCAGCATTGGCTTGCAAACTGTCATTATTGTGTTTCCTCTGGGTTCCTTGGCTAAGAAATATTTTTTTAGGTAGTCTCTGACCTGCCATTGTAGTGACATGGTCGAGTGCTATGCAATGACAAGGTGAAACATGTAGTGAAAAAGCAAAATAATATTTGTAAATGCAGTATCCACATGCTCTGGAATATAAATATTGCTACAGGTTAGGTTTGAGTATGTATCAAAGTTATGGGAAAGCATTTATTGAACAACTTTAATAAAATACAGATGACATGAACCTGACTCTACCTTGGCTATTCAGGGAATTGCCTGCATAGTACACATTTTAACAAGACACAGCCTTACGATGGAATACTTTCAAAGGCAATATAAATAATACGACTT
This sequence comes from Lepidochelys olivacea, assembly GCF_965140295.1. Classification (NCBI taxonomy): domain Eukaryota; kingdom Metazoa; phylum Chordata; order Testudines; family Cheloniidae; genus Lepidochelys; species Lepidochelys olivacea. Next base: position 31,880,483 of record NC_140411.1, on the reverse strand, counting down.
TCATGTCAAGCATCTTAATATTCGTTCCAAAACATCTGGCAAGTGACACTAAAAATGTGGTAAATAAAGACTATCTTTTCTGATATGAGGATTTACAACAGATGTAGACCTTATGTTAATGCTTTCAGGATAAATTCCTTCAGTTCAGTTAAAGCTATAGCAAAATGAGGCTAGGTATCTGAATACGTTTTAACTAACACGCCCTCTCTCTATAAGAAACATGATGGCTCTCGTTATCAAATTTTGAATTCCCCATTTTACAGAAGGATCCCAATTGCCCCTCTCCCAGCTACACACTATTGCCTTTGGGGTCTTCTATTCTAATCCCCAGGCTGCAGGCATGTTTCTTGTGCTAAAGAAAATAAGAGTAATGCAGACAATGAAGATTTCAATGCAGCCACTTGTTTCATTCCTTGCATGATTCATGTACTTGTAAAACTAAAAGTTATTTTCTTGCAAGGTTCTTGCCATCTCTATTCATCATTCCTTTCACTAAGTCTGCCCACTAGCATAGTTCTGCCTGCCATTGCCCCAGCCAAGCGCTTTCTTTAAGCGGCCCATGCGTTTATTGTTGACAGGGGTTGGCTTTAAGACAAAACCATCCATTCAAATCAATAACCATCACAAAACAATTGTTGACTAAGCCAGTGTCTTCTCCTTTATAACAAAAATCCAGTGGGGCTGCAGGATAATTTTACTAACTCCCTTTTAAATCAAGCCTTATCTGTGATCCCACTCTGTCTCTTGCCATCTTGTGGCAGCTTGGAATCATTGCAACTAATTATGTATAATGCCCCCAATTATGGGTTGCTGTTGTTTTTTTAAAAAATGAAACATAATGGTGCTATTTTCCTCCATTCTGTTACCTATCTGCCTGGGTTAGAGAGTTACAGTTTACAGCCGTCATAATATATCGACCAAAATTTTCTTAGCTGTTTGTTCTAGTTGGAGACAAATTTATTTCTGTGACCATTACACATGTTTTGGTGCACAGATGAGCTGTGTACATCTTGGAAACTCTCTTATATTTATCCTCATTTTGAGACCCCAGCTAAGATTATCTTACAAAGACAGGACAGATGACTTAGAGGTTAGCATCAGCCCATTCACTGGAAATGAAATCATAGATCCACTTAAAAAAAAAAAAGCACTAGAGGCCTTGTTCTCGTAATTACACACAGGAGTCACAATAAGATGCATGGATAGCTTCAAAATTATTTAAATGATTTACTCTCAGATCCTAGTTAAAAACCCTAATCCATCTGATTGGCTTACATGCTCACTGGTCAAAAGAAATACTTCAGGCTATGCAGTTGCAAGTGTTGCCCCCTTAAACTAAAGGAAGAGATGTGACTTTTTTATTTATATTTTATTGATTTCTTTCCCTAGAAATAAGGGGAAACCACAAAAAAGACAAAAGAACAAGAAAAAGAGAGAGGTAGGAAAAGAAGGGAAGGGAAGGGAAAGGAGAGAGACATTTTAGTTTTCATCCACTAGGAATTCAAAGGTTTCTAAAAAGCTAAACCAAATATTTTCAAACTTATGAGGTCCCATTTTAACCGAACTCATTTGCCCTTCTCCTCACTCAGAATCAAACCCTAACTAATTTCTCCTTTTGCCTGTGTCCATTTGATCACCTCTTCTTGCAACCCCCGCCCTCCTTCACTTTCACATTTTTGAACATTTTTTTCCTATTTACTTAGAATGTTTTTAACAGGTTTACAAATCACCTCCATGTAAACATCAGAAATAAAACCTTAATCATTAAATCATGGAGCTTCTCTTTTTGTTTAGAGAAACATTGTCCAGTAATATAATTATAAAATCGCTCTATTTACCAGAACAACAAGGAGTCTGGGGGCACTTCAGAAACTGGGTCCCAGTCGGGCTCAGCGGGTAGTGATCAATGGTTGGATGTCTAGTTGGCAGCTGGTATCAAGCAGAGTGCCCCAGGGGTCGGTTGTGGGGCTGGTTTTGTTCAACATCTTCATTAATGATCTGGAGGATGGGATGGATTGAACCCTCAGCAAGTTTGCAGAAGACACGAAGCTGGGGGGAAAGGTAGATATGTTGGAGGGCAGGGGTAAGGTCCAGATGACCTAGACAAATCCCATGCACTGCCACAGGCTGGGGACCGACTGGCTAAGCAGCAGTTCTACAGAAAAGGAACTGTGAATTCCAGTGGACGAGAAGCTGGATATGAATCAGCAATGTGCCCTTGTTGCCAAGAAGGCTAAGGGCATATTGGGCTGCATTAGTAGGAGCATTGCCAGCAGATCAAGGGAAGTGATTATTCCCCTCTGTTCGGCACTGGTGAGGCCACATCTGGAGTACTGTGTTTTGGGTCCCCCACTACAGAAAGGATGTGGATGAATTGGAGAGAGTCCAGCGGAGGGCAATGAAAATGATTAGGGGGCTGGAGCACATGACTTATGAGGACTTACAAGCTGAGGGTACTGAGCTTATTTAGCCCTGGTCTACACTGGGGGTGGGGGATCGATCTAAGTTATGGAACTTCAGCTACATGAATAACATTGCTGAAGTTGACATACCTAGATCAACTTACTGTGGTGTCTCCACCATTGCGGTGCTCCCCCGTCGACTCTGCCTGCGCCTCTCAAGCGTGCTTGGGGGTTGACTTATTGTGTCTAGACTAGACATGATAAATCAATCCCCGCTGGATCGATCGCTGCCCACCGAGGGATATGATAGCAGCCTTCAACAACGTGAAGGGGAATTCCAAGGAGGATGGAACTAGGCTGTTCTCAGTGGTGGCAGATAACAGAACAAGGAGCAATGGTCTCAAGTTGCAGTGTAGGACCATGAGAACACAAGAACGGCCCGGTAGGGGTTTCGGTTGATAGTGCAGGGTGTTGTACACTCCCCACCCCATCATTGGATGGGGTTTGGTTCTCTACCTCAGCAGCACAGTGAGCTTCAGCTGCTGGAGGAAAAGTAGATGGAGAAAGAGCTGGTGCCAGTTCCCATGCAGCCCTTTGGGGCAAGCTCCCATTCCAAGCACCATGAGTCTTGCTCCAGGAATCGGATCATTATTGACTCCTACTTTACAGGGGAAAGGGAGGAATGGTCTATTGAGCAGGAGGAACATTTTCTCCAAAGGTAGAACTGTCCCCGACTCCTGTCCATCCCGGTGTGAAGGTCCTCCAGTGTCCTTCTCCATTTGCCCCTACTGTCCCTGGGCTGCTGCTCCTGGCTTCCAGGCAGAATGGGAGCAGTCTCCTCAGGCAAAGGTCCTACCATTTCAGTCACAAGAACAGCATTATATTTTACCTTGCATCGGAGAGCAAGAATTGCCCCCACCTAACATGAATTTGCTGTGGAGGGACACAATATTGATACATCTCAGCTTTTCAGGAATATGATGGTTTCATTATCCTTGTTTCTCAGACAACTTTTGCAATTCCCGAGGAAGAAGCACCTGTTGAAAATGGCAGGCAGTATCAACTAATGTTTTCACAAATTTAATGTCTCAAACATTATGCTTAGATCACAGGGCTGAGGGGAGCCTTTGCTTCAGGGGCAACATCTTTCTTTCTTTCTTTCTTTCTCTTTTTTTCTTTCTTCTAAAATGGCCATTATTTAGAGAATATACCCATTTTGAAAGTACTAGATTGGAAAACAGAGTCCTGTGGTGGGGCTTTGGCAATCTGTGCCAGAGAAATGTTTGTGCTACTTGCTACCCCAGTTTGTGTTGCAGAATGGAAGGATTGGGTGAACTAGAAAGGCGGACCAAGCATATTTGCGCTGCAGTTGAACCTTAAGAACCATCTGGAGTTTCTGCTGCAACAGAAATTTGCTGACTTATGCTTTCAGGACTGGGAGGCAATCCAAATGGAAATATACTATATTCTAAACTAGCAGATGGAGCCTGCATGCCACTGAGGAGAATCCAACCGCTGCAAATATCCACCCATCTGCAAACCAGCCCCTTCACTGTCAGAAAATCTGGCCCCTTCATCTTCTGAAAGTGCAGAAAGGAACAGGGAAAGAAAGAGTCACATCACAACTGTACAGTGTTCCATGAACTTTCTGATCAATACTGCAAGCCACTTGCCTCCCCACTACATAGGGACACCACATTCTGTTTGTGTGGCCACCAAAGCAGATCCTTCACCACCCCCCATTTTCTTGGCTTGTGTGACATGGCTCCAAATGGGGAGATGATGGACACCAGGGCATAAGAATGCTTGAAAACATTTGCACTGTGCCATTCCTTGGAGAACCAAAGGCTCCCATTCTCCTTCCCATACATAACTGGCCTTAAGACTAAAATGACCCCTTTCCATGCATCTCCCATTTGTAAGGAAGTGAGTAGCGGGATTAATATAGTAAAAGTTTGTAATTGTAACTAACGTTGGAGAACCAGCTGTAACTTTGGAGAACCATTAATCTTGTACAAATGTCCTTCCCCCAAACAGGACCTTTCCACCCCCTCCTTCCCTGTCAGTCTTTTGGCCACACGCTCAAATCCAGGGGCAATAACATACTTCACTGATCATTTGCTCTATAAACTTCTGCCAAAAGCTTTATAGTGATTAGTGGTAATTCAATAAAGTGTTACATTTACAGGTGTGTCTTGGTTGGGGACTACTGGAGGGAGGTGGCATTCCAGCCCTGCATGCAGCCCCTGAGACAGAGAGAGGGATTGATAATGGGGAGGGTGGGTTTTTAATTTATCAGCCTTGGTTCTGGTTCCTGCTGAGCATTGACATCCTCGTCTGGCTCATTAGGAGGGGCTTGCTGAACCAGTTCCTCTGCATATGGGTGAAGGATAATGTGCTTCTCTTCCTCCTGGTTTTCCATGGCCAGCTCCTCTGTGCTCCCTACTGCCTCCATGCCCTGGTTTCATCAGCATCCCATCAGATGATGAGGCTAATGGGGTTGATGAAGGAACTGTGTGTCACCTCAGGCCCTGGAGAATACCCAATCCATCTCCTTGAAGAATGGCCATGTTGGAGGTCCACTCCTAGAGTGATTGCTAGAGTATTTTGCCTTCAGGTACTGGAGCCTCAGGTGCTTTATCCATTCCTGGCCATGGAGCAGTGTATGGCGAATGCCCTCTTGTGTTAGCCTCCCCAAAACTTCCAGATACATGTGTACATTCCCGGTGCTTCAGGAGAAGTCATGGAGGACAATGAACTTCGACCATAAGATAATGAGCACCGCTGTGCTTGGCTGACCAGGCAGCTGCTCTTGGAGCATGTTCCATTATTCACATGTGTTGGTGAAAGGAGAGCAGTGGAAAAATGTTCTGAGGTGGTCAGCGCAAATTGCTACCACCAGTGACAATGGGAAAATAGGGACCTTTCTAAATTTGGGTAAGGATCAGGTAAGAAAGGGTTCTGTTCATTGTGGGAAAAGGGCTGGAGAACTACTGAACTCGGGAGATGCCCCTTAGCCTCATCCACACTGCACACTAGCATGGTACCCACAACCCAGAAGTCTGCTAGTGCTCTTGCCCCATACATGCCTTGAAACCTATGCTTTCAGGGTTTACATGTGATGGCAGGGGTGGTTCTGGCTAGCAGAGTGGTCCAGTGCTTAGGGTGCTAGCCTGGGACTCAGGAGACCCAGGTTCAATTCCTTACTCTGCCACAGATGGCTAGTGAGACCCAGGTGAGTCATTTAGTTTTGTTGTTTTTTGGGGGGGAGGGATAGCTCAGTGGTTTGAGCATTGGCCTGCTAAACCCAGGGTTGGGAGTTCAATCCTTGAGGAGGGCATATAGGGATTTGGGGCAAACATTGGGGATTAGTCCTGCTTTGAGCAGGGGGTTGGACTAGATGACCTCCTGAGATCCCTTCCAATCCTGATATTCTGTGATTCTATGACCCATGTCCAATTGCCAGTGTAGATGTAACCTTACAGCTGGAGTTGCTCCATTAAAGTCAGTGGAGTAAGACAGGTGTAGAAATAGTGTAAATCAGGGTAAAACAGGCCTAGAATAATCAGCATGTAAAAAGTACAGACTGAAGATTGAGGACTTTATTCTCAAACTTCAATAGACATAACCTGCTAAAGCAAATGTTGAAAGGTTAAGCACAATATCACCAAACTGTGCAAATCTTTGTTTTAAAAAATGATATTCTGCATAACATAGTGAAAATAAATCCAAAGGCCCTCACCCCCTTTGCAATGAAAAAAACCCACAAAAATCAGAAATGCTGAGTGGTCAATAATCAAGTTCTATGGGTTTTGATTCTGTAACGCCAACCCACAAAGGGGCATCAGCAGCAGGGATCAAATCGGGGAGCTCTGGAACTATATGCATGAGCCTCTACAGTTTGAGCTGAAAGATATGTATCTCTTAGCCAAAGCTGTAGCAGGCTCATCAATCGCCAGCTGGTCTAGCCACCACTAAAAAGGGACAGAGCACCACTCTGAGCAAGCAGGGGTTTACATACTGCACCTGGGCAGGGAAGTACATCTCCAAGCTTCAGAGACTTCCCAGCTGAATTGCCTGAAATCCCCATAGGGGCCACCCCTTGTAATGACGACTCACACAGGGGCATCAGCAGCAGGGATCTCGGAAGCTAAATGCATGAACTTCTACTGTGTGACCTAAGAGATGAAGTGCACTGACCAGGTCCACAACATTCTCATCCTGATTCTGTATCAGAGCAGAGCAGATCAGACACAGAAGTGTGGCTAATTCATCCTTTGTATATATATACACATTACATGTTCGTTTTTAGAATGAATTGCTACATGAATCTCCCATATTAATAGTTACTTAAGATAACACCATCATGATAAGTTTACCACTCTTCTTTTTGTCTGTTTATCTATGTATTTATATGATCCCCATCAATGCAGCATCTTAGGCTTTACAGAAGGGATAATTAAAATAATTCTCTTTGACCCCCCTCTTTTGGAGAATAATTTAATTAGGTAAGAGATTTATTTTTGGATGGAGGATTGGTGATGGTGTTGGGGGTGGTGGTGCGCACGCACGTTCAACAGCATGAGGTAGTACTCTATCTCCTTCACCTGTCTGTAAGTTTTCCTTTTACAAGTATTTTGTGTTCATTGAGAAACAAACTATTATATTTGTGCCCGCATCAGACCAAGAAATGGTCTTCTCTTTCACTTGTGTTACAGAGACATATGGGTGGCTGGTGGGTACTACCATTGTTGAGGTAAGTGGGGGTATATCCCAGCAGGCAGTGTTGATACGTTACACACCTAAGGCCCAATTCAGACATACTAGAGTGTAGAGGTTGTAATTCTGCTTCCGGATGACCTGGCCCTGGAACAAGTTAAGGCTGCACAGACTGAGGATATAGCAGTGGAGGATATTAGCAGAGTTCTGGTCTACCATGCTCCCAACCTTCCCTGTTCTAGCTGCACCCTGGTCTTGGAATGCTCCCTCCTTCCCCTTACGCCAAGGGATGTAGCTGGTACAGAAGGCATTCTGCTACCTCGAGTAGCTTAATGCTTGTGTTAGGGGTTGGGGGGGGGGGGAGAATTTTTCCACCAATCTTCTTAGGCCACTTTAAGGCCCCTTTGCATTGCCTATACAAGTACCCTTAGCAGACCAGAGATTTATTCAGATAACAGACAGTAAACAAAAAATTAGGTAGGTAATTGATATCAGGTAGCCTTAATAAACGGGGCAAGTTGGCTTTACTCGTCACAAATTTTTCATGTTTTTTTTTTTCTTCTGTGTGGCATTTTGTGGCATCTAAGTAAAATCATTATAACAAGCTTTAACTAATGGAACTAATTATGTTCTGTTAGAGAGGAATGCTAGCCATGCAGTTAATGCATGTGACTGGGAATCAGAAGCCAAAATTCTCAAGAAAAAGGACCCTGAAGTTGGGCCACTAAAATCATATTTAGGATCCCTTCTGATTTGCAGATGTACTGCATACCCAGTGATCTCAGTGAGTATTCAGTAATTCTGAAAAATCAGGAAGATTCCTTAATAGGGATCAGGGGCATAACTTTAGCCTAGTTTTGAAAATCTTGGCCTGGAGAGTCTTGTCCCTCCTTCCTCTGCCCCCACCCTCCTGACACTTCTGTGCTCTGTCACAAAGTACCTGTGTGACCTTGGATCACTTACGCACTGCCTAAGTTACCATGTCTATAAAAATGGGGATATTATGTAAAGTCTCTCAAAATGCTGTGGTGAGGCTTGATTCATTAGTGTCCAAAAAGCTTCTGGAAGGAAAACACTGTAGAAGTGCAAAGTTTTTCTCATTATATGTCAAATTTGTGCCATAATTTATTTGATATATTTACAAGATAACGAGTTCTCAAACTGCCTAGTGTACGTGTACTGTATATCTATAGGTATGTCACAGGAAATATATATAATCTGATTTCATTGTAACTTTGCCCATTAAAAGCCAAGAGAATACAGTTGGTACCACGTGATCAATAGAGTTATATCACTTGCATTACAGTGTTTAGAGATGCAATACTTGGGGTTATAATAGATTTTCTAATTGTAAATCTGAAAGTTATGCTCTTCCTAAAATATGGGGTAATTTGCAGCAGTAGATGTTTCATAACTAAAATATAGTTTCATGTTTTGTAAGGGCTGGGTAAAACACTCTGAAAAAGATGGTTTTGCATCATATTTTGTATTATTATACTGATTTTTTGTGGAATAACTTATTAGTGTAATATAAAAAGGTAAATTATAAATATATTACCTGTATTTTACTCACCACTTTATAAGTTAATTTGGCCCCTTTCTACATATTCATTATTATTAGAAATCTAATCCCTCCAGCCTTATTAGTAAATATCAATAAATATTGAGTTCACTGTGCACACACAAATTGATGAAAAATATTTCTATCAATAACTGAAATTTACAGACAGGCAAAATAAGAAAAATGCTGCTTGAAAATTTGTTAGCATTTGATGTGTCTATTTCATATATGTTCACATTCCATTTTGGACATGTGTGTCTTAATAGTTATAAAGCTGTAGTTTTTTGAACCTCAATCTCTACTGTCATTAAATAATTATTGTCTCACCCCCCCCCCCCATAATTTTCCACAACTGTGAACATTTAAATAGAAAAATATTTTAAAATATATATCGCTCATCATCATCCATCAACATTATAAAAATACAGAAAATACAGGACAAGATTGTATTCACTCAAGAATTCTGAAGGTACTCAAATATGATATTAGAGAACTACCAACTGGAGTATGTAAAAGATCAATTAAATCAGCCTCTGTATCAGATTACTTGTGGATAGCCAGTGTAAAGCCAATTATTAAAAAATGGCTCCAGAAGTGAACCTGGCAACTAGAGGCCAGTAAGCCAAACTTCAGTACCAGGCACATTGATAGAAACAACAGTAAAAAACACATTATCAGAGAAATAGATGAACACAATATGTCAACATGGCTTTTGTAAAGGGGAATCTCACCCATTAGAATTCCTTGAGAGGGTTAACAAACATGTGGACATGGGTGATCCAGGGGATATCAGTGTTCTTGTACTTTCAGAAAGTCTTGGACAAGGTCTCTCACCAAAGGCTTTGTAGCAAAGTAGGCAGTCATGGGATAAGGGGAAAGGTCCTCTCATGAATCGATAACTGATTAAAAGTCAGGAAACAAAGGGTAGGAATAAATGGTCAGTTTTTCCAGAGGAGAAGGGTAAATTCTGGGGTCCCCCAAGTATCTGTACTGGGACATATTCATAAATGATCTGGAAAAAGGGGTAAATAGTGAGGTGAAAAAGTTTGCAGATGATACACAATAACTCAAGATAGTCAACTCCAAACCAGACTATGAAGAGTTATGAAGAGTTTCACAAAACTGAAAAGGAGTACTTGTGGCACCTTAGAGACTAACCAATGTATTTGAGCATGAGCTTTCGTGAGCTACAGCTCACTTCATCGGATGCATACCGTGGAAACTGCAGCAGACTTTATATACACTCAGAGATCATGAAACAATACCTCCTCCCACCCCACTGTCCTGCTAGTAATAGCTTATCTAAAGTGATCATCAAGTTGGGCCATTTCCAGCACAAATCCAGGTTTTCTCACCCTCCATCCCCCCACACACAAACTCACTCTCCTGCTGGTAATAGCCCATCCAAAGTGACAACTCTCTACACAATGTGCATGGTAATCAAGGTGGGCCATGTCCAGCACAAATCCAGGCTCTCTCACCCCCCCCCCCCTCCCCGCTTTTTCCTGGGGACACACACACAAACAAACTCACTCTCTGCTGGCAATAGCTCATCCAAACTGACCACTCTCCAAGTTTAAATCCAAGTTTAACCAGAACGTCGGGGGGGGGGGGAAGGGGAGGGGAGGGGAGGTAGGAAAAAACAAGGGGAAATAGCCACTCCCAGTCTCTATTTAAGCCTAAATTAATAGTATCCAATTTGCAAATGAATTCCAATTCAGCAGTCTCTCGCTGGAGTCTGGATTTGAAGTGTTTTTGTTTTAAGATAGCGACATTCATGTCTGTGATTGCGTGACCAGAGAGAGATTGAAGTGTTCTCCGACTGGTTTATGAATGTTATAATTCTTGACGTCTGATTTGTGTCCATTTATTCTTTTACATAGAGACTGTCCAGTTTGACCAATGTAAATGGCAGAGGGGCATTGCTGGCACATGATGGCATATATCACATTGGTGGATGTGCAGGTGAACGAGCCTCTGATAGTGTGGCTGATGTTATTAGGCCCTGTGATGGTGTCCCCGAATAGATATGTGGGCACAGTTGGCAACGGGCTTTGTTGCAAGGATAAGTTCCTGGGTTAGTGGTTCTGTTGTGTGGTATGTGGTTGTTGGTGAGTATTTGCTTCAGGGTGCGGGGCTGTCTGTAGGCAAGGACTGGCCTGTCTCCCAAGATTTGTGAGAGTGTTGGGTCGTCCTTTAGGATAGGTTGTAGATCCTTAATAATGCGTTGGAGGGGTTTTAGTTGGGGGCTGAAGGTGACGGCTAGTGGCGTTCTGTTATTTTCTTTGTTAGGCCTGTCCTGTAGTAGGTGACTTCTGGGAACTCTTCTGGCTCTATCAATCTGTTTCTTCACTTCCGCAGGGGGGTACTGTAGTTGTAAGAAAGCTTGACAGAGATCTTGTAGGTGTTTGTCTCTGTCTGAGGGGTTGGAGCAAATGCGGTTGTATCGCAGAGCTTGGCTGTAGATGACGGATCGTGTGGTGTGGTCAGGGTGAAAGCTGGAGGCATGTAGGTAGGAATAGCGGTCAGTAGGTTTCCGGTATAGGGTGGTGTTTATGTGACCATCACTTATTAGCACTGTAGTGTCCAGGAAGTGGATATCTTGTGTGGACTGGACCAGGCTGAGGTTGATGGTGGGATGGAAATTGTTGAAATCATGGTGGAATTCCTCAAGGGCTTCTTTTCCATGGGTCCAGATGATGAAGATGTCATCAATATAGCGCAAGTAGAGTAGGGGCTTTAGGGGACGAGAGCTGAGGAAGAGTTGTTCTAAATCAGCCATAAAAATGTTGGCATACTGTGGGGCCATGCAGGGACCCATAGCAGTGCCGCTGATCTGAAGGTATACATTGTCCCCAAATGTGAAATAGTTATGGGTAAGGACAAAGTCACAAAGTTCAGCCACCAGGTTAGCCGTGACATTATCGGGGATAGTATTCTTGACGGCTTGTAGTCCATCTTTGTGTGGAATGTTGGTATAGAGGGCTTCTACATCCCTAGGGGCCAGGATGGTGTTATCAGGAAGATCACCGATGGATTGTAGTTTCCTCAGGAAGTCAGTGGTGTCTCTAAGGTAGCTGGGAGTGCTGGTAGCGTAGGGCCTGAGGAGGGAGTATACATAGCCAGACAATCCTGCACAGACACACACCTGGAACCCCGACCTGGGATATTCTATCTACTACCCAGGCCTAACAAATAAAATAACAGAACGCCACTAGCTGTCACCTTCAGCCCCCAACTAAAACCCCTCCAACGCATCATCAAGGATCTACAACCTATCCTGAAGGACGTCCCAACACTCTCTCAAATCTTGGGAGACAGGCCAGTCCTTGCCTACAGACAGCCCCGCAACCTGAAGCAAATACTCACCAACAACCACATACCACACAACAGAACCACTAACCCAGGAACTTATCCTTGCAACAAAGCCCGTTGCCAACTGTGCCCACATATCTATTCAGGGGACACCATCACAGGGCCTAATAACATCAGCCACACTATCAGAGGCTCGTTCACCTGCACATCCACCAATGTGATATATGCCATCATGTGCCAGCAATGCCCCTCTGCCATTTACATTGGTCAAACTGGACAGTCTCTACGTAAAAGAATAAATGGACACAAATCAGACGTCAAGAATTATAACATTCATATACCAGTCGGAGAACACTTCAATCTCTCTGGTCATGCAATCACAGACATGAATGTCGCTATCTTAAAACAAAAACACTTCAAATCCAGACTCCAGCGAGAAACTGCTGAATTGGAATTCATTTGCAAATTGGATACTATTAAATTTAGGCTTAAATAGAGACTGGGAGTGGCTAAATCATTATGCAAGGTAGCCTATTTCCCCTTGTTTTTTCCTACCTCCCCCCCCCACCAACGTTCTGGTTAAACTTGGATTTAAACTTGGAGAGTGGTCAGTTTGGATGAGCTATTGCCAGCAGGAGAGTGAGTTTGTGTGTGCGTGTGTGTCCCCGGGAAAAAGGGGGGGGGTGAGAAAGCCTGGATTTGTGCTGGACATGGCTCACCTTGATTACCATGCACATTGTAGGGAGAGTGGTCACTTTGGATGAGCTATTACCATCAGGATATTGAGTTTGTGTGTGTGTTTTTTTGGAGGGGGGGGAGAGAACCTGGATTTGTGCAGGAAATGGCCCACCTTGATTATCATGCACATTGTGTAGAGAGTTGTCACTTTGGATGGGCTATTACCAGCAGGAGAGTGAATTTGTGTGGGGGGTGGAGGGTGAGAAAACCTGGATTTGTGCTGGAAATGGCCCAACTTGATGATCACTTTAGATAAGCTATTACCAGCAGGACAGTGGGGTGGGAGGAGGTATTGTTTCTTGATCTCTGTGTGTATATAAAGACTGCTGCAGTTTCCACGGTATGCATCCGATGAAGTGAGCTGTAGCCACGAAAGCTCATGCTCAAATACATTGGTTAGTCTCTAAGGTGCCACAAGTACTCCTTTTCTTTTTGTGAATACAGACTAACACGGCTGTTACTCTGAAACCTGTCACAAAACTGAGTGACTGCGTAACAAAATGGTAGTTGAAATTCAATGTTGATAAATGCAAAGAAAGGCACACTGGAAAACAATCCCAATTCTACATACAAAACTATGGGTTCTGAATTAGTTGTTACCATTCAAGAAAGATCTTGGAGTCATTGTGGCTAGGTCTCTGAAAATATCTGCTCAATGTGACAGAGTAGTCAAATAAGCTAACGGTGTTAGCAACCATTAGGAAATGGATAGATAATAAGACAGAAAATATCATAATGCCACTATGTAAATCTGTGGTATGCCCACACCTTCAATAATGTGTGCAGTTCTGGTTGCTCCAGCTAAATAAAAAATATTAGACTTGTAAAAAGAACAGAGAAAGGCAACAAAAAGGATTACGGGTATGGAACAGCCGGGACTGTTCAGTTTAGAAAAGAGACAATAAATGGATATGACAGAGGTCTATAAAATCATGAATGGTGGGGTGGAAAAGTGTTATTTACCCCTTCACATAACACAAGAATCAGGGGTCACCCAATGAAATTAATAGGCATCAGGTTTTTTAAAAGACAACGGATGTATTTCTTCACACAACATATAATGAACCTGTCAAACTCATTGCCAGTAAAAGTATAACCGGGTTCAAAAAAAAGAATTAAATCAGTTCATGAAGGATAGGTCCAACCGTGGCTATTAGCCAAGATGGTCAGCAGTTCAACCCCATGCTCTGGATGTCCCTAAGTCTCTAACTGCCAGACACTGGAACTGGATGACAGAGGAAGGAACACTTGATATATTGCCCTCTTCCATTCACTCCCTGTGAAGCATCTAGCCCGACCGGCCACTGTGGGAAGACAGGATACTGGGCTAGATGGACCATTGGTCAGGCCCAGTATGGCCATTCTTATGTTTTAATTCAAATTCTGCCAAACCTAATTACAATACAGACTTTAAATACATGATTGTGTACTTTTTTTTTTAATGGAACCCCACCTTATTCATTGCACTGGCTGTTGTCTGTAGAACTTCTGCCTCATTTGATGCTGAAGTTGGAAGACTTGTAGTGAATGAGGCAGGATATTACAGGAAGATAAAGAATGATCTCATTAAAGCAGCTGAATGCTGCCCTGGAGAACTGGATTCTATCCCTAGATTTCCACAGAGAGTTCCTCTGTGATGCCACACAAGTCACTTAAAGCAAACTTTCCACAGGTGGTCACTAATTGTGTGTTCCTTATTTTCTGCATGCTTGACTTCAGACCCTGGGATTTGATTTGCAGAAGTGCTGAGTACTCACAACTGCGAACTAAATGGGAGCTATGCTTTGAACATATAAAGTGTTGTATAATGCTAAGTCCTAGTAATCTTAGATTTGGCACACAAAATTATTGGATACTTTTGACCTTACTCTCTATGGCCCTGATCCACCAAAACCCTGGACTTAAGTGCCTAAGTTCCCATTTTAGGCACCACTGTGATTCACAAAACTCCCTTTCTAGTTCCTCCTAACTTGTACTTGGTCCATAAGTTTTCAGAGTAAAATTTCCCTAGGCACTTAAGTATCTATGTCTGGGCGCCTCACTTTAGGCATCCAGACCCCTATTTCTCTCCTAATCCTAGAGTGATCCAAAATAAGGGAAGGCAGGTGCTCACTTGCCCATCTTGCCTGCTGAGCCCAATCTTGTAGGTGTGCTCAAATGCCACTTACCAGATTGGGTCCCATTCAAAATCTGTCCAGAGGAGGATGTGCTGCCACTCACCTTATAAACGTTAGCCTAGTGATTAGAGAACTCACCTGGGATGTGGGAGACCCAGGTTTCATTCCCCTCTGCCTTAGGGGGAGAAAGCTTTTGAAGAGGGGTCTCCAACCTCTCAGAAGCATGTTCTAATCACTGATCTGTGCATTATTCTGATGTGGGTCCCCTTCCATCTCTCCAACTGAAGCTGTTCCACTGTGACCCATTTATACTGCAATGGCTAAAATAAGTCACCCACATACAACCAATCGTTACCTTGAGGAATTCAGTGACAGCCCATTGTTGGGGCAGTCAGCAATAGCAATTCTTTAATTATCAAATAAAATTATTCAGAGATTCATGATCATCAAGCTGTGCACACAATTGTAATCACATAATCTTACTACTTGTGTTCTTGCCTTCCACCCCTACTTCTCTCCTATGTGTCACACTTGTCCTAAATTAGACTAAGCTCTTCTAGTATTGTATGTGTTTGTACAGAACCTAAAAAAAAAAATGGGGTCCACAACCTGAGGGATTTTTGCCCCCCCCCCCCCCAAAAAAAAAGTAGAAAATTAATACAGGATAACAAAAAATAGCTATATCACATTATGGTGGGATCCTGTCAGATCTTCTAAGCCAGTTATGGTCAATGTGGATCAGCTTTGTGCCTGCAGAGAGAGTGGTGTTGGCATTTAGTAAATGGTTCAGAGAAGCAGCAGCAGAAGGGAACAGGAGAGCAGGAACAATATAACTGCACTGACTTCTGTGCTCATTTTCTCAGACTATGATTTTACAATGAGTGGAAGAGTTTGTAAGACTTCAGTCTCATGTCCTGTGCAATGAACACGAGTGCCTGCTTATGCCGTTTCCAATTGTAATGGGTATGCAGAATGTGTCATCTCAGCTGCTGGACAGCTGTGGTATGTCTTCAAATGCTGACTATAGTATGTGTATTGGCCGGGACCGTAGGGATGGAAGCCAGCAGTCATGCATGTGGCTGCTGAATTTCTAAGTTGTACCCTTAGTATATACTCCAAATAGGTCTTCAACACAGAAGGGACAATTATACATGAGTGTTAAAGCTTCCTTTCCAGGACAAATGTTGGGGGACTGATCCTTGTAAAAATGAATTTGCATCTGATGCCAATGAGCCATAGTGTTGCTAGAGGAGTAAATGAATGAGTTTCTGTTGTCAGGGGAAATAGAATCATAGAGTTTAAGCTCAGAACTGGGCCCACCAGATCATTCAGTCTGACCTGTGTATCACAGGCCCCCACCACCACCCAGCATCCACACAATAAAACCAACAAAGGAAATTAGACCACAGTATTACAGCCCACAGGAGACTAGTGTATTATGTGCCACAGGCAGAGACTATAGTGCACCAAAGACCAAGGCCCCCACAAAGACAAGGAAATGATTAAGTGAGATATACACCAATAATCCTGGCAAGTAACCCACAAACACATGGTACAGAGGATGGTAAAAAAACCCAAGGACACTGCCAATCTGACCTGGGGGAATATGCCTTCCCGATCCCACATGTGGTGACCGTTTAGACCCTGAGCACATGATTATGAACCAGTCAGCCAAGCATCTGGGAGAGAAAATGCTTGGTGCCACCTTAGAGCTGTGACCCTCCCTGTCCACATTTCATCTCCAGCAGTGGACATCCCTGATGCTTCAGAGGAAGAAGATTAAAAAAAAAATACATTGACGGTGTGAGGGAATCCTTTCGTGACCCCCAGCAAGTGGCTGGATGAAGCCCTGAATCATCAGCTTTTAGGAACATAAAACAATCTGGTGGTGAGCCCTATGGCTGTTGAGCCCTGCCCCTTTCCATCATAAATAACCCTATCATATAGTTGCAGTCATAAGTGTATCCATCTCTCTCTTAAAACTAATTAAGTTGTTTTCCCCCACAACTCCTATTGGGATGGTTAGAAACCTTCTTCTAATTTCCTGCCTGAAATCAGGTGATAACAATGTGGCAATAAATGTCAAGGCTTAACAGTGGGCTCAGTGTACACGCTCAATCAAAAGGGAAAAACAAAAAAACAAAAACACATTTAAGGATTTATTTAAAAAACTTTTGGGAAGGGAAAATTACACTTGGAGGAGATGTCAATTGCATGCTGATCCTGGGACAGATCTGATTTAAAAAGACAAGGGAGA
The DNA here is from genome assembly GCF_965140295.1 of Lepidochelys olivacea. Taxonomy (NCBI): domain Eukaryota; kingdom Metazoa; phylum Chordata; order Testudines; family Cheloniidae; genus Lepidochelys; species Lepidochelys olivacea. Next base: position 31,863,374 of record NC_140411.1, on the reverse strand, counting down.
TAGGGAAGCAGGTGCAGCATTGACTTCTCTGTGCCAATAATTCAGTCTCTCAGATTGCTGGAGAGAACTGCATCCAGGGAAAAGAGATTGCACATTTCATTCACACTCTCATCAGTTATATATAGAATAGATTTAATGTTAATCTCTAAAGTCTTAATGAAACTGACAAGATCTGCAGACGTTGGCACCATTGCATGGTCAGATCACGCACTGTTGGAAGCAATATTTAATAGCTGGGATGGGTCCCAAAGGTCACTTTTTTGGGAGATGAACTTCTTGCTTCTCTAAGATAAAGATCTGTTGCAGCAACTGAAGAGGACCTTGCTCAATATATGCAAATAAACGATACTGATAATCTTCTTTGGGAAGCAGGTAAAGTAGTATTTAGGGGGCAGTTGATAAACAGCCTCTCAACTGAAAAGCTCAGGAAAAAATGAGCTAGAAGAGGAGAGATAAAAGTTACAAGACTTTCATAAAAACTCAGGTTCAAAAAAGTATAACTATTAGTTATTAGGGGGAAATTAAATATGTTGATGACAGATACCCCCCTTAAGGTATAAAAGCAGGTGTTTTATCAAAAATAAATTAAAGTGATAGGTTATTGGTCCGAAAGCTTAAAAGGAATCAAGGGCAATATGTTATTGCTCCAAATAAAAAACAAAACAATCAGCAAACGCTAGTTACCCACCTTGTGAAATACACGCTACTTTTGCAGCGTATTATAAAATACCTCCAATACTCCAAGCACTGAAGTTACTCAAAAAATATATATGGACATAGCAGGCTTGCCAAAAATAAGCAAAGTGGATAAAGAAAACTACAGGCAATAGGATGTATGAAAAGTGATAAAACTCCAGTACCTTATGGGTTTGCAACTGAATTTTACAGGTATTTAAAGAGATATTAGTAGGTCCCTTGAGAGGTACCTCTGATACTATTGTGTTAGGGGAGGAACATCTGTAATCTATGAAAGCTACTGTGGTTGTTCTCCCTAAAGTTGGAAAGTACTTTAACTTATGCAGCCCCAATAGATCCATATCACTGTTGAATCATGACAACCATTTTAGCAAAAATACTAGCTAGTCAAATGCAGTCTATCATCTCAGTTTTTATAAGAACATAACTGCCATACTGGGTCAGACCAAAGGTCCATCTAGCCCAGTATCCTGTCTTCTGACAGTGGCCAGTACCAGATGCCCCAGAGGGAATGAACAGGTGATCATCAAGTAATCCATCCCCTGTCACTCATTCCCAGCTTCTGTCAAACTGAGGCTAGGGACACCATTCCTGCCCATCCTGGCTAATGTCATGGAGGATAGGTCCATCAATGGCTTTTATCTAGTTCTTTTTTGAACCCTGTTATGGTCTTGGCCTTCACAATATCCTCTGGCAAGGAGTTCCACAGGTTGACAGTGCATTGTGTGAAGAAATAGTTCATTTGTTTAAAACCTTATGCCTATTAATTTCATTTGGTGAGCCCTAGTTCTTGTGTTATGAGAAGTAGTAAACGACAGTTCCTTATCTACTTTCTCTACACCAGTCATATTTTATAGACCTCTATCATATCTCCCCTTAGCGTCTCTTTTCCAAGCTGAAAAGTCCCAGTTTTATTAATCTCTTCTCATACGGAAGCCGTTCCATACCCCTAATCATTTTTGTTGCCCTTTTCTGAACCTTTTCCCTTTCAAATATAACTTTCTTGATATGGGGCAACCACATCTGCATACAGTATTTAAGATGTGGGCATACCATGGATTTATAAAGAGGCAACATGATATTTTCTGTCTTATTACCTATCCCTTTCTTAATTATTCCCAGCATTCTGTTTGCTTTTTTGACTGCTGCTGCACATTGAGTGGATGCTTTCAGAGAACTATCCATAATGACTCCAAGATCTCTTTCCTGAGTGGTAACAGCTAATTTAGACCCCATCATTTTATATATATATAGTTGGGATTATGCTTTCCAATGTGCATTACTTTGCATTTATCAACATTAAATTTTATCTGCCATTTTGTTGCCCAGTCACCCAGTTTTGAGAGATTCTTTTGTAGCTCTTCAGTGTCTGCCTAGGTCTTAACTATCTTTAGTAATTTTGTATCATCTGCAAATTTTGCCACCTCACTGTTTACCCCTTTTTCCAGATCATTTATGAATATGTTGAATATGTACAGACCCCTGGGGGACACCACTATTTACTTCTTTCCATTCTGAAAACTGACCATTTATACCTACCCTTTGTTTCCAGTCTTCTAACCAGTTACCAATGCTGAGAGCACCTTCCCTCTTATCCCATGACAGCTTACTTTGCTTAAGAGCCTTTGGTGAGGGACCTTGTCAAAGGCTTTCTGAAATCTAAGTACACTATATCCACTGGATCCCCTTGGTCCACATGTTGACCCCTGCAAAGAATTCTAGAAGATTGGTGAAGCATGATTTCCCTTTACTAAAACCATGCTGACTCTTCCTCAACAAAATTATGTCCATCTATATGTCTATAGGTCATATCTATATGAATCTATATGTCTGACAATATTCTTTATTTTAGTTTCAACCAGTTTGCCTGGTACTGAAGTCAGGCTCAGAGATGTTCTAGTAAGCTTCTTTTACAGACTAGGCTCCTTCTAGTCTGGGTCCAGCAATCACTTACACCCTGTGGTTACTGTCCTTTGTTCCAGTTTCTTCCAGGTATCCTTTGGGGGTGGAGAGGCTGTCTCTTGAGCCAGCTGAAGACAAACTGGAGGGGTCTCCCGGGGTTTAAAAAGACTCTCTCTTGTAGGTAGACCGTCCCTCCCCCGTGTAGAATCTCAGCTACAAGATCGAGTTTTGGAGTCACATGAGCAAGTCACATGTCCATGTGAAAATAGCTTTATATGCAGATGCAATATTGTTTTTATCTAAACTGAATATTTCCCTAAAAGGAAGAAATCTGAGACTTTGGAAAAAAGTGTCTGGATACCAAGTCTGAAAGGTTAGCTATAAATTTGCCAGATTCTGAAAAGTCACTCCACCAGAAAACATTTGGGTACAACTGGGCAACTAACTAAGATTCAAACAACCTGGAAGAGTGGTATGATTTAAGTGCCAAACCCCTATATCAGCAAATGAAGAATGATCTGGAGTGCTGGGGGAAAACATGCAATTTCTTGATTGGGAAGAATAGCCACAGTCAAAAGGAACATTTTGCCAAGAATGTCTTTCTTGTTTCACAATCTTCCTGTAATCATCCCAAATGAAACCCTAGCAGCACACAGAAAATATTCATTAGAATTTATACAGAATAAGAAAAGACCAAGAGACTAGCGGTTCCAAATATTCTATAGAGCTATCAAGACAGCCAGCTCAAAACAGTAGTAGATTGGGGTTACTGTAATCCAGCCAAATACTTAGTCTCTATTGAACAAGAAAATTCTGGTAGTGTAAACATTGCTAGGCTACCATGGCTTAATAAAAAAAAAAATCACACCTTCAAGAAATTTACACACATCCTTTAGTAAAAAGCTACTGTACATCAGTTTGGGATAAAACTAGAGACTATATAAATTATTTTCCCCTCGCCAATGACACCCACTGTAAATAATCCAGATCTTAACCCATATCATGAACCAGAGTGCTTTCAAGATTGGAAGAGCCATTGAATAAAATAGTTGGCCAGTTATTCAGTAAAGAAACTTTTCTAACTTTAGAGATCAAAATGAACTTTAACATGGCCTACTCTTCCATGATACCCATACTTTCAAGTAAAGTTTTTCTAGAAAGTTGAGAAACACAATGCCTGTTTTATACCGAAAGCTAACTTTAATAGAATTGATGGCATTTGGTCAATTGCGAAACAAACCATCCAACCTTAATTTATATCAATATTTTCAGACAACTTTCCTAACAAAAAGTGTCCACCTAAAACACACTGGATAAAGGACCTGGATAGGCAAATTACCCCAGAAGAATGGGGTTTGATCTGGAAAAGAGGATCGGCAAGCTCAGTCTATGACACAATAAAATAAAATTTATTTAAGATACTGTTTCAGTGGTGCCTCACATAAGTCAGGATGGACAGATGAATGGTTAGAATGGGGATAAACGTGGGAGAACTGTGGTGAAGGAGGAGATTTTGTGTGTACAGGATGGATATGTAGTCTTTAGAAAGTATTGGGATGCAATCTGTGACCAAGTATCACAAATTGTTGGATATTTATTACCAAAATGATCATTAGGTAATCCTCTAGGGGCTTCCTTGGGGAAATGTTCACAGAATAGGAAGTGCAGAATTGATCTCTCATCTACTAATAGCTTCTTGACTATTGATCACCTTTTACTGGAAAAAACAGAAATAGTCCAGCAGAACAGGAATGATTCAAGAATATGGGAGTTTGTGATTATGGAAAAATTAAAATGCAGAGGACAAATAGATACTTAGGGTATGTTTACATTTGTGTGCTTCCCTGGGTACTTGTTCTTATACTGCTAGGACATGTACCCCATAGTTATATGCCACTCTGGGCATGGGTACATGCTATGCACAGGCACATACCTACATCCACACTACTCCTTTTTGGTACATGATGGTAGCACTACCATTTCAGGGTTGGTATCTCAGAGACCTGTGTACTGCAGAAAACATTCTGGGAACCGCCTTGCTGATTGTCGCTGGTACCATACACTGCTTTCACACATTTGGTGATGGAGCTCCCAGTCACCTCTAACTTTTGCCAAACTGTTCTGGGGACAGGTTTCAGAGTAGCAGCCTTGTTAGTCTGTATTCGCAAAAAGAAAAGGAGTACTTGTGGCACCTTAGAGGCTAACCAATTTATTTGAGCATAAGCTTTCGTGAGTATAGAAATACTATCACCCTTGTAGGCTGGCAATCCCTGACAGTAACTGGTCAGTTCCAAACCACTTCAAGGTTGGAAAGTCATCTATCGGGACAGTGGTTGTACAGGTTTTCCAGGCTACCAAGACTGTGATCTACCCAAGAATGGTTTCCATAACTCAAATTGCTGAAATTATTGTGGGATTTCAGAGAATAGGGTTTCCGAACTGTGCAGGGACCATCAACAGAACACATATCCCTATACTTTGCCCACCCAAAGGGGCCACCATCAACCTCAGCCTAGACCAATCCACACGAGCGGTCCATTTCCTGGACACTACTGAGCTAATAAGCAATGGTCACATAACCACCACCCTATACTGGTAACCTACGACCACTATACTTACCTACATGCTTCCAGCTTTCATCCAGGACACACGACATGATCCATTGTCTACAGCCAAGCTCTAAGATACAACCGCATTTGCTCCAATCCCTCAGACAGAGACACACCAACAAGATCTCTATCAAGCATTCTTACAACTACAATAGCCACCTGCTGAAGAGAAGAAACCGATTGACAGAGCCAGAAGAGTACCCAGAAGTCACCTACTACAGGACAGGCCCAACAAAGAAAATAACAGAACACCATTAGCTGTCACCTACAGCCCCCAACTAAAACATTTCCAGTGCATCAAAGATTTACAACCTATCCTGAAAAATGATCCTTCATTCTCACAGATCTTGGGAGACAGGCCAGTCCTTGCTTACAGACAGCCCCCCAACCTGGAGCAAATACTCTCTAGCAACCACACACCAAAAAACACTAACCCAGGAACCTATCCTTGCAACAAAGCCCGATGCCAACTCTGTCCACATATTTATTCAAGTGACACCATCATAGCACCTAATCACATTAGCCATGCCATCAGGGGCTCATTTACCTGCACATCTACCAATGTGATATATGCCATCATGTGCCAGCAATGCCCCTCTGCCATGTACATTGGTCAAACCGGACAGTCTCTACGTAAAAGAATAAATGGACACAAATCTGACATCAGGAATCATAATATTTAAAAACCGGTAGGAGAACACTTAAATCTTTTACTGAGTGGCCACAGAGGTTGAAGGGTGATAATTTTGCAACAAAAAAGCTTCAAAAAAACAGACTAATGAGAAACTGCTGAGCTTGAATTAATATACAAACTAGATACCATTAACTTGGGTTTGAATAGAGACTGGGAGTGGCTGGGTCATTACACATATTGAATCTATTTCCTTAACTTAAGTATCCTCACACACTCTTGTCAACTGTGTAAATGGGCCATCTTGATCATCACTACAGAAGTTTTTTTCTCCTGCTGATAATAGCTCATCTTAACTAATTAGTCTCACAGTTTGTATGGTAACTTCCAACTTATCTGTATGTATAGATCTATCTTACTATATGTTCCATTCTATGCATCTGATAAAGTGAGCTGTAGCTCACGAAAACTTATGCTCAAATAAATTTGTTAGTCTCTAAGGTGCCACAACTACTCCTGTTCTTTTTGCGGATACAGACTAACACAGCTGCTACTCTGAAACCTATATTACTGTATGTTTCTTTAAACAAAAGTCCACTGTTATAATAGAATCCTAGAGCTTAAGGCCAGAAGTGAGCACAAGATCATCTAGTCTGACCTCCTGTATATATCACAGGCCACCAACTCTATCCAGCACCTGCACACTAAAACCCAACAAACCAAATTAGATCATCATATTGCAACTCACAGGATACTAGACTATTGTGCACCAAAGGCGGATAATAGGAGGGACTGAGATGCACCAGTTTCCAAGGCACCTGCAATGGCAAGTAAAGAGGAAGTGAGGTATACCCAGATAATCCTGGCAAGTGATTCACACCCCACGCTGCAGAGGAAGGTGAACAAACAAAACAAGGTCACTGCCAATTTGACCTGGAGGAAAATTCCTTCCCAACCCTACATATGTCCATCAGTTAAACCCTGTGCATCCCCAGAATGTTGTAGAGATCATGGATCACCTACTACAAGTATGAAAGCCAAACAAATACATAGATCTCATTTTTGCAAACAACCACCATATGTTTATGCTTCAAAGTGAATTGAAGCACTTTTAAAATACATGCTACAATATGTACACTTCAAAGCATCATATTTGCAAAAACATTTCCTCCCTTCCATATATGCAAGGGACTGGTCTCAGGCTCTGAGAGGAAGGATAGCCTTGGGGGACTCAGGAACCCAAGTTCAATTCCTTCTGCTACAGACTCACTGGGTTAAGTGCCTAAATGACTTATCCTAGTTAAGTCCCATATTCAGGCATGACAGATCCTCAAAACTCCTGCTCAGCTGCTTCCTAACCATGGAGGTCCCTAAAATCCCTAGATGCCCAAGTTTCAACTATCAAAATTCCATAGGGCCCTTAAGTTTCTGCTTATGATCATACACAGCCACCACAATGTAAGCAAGGGGGCTCGTAAGCCCCAGTGGGATCCTCCCAGTAGGGTTTCCCCGGCTATCTCGCCTATGGAGCCTGCCCCAGTAGGGGTTCTCAGAGCATGTCTAAACCCACACAGCACAGCTAGGGGAAGGCCTCCCTTACCACCTTTAGCCCAGTGATCAGAGTGCTCACCCAAGATGAGTGAAACCCAGGTTCAGTGCCTCTTCTGCATGATGGGGTGCAGGGATTTGACCTTAGATTTCCCCACACCTCAGGTGAGTGTCCTAATCACTGGACTATAGACTGCTGTGGGTCACTCAATTTCTCCAATTGAAACTATTCCACTGCATACAAATAATGAAATATGCACTGGGCCAGAGAGAGTGACAATGACTGTAGCTGACAATTTGACATCAATGAACGTAAATTAGAAGCTAGGAATTATGAAAGTTGATAAGAGAGACAAAAGGACAGAAGGAGAAATCAATGGCCAGCAGAATTAAGGACAATATTTTAAGTATATTAGGAACAAAAGGAATCCTATCTAATATTGGTTCATTAGTAGCTGGAAATGGTAAACTTGTCAATAATAAAATGAAGAAATGTTCAATAAATCTTTCTATTCTGTATTTGGGGAAAGTCAGATGATGTATTCATATATACCAAGACAAATTTCCATTCCAACATTAAGAAGGAAGTTAAATAGCAGCTACTAAAGTCAGACATTTTAAATTCAGCAGGTATGGATAGTTTGCATAAGAGAGCTTTGAAAGAGCAGCCTGAGGAGCTCTCTGAAACATGAATGTTGATTTTCAATTAGTCCTAGAACAACATGGTAGTTCTACAGCACTGAAAGAAAGCTAACCTTGTGCCAGTATTTCAAAATGGTAAACCAGATGACTCAGGTAATACAGGCCTGTCAGCCTGATATCAATCTTGGGCAAAATATTGAAATGCCTGATATGGGACTTAATAAAGAATTAATAGAGGCTAAAATAATTATCGCCAATTGAGATGGCTTTATGGAGAATAGATCCTGTCAAATTAACTTGATATATTTTTTATGAGATTACAAGTTTGGTTGATTGAGTATATTTCATCGTTATTACCTTTGACTCTTGAAAGGAATTTGACTTGGTATCACATGCCATTTAGATTAAGAAAGTAGAATGATATAAAATCAAGATGGCACACATTAAAATAGTTGACAAGTCTGAAAACATAAAAGGGGAATCATCATAGAGTGGATGTATATCTAGAGGAGTCCAAGAGGAATTGGTTCTTGGCTCTATGCTCATTAACATTTCCATCAGTGACCTGGAAAAAAAAATCACTGAAAGTTTGAAGATAAATAATCAAGACTAGTCACTGATACAAAGAGATCTGGTTTGCTTGGTAGTCATGTAACAAGTTAACAGATGTGGAATCATACATTTATGAACAAAGAATTTAGGCCATATTTACAGGACAGGGGGACTAAATCCTGGAAAGCAGCGACTCTTAAAATGGCTTGGGGTTCATGATGTATAATCAGCTGAAGACGAGCTCCCAGTGCAACACTGGACAAAAGAGCTAATGTGAGCCACAGATGTATAAACTGGGGCAGTATAGAGAATGAGAGAGGTTATATTACCTCTATATTTGGTACTGGTGCAAGCACTGCTGAAATACTGTGTCCAGTTCGAGAAAGATATTGATGAATTAGAAAAAATTCACAGAAGAGACATGGGAATGATTAAAGGATTGGAAAACATCCCTTATAGTGATTGAGTTTCCTGAATTTATCTATTTAGCTGATCAAACAGAAGATGAAGGGGTGACTTGATCACAGTCTAAGTTCCTACCAGGGGAACAGAAATTTGATAATAGAGGATTCTTCACTATACTAGACAAAGGTATAACAAGATCCAGAGGCTAGAAGCTGAAGGTGGATAGATTCAGATTTGAAATAAAGCACATTTTTTTAACACTGAGGATAATTAACAACTTGAACAACTAAAATGGTGAATTCTCCATCATTGGCAATTTTTAAAATCAAAATAGGGTTTTCTCTAAAAAAAAATGCATTGGTTCAAACACAAAGTAACAGAAGTCCTATGGGCTGTGTTATGCAAGAGATGAGACTAGATAACAGTGGTGTCTTCTGGCTCTAAAAATCTCTGAATCATTTAATCTGATGTTTTGTATAAAATACCAGACCACAGAAGCTCACCCAGGTACCCATATATTGAGCCCAATAAGTTGTGTTTGACTGAAGCGCATCTTCCAGAAAGGCATCCAGTCTTGAGATCAAGAGACAGAGAACCCACAACTTCCTTCAGTAGTGTCACAGAAATGTAGGGCTGGAAGGGACCTTGACAAGTCCCCAAGTCCAGCCCCCCTGTGCTAAGGCAGGACCAAGTAAACATAGAACATACCTGACAGGTGTTTGTCCAACCTGTTCTTAAAAATCTCCAATGATGGGCAAGTACTATTAGGGTACTTAAGCTCTGGAATAGGCTTCCCAGGGAGCCTATTCCAGAGCTTAAGTACCCTAATAGTTCAAAAGTTTTATCTAACCGAAATCTCCATTGCTGCAAATTAAACCCATTACATCTTGTCCTATCTTCAGTAGACATGATCAGTTGATCAAATATATTAAGGGTTGTAATAAAAAGGACTGAAGACTGTCATCAGCTCTCCCCTCAGTCTTCTTTCCTCAAAACTAAAAACATACAGTTTTTTTTAAACTTCTCTCATAGGTCAGATTTTTTAACACATTTTGCAGTTTTGTTACTCTCCTCTAGACTCTCCACATTGTCCACGTCTTTCCTGAAGTGTGGCACAGCCAGATTTTCGGTACAGTACTGCAGCGGAGGCCTCACCAGTGCCGATGAGAGAGGGACAATTACAACAATCCTGTTCGTGCACACCAGAATGATATTATCCTTTTTTGCAACTGCATCATGTTGACGACTACTATTCAATTTGTGATCTACGATAACCTCAGATTCTTTTCAACAGTACTACCACCTAGCCAGTTATTCCCCATTTTGTAGTTATGCATTTGACACTTAAATATATTCCTTACCTCTAATTTTAATGACAGGTTTCAGAATAGCAGCTGTGTTAGTCTGTATTCACAAAAAGAAAAGGAGGACTTGTGGCAACTTAGAGACTAAAATTTGAGCATAAGCTTTCGTGAGCTACAGCTCACTTCACTGGATGCATTCAGTGGAAAATACAGTGGAGAAATTTATATACACAGAGAACATGAAACAATGGGTGTTACCATACACACAGTAACGAGAGTGATCAGGTAAGGTGAGCTATTACTAGCAGGAGAGCGGGGGGGGAAGACCTTTTGTAGTGATAATCAAAATGGGCCATTTCCAGCAGTTGACAAGAACGTCTGAGGAATGCCAGGGGTGGAGGCGGGATAAATATGGGAAAATAGTTTTACTTTGTGTAATGACCCATCCACTCCCAGTCTTTATTCAAGCCTAAGTTAATTGTATCCAGTTTGCAAATTAATTCCAATTCAGCAGACTCTCCTTGGAGTCTGTTTTTGAAGTTTTTTGTTGTTGAAGAATTGCCACTTTTAGGTCTGTAATCGAGTGACCAAAGAGATTGAGGTGTTCTCCGACTGGTCTTTGAATGTTCTAACTCTTGATGTCTGATTTGTTTCCATTTATTCTTTTACGTAGAGACTGTCCCATTTGGCCAATGTACATGGCAGAGGGGCATTGCTGGCACATATCACATTGGTAGATGTGCGGGTGAACGAGCCTCTGATTGTGTGGCTGATGTGATTAGGCCCTATGATGGTGTCCCCTGAATGATATGTGGGCACAGTTGGCAACGGCTTTGTTGCAAGGATAGGTTCCTGGTTCTGTTGTGTGGTTGCTGGTATTTGCTTCAGGTTGGGGGGCTGTCTGTAAGCAAGGACTGGCCTGTCTCCCAAGATCTGTGAGAGTGATGGGTCGTCCTTCAGGATAAGTTGTAGATCCTTTTTGATGCGTTGGAGAGGTTTTAGTTGGGGGCTGAAGGTGATGGCTAGTGGCATTCTGTTATTTTCCTTTGTTGGGCCTGTCCTGTAGTAGGTGACCTCTGGGTACTCTTCTGGCTCTGTCAATCTGTTTCTTCACTTCAGCAGGTGGCTACTGTAGTTGTAAGAATGCTCGATAGAGATCTTGTCGGTGTTTGTCTCTGTCTGAGGGGTTGGCGCAAATGCGGTTGTATCGTAGAGCGTGGCTGTAGACAATGGATCATGTGGTGTGGTCTGGATGAAAGCTGGAGGCATGTAGGTAGGCGTAGTGGTCCGTAGGTTTCTGGTTTAGGGTGGTGTTTATGTGACCATCGCTTATTAGCACCGTAGTGTCCAGGAAGTGGGTCTCTTGTGTGGACTGGTCCAGGCTGAGGTTGATGGTGGGATGGAAATTGTTGAAATCATGGAAGTTAAAGCCCTTGGTTCCTGAAATGCTTTTCTCCACTAGACTCTGGAGCTCTTTAGGGTAGCACAATGGAACCCCACTCTTGGTTGAGGCATCTAGGAACTACTGAAATAATCAAAAATAAAAAGGGTTCTATGTTTTTGCCCTGTTGCAGTAATAATGGTTGATGTAATGGGCATTAAAACTTAGTGCTGTTTAGTTAGTGTCACACCAAAGTTCCTTTCAGCCTCCCTTAGATGTGTAAAATTTCACACTTTCAACTGGCAAAAGGGAAAAACAACAAGAGCCACATTACAGAACAATGAGCCTGCTCATTGTAAGTAGACAGGATGCATTTTCTCAGCATTACTGGCACCTGAACACAATAAGAATGCATAACAACAAATCACTATAATAACCCAATGGTCAAAAACTAATTCAGATAAGAAATCAGAAAACCAAACAGTTTTGGCTTCTATTATTCTTTCAGACATTAAAAATGTCATTTTAATGCCATCATTAAAATGTGCTATTCACCTGGTGGGGAAAAAAATGCCTGCTAATATTTTTCACTCTTCCCATACAGATGAAGCAGCTTTACAAAGTTGCCATTTTCTTTTGCTGGTGTTTTACCAAGACAAATTAAAGACTATCATTACAGCTCAGGATCAGTTCAAAGGATTGTCTGAGCACTGAGGAAGGTAGCATAAGGCATATGCGTGATATCACATCTCTTTTGCACTAGCAGAAGCATGATGGTTCTTGCTATTGTTTTAAGATGTAGACCGCATTGCTCTCTGCAATGTTGTGAGGCTGCTACTGGCGGTCTGGACTAAGGAAACGACCATTCCTTACCCTGATAATTTCCCTGACGAAATATGCATTGCAGAAAGTACTTGGAACTTCCGACCTAACTTCCTCAGCCAGACTGTAACTAGCATTCTGGAGAGGAGAGGCTCTCCGTGTCTTCTTACTCTATTTAGTACAGGGCCAAATTACAGCTGTTCCTATATATCCATAGAGATGCACAATAATCTTTTTCTATGTTATGCAGTACATGTACATTCTAGAGCAAAGTAGTACATTGGAATGCAAGGTCAAAATGATTAAGGCTGAAAATTAGAAAGAGAAAAAGTGTTCTGTGAATGGCCGTTGGCCGATTAAGTGTCTATACATCAGTTTTAGTGCTCAAAATAAATACTGTTCATCACGGTCATTGTAATATGTAGCAGAATTAGGAAGGCTATTTTCTGCTTCTCCCAATATATAGCACATATTCTAGTACAGTAGCATTGTACTTGAAGGATGCCATTGTCCCAGTATTACACACTCATATGTTATTTATATATTTGTCAGGACAACAAATATAACTGAGGATAGAATCGTGTCACATGGCTACAGAGGATAAGCCAGCAGAGCCAAACTGTTCCCAGGAATTCAAGAGATTATTGGAGAACAGACTGAGTCATCTTTAACTAAGTAGTATTTCAATGCATATTTGGTTCTTATCTTCATATTATTTATGCTGAGTAGTTCACTAGCCACCTGGCTGTTGCAATGAGATGAGGTAATGGCTTTCATCGTCTCCCACTTTAGTCTGTTTTTGGCGGTGATTCTCATGTATTTTGTTCGTTTACTTGTTTTTCATTAAATTTTAAAACACCTTCTCGGGAGAGCTGCCATCCTTACCTCTATGTGATTGTTTAGAAGTAGCTGATTTTAGAAGAGTTAGAACTGGTCAAAAACAAAAAATCCCAGATTGCTTTACAGGAAAGCTTCAAACATTTTTGTTTCAAAATATTTATTGCAGAATCACTGGATTAAGATTTTTTGCAATTTTTTTTTTAAAAGTAAAAGAACTTGGGGGGGGGGGTGTTAGTAAACTAGAGCTGCCAATTGCCATTTAGATATTTTTGTAATTTTTATAAACATTTTTAAAATATCAAAAAGGATGACTTTTTCCATGAAAGATTTGACAGGGTCAACAACTTTTTGGAAAAAAACAAAACACAAAACCAAAACCAAAAAAACCCCTCAAAACAAATCAAAAAACTTTCAAAAAGGTCATTTCTTGATTAAAAATGTGTCACTTGAAAGATGGACAGCCCCAACTAACGTACATTTCAATTCTAACCATGCAGTTACTGACTTATCAATTAGCACAATGTAAGTGTTCCATTCTGTGTTTAACACTAATCCCCCTGTCTAATTCTTGCAGGTGGGTTTACCACAGTCCTATCCAAGAATGTTGGCATATTCTCGGGGGATCATTCTAGATGACAGATTAATATTTCAAGAAGTACAAGAGTGCAAATGTTTTAGACCTAGTCATTCATTCACACTGCAGTCTGAATAGCAGTAAAAGAGCTTTCACCCATTTCATAAATTCCTAGCCTATTCCCAGTGTAGTCAACATTGTCCATTTGAACCTATCAAAAGAGTCTCTCTCCATCTAGAGATTGAAGTGCCAAGGTTTATTCTCTGAGCAGCCGAATAAGAATATTTGTCGCTCTTTTTGTATATTGCTGTCAAGTGTCTATCCCTCATAAACCTATGGTTGTCCCATAGGGGTCCTGCATTCAGCCTGTGACTTCAGAGCATCCCCTACTGATTGCATGAAAGCTGGTAGGCTGCTACCTCTGGCAGTTAATAATTCTACAGTCCCAGTCTTTGCATGTCATCGTATCAAAGGATGCGTGAAGTCATGGTTCTCTAATAAGGCACCAGGAACAAACCTGAGAGAGTGTCATGGTCCTACCCTGGGTAGGTCATAAAAATAATTATGAGTATCACAGAATGACCATAAGGCCTTAAGAAGGAATAGCATTTGTCCTATGTGAAGATGAGTAACCTACCTTGTAGCCATCTACTATTTTCCTACAGTTGTAGAAGCTCTACTTCTCATTTCTAGGACCAGTGACACCTGGGTCTGAAGATAAAAGGTCTCATCACTGTGGCTTTCCTGAAACAGTGCCATGGACCACAGTTTTCCAAGTCTGAATTCCAACCTCCAGGGATACATTGTGAGTGAATTCATTTTACTTCCATCCCACACCAAACAGAAGAAAATAGCATTTTGTACTCATCTCTGCCATATTAAGAGAAGTCTGCAACAAGATGGTCCTCATGGGCTCTGCTGAGTTATATGGCAGTCACTTGTACAAATTAGTAGAATTTTTTCCCATCCAGCTTCATTCTTATCCATTTGCATAACAGTATCAGACGTTCCTCCAAGTTTTGTTCCTACTGTGCCCACTCCATTCTCCCTTCCTCCCCATGAATCTCTCTTCATAGAACTTTTATATCAAGCAACTACATTCTGACTGTAAGCAGCAACTTCTCTTTCTGTGAGGATGTGGAGAGTGAGGGCATTAGGTATATTTTTGTATATAAATATTATATGCTTTTACAGTTTGGGGTGCAATCCAGACAAGTAAAGGGTTTGTCAGTACTTGCTCTGCAACACTGGGTGTCCCACAATGCTTTGTTGCTGTAACTCCCAGCCTGGGATGCTTATAGGCAGCCTATAGGATAGAACCTGCATTCTTCAAGCGTTTGTGTGATGATAGCTCTGATTCAGCAACTTTGATCCCCAGCAGCCTGTCTACAGCACCACAGAAGCTTCCAGCAGCCTTGGTTATAACTAGCAAAGGGACCCCAACACATTCACAGTTCTGAATTTTCCCAAAACCATGTGCTCTGCTTGATCCAGTCATCTGCAGGACAGTTTAGAGGAAAAAACTGACTGTATCATTTCTCTGAAGACAAAAGCAGATCCCAGATTATTAACTTAACTGGGGTAAATACACTCTTCCCTGCAAACAGAGCACTGAGTTGGCTTACAGTAAAAATACAACAAATGTATTAACCGGACATAGGTTAAGTGATGCCAAGCCAAAGGAATAAAGTTAGAAATAAAAGTGAAAAACAAACATCTAGAAGTCTAAAACAATCTAGCAAGATACAAGTTCTGTTCAGATGGTTTCTCTCACCAGTCATTCTTCCCAGACTGGACTCACTTTTCCTCAGTCAGGACCTTTTACAGAAGTAAAAAAGATGCTGGGTCCCCTCATCTTCCTAGGTGAAAGATCTTTGCCTAAGCAGGTTCCTCACTCATCTACATTCAGTTCCCAGAAACTTCAACTAAGAGGTGGGGGAAGGTCTGAAGTACCCAACTTTCTCAGCTTGCAAGAGCTCTGATCCCTTGTGTCTGTTGGTTGATGGATGCCAAAGATGGCTTCTGTTCTTGCTTATATCTTCCAAAGTTCAATTACCTGGTTTCAAGAGAGGATAGCCACATGCTGTTCTTCCCTTCCTGTGAACTTCACATCCCCTTACATGTAAATAGAGCTTCCATTGTTTTTTGGTCAGACCTTGCTTAATTTCATTGGAGACAGGTGATGTTCTCTCCTGTCTAAGAGAGACCCGTTTCTCTCTTTGTTTGGACACAGACTTTAAAGCCTAATATCAATGACTATCCAGAATACATACATTTTACAAGGATAATCACCAATGTGTCACAGGCTTTCATAAAATAATCTCACTCTGTAGACTTCTATAATACAGTAATATTATATACAATCACTTGATTGAACTGCTCAACACCTGAGGTTCAGCACCCGCTCCCCATCTTTATAGACCAGTAAACTTTTGCAAAATATTCTTTGAAAAGTAAAACCTAGATCAACTTTCTCTCTTCTGCTGGGGTAAAGATGCCAGGTCATCTCCTCCCCCACTTTTTAGTTTTGTTTACCTGATCTGTAAAATAAATAGGCTTCCATTGCCTCTACCCGATGACCAGGATGGTTAGAGAAGCAAATACACATTCCTTTGTCTAGGGCAGACCTGTTTATCAATGATCCCTTACAAACCTGTCTTAAAACACACTTTAGTCATAATCTCAACATATATCCATAACTCTTAATACACACTACATGCATACATCACACAAGAATACGGTTGATCAGGGAGAATTATTAGCTTTCAAATGATCTCACACGGCAAATTTTGTACAATGATTACTACAATAGTGTGTGGTGTGTGACTATGTGATGCTTAGGGTCTAATATGCCCTCAAGTTGTCTGTTTGATATTAAACTGTGTGACTGCCTGGAGTAAAACCAGAGGAGACTGTAAAGGGGGAAGCCACAAGAAACAAAAACAATGAAGATGAGGCTCATTGAGAAAACAAAGGGTGGGCCACCAATGGGGAAGAAACTATCTGACTCCATCCAGGCTAGAACAGTTTACTCTTCCTCAAAGCAAGATTCTGCGATCAAAGGGGAACTACAACCTCAAAGACCCTAGAAAAGGGAGGGGGCTTGGGTGAGCTAGTAGGGACAGCTGATGGTGACAGTAAAAAGCTGTCAGACTGACCAAGACAGATGTTGCAAACAGGACAAGAATTTACAAAAAAGTGTAGGTAATAGCCAGGTATATGCCTTTGCTCTTTGTGCCATGGAGACTTAAAATAATGCTTTGTTCTGAAGATGCTCTTTCTGTGTCACTACAAATGTATGCAGCCACAGGCTCCTGAAAGGAAATTCTTAGAGGTATCAAAACACATTTGGCACTGTCTTGTTAACATGGCTGGGAACGAGAGGGGATAAGGCCAGAGATCCAGTCTGAGATACCCAAAGGGAGGTGCAGGGAGCCAGGCCTGTCGCTTAATAGGTGAGTTTGAGAGGTATTGAAAAAAATGTCCAAAGGAACAGTTTGCTCTGTAGCCATGACCAAGCGCATGACAGAAGCTGATTTCTCTTTCACATACTCAGAGAGCCAGATTCTCTAGCTCACTCTGTGCCCTTTGTGCATTCAGATGAATCAAAGGGACTGGAACCTTCCTGTAACTCCACATGTAAGGACTGCCTAGGTGTGGAAGGAGTCTCCAGAGGGCAGAGCAAGAATAGCCATCTCATACATTTCATCTCCACAACACCTGGTATAAGAGGCATGCAAAGAGGCATCTTGAGGGTGAAGAGGAAGAATAGCCATAATGCAATGGGATCCAGAGCTATCACTTGCTGTGAGCCGGTCCAATGGAGACCAAGGCCAACATGTGCAAGTTAGAGCAGCCAGCCCTTACACTCCTCTAATCTGGGCTGGGGCAAAAACTAGGGAGCCATAAGCAACTGCCTTACAACCCTATTGTAATAGAGCCCTCAGAGGGCCATGTGGCCCAGTGGGGAGTGCACCCAGCACCACCTCTCAGCAGGAAAGCCTTTCTGTACAGTTCCTCCCCTGAGGATGGCTTTAGCTTCCCCTTGGGTTTCAATGTCTTTGCTTTTTCTTCTCAGAGGGGAACTGAATTTGGAATGTGGCTTATGCCCCTCCTGAAGTGGTTGGTAAGGGAGCTCAGGCCCTCCCACTCCACCAGGCTCCAACTAGGGTTGCTAACTGTCTAATAACACAAACCTAAAAACCTTTACCCCACCCCCTTCCCCAAGGCCCTGCCCCTTCTGAGGCCCCCCTGCTCACTCCAGTCCCCCACCCTTTCCGGGGCTTCTGTTGCTCACTCTCCACCAGCCTCACTCAGTTTCACCAGGCTGGGGCTGAAGGGTTTGGAGTGTAAGAGGTGGCTCCAGGCTGAGTCTGGGGCAGGGAGTTGGAGTGCAGGAGAGGGTGTGAGAGGGAGCGGCGCTTACCTCAGGCAGCTCCCAAAAGTGACTGGCACATCCCTCTGACAGCAGCTCCTAAGTGGGAGGTGGGATGGGGTGGGCAGCGTCAGCGCTCAGGGCAGGGGCAGCGCATGGAGGCCTCCCAGGGGCCCCAGGAAGGGTGCTGGCCACTTCCGGGAGTGGCATGAAGTGAGGGCAGGCAGGAAGCCTGCCTTAGCCCCGCTGACCTGCCTGACTATTAGTGCCCAAAATCTCCCAGTTTGGTTGCAGTAGCCTCTGGGAGATAGGGCTTGATTCCAGGAAACTCGCAGCAAAACCAGGAGGGTTGACAACCCTAGCTCCAACCTAAGGGCCTATGAGATTCAGCAACGTCCGGCACCCTGGAGCGCCCTCTGGATTACTTCCTACCATCTCCCTCCCCCCCATGGGTACAAGTCCAATTCAAGATAAAAGAAAAAGAAATGAGACCAAAACCTTCAGCCCTAACTGCGCTCAGCATGCAGTCCTACTCCCCACTGAGAGGCTTCTTTAGTATCCTGGTCGAGGAGCTCTCAAGGTAGGGCTATCTTCTTCCCCAGCCTCCCTAGGACTCAGTTGGGTTGCTCCCTTTTAAGCTTCCTCTCCAGTTGGAGCATGCTCTGCAGGTCTGGAGGGGTGGAGCTACCTGGGCCAAGTATTGTCCTTTAACCTTGTCAGCCCAGTGTGGGGCTTCATAGACCCCAGCATACCCCTATATATGCACTGCTGTGCTCAATTTCTGCTCAGCCCAGATTCAGATTCTCTACCGTGTGAAAAAAATTAAATGTTTGGGACCTTTTAGGGACTAATGTCAGAAGCATGTTTTCCCAAAGTCTATCTGGTTGTGGGATTGAGGGAGATTATGAAGACAAATGTTTGTGCGGTCTTCTCCAAGATCAGGCAGCCCTGTCTCACCACTGGTATCACTCACTCTGTGGGAGTGGGAGAAAAGTAGATTTATTTTACATTTATTTATTTGAATAGCTTTTGAAGTATATGGGGGGAAAATCCACAGGTATAAAAAGCTTTTTGTTGGGATTAATAATGCAATAAGTTACCAAATATCTGCAGCTGCTCTCCAAGTAGGTTATTTCTCAGCAATATTCCCTGGCGTTCTCTTTTACAAATAAAAGGGAGATAAAAAAATAAAAATTCAATAGATTTACAGCAAAGATGATATACTGAACCCTGGTTTTGTTTCTATTCATATTGTTCCCTATTCCCTTTCATTACTAGGTTTAATCTTTTACACTATTGGACTGCCAATCACTGATGCCTCTGCCCCTTAATATTTTCCCCCTTTTCTTCTTCAGTATATTTTCCTCTCAGGAATGCAATTAAAACAGGAATAGAAGTAAGCCATGTTCCACTTCTATGGAATATGTAGGTATAAATGCATTATACCACAAGCATTTCCCTCACATTTAGAGTAAAGCTGCATTAAATGCACTGTTTCATTAAAGCTAGTGCTGTTGCTGTCATTGTCCTCTGATTTTTTATTTCTATAGTTTTCTATTTCAATCCAATTCATTCTACCTATTGGATAACTACTTAAGAGCTAAAGCACAGTAGTTACTCTCAAGTTGTCAGTCTTCAATTATGGTAGATTTTAGAAGAAAACCTAGAGTCTAATAAAGCGCAAACACACACAACAATGTCTACAGCAAAACACTCCATTAAAAAAGAAATTTCTTTCAAAATGTTACTTATGAAGTTTTTAGCACTTTGTCGTAAATGAATAGGTGAGAAATTATATAATAGAACATATGGCCTAGGGCTTGTAGAAAATTTTCCATCAAAACTGGATTTGTAAGCCCCAAAATTGAAATTTTCCCACAGAAAATCTTAATCAGATCTAATATTGACCCCAATCCAGCAAAGTATTCAAACATGTGACAAATCCCACAGAAGACTATGTGACTTCTCATATGCATAACATTAGGCATGTGACTAAGAACTTTGCTGACTTGGGGCCATTATGAGTAAGACACATTAGAAATGATAGCAGCTCTTGCTTTGTATCATACTTTTAATCGTCAAAGCCGTTTACAAACCCTAACTAATCAATCCTGACAATAGCCCCATTAAGTAGGTAAACATGGTACACTTTTTTCTTCAACTGTGCAAAAAAAAAAAAACAACATTCTGCCTAAATCCAAGGCCAAAGAGTAAATCAGAGCAGAGATTAGAACTCTGTGTGAAAATAGCCTTACCACTATATACCATAATGAAGGGAGTAGTTGACAGGACCAACTACTGGAACAATATTTGGGGGTCCAATTAATTCCACAGAATGAATTTGTCCCTAATTTAAACACCAGTGGATTTTACACAAAAAATGAGTTTGACCCATGGTTCTTGTTTAACTCAAATACAGCTTTGTTTATTATTATTTGACTGATTATTTTGTTTTTCCAACTTGACTTTCTTTTTTACATGATCAGATTGCATAGACTATATAATATCACAGTTCTGGTACAACATTTATCTTCACATTTGACGGTACAGTGAAAAGTTAGTTATAGCCGGGTATGTCAGTGTAAGTACTATAAGCTGTCTGTATGCAACATTTATCTTTCAGTGTTCAATCTCCAACATAGCACAGGATTTTTTAATTTTTTTTTTTTTTTTTTTTTTTATAATTTAAGGGTTTCCACTCTAAGACTTCCATTTCAGCTGAAATTTAGCAAACATGGTGTAGTATAGCAGAGTGGATAGACTGGAATAGTAGGAATCCAGTCCCACTTCTGTTACTGTTAATATTCTCCCTTGAACAAGTCACTTATGCCCACCTCACAGCTAGGTAAACAAACATAAGCATTTCTTTAGGATCCTATTATCTACAAATTGTCTAGGAATATTCACAGACAAGACTAGGTATTTATGAAAATGTTGGTGAATCTTGTCTGTGAAATTAAGATCCTCAACCTTGTTCGCTACTCTGACAAGGTACCTGCCCTGGCACTTTTGAATTATTCTAGTTACTTCCCTTTTCCACCATGTAGTTTTAATCTGATTTTGACAGGATAGGACACCTATTGTGGTTATTAGTGTTAAATGGCTGCATAAGCTGTTCCCTTCTGCTCTTCCTACAGCTTCTAACCTTTTCTTATGCCACTATTACTATTTTGCATTTCTCCACCCCCTGGGGTGTCAACCTGCTTTTGTTCAGCTGATGATTCTTCCTTTTAGTGTGTGTTCAGTTTGGCTTCCTTCACCTGGTGTTTAGGTCTACCTTCTTCCTACCACAGAGGGAAACAGTTTGCACTTCATGAATGAGCAGCATTCACAGCCTTCGTTCATAAACAAGAACATCACACGTGTTCCACATTGAACCACCTCAAATCCTTCCTTAGTTACTTTTCATAGCAGTCATGACTTATTTCAGAGTAACCCTTTGCATCCTGGAACCAGGTAGCATCAAGGTGCTCTGCTACCTTGACAACACCTGCGTTTTTAGCATCCCATTTATAGATATCCTAACTTCTTACTGTTGTATATTTATTCTCTCCTACTTCTAAAGCTATGATAATTTATCAAACTTCTTAAGTGTTTAGAGTGTTGCACTGTTAAAATAGCAACGTAAGTCCAGAAAAGGACCAATAGCTCTATTTTAGGTACTAGCATGGCCTCATTACCATAGTATCTGAGCATCTCACAATCATGAATATACTTATTCTCACAATATCTCTGGGAGGTGCTATTAACTCCATTTTACAGATCTAGTCTGACTTCCTGTATAATGCAGGCCACAGAATTTCAGCAATTGCATTACTACGAGGTCATTGTACTTCCTTGTTGTGACCTTAAGAACCCTCAGTGTCAACTGGCATAGAGCTCACTGCTCTGTCAGCAACTCCTGCCAGACTTGACAAACTCATTACACCTCACATACTGGTGCCCTAGTATTTATCGATGTAGAATGTTGTGTGAGGTATCAAATGAAAGCTGGTGACAGGATGGTAATTAATATTGTGGTGAAAGGTATGTACGGACACTATATAAGGAACAGTGTATATAAACTGAAATTATGTTTTCAAGTCTGTAAGAAGGCAGAGTACACAAACGGGTCTTCTGCCAGACAGAAGCATGTTTATTCACCAAGTCTTGTCTTTACTGTAAATTAAGCATTGTAGAACCAAACACAAAAGAAACCACCTTTGCATATTAAAGTCAACAGGAAAAAACAGGTTGACCAGGGGAGATGAAACCAACAGGTAAGAGTACATTGGAGTCTGAACCCCAGGGCTCATCTTGACTCTGGAAACAAAGACAATAAATTTTGGGATATATAAGGAGAAGGAGGAGAACCTTTTGCTTTGCATTTCCTGAGGAAACCCACTGAAGGGCATGGGGGGAGGGGGAGGGGGTCAAGAAAATCTGGATCTTGATATCACTGAAAAAACCATCAAGCTCTGCAAGAGGTCTCAGAGTGGGAAACTATTTGAGACATGGGAGGTTAGTCTGTCAAAGTTATGATCAGTCTCAGAGTTTTATACTTTTTATCTGTAACCGTCATCCTTACTCAATACTCACTTGAATCTTTGAATCTCTGTTCTTTATTAAACGTATACACAATGTTCCCAGTCTTTGGATGGCATCATCATGAGCCACTTGGAGAGTCGGTAGCCCACTGTCAAAATAAGTCAGTGGACGCTCAAAGATGTGACAGTCTGAAGTTGACCACATCTGCATCCTGGGTCATTAGAAAAAACATTTAAAGAGATTGGCTGTCCTATTCAAAACTGATTAAAAAATGACGATAGGTGCCTTGGCAGATCAAAACCTGGTTGACAGATGGTTGGGTCAGTGACAAGAGAGTGATTAACGACTTATCGCCAACCACTCGTTGCACCAAGAAGATTCCACTCTCATATCCTGTGGTGACCTAAATGACCATAAACGGCATCTGGAAGATAGGCAAGCTGGTGGGTGGTTGAAGATGCGTGTGTACAAAGGCAGGTTGCTATTCTCATGGATCTTGGCCAGCAGCATGACAGAGGCCTTCTCACAGCAAATATGGGGTGGTGCTACATTACTAAGTATCAGAAGCCATGGCAACGGAGTTGCCCGTAAAGTCCTGATAACAATATGCATAGATTTCTTAAGCTCTACATCAACCAGCCTTGTGTGAGATGAGTGACATCAGAGAGAAGTATAGTACTCTGTGGTTGATAGCAGAGGGCAAGGGCTGATGTTCTAAGCTTCCAGGTGTTCACACTCCAAGTTGAACTGGCCAATTTTCTGAGCAGGCCGTTCAGAGTGCTGACTTTTGGCCTCAAGTGCTTGCGGTATGTTAATGACCTGTCCAATATCACACAGAGGTAAACCGGGTTTGGATCATGCTGCAGGCATTGGCCATTGAGTAAAATGTTTAAGTCATGGCTTGCACTTGCATTATGCAGATGAAGCCATGTTGGGAAAGCTCGGCTGCAGGTGCCATGAAATACAATAGTCTGCCATGAGCGTCATATCATCATTCAAGACCTTGTCAATTTCGGAGATGGACAAGGCCACATGTTCACAGGTGCTGCATCCTTTCCTGAATCCTATCTGCTTGACCTGCAAAACATCACCCGAATCTGGAGTGATTAATTGGAGGACCAAACACTAAAATCACTTTGAAAAACACACTGACAGCAAGGGTATTGGGCAGTAACTCAACACATTATAGGGGACTTTGCCCAACTTAAGAATGGCATTAATCTTTGCTTGACGCCAAGTGCAGGGTAACTTCTCATTAATGATCTGTATGCCTTTGGTCCAAGGTGCTTGTTTTGCTCCCTTGTTCTTTCTACCAAGGTGATCAATTCTTAACACACTTTCTATAAAGCACAAAGGACACACCCCTTTAAATTGTCTGATATAGAATAGCTCCATGCGAGTGCAGATATTTAAAATTCCTGGGTTATAATCCCAGCTTTCCATTTATTTGTGATCTTGGGAAAGGCACCCTTAACCTCTCTGTGCCTCAATTTTATCACATATGAAGCACCTTATTGACAAGGATATTGTCAGGATTAAGGAATATTTATAAAGTGTTTTGTTTGAAAGGTACCAAAGTGTTCCTACTGAAACAAAATTGAAGAAGCTTATAAATTCTCAGGTACAAGTAAGGTTTTGTACCCTGCGGGAGTTTCTTTGACACAGACATTATTAGTGTCACTTGCTCATAGAGTAAAAATGTAAACAAAAACTGATGAATTCTCAGGTACAAGTAAAGTTTGAGAATATATGTGTGTGTGTGTGTATATATATATATATATAAATATATATACACACACACACACACACACACACACACACTCACAGTATCCTGCAGTAGCTCCCTTGACACAAACAAACATTGTTAGTGTGAGCTGCCTTTAGAGCACAAATGTAAACAAGAAAGAAGAATACAGTTTAGAAAAACACCTAGAGGACAAATTCTCTACTGGTGCCAGTAGAGCTGCAGTCCCATTTACTTCAGTAGAGTGTGAGCTGTTTACACCAGTGTAGAATTTGGTCCTATATTTCAAACAGTTACCTTAGAAAACCCAGCCAAAAAAACCCTAACTAGAGCCAAGTTTATAAGCCTTTAAACTTGACTTGTTAGATAAAAAATTGCTTAATTGGAAAGACAGCTTTTACAAGAGTTCTGGGTTCTCCTCAAGATTCAACAACTTCAAAAGGACTGCCTGCAGAGTCAGAGTGGTTTGCATTTAAACTGACATTATGAATGCTACCAAAGGCTTTAGGCTTTCACTGGGTTTTAAATCCTGAAGTACATCCTGATTTATTTAATGTTTCTTAGAGATAGACAACATAGTAGAAAGAAATCTTACATTCCCCTCTTTATTTCAGCTTCCATCTTTCAGCCAGAGATTACTTTTCATGGTGAAAATATATGCCTGTAAAAAAACAAAACACAAAACTAACCAGTCTTATGAAAAAGCAGCCTCTGATTCTCCAGTGCCTTGCACCTTGTTCATTCACACTTACTTGTACAAAGTGAGACTAAAACCCACAACCAAATCAGAATAGCATTGAACACCGATTTTGAATTGGTGTAAATCTATGGTTCCCAAACTTTAGTCCTGCAGCTCCCTGTATTTTAAAACTTGGTGGCTTCCCACGACCAAATACCATTAAAAAACAAAACAAAAACCTCCAGACACTAGATTCAAGATTTCAGGACACTAAATTCAAGGGTGACACTAGAGTTGACATTTTTGCAACTTAATTCAACTGCATACAGTTTGTTTAATTATATAATTCAATCTAATCCTTTTTTTTTTTTTACAAATATATTTTGAAATATGGATTTCTTTTAGCATGCTTGGACAAGGTTTTAGTGAGATAAATGTGCCTGTTGCAACTGCACCATATTTGGTTGAATCTCTTCTAGTGCCAGACGTAAGTAGTTTTCCAAGTTTGAAAAATAAACATAGAAATCATTTCTATAAATCATTGCTTGAAATCGAGACTCAGAGAGATAACTGGATGCAAATGGAAGCCATATTTTCATTGCTTCATCACAGAGCTCTTCGCACGTGCCTTTAATAGGAATTCAGAATTTGTTTTGTTAGATTTGAAAAAAATGATCTTTAGGTGTGTGTGATCATTCAACAATTTAAGATTTTCTTGAGCTATTTAAGGTTGGAATGGAATTTACAGTTACCAAGAATGGGTTTTGAAGCCAATTGGTATCTGGAGAGTCACATTCAACTCCAGGAAAATATTCATCAAACTGGGAATACAGTGCAGACAAATGAGTTAATATTTAGTCTTTAATTGTTTTGATCACTTTCACGCTGTTCTCTTAAAAATGTCTGAAACACTGAAAACATCTTGTTAACAAAATTTTTAGTGTGGCATCTTCAAGGACAAAGCTACTTCATGAAGCCTCTGATTTTCTCTCTTGAACTGAGTATATTTGTATTCCATCTTGCAATGTTAAGTTCAACGCCCCGTCAGTAAAAGCACCGCAGCAGGTGGCTCCTTTTTTGTGATCACTCCCCCTGTTCGCTACTCTATGCCACTGGCCCTTCCATTAAAAAAAAAAAAGTGTACTATATTCTCCTGGGGGCCCCTGCGGGGCCCAGGACAAATTGCCCCACTTGCCCCCCCCCCCACAGCCCTGGGATCAAATGAGCAAAATGGGAGGGGAAGTAACACTCACTATCAAAAATGGCATTACCTGTTTCCGAGTCACTGACAACTCAGAAGAAAATGATCTTGAATGCTTATACATTAATGTCCTAATTTATAAAAGCACAATTTGGGGTATTAGTTGGAGTCTTCTACAGACCATCAAATCACACTAGGCAACAGGATGACCAGCTTCTTACACTCTTCTCTGCAACGTGTAGGGAAAAAAAGCTGCTCTTGGGAGAGTTCAGTTTTGGTACCATGTCCTGGAGGTCTCATGCTGCCGGTATTAAAACCATACCAGGAATTTCTAAATATTATGTGACAATTCCTTAACTCAAAGAGTGATGCATCCAACATGGAGGCATTCTCTATTAGATCTGATCTTGACAGATAAAAGAACTGATGACAGAATTAAAAGTTAATGATAACTTAAGGACAAGTGATTGCAACTTATTTATAATGTTCAAATAGAATAAAGTGCAGACCAGAAACACACACACACAGGGTGCTTTAAAAGGGCCAGTTTCACAAAGCTGAAAACAATTATGAGCCAAATCAGCTGGGAGAAAGAATTCAGTCATAAAAGTGTGACTGTTAACTAGAAACAATCCCAAAATTCAGGAAAGTGACTATATGGGTTAAAAAGCCAACCTGGGTTAGTGATGAAGGAAGGGAAGAGATTTTTTACAAACAAATGGAAGAAAGGGGAAGTTGATAGTAATGAATATAAATCAGAAGCTAGGAATTTTAGAAAATTGATAAGGGAAACAAAGGGACATAAGTAGTATATGGCCACCAGAGTTAAGGAAAAAGGGAAGGATTTTTAATTAAGTGTATTAGGAACAAAAAGAATCCTAAAAAAAATGGCATTAGATGGAAACGGTAGAATTGTTAACAATGCAGAAAAGGCAGAAATGTTCAATAAATATTCTGTTCTGAATTTGGGGAAATCAAAGATATGGTCTCCTAATATGGTGATAATGCTCTTTCCATTCCACTAGTATCTCCAAAGGATGTTAAACAGAAACTGCTGAAGTCAGACATTTTAAAATCAGCAGGTCCAGATAACTTACATCCAAGAATTTAAAAGAGCTGGCTGAGGAGGTCACTGGGCTGTCAATGTTGATTTTCCATAAGCCTTGGAACACTGGGGAAGATACATAAGACTGGAGGAAAAGCTATTGTTGAGCCAATATTGAGAAGGATAAATGGGATGACCTGGGTAATTATAAGTCTGTCAAGCTGACATTGATCCTGGACATGATAATTGAGCTGCTAATAAGGGACTTTGGCATTAATTTTATTACCCTCCTTTAATTCTTTGACAATCAACGTAAGTTTATGCAAAATAGACTGTCTAACTAGCTATTGATGTCGGTGTGTTTACACATTTGGTTTGATAAAGATAATAGTGTTGATGTAATAAAATTATACTTCTGTAAGGCATTTGACTTGGTACCACATAACATTTTGATTTTGAAAGCTTAGAATGATAGAAAATTAATGTGGTGCACATTAAAGGATTTAAAAAGTGGCTGATAGTTTTCAAAATAGAACTGTAGATGGGGAATCATGAAGTGGATATGTGTCTAGTGGGGTCCCACAGGGATTAGTTTTCTACGATGCTATTTAACATTTTTATCATTGACCTGGAAGGAAACCTAAAATAATCATTTATATATTTTCCAGATGATATCAAAATTGGTGTGGTGGTAATAATGAAGAGGATAGGTCACTGATGCAGAGTGAGCTGGATCACTTGGTAAACTGGGTGCAAGCAAACCACATGTGTTTTAATATAGCTAAGTGTAAATGTATACATCTAAGAAAAAAGAATGTAGGCTATACTTATAAGATAGGGGATTCTATCCTGGCAAACAAGTAAAAGTTCAACTATTTCATGTATTGTGACAAATCTCACAACAGAAGGTTTCAGAGTAGCAGCCGTGTTAGTCTGTATTCGCAAAAGGAAAAGGAGTACTTGTGGCACCTTAGAGACTAACCAATTTATTTGAGCATAAGCTTTCGTGAGCTACAGCATCCGATGAAGTGAGCTGTAGCTCACGAAAGCTTATGCTCAAATAAATTGGTTAGTCTTTAAGGTGCCACAAGTGCTCCTTTTCTTATAACAGAAGCTGAGCCATATTGGTTATGTCCGTGGATCGATCAATCTGCATTGCTAAATACTGACTGTTAACTTCTTCTGTCAACTAGTCCTGGATGTTTTCTGGAAGGTCATCAGTACATCAACAGATGCTATTGTTGACACAGCAATGTCTTTTGGTATCATAGCTGCTTGTTCCCCTGTCATAATTCTACACGTGTCCATTGCTGCTGGAAATAGAAAGGCGTGTGCTTGTTTGCACTTTGCATGTCCACAAAATAAAATGCTTCTAATGTTTCTGAGAAACAGTTGCCTCGTGAGATACAATTTTTTTTTTTGCCATTTTAATTCTTATTTCCGAAGTGGGAGAGAGGGAAATGTCACAGCTCAATTATGATTTTGGGGAGTTTGGTTTCTAAAAGTCTGTTGTTGTTTCCCTGGCCTCATACTTTCACTTACTAATGCTTGAAAACACATGACATATTTAGGCTGTGGACTTTGCGCAGTAATATTGAGACACAAACTATCATTGTACCATTTACTTCCATTTCATTTTAACTTTATTAAAATCATCTTCTTCAGCAGAACCTTTGCTATATGTAGGCTTAGTAATAATTGTTATATTAAAAAGACAAGATGCACCCAGTCTATCCCTCAGTACCCTTCCCATCTGCTAGTGCTGCTGCTGCCGCCACTGTCACTGGGAGCTTCTCCTTTCCCTCCACTCCAGCAGGGTGCTTTCAGCCAACAGACATCTTGCTGAATGCTTTCCCCCAACTGGAAATCTCTCTGATGAAGCCCTGCTAGCACAAACATATCAAACCTGTCCTCAGCTCTGTACACTGGCTTTGAGATAATATTAAGGGGTGTTAGAGGTCTCTGTCCTTGTCTCTAAAGTACTCCATGCCTTGGATCTAGGATGTCTAAAAGACCACCCAGAGTTCCAGGGTGAAGACCTTGACTCCTCTGACACAATGAACTCTTACAATAAGGGTAAAGCTCATCTGTGCCGGAGACAGAATTTTCTAAGTGGGCTGGTTAGACACTGGAATGAACTCCCCCAGGAGCTAAAGACCATCACAAACCTCACCACCTTCCATGTCAAGCGTAAAAATATATTTTGATCTTGTCTTCTGCATAAATACATAGTAACATTTTTAAATACCACACACAAAACAAAAAACCTTACTAAACCAAGACACTGTTCTACACACTTGTTCCACTGAGGAGAGGATGAGGGAACAATCAACATGTGACAGATAGTGCATTGAAATGTGACTTAGGCCTGGTCTGCATGGGGGCCGGGGGGGGGGGGGGAAATTGACCTAAGATACGCAACTTCAGCTACAAGAATAGTGTAGCTGAAGTCGACGTATCTTAGGTCGACTTACCTCACGTCCTCACAGCACAGGATCGACTGCCGACGCTCCCCCATCGACTCCGCTTCTGCCTCTCACCGCGGTGGAGTACAGGAGTCGACGGCAGAGCGATTGGGGATCAATTTATCGTCTCTAGATGAGATGCACTAAATCGATCCCTGATATATGGATCACTACCCACCAATCTGGACCCTTAGAAGATGCTCAGATACTATGTGATGAGCACAGAATAAATGTGTAACCAACACCTTCTGGGTGTGGTGTTTGTCTCACTAGTGGCAGTGAGACCCCCTTAAAGAGAGATGAAAGGAGTCTGCTCTACAGCCTTAGCTAACAAGCAGTTGGCTTTTAGCTCATTCTGTAGAGGCTCATGCACTAAACTACAGAGGTCCCCAGTTCGATCCCACGCACTGACAATCATGGTCTGTCGGTGTTACACCTACATAGAATAGAAAAAGCTATGAGAGAAAGCAATTGTACATAGATAAACCATGCAAAAAATAATCTAGCCTCCAAAAGTATTTCACTTCTCACTAACCACTTTTTATAGGCACACGGAAGAGAATTATTAATATCACTTGTAAAATATCAGTGCATTTCTTCCCAAAGCAGCTTACAGAGCAAGTGTTATCTTTAAAATGGGGGTGAAGAGCCTCAGAGAAATAAAATGATTTCCCCCTAGACTGCAAAGTTTAGCATTCAGGAAGTTGACTGGTTGCAGAAAGAGCTTGGCCTTTTTATTAACCACACAAACACTCAGCCCAGAGACCACTTAAGCTTCTGGAAACATGGTTTACACTGAGCATGCTCAGGCACTTAACAGCATTTAAAATAGCAGTGCTGTAGTGGAGAAAGATAGCGTCTGAACACACTGTCAGCACTAAAGCAAATACCTATAGAATTACATAAATTTTAGTATGCGAGTGGCTATGCTAAAAGTACAACTTCTCAATTACATGATTACCTAAACCGGTCAGGAAAAGGCTGATTTGTCAAAACCAAAACTTTTCAGGAAAGTGTTTTGGTTTTGATGGAAAGGTTTCAGGTCCAGGATGGAATTTCTGGTCAAAATCAGAACCCCTCACCACAGAACAGCCAAGTAGCTAGGGCATTCACCTCAGATGTGGGAAACCCGAATTCAAACCTCTGCTCCAAATTCAGCAGAACAGCAACTTGAACCTGTGTCTCCCACATCCCAAATGAGACCCCCAACCACAGGACTATTCTGGGCAGCAGAAACCCACACACACAAAAAAAAAAATATGAAAAGGTCTTGATTTCATTCTGGTGTGGAACAAAACCCAACTGTCAAAAAAGATACTTTTTGGGGAACTGTATTCTTATTTTCCAGCCAGCCCTAATGATTATTCACATACCAGTTAACTCATACCTATTCTGAAGAAGAGCTCTGTGTAGCTCAACATCTTGTCTCTCTCACCAACAGAAGTTGGTCCAATAAAAGATATTTCCTCACTCATCTGGTCTCTAATATCCTGGGACCGACATGACTCAACAACACTGGATAATACCTACTCTGACCAAAAAGTACAGTCCCCTTACTGACTCCAACAGAGTTAGACAGTGAAACTACAGAGGCAAGTTTTTTAAAGCCTTGGGAATACAATATTGTCTACAGAATTGACCTTGTTATACTCTACCCCTCAGGTTGGTACATGGATGGGGTCCAAAATTCAGCAGTTCACAAGTTTGATGACACACCATTTCTCATTCAGTAAGTTGACTCCATCCCAAAGGTGTGTAATTCAGACAGACAAGAACCTTTTCATTCCTGGCAGCACATCCTTACCTCCTGACCCATCATACATTTGCATTTTATTTTCTTCTCATCTGCCTTTTCTGTAGTCATAGCTCTGATCCCAACACCTCCTTTTTAAATGCTACTGCGATTGTCAAAGTGCACATGTAAATTCTGCTGTAGAGAATAATGTTCTAATAGGCACTGGGTGCCCTCCCTGTAAGTCAGAGACTGAATGGACTTTCTCGTCACACACTGACACTGAAGCCATAAGAACCAGTGTGGCCCACCAGTCTAGACTACAAGGTTTGAGAGTGTAGTGAATAAAAAAGTGCTATTTTACTACCTTGCATGCTTTTTTAGGCCTGGTCTACACTACAAAGTTTTGTCAGCATAGCTATGTTGGTCAGAGGCGAGAAAAAAACCTCTGAGCTAAAGCAGCTATGCCAGCAAACCTCCCAGTGTAGATGCAGCTATGCTGACAGAAAAGTGCTTCTGTTGGCGTAGCCAATATCATTCAGGGAAGCCGTCACTATACGGGCTGAAAAACTCCTTTTGTTGAAAAATGCTGCACCCGCATGATGGGGTTCTCCCCTGATTTGCCTTCCTCTCCCCTGCCAGAGTAGACAACCAGGCATATTGGGGAGAGGAGAGGAAGCTGCTCCACAAGAAATGGTAAAGTAATATATTCTTTCCCATCCCCAGTAAGGGAAGCAATTGTGATTGCATCACAATCCATTCTCTGCTCAGAGCAGGTGTGGTGTATTCATAGAATATCAGGGTTGGAAGGGACCTCAGGAGGTCATCTAGTCCAACCCCCTGCTCAAAGCAGGACCAATTCCCAGTTAAATCATCCCAGCCAGGGCTTTGTCAAGCCTGACCTTAAAAACTTCTAAGGAAGGAGATTCTACCACCTCCCTAGGTAACGCATTCCAGTGTTTCACCACCCTCTTAGTGAAAAAGTTTTTCCTAATATCCAATCTAAACCTCCCCCACTGCAACTTGAGACCATTACTCCTCGTTCTCTCATCTGCTACCACTGAGAACAGTCTAGAGCCATCCTCTTTGGAACCCCCTTTCAGGTAGTTGAAAGCAGCTATCAAATCCCCCCTCATTCTTCTCTTCTGCAGGCTAAACAATCCCAGCTCCCTCAGCCTCTCCTCATAACTCATGTGTTCCAGTCCCCTAATCATTTTTGTTGCCTTTCTCTGGACTCTCTCCAATTTATCCACATCCTTCTTGAAGTGTGGTGCCCAAAACTGGACACAGTACTCCAGATGAGGCCTCACCAATGTCGAATAGAGGGGAACGATCACGTCCCTCGATCTGCTCGCTATGCCCCTACTTATACATCCCAAAATGCCATTGGCCTTCTTGGCAACAAGGGCACACTGCTGACTCATATCCAGCTTCTCGTCCACTGTCACCCCTAGGTCCTTTTCCGCAGAACTGCTGCCTAGCCATTCGGTCCCTAGTCTGTAGCTGTGCATTGGGTTCTTCCGTCCTAA
Organism: Lepidochelys olivacea; assembly: GCF_965140295.1. Taxonomy (NCBI): domain Eukaryota; kingdom Metazoa; phylum Chordata; order Testudines; family Cheloniidae; genus Lepidochelys; species Lepidochelys olivacea. The sequence goes on along the minus strand of NC_140411.1, from coordinate 31,830,171 downwards.
GTGCAGGACCCTGCACTTATCCTTATTGAACCTCATCAGATTTCTTTTGGCCCAATCCTCCAATTTGTCTAGGTCTTTCTGTATCCTACCCCTCCCCTCCAGCGTATCTACCACTCCTCCCAGTTTAGTATCATCCGCAAATTTGCTGAGAGTACAATCCACACCATCCTCCAGATCATTTATGAAGATATTGAACAAAACCGGCCCCAGGACCGACCCTTGGGGTACTCCACTTGATACTGGCTGCCAACTAGACATGGAGCCATTGATCACTACCTGTTGAGCCCGACAATCTAGCCAGCTTTCTACCCACCTTATAGTGCATTCATCCAGCCCATACCTCCTTAACTTGCTGACAAGAATACTGTGGGAGACCGTGTCAAAAGCTTTGCTAAAGTCAAGAAACAATACATCCACTGCTTTCCCTTCATCCACAGAACCAGTAATCTCATCATAAAAGGCGATTAGATTAGTCAGGCATGACCTTCCCTTGGTGAATCCATGCTGGCTGTTCCTGATCACTTTCCTCTCATGCAAGTGCTTCAGGATTGATTCTTTGAGGACCTGCTCCATGATTTTTCCAGGGACTGAAGTGAGGCTGACTGGCCTGTAGTTCCCAGGATCCTCCTTCTTCCCTTTTTTAAAGATTGGCACTACATTAGCCTTTTTCCAGTCATCCGGGACTTCCCTGGTTCGCCACGAGTTTTCAAAGATAATGGCCAATGGCTCTGCAATCACAGCCGCCAACTCCTTCAGCACTCTCGGATGCAACTCGTCCGGCCCCATGGACTTGTGCACGTCCAGCCTTTCTAAATAGTCCCTAACCACCTCTATCTCCACAGAGGGCTGGCCATCTCTTCCCCATTTTGTGATGCCCAGCGCAGCAGTCTGGGAGCTGACCTTGTTAGTGAAAACAGAGGCAAAAAAAGCATTGAGTACATTAGCTTTCTCCACATCCTCGGTCACTAGGTTGCCTCCCTCATTCAGTAAGGGGCCCACACATTCCTTGGCTTTCTTCTTGTTGCCAACATACCTGAAGAAACCCTTCTTGTTACTCTTAACATCTCTGGCTAGCTGCAGCTCCAGGTGCGATTTGGCCCTCCTGATAACATTCCTACATGCCCGAGCAATATTTTTATACTCTTCCCTGGTCATATGTCCAACCTTCCACTTCTTGTAAGCTTCTTTTTTATGTTTAAGATCCGCTAGGATTTCACCGTTAAGCCAAGCTGGTCGCCTGCCATATTTACTATTCTTTCGACTCATTGGGATGGTTTGTCCCTGTAACCTCAACAGGGATTCCTTGAAATACAGCCAGCTCTCCTGGACTCCTTTCCCGTTCAAGTTAGTCCCCCAGGGGCTCCTGGCCATCCGTTCCCCTGGGAGTCGAAGTCTGCTTTCCTGAAGTCCAGGGTCCGTATCCTGCTGCTTACCTTTCTTCCCTGCGTCAGGATCCTGAACTCAACCAACTCATGGTCACTGCCTCCCAGATTCCCATCCACTTTTGCTTCTCCCACTAATTCTACCTGGTTTGTGAGCAGCAGGTCAAGAAAAGCTCCTGCCCTACTTGGCTCCTCTAGCACTTGCACCAGAAAATTGTCTCCTACATTTTCCAAAAACTTCCTGGATTGTCTATGCACCACTGTAGTGCTCTCCCAGCAGATATCAGGAAGATTAAAGTCACCCATGAGAACCAGGGCGTGTGATCTAGTAGCTTCTGCGAGTTGCCGGAAGAAAGCCTCATCCACCTGGTCCGGTGGTCTATAGCAGACTCCCACCATTACATCACCCTTGTTGCTCATACTTCTAAACTTAATCCAGACACACTCAGGTTTTTCTGCAGTTTCATACCGGAGCTCTGAGCAGTCATACTGCTCCCTTACATACAGGGCTACTCCCCCACCTTTCAATTAAAAATATTGTTAAAGTTGTAGGCTGTCATTTTAAATTTCAGGAGGTTTTCCCTGGGCCTACTTGCAAGCTAAGGAGCTCTGTCGGAAGTGTGAGATCTGGGTCGAGCAGCAGTCAGTTGGAAGAAAGCCAGCCTTTAGTAAGTTGGGGTGGGTTGCATCACAAATTTCACGGAAACTGCATCTGTATTCCCCCTCCAGAGTTCCTCGAGGTCACCCACTTAAAAGTTTCTGGCTTCCAGCCATTACAACTCCTGGGTTGAGAGCTGCGTCACTGCCTGCTAACCAGGGGTTTTAAGGCTGTACAGTTCCCTGATCTATACTGCAATAGCCCCGGCAAGCCAGACTGTGTAAAGAAGCCAGTCCTTGAGCTGTGTATTCTCTCCAAGAAATAAGAACCGTGTAATTGACAGCAGTTACCACACAGGTCTTTCTAAGTAAACACATTTATTCTTCAGGTAAAAGCGTTAGAGAAATCATAAAATAAAAAACGTTCCTATATACATGCTAACAGCTTACCAGAGGTCACCCATCAGTCTTATAGGACCACAGTAGATAAAAGTCTTTCCGACCTTTATGCAAGTATTGCCCCCCCCTCACTCTTGGATAGCAGGTCATGTCTATTTGCTGGACCAGAAAGAAGGTCTATTGGGTATGTCTATGTCTACACAGCAACTACACCCTGTAACTGGCCCGTGCCAGCCAACTTGGGCTCATGGGACTCAGGCTGCGGGGCACTTTCATTGCTGTGTAGATTTCTGGACTCAGGCTGGAGACCAAGCTCTAGAACTCTGCGAGGTTAGAGGGTCCTGGAGCCTGGGCTACACAGCCATGAAACAGCCCCGTCACCCACGCTGGAGTCAGCTGACACAGGTGAGCCACGTGGTTTATTTGCTGTGTAGACATATCCTGAGTCAGTTTAAACTCACGTTATTATTCAAAAGTTCTCTCTTTGTCTGTTAGTCTCTGGTGAATCCAGCTTGAAGTAGTATATGTGAGTATCTGTAGGCGGTGGTACGTGGTGGTGGGGGTTGGGGGATTAACAGCCTGGCTGATTTGCCTTAGTCACCACTCACTGTTTTCGGTTCCAGGAGGAATGGACCCCAAACATACCTAAACTTAATTCAATATGAACTTCTAAGGATGTGACAGATATGGTATCTTCCTGCCATATCTCCCCCCTGAAGAAATGGGTGTCACTAGGGTGTTGGACTGGCATCCTAGGGGAGCCCACATGTTTATTCCCTGTGTGGCATGACAGCCAATACATTTACTAGTTTCACATTTCAAATATTCATATAATAAACTTGCTGCTAACAAGCCAACATACATCATTAATAAATCCATTGCATCGTTTGACAACCATCCTGGATATTTTTTTTTAAGGACCTATGGGTGGATTTGAAGTGAGAGCTCTCACACTCCCCCTCTGAACCTTGCCACTCCAAAACATTTGGCTGTGAACTTGAGACCTGGTGCTCCCACTCCCGACTTCCATCTGGTTTCTAGGGAGTGTGTGACATGCCCCTTTGCCCCCTAAGGTGTCAGTTACCCTAACAGTGGGTTGAGGTCCCCCAGAAGTATCACAATAAGCAAGTCTTTGGATCAAAAGGGAGAAGTAAGGCAGAGCCACCTCTCTGAAGCAGCTAACAGCAGCAGGGTCGGGCAAGGAAGATTCTTCAAATCTACCCCACAGCCAAAATTCCCTTCCCTGCCCTACCTCTTCAGAGGTTGGGGCCAGGGAACATCAGTGACCTAACCTCACCTTCTCTGAAGGAGGGGGGAGGAGTATTGATTCTCCCAAACCATTAGGGTGGCCTTTTGTTTGCCATATATGGAGAGAAAAAAAGTCAGGAGACTTTCCTCTTCCACACAGCTCAGATTATTTTACATTTTCACAGACCATGAGGCAGTCAAACTGTGGGAACAAGTTGCCCCTGCTTCCAAGCTGTAGTTACCACTGTCATCTTTCAAGCAGTGGTCATATACTTTACTTGGGCATTTCCTGCCTTTGGCCTTGGGTGTGTGTTCCAGCTCTGGCAGCACAACATAGCTGCCTCATTGTCCCTATTTTTGGCTGGAGACATTGCTGTCACCATGCTCTCTGGTTCCCTGATAAGGATGGGTAGACAGCTTAGTTCCCTGCCCAGGCTTCAGGGCACAGACTTTCCCTTCAGGTCCGTACGACTCTCCATTCCTATGGAGTGTGAAGCTTCCCCAGCCCAGCTCAGGTATTTGTTTGCATATGATGGGAAGGTAACTTGATTTTTCTTAAATTGGGGGGGAGGGGGAATACACCTCACACCTTCCTTTCAGCTTCTTCTTCATTTGACTTTTGTTTACTCAGTCCCTTGCATGTCTGGAGTTAACTGAAGGAGTCTGATTCACCCCTTCTGCTTTTAAAACAGATTGTGCAATCCTGGTCAAAAGACCCCACTGGCCACATATAGAACACTGTTTTCCCCACCTAACTTGAGGAGGGAAGCCACTTTTGAGAAACCCCAATGGGCGTGTGTCTTGACTTGGGCCTGATTCCTGTACTCTGATCCTCTTCCTTCCAGATTAGGTTTTCTGTCAAACCCAAGCCAACTATCCACATAATCATTTGCCCATCTCTGAGCTATAGTTACATCTCTAGGATCTTTGTCTATTAACCATGATTTTAGTACAGGCCGGGAGAGTTTAAACATTTGTTCTATACCAATTAATTCATAGGGCCCACTGAGCATGGTAACTGCCGTCAACCAGTTCCCTAGTTTTTATGTAACCCCTCCATTTTTTAATGAAACCTTAGCACAGATCATATCCCCTTTTTTCCTGAACTCCTCAAAGCTTTCACCTATATGCTTCAGGGGGTCAGTTTAAATTTTTGCAACAAAGCTTGTTAATCTTTTCTGTCCAGATGGGTGAAAATGTACAAGGCTTTTATCCCTGACAGCAACAGAGCCTGATACCGTACCATGTCCTCCTTCTACATCTGGTTCAGTTCATACCCCATTTCAAAGCCATTTAGAAAAACACATCCATGTCATCCCCTTCCCTAAAAGGGAGTAAACATGTTGGAGTCTATGCTACCCATAAGCAAGACAGATACACAGGGTCTGGCTCCACTTACTGGATTAAGGTTTTGCTGGTGCAGTTTCCCCATCTTGAGCTGATGTTGACAGTCCTTCTCCTATCTTCTCAGTTGTGCTGGTGCTGTCCCTCTCAGTCTTCAAGCAGCTGGGTTTCCAGATGCAGTCTGTCCTTCTCCAGATGTATTCTCTCTTGGTTTACCTGCAGATGTGTCAACTATTCCTGTTGCAGTGATACATCCAGTCTGGACAGTGCACCCAGTCTCGACGTGCACCTATGCTGCCTTTGTCAGCCTCCTCTCTGTTTCGCTCCAGGAAGTTGGCTCCAAGATTTCCAGTGCCTGCTGGGCTCTTTTCCAGGGGACTAGATGATCCATGTGATGCTGGACCATCATTCTTTTTCTGGTCCTTCAAGTATAACAAGCTGACTTGCTGTGCCTTTGTCTGCTCCTCAATTTTTGAGTTGCTTTTCCCTGCATAAATTAAACAGCTGCTTTTTCTTCAGCTGCACAAAACTCCCTTTCCCCAAATCTCTTTTTGCTATTCCTTTCCTGAAAGGGACGGATGCATTTTTCTCTGTACTTTTCCCTTCAACGGTATTTGCTAATCACTGCTGTTTGTACATTTGACAATTCACACTGTCATAGATCCTGCACACAGTGCCACTGTATATATTACAGTTTCAAGGCAACTGCACTTGTATTCCCATTCTGTGTTCCACTAAGGCAGGAGTGGGCAAACTACAGCCCGCAGGCTCGATCCAGCCCACCAGCCATTTTAATCCAGCCCTCAAGCTCCTGCAGGGGAGAGGGGTCTGGGGCTTGCCCCGCTCTAGTACTCCAGCCAGGGAGCAGGGTTGGGGGCTGCTCCGCACAGCTCCTGGAAGCAGCAGCATGTCTCCCCTCTGGCTCCTATGTGTAGGGGCAGCCAGGGGGCTCCGCGTGCTACTCCCAGCCCAAGCCCTGCCCCCGCAGCTCCCATTAGCCAGGAACCATGGCCAATGGGAGCTGCGGGGGCAGTGCCTGTGGATGGGGCAGCATGCAGCAGAGCGACCTAGCCACACCTCTGCATAGGAGCTGGAGGGGAGACATGCCCCTACTTCCGGGTTCTGCTTGAGGAAAGTGCTGCCTGGAGCCTGCACCCCGAGCCACCACCCTGCACCCCAACCCTAGTTCCCCTCCCAGCCTCCAAACCCCTGTCCCAGCCCAGAGCACCCTCCTATACCCCAAACCTCTCTTCCCCAGCCAGAGCCCTCACCCCCCCCCCACCGCACTCTACCTCCCCGTCCCAGCCTGGAGCCCCCTGCTGTACCCTGAACTCCTCATTTTTGGCCCCACCCCAGAGTCTGCACCCCCAGTCAGAGCCCTCACCCCAACCCCAATTTTGTGAGCATTCATGTCCTGCCATACAATTTCTATTTGCAGATGTGGCCCTCAGGCCAAAAAAAGTTTGCCCACCCCTGCACTAAGGGCACCCACTTTAGATTTCTGGCTCCCAGCCATCACCTTTTTGGCTAGAGACCTGTGTCTCACCTCCTCCTGACCAAGGATGTAATGCCTCAAAGATACTTAAGTTTAATTCAATAAGGTCTCCCAAGGATACGGCAGGAAGTTGCCACATCAGTTGTAAATAGTGTCTCGATTTAGGAAGCAGATTGCTTTGTCTCACTCTGCTTTTGGATTGTGTGTTCTGAATTCTAGGAATTAAAGTAGTGTTAAGTTGCAACCTTGCAGCAAGAGTATTTTATGCTTTTATTTAGCCTCTGTTTGTATGCCATGAATGTAACAGCAGGGTAAGAGTACTCTGTAGCCCTTCATAATTAAAACAAAATAACATGCCCTGCCAGCATGATGCTTGAGAAGAGATAGGTGAACAAGTTGGGCAGTTTCCCTTGATCAGCTATTTGTACATTCAAGATCAAATCTTGCCTCACTGAAGTCAATAGTTTTGTCATTCAGTACCTGTTGGATTAGGTCTTAACTTTGGATCATCATCATTCTTATTTCTCACTTGTACAGTTATATGAAGTTTGATAAGTAGAAGTTCCATCATTTGCTAGATTTCCAAATGCCTACCCATGGAAAATTGAACAGATAAATTGGAAAAGGAAGCTGAAAAAGAAAAAATGAATGCAAAACTGATTGTACATTTCATCGCTTTAAATTTGATGTTATGTATCTATATTATCTAATCCTAAGTGATATAAATGTATATTTGTACACTCCAGAAATGATGCACAATACTCTTTGTTCTTCCACCCATGATTTTTTTGTATATTTAAATTTTGAAGGTAAATATGATTCAATGCAGTTTGTTACTTTGAATCCTTTGCAATTAAAAAAAGTTAGTCTACATGAGATGAGAATCTTGGGGGCAGAAGCTTCATTATTCAAAATCTAGATTCAGAGGAGATAATTACAGACAAATTTCTTCTGCTTCTAGAGTGAAGAGATGCAAGATCTCTTCTGGCATTTCTTCCACAGCACTTGAAGAGGGGAAGCCAAGGTTTGGTATCATCTTTTTCCATTCCCTTCTCCAGCAAAAGCCTCTCTGGAGAGCCAGCTCCACAGGGAAGTTGTGAGAGGAGACAGAGTGGGGAAGCAGCATGAGATGGGTGGTGGCTCTGCTTCTCTGCTACACCCAACACCAGGAAGAGGAGGTAGGAGGAAAAAAAGCAGCAAAGGTGGGTCCTCCAGGCCTGCCTAGTGTAGGCAATGATTTTAGTTTATTGTGCATTTATTTTATGGTTATGATTAATCAATGTTATATTACATATATTAGAGTTAATTTGTAGGATTAACAAAGTAGAAGATTGATCACTATTTAGAGGAACCAAATATTAGACATGAGTAGGATGAGCTGAAATACAAAAACCTGTAGATTGAGGCCTGCAAGAGTTTAGCTTAGTGATTTTAGGCCTTGGAGACAAGAAATGACGACATAAGTGACCAGAAAATAGCCAGATGCCCTAAGGTTATGGGAAAAGAGCTACCAAATGGTAATATTGTGAAAAATTACCCAGAAGATTAATATTAGATCATAAAAATACTGTAGAGGTGCATCTGTTTCTGACATGCGCCTTAACCACAGGATACAGGTTGTGCGTCAGTGCTAATGAGAAAAAAAAGGAACTACACAGCCTATAGAAAATTGGGGTCCATTAAGTTTCCAGGGGACACAGACCAATAAAAGAAAAGAGGGTTGACACCTTTATGGGACATGTGCAGAATGTATAGACAGAATCACATAAAAAGGGGATGCCCAGAACAGGAAAATTGAGCTCCCTATGCGAAACTCCAGCAGGAACCATCCCTCTACTGTGATCAAGCCATGAGACCCATCAGACCCTAACACTATTGTTAAATGTATGAGTACAACTATATTTGTAACTTGTACATAGGTCTGTATAGAATTTCTGTATGCTTAGGTAATCATAACTATCATTTTATTAAAACTTGTAAAAACAAACCTAGACCTTGTACTTGTGAATGTCTGCGTGGTCACTACCCATGGTCTTTATCTGTTCCTAGAGACTAACGCTAAACCAGAGGTGACTTTCACTCTGTTAAGTTTGAAACTGTAGCTGCCAGAGCCGAACCCATGGTGGTGTAATACCACATTACAAAATTCACTTAAAATAAAAGGCTATACTAGAGAGGTCTGTCTGGATCAGCCATCTGGAAAGCTAGAGAGACCCTGGCCCTCGAAGGGCAAGAAGGGCTAACTACAGCCAATTAGAGCCCAGCATGCTCAGATAAAAGGAGCTGCAGGGGCTTAGTAGTTCAGTTATGTCTGAGATCAGAGGAGTGAAGAAGGCTGCTCCTTTCCAGCCAAAGGAAATGAGCCAGACAATCAGACAAATGGCTGGCTGAACTTATGTAGCTGGGAGTGCAGAGAGAGAAGGACCTTAGGACACTAGCCCTAAGATAAGGTTAGAGACAAAAGGATCTAGTAGGAAGAGGCTCAAGGAAATAGCAGCAAAGGATTAAAGTTAAGCACTATGTGGCTTCTGTTAATAGGGTCCCTGGGTTGGAATCTGGAGCATTGAAAGTGCCTGGGTTCCCCTACCAGCCACAGCTAGGGTGGTATAAGCCCCAAGAAGTGGATAAGGCTTTGCTGGGAGCCTGAGCAAAAGGCTGAGTTTAAAGGGCCCAGACCCAGGGCTGAAGAACCTAGTGATGGCAAATAGACTGTTGATTTATTGAACTCTTTAAAAGCCCTGGAAGGGGTTCCTTTGGACCAGAGGGCCAAACCACTGAAGGCCTACCAGTGTTGGCTGGCAGCCTGCAGGAAGGGACCATAGGTAAGAAAAGGACCCAGCTGCTAGGAGCTGCTCAAGAGGAGAGTGCCCATTTACAGACCATCAGCAATGTCAAAAGTCAGGGCTAACTAGAAATGTTTAAGTCAAATTGTTTGCCCAATGAATTTTGTTTGGCTGCTTAACTAAAAAAAAACAAACAAAGTTCTTATTTTGGTTCAAATTTCTCTTTCTTCATAAACTTTAACCCCCAAAAGTCAGTTTCTTGGAAAAGTTGTTTCAGTGGGAATTTTTTTTTTATTCTCCCAATCTTTCCTAGTATAAAACCAGCTTTTCCATAAAAATTTAAATTCTGGAAAATTAAGTATAAATTTTAATTTTGTTGTGAAATCACTTTTTCCCCGACCCACTTTTAGAAGTCATATGAGGAGTCCATGCTATTACTGTGGATTCTGTCATGCCAGAGAGAATGGAGACCAACAGAGCAGCCTTCCACTTGCCACACTGCACTTAATCGAGCTTGTCTTCCCTATAGATTTACAGGTCCTGAGTGTTTGTGAAGCCCTCTTGATAGCCACTATGCATCTCACCTGATGGGACATTTGTGACAAAGTCACATGATCACAGATTTCTCTCTTTCCCTCCTCCGTGGGATTCCCTGCTGGAGGGGATGCTCTAGCTCCGTGTTCTCAACTTTGATACCAGGGACTGGCTTGCTATCTTCCTAAACTGTCACGGAGATCTCATCAACTGGTGCCAATCCATGAACCAGTCATTGAGAAACACTGCTCTAGAGCAGGGGTAGGTAACCTGTGGCACGCTAGCTGATTTTCAGTTGCGCTCACACTGCCTGGGTCCTGGCCACTGGTCCGGGGGCCTCTGCACTTTAATTTTAAATGAAGCTTCTTAAACATTTTAAAAACAGTATTTACTTTACAAACGATAGTTTAGTTATTATAGACTTATAGAAAGACCTTCTAAAAACATTAAAATGTATTACTCTAATTTAAGATTTCGCATGCCAGTGAATAAATAAAGCCTTGGCACACCACTTCTGAAAAGTTGCCGAGCCCTCCTCTAGAGCATGGTTTGGAATCTGAAATGAGTTTAATCACTGCATATACCCAACCTATTTTATTTCCGTTTGAGAAGTCCAATGCAGAACAGTACTAGACAGAACTCCAGGGGGGTATTTTAAACTCATCTTCCATTTGGCCTTTATGGAAGTTAAAGATCTTGTGGCACTTTTCAAAAATAGCCTGGATTAATGCAGGCGTCTTGGCCAACATTTTCCCCCTGGTGGTAAAGACAAGTTCCATTATATTTTCCAGAGCGTATGTGAACTCTTTCCTTACCCAGTCATTACACTCCCCATAACTTTTATAGAAAACATTGTTTCACTGAATATGAAAGACAAGATTTAAAACCTGAGTTTAATTCTATACTGTTTTGGATGGTGATGTTATGGCTCATTAAGGATAAAAAGGCATATGGCAACACCCAGAAGCAAGCACATAATATATTTTTGCTTCTAAATCTCTTCTCGCATTCTGATCAAGAAGCTGAAGTCATGGCACATCAGAACATTCCTGAATACACTAATACTTAAACATTCACCATTCTTAAACAAAACAAAAATCCCACAGTTAAACAAGTCTGAAGGCATTGGCTGCACAGACAAAAAGGAAAATGGGGTCAAAGGGCTACTTTAAAAAAAAATTAACACCTTCACAGAGAAGTTTAATTGCTTTCTAAAAATGGAGACAAAGTGAGGTTTAAATGAGGAAGCAAGGTTTTTCTAAAATACGGAGCATTCAAATCAAACAGGGAAAGTGCCAATCACAATGTGAAGTTTCCTTCAAACTTTTAACAAAAAATTCTTCTTGAATAGATTAAGTAATTTCCTCCCCCAGCTACTCTGCTTCTTAAATCAGCAATCTAAGTGCATAAAAAGCTCTAAGTAGAATGGCTTGCGAGGTGAGTCATGAATGGCTCTGGCTGCTAGTGTAGCAAGAATATCTTTCAAACCTGGAATTCAAGTCCTTAATTCTCTTCCAAAGAAGAGAAGAGGTACCACCATTTGAAAGACCAGTAAACTAGTGGCAGAGTATTACCAACTGCTTGTCTTAAATATAATGTAAAAATCTCCATTCTATTTATAAAAGATAAAGGCACAACGTTATACATAAGCTAACCCTAGGCAGCTCTAAAAACAACTGCTGTACCTAGGAGAGCCTCCATAATCAAACTGACTTCATATTACCACAATTCAGTAAGCCACTTAAGTATATGCTTCTGTGCTTAGATTTATGCAATCTCATTAACTTCAATGGGACTATATACATGCTGTAGTGCTTTGCTGGATCAGGGGAAGTATTGAGATTTCCAGGGAAATGATCTACTGTTCTGAAGAGCAGCACACCAAGGCATCTACAGATCAGAGTAAGGAAGTTCCAGAAGGAAGAACTTTCTGCTGAGGAAGAGGTTACTGATAATCTTAGGAAGAAGCTGGCAACAAGAATGTCCCAGCTGAACATACTTGCAAAGATAGGCTATCAGGCTAGAGGCATCATACCAGTTAACCTGCTTTCAAGTCAGAGGTTATTAGAGTTGAACCCATATGCTGTATATATATTCTGTAGACACACTTTGAATTGCTGACTTTGATACATTAAGATATCAAGTAAGTTTGAATTGTGAATTTCTTCTTACAAAGTGTAGTGCTAGGGAGCATGCAAGATTCCTTGGAGAGCCATTCAGACCATCAAAAAGGAGTATATAAGAGGAAAATCATTTTCTAATTGAACTACAAAAGAAAAGGAGCTCTATTTTGAGAATATTTGCAGCCTTTTACACATAGGCATGAGTTGCCCACTTCCCAGAAAAAAACAATTAGAAATACAGACACAATGTGCAAAAGAGCAAAAATTTGATGTGCTAGGTTTGTCCAAGATGTGGAGTTGGGAAAGTATGAGGAACTTTTCTTTGGTTTGCTCTTTGAGCAGAGTGTTGGCTGGGAAGCAGGCTTTGAACAGTGAGCATTCAGTTTAATTATTGAAAATACGGTATTTTTCCAAGTGTCTTATCTTTTAGATTTTTCTTGAGCCCTTTCTCACTGTTTAATACAACTGTTTTCCCTTTACAATAAAGGCAAGATATCAAGTCAGGATAATGTAGCAACATCAGCTCTTTATTATAGTTTACAGCTTAATTGTACTTCTAAATTAAGAGAGTTAGTTACAGCCAACAGATTGGCTATTCATGTACTGATCTTCATGGTTAAAAGTCAGAGCTGGCCAGCCTCTATATTGCAAATAGTCACAAATTTAGCATACTTATTTATTAAATTAAATTGCTTAAATGCTGTTAAAGATGGTATCTGAACTACGGCTCAGCTGTGACATGTTCACCATGAGTATTCAGCCAGATACTCTGAATGCATGTTCCAGATTGTGCCTATTCATGTCTGTTTCCTGTGGACTCATTGATAACCTAACCAATTACTACTTCCCCAATTAAAATGGCTCTTGCTGAGCTGGACTGACTTTCCTGCCCACATGGGGTAGTTTAATGTAATCTGAGACATAAGAAAAATGGCATGAAACTAATCATGCTAGCTATCCTAACAAGACTGGAACAAACCACAAAGATCAGCCTGTGGGAGCTGACAGATTTTCAGGTAAAGCAATAAAAAGAAACCCCACAATTCAAATGGCTTTCATGGACAGGTTTGTGATCATGATCAAACTATTACTGCATGACGGATGAAGTCTGAACATAAGCCAAAGATGGGCTACTTTATACCCCTAACAGGAGTTGAGCTAGTTTTTATTAGAGTAGAGGCAAGCAACTACCCTCTTTCTGAACAGCCTTGAACTCTGGACAAGTTCCAATCCATAGAAAGACCTTTGTAGCTCAGGCACATCTATGATCCTTACTCACTCTGCAGCCACTGGACATCACAATCTCTAGTAATTTGATAATAAAGCCAGTCACATAATCATACAGATATTTTATCAGTTCATGTGAATATGCATTAGCACGGCTGTTTTTGTCCCTAGTACAATGAGTTTCATCATTAAAAAACAGGAGAAAAATAAGGTCACTTCAGTAGATTTTAAACAGACCATTATGGCACTTCTATAAATCACTTCTGTTGAAATTATATGCTGAAGTGTGTAACAGATGCAAAGTGATTGATATTTGCATAAGCAACAATATTGCTAAGCATTATCTGAAAGTTTCACTAAACCACTGTAGGGGAACTAGTACATTAAATACCAATAGTAAACTACTGTAGTGGAGCATTACTAATTTGCCACTCCTGTGCAAATGAGTTGAACAAGCTGTACTTGAAAGATGAATCAACAGCGTCTGCAGCATTATACTGAAGCTATTAGGCCTGCTGTAGTTGAGATGTTTTAGCAACAGGGAAGTAGGCGGAATATTAATAAAAATGTTTTATTGGATCCTATTACAAGACAAGCAACTGACCCTAGCTGTGACCTTTTGCTCAGTCTCCAAGTTAATTTACTAGACTGGGACCAAAGGAAACAGCCTCATACATCTAACCACTCAGGGTTAGAAATGCCGTGCCCCAAGCCTGCCCTAGCCAATAACAACCACTCTAAGTATTTCTCCTTTAGAGCATTTACCTCATTTTGCTGTTGTAATCCAGCAATGGCCTTTTGAATATAAAAGACTCTCTCACCAGAGCGAATGGTCAAAGTGAACACAGAATCACTCTGGCAGAGGGCTGTCCTCCCCTACACTAATAAGAATCCTCCCACCAATCCCACCTTCACAAGTGCCATGCAAGTAGCCCTAGCTGCTTGCATGCACCTCCAGACAGACATTGAACAAAGGGAATCATGCAGTGGCTATAAGGACAGTGAAGCGTGTGCAATAAGCTAAAGCAGTTCAGTTCTACACTTCCCCTAGTGCAGGGATACATTGTAAAGTTACACAGTCCAGCTCACAGAGGGTGGACTTGACACTATCAGATGTAAAGTTTGACGGTCCAAAACATAAGAGCCTCTATGCCTGTCCATTATTAATTTAGCATTTAAAATACTTGATGCAAAACACAGACTTAAATTTTCATAATAGTTCTACACTGGAGGGTGGGTGTCTGAGCTATTCAACCATTTTTTCTCCCCCCCCACAAAAATGGATTCCAGTTTTCAACATTTCATGAATTGATATTCATTTGATCTAATTGTTTCAATCAAAGAAATTCAGAAATATTGGAATGGTCCATTATGACATTTCTGAAACTAACCATTTTGATTTTTTTAAGCTAGATTCACAAGGGGACTTAAGTGCCATTCACAAAACCAAGGAGGTGGTGGTGCTGCTACCATCCCCTCCTTACGTCTACCCCATTCCCAGTCATACCCAATAGCCCAGGGGTTAGGGTTTTCATCTGACCAACAGAAGAGTCATATTCACGTGCCTGCCCTACCCACTGGGTGATTGCGATACCTGACCTGGGACAATCAAGCTTTCCTATTGAAGCTGTTCCTGCTCAAATTACTATTGAAGTATTTTTATACAAAAATGGATTGGAATCTGGATCCCACCAGGTCAATGCTTTAACTACAATGCAACAGAATAATTCTCACTCTCTGGCCAAATGAATATTAATTTGTAAAAAGTGGAATAGCTTCAAAAAGGAGAGATTGAGCCAAGGCAGTCCCTCAATAGACAGTAGCCTGGTGATTAGGGCCTTCACTTTTAATTCCAGAGACCTGTGTTCAAATCCCTCCTCTACAGTAGGGGCTTCAATGCAGGTCTCCAGTATCCTAGGGGATTGTCCTAAGTACTGGATTGTTGGCTATAAGGGGCAGGATGGCAGTTTCCCTTGTCTTCCTTAGTTTTAAGGATGTCATTTTTGTGAATCTAGCCCTTCATTTCCTTTGCTTTTATACAAAAAAGTTCAAGAGGACCAAAAATGATGTTCTCATTTCAGGTTGAGCCAAACATTTTGTTCAACCCCAAATTATTGTTTTCTGACTTGAGTCACTGAGAATTGAAAAGAAAAAGGAGAAATGGGCTTCAGATTGAACAAAAAACTTGATTTTTCAAGTACTAGCCACCTTCCATTTCAGTTAAAATGAGGAACAATTAAATGCCCCCCTTTTTAGTGACATCTGAAACAATGGAAGACTACAATGAATGCAAATACATGAGCTCAGAACTGATTTGGGTGCAGCCATCCATGTGCGAATGAAAACAGAAACCAGAGAGCAGACAGCAGGAGTAGCAAAAGCGCCAAGAGAAAGCAGTCAGAAAGCAGGAGACTGAGAGAATCACGGACAGCATGGCCCTGTGAGTAAGCCAAGAAAACTGCTGGGCAGAGTACTGGCTGGAAAAATGGGAATTGTGAGCAAGAAAACTGTCTCCTGTTAATGGAAATAACTAACTACTCAGGCCAACTGGGGCAACAATAGCACAGGGATGCTCTTAAAAACATCCCCATATGAGAGATGGGTGAATGTCAGTAGTAGGAAAAGCAATTCCCTATATAATTTTTTTTTTACATTTTTTTTTCAAATGGGTATATGCATGTAGAGACATGTCATGGGCCTAAGTTTTAAAGCCACATTATAAAGTGTAGTTGATAAATAAATACTCAGCTCCATCCTAAAACCAAGTCAACTTCCCCCAATTTCCCTCCCTGACTGACACACATTGAAAGCACACAGTAACTATATTCCACCATCACCTGATCAAAGGACAAATTTTATCAAGCATATGGGCTTCATACCCTGGCCTGGAGGTCAGACAAACTGAGGCTCTGTCCCAACAAGGGCAGGGAAATAAATTCCAGAGTCAAGGGTAATTTGTTGGAGTAACACCCTGCTCCCATCACCTAGATTTAAGAACTGAGAAAATGAAGGCACATCAGCTAAACTGCTAAGCTGAACTGACCTAATGGCACACTGAGATAAGAGTGATATCTCTGGTATCTATAGCCCAAAACATATGGATCAACAGATCAGTATCCATTTTTACTAACACCCAAAAGTAAACCAGAAGCTGTAGAACCAGGTACGTTGACTTCTTGAATGTAGTACTTGGACCATTTCATCCATCTCCTCCAGCTGGATTTTGAATGGGAGCCAATCCAGTAGCTAGCCTCTTAGCATGCTGTTAGAGGGCTTATTCCTTCACCCACTTACTTCCCTGGTCCTTCTCACATGAACAGAGAGCAACAATACCCGAAGTCCAAAGGTGCAAACAATTCGATGTTTATTGGGGTGAACTTCCAGCAAGCATGATTCCAGTTTCCTTCCTTAGTATCCTCCTTCCCAGATCCTTACGCCTGTGTCCCTGTTCCCATTCCTACCCTTAGCCAAACATGATTCCAACTTCCTTACCCCCATTCCCTGTTCCCATCTCACACACCCACATGCCCACGCCCACCCCCACCCAGTCACTTCCTCATTGACTACAGATTATATAGTACAACTTGAGTTCTGCTTAGCTATACCTTAACCAATCAATTTTCCTGAAATTTAACTAACCAATCCTAACATATTGTAACATTATGTAACCAATTATATCCCACCACCTCAAATTAGTTTACACCCAGCAAAATTAATTATACAGCAGACAGGAACAATCACAGAACCAGACAGAGATTATACAGACAAACAACAGCAAAGTGGGAACTACAATGACAAGACAACACAGAAGCGAGGATTTCACATCCCAGCTATTTGAGTTCTTGCCAGACAGGATGCTATCAAACTAAGTTTCCTTTTACATTTTCTAGGCACTTCCCTTTCTCTGGAGATGATAGGAATACAATCCTGTCCTGATAGTGCCTAACAGCCCAATAGCACCTTATTTCAATGTGACTAGTTTGGAATGTGAGGATGTGACTGTTCGCTTCCCAGCTTATGGCTGCCTCTGCTGCTTAGCCAAAGGCCTTAGCCTAAGAACAGGGCCTCAGACTGTCACAGTAAGAGAAGGCCCTTACACCAGCAGACAGTGGTTTCTCTCTTTTATACCTCTAGAACTAGCCAAGCGATAAGAATACACCTAAATTCTTAGAGTATAGGCCTTTACAGACAGGCCTGAATATCTATATCCTAACACTTGCCTACTAAGTCACGCCCTGCATGCAACTTGGGTGATAAATGCTTATCTTCTCCTGGTTTGTGAATGGCTTTGGGGCTTAGGTGGAGATAGGTGCCCTGGTGCCTACAGGAGAGGCAGCAGTGTGCACACCCAAGGTCTAAATCTTAGGCAGTGCCTAGGGAACTTTTACAACAGTAAATTAGGTGCCTACAGGGATAGGCGGAAGCCAGGTGGGAGTTTTGTGGATCACAGTGGTGCCGCACACAGGAACTTAGTTGCCTCCATTGCTTTGTGAATCACACCTTCGGTGCTTAAGTTTTAAGAGTTGCCTTAGTCCCAATGCACAGCTCATACCTAAACTCCAGTGAGATCCTCAGACAAGAGGCTCCCACTCCAGAAAGCATGCTCAGGACACTCCTAGTAAATTAAACACCATTTTTATCCAATGGCCTTCTGGTTAGACCACTCACCCAGGATGTGGGAGATCTTCGTTCAAATCCCCAGTCTGCTTGAACCCAGGTTTCCCAAATCATGGGTGAGTGGTCTAACTGCTGAGCTATAGATTTATTATACTGACATGGAAGGAAGCACTTCACATCAGGTGCCTACTTCCCCTTGAGAGATGGGTTTTAGGCCATACCCTTCTCAGCATTTCCTACTAGCTAGCTTAGGTCGCTCCCTGCTCAATTTGCTGTCTTTTTGACTCCCATTCTTTGGGTACCTAACTCTCCCCCTGCATTGTATAGGAGCTTGGGTTCAATGGCTGTGGATTTCCCTTTGCAGCAGGGCACCTAAGGTCTAGGTGTCACAGTCAGACATCCAAGCATATGGCTCTCTTTTTAAAAGCAATTCCCAATCCAAAGATGCAAGAACAGAATCAGCATGTGTGCAAGAAGAGCAGTGCCAGAAAATTAAGTGTTCTTGGCCTAGTGTGGAAAGAACTAGAGACCTATAATGTTTATGATTATTCTTCATTTCAAGTGTCACTGTTTCCAGTCTGATAAATCATACTTCTTCCAAAGAGGCCTGTGAAGATTTCAGCCTTTATATATGCAGCCTGTCACATTCATTAAGTGATAAAGCATTAGTCAGCTTTGCCTTACAGTATGCATACTTACCCAAGGTACATTTTCAAGAGTATATCCATACTTCAAGCTGGAGGTTTAAATTCCAGCTTGAGGAGACATACCATGCTAGCTCTGATTGGGCAAGCATGCTGAAAATAGTGGAGCCACAACAGTGCTATTAGCAAGGGTGGCTAGCTGCCCCACATACATACATATCCAAGATGTGTCATATGTACACAGGGCGACTAGTGCCTCGTGCAGCTACAGTTACTGGATTTTTTGTGCCTGATGAGAGCTAGCATAGGTTGTCTCCCCAGGTTGGCATTTATACCTCCACCTCAAACTGTAGGCTTATACCAAGAACTACATTCTCTGGGGATTGAAATAGGAGCGGAGACCTTTCAGTGAGGTTGATATCAAACAGATTCAGAGAAGTGAGAGATGGAAGAGATGTACTAAGTCATCTAATTCCATCAATATACCAATGCAAGATGCTTCTGAGTTGTATATTTACTAGTGTCTTCTGGAGTCTTAATTTTGTGTGTTCCCAATTGTAAGAGTTTAGCTGGCAGTCAGGATGGCTGTCAACTAAACTTCATTAGCTCCTCCTGCAGGTAAACTATGGTACCAGACTTTTTCCTTTCAACTGTATATAGGAGAGGCCTGCATGCATAAATCTGTTTGCTTTGAAAAGACTCATCTCCTTAATGTCTTATTGGTACACATTAAAAGAGACTGAGCATAGGTTAAGGAAAAGACGACATTACACATGATTGTTTAGAGGTAAACACGTGTCCTTATACCTAATGAGAACAATGTAAGTTCTCATTATGTCATGCCATGGGGGTGGATTAACTTTTACAGATAGAAGACAAGGTCCCCATCATGAAGAGTTTACAGTAGCATCGATATGAGTTAACATCGCATCAGAAGTGAAAGGGCAGAGCAAAAGCAAAAGGGAAAAAAATTAGGCAGGTCAATGTCAGCTTTGCGGTGCTATTTTCTTTGCTGTAGTGGGGTGAAAGAACATGGTGAGAGAATACATAAAATGAGGATTAAATCTGATCTCAAATTATGTTTATATCGGGGTTTGTTTCTGTCATAAATATAAAGGGAAATCCCTCCTGGCCAGGGGAAGCTCCTCTCACCTGTAAAAGGTTAAGAAGCTAAAGGTAACCTTGCTGGCACCTGACCAAAATGACCAATGAGGAGACAAGATACTTTCAAAAGCTGGGAGGGAGAGAGAGAAACAAAGGGTCTGTGTGTCTGTCTATAGTCTGTCTTTGCCGGGGATAGACCAGGAATGGAGTCTTAGAACTTTTATTAAGAAATCTAGCTAGGTACGTGTTAGATTATGATTTCTTTAAATGGCTGAGAAAAGAACTGTGCTGAATAGAATAACTATTTCTGTCTTTTTTGTAACTTAAGGTTTTGCCTAGAGGGGTTCTCTATGTTTTGAATCTAATTACCCTGTAAGGTATCTACCATCCTGATTTTACAGGGGGGATTTCTTTATTTCTATTTACTTCTATTTCTATTAAAAGTCTTCTTGTAAAAAACTGAATGCTTTTTCATTGTTCTCAGATCCAAGGGTTTGGGTCTGTGGTCACCTATGCAAATTGGTGAGGCTTTTTATCCAACATTTCCCAGGAAAGGGGGGGTGCAAGTGTTGGGAGGATTGTTCATTGTTCTTAAGATCCAAGGGTCTGGGTCTGTAGTCACCTAGGCAAATTGGTGAGGCTTTTTACCAAACCTTGTCCAGGAAGTATTTTGGGGGGGAAAGACGCGTCCAAACAGCTCTTCCCCAGTAACCAGTATTAGTTTGGTGGTGGTAGCGGCCAGTCCAAGGACAACGGGTGGAATATTTTGTACCTTGGGGAAGTTTTGACCTAAGCTGGTAAAGATAAGCTTAGGAGGTTTTTCATGCAGGTCCCCACATCTGTACCCTAGAGTTCAGAGTGGGGAAGGAACCTTGACAGTTTCTAATATCTATTAAGTGTGAAGATGGCAAGAAAAAAATGCCAGCAAGTGTTAGAATGTCACATGAAAGGACTGAATTGTAAAGTAGTCTAAAGGAGACTGATTTGCTACCAGTGGCTGTTTCTTCGGGCGTCAAAGTAACAAGCTATATTGAAATTTAGAAGAGATTTCACTGCCTTTCAAATGCCATCAGTGTTTCATAGAAAGCAGTCACCAAGACAAACTAAATCTCGTAATAATTCATCCAGTCCCCAAAACCTAACCCTTGTTGCCAAAGACATTAACTGTATGTCAATGTTCCACCTCCTCGTGGAGGAGGAAAAAAAATATTGAATAGGTGGTAGTGGACAAATTTCAACAGCTAACCTGTACCATCAAGTACGAGGAGCATGGGTGACTGATAGATTAGTTATTTATGGCCATGAACAGAGGACGACACTCAATCATTTGGCCATTAAGTCACATGGTACTACTTGTTTATCTTCAAGGCACAGCAGAAACTAATTGAGCACTAAGATGGCTCTGCTCATTCCTTGAGGACAGATCCCAAAGATTTGTTTTCTCATATTTATAGGTCCCCTGAATGTTACTTTGAATTCTAGATCCACAAAAATCTAGAAGGTGCACTGCATTTACCATTATTGTGCCTGAATGAAAAAAGTTAGGTTTCCCATAAGAATTTCCAGTATCATCCACAAATATGGTCTTCCTCAGTACCCCGATATGTTCATGCAGCGCTTAATCTTCACACTCAAGTATGTAATGCCACTAAGCACCATTTGCTGTTACAGAGCCTATTAGTGTTTGTGTTAATAATAATCATATTTAAGACAAACTTGTCTTTTTAAAGCTGTTCAAGATGCTGAAGTCCTATAGTGATCAACACATTAGGCCAAATAGTTTCCTCAAGCAATGAATATATTGCCATAAGCAGAAAGCTTGCATTCTATAGCATGTATTTCATTAGATGATGTACTTGTTCATGTGCTTTTACAAAGACATTTTATCATTGACTTGCAGAAAGTTGTGTGAACTCTTAAGAGTTAATCCTGTATACTAACATTTCCAGTAAGATACACTAGTGTTTTCTTGGAATTCCCAAATGGTTTCCTGCTTCCTATCCTTGCTATAGTACGGACCTGGGAATCTTTATCCAGACAGGTTACTTACTGGCCTGTAATGACTTTTGTTGAAAAAGGAGAGACTCAAAACCAAAGACCTTTACAAAACATTACTCACCTGTGTGCATATTTTGGCAGATAAACAGTTGAAATCCAGCTAGAGTTATTTCTTCATGCCCGAATTCACCTAGTTTTTAAGTTGTTGATAAATCTAGAGGCTAGGCAAACTTATTAAAGGAGAAATGAATTAGCCAAGAGTGATATGATTTATTAAAAGCTTATGCTTGCCTTAGGATTCCTTTTTATGAGAAGGTTGACTTATTGGTGTAATGCTGTATGTAGTACCTAGATAAATACCATGGTTATCATCAGGTAGCCAGATGCAATCAGGGCAAGGCAAGTACCCACAGTCATCTGCTCTAAAATAAAGGAGGCTTTAACACTTGTGGTAGAGGAAAAGCTCCAGTAGTTCTCAGCAAGGATTTTGTACTCCAGGCACTAGAGGAAGAAAGTGGAGATTATATATATTGATAGCATACATCTGCCACATGCATCAGTCAGTTGCAAACCAGCTGAGCAGCGAACAGCAGAGCAGCTAACAAAAGGAGTTTGCCTGGGAGTTCGCCTGGGGAGAGCCCACTGAGGCTTACATCTTGCTGGATTCTCTGAGTAATTACTACAACTCTTGAGGAAGCTTGTAGAAGGAAGGTAATATGGATGGGGGGTGTTCAGCTGTTGTGACCTTCACTGGATGTGCTATGTTTGTCTTTCTTCCACAGGACAGATGCGACTTTGTCTGTACAAAGTGCAAGCTGGTCTCCATACTGGAAGAGAAGGTTCAAGGTCTGGAGCAACAGGTATCGACCCTGTGTTGCATAAGAGAAACTGAAGATTTCCTGGACGGATGTCAGGATAGGCTTCTACGGGCACAAGGTTCTGAAGATTCAGAGCAGGCTGCACATCGGGGACAGAAGGATGGTGAAGAAATTTGGCATCATGTAACCTCCAGAAGAAAAAAAAGGGGAATGTCCATGTACCAGCAGGGCAGATACAGGTAAGTAACAGTTTTCATGTTCTCTCCACAGGTACTAATGCGGAGAGTGGACCAGATGATATGTCTGAGGGAAGGGAGCAGGGAGACTCTGCCGATTGGAAGGCATGAGATGCACTGTCCTACAGTTGGGGGTTCCACGACCACCGCTCCCAAGAGGAGGCGGCAGGTGGTGGTCGGGGACTCTCTCCCCAGGGGGACTGAGTCATCTATCTGCCGCTCCGACCGGGAAAACCGAGAAGTCTGCTGCTTGCCAGGAGCTAAGATTCACGATGTGACGGAGAGACTGCCGAGACTCATCAAGCCCTCAGATCGCTACCCCTTCCTGTGGACACCAATGATACTGCCAAGAATGACCTTGAGTGGATCACTGCGGACTACGTGGCTCTGGGAAGAAGGATAAAGGAGTTTGAGGTGCAAGTGGTGTTTTCGTCCATCCTTCCCGTGGAAGGAAAAGGCCTGGGTAGAGACCGTTGAATCGTGGAAGTCAACAAATGGCTACGCAGGTGGTGTCAGAGAGAAGGCTTTGGATTCTTTGACCATGGGATGGTGTTCCAAGAAGGAGTGCTAGGCAGAGACGGGCTCCACCTAATGAAGAGAGGGAAGAGCATCTTTGCAAGCAGGCTGGCTAACGTAGTGAGGAGGGCTTTAAACTAGGTTCACCGGGGGAAGGAGACCAAAGCCCTGAGGTAAGTGGGATACCGGGAGGAGGCATGAGCAGAAGCATGTGAGAGGGGAGGGCTCCTGCCTCCTGCTGATCACCCCTCTTTCTCAGTATGTTACCTCAAGTGCCTATATACAAATGCACGAAGGTGGGAAACAAGCAGGGAGAACTAGAAGTCCTGGCACAGTCAAGGAATTATGATGTGATTGGAATAACAGAGACTTGGTGGGATAACTCACATGACTGGAGTACTGTCATGGATGGATATAAGCTGTTCAGGAAGGACAGGAAGGGCAGAAAAGGTGGGGGAGTTGCACTGTATGTAAGGGAGCAGTATGACTGCTCAGAGCTCAAGTATGAAACTGCAGAAAAACCTGAGAGTCTCTGGATTAAGTTTAGAAGTGTGAGCAACAAAGGTGATGTCGTGGTGGGAGTCTGCTATAGACCACCAGACCAGGGGGATGAGGTGGACGAGGCTTTCTTCCAGCAACTTGCAGAAGTTACGAGATTGCAGGCCCTGGTTCTCACGGGAGACTTCAATCACCCTGATATCTGCTGGGAGAGCAATACAGCGGTGCACAGGCAATCCAGGAAGTTTTTGGAAAATGTAGGGGACAATTTCCTGGTGCAAGTGCTGGAGGAACCAACTAGGGGCAGAGCTCTTCTTGACCTGCTGCTCACAAACCAGGAAGAATTAGTAGGGGAAGCAAAAGTGGATGGGAACCTAAGAGGCAGTGACCATGAAATGGTCGAGTTCAGGATCCTAACACAAGGAAGAATGGAGAGCAGCAGAAAACAGACCCTGGACTTCAGAAAAGCAGACTTTGACTCCCTCAGGGAACTGATGGGCAAAATCCCCTGGGAGAACAACATGAGGGGGAAAGGAGTCCAGGAGAGCTGGCTATATTTTAAAGAATCCTTATTAAGGGTTATAGGGACAAACCATCCCGATGTGTAGAAAGAATAGTAAATATGGCAGGCGACCAGCTTGGCTTAACAGTGAAATCCTTGCTGCTCTTAAAACACAAGAAAGAAGCTTACAAGAAGTGGAAGATTGGACAAATGACCAGGGATGAGTATAAAAATATTGCTCGGGCTTGCAGGAGTGAAATCAGGAAGGCCAAATCACACCTGGAGTTACAACCAGCAAGAGATGTTAAGAGTAACAAGAAGGGTTTCTTCAGGTATGTTAGCAACAAGGTGGTCAAGGAAAGTGTGGGCTCCTTACTGATGAGGGAGGCAACCTAGTGACAGGGGATGTAGAAAAAGCTAATGTACTCAATGCTTTTTTTGCCTCTGTCTTCACAAACAAGGTCAGCTCCCAGACTACTGCAGTGGGCAGCACAGCATGGGGAGGAGGTGACCAGCCCTCTGTGGAGAAAGAAGTGGTTCGGGACTATTTAGAAAAGCTGGACGAGCACAAGTCCATGGGCCAGATGCATTGCATCCGAGAGTGCTAAAGGAGCTGGCGGATGTGATTGCAGAGCCATTGGCCATTATCTTTCAAAACTCATGGTGATCGGGGGAGGTCCCAGATGACTGGAAAAAGGTTAATGTAGTGCCCATCTTTAAAAAAGGGAAGGAGGAGGATCCTGGGAACTACAGGCCAGTCAGGCTCACCTCAGTCCCTGGAAAACTCATGGAGCAGGTCCTCAAGGAATCAATTCTGAAGCACTTACATGAGAGGAAAGTGATCAGGAACAGTCAGCATAGATTCACCAAGGGCAAGTCATGCCTGACTAATCTAATTGCCTTCTATGACGAGATAACTGGCTCTGTGGATGAAGGGAAAGCAGTGGACATGTTGTTCCTTGACTTTAGCAAAGCTTTTGACACGGTCTCCCACAGTATTCTTGTCAGCAAGTTAAGGAAGTATGGGCTGGATGAATGCACTATAAGGTGGATAGAAAGCTGGCTAGATTGTTGGGCTCAATGGGTAGTGATCAATGGCTCCATGTCTAGTTGGCAGCCGGTGTCAAGTGGAGTGCCCCAGGGGTCGGTCCTGCGGCCGGTTTTGTTCAATATCTTTATAAATGATCTGGAGGATGGTGTGGATTGCACCCTCAGCAAGTTTGCAGATGACACTAAACTGGGAGGAGTGGTAGATACGCTGGAGGGTAGGGATAGGATACAGAGGGACCTAGACAAATTGGAGGATTGGGCCAAAAGAAATCTGATGAGGTTCAATAAGGATAAGTGCAGGGTCCTGCACTTAGGACGGAAGAACCCAATGCACAGCTACAGACTAGGGACCGAATGGCTCGGCATCAGTTCTGCAGAAAAGGACCTAGGGGTTACAGTGGACGATAAGTTGGATATGAGTCAGTGTTCCCTTGTTGCCAAGAAGGCCAATGGCATTTTGGAATGTATAACTATTGGCATAGCCAGCAGATCGAGGGATGTGATGACTCCCCTCTATTCGACATTGGTGAGGCCTCATCTGGAGTACTGTGTCCAGTTTTGGGCCCCACGCTACAAGAAGGATGTGGAGCAATTGGAAAGAGTCCAGCGGAGGGCAACAAAAATGATTAGGGGACTGGAACACATGACTTATGAGGAGAGGCTGAGGGAACTGGGATTGTTTAGTCTTCAGAAGAGAAGAATGAGGGGGGATTTGATAGCTGCTTTCAACTACCTGAAAGGGGGTTCCAAAGAGGATGGATCTAGACTGTTCTCAGCAGTAGCAGATGACAGAACAAGGAGTAATGGTCTCAAGTTGCAGTGGGGGAGATTTAGGTTGGATATTAGGAAAAACTTTTTCACTAGGAGGGTGGTGAAAAACTGGAATGCGTTACCTAGGGAGGTGGTGGAATCTCCTTCCCTAGATATTTTTATGGTCAGGCTTGACAAAGCCCTGGCTTGGATGATTTAGTCGGGAATCGGTCCTGCTTTGAGCAGGGGGTTGGACTAGATGACCTCCTGAGGTCCCTTCCAACCCTGATAGTCTATGATCCTGTGTTCAGGCAAATCAGGTAAGAGAAGCCTAATTTAAAACTCTGTTTCCTACTAATATTTCCCCACTGAAGAGGATGCAAGATTCCTCCTCTCCCTTCTTAGGGAAGAAGCTGACCATTCCACCCACTCACACCCACCACACATTCCACTTCTGCCCTCCAGTCTGGTGTCATTGTTTGCAGCTGCCCCTGAACCAGACATGTGAACATCCTGGAACTTTAGAAGAGGTGGATCTAAATTTAAACTTTATGGCTCTGTCCCAATTCTAATCCAAACTTGTACCAAGAAGATAAACTTCCATTGATGTTGGTAGCAATTATATCCAGAGAACAGATACTTTGTCCTCTTGAAAGGGGTCTTTATCACTATCTGCAATTGCAGAAGACCACAGGACAGGCTGCTGGAACAGATCCAAGAGACAATGGGCGGGGGGGGAGGAGAGAAGATTTCCATTTTAGAAGCAGAGACCAAAAACTAAAATCTAATACAAAACAAAACCATGAATCAGACTCCGATGCAACAGAGAATTAAAAAAAAAAAAACATTTTAAGACCAAGCTCATCCAGCATTTATCTGTCATATTAGACCCTTTTATCTGATACTTCTATCGCCAGTGGTATGCTATTAAAAACAATTTTTCAGAATATTGCTCTGATGTTGACAAGACATTGAGGAACTATTATGGTTACTTTTTAATGATCAGTGGAAGCATTTACTCGTGTTCACAATATCTGTAGCATGTCGAATTTAAAATTTACATTCAATTGTATTAGTCTAGTTCACTAGTCTTATGGTGTAGGCTTGTTGCAACTGAAAGCTGTGTATCCTGTCCCAAAAATGACTGGGAGGAAAGAGCTGTAATATCCTACATTAAAAGCGATGTTATCTCTTGTTCAAGGTAGACAGCATAAGTTGGCTGCCTGAATCTTCTGTTCAACAAAGTGAAAATTGAGAGAGAGTCAAACTCAGATCTCTGGATGAACATGAATGGTCTTGATTTTGCTCCCTGGCTGGATAAAAGATTAAGGCTATCCAGTGCTTATATTAGCACACATCAGTGTAGTATCCAAGTGACTACAGTAGCGGGAGGACAATACAATAACCCCTGTACAGAGGGCTGAAACATGACTTATGTATCACTTAAGGCCTTAAAATACAACCCAAGTCTTGTTCCCCCTCTTACATATGTGTGAAATTCACACCTACGCAAAGGCCTGGAATAGTCCCGATATTTTGGGAAACTTTCCTGGCTTCTGCACTACCCCAGTGAAGTGGGCTAGCGAAAGGATCTGAGTCCTTGCTTCCTTTACCCAGTGGCCTCCCTGCCCTTGAGGGCTCCCCTTCCACTCTCCTGTCTGGCAGAGTCCTCGTAACCCCAACAAGGCTGGGCCCAGGATTCCTGGGGGGCTTGACCCCCAACCCTGCTGTGGTCACCTAGGACAGGGGCTAGGGTGTCCCCACTCTGGGGTACTCTCTCTGCACTGGGAACTTCTCTGACCATTATATACAAGTTAAAGCAAAAGCAAGTTATTTAATCAACAATTAATTTTAAAAAGGAATAATGGAAAAAGGTTAAAGGAAACATCAACCTGCTCTGTGGCAGGGAACATCACAAACAGTGTCTCTGGAATGTCAGGGCAGTTCACAGTCTGTTTCTTGTAAGTCCCAGGCCTCCTTCTCAGGCCCTGGCTGTGCTGCAGCGATGCTGTGGATTGGACACTTGCTCTGGTGGTGGCCACACACTCCAGGCTCAAAGTGGTAGGACCCTTCTTCCCAGTGTTGCCCTCACCCTGTCGGGGTTATGATCCAAGCCTGGCCTGCAGAGCCTCTTGGCTGAGGCATCTCCCTATGCTGGGCCTGCTGCCCAGGGTCTCCCTTGGTCTCCCCAGCTGCTCACCGCAACCATCTCCAGACTGCTCCAGCCCCAGCTCCACTACTCCATCTCTGCACTGCTGCTGCTCTGCCTCCAGCTTCCTGGGCTGCTTTTCTGGCCCCTCTGGTTGCTGCAGCTCTCCTCCCAGGGAGAGTCTGCTCTCTCTGGGCTGTGCCTCTGGCTTTGGGGCTGCAGCTCTGCTCCCAGGACAGGGTCTGCTCTCTCTGGATCTGGCACAGCTCTGCTCCCCAGCTCAGCTTGAGCCCCTGCTTTCTCTTTAGCTTGGCCCCACTCTGTCTGACCCAGGCAAATCTAGCTCACAAGGAGGACGGGACCTCCCTAGCCTCCTGACTCTCTGATTAGCCTGCCTGCCTTGTCATTCAGGCTGCCCTGGAGCATTGGCCTCCCTTCATTGTTCCTGGGGACTCTCAGTCTCAGGGTCCTGGTTTCCCATAGACCCTTCCCCTTTTAGAACTGGGAGCTAGCCAACCAAAACACCCCCACTGAATGTTAGTAAGGGGGCAACAGTCCCCTTACACATAGGGAATAATCTATAGTATGAGGTTTTGGACCAACCATTTGTGATTAAGCTTTTTGGGACTTGTGGACTCATTATTGCCAACTTCAAATGTTCAGAAAACATTAACTGTCCCCTCACAATCTGGCTGGTTCAAAAAAATAAAGAACCCAACACTTAATAGCAAGATTTAGTTCCTTTCTTGTTTGAACCTTTAGGGTGCGCTTGCTTCACATTTGAGTTTCTTTGTAATCATTAGGGCTTGAAATTAAATTTAAAAAAGACATATGTCATGCAATGTCATGATTCCTGTAGCTGGGACTAACACACGTGCAATTGAGAGACTTGCTCATTTTCACAAATTCATGGATTCCAAGGCCAGAAGGGGCCATTGTGATCATTTAGTCTGACCTCCTGTCTAACAAAGGCCATAGAACTTCCCCACATGATTCCACAGAGCATATTTTTAAAAGATAGCCAATCTTGATTAGAAATTTCCAGTGAAGGAGAATCCACCAAACCTTGGTAAATTGTTCCAATAGTTAATTAGCCTCACTGTCAAAACTTTACACCTTGTTTCTAGTCTGCATTTGTCTAGCTTCAGCTTCCAGCCATTGGCTAGAGTAATACCTTTCTCTGCTTGATGCCAATTATTGTTTGCTCCCCATGTGGATGATATTTAGACACTAATCAAGTCACCCTCTTAACCTTTGCTTTGTTAAGCTAAATAGAGTGAACTCCTTGAGTCTCACTATAAGCCAAGTTTTCTAATCCTTTAATCATTTTCATGTGCTTCTCTGAATTCTCTACAGTTTATCAACATCCTTTTTGAATTGTGGGACCCAGAACTGGACACACTATTAAGGCAGTGGTCATACTAATGCCAAACAGAGGTAAAATAACCCCTCTACTCCTACTCAAGATTTCCCTGTTTATGCATCCCAGGATAGCATTAGCTCTTTTGCTCACAGTATCATATTGGGAGCTCATGTTCAACTGATTATCTACCATGAAACCCAAGTTTTTTTTTCAGGTTGCTACTTCACGAGAGAGTGCCCCCTCCTGTAAGGCCGACCTACATTCTTTGTTCCTAAATGTATACATTTGCATTTAGCGGTATTTAAATGCATATTGTTTGTTTGCACCCAGTTTACCAAGTGATCCAAATTGCTCTGAATCAGTGACTTGTCCTCTTCATTATTTATCACTCCCCCCAACTGTGGTGTCATCTGCAAACTTTATCAGTGATGACTGCTTTCTTCCAGGTCATTGATAAAAATGTTAAATAGCGTAGGTCCAAGAACCAATCCCTGTGGACCCCACTGGAAATATACCCACTAGATGACTGGTCAAAATGCACAAACTATGAATAATAGCACAGTTAACTGGCCACGTCTGAGAAATATTTAGAAATAATAGTTTTAATACCAGCTCTAATATTAATTGCTCCTACAATATATACTGTACTGTTTCTATAAGAGTAATGCATGTAAGAAAACTTCAATTACAGGTTGATCCCCAGCCCATGGTATTCACTCCTCTTAATGTCCACAGGCAAGAGGAATGAGAGGAGACTTTTTATACAGGAAATGCTAGGTTTTCCAGTATTGGTCCAATATCTTTGAATCACCAAGTCAAATTCAATAGAACTACTTTGGATTTGCACCATTGTAATTAAAATCAGAATCTGATTAAATAACTGTATGCAAGAACAGTATGAGCACTCTAGTTCCCCCCTCCCCCAAGCACACTTTATCTGAATAAAATTTGTTTCCCTAAAACCAATGGCATTTCAATATGCATTGGAATTATCTTCTCCTTTTTGCCACAAGCAAAACCCTCACATCACATATTTCCAACCAATTCATGAAGGTGGTTTTTTTTCAGGCCATGTCTATGAGAGTGTAAAAAATGTTAGTGAAGTCAGTTCATTTAAATACCAGTATTGATGTTTACCAAAAAAATGACTTGCTTAGTCTAAACTAAATCATGTAAAAGATCCTTCTTTATGCAAGTCTTTTTAAGTAGGAGACAGACCTGAAGCTATACTTTTAACGCTGTGCCAGCTAACAAAGATCTCTGGGGTTGGGGAAATCTGAAGCTAGGCAGTGAGCTGGAGTTATTTTAATATCAAAATATATACACACATTTCCCAGTAAGGTTCTCATGATCCTACACTAAGTAAGGGACCAATTATATCTGACATGAGAAAAAAAATAGAACAAAATTCTGGCTTTCTAGAAATGGAGTTACAGTTAGTCAACTTGGGGGGTTTTTGTGTGCTCCCCCCCCCCATAGATAAGTACAGCAAGATACTAATGTTGAAAAGCCAGATTGTGTCTGCACATTACTTGCATCCCTGTGATTTCAGTAAGGTAAGATTTTGGCCTTGGAAGCTTATTCTAATCAAAAAGAAACCATGACAATCCAGGACTTGAAAAAAATCTAAAATATCCCAGGCCATGGTTCCATGATTGGCAGAACCTAATCAGAGGAAGAGGTCAACATGTAATGGAAAGGCAACAACTTGTGTTCCTTGTATTATGGAATTACTCTACAAGAGTGATCCTGAGTACCACAACCCTCAATTAAATATCAATCCACCTCTTTCCTCCTCTAGAAGAGACTCACAAGGTGGAGTTGAAGTCCAGAAAATGGAAGATTGAAGCTTAGAGGAAAAGGACAGGCTACAACTTGGCCTAACAGGCCAAAAATATCTAATGCATACATAACAGGAATTCTGTTAACTTGCATTCTTCCTGGCTTCCCAAAACGCAGACTTCATGAATAATCCCTACAACTAAATCAGTTTCCTGGTGTGCAGATAAGTGTACTGTATATTATGAACTCTAGCAGCAATATACAATACAAATGTATCCCAAAGAACCTTGCTGAGTTGAACACCACCACCATCTCAGAGGGAAAAAAATAGCAGAGCAAGGGCAAAATTAGAAGTGTAGACATACAAGAAAGGTTTTTAGCTGAGATTTGAAGTGAAATGTAGAACTGTTGAGGTGTAGAGAGCTGTGGGAAGGAGGATGCAGATGGCAGGAATGGACAAGGTGGAAAAATAAACCGAAAGAGGTGAGATTACACAATGAAGCATGGTGGAGCCTGGTATTAGAGGAGTGGAAGGAAAGGAGGTTAATACAGAGAAAACACCAAATTTAAACAAGGTAAACTGAATGATCCAGGTAACTATAGGCTGGTTAGTTTGAGATTGATCTCAAGCAAAGTCATGGAGAGGCTGATCTAGGATGCAGTCAGTGGCAAAATTAATGTCAATCAACATAATTTTATGGAAAATAGGTATTGTCAAACCAACTGGATATCATTTTGTGATGAGATCAGAAGTCTGATAAAGGTAACTGTTACCATAACATACTTAGGCTTCTATAAAGCATTTGATGCGGTCCTGCATGCCATTCTGATAAAAATTAGCACTATGCAAAAAAAAAGTGTTTAATCCATTTAGTATGAATTACAAACATATTGGCCTGAACAATAGTTGCAAATTAGGAAGCATCACCTTAATGGGAGTGGTTTTAGTAGTGTCCCACAGGGATCTGCTCTTGGCCCAGTGCTATTGAATATCTTTGTCAATGATCTGGAAAAAACTATAAAATGATTGCTTGAGAAATTTGTAGGGAAAACGAAAATTGGTGAAATGATAAATAATGAGGACAGGTCAGTTATACAGATTTGTCTGGATCACTTGGTAAAAGGGGCTCAGATGAGTTAGATGCATTTAATACAGCCAACTACGAGGTCATATGTAGCAACAGAAAATGTAGTTTACATACATACAAGATGTGGGACTTTCTTCTGGAATGCATTGACCCTGTGTCATACTGTCTGGTATGGCTTACTACTGAGATTGCCAATCACAGGTCAGATGATCAGAACCAGGGCAGACACCCCAAACTAGTGGTATATTCTATAATGAGATTTCACCAAGCCAACTGTGCATTCATGTATTACTATATTAGTCTTACCATGGAGCCACAGACAGTCCCCTTCAGCTCTCCAGCCCCTCTTTACCACCCAGACAAACTGGACTTTATGATAAACAGTTATTAAAACCAAAAGTCACCTCACATTAGGTTACTCCCACCCCCAAGGGTCAACGGATATTCTGGATCTCATAACAGATACAACACTGACAGCCAATTTCTTTATTAAACTAACTAAAGGTTTATTAGCTACGAAAAAGAAATGAGTTATTAAGAGGTTAATGCAGGTATCAGAGAGGTAGTAATCCGTTAGTTTTTCCATAAATCTCACAGGATTACCTAGAATAGCTCTAGGGATCTCTGGCCAATTGCTCAGTATTCCACCCTGTCAGAATTCATCAGTCCAGAGATACAGGATCCATTCTTATAGCTGTCATCCCCGGAAGGCAATCTGGCAAGCCCATTATAGCATGGGCTTTTCCTCTGTTGAGTAAATGGAGACTGGGTCTGGGGATTTTCCATGGTCAAAAACAATGACCCATACTTTGAAGTTAACATGCTTCCTCATTTACAGATCTAAGGCTCCAATCCTGTTTGATGAGCACTCCTATTACAGATACATACCGAGTGCATTTAGTTACAGCAATCCAAACAATCTTTCATTAGTTTCCATGAAGTTTAAGCGTCAAGTAAATACACATTTGCTATAGGGTTAATTAAGTACAGGGTATCCACAATGTAAATACATGTAATGTGATAGATGAAAACAATACCATCAACATCTCCTTTTGACCTATTCTAACAAGTGAATGGTCTTTAATATACCATGACCTTTTAGCATTCCTTTGGTATTCATGCACAAGTGAATTGCCCTCTTGCTCTGGCCTGAACTGGTAATCTGCTAGACAGCATCACACCCTGCATATGACTTCGGGGTAATCATAGGTAAATGACAGGTTTCAGAGTAACAGCCATGTTAGTCTGTATTCGCAAAAAGAAAAGGAGTACTTGTGGCACCTTAGAGACTAACCAATTTATTTGAGCACAAGCTTTTGTGAGCTACAGCTCACTTCATCGGATGCATACTGTGGAAACTGCAGAAGACATTATACACACAGAGACCATGAAACAATACCTCCTCCCACCCCACTCTCCTGCTGGTAATAGCTTATCTAAAGTGATCACTCTCCTTACAATGCGTATGATAATCAAGGTGGGCCATTTCCAGCATAAATCCAAGTTTAACCAGAACGTCTCGGGGTGGGGTAGGAAAAAACAAGGCGAAATAGGCTACCTTGCATAATGACTTAGCCACTCCCAGTCTCTATTTAAGCCTAAATTAATAGTCTCCAATTTGCAAATGAATTCCAATTCAGCAGTTTCTTGCTGGAGTCTGGATTTGAAGGTTTTTTTGTTGTAAGATAGTGACCTTCATGTCTGTAATTGCGTGACCAGAGAGATTGAAGTGTTCTCCAACTGGTTTATGAATGTTATAATTCTTGACATCTGATTTGTGTCCATTTATTCTTTTGCGTAGAGACTGTCCAGTTTGACCAATGAACATGAGCTCCTAGTGCAATGCTGTAGCTAAGGGGGCAAACATGATCTTTCAATGTGTAAGCAAGGAAATACCTAGTAGGAGAAACGAGGTGGCATTACCTCTACATACAGCATTAGTGACACCACTCTGGAATACTGTGTCCTGTTCTGGTATCCACATTTTAAAGAGGGATGTTGAAAAATTGGAAAGAGTTTAATAAAAGTGCTACAGGAATTATTAGATTTCTGGAAGACATGCCTTCTACTGAGGCTTAAGACTCTCTGTGTACTTCATTGATTCAAAAGAAGGCTGAGAGGTGACTTGATACCCATATTGTTACTTATAGACTAATGAGATTTCTGACAGAGGGCTTTTTAATCTAGCAGAAAAAGGCATAACAAGATCCAATGGCTGAGCGCTGAAGCTAGATAAATTCAGACTAGAAATAAGTAATTCAACAACGAGGGCAATTAATTACTGGAACAATTTACATAGGGACAGGATGGATTTTCCATCATTTGGAGCCTTTAAATCAAGACTGGATATGTTTCTAAAAAAAAAGTTATCACTCAAACAGAAGTTATGGGACGGATATCAAAATCATTGGATGATTTTCTAAGGCCACTGTTATTAGGAGGTCAGACTTGATGACCTAGTCATGATTAAATCCATGACAATCAAAGATTATTAAAGGAGTCAGTGCAAAAATGGAGATAAGGAGAGGGTTTTTTAAACCTCTTGAAGTATCTTTTAATGGACATCTACATCTCTTTTGAGGCACTTAAGTAAATGTCCTGATTTTTAATTATGCCCAATTTTCCCTATGCCCCTTTAACCTTATATAGCCAACTGTATTGCTTGTTTATAGGACTGTGTTTAGTTCTTCTCTCTCACTGTCTTACCTAATAAGTGCTAACACTGGAGGATGTGAAACCAGAAGCTTTACTAACAAAAAAGAGGCTGTAAGAGAATAAAAGTTTTTCAGTGTACTAAGCCAATTCTGCCAACCTAAGATAGCCTGTTTAGGTCCACTGTTTTTATTGTAGATAAAAAATAGTGGCAGATCTGTTAGAAATAGGAAGTAGTGTTCTGAAGCATCTAATGCCCAGAGGCCCCAGTCAAGGAGAAGGCCCCATTGTATTAGGCCCTCTATAAATAAACTTAGACGGAATATGAAAGTTGCAAAGTCAAGCACTCAAAAGTTAGGAAGTGGCAGAATTAAGGATGACTGTGAAGCCTTAATTTAGCCCCTGGTGCATATATGTTATGGTATAGTCTTTAATTATATGATCACATACAATATTTTCTACAGGATCCCTGCCTTATCCAGTGTGCAAGATGGATGTGTTCAGGAAAGAAGTCCTCTGTTAAATATTTCTTTTTATCCTCTTCATTTGATGTGTGGCCCCATGCCTCATTTATGCCATGTTATTCAAACCCTGTTCTGAAAACAGAATTACTAGTTTCCTCATGGAATTTTCTATGGCAGTCATCATGTGATTATCTGAGTGCTTCACAAGCATTTATGAATTGATTTTCACACAACCTCTGAAGGATGAGTGGGTATTATCCCCATCTTACAGATGGAGAATGTATGCACAGAGATTAAGGTCAAAAATATCCTCTTGTTTTGGGTACCCAATCAGAGATGCTAGGGCCTGATT
This sequence comes from Lepidochelys olivacea, assembly GCF_965140295.1. NCBI lineage: Eukaryota > Metazoa > Chordata > Testudines > Cheloniidae > Lepidochelys > Lepidochelys olivacea. The sequence goes on along the minus strand of NC_140411.1, from coordinate 31,794,456 downwards.
TTTCAGAGTACTAGCATTATACAGCACTTTATATGTTCAAAGCACAGCTCCCAGTGACTTCAGTTGCAACTGTAAGGTATCAGCCTTAGTGTCTCAAGCCGGGCACCCATAAAATGAGGGGCACACATCTGAGCTCATGCTGGTGACAGACACATCTGGAAGAATTTAAAAGTGGTTGCATTTGGAACACTGGTTGGCATGAGCTCTATTTAATAGATAAACAAATATCCAGTCACCTTTAAACAATTGCTGAGAGTTACAAAACTGCTTTGAACAGTATGTTCAGAGAAAGGACCTGGAACTGGGGCCAAACTAGAGGGCCTCAGACACTACTAGAGGCTCCCTTGTGTCAAACAAAAGAAGAAATCCTCCTTTTCAGGAGAGCTTCTTTGCATTTAGATATGACTGAAACAAAGGAAATAAAGCGCCAACGCCCCTGCACACTGTCTCTGGATTGCAGCCTCAGCTGAGAATACACACAAACTGATAAATGCCACAACTTACCAGTAAGAGTGTAGGGCTTGGTTCTCAGATCATCCCAAGTTTTGTGGTGAAATAGAACAAGTTCTCTTGGCAGTCTTCCCTCTCTTTCAAAGGCCCACCCATAAGCCTCTGTTAGCAATTCAGCACAGCTGCTTTTGGTCAGACTCAATACAGGTCTTCTCTCAACTTCCTTGAGGATCCCTTTTTGTTAATAACTCAGCTAATATAGCCACCTCCCCACCCCCCAAAACTCTTCCCTTTTTAAGGAAACGGAGCCAACATTGCATCGGTTTGTAAAAGCCTGTTCTGGAGCCCCAAATGGCCTGTACCACCCATCACAGGCTCAAAGATGAACACCAGGTTCCACTTCTTATCACCAGGCTTTGGAGAAGTTCAGAAGAGAATCTAGTTCTGGAAGTGATCTTTGCAAATTTGAACCTATTTTAACGAGACCCAGTTAGACTTACCAGAGCCCACCCTCAGCCTACAGAGAAATTTGATTCACATCCAATTCTTGTCACTTAGGTCAATTTCTGACCTAGAGCTTTGTGGTAACAACCCAGAAATGTGAACCTCCTGTACTACCAGTATAATAAATATAATCAATACCGATTCATTACCTTGTTTACTTGTACTCAGGACACTATTGGCAAGCTCCATTAAGAATCAACCTTTACAGTTAACAGTTATTCGCTATGTACCAACCTGCAGGGTGCTCACACGAGCTCTTTGCTAGGACACCCAATCTTTGAGCCCTGTAAAGGAGAATCTCACTTCCTGTTACAGCCATTCAAGGTATGTAAGGAACGCAACAGACCAGATCTGATCTCAACCAGTGCTTCTTTATTAACTTACCCAATGTGGCCCCTAGGGACCAGGCAAAACTCCCCAGCCTGAATACATGTTTGGGGACTACCCTACAATAACAATTCTGAACCCCAGGCTACAATAGTTCAAGCCTGTAGCAGTTTTCCTTGCCAAGATAACCTTGGAAATATTGCCTAAAGTAAAACAGTTAACAGGAATAAGCAGGTAGTCTCTATTTTTGCAGCAAGAATCTCTCTGGAACCTAAAGTACCCTTCCCTCCCCCACCAATTAAAAACCATATGTGTTCTATATACAATGAGTCAGTTAACTTTGAGATATCTCCAAGAAAATCATTTAACTAATGGATGGATACTTTTGGAAGGGCATAATGCAAACTATTTTTTTTCCCTGCAGTCTAGGGTGTTGGTTGGGGGGCAGGAAAAGAAGACGGGACTGGGATCTTTATTTATTATTTCTTTTGGTGGGGAAAGAGTGTAGTTCTCTGTATGATGTTAGGGTTGGAGAGGAGTTTTTAAGTAGCTAGGGAATATTGCAAGTATTGCCAGCTTTTATTATAAATTGTTTTATTGTAGCAGGGAAAAGCTCCAGTCATGGACCAAGACCCAATTGTGTTAGGTGCTGTTCATACACAGAACAAATAGACAAACCCTATTTCAAAGGGCTTACAATCTAAGTATAAGATAAGAGACAACTGATGGATGCTGACAGATGGGGGAGTACAAGAAATAATGAGACTATATTGATTAACATGTGGTCTCAGCCTACCAGCAGCCTAGCCATTGTCAAGTTCTATTTAGGCCTCAGAGCAAAATTAAGGAGGGTTTTGAAGGAGGATAATTAGTTAGTTTTAGAGATGTTTGGGGAAATTCTCCAAAGTGTGAGGGGGCAGCATGGGAGAAAGTACAAAGATGCTTGTCTGAAGATTTAACAAATGGACACTGGAACTAGGGTGATCAGCTGTCCTGATATTATTGGGGCCGTCTTGATATTAGGGGCTTGGTCTTATTTATGCAACTAGAACCCCTGCTCTAGAAAAAAAAGTGGTGTCCCAGTTTCACACTTGTTATTTGGTCACCTTAGATGGAACCTATCATCATGGGCTGAAAGGGAGGTGTTTTCAGCAAGTACCATAAGAACTTTGATAGCATAACCATGGTGATGTGCTGCCATGTTCTTTGCTGATGCTCGACAATTATGTAAAACAGTAAGTAATCAATCATCATCCTGGCCAGATCCTCAGCTAAGAGAGGCTACACAGAGAAGCGACTGAGTTACACAGATGTACCTCAACTGATGATTGACCCCTATTTCATATCTTACATTTTTAGAGAGAAAGAAGAGAGAAAACCCTATGAAATTAGCTATTTAAACTAGGAAAATCCAACAAACTTCTCTCTAATGTCTGACTATGGACACACATCGCAGATGTTTGTCAATGAACAGTGTGCAGTCAACAGACCTCTAAATTACTGTTAAACATGTATAAATGGATATACATAGGTGTATGGTAGCAAGTCAGAAATGTTGCTATTATATCTATATAAAACTCAAATACTGATGATTACAACCAATATCGAAAGTCTGTTTACCATCTGGTGATAGTAAAAGAAGCACAAGCCAAAATAATCCATGGTTTCTTACTTGGGCAGTCTGACCAACTAATTTCCTCCCAAACAATTTGGTTAAATTCTTTATCCCCGCAGCGATAGTGAGTACATACTTTTTCCTTTTTAAAAATATGAGTAGTGTTTGACTTTATGTTTCTATTAAGTAACACTTTAGAGATGCTAAATTACAATTGTGTGCTGAGGAAATACATGTGATGTCCTCATAAATGTCAAATGAATCCTTTATGATTGGCGCTGTTATAATGAATACCAAACAATTGCATTATAATTAGTGCTATTACAATGAATGCCAAAGGAATTCACTATAATTAGCAGTAGTACACTGAATAGCAAAGGAGCTCAAAATCAGAGACTGAAGACGACTTTCTAAAAAAAGTCTTAAATGTCTCATGATTTAATACTATTTTATGGTGACAACAGTGAAAACAATCCATTGAGAGTGAAAGATTCTAAATAGCTTGCCCCATTTGTGTCCTTAAAACTCATATTGGGGTAGCTTGTTGGACTACACACCCATGGAGAGGAGTAAGAAAACTGCATGGGTAAACAAACTGTCCCGGCCCGCCAGTGGATTTCCCTAATGGGCCACATGCCAAAGGCTGCCGATCCCAGGACTAACCTATGATTAAAAAACAATTTCTTATCTAGTTCTGACAGCAAGAATCTCCATCATCACTCATACATGCTGCTAAAAAAAGTCTTTAGGGGCTTGGATTATAAAAAAACACCCTTTAGAATGTGTGACAAAGTTCCTCCTCTGCCTTGGTGGGTCCTGCGCTTTTTGGCAGATTTGCTCACCTCAGAGGTTCTCGGCAGCCCTCAAAGTTTGGCCACTTCTGCTAGAGGCTCAAACCTGTGGTTCACTCAGCTAACCTCATCACTGGCCAGCATGGGGGAAATGGAGAACAATCTCCGCAGTCTCTGTTGTCCCACCTAGTTTGTTGGAGTCAGGCCAGATCCCTTTCTAAATTAGGCCTTCCCCTCTGGTGTTGCTCAGAGACCAGGTCAACTCCTCCTGTGTCCGATCAGGAGTTGGGAGGAACCCGGGCCCACCCTCTACACTGGGTTCCAGCCCAGGGACCTATGGATAGCAGCTGTCTACGTCTCCTGTATCAGCTGCGAGATAGCTACAGCTACAACTCCCTGGGTTACTCCTTTATCCATACAGCAAGGCGGTGTGGCTCCCCACCGCCCTGGAGAGGGTCAAGCCCCTCCAGACACCAGAGTGGGCAGAGCCAGGAAGCTCTGAGCCCACCCCTCAGAGGGACAGGCAGCAACCTGGAAGTATAAAGGGGGACCCTCAGAGCTCACTCAAGGGCCAGCCGCGGGGATGCCAGACATAGCCAGCCTAGCCCCCGACTGGGAAAACCCCACAGCCCAGGTCCACATCAAGACTGGCCAGACCTGCCCTATGCCAGCTATCCAGGGGAGTTACCAGACCTGCCGCTTGTCCGCTGCCCCAAGGAACCCATGGTGCTGGACCCCCCAGAGAACACTGCCGGGACCCAAGTACCAGAAGGAGGGGAGTTAGGAAGTAGCCCAGGGACAGCCTACCCTAGTCTGGCTGTAACTCTGCCAGAACCCATGTCAGCGTGTTGCAGTCAGGATCGCCACTGACCCAGGAGCAGGTCGTTGGCCGCTGCTAGGTCCCTGGGCTGGGATGCAGTGGAGTGGGTGGGCCTGCACCCCCTAACTTGTGGGTGGCAGTCTTGCCCTCTTCCAGGTCCTGGGAGGCCTGGGCTAATTCACTCATGCTGTGTTGCTCAGCCCCTGCCTGAGGGTCTGAGCTATAGACTGTTTGTTCCCCCACCCTGACTCAGAGCCCAGACCTACGGTGCTCAGTCCAGTTACCGCAAGGGCTGCTGAGGGAGACCCCGGTGGCTGGACAAATTCCCTAAAGCTATCTATGTGTAGTGAACCAGTGTGGCTCCCCACTGAGGGCCAAGCCCCACCTTAGCCCCTTTACAATCCTCACCACAGGATCTTCCTCCTGAAGCCTGATCACACTTGTACACTCCTTAGTTCTCCAGCACCATACCTTCTCACTCCCTGCTCCTTGTATGCCCCTCATTAACTGATAGGAGGTCCTTTTTAAACCAGGTGTCCTGATTAGTCTGCCCGCCATAATTGATTCTAGTATGTTCTTAATTGGCTCCAGGTGTCTTCATTAGCTTGCCTGTCTTAATTGGTTCTAGCAGGTTCCTGATTGCTCTAGCACAGCCCCTGCTCTGGTCACTCAGGGAACACAAAACTATTCATCCAGTGGCCGGTATATTTGCCTTCTCCCAGACTCCTGTACCCCACTGGTCTGGGTCTGTCAGAAATGATATGGAAGCATGGGACCATCAAGGGCAACTGGCACATAGCATTATTGATACATTTATTATTGTTTGACAAATACACCTAATTAGGTTTCTGGAAGAATTCTCCACCCCCACCCCATATCCATTTCTATGATGATGGAGTTTTCCCTTTGCTTCAGTACATTTTATTTCCCTGGAAAGGAACTGAAAGTGCTGTCCAACCAGCCATTACCTACAGCAGAGAAATCATTATCTGATTGTTCTATTTAGTTATGGAAGCTATTCATTATTTGAAGCTATTTTTGCAATAGAAAATGGTCAAGTTCCAAAGTGCCTGTGATTGGAGTGACACTTTCCTATAGACCCTGCAAATAATTAAACTCCTGTATACAGTGATCATCATTGCTTGTTTGGTTCACATGCTCCTATTATGTTTCTTCTCTGTGTATGTAATTATTATGCTTTGTTCATCTAATAGTACAGAAAGTTTAAAAAAAAATTAGTGAATGCCTCGCATTCCCTGATATGAGATTTCAGAAACCATAATGACAAGGAAATCCTAAGGACAAGTGGGTTATAATAGGTTTTTTTGTTTTGTTGTTTGTATGTATGCATTTGTATCTTCATCGGCCCATTCACATGGACACATTGACCCAAGGGAGATAGACAAATACAAAAATAAAGAAATACAGTGTATATTTACTAAAAAGACCACAAATAGGTGCTCTGTGCCCCCCCTTCTTTAATAAAACCTTCAATTTTAAAAGGATTTAAATCCAACTGAGTAAATCTCAAGACAGAGCTGTGAGGCCTACAAGATGATATCAACCCTGTAAATGGCCCACTGATACGATCTTAACTGAGGTAGCATATTGCATACAGGGATGTGATATGAGACAAGAAAAGAATCCTGAAAGGAGTGGATTGAATAGGCAGGCCCCTTATAGATTTACTTTCACCAAACAGAAGAATAATTTCTGCCTTGTCTCATGTACTCACAGTTCCCATGGGCTTCATGGTATGTATCTGAGGCATAATTTTCACCCGGGATGGCATATTAATGTTTTCAGTCAGTTTAGTTCAAAAACCATATGTAAAGGATACTGAAATAGTATATGGGTCAAAGTACCTGGTTCTTCACCAGAAAGTCAACATCAGCAATCATGACATTTTGCCCAAACCCTAAGTAGGAAGTAGTGGAGAATTTGTCTAGCACAGCAGGAGCTTGGTGTTGTGCTGAGATGCAGACAGAAGCAAGGAGCACGCTCAGACACCTGTAGTTTCACCTAGGTAAGAGCTTTGATACAGACAATGCAGAAGAGCTATAGACTGTCTTTTAGGTGGAATAAAACCCACATTCTCTTAAAAAGCTGCAACCTGCTCACCTAAGTCGTTGCCTTTCTTCCCATCTTTACCTGCCCCCTTTGGGATGACATGGGCCTGCAAGAGAGCATAAGGACTATGTATTATCCCAGCCCCTTGCACACGGTGCACCAAGTGGAAAATGATGCCTATGGCCTCCATCTTCTGTGGGGCAGAGACCATGGTTCTACTCACATACTGCGTAGAGCACACTATCAGCACTTACTAAATAATAATAATCATCTACAAGAGAAGATAATGCTTGTATTAGCCACCATTACTTGTGTCAAAATAGGGAATAAAAGCATCTTGGGTAACATCTTGACCAAATGAAGTCAGACCAAATACTGTCTCTACTGCTAGCTGGAGGAATTATAGTGTAGTTAATACAGCACAACTGAATATCCTGCCACAAAATGAAAAATAAACCACACTGGGAACAAACAAGAAAATGACATCCCATCTGCTAAATTAATTGGAGTTTACAAAATCCAGATCTTAAGGTTTCATTATGTCATAAAAAATTAACTAATAAATAGCCTGTGTATCTCTTGATAGAACATCAGAGGAAATGGAAGGTTTATAGAATATGCAGACCATAAATTATTTGCTGCATTAGACCCATCGTGTTAGAATCTAGCCTCCTTCACCAGGATACATAAGAAAAGGATCATCTGCTAATGGTTTGTTTAATTTTGGCTGTCATTTTCAAATAGCTTTCATAGACAGAAAAAAGAATTGGGATTTCTGGCTGGGATTATTTCCTCCTTGAGAGAGAGATGAGCAGACAAGAGCCTTAGATTTTGTAACACTATTTTATTGTATTCATAGTTACACCTTGATGGCCTCAGTGCTTACTATCCTAGAAATCATAGAATCTTTTATGACTGGAAGGGACCTTGAGAGGTCATCTTGTGTAGTCCCCTGCACTCATGGCATCATTTATTTATTTGCAGGTATTACTCTATTTCCATGTTTCAGACTTCTCCAGGGAATTTTATCTCTCTAAGGGTGGTCCAACTAATGGCATGAGTCTGTCTGGCCTCCAACTGACAGCCTGAGGGATGGATCTGACCCGCAGGACGAGTCTGACTGGCCCACAGATGCCTGGAGATGACAGAAGAGCTAGTACTATGCAGCCTTTGGGTCCCCCATACCCCCATTTCTCATGGAAAACCCTGGCATCTGGGCTGCAGCCTCCCTTCCCTCAGCTGCCCTGCCTGGGGCAGGGGGTCGAGGAAGGGGGCTCCCCCATTGGGTTGGGATGCAGGCACCCCAACCCATTACCTCCTGTGTGGGTGACAGGCCGCTGACTGCAGGGCTGCCTCCGTGGCTGTGTCAGGCCTGGCCAGGAAAGGCAGCAACTGTTCTGCAGCCTCAGAGCCTTGTGGCCCCCTGTCCCTGCCTTCTTTATGGTGGTCAGTACAGCTGGCACCCATTGCCCCAAGAAGGAGAGAGGGACTGTTTACCACTGCACACACGGAATGGTCTGAGCATGTGCACTGACTGCAGTGAGACTGCTGCCAGAGTCTCCTCCCTCAGTCATGGAGGGGAGGGGAGGGCATGCGTACAATTTGAAAAGTTTCTGGGACTGCCTGGATATGTCACTGAAGCTTAAATAAGAGATGAGCTATTCTCTTGTTTTATTTAATCACGTTACTTCTTAACCCCATTAACGCCTTAATGGCTAGGTCCTAAAAAAAAAAAAAAAAGATCTGATTTTAGAATCTGGAATTATATGGCTGTATGTGGCCCAGAATGATGTCCCAAAACTATCATCCGACCCATGGCACTGAAAAGTTTGGACTACTCACAGACAGAAAACTCTCTGGGACAGAGGCACAACCCAGCTTCTTTAGTATAGGCTACCACTAGAGACACAAGACTATATTATATTGAACCATTGGCCTATTTAGTTATGAAAATTGAAATATTTCTATTTATAGCTAGGCTATGTGGCTTACCAGCCTTTTTAAAAGAAAAAAGTTAATTTTGGCTGTCCTTAGCAGCTATTCAAGTGCTCACTAAAAACTGCTTTACCTGACTGGGGAGTTGGCATAGATTAAAAATATGGGAACTTTTATTTTGATTTTTTTTAACAACTGATTTTAGCAGGGTTTGCAGGTGAAAAATTACACTCTAAAATTTTTATTTGATTTTTTTTCTGAAATCGGTGAGGCAATGACTGTTTAGATTTTAAGGACAGAAGGAAGTGGCATGATCATCTAGTCTGAACTCTTGACTACTACGGTGGCTCAACTCTTTCAGAAAGTATAAGCTTAATTCAACAAGAAAAAATACTTCTGGATTTCTTATTCAGTGTAATTAATGGAGAGTCAAACTGTATTTGATTATAGTGGTGCATCACAACTTCTGTTTAAAAGATGACCTTTTAAGGTCTTCTAAAATCAACAAGTTTGGCAGGATTCTTTTGAAATGTGTCTCAAAAGGGTGCAGGATGTGGCCCAAATGTGGGGGTCATATGACCCAGGGGTTCCAGAGATATAAATCTCTCCCCCGCCCAAAAATGCATCCAATGAAGTCAGCTGTAGCTCACGAAAGCTTATGCTCAAATAAATTTGTTAGTCTCTAAGGTGCCATAGGTACTCCTTTTCTTTTTACAATTAATATTAACAACAAGGGGGAATGCAAGCCAAAATAGTGAAAGAATGAGTTAAAGAATATTTAGATAAGTTAAATGTATTCAAGTTGGCAGGGCCTTATGAAATTCATCGTAGGGTACTTAAGGAACTAACTGAGACAAACTTGGAACCATTAACAATTATCTTTGAGAACTCCTGGAGAATGGGTGAGGTCCCAGAGGAGTATAGAATATCAAGGTTGGAAGGGACCTCAAGAGGTCATCTAGTCCAACCCCCTGTTCAAAGCAGGACCAATCCCCAATTTTTCCCCCAGATCCCTAAACAGCCCCCTCAAGGATTGAACTTACAAGCCAGGGTTTAGCAGGCCAATGCTCAAACCACTGAGCTATCCCTCCCCCCTAGAGAAGGGCAAACATCATACCTGTCTTTAAAAAGCAAAACAAAGAGGAATTATAGCTCAGTTAGCCTAACTTCAATATTAGGAAAGATAGTTGAAAAATTATTCCAGTATGTGTAAGCATTTGCAGGATAAAAGGATTATAAGGAATAGCCAGCATGGATTTGTCAGGAACAAATCACGCCAAACCAACCTAATTTCATACCTTGACCAGGTTACTAACATAATGGATAGAGGGGAAGCAGTTTTTGACCCAGTCCCACATGGCATTCCTATAAGAAGACTAGGGAAATTGTTCTAGATGGAACTACTATAAGGTGGATGCATAACAGAACCATGGTATTTTCCACTGAATGCATCCGATGAAGTGAGCTGTAGCTCATGAAAGCTTATGCTCAAATAAATTTGTTAGTCTCTAAGGTGCCACAAGTCCTCCTTTTCTTTATACTCAGAGAGTAGTTATCAATGGTTTGCTGTCAGACTGGGAGGATGTATCTAGGGGTCTCCTGCAGGGATCAGTCCTGGGCCCAGTACTATCCAATATTTTCATTAATGACTTGCATACTAGAGTGGGGAGAATGCTTATAAAGTTTGTGGATGGTACCAAACTGAGAGGGGCTGCAAACACTTTAGAGGACAGGATTAGAATTCCAAAAATAATAATAGCTTAAAATCGTGAAATAAGTGAATCCTAAAGGCTCAAAAACAAGAAGACAAATAAAAATAACCTAACAATCATTTAATCAAAACAAAGAAACACCACTACTTCATGATTAATCTAATCTGATGATTTGGGGGGCGGGGAGACAGAACCATGGTATTTGAACATTTGGATCTGCTAATACTACTTGTCTCCGGCTATGTCTACACCTACAGCAGCACATAGAGTACATACACTGCACATCCCCGAGCGTGGGTAATAAATAGCAGCATCGACAAGGAGGCACTTCTTAGGCTAGTAAAGACACACTAGAACCTTAAGGTCTATACCCTACATAGCTCTCTACATGCCCAAGCCGTGCCTCCTGTATCCACACTGCTATTTTTAGCAGCATCGAGTATGTCTATGCTGCAATCAGACACCTGGAGCTGGCCTGTGCCAGCCGACTCAATCTCATGGGGCTCAGGCTAAGGGGCTGTTTAATTGCAGTGTACATATTCAGGATTAGGCTGCACAGGGGCACCATTTATGGGGCTAGGGGGAGGCTCCCCCCCAAAAAAAAAATTTTGTACTGGAGGTGCGCTCCCAGGAGTAGCTCTTAACTACAGCAGAGCATGAGTGTGAAATGTAAATTCTGCAGAGGAGAAATGAGGCTCCCAGCTTGTGCCCTTGGGGCAGGTTGTCAGTATTTTGTTTACAAACAGAGGCAGGGTGATTAAGATAAGAAAGGGCTATAATTACATTAAGAATCTGGTTTCAGAGTAGTAGCCCTATTAGTTTGTATTCGCAAAAAGAAAAGGAGGACTTGTGGCACCTTAGAAACTAACCAATGTATTTGAGCATAAGCTTTCGTGAGCTACAGCTCACTTCATCAGATGCATTCCATCCACTGAATGCATCCAATGAAGTGAGCTGTCGTTCACAAAAGCTTATGCTCAAATACATGTGTTAGTCTCTAAGGTGCCACAAGTCCTCCTTTTCTTATTAAGAATCTGGTACTGGAGCCCATAAAACAGGAATCCCTGGAAGGGGAGGGGGGAGAGAGGAGGGGTTGTTATAGAGAGAACACAGGGATTCAGAAGAAATACAGCCAAGCCCTCTGAACCAAGGTTACGTTCAGAAAAGGCAGAGATTTGGGGGTGTAGGTGATAAGAAGAGACCAAAACCAAGGGAAGGGATAGCAGCGGTATAGAGAAGTTCCCACTCTGCCTGTGGTACTTATGTGGCCACTCACAATGTCTAATCTATTTCTCTTCACAGCCCCTCAGTGAGGTAGAGCGGTGGTGTTATCCCCATTGTACAGATGGGTCACTGAGGCACACATAGACTAAAGGCCAGAGTTTCAAAAGTATTTAGGCACCTAGTGGGATTTTTCAAAAACAGCTAGAAGATTAGGTGCTTTGTAAACCCCACTAGATGCCTAGCTGCATCTTTGGGTGCCTACAAGGTTTTGAAACTCTGTCCTTAAGGCACCGGCATGAAGTCATACAGGAAGTCCATGTGGGGAGAAGAACCCAGGTCTTTCAGGGCTAGCTCCCTATCCAGCAGACCAGCCTTTCTGCGTGCTGCAAAAAAAGAGGACTCTGATAGATGGGAGCAAAACCAAGGTGGACAGTTCTCTCAGACTCCAGCAGATGGTCCCAGGCAGTTGGGAAGGATGTCACAGTTGACAGCATGAAAAGCAGCACAGAGGTCAGGAAGGATGAAGAAAGAGAGAATGACAGTCAGATGAGAGGCGGTCACTTAACCCTCCAAGGAATGACAGGTTCTGCCCCAGGCTGGGTTGTACAACAATGGCTATTGTGCAATTTTACATTTTAACTGAAAACCACTTTGTTTTGTCATTTTTTGTTCTGAGTTTGAGAAAAGGAAGGAATGAGAAAGCATTGTATAAGTATCAGATGTGTTTATGCCTCAAATTCTTAGGGTTTCAGCTGTATCCAGGCCAATTCCACAAGAACAGAAATTGCATCCACGGAGTGCATGAAGTCGACAATTATTGTCATGATTTGTATTATTCACTGGGCGCCATCTGTGAGCTCAGCACTGTTCAGAATATGCCAGAAAATGTAGTCCCTGAGCAAATGTGTATAAAATGTGTAGCCCCGGATAAGATGGTTCAGATATTTAAGTATGAAGTGTAGTTATTGAGCACATGTTAATATCTATGAGTGGAGGCGTTGATGGCAATAAGTTTTACCTGATTAAGGATTAGAAGATTTGACCCTCTAACTTTCTTTCAAGAGGAAAACCTGCCCGGAGCTCCTGTGCCTGTTTATTTTCCTTTTGTGCCTCCAATGGCCTTGATATACCTCAGAAGTCTTGTTTTTTTTCTCAACTTTAAAATCTGGAATTTTCGTGGTGTTTGGCTTTAAATATTCTCCTGTAGGAACTGCAGCTCAATCACTGTAATGATATGTGATGATTTCAGCCTTCGTTCTTAAAGAAAAATGAAGTTTCTAGCCCTTGTGGCTATGGAGAAAGCTTCAAAATGTGATCCGAGGTAACCCCTGAAGGTTCAAAAAGAAGAAGGCAAATAAAAAGAACACCAGATCTATTATTTTTACATAATCTCATGATTTTAAAGCCAATCTTATGATTTCTGGTGAGCCTGATCCATGATTTTTGAACATTTGGGATTGGCAATACTCTGAAATTGACTTGAAAGTGTTAATTTCAGTCCTGTTTAAGGACAGTTTCTAATCTATTATTTGTAGTGGGGTAACACCAGGGATGAAAGGAACTTAAATGACTTACCAGTATGCAGGGCGGCTCGGGTCCTGGGCAAGGTGGGGGGGCAGTTTTGGGCCCCTGGGAGGGGTGGGACCTCAGGCAGAAGTTCATACAGGGCCAAATCCCCCAGCCAGCCCTTCAGTGCTGCCCAGCCGGCGCCGCCTGGGGCTTTGATGGCAATTTAAAGGGTCCAGGGCTCCGGCTGCTGGCGCGGTAGGCAGCAGTGGCCAGGAGCCCCAGGCCCTTTAAATTGCCGCCAGAACCCTGGGGCAGCTGCCCCTTTTGCCCCCCTCCCCCTCCCTCACACACACATCAGCTGCCCAGCCAGTACAGTCAGCACTTTCTTACCAGTACGCTGTACCATACTGTACCGGTTTACTTTCATCTCTGGTTAACACCTCCCTAGAGCCCCAGGCGGATGCAGTAAGGACTCACAGGGCCTTGCCCTAGTAGGATGTTTCCAAAGTTAAATGATCTATTCCAAGCTTGGTGAACTGCAAAAAAATGATAGAGAATAATCTAGATTTTTCTACATTGTTTCAATTGTTATAATCAAGAGTTAGTAACAAAGTAAGAATATACATTAAAATTTTAAACCTAACCAGTGTCCCTTAAGTGACTTGACATAAGATGTGAGAACATGTTAGTATTGGAGCTTAGTGGGTCTAAAATTTATTTAATTCCTTTTTTATATAGGAATAAGATACAGTGCCCCATCAGCTAATTTCTAAGTTATTATCTGCAAAAAAAAAACAAAAACAAAAACAAACAACCACCGAACAAAACCCTAGCATTTTCAAGTGCCTAAATAGCCACTGGAATCATGGTTAAAGTTGCCCCCCCTCTGCCTCCTAGCAAAATATGAAATGGCTCCACTGAGACTGCGGCCCGAGTTCTGGGACCCTCCTACCTTGCAGGGTCTTAGTCACAGGTATCTAACTGCAGTGAAGACAAACCCATAGCATCCTGCTGCCTCCCTGCTGCGGCAGACTCTCTCCATCGCAGGAAAAAGCTCCAGCAATGGGGAGCTGCCGGAGCCTTTCTATGCCACAGTGAAAAGCTCTTGCAGGGAGAAGGCAGCAGGGAAAAGCTCCTACAACTCCCTGCTGCAAGAGACTTTCTCCATTGCCTCCCTCGTGACAGAGCCTTTCACTGCCATACATAGCTACACACCCCAGTGTGGATACAGCCTGCTTTTCACTGTGGTGCGTAGCTACGTGTATCCTAGGTGCCACGGCTAAGGCAGACAAGGTGTCTGTTATCCCTTTCATGTGGTTACAGCATATAGCTGAGAAGTTACTGCTAATGGAAGCCTCATTAACTAATACTATTCTTGTTAAGAGATCTTATTCTCCACAGGCAGAGAACATGTTGCTTAGAGTGGTTGCTTCCTGATTTCTACTCCCTCTCCATCATCTCTCCTCCCTTTTCCATGAAGCCTGTGGCCACACTAAATCTGTGCAACAGGGACAGTAGTAGCTCTGTCTGGGAAGTAAAATATCCCGCACAGCATGTTACCCTTTTGTGTGTGTCCACCCAGCTTCCATTTCCTTAGAATTAGAATGTTCGACCCCTCTGTGATTCCTAAAAGAAGGGAGCATGTAGGCCAACAACTTCACACTGCTAGAATAAATTTAGACGATGACTGGTTGGACCTGAACAGAAACTACCATTATAAACAATGCGGGACTGAACAAAAGTAATACTGATCTATGCTAGAATGCAGTTTCCTGGTTTCTGTGATGATCACAGACCCTGTGGTATACACAGTAAGTTGGTTTTCTCTCGGATAGCTCTTACATCTTTGATAAAGGCCATACTGGTTAAAATGTCAGTCTGCTCCCCTCTGGGAACTCCTTTGCAGAAGAGCTGCCTTTTTCAATATTATTATTTATTTATAAAGTACAATTCCCATCTAGCATGACCCTTTACAATAGCAGGATTGAATAAAGGATCAATAAAAATGCTTTACAACACTAAGGACAAAAACTAACATCCACAGAAATGGGTTTTCAGCTTGTATTTTGAACAAGAGCTGCACTAAGATGGTGAAAACTTCATGGGAGGTTTATTTTAAATGAAAATCCCCCTAATAAAAACTTGAGTACACATCTCATAATCCACATATGTTTTTCAATAGTATGGAACAATAATTACTCCTGTGGGCATTCTGCATCAAAAAATTAAACATTCCACACACCATATTTTAAAATTCTGCAAATTTTTGCATATTTATTTGTCAAAATAACACAATATAATCACATCAGTTTAAATTATTCTGGTAATTTATTTCAATATACCTATCAGCAAGTATGTCTGTAACAATACAGACAACAAAAAAGATTCCCCTGGGAGTAGAGAGTTAAAGAAACCCCTATGACAACCCAGTTCCTCTATGTTATGCTTTTGTTGGGTATCTCAGTCTGGGTGGGTCAAACATGACAGCTGGCCACGTCTTGGTGGAAAACTATGCCCCTCCATAGTCATACACCCACACCCCCGCCTCCCAAAGCACAGCTGTAGGGCACCCTCACAGCTCAGACACCTGCACTCTCTACCTCCCAGAACCCAGAGAGAGAAACAACCTGATGCTGGATGCTAGGCTTGTACTGAGTTTCCTGCACACTGCCTCCTTCCTTCAGGATATGTGGGGAACCACAGCTGCCCGGAACCCTCCAGCTCCCCCACTCCCTTCTCCTCCCCCGATAGTGTGCTGTATTTGTGAGCTGGAGAGCTGGGCTCTGCTGGTTCCAGTGGCCCCTAGTGGTGGCCAGCAGCTCTGCCGCACCAATTCTGTAGGGAAAACTGAAATTTTGTGCAGAACATTAATTCTGTGCAAATTCTGCATTGCGCAGTGGCACAGAATTCCCCCAGGAATAAATAATGGTAGATTCTCATTTTGAACATGTTTAGAGATCTCTTCAGGCATAGAATGGGAAGAATTTGGCCAGTACTGACAGTCCTCCTTTGCACAGCATCTTTAAATTAATGTTGTGTTCAGTAATCCTGTGCTTATTCACAGAGAATGAACTCTTATTCCATTAAAAGTCAACTATGGGTTGTGTGTGCAACCTTTTGGAAAGGTCTTCCAGAAATTGTGATCTTTCTGTTGTATTTGTATCTAATCATTCTTCTCAGATGTCCGAAATGCACTCAGTAGCACTGTCATATGGTTAAGGATGCCCCCAAATTCCTGTGTATCACTTTGAAAGATTCCCATTGACTTTAATGAGCTCTGGATCAGACTTGGTGAATATGCTTTACAGGAGTCAGTCGTCATGGTGATATAAACCTAAGGGATGCCAAACAACAGAAAGGCAGTTACAACAACAACAAAAATGTATTTCAAGAAACAGGGCCGTAATCTACATTCATTTGCATTGGTCTGAGGCAGCTGAAGTCAAGACATATAACAGCCAGTTAGATGAATGGTAAGGCCCCAATCCAGAAACAAACCAAACCAAAACAAAGCAAACACCCTCCTCACCCACCCCTTAAGCATGTGCTTAGATTTCAGTATGAAAATCATTTCTCACTTCATTGAAATCCATGGAAATTTTGCCATAGACTTCAATGGGATCAGGATTTCACTTGCAAAGGGACCTACTTGCCTGCTTAAAATGAATCATGTATTAAGTGTTATATAAAAATATATATATATATGCTTTGTTATATACATATATATATATATATATATATATATATATATATATATATATATATGTATGTATGTATGTATTAAGTGTTAGTACAAAATGTCCATGGTGGAACTGGAAATTTAGCAAAACCTTCCAGAACTTAGTTGCAAACTTTTGCTGCATTTTTTAAAAATTCATTGACTTTAGGAAGGGACATGTCAAGTATTAAGCAAAGCTCTGAAGTTGTCGGGACTGCTGCCTTCTTCACATTTTGCTTCATCTGTCTATTACATGTGGGGACTTTAATTTTTTAAGGCTATACCATCACCGTATAGTAATGCAGGGAAGAGACACACCACTATATTTTAGCATGTGGAAAGGATTAATTAAATCTCATTGATTTTGTATTTTCCTAGTTTAATCATTCCCCAGCCAGCCTTTGATTGTGCCAATGGTAGATTCAGCAGGGTAACTCTCACCTTGCTAAAAGTGAACATAATTTTCCTCTTAGTAAATATTTCTTTCCATGCATATAATTCCCCAATACATGTATTCACAATAGCAAACCTGCTCACCCTGCTCATCTTTGCGTACATTCATGCATAACACTAGGACTGACACTTTCAAGAACTGGCAATATGCAATGACAAATCTGAATTATCTTGTGAAGTATGTCATCAGTTGCATAGACACATGGGGAAAAAATCTCAAACCTGTCATGCCCCCAAAACCCATCAGTACAGATTCCAAATGTGAATACTGTGAGCTTCTGAATTTCAGCCAGCTGGAATGCTGCAAAATGCAATATTTTCAAAGTGTTAAAAGAAGGGAATATAAAGCAATCCTAATGTTGGTACTTTAGACACTGATGAGGCACTACAAAAATTGTTCCTTTTTTTGAACTAAGCCAAATACTCATTTGAAAATGGCTGGCAGCTATGGAAACAATTCCTAGGTCACAACCATCTTTCTTGTGGGAATGAGATTTGAAATAAGCCCAGTTCAATTCATTAGCCCAGCATCACATTTAAGCTGTCACAAATATTTCCATTATGTAGGAAATTAGTTTACCCATTGGTGGGGCAGGAAGATGAAACATAGGAATTTTATCACTGTAAATTGGATTCTTCAGAAAACAGGTAGGATAGCTTGATAAAGCTGATGAACTTCTCTGGGGATTTATAAATCCTCCAGTCAAGCCATGCTCCTGACTGGGAGGAGATTCACTGTTCAGACATGAAACAAGATTTCAGAGGTTCAGTGCAAAAATGGGAAAATAGTAAATTTCAAGCCTGATGGAGCTTCAATTGCTAAACATCACCTCTGTAGATTACTTTGATATTGACAATGACCAGATATGGGGAAAAGCAAAGTGTTCTCTGTTAGCTACAGTGATATGGCTTATATATAGAAAGGGACAAATTGTTGATTTTCTGGTTCACTGGCAGTTAAAAATCTGTTTAAAAAATGGTTTGGGGCAAACCAAATTTGAAAATTCCAATAACTTTTGGGAAATACTAAAAGTTTGTTTGGGATTGAACTAAATGTTTTGTTCCACATGAAACATTTGTTTCTGGGCATTTTTAAAGGGCTAGCTTCACAAAACAGCTGGAGGAGAAGGACACTCCCAAAAAAAATTCTAGCCCTGTGGGTAGGGCACTCACCTGGGATGATAGAGATGGGGGTTCAATTCTTTCCTTTACCGGTTATAACGGAGGGGCTTGAATATGGGTCTCCCACATTGCAAGAAGGACATTGCAAGAAGGTCCTGAGTCACTGGGCTACAGGACACTCTGAGATAGGGCTCCGTTGTTGGAGATGTTCTTGTGTGAAAAATAATTATATAGTCATTGGAGCAGAGAAATGAAGATGGATCTCCTACCTCCCATGTGAGTGCCTTCATCACCAGGCTGTAAAATCATTCCCACTCTCTCACTGAGCCAATGCATTTTTCAGCAAATTTACCATTCAGTGGGGGAGAAAAAAAGTCCAGCTCTGCCTGTATACTCCTAAAAAAACCCAACAAAGAGTCTTTGTGGCACCTTAGAGACTAAGAAATTTATTTGGGCATAAGCTTTCGTGGTCTAAAACCCACTTCATTGGATGCATGGAGTGGAAAATACAGTAGAGAGGTATAAATACACAGCATATGAAAAGATGTGAGTTGCCTTACCCAGTGCAGGGGTCAGTATACTCCTAGATACCTTCCTGTTGGATAGACACCATGAGGATTAATTGTTGTATTAGGGATGTGAAAATTAAAATCAATATACAATGCAAAGAAGGTACAAGATATCACTGCTTAAATATGAAGCTTTCTCACAGATTGCTGTACAGTCTCTTGATCACTGCCATGCAGAAACTACCTTTCCATACTATCAAATGTTTAAGAGTAAGTTTAATTTTGAATTTCTTGGGTTTTTAGCATTTTTTGGTATTGTGTATGTCTCTCTCTGTGTGCTGTCTTCTTAAAGAGTATTCCCTAAAGTTCTTAGTAACTAGTTTCCACACCTAGAACCAATTTAACAAAGATGCTTTTTTTGTTGTTTTTGCTTCCGCTGAGAACAGGATAATGAACAATTAGATAAACAAGATATTTCAAATCCATCCTCACCACTAATCAATCACAACTTGCTGCTTTTTGCTCAGTTTACATTTTTTGGCGGGCAGAACTGAAGTCTTATTAAGAAACAAAATCGTGCATGCCAAATTTCAACCAGCTTCATCGATTTTTATAAAATTGGCAGCTGTCTGCAAACTTCACAATGATATGAAGAGACACTATGAAATTTAAAACACAACGAGGGTGGGGGGTTGGTTTGTTTGGGGGGCATTTTGGGGTGGAGGAACAACAGATTCTGGTGCAGGAATATGGAAACTGAGAAAGAGGGAGTATATTAGTAGGGCAGGGAACAGAAATAAAAGAACGCTGGAAGAAGGGGGAAGAGTGGTACAACAGCAACAACTAACAAAACTAACCACAAAGGAAATATTGGGCCAGATTCTCTGCTGGTGTCAGTTTGCACAGCTTCACTGGAATTAGGGAACTATGCCAATTGACAGCAGCGAAGAATTCGGCCTTTCAATATAGCGATTCACTAGAGCTCTGTTTCCCATAATTTCAAATAGATTTTAACCCATGACAGGATGTTGCCTCTTCAGATTGAAAGTGTCTAAAGAAAGCCAGTGAAGATGGTTAATGTGTAGAACTGGGAAATATTTGTATTAGTTTTCATAAGTACCATATGCCGCTCAGTGTGTCAGTGTTGTGTTGTGTTGCCTGAATGCATAGTTAGCTCAAAAGGTGTTGTTAAATAGGAATCAGGCACTGAAGATAAAACAATGGCCCAGATAAGGAGTCTCTCCTCAAATGTAATAGCCAGGTCCATAGTTTGGAAGAGAAACTCATCAGCCCCAACCCTCCTGACAGGGATGTTTGCCAAATTGAGATCCTAGAAGCTCAGAATACCCTGACTGGTTACATAGATGCCCTTGGTAGAAAGGTGAAGGTGGGAAGGGGTGATCAGCCAGCCATGAGGCTGTCTCACACAGGTACACACAGAGACTGACACTGATATTGTGGACTGACACTGATACTGACTGACAGCCAGAGTCTACAGCAAGCAGGCTACAACCTAGTCCCAAAGAGAATGGAGGGCACCAAGACTAAATCAGGCTTATGGAGGGACTAATGGGGAATGCCAAGCATGGGTAAAATAATATGTATATAGGTTTCTTTGTTATTTTAAATCTACCTGTAAGTGCTGCCTACCTTTTGGGCAAAATAAATCAGACTTTGTTTTGGAGAAGCTGCTTCTGTGTCCCTGGACACTGTTACCGTCCACAAGCAGCTAGAAGGAAACTCTTGTAATTGCCAGCCCCACTGGGCCTGCTAGGTATCACAGTTGGCTACCAGAAGGGTGCAATTCAGAGAACTAGTCAGGGAGTGGTTGGGCTGCCTGGCCCCATTCCAAATAAAAGTGGAGGAGGCTACAGGAGACTGGTGCACTCAGGGAACTGGAAAAGGAGTCTGAGCACAGGCAGCCTACCCAGGGACCATAACATTTAGAGGCATAAGAAGACTTTAAAAAATGAAAATAATGGTTTTGGTGAAAGACTGACAGCTCTAAAAACTGAAGTCCAATATATAGCCTGATATGAAAATATTAACAGCACTGGTGCCATTAGTGGTGACTTTGTTCACATTTTTCTGCCACATGCTTAATTTTGACCTTAAGGGACCATCACTGGGAGAGGGAATAATTCAGTCCATCTGCCAGTTCAGTCCTTGCCTCTTGTCTCTCTGGTTAAGCTGTTAACCATGGTTCAAACTTGTCCACTAGGAACTGGACACTGACTAACTGCCGACAAACAGGGAAACCACATTTGTTTGTTATCAACCTGATTAGGATAAGACATGAGGCTCTGTTGGGGCAGCCCTTCATCTCCTACTGCCAATCCCTGACTCTGCCAATCTCCCATCAAAGCAACTTTTAGCTTGTTTATAACTTCTTTCAAACTAAAGAAGAATATAATAGAAATCAAGTAACTTACACCTATTTCTGTAACTTCTCCTTTGGTAATTCCATTGATTTTGCCACAACACCCACACAGCCTAGTTCTTTCCCCAACCTTCTTCCTGATGGAAGTGTGATCACTCATGATAATATGGGTAGGATTCAACTCAGGAATACTTTCTGCAATAAGTTATATTTACCCTTTGACTTTCAGCTCCCACACAACTAGTTTTCTCTAAGCCAAGCCTCATCTTCAGCAATCAAAGCTGCATTTTGCTGACAATGAAATTAGTGAGTCAGTTGCCTGAAACCACTTCAATTTTTCTTACCTATTTGAGGAGCCATCAGAAAAGCAACACCTGTTTCATTTGGGCAGCCCAACTTGTTCACTCTGACAGTGCTGCAATAATTTAATTATCTGTGTTCAGTATCCCTACTCATATGAACACACCAAAGCTTTGTAGTTTCAGATTTGCTATCTTTGAGACATTTTAAAAGAAAGTAGCATAAAAATCTCAGTGAATACAGTACTCTTCCTTATTTTTTCCATTGTGATATAACGGAAAAGAGTTAATATTCCATAATAGTCCACCATTTTTGTTTGCTTTCTTATTCTTGCAACTACAGAGATTGTTTTGGATTTCTATCCACTGTAACGTCCAGCTCCATCTTCTGGACTTTGCCATGTAGCTCACTAAGGGCCTGAGCCATCTTCCTTTAATGTTGGACCAGGCCCTGAATGAAATTTGAGAGTGAGTTTTCTCCATGTTTTGTCCCAGATTTCATTATATTACCACTTAATAAGCTACATGATTTATTCAGTTGCTGCTTTTCAGCCCTCACCGTTCTCTTGGTCTGATCTGCCGTTTCAGTGTGGATCCCACTGTAGGTGTGCATCCACCTCATGCATGGGAGTTTGGAATCTCTTGAATAGCTGTCGGCTGGGGTTGGGCGTATGCCCGGTGCCTCCTCATGCTCCCATGTGAGAGCGTGACAGGCAGACAGGCTGCAACCCTCCCTCAGTTCTCTCTTAATTCGAAGCCCATGTTAGTTGAGGACTTCAAAAGCAGAGATGGATGGCAGGACATAAGCCCCACACTGATTTCATCTCGAAGAACAAGTTTACTGTTGGACAAGTAACTATTCTTTCTTCTCTGATTCTGGTATCACTATGGATCCGACTGTCAGTTACAGGCAAGCAGTATCCTCTTTGGGATGGCGGGAATGAGGAGTGGCAGCTGAACCAGGGCAAACAGAGATTGGAGCTTCTCTAGTGCATCTGGCCTGAGAGATAACAGCCAGGTCCATTGCAATGGTTTACAAACATGAGCAGATTGCTCCAGGTAGCAAGCAGCCGTGCAGATTTCAGCTATAAGCACATTATGGAAACAGGCCAAGGGTGATCCTTGAGCTCTGGTAGAGAGAGCCTTGATTGTCAGTGTGGGAGGTATATCTGCCAGCTGGAAGCGCAGTGTGATACACTGAGTTATCCATTTAGTCTGTCTTTGGGATGAAATATGTCTTTAGAGCATCCAGCTATTGCCAACAGGCATTGGGACAGGCTGAAATATTTAGTCTTGTCACTGTATTAAAGCAGGGGTGTGATGGAGCGGAGAAACCTCACACCCATGGAAAAAGGGCCTCTTGGGTAGGGACACTGGGTGCAGATGACATACTCATCCCTGGTTCTGTGACAGCAGGTCAGGAAGACTTATTGGGGGATGTGCAGACATGTGCCGCAAGTGTGTCAGCTAGAACTGTCTCAGCCAGTAGGGATCTATAGAGAAGAACCTGGCACAGTCTGGTCTTGTCTGGTTTTAGCAATCCATCTGGGTATTAGTGGGAAGGCATACAGCAGCCCTGGATTCCACTTTAGCAGAAAGGCATCTGGTAAGGATCCAGGCTCATGCCCATTCTTGGACAGAATTTTGTGCACTTCCTGTTCTCTCTGGTAGCAAACAAATCTATTACCAGATTTTCCCCAATGGTGGGATATCTACTCTGCTTGACAACAATAGTGACCATTTGTTGTTGGTGGTGGATTGCTTTCTCAGGGAATTGGCCAAATTGTTGCTGGTTCCCAGGAGATGCACAGCTATCAGGTTGTGCTGTACAGGCAGCGCCAGATCCAGCTTTATTGTCCCTACACAGGGGAGAAGAGCGTCTTTGTTTATGTAGTACATCACCAATGGGTTGTCTATCAGTATCTGTACTACAGAGTACCAGAGAACCTGTAGGAACACCGCACATGCCAGTCTGATGGCCTGAAATTCCAAGATGTTTATGTATAACTCATGCTCTCCAGGAATCATGTCCCATATATCTGTTGATGGTCATCAGGGCACCCATCTCATCCAAGAGGTGTCCATGGCCAATGTTCCAGATGATGATGGGGTCTCCAATGGTATTCCTTTTGTGCTGTCATGGAGTAACAACCAGGACTGCGCCCCAGGGATTTGACACTGAATTAAGACTGACTTGTTCTGTTGATTTTTTGTTGGGCAGTAAATTGACCTGAACCAAAGGTTAGGGGCCTCAGAAGAAGTCTGGGAAATGGCCACATGTATGTACATGCAGACATATGGCCTAACCCGAGGCAAGTCCATGCTGTAATGATCAGGCCTGCAATTATCCCACTTATCTGAATCAAGAGCAATCTTGAGGTAAGTATGCCCTTGCTGTCACTGTCTCTATCCTGGCTCCAATTAACTCTATCCACTGTGCTGGAGTGAGAGATGACTTCTTGTAGTTCACCAGGAGGCCCAGCTGGGTGATCTGTGATAGGGCATAGTTGAGGCTTGTCAGAGTTTCCCAATAATATCTATCTCTGATCAGCCAATCGTATAAATAAGGGTAGACATAAGTATCTTTTTGTTTTAAAGCTACACCATCAGGGCAGTGAGGCACTTGATGAAGACTCCCAGTGCCATAGAGAGCTCACAGGGCAGTACATTGTATTGATAATGGCCTGGACTTCCAGTCTTGAGCCTAAAGGGATGGAATAATGGAGGCAAGGTGTTACCATCCTGAATCTGTGGCAGCCAATTTATTTGAGTTCCTCAGATCTAGGGTAGGACAAAGACACCTTTTCTTCTTAGAAATAAGGAAAACAATGGGAGTAAAAACCCTTACTCCTATATTCCTGAGGAATGTCTAAGGCACCTAGGAGCAGTAACAAGGCTGTTTTTTTGTAAAAGTGCCCCGTAAGAAGGGTCCCTGGAGAGGAACAAGGAAGGGGTGCATATAGAAAGCAAAGAAAATAATTGGGTGGAGTAGTGATGAATTATTATGCATCCACTTGGCTGAAATTTTAGCCCAAACCCAATGGAAGTGGTGAGGTGGTTTCCGCAGGTTGGCTGTGGGATCTTGGGTTCAGCTGTCTTGTCAAACCTGCTGACTTTGTGAGGGAGGTTGGTGTGCTATGGAAAATGAGGATAACTGACACCTTCTGGAATAAAGGGGTCACTTCCTGAGTGGCCACTCAGGATGGTGGGTGTTCTTTGCTTTGGAGGGGCTGGTACTGGAATGATTTTTTATATAGAATAGTAGTGTAAATTCCCAAAGATCTCAACATAAACCTGAAGGCCTTTAGGGAATGGAGTGTCTCATCAGTCCTAAACAGGT
This sequence comes from Lepidochelys olivacea, assembly GCF_965140295.1. NCBI lineage: Eukaryota > Metazoa > Chordata > Testudines > Cheloniidae > Lepidochelys > Lepidochelys olivacea. The sequence goes on along the minus strand of NC_140411.1, from coordinate 31,769,678 downwards.
CCACAGCCTCATAATGGTAGGTTTTTGATGGTCACTTGGACCATTTTAGGGATGCCAGATGCTACAGCTAGGAAGCTCAACGCTTCATAAAAGTCATGGCTATGCACAGGTGGCTGTGTCCGATTATCTATCACTGCCTGAAATGCTGCTTTGACTATCATTTGTCCCTCTCTAATGGCATTCTTCAGTTCCTCCTACCTCATTCCTACAGTAGTGGGGAAAGGAATGGGGTCAACCTCTCTCCCATCAGAAGGCTTCACAAAAGAAGCTTGATAATTTGTGATGTAGAACTGAAGGGAGGCTGAAGAGTAGGCATTTCTGCTAAATGGTCCGGTTTCTTCAGATCCTTTTCTTTTGGGGTCCCTTTGATGGATCAGAGGGCCTGTGGTATAAAGTGTGGATAGAATTGCTAAAATCCCTTGGCTGGGAGTTGGGTTCTTTTCTCTGCTCTCTTCAAGATCAGAAGAACAAGGCCAGGGTATGCCAGAGGACCTTTGCAGGGTCCAATTAGCTCATATTGATTGGCAGGGCAATTCTTATGTGTGCTGTAGAACTCAGTATGTTGAATAGTGAAGCATAACCTAGACTTTTTCTGCCAGCTCACTTGGCTCCTCTTCCAGGTCAGATTCATAGATCCCAAGACCAGAAAGGATCATTTGTGATCTAGTTTGACCTCTTGTATAACATAGCTTGTAGAACATCCCCAAAATGATTCTGAGAGCATACATTTTAGAAAAATATCCAACACTGATTTAAAAATTGCTTGTGAGGAAGAATCCACCACGACCCCTTGGTAAGTTGTTCCAATGGTTAATTATTCTCAAAGTTAAAATTTTACACCTTGTTTCCAGTCTAGTTTGTCTAGACTTTGTCTAGTTTCAACTTCCAGCATTAGATCATGCTATGCCTTTCTCTGCTAGTTTGAAGAGACCATTATTAAATATTTGTTCCCCAGGTAAGTACTTATATACTGTAATCAAGTCACCTCTTAACCTTCTGTTTGTTAAGCTGCTTGAGTCTTCCAATATAAGGCATATTTTCAAATCCCATAATCATTCTTGTGGCTCATCTCTGAACCCTCTCTAATTTATCAGCCTCAACCTCCTTCTGGAATTGCGGACACCAGAACTGGACACAGTGTTCCAGCAGCATTTGCACCAGTGCAAAATACAGAGGTAAAATAACTTCCCTACTCCTACTTGAGATTCCTCTGTTTATGCCTCCAAGATTGCTTTAGCACTTTTGGCCACAGTGTCATATTGGGAGCTCACGTTCAGCTGATTATAACCCATCACCATCCCAATCTTTTCTAGAATCACTGCTTCCCAAGGTAGAGTCCCACATCCTGTAAGAATTGCTTACAATCTCTGTTCCTAGATGAATACATTTATATTTAGCCATATTTCAACACACATTGTTTGTGCCCAGCTTATCAAGAGATCCAGATCACGCTGTATCAGTGACCTTTTGGCTTCATTATTTACCACTTCTCCAATTTGTCACCTGCAACATGTATCAGTGATGATTTTATTAATAAAAATGTTAAATAGTGTGTGGTCAAGAATCGATCCCCTGTCAGACCCCACTAGAAACATTCTTGTTCAATGATGACTTTCCATTTATAATTAAATTTTCATAGAATCATTGAAAAGTTGGGCTGGAGGGGATCTCAAGAAGTCACCAAGTCCAGCCACCTGTGGGTCCTGCATATTGTGGGAATTCCACAATGTTCCTAGGAAGCCTATTCCAGAGCATAACTTCTGTTATAATTAGAACGTTTTTTCTTAATATCTAGCCTAAATCTCCCTTGCTGCAGATTAAGGCCATTACTTCTTGTCCTACCTTCAGTAAATATGAGGAACAATTGATCACAGTCATCTTTATAACAGACTTTAACATATTTGAAGACTTATTAGGCTTCCCTCCTCAGTCTCCTTTTTCTCACAACTAAACATGCCCAGTTTTAATCTTTCCTCTTAGGTCAGATTTTCTAATTTTTTTTATTATTTTTGTTGCTCTCCTCTAGACTCTCTCCTCTCCTTCCTCAAGTGTGGTACCCAGAATTGGACACAGTTCTCCAACTGAGGCCTCACCAGTGCTGGGTGGAGCAGGATAATTATCTCCTGTGTCTTACATATGACACTCCCGACAATAGACAGCCCTGAATGATATTAGCTGTTTTTGCAGTTGCATCACATTGTTTACTCATTCCGTTTGTGATTCACTATAAAGATAATTGTTAATGGTTCTGAGATTGCTTCAGCTAATTGCTTAAGTACCCTAGGATGAATTTCATCAAGCCCTGACAACTTAAATACAGCAGGCTTATCTAAATATTCTTTAACCTGTTCTTTCCCCATTTTGGCTTACCTTCCTACCCCCTTGTTAATATTAATTGTGTTGAGAATCTGGTCACCATTAACCTTTTTAGTGAAGCAAAATAGGCATTAAACACCTCAGCCTTTTTGATGTCATCAGTTACTAGCTCTCCTTCCCCACTAGGTAGAGGACCTACACTTTTCTTAATCTTTCTCTTGTTCCTAATGCATTTAAAGAATCTCTTCTTATTGTGTTTTACTTCCCTAGGTAAGGGTAACTCATGCTGTGCCTTAGCCTTTCTGATTTTGTCCCTGCATGCTTGAACTATTCTTTTGTACTCCTCCTTAGCAATGTGTCCATGTTCCCACTTTTTGGTAGGATTCCTTTTTAATTTTCAGGTCAGTAAAGAGTTCCTGATGCAGCCATATTTTCGGACCTACCACTAAGCCAACTTTTAATCCATTTAATGTGTACCATGTTAATTTTATGTTCTAGTTTTTTAATCAAAAAGTCATGCGGTACCAAGTCAGGTACCTCCCAGGGTCGATCTTGATGAAGTCAGCACTGATGTGCTCAGTGCCAAGGAGGTGCTTGTGCAGGGATTCCATGTGCTGATACCAATTTAGCTGTACTTTTGATCTCTTCTCCACACTGGAATGGGAGGTGTGCCTAGTTGCTGAAGCACTAGCTGAACAAAGTCTCCTTGGTTTCATCTTGGATGATGTTTCCTCCCCTGAGTTGGAGGCCATCTTCATGGATTGCTCCAAGAGGTGCAATTTGAGTCTCACATCACTCAATTTTCACATGTGTAAGGAGAAGGAGCAGCATATGGAAGGACACATCCCCAATAAATGCTCAGAGGTAGAAGTGACATCTGATATGACCATCTATCTGGGCAAAAGACCATCACCCGTAGAATAGGATTTAAATCCTGCGGGCTGAGAGTCCTCCATTCTGATGACTGTGTGGTTTCACCTTGCAGTACAGGGGTTCTCCTTGCCCGCAACAGCCTCAGCTAACTTTTGTGGTTGCTTCCCTCAACCCACCTTAATCATCTCCAGTCTTATCAGGATTGAGTCACGATTAACTTGATTTCATCCATTCCCCAGTTCCATCCAGACTCTGGGAAAGACACTTGACCACACTCTTTGAGCAGGAAAATTTATATAAACCTAAGTGATCTGTTTATGTTGGGAACCAGTGTCTGTAAAGCCAGAAGATATGAATTCTGTCCTCCAAGAGGTAGGTCATGCAATTACGCTAACAACTATCCAGGTTTGTCTATGTCCCTGGATTGTTCAAGATACATTCACAGGCTGCACTCTACTTGTGTGCTATCAGCTGGGGCCTAGTTTTGCTCTGAAAGTGTGTGTGTGTGTGTACTTTCTTTAGCGATTTTAGACAGAATGAGATGAAAATGAGGAAAACATCTGGGTATCCTAACCAGGCACAATATACAGCAATTAGAGTTGTAGTATTGTAACCAAGTAGAAGTTCATATCCCAATTCAGCAAAGCACTCAGGCATGTGCTCAACTCTAAATTGAGGCCTTAATGAATACACAAAAAAGAACTTGATTTGACTGGCAGGCTTAAGAAGGAACATACGTTCCCTGACTGCTCAAAAAAAGAAGAGCTGGACAAACTATTTGTTGTCCACAATGAATTTAATAAATTCAGTACATTCGCTAGTTTGTGGGTTATCTGCAGGCAGACTTTGAGATTTACATATTTGTTCACTTGATGGATTTTTCTTTTATATATGTACAAATTTCAGCCTGTAGACTGTCCAGGAGCTAATCACTGAGATGGCTGTGCTGAGCATATGCAAGCTATAATTCACTATTCACATTGTGGTTGATCACTCAAGGCACATTGTATTTCTCTGTCCCTGCTTAGATGAGTTAAAATATTATAAATGAGAGCAGGGTTTGAAATGAATTGTGTTGCAAACATTCATTCACTTGTATTTTTACACAAGTAGCTCACAGTCTCTCAGAAAGATCAAATCCTCCTTGAGTTCCCAAGAGTGCAATGGGAGCAAGTTACACCTTAGGGACATAGCAGCCTGTTGCCCCTTAAGAACCTAACTAACTCTGTAGACCAAAGCACACTGGCCTTGCCTCTTCCGTTCCTTTGAGGTGATATATGTCTCTAGGGTCCAAGGGAGAGGTCACTTTGCACCCCCATGTACAGAGAATTACTGATCCTGAGCTTTGAGAGAGAAGAGGAGGGCAAGACTTAGAATAATAGCATGATAGAATATCAGGGTTGGAAGGGACCTCAGGAGGTCATCTAGTCCAACCTCCTGCTCAAAGCAGGACCTAATCCCCAACTAAATCATCCCAGCCAGGGCTTTGTCAAGCCTGACCTTAAAAACCTCTAAGGAAGGAGATTCCACCACCTCCCTAGGTAACGCATTCCAGTGTTTCACCACCCTCCTAGTGAAAAAGTTTTTCCTAATCTCCAAACTAAACCCTCCCCCACTGCAACTTGAGACCATTACTCCTTGTTCTGTCATCTGTTACCACTGAGAACAGTCTAGAGCCATCCTCTCTGGAACCACCTCTCAGGTAGTTGAAAGCAGCTATCAAATCCCCCCTCATTCTTCTCTTCTGCAGACTAAATAATCCCAGTTCCCTCAGCCTCTCCTCATAAATCATGTGCTCCAGCCCCCCTAATCATTTTTGTTGCCCTCCGCTGGACTCTTTCCAATTTTTCCACATCCTTCTTGTAGTGTGGGGTCCAAAACTGGACACAGGACTCCAGATGAGGCCTCACCAGTGCCAAATAGAGGGGAATGATCATGTCCTTCTATCTGTTGGCAATGCTCCTGCTTATACAGCCCAAAATGCCGTTAGCCTTCTTGGCAACAAGGGCACACTGTTCAAGTTCTTCTTTCATTTTCCAGACACATAAAGGCCAGAGATTATTACAGGAATGCTTTATCCATTTATACAGGTACATAATAGCAAATATGATGCCCAAGAATATGTAGCATTGTTTATTGGTTTGGTAAGACTGAACATTCATTGTTATTGTCCATGGCAAATGGCTTTCTTTGTGCCTTTCTTAGCATCAAGTATTAATAGGGTCAACCTGGCTCTATATTTGTAGTAATGACTGGGAGATAATTTGGATCACCACATAGTACAGGTTAGCCAAAAAAGCAGCTGAGCTTGACAATTCCATACAGTTATCATATTACTATTTATTTTGACAAGTGTAGTTCAGTTTTCACTATTTAGGATTCTATTTCCAGGCACTGGCCTGAGACTCAGAAGACAGGACTTCTATTCCTGGCTCTGCTGTTGGCCTCAGTTTCCCCATCTGTAAAACGGGGATAATGATACAGACCTCCTTTGTAAAGCCCTTTGAGACCTCCTGATGGAAAGAACTATATAAGAGTGAGGTATTATTATTCCTAGTGTGCTGATAAATATAATGTATGTTACTTAATAGAAGTAATGAACTTGTAATGTGAAACTTACCTACAGCTCTGTGTTATCAGGTCTTTGCTGAGAAATGGAGTGAAACAACAGAGCTTTATGCGATAATGATCAGATTTGCAGATTAGCAAGGAGAATTAGCAAAGCAATAAAGCAAGCTCCTTTAGATTGTTTCCACTATTCTTCACTGTCTGAGAAAAATCAGGAGAGCAGAGCTAAACCTGGGTGCCCAGCATCAGCCACACTGGACAGAGAATAGGCTTTACTTTGATCTCACTTATAGCTGTAAATCAGGAGTAACTGCACTGAAGTCAATGGAATTATGCCTGGAGTAAATGAGGTGGGAGAATGAGACTCATACATGAAACCCAGGCAGGTGAATTCAATTGGAGTTTTACCATTAATTCACTGGGGTCAGGATTTTACTCACAGTGTAAGCAACTCTTCCTTCACATGAGTGCTAGGTTTATAGGAAACATTGAGGAACAGGAGTGTCATTTATCTTTATGCACAAATCATCCAGCTTTTCCCCTCCTACCACCACATCTAAGCTACAGTCGGCACACTTAAGTTCTACTGTTTGGAAAGACTCTATCCCTTGTATTCCTCAGCTATCTAATGGGAATTCCAATAGAAATAGAAGATTCTTTCAAAATGGTGCAAGCTTTTAAGAGTTCCATAATAAATGAAACCAAGTTATCTTAAAACAAAAGCAACATTTCACCACTCTGGCAGGCATTTTCCAACCTCTCCTATAGGAACTGAATCATTAGGGAGACCGAGACTCTCACCCTGTCATTATACTATGCAACTGTTCAGCTACCTACAAACACATTCTATGTCCATTTGCATGGTTAAAATGTATCCTGAGAAGGAGATTGGAGGCAAGCAACAGGATCAATGAGGTTTTATATAGAATAAGGTACATATTTGATGCCGGGGATGTATTGCAGAATGATATTACTTTTTGGGCGGCACTACAAACTTGCTCATGACTTAGCCACTTCTGAACTACAGGACTGTAGAGATGTGTGGCCTGGCACCTGAAATCTGCAAAAAAACTTCCTTGGGGACTTACAATTTATTTCCTTTATCTTACAAGAACTTCAGGGCAGGGGTTTCCCTTTTCTGTGTATATACAGAGCACAGCACAATGGGATCCCAATCCTAACAAACTTCTGGGCATTACTATAATAGATATTTACTACCAATAATAACTAGGCCAGACTGCTTAGCCTCCATGGCACCACAATTCCTGGTATGTAATTCCTCTGATAGAAGCTGCTCCCTAAACTCCCCAGGGTGGGGGTGGGGGCGTATTTTGGTGCACTAAGTACAACATGTAACGTAATGGAGACACGATCAACACAATCCTAATCAATGATTCCCATGGACTAGGAGGGGCACAGTGCCTTACAAAGCTGATGTCAACTTTGACCATATCACCATCCAACCCAGACCACTCCCTAAATGAAAAGCCTTCACACTGTGGACTGCTAACAGGGGGGCTCACATGGGTTTAGGGTTTCTGGGAGCTATGTGTTAGGGACTCCCCTACCTTTAACACATCCCAGGTAGCTCTGGGTCCCCTTTGGCTGCAGAAGCAAAGGCAATAGCTCACTAATTGTCCAGTTTATTTGGCTTTATTCTTATACTGTTCTATCAAAAATCCCAGTAGGGATGCAAGGAGGGTCAATCACAAGTGTTAGCTAATTGAACATACTTTCAGGGCTGCTGAACAACATTTGGTAAAAGCCTGAGAAATTCTTCAAGATGCACAGCAGGAGTCCTTTCTACCTCATGGCAATACAGTACAAACATTACTTTAAATTTTAGAAATAAGTGCAGAAGCAAATATCTCCATTAATAATAATTAATAATTGAAAGATGAGTCCGTATTAGAGTATTTGCATAATCAGATTTGTTACCTACTCTTAAACTTTGCTATGGTTGGTTCAGCAAATAAAGAGCTGGATGCAAAGTGCATAACAATAAAACATACAATTAACTATCCCAAAGACTGAAAGATACAGACATGACCTTTTAAAATGTGGTTCCACTCTGTAAAACTGACCTAATTAGGATTCCATTTGACTAGGACTCAATGACTTTTGCATGAAATGTGCTCAGTTTACAAGTAACATTTTTTCTTCCTCCCTGCCAGCCATGCAATCTGAGCCTAAAGCTGAGAGTCAAACCAGTTTCTTACCATCCTGTATGCCTCCGATAATTGGTTTCTGCAGGCAAAATCTGGCCTTCAGTGCGGCACGTGCAGTTTAATTTCTCAATCCGTTTGCACAGGTGCCCCTGAGCCAAACTTCCAGACTATGTCTACTTGATGAAGTAGAATCCAACTTACTCATTCTTAGCTGTGTGGGCTTTGCCATGCTGATAGGAAAAAAAGAGTGACAAGAGACTTATTTTGTCACTGGCCTAAGCAATTACTGTATTTTGTGACCAGGTGTACCAGCACCATACTGGACAAAAAGGGGTTAATCCCATTTTCTGGGCAGAGGAAGCCATGCCCCCTTGCCACTACTGGGTATGCTCAGAGGTGAAAGTATGGTATGCTGTGCCGGACTGGACCAGCTTCCCCAGGCTGGTACTTTAAAGCGCCCCCGGGGCTCCCCGGAGCAGCTGGAGCCCCTGGGACCTTTAAAGCGCCACCAGAGGCCCGCTGCTGGAGCCCCGGGGTAGCAGCGGCAGTGCTCCGGCTGCACTTTAAAGGGTCTGGGGCTCCTTTCAGTTACTTTCACCCCTGGGTATGCTCCAGCTGGGGCCTCAGTATAAAAGGGACTCAGGCAGGACTGACTGCTGAGGAGAGAGGATGCACACTGCAGGCTTCTTCCTGGGAGCGCCAGATCGCAGGGTCCAAGGATGCTGAGATCCAGGCAGATATCTGGCTGCTCACAGAAGCCCAAGAGCAGATGGAGTCGTTGGGAGCTTCACAAGCCAGTGATCCCAGAGGCCCAAGGGACCAGTGGACAGCATTGCTGGGAAACAGGGTAGAAACCCAGGGGAACTAGACATTGATCCAGTTGTGGAACCAGGACGAAGGCAGCATGTTTCAGATGGATCCCGGCTGGCCTGATGGCAAATCCATTTGCTGCTATCAGGGCCCAGGGTTGGGACCCAGTGGGGCAGGGAGGGCCCAGGTTCCACTACCCCAGCTGCCACCCACCCCTGGGTGGTGGCCCACTTCCCCCTGGGCACTAGGCCATGCAACCCTGTGGAGGAGGGCAGCCATATTGGCCTTGGCTATTAGACCATACTGCCCTAAGGTTAAGAGTGGTCATTTGTACTCAGTCACAGGACTATAACCACTTTCCCCCTCTGCAAAGGGTGATAGGGTATACCAGCCCCATGACATATTTAGATTTATTCACAGAGCTTTAAAAAAGGAACACCTACTCTTTGTTCTAGGTTCATAGGTTTCAAGGGCAAAGGGACCATCAGATCATCAACTTTGACTCCTGTAAAACACAGGCCATAGAATTCATCCTATTATACCTGTATTGGGCCCTGCAACTTATTTGACTAAAGCATATGTCATAAATATAAAGGGAAGGCTAACCACCTTTAAATCTCTCCTGGCCAGAGGGAAAAAACCCTTTCACCTGTAAAAGGTTAAGAAGCTAAAGATAACCTCGCTGGCACCTGACCAAAATGACCAATGAGGAGACAAGATACTTTCAAAGCTGGAGGGGGGAAACAAAGGGTTCTCTCTGTCTGTGTGTTGCTTTTGCCGGGACCAGAGCAGGAATGCAGGTCAGAACTCCTGTAAAAATTCAGTAAGCAACCTAGTTAGATATGCGTTAGATTCTGTTTTGTTTAAATGGCTGATACAATAAGTTGTGCTGAATGGAATGTTTATTCCTGTTTTTGTGTCTTTTTGTAGCTTAAGGTTTTGCCTAGAGGGATTCTCTATGTTTTGAATCTGATTACCCTGTAAGGTATTTACCATCCTGATTTCACAGAGGTGATTCTTTTACTTCAATTAAAATTCTTCTTTTAAGAACCTGATTGCTTTTTTCATTGTTCTTAAGATCGAAGGGTTTGGGTCTGTGCTCACCTATGCAAATTGGTGAGGATTTTTTATCAAGCCTTCCCCAGGAAAGGGGGTGTAGGGTTTGGGAGGATTTTGGGGGGAAAGACGTTTCCAAGTGGGCTCTTTCCCTGTTATATATTTGTTAGACGCTTGGTGGTGGCAGCAATAAAATCCAGGGGCAAAAGGTAAAATAGTTTGTACCTTGGGGAAGTTTTAACCTAAGCTGGTAAAAATAAGTGTAGAGGTTTTTCATGCAGGTCCCCACATCTGTAGCCTAGAGTTCAGAGTGGGGAAGGAACCTTGACAGCATATCTTTCAGAGTGGCATCCAGTCTTGATTTGGAGACATGCAGAATTCATCTTGATAGCTTGTTCCAATGGTTAATCACCCTCACTATTAGAATTTTGAGCCTTATTTATAATTTGAGTTTGTCTGGCTTCAGCTTCTAGTCATTGGTTCTTATGCTGCTTGGAAAGTGTTTCCCCTTGAATGTACTTGTACACACCATTATCAAGTTACCTCATGATCTTTTAGATAAGAGAAACTAAACAGATTGAGCATTTCTAGGTGCTGTTGGACAATCATTTAAAAAGCAGTCATAAAACAAACTAACTATTCACAAGTTTACAAAAATTTAATGAGATCTACAAATTAATCAGCTGAGTTGGTTTTGAGCTATGCATATTTGGAGTTGATACAATATCTTGGATTAATACTATGCTGACAATTGTACTGAAAATTTCAGGACAGCTTCTCAGAGTAAGACACAGCCCCGAGTTAATGAACAACATATTTTGGAGGCCAAAGGATAGCTGGGCTCAAGTTTGCTTGATTTTTTACAAACCAAGACTTAATCAAGGCAAGTCTTAAGACTGCACGTGTTATATATGGTATATAAGAAATTCCTCTTTGTATTACAGCATATCATAGGTTTTTAACAAATATATTCCGGTTGAAAAATTACATTAGAACAACCATAGTAAGGCTGCAAAGTGAAGTGCTCAAAAGTTCACAAATACCAGAATTAAGAATCCATGCAGCCTTAATCTTGTCCTTCTCTGCACATTTATTTAATTACATCAACTTCTCTCCCACAGGACCCTTACCTATTCAGGGCAGAAGATGCTACTGTTATGGTTTTGTAATTTTCACAGCTTGTTGTACACATACTCCTAATGCATGGCATGTTGTATGGGATGTAGGATTTTTTTTAATGTACTGTGCAGTTAAAGCCCTAACATATCATTAAGAAAGATACACTGTGCCCAAACAAGAAAAAACTGTATTTGTTCACCTTTTAATCATTAGCTGTACACTGCACTGCAGAAATTTCTCAAAATAAATAAAAACAGAAGATGGTAACATAACATCCCATACCATATGTTTATTTCTTTTAATTAAAAAAAAGAGAATATTGTCAGTTTATACAATGAGCCTCATTAGCCCTAGGAAACTGTTTATCTGGCCAAGATGATAAGACCAAATTGATTTATCATTTAATTGGCAAGATGAGGTATCAAATTATGAGGTTTCTGGTTATTGAACTCTGAACACTACTTTTTACTACTTTGGCACAGGGAATCAGATCTGTCATTCAATCTAAGGACCCCTAATTGCAAACTCCTAGTCTGCCACATGGCACTCCTCATAATGTAGGATAAATGTTGTTCATCGCTGGTGGAAGAGGCTAGTGCAGTCAGCACTTTCTGCAAGAAATTCACCCGTATGTGGAGAGACCCTGTAAAGCTGATACATCACTCAAGTTCACAACTGTACACCCAAGATTCCACTCTGTGAGCAGGAAAATGTGGAGAGAGGCAGAAAGTGGGAGCAGCCTTGTTTCTACCTCACAACTCAAATTAGTTGGCTGGATATACAGGCTGTAGTTAGCTGCTGCTCCATGAAAAGAGATTAAGTTATTCCTTCCCTTCCCTGAGCAAAGTGGGGAGGGGGAAATTATGACTGAGTCTACCCCAAGGCCCGTGAAGCTATTGCCATCTCTCACGCAGAATAGATTGTGAACTTAGTCTGGCCCTCAGTTTTTCCTCAGGTAAAATTCCTATCTATGGCAATGGACATTTGCCTGAGTGAAAGTTCAGCAAAGACTGAAAAAATTCATTTTTTTAAAACAAAACTTTTGTTCAGAAAAAAATTGACTCTCCATCCCAGTGCACCTCCTCATGCCAAGAACTGGGGTTTCAGCCTTTCTGTGTCTTCTTCGTCTGGACTTTGGTGGTCTGTGCAGTAAATTGACCCTCCAGCTAAGTCATTAACAAGAGTCCACCCCTACCAGGGTCTCTAAGTCCAAAACAAACAAAACGCAAAATCTTTGGCCCAGCTCTTTTTCCCAAGGGGTCTACCTTCTCATCTCTAACTCAAGCACTCTTCTGCCCACCCACTGGGTCCAGCTTTCACCCTTTTCACCCTTTTCATGCTCCTTTCTATCTCTCTCCTCAGCCCCTCATTAGCCACCTCATTAGGTGCTCACTTTTCTTTCCTGAGAAGCCATTCCCAGGCCTTCAGAGCTCCTCACAACCTTGTGTTCCCCTCTCTAGCCTGTTCTCTCCAGCTGGGTTTCCTTCACCTTAAGTCAAGCACCCAGCATGGAGGTAGTGGGGCAAGACTAATTGAACACATCTGAACCAACAAAGCAGAAAGCTCTAAACTCATTTCTTCTATTGTCATGACCAGAGTTTGCTTCAGTTTTGCATTTCAGGCAAATTATTATCATTCCTGAAGTTGCTAGAAGCCCCATTCAAAGTCAGACCCCTTTGTGGCAGGCACTGAAGACACAACTAAGAAGACCTTCCCCAGGGAGCTTATAGTCTGTCCAGCAAGTATCTTTGGGGCTAGATTTACAACGTAGGCATTGCGAATAGGGAGAGAGAGATGCCTCAGAACAGAATTCCTAAAAGCCAGCATGCTATGTGGCTCCTTGCCTAAGCTACGTAATAGTTGATGCCAAACCAAGGGATATGCTAAGCCCTGTCCCTCTCTTGGAGATAGGTGCCTAAATCCTGGCTATAAGGATGTGCCTCCCTCCACTGGGATTCTCAGCTGCAAACCTCTTTTGGCATTGGATGAGGTACCTCCCTCCTAACTTTCAGCCCAGTGGTTAGGATATTCACCTGGGATATGGGAGAGCCCTAGTTCAAGTCTCCCCTTCATTTGAGGGGGAGAAGGGATTTGAACAGGAATTTGTATACAGATGTCCTGAAAAGGAACATAAGTGAGATCACCAGTCTCCTATTTGTCAGTTCCCACCATTCCATCTCAGATGTATAAAACTCCTGAACTGTTTCTCATTCCATAAAGATGCCTTTAAGCTTTCTAACTGCCACTGCATTATTAAGTAAACAAGTATTTAGCTTCTAATAACCCTTGCCAAAGGTCACTACTTCATACTCCCAGATTTCAACTCAGACTAAGCAGTGGTCAGAAAACTCTACAGGCTCATAAGCTTTAAGGTCAGAAGGGATTGTTGTGATCCTCTAGTTTGACTTCCTGCCCATTGCAGGCCACAGAACCTCACCCACCCACCCGTGTAATAGACCCATAAGTTCTGGCTGAGTTACTGAAATCCTCAAAATTTGATTTAAAGATGTCAAGTTACATAGAATCCGACATTAACTCTGGTTTAAACCAGCAAGTGATCCACGCCCCGTGCAGCAGAGGAAATATAACCCCTCTCCCCCACCCACAGAGTCTCTGGGGAAAATTCCTTCCTGACCCTAAATATGAGTATGTGAAGAGTGGCATTCAGCAAGTTTCAGAAGATTATTTGAAAAGATGGGGATACTTTTTAGTGTCAGGCCCAATTCAAAGAGTTACAAGATTCAAATGAAAATTGTTTGTAATACTTAACTTGACTACACTGCCGCACCACTCATTACTGGAGTCAGCACCATTGCAAAGCTTCCCAGCGAACGACTTGCATCGAGATGTTACACTGTTATGATAAAGCAAAGACAGTGCGGGTGGCAAGCAATAGCTCAGCAGCCAGTCCATAATCCGCTTAAATCAGCTTAATCAGACAAATCCCATTTTAACTACTTTAATGGATATGTTTACTCACATTGGCTTTTTCCTATGGGAAGGTCTTGACTCTTACTTTCGGCTTTGCCTGGAAGGTATGTCTCCACTGCACGCGAAGGAGGAAATCGTAGCACATGTAGCACGGCTGCACAGGCTAGCAACCCGAGTACATACTCAGTGTCCCTGGGAGGTACAAACTTGTGCACCATATCTTCATTACTGCTGTTACCCAGGTTAGCTAGATTAAAGGAGACATACCCATGCTACAAGTACACCTTCACTTTGCAGTGAAGACATACCCTGAGAGGTAGCAGAATCACTTGGGAGAGAGGGATAGGGCTGATGTCAGGTTTAGGAATGAAGTCAAGTAGCTGATCTGTTGGCAAGCAGGCTATGAAGGGATTCGGTGGGGCAGGAGAGAGTAAAGGATTACAGCCATTAGGAAAAGACACAGCAGAAATGAGAGGAGGCTGTTTGACAAGCTAACCCTCTCCATTGCATAGCATAGCTATGAAGGATGAGGGTGGATGAAGGATAAGTGGGAACAAGAGCAACCACCACCATTCTATCCTGTACAGGTCAGTAACACCACTTTTGCCTGGTAAGTTCAAAGCAGGACCTCAGGGGACTTGGTGAAGCCCTAAGAGACCCTAACCCTACCCCTTGGTGAAACCCTAACCGTAACCCTAAAACAGGAAAAATAAAACTGCAGGGTGGGAGGCAGAGAACCGGTGGAGGTAAAATGGGGCAGAGTACTGTGGAGATGGGGGTGAAGACAAATACTGGAGAGTCCTAGAGAGAGAACTGGGGGAGAGCAGCAACACCCAACCTCAGCCTCCTGGGTAGGAAATACAGATGGAAGCTGGAAGGGTGGGTGGGAATTGGGGGCCCCAGAGAGGGACTGAAGAAAAAATATGGATGAGGATTGGAAAGAGACAGGGGGAAAGAGATTGGATACTTACATAAGACTGGTCCTAATGGGTCATACCAAAGGTCCATCTAACCCAGTATCCTGTCTTTCGACAGTAGCCAGTGCCAGTTGCCCCACAAGGAATGAACAGAACAGGTAATCATCAAGTGATCCATCCCCATTGCCCATTCCCAGCTTCTGGCAAACAGAGGCTAGGGATACTATCCCTGCCCATCCTGGCTAATAGCCATTGATGGACCTGTCCTCCATGAATTTATCTAGTTCTTTTTTGAACCCTGTTATAGTCTTGGCCTTCACAACATCCTCTGGTTGGTGTTTCAGACAAAAATTCCAAGTTAGTATGAAACAAGATCAAAATAGTTAGTGCTGTTGGAGTCTGCCTGATTCTCAGAGAGTTCAGTGTAATGCAGTTCATTTTCCAAATGCTGTAAAATCTTGAGCTACATCCTCAACTAGTATAAATGTCTGTAGCAACATTGACTTCAGTGGAGCTGTGCTAATTTACACTAGATGATGACCCACCACCTAGACTGAAATGGATGTCTTAATTCAGCAAAATGTGTTGTGCTAACGTCACCAGTTTACCATCAGGCTGAAAACATCACCTTGGGACGCTGGTTCAGTTGATAAGCAATCCTGTCGCCCTGTGCATGATATGATTTTAGCAGGAAATTAAAAAGTATTACAATGTTCTTTTTTTTAAAAAAGGCAGAATTTAGTGCTCTTGACAATGAAGGACTTGGAGCTCTGGCTTTATTTCTAGGAACTGTGAGGCTAGGCACTGGGAAAGCATTTATCTGTAATTCACCATACAGCTCAGTCCTGATCTATTATTCCAGTCTCTCCTTTGGCAGAGTCTGTTGAGTGGTAGTTTTGTGATATGAACAAACAGAAGCTACCACTAAGTTTAATTCTTTTTAATGTTAAGCTATTATTTGACTCCAGGTCTTCAGAGATGGAAGACTAAGGCCTCGATCCTCTAAGTGACTGTGTATGTGCAAGCTGCTATACCCACAGAGAAGACCACTGATGTCACTAGGTAGGGTGACTAGATGTCCCATTTTTTGTCCTGTTTTGGGGGACTTTTTTCTTATATAGGCACCTATTACCGCCCACCCCCTGTCCTGTTTTTTCACAGTTGCTATCTGGCCACCCTATCAATAGGGCTCTGTGAGGTTGCAGCCCTGTCACTTTCAGGTTTGGGGCCTAAGAGTGTCCATGCCACTTAGTCCCAAAGAAACATAGTGAAGAGTCCTATGGTTTTATGGAGCCTGGGTTTGATTGAAAATTCTGCCAATGATACTTTATGAAGAGTAGCTAAACTTTTAACAAAGATCCCTTTATTTTCATGTGGACTATCCACTATAAATTACGATCACTAAGACCTGATCTGATTTTTTACAGATTGTTTGTGATATTCATAGAAAGCACAATTATTACCATGAGCACATTAAAAACTATTTTCCATATCTTGCCTCTCTGTAGAGAATAACTATTGCATGTGCCTTTTACGCTGTAATCTATCACTTGTATTAAATCTGAGAATAACAAGGGTGATCAACATTATTCATACTAGTATCTCACAATTATTGGTCTCCTAGTTAACAACAAGAAATTTGGAACCAGGAAAACTATCTATGCTTCTGCCACAGGCTTGGTGTGTCACACTAGACAGATCTCTTAGACAGAGATTTTCAAAGGCACAACTGGAAGTTAGGCACCCAACTCCTTATGAGTGGTAGTCAAGCATTTAATTGAAATTTGTGATTTGATATTCTCCCCCCATAGTCTGATTATGCTCACTCTTCATGGACCATCTTGCTTCTTTAGACCACGAGGCCTTTGCTTGCTATTCACTAGGGCTGGCTGAAAAATTTCCAACAGAACCTTTTTCTGTCAAAAAATGCCATTTTGTCAAAATCAGAATGTTTCATAAGATATATTAGTTTTGATGAAAATGTTGTCAGGATGGTTTCTCAGGTCCAGGATGGCATTTCAGAGAAAAAGATAGTGACTCTATAGTCAGGTAATGAGGGCACTCAGTGGGGATGTGGGAGACCAAGTTAAAATCCTAACTCTGATTCAGAACAGGGACACATCTCCCACATCTCAGATGAATGCAATGGGCTATTGGCTATTGTAATGTCTCTCTGTCTTGTGTTTTTTCACAAACAAATTGGAATGGAATTGTTGTTTTCCAGCCAGCTCTCCTGCTTACCCATTGCAGTGCTTATCTTGGACCTGTGAAAACAGGAGCATGGGGAATTGATTGATTGCATATTAGGTTATCAGATTGTAACCTCTTCTGAGCAGCACCCATACCTTATTCTACTGTGCAAAACACTAGGTAATATTACAGTGCAAAATGAATAAATAATAATAATGACGGCTGCACTGGGGCATATATGGGTTGTGCAGAGTCATACTTGTAAAAATGTCTACTATTGTGCTGAGTAAAGTGCCATGCAGCTCTTACTTTCATATCTGGACCTTGCCACAGTAATCCATGCTTTTGACTATTGCAATAGACTCTAGTTGAGGCAATCCTTGGGAAGACTGATTGGAAACTTCAGGAACTGCACTATTTGGTGTCCTGTTTACAGAGTTTTGTATCATGCTCCCACCATGAAGCAGGAGTACTCCAAAAAGTTCACAATCTTTGCATTTGTTTCCAAGTGCAAGTTGAGGTGTTGGTTTGACTTATAATACCTTTTATGATTTGACTCCTTATCTTAGACCATGTCTACATTACAAACTTTGATTTATGCAAATTACATCAGAGTGCAGCTGCTGAAGTTAGTATACTGCTTGTGCACACACATACTTAGATGTTTATGCTGGTGCAGTGTATACTCACCAGAAGTGTTTGGGTGGATGTAAAGTGCACAAGGGGTAGCTATCCCATGTGCCATTCACTGCCAGCTGATGCAATGCTTTTGAGAAATTGTTCACAATGTCTTGCTGGGTAGAATTGAGTCGTGCAGGGACCTCTAGAAGTTAGGGTTCAAGTTCCCAGCATGCAATTTTCTCTCTCACATACTGACACCCATATCTCATCATTTTCACACCTTTTTTAAAAAAAAAATCCCACAAATCTGCATGGCACTTTTTAGTGTCTGCAATCTCTGACAGAAGCATAGAGACCACAGAGCTCTGCTGTGTTCTGAGGAACATTACCAATATAGGACACACAAACCTCCTGTATTTGCAGACCCACCAGAAGAACCATATGGGTTGTTGTTGTTTGATACCCCATATGGGATTCTGTGTGAGGTGGTAGGTGACAAGTAGGGGTATGTGATCAGAGCAGGTTTTATTTCTATATCGGAGCAGGTTGCCTCAGAGTATTTGAGTGGCCTGTTTCATGATGTGATCTACTTCTCTGGTGGAGTGTCCTTGTTTGGTGAAGGCAGATTTGAGTGTTTTAAGGAGTATAGCCCAGATTTATCCTCGGCGCATATTGTGTGGTATCTGAGTGCCTGCCTGTGGATAACAGATTTCTCAGTGTGTTTGGGGTGGTTACTGGATCTATGAAGGTTGCGGTGAAGATTCATGGGTTTTTGGATATAGCTGTCTATAGGGTTTCATTGTTGAAGCTTAAATTATCTTTCCAGAGGATGAAAATATCATCAATATATCTCCGGTATATCATTGGTTTCATGGTGAATTTGTCCAGAAATTATTCTTCAAGGTGGCCCATGAAGAGGTTGTCATATTAGGGAGCCATCCTTGTCCAAACCATGGGAACAGCTACGGGTACAAAGTCTTTGTTGAATGTAAAATTCTTACGGGTAAGGATGAAATGGATGAGTTTGGCAATGTGATTGGGGTGGATATCTGAGGGTTCTTTCTATGGTTTTGCAAGCACTGGTGTATCACCAATATCAGTGTGGGCTGGTCAGAGAAGGTGCATGAGGCTTTCATCTTTAAGAAAGCTTAACTGTTCAGAAAGCTACAAGCACAGACTTTCCTGATCAGAGGATTACCACTGACAATATCAAAATATCAATGATGATTATGGGGAACTTGGCTCATGAAGCCCATGCCTGGCCACCTCAACAGCACCAAGGAAAGATTCAGCTACCAGCTTAACATATGCAAAATGACTGTTGATAGATTGAAGGGATACTGGCAGTGTATACTTACAAAACTGAAACTGGATCTTAATGAGAAAAATATCCCAATAGTTGTAACTGCTTGTTGTGTCCTGCACAATATCTGTAAGGAAAAAAAAGCCACCAGGATGGGGGTAGAGCAGCTGTTTGCTGAGTTTGAACAGCCAGACACAAGGACCATTATAAGAGCTCAATGGGGAACTATGTGTTTGAGGGAGGCTTTGAAAGAGCACTTTAAAAGTCAGCCACAGTAGGTTTCTATGAGGCTGAAGTTTGGGTGCTGCAAGGGTCTTGCAGTACATTAATAACTATTAAGGTGTGTTTTACAGAAGCCATGATTTAAGTGGTTCTTGCTGTATATTTGTAAATATGACTTGGTGTTTTATTGAACCTATGAGTTCTGTGGTGGTCTACATTTTCAAGTAGTGTGTGCTTTGAGTACCGCTGTGCATGCCACAATGTGTTCTTGAACAAATAAAGATAATTTTATTTTCAAAATACAGAAACTTGTTGAATGACAAAAACAGTGAGAAAAACAATGTGCAAAAAAACAAAAAGAACAACCAAACAAAACCAACCCCAGGCAATGCAATACAAACTTTAAGCATAAATTAACATAATGACACTTTGCGTTTGGAAAGGCAGCAAACGTTTCTGTTCATTTCAGTTCACAAACATAGTCCATCATTGCTACACAGACACCAGCTATGGTTCTCACAGGTCAGTGTATGTGAAGCTGTGGTTTTGTTTGCTTTCCCTTGGCATGGAGTGGTCGGGCTAAGGATGTGGCCTCTGATGCCACGTGGAACGTTGGGAAGGTATAAGACACTGTTAGTAAAGCATGAGGAGTCTGAGATTTTTGGACCTGAAGGTCAACCAGAGTCTGCAGCATCTGTGTTTGCTGCCTGAGAAGACCCATTATGTTCTGGTGCATCTCCCTCTCCTTTTCCTGGGCCTTTCTCCTGTCCACTCTTTCTTTCTCCAGGCTATCTGCCATGTTGACCCACCATACCCTTTGTTTGTGGTTCTATGTAGAACTGGCTTGCAGCATCACGCAAAACATGTCCTCACTAGCTGTCTTCTTTCTCCTCCTCATCCGGGTCATGCATTCTGTGAGCCTGGAGAGTGCACCTCCTTAAGGCCACAATGGCAGCAGGTTCTGATAAGAACAGACAGATATATCATTGGATTTATAGAAACAACTGAAAGGGAAAGATAAGTTTCAAACTCCCTTCTTTTATTCCTGTATAAACTTTTACTAAGACATGCTCATTGACACTACAGATTTGGAGCACTTCCGCACAGCACCGCTTTCCAGCCCCATACAGGATTGAGCCCTTAATCCTGTACATGTAATCCAAAAATGCTCAAATCTTTATGGCTATTCATGGCACCTATGAAGCTCAGGCTAAGAATAGGTACTGTACACAGTAAATGAGATCATGTTGTTCAGTAGTGACATGAGAAATCCCCTAGGTACTCTTTTTGCTTTGCTCATGTACTGGGAAACATATAGTACCTGTAACAGTCCCACAGATGTGTCACTAGAAAGGCTGTGGTATTTTATATTGCAGCATATCAATTTGGTTATCTTACTGAAATGATTCCAAACCTACTCCAATAAAGTCTAAAGATACTTTTTTTTTGGAAGAAGCATTTAAATATTCTGCGTTGCTGGCAACGATCTGGTAGAATTTTTTTTACTTGAAAAGCAACACTTACCAACAACTATCATGAGACTTCACATTCATTTTTGTTTTCTTATGATAGATTGTGTTGGTTCTCAGAATTGTTAACTAGATAGCATGGTGTGGAATGGTTCAGATCAGCACGAGAAGTTTGGATGCTAATAGAAAACGTAACTAAACTCTTGGAGCCGCTCGGCTCTGGCCACACTGCAAACGTGGATTGAAGATGTCATGTGATTGGGCTTTCTTGTGAGATTTCCAGTATTTCATACATATCTATTGATGTCTGAAATAAAGCATGAGGAGCCTCTCTTGGCACTCAGACATGACAGCTGGGGGAGTACTGTTAAAAAAAAATCTCTGCTACTATTTGCTAAGAATTTTTGATCAAAGTTGTTTGCTCTCTAGTTGTGCCTCCTTTCTGTTTTCTCTCAGTGCACATTTGTATGATGCAATGGGACATGCTGGATCAGGTTCTGAATGTGCCATACCTTGCAAGAGGAAGCCCATTCCAAGGACAACCATCACATGTTCCTTAGTACACCAATTAACATCAACATGCTTATGCTCTGTAACAACACTGTTACTGTAATGGCAACAGCCCTCAGTCGTCGGTGGGCAGGATTAAACCGGGGACCTCTGGTGCTTAGTGCATGAGCCACTACTGTGTGAGCTAAAAGCCAACTGCCTGTTAGCTAACGCTGTAGAGCAGAGCAGACTAATTTTATCTCTCGCGCTAAGTGGTCTCGGTGCCACTAGATGGGACAGAACACCACACCCAGGAGGTTTGTGGGTCACATTCCCAAACAATCATATTACAATGCTGCAATTTAGCCTTAATGTACATGAACAAAGGTATATAACAAGGTGGAATGGGGAATGTACACACATGCTGGATTGAGGTATTACTTTTTCAGATATAAGGAGAGGCAAGTTTGTCGCTAGTGTAATTCTAATAGTCTTCAGTGGAGTTTTACCGGGATGAATTTTGCCCATCTCCATCTAACTTGATACATATATTGATACGCTCTTTGTCTGGGTCCATTCAATCCTCGGTGCCTCAGTTCAAATGGCCAATGCAGTTTTGTGAGGTGGACATCTTCCATAAGAAGTTAAACCAAGACCAACTCATCCCACAGATAGTATCAATTGCAATGGTGTCGAATTCAAAACAGTAATATGGGGGAGGGGTCTCTCCCATTGTTACAAATCCCCACCTCACCTGGTTCCAAGCCCAAAATCTGACACTGTTTAATAATTAAGCATTCATAAGGTGACCTTTTGTTATCATTGTTACTGTCATTCAAAACATCTTCCAAAAAGAATACATACATTTAATTGAGAATATACAAGCTTCTTTTTCTTTTGTACACCTTTTGATTCAATCACCTAAATAATCTGAATATAAAACATGCTCCATTTCAAGATGACAAAGTAGAAAGTAAATGTAACAAATCTTTCAAGTGAATCTGAGGTTGTCACTTGAAAGGAACTTTCTTTACCTTCAGCACTGCAAAAAAGAGAATCTCATTGTTATACAAAAAGGTAACAAACTGTACAATATAGAGAAAGATCAAAGCAAGGAGAAAATAGGGTTCATTATATTTCCAGCTACATCAGCTGGGGGGTTCCATCATTCTGTAGAAGGAGGGTTAAAATTTCGTAGCAGTCTTTTTATCAGTGATTCAGGCTGTTTGCTCATCCATTTTGTTCAGTTTCAAAGGTTCTGTTTGAATATGTGTGTGTTTAGCTGCTGGAATGTAGATGAAGCAAGCTATTTTAAAGCATTTTTCTACTATACTTCTTTTTTGCAAGGATTTGGCTGGCTTATTATCCTTTTGTGTCCTGCCATGACATGTTCTTCTCACAGAGAAGTTCATCTGAGCCATGGATTTGTTCTCTTTCAGTAACATTCCGTTTGTTGCATGGAATAAAGTAAGCACAATTGTCAGCATACGTTTTGAGGGGATTTGCTTTGGGGATTGCTGCTTCCTTCTCATATTGCAATTTTATTGTACTTTTCACTCTTATTTATAGAGTTTTTCTTATTTCCTTTTAAAAATGTGTGTGTGCATGGCTGTATGTGGTTTGCCAGCTTCCCCACTGAGCCAGAATAGACAATCACTTCTGCTAGCAAAATATTAGGACCAAAAGAGTGTTTACTATCTAAACAACTTTCATATGGAGGTTGAAAGGGACACATGTTGCCTGATTTATATAAGACAGCAATAACCCATGAGCTATGCTTTGTTCTGTTTTGCACTATAAATATTCTTCTAGTTATTTTTATGTTTGTCTGTCTTTTGGAATAGATTACCCATTTGCTTGCGAATGAATTCTCTAAAACAACTAAATCTTATGACCAAAGCCCTGTACAACTCTACTGTGGCTACATCTGTGTTCCTGTTTACTCCTTGTCATAAATATAAAGGGAAGGGTAAACCCCTTTGAAATCCCTCCTGGCCAGGGGAAAGCTCCTCTCACCTGTAAAGGGTTAAGAAGCTAAAGGTAACCTCGCTGGCACCTGACCAAAATGACCAATGAGGAGACAAGATACTTTCAAAAGCTGGGAGGAGGGAGAGAAACAAAGGGTCTGTGTCTGTCTTTGTCGGGGATAGACCAGGAATGGAGCCTTAGAACTTTTAGTAAGTAATCTAGCTAGGTATGTGTTAGATTATGATTTCTTTAAATGGCTGAGAAAAGAATTGTGCTGAATAGAATAACTATTTCTGTCTGTGTATCTTTTTTGTAACTTAAGGTTTTGCCTAGAGCGGTTCTCTATGTTTTTGAATCTAATTACCCTGTAAGATATCTACCATCCTGATTTTACAGGGGGGATTTCTTCATTTCTATTTACTTCTATTTTTATTAAAAGTCTTCTTGTAAGAAACTGAATGCTTTTTCATTGTTCTCAGATCCAAGGGTTTGGGTCTGTGGTCACCTATGCAAATTGGTGAGGCTTTTTACCAAACCTTGTCCAGGAAGTGGGGTGCAAGGTTTTGGGAAGTATTTTGGGGGGAAGGACGCGTCCAAACAGCTCTTCCCCAGTAACCAGTATTAGTTTGGTGGTGGTAGCGGCCAGTCCAAGGACAACGGGTGGCATATTTTGTACCTTGGGGAAGTTTTGACCTAAGCTGGTAAAGATAAGCTTAGGAGGTTTTTCATGCAGGTCCCCACATCTGTACCCTAGAGTTCAGAGTGGGGGAGGAACCTTGACACTCCTACCTCCTGTTCCTTTCCCTCAGTTCTGCCATATCCTCTTTTTAGTGCTCCTTCTATCTCATTCTCAGTTACATGCTGTTTTTCATGCTCTGTATCTGTGCAAAACTATAAGCTCTTTCTAGAAGGGAGCTTGTCTTCCTATAAGTTTGTAAAGCACCTTGTAGTCCTATAGTGACAAATATACACCAGCTATAGTGATAGTAAAAGCTACATTTAAGGTTTGACTAAGCGTTTCCATTCAAAGTGCCATTTTTTGTTCATTGCTTTCTCCAGCTTTCATCTATCAGGAAGATATGTTCCATGTTTGGTCTTTACCTCAGGGTAACATTTTTGAAAGCCTTGGGTAAAATACAGTTCAGCCAGTTTTGAGAATTAGGAGAGTGCAACAATACTATAATTGTAGCTAGTTCTAAATAGTTTTAGCATCAAAATGTAAAGCTGGTGAAAAATTAGTTTCCCATCATAGGAAAATATTTGACATTTTGAAAAAAAAAAAATGCTGTCCTGAATCAAGAAAAAAGCTGAAATCTTAATTTTTTTGTGAATGAACAATGTGAAAAACATTGGTTCAGGTTAATCAAAACATTTCATTGTGATTTATTGTATTTTTTTTAGCAATAGTTAGCTTACATCTAAAAATGAAAAGTCATTTCAAAATGAAAAGGGATTTTTTTTTCATTTTTAAGGTGTTGAAATGGGATGTTTTGACAATTTTGAAACTTTTCCCCCCAAAAAATGTGTTTGAAACAAGAAATTCATTGAAACTCACCCTTTCCTGTGACAAAGCAGCATTTTCCCCTAGAAAAAGCTTAATAGAAAAATTCCTGACCAGCTCCATTAAAAAGGCTCAGGATAGAAATTGAAAATTTGTCAGGGAGAGGGGTAAAGGTGTCTGCCAGTTTCCCACTCAAACCTGGGTTTTATTTTCCTGAGTATTGAGAGTATGAAAATGGCTTAGACTTGGGCATAGTTTTTTTTTTAAGTATAATTCTTTTAAATAATGATCTCTCAACATTCTAAATGAAAGTGGGCTGCACTGAGCACTAAGATTTTAATATGTAGTAAAAAATCCCAGAAAAAGGTGCAATGAATCAAATATTTATTGAATAAGGCAGTGCAGTGACAGAAGGTATATAGCAGACATTAGGAATTGTAATTAAAGTCTGTAAGGTCAGAAGAGGCCTTCTTCTTTCTATGTGATATTTTAAAGTACATATTAAAACAGATTTGGATCATTATTCAAATAACCCCAGATTTTTAAAAAGGAAAAGCAATACAAAAGCTAAATTCTATAATGAATAAATGAATAAAATAAATAATCATAATTAAATCAATATTGGCACTGTAGACAATTTAATAATAGCAGGCATAGCCGAAAATAAGTCTTTGCTTAATCTCCATTGTTCAATATCATTTCTGGAGTGCTTTCTCACAGAAATCATACTTCCATAAATGACATTTCAGGGAATACATTTCTGCTTTATCGACATGCCAATTTCAGTCATTTTCCCTTTCATGAGGGCAAAACTAGGGGGTTGAAAGTTGAATTAAGTGATGTAAGAGTAATAGAAGATGATTGTCCAAAACAAGGCAGAACTGTATTTCAATTCAATTGTACCTACCTTCCCCTCTCACCATTCATACCATATCACTATCTATTTGAATCCTATTTTGTCACTGTCTTCTGCTTATTTTTCATAGCAAGTCTGAGCTGTGGTATTCATTCACATCTTTCAGGATCTGCATAACTTTGCTGTTTACATCTCCATTCTACTTGTGACCCTTTCTCTTCCTTCCCTCTGCAAAAGCCTCCCACCTAGTTCCCTACTTTATATATTTCTCGCACTCTCCTCTTCATAGCGTCTGCCATCCCAAGATTTAATTTGTATATAGTGCTTTATATATTCAAAGCACACACATTCACTCACTAAATCCTCGTGACACCTCACTGATACAGGTGAATATATATTATTATCCCCGTTTTATAGATAGAAAAGCCAAGATGACAAGTGAAATGTGACCGTGGCCACAGATTAAATTAATGAAAGAGCAAAGATTAGAATGCATGACCAATTGCCTCCAACCCCTGTGCTTATACTTCCAAACCACCTTTTGCCCTACAGTGCCACTTATATTGGAGAGAGCTCTCTCCTGACCTTTTGGGCTACTCAAACTTTCGCTCATCTTTCAAATCTTTCCTTTAAATACATTTATTCCAGGAGACCTTCCAATGATAACATGTTAAATGCTCTCATTTCTGGAGTGCTCCTGCTCTAATTCTGAACCTGTACCTACTTCAGGTGAAGTCAGTGGAAGGTTTCCGATTTGCTCCAGTGAGAACAGGCCCTTAGATTGTCATTTCCAAGAAGCAGGAGCTTTGGGTCTGTTTCTCTGCAGCCCTGCGCCTGGTGTAGTCATTAACACCCTTTGCAAAGTGGGTGCAAAATGATGCTAAATCAGAAAAGTAGTGTTTTATACAGTTTGCATTGACATAAATTACTATTCAAGGGTGCAGGTCAAAGGAGAATTTGATTAATAGATTCTAAGGCCAGAAGGGACCATTGTGATCACCTAATCTGACTTCCTGTGTAATAGAGGCCATAGAACTTCTCCAAAATAATTCCAAGAGCATATCATTTGAAAAAAATCTTGGTTTAAAAATTGCCTGTGACCATTGATAACTTGCACCAACTGTTGATTAACATCACTGTCAAGGTTCCTTCCCCACTCTGAACTCTAGGGTATAGATGTGGGGACCTACATGAAAACCCCCCTAAGCTTATTTTTACCAATTTAGGTTAAAACTTCCCCAAGGTACAAACTATTTTACCTTTTGTCCCTGGACTTTATTGCTGCCACCACCAAGCGTCTAAGAAATATAACAGGGAAAGAGCCCACTTGGAAAAGTCTTTCCCCCCCCCCCAAGCCCTACACCCCCTTTCCTGGGGAAGGCTTGACAAAAATCCTCACCAATTTGCATAGGTGAACACAGACCCAAACCTTTGGATCTTAAGAAGAATGAAAAAGCAATCTGGTTCTTAAAAGAAGAATTTTGATTGAAGAAAAAGTAAAAGAATCACCTCTGTAAAATCAGGATGGTAAATACCTTACAGGGTAATCAGATTCAAAACATAGAGAATCCCTCTAGGCTAAACCTTAAGTTACAAAAAGACACAAACAGGAATATACATTCCATTCAGCACAACTTATTGTATCAGCCATTTAAACAAAACAGAATCTAACGCCTATCTAACTAAGTTGCTTACTGAATTTTTACAGGAGTTCTGACCTGCATTCCTGCTCTGGTCCCGGCAAAAACAACACACATATAGAGAGAACCCTTTGTCCCCCGCAGGTTTGAAAGTATCTAGTCTCCTCATTGGTCAGGTGCCAGTGAGATTGTATTATCTTCTTAACCCTTTACAGGTGGAAGGGTTTTTCCTCTGGCCAGGAGGGATTTAAAGATGTTTACCCTTCCCTTTATATTTATGACCACTTAAAAATGTACCCCTTATTTCCACTCTGAATTTGTACAGCTTCATCTTCCAGCCATTGGAACATGTCAGAACCTTCTCTGTTAGATTGAAGAGCACATTGTGAAACATTTGTTTCCCACATAGGTATTTATGGACTGTACTCAAGTCACCCCTTCACCTTCTCTTTCTTAAGCCAAATAGATCAAACTCCTTCAGTCTATCACTATAATGCATTTTTCTAACCCTTCAATGATTCTCATGGCTCTTTTCCCTGTCCAAAGTTTCAACATCCTTCTTGAATTGTGAACACAGGAACTGGGCACAGTATTCCAGAAGCAGTTGCATCAGTGCCAAATACAGAGGTAAAATAACTGCTCTATTCCTACTTCAGATTCCCCTGTTTTTTGCATTCAAGGTTCACATTAGCCCTTTTGGCCACAGTGCCACACTGGAAACTCATGTTCAGCTAATTATCACTCTGTTCCCCCACCAAATCTTTTTCAGAGTCACTGCTTCCCAGGATAGAGTCCCCATCATGCTAGTATTATGTGCATTCTTTGTTCCCAGATACATAGATTTACTTTTAGCCATTGTAAAATACATATTGTTTGGTTATGCCCAGCTTACTAAGAAATCCAGATCACTTTTTATCAGTGATCTCTCATCTTCATTATTTACCACTCCCCCAATATTTGTATCATCTACAAATTTTATCATTGATGATTTTATGTTTTCTTCCACGTCATTGGTACAAATGTTAACTAGCAGAGGACCAAGGACAATTCCCTGCAGGGCCCCACTAGAATCCTAGAATATCAGGGTTGGAAGGGACCTCAGGAGGTCATCTAGTCCAACCCCCTGCTCAAAGCAGGACCAATCCCCAACTAAATCATCCCAACCAGGGCTTTGTCAAGCCTGACCTTAAAAACCTCTAAGGAAGGAGAATCCCCCACCTCCTTTGGTAACCCATTCCAGTGCTTCAACACCCTCCTCGTGAAAACGTTTTTCCTAATATCCAACCTAAACCTCCCCCACTGCAACTTGAGACCATTACTCCTTGTTCTGTCATCTGCCACCACTGAGAACAGTCTAGATCCATCCTCTTTGGAACCCCCTTTCAGGTAATTGAAAGCAGCTATCAAATCCCCCCTCACTCTTCTCTTCTGCAGACTAAATAATCCCAGTTCCTAGAAACACCCCTGTCTGATGATGATTCCCCATCTACAATTACATTGAGACCTATCAGTTAGCCAGCTTTTAATCCATTTAATGTGTATGCGACAGACCCCTGGGGTACACCTTAGAACTGTGGGACCACTGTGCCCCCTTAATTCTCCAGCCTGGGATGTCTCTCCCAATGTTATGTTAGTGACAAGCAGCAAACCCTTCCAGGTGCTGTGATCATTCTGCCATCAACATGTAGAGACACACCCAGCTAAATTGCATGCAGGCTCTCACAGCCTCTCATGAACTATGCACAGGGAGATACCAGAAAATCCCCCCAGTCCTAGCCTTGTACCCCAGAAATGTGCCATCTTAACTGCTCAAGACCTTCTTCAACAATGCAACCTCAGTAATTAGTTCAGCACTTCATCAAAAGATAGTGGACATGCACCAGCCTTTGCAATCTGAGTTGATTCCCCAAGCACTTAGACAAACTCTCTAGTAAATATAATACATTAACATAAGTTTATTAACTACAGAAAGATTTTAAATAATTATAAGTGTTAGGCATAGAAGTCAGAGTTGGTTACATAAGAAATAAAAGGTAAAATCACAGTTTAAATCTTAAACTTTATCAGACTAAGCAAAATTTTAATCAAGTAGTTTTTCACCCCACTAGGCATTGTTAGCAGGTCACAGTTCTTAACATACAGGCTGAATTCCCTACTGAGCCTGGGGCCAATCTCCCCAGTTCCAAGTCAATTCTTCCAAACATTCTTGTTGCCTTCACAGTAGGTTGTGCGGGGTGGGGAGGGAGGGGGGGAGGGGAGAAGAGCGGTGGACTCATGCAATTGTCCCTTACTTTATACTTTCAGTTGACGTCCCTGGAAAAATACTGGATCAAACATGGAGTCAAGCGTCACATGTCCCGATGACTGGCTGACTCACGGAGTTAAGCAATCCCCATTTTGTAGAGCTTGAGCAACTGCCTCTTATTGAATTGTAAATCTTTTCTTTACAATTCCTCAGCTGGTCAATGGCTAGTGATGGTTGCTTAACTCCCGTCTGGGAGTGGGTAATCCTCTTTGTTGCCACTGTAGAGCTAGCTGTAGGTGTATCCCAGACTCATAACATATTTCAATTACAATCATATAGCAAAATCTTATAACTCCATTTGCAATGAGGATATACATATTTTGACAGAACAATGAGTTTCAGCAAATCATGACTTTTCATAGGATACCTTACAAGGTGTTCTTTGTACAAAATATCACAACCATTATGCAAGTGGTGAATGTGGGGGTTACAGGGTGCTATTTTGTGGTATAGTATGTAACTGTGTCATGTTAATTTTATATTGATCTAGTTTTTTAATCAAAATGTTGTGTGGTACCAAATCAAATACCGTACAGAAGTTTAAATATATTACATCAATGCAATTATCTTTATCAACCAAACTTGTAATTTCATTTAAAAAAATCAAGTTAGTTTGAAAGGATCTCTTTTCCATAAATCCATGTTAATTGGCATTAATTATATTACCCTCCTTTAATTCTTTAGTAATCAAATCCCTTTTCAATGGCTTCATTAACTTCCCTGGGATCAATGTCAAATTGACAGGCCTATAATTACCTCAGTCATTCCATTTACCTTTTTTGAATATTGGCACAATGTCACTTTTCTTCCAGTCTTCTGGAACTTGGCCAGTATTTCAAGACTTACTGAAAATCAACATTAATGGGACAGCAAGCTTCTCTGCCTGCTCTTTTAAAACTCTTGGATGGAAGCGATCCAGACCTGCTGATTTTAAAATGTCTAACTTTACTAACGGCTATTTAACATCCTTCTAAGATACTAGTTGAATGGAAAGAGTGTTACCGTCATTATATGACATGACTACTCCTGCTTTTTCCCAAATATTGATTGAACACGTCTGTCTTTTCTGCATTATGATTGAAAATTCTACCAATTGCATCTAATAATGGATCAATACCAGTGTTGTGATTCTTTTTATTCCTAATATCCTTAAAAATTTCTTCGTATTTTTCTCAACTCTGCTAGCCATAGATTTCTTCTTCTGTCCCTTTGCTTCCCGTTATCAATTTTCTACAGTTCTAAGCTTTTGATTTATTTATATATATATATATATATATATATATATATATATATATATATATACACACACACACACACATATATACACACACACACACACACACACACACACACACATATACAGGTTGGTTTTTCAACCAATAAAACCTTCTTCCTTGATTGTCGCTGTTTGATTTCTAGTTTAGTGTTCTTAAACAATTTCCAATTATAATTAACATTTTTTTTGTTTGAATTCTTCCTGCCAGCAGATTTGGCTTTTATTTTTTTCAGCTTTGTTAAATGGGGGGCTCTCTTTTCAAGAACCAAGTATATATATTACTGCTCCAGACTTTATTCTATTTATACATTATAAATGTGATCGTCATGCTGACTTGTACCTAAACGGCCATCAATTTTTAGTTTTGTGATCCGTTCTACATTATCCGTCAACATGAGGTCTAATATAGAATCCCCCCATTCTGGATGCAACAATTGTGGTGTTAGGAAATTGTGGTTTATGATATTTAGTAATTCCAAGGATGTTTTAGTACTGGCAGCATGAGACCTCCAGCGTATGTCAGTTTGACATTTTTGTCCCCTGGTCATTTTTAATTTGCTTTTTAGGGCCATACACACCTCCAATATGCCCCTATATAAATGACAATGAAAAATATAACTTCTGTTGTCTTGACCCAGGCACTCTGTGAAGTGGCTGTTTACAGTTTAAGTCATATCAAATGAGCATGTACATTTCATGGGACATAAATGAGACTTTTTTTTTGTAACACTTAGTTTCATAGAAATAGAAGGGTTCTCGTAGGTGCTCTAGTCCAGTCCCCTGTACTGAGGCAGGGTTAAGTATTATCTAGACCATCCCTAGCAGGTGTTTGCCTAACCTCTTCTTAAATACCTCTAACCTCACAGTTAAGAAATTTTCACCTAAATCTCCCTTGCTGGAATTTCAGCACATTACTTCTTAAATTTGTTCTCCATAACCACCCTCCTCTTTATAACAACCTTTTACATATTTGAAGACAGTTATCATGTCCCCCCTCAGTCTTCTCTTCCCCAGACTTAACAAACACAGTTTTTAAAATCTTTCCTCAAAGGTCCCATTTTTTGAACCTTTAATTGTTTTTATTCCTCTTCTCTGGACTTGCTCCAATTTTTCCATATTTTTCCCAAAGTGTTGTGCCCAGAACCGGATACAGTACTCCAGTTGAGGCCTTATCAGTTGAGACTGAGTACAGTGGAAGAATTACTTCTTGTTTCTTGCTTACAAAACTCCTGATAATAGTCTCAGAAAGATGTTTGCTTTATATGCAACAGTATTACATTGTTGACTCATATTTAGATTGTGATCCACTATACCCCCCATATCCTTTTCTGCACTACTCTTTCCTAGGTAGTTATTTCCCATTTTATATTTGTCCAACTGATTAATTCTTCTGAAGTGGAGTACTTTGCATTTTTCCTTCTTGAATTTCATCTTAATTATTTCAGACCATTTCTCCAGTTAGTCAAGAACAGTTTGAATTCTAATCCTGGCCTCCAAAGCACTTGCAACCCTTCCCAACTGGGTGTAGGCCACAAACATTATAAGTTTACTCTCTATGCCATTATCCAAATTATTTAGGAAGATACTGAATATCATTTATGAAGATATAATTTGTTAGATACTAAGGCTCAGATCCACAAATGGGACTTAGGCATTATGATGGTTATGACACCTAACTTCTAGGTGCCTAGAAAATCACAGGAACGACACTGTGACCTACAAAACTTGAGTTAGGCAAGTGTCTAGATTCCTATACAATGAATGGGAAGTGAGAGGCAATTTACAATCAGGGTGAAAGTAACTTAAGGGACTTACCGGTACACAGGGCCAGGGTCCTGAGCAAGTGGGCGGGGTCTCAGGTGGAAAGGCAGGGCCTTTAAATCCCCAGGCCTTTTAAATCGATGCTGGAGTCCGAGGGCTCCCAGCCACTGCCACTACCCTGGGGCTCTGGTGACGATTTAAAGGGCCCAGGGCTCCAGCTGCAGTAGCGGCAGCCAGGAGCCCTGGGCCCTTTAAATCACTGCTAAAGCCCCATAGTAGCAGTGGCGGTGGCTGGGAGCCCCGGCGCTCCAGCAGTGATTTAAAGGGCCCTGGGCTCCCGGCTGCCACTACCACAGCTGGAGCCCTGGGCCCTTTAAATCGCCGCCAGAGCTCCATGGTAGTGGTAGCAGCAGCTGGGAGCCCTGGGGCTCTGGCGGTGATTTAAAAGGCCCGGGGCTCCCAGCAGCAGCCGGAGCCCATGGCCCTTTAAATCACCAGCAGAGCCCTGCTGCCGGAGCTCTGGGGTAGTGGCGGCAGCCGTGAGCCCTGGGGCTCTAGCAGCAATTTAATGGGCATGGGGCTCTGGCTGCTGCTGGGAGCCCAGGGCCCTTTTAAATTGTCGGCCTGGGAAAGCTGCCCCCTGCTGGTACGGTCGGCTGTGTACTGGCTCTTGCCGGTACGCCAAGGCTTACTTTCTCCTCTGTTTACAATACAATCCACAAAGCCAGCACGCTAGGTGGGGAGCTGCCTAAATTCTCCAATGGGAGATGTCAATGAGAGAGGGCATGTGCTCAGCCTTGCCCCTTTCCGAGTTCAGTGCCTAAGTCTGGACTGGAGGGAAGATTCTATCTCTCTTTATGATTCATGAACCAGGGAAAGATGAGCACTCACCTGCCTAAGTTCTGAGCCAGTAGGTATTCTCAGAGGCCTAACAACACAAAACAGCCGTAGGGGAGGAAAGGAGGAGGTGCTCCTTCATAAACTTTCATCTAGTAGTTAGGGTACTCACCTGGGATGTGGGATACTCCTGGTTTAAGTCCCCTCTCTCTTCCTGTGGAGAAGAAAGGGCTTAAATGGGGATTTTCCAGCTCACAGGTGTGTGCCCTAACCACTGGGCTATGGAAAATTCTGTTGTGGGTCTCCCTCAATTTCTCCTATTGAAGTTGATCCACTTTAATTCAATAATTGAATATTAGCTGGGCCAGAAGAAGTGTTTGAATTTCTCTGTAGCCTAGTGGTTGGGACACTCACCTGAAAGGTGGGTAAATCCCTTCACCTCATCAGGTGGAGGGGAGATTTGAACTGCAGGTGTCCCGCATCCTGGGTCAGTCCCCTAACCTTTAGGGTAAAAGGTGTGAAAGAGGTCCTCCTCCTCCACTTTGTGCAGTTAGGTGGCCTCTCAGCACACCTATAGTATTGGGCCCCACACAGGACTTAGGTAGTTGAACTCTGATTTTTCAACTCATTCATGAATCACACTGGGGGCTGGGTGGGAGAGAGGCATCCTAGAGCCTAGAGTGAGGCAGCAGTGCACATGCTCAGAGGCAGAAACATAGGTTTCCTCGGAACTTTTATTGCAAAAGCTTAGGTGCTGAGCAACTTTAGGTGCCTACCAGGTTAGGAAGCAGCTGAGTGAGTTTTCTGGATCACAGTGGTGCCTAAAAACGTGACATAGGCACCTAAAAATGGGACTTAGGGGCTTAAGTGCCTTTGTGGATCCCACCTGAATACACAAAGTCTATTCTGCTTTCCCTTATCCCCTCTAGCTTGACTTTCTGCAATTTTACCTAATGGATGGGATGATAAATTTGGAAAGCTAATTCAGTGAATACTCCTAGGTCATTAACTCATGACCTAATCAGGATTAGGTAACCTTTTTTTGTTTAACACTTTTTCATTAGATAATTCAGTGTTAGCTTTCTTTATCACCTCTGATTTAAATAAATGGCCTGTATTCCGTTGATGTGATTTTGCACTTATTACCAGGCATGAAACACTGCATTCAAATAGTAATTGAGGCAAATGCTTTACTCAGTAATTCAGGCTTGCACACACACAATCCAGCTGCATGCTGTAATGGATTAAGGACAATGTCTGCCAAGGAATCCACATAAATGTTGCAAGGATTTGCTAAAGCTCAGTAACCCCCTTACTTAAGGATGACCACAATACTCTTGTCAATTTGGTAACATCAATCACGTCAATAACGTCAATCAACATTAAATACCAGTATTCCCCAGAGATGCATCTCTGAGTCAGACCTTGCTGGTCTTGGTCAATGGCTGACTCCCTCCTGCTCTCCATATGTAACTTTTGATTACCAGTGTGTTTTTACTCAAAATTGACAACAACAAGCACACTGTACTTTATCACTAGGGGTGGCTGGACATTTTTCATCAAAACAGTTTTTCATCAGAAAATACTGTTTCACTTAGACCAATTTTGTCAATGAAATTGAATTGCTTTCAGTGAAATTTGTGTCAAAACAAACGGAAAGTTTTGAAAACGCCAAAATGACTAGTGTTGACATTTTTAGAATTACAGTTCTGATTTTTCATTTTGAAATGACTTTTGGATTAGAAATTTACAGGTCAACATCAAAAGCAAGCATTTCAAATTTACTGAAATAAAACATTTTGATGGAACTGAAACTAAATTTGGGGAAAATCCTGTTGCAGGGAAAGAAATGAAAGTTTGGCTTTTTGTTCACATTGAGAATGATTCTTTTTTGAGCTCAAATTTTTGCATGAGATGGAAAATCCATTTTGAACCAGCTCTATTTATCACATATAACAATTCTGAAAATCCTTTTTTCTTATAGAACACTAAAAAATCTCAGAATGGTTCATAATCTCAATCCTTAGAGGTTTTTAAGGTCCGCTTGACAAAGCTCTGGCTAGGATGATTTAACTGAGCAGGGGGTTGGACTAGATGACCTCCTGAGGTCTCTTCCAACCCTGATATTCTAGGATTCTATGAAACTGAAAATTTGGGGCGGGGGGAAACTTGGTTTGGGTCAATCAAAATACTTAGTTTCAATAATTTTTAAACATTATGTTTTGGTTTTTACCTTTTTAAAAATAGTTTGTGTATAATTAGCTTAAATGTTGGAAAAATATAATTTTGAACCAGAAATTTTTAACTGAAATTTTTCATTTTGAAAATGTGAAACTAAAACATTTCAAAACATTTTGTCAATATTCTTTCAGGTTGAGAATTTGACCCATTCCAGGATATTGTTTGAACCTTGACAAATCAGTATTTTTTTGTTAAAAATATTTTGCCAAATAGTCCTGACAAGCTCTAATTTAAAGGAAAACCCTTCTCTCTAGGTGTCTGAGCTCTGGTTGCTCTCATTTTTTAGGTAATTATTTCCTCCATCCTGCCTTTATTAGTTCCCCCTCAATAAGAGAAGCTACTTCTCCAACATTACGCAGGTGATTTCTGGGCTCCATTATTTCTGGCTTCCTTTCCTAGCTTTGCTTTAGACTGTCTCTCTTGAATGGATTCCCCTGTCAGCACTCCAGGCATAAAGGAATTGGCATGTAGCCTGCACTACAGATGGTTAAGGAGTAGCACACATAAAACTGTGCATATTTGGTGAAATATTTGTATTTAATAGCTACTGTACCAGCCAGCAATCAGATTTTTTTTCCTGAGGTGGAGATATAGAAGAATCCCACAAAGTGTAATAGAAAGCAAGAAAAAGATGTTTATTCGAACTAATACTACTATTCTTGTTTAAAAGACTCACTTCTTAAGCCAGAGGCATGATTGTAATTCCCATTCATTCTGTCCCTCTTGTGCCCATATTCTGCCTCCATCTCCACAGTAGACTGTTAGATTATTTAGAAAAGGTGGGGAAGTTTAGCAGTAATCGGGCAACTAACATAGTGAACACCAGTGTAAATGGGGAAGATTCTGAGGGTAGGATAGGAAAAGAACAAGTAAAGAATTATTTGACAAGTTAGAGGTCTTCAAGTTGACAGGGCCAGAAGAAATACATCCTAGAATATTTAAGGAAATGGCAGAAGAGATCTCTCAACCTTTAGCAATTATCTTTGAGAACTTGTGGGGGAGAGCAAAGTCGCCGGAGGATTAGAAAAGATCAGATATAGTACCTATCTACAAAAAGGGGAATAAGGACAACCCAAGGAATTATAGACCAGTCATCTGAACTTTGGCACCTAGAAAATTAATTTCAATAAGGCTTTTGATACTGTCTCATATGACTGTTTCATAAACAAACTAGAGAAATAGAGCCTAGACAAACTTACTATAAGGTGGATGCACAATGGGTTGGAAAACGATACTCAGAGAGTCATTATCAATTGTTCACAGTCAAGCTGGAAGGGCATAATGAGTGGGATCCCACAGGGATTTGTCCTGGGTCTAGTTGTATTCCATATCTTCATAAATGATTTGGATAGTGGCATAGAGAGTACACTTATAAAGTTTGTGGATGATACCAAGCTGAGGCAAGGGGTTGCAAGTGCTTTGGAGGACAGGATTAGAATTCAAAAGGAACTTG
Organism: Lepidochelys olivacea; assembly: GCF_965140295.1. Taxonomy (NCBI): domain Eukaryota; kingdom Metazoa; phylum Chordata; order Testudines; family Cheloniidae; genus Lepidochelys; species Lepidochelys olivacea. Next base: position 31,732,788 of record NC_140411.1, on the reverse strand, counting down.
GCAAACTGGAGAAAAGGTCTGAAATAAATAACAGGAAATTCAAAAAGGACAAAAGCAAAGTAGTAAATTTCAGAAGGAATAATAATACAAAATGGGAAATGACTACCTCAGAAGGAGTAATGCAGAAAAAGATCTGGGGGTTATAGTGGATCGCAAACTAAATATGAGTCAACAACATAATACTGTTGCAAAAAAGGTGAAAATCATTCTGGGTTGTATTATCAGGAGTGTTGTAAGCAAGACATGAGACCGCTCTATTCAGCACTGGTAAGCCCTCAGCTGGAGTCCTGTGCCCAGTTCTGGGCACAATACTTTGGGAAAGATGTGGCCAAATTGGAGAAAGTCTAAAGGAGAGCAACAAAAATGATGAAAGGTCTAGAACAGTGATACTCAGTAGGCAGCCCACCAGCCAGTGCTTAATTTGTAAGGAAAGGTGCTGGGGCTAAGCCCCACACAAATTACGCAGAAGTAAGGGTTGCCATACCATCCCACCATTACTTCTGCGCTACTGCTGGCAACAGCATTGCCCGTGCTTAATTTGTGCCTTCTTTTAATTCTTTGCCCATTCCATTCCAATTCAGCCTTACCAAGATTTTGCCTCAGATCAGGTTTCAGATGTTAGTCTGTATGCCATGTTAGTCTGTATTCGCAAAAAGAAAAGGAGGACTTGTGGCACCTTAGAGACTAACCAATTTAGTCTCTAAGGTGCCACAAGTACTCCTTTTCTTTTTGCCTCAGATCAGTGTCAGAGTAATAAATCTATAGTTTCCCAACTCATCCTGTTCCTTCTTTTTAAGTATTGGCATAGCAGTAGATTTTTTCCAGTCCTCTTAAACTTTCCAATATTTGTTAAAAATCAACATTTGTGCTTCAGAGAACTCCTCAGCCTGTTTATTTTAATATTAATATTATTGGATGTAAGGTTTTTTTTTAATCATTACTTCTGTCTTTTCTGCATCATAACTGAAAATTTTGCCATCCTTATATAATTTTGGACCAATAACATTGTTAGGATTTTGTTTGTTCCTGATATATTTAAAGTATTCCTTCTTTATTATCTTTCACCCTACCAGCCAGATAGTTTCCACTGACAGTAGGCTTTCATCTGGCATCCCTGTCAATAGCTGCTCCGACCCTGTGGTGGCTGGCTCCTTCTCATGACTCAGTCCTCTGGTCAGGTCACTTATAATCCCCTGTTCCAGGGTAACAAAAGTCCCATCAACAAATACTTCAGTGTCCCTGTGTCAGGTCTTTGGTCACTGACTTTGGGCCCAATGAGCCTTATACCTCTTGTCTCTGCAGTTGCCAACCCTCCAGGATTGTCCTGGAGATGCGAGGAATTAAAAATTAATCTTTAATTAAAGATTATGTCATGTGATCTTTTCCTTGCCAGATGGGGTGGGAGGGTTTCTCCATGGGGTCCTCCTCAGATGGATTTAGTGATCTGACCCACAAGCACAGTGTTTGATATGTGACTGCTGTCTCCTGCACCATGGTGGAAGTGTTGCTGAATGTAGGTAAGGTTATTGGCTATGCTAATATAAAATCAGCCCCTCAACTGAATAAATCTATAGGGATTTTTCTGGCCCAGGAGTAGTTTGTGTTTGGTACAAGGGAGACTCTGAATCAAGCAGTCTTTTGTTCAAGTTTTTCCTGAACTGTAGATTGCTTTAGACAGGAGGAAGAGGAGCAGAGGGCGGGGCCTTGTGGGGAAGAGGAGGATCAGGGGGCATGTCCCCTGGGGCTTGGGCCCTGTGGGCCCATGTATTAATTTGCAACAGCTCTCACCCCACTGCTAAGCAGCACTCTTGGCTGAAGGCTACTCCCAACCAGATCTCAGGGGCTAGACTAGATCAATTTTACACCATGAAGGCCAGTGTGAATATATTTGTTTGGTCTTCCATGTCTCCCACTCACTTGTCTTATTATTATTATGTCTCTGTCAGTGTGTCTCTCCCTCTTTATGCCTGAGCTTCCCCTGGCCCTTTAATACCAAATTATTACTGGACTGGAATTTCACTCAGACGTTTGCTGTGTTTTGGGAGCATGGGCGACAGTCCAAGCCATGAGTCCCTGAGATGGTGGTGGGATGTTAAGAAAGGTCCAGATCCAACTCTTTTGCCAGCAATATACTCAGATTGCCATGCGGTCCTTGAATAAGGCCGGCATTGCCCTGGAACAAGATATCTGGGCCTTCATGACAACCTTGAAGTAGTAAACCCAGTGTAGATTCACCAAACCTTACCTGAGAAGTACTGACCCCTGAGGTGCTTGTTGGAAAAGAAGTACAAGGAGGCCTGGCTGGGTCCCATATTACTCAGCTCTGTGAAACTGACTGTCCTATAAGCTGCTCTTTCAGGTTAGAGAAAAAGTCTATGGACCACTGGCAGAATTTTTGTCTATGGCTGCTGGATTGTCTGATGTCTGACCTGGCTGAGATCTGGAAAGCAGCTGTTTCTTTTTACAGTACTCTGTACTCGCCTGAGGCATGTGATGTGCTGACAATGGAGGATCTGCACCTGGGATTTTACTGCATATGACTGGTGAGAAACAGCAGTGCCTGGACACTCCACTGTCACTGCAGGAGCTCTCGGTTGCCGTCCAGCAGCTCTCTACAGGCAAGGCCGCTAGGTATTGATGAGCTGCCATCTGAATTTTACAAGCATTTCTGGCATCTCACTGGTTCTGATCTTTTTCCAGTGGTGCTTGAGTGTAACCAGGAGAAAGAACTGCCCCTCATTTGCTGCAGGGCAGTGATCATCCTGCTGAACAGAAAAGAGGACCTCTGTGATGTACGGAAGTGGAGACCTATTTCTCATCTCTGTTCTGATTTATAAGATTTTATCCAAGTCCTTAGCTAACTGGCTGAAGGACTGTCTGGATTCTTTGATTCAACTGAATCAAACATTAGATTCCTAACCACTGTATGTTTTGATCATTTGTTACAATTTGTGATGATTTTACTACTGGCAAACTTTGTAATCTGGATGTGGGGCTTGTTTGAATGGACCAGGAGAAGGCTCACTCCTGGGCCACAGTGATTACAAAAAAAACCCCCAAAACATTAGAAGCATTTGTGATTGTGTCAGTGTTCTGTTAATATACTTCTTTATTGTAGCATAATGTTTTTAGTGTCCTAAAAATTAATGGAGGTCTTTGAACTGAGAAGCAGCAGCTGAGGCATTCGTTGAGGGTATCCTCTGTCTGGGATGCTTTAGGCTCTTAGTTTGGAACCATTCCTGCACATTCTCAAAACCCGTCTGTCTGGCCTTTCTGTGCCAGGGTACCGGTTGCTTTTCCCAGTTAATGTGTCCGTCTATGCTGAAGATACCTCAGGTTTTATCATGTCTGACAGTTACGTGCAGGCACTTTACACTTCTTTACAAGTGTATGAACAGGCATCTTCTGCTTGCATTAACTGGGATAATAGCAATTCAATCTTACTGGGCTCATGGCAGTTTAGCGCTCCCCCTTTGTTGCCCCAACAATTGTAATGGGGCACCTCTGGGATTAAGGTGGTGGGGATCTTTTCTGGATCTGAACAATATGTGCTAAGGAACTAGGAGGGGGATGAGGATAAGGTGCAAGGCCATGTGCAGGAATGGTGCTGGCTCCTTTCTGGACTTTCTTTTGGGGGACGGGTTTTGATTGCCAACAATGTTGTGGCATTGGCTAGTGAGTATGGACTCTCTCTGGGGTCTTTTGGACTGGATTCAGAGGCATATTGACCATTTTAAAAAATAGTTACCCAGGGTTGTGCCCTGGTTTGCTGTTCTTGCCATTATATGAAGCGGGGCAGGGGCTCATTGTTTTAGTCAGCAGGGTGGCAGCCTTTCACCTCCAGTCTGTTCAGTGTTTTCTATACTTCGACTCCCTGCAAGCCTGGAAGTCCTTTGCTCTCTCTCTCCTCCGTTGTGCTGGGGGAGGGGCTTTGACTCTCACCTATTTTGGTTAGCACCTTGTCGATTACACAGTCTAGATTTGCCTCCATTCTATAATGGACTTTTTAATGCCTGGTGACTTCTGTGAAGTGCGTGGCCAGACCAGGCATTTTCCCATTTATGGCTCTTGGAAAAGCTTCTGCTCTTTAACTCACTTTTTCCTGCTGAATCTCTCTCTTCCAGGAGTGTGTTTTCTACCTTTACTCAGGCTGAGTTGACCGTGCTGTCCCACCTGTTTCTTCCTAGTTGGTCAGGCTGGAAGTCAGTGACAGATCTTGCTGTTCAGACCAGAATCCGTTCTGCATTTTTTAGATAAGGTCTTCGCCGAATTCCAGTGGTGCTTCCTCATCAGGCTTCTCAGTATTTGCAGAATGTTTTTGCAGGGATTGTTCTTCCAGGGTAGAATTCTGTGTTCCCCTCACTAACTGTCTCCCCTTCTGTGGGTGAGATCCTTCTGTAACCAGGCAGATTGTTGTCCTGGAAGGGTTTGGTGAATGTTCCTTTTGCAACCATGACCAAGAAGCAGCTCTATGGCATGTGTGTCAAGGAGCAGCATTAAGCCACCCTCTGTGATCTCCCTGATACAGCCTGGAGTCCGGCCCTGTCCCTGGGTGACTTCATGTCCCTGGCTTGGAGGACATTGTACAAATCTCCTCTTCCTAAGCACTAGAGGATCTGCATAGCACCATGGCAACCAATTATTTCATGCACCATATTACCCCTGAGGCATCTGGCCAGTGCCCCTTCTGTTCAGCTTCAGACACAGTGTTTCATTTTTTCCTACATTGCCCCGATTTCATTCTTTTTGTTGGTGGTGGTGGTGGTGGTTTTTTTGCAGCACCAGCTTTTCAGTGGTTTGGAACTGTTTGTTCTTGAAGTGAGAGATAATTCTCACATTTGGCTGGTTTCCTGCCTGGCTAACTTTTTGTTGGGTCAGGCAAATCTAGCCGTTTTGAAATCTCACCAGAAACAATGGCCAGGCTAGAGCAGTGTGACATGCTAGGGCTGTTCTGCACACCGATTGTGGCCCAGCTGTGGATTGAGTACATTGTTTGTAAATTGACTTGTAACCTGGATACTTTTCAGTTGTCTTGGTGTGTGAACAATATATTGAGTGAACCTGGTGATGATGATTCTTTAGTGATCCCTTAATGTTCATTTAAGATGAGTTTTGCTTTGTTTCACTGATATCTCCTCGTGAATATATTGTAATTTTATAACATTTTAAATAATTTTAATATAATTTTATGTGAATAAAAGTTTTTTGTGTCATCTCACTCTCTCTCTCCAATTGTTTTTCATGGTTGCTTTCACTTCACCTCATAATCAGGATTGATTATTTATTTGTTTGTTCGTTTATAAATCAAAGAAGCCTTTTTAGAAGACTGAGGAATTGGAGTTTATTTTAATCTAATAAATCAGTTTTAAATAATTCCTAATTATCATTCACATTGTTGTTTAAATTTCTCCTCCCACTCAGTTTCGCTCATGACTCTCTTCAGCACTGGAAATCAGTCATTTCAAAGCACTGCATATATCTAGGACTGTTTGGGACCATATTCTGTTAGCTCATAGCAAATGAAATTAGGTTGTGACAAACCAGATCAGTCATCAATCCATGTTTATCCATCTGAATGAGGTCTAATGCAGAATTACCCCAAAATCATGTGATTGTCCCCAAAATCATGAAAACCTTTTTTTGTTTGTTTAAATATTGTGATGGGGTTTATACACTATCCTGGCTCTGAAAGGTTTGCTTACCCATATGGCTGCACCTAGCAGGTAGATCAGGCCTTAAAAAAAAGGAAAAAAAAAAGAGGTCATCGGGGGAAGAACTTGGATGGTGACTATAAAGAAAGGAAGCACAGATTAGAAGGAGGCTGCTAATATTTTTGCCATTCAAGAGTGGAGAGATTGGCAGGGTTGCATAGGAAATCCAGAGGGATAACTGGCCTGGGGGATCCTCTTCTGAGCAGTAAAGTCTGGCAAGGGGCCAGGAGAAATTGCTACAGAGCAATCACTGGGATAGAACAAGATCCCATGGTGAGCCCTGGTAATAGCGCAGGACCTAGGCTTCCAGACTGAAAGCCCTGGGAGGCATTTGGTTGAACAATAGAGTTGTGTGTGTGTGTGTGTGTGTGTGTGTGTAGTAATGTGATTTTGGTCCCCACTGCAGGAGGTCTCAGCCCCACATCACTTCTGTTCCCCCCCACCACCCCAGACTGACCTCTGCTCCTCCTACAGCTGCGGGGGTTCTTCACTCCTCTCTCAGGCCTGCGGGGGCTGCTCCAGCATTGCCAGGTCTTGCAATTTTTTTTCGTGAGTGATGGGACCTCAGCCACCTGGACATGATGGGAGAAGCTCCAGCCCTCTGGTGATTTTGAGCCCTGCCTGCCCCACTTGCCCAGTTCCTGGGGCAGAGCAACCAGTTCCTGGGGCAGGGCTGCTGCAGGGAGAGCTCTCCTTCTCCTCTTCCCTGCAGCAATGGGAAGCCATTCTCACAACAGGTGATGGGGGAAAGAAGTGACAGAAAGATCCCAGCCACTTGGGGCAGCTCCTCTTCTCCTCCCCTCCTGTGAGCAACAGGCACTGCATGGTAACTCTGCTCCTCCCCACTGCCCACTGTGAGCAGCAGGATGTGATGAGCCCCTAGAGCTAACCCACCCACCCTGAAAGGGGGAGAGGGAACTCTGCTGCAGCCCCCCAGAGCTGCAAGAGGGTGTGAAGAACCCCAGGAGGTGCGGAGGTGATTTGGGGGTTGGGGCTCAGGACTGAACTGATGGGGAAGCTGAACAGATGGGGTGGGGCAAGGGGAATAAAGTAATGTGGGAACTGGGAGACAGGACTAATTGCTGGGCAGATGTTGGCTGAGAGTGCCTGCAGCAGGGAGCAAAGTCACCTCACACAATAGGTTTGGGAGAATGGGAAACCCTGCATGTCTCACACAAACACACACTGGGGGACCAGGGGAAGTTCAAAAATCAAAGAACAGACCGAAACCCCGCACAATGTAATATTTCGGAAAAAAAAAATCCAGGGTTTTTTTGGGGTTTTTTTGAGACAGTCTCATGATTTTGGGATCTGACACATGATTTTTAGTCTTTTGAGGTTGGTTATACTGCCTCTCTTCACGGTCCCCTTTCCAGACCAGGTGTTGCGGGGGGAGGAGCAAGAAATCCACTCTGTTCTGTTCAGAAGGGAACAGGGATAAAGAGGAGGAGGGAGCAGAGCTGCTGGGCTTTTTCTGCTACCTCCTCTCCCCTCCCCTTCTGTGAGAATGGTCCCCCTTCTGTGGGAAGAGAACTCAGTCTGCTTCTGACAACAGCCCTGATAGGCTGCTCTTCCCCAGGAAATGAGGCAAGCAGCCAATCAGAGGGCAGGTTTCCCCCAGGCAGAGTCATCATGAGACCGACTCCAGTACCAGTGAAATCTTGTGGCTTGCAAAAATATTGAGAGTTGGGTATACTAGAAACATAAGGCAAGAAATATTAAAATTCTGTTCAATTTGGAAATATGTGAGCTCAGTATTGTGTGTGTTTGTGTGTGTGTGTGTGTGGTGGGGGGGGGGTGCAGGGAATCCAAAGTACAAATATTCAATTGAAGTAAAAAACTTGGGAAGCAGTAATGCTGAGAGAAAGATCTAGAGGTGATACTGAGAAGCACGTTTGTATTTTGTACACTAATCATTTGGAGTCTTCTTGTATAGCACCAAGTTTGACACTAAAATACTTTAACCAATGGCTATCTTAGTAATTCACATGCTCACACAAAGGCGAACCGGCTGCTGTTACTGGGGGGAAACAGGCTATTCTTTGTGCTTGCTGTTTATCCTTGAACTGACAAGATAAAAATAAAAGACATGATTTGGAAGTATCAAAGACTAATTCTGAAGTTCATGAGCTTAGAGAATACAATTTACAGAGGCTGAAATGAAAAATAATATCACAGGGTCAAGAAAGGGCAGAGAGAAGTTAAATGAAAGATTGAAGAATGGGTATACTGTCTGAGTTTGAATGAGTGACAAACACACACAGTATCTGTTTACTTATCTCACTCAAAAATATTATGTTAAAACAACTTGCCTTCCTTTTTGTTTGGAATATGTGTATTTTGGGAAAGTGAGTACCAGCAGGATGTCTTTATCAGGGCATGACTAGATAGTGAATCTGAATTGTTAAACAAGAATTGTATTGATTTACCTAATCAATATTCTCTACTAATTGATAACATTGTTAGGTAGATTAAAGATTTGGTGGAAGATACTTGTCTGATAAATGCATTAACATTGGCTTGCCCTCACACCCTTCCACTACTTTTACCCTGTGTCACATCATTATTAGAATGTGAAGGCTGTGGTTTCATTTACACAACTTAAAGTCAAAGAAAGAGCACAAACTTACCCCAAAGGAACAATCCTGCAAGCCTTTTTCACATAAGTAGTCCCCACTCACATAAGTGGTCCTACTGACCCTCTCATTACAATAACACCTAGTTTTATGTAGTGCTTTTCTCCATAGATATCAAAGTGCCTTATAAAGGAGGTAAATATCATTATTCCCATTTTAGAGTGGGGAAAGGTGAAGGAAGAGGTGATGCACAGGTTGGTTGCAGAATCAATACAACAAAGCAACACAACAAAAGGGGGCTGTTACAGTTAATACTCTGTTGCTGCTAACTCTCCCACAAGGCCCTTTTATTCTTCATAAGAGGATAAGTCTCATAGTTTATGGACACTAAGAATTGTACATAAACTGAGATACAACACAATCTGATTTTCATAGGTGTTCTCACCCTCACTGTAACGTTTTCAGAGTTACCTGAGGTGTCTGGGATGAATCACTAACACCTGCTAACAGTAGCCCACCAGGGAAACACTCCCCAGCCACCAGCAGGTGCTCCGCTCTGGGTTCTGTGAGCCCCTCCCTCCGCTTTCCATTGCAGACTAGCAATTTACATACCTCACTTTGTTACACTGGAGTGCCCAGCACTCTACCTTCTGGATCCGCGTAATGTACACTAATCCACTCCCTCCATGGAAAAAGTGCACCCCAGTTCACTTTAGTTCAAAAGTCTCCTTAGCACAAGGCACTTAGAGAGATGTAGTAAAACCATATTAAAGTGTATTTAACAGAACTTAAGATAAAGATTCAAATAAAAGCAAGTAAAAGGATTTGGAAACCGAAGGTTACAAGCACAAGGAAAACATAAGAGGAAAACTATAGCCTATACTAGTTAATAAGTTACTTTCCAGTTTATTAAGGTATTTCTCACCCAAATCTATGCTAAACAGCACTTGTCCAGTCTAGAAAGCTGGGACCCACTACAAACTCTGATTCTGCCCTTCGGGAACATAAAGATTACATTGAGGAATGGAAACAGCACATGAAAGAAGTTTGTGGACTGGTATCAGAATGTTCTCAAATATCTGCTACTCATGGTAAAAAACACTACGATCAGAAAGTGCATGGTGCAGCCTTCTTACCTGGTAACAGAGTATGTGGCAGGAACCTTTCAGAGAAAGCGGGACAGGCCCTATCCCTTTTAGGATTGGAGCTCTACTGAAGACGTCAAAAGGGGGCTCTAGGCAGAGGTATCATTTCAGAAAAACTTGGGGAGAGGGGGCAAAATTGTGTCCTCGTATAGTATACATGTGATTATATTATCCTGCAAAGTCTGGGCGGTGGGAGGGAAGTGGAAGATATAATGGAACCTACAAACCTATGATAAAGCCCCACCCCACAGCAAATGACCGACTGATTCTAAGTGAGTTTGGGTTGCCCGTGCGGTGGGGTGGACCTAGCAGCAGTGGAGCTTATGTGAGCTGCGTTCGTCATATTGCATTTAATAAAAGTCCAGTTTTAAAACAGTCCCCGGTCTGGGACTGCAATACAATCATGTTCTCCAGAATCTCAGGGCTTTTGTACATCGCAAGTCAGGATGTGAATGTACAGCGCACTAGCCTGCCCGAACTGGCAGCGTGGACTCTGTCACCATGCCCAAAAAGTTCCACATTGCACTTTGACACACCTCTGACTCTGAACCCATAGCTCTGAGAGGTGTGAACTGCCCCATCCACCTCTTGGAGGTGTTAACTCAGATCTCCTATTATGATCATTTAAGTGTCAGTGTTGCTAATTAGTTCTAGAACTGGCTGGGAATGTTTTGATGAAACGTTTATCATCAGAAAATACTGATTCACTGAAACCAAAACTGTTGGTCGGGAAAAGTCGATTTCAATGAATTTCCTGTTTCCAAAAAAAAATAAAATAAAATAAAAAAAATTGTAGGTGGGGTTTTCAAAAGTGCTAATAGATTCATAGATTTTGTAAGGCCAAAAGAGACCATTAGATGCAATGGGCTGGGTGCAGTGGTGACCTAATGCCGCTCTCATTGAAGTAAATGATAGACCACTCACTGGGAACGAAGTTCATTCAGTGCCAAGCACTTTTGAAAATCCCACCCTGACTGTGCATTTTAATAGAGCCTCAACTGGTGTAAACAAACATAGCTCTTTTCAAGTCAGTGGAGCTATGGTGATTTACACCAGCTGAGGATCTAGCCCCTCAAGTAATGTAAATATTTTACTTTTAAGCCAACATCTAATTTGGGGGTTCTGGTGTAAGCGTTGCTTCCCGTCAGTGTGTACTGCATGATGTAAATTCAGAGGTATCCCCTGGTAAAAGTAAACTCACTTGAGGACTATGACTGTTATCCCTCCCCTTTCTTTTTGCTGTTCGCTCTTCAGAAGGAAAGAAAGCAAATCCCTCCTTTGTGCATGAAAGCTCAGCAGTCAGTCTTTGATTTGGATTTGGTTTGCAAAAGGGGTGTCATGACACTGATTTCCCGAGGAGAGGAAAAAAACAAGGATAAAGAGGTAAATAATAAGATTAAGTGATTGAGATGGATCCAGAAGCTGTAGTTTAAAAACATCAGATTCTTTTTAATCCCCTAAATTTAAAGACAGAAACAGCAAGGGGACTTTTCATTTAAAACACTGCCAGACCAATGCAGACACTTCTCACTGCAAACTCAGGAAATAACTAAAAGTCCCTCATGCTTCGTAAGAGTCCCCATAAACATCTGCAAAGCCACTTCACTATTCCCCTTTCAGATCCCTCCTTAAAACTCAAATTATCTAATTGTTTTCTTGCACTCCCCCATCAGTCTATGTTTGTCTTTCGTTGTGTACTTAGATTGTAAGCTCTTTGGACTGGAAATGTCTTTTTCTTCTGTGTTTGTGCAATGCCTAGCACAATGGGGTCCTAGTCCATGACTAGGGCTTCTTCATAATCGTCATCAGTCATCAACCAATCATCATCATGATTAATAATTAATTAATTCATCAGAAGGAACAATGAAATAGTGAAGAACTGTATCAATTCCCAATACAATTAAAAGCAGTGCCTACCTCAAAGAATAGAATAAAATTCTATGGTGTGACGTTATTAACATAAACTCTGACCGTATAGATTATTGTTGCAACCACTGTTATATATTTGCAGCAAATATTGTACAAAGGTTGTCATGTGAGGTGTCTATAAAGAAGAAATGATTTGCTGGTTATGATTATGCTATCTGTATGTGTGTATCACTTTTCTAGTTGAAGTTATGAATATTGGCTATGTACTTATATCTCAATGTATTTTGATTCTAAGTAGCCTCAGTGAAGCATTTGGTCAGCTCCTTGAGAAAGAACTATTCTCAGTAAGTGCCCAATTAAGAAACAGTTAACTGACAATGAACTTTGGGAAATGCCAGTCCACATCTGAGCTTTCCTGGGAACGTTCAAACTAACATGTAAACAATGGTGTCCGCCTGCATAACTGAGTCATGCATGGACATGTGACTTGCCCATGTGACTCCAAACTCCATCTGTTGCTGTGATTTTGCACAGGAGAACCAAGGGGTTTCTGCCCACAAGAGAGAGAATATAAAAGGCCCTGGAACCCTCTACATTTTGTCTTCAATCCTGCTTCTTACCTCTGGAGGAACTTTGTTACAAACTGAAGCGCTGAACAAAGGACTGAATGACCCATGCAAGCTGTGGATGTATTTGAGAGACTTGATTTGAGCCTGCAGTTTATTCTGTTACTGCTACAAGCCTGAACTATTAATTTTGCCATTACTGTATGTAATTGATTCAATTTAACCAATTTTAACTCTCATCTATATTTCTTTTTATGAATAAACCTTTAGATGTTAGATTCTAAAGGACTGGCAACAGCGTGATTTGTGGGTAAGATCTGACTTATATGTTGACCTGGGTCTGAGGCTTGATCCTTTGGGATCAGGAGAACCTTTTTTCTTTTACTGGGGTACTGGTTTTCATAACCATTCATCCCCATAATGTGGGACATATATATATTGCTTGTATAACTTATGGTTAGCCAGTGGGGTGAGACCGAAGTCCTCTCTGTTGGCTGGTTTGGTGCCTTAACAATAAAGGAAACCCAGTTGTAACTGCTCTGTTCTAACAAATTTGTCCTGAATTGATACTCTCAGTTGTATCCTGCCAGAGGCAGCATCGTTACACATGGTTACCTGTTTCTCTTTAACGATGTGCAGAAAATATCTTGGTTTAATCCAGTATCCATAATACATCACCTTTAGCAGAGAATCAACTCCCAATATACCCCTATGAGTTTCAGTTCAAGTTCTGTGTGGGAACTGAATGAAGAATTTCAGTCCTTTCTGTTATAGGAAGTCATGCAAATTATTTATTTTCAATTTTGCTTCAGGAGGGTTCATATCTCCTGAGTTTTACTTTGTCTCTTGGAGTTTGAATGAGCAAAATTCAGCAGAAACCACCCAACCATGGATGTTCCAGTGTCTACTGGAAAATTGGATAAGGTACCTCACTTGGACCAGGGTAACTGGATCCAGAAGGATGAGTCAAACCCAATGTTAGGTTAGGGGAAAAACTGGGTGAAAAAAGTTGTATTAATTATTCTAATTGATGGTGAGTGGCTACTAGTCCCTACGTTTCTGTGGAAGCAGTTGTACTGAAGAGCCTATTCTTCTAGCTATGCTTGGAAAGGCAAGTATGGGCCGAACTGTTTTTATCTGTGTTGTCACAACAAGATTAGTTTACTCCCATGCACATAGTTTGGAACTACAACATGAGGCTATTCAGTGGCTGAAGCTAATTCAGAATATGATACTCTACTTGGTGAGTACAGTACTTTATATTGGGAGTACATGACTGATGTTCAGTGAGCAGTGCTAATTGCTAGAGGTCATCCAGGTAGAGCTAGCAAAAAAAATTGACCAAAATAATAATAATAATTAATAATCCTTCTGCAAATTGGGATTTTGTCAAAAATATTGTTTTCCACAGGAACATGATCTTTCTAATCAATGTTTTTTCTTGTTTAAATGAGAAATATCAAAACAAAATAACGGGTTTTTTCCCCCCCACTCCATTTCAAATTGCAATGTTCAGCTATGTCTACATTTGGGTGCATACTCAACTACTGGATCATGCATGCTCCCCATACCTGTGCCAAATCAACATACGTTGTGCTGACCATAGGTATAATGCTGTATATGGGCCTATACCTGCCTCCATACTGCCACTGTTATGCAGTGTGTTCTGTGCATCACAAGGAGCCACTCCAGAAATAGCTTTCTTGTGTTTTGTTGGTTCTGTCTTCAGCCTTCACACATTTGCCACTCACACTTCCTGGTCATGTTGTCCCTCACTGTTATTCTTTGGAAAACCGGGTAGAAGATATGGAGCACTGGTATGATGATCTGTTCCTGCACGAACAGTTATGCAGTGGAGTAGGCAATTGGCAAGATTCTGGATTTGAGCAGCATAATCTGACATGTTGAAGATGGCTGACCTTGAGGGTCAATCACAATTCATTTAGCTCTCATGGTACAGTTATGTGAATGCCAGTATTGCCATGGTATGGCCTTGGGTGGGCTGTTGTTTCTGGTGCCGGACAACTCCTGTCAAGGTTCCTCCCCCACTCTGAACTCTAGGGTACAGATGTGGGGACCTGCATGAAAAACCTCCTAAGCTTATCTTTACCAGCTTAGGTCAAAACTTCCCCAAGGTAACAAATATTACCCCCGTTATCCTTGGAATGGCCGCTACCACCACCAAACTAATACTGGTTACTGGGGAAGAGCTGTTTGGACGCGTCCTTCCCCCCAAAATACTTCCCAAAACCTTGCACCCCACTTCCTGGACAAGGTTTGGTAAAAAGCCTCACCAATTTGCCTAGGTGACTACAGACCCAGACCCTTGGATCTTAAGAACAATGAACAATCCTCCCAACACTTGCACTCCCCCTTTCCTGGGAAATGTTGGATAAAAAGCCTCACCAATTTGCATAGGTGACCACAGACCCAAACCCTTGGATCTGAGAACAATGAAAAAGCATTCAGTGTTTTACAAGAAGACTTTTAATAAAAAATAGAAGTAAATAGAAATAAAGAAATCCCCCCTGTAAAATCAGGATGGTATATATCTTACAGGGTAATTAGATTCAAAAACATAGAGAACCCCTCTAGGCAAAACCTTAAGTTACAAAAAAGATACACAGACAGAAATAGTTATTCTATTCAGCACAATTCTTTTCTCAGCCATTTAAAGAAATCATAATCTAACACATACCTAGCTAGATTACTTACTAAAAGTTCTAAGACTCCATTCCTGTTCTGTCCCCGGCCAAGACGACTACAGACAGACACACAAACCCTTTGTTTCTCTCCCTCCTCCCAGCTTTTGAAAGTATCTTGTCTCCTCATTGGTCATTTTGGTCAGGTGCCAGCGAGGTTACCTTTAGCTTCTTAACCCTTTACAGGTGAGAGGAGCTTTCCCCTGGCCAGGAGGGATTTCAAAGGGGTTTACCCTTCCCTTTATATTTATGACACGCCCCCCAAATCTCAGCTAGGGTGAAACACTGGCTGGGATTTCTTCCTGGAGCTCTAGGAAAACAGAGTTAATAAGACACATGCATCTCTAAATATACTACCAAGTACATAAAGACTAACAATATTTTCCACATCTCAAGGACGATTTTAACCAGTTGATTCTGGGAAATTTTCACGGGAGAGTGCATCAGCTACTTTATTAGAAGCTCCTGAGATGTGTTGGATGTCGAAATCAAAATCTTGGAGAGCTAAACTCCACCGAAGAAGTTTTCTGTTAGTTTCTTTGACGGTGTGAAGCCACTTTAGTGCAGCATGGTCGGTTTGCAGGTGGAAACGCCGTCCCCAAACATATGGGCGTAGCTTTTCCAGAGCGTAGACAATGGCATAACATTCTTTTTCAGTGACTGACCAGTTGCTTTCCCTCTCAGACAGTTTTTTGCTGAGAAACACTACAGGGTGGAATTCTTGATCAGGTCCTTTCTGCATTAAAACTGCTCCCACACCACGCTCGGATGCATCTGTGGTTACTAGGAACGGTTTGTCAAAGTCTGGGGCCCTTAGTACAGGGTCAGACATGAGTGTCGCTTTAAGCTTGTTAAAGGCCTTCTGACACTTTCCGGTCCACTGAACAGCATTTGGCTGTTTCTTTTTGGTTAGGTCTGTCAGTGGGGCAGCAATTTGGCTGTAGTGCGGTACAAATCGTCTGTAATAACCGGCCAAGCCTAAGAAGGATTGAACCTGTTTCTTTGACCTTGGGACAGGCCACTTTTGGATAGCATCCACTTTGGCCTGTAGGGGGCTGATAGTTCCTTGACCCACCTGGTGTCCAAGGTAAGTCACTCTGTTTAGGCCTATTTGACACTTCTTAGCCTTAACAGTTAGTCCTGCCTCCCTTATGCGCTCAAGGACTTTTTGTAGATGTTCCAGGTGGTCTGCCCAGGAATCCGAAAATATGGCCACATCGTCAAGGTAGGCAACTGCATATTCTCCTAATCCCGCTAGGAGACCATCTACAAGTCTTTGGAAAGTGGCGGGTGCATTTCGCAGCCCGAAAGGGAGTACATTAAATTCATACAGCCCGAGATGTGTGATGAAGGCTGACCTTTCCTTGGCAGATTCATCTAGCGGTACCTGCCAGTACCCCTTGGTTAAGTCCAAGGTAGAGATGAACTGGGCCCGTCCCAGTTTCTCTAATAGTTCATCAGTGCGTGGCATTGGATAGTTGTCTGGGCGAGTTACAGCATTTAGCTTACGGTAGTCCACGCAAAAACGTATTTCCCCATCTGGTTTGGGAACTAGAACCACTGGAGATGCCCATGCACTTTCAGAGGGGCGGATTACACCCATCTGTAACATATCCTGGATCTCCCGTTCTATAGCAGTTTTAGCTTGAGGAGACACCCGGTAAGGTTGGACCCTAATTGGGTGAGCATTACCTGTGTCAATGGAGTGGTATGCCCGTTCAGTCAGTCCTGGGGTGGCTGAGAACGTTGGCGCGTAGCTAGTGCACAGCTCCTGGATCTGCTGTCGCTGCATACGCCCAAGGGTCATGGAGAGGTTCACCTCTTCCACACCACCAGCACATTTCCCTTCGTAGTAGACACCTTCAGGCCACTCAGCGTCGTCTCCTCCCTGGGCTGTAAACTGACAAACCTTTAATTCTCTGGAATAAAAGGGCTTTAGAGAATTAATATGATACACCTTAGGCTTTCGGTTGGAGGTGGGGAATGCTATGAGATAATTAACAGCTCCCAGGCGCTCCTGGACCACGAATGGCCCTTCCCACGATGCTTCCATTTTATGGGCCTGGAGCGCCTTTAAGACCATGACCTGGTCTCCTACTTTGAAGGAACGCTCTCTGGCATGTTTATCATACCAGGCTTTTTGCTCTTTTTGAGCATCCTGTAAGTTTTCTCTAGCAAGGGCTAAAGAGGTTCGGAGGGTGTTTTGTAGGTTGGTTACAAAGTCCAGAATGTTAGTTCCTGGAGAAGGTGTAAATCCCTCCCATTGCTGCTTCACCAACTGCAATGGCCCCTTAACCTCACGGCCATATACAAGTTCAAATGGAGAAAACCCTAAACTGGGATGTGGTACAGCTCTGTAGGCAAAGAGCAACTGCTGCAATACTAGGTCCCAATCATTGGAGTGCTCATTTACGAATTTACGTATCATGGCCCCCAAAGTTCCATTAAACTTCTCCACCATGCCATTTGTTTGATGATGGTAAGGAGTGGCAACCAAGTGATTTACCCCATGAGCTTCCCAAAGGTTTTTCATAGTTCCTGCCAGGAAATTAGTCCCTGCATCTGTGAGGATGTCGGAGGGCCAACCTACCCTGGCAAAAATGTCTGCTAGTGCCTGGCACACACTTTTAGCCCTGGTGTTGCTTAGAGCTACTGCTTCCGGCCATCGGGTGGCAAAATCCATGAAAGTCAGTATGTACTGCTTTCCTCTGGGTGTCTTTTTCGGAAAAGGACCCAGAATATCCACAGCTACTCGCTGAAATGGAACTTCAATGATGGGGAGTGGCTGGAGAGGAGCTTTGACCTGGTCTTGGGGTTTTCCCACTCTTTGGCACACCTCACAAGACTGGACATAGGTAGAAACATCCTTGCCCATTCCCTCCCAGTGGAATGACCCCCCCAAACGGTCTTTGGTCCTGTTCACCCCAGCATGGCCACTAGGGTGATCATGGGCTAAGCTCAAGAGCTTGGCCCGGTATTTAGTTGGAACTACCAACTGTCTCTGAGGATGCCAGTCTTCCTGGTGTCCCCCAGAAAGAGTTTCCTTGTATAAAAGTCCTCTTTCTACAACAAACCTGGATCGATTAGAAGAGCTGAGAGGCGGTGGGTTGCTCCGTGCCGCCGTCCAAGCTCTCTGGAGGCTTTCATCTGCTTCCTGTTCGGTCTGGAACTGTTCCCTTGATGCTGGAGACATCAGTTCCTCATGGGATTGTGGACCTAGGCTTGGTCCCTCTGGAAGCGATATAGGGGATGGAGCTGTTTCTGTTGACTGTGAACCGCTCTCCGCTGGTGCACTATGTTGGGATTCAGGCTCCGGCTGAGCCTCTTGTGTAGGGTTATCGGCTGCTGCCAGTTCAGGTTCGGTGGGGCCCTCTGGTGTTGAGGTTGCAAGTACTGGATTCAGTGCTGACACGGGGTCTGGTGTTGGTTGTTTGGCTGGTTCCGGTTCTGGGACTGGTTCCGTCTGGGTCTCTGGGACTGGATCCACTACTGCTGTTGCAGACATTGGCCTGGGGTCCAGGTCCATCACCTCTGACTGGGTCCTGATAGAAGTTTCCGGAACAGAGCTAGGCCTCACGGCTTGTTTAGCCTGGTTGCGGGTGACCATTCCCACCCTCTTGGCCTGCTTCACATGATTGGCCAAGTCTTCCCCCAACAGCAGGGGGATGGGATAATCATCATAGACTGCAAAAGTCCACATTCCTGACCAGCCCTTGTACTGGACAGGCAACTTGGCTGTAGGCAAATTGAAAGAGTTGGACTTGAAGGGTTGAATCGTCACTTGGATCTCTGGGTTGATTAAATTGGGGTCCACTAAGGAAGCATGGATAGCTGACACTTGTGCTCCGGTGTCCCTCCACGCGGTGACCTTCTTCCCACCCACACTCACAGTTTCCCTCCGCTCCAAGGGTATCTGGGAGGTATCTGGGCCTGTGGACCTCTGGTGTGATTCCGGTGCAATGAACTGTAACCTGTTGGGGTTCTTGGGGCAGTTGGCCTTTACATGCCCCAGCTCGTTACATTTAAAACATCGTCCAGCTGACGGGTCACCGGGGCGAGGTGGGTTGCTGGAGAACGGGGTGGTGGGACGATAAGGGGTCTGGAGGGTTCTTTGGGAGGTAGGTGGGGCTTTGGGCGGCCCCCGGTAATAGGGTGTGGTCTGGGGTGGTCCCTTCTGGTCTCCGCTCCAACTGCGACCAGTTTTCTTCTTCTCTGCCACCTCCACCCATCTGGCTCCAATCTCTCCTGCCTCAATTACAGTTTTGGGTTTCCCATCTCGGATGTATCTTTCTATTTCCTCAGGAACACCCTCTAAGAATTGTTCCATTTGCATTAGGAAGGGCAAATTTACTGGAGATTCAACACTTGCTCCTGATATCCAGGCATCCCAATGTTTTACAATGTGGTAGGCATGTCGGGTAAATGACATGTCTGGTTTCCACCTTAGGGCTCGGAACCTCCGACGAGACCGCTCGGGTGTTGTCCCCATTCTGACTCTCGCCTTGGATTTAAACAGTTCATACTTGTTCATATGTTCTTTAGGCATTTCAGCTGCCACCTCAGCTAAGGGTCCACTGAGCTGCGGCCTCAGCTCTACCATGTATTGGTCAGTAGAGATGTTGTACCCAAGGCAGGCCCTTTCGAAGTTTTCTAAGAAGGCCTCAGTATCATCACCTGCCTTGTAGGTGGGGAACTTTCTGGGATGGGAAGTGGTACCTGGAGAAGGATTGCTAGGGTTTGTTGGTATATTCTGCTGGGCCTTTATCCTCTCCATCTCCTCCACATGCTTCCTTGCCTCCATTTCCCTCTTGTGGGCAGCCTCCTGTACCTCCTTCTCCAGCCGCATGAGTTCTATCTGTCTTTCATGTTCCCTTTGTTTTTCCTCAGCCTGAAATTTGGCTAATTCCAGCTGTAGTCGAGCTGAGGATTTGGCCATTCTAACCTCTCTGTTTTTAACTAACTTTACACCCGAGGTTTAGAAATAAACAAACAAAACTTGGCTGTAAACTTTTGCTGTGCTGGAATAGAGTACCTATTCTCTGATAGTGATTGTCAGCCTACAGAAAAAGACAATTCCCTTGTCTCTGCTCTGGGCCCAAATTAAAGCAAAAAACCTCCAACTACTTGGAAAACTGCTTACCCAGCCCAAAGAAAAAAAAAAATTTCTTTTCAAACCTGTGCTCCTTGTAAAACAAAAAAAAAAAAAATCAAAATCCTAAAAAAAAACCCTGCCACTTTTGTCTCCAGGCAAATGGGTAGAGCACACACCCCCTATTTACTTTTAGGAAGAAAAGAAGAAAAAAAAAAAACCTCTGGGTTGGAAGACTGTGAATTTCCCTGCAGGAGTTAAGTACCCTGCCTCCAGGCAAGAAAACCTGCAATTCACAAGATAATCCCCTTTTGTCTCTGCTTGGCCACAAAGCAGAGAGAAACCAAGCTGCTTTCAGTTTCAAAGCTGCCTTCTGGACTTCCTAAAAATTCCTTTTTAAAATCTGTATTTCTAGTTCAAAAAATCTCAACTGGATCTCAAAATGATTTCAGGTTAATCCCACCACTGTGCCACCATGTCAAGGTTCCTCCCCCACTCTGAACTCTAGGGTACAGATGTGGGGACCTGCATGAAAAACCTCCTAAGCTTATCTTTACCAGCTTAGGTCAAAACTTCCCCAAGGTAACAAATATTACCCCCGTTATCCTTGGAATGGCCGCTACCACCACCAAACTAATACTGGTTACTGGGGAAGAGCTGTTTGGACGCGTCCTTCCCCCCAAAATACTTCCCAAAACCTTGCACCCCACTTCCTGGACAAGGTTTGGTAAAAAGCCTCACCAATTTGCCTAGGTGACTACAGACCCAGACCCTTGGATCTTAAGAACAATGAACAATCCTCCCAACACTTGCACTCCCCCTTTCCTGGGAAATGTTGGATAAAAAGCCTCACCAATTTGCATAGGTGACCACAGACCCAAACCCTTGGATCTGAGAACAATGAAAAAGCATTCAGTGTTTTACAAGAAGACTTTTAATAAAAAATAGAAGTAAATAGAAATAAAGAAATCCCCCCTGTAAAATCAGGATGGTATATATCTTACAGGGTAATTAGATTCAAAAACATAGAGAACCCCTCTAGGCAAAACCTTAAGTTACAAAAAAGATACACAGACAGAAATAGTTATTCTATTCAGCACAATTCTTTTCTCAGCCATTTAAAGAAATCATAATCTAACACATACCTAGCTAGATTACTTACTAAAAGTTCTAAGACTCCATTCCTGTTCTGTCCCCGGCCAAGACGACTACAGACAGACACACAAACCCTTTGTTTCTCTCCCTCCTCCCAGCTTTTGAAAGTATCTTGTCTCCTCATTGGTCATTTTGGTCAGGTGCCAGCGAGGTTACCTTTAGCTTCTTAACCCTTTACAGGTGAGAGGAGCTTTCCCCTGGCCAGGAGGGATTTCAAAGGGGTTTACCCTTCCCTTTATATTTATGACAGCTGACCTTGAGGGTCAATCACAATTCATTTAGCTCTCATGGTACAGTTATGTGAATGCCAGTATTGCCATGGTATGGCCTTGGGTGGGCTGTTGTTTCTGGTGCCGGACAACTAGAATGGTCTGGTGGGATTATATCATTTTGGAAACCTGGAATGAAAAATAGTGGTTTCAGAACTTCCAAATGAAGAAACAGGCCTTCATGGAGCTGTGAGAGGAGCTTTCATCAAACCTCCAGCGCTAGAACACTCAGTTCAGGGAATCCATATTGGTTCAGAAGTGGGTTGCTATTGTTTCATGGAAGCTGGCTATGCCAACAGCTATAGGTCCAGTTGAAAACCACTTTGAGATTGGAAAGATCACTGTCAGGTTTGTGGTTGTGCAGATTTGTGAGGCAAGTAACACTGTGATCTACTTATAAGCAGTTGCCATAAGAAAAGTTTCAGACCTAATAGCTGGGGTTTCTGAACTGTGCAGGGGTCATCAATAGCACTCATGTCCCAATACTTTGCCCATCGCAAGGGGCAAGTGAGTATGTGAACCGAAAAGGCTATTACTCAATTATTCTGCTGCGCTTAGTGGACAACAGAGTCATGAATATAAATGAATGGAATGCTGCAAAGATACATGACACCAAAGCGCTGAGGAGATCAGGATTATACTGGAAGGGGAAGAAGGGACTTTATTCCCCAGAAATGATATGGTTCTCTACGGTATGTCTGTACCGATTGTTATTTTGGGGGACCCCACATACTCACTCCTAACTTTGCTCATGAAACTGTGAATTCAATTACAAGCTCAGTAGCTGGAGAATGATCATGGAGTGTGCATTTGGTAGTCTGAAAGCTCGTTGGCGCTACCTACATACCCATCTAGATCCAATGTGACAAACACTCTTCATGTAATCATCTCTTGCTGCTTACTCCATAACGTTTGTGAGGGTAAAGGGGAGTGATTTTATCCCGAGTGGGGTCAGGATGAGTCTGGTTTACAAACACTGTACAGGCAGCCAGCTCCTATCCATGTGCACTCTGGTCCTGGTTCCTAGCAGGCAAGGGAAATCCGGGCTGCCACATATGCACACATCTTGGCACAGCAGGGTGGCAGAAGATGACAACTGCTTGTACCAAATGACACCTTCACCAAACCCCCCACAAACCCCACCATTTTGTGCCAGTGTTCCTTAATGTGCTTTTCCAGCTTTTGTGAGTGTTTTGTTCCCCTGTGACTGATAGTCATTAGCCATTCATTAGTGTCACATTAAAGACAATGATAACAGGGCAACTCCACTCAGTTATCACCTTACAGTTGGGTTTGTGCTGTGCAGGCTGGCAGTCAAGTTGTAATAAGGTTATTGTGCAATGCTTTTGTCTTTACTAATCACACATTTACAAACCTGTTATTGGAAATACTCAATCTCTATTAACCACTCTATCAACGTTTGCTTTGGGTGAGGGGGGGGTTATGCTCCATTTTTTTTTAACTTTTCATTGTCAGTGGTGCTAGTTGCACTTAGCCGGTGTTATGCAGCAGTAATCCCTACTAAAGTTGAAACTGGCCAAGGTTTGAAGGGGAAGTAGGGGTTGTTTAATTATTGGGAAATGACAGATGCTGCCATTGCCTGTATTGTTACTGGAACTGTGTTTTAATTTTCTGCATGTAAACTAAGCAATAAAGATATTCATCTACCCTTTTTTTGTGTTTTAGAGTTATGCTGCTTTGAAAAATAGTGAAGCTTTCTGTAGAACTAACTACACTTTTCCCCAACCCTTCCATTTATTATTGGATATTTCTGACTGTGGGTGGGTGGAAATTCAATTTCATGTGCTATGAATTGCAGGGTTCAATCCAAATTTTATAACATCTTCAGTTAATCATAGGTAGGAAAGAGAGACCCCACACAAGTCAAGGGAAGTACAACGTTTATTAAAAAAAATTAGATGGAATGTGAAATTGATTTTTTTTTAAAAAGAAAGGTCAGCAACAAATCTTTAAAAAATTAAGGGAAGGCAACTAGGATCACTGGCCAAATATTACTGTCTCTGCACTTATCTCTTTGCCTTCTTCCTGACAAGGGGAGGAATGATGCGGGGAAATGAGTCTAAGAGGAAACTGGGGAATCTCCTGCATGGGATTTGCGAGGTGGGCATTTGGTGAGGTTCCAGGACTCCTGCAGATCCATCATTCCCCTCCTGGATGCTCAGGAGAGTCCTCCTGTCAGGCATTTTGATGCCAGAGCAGAGTAAAGTCCTGTGGGTCCTTCAGGCTCTGTGTTCTCCTGGTTCACTCATGGGGATGGGGTCCTTGAAACAGGATCTTCTGGCTCAGAAGCACTGTAGATGGCAGCCAGCAAAGGAGGAGTACAGGGACTGGGGTAAGGGCAGTCAGGCCTAATGGTCAGAGCTGGAGTCAGACAGCAGATCTGGAGTTGGAATTGGGATCGTGCCAAGGGTTGGAGTCAGGGTCAGAAGTCACATCAAATGTTGAACCAGAATCAGCATCAGAAGTCATGCCAAAGGTCAGCATTGGGGTCAGAGTCAGACAGATGCATTAAGAGTCATGCTGGAATCAGGGAACAGTTCCAAGAGTCAAGCTAGAGTCAGAGTCAGATAGCAGTACCAAAGATAAAACCAGAGTCAGGGAGTAGTACCAGGGTCAAACTGGAGTCAGGGTCCAGTCCAGCAGCAGATTATGAGTTCACTCAGTTGCTCAAACAAGTTCCTGTGCCTCCTTCTGGCTTAAGCAGTGCATCCGGGCCAGTCAGTGTGTTTGGACATCTGCTCCAATGAGGAGCTTTATGGGCCAAAATTCCACTAGCCCACTCCCATGCTGGTTCCAGAGACCCGTGAGGTGGTGGTTGCAGTCTGGGGACTCACAGACCTGGGTTTGAGACCTGCAATTCCTGAGGAGGAGGTGGCGGTTGCTGATAGACTAGTTCTGTGGCCTTGCCAGAAGGTGCACTCCCTTTTTGGCTGCCAGCTCTATGAGACTCTCAATTACAGAATGCTCCAGTTCCCTAAGATGTGCCTCCTGGTCCATGAACAGGTTCATCAGTCTCTCCTCCTGCTGAAAAGCCCACTCCTCCCTGGTCCTGAGGAAACAGCTCCTGGTTTCTCCTTTCTAACCCAATGAACAACTCCTCCAGGGTCCTTCTCTGTCTGCCTCTGCTGCCTCTGGAGTGCTGCTCCTGCCTTCCCTGCAGAATGGTTTCACTCTCAGGAGACAAAGGTCCTGACAATTGGAATACAACAGTAGCATTATTTTTTTTTTCCTTTGGAAGAAGCTGAAAAATCCCCCCACATAATATAATTTTGCTGTAGAAGGCCACAGTTTTACTATTTTTCAGCATTCCAAGAATGCAGCTGTTAGATTATCCTTGGTTCTTGGACCACTTTTGCAACCCGTGAGGAAGGAGCCGAGGCTAGTAATGGTTTAAAAAAAAACTGCACTAACATTTTAAAATACTTAAAATGTTCGTTCTGTCTCAAGGGGAGAGGGGACATTGGTATTTCCTTCCAGGGGCCAAGGTACCAGTTTGCACTTTCTTCTTTAAAGGTTGGCCAACATTTTGTCAAAATGGCAGTTTTCAAGGTACCCGAATGCAAAAGGGAAGTGGCTTTCCAGTACCGTGGAATCTGTCATACAGATGTTTCTGCTAACAGTCACCCCTCTACATATTGCTGACTGGATAGGGTCAATCAGCTGTGAAGATGGACCAAGCAGATTTGCACAGCTGTTGAACCTCAAGACATAGCTGGAGTTTCTGCTACACCAGAAAGTTCCTGAAATATGCTTACAGGATTGGGAGGCAATTCAACTGGAAACTGACTATTCTCAGCTTGCATTTCTATGAAAAGATAGAAGCAAACTGTCATAAATATAAAGGGAAGGGTAAACCCCTTTGAAATCCCTCCTGGCCAGGGGAAAGCTCCTCTCACCTGTAAAGGGTTAAGAAGCTAAAGGTAACCTCGCTGGCACCTGACCAAAATGACCAATGAGGAGACAAGATACTTTCAAAAACTGGGAGGAGGGAGAGAAACAAAGGGTCTGTGTGTCTGTCTATATGCTGGTTTCTGCCAGGGATAGACCAGGAATGGAGTCTTAGAACTTTTAGAAAAGGAGTACTTGTGGCACCTTAGAGACTAACCAATTTATTAGAGCATAAGCTTTCGTGAGCTACAGCTCACTTCCTCAGATGCATATCGTGGAAACTGCAGCAGGCTTTATATATACACAGAGAATATGAAACAATACCTCCTCCCACCCCACTGTCCTGCTGGTAATAGCTTATCTAAAGTGATCATCAGGTGGGCCATTTCCAGCACAAATCCAGGTTTTCTCACCCTCCACCCCCCCACACAAATTCACTCTCCTGCTGGTGATAGCCCATCCAAAGTGACAACTCTTTACACAATGTGCATGACAATCAAGTTGGGCTATTTCCTGCACAAATCCAGGTTTTCTCACATCCCCCCCACCCCCATACACACACAAACTCACTCTCCTGCTGGTAATAGCTCATCCAAACTGACCACTCTTCAAGTTTAAATCCAAGTTAAACCAGAACATCTGGGGGGGGGGGGGTTGGAAAAAACAAGAGGAAACAGGCTACCTTGCATAATGACTTAGCCACTCCCAGTCTCTATTTAAGCCTAAATTAATAGTATCCAATTTGCAAATGAATTCCAATTCATCAGTTTCTCGCTGGAGTCTGGATTTGAAGTTTTTTTGTTTTAAGATAGCGACCTACATGTCTGTGATTGCGTGACCAGAGAGATTGAAGTGTTCTCCGACTGGTTTATGAATGTTATAATTCTTGATCTGATTTGTGTCCATTTATTCTTTTACGTAGAGACTGTCCAGTTTGACCAATGTATATGGCAGAGGGGCATTGCTGGCACATGATGGCATATATCACATTGGTGGATGTGCAGGTGAACGAGCCTCTGATAGTGTGGCTGATGTTATTAGGCCCTGTGATGGTGTCCCCTGAATAGATATGTGGGCACAATTGGCAACGGGCTTTGTTGCAAGGATAAGTTCCTGGGTTAGTGGTTCTGTTGTGTGGTATGTGGTTGTTGGTGAGTATTTGCTTCAGGTTGCGGGGCTGTCTGTAGGCAAGGACTGGCCTATCTCCCAAGATTTGTGAGAGTGTTGGGTCATCCTTTAGGATAGGTTGTAGATCCTTAATAATGCGTTGGAGGGGTTTTAGTTGGGGGCTGAAGGTGACGGCTAGTGGCGTTCTGTTATTTTCTTTGTTAGGCCTGTCCTGTAGTAAGTAACTTCTGGGAACTCTTCTGGCTCTATCAATCTGTTTCTTTACTTCTGCAGGTGGGTATTGTAGTTGTAAGAAAGCTTGACAGAGAACTTTTAGTAAGTAATCTAGCTAGGTATGTGTTAGATTATGATTTCTTTAAATGGCTGAGAAAAGAATTGTGCTGAATAGAATAACTATTTCTGTCTGTGTATCTTTTTTGTAACTTAAGGTTTTGCCTAGAGGGGTTCTCTATGTTTTTTAATCTAATTACCCTGTAAGATATCTACCATCCTGATTTTACAGGGGGGATTTCTTTATTTCTATTTACTTCTATTTTTATTAAAAGTCTTCTTGTAAGAAACTGAATGCTTTTTCATTGTTCTCAGATCCAAGGGTTTGGGTCTGTGGTCACCTATGCAAATTGGTGAGGCTTTTTATCCAACATTTCCCAGGAAAGGGGGTGTGCAAGTGTTGGGAGGATTGTTCATTGTTCTTAAGATCCAAGGGTCTGGGTCTGTAGTCACCTAGGCAAATTGGTGAGGCTTTTACCAAACCTTGTCCAGGAAGTGGGGTGCAAGGTTTTGGGAAGTAGTTTGGGGGGGAAAGACGCGTCCAAACATCTCTTCCCCAGTAACCAGTATTAGTTTGGTGGTGGTAGCGGCCAGTCCAAGGACAACGGGTGGAATACTCTGTACCTTGGGGAAGTTTTGACCTAAGCTGGTAAAGATAAGCTTAGGAGATTTTTCATGCAGGTCCCCACATCTGTACCCTAGAGTTCAGAGTGGGGGAGGAACCTTGACACAAACCACAAATAGTGCCCAACCTCCACCCTCTGAGCATCACCAGAAAATATTGCTTCTGGGCCTGCCTCACAACAGTGAAATGGACAGGGAAAGGAAGAGACACACCACAACTTAATTTGGTTCCCAGAAGTTTCAGATCGGCACCACAAGCCCCTCACTTCTCCCCCACAAAGGGACACCACCCTGTGTTTATTTGACCTCCAGATTGCAGCCTTCTCCCACCCCCATTTCCCCTGACTCAGTGCAAGCAAAGGCCAAACACGAGAGAGAGGGTTGGTAAATATTTAGCAGTCTTCCAAGTAGAACAAAATGCTGTGACTAACTTTTTCTCATACATCCAAAACATTCTACAATTGTGTTCTGTTCCCTCCTCCCCACACATTTCACCACCCATATTCTGTGTGGTTCCCTTGGTAAGGGGATGGTAAGATCAGAGGGGTGGGAAAAGCACTGGAACTGTGTAATCATTCCAAGGGACAAAAGACAGCTGTTGCTAACTTCAGATCACCAAGTATACATTTTCTACAACTGTCCCCTCCCCGATTGGGACACTTCCAACCTCCCCTCTCCTTGATGCCAGTCCACACAGCCCCTGGACCATTGTTGCCTAACTGCTGAGAAATGAATAGAGACAGGGGCCCAATGATGTTTTGTTAATCATCTATTTTTAAGAGACAGGTTTTAGCCAAAGGCATAATAGTGATTCAGAATGAATACAATCATTGATATATAACTCTGTCTTCCTTGCGGACCATTCTGGGGTGGAGTGGGGACTGGATGGGAGTGTGGGAAAGTTGGAAGAGTTTGATAAGGGGGTTGGGTGAGATCAAGCTCTGGCTTCAGCGCTGCAGTTTAAACACACAGAAGCATAGCAAAGTATGGCATATTACCCAGGGAGGAAAAGTCAGTGCAAAGTGCACCAAATACACTTGATCTTAAAATTGGGAGTTTAGCACAATAACAAGAGGGGATTGTGACCCAGATACACCATTATAAGTCTATACTCAGGGGCTTGCCTAGATGTGTCTTCATGCTATTTTACCGAAGGGGGCCATATGTGCTCTCCATCAGAAGCTAAGAACTTGCTGGTTGTCATGATTATTGAGGATGTAGGTATGGAACATATTTTAAGAGTTATGGCATATGTAGAAGATTATGTTCCAAAGCTGCTGGAGATGAAACTCGTCACCTGGGGTGGGGTGATTCTCAGAGCTGCTAATTCAGTCAAGAGTGAGAACAAAGGGTATCTTTCAACCCAGCCCAGCCAAGGGTTTACAGTCTAGAGAAGGTGTGGGCTTGGACCTTTATCAAGCACAAAAGAGCCCAAGAAAAAGACCATGAATAGGGCAACCAAACAGGGAAAATTGATGTTAACAAATACTCTGGTGATGAAAGTAGAGAAAAGGCTTGGAACTGTATAATAGGGAAAAGAGGGTACAAGATTGTATCCTCTGCAGAGGCAAAGCTATGCCAGAGTGTCTCGTGAAAACTGGATCCCAGCTCTCTCGACTGGACGAGTGCGGTATGGACTGACTATTGGGTGAGAAATACCTTATTAGACAGGAAAGGAATTTGTTAAAAAGCATAAGCTCTAGATCTTATTTTACATTATTCTTTTATCTGTAACCATATATTTCTGATCCTTATACTGGCTTCTCTTTGAATCTTTATTTTAAGCTTTTCCAAATAGAAGTTTATTTGGTTTTACTATAGACACAGCTAAGCTGTGTGCTAAGGAGTGTGTTGAACTGAGGTGAAGCTAGTGAACAGGGAGACATTGCTTCCATGGAAGCAGTGAATCTGTGTGCATTGTGGGTGTCCAAAAGTTGAGGGACTGGGCTGGTCTGAAGAGGGGAAGAGGAAGACTTGCAGAGCCTGAGGTGCTTAAGTTACCAGCCACTGGTAGTTTGGGGTGAGTTTCCCCTAGTGCGCACAATCAAGGTTCCCTTGCTCTGTAGGAAGGCAGTAGTGATTCACCCTGTACCTCTTGGTTAATCCCAAAAGTGTCATAGGGACACTGGTGGGGAGGGTGGGGGTCCATTGTAACTTACCAGCCCCTAGTTCTGGTCCTGGTGCAGTTCTGGGTCCTCCTCGGGTTTATCGGGGGTCCATCTTCAAGGGGATCCTACAGGTAGATGTGCAGAATCACATGCTCCTTGTCCTCTGGCTCTTCTTGGGCATACATCATGGTCCCCATAGCCTCCTGGCCCTCATCAGCTTTCTGTCAGACAATGAGTCCAGTGGGTTTGAAGAGGGGATCATGAGCCATTTCAGGCTCTGAACTGGGAGTCTTTGACAACACCTGGTCAAGCTCCTTGTAGAAGGGGCATGTACGATGAACCTTCCTGGACTGACTGTTCTTTTGCCCTCCAGTACAGGTGTCTCAAATGCTTGATGCTTTCCTGGCACTGGGACAGAGTCCACTGAAGGCCTACCTGCTCCAGCCTCCATGAAATCTCCCAGTACAGTATATGTTCCTGCCACTCCAGGCAAAGTTGTGGAGGATGGTGTACTCTGACCACACATTGATCAGCACTGGGTGTGGTCAGTGGTTCAAGTGACTGCTTTCAGAAAAACACCCAGTGTCATAAGAACATAAAAACAGCCATACTGGGTCAGACCAAAGGTCCATCTAGCCCAGTATCCTGTCTTCCACCAGTGGCCAATGAACAGAACAGGTAATCATCAAGTGATCCATCCCCTCTCAGCCATTCCCTGGAGAAAGACTGTTGAAACTCAAGACCTGGTACATGCGCCCCTTATCTCCACCCGCACTGCACACTGGTATGGGTATAGGGCCATGCCACAGATGAGCCGTGTACTTAACTCTCTCAGGCAGGCAAGCTTACTTGCTCTCTATTTGCCTTCAGACTCATGCTTCTGTGGTTGGCAGGGGTGGAGGGGTGGGGTAAATGGCACATATAGTTATACCTTCAGGTTTGTTTTTTGAAAAAAATTCTATTTTTGAATTTTCATTTTTAATTTCCTTTACACAACATTTAAAAACAAACAAGCCAAGAAACCCTTTTCCTCAGGGACAGAGAAAAAATGAGGCGTCCCTTTTCTGAAACTAAATGAAAGAAAATTTCTTGTTTAAATTGAAATGACATTTTCATTTAGAAATTTCCCACAAAATATTTGGAATGACAAAATTGCTAACAAAATCTTTTTGTTTGTCTTTTTTATGGGGGGACAAAATGTTTCTTTGAGTTTTTCAACCAGCTGGACTCTAAGGTGGAATTCCAGACTTACCTCTCTCCCTGCACCAATGTCCACCGTAATGAGCAACAGAGGAATTTGAACTTGAGCCTTTTTCAAGAGACACAGCTGCCTGCAAGCTATTCTTTGAACACCCCTCGATTTAAGGCATGGCTGCACTTTTCCCACCGATGATGGGATTTGTCAACTTTCTCTACATGCTGTGAAAAATGATGATTTTTCACAGGCATTTGGGGAGGAAATAGGATGACATTTGGACAAGTTTATTATTTAAGAATTGTATCAGTTCATTTGTCATATGAATGGCAGCTTGGATTGGGTTATAACGGTACAGGCATCTGGCAGTGGTTTAAAGCCATTGAACGTAGGTTTAAAATATTGTACATTTTAAATATTTAAAAGGGGAATCCAGAGTTTTGGATGGACTCTTCTACTCGTTATATTTCAGAAATCAAAATCAATAAATAAATATGCAGAACCAACCTTGGGTTAATTGCTTATATTCTTCATTTGGAACTGAAGCTGAGTTAAATAACTGTTTTTAAACTTTAAAACACTTCTCAAACACCATAAAAACAGCTTGCAATGCTGATTCTATTGTTCTTTATAAATTGTCTTAAAAAATAGCCTGGCTCTTTGGCAAAATTATCTCAGAGCCAAATTATTGTTATTGTTCTCTAAAAAGAAGGAGAACAATAACAATAACAAAGACTACTGTCAGAATTTTAAATGTTTTGACACTTGAGCATTTAACATGGATTTATCTGATGTATTATAAACCAGAATAAAAATTGACTTGATCCTATCACCTGAGAATTCTTCACTGTATTTTGAAACAGCATTTTTGGTGCTTTTGTGATAAAAATACACCTTCTAGGAGATTAAGAGTAAAGAGGAAGCAAAATCCTTGGATTACCTCTGAGTTACTGTCACTTTTTATCCTGAAAGTGAATTGCTGTCAATAAACAAAGGTCTCTGGGTCTGTTACTGACTGGAACACATAACACCTACTTTTAAAATGTTCGCTTTCATTGCAAAAATAAAGTACAAAACTGCTGATTATTTAACTGGCAGTGTTTTTGCATTCTTAACAAGGTGCTAAAGGAAAAGCTGTTAGGTTGATTTATAAACATGGAGCTGGATTACCAAGTGAAAGTAAGTGGATAATTAAGAAATTATTTTAGATCCAAGGTGAAATCCAGGCTACACTTAAAAGTCAGTAGGAATAATAGAATCATAGAATCATAGAATATCAGGGTTGGAAGGGACCCCAGAAGGTCATCTAGTCCAACCCCCTGCTCGAAGCAGGACCAATTCCCAGTTAAATCATCCCAGCCAGAGCTTTGTCAAGCCTGACCTTAAAAACCTCTAAGGAAGGAGATTCTACCACCTCCCTAGGTAACGCATTCCAGTGTTTCACCACCCTCTTAGTGAAAAAGTTTTTCCTAATATCCAATCTAAACCTCCTCCACTGCAACTTGATACCATTACTCCTCGTTCTGTCATCTGCTACCATTGAGAACAGTCTAGAGCCATCCTCTTTGGAACCCCCTTTCAGGTAGTTGAAAGCAGCTATCAAATCCCCCCTCATTCTTCTCTTCTGCAGGCTAAACAATCCCAGCTCCCTCAGCCTCTCCTCATAAGTCATGTGTTCCAGACCCCTAATCATTTTTGTTGCCCTTCGCTGGACTCTCTCCAATTTATCCACATCCTTCTTGAAGTGTGGGGCCCAAAACTGGACACAGTACTCCAGATGAGGCCTCACCAATGTCGAATAGAGGGGAATGATCACGTCCCTCGATCTGCTCGCTGTGCCCCTACTTATACATCCCAAAATGCCATTGGCCTTCTTGGCAACAAGGGCACACTGCTGACTCATATCCAGCTTCTCGTCCACTGTCACCCCTAGGTCCTTTCCCACTGATCTCCCCTAGGAGATTTCCCACTGATATCAGTGGGGCAGGGTGTCACTGCCCACTGGTCATTCTTGGTGTACTTAGCTAGAATTAAGATTCTTTAGTGAAGTGCCCAAATTCTGCCAACATCAAAGGGCTCAATGACAACTTTCCTGAAACACAAATGCCACACCTAATTTTTATATTTATTTGCATAATGTGTAAAGCAAAAATAAATAGCCATAAAATCTCTTTATCATGACATGAAACCTCTTTGTTGAATTATGGAGTTTAAATGCTGCTTCAGTTTTTGGTTTGTTTGTTTTGTTTTGTTTTTTTAATTTCAACTAGTCTCATACCTCTGCATTACAATAATTTTAACTCACACACTCCTCCTTGCTCTTTGGCAGTCCGCACCACCAAATTAAGGCTAAAGAGAGGCCCAAGTGCAGCTGCTGGATGCATGTGAAAGCTCCATAGGCCTTGCTTTGAGTATGTATTAGCTACTGGGACATGAAAGCTGAGTCTTAAATAACTAGTGATTCTCTTAGAGAGTTAGGACTTGCATGAAAGTTAGGCGATGAGCCTTGGAGATTTTCTGAGAAACAACCAGAATGTTTCTGTTTCAGTTAAAGAGAGAACTGAGTGACTAAGTGCTCCTGTCTCATCAAAATTCATTTCTGCCTCTCTGCTGTGGAGCCTCTACTGCCATCTGCTATATTTTATTTTCTCCCTCTTCAGATGTGGATCCTTAAGAGCCAGCTGCTAGGCAGCCCTCAATCTCTCCCCCTCTGTCCCCAACAATCCCACACTTCAGTTTCACCTCTTGTGCCTGCTGGGGAGCCTTTCATTTATATTAGGTCACAGAGCCCAGCACCAGAGGTTATGACCTTGGAAGAAATTATTTTCCTTTCAGCCTAGAATTCTTCAAGCTGAACATGAGCCTCATGGCTGAGCAGAGGCCAGGGCTGAGCTATTTGTAAAAGGGTTGATTGGCCTGCATTCAGATTTCTCAGAATCCATCTCTTATTAGTTCTGCATGAAGAGTAGAATGATCCTTGCAGATTTTTAAAAAAGGCATTTTAGTCCATAATTGTTCTATATTCATTATTAACTGATGTCCATGGGCTTGGAAGAATGTGCTAGGAAGTGGATAGTCAATTATAATAGCCATCGAATGGACTTTAGCTGATTTACCATGGGAATGGATAATCAGGAATTATCTGAAAGGAACTTCTGCAAGGCTCAGTTAGGGGCCCATTGTTTTTTCACATTTTATGTCCATGATATTAACAAGGGTAGTTACAACCTGGATACCAGATGTCATCTATATGCAGATAACACTATATAATAGACTTGGCCCAACACTGCATGAAATTGAATCACCTTTGCAAACTGACTTTGTGGTATTTCAGAAGTATTTGATGAGCAATAAATTAGTGCTAAACTTTGAGAAAAAGTTATAAAATTCACCTTTAATTCCAAATTAAGAACATTAGCAGTTAACTTGCAGTTAGGTGCTGCATATATTAATGATTCCCCCCCCCCCCTTGAAACAGTTCAATTTCTTTAAACACTTTGTTATTTGCCCATATAAATTACGTTTTTCTTTGGCCTGGAGTTTGGAATTTCAGCTTGGTCCTCTGAAGTCTTATCTGAATATGTTATTTCTCAGAAGTAACTTCTGTTGCCTTGGTCGTAGTGAGTAATGACCAAAACCTGACTCCACATGCAAAGTCCAAGTAAAAAGCTTGGCTTAGGAACCTACCTATTAATCTGGATGCTCAGTCTCAGACATCTATTGCAGCTGATTCTGGAACCAATGATGGCAGCAGTGGACAGGGCCCACTGCAACATTTCAAAATGGTTCTGTGGCCCAGAGAATCTTCACTGTGTGTGTGTTGTCCATATTTGCCCTTCCATGTGCCGGTTCAATTGATGACAAGGTTTGCAGTAAAGTTTGTAGGAATGTGCATTCCTTTTGCACTAAGATAGTTTGATGCATTTTGTGAGTGATTTTATTCTAAACTTACAAACATAAATATAAGTGTTTTGTATGATATAATATGATGTATATGTTGATGTTTTTAAATTTAAAGAGACATGTAGCCAGGTCAAATTGTGTCTTGAATCTAGGTTTTCTTAAAACAGTCACAAAACCTATGAATTTACTAGATGTGTATAAACTTTGTATAAAACTTTTGAAATGCCCTATAGAATAAAGTAGGAAATTATATTTCTGCTGTAGAATTCCAAAGGATAACTCAAAGGATGTAAAGAAAGAATGTTCTATTTTATTCAATGCAATCAATTTGGACTAATTTCTATGAATGCCTATTGGATTTATCCCTATTCTATCTATAGGACACTTCTGTAACAGTAGACATGACTTTATAAGATTCCTTCAACCACTCAATCCAATGGTTACCTTTTCCATAAAGGAAAAGCTTCCACGAAAAAAAATCCAATGAAACAGGTTGTTGGTTTTTTTCACTTTTAAACAAATGATCATTTCCTTTCAGAGTTTATTTAGCATAACACCTAGTGTTGAAAGTACAGAAATGCATAAAATAGCAAGGGAAGAGGAAGTTAGAGAGTGGGAATAACAGAAAGGAGGAAGTATGTCAGAAGACCCCGTGGGAGGGACTGAAAGTGAGCACAACAAACTGAGAAGTTAAGATTTGGAATGAACTACTTCTGTTCAGAGGGACCTAAGTACTTAATGCTGTAGTCTTACCTGATCTGGCATTTGCAAACCAAACAGCACCAGATTGTGTGGTGTGTGATACTGAAGAGGTGTTGAAAGTGGTGATGAACAAAAATTACACTGACCACTTATTTCAGAGTAGCAGCCGTGTTAGTCTGTATTCACAAAAAGAAAAGAAGTACTTGTGGCACCTTAGAGACTAACCAATTTATTTGAGCATACGCTTTCGTGAGCTACAGCTCACTTCATCAGATACATTCAGTGGAAAATACAGTGGGGAGATTCATATACACAGAGAACATGAAACAATGGGTGTTATCATACACACTGTAAGGAGAGTGATCACTTAAGATGAGCTAATACCACCAGGAGAGCAGGGGGTGAGGGGGGAATAAAACCTTTTGTAGTGATAATCAAGGTGGGCCATTTCCAGCAGTTGACAAGAATGTCTGAGGAACAGTGGGGGGCAGGGAATAAACATGGGGAAATAGTTTTACTTTGTGTAATGACCCATCCACTTCCAGTCTCTATTCAAGCCTAAGTTAATTGTATCCTGTTTGAAAATTAATTCCAATTCAGCAGTCTCTCGTTGGAGTCTGTTTTTGAAGTCTTTTTATTGTAATATTGCAACTTTTAGGTCTGTAATCGAGTGACCAGAGAGATTGAAGTGTTCTCCAACTGGTTTATGAATGTTATAATTCTTGACATCTGGTTTGTGTCCACATATTCTTTTACGTAGCGACTGTCCAGTTTGACCAATGTACATGGCAGAGGGGCATTGCTGGCACCTGATGGCATATATCACATTGGTAGATGTGCAGGTGAACGAGCCTCTGATTGTGTGGCTGATGTGATTAGGCCCTATGATGGTGTCCCCTGAATAGATATGTGGACACAGTTGGCAACGGGCTTTGTTGCAAGGATAGGTTCCTGGGTTAGTGGTTCTGTTGTGTGGTATGTGGTTGCTGGTGAGTATTTGCTTCAGGTTGGGGGGGCTGTCTGTAAGCGAAGACTGGCCTGTCTCCCAAGATCTGTAAGAGTGATGGGTCATCTTTCAGGATAGGTTGTAGATCCTTGATGATGCGTTGGAGAGGTTTTAGCTGGGGGCTGAAGGTGATGGCTAGTGGTATTCTGTTATTTTCTTTGTTGGGCCTGTCCTGTAGTAGGTGACTTCTGGGTACTCTTCTGGCTCTGTCAGTCTGTTTCTTCACTTCAGCAGGTGGGTATTCACAACCACACAGAGAAAGAAATGCAGAATGTTAAACAAATAGCATAACTGGTGAAAAGTAAGTGAGATGCTCAACATTCTGTTTGAATAATTCACAAAATGTTATTTGTAATGTAGTTAAGGCCTTCATCAAAAAAGGAGGCCTTAACTACATAACAAATAATATTTTGCAAATTATTCATCCTTTTAATGTGATGAGTCAATTTGTCACTGGAAAAAACATCCTTCCTTCCATGCTATTTATAAATTTGCACTTAGTTTTCCAATGCACTGATCAGAGTACATTTATTTCTAAAGGTTTGCAATAATAATGTTGTCAAAGGGCAAATTCTGCCATCTACTAAGATGTGGCTGGGCCTGGCATCAGTGTGCAAGGGAGGAAAGAAGCCTCCTCTGATTCATGTCCCCCCCATTATGGGCTAGTCACATTTGTAGCCCTTCTACCTCCTGAGCACCGGCACTGTTGTCCCACCCTTGGGGCACCAGCTGCCCCAAATGGAGCAAGGCGGGATGGGAAGGAGATGTGGCTAGGCTGAAAGAAGGGCTGTACCCCAATAGCAGGAGAGTGTCCTCTGCTACAAGCTATGTGCCAAGGACCCTAACACCTGCTGTGCCCTGTTGATGCAGATTGCCTACCAAAACTCATGACAGGGTGGGGTGCAATGATCAAAGCCTTTCTCTCATGTGAGTATCCTGATTCATATTCATAGTCCTGCCGAAAGCAATAGGACAACTCATATGAGTAAGCGTTTGCAGGAGCACAGATACTCCTCTAACAGAGAAAAAGTAAAGGCAGGGAAATTAAACTGTCAATGAGCAGACCCAAACACACTCATTTCCTAAGGTCTCCACTATACTCACTCCTACAGGGCAAGTGACTTTAGCATATTTGCCTCAACTGGAATGTAGCTGCTGTACTCCCCACCAGCTAATTAACATCTGTGAATCTCTAGTCATCTGGAGCAACTGTATGCAGGACTGCCCCTGGAATGATCCTGGCTGGAGAGCAGGTTAGATGGATCTGCGCGAGTATTCCATTGTAGCTGGGACCCAGTATCTAAAAGATCACCTAAAACTTCAGGGTGAAGATTATCATGAACAGATTTGTTCCTCTGGCAAATGGAACTTTGTACAATGGGGTAATGCTTATCTGTGCAGGACTGGAAGCATTCTTAGAAGCTGACTTAATGCTGTAGAATGGTCTCCTGTGGGAACTAAGGACTAGCATAAACCTCTCACCTTCTATTTCAAGGTGCGTTTCTTTGGCCTGGCTTTCTGTAGCATAAGCAATAGATGTAAACACACACACACACACACACACACACACACACACATACACACGTGTATATATATATATATATAAAATCCACAACAAAACACTCCACTGCACACGCTTTTGGGAGAGGATGAGAAGGAAAACACAGGACAGATGTTAGTCATATTCCTTAATGCACTATTGGATGAGTGCAGGATAAGAATCTCTGTAGAATAAAATAAAATTGATATAATAATCTCTGTGAACCGCAAGTCTTAATGAATGTCTGTAAACAGCTTTGATCTCTTCAGATGAAAGATGCTATGTAGGGACAGATTATTATTTTTATTATTTTTTTCATCAGCTTTTTTAATGCTTCAGCAGACATTTATCAGACAGAAATAATCGGAGGTCTGGCCCTTTAGCAATGCAGAGCCAGGATGGTGGAGAGCTGTGAAAAGACAAAGGGAAAATGTTCAAAAATGCCTGAGTGACTTAAGACCCTAAATACCATTTTCAAAAATAACCTAGGAGCCTAAATTCCATTTACTTTGCTCTATCACTCTTTTGGTCCCAAAGGTGGCTCCCTGAGACTTTCAATAAACCCAGGAAAAATGTAAAAAGTAACACAAACACCAAGATATCTGGGTTCACTTAGTTCCGCTATTTTCAGCTTTAGCTGGGTACTCAGGTTCATTTTGCTTGGAGTAGGAAATGCCAGAAGCACCCTGTTTTACTTCTTTGTGCTCTTATACTGATGAAAAGAAGCTCTTAGAAGGCATCCCAGTTTATGTATAATACTATGAAAGGCACATTAAATCTAGCTATCTGAATTACCTTTTACATTTGGATTACAAAATTCTCATAAAAGTTTTTACAAAAGAAAACTTACAATAAAAGATGCACCATCAAACATAAAAGTGACTGTGCCTATCCTTCTGGTTAGTTACATAGAATGTAAGAAGAACAGTTAGTTACATAGAATGAAGAAGAACAGAACAGTAGTAATTCTAGCACTAAATTTGAGGCAATCCTCTAACAAGTGTGGCAGAAGATTATCTGGATGCAAGTTCCTAGTCAGAACAGATTTCCTGTCTATCAAATGAGATCTAAACCAGTTCCATCAAGAATCATTAATTCTCATCGCATCCAGGCTTTTTAGAAGTAGTTCACCAAACACTGAATAAAAAGCTTTCATAAGACTGACCATGACTGCATGAGTTATAAAGCTTTCCTCAGCAATTAACCACCGCATATGCAGGGCAGAAAGTCCCTGTGAATCATTCAGTTATGATTTTCTTGTTGTTGTTTTTTAAAGGTAAACAAAATGTTTCAGACTGACAACTAACTTGTGAGGTCTGTTAAATATCATTGCCTTGATTACTGCAGCCACCTCTTTGCTGGCCTCCTGTTTGCGCCATCGCACCCCTCAACTCCATTCAACAACTACGGCTAAAATAATTTCCCTCTGTCATTGACCCAGTTATGTGTAGTCTTTTATTTTTATTTATGCCTGGAGGTCAGGAGCATAGGGGCTTCTCCCTCTGTGCACCATCTGGAGCATGAGATATTCCAAAGGTGGGGAGGTACCAGGAGAAACTGGGTCCATAGCCACACTCTGCATTATGCTCTTGACAGTGGAGCTGATGTGATGTGCAGGAGCAATATGCTGCACACCCTGAAGGGGTGCAGCAGTTCGTGCCCTTCACCTGGGCTCAGGATAATTATTCTTAGGTAGAAGTCCTCCTGGAGCTCCCAGGAGTGATACTGCTTTGTTCTGCACCATCTGGGCAAAAATTAGATTGGGGAAGAAAACTATTAGAGCCTCCATTGGGATAGTGTTTGGGGTGTACTATAGACCTCCGGGATCTAATTTGGATATGGATAGAGCCCTTTTTAATGAAGTATATACTAATGGAAACTGCGTGATCATGGGAGACTTTACCTTCCCAGATATAGACTGGAGGACGAATGCTAGTAATAATAATAGGGCTCAGATTTTCCTAGATGCGATAGTTGATGGATTCCTTCAGCAAGTAGTTGCTGAACCAAGTAGAGGGGATGCCATTTTAGATTTGTTTTTGGTGAGTAGTGAGGATCTCATAGAAGAAATGGATGTAGGGGATAATCTTGGTTCAAGTGATCATGAGCTAATTCAGTTCAAACTGAACGGAAGAATTAACAAAAATTAATCTGCAACTAGGGTTTTTGATTTCAAAAGGGCTGACTTTAAAAAATTAAGGAAATTAGTTAGGGAAGTGGATTGGACTGAAGAATTTATGGATCTAAAGGCAGAGGAGGTCTGGGATTACTTTAAATCAAAGCTGCAGAAGCTATCGGAAGCCTGGATCCTAAGAAAGGGAAAAAATTCATAGGCAGGAGTTGTAGACCAAGCTGAATGAGCAAGCATCTCAGAGAGGTGATTAAGAAAAAGCCGAAAGCATACAGGGAGTGGAAGATGGGATGGATCAGCAAGGAAAGCTACCTTATTGAGGTCAGAACATGTAGGGATAAAGTGAGACTGGCTAAAAGTCAAATAGAGTTGGACCTTGCAAAGGGAATTAAAACCAATAGTAAAAAGGTTCTATAGCCATATAAATAAGAAGAAAACAAAGAAAGAAGAAGTGGGACCACTAAACACTGAGGATGGAGTGGAGGTCAAGGATAATCTAGGCATGGCCAAATATCTAAACAAATACTTTGCCTCAGTCTTTAATAAGGCTAAAGAGGATCTTAGGGATGACAAATGGGAATGAGGATATGGAGGTAGACATTACCATAGTTGAGGTAGAAGCGAAACTCAAACAGCTTAATGGGACTAAATCAGGGGGCCCAGATAATCTTCATCCAAGAATATTAAAGGAATTGGCACATGAAATTGCAAGCCCATTAGCAAGAATTTTTAATGAATCTGTAAACTCAGGGGTTGTGCCGTATGATTGGAGAATTGCTAACATAGTACCTATTTTTAAGAAAGGGGAAACAAGTGATCCGGGTAATTATAGGCCTGTTAGTTTGACATCTGTAGTATGCAAGGTCTTGGAAAAAATTTTGAAGGAGAAAGTAGTTAAGGACATTGAAGTCAATGGTAAATGGGACAAAATACAACATGGTTTTACAAAAGATAGATTGTGCCAAACCAACCTGATCTCCTTTTTGAGAAAGAACAGATTTTTTAGACAAAGGAAACACAGTGGATCTAATTTACCTAGATTTCAGTAAGGCATTTGATACCGTTCCACATGGGGAATTATTAGTTAAATTGGAAAAGATGGGGATCAATATGAAAATTGAAAGG
Organism: Lepidochelys olivacea; assembly: GCF_965140295.1. NCBI lineage: Eukaryota > Metazoa > Chordata > Testudines > Cheloniidae > Lepidochelys > Lepidochelys olivacea. Next base: position 31,692,065 of record NC_140411.1, on the reverse strand, counting down.
TGGATAAGGAATTGGTTAACAGGGAGACTACAGAGGGTCCTACTGAAAGGTGAACTGTCAGGCTGGAGGGAGGTTAGCAGTGGAGTTCCTCAGGGATCAGTTTTGGGACCAATCTTATTTAATCTTTTTTATTACTGACCTCAGCACAAAAAGTGGGAGTGTGCTAATAAAGTTTGCGGATGATACAAAGCTGGGAGGTATTGCCAATTTAGAGAAGGACTGGGATATCATACAGGAGGATCTGGATGAGCTTGTGAACTGGAATAATAGTAACAGAATGAAATTTAATAGTGAGAAGTGTAAGGTTATGCATTTAGGGATCAATAACAAGAATTTTAGTTATAAGCTGGGGACGCATCAATTAGAAGTAACGGAGGTGGAGAAGGACCTTGGAGTATTGGTTGATCACAGGATGACTATGAGCTGCCAATGTGATATGACTGTGAAAAAAGCTAATGAGGTCTTGGGATGCATCAGGCGAGGTATTTCCAGTAGAGATAAGGAGGTGTTAGTACCATTATACAAGGCACTGGTGAGACCTCACCTGGAATACTGTGTGCAGTTCTGGTCTCCCATGTTTAAGAAGGATGAATTCAAACTGGAACAGGTACAGAGAAGGGCTACTAGGATGATCCGAGGAACGGAAAACCTGTCTTATGAAAGGAGACTCAAGGAGCTTGGCTTGTTTAGCCTAACCAAAAGAAGGTTGAAGGGAGATATGATTGCTCTCAATAAATATATCAGAGGGATAAATACCAGGGAGGGAGAGGAATTATTTAAGCTCAGTACCAATGTGGACACAAGAACAAATGGATATAAACTGGCCATTGGGAAGTTTAGACTTGAAATTAGAGGAAGGTTTCTAACCACCAGAGGAGTGAAGTTCTGGAATAGCCTTCCAAGGGAAGCAGTGGTGACAAAACACTTATCTGGCTTCAAGATTAAACTCAATAAGTTTATGGAGGAGATGATATGATGGGATAACATGATTTTGGCAGTTCATTGATCTTTAAATATTCATGGTAAATAGGCCCAATGGCCTGTGATGGGATGTTAGATGGGGTGGGATCTGAGTTACTACAGAGAATTCTTTCCTGGGTATCTGGCTGGTGAGTCTTCCCATATGCTCAGGGTTCAGCTGATGGCCATATTTGGGGTCAGGAAGGAATTTTCCTCCAGGGCAGATTGGCAGAGGCCCTGGGTTTTTTTTGCCTTCCTCTGTAGCATGGGGCATGGGTCACTTGCTGGAGGATTCTCTGCACCTTGAAGTCTTTAAACCATGATTTGAGGACGTCAATAGCTCAGACATAGGTGAGAGGTTTTTTGCAGGAGTGGGTGGGTGAGATTCTGTGGTCTGTGTTGTGCAGGAGGTTGGACTAGATGATCATAATGGTCCCTTCTGACCTTAGCATCTATGAATCTATGAATATATGCACCTAACCTGTGCCTCAAAGGTGATGTGTAGGTAACCCACTTGCCTAATAGGGAGATATCTCTTTAAGAGATCTATTGGGGGGATAGGAGTGTGTTGTGTCTAAGTCATTATTGCTAGGCAGATTTATCGTTCCACATGCAGAAGTTTCTGGAATTGGGTGTGGTAGTTTTGGTAATACTCCAATAAGTTCCCTGGCTGTTGCTGGGGTCAGACTTAATGAAGGCAAGCAGTCAAGGCTGCTGCTTTGCAAAAGGCCATGTGCCCTGGGAGAAGTTGAGCTCCAGGAATAGAAAGGAGCCTGTTCCTGAAGCATTTTTCAGCAGGTTAGTGATAACATTAACCCTACAAAAGGGAAGCATGGCCAGTGTTAATTATAAAAGGCAAAATTGGAAGAGAAAATTAATTTATTTTATTTTAATTGTATACTTTGAATGTTGTTTTATTTTTAGCCAAACTGTTTTAGTTAAATTGTCTTAACTAATCTGATTCACCAACTTTTCCTTAAATGTGATAATGGGGAAAGAGTCGTTTATATTTTGTTATTCTCAGTTTTGTAACAGTTTTTTTTTAAGTCTATGCACTTAATTGTGTGGTTGGTTAATCAGTTAGCTGACTGGCTAACAATGATTTCAGCAGAGGAAGAAGAGTCTGCATGGATTCCAGCTGAAGATTCCTACAAGCAAGTGGAGGGAAGAAGTTGCTTTTGACTCAGCGGACTGTATAGATTTGGAGATCAAAGACTCTGACTGAGATTCAGGTGAACTCAACCAGGGCTTTTGGGAACTCTGAGCTTCTTCTCACTATGTTTCTGTGGGGACTGACATGCTTAGATTTAATTTGTTTTCTTTATTTGTGTTTATATATAACTGTGAAGATTAATGCATGTGGATTATGAAGTAGCCATGTTATGTTGTAAAAAATTAGTTTTTATTATGTTTCTTTATCATAAGATTTTATAAAGTTTGTACTTAATTAAGTTCATTCCTTTTGTTTTTCGGGGGACTTGAATGTGAGGAGGTTGACCCTGTGCAATCCTTTTTGGAGATCCTTAGTGACTGAATTCTGGGTCTCCAGCTGCTTTTCTATGGGAATTGGGTTTTTTTAGGCACTGGGAAAGGGCAGTGAAGTGAACTCTAGCCCACCCAAAGGTTACATGTACACTTGAAGCACTATAGTGGTGCAGTTGCAAAGGCAGTAGTTAGGTCGAAGGAAGAATTCTTCCATCAGCTCAGGCTTTGTCTACACTTATCTACAACTTGTCTAAACTTACAAGTTGGAGCGCATTAAATCAGCCTCAGGCGCCATACCTCCTGAGATGTTCACACTGGCAAGGCACGTAGAGTGCCTGGACTCTGCACCTGGAGCACTCCTGGTAATCTACCTCCGTGAGAAGCAGAGAGCGTGCTGCGCCCCGGCTGAAACGTCGGGGTGTCAGTGTGGACAACGTGTTGCATTATTGTGACTGGCCTCCGGAAACGTCCCATAATCCCCTGAAGTCAAGTGGCCACTCTGGTCATTGGTTTTGAACTTGGCTGCAGGCATGTGGATATCCCCTTTCAAAGCTCCCTGTTTCTAACAGCCTGCATGCTTATCTGCTCCAGGACACAAAGCAAACCGTTACTGTGGCATGCTCCTGCTGCAGAGGCAGACGTGTGTGTGTGTGTGAGAGAGAGAGAGAGAGAGAGAGAGAGAGAGAGAGAGAGGGGCGGGGGGTGGGAGCTGATGTCGGGTTTCCCCCTTCCCCCTGCCACTGTTTGAACTTACAAGATAGCATGCTGACACACTCTGCCCCCCAAAACACACTGTCTCTCCCCCCACATACAAACAACACACTCCCTGTCACACTCTCTAATGCCTCATTTGAAAAGCAGCAGGCAATCTAGTAGGATGCCCATGGAACAATGGGATTGGTAAACCTGCATCATGTGAAGCTGTGCCTGCCCCATTATGCATTGCAAACCCCTTCCAAAGCAAGCTGCAGCCACTTGCACACTGGGATAGCTACCACAATGCACTGCTCTCTGTGGCATTGCAAGAGCTGCTAATGTGGACATGCTCCACCGTCCCAAGGAGCACAGTGTGAACTCACAGCAGTGCTTTCCCTGCTGCTCTCTCCAAGGGCTGGTTTAACTCCCAGCACTCTATATCTGCAAGTGTAGATGTAGTTCCAGTGTGGTCTACATTGAGGGTTAGGTCGGCATAGCTACGTCTTAGGGGTGTGGATTTTTCACTCCTTCAACAGGCGTAGCTATGTCAATGTAAGTTTTCAGTGTAGACCAGCTTTAAGGCCCAAATGAGCCCAGTTGTACTAGTCACAGTTGTAAGCACTGTACCTCGTGGTGCTTGCAGAATTGGGTTTTAAGTTTCCTTTTATCTGCTCTCAGCTTGGGTGTTCTATCATGCCTGAAAAGGTGTCTTTGTCCTCTTACACCAATCACAATTATTTATTTCACATCCTTTCAAAGATCCTACTTCTTCAGAAGCTGTTATGTTGCAAAATGCCAACTTTAACCCCTAGGCTTTAAAACATCTCTCCAGTTTCTTGCAGCAGACTTTCCTGAGCACATCTATCAGGGATCTTCCCCTGTTTGTTTTCAAAAGCTCTTTTAGAATGCAAAAAAAAATAAAAATCAGTTTTGTCATCTAAGAGATACCAAGGCATTTGACAAAATATGCCTATGTTACAAATAGATAAGCAAAGAATCATTAAAATGATCTTGGGATTAGACACGTTGGAAGAAATATCTAATTTTCGGAAGTAAATGACAAAGGAATCCAAAATGACACAGATGAATTGATTTTCATACAGTGATATCAGCATGGGAGTTTAGCCAAGCAATAACATCAGAAGTCAATTTACAACTTTTAAAAATACTTTTCTTGGTATTAAAACACTAGAGGTTTAGGAATTAAGCAAGATGAGTAGGGAGGAATGTTGTGGGGTTGGGGGGAAGAGGTCTGCTGTTTTTTACAGTGTGGAACAAACTCTGAATAAGGTTCAAAAGCAAAATGCATCTAATACAGTCTGATTATAATCTTTAGTGAGTAAAACACATCAAAGTAGTATGGGAAAGTCAAGGGGACGCTCTTAATCAGGAAGAGTTCCTCAGCAGTAAGGGTTTGTTTACCCTGGCAATTAACAGTGCTGCAATTTTCTTGCTCGGGGTGTGAAAAAACACCCCCAGAGTGCAGCAAGTTGCAGCGCTGTAAAGCTCCAGTGTAGACAGGGCACCAGCACTGGGAGCCGTGCTCTCAGTGCTGGGAGCTATGTCCCTCGTTGAGGTGGGTTTTTTTAGAGCGCTCTCTCCCACCGCTGCACCGCGACCACACAAGGCATGTTAAAGCGCTGCCTCAGCAACGCTTTTGCGTTGTCAGTGTAGACTGGCTCTAAATTCTAACATCTGTGGAAAAGGGAATTAACAGCCCATTAACAACATGTTCAACTAATCCAAAGGGCTTGTTTCTGCCACCCTTGCTCTCGTGGAGCAGTACCATACTTTGCAAATACTTCCATTGATTTCAGTAGGACTTCTTGTAGCCCAGTAATGTGAACACTTTCATAGGTGAATAACTGTAAAACCAGGAGCGATCCCTTTTGATTTCAGTGTGTAAAGTTAGGCCAGGTCTACACTACGGACTATACTACCATTATAACTACATCGCTCAGGGATGTGAAAAATCCACAACCCTGAGTGACGCAGTTATACTGACCTAATCCCCCGGCCCCTGTGTAGACAGTGCTATATTGGTGGGAGAGCTTCTCCCTTCAGCATAGCTACCGCCTCTTGGGGAGGTGGATTAACTACGCTGACAGGAAAACCTCTCCCCTTGGCAGAGGAGAGTCTTCATTTAAGTGCTACGGTGGCATAGCTGCATCAGTGCAACTCTGCCGATGCAGCATTTTAAGTGTAGACCTCCTCTTACCCAAATGCATAAGTGTACACAGGAGTGGGGCCAAAGAATTGGGCCCTACATTTTTAAAAATCTCAAATAGTAGTGAGGTATCATGCAACCGAAATTCACATGTGAATTGATATTTTGTTGGATTTCCTTCCTACATAGCATTATTGGTCTGGGGATCTATGGGTACATCTACATAGCAAACCCCACTACCCCATGTAGCAGCAAGTCTCAGAGGCCAGGTTTGCAGATGGGGTTGCATGAGGCTCATGCTATGGTGCTGAAAATCTGCATGTATGTTTCAGCTCAGGCTGGATCTTGGGCTCTGAAGCCTGAAGGGTGTGCGGGGAGTTCAGAGCTGAAGACCAGCCCAAACTGAAATGTCGACATAGCTATTTTTAGCATCAGAGCACAAGACCGAGTCTATATACCTGGGGTCTGAGATTTGCTGGCATGGGTATTTTTTTTGCTGTGTAGATGTACCTTATGTGTGGGGACTGAAGACAGAAGGGTGAACTGGTCTTGGACTATTGTTTATTGGGTCCCAGATGAACCCATACTTCTGCTAATCCCCAGTATCCATGCGATTTCTGGGCAGTCCCAATAACCACCTATTCTGCAGGAATTGAAAAGTGGGGGAGGAAGCAAAGTATACCTACCAAAAGAACCATGTGGGTGTGTGATGGGGTCTACAGACCCCACACTGACCAGGAAGGGGTTAATCTAGGTCTGTAAGGCCAATTAGCCCCATCCAGTTACACTGTGCAAGATGTCAACCCTGGAGGGAAGAGATAAAAGAGGAAAATTCCAGATCAGTGGTTGCTGACTGAGAGGGAGGGTAGACACCTTGAGCTAGCTCTGTGAGTGAATTAGAGACCTCCTTAAGGCTGCCTGGAAGGAAGGATCAGCTGGGGCTGGAGCCTAATGAGAGACTCCTAAGTGTCAAAGCTGCCTTGGGTAGGTAGGCCTGGTGAAGACCTCTTTGTTTCTTTTGTTCCTCAGCTAGTTTGGATTCCTTTTGTTTTGGGACCTGCAGAAGAGTCAGGCAAGGAAGAGGCTGTGAGAAAGACCTGCTGCAGGCCATGGTAGGAAGCAGCCCAGAAAAATACAGCAGAGGCTCTGAACAAACAGACCTCACACTCTTCATAGAGTCCCTGGGCTCGAGCCCAGAGTAAAGGGTGGGCCTGGGTTCCCCTACCAGCCCACATAGAAGATAAGGGCTGGCAGGCCCAGAAGCCTGAAGTTGGGTTGAACCTCCAATGTGATGCTGCCAGACGAATGGTGTGTTGGATACAAGTTTTTATAGAAAGAGCAGACTAAAAGTGACCTGGCTGCATGGCCAAGCCACAGGAAGAGACAGACCACTGCAGGGCCCAAGTAGCTATTGGCAGGGGGTGCCAAAGGTGGAGGAAACCCTCTACACTATGCCCAACCTCGAAGAGGCATGCCTGCAGTGAGTAGACTCTTTTATGGGGAAGCAAGGGGAGTCTCACAAATTTTCCCTTTCCCTGAGTTTTACCATGTGAGGGAGAGGGAGAAGGGGCTTTGTTAGGAGAGAAAAATCAAACAAAATGACCCAGGGAAGCTGGAAATATATTCAGAAAACATCAGCATGAGATTCAGTTTGGAAAAAAATGACAGTGAATATAGTTTGGGAAAGAAATAATCCACAAATATTCGACTGGAAGCTGAAATCTGGAAATCAGGAATGCTGAAGAAAAGCGGAGTGTAGGAGAAACTGCAAATTGGACTGCAAATTGCCTTGTGACATGACCTACATAGAGACATCACTGAGAAGGGAGTTGATATTAATACACCTGAAATTCTGCATGAAGTTATGGGCACCACAATGTCAGAAAGATATTGACAAACTGGTATATGTGATGTGATTACACCTAATTGTATCCCTGTGTTATGGAATCAAATTAAGAAAGAATAAATGCAGCCAGGATGTTTTTGCTAGTGAGGTGTGTGACGTTACACTCTGTATGATTTTATGAAAATATGCTAATGAGTATGAATATAATGTAACTGGAATATGCTTCATGCAAAAGGTCTCTTGTAAGGTATCATTACAAAGCTTATAATCTACTGAATGTGGTCATACTATTTGTATAAATGTATCACTCTTTTATCTGACACTAGAAATATGAAATATAACTCTGAGGTCCAATTATAGTTATGCAAAGTGTGGACCATTAATGGTGGTTTGGAATCTTAATACCATCCACAGTCGATTGTCCTGGTTGATGGGGGCCTCTGTTTGCTTGCAGGCCTTCCTGTGAGTCAGGCTGGGAGGAATGAAGGCTTGGGGTCTCACAGGACATGTGACCTGGTCTTGAAATCCATCTTAAACCTGGTGCTTTTCCATTTAGAAGGAGGGGTGGGAACTCAGAGGGGAACAAAGGATTCCCGCCTTGTGGAACAGAACAAAGGGGACTGCAATCATGAGAAAGCCCCTAGCTACCACCTAAGCTGAAACAAGGTCTGTACCAGGGGAAAAGACTGTGCTCAGCCTAGGAAGGTGTCCAGTCTGTGATAGAAGCTAATTGAACAATCTGAGGGTGAGATTTTATCTTTATTCAGTTTTCTTACTGTACTAGACTTAGACTTGCATGTTTTATTTTATTTTGCTTGGTAATTCACTTTGTTCTGTTTGTTATTACTTGGAACCACTTAAATCCTACTTTTTGTATTTAATAAGATCACTTTTTACTTAATACTCTGGATTAATTAATAATACATGGGAGCGGGTGGGGGGGAAACTGCTGTGTATATCTCTGTATCGGTGTTGTAGAGGGTGAACATTTTATGAGTTTACCCTGTATACGCTTTATACAGGGTAAAACGGAATTTTTTGGAGTTTGGACCCCATTGGGAGTTGGGCATCTGAGTGTTGGAGTCAGGAACACTTCTTAAGATGTTTTCAGTTAAGCCTGCAGTTTGTGGGATGTAGTTCAGACCTGGGTCTGTTTGTAGCAGGCTAGCATGTCTGGCTCAAAACTGTCACCTGATGTACTGAAACTACCCCTGAGCCTGTTTCCCCTGGCAGCTTAGGACAGTTTCAGTACATCAGGTGACAGTCCCCAAGTGGGTTTCTGTGATCCAACCCATCACAAGATGTATTAAGCTGTGAAACTGCATCTTAAGAGAAGTAGTGAAATCTCTTTGCATGGGACATTTGCTACTGGATTGAACATGTACCACCGGGGAACAATCTGGCAATGGAAGATGATTTGATGAACTAACTGATCTCTTCCATTGTAAATTTCCAAGAAGTCATTATCTTGTCCTAAGTAGTAAGGGAAAATTCTTATGTAGTCATTTTATTCCAATATGTCAGTTTATAAATGTGAAAGAGAGACAAGTTCACAGATGAAGAATAATGGATGAGATCTTACGTTAATGTAAATCAATATAGCTCTATTAAGTCCATGTCTCATTTACAGCAGCAGAGGATCTGGTCAAATAATATCATTTGCTTTCACCTGGCCTTTGAAGAGGGATAAGCAGATGGAGGTATAGGCCAATGTATGAAAGTGGTAGTATGTGCCACAGTTTGGTAGAAGGATGAGATGATTGTATTGCATTTGGTTTTTGTAATTTTAAACAATTGAAAGGGAACTCAGAGCTTGTCAATTGGCTTTTTATTTATTCTAGCCCAAAATGAAACCTTTTTCTTTAAAATTAGGCAAAGTACTGTAAGCTTATTAAATAACACCCTATCTAATTACTTTGTATATTCAGTGTACCATAAAGATAGCGAAGAGAAATTTAAAAAACACAATTCTGATAGCATAATGTACTTGACATATAGAGTGCATTTTGACAACACACAAAACAGGAGATGCAGTACTTTAAATTTTACCCCAAATTAAAAAATACTAAATTATTTAGAAAGTCAAATGAAGAACCATCAAGTATTCATCAACAAGATTTTTTTTCATTAATCTGTCTGATCATGTAGTCAGATCATTAACCAAGTTGTCATCAAATATTATAGAAGTAGTTAAATTTAAAATAAAGTGAAACCCTTTTAAATACTATGGCATGTCAAAATGATAACCAGCAGTGTCATACTGTCGCACTGTCTTTAGTGGTTCACAACCGTGAGTGCCAATCTTAGGGGAGACTGTCAAAAAGCAGGGCAGAAACCCCCAAACTAGTTGTAAATTCTATAATTAGATTTCACCAACCCAGTAACAATTGTGAACTCCTAAAGCACGATAACAATCTTACCATGGAGACACAGACAGTCCCCTTAGGCATTCTAGTCTAACTTGCCACCCAGGCAAGCTGGGCTGTGTGAAAGATGGTCACTTTATATCTCAATACTCAGGTTACTCCCAGTCCCCAAGGACCAGTCACTTTCCCAGGGTCATTTGTACTCAGATCTCAAACCAAAAACAACTGTAGCTAATCCTGTAATAAACTAACTGAAAATTTATTAACTAAGAAAAGAAATGAGTTATTTACAAAGTTAAAACAGGAAACATTCACACACAAACACAAGTTACAGTCTTAGATTTTAGAAGATAATATAAGCTTCTGTAATAAGCAGCTCTAAATGTCCTGTAGGGCTGACCCATGCCAAACAGCATGGGAGTCTTTTGCTTATATTGAGGAATCTTTGCCCCTCAGAGTCCAGACAGCATGAAGATCCCAGTTTCTCCTTGTCAGGAATTTTTATCCCCTTTAATCCAGAATTTAAGCTGATTGGATGAGTTCACTGCACAGGGCTGGAGAGAGTAAGGAATGCAATCAACAAGGTCTCTGTCCTTCAACACTACATAATGACTTATATGCCTTCAGTGGGCCACCTTGTGTGCAGAACGAGCACTTTACCTTAATCAATGCTTTGTTTCCTGTTTGGTGAGTTACAAAGCAAACACTCAATATAAATGAATACTGTGAGATACAGATAAGTAGCAGCAGCATCCTACAAGCATTCTATAAAGTCTAACCACTAAACACATTCTTATAACACTTGTGTCTATTTAGAATCATAGAATCATAGAATATCAGGGTTGGAAGGGACCTCAGGAGGTCATCTAGTCCAACCCCCTGCTCAAAGCAGGACCAATCCCCAATTAAATCATCCCAGCCAGGGCTTTGTCAAGCCTGACCTTAAAAACTTCTAAGGAAGGAGATTCTACCACCTCCCTAGGTAATGCATTCCAGTGTTTCACCACCCTCCTAGTGAAGAAGTTTTTCCTAATATCCAACCTAAACCTCCCCCACTGCAACTTGAGACCATTACTCCTTGTCCTGTCCTCTTCTACCACTGAGAATAGTTTAGAACCATCCTCTCTGGAACCACCTCTCAGGTAGTTGAAAGCAGCTATCAAATCCCTTCTCATTCTTCTCTTCTGCAGACTAAACAATCCCAGTTCCCTCAGCCTCTCCTCATAAGTCATGTGTTCCAGACCCCTAATCATTTTTGTTGCCCTTCGCTGGACTCTCTCCAATTTATCCACATCCTTCTTGTAGTGTGGGGCCCAAAACTGGACACAGTACTCCAGATGAGGCCTCACCAATGTCGAATAGAGGGGAACGATCATGTCCCTCGATCTGCTCGCTATGCCCCTACTTATACATCCCAAAATGCCATTGGCCTTCTTGGCAACAAAGGGCACACTGCTGACTCATATCCAGCTTCTCGTCCACTGTCACCCCTAGGTCCTTTTCCGCAGAACTGCTGCCTAGCCATTCGGTCCCTAGTCTGTAGCTGTGCATTGGGTTCTTCCATCCTAAGTGCAGGACCCTGCACTTATCCTTATTGAACCTCATCAGATTTCTTTTGGCCCAATCCTCCAATTTGTCTAGGTCCCTCTGTATCCTATCCCTGCCCTCCAGCGTATCAACCACTCCTCCCAGTTTAGTATCATCCACAAATTTGCTGAGAGTGCAATCCACACCATCCTCCAGATCATTTATGAAGATATTGAACAAAACCAGCCCCAGGACCGACCCCTGGGGCACTTCACTTGACACCGGCTGCCAACTAGACATGGAGCCATTAATCACTACCCGTTGAGCCCGACAATCTAGCCAACTTTCTTCCCACCTTATAGTGCATTCATCCAGCCCGTACTTCTTTAACTTGCTGACAAGAATACTGTGGGAGACCGTGTCAAAAGCTTTGCTAAAGTCAAGAAACAATACATCCACTGCTTTCCCTTCATCCACAGAACCAGTAATCTCATCATAGAAGGCGATTAGATTAGTCAGGCATGACCTTCCCTTGGTGAATCCATGCTGACTGTTCCTGATCTCTTTTCCTCTCATTTTAACTATACCAGCCCACAGGTAAGCCAGACTTGTTTCCAGCTGTGCATTTCCAGTGAGGACTGGGGTCTTGGTATGAGCTGGCACCTGATCTGCCAGCATTACACATACATTTTACTCAGTTCAAGGATTAACGAATTCTTTAATAAATCCCAAGAACATAAACATTGCTACACTGGATCAGAATCAAGGTCCATCTAAACTAGTATCTTGTCATCCACAGTGGCTAGTATCAGAGGAAGGTATAAAAAACCCACAGCAGGCAGATGTGGGATAATTATGCCTCCCCAGCCCCACAATCATCAGGTCTCACCTGACCTCTAATAGCTAAAGATTGGGTTAATCCCTGAAGCATGATTTTAATCTCCCTTCTGAATTGTTTGTTGTTGTTAATTAAGATAACTCAGGATATTTTTGATATTCATATGACTGTTCAATCCCTTTTTGGATCATGTTAAATTCATGGTTTCAGTGACTCTTGTAACACGTTCTACAGTTTAATCACACGATGTGTGAAAAATTTCCTTTGATCAGTTGTGATTTCCCACCTTTTAATATAATAGAATGTCCCCTTAGTACCATTTAATTTTCATCAAGTAAATTAATTAGCACATTCAAGAAAGTTCTAACATATTCATAATAAAAACCAAAACAAAATATGTTGTTTACTAGGTTTAATTGTACACATTTTAACATGAAAATAGGAACTATAACAAGTCAGCTCCCAACCTGAGCAGCTCTTTCCCCAACTTCTAGATGGACCTAGATATATCTGGGAAAACATGCATGATAGGTTTCTTATTTTATTGAATGTCTGCCTTGTGTTTCCAAACATCACAATCACATTGGTCATAAGCTTTTGTTAGAGATTTGATATTGAATATGTGGTTGGAGTTAATTGGACTAAGATCACATGATAATAGTACAGTACTCCTAATGTATGGGCATGTAGGAACTGTCGTAACTTGTGACACCAATGGTCCACATAGTCCGATATCCTGTCATGGCAATGATGTATATGGATGCTTTAAAGGAAGCCATAAAACATTACATAATGGTCAACTACTATAGCATTACTCTCTGTGGACAATTACTGTATACCTATGAGGGAAGTTTCTTCCTACCACCAAGCAGTTAGTGTTTGCCTTATATCTCAAAGGATCTGGCTTTATATCCCTTATAAACTGTAAATCTAGGAGGTGTAACTGGTTAGTCATCTAAATGGCCAATCCACATTTTACTGCAACCTTCCTTTCTCCCTTGAAATTACAACAGTCTGAATGCTGAAGGATGGTTGTATTGAATCTGAACTCCCAGATTCTTCCTAACCCCATCCCTCATGGCTACCCCTGGGAATACTTCATCTCTCACCACTCTTTGAACAGGTTCAGGAAGACCAACTCTTCTCCCACATTCTCCTAGGTCTACGTTGCCATTTTCAACCTCCTCTAGGATTGCCAGAGGTACTTTGGGTTTATCAGCCTCTTGAAAGCATACTAGGCAGTGCCACTCCCTCCCCTATTTCCCAAAAGAGACCCTGAAAGCATTAAACAATCCTGTTTCTTCCGCAGTGGCTCTGTAACTTTGCATGACCAGGATGCATTTTAAAATCCTCTGAAATGGATCTGTCAGGTAGTGGACAGTTGCCACAGAATATCCTGGAGCAGTGATGGTCAGACTGAGGCTTAAGAGCTGCAAGAGGCTCTCTAACGTGTCTCCTACAACTCTTTGCAGCACATGATATTAAAATACTGTGTGATTTAATTATTAACCAATTGTAGAATACTTGGCCAGTCATTTTGCTGTGAGAAATATTTATATATATATATATATATATATATATGTGACAAAGTTCCTGCTCTACCTTGGTGGGTCTTGCGCTTATTGGTGGATTTGCTCACCTTGGAGCTTCATGGCAGCCCTCAGCTTGGCCATTTTTCTGAATTCGCAGTCCAGGTTGACTCCTCCTGTGTCCGACCAGGAGTTGGGAGGATTTGGGGGGGAACCTGGGCCCTCCCTCTACTCCAGGTTCTAGCCGAGGGCCCTGTGGAATGCAGCAGTCTAGAGTGCCTCCTGGAACAGCTGTGCAACAGCTACAACTCCCTGCTACTTCCCCATGGCCTCCTCCCAACACCTTCTTTATCCTCACCATAGAACCTTCCTCCTAGTGTCTGATAATGCTTGTACACCTCAGTCCTCCAACAGTCCGCATTCTCACTCTCAGCTCCTAGTACCTCTTGCTCCCAGCTCCTCACACGCACACCACAAACTGAAGTGAGCTCCTTTTTAAAACCCAGGTGCCCCGATTAGCCTGCCTTAATTGATTCTAGCAGCTTCTTGCTTGGCTGCAGATGTTCTAATCAGTCTGTCTTAATTGTCTCCAGAAGGTTCCTGACTGTTCTGGAACCTTCCCGGTTCCCTTACCCAGGAAAAAGGGACCTACTTAGCCTGGGGCTAATATATCTGCCTTCTGTTACTCTCCTGTAGCCATCTGGCCCGACCTTGTCACATTGGATAAATATGTAATATTTGTATTGATTTATGTAATGTATGTAACTCTTCTCTCTTTCACAATATTTAATGAAAACCTCGTAAAGAATCAGGAATTAAAAAAAAAAACAAAAACCTTCCCGGTTCCCTTACCCAGGGAAAAGGGACCTACTTAGCCTGGGGCTAATATATCTGCCTTCTGTTACTCTCCTGTAGCCATCTGGCCCGACCTTGTCACATTGGATAAATATGTAATATTTGTATTGATTTATGTAATGTATGTAACTCTTCTCTCTTTCACAATATTTAATGAAAACCTCGTAAAGAATCAGGAATTAAAAAAAAAAACAAAAACCTTCCCGGTTCCCTTACCCAGGGAAAAGGGACCTACTTAGCCTGGGGCTAATATATCTGCCTTCTGTTACTCTCCTGTAGCCATCTGGCCCGACCTTGTCACATTGGATAAATATGTAATATTTGTATTGATTTATGTAATGTATGTAACTTTTCTCTCTTTCACAATATTTAATGAAAACCTCGTAAAGAATCAGGAATTAAAAAAAAAAAAAACCTTCCCGGTTCCCTTACCCAGGGAAAAGGGACCTACTTAGCCTGCTCTCCTGCTGCTGCCCTCTGGCCTGGGCTTTCCTTGCTTTTTGCCCCTGATTTCGCCTTCCCCCCCGACTGGGCCAGATGCTCTCCCCCCTTTCTTTTCTTTTTATGTTATTGCCGCCCCCTGTCCCTTTACCTTGCCCCATGAGGGCCCTTGTGGCCCGGAGGACTTGAGAAAAGTCCCCCCATCACTGGAGAGCAAGTTGTACCTTGTTGCAGGAGCCACAGACATCCTCTAAAAACTGCCAAAGACAGTTGATGGCTGGAGTGGGGGGACAGGGTCTACTTTAGCCATGCCACGGTTCGACAGGCTGGAGTGGCAACCCTGATCTCCCCCAACCTACGGCCCGAGGTGCTAGGGGTTGCCGAGGCCGTGCCGGGTCACCTGCTGCATCTCCAGGTCCATATGGAGGAGCTCGTGGTTAACCTCGTTAACGTCTATGCCCTGACATCGGGCCCGGAGCGGCTGCAATTCTACCAGCCTGAGTCCGCCTTCCTCGGCACCTTAGATTCTCACGAGTGCCTGGTCCTGGGACGGGACTTTAATACCACCCTCGAGGAACAGGACCGCTCAGGGACCGAGCAGAGCCCGGCCGCCGCAGACACACTCCGGGAGATAGTCGAACATCACTCCCTAGTGGACATCTGGCACGACCACCACCCGGATGACACTTCCACATTCACCTTTGTCCAGGTGGAAGCCCATCGGTCGAGCCACTCCCAGTTGGACCGCATTTATTTATCACGCTTCCATCTCTCACGAGCCCACTCCTCCAGCATTCGGCTGGCCCCATTTTCTGACCATCATCTAGCCACCATGACAGCTTCCCTCTGTGTGGAGAGGCCGGGGCCGGCCTATTGGCATTTTAACAACAGCCTATTGGAGGATGAGGGCTTCGTGACGTCCTTCCGGGAATTCTGGCTGGCCTGGCGAGGGCAGTGGCGTGCCTTTCCCTCGGTGCGGTGATGGTGGGTCCTGGGGAAGGTACGCGCCAGGCTTTTCTGTTGCTACTGCACCCGGGGCACCAGCCGATGGAGAAATGCAGTGATAGATGGAACGGGAGGTCTTAGAGCTGGAGAGGCGTCTGGCCGCCCGCCCCGAGGAGCCACTCCTTTGTGGGAGTGTGCCAGGAGAAGCGGGAGGGGCTCCGGGCCCTCGAGGACCATTGGGCCCGGGGCGCCTTTGTTTGATCCCGCATCTGCCTCCTTCGGGAGATGGATCATGGCTCCTGCTTCTTCTATGCCCTGGAGAAAATGAGGGGGCCCAAGAAACACGTCACCTCCCGCCTGGCAGAAGATGGCACCCCCCTCACGGAACTAGTGGAGATGTGTGGGAGGGCCCGAGCCATCTATGCAAGTCTTTTCTCCCCGGATCCGACCAACCCTGGCACTTGCAGAGTGCTCTGGGAGGAGCTCCCTATGGTCAGCGTGAGTGACCGAGACCGGCTAGAGTTGCCTCTCACTCTGGCCAAGTTCTCAGAAGCCCCCCGTCGTATGCCCACTAATAAGTCTCCAGGCATGGATGGGCTGACTGTGAAGTTCTACCGCGTGTTTTGGGACGTCCTCGGCCCAGACCTAGTCACAGTCTCGGCCGAGTCTCTGCAGAGTGGGGTCCTCCCTCTTTCATGGAGGTGATCTGTGCTCGCCCTACTGCCGAAAAAGGGGGACCTCCGTGATTTACGAAATTGGCGTCCCGTCTCGCTCCTGAGCACGGACTACAAAATCGTAGCGAAAGCAATCTCGCTGCGGCTAGGGTCTGTGCTGGCGGATGTGATCCACCCAGACCAGACCTACACCGTCCGGGACCGCAGTATCTTTGTTAACCTATTTCTGGTTTGGGACCTTTTGGAACTCGGGCATAGAGACGGTCTGTCGTTCACCCTCCTATACCTAGATCAGGAGCAGACTTTCAATAGGGTGGACCACGGGTACCTCCTGAGCACTCTGCTGGCGTTTGGCTTCGGACCCCAGTTTGTGGGTTTTCTCCGGGTGCTGCACGCTTCTGCAGAGTGTCTGGTTAAGCTCAACTGGACCCTGACCGAACTGGTCAACTTCGGACGAGGAGTACAACAGGGGTGCCTCCTCTTGGGCCAGCTGTACACTCTGGTGATCGAGCCCTTCCTCTGTCTCCTCTGCAGGAGGTTGACAGGGTTGGTGCTGCGGGAGCCAGAGCTGCGGCTGGTCTTGTCGGTGTATGCTGATGACGTCCTCCTCGTGGTCCAGGACCCGGGAAACTTGGCGCAGGTGGAGGCTTGCCAGGCCATCTATTCGGCAGCCTCCTCCGCCCGGGTCAACTGGGTCAAGAGCTCTGGCTTGGCGGTAGGAGACTGGCGGCAGGCGAGCTCCTTCCCACCTGTGCTTCAGACCATCTGGTGGAGCACGGGTCAGCTGCTCTACCTCGGCCTTTACCTTTCTGCCACTCATCCCTCTCCGCCAGAGAACTGGGAAAACTTAGAGGGCGGGGTGATAGAGCGGCTCCGGAAATGGACGGGACTACTCCAAAGTCTCTCCCTCCGAGGGAGAGTGCTGGTGCTTAATCAACTAGTCCTGTCCATGCTCTGGTACTGGCTCAACACCCTGGTCCCGGCCCCAGGTTTCCTGACCAACCTCTGGACATCGATTCTGGGGTTCTTTTGGTCAGGGATGCACTGGGCCGCTGAAGGGTTTCTTCATCTACCCCTGAAGGAAAGAGGACAGGGCCTGAAGTGTCTGCACACTCAGGTCCGCATTTTCCACCTCCAGGCCCTACAGAGGCTCCTTTATGGTGCAGGCAGTTCGGTGTGGAGCATACTGGCGCACACCATCCTTCGCCGCATCCGAGGGCTCCGATATGACCGGCAGCTCTTTTATCTCTGTCTGGGAGGTCTTCCGCGAGACCTCTCCGGGCTGCCAGTCTTCTACCAGGACCTCCTCCAGACTTGGAAACTGTTTTTAATGACCAGGTCCGTGGCGGCCACCAAGGGGGCAGATCTCCTCACGGAGCCCCTGCTACACAACCCCCAGCTCCGTGTGCAAGTGGTGGAGTCCTGCTTGGTGCGCCAGAGCTTGATCCTGGCAGAAGTCACAAGAGTCGGAGACCCCCTGGACCATGACCGGCGAGACTGGCTGGATCCCCTGATGCTCGCTCGGCGCATGGGACTCTCCAGACCTCGTACCCCCCGATGCGTACTTCAGGAGGTGAAGGACGCTTTGCCGCCCGCTGCTAGAGCTTACCTCGATCGGGTCCAGCTCCAGCCAGGCCAGAGACATCCTCCCCTGACCATCCCCAGATAAGGTGGGAAGGGATGGGATAGTGAGAGTGTGGGGTCTCGGGCTAGGGGTGGGGTCATGTGGGGGGTGGTCACAGGGGTTACTCAGCTTCTCCCCCGCAAAAAAATGTCCCGACCAGTTGCTGTCCCGGACTGTCAGGGTAAGCAGCTGGTGCCCCGGGACACTTTGTTTGCTTAGGTTTACCATCTCGACCCACCAGTGGCTTATACTAATGGCCTGGGAGCCAAAGTTTGCTGTCCCCTCAATTAGAGGGTCGGCTTATGAATAGGTCATAAACATTTTCCATTTTTATTTATCCATCTTCGGGGGGGTTGGCTTATAAACGAACCAGCTTATGATCGAGTATATACGGTATATAAAATAAATGAAACAATAATTCACACTACACTGGCTATTTGGGATAATGTTGATCATTAATTTGGCTCCTGAAACACTGAGATTTGAGTATCACTGTCATGGGGTATCCTAGCTAGCCAAGGACTAGGTATCACTATCATCCCCTACACATATATGAAGCCAATGTAGTTTGACACAGCACATTTTCATTTGCCCTGTTGTGGAGTTAGGATGCTTCCTGCACATTTGAAGAACCTAGTGGGAGAATAACTGACCCTATGCGGTGGGCCTGTTATACGAGGAATTCTCCAGTCTCCACTTTGTCTGTCTGACCTCTATTCTGAATAAGAAAACAATCACTCCCTACTGAGATGAACGCTGCTGATTCTGAGCATGCTCAGTGAAAACCCACGATTTCTAAAATGGTGCCCTGGCAAAGAGCCAGGCATGTAGGTGTATGTGTGCGGGGGGGCAGAATCACAGCTCTGAGGTAAATGACAACAGTGAACATGTGCAAGATTCATGACTACTGAGCATGTGCAGTAAGGGGTGACAGAGAGATCAGCTAACTGAGCAGGAAAGTAATGGTTGATACTGGTCATGTGCGAGTGAGGTAATTGCTTCTTGAAATAGAAAGGTATATTAGAAGAGAGCCACAATATAGCATAAAAAGCCAGCTACCAGTTGACAGTTTTGGAGTCTGATCCTGAGAGCGAGAGAGACGATTGGGAGAAGACAAAAGTCAGCAAGAGGAGCCAAAGAAAAGCTCCTGGAAAGAAGTCAAAAGCTGCTGCAGAGAGAGAGAGACAAAAACTAGAATGGAGCAAAGCTGACTGACCAGGAGCTGAATAGCAACAGCGATTAAAGAAAAATACTAAAAAATGTGTAAAGCAGCAACAGTGATTTTAAAAGGGATACCAACAGATTTATAAAATAAGCCTGTTATACTTTTAATTATAGCATAGTATGTAGTAGGATAGATAATAGGGTTAGCATGTGCGTCTGTTTATAAGAATGCATAACATTCTGTTGTTAATTGCAACATATCTATGTAAACTTTAGAGCAATTTAAGAACTGTTAGCGATTTGCGACAAACTGGCCACATGTAACAAATCACTTTTCATTTGAATTATATGCTCTTGCAGTTTGAATGCTCTTTAATTTACAATAAGGGATTTGTGTCTCAGGGATTTTGTGTTTTGTTTAGGAATTTTAGGATCCACTGCATTAGGGATTATTAGTTACATTAATAAAAGATATTTTGTTTGGAAAGAATACTGCCTGTATCAATTACTTTATCAGAAGGTTATATGCGTGTCCTTTACTGTTTTCCTTAACAACCCTGGAAACTTTTACCTTGGGAAGAACAGACCAACGGGGCGATAGGCAAGCATTATTACAGCAGCATCCCAAAATCCATTTTTTCTGGTAACAGCCCCTTGAGGAGTCTTCTGAGGGTGGAAAAGGATTCCCAGAAGACCCTTGAAACTACGTAGACGTCTATATGTTTCTTGGGGCCTGAGGAAAATCTGTTGAAGACAGATGGGAGTTTGGGGGGTTGAGGCAGAAATGAGTCACATCAGCTCATTGTTCACATCTATCTCACTAAATGTTTGTTTCTTGTGCTGACTCCCCAGACCATCTCATTTCCATATTTGTTTCTCCCATTAAAACACAGGACCTTATTTTCATTTCCAGTCAGGCCCCATTACACTATTCTGGTAATGTAAAGGGACCTCAGAGTGGGCATAAATACAATTTATCTCAACAGCTCTTCTCACTCAGATCCTATGCCAGGAAGGCACCCAGATTCAGGGTAGCATTTAAGCATGTGTTTCACTTTGGGCACATGCCTGAGTCCCTCTGAAGTCAAAACAAGGCATGTTTTCACTATCTGTAACTGTACAGATGGGACTTAAACATGTGCCTGAAGTTAAGCAAGTGCTTAAATGCTATCCTCAATAGGGACAGACTTAAGTACATTTTTAAGTGCTTTCCAGAATTAGGGCCTTGCTGTGGAATGTTCCACTGAGTATCACTCTGACTTGTCCTTAAAAAGCTATTCCTTAAAGGCTATTCCTCAGTCCTATTCCTTAGTCATGGGGAGAATTCATCACACAGTCAACTGCACTACTTATAGCAATAACCCACCTCTAGGCACACAACAAGGGATGGTTATTTCTCATCTTCAGAAGAATTGTCCTCTGAGACTAGATGTAATTAGCAGATAGAGACAGAAAGTTTGCTCTTTGTGCAGCCTCTGAATAACAATATGTCACAATTTCTTTCCTTCTATTCTCCTCATAGCTGGGGGCCTGGCTTTGAGTGGGTGACAATCACTTTAGTGTCAGATTAAACTGATGTGGCAAAGTAATGCAAGCCAAATTCCAGTTATTTATAGCCACAGTTATGTGTCATTGGTCCAGATTATACCTTTAGGCATATCACATAACTTGTCACTGTCATGCTCCTTCCCTATCTGCAGCTCTTAGTCCAGTCATTCCTGTCTCTTTTCTTGCTGCTGCTTTTCCAGATTCCTGTCTTTTTCTCCCTGCCTGTCCTCTCTTATTTAAGGGTACAGTGCCATATATGATCACTAGGGCCCTACCAAATTCACAGTCCATTTTGATCAATTTCATGGCCAGAGGGATTTAAAATTGGCCAATTTCACGTTTTCAGCTATTTACATCTATAATTTCATGGAGCTGTAACCATTGGAGTCCCAATCCAAAAGGTACCCAGAAGTGGGTCTGATCCCCCACTCCCCACCAGAGCTGTCATGCAAGTGAAGGACAAATCCTGTCCCTCCTCAGCCAGCAGGGACTCACAGCTAGGTGCTCCCCTAGCTGGGGCACTCCCAGGAGCAGGGGGATATTGGACCCACCTCCACAAATCTCCTCCAGCTGCAGGAACCTCTGGGGATGGAGCTTCCTGCAGCAGGGCGAGGCATTCTGATGTGCATCTGATCTCCTCCTGAGAGTGAGAGCGACCATGCAGGGGAAGGACAAGTCTTCTCCCTCCCCAGCCCAGCCTGGACTTCCAGCTAGGAGCCCCCTCACTGGGGCTCCCAGCAGCAAGGGGGAGATCAGATTTCATGGGAAAGGGCTTATTTCACGGACCATGACACATTTTTCATGGCCGTGAAATTGGTAGGACGCTAATGATCACTCTGAGAAATACAGGACTGCACAGCCCTCCCTTGAGAGGAAGGAGTATTCAGGATCAAGGAATCAGTCAAACATTAAACTAAATGATAGTTAATTTATTAAGATTAATCAGTAGAGTAGTGTTAATTCTTCACAGTAAAACTATACATAAGCTACCTAACTTCAGACTTTGTTATTTATTTTAAATTCAGAGTACAGTTTGCCAGGGTTCAAAAATAATTGGAGAGAACTTCTGAAGAATTTCCAGGCCAGTCTATGGATTTGCAGTAAAATCATGCTGTTTGTGGGGGTCTCATGGATTCAGTGTGAATCCTGATGAAAAGTGACAGTTTCCAATGGCTTTCTTTTTGAGATTTGTGATTGTCAACCTGCTGGGCAGGAACACCCTCCCCCTCCATCTTCTAATGCAATGCTTCTCAACCAGAGGTCTGAGGCTCCACGGGGGGCCGCGAGCAGGTTTCAGGGGCTCATCCAAGCAGGACCAGAGTTAGACTCACTGGAGCCCAGGGCAGAAAGCTGAAGCCCCACTGCATGGGACTGAAGCCCAGGGCCCTGAGCACCACCACCCAGAGCTGAAGCCTAAGCCTGAGCAACTTAGCTTTGCGGGGGCCCTGTGCCCTGCTTGCTCCACCCTAACACTGGCCCTGGCTTTTATATGCAGAAAAC
Source organism: Lepidochelys olivacea (assembly GCF_965140295.1). NCBI lineage: Eukaryota > Metazoa > Chordata > Testudines > Cheloniidae > Lepidochelys > Lepidochelys olivacea. The sequence continues at coordinate 31,669,900 of NC_140411.1, read as the reverse complement.
CAGTTGTTGTGGGACAGATGGGCTGTGGAGTTTTTGATCTCCTGAGGTCCCTTCCAACCCTGATTCTCTATGATATGATATGATATATCATATAGGGGGGATATATCATATAGGGGGCTCACACCTTTTGATGTCAAGAGTGCCCTGTTCACTGGATACACAGAGGAGAATCAGGCCATTAATTCCTGGAATCTTAAGTTCATACCCATATTACAGCTATAGGTGGACTCAAACTATAATTTTGGATTCAGATTCAGAAATAACTTCCCCAAAGTTTGGGGAAGATCCAACCTATTGTGTTAGTCCAGAGGACTCTCTACTGTCAATGAATATCTATCAGACAGCTCATATAAAAGTTGCAAATAAAAAACATAGAATGATGTATGTAGTGTGAAAAGCTTTTCCGAGTAAAGTTTGAGAAGCTAACACTGCAGATTGTTTCTTCCATTAAGAAATGACCTTAGAAATTGACACAAATGAGGCTTTCAGAAAATGGCTGTCAATTTTGTCACATCCATGTCAGTAACATCCAAAGGATGTGCAGGCAAGACTCTTTCCCTTATAATTTCCATTTCATAATAACAGTAATATGCTCCAAGCACTTCATTTCTAGGATGATTACAGTCTCTCACCCTTAGGCATTATGCTTAACAACAACCCCTGAGAAATACAATAATTGCTTAGTGTGATGGGGTATTCCGACCCACACTAAGCCAGCAAGAGTTAACAAGCTGCAGTAGGCACAATCAGCCCCATCCTAATACACTTACACTTGCTATCAAGTAATGAAGGGGCAAAAATTTACCAGCTTGGTCACAAAGGTCCTTGAAGATAGGTAGATTATTCCTTTGAGAGGCTAGGGGATGACCAGGTAAAACCCATCAAGAAAAGTGCAGTGGAATATTGCTATATATTGGTTATCTTGAATTATGTTATTTGGTACCTAGCTGGCTTACATTTGACTAACACAAAGACCATCATGACTAAACTGATATAAGTTTTCTCATAGGTCCTGGTGCTTCAGGAGACCTTTCCAGATCAGGGAACCTGCTTTGTCATGGCTTATGAAGTAGGTATGGCATGTTAAAAATGAAATCCATTTGGATCTCCTCGTCCCAACCCTACACAGATGGGTTGGTCAAACGTTTTAATCAGACTGTGAAAAAATATGCTAAATGAATGTATTGGAATGGAACTCTGCCACTGGGACTAACTGTTCCCCCCTCCTCTTGTGTGCTGTGAGGGAGTTGCCCCAATCATCAACTGGAATTTCCCCCTTTCAATTTTTGTATGGGAGGCAGCCAGGGAGAATTCTATGTTACCCCAAAATTCAGACCTAAGGCGCCCTACTATGGCCTTCCTACCCTAATAACCTAGTTTGGTCTGTTTTGGTATGTAACAGGAGATGGCCCACCCCTAGAGCAGTGGTTCTCAAAGCCGGTCCGCTGCTTGTTCAGGGAAAGCTCCTGGCAGGCCAGGCCAGTTTGTTTACCTGCTGCTTCCACAGGTTCAGCTGATTGCAGCTCCCACTGGCTGCGGTTTGCTGCTCCAGGCCAATGGGGGCTGCGGGAAGTGGCGCAGGCCGAGGGATGTGGCAAGCCTGGAGTGGCAAACCATGGCCAGTGGGAGCCGTGATCAGCTGAACCTGTGGACGCAGCAGGTAAACAAACCGGCCTGGCCCGTCAGGGTTTTTCCCTGAACAAGCGGCACACCGGCTTTGAGAACCACTGACCTAGAGGGTTTTCCCTAACTGTGATCACTTAAAACAATCTTTATTAGCTATTTAAATCTTTATAATTACTGAATTACATATTGTTATGCACCTTATCATTATGTTTCACTGTCACCACTCCAATTTCACTAATTTATATGAGCCCAAATCTCGATCTTTTCCCTGCTTCAGCTAATGGTGACAGATCAGCACCATTAATGCTGGATAGCACCTAGTGCTGCTGCTGTGGGCCCCACTACACCTGCACTCACTGTCTGGTAATGAAGGGTCCCTTAAAAGGGGAGGACAGCTCACTAGTGAATTGACCAGGAAGGAGGAAAGGACAGCCCAGAACCTCTGCAGAGCCCTCAAGAGAAAGGTAGGCTTGGCCCAAGACTATTAAGTTTGGTTTTGCTTGAATACAAAGAGGACTATTGGGCTGTGTTACTGTGCCTCAGTAGTTCACAGATGAGAATACCAGATTCAGGACAACCCTTGAGAAATAGTGCATTCTCTCCCCTGAACTGGTGGTTATTCTATCATAAAATATACCAAGCCAATAACAAAAGTAAACTTCTGTCTCACCACATTGGTTTACATATTGATTTACAAGACCTCCATTCAGGTGGTCCATGGATAGTTCCCTCTAAGGTCATGCCTGGGCAGCTGAACATGAAAGAATGAAGGGCCACCCACCTAATTAGTGGAGCCGTGCAGGCGTGGCTCCATTAATTAGGTGCCTGGACCCTGAAGAAGATGCACATGTAAGGTGAGGTGGTGGCCTTGCGGGGAATAGGGGGTAGGTGGGAGGGGGCAGTGGGGTGAGAAGAGGGGGTGGGAGGAATTTGGGAAGTGCAGGGCCATGGCGGCCAGAGAAAGAGGCGACTTTCCCCAGCTCCAGGGTTGTGGCTGCCGGGGAGAGACAGCCTTCTTTCCCAGCCTCATCTCTATGGCTGCTGTGGCAGGGGAGAAAGGGAAAGACCCCACTCCTTCCCAGGCCCAGCTTGGAGGCTGCCACAGTGCGGGAGAGAGGGGCACATCCATCACATTAGAAAGGTAAGACTACATATATTAAAATAAGTTGTGTGCTTTTATTTGTAGAACAAAAATGTTAATTATTAAGTTTTATATATTTATTATATATTTATATTTTATATTTATATTTATTATTATATATTTATATTTTATATATATATAACTTTTATCCAAAGTGCTTTACAATAGTTAGCTAATGGTACAAACAACATTTGAAAGATCATTAAGTGTCTGCTGAGACCCTCAGTAATTTTCAAGTGGTCCGCAAAAAAAAAGTTTGAGAACCAGTTCTCTAATCCCAAGAGGTAAGCCACATAGCCAGGTCAATGTATAACTCAGATCTTACCCATAATCACGCTGTTGCCAATCCTCTCGTATCTAATATCTAAAGGTTTATTTATAAGAGAAAAGAAAGAGAAGAAAGTTAAAATGGTCAATGAAATCATGTACATACAAATCATTGCAAAGTTCTTGGATTGGGTTTGTAGCAGTGATGTCACAGACTGTTGGCTTGTAAAATGTCTGGTAACTTCCCAAAGATTGGGAGGTTCTCAGTCCATAGTCAATATGCTCCTTTTAGTGTCAGTGTTTCCAGAGTTTTTTATACCTTCTCCCATGTTGAGGGAATGCTCTCAGTCTTAGTCTGTGGACAATTACAGGTACAAGATGGAGTCCAGGGTCACATGAGCAAGTCACATGCCCTTGCATGCCTTGATGACTCATAGGAGCAGTCATTACCCATATTTTGGCTAAGATGTATACAGGAAGGCTCAAAGGGTGGGGACAAATTTCTTTATGGCCCATTATGAGAGTTAGGTGTTCTTTAATGGGCCATCAACTTGAATAGTTCATTCGCAGTGTGCTGTCTTGCTTTAGTGTAGATTTTAGCTGCTGGATGTTACTCAGGAATACAGCACATATGTAGGATGCCAGTATGTAGTGAGGCGGTGTGGTTCCCTGCCGCCCCGAAGAGAGAAGAGTCCCTCCAGACACCAGAGTGGGCGGAGCCAGGGAACTCTGAGCCCGCCCCCCAAGGGGTCAGACGCTGCCAGGGAAGTATAAAGGCCTGACCTCAGGGCTCACTGGGGAAGCAGCTGCCGGGGAGGCCAGATACCTCTGGCCTAGCTCACGAGTGGGAAAGCCCAGCGGCCTGCGGAAAACCTGAGGACTGGCCCGGCCTGCCCCGCACCAGCTACCCAGAGGAGTTGCTGAGCCTGCCCTGCACCAGCTACCAGAAAGAGTTGCCGAGTCTACCCCTGGCCAGCTATCCCGAGGAACCCATGGTGCTGGACCCTCCTGAGGACATCACCCTAACCCAGGTACCTCAAGAGGAGGAGTCTGGAAGTAGCCCGGGGGCAGCCGACCCTAGTCTGGCTGCAGCACTGCCAGAACCCATGTCAGTGTGTTGTGGCCAGGATCCCCACTGACTCAGCAGCAGGTCTTCTGCTGCTGCTAGGGCCCCGGGCTGGGATGCAGTGGAGTGGGAGGGCCTGCGTCCCCTGTGCCACCCAACTTGTGGGTGGCAGTCTCCCCCTCTCCCAGGCCCTTTGGAACCTAGGGCCTGGGTCTACTGTTTCTGTACTGTTGTTGCTCAGCCCCTGCCTGAGGGCCTGAGCACCTGACTCACCAGTGCCCTGCCCTGACCCAGGGCCTGGGCTCACTGTGTTTATTTGTACCTGCACCAAGGCCGTAGAGGAAGACTCCTGCGGCCGGACTAATTCCCCACAAGAGCTATTCCCAAAGGGAGTGAGGCAGTGTGGTTCCCTGCCACCCAGGAGAGAGCTGAGCCCCGGCTAGCCTCTCTACACAGTACATAGTCAATATTCACAACTTCAGATACAGTGATGATACATGTGTATAAACAGGATAATCATACTTAGCAAATCAAACTTTTCCATTGACACCTTACATGATATATTTTGTACAAGATGTGTTGCAATTGTCTATCAATAGTCACAATCTAATAATTGTAGCAATATTAATTATATAAATGGTCATGGTTCAATCATACAGCATCATAGGCTGTCTGTGTTATCTGACATCGAACTGCAGGGACTAATGAGACTGTAAAGGAGAATCTCTGCCAGGAGGAAGGGAACTGTCTCAATAAACTTCCTGGACTTTTGCACCCCATTTGAGTCTGCACTGTAGTTTGTCTTGGACCCTGAAGAACAAAGTTGTCACACCTAAAAATATATCACTTACTATAGTTTGTCCAAATAATTAATGACAGCTGAATTTGTACTTTGCAGACTAAAGATAAGATTTTACAGCTATGCTTTAGGAGGTGTTTCCCTTCTCACTGCCACTTATATACAATGTTATTACTGTATGGGCTTAGCCTAGAAATGTGCCCTGGTGTCATGGTGCAGGGTTATTTGTGTTTATATAATCACTGATACTCAGATTTATGGCATTTTATTTAAACCTTCTTTTTTTTTAAATAAAAGCTTTAGGTGAGATCCTCAGCTCGTTCTTATTGGGGTTCTTCTATTCACTTAAGTGGAGCAGTATTGATTTTAACCAGCTAAGGATCATGGCCCTTATATCTTCCCCTTACTCACCCACTAACCCTCCAGGTTCCTTTCTGGATCATCTAATTATATCTTTTTTTTCTCTGGACCATCTCACTGGTAACTTTAATATTGTACATCAATTTATCACAGATGACGGGGGCTCTTCATCCCTTTTAACATTTTCTCATCCCTCTGTATGAACTAGCTGTGTTTACTTTCACTCATCTTTAGGTCACCACATACATTCTTCCTCCTGAATGTTTCAAAGACCTAAATCTATATATTAGGTAAAAAAAAAATCTTTTCTCTATTTGCATGACTTCCTTTTTAACCCTGAACTTTATCTTGCACACAAGCTGAAATCTTGTAGAAGTCATTGACATGCATGTACTTTACCTTCTACAGCTCCCTGGACTCTAAATAAAAGAAATTAGAAATAGAGAAGATCTACTAGGTCATCTAGTTCATCCCCTTGGGACAAGTGCATGATTGTTCCCTACACTATATCTTGTAGTGCTTTGTCTATTCTCATTATAAATGTCTCTAGTGATGGGGCTTTAAACACTTCCCTTGGGAGACTTTTACATAATCCAATATCTCACTGTCAAGTAGTTTTCCTGGTATTAAGAAGATATTTCCTTTCCTTAATTTCATCCCATTATAGCACATTGTACCAACCCAGTCCCTGGAAAAATCATGGAGCAGGTCCTCAAAGAATCAATCCTGAAGCACTTGCATGAGAGGAAAGTGATCAGGAACAGCCAGCATGGATTCACCAAGGGAAGGTCATGCCTGACTAATCTAATCGCCTTTTATGATGAGATTACTGGTTCTGTGGATGAAGGGAAAGCAGTGGATGTATTGTTTCTTGACTTTAGCAAAGCTTTTGACACGGTCTCCCATAGTATTCTTGTCAGCAAGTTAAGGAAGTATGGGCTGGATGAATGCACTATAAGGTGGGTAGAAAGCTGGCTAAATTGTCGGGCTCAACGGGTAGTGATCAATGGCTCCATGTCTAGTTGGCAGCCGGTATCAAGTGGAGTGCCCCAAGGGTCGGTCCTGGGGCCGGTTTTATTCAATATCTTCATAAATGATCTGGAGGATGGTGTGGATTGCACTCTCAGCAAATTTGCGGATGATACTAAACTGGGAGGAGTGGTAGATACGCTGGAGGGGAGGGATAGGATACAGAAGGACCTAGACCAATTGGAAGATTGGGCCAAAAGGAATCTGATGAGGTTCAATAAGGATAAGTGCAGGGTCCTGCACTTAGGACGGAAGAACCCAATGCACAGCTACAGACTAGGGACCGAATGGCTAGGCAGCAGTTCTGCAGAAAAGGACCTAGGGGTGACAGTGGACGAGAAGCTGGATATGAGTCAGCAGTGTGCCCTTGTTGCCAAGAAGGCCAATGGCATTTTGGGATGTATAAGTAGGGGCATAGCGAGCAGATCGAGGGACGTGATCGTTCCCCTCTATTCGACATTGGTGAGGCCTCATCTGGAGTACTGTGTCCAGTTTTGGGCCCCACACTTCAAGAAGGATGTGGATAAATTGGAGAGAGTCCAGCAAAGGGCAACAAAAATGATTAGGGGACTGGAACACATGAGTTATGAGGAGAGGCTGAGGGAGCTGGGATTGTTTAGCCTGCAGAAGAGAAGAATGAGGGGGGATTTGATAGCTGCTTTCAACTACCTGAAAGGGGGTTCCAAAGAGGATGGCTCTAGACTGTTCTCAATGGTAGCAGATGACAGAACGAGGAGTAATGGTCTAAAGTTGCAGTGGGGGAGGTTTAGATTGGATATTAGGAAAAACTTTTTCACTAAGAGGGTGGTGAAACACTGGAATGCGTTACCTAGGGAGGTGGTAGAATCTCCTTCCTTAGAGGTTTTTAAGGTCAGGCTTGACAAAGCCCTGGCTGGGATGATTTAACTGGGAATTGGTCCTGCTTTGAGCAGGGGGTTGGACTAGATGACCTTCTGGGGTCCCTTCCAACCCTGATATTCTATGATTCTATGATTCTATAACCCAAATCATTTATATTTGCACTAGCCATTTTCCCATCGAATACTTGTAGATGATTATGCTCCCTTTGTTGCTATTTACAACCTATGAACATTTCACTCTGTTAGTCTCCCCGTCAGTCGTTCCTTCAGGCTTTCAAGCTATGGGCCTGATACTGCAGCCCTTCTTTATTCAAGGAATTTAGCACCATTAACATAAATAGCAAAACTACTCACTTGAGTATGTGCTGCAGGTCTGGGCACATCTTTGTTGTTCATTTAATTCCTGTCCAGAATTCAACACAGAATCCCTGGTGTGGTCACATTAATTATTATTTGTATATGCCCCAAAGGCACTAGGCATTTACAGATATAAACTGAGACCTTTCTAACCCCCGCCTTCATTGATACCACTCATCACTTTCTTCATATGTTTCCCCCACTGCCATCTTTCCATGCTGTCTCATCTCAAGCAATTTAGCTATCTCAATACTCTCTTCTTCAAATCCTTTGTGAAAACCTATTTCTTCACCAAGTCCCACCAAAAGTTAGTTTATAGCTTGGCCTACATGAAGAGGAATACAACCACACTAAGCTACTCCGCCTCTGGATTTCCCAGTGTACCCTGTGGTGTGTCTAACTTTTAGATTTTAAATACTTCAGGGTAGGCAGGGACAATCTTTATTTTGGTGTATTGTACAGTGCCATTAACTTCCTCAGTGCTAACCAAATAGTAAATAACCTCTTTCCTCTTTGTAGAGTGGGTTGATACTACATCATCACAATATCCCTTTCTCAGATGGGGAAACTGAGACACTGAGGGGCTACTAGCTCCAGCCTTGTACTAATTTCTTTAGACCATTGTTTTTCAGCGAGTGGATTGCAACACCCAGGTGGGTCACAATCACCAGGGCGGGTAGGGGGCTAACATGTTAAACACCTTTATTATAATCTAAAGCAGAGAAAATCTCATTCCCTGTACACCCTTACCCTTCAAGGTCAAGTATTCTCTGCCAGTCTCTTGACACACACACACACACACACACACACACACACACACAAAGGTAAATGATTCACTCACTGATAAATGTTTTACTCTTACAATAAATATAAGGAGGTCATGAAAATATTACTTCCAATATGGTGGGTTGAGAAGCTTAAGAAACACTGGTCTATACCTGGCTGCCTGTGAACGTATACATGGCTTAGAATCTATAGCCACCTAATGCACCATTTAGGGCAAGATAATGACTGGTACGTGCACAGGGGGTCATGAAAGATGGGTGGGTACAATAAGCACAGGTCTGTGAAAGGGTCAGTCATGCTAGCAGCAACTGTGAACATGAATTGTTCACCCCTTGCTCCAGAAAGGGGTAGGAAGGAACAGGAGGATATGCAGCCATGGTCTTACATCCTTGCAAGTATCCACAGGGTGGAACTGGCTTACCAGGGAAAGCACACTGTGCCATTCTAGTGAACAGTGCAGAGTATGTGCCATGCCCACCCAGGAACCCTGGGAGATATTGCATCTGACATTCACCTCTGGGTGGAGTATCTCTGTATTATCCCCTACAAAAGGCTTTCAATAAATCGTAGAATCTTGCCCTTGCTTGCAATATTCCTGAAAATTATGATGTTTTGTACTTTCAGATCATAAATGTAACAAATGAGAAAGCAGGAAAATTATAGCTTTTGTCTCAGATTCAGTGTGTGTTGAAATCACAAAACTATCTGAGTTCAGGTACGGCCGTCTAGCATGAAGGAACTATTGTCTAGATTTGCAGGGTCAGAAATACCTGAGATTCTTTAGGAGCAGGATTCAAATCCTCTGCCATCAGGTTTCTGAAGGCAGGTTTAGGAGCCTCTTTACCAACCAAAAATCAGCTGAGTTATTTTCCAAAACTCCTGCAGAGAAGTTCAATTCCTTCCTTATTAACAGAGGGAAGCTCCTGTCTTGTTGCTCCACGATTCATCTCTGCTGAACTCTCTGGCATTTTCCAGTGATCTCAGGAACACAGCCATCTCTCAAAGAAGCCATCAACATGGCCAACTCTCAAGCACTAATAAAGACAGTTAACCCTTTAGAGTATGTCTACAATCAGAGATGTGACTGCAGCATGTACAGACATACACAACCTAGCTTTGATCCAACTAGCATGAATTACAATAGCAGTGAAGATACAGCAGCACAAGCTGTTATAAGACCATCTGGGACCCTGGGTATATACTTGAGTGGCTAGCTTGTGCTGCTGCCCATGCTGCTGCGGTTTTACTGATATTGTTCGAGCTAGTTAGATCAAAGTTAGTTTGGGTATGTCTATGCATGCTGTAATCACACCTCTGATTGCAGTGTACACATACCCCAGATGACACAACTAATATACCGAGGAGAAAGAGGAGCTACAGAAGTGAACAATTAAATGAAGAGGAAAAACTAGGTGGAGACAAATGTGCCTATTGTCCAAATCTCTGGATGCATTTACATCTTTAAAATTATCTTCAGAAACATACCTAACATATTATCATCATCTCTGGAATATAACCCTGGAGAAAACTTAGGAAATCTACTTTGGCCCCCTTAGGAAAGCTGAGGAAACAAAAGTTACTAGAGTTGTACTGATTTTTCTTTCTTGTTATGAGTTATACTACTATTACTAATTCAGGAATCTGAGGTCACCAACTGCTTCCACAGAGATCACAAAACCATGATCTGGTTATACATTTCAGTTACTACCAATCATTGTGTAATAAAGCAAGCTGGCCCTTCAAGGATCTGGAGGGCTAGCACTGGTCAGTGGCTCTAAGTGTCTCTCAATGAAAGTTTTGACATAATAGTTGGCTTTGTAGTTACTGAGGTCTTCTCGGACTCTCCAGCACTGTGAGAGCAAGTGTGGGTCATACATAGGCCTCATAATACTAGCCAACAACACCAGTGGTATTAGGGGAGTTTCTAAAACTATAGAGAGACCCTATCCAATTCTTATGTCTCTGCTCTGAAGGCACTGTGAACATTCTTATTATTGAGAATGGGGTAAATGCCCTCATTAAGCCATAAAAACAACATAATGTGTGAGGGGATAGTCAGCATAAAAGTTTAATATAAACTCAAAGATAGCCAAAGAACTGGCAGCCTAAAGTACTGAACTGGGAATCAAAAAACCTAGGGCCTGTTCTCAGCTCACCCACTGATGTCATTTTTTGCCTCAGTTTCCTATGAGATCCATAAATTAAAACTGGCTAGAGAAGAGCTAAGTAGTATTATAATTTTATATTACATGTGTATCTTTATGCTTACAGGTATTAGTGTTGTATGCTGTTCCCGGGTGCCTGCGAATGCCACACTCAGAGCAGACTTCAGGAATCAGGACAGGCAATCCCCCAAAACTGGTGGTTTCTTCTGTAATTAGACTCACCAAGCCTGTCATAAATATAAAGGGAAGAGTAAACCCCTTTGAAATCCCTCCTGGCCAGGGGAAAGCTCCTCTCACCTGTAAAGGGTTAAGAAGCTAAAGGTAACCTCGCTGGCACCTGACCAAAATGACCAATGAGGAGACAAGATACTTTCAAAAGCTGGGAGGAGGGAGAAAAACAAAGGGTCTGTGTGTCTGTCTATATGCTGGTTTTTCTGCCGGGGATAGACCAGGAATGGAGTCTTAGAACTTTTAGTAAGTAATCTAGCTAGGTATGTGTTAGATTATGATTTCTTTAAATGGCTGAGAAAAGAATTGCACTAAATAGAATAACTATTTCTGTCTGTGTATCTTTTTTGTAACTTAAGGTTTTGCCTAGAGGGGTTCTCTATGTTTTTGAATCTAATTACCCTGTAAGATATCTACCATCCTGATTTTACAGGGGGGATTTCTTTATTTCTATTTACTTCTATTTTTATTAAAAGTCTTCTTGTAAGAAACTGAATGCTTTTTCATTGTTCTCAGATCCAAGGGTTTGGGTCTGTGGTCACCTATGCAAATTGGTGAGGCTTTTTATTCAACATTTCCCAGGAAAGGGGGGGTGCAAGTGTTGGGAGGATTGTTCATTGTTCTTAAGATCCAAGGGTCTGGGTCTGTAGTCACCTAGGAAAATTGGTGAGGCTTTTTACCAAACCTTGTCCAGGAAGTGGGGTGCAAGGTTTTGGGAAGTATTTTTTGGGGAAAGACGCGTCCAAACAGCTCTTCCCCAGTAACCAGTATTAGTTTGGTGGTAGCGGCCAATCCAAGGACGACGGGTGGAATATTTTGTACCTTGGGGAAGTTTTGACCTAAGCTAGTAAAGATAAGCTTAGGAGGTTCTTCATGCAGGTCCCCACATCTGTACCCTAGAGTTCAGAGTGGGGGAGGAACCTTGACAAAGCCAGTAAAAAAAAAAGAGCTTCTGCAGTACCAGACCCGTTAACCAGAAGCTAAACACAGTCCCCTTTAGGCATTCCAGCCCTTGGCTCCCATCAGACAAACAGGTCTAATATGGTGAGAGGTTACTGAACACCCAGTTCACCATCTGTGAGGTTCTACTAATTCCAGAGGATCAGACACTAACCCCCACATCAATATGTATTTCAGCCAATCCTTAGTAAACTAACTAAATATTTTATTAAGAAAATAGAGTTATAACTAGTTAATACAGTATATACATACGAATGATCGAAAAGTCCTTATATCAGGTTGTTGTAGTGATGGAATAGACTTCTGGCTTGCAAAAGGCTCTCTGGTCACTTCCAAAAGATTGGAAGGTCTTCAGTCCATCGTTCAAAATTCTCCTTTTAGTTGTAAATCCACAGTGCAGAGAATTGGAGCAGGAATTAGGCAAAATGGAGATGTCTTAGGTGTCCTTTATATCCTCTGCCATAAGCATGGAAATTTACTGTCCCAAACAAAGCCCATAACCCATGTGTGTGGAAAGTTATTGCCCCAAGATGGAGTCCAAGGTCATATGAATATGGAAAGTTACTGGTAAAAGATGGAGTCTTAGGTCACATGTCCTCATCACATGTCCTTACATGGTTTGCTGAATCAAAGGGGCAGCCATTGGTGCCTTGCTGTCTGAGGCTTCCACAGGAAGAGCCTGCTGGGTGGGATAGGTTTTTTAAATGGCCCATTGTGAGAGTGGAGTGTCCTTAATTGGCCATCAACACACAGCTGCCTAGCCCTGATGTAAATCTATCAGGGGGGGTGTCACCCAGGCATACAACACATGTTTGAGATATAGATACATAGCCAATAGTCATAACTTCAGACACAAAGATGATACATGAATATAAACAGGATAATAATACTTAGCAATTCAAACTTTTCTACTGATACTTTATGTGGCATACGTTGTACAAGATTTGTTTTTTGTGTAACAGTGGTATCAACAGTGATATACATGGTCACTTTTCTTATATACAGCATCACATATATATATCTCCATACAAAGCACTTCCAGAAACTAATGTAAATATAGGCTTACCTTCACCACACACAATATTTGAATGCACAGGTTACTAGCAGAGACAGACAGTGGGAGAAAGAGTGGGGGGAGGAGGATGCTTCAAAGGTAAATCAAAGGGCTCAGCAGCTCCAGCAGAATAAGAGCTACTAGCAAATCTTCATCATCCATCAGAAGTGCCCTTTGCTTGGTGGGTGGGACTATCAGCAACTCCAGCAGCATTTGTGAGGCAGTTTTAATGGCTGACCACAAATCAGCAGTTGGTGAATCAAAAGTGCAGAGTTGGAATCAGGATATCTGGATTTATTGTGTAACCTTGGTCGATGCTGTTTTGTCATTTAACCTCTTTGACTTATTTCAGAGTAACAGCCGTGTTAGTCTGTATTCGCAAAAAGAAAAGGAGTACTTGTGGCACCTTAGAGACTAACCAATTTATTAGAGCATAAGCTTTCGTGAGCTACAGCTCACTTCCTCAGATGCATATCATGGAAACTGCAGCAGGCTTTATATATACACAGAGAATATGAAACAATACCTACTTAGTTTACCATCTGTAAAATGGCTTATTTATTTTAAAGTGGTTTGGGATCCTCTTAGAGGCAACACACATGCCAATATGGTCATTTTCCAGTGGAATCTTATCTTTTGAATAATAGGTGACTCATTTGTTGTGCTTTAGTAATAAAGATAACTCCTTCATGGTGATTGCAGAAATAGTAAAGGCAGTACACATTGGTTTGAATCTGTAAGATAAGTCCCCGCTACCTACCCACAATTTCCCCACTACATTCAAATTAATTCTGTCTTGATGGGAACAATTCATTTTTGGCTTAATTGTTTAATAATTGAGTTCAAATTTTCACTGGGAAAGTACTTTTCATATTTTGTAGCCTTGCAAATTTAGTTCCAAGACTTGTTTCTGATTTTTAGAGTGATGATATTCCAAGCCTGTCTTTTTTTTCCCCTTGTATGGTGGCAGGCTAATTATTGCCTTAAAGGTATATATGTTCATTCAGATGAAAGATTCATTTGGCTAAAACAAGAAAATTCTTCTTCTATGGGTTTCATAAACTTAACATTCTGTAGCAGTAAGGAAATGAGTCTGTCTTGGGGACCAATGGAAATACTAACCTATAGCTATTACCAATATTACTGAAGCATAGCCATTTAATACTATATTATTATTGATAATGAGATTAAGAAAATAATCCAGACAAGAATGTGCAATGTGAACTCCCAATGAAATGTATATTCCCACTTGAGAGAATGTTCCAGTGTCCATGTTAACTACTCCTATGTGCTTGATTCACCCATGCTGATGCACCAAGGCATAAACCGCACCTCTTTGATCCACTGTGCAGTAAGGGATTCACCCAGACTGAGGAGGATAGGTTGTGTACCAGTACCCACGTTGGTGGACACACTGAATGCATGTCCCCCTGCTGTTCTGACCATGACCCCTCCTGACTAGAGCAGGTCCTTTAGAGAGGAGCAGTGCTACCACTCTCCAGGTGGTCTTTCCATTACTAGGGATACCATGCCTAGGTTACACTAGCTAAAGATAATGTAACACAGACATAATGAAGCCCTACACCTTTAATTAGGAACCAAATTCCCAGTCATATTGAAGTCCCCCGAAATTTGTCCTGCAATGGAAACTCTGCATACAGAACAAAGGCAGCAGCCTCATAAGGGCCACAAAATACTTTAATGCAACAGCAGCTCTGCTACTACTCAGTGCTGGCAGAAGGAGGATTCTGCTTGCAGAAGAAGTCCCCCTCCCAAAATCTGCACAGCACTCTATCCAGGAGGATTTGTCCCTTGTGTACCTTATGTAAGGAAAGCAACTTGGAGGAAAATGCACAGGTTGTAGAGGGAACAGTTTGGAGGATACACCAGGAAGTTGGTACATGTACACATGGCTAGCAATTCTAAACTGCTACTGGATCAGCTCTGCAGATAGCTGCTTTACTAAAGAGCCAATTTTGTTTGATAATGATCATAGAATATCAGGGTTGGAAGGGACCCCAGAAGGTCATCTAGTCCAACCCCCTGCTCAAAGCAGGACCAATTCCCAGTTAAATCATCCCAGCCAGGGCTTTGTCAAGCCTGACCTTAAAAACCTCTAAGGAAGGAGATTCTACCACCTCCCTAGGTAACGCATTCCAGTGTTTCACCACCCTCTTAGTGAAAAAGTTTTTCCTAATATCCAATCTAAACCTCCCCCACTGCAACTTGAGACCATTACTCCTCGTTCTGTCATCTGCTACCATTGAGAACAGTCTAGAGCCATCCTCTTTGGAACCCCCTTTCAGGTAGTTGAAAGCAGCTATCAAATCCCCCCTCATTCTTCTCTTCTGCAGGCTAAACAATCCCAGCTCCCTCAGCCTCTCCTCATAACTCATGTGTTCCAGTCCCCTAATCATTTTTGTTGCCCTTCGCTGGACTCTCTCCAATTTATCCACATCCTTCTTGAAGTGTGGGGCCCAAAACTGGACACAGTAGTCCAGATGAGGCCTCACCAATGTCGAATAGAGGGGAACGATCACGTCCCTCGATCTGCTCGCTATGCCCCTACTTATACATCCCAAAATGCCATTGGCCTTCTTGGCAACAAGGGCACACTGCTGACTCATATCCAGCTTCTCGTTCACTGTCACCCCTAGGTCCTTTTCCGCAGAACTGCTGCCTAGCCATTCGGTCCCTAGTCTGTAGCTGTGCATTGGGTTCTTCCGTCCTAAGTGCAGGACCCTGCACTTATCCTTATTGAGCCTCATCAGATTTCTTTTGGCCCAATCCTCCAATTTGTCTAGGTCCTTCTGTATCCTATCCTTCCCCTCCAGCGTATCTACCACTCCTCCCAGTTTAGTATCATCCGCAAATTTGCTGAGAGTGCAATCCACACCATCCTCCAGATCATTTATGATGGCGTCCTCTCATGTATTACCCATCATGTGGTGCATGAAACATTGTGGACTTAAGTACAATTTGGTAGCTTCATTTAATCAGTTTTCTATGTGACTTATCCAGTAAGCCAAGTGTTGAGCTCAAGTTTTGCCTATTTTTTTATGTTTTGAGCTTTGAATTTGTCAAGAATTTTTTTTTAAAATTGGAGTATAAATGTTTATAATCAGCAAAGAAGTCCTGTTTAGCATGTCTAGGAAAGGTCCATCTACCTTCATCACATCTCTATAATTGTAATACTGACTCAGTTTTATTCTTAAACAGTATGTCTACTCTTTATTTTCAAATTACATGAACGACATACTGGGCCCAATTGTCCACTCTCCGCTTCCTTGTGTATTCAACTGTACCTGTGCAAATAGAGTGCAAAGTGGCTATATAACACTACCAGACAGGGCTGGCCTTGCCATGAGACGAACTGAGGTGGCCCCCTCAGGTGCAAGACTGCCAGTGAGGATGTGAGTTGTGAGGAGATGCCTGATCTTCCAGTTAGTCAGAGTGCAGGTGACCTGGCAGCTACTGCAGCATCCATATCTCCTTCTCAAATGGATGTAACCATGCACATTTCTGAAGAAAAGTGTAGATCAGAGAAGAGTGTGGTGGAGGTGCAAGAAACAGCTGCTGCTGAGTTTAGTTCCTTTAAGTCTAGATGATCCAGGACTGTGGACCCACTTGAGCAGTAGCGTGAGGGACTTCCTCGTACTGCATGGGCCACAGCAAGTGAAAAACTTCATGTTCCCCAAAGACAATGACAATAGAAGTTTCTATCCAACACATTACTGGTGTGAAATCCCCAATGGTGACAACGCGGAGAGGGCCATGGCTTATGTACTCAAAAACCCAGAATGCTGTTTTTGTTGCAGACTCTTCCAGTCTAATGTTCCAGCCACACTGGGTTCTACAGGAACAAAGAACTGGAAAAAGTCTGGCTAGAAATCTGGCATGCCATAAGAAGGCAGCAAATCACCAAAGAGCATTCCATAGGTGGAAAACTTGAGATGAGACTAAGGTTAAAGGCCACCATAGATGATAAGCATCAAGAGAAGATTGCATCAGAGTCTCTTTATTGGCAAAATGTTCTGAAAAGGCTCATTGCCATTGTGAGAATGCTTGCTACCCAAAACCTAGCACTGTGTAGCACTTCAGATCAGCTGTATGTGCCAAACAATGGAAACTTCCTTAAAATTGTGGAGCTGATAGCTGAATTTGATGCTGTACTCCAGGAGCATCTAAGAAGAGTCACCACCCAAGAAATGTACACACACCACTACCTTGAAAAAACAATTCAAAATGAGATCACACAGTTACTGGCAACAAAACTCAAACAGAAGATTTGTTAATCTCTCAGGTGCCACAAGTACTCCTTTTCTTTTTGTGGATACAGACTAACACAGCTGCTACTCTGAAACAGAAGATTGTGACACATCTGAAGTCAGCAAGATATTACTCTGTTATTCTGGACTGCACACCTGACATAAGCCATACTGAACAAATGACTTTAATGGTGCGTTTTGTAATAACAACAGAACCTAGTGAAAATGTCCCTGCAATGGTGACTGTCAAAGCATTTTCTAGAATTTATTGACATTGATGATACTACAGGAGCTGGTATGACAAATGTGCTTCTTAGAAAGCTGGAAGATACAGGAATTGCGATAGCTGACATGAGAGGTCAGGGCTATGATAATGATGCCAGAATGAGAGGAAAGAACAGAGGAGTGCAGACACAGATCCGAGAGTTAAACCCTCAAGCTTTTTTTGCACCATGCAGTTCTCATTCACTGAACTTTCTGGTCAGTGATGCAGCATCAACTTCTAGTGAGGCTGCTGAATTTTTTTTAATGTAATTCAAAGCATCTATGTTTTTTTTTTCTCTGCAACAACTCATCGATGGCAAATTTTGAAGCAACATCTGGGATCATCCTCTCTGACACTGAAACCACTGAGTGCCACATAATGGGAAAGTTGAGTGGAGGCGATAAAGCCTATCAAACACCAAATTGGGAAGATAGATGATGCCATCATTGCCATTATGGAGGATAAGGCATACTGATCCCCACCAAAATAAGGCATACTGATCCTGGTCTGAGTTTTGGGGCTTTTCCCAGCAAAAGTGTTAGGCTGAGTCACACAGTTAAAGGGTAATATTTTCAGAAGTGCCTAAATGACTTAGGAGTAGAGCTGTGTGGAAAATAGGTATTTTCCATAGAAAATGTTGACTTATTGAAAAAAATCAACACCCCAATTTTTTCAGCTGAAAATTAAATTGCAATTCAGAAATGCTCTTGTGGTGCTTCATGGAAATTGTAGTTAAGGGGCCTTATGCCCCCATGTTCCTCTATGGGCTGGCCTCCATATGCTATGATGTACCACAGTCACCCCTCCCATCATGGGAGATCTTAAAGGAAATATATTCTTTAAGATAAAGGCTGGTCTGTTATACACTGCAAAGGTGACGTTGAAACAGATTTCATAATGGAGACAGATCCTCACAGGCTGTAAATTGGAATAGTTACTCTGAAATCACTAGAACTATGTGGTTTTATACCAGCTGGTGATCTGGTTTAGTTCCAGTTGTGCGGAGCATGATACAGTATTTTATAGGATCACAAATAAAACCATTCAACATTCATAAAGTTTAAACAATAATGAGTTAGTGCCAGGAAGACAAAATATTCCAGTTCTAAATTTTACGATTTACCTCCTCAGTGGTGCTTATATACAAGGACCCGGAGTCTTCTAGCCTTGTTTTGACAGGTCACTGAGGGCAAAATTCTACCCATCTATTTTAGAATGAGTGAAGTTATTGCAGAAGTAGTTCTGTGAAAGTCAATAAGACTGCTCAGAGTAAAAATGCTATTTTTGATGACAGCACAGAAAGTCTGTCCTTAGATTTTAGATGGTCTCAGGAGGTTTCACAATCTGTACTATGAGACAACTATATCCCATGTAGCCCACCAACCACCAGGGTCTGCAAAACGCTCCATGAGCTCCCAAGAGCTCATGATCTGCTATGTGGGTAAATTTATAACTTGGAACAATTGAGATGGATTCTCTGTGCTTGGAATTTTGTAATCCATCAAAGCCTGGGCCACAAGTAACTTTTTTCATTAGGAAAGAGAGGGAGGTTTCACATGGGACACAATGTTTTCATCTGGGAAAACTGTATTTTGCCATAGTACATTGTATATTGCAGGTAGAAACACCAACATACCATGTCCAGGCTTTGGCTCTATTCCTCCTATTGGCAGAATCACCAACATCAACTGCAGTTTTGCCTGTGTAAGCATTGCTGGATCAAATTCCTTGGTCTAATGATTTTCTTTTCAATTATGTGATTGCAGCTGCCTGCATATGTCTGTCATGCTTCCACTATACACTGAGGACATCTTAAACTTCAGACAAGTTATCTATTGTATTTGCTATTGGCGTAATATATTAGCATAATTTAAAATTTCATTGTCTTATTCTGCATAGAATAAGTAAAAATACTGACCTAAAAATTACCCTGTACAGTGTTACACAAGTGTTAGTCTCCTCCTCTTGCCTTAAACTTTTTTTAATTATCATTATTATAATTGATTATTTGAATTGCAATAGTGCATGGAAGCCACAGTTATAGACCATGATCCCTCTGTGCTAGGCACTGTACAAAGAGAACAAAAAGATCTTCCCTGTCCTGAAGAGTTTACAGTATGAGACAAGAGACAACGGATGCCGACAGAGGAGTACAAGGAAGCAATGCCACAGTATTGGTCAGTATGATAAGTAGTAGTCCCAGCTCACTAACTGCTTAACTGATGTCAAGGATTTTGTAGGCATCACAATATTAAATATTAAGGTAGCCTTGTAAATGTACATATAGAGTTAAAATGCTGGTTTGTTTAGAAGAAAACAATAATTCAGAGATGAAGTGGAAAATAAACTACTGGTAGATAGATGGTCCGTTTGTAACTGAATATTAAAACTTTTCACGATTTATAGCAAGAAATATCCTTTCCAGTCTTTCTGGCTCATATCATTCTTATCCCAGTGGAAATTCATTCACATTGAAGATTTTCTGCCTCAGTTATTGAAAAAGTTTGAACTTACTTGTCTAAAATTTAGAAGACAAAAAATTACTCCAACCTGAGAGCATTTAGCCATGTATCCTCTCTCAGTATGCACTACTCTAGATCCCTGAACTTTCTTCAGTATATAGAAGCAACTGCCTATGTGTAATGCTGTGTGAAGAACTTATACAAAAAAAAGGACCAGTAATAATAATCTATGGGAGATGGAAAAGCCAGCAATAAAAACACTGACACTGTCATCCCAGTGCAGTAACAAAGACTTACAGATTGGAAAATGACAGCTTTCAGAGTAACAGCCGTGTTAGTCTGTATTCGCAAAAAGAAAAGGAGTACTTGTGGCACCATAGAGACTAACCAATTTATTTGAGCATGAGCTTTCGTGAGTGAGCTGTAGCTCACGAAAGCTCATGCTCAAATAAATTGGTTAGTCTCTATGGTGCCACAAGTACTCCTTTTCTTTTTGCAGATTGGAAAATGACACTTCCTCAGCAACAAGCACTGGAGGCAATCTCTAACCAACTATTAAAAAGCCTGATATGGAAGAAGTAACCTCTTCTGCTATTCTACAGAGGCGCTACATCTCCTGCAGGTCAACGAATTAACTTGATGAACTTTGAATGTAAAAAAAGTCAGAGCACCAAAGCATTCAAACGTTACTACTCATAAAACTATGGCAAGAGCTCTATATCCCAACCAGAAACCGATAGAAATGTGCCGATAACTAGCTGTGTTGCTAAACACAAATATATTACCAGGGTTAGAGGGGAGGAGTTTACTCTCAGCTGATAGTGGTGAGCTATACTGTGTACACTACCAGTCTATGCAAAAGCAGTTGCAGTATTGCTACCTCATCCTTCACCTCAGCCCTCCCTCTTTGTTTGTTTCATCCACCTGTTGTGCCCTGACATTAACCAAGATGTAAGTTTTCAAAAGGAACTTTGAATTTTGGGTGCCTAACTTGAGGCACATCCAAGGGGGCCTGACTTTCAGAAAGGGCTGATCATCTACTCTCTGAAAATCAGGCCGTTTTAAGATGTCTTAATTTGGGCACTCAAATTGAGAGAGACAAAAAAAAATCAAGTCTCTTTTGAAAATGTACGGCTAATCTCTGTGAATTAGGGACAGTCTCTTAACTCAGTATTTTTTACTGTGCCTACCACAATGGGGCCTTGATCACCAATTGGAACTTTTTAGGTGCTACTGTAATCAACATTGTACCACCTTGCACTACCAAACAGAAAATAAGCCAACTTCAGGCTTGTATTCACTGCTGTGTTGGCTGAGGAGTTACTGCCTCTTGCCTTCATCTAGCTCAAGTAAGAGCTGTCACACTTAGAACTGGCCAGGAAGCCAAATTTTAGTTTTATGAAAGGTTTTTTTTGGAAATACTTTTGTCCCATATCAGGACAAAAAGCCAAAACCACTATTTTTGTAGACATTATAAAGATCCAGTACACCTTGTTTGTGGTGAATGCAAGACTAACTTTATTTCCTTCTACAAAGACTCTCTTTGCTCTGTATCTTGGTGATCCCTTTCCAGGACTCAGAAAAGACTTTGTTCATGTGGGCTTGAGTTGATCTGTACATAATAATATCATCCATTCAGTAGAGAGAACCTTTCTAGACTCTCCAAGAGTTGTGACATTTTCTTTTGGAAGAGTTCAGGAGCAGATGATATGTCAAATGGTAGACTAGTAAATACAAACCTTCAAAAACATGTAATGAATTTCATTAGTAGTACAGATTCTGCAACATGTGGTATCTGCCAAAACCTGGACTGGACATCGAATTTGAAGGAAAAAAATGGGTTCACTAAGTGGGTTCAACACATGGGAGTTCATGTTGTTCTCTAAAGACAATTTCATTGAGCTTTGCAAGGTCTGCACAGATCTGAACTTTGTCATTGGGTTTTGGGACCACTGCCATGTCTGCACCCCATTCAGCTAGGTGTCATTTCCACAACAGAAACCCCATGTGCTCCATATGGCTGAGCTCTGCTTTCACCCTGGACAGTAAAGGGAAGAAGACTCCCCTAGGTGTCAATAGAACAAATGGCTCTGTATTTGGTGTAAGTTTAATGTAGTATTTGTTAGGAACCAGCCATTGGGAAGGTCTTGCCTAACGGACAGAGTGGGAGGCTGGACTAATGTTTGGAACAGAGATGACCAGGCCTAGTAGCCAACATGTGAATCAGGAGCCAAGTTCCCAAGTCCAGGGAGAGAGCCAGAGCTTAAAGGGTCAGAGCCATGAGCAGACACTGAATACCAAATTCAGAGAGCAAGACTGAGCTGAGAGCCAAGGGTCAAGAGCATCAGATGGAGCAGAGGCAGAAGCAGGAGCCAGAGGAGGAAGACAGTAGTGGAAACCAGGAACAAGAGTCAGGAATGAAGTCCAGGAGCAAGGAAGGGGCTGAGAGCAGGAGCAGGACCAGAAACATGGGTATGGAATGTTTTTTGAGCTGTGGACTCTTGCTTGCTCAAACATCACATTGTGACATGGCATGAAATGTTTAGCCAGTTTTTCTTTAGCTGTACAGAATTCTTTCATCTGAGCAGCTGTGAGCCTTCTGGAAAGGCTATCATCCTCTGCTGCAGGTCACATTGTATTGTTTCTCCTCTCATAGTGGATCCATACTGGAAGCTTGATGTAATTGCTGTAATCTGCTTCCCCACAGTGGCCATCACTGATGGGGTGGTACTTGGAAAAAGTCTGGGTGAGATGTAGCCATCCCTACTGTTTTACCATATTATAGGTTTCTTTTTTGTCTTTGTGTGGAATGAGGTGCGGTGCCCTTTAATGGAGGTAAAGTGGAGTTGCTGTGGGCAAAGCCTGAGTTTCAGTAACTCTTACTTTCCTATCCTCACTCCCTGCTGTAGTCTGAACTGAACATAACCGTTATCTCTGGGCTTTGAGTTTTCAGGCCTCTTCTCTGCCTATTCTGCTGCTAGCTCTATGCAGATTTTCAGTTGTTCTGGCTGAGCTGGAGGACTTGTCTGTTTTCCTTCCCACCTTTTCTGCAGGGGTGTCCTCTGATATGTGGAATCTTTATTTGATCCCATGTAGAGGTTACAGAGATCCAGCACACCACAGTGGAAGTTAATGCAAGACTGACTTTATTTTCCTTTTACACAGACTTTTACCTCCTTAATCTATTCCCCATAGTGGTCATTCTAAATGTTCACAGCTACCACCACAGCACTGAAATCCCACCACATTTTGTTTTGTAAACACACAAATGTGGCATTTCCGAAACAATATATGCTCCTATTTGGTGGTGAGTAGGTGTGAAACTGACAAGAGTGTCAGTTTCAGTCCACACTTGCTAGGGCTTCCAGAGTCACCAGCTCCAGGGCAGACAGCCTGGCAGGCTCCTGAGGACCCATTTCCTGGAGAAACACTGGGTTCTTCATAGCCTGCCCCATGGAAACAGAAGCTCCCAAGATTCAAATCTCCTTGTTCAGTGAGCTGTAGGGGATCCAAGCAGGAGAGCTAGCGGACACCTACAAAGGCAAGGGTTGTCAGATCCCTGCCTGGGGTCCATAAGAAGTTTGTCAAAATCAAATTGTTTCCTAGAAATATTTCAATTTGGACAAACTGACAAATTCCAACAAGAATTTGCCTTGTCAGTATTTTTCCAATCAGCTTTAATCACATGGAAACCAGCACTCAAGCTGCAGAGTGATTGTATTAGCAGCATAGAGTAGATGAGTCCCCACTAGCTAGAGCATCAGCAGCATGCAAGCTTCAACTGACACCCTTTGCTGGGCCAACCTTTTCAAGTTTAAAGCACCATGAAGCTCAAACTGGAGATTGTGTGTGCACAGGAGTTGAGTTAGGGGCAACACCCAAATTATACCTTGATACCAGCACTGCACTGAAGACAAGCTCTTATTGTACCTTTTAGGGGTTAGCTTGTGCCTTAGAAGCACAATCGTGGTCAAAGTGTGGAGCAGAGAGGCTGCAATTCAACAATTGCCCGTGAAGGAATAAGCCAGAATGCCCCCTGTTTGTGACACCGGAGAATTAGAGCTGGATGAATTGTTGTGCCAAAACTTTTTTACTATGAAAAAATGCAGATTTGGCAACACCGGAACATTTTGTAAACTCATGTCAGTTTCAAACTACTCACGTAGGGGGCTGAAAAAAGAAAATTCTGAAAAAGTTGGCAAAGTTTTTTGTTTTGACATTTTTGAAATTAAGCATTTTGATTTTTCAGTTCAAAACCATGTTTCATTTAGATTTTTTTTAAACGCAAAATCTTAACCTACTCAGTCAAAATGGAATGTATGTTGAATAAAATGTTTAGCCTGACAGACAGTTTTGACTTTTTGATGCATCGAAAAATTTTAAATTTCAGTTTTGGGTTGACCCAAAAAGAATTTTTCTGAATGTCGGTGAACCAAAACAATCCATTATTCAAACAGCTCTACTAGGAACTCTGCACTGCAGTGGGAGTTCTGTCACTCTGCATGGGTAGCATGTGCACATATACATACCCCGTGAACCTAGGCAGAATGTAGGGTCATGCCCCCATCTCATCCTACTCCCTCTCCACCGGTACTATGTTACAACAATGGTTATGCTACCAATCACATTGCAGCTCAATGGCTCCTGTGGAGGAGTTCAGAGATTATTTAGCTCTCTCTCCCCCCACTTGTATAGGGATAAGCCTAATCCAGCCCAAATGTATATTGTAAAAGACAGAACTGTATAAGCACCTGATGCTATAGAGTGAGACGTACAATAAATAACCACACAAAGGACTATAAAGACAAAAACTAGCTGCCCAGTACAGGTGTCCTTTAACTAAGGGTCAAACAATTGCACAGGAAACCTTATTTTTCAAATATTCAAGGATGTTTGCAGGCTTAATTAATGTTTGTAAAGTGCTTGGGTTGAAAAACATAAAAAATGCAAGGAATTTTTAATAAACTTTGAAAAATTTGTAAATGGTAATTTAAGGAAGCAAGCTGCCTGCTAGCGCTAGATTTCCCTGTCTGATTTCTATAGATAATTGTGAAGCACAAAGAAGTTTGATAAACAGGAATCAGCGGTAATTCAAAG
Organism: Lepidochelys olivacea; assembly: GCF_965140295.1. NCBI lineage: Eukaryota > Metazoa > Chordata > Testudines > Cheloniidae > Lepidochelys > Lepidochelys olivacea. The sequence goes on along the minus strand of NC_140411.1, from coordinate 31,645,110 downwards.
GCAAACTCAGCATTAACATCTGAAATGCAAAGTCCAAAACATGTATTATAGCGGTGTTGCACAGAGGCATTTGAAATGAGCAAACAGGTCTCCTAGTCTAATAAGCTAAGCAGGTCATGTATGAAACAGCATTTGAAAAATGAGGCATGCTGAGTATTTGATCTCTTGTTGTTCCCCTTTTTAAGTATATGTCTGTAAAATTTCTATTTGAATTTTTCTTTACAGCTGAATTAAATTCATGTTTAAACACTGTCAGTGCTTTAATGTTTTTTTTTATGATTATTTTTATCCCAAGAACATTAAACCTACCTATCAGGGAAACAAGGGCTTGAGCATGTGGGCATACTAACTGGTGCTATTATGTTTTGTTCCTGTATTCCTCTTATCTAAAGTGGTTGCAAAAGTAATAGGTGTACACTCAGTCATACTCAATAATATAATTTGTTTTTGAAAAACAATTTAGTTTTAAAGAGAACATCTTGTTAATGGGCTTCACCAATACTGTTTTGTGGATGTCATTACATTTACTTGGGGAATGGCAAAGTGTATTTTTGTAATGGAAAGGCATCTAAAAGAGTATGTTGTCATTTCTCCACATCCATGTTTCCTACTTAATTTTATTCTGCCATAACAACAAATTGACGATGCATTAATTTAAGTGTCTAATTTAAGACCAGCCTAGAAATGAATGTATCTAAACTAGTAAAAGGACAGATAAAAGCAGGGTAAAAGCCTTATGGAAACTGAAATGCTATCAGACTTAATCTAAAGAGTTTGGGTACCAACGCCACTCTTTTTACCTTTGGATTGCAATGATTGATTTACACATTAATTATTTAAAGTTGATATCTTTTGTGCTTTCCATTTTGACATATGAAGATGCTGCTGAAATTGTAAGGATCCCGTTAAAGACTAGTTGGGTTTTTGCTAATGCTTTGTTCTGAATTCTTCCCATATCATTAAATGCCTCTTAAACCACAAACAAGCTTCTGTCGTCCCTGGTTATCAGAATGACTACCTTGTGTTTCTGTAAATTCACTTTTGTTGATAGGCTTATTGCTTTACCTTGAGGAGCATGGACTGCTTTTCACCCGGTCCCTACTCTTTGACCTGTTCACTTTAGGTGGCCCTACCAGGAGCTAAAATTCCCACTGGCATATACCCTGGGATTTCCCATGCATCCAGGTGCAGTCCCTAGGGAACAAATATTTTCTTACTGGGTGATATCTAATTCAAATGGAAATACCACCCCTGAACAGAAGAAATATGGAAAAGCAGTTTGAACAGTTAGGCCCTGCTCCTGTGAATATTTTGGCATGCAAGTAACTATAAATCCATGAATGGTTTCATTGACAAATTTTTATAGAGTAGATTCTATGGTACTATTCATGTGTATTAGCTCTTATTAGAAAGCAACTAAAGGGATATTTAGAAAATATGAATTTATATGAATCAGCTGTTCCAGATATATGAATTCTAAACTGCAAAGGGAATTACCTAACAAAAAGAGCTAATCCGAGAATGAGGGGGTGTTTAATTTTAGAAAAAAATTAGGTTAAACCATTTTTTTAAACTTATCTCTGTAGTTGGTTGGAAGAAATAGTGAAATTTTCATTAATCTATTGAAGTTTTCCCTATTTCTTTAGATATTCAAAATTTCAAATATCAAAATTCAAAAACTTTCAAACAGCTGTAAAAAAAACAAACAAACAAAAAAAACCTTCCTAAACCAACAACTATATTTGAAAATTATAGACAAATGGGAAGATTAGTAATAAACTTATAGAAAATAAGAGTGTACCTGGAAGTTAGTAAGCCTAGCATCTCTTTATAAAAAAAAATAAAATAAACGTATGAGGAGAAAAAAATCACTAAGCAACAGGGCCATTATAACTTTTATAGCTTCATCATACTACACTGAGATAACTTCCAGCTTTCCCATACTGTTTTGCGGAAGAGCTTTCTGAAAAGGAGCACACATTTACTGGAGGCTGGAGCATAGATTGCTCTCCATGTCAATTGCTTGGCCTAGATAAATGGGAATGATGAGATGGAATTATAAACAGGAAAAATATAGGCTGAATAACTGGAAAAACTTTGACTCAAAGGCGTATTAAGCTGTGTAATTATTTCTGAAGAGAACTGATAGAAGACCCATTGCACTGGATTTTAAAAAGTAAACTACAGAAGAATATATACTGTAGGAAACAATGCTGCATTGGCAGATGCATTTTTACACATCTGTGATAGGGCTTGCTCATGAATTGGATTGCACAGGTAGTGCTGCGATGAAACCTTTCCATTGGGATAATATATTTCTGGCAGCTGGTAATAGAATATAGCCAGTGGACTTTGTATCGGAATACCTGTACAAGGCTCACCCTCCCTGAGTGCCCCCTCAGCAGCAGCAACTCAACCTTAGCTTCTCCATGGCATTCTTTGACCTACTCAAGCCATCAGTATGATCTGGGGCTCCCATCCATCCGCTTTCCAGAATAACAGAGCCCTTCAGACAAAGTCCAACAAAAGCACAAAACAAAAGAATCTTCAGCCCAGCCTGACTCAGGTCCTCACCCCCTTTCTTTCACGTGGTCCTCAGCTGCAATGGCTTTTCAAGCCCATGAAGGGGTACCTGGGCTCTGGTCGACCCACTTATCTGATACAGGCCAAGCTTCCTACAAAGAACTTAGAGCCAACTGAGGTGAGATTTGATTCTTTTGAGTCCAGACAGGACACCGACACTAAAAGTAAGATAGACTATGTGGCTTTGCAGTGTACCCTTCACAATCATATGTGGTACTGCAGCCATTACCCACCTTAGTTTGTGAGGTTTGGTGGCCCATTTGTAGCTGGGAAGTCTGTGCTGTAAGATGGACATCAGTCTCTAAGCAATCAAGTAACAAAGGAGCAACTAGACAAATTGGAGGATTGGGCCAAAAGAAATCTGATGAGGTTCAATAAGGATAAGTGCAGGGTCCTGCACTTAGGACGGAAGAACCCAATGCACAGCTACAGACTAGGGACCGAATGGCTAGGCAGCAGTTCTGCGGAAAAGGACCTAGGGGTGACAGTGGACGAGAAGCTGGATATGAGTCAGCAGTGTGCCCTTGTTGCCAAGAAGGCCAATGGCATTTTGGGATGTATAAGTAGGGGCATAGCGAGCAGATCGAGGGACGTGATCGTTCCCCTCTATTTGACATTGGTGAGGCCTCATCTGGAGTACTGTGTCCAGTTTTGGGCCCCACACTTCAAGAAGGATGTGGATAAATTGGAGAGAGTCCAGCGAAGGGCAACAAAAATGATTAGGGGACTGGAACACATGACTTATGAGGAGAGGCTGAGGGAGCTGGGATTGTTTAGCCTGCAGAAGAGAAGAATGAGGGGGGATTTGATAGCTGCTTTCAACTACCTGAAAGGGGGTTCCAAAGAGGATGGCTCTAGACTGTTCTCAATGGTAGCAGATGACAGAACGAGGAGTAATGGTCTCAAGTTGCAGTGGGGGAGGTTTAGATTGGATATTGGGAAAAACTTTTTCACTAAGAGGGTGATGAAACACTGGAATGCGTTACCTAGGGAGGTGGTAGAATCTCCTTCCTTAGAGGTTTTTAAGGTCAGGCTTGACAAAGCCCTGGCTGGGATGATTTAACTGGGAATTGGTCCTGCTTTGAGCAGGGGGTTGGACTAGATGACCTTCTGGGGTCCCTTCCAACCCTGATATTCTATGATTCTATGAACTCAGGATTCAGCTGTCTACACCTTTAAACAAAGGGGGTAGGGATCCCTTCAAAAAGCAAATGCTTAGGTCAGGGGCAACAGATTCATCCTAAAAGTGTGTGTGTGTGTGGGGGGACATGAGGCCCTGCCCTTTCTGTGTTCCCGCCTCTCCTCTTCCCCCTGAGGTCACACTCTTCAGCCAAGCCAGAAGCTGGAGCCAGGCCACGGTCAGGACCCCAGACAACTCCACCTGCTTGGGATGAGGGGGGAGCATCTGAAAGCATCCCCATCTTCAACCCTGAGCACCCAGCCAGGGCAGGAAGAGGGTCTGCGGCTCCTCACAGCTGCCCACATGGCTCTTGGTTTTTGTAAAGGGAAATCATGCCTTACCAATCTACTAGAATTCTTTGAGGGGGTCAACAAGCATGTGGACAAGGCGGATCCTGTGGATACAGTGAATTTAGATGTTCAGAAAATTTTTGACAAGGACCCTCACCAAAGGCTCTTAAGCAAAGTAAGCAGTCACAGGATAAGAGGGAAGGTACTCTCATAGATAGGAAACAACTGGTAGGAATAAATGGTCAGTTTTCAGAATGGAGAGAGTTAAATAGTGGTGTCCCCCAGGGGTCTGTATTGGGACCAGTCCTATTCAACATATTCATAAATGATCTGGAAAAAGGGGGAAAGAGTGAGGTGGCACAATTTGCAAATAATACAAAACTACCCAAGATAGTTAAGTCCCAGGCAGACTTTGAAGAGCTACAAAAGGATCTCTCAAAACTGGTTGACTGGGCAACAAAATGGCAGATGAAATTCAACTTTGATAAATGCAAAGTATTGCACATTGGAAAACATAATCCCAACTATACATATAAAGTGATGGGGTCTAAATTAGCTGTTACCACTCAAGAAAGAAATCTTGGAGTCATTATGGATAGTTCTCTGAAAACATCCACTCAATTTGCAGCAGCAGTCAAAAAAGCAAACAGAATGATGGGCATCATTAAGAAAGGGATAGATAATAAGACAGAAAATATCATATTGCCTCTATATAAATCCATGGTACGCCCACATGTTGAATAGAGCATGCAAATGTGGTTGCCCCATCTCAAAAAAGATATATTGGAATCGGAAAAGTTTCAGAAAAGGGCAACAAAAATGATTATGGGTATGGAATGGCTTCCATGTCAGGAGAGATTAATAAAACTGGAACTTTTCAGCTTGGAAAAGAGATGACTAATGGGGGGATATGATAGAGGTCTATAAAATCATGACTTGTATGGAGAAAGTAAATAAGAAAGTGTTATTTACACCTTTTCATAACACAGGAACTAGGGATCACCAAATGAAATAATAGGCAGCAGGTTTAAAACAAACAATAGGAATTATTTTTTCACACAACACAGTGAACTTGTGGAACTCCTTGCCAGAGGATGTTGTGAAGGCAAAGATTATAACAGGGTTCAAAAAAGAAATAGATACATTTATGGAGGATAGGTCCATGGATGGCTATTAGCCAAGATGGAGAGGGATGGTGTCCCTAGCCTCTGTTTGCCAGAAGCTGGGAATAGGTGACGGGATGGATCACTTGATGATTACCTTTTCTGTTCATTCCATCTGGGACACCTGGCATTGGCCACTGTCGGAAGACAGGAGACTGGGCTAGATGGGCCTTTGTTCTTATGTTCTCACATTACCCAGGCCTGGCTCCAGCTTCTGGCCTGGCTGGAAGGTGGGGCCTCAGAGGGAAGAGGAGGGGCAGAGAGCCTTGCCTGTGGTGAAAAGTAGATGGGCCAGGCCATTCACTTTCAAAAGTGAGAGGGCCATGTTTTGGCACTTGGCCATGATTGGTCATTATTTTCTCTTGGCCTTTCTAGGCCTGTGGAGGACTGGCTTGTTTGTCACCAATTTGAGTGAATTTTCCTTGCGTGGCGTGTACCTGGGTGCCGATGCCTTTAGCAGGAGACAGTGAATGCCTGATAGAGCCCTGTCATGCTGGGATTAAAATAACTTCTTTAGAAATGGACGAGGAAAGTTTCAGCCCCGCATGTAGAAGAGTAAAATATAGAAACAGTGGCCAGAATCCAGATCATTCCTAACTTTTTTTAGTACAGTGCTTCCCAAACTTTTTCATTATGTGCCGCCATTGGGCTCACCTTTAACATAACTCCCAGGGAGAGTGGCATCAATTAGATTGGGGTGGAGCAATTTTTCAGTCCTCTCCCACATCCAGCTTTGCTCTCTCCACCCTCTGAGTTCCCCAGAAGGGGTCTGCCATTGCAGCTTGGAGCAGGCATGTGTACATGACCAGGTACCCCTGCCCCAGCAGCAGTGGTTGCACAGGTTCCCTCCTCCTAACATCCTTCCTCTGTATTGCAGCTCTCTGCCATTTCAGCACCACCAGTCCTGGGTTCCTACTATGAGTAGCAGGGACTAGCCGCTCTGCAGTTGGCGCCATGTACCCTGAGACATGACTGTGAACCGTGTCGCTGCTTCTTCTTTCCTATCTAAATAGCCTCGTCCTTCTGAGTGGGCTCAAGGTGTCCCCTGGCACCAAGAGGAGCTGCCGCTGCCTGGCAGGCAGAGCATACCCATTTGGTCATGACCCACAGTTTGGGAAATGCTGCATTAGTATAGACAAAGAGAAAGCTTGAGCTTTAACTTATCCAAATATGCATATATGGTGGTGTTTCCTTGATACCTGGAAGGGAGGAGCTAATTAACTGTCACTTTATTGTTAAACTCGCTGAAAGATTTTAAGCTTCCTCTCCAGATAGCCATGAGTTTTATAACACCTAATAAAGAGAATTCCAAAATCTTCCAAAGAATCAACCTAGTTCTCTGGTACTGCTACATTTTTCTCCCCCTTTGAGAGGGAATGCATAATGAAGGCTTTACAGGAGACTAAAAGAGGAAACATCTTTAAATAGCAGGAAAATTCTTATATTCCTACATGTTTCTAGGGCCAATCAAGTGAGGAATATGAAATTGTTCTTGCTCAGGGGCTGCATTTATAACTGTTTTTTTCTGCTGCAGACCTCTTTGCATCTAAACTAAGTCTGTATCAAGGATTGAAAACTATATATACATTGGATTATCATAACGGGGAAGGCTTACTGGTCTCTCAGCTCAAAAGTCAAAGGAGGGTTTTAAAAATGTAATTTTGATAAAGGTTCGGAAGTTGGACCTTCTGTTATTTATCAGAACTTTAATGCTTCTATATAGATGATACTGTTTATTACAGATTCTTAAATTAGTGGGAATAAGTCGTTTATGAGATACTTAAACTGTGTCTATGCTCATCAAGCTTTATTTAATTTCCTTCCTTCCCAATGGTCCAGACCTCACAAAGTAAATTAGGGTAGTTGCCTCTCAGGTTGAAATGAATGGAGTTACATCACGTTATATCTGCTGAAGATCTGGCTAAAGTTGTATATGATGACAACAAAAGTCTAACAAAATGTTCTAATAGGGTTATTTTCTGGTCCTTATTGTCCTCTTTCCTGTGATGTCCAGCACAAGACACCAGGAATGCAGTTTAAGTAGGCTGCAATTTTATTAAGTAATATCTGAGAACTATCTGGCAATACTTCATCCAGTGCAGGTTATCCTTCTGCAATTCATACTACCTGGTATTCATTACACCTCCACCACTCAGTTAACCTGGTCCCAGCACCATTGCTGGTATACCTATTCTAATCCAGACAAGGGGAGGGGAGCTTTACCTCCCAGAACAGATTAGCACTGCTGAGCAGGGGGAAGGGCTTAAACGCTCCAGTTAAGTGGATGGGAGCCAACAGGTTTATGCTGCACCTTTCTGTCTAACCAATTAGCCACAGAACCCTCTCCCTCAAGCTAGAAGCTGAATGGGGGTGGGGGAGGGAGGGTGTTGCAATCCTTAAAGGGGCCAAGAGTTTTCTTTCCTCTGTTGGCCCAGATAACACCTCTCCATTTCTGAGGCTGGTGGTGGGGGAAGCATTTTCCCTTTCACTGATTAAGGTGCTGTAACATTTTAAAAGGACAAATATTATAATAACTGTGGACACATACTCTGCAGTCACCTCAGCTTGCTCACAATAGTTAATTCTAGGGCACTGCTTTATTTCATGTCCTCTGTGCCATGGGTACATCTATGGCAGAAGGCTTAATTAACAAGATCCAGAGATCTCATTTCAGACACAGAGTTTCATACTTTTCTGATATCAGGATTTATAGGCTTACTTAAAATCAGAGCCGGAACAAACATAAAAATGAACCTCATTTTCTGTTCAATAGTTTCCCTCCAGTGAAATCTAATTGTTTATCTAAGTGATTTGTAACAGAAGCATCAGTTTTATTTTATTCTTCTACTACATGGATTGATAGTCCAGCTAGAAAATCAAACAAGACAAATGGACTAAAAATTGCACTGCTTTATGTCCATTAGTGAGAATTAGGTTACAAATATGAAAGGACACCAGTACTAGGTCACAAGCGTGCTCCCTTTGAAGTTTGTGGCAAAACTTCCAGAGAGCAGAATCAGGCCCTTGCTCTCTACATTTTTTAGATGTTATTGTTATGGCTTGTTTGCATCATCAAACATCAGGAATTTTTTTTAGCAGGTAGAGGTACATTGACAGGTTAATTATGGCAGGTGCAAAAATATATGTACAAATAGTAAATCAAAGGAGTATTCATCTACTTGGCACGCTTCCAGAATACCAGAGTCAACTGTTATTTGAAACTGTTTGAGAGTGCAAATCATATAATGCACAACACTGAAAATACCCATTACACATGCATATTGATACTGCCATTCTGAATATTGCATCTCACCCAAACATAAATTTGTGAAAAAGCACAGATCATTTCAAGGTAAATACATTCACTCATTAGAATAGACTGTTAGTCTGTACATCATCCTTCATGTTTTAAGACCAACTGCAGCTTTTACCCCCACTGCACTGATTCCGACAGTTTAAAGGTGCAGTGTTCTTTCCTGCTCTTTGCACACAGGAATCAAAAGGCAGAAATACTTATGTGCAGAAGCACTCCCATTTCCAAAACAACATGCATCCAGAGAATTTGGATTCTTGTGCAGGCAATCTTATAATTTCACAGTCACAACTCAAGTATTTTAAAAAAAAAACATTAAGGGCTAGAATGTGCATTGAAGGCACAGACATGGTAAGGGGTGGTGGGTAGGAATACAGTCCCAGGGGAGCATCTGGAGACATTCTGCTTAAGCGAGGCAGAATTCCTCCCCTAGCCTCTTGTTGTGAAAGAGGGGACAGTAATTTGCAACACCTTTCGAAGGGTTACAGTTGATTCCCCTCACCACCACCAAGTTCTGCGGCTGGCATGTAGCGGGGGGAGGGCAGGGCCATGGCTTCACCTATCCTTTTCCCCCCTCCTACGCCAACCTTTTTTTTGGCACATTACTCTGTGAGGCTGGGAAGCAACGCTTGCACAGGACCAGGGACTGCAATTATGGACAGCTGTTATATCAGACATGCAAAGGAGGAGCTCCTTATGACTTCACAATAATTGCTCAATGGCATTATACTGTAACATGACCTTGCCCTGAGCAAGTAGAGAGAATAATAAACTATTCTGGATAAAAGGCTGGATACTGGCACTAGAGCTAGTCAAAAAATGTTGCCTTGTGGGAGTTGTTGTTTAGGTGCCTCATTCCTACTATCCCACTGAGGCATGGCCAGGCCTATGAGTTGGAGCAGGAATCAGGACTCAAACTGAGGGTCGGAGCTGGAGTCAGAGGACAGATGCCAGAGGTTCAGATGCTGGGACTTCAATAGGTGAAGAAGATCATTCCTCAGTATCCCCGTCAGGTTCCCTGTTTATGACCCTGTGACCCTCACTCCTGTCCCTGTTTGATACTAGTTGTCCCCCAGATTTGCTTGATCCTCAGTAGCTCTTCCCCTTAGGCTGGCAGAGGGACCTTCAGATGTGGGTGAGCTTGTGCCCGCCCATCCCCAAAACTAAATCAGTGAAGGAGCTCACTCTTGACATTTACAGACTCTCTGGTTGGACTACGTTCCCCATGATGATGCACCACAGTCTCCCTTGGTGAGGAGAGGTGGTAAATCATTGCAGTTGCATGGCTGCAGTGCATCTGGTGAGATGAAGGTCAGCTGGAGAGCTTGGCTTGTAGAGGAGACAGAGAGCCTGAGGGTCCCAATTACACTTATGAAGCACCCTGGCAGCATTTCGGGATCAAAATATTTTGGTTTCAGGCATTCTGATTTTTGACAAAATACTGAACTTTTCCACAGGAAGCAGATACTTTTCATGAAAAGTTTCATTTAGTTGAAAATGCAATTTTCTGTCAAAGTTTCAATGGAAAATTTTTGGCCAGCTGTAATTGGCACCTACATACTACAGTGATAGGTGCTCTGTAAATACAGTGGATGGCTTTGATTCATTGGTCTGTGATTAATTAGTTAATGCATTATTCTACTTTGAAAAGTAACTGTAAAAATGGCATCAGAGATTAATGTTCATTTTGCTTCAGTAACCAAATATCAAATTTGTTCAAGTTTACAACTAAGATGAGGTTGAAAATTAGGCCACGTTTCTAACTGCCAGTGCTGGAAAGCAAGCATTTGGATATCAAACTGTGTGCTTCCCACGGTGTACATCAGAACCACTAATAAAGACTGTGAGCCAAATTCTGCCTTCTCTTACACCTATTCAACCCCTGTTTCTTCAGTGGGGTTACACAGGTGTGAATAAGGCAGAAGCTGGCCCTGCAATAGGAAATTAGTTAACACTTCTTGTGGTGTTGCAAGTGGCAGAATAGAACCCAGATTACTTTATTGATGCTTCAAGGCTAACAGAAGTAAAATGTAATAAAAGCTATTTTTAGGGACTCTGAGATGACAGTGAACACACACTTTGTAGCAAGGATGTGCCATTTACAGTTACAGTTCAGAGAAGAACTGCACTGTCAATGGAAAGACTCCCATTGCCTTCAGTAGGCTCTGGATCAGGACCCTTGTGTGTCTAGTTCTTTGACGAAGTAACACACTATACAGGCATTAAATATTTAATCTGCCAATTTACTTCACATATAAATAAGTTTCTCTTTCACATTCATGTCAAGCTGACTATGTCCTCTGGAAACTCCTCTATCACACAAAAAATAAAAGTAAAAATAATTAATTAAACAGGAAAATGCATGATGGAAAGCACTGAATTTCTTCACTTTATTAGCAGGAGCATTATAAGACACCGCGGGGATAGCTACTATTGTCAGTCCTTTGTGTTTGTCTCTCTCTGCTTTGTTCATCTGTCATTTATTATTGCATCTTCCAGCATGCATCTCACTTTTATTCTCTAGAATTCATTGATGCACTTTGTTGCAATTGCATTGCCTTATATCATCTTGTTAAAAAGCATTGATTGATACTCAGATTTTATTGGTTCATTGTTCATGCCTTTGAAAACCTTAAAATCTTCAAAACTATTTAATTATTGGAGGTCACCAGAAAGTCTCTTTTAATTTATTTATTAATTTCTCTAAAATGTAAATATTCAAACCTTGATACGAGGTGATTATTCAACTCTGGGATTAGAGATTACATTGCAAAACTCTAACTTCTGTGAAAAAAGGATTAACCCAGCTATTCCATTTTGCTGCTATTCTCTGTTCTAGGATTTCATTATTTCACACTTATCTGTATCAAGCTGCATTTACTATCCTTTCATTCAGGAGCTCATATGCACTCATTCTTTTTACATTTGAATATGTTCTTCATCCTTTTACTTTTGATAGCATCTTCAAAGTAAGTTGTATCAACTATAAAAGAACCAGTAGCTTCAAAAGGTACTTAAAGAGCATAAAACCCAAGGGGACAGAGGAGTAATTTATTGTGATAGAAGGGATTATAATTTAGTAAGGAATAATGGGGTGAAATTAAACTAAAATTAAAGCTGAATATCAGAAAAGTGATTTCTTAACAGTGAGGCCCAACAGACTACGGAATAATTTTCCAAGCAAAGTGCTGGAATCCTGATTATAAAATAATTTAAAATTAGACTGGACCAAGTACTGGAAAATATAATATAAGGAACAATCCTGCATTGCTACATGTGAGATATCCCCAATTGCTCCTTCATATGTCTAATCTTTATACATCCATTGCTTTTCATTGGTGCTTTGCTCTAGGTATGTTGTATTTTGGTCTTAATCCACTGAGCCAAAACTTCCTATTCTGTGGCTTTGTTCCTTGCACATTAGGCACAGGTAGCCCCACTTCTCCAGACCTGCAGAGCACACTCCAACCGGAGAGGATGCTTAAAAGGGAGCAACTCAGCTCAGCTGGAGGGCGCTGGGGAAAGAGGACAGACCTACCATGAGGGCTCCTGGACAAGGGTGTTGAAGAAGCCTCCCTGTGGGGACTAGGACAGCATGCTGAGCCCAGTTGGGGCTGAAGGTTTAGTTGTCTTTTCTTTTTGTTACCTTATATTGGACTTGAACCCATGTGGGATAGACAGTTGGTAGGAAGTGACCCAGGGAGGGTAACTTCAAGGTCACTCCAGGGTGCTAGATGCCGCTGATTTTCATAGGGTGCTGGGTCAGAGCCTGGTGGAGTGGTTCCCCTACCAACTGCTCCCTGCTGCAGGAGGGGCATAAGACACATTCCAATACTACCCTCATCTAATAAGAAAAAGGCAAAGACATTTCAAACTCAAGGTGAAGTTAAATCTATCTTCCAATGAGGAACTGGATTGAAAGGCTTTCACACTAAGAGGTGATACTGCTAACAGCTAGATCATCCTGTCCTCAGAGGGCTTCACTGTTTCCAGAAGATTTGAATCCAATTATATTAAACCAATGCCTTTAATTCCAAACCTATTCTTTTTAATTATCTAACCTAGTAACCAAGGTGGTGGCCTGCCCTACAGGAATTGCCAAGGAAAGCTGCAGATAGCTTGCTTTCCGTTGAAAGAACACAGATACAGCCCTCCAATCAAGAATAGACAAGTAAGCAGTAAATCTTCAAAAACAGAAATAATATTTATTTAGAAATGAGTGGTTATGGTAAAATAAGATAATAAGGTAGATAGATAAGGGTTACAGTATAAAAGAATGAACTGGCACAGCAAATAAAGACACAACACTAAAATAATTTCAACTAACTCTATAGCATATAATTATTTACTTAACATATCAATTAAACATTCAATATTAAATACTTAAAGCTAAACATCCAGTAAGTACTGACCAGCTGGTTACTAGATGGGTAGGGGAAGATCTATTTAGAAAAGCTGGACATGCACAAGGCCATGGGTCCAGATCTAATGCATCCAAGGGTGCTGAGGGAGATGGCTGATGTGATTGCAAAGCCATTGGCCATTATCTTTGAAAATTCGTGGTGATCGGAGGAGGTCTGGGACGATTGGAAAAAGGCAAATATAGTGCCCATATTTAAAAAAGAGAACCTGGGGAACTACAGACCGGTCAGCCTCACTTCAGTCCCCAGCAAAATCATGGAACAGGTCCTCAAGGAATCCATTTTGAAGCACTTGGAGGAGAGGAAGGTGATCTGGAACAGTCAGCATGGATTCACCAAGGGCAAGTCATGCCTGACCAACCTGATTGCCGTCTATGATGAGATAACTGGCTCTGTGGATATGGGGAAAGCAGTGGATGTTATATATCTTGACTTTAGCAAAGCTTTTGATACGGTCTTCCACAGTATTCTTGCCAGCAAGTATGGATTGGATGAATGGACTATAAGGTGGACAGAAAGCTGGCTAGATTGTCAGGCTCAATGGGTAGTGATCAGCAGCTCGATGTCTAGTTGGCAGCCGGTATCAAGCAGAGCGTCCCAGGGGTCAGACCTGGGGACGGTTTTATTCAACATCTTTATTAATGATCTGGATGACGGGATTAATTGCACCCTCAACAAGTTCACAGATTACACTAAACTGGGAGGAGAGGTAGATACGCTGGAGGGTAGGGATAGGGTCCACAGTGACCTAGACAAATTGGAGGATTGGGCCAAAAGAAATCTGATGAGGTTCAAGAAGGACATGTGCAGAGTCCTGCACTTAGGACGGAAGAATCCCATGCACCGCTACAGGCTGGGGACCAACTGGCTAAGCAGCAGTTCTGCAGAAAAGGACATGGGGATTACAGTGGATGAGAAGCTGGATATGAGTCAGCAGCGTGCCCTTGTTGCCAAGAAGGCCAAGGACATATTGGGCTGTATTAGTAGAAGCATTGCCATCAGATCAAGGAATGTTTCCCCTCTATTCAGCATTGGTGAGGCCACATCTGGAGTATTGCATCCAGTTTTGGTCCCCCCGCTAGAGAAGGGATGTGAACAAGTTGGAGAGTCTAGCAGAAGGCAACAGAAATGATTGGGGGCTGGGGCAAATAATTTACGAGAAAAGGCTGAGGGACTGGGGTTATTTATATGTTTCCACAGTATGCATCCGATGAAGTGAGCTGTAGCTCACGAAAGTTCATGCTCAAATAAATTGGTTAGTCTCTAAGGTGCCACAAGTACTCCTTTTCTTTTTGGGGTTATTTAGTCTACAGAAAAGAAGAGTGAGGGGGGATTTGATAGCAGCCTTCAATTACCTGAAAGGGAATTCCAAAGAAGATGGATCTTGGCTGTTCTCAGTAGTGGCAGATGACAGAACAAGAAGCAATGGTCTCAAGTCTAGGTCAAGCAATGGTCTCAAGTCTAGGGGAGGTCTAGGTTGGATATTAGGAAACACTATTTCACTAGGAGGGTGGTGAAGCACTGGAATGGGTTACCTAGGGAGATGGTGGAATCTCCCTTAGAGGTTTTTAAGGTGTGGCTTGACAAAGCCTTGGCTGGGATGATTTTGTTGGGGTTGGTCCTGCTTTGAGCAGGGGATTAGACTAGATGACCTCCTGAGGTCTCTTCCAACCCCAATATTCTATGATGTCATTCAGACCACAGGCATCCAGCTTTATTTACAGACAAAACCCATATATTCTAGGAATAAAAGTGAAAAGGACGGTTAACTTACAAAGTGCTTCCTTTAATTTCATCTGAGACCATCTGCTCTGTCAGATACGCTTTGGAAGCGTTGTCCTCCACTTGCCAATGATGTGGGCTGCTGGCTGTGGTGTGTGGCGGCCGCCTGCTCCTGAGGTAATAGCAGCTCCTCAGGTGGAAGAGATGGAAGCCAGCTGGGTAGACGCTGCAGTGGCCTCCTGCTGACCAGGTAGCAGAAGCAGCCATTGCCCTGTGCAACCTCAGAACTCTGGGTGGGCTGCTGCTACTGCTGCTGTAATGGTTGCTTTTTAAGCAGCTTTCTGCTTTGCAGGGTTCTGCTGATGCTTCTCAGGTGGCTTCTTCTGCGCAAGCATCTTCTTCCTTGCAGGTGCCTTGTATCTTCTTCTCTCTTCCAGGTCCCCAATCCCACTATAAGGTTTAACCTGCTAGTTGTCACCTTTACATATGATTTGCTCTCCCAAGCTCAGTCAACCAGCCTCCAACTTTTCTTAGCTCCGCCTTTGATAGGTAGTTCCTCCCCCTCCATAGACTTCTATGAGGCTACTGAGTCATTCCCCACTGGAAATAATGCAATGCTGTGCCTCTATTACATCATCTGGAAGTGGTGCAATCCTACCCCCTGATTGCATCATCTCTATACATCACTAAGGGCTCCTATGTATTCCTGTGGGGTTTTTCTTCGTTGACCTGTAGATGAGCCCTAGCTACTTCCTGTCTGGAAGCCCCATGTATTCCTATGGGTTCCAATGAATTTCTGTGGAGTTTTGCTTAATCATTCTCCACAGGAAGTAGAATTACATTGCCCTATAGCTGCCATTACTGAATTTTCTCATTTAAACTATTATTAATGTCTCTTTAATTAAGGCTTTATTCTTAAAATTAATCACAACCCTAAGCATCCCAAAGAGTCCTGACACTATCACCACTCTTTTTATGTCCAGTTAAGCAAGATACAATTCTCATGAATTTAAACCCATCCCGAGTTTTTTTCTGCAAACCTTCCATTTAGAGTATTATAAGGCATTTCAGGCAATTGAGGTAAAATCTCTCACCGCACTACTACACACAGTATTAATTTCCGATGTAAATACTTTCTGAGAATCTACCTCCATGATACTCACTGTATCTGCTTCACATACCTGAACAGATGTAACTGTGAAAGTTCCAACCTTCTGCTCAGAGAGGCTATTCCTCTTCTGAATTGTGCTGGCTGTCTTTAGTTGACTTGCGTTTTACTGTGTATATGTTCCTCAAACTTTTTTGATCTCTAAATATAGCTTATAGTGATTTTAAAAAAATGAAGCTAAATTAGCTGGTGTGTAATATCCCACTGTGTTCCTATGCTTTTTCTTGTAGCTAACGGTAGTACATTGGCTACTTTCCAGCCATAATGGACCTTTCAGCAATTCAGTAGCTTTAAAAAATTATATCTAATGTCAGATATTCTTCAATTTTAGTGTCTACTGGATGCTCTGGCTGTTGGTCCTGGTCCCTCACAGATGCTAAAAGCTTCTAACTGTAATACCAGTTTAGGTGTTTGTTTACTCCTTGAGTGAATATTTTTGCACTTGTTAATTTGCTTTTTTATTTAGACAAATATCCACCTTTTCCTATTAATACAAAACAAGGTCCTGATCCCGCTTCCATTGAAATTAATAACAAACTTCCTATTGATTTTAATATTACAGGATTGACCCCTTAACTTTCTATTTTCCCCCGTAATTTCTTCTGTTATCCTTAATTGATCCCATCTGTCCCGCTTTGTTCAAAGTACTGTGTATACTCTAAACTGTTTACTATTAATTGAAAAGATACAACAACAGTGTGAAAAGCTGAGGTGAATCAGGTCAGGTTTCTTCAGTGATCCAACAGTAATTTTTCACACTTTGTTCTTCTAATATATTTCCTCGTTTAGCTTTTTAATGATTTGCCCCATTTCTCAAGACTTTTGTACCCATCCATGTTTTCTGTGTTTGTCTTCATTGTGCCTCTATATTTCCTTGATACAATATGCAGGGTTTTGTCGTCTTCTATTTTTAGTTTGACTTAACTGAAGTGAGGTAGATTTTATTCTCCTAACAGATTTTTTAATTCTTCTCACAGTGAGTTCTGAAACAGTTGATTCCTATCAGCTCTTGCTCCTATTTTTCACAAGGACAGCCTTTTACCTACCTAGCCCCAAAAATTTACATCTAGCATTAAGAACCTATATCCATCTTCAGCAAGAATGATCCCCAATTGTCGGAGTCATACTTTTGTGGTTGAGTTTTTTTAAAGAGACTAGTGACTTTGTGGGGGCCTCCTTTCTTGGGGTATCCAGCCTGGCAAGTCTAAAAGGGTCTCTTCAACATTGCTTGAGTTGGACATCCAAAAACTGAGGTACTCCAAATCATTAGCTGCTTTTACAAATCTGGGTCACTGTTCTTTATCATGTTTCCATTTAAGTCAATGGAAGCTTAGCCATCACATTCAGTAGTAGCAGGATCATACCCTAAATCCTGAGCAGCTGGTGTGTCCCTAGAAGCCGCTATCTTACAATATTTCAGTAGCTAGAGCTTAAATTTAAAGAGCATGCCTGAAGCCAGGACGTTTGAAGTAGAAAAAAAGCATATGCTGGAACAACAAGGCATCTGGCCCAATTCTCCTTTCACATTGGTGTAAATCAGGTAGAATATTCATATAAAACTAGTCTAATAGTAAAATCAGGCCTGTAAATCCTACACTGTGTATCATTTATTTCATGATTATTGATATACTCGTTTGCAAATCTCAAAATAAACCTGGGGGAAACAAATCTTTAAAAAAAACAAAACCCTGTTGAAAATCAACTGGGACACTAGCACTAAACTCAAAGCTTTGCATTGATAGTGTGTTTTCTGACTGAAGTTTCTCCAGACTTCTGTCTTCCCTACTGTGCACATTTATTTGTATCAACCTTCGGGATTTGTTTCCCTTGCAGTTTACACTGCTGAATTTTCTTTGGCTAGGCCATCTGGTGTTCTTCTCTTCTTTCTTGCACAGTCTTCTTTTACTCTGGGTTCTTCATTTTATGCTAGATCAACCACCATTTGTATCACAAGGCACTTGGGAACTTTCACTCACTGTGCGCAGTATTATCAACCCCAAGCACTCAAAATTTGAGTCAGTCCCCCTCTCACCCCCGCCCATGAATTTTTTTAAACCAACATATCTTTTATAATGTAGGGTTCTTTTTCTTTGCCTTCAAGTTTTTGAACTTTTAGGGTGGCAACATTCTGTGTAATGTAATTTTTCCCTCTTTTCCAAAGGCCAGCTTTTACTTTTTGACTGTTGCCAACTCTTTGTTTTTAAATCACTAGTCTTGTGATATTTGTGTTTTTTCTTAAATCCCCAGCTCCTGGAGTCAAGTAAATCTGTGAGAAAATCAACTTCATTTTTAAATATATTTCCAGGTCTCCTGTTTGCAGGGAGAAGCTGGGAAACATGACCAAGTGCACCAAGAAGCCTCAAAAAGCAGCAGACAAATAAAAAAAAATCCAAACATTTATTAATTTTGAAAATCATAATTCTCATTTTTTAAAAATAATCTTATGATTTTGTTGGGCCTGCTTGGTAATACTGCTCCCCCCCAGACACTGTGTAATGCTACACAGGGAATACTAAGAGGCAGGATTATCCCTCTTGTTATCACAATTCCTGTGGGGAGACACTGGAAAGCAACCCACGACTGGACTGGGGGCGGTCAGTTTGTCTGGGCTATAGCGCGCATTGCTGCCTCTGTATTGTGTACTTAGTTGAAATATTGTTTGTTCCCTAAAGAAAGTCACAGTTGGGGAAAATTGAAACTAGCATTGCAAGTAGGCCGGTACACTCCGGTACACTGTACCGGCAAGCTAGTTATAGCCGGAAGGACACAGCAGCAGCCCCACCTGGAGAAGAGGGCTGGGGGTTCTGCTCCTTTCCCCGCTGCCCCTCCCAGCAGGGAAAGGAGCAGAACTCCCAGTCCTGCCCCCTGCCTTTCCACAGAGCTGCATCTCCATCTGTGACAGTGCTTCTATATCGTGATGCCAACTTTTCCCAACCTAGGGCTAAAAATTTCCCAAATCTGGTGAAAAATTCCCAGATAAAGATTTTTATTTCAAAAACTCAAAGGAACGTAATATGTGTGTTTTTAATAACTATATAGTATATCCGAATTATTCTTATTCGTTTGAGATATTTCACATTTATTATAATTTTATACATAGACATGTTTTTCAATTTTAAACTTATGTTACTTATACAGTAAATAAAATATTTAACACGAGTAGAATTGAAATGCTAGAAAACAATGTATTTTACACAAATTTCACTATTTTAAAAACAAAAGTATTAATAATTACAGCTTGTGCCCTGCAGTGTACTATTCATCAGTTAATTTGAAAAAATAAAAAGTAAACATAGGATTATAAAATAAGATAAAAAAAGCAAGCATAACAAATAGCACTCTTTTATATAATTTTCCTTATTATTATAATCTGAGTTTTATCCATTTTCTGAGTCATCACTAGGAACATAAGTACCATCATTAATATTTTTACTAGTTTTATCACTGTCATTTTTACTGTACATATTTTTACAATGTAAATACAAGTGCTTAATAGTAATTACAAAATTAGAACATTTCTCTTGCTTTGCTTTCAAAGCTGACCTTATAACTACACTAGAATTGAGTGTTTTGGTTGTCATACAGTTTCTTTGTTTGGTTTTTATGCCAGTTACCATGGAAAAAATGTCACATGCTGCATTTGAATCCGGTAATGTGAAAACCTTTTTAGCCAGTTCAGTTATATTTGCAAACATGAATTGACCTGAATAATCTTTGATTTGTGAAATCTCTTACCACATTTCATCAATTGATTTGCTTTTTTAAAATTGCAGTTTGACTTAATTCAAGAGATAATGGCAGGGCTCCCAGTTCACTCTGAGCAGCGTTGAAATCAACCTTAAATATGGCACAAAGTTTAGTGATACCTTTTCCCCTCTTTGGCAACATTGCCATTAAGGCATATTGCAGGATCTAAAAATTGAACTTCTGTGAAAACAACAGAATCAAGTGGCAGTCTGTGCTGCATTTCTTGACAGCAAGTGATGTAATAGTGTAGGATATTCTTTCTGACAGTCAAAGCTAAGTTTGGAGCAATAGATTTTAAGTAGTTTTCGCATTCTGGGACAGTGTAAATGTCTTCAGTTTTTTAAAAATTTGAGGGATGTGCTACAAAATTTGAGGGATGTGAACATTTTTAAATAGTTCTTCGTTCAGTAAATTTGGCTTTAAGTAATTTGCTGCTATAAGCTTAAAAAAAATCACAAATTCTGGTTTGATGCCATGAATCCGCGGTCTTGCACTTTGGAAAAGAGCATTGAGTTTGTTCATATAATCCAAAACATATTTCAAAAAGAACAAATAAGCTCTAAGTTCTGGATTGCACACTACATCATAAATATATTTTGCTTTAGGGCTTTTGCAATCAATACATTCAAGTTGAATATAGTTAAATAGGGCATCCCGTAAGATCAAAACTCTATTAACACATGGGTGTAAAGCTAACTATCTGGTTAAACTTGGTTTTAACATTCCTAATTTGATCTTTAGAAAATATTCCACCATCTCCTGAATTTCTTCTTTCTTTTTTACACCATGTGCAGGATAGTCAGGCATATCTGATATAAATTGCTCCACAAAATTAGGTAAAACACTTGCCGCAGAACTAGAGATCAGAGCTGATGTGAGGGAAATGCACCTGACTAAAACTACGTGTTGAACATCTTCTCTCAGTTTAGAGAAAAATGAGTTCTTTGGCCCGATCATTACTCTGGCGCCATCACAGGCTGCACCTAAAATATTATTCAAAGGAATATTTTTCTCCATCATAGACTCTTTAAAAGTAGTGTAAATCCTCTCTGCAGTGCACTTTTGGGTGTCAAGTTCTAATAATTCTAACAATTGGGGGTAATTTTGCCATTGGATCGATTAACATACTGCACAACAACTGCGAGATATTTATTCCTTGAAGTAGATTCATCCACAAATACACTAAATTCATTAACTTTCAATTTTTCTACAAGTTCCTCAGTCTCAGTTTGTGCCAAAACATTGCCAATTATAGCATTACATTTATCTTTCTTTAATGTTACAGCCTCAGCGATTTTGGAATCAGGGAAACATTCTTTAATTTCTTCAGCCAAGTGTTCTGCAGATTGAATACTGATGTTGTGTTCAGCAAAGTAACAGGCCATTCTAATCTCTGTATTTTTAACTTGCTCTTCAATTTTTTGTGCTTTTTTTAATTTCACAATCTTGTTTATTAAACATATCATCAATTTTCTTTTTATTAGATACTCTCTCAACATTTTGTTTATGTTTTTTACCATTAGCGTGCTGATCTAACTTACTAGTACCTGCCTGGATTTTTATATCACAACAACATTTGCAATAAGCTAAAAAAACTTTTTTTTCTACTTTCTGCAGCCAGTCTTTGTATTTACCTTCTTGAAGCCACGAGTCTTGAAAGGCTTTTTGGAAAGTAGATGGCTTCTCTTTTGGTGGAAGTTCACCCTGAGTCTTCAGTACTCTGTCGGGGGTGCTATCCCGTTGTTTTCGTTTCAGTGTGGACAGATCTTTGTCTGCTCCTGCAGTCCTCTTCCTCTTCCCACCAGCCTTACCGGTCTCTTTATTCATTTTTTACATTAGATAAAAAATGGAAAGAGATCTCTGAAATAATGGAATGTGATAATTAGTATAATGTATATTTCAATTTATATTTAAATCAAAGAAGGGAACATATTATATATTATTACATAAGACAGTAGGCAAAGATATTTAATATTTGCCTGGAGGAAGGTGCTGTTACAAATTTATGAACAGCCGAATGCTCTGGTCCACATTCTCTGAGCAACTGCAAGCACAGAATACAAAATTTTAAAGAATTAATGACAGATCAAGAAACTAATCATAATCAGTAAGTATTGCAATATATTTAATTATTGGAAGAAACCTAACCTAGAAGATAAATTTGATAACCATCTCCTCATTACCCGCCAGCCAGCTGTTGCTGAGGTTGGTTTGTTGTGAGTGCATGTGTGTGCACTTGTCACTTCACTTGTGCCGTCATGATATAGTACATTGAAGTACCACCAATAGGAGAGCAGCAGAGCCCGATTATGAAAATCACGTGACAAATATTCACTGATCGAATTGAATGCATTTTGAGGGAAATTTAAAAGAAGCGCAAATATTTTACTTATTACTTTTTATGAAAACTTCCCAGGATTTTTGAGATTTGGAAAGTCTTTTACTTTTTATGAAATTTTCCCAGGATTATTTAGGTTTGGCATGAAAATTCCCAATTTCCCAAGTTGAAACATTTTACTCAAAAATTCCCAGCTTTTGGGAAATTTCCCAGGATATAGAGGCACTGATCTGTGTCCCACAGCAGCAGTCCTGCCAGAGGAGAGGGCTGCAGGGTGGGGCTGGGGCTTCTGCTCCTTTCCCCACTGGGAGGGGCAGCAGCAGGGAAAGGAGCAGAATGCTGGCAGCTCCTCTGGTGACTGTACCACCCCAGCCTAATCACCTGCCCCAGCCCTGTCCTCCAGTGTGGCTGCTGCTCTGGTATACAGACAAGAGACACAGCTCCGTGGAAGAGCAGGAGGCAGGGCTGGGGGTTCTGCTCTTTTCCCTGCTGCAGTTCCCGGGGGAGCCCTGCCCCGAAGTCTCCAGCACAGAAGGAGGACAGAGGCCCTCCTCAGCCGAGGTAACATGGGATGAATGTGGGGAGGGGATGGGGAGAGCGTGGGGGCCACGGGCTGGGGTGGAGTGGTGAGGAGTCACATAGAGGATCACGTGGGGAGGTCACGTGCCTCCCTTAGCTGGTGCCCGCCCCGTACTAGTAAGAAATGGATTTTATGTGCACCACTGATTGAAACCCTGTGTGAGTTAGCTCATTGACAATGCACTGTATACATATATGTTCTATTGTGTGTGCTTTGTAGTTTATGCTTCCTCTATAAAGTTTTCATTCCCTGTACACAGTAACTAAGGTGACTTTGTGATCACTGAGTGAGTAAGAGGTGGAACGAACACACACACACACAACTATAGCAAGAAGACAGTGAATGGAGCAGTCCTCCCAGTCACAATTTCATCTAGCTACATACCATAGGTGGAAAAAATCTATATTGTATCTACAATATCCTTTTACTCTCTCCTGGAATCATGGAGTTCTGTTATGCTGTAAGTCTTTTTGCTTGAAGATTTTTTATCAGTAGCTGCCATAATTTTGTATTGAAAACCTTGATCCTCTTTCAGAGACCTTATCGCAAAAGGTATTCTTGCAGTGGATATGGTAGTTCTGATTGCAACAGACAAATTGGGGCAAGATCATCCATCCCCCCGTAGATCCTGTAGAAGGGACAGGGTTGCTATTAAATCACATTGTTAATTTTGGGGCATTCCCAGATAATCATTACCTCATGTGGGGTGGAGGTTTTTCGCAGAGGGTCGTAGCCAAATATGCTGGTATAAACTGATAAAGAACCATGGACGTGAATAGAGCTATGCCAATCTAAACCAGATGAGGGTCTGCCCCAGTGTGTGTCAGGTTACAGTCTCATGGCCCGGCATGTGCTTCTCTGGCACCTCCTTTCTACAGGCAGCACAATTTCTGCAGATGCCATCCCAACATTTGCTGTATGTCTCCACCTGCCTGTCTCCACACCTCCTCCCCCTTAATGGATACAAGGGTAGCTGCAAAGAGAATCTAGCAGAAAATGTTGATTGAAACAACGTTACTCCTCCTTGGGTTCCAATGACTTCCATCCCAGCAGGGAGTAACACTGTAAGAGACAAGCTGCTCTCCAGTCTTGGCTCTGAAAGCACACCCTGCCTCAACCTCATGTTGCTCCAGTTGTGGGGGCTTTTATGGGTGACAAGGAGGAAGAGGGTGGCAGCATTTTCATCCTTTCCAAATGGAGTAAAATACATCTGCTGAGCTGATTTCCTTCCATTTGCAAAAGAGGAAGGGATGAGGAGTCAGTACAAATATTTAAAAACCAAATCGAGCTATTGTGTCAAACTAGTCTTGCTGCTTCATCTAAATCATGCTGCACACTAAATTATCAGACACCTTTCAGAAAATGGGAAGCAGCTGATAAAACCCTCAGAGGAGTTTACCACCCCTCTGCCTATCCATCTGTCCTACCTTCGCTGGCTTTTGGAGGAACAGCTGTCTTTAGTAATTCCATGCCAAAGGAATGCATGAGCTACTGAAACTAGTATTGTCTCCCTTGCATCCTAACGGTGATTAATCTTTAAACAGGTTTTTTTAAAACATACTTCCATTTATTCAATAGGTTGAACAATGAACATGAACCCGTAGAATGTAAATTACTTCTGTGGTTTCAGTTGTTAAGTGGCAGATATGTCCCAGTGGAAATGAAAAATATTTATCCTGGAGTTTGTATTAGTGTCACATTAAAAGATTTTTAAATTAAATAAAACATTCATAATTAAGAGATAATGGCAATGTTGCACTGTTTTGAGAGGAAATAAGCCAGTTCCTCAGTGAATAAACTTCAAGGCTGAGTACTCTATCCCAGTGAGGAAACATGTTTATTGCAAAATGGAACAACAGAACTTCTGTTGCTCTTATGCCATAATTAAAATATACATTAAAATCATTGTTTTCCATCTTTATCATCTAACAGGTGAAAAAAATCTGTAGACCAGAAAAGGGAGAGGGGTTGAGCAATACTCAAAGGTATCACATGGGCACTATGTACATAATCAGAGCTAACTGGAATTTCATAATGTACAAATAGCAGGAATCTGGATCCTCACTTTTAACAAACATGTAAAATAGAGAAGATGTAATCTCAGGAGACAGTGAGAGCAGTGGCTTCCTTGTCAAATTAAACAGAACAGATCAATCCAATTACCAGATTAGTATGTACAAGGGTGATAGGGTCTCTTTACACTATTTACTGGGGGGTGCACTTCATCCAAGTGGCAAGTGCATTTGGACACATATAGTAGGCTGTTATTTCTTTTAAGAGAAAATGAGTGAATCATAGACCAGAGAGTAGTAAATTTCCTTAATCTGCTTTGAACAGAATGATTGTAACAGCAAAGCAGGACAATTCTGGCTTGCATACAGAGACTAACAGCTAAAATTACTCTCTGATTCAGCTTTATATTTTTAAACAGCTTTAACCCCTTTCTTGGCATTGGATACCTTATTGATATTTATACTACCACTTTGCATTTTCAAAACATTTACTAACACAAGTTTATTGGCTGATTTAAAGGTGCATAATCTAGACTTGCCTGTTAAATCCATCCAAACAACTCCAATGAAGAGCCCTACTTTGCATGTCCTGGTCATTGTTTTATATTGCCACATCAGCCTGTTTAGATTATAAACTCCTTGGGGCTAGGACTATGTCTTATATAGTGCTGAGCACAGATAACAATCAATGACAGCTAGAGAACACCAAACACCATTTTCAAATGTCTCTCAGCTACTGGACGTACCAGTAGGCCTATTTAACTATTGCCTTTTCATGCTCATTTATAGAACTAAACATGAACTTTTCCTGGGGAGCATTTTTCCATCAGCAAATTCCAACTTGCTCAACTCAAAATGTTCTATGGGAATATGCCACTTGATGAAATGCTGACAGAAACCAGGCAGTTTCCAGTGGAGTCCTCCCACTAGGCAGGTTTCAAAACCCATATGGATTGTAGCCAGCTTGCCCACCCAGCTCTGCAACAGCCCACAGTTCCCAGAGTCCCCAGCTCTGAAGCAGCCATCCAGCCAGGCTCCCAGCATTCCTAGCTCCAGGGCAGTCCGCTGGGCAGTGCTACCTCAAATTCAAGGCCAATGACTTCAGTGAGCATTAGACTGGGCCCTAAATGAGGTATCAATAATAACTGTTAGTACTAACTTTGTAGCCACGGTGCTTGCTTTAGCAACCAAGAGGGAAAGGGGCAGAACGCCATTTGATGGGTCTCAGGAAGCTCAGAAGACCTTGGATCTCCTCTGCAATCCTAAGGTGAATCCAACTGGATAGAATAAGTTCACTGGAAACTTGTGATTAAGTCCAGATGCACTTCTACATCTCTGTCAATGGACTTGCACAGGTGTAAATGAGATCACAACCTGGCCATAGGTTCTCATACCCAGACCTAAATCTCCAGTATAATATATGTTTGAGGGCATTCTGTGCCAAAAAAAAAAAAAATCTGAGCACAATATTTTAAAATTCTGCAAATTTTATTTGGCAAATAAATGTGGAGGCTCCAGGATGGCACTGGGGAGCACAGACCACTTGCTGCACAGAGGTGGGAGATCACTGTGCAGGTCCCCCCTCCCCAGGACATGGACTCAGCGGTGAGGCTGCACCCAACGCTGACATAGCTCAAGGACTGGGCCTGCCTCAGAAACACCCCAGAGCCCTGCCCCTCCATGCCAGTTGCACCAGGTTTGGACATGCAGGTTCAGCAAGGCAGGATCCAGTGTGGATATCAGTGTGGGTGGCTCATTGGGATGGTCCAGAGAGAGTGGGGCTCATTGTGGGGGTTCTGAGTGCAGGGGGGTGAGGCTCGGCAGGAGGGTCTTGGTGTGAGGGGATCTGGATGCATGGAGGTTGGGAGATGGGGGAACAGCTCTCTGTACAGGGATCCCTCCCCATGCAGCTGAGGAACGATGGGTGCAGGAAGCGGGGAGGGGGAGTTTGCAGAGCTTTCTGCAGCCAGGGGAGAAATCTGAGGGTGGGTCTGACCTGGCCCCAGATGCCGTGCAGGGGATGAGGAAGTCCCATCCTCATCAGCCCAGCTGGGATTAGCAGCTGAGTCTGGCATAGGGTAGGATCCACCAGCCAGGTCTTCCCCAATCCCACCTCCTGCCCCACAGTGATTTATCTCTCTACTGGCTGCCCTGGGCACCTGAAACGTACTGCTGTGGAGGATCACATGACCGCTCTTGTGGCTTCCCTTTGCTTCCCCATCAGAAAATTATTTTTTGTGCAGGGAAGCAAAGAAATCTGTGGGGAACATAAATTCTGCACATGCACAGTGGCAAATAATTCCCCCAGGAGTAATAATAGCAGGCTGTACCCTGAACCCTTCTTAGCCTGGGATATGTCCTCAAGTCAGCAGGGAGATCCAAAGGGCTAGTTGCCTTGATCTCTAATGAGCTGCATTTTTTCATCACTGACACTTCTCTTTACTGTCCATTTTCTGTATAGGGAGGCAGTATGGTGCAGTGGATAGGGCACTGGATTGGGAGAGAGGAGATCTGGAATCTTCTTCTGGCTTGGCTACTGACCTATTATGTGACTTCAGGCAAGTCACTTCACCTCCCTGTGCCTCTGTCACCTCCCACTATTTGTCTGTCTTGTTTACTTAGATTTTAAGAGCTTCAGGGCAGGGGCTGCTTCTTACAAGGTGTTTCAGAGTAGCAGCCGTGTTAGTCTGTATTCTCAAAAAGAAAAGGAGTACTTGTGGCACTTTAGAGACTAACAAATTTATTTGAGCATAAGCTTTCGTGAGCTACAGCTCAATGGGCCTCTCGGTGCTATTGTAACACAAATTATAATAATGGTGAACTCTGTACAGAAAGGGAAGAAAGGCATTAGAATTACAGTGAATCAAACTGAAAAGGAGTGAAGATGTTTTTCACATGCAATTTCCTGAAAGAGATTCTTTAGTTTCAGACAGATCTAGGACAAACACCAGAAACATCAGGTAATTTGTTCTTATTCCTTTGTGCTGTTACAATGGGGCTTGTACATTCACGCTCTAACCAGTGCCAAAAGATTTAAGGACTGAAATCCTGGATTTGGAACAGATGAGAAGGTTACACATTTCTTTAAAATGTAAGTTGATTTACAGAGGGAAGTTCTGATGTGCTGACAATCAGTTTAGGGTGGAAGGCGTTGTCCCATCTGTCTCCAAGAACACTAGGAATCACCCAATAAAGTAGCTATATTCTAGACAATGACTGAGAATGGGCAAACAGATGTTTTTTGGCATTTTTTTCTCAAAGTGAGCTGTTCTAGACATTTACCTCTGTATTATTGTTGTGAATTATATTTGATACCATCCAAAAGTGAGCTTGCTTACCTGGAAAGGAAAGGCTTTAACTCAAACTGCTAACCTGTGTCTTCATTGCTGGTTTATCCTGAGTTGGGTAACCCAAGAACATACCTTTTTGGCACTGAAGATCAGTGATACTCAGACTACCACTCATAAGCTGGCTCTTTAATAAAAAGAACAGGAGGACTTGTGGCACCTTAGAGATGAACCAATTTATTTGAGCATGAGCTTTCGTGAGCTACAGCCCACTTCATCGGATGCATACTGTGGAAAGTGTAGAAGATCTTTTTATACACGCAAAGCATGAAAAAAATATCACCTCCCACCCCACTCTCCTGCTGGTAATAGCTTATCTAAAGTGATCACTCTCCTTACAATGTATATGATAATCAAGTTGGGCCATTTCCAGCACAAATCCAGGGTTTAACAAGAACGTCTGAGGGTGGGGCGTAGGAAAAAACAAGGGGAAATAGGTTACCTTGCATAATGACTTAGCCACTCCCAGTCTCTATTCAAGCCTAAGTTAATTGTATCCAATTTGCAAATGAATTCCAATTCAACAGTTTCTTGCTGGAGTCTGGATTTGAAGTTTTTTTGTTGTAATATAGCAACTTTCATGTATGTAATCACGTGATCAGAGAGATTGAAGTGTTCTCCGACTGGTTTATGAATGTTATAATTCTTGACATCTGTTTTGTGTCCATTTATTCTTTTACGTAGAGACTGTCCAGTTTGACCAATGTACATGGCAGAGGGGCATTGCTGGCACATGATGGAATATATCACATTGGTGGATGTGCAGGTGAACGAGCCTCTGATAGTGTGGCTGATGTTATTAGGCCCTGTGATGGTGTCCCCTGAATAGATATGTGGGCACAGTTGGCAACGGGCTTTGTTGCAAGGATAGGTTCCTGGGTTAGTGGTTCTGTTGTGTGGTATGTGGTTGCTGGTGAGTATTTGCGTCAGGTTGGGGGGCTGTCTGTAGGCAAGGACAGAGTGTTTGAGAGAGTGTTGGGTCGTCCTTCAGGATAGGTTGTAGATCCTTGATGATGCGTTGGAGGGGTTTTAGTTGGGGGCTGAAGGTGACGGCTAGTGGCGTTCTGTTGTTTTCTTTGTTAGGCCTGTCCTGTAGTAGGTGACTTCTGGGAACTCTTCTGGCTCTATCAATCTGTTTCTTCACTTCCGCAGGTGGGTATTGTAGTTGTAAGAATGCTTGATAGAGATCTTATAGGTGTTTGTCTCTGTCTGAGGGGTTGGAGCAAATGCGGTTGTATCGCAGAGCTTGGCTGTAGACGATGGATCGTGTGGTGTGGTCAGGGTGAAAGCTGGAGGCATGTAGGTAGGAATAGCGGTCAGTATAGGGTGGTCAGTATAGGGTGGTGTTTATGTGACCATCACTTATTAGCACTGTAGTGTCCAGGAAGTGGATCTCTTGTGTGGACTGGACCAGGCTGAGGTTGATGGTGGGATGGAAATTGTTGAAATCATGGTGGAATTCCTCAAGGGCTTCTTTTCCATGGGTCCAGATGATGAAGATGTCATCAATATAGCGCAAGTAGAGTAGGGGCGTTAGGGGACGAGAGCTGAGGAAGCGTTGTTCTAAGTCAGCCATAAAAATGTTGGCATTCTGTGGGGCTATGCGGGTACCCATAGCAGTGCCGCTGATCTGAAGGTATACATTGTCCCCAAATGTAAAATAGTTATGGGTAAGGACAAAGTCACAAAGTTCAGCCACCAGGTTAGCCG
This sequence comes from Lepidochelys olivacea, assembly GCF_965140295.1. Classification (NCBI taxonomy): domain Eukaryota; kingdom Metazoa; phylum Chordata; order Testudines; family Cheloniidae; genus Lepidochelys; species Lepidochelys olivacea. The sequence goes on along the minus strand of NC_140411.1, from coordinate 31,615,536 downwards.
TGACATTATCGGGGATAGTGTTCTTGACGGCTTGTAGTCCATATTTGTGTGGAATGTTGGTGTAGAGGGCTTCTGCATCCATAGTGGCCAGGATGGTGTTATCAGGAAGATCACCGATGGATTGTAGTTTCCTCAGGAAGTCAGTGGTGTCTCGAAGGTAGCTGGGAGTGCTGGTAGCGTAGGGCCTGAGGAGGGAGTCTACCTAGCCAGACAATCCTGCTGTCAGGGTGCCAATGCTTGAGATGATGGGGCGCCCAGGATTTCCAGGTTTATGGATCTTGGGTAGTAGATAGAATACCCCAGGTCGGGGTTCCAGGGGTGTGTCTGTGTGGATTTGATCTTGTGCTTTTTCAGGGAGTTTCTTGAGCATATGCTGTAGTTTCTTTTGGTAACTCTCAGTGGGATCAGAGGGTAATGGCTTGTAGAAAGTGGTGTTGGAGAGCTGCCGAGCAGCCTCTTATTCATATTCCGACCTATTCATGATGACAACAGCACCTCCTTTGTCAGCCTTTTTGATTATGATGTCAGAGTTGTTTCTGAGGCTGTGGATGGCATTGTGTTCCGCACGGCTGAGGTTATGGGGCAAGTGATGCTGCTTTTCCACAATTTCAGCCCGTGCACATCGGCAGAAGCACTCTATGTAGAAGTCCAGTCTGTTGTTTCGACCTTCAGGAGGAGTCCACCTAGAATCCTTCTTTTTGTAGTGTTGGTAGGGAGGTCTCTGTGGATTAGTATGTTGTTCAGAGGTATGTTAGAAATATTCCTTGAGTCGGAGACGTCGAAAATAGGATTCTAGGTCACCACAGAACTGTATCATGTTCGTGGGGGTGGAGGGGCAGAAGGAGAGGCCCCGAGATAGGACAGCTGCTTCTGCTGGGCTGAGAGTATAATTGGATAGGTTAACAATATTGCTGGGTGGGTTGAGGGAACCATTGCTGTGGCCCTTTGTGGCATGTAGTAGTTTAGAAAGTTTAGTGTCCTTTTTCTTTTGTAGAGAAGCAAAGCGTGCGTTGTAAATGGCTTGTCTAGTTTTAGTAAATTCCAGCCACGAGGAAGTTTGTGTGGAAGGTTGGTTTTTTATGAGAGTATCCAGTTTTGAGAGCTCATTCTTAATCTTTCTCTGTTTGCTGTAGAGGATGTTGATCAGGTGATTCTGCAGTTTCTTTGAGAGCGTGTGGCACAAGCTGTCAGCATAGTCTGTGTGGTATGTAGATTGTAATGGATTTTTTACCTTCAGTCCTTTTGGTACGATGTCCATCTGTTTGCGTTTGGAAAGGAAGATGATGTCTGTCTGTATCTGTACAAGTTTTTTCATGCAGTTGATAGATTTCCACTCCATACAGCTAAATGCAGTGCCTTGCATAATGACAGGTTTCAGAGTAACAACCGTGTTAGTCTGTATTCGCAAAAAGAAAAGGAGTACTTGTGGCACCTTAGAGACTAACCAATTTATTTGAGCATAAGCTTTCGTGAGCTACAGCTCACTTCATAGGATGCATACTGTGGAAAGTGTAGAAGATCTTTTTATACACACAAAGCATGAAAAAATACTTCCTCCCACCACACTCTCCTGCTGGTAATAGCTTATCTAAAGTGATCACTCTCCAGGTAACCTATTTCCCCTTGTTTTTTCCTACCACCCCCCCCCCCCCAGACGTTCTTGTTAAACCCTGGATTTGTGCTGGAAATGGCCCACCTTGATTATCATACACATTGTAAGGAGAGTGGTCACTTTAGATAAGCTATTACCAGCAGGAGAGTGGGCTTGTGTGTGTGTGTGGCGGGGGGGGGGGGGGGATGAGAAAACCTGGATTTGTGCTGGAAATGGCCCACCTTGATTATCATACACATTGTAAGGAGAGTGGTCACTTTAGATAAGCTATTACCAGCAGGAGAGTGGGCTTGTGTGTGTGTGGGGGGGGGGGGGGATGAGAAAACCTGGATTTGTGCTGGAAATGGCCCAACTTGATTATCATACACATTGTAAGGAGAGTGATCACTTTAGATAAGCTATTACCAGCAGGAGAGTGGGGTGGGAGGAGGTATTTTTTCATGCTTTGTGTGTATAAAAAGATCTTCTACACTTTCCACAGCATGCATCCAATGAAGTGAGCTGTAGCTCACGAAAGCTTATGCTCAAATAAATTGGTTAGTCTCCACGGTGCCACAAGTATTCCTTTTCTTTTTGCGAATACAGACTAACACGGCTGGTACTCTGAAACCTGGCTCTTTAATGTGTCTCTTGCAGCTCTTTGCGGCACATGATATTAAAACACTCTGTGATTTAATTATTAACCACCCAGGATGCTTTTACTATGTTTTAACCAATTAAGTTATCAGCTTGCACTGTTATTAACCTATTTGCTGTGACAATAATATATATATATATATATATATATATATACACACACACACACTATATACGGTATATGGTATATATATATATATATACACACACACTATATACGGTATATGGTATATATATATATATATATATATATATATATACACACACAGACTATATACGGTATATGGTATATATATATATATATATTATATATATATATATATATATACACACACAGACTATATACGGTATATGGTGTATATATATATATATATATATATATATATATACTAAATACGGTCATACTGTTTAAATATGAATAATACTATAGTAAATGAAACAATGAATTTACATTACTGTGACTCTTTTGGGTAATGTTGTTCACTAATTTGGTTCCTGAAGCACTGGGATCTGAGTATCACTGCTGTAAATATATCGTTAGGCTTTAAGATCTTGGGGTCAGTGAATGTCTATTTTGTATGCCTCTGTAAAATTCCTGGTACTGAATAAACCAAATAATAAATAAGTAATGAGCCCTGCCTGGAGCTGATCTGTCTTATCTGTGAATAACATGGCAAACTTGTCACTGTGACCAATTCAAGAAACTACTAATGGGTAGTTAGTACAGCACAAGGGATATCTAACATACAGTATTGCTGTGACAATAAATGTGAGTGCTTTCGCATACATAGAGTAGATTATGAACTGCAGGCTTGTCGGGACTGGTTCAAGTTGGGATAATAAGTTGGTGGTCAGGACCATTGATAATGATGCTAAACTGATAGTGTGACAGCATGAAAGTCTACCAGCATTAACTGGTGATAAAGAGAGCATAGGAGTTACTGAGGTCACATTTACAGAGCTGCAATAGGGATTTGCTAAAGGGGTATACAGAGAGCACTTGAATTAATCATTATTGCTCCTCATTTTCTAGCCAGCTTCCTAGGTCTTTATTCTAATGATGCATACATGGTGTTTTTCAGGTGTTTGTTGCCAAGTAACTTTATCTCAAAATTACTCAATTTTTTGTATTGGAGAGAGAAAAGAAGGAGTCAGCCAGTTCTCCATGGTTGTCTCTCTTAGGATATGTCTACACTGCAATTAAAAAAACCCATAGCTGCCATGGGCCAGCCAACTCAGCTAAGGGGCTATTTAATTGTGGTGGAGACATTCGGGCTTGGGCTGAAGCCTGTGCTCTGGGACCTTCCCACCTTGCAGGGTTCTAGAGCTTGGGCTCCAGCTTGCTACCAAACGTCTACTCAGCAAACAAACACCCCGTTAGCCCGAGTCAGCTGGCACAGGCCAGTTGCAGGTTCTTAACTGCAGTGTAGACATGCCCTTAATGTCAGCTCAGGGATGGGTCTCCCCCAGCGTTATGTCCCATAAATTATGCTAGGAACACCATGATTAAGACAAGCAAAATAATCACAATGATTATTTTATTCTTAAAGAAAGGAAAATAAAGAGGGGGAAATAGAGAGAAAAAAACAAAACAGAATACAAGTAGTAAACAACAGTTACTTCATATGCAATTTTTTTTCTCTCTCTCTCTGGAAATTTCTCTCTTTTATCAAGGATTACATGTAAAGTGGGGGACGATGACACTCATCTCTAGGTAAGAGTAAAATCAAATTATATTTATTCTCAAAACTAGTCGTGAGTCCTGTCTCAGTGTATCAAGGAGCACTAAAACAACTTACACATGGCAAAAGGAATGTTAAGGGTTTGTGAATCCTGTTTGGTTTATCCTAGATAATAACATACGTTTTTATAAATGCGCAGATGTAAGTATCTTAACTAAACCATATGAAACCAAAGACAATATTTAAACGGGTTATTTAAAAGAAGCCATTCAAGGAGCAGTCTTCAGACACAAATTAACGAATATTAAGAATCTTAAATTTAAATTAAATTCCTTTTTTTTCTTGTTGTTTACCAGGAGTACACAATCTAAACAATCTGATTGTTAACAAGAGAAACTGTTGATGCCTTAAATTACAATAGCATTTCAATATCCCATTAAAATTATTACAAGCAAAAATAAATTAATCCCCCAGCAGTAATTCTGCAAACTCCATCTCACTACTGATGCTGGAGTCTTGGTGAGTTCATCATGTTGCAGCAGCAGTGCTGGTCTTTGAGGTAGATTCACAAAAATACTTAGGCATCTAACCCCAAAATTTCAATGCTTAATCTGGGTTTACACACTTAAATCCTTATTTGGGACTCCACGGGGATTCACAAAACTCTGTTGAACCCTGGAGGTGCCTAAACTTACTTGGCACCTAAGTTTTTTGCAGTACATCCCTCAGCCCATGCCGCTTCCCGCAGCGCCCATTGGCCTGGAGCCGTGAACTGTGGCCAGTGGGATCTGTGATCGGCCGAACCTGAGGACGCTGCTGATAAACAAAGCGGCCCGGCCTGCCAGCAGCTTTCCCTGATGGGCCACGTGCCAAAGGTTGCTGATCTCTGGGTTAGGGCAACCTCCTGAGAGGTGGCAGATCGAGTTCAAATCCGTTTCCTCATCAGGTGGAGGGCGGCTCGCACTGGGGGGCGGGGGGGTCTCACACATTCGTGGTGAGAGCCCTAACCACTGGGATAAAGTTATGATGGAGGGTCTACTCTCCCCCTCACCCCCACTCCTGACTTCTTAAAAAATACCTTTAGGCAACTAATTCCAAGTGAGGGTTCACAGCTGAGAATTGCTAATGGAGAGAGATGCCTATCTCCAAGTGGGGCTTAGCACACAACCCTCCCCATGACATCTCCCATTGGCTAGCTTAGGCAGTTTCTTAGCATGCTGGCTTTTATGGGTTGCATTTTAAGGCACTTCTCTTCCCATTCACTGTACAGGGAGCCTAGGTACCTAACGTAGGCTTTGAATCAGTGTGTTCCTCTGATTTTTTTTTTCAGTAGTTAAAAGTTAGCATCACAACGCCTCACTACTCTTGTGACTCTAGACCTGAGTGTGTCTGTTCAGAGAAATGTATACTCTTATATTTTCCTAGAATTGCTGAAGGTAGAAGGGACATCTCTATCAGGAACCTGGCTAGATTCAACTATCAGCCACCTTTCACAGGCACAGCACTTTCATGGGATGGGCATGGTGCATCTTCAGCTCATGAATATGCTATCTGCTAATACATATACAGCAGGTTGTAATTCAACTTTATGGGTTATATTGCTTTTGTCTTTGTGGTGAGAACATCTCAAAGAAAGTTTTAACTTTTTATTTTATTCAGTTCATCTTCTGAAATATCCTCTTTTAGCTCATCAAGATTTAACAGAAGTCGATGTTTTATTTCAAAATAATCTTTTAAAACAAATGATTCTTAAAGAGGCTTTACATTTAGATGTATCACACACACACAACACACACACACACACTATTTTCTGTAATCATTGGAGTAGTGATTCTGGAGTTTGGTAAGTCAAGGCCAGTCCTTGCTTACAGACAGCCCCACAACCTGAAGCAAATACTCACCAGCAACTACACACCACACCACAGAAACACTAACCCAGGAACCAATCCCTGTAGCAAACCTGATTGCCTACTCTGTCCCCATATCTACTCTAGCAACACCATCTGAGGACCCAACCACATCAGCCACACCATCAGAGGATCATTCACCTGCACGTCTATTAATTTTATATAAGCCATCATGTGCCAGCAGTGCTCCTCTGCCATGTACATTGGCCAAACGGGACAGTCCCTATGTAAAAGAATAAACGGACACAAATCGGACATCAGGAATGGTAACATGCAGGGGCCAGTAGGAGAACACTTCAATCTTCCTGGACATTCTATAATAAATTTGAAAGTAGCTATACTTGAACAAGAAAACTTCAGAAACAGACTTCAAAGAGAAACAGCAGAACTAAAATTCATTTGCAAATTTAACACCATTAATTTGGGCTTGAATAGGGACTGGGAGTGGCTGGCTCATTACAAAAGCAGCTCTGCCTCTCCTGGAATTGACACCTCCTCATCTGTTATTGGGAGTGGACTACATCCACCCTGACCGAATTGGCCCTGTCAACACTGGTTCTCCACTTGTGGGGTAACTCCCTTCTCTTCATGTGTCAGTATATTTATGTCTACATCTGTAATTTTCACTCCATGCATCTGAAGAAGTGGATTTTTTACCCACAAAAGCTTATGCTCAAATAAATCTGTTAGTCTTTAAGGTGCCACCAGACTCCTTGTTGTTTCTGAGTGTAGTAAGGAGTTTAAGCATTATCAGATTACTTTATATTAACTGGAGAATTAATTATAGTCCTACAGTCAAATGACTTCCTATATTAGTAACCATTTAGAGCATCAAATGAGATTGCTATATTTGCACATAAAACATCTTACTATTCACACAACAATATCACAGAGATATTATGCGAAGGGCTTGCATTTAAATACAGCTGATTTACAAATAAATAGCTCAAAGCAAGCTTATGTCATCTTAATCATTTGAAGAACAACGTTGTTCACCTTTAAGAAAAAACATGAGTTAGAAGTAACCAATATCCTCTGTTAAACATTTTCTAACCATAAATATTCTCCTTCAAGCTTAAAGAATGAAAGCTTTACAGTTTATAACTGCAATCAGTTTCAGAAATTCAGTTTCTTTAATTCTTTGTGGGTTTAAAACTAAGGGTTTTTCTTTTATTGAAGATGGGGGGTAATGACTTCTGTCTTAATTTAGAGTTCTAATGCATCTAAACAACCTCTTTGAGATATCCTAAGTAAAGAATATCCTTGCATTCTCTGACACAACCAGGTCTCTTTCTAAAACAAAAATATCATAAGAAATTTGTTTTCTTGATAAAGACCATGTCTATAAGAAACTCCTGTGTTTTAGAGGGAGGAAGTGTCTTGTTCTTTCTCTGGATTTGACCAAATGCTTCCTGGATTTACAGCTCACCGTTTTTTTAGTGTATTTACAATGTGCAATTGTAAATATTTTACCTAATAGTCTATAGAAGGCATGAATCAATAACTAACACTTATGTATGTCTTTCAAACATAGTGTAAAAGAAAATAATATAGACCATTAAAGCAAACCTGAAGTTATAAAGCTGCATTCCACAGTCTGTGTAAACATGCTTGGAGGTAATACATATGTTTTTTTGTTTCAGTACAAGTAATCCTTTTTGGCCTTTTTTGGTGCTTGTCACTGGTTGACAGAAACCAGAGATTTTCCAGGAATGTCCTTAATTTCATTTAATTAAATAACCAAGCTAAAATATAAGCATGTGAGCCATGTCATTCGCTAAGCATCATGTGTATAAAAGTGTTTATCTATCTCTTAAAATTCAGTAAAGGCAAAGACTTGTTTGTAATAACCAAAAAATATGGAATCATAGAATCATAGAATCATAGAATATCAGGGTTGGAAGGGACCCCAGAAGGTCATCTAGTCCAACCCCCTGCTCGAAGCAGGACCAATTCCCAGTTAAATCATCCCAGCCAGGGCTTTGTCAAGCCTGACCTTAAAAACCCCTAAGGAAGGAGATTCTACCACCTCCCTAGGTAACGCATTCCAGTGTTTCACCACCCTCTTAGTGAAAAAGTTTTTCTTAATATCCAATCTAAACCTCCCCCACTGCAACTTGAGACCATTACTCCTCGTTCTGTCATCTGCTACCATTGAGAACAGTCTAGAGCCATCCTCTTTGGAACCCCCTTTCAGGTAGTTGAAAGCAGCTATCAAATCCCCCCTCATTCTTCTCTTCTGCAGGCTAAACAATCCCAGCTCCCTCAGCCTCTCCTCATAACTCATGTGTTCCAGACCCCTAATCATTTTTGTTGCCCTTCGCTGGACTCTCTCCAATTTATCCACATCCTTCTTGAAGTGTGGGGCCCAAAACTGGACACAGTACTCCAGATGAGGCCTCACCAATGTCGAATAGAGGGGAACAATCACATCCCTCGATCTGCTCGCTATGCCCCTACTTATACATCCCAAAATGCCATTGGCCTTCTTGGCAACAAGGGCACACTGCTGACTCATATCCAGCTTCTCGTCCACTGTCACCCCTAGGTCCTTTTCCACAGAACTGCTGCCTAGCCATTCGGTCCCTAGTCTGTAGCTGTGCATTGGGTTCTTCCATCTTAAGTGCAGGACCCTGCACTTATCCTTATTGAACCTCATCAGATTTCTTTTTGCCCCATCCTCCAATTTGTCTAGGTCCTTCTGTATCCTATCCCTCCCCTCCAGCGTATCTACCACTCCTCCCAGTTTAGTATCATCCGCAAATTTGCTGAGAGTGCAATCTACACCATCCTCCAGATCATTTATGAAGATATTGAACAAAACCGGCCCCAGGACCGACCCTTGGGGCACTCCACTTGATACCGGCTGCCAACTAGACATGGAGCCATTGATCACTAATTATTAATATAATAATAATATATTAAACATTAAACATTTTTGCTTCAATAATGAGGTCTACACCTTACATGCAGTATAACTACACTTGCACCATCTTCACTGCACTGTACAGTTTGTATAAGAAAATAACTACACTGCTGGTATACACCTAAAACCTGCATTAAAATAATAATGCTTTTTCTTTAACCCTCAAAATTACAAAAGTTTATAATTAAGCATCTAATCTTCAATTCTTCAGGTATATTTAATGGAGCCTTTCCTTTGGCTTCTGATTTTTTTTTAATAGCAGGCCGTTAAGAGGGTTGGGGACAGGAATTTAAACAAACTATTTCTACTGAATCTTGACTCCAGCTCTCAATGCTTTCTATACAGGAGTGAAAATATGAGACCCAGACTGGAATTTTCCTACCAAGCTGTTTATTAGATATCTCCTATCCCCAAAGAAGTGTCTGTCTGGTATAACCTTCTCCATTCCAAATTACTTTATTGGCCTGACAGTTGCACACAAATATTTTTCAAGATCCTTCTCCTTCCTATACAGTTTCCACTGAAGGGTCCCTTTGATTTAAGAATATTGAAATGCAGCTAATCCTTTCTACACCCAGTCATCTTATGCTAACTGCCAAATTTCTTTCCAGCAAGAAATCTGTTCTTATCACTTTTCAGTGCTCTCTCTCTCTCTCTCTCTCTCTCTCTCTCTCACACACACACACACACACACACACACACCTTTCAGGACCTGCACTGGTCCCAGCAGAAAAAATGGTATTAAGTGTGATTGGAGGTTTCATGGAAGTCACCTAACACCCACTGGCTGGATTTACAGGAAGCCAGCACAGTCAAAAGAATGGGCAGCTTGGCCTCCAGGGGGTTGTAGTCAGAGTAACCTTGGGATGAGGGTGGAGAAAGACTTCCATGGGCTGGGCTCTCTCCCCCAGTTTAAAACTAACTAGAGGAAATGCTAGAGGGAGAGGAGGTAAAAGTTAAATCTGTGGGTCATGTCTTTTTACTTCATCAGTGCTGGACTGAGATGTTAAAATCATGGTGATGTAAGCACTGATATTGCACATAGGTAAAAAGCAGAATATTCTCAAACTTGGGTGCCCAAAGTTAGGCACCTACATCCACATTTGGAAGCCTAAATAAGTAGCCTCCCCCCCGCCCCGCCCAAAGGTGCTTAGTGTTTCTGAACACTGACACAATAACCTTTTCACATCTGGATGTCATTTGGGAGTGTCTGACTTGATATATTTAATGTTACAATTAAACAGCTTTAGTGCAGGAATAATGGATAGGCAAAAATTGTCGCCATTCTGCCCCGCATAACGTCTCATGGGCTGCATATTCATGAACATTTTGTAACATGGCCAATTAATTTGTGGTGATAATATTTAACAAAGGTTGACTTTGCCAGCTGGACAGCAGAGATATTCCCTCTTTTCCCCAGCTAGTACCGTGAGGTCTTTATCATCTCAAACAACTACCAGAAAGAAGCAGATGGGACATCACTTTAATATCTTATCTGAAGGATAACATCTCTCAGTAGAGCAACTACCCCCCTAATATTGATCCATAGCTTAGAGATACAGCAGAAGCCTGCTCCCAGTGTGGGATTCTAGTGGAATGCCCTAATTAAAGGTCTTTTGGCTGCAACTTATTTTTGCGTGCAGCTTCATAGCTAGATAAATTACATTTTAAAAAAAGCATACAGGATTTTATAGAACAGGCCCCCTCTGTCTGTCTAATGATATGTCTCTTTCTTCTCATTCCCATGGAGTTACTTTTTTCAAACGTGTGCTGCAGTTTCATTCTGCAGGGTTCTTTATACCACCCTGGGGTGCAATGACTGATTCTTTCTGCCTGCTGGTGGTAACAACACTGAGGGCTAGACTGTGAGTGCCCCTTGAATGGGTGGACTGGGGCCATTCCAAATTGCAACCTCTGAGGAGGACTGCTCACTCCTGCTCTCCCCCAGGGGAGCCAGATGCTGAAAAGGAGGTGGGCAGAAGGCAGGTAGCTGTTTATGGTGGACATAGCACAAATCCCTGTTTATAAACAGACGTGCATACAGCTGGATGCACGATCGCTGGCTGACTCTTCTGCATAGAGAAAAAAAGAAAAGTATGATAACCACTATATAAGAGCTGGTTCAACATAGGCAAGTTACATACGTTTTCTTGAGAAACTAACGGCAAGTTGACATAAACAGATTCAACACCCTGCTCAATAAGTGCAAATACATCCCCCCATGAAATAAAGTGGGCACAACAACTTCAGAAGTACTTATGGGGGCACAACCCAAGGTCCAGTTACAAGTCAAGTCTTTCAGGTGGCTTGCGTTTTTTTTCTGGATAGTTTCTGCCAGCATTTTGAACAGTCTCCCGAGGAAGTGGTGTGTTTGCAGCAATGTCAGATGATGCTGGTTCTTCAGTATGGCTGCTTTCTTGTATAACGTTACTGGTTATTGCATCAAGCTAGGACACTGATGCCAGAACAACTGGCAGCTCCCAGAATTTTGCCTTTTTTGTCAACCAGAAAGTCAGTTCAGAATCTCACATCAGTTAGTGTGGCCATGCCACAACACATTGGGTGCCCCTTTTACTGTATAGGAAAAAGGACCTGTTTGTGCACAGAGGATTGCTAGAAACCATATACGGGGTCTCTGATAATCACATGCCAGCACTGTTTGATCCACTTGTATGTGATGAAGTGCACTGGTCCCTCTTGCCATAGGGTGACTTATTTGAGGATTTCTGACTTGTAAATGTAGATCTGGTTTTAAGTCCAGGTGTGACCTGAAATTTTGGCCCCTAAACAGCATTGCAGGTGTTTGGTTTTTCATGATATGTACCATAATTTGATGTGCTAACCAGAAGCATGATGGCTTCTGCTGTAATGACTCCCTTCTCATCTGTCATGGATAGCAGGACTTGCTTAAAAGTTTATACAAACCTTTCAACCAAGCCATGTGTGGCTGAGTGATACGTTACTGAAATAGCCACTTTTAATTATGAATCACTGAAACTCTTCTGAAGTAAACTGGGGACCACTGTCACTCACACTTTTTCTGGCAGCCCAGTTCTTGCAAACAAACGTCAATGTCCATGAAGCTGTGGTGGTTCTCATGCCAAAAACCTTCTGGCCATTTGGAATGGGCATCCACCACTACTAGATACCTCATTCCTGAAAACAGTCTGAAAAATCAATAAGCAGACATTGCCAGGGAGCTGATGACCATTCCCAAAGGTGTAATGGCACTGGTTTAGGCATGTGGTGCACCTGCTGGCATCCTGAACATTCCTTAGCAAGGTGCTTACCTGGAGCTGTTCCAATACTCTTGTGTGCAGTTTACTAAGTATAAAAATATGAATTCCCCACATGACACACCCTTGATGTATGGTAATCTCACTTTTGCATTCCTGAAAGGATGCCAGATTAGGGCTGTCAGTATATTTCCAGCCTTCAGAGTGGCTTCATAAACCTGAGCTAGTGTGGGGCCCTTCTTGGTTTCTTCCTTGATCAAACTACAAGTCACTGGGGCACCCTCAATCTGAAACCAACTGACACATTCAATAGATTCTGTCTCTATTCCAGGTTGTCCTTCAACTAACATGGGCAGGCAGGAGACCCCATTTGCATTTGATTTTGCATATGTTTTTCTTCTTTGGAATTCAGACATAACCAGCTAAGAAGAGAGCCCTGCCTTTCATATATGCAGCTATTGTTACAGAATCTCCCTCCCTTGGATAAAGTCTTGCTACTAGGGATTGGTGGTCTATAAGCAGTGTAAATTTTCTCCCATATACACACTGGTTGAATTTCTTCAGAGCACATACCAGATTTAAGGCTGCCTTGTCTATTTATGCATAGTTACATTTTGCCACTGTGAGAGCTCTGGAGGCATGTGGGTCTCTCACTGCCATCTGGCACTGCGCGATAACTATCCCCACTCCATGTGAGGAAGCATCACATGCTAACTTGGTAGGAAAGGTTGGGTTAAAGTGTGTAAGTACACTTTCTGTGACCAATTGTTTTACGTCCAGGAAAGGTTCTGACACTCATGTGACCAAACCCACTTTTGACCAATCTGCAGTAAACAGTTCAGCAGATGCAATGCAGTTGCCTGGTTTGGTACAAATGGGCTATAGTAGCTGATAAACCCTAGAAATGATCTAAGTTGTGACACATCTTTTGATTGTGAAGCTTCCAGGACTGCTTTAATCTTCTCCTGAGATTTATGAAGACCTTGTGCATCGTTAACGTGCCCACAATAAGCTGTTGAGTCCTTGAAAAATTCACATTTTATCTGATTAGCTCGTAACCTGTATTATTCTAGATGTTTTAATACCCTTTTCAGGGTGTCCAGATTTCTTCATCATTTCCACCAGTCACAGTAATGTCATCCAAATAACACTGTTCTCATGGCAAAACTTGGTCCATTGACATGCAGCAGGAGCTGAAGCAATACCAAACACTAGCCCATTGTACTGGTACAGACCATTTTGTGCATGCTTTGATTGTGAGGTATGCCTTAGACTCTTTTTCAGCTTCCATCTGTAGGTAGGTCTGTGACAAATCAATTTTGTTGAGTCATTGTCCCCCTGCCAGTGAAGCAAAAATACATTCAATTCAAGGCAAGGGGTATTTTTCAACTTTCAGTACATGGTTTGCAGTGACCTTAAAATCTCTCCACACACCCTTACTGCATCACATCTTTTTTTTCCACTTGGAACAGTAGGACTTCCCCATTTGCTCCAAGCCACGTTTGAAAGTATGCCCTCCCTTTCCCGACATTCCAATTCTGCATCTACCTTTGAGCAGACACTGTAAGGGACAGATCAAGCTTTGTGAAACTTGGGCTATGCCTTTTCATCTAGGATCATTTAAACTTTCATGTGTTTTAAAGTTCCTATGGACTCCTTGAATACTCCTGATGCCTGACGTGGTATCCCTCCCATCTATTGTTTGACTGCTCTAGTGGAGTCAGCTGAAAGTGACTCCATCATCATTTCCAATCCAGAGGAACCTTGCTTAACCATTCACGGCCTCCAATGGCCAGTCTCCCTTTCTCAACAACAAATAAATCAAATAAACACCTGCTTATTATTCTCCATTCACTTGCATCACTTCAATTGGCACTATTTTTCTCCCATGTAAGTTTTTAGTATTCTTTAATGTGAGACAACAGAGATCACGGAGCCTGTGTCCAATTCCCTTTTGATCATTTTCCCCACCACTGAATTGTCATTTTTGCTCACACTCTATATATCCAGGCTGGCTACTACACTCTCACAGTCTGTGTCATTATTGCCTCTGTCTACACAGTGTACATTGATGTTCCTTTTTCTATACTTTATGTTGGTCTCTTCCTTATTTCAACAAACCAATTGCATATGACCTTTATTATTACAGCTTCTGCAATACGCATCTTTAAATCATCAATCAGAAGGAGCGTAGAACCCCTTTCCACACTGATAACATGTCTGCTGAGTGGACTGGCTCTTGCCTTGAGTTACAGATAGTTTATTTATTCCTTTACCTGTTTTTAGTGCTGGTATGCAATTCTATTGTATCCCTTGCTGCAGTTTCCATCACTACTCCCATTTCTACTACACCTTTAAAGGGAAGATTTTCCTCAGTTAAGATCCTCTTCAGTCTGTTTTCATTAAGCAATCCACACACACACATCTGTTTCTTAGGGCCTCGTTAAGCTCATCCTTAAAAGCGCAGTGTTCTGATAATCTTTTTAACTCTGTTGCAAAGGAGGAAATGGATTCACCTTCAAACTGATTCTGCTTGTGAAACCTGAAGCTTTCTGCTATAGTCAGGAGCCTCTCTGACAAGTGCTGCTGAACAATTGGTACTATCTTTTAAAAGGTTTTTCTGGCTGGCTTCTCTAGGGGGTTCAGACTGTCCTAAGCTCTATGTTTGCCCTCCCAGTAAAACTGATACATGTTTTCCTGGGGGAATTTCATTTACTTCAAAATACTGCTCCAGCCTCTATACATGTGGGCCAGTTCACCATGGCACTGTCAAAGGCCTCCTTTTTTCCAATATAGCCTGCCATTTCGCCTCACTGCTGTTATATTTAGTAGTTCAGAGTGTTGGGGACACTGGGGTATGGCCACTAGGTAACTCGAGGGGATGGAAGACCACAAGTGTTGATGAAGCCCCCTCGCACTAGGCCCAAGTGTCCTTACCCCCCTTCCCCCGTCCGCATGGAGGCACTCACAACAGTTATGCTGAGGATCTGCAACAATATGTTGCAGAGTCAGACTGCCTGAAACTAAACAAGGCCAAACAGGGCAGATACGGAAGAAAAATGCTGAATAAAGCAGCTTTATGTATAGTTTAACAAATGATACAAAAAACAAGGGAACTAGCTGGTAACTGGATTGGCTGGCTATATGGATACTTAGGGCAGCTTGCTATTGGATAAGTATGCTGAAGAAAGGATGTATAAAAGCCTGTGTGAGTTCCTGCTCTGTGTGCAGGATTTGAGATTCTATTCTCCCTGTAGTTTTTTGAAGCTTCAAATAAACTTTTCTGCTTCTCCACCCTGTTGTGATTATTGGGTGAAGCACACCGGGTAGCGAACCAACCCCTGCTGTTGTTGTGCCTCTCGGCACTGGGTGCCGGCAACAAGAGTATCACAGTTGTGAGCAGATTCCTCTTCCTCATGGGAACTGCAAGCAGTGTCACCAGTTGTTTAGCTACTCTGATGTTTCGAAGGTTCTTGAGATTCCCATTCTCGTTGCCAATTGTTGTGTATTGTGGACAGCACAAATCCCTCATTAGAAACAAAGACACGTGTTGGCTCTCTATTGCATAGAGAAAAGAAGACAAACATAGTAACCCTCTATATAACAGCAGATTCAACAAGCAATTGCTTGAGAAACTGTAAGTGCAAATTCACACAAACAGATTGAACGCTGCTCAATACATTCAAATACCTGACAAGGGTCATGGCCCAGCCTCCTCCTTCCCCCTGCACAGATAGGGGCTGTCTACTCCATCCTAATGACTAGGACAGACTGAACTCCACTCCCCATGTGCGCACAGAGAAGCCCTGGGAGACAGCATGCCTGCTTGAGGCATGATCTACCCAGTCTCCCCCACAGGGATGGTGTGACTCTATATTGCCCTTGTGTAGGGACTTGGGAGTACGCTTACCACCTAGCCAGTATTTGACTGGCCTGGCCATTTTTTTGTGGGGTTTTTTGTATGGATTTGCCAGTTGCCAGAAAATTAATTTAATCTGCCGGTTTTGTTTTGTTCTTTTTTTTTTTTACATGGGTCTAAAGATTTGCATTATTATCACAATGGACTGGGATATCGAATGTTAAAAGTTTCTGTGACAAGCTAAAGATGCTGCAGTGTTCCCACTTCTGCAGTTTAAGCGATAACAGATCAAAACTGTTGAAAATACAGCAGCTGTCTGCCCACCAACATGGAAGCACACTGTGCATGTGTGCGCAAGAGGGTTTGAGTCACGCAAGAGTGATGATAAGACATGTGATGTTATCAATCTTATCCATATGTGTTATCTCTGTAGATACTCTAAGTGGCTGTTAAAGGGAGGGGTTGTGGAGTTTGGTGGTTGTGGTTGTAGTGGACTTGCCTTGTGGAGGGGAGAGTGCCTTTTTTTTCACATTTCAAACCCTATCTGAGTTTGTGGACATACTCTCTGCTTCCCAACTTTCTGAGCCTTAATAGGGAAAACCTTCTTTGTTGCCAGGGGAGGATGAATGTTTCTCTGGGCCAATGGCTAGGAGGTGGCCTGGGCTTAGCAATGCTACCCTCAGTGCCTCCTCTCTGTACTATGTAAGCTAACAGGGACAGAGAACAGCATGCACAATGCAGAGTGTGGAGAGAAGAAAACTCTTCCCTTGGCTTTGGATCTCCTGGTGATGGGGAGATAGGGAGAGAAAGGCAGAGGGGATTGACTCATTCATAAGTCGAAGACACAGGGGCTGGGTGGAATAAGAAAGTGAAGAACCAGGTGTTAGGTCCTGGCTAAAGGTAGGGAAGACTAGTGGCTGGACATCAGTAGGCTGGATCAGAATCAGTATCAGGGTCAAGAGTCAGGCCCAGAGTGAAGTTAAGCAGAGCTGGCAACAGTTCAGGGATCAGGCCAAGAGTCAGTTCTGGGTATCAGGGTCCGTGTAGGTGTTCCAGGCTTCAAGCGGGAGTCAAGGTCCAAGTCAGAGCTGAGGTCACTATTGGGAGTTCAGGAACAGAGAATACAGGTTATTGTGACAGTTAGCTAGCGATCTGCATTGTTACCTGGACATTTCCTTGAGTTTTTAGGGGTGGGGAGCTGATCAGCTGCCATAAGGCTGCTGTCTGTTGAACTTCTTGAGATTCTGTGGCTTGTGTCTGCAGCAAGTCATGGGTAGGGGAGCACGAGTTGGTTATAGGTGGCACTGCAGAGTTGTATGCAGACCTAGTGGGTCTTGCATTTACCTCTCGCAACCCAGGTTTGTCTGGTTAGGCCACTTGGAAGACTGCCACAAGGTCAGGGGCATAGACTAGGGAAGCTGGTTGCCAGGATTGCTCTGCTGAGCCATAGCCCTTCCAGTCCATCAAGTATCAGTGGAAGCCATTTTGAGTCAAGTAGCTCATGGACCTCATACTTGTCATAACCCTGGACCTGCACTGGGGGAGAAGTGGTTGTGATTGAAGTGCAAAGGGGCTGCTGATATATGACTTCAGGAGAGAAACATGAAACAGTGGGTGTTCCTTGAAGGATCTGGGTAGTTGGAGCCGAATACTCATCTGGCTGATCGATTATGGGCTGTGATACCAGTGATCCAGTTTGTAATAGAGCCATTTCATGTGAAATTATTGTGTGGAAAGCCACATCTTCTGTCCCAAAGCAAATAGAGGGTCTTCCCCAGGCTGATGTTCTGTGCATTGCTTGTAGTCCTTGGCATTTTCAAGATGTTGGACCTCGTGGATTTGCTGAACCTAGTTGGCAGCGGCAGTGTTCAGAGAGATGGTGGATACAGTTGGGTGGAGACAGTAGGTGGCACCCAAAGTTCATGTAAAATGGTCCACATTGTTATAGGGGAACTCTGCTTGGGGCAGAAGGGCAGACCAATTATTCTGGTGGTAATTTGTAAAGCATCTCAGGTATTACTCTGAAACCCGACTTACTCTCTGACTGGCCATCCATTTAGGAATGGTAAGCAAAGGACATATAAATGTGGACCCCATGAAACCATATTGTTCCATGCCAAAATCATGACACAAATTTGTGGACCTTGATCAGACATGATCTGTTTCAGGAGTCCATGAAGGTGGATGACATGTATCACAAGATGCTGGGACATTTCTTTTGTGGAAGGCAGATGCATGATGCGGGCAAAGTGGGCCATTTAAATTGATCTTCCACTGTGAGGACACATGAAACACAGGAATGTCAATTATAAAATGAGGGGTAATGGCTGCCCAGGACTTATGTGGTGTTTCTGCAGACATTAAAGTCCCAAGAGGCTTTGCACGCAGCTTCCTGGTGGAAGCGCATAGCTCACAGGAGAATAGTTGAGGGCCACATCTTTGGGAAAAGACTGTGCATATTGCAATACAGGATGAATCTGTCTCAACAGAAAAAGCCTGCATTGTGTCACGATGGATTAGCATTGGAGCACTGGTGAAGGCCAACTTGAGTTGGTCAAATGCTTGTTAAGTCTGCAGAGACTAGGTGAAGGAGGCATGCTTCTGGAGAAGTGCTGGGACTGTGTAGTCCCAATACGTAGGAATAAAGTACCTATAAAAATTAGCAAACCACAGGAAGCATTACAGTTCCTTGATGCCACCCAGGTCTGAACAAGGGGACAGGACGTAACTTGAAGTCTATGGAGTTGTACTTCTTGGGCTTTGTGTATAGGCTGTGCTATCATAGCTGATGTTGACTGACTGAACATGTTGAATGTGCTGCTCAGGGCTTTCAGAGAACACAAATATGTCATAACCTACCTCGACAATATATTGATCTAGGGTGTCATGAAACTCCTCATTCATGAAGTGCAGCAATGTTGCTGGGATGTTGGTAATTTAATTTGGTCTTACCAAGTACTCATAGTGGCCGTACTGGTTTGAAAGGCCTTTATCCATTCATCCCCCTGCATGGAACCACACCAGATTGTAGGCTTCTCAGAGGTCGAGCTTGGTAAACACCTAGGCTGATCATACATGATCCAACAATTCCAGAGCGAGTGGGAGAGGGCATCTGTTTCTGATGGTTACCCAGTCATCCACACACAAACATAGGATCCCATCTTTCTTTTTTAATGAAAAGAAATGGCGGCTCCAGCAGGGAAAGTGAAGGGATGGATAAATCCAGTGCTTAATTTGTGCCGGAGCTTGCCAGGACTCAGCACCGGCACCTCTAGGCTTGACAGTTCATAGCAATGGTACCTTTGGGCTTGCCGCATCAGTTATGAAAGAAAAAAAAATTGCTTGAGCCCTGACACCTCTTTCACTACAAATTAAGCACTGGATAAATCCCTTGGCCAAGTGCTTTTAGAGATGAGAGAGTAGTGTGATCAACTCCGGCTCCAACATTGCATAACCATGGTCAAAAGGTATCTTGGTCCCAGATTGCAGCTCCATTGGGCAATCATGGTCATGGTGGGGTGATAGAGTGTAGGCATTCTTCTTTTCAAAGAAATCCATGTAATCAATGCACTTGGTGGGAAGGGCAGGAGTCAGTTCTCCTGGTGGTCCCAGCTGGCCACAGCCTGTACCTGAAGGCTTCTGGGTAGTGAGGGGATTTGGGCTGTAAGGGTGTGTGTTGAACATAAGAATGACCATACTGGGTCAGACCAAAGATCCATCTAGCCCAGTATCTTGTCCACTCAGTGGTGCAGAATTGCTGACAGAATTCAGAACAGAAAGTGACTTTCTTTTCATACCAAAGGATGTGCAGGTCATGAGTAGCCAGCCACAAGACACTGAGAATTATGGAGAAATGAGGTGAGTGGATCTCTCTATGGTCCTGCATATGAACTTCCAGGGATAAAATTTCCAGTGTCACCAGGCCTGAGGATAGGAACAAGCCATTTATAGTCTTGATGAGGCTGGGCACCGTTTTTTGCTCTAGTAGGGTGCCCAAGACCTCTTCCATATTGGTGTCTATAAAATTGCCTACAGCTCCAGAGTCCATGAGCTTCCACTGGGAGGTCACTTGTTGGGGTTTCCCTGGAATGTGGAGGCCAAGGTGGATTTGTAAATGCAATAAGGTCTTGCTGTGCCTTGGACATGCTTTGGTGAGAAATGATGGGCTGCATGTGCAATGGATGTCCTGGGGTCTGCCCAAAATAGTTTCCCTGAGGGTTGTTTCCTGACTTTTTCTGTGTGAGGGCCTGTGAAAAGCAGTCAGAAAGGACATGGCCAGATTAGCCAGAGTAGAAGCAAACACCCTGGCTTTGGTGGCACTTCCGCCCCTCAGAGGTCATGTGACCATGCCCCACTTTATGATGCATAGGTTCTGGGACTGGATATGGGTACTGGGGACTGTTGGTTAGATGGCAGCACAATCCTCAATCTTTGTTCACACAGCCTGTTATCAGTGTATAGCAAGTTCAATGAAGGAATCTAGGCCGGTTGAAGTTTCCCATGAGCTAGGTTATCTTTGATTTCCTCTCATAGGCCCCACCAGAATTTGTAGAGCTGGGATGCTTCATTCCACCCCATATTGGAGACAAGTTGCCTAACGTAGACAGTGTAGGAGGTGCCCAGTCCCCGTCCTTGCCATAGTTTTTACAGAGCTACTTTGGCCAAACAAGCACAGTGGGAGTCATCAGAAATAGAGAAGGCCTGAATGGAGGAGTTCCAGTCTGAGAGTGTCAGACTCTGTCAGTCCATTTGTGACAAAGCCTAATCCAGCGCCACTCCTGTCAGGAGACTGATTACAAGTCCTTATTTGGCCAGTGGGGTAGAAATGGGGCAAATCAGGAACAGCAGATGACGCTGGTTGAGGAAAATGCCTACATTTTTGTCAGTCTCCATTGAAATGCTCCGGGAGAGGGAATGGAGGGGAATAGCTTGAGGTCAGGGTGCACGGTCATAGACCGTGTGCTTGGAGCGCCGCGTTCTCATCTGACAGTCAGGCTGCCTGCTCTTGCTCTGTCCATGTCTCAGTGGCATACTGCACCATATGGATCTGTAGCACAGCGATTTCATCAAATAGCTGGGTGCTCTGCATGCACAGGGCTTGGTTTTCAGACGTGAGCTGCACCACTTGTGCCTGCAATATGGCAGGTTCCTTCTGGGGGCTGGGAACCCATTAAGATGCACTGAGTTCCCTTCAGAACATGCTGGGTAGGGGGGTCCGCATCTCCATGTCCCGCAGCGCCAGCCTTTTCCATGGGTTAGAGCAGTCCAGGCAAATTACCAGGGTCCTGAACGAAGGTAGGTGGGACTAGTGACTGGAGCTTGGTAGGCAGGAACAATTGCCAGGATTCAAAGTCAATCAGGTTTAAGAGTCAGGCTCAGGGTCAAGATGAGGGTCAGGCCAGACCTGTTGTGTGGCCATAATGGATTATATGGAGCACTTGCCTATACTGGGCTGTTTTGTAGTAAGATGGGACACTCTTCTCCTGGCTATGCTATGAGTTATTGGGTCACAAACTCTTTGGGAGTGGGGACACCTCCCCCCCTATAACACTTAGACTGCTGTCTGGATGAGTGGTGGTTCTTGTATCCCACATACTGCTCATAGTTATTTCTTTGCCGACTCCTGCAGGACCAAATTTCACTTCTCAACCTTTCCCCTTGTTCTATATGCCCCCAAATGACCGTTACGCTCTTTTGCAGCAGTGCTCATGCTGCCAGCAACATCCTGCTTTTTGCAGCGAATATTTACCTGTCAATAACTGTTACATTTAAATATGCATGCTGCTCGGCATGAGAGGAAGGAAACCTGACTTGCTAAGCACACCACTCAAAATGATATTTTATTGCTCCAGTGCAGTAATGATGGCATCTTGAAGTGCTGGAGCTGCTGGTTGTTAAAAAGAGTCATGTTCATGAACACTGATCTTATCAAGAGATTCATTTGGTGAGGAACTTTCAAAACCCTAAAAACCTCGGGTGGGTTTAAAATGTATTCCGATTCCTTCTCCCATTCCTAGTTGGTAATATATTCTTCAAAGCAATTTATATGCAAATATTTATTTGAGAAAGGTAGACGATTGCTGGGATAAACGTGCAAATTATACTGTATATGATACAGCATCGCTTCTTAAAAGCAAAGGGTTACCAAGCTCTGCTTTCATCTACACCAGTGTAAAGCCAGATTAGCTTCACTGAATTCATGTAAGAGTCAGTTATTCTGACTTTATACTAGGACATCTGAGAGCAAGGCTCAGCCTAAAGAAAACTAGGTTTTCATATGACTATTTATCTGCCTATATGGTAAAATATCAAATAGATTCCCTAAGGCGATGCAATCAAAGAGAACAAATGGAACCTACTGACACTCTGCTGTCAGGAGAAATGCTTTAAACAACAGGCAGCTCCCTAAGAGCAGGACTTTCTGAGGTTTTCTGTTTTTATGTGAACTTTTACACTTTTTTCCTTCAGCTATATGGAATATACCTATAACTGAAATAGACTTAATTTAGTGACTAAGTCATGACGCTGAAGAAAGGCAGTAGTAGGGGAAGGCCTGGTCTACAGTACAAAGTTAAGTCACCACTAATAACCTTGAATTGTTTCTCACTATGTCCCACAGTAGAAAGACCACCAGGAAATCATCATGTTTCTTGTGAGGGTTCTGTCAGCTCAGCAAATACTGGAGGATCATACATCCTGTGCTTGCAATGCTCATGACAATAGTACAGATCTGTGCAGGCTCCGTGCTTCTATCAGAGCTGGTGGACAGTGACTAGTCCCACCTGGGTTTGTGGAAAATTGAAAATAGTCATGAAAATCATGGGATAGAGATATTATGAGTTGGAGAACATTGCATTATGGGAAGTTGACCCATTACTCCCTGTCACCCAAGTGTGTCATTTCTACTCCACCGTTCATTGCCAAAACTACTCATTGTGGTGGGTTCCACACTGGAATACCTACCCATTTGCACCACTCTGTGCATCGACACAAAAACTCCTCATTAAACTCAAAGAGCCAAGTATGCAGATGTGAGCAGGGTCTGAATGAATTCTTCCCTGACAGCTAGCTGGGAGGGGGAGAAACTTCAAGAGCAAACTGTATTAACATGAACACACCTACTCTGCTTAGATATCCAGCAGATAGAGTGGCGTATTGCTCAAAATAATCAACTTTGAGTGGTGTTGGGTTACAAATCACTTTAATACTGAATGCAGGGGTAGTGAAATGCTGTTACCAATGTTGTCAGTATTGTATGGATAAAGGGGAGCAGAACTGTGCTTTACCTGCCCTAACTGAGGGGGTCACCGTCAGCTGAAGGGACCTCATTAAGCCAGTGACTCAAATGCCAGGGCCCTGTGAAAGTAAGAGTGGTGGGGACAAGTGTCCCAACCAGGAGGCATGGACCCTTCCCCAATTGTTTTAACCTGTTCCTCTCCACTGTTCAAAGAAATGCCTAAATAGACTTCATTAGGAGCCTCTTTGTTATTTTAGATGCTCAATCAGAGCTGAAATCAGTTCTGAAGGTGTAGTGTTTCTGCCCAGCCTGCTAAAAGCTAGAAAACACTGAGAGCTGAAATCACTCTAGATGGGGCAGTGTTTCTGCCCAGCATGCAAAGAGCTGAAAATTATTAAGACTGATGTGTAGAGGTCACAGCAGAGAGGCACGTGGCAACAGAAGGTGACTGACAGTTGGCTGGTGAACGAGTGGCTGATGAGGCAGTGAGCAAAACTAGTGGCTGGTGAGGCAACAAGGAACCGTGGCTCACGGGGCAGCCAGCAGTGAGGAGCAGCAGCTGGCAGGGCAGCCGGCCAAAGCAAGTGCTCACATGGCGGAGCCAGCGAGGTGCCTTCTTCTCCGGGTGGGAGGTGAACTCACACAGATGCGGCTCTGTCTGAACCCAGGGTCCTCGCTGACCAAGGACAACCACTCTGAGTGAGGTATGGTGAGGGAGCAGAGAAGGGCACAGAAAAGGAACTTTTGGTTGTAGAACTCAAGAACATGAGGTGGAAGGCACTGCCCCACACACTGTGGTGTGGGTGCCCTGCTCACAGTTTTATAATTCTGAATCCTGTTTGTGGCATTTTCCCTAATTAATGTTGGATGACTTCCCTCCTTTCATTAAAAGTTTCTTTTGTACACTCAAACTCTATGCTTGCAAGAGGGGAAGTAGTGGTCTCAGAGGCGCCCAGGGGTGGTGTGTAATTTTCCCAGGTTATTGGGTGGGGCTCGAATCGGTTCTGTGTTGTGTCAATGGAAAGGAACCCCTAGATTCTGAACCCAGCCCTGGTTGCTGCCGCTCCACCTGGAAAAAGGTTACATTTTGAGGTGCTCATCCGGGACCCTGGGTCAGTATCCTTTGCAAGCACATCTCAAGTGATTCACTAAGTTGGGAAAACAATTGGGTTTATTTTGAGGAAATCACTATTTGTATAATGACTAATATGTCAGGTTTGTTGGGCCCTGACTCAGCAGCCCCTAGCTCAGGGATTGCAGCCTGGGCTGATGATTGGGCAAAAGCACCGGGGCAAGCAGTGGAATAGGTTGTGTTTTCCCATGCTATGTCAAGCTCCTATCATAAGTTAAGATTATTTGCTGGGGGTCCCATCCCAATACCTGAGGAAGAGGAGTTTGAACCCCAGTTAGAACATATCACTACAGGAGTGAGATGTACCGGGAGTGGAACGTACCAGAGGCAGAAAAATGAAGATGTCTAGTAAAGAGCCTCAGGGGTCCCGCATTAGATGTGATTCGGACCCTGAGGCTCACTAACCCTGGGGTCAGTGTGAAGGGCTGCCTAGAGGCCCTCGATCACACCTTTGGGAATGTAGGGTGCTCTGAGGACAGTTATTATAAGTTCCTTAATTCTTGATAGCAAAGGGGCGAGATGGTTTCAGCCTATATATAGAGGCTGGTCAGGCTGCTTCAGAGAGCTGTCAACAGGGGAGCTGTGACTGCTGAGCAGATGGATCAGACCAGACTGGCTCAAAATATTAAGAGGAACTCAATATCAGAACCCAGTTCTACTTCATCTCTGGTTAAGAGACCAATGGAATGTCCCCCAAGTTACTCCCAGCTGATAAAAGAGGTCAGAGAGGAGGAAGAAAGGCAGGCTGCCAGTGAGTTTTGGGAAGCCCAACCGTCTGAGCCAGCCAGCACAGCACCCCTGAGGACAGCCAGTGCACTGATGTTGAACGCCAGAGAGGAACTTGCCCAACAAGTGCAGGTCCTAACAGAACAGATATCTGAGCTGCAAAGTAAGTAAGACTTCCAGGCATAAGGAGCCTCTGGCTGTGGAGATGGAGAAGTCAGCATTTAGAGCCACCATCCCATCTGAATGAAGGGGAAAGGACAATTTTTCTGCTACCAGTGTGGTCTAGATGGACACAGTGAGGCCAAGTGTCATAATGAAGAAAATCCCTCCTAAGTCCTGGTCTACACTAGGGACGGGGGATCGATCTAAGTTACGCAACTTCAGCTACGTGAATAATGTAGCTGAAGTCGACGTACTTAGACGTACTCACTGCAGTGTCTTCACTATGGTGAGTCAGCTGCTGCTGCTCCCCCATCGACTCCGCCTGCCCCTTTCACTGCGTTGGAGTACAGGAGTCAACTGGAGAGTACTTGGGGGTCGATTTATCGCGTCTAGACTACACTAGACTGGATGCGATAAATTGACCCTCGCTGGATTGATTGCTGCCCGCTGATCCATCAGGTAGTTTAGACATACCCTTAGTGTATGGAAAGTTGAGGACCAGTTGGGAGGGGTCAAGGAACTGCCAAAGGGTCTGGGGGGGGGCACCCAGGCCCACAGGACTTGAAGTCTCCCCTGGAAAAGACTGTCCAGCTGGGATCCCATCAGGACTGATAGGGCCTCGGGCAGAGGTCATGGTGAGGATTGAAAGGGCAGAATGTAAAGCAGTGCTTGGCACTGGATCTCAAGTGATGATTATATTTCAGGTTTCAGAGTAACAGCCGTGTTAGTCTGTATTCGCAAAAAGAAAAGAAAAGGAGTACTTGTGGCACCTTAGAGACTATCGGAGTGGAGGGTGAGAAAACCTGGATTTGTGCTGGAAATGGCCCACCTGATGATCACTTTAGATAAGCTATTACCAGCAGGACAGTGGGGTGGGAGGAGGTATTGTTTCATATTCTCTGTGTATATATAAAGCCTGCTGCAGTTTCCACGATATGCATCTGAGGAAGTGAGCTGTAGCTCACGAAAGCTTATGCTCTAATAAATTGGTTAGTCTCTAAGGTGCCACAAGTACTCCTTTTCTTTTCTTTTTGATTATATTTCAGTCATTCTACCAATGGATGGCAAGGCACCTGCTTATAAAGCCACTGGCAGGCCTTGGCCTGTGTGGCCTCAGCATGGATGAATTCCCTGACCAAGGGAATGCCATAGTGTACCTGGAATTTCCAGAGGAGGTTGCTGGGGTAAGAGAAGAGGTAGACACTGCTGCCTTAATATGCCCCAACCCTGATAGGGACCAACTCCAGTCTCTTTCAAGTATTCACGGATTACTGCAGATGACTGGCTGGAGACCAGTACCTAAATACCCTGGTGATCCATATGTTTTGTACTGAATCCTATAGAAAAACTGAGAGCGCTTAAAAAGGAGATGTCTGAGCTACCAGTGGGGGCATTGAAGTACATGGGTATGACCCGCTTTGTAGTGCTTGCAAGGACGGAGCAAGAAGTGCTTGTCATGAGCACCTGGCTGAAAGCGAGAGGCTTGAATGCCAGGCCCCTGTGAAAGTAACAGGGGTAGGGACAGGTGTCCCTGCCAGGAAGGGTGGACCCTCCCTAAGGGTCCTCCCTGGACTGATTTAATCTGTTCCTCCCCACTGTTCATAGAAAGAGCTAAATATGCTTCATTATAAGCCTCTTTATTGCTCCTAATGAATGCTCGATCAGAGCTGAAATCACTTGAGATGGGGCAGTGCTTTTGCCCAGCCTACAAAGACATGAACATTACTAAAAGACTGATGTGCAGAGGTCACAGCAGAGAGGCAGGTGGCCACAGAAGGTGACTGACAGTTGGCTGGTGAGTTGGTGAACAGAAAGAGCAGCTGGCAAGGCAGTGAGGAACTGTGGCTGGTGGGACAGCCAGTGCAGATGAGTAGCAGGGCGGCCAGACAGCGAGGAGCAGCAGCTGGCAGGGTGGCCAGCCAAAGGAAGTTCTCAGATGGCAGGGTAAGCAAGGCGTCTTCTTCCCCGGGTGAGAGGGTCCTCTCTGACCAAGGACAGCCACTCTGAGTGGGGTATGGTGAGGGAGCAGAGAGGGGCACAGAAAAGGAACTTTTGGTTGTGGAACTCAAAAACATGAGGTGGAAGGCACTGCCCTGTGGACTCTGGGACGGGGGTCCTGCTCACAGTTTTATGGTTAAGAATCCCGCTTGTGGCATTTTCTCTAATTTAATGTTGGTTGACTTCCCTCCTTCCATTAAAAGTTTCTTTTCTACACTCAAACTCTGTGCTTGTGAGTGGGGGAATTATTGCCTTTCAGAGACGTGTGGGGTGGTGTGTAATTTTCCCAGGTTACTGGGTGGGGGCTCAAGCTGGTTCTGTGTTGTGTTGATGGAAAGGAACCCCTAGATACTGAACCTGGTCCTGGTTGCTGCTGGCTCCGCTTGGCAGAAGGGTTACACATACACACAAGCAATATTCTAGGTATGCCAACATAACTTGCATCAGCAAAACTTTGTAGCGTAGACGTGGCCTAAGTATGGCATGTTCTTGTCTTTTGTTTTGCTTTAAAACAAACAAACAAATCTAATATTTGGAACAAATTTGAGCAGTATTCTGATTCTCTCTCCTGCGTTCCTTTTTTGTGTGCTGTTTTTGGATCACTGATTTTTGCTGGAAAGACAAAAGGTATTTAAGAATAGACCGAGAACTTTATATCTTTTGTCAGAAATAATTGTAAGGTATAATCTCTACATGAGTACCAACAACTATGGAATGCTTTTGCCTCTTCATATTCACCAAAAGTTGTCATGTGCTAGGTGATGTACACATAAAGGACAAGAGAGTCCCTGACCCCAATATTTCACAATCTAAAAAAGACAAAAATAGACATTCTTTTTCAGCAATGGAAATGGAATTAGAGCTAGACAAAATGTTTTGGATGTTTGGCTTATTCATCAAAAAAGCATTTTTGGGTCAACTGAAATAGCTCATGAATTCGGAACAAATTTCGCAAATAGTTTTGGATGTATTTCGGGTCAACCCAAAATGATGGTGGTGGGGGGGTTGTTTTGTTTTTTCAGATTTTTTGGTTCAGTCACCAAACTGAAACATCAATGATTCTAAGCACTGTGGTGTATATATCAACTATTTAGATTATAAATTCTTTGATGCAAGGACTGTCTTTTTATTCTTATATATTTACACAGTGGCTAGCACAATAGGGCCTTGACTCTGGAGTAGCGACTTCTTGGTGCTACTGGTATATAAATAAATAACAACATTAAATGGTCCTCATCCACTCATTGGTGAGTTGATGACTGCAATTTTCTCTGTTTTGGTCTCAGTATCCCTACGTCACTATCTCCAGTCTGTTTAAGATTCACCTGTTAAAATCAACTTCCTTGCCCTTTTGTTTTGACCACATCACCTCTGCTTTTGAATCCTTCCATTGGCACATCCTTTTCCTCATATTCCTTTTAAAATTTTAATTTTCATAAGTGATACAAATGAAGCATCTTTCCAGTTCAAGCTCAACACTTTCTTGTTTCCTTTCCTTGTTTCCTTTGTAGCTGCCATTTGTGGATGGCTGTTCCATGTATTGTGTGTTGGAGGGGGAGTTATTGATTTTGAGCAGAGTTAATGTTGTAGTTATGTTTTCTTGCTTGCAGGCATAAATACCTTATAAATGCAGAACAAGAATATTATACCATACCATATTTCAAAAACCTTGAAATAACTTCTGGGTCTTTTTGTTTAATTCAGTTTCCATACTTGTCTGAGCATGGAATCCTACTTGAAGTCATGTGGGAACAATGCAAAATAGAACAGAATCCAGATCTGCTCCCATTAACCATCAATGATAGTGTTGCTTTTGATTTCATGAAAATAGGACTGGATCCAGAATGAGATGGGTGAAATCCTGACTACATTGAAATCAACAGCAAAACTCCAGTTGACTTCAGTGGGACCAGGATTTCATTCATGGTCTAATGTAGAATATTGGACTGGTGGAATATCGGGTATAAGAGTCACAGATAGAAAGGAGAACATAGCAACTAGGGGAAAAACAAACAAACCCCCAAAACCTTGAGATATTTCTTTTCCTCTTGATTTTAAGGAAATAGATTACTGTCAGCAGTAATCACATAAAAATGATTCATTAAGCATGTAGCAGTATCCTGGGATAATGGTTTATATTCTTATCTGAGAAAAAGAGGGAATTTTAATCTACTTCTAATTTGTTTTCCCTTGCTTCTGAAACCCTTACCTTTTATAGGTAATCACTTTATCTGGAATGTGTGTATTGTGAGATCAGTTACTGAAAATGTAATATCATTTTAATAAAAAAAGAAATCATATTCTAAAACATAAGCTAGGAGTAAAGGTGTATGCTACTTTCTTTGATGGCAAGTTTAATTCTCCCATTCAATGTTTTTTAAATGGCTCATAAAAGAGTAAAGTTACTGCAGATTTTACTAGCCCTGGAAGATGGCTGTGTTGCTGTTGGTGAACTTGAGAGAGTTCTATAATAATCATACAACTATGAGCAACTGAGTCAAATCCCTCTAACTTCTTTTGCAGCATGGGGTATATGGGTCACTTGCCAGGATCATCTCACTTAATCTATCCCGTCATTGAAAGGGCTTTAGGCATTGGGGCACCTCAATCTCTCCTGTTCTCTGCTTGTGGCACAACAGTTTAGTTTCTCGAGGACTGTAATATTTTCATTTAAATCAGGTTGTTGGGCATGATGCGCTAGTGTTGTGTGGTGGTGGTGGCTGTGATATACAGGAAGTCAGACTAGATGATCTGGTGGTCCCTTTTGGCCTTAAACACTTTGAATGACCATATAAATATACCTACAGAGCCATAGTTGGGACTGAGAAGAAAGCAGAGTTTGCATGACTTAGAATAAGAGGGTTAGAAGGAGCCACAAGGGTCATCTAGTCTAACCCCCTGCCAAGATGAAGAATTTATTGTATCTAAGGGCTTGTCTACTGGGGAGATCGTCGCTGCTGCAATCGATGTAGAAGGGGTCAATTTAGCGAGTCTAGAGAAGACCCGCTAAATCGACAGCAGAGCGCTCTCCAGTCAACTCCTGTACTCCAGCTCTCCAAGTACAGCAAGGTAAGTCGACCGGAGAGCATTTCCTGTCGACACAGCACAGTGAAGACACTGCGGTAAGTAGACCTAAGCTACGTCAACTCCAGCTACGTTATTCACGGAGCTGGAGTAGTGTAATTTAGGTCAGTTTACCCCCAGTAGTGAAGACAAGCCTTAAACCATCCAAGACAGATGGCTATCCTGCCTCCTTTTGAAAACCTCCAGTGAAGGAGTTTCCACAACCTCTTGAGGCAGTCTGTGCCATTGTTCTACTATTCTTACAGTTAGGAAGTTTCTCCTGAGGTTTAATCTAAATCTGCTACGCTGTAGTTTGAATCCATTGGCTCTTGGCCTGCCTTCTATAGCAAGAGAGAATAAATGTTCTCCATCTTTTTTATGGCAGCCTTTCAAGTATTTGAAGACCACTATCATGTCCCCCCTTAATCTCCTCTTTTCCAAACTAAACATACCCAGTTCCTTCAGCCTTTGCTCATGTGGCTTATATTTCAGCCTTTAATCATCTTTGTAGCTCACTTCTGGATCCTTTCCAATTTCTCTACATCCATTCTATATATTGGTGACCAAAATTGGCTTGCTGTTTGCAAACACAGCTGTTTCTGTTCATGGTGATTTGGGAAAATATTTTGATTGGTTTTAATCAGGGTGGGTTATAGCCCCTGAATTTCACTTTGATTTATGTTTTCAATTGAACCCCCAAATTCCAAATGTTAATGTAGTAGAAACTCGGTGTGTCAAAATCATGCAAAAGTACATCTTTGACATGGTATTGCTATGATACTACAACAGCCCACTTTCACTCAAAAGATGAATGCACCTGTGTTGATTTTGAATTTGTAACAAAACCCAAAAGCAGGGTTTAGACTGGGCATTAAACATCTTGCATACCTCTGTGAAAAATGAATTTTAAGCATGTGTCTTGGTTTCTGAGTGGACAGAAAAGATTTGGACTCAAGTGCTGAATTGCATGTATATTTATGAATAAATCCTGCCTGAGTTAGAAAAAGAATCCAGGGGAGATTTTCAAAGACATAAATGACAGTTAGGGGGGAAATCCCGTGGTTTTGAGAAAATGCCTTGTTTTTAAAAAATAACAATTGATAATGTATTTAGAAAAACTGCATTTCTACTTCACAAAAATTACTCCATTATATTACATTATGCCATGCAGCATGACCTGATGCAATTAATGATTTGTCATTGCAAGATTTCTTGCTTTATTGCTAGATCAAAAAAGTTTTTAAGTATAATCACACTTGTGGATGTTGACGTGCACAAATCACTAAAGAGACAGCAAACAATTGTTTGAATCTCTGCATGCTGCTGTTTGAAAAGGACAAAAGAAGTAGGTGGATTTGGCATAGACTTGAAACTTTATTGTATACCTATGTGCTAAAGGGCTAGATCAAATTATGCTTCCTGTTAGACATCCTTCACAACATGATGTTTGCTTCAACAACATCCCACGTGCTGATAGGTGTTTCTGTTGGGTTGATCTTCAAAGGTACTGAGTAAACCTAATTTCTACTGGAGTCAATGGGAGCTGCTCACCTCTTTTAAGAATCAGCCAATATATTTCTACTATTGCACCACAACTCCTGCATAATGAACCTGCAGCAAAAAATCACATAAAGCCTGTGTACGATTTTTTGTGGATGTATTTCTTATTAATCATGTCCTTAAAAAAGTTTTCCCTTCATCTCAACTCTTTTGTTGAACAGTTATAGCCAAACCCCCCTCCCCAGACTCAATCAAGAATAAGACAGCAGTTGTACAATAAAACTTGTATATTTCAAGCAGATTTAATTGCAAATGTAAACATTGACATTACTGTTTGTGAGCTGAAATATCCCAATATGTATGTTAAAAAAAGTTTTGCCAGCTGAATTGTTTAAAATGTACCAATAAGCTCATTAGGTGATTCAGAAACTTCGACTTTGCCATCAGTCTTTATTAGTTGCAGTCGTTGAGTTTTAATGTACAATCACAGAAGAGGAATTCAGCTCCCGTCAAAGGTATTTACATGCCTATGCACTTAGTCATGTAGATAGATTAATCTGTTTGCAAAAAATTAAAATCATGCCTACAGGAGAAGCACAAAAAATCCTTCTAAATGGGGCACATCATATATACAAATACATTTCTCTACAAGTTAAATAAAGCAGACTCAAGTCAATCATTTATATGTGAGACAACTAATTACAATTAAAATAATCACCAAACCCCTTAACATAGAGACAGTGTCTGAAATCATCCTTATTTTTTTCCAGGATTGTGTGTGATGAGGAGGGGAGAAGTTACTCTAGGTTACTTACCAAACCTTTCAAACTCATAGACCTACCATTTTGTGGCTTTACTGGAATAAAAAAAATACATGTTACTACCTGGCTTGACACAGGGTTTTACATATTTATTTCTCCAAGCCATTGCTTCAGCTCAGTGAAAAGACTCATAGTGCTCAAAAACAGATGTCTGTCTTGATAGTTCCACAAGGGTGCAGCATTTTAAGTGTTAAACTTAATGTTGCAAGTAAGGTTTGACGTTATTGCAACTTGCCACACCACAGAAAAGGAGCAGGGAGATTGATCCCTATGAATTAAATATTAAAAGTGAATTTTGAACTGATTCATATCAAATTAGTTTTCAATACATTATTAGTTCAGCATGAAAGTTTGGATGATACTATATTACTTCTGCTTTTAGGCAGTCAACCAAGGTCACATGAAAGCCTGTTGCTGTTTTAAATTAACTTTATTAGAATATGAAAACTTTAATAAAGAAGTGTTGAGTTATGTCATTTTGAGGACAATATTAGCCTACTAGATTTCTGTTTAATCATAAAGGGATCTGCTACTACAACCTTTTAGCCTGTGATCTTATCAGATCTCTCCTGCAAAACGGAGGTTGGCCTGTTCTTGGATGAAAGACTTATAAATAAAGAAACAGGGAGTGAAAACCTGGTCCATAGAAGTTAATGGGATTTTTCCAATTGACTTCAGTGGGGCCAAGATTTCATCCTGGTGCATCAGAGTGATGTTAGTAGTACAATATGGAGGACTCTTTCTTTTGAGCCAGCACGGAATGAATACCTCAACAGGATGGACGGAGCCATCCTTTATGGATGAGAGTGAAAATAGATCCTAAATGTGCGGTCATTAAGTTATAGGTGGGAAGCAGCGCTGACAACCCCTGATCAAATTCCATTCAGCATAATTATAATCTGCGTAAGTACATTTAAACTACCCTTTCGTAGTTTCATTTAGCTTTCTCCTTCCCTTTTTCTCCTAAAATGTTTTGTCATGTTGCTCTTCACGATTAAACAGTTGTGTGTTCCTTCCCCATCACATGTGAAAAGAATCTCTTTATTTCTCAAATTTCTGGCCATCCCCGTGACAGCTCCACATATGAAGAGACTGCTTCTCATGAGTCATCCCACCCAAGACATTGAATACAGGTCGTGGTGGTTGCGTTCATCGGGCTATCATTTAGTTCAATACCTGGAAAGAAAAATTCACAGTAGGACCGAACTGGGGTATAAACACCTCTTTTCAGCCAAACCCCAACCCCGTTAGAAGATCCAGTTTACCCAACCTGTCTTTGAGGTGCAACCAGTATGAATCCATATATGGAGGCTAGACACGTCCAGGTGACATTGCAACTGAAACCAGTCTCCATTTTTGCTGCTTATCTAAACTCAATCCTCAGATGTCATGGAAAGATTTAGCTGTTAGCAAGGGAGCGTCTCTGAGCCAAAAGAGAGAGTTCCAAATAAAACTGGCCTGCTTGCCCAGGCCCCTATCCCACAGTGACATGCATTCTCTCATGTAGTTCTACTGAAGTCATAGGTTTAGCTTTAGTCATAGCTCAGTAATTAGCAGAAGAATGGTAGTGCCTTGGGACACACAAATAGAATTTCAAAAACATGGAAGAGATGTGGGAATGTCAGTTTTAATTAGGAGGTCAGCATAATATGTTCCAGGATACGAGTATAACATTTAGGTTCCATTGAGAATATTAGCACGGAGGATGTGAACAATCCCCCAGAGGGTTTCAGTTCTGTTACAATTATTTTGCCTGTTTAGAACAGATGTGGTACTATTCTTATATGTTTCAGGCAGTTTTGGGGAAACTGTTTATGTGGCTCAGACCTGGACACTGAAATTCATAAAAGAGAAACACCATCCAGTATGAGCGAGCTCTAAAATGTATAAGGAAATTAATTTGACATTATCTTTTGAAATGTCAGGCTTTTGTGATGACTAAAATAGTTACAAATACTTTCTAGTTTATTTTCAAACAGTGTGGGAGAGAACCCAAGGAAAAACAGAAATTGCTTATTTAAAATAGACTGTTGTACTTTGTTGAAATAAAACCTACTGACCAATGTTGCCAGGGGAAAGACACAGTCTAGGTGACATGTCACAGCTGAAGAAGAAAATGTATGACATGTTTCATGCTACTGACTTATATGACCCCAGATGCTGCAGTCCTTAATGCTTTCTCGGGATGAAAGCCAAATCAAATGTCTTTTATTATCATGATATTCAGGTTCAGACACATATTCCTCACATTACCACTAATATTTGCATTCAGAACAACATACTCGGATTCTGTCACCCTTACACTGCCTAGTATCTTTATTCCATAAATAGTGTCTCTGAATAGTGCTCACGGTAAAGGGTGGCAGAATCAGGCCTTAAAAATAGTTAACGGGACTTAGCAGAGAATCCAAAAGAGATTTTACAGGATTTTGCAAATGTAAGATGAGTGTATTCTGATATATATTCTAAGGGGACATTGAATTTAGTACAAATTAAATTCAACATCCTTTTAGAATGCTAAACTGTGTAACTTCAGGTTGGAAAATACAACAGTGAAATCATAATACTTTTCAATTTTATGCTGCCTCCCAAGCAAAGATCTCAGCTGGATTAACAAACAGTTAATTTAGCCTCACAACAATTCTATTAAATAAGTATTATTCCCATTTTAGGCACTGAGACACAAAGAGAAAAAGGTGACTTGCCCAAGGTAGACTATAACAACACCAAGAATAAAGCTCACTGGCAAGACTGCTCAGTTACCCTATTGTAACTGAGGTGGAAATTTGGCCCTGGTTTTTCTGAAAACCTGCACCTTAATTGCAAAAGCAGGACTGACTCTGTATTTGGCAATGAGGACAATTAAGAAACCAACATCACATGCTTAAGTTGAGCCTCCATTTTAGGGCACCTAATGAACAATTGGCACATCTGAAAACCCTCCCACAGGCAGCTCAACTTCGCAGTCCAAAGAGGAGTTAAGTGTGCTTTCTGACATCCCACTCATACACAGAGGTCCACAGAAAACAGGAGATCCACCCCCCTCTGGATCTCCCTGACCTATGACTTGTTCTAAATGTGTTTTTTTAATAAGATTAGGACTTTCTTATTTAATATTGCTTTTGGCTGAGCTCACATCTAATCCCTTTCTAAATTCCAGCCCCTTGGGATGTTTCAATGATAGGATGCTTTCTAAGCAAAATTATATTGTGTTTTAACAGGATGATGGAAGGCAACAAAATGGCATTTGTTCTCCCATTGTAGACCATTTTGTGTAAGGTCAACTTTTCCTCAGCTACTCATAAACGCTGAGCATGCTTTGTTATCGCTTTGACACGGAAATTGTGGTATGGTCTGTGATTTTTAAATTTAAAGGCTGAACTAGAATTGTTCATCTCACAGCACTATGTTGCTATGTCTGTCCAAGTAGAAATTGCACATTTTGGATTCTGTCTGTCACTAGACTTTTATCAAATACCAATTGGGGATGTAACTGGAATGTGCCAAAAGCCTGCACCTGGTGAATATTTACATAAATCAGTTCTCTAGCAGGAAGGACATATTAAAATGATTTTTTTATAAGGCCCAAAACTGGAAACAGCAGAGCTTTTGCAGGTCATAGCTGAAGTGTAATAGCTGAGTTCTGTGCTGGAATCCTTGCCCAACACCTGCGCACAGTGAGCTAGACTGACTAGCAAAAATCCTCTTATTCCACTACACAGGCTACCTAGAATGTGCATCTAGGCACATGAGAGAAAGCAAAGCAGTTTGCCTTGTTCCCTCTTCCTGGAGCAGGTGGTTGAAGATTTGAGTGAGGAATGAGCAGAATTTGGCTTTACCCCCCACTGCCTGGTCAGAGTAACTGAGCCAGCCCAGAGTGAGGGGACATAGCAATTTACTGCTGGTATAGGCCATCAGTAAATTACCCACCTCTCACAGCTTGGATCAAGGAAAGTGGGAAGTATTGCTACTCAGAAATGTATCTTTTGTTTCTGAGTTACAGTACCTTCTGAGGCTACTTCATGCTTGACACTTATGCGCTACCCCTCACTCAGGGCTGTATATAAAGTTAAGTTCTAGTTAGCCCTCTATGCCTAACTAAATCAGGTCTATGAAAGTCTGATATGCCGTTTTTGCACTAAATGTTACAAAGTACCAAGGGCTCTTTAAAGAGAGATTAGCTCGCCACTTTGGTGTAAATCGTTCTGATCTGAACAGAGCCTGGATAGTATGGTGACAGAGACAA
Source organism: Lepidochelys olivacea (assembly GCF_965140295.1). Classification (NCBI taxonomy): domain Eukaryota; kingdom Metazoa; phylum Chordata; order Testudines; family Cheloniidae; genus Lepidochelys; species Lepidochelys olivacea. Next base: position 31,578,793 of record NC_140411.1, on the reverse strand, counting down.
TGGAAATGCAAATTGAAAGATATTGTATAGAAAGGGGCAGTTTCCAGGCTGATGCGTAATGTAGGGTAAGTTAAACCTTATCACAGTTGGACTGACTTCCTTATTTTCACCCATCCTGCCTGAAGCCTGTTTATATCCACTCCACTGATGTGTAAGGGAGTTCAAGTTACACACTCTGGGGCTGGAAGTTAGTGAAAGTGGAAGAGCTAGGGTGTTCTTTAAATACAAGAGACCAGTTCAGCCTATTCTCACAGATCTCCACTCATAGAATAGTCCCCTGCCTAAGAGTGCTAACTAAACCAGCGAAACAGCTAGAAACAACTGCATCATTGAAACAATTTCTCATCAGCTAATCAACAATCCTGAGGGCAGATGATTTGTCTGGCATTTTCTGAGAGCACATGAAGCCTTCCATAGATGTCATAGATACCACAGCTTCCATGATCATTCCATTCTTTTTACAAACATATAATTATTTTTGCTGATCACAGTAATATGTTTGCTAAGAACTGTACAAAAATGTAACAGACAGTCTCTGCTTTGGAGAGCTTACAGACTGAGCGTATAACTATAAACAGGTGGATAAGACCAACAGACATGGGGAGCACAAGAAAACAAGATGATATTGGTCTGCATGTGTCATAAAAATAAAGGGAAGGGTAACCACCTTTCTGTATAGAGTGCTATAAAATCCCTCCTGGCCAGAGCAAAACCCTTTCACCTGTAAAGGGTTAAGAAGCTAAGATAACCTCACTGGCACCTGACCAAAATGACCAATGAGGAGACAAGATACTTTCAAATCGAGAGGGGGTGGGGGGGACAAAGGGTCTGTCTGTCTGTGTGATGCTTTTGCCAGGAACAGATCAGGAATGCAGTCTCAGAACTTCTGTTAGTTAGTAAGTAATCTAGCTAGAAATGTGTTAGATTTCCTTTTGTTTAATGGCTGGTAAAATAAGCTGTGCTGAATGGAATGTATATTCCTGTTTTTGTGGTTTTTTGTAACTTAAGGTTTTGCCTAGAGGGATTCTCTCTGTTTTGAATCTGATTACTCTGTAAGGTATTTGCCATCCTGATTTTACAGAGGTGATTCTTTTACCTTTTCTTTAATTAAAATTCTTCTTTTAAGAACCTGATCGCTTTTTCATTGTTCTTAAGATCCAAGGGTTTGTGTCTCTGTTTACCTGTACAAATTGGTGAGGATTTTTATCAAGACTTCCTCAGGAAAAGGGGTGTAGGGCTTGGGGGGATATTTTGGGGGAAGATGTTTCCAAGTGGGCTCTTTCCCTGTTCTCTGTTTAACACGCTTGGTGGTGGCAGCATACGGTTCAAGGACAAGGCAAAGTTTGTACCTTGGGGAAGTTTTTAACCTAAGCTGGTAAGAATAAGCTTGGGGCGGGGGTCTTTCATGCAGGTCCCCACATCTGTACCCTAGAGTTCAGAGTGGGGAAGGAACCTTGACAGCATGGAAAAAGTGGCCAAGCAAATTGGCTGTCTAACCATTGCTTTTTTTTGTTTGTTTTAAGAATCCCAACAAAGAAGAGTTTTAAGGAGGGGGTTGAAAGGGGACAATGATGTGGCTTTTCAACAAACTCCTTCCAGGTACAAGGAGCAACATGGAAGAATGAGCAAAGTTTTTAGGTGGAAATTTTACAAAATGGGCAATGAATTCTAGCAGAAGGGAAACTGGAAGACATTGTACAAGAGATGATAAGATTTGGTGGCAACAGGTCATGACGGATCTTGAAAGTGAAGGCAAATAATTTGTGTTTGATGTAACAGAGAAGGGGGAGCCAGTGGCGAGATACAAAGATCTAGAGTGAATGGCATTGTGAGAGGGTTTGAAAATGATTAATTCTTTCATTCAGACTTTCAGTAGCACTGGTTGTCATTTTTTCATTTGCAGGCATAGGAACTAATGGATCTCCAGTGTTCAAATAGTGTTACCTTTTCATGATCTTGTGACTAACTTTGTGTGTGAAATGCTTGCAGTGAAATACACTGAGAAAAAGCATAGTGTCTGTAAGAAGACTTCACAAAATACTACACCACTCTATAAATTCTGTTTTCAGTTATAGCAAACATAATTCTGAAGTAACTCCACACAATAGACCCTGATATAAATTGGAAGCCAAGGGGCTTGATTTTGATATTATTTACACTGGTCTAGCTGCATTGGTTCTAATGAAATTGCTACCAGATTATGCTTGTGTAAATGAGAGGAGGATTTATATCAGGGTAACTGAGTACAGAATTGAAATCTCTCTGTTGAGAAAGGAATGAATAATTTATTCTCAATGTTAATTCACTCCTTGTCCTGCTAGCAAAAGGAGGCAGCAGGAGACCAGTTTAGACCAACTCTGGGTGTAGATTTTGTGATATCGATACCTGTCCATTGATACCTAGACTGAGACCAGATTTGTTCTCCCCTCTTAATTTCCTAATCTCAAGAAACTGATTTGTTATTTTATGATAAACACCAGTTAAGATCCTGTGAAACAAGGAAAGATGCAGTGGAATGGGAGGGAATGGCTCAGAAATGCAATAATTAATCTCCTCTAGACAAATCGGACAAAGCTCATTCAAAACAGCAGATGGTTGCACCTGAAAGGGCTACATTTTCAAACTGTTGTGCAGGGATTTTGTGTTTTGCTGGGGTCTAGCCGTATGATTAGGGCTGATGTTGGTGAGAGCTGCTTGCACTTCTTTGAAAATTCCCCATTGAGTGTCTACCATGTGAATCAGCAGAACTTTCTGTACTAAGGAATTTATAGAAAAAGTGTAAATTATAAAGCATCTGGAAGACAATTACAAAACGGTGCATTTTCTCAGATTTACACAAAGGCTTTTCACAGATAGCAAATTCCCCTAGAAGGTGTTAAATGTTAATACTATGGTACTGCATCCAGATGAATGCCAGCACAACCTCTAACAAACAAAAAGACATTGCAGAAAGACTGTTTTCCTCAAAAAGTCACTTTTATAAGATGACTTCAGAACAGCTCTGAAGAATTGGTTTCTAAATGTGAATTCAAGGTCAAAAGGGAAACGTATTGTTTCTAAGTAAGAATAAAATTAAAATATAGGCAATCAAAGCAAAAATCAAAGCTTGTTGTTCCATATTGCACATGAAGAAAGTGGAACAGTGTCTTCTATAGGTACTAACAATCAGTTTTTTTATTTATCTCCAAGTACTAGATAAAAGTGTGACAAACTGGCCTTAATTTGAAGCATAAGTAAAACAGCAGTTGTCTGTGCATTGTGCACTATTCTACCAATTTGGTTTAGCTCTTAAAATAATTTTGTCTATGAAATAACTGTGAAGAGATTAATCCATTTTGAAATAATCAACAGGTAGCAGGTGATTTCTCATCCAGCATTGCAAATCTGGTTTAAACCAGTTTTGAATGAAAGGGTTAACTGGGGGTGTGGGGGGCCGGAATGGAGGGGAAAGAAGCCTCAAATAGAAGAAGAGGGAAACACATTAAAATGGCTTTAAGAAAGGTTTCAACTCCAGCTAATAATAAGGTCTGTAGGCATCACAAGGAGTGCCAGGAAGGGAAGCAGAAAACTCCTTTTTGCTATGTGTGGTGGCCTTCATCTGTGTTCTTCTTTGGATGTCTTGGGATCCTTCAGTAGCTGTTCTCCTACTTAATACAAGAAACACCCTTTTATTAATTAGTACCAAACCAATAGTTTCTTGTAAGATTTGTGTACAATCAGAGCTCTCAGTGGCTCTTAAAACTTTGTGTAAGGAAAATGATCCCACTTTGTCACAAAAATTTCTTAGATCAAAGAAAGGCCTGTGTTCAGAAAGAATGGGATTGCTCTAAAGGAAACAAAGCAGCAAATTCTTGAAGAAAATAATATTATTCTACAGAACCTGATTTTGTCTCAGTCAAAATGAGTAGGGGTGAGCAAACAACCAGCCTAACCCTCTATTCACAGCAGATAAGGGAAGAAAGAGTATAACTGAAGTACTATGGAAAGCTAACCATTATCTTGCACATTTGCAGACAAGTCATTTCATTAAAATTTGTTCCTTTCTCCTGGTGCTCTGACTCAACAGGGAAATGCTTTGCAGTTTATTAGACTCCTGTCTCTCCTATGAGACATGGGATATTACAGGTTTTGTCCGTTTAATGCAGTTTCAATATTTCCTCTTGGGAGATGATCCATTTTCACTCCCTCAAGTGAGCAGAATTTGAAATCAGTTCTTATTAGCGCTCTCCCTTTTTCATCCTCGTTCAATTAGTGGAGAATATTGAAGCTGTGAATTACCCATCACCCAAGCCTTTCTGGCATGTTTACAAAAGCAAATGGTCTATATTATAAGAATAGTGTATATGAAAATGGAGCTATTTATTAATAATTTTATAACAGCTTTGTGCAAATAGCTGGGAAATAAACAGTCTCAGTGATTTCTCCTTGTAATATATGGTTTGGTTTTGCATCCCATCATATAACCACTCAGTAAAAACAAAATGCTGCAAGAACACAGAGCATTTCCACTGAAGCTTCAGGAGCACTTCCCTAGCTGCAGACAAAAATAGTACATTAGATTTAAAGCAGAACAGTAGTCCCGGCCAATGGGAGCTGCTGGGGCGATGCTTGGGGTGGGGGCAGTGTGCAGAGCCCCCTGGCTGCCTCTACGCATAGGAGACATAGGGTGGATATGCTGCTGCTTCTGGGAGCTGCACAGAGCCATGGCACGCATGGAGCGGGGTAAGACCCTAACCCCACGCCCTGGCTGGAGCGTCGGAGCAGGACAAGCTCTGGACCCCGCTCGTTGGTGGGAGCTTGAGGACCGGATTAAATGGCTGAAGGGCTGGATTCGGCCCCCAGGCCATAGTTTGCCCACCCCTGCTTTAGTACAATCGGTGTCAGACAGTTATTTGAGATCAGTGCCTAATAACGAATGACATAACCAAAGATCTCACAATCCTAAAATACAGTGAATTCACTTTACATTTCTATCCTGAGAAGAGAATAAGGGGACAGATTTTAAAAGTATTTAGGCACATAAAGATGTAGATTGGCATGTAGTGGGATTTTCAGAATTGCCTTTGCTTCCAATTCTCATTGATTGCAATGTGAGTTAGGCTCTTAGGTGCTTTTGTGAATACCACTAGGTGCCTATCTCCATCTTTAGGCACCTAAATATCTTTTAAGATTTTGGCCCAAGGTCTCCAAAATTACATTTAGTCTTATTGAATGAATATCTGATATAGTGGTGTGAATAATATCAATCCACAGATTTTTTTGATGACATCTGTTAATGCTTTCTGAACCTTGATACTGGAGTATAAAGATCCATCACAAAGTAACTTTCATGGGAAAAATATTTTCTAAAAATATTATAAATGATAATTACATCTCCAGTGTTTTATTACCTTCATTTTATTTATGAAGCTGAATCTTTAATAAAGTAGATTTATTGTAAAATACTTTGGTTACTGCTATCTATTTTTTTGTTTTGTTTTAAACTTCCAGTGTGATGTCAAGGAAAAGAGACACTGTAACCATCTAGTTAACTGTAGTAATGACTGATTTTGAGAAGGTTACTGCTATTATGAACCATTCCCCATGACATATAGCGGCAATAATGTGTTATCGGAGTTGGAAGACACAGCACAGTTGAGTGCCTGCATTGGAAAAATCAATTGATCCCCAGTGATTAATGATCATTTCCACCAATCAGAGCATAGGACACAGTCAGTAAGGTAATAATCATTATGGTTTGCTAGCTCATTGAGTGTCTCTAAACCATTCAGTCAGTAGTGAAGTTTAGTTTTTTTAGCTATGTCTTTTTATCTCTTTTTCTTTATTAGAACTAGGCGGCAATCAGAAAACTGTCAAAAGCACAACTATAATAAACATAAAATTGATTCTTTCCCCAGTTTTACTCTATACTTAATGCCTTGTTCAAGAGACTTTGTTGGGGTATATTATTTTGCATCTTTAAAGGTGCTAAGCAGAAAATGTCATCTTTGAGCAATTCTGTTCTAAGATTAATTATCTGTGAGCATGGATACATAGCGGTGTTTCATTGTTTTGTAGCATCAAATATATGTTACTTCTAGAGACAGCATGGAATGACAATTGTTACAATCTGTTGTTGTAAGTCCTGTGTTTCTATGAAAACCTTTCAAAGGGTTTAAAATTTGGATATTAAAAATCATAGTAAGCTGAAATTTGACATACACTATATAATTTTCAGAGCAGTACTTTCCTACTATGCAATTAATATGGGTTCAGCTATTACTTTTAATTAATAAGGTAGCAAGGTAAATAAGTGCTATTTTTCATATTTTACATACATGGTTTGAGAAAAATGAACATGTAAACATTTAATTTAATTTAATTTTTACATGCATGTAGGCCCCAGTTTGGACTTAATGGCACTTAAGCACATTCAGAAAGTTAAGCATTTACTTAAGTATTTTGTTGAATCAGAGTCAAGTAAGGGGCACTCTTGGCTATACTTTATTATTTCATATTTTTTTTAAAATGTTACTCTCTACTTTTTGAAATAACTTAGGATGTCAAATTTAGTGGCTTGAAAACATTATGGCATTTTATTCCCAACTAGTTTTGCCATTTTTAATTTAATAATTTCATAGACTTTAAGGTCAGAAGGGATCACCCAACCACGCAAACTGAACGTCTTCACACCGCAAGCTATTAAACCCCACTCAGATACTGGCACACTAAGCCAAAGACTCTAGTTAAACCAAAACATTTCAGTCACCAGGAAACTAACTGCGTGTCACAGGTAGAGAACAGAAAACCAAGAATACCCAAGGCCCCTGCAGTGGCAGGGAATTGATTAAATGAGATGCTCCGATGTCCCAGCGAGTGAACTATGCCCCATGCTATACAGAAATGTGAAAAAAACCCAAGGTCCCTAATTGTTTCCTTTCTCATGGAGCGCAAGCCACCATGACTCATTTATTTGCTAAGTTCCTTATTTATCGTTAACTTCCATGAAGATTTAATCACCAACGTCTGAACAGCTCCATCAGTAGGATTCTTTTAGTTAACTTCTGTTCCCGCTAGCTGACTGCACAGCAAAAATACTGTCAGGTGACTTCGTACATTGAAATATGATCTGTGTCCTTTTTAACTAGAGAGGAGAACTTTTTAAAGAATTATTTAGAATTCCACAGATTACATTCTAGCCAGACTGCAACATTCTTAAAATAAGGCATGTTTTCAGCCTACATAAATAGACACTATGCCCTTTTTAATCTGTCTGTGTGAATACATGTAGAGAATCACAAAAGAGGGCAAAATCCGGTCTTATCTATTTCAATCAATAGAAACAGAGATGCTGCCCAGTGTATCCTCTGCAAATTGATTTCAGTTGCCCACTACAGGATTTATTTTTCTGGTGGTTTGAAGGAATGTGTGGTGGAAAACACTATTTTGCTTCTCTATGAGGGAGCAAAATGCACTTATTCTTAATGGTGGCAGTTGCAGGTATTAGTTATGCAGCACAACGGCCATGCATAGCAACTAACAGATAGCTAACGGGGATAAATCCATAGGTGCCGTAACTAGGTATGCTGGGGGTGCAGCAGCTTGTAGTGGTTTCCATCATATAAGGTGTTTACAGTTTGGTTCAATGGCTCTCAGCACCCCCACTACAAAAATTGTTCCAGCACCACTGCATAAATCCCTCTCAGAGTAGCCTAAAAGCTGCAGCATTCACACTATCTAGCTCTGAGGACAGATATGCACCTCTAGGTACATGGGATATAATTCACTACTGCATTATTTCAGGGAAACTCGACTGATCCTCTACACCACATGGGCATGGGAAACAGTCTCCCTGGGCTTTCTTTCCATTCCCTTACACATCAGAGCAGAGTTTGTTTCATGTTCTCTGAGCAGCTGCAAATAATCTTAAATATACTCAGCTGACTTGGAAATAAATTAAAACAGGTGCCTTGAAAAAAGGGACCTTTTTTGGATAAAAAAGTTTGTCCCTTTTGACTTGCATATTTAAAAAAAAATACTAGCAGTGAGGAAAAAGTAAAGGAAATATACACAGATGAATATGTAAGAATTCAAACTCATATTGGACACAGGAGGGAAAGAAAGGGGAAAAGACCTTGAAAACTGCAAAGCCTTGTATAGTGAAGGTGTTATAAAGATAATTCTTAGAGACTAACAAATTTATTTGAGCATAAGCTTTCGTGATGCATCCGATGAAGTGAGCTGTAGCTCACGAAAGCTTATACTCAAATAAATTTGTTAGTCTCTAAGGTGCCACAAGTACTCCTTTTCTTTTTGCAAATACAGACTAACATGGCTGCTACTCTGAAACCTGTCATAAAGATAATTGCTACCTTGGGTTTTGAAGCTACAGATTATTTGCCCATTGACACCTCCTTTCTATCTGAAACTTTTATTGATTTGTACAGTAATTTCTATCTTCCTAGCATGCAAACTCCACATCTGTAAAGGAGGAGGGCTGTAGCAGGGCAGCCTTTTGTTGTTGTTTAATATAACATGTTTGATCACCCTAAGCAAATCACCTTCTAGCATTGTAGAGTTTCATATGCAGATAACAACTCTTGGCTCCTCAGATATTCTATATCACAAACTTCTTAATTTGTATGGATTTGGTTATGGAGCCAATGCAAGCACAGGATATTTCAAATGGCTTAGTTCTGCTCTTTACTCCCAAAGACTTTCAAATAAGTTATTCCATCTACTGTATCTGTGCTTGTTAATATGTGACTATGTGCAGCAGCTGCTCCTGTTGCTTGTGCTATTAGAATGTCATTGTGTTCTCTGTTTGAGTGAGAGAGAAATATCCTTGCCTTAGATTCTTTAGTCTGGCCCAAACTGCTCCGATGGTGACACTCTAATAGCACTGGAGATATCAGCTCTTGCACATAAAATACTATTGTATATAATATACTTTATATGAAACAGCTGATGGCTCTCAAGTTGATACTCAACGGACCTATCTGTGTGTCTGTATGTGTATATGTGCACGCACACACGTATGAGATAGAGATTAGCGTATGAATAATATAAAATCTGGCTCATGAGATAGATGGCATTCATGAACACGTAACAGTTGGAAAAGTTTCTTTGATTTTGAAAGGGATTGCAAGATTTCAGCCATAGTACACATTTTTAGTGTGTATTTCTTAAATTATTATATTCTTCCCTAACCAAAGAAACATTTAAAGTGTGACCACTGTAGTCACGGCGGAGGGATTGTAATAGGAATGTAAGCAGAGTCTGAATGAACTCTCCCCTGACATCTAGTGGTGAGCTGTGGGAAAGGACTTCAGGAGCTGATCTTGTTTGCCTGGGCACACCCATCCTGCCTAGGTGCTCAGTATGATGGGATTGCTTACCCAAATGATCACTTGTGGCTGGTGTTGGATCCCCAGTCTTTTTGGATCCCCAGTTTATTGGGGCAGGAGTAATAAAGGGTTGTTATCCTTGTTGTGTGAACCGAGGGCAGCAGACCTGTACCTGGCATATCTCGATGGAGGTACTGATCCTCAACTGAATAGAACTCTCTAGGCAGGAGACATGGGTTCCAAAGCCCAATGAATTGAGAGATGGTGGAGACAGGTACTTGTACCAGGTGGTGTGGACACTGTTTAAGAGTTCTAGACACCATTTGACCCTTTCTCTTTCTGTGGAATAATAAAAGAGCTGATTTAGACTCAATTGAGAGTCTTGTTACATGCTGCAGAACTGAAACCACTGATACTTAGGTCTAAGTATTAGACCTGTTTTGGGACAGTGTCTCTATTGCAAGAGACTGCCCAGGTGCACCAGCAGTGAGGCTCCCCCACTAACAGCTGAAATCACGAAGAGCTGTGTGTTAAGTGGTGGGCCCTGAAGACATAGAATCATAGAATCATAGAATATCAGGGTTGGAAGGGACCTCAGGAGGTCATCTAGTCCAACCCCCTGCTCAAAAGCAGGACCCATCCCCAATTAAATCATCCCAGCCAGGGCTTTGTCAAGCCTGACCTTAAAAACTTCTAAGGAAGGAGATTCCACCACCTCCCTAGGCAACGCATTCCAGTGTTTCACCACCCTCCTAGTGAAAAAGTTTTTCCTAATATCCAACCTAAACCTCCCCCACTGCAACTTGAGACCATTACTCCTTGTCCTGTCCTCTTCCACCACTGAGAATAGTCTAGAACCATCCTCCCTGGAACTACCTCCCAGGTAGTTGAAAGCAGCTATCAAATCCCCCCTCATTCTTCTCTTCCACAGAGTAAACAATCCCAGTTCCCTCAGCCTCTCCTCATAAGTCATGTGTTCCAGACCCCTAATCATTTTTGTTGCCCTTCGCTGGACTCTCTCCAATTTATCCACATCCTTCTTGTAGTGTGGGGCCCAAAACTGGACACAGTACTCCAGATGAGGCCTCACCAATGTCGAATAGAGGGGGACGATCACATATCTCGATCTGCTCGCTATGCCCCTACTTATACATCCCAAAATGCCATTGGCCTTCTTGGCAACAAGGGCACACTGCTGACTCATATCCAGCTTCTCGTCCACTGTCACCCCTAGGTCCTTTTCCGCAGAACTGCTGCCTAGCCATTCGGTCCCTAGTCTGGTGAGTGGCCAGTTGGGTGGCTGATGAAGAGGTGTGGCCAGCAGGATGGCTGACGGTGAGGCATGGCCAGCAGGGCGGCTGACGTAGAGGGCCAGAGTAGAGCCCTGTAGAGAGGCGCGGCAATTGGCTGCTGGGGTGACTAGCAAATGCCTAAGCAGCGGAGAGTGTAAAGGGCCTCCTCACCTCCCCCTTCTACCCAGGGTGGGAGGTGAACTCTGCGAATGAACCTCTGAACTCTGGGGATGCACTGGCCAAGGACAGTAACTGTGAGTGGGGTGCAGAAAAGGGATGGGCATATTAAAGGGACTTTTGGGTTGCTGGATTTAGGAACCTGAGGGGAAAAGGACACAGCCCAACTTACTTGGGGATGGGTCTTTTGCTCATGGTTTATGTTTATGAATCCTAGTTGCGGTGTTTTCCCAAATTAACGCTGAGTTATTTCCCTCCTTTTGTAAAAAGTTTTTGCTACACTCAGACTATGTGCTTGTGAGAGAAGAAGTATTGCCTCTTAGAGGTGCCCAGGGGGTGGTGTGTAATTGTCCCAGGTTACTAGGTGGGGGCTCGAGCTGGTTTTGTGTGGTATTGTTGAAAAGGAACCCCTAGATACTGAACTCGAACCTTGTTGCTTCTGGCTCCACCAGGCAGAAGGGTTACAAGAAAATAATCATGAACATGGGAGATGCAAACACTAGTTAAGAATACTGTGGTCAGCATTAGTGAAAGATTCCATTCTCACTTTCTGCAGTTTATTACTGTGCTAACTGGCAGTATTACTTGTTATTTTAGCACTGGCATTTCTGTCCTTTATATAGTAGTGTGTCCAGAAACTGTCAGTCTTTCAATAGTGTGTGACAGTTGTCTTTTTGACAAAAGGTACACAGGACCTCGATAATACCACAGAAATCAGTTGACATACAAATGAATTGAAACGTTGCAAACCAAGAGTGCTGCAGGTACACTAACTAGCTACTTGCACTGCCTCACCTTCCCCTGTAATCCCCTTCCAGCCTTCCAACTGATGTGAGCATCGCTTTCACATGTGGGCTAACAAGGGATGATAGCGTATTAGGACAATGGCATTTTCTGCTGTCCTGGTTTAATAACATGATATAATAACAGCAAGATGGTCCCTTACAAAACAGTCTCTCTCATAAAGTCCCCTCCTCTGTTAGACTGTATATTGTTCCTTAAGACTAACTGATGTTAAGAAATTACTACCACTGCTAATCAGTAAATGGTCTATCCTAAACTTCTGTTAGCCCAATAACCAAGATGCTTGTTTTCTGTTTCTCATCCAGTACCTTTTTCATTAGAATACTTGGGTGCTGACTATCTCAGACTTCACCAACTTTTTTTCCTGTGAGTTATGGGACATATGGTAGGGCAGATCCCCACCTCAGTTAGGAAAGGGTTAAATAACTTCTTTGGGCGCAGTCAGCCTCAACTTGGTGTACTTACGAGGCTTGTCAATCCTGGAGATGGATAGGTCCCTAAAAGAGAGGATCCCTGCTAGGTACAGGTTGACACTCTGAAGGGTGAGGAATACAGCCCAGAGCCTTTCACCCCTGGAAACAGATTACTGACCAGGGAAACGGACCGAGAGCCTCGGCTACCCAGGCCCTCTCAGAAAGCAGAAGGGCCGGTACTTTTCTTTTTGGCTTCCAAAAGGCATAGGGCTTTTGCTTTTTTTGGGCTGTGGAAGCATACTGACTTTTTGTTTGGAACGAAGTTAAATTCACCTCAGAAGGGGGCCAACGCCTTGGACAGCACAGCCAAAGGGCTATGCCCCGGACTTTGAGAAAAGAACAGCACCCATCCTCTCCCCAAGGGGTGCTAGAGAGGGAGAGCTAACAATAAGCAAGAATAAAAGTCCTGTGAGTTATACAAGTAAGCTATTTTGTCAAATACACTTCTGGGATGATTTCACTGAGTTCAGGATAATTACACCAGGGATGAATGTGGCCCTCCAAAGTTAATGGGTTAAAAAAGAAAAAAAAGTGTCTGTTACATTTGATGATTTTTGTATTCAGTTCTTGCTATTTGACAAGAGTCTTTTGCACTGCAAAAAGGGTTTAATATTCCTTAGACATTATAAAAGAAAGAATCTATTTGTAGTAAGGGGGACACTTTTCCAGAACTCATAAACCTTTGTAGCATGAATTGCCGCAAGAGCATAAAATCATCGAATTAAAAGGGCTGCTTCCACCAGCTTTGCAAAATGATCATCGTCACCAGGACAAAAATCTAATTCATTCTTTACTGAAAACCCTCTTTAATACAGGGACACACTAGTTGATTGAACTCATACAGAAGTCAGTTGTAGCTAGGAGATGCTCCATTTTTAGATCGACCTAGGTGGCACGATTCAGGGAAGAAGATGGGAACCAACTGACCCTCTCTCTCCTCCTCTATCATCAACACCAATATCAAAATAAATTGCTGTTAACATGCTCAGCCGTGGACAGTTAGAGTGTAGAATAGATTGACGGGGAAGAAGACAGATGATGGTCACAAGGAATAAAAGCAGATTACTCTAACTGCTGGCAGGCAGAATCAACCATCTGAAAGGAGTGAGAGTTAGGCTATGTCTACACTACAGACCTTACAGTGGCACAGCTGTACTGTTGCAGCTGCATTGCTGGAGAGCATCTCCCACTGACAAAGTGCTGTCCCCACCAGCGCTTTTGTGGGGAAACTTATGTTGGTCAGGGGTGTGTTTTTTTTCACACCCCTGATCGACAAAAGTTTTGCCTACAAAAGAGCGAGTGCAGGCAATGCCTTAAAGAATTGTGGACTTCACCATAGTGCTGGGTGAAATATTTTTGGTCAAAACTTCCTTTTGATGAAAAATGCTGATTTGGCTGCACTGAAACATTTTGTGATTTTTTTCTGTTTCTTTAAGGCAAATTGTTTATGTAAAAAAAAAAAGGCAAAATTCTGAAAAGTCAAAATGAAAGGTTTTGACTTTTTTTCTGAATGAAACGTTTTTTTTAATTCAAAATCACTTTTCATTTTGAAATGTCCTTACATTTTGTTAACATTTCAAAATATGTGATTAAAAAATAATAAAGAACACCTCAAAATCAAAATAAAATGTATTGTTCTAGTGGGCCAACATGAATTTTAATTTTTGGTTTGCCAAAAACCTTGTTTCAAGTCAGCGTGAAACAATTTTTTCCACAGAATTTTTTTCGAACTTGTCAGCACACCAAAAAATCAATTATTCACACAGCTCTACTTCAGCACCATCAGTTAATGACTTTGAGACTTTCCCACCTGCTTACCTGTGTATTCCTGTGAATACACATGTGTATTCCTCATTTGCAAAAATGCTAAGCACCCCAGTTTCCATTGAAGTCAATGGAACTTTCAGGTGCTCATCACCTCTGCAAATGCATCAGCAGCTTATATCTGTAGGCAGGCAGTGTGGTCCAGTTGATCTGACTCCAGATTGGGATCTGGTCTTGGCTGTAACTTTATCTCACTGCGTGATTTTAAACATGACACATTAGGGTTTTTTTTCCCAAAAATTGGCCACTCATTGTCATCCTTTTCTTGAGATACTTAAACATTTAAAATGGAACATCCACAACTACAGATCATTTTTGAGATTATGGGCCTTAACCTTTCAGTACCTCAGTTTCCCCATGTGTAAAATTAGGATAGCAATGCTCATCCATCTTTAAAAGACATTGAGATTCATGGATGCAAAGCACTATATATTGTTTTGTTATTATATAATTATACTGCATTGCTATACAAACACTGGGGCAATAATTTAACTAAGATTTTCAAAGCCTAAGGAGTTGTCATTTCTTAGGGACAATTGAAAATTTCAGCCTAAATCCAATCTTCTATTTTCTCTAGCATTACATTGTCATTTGTAATACTGGTTCTGGACTCTAAATGTTTCACTTTCAGTCTTGGACTGCACCCTTTTCTTCAGCCACACCCAGAGCCAAAAGACAACTATGAGAGAAGTGACCAAGCTCGCTGAAACCTTAATAGTCATTCTGAGTTGTGGGCCAAGGTTTGAGGGGTTAATGTCTTAATCAAGTGGATTTGCCCCTCCCTAATTAAAATAAGTCTTGCTCTTGGTGTGGATATGAAAAATAGTTTCTATAACTGCCAGGCTCCTTTTCAGAGACACAAGGACTAACTTCTCTTGGTGAAAGGGACGAGCTTTTGTGCCACACAGAGAAGAAGAGCTCTGTGTGGCTTGAAAGCTCGTCTTTCTCCCCAACAGAAGTTGGTCCAATAAAAGATGTTACCTCACCAACCTTGTTTCTCGAATATCCTGGGACTACATTGCATGGAGACTCTTTTTCACTGTATTAGCTCAGCCAGTGACTACTGCAAGGTACGAGGGTGCCAGTACCTTAGTGATAAAATAGAGAAGAAAAGACTAGCCCCTGGAACAAAGGGGCAAGATCTGTCCCTAAAGTAGCATGTTTTAGAGACTGCCTCTATCTTTGAGATAACATCGTAAAGTCTACAAACTTTTCTACTGTTTGTTAGCATATGGATTCAATGCTACAAGACAAAGGAGCTTGTAATCGAAAATACGGTATGCATTCTCTGGTTACACCGTCTGCAGGATAAGAACTATTCATGCCTTTCGTACAAAATCCAGTAATAATGCTACTGTTTCTTGAAGTCTGTTTACTTGTCTCTTTTAGTTCCCTGACTATCATTACATATTTTATATTTAGAGTTCAAAGTAATTAACCCTTTATGCATTCCAGAAAGTTAAACACATTGAACTGGGCACTGAGAACCATATAGCATGCTTTGTCTTTGACAGAAGGGATTAATTTATTCTTGCCTTAAAAGAAATTGACAGTGAACCTTTTCATCCCAGCTCATTTCAATATCTTCCACAATTACGGCTGAAATTGATGGGGAGCAGAATTTCATTGAGCTGCAACAGAATTATTTGAAAGAGCAGACCGTATGAACAAAACTAATTTCTGTCATGTTAATAATCTAGCATGTCTCACTGCAACATTATACATTAAAAAGAAAGGGAGGACTTGTGGCACCTTAGAGACGAACACATTTATTTGAGCATAAGCTTTCTGATTATTTGAGCATAAGCTTTCTGAGCTGTAGCTCACGAAAGCTGATGCTCAAATAAATGTGTTAGTCTCTAAGGTGCCACAAGTACTCCTTTTCTTTTTGCGGATACAGACTAATATGGCTGCTACTATGAAACCTGACATTATACATTGTTAGAATTCATAAGGCCGTGTGATGAAGAAGCTGCACAGTCTCTTTGCACTCAAAAGCTACTGGAAATTTGAGTCGAAAAAGTGCTTGCTGTGGTCATCCTTAAAAGTCAGTTTTGCTTTACACAAATAGATAAGGTTGTATCGGTATTTGCAGGCATACGTAATCTTCCCCAGACTTATTATAGAAAATACGTAGAATACTGAGAATACACAGGTAGAGCTACTTGATAGACTTTAACTCTTGTTCATTCCAACTTGCTGAGGAAGAATAACTTTTTGAATGGAAGACAAATATTACAGACATTTGTACGGACAAGACTATTTAATATTCTTACCTCAGAGGCTACCATTTTGTCCATTGTAGGAACCCGAGTTCTACATGGGGAAAATAATCATTGTTTTTTTCCCCCTCTTTTTAATGTCCAGTGAGAGTTGGGTGTCTAAATCTCTTAGGTCCCTTTGAAATCCTCTAGACTCACTCCACCAATGTTCCATATGAGAGACTTAGGGCTAGTCTACACTCGAAGCACTACAGTAGTGCATCTGGTCAAGACGCTGTATGCCAGTGGGAGAGAGCTCTCCTGTCAGCATAATAAAACCACCTCCATGAGAGGCTGTAGCTGTGTTGGTGGGAGAAGCTCTCACACCAATATTGCACTGCCCAGACAAGGGCTCATTCACATCTGATCGACATGAGTTATACCAACATAACTTGTAGCGTGGCCAAGCCCTTATACTATGTATTTACTTATTTTTCTGAACATATCTTTCAAAGTTTCAAAACAAACTTTGGGCTGTATCATACCCTTGATGTACTCTAGGAATTTTTTCAGAAAAGTTCTGTGTTATACAGGAGGCCAGTCTCTAGATCAGTGGTGGGCAACCTGCAGCCTGCAGGCCACACACAGCCTGTCAGGTTAATCCGCTGGTGGGCCACCAGACAATTTGTTTACGTTTGCACGGCTGCCCGCAGTTCCCAGTGGCCACAGTTCGCCGTTCCCAGCCAATGGGAGCTGCAGGAAGCGGCGTGGGCCACAGGGACATGCTGGCCACCGCTTCCCTCAGCTCCATTGGCTGGGAACAGCGAACTGCAGCCACTGGGAGCTGCAGGCGGCCGTGCAAATGTAAACAAACTGTCTGGCAGCCTGGCAGCGGATTACCCTGACCAGCTGCATGTGGCCCACAGGCCGCAGGTTGCCCACCACTGTTCTAGATCATCACATTGGTCCCTTCTAGCATTGAAATCAATGACTCTATAACTCCAATTTGTGAGATGAGCATTTGCATTCACAGATCATTAGCTGGCCCAGACTTTGGGTTTTTAACCATTAAGTAACTTCCACTTAGATTCTTTACCTAGATGAATGTACTATAGCGATTTTACAAAAAAAAATAATAATAATTTTTAAGTAGCATTGTTAAAAGGAAACAAAATGGTAGAATTATGAGGAAACAAACAACAGTACTGTAATTTATTGCTCGATACAAAATTGGCATATGCTGTATACTAAAGGTAAAATCAATCGGAGTTGTACAACTAAAAACATGCAATAAACTGAAAGTGTTCATGGATATTATGGAACTGATATAATGGCATGAGAAAATTTTCTTAAACAGAGGAAATATCCTATTATATAAAATAACAGCAATGTTAGCCAGGAAAACTTTGACACAATATTGGTTTTAAGAACATGCAGCTTCCTCAATTGTCTTTTCAAGGTTACATACTCATAAGAAACAATTATCATATCATTACCTCTGTACTATAAAACTAATTTCCTATTTCAACATTGATGTGAACATACTTAGCTGATTGAAAGGGATGGAGGAAACCCATGCATAATTGTCATTAATGGGTTGAGTCTAGGGAGTCTACCTTTCATAAAAAATAATAATGTCAGAAATGAAGGCACACAGAAGACTCCAAACTTTCTTAACGCTGATAAGTTGTGACTTAAGCCATTAAGATATTATAATTATTGGGGCTGCTCAGTACATCAACCCCCTCGGGTGGCAGTCATGAGCCAGGTATATTTCAACTCAAAGGAAAGCACCGTAGTTGCTTCAGCAGCTCGTCCTGGTGAGTCCCAATAACACTCGGGCACATGGCAAAGGGAATAGTTATTTTACTAGGGCTGTCAGGGAAGAGAAAGTACCTAGGGTATTTTCAACCTCAGGTTTAAACAGTTACAGTTCAAAGTGAGCAAGTACTCCTAGTTCTTCTTACTCCTCGTTCTTTTTGCTGATACAGACTAACAACGAGTAGCACTCTGAAATGTGTTAGTTTCTAAGGTGCCACAAGTACTCCTTGTTCTTTTAGATCAAAGTGAGCAATAGCAGTTTGGGTCCCTGGGGCTGTCCAAGCAAGAATCAGGATTCTTCAGACCTGGTGCCTGTGGTGCCTTCTCCCGTCAAGTCTTTATTCCAAGGAAATAGGAGCTTGCAGGTTTCCAGAACGGACTCAGTTAGTGTCTCTCTCGTGGGAGGGACATTCTGCACTGGCTCCCTGCCCAGCTGCTGCTTTCCCACAAGCCCTGCACAGATCTGCATTAGGCTGTAATATCTGGCAGTCACAGCCAGTTCCGCACTCAGCTCTGCACATGGTTCTTGGGGATGTTTTTTTTCTTCCAGTTTCCCTACAGCTCCTTGCTGTCCATGCAGCCTCTGCATCTAGCTTCCCTGCAGCTCCTGGCAAGCCATTCAGCCGCTGCTAGCCCTTCCTGGTTGAGGACCTTTCTCCTTACCTGGCCAGGAGATGCATCAGTTGGGGGCTGATGGGAGTTGCAGTTCCCACCTAGCAGATCTATCACAGTATGTTGGGGATATCAGCCATATGCTTTTAAATATGAAATGTTTTCACATATTTGAAGTGATGTAGTTGCCATGTTGGTCCCAGGATATTATAGAGGCAAGGTGGATGAGGCAATATTTTTTATTGGACCAATTTCTGCTGGTGAGAGAGACAAGCTTTTGAGTTTATGCACAGCTCTTCTTCAGGTCTGGGAAAGGTTTTCAGAGTGTCACAACTAAATATGATATAACAAATTGTTTAGTATAAATAGTTGACCCATATTCTAAGAGACCATTTAAGATAAAGTGGCCCATTAACACCAATCCAGACATAAGACAAACAAGGACAGGGGTTGTTACTGGGTTACAGATTATTGTAATAAGCCATAAATTCTCCTCTGGCCTTCAAACAAACCACAGATTCACCCAGCTCATCGTCAGAAATGAGCTACCCACAGACCAGGACACATCAACTCAAAACAGTACCAGACCCTGCCATAACAAAAGATGCAAAACCTACAGACATCTCTCCACTGCTATACCTCCACACAACACACCTTTCAGGATCCAGAGGCCCTATGCATTCTGGTTATATCAAGTGGTATACCTCATCCAGTTCACTAAATGCCCCAATAACAACTATGGGGTGAAACCAATAACTATGCTCTTGAATGAACTCACACAGAAAAATGATAAAAAGACAAAAACACTCTCATCCATGGGTGAATACTTTTCACAAAACGGTCACTCCATGGCTGACCTCTCAAGCCTCATCCTCAAAGGAATCCTGAAAAACACCTTTAAAAGATGAGCCTGGGAAATTAAATTCATAACTTTGCTACACACTACAAACCATGGTCTAAATAGAGACATTGGATTTATGGCTTATTACAACAATCTATAACCCATTAACTCCCCTTTTTTGAATTATGACTGGAGAGGTGTTAATAGGCCACTTTGCCCTGAATGGTCCTTTAGAGTCTGGTAAGAATTTATGCTAAACAATCTGTTCCATCTTATATTTAGCTGTAACACTCCAGGGGTATGTCTACCCTGCAATTAGACACTCACAGCTTGTCTGTGCCCACTGTGTTAGGCTCACAGGGTTGGGGCTAATAGGCTGTTAAACTGCAGTGTAGATGTTTAGGCTCGGGCTCCAGCCCAAGCTCCGGGACCCTTCCCTACCCCTTGCAGGATGTTAGAGCCCAACCTCCAGCCTGAGCCCTGCAAGCCCGAGTCAGCTGGCATGCGCCAGCAATGGGTTTTTAACTGCAGCATAAACATACCCTGAATATCTTTCCCAGACCTAAAGATGAGTTCTATGTAGCTCGAAAGCGTGTGTCTTTCACAAACAGAAGTTGGTCACAAACAGAAGAAGGATGTGGAAAAAGCTAATGTACTCAATGCTTTTTTTGCCTCTGTTTTCACTAACAAGGTCAGCTCCCAGACTGCTGCGCTGGGCATCACAAAATGGGGAAGAGATGGCCAGCCCTCCGTGGAGATAGAGGTAGTTAGGGACTATTTAGAAAAGCTGGACGTGCACAAGTCCATGGGGCCGGACGAGTTGCATCCGAGAGTGCTGAAGGAATTGGCGGCTGTGATTGCAGAGCCATGGCCATTATCTTTGAAAACTCGTGGCGAACCGGCGAAGTCCCGGATGACTGGAAAAAGGCTAATGTAGTGCCAATCTTTAAAAAAGGGAAGAAGGAGGATCCTGGGAACTACAGGCCAGTCAGCCTCACCTCAGTCCCTGGAAAAATCATGGAGCAGGTCCTCAAGAAATCAATCCTGAAGCACTTACACGAGAGGAAAGTGATCAGGAACAGCCAGCATGGATTCACCAAGGGAAGGTCATGCCTGACTAATCTAATCACCTTTTATGATGAGATTACTGGTTCTGTGGATGAAGGGAAATCAGTGGATGTATTGTTTCTTGACTTTAGCAAAGCTTTTGACACGGTCTCCCACAGTATTCTTGTCAGCAAGTTAAGGAAGTATGGGCTGGATGAATGCACTATAAGGTGGGTAAAAAGCTGGCTAGATTGTCGGGCTCAACAGGTAGTGATCAATGGCTCCATGTCTAGTTGGCAGCCGGTATCAAGTGGAGTGCCCCAAGGGTCGGTCCTGGGGCCGGTTTTGTTCAATATCTTCATAAATGATCTGGAGGATGGTGTAGATTGCACTCTCAGCAAATTTGCGGATGATACTAAACTGGGAGGAGTGGTAGATACGCTGGAGGGGAGGGATAGGATACAGAAGGACTAGACAAATTGGAGGATTGGGCCAAAAGAAATCTGATGAGGTTCAATAAGGATAAGTGCAGGGTCCTGCACTTAGGACGGAAGAACCCAATGCACAGCTACAGACTAGGGACCGAATGGCTAGGCAGCAGTTCTGCGGAAAAGGACCTAGGGGTGACAGTGGACGAGAAGCTGGATATGAGTCAGCAGTGTGCCCTTGTTGCCAAGAAGGCCAATGGCATTTTGGGATGTATAAGTAGGGGCATAGCGAGCGGATCGAGGGACGTGATCGTTCCCCTCTATTCGACATTGGTGAGGCCTCATCTGGAGTACTGTGTCCAGTTTTGGGCCCCACACTACAAGAAGGATGTGGATACATTGGAGAGAGTCCAGCGAAGGGCAACAAAAATGATTAGGGGTCTGGAACACATGACTTATGAGGAGAGGCTGAGGGAGCTGGGATTGTTTAGCCTGCAGAAGAGAAGAATGAGGGGGGATTTGATAGCTGCTTTCAACTACCTGAAAGGGGGTTCCAAAGAGGATGGCTCTAGACTGTTCTCAATGGTAGCAGATGACAGAACGAGGAGTAATGGTCTCAAGTTGCAGTGGGGGAGGTTTAGATTGGATATTAGGAAAAACTTTTTCACTAGGAGGTTGGTGAAACACTGGAATGCGTTACCTAGGGAGGTGGTAGAATCTCCTTCCTTAGAGGTTTTTAAGGTCAGGCTTGACAAAGCCCTGGCTGGGATGATTTAACTGGGAATTGGTCCTGCTTCGAGCAGGGGGTTGGACTAGATGACCTTCTGGGGTCCCTTCCAACCCTGATATTCTATGATTCTATAATTCTATGACTCTATGGTCCAGTAAAAGATCTGATCTCACCCACATTGTCTCTTTCACTTATTTGAGGTATTCCAGTATTAATGCATGGCTGCATGCATGAGGAATCCAGGCAAAACCTGATTATTTGATTATTTATTGCATGTTCTCTAATCCTCTTCTGCAATATTTTCCAAAATATTCACTGATTTGGAAAACCATCTGTTTTATTTTTCTGAGAAACGGTAGTGTGAAGATTAAGTTAATATCCCTTAAGCAGCCTGCACATATGAAGCAATTGATGATGCGGACATGTCTTGCAATGGAATTCCTGTGGCTGTATTTGGAGAGAGTGAAGGAAAACAAAAAAAGCTTTCCAAATCAGCTTCCCTCCCAAGCCCTCTACCTGTTTTTTTCCTGCTTGTTAGAAGTGAGGGTTGTGGGCCTAGTCAATTATATTTCCCAGTTCTACCACTGGTAGCGATTTTTAAAGTGGGGTTGTTGAGAAACAGCCCCTTGTGATTGCAGCTCTTGGAAGGGTTTCACTCTTTCATGGTGACTCCAGAGGAGGTGTGTCTAATCCAGAAAGGGGCATGGTTAGCAAAACTCTGAGGCAGTAGAGAAAGGAGATGTGAATTGGCTGGAGTAAACTAGAGCACCGATGGGGCTGTGCTCATGTAACCTGAAGTGCAAAGCTGCTGTACAGCTGCTCCAACTGACTAGCAGCAGGGCCCTATACTTGCCCTGCCCCTCTGCTCAGATCCCAGGTGAGAGGGTGGTGCTGTCTCATAACCGCTCCCTGTACTGGCTTTTTGCTCCAAGATTATCGTCTGGCATGTAGGCAGAGGAAACTTCCAGTGTGCAGCATTGTGGATCTGGTTCCTGTTTCATATTTGCTCCAGGAGGGACATAATCTCTACTTTTGCTGGCAGAGATCACTTCCCATTCTGCATTGGCCATCTATCTATTGACAGATCAATTGTACTAAAATGGGCTCCATCACCACAATAACGGAGCACCTCTCCATCTTCCTTTGTTTATCTTCACGACACCCTTGTGATGGAGGGAAGAGCTATTATCCTTATTTCACAACCGGGGCCAGGAGGCTTGGATGCACAAAAGGAGTCAGGCCTTGTGACCCTAAGCGTCACAGTACCTAACTTTTAGGTGCCTAGAAAATCACTGTGACTTGCAAAGCCTGAGATTTTAGTTAGCTGTCTAAGCTCCAATACAATGAATAGGGAGACTGACAAATGCCAGCATGCCAGGCAGGGAGCAGGCTCAGCTAGCCAACAGGAGATGCCCATGAGAGTGTGTTCAGCCCCACTGCTCTCACGGAGATAGACAACTAAACCCAGGCTGCAGGGAGGCACCTATCTCTGCTTGCACTTCACAGCCAGGAACCCTCTTTGGAGTGAGCTGTTTATGCTCTTTCTGCAAGAAGCTGCAGGGGTAGGGAGAAAAGGAAGAGCAGGGTGTCCTTCATAATTTTTATCCCAGTGGTTAGGGTACTCACCTAATGACAGGAGATCACTTCAAATCCCTTCTCCATCTCAGTAGGGGGGGACTTCTACATCCTAGAGGAGTGCCCCCACCATTGGTCTATGGAATATTGTAATGGGAGGCTGCCTCAGTCACTCCTGATGTTGCACTCTGGCTAAATAATGTAAGAGTCATTGTAGCAGGGGGACTTGACCCTAGTCTCCCATCCTGAGTGCTCTAACTACCAGACTACAGACTACGTTCTCATGCATGACTGTGCACTCGCTCGCTCTCTCGCTCACTCTCGCCCAAAAGACACTTTTCCTCTCTCCACAGCTGTTTTGTTGGAACTTGTCTGAGGGGCCTGATCTGGTAGGCAGCCTCTGAGCATGCCTTCCATATCAGACCCCAGACACAACTTTGGTGGCCAAATGCCTGCCTTCCCCTGGTTTGTGAATCACTTTGGGGCTTAGTTGGGAGATAGGCATGCAGACCCCTAGAGAGAGGCAGCAGTAAGCACAGAGGCTGTAGCAGAGGTGCCTAGGGAACTTTTACTGCAAAAACCATAGGAGCTGAGTGAATTTTGGTTCCTACAGGGTTTTGTACATCACAATGATGCCTAAAACTGGGACTCAGATGCCTAACTCCTTTTGTGCATTCAGAATTAAGTCCAAGTCAAACAGGGAGTCTCTGACAGGGCCGGAACTGAATCCAGGTCAGCTGAGACATAGCACTGCACCTTAACCCCTTGACCATCTTCTCTTTATACTGGCTGGTCTGGTGGAGGGGAAGTTAGAAGCCAGACTCCCTCCCTCCCTTTCCCTGCCTGTCACCCTGCAGAAGAATGGGAGTAACAACTCAGATACAGCTGCTCTTCCTCATGCACAGTTTCTGGAAATGCAGGTCATTCATGCAGAGGTGTAAGGGGAGTCCTTGTGTCCCCTTACTCATATTTGTGGCCTTGTGATTGCACTTGAAACTGTGACACCCACCACATCCCTTCAGTGTTTCAAACAGCTGTATTTGAACGAACCTTTTTCTACTCATTTTCTAGTCATTTAGTCATCTTGTATTCTGCTGTTAAAGAGAGAGAAGTAAGAGGAAACAGAGATGTGAGACATAAGAGATAAAAAGTGGCTCTCCAATTAAATTTGATTTACATCTTTCTGAACATTGATTTCATTAATGTTTTGAGTTGTAAGAAACTAATTGCTAATATACAAACTCTGCCTGTTTGAAGTATTCAGTAGGAAAATACTGGACTGCACTCTTCATGTAAATGAAGTGTAACCCATGCATCTTCTGAACGATTTCACTCCAAACAGCTGGCGCTATTTAGTTTGACAAATGAAACACTTCAGACAGTTTTTCAATTGTTGTAATTAAAAACAGGAAACAGGAAGGTAAATAAAGTAATCATGGGATCAATAAAACATTATTATTTTAATGAAAACTCAAAAGCCCAGACCGTAAGTGCCAGGTTTCAAAGTGCAGGAAATCTTAGCAAACACACATTGGTCTCTGATGGGGCACTTGAGCAAAGAGCTGAACAAGAATGAAGTGTGTCTCTGAGATTTAGCTATTTCCATATGAAAATAACCAAATAGATCACTGGAGGACTTCCAGTAACTGAGATGCTGCAGTAAAGGGGGAAAAGGATACAATCAGGACCTAGCGGGAAACATATAATAACAAAGACATTTAATCAAGTGCATATACTTTTATCATCTGCATAGATGAACACTGACAACACAAAATGTCAATAGAAAATTTAGACACATAAAAGCACTATATTTCAGGCAAACTAGAGACAGTCTTACAAAGGAAATTGGAAAGGTAGCTACTAAATGCACCATCCTTGGTCCCTATTGCCCCTTCCTTTCATAAAACATGCAGGTGCCAGAAACCCCAGAAAACTGAATGAGATTCCCCTTGCATTACAATAAATGATACCCACAGGGCAAGTGGGTGGGTTGCAATGGAATCAGAGGATGTGATTTATGTCACACTACATGTCACAAAAGTGCCCATCTGCTGAGAGACTGTTTCTTCTCACAGCTTTTTGGTTTCCCTCCCCTCTTTGACAGCCCCAGCAAAGGCTCCCTGTGGAGAGGCTTCTCATTGTCCATGATCCTCTCCTAACCAACATCTATGCCGTCCTCCCCTTCAATATAGATTGCTAATTAAAAGAGCTTTATCTCCCACTTCTCAGCAGTACTCCTGTCAGCAGTAATCCAGTAGTCATGTTGGGTTATGGCACCCTGTCCCATTCCTAAAGCCACCCTAAAGGATCCTCTCCTGACTCACAAAGCACTAAGCACACAGGAGTCCTGCACAGAGACTTCAGCAGGCTTGCACAGGGAAGAGCGGGACATACAATGGGACAGCTTCCACTTTGAGAGCTTCCCTTCCCCCTTCTAATTTCCACTGGCTTCCACTCTGCTCCATCAGCATATGTGAAGCAGGGCACCTGACTCTTACTTTTTAATTCAAGATATTTTGTGCAATATGGTCCAAATCTTCCTAATCTGAGCACAGCCTGAACATTGAGCTGTGCACTGGGCATTTATGTGGAGAGGAATCATCCCTCAACCCTCCCCCTTCCCCCGCTCAGCAGCAGAGTGTCTGCGAAGCTGTCCTGCAGACCCTAATGCTGCCCTGAGCCTGAGCTAACAACCACAACCCCAATGCACTCTGGGTGATGTGAAGTGGAAGCATCCATGCAGTGGCAGGTTCTCTAGTCTCACCCTGTATACTCTAGCTCACAGAGAGCTGCCACAGAACTAAGCTCTGTGTTACGCAGTGGACATGGACCCACCCACACAGCCGTCCAAATCCTGCCTTTGGACAGTAGAACCCCACTGTTTCCACTCTCTCAGGGCCCTCCACATCAGAGGAAAAGGACAGGGCTTGCCCCTAAATATATGTAAATGTATATTCTATAATGCAGAGGTATTCTGTAAACATCTATTAATCTTTCATTGGGATCAGTCCATTACTCCTGCTAGACGTGTCCTTTGGATGCTGCTATGCAAAAATGATTGACTATTAGTTTTAAGATCATTATTATAAATTATATATTTGGAGCTCTTTATGGAGTATGCAAAGGTTGATGACTTGCTTCTGATTGCCAAATGCATAAACCTCACAAAGGTCAATAATTAGTTTCATTTCATTTTGCAGAAGTACCTTAGCTTTGCAGAGAGATTTATAATAACTGCAGAGCACTTGTAGTGATACAAATGCAACTTAGACAAACTAATGGCCGGCATATACTTCTGCAACAAAGGCATTTTGATAAATATATTCTGTAATATGTGATAACTTGAATTCATTTCACAGAGGTTAGTGTTTCCTTTTAATCCACCTTTAAGAACAACCAAAGCGGGGACAAATTCTTGAAGAATTTACTTGAAGAATATTAAGTTTTCTTGGAATCTGTCAAGGCCTTTATGCTTTGTGATAGGCCTCTATCTTTAAAGAACTAGGAGAGATACTGCTATAATATTAATTGGTGGGTACTGGGACTTAACTCCTTATTTCTGAGTTAGATTTTTGAACAATTAACGCGTAGAGGGTGATGGTGATGGTGAAATTAGCTGCAGCTAGGAGGGAATTAAAGAAGGAAGATCAAAGACAGCTCCACTTGGTAGTGGGAGTGTGGGAAGAGCAATTCAGAAGGGAGAACAGGCCCAGATCAGGGAAGTATAAATAACCACACATCCAGGGGGTCTGTGGCTTACAGGGCTAGTTATGGGACACAGAGTTCTCCATTTTTGGGGGGCAGGGATAGCTCAGTGGTTTGAGCATTGGTCTGCTAAACCCAGGGTTGTGAGTTCAATCCTTGAGGGGGCCATGTAGGAATCTGGGGCAAAAATTGGGGATTGGTCCTGCTTTGAGCCGGTGGTTGGACTAGATGACCTTCTGAGGTCCCTTCCAACTCTGATATTCTATGACCCAGAGATATTGTGTGGACAAGAGAAAAGCAGCCATAGTGGGACTGAAGCTGAAAGGGGGGACCCAGAGCAGACTGGAGCAAGGAACCACAAGAGAGTAATCAATCATGTAGGGTAGAAGAAAGAGTTAGTGGCAATAGGGAGCTTGGAAGGGAGAGACAGGTGGGAACTGGATAGTCAGGTATGCTGAAGGACTGAATGGAAACTGCACCAGCCAGTGTAGACATGCAGTGCTGCTGCTAACTAGTGAGCAGCTCCATCGGCGTCTCTGCCTGACTGGGAGAGACTGACAGCTGGGGGGCTTAGGGGACACTTCTAGGGGAGCAGAAAAGTGAGGGAGAGTTGGTAGAAAGCTGATGTTCTCTGGCCTGCTTTGTAAAATCAAAACGCAAGCCTCGTAAACCCTATTACTGTAAATCTGAGTGGTTCAGGCTCTCCACTGAAGTGGCAGATCAGGGTTTAATAACCCCTTATAATTTTGTACAGGGCATAGCAACCCTCAGTCACCCTCTGAGTCACTATTGCCCCAATTGCAGAACACTATGTTGCCATCCTGGACTGCCATCTTTCAGATGAGACGTATCATCAGATCCAGTTCCTGATTTATGTTGTTTAATAAGAGGAAGGATATTGATTCAAGTCCCCTGGCCGTATTCTAAGTCAGAAGATTCCATTCTACCTAACTAAATTCCTAAGTGAAAGATTCTGTTGACATATTAGTTATTATTACAATATCTCATACAGTACACTGACACACATTTAGTCTAGAGAGACAAGGTGAGTGAGGTAATATCTTTTATTGGACCAACGTCTGTTGGTGAGAGAGACGAGCTTTCAAGCTTACACAGAGCTCTTCTTCAGGTCTGGGTATAAACACTGCACACACGTTATTCTGTTATAAACAAGGTATCAACAAATCAAAAATATTCTAATAATCATTGAATTTGTGTGCAAAAAATGGTACTAAATTCTAACAGCATTTGGGATCCAATTCTGTCATCAATTCCATAGCGACGGATCCCACTGAAGTTGCACCCTATAACAAAAGGTGGAATGGGCCATTCGCGGCTATCAGAAATGTGCTCTAATGTCACAACCAATTTGGAAACCACCAAAATTGGGCTATTTTTCTTCCTGAGAGAATTTTGCTCTCAATGCATCATTTGTGTCAGGAAATTCAGATTCCTGTGCTTTCTAAACCTACATTTATAGTACTCTGTAGACCTGCAATGAAATGAATAGGATAGCTCATTAGAACATGTGTATGCTTCTGACACTGTATTTATCACCATACTTATTATTAGCTGGCATCTTTTCCTTTCCTCAGAGTCAGATATTTATCAAAATTTAGATATATTTATACTTATTGTTTAGTTTGACATTTAAAAAAATAGTTACAGATGCAGAAACAATATTCCAGGAATAGACACAGCTGAATTGTCATGACTGGAGACAATGTTGTTCTTACAGTTGGTATGGGGAAAAATGATAAAATATATGCAGATAATGGGAACATATAAATTTCTATAATCCTATCAGAATAGACCAGTGATCTTTCTAGCCTGATAGCTTTTTTCTGACAATGGCCAGTGGAGGTTGCTTAAAAGGATCATGTAAAATCCCCCATAAAGCACTTAATTGAGCAGTATTATGTCATGGAGAAAAAATTTCTTCCAGACCCAACCGCTGATCAGTTTGAAGCCCTAAAGCGATAGGGAAAAAATGAGTGACTAAAGAAGATCAAAGTAAAGTATTTCTAAATTACCATAATTTACTGGCTGCTGTGTACAGGCACCATGGCTCTTCCTTGGATGGAATCAGAACTCATAGACTCATAGTTTTTAAGGTCCGAAGGGATCATCATGATCATCTAGTCTGACCTCCCGCATATTGAAGGCCACAGAACCTCTCGCACCCACCTACTCCTGTAATAGACCCCTAACCTCTGGCTGAGTTACTGAAGTCTTCAAATCATGAGGACATTAAAGACTTCAAGTTACAAAGAATCCACCATTTACAGTGGTTTAAACCTGCACGTGACCCATGCCCAATGCTGCAGAGGAAGGCAAACCCCTTCTACCCCTTCTCCGCCCCTCCCCCAGGATATCGGCCAGTCTGACCCAGGAGGAAATTCCTTCCCAACCCCAAATCAGTTAGACCCTGAGCATGTGGGCAAGACTCACAAGGTGGAAACCTGGGAAAGAATTATTTTTAGTAACTCAGAGACCTCCCCATTAGTGTCCTGTCTCCAGCAGTTGGGGATTTTTGCTACTGGCAATCACTGATGGGCCACATGCCATTGTAGGCAGTCCCATAAACGTTAGGTTTATTCCCCCCATGGCCATGGGCGGCAAGTTCTATGGGCCCGTGGTGCCCAGGCACCAGGAATATTCCAGGCCTGAGGGCCCGGCTCCAGCAAAATTTCCCAGCTGCCCACCCCCCACCCCACACATCCCCTGGCCCTGCCTGCTGCCCCCTGGTGATTTTAAAGCAGCCTGAGTGCTCCTGCCACCACCCGACAGTGCAGCGGGGCTGAGCGGCTTCCTGTGCACTTGTTCCACGTGGCTGCTGGCCCGTCCTTGCAGTCCATGGAGGGAGGGGCTGTGCCGCTGTGTGCTGCCCCTGCCCTGAAGGCCCCTGCGGCCAATGGGAAGCAGCGGGGGCGGTGCCTGGGGACAGCAGCACGCAGAGACACCCCCCGGCCTGGCACACCTAGGAGCCGCTGCCAGAAGGGGTGCCCCAGGTAAGCACTGAACTCCACTTCCAGAGCCTGCACCCACAACCCCTCCCCACACACACCCTCCGGCTCCAAATTTCCTCCTGCACCCCCACCCCCTGCACCCCTTCTTGTCCCCAAACTCCCTCCCAGAGCTTGAACCCCTCACCCCCTCCTCCACCCCCACCCCCTGCCCCAGCCCAGAGCCTGCACCTGGTACATAAACTCCCTCCCAGAGCCTGATCTCTCACCCCATCTGCACCCAAACTCCGTCCCAGAGCCTGCACCCCAGGCCCCCTCACCCACCCAAACTCCCTCCCAGAGCCTTAGGCAGGTGGAGGGGGGAGTTTGCAGAGGGGGAGGCAGGTTCTTGATGTTCTGGGCACCACCAAAATTTCTACAAACCTGCCGCCCCTGCCCACAGCTCCCCCTGAAAGTCTGTTCCAGAACTTTACTCCTCTGATGGTTAGAAACCTTCATCTAGTTTCAAGCCTAAACTTGTTGATGGCCAGTTTATATCCATTTGTTCTTGTGTCCACTTTGGCACTTAACTTAAATAACTCCTCTATCTCCCTTGTATTTATTCCTCTGATGTATTTATAGAGAGCAATCATATCTCCCCTCAACCTTCTTTTGACTAGGTTAAACAAGCCAAGCTCTTTTGAGTCTCCTCTCATAAGGTAGGTTTTCCATTCCTCTGATCATCCTCATAGCCCTTCTTTGCTACATGTTCCAAAGGCCTGATTCTGCTAATAGTGAATGACTGTTAGTACAAGTGACAGGGACTGTGTTTTTGGAGCAGCAGAATCTCTCCCCTCCACCAACATGGATTTATATAAACCCTGTGAGCTCCTTGGAGGCAAAGGATTGGTTACATTATTTTAGCAGTGTAGTTGGAGAGAACGTAGTTTCCTCTAAGGACCTGATCCAAAGACTGTTGAAGTCAATGGAAAAACTCCCTTTGGTTCAATGGACTTTGGATCAAGGCCTAGATTTTATGATCCCAACTGAAAAATGGAAGTATTGTCCTTTCCCCACACTCCAAGCTAAATCAAGCCCTTCTAAGGATTCATGAGGATAAGCCTTAGAAAATGTCCATTCACTGATTAAATCTAGTAATTGGACTGGAGGTTAATTTGGAGGAGTTTACCACCTCCTCTCCAGCTGCTGATAAAACCAGCCCTGCCAAGGATCACTTTCAACTTGGATCACAGCTGTACTGCTGAAAAACAAGGAATGCATCAGAAAGCACCAAATGACAGACATTTATTAAGTCTGTCCTTTTCGTTTCTATACTAAGGGACTTGTAGGAAAATGTTTTTATTTTTCCTTCACAGTCAGCCTTCACAACCACAGGACAAAAGGTTGTGAGGATAAAATGTACAAATAAGGACAAATGCAACATATTAATCTTCGGAAGGAATAAGCAATTGCACAAATACACAATGGGAAATGACTGCCTAGGAAGGAGTACAGCAGAAAAAGATCTGGGGGTTATAGCGAATCACAAACTAAATATGAGTCAACAAGGTAATATTGTTGCAAAAATAGCAAATTAGTATTAGTAGGAGTGTTGTAAGCAAAGACATGAAAAGTAATTCTTGCACTTTACTCAGCACCGATAAGGCCTCAACTGGAGTACTGTGTCTAGTTCTGGACACAACACTTTGGGAGAGATGTAGACAAATTGGAGAAAGTCCAGGAGAGAGCACCAAAATTGATTAAAGGTCTAGAAAACATGTCCTATGAAGAAAGATTGAAAAAACTGGGTTTGTCTAGTCTGGAGAAGCGAAGACAGAGGGGGGACATGATAACAGTCTTCATAAAAGTTCATTATAAAGATGAGATTGAAAAATTGTTCTTCTTCTCCACTGAGAACAGGACAACAAGTAATGGACTTAAATTGCAGGAAGGGATATTTACGTTAAACGTTAGGAAAAACTTCCTAACTGTAAGGGTGGTTAAGCTCTGCAACTAATTATTGAGGGAGGTTATGGAATCTCCATCATTGGAGGTTTTTAAGAACATGTTAGACAAACATCCGTCAGGGATGGTCTAGATCAGGGGTGTCAGCTCCCGCTGCCAGATGAAATCCTATTCAAATATGTAGAATCTGTTTTGGCCCACACAAGGTTGTGCTTACGCTTATGTGGCCCTCCAGTGTAAAAAGGTTGGCCACCACTGGTCTAGGTCATGGTTAGTCTGTATTTAGTGCAGGGGATTGAACTAGATGACCTACTGAGATCCTTCCAGTCCTACATTTCTATGATTCTGAAAATGAAGGGTTTCTAATTACGGTCAGGTTCTCTACTCCAGAGACATCCTATGTATCTATCTGTGCAGCTATTAGAGACATAGTACAATGAGATGAGCTGGCTGAAGCCTGTCTTCATTACGAAAAAAGTTGTGTTCTTAACTTGAGTTAGCCAGGCTCTGAAAATAGTCCTTAATTTGACCTGCTAACTTGTGGGAAAACTACAAACTGCCTTTTCTTCACTAGGATTTTAACTGGACTTAGCTTACTTGTATTAATATATACCCACCTCCTTTTTTTTTTGTAGTGAATTCAGGAGAGAGGGTGGGGACAGATACTTGTGTCTGGTGGTGTGTGCCTTGTTTAACGGTCCTAGATGCCATTTGACCCTTCCTTTTCAAGGGGAGGGACAGCTCAGTGGTTTGAGCATTGGCCTGCTAAACTCAGGGTTGTGAGCTCAATCCTTGAGGGGCCCGTTTGGGATCTGGGGCAAAAATTGGGGATTGGTCCAGCTTGGAGCAGGGGGTTGGACTAGATGACCTCCTGAGGTCCCTTCCAATGCTGATATTCTATGATTCTATGACTTCAGCTACCTAAAGTTACTTGAGCCTGTACCCTGCAAACAGCTATGCACAGACTTTACTTTATGCCTATGTGTAAAGTTAAGCATGAGTGGAAGTGTTCAGAGGATCAGGGCTGTGTACAGCTATTTCAAATAATGCTATAAAGTTGATTGAAGTAGGTGTTCCCTCTAAATTACATGGAATATAATATATCTTGGTTTGTGTGAATCAAAACCTGCTCTGATTCACACTTTGTGCAGCTTCCATTGACACCATTGAGACTCACAAAGTTCAAATAAGCACAGCCATTAGACCAGTGACTAGAGGTGTGTGAAAATTTCAGAATAAACATTGAAAAAAATAGCAACATTCTTGTTGTCTTTTTTTTTAACTCTAAAATTTCATTTAAAAAAACCAGTGAAATTTTGCATTTTCCAATTGGCTCTAACTGGAAATAAGCCAATTTTATTCAAATCCACAATTTTTGATATGTTGAAATTAAAAATTGCATTTCCTCAACAAACAATTTCTCCTGAAACCATTCAAATGTGGGTTTCACATATTTTTCATGGGAATGGGGCTGTTTTGTGGAAATTCTAAAAAAAAAAAACTCCACTCCTCTGCCAGATCTTTCTGGTTCACAAAAAAACTTGGATGTAAATGACAAAATAATTCATGATAAAGTATCCTCTCTCTTGCACATAGCTCTAGTAGCAACAACTATGAAAAATGAAGGACTTCATCTTGACAAAACTGGTCTAATGCTGTAATCTTATTTGTCTCAAAAGATGTCAGAACAGATTTCATCATCTGTTTAAAGAGTTGCCCAAAGTTTTTTTTTGTTGGTTAATAAAGCTCTCATCCTCCAAAGATTTACACACATGCTTCATTTTACGCAGTGTGTACGGGATCTAAATCAGTTAAATTTAGATGTAATGACCAGTGAAGACAAATTATGACTGATGTTTTGGATTGTCAGAGGCTGGGCATAAGAAATACTATAATGCAACTATGGTCCAGAGAGAGACTTACAATTTGTGTAAATTCTTTATGGATACATGTTCAAACAGGAGTATCCTCTGATATTAATGAGAACTTAGAGTCTTTAGGAGACTTGGGACCTACTCACCTTTACATGATGGAAGATATGGAGAGTAAAAATCTATTTTTCTCTAATGGCATTCCTCTAATAGTCTATTGGTTTGGAGGAAATATTGCATGGGTATGTTAAGTGGGTAAGAGACAATATTATAAGAGTCATTAGTCTTAATTAGCTTTATGTTCCCCCAGATAGTTGTTAAAATGAGCTTACTTATGCAAATTAGGCCTAATTACTTCCAGTAAAGGATCCAAGTTCAATTATATAGTGTCTTGGCCTAAAGCCAGGATATGAAATTCCAAATATTTTGAACCTTTAGCAATTTCTTTAAAATCCCTTACAGAGAAATGTCTCTTACAGTCCCACTAACTACAGCGGTGACGTAAGTTAACTTTCAGGGTACCTAAGATACTGTACTTTGTCTTATCAAGATATCTAAATCAGTCTGGCTATTAGATAAATAGAAGCCATGAGAGGTTTCAGAGTAACAGCCGTGTTAGTCTGTATTCGCAAAAAGAAAAGGAGTACTTGTGGCACCTTAGAGACTAACCAATTTATTTGAGCATAAACTTTCATGAGCTACAGCTCACTTCATGGGATGCATATTGTGGAAAGTGTAGAAGATCTTTTTATATACACACAAAGCATGAAAAAAATACCTCCTCCCACCCCACTCTCCTGCTGGTAATAGCTTATCTAAAGTGATCACTCTCCTTACAATGTGTATGATAATCAAGTTGGGCCATTTCCAGCACAAATCCAGGTTTTCTCAACCCCCCTCCCGCCCCCACACACACAAACCCACTCTCCTTCTGGTAATAGCTCATCTAAAGTGACTACTCTCCTTACAATGTGTATGATAATCAAGGTGGGCCATTTCCAGCACAAATCCAGGGTTTAACACGAATGTCTAGGGGGAGGGGGGGCTAGGAAAAAACAAGGGGACATAGGTTACCTTGCATAATGACTTAGCCACTCCCAGTCTCTATTCAAGGCTAAGTTAATTGTATCCAATTTGCAAATGAATTCCAATTCAACAGTTTCTCGCTGGAGTCTGGATTTGAAGTTTTTTTGTTTTAATATTGCGACCTTTAGGTCTGAGATCGAGTGACCAGAGAGATTGAAGTGTTTGCCCACTGGTTTATGAATGTTATAATTCTTGACATCTGATTTGTGTCCATTTATTCTTTTACGTAGAGACTGTCCAGTTTGACCAGTGTACATGGCAGAGGGGCATTGCTGGCATATGATGGCATATATCACATTGGTGGATGTGCAGGTGAACGAGCCTCTGATAGTGTGGCTGATGTTATTAGGCCCTGTGATGGTGGGAATAGATATGTGGGCACAGTTGGCAACGGGCTTTGTTGCAAGGATAGGTTCCTGGGTTAGTGGTTTTGTTGTATGGTATGTGGTTGCTGGTGAGTATTTGCTTCAGGTTGGGGGGCTGTCTGTAGGCAAGGACTGCCCTGTCTCCCAAGATTTGTGAGAGTGTTCGGTCATCCTTCAGGATAGGTTGTAGATCCCTAATAATGCGTTGAAGGGGTTTTAGTTGGGGGCTGAAGGTGACGGCTAGTGGCATTCTGTTATTTTCTTTGTTAGGCCTGTCCTATAGTAGGTGACTTCTGGGAACTCTTCTGGCTCTATCAGTCTGTTTCTTCACTTCCGCAGGTGGGTATTGTAGTTGTAAGAATGCTTGATAGAGATCTTGTAGGTGTTTGTCTCTGTCTGAGGGGTTGGAGCAAATGCGGTTGTATCGCAGAGCTTGGCTGTGGACGATGGATCGTGTGGTGTGGTCAGGGTGAAAGCTGGAGGCATGTAGGTAGGAATAGCGATCAGTAGGTTTCCGGTATAGGGTGGTGTTTATGTGACCATCATTTATTAGCACTGTAGTGTCCAGGAAGTGGATCTCTTGTGTGGACTGGACCAGGCTGAGGTTGATGGTGGGATGGAAATTGTTGAAATCATGGTGGAATTCCTCAAGGGCTTCTTTTCCATGGGTCCAGATGATGAAGATGTCATCAATATAGCGCAAGTAGAATAGGGGAGTCAGGGGACGAGAGCTGAGGAAGCGTTGTTCTAAGTCAGCCATAAAAGTGTTGGCATACTGTGGGGCCATGCGGGTACCCATAGCAGTGCCGCTGATCTGAAGGTATACATTGTCCCCAAATGTAAAATAGTTATGAGTAAGGACAAAGTCACAAAGTTCAGCCACCAGGTCAGCCGTGACATTATTGGGGATTGTGTTCTTGACGGCTTGTAGTCCATCTTTGTGTGGAATGTTGGTGTAGAGGGCTTCTACACCATAGTGGCCAGGATGGTGTTATCAGGAAGATCACCGATGGATTGTAGTTTCCTCAGGAAGTCAGTGGTGTCTCGAAGGTAGCTGGGAGTGCTGGTAGCGTACGGCCTGAGGAGGGAGTCTACATAGCCAGACAATCCTGCTGTCAGGGTACCAATGCCTGAGATGATTGGCTTAGAGATTAGGGAAAACTCAAACCTGTGATTAGATCATGATGCTGTATTACTTATCAGGGATGAACAGAGCAGTTTACACTGGAAATAAAAGAGAAAAGAAATGGACTTTACAAAATATAAAGTCATAGAAATGTAGGGCTAGAAGAGACCTCAAGAGATCATCTAATCCATCCATCCTCACAGGATTAAGTATACCTAGACCAGCCCTGGCAAATGTTTGTCTAACCTGTTCTTAAGAAACTCCAATAATGGGGATTCCATAGCCTCTCTAAGTAACTGATAAAACATTATTTGAACCAAATCTAAAGCATTTTTTGATTGAGAAAGTGTTTGGTCACTTTTTGCCATTGTTTTTCAAAGTGTGTGTGCGCGTTTGGAAAACAAACCCTGCAAAACCTTGAGCTCTGTCAGAAACCGGTGTACCCACCGGAGGAGATAGTATCCCTACAACATTTCTGAAATACTTGAAATCTGCTCTCATGAAATTTTCAGGCCAATGAGACTTGAAGAAATTCAGATGGACAAATTCTGAGTGTCTCTGGATTAAGTTTAGAAGTGTGTGCAACAAGAGTGATGTAGTGGTGGGAGTCTGCTATAGACCACCGGACCAGGGGGATGAGGTGGATGAGGCTTTCTTCCGGCAGCTCACGGAAGCTACTAGATCGCATGCCCTGATTCTCATGGGTGACTTTAATTTTCCTGATATCTGCTGGGAGAGCAATACAGCGGTGCATAGACAATCCAGGAAGTTTTTGGAAAGCGTAGGGGACAATTTCCTGGCGCAAGTGCTAGAGGAGCCAACTAGGGGGGGCGCTTTTCTTGACCTGCTGCTCACAAACCGGGTAGAATTAGTGGGGGAAGCAAAAGTGGATGGGAATCTGGGAGGCAGTGACCATGAGTTGGTTGAGTTCAGGATCCTGACGCAGGGAAGAAAGGTAAGCAGCAGGATACGGACCCTGGACTTCAGGAAAGCAGACTTCGACTCCTTCAGGGAACGGATGGCCAGGATCCCCTGGGGGACTAACTTGAAGGGGAAAGGAGTCCAGGAGAGCTGGCTGTATTTCAAGGAATCCCTGTTGAGGTTACAGGGACAAACCATCCCGATGAGTCGAAAGAATAGTAAATATGGCAGGCGACCAGCTTGGCTTAATGGTGAAATCCTAGCGGATCTTAAACATAAAAAAGAAGCTTACAAGAAGTGGAAGGTTGGACATATGACCAGGGAAGAGTATAAAAATATTGCTCGGGCATGTAGGAATGTTATCAGGAGGGCCAAATCGCACCTGGAGCTGCAGCTAGCCAGAGATGTCAAGAGTAACAAGAAGGGTTTCTTCAGGTATGTTGGCAACAAGAAGAAAGCCAAGGAATGTGTGGGCCCCTTACTGAATGAGGGAGGCAACCTAGTGACAGAGGATGTGGAAAAAGCTAATGTACTCAATGCTTTTTTTGCCTCTGTTTTCACTAACAAGGTCAGCTCCCAGACTGCTGCGCTGGGCATCACAAAATGCGGAACAGATGGCCAGCCCTCTGTGGAGATAGAGGCGGTTAGGGACTATTTAGAAAAGCTGGACATGCACAAGTCCATGGGGCCGGACGAGTTGCATCCGAGAGTGCTGAAGGAATTGGCGGCTGTGATTGCAGAGCCACTGGCCATTATCTTTGAAAACTCGTGGCGAACCGGGGAAGTCCCGGATGACTGGAAAAAGGCTAATGTAGTGCCAATCTTTAAAAAAGGGAAGAAGGAAGATCCTGGGAACTACAGGCCAGTCAGCCTCACCTCAGTCCCTGGAAAAATCATGGAGCAGGTCCTCAAAGAATCAATCCTGAAGCACTTGCATGAGAGGAAAGTGATCAGGAACAGCCAGCATGGATTCACCAAGGGAAGGTCATGCCTGACTAATCTAATCGCCTTTTATGATGAGATTACTGGTTCTGTGGATGAAGGGAAAGCAGTGGATGTATTGTTTCTTGACTTTAGCAAAGCTTTTGACACGGTCTCCCATAGTATTCTTGTCAGCAAGTTAAGGAAGTATGGGCTGGATGAATGCACTATAAGGTGGGTAGAAAGCTGGCTAGATTGTCGGGCTCAACGGGTAGTGATCAATGGCTCCATGTCTAGTTGGCAGCCGGTATCAAGTGGAGTGCCCCAAGGGTCGGTCCTGGGGCCGGTTTTATTCAATATCTTCATAAATGATCTGGAGGATGGTGTGGATTGCACTCTCAGCAAATTTGCGGATGATACTAAACTGGGAGGAGTGGTAGATACGCTGGAGGGGAGGGATAGGATACAGAAGGACCTAGACCAATTGGAAGATTGGGCCAAAAGGAATCTGATGAGGTTCAATAAGGATAAGTGCAGGGTCCTGCACTTAGGACGGAAGAACCCAATGCACAGCTACAGACTAGGGACCGAATGGCTAGGCAGCAGTTCTGCGGAAAAGGACCTAGGGGTGACAGTGGACGAGAAGCTGGATATGAGTCAGCAGTGTGCCCTTGTTGCCCAGAAGGCCAATGGCATTTTGGGATGTATAAGTAGGGGCATAGCGAGCAGATCGAGGGACGTGATCGTTCCCCTCTATTCGACATTGGTGAGGCCTCATCTGGAGTACTGTGTCCAGTTTTGGGCCCCACACTTCAAGAAGGATGTGGATAAATTGGAGAGAGTCCAGCGAAGGGCAACAAAAATGATTAGGGGACTGGAACACATGAGTTATGAGGAGAGGCTGAGGGAGCTGGGATTGTTTAGCCTGCAGAAGAGAAGAATGAGGGGGGATTTGATAGCTGCTTTCAACTACCTGAAAGGGGGTTCCAAAGAGGATGGCTCTAGACTGTTCTCAATGGTAGCAGATGACAGAACAAGGAGTAATGGTCTCAAGTTGCAGTGGGGGAGGTTTAGATTGGATATTAGGAAAAACTTTTTCACTAAGAGGGTGGTGAAACACTGGAATGCGTTACCTAGGGAGGTGGTAGAATCTCCTTCCTTAGAGGTTTTTAAGGTCAGGCTTGACAAAGCCCTGGCTGGGATGATTTAACTGGGAATTGGTCCTGCTTTGAGCAGGGGGTTGGACTAGATGACCTTCTGGGGTCCCTTCCAACCCTGAAATTCTATGATTCTATGAGAGAATAGTAAATAATAATAACACCATTTAGTATTTATCTATTAGTTTGCATGTTCAAAACACTTTACAGTCATTAGCTAATTAATCCTTACAACACACTGCGAGGTAGATAGGTAAGTATTAGAATTCAGATTTAACAGATGGGCAAGACTTAAAGAGAGAAACACCTTGCAAATGGGAAAGCCAAAACAAGGAAATTAAGTTTTTTGCCCATAATTACCCAGCGAGATAGTGGCAGGGCAAATTAGATTTTAGGACCTTCTGTCTCCTAGTCCTGTACTCATTCTACCAGACCACACTGGAGATCCAACACTGAATCTCTTATTCACTTATAAGTGTTATTCATTTATTTAGAAAATTTCACTTATCCAGGTAGGGAGTAGAAACAATACTATGTGACTTAGGTAACCTGTCATATGCCACAAATAATTAACAATCATGAGCCAAAGCAATAACATATATCCCCAAAATTATTCATGCACTGTATTCAGTAAATACTTGAGCATGACAAACATATTCACGAAAAAATATCAGAATTTCGTGAATGATTCACCAGCCAAAATGGGGTTTAAGGGCTCAGTCTTTCCAACACACTTGGATAACTTTACTCACATACACATTACAGTATTGTTTAGGTTTGCTTCCTGGATTGTTTCTGGACAATTCTAATTATGTTTCTTGAGCTATCTCTCACAGCTCTTTGGAAACAACTGCCTGGTTCTTGTAGTCACATGCGTCCATT
The DNA here is from genome assembly GCF_965140295.1 of Lepidochelys olivacea. NCBI lineage: Eukaryota > Metazoa > Chordata > Testudines > Cheloniidae > Lepidochelys > Lepidochelys olivacea. Next base: position 31,538,698 of record NC_140411.1, on the reverse strand, counting down.
GGCCACTGTCCTCACTCAGCAGTCTCCTTCCAAGTTCTTCAGTCCAGCTTGCATCTGCAAGTCTTGACTTTTCCCTTCAGCCTCTGCTTGCCTCTGCTCCATCATCTGCTCAAATCTCCTTTGAAACTCAGCCATAGTTTCCACCTGTGTCTCCAAGCCTTGGATCTTCTCTTCCATCAGCTCTATCAAGCAGCACCTCATAAATATGAATCTCTTTTCAGGTCGCTGCTCTAGGATCATGTACATCCTGCAGCTTCCACATCTGGTCATCTTCATTTTCTCTTCCATGGCTTCATCCACAACCCCTGCTGCCTCTGCCTGTCATAGCTTTTCCACTAAATTCCTGTCAAGGGGGAAGAAAAGACCCAAACAAACACCAAAACAAACCCAGAACACCTCACCCCCACCTCCACCCCCACCCCACCCCCAAATTCCTCCCACTAGTCGAACATCCCAAAGCCCTCCTTATAGCACCACTGCCTGAGCATCTGTTGATCATCATAATCTTGTCTCATCTTTGCTCTCCTCCTCTAGGGACAGGTATAATTCCACTGAAGATCAGCTGAGCCCCCATTTCTTTAAGCATCTTCCTCAGCCTGGTGCAGCCTTCCTTGATGCATCCCAATGACAATCTATCCATATAATTTCTTCCCATGTGAAGGACAATTAGTGGATTCTTGCCTGCTCCTAGTAGGATCCTTTTCAGCCTCAGGTCCATATCCCTTATCTTAGGTCCTGGCAGACAGCACACCCTTCTGTTCTCTGGATCAACTCTGGTGACAGGCCTGTCTGTTTTTCTTAGTAGGGAGTCCCCAATCATGTAGACCTGCCTCTTCCTGGTTTTGGTGCAATTCTCTCATCTTTACCCTTCTGTTCTTTCAATACAGTGAGTGAAACAAGTAGGCCTGCCCTCCTTCCCCAAACCCTTTGCTTAATAACTAAAGTAGATTCAGCTTGGAGTTTGTTTCTGTAATGCTTATCCCAGTAGGCAGAAAATGAAACCCCAACAATTACTTATATCTGGCAAAGCAAGGAAAAGCCAAGTTTTCTTGCACAAGATGCAGGGGGAAAGGACAATAATTCTGTGCGTTGGTTGGAGAGAGACTTTCCAAAAAAAAAAATAAATGGAACAGTCAGTGTGCATGTGTGTAAGAAATACAAAGGGGAGATGCATCCTAAACAGATTCTATTTAGAGGAGGATTAAGGTGAAAGGAGAAAACAAATAACCCCTAAATAAGTTTCGCCTCAATATCAGTTGTTTCTAAAGAGCTGTGAGAGAGAGAGCTCAAGAAACATAATTAGGATTGTCTGTGGCAGTGCCCTCAAAATATTGCTCAGACACATTCTTAAGACCAACACTACTTCATTTAGAAATATATCCAGGAAGCAAATTTAAACAATACTGTAATTTTTTTTAACATCATCTTTCATACAAACTGCTATATATAGCACATCATTTTACATATGAAATAATACAGTTACAAAGGTAAATGCAACTTGCATACTAGCTATTGGAATACCTAGTACCTGTTTAGTACAGACCATCTTTGAAGGGTGGCTAATTCTCTGTATTTCTATTACAGCCATCATGTTTGTCTAGGAGTGCCATTGTAATTAGGCAGTCCCTGAGACTGTAAACAACTCCAAAGAAGTGCCACCCTCTGGGGTTGTGGTGTGTATATATTGATTTGGAGCAGTAGCTGAGGCCCAAGGAGACAAATAAAGGGCTTTTGATATAATTCAACAAACAAACATGACCTTTTGTTCAAAGAGAGGCCAAACCCGATGAAAGGGTTGGAAAGTCAAGTACCTACTGGAGTCCCCACAGGACTTCTGAGAGACTTCTGGTGCATTTAGTGTGTGTTTAGACCTTTTTATGTTTTCTCTGCTTTGGTATTGCTGGGTGGTCACGTGTATTCACCAGCATTTCCTGGCCATAGCCCTTGGAGAGGAAGCAAACACAGGGACTAGACGTTGGTCCTGCCTCCCTTATGCACTTGAAGACTTTTTGTAGACTTCTAGGTGTTCTGCCCAGGTATCCGAAAATATGGCCACATCGTCAAGGTAGGCGACTGCATATTCTCCTACTCCCGCTAGGAGACCATCTACAAGTCTCTGGAAGGTGGCGGGTGCATTCCACAGCCCAAAAGGGAGTACATTAAATTCATACAGCCCGACATGTGTGGTGAAGGCTGGCCTTTCCTTGGCGGATTCATCTAGAGGTACCTACCAATACACCTTGGTTAAGTCCAAGGTAGAGATGAACTGGGCCCATCACAGTTTCTCTAATAGTTCATCTATGCGTGGCATTGGATAGTTGTCTGGGCGAGTTACAGCATTTAGCTTATGGTAGTCCATGCAAAAATGTATCTCCCCATCTGGTTTGGGAACTAGAACCACTGGAGATGCCCATGCACTGCCAGAGGGGCGGATTACACCCATCTATAGCATATCTGGATCTCCCATTCTATAGCAGTTTTAGGTTAAGGAGACACCCGGTAAGGTTGGACTTTAATTGGGTTAGCATTAGCTGTGTCAATGGAGTGGTATGCTAGACTCTTGGTCAGAACTGCTGGGGAGAATCACAGTGAATCAACAGGCAGAGGGTTGTGTTTCTTGCCCAGATAGAGGTGACTACTAAAGGCCTGAGACCAGAGAGCGCATTCCTCAAGCAGACCCTGGAGGGGGGCAAAGGTAAAGTTACCCCAAAATTTAATAGACGTTGAATAGAGACCTGCTGAATGGATCAGATTTAAGTCATGTACTTCCAAACATGGGCAACCTGCCAACCTGCTCTATGGGTATTTCCCTTATTGCTAACAAATCAGAAACTTTGTTTGGGTAGAGGTAAGTTTTGCACACACCGGTTATAATAGGGGTTGTCAATTTAATGTTTTAAATATAATGTTAAAATGTGCATAATCAAGTGTTTATTGTGTTTCTTTCTTCTTTCAAAATAGTTTTTCTCATGAAAGAAAAAAATATGTTTTATTTCCCAGGCTGATGAACCATATTTTTGATCTGACACATCCAGTTGTACTAGTAATATTATGTTCTGCTATGTCAATAAACTAATGAAACATGACTGGAATAACCAGACACAGAAATGAAATAGTAGGTAACAAAATGTAACAAAACAGGGTTTGCTGAAGAGGAAAAAAAAAAAGCACAAGCCCTTTTTTAAAATTTTGCTTTTGCTTGTTATTTCTTATTTTAAACTGACTTCATTTGTTTTGAAAAATGCTATCACCAGAATCTGGGTCGGCTTTGCATCCATGACCTAGACTCTATCACTTTGTAATTGACAGGCAGCGGCTGCTGCTAATGCTACACACTGAGAAAGCACTATTCATCTGTGGATCCCAATGCACTTTACAAATATTAACCTTCACAATAGTCCTGAATATAAATATATTACAATTTATAGATGGGTAAACTGAGGTACAGAGGGACTAATTGTGCCTCTATGGCACTTGCCTGTGTTCAGGATGATGCAGAGATCTCATAAAAGGATTATGTAGGCTGTGATATACAGGCGGTCAGGCCAGATGATCTGGTGGTCCCTTCTGGCCTTAACTCTATGACTGTATGTCTCAGGGGTTGAATCCCTTAATATGTTCAGGCTTTCTGTGTACCAGTATGGAGGGGGTGGGCTACAGTGCTATGAGGTTGCTCAAAAAGAGCAATTCCTGCACGTCCCTGAATACAGTGACTGCAACTATAACTGGCCAGATTGTGACTAGCCCTTGTAACCTCTTTCCTCTATGCACCCTGCAAGGGCTCATCACTTTCTGGCCAGGAGAGTTGAAGTTATGCACCTTGGCCCTCATGGGCAGTGGAGGAACATAAGTGACTGTCAGGTTGGGGATGTGTGACCAAAGGTGGTGTAAAGGTCATTTTAGTACTCTGATTCTGATGGAACCCTACATGTAGGGCTGACCTTCCTGCGCCATATCAGGGGCAAGTAACTCCATCTGCAGACAACCTCCATGGTTGACAATCCAGCCAAGTGCTGGTGTAGCACAGGATTATTTTAGCCATGTCCCCTTAACTTTACTACTTCCCCTCTTCCCCGCTGCATTGCTAGTAGGGAGAAAGCTGGTGTGAAACCCACTAGAGCTGTGTTACCCCACTGGCAGATTACTCTTACAGTGAATGATTCTCCCTGGGGCTTGTTAGAGACAGATTCTGCCTGCTGTGTGGCACAAAAGCACTGCAAGGCAGAATCTGGCCCTATGTTTTCTTTGCAAACTTTGAATCTGTACTTGCCTATGAGACAAATTATTGTTGGAGAGAAAACAAGCCTCCAAATAGGTGTTTTTTTTAAAAAAAATATAGACTTCAGCTGGCTTAAACCCAGCTCAGAACTTTACTTCTCCTCTTGAATCTAAGTGATTTTTCCCTCTTCTAATTTGTTATTAGGTTGGAAGATGGTTTCATAAATTGAGGTCAGGGCCAATCAGATGCACAAGTACATTCTAACTTCAGTAGCTGATTTATTGATATCATTTCACAATGGGGGATCTTTTCTGTATATTCTAAGAGAGAGTTATTTGCCTATGAAAGACTGGATGATAAATCTCAAGTTTTCCTTTAGCCATTTGTCTTAAGGAATCTAAATGTTGTGAGAGGTTTATTTGTGGCTTGGCTTTTTTTCTCCCTGGTACTACACGATATTCTCTCACCTGCTCAACCTCTGTGTATTAAATGGCTCTTTGTTTCTCTCCCTGAGATATTACATTCTGCTTGTAGGCAGAAACATCCATTTCTTCCACTAAAAAATGTGGTAGGATGGTAATTATCTCTCCAGTCTACTGGCAGAAATTGTGAAGGGATATTGTTCATTTTTATAACTCATATAACGTAAGGCCTTTCCAGACTTTAGGCAGGGCTATACAGTCTGAATCCTGCCTCATAGTAAAATTCCAGCATGAATAATTACATTCTGCCCACCCAACTTCTCACTCAAGTTTCAGTTGGGTAAAGCACCATTGAGTTGAATTTGTGTTTGATTCTCTGGGCTGCTCATTCCCTTCCCTCCCCTTCCCCTTTCTTACCATTTAGCTGATGGTCTCCTGACTAAAGCTGTCTTGAAAAAATCATGGAATAAATATGCCATTTGCTGCCATCACATTGTTCTCTCTGCTTGTGTGTTAGACACCTTTCCCACCCTATGTCTGTCTTGTCTATGTAGTCTGTAAGCTTCTTGGGGTAGAGACCATCTACTATTCTGTGTTTGTGCCGTGCCTAGCACAATGGAGCTCCATTCTGGTTTGGCCCTTAGACACTGCTGTAATAAACATAATTATTTTATTGTTAATAATGAAAGAAGTGTGATCTCAAAGTTGAGTATATGCTATCGCTTGTTGCCAGAAGTTTGTTTGATGACTTTGTCACTGAACTTTAATTAAGGACTTTGCTGATGACTCATTTACAAAGTGTGTATGACACAAACGCTTGCAACATCACACATTGTGATTCTGTATCACTGACTCAGCAGCACTAGATACAAAGTCTACAGATCCATTCTCACATACTAGCTTCCAGCTCCTTACCAGGTTTATGAGTTTCCGAAAATACATTAATTTGTACAACTTAACACCACTTTAATTTTGTGGCACTTCTGCTAAGCATCAGGCAAATCACAACTTTGCCTGAGTACTGTAAAAACTAATCCCTTTCTCCTAGTATGGTTCAAAACAAATTAATGTGTATATGAAAAAAAGAAATCCATGACATGATTACCAAAACAACATGCTTTATTATGAAATACATACACAACATCCTGCATGACCCTTTTCAAATATGTTTTTTCATCCTCCACGATGGCTGAATGCAACAAACAAAAAATCATCAAAAGAGGTATGAATAATCTATTTTATGGTTTTGGCTGCTACAGGATTGCATTCTGAGTCTGTACTAGCAATATGCCTGAAAGTCATCATAAGAGATATACAGATAATCAAACACTTGCATATGTATATATTCCTCAAATTCCTATCACCTATGTGGAAGCAATCTGTCTTGATTTGTTGAAATTAAACACAGCATAAGTACCTGTTTAGAATTCTTGTAGCTATAACCAATAAAGTTATTTCATTATTATGAGCCAGACCATGGTCTTTCCAGTGAGCATGCAGAGGGAAGTATGAGGCTGTAAAGTGACCCACTGTTCCCTGCATAGGCTACCCACATCCCATGTACAGTAGAACCCCCATTTTATGAATTAATTCAGGATTGAGGAGTTCCTAAAATTAAGATGTTCCTAAAATTGAACATCTCTAAGTGACAGTAGGCACAGTGCAGAATTTATAGTATGGTGCACTGCATCACTTTCTTCTTGTCTGCCTAACTAATGCAAAGCAATCTGCAATGCACTGAAGGCATTGCACTGTGAAGGAATGTCAAGTTGTTCTTCATCCACATCACTTTTGTTATGTGATTTTATTTTTTTTTTCCTTCTGGAAAAACAGTTTGTATAACTGGTCATTTGTAAGATTGGTGTTTGTAAAATCGAGATTCTACTGTCGGTGCAAAAATAAACAGTTTGTAACTCAACCCTTCTGCAAATTTACCCTGTAAATATGTTACATTATTTACCTTCCAGACTGGCATGAAATAACATGATTATGCCCTGAGGAAATTCCTGGGTTTGCTTCCAGCTGGTATTGTCTCCAATTTAAACAATCACTTTGAGGTTGCTGGCATAGCAGTTGTATGTAATTGTTGTGAAACACATGTGGATATTTGGCACCTTGCCCCGAAGTTATTCAAATCTGTTAGTAATTAAATGCCATGCTGCAATTTGGTATTCTGCTCTTCAATAAACAGAAGCCATTCTGTAATACAGATGTATAGTTCGTCACACTTTGTCTTGGCTGGTTTTGTTTATAATATTTTTAACAACACGACATGAAAAAGTGTTAAATATGATGAGACAAAAACAACGAGGAGTCCTTGTGGCACCTTAGAGACTAACAAATTTATTTGGGCATAAGTTTTGTGGGCTAGAACCCACTTAATTAGACGCATGGAGTGGAAAATAATCACTCCTTCTTGTCAACTGTGTGTAATGGGCCACTCTCTTACCACTTCAAAAGTTATTTTTCCTCCCTTGGTATTTGATTTAATTGATTTATCTCATTAGACTGACCTAACACTTGGTAAAGCAACCCACATCCTTTCAAGTATTTATACCTGATCCTGTGTCCTTTACTTCATACATCTGATGAAGTGGGTTCTAGCCCACAAAAGCTTATGCCCAAATAAATTTGTTAGTCTCTAAGGTGCCACAAGGACTCCTCATTGTTTTTGGTTTTTGGGGGGAGGGGTTTTGCTGATACAGACTAACACTGAAACCTAATTGAGTAATGTCTGTTGTAAAAGTGTTCGTAAGCTCTTTTATCCTTTTTACCTGATTTGGCTACTCTGTTCTTGTCTGGCCACTTCAGAGACTTTGTTTTCCAAAGTTGTAACAGTAGTTTTGAGTTGTCTTCCCATCAGGAGTTGTTCTGGACTATATCCAGTAGCCACCTTGGGTGTTGATCTGAAACTCAGAAGAGCAAGGAATGGATCTTTCTGCTGTAGGATTTTCTTGGCTGTCTGTACAGCTCTCAGCCTCTATATTTGCTTGTGAGTAATGTGAACTCTTAATAATATGATCAAAATCACATTTCATTCAGAATAACTTAAATTCTGCTGCAGTGAATTGTGGTCCATCGCTAGTTGTTCTGGAATACTGAAGTGAGCAAAAGTGCACTTCAGTTTCTCGATAACACGGTGACATGTTACATTTTTCAAGTATATTGCTTCCATATACCTGGAAAAATAATCCACTATAACCAGGCAGAGATGTCCTCTGAATTTGTATAAATCTGCAGCTAGTCTCTTCCAAATTCTCTCTGGCAGGGTTATTTGTACACTGTATGGTTGTTTCTCAAGTTGAGTTCTACTGGATCTCCTTTCAAAAGTCCAATATCATCAAATGTCCCATTGAGTTCTTCTACTTTTCTCACTAGGCGCATGTTGGCTGCCACACTGTAGCTGAGAAGGCTGTTGGATTATGGTCCTTTGATCACATACACTCTGAATGCATAGCTTCTGTCTTTGTAAGTTGTTTCCATGGTGAACTGGCCCATGCAATTCAGAATACCTCCAGGGCTAGTCAGAGCTGTGTCAGGTGACTTCAGCTTTGGGAGGGATTGAAAGTGATAATAAGTTCCTTCATAGGGCTTGTCTTCACTATGGGGGTAAATTGACCTAAATTATGCTACTCCAGCTTTGTTATTCACGTAGCTGGAGTTGATGTCATTTAGGTCAGTTTACCCCGGTGTCTTCACTGTGCTGTGTCGATGGGAGATGCTGTCTGGTCAACTTCCCTTACCCTTCTCGAAGAGCTGGAGCACTGGGGTCAACCGGAGAGTGCTCTGCTGTCGATTTAGTGGGTCTTCACTAGACTCACTAAACCAATCCCTGCTGCATCCATCTCGCCATAGTGAAGAACAGCCCTGAGATGACAGTAATGTCAGATCCTGAGTCAATTCTAAAGTCATTCATCAAAATTCAAAATCAGGAGAATATTTGCTACCAAAACCCCTCTTTGTTTGTTTGTTTGGGTCAATAAATAGTTTTCTTTTGATTTGTCTTCTTTAAAAAAAAAAACATAAAAAAATGTTTCTCATTCAAATTAGCTTACATTTAAACACAAAATGTCATTTAGAACCAGAAAACTAGATTTTTTTTCTTTAAAATGTCAAACCAAAGCATTTTGACAATTGCAAAACTTTTTTTTCTCCACACCGTTTTGAGTTGGGAAATTCCTTGAGCCAGCCCTGTTTTGCAAATAATTAACATTTCAACCAATTGGCATTTTTTGATGAAAAATGATCAGTCCAAAATTTCTCAATCATCCATAAAACTCCTTCTCATTCAGTTTTTCTATACAAGTTAATGAAAAAACAAGTCATCCTTACTGTAGTCAGGTAGTGGGGTTGATGACTTGTCAGCTCCATCTGCCTGAAGGCCTGATTCCTTTGCTCATATTAATATATCCCTGACTCACACTGCCTTCAGGAGCAAGGAGAATTCTGTCACAGGCATCCTTGCTTTGCAAACGATAGATTCCTTTTCTGAGCAGTAGAATAATAAAAGTCAAGTTAATTAACAGTGGAAAAAATACATTGGATCTAAAAGTGCTAATTGGAGTATATGACTAAAAAGATGGTCTTGCTAGTGTTAGAATCTGCCTTGCTTGAGAATGTTGCTGTATAAAGGGTTATGTGTGAAAACCTATGTGACACCTCCTGAATGTCTCCCAAGACTAGAAGCATAGATGAAAAGAGAACCAAAGATGATATACAGTAATTCATGCATGCATGGAAAGAAGCAGCAACTAATGGAAGGCACAGTATGGGCCATATGCAAGAAACAACTGACTGGCACAAAAAGATCTACCCTCTTTTTGGATGCTGACAGCATTTGCCTTGTATTTCCATAGCAGGAAGCAAATCTTACTCCTGTCTTCAGGGCTGGAATGTGGGCCTTGTATGGACCTGATGAGCAAGGCAGGAGTGGATGGTATAGGACATGCACACTCCTTTGCTGCACAGTGCTCAGGAATCACAGGAGACCTGTGCCTGGCAATGTACAAGAAGTGAGTGGGAGGAAGTCAGGGAATCTGTTGCTTCACAGACCCTCCTTCCTGGGGAAGGAGCTGCAGGAGGACACAATGAACCTCCACCAATCTTGAGGGTATAACTACAATGCTCAGCCCTGGAGTCCTGTCGAGATTCCAAACACTTCCTAAGTTCATGGGTGTCTGGATGTGAAGCTAGGTTTGAATCCATCTCCCTATGGAGTGGGAAATGATGGCTACTTTCTTACCAATGTACTTCAAGATGAGAATGGATTTTCAGGTGCTTTCTAAAGGGCTGCATGCATGCTTGCGGTGGGCATACTCATGTGTACACCAACAAAAGTGTGCATGCTACATTTTTCCCCATGACTTATTTTGCAAATTAAACTTTGTTACCTAAATGTTCATGGATAATAAAAGGGGTGGCAAGTACCATCAAAGTGAATTTGCAGCTTTGATTCAAATAATATTTGTGACTATCAAGTCTCCTCTAACAATTATTTGCAGTTCCTTTTGCTCCTTCATTGCCTGTCTTACTCTGTTTCATGTATTTTTTCTTTCTTGTAATATTGTCCCTTTCTTTCTCCCTATGGCGTCTTTCCATTCCCTCATCGGAGGTTACCATAGAAATATTCAGTCACAAATTTCAGCACAGAAATTCAGAGACTACAGATATAAAATGAAATGCTAGGCATAACCACTTGGCATAAGTCACACAGCAAATTGTACGTTTGGATTATTATTAATAACGTCATATTTTACAAGACTCTAGGCATAATTGCATATGTGTGCTTTTTAATGTTTTGCTTTTAGTTTGTACTCTACTATTTGCATTAACAGAACTGGCAATAAATACCCTGATTTGAAGCATATCAGCCTGGCAAGCCTTTTTTTTTTTTTTTTAATCTTCTGCCGACAGTATTCCTTTTAAGAAGGTAAGAAAATACAAACTTGTCACGCTCAAAAACAAGAAGAGAAACAAAGCTATGCTATGCATGGTATATGCTTGAATGTGACACATAAAACTCATGGACTGTATGTTAGTAATTGTGATGGGCAAGCCACAAAAGTTCTGCTCAGATAAGCAACCTATAATTTGTGTGGTTAGCCAGATTTACCCAATGTCTCATTTAGAATAAGGATAGAAAGCTGGCAATAATACATGTTGTGAAATTTCTGCTCCAGTTGGATTTAGAAACACTGGAAAACGTTTGAGTCTGCAGCTGGAAGTATACCCAGTCAAATTATTTGTGGCAAACAAATTTGTTTCAAATTTAGCCCCTTTTTCAGTTCACAAATAGCTTGTGAATTCACCTGGATTTATGCAAAATATCCATTACTCATAAGTAGCACCTGAATAGTTTGAATAATTATCAGCCTATGAGTTGTCTGCTTATTATCTGCTCTGAGTATTTATTATTCCTTTTTTGCAGTGTGTAACTGATCACCCAAGTCACGCAGCATTGTTTCTGCTCCCTCATTAGAGTCTTGAAACTTTTCAAAACTAGAGAATAATGAAAACATCATAGCAAATAGAATATGAAAATTATATTTCTACGTGAAAATATGAGCAAATCAGATGGTTATGTTTTAAAAAAATATTCAGCAAATTCTAATCAGAAAAGAATGTGAGAATACTTTTTGAATCATGTTTTTTTTTTCATGGACAAACTATTTTAACCTTAAATGTATGGCGGAATTTTAATTTTGGCTGAAGATATCACATGCCTCATCAGATACAGTTTGATACATGAGAACAAAGCCTTTGCAGAAGTTATTGGGTTTTTCATACCAGAACCATGAGATATTTTATGTAAGTATTGTTACCCACATTTTGCTGGGGAGGAAGTGGCAAGAAAATAAGGAGAGATTAAGGTCTAAATGTTTGCAATGAGAGCTGAGCAGGAAACAATTTTCCTATCCCACAATAATACACACACAAAATTTTCAAGGTTTCAAATTTTCATCCCAATTCAGCTATATATTTTTGAAAATTTGAAATCTTGAAAATTTTGTGAATTTTGTGTGTGTGTATATATATATAATATATAATTGTGGGACAGGAAAACTGTCAAAATTTTCCCCATCAGCCCTAGTCATAAGTATCCACCAACTTTAGATACTTCCGTTTTTGAGTGGTGAAGGTGTCTCGGGATGGAAACCCAAGAACAGAAGCCCCCCAAATCAAAGGTCATTTAAAAAGTTTTGTTTTTAAATGATTTAACCTCAACTCAAGGTTACACACTAAATTAGTGGTATTAGAATTCATAAGATATCCTCCCCCAGCCTCTTGTTCCATCCATCCTCTTTCCATGTCACTCTCTGTATAGGAAATGTCCTTTCTGAGTTTATCCCACAAGGCTGCATTCAAATTCTTCCTTATGGCTCCTCTCTGGGCTTGAAAGTAATTCACTCGTATACAGGGGGAATTTGAATGAGGAGGTGATAGTGGCCTTGTGGACAAGTTCAGGACATGTGGTAGTAACATGGGATAGTTCATATACAGTTTATAAAAAGCAAGGAAACACCTTTGTGTTGTTAGACTTTGTGTTATCAGTCCATGGCCAATCATCATGAAGCACCCCCCCCCTTTTTTATTGCTGTTCCCTTTTCCTTTACCCTCTATTTCTCTTTCTGTTTTGTCTTACTTTTTAGACAGAAAACTTTTTGGAGCAGTTTACTGTGATACTTGTGGCTGTCCTGCATCTAGCACACTGAGGGTGCTACATGATACAAATAATGGACAATGGTGCTGCCTCTTTTATCTCTTAGGCGTTCTATTCAACCTACATAACCAGAATGGAGTACCTGACTCCACCTAGTTCACTGCATACCTATCTTACCACAGATGTCAGATATACTCCACTGAGCATTTTCATTGATTAATCTAGACACACTATCTTTCCTATAGTGGATATAAGAGAAGGATATCAATCAGAGGGGAAAGAGCTTGATTTGAGAATGACTCAAAGTTTTGAGGTATAAGTTTGCCTGATTGTCTTCAGGAATTATGGCTCAATAAGATGACACTAAGCAGGAAGGGGGGATAATTTAGGATTCTTTTTTTTTTATTATTTCTGTCCAGTCAAGCCACAGAAGGCAGTGAGTCCTCCAACAGGCCCCCCAGCTGTGGCATATCCTACCACTGAAGAATGGGGTGTGTTTGTGTCTCATTTCTTTTAGGGTTTATAGAGTGCAGTGCAAACAGACCTCTTTGTAAAGGCCTTTCCCATAAGAGACTTAAATATGGCTGGTGTGACTTTACTTTTGCCAAGGTACTGTCCTCCAAAAGTTCTTTTAACTGGATGGCACATTGCAGGACACGAGTTGGGTATGTGGGGCTATTCTATTAAGTCATTTCTGATGTCAGGTTCTTGAACTATGTAGTGATGCAGAGATAGTTTTGCTGAGTCCTGATATTTATTCTAAAGAGGCTATAAAAGCTGTTGGACCATTTTTCTATGACAGAGGGTAGACAGATGAGGTCATGCAGGGGAAAAACCTAGGAAGATCTAAGCTTGAGGAGAGCGCTTAGGCCAGTGTTTGCTTTTTGTTGTTATTTAAGTTAAAAATAAAGACAAGCCCCAGAAGTGGTAAGTTTGGACTATATCCTATCTATATATATATTAGAGATCATGCATAGAGAACTACATCCATAACACTTAACCAAGAAAAGAGAGGAGAAAATGGTCTGTTATGATGATAGGCACATTTGAAATGTACAGATAAGTATGTGAAGGAAATACCCAACAATTTATGGGAAATTAAAATTAAAACCTGTGCCCTTGCCCAAATACTTAGTCATGCCAGAACATTACTGCAACACAAGGCCATCTCAGCACTAGGGAGAGCTTCTTTCTCCATTAAACATAGCTTATGCCACCTCATCATTTTAATTTCTCTGCAGAGACCTAGTCTCACTGTTAATCAGAATGTGCTCTCTCAGCTAACTGATTTTCATAGAATCATAGAATCATAGAATATCAGGGTTGGAAGGGACCTCAGGAGGTGATCTAGTCCAACCCCCTGCTCAAAGCAGGACCAATCCCAATTTTCTGGAGCATTAAGATGACATTTCTCCTAGTTTGTCTCAAAAAGCAGCAGTACCATTAAAAGGCATTCACCTGGGAATATCATTTAGAGTTGTGAGTGTTCTATGACTTTATTTCACAAGGGATCTATGTAAGCATAAGTAAGCTCTGGGAAGTATCTTGGGATTTATAAATTCAGGAAGATTATAGACTCTATTGGTAGATGCACTGGCATTCATCACAAGTACATAAATTCAGCCTTTACGCATTGTTAGAAAATAGTGAGTGACTAAGCCTATTTTTGTTTATAAATGTTTACTGCATTATTCACTGGCTAATTGGGTAGGATGAGATGGAGAGATAGGGATGATTATCATCAATATACCAAAGACCCTGTAGCCCACATTTCCTTATGTGGAGGAGGTGAGAATGGGGACACATAGGCCCTGGCATGGGGGGAAGAGAGAAAAAGAAGATTATGGAGGGAGAGGGGGAATGGAAAGGTACACTGAGCACCTGACAGGGAGGGGAGAATGTTATGGTGGAAATGGGATGTACAAACACCCTGGCATGAGGGAGCATGTGGTGTATTTCAGGGAGTCCCTGAAATAGAAGGATTTGGGATGGTGGCACACAAACAGCTTGTGGTGGAGAATGGAGGGATGCATGGAGCCCTTGTATGTGCAATGAGCTTAGCCTACAGAAGCAACAAACCACGTAGCCTTCTAGTATTTAATAAAGGTACATCATTAGCAAGACAATTGTTGTCAAAGATAATTTCTTGAGCAGATGCCTTATGATTGCTTCCTTAAAAGAAGCTAGCAGCTAGAACTAATTGGTCTTATTGATGGTCTTCACCAACAAAGAATAACATGGGTCTAAGTCAGAGGTTGCAACCCACAGCGCTCCCAGGTCCTGCAGAATTTTAGTAAGTGACTGTCATGGTTCAGGGTGCGCTGTACCTTTTACCCCACCCCCACCCCCATCCCCACCGTATTGCCACAGGCCCTGCACCTGTACTTCTCTCAGAATGAAATCCTGCAATTCATCCCCACTCTGAGAGGAGGTTCCCAGCTCACAGAACGCATTTACCAGAAGATTTGATTGGGTTTTGGCCCCTGCTATGAACTTCCCTTTGGGGGCCTGTCGTCAGCATGAAAATGCAGTGACACCGAACAGCCACCTTAACACAAAGGATTATTTATTTATCCATAGGAGCATAAAAATAGGGTGGAAAGGGGTTAAAACAACGATAGACCTATATGCACATTATCTTACCTAAACTAATCCTTCCTTCTGTCTGTCCTGGGATCCCTTAACTTGGTTGGTCAAGTTCATGCTTCTCACCAGGGGGATTGGAGGCAAACTTCCAGTAGTGTATTCACTGTGTTATCTGTTAAGTACTGGCAACTGAGACATTTCCTGGCTCCCACAGGGGTGAGGAGAGCAACAGCAGGAATTAACTCTTGGTGTTCCATGGCACAAGTCCCACCATTATCTCAAACTAATAGAAATACTCACAATATTAATAAAAAAACAACGCAAATATCTCCCATATACTACATGGTGACTTTCATGGAAACTCAAGCAGAGAAAACCTAGTGTTGGTCCCTTTGGGAGTACATTCTATTTCCTCAGAGGGCATTAGCTCACTTCAGATCTGATTGATTTGCTTTGAGCAGGGGGTTGGACTAGATGACCTCCTGGGGGTCTCTTCCAACCCTAATCTTCTATGATTCTATCTGCAGAGAAACACAAATATTCCATACATCAAGGAAAGTTAGACTACGTGACTGAGTGGGGAAAGCCCAAATTAAACAAACCACAACAGGACTTGAGACTTTGCAGAGCTTTTATGGAAGCAAAACAACTTTTCTTCCTCTCCAGCAGAGCCATGGCATAAGATTTCAGAAAGTGGTTTGATTTGGCTTTGACCTGCTATCAGCACTCTAGATATCTTCCCCCTTACTTCATCCATTACAGGTCATCTTTAAATTATAGGATGCTGTCAGAGTAGAAGGAGTTTATGGGCATCTATACAAATGATTGAGAATAAAAGATCAATCTAATGGAAAAGGGCTACAAACTGGTGAAGATAATCATGTCAGACATTAAACTGAGCTTCACCTTGCAACATGTGCTTTTATCATGCTTTATCGGACAATATAGATAAGGCTAAGAGAATTATAGTAATCATTTTATTTTTCTATTGTCCTGCTTCCCTGGAGTCCATTATCTTACTGTTCAGGCAGGATGGGTATTTTATGGCCAGTGTCTGACTTTAACATTGCTTTATTTGATTACCTTTTTGGATAATAAGCTACAAAGGCTGTATATATATCCCTACATTCATTTTTAAGTAAGCCTTTTAGGATCTAAACAGACCGTGCACTTTCTTTGTGTGACTTTTTCCCAAATGACACTTTCAGATGTCTCAGTACTAAGCCAAAGATAAAATAGAAAGAGATGGAGAAGAAAATGAAATATATATGATATATATAACTTTTAACTCTTATTGTTATTTTAGTATTTTGTGCATTTCACTGAGGAATTTACCAGCATCTACTTCATGTTTCTTACAACTATTTTTTATTGCCATTGCAGTGTAACAAATTTGAGAGTTTTCAAAACATCAGTCCAATGGATAATTTCCACACAGAAGTGGGATCTAACAGTAAGTGTAAGCCTATGGTAATTATTGAAGAAATTCAGAGTGAGGAAGAAAAACACTTTTTCAGTTGTAATAATATGTTAATAAGTAATAATAATATATAATACATCTTGACTACATCCATTTTTAAAAAAAAATCACATAAGAATGTCTGATAAAGGGTTGTGTTTTTTCTCTTAACCACTAAAACCTATTGATTTTAAAGCTCAGCTAGCAACAGATTATCTTGTTTAAGTCCTTTGCCATCCACCCCAACCCCACTCACCTAAAAGGAAGATCGGATGTCAGGAGAAATAAAATACATGCACTATTTTTATGCTAGGAAGAGGTTAGTTTAACTCTTTATTCACAAAAATCATGATTTAAAATGAATGAATATTATGCTCATTAGAATCTGGCTATTAACCACACATATAGGGGTTTAAATCTCTTCTGACATGATCTCTTGAAATCATTTTGGGTTGATTTCTTTCACAAAAAACATCTTGGAACATGTGCAACACAAGCAACAACCATGAAAAAAATAAAAATGGCCCAGCCAGTGGGCTTTAATTCAGAAAGGAAGAGAAAGCTCCAGGGATGGGCAGGTAGTTAACTCTGTAGGCTCATGTAATATTTAGCCCCTCCCTCATGCTGATACCTGCCCAATAGGAACTCATTTTTCTTTTGAATGTACAATAGGCAGTATGTCTCAACAGGTATAGATTTACAATGGTAGTATTGTGTGCAAATTTAAATTGATCTCAACTGGAATGTGCAGTGCAATATTTTTACTGTGCACTTGCAGAGGTTTATGCTTTAAATGTTTATGCTTTGAATGGTTTGAAAACAGACTAAATAAGAAAGTATATTTTAAACACTTCACTGTGTGCGCAACTCTTGAAACGGATCCCAGTTTAGTAGCTCTTGAAACGGATCCCAGTTTAGTAGTGTTTTATACACAACCATGTCATCCCCTGCCAAGGGGGAAACAAAACAAGGGAGGGGAAAAAACTCAGACTTTTTTTAAAACCCCATTTCCCACAGATCAATCTGCTGCAGATTGAGGGTTTGTTTCCCTATGAAATGGATAGCAGTTCAGCCTGAGGAACTGGAGGAAGAGGTGGTTGTGGGAAAATGATCTTGAGTCATTGAAGCATTCCAGCAGCAGAAGGCCAAGCAGAGGGACTCTGTTTCAGGTAGATACCCCTTCATCTCATTCCTTATGGCACAGAGTGTTGGAGAAAACGTAGGTATGGATAATATTGCTAATAGTGCTGGGAGATGGGGAGTTTCATCTCACCCAAAAGCAGAAACTTTTATAGCATACTAATAAAGCTCTGGTTTCAGAGTAACAGCCGTTCTAGTCTGTATTCGCAAAAAGAAAAGGAGTACTTGTGCACCTTAGAGACTAACCAATTTATTTGAGCGTAAGCTTTATGTATGAAGTGGGCTGTAGCTCACGAAAGCTTATGCTCAAAAAATTGGTTAGTCTCTAAGGTGCCACAAGTCCTCCTTTCCTTTTTAATAAAGCACTGTTGTTGCTGCTTTATGCTGAACCTTATGCAGTCTGAATGTAGTCATGAACAGCAATTGGGCAGGTTACTTCTCTTTCTTAACCAGAACTGATTTGTCATTCATTAAGCCACAAACTTGAAGCTGTTTTCATTGTAAGTGCTCAGTCAAGGATAATTCAGGGTTCGATGGTGGCCTTGAAAGAGGTTACATACGGATGGCAGCAGCACATGAAATGGTTTTGTTTCTTATATAGAAACTTCATTATCTGCATGTCTTGTTTCCTAATAAACTAAAAGGGTAGGTTTTGAAATTCCCTGAGCTAATCTGATTGAGCTAATCTTGACTTGACTCATCAATGTGTTTTGGAGTGTTAGCAATAATTAGTAGAGTTTTACTGTCATAGAAACTTTGAGTCATAGTGCTGCCACCATTCATATCAGCATTAACTGATGAATACAAAACGGGAAATGACTGCTTAGGAAGGAGTACTACAGAAAGGGATCTGGGGTCATACTAGATCACAAGCTAAATATGAGTCAACAGTGTAACACTATTGCAAAAAAAGCAAACATCATCAGCTGGATGCATTAGCAGGATTGTTGTAAGCAAGACACGAGAAGTAATTCTTCCGCTCTACTCCACGCTGATTAGGCCTCAACTGGAGTATTGTGACCAGTTCTGGGTGCCACATTTCAGGAAAGAGGTGGAGAAATTGGAGAAAATCCAGGGAAGAGCAACAAAAATTATTAAAAGTCTAGAAAACGTGACCTCTGAGGGAAGATTGAAAAAACTGGGTTTGTTTAGTCTGGAGAAGAGAAGACTGAGAGGGGACATGATAACAGTTTTCAAGTACAAAAAGGTTGTTACAGGAGGAAGGAAGAAAAATATTCTCCTTAACCTCTGAGGACAGGACAAAAAACAATTGGCTTAAATTGCAGCAAGTGCTGTTTAGGTTGGACATTAAGAAAAACTTCCTGTCAGGGTGGTTAAGCACTGGAATAAATTGTCCAGGAAGGTTGTGGAATCTCCATCATTGCAGTTTTTAAAGAGCAGATTAGACAAACACGTATAGGGATGGCCTAGATAATACATAGTCCTGCCATGAGTGCAGGGGACTGGACTAGATGACCTCTTGAAGTCCCGTTCAGTCCTACAATTATATGATTTCTTGGCAGTTTGCTGTCTTGTTGTAGCTGTGTTGGTCCCATGATATTAGAGAAACCGGGTGGATGAAGTAATATCTTTCACTGGACCTACTGCTTTTGGTAAAAGAGACAAGCTTTCAAATTTACCACAGAGCTCTTCTTTGGGTCAGGGAAAGGTACTCAGAGTGTCATAGGTAACTATAAGGTGGAACAAATTGTTTAGCATAAGGTGTTAACACATTGCAAGAGATCATTCAAGGTGAAGTGGGCAGTTGATAGTCTCAGACATGATGATGATGATGATGATTATTATTATTTGTATTTTGTATTAATTAAGGATATGGGCCCCCATTGGTCTAGGCGCACACACATAAAAACAGATTCAGGACTGCATATGTAAGTGAGAATAAGTTATTCTCTGATCCCCTAGCAGTCAGCCATCCAGGTCAAAGCTAAGGCACTGTGCTGTTGCTGCCCCTGCCCCTGTTTCTGTCTCTGTTCTGTGACTGAGAATCAGGAGATCTATGTTCTGTTCCTGCCTCTGCCACATACTTCCTTGGTGATCTTGAGCAACTCACTACTCCTATGTCTATAGCTCCCAAGCTCTATGTCTGACCTTGGGGTGCGATTCCACTGGAGGAGACATACCCATGCTAGCTCTCATTGAGCTAGCATGGTAAAAATAGAATGTTGCTGTGGTAGCACGAGCTGCCAGAAAGCCTTGCTGCCCTGAATACGTGGACGTCTGAGGCCCTAGGCATTTATGCAGGGTGGCTAGCCCATCTCACTGCCACGGATATATTATTTTTAGCATGCTAGCTCATTGGGAGCTAGCATGAGTACATCTCCTTGGGATGGGAATCACCTACCCAGCACAAAGTGTAGACATACCATGTGCATGTCAGTCCCCATCTCTAAAATTTGTGGGGATGAGCTCATTAATGTTTCTAGAGCACTCATGGTACACTGAGGGTGTAGGATGGAGAGAGAGCAAAGGAAAGCCTGTAAATAAATACACTTGGAGTAAAGTCTAATTGAATGTGAGTATGATGCCAGCATCTTCATGAGATACAGTATGATTTTCAGTAATGTTGACCCTACCTGTCCTCCAGCAGCTCTCCCACAATGCCCTTTGCTGACCGCTCTGGTCGCCATTCTGAACTCCACAGCCCAAGGGTTATGGAGACCAGCAGCCCCCTGCTTCCCTTTAAGACACTGTGAATTTTTGAAATTCTTTTTCCTGATTCCCAGCTTGGTGAGTACACTGAACAACTCTCCATTGTTGAGTGCCAGCTGCACGCACCAGATGTGCTCCTGGGCCTGTGGGAGAAGAGGCTATGCAGGCACAGAGCTGATCCAGCTGTAGAAACATCAACATCTATGAGCCGAGTGCTCATGGGATCAGAAGAAGGGGTACAACAGGGACCAGCAGCAGTGCCACATGAAAGCCAAGGAACTAAGGCAGGCATATGTGACAGCCCTTACTCATGGTTGGTTGCTAGGGGAGCACTGCCTAGTGGTCAGGGCTTAAGCCTCTGACATGCAGGGGGGTTGTTGGTAGGAGAGCCCAGACCCCCTCGCTCCACCGGCTCCAACTCAGGGCCCTCTGAGTGCTATCAATGATCTGTGAGCCAGGGTTGCTTAAGGCTGTCCTCCCTGGCCCATTTCCTATCACCCTCCCCTGCGATTGTCCCAGGGTTGCTGACTGGGTTAAGGTGGTGTAAGGGTTGTCTGCTCTCCACAAGGCATCTCCTAGTGGCTACATGTAGCGATGTCATTCTTCTTCCCTCTCAGGGGGCACTTGCCTCCTCTTGTGGTATGGCCCAGCCACTTTGGCCAGCTCAGTGCTAGGGCTTTCCCCTGCTGGGGTAGTCCAAACAAAAAAATAAATAAAGAGGATCAATCAAGTCCAGAGTTTGTCTGAAAGGGGAATGCTTCCCTCTCAGGCTGTCTCTGCAGCAGGCCTTCCCTTCCCTTCCCTTCCCTCAGGGAGGGACCTTAGGGCAGTCACTGAGGGAGAGAGTCTGCCTTCCTTCACCTCGTCTCTCCTGGAGCTACTGGTAGGTCTTCCACAAAATGAGCTGCTCCCCTGCCTTTTAACTCCTCCTCCAATTGGTGCATTTGCTACAGGTATGGCGGGGTGGGGCTGACTGAATCCAGAGCAGTTCCTTAACCGCTTGTTGCTCAGTGTGGGGTTTGTACACCCCATCACAGCATACCAGAAGGCCAAGGAGGCCAACAATCTATCTGGTGCTGAGCTGCAGACATGCCACTTTTACAAAGAGCTGCATGCCATCCCCAGCAGAGACCTCCCCCATTCCAACACTCTATGGATGCCTCAGAGGAGCCCGAGTCACAAGCTGCTGCCATGACAGTGAGTAGGAGGAGTTGATGGATGAGAAAGAGGAGGAGGAGTATGGAGGACAGGTGACTGGGGGATCCAGCTGCACAGCGAGCCAGGACCTGTTTTTGACTCCGTCACAGTCAAGCCAGTTCCACCAGTCCAGCATGGCCAAACCTGATGCAGAGGAAAGAACCTCTGGTAAGTGAATAGATAAATTGTCTATTATAGTGATGGCACCCACAATGTAGCAGGACACCATCTTTTGACGTTTCATTAATTTAGTCAGGCTAGAAGAGGTAGTGGTACAACCAAGAGAGGTAGAGTTACTATCTGCTTTTCTTTCCCCTTTAGAGTTGGGTTGAGGAGGGCAGGGAGAAGGTAGAGCAGTTTGTTTATGTGCACAGGGATGTCTCTTGAATCTTTCATGAAACTTCCATGGAGGTACTCTGCAATCCTCTGCTGAAGATTTCTAGGGAGGGTTGCCTTATTTCTTCCTCCATGGCAGGACACTTTTCCCTGCTGCTCAAAGATATCTTCAGCAGGCACCATTACAGTACACAGGGCAGCAGCATACGGGCTCGGGTGGCTTTGGGAAACCCCCAGCTGCTGTGCTCTCTCTGCCTATGTTACCCTCAGGAGTGAGATATCAGCTGAAATCACCACTGCCTGTGGAAACTGGTGCCATAAGAACATAAGAACGGCCACACTGGGTCAGATGAAAGATCCATCTAGCCCAGTATCCAGTCTTCCGACAGTGGCCAATGCCAGGTGCCCCAGAGGGAATGAACAGAACGTAACCATCAAGTGATCAATCCCCTGTCGCCCATTCCCAGCTTCTGGCAAACAGAGGCTAGGGACACCATCAACAGCCATTGATGAACCTATCCTCCAACTAGAACTTATCTAGTTCTTTTTTGAACCCTGTTATAGTCTTGGCCTTCACAACATCCTCTGGCAAAGAGTTTCACAGGTTGACTGTGAGTTGTGTGAAGAAATACTTCCGTATGTTTGCTTTAAACCTGCTTAATCTCTCCTCATACGGAAGTCATTCCATACTCCTAATTATTTTTGTTGCCCTTTTTCTTAACCTTTTCCAATTCCAATATATCTTTTTTGAGATAGAGCGACCACATCTGTATGTGGTATTCAAGAGGTGGGCATACTATGGATTTGTATAGAGGTGATATGCTATTTTCTGTCTTATTATTTATCCTTTTCTTAATGATCTCAACTTTCTATTCACTTTTTTGGCTGCCACTGCACATGGAGTGGATGTTTTCAGAGAACTATCCACAATGACTCCAAGATCTCTTTCTTGAGTGGTAACAGCTAATTTAGACCCCATTGTTTTATATATATATATATTTGGGATTATGTTTTCCCATGTGCATTACTTTGCATTTATCAAAATTGAATTTCATCTGCCATTTTGTTGCCCAGTCACCCAGTTTTGAGAGATGCTTTTGTAGCTCTTCCCAGTCTGCCTGGGACTTAAGTATCTTTGGTAGTTTTGTATTATCTGCAAATTGTGCCACCTCACTGTTTCTCCCTTTTTCCAGATCATTTATGAGTATGTTGAATAGGACTGGTCCCAGTACAGACCCCTGGGGGAAGCCACTATTTACCCCTCTCCATTCTGAAAACTGACCATTTATTCCTGCCCTTTGTTTCCTTCTTTTAACCAGTTACGAATCTATAAGAGGACCTTCCTTTTCATCCCACGACAGCTTACTTTGCTTAAGAGTTGTTGGTAAGGGACCTTGTCAAAGACTTTCTGAAAATCTAAGTACACTATATCCACTGGATCCCTCTTGTCCACATGCTAGTTGACCTCCTTAAAGAATTCTAGTAGATTGGTGAGGCGTGATTTCCCTTTACAAAAACCTTATTGACTTTTCCCCAATAAATTATGTTCATCTATGTGTCTGACAATTTTATTCTTTACTATAGTTTCAACCAGTTTTCCTAGTACAGAAGTCAGGCTTACCAGCCTGTTATTGTCAGGATCACCTCCGGAGCCCTTTTCAAAAATTGGCATCACATTAGCTATTCTTCAGTTATTTGGTACAGAAGCTGATTTAAATGATAGGATATAGACTACAGTTAATAGTTCTGCAATTTCACATTTGAGTTCCTTCAGAATTCTTTGGTGAATCCATCTGGTCCTGGTGATTTATTACTGTTTAGTTTATCAGTTTGTTCCAAAGTCTCCTCTAATGACACCTCAATCTTGGACAGTTCTTCAGATTTGTCACCTAAAAAGAATGTCTCAGATTTGGGAATCTCCCTCACATCCTCAGCCATGAAGACCGATGCAAAGAATTTATTTAGTTTCTCCCCACTGGTCTTATCATCCTTGAGTGCTCCTTTAGCATCTCAATTGTCCAGTGGCCCCACTGGTTGTTTAGCAGGTTTCCTGCTTCTAACGTACTTTTAAAAAAAATTGCTATTACTTTTTGAGTCTTTGGCTAGCTGTTTCTCAGATTCTTTTTGGGCCTTCCTAATGATATTTTTACACTTTATTTGACAGAGTTTATTCTCCTTTCTATTTTCCTCACTAGGATTTAACTTTCACTTTTTAAAGGATGCCTATTTGCCTCTGCTTCTTTTACTTTGTTGTTTAGCCCCGGTGGTGCTTTTTTGGTTCTCTTATTATGTTTTTTAATTTGGGGTATATATTTAAGTTGAGCCTCTTTTATGGTGTCTTTAAGAAGTTTACATACAACTTGCAGGGATTTCACTTTTGGCACTGTACCTTTTAATTTCTGTTTAACTAACCTCCTCATTTTTGTCTAGTTTCCCTTTCTGAAATTAAGTGTTACAGTGTTGGGCTGCTGTGGTGTTTTGTCTGCCACAGGGATGTTAAATTTAATTATATTATGGTCCTTATTACCATGCAGTCCAGCTATATTCACCTCTTGGACAAGATCCTGTGCTCCACTTAGGACTAAACCAAGAATTTCCTCTCCTCTTCAGGGAAACTTTATCTCTGCATCCTGTCCTGAGGAGACATGTAACCAGTCAATATGGGGATAGTTGAAATCTCCCATTATTATTGAGGTTTTTACTTTAATAGTCTCTCTAATCTCTCTGAGCATTTCACACTCAGTATCACCATCCTGGTCAGGTTGTTGGTAATATATCCCTAATGCTCTATTCTTATTATTAAAGCATGGAATTACTATCCATAGAGATTCTATGGTACAGTTTGGTTCATTTAAGAATTTTACTTCATTTGATTCTACACATTCTTTCACATATAGTACCACACCTCCACCAGCATGACTTGTTCTGTCCTTCTGATATATTTTGTACCCTGGTATTACTGTGTCCCATTTATTACCCTCATTCCACCAAGTTTCTGTGATGCTCATCATATCAATATCTTAATTTAATATGAGGCACTCTAGTTCACCCTAGTTATTATTATTTTTTAGACTTCTAGCACTGGTATATAAGCACTTTAAAAAGTGTCACTTTTTAGCAGTCTGCCATTACATGATGTAATTGAATGGGACTTCGTTATATTTGACCTTTTCTCATCAGATCCTACCTGTATTTTATCATCTGCCATTCTCTCCTCCTTACTAGGACACAGAAACTCTCCATTAATAGATCCTCCCCTAAGGGATACCTCTGTCTGAACCACATACTCCTCCACACCTTTCGGCTTTCCCCCAGCCCTTAGTTTAAAATCTGATCTATGACCTTTTTAATTTTAAGTGCCAGCAATCTGGTTCAATTTTTGGTTTAGGTGAAGCCCATCCTTCCTGTGTAGGCTCTCACTTTCCCAAAAGTTTCCCCCAGTATTCAGTACCATTGTCCTAGACTACTAGAATCATGAAACTGAGCAATTCCCTCATCATTTCCCCAACCCCCTGAAGGGCCACACTCACAATGGCTGGTGCAGTGACTGCACTGTGCACAAGCTGTCCCAAAAAGAAGTGATAATGTAGTGCTTAAAACTTCAGGGGAGCAAGGGGAATGAGTTCAGTATCTTAAATTTGGCTTTTTATAGTGAATACATTGACAACGGCACCTCTGTGTGTTTTATCTTCGGCTGCTGCTACTGTGGCCTTCAGGGTAACCCCCTGCACACCCATAGTATGCCTGAGCCAGATAAGAAGGAGAAAGAACAGGACTCGGCATGACATATTCAATGACATCCTGCAATGATATATTCAATGACATCCACAGTACTGCATCCCACTGTGAGCGCAGAGCCTGGAGGATGAACATTGCCAACAGCCTGGAGTGGAGAAGGAAAGAATGAAGGGGAGAAAGGCCCAGGAATCCCAGCAGGAAAGGGACAGGGAGCTGCACCAGGCCATAATGGGGCTTCTTAGTCAGCAAACAGAGATTCTGCAGACTCTAATGGACCTGCAGGTTCAACAATCCCAGGATTGCCTCGCTCTGCAGCCCACTGAGAACTCAATATTGGCCTCTCCCCAACCCGCCCATCAACATTCCATTTGGCATCACAGGTCACTACACTAGCCCTACCAACCCACCCCAGGAAACATTAAAAACAATCGCAACTTCACATACACTGACCTGTGATAGCCACAGTAGGTGTATATATACCTGAAATAGACATGAATGTTCTTTCCCCTTCATAAGTTCTGTTCTCTTAATTTATTATGTTTTATTAAGTTTTTAGTGTATTTGCTGTAAAATTGCATGGGTTTTATTATAGAATAAAATTATATTATTTGGAACATAATTCATCTTTATTAGTTCACAACATATGCTGCCAAGTGCTCAGCAGTTCTGAAAGCAATGAATTACCTGTTACTGTACAGTGCCACTCAACTCAGAGGATCATTTGCAAACAAAATGAATAAGTGCACTGACAATGTTATATCCCTACATGTACAGAAATCACCACTGCTCCTAGTGTGCCACAAAAGAGTAGGGACAGATAGAGCACACTACAAACAAAACATGCTACTCTGGCTCGCTGTTAAAATGGCCTTTCAAAGCCTCCCTTTACCTTATATCTTCTAATAACCCTTATATCTGACTGTTCAAATTCAGCAGACAGCCACTCCACCTCCACCCTACCAGAAACTTTTCTCCTTTTGCTTCACAGATATTAAGCAGGACACAGCAAAGAGCTATAACCATGGGGATAATTTTGCTCACTGAGGTCCAATTGTGTAAGTAAACAACAGCATCCTTTCAAATGACCAAAAGCACATTCAACTGTCATTCTGCGCCCATTGAGCTGATGGTTGAATCATTCCTGCACTTAGGATGGAAGAATCCTAAGGTCAGCTCCCAGACTGCTGCGCTGGGCAACACAGCATGGGGAGTAGGTGGCCAGCCCTCTGAGGACAAAGAAGTGGTTAGGGACTATTTAGAAAAGCTGGACGTGCACAAGTCCATGGGGCTGGATGCGTTGCATCTGAGAGTGCTAAAGCAGTTGGCAGCTGTGATTGCAGAGCCATTGGCCATTATCTTTGAAAACTCATGGCGATTGGGGGAAGTCCCGGACAACTGGAAAAAGGCTACTGTAGTGCCCATCTTTAAAAAAGGGAAGAAGGAGGATCCTGGGATCTACAGGCCAGTCAGCCTCACCTCAGTCCCTGGAAAAATCATGGAGCAGGTCCTCAAGGAATCCATTCGGAAGCACTTAGAGGAGAGGAAAGTGATCAGGAACAGTCAGCATAGATTCACCAAGGGCAAGTCATGCCTGACTAATCTAATCGCCTTCTATGATGAGATTACTGGTTCTGTGGATGAAGGGAAAGCAGTGGATGTGTTGTTTCTTGACTTTAGCAAAGCTTTTGACACGGTCTCCCACAGTATTCTTGTCAGCAAGTTAAAGAAGTATGGGCTGGATGAATGCACTATAAGGTGGGTAGAAAGTTGGCTAGATTGTCGGGCTCAATGGGTAGTGATCAATGGCTCCATGTCTAGATGGCAGCCGGTATCAAGTGGAGTGCCCCAAGGGTCGGTACTGGGGCCAGTTTTGTTCAATATCTTCATAAATGATCTGGAGCATGGTGTGGATTGCACTCTCAGCAAATTTGCAGATGATACTAAAGTAGGAGGAGTGATAGATACAGTGGCAGGTAGGGATAGGATACAGAGGGACCTAGACAAATTGGAGGATTGGGCCAAAAGAAATCTGATGAGGTTCAACAAGGATAAGTGTAGGGTTATTGTGTCCTCAGAGGTACATATGTTGTTTAATTAGCTGGTGGCAACCGCTGATTTCCTTTGTTTTCTTTCTCAGCTCTTCCCCGGAGGGGTGTGAAAGGGCTTGCTGGTACCCCATAGGGAGGCATTCACAAGTGCGCCTTCCTGGGTTCAACAGGTTTTTTTGCATTTGAGGGGTAGCAACATCTACCCTTCCAAGGTCAGAGAGAAGCTTGGGAGTTTAATACCAGCCTGGAATGGCCAGTATTAATTTTTAGAATCTTTGCGGGCCCCCACCTTCTGCACTCAAAGTGCCAGAGTGGGGAATTAGCCTTGACAAATGAAGTTCAGGAACCCCATTGCTGCAAATCCATGCATTATGTCCTGCATATTGCCAAGAATCACAGTCTTGTGTAGCTGGAGTCCATTAATGGCCCTGCACATTTGTATCACAATAGCCGCTGAGGTGAATTTCCTGACTCTCAGATTGATTCCTGACTGATTGGTAGCAATCTGGCATTGCAAGTCTCCACAGTGTGATCACCACTTGCTTCTCCACTGTCAGTGCAGCTCTCATTTGGTGTCCCAGTCCTGGAGGGCTGAGGTGAGCTCGATGCACAGACCCAGGAATGCAGCCTTGAACATCTAAAAGTTCTGCAGCCACTGCTCATCATCCCAAACCTGCATTACAATGCAATCCCACCAGTCAGTGCTTGTTTCTCCGGTCCAGAAGTGGCAGTCCACCATCTGCAGCTGCTCTGTGAATGCCACCAACAACCTTGACTTGGTCCTTGCTGTGTCCCACAGCTATCGGTCCTCCAAGGAATCATTATATTCCTCACTCATTCGGTTCTTCTTGCAGCACTTCTTGGAAATACTCCAGAATTTTGTGTTCTGTGCTTGCAACACTCTGACAATAGTTCACAGCTGTGCAAGGCCCCATGTTTCTGTCAGAAATGGCAGACAGCAAGGAGGGCGCACAGGTTTCTGGGATTTTGAACAAATGCACAACAGTTATGGGATACAGACAACATTATGGGATGGAAACACATGCAAACTGGGAAGTTGACTCCTTGCTCCCAGTCATCCCTGCACGACTCTTTTTGGCCCAATCATGCATTGCCAAAATTTCCCAAATATGTGCTGGACAGTGGAATACACACACTGCCGACAAAAGGAGCCAAGTATTCGTGTGCACAAGCAATGTACTAACTGCAGCAGTTGTATGCCCACGTAATTTGAGTCAACATAAGTTTGTGGTGTAGGGATGGCCCAAGAGAAATGAATAAAGACCTCTGGACTGGCTCTAATGTTTCTAATGCCTCAGCATTTTTGGAAGTAAAACTTTTGAGGATCACACTTCTCACTGTGACAACAAATGCCTAGTGGTTGCCCAAACTTCTTGGAAGGGTCACAGTTATAGCATAAAAATCCTGATTTACTTTTATGTTTCAAAGAACATGCAAGGCTCAGCTAGCCCATCTTACAATTAGAATAAAATATAATTGACTAAAGCTCACATGTACAGATACATTTTCATTTTTATTAAAGCCCTTTAATGCATTTCAAGATTTTATGGCCAATCTTATGGCAGCAGAGTATCGACAAAATGCTTGGATAATTTGTGGCATCCAAGAATAATGAAATAAATGCATGAAAACATTTTACCATTTCTTCACAGTAAATGAAAGTCGAGAAGAATGATGAACATTATATCATTTTAGATCTAAGTTACGGTTGATGGTTAGATCAAAATCAAGCAATTAAAATCCTTGTATTTTATAATTAATACTAAGTGGGTTCTTTATGCTGGAAGTGGCTACAGCGTATATGTTAACTGAAACCGTATGGATTGTGGCTTTTACAAATGCATTGTGTGTGTGTGTCAGAAAGAGAGAGAGAGAGAGAGACTTTAGTGCTGGTGAAAGTCCTGGAGGCTGAGTGTATTTACCTACAGAACAGGTACAGCATGGGGAATGGGATTGCAAGGTCCCCATACTGCCCTGCCAATATTGCAATGCTTTACTGTGGACTGACTCCCTTAAGGGATTTGGGGAGTTTAATTTTCATGACCTTTGAAAATCTCACCGTTTCTGCTGAGACTGGTAATCAGAATGAGCCTTAGTACCAGATATAAGAGGCTTTTTGAAAGCCTTGTCCACTAACTAACATGTGGTCCCAGGGTGGATGTTTTGCATGTCTATCCTGTCCCCCTCTACTGCTAAACACAGTTCAGATCCTGCCATCTTTGTGTGGGCAGAGCTCTACCCAAACAGAGCCAGTTGCAGGACAAGGGTCAATGTCCATTACACAGATGGTGCTAGTCACCACTGGAGTGATATGCCCGAGAAAGAGTATTGCCAAGGCTACTCTTCTTTAGTAAGGATTTACTTTTAAATTAGAAAATCAATATTTGGTATAGAAAGACTAAGTTCTGGATGAAGAATATGATAATAGGATCTAATAATATGCTGCATATTGGCAATAATTCAGATTACTGTGGAAACTACAGAAAAACAGTTATGAAGTCTTCAAAGACAAGACAAAGTTGTATGTTTCAGAGGGACCTTGGCACGAGGGCATAAAAAGTAACAAAACTAAGACTGAATAATAACACAAAGATAGAATTAAAGCAAAGATTGACCCTCAACAGAAATACCCCAGGAATATCTGAGTTCAGTTAGTTACCTTGAGTCAGGCAGTTGTGAGCAGGTTTGAAATGTCCCTTAATGACTGTATTTGTCTTAGGCCTAGTTAAAATAATTCAGTGATGAACAGAGTATTGATTACAGATATACGGGCTATATTTTGGATTAAATATTGATTGTGCAGGATCCAAAACCATTTACTACTCCAGTTGCATTCTAATTTTTTTACCCAATCTTAAGTGGATCAAAGTGTTCACTCTGCTTGCCTGTATTTTGCTCACTTTAACTGGTATCAAAACACTTTATTTCTTCTTTTCTAGAACTTTCATCAGTCCAGATAGAAGAGAGACATTGCAACTAGCAGTTTTATGTTTCTATACCACTGACTGACCAATTGCTCTTCATCTTTTGCACATGTACATTCAGACCTGGTATAATTGGGTACAAATTCACTAGCACTAGCCAATAAAATAGTGTCCTCTAACACCACATCTGATTGTGGCTAAATATGAGTAGAAAAATATAGCAATGTTTGAATCAAAGTCTTGATGAAGAACAAAATAGACATTTTGGTCACTAAAAGAAATACTGCCCTCCGACAATTAGAATTTCACATGCATGCATATAAGCCTGGCTTTCTCCCAGGAGATACTCAATAGAGCAGAATGAATTTTGATGTTCAAATTAGATCCAAATACCTAATGAGAGTTGTGCTCATCCAATCAGGGAATAGACACAGTACTAGGTGATCTATGGGTCCACTCAAAACTGAAACAGATTAAATTGCAAATATTGAATACTTGCAAGAAGCCACTCACAGATAATATACTGAACAAGTACTCGCAAAAAGAAAAGGAGTACTTGTGGCACCTTAGAGACTAACCAATTTATTTGAGCATAAGCTTTCGTGAGCTACAGCTCACTTCATCGGATGCATTCAGTGGAAAATACAGTGGGGAGATTTATATACATAGAGAACATGAAACAATGGGTGTTAGCATACACACTGTAACAAGAGAGATCACTTAAGGTGAGCTGTTACCAGCGGGGCGGGGATGGAGCCTTTTGTAGTGATAATCAAGGTGGGCCATTTCCAGCAGTTGACAAGAACGTCTGAGGAACAGTGGGAGGAGGGAATACACATGGGGAAATAGTTTTACTTTGTGTAATGATCCCAGACTCCAAGGAGAGACTGCTGAATTGGAATTAATTTCCAAACTGGATACAATTAACTTAGGCTTGAATAGAGACTGGGAGTGGATGGGTCATTACACAAAGTAAAACTATTTCCCCATGTTTATTCCCCCCACCCCCACTGTTCCTCAGACGTTCTTGTCAACTGCTGGAAATGGCCCACCTTGATTATCACTACAAAAGGTTCCCGCCATTCCCTCCCCCCGCTCTCCTGCTGGTAATAGCTCACCTTAAGTGATCACTCTCCTTACAGTGTGTATGCTAACACCCATTGTTTCATGTTCTCTATGTATACAAATCTCCCCACTGTATTTTCCACTGAATGCATCCGATGAAGTGAGCTGTACCTCATGAAAGCTTATGTTCAAATAAATTGGTTAGTCTCTAAGGTGCCACAAGTACTCCGTTTCTTTTTGCGAATACAGACTAACACGGCTGCTACTCTGAAACTTGAACAAGTACTATTCACTAGAACTGTTTGGTTAGTATCTTCACAGAATGAATAAAACAATTACACTGGTTTTGGTGAGACAAAGTGGGTGAATTAATATCTTTTATTGGACCAACTTCTGTTGGTGAGAGACAAAATTTCAAGCTTATACAGAGCTCTTTTGCAGGTCACCTAGTCTTGCTAATTTCCTGGGACCAACACAGCTACAACACCACTGGTTTTGGTGACAGTTTTCAAAGAGCAAAATCTGATGTAATTCTATGTAGGCCCTTATATGGCCCTCACCACTGTAGTACTTGAGCAACTTCCAGTCAGTGACATGGCTAACATTCATTTGGCAAACAGCATGATCATCTAGGAATTTTTCGCCAAGCTAAAATACTTAACTGGTGTTGGGATACACACATTTGGAAAAGTGCCTACATTAAAAGGTAAACTTCAAAGGATGCAAGTTGTTTTGCTTGTGCCCTTTATAGCACCTGCAAGCTTTGTAAAGACAGGCTCAACATTTTTTTTAAGATGGGGCTGGCTCTGTTTTATTTAATGCTCTATTGAAGCTTAAAGGTATCAGGAATATCAACTCCTGACTTTTGTTGTTGCTGGAAGGTTCCTTGGAAAACTGGAGTGGGATCTTTCTCGGTCCTTAGTGAAAGAGGTGGGACTGTGAATCTGATGCAAAGACTTTTGTTAAAAGTCCGGGCTAAAGAGTATTTGTTTGTAAGTGTTTTTTACAAGTCTGGGCTAAAGAGACTTTAACAGAATCAGAAAACAAAACAAAATAAAAAGACTTCAGTTTCTAAAGCTTCTGGATTAAACATCTCTTCTCTCAGTTTCTCAGGTTTCAGGCTTTTGTGAGGCCATGATCTAGTAGTTATCCAGAGAGTCCCCCAGTGAAAAAGAGGGAAGACCTGGCATTTGTAAATTAAAAGAGAGAGAAGCTCTCTCACCCCCTTTTTCATGAATTAGATAAAGCAGCAAAAAGGTCCCAAACACTTTTCAAATTTTTCTGAACAAAGGAGACATAGACAGCTGGAGTCCCGCAGGTCATGTGTATGGATGTTTGATTCATGCTAGCTCGAAACAACACTGCCTTCCCATTGTGGATTTGATGCATTTTTCTGACAGGGATGACTATTAATGAAGTACTTTTAGGAAAGAACTTGTACAGTCAGAATGCCATATTTGCACAAGCAATATTTTCATTCCCAGAATGCTATTGGTACTAACAGATAATACTCTACACTGTTTTTAGTTTGACTTCTGTCTTTTAAGACACTATCCAATAATAAAGAGCCCTGCTAAAGCACCGCCCTGTTCATACCAGCTATGGCTCTATGGCCAGAGGTTAGAGATTAGATGATTAGTGAACCTGTGGAACTCCTTGCCTGAGGAGGTTGTGAAGACTAGGACTATAACAGGGTTTAAAAGAGAACTTGATAAATTCATGGAGGTTAAGTCCATTAATGGCTATTAGCCAGGATGGGCAAGGAATGGTGTCCCTAGCCTCTGTTTGTCAGAGGTTGGAGATGGATGGCAGGAGAGAGATCACTTGATCATTACCTGTTAGGTTCACTCCCTCTGGGGCACCTGGCATTGGCCACTGTTGGTAGACAGGATACTGGGCTGGATGGACCTTTGGTCTGACCCAGTATGGCCATTCTTATGTTCTTATGATTGTTAGGATATAGATATTCAGGCCTGTCTGCAAAGGCCTGTACTTTAAGAATTTAGGTGTATTCTTATCACTTGGCTAGTTAAAGGTATAAAAGAAAGAATCAAAATCACTGTCTGCCGGCGTAAGGTCCTTCTCTTACTATGACAGTCTGAGGCCCTGTTCTTAGGCTAAGGCCTTTGGCTAAGCAGCAGAGGCAGCCGTAAGCTGGGAAGCGACAGGTCACATCCTCGCATTCCAAACTAGTCACATTGAAAGAAGGTGCCTTTGGGCTGTTAGGAATACACTCCTGTCCTAACAATGCCTATCACCTCCAGAGAAAGGGAAGTGCCTAGAAGCTGTAAAAGGAAACTTAGTATGATAGCATCCTATCTGGCAAGAACTCACTTATCAATAGCTGGGATGTGAAATCATCACTTCTGTATTGTTTTGTCATTATAGTTCCCATTTTGCTATTGTTTGTCTGTATAATCTCTGTCTGGTTCTGTGATTGTTTCTGTCTGCTGTATAATTAATTTTGCTGGGTGTAAACTAATTAAGGTGGTGGGATATAATTGGTTACATAATCATGTTACAATATGTTAGGATTGGTTAGTTAAATTTCAGGAAAATGATTGGTTAAGGTATAGCTAAGCAGAACTCAAGTTGTACTACATAGTCTGCAATCAATCAGGAAGTGTGTGGGTGGGTGTGGGGAGGGGAAATGGGAACAGGGAATGGGGGTGGGGAAATTGGAATCAGGTTTTGCTAAAGGGGGAAATGGGAACAGGGAATGGGAGTAAGGAAGTTGGAATCATGTTTGGCTAAGGGCAGGAATGGGAACAAGGATACAGGTGTAAGGCTCTGTGGTGTCAGAGCTGGGAAGGGGGACACTAAGGAAGGAAACTGGAATCATGCTTGCTGGAAGTTCACCCCAATAAACATTGAATTGTTTGCACCTTTGGACTTCGGGTATTGTTGCTCTCTGTTCATGTGAGAAGGACCAGATAAGTAAGTGGGTGAAGGAATAAGCCCCCTAACAATGATATTTCTAAATGGATTATAATATTGTTTTCAGATTGGGATTTTTACTTCAATGAAGCAAGCACTCTGCTTGTTGGACAAAGACACATAACTAGGATAGCCGTGTTGTACTCTGAATTAACAACCTGATACTTGATGAGGTTGCAGAAGGATAAAAATGCTCTTTAGTATCAGCTCCTCATGTTTTCTTTAAGATACTTACTGAGCATATTTTGAAACCTTCTTCTAACGGTCCCATTTAATTAGATTCCTATCAGTTTAATTTTTCTTTACCCATTCAAATACTGTGCTATAAGCACATTTGTAAATCACATTATTCTTATGCCAAAACATTTTTGTGCAATGAATGATTGTTCCTATTCTGTAACAATTACTGACGCAAATTAATATCTTTGAATAAGGATGGCACTTAGTGATGCTTTAGACCTTTAGAAGCCTATGTTTATGTTACAGGCAAACAGAATCCTTCATTCTATCCTTCTAATAACAAATTTACTCCTACATGATAAAGAATTAAGAATGCACCAGGGTTATTGTTCCTTTGTAATTTATCGCCAGAACAAATGATCTTCTTGGACAGCTTGTTAGCACGAGTGTCATTTTGTTAAGACGTTAAAAAAACAACAAACAAAAAACCAGAAATGATTTATATGGGTCTTAACATTGTAGCATGCCGCCTCTTTAGTCACAACTGCACAAGGTCAGAATTACATTTTGCTTTAGAATCTTCGAACCTGGTGTCTCATTCATGCTTGTACAATTACTGCTGGGATGAATTATGTGAAGAATTCCATTCAGCCAGAACAGGATTACTACGATGAGCATATTACCTGCAGTAAGACTGATTTACGTTAGGGAGCTTTATATTTTCTAAAAGGGCAATCATGGGGACTATCTCATCATAGTAAATCCTGTAAGAATTACACTTGATAATGTTCCCTGGCTCCAGGGCAGATGACAAGGCAAGCATTTAAGAAACACTCCATACATCAGCGGAAGCTGTCTAACCGAGAAATATATTCCTCTCCCCCCCCCCGATTATTTGTGTTTTTAAAAACTGGGGGTGCATAGAGGAATAATTCAACATGTTTAATTAGTTCAGATGGTCCTTTAGGATTCTGATCTGGTTTGTTTTCTGAATCTCCCCAAATTCCAAAGGGTATTCAGATCACAGGTTTTGGTTCAGGGTGCATCTCTATTAATTTATCTGCATATTAAAAAATACAAACCCTGGGGATTTCAGTTAAATAGCAAGGTTTTGTCAAGTTGCTCCTTTCCAATTTCATAATTAACCATGATGCTGGCATAAGATTATAGTGATACCTGTGATAAAATACAGGCTGCAAGTATTGCCATGGGTTTCTACTTTAGAGGAATTATATGTTAAACAATAATCCTCTGATGCTTATGGGCTTGCTCCACAGCTCATTGAAGTCAGTGGAAAGACTCAGGCCCAGATCCACACAGGGACTTTGGTGCTGTGACACTCAGCATCATGGCACGTAAAAGTTAGGAAATCATAGGAACAGCACTGCGATACACAAACCTAACTCAGGTGCCTGGGCTCCACAGTGGAACAGTTTCAACAAGAGAGATTGAGGAAGTCTTGTTGGAACCCTTTCCTGAGAGATAGTGGGGCCAGGAAGGTCCTGATCATGTTGGCAGCCTCTGAGCACACCTATGGGATTGAAGCCTGCACATGACTTAGGCAGACACAAATGCCCATCTTCCCCTGGTTTGTGAATTGCTCTGGGGTTTAGGCAGGAGATAGACATCTGGACACCTTGAGGGAGGCAGGAGTACACATGCCCAGAGGCAGAAACATAGGCTCTGAGGGAACTTTTACCCTGAAAACTTAAGTGTCAGGTGACTTTAGGTGCCTATAGGGCTTGGTGGGAGGTTTTTGCATTGCAATGGAGCCAAAATTGGGACTTAAGCACCTAAGCCTGAGACTTAGGCACCTAAATCTGGCATTTAGGAGCTTAAGTACCTGGATCTGAGCCTCATTGACCTCATTGGGCTCTAAAGCATTCTCTATGTACCTGGAACATACTTTGCCATTGACTGGGAAAAGGAAATAACCGGGGTACATGTCCATTATTATGGTATCCCAGCTTGTTCCTGTGGCTAATAATGTATCGGCTTATGTTAGCATGAAGATTATGGAGCAGGCTTTGGCTTGCAATGGTAAAACCTTGATTGTTAGATTACCAGACATGATCTGGGAAAACTAGGTTGAAACAAGCCCTGGAGCAGCCTTTGAGAGGGTATTGCTCTCTGACTGGTTACAAGCCACCTGCCATATTTTGCTAGCTGGTCAGGGAGCATCTGAGACCATTGACAGGGAAAGATGCTCTTAGAACAAAGACCTGAATCCACTTTAAGAAGCAAATTGGCTATGACACTAAAGATGAGCTCTCCAAAGAAGTTGTTCACCTGGAAATATTTGTTGTGTGTGTTGGCACACCAACAATTTATCCATAGTTGTGAACAAAAGAGCTTCGGTTAAGGACTTCTTTAAACCAAAGTTCATACACCAGTAAGAACCACAA
The DNA here is from genome assembly GCF_965140295.1 of Lepidochelys olivacea. Lineage (NCBI taxonomy): Eukaryota > Metazoa > Chordata > Testudines > Cheloniidae > Lepidochelys > Lepidochelys olivacea. The sequence goes on along the minus strand of NC_140411.1, from coordinate 31,501,691 downwards.
TATAGTTAATTTATATACTTAATTCAACCCTGTTGCCAGGAATATAAGTCAGTGGAGAACTTGGCCCTATGTGCTGGATCAGACCATAAATATCCATGTCCCTTAATCACCTAGAACACTTACATACCTTACATACTAACTATACTGCATTTCAGAGTAACAGCCGTGTTAGTCTGTATTCGCAAAAAGAAAAGGAGTACTTGTAGCACCTTAGAGACTAACCAATTTATTTGAGCATGAGCTTTCGTGATGCATCCAATGAAGTGAGCTGTAGCTCACGAAAGCTTATGCTCAAATATACTGCATTGTCTCTCAGAAAATAGACTGGATGGTCTTTAACTTCTTTGACTATTTCTATGGCTTTTTAAAAAACGGACAGGATAAAATAAACTCCAAGTTCATCTGCTCTTGCTAGTTAAAATTTGCTATCTAACATAGTTGCTTCTGTACAGGAGATAGTCATGCTACAATGCAAAGAATATCCTTGAAAATGTAAAAGAACAGAAGAAAACTCTTTGGTAAACCTTCATTTCCAGGGCATCCACAAACAATTTCTATAATTATAATTCTTAGTCACACCAATCAACATTTTTAATTAACTTCCAGATCTCTGTACTTAATTTGTGTAACACAAGGTACAGCACCTGCCAAATCTCCCCAAACCACTTCCCATTTATACATTTTATTTATTCATTTGTTTTGTTTGTGCATTTATTTAATTTGGCCCAATGTAGCCCAAGCAATTTAATCTCAAATGTGTAAGCAATTCAAACAGAGACCAAATATTGTAAACAATATAACTTCCTTAAACAAACATAATGAAAACACACAATCCAAAGGGCTAGTAATAAAATCAAACTCCGTAAGAGTATGCATCTGAAGGAAATGCTGTACATTCGCTGAATGTTTTGACCCCCCTTCTAATCCAATCCAAATGAAAGCTATTTTATAGATTTAATCCTCAACTAGGTAAATTGATTGCATTCAATGCATTTGAGCTATATTGAATTACACCAATTGGGATTCTGGCACTGAAAGCTTGAGAGGGTTTACCAGAGGTACAGTGGTGTTTAGAACATATTCATTGCACTGTCTCAAGGCATGTGGCGTGAAAAGGTTGCCAGTATTGTCCTGTGGGTGTGTTGGGGGGAATCACAAGGCAAGTCTCTTACAATTGTAAAAAAGAAACCCCAAGGGGCATATTATTGGGGTAATGCCATAAAAGGATGTTCAAATTGAATAAGATGTCCTAGTACTAAAGTGTGTAAGAGCAGTGCAACCAAGGAAGGTGCTATAAACTGAATACCAATTCTAGTCCCCCAACACACTCCTGAAATTGCTTTTTTTCTCCATTGATTTTGATTCTCTAACTTTGGAATGACTTCTCCACAGTGATGCTATAGTACAAATCCCCTAATGATGTCCCATTGGTCTCTATCACTTAGAAAGCTGTGTCTTTGGCTATTTCCCAATTGCCTGGGGGAATAGTGCTATCAGTACTGCAGCCCTTCCTCTAGCTCCTTTCTCCAAAGAAACAAGGATATTCAATCAAAGTAAATCTTTCTTAATGGGTTTCAAATCCATTCAGTTACAGTTCCGCTGTCAGACTTTTTATAAGCACATTATTCCATTAGGTGTTTAGCAGCTAAAATATTGCAACATTTTATTTATTTAGGGTTCTGTTTATTAAAATGTTCAGACCATAATATGAAGGACACAGGAGGAAAAGAGTAAATAACAATATCACACTTCCGATGATCATCAAGCAGATGATTTCTGTGGCTATTACTCTGGTATTTTTGTTTTAGCCTTTTATTTTTTGCTTTACAATTTTAATATTTTAAAGAGTCAATAATCACTCTTGGCCCTGTTAGAAGCTGGATTGTTAAGTCTCCATCTACCTCTATCCTGTCCATAAATGCAGTATTAGCATGTGTGAATGTTTCTACGTGTGTGTAGAGAGGTAGATTCAATCATCACCATCATCATGGCAAATCCCAATGGGACATAGCTTTCTTGCATATCGAGCACCACCCAGATCAGTCTGGCTAGATCCTTAAGGTCGACTGGATAGATATTCAGTTTGTGTCCATCATTGGAGATCTTATTGCACCACTGAAGTTTTTGGTGGCCACCTGATTGCTGGCCGTGTCATGGCATTCCTTGGTAAATAATAGCCCATAGTTATCTAATAACAGAAGAACAAATTGTTAGATTTCTGAGCTTTAGAAAGAGATACACAAAAGTCAGAATACACACTACGTCCTGCAGCTGACTCCTTGTGGGTGGGCTCCAGCACCCTTGCAGAGCCCTATTAACGTAAAGGAGCTCTATGCAAGAAAAGCCAATTAGAGGATCAGGGCCCTAGGTCACTCAAGAGAGCTGCTTTGCTGTGACAGTGGGGGACTGAAATCACCATCCCGGTGCTTTGGCTCTGATTCAGGAGAGCCACAGCAAGGTAGCGCCATTTCCCCTCCAATCTACCTGATAAGAGTGATTTGCATTATTGGCAGCCTCTAGTGATTTCTGTTGGTGCACCTCAGCCTGATAGTGCAGTTTAAAGAGTTACAGGGGCAGGCAGGAGGACACAGTGAAAAAGAGAGATGAAATAGTAAAGCTATAGAAATGAAATAACCGTCAGAGCTCACAGTTGCAAAGAATTATGCAAGGAATCCAAAGGCTCATGAGGGAACTCAAAGACAAGATTAGCTCCAAGCAGTTCCTACACGTCTCTCTTCTCTTCAGTTCAGCAAAATGGGCCACTGAAGTAAGCCAAAGGATTCTGGGTATCTTGGACAGCAATGGAAGTGAATTTGTGTGTGAGAGGAGGAGAAAAGGGATCTAGGGGTTCAGAGAGAGCCTCAGAAGGGTAGCAGGAGCTGCAAGGAATGAGTGAGGAAAGGAAGAGGACTCTGAGAAGGTGGCAGAATCCAAGCCACATGTTAAGTATCCAGGAGTGTAATAATTTTTATCCAATCTGACTAGATTTACAGCTTTGTGTCTGAAGAGTTTGATTCAGGAAATTACCACATCCCTAGTAAATTCAAAAGCATTTCCAAGTTAGCACTGATACAAACAACGCAGTTTGTTTCATGTCAGCCATTGGCGGAAGGCCTCCAGGAGTCTTGGTTTTTCACAATCATATGGTTCACTAGTTAAAGAGGTTAGACTTGGATTTACCGCATATGTTCAGGGGGGAAAAAACAGACAGATGCTGTGCATGGAGAGAAAGAAAATCCACAATAAGGTGTGATGCTGAATTTAGCTGCATTTTGTTGCCTTTATCGATGATGAATACTCAGCATGTTAGAAAGCCAGGCTGTCAGTTTTGTCCCCAGCAGAGCCACACTTTGCATTCTCTTTTCCATCCTGGAGTGTGAATTCTCTCTTTAATGCTTGATTTCCATCTGTATCTCTCTCCCCACAAACCATGAGGACAGTGCATATTGCATCCCTGCCTCATGGTGATTTCATGCTCTTGCATTTCTTGCAGAATACATTTAACGTATATCCCCTCTTCCTGTAGTATTATCCCTGTCCATCTCAACTGCAGATGTGCCACATTTTTCATCCACCTTTTTCAATGATGGAATAAGGAGAAGGTAGATATGAGACTCACTGGGGTTTCAGGATAAGATTTTTAGGAGCTTTTCCAAGAATCTCATAGAATGAATTTGCTTTCAAAGAAGGATTCCCTGTGTGTTTAGGATAGTTTCCTTTAGAGCCCAGCTTGACTGCCTGCAGCTTGTCTTATGGGATGCAGCTGGGAGGTGTCCACTCTGGTACAGAGCGAACTTAAAAATTAGTCATGAGGCTTAAAGCTTAGGTACTCAAGCAGGGAAAGGCTGCCTGGCATAGGTACTGGAACTAGGGGTTCTGGGGAGGGCTGCCTCACCCCTTGGCTTGAAGTGATTTCCATTATATACAGGTTTTACAGCTTGGTTCAATGGCTCTCAGCAGCCCCACTATACAAATTCCAGAGTAACAGCTGTGTTAGTCTGTATTCGCAAAAAGAAAAGGAGGACTTGTGGCACCTTAGAGACTAACCAATTTATTTGAGCATAAGCTTCCGATGAAGTGAGCTGTAGCTCACAAAAGCTTATGCTCAAATAAATTGGTTAGTCTCTAAGGTGCCATTATACAAATTGTTGCAGCACCCCTGCTGCCTGGAGAAAGGTAAGGGAAGCTTAGGAACAAAAGTATTATCAGGGAAGCATGAATACTCAGGAAATGCTCTGCACTGAGTGAGAGAGTGAGCACTGGCATTAGCAGAGAAGATCTGTCTGGAGAAGTTTTCAGAGCTCTCAGTGATTCCCAAAGCATTTTTATGCAAATATATATTCTGATTAATTTATAAACTGTTTGTACTTTCTACTTATTTTATCAGAGTCCATATTTATGCACTGCCTAAGTTTGTTTACATGTTGGATTGTATTTTTGTACAATCTTTTTCCTTATCGGGGAGGTTAAAGTTCCATCTATGTCAGAATCTCAGTTTTGAGCAAAAGTTGGAGCAGCTTATAAGGAGGAGCTGCAAAAAGTACTGCTCCCAGCCCTAAAAGGATGGCCTTCTAGCCAAGAGATCTGAGATCTGTTCCCACCTCTGCCCTGTATAGAACTGGCTGAAGAACATACACCATATTAGGTCATCCTGCATTTTGTCATCAGCTGACAGAAAAAAAGTTAGACAGGTAAATTATTTAGTAATATTATTCTATTTACTCCAGAACAATTTATTTTTTCTCTTGAACAGGTCACATACTGACCTCTTACTGCCTCAATCCCCTCAAAGCGAGGAGGTAATAATACTTAACGGTATATAACAACGATTGCGAGGATGAATTCAGCAATGTTTCTGAAGTGCTTTGACAGCCTCCGATCTAGAAGTGTAAAATATCAGTAATTTAAAAAAAATATTTATGTATTCTGGTAATTATTTGTTATTTATTTAAAGTAGTTTTAAAATGGGTAACTAGGGTCTTTTCTCTGCATAGAGGTAGTTGTAATTTAATGGACTTTCCAGTTATTCACAGGGCATGTCTCTCCTGCCCAGAATGTATTAAGACTTTAAATAACACTATAGCTCTAGAGCTAAAAATTTACACCAGCCACCCCCTTATCCCATTACATTTATCCACTCCTACACACACACACACACATTTTTACACATGCCCACATGGGGCTGGGGAGGAACCATACTTTCCATTCCCCAAGATACTCCACTGTTTCAAAGTTTTTCTGTTCCAAAATGGAACAAAACCATTTTTTTTTTAATTTCTCACAAAACAAATTCTAAAAGTATTTTATTTGGGGTCAATAGAAACATTTTGTTTTGATTTAGACTATATATATATAGTCTAATAATATATAATAATGTATAGTCTCATAATGTATATGAGAGAGGGCTGGAAACTAACAGGTGGCCCAGCACTTTGATCACTTAGGCATCAATCAGTTCCCCTGGAAAAGGCAGATTGGGGAATATACAGCTAATTAGCTGATAAATCTGGGAGGGCTAATGAACCAATTACACATCAGCTGAGGGGAATAAAATATGACACAGGACAAATAGGAGAACCTGTGGTAGCTAAACCAATTTGCTCTGAAATCTCAAGGATGAGATTCTTCCCTGCTATTCTTCCCTGACCTTATAGAAAAGGGGTAAGAAACACAATTAATAATTTACAGCATAAGACTGTATTGGTGATGGGAATGTAAATAAATTCAACAAAGTTGCCACTTCAGGACAGAGGATGAGAGGATTTTGGTGTATCAGGGAAGGGATAGAGTGCACCTCATTACTACACACACACACACACACACACACATTTGTTTCAAAAAGTTGTTTTGAAATGAAAAACTTCAACATTCCATTCTGAAAATGCTGAAATTGGGTGTTTCAATATTATTAAAATGCTTTTTTTTCTTTTTTTCTGAAATGAAATTTTGTCAAAATCAACATATATTCTTTTAAAACATTTCTACTTTGACCAAACAATAGTATCTTCTGTCAGAACACCATTTCAACACAAAAATTCAGACAAAATTCTTCTCAATGCCAGGTTTGAGGGAGAGCCAGGTAGAACTCAGAGAGGCTGTAGGATGGACTGTAGTGTATTTGAGATCTTACCTTGGAACTGGCTGTGATGGGCACAGAGCTCTGTCTGTGCAGTATTGTTTACGGGATCAGTGCCTTGGTTAATCATAGAATCATAGAATATCAGGGTTGGAAGGGACCTCAGGAGGTCATTTAGTCCAACCCCCTGCTCAAAGCACGACCAATCCCCAATTAAATCATCCCAGCCAGGGCTTTGTCAAGCCTGACCTTAAAAACTTCTAAGGAAGGAGATTCTACCACCTCCCTAGGTAACACATTCCAGTGTTTCACCAACCTCCTAGTGAAAAAGTTTTTCCTAATATCCAACCTAAACCTCCCCCACTGCAACTTGAGACCATTACTCCTCGTTCTGTCATCTGCTACCACTGAGAACAGTCTAGAGCCATCCTCTCTGGAACCACCTCTCAGGTAGTTGAAAGCAGCTATCAAATCCCCCCTCATTCTTCTCTTCTGCAGACTAAACAATCCCAGTTCCCTCAGCCTCTCCTCATAACTCATGTGTTCCAGACCCCTAATCATTTTTGTTGCCCTTCGCTGGACTCTCTCCAATTTATCCACATCCTTCTTGTAGTGTGGGGCCCAAAACTGGACACAGTACTCCAGATGAGGCCTCACCAATGTCGAATAGAGGGGAACGATCATGTCCCTCGATCTGCTCGCTATGCCCCTACTTATACATCCCAAAATGCCATTGGCCTTCTTGGCAACAAGGGCACACTGCTGACTCATATCCAGCTTCTCGTCCACTGTCACCCCTAGGTCCTTTCCGCAGAGCTGCTGCCTAGCCATTCGGTCCCTAGTCTGTAGCTGTGCATTGGGTTCTTCCGTCCTAAGTGCAGGACCCTGCACTTATCCTTATTGAACCTCATCAGATTTCTTTTGGCCCAATCCTCCAATTTGTCTGGGTCCCTCTGTATCCTATCCCTGCCCTCCAGCGTATCTACCACTCCTCCCAGTTTAGTATCATCCGCAAATTTGCTGAGAGTGCAATCCACACCATCCTCCAGATCATTTATGAAGATATTGAACAAAACCGGCCCCAGGACCGACCCTTGGGGCACTCCACTTGACACCGGCTGCCAACTAGACATGGAGCCATTGATCACTACCCGTTGAGCCCGACAATCTAGCCAACTTTCTACCCACCTTATAGTGCATTCATCCAGCCCAAACTTCTTTAACTTGCTGACAAGAATACTGTGGGAGACCGTGTCAAAAGCTTTGCTAAAGTCATGAAACAATATATCCACTGCTTTCCCTTCATCCACAGAACCAGTAATCTCATCATAGAAGGCGATTAGATTAGTCAGGCATGACCTTCCCTTGGTGAATCCATGCTGACTGTTCCTGATCACTTTCTTCTCATGTAAGTGCTTCAGGATTGATTCTTTGAGGACCTGCTCCATGATTTTTCTGGGGACTGAGGTGAGGCTGACTGGCCTGTAGTTCCCAGGATCCTCCTTCTTCCCTTTTTTAAAGATTGGCACTACATTAGCCTTTTTCCAGTCATCTGGGACTTCCCCCATTCGCCATGAGTTTTCAAAGATAATGGCCAATGGCTCTGCAATCACAGCCACCAATTCCTTTAGCACTCTCGGATGCAACTCGTCCGGCCCCATGGATTTGTGCACGTCCAGCTTTTCTAAATAGTCCCTAACCACCTCTTTCTCCACAGAGGGCTGGCCATCTATTCCCCATGTTGTGATGCACAGCGCAGCAGTCTGGGAGCTGACCTTGTTCGTGAAGACAGAGGCAAAAAGAGCATTGAGTACATTAGCTTTTTCCACATCCTCTGTCACTAGGTTGCCTCCCTCATTCATTAAGGGGCCCACACTTTCCTTGGCTTTCGTCTTGTTGCCAACGTACCTGAAGAAACCCTCTTGTTACTCTTGACATCATTCGCTAGCTGCAGCTCCAGGTGCGATTTGGCCCTCCTGATTTCATTCCTACATGCCCGAGCAACATTTTTATATTCTTCTCTGGTCATATGTCCAACCTTCCACTTCTTGTAAGCTTCTTTTTTATGTTTAAGATCCGCTAGGATTTCACTGTTAAGCCAGGCTGGTCGCCTGCCATATTTACTATTCTTTCGACTCATCGGGATGGTTTGTCCCTGTAACCTCAACAGGGATTCCTTGAAATACAGCCAGCTCTCCTGGACTCCTTTCCCCTTCATGTTAGTCCCCCAGGGGATCCTACCCATCTGTTCCCTGAGGGAGTCGAAGTCTGCTTTCCTGAAGTCCAGGGTCCGTATCCTGCTGCTTACCTTTCTTCCATGTGTCAGGATCCTGAACTCAACCAACTCATGGTCACTGCCTCCCAGATTCCCATCCACTTTTGCTTCCCCCACTAATTCTTCTCGGTTTGTGAGCAGCAGGTCAAGAAAAGCTCCCCCCCTAGTTGGCTCCTCTAGCACTTGCACCAGGAAATTGTCCCCTACGCTTTCCAAAAACTTCCTGGATTGTCTATGCACTGCTGTATTGCTCTCCCAGCAGATATTAGGAAAATTAAAGTCACCCATGAGAACCAGGGTGTTCGATCTAGTAGCTTCTGTGAGTTGCCGGAAGAAAGCCTCATCCACCTCATCCCCCTGGTCCGGTGGTCTATAGCAGACTCCCACCACTACATCACTCTTGTTGCTCACACTTCTAAACTTAATCCAGAGACACTCAGGTTTTTCTGCAGTTTCGTACCGGAGCTCTGAGCAGTCATACTGCTCCCTTACATACAGTGCTACTCCCCCACCTTTTCTGCCCTGCCTGTCCTTCCTGAACAGTTTATAACCACCCATGACAGTACTCCAGTCATGTGAGTTGTCCCACCAAGTCTCTGTTATTCCAATCACGTCATAATTCCTTGACATCACCAGGACCTCCAGTTCACCCTGCTTGTTTCCAAGGCTTTGTGCATTCGTATATAAGCACTTGAGATAAGCTGCTGATCGCCCCTCATTCTCAATATGAGGCAGGAGCCCTCCCCTCACAGACATTCCTGCCTGTGCTTCCTCCTGGTATCCCGCTTTCCCACTTACCTCAGGGCTTTGGTCTCCTTCCCCCAGTGAACCTAGTGTAAGCAGTGTCAGGATGAGCTCCACCCTGACATCTGGTGGTGAGGTGTGGCAAGTTGTGGAAAAGAACTTCAGGGGCTGATCTCATTTGCATAGGCACACCCACCCCGCCTAGAATGAGGCCATAGCTGCCCAAATGGTCATTTTGGCTGCTGTGGGATCCCCAGTGTCTCTGTTATTGGGGCAGGAAGAATAAATTGTTATTACGCTGATTATGGGAACTGTGCTTGGAACTGTACTTGGCCTTTTGTTATGATGGAGGGACTCACCATCAACTAAGTAGCACTCACTAGGCAAGGGTCATCGGTTTTAAAACTCTGTGAATGGAGAGAGGCTGGGGACAAGTATCAATACTTGGTGGCATGGGCCCCTTGGTGAGGTCCTTACATGCTAATTGCACTTCCTCCTGTCTCCACTGTGGAATATCAGAGCTAATTCTGATTCCATTAGGAGTCTAGTTACAGGCTGCTGTGCTCACTTTGGGCTAATAGTGCACCAGTACTGAGGCTTCCCTACTACAAGCTGAATTCACCAAAGAGCTGAACTGACTAAGAGCTGAAATCACTGAGCGTTGTGTTAAGTAGTGGGGGAGCGTGAAGATATATTGTGGAGCAGTTTGCAGGACGGCTGGAGTGCCTTGTGGACAGGCTGGTGGAGCAGTGCGTAGGACGGTGGGAGCTGCTGATGGGACACGGAGCAGTTTGTGGACCGGCTGGTGGAGCAGTTCGTGGGACGGCAGGAGCTGCTTGTGGGCCGCAGAGCGGAGCTCAGCGAAGGAGTTTGTGGGGCAGCTGGCAAAGCGGAGTGGAGTGGAGCGGAGGCCTATGGAGCTGTGGGGCGGTCAGCTTCAGATCATGTAAGGTGCCTCTTACCCCCGTCCCATCTCCACCCAGGTTGGGAGGTAAAGCTCCACAGATAAACTTTCGAACTCTGGGTCTGCCCTGACCAGGGACAGAGACTTTTGGGTCATTGGACTTTTGGGACTTTGGGTGATTTGGGGTTGCTGGACTTAAGAACAAAAGGGAAAGGGCATGCCCCAATTTGCTTGGGGTGGGTTTTTTGCTCATGGGTTGTGTTATGAATCCTGTTGGTGGTGTTTCCCCAACATAATGCCACATTGTTTCTCTCTGTTATTAAAAGGCTGTTTGCTACACTCAGACTATGTGCTTGCGAGAGGGGAAGTATTGCCTCTTGGAGGCGCCCGGGGGGGTGGTATATATTTGTCCCAGGTCACTGGGTGGGGGCTCGAGCCGGTTTGCATTGTGTTATTGGAATGGATCCCCTAGATATTGAACCCGGCCCTTGTTACTGCCAACTCTGACGGGCAGAAGGGTTACACTAGTTTAAAGCCCTCCTCACTAGGTTAGCCAGCCTGCTCACAAAGATGCTCTTCCCTCTCTTTGTAAGGTGGAGCCCGTCTCTGCCCAGCACTCCTCCTTCATGGAACACCATCCCATGGTCAAAGAATCCAAAGCCTTCTCTCTGACACCACCTGCGTAGCCATTCGTTGACTTCCACGATTCTACGGTCCCTACCCAGGCCTTTTCCTTCCACGGGGAGGATGGACGAGAACACCACTTGCGCCTCAAACTCCTTTATCCTTCTTCCCAGAGCCACGTAGTCCACAGTGATCCGCTCAAGGTCATTTTTGGCAGTATCATTGGTGCCCACGTGGAGAAGCAGGAAGGGGTAGCGATCCGAGGGCTTGATGAGTCTCGGCAGTCTCTCCGTCACATCGCGAATCTTAGCCCCCGGCAAGCAGCAGACTTCTCGGTTTTCCTGGTCAGGGCGGCAGATAGATGACTCAGTCCCCCGGAGGAGAGAGTCCCCGACCACCACCACCCGCCTCCTTCTCTTGGGAGTGGTGGTCGTGGAACCCCCCATCTCAGGACAGTGCATCTCATGCCTTCCAACCAGCAGAGTCTCCTTCTGCTTTCTCCCCCCAGACATATCATCTGGTCCACTCTCCGCAGTGGTACCTGTGGAGAGAACATGAAAGCGGGTTAGTTACCTGTGTCCACGTTGCTGGAACCCGGACATTCCCCCTTCTTCTTCTGGAGGTCACATGTTGCCAAGCTTCTTCACTGGCCTCTTGGCTCCGCTGTGCAACCTGCTCTAAATCTTTAGAGGTTTGTGCCCGTAGAAGCATATCCTGACTTTTGTCCAGAAAATCCTCCGTTTCTCGTATGCAACGCAGGGTCGTTATCTGTTGCTCCAGACCTTCAATCTTCTCTTCCAATAAGGAGACCAGCTTGCACTTTGTACAGACAAAGTTGCTTCTGTCCTGTGGAAGAAAGACAAACATGGCACAGCCAGTGCAGGTCACAACAGCTGAACCCCCCCCCCTTCCATATCACCCCAGATTGGCTAAACAGAAATAAGAAAATTCAGTAACTCTGGTATAGAGTTTATCATAGAATCATAGAATATCAGGGTTGGAAGGGACCTCAGGAAGTCATCTAGTCCAACCCCCTGCTCAAAGCAGGACCTCCGCTGACTCATCTCATATTAGCTTTAAGGATAGTGTTACTCCTTTTTGGCCTTATCATATTCAGGGTCTTGTGGGTTGTTTTGATTAGGGGGAGAAATTGAAAATTGAGTCAAGTAGCTCTTTCATACAATCCTATTTATTGACAATGAATGTACACTGTGTCCTGCTTCTCTGACCACAGTAGAAATTTACCAGTAGTCAGTTTCCTCACTCACAATTTCAAGATCGCCTTTCCAGCCAGCACTCTGCCCAAAAAGCTTTCTCTTGGCTTTTTCTCATGTCACAACTGCTTCTCTTGCTGTTTCTTTGGCATTCTGCTCCCCTCTTTGCCTGCTGTACATCAATACCCAGCCCCCTGCATTTGCATTCAGTCTATTCTTTGGATGGTGGTTTCTATTGTTTTAGCTATCACTAAACAAAGAAGAGTTTAATTGCTCCTTTATTTTGCCTGAAAGGAAGGTAGCCGACATGCCCAACAAGTTAATGCTATAGAAATATAGCTGCACAATTATTTTGAATTCCTAATAAGTACTAAAATCCTGATCAAACCAAACCATTTCTGATTTGACTTCCAATAAAGTGTCCATTTAATAAACTGCTGCCACCCTCTGGCAAAAGTTTTTGTTTTATCTTGTGTTTTACCACACTCCATTAGACTGTCATACTTTGTTTGACTGGCATTTCCAAGCTTTGAGTACCAAGATACTTACTTACCCAGATTCTCCAAAATAAACTGGAACACCAAACTTTGGACACTTTACCGTATTGTGTGATCTTTGCACCATGTAAATAATACATACTCTGTATTTCATAATGATAACACAGGAAGAGTTCCACTGCCAGGCAGAGTCCTTAATTCATACTCTGGCTGATCCTATCTATGTAGATTCTTATATAGAGATACTTAGACAGATCTCATCACAGAAGAACCTCAGCCCATCACAAACATAAATGAATTTATCCTCACAATACCCCTTTGAGAAAGGACGTTATCCCCATTCGCAGTAGGGGAACAGAGGCCTATTTGTACATAAAACATATAGTGGCATAGGTATGTCAGTCACAAGTGTAAAAAAGCCACACACTAGCAACAGCACTAGGCTGACAAAACCCTCAGTGTAGATGCAACTCTGCCACCAGAAATGTGCTTCTGTCAACATAGCTAATGTTCAGGGAGGTGGTGTTACTTCGTTGGCAGCATATGCTTTATATCTATGTTAGGGGGCTATGCCTGTATAGCCATGCTGGCATTGGATCTGTAGTGTAGAGATAGCCAAACGCACAGACATATTCAGGTGCTGATCATTCAAACATTTATGCACATGTGTAACTTTGCTCCCATAAGCAGTACCACTGAAGTGCATAAATGCCTGTGCATAATCAAGGCTTAAGTGTCCAAGGCTTGTCCAAGATGACGGGAATTGTGGTGCAGATAAGAAAACACAGATCTCCTGCATCCCATCCAAAGCATTAATCACAAGGCCATCATCCTTCCTTCCCCGATGTACTCCCTGTGCCATTACTGCCTTAGAGTTCTATATTCCTAGAGTGGAACAGTGTAGCTACCCTTAAATGTTCAAAAATCATGAAACATGCCCCCTAAAAACATGAGATTGGCTTAAAAGTCAAGAGGATTTTGAAACTTATTTAATTTTTGAGTCTGTCACACATGTGAAGTCACGTTTTCAATCTGTCCTCTGAGACCTTCAGAGCTAGAACCATAATTTCTTGAAATGAATGTCCAGATTCTCATGTTTTCATGGAATTCCAAGAACTGGGGCTTTAAGAAAGATATCAAATACCATGGGAGTTAGCTGGTAATGAAATTCCCTTTCAGTTTTTCATCGGATGCAACCGATGAAGTGAGCTGTAGCTCACGAAAGCTTATGCTCAAATAAATTGGTTAGTCTCTAAGGTGCCACAAGTACTCCTTTTCTTTTTGCTTTTTACTGCTACCTCCTGTTACATCTCAGAAGGTTTGAATATCATGTGAAATACACCCAAGCCTAGCTACATAAATTCTGCAGGGAATAGATGAGAAATGTATAAAGAAAGGTTACAGAGCAACATAGGGCTATCTGAACCCTTGTCACACCTTGTATCATCTCTCCATCTTGTACTTCCTGTGAGCCATTCACCCTTTTGCTCAGGAGTGCCAAAGAGAAACATGAAAGGGCAAAGAGGAGCAGCAGGCGTAGTGGCACTCAAGATGAATTTAAAGGAGGCAGGGACTTGAAAGTCAGCAATATTCAAAAATCCCATTGGGAGTAAAAGTCAAAGACATAAGGCAGAGATTAAATAGTAATGTCTCAAAGCAAACAGGCTGACAAGCTCCTGAGTAAGGGAGGTCTCTGAATATTAAAGGATAGAGTGGGTGTTGGGGGGAGAAGAATAAACCATAGGCAACTAGATCTCTTTGTAATGTATGCTGCTCTTTCTATGTATAGCACTATTGTGTCAGCCCAGATGATCGGAAAAGTATAGATTTAAAATGAAAATAAATCCGTTATTTGCAAATAAAACAAGCCCCTATCCAGGGGCTGGATTAGTTAATAATATCCCATACAGAAGGTGGGGGAGGCAAAGAGGAAGAGGATATGCTTGTCCAGCCTGCTCACTCCTGTGGGGCCTGCTTTTGTTTGGTACAGTGCTTTCCTTTTTGGACGGAGCTGAAGAAATCTCTGCTCCTGACTACCGTCCATAGGGTCACAGAGCAGAAGCCCTCTTGCCAGACGTGCGTGTGCACTAAAGGGACAAGATGCAGCCTGTCTTTCTTCTTTTCTTTGTTTTCTTCCCCTTTCCTGTCATCTGTGGTTGTGACTCAGGCCACACTGAGCCAGAGAGCTCTTTCCACATGTGTGCAGAGCAAAGTTTAAAATAGTTTGTGATTCAGCTCCAGCGATGGAGTTGGGGAGTATAGGTAAAGGTGGGAAATGTGGAGGGCCAGGAGGATGTTGTCGGTGGAGGCTAGTGAGTGATGAAAAATTATATGGTTCTGAGGAACTGACTGGAACCCTTAAACGATCATTTCCTGACATTCTACTTTCTTCATTTCCCCCCTTCTTAGCGCCCAAAGTGACTAGAGATTTGGGGATCCCCCATTTTTGCCCCAACATGAGACCGGATTTTCAGTAAGTGTTGAGCACGATCACCCACCCTTTGAAAATCAGGTCCCTTTAAGAGTATCACAAGGTCGTCACATGAAAATCGAGGCACAAAAAAATCACCAGTTACTTTTAAATATCTTGGTCCTAAGGGGTAGAATTCTTGAAAAGAAAGTGTGATCAGTTATGGCAGGGGGAATCTACTGACACACAACAACCACCTTTACTTCCGATTGTGAACATGTCTAACTTGGTAGAGCACGCAGACACTACAGTGCAATGCCGGGGAATAAAGCATATGATAATGACCAAATCATATAGTTGACATGTGTTGATGCTTTGTAAAATTTAATTTTAAAATGTTTGGAAAAGCTGTGTTTTTAAAGCTATATAAATCAAACTTAGATGGGTTATATTTAATTGTGTCCTCTCCCTCCCTTGCACAATTTCCTCCCCCGCCCGCCAACCAGAAACACAGTGGATTGCTTTTGGAAACTGACACTTGTATAGGTATCTCAGCAGGCAACCAGCAACTGAAATCTGCAAGTGAGAGCTCTCCCTCTCAGCTGATGGCTGCATGCTGACTACCTATAGTGTTCTGACCCTGTTTCCACAGAAACCAACAGCCCAAGTTAATTTTAAGCCATCTTATTTGAATAATGGAATAAATTCAAATTAAACAATATCACTTTTGGTAATGAAACTGCTGTTCTTTTGGTTTTTTCTTGTTGTTCTGAATTATATGCCCCTGATTCTTTTTTTGCTCTAGTTACTTATTGTTAGTTTCTTAAATGGCAACATTCCTGTAGAACAACTTTTGCTAATTAGATGGTGCAGTCTGTAGTCTGCACCCAGTAATAGAAAAGTCTTGTCAAGGTTCCTCCCCGACTCTGAACTCTAGGGTACAGATGTGGGGACCTGCATGAAAAACCTCCTAAGCTTATCTTTACCAGCTTAGGTCAAAACTTCCCCAAGGTACAAAATATTCCACCCGTCGTCCTTGGATTGGCCGCTACCACCAAACTAATACTGGTTACTGGGGAAGAGCTGTTTGGACGCGTCTTTCCCCCCAAAATACTTCCCAAAACCTTGCACCCCACTTCCTGGACAAGGTTTGGTAAAAAGCCTCACCAATTTACCTAGGTGACTACAGAGCCAGACCCTTGGATCTTAAGAACAATGAACAATCCTCCCAACACTTGCACCCCCCCTTTCCTGGGAAATGTTGGATAAAAAGCCTCACCAATTTCATAGGTGACCACAGACCCAAACCCTTGGATCTGAGAACAATGAAAAAGCATTCCGTTTTCTTACAAGAAGACTTTTAATAAAAATAGAAGTAAATAGAAATAAAGAAATCCCCCCTGTAAAATCAGGATGGTAGATACCTTACAGGGTAATTAGATTCAAAATATAGAGAACCCCTCGAGGCAAAACCTTAAGTTACAAAAAAGATACACAGACAGAAATAGTTATTCTATTCAGCACAATTCTTTTCTCAGCCATTTAAAGAAATCATAATCTAACACATACCTAGCTAGATTACTTACTAAAAGTTCTAAGACTCCATTCCTGGTCTATCCCCGGTAAAGACCAGCATATAGACAGACACACAGACCCTTTGTTTCTCTCCCTCCTCCCAGCTTTTGAAAGTATCTTGTCTCCTCATTGGTCATTTTGGTCAGGTGCCAGCGAGGTTACCTTTAGCTTCTTAACCCTTTACAGGTGAGAGGAGCTTTCCCCTGGCCAGGAGGGATTTCAAAGGGGTTTACCCTTCCCTTTATATTTATGACAAGTCTAAAGATTCAAAAGATTGCATTAATTTTAAAACAGAAGGTGTCTGTTACCTATTTCTGTATGTACAGCTGGAGAAGTTAAAAGGACAAGAAAAGTGGTGCTGGTTTTTGTGACAGATATGGCAATCTCCTGCATATCTTTGGGAGACCTTATTTCTGTGGACCAGAATTTGCATTAACCCCTCCTCAAGTATTTCCCAGGAATCCACTTCACACTTATTGTCCCAAAAGTCCATTCTTGTCTGGCACACAATATAGTCCTTTGAACCCCTATGCCTCACATCTCATCTCCCCCACCTAGAGTGTTTACACACAATCCCAACCTACAAAAATACATAATCTTTGCATTTAATACAATGGACTTCAAAGATACTCAGACTTAATTCAATAAGGTTGCCCAAGGATATGCAGGAAACTGACATATCTGTCACAGGTTAAACTGGTAAAGTAGCCTCGGCCATGGTACTGTGTGATAGACCGTTATAGTCACCTAATATGCCAAAATGCAAGTTATTTAAACATAGATAACATATACCTAGCCATGTAACTGGTGAGATCAGGGATCTTAGAACAGCACATTGCTCCTAGCTTTTTTCATGCTTCAAGTGCTATCATATATCAGTGCATAATGTGACCAAACAGTAGATTCTGGTTCTCATTGAATAACAAACCTATTATCTGACTCCAAACTACCTGATGCAGATAGGAGCCCTCCTGTCCTGCCCCAGAAGACTCAAGAAGAGGTAAGAAATAGAAACTGACTGATAGCACTCACTAGTTAGCAGGGAGAGAAAAGGAAAAAAACAAAAAAACAAAACAAACAAACAAAAAACAGCGGATCATACCAATTAGAGGGCTGAAGGCAAAGTGGTTCTACGGGCTGGCACTCTAGATAACCAGTTACTCTCTGAGTGTTGGGTGTGACTAGCTGGCCATTTGCTCTGGTTGCCCTCCTTTGTTACAACAGTGTAAGTAACTGCAAGGAAGACAAAGGAGCACCCAGAGGAGTTGTGGGGAGTGGTTTCAGACATCTCAGCCCCCCCCCCCCCGAGAGGAGGAGGCTAAAGTCACTCAGCCACATATTTCTAAATTTCCAAAGGGTTTCAGGGGTCTGTATTATTTTATCCACAACAGTTTGCTTAACGCTAGTTTCTGCACATGCATGTCTGCTCGTTCACGTTTGAAAGGCTGCAAAGGAATGACAGATTCAGTGCAGTCAGAAATACAAGCCTGGGGGGTGGTTCCTTGTATGGAACCTTCTCCAAATCAGCAACTAGGGCATGTTTCTGATCTGCCTTGTCTAGAAACATAACAAGGTCAAAATTAGCCTGTTACACCACTTTTCTTTCACCAGTCCATGTTAGTCCTGTCTTTAATTGGGGGAGGGTGGGTGGGGGGATCATTACGCATGATCATCAAAATACAAAAAATTGGTTACCCACACATCTGGGGCTTTTCTCTGCTTATTAAATCCTTAATGAGTGGTATTCTATTGCAAGGAACCCAGGAGCAAGAGAGTGCTTACAATCAAGCCATTTCCTTCCTCCATTCTTCTTGTGGCAAGATTTTTGTATTTTCCATTAATCTCCTTTGATTTCATTTTCTTCTGAGCCATGATAACCGGATAATAAACTCCACCGTACAAAGGACTCATTAATAATACTGGATCCACTTAACTGATTGCACAAATAAAAGGCACCCATTGCCATAGTGCCAGAGTTGGTGGCCATATAACATAATAGGCCTAAATTATGGGATATATTATGGCTTTGCATCATCCCACACTATCCAAAAATACTCACATATGCCTACCAAAGTCAAAACAGAGGGAATAGTCACTGACAGAGACTGATGACCAAGAGGATGTCAACACCCACAGGGAGAGGAGAACCAGATCAAAAGACGTATTTGTGCTCTAACCCCTACTGAGACATAGGCATCTGGAAGAGTGCCAGCAGGTGTCCATTCCAAAGCAGAAGATCCCATATGGAGAATGCTTTACTAGTGGACAACATAAATGCTACCCTGAAGTCCAAAAACTAGTGTGCTCCTGTTGATTTTATCTAATGCAATGGGGCATAGGGAGCAGTCTTGGAGATAATAGTGTCCTAAATTATTTAGGGATTTAATGTATAATAATCAATACCTTGAACTATACCCAGGGGAGATCACTGTTGTAATATGCTCTCCTCATGCAATCTAATCCTGATTGCATACAGCTGTTATAAAGGGGGACAGTTGATGGTATATGCTTCCATTGGGTAGTGTTGGGACCAATAGATAGATCCTGGACAAAATAGATGTTCACTCAGTAAATTGTTTGCATTTTACGTGCTTTCCATAGTCATAGGATTGAATCATAGGGGTTGGCAACCTCAAAGGGAAATGACCGATAAGTGGAAGAGTGTTGAGAGCAGGATGCATTCGGGGAATATATGAAACCACCCAGAGAAGATAAAGGCTTACATTGCATATCATCTGTGATGGAGTGGATGGCTGTAACAGGTTGGCCTGTCCCTTTAAGGACCAAGAGGCATGGCACAAGTTGGCCAGTTCCAGTAGCCCCACTTCACTACTTTTGTGACCACTTAAGTGTTTCCCAAGTGCAGGGGGGTTGAAGGCACCAGGGCCACAGAAAACCCAGGAGGATTGTTAAGAGGGTACCCAGTGAGAGAGTTCCTGAGATCTGAACTTTTCTTTCAAAAAGGAACTAGATAAATTCATGGCTATTAGCCAGGATGGGCAGGGATGGTGTCCCTAGCCTCTGTTTTCCAGAAACTGGGAATGGGTGACAGGGGATGGATCACTTGATGATTACCCGTTCTATTCATTCCCTCTGGTGCACCTGACATTGGCCACTGTCAGAAGACAGGATACTGGGCTAGATGGACCTTTGGTCTGACCCAGTATGGCCACTCTTATGAACAGGGTTGAAGTTCCCTGAGGCAGAACACAGCTAAGGAAGCCTGTGGGAGATGAAGGAAATAACAACAGCAGGAGTGTCCTGGGAGCAACTGCCTGAAGCCCAGAGAAGGGGAAGGTAGGACCCTTCTGGGAGAAGAGGTTTGCGATCGGGGCTGCTTCTAGACAAAGGAAAAGGTGTTACTCAAGGAGGGGAAAAGCCTCTTAGAGGCATCACTCTGGTTGAAAGGTAGGAAGAAGGCTGCAGCCTGGGAAGGAATGAAGTAGCAGCAGAAGGTAAATCCCAGAAGGGGGATTCACTGTATCTTTGTTACCTGTATGGGGTTTGACTAAAGCGGAGTGGTGGAGAAGAGCCCTCATGAAGCTGGGGATCCTGTGTTCGGGACTCTGGTTACAGAAGGTATTTGACACAGACTACAAGACTGTATTTTGGTTTTGAATAATTTTATTTGCATGTTAATAAAGCCTGCCCCACGTTAGGGTGTTAAAAGGCCACTAGAGGGTTGCTGCTCTCTTGAAGAGCCAAACAGGAGTGGTATTACTGCTCCTGGGAGTGCAAATCTTGCAGAATTAGACCCCTTGTGTACATCCTCACTTGTCTGGCATGTCAGATGGAAAATAAGGTGTAAATCTTTAACAGTGAGAATAATTAACTTGGCACAACTTACCAAGGGTTATGGTGGATTCTCCATTGCTGACAACTTTAAAATCCAGATTGGATGTTTTTCTACCAAGACACGTGGTCTGGCCCCCGACCCAGCGCCCCAGGCTCAGGGGCTGGCTTAAAATGGTTCACGGGCTGAATCCGGCCCGTGGGCTGTAGTTTGCCCATCCCCTGCTGTACAGCATGCTCTGTTCATGCTCAACCTACTTGTTAACTAATCTTTTCATTCCTGACTTGACTTGTTCATTGCTGTTTTGTTTGCAGTAGAGTTCTCTGGTTGTCCTCCCTCTTATCTGAGACATTAGGCTAGCTTAGACATTCTGTCTCTTCGCTTACTGACCCATTTACTTTATCTTAGCTGGAATCTCTGTCGGTAAGACATTACACCTGCACATGTAAATGAGCCAGGTGCAAACAGCAGTACAAGGCTAGGGCTTTCCAGACTTTGCATTGACTTGCAACAGTATTTGAGGAGGGGAAACCAACTTCCTCCACACCGTATGGGTTGCTGTGGTTTCACATTTAATTTTTTGGTATTGGACC
Organism: Lepidochelys olivacea; assembly: GCF_965140295.1. NCBI lineage: Eukaryota > Metazoa > Chordata > Testudines > Cheloniidae > Lepidochelys > Lepidochelys olivacea. The sequence goes on along the minus strand of NC_140411.1, from coordinate 31,480,986 downwards.
CTTTTTTGTTTTGTTTTGTTTTTTTATCCTGTTCCAACTGGTGTCATCTGTTTTGTACCAAATTTTTAACTTTTCTGCGATAATAAGAGGACAAGTTTTCTCACTGCATATTACTTAAAGCTGTTCTAGTTTGTATAGAATGTATCCTACAATTGTTGCTTCCATACTTCCTTAAAAGCAGTTTTACAACATGTATATTATAGACAGTTAACAATGTGTCATTAATAATAATAATAATAATAAATAGTTAATAATTAATAATAAGAAGAATAACCTTGGTTTACTCATTCAATACATGCAGTACTTTTGCTGCTATCTTCTGTGAAATGCTTGGTCATGTTCCCACAGAATCCCTGCCATCTTGGTTTCAGAGCAACATGATAATTTCAAACAGCCCAGTTCCTGTGCCAATCCTATTAAGTTTATTTTAGTGTAGTTGCCCCTGCACCTTGGCAGTGCCCAGGTTATATTCTGACCCATACATTTGGAAGCAGTCAAGTTACACAGAATCTCTTACGTTTTAATGATTTTAACTACATTGTTTAGTCAAACAACTTAAATTGAGATTCCTACAGTGAGCTGCAAAGAGTGTAAGAGTCTTTTCACCATCAACCAACTTGCTAACTGCTTGAAAGACCTGAACCAAGCACAGATTTCTAGAGTTCAGTCTGACTCCATTTATCATCCTGAAAATGGAATTTTAAAATGTTCATATTCTAAGAATGTCAAAAATAATGTTAAATCATTCTAGTGTCTTTGTAGAATTTAGATCAACCATATAAACTATTTAATAATGACTACAAATGTATAACTATCCAAATAATTTAAAATATACACATTAGCAATTATCCTTCCTTCATCCAGCCCCGGGACTTCTCCTCTGTCTGAGATGCTAGCCACAGGACTTTCTGACTCCAGCCACTCTCCTGCCTTTTACTGTCCAGGGAAGAGCAGCTTCTGGGTTCCAGGAACAGAAATCCCAGGCCAGCAGAATTTAGGTGAGGGGGGAGCTGGAGCTGTGAAAGCTGCTGCTGTGTCTGGGGCAGAGGAGAAGTACTGAAACAACAGGAGGTGGGAAAGTTCTGCTCATACTTCTGGGTCTGGGGCAGCAGCTTTCTCTTAACTCCCTGCCCCACCCCCTGCCTGATACTGCCCAAAAATTCTGTCTGCCACAATTGAGACAGAGCCAATCTATACATAAAGGTGGGGCCCAGTGAGCCCTGCAGCCTTTTTCCCAGAGCTCTGCTCCTGAGTCCGTCCCTGAAAATCAGGAGCTTCTAATGTCATTGGGACAGCATCTCCAGCAGAAGCAGTAGTCCCATGACTCATGATTAACTTGAGAGAGTTGGTGATGCTGTTGATGTGGAGCTGGAGGGGGCTGCTCGTTGCTAAACTGTGGAAGGGCAGATGTGGCAGTGCGGTGGGGCATGGAATTAATTAATTGGAATTTGTGGGGAGGGGCTGGAGGAGAAGCTGGAAGCTTTCTGCCACTAGGCAGTATTTTATACAAATGTGGAATTTTATCGCCATTGGGTCCTCCAGCAAAGGCTGTTGCAGCAGGGACCAAAATCACACACCCTAGACATTTGTGAGAGTTGGCAAGACAATAACTGTGATGCTAGTTTTGAACATTTAGAGCTGCTATTCAGAGTGGCCATATATAAGAAGGAGCTAAGTCTATGGAAACAGCAAATAAAGACACGTTCACCTTGACCATAGTGTCCTGGGTCTCTGGAATCTCTACAGGGGAGTTCAAAAATCAGAACTTAGACCAAAACCCACAATATAGTCCTTTAAATAAATAAAATCTTGCTTCAGGGGCCAGTCTCATGGAGCTGACTCATGACTTTTGAAGGTGACAATACTGATGAAGCAACCTGCCCAGGGTTAGCAAATAGTCTGAGACAGAGCCAGGACTTAAACCTGCATCTCCTGAGTCCTAGTCCAGAGCCTAAACATAAAACCATCCTTCCTGCCTATACAACCAAGATTTGTGGAAAGTGCTCCTCTCTTTCAACCTTCATGCTTTCTTCCCCTCTATTTTCCCACCACCACCACCCCTGCATGTGATTTTCCAATAAAATATAACAATAAGTAAAACTAATGAAATGTAAATAAGCTTCCTGCTGCTAACAAAATGAACCAGGCTTACGCATATATGGTAAATAGTGAAAAAGAAAAAAAAATTGCCTTCTAGAAAGACCGATAAAATCAGTTCAAACAAAATTTACACAAACAGGATGTAAAAATTATTGGTGTTTTTTTGTTTGTTTTTTAATGGTGAATTTTAAAAGTACATAGAATTTCCAATTTAAAGGCTCTTTTGTAGCTTGCATTTTGCTCATCTACATGCTCCCACCAGCAATTCTGAAAGCCAGAGCCCCACTTCCTCAGTAGAGCCTTCCCATCATGAAGTAGGAGAGCTCTAGTTTTATGGCTTTATATGGAAGTCTTCTTCCTGCACCCATGTTGACATTGTTGTAATAATGGAGGAAGAAAAAAAGACACTCACAAATGGCTACAGCATAAAACCAAGAAAATGTTTGCATATATTATTCAGTTTGACTACAAATTATAACAATATTTGTTCTTAAACTTGTAAGTAGTCAGAAAAAGTAACCCTAAATACATGTAAATTGTTCTTCAGCTGGGAAAGATATCTTTTTTTCAAGCTGGCAAGTATGCCCACACCAATAAACCATTCTAGTATCTTGCATACTCTCATTTTTTACTGTTTGCATATTAGGGCCTAATTCTTGTTTATGCCAGTACCACATTATACTTCCTCTGGCAATGAAAATAGGCATAAATTACATTGACCCCCATTTTAAGGCCCCTTTATACTGCCAGAAGGGCATAAGTGGGCTTGGTATAAATAAAAACCAGACCAATGATATCTACGGGCCATATCCTGTCCATTTTTTTTCCTAAGCAGAATTCTCCATTGACCTTAAAGAAAGTACGGTAAGTTCATTTTTCAAAGGAGGCAGAGAGTGATGACAAAAAAATAAAAAGCAGCTGTCGGAACTATTTCTCTAACAGGTAATCTACCTGATGGCAGTTAATATTGCTATATCTTTGGTATCTACTGGCATTATTTTTAGAACATACATGTATGCACTGTGGAGGTGACATACACCAAGTAATTTGAAAAAGAATGGGTGGCTTGTACAGGCTTTTGGCTTACCCTGGGGTGAACTTTGAAACCCTGCGCCCCCCACCCCTTACCAGAAGCAGCCCTCAAAGGAAACTCTGGAAGGCCACACAACAGCTGGGTTCTTGAGGCTCATTCTGAGCCAAGCTTAGTGGGAGATAAGAGAGGTGAAAGCTAAGTGCCTATTTGACACCAGAGCTGGCGGGGAAAAATATAAGATTTTTTGGAGGAAAAAAAAAATCAAAGTTCTAGCTTCTCAGGGTCAAGTGGATCCATTTTTTTTCAAAACCTTTCCAAATATTTTTAAATTTGAAAACATAAACACTTTTCATTTACCAAAAACCCAGTTTTGAGTAAAGGGGAAAAAAACAATAACAAATTTGATAATTTTGTGGAAAATATAACCAAAAACAAAAATTATTTTTTAGAAGGCCATTTAGCCACTAATAGCCTTTTTTCATTCAAAATAAGCGGTTTAGCTAGTTGAAACAATGCAGGATATTTTTCTCCCAGAGGGATGAGAGAGACAACAAAGACAGGCAATTAGTAGAGAAGGCTGAGCTGAGCAGTGTGACCGATATTATAACCATATGCAGGATCTCTGGGGACTTTTGTATTAAATATATGGATCATTGTCAGCTAGGGATTGTATTCCACTCTATGGTGGATTGTTATCACAACTTCTCCAGAGATTAGTAACACTAGGGGGAGGATGACTGTGGCAGACCCTGGGACTGTAAACCACTCCAGAGAAGAACCACCCCCTGGGATGATGTGCATACATTGATTCAGAGCAGTTCCTGACACAGAAAGGGCTTTTGGTATAAAAGTCTGACTTTAACCTGACAAGGGGAGAGGGTTCATTTTGACTCAATGAATGACTGACGTTTGTTCGTGGGGAAAACCAACCCCGCTAGAACGTGCCTGAGTCCCTCCAAGACTGATAAGAGAGAGAGAGAGAAGGGGGGTACTGGTAAAGCGTTTAGATCCTTTTATTATTTGTTTTGTTCTATATGCTTCTGTCCTTAAATGTACTCTGCTTTGATAGAGTTGGTTGGTTAATTATAATCGCTCAGGCTTCCTGGCCATAGCCCTTGAAGAGAAAGTAAAGCAGAGGGGCTGGGCTTCTGGCCAGACCTATTGGGGAGAATTACAGTGAATTGCAGGGGAGCCATAGCTTTAACCCTTGTTCAGAAGGGAGAGGGATGTGGATCCCTGCCCAGAGAGCGGTGAAAGCTTGAGGCCAGAGAGGGCATTCTCATTTTGGTATAACTGCACCTTTCAGCCCACTCTGATCTGCTCCAGGAAAGCCCTCTAAGGTCTCTATCCACCACCTCTCTCAGCAGAAGGACCTGCCTCCCTCTTCCTCCTTGACCAATGGTTAAGGCATTTACCTGTGATGTGGGAGACCCAGGTTGAAGACCCTGCTCTGTGTGATGCAGAGCAGGCAGTTGAACCTAGGTATCCCATATCCCTGCTGAGTTTTCTATAGCCTCACTTCTTTCCGGAAACTGTTGGTGGAAAAAGTCTCGGTTTTGTTCTGCATCAGAACAAAATCAAATTCTGAAACCTCTAAATATTTTTATGAAATGGATTTCTTGTTTTTTTCCAGCTGGCCCTACTGCTAGCAAACAGCAGCTATGACAGTGATGTGTACAAAGCCTCCTTTCCAGTTCTTCTCTGGGGTGCTGATTGAGGTAATGAAGGTTTAGAATAATGCCTTGCCACTTTTGCTTTCCCCTCTTGAGTGTCAAGTCACTGCTTTAGACTTTATCAATGCCATATAATATCCATGCAGGTTTGTTTTTACATTCTGTGAGAGCAGAAGTAGTGATAATTATGAATCATACTGGAGGCCAAAAAGCCATAAATATTTAACACACGGGGCTGAGAAAAGTGAGAATAAGACAAATAAAAGGTATAAGAATTACAATCAGAATAACACTGGAAATAGGATGAGTTTCAGGGAGATGAGAGAATAAAATAAGAATGCTGCATGTGCAGTGCTGACATTAATACTAAATTGTGCTTGTAGTTAAAGGGACATTGACCACAAACTTTAGTTAATAAAAAAAAATGACTTATTGGTATGAGAGTAGCATGTACAAGATGTTGTACTGTGCTAGGTGTGTGCCCACTGTCCGAGGGTACATCTACATTTCAAACAGGAGGTATAATTTCCAGCTCCAGGAGACATGCACATGCTAGCTCTGATTGAGCAATCATGCTAAAAATAGAAGTGTAGCCACAGTGGCAGGAGGGGCCAGCTGCCCCAAGAACAATCCATACCCAAATGTCCTAGATGGTACATGGGTGGCTAGTCACTCCAAACACTTGTGCTGCTATGGCTACACTTCTGTTTTCTCCAGCTCGATCAGCACTAGCATGGGTACGTCTTCTCGTACTGTAATGTATGCCTCCAGGTCAAAGTGATGACATACCCAAAGTCATTCCCTGACCTGAAGACAGACAAAAAGAGGAGAGAAAGGAAGTAGAATTTTTCACATTTTAAATTTGGGGAGCTGAAGCAGAGAAACCCAGCCAAATCACCTAGAAATCTGTGGCTCAGGCTGGAATCGAACTATGCTTTCCTAGTTTCAAGGGTAGTGCCTTAGCCCCCTGACTGCCCCTCACTTATAGCAGTTTGCTACTACTGCCTCTTGCTAGTTTCTGTGGGTTTTATGACCACACATTCCCTTTATTTGTAAATGTCTCATTCTGCAGCTGCTGTGTGAAAAACCCCAACAAGCAAGGGAGAAGGACACCAGTGAAATACAAAATAAACAAGTAAAAAAAAAATCCCAGATTTTATTTTCTCTTATCTCTGTTACAGTGATATTTAGATATCAGATTGATAACTGAGGCAATATGGTTTAACTCTTGTATATGGTGAAATTGGAATGGCTAAAAATCTACAATGTTTTATTCATGCATGTATTTAAATGTTGTTGTAATGGCTGTGGGGGGTTACATTAGGGTCTGAGGAAACTAAAGACCCTGCAATTTAGCTGCAAGCACCTCTTTTTTCTAATAACAGATCCATAAATGTGTCTCCATAAAGAGGGAAAGACTTGACAAAAATGCCACAGGGGATTAAGTATATTTCTGTAGTGGCTCCATATTATTGCACACAGAGAATACTGACTGCTTGCAAGGGAAAGTAGTCGTGTTCTACTGGAGACAGACAGCTTCTTGTAATTAGCTAATGATTTCTGGGATGCGGGCTTTTAGCTGCAAAATCTGTTTCCAGCCAGTCCTCTCCACATCTTTCTTGCAATCCTCAGTGTTGTTGGGAGAACACAAAGTTTTTCATGTCATGTTCTCTCATTCCTCTCAAAAGGGGGCAGAGGTGCAGATATGGACAACTACATAGGCCATTTCTTTCTCTCACGTATAGGATGTTACAGATAAGCTTATACTGCACTTGTATGAGGATTGTGACATGAGGACCACCCACTTCATCTTCCACTGTTTTCATGCATGTTTGGCCTCCCTTTTCATCTGTAAAGTGTCTCACCACATTCACTTCTGTTGGGGTTCCAGTAGCAGACTCCCCGCTGTGTTGTTCTACAATGTCAAAGCAACTGGAAAGCCGGCTTAACTGGCTATGTGGAAATTCCCTTTCCATGATAGAAATGACTGGGAAGTGCAGAGCCATCAACTATATCTCAATGCCATCTCCCAGTGTAGGAGGGGGGAAAGAACTTGTGGACAGAGCACCACTGCACTCCTGAAATCCTCAGCTGCTGGCATGCCCTCTTGGGGCCATGCATTGGCAAGCAAAATTTCCAACAGCCAGGAGGCTCCTCTAATTTGCACTAGGGACTGAATCTGCAGCTGGTCCCTGTATCAGCTCCAACATTATGATTTTGAGGAGCAAAGCAGAATTCCTGTCTTGCTCTACCGGCAAATTGCATGTAGTCTGCAGTACTATTCTGAGTCTGTATGAGTGGCAGAGGAAAAAGTCACTAGGAAAAGGATTAATTCTTTGAAATAGCAAATTGAATTATTGATTAAGAAGTTTCCTACTTCTCCTATCTCAGCAAAAATCATTTGTCTGTGCTTTTTGAAAGCTTTCAAACACTTATGAAGTTCCCCTTCCATCCACTAGTAACAAATATTGACAGTAACAAATGTGAAATATTTCCCTTCACCACATGACACCATCTTAGGTGGTGTGGACTACTTAGTACTATAAAATCTGATGCTGTTCTAGTGATATAGAATGTGGACCTATTCTGGCCCATTAAAGTGAAAAGGTTTTTTGGGAGAGGTGTTGATTTTTTGTTATGGATTCCAATAGCAAGTGGTTTGGGGCCTTACTCTGGACTGTGTAGTTCTTATCAAGGGCTCTGCGTGGTCCATGATTCAGCAGCCACAGGACTTGCAGTGCAATCTCTCCCTTTGCTGTAGAATTCTATTCCAGAGTCTAAACATAAAATAATTAGAATTTCATATGAAGATATAAAAGGAAAGCTACTGAACTATTTGATCAGACAATTGACCTTCAAATGCTACCAATCCCTGCTCTGCCATTCTCCCCCATCTCAGGTGAGTGCCTTAACCACCAGGCTATTGGCTATTGTGGGGTGTCTCGTATACCATTTTTTCCCAGAAAAACTTCAAATGGTCTTTTGTCCTAATGCAAAACAGAAAAAGTTTAAAATCTCAATTGTACGTGACGGGGAAAACTATTTCATTGGAAATATAATTGCAGTGGCTGGCTCAGCTCTGGGTCCCTCCCACCCCGCATTGTCCTAGAGCCCAGGCTCTAGCCTGAGCCCGGAAGTCTACACGGGAATTACACAGCTCTGCAGCCTGAGCCTTGTGAGCATGGGCCAGCCATGGGTGTCTGATTGAGGCCTAGACATACCCTTTGATATCAGTAGAACTGCATCCATACTAGAGGGTTCTATGGTTTAGTTATGTTGGTTTCTAAACTGATCTAGCTATAGCAGTACAAAAATTGTATTACGTAGACCAGTCCTTAGAGGTATGCCTCTGCTTGAATAGGAGAGGTACAGTCCTCGAACAGAGGTGGCTAGAATTGTACCTATGTAAATTATAATACCTTCAGGAGTATTTTAAGGTGGAGTACTTATTATTCCTGTAGCTCTCCACCAGTACGGCCAGCTCAGTGTTAGCTGGTCTCCAGGAAGCCCGAGTTCTGGCAGCACTCCTTACTATAGTGAGATTTGTCCCCTTTGAAAAGTTAATATTGTTGCTTGGGCTAGTGAGCCCCTTCACCTTATCTCCTGCCATGCAGAAGCAAATGACGGATGTTTCCTGTAAGCTAGTAGTACAGAGGGAAGGTGTTTACTGTCCCTTTGGTCAGAGAGAAAGTCATAACATAACTGCCAGAATCCCATATGCAATATAATGCAAAATATACAAATCAAGGAGGCAATGGTTGAAGGTGTGGGATGAAAACAATGCTCCTTTTTAGTAACCCAGTATCAGTTCTTCTAATTGTTCCCAGATTTTCAGAGACCATCTGTGGAAGGACCATTTGCCTTTTCATATCTTAGTTTTCATTTTTTCAGCACAGCTGTTGTTGGTAATAAGTTGAACAATCTGAAGCTTGTGGCCTGTTCACACAACATAACTCTCCCCATTGCTTATGTTGTCGTCTTTTCAGACTTCTGCATTTTTACTATTTATGACCGAACGGTTTCCCTCTTAGCATCCACATGCAGTGAAATGTGGAGTAATAAAATATAATGAGGGAAAGGCAGAGTGCTTATGAGCAAGGAAAAATAGTAGAGGAACTTACTAATAGCATCCTTATTATCCTCCATTAGTATCAGGCCTAGACAGCAGCAGAATTCCACCAATCATTGCCCAGCCAGGGCAGGGAAACCTCAGAAGTTTTGGATGTTTATCAGAAGCTTTTCTGAACAGGTTTGCAAACATGGTCTGGAAATACTTCAGGAACGAGATTTCCAATGGCACTTTGGCACTTCCATTTGTGCTCTAGTTAGAACTGGGGCAGGGGAAGGTGCTATTAGCGATCCACGGATACATGCTGTAAGAGTAGGAGTTTACTCCATTTTAATGGACAAAAATGGCCTTCCTCACACTATTGCACAATGTACAGTGCTGCAGCTCTCCACCGGGCTGCCATCCTCTGCCCTATAAAGGGATACATTTCAGAACTGCTGTGTGCATGCATTTTGGGATCCTTGGGGTGAAATGTGCTCTGCAAATGTAAGATACAGGGCCTACTCTTGTTCCCCATTGAAGTCCATTTCAAAGCATCTAATAACTTCCATGAGCGCAGGATTAGGCTCAAATTATAATAGTAAAGTCACTATTATTAGTCATTATTTATTGTTAGGATTAAATGTTACAAAAAGTGCAGAACTTTTTATCTTGCCAAAAATATTTTGCTTAACTATCTATTGTGTGGTGACTTTCTTTCGGATTGAAATTCATCCTAAACCATCATTTTGTACTTCTAATGACAGGGAGACCGACAGACTTTTCTTTAATCCTTTGTGAGAAGAATTATGTTTCAGCATCACTTTGAAAAAAAAATGGTCTCAAGACAAAATAAAAAAATACACCAGGAGCACCTCCGTCATCGAAACATGAAAATAATTTAGCATGTGTCATACGTCCCTATTCAGAGATACACAGAGATGCTTGAAACTCGACATACTACTGAAATACAACTTGAATAGCCAGTACAGCAGGGCATATAGGAAGAGATGAGACTGGATTCCGCTTTCATAAGGCCTGGACTTTATAATGACCAAGGTCCAGCAAAGAATCAGTTTTCCAGTGAATACACATAGCTTGATGACAATGGGTGTGAACCTGAGCTCATTTCCACCCATTGTGCAGCAGTAGTTATTTCTGATTTACTCTGCTGTAAGTGAGATATGAGTCAGACCTGCATTTTTCACCCTGGGTAAAATTTCCAAAAGCACCTAAATCCCATTAAGGTTCAATGAGACGGAGGAACTAAGACACCTTTTTTGTTGAAGGTGGGATTTAGGGAGACTGGAGGTACAGCATGAGCTGGCATACCTGCACCAGCTCTTATCTAGCTAGCATGGCTAAAATAGCAATGATGACACCATGGAAGGAGCTTCAGTGTGGGCTAGTACTGGTGCATATTCTAAGTCTCTCTCTATTGTGCTTATATAACCTGTGCTGATGCTTTGCTGCTATTTATCATAGAAGATTCGGATTGGAAGAGACCTCAGGAGGTCATCTAGTCCAACCCCCTGCTCAAAGCATAGGTATGTCTCCGCATGCTTCAGTCACACCTCTGACTGCAGTGTAGGCGTACGCTTGCACTCTTAAGTCAATTGGGCACTTTTGAAATCTTTACCCTATGTCTAATTTTCTCTCCATGCCTATTCACTAGAACCCTAATTCTGTCTGTATCTCAGTCGTCATGTAGGCCAGGACATCTCCGATTGTAGACTGGAAAAAAATTGCCTTTTTGTACACTACGCTACTGTTATTCCAAGTCTCTTACTGCAATGTATTGACATTAGAAATCATGACTCTTGAAATGGGGCATATAGAAAAATATCTCCTATAAAGGAAGAACAGGGTATGTCTCTCTTTCTCTGCTGGATAGACCATATTAAAATTTCAGGCCTCCAAACAACCACGACACATTTGACCCCTTTTTTCCTTCTAATAACAGAAGATTCCCATTATGTTCAGCAAGCCTCATGATTCTGCCCCTCACTTCAGTGTTGAAATGGCGTGCGCCTCCTTCCTTCCAGCTACCACTCCTTCAATATTTCTTTTGCAGTTCATCATGTTTATGCGAGTAGTTGTGTATGACCCCTTTACAGACATCATCATTTACTAGGCAAGCTCAGTCTCTATGCATGCCTTTATGCGTATCTATCAAATAAGCTGAAACCTTGCTTGAATCTTAAGGAAGATTAAAAAGATGGGGAGAATGAGAGATGAAGGTCTGAATTAAGACGCCTTCAGAGGAGCCTGAGGAAAACAGAGTCTGTAATACAGAAGAGTAGCTTCTACACACAAGGGGATGTTAAAAATAAGATATAAAGCTGTAAACCAAAATTTAAAAAGTCAGAAGACCATTGAAGACAATGCATAAAAGGAGTGACTTTCAGTGGGACAGGAGCTGACAGATTTTCTCCCTGAGCAGCAATTGCACTGGGAAGCACAATAAATGCTAAAGGACAGTTATTTATTATAATCACCAGAAAGGTCATCAGTTATGGGAAAGTGGGTGGACAATTTTGGCCATAAATAAACCTAGCTAAAATGTATTTGCAGGGTAAATTTAAAGAAATCACTTTGTTCCATTTGCAGACCACATGCTGATACAGCATCCTCTCACTTCAATAAAAAAAAAAAAAGAAGAGGCAAGCTGCTAGGGACAAATTCAGTCTCTTGCTTATGCAAAGAAGAAAAGCTGCAGCCAGGAAGGGGCAGTTGTTGCACCATCATCCTGGTTCCTTTAATGTCTGTGATATTGACGTTGAGCATTCTTGCCACTGTTGTGGACACAGGCATTCTGGGTATGTCTCATGGATGTGCTGCCCATTATCTGAATTGGAGCTACCCCCAAACTTCCTCCTCAGCATCTGATAAACCCTACAGCTAATCAGAAATTTTCTGACTAAATGATTTTCATGGGAAAATGTTGATTTGTTACAACTACAACTCCTGACAAGGAAGAATCAGTGTCAATGAATCTCCCAATTAATATTTTTTAGCAATTGTGAAACACGTTAATGCCCTGTGTTGACTTTTTTTTAAAATGAAAACCTTTAGTTTTTGACTCAAAATATCTTTTGTGCCAGCGTTGTGGGGTTTTTTTGTTTGTTTGTTTTTAAAAGGTCAAAATCAAAATGAAATGTTTTGAAATGTTTGAAATGAAATGTTCTAATTTACCCAATCCAAAATTCTTTTTCTAATTGTCGGTTCACAAAAATTTGAGATTTTGACTGTTTGTCCCATTCTAGGATAGAAAAATTTCAAAATCAAAATCTCTTGCAGGACAAGAACCATTTCCTGTCCTGCTCTTCTCCCTAGCTTGTGCTAATCCCCATGCAGCAGATCTGTGTGTGTTTGCAGGTAGGAGGGGGGTAACATATTGAGAACTCTATTGATTTGAACTTATTTAAGCAAAAACACTCATACTAAGGAAACAAACTTGGCAAACACACTTAAATTAAGTTCATACGTGGTTCCTGAAAACTCAGCAGAGTATATTGATAATGCAGCACAGCATCTGACTAGTATCAAGTAAAATGATTGAAGGTTGAATCAGAATTCTCTAGCTTAGCCTTTTGTCCTGAGACTCTGGGCTCCCTGGAATGCTCTGGCTATCAGGAGTGTTTGCCAAAGTTTAGGATTTGAGCACAGCTATAATTGTCAGTGCTAGAAGTGCAATGGCTGCAGCAGCCAGAACCACTGCAATAGCATTGAATAGATTAGAGAAGGACTGGAGAGTTCAGCCAGGTGTCTGGGTCTGTGTAGGTAACAGGGGAAGAGGATTGCAATATCTCTGGCACTTCCCTTTCTCATTGTAAGCAGAGGTGCAGGGAGTATCTTCCCAAGGAAAATGTTGTTACATGCCTGACATTTGATGCAGTCTAGTCCATTCCATTTGCACTTCAGAAATACTTTTATGAGCTCCTGGGATAAGTCAGCTTTGGCAGGGATGATATAGCAGTAGTCAGAGAAGGGATGGGTGGGGAGGGGAGTGTTCCTACCAGAGGCCAGGGACTCGTATTACTTGGCCCTTCAGTTTGGTGCTACATTTTTAACAAGAGATTTGGAGAGTGCCCAAGAAGTTACTCCAGCATATCACTTTCAAGACTTGTCACTTAGGGGCATGTTTTACCTCTCACCATTCTCATCCCGCACACATCCCCCTCTTCCTTGCCCCCAGTGTGTAATCTGCACAAGTAGATGTGGGTGCTATTTTGGAGGCACTCCTGGCCCAACCAGGGTACGGACACACACACAACACTGACTTTGTCAGTAAACTAGACTGGAGAATTTTTTGATAAAGGTACAGGATTTGCCTACTGAGGATATAAAAAGCCCATGATAACAGAGCTTTTCTTCTGAAGGCTCTCTCCTTCATGTACATGTCCACCCACAGGGTCAACCACCAGCATCTGATGCCCTGTTCCTTAAGAGAATCTTTATCACATGCTCAATAAATTGCTTTGTTCAGCCTAAATAATAAGAGCAATTGAAAGCTTTTAAGACTGAATCTAAGGATCTAGCAGAGGATGACAAAAATTGGGCCCAATTCTACTCTTGCTTTCATCCAGATGTTCACCGATGTAAACCAGTGACTTTTTAGCAGAGTTCTTCTCAACTAACTCTGGTGTATATGGGAGTAGAATCTTTCCCATTGTCAGTTACATAGCCATTGTGGAGACTGGCCAAAATCCTGGATTGCACTGTGACTTCTTTGCATTGCACCATGGCCCAAAGCTGGTGGGGTGGAGCCCCATTGTACAGGAATCCTCCAGTTGTGTTGAGTTCAAGTAGTATCTCCTGTGTTATTCCTCAGTTGGGCTGGGATGGGAGGCATAGGTAGGTTTTTCCTGTGCTCTGAAGATCCCTTATCTTCCATGTTGGTCCCTTGGGGCTACTGATAACAGGCATTAGTTACAGAATGGCACACAGTTGGTGCAGAGAAGGGGGAGTGCACAGATGGAATAAAATCACATCCTATTTCTGAGTAGTGCTGTACAGTCCTCAAGGTCAGCCAGGGATCCAGGCCAGAGTTGTGAACCTATAATCTGAATGGAGAGAACAGTTGGAAAAATGCAGGATAGCAGACTTTGGAATAGATGGTCAAGCCTCCTTAGCTTGTTAGAACTCATTAATTGCTATACCCTTTCTCTGCTATGACTCTAAGACAATCCTAAACTTGGATTTTTCTGAAATTGCTTGTTTTGTCAGCAGCAAGCACTCATGGAAGGGGGGAAGGCTGATTCAATGGAACTGTTTCTATACCCATTTATAGAAGTGTAAACCTGGAGTAACACCACTGATGACAATGGAGTTAATCCAGATTGACACCAGTGCCTATAGGAATAAATTTTGGTCCCAAAAATCACTGCTCAAGAAACAATAAGTAGTTGTATCATTAAGGTGCTTTGATGTCACTGGCACAGTGCTAATAGGCACTTAGGCAATGAAAGATTCAGTTGTAGATCTTATTAAGTTCAACTGGGCTGTAGCTACTCAGCCTCTCTGAAACTCATGCCCTTCATTTGATTGTTTTTCTAATCCACATTCAGAAGACTATGTATACCTTTTCTGGAATATAATCGCACCTTCATACAGACACATGGGGCCAAATTCTCTGCTAGTATAAATGGGGGCTACTCCACTGATCTCAGCTGAGGTACATGATCAATGCTGGCACTGTCATTTTTAGTGGTAGACTGAGACCTCACTTAAATGTTCTGTGATCCCCAGTCATGCTCATTAAATGGAACACATTTCCGTACGGAAATTGATCTGATTGGTCCTCAAATGTCTGAATGTGCCAGGTCAGGCTGTTTGGAATGCTTGCCGAAGTGGTAGGGTTTGTGAACAAGATTAGACTCAAAGTCCTCCTTTCTGTTTCTCTTCTTTCACCTCTCAGATTCAAAGACGAAGAAGATGAGGAAATTATGAGCCAATAAAGGGGATAAAAGAAAAAAAGGAGTGTGACAGATTTTGTAATTGTACGTACAATTAGATACTTATCCCGGTATGCTGGGATTCTCAAAGGTGACTAAGGGACAGAGGCATTTAAAACGCTCTAAATTACAATAGGATATGGGATGCTAACTAGACCAGGTCAGGAATTGTTTAATGACATGGTTTTCACTGGTAAATGTCTATTTGTCAGAAATTCAGACTTTCTCGAAATGTATCAGTTTTGATTAAACTTTTGTTGGGACAATTTCTTAGGTCCAGGATGGAATTTCTGGTAAAAATCAGAGAGAAAGTAAGACCTCAGATTAGCCAATAGCCAGGTGTTTAGAGCACTGATGTAAATCAGGCAGCGGGTAGGGACTTGAACATGGTGAGTGCTCCAATCACTGGGCAACAGAATCAATCACAGTCTCTCCTGTTGGACCTATTTTTACTTTGTCACACCATCTGGCTTGGAGTCGGTCTCTCTCTGGTCCAATGATTATTTACACTAAATGGGGATTGTCTGTAACATTTTTATGACTCCTATGTAGGCCTCAGTTTTGCATTGCTACCCAATGCGGGAAATGGGGTTAAGTCTGCTTTTGGGGACATGTCACCATCCTGGGTGTCACCTTGCTGTCTGGGCCACAATAAATGGGTCATTAAGGAACTGGTTGAAACCAACACAGGTCAACAGAGGTTCCAAAGAGACAATGGAAGTCCCAGTGACTGAACAATCAACACTCAACATCAGGAAGCTCTGACAGCTGGGGTTGTGAACTCAGTATGGCCCTGCTTGGAGATGAAGGACTGTAACATGACTGGCAGGGGATAAATGTGGGCTTCTGGAAGAGGATGGATGCTCTCACCTGGGAGGGACCGACAAAGAGGTCAGAGAGAGACAGACCTAAGATGGAATGCTTCCAATGCTGTTCTCCAGTTGACTAATAAATCCTACTGTTTTGAAAATGCTGCTTGGTGTCGCTACAAATTTAGCTTGCTGGGCTGCACTAGTCCCTGAAGAGTGTACAAGTTTCTGAGCAGAAGTCTCTTTCAGTTGGACTCACAGGGCAGAGCTCATAGTGTGAAACAGGAGTAATGGAGCCCAGAGGGTTAGTCTCTGAGTTGGTGAGACTGTATGGCCTACCCTGAAGGAAGAGTGAAACCCCCTGGGGGTCTGGCACACTGAAGGGGTTCCACCAAGAGACTGTTTAAAAGCTGGTGTGTAGTACTGATCCTGATAATTTGTGATACGTGGTTAGGGCACTGATGTGGGAGAACCAGGTTCAAGTCTCTGATTTGGAGCAGGGACTTAAACCTGGGTGTCCCATGTGAGTGCCCGAACCACTGTGCTATTCACTTTTGTGAGGGTGAGCTGGTCTCAAAAATGTTCATGAGAGAGAGAGAGAGAGAGAGGTCTTGATTTTTTGTCCTGATTTCTTGTCCTCTGCAGCAAAGAAAGGAGGGATGAGAGACGCTTTGAGCCAAAGACCGGACTCTGTTATAGCCATGTTGTATTTAAGCTGATTGCTGGAAATCCACAAGGAGATAACAAAAAGACAAGCTAAGATTTTAGTTTGGAGAGAAGGAGACAGGTCCTCAGCAGACAGACAGATCTGTGAGCCACACAGAAATGATTGTTAAATTTGTGTTTTGAGATTTCTTTTCCCCTCTACATTTAGTGTATAGGCAGAAGTGGCCAAGGATAGAGCCCAGTTGAAAATATTGCTTTTTAAATAAAGCTTGAAATCATGATAATTTTTTATTTGGGAAAGAGTATTTTAACTTTAACAAGTGGTTTGATGCAATTTTTGTCAATCCATTGAAAAAGTGATTTAACAATTTAAAGTAGGTATATAAGGCATGGAGAAGAACAGGATACCATGTTTGTTAGACATATCTATCCACCATATCACTTTGGAATAAACCATCACCCTGCTGCCTAGACACTAAATGTATGTAAGTCTTATTTGTGAAAACAAAGTGGTATTTTTCTTGATTTAAATAGGAATTGACCAAAAAATTAAAATAGACTTACATAGGTCAGTAGTTAA
Source organism: Lepidochelys olivacea (assembly GCF_965140295.1). Lineage (NCBI taxonomy): Eukaryota > Metazoa > Chordata > Testudines > Cheloniidae > Lepidochelys > Lepidochelys olivacea. The sequence continues at coordinate 31,464,120 of NC_140411.1, read as the reverse complement.
TCCCAGGCATAGAGATGTGAATTGGCTTCCTTCCTAGCTTCTCACCTCCCAGCCCGGAGCCTGGGGTAGCTGCCTGACTTTCTTGTCAATTTCAGAGCTGGATGTCAGCCAACAGCTGATGTAAGTAACACAGTGTTTACACAGACACTGCCTTGCCCTAACTACACTGACATATGCCTCTCAGGGAGGTGGAATTATTATGTCGGTGTAGTAGGGCACTTACTTAGGGTGGGACAAGGCTGTAGTGTGGGCACTGATCGACATAAGGCAGCTTACATTGACCTGACTGTGATGCAGACCAGGCCTATACAATTGCTTGGAGCACCAAGCCATTCAAGGAGCCCCCTATTTGCCTTTTTTAGTACGTGGTTGGGGGGGAGCAAAAAAGGGCCCCCAAGGGGCTAGCACCACCTCTGCTACTAACTGCTGTGGTGGAGCCCTGGAGTAAGGGGCCAGGAGCTCAGGCATGCAGCCCTGGGGCCCCTATTCCAGAAGAAGAAGGGATTTGGCTGAGAAGGGTGAACTTAGGAACTCTTTGTTTGGTTTGCTTAGGTTTGGGATGGGAAAAAACCTAATTAAAGGAGACTTAGTGGGTCAGTGTGTTTGGAAGCTGGGGAGAAGCCCTACCCTGTAAAATCCCACAGAACAAAGGAGTTGGTTGTAGCTGACACAAGCAGTTTTAATACAAAAGACTGACCAATTCCTGAAGCTGAAAAGTGGCTTAAACATAAATGGGCCAGTACAGAAATGTGTTTGGACTGAGTGTTTGTTGCACAGTTATCCCTGGGCTCTGTTGCTCCCCTCAGCTTGCTATACAGCTATAACTCCAGGAATTTTGTTATGGACGGACAATGGCATGGCCATCCATTGTACAGGTAACCCAAAACTATGGTGTGGAGCTGTTAAAATGATTATGATATCTCTGATTCCCTAGTGCGTTCAGGGTGCAAGCATGAGCATCTGCCACCCCATTGTAAAATGGAAAAAAAATTAAACTGTGAGGTCCTAAACCCTGTGTAGTCCTCCCATTTATGAGCCTAGTCTGTGATACAGGGGGATTTAGTGGTCAGAACCAGGATGTGCTGAATCTCATTGAGAAATACAGATGTGCAAAAAGTTAGAAGAGGCTAAAGTAAAATATGACACAGGGAAGAAGCCCAGCATGAAACTGATCTGTAAAACAGGGAGAAAGGGTGGGCTGGGCCAGGAAATCCATTTACTAGGCAGTGATCTGAGCCATCTGTGGAGAAAACTGACATTTTGAGTGTGCTTATGTGTGTGGTAGGGAGGAACATAAAGATTTCTCAAGCTGTGATTGCCCAGGAAAAGGACTGTTGTCCATTTTGCAGGAGATCAACTTAACGTGCTCAAGTGGTAAAATGCACCTTACTAGTGCAGTACAGTTCTATTATCTAGAAAACAGAGCTGATTGCAACTTGGAACTCAGAGATGAAACTTGTTTTCATTCTGGGTCACTTTGTTTATTTTGGGTCAGTTGGAATGTTCCACTTTAATAGAATGTGTTTTACTCCAATTTTGACTTTTGAAACAACTTTCTATTCATTTTAAAAATGAAAAATCAAAACATTTTGTTCTGATAAGGTCAAAATGGAACATTTCACCCTTATGTCAACACTTTTTTAAATTTTTTTTAAAAGGAAATGTTGCCAAAATTGATTGTATTCCAACAGGTAGATTTGATTTTGGTGAGACAGCATTTTCAGATGGAAATGCACTCCATGGGAAATTTTTTGGCTAGCTGTATCAATAAATATTTCTATTATGCTAAGGGACCCCAATGGGCTGAGTACGGTATAAATATAGATATGAGGTGATCCCTGATCCAGAGGTCTTACATACTTACAGACACCAAAGAGATAGATGGAAGGGACGGGGATATAAATCACACCTTGATTAATTTAAGTTTAGACATGACTATGCACATCCTGGCTGCACCTTTTAGAAATGTTATTTCTGGCAGTATGCAGCTTAACTAATGTTTGGAATCTTTAGCATGCAGGGGAGGAGGAGAAGCTATTGGTTGCCATGTTTGATAGGACCTCAAAACATCTGTAAGTGAAAATAAAGGGCAGAGTCTCACGCACATTCTGACTGCTGGAACTTTTCTTTTCTCTCAGGCATTTCTCCACTCAGGCTCGAAAGGGTGTGTGTATTGGTGGGGAGAACAGGTCAGGCTCTTTTTCCTTCTGCTTTATTTATTTATTAATGAGTGATGCACAGAACAGACTCAGTCCTAATGTGGGGAATAAGGCTTCGTTTTCAACTGATTTAATGGAAGTCTTCAAGAAACTGAAAATGCGAAAAAATTCTGCTTTCTCAGGCAGCTGACCGCAGCTCCATTGAATAGGGGAGGAAGAGTCATATTGTCTCTGTCCTTCTCTGCCCTTATTATTCTGGACAGGAGGCAGCTCTGCTATCTCGCCCTGCCCTAGGTTGAGGTCCAGCTAAAGAACAGGTCCACTGAGTATAAGAAATGCTTGAAAAACAAGAGGGAAGGAATTAAAGCTAAACAATGTCCACCCCTTGAATCTAAGGAGAAACTTCCTTGCTCAGAAAGTAAATAATTTATGAATAGAGAACATTATTTTGAAATTCCTGGAGGTCTCCCTTATGCATATTGGTTTTACTGTAACAGCCAAGCATGTGAGCCCTGAACTGCACATGAATTGTTTGGGGTTTTTTTTAGCTCACCCAAGTGCATAACTGATCTTTTTGGTAGTCTTCAGGCAGGCAACGCTTTAGCAGAGAGTAACAGCAGGGGACAAATTCAAGCAAGAGTATTGTTTCTGACAGAGATGTATAAATATATTGGTCAATTTCCTGCAGCAGCGGCCAACCTATCTGTGAGCCGCAATCCATAATGACCTCAAATGATTAAATCATCACCTTCTTTTCCTTAGAAAAACATCCATTCTTTCTGAGGATACAGCCTATAGCATCTGCATAGAATATAAATTTTATGTTCTGTTCTCTACCAACAAGCTATGTTTTTCTGCAGGATAAGATGCCATCTTTCTGTTGAAGAGCTTTTAAATGGTTGTCTAATAAATGAGCATCTTTTCTTCAGTAACGTTTTGCTGACATGGTATTAATCAACGTTTTATGTACCACTGCTCCCATCCTCCAAGTTGTTTGTAGCTTAGTGTTCTTGCATAGAATCTTCTCTTGAGTTCTTTCAGCAGTGTGTGTCTTCTGTAGCTGGCAATACAGGGAAGCATGTACTTGAGCCTCCAGGGCAGTTTGAAAGTGTTAATAAAAACACATTCTGTGGCTTACTGCAAAAGAATCAAGACAGAGGCATGTGCATTGCAACAGGGAATATAAATGCAAAGTGAATGATGCATAATTTTTCAGAGGCAATGAGCACGCTGCTACAGGAACTGAGGTTAATGGGAACTGCAGCATCAATGTTTGAAAATTGGCCCAAACATTTGAGCAGTATAAATATAGTATACAGGAGAAGAATAGGAGCTATAACTAGATTATGGACCACTAAGAATGACTATTTCTCTCAATTACACTTCTCAGAGAAATTAAGAAATAAAAATAATTAAAAAAGCAAAACCTTCTTAGATCAAATTGAACAATTTACTTTAGTCTGCTGGGAAGAAAGACTGATCGTTACTGTATTTAAATACTTGTGCAATGATCGATACTACTAATAAACTCCACTATCATTATTGGTTTATGAAAGCACCTGGGGGTCCCATTGTGTCCTGTATACACTGTACAAACACCTAAGTGACAGGCCCTGTGCTTACACCTAAATAGACAAGGCAGAAAATAGGTGGGAGAATGGAGGTATCACATCATTTTACGGATGAGGACCCGAGGCACAAAGATAAGGTGGCTTACCCAAGGTCTCAGGAGACGTCTATTGGAGAGTCCCAGATTGAATCCAGATATTCCAAGTCCTACTCCAAGCACAAACCCATCTTTCCTCCATTATTCGAATGGAATGGTTGTGGAGGGTCCTGATAATAATACATCACTTCAGATAATACACTGCACCTGAACAGTTCCACAACCTTAATCTGAGAGACAACAGGGAGAGCTCTGAAGTGACAGCAGTTGTCATTAGCCATGACAGAATGTGTGAGAAGTTACATCATTCAAGTAAAAGAGGTCAGGTGATTTTTTTCAAACAACTGGAACTCCATACTTAGATTCATCAGGCTGGGATTAGTCTCGAAGATTCAGACAATAATGAACCATGAAATTACAGGCTCCTAAAGAATGTGCAAGTATGTCTGTAAACCGATACTGCTATGTAAAGCGCAAACAACTCACCTGCCATAGAATAGCCACTCAAGGATGCAGAATGATAATGGATGTCAAGGTATGAAAAAGAGTTCAATGCTTTTCAGAATGGACTGATGTAGGAAGCTCATGCTTAAATTCTTTACTTCATTGCAAGAAAGGGAACTCTCCAAAGATGCCTCCAAAGGAGGGCTGCAGCCTCAGATGAGGGCTGCAGCCTCAGAGGACTGGATGGTTGTCTGTAGAGTTTGCCTTGAGTTTAATGATGTGACCAGTCTTTTTTCCATTGACAACGATCCATGTCTGTTGTGGCTCTTAACAAGCAAGATGAAGGGTAGGGATGCAATCTGAGGGGTAACTGTAGCTCTGGTAGACATACCCACACTACCATTATTACCCATGCTAGTATGGCTAAAAATAGCAGCCTGGTGAACCCTGTACTGCTTCATCCGTGGACTCCCCTAGGGCACTGAGATCCTTGGGGACCTATTCATGTTGCTGAAGCCCCGTGCTGCCACATCTACACTGCTACTTCAGCCATGTTACCATCGGTAAAACTAGCATGAGTGAGTCTACCCAAGCTCAGACTGTAACGTAGCTATGCCCCCTGTCTTTCATCATTGTCTTTTTAAGGGAGTAAGGTCTTCAAGGCAGTGAGATTGCTTTCCTCTATGCTCATCCTGTGCTTTGCATATTGTGGAGGCTACTTGAAACAAAATATAAGAATCCTATTGAGGGTGGCAGAGAAAATTATATATGCAGAAAACAAGGATATGTCTTGCCCCAGGCTGGTTTAAGTTACATGATTTTCTCTGTGGTCTCAGCTACAAAGTTGTAACTGATCACATACCACTGATTTCAGTGCACAAAAAGGACTGGGAGAAGCAAATATGAGGCTATCAGTGGACATAGCGAAGTGTTCTGTTCTACTGTTGGCACAAAGCCTCCTGTAGCTTCCAAGTGCACAAGGGGAGTCTGCCCATTGCACCAAGCTTTACTGACTTGGGGCATGACTCAGGTCCCATTGACTTCAGTGAGAGTGGATCAGGTTCCTAATGGCAGTCACACCATAGTGCACCTCATGTTGCTCTGGCCAGGGTGGAGATGGGGTTAGGATGACTTAAGGCTGCCACAAAAAGGAACTGTGATTGTATTGACCCTTGCACCAGGGCAAAAGCAGGAGGTATCTTATGCCTTCTCCATTCCAAGTACAAGAGTAAAAGCCTCAGTTTGGCCATACATTGTTCCTGCACTCTGGGACCAGTCCTGCAGCCATTGTGAAACAAACCTCCGCCCATGTAAATCTATAGGACCTCTTTCCTAAACCAGAATTGGACCTTTTAGCATGGTTATTCAAAGCATGGCCATCATGTTTCCTAGTTTCTAAAACCCTTCCCTGGCACCCTTGTTACAGGCTCCCACAACACTGAAATGTTGAGCTGACTTTTTCTTTCTGCCTCAGGTGCAGTCTGAAATTTACATACAAATCCATACACAGTCTTTGGTTTTCTTTAAGATGGTGTAATGTGACATTATTTGGAGTCCTTGACGTGCTGAGGCTTTTGTCACTGTCAGCAGAAGAATGTTACTTTTTATCTAGTATATCCACTAAAGATTTGATTTTATGTAAATAGCAAGCAGGTGGAGAGGATGGATGGGAGTCTAGTAATGCGTGGATATTTGTGCCTGTGTGTGAGATCCCAGCAGCACCATCTATTGGGGAAACTCAGTGCAGTGCACATGCTAGCTGGATGTATTAAAAAGCTAGTGGGGAATTTGAATCCTTGACAGTTTGGGCACTCACATGGGAGATAATATGCTGAATATAACCTCATACTACAAGTCTGTCTCTTGTCAATCATTCGTACAGTCTGTATGGAGTTAGCATTATACTGGATACATTGTACAATCTGTGAGTAATAATATTACTCTAGATTGGAAGCTCTTTGTGGGCAAGTGCTGTCTTTTTGTTATAGATATCTACAGTACCTAGCACAATAGGGTCTTGATCCCTGACAGCTACCTGTGGGCACTCCCACAGTACACATAACATAGAAACATAATTTTTCTAGGCTACAGACACTAGTTTCACTATTTGATAAGTTCTCTGTTTTGTCTCAGCTATTGGGTTTGTTTCTTTCCGGTAGTTTTTATTATCCAAATGACAGTCCCTGAAGGATGCAGCTGAGTTAAGTCTTGGATCAAAATCAAGTCCAACACTTTATCCTCTAAGCCACCCATGGTGAACAATGTCTCTATATGTTAATTATTTAATCTACTGAAACAGCATCAAAGATAAAGAATCCAATTGCATTATACTTTTCTGAATTACTCTTCTTGTTCATATTGTGCAATGGGATTATTTAACAAATTGTAGATGCCTTCTTTCATTGACAGAGCCATTTAGCAAAATAATTTTGCAGGTTTAGAAAAATGAATAAGAAAAGGGTCACGGTTTAATTTTCCTTCCTTTGAAAAATCCTAAGAAAGGTGGTCAATGTTGTACATAACCTCACAGCATAAAATTCTGGCCCCATTAAAGACAATGGCAAAATTCCCATTGATTTCAATAGGGCCAGGATTTCACCCTCATTTTCTGTTGAAGCTGTGTATGAGATACAGTTTCATTACTTGTGTCTGTCTGCCACAGTATCATTTCCCAAACCATGGTACCATGTCCATTATCACTTGCCCATCCAACTATGAGACTTCTAAATTTTCACCTCACTGCCCTGCCTCTGAATAAAACAAGGTTTTCTCTATTCTCTGTACTCAGTTGTTAGAATTCCCTCCTCCCCTGCCTCAGTGATGAAGTCAGTGTATTTGGTGCAGCCTCTTTATGGAATCATGTCTCTCAGAGAGGCTTGTAAGTTCCTGGATGTTAAGGCCAGAAGGAACCATTAAAATTATCTAGACTGACCTCCTGCAAAAAAATACAGATCATAAAATTTCACCCAGTAAATCTAGCCCATAATTTCTAGTTAAATGAGGTGGGAATTGTTTCAACATCTATTAACTCCATTTACAACTGGGAAAAAGAGAGGGTGGTGTGGTCTAGAGAGACAGAAGAGTGAGCGCAAGTCTCATGGTGAGGATCTCCTGAATGGCAATCCCATTTTTTACATTGATTTCCACTGTGGCTTTGGGAAATCAGCCCTTCTGCCTCAGTTCTCCCATTATCAAATGGAGACGATACTACTTATTTACCTATTTCAGAAGGCTGGTTAGGATTAGCTAGTTAATGTTCAAAAGTATAAATATAAAGTTGTGAGTTGAAGAGCATCTCAGTGCCACAGAGCAAGGGGGGCTCAATGGTTTGAAGTAGTGAGTTTCCACTGGCTGGACCAGTTGTATGTACCCCAATTCACTTATGACATAATCTGTATTTAATAGGTGTCACTGTGAAAAATGATATTAGAAAACCAATAAGACTGATCATTAATGTTCCTGCATGGTATATGTACAGTAAATGCCCAACAGACTGTACAAATGTGAAGAAAATATGGGCCTAAAATGTACTTGTCACAGACAAGTCTGGGGTTTTTTTTCCGAACAAAGGAAAAACAGGTTTTTTTCCGGACAAAGGAAAGGCCAAAGCCTCCATCCAGATGCAATCACAGACACATTCCATTGGCTGTTCATTGGCATGTTAGAGGCTGCAGGTACATGTCAGTTTGTATTTCAGAAAGCCCCAGTCAGGAAGAAATGAGCATGGAACCTTCTCCATCAGAGACCATGGCACCTCTCCTCACTGTAGGGGCACTGAACTTTGAGAAAGATACAATTCTGAATACATAAACTTGTTTTAGTTTTATTCTAAATCAACCAAGGACAGTGTTTGACATAAAGTGATTATTAACTCTAGTTAAAGCAACAATTTTTTTGTCCCTTTGTCTCTTTAAAGGAACAATGGACCTTATTACTCATTTTAACATTCAGAAGAGGGCTGGACATTTCAGGGCAGACGGTTTTGGGGAAATTTAGGTCTGGGGTATGTTGGGTCACTTACCTAGTAGTAATCAAGGCTGGTGTAACAAGCAGGATGCTGGAGTCCGAGTTGCTTAACACACAGACACTAAGTGCATGCTTGTAAGCTGTCTGGGAGCATCCAGACAGGGATCTATAGTAGCAGCATTTTAAGGAGCAAGGGTTATAGTACAAGCAGTGACACAACATCACTAGGCTGAACTGCACCCCAGAATGTGACAGTATAGTTACCTGGGGCTGCAGGAATAACTGAATATTTCATTTTGGGTGCAGATCTGAAAAAGCAATCAGGTCAACTCAAAATTGTCACCAGAAGAGCACACCAGAAACATTTTGTTTCATGATGATCAAAACATTTAATCTTTGAGGGTTTTAAAATACTTTAAAATGTTTTTAAAAATGAAATTACAATAGGGGAAGTTCTATATTGATCGAATTGGCCCAGGCAACCCGGGCTCTCCACTTGTGAGGTAACTCCCTTCTCTTCATGTGTCAGTATAATAATGTCTGCATCTGTAATTTTCACTCCATGCATCTGAAGAAGTGGGTGTTTTACCCACCAAAGCTTATGCCCAAATAAATCGGTTAGTCTTTAAGGTGCCACCAGAGTCCTTGTTGTTTATATTGTCTGTGTTAAACAAAAATCAAAATGTCATTGAGCAAATGCTGAAATGCTTCATTTTGATATTTCCAATTTATTCCAACATAGACAATTCATCAAAATCATCCTGAATTCACACATTGTTTCAATTCACAGAAATCTGCATTTTTTTCCTGATGCTGTTTCTTCCTTCTCCCCAATCGCACCCTCTAGTCCTTAGCCCAAGAACACTCATCTGGGATGTAGGAGTCCCAGCTTCAAATCCCTGCTCTAGAACACTCTCAACACAGACTTTCTCAAATCACCAAAAATTAAGATTTGATTTGTCCCAAACTGACTTTTTCAAACTGCCACTGAAACAAACAAACAAACAAAACAAAAAACAGCTCTATTCTGGATAATGGAAACAGAGACCTAGATCCTACCACAAAAACATCTAATGGAAAAATGTCTCTTGAAATCCAATCAACCATGCCTTTTAAATTTGTCTTTTCTTTCATCTGAATTGTACAATACCAAGAAAATATAGAAACAAAACTATGGAGTTTAATGCAGTGAGGAGGTCTTGTGTGTTCATTCTTCATTCTTCAGTTCAATTTCCAACCCAGCTCCAAGTGCAAATGGCAATCACCTTTTTTGAACTCTGCCACACAGTGTTCCAAGACTTAAGATGCAGTATTGACATGCAGTTCCCACAATCCTTAAAGCTCCAGTTTTCTCCTCTAGTTGGCAGAAAGTAGTTGTCTGCTAGTTCAGTCTTTTTGAATTCTGTTCTGGTCAGAAATTCTTCTGCAGATTTTTGATTTCTGTATCTCCAGTTTTTGTTTAAAAGCTACACCTTCACTATCTACCTCCTCTGATTGTTGTTGTATGTTGTTTCTTCTTACCAATGTCTCTGCTGGATACATCATAAAAACTAGAGACTGGAAAGATTTATTAGATTATCTTGTTGCCAGTGCAGGATTGCTTTTATATTAGATCTGGTCACTGTTACATTGTTATTCAGCAAAATCTAGCATGGTATGGTTCTTATTTCTAAGTCAATTAAACACAGCAAAGGATGCAATTACACAATTCAAGCTGAAACTCATTTTAAAGTGTAAGAAATATGTAACTTGCTAATTTTCAATTGAATGTCATGGACTCTGTATTTCCTTTTTATCACTGTCAATTACAATATCAAAATAATTTTGGCTAAACATGAGTTTTTCTCAGTTTGATGTGCTTGCTCCAGCTCCCTTATTCACTCAGTGATATTACAGTCGTCAGTTTGTGAGATCACAAATCATTTCCAATAAAAATACTCAACAGCATTACAAATAGCGAATAATAAGAACTTTGCACTTACAAAGAAGCTTAATTCCAAGGTTCTGAATTAGCTTTCAAAGGTAAGTAAATATTGTCATTCCCTCTTCAGAGATTGTAAAACTGAGCTACAGAGAGGTTAAGTGACTTGTCCCAAGTCATAGTGTTAATTGGGAATATAACCCATAACCAATAGGGTCAGAATTCTCTCAAATGTCTATCTTATCAGTGTTAAAATGGAGACAAAAGAGGTTGGTGAAATGTAATATTTTTTTTAAAGTTCTCCTGTGTGTGTTAGCTCTTTAAGTCTCAGTTTTGTCTGTTATACAATTTGCTAAAACTGAACACTGAACTTATGCAGCTGATTCTGAAATTTTGCCAGCTTAATTTGAATTCTGTATATTTCAAAATGTCCACTGGTGTAGTAGTATCCAATTAAGAAAGTACATTAAATTGCAGACATTAGTGTAGTGCTATCTGTTACTAATTCAACTTTTATGGGAGCTATCAGAAAGTTTTATTTCTAACAGGTTGCATATATAAATTACTGATAAATGAAAATTAATTTAAGTACTGCTTTTTATAGCACCTTTAACAAGTCTGAAATCGAGAATTGTGTTAGAGGAAATAGCCTTTTTCAGCAACTGTCTTTTATAGCTGTTCATTCAGTTTTTAGACTAATATGGATATTATTTAATCAGATGGAAATTATATTTGTATGAAAGGTGACCAAAAGTGCAGTAATATACATATATTAAAAGCACTATTTTTAATTTGCCTTACAATTAAATTTTGGGTCCTTTTGCTGATAAAACACGAATGACTCACAATTTATATAATGGTCTACCTTACACTTAAGACAAGGTCATTTATGCCTTACATATGAAACTTCCTTTATTATAGATATTGCAGTGAACATATTCCCATGCTAGCAATGTAACAAATTTATACATTTTTAAGGAGCACCTTTCAAATAATATATAATTAAAAGCTATAACATCAGTATAACATAGAGTCAGAATTGTTTGTGGAGACATCCCATTTAATCACTTGGTTAACATCACTGTCAAGCACATCAGTAATGCAGTATAGATTTGTATAGACTGGCTACATCAGAAAGTTAAGAGGTTAATGAGGCTCTGATCTAGAGGATGAGGGTCTTGGCCTCTTATCAAGCAGGATTATGTTTGGTCAGTGCTAAAATGAAAGACCTGCAGGTGAAACCTACTTCCTTCAGGAAGTGCTGAGTGTGATGCAGTAATTAACAGTTTTCCATCTTAGTCAAGATTGAAACACTTTCTTGGTTCATCCCAGTATATGATATTGTCCAGCTGGAGGTGCATTTCTCTGAATGTGACATAAACCTGAGACACTAACGTGCTTTTTAAGTCCTTATTGCTTAAGATATGGACTCAAGATGTAAGTTCTACCTTATGCTTCAGACAAGGCCTTTTGATACCCATGGTTTTCTGCTGTATTTAGTGACACTTCCATTTCAGGTTGAAGTTAGCAACATCACTGTGTTAGGAAAAAATGTCCATATTGAAGTATCCTTCTCTCCAGACATTGTCTAGGGTTTGGTTTTTTTTGTTTTTTTTGTAAAATCAGTTCATTATATGGCAATATAAAGGCATTTGAATCATGTTTTCTAACCCTTTAAATTGGGCTCCATACCATCAAGATGAAAAAACTTTATACATCTTTAATCTCTCAGTATCAGACACTGTTTGCAATCCTTTTATTCTTTTTAATTTGAGAATGGATCAGCTGTCTGTGTACAGTTCTTCTAATCAAGCATTTAACAAGACTTTGTGGACATTCACTTCCCAATACCACTCTTTTATTGGGTTACTTTGAAGATTATTGCTACATTCTGGCTTTTCAACATCTACATTAAATGTTTTGACCAGTCTTTGGTGTAACATAGATACCTCTATGTTATGTAAGAATGTATGTAAGAATATTATTAATCATTTGTTTATTCCTTTTCTTATTTACTATTTAAAATAAATAACCTACCATGATATTTTGTAGTTCTGGCTACTTAGCACCAGTCTTTTTTTAAATTGGCCCTTGTCATTTCAGGGTCAGAACAGTTTAAACAGCAAACTCTCTACATAATGAAGATTTAATCACTTCCCTAAAATACACCACACTGGTATACCAAACATACAAAACTGATTGTGCTGAGATACAGCATCAAGGTGAAGGGTATGCTCAGAAAAGAAGACTAAGGCGTACTTTCCCTTATTTGGAAAGGGTAGTTTGGTAGAGGAGGTACTGGAAGGATGACAACAAACACATGACAGATGTGTAGTCGTGTTGCTTAATGCGCTACTGGAAGATGCTCAGCTACTACAGTGATGAACACAGTTTAATAACCTATATAAAATTGCATAGATAACATCCCTAGGGTGCCATGGTAGTTATGTGTGTTCTGTGGCATGGGTGGGTTGGAGTAGGTGACTGACTTCCATGCACGTGGGAAAACGAGTAGAAGGAGTAGAAAGTATGTATTTTTAGGTGGCTAACTTCTCATATTTGTGTGTGAGAGCAACCTTTATTGTTTCACAAGGATATGTTTTGCATTTAATATACTTAGGGCTCCACCCCCTCAGCTCAGACACCAAGCTCCAGGAAAACTCTTCATACAAGAAGAGAATAATCCTCATATTTGACACAGTCAGAACTCCATGTCCATATTTGAATGTCAAAGCTCCTTCCCCGTGTCTGACATATCCACAGAGCAACTTTTCAGTCTTACCTACCTTTAACATTGTTAAATTCCCAACCAGCAGTAGTTTTTTTCATCAAAACCAACATTTTGTTGGGAAGGTTTCCCAGGTCAAGGATAGAATTTTCTCTCAAAACACACTAGAGACTCACCCCGAATAGCCAATCCCCCAGGAGTTAGAGTGCTCATCTGGGGACTTGAATCTGAAACTCAGGTTCAAGTCCCTGCTCTGACAATCACTCCCATACCCAGTGCTCTACCCTAATCTCTGACCGATGTACAGCTCCATGACAGTGAGGGGAAGAGCCCTAGGTGTACGAGCAAGGACTTGTACCTGGGTCTCCCATAGCCCAGCTGAAGTTCCATCCCTGTCTTTGATGCATGCAGGGCTGCATAGACAGACATCTCTAGTGTAGGCAGAGCTCTATCCCAAATATACAAAACTCCACCTTCATCCCTGATATAAGTAGGGCTGCATGAAAAGCACACATAGCTAGGCTCCATGTCTGTCTCCGGCATTGGTAGGCCCCTGTTCCTATCTCCTACTTAGTCAGAGTTCTGAGATACACAGGCAGAGCAAAAACTATATCTCTGTCACGGATATAGCTAGGGTTTTATGGGAATCATAAGCAGAGACATATACATATTTTTTGAAATATGCAGAATATTTATATATATACATGAAAGCTGGATTGTAACCTCTGAAATACACAGGGAACAATCCTCATCTTTGAGCTATGCAGGACTCCTAACAACCACTCACACACACACGCAAAACCTCAATCCCCATCTGTGACATAAACAGAGCTCCATCCCTGCATTGATATATAAATTGTCCCCTCCTTGTCACTGATACAAGCAGACACATTAACAACCTGGCACCAAGCAAGGATATATCCTCATTTCTGACCGGCAGGGTTCCATCCCCACCTCTGACAATTCACCTCTAACTTAAATTTACAATGTCCTCTTCAATCATTTTCCCTTAAGAGAAGCAGTGTGATTACATTTTTTTCTGAAAGTGTGTTGTTTTTTCCATATCCTTTTCATGCCAAGTCTTCTTAGACTGAGCCCAGAGGTTTCAGGGTTGGTCTGTGCCATTCCAAAGTTTCCATTTCTGCTAGATGGGTAACACAGCACCTGTTTCCCTTTCAGTGATTGTGCTACATGTTTTTTTCTTGGCTTCCTTTCATTCATTGTTGAATACATTGTTCTTTTTGGAGGAGGTGGCTTTGTGTGTGCTTGCAAAGGAAGAGGAAGATCCACAAAGCTTTGTGGTAGTCACAAAATCTCACAAGCACATAAGCACTTAAAAGCATGCCAAGCACATGCAACCTAAAATCACATACAGCCTGTATCAAAGTAACAGTTTTCATTTGTATAGTACAAGCAGAAGAAAAACTGATGAAAACAGCTCCCCATTCCCCGTGCCCACACACAGCTACATATCTCATTCAGATCTCCTACTCATTACCCTGTGCTGCTAGAATGTCGGCATTCTTTTTTTCCCTTGACTACCATTTTGATGGGTGCTCTTTGGCTTCTTGGAAACTAGTTATATCCTGAGCCTGCTCCCTGCAAAAATAGTTGCCTTTAGCTTCACAGATATTGTGCAGGGTGCAGCAGGCCACAATCATGTGGACAACACTGATCACATTGGTATTTAAATGCATTTTTAGGCAGTGCTTCAGCCTTCCAAAAGCACACACTACAGCCATCTTGCAACTGCTAAGTGAGTAACTGAACCACCGATTGCCAGGGCCCCTTGATGTCAGGGTACAGTTTCATGAGCCTTGGTAGGAGTTGGTAGGCAGGGTCCCCCAAAATCTTAGTGGGCACCAACATCCAATTCATAACAATGTTATTAGGAGGCTTTTCCAGCAAGCAGATCTCCTCAGCACCCTCATGTGTCACACCTTTTTCCTGTACTTCCAGTGCCAGTGTTCATAAACCTGCCCCTCTGGTCCACTAATCCCTGCATAACCAGGCAGTAGAACCTTGCGGTTTACATATTTACTTGCTCCCTCTGGTGGGCAACCTTCAGGCACATGTTCCATTTATGGCCCCAGTGCAGTTGGGGAACCCCATTTGCCATCAATATTTCAGGCACATTTCTTATTCCCAGCACCCAGAAGTAAACCACACGAAATGCTTCATAGACCTCCACAACTCCCAACAGTTTGATGACAAACTGGTTTTCAGCAGAGCTGCAGCAGTCTGGGATAGCCGGCTTTCAGAGGGCAATCTCAACCTGTTTCTTCGACCAGTAAGTCCTCCCTTGGTCAAATGCTGTGCTGCTAGAGACGCAGGGCAAGCTCCTCACAAACTCCATCAAGGTCTGCTTCCTTGTGCAGAAGTTCTGAAGCCACTGCTGGCCATCTCAGATCTGCATGATGGTGTGATTGCACCACACCATGCTAGTTCTCTGTACCAGAAATGCTGGTCCACCCAAGGGATTCCATGCCAAAAGCAGCATTGATCATGTCTGTCCCATCTGCCATGAATGAACTGTCCTTGTCCTGCTGCCTCCTACATTTCAGGAATGCTCCTGAAGTACTATCCATCAGCTCACTGACTCTGTCTGACCTCCCAGCTAACTGTGATGTCAGGCTAAATTCACTTCCACACAACATGTTCTCCCATAATATACCACAGATCGGTGCTTATAGCAGTTCCCATAGGGCTGGTGCTAAGAACTCAGGGATACAGCGCAGGAAATCTTAACACCAAAAACATGTAGCTGCAGTGCCACGGTGAATGTCAGTAAGCAGGTTGTGGTGGGTGTCCCACCCTGCAATGCAACATTTTGAAATGGGGATACAATAAACTAAATTTCCATCTACATGACTGCGTCTTAGCCTCATCTGTTCCTATTTGAAGAGTTTTACAGGGGCATAATCAGAGTCAGCAATTTAATGTAATTTAGTGGGAGGGGGTTTAAACTAAGAAACATTTTGGGAGCAAAGTTAGGCCCATCTAGATTAGTGATGATCAGTTTAGAGCCAGGGTGACTTGAAGGATTAAAACTCTGCACCCATCAGCTGAGAGACTTACTGCCAGCGCTTTATGGAAGAGTATGACTATCCCTTTGGATCTGGATGAGAAGTAACAGGACACTGCTTTTTCTACCCAGTCACATTCTAAATTACCAGCCTCATCTGCAAAAGTGCTACCTCTGTCTTCTCTCTTTAATAATGAGTACACTTTTTTCTTTCAGTTGGAGTGGGGAGTCCCTTTACTTTCCAGGAAAGAATTCAAATCAGGACCATTTGGCTATGTTAAGAGTTATTTTTGTGGTGTGATCTGACAAATGAGGAGGAGGATGGAGCACATGGGTCATTTACTCTATCATTCCCCACACAGAGAAATCCAGGAGGCAGGGAAGTGCATGGATTAAATGCCTCAGATACTGATCCACTGTGGATAACCTTTGGATTATCTTGGGAGACGATTAGCACTTGTCAGACTTCCGGGGTGCAGCAGAATTGGTGGGGGATATCAGCATCAGCTGCAGCCATCTGCAATAGCTCAGTGCAAAACATAAGCATGTAGGGTGTAATGTTCCTGATCAGTGTGCGTCTATTAACAAGCTTGAGAGTCCAAGTCTTCAGGGTTGTATTCACACCCAGTATTGTAATAACCTTTGTCCAAAATATGTCTTGTGAGGTATCATTTGAAAAGCCAACAACTCACTGAACATTATTTTTTTATGTAGATATGTAGTGTGTATAAAGAGTTATGGATACATGCTGAGATTATGACTGAAATGTGTTTAAACCAGGCATGCCCAGGGATGTTATTAAACAAGTCTGTCCTAAACAAAGGAATGTGGAGTTACATCAATTTACATATAAACAGCAAACTGTGCCATCAAACTAATAAGGGGGGTATTGCAGGAAAAAGAACAAGTTGCACTTCAGCAAACACTAGCAGAGGAAGAAAGATCATGGATCTTCCTTCACCAGCAGACTTCATGTCACCTTCCTCACAGCTCGAATAAACTGCACTTTGAGGGGTAACCTTCAGAAGAATCCATTGCAAAGGTTCACTGCATTGTAATAGAAAGGGGCAGAAAACAACAAGTTATTTCTTCACTTCAGAAGACAAAGGAACCAGCACCTTGGGCTTCTGGAGGAGATCCTGACTGAGGGGAGGTTCAGCCACCATCTTGATGGACGACTGTGGATGAGAAAAGTCATCTTGAACAAAGCCCATAACTTGCTAGTTAAGTTTTAGGCTTTCAGGTGTGTATTTTCATTTCCTAACTTTCTCTCATATACTTGAACTCACTTAAAATCCTATCTTCTTTTGTTGTTAATTCGGTTTTACGGTTGAGCTGAACCAACAGTGCTGTGTGTGAATTAAAGTGAATGTGAACTCCAGTTACTGTGGCAAGCCATTTGGTTTAGTCTCTTTAAAGGAACAAATGGACTATATTATTCCTCTGAATGTTTCAGGAGAAAGCTGGACTTTGTAGAGCACATGGCATCTGACACACTAAAATGTGAAAAAAACAAAAATCTGCATCAGAATATGTCTGATGCACAAGGAAGTAGTCAAAGGTTAAAAACATAAACAGGAGAAAAAGATGAAGTTGAGTGTATGCACTGCAAATGGTAGGGCCCAGTTATTAAATGTAAATATTTATAGCCTAATAGTTCTATGTCTACAAAAGTAAACTGTTTATTGAAATGAAAAGTATTATTTGAGGATTAGAGAGATCTTGTTTTCTTAAACTCAGAAGTGGCATTGTGTTTTGAGTTCTGTTTTAATTCTGCAGCAAACCACGCTAAATTCCATTGATCAAAGCATTAATCTACTTAATACTTTCCCCCCTGCCTTTCTGTCCACTGAAATAAATCCTGATAATTATCAAGAAAAAATAAGTTTTTTCCACCAATTTTCATCTGTTTGTTGTTGTAGTAATACACACCAATAAATTCCCAGTGAAAATTAAATAAAATAATAACCAAAAATAAAGGGCTTTATAAATCTGATATATGCTGGGCTCCATCTCAAAGTCTGATATGCAGAGTCCCAACTCTCTCTGTGACATATGCAGTGTTTTTTCCCCATCTCTGATACAGCACAGCACTCCATCCCCATCTCCTCTAATATACGCAGGGACAATCCCTACCTCTGACATACGCAGACCTCCATTCTTACCAATATCATAAACAGGTATCCATCCCTAGCTCTGACCTATGCAGAGCTACATACCTGAATATGGCATATGCAGGCTTCTTTACTTATCTCTGAGCCATGCGGGGCTCCATCCCTGTCAGTAACCTATGCAGGGGAATATCACTACGTCTGACATACACAGGACTCCATCCCCATCACTGAGGTATGAAAGGCTCCATTTCCATCTGTAAATACACAGGGCTTCATCCCCATCTCTGGCATATGCATAGATTCTCTATCTGACAAAAGCAGGGATCCATTGCTATCTCTAACATATTCAGTAACATATAACATATTCTTTCCCCAGCTATGACACATGCAGGGCTCCATCTTTGACATACCGTGAAGAGGCTGATTCACCACTAGTGTCTCTGTTGTCTCCCCATTGGGTACCTCCAGCTGATGGTCACTTAGGTGCTGTGATGGTCTGCCTTTTCCTCTGACTAGGACCCGCTGGCCAGGTCACTTTAAAGTTTCTCCACTTCTGAGGTAGTCAGCGAACAGAAACAAATGGAATGAACACAAGTGAATCATCCTAAAGTTGGGTTAAATCTCTCTTCCTTCAGACAATGCTTATATGGTGTCAAGGTTCCTCCCCCACTCTGAACTCTAGGGTACAGATGTGGGGACCTGCATGAAAAACCTCCTAAGCTTATCTTTACCAGCTTAGGTCAAAACTTCCCCAAGGTACAAAATATTCCACCCGTTGTCCTTGGACTGGCCGCTACCACCACCAAACTAATACTGGTTACTGGGGAAGAGCTGTTTGGACGCGTCCTTCCCCCCAAAATACTTCCCAAAACCTTGCACCCCACTTCCTGGACAAGGTTTGGTAAAAAGCCTCACCAATGTGCCTAGGTGACTACAGACCCAGACCCTTGGATCTTAAGAACAATGAACAATCCTCCCAACACTTGCACCCCCCCTTTCCTGGGAAATGTTGGATAAAAAGCCTCACCAATTTGCATAGGTGACCACAGACCCAAATCCTTGGATCTGAGAACAATGAAAAAGCATTCGGTTTTCTTACAAGAAGACTTTTAATAAAAATAGAAGTAAATAGAAATAAAGAAATCCCCCCTGTAAAATCAGGATGGTAGATATCTTGCAGGGTAATTAGATTCAAAAACATAGAGAACCCCTCTAGGCAAAACCTTAAGTTACAAAAAAGATACACAGACAGAAATAGTTATTCTATTCAGCACAATTCTTTTCTCAGCCATTTAAAGAAATCATAATCTAACACATACCTAGCTAGATTACTTACTAAAAGTTCTAAGACTCCATTCCTGGTCTATCCCCGGTAAAGACCAGCATATAGACAGACACACAGACCCTTTGTTTCTCTCCCTCCTCCCAGCTTTTGAAAGTATCTTGTCTCCTCATTGGTCATTTTGGTCAGGTGCCAGCGAGGTTACCTTTAGCTTCTTAACCCTTTACAGGTGAGAGGAGCTTTCCCCTGGCCAGGAAGGATTTCAAAGAGGTTTACCCTTCCCTTTATATTTATGACATATGGCTATGGCACTAAACTGAGTTCACAGGTTATAGAGGGGACATTCAACACTCACCATATTCACTGATTTGCTGCTGTTTCACCTCAGATCACTGCTCTGCTTACAGCACCTAGATATGTTTATAGTGAAATCAAGTGTAAGTTTATTTACAAAGGCTAGAGATTCAAGTAGAAGTATTGGAAACAAATGGTTACATATAAAACAGCACCAGAGCACATTCTAGACCCTAGACTTAATTAACAATTAACATGGCTTGTAGAGCATTCCTCACCTAAAACCTTTGCAGTACTTTACAGCCAGGCTGGCTTTGACCCTCCAATCATGAGGCCTGCAGTCAATCTGTCTCCTAAGTGAAGGACTCAGTGTGTCGCTTTGCACTTGAAGATATACCAGATCAATCCTTTTGTTGTATACAGAAACAGGGCACTTCCCTGCTCTTTGTTTCTTCCTGTAGATTTTTTTTCTCTTGTAGATTTTTGCAAACTGTCTCAGTATGCAACTAGACATACAATACCCAAATGGCCAGATAGGTGTCAGTTACCTCTTGTCAGAAAGGAACATCTTCAAGGTATGTCACCTCCTGGTGACCTGCCTTAGCTCCAAGACCTTAAGAACATAATTTTCAGCATAGATACATAATTCTTTAAATATTATCTGTACATACATTTCACAACCATTATAATCACCAGTGGGCAACTGGCTCTTGGTAGAGACCTCACATACCACCCTTTGGTGAACTGTTATGCATACATCCCAAACAGGGGATCCCTGTAAAACCCTATGTATCCACTATGCCCTGTGCCAGTTGGCACCAAGGAATTCATGGTCACAGATGTATCCCTGTGTAGGTCAGAAATGGGAACAAAGTCCTGAGTATGTCAGAGAACTGAATGGATCCATGTGTTGACACAGATCTGGACAGAGCCATGCATATATAAGATATAGATATGGTGTCTTGCCTAGGTCAGAGGTGGGGAAAGTATTGCCTCAATCACAACTCTTACTTTGCATCAGTCTCGACAACAAAGGTTCAGGATGGATCAGGATTGGCGCACTAGTGAAGGCCATCTTGTGTTAGTTGAATGCCCTTTGGTCCTCTGGAGACCAAGTGAAGGTGTGTTTGAAAAGGAGTGCTGCCAATGGGGCTATTCATTCTGGAAAGTAGCACCTATAAAAATTGTGAACCCCAAGAAGCATTACTAATCCTTAATATCAGGGGACTGCTCAGATCCAAACAGTGAGCACCTTCTCAGGTCCATTCAGAAGCCCTGAAAGAATAAGATGCAACCCAAGGATTCCATGGAACACTGATCGAAGCTGAACTTTGAGCTTTGTATAGGTCATGTCGGCTGAGCTGACCCAGGACTGACTAGATGTGTTTTGAGTATGCTTCTCAGGGATCATGAGAAGATGAGTATATCACTAAGAGAGACTATGGCATATTGGCCTAGAATGTCACAATCTACCTTGTTCAAGAAGTGCTGGAATGTTTCTGGGGTGTTTAGAAGACCAACTATTTGGTTTCAAAAAGCCATTTCCCATTCCTCCCTGCACAGATCCACACCAGGTGTATGTTCCTCTCAGGTCAGGGTTGGTAGACACCTGGGTTGATCAAAAGTATTCCAACAATTCCAGAAGGAGTGAGAGAAGGTACTGGTTTTTAAGGGTTACTTGGCTGAGGGCCCTGTCATCCACACACAAAAACACAGGGTACCAACTTTCTTTTTAATGAAAAGAACCGGGGCCTTGGCAGGAGAGATGGAGGGACAGATAAATCCTTTAGGCAGATTCTCCTGAAGACATGATTGAAGGGCTGTGAGCTCTGGCTCCAACAGGCCACAAATGCGGCTGAAAGGTATCTTGACTCTAGGCTGTAGCTCCATTGGACAATCATAGTCACGGTGCAGTGGTAGGATGTCCATGTTTTTCTTCTCACAGATATCTGTGTAGTCACAATACTTGGTGGGAAGAGCAGGAGTCAGCTCTGATGGTGGTTCCAGCTGGACCGCATTCTGGTAACCAGGACCCAGGCTGGAGGTGTGCCTCTTGAAGCCAGTGGTGAACACTGGAAAACTTGGTGACAGAATTCAGAGCAGAAACTGAATTTCCACTCATGCCAAAGGATGTGCGGGTCATGAATGGCTAGCCATGAGATGCTGAGAATTATGGGGAAGAGTGCTGAGTGGATTGCTCAGAACCAGACATAACTGGGGTGTGGACAGTCTGACTTAGTGGTCAGGGCAGGAGTCAGGAATCAGGTCAGGTCTGATACCAAGAGCTCAGAGTTTAAGCACAGAGAACAAACTGGGAATCAAGTGTCATGAGGCAGGCGGGGTCAGGTCACCAAGAGATCAGTGGCAAATAACAGGAGCAGGTATTGCAGAAGAAGCACTCCAAAGCAGGGAGATCCCAGTTGCATGGACAACTTCCTGTCCCTGTGCTGGATTTATATAGATGCTGTGAACCAAGCAGGACCCCCCCAGAGTTCTGCCAATCAGATCCCAGAGCAGACAGGTTAGAGCATACTAGCTCCTAAGTGCCCTGTGGACCAGAGTTTGAGATCTGTGTTCTCTGACAAAATCGTAAGATTTCTTGATGGTCCTGGATAACTTCCAGGGCACCATCACCAGGCCTGAGGACAGGAGTGAGCCATCTACAGACTTTATGAGGTCAAAGGCCATTTTTTGATGCTCTGGGATGCCCAAGGCTTGTGCTGTATCGACATCTACAAAGTTGTCCACAGACCCAGAGTCTACGAAAACCCACTGTGGGAGTATTCATTAGGGATTCCATGGGATGTGCAGGCAAACCTGGACTTGCCAGTACAGTGAGGGCTTGGTGTGCCTTGGACATGCTTCAGTAAGAACTGAGGAGCAGCCTGTGGAATGGAGCAGTGGATCTAATTTACCTAGATTTCAGTAAGGCCTTTGATATAGTGCCACATGGAGAATTATTAGTTAAATTGGAAAAGATGGGGATCAATATGAAAATTGAAAGGTGGATAAGGAATTGGTTAAAAGGGAGACTACAGCGGGTCATACTGAAAGGTGAACTGTCAGACTGGAGGGAGGTTACCAGTGGAGTTCCTCAGGGATCAGTTTTGGGACCCATTTTATTTAATCTTTTTATTACTGACCTCGGCACAAAAAGTGGGAGTGTGCTAATAAAGTCTGCAGATGTTACAGAGCTGGGAGGTATTGCCAATTTAGAGAAGGACCGGGATATCATACAAGAGGATCTGGATGACCTTGTAAACTGGAGTAATAGGATGAAATTTGATAGTGAGAAGTGTAAGGCCATGCATTTAGGGATTAATAACAAGAATTTTGGTTATAAGCTGGGGATGCATCAATTAGAAGTAACGGAGGAGGAGGAGGACTTTGGAGTATTGATTGATCACAGGATGACTATGAGTCGCCAATGTGGTATGGCTGTGAAAAAAGCTAATATGGTCTTGGGATGCATCAGGCGAGGTATTTCCAGTAGAGATAAGGAGGTGTTAGTACCATTATACAAGGCACTGGTGAGACCTCACGCGGAATACTGTGTGCAGTTCTGGTCTCCCATGTTTAAGAAGGATGAATTCAAACTGGAACAGGTACAGAGAAGGGCTACTAGGATGATCCGAGGAATGGAAAATTTGTGTTATGAAAGGAGAATCAAGGAACTTGGCTTGTTTAGCCTAACCAAAAGAAGGTTGAGGGGAGATATGATTGCTCTTTATAAATATATCAGAGGGATAAATACCAGGGAGGGAGAGGAATTATTTAAGCTCAGTACCAATGTGGACACAAGAACAAATGGATATAAACTGGCCATTGGGAAGTTTAGACTTGAAATTAGAGGAAGGTTTCTAATCATCAGAGGAGTGAAGTTCTGGAATAGCCTTCCAAGGGAAGCAGTGGGAACAAAAGACTTATCTGGCTTCAAGATTAAACTCAATAAATTTATGGAGGAGATGATATGATGGGATAACATGATTTTGGCAATTCATTGATCTTTAAATATTCATGGTAAATAAGCCCAATGGCCTGTGATGGGATGTTAGATGGGGTGGGATCTGAGTTACTACAGAGAATTCTTTCCTGGGTATCGCTGGTGATTCTTCCCATATGCTCAGGGTTCAGCTGATGGCCATATTTGGGGTCGGGAAGGAATTTTCCTCCAGGGCAGATTGGCAGAGGCCCTGGGTTTTTTTTGCCTTCCTCTGTAGCATGGGGCATGGGTCACTTGCTGGAGGATTCTCTGCACCTTGAAGTCTTTAAACCATGATTTGAGGACTTCAGTAGATCAGACATAGGTGAGAGGTTTATCGCAGGAGTGGGTGAGTGAGATTCTGTGGCCTGCATTATGCAGGAGGTCGGACTAGATGATCATGATGGTCCCTTCTGACCTTAATATCTATGAATCTATGAATGGACACCCCAGCCCCCCTTATCAAGGCTGGGCTTGGTTGTTTCCAAACTTTTTTCAGTGCTGCAAAGGAAGGCAACCCCGCGCCCCCCTCCCCGCCAAGGTTTCTGTCAATTTGACCTGAGAGAAATTTGCTTCCCAACCCCAAATATGGCAATCAGTTAGACCCTGAGCATGTCAGCAAGACCCACCAGCCAGAAACCTGGGAAGGAATACTCTGTAGTAACTCAGAGACCTCCCCATCTACTGTCCCATCACTGGCTGTTGGTGATATTTGTTGCTAGCAGTCACAGATCGACTACATGCCATTGTAGACAGCCTCATCTTACCATCCCCTCCATAAACTTATCAAGATCAGTTCTGAAGCAGTTAGGTTTCTTGTCCCCACTGTTCCCCTTGAAAAGAGCTGTTTCAGAATTTCACTCCTCTGATGGCTAGAAACCTTCATCTAATTTCAAGTATAGACTTGAAATTATATTGTATCTATATAGTATCGATACTTCAAGCATATCTATACTTAAAACAATACTATATCCATTTGTTCCTGTGTCCACATCGGTGCTTAAATAACTTCTGTCCCTCCCTGGTATTTATCCCTCTGATGTATTATAGAGAGCAATCATATCTTTCCCTCAGCCATTTTTTGTTAAGCTAAACAAGCCAAGTTCTTTGAGTGTCCTCTCATAAGGTAGGTTTTCCATTCCTCTGATCATCCTAGTAATCCTTCACCTCACCTGTTCCACTTTGAATTAATCTTTCTTAAACATGGGAGACCAGAATTGCACACAGTATTCCAGATGAGTTCTCACCGGTGCCTTGTATAATGGTACTAAGACTTCTTGATCTCTACTGGAAATACCTCACCTGATGCATCCTGGGACTGTATTGGTCTTTTTCATGGCCACATCACATTGCCAGCTCATAGTCATCCTCTGATCAACCAATACACCCAGGTCTTTCTCCTCCTCTGTAACTTTGCACTGATAAGTCCTGTGTTTATAGCAATTAATCATAACTTTTGCTTTTCTATACTAACCTAAGGCCTCCCCATGGTGTGTTCTAGTTGACTAATAATCCTGACTCTTTATAAAAGGCTGCCTAATGTCAATGAAAATACTAAGAACTTTGTACCGTTAAGCAATCAGAACAAGCCTCCCACAGGAGTCTGGCTTGGCTGGATTCGTTGCAGGGCTCCATAGAGAGATACAGGGATTGCTGGTGCCAGAAGGCCTGAATTCTGACACATGCAGTGCTCCATCCCCATCTCTGAAATATGCAGGGCTCCATCCCCATATGTAACATAGACAGGACACCATCCCTGTATTGAATATGCAGAGTCCATTCTGATCTGTGACTTAAACGTAGATCTTTCCATGTCTCTGACATACTCAATGCTTTTTCCCCACCTCTGGCATAGAAGGAGCTCTTTCCATCCTTCTGTCTTGTCCCCATTGTTCCCCTTGAAAAGATGTTTCAGAATTTCACTCCTCTGATGGCTAGAAACCTTCATCTAATTTCAAGTATAGACTTGAAATTATATTGTATCTATATAGTATCAATACTTCAAGCATATACACAAGGATCTGTCTCGATCTGTTGTGACATATCCACCCACTTCTCTGACATACTCAGTGTTTTTCCCCAATCTCTGGCATACTCAAGGATCCATCACTGTCTCTGACATATGGAGGGATACATCCTTATATCTGACACATTCAGTAGTGTTTTCCATTCTCTGACATACTTAGGGATCCATCCCAGTGTCTGATGTACACAGAGCTACTCCCAAGTCTCTGGCATATGCACGGTTGCATCCCCATCTCTGACATACAAGGGAAAGGCCTAAGACAGGGCAAGGTAGGAAGTGGCCCAGGGAGGCAGAAGAGGGTCTGTGTAGTCAGGCCTTGAGAGCCTATTCAAGGATCCTGGAAGTGGAACCCAGTGGAGAGTGAGGGCCTGGGTTCCCCTACCAACCCGGGAGGAAGGTGGAGTGGAACCCCCTCGACAATGGATAAGGACTGTTGAAACCCCGGATATTAGGGGTGAGAACTAGTGAGTCAAGAATCAAACCGAAATCCCAACATGAGGTTGATGGACGGTAGTTTCTTGGATTATTGGTTCCCGCAGAAGGGATAGAATTATATGTGACCGTCCAGAGGGCTGAGTCACAAGAAGTAGCAGCTGTCAGCGGGGGGCACTAAAGTAGAAGAGTTTGCTGTGGTGCACTCAGCCATAAGGTGGCACACCAGATGGTGAGTCACATTTGTGCAGGAAGTAAACTAGTTGACCAACCCTAAAGTTGATAGTGACTCTAAGACGTATATATGAATATGTGGAGCTTTATTCTTTTGGTAGTTTTGTGCAGACCCACTCCTTCTAACTTCATGTACAAAAGTACTTTAATATGTATGTGCATGCCTCAGTGGGTCACGACCAAGGATGCCAAATTCAGGACAAACTCTTGAGAAATAGGGCAAACACAACCAAAACTGGTGGTTATTCTTCCATAAGATATACCAAACCAGCAACAAAAGTTAACTTCTGTTTCACCACACTGGCTAACAAGAAGTCATAAAAGCAGTTTCCTTAGGCATTCCAGTTCTTATATCACCACCAAAACCACTGGATTTAGAGATGAGTGGTTTTTTAAAATCAATCTCTTCAAATAAAAGGTTTGTCTGATCCCAAAGGACCAGCCACACGCTCAGGTCAATGTATAACTTAGATCTTACCAAAAAGCATGCTGATGCCAATCCATTAATATCTAAAATCTAAAGGTTTATTCATTAAAAAAAGAGAAAAAAAGGGAAAAAAAAGGTGAGAGTTAAAATTGGTTAAAGGAGTCAAATACATACAATAAATGCAAAGTTCTTGGTTCAGGCTTGTAGCAGTGATAGAATAAACTTCTGGCTTAAGTCAAGTCTCTGGCTGATTCCAAATCATTGGAAGGTCCTCAATCCATTGCTTAGAATGCTCCCATTAGTATAAATTGATAGTCCAGAGGCTGGAGCAGGATAGAGGCAAAATGGAGGGGTTTCCAAAGCCTTTTATAGCTTTTGCCATGTGGAGAAAATCCAATTGTTCTTACTGTGGAAAAGTATAGTAACAAGATGGTGGTTGGAGTCACATGGACAAGTCGCTTGTCCATGCATTTCGCCGAGTCACACCAGGAAATTCCATTAAGTGTAATAGGCATCTCCCATGGTTCATTGTCAGTTAAATATTCTTTTGATGGGCCACTCAATTTGAATAGTCCCTCCAAGATGTGCTGGGTAACTACCTTGTGAGAGTTACCCCAGGAGCAAACATTTGAAATCTAGGTATAGAGCCAGTACTTATACCTTCAGATACAAAAATGATACATGCATACAAATAGCATAATCATAACCAGCAAATCATAATCTTTTCATGTACATCTTACATGACACATTTGTACAAGATTTGTTGAAAATATATAACAGCGGTTGCAACAATGATCTATACCATATTTTAATCAGATTATGTCACAATGTTCATTTTTGTAAGGATAAATATATAGCCAGTTTTAGGGGGTTTCATATTTTTGTTGAACCAATGTACATGGTCCATTTCAGGTGTGCAGATCTTATGAACTATGAAACACTTTGTATGAACTATGAAACACTTTGAATCATATAGTTCAGCTATTCATCTTTTAAATTAAATGTGTAATCACACTCAATATGTTTCTATTGTTTTAATATAATAGGTTCCCTCAAGTGGCCATAGCACAATACCACTAAAGTCCCACAAAAATTAAATTAAGCCTGTGTTATCTAATGGATAAAGTTTTTGTTTCATATTTCAAAGGTATTGATTTCAAATCTTGTAAACTTTGTACTTTTATTACAATTTCCATTGTTTTTTTCCATAGAGTAATTCATTCACTTGCTGAGCTATATCTATCTATCTATACAAAAATATAGATATAGAGATGTAGATCACTGTATGTATATGTGACTGTCTCTGTCCTGTGCCAAAGTATTTCACCTGGTAGAATAAATAGTTACAAAATGAACCATTCAGCTATCAAGTGTGGTCAAATATGTAACATTACTGACTTGTGTGGATTTGGATCAGGGCCATATTGGGTTCACCAAATCTATAAAAAGAACCACATTAACAAAGGTCTTTCCAATTAAACTCTCAAGATACCTAAAACACCAGGTTAACTTAGAACATGCTCCCGCTCCTCTTGAAATTAGTGGGAAAAGCCCAGTTAAGTGCCTAAATACTTTGAGGATGTGGGCCAAAATGCACATTGATTTCAATAGGAACAGAATCATACCTTAGGCCTTGATTTCAGAAAACACTTAAGCAAGTACTCAATAGTCGGATTTTCAAAAGCACCTGGGTGCCTAATTCCCAAATCAATGGGCATTAGACACCTATCTACATCTTTAGGCAGCTAAATACCATTAAAAACCTGGACCTAAGTGCTTTGTTGCATTGGATTGAATTTAATCACATGCTTAATGTTAAGCACTTTCAAAAGTGATTAGTGATTTGGAGTGCCTGAAATTTGGGTTGCTCAATTTGAAACACCTTAAAAGGTCCTGATTCTCAGAAAGTTCTGTCCACCTGCCCTCTGAAAATCAGAGCCCTTTAAAGAGTCTAATTTCAGAGATCCCCAAAACTAGGCTACCCCAACTCACTAGTCTCTGTGAAAATTCTTGCCCACCCTAATTTATAGATTCAAAGGCCAGAAGGGGCCATTCAAGCACATACTTAATTTTAAGCACATGTGTAATCCCATGGGACTATTCTCATGCTTAAAATGAAACATAAATTTAAGTGTTATATAGTTTTAAGTGGCAAACAATATGTGAAAACCATGAAACTGTGTATTTTCCCATATTTATTGCCATATTTACTGCATGACAGAACGAGGAGTAATGGTCTCAAGTTACAGTGGGGGAGGTTTAGGTTGGATATTAAGAAAAACTTGTTCACTAGGAGGGTGGTGAAGCACTGGAATGCGTTACCTAGGGAGGTGGTGGAATCTCCTTCCTTAGAAGTTTTTAAGGTCAGGCTTGACAAAGCCCTGGCTGGGATGATTTAGTTGGGGATTGGTCCTGCTTTGAGCAGGGGGTTGGACTAGATGACCTCCTGAGGTCCCTTCCAACCCTGATATTCTATGATTCTATTAGATCATTCTATTTTTTTAGTGAAGCATTAACAGCTGTTTTATCCTCTGGCACTGGGGAATGTGATGGGGGTGTTCACCCCACACCAGCCCTGATAGGGTTAAGGTGATCCAGAAATGACCAAATAATCTCAGTTTCACTTGACAGGAGGCCCAGAGGTTTATAAATACTAATTGCAGATGAAGCCCAGCTGGGAAAGGATTATAAGAAAGGGAAGTTTGCAGCAGCAGGGGCTGGAGAGGGAGAGACTCTGTAGTCACTCTAGGGGAGCAGAGTGGAGAGAAGGAGGAAACCTGGGAGGGAGGGGAGAATAAGCCCTCAGCTCCTAGCCAGGGAAGGAGGGTCAAACCCAGAGGAATTGGGGAAGCCAGAGAAGCCCAGGGGAAACCACAGCAAGGAGGGGGACTGTGTAGACCTTCACTGCTGGTTATAGTATCCCTGGACTGGAACTCCACATGGAGGCAGGGCTGGCTCTAGGCACCAGCAAAACAAGCAGGTGCTTGGGGCGGCATTCGGGCACAGGCCATGCTGCCCCTAGAAATGTGCCCCCGCCGCCCCAGCTTGCCTCCACCTGCTACCCTGAGCGTGCCGCCGCCGCTCAGCTTCTCCCGCCTCCCTCCCAGGCTTGCTGTGCGTGAAACGGCTGTTTGGCACAGCAAGCCTGGGAGGGAGGGAGGAGAAGCCGAGCGGCAGCGTGCTCGGGGGAGGCGGCGGTGGTGGAGCGGAGGCGAGCTGGGGCAGGGAGCGATTCCTCTACCCCACCCCATTACTTCATGTGCTCCCCCCACCCTCACTCACCTCAGCTCCGCCTGCTCCCCTGAACGCGTTGCCTCTCCCCCACCTGAGAGGGAGGGGGGAGAAGTGGACCGGCGGCGTGTTCAGGGGAGCAGGCGGAGTGGTGGTGAGCTGGGGATGGGGGAGCCACAGGAAGCAATGCGGGGGGGAATCCGACACACCGGGAGAGGAGGTGGGGCCAGGGATTTGGGGAAAGGGTTGGGAAGGGGCGAGGTTGGGGATGAAAAGAAAGCAGGGGCGGCCAAAATATTTTTTGTTTGGGGCTGCAAAAATCCTAGAGCCAGCCCTGCATAGAGGGGTGGCTTCCATTCCCTTACCAGCCACTGGGAAGTGGCACAGGACTATCGGCGGTGCTATCTGGACAGCTGGCCTAACAAGACTTTGATACCCCAGAAAGGGGACTATATAGTGACCTAGTCAGAGGACTGAGTCGCAGAGACAGAACACTGTGAACCATGGGATGGGAGACCACAGCCGTGATGGAGTGACCATTGGCTGGGGCACCATATGGGAGAAGGCTGCTATTTATTATTATTTATTTCACGTGTGCATAGTTGTCTAGCCAAGTGATGGCATCTTCAGTGGCATGATGCAGGTCTTCTAGGCCGCCGCTGAACCTAGTCAGCAGGCATTCCTCGACAGCGTGCGTCTGCGTTGTGCTGCAGCTACACAACGGGCTGTCACAAAGGCCCCAGCGATTGGTTGCACAGAGACCTTGCCTGATCCAGAACCTGTTCAACAGGGACCATTGGCGACGGGGCAGGTGAAAGCCAGATGAGCCAATCGTGGGGTCAGCGACGAGGGACTGGTTGGGAATTCTAACAGATATCCATTCCTCTCGCCAGAGTGTTTCTGCCCTAACATCCTGGCATGGTGGATGATACCGTGATGGGCTACGTGACGGCAAACGTGCAGCTGGTGGTTTAAAAGGGTCAATGTGCAGCAGCACGCTTGAGTTGGCATGTACTTTCTCCAGTAACTTGCCAGTGGCCACCTCTCGTCTGATATGAGGAGGAGCAATATTGCTCAGAACTGGGAGCCCTGGGAGTGGAGTCGTATGCAGGGTGCCGGAGATGATACGCATGGCGGCATGTAACTGCATATCCACCAGTTTGGTGTGTGACGTCCGCAGAGTTGAAGCATGAGCACGAGCACCCCATGATGAACCTGCCAGTTTGCTAAGAAGATTGTTGCACGTCTTAACTTTAGCTGCTGTCTTCTTCACGTGGGCATACTATGCCACACCTGAACAAGGGGAGGTGCTTTTGCAGTGAGTGAACACCATTACGGGGGGGGGGGGGAATAAAAGTTGAACAGACTGGATTCCAAGTTCAGCCTCGCTCCTTTTCCTTCTGATGTCTTCCAGCATAGAGATGCTTAATTATGCACAGAGAATACTTTGAACTTCCTGCTTTTTAGAAGAGCAGTAGTCAAATGGAATGTTTACACCAGCAGGGTAGAACCCTCCCCTGTGAGTGAAATCAACACTATAGGTGGGTTTCATTTCAACCCTGGTCACTTTCTGCCTCTCCTTTTGAAGTCTGCAGACAAATATTGCGTGTCTGTTTTAGGTATTTATATCTAGCTCTTTACTGAAGCATCTTTTTCTACTTTCTAAGTAAGTCTCACCACAGGAAATCTGATCCAATGATAATTTATTCCAAATCTTTGAGTTTAATAAAATGAGACTATTTATTTTTCAAAACTCAAGCTGCAGTATCCTAAATCAAAATGTGCTTTTCCATATATTTCCATATTTGATCACTTAAAATAGTTTCCAAAACTTCCACCATAACAAAAGAAATAATTTAATTGGTTTATGGTTTACTAGGCTATCTCTACAGTGGGTTTGACCTAGCATTTTCATAGCTACTTTTCAGCTCTGAATTGAGTAAGACTACAGATAGATCCAGAAGCTTCTTCAGTTTGAATGCTTTTCTATAGGAATCTGAGATGCAGATTTTTAACAATGTCTTGTCTCTTGAAGAGCCATTTTGAAAATGATTGACAGCAGCTGATATTTGCCATACTCTTTCACCATAAATCTGAATTCAAATCTCACATTTCTCTAGTAAAGACATACAAATATTATATGTACAAATTTGGTTCTAAGATGGCAGGGTGTTTTCATTGAACAGTTGTCTACTGCATCTGTGCATCCTTTTATTGCTAGCTGAGACTTTCAGAGTTATTCTGTCACTCGCCCTGACTTTATTTAGCCTATAACTTATGCATCCCTCCTTCTTCAGGATGTGAATGTTCTTCGTCCCTCGTAGCACGCCTGACATATTTGTGCGGCTGGCATTCATGAACGTAGCACTAGTGGGGAAACAGATGTCTGTGTTAATCCTTCCTACCTCTGCTGAGACAGTCAGACTTTCCTAATGCATTCAGTCAGCACCTCTGGCAGCAAAAGCTCCAGAGAGCATTTTGAGCTGCTGATTTAGTGTCCTGCAAAAAGCTCAGGCTGATGACTGGCAGTAAATAGATAAGTACTGCAAAGTAAAGAAGGCTTCAAAATCTCTACATCCTGGAGGTGAGAATAATAATGCTTAGCCTTGATAGGGCCCCCACTTGCAAGGCACTGAGCATCTGCTCTGATGTGCTGAGCACCTTTAATGATAATGGGAGTGGAGCATCTTGCAGGGGGACACGCAGCACCTTGTAGCACCAGGCCCATATGTTGCTATATAGTCACTGACTCCTTAATACTCACAATGGCCCTGTGACTTACAGAAGTATTATCTCTCTTTTACACATGGAAAACTGAAACCGGAAGAGTAGTAGTTCGTGCAAGTCACAGTGCAAATCAATGACAGCCAGGTTTAGAACATTGTGTTCTTGGTTCCCAGACCCAGGTCCTCAAGGGTATTTTGGCACCTAACTATAATTGATGGCAATGGGAATTAGGTGCCTAAACAACTTTGAGAATCTGGTCCTCACTCCTGTAATCAGCCTACTAGACCATGCTTCTGAATGGGCCTAATTGAACTGGTTAGATATTAAGGAAAAACTCCCTAACTGTGAGAGTAGCTAAGCTCTGGAACAAGCTTCCAAGGGCGGTTGTGGAATCCCCATCAAAGGATGTTTTTAAGAATAGGTTGGACAAATACCTGTCAGGGATGGTGTAGGTTCATTTGGTCCTGTCTCAGCACAGGGGGCTGGAATTGATGATGTTTCCAGGTCCCTTCCAGCTTTACGTTTCTCTGATTCTATAAACTGGCCTGTGACTGTAACTCCTGATACTAGAACCTGGGGATTTGCCTTCCTTATGAAATATACATTCACACCCTTCTGTTGTCACTTTTGCATGTGCACTTAAGACACTGATCCAACAAAGGGCTTTAGCGCGTGCATTTAAGAATGCGAGTAGTCCCATCCAGGGCCTTAAGAGTTTTGCTGGATCACCTAAGTTACTTTATTGCTGTTATAAGAGAATCATTACCAGAGCTCCTAGCAGCCCCAGTCATGGACCAGTACTCCATTGTGCTAGGTACTGTACAAACTGAACAAACCTGCAATTTAAAAATTAAGAACTAGACTCAGACCACCAAATCCTTTTATAAAGGCCATCAAATAATTATAAGAGGGTAATGACTTCAACCACTACCAACCTAATCTGGTAACTGTAACAGGGCAGTCTGCCCCTTTTAAGGGCTGGAGGTCTGGTCCAGACAGCCTGCCTGTTCATTAGTCAGATGCAGCTGAGGAAGGGACAGTGTTTCTTAGAGAGAGCTTGCATGGGAATAGCACAGGGAGTCCTGGGGGGAGGAGGGATGCTGTGTGAATCTGTTCATAAAAAGTGCCTCTGCGGAGAAAGCCCTGGGAGTCAGTGTTCAGTGAAAAGAGGGAGGGGAGGAGGGGCAGGGAGTATGCAGAAAGGTGCCCAGGAAGGGAGCTGAAATTACACTTGCTTATGTTTAGTAAAGACATGGTGAGATAGACCATTGCTGAAAGTCAACATGAACAAGGAGCCTTGAGGGTGTCCTACTACAGGACAGGCCCAACAAAGAAAATAACAGAACACCACTAGCTGTCACCTTCAGCCCCCAACTAAAACCTCTCCAGCACATTATCAAGGATCTACAACCTATCCTGAAAGACGATCCCTTACTCTCACAGATCTTGGGAGATAGATCAGTCCTTGCTTACAGACAGTCCCCTAACCTGAAGCAAATACTCACCAGCAACCACACACCACACAACAAAAACACTAACCCAGGGAACCTATCCTTGCATCAAAGCCTGATGCCAACTGTGTCCACATATCTATTCAAGTGACACCATCATAGGATCCAACCGCATCAGCCACACCATCAAGGGCTCGTTCACCTGCACATTTACCAATGTGATATATGCTATTATGTGCCAGCAATGCCCCTCTGCCATGTACATTGGCCAAACTGGACAGTCTCTACGCAAAAGAATAAATGGACACAAATCTAACATCGGGAATCATAACATTCAAAAACCAGTAGGAGAACACTTCAACCTCTCTGGTCACTCAGTAACACACCTAAAGGTAGCAATTTTTGCAACAGAAAAACTTCAAAAACAGACTCTAACGAGAAACTGCTGAACTTGAATTGATTTGCAAACTAGATACCATTAACTCAGGCTTCAGTAGAGATTGGGAGTGGCTGGGTCATTGCACTAATTGAATCTATTTCCCCATGTTAAGAATCCTCACACCTCTTGTCAACTGTTTGAAATGGGCCATCTTGATTATCACTGCAAAAGTTTTTTTTTCTCCTGCTGATAATAGTTCATTTTAATTAATTACCCTCTTAGAGTTGGTCTGGCAACTTCCACTTTTTCATATTTTCTGTATGTATATATATCCTCTTACTATATGTTCCATTCTATGCATCCGATTAAGTGGGCTGTAGCCCACGAAAGCTTATGCTCTAATAAATGTGTTAGTCTCAAAGGTGCCACAAGGCCTCCTGTTCTTTATGTGGATACAGACTAACACGGCTGCTACTCTGAAACCTGTCAGAAGATAATCACAGAGTTTAAGATCAGAAGGGACCAGTAGAACATCTAGTCTGACACCTATATATCACAGGTCACCACCACCACCCACAATGGCCTCTGGTTTTGACTTCTAGTCTAGTTGGCCACTGTCAGATTTGGATTCTGAGGGCTTTGCCTTTGAGTGGGAAGACATTTTTACCTGAGCCCTGAGGAGTTTGCAAAGTCCCTGGCCAAGAAGTTGAGGTGGGGGAAACTGAAGCAGAGTGCTACAACAGCAGGTCTTGTCGGAAGGGGAAGCTACAATATGGAGCAACATGAGCTGGCTTGCAAGTATCAGTTTCCCATTCCAGACCTTCTCTGAGAGGGTGGGTGATCAAGTAGAGCTGGATGCCAGGAACTCTTGAGTTCTTTTCCCAGCACTGACACTGATTCCCTTTGTGGCTTTGGGCACATAACATAATTAAAAAGTAGATTCTGTTAACTGGGCTAAACTACATTTTTAATAAAATGATTATTTGACTTGAGGTATGAAATGATTGTTTAAAATGTTTACAGAGGTTCACCAAGTAAATCTTATCTCAATTTCACATTTGAATAGCCAAAGTCAAATCCTAAATACAACTACCCTGATCTACACCGCCTGAGGATCTGACCTACTGTAACGTAGTCATGGAAGAAGTGATCATTCAAAGAAGGGACCTCAGACCTGAGAATTATTGAAATGCATGAAATCATTTCTCTCGCCTCCTTCCCTTGCATTTAATTGCCTTAAAGTGGTGCTTCGAATGTACGCCGTTCTGGGTGACTTTTACAGTAGAAGTCACCTGAGCTTTGCTGAATGCTTCAGAGAAGAAGGAAGAAGAGATGAGATGATGGATAGAAAGAATGCAGGAGAGGGGGAAAAATCGTCTAGGGGGAAAATTATTTTTAAAGCTAGGTCAAATAAAGATTAGGACCCTTTTGAACTATAGAGTTATAATTCCATTTTATAGTCTCAATGCATAAATAAACTACTTGAGCTTTTTCCTTGTGGTTTTATAAAATCACTCATTTCAACCCCTACATAGAACTACAGCCCCATCATTCACAGCTGTTTGCCACTATATCTGTATGTTTTCTCACACTTTAAAATTGTATTTCTAACTACAGTAACTATAGCAACTGTGCCTCATCATCCACATTCAATTCATTCCACATCCCATGAAATTCTGACTTTTTCAAATCTGTGCTTTTTTGGGATGTTTGTCCTACTTTGAGGATTATGTCAAATCTAATGATAATGAGGATCGCTTAAGCATCAAGGTTCATTAACATTTGCTCTAGCAAAGCTGGCTGAATCCCAAGGATTGAATCCAGAATATTTTTTTAATATATGCCATTTATTCAGCAAACTATTTGAAGCAAAAAGATAGGGTTAGGTATTGTACCTTAGGAAAGGTTATACCCCACAACTCACTCAACCATTCTCTGTGAATATGGTTTAGATCAACTGACTTTAGGTCATTGTTTTTCTCCTCTCCGGTTCTTCACATTTCCCTCTCTACATCTTTCCCATCTGTGCTTGACTCAGTCCAGTCTCTGCAAGAAGCTGTATTGCTTTACCAATTGCAATTAAATTAACTACACATTTTTATATAGTAGTTCAACTAAGGAACAACTAAAAGAGGGTATGCCAATCTACCAATGCATAATCAATGCATAATCACCTGAAAAGCAGGGGGATTTTCTGGTCCAAGGGGTTAGAAATAATGGGATGCATTTTTTAAAAATGACCATTTATCAACACAATCTATTAGACTGGGTTTCAACAACACTGCATACAAGGGAAGATGTCAGACCCATTGCTTCAGACAGTGACAATATAGACTGGACCAACCACTGGAAGATAGGGGATAATCCTACACTGGGTTACCAGTACTCAAGAGGATGAATTAAAGTGTTACATGAGTAGGTCTTTTCCACCTCAAATCTTTATGGTTCCTGGATTCAGCAGAACCCCCCACTTTCTGAAGTTCCACAAATTCTCTGATGCAGTGCTGAACAGGTCTACCATTCTGTTGGGTCAAACGCTGTCTTGAAAGTTGTAGACACTAGAATTCCCTGAACACATGTGGTATCAGATACCCTGTTTTGGCAAAGCATGTGTTTAACTTAAAGTGCTCTAATGGGCTGTATCCAGTGGCACCCTTGGAACACAACCATGTGGATAAGTACTTTTGCTGAATCAGAGACAAAATGAGTTACATATCTGACCACAGGGAAACCTTAAAGCATGCAAGAAGAGGACATATCAACCACTCTAACAAAGTCTGCTAAACAAACAGATACCAACATTCTGTGGAGACCAGACACTATCAG
The DNA here is from genome assembly GCF_965140295.1 of Lepidochelys olivacea. NCBI lineage: Eukaryota > Metazoa > Chordata > Testudines > Cheloniidae > Lepidochelys > Lepidochelys olivacea. The sequence goes on along the minus strand of NC_140411.1, from coordinate 31,426,806 downwards.
TAAAGGTAATAAGATCTGTAACTACCAAATCAGATCATGGGTACTGATTAGGAGGCGGCTTAATAAGAGTCTTGCTCAGTTTGGGTCACCATACAATTCAGATCATTGTTGAGCCCTGTTCTCATTTTGTCTGATCCATTTTATCCATCCTCACTTCAAACTCCCTGGTGTAGTTGTGAGTAAGCAAATTTAATTTTTTTCTTCAGGCACAGTATTCTATTTCCATAGAATGCCATACAAGTGACCATCTCCATTAAGTAAAATCCACATTCCTGGTTTATACTGTAATAAAGGTCTTGATTAAGCCTTGTGTATTACTCTAATTACACTATATTTCTATTTGAGCACACAGATTTGCCCTATTTTTTTTCTGTTTGTGTTCTTCTTGCACCGTTAATGAGAAAAAAAGGGGAGAGATGATAAACCCTTTAAAATGGATATTTGTTTTATCTCCTATTCGCCACCCTTCAACTTGGTATTCTCCTGGTCATCTCTTGTTCAACACCGATTGCTGCACATACAGGCAGAAGCAGACTTTCTGTTGACCTCTTTGTATCCCTCATGGTAGCTCTTTCAGCAAGAATGATTACCCATAAAATAGAACCATCTCCCACTTTCACTTCTTGAGGGGGAGGCAGATATGAAAAACAGAGGAGTTTTGCTCATAACACTGTGGTTACAGTCATTACAATAATTTTTCTGGGATTAAAAAAAGAAAAGGAGCGTGAGTGCAAGACTCAAAAGCATTAGTTCCATTCCACAAAGCACAACGGACAGATCAGTGTCAGAAACAAACCACAGCACGGAGTTATATGTAGACAGAAAACAAGATTAAAGTAATATTAATACTGAGTCTTTGCACTGGTCATTTTGGAGCTATGTCAAAGTTAGGGTTAACAATGGCTTTTATAATCAGTTGTTTGTCAATCCCCTGCACATCTACTTGGTATGTTACGTTTACAAGTGGGTGAGACCATTTTTTTTAAATTAAAAAGAATAGAACAGGTACAACTTGGGCAATGACCTTGCCTTTATCCTGCCAATGTCCTTTGATTGTTAGCTGGAGGTTAGAGGACAGTTCTACCTCCATACAAGGGAGGGTATGTTTTGGGATTTTGTCCGTGTCTACTAGGAAGTGGACTGAAACTGAGTTGATGTGACTCACACTGGAAGCTTGCTAGATAGTTCTAGAACATACTTATGTATGGGATACAATGCTAATGTGATTGTTTGGAGTACAGTCTAGATGATTTGTGTGGAGAACATGGGAAACTTCTGCATTTTTATGAAAAATATGTGATTCAGTTTTCTGCACTGACTCTATTGTTACCTACTGAGTTTCAAAGGGTTAATTTCTTCTCTGTGATAGGGGAATAAGAGATGGGTTTTCCACACAGCAGGCACGTCTGGGTTGGCATGAATGAACTGTCAGCATAGGGATGGATCTGCCTTGGAGACAGAATGGAAAACCAGAGCATAAACTTTTAATGACTTTTAGGCCAAGAGGACTTCCCTCAACTCCCCACCTACCTGAGCCCAGGAGCTGGAAGGCAGCTCACATGAATTCAGTGTGACTGGAGCTTGAAACAAAGTCTATCAGTGAACAGACAGTAAAAAGATTTCTGCTGCCCAGTATTGTGGGAGATTGGATCCCTGGACATTTGTGTTGGACCGGCAGCATAGACATAGATTCATAGATATTTAGGTCAGAAGGGACCATTATGATCATCTAGTCTGACCTCCTGCACAATGCAGGCCACAGAATTTCACCCACCACTCCTGCAAAAAACCTCACACCTATATCTGTGCTATTGAAGTCCTCAAATCGTAGTTTAAAGACTTCAAGGAGCAGAGAAGCCTCCAGCAAGTGACCCGTGCCCCATGCTACAGAGGAAGGCAAACAACTTGCAGGTAAGCTTTGCATTTCCATGCTAATCTAAGGACTCTAGAATACTATATTCCAGCTGCCTAATATATGCTGGCTTGAAAAGGCTGCCCTGTGATACTGCAAACATCTGTTCCTTGGATAGCTCCCAAGAGGGTTAAGTATCCTACAGGGATTTATGTTAATTTGGAGTAGGTGAGAAACAGATGCTGAAGCCAGAGACCCAGTTTCCGGGTAGCAGGGCTCATCCTTGTAAAAAGTGGGCCCAGGCCTAGAACTAAGAAGGGGAGTCTCCTGGAGATGCTGCGTAAAGGTCGGCGGCATAGTAAACCTGGTGGAACCGTGGCCGTTACAAATGCTCATAAAGAAAAACAGATCTGTAGAGTACAGCTGGTTAGAAAAAGTAGGGTGCAAAAAATGCAGAAATGTGGCATTGGTTTTGGGGAGGAGGGATTTGTTGTTTGCCATTTTCAAAATTCCAGCCAGCTCTGGTGTGCTGCAGCTCCCTCCTCATTCCTTGGGCCCTCTTTCTGCAATGACTTGCACATGCGCTTAATTTAACACACTGAACACTCCCATTTAGAGTTGAGCAAATAATTCATTGTCCAGTTGGGTGCCTGAACCAAATGTTCTGAAATAATATTCCAGTAATTGGAACTGAAACAAATTTTTTTGTTCTCAACTGAAAGAAAAACTGAAAAAAAAAAGTCATTTCTGGTCTAACATTTTATTCAACACAAAAGAAATGTTTGTTGTTGTTTTTTCATTGTGGGGGTTTTTTTTGGGTGGGGTGGAGGTAACTTTAAAAAAAATAAAATAAACAAATTGTCTAAATTTCAAAACAAATGTCATTTTGATCCACAAAGTCAAAATGTTTTGTTTAGAAAATGTCAAAACAAATCATTTTGACTTTTTAGAAACATTTTTCCCCTCTTTTTTTTTTTTTTTTTTTTTGGCTGAAGCTATTTCCCAAACATGATCCAAATCTGCAAATAGTTTTGGTCATCCTTTTCATCCACCTCCTACTGACATAGATGGAACTGCTCACAATGTGCAGTTAAACCCATACTTCAGTGCCTGAGGAATGGGTGTTCACACACCTATCCTTGTGAGATATTCCACATAGGCTATCAAACAATCAGCTAGTAACAATTTTTTATATTTATCAACCCAGATATATGTTTCAATGTGCTCAGATACTATAATTTAAGGTTAGAAGACACACAAAAACTGAAGGAGATCAATACATAGAATTGTACTTGATTAGAATGGATATCAATCACTTTAGTTTCATATTTACTTCTGTCATTCATAGAACTGTATTCTCTCTTTTTATCATTACAGATTATTAACATATAAAACTGTATCATAAATTTGAGATTATAGCAAATTCTGCATGTGCAGCAGAAATCAAGGAGGGCTACATTATTTCAAATTGTCTCCTCTCTTATTTTATGATAGTCCTTATCATAGTGGGTCAAGTATTTGCTCCTCCTGCAAGTGGAAAGCTACAAATGTTGGTTTGATTTTAAATTAGCGACCTAGATGTGAAAGACTCCTGTTGCCCATCCTTAATCTACTCCCTCAGATAGGATATTCTCCTTCTCCCCACCTCCAGAAAAAAAAAAGGAAGAATATGGTTATTATATACACTGCCAGACAATGGTTAATAGATTCATGGAGTTTAAGGCCAGAAGGGACCATTAGATCCTCTAGTCTGACCTTTTGCATAAGGCAGGCCATAACATTTCATCCAGGTACTCCTGTGCTGAGCTCAGTAACTTGCATTTTACTAAAGCATATCTTCCAGTAAGGCATCCTGTCTTGTTCTGAAGACTTAAAGAGATGGAGAATCCATCACTTCCCTTGGTACTTTTTGATGGCTAATCACCCTCAATGGTAAAAAAAATGAGTCTCTTATTTCTATTTTGACTATGTCTGGCTTTAACTTCCTGAACGGTGAAGCTGACCAATTCATTAATACACATTCAGTAATTCATCTATTCAGATTCTTTGGATGTAGTTGCTTCTTTTTGCTTCCCAGTTTACCTGACCTGGTTATAAACTATGTATTGTTTATGGTTCACGTTTTAAAATCTGTGGTTTGTTTTTCCCTTTCTGACAAGTTTGTGGGTGGGATTTTCAGAAGTTTCTAGATTTAAGAGTACAAGTTCTACTGATTTTTTTCAAGAGGACTTATGTTCCTAAATCAGCAAGGCATTTTGGAAAATCCCACTTTATGCTATTTTATTTACTTATCATTGTTTTGGTGTGTTGTATTTCTTGTGTTTCCTTTATATTTCTGGTGGGTGGGAATAAAAAGACAGGAAGAGACATTGCCATTTCATGATTGAGAATGTGTTTTCACTGCTTTAAGGATATCTGCAGCAAAATTTATCCAAATCTTTACAAAGTAACCAATGAATGTTATTGTGTGTCCATTTACAGTGTCTGTCCAGTATTTTGGGGTCATCAAAATGTATTGGTTACATGTGTAATTTGTTACACTGAAAAACAAATACATCATTCCTTAGAAAATGGATTGAGCTAAATTCATTTTACTGAAACCAATGGAGTTACATTAGGTATTAATGCTGTCCACCATGTTCCAGTTAAATAACTTAATTACAGTTTTCTTTGCTCTTTTAGAAAAGAAATGAGTTTGACCTGAAATGCATATACTTGATGCAGAGTGTAATACTGTCAATCCCATGTAAGTATTAATCCAGAGAACACAATGCCAAAAGTTAGTGTGTTTTGGGGAAGAGAGTGAGATCAGGAAATTACCAAGAAAGATGGGGGCAGGGAGGGGGAAACAATCGAGAGGGGAAAATGAAGAAAGCTAGGTCTGAAAATAATGAAATATCTGTGTGAACTAGTAGAATAGTAAGGTGCTGATTTGTGAATGTTTTCGTGAAAAGTGTTAAGTTTGATTCAGCATTCAAGAGTATTCTGTCAACTAACAGTTATTTGTAAAACTGCTTGCAAATCATGAAAAATTCATGCACTTTAGCATTAATGAGTAATTGGGGGGTGGGAAGGGACTGGAATGATGACTTTTGTTGTTTGTTATTTTCCTTTGTAGAATGTTTCCATAATCCTGTCAGGGAGCAGACAATGTCCTGTGACTCAGGGGACACACACCACAAGAACAATGAACAGCTAATAATGAACAGGTTCCTTGTTCAGTCCACCCAACTTCAGACAAGATAGTGGACTTCATAATGGCATGACTCAAATTTGCCTCCTTGACTGATCTGGAGTTCAAGGTGAGCAAAAAGGGGCAAGCATCAGAGTGAACCCAACCATGGAGGTGAAATAACATTCAGAAGGCAGGGGAAATTCCCCTGAAGCTCAGTGCAGCAAATGCTGTAGGAGATCCACCCTCTTCCCCCCTCCACCGCCACCACCATGCTCCCTAGGATCAGGGTGCGAAAGACATCATCCTCCAAAGTTGTGTTTTTGTTTTGCTTAACACACAGTCAGTAGGTTGGTTGTGACTCATCCTTTGCCACCTCGTAGAGAGCCCAAAGGCTGTAAACACATGGTTTCAGCATGTGGAAGGCTAGCTTGGGAATGGGAAATAGTGGAGTGTGTGCAGCTGGAAGCTGATTGCTATGTGCTGTATTTCTGTCCCCCTTTGTCCAAATTCTAGAGTCAGACCAGAAAGACCTTGCTTGTCCCTGTTTTTTAAAAGTGCTTTACTGAACAGGGTTGTACTTAGGCACATACTTAAGTCCCTTGCTGAACTTGGGCCTCACGTCTCATTTTGGTTTATGGTGTTTCCCTAATTTTCTCATGATTTTGCACATTTGCTTTTCAAGTTTGTAGTTGTAACGTATATATCAACACGATGGTGTGAAAGACACACACATTGCAGCTCAGCTCCACAAACGTTTTGCATTAACCATTCCTAACATCTGTTCATTTTTTATAGTGATCATAAAAACAACAGCATCAGCCTTCCACTAATCTGCTTAGTACTCCTAAGAGTAAATTCATACCAGTGCTTGGAGGAATGCTATCAGTTCGCTTTTGCTAATGCTTGCTACAGAAAAGCTTCTGGATGAAATAAATTCACTCTGGATGAGCTGAAGAAGATGCAGCTCCTTTGGGACTAGTCTTGCAATAGATGTTAGCCCTGTTTTTGAAAACGCCTGTTGGAAAAAAAATATCTTCCACTATTCTGCTCATTTCATTTAAGAACATAAGCCATACTGGGTCAGACCAAAGGTCCATCTAGCCCAGTATCCTATCTTCTGACAGTGGCCAATGCCAGGTGCCCCAGAGGGAATGAACAGAACAGGTAATGATCAAGTGATCCATCCCTTGTCACCCATTCCCAGCTTCTGGCAAACATGAGCTCTACAAAAAAAAAAAGGAGCTGAAACATTCTTCCTATTGGTCTCAGCACAATACTGTTTAAGATAAATGTAAATACTACACAGAACAAAATTTTCTTTCCCCCATTTTAATCACTTCACTCCCTAATCATTCTAGATATAAGTGCTGTCAGATCATCATACAATGTTTTCTTTACTGCCTTGTTGCTTCCAATATCTTTTGTTTATAGTATAATTTACTGATCTCAAGGGAGAGACAAACATTTGTGCCAAGAATGCCTTTAATGATTGCTGTAACTTTTTTCCTGAACATATTTATATGTGGGGAATTTACTAGATCTTTTATGTAAGTACTAAGAATATTTTTTATAAGTAGGGATGCTGATGTATTTGTATTAGCTGTGGGCCTGGCTCTGTTTTATTACAATTTACCATCAAATAGTTCCTGTAATTATGCTGGTGAAAAATATTTGTATTTTGTAATATTTTAAACCATTGTGACCACAAAGGAAATAGTTATGCAAAGAAGCAATGGGATACATACATGATAGGAAAAGTGGAATATATTTTGTAGAGGTTGTTTTTTTTTTTTTTTTTAAATAGACAAGACTAGAATGGAGGAAATACAAAAAGCTGTCAGAGGGTCTGTTATCTTGCTTTGTGTCACTCCCCGGTGAACCTTGCTGCCTGGCCAGTTCAGAGGGTCTCACAGTTACAAACACACAACTGACCATTTATCTTCTACTAAGGTGTGCATTTATTTCCCTCTTACATTGCAACAATATGCAACACAGGCTTATAGCACGGACAGGCTTCCCTGCAGCCCTCACTCCTCAGCCTCTGAGCTTCCTTCTTGGCTCTTCTTGAGCTCTCTCATCAGCTCCCTTTGCTTCCTGTTTCCTCTCCTTATATTCTTCCCAATTACCTTGTTAACCCACTGATTATCACCCAGGTGCTCACAATCCCCCACCAGAAAGTGTGTAATCGCTGTCAACTGGGCAGTGATCGGAGTGCTATTGATAGCACCCTGTCACAGTGCCCAGATTTAGGCACTGAACTCTATGGGAAGAGTGGGGTTTAGCACAGACCCTTGTTGTTGGCATCTCCCATTGGCTCGTTTAGGGAGCTCTCCACCTCATGTGCTGGCTCTATGGATCACATTCTAAGGGCCCCATGTCTCCTCATTCATTGTTTAGGAAGCCAGGGTTTGGGTATTGCAGTATTGTTCCTGTGATTTTTCTAGGCACCTAAAAGTTCATAATTGTGACCCTGGAGTCACAAAGCCTAAATCCCTTTTGTGGATCCAGGCCTAACTGTTTATCAGTGGGAGTAAGGGGCCCACACCCTGGCTGTTGGTGAGTCAGCAAGAGATGGGATTATAATTTTCAAGCTCCAGTTGCTTAGTCTTGTGCTCATTCCTTTAAAGTGAGATTTTTCAAATGCACCTAAATGATGTAGGAGCACATGTTCCATTGAAAGTGATTGGCACCTGTGCTCCTAGGTCGTTTAGATGGTTTTGAAAATCCAACCATTAGAGCACATTGCCTCTACAGATTTAGGGTTTGGCTAGAATGAAGTATTTACTACAAAGAACAAAACAAACAAAACCACTCCTCTTTGATACTCTGTCTTTCATTATCTAGTATGTATGACTGACAAGCAGGAGTTCAATAGTCTTTGGGGATTTCTAATCATTATTACTCTCCTTTTAGTCATGTCATTATCTATAATGACTACAAAGTAGACAAGACCTTGATTTAATGTTTTATTCAAAGGACAAAACCTTCAGCAGGATTACAGTATGTCCCCTAATGCTGGAGAGATATTAGTAGGTGCAGTGTACCTCGTCTTCTGCAGGCTCGGATTTAGATTTACAGTGACCCTTTTGGCCTAGAGATGAAAGATTTCTCCATATAAAGTGAGTCACACCACACACTGTTATTGGCATCTTTGCTGTAGCCCTGATTATTAATTATTAGACTTGGAAGGATTAGATTGTTATTGGTAAATGTCAGGAAATGTTGATTTTACCATACAAACACAGACCAATGAAAAAATATTTCCATGCCAAAATTTACATCTAGACAAAGTAAGAGAAATGCTGTTTGAGAATTTATTAGTCAAAAGAAGGCTTGTTACAAATGGACTAGTGAATTAATAATAACAGGTACAACTTGTTGATTTAAGGATATTTACTTTGTATATTTTGACATGTGATGTTGACAATTTGTGTTTTATGACACTTTAGCTTTTTGAATCTCTGTGCATACTGTCATTAGATAATTATCTGATCTTCCATCATTTCCTGCAATCATGAAAATTTAAAACAATAAAAATCTTTAAAAATACTTAAACATGAACATCAATATTATCCATCAAAATTATATATATAAAAAATTTAATTCTGCCAAGCCTATTGATGATGTATGTTTGGTGTATATTTGCAATCTGCACTTCGTTTGTATTATGAGGATGACAAAAAATGCTCTCTTTTCTCTTTGTTGATATGTTTATAATTGTATTTATTGTTTTACCAGTTCACTTTTTTATCTTACTTATTTCATGATTTGCTCAATAATTCTGTGACTATTTGTGAGTATTTAAGGTCTATGAGCTGATAGGCAAATGTAGAATTAAGGGACTTTAGGGCAAAATTGTAGGTGGGGTACTTTAAATGCCTTAGTTACATATGTACTCAGTATGAAGTTTATCTTGCGGTCTTTGACGTTAATGCGAGTTTTGCCATTAACTTCAATGGGAGTGAGATCAGGCCTGAATTATGGGAACTTTTGCTGGTGTTTCCAAGTGCTCAGCTATGGCTGATGGTGTATTCTGAAGGTTCCTGATGCCGCAGCAGTTTTAGGGTTCTATCTTGCGAAGTGCAAAGCATTCTGCCCTCAATCCAGTAACACACGTACTTACATGCAATGGGACAATGTACATGCTTAAAATTAAGCATATGGTTTCTGGATTAGGGTTAGAGTTCTCAGTATCTTGAAGGATAGACCCTATTGAGCCATCATCCAGAAGAGCTATTGTAATACATGGAGAGCTGAGAGCAGTTTGCAAAATTGTAAAAAAAGGAAAATAATTTAACACTGATTTTATTTTCCTGCAAAAACAAATGGTCAGAAAAGGGCTCCTAGCAACTATATATCCAACAAATACAATGTTAATTCAGCCCATCTCAATTCCAGTTCAATAAGAGGAAAGAGGAATGCAGTTTTAGAAAGCTAACATCAACTAAGTATCTGCTGGAGCCATAGCTATTTAAATGTATTTGTTTTGTTATATTAGTGAGGGACCAAGATCGGTTTCATTTGCCGCATATACAGCATGCAAAGCCTCTTCCTGACCATTTGCTATTGCTGTTCACACAAACATTTGGGAAGACTTTTAAGCAGCCTGGAGTAAGTTTAGTTTATCTGTTGTTGTTTTTATTAATCATTCATTACAAAGCTTTTCTTCCACTAGAGTGTTTTGAGTGATGAGTGACATTACATTTGGTTCAGAGATGAACATGATTCATTTTCATACTATTTATTCTGTCAAACCTTCTCTGAATTTAAATGGTCTCATACTCCTCTCAGTGTATGCAAACCAGTTTTCCACTGCCTTGCTAAATGGATTGTGGTTGCTACACCATCTTCACCTCCAAAAGCACTGCTAAAGCCTCTATGACTAGTGAAAAACTCCAGCCAAAGTCAATTTCCTGTGATTTGCATGTCAGTTCAAACATTACATTAAATTTAGAAATCTTAATTGACAGCAACAAGCCTGAAAATCTAGGCACTTCCAATTCCAGCCTTCCCTCCTCCTGGCTGTCTCCTGCCGTCCACCTCTACTAAATGCCCCCAATTTACTGCCCGATTATTCTCAAAACTTCTTTCGAGACAATTCCTTTTCCTGATCTAATGCTCATAACTGCTTTCTAATACAACAATTCAATCTTGCTATCATAGCTTCCTGCAAATCTATTGCTTTCATGTGTGCACACACAGACAGTCTCAATCTTTGCTCCTGAAAGGTGACTAATGCACCAGTTTTCACCCCTGCCCTTAAAATACTGAATCTGACAACCAGGTCTGGAGTTGGAACCGGAGGGTGGGGGGAGGGAACAAAAACCTTGCTTATTCCCCTAACATCCAAGCTATAATTCAGCTGGGCAGACCGCATTTCCAGTGCAAGATCTGTCCCTAGGCATTATTTCTGTGATGTGCTCATTTTAATATCTTTCCGTGTGACCTCCCCCATGGAATGCCATGCCAGTTTGCATGCCTACGTGTAGGCATTCCTGTCAAACCTGAGGGAAATGTTGGAAGTGAATCACAGTGTATGCTTAAAATTGTGGCAATAATTACCTCAATTAGCATAAGATTTAAAATGATGTGCTGTGCTAAAAAGTACACTAAGCGTCTAATAATTATTCTTAAAGGGAAAATGTTATCATTTAGATAGTTAGCAAAGCTGAAGAAGTTTGCTCTAATTATTTTTAAACCAATTTACCTATCAGCAATAGTTCTTTCAAGTGTTAGTAATTACTCTGTTAAAGCTAGAGTAATGAGGAAATTAGCACTCTGTATCTGGGCCAATTCTTTTTAAAAAAAGGGGGCCTTCCATATTTGACATCTAATATATGTTGTTTTTTTTTAAAGTGTTCAGAAGGCCATTCGATAAGATGGTGTTGAGGGCAGCATAAGAACCTATATATAATGGAATAACTGAATTTCCAGCAACTCTCAGTAAAGTCAATGGGACCTACTGTTTTTTTCAGTGCTTTAGAAAATCTGGCCACTATTGTAGATGCCTTAGTATGGATTTCAGAGTGAGCCTGACTTCAGGCACCCATTTTGGCCTTAGCCAAATTCAAGACTAAATTCTAACAAAGATTTTTTCATTACCAAATCGTTTTATTTAAAGTGATAACCTAAACGGCATATTAAGGATCTGATCCAGAGCCTACTGAAGTCCATGGCAATCTGTCTGTGGGCTTGCACAATAGTAAAGATACAGAACATAAACATATCTTTTGTAGGATTTATTTTAAAACTGTACTTTAAATCCTCATCATTAAATAAGATGTATGAAAAGTGACATTACACGCATGTGATATTGTTAAAAAAGATCAGATTTGCTTGCATCACTGTACTGTAATTCAACATGATTATTGCTGGCTCAGAAAAATGACATCATACTCAATATTTTTTTTTAAAGCAAGGTCGCAGATAGAGTAAGTGATAGAATCATAGAATATTAGGGTTGGAAGAGACCTCAGGAGGTCATCTAGTCCAACCCCCTGCTCAAAGCAGGACCAACACCAACTAAATCATCCCAGCCAGGGCTTTGTCATGCCGGGCCTTAAAAACCTCTGAGGATGGAGATTCCACCCCCACCCTAGGTAACCCATTCCAGTGCTTCACCACCCTCCTAGTGAAGGAAAACAGTGATGGATATCTATGAGCACTGCTGTTGAGAATGTCAGTCCCTGCTAGATGCCAAAAGGAGGCTGCAGAGATGAGCTTGCTTTAGACTGATAACTTTCGAGTTTGTTTTTGTTCCATTTTGAAACAAAAGCAAAATGTTTCAATTTTTTTAATTAAAACAGATTAGTGTCGAAACTCTCTAAGTGATGTGAGAGTACAGCCTGAACCGCATAAACCTTCCCATCAAAAACTTCATCAAAATCAATAAGTTTCTGTGAAATGTTTCAGCTTCAAAAACAAAGCATATTAAAAACACAATTTTTTTTCAAATGTTCATATAAACTCTGTGCAGACCAACAGGGGAGATGAAAACAACTGTGCAATATCCTTGAGTGATTTTTATAGTCACAGACCCACCTTCATTCCCTGGTGTAACACAGTTTTGAGGCCCCATATGTGCCCCACTGTAGGAATACAATGGGTCAAGTTACTTGTATCGCCATGCCAAAGCTCATAGCTGTTACTAATACTATGATCTGTGATCTCAGCACTCTTAACTCCCATTGGTTCAACATCTCTCCAGGCAGCCCTACCTCAAATGATATTTATGCTACATAGTATATATACTTATTTTATTAATACTAATTAAATATTCTTGATCAGTTCATTAGACTGTCCTGTATTATGTATTAAAAATAAAACCAAATAAACAGAGTAAATTGGGCCAAACTGTGCCCTCAGTCATAACCATCTCAAACTGACTGAAGTGGAGTTGTATGGGGAGTAAGTGATGTTAAAATCTGACATTTCTCCATTCCATTATTTCTGTGATGAATCCTGCTGAGGATGTATGCTCTGTTTTAATCCCTGTAAAGGTGAAAGCAGTGTTGAGAATGGGGAGGGAAAATGATGATGTGCTTCCCTAATAATGATAGTATGTCACTTCTCTTACAAATCGATGGTAAAATCCAACTTTCTCTTTCATTTTAAATGCTTTCGCCAACTTGTTTAAAAAACAACAGTATGAGACGTGTTCCCCCAATGCCAGAGTCAGTCACTGTCCCTGCAAAATGCACATGCGTGCACATATGCACATTAGTGTGGATTACAATCTGGAAAATAGTGGAATTCCGAGGTTTGAAAGACTAATCTTATGGCTCTTTATCAAATATGTTTGTCATAATATGCCTGATCCCACACTATTGAAGTCAGTGGCAGACTTTGCATTGGCTTCAGTGAGAATTTAATGACGATCAATGTTACAAAAGGAAAAATGTTCACAGGACATCAAAACCATTTCCCCGCTATCTCCATTTAGCTTCCCCTCAAGAAAGAGGCACTGGGAAACCAGTGTATCAAAGCTCAAATGTACTGTCCCCTGGGCCACCCTGATGGGAGCAGGGAAAACCTGCGGGTTGTGCTGCGCGTCAGGATGAATGACACTATAAGACTCACCCTGGAGCGGATCAAGGCTGACTATCTTAGCCCGGGAATGACAGTCCAAGTGGAAGTTCATGTGATTTTCAGTGGGCTGCTTCCAGTCTCTACAGAAGGAAGGCAAAGGTGTGACAAGATAATGCAGATCAGGGATAATGCTATGAAGACAGTTTTAAGATGCTAGACCATTGGGAGGCATTCACAGAAAGAAGACTTATCGCAGCTGATGGACTCCTCTTGAGTATCCAGGGTATTAAACTTCCCAGTTCAATGCTAGCGTGATGGATGAGAAAGGCTTTAAACTATGAGATGAGGAGAGAAGGTGGGGAGAAACTTGTGAAATCTCTGGTATCATGAGGGATAAAGCAACACCAGAAGGTAAACATATGGACAGCAAAGAGAAAGAAAGTATCCATACTGATTGGAATGGTAGTGAAATAAGTGATACAGTAAACCTATCCAGCTAGAAAACTGGAAGGGAAACAACTGAGATGCTTGCACATGAATGCAAAGAATCTAGGCATTAAAATGGAGGAACAAAAAGAATGCCAATCTTGATATTATAGTGATTACAGAAACAGGGTGAAATAGCACTCATGACGGCGATGCAGGTATTGAAGGTACATAGACTATGTAGCTGTTTAAGAAATACAGAAATAACATTAAAGACCGTGGGGTAGAGTACATCACCGGTGCAGTAAACTAAAGACATTAGAAATCATGGTATGGATAAAACATAATGTGTTTGGGTCAAAGTCACTTTGGGGAAGGGTTGTGAAAGAGATTCTATTGGGATAATGCTTTGAGGTCTGCTATAGATCTTCAGGGTCAGACTCAGATATGGGCAGGGATTTTGTTAATATTATTAGAGAAATAAATACTACCAGAAATTTTGTCATAATGGGAGACTTTAACTCCGCAGATATAGATTGGAGAATAAATTCCACTAAGAATGGTAGGAGCCAGTTATTCCTGGACATGTTAGATGACAGTTTTCTTCATCAGTCACAGAACCAGCAAGAGGTGATGCAATTTTAGACTTGGTTTTGATAAGCAGACATTATGGAAGAGCTGGTTGTTGGAAAGAACCTTGGTCTGAGTGATAACGAGTTGATTCAATTTAAATTAAATAGCTAGATAATCAAAACCAAGTTGGCAATGATGGTTTATTTATTTCAAAAGGGCAAGCTTTCGTAAATTAAGAGAATTAGTTAAAAAAGTCAATTGAACTGAAATGCTCAAGGATTTAAATGTTGAGAAGGCTTGTATTTGTATCCCAGAAAAGGGGAAAACATTGGCAGGAAAGGCTCCAGACCCAGATGGATGAATAAGTACCTCAAAATGATTATTAGGAGTAAGCAGAGTGCCTATAGGGAATGGAAAAAGGGATTGATCAACAAAGAAAGCTACATGCAGAAGTTAGAAAATGTATGAATAAAGTGAGAATTGCTAAAAGTTAAGCAGATTTAGATCTTGCCAAAGAAATTTTAAAAAATAAAATTATTTTTATTTAGTTATATAAAAAAAGAATAAAGATGAACTTGGGCTGCTGTGCAGGGAGGATGGGAAGGAGATTAAAGATAATCTATGTGTGGCCCAAAAACTAAATGAATACTTTGCCTCATTTCTCAATAAGGATGATAATAAAGAACAGTGATACTCAGATCTGAGTGGTTCGGGAGCCAACTATTATTATTTGATCAACTACAATTGGTTAATAACATAGCCAAAGCATTCTGATTGGTTAATAATCTAATCACACAGTGTTTTAATATCATGTGGTGGAAAGAGCCTTATGAGACACACTAAACAGCCACTTGAGCCTTGCAAGCCTCAGTCTGTATATCACTGATATAGACCATAGCCAGGAAGGCTAGATAGCTGAGGAAAATGGGTGTATAAAAATGGAAATTACCAGATCTGAAGTGGAAGAAAAACATAAAGAGCTAGTTGGTGCTCATATCAGAGAGACTGGATAATTTCCATCCCAGAATACTGAAAGCTAGTCCAGTAGCAAGGATTTTGGAGGTGGTACAGTATGACTGGAGAATAGCTAATGTTTTACCTATATTTAAGAAAGGGAAAAAAGTGATCTGTGCTATTACAGATCTGTTAGTCTGACCTCAGTATTACACAAGGCTTTACAACAAGTTTTGAAGAAAAGATTCATTAAATTAATGAAGGTAAATGGAAAAGGGGATGTAATTCAATATGGTTTGCCAAGGGTAGATCAGGCAAAACAAATTTGATATCATTCTTTGAGAACATAACTGACTTTTGAGAAAAGGGAAAAACAGTAGAGCTACTATACTTGGACTGCAGAAAAGTGTTTGACATGGTACCACATAGAAAATTATTAGTTAACTTAGAGAAAAGGGGGACTAATACAAGAATTATAAGGTTGGTAAAGAACTGGCTCAAAGGGAGAGGACAAGAAGTTGTGCTGAAAGATGAATTATTGAACTGGAGGGAGGTTACTAGTGGAGTTCCTCGAGGTTCAATCTCTTGACCGATCTTATTTCATATCTTTTAATGACCTTGGCATGAAACAATAGCAGTGTGCTAACAAAATTTGCTGACACCAAGCAGGGAGCCATTGTCAGTACAAAGGAGGATTGGAACAATATTATACAGGAAGAACTGTGTCACCTTAAAGACTGTAGTAACAGAAATGGGATGAAATTTAGTAGTACAAAGTGCAAGGTCAAGCACTTTGGGGTCTAATAATCAGAATTTCAGCTATAAACCGTGGTCTCATCATTTGGAAGTAACTAAAGAGAAGAGAGACGTGGATTTGTGGGCTGATCACTGGATGACATGAGCCAACAATGGGATGTGGCTGTGAAAAAGGCAAATGTGATCCTAGGATGTATTAGGTGAGGCATTTCCAGTAGAGATAGGGAAGTATTAATGCCATTGTACAAGGCACTGGTAAGATCTCATTTGAAATACTGTGTACAATTCTGGTCACCCGTGTTCAAGAAAGATGAATTCAAACTGGAAGAGGGGCTAATTGAACATTTTGTTGTACAAAAGTTTTTAAAATAGCAAGGAAAAAGTTGGTGATTTTTTTTTAAATAATATACGTATAAATAAATATAAATGTATTAGTGTCACGGTTGAAAGGTCCCTGAGGTACATTTAACAAATCACTCAAGGCCAACAAGAAATATCAGTGCAGTATTTTCCAAAAAGCGACACTTACCCAGATAAGCTGAGGTTTTCACACCAAAACAAAGCATTTATATTCTGGGCCAGCAAGTCTTCTACTTGTCAGCTGAAAAGTAAAAAGAGAAAGCGAGAGAAAAAAAGAGAGAGAAAATAGCTAGGAGAAATTCCTCAGAGAGAAAATTCTGGGTGCCTCTTGAGGCTGACCACTTAGGATTCATTCAAATGTTTTGCTCCCCTCCCCCTTGCCTTTGAAATTTTAATAGTTTTATTTGCTTTATTTTTTAAATCTATGATACACTGTGCACTTTAGGCCAAAGTCATACTTCAGTTTAGTGTTACAGTACTATATATATATATGTGATTGCAAATACCTGGCTGGTTGGTTAATTGGGTGAATGTGTGTGTGTATACACACACCCGATAGTTCTGGCAAGTTTTGAAAGTAATATTTACTTTAATTAAAAGAAAAGGAGTACTTGTGGCACCTTAGAGACGAACCAATTTATTTGAGCATGAGCTTTCGTGAGCTACAGCTCACTTCATCAGATGCATGCCGTGGAAACTGCAGCAGACTTTATATATACACAGAGAATATGAAAAAATACCTCCTCCCACCCCATTGTCCAGCTGGTAATAGCTTATCTAAAGTGATCATCAGGTGGGCCATTTCCAGCACAAATCCAGGTTTTCTCACCCTCCACCCCCCCACACAAATTCACTCTCCTGCTGGTGATAGCCCATCCAAAGTGACAACTCTTTACACAATGTGCATGATAATAAAGTTGGGCCATTTCCTGCACAAATCCAGGTTCTCTCACCCCCCTCCCAAAAACCACACACACAAACTCACTATCCTGCTGGTAATAGCTCATCCAAAGTGACCATTCTCCCTACAATGTGCATAATTAAGGTGGGCCATTTCCAGCACAAATCCAGGTTTTCTCACATCCCCCCCACCCCCATACACACACAAACTCACTCTCCTGCTGGTAATAGCTCATCCAAACTGACCACTCTCCAAGTTTAAATCCAAGTTACCAGCTGGACAATGTTACCAGCTGGACAATGGGGTGGGAGGAGGTATTTTTTCATATTCTCTGTGTATATATAAAGTCTGCTTCAGTTTCCACGGCATGCATCTGATGAAGTGAGCTGTAGCTCACGAAAGCTCATGCTCAAATAAATTGGTTAGTCTCTAAGGTGCCACAAGTACTCCTTTTCTTTTTGCGAATACAGACTAACACGGCTGTTACTCTGAAACCTGTCATTTACTTTAATTGTTTCTCAGAAAGCTCCAGAAACTTCTACTGAGATGACTGGCAATTTTAACAACATCTATAGTGTTTGTTTTAGAATAATATTTGTTCTTTGTTGAAATATCACAAAAGTTTCAATAAACTGGCATATTTTGCCAACATAATAGTATACAGCCCTAAATGAGAGGTGGACTGCTTAGTCTTTTGGCATACCGTATCGTGAATAACACTATTATTATTTATTAACTGTATTGTGATAGCATGTCCTGGTCATGATGTTAAACTGCATCCTCCACTGCCTAGTGGATACTTCTTGGTTGAAGAAAGGCTAAGGGATCCCACCCCGACAGAAAAGGCACTCACACAGAAGTGAGAGGCAGTTAGCAGCTCTATCTAGGTTGCTGTCTGGCAGTAGCTACACCCTCTCTGTCACTGAACATCCAAACTCGCTCTGGCCTTTGGATTCTGGCTCAGTGGTCTAATGGGGGGACCACAGGCCTATGGCAGCCTCTGTTCCTTCAAAACTTTCCCTACACATGTGCACGGAAGGTCTTGGCAAGATGATCACAGGGATCTGAGAGATGCATAAAGGCTCTGGGGCAGCTACTAAGATTTCCAAGCAGCCCTGTTCAGGGATGGCCTGCTTGCCTTGTGATGGAATGGCCCTAGAACAGGTGGGTCAAACAAGCTCTGACTCATTATTTACATCCTGGCTGAAGTGTATTTATAAACAGAATTCCTTGCTGGAATATTCAGACTTTGACACCTGGATACGACTTTGATCTGAATTCAGTTTTGAGGGAAACAGCTGTGTTAAGTAACAAACTTGCAAGTTTTGAATTGATATTGTAGCTCTTTAGAAATGTAGCTTTCAGACACAAGTTTCATATGGGAGAAGGACTACACCATGGCAAGCCTGGAGGAGTAAAGAGAGTATGGTGTAGGTTTAACAATCAAATGAAATTATGTCATCATGTGAAGCTCAGATTGAAGTGGCCACACATATCATGACACTGTGTGTTAGTCTACAGAAAGGGTTCATCAACCTCGTCAGTGTCTATGCTGCAACTCTGCAGGTTAATGAAAAGGAGAAGAATAGCTTTTACCAACATCTGGAAGAACTGATCAGCAGGATTCCATGGAAGGAAAACCATCCTAGTACTTGGAGACATCAATGCAAGAGTTGGGTCCAATGCTGAGATCTGGCATGGGATTCTAGGTAGGCATGGCATTGGAAGTTCTCAATGTCACAGGGTTCTCAAGCTCTCCATCATTCAAGATTTATCAGTGACCTACACCTTCTTTGCTGGTAACAGCAGAAGAAGAACATCATGGAGACACCTGAGGACCAAGCACTGGCATCAGCTGGATTTGGTACTGACAAGATTTTTGAAAGATATCTTGCATACACGATCCTTCCAAAGTGCAGACTGTTACACAGACAACACTTGTTTGCTGCAATGTAAAATTTCAAGCTAAGAAGATCCACCATAATAAAACTGTTGTACAACATCCTATTGACTTGTGCCAAATCAGTGACCCTGTCAAGAAATGGCTTTTAAATGAAGTAGTAATGACAGCCAGAATGAATTAAACTGTTTCAGATGCACGGGAAGTCCTGAAGACAAGCGTGTACAATGTGGCAATCAAGAGCTTTGGAAAGAGTACTAAGAAAAATGTTAACTGGTTCATAGACCACTGGGAGATACTGCTGCCATTCATTGAGAAGAAAAGATCTGCCCTGATCACCTACAAGTCTAGTCCTACTACTGATTTGCTCAATAGCCTAAGAGAGGCTTGTAAGGTTGTTCAAATAATGCTAGACATGATAGAGGTTTGTTTAACATTGCAAGGTTCAGAGCTAAGATGAAGGTGAAAAAGATTATCATAGGGGACCTGATGTTTGCAGATGATGTGGCCCTTGTGACTTGCAGTGTTGATCCCCTCCAACATCTTATTACCAAGTTTTCTGATCCATGCAAAATCTTTGGGCTAGCAGTAAGCTTGAAAAATACTGTTAACATGCACTAAGTCTCTTCAGTACCAGTTCCAGATATTACCTTAGATGGTATTCATTTGGATGTTGTTGAGCACTTTTGCTACCTTGTCTTTATTGTTACCAGCAATGTAAATCTTGCGGCTGAGTTCACTAGCAGAACTGACAAAGCAGTCAGGAACTTTGGATAAAACACATCTCATAAATATGGATTTTCACTTTAGTTGACCGTTTGTCATTGTTCCAGGCTCTGTCTTGCAAAAGACCACTCTTCTATATGGTTCAGAAACAAGGACGACTTACACCAAACATACCAAAAGACTAAACAGCTTTCATATCAGATGCTTGCATAAAATTCTTTGAATAAGATAGCAAGGCAGGGTGACAGATGTGTAAGTGTTAAATCGTGCTGGTATGTCATTCATGGGAACATTGATTAGTAAGAAAAGACTCAGGTGGCTTGGACATATCAAGCAAATGACAGATTACAGGATCCCGAAGAGTGTGCTGTACTCTGAAGCTTACAAAGGGTCTAGAAATAGAGGCAGACCACTGCACAGATGTCGGGATGCTTGCAAAGGTGACTTTGGAATCTCTGTGGATGATTGGGAAAGGAGTGCAGAATGCCACTATGGTTGGTGGAGTCAGCTTGTAAATGGAGCAACGTGTTGCAAGGCAGATTGGATCAAACTTTGTGATGACCGGAGTCAGAGGAGGAAAGAATCTGCTGCTCGGATTCAGAGAATTGCTAGTGCATGGGTGTGCCCTACCTGTGGACGGGACTGTCACTCGTGCATCGGACTTAGCAGCCATCAAAGAACTAATTGGTGCATACACCATACCCCGTGACCAGCGATGGTGCTATTGATTGATTGATTGGAGACCTAATTATGGACCAGGATCAGGTGCTGTACGATTACAGAACAAAGAGGTGGAACCTGCCCCAAAAGATTTTAAAACTATGGTTATTTTACTGAAACTCTGACTATTGTGTTGTTCAGCAGTTCATTATTATAGCAGCATTGACCTTTTGTGTGTGTGCACACACCCATGCATTTACCATTTATTGCTATGAGTTAGAGTGGGATGGGAAATGCTTTTCATATCCCAGGAGAGTTTTCAAGATTTTGAAATTTCTTCACATCCTGAATTGGGAAGAAAATCTTTAAAAATATCGCAAACCAGCAAATGAAAAATAGATCTGGTAAATCAAAGCATTTTGTTTCAATAATTTTAAAATGTTTCATTTTGATTTTGACCCTTTTGAAATTAATTTATAGTTTTAAAAGTTTTAAATATTTTAAAACTTTTTTTTCCAAAAATTGGGAGATTTTTCACAGAGCAATCCTTTTGTTGGAGCAGTTTTGGTTTTGAGGAATCAGTATTTTCTAACCAATAGTTTAATCAGAAAACTCCTGACCAGCTGTACTAAACCTGAAAATCAATTTTTAAAAGTTTCTAAAATGTGACATAATGGAAAGTTCATAGGTGTACCAGATTCTACTTCATATTCAAGAAAAAATGTATGAAGTTGGCTTATTTAATTTACAGGTGCCCTCATTCTTTCTTGTATCGCCCTGAAAGGTTTCAAGTTTTAACAAACAAAATCCAGTCCAAGCCAGATGCTAGTTCAGAAATAAATTGTCTGATGTGTGTTTACTGTGGTGACTGATAGCTGTGTGAGCTGGCAGATACAGTAAGGATGAAATAATGCACAGTGGGCTATGTGGCTGTTGGGAGATAACTGCTTGATTTGGCCATGTATAGAGGCACAAAACTAAAGGTGATAGAAAGTCAGGTCTATGATAATTGCTAACAGTTCAGTGAAGCTTTGGAAAGCTTTAAAGTATTATTTTGATTCCCACTTGGATGGTCCACTTAGTTTTAGGGTAAAACATGAAATGCAGGGTCATGTAGCACAGTTTAGCAACACATTTAGAACAAACGGTAATGAAACAGAATCACTATGTCATGCAGTTATAGCCTATTCCAAAGTAAATCTACAGTATCTATGGCTTCCTTGAGCAGTGATTTTGTTAAATAAACTTCCTTTATGTTGTAAAAGAGAGGGCATTTTAAAGGTTTTTTCAAGGTATTCAAAAACTTAAATGCTAAGTACAGTAAATCTTATTGCTTAGAAATATGCTAATTTAAGTGCCTTTTCTTATGATATAAAGGCATTTAAAGTCCACTGCAGCACTGCACCTGGGAATTATAGATAGCTTTAGATATGTTGCCAGTTGGAAATCTGATTTCAGTAAAGAGCTTGTGATAGGAATGGGCCAAAAGCTATCCAGGAGGAAAGCATCAACATTGATTACACCTCTGACAGCACAATACTGTATTATGTTCTTTTGTCATTGGATCATGGATCTTGTCATGTACCGCTTTACTCAGCTACATGTGCTGAAAATGCCTATGGCAATAGATACCACACATGAGAACTTTGTGATTTTAACATACAAATAAAACCAGATAAGTGGGTTTCCTTGACAATTGTTTTGGTTTGTTAAGGCTGAATTGAATCTAAGCTTTGCAGGAGGAATAACTGCGGGTTTGAAATTAACAACCATCAGAAGGAAATTTGTAGGGGATTCATTCACCCTTAAAATCTAGAATTAATGATGTCTAGAAAGTTTTATATTGATAGTAAAAAGCCAATAGAGTTCTTAAACAAAGAGCAACCCCTGGATAAAGAAGCTATTGAATATGACAGCAATTAAATCAAGGTTATGAAATATTTAGACCCATTCCAAGATGACTGTGTTTCAATGAGCATTAGCTATTAAACCAGGTAATGAAAAAAAACAGAATGTTGTCAAGACCGAATGTTGAATTAATGAATTTTGCATTTGCACAAGAAAGACACGGTTTTATTTTGTCAGGGTATTTGCTAAACCTATCTGGTGAAATCCTGGCCAAGCGTATGCAGAGGTCTGAGGAAGAAAGAGGGTTTGAAAAGAACAAAACTGAGGCAGAAGCAGTAGTTTTATTAGAGCTGGCTAAATAGTATTTACCAAATACAAAGTTCAGTATATTTTGGTATTGCAAAGCATTCACAAAACAGTCCAATTACTTGCAAATTATCTGCTGCTTTTTATATGTTTTGCAAAATGTATTATCTGTAGGTAGCAATCACTGTATATTGTCTTGAACATCTGCATTATACTATGGAAAAAGGTAGCATATTTATCTGCCTTAACAGGCCACATTGGAACTGGTGATAGGGAGGAATCCCCTCTAGAGGAAGCAAGGGACTTTGATGCTCCGTGTGTGTGACGATACTGCTATTGTTCCTGTAAAAATTGGTATCAAGGACTAGATTCACAAAGGGACTTTTGGAAGCCTAGAAAATCACTGAGTTTCCCAAAACCTGAGGTAGGGCTTGTCTACACTTGAAAAGCTACAAGGGCACAGCTTCAGCACTGGCATAGTGCCGCAGTAGCACTTCAGCATTGACACTATCCCCGACAATGGGAAGGGTCTCCGTCAGCATAAGGAATCTACCTCCCCGCAGGTGGTAGGTCGATGGAACAGTTCGTCCATCAGCCTATTGCTGTCTACACTGGGGGTTAGGTGGGCTTAATTATATGCTCAGCGGTGTGGATTTTTTGCCCCCCCAGAGTGCCATATCTGGATCCACCTAGCTTTTTAGTGTTGCGTAGGACTTAGGTGCTGAGGCTTCCTATCAAAGGAATGGAGAGAGGCATCTAAGAATGGGATTCACAAAGCCAGCATGCTAGGTGCCTCCCTGCCGAAGCTAGCCAATGGGAGGTGCCAAGGAGAGGGGTGTGTCCTGAGCCCCTCCTCCCACTAGAAGAACAGCACCTATCTCCATTTGGGATTCTCAGCGAAAAACTCTTTTGGAGTTAGATGTCTATGACATGGGGGTTTTTTTGCAAGAATCCAGGGGGTGGGGGAATGGAGATGGTGGAAAGAAAGAGGATGTCCCTTGTTACATTTAGCCCCACTGTTTAGGTACTCACCCAGGATATAGGATACCTTCCCATTCGAGTATCTCTCTGCCTGAAGGAGAGCAGGGATTTGAACAGGGACCTAACGTCTCTCAGGTTAGTACCAGAACCCTTCAACTAAAAGTGATGAGGGACATCACCCTCTTTCTTCCCCTTCCCCTACTACGATTTTGTGTGAGCTCTCCCATAAGGGCCCAGTCCAGTAGAAGAGCTTATAACACACCTACCGGATTGGACCCTGCAGGTGAGTTAAGCAGAGGAATGCCTATCTTCATGGATCAGACTGTGGCTTAAACATCTGGATGTCAAGAGTGGAAAAACAGTGTACATGCTCAGAGCCAGAAACATAGGTGCCTAGGGAACTTCTACAACAAAAACATAGGTGCCAAGCAATTTAGGCACCTAGAGGGTTTAGTGGCAGCTGATCAGGTGTTTTGTGAATACCTGTAGGACCTGACTCTGGGACTTAGACTCCTAAAGTGGCAGTTAGGCCCCTAAGTCCCTTTGTGAATCTAGCCTCAAGTGACTTGTATGGGAGTGAGTATTGTTGGTGTGAAAGGGGCAATTTATGCATGAGACTAGGGTGTTGAGTACCAAGTGATTTTATCCCCAAATAATTAAAATTAGTCTATCAAAACAAATATTAGGATAGCCGAAGCATTGAAATTGTTCCTTGTGATATACATTCAAGGATACTATGCCTCTGTTCATCACATAAAGATTCTCTCCAAGCCTTAGGGTATGCCATGACTTGGACAAACATGAAAACAGAAAGTCATTAATATTGAATAATTCATTCAACAAACAACCAGGCAATAAAACAGTGTAAGAGTTTGGCTACAATTTTTCCTGGCATGTCTCCCTTGTGGAGAGCATTCAACAAAGATTATACTTTCTACGGACTTATCTTCACTGCAAAATTAACTCAAGTTTATAATTTGAGTAAAAAGAAAAGGAGTACTTGTGGCACCTCAAATAGTTTTTCTTTGTATAATGACTCAACCACTCCCAGTCTCTATTCAAGCCTATTTCCCCTTGTTTATTCCCCCCCCCCCCCCCCCCCCGTTCCTCAGACATTCTTGTTAACTCCTGGAAATGTGCTGGAAATGGCCCACCTTGATTATCACTTCAAAAGGTTTTCTCTCCCCCACCCCACTCTCCTGCTGGTAATAGCTCACCTTACCTGATCACTCTCCTTACAGTGTGTATGGTAACACCCATTGTTTCATGGTCTGTGTATATAAATCTCCTCACTGTATTTTACACTGAATGCATCCGATGAAGTGAGCTGTAGCTCACGAAAGCTTATGCTCAAATAAATGTGTTAGTCTCTAAGGTGCCACACGTCCTCCTTTTCTTTTTGCAGATGTGAGTGTAGAGCTAATATGGACAGAAAAGTTCAAGTTTTATTTTACAGCGTGGCTGCTCTTACTCGAACGAGGCTAACCCGAAAGCAGTGACTCACATGTAGCTGTCTTGATATGCCTGCTGTCAAGACATACCCTATAAGAAGCTTTCTGTTAGGGACACTCTTCTTTAGAGTCCTCAAACTGGTGGGTAGGTACTCAGCATAGCTCAGGCATACCTCTGCTGCTGCTGCCAGGGTTACTGAAACTACATTGCTATTTGTACTTGTGCTCGCTAGATGAGAGCTAGCATGAGTATTGTTGTATTTGGACCCAGCAGAGAAGGAGACAGAGGGTGCTGATAGAAACATACTTGTCCACTGTGCTAGACTTCATTATTCGGGCTGCAAAACTGCAACTAACTCATAAAGCCTCAGTTTCATTGGGTAGTGAGGAGTGCTCAAACGTTTATAGGGACAGGACATATGTGTGCAGAAGCTGGGGAATCATGCCCCTAGTGTAGATATAGTTTTATTTGGATTATCAAATTCAGTAACTGCAGGATAGTATTAATCTGAGCTATTTAAAAAAGCCACTTGAAGAGCACCCACTTATAATCTGAGCTGGTCAAAAAACTTTTAATACAAAAGTTTTCCATCTAAAAATGCAATTTTGTCAAAATCACAATGACTTTATTTTAATATGATTAATATTTACTCATATAATATAATTATTTCTTTTATTTTATATTGAAATGTTTCAACTATCAAAACAAGACTTTTCAATAGTTCCAAATTGATTTTTTTCAGAATTTCTATTCCATGGGAAAATTCAAAATTTTAAAACTTTTCATTCTGATTTTTTTGAAATTTCAGAATTTCCTATGGAATGGAAATTCTCTTTTCTGACCAGGTCTATTTATAACCTTAGTGTGTTTTTCAAGTCACCATGCTAATGGAAATTAAAAATCTTAAATTCCCATCAAATATCACACCTTTTTCTCTGCTTTATCTTAATCGGTTTGTCTCTTTTCCATGAACATGTCTTCCAGTTATTTGGTATTTAATGAAAGCTGTTATCAAACCTTAAGTCACAAAAACATTTTTCTATCTGATTTAAATTGATGTCAATAGTAAATACATCCAACCTTTGGCACTGCTTATACAAGCCTGTATCTCATCAACAGAAGTTTGAAGTCAGCTGGCAGCACTAATGCAATAGCTGAAGGATTTTTGCTGTTGTCTTTTTCAGTTTCGTTCCTCACTGTGCAGCAAGCTTCCTTTGTTTTGTTCCCTTTGTTGGCAGTGAGGGCTCTTTGCTTTTTCTTTCTCTTTCTCTCACTACCTGCATCGCTTTCAATGAGCTTTTCATCCACTTTCTATCTAGCAGAGTTAATTAACAGTGAAGAATGCACCTCAGGGTAGCCTCCAGAGCTATAGCCTCTCCCTTTCTATCTATCTAGGTATTTCTATAGTCCCCATTTCCTCATAACACCCCTGCACAATAGGAAAGTGTCATCCCCATTTTACAGGAAAGGGACTGAGTCACAGAGAGAGAATGGCCTCTATAAGGTCACAGAGGAAGTCTAGCATAGCCAAGAATTGAACTCGTATCTCTTGAGCATCACTCCAGTGCCTTAGCCACAAGACTATGTTGCTACTGCTTTCCTCCCACTCCAGCTGTTTGGCTGATAAATCTGTGTGGTCATGCTCCATTAGCAATGCTCCTTCCCTTTTTTCCAGTCCACACTCATACCTGTGAACTAAGATGGAGGGACCTTCTGCTCTATGCTCTACAATGTGCAAACAGCCTGTGCAAAGCTCCATGTATTCTGATTTCCTTTACTCTCATGCAGTGGAAGAGCAATAATTTTGCTGCACTTGTGGCCCTGACTTGGCCCAGCGGATTCAGTCTTGAAATGAAAAAACTATACACTTACCGAAGCCAGGAAACATTAGCAGTTACATCCTTGTAACTGTATCCATAAATTATTTTCATTGCAAATAAGCATTTGTTAGTTCCGAAATCAAATAGCTTTGCATTAATATGTGTTTCCATTCTGCACACAGGAATCAGGTATTATCATTTATTTTGATTAGTGAAGCCATAATGAGAAGCAGAAATATTTTTATCTTAGTATATCTTCATTATTTCCTTGACAAAATAACCACTACATATTATTTACTTATTAGTGCTGCAGATCAACATGTGGTTGCTTTGTTTGGCTGTTAAGATTCTGTCCTCTGCAGCTGGCTAAGAATTTTTTCATTGAAACCAAACAAATTTTCAGACATGTATCAGTTTTGACAAAAATTTATCTGGGAAGATTTCTCAAACCTAAAGAGAGAAAGAGAATCTCAGCTTGGTGGTCAGGGTGCTCACCTCCTGTGTCAGAGACCCAGGTTAAAGTCTTTTCCTTGCCAGGGTCTAACGTGTCCCATGTGAGTGCCTAAACCACAGGGCTGTTGGCTGTTCTGGAATAGGGCTCTCTCTTTGTTTGTTCATGAAAAATTTTGAAAGGTCCCATTTTGATACAAAACTGTCTCCCCTCTGACGGACAGGTGTGTTGCCTCATGGAGGTAACATGGCTATAGGTGCATCACGAGAGATCTAGTCTGGCCAAGAAGCCTGGCCCTTAGGCACCTGAACTGCAACTCTCATGAGACAAAGTGCCTCCATCGGAAGGTGCATTTTAATGTTGAACTGACTTGTTGGGAGGTCATGAGCAAGTGAACATGACTAGACAGTGGGTGTGCTGTGACTGGTCTTTGTTAAACTACACATGATTAAACTGTTACCTTCTCCCCACTTGTTTATTGTAGTCACCTGTTGTCTCTCATCATTGTAAGCTCTTTGGGGCAGGGACTTTTATTTTTTCTGTAGGTGCACACTGACTAACAGACTTGTGATGATGATGATGATGATAATAATAGATGAGAGAGGAAGAAAAACAGGAGTTAACTTTCAGGGACACTTAGGCACTTAACTTGTGGCCTGCATATTTCAGGTGGGAAAGCCATTTTGGCTTCCAGAATTCTCCTGAAAGTGGTGATCTTCAACAGGGTGGTGGGGAAATCACACTTTCCCTTCTCTTCTCTAGGGGGCATGCAGGGCAGCCCAAATGAAGGGTTGTTTGAAAAGAGATTGCCAGCACTGCTTCTGCTTTCTGAGAATGACTCGTGGTAATGGGCAATTAGGACCACATGGATTATCCTATCCACTCATTCTTCTGGTTCACAAGCAGACCAGACCCCCTCCCTAGCATATAATGCAGATCAATTTAGGGTTACCATATTGCAGGTTCCCATAAAGAGGACATTGCTGGAAGGTGGGGCAGCTTGGGAGGTGAGAAAGAGGAGCTGGAGGGGGAGTACAGTTGATCATACTGGAGGGGGTACCTGCAGCAGGGTTACTAACTGGAGGTGGGGGGCAGTGTTGCTCCCTATCACAGTGGCAGGGCAGCTGGTGCAAGTGACAGACATCACTCAGCACCTCCCTGAAAGACCCCCTCCCTAGGGCTGGGAACTGGGGCCTCGGTGGGCAGGATCTGGCAGCTGTGGCTTGCAGGGAAATGGACCAATCCGCTGCAGATGCAGGAGAGGTACCAGTTGGGAAGCAGACCAATCGGGACTCTTTTTGAGCTGCAGCTAATCTGCTCTGCAAAACCCCAGACATTTCCTATTATTTGAAATCTTCCTGGACAGAGAAAGGAAGCTCAAAAAATAGGCTCTGTCAGGGAAAACCCGGATGAATGGTAACCCTAGATCAACTGGGAAAGAGTCTATTAAAAAGTCTAAGTTCCAATTCCACAGTATGATCTGATGTAATTAATATATTAGGCTTTAAACAAGGTTCATAAGGAAAACAGACCCAGTGCCTTAGATTTTAAAGATCAGTGCTAGACTATGAAAATAGCCAGTTCTATGTTAACATTTGGAGATCTAGCAATGTATGAGTATTCATAATACCATTTTTGCTGCTACTCTGGGAAAATCTCTGTAGGCTCAAAATAGAGATTAAATTTATAGTGAGGAACAAAGAAGAGATTAAATGGCTAAGGCAATTTGTTGAAGCAGTGAAAGAGGACATGAAATTATGAACCTATTTGGTGACGGATGCAAACAAGCTGTAATTGGGGAAAAAAACTCTGGAAAAGGGAGAAATAAAAAAAAATATAACATGTTTTTAATATACATTCATTGCACTGGAAGGAGCTAAAGAAGTGAACCTAAAATCAACATCTAGAGCTGACTGGGAAATGGAATTTCTGTGCCATGAATTTGGCGGGGGAGTGGAATTTTTTTCATCCAGATCAGGATGAATTGACCAAAATCTGAATTTCTTTGCAGAACAGAAAATCCTCAATATTGTTTGGAAACACAAAAATGTTCTGATAACTGAAACGTTTGTGTGTTTCCAAAACAAAATATGATCCAAGGTTCCCCAGGCTTCCCATGAGGTGGGCAACTCAGAGATCTGGCCAGCTGGGGACCCAGCTACCTGGTTGGCTTAACAGCCAAGGAAGCTGGGGACCTAGCCACATGAGGAGCTTTGGAGCTGGGCAGCCCAACCATGTGCTAGGTGGACAGCCTAGAGAACTGGCCGATGAGCACTGCAATTCACCAGGCAAGCTGCAGGGAAAGCAGGGGACCTTGGAGGGCTAGACAGGATTGTAAGAAACCTTGCTGGCTGGTGAGCAGGTCAGTTTGGCTGCCTGGTTTCTGTCAAAAGTTTAAACAGAATCACCATATTCCCAGAGAATGTTTATATTCCATCAAATCAGCATTTTGTGACAGAAAATTTCTGCTGGAAACATTTTTAACTAGCTCTATGATGTGCTATAAAAAAAGGATCAAACACTGAATGGATGTTCCAAACAGCCATAAGGATCAAGAAGTTCCTATGAGTTGAAGCCTGGTGGAGATGATGATTGAATTAATATTATAGAAGAGACTAAGTAGGCAAGATTGCAGTGAATCAGCTGTTTGGCTCTGTGAAGCTGAACTAAGAAAAGGGTATTAAAAACCTGGCAGGCAATAACTCCTGTAGTACGCAATTATTTTGTAGGGATTCATTACAGAAAGGAAATGCTTATGACTCAAACAGGGCATTTTTCATTCTGATGGGCATGTACTATATTTAAATTTAGTTTAAAGGCCATCTCTACAATACAGTGCTAGTCATTCAAAGCTCTAGGTATTGTGCATTGTTCCATAGACAGAATGATAGGCTTTCTTATGTACTAGGAATCTAAAATGTTTAGAGGTTTGGTTTTGAAATCCTTATCCAAAGACACTTATGAGAGCTTTGTTCTGATAGTCTGGTAAAATTAAGCCCTTGTGAGATTTCCAGTAGAATTAACATGTTGTCCAAAACTTAGGCATTGAGATACTATGATGCTTTGATACTATGCTGATGAGCATGGTCAAAATACTTAGAGAGATCAGAGAGAAATAACATGTAAACAGCCTTTATTTTAGTGCTTTTGTATCTTCCTTTATCCAAAGTGAGGATGCATGGAGGTAGATTGTACTGCAAGCAAATACCAACCTAACTGACCTATAAGCCATCCTTGAAAAAAAAATCACACATGGCAAAAATTCAGGTAGATTTTCATTTCTTTGACTCTCCAATTAAATCCTTTCATTGGTCTGATATAGCCCAAGTATATTAAAATTCACAGTATGTTATAAGGCTAAGCAGTATGTTTGATGTTTGGAAAGGTGAAGTGAGATTCATTGCGGTGGTTTTTTTTTTTTTTTGGAAGCACTCATTTCAATGGTCATTAACTCAAAAGTCATGGGGGTTTTGTATCTGTACATGCACCCAGTCATGTAGTGATGCTCAAATATTTATACAGTATAAAATCAAGTCCTAATTAATAATGGATTTGTTTTTTTCAATGCCAAGAGGAGGAATCAGCTGCGAGTGTTCATTCAGCATTTGCTTCAAGGCAATGGACTCCTCGAAGGTAGGAGAACCTACAAAAAAGACAATCTTTTCAAATTCGAGATTAAAGTATCAGGTGGTGTAAGCAGGTGTTACTCCAATAGGGAAATACAACCTAGATGAAGCTACCATAAGGTGGGTACATAGCTGGTTGGAAAATCGCTTGTCAAGCTGGAAGGGCATATCAAGTGGGGTCCTGCAGGGATCATTTTCTTGGCCTGGTTCTGTTTAACATCTTCATCAATGATTTAGATAATGGCATAGAGAGTACACTTATAAAGTTCGCAGGCGATACCAAGCTAGGAGGGGTTGCAAGTGCTTTGGAGGATAGGATTAAAATTCAAAATAATCCGGACAAACTGGAGAAATGGTCTGAAGTAAATAGGATGAAATTCAACAAGGACAAATGCAAAGTACTTCACTTAGGAAGTTGCTCACATACAAATGGGAAATGACTGTCTAGGAAGGAGTACTGTGGAAAGGGATCTGGGTCATAGTGGATCACAAGCTAAATATGAGTTGACAGTGTAACACTGTTGCAAAAAAAGCAAACATAATTCTGGTATGTATTAGCAGGAGTGTCGTAGGCAAGGCACAAGAAGTAATTCTGCTGCTCTACTCCACGCTGATTAGGCCTCAACTGGAGTACTGTGTCCAGTGCTGGGTGCCATATTTCAGGAAAGATGTAGACAAATTGGAGAAAGTCCAAAGGAGAGCAACAAAAATTATTAAAGTTCTAGAAAACATGACCATAAGGGAAGATTGTAGTTGGGGGAAGAGAAGACTGAGTGGGGACATAACAGTTTTTAATTACATAAAAGGTTGTTACAAGGAGAAGGGAAAAAAATGTTCTCTTTAACATCTGAGGATAGGACAAGAATCAATGCGTTTAAATCAAGAGCAGTTCAGATTGGACATTAGGAAAAACTTCCTAACTGTCAGGGTGGTTAAGCACTGGAATAAATTGCCCAGGGGGTTGTGGAATCTCCATTATTGGAGGTATTTAAGAGCAGGGTAGACAAAGAGATGGTTTAGATAACATTTAACACTGCCTTCAATGCAGGGGACTGGACTAGAAGATCTCTCGAGGTCCCTTCCAGTCCTATGATTCTATTATTCTCAGTCGATGGTACTAAGATATGAAGATTTACACCAAACAAGGATCTGGTCATTGCTGTCCAAACGTATGCACCTAAATCCATATTTAGGCACCTAGATAAAAGTGTCCAGTTTTCCAAAGTTGATGAGCATCTGCCGCTGAAGTTAATGGGATTGTATGAAAGGTAAGCAGTGTAGAAGTTTTGCCCTTTCATTTATACAAGTGGAGAGCAAGGTCAAACTGAGTTAAATGGACCAGTGCAAACCTGGTTCATTTTGTGAGCATTGAACATCCTCTAAGGTTTAGTTACCAGCCTGTGTCTCCAGTCACAGCTGTATAGTCACTTTATTGTTGCCTTGACAGCTTTAAATTTCACTGTCCTTGATAACTTTTCTATGCCGCTTATACAGGGAAGGCTACTGGACCTGATCTGAAGCCCATTGAAGTTAATGGGAGTATTGCACTTTACTTCAGTGAGTTTAGGTTCAGAGAGCCTGGGCTTTGGCTTGGACCACACCTCTAGTTTTCAATACCATCTTTCAGAAATGTTGCAGATTCTGAGGGACCGGAATGCATGAGCAGGGGGTTGGACTAGATGACCTCCTGAGGTCTCATCCAACTCTAATCTACAATGATTCTATTATTTGAACTGCTGTGACTCCTCTGTGAAGAATTGCAGGATGTAGGGGACTGCACACATAAGGGGGCACAGTATATGTGGGCAGCATGGAGAGAGATTTAGGTGGAAGGGCGCTGGGTAAAGGTCAGGGCCAGTAGATCTCTGCATCTGCTGGCTAGTTCCAGGACAGCAGGGATAGCAACCATTTCCCCTTTGTCACTTTACCAGTGCCGAGCAAATTGGACTCATCTTTTTTGGGGGGCAAACTTTGGTGGCTGAGGAGATCTTTGCTATGATACCTCCTGGAGTTTGAAGTCAAGGTTCCCCCCCGTGTTGGGATGGAGGCTAATGAATTAATATCTATTTCCTGTCCAAAAATTTTCAAACATGCCTCACAAGTGGGGAACAGTGATGGAAAGACTGAATGGGAACACTTCTGGAAAATACAAAAATGGTGGATAATACAAATGCAATTGTAGGAAGCCTTATTCTTTAAGGGCTTTTATCAGTAGAACGCTTTCCCTCTGCTCCAAACCCAACCAAACATTTGGAACAACACGGGAAAAATGATAGTATACTCCATTATAATAACTAATTTCTTATTCCAAAATGTAACATTTTTGGAGATGTCAGATACAGGTATGATATTATTATTTCTCAATATAGCCCTTACATTCACAGTCTTTAATGAACAATCTGTTTGGACATTTCGATGTGAATAAAATCTACAAAAGGATGGTTTGAATTTATGTCGCAAATGGTCAAGTAGTTGTATTCATGGGTGCAAATAAACCCCCAGCAACCTCCTCTCACTCTGAGATACAAAAGCCTTTCGGGAACTTAACAGGATATGAAAGGAAGAACAAACAAATTGGGGATGAAAAATGTATAGCAAAGGGTCAAGCAAATTCTATTTCTTCACCAGCTAGCCAAGGGGTAGACGCTGTAGAAAATGAAAAGGTTATGGTAACATGGCTGTAATGAATTAAGAAGCTTCAAATGCCTTTAAAATAATTCATCATCATTAACACTACAGTTTTGTAATATCTGAAAACCTATTAAATATGACCTAAAAGAAAAGATCCTGTTCTAAGTCAGTGGACATGCTTTTTTGTTCATGAGCTATAAGACAAATAAGGGTAGGTTTCTCATTTCCTCTGCAAAGTTAGTCGAGAGAGTGAATCCCAAGGGATATGAAGAAATAGAGACAGAAATCTCGGCCAAAATATTGGCAGGGTTACAATTCAGGATAGCAGTCAGTGTAGAAATTGCTAGCATCACCTCTTGGTGAAATGTGCAACCACACTGTTTTTTCTCAAAGAGGTTTTGATGGATGAAAGTAGCTAATTATCGTGCTCCCACTTGTTTTAATTATTTGAGGTTAGAGTATTTGTAACAATATGATTTTATATATGGATTAGTTTATTTTAGCTGTATTTTGGGATATACTGAGAGCACTTAGCACTTAAGTTATATGGAGTTCTTACATTTTTCAAAGCATTGTGCAAACATTAAATTATTAAAGGGTATATTAAAAAGAGACTCAGCATAGGCTAGTACAATAAGCTTGGGGCTGGGAGCTACAAATCCTGAGTGCTGATCCTAGTTCTACTACACACTCACTGTGTGACGTTCTATAAATCACTAAGTCTCACTGTGCCTCAGTTTCCCCATTTGAAAATATGGGGATAATACTACTTACAGCAGCAAATTACATCCTGATTTGTAGTTCATTTGAATGGACGTTTCATACGTGGAGAAGAAATTTGAACCCAGGTCTTTTACCTCCTCGGGAAGCACCTATCTGCTGAACTGTGGGGTATTGTCTATGGGAAGGGGAAAGCGAAAGGCAGTCTCAACCTCTCCTGTTGAAGCTGTTCCACTTTGTACTGTCTTAAATATTGATTGGAGTGGAGACTTAAGCTCAAGTCTCCCACATCCCAGGTGAATTCCCCAACCACTGGGCTACAGAGTCAATCTGTCTTGAGTAATGGATATTTAAGTAGTTTATACAAAAGGGAACAACTTGAACAGGGAAATGATAAGAGACCTAGCCCACAATGTCCCATAGCCCAGTGGTTAGTACATTCAGCTGGGAAATAGGAATCCTAAGTTCAGTTCCTGCTCCTCTCAGGCAGAGTGGGGAGTTGAACTTTGTCATGGGAGACCTAGGTGAGTGCACTAACCACTGGGCTGTTGAGTAAAAGGGGATGGTGACAACACCACATGCTCCTTGGCATCTCTTTAAAAAGGTGTCCAACTCCAAGACATGCTTCATAGCTGTGAATCCCAAGTGGAAGGAGGAGCCTCCTTTGGCCTTGAGTTAGACACCTAGCTCCCTTTGAGGATGGATCATAGGCTATGCCACTCTCAAGAATTTACTACTGGCTAGCTTAGGTGACTCCCTGCTCAGTGTGCTGGCTTCTGTGAACCACTTTTATTAGCACCTAACTCTCCCCATGCATTGCATAGTGGGCCCAGGCACCTAACTCAGGGCGGTGAAAGATTTGTGCTATTAAACATGAAATAGGAAGATGCTAAAGATATTTTCTTTAAGGTAACTTTTTATAGGTGTATAATATATCTTTGAAAGTGCAATGCAACTGTTTCAAGTCCCAGTGAAGATAGAAGGTAATTATTTACATCTGCATAGTCACGCACAAGGACTCCATACAGCATAGCATAAATTAAAATGGCATATGGGTAATATGGCAAATCAGATGAAACAATGTTAAACATAATGCATATAAACCTTCTTGAATCTCTGAAATTCACTATGTCCAAGTTTTAAAAAGATTAGGCAGCAGGGTGCCTAGACATGAGGTTCTGCAACACTTCATCTAAGTCCCCCTGGTAAATGCCACCCTTATTTTGGTGTGACTTACTTTATTTTAAGTGATTTCCCCAGCACTGTTCAGGAAGTCTGTGGCAGAGCTGGGATTGAACCCAGATATTCTAAGTCCCAGCCTCGGACCTTAACTGCAAGATCATCCATCTTCTTAGCCCTGAACATGAGCAGTAAAAGTAGTTTTAAAGAGAGATAGTCAGCACCCAGAATTCTGTGGGAAATTCCAGAAATGTTTTACATGGAAGGTGTTCAGATACTACTGTGACAAACATATTATAAAATCCTAGTATAGACAGGTACAGAGAGCAAGAGTTCTCTGCAGATTTTTCCTGTTTGTCTGCTTTTGACATATTTCATCAGACGTTAATCACCATACCACTGAGTGCCTTAACAAAGAGGATGTGTGGCATTGGTGGGCTGGAGTGGAGAGCAAAAATGTAATGCTTTCTGATGGAAGCTTGGACAAAGTGTATTTCAGAGATTCAAAAAGGTTTTATGCATTGCATTTAAGCTTGTTTCACCTGATTGGCCATATTACCTGGATGACATTTTAATGTATGCTGTGCTCTATACAGTCCTCATGCATGAATATGCAGCTGTAAATAATTACCTTCTATCTTCACTGGGACTTGAAACAGTTCCATTACATTTTCAAGGATATATTATGCACCTATAAACATTTACCTTAAAGAAAATATCTTTAGCATCTCTACTACTCATCCTATTTCATGTTTAATAATACATTGTATTATGAGTTCTGAACATATTGTGACTAGTGCAGACAGATCTGCGTTCTTATTTTAACTGGTATACGGTCATTTCCCTTAGCCAGCAAATGACAAGTTCATCGAAAGGTTGAACTCATATGGCCAGCCCACATACAACGCTATAGCTGTAGGCCATGTTGTATTACTCCTGATTGTTCTTCTAAATCTTCCTGAGACACTATGTAGTAATAGTAGCAGAGTAGCCAGGCAGAGTAATAGTAGCAGCCAGGTAATCATCAAGTGATCCATTCCCTATCATCATTCCCAGGTTTTGGCAAACAGAGGCTAGGGACACCATCCTTGCTCATCCTGGCTAATAGCCATTAATGGACCTATCCTCCATGAACTTATCCAGTTCTTTTTTGAACCCTGTTATAGTCTTGGCCTTCACAACATCCTCTGGCAAAGGGTTCCACAGGTTCACTGTGCGTTGCGGATAGCAGTGGTCATTGTTACAGGGGGGTTTCTTAGCAGTAGTATCAATCTGCTGCCATATCAATATTGATGTATACTTCTAATTGTATGTATCTTGAAGTTAAACCATTTGAAAACCTTTTTATTAAAATACTATTTTACAGTCTCGGGTTTTTGAACCCATCTTTCCCCCTAAAGAAGCTTGACTGGTAAATGCCCAAATCTCCATTGACACTAACTGCCCTCTTGAGCTTATTGAGCATTTAAAAAGGAGGAGGTCTGGAGACACAATCTCCAAGTGCTCCTGGAACAAGATGTTTCCCTTTGAGTCCATGGCTCCTCTGAAAAAAGATCCAGAGCAGCTCGAAGTGAACTTTTCCTTTAAATTGCTTCCCCTTCACTGGTTCTGCAGTTTAGGTAATGGAATGCATAAGCAATCAATAAAAGGCTGCCTTGCCTGTCAGCATGAGCTGTCACATCTGCTTCATGAGCTCACCAACCAGAGCACATGTTTGGAAGGCCTAGGGGATGAACCAAAGCTCCAGTTCTGTTTAATGTACTGTACTAATTGGCATGTTGCTCTCTTAATTAAAGGTGGTCTGGGGCCACTTTGAGTGGTGCGGGTGTGTGTAGAAAGCATTGCTTCTGGAGTAGCCTTGCCAGCCCACCTAACTGTGCACGCCGTGGGGGTGGGGAGCGCGGGACAGGGGAAGGATTGATCGGAGTGCACCCTTCGCTCCTGTTCAGGTCAAAAATCAATTGAAACTAGAGGTGAACTCCTGGCCCATTGAAGTCAATGGGACTTTTGTCATTGATTTTAATGGAGCCAGAGTGGCACCCCAGAGATTTTGCCCTCTTGACCATTGTGTTCAGTCACCTCCTGCTGTGTCTAAGCATTCAGCTCCTAAACTGGGTCCTGAATAAAAACCACCTTCAACTACAAGGACAAGGGAGGTGTGGGGGAGGGGAAAGCCATCTCATTCCTACAGTAAGACTAATGTGACTATGCGGCTCAGATTGCAGGGGAGAACACATTGTACTGCGTAGTCATTGCCTTTCTTTATTGATACCAATTGCATTACCTCTGCAAGCACTCAGGCTTCACTGACTCCGGAATGAGAGCTCTAAGCACCTCTCCTGCACAGCAAAACACCGTGCTGATACTGCTAAGTCACCAGCCTGGCACGATCATTTTACAGAATGGGAAATATATCTGTGCTAACAAAGGTCAAGGGACTAGCTGTATTTTTAAAAATTCTCAACTCCCAACGCTCAATAAATAATCTTCTCTGAAAGCAACTCAATTCTGCAGCCTTCTTGATCAGGTGCTGACACTTGAGCTGAATTATACCACCAAGGTTTGAGCCACTTGCTGTTTCCTGCACTGGAACAGATCCTACAAAATTCATTTCACTTCATACCATAATTCAGAAGGAGATTGTACTTCCAGGATTTAAAGACTGCTGTTGTTTTTTTTTTACAGGAGGTTGGTTATTGAGACACTTGAAAAGTATTCCTAATTATTTATTTTATCTCATAATGCTTAATTTGTATTTCTGCATGGCAATATGGTTTGTAGTTACAGCAACCATTTTTTTAATTAATAGCTTCATTTCTTTACCTTCTTTCCCTTTAAGTTGCTGCCAAGTATGTCTGAGATGTCAGATTTTTCTGACTAAAGGGTAAATAAAAGACCTGCAAGGAGAATAGAAACTTTAAACTTTAATGTTGATATTTCTATAAGCTTATAAAGACCAGCATGCCATGCATTTATCATCGTGATATGCTAATCATAATATTTTGCGTCTTCCACTATCTCTACCATAGTTCATTTACATGTAAAACTTTCTCTCAAATTGTGCTACACAGGAATCTGTTTCACATGATTTTGAATGGTTCTTAAATGACACTATATTTTCTTTTCATTGCTTCACATACATTATGTTGTAACAAATTCAAACCACCTAGAACCTTCACAGTTGTCACTATACATCAGACTATAGCACCTAACAATTTCAGTGTGTCAGCTAGGATAGAATTCAGTTACTCCTTCTCTAAAACCACAGAACCTTAACTCATGAGATTAAACTTGGGGAGGTCTAGGTTGGATATTAGGAAACGCTGTTTCACTAGGAGGATGGTGAAGCACTGGAATGGGTAACCTAGGGCGGTGGTGGAATCTCGATCCTTAGAGGTTTTTAAGGCCTGGCTTGACAAAGCCCCGGCTGGGATGATTTAGTTGGTGTTGGTCCTGCTTTGAGCAGGAGGTTGGACTAGATGACATCAATCACCACAGCTCCATAGATTTCAGTGGCGCTCTGCCAATTGACACCACCTGAGGATCTTGCCTTAACATATGTAGGGAGGCACGTTCTTGATGCCTGCACATAACTCTAGACCTCTGAGAATAGTAAGAAAATGTTTTTTCAAATATTTCAGTGCCTAACTTAGGTAACCAATCTTACAGCTGAAATAATAAATGCAATAGGTTGAAATTTTTCCAAATGAACAGTATTCCATCTGAAACATTTTGCAGGAACATATCAATTACATCCAAATCTTCAACAGGAAATTATTGAATTGTTTTGTTTTGATAAGATCAAGTTGTTTCATTTTGGCCTATCATTCTGAGTAATTATATTAATGATAAATTCAAAATGAAAAGTTGCAACTGTACTGAAATTAAGTATTTTCATATGGGCAAAATTAAATAGTTCGGATTACTTTGTTTTGCAAAATATTTGTAGATTTGAATTTTCATCCTGATTTTGGACAACACAAAATTTCCTGCAGGATAGAAATTCCATTTTTTGACCAACTGTAATTGTGACTATCAAACACAGAAATAGTACTAGCATTGAATAGATTGCAAGTATCCATAGTTTGAAATGTGTTAACACAAAACAGTCCTTAAACAATTTTAAAAGGTGAGCACATTTATAAAGTCTGGTATTTTTACAAATAGTTTTGAACAGCGAAAAGAACCAATTCACCAAATTGTTCACTATTTATTAATTTATTATACCACTTTTACATAATCCCTATTCATTTTACTATAATAGTAATTACATTTGTGCCTGTCAAAGATTATGGTCAAATATTCAAATCTGCATGCCTAAATTTGACTCTTAAATCCATATTTAGACTCCTAAATAAACAGCGGTAAGATTTTCAAAGCAGCTAAGTAACTGCAACTCCTATTGATCTCAGTAGAAGATGGAGTTATTCAGCACCTCTGAAAATTCGGCAACCTCTATTTAAGGATATAAGAACATAAGAATGCCCATACTAGGTCAGAACAATGATCCATCTAGCCCAGTATCCTGTCTTCCAACAGTGGCTAATGCTACATGCTTTAAAGGGAATCAACAGAACAGGGCAATCATCAAGTGATCCATTCCCTTTCGTCCAGTCCAAGCATCTAGCTTTCAGTTGCTTATATCTGAATATAGCACTAGTCTAGCAAGTCACTGGGTTTATGCTTTGATAACATCTAAACTTTTCTTTAAAGGATTGGTCTATGCACAAAGCTGAACTGGTTTATGTAAAGTTGTGATTTAAATCTGGCTTATATCTGGTTAGCTTGTACCATAGCTAGTTTTAAACTGATATAGCAGTATCCTTATAGAGGATTTGCCTCAATTTAACTAAATCAGTTTTATTACACTGATTTACAACCAGTACAGCGTTTGTGTGTAGACAAGCCCAAAAATTCTTGATATGGTGGCAAAGATTTTCAGAACCAACAAGTGATTTGGGGGTGCCTTCACTTTTGGGTTCCCAGTCTGAGACACAATGAAGGAAACCCTTTTTCAAAAGAAGTGCTGAGTACAGCTGGTCAAAAATGCTAGTTGTTTTCATGGGAATTTTTCTTTCTTTCTTTCTTTCTTTCTTTCTTTCTTTCTTTCTTCTTAAAAATTTCCTGTAAATAACTACTAGTTTAACAACAATAACAATCTGAAATTTCGTTTGGTTTCCCAAAACAATTTTGGTAAATATTTTCAGTTTCCAGGTAAAATCTTTGCCAGAAATGAATATTTTTAATGAAAATGAACATTTTTAAAGAAAAGATTCAGTTTCCCAGTTTTTGTTGAAAAACAAAACATTGCGCAATACATTAAAAAATTCAAAGGTCCCATGAAAAAAATTGGCATTTTTCAACCAGCCTAATTCACTACTTTCTGAAAATCAATTCCCTTTATGGTGTATCAAGTTAGGTACTCAAAAGTTCAAGTATACAAAATCAGTAGCTGCTTTTAACAGCTTTGACCACCACCCCCTGAGGAAAATGTGGAACACTTTTAGTTGAAAAAATGTTTTGGTGAAAAAAATTAGACCAAGTCTAGTTTTGAGCATCCACCCCCTGAAAGTCAGGTCTTTTAAGGGTGATTTCATTTGGGCACCTAAATTTCTAGTTGCTTCTGAAAATCTTGGCTGGCCTCTTATTTGTTGTTGTGTCAGCTCTGGATATACAGTATCTCTGTAATGGATTTTTGTAACCTTAAATATACTATACTCAGACTGATGGAAGAGGAGTCATTTACGTCAATTTTTCCCTATCAGCCTAGTCTTTTCTTCTTTTTTTAGATTTTCCGGTTCAGCCCCAAGCTGAAAAAACCTCTTACTCATTCAGTTTTTTGAGATGTATCATATGGAGGAACTTAATGGACGACACTGAGAACAGAAGCCACAGGAACGTTTTGCATAGTATTGGAAACCAAGATGCAGAAGAAGGCTCCATTCTGGTGAGATTTTAAAAAGTGGGTTCTCCACATTCTCCCATATTTAAAATATTGAACTAATATTGGAAGACATAGTATTTTTTCCCAGAAAAAATTACAGAAAGGGAATAGTCTTGTCGAACAATTCTGAGTTCTCAGGAGTACAGTGAATACCTAAGAATGGCAAAGCTCTAATTTTCTAAGAGTTCCCTCTCACAAAACTGCAAAAAAGAACAGCTTTTTAATGCTAATAAATTTAGAGAGCCCATGAAATAAAATATGTCAATAGGTATCCAATGATTCTCAAGATATCTTGGGGAAACACAGCAAAACATACACAGACTGTGAAAAAGCTTTAAAATTATTCAGTAATGTGGCAACAGCTACACAAATTGTATCTATCTGAGAAAAGGACTCTGACTTATTTAATGGCCTCCTTCGCAACATAGCTCTCCATTATGGGTAAATCCTTTAACATCCCTGGCTACTGCAAGCACCATTGCAGCCTCTGATATGACCAATATCCATAACTCATCACTGTGCCAATTCCAT
Source organism: Lepidochelys olivacea (assembly GCF_965140295.1). NCBI lineage: Eukaryota > Metazoa > Chordata > Testudines > Cheloniidae > Lepidochelys > Lepidochelys olivacea. The sequence goes on along the minus strand of NC_140411.1, from coordinate 31,385,006 downwards.
GTGTTCCTTTTTTGGCCGGGAAGTGCATAGGTGGTCCTAGCTGCACAGCATTAATGCTAAAGATCTCCAGTTTTAGTTCATCTTTTGCCAGGCTTACTCCTTCACTCTCCCAGTTCCCTGGTCCTTCTCGCATGAACAGAGAGCAACAATACCCGAAGGTGCAAACAATTCAATGTTTATTGGGAAGAACTTCCAGCAAGCTTAAATCCAAGTTCCTTATTTTCGAATCTCAACTTACTTCCTGTTTGCCCCTAATTTATACAGTAATATTCTCAGCTATACCTTAACCAATCATTTTACTGAAATTTACCTAACCAATCCTAACATATTGTAACATGATTAGCTAACCAATTATATCCCACCACCTTAATTAGTTTACACACAGCAAAATTAATTATACAATAGACAGAAACAATCACAGAACCAGACAGAGACCATGCAAATAAACAATAGCAAAGTGGGAACTATAATGACAAAACAATACAGAGGTGAGGATTTCACAACTACATCTATAAAGACATAAGGGTTTCCCAACTATGTCTATTGGTAAGTGAGTTCTTACAAAACAGAAAACTATCAAACTAAATTTCATTTTACATCTTCTAGGCTCTTCCCTTTCTCTGGAGGTGATAGATCAGATCACCTTTCTAAAAGCCCTAGATTGCTTTATTTCAATCTGACTGGTTTGAAATGTGTGAGGAAGTGACCATACGCTTTCCAGCTTATGGCTGCTCCCATTGCTTTGCCAAAGGCCTTAGCTTAAGAACAGGGCCTCAGACTGTCACAGTGAGAGAAGGCCCATACACAGGCAGACAGTGATTTTGATTCTTTCTTTTATACCTGTAGAACTAGCTAAATGATAAACATATATCTAAATTCTTAAAGTATAGGCCTTTACAGACAGGCCTGAATATCTATACCCTAACACTATCACTTTTCCTTCTGTGCTATCTTGCAAAAAAAGGAAATGATGATCCGTCATTCTTTCTCCCTCCATTTCTAATTAATCCCAATTCTAAGACTTCTCAAAATTAGGCAACTTACATATGGCATGTTCAGCTAGGTAAATAGGGATTGGTACACATGCTACTGTGCCAGGTGTTTGAATATTGAGCCCCATCCAAAACTCACCAAAAGCAGCATGTGGATTTCCATTGAATTTAATGGCCTTTGGCTCAGGCCCTGATTTTCTGTCTAACTTTGCCAGAGGTTTGCTATATCTAAGGTAATCACTTAGATGTTTCCTACAGAGAGAGCTCATGAGAGAAAGAGAGACTACCTTTTGCTCATCAATGTGTTAATCTTCTCTAGTTGCCTGGTCTGCCCATTCCTTTGAGTTACAAATTAAAAGGCACAGATGCATAATTTGGGAAATCTTCCAAGTTCTCGGGTTTTTTCTAAGTGAAACATTCAACAAGGACTGCAAGATGCAATATTCTCTCAATATCAGTTCCACCAGGAGTGCTGACTGTGCTCTGTGTAGCAGATGAACTGTGAATAAATCCAATAGAGGACAGGCTTTTGAATCAAAGTTCTTTCTAGGCGCCTCTAGTACACAGAGTACCTTGCATTGTGGAAACAGCCTTTCACAGAAGCAAACTGAGTCTGCCCAAGTCTGAGTCTAACTCACACAATTAGGTAATAAGAAAGGTCTTCAGCTATCCTTACACTCAGTTTTATAAAATCCATTTCAGAACTGATGTTTTTGCTTCCACAGCTGGTGACCATTAGGTCAGTATGTCTGTTACTGGATCAGTAGTCTCCTCTTTTGCACACTGCCTGGGACACAGCTGTCACACCAAAGTTCCCACTTTTGCCTTGGATAACTAAAGTTACTTCAGTGCTTGTAGTATTCCCTATACCAAGTATAAGGATGCCTAGGGCATTCTACAAATAGGACTGGATTTAAAGCCATTTAAGTCAATGGGACTCTTTCCTTACTTCTAAGGGTATGTCTTCATTACCCGCTGGATCGGCGGGCAGCGATCAATCCAGCGGGGATCGATTTATCGCATCCAGTCTAGACACGTTGACTCCCGTTGACTCCTGTACTCCAACTCCATGAGAGGCGCAGGCAGAGTCGACAGGGGAGAGGCAGCAGTGAAGACACCACTGGTAAGTCGATCTAAGTACATCAACTTCAGCTATGTGAATAACGTAGCTGAAGTTGCGTAATTTAGCTCAATCCCCCCCCGCCTCTCTCCCCCCCAGTGTAGACCAGGGCTAAGATTCTTAATGATCTCAGGCAACTGAAAAAAAAATGAAACCCACCCTCTAGATGGCAGTAATTCGTTGCTCTTTGATTTCATGAGAATTGTTTGGTTGTTAGGAAATGGGGAGGCATCTTACTTTACGGCCTACATACCTTTTTCCTAAGAACATGTTTCCAGTTATCCTCCATGTTCATTGTGGGGTTGCAAACAAATCACTCTCACAGAAGTAAATGGTTCGCATGTAGAACACCTGAATAGCTGAATTTAAGGTATCTGAATTTAATGTGAAAAACTATGGGATTTAAGCACTTCTTATTTTTTGTCATTTTAAATGTTCAGCGTTGTGGGAAATTGGGGGGAGTCAGGCAATGTGCGGGTCAGAGAATAATTATTTATGTTTGCTGTGCTGTTGTAGCCATGTTGGTCCCAATATTTAATGACAGTAGACACTGAGATTCAAAAAGTTTAAGCTTTATAAATGCTAAAACACAAATTGTCAACATCACATGTCAAAATATACAAAGCAAATACCCTTGAATCTAACTCTAATAAGTTCTCAAGAAGCATTTTTATTACTTTGACTATCTGTAAATTTTGATTATTATGGATGGAAATATTTTCCATCGGTTTGTGTGTGTACAGTGAAATTGACATTTACAGACATTTTCAGATAAAAATCTAATCCCTTCATGCTTAAATATAATATACCTGGCAAAAGCAGCTTTAATGTGCATCGATGTCATGACTGGCACCAGCCCTATACTCTGAGGGAACCATGACTTTGTTTGAATGGCCACAAATACTGTGTATGTGCCCTTGGAGCTACCCAGTTGCACTGCTTCTGTATCAAGGACCTCTGGAGTAGCCTCTTTTAGAGAGTAACATAATAAAGGAAGCCATCATCAGCCATAAATAACAGCTGCAGGATGTATTTTTGTGCTAATTTCATAACAAGTGCACAGCAAGCTGGGATTTGAACCAATGATTTAAGTTAATTTATTTACAAGCGTTAAAAAATGAGTTAAAATGAATGCCTTTATTTCTGGGGAAAGATAAGAACAGACTGAAGCTTCATCTCAGTGTAAAAACTTTGGAAGTGCTGAAGCACATCACAGGAACTGCAGAGAAAAGCTCCTAGGAGGATGCAAGGATTTTAAATACTACAGTGATCATCACTTGATGGTAATTAAATTAAAGATCGCTGTTGCAGGGCTGGAAATCATTATTACTCTAGTATAGGAAATGTAGTTTCAGTAAACTCAAATGGAAAAGAGGGGAATAAGAGTATTAAAATGATACAGTTGGATTTACTTTTATAATATATATTTTAAATATATACTCTATATTTTAAATTATAAGTGCATTTAGCTTTGAAATAAGAAATGGACTTCATGGAAATATATATATATATATAAGCTAAATGCACTTACAATTTAAAACATAGAGTTAAGGGATTTTTTTTTTTTAATTTTAAAGACCTAAACCTAAAGAGAAGCATTCAAGATATGAATGGCTACAAATACAGTGAGATTAGTGAAACAGCTTAATTGGAAGGGATTCTACTTATAACTCACATTGCATTTCAAAGACTGCATTTGGATTTTCTCTGTACCATTAGAAATGAGAACTGTAAGTAACCGGAAGTCCCAAAGGACATCGCTATTCATGGTAGTCATGTCAGAATAGAGTAAAAAGAATCAGAAGTGAGGAAATTAGAGAATCCTTGCCTTTTGATGAAATGCTCTATGCAGGAAAAGATCACAGATTCTGTGATTAATAGGGGGATTCACTCTTGAATCAGTGGCAGACAGATGGTTAGCCTGGCAAGGTTGGCCCTTCCCCCACCGCTGAGCCAGTATTAAGCTCTGCCTTCTTAACTGCTAAAAAGGAAAAGTGTGGCATGCTATGGTAAAGTTACTGGACATATTAATGGTAAAAGAGAAGAAGGCAATGTGGAAAAAATAGAAGACGATTCAGAGAAAATCATTTTAAAAATATAGTGCTCGCCCCTGCATGCAAGGGCAGTCACTACATGGACACCTCTCCCGATCCTGTTGTGTTTCTGGGCACTGGAGCTACTTAGTCGCTGTCATGTCCCTGAGAAGGTTGGAGAAGGATTTTTGGCCTTAAGTGAACACAAAGTGCAGAGAAGAGCAAGGCAGAAGGAGGGAGAGCAGAGAAGCAAGAGAGATAATGGGATAAGGAAGAAAAAAGAGTAGAAAGAAATCAGAGTAGGGAGTCTAGGAGAAGAGAGAAGGTTAGTGAGAAATGATGAGATATATTGGTTTGGACTTTAAAAAATCCCCAAACATGTAACTGATTTTAAATGACTGCGTTGAGTACATAGTCCATGATCCAGCAAAACTCTTAACCATGTGGTTAGCTTTAAACACTAATAGTCCCACTGAAGTCAAGGCTGCTTCAACTTGTGTTAGTGGATAAAGTCTCCCAAGGAACCACTGTGCCAGGCAGGATCACCCAAAATGCATTTGCTTTATTCCCCCATCACACCTGATCCAATGTTAACATGCTCCTTCCCTGCCTCCTGGGCCCCAATCCCCAGGATCTGGGGCAGGCCAGAGGAGCTGGTGTAGGGCACACTAGGAAAATCCTCAATTGCTACTTAAGTCATCTTTGCAAAAAGGGTGTCGGAGGAACTCATTCCCTGACTGCTTTTGGAGGAGGAAGCTCACAGAGGTTCTGGCGGTCATCAGGCCTTTGGGTACACAGGGGGCACTTGGCCACTATTGCACCCTTTGAAAGGAATATAGCGTACACTTCCCTTCGCAGCGTGGGTGGGAAGAGTTCTTCTCAGTGCACCAGTGTAGTAATGAGAGGCCATGGTGCTACCCCACCCACCCTGGCAGTTTAGCACCTCTGCAATTGTACCTCTCCCTGCTTGTGAAGGGGAGGGCATCTTGCTCCCACTCACACAAAGCTGGATATAATCTAGCCTATAAAACTCAAGCGGTTAATAGCAGGTTCCCCACTGGCTTTATGATGACTGTGTGCTGGATGCTATGATTTTATGCATTTCCCTTTGATACCTGCTTTTACATCAGATAGCTACAGTGAACATTGCTGCTTTAATAACAAGTATCCTTTGATGATAACAAGTGCTGATCACGGTAGCACGGGATCCAACACCATAATGTGACATGTTGATGTGCTATTAGGAAGTCTTTATTAAGAAGAAAAAAGTGTTCCGTTTCCAGTGACAAGAAACAAACTGATTTCTGACAATACCCTAAAATATTGTGGCGGTGTAGTGCACATAATAAGGAGTGGGTAGATGCATGGCCAGAGTGTTCCTAAAAACAGTGTACCCTGGCGTGAATTTGCTTTCAGGTTGCTTATGCAGTTCAACAAAAAATAGTCCTCCTTTCAGAACTGACACTAAATTGTGTGTTCCCATTGTGGAAGGACCTTGCTGGCCTTTCAACATTGCCCACAACAAAACTAAAAGCAAGCTGAGCCCGGACGACAGCGCTTGGCATTTTGGACCTGGCAAGGTGTTCTGTAAATACAGAGCTGTGTAGCCTAATGAGGCAACGGAAAGTGATGCAGTGAGATGCCTTTTCCTGTATTCCTGAAATCTGACTCAGAGCAGATGGGTTTGTCTGCTTGAACACCCAGGCCAGAAGGCATCCACTAACCAATCACAAGTGTGATAGCTTTTGGCAATTTCTGATTGGCTTTCCGCTGTTAGCTGCATTTCCACTTTCTCCTCTCCTTTCCCTAGAAGACAATCACTGCACACTGTGTTTCTTCCAAAATACTGTACTACTCAGTGGCAGAAAAGTTAATAAAATGGTGCTCTATTCTCTAGAGTCCTCACCACACCAGGGCCTATCTGCTCTGCCTGCCTCCCACTGGACAGCTCAGATGGGTATCCCCTTTGTCAGATTGAGGCCATTTGGAATAGTCTGACAGCCCCACACATGCCCCATGTAAGAGCTGAAACATGCACGGCAGCACCAAGTGTCTGACCCAACGCCCATAGCAGTCAAAGGGAGGGGCCCAGGGGACAGACCACAAGTCTTCAAGCTTCCAGGTGTTCAATTGCCTACTGAACTGTAGTTCCAACTAAACAGATCCATCCAGCATGGTCTGTGAGGGGGTGTGTAAAACCGACACTGGGACAAAGGGGGTAAGCATCAGTTCTGTCCCCAGGTGGCTCCACCCCCCCGCATCTGAAGAGCCTGCTCCAGCTGTGAGAAGCTTAAAAGGGAGCCAGACAGCCCAGAAGGGGGCCTAGACTGGATAGGAGAACAGACCTATCTTAAAAGTTCCTGAGCAAGGACACAGCAGAAGTTCTTACTTCAAGAGAGGAACTTGCAAGCAGCAGCTACCCAAGGTCCTAGGAGAGGGTCCTGTGAGGAGACCCAGTTGATAGGTAGCTGGGAGCTTTGTCTCTTGGGCTGAGTGCTGAGTCCGGAGCCTGACTGGAGATGGGGGCTGATCAGGGACTGCAGTCTGCTTGAAACCCTGTATACGGGGAGAGTGTGACAGACCCCAGGCAGGGTTGGGGGGTACAACGCAGGAACTAGGACAATTGTGAACCTGGGGCAAGGCTGCAAGGAAGGAGACTATCAGCTGATGGAGAGAGTGTTGATGAATGACAACAGAGAGGGGGAGAGCTGGGATCCAATGAATTAACCACTAGGCAGCACCTCTGGTAAGCCCAGAACCTATTACAGGGTCATTATGTAGAACGGAGTTGTCAAACCTACTGGCCCTCCAAGTCACATGCAACAATCTTCAGATGTTCAAGAGCCAAGGCATACCTTCTGGGAGCCAGGGGTTGGGACTTCAGCCCTACTCCTGCTGATGCCCCCCAAGCCCTGGCAGTTTTGCCCCACAGGGCTGAAGCCCCAAGACCCCCCTCCCCACTGTGCAGAAGCTCCTACTGCACCACCCTGCTTCAAGGAAGAGATCCTGAGCTTCCCCCACCCCTCATCTGGTAGGTGGAGAATGTTAGGGCGTGAGGGGCTCTGCGAGCCATACACAGTTTGGCCACCCCTGAATCTAGAAACAGAAAATAAGTTAGCAAAGAAAATTTATTGTAAACTAGTGTTACAGTCCCACCTGATTAGCAATATAGGGCCAGATCTTCAGCAGGTGTAAGTCAGTGTAGCTTCACTGAAGTCTGAGGTTCTGGCCCACTAAGTGTAACTAATTACTCTTTTTACGGAAAGCCAGTATTTAATAATATACCACAGTTTTCAACATGTTATTATTCTGTAGGGTATTAGCATATGTTGTGGACTGGAACCCACTGATCATTGGCTGTACTTAGGTGAAACATGCTTATATAGTAACAATTTGTCACCAAAAATTGCATAAGCATTTTTAGCAAACTGAGGTACTTTCTGTGTGATTCCCTGGATTACAGCTAGACAATGGAATGACTGATCACATGACTCATTGGATAACTGTTCCCTTGTTACTTATCTGGTTGTGGCATATAGAATCACAGGCAATCATTTTCAGATGGTTGTGTGTGTTCCAGATCACTGGCAGTTCGTTTTATTTGTCTAGATTTTTATATATTCCTTATTGTTGTACTATCTGAGCTTCTACTTGATTATCCATTGTGTGACATTTTGTGTGTATATCCAGACCGGTAAGGGGTTGTGTCACTGGCTGCTCTGAAGACAAGAGAAACCTGCACCTTGTACTTCTGTGGAAGGTCCTGATGGACAGAAAGCCAGCCATGGCTGGAAAGGAGAGAGTTTGGTAAGAAATCTACCCTGAACAAAGTCTGTATTTTACATAAAGTTTTAGACTTTTAGATGTGTTTTCACTTTCATTTGCTTGTAATGATGTCTATCTTTATCTCTTTTACTTGAACTCACTTAAAACGGATCTCTTTTTTATTAAATAAACTTTTACTTTGAATCTGAACAACCTAGTGCTGTGCTTGAACTGAAGTGATTGTTAACTCCATTTAAAGTAATAAGCTGTGCTTTTGTCTCCTTAAAAGAGTAATGAACCTTGTTCATTCTCTGAGTTCCTGGAAAAGGCTGAACACTTCAGGGCAAGCGATTTTGGGGGAATTTGGGACTGGGGATGTGTTGGGGTCACTTTAAAACTAGTAACCAAGGCTAGTGGAGACCAGAGTGAGACTGTTGTGTTGTAGGCAGGCTGCTGGGGTCAGTGTGCTGAGCTAGGGCTGCACAGCACACAGACACTGAGAGAACTGCATACTTGTCTTTCAGCTATTGGTGTCCAAGCTGTGAGCCCCAGCAGCAGAGCATTTAGGCACCCAGAGTTACAAGGCAGATGGCGACACAAACCCTTACTAGTGTGAACATACCCAAAATGTCAGACACTGGTATTTAAAAGTCCTCATGGGATGTACCAGTAGATAATGGATAATTCTTTTGAATTATGTTTAGATTGAAGTGGAGTGAACCAGTTCAGTTAAAATGAGAATTGACCTAAAAATCTGCATAGAATTTGAACTGAATCTGAACTGGGTGGAAACATTTTTGAAGGCTAAAACAATTCTTGTAGCTTGAAATAGATAAATTGTATCTATATATGTAGATAGATTTCCAGCCAGGTTCTAGCTCACGCTGCACCCAGAAGTACCTAAGTATCACAAGGGGGCTGGTCTGAGGCATCTTGTTCCTCACAAGAAGGGCTGTTCTCAGAGACCTCCCCTTTCCATTTTACTGATCTCGCTAGTGGTGCTAGACCTATGCAATCTGTGCACCAAAGTCAGCACACAGACTGCAACTCACAGGAGTCCCTTGCATGAGGAATGGAGTGGTACCTGTTTCCTGTTACCCATCTTTTCAGAATGCAGCCACAATCAGTTCCAAAAGAATTAACACAGCATGTCATAAACTACTGGGAAAAGAAAACTGTGGGTTCATAAAGCAACGCAAGTTCAATGTCAAAACAAGAGATGCAAATGAGAGGCTGTTTCCCTAACCAGTATGTTTACACTGAAAAATGAAACCAGTTAAGACGTTTAAATGAATTCAGAGTAAGTAGGATTTTGCTTTCAGGAAGATGGAGACAATATTCAGAGCTTTAAAAGAGAACGGAATATACACGCCACTATCTAATAACACTGCTGCAAAAATTTTGCTGAGTGCTGGGGAGCACAAACAATGATAAAGGGCTCGATACTTTGCACAATGGGTTTTGTAAGTGAGGGGGATTTTCAAGCTTTCGATTGTAAGTGAGAATATCAGTTCAGAGGGAAAATGCCAGCAATAGTTAGCACTAGCATAGATACTGATAATGCATAAAGCCACACTCCTCTGACTGCATTGGATTCAGCAGATTCATAGCTGCATACATACAATGCAGTGAGAAAACAAAGCCAGATAGGTATTGGAGAAGGTTATTTCTTAATATAGGATTGGGATGAAGAAGCCTGTGCTCGTTTGTTGTTGTAAACTTATCTACAAAAGGTTTTCTATTCAAACGGTGTTGATGAAGAAGAAATTACATCCTTTTTCACTGCAGAATGAGTATGAATAATTGAATTATCGTAGGGCACTGGTTTGTTGTACATTTCCATAAACTCTACTTTAAATGTCCTGGGATATCAATTGTGGCTACTATAAAGCTAAGCATCTGTATTTTTTGGACCATTTGCTGCTGCAAAGCTGTACAATAATAGCTCCATTTTTTTAGTGTGTTATTAAATTGGCTCTTATTTTACCTATTATAAAGGGCTAACCCCTGGGAAGAATTCTTTTTTTAAACCAATGGACTGTGCTGTTGTTTCAGCAGTACTGCAAAGAAAGGTTCTGGGAATGTTTTTGTTTACTGGGCGCAGTTGTGAAGAATGAGATATATTGTATCAGCCCATATATTCATATTGATCCTTTCTGGTTTGGGTCTGTCTTCAATACACACATTGGTGCTTAGAGCAAAGTGCACTTAGCAGTGTCTTTTGAGGCAAAACAGCATTTGGTTAGTATGGGTACATCTATACAGCAAAAAAAGCCCTGCAGCAATGAGTCTTAGAGCCCAGGTGAGCTGAGTGAGGCTTTCAGGACTCATGCTATGGCAGTAAAAATAGCCATGTAGACATCTGGGCTCAGAGTGCAGCCCTGAATCTGAGACCTTCCCCCCTCACTGGGTTTCAAAGACCAGGCTCCAGCCCAAGCCAGAAAGTCCACACAGTTCATTTTAACCACATAGCACTAGCCCTGTGAACACAAGCCAGTTGACCTGGGCTCTGAGACTCGCTGCCACTGGTTTGTTTGTTTTTTTCTGTATTTAGGCATCTGGGGAGTTAGGTGCCTAAATACATTTGTGAATCCCATCCTACGCATCCTAACTCTTGAAAATATTTCATCAATATATTAGACAGGGCACATAGATTCTTGTGTCACAACCAGAACTTGGCTTATGATCTGCAAGTCCCTAAGTGGTCTAGGACCAAATTATTGGGCAAACCACCTCTCTGGCTATCCCCCAACATGGGAGTTAACTGTGAGGTCATTCTGCTTAATGGTGCTGGGAGTTAAACTTTTCATGACAGGTAACATTTTGATTTTAGTGGAGAACTCACTCTTCTGGAACCATTCTTCAAGAACCTGTGTTTAGTAAGCTTCTGGTTACATAGTTGGTCAGGCTTTTTATAGATTTTCTAAATGGGAATGGAGACTTTTGTCAGGGTCCCTGAAATACTGGGTAGATTTGTAACTGATGTGGATCATTGACTGATTAATTGTACTAATTAAAAGTAAATGAAACAAATAACCTGCTACACCTAAAACACTGGGAATGGATGAAGGATCCATTAGGGTGGAAATCTGTGGGGACTCTTCCAAAGGCAGAAGCCTCATACTATGAATTTGCCTATTTTGGATACCCGCAGAAAAAGCAGGGGGCAATGTAAATTCTTCAAGGCAAATGACAAGGATAGTTCATAATTTCATTATCACTGGAAGAATAGAGAATGAACTACTTGCAGGTATGTCTCACGACTAGAATTTGCATCTCTTCACTCACTGTTTTTAGTAATTTAAAAATATTATTTTACTAATTATTTTCTGGTGAGCGCAGTTGGGAGTTTTCTTAGTTGATTTAGACCAACTATGAGAACCTTGTAGATACACATATATCCCTAAAAAAAAAAAAAAAACAGAAATGCAATGAAAAGAATGCACTTCTACCATAGTTCTGCCTTGGAGGAATAGTAGAATGGTGTGCTAGATAAAATCTTCCATCAGCAGGCAAGATGGTAATTTGTGAGACAGAAAGTGAAGAAGGTGCGTCCCTGGAATCTGGTAACGATGTGTTAGAAGAGATTGTTCATGTCTGATGATGTGTTTGTAGTAAAAACAAAGAAGTTATAACTACAGGTAGCAAATGAAAAATGGACTAACGGTCTTTTAAAAGGCAAAGCCATCTGCTATCTTTCGTTACATCTAGTACTGAGAAAGTTAAAAGCAAAGACAAATCGGTCATGTTCATACATAGAAATATGGCATTTGTCAAATATGATTTCAAATTGCTTACAGTAACAGGATGCACAGAGTAGAGCTGGTCAAATTATCTCTTATAAATAAATTATTTGATTAATGTAGTCCTTATTCTGTTTGGAAATCATGTGCAAAATGATCCTATCTTCTGTAAATGTCTTCATCATCATTTGTAAGTGTCAACCACGTTGGCTGAAGTTAGCTTGGGTGAGCTACTGTTGCTCACAAACTCTTATTTCAGTTGTTCAAGACTCAGTATCCAACATTTGTGCCTGGCTGCGATTTGTTTTTGTAACATATGTTTGGAAGACCGAACAGACTGAAAAATAATCATATTGTTTTCTAAATGCTTTGTGTGGCCAACAACAATCTTTCTTTTTTTTTTTTCCATTCATCAAATACTATTTGACCAAAATGACCTATTTGACCTAGCTGTGCCGGAAATCTGTGGCTTTTCATAAGAGCAGTGCAATGACATCAGCTGGCATAATTTTTACTGAAATATACATAGCTTTTTTACTAGAGCGTTTAGATGATCTGCAGAAAATTTCCTTTCACTCTTATTCCTTAAAGTGCACATTATTTGTGGCTCCTTCTGTAAATTGAGTAGATATAGGAAACATTGTTTCTTTTGCTGTAAGAAGTAGTTTTACACTTTTCCCAGGCTTTTGGGGTAGGAGAGGCGTGTTCAGAGTTGGTATTTGTGCTCCATTAAACCTGCCGAATTATCTGCTTACCTTCCTCACAGTGGTGTGTTGTGACGATTAATAAGTTAATGCTAGCAGAAAGCCTGCTCCAATTCCCAAGGAAATCAATGGGAGTTTGCCATTAACTTCACTGGAAGCAAAACCTGGACTAATAAAGCACTCCATAAAAACTAAGTATTATGAATACGCCCTGCATGGGTTCTCCACTGGGGAAGTCAAACTTAATTATAGTCTAGTCGCTGTTATTTAATGGTTCAACCACATTTATTTCCTGAAACAGCTCTTGTACAGTACAGTAATCAGGATTAATTCAAAAGTTGCTTTTCCTCTTGTATGCTCCAGAGTGAGTTGTACCAAAAAGCAAAGTTACAGTATATTATTATCTGTAAAGAGAATGCAATGGTTGTAATGCAATTGGTTAAGCGAGCCAAGCCCTTAAGAATCCTAAAATGTTTCAGAAGTCAATATTGGAGATAATTATTATTTGTAGTCTGTGCTCAGAGTACAGAAAAAGCACAGAGTAAGATAAAATCCCTTTCTGATGAACTTTTAGCAGTCAGAATAACTACCTGGGGGCAAATTCATAACCTTTCAATTGTAGACATCCTCCTGAAATTTTCTTTTGCATAACCATGAGTTTCTTTATGTAGTTGATAAGCATGGCCTCCAAGCAAGAAAACAGATAATAATTGTAAAAACACATCACACACATAATCACAGAACTACTCATTTAATTGGATCCAATACATGTAGGCCCCAGACCTGCAAGCTGTTCCATTCTGGTGGAACTTTACATCCACATGGAGCTCCACTGAAGTCATCAGGGCTCTGTACATGGGTGGGGGTCTGCTCTCTTGGAGTAGTTTGCAGAAATGGGGTTTTATTCATCACTTGCACCAATCTCAGTTCACTATAACAAACAGCTTCCTAACTACAAAGCACCTCACAAACTTGTGTATCAATATTAGCTCCTGCAGAGAAAACATGGCAGACAACTATTCTTAAGGGAAAATGGGCCTTTGAGCTGCCGCACAACAATATCTCACCTTTCATAGTGCTTTCATCTGAAAGGCTCCCCAAACTTCAAGATTATCTATAGGAATCACACCTGACACTGACAGGCAGCAACTGCTGGAGTGTTACTCAGCAGCTCTTTGAATGCATATAGTCACACTACTCAACTGTTTAGGACAGAAAGTGAAAAATGTGTCCAGTTAAAAACTGTATGTATGAAAACATTTGCATTCCAAACCAGAAATCACTGGTGATTATTATAAGAAATGATAAAAAGATTAATCTCTGAATTTTAAAAAGCATTGCCTGTCCCCAAAAATCATTTAAAATGTGCTAGTGACTTAGTTACAAGTTATACTTTAGTCATTGGGCTCAATACAGTGGAAACAAGGTGAAAAGTAATGGTCAGTGATATACAGGCGGTCATAATACAAAATCTGATGGCCCCTTTTGGCCTTAAACTTTTATGAATGTATTTATCTGTTTAGTAATCATACACTGCAACCCTTTCCAGTGCTTTGAAAAACTAGCAGGAAATGGCACTAATTACAGTTTATACACAGGCACGAACACTTGATTGTATCACGGCTGCAACCCTGCTTGGTGTGACATTCTGTCCCTTTCTAGTAGCACCTAGACTGTCTAGCAATTGATGAGTTTGCTACAGTCTCAGCTAAGAGCCAGGTGGCTTTTAGCTCATACAATAGAGACTCATGCACTAAGCTTCAGGGGTCCCAGGTTGTAAGTGTGTGGGGTGGAGTGGGACTGTTGGCTGGTGGTTGAAAGCACAAAGACTACTTGTATCCCTGCACAGCAGTAGGACCAGAATGTTCACCAGCCTCACTCATTGTGTCATATCTAAAATGCAAGCTCAGTCATGCTCCAGGCACTGTTCCACATTAGGAATGGTGCAGTGAAGCCCTGTCTGAGACAATGTTGTGGGGAGAATTCTGCTTCAAAGAGGCGGACTGCCTCAAAACCCGTTTGTGACATACTGGAGTAGAATCCTTCAGGAGGTGCCAAGCATTTCCCACGGTATGTCTAGGGTTCCTCTGCTGGCTGGTGCATAGGGGTTTGGGTCATGGCCCTGCCTCCTCTCCATTCCTTTTGTACTCCATTTCTTTTGTACTTCCTTTTGTGTTCACTTGTACTGCAGAGTACACCTAAAAGAAGCAGTTCCTACGTTCCAGGGAACTCAGTGACTTTAATTGTGCCCTGCTGCTGTGCAGGGATTCTAGTAGTCTTTGTGCTCTCCATCACCAGCTAACATTCCTTCTCCATCCCACACACTTACAAAACAGCCTTCTATATAATCTTTCCCATAGGCCCCAACCTGGCAAAACCTTCGGTACATGCTGAACGTTATGCATAGTCTCATCGAGGTTGAACACATGAATATGTGTTTTCTGCCATTCCAGGGATCATAGATCATAGAATCGTAGATCATAGAATATCAGGGTTGGAAAGGACCTCAGGAGGTCATCTAGTCCAACCCCTGCTCAAAGCAGGACCAATCCCCAACTAAATCATCCCAGCCAGGGCTTTGTCAAGCCTGACCTTAAAAACTAAGGAAGGAGATTCCACCACCTCCTTGGGTAATCTATTCCACTGCTTCACCACCTTCCTAGATTGAAGTGGGGACCTCGAGAGCTAAAGCACCCTCTTTTTGGGTTGCAACAGACTCATCCTCCACAGAGCAAGTGTACCATTAACAGACCCCAGTTACCAGTGGATGGGATTGAACCTGAGACCTCTGAAGCTTAGTGCATGAGTCTCTACTGTATGAGCTAAAAGCCACCTGGCTCTTTGCCAAGGCTGTAGCAGACTCATTAATTGCTAGACAGTCTAGGTGCCACTAGAAAGGGACAGAATGCACCAAGCAGGCATGGGTTACACAACCACAGAAGGTGACTTGTAACATGCACTTACCAGTGGGTTACGCCTTTGTCAGGTCAGGGCCTTAGATCATGAGTTCCTTGGCACAGGGACTCTACTTTGTTTACTATGTGATGTACTTAGCACTCTTTGGGTGCCATAACTGTAACTACATCATAATTATTTATACTAGAAATAGATATATTTTACCCATAGCTTGTAGCTAACCGCACTTTTATCTGATTTCCTGGGCAAGCTGGAACATAAAATTAGTATGATGCACCTGGGTCAGCTAGGAAGTAAATAATAAGCAAAGAAGGATGTTTCAGTGGTCAGGGGGTAAGCCTGGGACTTGAAAGATTGAGTTCACTTCCCAGCTCTGTTATAGGCTTTCTGTATGACATTAGTAAGTCACTACTCTCTGACTGCCTCTGTTATCCCCGTAAAATGGGGGTATTAGCACTTCCTATTTATCCTACATAAGTATAAATACTTCAAAGATGATGAGGATTTCAGATGTTATATGAATGGGTCCATGCAAGTACCTTGGGATAGGTTTACACTGCAATAAAACATCCACAGCTGGCCTGGGACAGCTGACTCAGGCTCTCGGGGCTTGGGCTGCAGGGCTATAAAATTGCAGTGAAGATGTCCAGGCGCAGGCTGGAGACCAGATATCTCCACTGCAATTTCAAAGCTCCACAGCCTGAGCCCCACAAGCCTGAGTCAGCTGACCTGGGCCAGCTGTGTGTGTTTTATTGCAGTGTAGACATACCCTTAAATAGTAATCATATATCATCATATAGAAAGCTGGGAAATTCTAAACACACAGAGCACAAACAATCCCATTTCATAGCAAAAGCACATTTTTAAACGTTTAATACATTTTTTTTTAGATTTCCCATCCTTAATCACCTGCAGGTATTAGGTATTTTAACATCACCATGTACCTCGGACATAACATTTTTCCTTTCAGTGATTTATTTTCCATATTATACTACTTTAAATTGGAATCTTGATGGTAAGCCTACTGCAGTAAAAGCTACGCCTCTAGCTGTTCTATGTGAGCATAACTCCACTGAGTAATAAAAAAAAAAGCATTGACACGTTATATGTGCTGTTAATTCCACTGATTGTGTCCAACTTCCAAAAAGCAGCCCTTGGGTGTTACATTTATACATTATACTCTTAGCAGTACTCTGCTCTGAGGAAACAATATGTCAAGAGTTGTTCAGAATTGTGAGTACAAGGTTAAGAAAGAGCTGTCAGTGATGTCTGGAATTATTAGCCCTTCTAGGTGAAACTGGAAACACAGGACAAGGTGGGAAACAAAGTAAAATGTGGACAAAAATAGCTATAGCACTTAGTTAAAAAAAGAAAGCAAAATGTGTCCTGCTGGTTTGATATCTTGTGACATTTCCGTGACGAGGTATCAGCAGAAAATAAAATGTAAAGCAAACTTCAAGCAGAAATGTTATATTAACAAATCTGTCATAAGCTAGTGTAAATCAGCCTAGCTTCATTCACTCCAAAGGAGTTACATCAATTTACACCCAACCGGGCTCATAGTGTGTGTATGTGTGTTTACATGTACACTGATTATATGATCATAAATGAGAGATGTGCTGTATATTAATAGTTGCTGTTTGTATACTGTATACACGTTCCTAATATATGCTTTGAAGTCTTGGGCAGACTGTCCTCCATTTCCCATGTAATTCATTTATAGGACTCCACTGTTCTGAGCTAACAGCATTTTCATAATCATATCTCACATGGAGGAGGGACATCTTACTTGTGCATCACAGGTTTGGACCAGAGCAGAAGGAGTGAGCCATTCCAACCATTCCAATAATCCTGGCTCTATTGAAGTCAATGGCAAAACCCACAGTGACTTTAGTAGGGCCACGATTTCACTCAAAGATGGGAAAGGGTGATTCTGGCTGAGGACTTCAGTGTGGGTAAGAGAAGGGTTGTGAAGGAAGCAGGAGAAGTGAAGAGGGGAGCAATGGAGATTGCAGAGGTTTTGTAGGGGGAAAGTGGGAGTGGACTTAGCATGGAGGAGGGATGGAGAATCTGGAGGGGATAGCAGCTGAGAAGAGAACAGAACAGAGATGAGAGAGTAGACAGCAAGGGGCACCAGCATGGAGGGAAGCAATGGATAGAATGGAAGTTGAGACAATGTAAAAATCATGTTGCCTAGGAGATTTTGACTACCTCTACTTATTTAATACCTCACCTTCATAAGTAACCACTAGACTGACTACAAAACAAACACACACCGGTTTATTAAGACCTACTGACCACTGTGAATTTTCAGGGGAAGCACCACAGATGTATTCAGTAATGAAACTTGCTGAGGAAATGGCCAGTATCCAATGGTCCTTGAGCTCACATTTTTATCTATTTGGTGAGGGGCTCTGAAGTAAACACATGGACATTTGTGTGTAAAACATATTGGAATTCTGGCCTCTGGAAGACATGTTAGCAGGTTTCATTTCTTTTTTAATACTCTCTCTGCGTTTATTTACTGTCAGTGCAACTTTGATGCTGCACAAAAAGGTACAAAAATTGCACAAGATTTTGTAAGGTTAGCATTTAACCTAAGTCTCCGTCTTCACAGCTCAATGTCAACATAGAAGATGGAGAGTAAATTTTTCAAAGATGTTAAGCAACTTAGGGCCTAAGTCTCATTTTCCAAAGTAATTTTAGCACTTGGGAACCTAAATACCTTCAAAAATCTGAGCCTTAGGCACTTTTGAAAATATAATAATTAATTAGTCATTAATTAATTGATGGGAGATACTGGGTGCTCAGCAGTTTTAAAAATCAGGCCTTTTATTTAGATGGCTAAATATGGGTTTTAAAAATCACGAGGTTTTAAAAATCTTGGCTTTAGACATTTTATTCATATTCCACCATTATTTCCCTGCATTGTGGCCTGGCTGTGTGAGTAAAGTAGGATGGGAAAGGTACCGCACTGGGAATTAGAATATTTCTGTTCACATCCCAGCTCAGCTATAGATTTCCCATGTGACCTTCAGCAAGTCACTTAATCTCCAGTGTACCTCATCCCTACCTCACAGGGGAAGTCTGAGGGGCATATATATACCTAAGGAGTTACAGCACTTCCCTATGTCAGAGTGAGCATTTTCACTGGAAAATATATAGCTAGGCAAGTTTGGAATAGATTCAGCAATTTAACTTGGCTTTTGATTGGCTTGGTCAGGTTAATGACCACCTTAACATTATATGAAGATGGTTTATTTGAAATACTCATAAGATGTCAAATAACTGGCAAGCACCTCATTAGGATTTCAGAGCAAACATACAGGAAGGTCCTTTTTTATGACTATTTTTGAAGGATACTACTAACAGTAAAAAGCCTCCCCTAACCGCCTGCAAAAACAATCCCTACACAGTAGGAAAAAGAACAAATAAAATTCACCTTGTGTTGGAACCTATAAACCTCCTGGTTGTTTAATGGTTCACTTCCTTTATCTAGCCAACTGCAATTCTGTCTAACTATTGCTAACTCAGCTTCAGATTTTGCCCAAGGACCCCATGTAAAACAAATGTACAAACCATCTTCTATCAGGCATTGCAAAATATAGGCCAGCAATCAACAGCTGAAGGTTAGAGTTGGCTCCTCTCTGCCTACAAATCCTTCTTTGTGGACCACACCACCTCAGCTTAATGCTAAAATAAAGTATGTAATTACCAGTATTCCTATATAGTCATCTATCACACACACACCTATATGCAGGTATATATTCACGTGTTGTTAAAAACTGGTACTAAATCTCTGTCACTGAATAGTGAAGCAGTCCTCTGCCTTTGGCAGAGCCCAATGGGCTTCAGTGGGACTATGGTTGGGCAAAAGGACACAGCCACTCCAATCAGAGGTAGCACTATCCTGACTACCATTGCTGTAGGGAAAGCAATCCCTTTGGAGAGTTGAAGTCACTACTTTAGATGATGCTGATTGGCTGACACAGTAATACTGTCTAGAAATGCTACTTTTAGTGGACTACAATGTTGTTGTAGCTTTGTGGGTACCAGGATATTAGCGAAACAAGGTAGGTGAGGTAATATTTTTAGTGGACCAACTTCTGTTAGGGAGAGAGTCCAATAAAAGATAATCTCACCCACCTTGTCTTACTTTTAGTGCAGGTATTCTCAGGTTAGGGAACTAGGATAATATAGCATGGCTTGATTATGGAACTACAGGTCTCTGAGGTAAGAAAAATGTCAATACTTTAGATTTCTTTAGAACACCATGAATAAGATCTTGGTTCCATTTAAATTGATGGGGATTTTGCCATTGAGTTCACTAGGGTCAGGATTTCACCCTATAGATTTTGAGATTTTTTTTAAATGACTGAATGAATTATGTTATGAATTACATAATATGACTGAGATGCATATTCATTACGGATCAAAAACCAATAGTTTTCAGCAGTGTTTATAAAACCAACATAGAGTTCGCTGGGGATAAATTTTGTTGTCGAGATTGTTGGCAGTCTGCCTGCAAAAGCTAAACATGTTACCAATGAAACTGACAAAGACCACCCTTGTTAAACATTTCTAACACCCTGGGTCAGATACCTGCAATCTATTTTTATCTATTTTATTTATGTGGCATTATCCATGGCTTTGACAGGGTCTCTGCTCAGCATTTGGGCACTAAAAAAGATGAATCGTAGGCAAAGGGGAAGAGCAGATTTTTTGAAAGTGCAGATTCTAAGTGCAAAATAATAAGCCACATCAGCTGGGCATAGCTGTTGCAATCCTTTCCTATTATTATCAGGTCAAACTCATTCCTTATTACAGTGCACTCTTCACTTTCTCTCTTATTATTTTGATTCCCCAGTGATGTTAGATAAGTGAGCAACCTACAAATCTCTTACAGCGTTCCCTATAGTGAAGCTTTACCATGTGCTTTGCCAGGTTATTATTTACAGGGAGCTAATCACCACTTACAAAGCTACATGCCCTGTGAGGATTTAAAGAACGAGTTGAAAACTATCCACTTTATTAATATTTGTTACCTTGGTTGTGACTTTTCCAAACAAGAAAGGAAACTGCAGTAGCAGGAGATAAATAAAATCATACTCCACTGGACGACTGTGAACCTACACTTGGCCTGCTGCTGCCTTTGGAAATATCTATTTAACTTGGATGAATTAGAGAACAGGTGAGTAATTGTGTGATCATCTAATTACAGATACCCACTCAAATACCCACCTACAGAGATGTTTGGTATCTGAGGTTGCTATCTTTAATAGCATCATTGCAGGAAAAGCAAGTACCCCTTTGAGAGTGATATCACTATTTTGGACAATCTGATTGGCCAACATAGTGACACTACTATTCCTTGTAATTGGGGGGGAGTGGAGGGTGATTAATCTTCTCATTCATGGTCCAGGGCCAGGACCCTGTTCCTACTTTCACTGCTCCCTATAGCTTATTGCAGTGGTTTCTCAATCTCGCTGCTCCCAGTCGTGTAGGTGAAGGGGAAAGAAATTTCGAATTCATGGGCAAACTGTCCTGCCTTCCCATACCCTCAACACCTTACAGACTACCCTCAAAGAAGCTTGAACACAAAGGGAATTAGGGAGATAAGACAGTAACTGAAAGGCAAGGGGGTGAAGGGAAGGGGTTTTTTTTTCTTCAGGAGAAATTATACAAGAGCACATCTAGAGGCTGAGTGAAAGAAGCCAAATAAAACGTGTGGTTGAAGAAGGAGTGTAATGAGAGTCAGCGTGAGAGATGTCTGGAATCAGAAAAGGAATGGATCAAGGGAACAGGTCAAAGGCTGGAAGCTGAGGGAAGGACAGTGAGAGGGAAGGGGATGGGCAAGAAGCAATGGAGAAGAATGAGGGTGATGGTGCTGGATAGCACTGAGTTTTTCTCCACAGATGTTGTTGAGAATTTGTGCAGAGCTGGAAGAGGGGGAAAGAATGATGGGTTTGGAGGAGAATGTCAAAAAAAAGATGTTTTCATCTCTTCAAGAATGGATACTTAATTGTAGGTAAGTATGTACTTGGTGTCCTATAACATTTGCCAGTAAAGATTTTTTTCTCCACCCACCCACATATGTCTACTCTTTATAGAATGCTTAAGTTTTCAATATGCATCCTCTCCACTTCAGTTAAAACAAGGCTCTGCAATTTAAATGTTAGGAGTATTTTTCCACCATTCGTACAAGTTGAAATTAGATAAAGGCAGGGGAGTATAAAGAACTTTGACAGGGTTACTGGCCTAGCAGAAGCGGGGAAGCAGTAGATGTAATAGATCTTGATTTTTAATAAGGCATTTGGCACAGTCCCTCATGACAGTCTCATAAGCAAACTAGGGAAATGTGGTTTAGATGAATTTGCTATAAGATGGGTGCACAGCTAGTTGAAAGACCATATTCAAAGAGTCATTATCAATGGTTTGCTGTCAAACTGGGAGGGTATAGTTAGTGGGGTCCCACAGGGATCAGTCCCCGGTCCAGTACTATTCAATATTTCCATTAATGATTTGGGTAATGGAGTGAAAAATAAGCTTATAAAATTTGCAAATGGCATCAACCTGGGAGGGGTTGCAAGCCCTTTAGAGGACAGCATTAGAATTCAAAACAACCTTGATGACGTGGAGAACTGGTCTGAATTCAACAAGATGAAACTCAATAAAGACAAGTGGAAAATACTTCACTTGCGAAGGAAAACTCAAATACACAACTATAACATGGAGAATAATCCACTAGGTGGTAGTACTGTTGAAAAGGATCTGGGATATCACAAATTGAATATGAATTGACCATGTGATGCAGTTATTAAAAGGCTAATATAATTCTGGGGTATATTAACAGCAGCATTGTATGTAAGACACAGGAGATAATTGTCCTGGTCTACTTGGCACTGGGGAGCCCTCACTTGGAATACTATGTCCTACTCCGTGCACCACACTATAGGAAAGATGTGGACATATTGGTAAGGGTCCAGAGGAGAGCAATGAACATGATAAAAGTTTTAGAAAACCTGATTTATGAAGAAAGGTTAAAAAAACTGGGCATTTTTAGTTTGAGAAAAAAAGAATCAGATGGGACCTGATAACATATTTGAAAACTGTAAAGGGCTGCTATAAAGAGGACAGTTTATTGTTCTTCATATCCACTGAAGGCAGGACAAGAAGTAATGGGCTTAATCTGCAAAAAGACAAAGTTATGATAGCTATTAGGAAAATCTAACTACAAGGATAGTTAAGCTCTGGAATAGGCTTCCAAGGGAGGTTGTGGAATCCCCATCATTGGCCATCTTTAAGAACAGGTTGGACAAACACTTATCAGGGATGGTCTATGTTTACTTTGTCCTGCCTCCGCACAGGGAGGTGAACTTGATGATCTCTCGAGCCTTGCAGTTTCTGTGAATCTATGAACCTTTCTATGAACCTTTCCACGTAGATTCTATTCATGGAGGTGAGGGATTTGAAAGACTTGTGCCTTCCTTGCGGTTTGTTTTATTTTTGCATTAGGGAGCTTTAGTAAGGTGTTCATGGGTTCAGTTGCACACACAAAAATCATGAAACCAAGGATGCAAAATCAGGCACACATACACTTCTTCTGGACCGGCATGGAAGGGAGGCCCTGACGGTGTGGAGTTGGAGAGTGCACCCAGCCCGTACTCACCCTGCAGCAGTGCCTCCTGTCTTATGGAGCTGGGCCCAGCTCCCTGCTCCAGGCACAGGATGGAGGGGTGGCCAGACCAAACCTGAGTGGCACTGCAACCCTGTGAGCCAGGTCACAATGTCCAGAGAGGGAGCTGGGCCCAGCAATCAGGAAGGCTGCACCTGCCACTTTTTTGTATTTATTTCCGTGACTGTCGTGCTCCTCCAAAGTCATCTCTTACCCACAGAGTACATGGGGCGTCAACAGTGGCTGTGCAAATCCCCCCCATCTTGTGCAGCCACCACCCTCAAACCAACCACTGGTAACATTATTCCAGAGTTGGGCCTGAGAAGTGATCTGTGGTATGCTGCTCATTTAATAGTGCTGGCAACAGTTGGAGGGAAGGAGAAGGTGATGTATCAGTAGCATGTGGCTATTCTTTCCACTGTATGCTGGAGAAACAGGATCTATAGCTGTTCTGTCATGTGGGTGCTAGTGATTAGTAGAGGAAGGATCACTCTTCTGGCTGGACAAGTGGGAATTTCTTCGCACATCCACAGACAGCCCCTAGAGTGTGGGATTCTCCCATACGGAAAGGATATCTGTCCCAGGGAGCGGTTCTGTGAAGAAGTCAAGGGAGTTCTTCCTACCACTGGGAGGTAGAGAAACTGTTTTGTTACAGCAAAACCAGCAGCTGGGAGGGAATAGCTCTGTGCTTACTGAACTCATGCCTGTCATTGTTACAGGAACTCTGCCAGATTGTGCTAGCTCACCAGTAAGAAAACTGCAAGGCTGTGTAACACTGCAGCAGCATTTTACACAGAGAGGTGAGCAATTTCAGTTTTCATCCTTTCTTTGGGCAAATTTATTTCTTGTTTTTGTAGAGGTGGCCCAAAAGTGACAGTTTCATTTCATGACAACTTTCAAGTTGTTTTCATTCCACATCAGTTCTGCAAAATGGAATTGTGTTGAAATTTCAGATCAAAACGGTCACACATGCTTTCTCTCCTCCCTGCACGTGAGAAACTGTCCCCTTGAAACCTTCATCAAAATCAATGTTTTTATAAATGTTTCCATGTCGATGAAATAGCATATTTCAACAATAACAACAGCAAAAATTGTCAAAAAGTTTCCAATCAGCTCCATTTTTATTTTTGTTTTGTTTTGAGGGAGACTTTTCCAAAGGATTTTTTTTAAATAATTTGTTTTTGGACATTTTTGCTAATTGGTATCTTTCACTTCTTCTCCCCCCCCCCCCCAAACCTTCTAGTGGAAGATTGGATTGGACAGCTCCTTGAGAACATTTAAACTTGATAAATAATTTTTGAAAATCTAATACAAATAAAAGTGTAGTTATAATTTCCATGACCATTCAGTCACTGGCCTCAGCTGAGACTGTTACAAGTCTGCCAGTAGTGGTGGATACTTTCCCACTGGATGCTGGACTAAGACAGATGGATTTCTTTATTTCAACCAGCAAAAAACACCATTATTAACCTAAGTTCAGCTCAGTGATCTACAGGTGAAAGGTTGAGTAAGTATATCTCATCAATTCTTAGAAGCAATTTCTAATTTGCCACCAAGGGCACTCTTACTATACTCTCAATTTTATTTTATTTTTTAGTTTTATAACTTGTGACTTTAAGGGAATGGACAGCTTCCAATGTCAGTGCTGGATATGCTGCCTTGAGATGAATGGTACTACAGCCCATTTAAATGCATTTTTACATATAGAATATTAAGGATTTGAGATCATAATATCTCTTCTGAGCAAGATTCTGCATCTCATCTGTATATGAGTAACATTCACTAACATAAGCAGGGGTGCTGGAACAATTTGTATAGTGGGGGTGCTGAGAACCATTCAACCAAACTCTAACCCTGTATGTGATGGAAACTACTTCAAGTCAGGGGTGCGTCAGCACCCCCTGCAGCCCTAGTTCTAGCACCTGTGAACATAAGTATCCCATTGACTTCCAAAGAGGATGGCTCTAGACTGTTCTCAGTGGTAGCGGATGACAGAACGAGGAGGAATGGTCTCAAGTTGCAGTGGGGGAGGTCTAGGTTGGATATTAGGAAAAACTTTTTCACTAGGAGGGTGGTGAAACACTGGAATGCGTTACCTAGGGAGGTGGTGGAATCTCCTTCCTTAGATATTTTTAAGGTCAGGCTTGACAAAGCCCTGGCTGGGATGATTTAGTTAGGGATTGGTCCTGCTTTGAGCAGGGGGTTGGACTAGATGACCTCCTGAGGTCCCTTCCAACCCTGATATTCTATGATTCTATGATTCTATGATTTCATTAGTGAGTCAAAGTCCTTCCCCTCTATAGGCGGATCTCAGTGGAACTGTGTCCTACCGAGTCAGAGTCTGGGAAGTAGAATCTCTGGTTTTGTTAGTCAAATTATGAAGCATTTAAGAATTTAAAATAAGGCTATAAGAATGAAGGATAATTTATTTTTAAAGTAGATTCACCAATATGTACATTTCATTCATATGAAGAATTGTCCTGCCAAGCTCCATCCTGTATTTACATTATAAATATTGTAAAAACAGAACAGCCAGCTCACAGTGTGTTTCATTCATTAGGTAACATTTTATGGTTTTTTTTTCCTTGCTCACTCTACGGGGAGTCACTCAGCCTCCCAACCCCACAAAATACCTCAGTCTGGAATCGATGACTCTAGGGTCAGCAGCAGCACCATCATTGTTATTCCTGTCAGCCACTACTGTTATGTCTGTTCCAGGAAGAAACACAAGCCATCAAAAGGGTCACTCTCTCAGAGAACGTAGGACCTGGCATACTGGATCAGACCGAGCTAGCCCAGTACTGGCTCTGACAGTGGCCACGACCAGAGGCTTCAGGAAAAGATGCACAAGACCCAAAATGAGCCATTATGGAAACCATGATGCCTGCCTCTTTAAATGGTTGGGCAGGCTGTACTCAGAGCAGAGCCGCATTTTTGTTTGGTTTCTGTTTTGCTGCCAGAACAATAAAGCCACCACAGCAGATAGATGTGTTTGAATCAGCTCCTCCTGCCCAATTGCTTTCACAGCTGAGTCCAAATAGAACATTGACAATAAGGACCTTCTACCCCACATGTGTCCAGTGCACCCATGGCCTGCACGAGAAGAAAAAGTGAGCAAATAATATTTTTTTAAAAAGTAAAGATGCTCACCTAGAAACTCAAAGTGGCCGAATGCTGCTTTTGCTGCTGGTGTAGCATCAGCCAGCCAGCAAGCGATGGGGAGTAGGCAGATAAATAGAACAAAAGGAGGGGATTGTACCTGAGCTGCCATTGACAGAGCAGGGAGCAGCCATCTTGGGCATGCTAGGCTGAGAAGGAGCCCAAGTATTGCCAAAGGAGGGATTCTGTAATGTATGCACTCAGCCAGCAGAGGGCAAACAAGAGCAGATAGTGCACACACAAAAAAATCCAACCTTCAGAGGAAAGCTGCAAGAAAAGAAAAGAAAAGAAAAGAAAAGAAAAGAAAAGAAAAGAAAAGAAAAGAAAAGAAAAGAAAAGAAAAGAAAAATATTTTCGGAAGAGAAGACGTCCAGGAGAGTGTGGAATTCAACAGGAGAGGAATTAAATGGCAACTTTTGTGGGCAGTATAGGTGAATTCTATGAAAACTACACATCATGACTTGTATACCTCAAACGTTTTGAGCAATTTGTATCTTGCAACTCCATTCCAGACAAAGAAGTTTCAACCTTGCTGACAAGTGATGGGATCTGAATGCATATGGACTGCTGCATGACCTATTGTCTGCAACTGTGCCCAGAAATGTCATGTACACCACAATTACTTCAGCAATGTAGGAACATTTCTCTCCTCTCCCATCGATGAGGGCTGAATGAGATCGGTTCCACCAGTGACATCAGGGAAGTGAAGAGTCAGTAATAGAGTTTGTAGCTGGTGTAAGGATGTTGTCAGAACATTGTCAGTTCAGAAAAACGTTAAGTGATGCCCTGCGTGCCCAGATCTGAAAGAAGTTACTGACTGTATGAGTGCTGACATTCAAGAAGGCTGTTGAGGTAGCTATTGAGATGTTCATAAGAGAAGGATTCTCTGGACTTTAGTGGGAAGCAAGGAGTACATCTTGTGACTCAGCAAGACAGAGGACCATGGGAATATAAGAAATTTCTGTGTGACCATTGTGTACAAACTACACACTCTGAGAAGGATTGCTGGGAGTGCTGTATCATTTGCAGGAAGTGCAAGAAGAAAGAACACATCACCATGCTTGGTCACATAACACAACGACCAGCAATGGAGAGTAACCATACATCCAAGAAGACTGAAGCTAAGAAAGGACAGAAGTTGGAAATTCATAAAGTGGAAAAAGAAAACGTAGTGACACTGACCAAGATCTAGCATAGTACCTGTAAACAGAAGGAGGAGTTGGAGATGGCATCTGGGTCTCTCCTTGGATCAGTGGATTTCCTACAAGAATGGAACTCCATACTGGGGCTGCCTTCTCATGACTCCTGCATCTACATATTACCGGACTTTGTCACAAGTTCCTTTGGAAGAAACTGCCATGTTTTTGAAGACTTATACTGGCGAAAAGTTAGTCCCAAAAGGATACTCCAGATGAAATTTTTTACCCTTATGTGACTGAAGGAAAATATCTGCTATTACTTGACAGATCTTGGCTTGAGAAGCTCAAGGTGAATTGGACTAAGATCAAGGCAATTACAAAAGCACTTGAAACCTTCAAATAATCCTGGACAGAGACTACAAAGTTTTTGAAAAAGAACATGGACAGATGAGCAACAAGCCTGAAGTTGTGACTTATGTTCTGAAGTATTTGATAGACCGTTTAGTGAACACTGGAGTCTTGTCACCAGTTTCATACAGTGAGTTCATACCATGATCAAGAAGGATAGCGCCATCTAAATTTGTGGAGATTTCAAATAGATACTGAATCCAGTTTTATGTGGAGACAAGTATCCACTACCTCATATTGCAGATTTGTTTGCTACTCTTAGTGGAGGACTTTATTTTAGTAAATTGTATTTTCTCAATGCATAACTACAAATGGAGATTGATTTGGCACCTCACAAATATCTCATAATCAACACCCCAAAAGGCTTATTTTGCTTTAACAGATTGCCTTTTGGTATAACACCAGCACCTGCCCTGTTCCAGAAAGCCATGTATTAGCCAGTCCTGAAGGGACTGAACAGAGTTCAGTGCTATTTGGATGACATCCTTCTTACAAGAAAGGATCAAGAGGATCATTTTCAAAATTTGGATGCTGTCCTGCGATGTTTGGAAGACCATGGACTGGGAGTACATCGAGACAATGTGAGTTTTTCAAACCTTCAGTTGAATACCTTGGAAATGTAATTGATTCTACAGACTTAAGGAAATTGCCAGAGAAAGATAAGGACACTTTTCAAGACCAGAGAATGTGTCACAATTATGTTAAGTCATAGGACTGCTTAACTATTATGATAAAATTTTGCCTAATCTGCAAACAGTATTGGCACATGAACTCTTACAAGGAAAAAAATAAAATAAAATTAAGAAAAAAAATGGACTAAACAGCATGAGTGTGCATTTAAGGAGGTAAAGACTGTTGGCATCAGCTGAAATTCTTACACACTTTGATGTCTCGCTACCATTGCAATTGGTTTGTGATGCTTCACCATATGGAGTGGGCCTAGGTCTTTCCTATTTTTTTCCTAATGGAAAAGAGAAAACAATTGCCTTTGCTTCACAAACACTCACCACCTCTGAAAAGAACTATGCACAAATAGACCGAGAAGCTCTTGGCATTATCTTCAGAATTTGGAAGTCCCTTATCTATCTGTATGGTAGATGTTTTACCTGGATGACAGATCCCCACCCATTAATTTCAATTTTTTAACCAAAAAATGGAATTCAGTCATTAGCTGCTCCTTTTATGCAACCATGGGCATTGTTACTTTCAACTCAGTTCTACACTATTCAGTTCTGAAAGAGACTTAGCACAGCAATGTTGAGGGCTGTCATGCCTGCCACACCCAAGCTCCCATCAAACCAGATAAACTTTTGATAAAGTGTTTTATCTCAATTTGATGGACAGGTTACCCCTCACTAGCACAGACATCAGCCAAGAAACTGCTAAGGATGATGTGCTTTCTCTTGTGACGGGGAAGGGACCATAGGGTGTAGGCTTTACTGCCGCTCAGATGTGGCTGAGAGGAGAATAGAAGGTTGGTGAATAGAAGCTGTCAGTCAAGCTGCCCACTGGATGTACTTTGTGGGCTGGAGCATGCGCAACAGGTAACAATGTTACAGTCATGAAAGGCTACACTAGATAACCATTGAAATGCCAGATAAGGTCAGGAGATATTCAAAAGACGCATATATTCTGTTCCATAATACCTTTGCTACAAACAGACTAGTGGAACACTCTGTACAGATATTGAAGTATACCTTAAGAACGAAGAAGTCTTTTTTGAATCATCAGCAGAAATTGGACAATTTCTTGCTGGTCTACAGGAACACACCACATGCTACCACCACATGCTACCACCCAGGCGTCACCTGTAAATCTTTGGTTGTGTACGGGGAGACTTTGGCAAACCAGTAAAGTGCCTGAAACCACTATGGCTTATTGCTAGAAGCAGCCAAGTCAGCAGGCTGTAAATTAGCCAAGTCAGCAGGCTTAGCTTAACCAAGGCAGGAGGGGAGGGGGGTTTTGGGTGCCACAGAGAGGGCAGCTTGACCCTGCATCCTTCCTGATAAGAATTGTGTTGAAGTTGCTGATACATGCATCTTAGAAGAGCAGGATGTGCCCCAGGAATGTCTATTGGGGCCCCAAGGCTGCAAACTCTGGAAAAACCCACACCTAGTTAATCGATAATCAGAAGGAACCTCTCGCTTGACCATTGAAACTGCTTACTTAACAAGTTTGCTTTAAGGGACATGTCATTCTATTACTAATGTATAAATAAGGGGGAAAAGTTTGAGGTAGTGGGAATCTTCAGGATTGGACTCTCCTTCTGGATGCATTTTGTGTTCCCCACTAGCAGATGGGCTGCCGTTGTGCCACTCGAGAGCCACACTCAGCTTTGGTAATTATCAAGGGTTGGGGGTGTTTTACTAACCTGTTGCAGACGTGTATAAGTGCTTGAGACTAAGTAAAGTTTAGCTTTAAGTGAAAGCACTCTTGTGTTGTCCTGTTTGTGCCAGCCATCTATCGGTTGGACGGCCTTGTCTCCCCTGATTTATTTCTTGACACCACCTCTTACAGAGTAAAAGTTACCAAGAGCTTTGGGTTGAAAGAACCCCGGGTAACATTTGAAGAGATCTTTGTGTATCTGTTTGGACTTGCTCCATCCTGAGGTTGCCTCATGTATAGCCGAGCCCCAAGCTGTGCAACTGATTGATCAACATGATACTCACTATCATTCTTGTCAAGTAAGAGATTTAGTATGGACTTGCAACCATGGTTGAAGAGTGAAATGGGCACCTGGAGAACTTGTAAAATGCACAGGACCTGTGTTGTTTGTGGTAAAACTATCTGACAGTACTTTATGGAAACAACATATGAACTAATTGCAGCCTTAACAAATACTGGATTCTGGGATATTCCAGTAGGACTCTCTGTTCTTCTAATTAAAACTCCTTCCATTACAACTCCTAATTTTGATGACGTGTTGGAAGAAACTTTGATACCAGATCCAGTTGATTCCTTACCACCAACTGTTCCTGTTGTTCAGGACAATGCCACACCACCATCATCACTTTATCCCAATTGAATGAGAAAACCAGTGGTTCACCTACATGTATAAATTATTCTGCTAATGAGTTGCTATTCAAGGCAGAATAATCCCTTGCAATTTAAGAGTTTGAGGTAGTTCACTCACAACTTTTAGTTAGGTTATATAGTGTTTTATGTCAGCCATGTAAATGATAATATGTGTGTGTGTCCGTATATAATATATATTTGGAAAATATTTTAAAGTAATGTGGAGGAATGTGATGTCCTTTTAAACGGCTGGGCAGTCTGTACTCAGTGCAGAGTCTTGTTTTTGTTTGGTGTCTGTTTTGCGGCCAGAACAATAAAGCCACCACAGCAAACAGCTCTGTTTTTAAATCAGCTCCTACTGTGTCTATTTCCTTCCCTGCTGGCTCCAAATATAACAGAAACACCACTTCTGGGGAGAATTTCTTCCTAATCCACTCAGATGTTGGGTTTGCCCTGCAGCATTAGGGTTTGTATCCTTAAAAATCCTCTCTAATGTAAATGCAAGTGTTTTCATTATATATATATAAGAATCTATTACTTTTCTAGTGCTACAAAGCACTTGTAGTAGGGAGTTCTACAGGCTAATTATGTCTTGTATGAAAAAGTATTTCCATTTCTAAGTTGTAAAGTGTTGCCTTTCAGTTTTTTTGAATACTGCCTTGTTCTTGAATTCTAAGAAAGGGCATGTGCTTCTATTTACTCTCTCTTCTCTACACTATTCTTATTTATCACAGATTTTTAAGCCAGAAGGGGTTATATGATCATGAAGTCTGACACAGCAGCAATCAGTTACAATATGGCCTGTGATTCATTGGTGATTTGTAATATAGAGAAACAGCATCATCCCTACTTTACATTGCGCCTGCCTGATTACTATTAATTCTCCCTCCCTACTGTAAGTTCCTTCTTACAGGAACTTTTCCCCAGCATGCTTTTCTGGGTCTGGACCTTTGCATTTAGCAGAGCCAAGTAACTACAGCCTTAATAAGCCCATTTTGTAACTCACTGCTGACTGTGATTGCCTCTTTCTCTCTTCAAACTAGTAAGTACCCTTAGCTTTTGTTATATTCCTCTCCCATTTCCCTTTCTTATTGCTATGGGGATGGTGTAGTCTCACAAAGCTGTAGCTTAAAATGGCCAAGTTACAAAAAATGCTATTTACTTAAAACTAGGGCCAAGTTTGTTTGAAATTTTGTGAACTTTAATGAAACTTTCCACAAGCCTCTTTGCAGTTTCAAGTTCTTACTGTCTCAGGTGAGTTTCCTGTGGTTTCAGGTTTCAGAGTAACAGCCGTGTTAGTCTGAATTCGCAAAAAGAAAAGGAGTACTTGTGGCACCTTAGAGACTAACCAATTTATTAGAGCATAAGCTTTCGTGAGCTACAGCTCACTTCCTCAGATGCATATCGTGGAAACTGCAGCAGGGTTTATATATACACAGAGAATATGAAACAATACCTCCTCCCACCCCACTGTCCTGCTGGTAATAGCTTATTTAAAGTGATCATCAGGTGGGCCATTTCCAGCACAAATCCAGGTTTTCTCACCCTCCACCCCCCCACACAAATTCACTCTCCTGCTGGTGATAGCCCATCCAAAGTGACAATTGTTACTTTGGATGGGCTATCACCAGCAGGAGAGTGAATTTGTGTGGGGGGGTGGAGGGTGAGAAAACCTGGATTTGTGCTGGAAATGGCCCACCTGATGATCACTTTAGATAAGCTATTACCAGCAGGACAGTGGGGTGGGAGGAGGTATTGTTTCATATTCTCTGTGTATATATAAACCCTGCTGCAGTTTCCACGATATGCATCTGAGGAAGTGAGCTGTAGCTCACGAAAGCTTATGCTCTAATAAATTGGTTAGTCTCTAAGGTGCCACAAGTACTCCTTTTCTTTCTGTGGTTTCAGGTTTCTCTGGGAACATTTCACAGAACTCTAGTTGGTGCCTGTCTTTCTACACTTAATGAGACATTCTTATGCTGCTTGCAGCAGCCTGGTTAGATGTTAGCCTGTAATTCGCTAGGTAAAATCTCACTGATCTGTACAGAATGTCATGTCAAGCAAACAAACTCGCAAGAAACGGAAAGTTC
The DNA here is from genome assembly GCF_965140295.1 of Lepidochelys olivacea. Taxonomy (NCBI): domain Eukaryota; kingdom Metazoa; phylum Chordata; order Testudines; family Cheloniidae; genus Lepidochelys; species Lepidochelys olivacea. The sequence continues at coordinate 31,352,247 of NC_140411.1, read as the reverse complement.
TTAAGCTGATGTGTATGACTTGAGGTTTTGAGTCTGACAGCAGCTTTGGCTCGATTATTTTTTGGAACAGCACAAAGGCATCATCCACTTCAGTCACTTGAAAGTTGTTTTAATACTGTTGATCTTTTGTGTCTTCACTGAGTCTCATGCAAGCATATGATAATTACCCAATGGACACATGTTGTTGACTTGCAAGCTTCACATTTGGTTTGACTCAATCCTTTCTCAGCACGGGAGCTGCTTACAGCTCAGATTAGTGATCCAGTTAGTCCAGTATTAGCTCCGCAACAGTGGTCAGTGCCAGAAACTCCATAGGAAGGTGCAACAATCCCTATAATTCACATACAAGAATCTCCTATTATGAAATAAACTGACCATAGAGAAAATTTCTTCCTAATCTCAGACAGTTTGTGATTTGCTTATTTACTGGTGCATGGTGGTTTTAAATCTCTGATATGCCTTTTGCTTTCTCTTTATATACATACTCTTTTATGAATCCTGCTAGCCTCTTGCCTCAGTAGCATCTTGTGTCAGTGTGTCCCATAGGCAACTATGAATTGTCCAATTTTTTTTATCAATTTTAACGTTCTGCCTTTGAATGTTCCCTTGTTCAAGTATTATGAGAGAGCATAAACAGAAGCACTCACATGACCTTCAATATATCATTTATTATTTTCTATACCTCTGTCATGTCATGTCTTTTTCCTCTCTTCTATAAACTGAACAACCCAAATATTTCCATCTGTTCTTCCATAGAAATCTTTCCAGGCTTCTTTAGTTCTTTTCTCTGGACCCCTCTTATTTTCGCTATGTCTTTAAAATGGGATGATTAGAAATGAACAAAATATTCCAGGGAAGGGAGAACTATTGATTTATATAATTTTATCTTAGGGTGGTGCTAGTATGCTGTTGACTTTAACATGGGTACCAGTCTGTGGTGTTGGATTCTTACCTGAGGCCAAATCCTGCTTGCTGTCCTTTATCCTTCTAGTCCCACTGAAATCAATGGGATGCCGAGTCACTGGGGCCACTCACATGAGTAAGATGAACAGAATCTGGTTTTCTGAAATACGATTTTCTAAGCACTTTACCCAAGTAGAAACTGCCTTCAACAGCAGATAATTACTAAGTGATCTACATATGTACAGTATGTAAACTTCCAGAGTTCAGAGTAGATTAAACGCATACGTTTCAATTAATGAAATATGGTGTGTTCACTTTCCAGAGGTCTGACATATGCATATACTAATTACTAAATGTTCATCAGATTTGCACATGAAATTTTGGTTTCATCATCCTTAAGTAGCATTAGTCTTTCCATTATTTAAGAAGAAAAAATACACATTCAAGGGGCAGTTTTATGACTAATTTTATTCTGCTAAGCCTTTTATAATACTAAAATATAAATTAAGTTAACTATGCATGTTTTCCTAGTTTCTACACAATTTTATGCAAATAATCCTTTGAAGGGCCAATAGCCAGACATAGGCAATGATTTTACTATTCTGTTTATTCACCACCATCCTTCCAATGATCCGTTAGATAATTTGGTCTGCTAACATCAGCTGGCCAAATGGGATTCAGTTCAAGGAGATTTTTTTTTCCCTGTGGTAAAGTTTCCTCTCCTTTTCCTCATTCTCTTGTTTGATATGATAAGTTACCAGCCTTTTCTGTTATATCTCATTCTCTGGAATCCAGCAACATTATGCTGCTGCTGCTGTTATTAACTGGGGAAAATACTCAACATTTTCAAATTTCATAAACTTATTGTTTGTTGTGTGATAGCATCTAGGAGCCCCAGTCATGGAACAGGACCCCATTGTGTTAGACACTGTACAAACAATGGAAAAAGACAGTCCCTGCCCTTAAAGAGTTTAAAATCACAGCTTCTGATCTGTGTGCACCGGAGGAAGCACGGTGGTTCAAGGAGGGGACAAATGTGTGTGTTGAAGGGCTTTCCCTCTATTAACTCCTGCTTGCTGTTGCTATGAGAGCATTTAAAGTTGGGAAATCAAGTGCAAAAGGGAATACCTAAGGGCAATATTTTTGGATGGGGAGGCTGAGTTTTAAAATTTTTGTTTACAGACTTTGGTACTTCCTGGAATGACCACATTATGGCCCCAGTCCTGGAAGCCACTCTCTGGAGGTGGACCCCTGCACCTGCACACAGCCCTGTGGATTTCATTCCAGCTCTGCATGGATATAGGAATCTGCCTGCAGAGAACAGCTGGTATGTCTGGAGCCTAGGGCTGTATCATTATCACGCCACTCTCTCCTGGCACATTTAATTTCACTGCAACATCATTCATGGTATTGATGATAAAGGTCCTGGACAAGGAAACTGACATTTTTTTTCAACCACAGAAGAGGTGTGAAAGGAATGCACACTTCCCTGTACTGCAGTCAAAACATCCCATCAACAGTCCTGGAGAGATGAGCTCTAGCAGAGGTATTCCGACCAGTGGCCATATTTTGAAGTGAACAAAAGGACGCTCTTGCAACAATGCCTTTTAGGTTCACAAAATCCAGTTTTAGGGTATTTGCTTCCACCTTCTGACACACATATTTCTGATAGTAGAGGGTTTTTTCCAGTAACTTAGGGTTATGAATGAGTAGACATAAGTAGAAGATTTGAGTGTGGCACAAGGACAGAATCAGTCCAGCTTTGCTCTGTGTTTAGTAAGTGCATTTAGTCATATTTTAAATGTGTTTCTTAACTTGCAGTAACTAGTGAACACATAGTGTTTGGAGCTCTCTTTTCATTCAAATGGAGATATATTCTAAGATAACAATGCTGATTATTGATACAAATCAGTATAATTATTATTATTAGGTAAAAGTGGTATGGTGGTCGAAGGTGTGTGGCAAATGTTCTTTATTTACTTTTATTTTAAAATAATTGTTTTCAGTTTTTAAATGATCAATTGTGATGGGGCATCTGCCACACTTTGGCTTGTAAGTGGTTGATGGAGCCCTAGGGAGGCTGCACAGAAAGCAGCCAATAGGAGAGAGGCTTCAAGGAGCAGCCAATCAGGGCTGGGCAGGCCCATATAAGGAGAGCTGCAGAGCAGAGTGGGTTCAGTTGCTCCCTAGAGCTCAAGGAGGGAGGGCTGGCTGCCTTGTAGGAGGAAGAAAGCTAGCACCCTGGACAGAGCAGTGCTGGGCAAGATCGTGGGAGTGGGAGTGGGAGTGAGTTCCTGGCCAGCTGCTAGGACTGGCATGCTGAAGTCCTGAGGTCAGGGTGAAGAAGCTGCTAGGGCTGCAGGAAAGTGGCCCAGGGAAAGGTACTGAGATGTTGGAGCGGAGGCAGCAGATGGCTGCCATGTACATAGTCCCGGGACCCAGGGTAGTCGGCAGGCCTGGGTTCACCTCCCAACTTACCACTGAGGAAGTGGCTGAACCATTGGACTGTGCTCCTGTCCCCTGGAACGGGGGAGCACAGAGTCTGGCACAGCCAGAGGGCTGTGTCCTGAAGAGGATGCTGTGGTCCCTGGAATGACACAGGTGCAGAAATGATGGCAGGTGAGTCACTACTGGGAGTCAGCGTACTGACCTGTGGAGCTGATCTGCAAGATGACCAGCAGGAGACTCTAGCATGGTGAGTTGCACCCATCACATCCCTATATAGGGCAGTTTGGGCCAATTGATTCTACTCATATTATTGTGATGGTAGCCATCTTGGCCAACTCCAGGACTTTAACCATGGATCTCCAAAACTAGAAGCATAAGTCTGTCAGCTTGACCTAATAAGCAATGATTAGTATGGGGGACTGAAGCAGACAAACATCCTCTCATGATCGTGGGTGAAGGAGGTGGGGATGCAACATAGCCTGACCAGTTAGTTACATTTATCACACCCAAACTATGGATGTTTTAATTCCATATGATATTCATGTTTATTAAAAGCAATGGTGCAGAAAGAAGCTGCCCAATGTTCTGCATAGGCAGCTGGAAATCCCTGAATTCTAACTTTGGTTGTGCCCTTTACTCCCCTTCTGGCAAATCACTGAAGATATATTTTGGATGGCATATATGCAGTTGCATAAAAGGAGTGACTTACTTAAGGTCTTACAGTCAGTGATAGATCTGTATCCCCTGATTACAGGCCACCACCCTATCCACAAGACCACACTGTCTCTCAATTGGGGGTGCAGCTTTCAGACTTCTTTCTGCTGTGTATTCCTTTGTTCCTCTCTAATGGAACAGAATTTATGGCCTATTAAGAATGATTTCCCTTGCCTCCAAAATACTAAAGCAAACTTCTGGAAGAGCAGAAATCCCGTAGTAAAGCAACTGGCAGCTAATTTTGCTATTAATGTACTTTAGAAATTGAAATCTTAGAGAGATATTTGGAGAAAGAGCCTAGAGGGATTAAGCATAAACTCTTAAGAAACCACAGATCCCATTTTCATGCAAATATCCTTAATAAGAAAAAGAACACAGGAGGAAAAAGACAGATAGTTTTTCAAAGTTTATCATGTGGAGTTATCAGCTCCGTAACTGTACAGTGTGGGCAGTACACCTTTAATATCCAATGATATAGGTATATATGTTTGAAATTAAAATATCTAATCCCACAGGACATCATACAAAAAGCTGCCAGTCAGGTTATTGACAGATGGTTAAATTTCTCTGTATGACAGTATCTTTACCTGAACGCTGTAAAGCTCTGGAGATGGGCTATTGTCAGATGACCTTTCATCTCAGAGCTCTTTTAACTTAAATTAGTCAGGCTTTGTAGAATGAGAAGTGACAGACCATGCCCAGCAAAGGCTAATGAGTTATCTGTGTAGTTACCAAAAGAAAAACAGTGAGGTGTTATGTATATCTTGGCATGTCCTTCACATAGTTTACTAGTTTTACTTTAGAACACTTGAAATAATGTGGAGCAACTAATTGTTTCTGTCCAGAAGGCATACTTTATTTGGGAACCTGAACTAGCGATATGCATACATATCATGTCTGTGGTTTCTCTTTTGTCTACTGCATTGTATTTCATATACATTGTATTTACATGAAATCTGCATATGCCCTTTGTCTTAGATAGTTGACCTCACTGGACCAAAAGCATGTGAAATATTCTAAATTGAAGGGCAATACAATGGTGTTACTCTATTAAATAGGAGTACCACTTCATATATTGGAAAGCAAGAAGAGATCATTGCAGCATCTAGTTGGAACACTGTATAACTCAGGCCCTAGTATTTCATCCTCTGGATTTGAGGAACATCTTTCCACAAGCGGGTCCTGATTCATCACTTTGGATGTCCAGCTTTAAACAAATGTAACTCAGTTGAAATCAATGAAATTACAATGAGGTGGAACTTGACTAGTCCAATGGTGAATCAGGCAAAAGAACTGCATTGTGATATATTGACTGTTGTGGGTGTGTAATAATAATACGGAGCACTTACACCATGCCCTTTGATCCATAGAGCTCAAAGAGCTTTAAAAAGTCACAGTTTATAACACTGGAAGGGACAATTGCAGTCATCTATTCTGATCTCCTTAATCATGTAGAGCCCTGCAAATCTGCGGATATCTGCTTTAAGTCTGTGGATATCTGCATCCGTGGATGCAGTTGTATTATTTACCATCTTTGTGTATCGGATGTGGATCCACATTTTTTTTTTATTCACACAGGGCTCTTGAGCAGCAGCTCTCAACCAGGGAGTCTGCAGCCCCCTGTGGGGCTGTGACAGTTTGAGGAGGTGCCAGGGCCCTGTGGGGCAGAAGCCTGGAACGCCAAGCACCAGCACCCTCCATGGCGCTAAAGCCCAGAGCCCCAGCACCCCTGGCAGGGCTGAAGCATGGAGCTCTGAACCCCAGCCCCCACCACTGGGCTAAAGCCTGGGTCCCCAGGGGAGGGAGCTTGGGCTCTGGGGTCTAGGCTTTAGCCCTGCAGGAGTTATGGGACTCAGGCCTCTAGTCCTGTGGGGAGCACGGGGGCTTGAGGCTCAGGGCTTTAGCCCCATGAGGGATGCCAGGGCTCAGGGCCTTAGCCCCATGGACCCCCTGAAAGTGGCTCATGGCCCCCTAGAGGGCTGTCACGGTTCCTCCCCCACTCTGAACTCTAGGGTACAGATGTGGGGACCTGCATGAAAAACCTCCTAAGCTTATCTTTACCAGCTTAGGTCAAAACTTCCCCAAGGTACAAAATATTACCCCTGTTATCCTTGGACTGGCCGCTACCACCACCAAACTAATACTGGTTACTGGGGAAGAGCTGTTTGGACGCGTCCTTCCCCCCAAAATACTTCCCAAAACCTTGCACCCCACTTCCTGGACAAGGTTTGGTAAAAAGCCTCACCAATTTGCCTAGGTGACTACAGACCCAGACCCTTGGATCTTAAGAACAATGAACAATCCTCCCAACACTTGCACCCCCCCCTTTCCTGGGAAATGTTGGATAAAAAGCCTCACCAATTTGCATAGGTGACCACAGACCCAAACCCTTGGATCTGAGAACAATGAAAAAGCATTCAGTGTTTTACAAGAAGACTTTTAATAAAAAATAGAAGTAAATAGAAATAAAGAAATCCCCCCTGTAAAATCAGGATGGTAGATATCTTACAGGGTAATTAGATTCAAAAACATAGAGAACCCCTCTAGGCAAAACCTTAAGTTACAAAAAAGATACACAGACAGAAATAGTTATTCTATTCAGCACAATTCTTTTCTCAGCCATTTAAAGAAATCATAATCTAACACATACCTAGCTAGATTACTTACTAAAAGTTCTAAGACTCCATTCCTGTTCTGTCCCCGGCCAAGACGACTACAGACAGACACAGACCCTTTGTTTCTCTCCCTCCTCCCAGCTTTTGAAAGTATCTTGTCTCCTCATTGGTCATTTTGGTCAGGTGCCAGCGAGGTTACCTTTAGCTTCTTAACCCTTTACAGGTGAGAGGAGCTTTCCCCTGGCCAGGAGGGATTTCAAAGGGGTTTACCCTTCCCTTTATATTTATGACAAGGGCCATGGACACCCAGTTGAGAACCACTGCTCTAAAGGGTGCTGGTGCAGGTGGATGCATATAAAAGGTGGAGTGCAGATCACGGGTCAGATACAAGTTAATTATTGTGGATGTGGATCCAAATTTTGTATCTGCGCAAGGCTCTAATCATATGGGTCATAGGACTTCCCTGAATTAAATCCTGTTTGAAATAGAGATTATTCTTTAGAAAAATATCAAATTTTGATTTTAAAATTTCTAGTGATGGAGACTCCATCAGAACCCTTGATAAATTGTTATAGCATTCTATGCTAGATTGAAAAGCACTCTATTGTAAAATATCTGCTCCCCCTGTAGGCACTTATAGATTGTGATTAAGTCACCCCTAAGTCATATTCCATTTGATGAGCTGAATATAGTGAGCTCCTTGAATCTGTCTCTATAAAACATGTTTCTAATTCTTCAGTCATTCTTGTGGATCTTCTCTGAACCCTTTCCCATTTATCAACATCCTTCTTGAATTGTGGACACCAGACCTGGACAGAGTAGTCCGGTATAGGCCACACCAGTGCCAGATGCAGAGGTAATACAACATGCCCACTCCTACTTTATATTCCTGTTTGTTTTTATTTTCAAGGTTGCATTAGCCCATTTGGACACAACATTGAACTGGGAGCTTATGTTCTACTGATATCTACCCTATAAGCACAGCTCACATTCTTTGTTCCTAGATAGAGGACCTTACATTTGGCTATACTGAAATGCTAATTGTTTTCTTGTATCTAGTTTACAAAGCAATTCAGATCTCTCTGAATCAGTGAACTGTCCTCTTCATTCTTTTACCACTGCCCCAATCTGTGTGTCATCTGCTAACTTTATCAGTGATGATTTCATGTTTTCTTCCAGGTCATTGATAAAAATGTTACATAGCATAGAGCCAAGAACTGATTCTTGTGGGACCCACTAGAAACACTCAGTGATGATTCCCCTTTTACAGTTACGATATATTAATTAGGCAATTTTCAATCAATTTAATGTGTGACAGGTTGATTTTTTTATCATTTTAATTTCTTATTCAAATGTTATATGGTACCAAGCCAAGTGCCTTACAGGAATCTAAGATCGGTAAGTACAAATATTCACGTTCTGTAGTTGGAGAAGCAAAGTTACTTCTCCAGTATTACACAGCCAGTCATTGGGAAACAGGGGAATAGAACCATGCCCTAGCCAATCGACCACATTGCATCTCTCCTGGAAACATGTACCACTATTGGAAACATGATGCAGTTATGCTCTTCAACAACTGAGCTATAACAGATGTTTCTTTAATTCACTATGCAGTGAATTTGTTGTTCTCAAAAGTCATAAATTTGCATGGATGCTGTCGGCAGGAGCCCAGTGTCTTTGTGCACCACCCAATGTTGCAGATCAGAAGCTGTTGACTTGAATGCTGTGACTCTGTGAATTTTACATTAATCTTCTTTATGAATTTAATATGAGACAGATATATATGCTTATAGATTATTTCTGTTGAATTAATGACTAAGTTGCTCCTTTAGATCATCCACTATACCAATGTGCTGTTGTACTGGGAATGTTAAAGGAACCTAAATGAATTAGGCACCCCATCTGAATTTGAATGAGAACTGGGCACATAAATACCTTGAGCTCTTTTCAAAATGCCAACCTCAGTCTATCAGTTACACCTGTTTTAGAAGGAAGCGCACTATACATTTGCATTGCAACTAGAGTGTTTCTTTATTTCCTTACAGATCTGTGTGTTCCAGCACCACAGCTTTAGTATTCCGCTCTATGACAGTAAATAATTTATTTCCCCGATGGTGTGAATTCCATGCAGAAAGAATGAATGAACTGGAATTTTGTGTAGTCTGGACATTGTTGAATCTTTGTCACAGGGTTCTTGTAGAGCAAAGGTCTGCTGAGACATTGTCCATTGTCCCTTGCCCATTTTATGTGGTCTATCTTATACTAGCTGCAGTTAACCATCCCTGGGACAATAGATGAAAACCGTATTTCTTTAATCTATGATACAATGTCGTTCAGCATGGCTTCTTTATCAGCAGCTAAGGTTGTACACATGTTAGTAAAATGCAATGAAACATCACTGTTAAAGAATATTTACCCCTTATGTATCTAGTTCGAGCAAGCTGCTTATATTGCTTGTCAACTAGTAACTTAGAGTGGGTTATTACATTTTTGTGCGATCTGTGAAGTATGTTTACCTAAGCTGATGAGACACTGCCAATGGCAATGACTTTTCAATGGATCAACAGTTATAAAAATGACTAAACTGTATTACAGAATTGAACTGATGCCTACAGTATATCTATTTTTCCTCCAGCGTGAGTGTAAGATATACTACCTTACCCTTCAGTGATCTGACCAGCTCTTTTGAAGGATTGCCCATTTTAGTGCTTAGTTGAATAATTGTCATCAAAGATGATGATTTTCTCAAACAAATTTAGATAACTAATTTTTTGGATGTGATTCAACCATCCAGGATGCACCTAGAGAAAAAACTTGTTTGAGTCCACTTTCATAAGGCACAAATGACACCATGCCATTTGGCTCTCCAGCTGCATGCTATGTCTGGAAAGTAAGTAAGTGAGTGATTAGAGAAGACTAAATTGAATACATTTCAGGATTAAACATAGTCTGATTATTTTAGCTGATTATGATATGATAGATTGTACATTAGCCAAAACATGATCAAACTATTTATGCTTTCCTAAGTAAGACTCTGCAATTTCATTATCATATTTCACCAAGATTTTCTGACCTGGTTCCCAAATATTAACTGTTTTCTGTGTCACATTCAGTAAGCACGTTGGCATATTCAAACATATTTTTTAAAATCTGCAGTGTGGTTTTTTTAAGCTTGGAGGAATCTTTCTAGATAAGAATGGCCATATTGGGTCAGACCAATGGTGCATGTAGCCCAGTATCCTGCCTCTAACAGGAGCCAGAACCAGATGTTTCAGCGGGAATGAGCAGAACAGGGTAATTTTGAGTGATCTGTCATCCAGTCCCATTTTCTGGCAGTTGGAGGTTTAGGGTTGTGTCCCAGACCATTTTGGCTAATAGCCATTTAAGAACATAAACTAGGAACCCAAAGGAACAGCTCTTTAGTCTGGGAGTCAGATAGACTCTAGAGACATGTTCAATCTGTTCTTATAATGCCCTAATCAGTAGTATGTGAGTAGTATGCAACACCCAACTCTTTATTGTATGCTTCTAACACCTTATTTTCTGCTATGTAGCTCTCTATGCCTGTAGTGACCTCCTGATCCCATTTCACAAATCCATCATCTTCTCCTCATTCAGATCTCTTCTAATGACTCACTCCTTCTGGGGCACCTACAAGTTGTGAGATGATGATATATACAATGCTAATCATAATAATAGAATGAAACCTTACATTACAATCTTCTATGAATTTTCCATTGTGACCTCTCCTTTCCATGGGTGTTTCATGTTTTAAGCTCTTCAGAGCAGAGACTTCATATATTTTTGTATTTTACACTGTGCTGAAGGCACCATACACACTAAGGACCGGATAGATCTAGTGCTCATTGAGGTTAATGGAGAGACTTCCATTGAGTTAGTAGACATTGGATTGGATCCTAACCAAATAAACCATAGTAGTTAACTGGACCATTAAGCAGATTTATGGCTTATTTGTGTCAATGGCATGATGCAGAGGAACCATAATGTACAGATCACCGTTACAACTAAGATTGTGTGACTAAGTGAACCAGGTGCTTTAAAAGTGACTACTCCACTATTAATCTAATTCAACTTAATATTTTAAATGTTCTGTATTTGTATATAGGGGAAAAAGACACCAAACTATTTAAGCTCATCGAAGTTTGACTAAAGCCTCCCTTCATCTCACTGGTACTCTTTAAAAACTCCATCTTTCCACCCATCCATGGAATCCCCTCCCAGTCTGGGATTCCTATTAATTGTTTGTTTGGATTACATTAGTGCCTACAGATCCCAGCTCAGTGTTGTGCAAACAGAGTACTGATGCTAGAGGGGTGTAAATTGTAGTGCTCACTAGTGTTGCACACTGACTGGCCTGTGTGGACTCCGCTGGCATGCACTAAAAATCCGTAATACACATTAATATAGTCCCGTTTCAGACAGTACTGCAATAGCATGCACCAGGGAACTTTTAGTGCATGCCAGCAAGGTCTGCATGGTCCAGTGAGAGCACAGAGCTCTATGCACTCTAGAATTTATACTTCTACTGTACTGTGTAGACAAGCCCTAAGAGATGGTGCCTCCCGCAAAGAGTTTATAATCTAAATGGTCATGGTAGCCAACTATGGAGGGGAAATATAACATACAAAGAGAATGAACAATGTGATGGTTTGCAAACACTGTTAAGTCCAAAAAGTTTATTTTGCTTCTTCCCCCCTGCACTTTATTGTGGGTAGGGTTTTATTGGGAGCCTACTAGATATTCAGAAATACTAAAGAAAAGACTGTACATTGAAGGGAGGGTAGTAAGAGAAAAAGGAGGGGATAGATGGAATGAATCCCCTTAATTTTCTAGGCTCTCACATCTCTGTGCCAATTCACAAGACTCTTCTGGATAATTTTATCAGTGATCTGGAAGAAAATATAAAATCATTATTGGTCAAATTTGCAGATGATCCACAGATTGGTGGGGTGGTAAATGATGATGGGTACAGGCCACTTATCAAAACCAATCTGGGTCACTTGATAAAGGGAGGGGGCTCATTTGAACAACATACATCTTTAATATGGCCAAATGCACATATTTAGGAGCAAACAATGTAGGTCATAGTTATAGAGGACCATATCCTAGAAAGAAGTGACCCTGAAAAGGATTTAGGAGTTCTAGTACATAATCGTGGACTTGGTTGATTCTCTATCATTTGCAGTCTTTAGGTCAAGGATGGATATCTTTCTAAAACATATACCATAGTCCAAACATAAGTTGTGGGCTTGATGCAGACATTGGCCTGTGTTATACAGGAGGTCAGACTTGACCATACTAATGTCTTCTGACTTAAAAATCTATGAACCAATGTACAATTATCCTGTTCAGTTCTACGTCATCTAGCATTCCCTAAGGCAGGGACCATATTCTGAATCACATAACCAACTACTATGGCAGCTTTGTCAGGCCTACTTAATCTCTTATCTCTCTGTGTGTGGTTTTTATGCCATGCCCATTGTTATGGGACATAAGCATAAAGAACATTTTATATTAATCCTCTCTGAATAGACACACCTTGCATAGATCTCCTTTTGTCTGTATTCTCAGTTGTTTGTTCAGAGGCTTTACTTGCCTTCAGGTAAGCTGGTGCATCAAAATCTTGTATGCTCTGGCAGTTGTGTGGTCAGCTGGATTCTGGATTGCACTGAGACGTCCCAGAGCATGCCTCATCATGACAAATCTCTTGACCTGTGATAACTATTCCACTACGATTACTCTTCAGTTCTTATTTTCAACTGTACTTATTGCTTTTTTAAAAAAATCTGTGCTTTCTTAAATGCTTCATTAAAGATTGCTCCTGATTTTTCTTTTGTTCTTGAATGTACGGACAGAAATTCAGGAGATGTCCGATAATTCCCCCCTTTACTTTGCTACTTTTGCTGAATCCTTGATTAATAGATCTTAGTTGCTATTCCTTCACATTTATATTATCGTGCTCTCATTATCACTCTACTTTGAAATCCCTTTGATCTTTTCAATGTGTTTACCATAACACCTTTTGTTTTTTCCCTTGAAATCTACCCACTTTATTTGGACCTCATTCAGTGTCTCAAAAGAGAGACATTGCAGAAATAGAACAGGTCCACAGAAAGGCAGGTAATATGATCAGAGGCATACTGGTGAGACTGCTTTCAGACAAGAAGGACCAAATTCCTCCCTGTTACATCCATCCCACCACATCAACCTCAGTGTGGTTGCTTGGTGGAAATGAACAGCATTTGGGCAATTTATACTGGCCAACATTTTAAGGGGACAGAAGGTGTTGGACCTCCAACTCCTTCAGTTACCTTTGAAAATGTTTGCCCTTGAAAAGGAGCAAATTGAATGCCTTACAGATATCTAAGTATACTATGTGAACAATATTACGTTTACCAAACGTATCTCTTTTAAAAAGAAGATATTGGGATCTAATAAAGAATTCCCCTAGATTGGCTGCAACACTCCTGATTATACTTTCCCACAGGACAAAGGGGCATGGGTTGAAATGTATAAGGTAACTGATTTAAAACAGATATGTCAATGCATTTTACACAATTTAATTAATCTTTAGAACTCATTGCTGCAGAATATTGAGACAAACAGACATGTGGCAAAATTTAAAAAGGCGCTGAACAATACCTTACATCATGCATAATTCCTTTTCAATTTGTTTTTGTTCATGCAGTAAAGTAATTCTCAATAGAAAGGTGGTAGAAATAGTCTTAAAGGATTAAATTCATGCATGCTTATATATGGATTACAGCCACCTCAGCTGTTACCACTGGTCAGAATAAAATTAAGAGCTATCAAACCACATGGTTTAGAGTAAAAGGTAGTCATCAGCAGAGGTCAGAATGAAATTTCCCTTCATTTTATAGTATTACACAATTAGAAACATGGTGGTAAAGTTAAGTTCTTCCTCTAAGGCCATCTAATTTTACTCAGAGTTGATAGGATTGATCATTGTTAGTTCCAGTAAGGCATTCTCTATCTTCATAATCTTTGATGTTCCATAGAAATTGTTGTGGAGTTGGTCTTCTTTCAATTTGAATGTACCTTTGGGTTTAGAATAGAAAAAGCGGGTTTAAAAACCAAGTCATTTTGAATATGATTCTTGTCTGCTTTTCATCTTTATGTAGTCATTTGTACCTGTACAAGGATGATGCAAAATGCTACCAAATCCGTTTGCACTATTTTGTGTGAGTGGAAATGATTGCACAAGGTGCAAGGCAGTGGAGAATGAGGTCTGTCATTTCCAAATAACCTAGCATGTTATCTTCTAGAATTTCTTCCGAAAGCCATAATTCATACAGCCTTGGCTCTCCTGATTTTCACTTCCATGATGATTTCCTAGTAAGCTGTCTGCCAGTTTTCCCAAGGAAAAAAATAAAAGGTTTAAACCATTGCATTGCTTCTTTATTTTTAGCACAGGAAAGGTCAGAACAGCAATAATTCAGCCACCAAAAGGTTTGTAACACATTGTGAGAATAAATCTCTAGTTTATATTGAGAGTTCTGGTGGAGCCTGCTGTAACACAGAATTATACCCCTGTGGACCTGCTGCAGTAAAATGGGAAAAACTTCGTATTCACAAACTGAAGGCATGGCCTAATGTCCACAGACATCAATAGGAGTCTTTCCATTGGCTTAAATGAGTATTGGCTCGAGCCCCCAGTGCCTTACTTGTACTGTTTCCTAGCAATGATCTAATTTATTCATCACAGTATATGAAACAGGAATAAAGTGATTGAATTTGGTTGCAAAGACAGCTGTTAGGCAGGGGACACATACACATAATAGATTTCTGAAGACAAAAATTGAATCAAGCAAAGTGCAGTAACAAGGATAGTACAGTGGTCATGTCGATCCCCAGTTATTTATTTTTTGCTGCTAAGCTAAGTTTACAGAGGTTCTTTGTACAGCAGCCCATGAGCCTTCTGTTGTTTGCCTTGGTGAATGATCACCGTGGGAGCACTAGATAAACCCTCATACTCTGATGTCTCCCTCTTAGATTTTGCTCTGTTATACTAGTGTCGATCTGGAGTAACTCCTTTGGCTTCAGTGGAGTCATTGCCTTGATGGTGGGGTAACTGAGGTCCCTCTTCAGGATATCACTTCAGCATGTGCTTAAATAAACATTTTCTTAACTTCCAGCACATATTTAAGTGCTTTTCCTGAATAGGGATGCTGTCCTGATTTGAGGCTTGAGAGCAGATGTAATATAGCTAAGTCTCTCAGGAAAAGGCCATCAGAAAATTGGAAATACTTGAATGTGAGTGTGGCAGGTGATGCTTCCTTGACCTCCCACTATTCACTCTCCCTCTAGACCCCTTTAATCGCTGGTTATAAAAATAATGCTCTTCTCCTGTGGCTTTTAGTAACCCTTTCCTCTTTCGAAATTCACAGATAAACTGCATGAAACAGCAGCACTCTGAATAAGCAGCAAGTCAAATTAAACATGATCTATATTTCAAGAACTTACCTTATGAATAGGTTAACACAAAATCAGCAAGCTTATCTCTTGGTGAAATACCAAAACAACAAACATTTGGTGCTCAAGTGTTCTTTATAATTTTGAGCTGTTTCGCATGATTACATATCCAGTTTAAAGCAGCAATTTCCCATGTAATTGGGTTGATTTGGAGTCTCACATAAGACACTGTTTATTAGGGTGTCATTAATAGTGAAGACTGTCAGGGTTTTCATCATAAACCTGTTTTAGGTGTTTATAGCCCTGTGATAATTCTGGTCATAGAGGGAATTCAAAACACTTTCAACAGAGCATGCAGCCTAATAGCTTAGGAACAGCACATGCCAAATGGGTAGACTCCAGAAATATAGTGTTAAAAACAATGAAATCATTCTGTTGGGAACACTCTTCTAACTGAAAGGAAAATCAACCATTAACTATTTAAATTTTGAGGGAACAGTGAACAATGCAAATTTGCGAAACTGGCTAATGGGATGCTCCCCTCACACTGAGGGGCCTAACCCCTACCTTAATGATTGCATGTCTCAGATATCTCATCAGTCAGCTCCTTGGGTATTCTAGGATGTATTTCGTCAGGCCCCGGTGACTTGAAGGCATTTAACTTGTCTAAGTTATTTTTAACTTGTTCTTTCCCTATTTTAGCCTCTGATCCTACCACAGTGTCACTGGCATTCACTATGTTAGATGTCCAGTCGCTACTAACCTTTCTGGTGAAAACCAAAACCAAAATGTAATTAATACTTCTGCCAGGTCCACATTTTCTGTTATTGCTTTCCCCCACTTATTGACTAATGGACCTTCCCTGTCCTTGGTCTTCCTCTTGCTTCTAATGTATTTGTAGAATGTTTTCTTTTTACTCTTTATGTCTCTAGCTAGTGTAATTTTGTTTTGTGCCATGGCCTTTCTTATTTTGTCCCTACATACTTGTGTTTATTTTTTTTTTTTTAATATTCATCCTTTGTCATTTGACCCAGCTTCCACTTTTTCTCTACCTCCAAAACACACAGCAGCCTTCGGATCAGGAAGTCACAAAAGTGTGTTCACAGCCATTTTGCACACTCCTCCCCGAAACAGCACTGGTGACAACCTGCCAATTCTATGCATCTAGCTCATTGTATACAGCAAATTGAGATCAACATGAAAATTGCTTTTGTTTTGGGTTTTTTTGGTGAATCAAAAAGTAAAAAATATTTGGGGTCAAATTAAATGTTTTTATAGCAGTTAGGTCACAGTAATCCATTCCGGGTTTTGGTTTTTGATTGGAAAGTATGGTTAGCTAGAAACAGCAAATCTGCAGCGTGTTCTGTGAACTACAGGATTAAACCAATGTAAACCTATCTACAGCTTCTGTGTGATTCATTCCAGAAGCTCCTAATTAGTTAGGACACAACACCTTCTATTTCAGGCAACCTGTCATGTAAGTCTCTGTTCATCAATTTATCATCTTCCATCTATTGGAAGACTGTTCCAGAGCCTCACTCCTCTGATGGTTAGTAACCTTCTATTTTCCAGCCTCAATTTATGCATCACTAGATTATCTCCATTTGTTCTTGTACCAACATTGTCCTTTACTTTAAATATCTCTTCTGCCTCCCTTGTGTTTACCCCGATCTATTTATAGAGCGCAATCCTATCTCCTTTTAGTCTTCTTTTTGCTAGGCTAAACAAGCCAAGATATTTTAGTCTCCTTTCATAAGATAGGCCCTCCATTCCCCTGATCGTATTAGCTACTCTCTGCACCTGTTCCAATGTAAGTTCATTTTACTTGAACACAGGTGACCAGAATCGTATGCAGTATTCCAGATGATGCCTTACCAGAGCCTTGTACAATGGCATTAACACTTTCCTATCTCTTCAAAGCATTCTTGCTATGTATTTTCTGGGCTGGTCTTTCCTATTTCTGGATAGGTTTCAGAGTAGCAGCCGTGTTAGTCTGTATTCACAAAAAGAAAAGGAGTACTTGTGGCACCTTGGAGACTAACCAATTTATTTGAGTATCAGCTTTTGTGAGTTACAGCTCACTTCATCAGATGCATCCTATGAAGTGAGCTGTAGCTCACGAAAGCTTATGCTCAAATAAATTGGTTAGTCTCTAAGGTGCCACTATATTTCTGGATAGTTTTCAAGAGGTGCCACTTTTTTGGCTGACACCAGTTTCTCATCCCATGAAACTCTCCATTCCCATATTAGACACTCCAAGCAGCACACATCTACTAAAATGTGCCATTGCAAACATGCTTATATACTTATATTTAGTTTATTCATATGATCAATTAAGTATTCAAAAATCCAGTGCTACTTGTGTTAATGTAACCCATGCACCTGTTGCTGTTCCTTTGAACTGTAGTAGTCAGACTTTGGAGTAGCTGTCCACTGACTCCAGCTAATAAATAAAAGTAAATGCACATAAATGAAAGAAAAAGATTCACAAACACTTGGAGCATGCTCAGCAAAGTATCACCAAGAGTGGGGACCAATTCCATTCCTAAATAAAAAGAGAAAAAGGTGCCAAACTTTTCAGTTAGTTCAGCCAGACCCAGAGGGAGACAGCCATGCCAGAAGGAGGGTGAATATCTCTGCCATGAGAACTGATGCTCACAGGCCTGCTTTTATTAATTGCAGCAAGATGATAACCCCAAGGAGAAGCATACCAGCCTATTCAAAGAACTAGGTGCTTGCTGCTTGTTCAGCTCAGGGCAGCATAGTGATATTAATGCCAAATCAGTGGCACATACTTTAAATGCATAGGATTTGTAGTAGTACCTTTTGATACTGAATAAATTCGTACATTTGATATTTTTGTTTGCATAGTATTTCCTGTACTGAGGTAGTAAGTCTGCATATAGACTTATGAGGAGTCTTAGTTAACCCTCAAAATGTCCTCTTGTAAATTTAAAGATTTTTTTTAAAAGTCTGAGCAGGCTTACTACATTTCAAACTGGAGCAACTCAGGGTACAGGATTCCATGACTGTCGACATTTGCATATTTATCTTGTGTTTATTATCCAGAGGTAGGAATTCCACTGTCAGAACAGACTGAACCCGCTCACTATTCCTGCAGTGAAATGGAATTATAGTGGGTATTTGTGTAATTAAAGTTTAGTGGGTAACAAAGTTTAAAAATTATGGCACCCAAACAGGGACAGCGCTATCCTGTGGTTGAAGACTGTAATTGTTAATTGAATTTCCTGGAGTTGCCTAAAAGGAATGTAGACTGTATATTTTGTGACCAAGGAACTTTACAAGCTTTATCAGCTTGATCCAGACCACTCAATTGGATTGAGGGGACTTACCCTACTATTACAGATGAGGAATTGACCCATGCTTTGAGCAAGTATGGGGCAGTAATCATTAGGGAAAGAATGTGAACAATTTAAACTGTACAGTAAATGGAATGTGACTCCCCTTAAATTGAATAAAAATTCCCATAGTACTCCTGGTGACAGGTATCCAAAAAACAGCTCTTTAGCAGGAACAGCGATTCTAGAGGATAGAGCAATTACTAGTAACCAGACAGGTAATGCTTCACTTCCATATTCTTCAGACCAATATTCTTTTTTAAATAAATGTACATTGTCCTCCCCAGACATTCAAACGTATCCTACTCCCACATTCACTATTTCAGAAGGGGTACATAAATCAATAGTTTTTACTACATGTTTTACTATGTAGGGTGTTGCCTCCTACCATCAGACATCCTACAAACTGAAGAATTTATCAGGTGTTCCCCACAACCCAGTGGGGAGATAGATTTTGATACCTGAAAGCTGTTAGTACAACAGCTATTAGATCATGAATTGTCTTCCAAGGGAAGAAAAAAAGTTAATAGAAAGCTTATCATCTCCACCCTTGAATGGAACTTTCAATGGTGGGAAATCTGCTACTACAGAAGAATGTTTGACAGATGGAACAGAAGTATGGCTCTGTTAACAGCAGGGATGAATTGTATGCACAAATCCTAGCAACCTTTTAAAGTCCATGGAAAAATCCTCTAAGTATTTGGAAAGATTAAACAGTTGTTGGAGAAAGGTAATGGAGCAGAAGACAGATACCAGAAAACCCTAATGTACAGCTGTCATAAATATAAAGGGAAGGGTAAACACCTTTAAATCCCTCCTGGCCAGAGGAAAACCCCTTTCACCTGTAAAGAGTTAAGAAGCTAAGACAACCTCGCTGGCACCTTACCAAAATGACCAATGAGGAGACAAGATACTTTCAAAGCTGGGTGGGAACAAAGGGTTCTCTGTCTGGGTGTTGCTTTTGCCGGGATCAGAGCAGGAATGCAGGTCAGAACTTCTGTAAAGAGTTAATACGCAGTCTAGTTCGATATGCGTTAGATTCTGTTTTGTTTAAATGGCTGATAAAATAAGTTGTGCTGAATGGAATGTATATTCCTGTTTTTGTGTCTTTTTGTAACTTAAGGTTTAGCCTAGAGGGATTCTCTGTTTTGAATCTGATTACCCTGTAAGGTATTTACCATCCTGATTTTACAGAGGTGATTCTTTTACTTCAATTAAAATTCTTTTTAAGAACCTGATTGTTTTATCATTGTTCTTAAGATCCAAGGGTTTGGGCCTGGGTTCACCTATGCAAATTGGTGAGGATTTTTATCAAGCCTTCCCCAGGAAAGGGGGTGTAGGGCTTGGGGGGAAAGACGTTTCCAAGTGGGCTCTTTCCCTGTTATATTTATTATTGCTGCCACCACCAAGCATCTAAAGTCCAGGGACAAAAGGTAAAATAGTTTGTACCTTGAGGAAGTTTTAACCTAAGCTGGTAAAAATAAGCTTAGGGAGTTTTTTCATGCAGGTCCCCACATCTATACCCTAGCGTTCAGAGTGGGGAAGGAACCTTGACAACAGCTAATGAAACAATTTCTTCATGGATGTTGGCATGAGTCTTTGATTACACAGCTCCATCTGAGAGGCCATTTGGATATTACTGCTGTTTCCAAAATGTCATATTCTTAACTGCTGTACAAAATCCACCAATCTGAAGAAGAGAAAGAAGTGAAAGAGCAAAGAAGCCTTAAGTAACTAAGAAAACCACAGTCTAACCTTAGCAGCTCATGTCCTATCCAAAAGTTGAGTGTAGCTCATGTTACGCTGCAGGAGAGTCAAGAAAGATGAAAAACCATGTTCAACTTAAGAAGCCATAGCTAAGTTAATGGAAGGACCTGCCACTCTGAAGCAGCACCCACCAAACCCCGATAGATCTCTGAAATTTCAGAAGACACCCCAGGGGCTGAGGAATCCATTGCAAACAATTCATGGTTCTTCTGTTAAAACTGTGGTAAGGAGGATCATTCCAGTACTGCATGCACTGAGCCACTCAACGCTGAATTAGTACAAAAGAAGTTAGTTTCTAGAAGGGGGCCACTCCCACTGCACAAAGCTCCAAAGTCTTAGATGCCAACTAGAATTGTAAGATTGGAGCTAAGATTGAAGGGGTGACCAACAAGACAACCAAATGGAAGGAGGTGCTAAGTGAACTGATGGGAGAACCATGTCACAACCTGATGTTCATTGAGAAAGTGGCATGCAAATGCTTAATAAATACAGGTTCCCAGATAACCTGCATAATTACAAAGAACATTTGGCACACAGAATTGCATCCAGTGGAAGAACTACAGGTAGTAGGAGCTGGAGATCAAGAAGTTACTCATTTGGGATATGTCATTGCCTCAGTCCAATTCCCCAAATAAAGTTTTGGAATGGACAAGAAAAAAGATTCTTTGCACTGATATGCCCTGATCAGGATCCACCAGCTTTTTTGTTTTGCATAGTGTTTGCTATAATGAGATTGCATATAAATTTATGAAGAGTCTTATTTAACCCTCAAACTGTCCTCCTTTAAACTTAAAGATTTTTATTTTCTTTTAGTCTGAGCAGCTTTACCATATTGGGGTGTCTTTTATTCCAAACTGGAACAACTCAGAGTATGGGCATCCATTACTGTCTACATCTGCATATTTATCGTTATCCAAACATGGAAGCTCCACTGTCAAGAGACTGACCCCACTCACTATTCCTGCAGTTAAATGGAATTATATTGGTTACCTGTGTATCAAAGTTTAGTGGGTTACATACACAAAAAATGAATTCCAAGACGAATATCTTAGCCTGTTTTATGGCAGGTGTATCTCTTCACATAAGCTTTGAAAAACATAGCTTCCATTGTGATTATTTATCATTTTATAAGGCCAGAAGTATTCATTGTGGTTGAGTTTGACCTCTTCTATACCACAGGCCATATGAATTTCCTGAATTAATTTCTATTTGAACTTCAGCGTATCTTTTAGAAAAACATCCAATGTTGATTTAAGAATTTCCAATGATGGTGACTTCACCACAATACTTGGAAAGTTTTCCCAATAGTTACTTACTTTCACTGTTAAAAAATTGCACCTTATTTCCAGTCTGAATTTGTCTAGCTTCAACTTCCAGGCACTGGATCTTGTTATATTTTATCTCCCAGATTGAGGAGCCCTCTATTAAATTTCTGTTCCTCTTTTAGGTACCAATAGACTGTAATCAGGTGGCCCCTTATCCTTCTCTGTGTTAAACCAAACAGATTAAGCTCTGAGTACCATTTATAAGGCATGTTTTCCATTCTTTTAATAATTCTTGTGGCTCTTCCCTGAACCCTTTCCAATTTATCAACATCCTTCTTGAATTGTGGAGACTAGAACTTTGGGCCACAGCATCATACTAAGAAACCATATTCAGCTGATTATCTATTATGACACCCTGCCCCCAGATCCAAGATGAGGGGAAGGTACCACAACCTTAAGAGCAGCTCTCCACTCATTTGCATGTAGGAGAGGCATTCCATGCAAGACACCATCTTATTATCATAATTTCACCACAGTAGGTCAGCAACAGAGGCATAATATGTCATTTTGGAGAAAGGAGGAAGATTTAAGGCACACATAGAAACAAGTACTAAGACTAAAGGAGGCTTAGAGGCACCATGTTTTAAAAGCTTATAATTAAAAAAAGTTAGATGGTAATTAACAACTTATAGCTGAAGTGCCTTATTTAGTCTCTCACATGCATTAACTCCCTGGCGCTTGCCTGTCTGGAATGTCTGTTGCTAAGAGCTAATACATTTTGCATAGTGCTATATCCGGAAATCCCAGCTCTGCACACCAGCAGCATAACTGTTACTGCTTCTGCATGAGCTAAAAGTTTAACAATTTGAAATCTCCTACTGCCCTCCACTGAGAAACACTGAGGCATTTTTCCTAATATTTACACACTTAAGTGGAACATCTGTCACTGAATCTTGGCCCAGACCCTCTACTCAATAGTTAGACTCATGTTGGATTTATAAAGCCCTAAAATGAGAGAACAAAATGGTTTCCAAGGCAGTGCCTAGAATGTGAATGGAGCAAAAGACTAGTTAGGAAAAATTCTTGAGAGGAAAAATCCACTGATTCACTTGAGTGATGCACTCAAACTCAGGATCATTTAGTTGAGTTTTTATTTGAAAGCCAGTTCACAGTAAACAAACATCACAAAGCTTGTTTTTATTTGCACTAAGCTCCCACCAAACAATTGCAAAAATGAGCAACTTCATGAGCTTGAAAAAGGAATTCTTCCTCAGCCAAAACATTCATAAGCTAAAATGTGTGCATATAAACTAATCACTAAGGATCAAATATGTAAAAATTATGAACTGTTTGCAGATAATCCTTTAGGAGAAAGAAGGGTTAAATTTGTTGGGCATGTTTATCAGCGATGAATAATTGGACTAGCTCTAGCTGTATCCCTTAACGGTAGGTTTAGCAAGCCAGTGAAACAGGGATGTCACCAGTTAAACTGAAGTTATTCAAGCTTGGGGTCATACCAGAAAAGGAGAGAGCTTGAGGGTCAGATCCTCACCTGGTGTAAATCAGCATACCTCCACTGACTGCTGTGACATTGTCAATTTACATCAGCTGATAAGGAGCATTAATTCAGAAAGGGGGATCTAGTCAGGTCTACAGGAAGGTGAATGAGGAGATTTTCCACGCAGAATTAATAAAATGATGAGCAGGGGAATTTTGTAGGTTTGGTCTGGAAAGCTCAAAAAACATGTGGAGAAGAATTTGCTCACTTGGTTAGGCCTTTTCTGAGCTTTCTTTCCATATAACGTACTACCCCAGCTTACAACCAGCAAAGTCAAAACATAAGCGCTAAATGAGCAGAAGAGCTACACAAAGGAAATTTTCTCCCTTGGTTATATTTCACAGTGGAATTTGACAAAAACAAATGATTAAAGGACTAGGAGGGCTGACTTTGAAGGAAGGTAAAGTGACAGAATACATACAGCTCGGCTAAGCTGTGATTAACAGACTATAACAATCAGCAAGTGCAGGGAGAGGAATTGTTTGGCAGTGATTCAAGAAGGTATAACTAGGAGTAATTAAATAAAATTAAGCAAAGGAGAAAAAAATTGGGGAGAATTCCTAACAGTTGGTCAAATTTTGCCCTAATTTACACTGTACACTGTAACTGAATTGATCTAAATGAGGCCACATATAATTTATTAACTATAAAATAGTTTCTCTGGTGTTTTGTGGAAAGCACATAATTCTAGTCACTGAAAAGCAGACTAGACAAAGCATTGTAGAGAACAATCTTGCATTGGCAGGAAGATGATTTAGATAACCAAGTAGGTTTTATTTATCTCTATTTACTATAATTCACTGATGGATAAGAGAAAATTACTGCATCTCCTGGAGGGTTTTGGACTAAACAAGATTTGTCCTATACCTTTACTAGAATGCACTCCTTGATTCATCTTTTAATAATCTATTCTAGTCTAAATTTGAAAAATTGGTAGACATTTCCAATTTTAATTAAAATATTGCTATCTCTTTCCTTTAGGCATGGCATTCTTGTAGATCTAAGCACAACATGCTAATTTTGTAAGCCTTGTTAAGTAACCTCTGATTGTGAATCTATTCTTGAATTCCCATTAACCATTCAAGAAAGGCTTTGGTTTTTTATGTGTATCCAGAAAAATGAAATGAAGTTAACTTAGTGTGAACTGAGCAGTTTCCCCAGTAGTTTATGTATTTTGCATAAGATTTGTTTTCCATGGAAGCCAAAATTAAAGTTAAATAAATAAATCAGAGCTAAATTAGCTTTCCACATGAATAAAAGATCTGCTTTCCCCCCATATACACTTTTACATTAATAAAAGTATCTAGTAATGTCTTTATGATGTTCTGACACTTTTATTTTCCTTTAATATATTTTGATGTGCCCTTCACAAAAACGTAAAACTTAAATGCAACATGATTTAGCAGCTCAAAATCTCTAGTGTGTGGTATCAAAAACATCCAGGAAGATTAACGTCCTCTTTTGAGGCACCAAAGATTATTCCAGTCTTGTAGAGTGCAGTGATGATTATGAATGGGTTTGCACATGTCAGCCTCTGCTCTTTTAATGAGGATCATGTGGGTGGAACTGTCAGCATTCATGGAACTATTTTCCTTGTGATCTTATTAACTTACATCCCAAATCAAACACTCTGATGCTTTGTTTATTAAAGGGTTGCAGGCTCCAGTTTCACCATGTCTTTTTTTAGATCTCCTGAAACTGCACTTTGTATACAAGAGCTCAATGTTACAGAACTGAGATTTGTTTAAAAATAATCTATTAAGATGTGTATCTTGATAGAATTTTTCAGCAACCATATGCTACAAACAAAGGTGAATGGAAAAGCAAACTGACTTTTTTGACACGGGGCAAACCTCAAAAGGTTTGAATACTTAAACTAAGATCTTCGGAACTTGTTTAGTATGGAAATATAGGCTGCAAGTGTCACATAACCACCACTGGAACAGCTTACGAGTGATGTGATGAATTCTCCATCACTTGAAGTTTAAGTCAAGACTGAATATTTTTCTAAAAGTAGTATATTAGGTCACACAGAAATTATGGGAGTGATGCAGACAGCACTGGGTGAAGTTATTTGCCCTGTGTTATGGTAGAGGTTATATTAGATAAGCATTATGACCCCTCCTTGCTTTAATATCAGTGAGTCTATCAGCAAATATATTTGGGTGCCTTTCTTGTTAAAGATTGCCACATTTTATTCAGGCAAAACATAACTTCATGCCCTAGTTTCTCCCACCAAGCCACAACTGTTATATGAAGCCTCTAAAATAGGCCAGAACTCAGAACTGGTCAAAAAAAAATCACAGGAAATTTGTAATCAGTGGTTTTGTTTAATTTCACAAATATTCCAATTTAAAAAAAATCAAAACTTTTCAAACAATGTTTTTCATAAGTTTCTTTGGTTATTTTTCATCAAATGGAATTTTCCTCAAAAATCTTTGAAAACTTAAAATCTGGGAAATTTCAACCATCTCCCTAACTATTCTCAGATGGAATAAGATTACAGCAGAGGACTTGATGGTAAAACTCAGTTTCTCTTCCTACCAGTGTGACTTGCTTGTATGTGATCTGGGAAAAGTTTGCTTCAACTTAAAAAACTTTCAAACCTGAACACCTAAAACTACATATTTAAGCATATTAAATATGTAGGTACCTAACTTTAAACTCGAGTTTGAAAAGTTTTGCCTTAGTAATTGTGAAAAGTGTTAGACTGACATCCCTGAACAGTGAAGTCCTAAACTTCACCCTAGAACATGTGCTATACAGCTAGATCAGTAGTAATGTAGGCCTCTCCAGAGCAGCCTTTGGATATGCCTTAACTGATTTGGAGGGACAGCCTTCAGGGGTGAGCTGGCAATTCAGTCTCCATGTTCATTCACTCCCTTGGGTCCTATAAATAGACAAAAGCTTTTTGAGGAAAGTCTGTGGGGTCGGGAGGATCATGAATTTTGTTTTTCTTCAAATTTTCCTTTTGTCAAATTGTGTTCTGTTATATTGTGGTGGAACCCACAACCAGATCAGGGTCACACTGTTCTAGACACTGTACAAATATCTAATAAAGGACAGTTCTTGCCTTAGATTGTTCTAATTCAGACTGCTGTAAA
Source organism: Lepidochelys olivacea (assembly GCF_965140295.1). Taxonomy (NCBI): domain Eukaryota; kingdom Metazoa; phylum Chordata; order Testudines; family Cheloniidae; genus Lepidochelys; species Lepidochelys olivacea. The sequence continues at coordinate 31,326,060 of NC_140411.1, read as the reverse complement.
AGGTACTAATCAGTGCTGGTGGTGATAGTGGTTTTGTGATGTGGATAGGTGTCTTCTGATAACCAGACTGAAATTCATGCAACTCATGTTATAAACTGTACAATGCCGAACAGTCCGACAATAACTTCCATTCCCTTGTGATCTAAGCCATCCTTTCCACCAGAGTTGCTATCAAGCATCCATCTTAGATGCAAAGCAAAACTGCAGCCTCCAGCCAGAAGTCCTTTTACTTCAAAACCCTACAAAGAATGCCGCACCACTGATCTTCCTTTCAGGACTTTGAAATAGTGAATCGCCGATCAAGAATGAAAAGGAATAGAAAGACAAACATCTTGTTTCTTCCAGCAAATTCGCAAAGGTTTATCAACAACCGATCACACCTTTATTTTAGTGGATTGTGGTTTAAATGAAAGGAAGCTGATAGTTAGATTCCTTTTCCTTTTGCCATTACTGGTAATTCCACAAAACAAGTACCTTATCTCGGCCAGAGAAGAGAATGATTCTTATATCTGGCTTTCGACAGGCTTAATCCTAGATGATCTGCAAAATATTAAAGGGTAGTTTTATAGTAACATGCTTTTGCTCGCCTTTCCTTCCATTCATTTATTATCAGGACTGCCCTGAGACAGGATGACCCAACTGGCTGCTGATACCATTGGCATTTTTTCCATTCTTGATATTTTCAAATTTAGGTCTCTGTGTGCTGCTGAATGGAAGGTGAGGAGGGAGTACTAACCATAGCTGGAGCCTCTATTCCTCCCCCCACCCTCCATATGCTCTTTCTATGTTCCTCCTATTCATATCTGACTATCATTTGATAGTGTATAGCTTTGTCCTTGGAAGAGATATCAGAGATTAACAACTCAGTCTGGTAACCATATTCTGGTAATCCCCCAAAAGACTCTTGGCCTCACTCTCCCTTGCCCTACAGCACCTTTATGCTCTCCCATGGGCTGTAAAGTCAGCGCATCTTGTCCCCAGAGAACATCCTGGTTTATGGAAAATCCCTGGGATGATGGCTCTCTGCGACCCCCATCAGCATCGCTAGCATAGAGCAAAGAGGAGTCATGGCCAAATGAAAGGGGTTTGTTCACTGTACTATTCTCAGCTGCCAGAACAACCCCTTGGAGCTGTTGGCAGCCAAATATAAGTCAGCACAATCCCGAGTTTGCAACTCTTACCTGCCAGCAACCCTCCACATTCACCCTAGGGGACCAGGCTCGCCCAGAGTGGCAAAGTGGGTGTAAGTCTGCCTTTAGCCCCACCTTAGCTACTGTGCTTACCAGAGTTTGGCAGTAATAGGCTGTGGCAGACAGGATCTAGTCAATCCTGCATGAAGTTAGGAGAACTGGGGAAATAATCCCATCATTTGGACTTTTAAAATTTTTAGGAAGGGAAGCAGTTAAAGAGGTGGATCATCCCCCTTCCCCTGGCCAAGTTAGAGCTGCTTTGGAGCGGATGTACAGAGATGTCCTGAGCAGAGTTGTGTGATTTTGAGTATTCCCTGGCAATTCTGAAAAATAGTTTTGGGCCAACCGGAAAATGAAATCTGGCAAATCAGAGAGGAAACAAACAACTGCTTCTGGGTTCAGTTTGAACAAAACATTGAGTTCTTGGATTTTTTTTTCCAAACTGACAATTTGGCAAATAGACACCAATTCACAAAATCTTTTGGTTGTCCTATGTCGGCACTGATTTAGCTCAAAAAAAGTTTCCATTGAAAAACACCGCCCAGCTCTTGTTCCAAGGTACTTATTGTTCTCCCGACTATTCAGCATGAAAGGTGACAAGAAGAGGTAGAACAAAGCAGATGTCTGATATCCCTCCTGTGCATGGAAGAGATGATTAATGTCTCCTTGGCACCAGGATTTGCAAAGAGCTCCTCCTGACTTCCTCTGGGGTGTGTGCTCTCTGCACTACAGTGGAGATCCCAATCCTAGCAAGTGTTTTCATGAGGTCTATGTGCATCTGAAGTCAATTGGAACTTCAAGTGCCCAGCACCTCTGCAAAGCTACCCATTTATTTAGATGCCTAAATACTGATTTGGGCAGAACGGTTTTAAAATGTCCATATGCTGTCTGTGTCTCAATTTACTTATCTTTGAAATGATTGTAATAATTACCACCACCACCACCACCCCCAAAAGGTTAGACGGTAGGGTTTTAGGAGACTTTAGTTCATGTCTGTTAAGTTCTTTGAGATCCTTAGATAAATGGTGCTGTAAAGGGAAAAACTGAATGCTAATACAATTGCTAGGTTTTGTGTTTGAAGCAGACTGGTGAGATGCATCCAGATCAGACCACTTAAGATCATTTTTATTAATAGCTTCTGCTTACTTCAGGGCTTCATCATTATTTATTTGTGTCAATGATTGTGACAGAGTGCTAGTCTCCTAGGCACCAAATGGCTAAGCCAAAGGGTAAGGGTACATCTCTCAGGAGGAAGAAAGTCAACATGAGTGATGTAGATGGCTCACACATGGCCCTAATTATCTTCTGTAGAAGACACTGCCAAAGGCAAAATGGAAACCAAAGCTATGGAAGTTGAAGTAGAATTTTTGTGTCATCTTTTTTAAAGCCTGGTGACATTTTAAAGGACATCACTGATGTACTTGAATTTACATTCATTCCAGTTTACTACAATTAAAGACACGCACCCCTGTTTTTATCAAGCCCTCAAAGCCCAAAGAACAAAATTAAAGGGACAGATTCTCTGTTGCACCAAGGTATATTTAGTATAGGGGAGAGAGGAGCCATCAGGGAGCCAGCTAAAGCTCCCTGTACTAAGCATATTTTGGTGCAAGAGAGAATTTGTGCCTTAATTTGTTCTCTTATTTTCCTATTTTTTTCTTAATTTAAAAAAGGTAATTCAGAGTGGAAACTATTTTTGCTTTTACTATGTGGAGAGATATACCATCTGGAATTCTAGTATCTACATAACATTAATATTCTTTGTTCACAAAGGTGGGATGGCTCTAGTAGATAACTCTAGAAGTTCTTGGTGTTCTGTTTCAGTTAAAATTTCTGTTAACTGTTATTACATACTTGCCATTTAAATAGCCAAGTTAAATAAGGCACAGTTAGGGCTAACAGTTTCACAGTGTTGGAGTTCATATTAGCTGCTTAATGGAGTTTTCTAAACCTTTGAGGGGTCCTTCCACTCTGTCACCTTAGCTATGCTGTGAGAATCCTTCCGCTCGTGGGTTGCTACAGTAGCACGCTATAGGGGTCCTCACAACCCTAAGGGAAAGTCGCTCTTCTCCAACATCTCTGAGGCACAAACTGGGGTGTATTAAACATTAAAACACATGAGGACACAGAATAGACCTAGAACAGACTCAGTAGGGCCTTCAGTAAAGGTAGGACAAAGGGGAGAAGAACCAGTGGAACTTATGGAGTAGAAAGAGACAGTTATGATTGGCCAGTTCTGGATTCAGGGAAGGCTGGGAAAGGAGAAGCTCATGAAGATATCTAGGTTTTGTTTCAGGGATAGGTGAAAATTCAGCTTGGTTCTTATTTTAATTGAATGAGTTCCTCCACCCTTAATCTGTCTGTCTAGTGGCCCTTTTAAATTTGTACACACAAAATGCTTGAGGGGCAGATAATAAAATATTTCACTGATGACAAACTGTGGAGATCTAGCAGTGGTAGACTTGTGGTGCTGGGGACAGAATACAAATCTCTGGTGAATCTCCCTTCTGAGTCTCCACTCCAGCTTAACAAATAAAATAACTGGTACGACAAACATGCAAAAATATTAAGCAGTCAGCATATCTGTCTCATGCACTTTAGGGTCTTTTTTAGATATGCTCCTGGGATTGAATTCTGATGCTTACTAATTTTTACATGAGCAGGAAAAAGGCAAAGAATGTAATTAATCACTCTGACTTTTCCATATTTGCTTCTGCAGCAGAGATCCAACAAGTCACTCTCTTGTTTTCATTCATCTTAAATATTGTCACTGTAACCCTTCTGCCAGGTGAAGCCAGCAGCAATAAGGGCCGGGTTCAGTATCTAGGGGTTCTTTTTCAACAAAGGACAAAACCAGCTCAAGCCCCCACTCAGTGACCTGGGACAATTACACACCACCCCCTGGGTGCCTCTAAGAGGCAATACTTCCCCTCTCGCAAGCACAGAGTCTGAGTGTAGCAAAAACTTAATAAAAGGAGGGAAGTAACTCAGCATTCATTTGGCAAAACTAGGGTTCATAAACATAAACCATGAGCAAAAGACCCACCCCCAAGTAAGTTGGGCCGTGTCCTTTTCCCCTCAGGTTCTTAAGTCCAGCAACCCAAAAAGTCCCTGTAACATGCCCATCCCTTCTCTGCACCCCACTCACAGTTGCTGCCCTTGGCCAGTGCAGCCCCAGAGTTTAGAGGTTCATTTGCAGAGTTCACCTCCCACCCAGTGTGGAAGGGGGTTGGGGGGGGGCTGAGGCAGCACCTTACATGCGCTGCTGCTTGAGCACTTGTTCATTGCCCCAATAGCTGATTGCCACACCTCTGTAGGGCTCATCTCTGGCCCTCTCTGCCAGTTGCCCTGCTGGCCACACCTCTGCCTCACACCCTGCTGGCCACTCACCAAGATATCTTCAGGGCCCCCCCCCCCACTTAACACCGCTCTCAGCAATTTCAGTTATAAGTGGGGGAGCCTTACTGCTGGTGCATACTGGGCAATCTCTTGCAATAGAGACACTGTTCCAAAACAGGTCTAATACTTAAACCTAGGTATCAGTGATTTCAGCTCTGCAGCATGTAACAAGACTCTCAATTGAGTCTAAATTAGCTCTTTTATTATACTATGGAGAGAAGAAAGGTCAAATAGTGTCTAGGACCCTTAAACAGGGCCCACACCACCAGCTACAAGTACCTCTCCCCCACTCTCTTTTAACTCATTGGGCTTTGGAACCCATGCCAAGCAAGTGCCATTCAATTGAGGGTGAGTCCCTCCATTGGGGAATGCCAGATACAGTTCTGCTGCCCTCAGTTTTATTACTCCTGCCCCAATAACAAGGAGGCTGGGGAGCCAACACCAGCTACAAGTGATTATTTGGGCAAGCGATGCCATCATGCTGAGCACCTAGGCAGGGTGGGTGTGTCCATGCAAACAAGATCAGCTCCTGAAGTCTTTCTACAGCTCACCGCTAGATTTCAGGGGAGAGCTCATTCAGACTCTGCTTACATCACTAATATCTTAGTAATGAAGGAATATGTGTTCTCTGAATCATACTTTTGGAAGACAAGCTGCCTGAAATCACTGCACAGGATTCACACCCATGGTTTGTTTACTAAAGATATCACAATTAAAGCTGAGAATGCAAAGAGATCCCCCACTGTAAACCCTGAGTCCTTGCCATGTTGCAAGTGGAAGTGGGAGGGGGAAAAAAAGGACATGACTTGCTCAGACTTAGAGAGAGGGGACTTAACTGTGACACCATCTCATCACCACAACCCCCAACGTGGTGGATGATCTGCTACATGAGTGATGCTTATGTTACTTAGAAAAGCTCTTGGACATTTTTTCCCCAGCTAGAATCACAACTGCTAGCCAGCCTTTGAAAGGGGAGAATAAAGATGGTATTTAAAGGAATAGGATAAAAATGTGACAAGACTATGATTTCAAATATTTCAGGGCACGTGGCACATAGTTTTAGAATTGATTAATCTGAATAGGATCTGCACTAGTAGAAGTTTCCATTGGGATTGGAGATCCTGGTGGAATTCATGGTTTTAGAAACCCCACAGATGAACTTTCAGCTTGCAGAACTAGTTTCGAGTTCATGAGGTGTTTTTCTTGAAGTTTAAACCTATTTTTCCCACCCCGGCTGACTAATAGAGCAGTATTTTAAAAAAAATGGAATTTTCCTTTCACAGGAAACTTTGACATTTCAGTATTTACTTTCCATTTCAAAGTGGAGCAAGACATCAAAATGACAAACACGTTTGTGAAACTGAAAATTCTGCAAAGTTTCAAAGTGGAAATGTCAAAATAAAAAGTCAGTATTTTCAAATGAAACTAGCCAATTCAACAGTTTGAAATTAAATTTGCCATTTTTAATATTAACATTGCAAAATGAAGTGACATTCATTTTCAGCCTCCTCATTGGATCAATTTTGGGGGGGCCAAAACTGATGTTTTTTCAACAGGAAAAAAAAATTGATTTCTACAAAACCAGATTTTCTGATGGCTAACATTTTCAAGTGAAAATTTTGGGGCCATTTCTAGTGATTGCATTTTTGTAATGAAGTTTTTTCTAGCTAAAGTGAAGCTATGGAGTCACTGTCTCTCTTTCTGGCGCAGTGAACATTTAATCATTTAACCAAAGCAGAACTTCTCCAACAGGAGAGCTGAAGAGGGAAAGGCTGACTCTATAGTGTGGTGGTTAGGGCACTTGCCTGAGATGGAGAAAAGCCAGTTGCAAATCCCTGTTCTGAAACAAAGACTGGGGATGTGAACTGGGTTTCACATCCCAGGTAAGTGTGTTCTCTCTCTCGCTCATGTTTTTTGTGACACATTTTAAAAGGTCTGATATTTTTGTTCTGATATAGAATGAAAACAAATTTTGAAACCTCTAAACCTTTGGTGAAACAGAATTCTTGTTTTCCAGTCAACCAAACTGTAGCTCTTTTCTGAACTCTTTCCACTTTGTCCTCAACTTTGACATGTGGGTATAGTATTCCAATAATGGCCTCACTAATGCTGTATACAGAGGCAATACTATCTCCCTACTCCTACTTGATATTCTGCTGCTTATACAGCCAAGATTCACATTCACCCTCTTAGCTACAACACTGCACCAGGAGCTTGTGTACAATGGGTTATCCACCATGACCACTAAGGCCCAGATCACATAGGCCCAGATCCTCATAGTCCTTTTGACAGTCACTGCTTTTCAAGGCAAAATCAGAAGACAAAGTTCTTTTTATCAGTTTCTTTACTTTTCTGATTTAAACTGCTGCCTTTTAAAAAGTTTCTTTCCCTGAATGTTTAACTCTTACATTGACAAATATTTTATTTTACTTGTTGGGTTTTAAGGTCTTTGGGGAAAAAAATGAATAGACTCTAGGCCACTGAGGGCAGCCATACAGTACCAAAGAAAGAAACAAAATAATACAATATGATTTTATTATTTCACAACAGAAATGCAGAAATGATGTGTCTTACTGGAGTATCAGGGAGTCTAATCCTCAGCGATAACATATGAAAGAGAAAAGGAGTACTTGTGGCACCTTAGAGACTAACCAATTTATTTGAGCATAAGCTTTCGCGATCTTAAAACAAAAAAACTTCAAATCCAAACTCCAGCGAGAAACTGCTGAATTGGAATTCATTTGCAAATTGGATACTATTAATTTAGGCTTAAATAGAGACTGGGAGTGGCTAAGTCATTATGCAAGGTAGCCTGTTTCCTCTTGTTTTTTCCTACCCCCCCCCCCAGATGTTCTGGTTTAACTTGGATTTAAACTTGAAGAGTGGTCAGTTTGGATGAGCTATTACCAGCAGGAGAGTGAGTTTGTGTGTGTATGGGGGTGGGGGGGATGTGAGAAAACCTGGATTTGTGCAGGAAATAGCCCAACTTGATTGTCATGCACATTGTGTAAAGAGTTGTCACTTTGGATGGGCTATCACCAGCAGGAGAGTGAATTTGTGTGGGGGGGTGGAGGGTGAGAAAACCTGGATTTGTGCTGGAAATGGCCCACCTAATGATCACTTTAGATAAGCTATTACCAGCAGGACAGTGGGGTGGGAGGAGGTTTTGTTTCATATTCTCTGTGTATATATAAAGTCTGCTGCAGTTTCCATGATATGCATCTGATGAAGTGAGCTGTAGCTCACGAAAGCTTATGCTCAAATAAATTGGTTAGTCTCTAAGGTGCCACAAGTACTCCTTTTCTTTTTGCGAATACAGACTAACACGGCTGTTACTCTGAAACTTGTCAATATGAAAGAGAGCTGCCAACATACTTTTTAAAAAGTTTTGAAAAAGTCTGAATGACAAAAATTCTGATGCAAAATAAAAGAAAATGAACCAATTACACAGAATAATTCTACAACACCAAAAATGCAAAAGAAACCAATGCAAGCTACTGTTCCCTTAAAGATAACCAGAACAAATGAAAAGCTGAGAACCAGTTGGAAAAGCAAAATAAAAAGCAGAAAAGTCTCAAAAGAAATAATAAAAAATAAGAAGCACAACTAAAATAAAATTAGCAAGGGGGAATGGGGGAGGGACTCTGAACAGCTCATCTTAGTGTTTAAACAAACACTTACAGTTGACATAATACCTCAGAGACGTGCTGGGTCTACCTGGAACTTCAGTGGAATGTGTCAGCACAGGAAATGGAGCAAAGGGTCATCAGTCAGGCAGTTATAAATGTTAAGATACCAGACCAAGAGCATGTATGTTGCTTTGCTGACATCCAAAAGCTTTCCTTAACATAGTATTGTTATGTTCTAAGGCAGCTTGCTGGAGACTTAGGAAAACTGTGTTCAATTCCCTTCTCTGCCAGACTTTATGTTTGACCATGGGCAAGTCATTTAGCTTCCATAGGAAACCCAGACACTTTGTCTTCAGTTTTGCATCAGTAGAATGTGGATAATAACACCTCTCTAGCTTGCAGGGGTGTTATGAGGATAAATACATTAAAGACTGATGTAGTCCAACACAGTGGTAATAGGAGGTCCCATAAGTACTTATGAGATTTATAGATATAGATAGATATAAACATAGCATGTATGCAAGTTCTCTTGTTTCCCCTGCTATGGCTCCATGTATAATACATGTCAGTAAAGCCTACCTGGATTAGATATAGACCTGAACCTAAACCCCAGTGCCAAGCTAGAGCTGGAGTCAGATCTGAACTTTAGCTCTCTCGAATGACTAGGACCAAATGCCCAGAACTTAAGGTTTTGCAATCTGGATCCCAAATCTTATTGGGATGTGTGGACTTTCCTCTTTATGGAGAGAGGATGGGGATCCCAAGACAGATTTGCAAAAGCTACTGTTTTGATATTTGAGCCACTTCCAGCCACATACAGCATATCTATTGGAGTTCACTTCCTTAGTCCCTGCAAGCAGTGCTGCCTTGTGAATGAGTGAGAGGAAAATAAATGAACACATCCTGGAAGTAACACTGTCTTTACTTGAATGAGCATGTAAAAAAAAAAAAAAAGGTCATGTAGGCCAATATTCAATTAAATTCCCAAAGGCTGCCAGAACACTCAGATCCCACCATGGGCAGCACAATCTCCCAGAGGCACTGCCCATAGTGTTGATTCTTGCTGAAACACCATAAGAACTTAAGAACGGCCATACTGAGTGAGACCAAAGGTCTATCTAGCCCAATATCCTGCCTTCCAACAGTGGCCAATGCCAGGTGCCCCAGAGGCAATGAACAGAACAGATAATCATCAAGTGATCCATCCTGTGCTGCCCATTCCTAGCTTCTGGCAGACAGAGGCTAAGGATACCATGCCTGCCCATCCTGGCTAATAGCCATTGATGGACCTATCCTCCTTGAACTTATCTAGTTCTTTTTTTAACCTTGTTATAGTCTTGGCCTTCATAACATCCTCTGGCAAGGAGTTCCACAGGTTGACTGTGCATTGTGTGGGGAAAAAAATACTTCCTTGTGTTTGTTTTAAACCTGCTGCCTATTAATTTCATATGGTGGCCCCTAGATTGTGTATTATGAGGAATAAATAACACTTCCATATTTACTTTCTTCACACCAGTCATGATTTTCTAGACCTCTATCATATCCCCTTTAGTCATCTCTTTTTTCCAAGCTGAAAAGTCCCAGTTTTATTAATTTCTCCTCATATAGAAGGCATTCCATATCCCTAATCATTTTTGTTGCCCTTTTCTGAACCTTTTCCAATTCCAATATAACTTTTTTGAGATGGGGTGACCACATCTGCATGCTCACTTATTGGGTCTCCTTTCCCTCATCAGAACCTATCACCATCTTTGTGGATGATAAAGCCTATGAGTGCTCCTCTTTCTTGGCCTAATGAGAAATGCCACTCTACATTTTATCCACCTTAGCAAGTACTATGTCCACTATAGTAGGATTAATGCTGAATTAAACAAGAACATAAACATTTATTATGTTATTATTTATTATGAGTGTTAGTCACTAAGGTGCCACAAGTACTCCGTTTCTTTTTGAGAACTCTTAAGGGACATGCGTAGCAGTGAAACTGGACAAGCCACTGACTAGAATGGATTGATAAAAAGACCATGTAGCAAATAGAAAAAAGTCTCAAGGGATGGCCTTTTGAATGGAACAAATGAAATAAGAAATTACATATTGAAATTTGATTACCCATTTTATTGTTTTAGGTATGCATATTATTAATGGTTATAAAAACTATCCAGCCACATTACACTACATATCTTGATGACCTCTGAAGAGAGCTGATGATTACTGCGGAAAAAATAAAAATTGAAGTTTCTTCAATTTTTTAAACAAATTTACTTGGACTAATTTTGTTCACTGTCTGCAAATATTGTAGTAAATAAGTTTATTGGCAGGAGTGTTCCACAAAATCAGAGGATGAAACCATGGCCCCATTGAAGCTGATGTCACAACTCCCATTGACTTCAATGAAGACAAGATTTCACCTGGAGAATTTTAGTTAATTTATTGCAGAGTAGTAAAATTTAAAATCTGGAATTGCAAGTATTTCACAGAAACCTAATTTTAAGAGTTATCACTTCTAATCAAGGTACAGGGAGACATGAGAATGCCTAAGCATGCAAACATAACAGTTCAAATTTAAACTGCTGAAAACTCAAAGAAAAACAACCAACAGTTTATGAATATTCATCCATAAGCAGAAATGTAATTTGTATAAAACATTCACTGAATTATTTTAAATGGAAAAAAATCATGGAAATTGAGATGTGATCACTAGTAATTTGCAAGTGGAATATAACTAAATTCAGTGAGTGAGTTCACTGTGAATATTTCACCCGGCTCTTTATTCATTTGTTGAACTGTGCATTAGATTATTGTATGGTTGTAAAAAGCTATTTAGCTACATGGGTTTTAACTTTAATATCCATTTACCTTTTAATGTCAGCTAATGATCCTATGTTAGTCAAAATAACAAGGAGAAGGGATGGTAGTTTCTCTATAGCCTTCATAATGTGTCTATTTTACAGTCCGTTTTAAAGTACCATTCTACCCCATATTTATGTACATTGCCTAGCACAATGCGGCCATAATCCAGACTGGAGTCCTATTTTTAAGCACTACTGCAAAATCAAGAGTAAATAATTATGTCTTTGTTAAAAAGAAATAGCGTTGGAGGAATTCCATGGCTGTTGTGTCTCATTGCTTTCTGAATTACAAGTGCTCAGTTTACAAATAAAAACATGTTTTCTTCTATTTCTTCCCCTACAAATTCAGCTTAGGCTCAGAGTCAAACCCGATTTGTTTTCCATTTCATGCATGATTACCAGAAAATGCCTGTGCAGACTTTCAGTTCTGCCTTTAGGGACACCTCTTTGAGCCCCTCGTCTTCAATGGGTTTGGACAGGGAAAACTTAATGAAATATAGTAAACATTCTGTTGCTCATGCAACTAAAGGCCCTGACTATGCAACACTCATTCATTTTAGTGAATATTACTCATGTGAGTAATCCCCCACCCCCGAAGTCAGTTTCACAGAGTTTAAAGCCAGAAGGGGCAATTAGATCATCTAATCTGACTTCCCGTATATCACAGGTCATTCCATTTTCATTCAGATATCCCTATGTTAAGCTCAAAGCATTTAGAAGGACTGAATCATTTCAATGCACAGGAGACTAAACTGTGTGCCACAGGGAAAAACAAGAGAGAGCAAGTTGCTGCCAATGCTTGAGGCCTCTGGGAAGGAAATTCCACATTTGGCAGGGGAGGGGAAAGGATGAAGAATTTCCCTGCAGAAAAAAAGTGGCTCTTGGAAGCTTTAGAATAAGTCCCAGGGAGATGAATTAGTGGATAGAGGGAAAGTTGAGGCGATGCATGGCGATTGGCTGCTTGGCTTGTCCTGAGCATGCTCACATGGACTAAGCATGCTCAGTAACACTATTGAAGCTGGCTGCCGTCACTCTGCCCCCCATGATTGGCAGGCACAGGTCATCTCTGACGGCAAGTGATGTGGAGTATGTCATAAACCTACAGCTAAGGGTAGCATAAAATCCCACATTTACCTGTAAAGGGCTAAGAAGCTCAGATAACGTGGCTGGCACCTGACCAAAAGGACCAATAAAGGGAGAAGATACTTTCAAATCTGTGGGGGAAGGTTTTTGTTTTGGGCTTGTGTGTTCTCTCCAGAGACAAAGAGAGAGACCAAGCAAGTAATCCAGCTCCTACTAAATGATACTTACTATTTCTGTAAATTTAGATGTAATAGCAAGGAAATGCATTAGATTATCTTTTGTTTTAACTTGTGAATTTTCCCCATGCTAAGAGGGAGGTTTATCCCTGTTTTCTGTAACTTTGAAGTTTTGCCTTGAGGGGAATCCTCTGTGTTTTGAATCTGATTACTCTGTAAAATTACCTTCCATCCTGATTTTTACAGAGTTTTTTCTTTATAATAAAGTTCTGTTTTTTAAGAATCTGATTGGTTTTTAGTGTCCTAAAAACCCAAGGGTCTTGTCTGTGCTCACCTGGTTTACCTATTTGGTTGGTAGATTATTCTCAAGCCTCCCCAGGAAAGGGGGTGAAGGGGCTTGGGGGCATATTTTAGGGAAACAGGAACTCCAAGTGATCCTTTTCCTGAATCTTTGTCTAACTCACTTGGTGGTGGCAGCAGTACCCATCCAAGGACAAGGAAGGATTTGTGCCTTGGGGAAGTTTTTAACCTAAGCTGGTAGAAATAAGCTTAAGGGGTCTTTCATGTGGGTCCCCACAGCTGTACCTCAGAGTGGGGAGGGAACCCTGACAGGGACAAAGGTGAATGAATAGATTCATCACATGCCATGCTATCATATCTATATCTATATATGGAGGGAGAGGGATATCTATCTATATGTATACACACACACACACACACACACACACACTTATCTTAATCTTACCATTTCAATAAATCTAAGAAAATATCAGCAGTAAGAGAAGAGATTCATGCAGTGCTAGACAGAGTTTCAAATTTTTCCACCGGTGCTACTACAAGGAAGAATAACAAGAAACTCCACATCAGTGAAGTGTCACTTTTATTTATATTGATCCTACAACCACCTTTTGAGCTATTTGCACTTCACACCAAATGCATGTGTCAGTCAAGAAAAGACAAGTGGACTCCCTGGGAACTGGCACATTCCCATCATCAGTAGGAAACAGCTGGAAAGAAAAACCAAAGAGACTAGTTGGCCAAGTGTGAGATTGAACAGAAATATATATATATTTTATAGATTGGGGAAAATCCTTTCACAAAGCTACCAGTGCTTGCATGTAATTGTTCATACCATCTGCAACATAACCATCTTGGGCTGTGATCTTTGCAGATATTATAAAATAAGCAGATCAAAACTCAGATAGAAATCCTCAAGGGATAACATTGGGAAAGACGACAATAGCATTAGCAATTTAGTAAGTAACAATCTTGCTTCATGAATCAGTAATAAGCCAACACCCTATCACAGTGCCATGGGCCACTGTGCTGCTGGAAATATTTTTCTTTCTAGAAGAGATGTAAAGCTGAGTTCTTTTGTCATGTATTGCCATTTGTGGCAATAGGACATGCCACAAGAGAAAGGTATAAGCCCCAGAATCCTCTGATAAATGTCTTTTCCAACCTCAATTTCCCTCTAATTTCAATTAGATACATTCTTCTTCACATCCCATCCAGACTTTTGCAAGAGAGTGCTCTCTGTTAATGGCCAACTCATACTATGTGTCACCACAAAAGCGGCTACATTTCATTATTGAATGAGGTGATATACAAATGCAAGATGTTCATTTGTAAGATAACAAAATCCCCAAAGCTGTTCATTAGTATTGGCATGTATATACCAAGCTGTCCTATAAATACTTAAAAAGCTCAAGATTTGAGATGAGGTGGGCTGGTCTTGTGAAAGGATGGACTTGTAGTTAAAGCACTGGAATATGATTCAGGTTATCTGAGTTCAGTGCCTGGGGAACTACAGACTTCTTGGATTGGATAAAGTCCTTTAATCTCTCTCTGTCTCTATTCTACATCTATATAATGAGGTAGTAGTAGTTCTTTTATCAGATCTTTTGTTTGTCTACATACTTAGATTGTAAGTTCTGGAGACCCTGATCACAGCTGTGAGTTGTAGGTGCTGTTGTATAACCGGAATAAATAATAATAGGTTTGCTTCAGTTGTTTTATTCCAACCTTTTTGCCTGATTCTAATCTATACCAGTCAACATTATTAAAGTGTTAAAATTTCACATTTTAAACTTAACATTTCATTCTAATGTATTTTTCAGTTTCTATTTTTTAAATAAACTTACTAATTTTAAATGAGAATTCAAAATTTAAATCAGCTGAGGTTTATATAAACTTTGACACTTTGTTAATGGCTGGAGTACATCCCCCCCCACCCCTCCCAAAAAAAAGGTGACTCTTAGAAGTAGGCATTTTATTGATGAAAGAGTAAACAAATTATTAAAAGCAATAAAGTTGAGAGGAAAGACATTAACATTCATATATATGTATTTTTTAAACAAGAATTATGAAATTCTTGACCTTTCAAGCAGCAAACTGCCTTTTCTGCCCACAGTGGAAGTGTTTTTTATATCACTGCAGACATGTTTATATCACAAAAAGGCAGGTCAGTGAATCTAGATCCCCAGTGTATCTTGCTGACACTTTGAAGCTTTGATTTCTGCCAGTCAGGTCACTTCCCCATGTAGCAGATAATATGACTTGACATGCTATAAACTCATCTATAAACTATCACTTCTTAAACCAGAGCCCATTACTATTCATTTGGGCAGAGCCTATTTGGCACTTGCTTCTTTAAAGCAGAGAAACAACAAAAAACTCACCAGAAATTGTCTATAACCTGATAAGTCTCATGAGGTGATTTCCCAACCCAGGAGATTAGGCACCGCAATGCTAGTGCTGCATTCCATGACCGTGGCTCCATAATACGCTTTCTATTGTCATGTACAGTAATACATTATAGGTCTCTTTTTTTTTTAACCTCAGTTTAAATTCATGGCATCAGATGCTCAGCTGGTGTAAATCAACTGATATGGCCAGTTTACTTCAGTGGACTTACTCCTGATTTACACTGGCATAAGTCTGTAGATGAGTGTTGGCAATAGTACTTAGATCATGAGTGAAATTTTCAGCTGCTGTAAATTCACTGACTTTCACGAGCTATGCTAATTTACACTAGCTGATGATCTGGTCCCATATCTTTACAACTGAGTAATATTTATTAGAGAGACAAGGTGGGTGAGGTAATATGTTTTATTGGACCAACTTCTGTTGGTGAGAGGCAAATGTTTGAGCTTGCACAGAACTTTTCTTCGGGCTTGGGACACATACTCAGTGTGTCACAGCAAAATACAAGGTGCAACAGATTGCTTAGCATAAGCAGTTAACACAGATTTTAAGAGACAATTAAAGGTGAAGTGGGCCATTAACACCCCTCCAGTCACTGGGGGTAAAGGCAGGGGGGGGGGAGGTGGGAAGGCAGCTGGGAGGAGTTATTAATGGGTTACAGATTGTTCTAATAAGCCATAAATCCAGTTTCTATATTCAGTGCATGGTTTTTATTGTTTAGCAAAGTTCGTAGGCTCATCTTTTGATGGTATTGTGCAGATTTCCTTTGAAATTGAGGTCATCAAATGCTCCCACACACTAGAAGAAAAAAAAAACCCAAGAAACAGGAAATCATGCAAGAAAGCCCAAACTACTATCAGTAAAACCTGCTGACAGCTATCCAACGCAAAAACAAAAAGTGGAACCAACTATAACAACTCCACAACCCACACAGCACCATCTCTGTGAGAATCCATAGCACCAGGACCGCACCACATGGTCAATACACAACACTCCAACATCATCCATTTATCAAGACTACCTCTAACTGGAGCTCAATTATCTGTACTCTTCCAAGAACTGTACTTCTGCTGCACCACAGATGTGGTGGCCTGACACCATACAAATATGGAGAACTAGAAGAATTCTTCCAACGATGCCACCTCGAATAATTCTGCCACAACAGTGACGAAACCATGCACAATAACTGTGACCCCACCAATGGTCATAGGAAAAAAAGAATGATCTGACTGGACACCCCAGGGGATGAAACCACACACTTGATTACATTGATTGCTTCAGGGGAAAAAATTGATGGTGAAATACTGAAATATCACATCCAACACAATTTCTCCGCCTCCAAGAGGACAACTATAAAGTCCCCAAAATCCAACCATCAGATAGTGATCAAACCAGCAGACTCTACTCTGACCCCACCTACTCTAAACCAAAAGAAAAACAAACAAAAAAACCCCACCTTGAAGACACCACCCCACAATTCAGACAAGAATTTAAAGATACCATCAAATCCTTCCCCAGACTCCAAGTAAAACTATACCATCTCATGCCCAAAGAGCTCCAGGGACCTTCTACATACTTCCCAAGATACACAAACAAGGGAACCCCAGCAGACCCATAATATCTAGCCACAGCACTCTTACTGAAGGAATATTGGGACCCATAGAAACTATGCTTAAACTACACCACACAAAGGATACAACTGGGAATGGGGATGGATGGTGACAAGGGATGGATCACTTGATGGTTACCTGTTCTGTTCATTTTCTCTGAAGCACTTGGCACTGGCCACTGTAAGAAGACAGAGTACTGGGCTAAATGGACCTTTGATCTAACCCAGTATGGCCATTCTTATGTTCTTAACTGACTTCCTCCAGAAACTTTGCAACATTAACAACCTCCCTCAGAACATCAGCCTTGCCACCATGGATGTCACCTTCTTATACACCAACATCCCTCACAATGATGGCATCTCTGCCTGCCTCATATATCTACAACTCAATAGACCACACACATATCCACCCCAAACATCACCAAAAGGATCCATTTCATCTACACTCTTAACAAACAACACTTTGTCCAAACCATGGCAACAGCCATGGATACTAGGATGGCTCCCCATTATGCCAACCTCTTCATGGACCACCTTGAGGAAGAATTTATGGACAAATACACCACAAAACCAATGATATACTTGAGATAGATCAATGATATTTCCATCCCATGGATAGATGACCTAAATTAAAATCAGGAAACCTGATTTCCACCACAACTTCAACCACCACCACCCATCCATTTCATTTTCTCTAGAACAGTCCCACACGATCATCACCTTCATGGTCAGCTCCAACAATGGACAACTATATACAAGAAACCTACAGTTCCCCACACCTACCTTCACAGATCCAGTAACCACCTCAAACAACTTGGCTATCTACAGCCAGGCACTGAGATACCACAGAATATGCTCCAAGGAGAAAGTCCAGGACACCTTAAAACCCCCTTCATCAAACAAGGGCACTTCACCAGACAAGTACACTGCCACCCAAATACCCTGAAAGAACCTGCACCAATAATGAAATAAAACCCCCTCCACCCTCACACCCCTAGTTGTCACCTACCACCCCACAGTGGAACCCATATGGAGTATCATTAAACAATTACAACCCACATTCAATGGGGACCACATTCTGAAATAAATATTTCCTGAATCCCCTCTTCTGGCTTTCAAACAATCCCCAGCCTCTCCAAGCTCATCAGAAGCAAGGTCTCCACAGACAGGACACACCAACTTTCAAGATCCATGGATCCAATATATGCCTATCACAACATACCTCATCCAATGCACTAAATGCCCCAATAAAAGCTATGTGGGTGAAATGAGACAATCACTATGCTCTCAAATGAACTCACACAGAAAAAATAAGAAAGAAAATAACACCCTATCAGCTGTGGATGAACACTTTTCACAGAATGATCACTCTATATCTGACCTCTCAGACCTCATCCTCAAAGAAAATCTCTATAAAACTTTCAAAAGATGAGCCTGGGAGCTTAAATTCATAACTTTGGTAGACAATAAAAATCATGCACTGAATACAGACACTGGATTTATGATGGATGACAACAGACAACCCCTTCCACTTTCTTCCCCCTCACCCCGTTCCATCTGCTATGACTGGAGAGATGTTAATGGGCCACTTCACCTTGAATGGTCTCTTGAAGTCTTCGCTAACTACTTATGCTTAACAATCTTTTCCACCTTGTATTTAGCAGTGACACACTGAGTACATTTCCCAGACCTGAAGAAGATCTCTAAATAAGCTCAAAAGCTTGTCTCTCTCACCAGTAGAAGTTGATCCAATGAAAGATATTATCTCACCCACCTTGTCTCTCTAATATCCTGGGACCAACACTGCAGATAATATTTATTAGACCTGTCAGTACACATACATATTCAGATATTTAGATGAAGTGAGCCAGGGAAACTTCTGCAAGGACATAAGATCAGTGACTCCATATTAAGTGGATGGATGAGCCTGTCCAGAAAGCATAAGCACTGCTGCATCTTCTCCCAAATATTTGCTTATGTCTAGAATCAAGCAATCCTTTCTTTTTTAAAAAAAATTTTTAACAAAACTTTTCACTTTTATTTTCTGCCGAGAAGTTACACAATTATTCTAGGTCTAACTGTCTTACAGAGACAAGTAGATCAGCACAAGAATGGCATCAGTACTGTGAGTTTCTGCACAGCTCCACTCAGATACATTAGACTCAATGACCTTTTCACAAGAAGATAGTAACTTTCCATCTACAGAGAGACCCCGTGGGATAACAAACTTTCATCTTCGTTTCATGGGGCTAGTGGCAAATGGGATGTCAAGCCAGCATCTATTGCATTGTTTCTACTTTTTATATCTAATCCACATGACGTAGATAACCTTTAACCAATTTCATTTGAGATTCCCTCTATTTTTTTTATATCTGTCCCCGAAAGACAATTAAACATAAGATCAGTCTATGAAACAGAGCAAAATTACTTCTGAGGTGCATGTGCTGGGGGCGTGGACTTGAACACTCAGCGTATATTTCAAATTCAGCCACTGAATCTGACCATTACATAAAATGTTTGAATTTATTCCTGAACATTTGTCTAATTATGTGACCTTTTCTATGCAGCACTGCACTCATACATTAAAGAGCAGGAACAGTGTTCTGCATCTCAATGCTCCTGGGGATCTGAGAGTGCCCACAAGCTGTCATGGACATTTTTATTAATTAGACCTCTGCTTAAAGTATCAATATCATGTATTTCTGTTCCAACCAATTGGATATATAATGCATTAGCCTCAGTACAGTGTGGTCAGGTGCAATCAGAGTTACAGCTCCATTTATGAGTCACCCAAGAGCAAAGATGTTAGACTAAAAAATCTGTCCTGAGAAAACAGAAATTCATGTCTTGTACCTTTTGTTTTTAACAATTGAGTTTTTGTTGCCAAGACTGTTCTGTCTTGTGATTTTTTTTTCCTGCTTGTGAAAAATGGTAGACTAAATGTCCTATAACCGACAATCTTATGTTTATGTATGTAACTAACAAAATGTTGATCTGTTACTCTGGTGTAAATCAGAAATAACTCCACTGATTTATTAGAATGACTCCCAATTTACACAAGCATAAATTGCTCCAAGATGACACAATAGCTCTGTCTCCCATATCCATTCAGCTGACATTTCTAACTATAGTAACAGGTATGATAGTAGCTTCTGCAGCAAACACTTGTCTGAAGACGATACCAGCTTGTTTGACTGTGGTCCTACAGACTTACATCGGTATAACTATGTTGCTCATGGGTGTGAAAAATCTACACCCCTGAGCAGTGCAGTTGTACCAATGGAACCCTCAGTGTAGACGGCACTACACTGGTAGGAGTGTCTTAAAGTGCTACAGTGGCTCCGATGCAGCGTTTTGAGTGTAGACCTGCCCTTAGATTCCACCATGATCGAATTATAAGGGTCATTATGTAAAATGCACAGATTCTGAATGCAAAAGAGTGTCCTTAACTAGTTGTTATCATCCTTGTGTTCCTTTACTTAAACCTTGAACAACTGAGCCTTGAATGCCATGAATCCTCCTTGCTCTTCTGCTGGTATTGACCACCAGTTGTCAGATGATAATTTATATTCACTTTTGGGTTAGAGTAGATTTAAATCAGTAATTTAGAACAGTTGTTCTCAACCAGAGGTCCAGGGTCCCCTGGGGCACCGCGAGCAGGCTTTAGGGGGTCCGCCAAGCAGGGTCAGCATTAGATTCACTGGGGCCCAGGGCAGAAAGCTGAAGCGCCACTGCATGGGGCTGAAGCCTAGGGCCCTGAGCCCCGCCACCTGGTGCTGAAGCCAAATGTAGCTTTGGGGAGCCACCTGTGGTGTAGGGTCCCAGGCAATTGCCCTGTTTGCTACACCCTAATGTCGGTCCTGGCTTTTATATGTAGGAAAACAATTGTTATGGCACATGTGGGCTGTGGAGTTTTTATAGCATGTTGCGAGGGCTCAGAAAGAAAAAGTGGAGAACCCCTGACTTTAGAGAACAAAGGTTCCATACAGTAATGCCAGTCCTCTAAATCAACCATGTCTATGGTGTATCAGTTTACAGACTTTCCCAAGAACTATATGCAGGAGATAGAGGCCGTAAAGTTATCTAAGAGCATGTTCAATTTGAAGGATCTTTTATCCTTTGCCCACACTGTTTCTTAATTTCTCCCTTTCCACATTATTAGCCTTGTTAATCAATGCTTTAATGTATTAGCCATACAATGAATTTACACTTCTGATTTCTGTAACTTGTGCTATGTCATGGCTTGTATTATTTAAATTAAATAAAACAGTTGGTATAAAAGATGCTATGTAAATGCAGCCGTCTTATTTCACGATTCCAAGGGGTAATGTAATTGGAAATGTGTGCTAAAGATATTGCTGTCCAGCTTCTCTTTTCAGTTATAAAAAAGCAACCAGAAGGGAAGAGAAGAATTTGACCCATGGTATTGTGCATATTATTGTTAATATTTCAAATGTGTCTTACACAGACGTGGTGCAACTGACAGCCCCCTTATTGTACAAATGATAAGAGCTGATGATGGCCTGCTTAAGTAGGCTGGAATCTTATCAACCTGATTACTATGACAAACATTTTAATTGGGAATATCTGGTGACTGGACCGTCATTAATTCAGGGTATGTATTTCTCATTTTTTTTCTCATTCAAAGTAAAGCCTTGCGTGAAACTATTGCAAAGAACACATCAGAGACTAGCATAACAAATATATATATGCTCCTAAATATCACAAGTAGCGGATTGAAGGTTCTTTGCAGTTATTGACCAAACACATCCCATTATAAATACTATACATCTGGAAGAACTGAAGCTAGTAGGTTTTCCTTAAATGTTAGGGGAGGAGGTGTCTTTTTCCTTTCAAAATTCTGTTGCTATTTTCTTATTTACCTAACCTCAAGCTCTTGCAGCTTGTTTCAATATACTTGATACCTAACTCCATATGTCATGGGGTGCTCTACTCACCGCTTGGCAGTGCCTCCTCCTCACTGTTTTGGGGATTAACCTTGTCAGGCCATCGCCTCTTCCTGCACTTGCACTCCATCACTCCGGGGCCCCTCTCTCAGTCCAGGAGCTGCAGTTTCCCCTTTGTAACTCAACCGCTATGTGGTTCTCCCTTCCGAGGTATCAAAGTCTTCCCTTCATTGCTCTGACCATGGCACTCTTCCAGTGGCGGGTAGGAGAATGCAGTCCTGCCCTCTACTCCAGGTTCCAGTCTAGGGACCCTATCTCTAGCAACGGTGGCCTGCTCACTTGCACATCAGATTGTTTTTTCCCTGGGGACTCCTTCCTACTTCACCTTCTGGCTTCAGCCTCCCCCCCATGTTTACTAGCCCAAACTCCCTCCTCCTGGGGAGTAACTGAAGGCTACCTAGCACCATAACACCAAACACAACTCCTTTCTCCTGCAGCTCCTTTTGTCTATCAGTTTCCTGGCTTTACAGAAGCCCTGTGTGTGTTCCTGCACAGGTGAACGTCCCCTAATTAGGGCCTTCCTCTCAGCCTAATTACCCCCCCAGCTTGCAGCCTATTAGGTTAATTGGCCCCTTTGGCCTACATTAACCCCGTCAGGGCAAGCATTGTGGACATGCTGATTCACACCATACTATCACTTCACATTTCCCCTTTGGAAATACAGACACCCTTTTCAAAGTTCCTATATAACATAAGTCCAAAGCCATTGTAGGAATCTGCCTTCTTCTTCCAGGATAAACTCAGGTTTTGGTAGGATGCTTTCCTGACCTTATTTGCATCATCACCATCCCTATTCCTTTGATGCTTTTCACCATTCAGTTTTATGTGACTTCTGGAGTCATACTGCCTTAATTTTCTCTCTGCCTCAGGGTTTCACAGTGTAAAATGCACTAGAAATAGAGCACGTCTTCCAGCACTGGGACATTTAAAACTAGACTGAACAAAACACTAGAGAAAATATGGTAGAGAATCTTTCTGCATCATCAATGACAGGGGCTGTAATTCCTAGCATGTTCATCTCTGACCTCTAGGATTCTGATGTTTCCTGTAGCCATTGTCAGTTTGCTCTATAGGGCTTGGCATTCCACCATGTTTCTTACTATAAAAGCAAAAATTTAGCAGACAGCTCAGCAGAAGTGCTAAGCATACGGCTGCTGTCTGATTCCATAGCCAGGTGCTCAGGGCCCTTGCTGTGGAAAAAGATCTTGAACTGGGTGAAATTCATAAGGGATCCTTCCTGACAATTCTGGACTTCCAAATTAAGTGCACACCAGTTGTTGATATTTTAGGAGTCCCATGAGAGACTTTGCTGGGAAGGAAGATTTTGATGATAAATGCAATGTTTTAAAAGGAACATTCAGTATCATGACCGAGTTCACATTTTTCTTGACTTTAGGAAGCCCTTTGATAGTCTGTGTAAAGGGGTTTTATCAGAACAAGAAGGAATTCTTGAAGGAGAGGATACTGGAACACAATGTTAGCTTTCAACTCCCTTAGTGAGGCTTAGGGCAATGGGGAATTTGCAGCTCTAGAAGGACTTCTGCTGATCATAATTGTCTTGCTGTATGATCTCCCCACCCCACCCCACCCCTACTTACTGTTTGTTGGATTCATCTGTTGTCTCCTGTCTTACACGTAGATTGTAAACTCTTTATTATAAGGTTGTACAGCTCCTAGCACAGCAGGCCCTGATTAGGCACTAGCACAATACATATAACCAATGGACAGTTCTTTCTGGGTTCTAGTAATTCCTTTTTAAAATTGTTTTATCTGAAAGTGTAATGAGCTATCATGTGAGCAACCACATTGACAGTTCTCATGACTAATGTATTATTTACCTTCAGGAAGGGGTACAAAGGCAGGCAATTCAACTCTCCATGCCACCCCATCATTATGCTTCAACTCTGACACGGAGGGAATACCTTAAGGGGTGAAAGTGCACTTCATTTTTCTATTTATTGAACTGTAGGCTCTCTTTTCAGGCCACCAGCAAGTAGGAGTGGCTTTTAGAAATAGACTACATGGGTCATTGCCTAGGATGGACATCTAAAGCAGCCCCCCGGATAGTACTTAACCCAGCAGAGCGATGTTCCCACAGGTCAGTCCTGAATGGCTATTTTCCAGCTGTGAATTTTTGCCCTCCTCATCCCCCACAAAAGTGGTGTCTCTGTTTCAGTCCAGTTATACACGCTGGCTACCTCTGTGTTTCAGTTGCAGTCTTGAATCCTATGCCCCAGCTGTAATGGCATCTCACTTAAAGCCAGTGCACTGCAACCAGTACAAAGGAATTTGGGACACATTTGGGAACGGATTTTATTCCTTCTGTGTATGACTGGGCAGAAACAGGACACTTCTGGAAAAGGAAATGACTTCCATTGGCAGCTGAGCTGGATGGATTGGTGGAAAGAAGGGATCAGGAAACAATGAAAACAGAAGACTTCTACATTTGCCTAGAGCAGGGGTTCTCAAACTGGGGGGTCAGCCTCCACTCCAAACCCCGCTTTGCATCCAGCATTTATAATGGTGTTAAGTATATAAAAAAGTGTTTTAAATTTATAAGGAGAGGCTTGCTATTTGAAAGGGGTCACCGTACAAAAGTTTGAGAACCACTGGCCTGGAGCCCCATGACCCGTTAGAAACCGCCCTGTAAATAAAGAATGCCACATGTATTTGTGCTACAGGATACGTATCCATTAAGAATTGCGCTGAGACCATCCACCACTATAGACTATCAAACCACCATGAGTAAATAATGACTAGAACTAGTTGTGAATTTTTCAACGAAATGTTTTGGTCACAAAATGCTGATTTGTCAAAACTGAAACTATTCACAAGAAAGGTTCAGTTTTGATTCATTTTCAATTTCTAATAATTTTTAACAGTTTTGAAATTGTTGAATCATCCTTTTTCTCCATTTTTTAAACAAAAAAGTTCCATTTTTTGATTAGACGTATCTTTTTATTTCAAAATGTAAGTTAATTTATAGTAAAAAAAAGTTTTAAAAAGGTCAAAATTGAAACAAAATGTTTTGAAATTGTCAAAACAAAAAAATTCAGTTGATAGAATCTGAATGTATTTATTTACTTAATTTGGGGGAAGGGACCTTCAGTTTGTGAAAAAAATTGAGACTTTCCCACCCAACTCTAATGATGACTTCTCAGTTGCTACCAGTGCAGACCACATTTCGTTCCCCATCTGAAGTAACTCATTTCTTTCCATCACTTGTTGGCCCTCCATTTTACCTGAGTTTGTTCTGTCAAGTGGGCTTGTTGCTTTAGAACTGCATTTGAACTGAATAATGTTGCAGCTGTTTTTCCATATGCATTGATTCAGATGTTTAACCCTGATGACAAACAGTTTTGCAGGTGATGTGGGTTTACTTTATCTGACCCTCATGGGGACATCAGTAGTACTTTAATTTTCTTCTTTCCTTCCAGCCACCTTAAACGTGACCTGTAACTGCAATCTATTAGAAATTTATAACAATAAAATAATAGTAATTAATAATTAATAACTACTTTACTCTTGTATATTTTCATGCATGATCTTTCCTTAGCATGCTGTTAAATGTGGTTGGGGATGTTCTTTGAATGTTTTCCTTTGAGTATCAATGGTTAAAAAATCCTGTTGTATTTTGCCGGTTAATATGCGACTGAATAATATATCTACTGAAACTGGTAGAAGGTAAGGATAGAATTGTGTAGCTCTTACTCCATTTACTTCTCTAATTAGAACTGGTCAGGAATTCACACTTTAAAATTTTTTGGAAAGAAAAAAGGACAATTTTGACATATTTGAAATGTAAAATTCTGTCCTCTGATTCAAAATGACTTTTTCATTTAGAAATTTAAGATAATTTATAGTAAGAAAAAGTTCAGTTCCAAATCAAGATGACACCTTTCAAAAGTGTCAAAATTAAATGTTTCGACTGATCTGATCCATTTTATTTTTTTCACTTCACAATTTTTTTTGACATTTTCCTTTCTGAAGTCTCAAAAATTCACAGGATCGGAAAACTGTTTCCCAGCTCTAACTCTAATGTATATGTGTTTTCTGGTTATATTGTCTTTAACTGATTGCTAAAACATACACACACAAACTATATTAAAATAACATTATTAAGGTTGCAGAGTCAAGGACTCTAAATTTAAGAAATGCCAATGTTAACGAAGACTGTGCAAACTTACTTCACCCCCTTGTGCCTATGCATTATTTTACACTATTTAATTACATGATAACATACTATCTTCACTACTTCTAACCTGAAGTGTCTAACATTCAGTTCCAAGTTCTGCAGGACAGTGTGTTCTAGTGGTTATAGACACTTGTGCCCCTGGCCTGTCTCTTGTGCTGCTATCTGTCACACCCCGCTTCTATCCCTTTCCCCTTCTCCTTGCCCCTCCTCCTCCTCTGCTTCATCCATCCACTGGCTTCTGCACCAGCTGGGGCAAACTGAGAGCATAGGAGAGATAGTGGCATAGCAGCTGCTGGAGGCAATGAGGAGGAACTTCAGGGAAATTCCTGCTCAGCCTCTGCATCCCGCAGCTAGACTACGCTCAATGTAAACAGAATCCTTGGAGAACGTAGCTGCCAAACTCTGATAAGTCTCCAGTGAGCATGAGTGAACTGAGATTTTTTCAGGCTTATAACATGGCCAAACGTGGGCACATCTTCACAGACATAACAAACAGTTTATCCCTGATGCAAGGGTGATCTCCCTGTGAAATTTCAAGACTCTGCACCAAAGCATGGAGGTGCTAGAGCTTCTCAGTGAAACCGTTGTAAGAAAATTTTTAAATACAGGTAAAACAACATACTTTCCCCTAAACAACGTCTCTGAAATGGCTTAGTCATTTTAGCTGAATCTTTAAAAAAAGGAGCCTGAGGCAGGCATCCTACATGAAAAATTTCAGCCTGAAAATGGTTTAAGTTTGGCAAAGTTACAAGCAGCTCACAAAACAGGGTCTTTGTAAGGAGAAGCATAAGTGGTGTGGTGAGCCCTGCCTATAATATGTATGCAATATAAGGTCAGAAGCTGCTGATCTCTGCTAAGGCGGCCAAAAAGATGAGATCTCACAAAAAGAAATGTAAAAGTAGCAAATATTTGCAAACTTTATAGTGTCATGTTCTTTAAAATACATACTTTTCAAATAGAACAGAATGGCTTATTTCATAGATGAATTCAGTGTTGCATTTGCAATTCATGTTTCAGTTTGGTCTCCACTGGACTGTCTTTGATGACTTGGAAAATGCCTGGGATATTTGCTTTTGCATTACATGTTCAGACATTGAACTAAACCTTGCTCTGAGCTTGGTAAGAGAAGTTATAACTGGTATATAGCTGAAGGGAGTTAGGTGCCCAAATCTCATTGATTTTCAGTGAGAGTTTGGTCTTTTAGGTCTTTATGACTATCCCAACCTGTGTGTTTATACTCCTCACACAACAAATTGTAAGTTGACCCCAATGTATATTTATACAATGGCATACAGATACGATACAATATTATACAAGAATATTTTTCCAGGTAATTCTTTATTGGGACTAGCCCAAAGCGGATTGCTTTACTTTTATTTTTATTACATCACTGTTTTGTTGCCCAGTCACCCAGTTTTGTGAGATCCCTTTGTAACTCTTCACAGTCAGCTTTGGACTTAAGTATCTTGAGCAATTTTATATTGTCTTCAAACTTTGCCACCTCTCTGCTTACCCCTTTTTCCAGATCATTCCTTACCCCTTTTTCCAGTGCCAAACAGCACTGTTTCCAAGACAGATCCTTTGCAAACCCTGTTATTTACCTGTCTCCACTGTGAAAACTTGCCATTTATTCCTATCCTTTGTTTCCTATCTTTTAACCAGTTATTGATCCAATAGAGGACCTTCCCTTTTATCCCATGACCTGCTTTGCTTAAGAGCTTTTGGTGAAGGACTACTGAGATATGTCATTGTTAACTTTTTCCAAAGTTGGATGAGATCTGAAAAGTTAGAGTGGAAAAAGAAAAAAGAAAGAAAGGGGAAATGTGGGAAAATCCTATCCAGTCTTCATTCTTTTTTATTCAGTGGCCAAAAATGAAAAAAGAAAAAAAAAAGGAAGGAATAGGAGGGATAAAAATTGGTTTTCAAAAATTGAATCAAAATTTCCCCATGAAAGTTTTCCATTCAGTATTTTTCAGGGGAAGGAAATGGGCTTTTTGCCACCTTTAACTCAGGGTAGGTTCTGGTCTTTCTTGTCTGTCTGGAAAGTGTCTGAGAGCTCTAGCTATCTAAGAGTTTTATATTGCTGCTGATCACCATAGTATCTGAGTGCCTTCCAAGTAAAAGTAATAGCAATAATGAAGTTCCTAGTGGACTTCATGGAGCCAGAACTATTCTTTAGTCGTTTTTGTATTTATTTAATTAATTAATTGCGTTTAAGTGGTTTGGGAGTAAAAGGGGATTTGAATTGCAAATATCACAGATGGAGGAAAGGCTTTCTCAAAAAGGAAGGCTTTGCACCATTTCCTAAAGATGGTCAGCTCCTGGTTTCATGATTGTTCCACAGCTGATCCCCTCACCAGAGAATGATTTAATCCCAGCTCTCACAGGCTTCCTCCTCAGCTTTGTGATACACATTTTTCCAGAGGCGCACAGCTGTTGCCATTGTTTACAGATCAAAAATCAGCAGTGGTGTGCTGTCCGTGCATGCACTGCATGCCCCTGGACTGGTTGTGCCTGCGGAACTTTTCCATTCAGCCCCTGAATGCCCCTGGAGAATGCTATTTCGTATGTTTAGTCAGGCATATAATTTTACATGCAAAATGGCATCCTCCGTGTGGTGTGATCTCGCATGTACCTTATGTCTGAGGTCATGCTGCACGGAGGACACTATTTTGTCTGACTAAAAATATAGTATGCCTGTATGCTTGACTAAAAATGTAACAGGACACCACTGAAATTCGGTCTTTGATGCAGCTGGGGCTTGATCCATTAATTGCTTTGAAAAATAGGACCAAAGTCTTAAACTGGCATCAGAATCTGACTGGGAGCCAGTGGAGTAACTTCTGCAAAGATCTGAATGTGATGGGGCCAAACTCAGTCAGCAGTGATGGAGCAGATAAGGCAGTCTAATAATCTATAGATATATATATAGAGAGAGGAGTGTAAATGTTCTATCCAATTCAATAGGACTTTGTCATAAATGGCCCTCTTCCCTGTGGAACACAGTAGTCTCCAATTCTTGTGTACTTCAGCTGCAAAAAAGGCTAGTTATCCAGCTTCAATGTATTTCATCTTGACTTCGAGCAGCTTCCTCTGCCCACAATGTAGTCTACATGAAGAAAAAATTCAGTCAGCCACTTGCTACTGCCCGTCAAAAAAAATGAAATTCTGTGATATTATCCAAAGTTAAATAAATATTAAACTTGTTTTAATACACTGTTGTTTTTTTCCAACACTGACCTTAGCTTAGCAAGCTGCTCAGTATAATAATAGTCTGAAGCAAAGGCAGAAATTGTGGAGTAAGGGAAAATAGGCAGTGCAAGACATTAGACGAAGCTTGGTTAGTTTTGCAAATTGAGCAGTAAAACTTGTGAAATGCCAATTCCCACCCAAAAAATCCTCTATAGCTTTGCAATAGAAATAAAAAGCCAGATTTTGGCTGGAGTTGCACTTATTCACATGCATCAGCAAAAACACAGAGAGCAGAAAGCAAGTACTGAGTAAAGAGATGACTGTAAAGTTTCTGCCCACAGCAAAAATTCCTGGAGCCCCCTGTGAGTCAATCATGGAAGGATGCAAGTTGAAAGGGACAGTAGACATGGTCTCCTTACATATACATGTTCACATGTACAGTAGCCCTAATCTAGACAATGACACCTATGCAGAGATACTTTCCACACAAATCATTCCTACTCTAAGAGAGAAAACCATGTTAATATAAACTGGGACCTGATTCTTCCATCCTTACACTTTATTCTGCAAGCAGTTCCAATCACTGAACAGAGCTATGTATGGAGCATGGTACTGAATATGAGTAAGGGTTGTTTAATATGACCCTTGTATTAATTTAAGAATTCCTTTCCTATTTATTTGCAGGGATAGCTTATGCCTTCAGGCACAACCCTAAGCAAGGGAGGGTGACTAAACTGCACTACCCCAGGAATAGCTGCATCAGGAGGTGGTGTGCTTCAGTCACGCCCTCAGGCTCATTTTCCTTCCTGCTTTCTGCTTGCTCTAGGACAGCAGTAATTTATTGCTAGCCTTTGCCAGCAGCAATTTACAATATCCCCCACACCATGTCAGTTGTAGTGGTTGAGGGTTCAGTCACCTGGTCCAATGCAAGGATAGAATAACAGTCATGAAGCAACCGTTTACTCTGGCAGGCCTAGACCAAGGGTGCCAGGAGTCTGCCCAGGGGGTTCTTTTTCCCTTTTCCCTTCCTTTATGGACATGACGTTCAAGGTACAATCTAGCCCAAAGGAGCTATATATTTAAGAACCACAATATCATTCACTGTATTATCTCCATATATTAAACACATTTGTTTGGGACAAGACCAGATTGTTTCTCCCTTTTATACAAACTACCTTTGAAAAATACAGAAACAAATGTAGATAAATACTGGTGTTGTGACAGGGTCAGATTTGCTGCTGGGATTATCTGTTAGAAGCTTAGGGTAGGATCATGTTAAAAATATCCATTCTTTTACCAATCAGAAAGACACAAACAAAAAATGGACCCTTTGTGCATTTTCAAAAAGCAATAGTGAAGTATGAGGCATTGTAAGCTCCAGCTCCACACAAAAACAAAACAAAACACCCCATGCTCCTGACACTCTTAGGTCATGCTTAGGTCTTTATTTGTCATGCTACTTCTGAGACATTTCACCCATAGACCCCAGAAGACTGCAGAAAAAAGGGAGAGTTCTTGGTTGCACTGAATGAGAATACAGAAGTTACAATGAACACATTCAGAATCAATAGTACCTACTATTCATGCCAGGTGTCACGGTTAATGCTGCTCAAAAATTCTTATCCTTAATTTATGCAGAGAGATGCAGAAGTATTACCTCAGAAATGGTATGTGATATCAGATGTAAGTCAGAGACTCTGGCTGGCTGCTTTCAGTTGCTCAGGCGGTTCACAGCCACCATAACTGAGCAGCAGGGGATTTCCCTGATGCAGGAGGATCCTTGCATGGTGTAAAGCTGGTGTAACCACCCACTCATGCATTCCTACCCATGCCAATATATGGCGGATAAGGGGTGTGGCCAGAGTTCGTTGCACTCTGCCAGTCTGGTGCTGGCATAATGGCCTCTAACAGACCATCCCTGATGGTGTAATTTAGCTTAGCCTCCAGACTATAAATTATGCTGGGAGCTGAAACAATCCTAATAAAAAAACATTAGTGGAAACACTGGCTTAGAACTGCCTTCTCAGTTTCTCCCCCTTCCCTGGTTCTGTGCTGAGCACAGCTAAATTGCAACCAGGAATAATCTTATTTTAACCTCATTTGTAAATGGGCTAAGTGGGTAAATGACACACAGCTGCTCTGAAGATTGTAAAGTATTTGAGTGAAAAATTGGAAACATTTGGTAAATTAAATGCCTGAACTTATTGACACTTGTAGAAAACTGAAATATTATGATGCGGAGAAAATTAATAAATTCAAAGCACTTTAATCTGCTTAAATTATATTATGGTTGATTTGTTTTTAATCACTGCAAATAATCAAGATTCATAAGAAGAGTCAAAGTTGTTGGTTAGTTAAAGAGATCTTCTTATAGTATATCTTCTTATAGTCTACAGAGCCGGGCCTGCCAAAATCCTGATAGGTGCCATTTCTTAATTATAATTCAAGCCACTTAATACTGTAATAATTGCTATAAAGTTGCTCATTGATGACTGTTTCTTTTGAAGTACAGTACAAGTTTAAGATGCCAATTATGCAAGATTTGAAATATCTCCAAGAGATTTTGTCTTTATTTCTTAGATTCCATAGAGTTTAAATTTAGGCGGGACCATTAAATCATCTCGCCTGACCTATAGATCACAGGCCATTCAGTTTCACCCAGTCACCCTTGTGTTGAGCCCAGTAACTTCAGTTAGACTAAAGCATTCCAGCTCTACAGAGCTTAAACTGTTGTGTATTACAGGGAGAGAACAGGTGAGACTGGGGCATCACCAATACCCAAGAGTCTTGCAGTGGCGGAGAATTGATGAGGAGGGATCTGCCCAGATGATCCTAGCAGGTGATTCATACTCTGTGCTGTGGAGGAAAGTGGAAAAGCCCTTTTTATGTAATTCCAGAGTGGCATTCCAGTGCTAGGTAACAACCAGCTAGAGCTGTGATATGGCATCATTGCTGAACATACCACCTTCCAAATTAAATGGCAATGATACAAAAGCACTGTGTTCCCACAGGTTTGGAGATCCTTTGAGTACAGTCTCTAGCCTAAACATGCATCTAGAGTCCTTCCTACCATGTCTTTCTCAAATATATGTGCTAGTTCAATCATAAGTTACTCAGGATGCTAATGATTAATGTTGTACCAGGGAACAACATCGTATTGCCCAACCCCAAATATCTAAAAATCATGAGGCCTCCCAGAAATCATTAGGTTGGCTTAAAAATCAGAGATTTAAAAAACAGTGCATTTGGGGTTCTCTTTATGGGCTTGCTGATTTTAGTGTCTTTAGATTTCACACCTTTCAGCTTTTCCTTGTGATATTAAGAGTTGGAAACATAGACTTTTAAAATGAAAGCTGAGATACTCATGTAATAATAGGACTCCAGGAGATTTCAGAAAAACACTACATGACACAAGGCTCATCATAAAAATCATTAGGGTTGGCAACACTGGAAATAAGATTCTCTTTACTGCAGGAATTATTGTGTGAAATCTTTTGATCTGTGTTATGTAATGGTCCACTCCAGTCTTAAAATGTCTGAATCTTCTCTGTTGTTATGATGCAAGTGGTAATGAAATGCAAGTTACTGGAGTATTGAGATATGAACATCCTCATAAAAGGGGTTAAACATCCTAACCATAACAAAGGAACCTCACAGTATCATGGAAATGGATCATCTAGCCCCCTGCACTAAGGCTGGATCATTTGTGCCATTTTGGCATCCTCAAAATAACCATTAAGGGTGCTGGGATGTGTATGAACTCTCTTTCATCTGGATGCAGAATCCCAGCCCATATGGAACCAAGCCATGCTTGATATTGAGATGAAAAGAGCAGTAAAATATAGGGAAATATGACTTTGGTTTGGGGGTTTCAAGGCCAGAGTTTAGGGCTAAGAGTACTGGAAGTAAAAACCGGAATTGGCTGGTAGCATTTGTGATTAAAAAAGGTGTTGGACACAGTGTTGTCTTAACTGAGCTTCTGCATGTGGAATTACTTGTGTGAAGTCTTTGCTGTTCTGTTTGCCATCTTTGTTCAAGATGAACAAGACTGGTGTACACACTGTGAATGAAATAGACTAGGAGGAGTAGCCTGAGTCACTCATTCCTAAAGGAAATGACCCATTCTAACGTCTCAGTCTCAAACTTCCACTTGATAAATCGGACACTGTTATTATCATTAAAACTATAGCAAAGTACATTGTGATCAGAATGACTTTCTATACTGGCTTGCTTTGGTGACCTGTGTTATGCAGGAGATCAGATTAGATATCACAATAGAATCGTAAAATCATTGAAATGAAGGTCTGGAAGGGACCTTGGTAGATCATATAAAGTTCTTTCAAATCTTAAAATATATGAATCTGTAAAACCTCAAGAACTCAGCAACATTGATCACCTATTGGTTCTGAGCAGGATGGGGTCCAAACCAAAACTCAATATTCTGGATATGCAGCTCATATCTATCTCAATAATTTACCAAATCCTATACACCTTGAACTGTCAGAGTTGGGACTTAGATCCAGAGTTCAACCCCCCAGTCTGAAAGTGTATGAAGCCAGGGTTTTGGCTATATCCAATTTTTACAGATTTAAATATATAATAAGTACTCACCTACGTTGGCCGGGGTTATTTATTGCTGCTAGGAACAAAGACAGAGATTCTGCACGCAGAAAGGCTACACCCCTAGAGTCCCAACCCCCATACCAAAAAAAGCCCCTTCCTGACTCTGGGTCTTCAGTGCAGCTCCTCCAGGGCACACAGCCCCATCCACTTGCCCTGCCAGACAGAGCCTATGCAGGGAATGCAGAAGGGGCCACAGTCAAGGGCTAGAGTTAGTGGGGGCAGAAGGACCTGTCGAGCATGGAGCTCATACTTACAAGTGCATCTTTCCATGCCCCTCCTGACCCTGACCCTGGCCCTCCATTGCTGTGTTGGGAAAGCAGATGGGGTCACACTCAAGGGCTGGGGCAGGAAGGGAGTGGAAAGATGCACCCATGAGTACCAGTCTCCCGCTGGGCAGGACCCCCTGCTGACGCTAGCCCTTGAGTGTGGGTGACCTTGTCCTTTGAAATCTGGGATAAAAGGCATCGTTACTGATTTATTACCAGACAAGCAATTTTCTATTTAAATAAGGGACGTCTCTTGCGACACAGGACTGTTGGCAGCCCAAGATGTGAGGAATCACAGACCTCAAACCCAGGCTCACAGGCAGCACACAGGGCATGACTGGCTCCCAGGCCTTCACCTGAGTAACTAACCAGGAAAGGGTTAGCTCACAGAGGGCCCTGCCCGAGAAAGCTCTCAAATGGGGGAAGTAGCCAAACCCACCCCCACCCCCAACACACACACACAAACTGGCTAAGGAATACTTTGTAAACCATGTAGTAACAACAGGAAGTTGTCCAAGCAACTAGAGGATTGCTGTGTTGCCTGCGATTATAGACCCTTCCTGCTTACCTGACTCCTGAGTCCTGCATTCCTGCCTTCTCCCAGTTCCTGCTTCTCCGCCAGCTCCTAGTTTCTATTCTCCCATCTCAGACCCCCATCTACTCCCAGTTTCTGCTGTCCTGTCCTACTCCAGGCTCCATGCTCCTCTGCCTTACCCCTGACACTGCCTCTGACCCCTGGCTGAGCACCTGACTCTATCTCTAGCTGTGACCTTCGGCCTGGTGCCTGACACTGTCTTTGGTTTGACCCTCTGCTCTGATCATTAGAATTGACTCCTGCTCTAACCACTAGGCCTGACCGCCAATGCCCAGGCCATTGCACAAGAGAATCTCTGTTCACATTACAAACATTACTTGACTAATTCTCACAAGACCTGTGTGAGACAGAGAATACTGTTCTACCCATTTTACAGATGGGAAAACTGAGTCCTGAATAAATCCCCAGGAAATGATATGCAAAGTCCACAGTAATATAATCATACCATTAGCATTGCATTTATTTGTTCTTATTATTTGTGTTGTGGTAATGTCTAGCAGCCTGAGTCATGAACCAAGACCCCCATTGTCCTAGGTGCTGTACAAATACAGAACAAAAAGACACTCCCTGCCCCAGAGAGTTAGCAATCTAATTATTTTCAAACCTGGCTTCTAAATTCATGCCTTTGCTCTCCAGCCATTTCTTGCCGGAAATAATTAAATTTGCACCTTGACTTCCATGGAGCTTTGCATGAGTGTACAGATCTATACTAGCAAATCCAGATTTCTAGATTTAAGCTTTTTGGAGGGAATGCATTTTTTTTTTCAGTTTGTGGAGCTCCTCACACACTTTTGGGCACTATAAAATAATAACCTTCAGCAACAAAAACTAAGGGAATTATATGCAAAAAAGGCTACACAGAAAATCCTATTTTTGATACAATGTAACAAAATAAATATTAATTAACTATGTAAAAATAACAAATCTTTATGCCCATGTTAATCCTGCAGAGCAGCAGTAATTGTATTGATAAAATCATTTATAGAAAATATTAACTAATTAAAACTCAGATGATTTCAGTAATGCACATCCTCACTTACAAAACAACATCATGCCAAACTGTTTTACAGATGGTAATTCATATTACTAATTAACCATGAAAATGTGCATTGTGAAAAACCTGATAGATAGGTATACTGATGGTGGGGATTTTTTGCTTTGGAAACAATTTTTTTGGTTTTTCAGCTCTGATTGTATTTTAGCTGACTGCTTTGAGAGCCCACCATTAAAACTGTGAAAGCATCTGGTTCCAAACTATTGATCTAGAAAAGAAGACAACAGTCAGATGCCAGCCATTTCAAACTCCCTTGGTAATAGAGGCCACTCTCACGGACTGAGTGGTGAAACGGTTGAGGCGTTGAGTCTGCCAGCAGAAAGAATGTGCCTGAATCAGACTCTATAATGGCAGTGAGGTAGACAAAGTGTGACAGATCTACTTTCTTAACGAAAACGTAGCATCCCTGTGGAAATGGGAAGGGAGGTCATTGTGTCTGCCTGCCACCATAGCCTAAATACTCCCTATCCAAATGCTTACTGGATAGGACCTTCTGAACACTGCACTAGCTATCTTTGGGTTGCCCAGTTAGAGTGCTCCTGCTAAATTTAAACATATTCTTTTGAGTGCTTGTTTGGTCTCTCAATCAATGTAAATCAGTCAGAGCTCTGTCATGTGTACTGTATTACATCTAGCTGAATAAGCGTTGGTTCCATTATTAGTCATAGGTGGGAGGATTAGAAGGAAAACTGTCACTTTTCTCAAGCTAGTATAGCTTTTTACTCTTTATGGATATTTTAGGTCAAGACCCTTTTCATGGGAAATAACCTGGGAAACAGGAAGAACTGAAAAGGACAAATGTAGGACCTTTCTTTCACAAGAGTTGTCAGTAGATTAGAGAATAGTAACAGGTATCTCAGACAGTCAAATGTTGTATAGCTGTTAGAAGTTGGATCTTGATTCCTGGACTAATTGGGTCAAATTCATCCCCAGTATCAGATGAGGGATGATTTTGGTCTAATATCTAGTTGTGTTGGTGATGGTTTTGATTTCACTTGTATTGCACCTGCAGTACACAATAGAAATTCTCTCAGTGTCTCTCTAAAAAGAATGAAGATAAACCAAACTGACTTTCCAGGTGCTCTAATTAAGCTTGTGCATGGACTAAAAGTGATGAGTCAAGCTACTGTTTATAAGCACGTATGCATACACTTTGCAATAACATGGTTCCTCTGCCCCATATAAAGTGTTCTCATTGTGCATATACACCAGCCCTGCTGAAAGACTTCAGGGAATGTTCTGATTTGCTTATTTTGGTTATTTTCTCTCAAGTTACACCATCGAATTCAAGTTGTCCAACCTACAGAATATAAGTCTCAGGGTCTGATTCTGATCTCAAATCAGTTACTCTTAATTTGCACAGCTATGAGATAAGAATGAGAATTTCCATCTAATTTGGATACCTGGGCCATCAAATCTGAATCTCTGGGCTGTATTCCTCTTGAGTACTTCTAGAGAGAACATCTCCATCCAAAAACATATGTGCAGCTCTTAAAAGATAAACATTTAAAAACAAGTGTTAAATTCTTCCTTTTGGATGGTAGAAGGGAATTCTTTATTTCCTTGTTGGTTTGTTGCTGTCATAAAGCCAGTCTCTCATATTAGTTGTAGATGCTCTGGCAAATTAGTCCATTGAAATGAGCTTAATGTTTGTTGGCTTTGGGCAGATATGCACTTTATGGCAATACACTTCATCAGTTACTTATACAAATTGGAATGTGGTTATAATGACTGCCTGTCTCAAAATAATGGCATCGTGTATTGCAAAATACAGAATAGATATAGATTTTTTCCCCTTGGAATTACATCTCCCAAGAAAATGTCCTGCCACAAATATACTATATGTAGAAAAAGTCTGTCTTCATTTTTATAATAAACTATTTGGAGGACTCATCAAAGCATAAACGATTGTCTTTTTATTTGAATGACTAAATGGCACCCTGTTTATTCATCTCCCTTCCAGTGTTAATGGATGGTTTAATGATAGACCCTAGATTACTGTATTTATAGTTGATTGTGCTTTTATCAGCAAGCATGAAGTGCAGGTTTTGTATAATTATATAATTGCATTAATTATCACTAGAATGATACACTAAAATTTGAAGCTTGAAAAATAAGCAATAGAAGTGCTGTTTACTGTTTACAATAAAACCCAGCAAGAAATATAGCTATGTATTATGCCTCTAATGAATATAGCCACTGGAACAGTTATAACTCATTTCGCAGTCTTCCATTATTTCTGTGATTTATAGACTTTAAAGAGATGAAACAATAGATAAATCTAAAGAAAAATCAGTCAGGTAATCATTCAGTCCAATCAATGGTCACAAATAATCCAAAATGTCACTTAAAAAACCCAATGTATTTTCAAAAAGAAGTATATAGTTGCTGGTTTCAGAGTAACAGCCGTGTTAGTCTGTATTTGCAAAAAGAAAAGGAGTACTTGTGGCACCTTAGAGACTAACCAATTTATTTGAGCATAAGCTTTTGTGAGCTACAGCTCACTTCGTCAGATGCTAACACACACGACTATTTTATTTGCAAAGGACATTGAAAAAAGTTTATTTGCACTTGTGTAAATGCTCATTTTCTGTCAATATGCAGCAGGTCTCACCTAGTTACCAAGCACACAACAATAGTTAAGATACTATGGACTTGGATCAAACTCTCCTTGAAGTTAAGGGAGTTTTTTTGTTTTGTTTTTTTACTTCAGTGGGAATTGGTTAAGGTCCAAAGGGCTCAGTCCTTCCCTCAGTGACCATAATGAGAGAAAGCGAACCCTCACTATAGAGAAATGTCCGCCTTAGAATTAGATCTGGGCAAAATTTTCACACAACCTTTTATTTTTATTTTTTGCCATAAATGCAGATTTGGTGACACTGAAACATTTTGTGAATTTATCTCAATTTCACTGAATTGTTTCAGCCAAAATAATTGAGTCCTTTCATTTTCAAAACAAACTCTTTTGATTTTTTGTTTCAAAATGAATTTTTGCTTCAAAAATTCCTTTCATTTTATTTTAAAATAAAAAAAAATTAAAAATGCTCAAAAAATCTATCATTATTCCCCCAGCTCTATTGATAATTTCTAGGTTTAAATAGAAGGGTGGCAAAAGGGTATTTTTCTCAGATCTTGGTTTAAGTGCACCAGTTTAACTAAATAAAAGGAAAGCTAAATCAAAGTAAGCAAGGTTTAAACCAATGTAGAGTGGGCACACACAAAATGATGCTGGTTTAGCTAAATCAATTTGATTTCACACCTTTAGTTAAACTTGTACAACCTCTATGTTTAGACCAGGCCTCAGTTCGAGGTCCTTATGTATGGAACTCTCCTTCCACCATAACTCACTGGAGCCCAGATCTGGTGTCCTGCAGGGCATGCTTCATGATTCACTTGTTATCTGAAGCATTTCCGGGGGTAGGAGTCGGGGAGTAATTAGGCTGATACTCAGGAAGTTTAATTTTTAAAAGGTGTGTGTGTGTTTTATTACATTGTATGCTCCCAGAGCATGATGGGCACAAAAAAACTCCAAGAAAATAAAATGACAGGGAATCAATACTACTGTGGTGTAAGTAGATTATCTGTTCATTTTTTTTCTGTGTACAGTACCTTAACTTGAGAGAAGTTCCCCATCCCCTACTCTTGCCCTGCTGCAAAGAGAGCTGCTATTTTGAGTTAAGATGCTGTTTGCTGCAGAAGCGGCACACACACAGTTTGTGCTCTCTTGTGGAGACCTTCCTTCAGGGCCGGATTTAGGGGCAGGCAACTCAAGTGATTGCTTGTGGGGCACCAGGCTCAGGGTGCTGTTTTTGTTGTTAGCGACAAAAGGGAAAGTAGAATGTTTGAAGTAACATGTTTCAGGTATTCTGTATGTGGATTCATTTTTCACTCACCTCCTAGAATGTTCTGGACCTTGGTAGAATCTCATAAGGTATTCAAAAGCTTAATAAATGGAGCAGGGGCACCAAAGACGCTCCACACCTGGGGCACCATTTGGTCTAGGCCCAGTCTTGCCTTCCTTCTGGTCTTACTTCTTCTATTGTTTTGTTAGTGTTGGGCAACAGTCATTCTGCCCACTCATCTCTAGTTGCTAGCCCACCAATACGCAGACCATCCATGAGGTCACATAGCAATGAGTTATGTAGCGTGTCTGTACATTTACATTTTCATTTCTGTCTCCTCAACTCTGCCTAAAACCTTATTACTTCTAGGTGTCTCGAATGGTTCTGCATATGTATCCAGCTCTTCTACGTCGTTTCCCAGGTCTATGGTATTTTTTTGATGACATCTGTAGTGTTCTGAACATCGCTCAGACGTTTGTGCAAAGTGTTGCGAGTTGAATGAGCAAGTTAGATATTTTTTTGAGCAAGTCTGGAGCATGTGAGCCAAGATGTGGCCACACCAACTGTCAAGGTTCCTTCCCCACTCTGAACTCTAGGGTACAGATGTGGGGACCTGCATGAAAACCCCCTAACCTTATTCTTACCAGCTTAGGTTAAAACTTCCCCAAGGTACAAACTATTTTACCTTTTGCCCTTGGACTTTTTTGTTGCCACCACCAAGCGTCTAACAAATATATAATCGGGAAAGATCTGGCTTGGAAACGTCTTTCCCCCCAAAATCCTCCCCAAACCCTACACCCCCTTTCCTGGGGAAGGCTTGATAAAAATCCTCACCAATTTGCATAGGTGAACACAGACCCAAACCCTTGGATCTTAAGAACAATGAAAAAAGCAAACAGGTCCTTAAAAGAAGAATTTTAATTGAAGAAAAAGTAAAAGAATCACCTCTGTAAAGTCAGGATGGTAAATACCTTACAGGGTAATCAGATTCAAAATATAGAGAATCCCTCTAGGCAAAACCTTAATTTACAAAAAGACACAAAAACAGGAATATGCATTCCATTCAGCACAGCTTATTTTATCAGCCATTTAAACAAAACAGAATCTAACGCATATCTAGCTAGATTACTTACTAAATTCTAAGACTCCATTCCTTTCTGTTCCCGGCAAAAGCATCACACAGACAGAAAAAGCCTTTGTTTCTCTCCCCCTCCAGTTTGAAAGTATCTTGTCTCCTCATTGGTCATTTTGGCCAGGTGCCAGTGAGGTTATCCTAGCTTCTTAACCCTTTACAGGTGAAAGGGTTTTTCCTCTGGCCAGGATTTAAAGGTGTTTACCCTTCCCTTTATATTTATGACACCAACCTTCTGCTGTCATGCTGCAAGTCACAGATTCATAATGTCATTTCCAAAAATTGTTACTCTTTGGCATCTCACAAATTGCTCCAGTGGAAACCAAAAGCAACAACAAATAATCCAAGTGTAATAAATCTCCAATCTGGTCATATTGCATCCACTACAGTGCAGCCCCCGATAATTGCGGTGATCAGCTTTGCTCTGGGGGTGCTGTGAGCCATAGATATATTTTCTAGATAAGAGAGTGACACCTGGTTAATAAAATAAATCGAATAGTTCAAAAACTCATTAAGTACAAGTCACATAATGACTGCTTCAAGCCGATACTCTTTTTTTCAAATGTTTTTCATTATGCCCAAAATGTATAGATTAACTTGCAAAATGCCCTGGACATTCAATTAAATGGGCACAATTCACATTTTTCAGGTCAAATGCATCACTAAGGGCTTGTCTACACTGTGTGGCACTGCACAGCAGAGGGGTGTGAATTCTAATGTGCACCAATATGTTGTGGACTAACTGGCCCATGTTGAAACAGGAGTACATTAACACACAATCGGATCTTTCAGTGCGTACCGGCAGGGTCTATATGGGTCAGTCAGTATGCAACATGTTTGTGCGCTTTAGAATTCACAACCCTCTAGTGCACATTGCCCCACCATGTAGACAAGCCCTCAGTCTCTGCAATGCAGTCGCTTTTCTTTGAATACTCTTGATAACTCTTCTGTGTGTTTTCATCCCAACACCAATTCTTGGTACTAGATCTGTAAACACGCTGCCAGCTTTAAATCCTCTCTTTAATGTAATACACTCAGGGCTTCCATAATAACAAGATGGCCACATGTGCCTGTCAATATTAATCATTGTGGGGGTTCTTAATGTACTATAACTTGTCTTCCAATGTGTTTAATATTAGACAGAGAAGAAGTGTGTGATTGGTGTTGGTGAACACAATAGAAAATATTCTTCACTTAAATTTCATTTTTCACAATTTAATAATCAAATGCTGACTTCCACATGTCCTGCATTTAAATGAGTAAAATAACAGCAATTTAGAACCACAGAATGCTACTTGAATTGCACTTCTTCTCATGCATTTCTACTCTGTTTTGATCTTCTTCTTCTCAAACAGCTAATATAAAATCAAATACAACTGGGATCTTAGTTTGCCATCTTCCCTCTCTTTGTGTTTTCAGTCATTTAATCAAATCTCTTGTTATCACTTATCTAATACTCATTAAGTACTGATTTAAATGCATTATTTAGAAACAAAATAATTTTAGAATGATAGGAATACAAAGACAGTATGCTTATTGGGTTGGTACCTGAAATCAGGTCACCAACCATGGCATTTTTATCTGTTTCCATGTCTCATCCTTAGGGCCTCATGTAAATTACCACCAAAAAAAAATACAAATTCCATAAGTTAGTCATGGTGAGATGTTATATTTCATGGTTTATCAAAGACTAATTGAAAATCAGATGGGAAACGTGCAAATTGTTTTGTTAGACATGCAAACGCTCATTCTATGATTATACATATTTAGTTAAAAAAAACTTCCAGCAAAGGAATGCATAGCACAGGATTGGTAATAGTTTAATGAGACTTTCAACCCTGGCATTAGTATTTGCTTCTATTGTCTGGAAGCTGCTTGGTAGCCTATGCATAATGAATCAGTTATCTGAATTCTGTTTCTGTAGGACAGACATTCACTTCATCAGCCACCAAAATGATTGAAACTAATCAGAATTCTTCAGGCAATCTCAGTAGAGAGGCCACTGATAAAATGGGCATGAAGACCTAGGAGATGGCCCTTTAAATCAGGATAAAGGCACATTGAAGGGACAACATTTTAAAAGGTCGCCTTGCTACTGGCCGTCCTGTACCTGTTCTGTGGCTAAATAGTGGATGTCAGTCTTCAGAGCCTTCGGTCCAGACCCTTCATGAACAGTGTATCCAAAGGGAATGGGGCATGATGGGGAGGAGGCAGGGTATCCTCCAGACATGTAATTGGAGGTGCTTTGGTCTTCTGGAAGCTTTGTATTGACCCACTCCCCAAAGTGGCTACCAGAGATCATGCTAAGGATTAAAAAATAGTATCTGAAGTCCAACAACCAAAATGAAACCAAAATATTTCAGCCCACAAGAGACTAAACTATTATGTGTCACAGGCAGAGAATTGAAGGGACCAAGGTGCACCCATGCCCAAGGCCA
This sequence comes from Lepidochelys olivacea, assembly GCF_965140295.1. Classification (NCBI taxonomy): domain Eukaryota; kingdom Metazoa; phylum Chordata; order Testudines; family Cheloniidae; genus Lepidochelys; species Lepidochelys olivacea. The sequence continues at coordinate 31,283,115 of NC_140411.1, read as the reverse complement.
CTGCAATGGCAGGGAATTTATTACGTGATATATACTCTGTTAGTCCCAGCAAATGACTCACACTCCATGCTGCAGAGGAAGGCAACCCACCCCCGCCCCCCAAGATCTCTGCCAATCTGTCCTGGGGAAAAATTCCTCCCTGACTCCACAGATGTCGATTAATTAGACCCTTAGCGAAAAGTTGCCATCTAAGCACGTAGAGAGAGAGAGAATGTTCAGTGTCACCTCAGAGCACTTGTCCATCCCTTCCAGTGACCCATCTCCAGCTGTGGCCATTTCTGATGTCTCAGAGGAAGGAGACCAACACACCACCCCCATACTCTCCCCACAATACATTGGTGAGAGGAGAATCCCTGTGTGCATCAATGAATCAGTCATGTTTCAAGCTCTGCACTCTGTACAGGTGATTCAGGAAGAAGTGCATAAAAGGTGATGTTGTACATAACTGCAATCAACTGTCTGGTGCTTGAATCCTCCATCTTCCCATTCTTATTGTGCTGGGTAATGTAAGCTAGACATAAGTCAAAGGATTTTAATTTCTGTGTAGACTACAGCAAATTAATAGTCATTAAGGCATGGATGAATGGACATGGGCTTTTTGCACAACTTACTGGGGCCAATTCATCCTTCTTGTAGTGGAGTGATACCATGGATGCATTTGGCTCATGATTTCTTTTGTTATCAAGGGCTTCATTTTTGTGAACATTTGTCACCATGTCTTAAATTAGCTAACGTATGCAAGGGTATTTGGCCTGAAAAAAGTAGGTTTTCTTTGGGATCCGCACAGAAATGTAATTGAAAGCTTGCGTAGCTTAATTACCATTTAAAGTTGAGATAACAAGACCAGAGACCCACACTGTTTAATCCTTAGATTTGTTCTGCTGTTTGAACTTTAGTTTATTGTAAAACTGGGCCTTCATTAAGTAACTGAAAAAATGCTTCTTTTGGAGCTTGCAACAGGGTAGACTAGGCCCTGAAGCCCCCTGCAGGAGGCCTTGTGGCCCTGCCATACCCCACCTCAGAAAAGAGCAGTAGAGAGGTCATCCAAGCTGCCTAGAGCAGCTGTGTGGGAGCAGCCAATGAGGGCCCAGAAGGCTAGTATAATATAAGAAGAGCTGCAGGGGCAGAGCAAATACAGTACCCTGCTAGAGCTGGAGGAGAATGGATGATGTGATGGGCTGCCTCCTGGAACTCCACCAGGACAAGGCCCTGAAGAATGTGCTCGAGACATGGGGAAGTGGGCCCGGGAATTGTAGCAGTAGTACAGTGTATTTAAAGGGATATTGTGAACAGCTTCTATATATAGGATCTCTGGGTTAGGACCTGGAGTAGAGAGGGGGCCCAGGTTCCCCACACCAGCCACTGGGAAAGTGACCTGGACTTTAAGGCACCCCAGAAGGGGACTGAACTGTAGTGGCTCAGCTGAAGAGCTGGGGACAGAAAGGCCCTGAGAGGGTGAAGACTGCCTCAAGGGAAGGAGCCTTGGGGCACTGCTCTATACCAGAGCAGGGACAAACTTAGAGACACATACAGAGGACACTGAGAAAGGCCCCTGTTGGACTTGTACCCTGGAAGGGGTTTGCTTTGTTTTTATCACACACATAGACTGTGTGTGACTTGGCCAACGGGCTGAGCCACCAAAGGCCCACCACAAATAGAGAGAGAGTGTGCAGGCACATGTAGTCCGCCAGGGGGCGCTCTTGAGAGGTGAGTGCAACCCCATTACAGAACAACATTAATGACACAGACTAACTCTGAACTCCTTATGAGATGCTACTATAAATGACATGAAAGAACTGCTTATACAGACAGCTTGTAGAATAAACCCTAGTGCAGGAGACTAGTGACAGAAGTCCACTGGTAGGGCCCTACCAAATTCACAGCTGTGAAAAACACACCGTGAAATCTGGTCTCCCCCATAAAATCTGGTCTTTTGTGCACTTTTACCCTATACTATAAAGATTTCACAGGGAAGAGTAGTGCTTCTCAATCTGTGGGTCGCAACCCAAAAGAGGGCTGTGGGGATCACAAAGCTATTGGAGGGGGATTGCCATATTGTCACCATTACTTCTGCACTGCCTTCAGAGCTGGGTGGCTGGAGGGCAGCGGAAGCTGGCTGGGAGCCCAGCTCTGAAGGCAGCACTACAGCCAGCAGCAGCACAGAAGTAGAGGTGGTAATACCATACCATGACACCCTTATTTCTACACTGCTACTTGCAGTGGTACTGCCTTCAGAGCTGGACTCCCAGCCAGCAGCCTCAGAGCTTCCTGTTGCTGGGGGAGGTTCCTGGAGATGGGACTGACCCGGCCCTGGGAGAGGCCCCAGCAGGCGAAGAGGAAGCCCCGTCCCTCGGAGCCCGGTGTACGGTAGGAGCCTTTGGTTAGGGCACCCTCAGCCCTGTCCCTCCCCAGCTCCAGGCCCAGCACCTTGGTGCATGGGGGTTAAAAGGGCCTTAGGCTGGCTGTGTTTGTGTGTGGGTGAGTGACCATGGGAAACCCTTCCCCCCATGACCACGGAACCTTGGGTGGTCGCCAACGTTGCTCACCCGTACATCCGGATCTGCCCTCCCCCCAAAAAGTTGAGGATCTCCCCCATACCATGCCATCCTTACTTCTGCACTATTGCTGGAAGCGGTACTGCTTTCAGAGCTGGGCGCCTGGCCAGCAGCCGCTGCTCTCCAGCTGCCCACCTCTAAAAGCAGTGCCGCCACCGGCAACAGCATCAAAGTAGGGGTGGCAACACCGTGATCCCCTACAGTAGCCTTGCAATCCCCCACCCCCACTGTCATAAAAATAAAGGGAAGGGTAAACCCCTTTGAAATCCCTCCTGGCCAGGGGAAAGCTCCTCTCACCTGTAAAGGGTTAAGAAGCTAAAGGTAACCTCACTGGCACCTGACCAAAATGACCAATGAGGAGACAAGATACTTTCAAAAGCTGGGAGGAGGGAGAGAAACAAAGGGTCTGTGTCTCTGTCTATATGCTGGTCTTTGTCGGGGAGAGACCAGGAATGGAGTCTTAGAACTTTTAGTAAGTAATCTAGCTAGGTATGTGTTAGATTATGATTTCTTTAAATGGCTGAGAAAAGAACTGTGCTGAATAGAATAACTATTTCTGTCTGTGTATCTTTTTTGTAACTTAAGGTTTTGCCTAGAGGGGTTCTCTATGTTTTTGAATCTAATTACCCTGTAAGATATCTACCATCCTGATTTTACAGGGGGGATTTCTTCATTTCTATTTACTTCTATTTTTATTAAAAGTCTTCTTGTAAGAAACTGAATGCTTTTTCATTGTTCTCAGATCCAAGGGTTTGGGTCTGTGGTCATGTTGCCGGCACCCAGTGCCGAGAGGCTGAACAACAGCTTGAATTGGTTCGTTACCCGGTGTGCTACACCCAATAATCACAACGGGGTGGAGAAGCAGAAAAGTTTATTTGAAGCTTCAAAAAGGTACAGGGAGATTTGAATCTCAAATCCTGTACAACAGAGCAGGAAGTTACACAGGCTTTTATACATCCTTTTTCCCAGCATACTTATCCAATAGCAAGCTGCTCCAAGTATCCATATAGCCAGCCAATCCAGTTCCCAGCTAGTTCCCTGATTCTCTGTATCATTTGTTAAACTATACATAAAGCTGCTTTATTCAGCATTGTTCTTCCATATCTCCCCTGTTTGGCCTTGCTTAGTTTCAGGCAGTCTGACTCTGCAACATACTGTTGCAGATTCTCAGCATAACTGCTGTGTGTGCCTCCAGGCGGGGGGGCCAAGGACACTTGGGCCTAGCACGCAGAGCTGCTGCGAGTGCCTCCAGGCAGGAGGGGGGGGCCAAGGACACCGGGGCCTAGTGCGAGGGGGCTTCATCGACACTCGTGGTCTTCCAACCCCTCGAGTTACCTAGTGGCCATGCCCCAGTGTTCCCAACAGTCACCTATGCAAATTGGTGAGGCTTTTTTATCCAACATTTCCCAGGAAAGTGGGGGTGCAAGTGTTGGGAGGATTGTTCATTGTTCTTAAGATCCAAGGGTCTGGGTCTGTAGTCACCTAGGCAAATTGGTGAGGCTTTTTACCAAACCTTGTCCAGGAAGTGGGGTGCAAGGTTTTGGGAAATATTTTGGGGGGAAGGACGCATCCAAACAGCTCTTCCCCAGTAACCAGTATTAGTTTGGTGGTGGTAGCGGCCAGTCCAAGGACAACGGGTGGAATATTTTGTACCTTGGGGAAGTTTTGACCTAAGCTGGTAAAGATAAGCTTAGGAGGTTTTTCATGCAGGTCTCCACATCTGTACCCTAGAGTTCAGAGTGGGGGAGGAACCTTGACACCCACAATCCCCTTTTTGGGTTGGGACCTCCATGATTACAACACCATGAAATTTCAGATTTAAGTATCTGAAACCATGACATTTACGATTTAAAAAAATCTTATGACCGTGAAATTGACCAAAATCGACTGTGAATTTGGTAGGGCCCTATCCACTGGGGAGGAGACTGTGGCCCTGGAAAGACATCATAACCTTCCCATTGCTGGCAGAAAAATAGGGGGACTAGCACATCCCTAGAAGATGGCAGCATTGCCATGATTATGATACAGAAGTTGTACTGATTCAGAATTGCCCCTCAGTAGCCTCTGCCCATCAGTGGCTGCTCAGCTTGGAGCTAATGCTGAACTCCATTCTGGCAGGAACCCCAACAGAGGATGGTAGTCTCCATTTTGGTGAATTTCCTTCTGCAGTGCAGGCAAATGCTATGTACACCTCTCTGCACCGGTACTAGTGACTCTGGCCATGACGCTCAGCTGCTGGATGGTGTTGTACTAATTCGGTTGTACCTTCCCATGCCCTTCCTGTTCTGTGGATTAATCACATGAAAATACTTTGTAATAATGCATCTCTGAAGTACTAGCTGAAAGTAACAAAGGTTAAATTTTCCAAAGGGATTTAGGGCTCGATCCTGAGCCCAATGAAGTCAAAGGCAAAACTTCCATTGACTTCACTGGTGTAAGAACAGACCTTTAGCCCCTGAAGGCCAAATTTTTAAAGGTACATTTCTGTGATTTCATGTCAGCTAAAGAGAAAGTCTAGTAGGAAAACCAGGGCAATGGAGACCCCATTTTATGAGATGAGACTTAAAGACCTGGAGAGGATATACTCTCTATAAACACATCAGGATGATAAACAGCAGGGAAGGAGAAAAGCTATTTATGTTAAAGGACCATTGGCACAAGAACAGATGGGTATAAACTGGCCTTGACTGTGTTTAGGTTGGAAATTAAAAAGTTTCTAACTATCAGAATGAGATTCTAGAACGGACTTCCAATAGGACTAGTGTGGGGTAAACAACCTAACTAGTTTTAAAATGTGCTTGTCCAGCTTTTCTAAATAGTCCTGAACCACTTCTTTCTCCACAGAGGGCTGGTCACCTCCTCCCCATGCTGTGCTGCCCAGTGCAGTAGTCTGGGACTGACCATTTAAACAACCTAACTAGTTTAGAGGCAAAAAAAGCATTGAGTACATTAGATTTTTCCACATCCTCTGTCACTAGGTTGCTTCCTTCATTCAGTAAGGGGCCCACACTTTCCTTGACTTTCTTCTTGTTGTAACATACCTGAAGAAACCCTTCTTGTTACTCTTAATATCTCTTGCTAGCTGCAACTCCAGGGTTACCAGAATAAAAGAATCAAGAGAAATCAGGCCATTTTCTGCCTGTATTATATTAACTGAAGCAATTGAGGAGCCATGGACCAAAGGGGATAAATTGATTGGAAAAATGCCTTTAACATAACATTTACTAAAACCTACTGTAAATGCCATCCTGTCTCAACTCTTCTGTAGTCCCTTATTGTTTGCATTTGTCACCCTCTATTTTAATGCCTAAATAAAAATAAATGTACTATCAACAATTTTGGTTACCTTTAATAATGATATAAGGCCCCAATTCAACAAAGTGTGTACGTAACTTTAAGTATGTGCTTAAGTCCCCTCCCTATTCAACCAACCACTTATGCACATACTTTAGCCACATACACTTCAACTTGTGATCCCAGCTGAATGTTGCTTTTAGTTTATGGGTTAATTAGAACCCAAAAGTTAAAAGGATTTGAATCCATTCAAATAATACATAATCAGAAAAGTACCCTGATGCCTCTGCAAATCAAGACTGATGAGCTTCATTTAGAATTATTTGGATCAAGAATGGAATATGGCAAGCAGTATTACAGGTGTGATGTTACACCCCGTATTCTTCATGGAAATATTGTTATAATTTGAATATGGCATAAGATCTGTTTTATGCAAGATGGATCATGTGAGGTATCATTGAAAAGGTTATGATTTATTGAATGTGTTTATCCAATTTGTATGCATGTATCATTATGGTATCTAAAGTTAGGAATATTGTCTATGTAACAATTACAACTGTGTGAGTATGTGCTTGGAAAATGCTCACCAGACAGTAAGCAATCAGCCTTAATGGGCCATTAGGAAAAGACAATGAGTCTTCAGAGATGTGGATCCCCCATCTTCCCAAGAGGTCCTTCCTGCGGAACTTGCAAATAAACTTTGTCTCATGGTTGCCCTAACACCGCAAGGTCATGTGATAATGTCACCTGGTACAAAATAGCACCTTGGATGCAGCCGGTACTTTTCCACTGGAAACAAAGGCTTCCTGCCTTATGTAAATTCTATTTAAGGCTGGGAAGGAAGGCATTCAGGACTCTCCTCCATTGCCTGCCCAGAAAGGAAGACTGCTAAGAACACCTGAAGGGAAAGGCAGGATTGAGTCCAGGCTGAGACAGGGGTCCAGTCTGCAAAGAGAAATAACTGGACTCTAAGTTGCAGAAATTCTGCAACTTGCCTAAAACAACATTCAGGGTGAGAAATTACATTTTGTAGCCTTTTCTTGAGTGTATTAAGCTTAGCTTGCATGTTTTGTTTTAGTAGCTCAGTGATCTGCTTTATTTTGTTTGCTATCCCTTTTAATCACTTAAAATTTACCTTTTGTAGTTAATAAAATTATTTCTTGGTCATAATATAACCCAGTTCCGCAATTCATATCTTGTGGGGGAAGGGGCAAGAAGCTGTGCATATCTCTTTCCACATTGAGGGAGAGGGCAATTTTTATGAGCTTGCACTATGCAGATTTTTCTATACAATGCAAGACAATATTATTTGGGGTTTACGCCCCACAAGAGGTGTACATATGAGTGCTGGGTGAATCCCTGTGTGATTCCTCCCACACAGAGCTGATCTCAGTGTCTCTGTGTCCATTTGCAGCTGGGTGTCTCCCTACCTGTGTGTGTGTGCTGGAGAAGGCTTGAAGGCCTGGCACTGCTAAGACAGGGTGAGGAAAACGAGGCCGGTGGAATGCGTGGAACCAGGGAGACCCCAGCGTATCAGGTAGCATCCCGAATTGGGGAGGGGTTTCCAACCCGTCACAACAGGGGTGCTCCATACATGAGATGTCATTATGTATGTAAATAGTTGTCAAGGTTCCTTCCCCACTCTGAACATTAGGGTACAGATGTGGGGACCTGCATGAAAAACCCCCTAAGCTTATTTTTACCAGCTTAGGTTAAAACTTCCCCAAGGTACAAACTATTTTACCTTTTGTCCCTGGACTTTATTGCTGCCACCATCGAGCATCTAAGAAATATAACAGGGAAAAAGCCCTCTTGGAAACGTCTTTCCTCCCGAAATCCCCCAAACCCTACACCCCTTTTCCTGGGGAAGGCTTGATAAAAATCCTCACCAATTTGCATAGGTGAACACAGACCCAAACCCTTGGATCTTAAGAACAATGAAAAAGCAATGAGGTTCTTAAAAGAAGAATTTTAATTGAAGAAAAAGTAAAAGAATCACCTCTGTAAAATCAGGATGGTAAATACATTACAGGGTAATCAGATTCAAAACAGAGAATCCCTCTAGGCAAAACCTTAATATACAAAAAGACACAAAAACAGGAATATACATTCCATTCAGCACAACTTATTTTATCAGCCATTTAAACAAAACAGAATCTAACGCATATCTAACTAGATTGCTCACTGATTTTTTTACAGGAGTTCTGACCTGCATTCCTGCTCTGATCCCAGCAAAGGCAAAAATACAGACAGAGAGAACCCTTCCCTTTATATTTGTGACAATAGTTAATAGATAACGAGCAAGTATATAGCAGTCAAGAACATGTAGCATAGTTCCTGGGCTTTGTGGGACCAATATAATTTGTTATGCATAGCAAATGATTTCTTCTTTACATGGAGCTCTATATGGGAAACAGCAGAGGAAATTATTATTCTCATTGATCATTTTTTCATACTGCTGCATACATCAAATAGCTGCATATATTAAACTATATTTGTTCTCTGTTTCATGTGCTGGATAGTAACATGAGAGGACTCCAGGCTTGTCAGAATAAACTGGCTTCTTATTAAGAAACTATTTACAGAGACACTGCAACTGCATCTAGCATTCTAGCCATATGAACACTGTGACATACTATACCTTGGGAGAGCATCTTGTAACCCCCATATTCTTCATTTGTATATAATTGTGATATTGCATATAAAGCAGGTCATGTGAGGTATCAGGGGAAACGTTATGATCTGCTGAAAGTCATTTCTCTATCTATATATGTGTATCATTAATTCATATGAAGTTATGAGAATTGTATTGTATTGTTGTCACTAAAACATGCTGTAAATTGGGGAATCAGCCAGATATTAGCTCCCAAGAGGCAACAGCAAGGAAAGTAACCAATGCCCAGGCGGGGTGTCAAACAGCCCATCAACAGCCATTGTCCAGCAAGGGAGCTACAATTCAATGCCTCACCTGCATGAGGTCACACCAGGGGAATTGCTCAGCCTTGCCTGGAGATTCAACAATGCCCACCAGACATGCCTGGACTTATGTTACTCAAGCGCATGGGACTGAGAGTGTAAAACTGAACACAGGGGCCCTGTGTTTGTCCTTTCTTCTGCCCTGACCTATGCTGCAAGCAACGAAGACACTCAGAAAAAGACTGAAGACTCCAACAGAGGAGGCTGGCCCAGGTTTAAGGGACAACCTGTATATTATGGCTCCATATCTAGTTGGCAGCCGGTATCAAGTGGAGTGCCCCAAGGGTCGGTCCTGGGGCCAGTTTTGTTCAATATATTCATAAATGATCTGGAGGATGGTGTTGATTTCACCCTCAGCAAGTTTGCAGATGACACTAAACTGGGAGGAGAGGTAGATATGCTGGAGGGTAGGGATAGGATACAGAGGGACCTAGACAAATTGGAGGATTGGGCCAAAAGAAATCTGATGAGGTTCAACAAGGACAAGTGCAGAGTCCTGCACTTAGGATGGAAGAATCCAATGCACCGTTACAGACTAGGGACCGAATGGCTCGGCAGCAGTTCTGTAGAAAAGGACCAAGGGGTTACAGTGGACGAGAAGCTGGATATGAGTCAACAGTGTGCCCTTGTTGCCAAGAAGGCCAATGGCATCTTGGGCTGTATAAGTAGGGGCATTGCCAGCAGATCAAGGGACGTGATCGTTCCCCTCTATTCGACACTGGTGAGGCCTCATCTGGAGTACTGTGTCCGGTTTTGGGCCCCACACTACAAGAAGGATGTGGAAAAATTGGAAAGAGTCCAGCGGAGGGCAACAAAAATGATTAGGGGACTGGAACACATGACTTATAAGGAGAGGCTGAGGGAACTGGGGATGTTTAGTCTACGGAAGAGAAGAATGAGCAGGGATTTGATAGCTGCTTTCAACTACCTGAAAGGGGGTTCCAAAGAGGATGGCTCTAAACTGTTCTCAGTGGTAGTAGATGACAGAACAAGGAGTAATGGTCTCAAGTTGCAGTGGGGAAGATTTAGGTTGGATATTAGGAAAAACTTTTTCACTAGGAGGGTGGTGAAACACTGGAATGCGTTACCTAGGGAGGTGGTGGAATCTCCTTCCTTAGAGGTTTTTAAGGTCAGGCTTGACAAAGCCCTGGCTGGGATGATTTAATTGGGGATCGGTCCTGCTTTGAGCAGGGGGTTGGACTAGATGACCTCCTGAGGTCCCTTCCAACCCTGATATTCTATGATTCTATGATTATAGGACTGCAATATCCAGTGGGGTGAAAAAAACTGCTTAATCTAGATGTTACCCAGTCTAATAGGGGTGAGAGTCTAGATTGCGTGCTTGTATTTTCTTTCCTTTTGGTAACTAACTAACTTTTTAGGTACCCGTTAGAATCACTTAAAATCTATGTTTTGTAGTCAATAAATTTGTTTAATTGTTTATCTTTACCAGTGAGTTTGCCTGAAGTGTTTGGTAATCTGCTCAGGTTTGCAAAGGCTTGTGTATGTCCATTTTCCATTGATGAAGTGGTGAACCAATTAATAAATCTGCACTGCCCATTTTGAGCAGTGCAAGATGATCTATTCCTGAGGTACAGTGCTGGGAGCTGCGGGGATTTGGCTGTGGTGCCTTTCTCTGTGTGATTCATGAGTGGCTCTGGGAGCATTCATGCAATCTTGCTGGCTGTGGGGCTCCACAAGCGGTTGTGCTAAGTGATAACAGCACCTGGAAGGCCTTGCTGTTTGTCACTAACAAGGCATTGTTAGAGACAGCCCAGGCTGGAGAGAGTTCAGGGAGGACAGCAGTCCCACAGTCCAGGGCTGCACCCCGGGGGATCCCGTGACACACACAACCTGAGTTCCTGGAGCCTTCTTCGAATGCTTCCCTCCTGCAACCTGTGCTCTTCCCTTCTAGTTCCATGCATTCTCTTGCTCTACTTGTTTAATATGTGCCCAATGGTTTTGGTAAAACACAGTCTGATAAGAAGGATATTCAGTCTGTGGATGACTGAGATTATTTAGGTGTAACTAAAAGAAAAGATTCAAAGTTCATAATGTAAATTAGAAAATATTAAGCCTCCAATGTTGCTCCCACTGAAGGCAGTGGGTATTTTGCCATTGACTTCAGTGGGAATAATATCAGGCACTCATAGATTCTTAAAGTTCAAAAGCCAAAGGGGACCACCAGATCCCCTAGCCTGACCTCCTATATATCAGACCACCAATATCACCCAGCACCTGCACGTGAGATAATCCTAGCAAGTGTCCTGCACCCACATGCTTCAGAGAAAGGTGGGAAAAAAACCATGTTTGCTGCCATGTTATTGTTACAGTGAATGTGATTGTTACAGTGCTGTCCCTTAAAAAATGTAGTGGGCTTGTCAGGAAAATTTTTGCAATGTTTCCACTGGACTTGGCATATCGGGGAAGAGACTTCAGACCAGATTTGCAAAAGTGCTCAGCCCCCAGCAGCTTCCATTGAGAAGAAGAGGAGCTGCTGCATGCTGACACCACTTCTGAAAATCTGGCCACTTCATTCAGGTTCCTAAATGGGAGCTGGGGGGTTTTGTTGTATGTTGTTTCCTCCATTTCCTGTAACCCCTTCTGCAACTTTAAAAGCTCAAATAGGTATATAAAACTACAACTATGAGTCTTCTCTTGAAACCTTTACTCACTAAGGGCCGAATTCACCCTGATGTCTGAGCTGAGCACAATGACAGAGGGTGAAGACAGAGTTAATTTTATACCACCTTTATGCCTCCCCTCTTATGGGGCTCCCAGGATCCAATTCAGCCTCCAGGAGAAAACAGTCTCAACAGCTGACCTAACTTGTAGAGGGCCTCCAACAGCTCCTGTGGTCGATTCCAGCAGCAGGGAATAGTAGGGACATAAGGCCGTGGGCACACCTCAGCTGGCCTACACTAAGGAGTCTGGCATAGGTTGTGTACAGCCAGCTACATTGATCCTGTGCCTTCCACGTACTCCATCTGTCGAAATTCCACAAAGGGCCCTTATCCTTCAGGGCTCTATAGTGCTGCTGAAGGACAGGCCTGAGTAAGGGAAGATGTAGAGGCATTGTGGCTCAGTAATTCACCACAAGCAATCCAAAGCAGCAGCTGAAATGCCAATACAATTTTCCGTGGTATTGTTACCAGAAGAAAATTAGAGAGAGAGGTTTAAGAACCCCTGCTTTCAAAATCAAGCTCAATTTCCCCAAATTAGGGTCTATCACCTATAGCCACAGTAAAAGAAAACTTAAGCACCTCTAAAGGGTAAAGCAAAATTGGGTTTATTAACAGGGAGGGTAAAACAGATGTAAGGCAGGTATGGAACAGATCTAAACCAGATATGAAACAGGCATAAAACAGCTCTGTGCTTTACCAGACACAATGGTTATTGTTATAGGGTTGCCAATTTTGGTTAGACATATTCCTGGAGGTTTCATCGCATGACATATTCTGTAATGAAAGATTAATTTTTAATTCCTGTAGACTCCAGGGCAATCCTGGAGGGTTGGCAACCGTAGACGTTAAGCCCAGTCCCAGCTAGAATAAATGGACTGACAAATAAATAGTCTCAATGTTACAGTTAGATGACCATAGGCGGGATGGGATCAGCTCACTTCTGTCTCTGTTGCAGGCAAAGGGAATCAGGATTGGGGAATTCCAAGGACCATGCCACCAGGGATCAGGAACCGCAGATGTCTGGAGCAGGTAACCATCACTGGATGGATTGCCGGAAGGTGGTTGATATTCTCTCGATGAACCATGCAACCCGAACACAGGAACACGGGCTATCTCCTGAGCGGACAGCAACCTGTCATGCCACGTAAGTCCCTTATAGCATGTCCTGTTACCAGGCAGATTACTCAGGGTCATGTGATCCTTTCCCACTTTTTACATTTGAGTTTTCCTGCCTTTGCTTAGTTGCTAGGTAGGATTACATAAACCTTAGCCAATCAAAAGTTGGACTCCACAAAAAGGGCTCCAAACTAAACAAAGACAGTGCACCAAAGTGGATGGTAAAGGACAGTGACAAAACAAAATGACTAAACCCCCAACAGTATGCCACAGAACATTGTTCCATTTTGCTTATGCTAGTCAATAACAGGATTTTGCAATTCAAGTCAAAAGATAGCCCCAGTACAGTAAAGGTTAGAAATACAGTCCTCATGCATGAAGTTTCAAGTTAACTTTATGGTTAATGTACCAATTGGGTCACTATATAAATTACCGCTTAGGTAACTGTATAAACTTTAGGAAATATTTTAGCAGTTCATTTTTAGATCTGTCTTCCTACTTTTCAGAAAAAACTTAATTAATAAAGCATCATAATTTAGTTTCCTTTGCTAGCAAGAAAATAAACAGGTGAGATTGCTTTAACTAATACTTGCTGAAATGCCACTGTTTAAATGTTTATAGAATATGATATTGTTCTCAGCCAGCTCAATAAATATTGATAAACAAGCAATATAAGGTCATCTGAAATCTCTCCTGCCTAGTGGACAGTCAGCAACAGATCCCATCTGTATCTATAATAAACTCTTGATTTATGCTATTTTAATTAGTTTATAAATAATTCATAATTGAGAGACTTTCCAGACCTAAAAAGTCTACATTATTATGGCTGTAGATTTACTATCCCATCATTTATTTTTCACCCTGTTTTCATTCCTGGAAGATGTACGTGACGTTGCCCAGAGCTTATATGTACTTTTCATTTTGCCAGTTTTGTTAAACTTGTGATTATCAGAAAAATTATTTACGCTGAATTTCTTTCTGACTTCCACTTCTCATCAGAAAAATAACAACAGAAAGTTCAGGTTATTATTGCATTTCTTTATTATATGTCAGCACTATTTGGGTTGAAATATAATGTGATGTACTTGGGCAGATGGCCTAGTAAAACAAATTACAATAAAAAAAAATAACCTGTGGACACTAATTGTTGACAAATGCCTGAATTTTGTGACTCTGTGTGAAATAAATTGATGTAGTTGTGTAGAGCAAGGTCCAGGGATTGTGTAAAGTTGTGGCATGCCTATTCCTTTTGCAAACAACCACCATGAAACTGTTTAGCCATTTATTATACACAAAAATAAAATGAGGGAAAGGAAAACAGAAATAATTTCAAACTTAAAAAGTTATGGGAAATTTTATTTTAACAATTTCCTTTATTCCCTTTCCTTTTTGTTTTAGGGACTCTTTTAATGCCTACTCCAAATCATCTAGAACTTGACAGGAATTTTTCCATAGATTTCAGTGGGCTTTGTATTAGGTTCACGTAATGGAAAATCCATTGCTTGACTGTTAGATAATATTAAATGTCCTTTGTGGGGGAAAAGAGAAATCCAGTTTTAGGTTGAAACCTTTGGGTTGCTGTTGTTGAAATTCAATTGTTTCTTCTTAAGACAAGAGTAATTGTTTACTCTTCACACTATGCAAAACAGACTAAAGGCTATTTCAAACTCCTCTTCAAGTTTGAGAAGGTCTCAGGTGACCCCAAGGCGTGTTAAATGGGGTCCCACAATGGGAAATGAAAAAGAATCCTATAACTAAATGAAAGGTATGGTAACAGTTATGTAGGCAAAATGACAGGGTTTCAGAGTAACAGCCGTGTTAGTCTGTATTCGCAAAAAGAAAAGGAATACGTGTGGCACCTTAGAGACTAACCAATTTATTAGAGCAATGTAATTACTCGCACAGGAATTTAGCCATGCCCTAAGGACAACATCACCATTCCAGTAAAAGCTACCATATGGAATTAATGTCTGCAAGTACTTAGGACCCCCATGTTATATTTCATCCAAATCTAGGTATTTGTTTGGGCCCCATTTCCATAGACTTTGAGCACTTCACAGACACTGTTGAATTTATTTTGAGAACTCTGTGAGGTAGGTTAGATGGAGAGCTGGGGTGGAGGTAGAGGCAAGAAATTCTGAAGAGTATAGCTGAGTTTTACATTTAGTCTTGTAGTTGGTAGGCAACCTAAGCTGCACAGAGCATGAACCTATGTGAGATGCCATTGTTCAGAAATATACTCAAGAAACCAAACCAGTTCTCACAAGTTCAATGCTACCAGGTTTCATTATCGGCTTTGCACTGATTGCAGAGATTGAAATGCTGAAATACCTCCTTTGGGCCTAATGCAATTCAGTAGTGCAGACGGAAGTACTGTGGTTAGACAAATAACTTTAGTACAGATTTCAGAGTAGCAGCCGTGTTAGTCTGTATTCGCAAAAAGAAAAGGAGGACTTGTGGCACCTTAGAGACTAACCAATTTATTAGAGCATAAGCTTTCGTGAGCTACAGCTCACTTCCTCAGATGCATATCGTGGAGACTGCAGCAGGCCTGCTGCAGTCTCCACGATATGCATCTGAGGAAGTGAGCTGTAGCTCACGAAAGCTTATGCTCTAATAAATTGGTTAGTCTCTAAGGTGCCACAAGTCCTCCTTTTCTTTTTAGTACAGATGTATCTGTCTGAGCAGAACTTCTATACTTGTATTGGAATACATACATTTCCCCTTAACTGTTATAGAAAATTTTAACAGAAAACAACATAGTAATAATGCAAAGCAAATTTTAATAGATTTAAATGGATTTGACCTGAAACAGACATTTCAACTGCATTCAGTTTGAACCAACAAGAGGTGTGTTCTATTTCAGATACATTATAACATACAATACAGGTAAAGGGATTGCTCCCTGCATACCATTATCACCAGTGAATCTTACACACATACATACACACCCCATTCAAGTACTCACATATCAGATTAATAGCATTGCATAAACACAGATTTAAGTAGTCTAAGATTTTATGAAGGATCTTGGAAGCACAATAAAACAGACAACAAGTCTATGTCATAATTCAAATATTTTTATGCAGACATATATTAACCCAATATTATATGGTATAAGTAATGATTTTTTTTTTCTTTCGAAACCAAAGTGCTTCCTGATTTCCCTCTTCTTGCCTGAATAGTCAATTCAGGTGCCCTTCATAAATCACGAAGAAGAAAGTTTAATAAAGCAAATCCTCTTAAATAAAAGTCCTATTTTGTTTGTGGACTAAGCAGACATCAGTTCCAAAGACCCTAATCCCTACACTTCAGGGCTGATCCAAAGCCTTTCCATTGACTTCTATTGACTTCAAGAGTTTTGGATTGAACCCTATCTGAGAATCTTACAAACACCTAACAAATGTACTCCTGCAGCACTCAATGTGACGTCAGAAGTATCACCTTACAAATGAGCAGCACAGCCAGATTTCCAGGTACACTGCTTTTGTGTACCTCTATTTGTGCATGCCCATCTTGAGACGTGTGGAAAGTCTAACATCCAGAGCTGCTAAAGAACTTCATGCTGCTCCTATTGACTTCAGTGAGAGCTGCTCATCATCAGCACCTTTGATAATTTAGACGTTTAATACAGGTAGGTATCTCAAGATGGAGAAACACAAAATCATTGAGCACTTCTGCAAATGTTGGCATAAGAGGGCTGCTCAAGGGCCACACATAGGATATCTGAGGCAGAATCAGGAACTGAGCGCACTTAGCCAGATTCCTAGTCCCAGTGTTTTATCCATAATTAAAAATGTGTAGTGAATAACAATACCTACTGTGTTCCACAGCCACTCATCTTAACCCTTGTTGTAAGTTTCGCTTTAAGAACATTAGAACGGTCATAATGCGCCAGACCAATGTTTCATCTAGCCCAACATCCTGTCTTCCCACAGTGGCCACTGCCAGGTTCTTCAGAGAGAATGAACAGAATAGGCAATCACACCCTGTTGTCCACTTCCAGCTTCAGGCAAACAGAGGCTAAGGACACTCAGAGAATTGTGTTGCATCCCTGCCCATCCTGGCTAAAAGTCATTGATGGACCTACCTTCCAGGAACTTATCCATTCTTTTTTGAATGCTGTTATACTTTTGGCCTTCACAACACCCCTCACAAGGAGTTCCACTGGTTAACTGTCCATTGTGTGAAGCAGTACTTCCTTTTGTTTGTTTAAGCCTGCTGCCTATTAATCTCATTTGGTGACCACTAGTTCTTATATTATGTGAAGGAGTAAATAACATTTCCTTATTCACTTTCTCCACCAGTCAAGATTGTATAGACCACTATCATATCCCCCCCCACTTAGTCATCTGTTTTCTCAGCTGAACAGTCCCAGTCATTTTAATCTTTCCTCATATGGAAGATGCTCTATATCCCTACTCATTTTTGTTGCCCTTCTTTTACCTTTTCAAATTCTAATGTATGTTTTTGAGATGATGCAACCAGAACGGCACACAGTATACAAGCTGTGGATGTATCAGGGATTTATATGGTGGCATTATGATCTTTTCTGTTTTATTATCTATCCCTTTCCTAACGTTTTCTAACATTCTGTTAGCTTTTTTGACTGCTGCTGCACATTGAGCAGATATTTTCAGAAAACTGGCTATTATGACTCCAAAATCCCTTTCTTGAGTTGTAACAGCTAATTTAAACACCATGATTTTGTATGTATAGTTGTGATTATTTTTTCTATGTGCATTACTTTGTACTTGTCAACATGGAAATTCACCTGCCCTTTTGTTGCCAGTCATCCACTTTTGTGAGATCTCTTTGTAAACCTTCAGAGTCAGCTTTGGACTTGACTATCAATTAATTTTGTATTGTTTGCAAATCTCACTATTTTTTTGCCATCTCACTATTCACCCCCTTTTTCAGATCATTTATGAATATGCTGCATATCACAGGGCCCAGAACAGATCCCCACTATTTACTTCTCTTCATTGTGAAAACTGATGATTTATTCCTAACCTTTGTTTCCTATCTTTTAACCAGTTACTGATCCATTAGAGGACCTTCCCTTTTATCCCATGACTGACTACTTTGCTTAAGAGCTTTTGGCAAAAGTTTTCTGAAAGTCTAAGTACACTATATCCACTGGATGACCCTCTTCCACATACTTGTTGACACCCTTAGAGAATTCTAATAGATTGGTGAGGCATGATTTCCATTTACAAAAGCCATGTTGACTCTTCCCCAACATATTGTATTCATCTATGTGTCTGATAATTCTTTTCTTTGCTATAGTTTCAACCAATGTGCCTAGTATAGAAGTTGACCTTATTGACCTGTAATTGTCAGGATCACCTCTGGAGCCTTTTTTAAAAAACAGCATTACAGTTACTATCCTCCAATCATTTTGTACAGAGTCTGATTTAAGCAATAGTTACATACTACTGTTAGTAGTTTTGCACTGTCATCTTTGAGGTCCTTCAGAACTCTTGGGTGAATACCATTTGGTCCTTATTTTGGGTAGTTTCTCTTTTTGAAGTTAAATGCTACTGTGGTGGGCTTCTTTGGTATTCGTACCGTTCCCCCCCCCCACACACACACACACAAGGATGTTAAATTTAATAACATTGCAGTTGCTGTTACCAAGCAGTTCAGTTCTGTTCACCTCTTGGACCAGATCCCATGCTACACTTAGGAATAAATCAAGAATTGCTTCTCCCCTTGTGGGTTCCAGGACTAGCTTCTCCAAGAAGCAGTCATCTATGGTGTCTAGAAAATTTAACTCCCTTTTGCTTCTTCTGAGGTGAGATATACTCAGTCATTATGATGATAGTTGATATCTCCCATTATTGTATTTTTTTGCCTTTGTAGCCTCTCTAATCAACCTGAGTATTTCACAACCACCATCACCATCCTGGTCAGGTGATGTGTAGTATATTTCTACTGATATAGTCTTATTGTTCAAGCATGCAGTTCATATCCATAGAGATTCTATGGTACATTTTGATTAATTTAAGAGTTGCTTACTTTATTTGACTATGCTTTCTTTCACATATAGTGCCGCTCCCCAACAAGCACAACTTATTCTGTCATTCCTATATAATCTGTACGCTGGTATTATCATGTCCCATTCATTATCCTCATTCTACCAAGTTTTCACAATGCCTTTTATATCAATATCCTCATTTAATGCCAAGCATTCTGGTTCACCCATCTTAATATTTACACTTCTAGCATTTGTTGTATATTTTGTCAATATTCAGCTGTTTGCCCATATCTGTTATACATATCTTTTATGTTTTAACTATTCCTCACTAGCTCCTACCTATACTTTACCAACTTTTTGTTATCCTCTTTATTAGGATATAAATTTCTCCCTTTAATAAATTCATCCCTGATTACTTAAGGGAATATAATATTCCATTTGTATGCCTAGCCATGGGCCAAGGAAATGATCTACCTGCATCTGAAATGTACTCTGATGACATTTCTCATACTGCTGCCTCAAGAACACTCTAAAAGAACACATAAATACATTTTATTTAAAATAACTTGAAACATTCATATAGCTTCATTCTGTTAATTCAATAATTAATTACATTAATTCTGCTTGATTGCTCCCTTGCTAGAGTCTTCTGTTTATAAAAGTTGGTTGATTCAGAAAATTACTGCTGTTTCATCAGCATTAAAAATTGATTCAGAATAGCAGTCAGAAAAAAGTAATGTACAAACATTTGCTATCTACCCAGGAACTGCATACAGATCATGCAGGATGCTGCATTTCAATGTAGCATAATTTGTTGTCTTCTCCCATTGCTACCCTGGATTGTGATGGAGCAGGCATCTTGCATTCTGTCTTCAATCTCAGTCCATTTTTTTCACTTGTGCTTGCAGCTTCCTTCTGATACACCCCATATTTGATGAACTATGAGGGAACAATAATAGTGAATTCCTCTCCAACCTGCCTCCAATCCTCCATGCCTCTCCAATGTGGAAGTATTCTGGCACTCTAAACTGTTATACCAAGAGGAAATTGCAGCCTTTTTTTCACAACAGACCATCTCCAGCAGATCATACCTGGCTTTTTGGTGGGTTTATGAGCAGTGCATTGAGAGCAATTAACATTTGAATTAAGCTACATGAGGATAACAACAGGCGATTACCCTATTTAACAGCTGTTAAGTGATGTTAATTGCTGTCTATAGACCACAAGCTGAGCAATTTTGTGCATACTGTACAAACATAATGAAACAAACTCGATGGTGGAGGGGAAAAATGGGACTGGAAATTTGTGTACTAATCCAAAATGGGCATACAGCTGGAGACATTATATGTAGAGTGATGTGAACTATTTGTAACAAATATTATGTCAAATTCGATCTGTTAGTGAACTGTCCAGGAAGAGATAGCAATTTCTATTAATTTCTTAGATATTTTCAGTTGTTTAATGAATGGTTTGTGTGAACACATTTTTGCCTAAGGCTTTATCAAACAGGGCTGGCTTCTGATACCCTAATGCACATCAAATACCTCTTTATTTCCTTGGGACAAATCATGAAGTTAATGCTCAGAACCTCAGAGCTTAACTCACAAATAAAACATTCTACAAATACATTAGAAGCTAGAGGAAGACCAAGGACAGGGTAGGCCTGTTACGCAATGAGGGAGGGAGGAACAATAACAGAATATGTGAAAATGGCAGAAGTGCTAAATGGCTTTTTTTGTTTGTTTTCACCAAAAAGGTTGGTAGCAATTGGACATCTAACATAGTCAATGCCAATGAAAATGAGGTGGGGCCAGAGACTAAAATAGGGAAAGAACAAGTTAAAAATTACTTAGACAAGTTAGATGTCTTCAAGTCACCAGGGCCTGATGAAATACATCCTAGAATACTCAAGGAGCTATCTCAGAGGAGATATCTGAGCCATTAGCAATTATCTTGGAAGATGGGTGACATTCCAGAGGACTGGAAAAGGACAAATATAGTGCCAATCTATAAAAAGGAGAATAAGGACAAACCATGGAATTACAGACCAGTCAGCTTATCTTTCTGGGTACAGAAATTGTGATAGGAACAGTCAGCATGGATTTGTCAAGAACAAATCATATCAAACAACTTAATAGCCTTCTTTGACAGGGTAACAAGCCTTGTGCATAGGGGGAAGTGGTAGACATGGTATATCTTGAATTTAGTAAGGCTTTTGATACTGTCTTACATGACTTTCTCATAAACAAAGTAGAGAAATACAACCTAAATGGAGCTACTGTAAGGTGGGTGCATCACTGGTTGGAAAACTGATCCCAGAGAGTAGTTATCAGAGGGTCACAGTCAAGCTGGAAGGGCATATCAAGTGGTGTCTGGCAGATCAGTTCTGCATCTGGTTCTGTTCAATATCTTCATCAATGAGTTAGATAATGGCATAGAGAGTACACTTATAAAGTTTGTGGATGATACCAAGCTGGGAGGTGTTGCAAGTGCTTTGGAGGATAGGATTAAAATTCAAAATGATCTGGACAAACTGGAGAAATGGTCTGAAGTAAATAGGATGAACTTCAATAAGGACAAATGCAAAGTACTACTCTTAAGAAGGAACAATCAGTTGCACATGTACAAAATGGGAAATGACTGCCTAGGAAGGAGTACTGTAGAAAGGGTTCTGGGAGTCATAGTGGATCACAAGCTAACTATGAGTCCACATTGTAACACTGTTGCAAAACAGCAAACATCATTCTGGAATGTATTAGCAGAAGTGTTGTAAGCAAGACACGAGAAGTAATTCTTCCGCTCTACCCAGGGCTGATTAGGCCCCAACTGGAGTATTGTGTCCAGTTCTGGGCACCACATTTCAGGAAAGATGTCGACAAATTGGAGAAAGTCCAGAGAAGAGCAACAAAACTGATTAAAGGTTTAGAAAACATGACCTATGAGAGAAGATTGAAAAAATTGGGTTTGTTTAGTCTGGAGAAGACTGAGGGGGGACATGATAACAGTTTTCAATTACATAAAAGTTTGTTACAAGGCAGAGAGAGAAAAATGATCTGCTTAACCTCTGAAAATAGGACAAGAAGCAATAGGCTTAAATTGCAGCAAGGGAAGTTTAGGTTAGATATTAAGAAAAACTTCCTAACTGTCAGGGTGGTTAAGCACTGGAATAAATTGGCTTGGGAGGTTGTGGAATCTCCATCACAGGAGATTTTTAAAAGCAGGTTAGACAAACACCTGTCAGGGATGGTCTCCATGATACTTAGTCCTTCCATGAGTGCAGGAGTCTGGACTAGAAGACCTCTCAAGGTCCATTCTAGTCCTACGATTCTATGATTTCAGTGGGAATTAGGCACCTGATGCCTTTGAGGACTGGGCCTAACATATTATTCAATGTGAATGAAGGTGCTAGAATATGGATCTAAATTTGTTGCAAGTAGAGCTCATTATGTGAAGGGAGGGAAAATATCTGCAAGCAAATTCATGCAAGCCTTCCTATACTCATTGAAACACAGAACTCTTCTGATGAGCTACATGTTTGAAAAGCAGGAAAAACACTGATCAGAAAATTGCCTTCAATTTCGTAATGAAATCTGAAAAGTTTTGAAATTTTCTGACCAGCTCCATGTGCAAGCATTGCTGTGAGTATTCAATATATGCAATTCAGTATTTGAGCTGTGCACCTGGCCATCACTTTGTATTTCTCCTGTTTCCTGACTGGATCATCATAGGGTTTATAAAAAGAAAAGCTTGTATTAAGCTGCAGGGGCTTTGATTCACTCAGGATGGAAGTACTGGAGAGTCTGTTAATAGTCTTTCAAACTATGTCCTCCTTGGAGACGGTTGTAGAGGGAGTGTTCCGTAGGCACCAAAAATCATTAGGGCAGTGAAAGTAGTTGCTGTATTGTAAGAAATGAAAGCATTGATGAAAAGGATTATTTGCTAATAATGAATGTCTAGCTCAAGCAATTCTGAGTGATAATCCCCAGAAGAACAGGCTGGCTAACAAATGTACTCCAAAACACCTGTCAGGTTGTGTTGCTGACCTATCTCTAATAAGGCTTCATGCCAGTTGGTTTACTAAGTGTTAATAAAGGAGGAGAATCCATTAGAGAAAGAGTATGCAATATAATTAAGAAACAGTATGGTTTTTATCCCTCCTGCTGTTCTAGCTTTTCTCCATCTCTAGTGTCTTGACTTTTTTTTTTAAGGCTATACCATTGTTCCTGAATATCGAAAAGGCAAAATTTTGTCCAATCACAAACATTAATAGCCAGATCCTGGTCTGGTGAAAAAGAGTTTTGCATTAGACTTGCATGGGACCAAGATTTGGCCCTAATTTTTTAAAAAGTTTGATAATGCCTGTGTAGGGAGCCAGGGTGGCTTCCCTCCGAACCAGAGGGTAAAGAGCCACCCTCTCAGCCTGAATGGGTGGAGCCAGACCAAGATTATTTCAATCCCCGGAAGGGGATGGGGGTAACAAGAAGTACAAAGGGCAGGGCCCTTTGCCTAGTGAGAGCAGCGCCAGGAAGGGAGACAGACTTGTGCCGACGCTCCCCTGCGTGAGGGGCGCGCTGCAGACTCGTGCCGGCGCTCCCTTGCCTGAGGGGCGCGCCGCAGACTCTGGCCGGCACACCTTCTCCACTAATTCCCCAGTGACCGAAAGGTGTGACTAAGGCCTGCCAGTGGGACAGTAGCTCTCCATCACCCCCTAGAGGCTCAGTGGACCTATTGAAATCTGTCACAGCCTGGAAGTAGTTGAGCCCTGATTTTGCTGACTGGAATATGACGTACTGACAGGTCAAATATCAGATTTTTTCACAATTAACATGTTAAAAAAATGCCCCATACAGAATCACCAGATGGTTTTTAGCATGTTTGGAATTGCAGATTAAATTGTTAATCTCTAAAAAATGCCATTCTGTCTTTGGTAGTTTGTTGGATATGATGAGTATAGATCCTGTTAAACTGTGAAAATGTCAATGCCAGAAAAGATCTCCTCTTCATAGATTTTGAATGCTTACCAGGAATATGAGTTTATAAATTAGATTACATGTCTTTTACTCTCCGTGATTTTAGCATTATCAATGGAAGGATGTTTCTATGGAAACCTGTAAAAAGGACATTCAAACACTGAACAATTTTTTAACAATTTATTTTCATCAAGCATCTGTCATGTAGCATGCAATTAATTTTTGTTATCCAAAAATCCAAGTTTTGGTACTCACTCTAAATACATAGAGTGATCCACTAC
Organism: Lepidochelys olivacea; assembly: GCF_965140295.1. NCBI lineage: Eukaryota > Metazoa > Chordata > Testudines > Cheloniidae > Lepidochelys > Lepidochelys olivacea. The sequence goes on along the minus strand of NC_140411.1, from coordinate 31,259,259 downwards.
AGTTTTCACTAAGACACAGCAACATCTTCTGCAACACCAGGTTTGGGTAACCTAAAGAGTGTAAGGACCTGATACCTGGTAGTCAATGGGAAGATTCATATGGATTCCACTGGGCTTTGGATCAGGATCTAAAAGCAATTCTGTCTGCCAGTGAGAGAGGGTCCTGCTATTCTGAAAGATCTCTGAGATGCCTCTTCAGAGCACCTGGGTTGTCAAACGAATGTATATTGTGTAGGAACACAATGACAAGCAGTAGGTTGGACTTCAAATTGATAAGAGCAACAAGGTGGGTAAGGTAATATCTTTCATTGGAGCAGCTTCTGTTGGGGAGAGAGTCAGGCTTTTGAGTTTACACAGAGCTCTTGCTCTGGTCTGGGCAGACCTAAAGAAGGGCTCTGGGTAAGCTCCAAAGTGTGTCTTTTTCCATAACAGAAACTTCTCCAATAAAAGATATTACCTCAATCAACTTCTCTCTCTAATATCCTGGGACCAACTCGGGTACCACAACTTTTCAAGTCCCCCAAACTCATCTGAGACCCCAATTTGGTAGCTCCTCCCATTAGGGTGGGGGAGGGGCCATCTGATGCGGGTAAGCACAAACCCACCCATGCTCCAAAGCCGCAATAGGTACAACAACTCTTCAAACTAATAAAGCAGACAATGGACCAAAACATAAGCCGTGGGCTCATTTATGGAGGTTGTGAGAGAGGGCTGGAACTAACAGGTAACCTAACACTGATCACTTAGGCACCAATCAGTTCCTGTGGAAAAGGCTGATTTTGAATATGCACCAAATTATCTGATCAAGGAGGATGGACTGATGAACCAATTAGCAATAAAAGGGATATATAAGAAGACATAGGGAGGACCTAGGCTGGCTGGGCCCAGTTTGTGCTGAAATCTCAAGGAAGAGAGACTTCTGTTCATCCCCAGTCCTGTGGGAAAGGGCTAAAAGTAGAGAAACACTGTAAATACTTTTCTGCATGAGACTGTGTGGGTGCTTGTCATAAATATAAAGGGAAGGGTAACCACCTTTCTGTATACAGTGCTATAAAATCCTTCCTGGCCAGAGGCAAAACCCTTTGACCTGTAAAGGATTAAGAAGCTAAGGTAACCCTGCTGGCACCTGACCCAAAATGGCCAATGAGGGGACAAGATTCTTTCAAATATGGAGTGGGGGGACAAAGGGTTTTGTCTGTCTGTGTGATACCTTTTCCGGGAACAGATCAGGGATGCAAGCCTTCCAACTCCTGTAAAGTTAGTAAGAGTCTAGCTAGAAATTGCATTAGATTTCCTTTTGTTTTTTTGGCTTGTAAAAGAAGCTGTGCTGGAGGGAATGTGTTTTTGTGTCTTTTTGTAACTTAAGGTTTTGCCTAGAGGGATTCTCTATGTTTTGAATCTGATTACCCTGTAAGGTGTTTACCATCTTGATTTTACAGAGGTGATTCTTTTACTTTTTCTTCAGTTAAAATTCTTCTTTTAAGGACCTGTTTGCTTTTTTCATTGTTCTTAAGATCCAAGGGTTTGGGTTCACCTGTACCAATTTGTGAGGATATTATTATCAAGCCTTCCCCAGGAAAGGGGGTGTAGAGCTTGGGGGGATATTTTGGGGGAAGACATCGCCAAATGGTCTCTTTCCCTGTTCTTTGTTTAAATCGCTTGGTGGTGGTAACATACTGTTCAAGGATAAGGCAAAGTTTGTATATTGGGGAAGTTTTTAACCTAAGCTGGTAAGAATATGCTTAGGGGTCTTTTGTGCAGGTCCCCACATCTGTACCCTAGAGTTCAGAGTGGGGAAGGAACCTTGACAGTGCTGGTGACATGAATGTAAATAAATTCACACCAAATTGCCACTTACTGGAGAGTCTGAGAGGTTTCTGGGGCATCAGAGAATGGGAACAGAGTACACCCCATTACAAATGAGGGCTTGTCTGGGATTTTGACTTCTAGTATCTGTCTCTCAATCATGACTGGGGAAGTGTCTGTCAGGATTTGGCATCTGGGTGATGGAGCAACAATTTTAATAAAGGCAATTAGGAGCCTAGGGTGGCTCATAGAAATGAAGATCTGGAAGTAGAAATTACCACATCCAAAGTGGAAGTCAAACTCCAACATCTGAAAGGGACTAAATTGGGGGCCCGGATAATCTCCATCCAAGAATATTAAAGGAACTGGCGCATGAAATTGAAAGCTGAATGTGACAGGTTGCCCCCCTTTATGGTGCCACTTGATGTATTGAGATATCATGGAGCCTGCTTTTTCTGCCAGCCTGGGCCCCCTTTTACCCTATCTTGCTGATCCAGGCTCTTAAGCCTCCTCTGTCACACACCTACAGGCAGGGCCACACCCAGCTACAGAAAGACACAGACACTGAGATCAGCTCTGGGAAGACTCAGTTTAAGAGATTTGTCCCAGCACTCAGATGCCCACCTCCCTTGGAATGCAAACCCAAAGGTATATTTTCTTGCATTGTACAGGGATTTATACAGCACAAGCTCATAAGAATTCACCTTCTCCCTCAATGTGAAGAGAGATATGCACATGTTTTTGCCCTCCCCCCAATTAGAAATTGCACAAACTGGGTTTAATAACAAAAACAAGTTTATTAACTATAAAAGGCAGATTTTAAGTGATTATAAGGGATAGCAAACAGAAAAAGCGGATTACTGAACAAATAAAATAAAATATGCAAGCAAAGCTTAATGCACTCAAGAAACTGGTTACAAAATGTAATTTCTAACCCTAAATGTTATTTTAGGCAGGTTACAGAGTTTCTATAGCTTAGATTTCCAGTTATTTCTCTTTACAGACTGGATCCCTGTCTCAGTCTGGACTCCCCCCACCCTTGCCTTCCCTTCAGGTGTTTTTAGCAATCCCTCTTCTTGGGCAGGTAGGCAAAAATGGAGAGTCTGGAAGGCCTTCCTTCCCACCCTTAAATAGAATTTACCTAAGGTGAGAAGCCTTTTGTTTCCCAAACTTGACCTCCCCCTCCTGTTAGTGGAAAATTCCTGGAAGTCCAAGATACTGTTTAGTACCAGGTGACAGGACCACCTGACCTAGTAGTGTCACAATTATGCCCTAGGATGACTCTCAGGAAGGAGGGAGATTCGTATCTTCACAGTCTTGTTGTTTCTTCCTAATGGCCCATTAACACTGAAGGCCTGTTGTCTGGTGGGTATCTCCCAGATACATACCCAGTTGTAATTGTTACATAGTCCATATTCCTAACTATAGATAGAGAAATGATACATGCATGCAAATTGAATAATCACATTCAGTAACTTATAACCTTTCCAATGATACCTTATGTAACGATGCTGGTTCTGGCGGTACCCAAATGACAGTGCCAATTCAGGACAAATTGCTTAAAGCAGGGCAGTTACAGCCCAAGGCTGGGTTTTTTCCACTTCTAAGGCAAACCAAACCAGGCAGACAGAGAGGACTTTGGTTTTACCCCACTGGCTAACCACAAGTCATACAAGCAATTGCCTTAGCCACTCCAGTTTCCCAGTATCACCACCAGTGCCACTTGTTATGGGGACAAACGGTTATGAAAACCAATACCCCAGTAAAAGAAAAAAAGGTTCTCCCGATCCCAAAGGACCAAGCCCCAGACCCAGGTCAATATACAAATCATAGAATCATAGAATCATAGAATATCAGGGTTGGAAGGGACCCCTGAAGGTCATCTAGTCCAAACCCCTGCTCGAAGCAGGACCAATTCCCAGTTAAATCATCCCAGCCAGGGCTGTGTCAAGCCTGACCTTAAAAACCTCAAAGGAAGGAGATTCTACCACCTCCCTAGGTAACACATTCCAGTGTTTTACCACCCTCTTAGTGAAAAAGTTTTTCCTAATATCCAATCTAAACCTCCCCCACTGCAACTTGAGACCATTACTCCTCGTTCTGTCATCTGCTACCATTGAGAACAGTCTAGAGCCATCCTCTTTGGAACCCCCTTTCAGGTAGTTGAAAGCAGCTATCAAATCCCCCCTCATTCTTCTCTTCTGCAGGCTAAACAATCCCAGCTCCCTCAGCCTCTCCTCATAAGTCATGTGTTCTAGACCCCTAATCATTTTTGTTGCCCTTTGCTGGACTCTCTCCAATTTATCCACATCCTTCTTGTAGTGTGGGGCCCAAAACTGGACACAGTACTCCAGATGAGGCCTCACCAATGTCGAATAGAGGGGAACAATCACGTCCCTTGATCTGCTCGCTATGCCCCTACGTATACATCCCAAAATGCCATTGGCCTTCTTGGCAACAAGGGCACACTGCTGACTCATATCCAGCTTCTCGTCCACTGTCACCCCAGGTCCTTTTCCGCAGAACTGCTGCCTAGCCATTCGGTCCCTAGTCTGTAGCTGTGCATTGGGTTCTTCCGTCCTAAGTGCAGGACCCTGCACTTATCCTTATTGAACCTCATCAGATTTCTTTTGGCCCAATCCTCCAATTTGTCTAGGTCCTTCTGTATCCTATCCCTCCCCTCCAGCGTATCTACCACTCCTCCCAGTTTAGTATCATCCGCAAATTTGCTGAGAGTGCAATCCACACCATCCTCCAGATCATTTATGAAGATATTGAACAAAACCGGCCCCAGGACTGACCCTTGGGGCACTCCACTTGATACCGGCTGCCAACTAGACATGGAGCCATTGATCACTACCCGTTGAGCCCGACAATCTAGCCAGCTTTCTACTCACCTTATAGTGCATTCATCCAGCCCATACTTCTTTAACTTGCTGACAAGAATACTGTGGGAGACCGTGCCAAAAGCTTTGCTAAAGTCAAGATACAATACATCCACTGCTTTCCCTTCATCCACAGAACCAGTAATCTCATCATAAAAGGCGATTAGATTAGTCAGGCATGACCTTCCCTTGGTGAATCCATGCTGGCTGTTCCTGATCACTTTCCTCTCATGCAAGTGCTTCAGGATTGATTCTTTGAGGACCTGCTCCATGATTTTTCCAGGGACTGAGGTGAGGCTGACTGGCCTGTAGTTCCCTGGATCCTCCTTCTTCCCTTTTTTAAAGATTGGCACTACATTAGCCTTTTTCCAGTCATCTGGGACTTCCCCCGTTCGCCACGAGTTTTCAAAGATCTTACCCACAAATCACGCTGTTGCCAATCCTTTAGAATCTAAAATCTAAAAGTTTATTCATAAAAGGAAAAAGATATAGATGAGAGCAAGAACTGGTTAAATGGAATCAATTACATACAGTAATGGCAAAGTTCTTAGCTCAGGCTTGTAACAGTGGTAGAATAAACTGCAGGTTCAAAGCAGGTTTCTCGAGTACATCCACAGCTGGGATGGGTCAGTCCTTTGTGTAGAGCTTCCGTTTGTAGCAAAGTCCGTCCAGAGGTATGAAGCAAGATTGAAGACAAGATGGTGTCTGCTTTCTTTGCCCCAAGGACAAGCTGTCCATCACATGGCATGGAAAAACCTCAGAGTTCTGTCCATAGGCATGTCCCTGCATTCCTTGTTGAGTCACAAGGTGTGTCTGCCTTCTCTCAATGGGTCAATTGTATAGCTGATGGTCCTTAATGGGCCATCAAGCAGGCTAGGCAGAGCTGACACCAACTTGTCTGGGGTGTCACCCAGAAGCATAGCATAAGGTTGAAATATGGACAGTATAGAGCCAATATTCATAACTTCAACTACAAAAATGATACACTTATACAGATAGCATAATCATAAGCAGAAAACCATAACCTTGTCTTATTTGACCCCCTTTATATAAGATTTGGTGCCACTACAGGACTTTAGTTGCAACAATGATCTATACAGTTACAGATTCTGTCAATAACGTCACACCTTACACGACCAATTTTGCATAAAATATATCAGTTATGCCAGATCCATATCATAAGCATATTTCCATAAAGAATATAGAGTGTCACACCCCACCCAATAGCTAGGATTTTTAATGAATCTGTAAAGTTGGAGGTAGTACCCTTTGACTGGAGGATTGCTAATAGAATACCTATTTTTAAGAAAGGGGGAAACAATGATCTGAAAACTACAGGCCTGTTAGTTAACTTCAATTATATGCAAGTCGTAAAACAAATTTTGAAAGACAAAATAGTTAAAGACATAGAGGTAAACAATAATTGGAATAACATACGACATGGTTTTACAAAAGATATGTTGTACCACACCAACCTGATCTCTTTCTTTGGGAAGATAACTGATTTTTTAGAGAAAGGAAATAAAGTAGATCTAATTGGCCTAGATTTCAGTAAGACATTTGATACAGTTCCACTTGGGAAATTATTAAATTGGAGAAGATGGGGATTAATATGAGAATTGAAAGGTGGATAAGGAACTGGTTAAAAGGCGGACTACAACAGTTCAAAAGGTGAACTGTCGGGCTGGAGGGAGGTTACTAGTGGAGTTCCTCAGGGATTAGTCTTGGGATCAATTTTATTGAACATTTTTATTAGTGACCTAAATACAAAAAATGGGAGTGTGCTAATATAATTTGCAGACAACACAAAATTGGGAGGTATTGCCAGTATGGAGGATGACTGTGATATCATACAAGAAGATCTGGATGACCTTGAAAACTGGAGTAATAGAAATGGGATGAAATTTAATAGTGCAAAGCGCAGTGTCATGCCCATATGGACTAATACGAATTTTTGCTATAAATTGGGGTCTTATCAGGTGAAAGTGACTGTTAGGATACAGGTTTCAGAGTAGCAGCCATGTTAGTCTGTATTTGCAAAAAGAACAGGAGGACTTTGTTAGTCTCTAAGGTGCCACAAGTCCTCCTTTTCTTGTTAGGCTATAGATATTCAGGCCTGTCTGCAAAGGCTTATACTTTAAGAATTTAGGGGTATTCTTATCGCTTGGCTAGTTACAGAAGTATAAAAGAAAGAATCAAAATCACTTTCTGCTGGTGTAAGGGCCTTCTCTTACTGTGACAGTCTGAGGCCCTGTTCTTAGGCTAAGGCCTCTGGCTAAGCAGCAGAGGCAGCCATAAGCTGGGAAGCGACTGGTCACATCCTTACATTCCAAACCAGTCACACTGAAATAAGGTGCTATTGGGCTGTTAGGAATACAATCCTGTCCTGATAATACCTATCACCTCCAGATAAAGGGAAGAGCCTAGAAGATTTAAAGGAAACTTAGTTTGATAGCATCCTGTCTGGCAAGATCTCACTTATCAATAGCTGGGATGTGAAATCCTCATTTCTTTGTTGTTAGTCCCCATTTCCCTATTGTTTGTCTGTATAATCTCTGTCTGGTTCTGTGATTGTTTTTGTCTGCTGTATAATTAATTTTGTTGAGTATAAACCAATTAAGGTGTTGGGATATAATTGGTTACATAAACATGTTACAGTATGTTAGGATTGGTTAGTTAAATTTCAGTAAAATGATTGGTTAAAATATAGCTAAGAAGAACTCAAGTTTTACTATGTAGTCTGCAGTCAATCAGGAAGTAAGTGGGGAATGGGAACAGGGAATGGGGTGGGGGAATTGGAATCATGTTTTGCTAAAGGGGTGGAATGGGAACAGGGACAATGGCAAGGCTCTGTGGTGTCAGAGCTGGGAAGGGGGACACTAAGAAAGGAAATTGGAATCATTGCTTGCTGGAAGTTCACCCCAATAAACATCAAATTGTTTGCAGCTTTGGACTTTGGGTATTGTTTCTCTCTATTCATGCGAGAAGGACCAGGGAAGTAAGCGGGTGAAGAAATAAGCCCCCTAACAGTGACAGAGGAGGAGAAAAAGTTGTATTGGTTGATCACGGTATGACTATGAGCCACAATGTGCTGTGACTGTGAAAAAGGTAAATGCAATCCTAGGATGCATCAAGTGAGGTATTTCCAGTAGAGAGAGGGAAGTGTTAGTACCATTATACAGGGCTTTGGTAAGATCTCATCTGGAATACTTTACAATACTCAAAGAGCTTGGCTTGTTTAGCCAAACCAAACAATTGCTCTCTATAAATACATGAAAGGATTCAATACAAGGGAGGGAGAGGAGTTATTTAATTTATGGGCCAATGTGGACACAAGAACAAATGGGTATAAACTGGTCATCAATAAGTTTAGGGGTGAAATTAGATGTAAGATTCTAACCATCAGTGGAGTGAAGTTCAGGAACAGTGTTCCAAGGGGAGCAGTGGGAGCAAAAAACCTAACTGGCATCATGACTGAGCTTGACAGGTTTATGGAGGGGATGGTATTATGAGACTGCCTACAATAGCTGCTCTGTGACTGTTAGTAACAAATATTGTGAATGACCAGTGATAGGACACTAGATGGTTCTAAGTTACTACAGAGAATTTTTCTTCCTGGTGTCCAGCTGTTGGGTCTTGCCAAAATGTTCATGGTCCAACTGACCATCATGTTTGGGGTCAGGAAGGAATTTTCCCTTCAGTCAGATTGGCAGAGACCATGTGTTTTTTTTGCCTTCCTCTGCAGCATGGGACCTGGGTCCCTTGCAGGTTTAAACTAGTATCAGTGGTGGATTCTCTGTAACTTGAAGGCTTTAAACCATAATTTGAGGACTTCAGTAACTCAGCCAGAGGTTAGGGGTCTATTACAAGAGTGGGTGGGTGAGGTTCTGTGGCCTGCAATGTTCAGGAGGTCAGACTAGATGATCATGATGGTGCCTTCTGACCTTAAAGTCTATGAGTCTATGAACAGAAAGAGCTGCAACAGGCTCTGCAATCCTTCCAGCAATCTCTGCTGGCATGGAAGGCAGAGCAACAGAAGAGCCTGCAGGAATTTGTCAGGGAACATGTGCAAGTGAAGCAGCAGTTGTTTCAGAAACTTGAGAGTCCTGGTACGGAGAACTGCAATTGGAGTGATGGGGTTGGACTGTGTAAAATGGGGCCTGTGGGTAACCCAGTTGCATGTCCAATGACATTTGAAAGGGTAGCAGTGGGAGCCAGCTGGGACAGAGGAATGTGGGCTCTCCAGTTAGCATCTATTTGGCAGGGGAGGCTCCAGTGGCTTACATAGCCTTGAGTGATGAGCAGCCCAGAGACGGTGGTGTTGTTAAAATGGTGATATTAGATGGAAAGGGCCTATCTATGGAGAAGTACTGGCAGAAGTTTCAGGCTGCTAGATGGGCTGGAAGTGTATGGCCCAGGGCATTCATTTGAAAGATTAACAGATTGGGTACCCGTTGGTCAAAGCCAGATACAAAGCATGTGAATGAAATTATGGACCTCAGAATTCTGGAGCAATTTCTACAAGGCCTCACTGATACCCATGTTTGGGGTAGGAGGCAACAATCCACAACTCTGGAGTTGGTGGTCAAACTCACAGAGGAATGTGAGGAAGCAGATTTTCTCCAGAAGTGGATGCTTCCATTAAACAGACCTGAGCTGGGAAAGAAGGTTGGAAAATTGGCAAGGGTAAAGCCTGCAGAGATAAAAATGGAGGAGAGCAGAGGAACTCCTTTGGAGAGGTGGGAAATTACCTTCTACCAGTGTGGGAGACCGGGATATATGAGAAGAGATTGCCCTTATATGGGCTGTGGGCTGGTTGAATTTTGAGGTTGGACTGGGACCTTGGGGGTTGGCAGAGGAAAATAGCCACCATCTTGGTGAAGGTCAGGAGGAGACGGGAGAGCAGCCTAATGGACATTTCATCAGAGTATTTGCTGGTTAGGAAAGTCATGGTAAAGCCACACTGGATACTGCCAGAGAAAAGGATGAGTCTGGAGTGCATCCATGGGGGAAATAAGACTCTGCCCAATGGCCAAAATACCTCTGGAGGTCCATAGAAACTTCAGATGGAAACAGGTTGTGGTTGTGGATGGGTTGCTCCATCCAGCGGCGTTTTGGACAAATTGGAGCCCCTTCCCTTTTAGGATGAAAGTGAGCAATCAGGATGAAAGTGGGCAATCAGGATCTATTGCAGAAGGGAACTAAGCTGCCAAGGAAGACTGAGAATGGGTTTGAAGTAGGGGAATAGCAAAACCCTAGTCAGCAGGATACAAGGTGGGAGTAAAAAGGGAAATGAATGTTCCCTAGGAGAAAATGGAGGAAAGGCCAAACTGGCCAAGCAGGCATTAGAGGGAAAAGAAAGCCCAAAAGTTTTGGAGGGGGATGGGCTATCCACAGAATGTCTGCTGACAGGGTCTCAGGAGGATGAACTCCGAGATACATTTGTAGGACTAGGAGAATGAGCGGCCATAGAGAAAAAAAATGATGTGTGGATAAGACATGCCCTGCCCCAAAATAAAGAGGAGAAGGGGAAGAAGATTAGATCCTCAGATTGCCCCTGGTGCAATGAGGATTATGGGGATATCCCCACACACAAAATCTGACTTCTGTGGGTGGAGGCGGGATAACCACCCTGGGGGCAAGTATGGAGAAAAGGTACTTGATGCCATCTCTAAACAAGGGAGGGCTCACGGGTTCCCCCTGGGGTACCACTGAGCCTGCCTGACCCACCAGCTTGCTCTCCCTTTACACTGTACTACTGTGACAGGCCCTTAGGCCCCCTCCAGCACACACACAGGTAGGGGCACACCCAGCTGCAGCTGCATACAGACGCAGAGATCAGCTCTGCACGGGAAGGCTTCAGCTAAGGAACTGCCCTGCTACTTAAGTGCACACCCCGCTCTGGAGGTAAACTCAAAATTATACCATCTTGCGCTGCACAGGGAACTGTACAGCATAAACTATTGAAATTTGCCCCCTCCCTCAATGTGGAGAGGAATAGACACAGCTTTCTGCCCCAAGTTAGGACTCTCACACACACTGGTTTTAGACAAAGCAAAAATAAATTTACTGCAAAAGATAGACTTTAAGTGATTATAAGGGATCACAAACAGATCAAAGCAGATTACCTAGCAAATAAACAAAACATGCAAACTAAGCTTAATATACTAAAGAGATGGGATATGAGTAGCAAATTCTCACCCTAAATGATTATTTAAGCCAGCTTCAGGCGCTTAAGAAGCAAGCTGCACTTGCTTGCATCGTAACACCCCAGGTATTCATTTCACAGGCTAGAAATCCCTTTAGTCTGGGTCCAACACTTCCCACCAGTTCAGTCCTTGTTCTTCAGGTATTTCCAAGAGTCTCCTTTGGGCAGGGAGTCAGTGAAGAACCACGATGATGTCATTCCCTGCCTTAAATACCTTTTGCATATGGCAGAAAACCTGTGTTTCTAAGCTTGGTTCCCACTCCTTTCAGTGGAAAAACACAGGTTTTCCAAGATGGAGTCCAGTACCAGGTGATCTGGTCACATGCCCCTGGAGTATTCTAGCAGCCATGACTCAGAGGCTGTTTGTAGCATCCTCAGGAAGGCTCCCCAATGGGAGATAAACTTCTTCTAAGGCCTATTGCTTTCTCTAATGTCCCTTCCCAGCCAGCCATCTAGACTGACTACATTCTGCCTAGTGGGCATTCCCCAGGTGTAAACACATTTGTAATACAGATATATAGTCAATATTCCTAACTTCACATACAAAAATGATACATGCATACAAGCAGGATAATCATATTCAGTTAATCATAACCTTTACAATGTTATCTCACATGACCTCTCTTGTATAAAATTCATCATAGTTATTCCATAATCATATCTCTATGAAGAGTATGGGATGTGGTGTCACGGGAGGATGTGAGAAAAAAGGAACCTCAGCATTCATCACACGGGGGGGGGGGGTGACAGAGGCTGGAAGCTAGCAGATGATCTCTTCTGATGGCTTAGGCTTCAGTTAGTTCACCTGGAGAAGGCTGATTGGGGGTAGGAATCTAATTAGCTGATCAGGCTGGGAGGGCTCATGAACAAATTAGCCATCAGTTGAGGGATATGAAAGAAGAGACAGGAAGAAAATGAGGAGATAGGACCTGGGCTAGCTGGAGTTTTCTTTGGCCCTAGGGGAAAGGACTAAAGGGACAGAAAAACGAAATATTTTTCTGTTTGAGATTGTATTAATGTGGGTGATGGGAATGTACAAATGCTCACACAAAATCTGAGAGGTTTCTGGGGCATCAAAGATGGGACCAGAGCCCACCCTATTATGGGGATCCAGAAGCAGCAGAAGGTACATAAAGCTTACTATTAAAGTTGTGCTCAAGTGTCTTTCCTGCTCAGCAAGGATTAGAAATGCCCATTTCTGTTTTAAGGAGAAATGGAAAATAAGATCATAGAAGAGAGAATGCTTGTTTTCTACCCTCGCTCGGGTGATATAACCACATGCAACTGTTAACACCCATTCCCAGGCTCTGCCTGATATCCGAGCTGTTTACACGTGTAATATATGCTTCCCCTTTATACTGATAAACTGTGGACTGTCATCACTCTACTCTGCCATCCCTCTTCTGTGTGCCAACGTGACTTTTGCTGTGCTTGTTCTGTTCATCCCGTAGCACGCTTGCAATAGTTGGGTTGTATGTAAAGATTTGTGCTTCAGAGGATTTTTAACTTCCTGTCTTGCAGCCTTTGCTTGGCTATTTAGACTGCAAACTCTTTCAGGCAGGGATTGTCTTGTTATGACATTTCTATGGTATGTGTGCTATAGTGGTACAGCTGTCCTGCTGTAACCCTGTACTGTAGATGCAAACTATATAGTGATGGAAGGAGGCTTTCTGTTGCTGTAGGAACTCCATCTGCCCGAGTGACAGTAACTAGGTAGATGGAGTAATTTTTTCCATCCGCCTACCTATGTCTATGCTGGCATAGTTGCAGCACTGGGCGGGGGGCGGAGGGGGGGAGGGATTTTTTTTCAAGCCCCTGAGCACTGTTGCTATGTCAACCTATATTTTAAGTGTAGACATAGCCTATGTGTTTATATAGCACCTAGCACATTTGGGTCCTGATCTCAAACTGGGGCTTCTGAGCACTATCATAATACAAATAATATGACTACGACTCAGGTAAAAGACAGAAGATCTCAAAATTGAACTGAGAGCATGTCATCTTCCTTAGCAAACTTAAAACTCAGTCAAGGTGTGTTTGTGGGGAGGGGAAAGGACAAGTCTATTTATCTTCAGTATTTCGACTGTGACAAACTGGGATATTTTAACCTTTGCATAACTGATGTGGGAAAAGGGAAAGGTACACCATCTTGAGCAGACCTATTTCCCTTTCAGCTTTCAAATTTTTTATGGATAAAATCTGAAATCATTAATAATATCAGCTCTTATATAGTGATTTTCCTCAGTAGATCTCAAAGCACTTTACCAGGGAGGTTACTATTGTTATTCCCATATTTATATATGGCAAAACAGAGACATGGAGAGATGAAGTGACTTACCCAAGATCATATACCTGGTAAGTGGCAGAGCCAAGAATGGAACTTGCGTCTCCTATAGACTAGGCTACTGCTTTATCTACTAGACCACACTGCCTTGGGACAAGGAAAATGATTTCTGTACTGTTAACTGCTACATGTATCAGTCATTATAGAATCAGAGGACTGGATCATAAAATCATAGGACTGGACAGGATCTTGAGAGGTCATCTAGTCCAGCCCCCTGCACTCATGGCAGGACTAAGTATGCTGGGCTCTGTGTTTCTTCTGCTCCATTGCAGTGTTTGGCTGCGAATAGCTGCATAGCTTACTTTATAAGTATTCTTTGCTTTTTACCTTGTGATTCAAACAAAACTAAATAAAGCTGGATCCAAGCTTTCCACACTTTTAATCTGGTTGGATTTGGGATTGAGGCTTGGGTTCAGGCCTGTTTCTAGTTTAAAATATTAATTGCCTCCATTTGCAGAGATGCAAGGCCTGCTTCTTCTCTCCTATCAGGAGAAATCACTAAATTCACTGAAATCAGTGTAATCCTGCTGGATGTGAGAAGAGAATCAGGCCTACAATCCTTTTTGACTTGTAAACAAGTGTCTGCTATTAATTTAGAAGAACCAATATCACATTATTACTTACTACTGATCTAGCCAACAACTATAGGACTGGGCCCACACTGTAGTGAAAACATTAAGTTTTCCTTCTTGTAACAATCATAAATTGTCAGTTTTCGAGTCCTAAGCAATTTCCATGAACAGTGTAATTAATTTGTAAGAAGACCCCAGTCAACTGTAAAGATTGCAGTATAAAATTGCAAATCAGAAACTTGTTGGAAAATAATCCTTGCTATAAAAATGATAACAATAGCAACAAAAGTAATTGAAAAGCAACATGTAAATAAATTACTGTGGTGCAGTTCATGCTGCTCTAGTTAATGTTGTGTCAGCACTTCCATTAGAAGACCCATTTTCCAGGGGTTTATAACTTGCCTATAAAAATCAAAAAATCCTTCCAAGCTGCCACCTGGCCTGGAAGGTCTCACCCTGGGAGGGCTTTTGAGTATGACTTGGTAAAAGAAACCCACCCTACCGCCACAAAACTATTCTGTGTTAAGATGAAAGCAAGATATAAGTTCAGAGGCAGTTTTTGTACTTGAGTTAAAGATAATGATGCAGCCATATCTCTGATCTCTTCCTTCACTTGATAAAATTGTGCTTTAAATTAATGGTTATTTGAATGCAGATCTGGGGGTCCCATGAAATAGGACTCCTAATAGGTGTGCACAGAAATTTAGGGAGCCCCCAGATCCATCCCTAACGCTGTCTGGCCTGCCCCTCACACCCCTCAGATAATGCTGTACAAGGAGCCTCTGTGGAACTAAGCTCCTGCCACGGGGTGGATATGTGGTTGAGTCACTGCTTTATGACTCCAGTTCTGTGGCAATGTAACTCCATACTCATTTCAGTGGAGTTACATCAGTTCAAAACTGGAATAACACAATAGTGACTCTGGACCACTGTGCAGCCCTTTATGCAGCCGAACAACATTGGTTCCTTTTCCTCCACAGCCACAGAGTAGGATTAACCCCATAAAGTCTGGATATTTTCTTGTCATGTTTCATTTAGACTAGAGCTTTGGAAAATTAAACAGACTGCAGTTAAATAACAGTGCTGAAAATATCTGCGCAATAATGATTCATGCAATCTTTTCAGGGCCTAATCCTGCTTTCCTTGAGCAGATTTATGGATGCACCAGGAATGCAGAATCGGACCCCTGTGCCCGACTGTCCTGGAGCAAAGCAATGTCTCAGTTGCAATTCCAATACAACGATGCTCTTCCTGCTTACAGGGTGAAAGTCTGGGAATTTGTTTGAAACCCCAGCATTGGACTTTATGCATGTAATCTACATATGTGGTAGATTACGAAGTGTCCCCCTGTGGGGATGGAGCACACCACCCTTCTGAGGCTGACACTCAGGCTTTATCTGGACTAGCATTTGATGCAGGGGTTCTTAGCCACTGGTGTACACGAGCATGGATCAAGTGACCAAAGGTTAACTCCCTGCATCGCCTATTCCGAGCCAGGGCAAAGCTCACCACACTGGCACACAGATATTCCTGGGCAGTTCTGCTTCCAGCACCACACATACATACATTCAAGACCTCTGGTGTGGAGGCTTGACATAGGCCTCCTGCAATGGGATGACATCCCCCCTAATGGAATTTGGCTAAGACACTGAGGCGCAGGAGACATGGATTATCTTCCAAGCCCTGCCACTTTCCAGCTGCGTGTCTTTGGCCAAGTCACTTCAGTTCTGTTTCCCCTCCCACCCTTTTTTTCCTCTCACCTGTGTAGTTTGTAAGTTCTTCGGGGCAGAAACTGTCTCTTTCTATGGGCAGGTCAAG
Organism: Lepidochelys olivacea; assembly: GCF_965140295.1. Taxonomy (NCBI): domain Eukaryota; kingdom Metazoa; phylum Chordata; order Testudines; family Cheloniidae; genus Lepidochelys; species Lepidochelys olivacea. The sequence continues at coordinate 31,243,626 of NC_140411.1, read as the reverse complement.
GAGTAATTGTCATGCAGGTAGGCATAGCCCTGCTAGCTGTAATCTAGTTAGCATGGGTAACAATAGCAGTGAAGACATGGCAATACGGCTATTGCCATAAGACATGGCTAACCATCCCTTCTGAGCCCAGCAGGAACCCAGGTCCTCAGGTGGCTAGCGCATTCATGCTGCCATGTCTGAGCTACCATTGTTACATATACTAGCTAGGTTAAAGCTAGTGTGGTTACATCTACCTGTGCTACATTTGCACCTTAATTGTTGTGTTGGTTTGTACAGCACTAAGCATAGTGGTGTCCTGATCTTGACTGGAATTACTAAGGTACAGATTTTCAAAGGTATGTACACACCTAAAATTGCATCCTCAGGTGCCTACATACCTTTAAAAAGTCTGGACAATAGGGTGCTACTGAAATGCAAGTAATAAGTTGGGTGAAGGGGAAAAAAATCGGAGTTGCACTGTAGTTAAGAATATGGTGTATTGAAGGGTGATGAACCTCAATGTGGATTTGTGGGGTTAGGTGAAGTTGCTGAGTTCCATCTAACTCCCATCAAAAACCTGTTATGCAAGTGCATGGCAGCAAACTTTGTGAATTCCTATGCAGCCCTGCTCATCTTTCTGCTGACCCGTACATTTGTCTTTAACGTTTTCAGTACGGCCATGGTAAATAATAATAGGGAGGGGAGAGGAAGGGTGTCCTTTTTAAAAGAGAAATAGGGTGCATTTCCTAAAACAACAGCATGTAGCAGATTTATGGATTTTGGTCTGTCACCAGCTCAGCACATTAGCTGGTGGTATTGATCTCAGAAGAACCAACAAATAATAGAACAATTAAAAACATGCAATCCCAAAACACCTGGAAATAAAAGAAAGAGCCTGAGAAGCTGCCAACTGGTCTCTTTGTTTTTCAAATTTTGCAAGGGAAAAAATGGTGATTTGCCAATGATACGTCTAGTGTCTCTGTCATTTATTCCCTATTTACTCCTATTATTCCCACCACCCGTCCCTCTCTGATGTGCACGTTAAGGAACAGGAATCATATTACTGTGATTGCATTTGCATTAAACATGCAGTTAGTTTTTAAAAGTACAAATGCTTATAATTTTACTACACCCCAGCATGAATTATAAAATAATGTACCTTAAAATTAGGCCTGATTTCATAATTATCTGCTGTTATCCCTAGCTAATTAAATATTCAGCACAGAAATGTTAATGCTGTTAAGTCTCCATGGCATTTGTTTTTCTTTTTCTTTTCAGATCCCATTGAATTACAAGTCACTTAATGAAGTTTGCAGAAGGAAATATGTTCAAGAGGAATGCATATATGTAAATCTTCAAATACCACCACCCAGAGTTAGCAGTGGAAATTTAATAGGTAGATATTAATTCTGGCTGGTGTCTGGTATACTGCTTTGAGTCTGTTTCTTTGTTAAGCTTGCTAATATGGCTGAAATACAGCTTCATAGGACTATTTTCTGTATTTACTTTTTGTACCAGAAATCTAGAACAAGGAAAATTAGCTTATATGCTGTATTATCATTCTCTAAGATAAACTATTTTCTGTTTATTATTAGTGTCCTGGTTGAGCAATTGAAGATATCTGAAAGTGTAGTGTTCTGCATTGGATTTCAAAGTGATTTTTCTTTAAAAACAATTACTTAGATGCACCATTTCTTATTGGAACCCTCCGTGAAGTCCTGCCTGAAATACTCATTGATGTAAAGCCACCCCCTTTGTTGATTTTAATTCCCTGTAAGCCAACCCTGTAAGCCATGTCATCAGTCGCCCCTCCCTACGTCAGAGCAACGGCAGACAATCGTTCCGCGCCTTTTTTCTGTGCGGACGCCATACCAAGGCAAGCATGGAGGCCGCTCAGCTCACTTTGGCAGTTAGGAGCACATTAAACACCACACGCATTGTCCAGCAGCATATGCAGCACCAGAACCTGGCAAAGCGATACCGGGCGAGGAGGCGACGTCAGCGCGGTCACGTGAGTGATCAGGACATGGACACAGATTTCTCTGAAAGCATGGGCCCTGCCAATGCATGCATCATGGTGCTAATGGGGCAGGTTCATGCTGTGGAATGCCGATTCTGGGCTCGGGAAACAAGCACAGACTGGTGGGACCACATATTGTTGCAGGTCTGGGACGATTCCCAGTGGCTGCGAAACTTACACATGCGTAAGGGCACTTTCATGGAACTTTGTGACTTGCTTTCCCCTGCCCTGAAGCGCATGAATACCAAGATGAGAGCAGCCCTCACAGTTGAGAAGCGAGTGGCGATAGCCCTGTGGAAGCTTGCAACGCCAGACAGCTACCGGTCAGATGGGAATCAATTTGAAGTGGGCAAATCTACTGTGGGGGCTGCTGTGATGCAAGTAGCCCACGCAATCAAAGATCTGCTGATATCAAGGGTAGTGACCCTGGGAAATGTGCAGGTCAGAGTGGATGGCTTTGCTGCAATGGGATTCCCTAACTGTGGTGGGGCCATAGACGGAACCCATATCCCTATCTTGGCACCGGAGCACCAAGCTGCTGAGTACATAAACCGCAAGGGGTACTTTTCAATAGTGCTGCAAGCTCTGGTGGATCACAAGGGATGTTTCACCAACATCAATGTGGGATGGCTGGGAAAGGTACATGACGCTCGCATCTTCAGGAACTCTGGTCTGTTTCAAAAGCTGCAGGAAGGGACTTTATTCCCAGACCAGAAAATAACTGTTGGGGATGTTGAAATGCCTATAGTTATCCTTGGGAACCCAGCCTACCCCTTAATGCCATGGCTCATGAAGCCGTACACAGGCAGCCTGGACAGTAGTCAGGAGCTGTTCAACTACAGGCTGAGCAAGTGCAGAATGGTGGTAGAATGTGCATTTGGACATTTAAAGGCGCGCTGGTGCAGTTTACTGACTCGCTTAGACCTCAGCGAAACCAATATTCCCACTGTTATTACTGCTTGCTGTGCGCTCCACAATATCTGTGAGAGTAAGGGGGAGACATTTATGGCGGGGTGGGAGGTTGAGGCAAATCGCGTGGCCGCTGGTTACGCGCAGCCAGACGAGCACGGGAGGGCAGGAGGGCGTGGTACGCATCAGAGAAGCTTTGAAAACCAGTTTCATGACTGGCCAGGTTACGGTGTGAAAGTTCTGTTTGTTTCTCCTTGATGAAACCCCCCGCCCCTTGGTTCACTCTGCTTCCCTGTAAGCTAACCACCCTCCCCTCCTCCCTTTGATCACCGCTTGCAGAGGCAATAAAGTCATTGTTGCTTCACATTCATGCATTCTTTATTCATTCATCACACAAATATGGGGATGACTACCAAGGTAGCCCAGGAGGGGTGGTGGAGGAGGAAAGGAAAATGCCACACAGCACTTTAAAAGTTTACAACTTTAAAATTTATTGAATGCCAGCCTTCTGTTTTTTGGGCAATCCTCTGTGGTGGAGTGGCTGGTTGGCCGGAGGCCCCCCCGCCGCGTTCTTGGGCGTCTGGATGTGGAGGCTATGGAACTTGGGGAGGAGGGCGGTTGGTTACGCAGGGGCTGTAGTGGCAAGTCTGTGCTCCAGCTGCCTTTGCTGCAGCTCAACCATACACTGGAGCATACTAGTTTGATCCTCCAGCAGATTCATCTCAGCATTGAATCCTGTCTCCTCTCATCACGCTGCCGCCACATTTGAGCTTCAGCCCTGTCTTCAGCCCGCCACTTACTCTCTTCAGCCCGCCACCTCTCCTCCCGGTCATTTTGTGCTTTCCTGCACTCTGACATTATTTGCCTCCACACATTCGTCTGTGCTCTGTCAGTGTGGGAGGACAGCATGAGCTCAGAGAACATTTCATCACAAGTGCATTTTTTTTTCTTTCTAATCTTCACTAGCCTCTGGGAAGGAGAAGATCCTGTGATCATTGAAACACATGCAGCTGGTGGAGAAAAAAAAAGAGACAGCGGTATTTAAAAAGACACATTTTATAAAACATTGGCTACACTCTTTCAGGGTAAATCTTGCTGTTAACATTACATACATAGCACATGTGCTTTCGTTACAAGGTCGCATTTTGCCTCCCCCCACTGCGTGGCTACCCCCTCAACCCTCCTCCCTCCCCGTGGCTAACAGCGGGGAACATTTCTGTTCAGCCACAGGCAAACAGCCCAGCAGGAACGGGCACCTCTGAGTGTCCCCTGAAGAAAAACACCCTATTTCAACCAGGTGACCATGAATGATATCTCACTCTCCTGAGGATAACACAGAGAGATAAAGAACGGATGTTGTTTGAACGCCAGCAAACATACACTGCAATGCTTTGTTGTACAATGATTCCCGAGTACATGTTACTGGCCTGGAGTGGTAAAGTGTCCTACCATGAAGGACACAATAAGGCTGCCCTCCCCAGAAACCTTTTGCAAAGGCTTTGGGAGTACATCCAGGAGAGCCGCGAATGCCAGGGCAAATTAATCCTTTCACATGCTTGCATTTAAACCATGTAAAGTATTTTAAAAGGTACACTCACCGGAGGTCCCTTCTCCGCCTGCCGGGTCCAGGAGGCAGCCTTGGGTGGGTTCGGGGGGTACTGGCTCCAGGTCCAGGGTGAGAAACAGTTCCTGGCTGTCGGGAAAACTGTTTCTCCGCTTGCTTGCTGTGAGCTATCTACAACCTCATCATCATCATCATCTTCTTCGTCCCCAAAACCTGCTTCCGTGTTGCCTCCATCTCCATTGAAGGAGTCAAACAACACAGCTGGGGTAGTGGTGGCTGAACCCCCTAAAATGGCATGCAGCTTATCAGAGAAGGGGCTCTGACCCGGAGCGGCCGTTTGGGGCTCTGACCCGGAGCAGCCGTTCGCCTCTCTGGTTTTCTGGTAGGCTTGCCTCAGCTCCTTAAGTTTCACGCAGCACTGCTTCGGGTCCCTGTTATGGCCTCTGTCCTTCATGCCCTGGGAGATTTTGACAACGGTTTTGGCATTTCGAAAACTGGAACGGAGTTCTGATAGCACGGATTCCTCTCCCCATACAGCGATCAGATCCCGTACCTCCCGTTGAGTCCATGCTGGAGCTCTTTTGCGATTCTGGGACTCCATCATGGTCACCTCTGCTGATGAGCTCTGCATGGTCACCTGCAGCTTGCCACGCTGGCCAAACAGGAAATGAGATTCAAAAGTTTGCAGTTCTTTTCCTGTCTACCTGGCCAGTGCATCTGAGTTGAGAATGCTGTCCAGAGCGGTCACAATGGAGCACTCTGGGATAGCTCCCGGAGGCCAATACCATTGAATTGTGTCCACAGTACCCCAAATTCGACCCAGCAAGGCTGATTTAAGCGCTAATCCACTTGTCAGGGGTGGAGTAAGGAAATCGATTTTAAGATCCCTTTAAGTCGAAATAAAGGGCTTCATCGTGTGGACAGGCGCAGGTTTACATCGATTTAACTTCAACCTAAAGTCCTAGTTCAGACCAGGGCTTAGCGTCTCCTTTAGATTCCCTCTCTTGAAGATGCTGAGCTTTGTGAACTCCGATTGACTTCTAGGAGTGGCTCAGCATCTTGTGATCCTCACAATATTTGTTTGCAGCAAATCATTCCTGACTGTTACCCAGGGATCTCTCAATCCAAGGCTCGGGGTAACTACTTTGCGAGGCAGTGTCAGGAACAAATCAAAGAGGGACACTGCGCGTCCATCCGATTAAAGATTGGCACAAATCCACAGTGTTTTCATCCAAACTCACTTTTTTATTAGACTTCAAACACACACAGATATGCAAAAGGGTTAGAGTGCCCCCAAACAATAGTTACCCACAGTCTGGAGGGGTCTCAAGTGGTCAAATGACAAGATTCAAGTGGCCAGCTATCCGCCTGTCGCTGGGGATTCAAGAGATGTGCAGAACGTCAAATCCAAATTCCTCTGACCGATCTACCCCTTTTACGTTAGTAACTTCTACAGCTACATCAACATGTCAATAAAAAAACCCCAAACTGTTAACCAAGCAATTTTGAGCTGTTCGTGCTGCAGCTGTAACTGTCCTCAAGGTATAGCCAGACTTCCTGTTTTCGAAAGATGCGCACACAAGCAATTTCAAGAGAGCGCTTATCAGGAAGGACCCAGGGCCATGTTCACTTCTCGTGCTCTCTCCATTACCCCCTTGCCTCCGGCTTGCCCGGTTATGCTAAGAGTGCTAGAAAGGCCTTATAGCTGCTTTTGGCAATAAGCATGATAGTTGGTATTCCAGTACTAACAGTGGCCTAGGCATTTAGCTGGGCTATCAAAATCTCCAATAACACTGACCACCATGTTATTCATCCATAGCAGTCTAGAGTTATGAGCATACACCAAGGGCATTTGATTGGCCCTGAGATTGTATTTACTGGTATTTTCTGACACTACCATTGCAATATGCAGTAATATTAATATAAACACTCCTGTGTACAAGTCTATACATGAGCTTTCAGGTGTTATGCAAATTAGATCTTTTATTAATCATTTAAAGTCATTCATTCACTCTCATATTTTTATGTTTCCATTAGCCATGTGTGGCCAAGTCATTTCCACTGTGCTCATTAATTTTAGCTCATTCCTACTCCCTGTGCAGCATGTGCTTTCCTCTGGTATAACTGCCACTTCTAATGTGCACTAGTCAACAGGATTGCACAGAAGTAATAATAATGGGCTTGATGATAATAAGTGACCCTCTATGGAAGCTGTATGTTAAGGGGGCACCCAGTGGTAGCACACAAGGCAGACCCAGCATAGACAGCTCCTGCGTTCCAAGACAGTTGTGCCACTGGGCTGCTGACATACATGTCCTCCTGGAAGTGATGTTTCTTGTAGCAACCACAGTAATTCATCAGGATATTTCTGAACAATATATTTTTCTGTTCTACTGAGGTTTTTTTAAAAAAAAAATAAACAAACATAAGTTTTCAGCTCAACTCTGATATTACTTTGACAAAGTCTTTTAAAGCAAACCTCAGATTTGGCTGCTCTTCTCCTCTGTGGCAACATTCATTGCAAACATCATTAAGGATGTGAGGTCTCTCCCTTAATTAAGAACTAAAAGGCTTCATTTCCTAAAACAAAAGCATGTGGCAGGTTTTATTGATCTGGTCTATGTCGCCAGCTGAACACATTAGTAGAAGTTATTGATTACTGTAGCGGTAATGAGCTTTGTTCCTTGTCAGGTAAAGTCTACATTTCTAACGAGAGCCTTTTCTGAAAGTGGCCGATCTCTATGTATGCATTCCCTAAGATATATGATCAAGTAGGTTTTTAAAGACTTTATTGCCTATGTCTCATTTTTAAAAATTTAACTGTAGACATTAGAAAGGTTATTTTCCAGTCATTATCTTGTTATAGTTTCTCCTGAATGTTAATGATGCACTTAGCAATGGATGCAAAGCCAATAGAAATATAACATTTTAAAAATGTAAGCACATATGGCTAATACTACTCTTTAATAACCACCAATGAAAGAATCATCACTGTATTCTAATGACCAACTGTGGTTAAGTACGGTGTAGGTAAATCATTACCTAATGGAATAAGCACACCCAGTTTAGGAGAATGAGTTTCAGATTATTATTTTTGAGTCCGCTTTGGTTAATATCCTAACTATAGACTCTATCCAGCCCAAAGTTACTTCTGTGGCTATTCACCTGTGACTGGTCCATGAGCCCACCTGGGCTATACTGCTGTAGGGACTGCACTGTAAAAGGTGACTTGATCATGGTCTGTAAGTATTATGCAGGGAGAGGTTTTCTGATAATAGAGGGTTCTTTGCTGCTTTAATGGAGCAGACAAAAGCATAACAAGACCCAATGGCTGGAAGGTGAAGGTAGACAAATTCAGACTGAAAATAAGGTGCTGAAATGTGCAATATACCCAGCAGCCTCCAAAACAAGTGCTGGATGCCAACGACCTCATGAGCTTCTGGCTATTCATGATACTCCTCTTTATTTATCAATTTAGGTATCTTATTGACTAGGTCAATGAGAAGATGTTGAGGAGAAAACACGAACAGTATTGACCCAGGTCAACTTCCTTGACATCTCACTGTTACAACCTGACTCTGTGCCCCTCCATACAGGCATTCCACACAAAGACGGACTGCACGCCGCCAGGAACACTATCCCCGCTAATGTCACGGCAAACCTGGTGGCTGAACTTTGTGACTTTGTCCTCACCCATAACTATTTCACATTTGGAGACAATGTATACCTTCAAAGCAGTGGCACTGCTATGGGTCCCCGCATGGCCCCACAGTATGACAACATTTTTATGGCTGACTTAGAACAACGCTTCCTCAGCTCTCGTCCCCTAATACCGCTACTCTACTTGCACTATATTGATGACATCTTCATCATCTGGACCCATGGAAAAGAAGCCCTTGAGGAATTTCACCATGATTTCAACAATTTCCATCCCACCATCAACTTCAGTCGGGACCAGTCCACACAAGAGATCCACTTCCTGGACACTACAGTGCTAATAAGCGATGGTCACATAAACACCACCCTATACCGGAAACCTACTGACCGCTATTCCTCCCTACATGCCTCCAGCTTTCACCCTGACCACACCACATGATCTATCGTCTACAGCCAAGCTCTGCGATACAACCGCATTTGCTCCAACCCCTCAGACAGAGACAAACACCTACAAGATCTCTATCAAGCATTCTTACAATGACAATACCCACCTGCTGAAGTGAAGAAACAGATTGACAGAGCCAGAAGAGTTCCCAGAAGTCACCTACTACAGGACAGGCCTAACAAAGAAAATAACAGAACGCCACTAGCCGTCACCTTCAGCCCCCAACTAAAACCTCTCCAACGCATTATCAAGGATCTACAACCTATCCTGAAGGACGACCCATCACTCTCACAAATCTTGGGAGACAGGCCAGTCCTTGCCTACAGACAGCCCCCCAACCTGAAGCAAATACTCACCAGCAACTACATACCACACAACAGAACCACTAACCCAGGAACCTATCCTTGCAACAAAGCCCGTTGCCAACTGTGCCCACATATCTATTCAGGGGACACCATCACAGGGTCTAATAACATCAGCCACACTATCAGAGGCTCGTTCACCTGCACATCTACCAATGTGATATATGCCATCATGTGCAAGCAGTGCCCCTCTGCCATGTACATTGGTCAAACTGGACAGTCTGTACGTAAAAGAATAAATGGACACAAATCAGATGTCAAGAATTATAACATTCATAAACCAGTCGGAGAACACTTCAATCTCTCTGGTCAAGCGATTACAGACATGAAAGTTGCGATATTACAACAGAAAAATTTCAAAACCAGAGTCCAGCGAGAGACTGCTAAATTGGAATTCATTTGCAAATTGGATACAATTAACTTAGGCTTGAATAGAGACTGGGAGTGGCTAAGTCATTATGCAAGGTAACCTATTTCCCCTTGTTTTATACGACAAAGACAACATTGCTCTTTCCACACCATGGTCCAGTCTGAAACCAGATTGGGAGTGTGAGAAACAATGAGGCTCTGCACTTATACTGCTGAATCTATCTCCTGTTATCAAAAGCACTGATTTAGAGGAGCTGCTGACATGCATCCACTTGGCAGGAGCTGCTAGTAAGGCACCAGAATGGGACTTGTTCCTATCTCTTGGACAGAACAGAGAGATGAAAGAATTTCCTCTGCAAGAGCTCTCACATGGATTGACACTTAAGAACATAAGAACAGCCATATTGGGTCAGACCGGAGATCCATGTAGCCCAGTATCCTGTCTTCTGACAGTGGCCAATGCCAAGTGCCCCAGAGAGAATGAACAGAACAAGTAATCATCAAGTGATCCATCCCCTGTTGCCCATTTACAGCTTCTGGCAAACAGAGGCTAGGAACACCATACCTGCCCATCCTGGCTACTAGCCATCAATGCACCTATCCTCCATGACCTTACCTAGTTCTTTTTTGAACTGTTATAGTCATAGTCTTCACAACATCCTCTGGCAAGGAGTTCCACAGGTTGACTGTATGTTGTGTGAAGAAATACTTCCTTTTGTTTGTTTTAAACCCGCTGCCTATTAATTTCATTTGGTGACCCCTAGTTCTTGTGTTATGAGAAGGAGTAAATAATACTTCCTTATTTACTTTCTCCACACCAGTCATGATTTTATAGACCTCAATCATATCCCCCGAGTCGTCTATTTTCCTAGATGAAAATCTCAGTCTTATTAATTTTTCCTCATATGGAAGCCATTCCATACCCCTAATAATTGTTGTTGTCCTTTTCTGAACCGTTTCCAATTCCAATATCTCTTTTTAGAGATGTGGCGACCACATCTGCACACAGTATTCAAGATGTGGGTGTACCATGGATTTATATAGAGGCAATATGATATTTTCTGTTTTATTATTTATCCCTTTCTTAATGAGTCCCAGCATTCTGTTCACTTTTTTGACTGCCCCTTCATATTGAGTGGACGTTTTCAGAGAACTATTCACAATGACTCAAAGATCTTTCTTGAGTGGTGACAGTTAATTTAGACCCCATCATTTTATCTGTATAATTGGGATTATGTTTTCCAATATGCATTACTTTGAATTTATCAACATTGAATGTAATCTGCCATTTTGTTGCCCAGCCACCCAGTTCTGTGAGATCCTTTTGTGGCTCTTCGCAGTCTGCCTGGGACTGAACTATCTTGAGTAGTCTTGTATCATCTGCACTAACTCTTATCCTAAATTAAAACATATATATGATGTATCTGGGGGAGTTGGTGAGACACCAGAGATTCATATGCACCAGAATAGGGATAACACGCAGATCTATGTCTTGTTCTCTTTCACAGGTGACCCGTGTGGGACAGGCAGGTGGCACGTAGAGTCATGTGCCCCTCAGATTTCTGCTGTCTACTTCCAGCCAGGCATCACCAGCACTGGGGGGCTTGCAGGGCAGAGCCATCACAGTCCAGCGAGTGACCATCCAGCTGGGCAGCCTACTGGGGCCAGACAGGGCCAGTGGAGCAGGGGGTGGCAACAGGTGAGGCAGGGCTGTTGCTGGCATCTGGCAATGAGGAGCTGGGCTTGGGGGGAACCAGCAGATCCCATCCCGACCTTCCCTGAACAAGCCCCACTCCAGTGTTTATCTGAGGAGTGGAGAGGCTCCCCCATGCTGGTGCTGCATGGGGCTGCAGCAACTTTAGCACATGCGGGGCTCGGCTCTTCCTGGGCAGCGCCTTGTGCAGGAGGGTCTTTCCCAGGGCATTGGCCTGGCCAGAAACAGCAGGGGAGGAAGGACCCCACTGGCCAGGCTGCAGGTGAGTTGAGAGCTCCCGGCAGGGGCTGGTTTTCTGCAGAATGCTGGGAGTGGGACATGACCTGCAGGGGGTTTATGGAGGAGCAGCAGGGCTGGGGTGGGGGGCGGGGAAGAGAGGAAAGGACAGCGAGAGGAGGAGCTGGGGGAGGTGGCAGCTAGGAAGGGAGCATGCAACGGGCCAATGGGTGGGCAGTAGAGGCGACATGTGGGGCCGCCAGGTGCCTCCCCCAGAACCTTTCAATTGTGCCCCTGCCCCCATCAACAGTTATGCCTCACCTCTATTCTCATCAGAAGCAGCCAAAATTGTCATTCAGATTTCACAGTATCTAAAATACATGAGCATGTGGATGGATGGAAAAAGTTGGCTCAAGCTCAATTCAGGGAAAATGGAGATGATGTTGATAGAAGAAATAGTGTTCCTAGGATACCAAGTAAGATACATCAACCAGAAATGCTTTCTTCTGCCTTTGGCCATAATGATTACCTAGTCGGACCTCCTGCATAACACAAGGCAAAGGAACTCATCCAGTAATTTCTGCATCAGGCCTGTAACTGCTAGGCAGCGGTTCTCAAACTGTGGGTTGGGACACCAAAGGGGTTGCGACGGCTTAGACGTGCTGGGGCCTGGGGCCAGAGCCAAAGCCCGAGCCCTGCCTCCTGGGGCTGAAGCCGAAGTTCGAGCCCCACTGTCCAGGGCCAAAGCCTGAGGGCTTCCGCCCCTGGCAGTGGAGCTCAGATTACAGTCCTCATGCCTGGGACTGAAGCCCTTGGGCTTCAGCTTTGGCCTCCCTGCCTGTGGTGGTGGGGCTCAGGCAGGCCCAGGCTTTGGTCCCCTCTCCTGGGGTTGTGTAGTAATTTTGTTGTCAGAAGGAGGTCACAGTGCAATGAAGTTTGAGAACCCCTGAGCTATAGCATATCTTTTGGAAAGACACCCAGTCTTGATTCAAAGACACCAAGTGATGAAGAAATCCACCAAGACTCTATACAGATTGTTCCAATTGTTTTTTATCCTCACTGTTAAAAGTTTTTGCTTTACTTCTTGTCTGAATTCTTCTAGATTCAGCTTCCAATCGTTTGATCTTGCCAGGCCATTTTCTGCTAAATCAACAAGCTATCTATGATTAGAAATATCTTCCCCGTGTAGGTACTTATAGACTGTGATTAAGTCATCTCTTAATCTTCACTTGGATAAACTAAATAGATTAAATTTTTAAGTCTTTTATTACAAGGCATGTTTTCAGATTTCAAATCACATTTGTTTGACGAGACCTATTTATCATAAAACAATATTCATTGGCATTAATTATATTACCATTCTTTTTCATTCTTTACTGATGGCAACCCATATCAGCCTTTCCATGATTCTGCCTGAGATTTATGTCAGGCTAACCAGCCTATAGTTACGGAGGTCATCCTGATTGTTCTTTTTAACTGTTGGCACAACGTTCATTTTTTCCAGGCTGCTGAAATTTCCAGTCTTTCAAGAGTTGTTGTTAATCAATACAATGGTTAAAAGAGCTACTTGGTCAATTTTTTGAATTCGAGGTTGTCAGAAAAATTGCAACATACATTTCCATTGGCAGTTGCTCACTTGGTTTGATTTCGCTGAAGTTCTGATGGAACCCAGCCCTGGTTTCCTGTCAGTTTGTCCACTTGGCTCTTCAAGAGCCCACCTCATTGTGTATTAGTGTCTGGCTACCATGGTGACTGAGGTGCTGGAACAGCTTGTCTTCAGTGACTGTGGGAGGATAACAATCCTAACAAGCGAAGGCTGGTATTTTTAAAATCTAATTTAAAAACTAAAGACAAAGATTGCTGAATCCAGGAACAAACTGCTTCCCTATTCCTGGACAAGTGTATAGGGTTATTTTTGCCCAAGGGTTTTATTAGCTCCTAGAGGTTTCTATCAGTTAAAAAAGGACAAACCTAGAATAGAAAATTTTGTGTGTAGGAGGTAGAGAGGTCCTTGATCTGAGTTATCCTTCCTCTGAGCCACATCCTATCTATTTTAGGTACATATACAGACCCAATTACCATAACATCTGAGTGCCTTACAACCTTTAATGTATCTATTCTCACAGCAACACTGTGTGGTAGGGAAGTAATATTATGGCCCTTTTACAGATGGCTTACAGAGAGGTTAAGTAACTTGTCCAAGGTCACATAGGAAGTCTTTGGCAGAGCAGGGAATTGCACATAAGTGTCCTAAGTCCCAGGCTAAGGCCCTGACCTCTGGACCATCCTTCATGTCCACATCCTGCTCTGTATGTTTCTTTATTTTTGCTATGTGTACAGCAGGCTAACATACCCCTTGATCATCATCCTGCTTTATTGCCATAGCACTGTTCAATAAAATGTACTTAGCCAATACGTATGCACCATTTTAACTGTGCAATCTCCATTGTGTTGTGTGTTCTCTCACAAGGGGCGCAATGAAACAATTGAGAAAACTTGAATCATTTGATGTAGTCAAGCAACCTAAAAGGTCAAAAAGATAAAATTACTTCTCAGCATGCATATGCTGTGAACTATATTTGAAAATTAAGTTTCAAATTGCAATGGTAATTAAAAACTTTATTTTCAAATACATTTTGATATCATTCTGTTATAATGCGACACATCTCTTGCTTCTCGTCTAATCTGTGGACTAAAAAAAGGAACATATTCTATAAATAACATGAGAAAAATTGGAGAAATAGTGTGTAAGTCACACATGCAAATACATAGTATATGACTCATTTTAATTAATTCAATGATTTACAAACACAGATTTCTCCAGCAGGTACCAGAAATCCACATTGTGTGCTACATTGTGCATTATGATTTTTAATTTAGCCGAGAGAAGTGTAAAATCCTATTGCATGCATTCCTAAACATTCATGGGAACAGCTGAGATGAACATTACAAAGTTTGGATTCTTACCTTGAACATTTTAGGCCTCTGCAGGTTTTAGCAATGGACATGACATCTTAGATAAGTGAGATCAGAAATTAGTAGAGCTGAACAAAAATCAGAATTTCCACCCCACAGGAAATTTCTGACATTTCAACATTTTGTTTTCATCCTAAATCAGAATGAAAAGTTGCAATTTCAATTTTTTTCATGGAATAGAACCTTCAAAATATTTTGATTCAAAAAATCAAAGTGTTTTGCCTCAACATTTTTGATCAAAATGAAACATTTTGACATTCCTGAAATCCAAATGTTTCATTTTGTTTTTTTTAACCTACCTAGAACACTTTTTGTTTTGAATCAGTTCAACATTAAACTGCATTTTCCCATAGTGATGCATTGACTCATGAGAGGTTGTTAAAGAAGTCTGGTTCCCCCACTTTCCCCTGAGGCCCAGGCTCCCTGGCCAGACTAATTCTCCCGTGATACACCACACAGCTCTGTCAGAGTGAACTCCACATTGTACAAGGGGAAATGTAGTCTTCTAGGGAGCCTGGCACATAGGGAAGAATGGGGACCCTAATTAGAGCTCCCATAAGGTAATGCACTGCTAGGAAAATGCAGTTTAATGTTGAACTGATTCAAAGTGAAAGTTTCTGGCCAGTTCAATAAATTGAAATATTCTGATTTGGGTTGAACTGATGTGAAACAAAATATTTTGTTCTGATTTTTCTAACAGAAAATTTAATTTTATCAGAAAATTAAAACATTTCCCATGGAAATATATGGAAATTGCCTTTTCCATTGAAAAATCATTCCAGTGGAAAATTCCCAACCAGATCAAAACAGATTAGACCCTTACAGACAGATGCTTTGCTAGTGTACATTGTCTTATGTCCACTGTCTTTATTTACACTAAATGGGATTCTGGCCCAATATATTTAAGTAGTTTAATTAGGTAGACCTGCCTGAAAATTTTCTGATGGAAATGCAGATAGACAAAATCTAAACATTTGTGGGAATTTATCAATTTCAGCAACATTTTTGATGGGAAAGTATAAAAATATTTCATTTCAATAAGGGTAAAATGTGTCATTTCAATAAGGTTTAGAGTTTATCAGTTTTACATTTGTTATATTAAATTATAATAAAATGTGAATGGGCAGTTCAGTAAATAGGTTTATGATCTTAAACGGAGTGTGAACCACTATAGGTATTGAAATATAGAAGATTCCTAAAATTAGAGAGAGAAAAATCTAAATAAATGCAATCCATCCTTTACAAGTCTAAAACATCTTTTGGGGCAGATGCTGAAGGACAGACAGTGGAAATATTTGGCATTTGAGTCATTACTATGAGAAACTGGACAATTTATTTTAACTTCTTTTCAAAGTCTGACAGCACATAACAGATCATCAGCAAAAGGACACCATGGTAACCTGTTAGCCTGGATTCCGTCTCCTGTAAATCCTCTCTAAGTAGTGCAGTGCAACTGGAAACATTTAAAAAGAAGAAGCTTCTATTAAAATGTGTGTCTGTCACTACCAATAACCAGCAAGAAACTAATGAAACACTGTATCTGGATTTATGCCAGTCACCAGATTTTCTAGAAAACAATGGAAAGTGCTATTTATCTGAAACATGGCAATATTATCTATGCTGTGAAAAGTCAAATTCAAATGTTTGTCAGATGGTAAATAAACACTTCCAGTTTTCTCTCTCATATTGTTTTCAAAATGGACAAGCAATAGGCCTCAATCAGTTGTCCTGAATGGATGTCGAATCTAGACTCACGTGTCAAAAAATATACCGAGGCCCAGGAGGTGCATCCACTAATCAATGTAGCAGCTGTATGCCTCACAAAGTCATAAACTGAGAACCTAATAATGGTTCACTGCTCTCATTTCAGAAGTGTCTAAAGGTTTCAGTAATTAGGAAAATGTATTGCTTTATGGAATTGAAAGCATGAACGCCCTACTTGTACCAAAGTAATTATTTAAACATAGCTGCTTCAAGAAGGAAACAGAAAGGGAAAAAGTGATTTTTTTTAAGATAAATTATTCGTGCGGAAAATGGCAGACAGGTGTATAATCTCTATGAAGCTGAGACACAGATCTTCACAAAAACTGAGGGCAAAATTCTGCTCCCTGGAGCTCCCTTATCTGCACCATGTACTTCTGTGGGATGTTCTGCATGCATAACATTCACTGGCGTCAAACGCAGCCCACTGGGTGAATAGGAAAGGAGACATTTTTCCATTGAGATATTCAAGCAATATATCAGAACAATATATTTTATGTGTCCCATATATTACGGCCAAATTTTAATCTCAGATGCTTCAGATGAATTCTGAGGTAACTCCATTGGCTTCGGATTTTCATGTGATGGGGGGGGGGAGGTAAATGAGAGAGCATTTCAAGATATGGAAAAATTGTCTACTGCTGATCATGTTCATCTTAAAGATTGTTGGCTAAATTCTGCTTTTAGTTACATCACCAGTGTAAAGCGGGAGTTGACTTGTTGTCTGAGAGCAGAATTTGGCCCTGTTGAATTCAAATAGTAGAGAGACAGGTTGTTTTAAAAAAGAATAGAAACCAAAGAACATGTGAAGGGATGTAACGTGCAAAGAGAAGAGTAAGATGCACATATTCTCTTTTTCCAAATAGCACACACAGAAAGTATGCATGGGCACATTCCAATTGACCCTGGGCAGCTGGAGCTCATAGCAAGCCCTATCCAGAATAAGATACTGGTACACGTGGCCATCTGTTCCTGAATATCCATGACATTAAAAAATCTGCTCTGCAAGTTCACAAATCTATAAAGCTTTTATATTTTAAATTCCCCCAAAATATTGAACAAATCAGCTTTGAGTTAACTTGGGACTCCAATCCCATTTTCCTTAGCCAGACACAGCTCTCATCGACTGCAGGATTAGGCTTGTAAAGTGCACATTGTTGGGACTGATTGTTACACTGCCCGGTTCCACCACAGACTTCCTGAGTGACCTTGGGCTCATCACTTAGTCTCTCTGTGCCTCAGTTCCCATCTGTAAAATGGGGAATATTATAGCTGTCTATCTCACAAGGATGTTGTGAGGATAAATATATTAAAGACTGGGAGAGAGCCAGATACTATGTAATGCAGGCCACATAAGTACCGTAGACAAAAAGAGACTTTGGGCTAAAATCTGCCTTTGTGTGTTCCCAGGCTATTCCACTGAATCCAATAGAGTTGAATCAGTGCAACTGAGGACAGAACGTAGCCCTATCTGTTGAATGGTTTATCTGTATTTGGGAAGGAAAATAAATGCAAAGAAAACACCTGGTAAAGGTAAAATAGAAAATTGGCTTCTATCCCGTGATCTAATAAGCAAAGTGTAAAAAGCCTGGCATAAGATAACAGGTGTTACCTGCCTCTGTGTATCCTAAGAAAGACTCTGTTTTTTTATCTCTGTGAGTTAGTACCGTTGATTTTAATAAAAGGGCCAGCATTGTTAAGGGTGATTCTTGTTTTATAAACAGGATATTTTGGTGATGATTAAAGGTATGTTCTTCATCGGGTAGGAGGGGTTAAAGGGTTTCCTCTGCTTTATTTTTATATAGATATAGATATAAATAATGTGTGTGTGTGTATACACATTATAAAAGACTTAGACTTTTTACTGCTGGGTGGCTATCACATTTTTACTGTAATTTTAATTGTTAGGAGTAAGTCTAAGTAATTGTATGGAGTATTTTGTATGGACGTTCGAGTGTGATTTCACTAAAAGTGTAAGATTAGTGAAATGAATGGGACGTTTGGCAGTGTGTGAAGTTAAACACATGCATACGTCTCTGTAAAATAAGATCCTTCGTCTAGAACTAGTCGATATCATTTCTCACCTCCTTCCCCGCCACCCCACCACCAAAAATCTCAGGGTTGTTAAAAATTATACTAAGATTCCCAACAAAGGACATTTATATCAGTACTATTTTCCTAAATGGGCATAGATGTTTTCTGGCATATCATTTTGGTTACAGATGTCTGTTAGCCCCTTTTTGTGAGGGCGTCTGTAGTTTTGTTTCAAGCTATGGTTCTTTGTTTCAGTATAGATCATTAAGTATGACTAAAATGTCAGAAATCCATAAGCCAATGAAACCTGAGTTTCATAACATTAATCTGACTTTTTTGGCTTTGACTAAGAATTCAAATTATTTTTTTCTCAAATTCTTAATTTGCAGTACCAAAAAGTGTGTACTAGAAAGCTTTTGCTATTCAAAATATGGGAGAAAATATCTAAGCAATTAAAAGTTTAAAATTGGCATGGAAACATTTTAAATAATTTCACATGTTCATTCAGTAGTCCTAGTTCCATTGCCACTTGGAATGACATAATATCATAGAATCATAGAATATCAGGGTTGGAAGGGACCCCAGAAGGTCATCGAGTCCAACCCCCTGCTCGAAGCAGGACCAATTCCCAGTTAAATCATCCCAGCCAGGGCTTTGTCAAGCCTGACCTTAAAAACCTCTAAGGAAGGAGATTCTACCACCTCCCTAGGTAACGCATTCCAGTGCTTCATCCCACCCTCCTTGTGAAAACGTTTTTCCTATTATCCAACCTAAACCTCCCCCACTGCAACTTGAGACCATTACTCCTCGTTCTGTCATTTGGTACCACTGAGAACAGTCTAGATCCATCCTCTTTGGAACCCCCTTTCAGGTAGTTGAAAGCAGCTATCAAATCCCCCCTCATTCTTCTCTTGTGGATACTAAATAATCCCAGTTCCCTCAGCCTCTCCTCATAAGTTATGTGCTCCAGCTCCCTAATAATTTTTGTTGCCCTTCGCTGGACTCTTTCCAATTTTTCCACATCCTTCTTGTAGTGTGGGGCCCAAAACTGGACTCAATACTCCAGGTGAGGCCTCACCAATGCCGAATAGAGCGGAACGATCGTGTCCCTCGATCCCAAAATGCCGTTAACCTTCTTGGCAACAAGGGCATGCTGTTGACTCATATCCAGCTTCTCGTCCACTGTAACCCCTATGTCCTTTTCTGCAGAATTACATATTACATATATTAGAATATATTACAAAGCATCAAGTTAAAGACCTACACAACCTTACCAGAAAGTGTACTGAGCAAATTGTCTTGCCTCAGGACAGTAGTCCAGTACCAGGACTGCATTAGAGCAGTCTTGCAAATATAAAGCTGCCTTGTAGCCAGCTTAACTAGCCATACTATCCCCCCAGTATAGCGGGATCCTCCAATGGCACAGATCAACTATAATGGCACAATGTCACTTCCTACATCTTGTGACTAGTATAGGTGTGGCTGAGGAAGAAGAAGCTGTGGCTAGGAAATTGCTGGCTGCTGTAACAGCCTCATAGGGCCATACACAGTTGGTGCAAGCTATCAAAACTTTCAGGGTGCCTCCAAGTTCTCCTGGACCTGGGGGAGCAGAGAAAAGCCAAAGTTCAATGCATTCCACACTGGCATTTTTGGAACAGAACACTTTGACTTTTCATTTTGAAACGACTTTGTGTTTTGAAATTTATTTTATATTATAAATGATCAAATTAAACATCAAAATTGGCAGGAAACATTTGCATTTTATTGAAACAAAGCATTCTGATTGGTCCCTACTGCATTTTTTTTCTCAGTTTCATTTCCTGGGAATTTTTTTTTTTAAATCTATTTTGATTCCAAATTGGAACAGAACCAGCATTTCCCATGGAATGGAAATTCCGATTTTTAACCAGCTCTAAATCACACCCCTGGGTAGCTGACCCAAACACAACCCTTACACAGGTGGCTGGAAGCAGAGCTAGTGTAGAGGCCTTATGTTGGCTCTACACAAGACAGAAAGGTGTGGGGGCATTTCTACCTCCTTTAAGCTCCTTTTGTGTCATTAGAGAAGCATAAAAGGGGCGTTAGTGTAACTGAGACTTGGACTCTTAAAGTTAAGGATGAAACTTCAATCTTAAATTATCTGCTTATGCCTAGGTGTTGTGTTGCAGTATCTTGGCATAATGCAGGAGGCTGAGTTTGGAGCTCTGAGCATGTGCCTCAAGAGGTCAACATCTGTGTGGTTTCACCAAAGGAAACAGGCCTTCGACCACCTCTGACAAAAATGAGTTTCTGAAGTTGGGCAAAGGTCACCAGTGAAATAACTGCAATAGTGTTTGTGATGCTGGCTGAGCAACTGCCAGCTCTTGTCAAGGCTTTAGGCCTCAGCCAAGCATTGACAAATTTATTGCTGGAAACCAGTCTGTCTTTCCTGCGCGTTAGTATGGTTAAGAAGGGTATTGAGTTTATTGCAATGTGTTTAGACTTTATGAAATGCTTGTAGGTTGCTGCATGCATTAATCTCACTTATATCTTCATCACATGCTATCAGGTAATATTTAAGGTTTTGCTTTATTATAAGTGTAAAAAAAATGTTTGCTCTGAAACTGTGAACTGTCAGGAGGGATCATCTCCTGCCCATCAAGAAGGCCTATCACTAAATGAGCCATTTTGGGACATCACAATACAAAGAGTTTGTTAATTGTCCCTTCACACCCATGAAGAGGCTACATGCAAAAGGGCTCATCCCATCAGCTTGAGAAAGAAATAAAAATAGATGACAAGAAATTTTTTCATCACTCTCTTGGCTGTTTGGACTCTCACAGGGCTGGAGCAACAAAAAAAAGCAGAGATCCCCAGGGTCAACTTGGGTTAGCCCTAAAAGACACTCAGAGCTGACAGATTACTACAACTCTATCACCTTTTTAAACTGAAATCTATACCTCATTTGTGTATATAAGTTTGCTTGCTTTAACCTTATAATAACTCTCTCATTTCTTTTTTCTAGTTATAACTCCTGTTATAGGAGTGGCTACAAGCATTGTCTTTGGTGAGAGATCTAAGATACAAATTGGCTGAGGATGTGTGACTGGAGTCTCTTCGTAAGTCTCTTGGGACTGGAACCAACCTGAATCTTTCGGGATCTTTGATGTATAGCAGCCGGGTCCAGCGCTACACATAAAAGGACTAACCAATTGCTTAGGGCCCTGAGCAGCTTGAGGGGTCCCCCTGTTAATTATTTGTATGTGTTGGGGAGGGAGGGAGATGTTCCTACTTAGGGTCCCCAGTGGGCTAGCACTGCCTCTGAGAGCAACCAACTATCACTAAGTCGAGCTTGCCTGGCTGGCAATATTGACTGTAGTGGCCAAGGGAACTGTCTGTGACTCTATGGTAAGACTGTTATAGTGCTTTAGGAGTTCACATTTGTTACTGGGTTGGTGAAATCTAATTATAGAACATGCAGCCAGTGCCGGGTGTCTGCCCTGCTTCTTGCCAGTCTGCCCTGAGGTTGACACTCATAGTCATGAACCACTCCATGACTGTGTTTACCAGTCTGGTTGATATATTGACATTATCATCATTACTGTGAACATACTGCTAGCATACCCATAGTTCAAACTCTATCAGCCATGCCCAAAGATGCTCTGCAGAGTAGAATGTGTGTTTAGTTTCAGAGGGGAGGAGGATGTTATTGTGTAAAAATCAAATAGATGGATACCTATTATGTTGCCCTTTACAAACGAAAACAAAACTTGGGTTACAGAACGCATATTTGCAATGTCCGTTTCTGCTGAGACTGTTTTTGATCTTTGGGTAGGACAGAAATCATCAACCATCAGGTCATTCAGTAGCTATGAAAAGTTTATTATCATCATGAATCATGTGACATTTATGCAGTTTAAATTTGAGGACTCATATAAGGCACTGAATATCCAAATGCAGACAGCTCTAAATCTACAGCATTCATCAAAATGGAGAGGTCACATTCACTTAGTGCTTTGAACTTTATTTTTGAAAGTTAACTCTCTCTCTCTAAGGGAATTCTCCCTGTCCCAGGGCTAGATGGTGCCATGGATGATTTTCACGAATGCTAGAGGAAGTCAAAAGTAGATTAAGGATAAGGGACAGATTTTTCAGAAGTGCTCAACACGCAGCTTCTTTTGACAACAGTAGGAGGTGCTGCAGGCTGACACTCCAGTTTCTACTGAGTGTTGATTCTCTGATGGCAGGGCTAGGCAGTTTTGACAGAAGTTCAGACCAGGCTCCTGCCTTCATGGCTTCAGTCCATTTGTAATTTGTTTAGGGGAGACCTGCAAAGGTGCGTTTGCCAACCTGTTAGTGTGTTATAGGCTTGGCCATTGCTAGGAGAGATGAGATGTACGCAGAGTACATCACAGTAAAGAAATTAACAATTGCTGGCTCTTCTGTAGTACTCTTCATCAATGGCTCTCAAAGCACTTTGAGAAGGAGGTCAGTATCATTATCCCCACGTTACAGATGGGGAAACTGAGCCATAGAGGTGAAGTGATTTGCCCATGGCTATCCAGCAGGCAAGGAATAGAACCCAGGACTCTAGACTCCTTGTCAGGCACACTAGCTGCTGGTCCAAACGGCCATGAAATACTTTTTGCTGTTTTTATTAAGACAAGATGCAGACCTCTCCTGTATTCAGCAGAAAGATCTGCCTTTGCTGATAGGGCCTGGTAAAACATATCAGATTAAAATAAAATTCTCATGGAAAGATCTCAAAAAAATCAAAACAAAGTAATATTCCTTTTTGGGAGTGTGTGTGTGGGGGGGGGTGTAATTCTCTTGTCCCCAGAACTGTAAATATCTCTGCTCTTCCAGATTCCTGGCTGGGAGCTGGATTGGAAGCACCTCCACTGCAAGAGGAAGAGGTAGGTCTTTCTTGCAGAATTTCTGCCTTGTGTAGAGCTAGAAACCTCCCAAGAAAGCATGGTCTCTTCAGCAAAATTAGAGTGGAAGTCTTGTGAAATTTAGCTAAGTCTTCAGAGTAAGTGTCTGAAATGTTGACAGCTTTTCAGATCAAAACCAAATTTCTGAGCCTTTTGAAATTAGTTCATCATTAATTACAGAGCTTTTTTATATCTACTTCCGTCAGACTCTGCCCTCCCTGCCTGCCTGCAGCACTGATCAGGAACTAGCAGAAGCAACAGCTCTGATAGTTCACTCAGGAACATGTGCCTCACAGGTAGTGCCAATTTAACACAGTGGTTGAACAGGTGGGCCATCTGGCTGCATTAGTAGAAGTGGGATGAAGACTTTTATAAAAGCTATTTAAATACAGTAAGGGAAATAAAGAGAGACTGGCTAACAAATCTGAAGTCTGATTCTGATCTCGTATCAGGAGTAACTCCACTGGAGACAACAGAACCACACTAATGTAAAACTCACATAAGTAAAAGCAGAATCAGAACACTGGGGATCAGCTGATGGAATCCCTATATAAAAATTATGATGCCCTTCACTGCATATTTTAAGATTAAGTAACTAATGACTTGAAATACAGGCAGAAAGGAAAACAGATTGTTATAACATATTACATTTATACAGGTTACCAATGGGAATATATGGAGTCTGACTTTCCTTTCACACTAGCTTTATTATTATCAGTTATTATTATTTGTATTACAGTAGCACAGAGCAGCCTCACACATAGTGAGAGACAATTCCTGCCACAAAGGGTATGTCTACAGTGCAATTAAAAACCCGTGGCTGGCCCATCAGCTGACTGGGCTCACAGGACTTGGCTGAAGCGATCCTCACGAGGGTCCAGGAGCTTGGGCTCCAGCCTCAGTCTAAATGTCTACACTTCAATTAAATAGCCCCTTAGCTCTAAGCCTGAGGCACATGACTCAGCCCAGCTGCAGGTGTTTAATTGTAGTATAGACATACCCAAAGAACTTAAAATCTTAAATAGACAAGGGGTAGGAGGGGAACAGGTACAAGAGGGGAAGTGATTCACCTAAAATCACACAACAGGACAGTACCAGGGCTGGGATTAGAACCCAAGTCTCCTAGATACCACTCTATCCACTGGTCATTACTGCTTTTCCAGTTGCATGTATGGTGTAAATCTTCCGGGTTTCATGGAGTTAATCCCAGTTTATAGCATTGTAAGTAAGAGGAGGTTCAGCTTTTTAGGGTAGGGACCATGTTTTCATATGTGTTTGAACCATGCCTAGTCTAGTGAGGGCCTGATCCATATTGGCACCTCTGGCTGCTAATGTGATGCTTCTAATATATAATCCATAATTGTTTCCTTCAGTGCACTAGTCTGTTTATTCATCTGCAGAAAACTGCTTCTTTTGGTTTAAACCAACCACATTGACAGCAAGCCAAAGTAACATCTTAAACAGTTCAGTATCCATATTACATATACACTTGAGTCTGCTTGTGCATCTGTTATATATTTCGACGGTGATGAATTGTTGATTTTTTACAAACAACTTTCAATATATTTAAACAGGCAAGAAGATAAACTGAGACACAATTGCAATATCACTGTGCTCGATGGAGCCTTTGGTACCATTATCACTAGACGATGAAAATATCTTTGATTGCATTGACTGGGATTCTCTCTTTACAGTCTTTGAGAGAATGGGATTATGTGACCACTTTAGCAGTTTGATGAAACTGCTTTGCACGAAAATCTCCTCCCGGTTATGACCAATAACTGTATTTGGGAACCATTCTCAAAAATGACATTACAAAAGTAAATCCTCTGCCAAGGCATGCAGGCTGTTATAATGGACTGTAGGACCTGGCAGTGAAGGAAAGGAGCACACAATAGTTGGCAGCCCTGGGGAAAAAACTGAGTGTATTTGGGACAGTTTCCTAGAACTGGTCTACTAAAGATCCCTGCAGCAGGCCTGGATGAAAGGTGAGAGATAAATCCACATATGTTTTGCAGACAGATGTCCATCCCCCTTCCACTTGCTCCCAGCATACTGCCTCCTCCACCAGGGATACCTGACTTCACAGAGGCCCTGAAGCATGTGGGTATGATGCTCTGGTAATAGCTGATCCTACCATGTTCCCCAGTACAGAGGAGAGCTTTGAGACAGGTCACTTCTGTGTTACTAATACCAAAGCCCAGTGTCACAATAATATAACAAACAGATTGCAAAACACGTTTCCAAGAAAGGTAATGAAAAGGAACAAGAAAAGAATAGGGCTAGATTCTGGAAGCACACAAGAACTGGAATTCTGCCACCTCTCAGATGCCAGAAGAGGACATTGGTGTCTGAAAAAGGGGCAACAATATGTATTTAAAGAGAGATCCATAAAAATCGCTGCACTTAAAATGTTCCTTACTGGTTTGGAAGTTCCTCCTGAAACTGGCCAAAATATTTTCTTTGAAATGTTTATTTGAAGAAAAATGTGTTTTGTTTTTTTTTGTTAAAACGAAAATTTACACAGGAAATGTATTTTCTATTGATATGTAGCCTTAGATGTAGGTAAGGTATAAATTAGAGCCATAATACAAGAAGCCCATAGACCTCAAATCTTGTGAGACAAAAAATTTAGACAAAGTTGAAGCATAAGGATCCAACATCCTTAGCATAAGTTTCAACATAAGTAGCTGAGCAGAAGGAGCCTGGATTCAAGATATCATAAGATAAAATGCTGTCTTAAATTGTCACCAGGTAACGACAAAATACCAGTTAGTTTTAGGTTTGGACATTTTAGGATAGGAACATCAGCAGATGTACAATTGCAAGAGGTAACCTGTTGACATATATGCTAATAAGTTTGAGATAAATGATATATTAGCCTATGAGAATAAAGCACCCCAACATTATGTTTTGGAATGGAGAGCAGTAAATAGTGGTGTCCCTCAGGGGTCTCTATTGGGACCAGTCCTATTCAACATATTCATAAATGATCTGGAAAAAGGGGTAAACAGCGAGATGGCAAAATCTGCAGATGATACAAAATTACTCAAGAAAGTTAAGCCCAAAGCAGACTGCAAAGAGTTACAAAGGGACCTCACAAAATGGGGTGACTGGGCAACAAAATGGAAAATGAAATTCACTGCTGATAAATGCAAAGTAATGTACATTGGAAAACACAATTCCAACTATACATAAAACGTGATAAATTAGCTGTTACCACTCAAGAAAAAGATCTTGGAGTCATTATGGATAGTTCTCTGAAGACACCTACTCAGTGTCTAATTGCAGTCAAAAAGCTAACAGGATGTTATGAACCATTAGGAAAGGGATAGAAAATAAAACAAAAAATATCATAATGCCTTTATCTAAATCCTTGCCCACATCTTGAATACTGTATGCAAAGCTGGGGTCCCCATCTCAAAAAAGATATATTGGAATTGGAAAAGATAGAGATAAGGGCAACAAAAATTATTAGGGGTATGGAACAGCTTCCATATGAGAAGAGGTTAAAAAGACTGGGACTTTTCAGCTTGGAAAAAAGGATGATTAAGGGGGGATATAATAGAGCTCTATAAAATCATGATGGGTGGAGAAAGTGAATAAGGAAATTTTATTTACTCCTTCACATAACACAAGAATTAGAGGTCACCCAATGGAAGTACTTCATCATACAACACACAGTCAACCTGTGGAATTCTTTTCCAGGGGATGTTGTGCAAGCCAAAACTATAACAGGTTTCAAAAAGTAACTAGATACGTTCTTGGAGGATAGGTCCATCAATGGCTATTAGCCAGGATGGGCAGGGATGCAACACCATGCTCCGAGTGTCCCTAGCATCTGTTTGCTAGAAGCTAGGGGTGGATGACGAGACGGATCACTTGATGATTGTCTATTCTGTTCATTCCCTCTGAAGCACCTGGCATTGGCTACTGATGGAAGACAGGATACTGGGCTAGGTGGACCATTGATCTGACCTAGTTTGGCTGTTCTTATGTTTTATGTATGTATGTTCTTATTAAGGTGAGGAAGTTTAGATATGGATGATGGAGGCCAGACATCTACATGAATATTTATGGATGTCATGTAAACCTATGAGAGAGCTAGACATGGTTTAGGTCATTGGGATCTTCTTGGCATGCCAGAGATAGGACCACTTGTGGATCACCTGCTGTACGACTTTTAAGGTCTTCACAAGGGGATGGTGTAAATATAGGGATGCTCAGATGCTGGACATTTTGACCATTCTATATTGTCTCTATCTACTTTGCTGGGTTGGAGTGTTTGTTTGTTTGCTAACAGTGCTAGTAAAGATATTACAACAGGGGTGGTTAGTAGGCGGACCGCGGGCCTAATCCAGACCACCAGATGCTTTTGAACAGACCCTGAAATCTTTTTATTTACTCGTTATTATCATTGTTGGTTTTGTTGTTGTTGTTAGTTTTTTCTGGACCTTGACAATACCTTGGACAAGAAATTTGGACCTTGACAAAAAATAATTGACTACCCCTTCATTACAAGGACAGAAGGCCTTCCCTAAGTGTGATTGTCTCTCTAGTGTGCATCAGGGTTCTTGTAATAATTTTAATACTTATTGGTCTGATTATGAGACAGGACTCTGCCAAAGTAAAACTATTTCCCCATGTTTATTCCCCCCCACACACACACACACACTGTTCCTCACACGTTCTTGTCAACTGCTGAAAATGGCCCACCTTGATTATCATTACAAAAGGTGTTGTTGTTTTCCCCCTTCTCCTGCTGATATTAGCTCACCTTTCCTGATCACTCTTGTTACAGTGTGTATGGTAACACCCATTGTTTCATGTTCTCTGTGTATATAAATCTCCCTACTGTACTTTCCACTGCACACATCCGATAAAGTGAGCTGCAGCTCACGAAAGCTTATGCTCAAATAAATTTGTTAGTTTCTAAGGAGCCACAAGTACTCCTGTTCTTTTTAAGATTGCTTTGACACTGGAGCTCCTGGATTTATATGAAACCTCTTCTTTCCCTTTTTGCAAGACAAAAGATATGTATAGAACAGGCAGGCTAACATGGGGAACAAATTCATAGCACAAAATATCCATATACTGGGAATGCCTGAAGGCTCAGAAGCTATCTATTTTTTAAAGAATAGATTTTTGAGCTCTTAAGACAGATATTTCCTCTGGGTTTTAAAATAGCTACAGGAAGATGTCTAAAGGTTTTCGCTTTACTAGCACATGAGAAATCCAGAGTAGTACTAATGAGGTGTTAGACACTTGAAGAAAGGGGAGGAATTTGTGCTATTGCAAAAGAAAAAGACCTGATATTCTGATATTCCTTGATGCTTTTAACTCTCATTTAACCTGTGCTCATCCAAGAGATTAAAAAAACACAGGTTGAATTAGGATTACATTTCTCTCAAATTCCGCAAACAGGGAGTTACTAAAGGCCCCAGGATTCACAGTTTGAATATTAGGAGGAGGCAAAGTATTTTGATTTAAAGACCAGATCAAAAGCCAGTGAAAAGACTCCTACTGGGCTGCCAACTAATTATGTGCACAAATATTATCACCCGCATATTAAATATATTTCTGGACTGCGATGCTGTCCATACAAACAAGATCTGTGAAATGAAAATTAAGTACTGGGGAGGTGGCTGGGGAGAATATTAGTGTAGGTTATTGGGGTGAGAAATAACTGGCTTTCATAGATACATAGATAGATCTATTGGAAATAGTGTGTGTATTGTAAACTGAGTCTAGTATTCTGCTTGCAGCCAATCCTTGGTGTACCTTACCCTGACTTTACCAAATCTAGACTTGCAAAAAAAGGATGTAGGTAAGAAGTGTCCTAAACTGTTTCACAACAGGTTATTTCAAAATTCTTCATTCCTTACTGTTTCCTAGTAACACTGTACTTTGCATCCGATGAAGTGAGCTGTAGCTCACGAAAGCTTATGCTCAAATAAATTTGTTAGTCTCTAAGGTGCCACAAGTCCTCCTTTTCTTTTTGCGGCTACAGACTAACACGGCTGCTACTCTGAAAACTTTGCAATCTCAGTGTACACTATTGTTAACCTTGAAAAGTAATAAATGTTGGGCTCTTTTTCTTTGTCTCCTGTTGTTGGAACATTTAGCACTCACATTTTCAAGCTTTTCTCTGCAGCTCTGAGGCTGCAAGTATACTTTTAAAAATTAAAGCTTAGTTTCTCTGGTAATAACCTGATTCCATCAGCTCACCTTTAAAGAAAAACATTAACTGTCATGGGACTTGCAATAAAATGAGAATTGGCAACAGTGAGTTGTACCATTTGAGTCATAAAATAATACAGTACCACTCCCAGGTTAGTGGGTACCTCCCTGGATACATATTTGAAATGTAATCTATCCACATAATCACAAGGCCCAGTTGATTCGGCCACTGCTTAATTTGAGCCTCTGTTTAATTTGATTAGAACATCAGGGACCACGGTATTTCTAGTTAA
This sequence comes from Lepidochelys olivacea, assembly GCF_965140295.1. Lineage (NCBI taxonomy): Eukaryota > Metazoa > Chordata > Testudines > Cheloniidae > Lepidochelys > Lepidochelys olivacea. Next base: position 31,214,234 of record NC_140411.1, on the reverse strand, counting down.
AAATAATTCAAGCAGGGTTTATTTGAGTAATGAAGCAGTACAGGCTATTAGAATGCACGAAAACAAATTTGTGGAAATTAAGGAATCTCGTGAGTAAGGGGAAATGGGAGGAAGTGGTAAAATCCATCAATGTTGAAGTACACTGGGAAATCTTAGACCACTCTGAGTTAGATCCACTAGACTACAGTTCTTCTGAAAAACAAGTATGGAAAAAACAAGAGCCGGCCAATGTGATTTTATAAGAATACTCCCCTCTCCATTCAAGTTAGGTTACGTCCACTTCCTCCTCCATGCTGCCTGGGCACCAGCAAGGAAAAAGTTGACATCACAGAACAGACAGTAACCCTTCACTCAGTTCCTGTGTTCGGCCATCCTGACTGTCAGGATGATCCATTACTTATGAGGAGAGGCTGAGGGAACTGGAATTGTTAAGTCTGCAGAAGAGAAGAATGAAGGGGGATTTGATAGCTGCTTTCAACTACCTGAGAGGTAGTTCCAGAGAGGATGGTTCTAGACTATTCTTAGTGGTGGAAGAGGACAGGACAAGGAGTAATGGTCTCAAGTTGCAGTGGGGGAGGTTTAGGTTGGATATTAGGAAAAACTTTTTCACTAGGAGGGTGGTGAAACACTGGAATGCGTTGCCTAGGGCGGTGGTGGAATCTCCTTCCTTAGAAGTTTTTAAGGTCAGGCTTGACAAAGCCCTGGCTGGGATGATTTAGTTGGGGATTGGTCCTGCTTTGAGCAGGGGGTTGGACTAGATGACCTCCTGAGGTCCCTTCCAACCCTGATATTCTATGATTCTATGATTACAGGGAAAGCCCTGCTCAGCCGCCTACAGTCCCAGACCAGAGCATGCTCAGGGCAGATGGAATCATCAGAGAATCTAGCTGACAAACTCTAATAAATATTTAGTAAGCATGGAAAACTGAGATTGTCAGGGGCTCTTTAACTTAGCCAACTTCAGCAGATTTCCATGGGGACAGCAAGAGGCATATCCCTGATACTAGGATGTCAGCCCTGCCAAATTTCAAGAGCCTGTTCTACAGCATAAATGTGCTAGAGCTTCTCAATTAAACAGTTGTATGGATATTTTAACATGGGCAAAACAATGTATTTTCCCCTAACATCATTTAGAAAAAGGGCTGAACTGTTCTTGCTGAAAATTTTCCCAAAAAATTTCATCCAGAGGCAGATACTTGTCATGGAAATCTTTCGACCAAATGGTTAGTCTGGCAAAGTTATATAAGCAACTACAAACAGGGTCTTATCATGGAAAGTGTCAGGCAATCTAAACTAGAGGCATGACTGTCTGTGCCACCTGTAATATATGTTTCCAAACAAAAAAAATATGTTAGAAAAAAGTTAAGATGAGAGGGTGTTTCAGTGGAGTCTAGCTAATACCCCCAAACCAAGGTCAGACTTTCTTTACAAAAACTCTTCCCCATTTAAAAACTCAAATCCTAACATCTCTGCAAATAAGCAGTGAAAAGATCCAGCAGTTCCCCACACTATAGAACATTCCATCACTCCCAATTCCCCATCTGACCTACACTACCAACTTGACCTTAACTTAGCAACCTCCAGTTCACAGAAATAGAAGTTCAAAATAAACGTTTAAGCTTTTATAAAGTCCCACCAGCTGTTCAAGAGATACATTTCCAATCATCTTCTACTAACTTTGATCTTTGGATATATTTTGACCCTACCTGGGAGCAGGTTGGATCCCTTACCTGTTCATTTCCACTTATTCAAATTTTGGGATTTTGGAGTGTTTGGGGGTCTAAGTTGGACTCCTTAATAAACTTTTCTTGTAAACAATTAAGAGAATTTTGCAGATCTGAAATTAACATCCAAGTTCTAAATTGGATTAGCATACATGGTCCCTACAGAAAAGAAGCCCTGTTCTAACCGATCTTATTTATGGTCACCAAAGCAGGGTTCTCTTTAGCAAGTCTACCAAATGGAAAGGAGTTATCCCTTGTTAGGATATTGGATTATGAGTGGCAGAACAGAGATGGACGTGTTCAGATACTATGTGAATGGGAACCATGTATGTATCCTGATAGATATCCACATAGAAAATGTTAAGCTCTTAACATTTGATAATTAGACCATTTTAAATGTTTGAAGTCAACATTTTTGTTCAGAAGTATTACTTAGTTCAGAAGTATTACTCATGTGCATAAATGCTTGCAGGCCTATGTTTATGTGTTTACATTTGAGAGAGAAATACACAGATGTTGCCATCATCATAGAATTTATGTACAAGATGTTTTGCTTTGCACTGTTTGCATATGAATTGTATGTGCCATTCAAATAATAAGTAAATCAAGAAAGGAGAATTAAAAAATTACTGTTTCCATTTTTTTCCATCTTCACTGCTTTTGCGAGCAATTTCTGCCAGCTAATTTATGTCTGCTACATAGAAAATTGTTTTAAAAAGACATAAAGTCTAGAAAAATGGAAACTTCACATATTACACCATATACAGTTGTGATAGTAATTATGAGTCATGAGTTTGGACATCAAAAAACTGCATTAAGCATGTGTCTGGCTCTTTACCATATGATACTTATAGAACAGATGCTACCTATACCCTTTACCAAATTAACTCCAGCAATTCATTTGCCTAAACAATGTTTCAATATGAGCATAGAAACTGGAGATGGAAAAAACCTTTCAGATAATCTTCTCCAGAAGCAAAATCTTTCCCTAGAAGCAGAATATCATTACCTACAACACTAAATAGTTTAAAGTACTTTGTCCATGTACTCTTAAATAACTCCAGTAACAGAGCTCTTACCACTTCACTCGAGATATTATTCCATATTCTCTAACATTTGAGACTACTTGGGTGGAATTCAAACTCAAGCAGAGGATCATCTTAAAACCTATATACCGCTTCCATCCTCCTTAAGCCCTATTTTGAGGGTATCATCACTTGACTTTCTGCACATGCGTGAATTTCACCCCTAATGTGATAAACACAGATGGGGAATCCTAAAGAAATTCCTAAGGAGTGTAGAAACTGACTACAACATGGAAATCTCAATATATTTCTAAAATTCTACCTTTCCATTTCATAGTACAGAAAAGAGTGAGCCTGTACCTCATAGTCACTTCCTGTGCCTCTCTCTTAGAGGGACTGTGCATGAATACAATGTACCCCCTAGCAAGTATTGTGCACTCAACATTCTTTGATGTGTAAAATGTGCTCATCACCTGATAGGATTGAGCGCCGAGAGCAGAATATTCTTTGTCAGATGCCCTACCCAAACTGTCATTTTTCCCCCTCACACATCCTGTACTTTAACAGCACTATATAACTATTCCTAATATATATTTAACTAGTTAGGGACAGCTTCTGCTTCTCTTCCACTGAGTAGTAGCTCACTTTATGAGGAGTCCCTTTGAATTCAGTAGGGATAATCATGGAGTACTTCAGTCTGGATTTCCTACCTTGCTGCTCAGCACGTCTTCCAATCTGTACTGATTGGCACTCAGCACCTTGAAGAACAGACTTCAGGTTAGATTCCCTCTTAATTCAGAATCCTGGTGGAGCCCAGATCAATCCAGGCCCCCTCCTAGTACCAAAAATGATAGTGATTTCCTGCCAGTTATGTTTGTATCACAATTCAATATTGTTCTTTTCTCTTTCTTTCCCCTGACTTACTCCTGTGTTTATTTCAAAATGGCAGACTTATCCTTTTCAACTTGAACAAGCAGGAAAGAATAATGCAGCTTAAAAAAATGTTTGAATAGCTAGTTACCAGGATATTGAAAGGCAACTGGAAATGTCAAGACTGTAAATTTAGCTTTGACTCCAGTAGGAGGCTTGAAAAGTGTTAGAACATACCTTCTGAACGAGAGGACAAATTCCTGACAACCACAGCCATCACGACTAATCAAAGTTAAGCTTCCCACCACCCGAGCACAGTCTGCTTGAATGAAAAGTACATTGCTTTTCTTTAAAATATCTAACCAATAATTTCCACTGTCAATTAAATGAAAAAATATCTATATTTAAGAAACTCTTTGTAGGTTGTAATGACACTTTTTAAATGTTTTCATTTGACTTGTGGCTTAAATATAGATTTTTTTCATAAACATGGAGCTGCTGGCAGAACTCTCTTACTCACTAATGGGTGAACCTCAAAAGCTTCAGAGGTTTGGCTCGCTTCTGACAAACTATGGCAAGGTTAGATGCTTAGTCAAAGCTTATCTTGAACTGTCTGAACCTCATAGGTCTTCGAAATCAGACTCAAACTTCACAAGAACTCCTGGTGTTCCTGTGAGAACTGATATGACCCTAACAGCATCCAAGTGCAAGAGGGCCCGTGGCTCACTGGTAGTGAGTTTCAGCTGACCTGACCAGATGAGTGTACCCTAGCTTACAAATGACATAACCTTTATTTAAAACATGCCATGAAATATATCAATAGAAAGCTAATATCATATTGATCATTAATATTATTTCATGGTGTAAGTAGAGAGGACAAATTCAAAATTACAGACTTATTGCAATTTATGTTATTCAAGTGTGTCTGCTGAGCAGGGCTAAATATACTTTACCCTAAACAAAGAAATGTGTTTCCGCCACCTAGGATGTATATCCAAACTACATTCTGAGACAATGGGAATGCACTTTACAGAGAAGGTAAACAGGTCCATCAAGCCAACAAGGGGAGGAGATAACCACTCAGCATCATGGCAGGGGGATAAAATTGCAGGAACCAGATCAATTTGCAAACACCAGCAAAGGAAGAAACCAGAATTAAACAATTCACCAGGAGTCTCCATCCTTCCTCCCAGCCTGAATGAACTTTATAGTGCAGGGTAACTTTCAGAAGAATCTACTTCAAAGGTTCACTGAACTATTAAAAGAGAGGGGCAAAAAAACCCAAGTTCTTTCACCGAAGAGGACAAAGGAACAAAGCACTTTGGACTTTGTGGGAGAGGTGGTCAGCCATCTTGCAGAAAGGTATATTGGCAAGGAAATTTCCTTGAACAAAGGCTGTAGCTTGTTTTGTTAAGTCTTAGCCTCTAGAAAGCTTTTTTTCACTTTGATATGATTGTAACCATTTCTAACTCCATCCTTTAAACTTAAACTCACTTAAAATTCTATTTCCTTTTGTTAATAAACTTGTTTTACTTTTAATCTAAACCAACCCCATGTTGTGTTTGAACTGAAGTGATAGGTAACTCCAGTTAAAGTGATGAGTTATGCATTTTCTCTTTAGAGGAGCAAACAAAGTTTATTATTTCTCTGAATGATCCAGGAAAGGGCTGAACATTGCAGAGTACATGGTTTTGAGAAGGTACAAAACTAGGGAGGCCTTGGGGTCATCTTACCAGGGGTAACCGAGGTTTGTGAAGGCACAGAGTGTGGAGATGATGTAACAAGCAGGCTGGAGTCTGAGTTGTTGAACCACTGCTGCTTATCACACAGACACTCAAGTGTATGCTTATATACTGGCTGGGAGCATCCAGACATGGGAACTATAGCAGGGGAGCATTTTTAAAGCATCCAGGGTAACAGAGCCGGTGATGACACAACCCCTCACGTGACAGCTGAAAACATTACATCATCTGACTTTTTTAATTATCTTAGGTACTTCTGTTGACTCTCCATTACCATTGGAACCAAACACCTCAGAATCTTTAATATATTTTACATCAGAAGACCCCTGTGAGGTAGAGAAGTGCTATTATCCCCATTTTACTGATGGGGAACTAAGAGACTTTGCCATGGTCACACATTAAGTCTGTGCTTGTGCAGGGAAGTGAAGCAAAGTCTCCCGAGTCCCAGGCTAGTACCCTAGCCACTGGATCATTCTTCCTCCCTACTGGAGCCTGGTGGTGCATGAAAGTGACCAACAATAACATTAAATAATTAACTGCACTTGAACATTAAGAAAGGTTTAGGTTCAGTTCAAGTTTTAAGCAAAGGTTTGGACAAATTCTTTTTTTATCCAAACCAATTTTCTGGTCCCTAATCATTATCCACGGCTGGTTTCAGACTCTGAGCTTCTGCCCTCCCTTTGACAGACTACATAATTGTGTCCCACGCTGGGTTAAGGATGGATTAAATAGTTTGTACCACGCACTACGTCTATTTCTGTACTGCATACATTGGCAAAAGTGCCCTCAGGACAACTCAGTTCATTAGTAACTAAGGAACCTGTATAAGTTTAAAAAAAAGTCAAGATTATTTTTATAAAATGTCAATTGCTTGCTCAAAAGGCTATAAAGAGAATGTATGAGCCATGGTGACAGATTTAAGCCACTGGTTCCTTTTTCCTATTTAATTGGCATTGGTGTTATAGAGCAGAAAATACTAATTATCATTTAATTGAAGATATAATAGCATACATATGGCTGAAGTCTACCATGCTTACTCCTGCTGTAGTCCCATGGATTCCTGTAGAAGTTAGCATTCATGGCTTAAGGAATGTGATAACCCACATGCCTCGGTCTTTTGAAGTTCTCTACTGTTCAAGTTTTTGTATCAGGCCCATCATGATGGTATTGGAGTCGAAATTGTTTTGGTTTTGTTACATTTAATTTTTTATTTACTTTTTTTATTTCTATTTGTTTGACTACATCTCTATATAAAAAAGCAAGCTACCTAGCCTTCTGGCAATTAAGAGACCTAATGATGATGATTGAATTTTATTCTGCTCCTTCAGTCTGGTCAATGAGTGGGTAAGGTCCACATCACAACAAAAGTTTTCATTCATGGAGTGAAATCCTGCCCTCACTAAAATCAATGGGATTTTTGGTTTGATTTCAATGGAACCATGATTTTATGCACCAGTCCATGCTTTATTCATAAAGATGAAGGAAAGTTTTCAGCATGGTAGTCAGTATGGTAATCTTTTGGCTGTTGTAATTATGTGAGAAGACAATGTTATTGTGGCAAGTTCTTTCACATGTTGAAGTCAAGGAATGATATATCTCCATGTTATCATGTCTGAGGCTAACCATGGAGTAAATCCTACTCTTTTGACTCATGCAAGTAGTCCCATTGACTTCAGTAGGCCTAGCTGTGAGTTAGTCAAGCAGGATTACATCTGATGTAAACAAGATATACAGTAGCCATGGTTTGTGTCATAAATATAAAGGGAAGGGTAAACCCCTTTGAAATCCCTCCTGGCCAGGGGAAAGCTCCTCTCACCTGTAAAGGGTTAAGAAGCTAAGGGTAACCTCGCTGGCACCTGACCAAAATGACCAATGAGGAGACAAGATACTTTCAAAAGCTGGGAGGAGGGAGAGAAACAAAGGGTCTGTGTGTCTGTCTATATTCTGTCTTTGTCGGGGATAGACCAGGAATGGAGTCTTAGAACTTTTAGTAAGTAATCTAGCTAGGTACGTGTTAGATTATGATTTCTTTAAATGGCTGAGAAAAGAACTGTGCTGAATAGAATAACTATTTCTGTCTGTGTATCTTTTTTGTAACTTAAGGTTTTGCCTAGAGGGGTTCTCTATGTTTTGAATCTAATTACACTGTAAGGTATCTACCATCCTGATTTTACAGGGGGGATTTCTTTATTTCTATTTACTTCTATTTTTATTAAAAGTCTTCTTGTAAGAAAACTGAATGCTTTTTCATTGTTCTCAGATCCAAGGGTTTGGGTCTGTGGTCACCTATGCAAATTGGTGAGGCTTTTTATCCAACATTTCCCAGGAAAGGGGGGGTGCAAGTGTTGGGAGGATTGTTCATTGTTCTTAAGATCCAAGGGTCTGGGTCTGTAGTCACCTAGGCAAATTGGTGAGGCTTTTTACCAAACCTTGTCCAGGAAGTGGGGTGCAAGGTTTTGGGAAGTATTTTGGGGGGAAAGACGCGTCCAAACAGCTCTTCCCCAGTAACCAGTATTAGTTTGGTGGTGGTAGCAGCCAATCCAAGGACAAAGGGTGGAATATTTTGTACCTTGGGGAAGTTTTGACCTAAGCTGGTAAAGATAAGCTTAGGAGGTTTTCATGCAGGTCCCCACATCTGTACCCTAGAGTTCAGAGTGGGGGAGGAACCTTGACAGTTTGCTTATTCTCACTTTAGGTCTGATGTGACAGGGAGCTCCGAGCTCTCAATTGATAACCCAGAAGTCAGCACCTTGCAAGAGATGCTCATCATATCACAGGATGGGGCCTTGTAGTGATCAATGTTAATTGTTATATGGCAAGGGGAAATAGAGAGATCTCATCAATAAGGAAATTTCTAAGGAAATTTTAACCCAAAGAAAAGAGCCATGAAGTTCAAGAAAGAAAAGCTCTCTATAGATATTTAAGATATCTGGGATCTTAAAAAAAATCAATGCAAATAGCAGCTAACAGTTACCAATTAATTATTGATAATCCAATTTAACTCACTCTTCATGCTATTTAGTAAAATTAATGTAATTTAGTAATCAATAATCATATTTATAAAACAATGAGGAAAGTTAGCTAACAATAATACTGATCAATACATTTGTTCATCTAATATAATTTATTAGTACACTGTTGTTATCCTTTTTGATCCAAGAAGTTAGCCAAAATCCTGGGTTCTGCAGGTTGTTTCTGTTAGGGGGAGAAATTGATGATGGAGGCAGGAGTTTCTTTGATGCAATCCTGTTTATTTACAAAGAATGTACACAAAGTCTTTTTTTTTTCTCTGAACACAGTAGGAATCGAACAGGAGACACACAGTTTCTTCGCACACAGTTCCAAACTTCTTTCCAGTCAGCTCTGTAACCAAAAGCTTACTCTTAGCTTTTTCTTGGTGTCATGCTACAAGTGCTATTCTGTCTGTCTCTGGTGTTTCCTTGCTACCTTCTCTGTGTGCTTCTGCTCACTCTCACACTCACACACATACAGCTCTAGCAAACAGTACCCAACTCCCTGCATGTACATTCAGCACCCAGTAAAAACCATCTGCCCACATAGCTCAGATTCCTAATCAGCCAGTGTTTTGGGTAGTGGCTCCTATTGTTTCAGCCATCTATTCTGTAAAGGAGCTTAATTACTTTTCACATTTATTCTGAACGAAAGGTTTAACCCAACCCCTGGCATAGCAATATCTATTGTCATATTAAAGAATTTCATTACTGTCATTCAACCTAATGTACAGTTAACTGTGTAATCCATTTAGTCACCTACATGTATTTAACTTATTTCCTATTTCTTTAGCTGGTTCTTGTTATCTTTAAAGTTTATGCAGAATAAATTCACTCTATATAACAGAGTGCATATGAAGGTTGCGAGAGAGCAATGCCAAACCACTACTAAGGTTTGTTTTCCATTCATAGTCTAATAAGGTGAAGTAGGCTACAGGGAGCAAGCTGTGTGTGATTGGAGACTGACAAGAACACTGGATTCTTCTCTACAGACTGCTGGGTGCCTCTTAAAGAAGCAAGGAGAAGAATGGTGATTTCAATGGGAGTTAGGCACCTAAATCCCTTTGAGGATCTAAGCCTCAGTGTTTACTTATAAATAGAATTTAAATGAGTGCTTAAGGACTTTGCTTAAATTTAAACGAGTGCTTAAGGACAGGGATGGATTGACAAATCCAGGCCCACGTGTACAGAGGGACTTGGCTGTGTATGAAGAAACTCCCATGCTGCCCTGCAGTATATATACATTTGTAATAAAATATAATACTAAAAATCTGTCTGAAGCCCATCAACGTCAAATTAGAAATAGCACATACATTTTTAACAGTGAGAGTGGACAACAATTGGAACAGAATACCAAAAGAAGTGCTGGATTCTCTGTCTCTTAACAAAAAGAAAAGGAGTACTTGTGGCACCTTAGAGACTAACCAATTTATTTGAGCATAAGCTTTCGTGAAGTGAGCTGTAGCTCACGCAAGCTTATGCTCAAATCAATTGGTTAGTCTCTAAGGTGCCACAAATACTCCTTTTCTTTTTGCGAATACAGACTAACACGGCTGTTACTCTGAAACCTGTCTCTTAGCATGAAATCTGCATGCCTTTCTGGAAGAGATGCTTGAGCAAAACATAAGCTTTCGTCAAAAGCAAGTTATTGGACTCAATACAGGGTAATCTGGGTGAAATTTAATGGCCTGTGATTATACCAGAGGTCAGAGTAGACGATCTAATAGTCCCTTCTGGCTCTATGGGCTTGTTGACACAGTGTGGCAATATGCAATAGACAGGTGTGATTTCTAAAGCAGACCAATGTGATGGGCAGTGACTAGCCCATGCAGACCTTGCTGGAATGCACTCAGAGTTCCCTAGTGCATGTTAATGTAGTGCTGTTAAATTATTGGGCTCACTACAGGATTAACTGAGTGAAATGAAATGGCTTGTGGTACACAAGAGGTCAGACTAGATGATCTAATAGTTCTTTCTGGCCTTAAACACTATGAAATCTCTATAATGAAATGGGTAGAGGAGAGCTGGGAGCGCTGGGGGCACTCTGGAGACAGAGCAAATCTAAGATGCCAGAGGTTCTTAGATGCATAGGAGCACCTTAGTTCATCAGTGCATAGTGACTGAATAGTGTGCTTACCAGCCATTGTAAGGATTGTCTGTTGTTCTCACTGGGAAGCAGAAGTAATGGCTTTCTTAATTTGCTGTTCAGTTGCACTTAGAAGGAAGTAAGACAAGTCACAGTTATTGGGTCCAGTCACTAACTGAAATGTTTCTGCTAAATGCATCCCTGTGAAACAATCTCTCAGGACCTCATGATATATCCTGGGCATTATGTTCTTGCCAGCATGCCAGGCAAATATTCTGGGGAGTATTAACAGGAGCGTCGTATGTAAGACACTCCTGTTCCATTGTACTCAGCACCGGTGAGGCCTTAGCTGGAGCACTGTGTCCAGTTTGGGGCACCACACTTCAGAAAGCTGTGGACAAACTGGAGAGAATCCAGAGAAAGTAACAAAAACCGTAAGAGGTTTACAAAACATGACCCATGAGGAAAGGTTGAAAGAACTGAGAATGTTTAGTCTAGAGAAGAGAAGATGGGGGTAGTGGGGGAAGGAAATAATAACAATCTTCAAATATTTTAAAAATTGTTACAAAGATCAACTCTTCTCTATGTCCACCAAAGGTAGGACAATAAGTAATCAGCTTAGTTAGCAGCAAGGGAGATTTAAGTTAGATATTAGGAAAAACTTTCTAACTATAAGGATTGTTAAGCCTGGAAGAGTTACCTACGGAGGTTGTGGAATCCTCATAATTGGATGTTTTAAGAACAGGTTAGACAAACACTTATCAGGGATTGTCTGGATATATTTAATCCTGCCTCAGCACAGATCTCTTGAGGTCCCCTTCAGCCCTACACTTTTCTAAACATGTAATTCCCTTTAGGTGCCTAAATTACTGCTGGTGGAATGCATAAAGCTGCCTGAGTCCTCATGCTACTCACACTTAGTCAGGAGCCCAAAGCCATCACTCAGGCTTGAATTCTGGCAGGATGCTCAGATTAGGCTTTCCCCACCCTATCTCACCTGTGGACCTGATAAAGTAGTCATCTAAGAGCATGCCTAGCCTTTAGAAGAGACAGCTGGGGTGAGCAAGTTGGGAAGTGGGTATGTATATCTCAGAATAGGCAACAGCCTGGTGGTCAGGGCACTCACTGGGGCTGAGAAAGGCCTCGGTTCAAATCCATGCTCTAAATTATTTAGAGCAGCGATCTGAAAACAGGTCTTCCACATCCCAGATGAATGGCCGAACCACAGGCATTTTTGGCTATAATGGGGTGGGTCTCTGTTTTTTTGTGAGAAAGTGCTAACCAGCTTTTTCCTTTGCATTTCTCTCCTGGCTAGTTTAGGCAGCTCCACACTGAGCTGACTGGCTTCTAAGAGTCCTTTCCTTGGGCACCTAACTCTTCCCATACAATATGTGGGCACCTAACTCGGAGCTGAGAATTCCCCTAGGCATCAAGGCACCTGCAAGTCAGGCATTGCAATGCCTAAGATCTTTTGTGAATCTAGCCCACAATGCCTAGCAGAATGGGCCCTTGATCTTTGATTAGAACATTTATGTGCTCCTGCAATACAAATAATAACAATTATTAATAGTAATAATAATAGGGCAGTTGTAGCTCTTTTATAGCTAAACTCATCAGATGCACTCCGGAATGCAGGATTTACAGAAGACTTTCATTTTTAAATACAGACTAAAATGTTTACAAAGATACACACAGACTAAACCAAGTGGTGGGAAAATTAATAAAAGATGACCAGGTGGGGATTTATGTTTGGCAGACATACAACAGACAATACAAGTAGATTATTTCACACTGATTGGGAAATTAAGGACATACTTAAGCCAATTGTGGTTTAGGTGAGGAGAAAGTGAGACTCTCTACCCTTTAAAAAACTTGTTTAAGAACAATATTTAGGAAAATGAGCAGTGCAATATATTCTCATCCTACATTCTGGATACTGGTCAATTATAGATTTATAGATTTTGTGGCAAGAAGGAGTCATCAGCTAGTCTGACCTCTTGTATAACGCAGGTCATAGAATTGCACCGTTAACCCTGCATTGAACCCAATAACTTGTTTTTGACCAAAGCAGATCTTCCAGCAAGACATCTAGTCTTGATCTGAAGACTTCAAGGCATGGGGAAGCCACCACTTCCATTGATAGGTTGTTCCCATGGTTAACAGGCCCTTCACCTTGAAAGGTCCCTCAGAATATGTATGCAGTGTTGTTGTAGCCATGAGAGAGACAAGCTGGGTGAGGTAATATCTTTTATTGAGCCAGCTTCTATTGTGGGAGAGAGACAAGCTTTTGAGGGATGCAAAGCTCTTCTTAAGGTCTGGGAAAGGTACTCAGAGTGTCACAGCTAAATACAAGGTGGAACAGATTGTTTAGCATAAGTAGTTAGCACATAGTCAAGGTGAAATGATCTGTTAGCACCCTTGTAGTCACAGGACCAAAAGGAGGGCTAGTGAGTTAAATGTGTGTGATGGTTACCAGGCCACTGTGGCCTCCTGCTGGAGGCCCCCAGTCGTACCACACCCTGATCAAGGAAACGAGCAATGAAAGTGGGTTCACCAGGCCTGCCTTGAAAGGCTGCATAGAAGCAGCCAATCAAGGCCCAGCAAGCTCACATAAACGGGACTACAGTGGCTGAGCAGTTCAGTTCCTGGCTGGGACCAGAGGAGCAAGGAAGGGTGCTTGTTGCTGGTAACAGGAGCTCAAGAAAAGAACCAGAAGATGGTTCTTGCATTCAGCAAGGAGGAAGAGGATTTGCGAACTTCAGCCCTGAGGTAAGAGTGAAGACAAAGGGCTATATGGCAAAAGGCCCAGGGAATAGCAGCAATTAACTGAAGGAAGCAGTACATGGCTCCTGTGTCTAGGGTTTCTGGGTTTTAGCCCAAAGTAGTGGACAGGCTGCCCCCCCCCCATGCCCCACCGGCCTACTGGCATAGTGGATGTGGTTCTGTTGGGAAGCCGAAGTGAGTGGCAGGACTTAAAGGGGCCCAGAGACATGACTGAAGACCCTGATAAGGGCAGACAGTATGTTGAACTCTTTGCTACCCTGGAAGGGGGTTATCCATTTTTAGAATATGACTTGACCAGAGGTCTGAGTCACAGAAGACCCACCGAGTGAGGTCAACAGTCTACAGGGGATGCCTGGGGCAGCATCACACCCAGCAGATGGGAGGCATTCATGAGAGATGAGTATCCCCATCACAATGTATTTACTTATGCTAAACAATCTGTTCCACCTTGTACTTAGCTGTGACACTCTGAAGAACACCTGAAGAAGAGCTCTGTGTAGATTGAAAGCTTGTCTCTTTCACCAACAGAAGTTGGTCCAATAAAAGATATTACCTCACCCACCTTGTGTCTTTATTATTTGGATACTCAGTTCAAAAAAACTTCCATTTTAAAATGGTCCCTGGATTGATGTAAGTGAAAGGTATTATTCTGGCCAGCAAATCCAATAGTTTAACACTCCTATAAACAATGACGTGAAGTTCTTTGGAAAGTGAAATATCAGCCAAGCAGGTGGAAAGGAGCTTTCTTTTAGGGGAACTCAACAATAAAGACAAATAATGCATTGTACTGGAATAAATGGACTGGGAGTGGCATGATCTAATTTTCAGACTTATTTGACAATGAGGCTTTTATGAAATTCAAAAAAAACTAAACATCGATTTAAATGACAGTGTGCACTGGCAACATTTTAATGATAAAGGACCAATTTTCCTGAACTTGAACATAAAACTCAGCCAACAAAGGCATCAACCCTCATAGATATATAACCTTTTATTAAAAGAAACTTCTAAAATACCCAGTTACATAAATATCATATGGGAAAAGGACTTAATTTCTCAGTGGATGAATAAAACTTAGGACAAAAATTCAGAATAATGCTAAAAACAATTAATATGGCATTAAGGCAAGTGGAATTCAGGATCTTCCACAGTTTGCACTGGACTTTGTTTATGTACATAAAAAAGAGTGCTAAGTGATAGAACTCCTTATTTGTTATCAGAGACCACAAACAAATACTCTGAGAATGCTGAAAGATTAAATTATTTTTGCCCACTGTATCAACAATAATTTAAAAATAATTGGTAAGGAACTATGATTGGAAACTTCTGCTTTTGTTGTGTCTGATGGTTTTGGAATTGAAAGGATCCCTCAAGCATAACCAGAATAGATCTCTGCTATCCTGGTGATAGCTAAAAGCGTAATTCTGAGGCACTGAAAGGTCAGGGCAGATTTAGTTATAAAATCATTTTGACAAGCCTTGCAATAGAAGCCTTATGCACTAAGATTTTTGGGGAAGAGAAATTAACCAGATTATATGAATGTGATATGATTCTCATTTCTAAATTTTACAGGGAAAAAGTATTTAAAGAGTGAGAAACTAATAATCTTAGTATTGAATTTATTATTTAAACAATGAGGCCCTGATTCTGGAAAGCACTTAATCTTATGCTTAAACTTAAGCAAATGCTTAAAAGCTTTCCTAAATAAGGATGCTTTCTTGAATGGAGGCCTCAAAGATCAAATATAAATATAATGCTATATGGACTAGTCAATATCCTGGGGGTTCTTTCATACTTATTCCTACACCTGAATAATTTCAGCAAATGTTATTTCCTTTGGTTGGTTTGTTTTAGTATAGCTTTTTATAGAAGTCCTGACCCTATGTCTTATACAAGGCAGGGTATACAGTACACATCTCCAGAGTACATTCAACTTGTGTATTATTAGTTTATCTAGATTTGTATGGACTCTGATTCTTTCTGCTAGTGGTGGGGAATTAATAATTTTCATGGTCTTAATTGTGTGATTAGAAATTTTTGTTCTGGAGCTAAAGACCATAATTAAAATAAACAAAAGCTGGACCCAATTAATTTCAATGTTAATGATGGCCACCTGTGAGTGGCAGTTACTCAGTGCTTAAAGTGCAGGGAAAGGAGGTGTCACAAGGGGTTTTCAGACCCGTAAATAAATAAAGCAATAAATAAAACCAGGGCTGGGTTGCTCTGGGGCACACTTTCAGTATTGTGGCCCAGATCCTCAAAGGTATTTTGATGCCTTACTCCCGTGAGGATCTGGGCCTGTTTTACCAATGCTACTTCTCCCACATTATGATAGCACTCTCCCCCCACCGCACGCTCACACTCGTTTTTCTAAGCACTGTTTACACTAAGGTCTTCCCTGTGGGTTCAACCCCCTTTACTGTCCAGTCAGGGGTCCATAGGGACCTCACCAGTGCAAGTTGTCTCGGGATGTGCTGAATCAACATCATGGGCATTCCTGTTCCTGAACCAGCCCCATCCACTTTTTCGCTGTGGACCCTTGGCAGAATGGGAGTTGCAGGCACTCTCCATTCTGTGTAATTTTGGCTGTTACCTTCTCTGTGCCTGCAGTTATACTGGTAGAAGTGGCTATAAGCCAGGACTGAACCATACCCATTGTTTTCATCCCCAGTGAGTTTACAAACGAATATGTAATATTTTGTTAAGTTTAATTCTTTAAGACGTGTTTCCAATTTCTCCTTTTTCCCCAATACTCTCAATAATCGTGGTAATCTGGGTAATATTCAATGGGAGATGTCATGGTCTTTGTAGCCTGGAATTCAACATTGCCCAGTTTGATTTCTGATGCTTATAGCAGGCCCGAATCTCAGGCACTTCAGCTGCATGCTAAGAGAAATTAAACAAGAAAGGGCTGGTTTTTAATTGCAAGCCTCATGCTATTGAAGAAATCACAGTAGATGGTCCTGGAATTTATTGGCAAGACACTTGTTTGCTGGAGCTTAATCTCTGATTAACAATTCACTCTGGCTCTACTTGGCATTCAGATGGGGTTGTTCTGCTGAGATAAAAAAGTGGATTTAAATTGTAAAGGTTTTTCATTCTTTTCAGAGCAAAGAATGTCCCATGTGCCAAGCCTATTACAGACTAATAGAAATAGCATTACAATCACCTAACTCATTTAACCCGGCACACTTTCTACATGTTTGTTTAGAGTGATTTCTGAGTCACTTTTACTAGGTACAGCCAAAGATGAAGCATACAAGGACAGTGCATTTACAATAAGGTGATAATAGAAGCAGGCTGAATCTCTACTATTTACCTTTACAATGATACTTTGCATAATACCTTCTATTCAAAGATCACAAACAACTCTAACAAAATTAATAAACTAAACCTCGCAATGTCCCTGTAATGTATAGAAGTATTATTTGTTCCATTGGCTGAATGGGGAAATGTAGACACAAGAAAGTGATGTAACTTTTATCCACCTGTGCTCTTCTCTTCTAGCTGAAGTTAATTACTTCATAAAGTATTGTCTTCTGACCCTTTCCCCATGTATTTTAGAATGTCTTGAGAAGTGGTCTTAGTACAGCTGGCTTGAAGTGCTCTGAAACTCAATTTTTTTACAAATTTTTTCATTGAAATGTTGACTCCTGTTGAAAAAACAGGGATTTCTTCCCTCCTTTTATTGCTGGTCTCATGCACTGTAAGAATGCCACCACTCTGGCTTCAGGTATTGAAGACAGGTAAATCTTTTTATCTTCTGTTATGTTGACCGCATACACACAGAGAAGTTATATAAAATCCTCAAATCCTCTTGCTGAAAGGTTGCCACATAACACTACTTTTATTCTTAGCATCCAGAAGGTTAATACACGATAACCAAAAACAGAGAAAGCTGCTCTTCACACCATCCTATTTTAGGCTGCTGCTTCCCAGACCAACTCTGGTCACCTGCTTCCCGACAGAGCCCTGATACTGATACTGATACTACCCATGCTGGAGTGTCACAATCTGTCTGAATTCAGGAGTTTTTAGCATATGCCGGAAAATTCTGAGGACATTTGTTTACTTTCTCAAAAGGATTTCTGCGTGAGTGTTTGCCATCTGAAAAGTTGTGAGCACCTTTTTTCTTCCTTTTCAGTGGCGAAATGGATGGTGCGGGGCAGGGGGATTGAGAAAAGGGGGAACACACCTGAAATTACCAAACCTGAAACATTTTAATTTTTATCAAAAAATTGGAAAATTAAAATAAATAAATAAATAGAATTAAAACAAATAGAGAAAATAAAAATTGCTCAAATTCTAGTTGTGAAATGTACTTCACGTTCTTTGACCAGCTCCTCAGCTCTTGTAAGTTAGGCTGGACAAATGAGAGATTGATTTATCCCCAAACTGGAGAGTAAATCCCGATGTAAATACCAGAGACCCGATCCTGTGAGGTGTCTGTCACCAAAGTCGAACTATTCAAATACATCTGCAGAAATCAGGATAATTCATGACTAGAATAAAATGTCTAATGGGAAGATTACTGCTTGTCCTACATGCCAGCATAAGGCACTCCTTTATTCAGCACAGGGCAACAAACAGACTCCAATGGGCCGCTGCTCCCCAGTCTCTGCAGGTGGTGGTGAATGAGGCCACACTTAAAAATAGGCAGAATCTTCCAAAATGCACCAGCCAACACACAAGAGCCAACACAGAAGAAAGTAAACTGCTACTGGTATAGCCTAATACAAGATTACATTTCCTCTGGAGCAAGGTGGCTAAAGAAGGGAATTGTGAATGACCCAGGAACAGACATTCAGAGGTCCTGCAATCTGCCCACTCCTCTGAGAAGGGAAATAGGAGAGGGAGTGTCTTAGTGCTTCTCTCGCCTTCCTGAAACTTACCTCTGACAGGAAGGAGAGAGGACTCTAGAGAGCTCCCTGACCCAGTAAATTTCAAAGTGGTGGCTGAAAGTGGGGTTAAAAATCCAGAAAATGTAATAAAACCAACTATTTTAAAGGGCAGTAGCAATAAAAAATAGTTGGTGCATATGTGCATTTTACCTTTAGCTTCAGGCAATGTACCATAATCTCATGGACTGTTTATTCCCATCTGGCAATATTTTATCTAGCTCTGAGAGCAAAGCAACAATCTGTCTGTCTGCAAAGGGAGAGAGCAAGTGAGAGTGCCCTTTCGTGAGGTCAACTGAAGACTCTAACCTTCTAGTCCTCTGCTGCTTTGTCATAATGCTTTTGTTGGACACTTGGATTGTACAATCTGCATGTAATTGATACCAATGTCAAAATGTTCTATAGCAAGAAGTTCTAGTAGAAGAACTTGCAGGCACATTTTATCCTTCCAATTCATTCTGAAAACATAAAAGTAACATATCCTCCCTTTCTAGATACTGTTGTTAAAGACACAACTTTCCAGGAGTCCAACTACTGATGGATGCAGGAAATGTTTAAGCATCAATGCCTTAAAGAATGGAAATCTTTATGAGTTTTAAAAAAAAACCCTTTCTGTAGCCAGTTTTCAATCACACTGACTTAGCCATCCCCTGTGAGCTTTCTGTCATCATAAAGGGCACTAGTGTAGTGGAGACAAAACAATGAGTGGAGATAAATCTGTAGCCTCGTGTTCTTATGGCAGGTCTGCACTACAAATTTATGTCTTTGCAACTGCAGCTCATCTGGTGAAGATGCTCTGAGCCAGTGGCTGAGAGCTCTCCCATCCGTTTAATAACTCCACCTCGCCGAGAGGTGATAGTTATGTTGGTGGGAGAAGGTCTCCCTCTGTCTATAAGGGGGATTAAGGTCAGTATGTTGCTCATTGGTGTGGATTTTTTTGCATCCCTGAGCAATGTAGTTATACCGAAGTAAGTATGTAGTATAGACAAAGCCTCAATCTGGCAGAAACTAGTCTGTGTGATACAACTGGTATTTGACTGATCAGTTGGTAAGAGCAAATGGGACAAACGCCACTTTTGTCAAAAAAGTGGGGTGCGGAGGAATGGGGGGGGGGGAGGAGCTGAGCAGCATTGCCAGCCCAGCACAGAGGAGAGGCAGGGCTCAGACAGGGCTTAAGGTAGCAGTGACACCAAACCCGTCCACGCGGTGGGCAGGCAGGGCTCAGGCAAGCAGCAATGCCAGCCTCGCACAGGAGGCGGGGCGTGGGGCTTGGACCAGCCCCATGCAGGGAGAGGGGTAGGTTGGGCTAGCCCCACGCAGTGTCCTGTTTTCCCTTTGGGAAATATGGTCACCCTAATGTTAATATAATGACTGCCTTCAAAAATGTTTCATATTCAGGCTTTGTGGCTCATATTTTCTATGTGGCTTAAGAGCAAAATCATTGCAGTGACCTGTTTTCAATGGAATGGATTTTTACCAATGGGATTTCCTCATTATACTGCCAAAGGTTATTGCCTTGCCAAATTTCATTATTCCGTCACCCAAACCAACTGTTGGTCACAATTAACCTGTCTACTTTTCTTATATCACTCGTGACATAGTGTATGCTTACATGTGTTCATCTGTGCATTTGATTATATGGTTTACTTAGACTGGAAGATTTTTGCAACAGGGACTTTCTTTTTGCTATATGTTTGTTCACTTGACTAGCACAACAGAACTGCAGCCTTCAAATGCAACCTCAGTAAACACCAGACATAATACAATACATCAGATGCACCAGTTATACCATGTACTAAGCCATGATAGGGAAATGTATTTCTAGAATAATAAATACTATAATATATACTTAGTGCTTTACAATACCCAGGATGGTGGCATTTCAGAGAAGACACTTTGGAATGTATTTGTAACAGATTTTATTTTAAAAGCATTGTATTACATCTCTCATTGTATGAACTGATATTAGTTACACAAAGTACTGTATTTTAATTTATGAACTGAATTGCATTTCATTGGATGCAAATTTAGATCCAGAATTAAGCGTTTAATTATGACCAATATAACAAATTAAATTGATTGAGGTTTAATGTGGCTAGAACTTTATGATTTTTCTCAAAAAAAAAAATTACTCAGCTATTCATTAGTTACACCACTATGTTTTTGGTGGAACAAAGAATGGGGGCAATAGTAAGAGACTATAGGCCAAATCCTTACTTTTCTGGTATAAATTAACATCTCTATTGACAATACATCAATAAACATGAGCCGAAGATCTGGCCTGTATATATAGTTAAGTACCTACAACTGTAATTGGTATTTTAAATGGGGCTTGTCCAATGCTGTGTATAGCTTACTTACTTCATTGGTCTTGTCTGCACTACTTCTGTGCATATGTCCTAGTACTGTATTTGCCTTTTATGCTACTGCCTACTGCTCATACAGGGCTTGATTCAACTGCTGTTGAAGTCATAAGAGTCTTTTTATTGACTTAAATGAGTTGGATCCAGTCTTTACTCTAGTATTTATTCACTAAATTTCTCTGCTATCAAGCCAACCCTTTCCCATCTGGTATTTTTGTTCTTTTCTAAGTGCAGTTTTTGCATTTCCTATCTTTAAATTTAATTTCTCTTATCCTTTTCTGACTCTTCCATATGTCTGTTTACTGCCAAGATTCTGCACCATCTTTTCTGTACACTGAGTCCAAATTTGGTCCCTTGGAACTGATTTATGGATTTATGAGGTTGTATTTGTTTCCAAGGAAAAGGCTGCTTGTTGATACCACGTTGAGAACACCATTGTAGAATGAGGCTCTGCACATCATGTCCAAATGAATGCCCGAATGCCAGAAAAGGAATCAACTTGTTCCTATTTATTCCTCAGAAAGGAAGCACTTGAAACAGTTGAACAGCTGATATGTATTCAGAGATGCAAAGGTGAGCTGTTGTAGTCTACACTATAAATGTATTTTAATGGATAAATTCTATTTCTCTTTATTTATGCTTATAATTCATACAAAAACTATAATCTCCCTCTCTTCTACCCTCTCACTTCCATCCCAGCCCAGCAATTACTTTTCTCTGTCCAGCTTGAAATTGATGTGAATGTTTCATAACATCAACAAAATTTGTGAAATGTCTATTTTTCCCCTAATCCTAATTGATGAAATGAAATGGGTACCCCAATTTTAAAACTAAAATCAGGTACCTAAATTCTCATTTTAGGCACCTAAGAATTCCTTTAAGCACTTAAATCCCAATTTTATTTAGGCGTCTGAATTCCCTGTGTTATGAAAGGATAATCTCTGTTTTTGAACCACTAACAACTCAGGGGCTGCAGAATACAAGTGTAGTTATTGTCTACCGCTCTGGGTAAGTGTACTTGTTATGTGATGAATATGTGTTTTGAAGATAACTAAACATACTTGATCAAGTGCTCCAATGGAGCACAAGAAAACACATTCACAGTTGAATGAAGAATTCACATTGCACTGCATAAATATTTTGGATTCAGGTATTTGCCAGAAAGCTCCCACAGAAAAACCAAGCAACAACTGTTTGTTTGTTTGTTTTTGCCTCATTACCATATAATAGGCAGAAACTTGGCTGATTTGCTTACCTGAGTCTCAAATGTATTTGGACCTGGCTATCTCAGAGATCCCCCCAGCCCCTCTCTGCTATGGTAGCTATGGTCAATGTAGATACTTCAGTTGATGAAGATAAGATCCTAATTCTTTAATTATTAACATGGCTCTTCTCCTAACCTCCTCAAATTTGTTAACATTCTTGAATTGTAGACATCAGAAATGGACACAATATTCTAGTAGCATGCGCACCAGTGCCAAATATAGAGGTAATATAACCTCTCTACTCCTACTCAATATTCCTTGTTTATACATCTAAGGGCATTAGTCCTTTTGGCCATAGCATAACATGGGGAGCTCATGTTCAGCTGATTATCCACCATGACCCCCAAGTCTTTATGGAGCCACTACTACCTATCCCATAAGTATGGCCTGCATACTTTGTTCCTAGATGTGATTTCACATTTGGCCATATTAAAACACACATTGTTTGCTAGCTCCCAGCTTACCAAATAATCCAGATCACTCTATCAGTGTCTTGTCCTTTTTGTTATTTACCCACAATGTTTGTGTTGTCTACCAACTTTACCCCAGTCACCCTCTTGTCTTTTTTTAAAATACTGGCACAACATTAGCTTTCTTTCAGTTCCTCTGGAACTTTCCCAGTTCAAAATCAATATTAACAGTTCTCACCCAGCTCTTTTTAAAATCAGCAGGTCCAGATAGCTGTCAATGAAGAAATTTTACAATATCTAGCTTTAATAGTGGTTATTTAACATCCTCCTTAATTACTGTTGAAATGGAAAGTATATAATCATATGATATGGACATCTGTTTTTTTCCAAATATGGGACAGAAGAATATTTATTGAATACTTCTGCCTCTTCTGTATTATTTTTCTATTATTTCCACCTAATAATGGACCAATGCCATTGTTATGATTTCTTTTGTTTCTAATGCACTTTAAACCCTTCTTTTTATTGTCCTTAACTCTACTATCCATATTTCTCCTTGTGTCCTTTTTCTTCCCTTTTCAATTTTCTACAATTCCTAGCTTCTGATATATATTCATTACTATCAACTTCCCCTTTCTTCCACTTGTTAAATATGGTTTTTGTTTTATTTTTTCTTAGGTGCTTTCACTACCTCTCTTAACCAGATTGAGTTTTTTAAGCAATGTGGCCTTCATTCTTATTTGTAGCTTTGATCATCTAGTTAAATGTTCTTAAATAATTCTCAATGATCATTCACATCTTTTCTGTTTAAATGTTTTATCCCAGCTGATTTGGCTCATAACTGTTTTCAGCCTTGTGAAATCAAGTTTCCGTTATTTATGTCTGAACTTCAAAAAGGGGAAACTAGCTCAAGGTACAAAGGATGAATATAAACAAATGGCACAAGTATGTAGGGACAAAATCAGAAAGGCCAAGACACAAAATGAGATTAAACCAGCTAGAGACATAACGGGTAACAAGAAAACGTTCTACAAATACATTAGAAGCAAGAGGAAGACTAAGGACAGGGTAGGCCCATTACTCAATAAGGGCAGCGGGATAATAACAGAAAATATGGAAATGGCAGAAGTCCTAAATTACTCTTTTGTTTCAGTTTTTACCAAAAAGTTTAGTAGCAATTGGACATCTAACTTAATGAATGACAGTGAAAATGAGGTAGGATCAGAGGCAAAATAGGAAAAGAAAAAGCTAAAATGACTTAGACAAGTTAGATGTTTTCAAGTCACTATGGCCTGATGAAATACATCCTAGAATACTTGATAACCTGACTGAGGAGATATCTGAGCCATTAGTGATTATCTTTGGAAACTCATGGAAGATGGGAGAGATTCCAGAAGACTAGAAAAGAGCAAATATAGTGACAATCTATAAAAAAGAGAATAAGGCCAACCCAGGGAATTACAGACCAGTTAGCTTAACTTCAGTACCCAGAAAGATAATAAAAAGAAAAGGAGTACTTGTGGCACCTTGGAGACTAACAAATTTATTAGAGCATAAGCTTTTGTGAGCTACAGATCACTCTAAGGTGCCACAAGTACTCCTTTTCTTTTTACAGATACAGACTAACATGGCTGCTACTCTGAAACTAGAAAGATAATGGAGCAAATAATTAAGCAACCAATTTGCAGACACCTAGAAGATAATAATGTGATAAGTAACAGTCAGCATGGATTTATCAAGAACAAATCATGTCAACCCAACCTAATAGCTTTCTTTGACAGAGTAACATGCCTTGTGGATGGGGGGAAGTGGTAGATGTGGTGTACCTTGACTTTAGTGAGGCTTTTGATACTGTCTTCAATGATCTTTTCATAAAAAACCTAGGGAAATACAACCTAAATGGAGCTACTATAAGGTGGGTGCATAACTGATTGGAAAACTGTTCCCAGAGAGTAGTTATCAGTGGTTCATGGTCAAGCTGGAAGGGCATATTGAGTGGGATCCTGCAGGGATCAATTCTGGATCCAGTTCTATTCAATATCTTTATCGATGATTTAGATAATGGCATAGAGCGTACACTTATAATGTTTCTGGACAATACCAAGCTGGGAGGGGTTGCAAGTGCTTTGGAGGATAGGATTAAAATTCAAAATGATCTGGACAAACTGGAAAAATGGTCTGAAGTAAATAGGATTAGATTAAATAAGGACAAATGCAAACTCCTCTACTTAGGAAGGAACAATCAGTTGCAATCACATAGACAATGGGAAATGTCTGCCTATGAAGGAATACTGCAGAAAGGGATCTAGGGGTCATAGTGTTACCCAGGGTTTTCAGAACCCAAAGCAGTGGTAACTGAACTGTTTCTCTCCAGGCAGTGTCAGGAATAAATCCATGGGAACACAGCATTTCCATCTGATAAATGATTGATACACGCAAGCAAGGTCTCATCTAAAACTGTGATGTATATAAGCAAACACAGACATAAGCATTATGTTTAGCACATCCTAAACAATTACCAAAAATCTGAGATGGTATTGAGTAATTAGCAGCAGGTCATAGAATATCAGGGTTGAAGGGACCTCAGGAGGTCATCTAGTCCAACCCCCTACTCAAAGCAGGACCAATCCCCAATTTTTGCCCCAGATCCCTAAATGGCTCCCTCAAGGATTGAACTCACAACCCTGGGTTTAGCAGGCCAATCCTCAAACTACTGAGTTATCCCTCCCGCCTGCTGATAGCCAGTTGCTTCCCCATTGGGGAGTAGGGTGTCAAGAAAAAGTCTCTCAGGTTAGCTTTGGAGAACTGCTCCAAAGTATCCTCTGTTATCTAGTCTTTTCATAACTAGCTTTTACAAAACCCATAGCTCATAGTGACCCACACTGCGTCATCATTTCTCCTAACTTTAATGAACTACTTATCAATAAATAATTCCTAACAATCCTAGCCATAATAAGCTTCTATATCAAAGGTGCCCACACTCAAAGTCTCCATCCACTTATCTTCTTTCAGTTTCATAATTTGTTGACTCTTTTCTCCCCTCCTCCAATTGTGGTCAGCAGAAACTAGCCTGCAGCTAGCATTTGATCTTGCCTCCAAAAGCCCTGCTTGTCCAAATTAACCCTTAACTATGTGGTGTTCTATTTTATTAATTAATGATGGCTGAATGCACACAATATGGCTGTGATTAGCTTGGTGAAGTTCTGAGGTAACACTCCCTTCAATTCTGGAGTAACAATAGTGGATCACAAACTAAACATGAGTGAACACTGTAACACTCTTGCAAAAAAAGCAAACATCATTCTGGGATGTATTAGCAGGAGTGTTCTAAGCAAGATACAAAAAGTAATTCTTCTGCTCTACTCCATGCTGATTAGGACTCAACTGTATAATTGTGTCCAGTTCTGGGTGCCACATTTCAGGAAAGATGTGTACACACTGGAGAAAGTCCAGAGAAGAGCAACAAAAATGATTAAAGGTCTAGAAAACATGACATGTAAGGGAAGATTGAAAAAGTTGGGTTTGTTTAGTCTGAAGAAGAGAAGACTGATAAGGAACATAATGACAGTTTTAAAGTACATAAAAGGTTGTTATAAGGAGGAGGGAGAAAAATTGTTCTGCTTAACCTCTGAGGATAGGACAAGAAGCAATGGATTTAAATAGCTCTAAGGGCAGTTTAGGTTGGACATTAGAAAAAACTTCCTGTCAAGGGGGTTAAGTACTGGAATAAATTGCCTAAGGAGGTTGTGGAATCTCCATCACTGGAGATTTTTAAAAGCAGGTTAGACAAACAAGTCTCAGAGATGGTCCAGATAATACTTGGTCCTACCATGAGTGCAGGGGACTGGACTACATGACCTCTCAAGATCCCTTCCAGTACTATGATTCTATGAAAGGCAACAGATTGGTATGGAGAGCTGGTACATGCTGAAAATAATTCATGAGTACTAAAGAGATGTACACACCTAACAGACTAATTCTCTATAAGATTATAAATTTAAATTATAAAAATATTTTAAAAATCTAGTATTTGACATTTTCAAGAAAACAGCAGCAATGTCCTGCATTCTTACAATCCAATGAATAACCAAACACTCAACATATTTGTTTTCCTACAGTGAACAAGTAAATGTCAATTGTTCTTACTGAAAAATGAATTTCAAGAATTATACTTGATGGGCAGAGATTTGCATACTTGCTAAAGCTTAAGAAAAGTTTTCCCATTATGCTGAGCTTTCATATACAAATACATATATTTGTACCTGCTATGCTTTACCTGGTCTTCTTCAGATGTCACAAAGGACAAAAGAAGAGTCCATAATGATTAGCCACTGGCAAACAACTTGTATACAACAGGACTTAACCAAAACCTTCAAAACTCCAGCAGAACCTTCCAATAAACAGGAAGTACCCAAAGTTTTCTCACTTCTCTAGATAGACCATTTTTATCTGATTTCGTTAAAGCAGGCAGAGAGCTAGATAATTAGCTGGTGTAAATGGGTGTAGGTTTATTGTCTTCACCAGATGAAGTGCTGGCTCTAAGCCTTATCTATTACAATTTTACACTTTCAGCTGAAACAATAGTTTCTCTTTTACGTCAATCCTGCTTCCCACACTAACAATTAAAACTACTGCCATGCACAACATTAGCACCAGTCTATTCTAATCCTCTTTTGAGCTGCCTACATCACTACTTTGCTTCTTCACTTAGCCTTTTACTCCATTCCACTAATTAGTTGTTTTATCCTCTAAGTCTATGTGCCTGCTGAGCTTGTGCTCTAACTTTTAATCACCAACCCTCTACTTTCCACAATGATGTTTACCACCATTATGTCCCTCTTTGATCTTGGCTGATATACTGACCTCTCACTGCTTGTTTTATCCTATTAACTTTGTTCTGTTTTTATGGCATGCCCTATGAGATGTTTTCTTCTTTTATAAAAATACACTGAATGACATCAGGGATTATGGAAGGTGCTCAACTGGAAGTCTGGGCATCCAAAGTCTTCTGTTTGTCCCCAGAGGGTTAGTAGAGTTGCATTTAGCCACTGGCCCAAGTAGAGGGAAAATGCTGCAGGGAGAGTTCAGAGACGATTGTGTCTCAAGGAGTTATAACCTTCCCTTCTGGCCCAGAGCACAGAACTATGATGCTGCACTCTCCTTTAGGACACTCCAGGCTATTCCATCTGATGCATCTATCCTACTTTGCAAGCCCTGATGCTGTTTCCTTGCTTGATTTGGTGCACACAAAGAAAGCAGTCCCTGCCCTGTCTGGTATCTATAACAGAATCTATCCATGCTAAACAAAGAGTTAGATGTCCTTCATTCCACGTGTGATGGGGTGTTCACCCCACACTGACAGGGAAGGAGTTAAAAGCACCCTAGGGAGGCTGCTCAGGGAGCAGCCAATCAGGGCCCAGAGGGCTTACCTAAAAGGAGCTGCAGGGCCAGAGACAGTCAGCTGCTGCAGGGAGGCCAAGGAGAGAGGACTTTGTTCATAGTGGGCTGTTGGACAGTAGTACCTTGGACAGAGCAGTTGTTGACAGGGACCAGGGCAGCAAAAGAGGGCTCCTGGCTGGCTGCTGAGACGTGCTGGCTGGAGGTCCTGAGAAGAGGGTGAAGAAGATGCTGGGTCACAAGGAAGTGGCCCAGAGAACTGAAGTGGCATTGGCAGAGAAGTTAAAGAGAGGCAGCACAAGGCTGCTATCTAGAGGGTTTCTGTGTGGGATCCAGAGTAGTGGGAGGGCCTGCGTTCTCCCCTTCCCCCCGCCACTTGCCACTGGATTGGACTGAGATGCCTCCCCCCTTGGAAGGGAGAAAAGATAGATAGTAACATGGCCGGAGGGCTGAGTCATGAAGGGGATGCTTTGGTTCCTGGACTGAGGAGAGTCTGCAGGTGGAAAAGGCAGTGGAAGAGGCACCACCGGGACAAAGCGTTCTGCCTGAGAGAGCTAATCCCTGAGATGGCCAGCAGGAGGCACCACTTTTGTGAGTAGACCCTGTGACACACTCCTCAGACTCCCTGTGTTCCACCCTCCCGATCTCCTCTGTTTCAGGGATTCGCTGCCACTCACCCCACCTCCCCCCTCATGTCAGGGCCTCTGTGTGCATCTCCATTCTCCCCTTCTGCCATGACAGGGACTCGATGTGCTCCCTCATTCCCACTTCTCCCAGACCAGGGCTTTTGAGTAGCCTGAATTCCCTCCAGGGCAGGGGTCTTTATGCCCCCAATGCCATGGACTCTCTGTACTCCCATTGCCTATTACACCACATGCCAGGAGCTCTGTATGCCCCTATTCTCTTCCATACAATTGTCCTCTACTCCTCCCCATGCCAGGTATTCTGTGTGCCCCCACACTGTCTCCTTCCCCTCATGGCTCTGTGTGACCCCCGCCCCCCATACCTCCTCTTTCCCTCTATACCAGGGTTCCTCATTCTCCCCCCACCAGGGGTTTTATGTGCGCCCCCATACTTAGTTCCTTTCTTCCTGTCTGAGAGCTACGTTTCTCAGGGTAGTAACATATTGGCAGAGCTGTGGTGGGGGGGAGGGGGATTGATATCCTTCTGTGTCCCTCATTTTCCCCTCCTAGTTTTCCAGTTTTCACTAATATCAACAGAGTTGTGCTCATCGTTGCCTAGACGATTCCCTGAAGTTTTGGAATTGATGAGAAGTGGCATTCAAAAGTTATTATGGGGCAGACAGACAAACAGGGATATGCCCTTGAGTTGAGTGTGAGACTTTGCTTCGGTTGGACAATTCTTATTTATTTATATTTCAAAGTAGCAGGTACATAGGGGACCCAGTATGTCAGTCACTGTAATAATGCATAGTTATATCCATTCTCTGCCACAAAGAGTTAGTCTACAAAGACATGACGGATGAAGCATCAGAGTGGACACAAAGGTGAAGTGATGTGCCCCAAGTCATACAACAGTCAGTGGCGAAACCAGAAATGGAAGCAAAGCCTTCTGACTCCCAGAGCAGGATACCACTAGATCTCACTGTGAGCTAGATAATTAGAGTTGGACTGTGCTGAGTTCTAGTGCAAAATGAACTCCCTTTTCTCCTGACAAATATGACTCCTGAGTGTTCAGTAAACATTACACAAATGGCTGTGAAATGAGATCCTCACCAGACCCTCCAAACGGGAGCAGCATAAAGGGGCTCTAAAAGCCCATGTTCAAGCTGAGAGGGGATTCTCTTGGTGAGGGCACTGCAGAAGACATCCATAAGGCTGCCCTTTGAGGACTCCCCATGCAAGCCCTATTGTAGGGGGCATGTCAGGAACAGGTGGGGTGTATTATGGTGGGGCAGACGCAGAGGTGGGTATGGTACAAGCCTGCAGAGATTCTGGGCAGTGCTACAGCCCACTGAGCAGTCGTGGGAGCCTGCCATAATTTGGACAGGTCCCCAAGCCTAAGCTATGCTGTGGGCCCTGGAGCAGCCAAGGAAGGTCACCATGATGGTTTGAAGCCACTTTAGTTCCCCTCCTCTTGGACTGTGAGTACTGTGCTGTGCCTCTGGAAGCACTGTCTGGCTTACTGAGTTGTCAGAGACTGGATTCTACAAAAATGTGAAAATGGATAGCTTAAGGCCTTCTGTAGAAGTAGTTTCAAAAAATCTCTATTTCTTTGAGCATCTCTGAATTTGCCCACCAAGTAGAAGTGGGATGGGGGAGATTGTGGTTTTTCAATAATGTGCTGCTTTCAATTTCACGGAATCTGTTTTGCTCACAACAAACACAAGTGTAAGGCAAACGTGGTTTGGTTAGTACAGTTGTTGTTTGCTCTCTCTTCCCAACTGCACTATTGAGCACCAAGCAGGAAAATTTTCCTAACAGTGAGGTCAATTGCTCTGCATTGGCAGGAGGGAAAGACAAGATGACCTAGGTCATTTCCTTCTGTGGTCTACTTTCTCTAGTTCTAAATTCTGTGGAAAAGTCTCCCAAAGAGAAGCTAGATTGTTTGTTATTTAAAACCAGGTTGGACAAAGCATTCAAGAACGTAGTGAACAAATGCTGTGTCATCAAGGGTTGGAAAAATGACTTTTCGTCTCTAATTTTTATTATCCCAACAGCTTGTTCTTCTATTGCATTACCTAAAGCCCTTTAAATATCTCTCTTTTTAAAAATCTTTATGTAGCAATTAAAGGTATAATACCCGAGACAAAGCCCATTGAAATCAACACTAACATTACCATTACTTCAGTGGGGTTGGATAATTTGCAATATACCATCAGAGGCAATGATAAATTATGATTGTTTGTTTAATGTCTGATGTTTTCACTGTGAAATTTTAATAAAGTAGGACTCACAAATCCTGCATGGTCCCTTCCAGTCCACTTCTTCAAAAATCACAAATGTCTCATTTTTACAAATGTTGGTTCATTGTTTTAAATCACAACCATTTGGAAACATATTGCAGATATGGGACATTTGGTCCACCATTCATCAAAGATCATAAGTACAGCCGGTCAGAAATGGAGTTTTCATCCTGCAAGAGATTCCAATCTTTTGACATTTGTTTTCATCCCAATTTCAGACAAAATATTGAAATATCTAAGTTTTTCAAAGAATACAAAATTTTGAATCAGAAATGAAGAAACATTTTGTTTTCACATTTTTGATCAAAATAAAGCATTTCCATATTTCTGACTCAAAACATTTCACTATAGTTTGTTCTGAATTGAAATATTTTGTTTCAGGTCAGTTCAAAATTTTGTTTTCTACTTGGTCTACCTTGGTACCTCATGGAAGTTGCAGTTGGGATGCTTCATTCTCCCACTCTCCCCAATAAGCCTGTCCCCTTGGCTGAACTGCATCTCCCAGGATGCACTGCAGTCACAGCACTCCCATGATGCCATACAGTGGTCAGTTAGAGGAGATACCAAGGTGCACCATGGGAGATGTAGTTCAGCCAGGGAACCTGGACATAGGAAAGAATGGTGGCATGAGGCACTTTAACGACAACACCCAAGAGGCACACAGCAACAAGGTGGACACTGATTACATCAGACTGACCAGAAAATAATTTTTTCAGTATAGATTGGCAAAACAAAATGCTTTGATTAATGATGAATCAACCTAAATGAAACATTTTGTTTCAGTTTTCCTGGCAGAAAATCGGGGCTTTCCCATGGAAAATTCTGACTCTGTGAGGAAACCAAATTGTCCATTTAAAAAACATTTTGACTGAAAATTTGAATGTTCATGCTGAATAGTGATAGATTTTTAGTGCCTTGTCTTCCAGACTAATCACATAGTCCTCCAGAAATCTTTTAACTTAATAACCATATAGGATTGCAGGATATCTGATTCCATGGCTGTGACAAAAATTCTGCTGGTAAATTATTCTTGCTAATGTACATAGAAATTATACTGAAAGATTATGCCATAATTTTTTTTTAAAAAAAAACAGTGTAAAAAAATCCCAACTTGAAATGTTTCTTTAAAAAGCTATAGCAATTATAGTTCAAATAAAGGTCACTGTCACAGCTCTCCATTTTGTACAGGGTACTGGTACTCAGCCAGTTACAGATTAAAAATAACAGTGTGAGTGACTGGTGGCTAGCCAGCACAGTCACTAAATAGTTCATTTCTGTTATTTCATCTGTATTGCTCCCATAGCTCTTGACCCCTTTTTACAGAAATCTTCATTCTGTATAAAATTATATTAAAAAGAATGACTTTTACAGATACATCCAGGTAAAAAGAAATACTAGGGTGAAAATGGGGGAAGAGGTGAAATTAGCAATAGCGCAAAAATGGCTGAAACAATGAACTATTTGTAAAGTCTTCATCAAGTAAACTATAGAAAGAAACTTTGAATGCTTAGGAATGAAGGAAGATATGGAAAAATAGCTAGCGAAACAGAAATATTTAAAGGTTCCTTTAAAAAATAAATATCAACATTTAAAACTCATGTGGGCCAGATGACATACCTCCTAACCAGCTAAGGGCCTTCTCTAAAGTCCATTGAACATGTCGTTGACATCAGTGGGCTTTGGTTCAGATCCTAAGGGAATTCATTAATAATTACCAAAAAAATTTTTTTTGAAAAATTCAATTACTATTTGTTGGGGTATCAAAAGGGAGGAATACAAAAATGTAGTACCCATTTTCCAGAAAGGGAGTCTTGGCAATTACTATTCCATAAATCTAACTTTGATCTCTAATAAGGTAATAGAGCAAATAATAAGAGAATGAAAATCACAAACCTCTAAAGTTAATGGAGCTGAGTAATGGGTTTGTAAAGAAGGAATCTTCTGAAATAACTACCAACTTAATTAAAAATTAGTGGACTAAAGCAATATATAGTAGTTCGGTATTTGAAAAAAACAAACAAACCCTCAGCTTGGCTTGGATAAGAATAGTCCGCAGTGTGTTACAAGAGACCAAAAAATAAAATCTAAATAATGTATTGAGTTGTGGGGGAAGGGGTTTGTAAGATTAGTAGTTATTTCTACAGATCTTTAGAAGTGCAAAGCACTTTGCAGACCATAACAGTTAGACTGTGATTTGAAGTGCACACTGGCCAGGGGAATAAAGCCCCTTCCCTTGTGCCCCTAAACTGGCTATCCAGGTTTGAGTCTGGGTATGTGTAGGCATAATAAGATGCTGCAGGCCTGCTTACTCTTTGCTCAGAGTCACAGGGAGAGCTGGAGAAAGACCATCTGGCTCACTGGTGAGAGTAGTTGAGCCAGCACGAGATGCGGTACTAAAGTATTACTGGTATAGGTTGCCAGTAAATTATTATCACCTGGCAGTAGGCAGGGGAAGAACAGTGACTCTGAGTCAAATGAGTCTCTGAGTCAAAATGCCTCCTGGGGCCATGAAATTTACATACCATGCCCTCATCAGGGCCCTGCCTAAGGTCAGAATCTAGCCCACTCAAACCAGGGGGAGCTTTCCCATTGAACAAAATGGAAATAAGATTGAGCCCTACATCAAACAGACCTGTGAATACCAATCAGAAGAAAAAATGTATAGGTAAAAAATATGAACATGAAATCCACCTTGTACAAAATGCAAACTGTATCAGTGGGGGAAATCCTCCAAAGGACATAGTGAGAGTGGGAACACTGGGAAGCAGTAAAAACTGAAAGGAGCAAATTAGTGGAGAGCAAATTAGAAATGAGTTTGCCCTACAATATAGCTCCAAAAAATCCAGAGCTCCTTTTGGAGGCAATACAAGGGAATTTCATCACAGAAGAGATAATGCTTGTTAAGAGCTGCTGTAAAGACATGAAAAAGGAAGTCATTTGCAGTGCTGCAGAGCAACAAGTTTTATTGGACCTACAAAACCCAAGTACAACATGGTTACATGTTGAGTGCCATTTAGTGGCTCCATAGCTATAATTACCTAAATATTTATGTATTTACAGATATAGTGTTCTTTCCTAACAATAGTCCTTCATTATGCAGCTCTGAGCTTGGAGGAAAGTGACAAAATGGCCATTCTTTTGGTTTTTATTTCTGTGGTGCACTGGGCCTGTCATAAATATAAAGGGAAGGGTAAACCCCTTTGAAATCCCTCCTGGCCAGGGGAAAGCTCCTCTCACCTGTAAAGGGTTAAGAAGCTAAAGGTAACCTCGCTGGCACCTGACCAAAATGACCAATGAGGAGACAAGATACTTTCAAAAGCTGGGAGGAGGGAGAGAAACAAAGGGTCTGTGTCTGTCTGTAGTCGTCTTGGCCGGGGACAGAACAGGAATGGAGCCTTAGAACTTTTAGTAAGTAATCTAGCTAGGTATGTGTTAGATTATGATTTCTTTAAATGGCTGAGAAAAGAATTGTGCTGAATAGAATAACTATTTCTATCTGTGTATTTTTTTTGTAACTTAAGGTTTTGCCTAGAGGGGTTCTCTATGTTTTTGAATCTAATTACCCTGTAAGATATCTACCATCCTGATTTTACAGGGGGGATTTCTTTATTTCTATTTACTTCTATTTTTTATTAAAAGTCTTCTTGTAAAAAAACTGAATGCTTTTTTCATTGTTCTCAGATCCAAGGGTTTGGGTCTGTGGTCACCTATGCAAATTGGTGAGGCTTTTTATCCAACATTTCCCAGAAAAAGGGGGGTGCAAGTGTTGGGAAGTATTTTGGGGGGAAGGACGCGTCCAAACAGCTCTTCCCCAGTAACCAGTATTAGTTTGGTGGTGGTAGCGGCCAGTCCAAGGACAACGGGTGTAATATTTTGTACCTTGGGGAAGTTTTGACCTAAGCTGGTAAAGATAAGCTTAGGAGGTTTTTCATGCAGGTCCCCACATCTGTACCCTAGAGTTCAGAGTGGGGGAGGAACCTTGACAGGGCCTTTAAATCTAGATTCACTCAATCTTTTTTCTTTGAAATGACATTTAGCTATTTTTCATAAACATTTGATTAAGAGCTCACACATGCCTGTGGTTATAAGACATTTTAGTGAAGCAACCACAAGGAGAACAACTATTTTCTTCTTACCTTAATAATAAGCCAAAGTAGGATCACAATGTGGATGCTGAAAGTCAAAGGAACTTGTGCAACTGAAAACCAGAAAGTATATCACAGTCATGTCAAGGGCTTTGAAGGCAATAGCATATACTGGTTTCCTATTACAGCAGCAGAATCCACACAAGGTCTAATGATCAAGAACATCGATTTATTCCTGTCACAGGTCTTCAGTCTCCCCCTGGCTTTTAATTAAATCCCACTTACATTCAGCTGTGGTGTATATAATCCTTCAGTTTTACATAAGATAAAACCCCATGCTGTACCTAATGCTGGTAGCTCATATCGTTACTCTGACAAAGCTCCATTCTCATATAAAGGGGCTAAGCCTGGCCTCTGTGAATACATACAAAATCTGAATTTTAAGAATCCGAAGTGGTGGGACAATCTTGGGATCTTTTGGTGGCAGCAGGGTTCCCCCCACACACACTTTTTTTTTTTCCCCTTTAGTTTCCACAACATTCACTTCAACTATTTAAGGCTGATGTTTTCTAACGGTGATAATACCTAGCAACCTGCAGCTTGTTTGCAGGACTAGTCCTTGAATTCCAGAAATCTGTCTGTGGATGGACAATGTATTGTGGATGCTACAATGGAAAAGTATTTGCTATAGAATTGGGATCTGGATCTGGATTTCGAAAATCCCAAAATTCATCAGTATTAGGATCTACAGTTTTGGCTCTGTCAGGCATAGAGACAGATGCACTAAATGGAGCAGTGCTTCTGAGGAGAGAAAAATAATATGTGATCATGTAATTAAACATTGTATCCTGCATACACACAAGGCTGAAGTTTTAAGGTTGTATGGGCAGCCTTAGTTGACTAATTTGCTAAACTGAATGCTTGACTTTGCAACCCTAACACTATTCTTCTGTAATTTAAGATATATATGAAGGGGAAAGATAGCTGTATTTCTGTATAGTTGTCATAAATAACTTAAAATTCACATATGTGTTTGTCTGGACACTGAAGAACTCTTCTTTTCATGAGCCTGGTGCTTTCGTCTCTCTAAGAAGAACTCTATACTAGATCTTTAATTTTTGTTTCAGAGTAACAGCCGTGTTAGTCTGTATTCGCAAAAAGAAAAGGAGTACTTGTGGCATCTTAGAGACTAACCAATTTATTTGAGCATAATTTTTGTTGTAGCTCTTTCTTGTCTATGTAAGTCTGACTGTTCCATAAACTCAACTGTAACTTTTGAGGCAGATGCTAACAAAAAGGTTGAGGTGCCAATAAATTCAGTGGTTTTCACTATTATTTAAGAGGGCAGAAAAAAGTGTGGCATAATTACATGGCTCATTGCACAAGAATTTCAGCTTGGCCTGTCACTGATCTATGAACTGAATATACTGTCTTATTCATCCTCAAGTATCTTTGAAATTCTGAAGCTTTTAGTCACTCCCCAGACACTCTGGGGATGGGATGTTTCTTCCAAAAGGAATCTGTGGTCTATTGAAAACTATTTTAAAAGTTCAAACTATCACTTTAAATGTAAGGTGTTTCCTGGTTTTGTGTGCAGGCTAGGGTGCTCTATAGGGAAGCATATGATCTGGGTCTTGTGCTGTCAGTCTTCAAAGAGCCAGCCTACAGCAAGGTAGGTTGAGCAGTGTCTCTCTGCCTTAGGGAGAAATCTGCTCTGTCTCCCTCAGGTTGTTGTTCTTGTGTGTTAGGGTTCTGGTTTCTAAGAAATAAAATAGTGTTACATTGCAACCTTCCAGAAAGAGTATTTTATGTTTCTATCTAACTTTCTCTGTGTGTATGCCATGATCATAACAGCACCCAATTAGATAAAAGCACAATTCCTATTAATAAATAATAGAATATGGTTAATACCTCACATGCACTCTGCTTTCAAAAAATAAACTCAGATTTCTACCATCTCCATTGTCCAATCTAAATAAAACAATGTGTTAGACATCATTTTAGATCTGTAAAATATTTGCAAACAATAAAAGGTAATAAAAAATGAAAGGCTCAGGCTAACTAGGAAAGCAAACAGTGCTTTCATTTTCAATGTACACTGCATTATTTTTATAATACTGTTGCCTCAAACTTTGATCCGAGCTGCTAGGCAAAGCGTGGGGCTATGTGAGTGTTCCAACTGGAAGTAGAAATAGATGGAGACTGGTATTTTCATTGCTGCAGTCTTGTTCTTTATAAAGAACATACAAAAACCTTCTTCTCTGAACTCAGGAGGAACCAAGAACAAAAGGAGCAGTTTCTTAGCTTACAGCCCCCAAGCTTATTTAGCCAACACCAGACCCAAAAGCTTGCACTAGCTTTTTCGGGGTCACACAGTGCTTACAGACTTCTGCTTGGCTTTATTGCTCTCTGCCTCTGCCACTCTCTCTGTTCTTGTCTGATCTCTGCTTCCCTCCCTCTACACACATACACCTACCCAAAACAATAGTCCTTGGCAGATTCACACACTATTCTTAGGTGGGAGCTTATGCTTACAGTTATGTTAATTGAAGGTGAATTCACACCTGTCCATCTCAATAGGGTGTTAATTAAACCCTTAAAAAGGTTTCACCCAGCTTATAAAAATACTTTGAGATTGTGAACTCTTTAGGACAGGGAACGTTTGTCACCATGATTAAGAAGATGGTATCATAGTCACTGATACAATGAAACTCTTTGTTATAAATACAGTAATATGAATTCCAATGTATTGTTTTTCTGTCCATCACTATGAGGGCAGAGTTACATAACTTTTGAGCACTTACTTAGAGCTAGTCTACATTGGCAATGTTAAAGCACCACCATGGCAGCGCTGCTGGCTTGTGTAGTCGTGGCAGAGCGCTGGGAGAGAACTCTCCCAGTGCTCTGAAAAACCCACCTCCATGGGGGGCGTAGCTACCAGGGCTGGAAGCACGGCTCCCAGTGCTGGTGAAGCTTGCTGCTCTCAGGGGGGGTGTTTTTTCACACCCCTGAGCATGAAAGTTGCAGCGCTGTAAAGTGCCAGTGTAGACAAGCCCTTAGACTGTAAGGTCCTTGGGGCAGGGGCATGATTTTGTTCTGTACTTGTAAAGCTCCTAGCACATGACTGGGCCTGTTAGAGAATACCACCGTACAAATAATAGAGTAATAATAGAGTACCCAGAACTGCAATCTTAACTCTGCATGGGGTTTCTACCATTTTTTTGTTTGTTTTGGAGTCTAAACTAATTTAAAGAAAATAGGCACTCAAATCACTGGGATGTGCCCTCAGCCTTAATTTGGCTTTAACCAATTTGGTGTGTATGGGAGGGGAATTATATACCAACAAGAATGCCAGGGAATTAGAGATTTCTTAGAAAGGAAGCTCTGTTTTAATAGGGCCAAACAAAAGGACTTTGAAAATGGAGCAGACTGAAGTATGCTAATATGGGCATGTTTTATCTTACACACTGGAATAAGGTGCATGTTATTGATAGCAATCTTTCTGCATAATTTACATCTTGTTTAGTAAACTTGAAAGAGACTGTTCTATATTTTATTGAGCTAGCCAATAGCATCAGTTTTCTATGCTGACAGCCAAAATGATCAAACACAATGGGTTTTAGTAACAGACTTAAAATTGTCTTGCCCTCTTTTTTTTTCCCCATTTGACTTATTCTTAATATGCATGTTTAAGCTATGCGCTGATCAGCTGTTGCCTGCTTTTGACCTATGCTATAGACTCCAGTAATAGCAATGTTAGGTGAGAAAAAATTAAATATGAAGCAGTTATGCCAACCGAATCAAAGTCAGGCCAATAAAGGTTGCTGGGAAAGTCCCTGAATGAGATAAATAGAATAAAAGAATACTTGCTTAAGTTGCAGGGAGTAAGAAAAAAGGGGAGGCCTGCATTTTTGTACCAGATGTTCTGGGAACTGTCTTGTTGAGATACGGAGGCGCTGTTTTCCACTCCTTGTTTTTGTGTTATGTCTGTTCTTAACTCCTCATCTCCTGGTTGACACCCATAACGATAAAGTTAGTGAAGCATTATGATTTTCTAAAAGTTATCTACAATAAGGGGGTAGAAGTGCATGCATAATAGAGAAAGAGGATTTTAACTAACAGGGGAGGGGCTGCTTTATGAATAAATCTGTGACGTGACGGAACTGTCTATAAAAACCTATTAGTTTTACTTAGAGGCTGCTGGTTCTCTTTGGAGACAGGCTGCTCTCTATTGTTGTGTGCACTCTTCAATAAAGAGCTTTGAGTTCGGACCTTGCTGGTGTTGCCTGTCTCTCTCCGGTCAGACAACGAACCGTGCCATCTGGGGTTCGAGTCCTCAACAGCAATTACTCCCATCTTCGGGATTAAAGAAAATTGCAAATGGACCAGATTGTGTCTACTAGGATGCTGTTAGGTTCAGGGACCCACTACTCAGCCACTTCCACTCCACTCCCTACAGCATGTCTCATGAGAGAAAGGCCAACATTTGACCTCCTGTTTGTTCTATATAGTTCTTTTAATAAATGATGATATTGCACAGTGATGGATGTCCAAGGGATGGATAGATACTACATTGTTTCGAGAGCAAAATCACTGCATAATATGTAATTGCTCATGACAAGACTCTTGGGGAAAAAATGTTATTTATTATTAAGCAGAGCCCCAACTCAAGGATAAGAAATTCAGCCGAGTGTTAAGCCGATAGATCTGGCACCATATTGTAAACTGAGGACACCATTTTCTTGTGGTTGCTTAAGAAATTATATAGAACTAAATTAGTGCCCATGAACCCAATCCCATCCTAAATGGAATACAAAAATAGAAATTATAAATCTGCGCAAACACTTAAAAAAAAACAGGGCTATTCCTTTTTATTCATGTAGTCCTCCTGCATAGGAAACAAAGCTAACAGGAGAAGTACTAATACATTTCTATCTTATAGGGGTGTTGTAAGGATTTATACATTCATTACCATGAGGCACTCAGATACTGCGGTGATGGGTACAGGTGTAAAAACCTAGATTGTTAGTGGAGCCCTTACCCCTCAAGTACTCCCTGTGGGATCACTGGAATGAATCAGTGCTCCCAGTGTGACTAAGAGCTTGACAGTCTGACCCAACCTTGACATTGCTAAGGGAAACTGCTCTTTAGTTAACACATAGCAAAGAAAGGTTAGCAAAATTTCCATATCGTGATTGGTGCCAAGTATCGGGGGGTAGCTGTGTTAGTCTGTATCCACAAAAACAATGACGAGTCCGGCACCTTAAAGACTAACAGATTTATCTGGACATAAGATTTCATGGGCAAAAAACAACTTCTTCAGATGCATGGAATGAAAATTACAGATACAGGCTGGCTCACTACAAAAGCAATTTTCCCTCTCTTGATATTGACACCTCCTCCTCAATTATTGGGAGTTGACCACATCCACCCTGACTGGTTCTCCACTTTTAAGGTAACTCCCTTCTCTTCATGTACCAATATATCTGTGCCTGTATCTGTAATTTTCACTCCATACATCTGAAGAAGTGGGGTTTTTACGCGCAAAAGCTTATGCCCAAATAAATCTGTCTGTTAGTCTTTAAGGTGCCACTGGACTCCTTGTTGTTCATATCATGATTAACTCTGACATTTTTCTGAGTCCAATAATTTCTTCAAATGGCCTCAAAGTTGGGTAAAATTTCTCTACTGGCCATGGACCACACTAGCAAAATGTGAAGTGGAAAAGGCATCCTTTGAGGATTTTAGAGGGACATCTATAACTGGGTTTATAATGGACAGACTAGTGCCTCTCTATAGTGTAAACGACAGAATGCACAGCTACTCCCTTTGGATATAAAGTTTTTTTTTCCAATTCCACACAAAAGATGTTGATTTTCTTTTCACACTGCATGACAAGTTCTAAAGTACAATTCTACTCTCTAACCTCATCCCTCTCACACAGCACTGTAGTTTGCAGCCTATCGTTTAAATCAGCTTCTATACCAAATGACTGGAGGATAGCTAATCTGATGCCAATTTTTAAAAAGGGCTCCAGAGGTGATCCTGGAAATTACAGGCTGGTAAACCTGACTTCAGTACCGGGCAAACTAGTTGAAACTGTAGTAAAGAACAAAATTGTCAGACATCCAGAAGAACATAACTTGTTGGGAAAAAGTCAACATGGTTTTTGTAAAGGGAAATCATGCCTCACCAATCTAATAGAATTTCTTTGGTGGGGGGTCAACAAGCATGTGGACAAGGGAGATCCATTGGATATAGTGTACTTAGATTTTCAAAAAGCCTTTAAAAAGGTTCCTCACCAAAGATTCTTAAGCAAAGTAAGCTGTCATGGGATAAGAGGGAGTGTCCTTTCATGGATTGGAAACTGGTTAAAAGATAGGAAACAAAGGGTAAGAACTGGTCAGTTTTCAGAATGGAGAGAGGTAAATAGCAATGTCCCCTAGGGGTCTGTACTGGGACCAGTCCTACTCAACATATTCATAAATGATCTGGAAAAAGGGATAAACCGTGAGGTGGCAAAATTTTGCAGATGATACAAAAAAACTCAAGATAGTTAAGTCCCAAGCAGACTGCGAAAAGCACAAAAGGATCTCACAAAACTAGGTGACTGGGCAACAAAATGGCAGATGAAATTCATTGATAAATGCAAAGTAATGCACATTGGAAAACATAATCCCAACTACACATATAAAATGATGGGGTGTAAATTAGCTGTTACCACTCAAGAAAAAGATCTTGGACTCATTTTGGATAGTCCTCTGAAAACATCCACTCAATGTGCAGCAGCAGTCAAAAAAGGGAACAGAATGTTGGGAACCATTAAGAAAGGGATGGATAATAAGACAGAGAATATTATATTGCCTTTATATAAACCCATGGTACACCCACATCTTTAATCCTGCATGCAGAGGTGGTCACCCCATCTCAAAAAATATATATATTGAAATTGGAAAAGGTTCAGAAAAGGGCAACAAAAATGATTAGGGGTATGGAACGGCTGCAATATGAGGCGAGATTAATACGACTGGGACTTTTCAGCTTGGAAAAGAGATGATGAAGGGGGGATACGATTGAGATCTATAAAATCACGACTGGTGGAGAAAGTAAATAAGGAAGTGCTATTTACTCCACCTCATAACACAAGAACTAGGGGTCACCAAATGAAATTAATAGGCAGCAGGTTTAAAACAAACAAAAGGAAGTCTTTTTTCACACAAGGCACAATCAACCTGTGGAATGCCTTGCGGAAGGATGTTGTGAAGGCTATGACTATAACAGTTCATAAAAGAACTAGATAAGTTCATGGAGGATAGGTTCATCAATGGCTATTAGCCAGGATGGGCAGGGATGGTGGCCCTAGCCTCTGTTTGCCAGAAGCTGTAAATGGGCAACAGGGGATGGATCACTTGATGATTACCTGTTCTGTTCATTCCCTCTGGGGCACCTGGCATTGGCCACTGTCGTAAGACAGTATACTGGGCTAGATGGATCTTTGGTCTGACCCAATATGGCCATTCTTATGTTTTGAGGTGTGCTATTATTTATATTATAGTAACATCTCAACAGAGATCAAGGCCCCTTTGTGGTAGGCATTGTACAAACACACAGTAAGAAACAATTGCTGCTCAGAGCCTACAGTCTAAACACACAAGCCAGACAAAGTGTGGGAGGGGAAATAGAGCCACAGAGAGATTAAGTGATTTGTCCAAGGTCACACAGCAGGTAGAGCCAAGATTAGAAGTCAGGTCTCCTGACTCCTAGTTTAGTCCTTATTCACTAAAACAAACAGCCACCCCGGCATTAATGGAGGAGAGGACAATAGCTCATTTTCTTCTTATACATCAGCTATTGGTCAGATGCTACATTTGATATCCAAATTGTCTGATCTGTTTTGGAAAATCCCAGGGTCTCTGTCCTTTCTCCTTTAGTCCAACTTTCCTCTATTACTCTTCACCCATTGACATATCTATTGTATAGCTAGTTCTCCTTTGGGTATTGTTCTAGGGAGACTCAGGAGTTACTACTTTCAATTATGTCCATAACCTCTCTTTAATTCTCATGAAAATAGTGGTAGTTCTCTCCATAAGTGGTGGCTCACTCTCATAAACTGATGTTGCTTTGGATGCTGCTGGAGCTCACCTTCCCTGGTGGACTACAGGGTAGAGATGGACCAAACCCAAACCCAAGTAATTACAACTTCCTAAACTTTGTGGTTGTTCAGATGCAAGGACCTGATTTAGAAAAGTTCTTTAAGCACATACTTAGCTGTAAGCATGTGTTTAGATCCCATAAATGCTTTTGCTGAATTCGGATATAATTCCTGGTCTGAAATTTGTGGCTGAGGTCTATTGGTAATGCACAATGAAAATTAAGTTCCATGGCTCCATAGTGGTTAATTATCCCTTGGCCCTTCACCTGTAGCTTCACCTTCTTTTACTTCGTGTTTACTCATGTAATCTTCTGGAGTGATATAGTACAGAAAAACAAACATTCAATTTAATATTTCTTCTCTAATATGTAAATCATGATGGACCTTAGGAGGGCACAAGTTTCAAAATCAATGGCACATTTTCAAAACCATCGGTGTTTCCAGATGCAAGTTAGTAGAATTAATAGGTAGAATTATGCCAACTGACTATCATTATCACTACTTCCAGTGTGTGCATGTGTAATTTCATTGTACCTGGTTTATCAAATATGTAGGATTCAAATGGAATATTGGATGTGATACATTATGAGTCTTGCTTTTTACATAGAGCATTTAGGGCCAGATTCTCAGCTGGCATAAATTAGTGTTGCTCCATTGACTTTAATGGAGATATATTGATTTATACCAGCTGAGGATCTAGCTTTGTATTTAATATTTATCAAAATACTACTCTATAATTGCCCTCGGATGCATGTTGAAAGTTCACATTGACTTTAGAGGGCTCTCTGCAGCTATAATCAAAGCAAAGGTTTGCCCCTTTTCCCTTCAGTTCACAAAGCCTCAAAGTTAAACACATGAAGGAAAATAAGGATTCTTATCTTTATAATATAGTGCAAATTGTTTCTCCAATTTATGCCATTTCATTATACTGGCATAAATCTTGCAATAGTGATTTATCTTACGTGATTTTTAAAAATAGAATTTGAATATACAAAATCTATGACCAATTTTATTTGAGGATTTAACATATTATTCAACAAACCTTGTGCTCAGCTTCATCATCCCCTTATTAGGAGGCATTATATTAAAAATACTTTTGGCTATAATGAATGTTCATTTTGTTACAAACATCATCTGAAAATACAACACATTTGATGCTTTCTGTGCAGAGTATGCTATTTTGGGGATTGCTTTTTAAGACGTCCTGGCATAAAACATCAAATCAACGAAGTATGATAGCTGCACAATAGAATTTTCAGGTTTTTAAAAAATACATATATAATGTCTTTAAATGTTTTTTCTTTTAACAATGTCTGGGGTAAAACTCGCCGTGTGTCAGATGCCATTGGGAAAACAATCAAAACACGACATTACTCACAATTA
The DNA here is from genome assembly GCF_965140295.1 of Lepidochelys olivacea. Lineage (NCBI taxonomy): Eukaryota > Metazoa > Chordata > Testudines > Cheloniidae > Lepidochelys > Lepidochelys olivacea. The sequence continues at coordinate 31,170,113 of NC_140411.1, read as the reverse complement.
CATGAGCACTCATATTCAAAATAAACACATGCTCAGATAACTAAAAGGGCTTTGAAAATAAAAGAAGATCTGTTCACAGGAAGGAAAATGTGTAGACAGGCAGTTGAATGTACTAGAAAAAAGAGATGGATACAGGAGTTTGATGTTTCTGCTAAAATGATTCGCTATGAAAATGATAGAATCATAGAGTTTAAGGCCAGAAGGGACCATCAGATCATCTAGTCTGACCCCGTGTATATTACAGGGCACCAACCCCCCCGCCTCCCCGCACACTAAATACAACAACCAAAATTACACCAAAGTATTACAGCCCACAGGAGATTAGACTGTGCCATAGGCAGAGAATAGGAGGGGCTGAGCTGCACCAATGCCATATGCCCCGCAATGGCAGGGAAATGATTAATGGGATTGACACGCTGTCCAGAGTGCCAACCTCATGGCAGACTGTCAAAAGGCATGGCAGAAACCCCAAACTGGTTGTATGTTCCATAATTAGATTTCACCAATAAGTATGAACTCCTAAAGTATTATAACAGTCTTACCATGGAGTTACAGACAGTCCCTTTGGTCATTCCAGTCTGTCTTGCCACCCAAGCCAATTGGACTATGTGACAGAGGGTCACTTTACATCAAAAATCTCAACAATATTCAGGTTACTTCCAGTCCCAAAGGACCAGTCACTTACCCCAGGTCAATCGTACTCATAGCTCAAACCAAGGACACGCCTGGAGCCAATCCTGTAATAAACTACTTAAAGATGTATTAACTAAGAAAAGAAATGAGAATTATTTACAAGGTTAAAGCAGGAAACATATGCACACAAATGAGTTACAGGTTTAGATTTAAAAAGGTAATAATAAGAAGCTCTATATGTCCTTTAGGACTGCCCCTTGCCAAGCAGGATGGGGATCTCTTGCTTAAGTTTAGGAATCTTTTCCCAGAGTCCAGACAGCACAAAAAAATCAAGTTTCTCCTCGTCAGAGATTTTTATCTCCCCTCACCCCAGAATCTTAAGCTGATGGGCTGAGCGCTCCTGCACGTAACCTCTTCATGGGGAGATGCACTCAACAAATTCTTTGTTCCACAGTGGCCCATTTGGATTGTTTAATGTTTCCTGATGGGCAGGAGATATTTCACACTTGGTAATATGTTTCCCCTGATGGCAGGGAATTTACAGTCTTAACAAACATTTTATAGTTGCAGAGCAAACATTTAAACATTACCTTATAACAAGGGTTTCAGATATTATAAGTAGGATTAATACATGCATGGCATCCTACAAGTGTTCCATAAATTCTGAACACTAAGCACTTTGTTATAACTCTTATCTCTATTTTGATAATGCTAACACAGAGACTTGTTTCCAGATATGAATTTGTAAGTGTTCAATGAGACCTGGGGACCTTGGCATGAGCTGACACCTGGTCTGCCAGAATCATGGGGTTATACCCAGATAATCCTGGGAAGTGACCCTTGCCCACACAATACAGAGGAAGGCAAAAACCCCACCCAAGGTCTCTGGAAATCTAACTTGGGGGAAAATTCCTTCCTGATCCCAAATATGGTGTTCACTTAGACCCTGAGCATGTGAGCAAGAACCAGCCAGCCAAACACCTGAGAGAGAGAAAGAGTGCTCAGTGCCACCTCAGAGCCATGGCCGATCCCATTCAATGTCCCATCTCCAGCCATGGCCATCCCTAATGGTTCAGAGGAAGGCGGTAAAAAACAAATAAACCCAGAACACACAGAGGAAGGGGAAGAATGCCTTTCTGACCCCTGCAGGTGGCCAGCTGAAACCCTGCATCATGAGCTTTTAGGAACATAAAACGTAAACCTGAAGTGAGCCCCAGGGCTGCTGAGCCCTGAACCTCACCCCACTGATGGTTAGAAACCTTCTTCTAATTTCCAGCCTAACTTTGTTCATGGCCAATTCTTGTTCTTTTGCTAACTTTTTCCTATAGCTTAAATAGCTCCCCATCCTCCCCCTATTTACTCCCATTCCCTATTCATAGAGAACAATAATATAATCTCTCAGCCTTATTTTTGCTAGACTAAACAAGCCAAGCTCCTAAGTCTCCCCTCGTAAGATAGGCCCTCTATTCCCTTAATCATCCTCATAGCTTTTCTTTGTACCTGTTCCAGTTTAAATTCATCTTTCTTGAACAAGGGTGGCCAGAAATGTTCACAGTATTCCAAATAAGATCTTACTAGTGCCTTGTACAATGTCATTAATACTTCTCTACTGCTACTGGAAGTGCCACACCTGATACATCGTAGGATCACATTTCCTTTTTCACAGTTGTATTATAATGTTTATTCATAGTCATACTGTGATCAACCCACACACCCACGTCTCTCTCTTCCTCTGTTTTTTCCAACTTATGATCCCCAGCTTGTAGAAGAAATTCTGATTATTAGACCTTAGGGTGCATGACCTTCCACTTTGTACTTTTGAATTTCATCCCATTTCTGTCACTCTAGTTTTCAAGGTCATCCAGATCTTGCAGTATAAAAAAAAACTCACAGAATTATAGAAATGTAGGGCTGGAGAAGTCATCATGTCCAGAGCCCTGCACTGAAGCAGGACCAAGTAAACCTAGATTATTCTTGACAGGTGTTTGTCCAACTTGTTCTTAAAAACCTCCAGTTATAGGAATCTACAACCTTCCTTGGAAGCCTACTTCAGAACTTAACTACCTTTAGAGTTAGGAAGTTTTTCCTAATATCAAACCTAAATCTGCCATTACTTATTTTCCTACCTTCAGTGGATATGGAGAACAATTGATCACACTCCTCTTTACAATAGCTGTAAACATATTCAAAGACTGTTACCAGCTCCCCTCTTGGTCTTCTTTTCTCAAGAATAAACATGCCCAGTTTTTTTAACCTTTCCCCAGGTTTTCTAAATCTTTCAACATTTTTCTCATTCTCCTCTGCACTCTCTCCAATTTGTCCACATCTTTCCTAAAGTGTGGCACCCAGAACTGAACTAAGTACTCCAGCTGAGGCCCCACCAGTGCCAAGCAGAGAAGGACAATTGCCCCCCACGTCTTCCATACCACACTCCTATTAATATACCCTAGAATTATATTAGCCTTTTTTACAAATGCATCACATTGTTGGATCATATCCAATTTGTGATCCACCTCCAGAACCTTTTCAATACTATTACCACCTACCCAGTTATTTCCTATTTTGTAGTTGTGCATTTGAGTTTTCCTTCCTAAATGAAGTACTTCCACTTGTCTTTGTTAAATTTCACCTTGTTGATTTCAGACCAATTCTACAGTTTGTCAAGGTTGTTTTGAATCCTAGTCCTGTCCTCTAAAGTGCTTGCAACCCTCCCAGCTTGATATCATCTGCAAATTTTATAAGCATATTTCCCACTCCATTATCCAAGTCATTAATGAAAATATTGAAAAGTACCAGGCTCAGGACTGATCCCCGTGGGACTACACTAGATATACCCTCCCTGTATGTCAGCTAACCATTGATAATTACTCTTTGAGTACAGTCTTGCAACCAATTGTGTACCCACCTTATAGTAAATTAAAGGTTGCATTTCTCTAGTTTGCCTATGAGAATGTTATGTGGAACTGTGTCAATAGTCTCGCTAAAATCAAGATATATCACACATACTACTTCCTCTCTATCCATTTGGCCAGTAATTCTGTCAATGAAGGAAATTAAGCTGGTATGGCATTATTTGTTCTTGACAAATCCATGCTGGCTATTCCTTATAACCCTATCATCCTAAGTGCTTCCAAACTGATTGTTTAATAATATTCAAATCCTCCTCTGTATTGACCATGCCTCCCAGCTTTATGTCATCAGCAAATTTCATAAGCACACTCCTACTTTTTGTGCAAAGGATTTATTATTAATAAAAAATATTGACCAACATTGGTCCCAAGACTGATCCTTGGTCCCAAGAACTTTACTACTAACCTCCTTCCAGTGTGATAATCCACCTTTCAGCACAATCCATTGCCTTCTCCCTTTTAACCAGTTCCTTATCCATTTTACAGTTCTTGTACTGATTCCCATCTTCCCTAATTTAACTAATAATTTTGTATGTGGTACTGTGTCAAATGCTTTACTGAAGTCCAACTATATTAGATGTACTGCACTTCCCTTATCTAAAACAATCAGTTATTTTCTCAAAGGAAAAAACAAATTAGTCTGGCATGATCAGCCATTGATAATCCCATGTTGCATTACATTCCCCTTACTATATACCTCCATTAATTTAATTATTCTTTCTGTCAAAATTTGTTCTAAAGTCTTATATGCTACTAAATTCAGACTAACAGCTCTGTAATTGCACAGATCACCTTTTCCCCCATTCTTAAATATAGATTTGATATTATCTATTCTCCAGTCATATGGTACTACTCCTGAATAGACAAGTTTATTAAAAATCCTTGCTACTGGACTAGCATTCTCATATGCCAAATTATCCAGTCACCCGATTTGAGCACATTAAGCTCTTCAAGCTACTTTTCCATCTCAGAGGGGATTCTTTCCATTAGCCATATTGCCTTCATGCATGTGTTCTATAATATCACCCATACTGAAAACCAAGGCAAAAATATTAATTTAGTTTTTGAGTCATAGCAAGATTATCTTTATTCTCCTTCCAACTTACACTCCCTAGTGGCCCAACCTAATCCTTTCTTATTCTCTTTTTATTTATACAGCTAAAACCCGATTATTATTTATTTTAATTTCCTTGACAAGAGCTAATTCAGCTAATTCTCACTGTATTTCCAAATTTTTTCAAACTTCACATGAAGCTTTCTTTACCGATCAAACCTTTCTTCCATTCCATATAGGCTCTCTGCTTACTCCTAAGAACATTTTTCAGCTGATTATTCATCCAGCTGGATCTGCAACCTTTGCCTACAAGATTTTCCCCCTTTCTTGGGATGCAAGTGTCAGATAAAAGAAAAGGAGTACTTGTGGCACCTTAGAGACTAACCAATTTATTTGAGCATATGCTTTTGTGAGCTAGTCTCTAAGGTGCCACAAGTACTCCTTTTCTTTTTGCGAATACAGACTAACACGGCTGTTACTCTGAAAAATGTCAGATAGTTTTGTATAGTTGATCTAAAGAAATTTCAAGCTTCCACAGCATTTAAATCCTTGAACTCTTCAGTTCAGTTGATTTCTTTAACTAATTCCCTTCATTTCCCAAAGTCCACTTGCGGACAGTCAACGTCCACAAAATGTCTCACGGCCCGCCAGCAGATGACCCTGATAGGCCACTTGCCAAAGGTTGCCGACCCCTAATCTAGAGTTCACAAGTTGATTTACATACAGTGCCAGGTTTCAGCCATACACAAGCCAGTCGTTTTGCATGGTTTTGGATTGAAGCCACTCAAAACTGTGGTTGAACTTCGATTCCAAAGAAGCTAAAAATGTATGGAAAAACTCAAAGACCTTGATTCAGAGTTGCAAATACAGAATAACTCACCTCACCAGGTGCAGCCCAGATAAAGTGGGGGAAATTGGCTTATTTAGGGATGTTTGAGTCTCCAAATTGTATCCTCTGGTGCAACTCGTATCCTCTGGCCCAAAATCAGGTGGACAATGATTATTTTTTATTATTATTCAGTTATGCACTTATGAATAGCAAATATTTCCCCTAAAGTCAGGGCCAGTTTGTGAATGATACATAAACAGAAAAAAACAACTACATTGAATAATTAATTTACAATAAATTATTTACAATAAATAATTTTGTTGGACCAACTTCTGTTGCTGAGTGAGACAATCTTTTCAGCTTACACAGAGCTCTTCTTCAGGTCTGGAAAACTACTCAGGGATACGGGTAAATACAAGGTAGAACAGATTGTTTAGCATGAGTAGTTAACACATATTTTAAGGGACCATTCAAGATGAAGTGGCCATTTAACACTTCTCCAGTCATAAGGGGGAAAGGAGGGGGAAACAGCTGGAGGGGGACTTAGTGGGTTAAACATTTTTGTAAGAATCCATAGCTCCAGTGTCTCTGTTCAGACCATGAGTATTTGTGTCTATCAAAGTTAGGAATTTAAGCTCCCATACTCATCTTTTGTAGAGTGTTAAGCAGTTTGCTTTTGAGGATGAGGACTAATAGTGTTCACCACAGGTGATGTGGTGTTTCTATCTTTTATAATTTTTCTGTGTGAATCCATTGAGCATCACAGTGATTGTCTCATTTCATCCACCTAGTTGTTGTTGGGGTATTTAGTACACTGGATGAGGTACACCATATTGTGATAGGCATATGTAGGACCCATGGAGCTTCAAAAGTGTGTTATGGGGGGTGTTGATCATCATAGCAGTGGAGAGATGTCCACAGATTTTGCATCTGTTGTTTTGGTAGGGTCTGGTGCTGCTTTGAGTTGGTGTGTTCTGAGCTGTGGGAAGCTTGCTTCTGATGATGAGTTTGGAGAGGTTGGGGCTGGGGGGAGATTGTCTGAAGGCAAGAAGAAGGGGTTCAATAAAGATTTCCTTCAGGGTGTGGTCCCCATTGAGCATTTCATAGAATCATAGATTAGGGTTGGAAGAGACCTCAGGAGGTCATCTAATCCAATCCCCTGCTCAAGGCAGGACCAACACCAACTAAATTTGTCTCTCTTGCCAACAGAAATGGGTCTAATAAAATATATTACCTCACTCATCTTGTCTCTCTAATATCCTGGGGCCAATACGGTCATAACAACACTACAAACAGTAAATAAGTTGATCATCTTGAGTTGTTCCCATAGTTACAACCAATGCAAGTACTTTCTGTATTAGTGTTTATGAACAAAGTGTTGCCAGTCCATGCAATTTTCATAATCCTCCTCCACTTTTTTCCAATGCACAATTAAAAACTTGCTCTCGTTGAGTCCTTTGATTTCATTTCCTTAGTTTCCATGGGTAAAATCCTGGCACAATTGAAGTAAATGGCAGTTTTGAGGTGCTGCTTTGGTTTTGGAACTGAACACTGCTGAGACGCATTTGACTATTACACAGTTGTTTTTATGGTCAGTCCTTTTGGTTCTTCTTAACAAACATTTTGGGGTTATGTGGTGACCCGTGGGCTTTCCACCAGTACCAGCAGGCACGCAATCAGGTTTGGCTTTTTCCAATAAATATCCACTTCAGGAATTAGTTTTCTTAAAAGAAAGGAATGAAGCATGACAGGTCAAATGGGCTGCATGTGAAAAAATGTTTGTAGTCTTTTGAAATATATTTTACATTTCAGCAAAATTTCAGTGGAACATTAAGCCTAAAGGAGATTCACTTAGACTATAGAAACCATGCCGTCTTTATGCATAAATGTCAAATGGTAAAGCACAAATACCCCCCGTGCATCCTCATGGTAGGAGGCCCTCGGAATCTGTCTCTTTCAATTCTATCTAATGTTTACTTGGTATGCAGTCTTCATTAAGAGATTGAGTATTGTCTTGTTCATAATGTGCAGGCTTATAGACCAAATCCATCACATGAAACTGTTAATGACATTCCTACCCTTCTCTATTATTGTCATTAAAGTCAGGAAATAAACATGGATCTCCTTCTTTACGCCTTCATTTTTTCTCTTTTAGAGTTCAGGATCCTGACAAAAGGAATACAAGAGAGCAGCAGAATACAGACCCTGGACTTCAGAAATGCAGACTTTAACTCCCTCAGGGAACTGATGGGCAGGATCGCCTGGGAGGCTAATATGAGGGGGAAAGAAGTCCAGGAGAGCTGGCTGTATTTTAAAGAAGACTTTTTGAGGGTGCAGGAACAAACCATCCTGACATGCAGAAAGAATAGCAAATATGGCAGGCGACCAGCTTGGCTTAACAGAGAAATCTTTGTTGAGCTTAAACACAAAAAGGAAGCTTACAAGAAGTGGAAACTTGGACAGATGACTAGGGTGGAGTATAAAAATATTGCTTGAGGATGCAGGGGTATAATCAGGAAGGCCAAAGCACAATTGGATTTGCAGCTAGCAAGGGATGTGAAGGGTAACAAGAAGGGTTTCTGTAGGTATGTTAGCAACAAGAAGAAGGTGAGGGAAAGTGTGGGCCCCTTACTGAATGGGGGAGGCAACCCAGTGACAGATGATGTGGAAAAAGCTGAACTTCTCAATACTTTTTTTGCCTCGGTCTTCACAGACAAGGTCAGCTCCCAGATTGCTGCACTGGGCAGCACAATATGGGGAGGAGGTGAGCAGCCCTCAGTGGTGAAAGAACAGGTTAAGGACTATTTTGAAAATAGTGCACAAGTCCATGGGTCTGGATTTAATGCATCCGAGGGTACTAAGGGAGTTGGCTGATGTGATTGCAGAGCCATTGGCCATTATCTTTGAAAATTTGTGGTGATCAGGGGTGGTCCCAGCTGATTGGAAAAAGGCAAATATAGTGCCCATCTTTAAAAAAGGGAAGAAGGAGAATCTGGGGAACTACACACCAGTTAGCCTTACATCAGTCCCTGAAAAATCATGGAGCAGGTCCTCAAGGAATCCATTTTGAAGCACTTGGAGGACAGGAACGTGACCAGGAACAATCAACATGGATTCACCAAGGGCAAGTCATGTCTGACCAACCTGATTGCCTTCTATGATGAGAGACCTGGAAAGTGGTGGACGTGATATATCTTGACTTTAGGAAAGCTTTTGATACAGTATTCTTGCCAGCAAGTTTACAAAGTATGGATTGGATAAATGGACTATAAGGTGAATAGAAAGCTGGCTAGATCGTCTGGCTCAATGGGTAGTGATCAACGTCTCGATGTCTAGTTGGCAGCTGGTATCGAGTGCCCCAAGATTCGGTCCTGGGGCTGGTTTTGTTCAACATCATAGAATCATAGAATCATAGAATATCAGGGTTGGAAGGGACCCCAGAAGGTCATCTACTCCAACCCCCTGCTCAAAGCAGGACCAATTCCCAGTTAAATCATCCCAGCCAGGGCTTTGTTAATCCAGATCTTCATTAATGATCTGGATAATGGGATGGATTGCACCCTCAGCAAGTTTGTGGACGATACTAAGCTGTGGGGCGAGATAGATATGATCGAGGGTAGGGATAGGGTCCAGAATGACCTAGACAAATTGGAGGATTGGGCCAAAAGAAATCTGATGAGGTTCAACAAGGACATGTGCAGAGTCCTGCACTTAGGACGGAAGAATCCCATGAACTGCTACAGACTGGGGACCGACTGGCTAAGCAGCAGTTCTTCAGAGAAGGACCTGGGGATTATGGTGGACAAGAAGCTGGATGTGAGTCAACAGTATGCCCTTGTTGCCAAGAAGGCTAACAGCATATTGGGCTGCATTAGTAGGAGCATTGCCAGCAGATTGAGGAAGTGATTATTCTCCTCTATTCAGCACTGGTGAGGCCAGATCTGGAGTATTGTGTCCAGTTTTGGGCCCCCCACTACAGAAAGGATGTGGATAAATTGGAGAGAGTCCAGTGGAGGGCAACAAAAATTATTAGGGGGCTTGGGCACATCACTTATGAGGAGAGGCTGAAGGAACTGGGTTTATTTAGTCTGCAGAAAAGGAGAGTGAGGGAGGATATGCTAGCCTTCAACTACCTGGAGAAGGGTTCCAAAGAGGATGGAACTAGGCTGTTCTCAGTGGTGTCAGATGAGAGAACAAGGAGCACTGGTCTCAAGTTGCAGTGGGGGAGGTCTAGGTTGGATATCAAGAAACTATTTCACTAGGAGGGTGGTGAAGCACTGGAATGGGTTACCTAAGGAGGTGGTGGAATCTCCATCCTTAGAGGTTTTTAAGTCCCAGCTTGACAAAGCCCTGGCTGGGATGATTTAGTTGGGGGTCGTTCTGCTTTGAGCAGGGGGTTGGACTAGATGACCTCCTGAGGTCTCTTCCAACCCTAATCTTCTGTGATTCTATGATTATCCATTTGTATCAGTCAGTAGAAAGAAGATTTACAAGCATATTTTTATATCCCTTTTGCACCTGCAGTCCTGTAATTCAACTGATCTGTGTCTGAATTTCCAATGTGTTTATACTTCAATATACCTTAAAACAAAGATTTATCTTCCATTTATATTTCCAAAAGATTTCAGCCATAGTTCTTGTTTTCTCTATTCAGAATGGCATGAAAATTATGATGAATGAAACCTCTTTATGCTCTTTAGCCTAAATGGAAAAGGTACAAGGACATTGATTTCAGCTCTAAATAGAACTTGCTTGTTGATTACTCACGATGAAGAACACTTAGCATTTACAGCAAAGATACTGTACATTTTTCACAATATCAGACTGTCTATGGATTTTTGTAACATTTTAACGTATATAGGAATGTGTTCTTACAAATGTCTACATGTGATTTTTTTCCTGTCCATTGCTAATGGCCAGTAAAAACCAAGATGCGATTCTCAATTTTCAACTTCAGAAATTAAGGGCTCAATTTTGATTTCAGATGCACGGGTCATCTCATGTTTCATCCAGTCTCCGAAAACTGACAGTTTGCAATAGCCTTTCCCTCTTCAGATAAGGCTGAGTTTATGAGAGACACCACAATATGCACCCACAGGCCTGGAAGCAGAATTGGGGTTCACACAGGTTATGGAAGACAGGGGGCCAGATTCTGAACAGGTAGCAAAGTAGGAAGGGGTGAGGGGTGTTTTGTTCCCTCCCAAGGTCCCATTGAGAGTTAGAACAGTCTAACTTACTCCACTGGCACTGGGTCCCTAATCGACCTTACTCCAGTGGAGAATTGGCATTGTGGAGCTCTGTGTTACCACTCCCCTAACACACCCACTCTATGGTGGTGGGAGAAGTGTCTGCTGCAGGGGCCATCTCCATCAATGGTGAGTTCCCCTACATCAGGAAACTACCCTGCTGACCATTCCGGAACAATCTGGCTCACAGTCTGTATCCATGGGGCTGTGTCTGGCTGCTCCAGGAATAAGCAAGCAGAGGAAAAGACACAGCAATCCAACCCCACATCCTCTATGCCCTGGCATGGCAGCCAGGCACAGCTGCAACCACTGGGATAAAAACAAGCGAAAGGCTCATGGTCTCAGCCCCCTAATAACGGGGTAGCAGAGCTGGATGGGTGCTCAAGAGGCACCATGCATGTTCACCCTGTATGCCAGAGTGCCTCTGGAAGCATTCTGTAGGAGGTCTCCCTGGGATGGGGAAGCTCTGCACTGCACTGCACTGCCGCAGGCCAGTCCCTATAAATTGAGGCCTTACTGTTTTTATTTTTTGTAATGGCTTCTCGCTCCTGAGCTCCTCTACATGGTCCTTAAAATAGAAAGCAGAAAAACTACCTCTCTCTCACTAAAAACTGATGGCCTGTCTTCTCCCACTCTCAGCTCTCCGCTCAGACCTTTGGAAGAAAGAGACAACAAAAGGGATTGTGAGGGCTGGGAGTGGAGTTAACTACTACCCTTTTAGTCAACAAGATTCTGCACTTGACCTCAGATTAACCTTGAACGTTTTGACTGGTGAGAACAGTTACATAGCTGTCATACAATAGTTACATTACAGACCTTACTAATCATGTTGATCTGATAGTTTATGAGCCAAAAGGGAACACTGCTCAGAGAAAGAACAGACCAAACCAACCAAACAACACCTCATTGCTCAAACAAGAAACAGCAAAGCAAACCAAAACCTGACAACAAAACAACTTCCCTTATCAAATGAACATTTTAATTCCACCATTTATGGCTGTCGTGCTGCATTATTTTTCATACTAACTAATAAATATGGTTTATGGTACTTGCCTAAGTAATGCAGATTCGCTTCTGAAAGGTTTTTCATTTCAAAATGTGCTGTGCTGTTCTATGAGGGCTGTGATTAGGTGGCTAATGTAATTGCCTTTTATTACAGGTCAGCTGGTATGAATTCCATCATCAGTAATGGGGAGAACTACATTAAGATAAAGCTGATTGGAAGGAATCATTACAGGTTATTAGCATAAAGATCATTCATTTCCCAAAGCTTACACCAGATAAATATGCATGAGTATTTAGCAGAAATTATGTCAGTTTAAACAATTCTGCAAGCACACTTTTTTCCTTTTCCACCTTGCATTAGACAAATGAGAACTGATCACACATTAAAAATGTATTTGAAAGATTTGAAGGTGAACAAATCTCATGACACGAAAACTATAAAATAATGATTGATTGATTTTTCATTGAAAGCCGATATTTAATGTGACAAAATTAATAACTCATCCTGATTAAACTTTATTCCTAATCAATGGTGACATTATTGTTTGTAAATAATTATAACAACTTGTACTTCTTTTGCGTGAGAGCTAGTTGAAAATCTTTGAATTTTCATCCTGTAGGAAATTATGATATTTCAAAAGTTATTGTAATCCAAATCAGGACAAAAAGTGCTAGTGGCCATTTAAAAAACTCTTTCTGCTCTGCAAGTTAAGGTTTCCCCTGTTCTGCATGTATGTGCTTGGGCAGCCAAGGTAATGGAGGCTTTGACCCACTATAAAAGGTGGGCCATAACTCAGCATATCTTTCTAATGTACGTGGGGACTACTGTCTGAACCATCTGAATTTTAGAGACATAAGCAGAGCAGACGGATGGGACGTTATCTTGAACTCAGGATTAATATCAAAGGTGCGGTTGACATGGTGTGCCCTGATCCAGCAGATATTGTGCAGATGTCCCAGATAAGGCCATCTGAGTATTAGAAATCATAAAATGGGTCCAAGATAAGCAAACTGTGAACAAAAGGCTGATGACTTTTGACATTTAGCAGAATGAGCACAACATTAAGGCAATACAGGATGTCTCCCTGCCCTCTATATCCTATATGGGAAAAAAGCAGAAAAGTTGGTTTTGTGGTTGGCACCAGGGTTCCAGAGACAGTATTGTTCAAGTGTTAACATGCAAGGGGGTTAATTTATGAATTTTGTAGGGTGCCAATTAGATTTTAAAGCTGAAATCTAACAAACTAGGTTTGCCAGTAATAGAATCCAATAGGATAACCCCTTTTTACTGAGTCCAGAGAGCGTTACCTTACTAGTTTAACACTAGGTTCTCTTCAGGTCAACTTTTAACATGAACAGCATTTCTCAAATGAGGACACTTGCTTATTCTTAACCAGGTAACAGTTTATAAATTCACCAGAATCACATTAATATGTAATCAATAGTTCTCCACTCAAATGTAGATGCAACCACTGTTGTGTACTACACAAACACCCAATACTGTCTTGCAAAAAATGATCACAGACCATTGAGTTGAGGGTCAGTAGTTATAGGCAAAAGAACAATACAAATTACCAAGATTTCTTATTACGTTTACTTATGATCAGCAATTCTCAATACTTTGGTATCTAACACATTTATCACACTTCCAAGGATTTACTTGCCTTTAAGACACTTTGAAGCATGTGGTTACTTCTGTTTGATTGATCCAAAAGGGACAAGTTTGAAATATTACAAGCAATTGCTTAAAACAATTTTTTTCAATCTCTGTTAGGCTAACTTCCTTGGATTTATAAAGTAGTTAAAATCTAAATATGGTTACTTGAGGTCTCACTAGACTCGCAGGGGTTGGCAACCTTCTGCCCGCGGCCCATCAGGGTAATCAGCTGGTGGGCCGTGAGACATTTTGTTTACGTTAACTGTCCACAGGCATGGCCCCCCGCAGCTCGCAGTGGCTGCGGTTCACCGTTCCTGGCCAATGGGAGCTGCGGGAAGCAGCGGCCAGCATGTCCCTGCTGGCACAATTTGTATGACAGACTTTAACTAGGAGATGAGGTGAGAAGGTTGTGAAAGACTTGTGAAGCTTCCATGCCTGGCGTCAATACACAGGAGGAGGAAAATCAGGTAAATGGAGATATCATATGGGATAATGGAACACATGAGGTAGCATTTTACATCAAAGAAGCAGTAAACTGTAAAGAAATCAGAAGTGATAGTTGTGACATTATTGACATGAACTGTGACCATATGGATCATTGTTGCAACCAGAATCCTATGGTTGCACCAGGTCTTGTACAGAGGAGGTCAAGTGCGGTGTCTACAGAAAGGTTATAGTTTGCTGGTTATGATTATGCAGTCTGTACAGAAGAACAAAGGGGTTTCTGCCCACAAGAGGGAGAATATAAAAGGCCCTGGAAGCCTCTTCATTTTGTCTTCAGCTGGCTTAAGTGAGGGCCTCTCCACCCCAAAGAGATGCTTGAAAGAAACTGAAACAAAGGACAGTAACTACAGGGGTGTGAGTGATTGCTGTACCCAGACTAGGAAGGAGTCCAATCTGTGAAAGAAGCTTACTGGAACATCTCTGGGGGTGAGATTTCATCTGTAATCAGCTTCTTAATGTATTAGCTTTAGTCTTGTATCTTTTTGTTTTATTTTGCTTGGTAACTTACTTTGTTCTGTCTGTTATTACTTGGAACCACTTAAATTCCACTTGTTATACTTAATAAAATCACTTTTGCTTATTAATTAACCCAGAGTAAGTAATTAATATCTGGGGGGAGTAAACAGCTGTGCATATCTCTCTATCAGTGTTATAGAGGGCAGAAAATTCATGAGTTTACCCTGTATAAGCTTTATACAGAGTAAAACGGATTCATTTGGGGTTTGGATCCAATTGGGAGCTGGGTGTCTGGGTGCTAGAGACAAGAGCACTTGCTAAGCCATTTTCATTTAAGTCTTCAGTTTTGGGGGATGTGGTTCAGACCTGAGTCTGTGTTTGCAACAGGCTAGTGTGTCCGGCTCAACAAGGCAGGGTTATGAAGTCCCAAGCTGCCACGGAAAATGGGCTCAGAGGTAATCTTAGCACATCAGGTGACAGTCCCAAGGGGGTCTCTGTGACTGAACAGGTCACAGTAGTATGCACAAAATAGAATCTGTTTGGGTCAAAATCACTTTGGAGAAGGATTGTAAAATAAGTTCTGTTGGAACAGCATAAGGGGTCTACTATAGATAGGGCCCTACCTAATTCACAGCCATGAAAAATGCGTCACGGACCATGAAATCTGGTCTCTCCTGTGAAATCTAGTCTTTTGTGTACTTTTACTCTATAGTATAGGGTAAAAGTATACAAAAGTACACAGCGTTTCTCAAACTGGCAGTCCTGACCCAAAGGGGATCAGAAGGCTATTCTATTACCTCCCTTCCTTCTATGCTGCTGCTGATGGTAGTGCTGCCTTCAGAGCTGAGGCACCCAGCCAGCAGCAGCAGCTTTCTGGCTGCCCAGATCTGAAGGCAGCATAGAAGGAAGGGTGGCAATATCACAACCCCCCACAATAGATTTGTGACCCCCTTTTGGGTTGGGACCCCGGCTTTGAGAAACACTGAGTTTTAAGGGATTGACATCTAATAGTTTGCGGTTTTGAAATACATATTCATGTTTTTTTTCAACACCGTGAAATTTAAGATTTAAATATCTGAAACCGTGCAATTCAACTTTCTAAAAATGCTGTGACTGTGAAATTTACAAAAATGGACTGTGAATTTGGTAGGGCCCTAACTATAGACCTCTAGGTTCAGACTCAGATAGAGATCTTTTTCATATTATTAGAAAGATAAATACTTTTGGGAATTGTGTCATAATGGGAGACTTTAACTTCCCAGATATAGTTGGAAAATAAATGCTACTAATACTAGTAGGGCCCACTTATTCCTGGATGCGATAGATGACAGTTTTCTTCATCAAATCATCACTGAGCCAACAAGAAGTGATGCAAGTTTAGACTCACTTTGCACAGGTGTAAATGACTACACAAATAGTGGAGAATCGGGGTCAACATTTCTTAATAAAATGTAGGGAGAGGGTTACGATCCAAAAATTTTTACAAAAGGCCCTTCATTAGAACATTTTTTTGCCCAGATAGTAGTTAGCCTGGATGCTTTATTATCTGAGGGGAAAAGCAAGTCTTGTTCTGAAAGTAAAATTTCCTTCAGCAGTGGAACGTATTTTCAGTTTGGCAAGCTATTCACAGCTTCCATCTGGTGTAGATCTCACAGGGAAAAGATACACATTTTAAAAACAAGTCTCTTACAAAAATTGAAATAAAAGACTTGGACTATTTCCTTAGAAAATCACGAAGGCATAAAATACAGGTCTGCAGCAGAAAAATGCCGAGCAAAATTAAAGGAAACACACACAAAAACCTGTTGCCTCATTAATAGATAGCCATGAGGTTCCTCTGGTCTTATGTGATGTATTTCAGTATCATGTTTGAATCACATCTAAACAACCATGCTGTGATAATACTTTCAGTGCTTCTCGCTCAGCATGTAGGATGAGCACTTCATAACAGGTTCATAGAAAAAGGACAAATGTGAATTTTGTAAACACTGAACTGATAATTTTCCAGGCTTTCAGCTCCCATTCTTCAGCTCCGTGTCCTTGCAGGGCCTCAGCAGCACTTCAGGCAGGTTATGAAGAATAGGTTGTTTTGTTGTTGTCGTGTGTTAGTTTTTAAAATGTTGCTTCATGCCTGTTGCTAAAGTCAGAACTCTCTTCCAGATGCCAAGAGCCCTCTGCTTCCCTTGTCTAGATGTTCACTCCTTTCTATTCTGCCCCCGCCCTCCAGTTCGCTTTCTGCATGCCTCGCTCTGGAGAAACTCTGGGTAGTGAACACACCCAGGGCAGGTCTACACTACAAACTTACATTGGTATAACTACCTCACTCAAGGGTGTGAAAAATCCGCAACCCTGAGCAACTTAGTTATACCGACCTAACTCCCCTGGTGTAGACAGTGCAATGTTGATGGGAGAGCTTCTCCTGTTGACATAGCTCCCGCCACTTACAGAGGTGGGTTAACTATGTTGACAGGAGAAGTTCTCTCGTCACTGTGGCAACGTCTTAACTGAAGTCCTACAGCAGCACCCCTGTAGCCTTTTAAGTGTAGACCTGTCCCAAGATGGGTTCAGGAACAGAGAGAAGTAAAAACTGTGAAAATTTTTTATCAGAAAGTGGGAGGAAGGAGGCTGAAGCAGCTTAAAAATTAGAGGGTTTTTTTTCAAAAATTAAATTTTTCATGCAAAGTTGTTAAATTTTTTTTTTCTGAAAAAAATACACACCTTTTTTCATTTCCCCCAAGAATTTTTATTGACGACATTATCAGAAATGTTATCAGACTGGTTATTGGTGTGGGTTTGCAGTATCTGAACATTTTGGATCACTATTTTGATAAAAAAAATTGGGGGGGGGGAAGGAAAACATTTTGGAACAAAGGCTCCATTTTGAAACATTCATAACCAAAGCAACTTCAAAGTTTAGATTTTTTTATACAAAACTAATTTTTCATTGTTACACCAACTCTGGCAATAAATTCGCCAGCCCAGAGGCAGCAGCACCGTTAGATATAAGTCCTCTCTATTAGTAGAGTCAAGACTTCAGATGAGGGTAGTTTAAGATAGTAGAGGGGGGTATTCCGAGTGGGGAGAATAGAAGAAACCTAAAGAGGAGAGCAGAATAATACTGATAATAATTTCATAAGGCATGTTATTTACAAGTAGAGGTGTGTGAAAATTGATTATTCAGTTTGGTGGCTGAAAATAATTCATTTTATGTCAACCTGTGATTGGGTGGTCTAGGTCTGGAGGACCCCTGCTGGAGGCCTTGCGGCCCTGCCACACCCTGCCCCAGAAAAGGGCAGTAGAGAGGTCCTCCAAGCTGCCTAGAGTGGCTGTATGGGAAGCAGCCAATCAGGGACCAGCAGACTAGTATAAGAAGAGCTGCAGGGCCAGAGTGAGATCAGTTCCCTACTAGATGTGGAGGAGAGTGGATGGTGTGCCTGAGGGAGCTACAGGTCCTCTGACAGGGTGTTGCTGTCAGAAGCCAGGGAAAGCAAGAAGTAGCTCTAGGCTGGCTGCTGGAACTCCACCAGGACAAGGCTCTGAGGCAAGGATTAAGAATGCAATGGAGCCAGGGGAAGTGACCCAGGGAATTAGAGCAGCAGTGTGGCTTAGCTAAAGGGACATGGCATGGCTGCTATCTATAGGGTCCCTGGGCTGGGGCCTGGGTCTCCCACCACCAGCCACTGGGAAAGTGGCCTGGACTTTGAGGCACTCCAGAAGAGGAGCTGAACTGTAGAGGCCCAGCTGGAGAACTGCAGTGAGAAACCCGTGAGAGGGTGAAGCCATTGCCTCCAGGGAGGGAGACCTGGGGCACTGCTCCATACCGAGCAAGGACAACTTGAGAGAGCTGTTACAGAGGGCACTGAGAGAGGCCCCTCTTGGACTTGTACCCCAGAAGGGGTTTGCTTTGTTTTTATTTCACAGACAGACACTGTGTGACTCAGCCAGAGGGCTGAGTCAGGGAAGGTCCACCACAAACAGAGTGTGCAGGAACATGTACTCAGCCAGGGGTCGCTTCCAAGAGGTGAATTCACCTCATTACACAACCCAAAGTGAAAAAAATTCAATTTTTTCAGCAAAAACAATGTTTTTAAAAAAAATGTTCCAGGTCAAACAAAATGTTGTAATTGTTGAGGGGTTTTGAGTTTTTTAAAATAAAAATGAAGTAAAATTCAAAATAAATAATTTTCAAATCAAAATATCAAAACATTTTGTTTAGAAATTTGAGCATGAGCTTTCGTGAGCTACAGCTCACTTCATCGGATGCATACCATGGAAACTGCAGCAGACTTTATATATACACAGAGAATATGAAACAATACCTCCTCCCACCCCACTGTCCTGCTGGTAATAGCTTATCTAAAGTGATCATCAAGTTGGGCCATTTCCAGCACAAATCCAGGTTTTCTCACCCTCCAACCCCCCCCCCCCCCCCAAATTCACTCTCCTGCTGGTAATAGCCCATCCAAAGTAACAACTCTCTACACAATGTGCATGATAATCAAGTTGGGCCATTTCCTGCACAAATCCAGGTTCTCTCACCCCCCTCCAAAAAACACACACACAAACGAAAGCTCATGCTCAAATAAATTGGTTAGTCTCTAAGGTGCCACAAGTACTCCTTTTCTTTTTGCGAATACAGACTAACATGGCTGTTACTCTGAAACCTGTTTAGAAATTGTTAAAACAACTATTTAATCATTTTTTGTTTTTTTTTCTTTTAAGAAACAATTCAACAAATTCAAAAGGTATTTCATTTGACCCAAATATGCATTTATTATTGAAAAAATGTTTCTGCCAAAACACTTTGCACAGCTCTGTTTACAAGGAGCAACTCATCCAGCATTATAGCTGATGGACTGAGATGGATTTGATTTTACACAATGACTGTATGTTCCCCATTATTTTAATTTGTTTGTATTTGGATTGTTTCAATTATATTTTTTGTAATTCATTTAAAATAAAGACACAGGCTATCTACTCAGCAAGATGATAGTCATTAAAATTAGGGGCACAGGTGAATAGCAGGTCTTGCGTGGAGGGGAGCCTATCATATTTTTAGGACAAGTCTTTCAGTTGATAAAAAGGAAAAGCAGCTGGAGTAGCATCACAAGTACAAAATTAAGTCCTCTTTCCAAGGGTGTCCTACAAGCAATGTCATGGCCAGTCACCTCTAAGGAGGACTATTAGCAGGGGTAATATACAACCCACCATTTTGACCTGTTGCTCAATGCGTGTTAGTGAAGATGACAGTAGTAGATTTACCCTTGTACTGACATATGGAGGAATTGGGTTTCTTTAACTGAATTCCAGTTGGTGCTGTAATAAAGATGACATCCCTGCTGTTGCTATGTGAATATTCTGAGGACTAATTAGAGCTGAGTTTCTTGATATGACTATGCCAGTGCCAAGAATATTGCCAGAGCAATATAAATACGTCCATTCACTGCAGGGATTAGTTTCAGTAAACTGTTCCACTTTTGCGTCTGACTACATATCATTTATGATGTGTAAAATATAAAGGAACTCTCAAACTGCTCCAGGCAATATGGGATAGTGAAAAGGTTTGTTAAGAAGGTTGTTCTTGTCGTTTTATGTATTTTTACTGAAAAACCAGGGATATAATATTTTTCATTTGATCCCCAGGACTTTCAAGTGAATCACTTCTAACGCTTTGACAAGAGTGTAAAACACAGGAAACAGCTGAATGTTCGCTTCTGTTATGAAACCTTGAGGAAAAGTGTCAATGGTTCACTAGATTATCTGCAGTTGAAGTGGCAGAGTTCTGTTGGAACAACCTGTGTTTTGCTGCTCCATGCTAACCACAAAATGAGATTTCAGATAAAGGGCCAGATTATGATACCTCTTCTCTTGTTAAATAGTACCTTACTGCTTGAATACTCCCATTAATCCTAATGGACCGACTTGCAAAGTAAGGTGCTACCCATTGCAAATCAGGCTGGCAGAATCTGGCTCAAAATGAATATGGGCCAGTAAATGTCAGAAGTCAGAAACAGGTGGCAATATGTACAGAGAGAAAAGATGAGTAGGGAAAGCAGAACCCTCTTAAATGAGGTACATTTTTATTCTCCCATGCTGTTATTATCTGATTTGATGTATTGAGTGTGCTGTTCTAACATGACAATCCCATGAAACAGACTTCATCTGCATTCCTATTGATGTTGCTGTGCCTAGGGGATGTAGAAAAGTCTGATGCAGATCTGTTTATTGGTTTGCTGCCATCTCGACTGATAAAAACAAGACTTTTGAAGTATTGCTGCAATGTTGCCAAATTTTGTCTCTGAACTAATGTGATTTTCTTTTTACCATAAATACTCTGGAATCCATAACATCAGAATGTCTTTTGTCAAGACTCTTCTTAAAATATTTACCTTTTAAGGAAGGGGACTAGCATCTCCAGGCTAGAAGCCAGGATGCAAAAATCCCATGTTATTTCCTAGAACTGACAAACTTAACATTTTATGGACTTCTGCATCACCTACATTCCTTTTCTGTTCAAAAGGATGTTGGTCTCCTCTGCTCCCCGTGACACAGCTATCTGAGCTAGCATGCACATAACTGACTGTCTTCACAGTTAGTGAAATGAGTCTTACTTCTAACCAGCAGTGTTTTCCTTTCTGAAGAGGTGTTCAAACCCAGGTCAGTGGAAACACTTTGGAGGTTCCCAGCTCATTGGGGGAAATCAGCAGAAAGCCTTGCTGCAGCTGGAGCTCAGGTGCAGTCTCACTGGCATCTGTGCATTGTTGTTCTCAACACCAGTCCATGCTGCGTGTGGTCACTTTCCTAAGAAATGACCCAATCAAGCAGGCCAGCAACTCAGAAGAGTGATATCAAGACATGTGTTATAGGGAAAATATTGGTACAGGGTGACAGTGAAATATTGGGCCAGCTCTTCAGATGGCCTAAATCATCATCACACATACAAGTCAAAGCCGGAAGGGCTCATTATGATTATCTACTCTGACATCAGTGCAACTAGGCCAGTTTGCACCATTATAGCTATATCAGCAAATATGTGTTTCACTTTAGTTTTTCTAGTATTAACATGAACACCATTCGTGAATCCCCTCTTTACTGTGATTCTCTGGCAACAGAATCCCTTGCAAGATTTACCTGTTATCCTAATTGCCATAGAAATCCTCCACCTGCTGCAAAAATCACTTTTCTTTTAGAATTGGTGGCAGTTCCAACTACCATTTTGTGCTCTGTTTTGTTTTGTTGTTTTGCAGGTCAAATGATCAATAAGTCAAAGTGGTGGTGGTGGGACGGGGTAGTGTAATTAGAAATCTAGGCCCAAATTCTCTGCTCAGCACAGCAGACAGAGGCCCATGCTTACAGCCCCGATTCTATGCATCAGCCTTGGCCTCTGTCATTTAGAGCTAAACAATGGTAGCTAGCAATGGTCCCCGAGGGACTGTCCACCAGCTGCGGATTGCCAGAGTTCAGCACGCTCCAGTCACTTCCCCCTCACAAAACCAGAAGTCACATTTTCATATCATCTCAGAGGGATCATAACTTTTTGAAGGGGAAGTTAGGTGACGTTGGGATGTGGTTTCTGATTTGATTTAAAGCTCAAGACTGTAGACCACTAATTACTGAACAACCGAAGACACTTAATTATCCTTCTGAAAAAGATGGGTGACGTGGTCCCTCAAAATAATAACTAAATAGTGTTTATGTGGGGAAAACCTGAAAGGGGGCTTGATCCATAGCTGGGATGATCAGCATAGCCCCCAGTGACTTTCCTCCTCCTGTTTCATGCAGGGACTAGTGTTTGTGGATGGGTTTTCCTCATGCAGCTGTTTAGTCAGCCCTCTTTCCCCTTGGCAGTTCAGTTCTTGCAGAGTCTTACTCCCCCTGGCAGGAGTCCTACTTAAACCTTCTACCTCTAAACAGGTATCAGAGCAAAGGCACCCAGTGACATGGCTGCCCTCCAGGAGACAGCCTGTGTAACAAACATAAGGCTTTTGGACTACAGACTTAAGCTAGAACTTTGGGGAAAGGCCTAAAAACATCCAGAATCTTGCTAAGGGGGACCCAATGTACAGCAGAACCTTATTTGAAGACCCCGATTCTGGGGAATTGCTTTGAGACTGTGCAAGATTGGTTTGTGAATTAAGGGGTTTGGGTTAGAAGAACTGCAGGCTCTGGGAGACCTGCAATGACCAGCCTCTTCGTTTATACACAGGATGAGATGCAACAAGTAAAGTGGTGGAACAACAAGGGCAACAGTGAAATAACCATGATTAGCACAAGTAGTCTCAGCATGCGGCGGGCTTGATCCCATAAGGTTCTGATTGCTGTGGCCTAGATCCAGCAAATCATTTAAGCACCTCGAGGCACAATTCCTTCCTCCAACTAATAGCAGGAGCCCCCCTTACACCAGCTCAACTGCACTGGCTAGTGGGGCAAAGCCAAGCATCTGTCCGTTCCCTACCCAACCCTTTCAGCCCCTCTCATGACACAGGTGTGCAGGAAGTACAGGTGTGCAGTCCCAGTTCTCCGTCTCACCACCACCACATGCCTACAGTGGAAACACAGGGAGATGGCACATGAGCATGAGTGGGACTTATTCCCCTGAAACCTTTGTGCAGAGTATAATGTTGGATCATGATCTGGCCCAGAGAGAACAGCATGGTCGCCTTTAATTAATTTTACTTTCCACACTGATCCAGTGCCAACTTTTTTTAACCCTTTCAGGATCTGGCCCTGCGGCGTGGAGTGGCAGTGTGGATTGCAGCACACATGCAAAGTACCCCTTAATCTTCTCCTACTCAGAGCTGGTCTCGGTCAACCAAACTGACTCACTTTTTTCAATTTTCTTTTTCCACTTCAGTTCCTGGCCTTCACTTCCCCTCAGACATTTGTTTCTTTAGGCTGCTGGTGGGTGGTTGTATGTTGGCACTCACACAGTGGGTGTCTGGAAAAAGAAAGGAATCTACTACTCATTTGAACTGAATCTACAAAAGAAAAACACTCCTTGTCATTCTACATACGTCACATGCAGTTCCGCAACTAAAAACTAAGTGCAAACTGTTTTAATCCCTAAAAATGCAACTAAGCCATTGATGTTTAGAGAAGTAAATAGACATAAGCTTAGGTTTAGGAAGGAAGGGGATTATTCAAACCAAACTGAACTGCTGAGCCACTTAGAAAGGTTTATTATGATTATTATTTATAGAGCATCAATAGTGTGCTCAGATCATATAGCACACAGGGAAGGCCACAGAGCCAAATTTTGGCCATCCTCCTGCAAACATTTAAACACAGCGCTAGCTTTACCCACTTGAGCAGTCTCACTGATGTCAATGGGACTATTTAACTGACTGAAATTATGCATCTGCTCTTGGTTGTAGTGCAAGATGGACTAAAACCTATGAAAACCGATGTAAATTTCAATGGGGTGGAGGCATATGCATCCGCTTACTCCACATCTGAAAGCATCCCACAGGCCCTGCCCCCAAGAAGTTCACAGACACAAAGATTCATTCCTGGTGTAAATCTATTGGCCTCAGCTGAATAATGCCTAGAATGAATTTTGCCAGCGCCAGACTAGAGTGGCACTGGAAAAATCCTTCTTGCCTTGTAACACTAACAAATATTCCATGGACCACTATTCTTTACAGGTGAGTAAAATATTATCTTCATTACCACCATAATTCTTGTCTTGATGAGGTGAGCTGAACAGATTTTGGTGCTCAGGCTGGTAAACTTTTTGTGCAAATTTACTGAAGCCCATTTCAGCAAAAAATACACTGGAGCGCGAGATGATGATCTGATCTCAGAGCAGTACCAATTTTTTCCTTTTATTGTCTTTTCCTTTTTGGCTTATTATACTTGAATTGCAGGATAATTGTCAAATAACTGCAACTGAGTGATGGACAAGACATGGAAAATTGTGGAAAAGTAATAATGGACCTTTTTCAACTGAAGTAATTTGGAAAAGCCGGCCGCCCAGGGCTGACAGAGGGAGCCCTGCCATGCCCAAAGTGGACAGTGGAAGACCTGCCGCGGTTAGCTCAGAAAATTGGATTTCTACTGTACTAATGGGGGAAAAGGTGTATGTTGCAAATCTCAAAATGTATGCAAAATTGTGGACTGTGCAAAGTAAGCTAATTAAAATCAAAATGGTGGTGGAAGCCTAATAGTGCGGGATCCACAATATTGGGAATTAAATAGGGCCTTACTTACTTCAGTGCAATTCTTTCTTTTCTGTCATTTAAAACTGACTGGCTTCTTGGCAAGTTATGTTTGAAATGAAAATTAGTAAGATGACCTTTCCAGTTTCTTTTAGCCGCACTGACATTCTGATATTAAAGAAGTTGAGGAGATGACATAGACTAGCATAATTTGTGGCCACCACTAAAACTAGTTCTTTTAAATGGAAATAGGTTATCGCCACACTATTAATCACCGTGCCTAATGTTTAGGCACCTAGAAAATCAAAGGAACCCTGCAATTCACAAAGCCTTAGTTAGGTGCGTAGGCTCCTGAAACAATGAGTAGGAAGAGACAGGCATCTTAGAATATGATTCACAAATGTCAGCATGCTACATTGGGAGCCACCTCAATCAGCCCATGGGAGAGGGGTGTGCAAAGCCCTGTCCCTTTTGGAGATAGGTGCTTGAGTCCAGGCTGCAGGGAGGAGGCTCTCTCTGCTAATGATTCTCAACTGTGAGTCGTCTTTGGTGCTAGGTGCCTAAGGTAATGTTTGTTGCAAGGAGGATCTTCCTTGTAACTTCTAGCCCACTGGTTAGGGTACTCACCTTGGAGACAGGAGATCCCTGGTTCAACTTCCTTCTCAACCTGATGAGGAGAAGGGATTTGAACACTCTCTCTCCAGTCAATTCCCTAACCACTGGGATAGTCTGACATAAGTCTCCCTCAGTGTCTGCTGTGGCACTCTGGAGAAATAATTAAACAGTCATGGGAGGAGGAAGACTGGATCATGGGTCTCCCACATCCTGGGTGAATGCTCTAACTACCTGGCTATAGAGTCATACTTGTGCTATGTCTCTCTGGCACAATATCTCTTAAATGTTTTATCCACAGTGCAACAGCTTCATCAGGAAAGATTAAGGGACCCCCTTGCATTAGACTATCCCACAGACCAATGCTTACAGCACTCACCTGAGAGGTGGTGGATCCCTGTTCACATCCCTATTTCCTCATCAAGTGAAGGGGGGATTTGACCTAGAGGTCTAACCACTAGCATAAAAGTCATGAGGGAGTTAGCTCTCTCTCCCCTCCTGCTGGCTGTTTTGTGTGAACTCATATGCAAGCCCCAATCCAATAGGTGTGCTCGTATGCTCTGAGCAGATCTACTGGATTGGGGCCCACAGGAGAGTTAGATAGGAACACACCTATCTTCCCCATTTCGTGAATTGCTCTGTAGGTCTACACACTGATGTTCCACCCAAGCCAGAGGTGGAAACATAGGAGCCAAGGCAACTTTTTACTACAAAAACTAAGGCACTTGAATGAGTTTGGGTACCTAGAAGATTCACCAGGAGTTTTGTGAATCACAGTGGAGCCTAAAATTGGGATTTAGGCACCTAAACCCAGATTTAGCTGCCAAAGTCTGGAGTTTAGGTGCTTTGTGAATCTAGGCTTCTGTGCCTCAGTTCCTCATGGAATCATAGACTCGTTGGAGTGGAAGTGCGCTGGTCATCTAGTCCAGTCCCCTGCACTCATGGTAGGACTAAGTGTTATCTAAACCATTCCTGACAGGTGTTTCTCTAACCTGCTCTTAAAAACCTCCAGTAACAGAGATTCCACAACCTCCCTAGGCAATTTATTCCAGTGCTTAACCACCCTGACAGGAAGTTTTTCCTAATGTCCAACCTAAACCACCCTTGCTGCAATTTAAGCCCATTGCTTCTTGTCCTATCCTCGGAGGTTAACAAGAATAATTTACTTCCCTCCTACTTGTAACAATCTTTTTTGTACTTGAAAACTATTATCATGTCCCCTCTCAGTCTTCTCTTCTCCAGACTAAACAAACCCAGTTTTTTAAATCTTCCCTCATAGGTCATGTTTTCTAGACCTTTAATCGTTATTGTTGCTCTTCTCTGGACTTTCTCCAATTTGTCCACATCTTTCCCAAAATGTGGAGAATTAATTCTTGTGTCTTCCTTACAACATTCCTGCTAATACATCCCAGAATGATGTTTGCTTTTTTTTTTCCCGCAACAGTGTTACACTGGTTACTCATATTTAGCTTGTGATCCACTATCATACCCAGATCTCTTTCTTCTGTACTCCTTCCTAGGCAGTCATTTCCCATTTTCTATGTGTGCAACTGATTGTTCCTTCCTAAGTGGAGTACTTTGTATTTGTCCTCATTGAATTTCATCCTATTTACTTCAGACCATTTCTCCAGTTTGTCCAGATGGTTTAGAATTTTAATCCTATCCTCCAAAGCACTTTTAACCCCTCCCAGCTTGGTATCATCCACAAACTTTATAAGTATACTCTCCATTTACTTATCTAGATCACTGATGAACATATTGAACAGAACCGGACCCAGAACTGATCCCTGCAGCACCCCACTTGTTATGTCCTTCCAGCATGACTGTGAACCACTGATAACTACTCTCTGGGAACAGTTTTCCAACCAGGTATGCACCCCCCTTATAGTAGCTCCAACTAGGTTGTATTTCCCTGTAACATGGGGGCCAGTGCTAGCCCATTGGGGACCCTAAGCAAGAATATTTTGCCTCCACCCCCGGCCACATACAACACATACCTATATTTAATACTGGGCCCCCTCGAGTTGCTTTGGGGCCCTAAGCAATTGCTTAGTCTGCTTATGCCTAGGGCCAGGTCTAATGGGGGCAGTAATACTTCCCTACCTCACAAGGGTTTTGTGAGGCTAAAAACATTAAGATGTTCAGATACTATGGTAATGGGGCCATATCAGTATGTAAGACAGATAGAAAAATAACATGAAGATTCCCTCATGGAATTTTCCCTCCCTCCATTGTTACATCAGGGATGGGGTTTGATCCCTTGAGTACTAGGGCCACAAGGCTGGCCTTCAAACACAAAGAAAGAAGAAGTGGGACCGCTAAACACTGAGGAAGGAGTGGAGGTCAAGGATAATCTAGGCATGGCCCAATATCTAAACAAATACTTTGCCTCAGTCTTTAATAAAGCTAAAGAGGATCTTAGGGGTAATGGTAGCATGGCAAATGGGAATGAGGATATGGAGGTAGATATTACCATATCTGAGGTAGAAGCAAAACTCAAACAGCTTAAAGGGACTAAATCGGGGGGACCAGATAATCTTCATCCAAGAATATTAAAGGAATTGGCACCCAAAATTGCAAGCCGATTAGCAAGAATTTTTAATGAGTCTGTAAACTCATGGGTTGTACCATATGATTGGAGAATTGCTAACATAGTTCCTATTTTTAAGAAAGGGAAAAAAAAGTGATCCAGGTAATTATAGGCCTATTAGTTTGACATCTGTAGTATGCAAGGTCTTGGAAAAAATTTTGAAGGAGAAGGTAGTTAAGGACATTGAAGTCAATGGTAAATGGGACAAAATACAACATGGTTTTACCAGAGGTAGATCATGCCAAACCAACCTGATCTCCTTCTTTGAGAAAGTAACAGATTTTTTAGACAAAGGAAACGCAGTGGATCTAATTTACCTAGATTTCAGTAAGGCATTTGATACCGTGCCACATGGGGAATTATTAGTTAAATTGGGTAAGGTGGGGATCAATACGAAAATTGAAAGGTGGATAAGGAATTGGTGAAAGAGGAGACTACAGCGGGTCCTACTGAAAGGTGAACTGTCAGGCTGGAGGGAGGTTACCAGTGGAGTTCCTCAAGGATCGGTTTTGGGACCAATCTTATTTAATCTTTTTATTACTGACCTCGGCACAAAAAGTGGGAGTGTGCTAATAAAGTTTGCAGATGATACAAAGCTGGGAGGTATTGCCAATTTAGAGAAGGACAGGGATATCATACAGGAGGATCTGGATGACCTTGTAAACTGGAGTAATAGTAATAGGATGAAATTTAATAGTGAGAAGTGTAAGGTTATGCATTTAGGGATCAATAACAAGAATTTTAGTTATAAGCTGGGGACGCATCAATTAGAAGTAACAGAGGTGGAGAAGGACCTTGGAGTATTGGTTGATCATAGGATGACTATGAGCTGCCAATGTGATATGACCGTGAAAAAAGCTAATGCGGTCTTGGGATGCATCAGGTGAGGTATTTCCAGTAGAGATAAGGAGGTATTAGTACCATTATACAAGGCACTGGTGAGACCTCACCTGGAATACTGTGTGCAGTTCTGGTCTCCCATGTTTAAGAAGGATGAATTCAGACTGGAACAGGTACAGAGAAGGGCTACTAGGATGATCCGAGGAACGGAAAACCTGTCTTATGAAAGGAGACTCAAAGAGCTTGGCTTGTTTAGCCTAACCAAAAGAAGGTTGAAGAGAGATATGATTGCTCTCTATAAATATATCAGAGGGATAAAATATTGGAGAGGGAGAAGAATTATTTAAGCTCAGTACCAATGTGGACACAAGAACAAATGGATATAAACTGGCCACCAGGAAGTTTAGACTTGAAATTAGACGAAGGTTTCTAACCATCAGAGGAGTGAAGTTTTGGAATAACCTTCCAAGGGAAGCAGTGGGGGCAAAAGATCTATCTGGCTTTAAGATTAAATTCGATAAGTTTATGGAGGAAATGGTATGATGGGATAACATGGTTTTGGTAATTAAATATTCATGGTAAATAGGTCCAATGGCCTGTGATGGGATATTAGATGGGGTGGGATCTGAGTTACCCAGGAAAGAATTTTCTGTAGTATCTGGCTGGTGAATCTTGCCCATATGCTCAGGGTTTAGCTGATCGCCATATTTGGGGTCGGGAAGGAATTTTCCTCCAGGGCAGACTGGAAGAGGCCCTGGATGTTTTTCGCCTTCCTCTGTACCATGGGGCACAGGTCACTTGCTGGAGGATTCTCTGCTCCTTGAAGTCTTTAAACCATGATTTCAGGACTTCAATAGCTCAGACATAGGTGAGAGGTTTTTTGCAGGAGTGGTGGGTGAAATTCTGTGGGCTACGTTGTGCAGGAGGTCAGACTAGATGATCATAATGGTCCCTTCTGACCTAAATATCTATGAATCTATGAATTATTTCTCTGGGATCTGCAAGGATTCTGGGAAATTCACAGGAATATACATTATATTTGGGATGGTCAAGGTCCTCTTTCCTAATCAAATATTACATTACTAGACAAACAAAATGATTATGTTTTAAAACTGTAATCTGATACCTACATACAGAGAGAGAACCGAGAAAATACCATCCCAAGGTTTCTACAGTTTTTAGCACACCGAGGCCTCAATCTCAGCTGAAACTTCTAGGTGCTACTGGAATACAAATCATAAAGACACTTGGCACATTGCAAAAAATATTTGCAGTGGCACTGGT
Source organism: Lepidochelys olivacea (assembly GCF_965140295.1). Lineage (NCBI taxonomy): Eukaryota > Metazoa > Chordata > Testudines > Cheloniidae > Lepidochelys > Lepidochelys olivacea. Next base: position 31,140,337 of record NC_140411.1, on the reverse strand, counting down.
TCAACGGTTTTTCTTCCTCTTAAGGGTCCACTGAAAAAGACAATATGCTATTATGGGAAGATTTCGTTTGACTCCTGCCACATTCCCAAGGTGGGGGGAGGCTCAGGGGTGCAGGCGCCGAACGGCACTTACCTCAAGTGGCTCCCCGAAGCAGTGGCATATCCCTTCTCTGGCTCCTATGTGTGAAGTTGCCCCCGACCCTGTTATCGCCAGAGTGGAGCCATGCGGCTGCTTCGAGGAGCTGTGTGGTGCAGCCCCCGACCCAGCGCCCCAGCTGGAGCACTGGAGCAGGGCAAGCCCCAGACCCTGCTCCCCAGCGGGAGTTCGGGGGGCAGCTTAAAATGGCTTATGGGCTAGATTCGGTGTAGTTTGCCCACCCCTGGTGTAGACACGGTGTCCCTTACATCGGCTGTCTTGTTACATCAACTTGTCTAAAGTCAGTGGAAGCACTCCTGGTGAGGACGCTCACCACTGATCCAAGGAGGGTAATATGGACATTCACACCAGAGTAATTGTTGTGGTGGCTGAAAATCGACCTGTAAGTCAACCTAATATAGGTTGACTTAGGTTTGTTGTGTAAACATACCCTCACAGTATCACTGAGTAACTGTAACACAGAACTCTTGCATAAATCCAATATATCTTGCATCAAAAGGTGCAGCATGACACATTCAGCAGGGACCTATAGCTCTTGGGCTGCAGCAAGGAATCAGAGGTAACTTTATTGAACATCTGATCCCCCCAAGACTAGGAATCAAAGCATTACTTCAATATTTTTTGTACTTGATGCTTACACTTGTGACAACTCCATTTGTACGCTGAGAATTACAGACAAACCATCTGTTTATTTCTGTTGATGATTCAAACACAAATATTTCCTTAAAGGAATTTGCATGATGGTGCACAAGTTAAAGAGTAGATATGGGTCAAGACACATTTTATGTGCAAAACAAGCTTGGAGAAAATAAGATACATGGCTTCAGCTGACAAAACCTTCACCTAAAACTTGAAACAAACCTAAACTGAGGACTTGCCTACACTACTGATTAATTTGGATTGAGGTAGAGCGTGAATTTAAAGCAGAATAGCTATTCAAGAATAGATCCCCATGTAAACAAGCTCTTAGATTCAAATCACTTTGAGTCACTGTTTTGTCCCCCCTCCCCAATATTTTTATTTCCACCTCTGCATTTCCATGTTCTATTTAGAACCAAAAGTGGCATATGACCATGAAGAAAGTTGTTCTTACGGTATTAAGTACAATACTATATCCAAGCAGATGCAAATACAATGCCATGCCCAACCAGAAGTAGGAAGCACCTATAAATTTATGAGCAAGGCTGTTCCATCCCAATAAAATTTCCAACCCAGTCATGGACCAGAACCCCCTCGTGGTAGGCCTTGTACAAACACAGAACAAAAAGAAGGTCCCTGCGTGAGGAGTTTACAATCTAAGTATAACACAAGAGACAACAGTTGGATACAGACAGATAGTGGAGTACAAGGAAACAATGAGATGATATTCGTCAGTATGACAGACAGTGGTCACAGTACACCAGCAGTGTAACCCTTTTCGAGTTTTGTGTAGGCTTCATAAAAAAGGAGAATTTTAAGAGGGATTTGAAGGAGGATAATGAGGGAGATTTGTGGATGTTTATGGGGAGCTCCTTCCAAGTGAGAATGGCAGCATGGGAGGCAGCACAAAGGTGCTTGTTTGAAAATTTAACAAGTGGCAGATGGATGCTGGCATCATTGCCCAATCAGAGATGGGAGCTGTTGTCTTCATAGTAAATGACAGATGCGGGGGGGGGGTGGCTGAGAAGGGCCTTGAAAACAAAGACAAATTGCAAGAGAAGGGGGAGCCAGTGGAGGGATGCAAAGAGAGGAGTGTCATGGTCAAAGCAACGGATGAGGAAAATGATCTTTGCAGCAGCATTCTGAACGGATATGAGTTGGGCAAGGTTGCATTTGTCAAAGCCAGAGTGAAGGATATGGCAGTAATTGAGATGCAAGATTCTGAGAGCCTGGATGAGAGCTCTAGCTGTGTAGATGAGTAGGAAAGGCCGTAGCTTATAGATGTTATGCCAAAGAACTGGCCAGATTTAGACATAGCCTGGATGTGAGGACCTACAAAGCATTCTGGGTTAAAGCTTATACCCAGGTTATGGGGGCTGAGTGGCAGGCAGGATGGTGGTGTTGTCGACAGTGACTGAGAATGGAGGTAGTAGGGAAGGCTTCCCTTGCCTCTTATGTAGTGATTTATACCAGTGCAAAGTAAGTGTGAGGGCACTGTCATTCTGATTTGGTGGAAATAACTACACATGGTGCCATGGAGACTAGAACATACTGAGCCTCTCCCATCACTCAATCCCAAACTCATAACCCATCTAGATTTGTCATCAAATAAAGTGCACATTGCAGTTCTCAGGCAGGACCAAGGTGGCTACTGGTAGTAAGCTGAGGCATTTGTGGACAGCTCCATATTTAATGTACCATGCTACAGCACTCTAACCTTTTATCAGCATTGTTGGCCAGCACAGGAAATCATATGGTCTCTGCAATCATAGTAGCTCTGTGAGGCAGTAACTATATCTATATCTTGAGCTTTGGCACGAACACCATCCAGAATTCAGCATGATCATCAGAACAGAAACGGGGAAGCCATAGAAGTCTATGTAATGAGATGGAAAACGCAATATAAATAAAACATTTAAATATAAAAGGTAGATCAATACTGTAATTATCATCTATCATCATTTATTATTTATATAATAATATAAACGAAGTGGACGGAATTCACCCCTCTTTTAACTCCATTGATTTCAAGGATAAATTTGGTACACTATGTTTTTATTATTTATATAAGACATCAGCATTCTCTATTTCACCCCTTAGATCCAAGTCATTTCTTCCTCTACAACAGCACTAAAATTTGACCTGTACTCTCCATTCCAACTGCTAAAGTTCTGGGCCAGGCCTTTGTTGTCTTGACCATCGTAATCACCATTTTTTCATTTTCACCACCTTTCACTTCTTTCCTCACTAATCCATCCTGCTGCTTAGAAAATCTTTGCTCTCTGTTCTGACTGTGTGTCCATCTTCACTAGCTTCTTCTCTCTTTCTACATCAAGGTCAAGTTCCTCACCCTCAGCTTCAAGACCCGGCACATCTCTGTTGCAGCCTGTAACACCTCCACATCTCACTTCTACCCCTATGCTCCACCCAGGATTCTCTCTGAATTTGCTACCTTCACCTATTCCCAAATCTGTACCTTCTATGCTGCTCCTTATGCTTAGAATAGCTTACCAGTTCAGTGCAGGGACCTATTCTTTGTTTGTGACCACCAATTATATGCAGTCATGTACACTTATGATACCATAAAATGGGTCTGATCTTACAAAGAAAACTCATGTGAGCTTCATTTCTTTTGCATGTAGGCTTTGCTCATGTGTGTAAGACCTGCATAATATGGCCCAATAATAGTTTTATGTCTAGGAATGATAGAATTCAAATTTTTTATATATATAATTTCGATAGATAATACTGAAGTTTATTTTTACACTTTTTGTACATGTATTGATTTAATTTGTCAGTTATGCTTTTTCTATTTTAGCTATTTAAATTTTCACAGTTGTAGGAAATTGTGGGGGTTCAGAGTATGGGGGGTCAGTCAATAACTATTTGATGACAGTAGACATTGAGGTCAAAAAGTTACAGTTTCATAACGGTTAAAACACCAATTGTCAACGTCACATGTCAAAATACACAAAATAAAGTCTTGAGTCAAGGCTAATAAGTCTAATAAGTTCTCAAGAAGCATTTGTCTTACTTTGCCTATCTGTAAATTTGAATTATTAGGGATGGAAATATTTTTGTAGGTTTCTACATGAAATTGATGTTTATATATTTACCAATAAAACCTGATTCCTTCCAAACTTAAATATGTCACACTATAAATGTCTACAGTGCTGTACATAATACATAAATATAGAGGGTCCCTGCCCTGAAGAACTTTGCAGGATAGCTCTCAAACAAAAACAGCAGTTCTTGCATGAGAAGGTGAAATTGGATGGAAACATTTTTTTCCCATAGAAAATTTCAATTCAAATGATTTTTATTGTTTTTGTTTTGGTTGACAAATTAGACTTCTTGGGGAAAAATTGAAAACCAAGTATTTTTGACAAAGCAGGATAAATTTTGGTTGAAAACTGCAAATTTAGATTTGGAAATGCCACTGTGGTGTTTCACAGGGGATGTATTTTGTGTGCTTTGTGCCTCCTTTCTCTATGCGCCAGGCTCCCTGGTCAGATTACAGTAGGGGATGGACCACAGCAGCCCCATTTGCTAAGCTGCCGTGGTCACAGTGCCTCAGGGGAGATATAATCTGGCTGAGGAGCCCAGCTCATAGAGGAGAATTGGGGCATGAGACACATGAACGGCAACTCTGATGAAGCACCATTTCTGATGAGAAATTTTCAGTTTGGGGGTAATATTTGTTTTCAGAAAGTTAGAATTTTCAGTGGAAATCAAACATTTCTTGTGAAAAAAATATCTATTTAGTTAAAAAAAACCATCAAAAACAGATTTAAACAGAACTTTTTTGACTGGCCCTAGTGCAGTGACACATTCAGCAGGCTTTGAGGAGACCTCTGAGGTTGTCTTGGGTATGGGAGGTGGGATGCAGCTGTAAGCATAAGGGATGTCATGAAGGGCCTACAACTGAGAATGGGAGAGGAAGACAAAGGGGAGCAGTGAGAGGAAAAGGAGTAGAGGTGGGGAAATGTGGAGGATTATGCAAGAACAGACACAGATGACTTGAAGGTGAAGATGAGCACAGTGCTGTGCCAAGGATGTCCCAGGCCTGGTTCTTAGACTCAAATGCAGGGAGCCCTCTGCCTCCTTCTCACCTGCAATCACCACTAAGTGATTTTTCCAAATAGACCTTCCTAACCTTCTCTGAAGCGGTCTCATTAATTAGCTCATCCCACTCTCTGCGCCTTGCTTGCAACTTCTTTTCAGAAATAATTGCCAGATCATTTAATCTTTCCTCCCTCTACATGTTCTTAGATAGCTCTTGAATAGATACATTTTTGAATTGAGCTCAGGAGATCAATGGGCATCTTCATTTCCAAGTCATGCTTAAAGATTTGTTTGTATAAACTAGCAAAAAACTTAATCTGACCCTCAAAACTCTCAAAATCCTCAGGGTAGCTGCTTGCTAAATTTCAAGCATGCCTATTCAGGTCTTCACTGCTGTGACTTTTCAGTTTCTTATCCATCAAAAAAATAAACCTTTCTCCTACTCCACCACACTTACGTATTCTATTGTCTAATTGTGTTAATATTTTGTCTAAAATGGGGTTTAAAATGTTTTTGGGATATGATGACCTTTTGTCCTTTGAAAGTGTGCCTGGCATTACTTTCCTTCCTTGAGATCACTTCTCTTGGAATTGCATGGATTTTCTAGCATTTCAGCCTGTGAAGCAGCAGCTTCCTTACATGTAACAAGCACAGAAGACCATAATGCCAATAAATAATCTTGAAGGACACCAAGTAAATTGCAAGTAATTTGAATGTCATGATCCAAACTCAGCATTTTGTTGCTCAGAACATTAATTTGTGCTAAGATCGTGTACCACATCTCGGCCAAAACAAGAAACAAAAACCTGAAATGTTTGTTTATAAGCTATCAGCTTCTGATTTAAGTTCTAGCATAAGATTGCTTGAAGCCTTGAGTTTATCTAACAGCTTGAACTGAGAGAAAAGAAAATGAAATCTGTCACAGGAAGGGCTAGTTTCTGACTCACTCTATTTGCCCATGCAAGGGGGTCAGAGGGGGTAAGATCCCCAAAAACCTCCCCTCCTTACTTATACCCCTACATAGGCTTCCTAGGCCTTGGGTCTAGGCACGTAAGCATAAGCAAGACTAATCCCTCCTCAGAGCAGGTGGGCAGTAGAGCTGAGCCTGTGGGGGGGTTGGGGGAAGAGGGGAGATGCACTGACGGTTGGTGTTGGCCAGTGATAAATAACTACCCTCCATGTGTGAGGAATAATGGTGACTCAGGTTTAGTCCCTGAGAGCTTATCTTCACTGCAGTGTTAGCTTGAGTTAACTACATTCAAGTTAACTCCTCTCGAGGAGTGAGTGTGGTTACACAATAGTACAACACTTCAGCTGTGCAGACTGTTTGTATTAGCAGCACAGAGTAGCGGTGTCCCAACTTTAAGGGCTGACTTCCCAGACAAAAAGTCTGCGTGGGATACCATGACATTCTTACTGTTACATACAGCCAGTTGTTGGAACCAGACCCAGCTCCCTAAGCACTGAAACCATACCCTCTGCATTTCAGGGCTGTGACTAAAATCATAGCCCAGCCCTAAATGAAATGAAATGGGGATAAAGAGATGCAAAGAGAGGAATAATTAAAAGTAAAACTACCACAAACCAAAGCAGAGCAAGAGAGAGAATGAACACACAAAAAAGATTGACATTAACAAAAAGAAAAAAAAATCCAAATAAAGAGATTTTAATGAAAAGCAAGAAAAAGCAGCACCGTCTCTCAACAAGTCATGAACAAAAAGGACAATGAAGAGGTGAACAATTAATCTCTAAGAAAAGCAAAAGCCAAATGAACCTGCTAAACAGGGGACCACAAATCCCATCAGCCCCTTCCCCACTACTCATCTGCTTTCTCCTGGCCTTATAAGAAAAAGGCCCTGACTCCTGACCCATGATGTGGCCAGGGCATGTTTGGAAGCAAAGGCTGATTGGCAAGTGAGGAGCTGAAGGATCAGCCACCTGGCAAGCAGGGTCAGCTGAAGGCAAGAACCATACGCAGAGCTGAGTGTGGAATAGGCTGTGACTGCCATACATGTGAGCTGGATGCAGGTCTGTGTGGGACTTCTGGGGGAGCAGCAACAGCTGGGCAGGGAAGCCTGTGCAGAGGGGCTCCAATGGAAAACACTAAGCAGTGGTGTGCGCAAGGAGGGGGCAAGCAGGGGCACAGAACTCCTCCGGGACCAGGGCAGGGAGAGCGAGCTCCTCTGGATCACAGAATCCTAGAATATCAGGGCTGGAAGGGACCTCAGGAGGTCATCTTGTCCAAACCCCTGCTCAGAGCAGGACCAATCCCCAACTAAATCATCCTAGCCAGGGCTTTGTCAAACCTGACCTTAAAATCCTCTAAGGAAATTCCACCACCTCCCTAGGTAACCCATTCCAGTGCTTCACCACCCTCCTAGTGAAATAGTGTTTCCTAATATCCAACCTAGACCTCTCCCACTGCAACTTGAGACCATTACTCCTCGTTCTGTCATCTGCTACCACTAAGAACAGACTAGATCCATCCCCCTTGAAACCCACTTTCAGGTAGTTGAAAGCAGCTATCAAATCCCCCCTTCTGCAGACTAAACAATCCCAGTTCCCTCAGCCTCTCTTCATAGGCCATGTGCTCCAGCTCCCCTAATCATTTTTGTTGCCCGCCGCTGGACTTGTTCCAAGTTTCCACATCCTTCTTGTAGTGTGAGGCCCAAAACTGGACACAGTACTCCAGATGAGGCCTCACCAATGCCAAATAGAGGGGAATGATCACGTCCCTCGATCTACTGGCAATGCTCCTACTTATAAAACCCAAAATGCCATTGGCCTTCTTGGTACCAAGGGCACACTGTTGATTCATATCCAGCTTCTCATTCCCTGTAACCCCTAGGCCCTTTTCTGCAGAACTGCTGCCGAGCCATTTGGTCCCTAGTCTGTAGCAGTGCATGGGATTCTTCTGTCCTAAATGCAGGACTCTGCACTTGTCTTTGGTGAACCTCATCAGATTTATTTTGGCCCAATCCTCTAATTTTCTAGGTCCTTCTGTATCCTATCCCTACCCTCCAGTGCATTTACCACTCCTCCCAGTTTAGTGTCATCTGCAAACTTGCTGAGGCTGCAATCCACGGCATCCTCCAGATCATTAATGAAGATGTTGAACAAAACCAGCCCCAAGACCAGATAATAGCACCTCATTCATTACATCCTCTCAGTAATTTCCTTGGGACAGATGGAGGAGTAAGGCATTAATACCTGAGGATGGTGGCACCGTGTGGTGTGTAGGGCTGGATTTCCCTTTGGACTTCACCTCTTTTCCACCAAGTAAAAACTCTCCTATGTACCAACATGAGTTATCTGCATCTTGGGTCCAAACATGCAGGAGAAAGCAGGACTACTCATCTGCTTGTGTAATACCAACAGACCCCAGTTGTCAGTGGGCAGGCTTGAACCTGTGAACTCTGAAGCAAAATGCATGAGCTAAAACCACATGGCTCTTAGCTAAGGCTGCAGCAGACTCATTAATCTATAAGTAGCCTCAGTGCCATTAGAGGGGGACAAAGCACCACACCCAGGAGGTGTGTGGGTTACATACTTCCCCTACCTGAGGAAGTGCATCCCAAGCTGAGAGATTTCACAGTTGACATCCTAGATGAGCCCTCCTTTGTAACACTGGCAGACCCTGGTCATCGGGGAGTAGGATTGAACCTAGGTTCTCTAGAGTGAAATGCATGAGCCTCTACTGCATGAGCTAAATGCCACATAGCTGTTAGCTAAGGCTGTAGCAGACTCATTAACCTCTAAGTGGTCTCAGTGCCACTGGATGGGACAGAACCACACCCAGGAGGTGTGTGGGTTACACTTGCTCCTTCTCCAGAGTTGATAGGTGGCATGGGGAGGAGCAGGAAATGAGCAGATCCCTGGATCCATCCTTCTGCTCACTGGCCAGAATAACTGAGCCAATCCAGGATGGGTAGTAGTACTTTAATGCTGGTACTGGCCAGTGGTAAAGCATTTGCCTTAAACATACAGCTAAGGGTAGCCTCGAATTCCTCCTTACCTGTAAGGGGTTAAGAAGCTCAAATAACCTGGTTGGCACCTGACCAAAAGGACCATTGGGGAAAGAAGATACTTTCAAATCCAGGGGGTGGAAGGGGAAGGCTTTGTTTGTGCTCTGTGTTCTCTGGGGAAGCAGAGATGCATCAGGTCAGAAAACTCCTTCTCCTAAAATCATCCTAAAATGAGTCTCAATATTGCAAAAAGAGTAAGTAAATAAGGCAAGGTGCATTAAAGTATCTTTTGTTTTTAGCTTGTGCATTTTGCCTATGCTTAGAGGGAGGTTTAGCCCTGTTTTTTGTAACTTTAAAGTTTTGCCTAGAGGGAAATCCTCTGTGTTTTGAATCCCATTACCCTATAAAGTTACCTTCCATCCTGATTTTACAGAGGTGCTTCTTTTACTTTTTTTCTCTTTATAAAAAAGTTCTGTTTTTTAAGAATCTGGTTTACCTATTTGGTTGGTAGATTATTCTCAAGCCTCCCCAGGAAAGGGGGTGAAGAGGCTTGGGGGGCATATTTGAGGGAAACAGAAACTCCAAGTGGTCCTGTTCCTGAATATTTGTCTAACTCACTTGGTGGTGGCAGCAGTACCCATCCAAGGACAAGGAAGGATTTGTGCCTTGGGGAAGTTTTTAACCTAAGCTGGTAGAAATAAGCTTAGGGGGTCCCCACATCTGTACCCTAGAGTTCAGAGTGGGGAGGGAACCTTGACAGCACTACAACCCAGGAGCAAGGAGGAACCAGGGGAAGGACTGTGACTCAGAAGTGTATCTCTGAGGCACAATGCAGCCTGGAACTACTCCTAAATTGGTGCGGCTTATGCTCTATCCCTTGCTCCAGGCTGGGCCTAAGGTCCTTATATAGAAAAAGGGTCCTTCACTATGTGAAAACTTGATTCTTATGAAAATGATGGCACAGATGGGAACACTGTTGCCACACTGTGAACAAACTTGTCAACATCTAAGTTAAATGGAGAAATTAGGTAAGATGAGCAAGACTTTGGGCCGGATGCAGCCACTATTATTTATAACGAGTAGTGTCCTGCAAATTATCCCATTTCCTTCAATGGGACGCCAACAACCAGACTCTGATAGTCGCAATGAGTTGCATCTAACTCTGGGCCAGACTGTGAATCCTTTACTGCCATTGGTGAGCAATTACTCACATGAACAATTCCAGTGTAGTCAGTGCAGGCACTGGTGAGTTAAGCTGCTTGGGAATTTTACAAGAAAACATGTTTCCATTGGAAAATGCCAATTCATTGAAACAGAAACTTTTCACGGGAGCATATTGGTTTTCACAAAACTTTAGTCAGGAAGGTTACTAAGGTCCAGGATGGCATTCCAGGAGAGAGAAACATTTGGAGCAGGGATTTGAAGCTTGGCCTCTCACATGTCAAGTGAGTACACTAAACTACTGGATTAGTAGTGTACTAACTACTTATTGGAGGGTGGATCAACTTTTTTTATCATTTTTTGCAGTAGTAAGGAAACAAACAAACATTTCGTTCTCGGTGAGTAAAGCATCCACAGTCTGGGCATCTGAGAATAGGCCAATTTAAATTAATTACTAAGGGAATGAGAATCTGGACCATAAAAGGACTGCAGAATTTCTGAAATATAAGGGGGGGGAGGGTAAAGAGCCCTAGTCAATGGGTATACCCTAGCTATATCTCACTTATCATTGTGTTAAGGTAACTAAGTGACTTTTTAAAAAATATGCAAGTATTTCAGTGGCATGTGCTTCTCACTTCTCTCCTATCCTGTGGAAGTGAAAGGAAATGTGTGTTCATTTCTGAAGGAAAGCTAGGAGCTAAGAAGGATCTTGCACCTGGATCTGGAAGTTGGTGAGGTTTCTTCATTTAAGTGAGGGTAGGCAGGATAAGACCACAGAAAAGAAAGATGTAACAAAGGAGGCAAAAGGGAGACCACCAGTCTGACCCCTTACAATTAAAGAAGGAATATTAAAATGTGGAAGGAAACTAACCAAGGCAAATATGTTAAAAATAATGGACTAATCACAGGGAAGACTGATAACCAAAGAGATAAGAGTTAAAAAGCTGGATAAATTTCCCACTGAAGTCAAATGAAATTTTGTATTGACTTTAATAGGAGGAGGATCCGGCCCAAAGACAAAGCATGATTGCATTTTGTATAGTTTATATATTCATGATAATGTACAAATACTCACCTTGTTTACATTTAAGCTTTCATTTTAATTGTGCCTTAATATGTTTTCTTTTGAAAACAAATAGATGTGATAAATCATGTCAGGGAGTTTGCTGAAATAGTCTGCTGCAGGCCATCATTTAGAAATTAGCATAGGCATATACCCTAATTCTTAGCACAGGTAGGAAATGATCCTAGGAAGGTTACCCAGAAATCCAGTGACATCCCAACTGTGGAGAATCTGATTAATATGTAAGAAAGACACTCCAACCACAACCAGGTGGTCATGTGCAAATGGAAATGAATGTCACCATCTTCCCGAGGGGAGAGGAGAGGAGAAACATTTACTGCCGCTGTCGTAGCTGACTATAATGTTATCAGTCCCTTCATGCAGCAACTACCTGTTTATAAATCCCTTTCATATTTACCTCAAAGATTGTTTTCATCAATCTCTCCTTCCCTCCTTCTTCCCACTCAAATAATTAATTTCATTTTCACATTTGGGTCTGCATCCCACCCCCACCCCTTCCCAAAATCACAACACTGTACATATTTCAGGCCTGCTGCTACCATGGGCTTTTCCCTGCCAATCCACCTATTAATTGAAATGAATGGCTGTTTATTTGGAGAGGTGTCTGATGGCCTCTAGTGGTTCCCTATATGTGTGCAGAATTTCTTCACCCTGCCTGTGAATGGGGTTGATCTGCTTTGCTGGATACTTGCAGCATGTTTAAAAACAAACAAACAAAACAAAAACAAAAAAGCATCCCCCTGATCATTCTGTTTTGAAGGCAGAGAACACTGACAATTAGATTGTCTTTTGTCCTCATGCAGGTGAATGAGCATGGAGTGAGGAGAGGGCTCACGCAGCCTTTTGTTGTGACTGCAACTCGCAGCTAAGGCCACGCAAGCTCAAGTCACCATAACAGAGGCAGAGAAGATACAGGGCCAACTACAATGGCCGACAGAGCTGTAACCTCCCTTTTAAGCTGCCTTTCCCTGTGCTCTGGGGAAGGCATCTCCCAGAGGTGATGGTGCAGCTGTATTTGTGCATCACATACACTGGATAATAAAGATCGTCTTCCACAGCTACTCTGTCTGTCTGTGTTCGGGCTCTCTATAGTGCCTGTCACCAGAATATCTATGCATAATGTGATATTGTCACAACTGAAAATCAGCATGCCTGCCATTTCACTAATGCGTATGCAACACAACATAAAATGCTGAAGCCCCGCTGCTTTCTTTTGGAACATCACTATTTGTTAACAGGTTTCAGAGTAACAGCCGTGTTAGTCTGTATTCGCAAAAAGAAAAGGAGTACTTGTGGCACTTTAGAGACTAACCAATTTATTTGAGCATGAGCTTTCGTGAGCTACAGCTCACTGCATCGGATGCATACCGTGGAAACTGAAGAAGACATTATATACACACAGAGACCATGAAAGTTTGTGTGTGTATGGGGGTGGGGGGGTGAGAAAACCTGGATTTGTGCTGGAAATGGCCCACCTTGATTATCATGCACATTGTAGGGAGAGTGGTCACTTTGGATAAGCTACTACCAGCAGGAGAGTGAGTTTGTGTGCGTGGTTTTTGGAGGGGGGTGAGGGAGTGAGAGAACCTGGATTTGTGCAGGAAATGGCCCACCTTGATTATCATACACATTGTGAAGAGAGTGGTCACTTTGGATGGGCTATTACCAGCAGGAGAGTGAGTTTGTGGGGAGGGGGGCGAGGGTGAGAAAACCTGGATTTCTGCTGGAAATGGCCCAACTTGATGATCACTTTAGATAAGATATTACCAGCAGGACAGTGGGGTGGGAGGAGGTATTGTTTCATGGTCTCTGTGTGTATATAATGTCTTCTGCAGTTTCCACGGTATGCATCCGATGAAGTGAGCTGTAGCTCACGAAAGCTCATGCTCAAATAAATTGGTTAGTCTCTAAAGTGCCATAAGTACTCCTTTTCTATTTGTTAACAGTAAGCATGAATTGACCTGGGCTCAACTTAGGGGTACTTGGGTGGAATTTGTGTTATATAGGAGGTCAGACTAGATGTTCTAATGGTCCCTTCTGGCCCTAAATGCTATGAAATAATATGTCCAGCATAGAGATGTGTGATCGTTGTCACCAGTGTGCGATATGAGACATTTTTCGGTATAATCAGTTGTGAAGTACTAGTGCAAATGCTCTCTGTGAGGGTTCTCTGAATACTGTGGACTGTGAATCACTTTGTTACCCCCTGCCTCCAGTTGGAGGGAGCCTTGTTTGTGGTAACTGGGTGTTAGCTCCTTAACCACCAGCCTCTCACCCACTCAAGCACTCTCCTCAGGTTGTTCCAGCCTTGACTTTCATTTGCCGGTTAACAAGAGGTGCACCCCAATCCCCATGTCCCATTGAAGCATTTTCCTGTGCTGTTCAGCCCCTGACACTGGCTACTCACAGATATCCCAGATCCTGTGCCCTCAAAGGAGCAGAGTACCTCTCCCCACTCTGAGGTACTGAAACAGTCTTTTGTCTTTATTCACAGACAGGGGAATCCGCAGTCTGTTATAATGTTCCGTTTTTACCTTCAAGTGGTTTTCATTCTTTGCAGTTGTCTTTGATGGTTTTTATTAACTGTTCTGTGATGGGCAATGGTATGGTGACCAGATAGCAAGTGTGGGAAATTGGGATGGTGAGTAGAGATACTAGGGTCCTATATAAGACAAAGCCCTTAATATCAGGACAGTCCTGATAATATCAGGGTGTCCGATCACCCTAGGCAATGGTAGACACTTGAGCCTGGCATCACATAACCAGCTAACCAGGAAGGAGTGGCAACTTCCTCCTGCATGAATAGGACTTCACTGAGTTATATTACTCCCTGGTGACTTCTTTTAACTGTAAGACTTTAAGGGCATAAACTTCAATATAGTTATATTATTCCTGAAGTATTACCCATACACACATCACACCATGTGTTTGAACACCGATAAGTTACAAGCTTACAATAGGTACCTTACATGTTACCCTTTATAGACAAATAGCCTATAAGCAATGTATATAATGCAGTGAGTTTGTTAGGTCTAAGAAGAGTTGTTTGCAAAGAAGAGGGGACCCTTTGCCAAGGGGCCATCATGTCACAATCTCACATATCCTTGGTCTTCTAGCATGACTATTTCAGCTGAGATGATTAATCTTGGATGGAGAATAACTGAGCAGTCCTTTCTGTGTTTGGCAGCCAGAGCATGGCACCTTGAATGTCAAACATTATGGTTCCAGATACAGGGCTACATTGTGGTTGGACATTAGCCAAAAAAGGTATGCAGTGTGGATCTGCTACTTCTCTCACATCCACGTCCAGGGCTGCACACTAGGATCAGTGACATTCAGATCTGAGTGGTAGGTAGAGGGGGAATAATTAGTGCTGCTCTACTTGGTATGTCTACACAGAGATAAAAAACCTGTGACTGGCTCAGGTCAGCTGACTTGAGATTGCAGGGCTTGGGCTCCAGGGCTGAAAAATCACTGTGTAGACATTCAAAAAGAACTAGATAAGTTCATGGAAGATAGGTCCATCAATGGTTATCAGCCAGGATGGACAGGGATGGTATCCCTCACCTCAGTTTGCGAGACGCTGGGAATGGGTGACAGGGGACAGAGCACTTGGTGATTGCTTGTTCTGTTCATTCCCCCTGGGGCACTATTCATTCCCCGTGGCATTCCCCGTGGCCACTGTCGGAGGATGGGATGCTGGGCTGGATGGACCTTTGGTCTGACCCAGTTTGGCCGTTCTTATTCAGACTTGCACTGGAAACCAAGCTCGGGACATGTAAGGGAGGTGTGTGCCAGAGCGAGGGCTCCAGTCTGAGTCCAAATGTCTACACAGCAATTTTTAGCCCGGCAACCCAAGCCCTATGAGCCCCAGTCAATTGACCAGGCCAGCTTCAGCTGTGATGCGGGCCTTTTATCCCTGCATAGTCATACCCTTTGTGCACATTGATCCACAGCCACTCAGGAGATCTGCTCCTTGGATCTTCATAAGAGAGGACTTTGCCCTAACTGCACTTCAGACAAACAAGTCTGTTAAGACAACAGCAGAAGTAGGATGTTCCAGTTGACTGGATCTCCAAGTCCTACAGCAACAAATCTCTGACTTTGAAATTATGCCAGAGTAATAAAGCAGATGCCTCTGAGAAAACCTATGCTATGATGAGCAAAGTTTTGGAAGAAAAAGGACTTAGGTCACGTAAATTCCCCAAATGGATAAAGAAATACTAACAGTACCTCAACACCACAGTACTGTCCATCCCTTGTGATATAATAGAGGTGCTACTTATCAGTTGTCTCCTATATTGAGGGATGTCACTCATTTTAGTTCCAAAGTCATCTGTGTTCCACACCAATTTGTCATCCCTTGTTTTTACTGTTGAGAATTATTCACATCAGAAATTTAAACAAAAAAAAATGGAATCAAGAGATAGTTACTATAAGGGAATGAATCCCAAAGTATTTTAAGTTTCCTGCATGAATAATTTTTTGCGTTCTTCATTTTGGGGTCTTTGTCACACCTTATATCCCACCTTTGGGCCTTGGCAGGTTGAGAGGTTTGTTTGAGATAAACTTTGGCTATGTCCACACTTGGAGCTAGGGGTGTGATTTCCAGCTTGTGCTAGCTCTCTCATTGACTTGTGCTAAGTGTGCTAAATATATCATTGTAGTCGTGGCAGCATGGGCAGCAGCAGCATGGGCTTGCCTCCCCGAGTACATACCTATGGGGTCCAGGTGGCGTTGTACTCAGCATGGCTAGCTCAGTCTGCTGCTTGTCACTGCCCATGCTATCTCAGCTACACTACTATTTTTAACAAGCTAGCTTGAGGAGAGCTAGCACACATATGTCTATGCGAGCTGGAAGTCACACCCCTAGCTGTAAGTGTAGACGTAGCCACAGAAGAGGTAAACATAACATATAAAAGTAAATCAATGGAAATGACAATTTTCTTGCATGAGTGTCTTTGCAAATTGAACATCTTGACGCTTCAATGGACACGTATGTATATAAATACCCAATTTACATCCTTAAATGTGCATCTAAGTGTCCAAGAGCAGGATTTGAATGTGTTTAAGGTCTAAGGTAGAATTTGGCTCTATACAGCCTTCATTTTGTGGGGAATTTTCTTGTACATTCCTATCTGACTTATGTTTTTTTTAACTTTTGTACTTCGATACAAATTTTTTTTGTTAAAAGTAAATATCTTGCCACAGAAATTATTTAATTCATACAAGAAGAAAAATGATCTATTACAAAAATAAAGTTACGTGTGACGATCACATCATCTGTGCTTTTCAAATTTGAGAGGCCATCATGGAACATCATGTATTTTGACTTTTTGCATACATTTTAAGGGAAAACGTTAAGAATAAGATCTAGTGGATGGTGTTAGTGAAACGCAAAGAGAGCAAGTGATGAATGGAGGGGATGGGGGGAGGGATAGCTCAGTGGTTTGAGCATTGGCCTGCTAAACCCAGGGTTGTGAGTTCAAACCTTGAGGGGGCCATTTAGGGATCTGGGGCAAAAATTGGGGACTGGTCCTGCTTTGAGCAGGGGGTTGGACTAGATGACCTTCTGAGGTCCCTTCCAACTCTGATATTCTATGATTCTATGACAAAGGATTGCTTGGCAGGGATGAATAGTATAGACCCCTTATTTGTTCATTTCCAGGCATTCTAATGGCTGGGTTTTCTTTTCATATAGAAAATGTACTATTGGGTTTGGGTGATAGCTGGGCTCCTCTGAAACATTTTCATCCTTAGCTCTTTCCTAACAAAGTTTTCTGTTTGTGAATATGTATAACTGTTGCTGCTTGACTGCCACAAGCCATCATTCAAGCTCTTTTCCCCTAGGTTCCTTTGTTTTGGTGCACTTTTGAAGACAGAATTCTATTTGGATGGGGAATTCAGAACAAACAAACTGTTGTGGAAGATACAACTTTTAGTAAGCAAAAATCACTGCAAGTATATTTTCTATGGAGTAAAGTACCTAATTAACTACCCATAGCAGGTGACAATAAATATTTTATTCCAAACACTGGCTGATGATAACGTTGAAAGAACGCTTTCACCTTTACCTCCAGACTCATGTTGTTCCCTGCGGTGAAGTGTATTATTTGTTTTGCTGACAACAAACACTCAGGCATCTGACATTAGATCACTTTCAATTAAGTGTGATAGAACTGCAGACAAACTCTGGGGAAGAGACATTTTGACTTAATGCCAGTTAAGTATAGTCTGTCCTTACCCAGAAAACCCAGGTGATTACAAAAAGGTTGCTTAGACAATCTAGGTCTTTCCAAACAAAATTGTTTAAATCAGGCATTTTTCTTTTGGACTTCTTTGTTGTGGTACATGATTTTCCTTTTCTATTCCAAATTGCACAGATATAAACAGGAGGCTGAAACTATCAGTTTCAGTCTTTAAAAAAATCACATTTAATCAAACCCCCTTCAAATCTGCACCTAGCGAAAACATCTGTATTATCATAGGCACAAAAAGAATACCTAGTAAAGATTAAAAGTGTCTCCATAAGCAGTATGTGGGGAAAGACTCACTGCTGTAATGCTATTAAGTGGAGATAGATAGTTACCATACTGAAGACCTTCATGGAACACATTCCTGCACAGATTTCTGGACAAGGCGGAGTGCAATTGTCCTTTTTTGGACAGTATGCGCGTTACCTTTAAAGCTTTACAGAACTGGATGAGATGAAAGGTTGGTAATAGGATACAGAGCCTTTAAAAATGCTGAGCACCCAGTTTAAGTCAATGGGTGCTGCTGGCACTATTTCTGAAAATCCAGCACATCTGTCTCTGTAACACTGGTCTGAAGTACTCAAAATAGTTAGCTCCTAGACCTGGTTGGAAAGTTTAGGAAATTTAATTGGAAAGTAGAAACCAGATTTTCACTGTGGTTTTCTCCTATATTCTTACGAGCTCTGTTTTCATGTAATTTTGCTCTCTGACCTACACTTTGGGGGCCACACTTCAGATCAGTGCCTTTTCAGCAGGGCTGTATCTCTCGAAACATAATCAACCTCCGTCAGGAAATGAATGGGAGTGCATGGAGCTACCTTCTCACCTCACGGCGTGGTTCAGGAATACCATGACCAAATGCTGCAGTCTTAACTTGGGCCAACCTATCACTGAAATTAATGGATGTTTTGCCAGAGTAGGGACTGCAGGATCACCCACTGGCAGTGCAGTGTTGGGGAGCTTATACAATTACTGCCGTATCTGTAATCTGTAAATAAGAGGAGGCATTTGTTCCTCATTGCTGTCCATCTGCTACTGTCATGAGCAAAAACAATTACTATTAAAAAGAAAAGGAGTACTTGTGGCACCTTAGAGACTAACCAATTTATCTGAGCATAAGCTTTCGTGAGCTACCGCTCACTTCATCGATGAAGTGAGCAGTAGCTCACGAAAGCTTATGCTCAAATAAATTGGTTAGTCTCTAGGATGGCACAAGTACTCCTTTTCTTTTTGCGAATACAGACTAACACGGCTGCTACTCTGAAACCTGTAATTACTATTAAGAACAGTGAGTGAAATCCTGGCCCCACTGAAGTCAATGGCCAAACTCCTATTGATTTCAAAGGGGTCAGTATTTCAACCAGTATCTTTATTAGGTTTCTTTTGTTTTGTTTTGTTTTTTCTGTGTTGTGATACATAGATTTGTTCTTAAAGCTGATAATTAAATTACTGTGGCATTTTGAGTGAATAGTATTCCGTGGATAATTTTCTGATTGTATTTTAACTGTCCAGATTGTAAAACTAGGCAGAAATCTGGATTTAATTACTCTTCTGTTGACAAATCTGGTTTGTGTGTTTTAAATGAAAAATCAATAGAAAGATTTTTTCCCCTCTTAATACGAGGGTGCAGCAGCTTTCTGAAAAAGACATTATGCCGAATTAGCCAATATTAATAAAATTAAAATGGAAAACATCAACAATCTGGCTCTCCTATGACAAATTAGAGAAAATTGCAAGTCATCAAACCTGCAGTGGAGTATTTGAAAGGCAGAACCCTAATATTAGCTGGAGAGGTACAAGTACAAAAGGGGACAGAGAATGGGAAGAGTGGGGAGTTCTGTCCCAGAAAAAGCAACATCAGGTATAAAAAAAGATTGTACATTATATCGTTTTCACCTACATTTGATCATTCCTGACTATTTTGGTCCTGATTGTGCAAGGTCTTATGTAAATATCTATCTAGCTAAGATTCACTCATCACCGGAGTATATGAGCACCTCACAGTCTTTATTTATCCTGACATCCCCTTTAGGGTAAGGAAGTCCTACTGATGCATTTTATAGATGAGGAACCAAGGCCCAGAGGAAGTGGGGGCCAGATCTTCAAAGGTATTTAGGAACTAAAGATGCTTATAGGCATCAATTGGGATTTTCAAGTGCTTGTGTGATGGGGAAATCTCGAGTGGGAAAAGAGAGGTTATTTTACCTCTGTATTTGGCACTGGTACAACCACTGCTAGAATATCGTGTCCAGTTCTGGTGCCCACAATTCAGCAAGGATGTTGATAAATTGGAGAGTGTTCAGAGAAGAGCCACGGGAATGATTAAAGGATTAGAAAACCTGCCTTATGGCGATAGACTTAAGGAGTTCAATCTATTTAGCTTAACAAAGAGAAGGTTAAGGTTTTTCTAAAAGATATGCTTTAAGAATTATTTTGGGGAATTTCTGTGGCTTGTACTATATAGAGGGTCAAACTAGATTATCACAGTGGTCCCTTCTAGTCTTAGAATCTATGAAAAAGTGTTTAAGATACCTAATACCTATTCATTTAATGAGAGTTGGGCACCCAGGTGCTTTTTAAAATTATATGAGGTGATTATCCACTTATTTAGGCACTAATTATTAGAGCTGAGCAAAATTTGGAATTTCCATCCCAAGGGAAATTCCAACAGTTCAGCATTTGTTGTCATCCTGAAACAGGACAAAAAGTTGAAATGTCGGCATTTTCTAAAGAAGAGAAATTAAAAAAAAATTGATTCGGAAATGTCAGAACATTTCATTTCAACGTTTTTGATTGAAATTAAACATTTTGACAGTCCCAAAATAGAAACGTTTTGTTACATCTATCTGTTGAAGTGCATTTCAACATTAAGCTGACTTTGCCTACTGCCAAATGGTAGTTGTAGATCCAGCCCCCATTCTCGCCTTTGAGCCATGCTCCTTGGCATGCATCCACAGTCAGTGGATGCATGCCTATAATGCATCTCCTATAATGCATCCACAGTCAGTGACTCCCATGAGATACCACACCGATAAAATGTATCAGGGAAGATGTAGTCTTCCAGGGAGCTCAGCTCTGGAGAGAATAGGGGCTGGAATTACAACTCCCATAAGGTAATGTGCCATAGATAAATACAATGTTTTTAACCGATTCAAAACTAAACATTTTGAGTCCATTCAAAAAATGAAATTCCAGTTCAGTTAGAAAGCTTGTCTCTTTTACCAACAGAAGTTGGTCCAATAAAAGATATTGCCTCACCTACCTTGTCTCCCCAAAATTATTTCATTTCAGTTTTTCCAACAGAAGATAGAAGTGTTTCAGCAAAATCGCAACCAGCTCTACTAAATACCTTTGAAAATTTGGCACTGAGTGACTTGCCTAAGGTCATACAGGCAGTCTGTGGTAGAACAGAGACTTGCACCCAAGTCTTCCAAGTCCCAGGCTTGTGTCCTAATTTACTTGACTTCAATAGGACTAGTCATAACGCATAACGTTAAACATATGTGTAAGCCTTTGTAGGCTCAAGGTCCATATTTATACAGTACAAAGCACAACAAGGCCTTGATCCTGATCTGGAATAACAAAAGTGAATTATAAAATGGCCAACTGTGATATCCTTACTCTTAACATATAGTGCTTTACTTCACAGTTATTCCCATTGACTTCAATAGGGCTACTCATATTGTGAGATATTATTCAGTGTGAGTAAAAGTATCACAGTCTGGCACAAGTATTGCAAAACCATGGACCAGTTTTTATTTTAAAGATTGCATATAAGTGAGACTAAGGTTAATGCTGTCGCTGGGTAAAAGCTTTTCACATTTGAAAGACTGTGGCAGCACTTCAATTCAACTAGGTTTTCCTCTAAATCTTGAGGAAAAATTCAGGTTATCTTTTACAGTACTGAAAATGCAATTATATTAATGTAAACATTTAATTGGATCAGCGTAAATTGACAAAAGGAGAGAATTGTAAGAATTTAATGTTTCATAAGCAAAAGAAATATTATTGAACCAATTTCAAAGGAGCTTCTTTGCTTTGTCACAAACCAACATTAAAATAATACTAATATTTTGCACTTTGACAGATAACTTTTTTCATCTCTAGCTCTTAAAGTATTTGCACACTTCAATGATTTAAATTTCAAAGTTACAATCCCATGATGGTAGGTAGGTAATATTATCAATATTCTATGGGGGAGTGGGATAGACATTTGTGCTTGCTCTCATCACCGGGTGAATCGAACCCTATCTGATTTTGGGATGTCAGTGAGTCCCCATACAGGCATAGGAGCGTGCCAATGAACACGTGATTGCAAAACTGGGGTCTAAATTGTGCATGTGGCTTGTGCTTGCCCTCTGTACAAGGGTGTAGTTCACTCATGGATCAATCATGAGTGCACAGGGTGTAAAGGGTCCTAAAAAGCAGAGCCCACACAGGGGAAGGTGGGAGGAAGTAGCTGCTACTTTTCTTTGTGCACAGGTGGACAGGGAGTGGGTGTGATTGGGAGAAATCTTGGCTCCGCCTCAATGTGCTAGCCAGCAAATCAGAGCAAGTGAAGAGGGGGAAGTAAATGTATCAGCAAATGGGCACAAGTGGGAAGCAGAGTCCATATTATAACTCATAATCTGGCTTCTGCACGTCTCCTGGGACACTGCGTCTACACATTGTCCCTTACTTGAACTGAATTCTAGGTTAAAATCTAGCCCTCACTGAGTCCTAAATCCTGGCCAAACCAGGAGTGGAACTGCATAACTTGACACCTCATCCCCTCCTCTAACCATTGAGTAGAGCTCCCTCCCACCTTTTTCCCAAAGCTTTTCAGAAATCTCTCTCTAACATGTGCTCAACTACATTGCTTTGAAAAAAGTGAAGGCAGGGAAGAAAAGCATAACCCTTATTTAACCTTTGCTGAAAATAAAGTGTTTCAAAGGTTTTTCTTTCTTTTTAAATCTGTAAACAATATCTGATCACTGAAAGGAAGAGAGGGGTCATTTGGCCAATGATACTTGAATGAAAACGTGCTTTACCACTTGTTGTATGAATAACATCTCCAGCATGTTAGCAAAAACCTTTTTAGATAAGTCTGCGGCTACCACACATATCTTAAACTAGTCACATGCAAAACCGTAAGTCTGCTCCCAAATGTTTTCCTCAGGA
This sequence comes from Lepidochelys olivacea, assembly GCF_965140295.1. Lineage (NCBI taxonomy): Eukaryota > Metazoa > Chordata > Testudines > Cheloniidae > Lepidochelys > Lepidochelys olivacea. The sequence continues at coordinate 31,117,853 of NC_140411.1, read as the reverse complement.
GAAGAAGCCATTGTATTTGTTCTGCTGGTTGCTAGGAGAGAATCTAAAGCAAACAATAAAGAGTATGAGAAATTTTGAAATTGCTGGTATTTCTACAGCTTTCGATCATCAGTGCCCTGTCCTCAAGAGTGAAAACAAAAGTGGCCTCCTAAAGTCAATAATGGGAAGGAGCTGGGGCAGAACTTGGTCAGTCCAGCCTGAGGCCTTGCAAAATCAGTGTGAAGCCTCTCATCTAGTGTGTGGGCTTGGCAGGGGCAAATGTTAATTCAGTGAACTGTGGTTAGAGTATTTTACCAGATGTAATAGTCTTGCAAATTGCCTCCCCATTGTCTACCTTTACTAACCAAAGGCACTGAAAAGGAAGTAGCAATCAAACTCCATCACCTAACTTCCTCTGCTGCCTTAGGTCTTTCACAATCAGGCTTCACTGAGGACACAGATATGCTGCTTGTAGCCTTGGTCAGTATTAGGTCAAATTTTCATGCTTATACTACTCAGTCTCTTGGTGGCTGTTGATCCTATAGATCATAGAGGGCTGACTCACATATGTAAGAGTAACCATTTAGGCTCTGAGCAGGTGGAGTGAATTTCACCTGTTTCCCAACTGATGGGAGCAAAGCTTTGTTGTATGAATATTTTAAAGGAAATGTCAGACACGTTTTCTAGATTCATTTAATAACTAAATTAAATTAATCTTGTGTTGAAACAAATTTTCTTTCAGTTAGAAATGAAGATAGTTTCTAGATGTAACCAGGGGACAATTCCATGTGATTTAAGTGACCAGTCATACAATATAAGTACCAAATCCTGTTAAAGTATTCACAGTGAATGGCACACAAGCGGCCTGCACTGTCTGATACAGGTTCCACAGAACTTTCATTGAACAATTCCGAATAGAAAACACGTTGGTAAAAACTGCCCTCTGTTCATGGATAATGTTTGGTCTATTCATAGTGATTAACAAAAACATCAAATAAAGCAAAATGAGTCAATGCTATTAAAGGGGTTAAGGAAAGGGAGTTAAGGGGCAGTTTCCAAAAATACATGAGGGCACAGGATGCACTGAGAGAAAGTGGGTCCATAAGTGTATGAAGGAGATGAAATTAATAATAATTCAATAACAGGAGCAGCTGCTGTCTGTTTTATTCCTTTGTACAGTACCTAGCACAATGGAGCCCCAATCAGCACTTCAAGGTGCTATTATAACATACATCACTTTTTTCTGAAAAATGTTAGGCAACCTAAATATAAGAGTTGCTACCTCCTCCAATCATTCACAGTGGACTACTTTTAAATCGATTTTCTACAAGAGAAATAAATAAAAAGTTTAGACCCCTAGGAAGTTAGCAAATGTTATTGAGCCAGATTCTGATATGCTCACTCAAGCTGAACAGCATCTATCATGGTTCAGGGCAAGCTGTACCTCTGACCCCCAGTCCAAGTCTCTCTCTGAGTGTACCCCCTCCAGGTCTCAGGCCTTGAGCCTTCACTTCTCTGGGACAGAATCTTGCAATTCTCCCCCTCTTAGACTGGAGTATAGGACTACAGTACCCTGTGTACCAACTGTGCGTACCCCAACAGGTTCTACTGGACAATTCTTTCCAGTGACCAGTGGTACATACAGTGACCCAAAATAGCCTTGTTAAACAAAAGTATTGTATAATCTTAACAGTAGGAGAACAGCATAACAAGAAAAAGGGGGGTTAAAACAAAAAGGCATACATACATGTTTATCTTTCCTAAAGTCTTGCCATCCCTTGACAGAAATCCTAACCCAGGTAAGCTTCCTTGAGATATCCCTGATCTCTGGAGGCCTGGGGGTTGGGGGACAGTTTCTCCCCCTTAACTATCTGCCTCCTTCCTTTTTAATCCTCTTTCCCTCACACGGACTGATCACTCCTGGGGAAAACATGTCTGGAAGACCCAGTGGGGGGGGCGGGGGGTGAGCTAGCACATCAAAATGAAATGTTATGTGTTGTTCACACAAGTGTTTGCCAGGAGGTATGAATATCAGGAACCACCAGCACCTTCCTTTCATGGTGTATTTCTTGACAAGACTGGTAATGAATTAACACACTGTTTGCATAGAGTAAACGCCACAGAGATTCAGTCAAGATACAGTATGCAAAAATTATTACAGGCAGCTCCAAATCTGTCACAGCATCTAAATCTACAAGAGACCCCATTGACTTCAATGGCATCACTCATGAAATAAGGTGCTACTCATCATGGGGAAGGGAAGGACTCTGGCCATATAAAAACTGATATTGATCAAAAGCAGATTAGGGTATACTTGGAAAGTGTGCCCAAAAACAAATCTGATGGTCCAAATTATATGGATAGTAAGGTATTAGATTATTAGGAACTACACAACTGCCCACTGAAAAAAACCACCATGGAAAACTCAAGAGACTATAGGGTTTGGGGAAAAATAGGCCTCAGTTCAGCAAAACCATTTAATCACATGCTTAATTTTAAGGGACTTCAGGATGTTTGTAAAATTAAGCACCTGTTTAAGGACTGTGATTAATCAGAGGCATAGTGCACACATTTGAAGTTTCAGGTCATCAAAGTTTTTGACAAACTAAAATTATCTGGATGATATGTGGATGAAAATAATCCACACTACAATCAGACACACCTGATCTTATGTGTGTTTAACCATTTTTGTTTGTCATAACTCAAATCTAAAACACTTTCCTACTGATTCCTGTTAAAGTTATTTTGATTAAAATTCCAAATCTGTTTGTATATTTTTTAACTTCACATTTTCAGTACATGCTGTGGCAAATTGCCGTCATTACTAGGATGGGTCTCACGCTTTCTCTTCTTGTGGGGGGGATTCAGGGCACCGTTTCTTGCCCCTGAACTGGGGTATTAACTGCCCCACTAGTGTCCTAGAGAGGGGAGTGGAGAGGGAGGGACCCAGACCAGCCCTCTACTCCGGGTCCCAGCCCAGCGGCCCTAGGGATAGCGGTAAACTACTAGAACTAGCAGTTCCTTCCCCTGGGCTACTTCCCTCTCCTGCCCTTCAGCTTGTGGGGCTTTCTGCTCTCCCTCTGCACAAATCAGGTATCCCTTTACCTCGGGTCTTGGTCTTCTTAGCCCACCGCAGCACTTCTCCAAACTCTCCTCTGCTTCCCTCCAAACCGCTCTCTGCTCCAACACCAATCCACTGTTTCAATTTCTAACACTCTTCTGCTGCCCTCTGGCCACACTGTATCACAATGCCTTTTGAGTATAGTAACTGCTGTTCAGCGTAGAAATCTGTCAAGTTTATCTCATCCACAACAATAATTGCTCAGTTTCTCTGCAATATAATCAATGTCTGGGCTAAGATAAATCTGACTGATAGAGCAAAAATAGCTTTACGTTGTATTTCATAATCCAGCTCATAAACTTTTCAACTCTTTTTTCATTCAGATAAGTGAAGCTTGACAGGTTTTGAGTACAGTTAGTGTAGAAACAATTTATTTCTTGTTTTACACAAGATCTTCTCCAAACTCCATCCCTATTCTAAGCTTTTCTCTTAACAAGTGTGTCAGAGGAACAGAGGAACTGAAGATGCACAAGGAACGGAAATGTTCAAACAATGACAAGAGCAACCCCCATTCTACAGAACTTCTCTTCAGTAACAATTCAGGCTCAAGTTTTCACTGAGAAACCTGGGACCAGAAATTCAATAAACCAATAAAAATAACAACATATTACAATAAAACTGAATAATAATCTAATCTAGCTAGGTTTTTATACCTCTCTCCTCAGTGTAGTATCTGAGCAACTTCCAGTCGTACATTAAGCAATGAGATTAACATCTGCCATGTGTAGTTTGTTCTTTCTCTTAACCCACTCAGCATGGGGAGAACTGTGTATCACTGTGGAGGGTAGTGTTTTGTTTTGGTAGGGTTTTGTTTTGGGCGGATTTGTTTGTTTGAATGTATACATTACTGTGTGTTTGTCAGAGAAGGACAGGTTGAAAGAGTGCACCTCACCCACGTAACAGAAGGTGGGGAGGTTTGTGGTGGATCTTAGTTCCCATGGGAATTCATTTCTCATAATAATTTGTACTTCTAGTAGCCCCTTTTTTCTGAGGCTCTCGAAGCACCTTATAAACATTAAAGCAACTTCTGTCATCTGGTGGGATAAGTAAGTATTACACCCATTTCAATGGTAATCAAATAGGATAAGTGACTTTTCCAGTGCAATGTACCAAGTGAGCGACAGAGCCTGTATCCAAACAGTGGAGTTCAGCCACCAGACTACATTTCCTTTTGAATTCCTCTTCAGTTAGAGCAACTGACAGTCAAATGGTGCCTTTTAAAGACCCCCATAGTGGCACGTATAGAAATCTAAGCAGAATGGAACATTTGCACCAAACTGTCTGTAGGCCATAAAGAAAAAAAAGATGCTGGTGTTTGCTTACAGTTGTATTAGTATCTGAATTATTTGATATTTTAATATTCTGAATTCAGAGTGGTGGGAGACCATCAAAATAACATAAGACCATAAGAACGGCCATACTGGATCAAATCAATAGTCCATCTAGCCCAGTATCTTGTCTTCCGAGAGTGGTCAATGCCAGATGCTTCAGAGGAAATGAACAGAACATGCAATCATTGAATGATCCATCCCCTGTCATCCACTCCCAGCAAATAAATACCTATAAATAAAACAAATGATCATATCATACTGCAAGGCAGGTTAGTATTATTGTGCCTATTTTATAGCCAGTAGGCCAGATTCTGATTTCTGTTACGCTGTGTACATTCAGAGAAAATCCATTGAAGTCAGTGAATTTATTATCAAATTATACTAGGATAAAACAAAGCAGTGTTTCAAAAACAATAGGATTTCTCACATGAGTAAGAATAAGGCTTCCACAACCTGGTCCTAAGAGTCGGAAAGCACTAAAAAACAATGTGTCGGGATCAGCCCTGCACTGAAAGGGGAGTGGATTGGGTGATCTCATAGATCTTTTCCATCTCTAGTTTCTCTCATTTGCCCATGGTCACAGAAAGTGGAATGTGTGTAAGGGTGAGTGAGTGTTACACAAGTGCCTGGGAGGGAAAAGGGCACGCTTGTAGCAAGAGAAACAAAGTAAAACAAAGATAAATGTCTTTCGGTTTACACATATTAGCTTGCCAAAGCCCCGACGCCCCAGCTGAGTAGGGGCTAGAGCAGGTGATGACCCAGCACCTCTCCACCTCCCCCGCTCACAGTAACCGGACATTGAGTGTCCAGTCATTAGATCTGACTGGACACTGTCAGGTCCCCTTTTTGACTGGAAAGTCTGATTGAAAACCAGGCACCTGGCCACTCTGTTTATGACAGTTGTTCTCAACCAGGGGTACGTGGGTATGCAGAGGTCTTCCAGGAGGTACATCAACTTATCTAGATTTTGCCTAGTTTACAACAGCCTACATAAAAAGCACTAGTGAAGTCAGTACAAACTAAAATTTAATACAATGACTTGTTTATCCTTCTTTATATACTAAACACTGAAATGTAAGTACAATATTTATATTGCAATTGATTTATTTTATAATTATATGGTAAAAATGAGAAAGGAAGCAATTTTTCAGTACCAGTGTGCTGTGACACTTTTGTATTTTTATGTCTGATTTTGTAAGCAAGTAGTTTTAAAGTGAGGTGAAACTTGAGGGTACACAAGATAAATCAGACTCCTGAAAGGGGTACAGTAGTCTGGAAAAGTTGAGAGCCACTCCTTTATGGTGTCTTTAAGTGACGAACACAGCTTGGTACTATACATTTAGGGCCGGATACTTCGACCATTACCCATCTTCGGTAGGGCTTTACTCAAAGAGCAGCCCTACTGAAATCAACGGGACTAAATCTAGACCAACATAATACTTCTGGTGAGAAAGGAGGGATAAGTGGGCCCTTTTCTTAAAAGAAAGAAAGAAAGAAAGAAAGAAAGAAAGAAAGAAAGAAAGAAAGAAAGAAAGAAAGAAAGAAAGAAAGAAAGAAAGAAAGAAAGAAAGAAAGAAAGAAAGAAAGAAAGAAAGAAAGAAAGAAAACACACCAACTTCTGTGTTGTTTGCAAATTGACAACATTGAACTTTGCAGAACATTACTGCTGCTTAATTATTTCTAGCCCACTGCAGCCAATTGAAATCTATTGAGATTAGTTAGCTTCATGTGCCACCTTTACACAACAGCAGCAGCAGAAACTGTGGTGTCTGCTGTAATTCTGAAATGTGGGTTTTTTGGCCTGGGAATATTAGAATTCATTTTAAATGTGCCCTGTTCATAGATGTCATTCTATAACATTTTGCTCTCCCCAGTGGCCTGTCAGCATGTGCTTGATGGGCTTTAATTGGTTATCTTCAAATCTGCACAAAGTGGGAAGGTTTCCAGGCTCTTCTGTCTTACACCAAACTTTTAATAGAACATGCTTAGCAAAGGAATGAAAGCCACAAAGATCCTTTTCTCTGCATGTCCAGCCCATTTGTACAGCAAAAAGCTCAGCGCAGGCCTTAATTATCATCAGTAGTTTTGTGATAGTCACTGGCTGGAGCATGGAAATGTCTGCATAACACCAGTCTACCATCTGAAGTTCAAAGTTGCAGTCCTTGTAATTGCAAAGCCTCCCTAGAAGCATTCAGTATGCCCAGGCATTCCAGTTTGTCCTTAGAGTTTAGACGCCAACTGGGGTGTGAAATGGATAAACAAATAATCCCAATTTGTCTAACATGTCTATATCCAGGACATCTGCAGCAGGTAGTTTTAGAACGACAGTAGTTGATCTTGTTATGGTTTCACTGTAGATAGCAATTGTGAAGAAAAGACGGGCTATTTACTTACATGTCACTTCCCACAATGCATTTCCAACCCACAGCTCGTCAGAGCTGTGTCAGCATCTGAGCTCTGGGAACAAACTGAAAGATTTGTGTTGCGCTTGCAGATGCTCTGAGTCTTTTTCACACTTACTTGCAAGGGAGAACTGTGACAGGCTTCACCCTCTTTTAGAATCATGCACCTCAGATATATATTAAAAAAAAACCTTAATCCCTTAGAAATTAGTGAGACTCTTCGTGCACTAAAGTGCTGCTCAAATCAAGTCATGGTATGAGAATCTAGCCCCTCAATTGTTTTATTCTGAGCTGCAGATTATACCCTTTTTTCTAAATACACGAAAGAAAATAACTCTTCAGGGAGAATCAAAATCAAATCCCACAGTACACTAACAATTACGGGAGAACAGTTCAACAACTAGGATCCCCTGCCCTTATTTTTCTGCACAGATATAACTGTTTACATTCCTTGTTTACATGAATGAGGAAAGGTGATTTTACAGCATAAGACCCTGGATTTGAGCTTAGTTCACAGCTAGGCCACAGAACTCCTATCTGACCTTGAGGAAGTCACTGTTGCCTTCACTGCATTCGAGATACTCCACTCAAACTAGCCTGGTTGTTGGAGTGAGAACGGCCACACAGCAAAGGCTAATTTGAGCCATCCTTGAGTCACCGCATGTTCACTGCTGCAGCACTGGCTCAAATGAAGGTATATACCTTCTGGGGCATTGTCACAGGGTAGTCCCCCTGTGAGTGTCTCTCACCTTGGATACAGACCATGCTCACTCCAGGCAGCTTTCACTAACACTGTGCTGTATTATAGTGTTCTGTCAGGCTACCTATGGTTGTACTATTTACATCTATACAAGTCCCAGTCAGCTCCCCTCTTACTTCTGGGGGGGAAAGAAGCAGTGCTAGCAACAATCAGCTCTGCCTTCTTTCAGGCTCTGCACCCCCATTGCCAGGGATTCCTTTCTCTCTATTTATCTGCTCCCAGCTCCTGGGGATGCTGCTCCCTCTAATTAGCCCTTCAGCTGTAGCCTTACTTATTAATCGGTCTTCCCCTTAGATCCCAGTTAACCTATAGTGGTGGGGATCTGAATGATGGGTTACTGAGTCAGCTCCTGACTCAGAACCCCTGTCACAGGAATAGCTCTTGGTTCTTCGTGTGCCGCTATTCCAAACTTACAATTAAAGATGAATGGTGCCAGAACTGTATGTATAACTATACAAGATAAGGCATTAAGAGCTTAAAGATATTAAAGCAATGCATTTTAGAAAAAAAACAGGTAACCAAAAGAGTTAAACATTTAAATAAGCAAGTTATTATCTTTTTATTTAAAACTTTTAATATAAATTTTGAACGATTCTTATTTGCCTGCTTTGTTGTATTAATGTATCACTGCTGTTAATTAATTTCGATGATTTCAGATTAATTGAATGCATTTAAATATTCACATAAATATTTCTTTTGCAACTTAATAATAGTAAAACTCCTTTGTTATTTCATCAACAACTCAACCCCCAGACTCATTCCAAAGAAGTTTGTACTAACATTAACAAGGGTTTCTGTTAGTTTGAAAAACAAATGTGTTGGAAGACAACATTTTTAGGAGTCCAGGTTGAAACACCTCAGTGAGGTATGATTGTCAGACCAGGCTGAGCATCTGCCCTCTGAAAAGCAGGACTTCATTGGACCAACACAGATTTGCACCAGCTGAGGATGTGGTCAGTTGCTTAGCAAGACAGTTCCCTGGGAAGGCTATTCCATAGTCTTATCCAGTAGATCTCACCATCAGGAAGTTTTTCCTGAGTTATTCTTCCCTTGATTTTATACCATTACCTCTGATTATACCTCCTTTGTTTCTTGCTACACAGCTCATTTCCATCCTCAGTATCTTTCAAGTAGTTGTAGATTATCATACCCCTTACAAATTGCCTTACCAACCTATCAGGCCAGATCCAATGCTGGAGGGAATCAAAGGAGCTGCTCTCATTTACACAAGTGGAAGATCTGGCCCACTTTGCTCTTTAAAATTTATTACTTAATTTATTACTTAATTACTGTGGTCATTCTTCTCTGAACTCCCTTCATTTTGCCTACATCTTTGTGTGCAGTATCACCAGAGCCATGAAATCTGGGAAGTCAGGGTTTTGCATATAGACCTTCATTTTGTTTAGTAACTGTAGCTGATCTAAAAATGTTGAACTATTCAGCTGTTACTAGCAATTTCTTTTAATAAATTAGCATATTGCAGGAACAGACCATGAGCCAAAACCTGATATCAGGATTTGATTCACTGTCCTATAAGGTCAAATATATAGAGCATCTTAAGAGAGACAGATCAGGTTGTTGGATATTTTGAGGCTGCAGCTGATGCTTTTAACATAAATTTTTGTTCAAGATGTGAGACAATCAATCGCAATGGAACCCAGTGAAGTCTGTTAGACATTTATACGTTTCTTTTGTCATTGCAGGAATTTCTCCAGAGTATATATTTCTAACTATTGGAGTATCACACCAGTAAAGGGAATTTGCTATCACGTGCTGTGTGCCAGACTTCTTATATCCAAGCTATCACACATCCAAGGATTGTACATGCTACCTTTACAATAGTATCATGCTGACCAGACACACTGACTTGCAGCAGCACTTGGGAACACTGAGAGTCTCCTACTGAGTAGACTTAAAGTGCTGTACAAAGAATGTTTAAAACCCGACAGGTTGCTCTATATGGAGGGTTGTGAATTACTGATGTGATTAAAAGTGTGCATTTGCAAAGAGACTATAAAGTACCCAAAATGTTTAAAAGTAGACTCCATCCATTTTACTCAGCCCAGCAGCCTGATCCTTCAGGGGAAGAAGGAAACATTTTTCCATCACAGAAAAACAACAAAGAAGCTTGGAAAACAAAGGGCCAAGCTCAGCCCTGGCTTAACCAGCTGCCACTCCAATTGATTTCCCCAGGAGTAGCACCTAGGGCTGAGTTTAGTCCAAAGTTTTTAAAACACAGTAGGTGTGTCTGACCCTATTCCTGGTAAAAGCTATTACAATGAAGAGTGAAGCCATGGAACACGATCCACCATGCCTCCACCTTTCCCTTCACCAAGACTTTCTTTCAGTTCAAAGTTAGAAAACCTTGTCCTCCCCTCAAAGAAGTGATAACAAAATGGAAAACTGATGAGGTTTTCAAAGACACGAAGGGCAGTTAAGGCATTCAGTTGGAGTTGGGCACCTAGCTCTCTCGTTAGCACCTTTGAAAATCTCCCTCAATTCTCGTCAGGAGAGAATGAATTCTTAGAGATCTAAACAAAAATAATGGAATTAATTCACTGCTCAATCACTTGCTTTTTGCTCCATCCCGTCCTCTCATCCCTTATATCTGTTGTCTTTTTAGTGGATTGCAGGTCTTGAGGACACAGGTTTGTCTGCAGCGTTCCCTGTGAACTGCCTGGTACACATTAAGTGCTGCATCTCTTTTATGGCCTGATATTGTGATCATGTCACAAATGATGTACTGAAATCTGTGTTAAAATTGTAAACAATCTCTTTAAGTGTAAGGGATTTCTCGGTCTTGCTTGCAGGCTAGGAGCTCTGTGGGGAAGTGTGCAGTCTGGGTCTAGGGGCAGTCAGTCTGAAGAAAGCCAGCCTAGGGTTAGGTAAGTTGAGTTGTGCGCTGCCTTAGGGAGCAGCCTGCTTTGTCACTCTCTGGTTTTGGGTTCTTGTGTGTTATTGTTTTGAATTCCCAGAAATAAAGTAGTATTGTGTTACAACCTTCCGGAAAAGATATTTATGTTTTTATATAACTTCTCTGTGTGTATGCTGTAAACATAGTAATGTCTTTTCTTAGTAAGAAGGCTTCCACACAATCTCTGCAGCCTTAAAATTTCACCTGTCATGCAGAGTAACTTCCATTGAACAACAACATTGAAAACAACGCTACAAAAAATAACCGCTTCCCTCCTTAAAATTCCACCTGAAAGCTCTTGCACTGCAGGCTCAGAACTGACAAATGTGATTAAATGCTTTGTTTTAAAATACTTTTAACGATTTATTTAAAATGAGAAGTACTTTTCTTGCCATCTGAAAATTCTGACAGCTGTGCCAAGCAAAATCAGGTTAGTTTTCTTTTAACAAAGGCAAAATAAAGATTTCTATTCTTGTTTGAGGTGTAACAAACTAGCGAGAATGCCACTGGGCACCAAACTAAGCAACTGGAAAAGAAAAACACTACACATTATTTTGATGTCACGGAGAAGACATTTTGTTGTCCTGTCTCCCTACAAATGGTTGTAGTCTATTATTCCAGCAAATAGAGTACACAGCCATTCCTGCTACATAGCTATTTTAGGCCAACTTTAGTCTAACAATGATTTCTGTTCACGTGACTTTTAGCTCAGTCCTCTCCCGCCCAAGGTATCATTTATCATTGAGGAACATCTCCACATACAATAGAGTCTGAGGCCCAGATCCTGCAAAGAGCTCTACATGAGCAAAATCCTGTGCCCATGCAGCACTCCATTAATGGGCCATGGGTCCACTTGCACTGGGCTTTTGGAGGACCAAGACCTTATGTAGTAATTTCAGACCAGAAGAAAGCAATGGGCCCATCACATCTTGGAAAATTTCATGATGGCTCATCATTTTTTTCCCTCACAGAACAACTTCACTTAGTAGAGGGTCCTTATATAATCATGAATGCAATCTGCACAATTATAGATTTCCATTATTATAACCTGAGTTTATATTAGAATGAACTATATGCAGGTTGTACTCTAGTTTTCTACAGACAGAACTGAGTTTCCAGGCCTAGTAAACATCCAGCAGTTGTGTCCTTCCACATTATTATATTGCAGCAGCTCTTGATTTTTCAAGCGTTCATGATCACTAACAAGATGGTTTTCAACCTATGTATAATACAGAGCAATGGCTACAGGTTAAGTGCCTATGCTGATTTTGCTAGGTCCATAAGTAGATTTAGATCACAAGGTTTGGCTGATTCCAGTCATCCTTTCAACAGACTTACTGTTTTCTCTCTAAGCGATGCCATAGGATGATCCACACAGCACACTTATTTGGGAAAGTACATACCATAAAACACACAGGATGCACATTGTAGCTGATTTAAGTCATCATGCTGCAATCTGGCGTGTGTGGATGGAACCTTGTACCCATAATGAGCCCCTCTGACTTCATCTGGGCTCCACACACAAGCCTAAGTGTCTGCCCACGCAGATCAGCTTTCAGGATCAGTGTCCAAATGCTGTTGTTGGAAACCTAACGTTTACATTTCATGGCTTTTTGTGATATTAATTGTGCCACTTTCACGTATAATTACATCCAGGGGAAAAAACATTAGTCCAGGCAGACAGTGAAGTGTAGTTTTAATAATTGATTTGTTTCTATTTCCATCATGCATAATTTTTAAAAACATTTTAATAATAATTGTGGATCTTTAGCTATCTGGACTTTATGATTTCAGTTATGAGCTTTCATGTCTAGAAGGAGCTTTATCATCGCAAATGGAAGGGTAAAAAGAATTTATATTGATGGGGTTTCAATCATTAATATATTTTGATTTATTTTAAAGAGGCAAAAATGTTTTTGTCTCCAGAGCAAATTTTAAAAAGTCAAAGTTTACTGAAAATTATATTGTCTAAGAGCCAAATAGAGCATTTAGAAAGATTTCTATGTAAAATTTCAATTTTTCAACTAGTGAACTGAAAGCATCAATCTCTTCAGTGATTCCCCCTTACATCCGTGCTCTCCTGCCATGCAGCCCAGAATGGCTCCACAGGCTTAACAGGGGCTATTACCATCACCCCGTCCTCTTTCAGTTTTTAGTTACTAATTAGCTTCAGTGCATATTTAATAGCCTATTTTAGATGGAAGTTATCATTCTTATCAATTTCAGTTTATTCCCTTTTATTTAAAAATGACAATATAAAATAATCATTGAATAACTGAGATAGTGATGGGTTAGATGTTCTATAGTCAAGTGCACACTAGGGTACCTCTGATCCAAACCCTTAAAGTCTAATGTATTGAGGACCAGAAAGAGTTTTCCCAGCTGCTCTGCTGCAGAATCCAGTAAAAGTGTACAACTGGGCGAAAAACAGGCTGCCCGCTCCTTAAAGATGCCTCTGTAATTTAGACCAGCATGAAAGAGACCTACTCTCACAATCTTGAGGTCTATTTATGTAGCTATTACAGCATCAACCTTATACCAAAAGCATCTCACAGATAATATTCACTACACAATTAAGATCCTTGACAAACTTTTCTAGGTGCTAATGAACCAATGTTAATGCAAACCCATCTGATCACCATAATAATGAACCCAAGTCTAGCATCCCATATGTTACCCATCAGCCTAGACATCTGTCACAGATTTACCAGGTCTGTGCTATCCCCTGGCCTTTAAACAGTCTCCTGGAAGTAACCCTTTTAGTGCACCACACCCCCAATAATCCACACATTTTCCAGGGCAGGTAATGTGAACTCATAACACCACAACTCACCCTTCAACCTTCCATACCTCCCGTTTCTCACCGGGGCTGTCTGCTGCGAGTACATCTGAAGTCAGACTCTTGGAGGAGACTTTACCTTGTTAGGGAGCAATGCAAAGAGTGAGTATCTGCAGAGCCATAGGGCAGCATTTTAAAAGCAAGATAGCATTTATTAGTCATTTGGAATACAGCACAAAAAGATCCATAGGTTAGCATGGTAAAGCCAAGCTAAAGTCAGAGTGCACTGTATCAGGAGCAATGGCCTCAAGATGTCAGGCTCAAGATGTCATCCAGAGTGGCTCACAATCTCTTTATTTCTCTGTCTGTCTTGCACGCTGTCTGCTCACTGCAGCAACTTTGAACAACAGTCTCTTTACACCTGTACTTTTTTATTTTGTTGGAGCCATGCTCTTGTTAGGGTTTCCCCAAGAGTTCTTCCACTCGGTTCCCCAAGAACTTAGTTCAAATTCACTCTTGTCACTTAGGTTCCTTTATTTGGCATACAGCAAAGCTATGATGAGGTGATCACGCTCAACCATATATGGTGGGTATAAGGCAGTGGTGGGCAACCTGCGGCCTGTGGGCCACATGTGGCCAATCAGGGTAATCTGATTGCGGGCCGTGAGATATTTTGCTGATGTTGACCGCCTGCAGGCACAGCCCCCCGCAGCTACCAGTGGCCGCGGTTCACCATTCCCAGCCAATGGGAGCTGCAGGAAGCAGCGGGCCACAGGGATATGCTAGCCACTGGTATAGGGAGTACCACAGCAAACCTCTTCCTTTAGATACATTTACACATTACATTGCATTTACTATACATTGCATCACATACTCCCTGGACATTCCCCCTTATTTCAGCTAGTACAGACCTTCTGTTACTAGCCTGTTGATCCATCTACCTCCCTAATTTTTTTCTCCCGAAAAATGAGGCCTTACCCATCTCCAATTATTGAAGTCAAGCCAGTGTTGTTCAAGTGTTCAGGCTGCTTTGGCTTTCCTGTCATTAAACACTAATGTCTGGTCATTGGGGCTCCCATTCTATATATTTGGGATTCACCATTCGTACATGCTAGTTCTTGTTAAAGTAACTGATTTCCACCTGGACAGCATGTCTGACATGTGGCGAGGCCACATTCCTTTTTACACTCATTCTATAGCAGTACATAGTGAGAGGGTAAACCGAGGCACCCATGTGGCTCAGAAAAAAATATTAACAGAAATTCCCATACTCGTCACACCATCCAGGGAAGGTTAGCAAATCCTGGCCACTCACATACCAACAGAAGCATTCATGGAGGACACCCTGCCAAGCAGCCCCTTGCCATTTAAAACCATGAGGGCTCTAGCTTGAATGCTTCCACTGCCCCCAATGGCAATCACACTGCATGTGGTGAGAGGGGCAGGATTTTTACTATTGGGAGCCAATGCTGAGCTCTTTTAAAAACCAAACCAACAAACAAACCTGCCCTACAGTTTTTGCTTAAGTCTTTGATATAGATAGGCAGCAAGTAACATGTATATTAGTTACCTAACAGGCATTGTTGCACCAGATTATCCCCTGGCATCTAAAGAGAGGCCAATGCAAAGCTAGTATAACTGAGAGGCGTCTCAGGTCCTTTATCTTCTACTGCGGTAAATACAATCAAGTATTTATTTATACACTACACAATTTAAAATATGAATTATTTACCTGATGGACCATGATGGCTTCTGAAGAGCTATATTGTCTGTCATGCTAATACATTTTGATTGTATGTATAGTAAAAAAAAAATCCCAAAAAGCAGTTTATGAAATCTTTATACTGCCTATGCAAATTAGCTAATTTTCAAAGTAAAAATTTCCAGCCATTTTCCTCAAAATACCAAAATCCATTAGACTCGCCCAGGTGCAATGCTACATGTCAAGTATCTATTGAAACTTCGTGTCTGAAACACGCCTAAAGTCTCTTTTCCATTCTATCCCCCGCCGTAATGTTGTTCAAACAATTTGAGCATGAACATTTCTAAAGTGTATATATTAACTTCCAGTATTTCCCAGATGTATAAGAAACAGAAGATGTTCTCACATAGTTTGATCTCAATCTCTGCCAATTCTAATATTGTCTAAGACAGAAAAAGAGGTGATTAAAATTAATAAAGTCTTTACTTGAACATATGTGGTAGCTGTTCAGTGTTTTCACAGCTTTTTGCCACTAATTATAAGAGATCAATTGTGCTTTCACTTCAGTGTATATCATTAATCTAATTAGCTAAAAATAGACAAATTGGTTTAATAATTAGCTTATTCAGTGCTCCAGCACTGTGTATTTTGAAAACTTAAGCGCCTACAAAACATCTTGTTAATTTGACACGTGAATGATTTAGAAATAATTGTACTTACTTAAAATAACTAACCCTTTTTGAATGCAATCTTCAGGTTGGAATGAATCACAGATTACTGAAGTTTGTCAATAGTTTGTTATAATAATATTTGTGTGCAAAGCAGAGTTTCAGTAACATAAATGGGGATGCAACAAAATAAGAATACACAATCAATTATGTCTGATGGGAAAAGATAGGGATAAAGGTCCAGATTCCAGTCTCACTTACACTGTTTTTTTACATATATAATTTTACTGTCCTCAGTGGAGTTATTCACAATTCTGAATGTGAAATCAGAATCAGGAACAAGAGCACCAAATGATGATTTGAATGATTTACTACTAGACTAAGAGATAAAGGGTGTTTGTAAATATAGCAAAGGATAAGGTATCACAAGGGTAGTAAAAGAAAGAGGAGATTAAATTAATGCAAACTCAAAAATGGCTCAGACACTGAACTCCCTTAAAAAATCTGTCTTCAACAAGAGAACATGTCCGGGCAATCACACAATTAGTGAACTTTATAAAAATAGACAATGATAAAAAGCAAAGTAGGGAATAGTTGGAAAAGGTGACCATCTATAAATCATTTGGCCCAGACTATATGGACCATGGGATATAACCTAGAGAGATTGTTGAATCCCTATCACTGGAGGTTCTTAAGAACATGTTAGATAAACGTCTGTGGGGGATGATCTAGGTATACGTAATCCTGCCTCAGTGTAGGGGGTGGACTAGAGGACCTCTTGAGGTCCCTTCCAGACCTACATTTCTATGATTCAATGTTAGGGAATTAGCAAATGAGCTTCCTGATAATTTTAGAGGTCATTCCAAGATGGAATTAACCCAGTGTCCAGCTTCTCTAAAGCAACTAGTGATTTTGGATGCACAATTTGAGGCACCTTTATAAAGCCAGATTACAAAAAGTGCTGAGCATCTATGCTTTGAAAATCTGGCCCCTGTAAATTGCCACAAGTCGGGCACTGAAAAATGGTGGCATCCAAAATCACTAATCACTTTTCAGAGTAGCAGCCGTGTTAGTCTGTATCCGACAAAAAAAACCCAGGAGTACTTGTGGCATCTTAGAGACTAACAAATTTATTTGAGCATAAGCTTTCATGAGCTACAGCTTCACATGCATCCGATGAAGTGAGCTCACGAAAGCTTATGCTCAAATAAATTTGTTAGTCTCTAAGGTGCATAATACTCCTGTTCTAATTATGTTTGAAAATCTTGGTTCAAACATATTACTGATTTTTTAAAAAGAGATTTGAAAGGTCAGAAAGTGGGACCCCAATAACGAAGTTATCATAAACCTAATTTCTATCCCACTTAAAATAATGGAATAATATTAGTAAAAGACAATCACTAACCATCTAGAAGATAACAGAACCACAAACATTAAACAGTAGGGGCTACAAAAACAAGACCTGGTCAAAGATTAAGGCAAATCCACAGACACAATATACTTGGATTTAACACTTTTATCTTTCAACCATCAAATCTGCCAATCTGTGACACAAGCAATCAAAATGTGTTTCAAGTACCTGTTTTGTTGTGCATTGTGCCATGATTGGCAGATTATAATTTTTTAATTATACATCCTAAAATAAGAATATTCTCTCACTGTTTCAATTAAATATACCAGCTGTATTTTTTTTAAAAAAGAAAACTGGAAAAAATAAATTCCATCATGTGAATCAATAAGGAGCTCTTGTATGAATTTTCAGAAGAGCTGGTCAGGAAACTGAAGTTTGGCTATGGAAAAAAATGTGTTATCAAAAATATTTCATCCTTAAAGCCAAAAATTTCACGGAACAGAAATCTCACAATATTTCATTTCTGAAACACAACTGTCACTTTTTCACTAGCTGAACATCTTCATGGCATTGTTTGGGTAGCAGATACAGCTCATGAATATGCAATCTATTAATACATCGGTAGCAGGGTTACAAATGCTTTTGTCTTTATGGCAGGAACTCTCATAAAGTCTTTGAATTTAGAGTTTCAACTCTCTTTCATTCGGCCTCTCTTTCTAAAATATCCCTTTAATTCCATCAGGGTTAAATAGGAGTTGAAATTCAGTTTAAAATAAGTTCAAACACTGTTTCCTAAGGCCTTTTAGCTCCCAAAATAGACTTTTTCAAACTTAAATAATTCTTAACGTGAGTCTTTAAATTTAAACAGTCAAGGAAGTTATTGGTCTTTCTTCTTACCAATCCTTGAGGAAGTAACACCTGGCTTTCTGAGTTTGGTGAGGATTGGTTTAAGAATTGACAGATTAATTAAATTTCCCAATGAATATAAATATTTCTATGCTTAAATGGCTTCTTATATTAATAATCAGCTATAGCATCAAATAATAATTAAAACATCTCATTATTCACATAACAATGGTATCAAAAAATCATTAAATGAAGACTTGCATTTAGATACAAAATATTTGCAAATTTGCATCTCAAGAGAGATTTAGGTTGGATATTAGGAAAAACTGTTGAACTATAAGGACAGCTAAGCACTGGAGCAGGTTACCTAGGGAGGCTGTGGAATTCCTGTCAATGGAGATTTTTAAAAACAGATTGGACAACATCCATCAGGGATGGTTTAAAACAGTGAGCCAGATCTTCTACTGATGTAAATGAGCATAGCTTTATTGACATCACTGGAGCTGGTATACCATTCAACACCATCTGGAGCTGGCTGGTCACGAGGCATACGCACACCAGGATAGGGTTAAAAATTAATTCTTCCATTTCCTTACTTGAGCCCCCAACTTTGCATTAATGTTCTCTCTTGACAATTGATTTTTATGCAGTGTATTTTGTATATTGAATTTGTATGAGCCACATTAATTAATATGAAAGTGGTCTCTTGTATATATCACCGTGCAACCACATATGTAATATATAAAAAGAATGTACACTATCTCACATCTGTCCTTTATGCTTATACATATATGCTTAACTCCTCCCACCACCTAAGAAATGCCTTTCATTACTTATCCTGCCCCCATCCTTACCCTCTGATGTAATTCAAGTCTACACTATATGTGAAAGCCGTCTCTATTGTATTGATATATGCAGATTGCATTTAAAAAAATCTTCCACAGGTTAAATATATTTCATGGAGACAAATGTAATGCTACTGTCTCTGTCTAGCATTTTCAGATACTTCTTTTACTTGGGTCCAATCTATTGCTCACTTTCAACATTCAGGCTAGCTTCTAAGTCACATTGCTATTCTCTCTGCATTTACTCCAAAAGGTCTTTATCCTGTCTAAAAAATAAAGTGACTAGAAAAGTAAAAACCCTTTGCCTCACAGTGCTATAACTTTAATTTTTTGCTCAATTACACTAACACTTGGCAAAAGCAAAGCTAATCCTAATTTTTCAGTTAACACATTTTATTTGAAAATGGGAATGATTAATCATTTATTGCTTGATCCCACGGGGCTGTGGAGGATCATCAGCAGATAGCATCTCTGAGCTACTCAGCCACTGCTGAGCTTGCAGCTTTCATACAGTCCAATAAAATGAAGCAGATTTTGTAGCTCCTCAGTTCCTTGGGACAGGGATTAGATCTTCTCCTATGCCTTGTAGAGCAGTGAGCACACTGCTGCATTTAACAAATGATAAATAATACCCCCAGGAAGTTGTTACTTGCAGGCAGACAAGAATGTTGTGCCCACCATACATGATAAGGCATGGAGCCGTGGGCTGGGAGAAATACTGTTCCACTGGAACATACCTATCAGAGGCTGCTTGACCCAGAATGTGTGTGTGGTGAGCACTTCCCATAATCAGTGACAAACAAATAATCCTCCGAAAATTCTTCTTTCTCCAGTGTTTAATCTCACCTCAAAGACCTCCCCTTTCTAGACTAAAAGACAGGGAGAACTCCCCAACACACAGTCCCGCCCGTTTGTAGGGAGCTCACTGCACAAGCCATCCCTGCCTCAGGTTGAGACGAGCAGGGCCAACAATGGGCCACTGGCTCACTAATCTGGATTAGGCTATTTGAATGTTGTTAATCTCCTCTCTTGCCATACAAAAGAAAAAAAAAGAGGAATGAGACACAACTTTCCTCTTCATCCTTTTATATACCTGGCTGCTGAGCTCTGTGGTTTAATGCGCCCCAGCTACCTCTCTTCTCTAGCCATTTCAATCCTGGCAGACCTGATTAGAAAACTGGGCTGGATTTGGCTCTACCTGGGTGACTATGGCAAGGCAATATGAGGGCTCCTGAAATTTAGATGGATAGCCTATTACCTCACCCTGCCCTGGTTCTCGTTTCCTAAGTACCACTCGTAAGCATGCTCAAGGGGAGCACTTACTCCTGACTAGGAACAGAAGTAACTGAACTAAAGAACTATGTAGGAAACACAAGTTCTGCCTCATGGAACATTTTGTGATTTTGACATTTGTTTTCATCCCGGTTCCAAAAACCAAACAGTTTTTGAAATTTCCCACAAAATGAAAGTTTGGGTCAATCAAAATATTCCATTCCAATAAAACAGAAATGTTCGGTTCCAATTTTGACTTTTTTATTGTATGTGTATCATATAATATAAAGAAGAATAAAAACTGTCCTCTGGTGTCTGTGCCTTGTCGTGGTGGGAAAAGCTTGCATGCTCTAAAGATCCCCAGAGTCTGTGTTGGTGGGGGCTTTTTGCTTCTGGTAGGTTCAGCCATGCCAGATTGGTCTTGTGGGGTGGGGGCCAGACAAAACAAACACCCTGGTCCTCCAGATTGGGGGTTAGGCACACAGCTAATAACCCTGTCCCCTAAAAAACAAAATATGTTACGGAAACAGCGACGGAGAAATCAACCATTACTGCGTGTGATGGCCTTCCGGAGTCAATGACCCATATGACTGCCAGTGGTGAAAGCTGAAAGGAAGCCAATGGCATGAAGACTGAAGTGCTCAACACCAAGATAAAAACCAAACTTGGTTTTTGGAACGTACGGACAATGTACAAAGCAGGGAAGCTAGCCCAAGTCACAGCAGAGATGAGATGCTACAGCTTACACGTCCTGGGTGTCAGCGAGAGCAGATGTCCAAACTGTCTTCATTCCATTCAACCTCCCTCAGAGAAATCCTCCATATCTTTTGGCCCAGAACAATCTCAAACCAAGATCTATTGAAACAGTGCAGACAAGAGGATCTGAGCACCATCATTGCCAGGAGGTGGATCGGTCATGTGCTTCGGATGGAAACTGATTCCATCACCAGAGTAGCAATAAGATGGACACCTGAAGGCAAGCAAAAACTAGGCCACCCGAAAACAACATGGTGAAGAGCTGTGGAAGCCAAGCTGAAAAACCTGGGGCACAGCTGGGGAACCATTGAAAGGCTTGCCAGAAACAGACAGGAGTGGAGGAGCTTCGTCACTGCCCTAAACGACAGAGGCCAGAGGTATGCCAGAGGTGTGTATATATATATAAAAATAAATATCAAAACAAAACATCGTTTCAAAATGAAAAATAGAAACACTCCATTCTGACAAGGTTGGGTTCAACTTTTCTCTCAGAATCATCAAAATCAACATGTTCTCTTTGAAAGTGTCAATTCCAATGAAATGGCATTATTTTGCGGAAAAATGTTCTGTTGGAAATTTTTTAATCAGCTCTACTGAAATCCTTAAAATGGCTGCTATCTACCTCATGTACATTCACTAGTCTACATTCAACCTGCTTGGGCCAGATTCAGCTGGTATAAATTGGCTTAACTCTATTGGCTTCTGTAAGGATTTCTCTCCTTATACGCTGGCCATGTCCTGTCTCTGCCCCATCATACTGACATTTGTCCCTAATCACCGGTGCTCTGTTCAATGCAGCTGCTGGGGTGTTCTCACCATACTGAGCACTGAGTGCATTTCCCTGCACTATGCAGAGAAACTCTGTACACAGTCTAAGCACAGCCACAGGTTTTCCAGACCTTACAGCCTGCATGATTATTATTAAGGACCCAGTAGTCCTGCCATAAGATACAGGTAACTTCCATTCATACTCATTTGGTGGTGGAAGAATAGGACCCTACACTGATTTGTTGTTAACAACCCTCTAAAGTATGCTGGACACTTTCCCAAATAAATAAAAAGATTCAGGACCTGCCCGCAGAAGCTTATTGAGCCTACAGTGGATAAAGAACATACTTAGTCGAAGTCATCTTGTATCCCAAGTATTTTTCAGAGCATTACATCAATGCAAATCCTCTAGGTGGGGAATTAATAAGGATTAGATAAATTTACTAAACTATATAATTTTCAAAAAGTGATAACATTGTTTAGCTCTCTCGCTTTTTATACCAGTAATCTCTTATCCAAACTAACAGTAACTGCCAAAGTTTCTATTACCATACAGCTCAATCCAGGAGTCCTTACTCATGCAAAACTCCTGTTGAAATGGATGTCAGAGAAAGGGAGTGGGACCATAGGATAAAATGTACCCATGTCCACACTGGACTATGAATCATTATATCCCAAAGGCTTAAGTGAGATTTAAACAGAACATAGGCCCTGACCTAGCTCTCTCCACCGTGGGGAGCAATTTCATCCATAGGGAATGGCATCAGAGATAAACACCCGATGACTAAACACCTCCAAACCTTTCTAACAAAGTTGTATTTTTTATTAGTTTTCCCTCTAGCCACAGATAGGAATTCAACAGTTTTCACCAATTAATAAATACAAGTCCAAAATTAATTTGGTTTGATTAATAAAACTACAATCCTACCGAACGTGGTCAAATGCCTTTCCAACAACTAGTAACAAATGGCTGATTCTATTGAAGACTAAAGAAATAATATTAAAAATCTTCACAATATTCAATTTTTTTTCCCCTGCAACACTAGCTGGTTGATCTAGATATATAAGACCCCGCCTTTTTTCAAAACTTTTTGCTCAAAAACCTTGATTAAAATATTCACGTCAACATTCAGCAAAGATATTGGCCTGGAGTATATGATGTTCTTTTACATGTTTTCTAAATTTCACAATAATCTCTCATATTCTTATCATATACTTTATTATCATCAAATGATGGTGATTGGGGATTATGATAAACGTTCAGGGGTCATGAAATCCAATGAGTTTCACTGATGCTAATCAGAACAGGTTTCAGAGTAGCAGCCGTGTTAGTCTGTATCCGCAAAAAAAACAGGAGAACGTGTGGCACCTTAGAGACTAACCAATTTATTTGAGCATAAGCTTTCAAGAGCTACAGCTCACTTCATCAGAACAGTGACACTGCAAACCTGACTTTTCAGAGTTACTTCTTTAGGGCTTCATCCTGCAAAGACTTTATCCCATGAGTAAATTTTACACATGTAAGTAATGCCATTGAGCACACAGTTCTCCACTGGGGGGTCCATGGCTTCTGGGGGGCCACTCACATTTCAAGTAGTCCCCTAGCCCCAGCACCCCACAAGGTTAAAGCCCAGAGCCCCCTCACATTGCCGCCATCCAGCAACTGTAGTCCGGAGACCCAGCCAGCCCTCCCTCCCTTGCTGGGCCCTGGAATTTTTATAGCATGTTGTGGGTGGGGCCTCAGAAGGTTAAGAGCCCCTGCTATTGAGGGCATTAAGCCTCCTCACAAGTACAGTTATACATGTGCTTGTGTGTCATGCATAGGAATTGGGTAGTATTCTTTTAATTAGCTTGGCACCCTTCTAGTGGATGTCTCTTACTTCTGTTGCAGAAACCCCGAGAACCTTGTGAAGCAGCAGTGAATATGTGTAGCTAGACATTATGTAGGTTTTTATAGCTAGTAAATACAGTTATTTGGAATCCAACTGTGGC
Organism: Lepidochelys olivacea; assembly: GCF_965140295.1. Lineage (NCBI taxonomy): Eukaryota > Metazoa > Chordata > Testudines > Cheloniidae > Lepidochelys > Lepidochelys olivacea. The sequence continues at coordinate 31,094,367 of NC_140411.1, read as the reverse complement.
TTTGTAGTTTCCCCATATTCTTAATACTGTTCAGAGAACAGAGACACAACAAAGTGCTTGGAAGATCATTCCCTTAATCTCTTCCAATCACTTCCACATCCAGTGTATGCACTTTAGAAACTAATAGGAAATTATTTTTTCCAAGTACCAGTGCTTCAGACCAAACCAGGGATCTGAAAACTCAAGCTGATTTTATTTCTGACTGTTACATCCAACTCTTGTAACAACCATGACCAGTTAGGATTATGAAATCAGATTTCAGTTGACAATTCTGTTGCTAATGTGGGAATCAGATAGGAATGTAGCTCACTCTTCCATAGCTGCACTATCCCTGCAATGATAACAGGAGTAAAGTCTTATTTTGGTCAGTAAACTTAGCAGAAATCTTGAATAGGAAAGACTATGCCATATTCACTTAGTTCCTTGTTGAACTATAGCTGCCCTTTAAGGTTGACTGTGTTTGGCCTGGTGAGAATTGCAAACATGTCTGGTTTCCACTGTTGTTTAACACAGAAAACTGTTCAAACAGCTCAAGTATACATGAGTTATTTCCTGACTTGCACATCTCTGGTTGAAAGCTCCACCTATAGGTCAGTAGGAATATATATAATCAAACAACAGTGTTCTTTACAGCCATCAACTGAAACAGGCTAGTAGAGGTTTTTAACCATTGTATGCTTCAGAAGATTTTATATTTCGGTTAATATGTTCATACAATATTTGTTAAATACATTCATACAGGAGCAATATCTTAATCAATCTACTTATAAAACTGAAGAGATTATTAATTCCATTCCTTCAACAGTATAAGGAGAGATTTCTTGATGTCACAGTGATAGTAAAATTAATAGTTAAAAAATTTGAGAGAGCTAGAGTACAATCTGACTGCAAAATACCTCAGCAAACATTAGCCTTGCAAACTGTCTGTACAAAAAGGCCCAGTCCTGCAAAATATCATCACCAACATCATCCTGGCAAATCCCAGAGGTATACAGCCTCCTTGTAGATCCTCCTTGCAAAATGTTAATGCATGTGCTTTACCATGCACACATGAATAGCACATGAAGTTAGTGGGACTACTCACGCATGTAAAGTTAAGCACATGTATAAGTGTTTGCAGGCTCTTGCAACAGATATGCTAAATTTGCAATCGCTGCAATACCCTGGTGCATTTCCTATAATTATCATACAATCCCCCAAAAGGCTGACAAACAGTTTGAGACCTATCACGGTGATATAAAAAGGGAAATAAGGAGTTATTTAGTAGGAACACATGGAGGAGATTAAGGAAAGCATTCCGCACAGCTCTGTGACTTGCTCAGTTACCAGTTGTTCGTCTTTTATTGCTTTTTGTGTGTGTTTGATCTCTCTGAGGACCCAATCAAATCCTCTCACTTGTGTTTTGCTAAAAGAAGATGAATTGCACCTTCTTCGTTCATTTCCTAGGGGGGAAAATAACTCTAACTTAAGTTGAACAAATGTAAGTTTCTGGTCTCATATAAGACAAAAAAAATAAGCAGAAGGATTGTGAATACCTATGGCTAATGAGGAGATATTGATTGGCTGCAGAAGGCTCATTAACTATTAATCAGAAAGTCATTATGTCCTTTATACTGCAAAGATCTATTATGTTAAATATATGGGTATGGAAGGCATTTTACAGCCAATTAAACGGTGACAGTTCTCTGTGCTGAGGAGTAAGCAGTCTATGGCCCACATGCTTCAAACATTTGGATGAAATCTAGGCCCTGTTGAAGTCAATTGCATAAACTCCCAATGATGTCAATAAGGTGAGGATTTCGCCCTTATCCTTTTGAGTGCCCAATTCACATGTGCAGTTACTTACTTGCATAAGTGCTGGCAGGACCAGAGCCTAAATTAGACATTCTTTAGACAGTAAACTCTTTGGGGGAGAGATCATCATATGCTATATGTTCGTGCAGCACCTGGCACAATGGCACTCTGATTTGCTTGGCCTCCAGGCACCACAACAAATAAAAATGTCTGTCACTATATCTATTGATTCAGAGATCAAAAGGGAATATTTACACGTAGATGAATCTTGGGTGAAATAATGTCATTGTCTATATGTCTCTTCAAAGTTTGTGATAAACTGCTTAATGGATAAATTACCTTATGTTAATCCATGTAGTAATTACCAGATGTTTAGGAAATAGAAGGATACTTCAAAAGCCTATTGTTCACCCAGGACTGTATGGTCAAGCAGCTGCCAGAAAACTGTATAAAAACTCTTGGGACCTGATCCTTTCATCTCAGATCTGTGTGATGCTTTATGCAGGGGAAGCTTGAGCCATAAGACTGAGATCTCCAGTCCCATCTGGATCACCCTGGATATGAACATTGGACTATAACCTACGGACTAATTCTGAAAGAACTCTTTGCAACTGATTGCAGATTGCAGAACTATACTCATGTCTGTATGTAAACAGATCTTTTAACTAATACTCTCTCTCTTTTCTTTTTTAATAATTTTTAGTTTAGTTAATAAGAATTGGCTGTAAGTGTGTATTTAGGTAAGATCTGGAATATTCATTAACTTGGGAGGTAATGTGTCTGATCCTTGGGGATTGGTAGAACTTCCATATTTGTCTGGGCTGTCTGGGAGGGAGCCCAAAGACTGGGTTATTTTTAAGGGAACTATGTTTTGGTTTTTAGGTAACCAGTAAGGTATTATAGAAGCTGTTTTGTGCTGTCTTGGTAAATCTAAGTATTAGAATATCCACCAGCTTTGGAGATTATCTGCCCCATTCTTTGCCGTTTGCCCTAACTGAGTAACCTCAGTGTGTCCTGTCCCCCCTGGATCCTAGTCACAGTGCCTAGCTCTGTTTCTATTAAAGTGCATATCTCAAATGTAAGCAGGATCAGCCCCTAAATACCTTTAGATTAACTGCTATGACTCCCACAGACATTATCCAATCTCAGCAATGTACTCGGAAGCATACCAGAACACATGGCCTGTCATTTCAGCCTCACTCTTTACAGTTCAATGGCCATTTTCCCTTCTGAAGTACAGCACTTCTCTGTTACACACTTGGTGCTCTAATATTGAAACAAAGACTACTCAATCAGTCCACAGATATCTATCTCAATGCTTATGGAGGCCTTGATCCTACAAACTGCTTAGCACCTCTTCACACAGACCAAGCACTCATCTTCTCCTAGGGTGATGCATAATTAGGCTCTGGAGAATAAGTATCATTTGCAATAGATCATCAATACATGTCTAAAGTGCAATGCTAATCAATGCTATTCATTTTTCAGGCTCAAGTTCCAGAGCAATTACATGTTGATTTACCTTTCACCTGATGCCTGATGTTGGATTTTGTGGATTTGGATTTCATGGATTTTTCTTATAGCTCCTGATCAAGTCTTACATTCTGATGAAGAATTTGCTGGTGTCCCTTTTTCTTCCCAATGCTATCAGAAGATTTGTTTCTCCCATGGCACCACCAGATTGTGTCTGTAGGCATCTACAAGATTGACTTTCACAACAATGTTCATCTCCAAACAAGGTAAAGGACAGGCCCAAAAAGGAAAATAACAGAACACCGCTGGCCATCATGGACAGCCAAACCTCTCCAGCACATTATCAACGATCTACAACCTATCCTGGAAAACGACCCCTCGCTCTCCCAGAACTTGAGAGGCAGGCCAGTCCTCACTTACACACAGCCCCCCAACCTGAAGCAAATACCAGCAACTACATACCACACCACAGAAATACTAACCCAGGAACCAATCCCTGTAGCAAACCTCGTTGCCTACTCTATCCCCATATCTACTCTAGCGACACCATCAAAGGACCCAACCACATCAGCCATACCATCAGAGGCTCATTCACCCGCACGTCTACTAATGTTATATATGCCATCATGTGCCAGCAATGCCCCTCTGCCATGTACATTGGCCAAACCAGACAGTTCTTACGTAAAAGAATAAATGGACACAAATTGGACATCAGGAATGGTAACATACAAAAGCCAGTAGGAGAACACTTCAATCTTCCTGGACATTCTGTAACAGATTTGAAAGTAGCTATACTTGAACAAAAAAACTTCAGAAACAGACTTCAAAGAGAAACAGCAGAACTAAAATTCATTTGAAAACTTAACACCATTAATTTGGTCTTGAATAGGGACTGGGAGTGGCTGGCTCATTACAAAAGCAGCTTTGCCTCTTCTGGAATTGACACCTCCTCATCTATTACTGGGAGTAGACTACATCCACCCTGATCGAATTGGCCCTGTCAGCACTGCTTCTCCACTTGTGAGGTAACTCCCTTCTCTTCATGTGTCAGTATATGTATGTCTGCATCTGTAACTTTCACTCCGTGCATCTGAAGGTTTTTACCCATGAAAGCTTATGCTCAAATAAATCTGTTAGTCTTTAAGGTGCCACCAGACTCCTTGTTGTTTTTGTGGATACAGACTAACACGGCTCCTCCTTGATACTCATCCCCAAAGAGGCAATATGTAGCAGTCAGATCATTTCAGTTTTGAAAAGAAAGCATATAAAACTCCAAGCATGTTACTAATGCTCTCTTCTTTTTAGTAGTTTCCATTGCAGTGATAATAGATCCCCAAAAAGTCTAGCAAGACCCACCTTAGTACTGGAAAAGAAATAAGGTATAAATAATGCATAGTATAATAATAAAACAAAAGCCTGATGTAAATCATTATAATTGGGATCAAGTAGTAAGAAAACTGTATATGGAATATCAACTAATTTGTTGAGAGTGAGCTATGCTTAATACATATGTGTGTAAAGTTGAGACTAGCAAGAACATCAAAGCCACTGATTTATCTCAAATGTGTCATTTTGTCCTTCCTTTATTTGTGCCATACCCCCATCGGTCTGTGTCTTCCTTCTTTTCATAAATTCTAGACTGTGAGCTCTCTGGGGCAGGGATTGTATATGCTTACACATTTGTGCAACACTTACCGCAATAGGGCCCTGACCATTTCTGGGGTGAGGGGGAACAGGCTTTGCAGAAGTATAAATAAATTTGTAATAATAAATTTTTAAAATATTCCAGAACAAAAACACTCCACTGCATACTCATCTTCCCCGGGGAGAGGAGGAGAGAAAAAACAGACGATAGCTGTTAGCCATGATGCTTATTGCACTATTGAAGGTGCTCAGATATTGTGGTGATGAGCATGGTACAAGAACCTGTACAGAACAGAATAGTGTTAATCATTTTGTCTAAAGAATATAGCTAAGTAGGAACAAACATCTTTAGAAATATGTTCTGCTTATAACAAATAAATGAAGAGTCAGAAGGTTGTTCATTTCAGGCTGCTGAGATGGTAGATACTTTGCTGTTGAGACTAATGTCCAAGATTTTCAACAGTGGCTAGTGACTCTCTAGTAGATGCCATTCCAATATAGATACAACCACATACTGAGTGGGAATTCTTGGGACATTTCAAGCAGTCCATGTGGTAATCAATGGGGGGCAGGGGATACCATCTTGTTGTTTGGTATGCCTAAAAGCTCCATACCAGAATCCACGCTTCCAAGAATGACATTGCATTTGGGGGCAAATCTCCTGCGCTAGCATTATGATATCCTTTTCAGAATGGCATCCTGCAGAGTGGCACCTCCAAGAATGAGTTTGCAGCAGTTAAAACATAAGCGGAGCCACCACAGACCTTCTCAGTGCCCATTGATGTGCCTAGTGTTAGGGGTGACACTTCAGGATCTCGTGGGTGCTACTTGGCAGCGACAGTCCCCAGCAACAGAACAAAGCCTAACCTTGCAGGATTGCAGTTCGTGTGCCCCATGCTGCCCATGTTAAAGTAAATGCACAAATTCCCTGGAGGGATGGAACCTCATGTTGCTTAAGAGTCCTCCCATCTTTAGGAAGGGTTTATTTTATCACCAACTCAGGAGAATTCAATTAAACTGACTCTGCATGACAAGTGGACTTTTAAGAAGCCAAGAGGAGGACCTGATTCTCCTCTCACTTACACCAGTGTAAATCTATTTAACTCCACTGAAGTCAGTGGAGTTACTCTGATATACACAGGTGTAACAGAGCAGATGTCTTTGAAATGGTTTCTTGAGTTCATTTAGCATGGCGCTTCCCCTCCAGTCACAGGGACACATACATTGATGAACCTGGTACAACATTTGTGAGAACAACCTGGTAGCACAGGGAGTAGAAACTCATGCTTTTTAAATCCAGAGGTCCGGGGTTTAGTCCCTGCAGCTGCTGATCCACCTAGGGGTGCAGTATTATACTAGTATCTGAAGAGAGGAAGGAATCAAAGCTAAAACATTATGTCCAGATCCAAAACTGATGTAAACTGATATAGAATCATAGAAGATTAGGGTGGGAAGAGACCTCAGGAGGTCATCTAGTCCAAATCCCTGCTCAAAGCAGGACAAACGCCAACCAAATCATCCCCTCCAGGGCTTTGTCAAGCCAGGCCTTAAAAACCTCTAAGGATGGAGATTCCACCACCTCCCTAGATAACCCATTCCAGTGCTTCGCCACCCTCCTAGTGAAATACTGTTTCCTAATATCCAGCCTAGCCCTCCCTCACTGCAACTTGAGACTATTGCTCCTTGTTCTGCCATCTGGCACCACTGAGAACAGCCAAGCTCCATCCTCTTTGGAACCCCCCCTTCAAGTAGTTGAAGGCTGCTATCAAATCCACCCTTACTCTTCTCTTCTGCAGACTAAACAAGCCCAGTCCCCTCAGCCTCTCCTCGTTAAGTCATGGGCCCCAGCTGCCTGATCATTTTCATTGCCCTCCATTGGACTCTCTCCAGTTTGTCCACATCCTTTCTGTAGTGGCGCGGGGACCAAAACTGGACACAAAACTCCAGATGTGACCTCACCAGTGTCGAATAGAGGGGAATAATAATTTCCCTCCATCTTCTGGCAATGCTCCTACTAATGCAGCCCAAAATGTTGTTAGCCTTCTTGGCAACAAGGGCACGCTGTTGACTCATATCCAGCTTCTCATCTACTGTAATCCCCAGGTCCTTTTCTGCAGAAGTGCTGCTTAGCCAGTCGGTCCCCAGCCTGTAGCGGTGCATGGGATTCTTCCATCCTAAGCGCAGGACTCTTCACTTGTCCTTGTTGAACCGCATCAGGTTTCTTTTGGCCCAATTCTCCAATTTGTCTAGGTCATGCTGGACCCTATCCCTACCCTCCAGGGTATCTTCCTCTCCCCGCAGCTTAGTGTTATCTGTTAACTTGCTGAGGATGCAATCCATCCCATCATCCTGATAATTAATGAAGATGTTGAACAAAAATGGCTCCAGGACTGACCCCTGGGGCACTCCGCTTGATACTGGCTGCCAACTAGACATCGAGACGTTGATCATTACCCATTGAACCCGACAACCTAGCCAGCTTTCTGTCCACCTTGTAGTCCATTCATTCAATCCATACTTTTTTAACTTGCTGGCAAGAATACTGTGGGAGACCGTATCAAAAGCTTTGCTAAAGTCAAGATATATCACGTCCACTGCTTTCCCCATATCCACAGAGCCAGTTATCTCATCATAGAAGGCAATCCGGTTGGTCAGGCATGACTTGCCCTTGGTGAATCCATGTTGACTCTTCCTGATCACCTTCCTCTCCTCCAAGTGCTTCAAAATGGTTTCCTTGAGGACCTGCTCCATGATTTTTCCAGGGACTGAGGTAAGGCTGACTGGTCTGTAGTTCCCCGGGTTCTCATTCTTCCCTTTTTTAAAGATGGGTGCTATATTTGCTTTTTTCCAATTGTTTGTGACCTCCCCCGATTGCCAAGAGTTTCCAAAAATAATGGCCAATGGCTCTGGAATCACATCAGCCAATTCCCTCAGCACCCTCGGATGCATTAGATCTGGTCAGATGGACTTTTGCATGTCCAGCTTTTCTAAATATCTTCATTTATTTCAGTAGAGCTATACCAATTACAGGATCTGGCCCTCTTGATGTAAATCTACACTTCAGACCTATATCAGTATTACTATGTTACTCAGGGGTATGAAAATCCATACCACTGACCAATGTAGTTATAACAACCTAACACCACACACCACCCTCCGTGTACACAGCGCTCTCTGAATGTGAGAAGCTGTGCTTCTACCGTCAGCACAGCTACTGCCTCTTGGAGATGTGGATTAACTACGCTGACGAGAGAAACTCTCCCATTGGCATAGGAGCATCTTCACTTTAAGCACTACAGCGGCGCAGATGCAGTGTTTTAAGTGTAGACCTGACCTCAAGGGGCCAAATCCTGCTTATCTATTAAAATCAACTGGGCAAACCCTGTTCTTGGTTGCTCCAGGTTTATTGGAGTAACAGAACAGAATAGACCCCAATCAGTGCAGTATCTGAGTAAGGAGAGCTGCGAAGGGCCCAACATGAAGATAAATAGAAGGAGGCAGAATCTTAGCTAGTGTAAAGCGGCATAGCTCGTTTGGAGGCAATTATTGCCAGTTCTCCCCAGTTGATGATGTGGATCAAGATCTCTTAGACTATTTCTTCAGAAGCATTTTATCATCATGTAGAAAGACATGTCAACTTAGTAGAATAAATGAAAACTTCTGCACCACAGTTTTATCCAACATTGACATCTTAAGCGATCAGGGTAATAACTCGAGTGCAATCTCTCATGTCTGTGGGCAGAGATCCAGAACAAGCAAGGGGAAAAGAAAACACAAGGATTTTTTATTCTTTTCTTTCTAAACACTTTCTCAGGCATGGGAGAGACCGTTATCAGGGGAATGTCAGATCCTATCTGTGTCTCAAAACTGTAGAGAAATGTAATACTTAACCAAGCAGGTGTGGGGGAAAAAAGGTGTGGAAGAAAAAAATAGAAAATGTTGATGACCAAGATAAATCAGAAGTGCGCCAGCCAGCCATGAAAGAGAGACATACACTTAGTTCCATGCTGGGAAATACACACATTTTGCAACTAGCAACTACTTGCCTTTCCCTGTTAGTCATTCACTCCTGCCTCTGGGCTAATATTGTACATATGGTATATACTGTGTAATTAAAGTCCAGCCACATTAAAGTGGTATGAAATAAAATAGAGACAGGTCATAGCTGAATGCTCTGTGGGTACACGTGAGGGAGATGGGGACGCAGCACCACTGCACTGCGGCACTCAAGGGTGGCTGTGCCCTCTGGCCAGTATGGGGGAGGCTGCAAGGGGTCACCTCTCCCTTGTGCTCCCATACAGGGGCGAGATCCTATGCTGCTCCGAAGTGTAGGAGCTGCTCCCTGCTTGTGACCCAGTGTGTGCGAACTGCCTGAAAAAGGGGTGGGTGAGCAAGTGGCCATGACCTCAGCCCCCGTTCCTACCCCACACACTCTGGCTAGCAGAGATGTCTGGCTACACTTTCTCATGCGAAGGAAAAATCTACAGAGTCCCCCTAATGGAGAATCCCCCAAGGGAGAGTTTTCCCCAACACCCGGTTCTCTAGCAACAGAGCTGGATTAACAACTAGGCACCTGCCTCCCCTGGCCAGGGCCCAAAACTGGGCCTGGTGTAGGGAGGGATTTTTTTTGTTTTATACCAATGCAGATTTGCACGTGATCTGAAAGAATTTGGCTCACTTAAATTAGCAGCATTGCAACCTGACATGCATGGTCACACTCAAAATGTCACTCAAATTTGGCCTGGCCACCTCTCCATCATGATGGAGGGTCAAATTTGAGTGATATTGCAGCCCTGTGTGCCAGGCGGCAGTGCCCCTCATTCAAGTGATGGGTGGGCAGAGATAGACCTCACTAGGGTGACCAGACAGCAAGTGTGAAAAATCGGGACGGGGGTGAAGGTAATAGGCACCTGCATAAGACAAAGCCTCAAATATAGGGACTGTCCCTATAAAATCAGGACATCTGGTCACCCTAGGCCTCGCTCACAGCTGAGACACACTTTGCCATTCCCAGCAGACCCCAGGACAGACGAGGACCCTGGGTAAAGAAACTGCTTCTTTCTTCAACAACAGTAAGTGACCAGGATGGGATGGGAATTGACTGCACAGGTATGTATGGGAGGGAACATCATGTATTTTTCCTCCTTTGTTCCATTTATGAGCTGTTTGTTATTTACATTAGAAGGGCCCAGAAGTGTATGTCTGCCTAAGGCCCAGTGATGGGTTAATCCATCCCTGCCTAGCAGCATGGTTCCAAAGCAGCTGTGCTATGGTACTCCACAGCTGCTCTGCAGTCACTTGAGAAAGGGGTGGGGAAGCCGGGAAACTTAATAGTTCTAGGCTGTATTCTCTTTTCTAGGCAAGCTCCATTGGGAAAAAGACATGTGTGCCCATCAAATTCCTGGCTCAATGTGTATCCCTCAAATTTCTGGCAATATTCCTCTCCTCCTCCCCACCTCATGAATCCCCAGACCAGCAGAGAAGCCTCCACAGGCTGCAGAAAAAAAGGGGTCTCAACCCAATCCTGAGCAATAGCAGTAGAGTTGCCAACTTTCTAATCACAGAACACCAACACTCCTGCCCTGCCCCTTCTCCGAGGCCCCCATCCCCACTTGCTCCATCCACCCCCACTCCCCCCGTCGCTCGCACTCTCCCACCCTCACTCACTTTCACCAGCATGGGGCAGGGGATTGGTGTGCAAGAGGGGAGTGAGAGCTCCATCTGGGGGTGCGGGCTCTGGGGTGGGGCCAGGGATGAGGGGTTGGGGTGTGGGAGAGGGCTCTGGGCTGGGGTAGCGGGTTGGGGTGCAGGGGAGTATGGGCTCTTGGCTGGGGGGGTGTAGGCTCTGGGTGGGGCCAGAAATGAGAGGTTCAAGGTATGGCAGAGGGCTCCAGACTGGGACAGGGGGTTGGAGTGTGTGGGGGGAGAGGACTCCGGCTTGGCGTGCATGTTCTGGGGTGGGGCCAGGGATGAGGGGTTTGAAGTGAGGAGGGAGCTCCAGGCTGGGGCGGGGGTTCGGAGTGTTGGCAGGTGCGGGCTCTGGGAGGGAGTTTGGGAGTGGGAGGAAACTCCCTGCTGGGGCAGGAGGTTGGGATGTGGGGGAAGTGCAGGAGGGGACTCTGGGAGGAAGTTTGGGTGCAGGACAGGACTCAGGGCTGTGGCAGGGGGTTGCGGTGTGGGAGGAGGTGCAGGGTCCCGGCGGCGCTTACGGCAGCTCCTAGGAAGCAGCTGCCAGGTCCCTGCAGCCCCTAGGTGCATGGGCAGCCAGGGACGCTCCGCGCGCTGCCCTTGCACCTGTGGGCACCACCCCCACAGCTCCCATTGGTTGCGGTCACGGCCAATAGGAGCTGCGAAGCCAGAATTCAGGGCAAAGGCAGCGCGTGGAGCCTTCTGGGTCGCCCATGTGCCTAGGGGCCCCAAGGACCTGGCAGCCACTTACGGGTGATGCGCAGAGCTAGGGCAGGAAGCGAGCCTGCCTTAGCCCCAAGCCCCCGCTGCGCCACAAGTTGGACTTTTAATGGCCCGGTCGCCAGGGTCCCTTTTCGACCGGGCGTTCCAGTCGAAAACTGGATGCCTGTGTCATAAATATAAAGGGAAGGGTAAACCCCTTTGAAATCCCTCCTGGCCAGGGGAAAGCTCCTCTCACCTGTAAAGGGTTAAGAAGCTAAAGGTAACCTCGCTGGCACCTGACCAAAATGACCAATGAGGAGACAAGATACTTTCAAAAGCTGGGAGGAGGGAGAGAAACAAAGGGTTTGTGTGTCTGTCTGTAGTCGTCTTGGCCGGGGACAGAACAGGAATGGAGTCTTAGAACTTTTAGTAAGTAATCTAGCTAGGTATGTGTTAGATTATGATTTCTTTAAATGGCTGAGAAAAGAATTGTGCTGAATAGAATAACTATTTCTGTCTGTGTATCTTTTTTGTAACTTAAGGTTTTGCCTAGAGGGGTTCTCTATGTTTTTGAATCTAATTACCCTGTAAGATATATACCATCCTGATTTTATAGGGGGGATTTCTTTATTTCTATTTACTTCTATTTTTTATTAAAAGTCTTCTTGTAAAACACTGAATGCTTTTTCATTGTTCTCAGATCCAAGGGTTTGGGTTTGTGGTCACCTATGCAAATTGGTGAGGCTTTTTATCCAACATTTCCCAGGAAAGGGGGGGTGCAAGTGTTGGGAGGATTGTTCATTGTTCTTAAGATCCAAGGGTCTGGGTCTGTAGTCACCTAGACAAATTGGTGAGGCTTTTTACCAAACCTTGTCCAGGAAGTGGGGTGCAAGGTTTTGGGAAGTATTTTGGGGGGAAGGACGCGTCCAAACAGCTCTTCCCCAGTAACCAGTATTAGTTTGGTGGTGGTAGCGGCCATTCCAAGGATAACGGGGGTAATATTTTGTACCTTGGGGAAGTTTTGACCTAAGCTGGTAAAGATAAGCTTAGGAGGTTTTTCATGCAGGTCCCCACATCTGTACCCTAGAGTTCAGAGTGGGGGAGGAACCTTGACATGGTGGCACAGTGGTGGGATTAACCTGAAATCATTTTGAGATCCAGTTGAGATTTTTTGAACTAGAAATACAGATTTTAAAAAGGAATTTTTAGGAAGTCCAGAAGGCAGCTTTGAAACTGAAAGCAGCTTGGTTTCTCTCTGCTTTGTGGCCAAGCAGAGACAAAAGGGGATTATCTTGTGAATTGCAGGTTTTCTTTGCCTGGAGGCAGGGTACTTAACTCCTGCAGGGAAATTCACAGTCTTCCAACCCAGAGGTTTTTTTTTTTTTTTCTTTTCTTCCTAAAAGTAAATAGGGGGTGTGTGCTCTACCCATTTGCCTGGAGACAAAAGTGGCAGGGTTTTTTTTAGGATTTTGATTTTTTTTTGTTTTACAAGGAGCACAGGTTTGAAAAGAAATTTTTTTTCTTCTTTGGGCTGGGTAAGCAGGTTTCCAAGTAGTTGGAGGTTTTTTGCTTTAATTTGGGCCCAGAGCAGAGACAAGGGAATTGTCTTTTTCTGTAGGCTGACAATCACTATCAGAGAATAGGTATTCTATTCCAGCACAGCAAAATTTTACAGCCAAGTTTTGTTTGTTTATTTCTAAACCTCGGGTGTAAAGTTAGTTAAAAACAGAGAGGTTAGAATGGCCAAATCCTCAGCTCGACTACAGCTGGAATTAGCCAAATTTCAGGCTGAGGAAAAACAAAGGGAACATGAAAGACAGATAGAACTCATGCGGCTGAAGGAGGAGGAGAAGGAAAAAGAGAGGAAGCATGTGGAGGAGATGGAGAGGATAAAGGCCCAGCAGAATATACCAACAAACCCTAGCAATCCTTCTCCAGGTACCACTTCCCATCCCAGAAAGTTCCCCACCTACAAGGCAGGTGATGATACTGAGGCCTTCTTAGAAAACTTCGAAAGGGCCTGCCTTGGGTACAACATCTCTACTGACCAATACATGGTAGAGCTGAGGCCGCAGCTCAGTGGACCCTTAGCTGAGGTGGCAGCTGAAATGCCTAAAGAACACATGAACAAGTATGAACTGTTTAAATCCAAGGCGAGAGTCAGAATGGGGATAACACCCGAGCAGTCTCGTCGGAGGTTCAGAGCCCTAAGGTGGAAACCAGACATGTCATTTACCCGACATGCCTACCACATTGTAAAACATTGGGATGCCTGGATATCAGGAGCAAGTGTTGAATCTCCAGTAAATTTGCCCTTCCTAATGCAAATGGAACAATTCTTAGAGGGTGTTCCTGAGGAAATAGAAAGATACATCCTAGATGGGAAACCCAAAACTGTAATTGAGGCAGGAGAGATTGGAGCCAGATGGGTGGAGGTGGCAGAGAAGAAGAAAACTGGTCGCAGTTGGAGCGGAGACCAGAAGGGACCACCCCAGACCACACCCTATTACCGGGGGCCGCCCAAAGCCCCACCTACCTCCCAAAGAACCCTCCAGACCCCTTATCGTCCCACCACCCCGTTCTCCAGCAACCCTCCTCGCCCCAGTGACCCGTCAGCTGGACGATGTTTTAAGTGTAACGAGCTGGGGCATGTAAAGGCCAACTGCCCCAAGAACCCCAACAGATTACAGTTCATTGCACCGGAATCACACCAGAGGTCCACAGGCCCAGATACCTTCCAGATACCCTTGGAGCGGAGGGAAACTGTGAGTGTGGGTGGGAAGAAGGTCACCGCGTGGAGGGACACCGGAGCACAAGTGTCAGCTATCCATGCTTCCTTAGTGGACCCCAATTTAATCAACCCAGAGATCCAAGTGACGATTCAACCCTTCAAGTCCAACTCTTTCAATTTGCCTACAGCCAAGTTGCCTGTCCAGTACAAGGGCTGGTCAGGAATGTGGACTTTTGCAGTCTATGATGATTATCCCATCCCCATGCTGTTGGGGGAAGACTTGGCCAATCATGTGAAGCAGGCCAAGAGGGTGGGAATGGTCACCCGCAACCAGGCTAAACAAGCCGTGAGGCCTAGCTCTGTTCCGGAAACTTCTATCAGGACCCAGTCAGAGGTGATGGACCTGGACCCCAGGCCAATGTCTGCAACAGCAGTAGTGGATCCAGTCCCAGAGACCCAGACGGAACCAGTCCCAGAACCGGAACCAGCCAAACAACCAACACCAGACCCCGTGTCAGCACTGAATCCAGTACTTGCAACCTCAACACCAGAGGGCCCCACCGAACCTGAACTGGCAGCAGCCGATAACCCTACACAAGAGGCTCAGCCGGAGCCTGAATCCCAACATAGTGCACCAGCGGAGAGCGGTTCACAGTCAACAGAAACAGCTCCATCCCCTATATCGCTTCCAGAGGGACCAAGCCTAGGTCCACAATCCCATGAGGAACTGATGTCTCCAGCATCAAGGGAACAGTTCCAGACCGAACAGGAAGCAGATGAAAGCCTCCAGAGAGCTTGGACGGCGGCACGGAGCAACCCACCGCCTCTCAGCTCTTCTAATCGATCCAGGTTTGTTGTAGAAAGAGGACTTTTATACAAGGAAACTCTTTCTGGGGGACACCAGGAAGACTGGCATCCTCAGAGACAGTTGGTAGTTCCAACTAAATACCGGGCCAAGCTCTTGAGCTTAGCCCATGATCACCCTAGTGGCCATGCTGGGGTGAACAGGACCAAAGACCGTTTGGGGGGGTCATTCCACTGGGAGGGAATGGGCAAGGATGTTTCTACCTATGTCCAGTCTTGTGAGGTGTGCCAAAGAGTGGGAAAACCCCAAGACCAGGTCAAAGCTCCTCTCCAGCCACTCCCCATCATTGAAGTTCCATTTCAGCGAGTAGCTGTGGATATTCTGGGTCCTTTTCCGAAAAAGACACCCAGAGGAAAGCAGTACATACTGACTTTCATGGATTTTGCCACCCGATGGCCGGAAGCAGTAGCTCTAAGCAACACCAGGGCTAAAAGTGTGTGCCAGGCACTAGCAGACATTTTTGCCAGGGTAGGTTGGCCCTCCGACATCCTCACAGATGCAGGGACTAATTTCCTGGCAGGAACTATGAAAAACCTTTGGGAAGCTCATGGGGTAAATCACTTGGTTGCCACTCCTTACCATCATCAAACAAATGGCATGGTGGAGAAGTTTAATGGAACTTTGGGGGCCATGATACGTAAATTCGTAAATGAGCACTCCAATGATTGGGACCTAGTATTGCAGCAGTTGCTCTTTGCCTACAGAGCTGTACCACATCCCAGTTTAGGGTTTTCCCCATTTGAACTTGTATATGGCCGTGAGGTTAAGGGGCCATTGCAGTTGGTGAAGCAGCAATGGGAGGGATTTACACCTTCTCCAGGAACTAACATTCTGGACTTTGTAACCAACCTACAAAACACCCTCCGAACCTCTTTAGCCCTTGCTAGAGAAAACTTACAGGATGCTCAAAAAGAGCAAAAAGCCTGGTATGATAAACATGCCAGAGAGCGTTCCTTCAAAGTAGGAGACCAGGTCATGGTCTTAAAGGCGCTCCAGGCCCATAAAATGGAAGCATCGTGGGAAGGGCCATTCGTGGTCCAGGAGCGCCTGGGAGCTGTTAATTATCTCATAGCATTCCCCACCTCCAACCGAAAGCCTAAGGTGTACCATATTAATTCTCTAAAGCCCTTTTATTCCAGAGAATTAAAGGTTTGTCAGTTTACAGCCCAGGGAGGAGACGACGCTGAGTGGCCTGAAGGTGTTTACTACGAAGGGAAATGTGCTGGTGGTGTGGAAGAGGTGAACCTCTCCATGACCCTTGGGCGTATGCAGCGACAGCAGATCCAGGAGCTGTGCACTAGCTACGCGCCAACGTTCTCAGCCACCCCAGGACTGACTGAACGGGCATACCACTCCATTGACACAGGTAATGCTTACCGGGTGTCTCCTCAAGCTAAAACTGCTATAGAACGGGAGATTCAGGATATGTTAGATGGGTGTAATCCGCCCCTCTGAAAGTGCATGGGCATCTCCAGTGGTTCTAGTTCCCAAACCAGATGGGGAAATACGTTTTTGCGTGGACTACCGTAAGCTAAATGCTGTAACTCGCCCAGACAACTATCCAATGCCACGCACTGATGAACTATTAGAGAAACTGGGACGGGCCCAGTTCATCTCTACCTTGGACTTAACCAAGGGGTACTGGCAGGTACCGCTAGATGAATCTGCCAAGGAAAGGTCAGCCTTCATCACACATCTCGGGCTGTATGAATTTAATGTACTCCCTTTCGGGCTGCGAAATGCACCCGCCACTTTCCAAAGACTTGTAGATGGTCTCCTAGCGGGATTAGGAGAATATGCAGTCGCCTACCTTGACGATGTGGCCATATTTTCGGATTCCTGGGCAGACCACCTGGAACATCTACAAAAAGTCCTTGAGCGCATAAGGGAGGCAGGACTAACTGTTAAGGCTAAGAAGTGTCAAATAGGCCTAAACAGAGTGACTTACCTTGGACACCAGGTGGGTCAAGGAACTATCAGCCCCCTACAGGCCAAAGTGGATGCTATCCAAAAGTGGCCTGTCCCAAAGTCAAAGAAACAGGTTCAATCCTTCTTAGGCTTGGCCGGTTATTACAGACGATTTGTACCGCACTACAGCCAAATCGCTGCCCCACTGACAGACCTAACCAAAAAGAAACAGCCAAATGCTGTTCAGTGGACCGGAAAGTGTCAGAAGGCCTTTAACAAGCTTAAAGCGACACTCATGTCTGACCCTGTACTAAGGGCCCCAGACTTTGACAAACCGTTCCTAGTAACCACAGATGCATCCGAGCGTGGTGTGGGAGCAGTTTTAATGCAGAAAGGACCTGATCAAGAATTCCACCCTGTAGTGTTTCTCAGCAAAAAACTGTCTGAGAGGGAAAGCAACTGGTCAGTCACTGAAAAAGAATGTTATGCCATTGTCTACGCTCTGGAAAAGCTACGCCCATATGTTTGGGGACGGCGTTTCCACCTGCAAACCGACCATGCTGCACTAAAGTGGCTTCACACCGTCAAAGAAACTAACAAAAAACTTCTTTGGTGGAGTTTAGCTCTCCAAGATTTTGATTTCGACATCCAACACATCTCAGGAGCTTCTAACAAAGTGGCTGATGCACTCTCCCGTGAAAGTTTCCCAGAATCAACTGGTTAAAATCGTCCTTGAGATGTGGAAAATATTGTTAGTCTTTATGTACTTGGTAGTATATTTAGAGATGCATGTGTCTTATTAACTCTGTTTTCCTAGAGCTCCAGGAAGAAATCCCAGCCAGTGTTTCACCCTAGCTGAGATTTGGGGGGCGTGTCATAAATATAAAGGGAAGGGTAAACCCCTTTGAAATCCCTCCTGGCCAGGGGAAAGCTCCTCTCACCTGTAAAGGGTTAAGAAGCTAAAGGTAACCTCGCTGGCACCTGACCAAAATGACCAATGAGGAGACAAGATACTTTCAAAAGCTGGGAGGAGGGAGAGAAACAAAGGGTCTGTGTCTGTCTGTAGTCGTCTTGGCCGGGGACAGAACAGGAATGGAGTCTTAGAACTTTTAGTAAGTAATCTAGCTAGGTATGTGTTAGATTATGATTTCTTTAAATGGCTGAGAAAAGAATTGTGCTGAATAGAATAACTATTTCTGTCTGTGTATCTTTTTTGTAACTTAAGGTTTTGCCTAGAGGGGTTCTCTATGTTTTTGAATCTAATTACCCTGTAAGATATATACCATCCTGATTTTATAGGGGGGATTTCTTTATTTCTATTTACTTCTATTTTTTATTAAAAGTCTTCTTGTAAAACACTGAATGCTTTTTCATTGTTCTCAGATCCAAGGGTTTGGGTTTGTGGTCACCTATGCAAATTGGTGAGGCTTTTTATCCAACATTTCCCAGGAAAGGGGGGGTGCAAGTGTTGGGAGGATTGTTCATTGTTCTTAAGATCCAAGGGTCTGGGTCTGTAGTCACCTAGACAAATTGGTGAGGCTTTTTACCAAACCTTGTCCAGGAAGTGGGGTGCAAGGTTTTGGGAAGTATTTTGGGGGGAAGGACGCGTCCAAACAGCTCTTCCCCAGTAACCAGTATTAGTTTGGTGGTGGTAGCGGCCATTCCAAGGATAACGGGGGTAATATTTTGTACCTTGGGGAAGTTTTGACCTAAGCTGGTAAAGATAAGCTTAGGAGGTTTTTCATGCAGGTCCCCACATCTGTACCCTAGAGTTCAGAGTGGGGGAGGAACCTTGACAGCCTGGCAACCCTAAGTAGCGGATTTCAGCTTTGCAGATCAGTTTCCTGTTGAAGAAGCCATCAGTGATGTAGAGTCTGGGAACGTTCTAAGCCCAGTTTGCTTTATTTACCCCTTTACACATGCCTTGGAACAAAAGAAGATACAAGCAGCTCATAGGCAATCCCTTCTTGCTAGGAGCTCAGCACAAACCCCAAATCCCAGTTCCCATGGAACACCTTTGCCTCAAGAACTGAGTCTTATTCTGGAGATTGAGGCAGAAAGCGAAATCCCTTGATACATACAACAGCTCCCCCAGTAATGACTTTACAAAACCACCAACAACACAGCATTCCTTCCGAGACTAAAAGCTTGCTTACATGTTAAGGGAAAAACATGTGTTACACTATGAGTAACAGTGCCATCTGGTGACTCCTGCTGTAACAGGGGACAATGCTGAATTAGCAGCTGACCTCGCCTTCCGAAGAGGGGCAGGTGAGTTGAGATCCTCCTGGAAAAGATCCTAACTATGTGCAGGTGTGAGAGTCTTGACCACTCTGAATTCCCAGAGTTCCCAAGAAAAAAATCTGGCTGTCTCAGCTAACATTCCTCCTCCTGGGGACCCAGGCTGCACCCTCCCACGTGCTTACATATAGCAGATGTGTAAGCTACTCAGCTCATCTTCTCTATCCATACATGTTCCCTCCAGAGCCATAAACCCAGGCAGCAGTGCTGGTGGGAATACAAGGGGCTCTTTCCCCCTCTCCTAGCCCCAACAAATGCCCCAGCATTTGCAGCTAATTTATGGGTCATTAGACAAGGGAAGGGGAACCCTATGCTCTGCCCCCCTTCTATCACATCAGTGGAGGGCCATGTATGAGCTGACCCCACATTTCTAAAGTCTGATAATACAGAAAGGGGCCTTCCCCCCGCCCTCAAAAAAATATGAGATACTGAAAGAAGGAATTGCCATCTACCCTCTTTTCTTCACAATCAGGCAATTCTAATGGCAAGAAATGCTTTCAAATTCTCAGTGCTTATCTGAGCAACACAGAAGAATGAGCCCTTTAAAAATGAAAGGCATTACCTTGCTTGGGGGGAAAAAAATCACTCACTGTCTTCATATCTATACCTATGTCATCAGAGAGACCTGAGGACATGTTTCATATGATAGTAATATAGTAATGTGGCTTGGTGCAGGCAGGAAGGATAAAAGCAACCCTGCAACTAAGGCCCTCACAACCTCAAGGAGAAAAAGGCAAGGGCACTGTAATTTCTTCTTTTTAATTTATATAAGTTTTCATCATGCATGCTGTTGTGCTAGAGCTTTTCAATTGCCCAGAGTCTAAAATTGCCCAGAGTCTGGTGTCGGGGGAAAGAAAGAAAGAAAGAAAGAAAGAAAGAAAGAAAGAAAGAAAGAAAGAAAGAAAGAAAGAAAGAAAGAAAGAAAGAAAGAAAGAAAGAAAGAAAGAAAGAAAGAAAGTTAAAAAGCGGCTCGTGTCCCTTTGATATTTGCATAAGAAGACTGCATTTACCCAATTACAAAATCATTTTGCCACTAGGCTTTGCCTGGTCTTTCCTCTTCCCTTCTTTGGTTTAAAGAGTTAGAGTGCATTTTTCATGCCCTGATTCTTCACTCTCTTTGGGAGAATGACCTCCTCACTAATTATTATTGTATTTTCTCCTCCAGGCTTTCCCTCCTTGCTAAAAAGCATTATGCAGATTAACTTGATCACTGTCTCTAGGACAGCATAGTACAAACAGGCCTGTCCAGCTGCCAGAAGAATTTATTTGAAAAGAGCATTTTATTTTAGGGGTAGGTAAAGCACAAGGATCCAGAGGCTCCATTCAGATAAGCAGCAAGCAGCTCAGGAACGAAAGTGTGGTCTGGTGGATAACACGCTGAGCGGGGGAGACCTGCATTTCCAGTTCTGCCACTGGCTACTGGATGACCTTGGATAAGTAACTTGTCCTCTTTGCCTCAGTCTCCCATCTGTAAAAATGGGTACACTGATGCTGACAAAAAGTGCTGCACAAGAGATAGGGGTTTGTTGGTTTGTTTGTTTCTTGGAGGGTCTTTTTTATCCAGACCCTCTGAACTGGAAATCCCATGAGGGCAAGTTCTCTTGTATGATTTCTGATGGGTACTGAGTCTTAACCAGATGCAAATAACATTAACCAGGTTTTTAGCAACCCAGAGAAAGCTCCACTGATCAGAGCTCTATGAATGTGGTGAAACATTTAGTTTTTGTCTTACATATACTTGCCACATTTTTCTTAAAATTCTACCTGCAAACTATATATTATAAATAATAATCCCAAGAAACACACTGCCCGTCACTAGTGTTTAGTTCATTTCCTTTTAGGTATTTAAGGTATGCTGCTGTTTTGTTATTTTTCATCCTTCCTCGGAGGTGCGTACACAAACCCTGATCCAGCAAAGCACTTATGTGTGGGCTTAACTTGAAGGACTGGCACAGTCCCATTGACCTCAGTGGAGCTACTTAGGCTTAAGAGCTTTGCTGGATCAGGACCAGGAGGAGAGGCGCACTTAAGGCTTGAGCTCCTGTGCAAAGCAGAGTGCCTGCCTCTCAGACAGACTTCAGCACTGATGCCTCTGCTGAGCTCCCATTGCAGGCCCTGAGGCGAAGCAGCTCAGTAAAGCAGCTGGCTCGCTACAAGATTCAAGCCTCTCATAAACATGGGGGCCGGCACAGGCTACTGGTCTCAGACTTCAGCTGGTGTGGGTGAAAGCTACGGCCAACATTTTCAAAAGCAAGCACCCGGAGGTCACATTGACTCTGAAAATCAGGTCCTGGGTGTCTCAAAAATTGGATAATCAAAATTAGATTATTGGATATTTGTGAACTGTGTGGTCTAAAGTTCTCCCTGTGTTCCCAGGATTCCACCTCTGTGGGGCAGCAGCAGGAGGGAGCCTGGAGGCCTGGAAAACCCCTCTCCTGTCCTAAGATGTTGTCCATTTGAGCATGGGGTGCAGCAGTAAGTAATTGGCTTTGGTGATTTCATCTTAATCCTTAATGGACGTGGGCATTTTATTCATGCTGCAAAATAACCACACATAGAACTGAATATGGATGGCTCAGAGCCATTCCAAATTAGAACACCATGGGTGGGGTATCTTTCCCTCTTCCAGCAAGGCCCTGGAGGGATTCACCCACAGATGATGTCATGGTCCAACCTGAGGGTTTCTGCCAGAGGGCAATTTTAGTTAATGGCTTGCATTCAATAGGACTTCTGACAGTGGAGGCTGCTGAGGGGATGTAATGAACTGGCCCCTCTTCATTTCTGGTACCCTTCACTCCCTAGTATGAGGATGGACTTTCCAGCTCAGATGCTTTCCACCAAGGTTTATGCTGACATAAACTCTGGATGAACTTGGTCCTAGGATGGCGCATCAGAACTGTATGGCAAAGTTTGCCTATACTTTTCTTGAATAATGCCTCACCAACATGTTTCCCTTGGCTGACCCAGTTTCTCAAACAGTTTTCCTTATGCTCAGTTGTTCACCCAATTCAATTTATTTCATCCTCAAATTGGTTCACCAGCTCAGACCTTCCCGCACTACCATTAGTAAATCTGGCCCCAGATCTGCCCCACCCCTGCTATTTTAATTTGGATGTCTCTGAGCATTCCATACTCAGTTTTTTGTATTGTTATTTTGTGACATGAATAAATGCCTATGCCCACTAAAAATTATAATAAATGCACCAAATTCAAATTACTTTTGTAACCTAACCCAGATCAGAAGAACCTATGACTTTCCATTAGTAGGCTGCACAAAACTGATCACTTGGATCATTGGTAAATGCTTGAGAAATTCAATTAGCACTCTTTAGAAGGTAGATATTTTCTCACCAGATGTGTCCTGTAGAACAGGGAAGAGAGTCTGTGCAACATAATAGAGCAGATGAAGATCCAGGTCATAAACACACACTCACAAAACTTAGGAAAAAGTAAACTTATTGTGGACTGTTCATTTGTCTTATAAAATAAAAGATCATCAGAAACGTAATGAAGTAGGAAAAACATACATAATTTTTAAATTATATTTTTGCTGGCGAGTAGAGCTGACCAGAAATGCTGATTTGCTGAAATCAGCACTTGCCATGGGAACATGTTGATTCCAATGAAATTCCAATCCAAACCAGACAGGTTTCAAAATCTGGTTTCCTGCTCTCTTTCCTGCCTGGCTCCTCAGCAGCCCAAGCTCCTGGGTTCATGGCTCTTTAGTACCCTGGTCTCCAAGAGCTTCCAGGCTCCTGGATCTAGAACTGGTCACCAGGTGAGCTACCTTGGAGCAGGGCTACCAGGCCCCTGTGCTCCAGGGCAGTTCACTGAGGGGGATATCACAGGACTCCCAGGGCTTCTAGGCTTCCTGGATCCTTGGCCCCCAGCCAAGTGACTGCTCAGATCCCTAGGATCCCTGGCTCCCTGAAATGCCCTCCCACCATCAGCCTGGGAATTCCCCCATCCATTTTCAGTCTGGGGCTTTTGGATATTTTGGGGGTTGAGGTTTTGTTCTGATTCTAAACAAAACAAAATCTCAAACAGTTGGAATTTCCCACAGCACATACCTTCCACTGTCTGGACAGCTCTATTCACTAGGCTAAGATAAAGCTTTGGAAGAGGAAAGTTATACATTAAGAAATAGATATTGCTATCCCTTTGACCCTAGTGGTTAACCAATATTTGGGGTCTTTTGGGTTGTTTTCATTAGAAGATAAATTTATTTTATGAGTGAGGTATTTATTTGATGCAATCTTGTTTATTTACACAGAATGTATGCAAAGTCCTATTTCTCTGAACAGAGTAGGACTCAAACAACAGGAGGCTCACAGGTCATTGCTCACAGTTCTAAGTCTGTTTTCCTATCAATACTCTTCCCAAAAAGGTCTTTCTGTAGGCTCTATATCACTCCCAGTGATTTTCTTGCTCTCTGCTTAGCTTTTTGGCTGCTTCTGTGCATGTTCTCTGGCTGCTTCTGCTCACGCACACCTCCATCAAACTTTGTCTGCTGAAACCCCTCTGCCCGCATAGCTCAGTTTCTGACTGGTTTTGCATGTGGCCTGTGTTTCAGACGGTGACTCCGATTGTGTCACCTCATGAGTTCAACTGCTTTTTTACATTTATCCTGAAATGAAGGGCAACTGTCATGCTCACAAGCTTCATCCAGGTTTCATCCAACCTCCATAGTAACAATATCAATGGGGAAGCTATTGCAGATTTTATCAACTAAAATGATCATTTACCTCATTACTTGCCTAGTAGTACCTTGCAGTAAAATATTTCATTTATAAATTTGGAGGATTAAAAAAAAAGAAAAATTTGCTAAAGACCCTCAATCCTGCAAGGTGCTGAGCATCCTTTGAGGTGCTGCAAATTTTTCAGCTTCAATGGCAATTCCTGAAGGCAGCAACTGTGGGCCAAAATCTGATGGCACTTATACTAGTGAGTAATAATAAGTTCAACTGTGTTAACACCAGGACCAAACTGGATGATCTCGTGTCCCCTCTGGCCTTAAACTCTAGGAACTGGTCTAAGAGAGATCAGAAAATGCCCCAGGGTCTTTGATTTGTTTGCAAAATGTCATCTACACCTTTGACACTGAACACAGAAGTAGAATAAATAATAATTCTTATAACATTCCTAACACGGAATAACACAGACTAAAACAACAGCAATAATATCCCTCACAGGAATGGACCACCTTGTAGGATTGAGCCCTCACTAAAAAGCAGCAACTAGACATTTTTTTAAAAAAAGAATTGTTATGTCAAATTAAGCGAAATCTTATTAATAAAATAAGGATTTTGCTCAAAAAGACTCTTCATAGTTAAATTCTAACCTAAATAAGAGAGATCCAATCTAGGATAGGGATGATAGAAATAACTTTAGAAGATAAGGCTTTGCTGTCAGTCAAATGCTACATCAATTATACATTACATGTGAAAGATTCCTCTTGGCTGTAGCCTCCTCTTGCCTTAGTCCAATAATATAACCAGGCATGGGGCAAATTATTTCATTAAAGAACAATCCAAAGCACACTATTTCATTTATTATCTCAGAATGAAGATGGTGCCACAATACTGCTAAGACGAAATGGACTTAACAGCAGGTCAACTTCATTTTGTGGGGTTTCTCAGTACAACCAGATGCATCCTTTCTTTTACACCTATCAGAGTAGCAGCCGTGTTAGTCTGTATTTGCAAAAAGAAAAGGAGTACTTGTGGCACTTAGAGACTAACCAATGCATCCGATGAAGTGAGCTGTAGCTCATGAAAGCTTATGCTCAAATAAATTGGTTGATGATTTAACTGGGAATTGGTCCTGCTTTGAGCAGGGGGTTGGACTAGATGACCTTCAGGGGTCCCTTCCAACCCTGATATTCTATGATTCTATGATTCTATGGTTAATCTCTAAGGTGCCACAAGTCCTCCTTTTCTTTTTGTACACCTATATATCCCCTTTCTTTCTCGCTGAAATGCTGAAACTGTGCTATGGTTCCATAAACATATGACATTTTCAAACAAAACTATTCCAGGATGTTTCCATATTCAGAAATGGATAATAGGACTTCCCAGGGGGAAAAAAGAGATTGACGATTTTGGGGCTATTTCTTAACAAGTCTATTTACGTTAATAAAAATGAATTAAAAGGTTTTCTTCCCTGACACTAGAATAAAAGTGTAGATCAGCTGGCCAGATTCTGAACCTTGTTATTCCAGGGCACATCCAGAGTAGCTCCATCAATTTCAATAGACTTACTCCAAAATGCCCCCAGCATAATTGTGACAAGAGTTAGGTTCTTATTTGTAAGCATCTCTAATATTGCTGATACCACATAACCTGTTTGGAACAGAAAAATATGGAGCATCAAAACAGCAAAATTGTATGAAATATCACTGATCTACATGGAATTAGATGAGGCATTTTGTTGGCAATAACAAATCAAAGGCTAATTCAAAAGCAGGGAACCTACTTCAACTACTGTGCTCATATCACATCAACCAACCATTATGGAGAGGTCTGACATATTACTCAGTCAGGCCATACGTTCACCGACCTTAACCTCAACCAAAACACCATTCTGCTGCTATGTTCACAATTACACACTTTCTGCCTGTACTCCACACACCAATGAACTAAGAGTAGCTCAGAGCTGTTTAATAGCTTAATTGTCACATACTAAATAAAGCTTCAGATCTGTACTAGTGCTGTGAAGCTCAGCTACTGTAGAAAAGGCAAAATTTGCCCCCCTTGTGTGCACGAGCCTGCAAAGTAAAGGAGCCCCCATGTTCTGCTGCATATTGGCAGTATGCAGATACGGATTTTCATTTTCATCCCATTTTAGTGTGTTAGTTAAAAAGTTATCTGCTAACACCTTGAAATGTGTACGTGGTGGGAGTGAGATTCATCCATATGTTCAGATGCACACGCACTTCAGAGCTTGCATGTGTGTCTGTTGTTTATTGTGTGTATCTTCTAGACTAATACAGAGCCTTACTTCAATAGGCAGCTTTGCATGTACACACAGACTACAGTGTTATCATAATACATAGATTTCATACAATGTATTGTATTTTCCTAATAAAACAAGTTTTTTAAAAATATTTTTCAAGGATACAAAAGTAGGGTGAAAATCAGAAAAAATTGAATAATACTTTTTGTAAAACCTGGGGGGGGGTTGGTAAAAATTGGTTTAAACTGAAAACAAAGTACATCACAAATCAGTACTCTGTTCAAGTTCTCTCTACAGTAATAGGATGGGAAGGCAGCTGGGGACAGGAGTGTGGGAAGTATCCAAAGTGGGCTATTGGATCTGTGACTATGCTGTCATCTCAACAAGCCTGCACCTAACAAGGCACCTTCTAGTCTGGGGGACGTGGCCTCACTCACCAGGTACTCCTTAAATGTTCCAGGATCACCCACTCCCTATCACCATTAGGAAATTCCAGGAGGCTGCTCTGAGCCTCAGCAGGCACCAACTCACCAGCCCCTAAGGCACCCTCCCATAGATGGCGCAGGTTGAGGAACTGGGAGCTGCTCACTGACCTCTCCTCTGAGTCACCCAACATCACCTACACAAATGACTGCAGGGCAGGTTCCCAGCCTTGGCTTAGTTACTTTAAATCTCAGCTGCCAACTAACCAGCCCAATATGTTACCCACCCACAGGTGCTACACACCATTGACAGGGAGACCCAATTCACTGGCCACTCCTCTGAATCACTTGCTGAACCTCCCCCAGGCGGGTTTAGAGCCAAGAAAGGGTCATAGGTTCTAAGGCCAGGAGGATCATTGTGATCATCTACTCTGACCTCCTGCATAACACAAGCCATAGAATGTTTCCAAAATAATTCCTAGAGCAGATCTTTTAGAAAAACATCCAATATTGTCAGTGAAGGAGAGTCCACCATGACCCTTGGTAAATTCATCCAATGATTAATTACTCTCACTGTTAAAAATGAAGCTACCTTTACATCCCCTCTAAACCAGGTTGGTTTTTTAACCAACACAGCTTCTTCCTCAATTGTGGGATTGTGGTTGAGCATCTAGTAAGGTGTTCATAAATTATTCCCAGTTACCAGTCACAAATTGCAGGCCCATATCAATAGAGGGAATAAATACTTTGGGAACATGGGGAGTTTAGGTTGAAGACCAGAACAGAGAAGCATGAGTTATTCAGGAGCACATCCTAAAGCAACATACATGACCCAGACCCACCAAGATAGGTTTAGGATCTGATCCATAACCAGTGACATTCATGGAATCTTTTCATCAACCTTAATGGACTTTGGCTCAGGCCCTTAATTAGTTAGACCCAATGCCTTTGTAATTGGTTGGGAGACCCAAACTCACACTCAGTTGTACCTTCCTCTCTGAGTAGTCTCATTGAAATAAATTTGACTACTTGAAGAGTAAGGTACTACCACTCATGAATAAAAGTATCACAGTATGGGCATTTGTGATCTCACCTATATGCCATGGAAACGTATGGTGATATCATCTTTGACCAACATAGAAAAGGTTGCACAAAGAGGAAAGAGTAATCTATGGAAACAGCAAACTTTTTTACATAAAAAATAAAAATCACCATGACATTATACTAAAAACAGAGAAATCTTTAACAAGGTTACCACCTTCTCAGACCATCTTTGATCTCCTGGTTACTCACATGGACTGTCATCTAATATTGATATTCCAGAAAACGTGTTTTATGGGATCCTTATCAGGAGCACCGTAAAAAAAAAATGTGTAAACATTATCCAGTAAGGATTGCAATTCTGTCATCTACCAAAGAAAATATGAAGCGATGAAACAAGAGATTTCAAGAACCCTAGACAATCAAACAGTTCTGTCACTGGTTTGCATTTATCAAATTTACTTTGATTTTCTGATGCATCTGCTGTTATGTACTAAACTTCAGCTCTTTGTTTGAAAACATACACCTTCTCCAACATCCCTACCCCCACTCCTGGTTTTGCTACATGAAGATAGACAATAAATTAGGGAGTCATGTGACATCAGTGGATGGGGATGGTGACTTCTTGCTAAATCTCTGTTCTGGACACCACTGAAGTTGATCATGCAGTGACTCTATATTGCATAAATAACAGAATATACATAAACAGGTAGTTAACAGATCACAGCATGGTCATAAGACTCATAAAGTACCCTGGGGCACAGCACTTAAGTTAAAAACAGAAAACAACCGCTCTCCAGCCCAAGATTTGAGTCCCAGAAGAGGCCTGGATATCCGCATATGGCTCAGTGGAATGCTCATGCACATGCTCAAATAAATTGGTTTGTCTCTAAGGTGCCACAAGGACTCCTTTTCTTTTTGCAAAGACAGACTAACACGGCTGCTACTCTGAAACCTGGAATGAGATTGTGGGCCAAATTCATCCCTGATGTAAACCCAGTGAATTGCTTGGCATTACACCAGAGATGTACATGTACACCTACATGTTTATAGGACAAGGAGGAGAGGTTCATCTATCTTTATCTCTAATTTAGTCTCCTGTGATCAGCAATACAGGGAAAGCATGGCTTGCCTGATCATACGATAAAGATTCCATCTGCTGCTACACAAAGATTCTGTCTTCTGGGGAGACTTGGCATTCTTAATTGAGATTGAACCAATACATTTTGGAATAAATTGATAGAAATTGGAATTTTAACATAATCTCACTTTACCAGACATGTATCCTCAAAACGCTGGAGGAATTGCAGCACCATTAATGTAGTCAGACTGCCATTCTGGCAGTACCAGTAGCTGAGGCATCTGAACACACATTACAGCAGGTCTTAGGCTGCTCTAACTTACGTTAGTTACCGGTGCATCCCTCAGCCAACCCAGGCTCAGGGAAGCATAAAGGTGCTTCCCTTCACTCCCCCCACCCCGCATCCAGTCTCGTGTCATACCGGAATATCTCCTCTCTTGTCTCTTACCACATTCCTCACTACAAAAGTCAGCACCTTGACGTTGCATTTCTTATTCCCTCTTCCCTCCCTTTCTAAGGAGCATAACGTATGCATGGGGTGATCTCCACAGCCAATTTGCCAAGCTCCTCCCATCATTTAAACCCATCCTTTACACTTGCTTTGGCTGTACCACCTTAGGTCAATTCATTATTAAAACATAAACAACAATACAAGGCTTTGCTCGATTGTACAATTAGAAGAAACAGCTTTGGATTCTCTCAGTTGCACTTAATACAGCCCACCAACCCACTACACAGAGCTCTCTATCACTCTGTGTCCTTTTCCTTGATGTAGTAGTTCCTTTAATCGCTCCATACCCGTATTTTCTATTCTAGCTCAACTTGGTCTGGCCAGAAAACAAGAATTCCATTTCATGGAAATTGTTGAGGTTTTGACAATTGTTTCCATTCCAGTATGGAAAGAAACCATGACTTTTTGATTTTTTTTGGGGGGGGGGGGAACAGAGCCAGAGAGAGCATCCCACAAATCCCCACAGGGCACACACCTGTGACGCTGAAGACTCCCACATGAGTCCCCTAAGCACTGGGTTGTTGTGGCAGAGATTCCATTCTGAACCTGGCAAACCTTTCAGACCAAAATTTCATTGAAGCTGCAACATTTCCACAAAAATGTCTGATTTCACTAATCATTTTCAGATGAAAAAACATTTTCTCAAAAAGTTCCCAGCTATCCCCATTTTTCCCCCTTCTATTTTCTTTCAGTCTTTGCTAAGAAATTAATTATTGTTGTTTATGCAAAAACAACTAGAAATACAATTTATTTTTAGAATTCCATTTTATTTCTCAATTGTGTTTGCAATTCTCCTCTCCATCTCTGCAACAGAAAAGGAAGAACAAGTGCAAAGAAATGATTTCTTCACAGGACCAGGGTCTAAACCTAGTGGCATTTCCATTCTCTTTACCATTCTTATTTATTATTAATTATTATTATTATTATTTATTACCATAGTGCCTAGGAGCCCTAGTCATGGACCAGGACCGCATTGTGCCATTTTTCTCCAACAATCACAGCAGGTTGTCTGTAAAACACTTGATTGATGTTGTCATCTATAAAAAAACAGAAGTAGCTTCCAATTTTGGCTTCACTAGCAGAAACTTTTGATTCAAATTCAGCTGTAGATATGAAGTATGAAATGTAAACAACCTGTCATCAATATGTACAGTACTTTCTTCATGAACTTTTCAAATAGCTGACTACCAAACTAGGGAAGAGATATTTTAAATAGCAGGAGTCAGAA
Source organism: Lepidochelys olivacea (assembly GCF_965140295.1). Classification (NCBI taxonomy): domain Eukaryota; kingdom Metazoa; phylum Chordata; order Testudines; family Cheloniidae; genus Lepidochelys; species Lepidochelys olivacea. The sequence goes on along the minus strand of NC_140411.1, from coordinate 31,064,024 downwards.
CAATATCTGCTTTGCTTAAACTTTGCTGTCCTCCAAACTCACACATAGACTTCTGCTGTACTAGTCAGCCCTTAACTGCATTAGATCACATTTTGTTCCATTCCCACAGGAAGTGGAGGGAGGACAAGCATTTGCATGGCACACTCCTCCCCCTTACTCCAGCTCCTGCAGATGGCACACTGCAGGACATTCATCTACACTGGGGGACAGGGCAGGCTGGGAATAGGGACTAGATAGCTTTGTTGTGGGTGAGGGTAGTGCTGGGAGAAGATATATCTCCCTCACAAGACCTGTGGTGATTCCCCCGTGAAAGATAATACAGCTCTTATCTTTCCTTTGAAACCACTTCCATGGTGGGTTCCCCTGTTCTAGGAAGCTCCAGGAGCAGGCAAGAGGAGTCCTTGTTTTGTTCAATATCTTCATTAACGACCTAGAGGATGGTGTGGATTGCACCCTCAGCAAGTTTGCAGGAGACACTAAACTGGGAGGAAAGGTAGATACGCTGGAGGGTAGGGATAGGATACAGAGGGACCTAGACAAATTAGAGGATTGGTTCAGTTCCCTCCTCTGTAACAGACTTCCTGTGTGACTGCAAGCAAAACACTTAGTATCAATGTGCCCGAGCTCCCCATTTGTAAAATGGAGATAGTAGCACTTCCTTACCTCTCCGGGGTGTTGTAAGAATAAATTCATTAAAAGGATTACGAGTTATTAGATAAAAGAGAAGGAGTACTTGTGGCACCTTAGAGACTAACCAATTTAACCAATAAATTGGTTAGTCTCTAAGGTGCCACAAGTACTCCTTCTCTTTTTGCGAATACAGACTAACACGGCTGTTACTCTGAAACGAGTTATTAGATACTACATCTGAATGAGTTGCCTATGCCTCAGGTTCCCCATCTGTAAAATGGATATAATAAAAATAATAGTTACTCAGCTACCATGGTAAGGAATGTGGTATAAAAGCCTCTCTCAGTATTAAGTTCCAGCTTAGGTAGGGTAAAACACTGTGCTCCATCTAACATCCAGACAAGCTTCTGACCAGCTGCAGTTCAATCAAGATACATAACTTGGGCCAAAAAAAACTCTTATGAAATGCCTCCCCTAAGAGACATTCATTGTTCTGACTTACATTCGTTTATTTGTTGTAAAAGGTTGTTCAGCATGATAGTCCCAGGAGGTGCAGCATCTGCCTTCCATAAAGCTCCTGGGGGGCTGACCAGCAGACAAACAAACACCACAACAAGCAAGCACACGCATAACAAAACACCCGATAATATAAATCACACAAAGGCAATGGGAAAGGTAGATGTTGCCGTGGGGGTTAGACACAATGACAAGCTTCATTCAAAAAGTTGTACTGATTAAGTGCTTTCAGAAAGTTTTCCCTGGTGGATAATCTGAGTTAATCTCAGGTTAACATCAGCATTCCAAGAGCACCCAGAGATCAAAGGTAGATTTACCAGTTCTTCTTCTAGGATATGATCCAGAAACAACTGAAGTCAATGGAAAGATGCCCATTGACTTCAGTAGCCTTTGGATCAGACCCTTCATTCATAGGTAAGGCCCTACCAAATTCATGGTCTATTTTCGTCAATTTCACGGTCACAGGATTTTAAAACTTGTCAATTTCATGATTTCAGCTATTTAAATCTGAAATTTCATGGTGTTGTAATTGTAGGGATCCTGACCCAAAAAGGAGTTGGGGGGGGGGGTCGCAAGGTTATTGTAGGGGGGAATTGCAGTACTTCAATCCTTACTTCTGCGTTGCTACTGTCGGCAGCGCTGCCTTCAGAGCTGGGCAGCAGGAGAGCAGCGGCTGCCAGCTGGGAGCCCAGCCCTGAAGGCAGAGCCACCACCAACAGCAGCAGCGCAGAAGCAAGGGTGACATGGTACGGTATTGCCACCCTTCCTTCTGCACTGCTGCCTGCAGGGCTGGGCCCTCAGTCAGCAGCCGCCAGTCTCCAGCCGCCCAGCTCTGAAGGCAGCAGCATAGAAGCAAGGGTGGCATGGTGTGGTATTGCCACCCTTCCTTCTGTGCTGCTGCTGGCTGGACGCTGCTTTCAGAGCTGGGGGCCCAACCAACAGCCACCCCTGAATGGGCTGCCCAGCTCTGAAGACAGCACAGAAGTAAGGGTGGCAATACTGCGACCCCCCTAAAATAACCTTGTGACCCTCCCAAAACTCCCTTTTGGGTCAGGACCCCCATTTTGAGAAACGCTGGTCTCCCCCATGAAATCTGTATAGTATAGGGTAAAAGCACACAAAAGACCAGATTTCACGGGTGGGGGGGACCAGATTTCACGGTCCGTGACATGTTTTTCATGGCCGTGAATTTGGTAGGGCTCTATTCATAGGGTCAAAGAAGATCGAGCTAGCCCCCAATTCAGGAAAGAAGGTTAAGTGCATGCTCAATTTTAAGCACATACTTAAGTGCTTTCCTGAAAAGGGATGGTTTCCTGCATAGCCGCCTTGAGAATAAGTAAAGACTGCAAGCTTGAAGTTAGAAGGAAGGACGAGGGGGACTGGAAGACTACGGGATTGACCAAGGCAAAATCTGAAACCGAGGCTCCCCTGCCTTTCAAAAAAAAAAAAAATTACCACTAAGGGGAGGTGATGCGGGAAGGAGGAGAGTTGGGGAGTGAGCCTGCACTGCACTCACCCTGCAGTGGCTTGGGTCCTGTCCTACGGGGCTGGATCTGGCACCACACTCCAGGTGTGATCTGGCGTGCGGGGCCACCCCTTCCTCATGCGGAATGGGCCACTGGGCCAAATTTCAGTGAGTGGTGCTGAGACTCTGCACACCAGATCACAATGCCACTTGACTGGGGACCCTTTCAAATGGGGTCCCAGGGCAAAGGGTGGCCCTCTGATTGACGTAGGGCCATAGAACTTCAGAGCAACCTCAAATTTTTGAATTAATTCCCAGGTCATGGACAAAACTGAAAGACTGCGTGATCGCTCTCACTCTCCAGTGTTTGTTTGCTTTGTTATTGTCTAACTGTCATCTATTACCACCACATTTTAAAGCCAAATTCTGTGCTGTCCTTCTAAAACAAGCCACCCAAGAAAGCTTTTGAAGTCTGGGAATTAGGCCTGCAGCTTGCACCCTATATATCAATATATTGCTTATTATTTTAACAGTACTGGTGTGCACTTATGTTATTTATCTATGTAGAATAACATATTTTGCTTCTTGTGTGAGGTACTCTTAGACTAGTAGGAGCTGAGGGCACTCAGCCACTGACAGAAGGCACTCAGGACCTAGTTCAACAAAATATTTAAACATGGACCTAGCTTTAAGTACCTGAGAAGTCCCACTGTCTTCAGCGGAACATCTCAAATGATTACAGTCAGGCCTGTGCTCAAGTACCTTGTTGAATCAAGATCTTAGCACCTTGAAGGAACCTCTGTGGGGTCCTTTTGACATGACAAACATAAATGTGTATTTACAAAAACGTGGTGGGCAAGACAAGAGATAGCAGAAATTAATGAAAGAGACTGTGGATATAGATATAGGCCTCCTACAGACCCATCTTGTTAGAGTCTCTGAAAATTTTGAGCTAACTTTGCAGTAAAGCCACAAACTAAGTCTGCAATATTAAATGTTAAATATCTTAACACACTGTGGAGAGCTCCTGTTATAGCCGATCTGCTGCAGTTATTTCAAGAAAGTTTTCTGATTCTCTGTTGTGATCTTCCAGGCTAGAGTGACAACAGTGTTTAGACCTAGAGAGCTGGAACATCTTATATTTATCATATAAAGTTGCTGGCGTAGAAATTTATTCTTACAAAGTGTGTTTGTTTGTTTGTTTTGGGGGCTCATGGCTTTTGAAAACCCAAAAGTGACGTAGAACAAACTCATCATGAGAATATGATATCTCATAGAGAGATTACAGGTGACAGTAGAAGACATCACAAGTAGAACAGGTGAATAAGGGATCTTTCTGGTCACTGGCAATTACAAAAAATCTGGAGGGAAAAAATCATATTGAGTCGAACCAAAAATGAAATTTTGGGGAAATCGAACAGTGAAAAAAATAATTTTGAGCTGGACAAAATACTTATTTTCCACAGTCAAAATGTTTTAGTTTTAACCATTTTTAATAAAATTAAAGAAATTTGGAAACAAAAAGCATTTTGAACACCCCAAAAATGAAACATTTTATTTCAAAAATGCCAAAACACCACATTTTGATTTTTTTCAGAGATTTGTTTAGGGTTTTTTTCTTTTGTTTTGTTTTTTTTGCTGAAACAACTATTTGGTGAAATCAGCGTGAATTCACGAAATGGTTCGGGGTTGCCAAATCTGCATTTTTAGACCAAAAAAAAAGGGTGTGTCTGAAAAATTTCACCCCGCTATAATCAAAAGCAGGAGTCCTTGGGAGGTGAAAAGAGAGTGGAGCTGATTATCCATTGCACTGTACTTGTGTCATCATTTACATGTGTGCAGAGGGGGTGTAAAAAGACTACTGCTCTGATTTCATAGTCTGTCACAGCCACTTTTCACTGGTGTAAATCACTCCACATGGTGCGGGGCATGGAGAATCAAGCCCAGGGGCTGATCTTGCAAAGGGATCTTCCACCCAAAATTGTGAATTTCAGTCGCAGGGAGTGATTTGAATATTTCAATATTGCTCATGAAACCACAAGGCTTCATTGACTTTTTGAAAGCTAGCGAATAAATAAGATAGATGTAACAGCAAACCAGGAAAAAGCTAAGCAGTCATAGTTTCTCCCATTCATTTGTAAAGTTTATAGCTTTGGATAACACAGATCATAGAAGGTGTAAAAGGCCCTTTTATGAGAATTTACTGGCCTGGAAGGAAAAGGGTGAGAAAGCAAACACCCACACTGTTAATAAAACGGGTAGCAGAGACACCCTTGTTTGCCAGCTATCTGGGCCATTTTATGGCAGTTCAGCACATCCCGGCTAAACAGTTTATTGACCTATGGTATATAATTAAAGGAGCTGTCTATGAAAAGCTGCTTTCTTTGCAGTGATAACTTCAACTAGACATAGCACTTTCATATTTCCATTTTAGGGCTCCATTCTGATAGGCCATGCAACGGTGTTTGGAAAGGAGGGTAGAAAGAGGGTGCAGGGAGCCACTTCTACCCATTTAGCACCAGTGCAAACTCCGAGCAATATGCTGTTGCTAGCCCTCCTGGAGAATAAGGAGGGGCTGGCTAGCATACCCAGCAGTCATTCATGGATCCAAGAGCACTGTTCCCTCTAGCTGTGTGCGTGTGCACATGCACACAGATCCTAAACCCCATGCACACAGCAAAACACCATGCACACAAAAATTTGCACAGAAGAATTTTTTGCGCACACAGCCTGTCAAAAATTAGAGGGAACATTGTCCAAGGGGCATGTCTACTCTGGTGAAGGTGCAACCAGTGGGTTCAGGGGAGTTCATATTATTCATACCCGTACAAGGAGTAAGGATGGTTGCTGAGTCATTTGGAGACCTGAGCCCTTTGACTTACACAGCAGAATGAGTTGGGGACCTGCTGCTTGACTGCTATGGATCTACAGGCAATTACAGACCTGTTAGTCTGACCTCAGTAGTATGCAAGGTTTTACAGCAAGTTGTGAAAGAAAGAATAATTAAATTCATAGAGACAAATGGTACAGGGTCTGTAATGTAACATGGGTTCACCTAAAGTAGATCATGCCAGACTAACCTTGATTTCCTTCTTTGAGAAAATAACTGTGTTTTTTTTAGATAAGGGAAGTGCAGTAGATCGAATATATTTGGACTTAGTAAAGCATTTGACACAGTACCACATGGGAAATTATTAGTTAAATTAGGAAAGATGGGGATCAGTACAAGCATTATAAGGTGGATAAGAAATTGGCTACAAGGAAGAAGGCAACAGGTTGTAATGAAAGGTGAATTATTGGACTGGAGAGAGGTTATGAATGGAATTCCAGGTCTTTAGACCAATCATAGAATCATATAATCATAGAATATCAGGGTTGGAAGGGAGCTCAGGAGGTCATCTAGTCCAACACCCTGCTCAAAGCAGGACCAATCCCCAACTAAATCATCGCAGCCAGGGCTTTGTCAAGCCTGACCTTAAAAACTTCTAAGGAAGGAGATTCCACCACCTCCTTAAGTAACGCAGTCCAATGTTTCACCACCCTCCTAGTGAAAAAGTTTTTCCTAATATCCAACCTAAACCTCCTCACTGCAACTTGAGACCATTACTCCTCATTCTGTCATCTGCTACCACTGAGAACAATCTAGATCCATCCTCTTTGGAACCCCCTTTCAGGTAGTTGAAAGCAGCTATCAAATCCCCCCTCATTCTTCTCTTCTGCAGACTAAACAATCCCAGTTCCCTCAGCCTCTCCTCATAAGTCATGAGTTCCAGTCCCCTAATCATTTTTTTTTGGCCTCTGGTGGACGCTTTCTAATTTTTTCACATCCTTCTTGTAGTGTGGGGCCCAAAACTGGACACAGTACTATGATTCTATGATTCAATACTCCAGATCTTATTCAATATTTGTATTAATGACCCTGGCACAAAAAGTAGGAGTGTGCTAATTAAATTTGTTGATGTTACAAAGCTGGAAGCCATTGTCAATACTGAAGGGGATCAGAACATTCTAAAGTTTGCCTTCGCTATGAGGAGAACAAACAGGTTTTGTTGTTGATGTTTGGTTTGGCTTTTTTATCCTAATCTTTTCTTAGTGTTCAATGGTTAAAGATTCCTATAATACACTAGACCGACTGGTGGCACATTGTTTCTGTGACTATGGAGCTAGTAAGCACCCAACAAACACTTACATAGTCTTCTCCCCTGCACAACATACATGGGAATGCGGTTTGTGGAAAGCATTTGTAAAGGGAATGAATCAAACAGAGAAATTATCAGGGGTTAATTTAACCAGTGGCAGGTGTATCTTCAGTGTAATGGTCATGACTGGAGCTTGGGCGGTCAGGCCTAGTAGTCAGGGCCAGTGTCAGAGAGGCCTGGCCAATGGGAGCTGTGGGAGTGGTGCTTGGAGGAGGGGCAGCATGTGGAGCCCCCTGGCTGCCCCTACTTGTAGGAACCAGAAGGGGGGACATGCCGGCTGCTTCCTGAGAGCCGCACAGTGTGGAAGCTAGCAGGGAGCCTGCCAGCCTTGCTGCATGGTGCCACCAACCAGACAGTCAGTGGCCCGGTCGGCAGTGCTGACTGGAGCCAGCAGGATCCCTTTTCAACTGGATGTTCTGGTCGAAAACCAGATACCTGGTCATCCTAAAGCTGCACTATAACTAGTTGTTGAAATTAAAGTAGGTACACATGTAAGGGATGGAAACACCTCAGAGGGCTGGATTAGAACTAGATCAGGAACAGGGCAGAGCACTGGAGTAGGTGTGCCTATGCTAATCAAGTGACTTGGAAGGATCAACACTACTCTCAGAGCCTAGGCAACTGGACTGCAGGGTGCCCACAGCCAAGGGGGGTGTTGGACACTGGGTCTACACCTGGAGCATGTGCCTAGTGGTGCCTGAGACTGTGCCTAAATTCTGTGCAGGCCTAGTAAGCCAAGGGAATGTAGGATCAAGGTTTGTGACCAGTGCAACAGTCTGGTGAGTATCCAGCAGGGGGAGCTCATCAGGTTTGTAATAGTGACTTACATAAAGAGGCAGAATAATAACTCTGATCTGGGTCTGCACCGTGCCATGGCATATCTCTATTGTCATGAACATGACATTGTTTAAGGTGGCTCCAAGGACACCACACTGCAGACCACTGGTATGTTACATAGATACATAGATATTAAGGTCAGAAGGGACCATTATGATCATCTAGTCTGACCTCCTGCACAATGCAGGCCACCGAATCTCACTCACCCACTCCTGCAATAAACTGCTCACCTATGTGCTTATTGAAGTCCTCAAATCATGGTTTAAAGACTTCAAAGAGCAGAGAATCCTCCAGCAAGTGACCTGTGCCCCATGCTACAGAGGAAGGCGAAAAACCTCCAGAGCCTCTTCCAGTCTGCCCTGGAGGAAAATTCCTTCCTGACCCCAAATATGGCGATCAGCTGAACCCTGAGCATATGGGCAAGATTCACCAGCCAGATACCCAGGAAAGAATTCTCTGGAGTAACTCAGATCCCACCTCATCTAACATCCCATCACAGGCCATTGGGTGAATACCATGAATAGTTAAAGATCAATTAATTGCCAAAATCATGTTATCCCATCATACCATCTCCTCCATAAACTTATCGAGTTTAATCATAAAGCCAGATAGGTCATTTGCCCCCACTGCTTCCCTTGGAAGGCTATTCCAAAACTTCACTCCTCTGATGGTTAGAAACCTTCCTCTAATTTCAAGTCTAAACTTCCTGATGATCAGTTTATATCCATTTGTTCTTGTGTCCACATTGGTACTGAGCTTAAATAATTCCTCTCCCTCTCTGGTATTTATCTCTCTGATATATTTATAGAGAGCAATCATATCTCCCCTCATCCTTCTTTTGGTTAGGCTAAACAAGCCAAGCTCCTTGAGTCTCCTTTCATAAAACAGGTTTTCCATTCCTCAGATCATCCTAGTAGCCCTTCTCTGTACCTGTTCCAGTTCGAATACATCTGTTCCAGTTCGAATTCATCCTTCTTAAACATGGGAGAACAGAACTGTACACAGTATTCCAGGTGAGGTCTCCCCAGTGCCTTGTATAACGGTACTAAAACCTCCTAGGTTCTAGGAGGGTAAAAACATTTACTGCATTGGAAGGTCTATCTTTTGTGGGAGTTACATTTACTTGAACATATAAAAAGAGCACAAACCTGTGACAACGAAGTTACAGGAATTTATTATGGGGGTGTAGCAAATTCACTCCTGCACATCAGTGGACAGTTATGTTGGTCTTTCACTATTAGTTTGCTCTGATTCAAGATCTTTCAGTGAACTTCAGGCTGAACATACCAAGTCTGCCATTAAAAATATTTTGTCAACTTCTTTCATAGACACTGACAGGCAGCCCGATTTCTTTTCTTAGTGACATACAGGTTTACTTCTTGGCTGACAGTAACGATTGAAATAGAAAAAAAAATTGAAAATGATATCCTATTGTTGCCTGCTATTTGCAGCCATCATCAGGAACAATAGAAAACACTTTGTTTGGACTTCAAAAGATAAAAGACAGTTGGCTGGGATGATTTGGTTGGTGCTGGTCCTGCTTTGAGCAGGGGATTGGACTAGATGACCTCCTGGGGTCTCTTCCAACCCTGATATTCTATGATTCTAGCTCAATTTCAGACATCACAGAAGTATGGCTCGAGAAACATGGTTTGAATTCTTCATTGGTAATGATCCATGCGCTCACAAACCAACTGAACTGTTCTGGTTATTTCAAGTGGGAAATACAACAGCTCTCAACTTATTACGTGACTAAAATGCCTGATTTCTCAGATTTGCAGTTACTCCAGCTATACTTATTTTGTGCAAATTTGAATGATCAAAGATACATTTTTTCACTCACTCACAAAACTCAGAGCACAATTAAAATAAAGGTTTAACTGGCAGATGTAAGGGCATGATTCTCCTTTCACTTACATCCGTGCAAGTTAGGTTTGCAAAAGCTTGTAAATTTACCTGAGGACACTTGTTGACAGCTTGAGGGCTTTTATCTAGCTCGATACTTACATAACCCCCCATCCCTGTAGTATCTGAGCATCTCCCAGGATTTTATGGATTTATCCTCACAGTACCACCATTTCAAATTAGGTCAGTATTATCCCCTTTACAGATGGAGAGTTGAGGCCCAAAGAGAAATAAAGCAACTTGGCTAAGGTCACAAAAGAAGTCTGTAGACAAGCTATAAAGTGATCCCAGATCTCCTGAGTGGCTTCTTAGTACCTTAAACACAAGACCTTTCCTCCAGCTCCACATCCTTGGGGCCTTTTGGAGTCAACAGGAGTCTTTCCATAGACTCCAATGGGCATTGGATCAAGTCCTCAGAACAGGTGGCTCAGGGTTCCCAATATTTTGGGGTGCACATGGCAGCTCATGTCTCACTACGTTGGGGGAAGGCAATGACAGTGGGAGATCCCAGTGCTATAAAGAATGGGTCCCAGCTCTTGTCCCCTGGATGAGGGCTGGTGTTGAAGGAAAGGGGATCCTGATGTTGCAGAGTTTCTGATTCCTCAACCACCATGTAAGAGTTGATGGAGTTTTTCTCCCTTCATTCCCCCTTCAGTCTGGTCCTCCATCATATTACAAGATGAGGGAGAAAAGGGATAGAGAATGGATTGGGTGGTAAAAGTGGAGAATGTGGGTGTGGAGGTACTGAGACAGACAATTAGCACCTGACTACCATAAAGACTCCACAATGAATAATGTCCAGCAGAATGTGGTTAACTCCTCCTCCCCACAAAGCCCTTTTTGTAAGTGCACAAACTCAGAGCATAACAAATAACAAATAAGAGGATAACAAATCCTAGGAACAAAGTAAGACCATCTTGCCCATAACATGCCTACAGTCTGAATCCGTCATTTCTGCTTGTTGCAGCATCTTTCTCAATCCCCTAAATCACAAGTGTAGTACATGACATTCCTAGATACACTGAAATGCACGCTAAATATCCAAAGGCAGAACTGAGTCCCAAATCAACATCAAGCTTTATGTTTTTTCATCAGGTTCAGTTTTTGGAGAGTACTGTTTGGCTGGGAGATATTTTTGTACTGTGTAGAGTGGCTCTGAGAATACAACTGCTGGGGACAGGATGGAGGGAGGTCAGGAGGAGAGCACGCAATAATTTCCTCTTTGTTATCTTAGCCGACAGCAACAGTCTTCTGTAACCTCCGGTTCTGCAATGACACTATTTACATCCAAATTTGGATCAAAGGTTGTGCCTTTATGTCAAGTTGAATTTTTGTATTGTGCCAGTTGGAGTTTATTATTACCACTTCATAAAATATGAAGGATGAGCAGCTAGTGCTGATACATTATGAGAAGAAAGCTACATCTGTAATGTTATAATCTGTCAGAAGAGCATATTTTAAGGGATCAATATTTTGGTTTATTATTAGGTTCTAAGGCCACATAACATACACAACTTGATCTAAAATAGTGGTTCTCGGTTCCATACCATTCTATATTAAGATCACTCTCCCATCTAGCAAGGATCATATCCCCATTCATCAATATAGAAGGGGCAGACTGAATATGACCTTCTCTCACCTATTCTATTCTATATAGGTTCTTATTCCATGCTCATCACCACAGTACCTGAGCATCTTCCAGTGGTGCATTGAGCAATGTGACTAACATCTGTCAGATATTGTTTGTTCTCTCCCCACTAACATGCAGTGGAGTGTTTTGTAATAATGTTTGTACAAAATATGCCTGTGAGGTATCATTTTAAAACTAATAACTCACTGGCCAGTAATATCATGATGTACTGTGTGTAGGAACATTATATTTAAAGGTTTCAGAGTAGCAGCCGTTAGTCTGTATTCGCAAAAAGAAAAGGAGGACTTGTGGCACCTTAGAGACTAACCAATTTATTAGAGCATAAGCTTTCGTGAGCTGTAGCTCACGAAAGCTTATGCTCTAATAAATTGGTTAGTCTCTAAGGTGCCACAAGTCCTCCTTTTCTTTTTATTATATTTAAAGTTATAAACATAGGCTGAAACTGGATCTGAAATATGTTTACCAGACCAGTCTGGGTAAATCAGTTTTTCCAAGACAAAGGACAAGCTGATGCCTCTAGCCAGGTGTCATCAAAGTTGATGGGCCTATCACCTATCAAATGGCCATTACTTGGCAAGGAAGCAGGGCAGGAACAAACTGATCTGCATTTTAGCAAGCCACACTGTTGAGCCTCTTTCACCACAAGACTCCATCCTCACAGCAGGAATGAACTTTATCTAGGGGTAACCCTCAGGCAAATGCAATTCAAAGGGGGACTTCACCACTAAAGTGAGGGGTAAAAACATCCAGAGGTCTTTCTCCCTAACCATCTCTTTCTTTCACCTAAGATGACAAAAGAAACAGCCTTTGGACTTTGGGAGCAGATCCTTGAGAGTTTGGTCAGCAATGTTACTGGGAACATGTGGTAAGGATTTCACCTTGAACCAAGTCTAGTTTGTTAAGTTTTAGTACTAAGAAGCATTTTATCTTTATTTGTCTTGTAAGCATTTCTGACTTTAATACCTTATACTTGTAACCACTTAAAATCTAACCCTTTGTAGTTAAACTTGTTTTAATCTTTAATCAAAACTAATCCTGTGTTGTGACTTGTTTGGATCACTCCATTTAAAGTAACAAACTCTTGTATATTGTTCCCTTACAGGGGCAACTGACCTAAAATAGGTTTCAGAGTAACAGCCATGTTAGTCTGTCTTTGCAAAAAGAAAAGGAGTACTTGTGGCACCTTAGAGACTAACCAATTTATTTGAGCATGAGCTTTCGTGAGCTACAGCTCACTTCCGATGAAGTGAGCTGTAGCTCACGAAAGCTCATGCTCAAATAAATTGGTTAGTCTCTAAGGTGCCACAAGTACTCCTTTTTTTTTACCTAAAATATCGGAACTTTCCAGAAGTGAGTTGGAGAATGCAGAACACACGTTTTTGAGGGAAAATCCGGGACCGGGACTGGGACTGTGTTGGGATCACCCTCAAGTAGTAACCAAGGCTGATGGAAGCCAGAGTGTGATGGGAGGGTGTTGGCAGGCTGCAGCTATACACAGACACTCATGCTGTGACCTGCATGCTGGTTGTGAGGGGCCCAGGTTGGGAGTTACAACAGCAAAGCATTGTGAGGCACCCAAGGCTTCAGGGCAGGTGGTGACACAGCCCCTCACTTCTCTTTAATTAAAGCCAACAGACCTGCTGATAAGCCAAGATGGCAGGGCTGACTCCTAAAGGACTGCCTAAAAGACATTTGGATTTCCCCTCTCTCATCACGGAAAGAGAGAGAAAATGACCTTTCTTTTATTTGTTTTGCTTAGAGAACCTCTCATACGTTACAAAGTGGGGGAGGGCATTATAAACAACTTGAAGTGGGAACTCAGGGAGCCTCTTCCCCTCCCCACACAGGCACCTATGGGGGATGGGAGAGACCCACATTTCAAGTCCCTGCTATAAATCAAGCTGAGCAGGAAGCATCAAAATGAAAACGAACTTCAAAACCTCTGGCCTGCCGAACTGAGCACCGCACGTGACTGGCCCTATGACACAAGAACTTGATGCATTCCTAGAAAGTGGCATTCAGTTAGAGTGGTGTAAATCTGGACTATCTGCCATAACTTCACCAGTGTCACTGAGTGCAGAATCTGGCTAGTATTTTTAATGAGCTCCAGCAGCAAGTGGGATGTAAAGGCACTTAGCTAAGATCTTCCCTCACATGACTATCAAGAAAGCAGTCTAGAATACAAGCGATGGCAGAACCTTTCTGTATGCAACACTGAAGGACTGAAACCTGCTCCCGTTAAAGACAATAGCAAAACTCCTACTGCATCAGTGGTAGCAGGAGCAGGCCCATAATGTGTCAAATCCTGAGAGGCATTGAGCATTTGCTCCTGCTGAAGCCAATGGATGTTTTCCTGAGTAAATAATAAGTAAGGACTTCAAGGTTCGTAATTAGTCTATGTATTGTTTACATTACAATCTCACCAAGATTCTGGGACTTGATTGTGCAAGGCACTGTGCAAACACATAGGGGTAGATTGTGATCCTGTTGATACTCCCATGTAGGGGGCAATGGGGTGTAACGTGGGGGAATAGAGCAGTTGCCAGCCCACTGCTCTCATTTCTGCACAGGTGGGTAGGGAGTGGGTGGCTGGGGGCTAGGCAATAGGTAAAGCCTTGGCTTTGCTTCACAATGTACATGCCAGTGTGTTGAACCACACAAAGGAGGAAAGCTGTCCCAGATTTCTTTCCCCACGAAGCAAAGGGGAAACAGGGACACAGCGCTCTGTTCCTGGATCAAGGCAGCTATATGCTGCCCCTTTCTTGGAGTGGGGGACTTCAAGGCTTTTCGCTAGTGCATAATAAGAGACAGTCCCTGCTAACAGTCTTAATAGACAAGACAGACACTTTACAGGGAACAGGATAGATCAGATCCTTATTTCACAGATGGGGAATTGAGGAGTAGACAGGGAGGGACAGCTCAGTGGTTTGAGCATTGGCCTGCTAAACCCAGGGTTCTGAGTTCAATCCTTGAGGGGGCCATTTAGGGATCTCGGGAGTTGGGGACTGGTCCTGCTTTGAGCAAGGGCTTGGACTAGATGACCTCCTGAGATCCCTTCCAACCCTGATATTCTAGGATTCTATTAAATGACTTGCCCAACAACCCACAAGAAGTCTGTGATAGAGCCAGAAATTGAACCCACATCTCCAGAGGCCCAGACTAGTGCTTTAACTATAAGACCATCATAGAATCCTAGAATATCAGGGTTGGAAGGGACCTCAGGAGGTCATCTAGTTCAACCCACTGCTCAAAGCAGGACCAATCCTTTCTCTTTGAGGTGGGTTGATGTTATAAATGTCCCACTAGAAGGCCCGGTGAGATCTACAGAATGCTATTCCATGAGTACAGTAAAGCTACGTTTCAGAATTTATTTTTTTAATGTAATTATTCTTTCATATAAAAGAGCCAAAGACGATAAACGGAAACTTGGATAAAAGCAACTGGTAGGTAAATCTGATTGAACTATAAGAAAATAGTAGTGAATGGAACAAATAATTTCCTTTTATGATGATGATGATGATGATGATGAAGAAGAAATGGAAATAAAGGAATATTTTTCTTTTAATACAAGGACTAATCTGAGCAAGACCATAGAGCTGAAAACTAATGTATTAAAATAGATATCTGATTTCACTGGAGTAACAGATGCTCAGCTAATTCAAGATATCAACAAGGATGTGAAAACAGTAGGACATGAAGTCACCCCATGATGTGTCAAAGCTGGGAAATTTTAAGATGCAGTTCACTGAGTCACTGGTTTAATGTGTGAATTGCTGTTACTTTTAAAACTTGATTTTAAAAACTTTATTTCAACCCCCTGTTCTGTACCCACAGAACAGGTGCTGAATTTCTTGGTTGTAATTTTATTGCTCCCATTACCATAGTCCAAGTGTCTCAATCTTCTGAGAGTTCTGTCCCAGAAAGAGGAAAAAATATGTCATCTGATTGCACATTATATCCCTTTTACCTGCTCTTTACTTTTCCTATTTAGGTCCCAGTCCTCCAAGAACTGATGTATTTATCTATCTAAGGTACTACTATATAACAGCTGCGTGCACACCTCCTGAAACCCTTAATGTATTTTACTTTCTCAACTCCCCTAAGAGATAAGGAAGAGCTATTTTCCCCATTTTACAGATGGGGAAGTGAGGTACAAAGAGGTTACAAGACTTGTCCAAGGTCAGATAAGAAGGCTGCAATGGGGCAAGTAGTTGAACCCAGGCCTCCCAAGTTGTAGGCCAGTGCCCTAACACTGGACCATTGCTCCTCTCAGTCAAGTGTCTTAGCTCATGGTTCAGTAGGCATAAATGATCATTGACATACCAATGAGCAATGGAAACATGGACAATAAAGTCAGAATAAGAGTAACCGCCAGCTTATGGGCAGGAGAGGTAATACGTTTTGGTGGTAGACCCATTATTTATCCCCAGTGGTGATATCATGTCCCATGTCTCACTACATTCAGTTAATAGTTCGTCATGATATGTGGGGGTGAAATTCATCCTTGTACAGAGGGTTAGCACAGGGCCACTACACCACTTAACCTGCATTTGGATGCAGCTTGGATGTATGCAGAGAAGTCAATGCTTACAGTCCTGAGTGACAGCAGGAGGGAGGTGTTATTAGAGAAGGGGAAGGTTGGAAGGGCTTCAGAGGGGGATGCCCTGCTCTGATCCCTTTGAACCACTCCAGTGACCTCAAATGAGCTGAAGTTGGCTGGGGATGTCCAGCCAATTCCTACAGATCCCCTGCTCTGGCACCGGAGGATGAGAGGGGTGGCCAAAGCACAATGTGTTCCTGCAATTTCCAGCTCACACATGGTCCCTTGGGGTTCACTGGCAATGGACACATGTTAGTGCAGCTCCTATGATGCCCCAACCTTGCTTGAGGCTAGCACCAGGCAGAGGATAAGGGAGCTGTAACGGCTCCTTGACAGTTTTCTTCTGCTGCACCCAAAGGAAGCAGGATGCAGCAGAGAATATGATGCAAGCAGATTAGTTTGGGCCATGTTTAAGTTGATGACCAGACGTATCGGAGGAGATGTCAGCAAGACAGGCTAAAATGTATGATTGAATGGAGGGAGAGTAGGGGAGGAGAGGATTCAATCCATGTGATCAGATGAACCCACCTAGGGAAGGGGCTAAGTACCGAGCTCAGCGGGACCACATTTGAGAGTGTGAGAGCGTAGGAAGAAGGCTCACTGAAGGAGAGGTCAGTGAGGTTAGAGGAAGACCAGAGAGGATATGATCACCAAATCCAAGGGAGGACAGGATATCATAAAGGAAGGTATGACTGATTGCATCTAAAGCAGCAGAAAGGTCAAGGAGGAAAGAATGGAGCATTGTCTCCAACCCTAACTCTTCTGACTGGCACACTGCAAAGAAAGCACGTAACTCAGCTCCCCAGTTTTCTTCATGACCATTTTGTGCTTCTCTCTGAAGCCATTTGAATATTTTAGTTCCATGCCTTTGGTATGCCAGCTAATCAAATTCTATTATCTTCAAAATCTTGATCCTGCCAAATTAATACCTTCTCACTTGTCAACAATAGTTCAATCCTCTGGCTTGACAAGAGCGATGGCATGTAAATTTATGTGATTTACAACCCTTATCACTCTTTGCCATTAATTTCTTCTTCTCCAATTTCAAATGGTGGCTCACGCCCAATTTCTTCTCACTAAATTGTGATAAGATGAATATCTTATTTCTAGGTTCTCATTATTTCTTAAAGCTCTTGCCTACCTTTCAACCTTTACATGATGGATATAGCTGTCATAAACCTGGGCATGATCCCAGATCTGGAGATTTCTTATATGAATTACATTAGATACATAGTTGGGACCTCTTTGTGGTCACTGTTGTGAAGGTCACTTTATGCTCTTTCAAATACATCACCAATTATACAGATATTATAATAAAGTAAAATTGGGGTAATGTGCTATTTGCCACCCATTTGGCCTTACATTAACCTATATTTGGTTCCACATACCAAATAATTTCACTTAATATGAAGGAGCTCACATTTCCACCTTATAGAGTCATGCATGTGGTCAAGGCCAATGGTTAATTACCTTCACTGTTAAAAATTTACACCTTATTTCGAATCTGAATTTATCTAGCTTCAACTTCCAGATATTGGATCTTATTATATCTTTCCCGGCTAAATTGAAGAGCTTGTTATCAGATTTTTGTTTCCCATGTTGGGACTGTGATCAAGTCTCCTCTTAACATTTACCAAAACCAAGGGAAAGCCAAGTTCCGTGAACTAAGGGTCTTACAATCTAAATCAGAAAAAGATGTGCCAGTCAGTGAAGCTCACCATGGGGCATCATGAAATCAGCTGGTTCTTAAGGGAGAAAGGAGGAAACTGTTCCAGTGATATATGACAAGGTTCCAAAGTTTAGAGAAGGGGAGAAACAAAGACAACAGTTAGGAGGAAAGATAAAGAGTGGGAGGGAGTATGTGTTGAAATCATGCAGAAATGTACTGAGCAGAAAAATAATACTAGCATAAAACTTTACAGTGGATAAATATATAGAGCAGGGGAAAATAAGAAGCCTAAAGTGTGGCTTTTACTCTGAAGAGTGACCAGTAAACCTAGTGCCTTCTTCCTCAAAAGATTTATGCTTATTCTTCTACTCATCCTAATATTACAGAACCAATACAGATAAAAAGACATGAGTGGGGTGTTATTTCTTCTTGTGCATTATCAAGAGAATTGTTAATTAAATCCCAGTTAGTGGCACTTGGAGCTGGTCGAAAAACAATCAGTACAAACACTACATTGCGCCCAAATTTTGACCATTTCTAGTGACCATTTGCAAATTCACTGAAATCCATGAGACTGCACAGGTGATCCTGAGGAAATATTTGAAGATAGCAGAGTTATACAAGGTGTTTGAAGGCCTAATTTAATTGGCAGAACCTTTGTAACTGGTGATGCATAAGAAGATAAGAAGAACTCGGCTTGACTCTCAGATCCCAGGAGTTTCAAATAAGAATATTGGAGGAATGGAGGATGGTGAAATTGCCCACAGCAAAGGGAATGGAGGAGAGGAGCAAGCTTCTCTACAGTAATGAGCCCAGTTTTAGAGATGCTGAGTGATGAAACATTTGAGAAGAAACTACAAAGAGACAGAGAAACAAAACTGGACACAAGGTGAAAGGTCCAATGTGAAGAGGGAGATCTGGACATTGTGTGTAGCCGTGGGAGCTGAACCCTTGGAACTGAATAAGTTAAAGAAAGAAGAGGGAGATCTAAGGAGAGTGTCCAGCAAGGACTCCACCAGATGGGGAGAATGGCAGAGAAGGAGTGCCCTCTACCTGGCCTTGCTGTCCCTTTGTTATTATAAAAATTTCCAAAGTTGATTGTCAAATTTCATTCTCAGTATAATGTCTTATATAGTTAACAATATTTATACATCCTCCTCTTTGCAACACCTCTAGCTAGCTTGAATGCCCTGTATGTTAGGTAAATTATTGCAATGACTGGGGCATGGGCAGTGTGGACTAGCAGTCAGAGGCAAAGTTCAGCATCAAAGACAGTGTCAGGGGTGAGGAGTAGGAGCAGGGATGTGGAGTAAGGAAGGAACTGGGAACAGACAGGAGTCTGGAATAAGGAGGAGAGGAACCAAGAGCAGGCAGGAATGCAGGTTTCAAGAGTCAGGTATGCGGGAAAAGGCCATAGTGATGGCCAGCCAGAGATTCTTCTAATTGATCAGACAACTTGTGCTACTTCCTGGTTTATATAGAGCCCCTCAGCCAAATACAGATGCTGGATGTTTCTCCCAATCAAGAGAGTTGGGAGAAGGGCCCTCTGTGAGCTAGCACTTGGGTAGTTCCCTTCTGGGATTGATCAGCTAAGCTTCTGGGTGGCAGTCATGGCCTGAGCACTGCCTGGGGGCCTGGGTTTGAGGCCTGTGATTCCCTCACAGCTGTATGGGGACGGGGGATGGGATTTTATAAACAAGTTATCCACCCAGGAGCAGGCCCATGCATCTGCAGGAAACCACCACTACAAGGAGAGATATCCAGTATGTTCTCAATTCAAAGTGGACATTAAGTAGTATAGTAGGACTTGATCCAAAACCCACTGAAGTCAATGGCTATCTTTCCTTAGGATCGTTAAGGCCTTGTCTAGATTAGAAATATTGCATCAGGGTAAGTAAATTGATTTAAGGTTGACCTAGTTACACCCATGCAAACCTTGAATGCAGATATATTTAAATCTCACTCATATCCATTTATCTCAAATGGGTAATTTATCGATTTAAGGTAAATCAATATAAGATTGGTTTAAACTGGTTTAAGCATTTCTACATGAAGGGTTTGCACTGCATAACTCAATTGCTTTAGTTACATGAGTACAATTTGTCTATAAAGACAAGGCCATAGAAATGAATCAAGTTGGATGCATATTTACCCTGGGGAAAAACTGTATGTGAAATGATCCAGTTCCCAGGGAAAATGGTACAATATTTCAGTGAACTGTGGCTGATCTGAATTTCTGTCAATTTTTAAGAGAAAGTCTGAAAAGCAGATTGAATTCCTGTGAATCAGGGAATGATGTCAGATTGATTTAATCAGTGTGGGCCAGCAGCTTTCAGAAACGTATTTGCACTCAAAGGAAACCTCACGTTTGCACACTTTAAAGTTGGCAGTTGCCTTTCAGGAGCTGCTCTCTCATCCTCCATCAGACCTTACAAAGCCCACTGGAGTGCTGCAACAGCTCCAGCTGGACTTTCCTAGGTCTGCAAGGCCTGAGGCAGAGTTTTCTCTGTCTTTTGGAATCTTAAATAGAAATAAGTGCCAGCCTTGTTTTCTGGAAGCAGTGTATGTCATTACATTAAAATGAATGTTGCCCCACTCACTGTTCATACATGCACACATTTGTAACTGTTTTAAATTTCACAGCTAAGAGGCAGGTGTATTAACCACTGAAACTGATAAAGAGTTACTGTAACGCCGACAGACAGGATCAAACCAGGAACCTCTGGAGCTTAGTGCATGAGCCTCTATCGCATGAGCTAAAAGAAAATGGCCTGTTAGTTAAGTGTTTCAGAGTAGCAGCCATGTTAGTCTGTATCCGCAAAAAAGAAAAGGAGGACTTGTGGCACCTTAGAACTACCAAATTTATTTGAGCATAAGGTTTTGTGAGCTACAGCTCACTTCATCGGATGCATGCAGTAGAAAATACAGTGGGTAGATTTTATATACACAGAGAACATGAAACAATGGGTTCCACCTCCCGCTGGCAATAGCTCACC
Organism: Lepidochelys olivacea; assembly: GCF_965140295.1. Classification (NCBI taxonomy): domain Eukaryota; kingdom Metazoa; phylum Chordata; order Testudines; family Cheloniidae; genus Lepidochelys; species Lepidochelys olivacea. Next base: position 31,043,556 of record NC_140411.1, on the reverse strand, counting down.
CCACCTGATCACCCTCGCCACAGTGTGCATGGCAACACCCATAGTTTCATGCTCTCCATGCATACAAAATCTCCCCACTGTATTCTCCACTGCACACATCCAATGAAGTGAGCTGTAGCTCATGAAAGCTCATGCTCAAACAAATTTGTCAGTCTCCAAGGTGCCACAAGAACTCCCCTTCTATCTGCAAAAAGAAAAGGAGGACTTGTGGCACCCCAGAGACCAACAAATCCACCTGAGCACAAGCTTTCGTGAGCCACAGCTCACCCCATCGGATGCATGCAGCGGAAAACAAAGTGGGGAGACCTCATACACACAGAGAACATGAAAAAATGGGTGCCACCACACAGACTGCAACAAAAGTGATCAAGTAAGGTGAGCCACCACCAGCAGGAGAGCGGGGAGGGGGATCCCCTTGTAGTGATAATCAAGATGGGCCATTTCCAGCAGTTGACAAGAACGTGTGAGGAACAGTAGGGGTGGGAATAAACAAAGGGAAATAGTTTTACTTTGTTTAATGACACATCAACTCCCAGTCTCTATTCAAGCCTAAGTTAACTGTATCCAGTTTGCAAATTAATTCCAATTCAGCAGTCTCTCACTGGAGTCTGTTTCTGAAGTTGTTTTGTTGAAGAATTATTACTTTTAGGTCTGTAATCGAATGACCAAAGAGATTGAAGTGTTCTCCGACTGGTTTTTGAATGTTATAATTCTTGACATCTCATTTGTGTCCATTTATCCTTTTACGTAGAGACTGTCCAGTTTGGCCAATGTACATGGCAGAGGGGCATTGCTGGCACACAATGGCATATATATAGATGTGCAGGTGAACGAGCCTCTGATAGTGTGGCTGATGTGATTGGGCCCTATGATGGTGTCCCCTGAATAGATATGTGGACACAGTTGGCAACGGGCTTTGTTGCAAGGATAGGTTCCTGGGTTAGTGGTTCTGTTGTTTGGTTGCTGGTGAGTATTTGCTTCAGGTTGGGGGGGCAGTCTGTAAGCAAGGATTGGCCTGTCTCCCAAGATCTGTGAAAGTGATGGGTCATCCTTCAGGATAGGTTGTAGATCCTTGATGATGCGTTGGAGAGGTTTTAGTTGGGGGCTGAAGGAGATGGCTAGTGGCGTTCTGTTATTTTCTTTGTTGGGCCTGTCCTGTAGTAGGTAACTTCTGGGTACTCTTCTGGCTCTGTCAATCTGTTTCTTCACTTCAGCAGGTGGGTATTGTAGTTGTAAGAACGCTTGATAGAGATCTTGTAGGTGTTTGTCGCTGTCTGAGGGGTTGGAGCAAATGCGGTTGTATTGTAGAGCTTGGCTATAGACAATGGATCGTGCGGTGTGGTCTGGATGAAAGCTGGAGGCATGTAGGTAGGCATAGTGGTCAGTAGGTTTCCGATATAGGGTGATGCTTATGTGACCATCGCTTCTTTGCACCGTAGTGTCCAGGAAGTGGATCTCTTGTGTGGACTGGTCCAGGCTGAGGTTGATGGTGGGATGGAAATTGTTGAAATCATGGTGGAATTCCTCAAGGGCTTCTTTTCCATGGGTCCAGATGATGAAGATGTCATCAATGTAGCACAAGTAGAGTAGGGGCATTAGGGGACGAGAGCTGAGGAAGCATTGTTCTAAGTCAGCCATAAAAATGTTGGCATACTGTGGGGCCATGTGGGTACCCATAGCAGTGCCGCTGATTTGAAGGTATACATTGTCCCCAAATGTGAAATAGTTATGGGTGAGGACAAAGTCACAAAGTTCAGCCACCAGGTTTTCCGTGACATTATTGGGAATAGTGTTCCTGACAGCTTGTAGTCCATCTTTGTGTGGAATGTTGGTGTAGAGGGCTTCTACATCCATAGTGGCCAGGATGGTGTTTTCAGGAAGATCAGCGATGGATTGTAGTTTCCTCAGGAAGTCAGTGGTGTCTTGAAGATAGCTGGGAGTGCTGGTAATGTAGAGCCTGAGGAGGGAGTCTACATAGCCAGACAATCCTGCTGTCTGGGTGCCAATGCCTGAGATGATGGGGCATCCAGGATTTCCAGGTTTATGGACCTTGGGTAGCAGATAGAAGACCCCAGGTCAGGATTCTGGGGGTGTGTCTGTGCGGATTTGTTCTTGTGCTTTTTCAGGGAGTTTCTTGAGCAAATGGTGTAGTTTCTTTTGGTAACCCTCAGTGGGATCAGAGGGTAATGGCTTGTAGAAAGTGGTGTTGGAGAGCTGCCTAGCAGCCTCTTGTTCATATTCCAACCTATTCATGATGACGACAGCACTTTCTTTGTCAGCCATTTTGATTATGATGTCAGAGTTGTTTCTGAGGCTGTGGATGGCATTGTGCTCTGCATGGCTGAGGTTATGGGGCAAGTGATGCTGCTTTTCCACAATTTCAGCCTCTGCACGTCAGTGGAAGCACTCTATGTAGAAGTCCAATCTGCTGTTTCGACCTTCAGGAGGAGTCCACCCAGAATCCCTCTTTTTGTAGCGTTGGTAGGAAGGTCTCTGTGGGTTAGTATGCTGTTCAGTGGTGTGTTGGAAATATTCCTTGAGTCAGAGACGTCGAAAATAGGATTCTAGGTCACCACAGAACTGTATCATGTTCGTGGGAGTGGAGGGGCAAAAGGAGAGGCCCCAAGATAGGACAGATTCTTCTGCTGAGCTAAGAGTATAGTTGGATAGATTAACAATATTGCTGGGTGGGTTAAGGGAACCACTGTTGTTGCCCCTTGTGGCATATAGTAGTTTAGATAGTTTTTCTTTTGTAGAGAAGCAAAGTGTGTGTTGCATATGGCTGGTCTAGTTTTTGTAAAGTCCAGCCACAAGGAAGTTTGTGTGGAAGGTTGTTTTTTTATGAGAGTATCCAGTTTTGAGAGCTCATTCTTAATCTTTCCCTGTTTGCTGTAGAGGATGTTGATCAGATGGTTCCGCAGTTTCTTTGAGAGTGTGTGGCACAAGCTGTCAGCATCCCTGATCACTCTTGTTGCAGTCTGTGTGGTGGCACCCATTGTTTCATGTTCTCTGTGTGTATGAGGTCTCCCCACTTTGTTTTCCACTGCATGCATCCGATGGGATGAGCTGTGGCTCACGAAAGCTTGTGCTCAGGTGGATTTGTTGGTCTCTGGGGTGCCACAAGTCCTCCTTTTCTTTTTGCAGATAGAAGGGGAGTTCTTGTGGCACCTTGGAGACTGACAAATTTGTTTGAGCATGAGCTTTCATGAGCTACGGATCACTTTGTTAGATGCGTGCAGTGGAGAATTTTGTATGCATGGAGAGCATGAAACAATGGGTGTTGCCATGCACACTGTGGCGAGGGTGATTGGGTGGAGTGAGCTATTGCCAGCGGGGGGTGAAACCCATTGTTTCATGTTCTCTGTGCATATAAAATCTCCCCACTGTATGTTCTACTGTATGCATCCGATGAAGTGAGCTGTAGCTCACGAAAGCTTATGCTCAAATAAATTTGTTAGTCTCTAAGGTGCCACAAGTCCTCCTTTTCTTTTAGTTAAGTGTGTACAGCAGACTCATTAATTGCTCTCTAAGTGGTCTCGGTGCCACCAGATGGGATAGAACACCACACCGAGGAGGTCTGTGGGTTACATTAGCACATAATTAGTCATGCCTAGATTGATTCTCCGCTCACATCAGGGTGAGTCAGGAGTAACCCGTCTCAAATCAGTGATGTTACATTGCTTTTACACCTTTGTAAGTAAGAAGAGAATCAGGCCGATCAACTATACACTGTAATGAGATCTCCCTTGCTTGTTTATGTGGAGAACAATATAACCCAGAGCAGTAAGTACAATACATGCACAGATGGACCAGCATAGCACATGGCCCCCTTTTCACAGAAAGCATATGCTGTGCTGACTAGGTACACAATCCTGATGCCCATGGAACCACAACAACAATGGCAGAGTCTTCACCTGTGCTAGCATGCATTCTGGGAACCATAATTTAAGGAAAGTTGTGTACAAGTTCTAGAGAGCCCAAAGGAGAGCAACAAAAATGATAAAATGTTTAGAAAACCTGACCTATGAGGTAGGGTTAAAAAAAAAACAACTGGGCTTGTTTAGTCTTGAGAAAAGAAGACTGAGGAGGGAACCTGAGAACAGTCTTCAACGTATGAAGGGATGATATAAAGAGGATTGTAGTCAATTTTTCTCCATGTCCACTGAAGGTACGATAAGAAATAATGGTCTCAAGCTGCAGCACGCGAGATTAGGTTAGATATTAGGAAAAATTTTCTATTAGGGTAGTTAAGATCTGAAATAGGTTTCCAAGGGAGGTTGTAAAATCCCCATCATTTGGAGGTTTTTAAGGAAAAGTAGAACAAACACCTGCCAGGGACGGTCTAGGTTTACTTGGGCCAGGTCTATACTAAAACATTAGGTCAACCCAGCTATGTCACTCAAGGTGTGAAAAATCCACACCCACGAGTGCCGTAGTTAAGACAGTCTGACCCCGGGTGTAGGCAATATTAGGTCAATGGACAAATTCTTCCATCAGCCGAGCTATGGGCTCTCATAGAGGTGGATTAACTACAGGTGATGGCAGAACCACTCCTATTGCAGTAGCGAGTGTCTACACTGAAGCATTACAGTGGCACTGCTGGAGTGGTTCTAGTGAAGACATAGTCTTGGTCCTGCCACAGCACAAGGGGCTGGATTTGATGGCTTCTCAGTGTCCCTCCTCCTCCTCCATTTCTATAATTCTTTGTGTTAAATTTAAGGATACAACATTTGTGACTCACCAGCACCCTTATAACCGCTAATCCAATGTTTTCTATTTCCGTTCACAGAGTGCCCGTCTGACTGCTCACCAACATGGTATTAGAATACCTAGCATCAGTCTGACAGTAAAAAAGCAAACAAGCAAGCAATGCACCTACATCTACATACATACAAGGACTAGTTCTCACTTTAAAAGTCTCAATGGAAGCAATATGTTGGTGGGGGTTTAAACAGAAAGCATTTATCTGCTGCTTGTGAAAATGAGTAACATGTCAATATATCATTGGCTACCAGGTAGCTGCAATACAATCATGACATAGCAAATGCAACCACTAAGACAATTATACCTTGGTAATGGTGGCATCCTATCTTGATGAGTTGCTGATAAAATGGTCCAACACATGAGCAGAGAGATGGCTGGTTTGACTTCTATGAAGCACTGAACTAATATCATTTGTTTAAGGGTGGGGGGAGTGTCAGGGTTTCCTGAACTTTGCTAAAGAATAATGTTAGGTACACTCCTGGCCAAGGTAATGTCTCAGGAGGGAGCCCTCATTCTGGAAAGAACAATCAAAATTTAAACTTCATTTAGCAACAGTCAGGACTCCATAGGAGGGAAACCCCACTATGAAATGTATAATCTGTGATATTAGGGGCTGTGCCTTTAAGGCCTAAATTCCCAGATATAGTCTGGGCAGGGCAGGTTGTTACGCACAGCCAGTCAGAGCTCAGATACTGAACGAAGCAGATCTCTGTCAGATTCCTTGACTTGGAATGATTAGTAAACACTGGTGAGTGTGAGTTAAGTCCCCTTCTGTGCCAATCTATGGAGAATATAAATTTTTACAGCTGCCAACTACAGAGAGCTGGCTGCTTACAGCAGTTCATGCTTTCAAATTGGAAAGGCCTGGGTTCAATCAGCTAAGGAGGAGGGTGGTTGCCATAAGTGCACTAAATAAGGTGGATGGTAAATTAATAGTAACTAAACACAACTGTGGGGCCTTGCAGCTCTACTTCTAAACACTCCTCTGCAGTAGCGTGCCGAGTGGGAGTGGATTTGTGCAGGGTTGAGGGAAGGATTAATGGCCCCTGGGCTGGGTATGTGGTGGCAGCAGGGAGAAAAGTGATCAGTGATTGGAATGGCGAAACAGCTTCTGCATGGGGATATTTGGAGCAGGAGAGCTGTGAAGGAGAGTGCAGGAGAATTGGCCTGGGAGGGGAACATCCTTGTGAACAGATGCCCACTTATTAAGACCTGTGTCCTTCATCTGGCAGCCGTTCTCTGGGCATTCAGCACTTTACAGAACTGGGGCCTTGGTGTCAGCACTTCTGGGTGCAATCTTAGGTCAGATATTTTGGCCTCTAAATGCCAGTGGCCAAGTGTTCTCCATTTAAAATATCCTGTGCGGGATGCCCCAGCCACATCCCTCCTGCCAGGGGCAACTTTTTCAGCCACATCTCATGAGTATCCCATTGTGCCTCCCTCTGAACATGATTCTCAGGTGCAGACATGAATTGCTCCTCAGTATTGAGGAAACAATGGCCTGATTGAGTGGCAACACACTCTTTGGAAAATAAAGGCCAGATTCTCTCTCCTTCTTCTGACCCCTTGGTATCACGGGGACTAGACTCTGGCAGCAGCTGACCAGCTCAGTCTTCTCACAGGGTGGGAAAGATCTTACCTGGCATAAAATTGGTGGAGCTGATGGAGCAGGGTTTCTCTGCCAAGTGCCCCCCCAACCCAACTCATGAGGTAATTTGGAGCATTAAGGGATGATTCATCTTCATGTTGGTAGATAAGGCAGGGAGCAGCTGCGATTCACAACATCTCAGATGGCATAGGGCCCTTAAGGATAATAAGTATCCCCTAGCCTAGGCCATTATAATGTATGACAAAGTCAGAGAACCAGGGGGCTGGTTCACTGATGGCCCCTTCACTGGCCATGACATCCCATGTTGAGTAGATCCTGATGCAGAAGAGAATCTGGGGTTTAACAAAGTCCAGTTAGGGACAATACATGGTCCGTGGCACCTTGTTGCTTCCCCGATGTGCTCTGAGATTGTGTTCTGGGTCTTGTTAAGATATAGATATTCAGGCCTCTCTGTAAAGGCCTATACTCTAAGAATTTAGGTGTATTCTTATCACTTGGCTAGTGATAGAGGTATAAAAGAAAGAATCAAAATCACTGTCTGCTGGTGTAAGGGCCTTCTCTTACTGTGACAGTCTGAGGCCCTGTTCTTAGGCTAAGGCCTTTGGCTAAGCAGCAGAGGCAGCCATAAGCTGGGAAGCAAACAGTCACATCCTCACATTCCAAACTAGTCACACTGAAATAAGGTGCTATTCGGCTGTTAGGAATACAATCCTGTCCTGATAGTTTCTATCACCTCCAGAGAGGGGGAGGTGCCTAGAAAATGTAAAAGGAAACTTAGTTTGATAGCATCCTGTCTGGCAAGAACTCACTTATCAATAGCTGGGATGTGAAATCCTCACTTCTGTATTGTCTTGTCATTATAATTCCCACTTTGCTGTTGTTTGTCTGTATAATCTCTGTCTGGTTCTGTGATTGTTCCTGTCTGCTGTATAATTAATTTTGCTGGGTGTAAACTAATTAAGGTGGTGGGATATAATTGGTTACATAATCATGTTACAATATGTTAGGATTGGTTAGTTAAATTTCAGGAAAATGATTGGTTAAGGTATAGCTAAGCAGAACTCAAGTTTTACTATATAATCTGTAGTCAATGAGGAAGTGACTGGGTGTGGGTGGGCATGTGGGTGTGTGAGATGGGAACAGGGAATGGGGGTAAGAAAATTGGAATCATGTTTTGCTAAAGGGGGAAATGGGAATGGGAGTAAGGAAGTTGGAATCATGTTTGGCTAAGGGTAGGAATGGGAACAGGGACACAGGTGTAAGGCTCTGTGGTGTCAGAGCTGGGAAGGAGGATACTAAGGAAGGAAACTGGAATCATGCTTGCTGGAAGTTCACCCCAATAAACATTGAATTGTTTGCACCTTTGGACTTCGGGTATTGTTGCTCTCTGTTCATGTGAGAAGGACCAGGGAAGTAAGTGGGTGAAGGAATAAGCCCTCTAACAGGTCTTATCTGGTGACTTTAGTGATTACAAAAATGTTTACTGTTTTCTTCCTGTTAGCTCTGCAGAGCCAGCACACCCATGAAAGAGGGACTTGGAGGTTATCCTGACATTAGCATCAACATCAGAATGTGGGAACATAGGAATTGCATATCACATCAGACTCGTAGTAAGCACCCTGCTCAGAGTGGCCACTATAAGCTGTTTCAGAGGAAGAGTACTAGTTCTGTTGCCGACACCCAGTGCCAAGAGGCTGAACAACAGCTGAAGTTGGTTCGTTACCCGGTGTGCTACACCCAATGATCACAACGGGGTGGAGAAGCAGAAAAGTTTATTTGAAGCTTCAAATAGGTACAGGGAGATTTGAATCTCAAATCCTGTACACAGAGCAGGAAGTTACACAGGCTTTTATACATCCTTTTTCCCAGCATACTTATCTAATAGCAAGCTGCCCCAAGTATCCATGTAGCCAGCCAATCCAATTCCCAGCTAGTTCCCTGGTTCTCTGTATCATTTGTTAAATTATACATAAAGCTGCTTTATTCAGCATTGTTCTTCCATATCTGCCATGTGTGGCCTTGCTTAGTTTCAGGCAGTCTGACTCTGCAACATATTGTTGCAGATTCTCAGCATAACTGCTGTGTGTGCCTCCAGGCAGGGGGGGCAAGGACACTTGGGCGTAGTACGCAGAGCTGCTGAGAGTGCCTCCAGGCGGGAGGGGGGGCCAAGGACACTTGGGCCTAGTACGCAGAGCTTCTGCGAGTGCCTCCATGCGGGAGGGAGGCCAAGGACACCTGGGCCTAGTGCGAGGGGGCTTCATCGATACTCGTGGTCTTCCATCCCCTCGAGTTACCTAGTGGCCATGCCCCAGTGTCCCCAACAGTTCCATTTGGAGAAGCTTCTTCCTAAACCCCACAAGTTAGAGGTTTGGCTTATGCCATGAACATAATCTAAACCCTTGTGTGTGAAGTCTGATGATCCTATCTAAAGTAACTGTACACCAACAGAATTGTTAGCTAAGGGCTTGTCTACACTGACAGGAGAGCTTCTTCTGTTGGCATAGTTACTCCACCTCCCCGAGAGGCAGTAGCTATCTCAACTGGAGAAGCTATCCCATTGACACAGTGCTGTCTACACTAAGGGTTAGGTCTATATAACTACATTGCTCGGGGGTGTGGAAAATCCTTAGTTATGACTTAGTTATACCGATGTAAGTTTGTAGTGTACAACAGAGCGAAACTAACATTGAATACCAATGAGTTGCACAAATAATTTGGTCTGTAGAATCTTTGTTATACAAAAGTGTATAACAAGCTTCAGTAATTGGAAATTGAAGCTAAAAAACCCTTAAAGTAGAAATAAAGCCAAATTTTTTTAACAATGAGTGGAAATAACCTTTGTAAAAGTTTACCAGTGGTTGTGAGGGATTTTCTGTCACTGGAAACCTTTAAAATCAAGGTTGGATATTTTTCTAAGAGATACGGTGTAGTTCAACTACAGCTATTGGACATGAAGCAAAAATTAGTTCAGGAAAGTTCTACGGACCATGTTATGCAGGAGATCAAACTAGATGATCACAGTGGTCCCTTCTGGGCTTAAAATTCTATTAAACCAAAAAAAAAAATCTAAATTTCCTACCATGGGGTGAATTAGGGAGGTCACCAGGCTTTAAAACCTTGTATTATAAACTGAACAAATTTTACCTGAAAGTAACTAAGTGTCTGACATGGAAGCATGATGCCATTTTTCACAGTATTTTCACTTTCAAAATCTGATGCACCATTTTTAAAAAATGCTTCCCTACTAGAGACCTTATGCAAAAGTTGACACTTTGGCACTTGTAGCTGATGAACGTCAGCTTATTCACCTACTGTCAGCTTCTCAGCACAGAATCCATCAGAACACATCCTGCCAGTCTTAGGGTCATTCATTTCTCCTTCCTTGCTTAATAAATGACAGTTATTGGATTCTACCTGCTGGAGGTGTGCAGAGCCTGCATGGATGAACGTCCTGAGAAAGAATCACATCCCTGTTTTTAAGTTCTCGCAAACTATTAACTTTTAACTCAACTTTAATATAAGAATACAAGAATATCCAAAGGCAAGAAGAGAACAAAACTGGGAGGAGAGCTCTTGTTAACCACACACCAACAGTGACAGCTCAATAATGCTTGATTCATCCCCTAAACCAGGTGTGTCAAGAAGCAACATCTCTGATGAGAGCTAGGATAGACAAGATATTCAAGAGAGCTAGAGATGAGGAATGATCTCCATAAATAAAAGCAGTGAGACCTGGAGAAGGTGCCTTGTATACATCTGTCATGCCTCTGTCTTGCTATGGATTGCAAAAATGTTCCTTCCAAGTTCAGTTTGCTGCTGGTTTTAAAGCTGAAATCTGTTTCCAATTTGAATTCAAATATTTTGAACCAGAAGAATTAAAGATTCACCCAGCATTATGTTAAACTATTTATCTGTCCCCTCTCCCTTCACTATTCAGAATATGAGATGCAGTAACTGGGAAAGACCAGGCAAAAGTCACGTTACTACAGATAAATCACTGGTCTGGATTCTCCTGTCACTTACACTTAGGAGTAACCCCACTGAAGGGAATGGATTAGGTGAGGCATTTCCAGTAGAGATAAGGGGGTGTTAGTTCCATTATACAAGGCACTGGTGAGACCTCATCTGGAATATTGTGTGCAGTTCTGGTCTCCCATGTTTAAGAAGGATGAATTCAAACTGGAACAGGTACAGAGAAGGGCTACTAGGATGATCCAAGGAATGGAAAACCTGTCTTATGAAAGGAGACTCAAGGAGCTTGGCTTGTTTAGCCTAACCAAAAGAAGGCTGAGGGGAGATATGATTGCTCTCTATAAATATATTAGAGGAATAAATACCAGGGATGGAGAGGTGTTATATAAAGCTCAGTACCAATGTGGACACAAGAACAAATGGATATAAACTGACCATCAGGAAGTTTAGACTTGAAATTAGATGAAGGTTTCTAACCATCAGAGGAGTGAAGTTCTGGAACAGCCTTCCAAGGGAAGCTGTGGGGGCAAAAGACCTATCTGGCTTCAAGACTAAGTTTGATAAGTTTATGGAGGGGATGGTATGATGGGATAGCCTAATTTTGGCAATTTATTGATCTTTGACTATTAGCAGTAAATATGCCCAATGGTCTGTGATGGGATGTTAGATGGAGTGGGATCTGAGTTACTACAGAGAATTCTTTCCTGGGTATCTGGCTGGTGAGTCTTTCCCACATGCTCAGGGTTTAGCTGATCACCATATTTGGGGTCGGGAAGGAATTTTCCTCCAAGGCAGATTGGCAGAGTCCCTGGGGGTTTTGTGCCTTCCTCTTCAGCGTGGGGCACGGGTCACTTGCTGGTGGATTGTCTGCACCTTGAAGTCTTTAAACCACTATTTGAGGACTTCAGTAACTCAGACATAGGTTAGGGGTTTGTTACAGGAGTGGATGGGTGAGATTCTGGGGCCTGCGTTGTGCAGGAGGTCAGACTAGATGATCATAATGGTCCCTTCTGGCCTTAAAGTCTATGATTCTATGAGTTATGTAGTTGTAAGTGACACAAAAAACAGGCTCAGAGACTGTAAAAAGAACCGCATTTGATACCACTCTTGTAGCCCCTGATTCACGTAGTTACTCTAGCCAGTTTGGCTCTAACACAAGTTAGAGCAGCCTCAGAACTACTCTACCCTGTGATATCTAGTAAAGACCTAAAAAGGCCAGGCTGGAGATTGCAGTGCTCCTCTCCCCAGCATGCTCCCACATACGTTTTCTCCCTAGCACGTCCCCAACATACCTCCTCTACTGGGAAATCCAGGAGGGGTGCCATACAGTCATTTACATTGACTCTTCACCATCCAGGGATGTCACTATGCCAAGGGAATCCTCAGCTCCCCAATTAGGGCAGATGCATGTGGAGCAGTGTAAACAGGATAAAGAGAGTCTAGCCTAATCCATGTCTACACATTTGAGAGTTAACCAGATTCATAAAAATACAACTATATTTTGCCAGTACCTTTCCCTGCCCTTACACCTGTCTGTCCAACGGCTTGTTCTATAGACCTTAAATCAGCTTGGCAGATAGTAGCATTTGAGAATTTTTCTCCGCAGTTCATTTCCTTTGCAACTGTTTTTCATGAGACAAACATAGCATGTAAATAGCGATTTATCAACAATAACTGCATAGTTCAGAGATTTTTCCACTTCACCTGGCTAGACAGATGTAGTCAGTCATATCACTGTTCATTAAATAAATCTACAAGTTACCCATGTGTCACACAAACTGATGGGTGCTCCTACTCATACAAATGTAGCAAATATTACTTGTTATCAAATCTGTTTTTTGCTTGATCTCCCTGTTCTCACTCTAAATTTCTAGATTACTTATACTGACTAATTTTGGTTTCCTTGCTTATATTTGAAAATTCAAGTTGGTTTGATTTTTATGTTGTGCTTTCAAATTCAAGCTTTATTTTTAAACATTTTTAGACATCATTTTAGTAATAATGATAAAATTTGTTTGACAATATGACCTCATACAGCCTCTTTTACAAAAAGACAACCCATTGTGCACACCTAGTTTGACGCAGGTAATACGTTTGTTGTAGAAGCTGCCTGTCCTAAAATTTGATACTGCCCCAGGTTATTTGGCTCACATGGTACAAATTAAGTCAGAAAGTATCAATGAATAGGAAAAGTCTCTTTCCTGGAATAATGTATATCTCTGTTAGATTATCATTTATTCTTAAACTAGCAGAGTTTAAACTCTCTTTCTTGCATTCATGCTTCCTAGGACATTCTGTAATGTTTTTGGGTGCTTGTTTCTTCCTTTCAGCGTGTTTCCCATTCCAGGAGGTGGGGAAGGTATCAAAGTCCCTCCATAAAAATGGCACTCTTCCTTTACTGCTCTGACCATTCCACTCTTCCAGTGGCTGGTAGAGGGACCTGGGCCCAACCTCTACTCCAGTTCCTGGCTCAGGGGCCCTCTCATTGGCAGCCAAGGTCTGACCTACCTCATACTTTGCTGATTTTCCCTTGAGCCTTGCTTATCAATCTGGCTCTCCCCCTTTTCTGGGTTTGCAAGCCCAACCTCCCCGGGAGTAACTGTAGGCTACTTGCCTCTAGCCCCAGATACATCTCCCTTCTCCCAGGAAGTGACTTCAGATTCCTTCCCTGCGGCCTCTTTCTATTGCCAGCTTCCTGGCTTTGTAAACCTGGCCCAGCTCTTTCCCCCAACTGGGCTTCATCACCCAATTAAGACTTAATGCTCCCTGGCTTTCCTCCAGGTTTAGCCTATCAGTTAATTGGACTAATTTACCCCTTTAGGCCTTTTGTGGGGTGGACACCCCATTACACATACTTAACCTATGAGTGCCAAGCTCTTACTTTCTTGTTCCTCCAGCAGCATCCATGGGATGGTCTAGATAATACTTAGTCCTGCCTTGTGTGCAGGGGACTGGACTAGTTGACCTCTCAACGTCCCTTCCAGTTCTATGATTCTGTGAAACTACACAGCAGCCAAAGTACTAATATCAGTTTTCCCTGAAAAGTCCAGTATAACCTCCCACCAGTATTACCTTGTCCTACTCTCCTCTGCCAGACTTTGGATCCTTCTACTTCCCACATTCTGTTATTTTCATTATTCATTGCGTCCTTTTTTTCTGTCTTTGTTGGTCAAAAAAATTGTTATCGTATAATGAGTCCTGAATGGTAATACTCCCATTCAGCAATGATGCACATTTTTAGCGCTTTTGAAAGAAGATATTGAGCTGATTGTCATTGTCTCACTTTACCTTTTCTCTCTTTTGTAGGGTGTTAATCAGTGGATATATTACCTGGGGGCTCAGGGGTGTCATTTGGGCTGCTGGACAGTGCAGAGCCTCTATGAAGCACAATAAGTGTTTGAGCTACCAACCATGCCAAAGCGGTATGTGTACCTTAGGATGGTGCAGCCTGCTCGCCTGTTTCACCTGTCCAGCTCTACATGCTGGTGCTAGGATATGGAGAGCCCACCCCCCACATTTAGAGTAATTTGTGCCTTTGCATAAAGGAAGCCGAACCAGCATTCTAGGAGTGCAAGGACTACAATTGTCCCCAGATGCCTTGCTCCCTCTCTAGTGAACCCACACAAGGTCCAGGGACAATCTAGTACTTGGTGGTTAGACAATCCCCAGCCAGTTTCTTTTTTCCCCTCATATTGAGCTTAAAATTTGGCTAGGTTATTTCCCAAATTTGCAGTTCACTTACTATCATATAGACATGATACAACACACTTGGCCTACTTGGCACGAATGAGTCATGCTCTTCAAAACTAGGAAAATCTTTTGGGAAGGGGAACCTCCTCATCATAAATGGACCTTATATGTTTTGGAAGTTCAGTTGGGTTTGAATAAGCACCTAGAGCACAAATGTTTAATCCAAACCATCAGAACTTCCTGAGCTTGCAACACTGGAGCCAGAACTTTCACAAGAACAGGGTGTTTCACACAAGAATTTCGGTGCTTCCAAGTAGATGGAGGATGTTACAACAAACTTTTTCTCTAGCTGCTTATGCGCTTCTGAACTAGCTGCTTCTACTGATCCCACTTGAGAACAGGGTGTTCAAAGAGAAAGCAAAAAACAAAACATAAAGTTAAAAAAAAATTCAAACTTCAGAAGGATTTGATTTGGGGAAATTCCTTTGATTTCAGGCAATTTCTTCTTTGATCCAAACAAGACCTGTCCATAGCAGCAGATGATTAAACTAATACAGAGTCCAAGATCTTCACAATTTGGGGTGCTTCGATTTCTGAATGCCCAACTCAAAAGTTAGCTCCCTTTAATTTTTTTAAGAGTAAGACGAGATTTGGGTCAGTTAACTGAGGCACTCAAATTAACTAGTCTCTTGGAAATCCTAGCCATGTCACCTGGTTTTTAACACAATCTGATGTTGGCTTTGCATTCTGCTTTGGAAAGCCTGTGAAACAAGGAACAACTAGTTTCTCTTTTCCCCTTCATCACATTAATGTGTACTTTGACCATTTGATTATTTACTAAATTAGCAGTCTACTTCCTCTAATATAATTGAGATGCAACACAGGGGAAGACAATTATAGTGGGAAAACCAGGTCCTACCCATGCCGAAGGCACAAAGACCTAATGGGTGAAAATAAACCATGCTCTTCAAAAATCTTCTTGAGATGTTAATCTCATTTTCACATATGAGCATTGAGTCTCAGATGACATCAGCCCATCAGCCCATGGATAAAGAACAGCTGGTTGAAGATAAATCTGAGGAAGACAGAGGTGATGTTGGTGGGCAGAAGAAAGTATTTAGAAGATTTTGCTGCCACAAAGCAGTCTCCTTTGGTTGTAGCTTCAAATCCACAACTCGTTAATTCAGTACATCGTCTAGAACAGGGGTCTCAAACATGTGGCCCGCGGGCCGCATGCGGCCCACAGAGTTATTTGCTGCGGCCTACCAAGCTCCCTGTGCCCCTGCCCCAAGTTATTTCCTGAGGCAGCCAAGCTCTCCTTCCCCGCCACCCCCCCTCCCTCCCAGCACGCCACGTCCCCGCTCCTCTACCTACCTCTAGGCACTTCCCGCCACCAAACAGCTGTTTGGCAATGCTTAACGCTTTCCAGGAGGGAGGGGGAGGAACAGGGAGCAACATGCTCAGGGGAGGAGGCAGAGAAGAGGCAGGGCAGGGGTGGGGATTTGGGGAAGGGGTTGGAATAGGGGCAGGGAGAGGGTGGAGTTGGGGCGGGGACTTTGGCTAAGGGGTTGTAATGGGGCTAGGGAAGGGGTGGGAAGAGGCAGGGCATGGGTGGGGCCTCATGGAAGGGGTGGAGTGGGGGTGGTGCCAGGGGCACTGCCTGGGGGGGTGTCAGTGATGCGGGCTTCGGGCCAATTTACTAGTCCTCATGTGGCCCTTGTGGTGATTTGAGTTTCAGATCCCTGGTCTAGAAGTACTCTTGGATTCCTCACTGACACTTAACTCTCACATAGAAGCATCCACAAATGATGCTTTTTCTACCAGCTCCACTTGCCTAGGAGATTCTGTTCTGTCCTGGCAGATGAAGACCTGGCCTCCGTTATTTATGCTATCATCATCTCTCAGATGGATTACAGCAATGCTATTTACCTGGGCATGAAGCTTTCAGTGCTTAGGTAACTTCAGCTACTACAAAACATTGCAGCACATCTCAGCAACTCAGGTTATCATAAACACATCAGACCTGTCCTCTACTCTCTACTCTGGTTTCCCATAGAATATTGAATCAAGTTTAAGGTCTTGGTCCTTATCTTCAAGGTGCTCCATTCCCTGGCTCGAGGATACCTAGAAGATCATCTAGAGCTGTGGTTCTCAGACTTTTTCGGCTCAGGACCCATTTGTAAATGTTCATGGCATGTCGCAACCCAGTAAATAATCTGGGGGTGGAGGCCCTGGGGTGGTTTTGGTCAGATCCTGCCTCCCGGAGGGGTTGGGTCCTGTCACCACATAGTAGAAGCTCCTGCAGCTCCTGTGCTGTGGGGCTGGCTGGGCTTAGATCTCCGCTCGTGGCATTGCAACCTCTGGGGTTGCAGTGCTGCCCAGGTTTGGCCCTGCCCCCCTGACTGTACCAAATTTGTGTGAGGAGTTGTGACCTGGTTCATGGGGTTGCAGTGCCACTCACTCAAATTTGTCCTACCTGGACTCCCGTTATCATGATGGCTGGGCCAAACCTGAGTGGTGCTGAGACCCCAGAGGGTGCAGTGCCTGGAGTAGGGAGATGAGCCCAGCCAGCCCTGCAGGACAAGAGCCACAGGAGCTGTCACACAACCTTCTGAAATATTCTGGCGACTCAATTTTGGGTCCCAAGCCACAGGCTGAGAAACCCTGTTCTACAGCTCCAGGACAAAAGCCATGGTTGACAGCTCCCTCTTCTGACACAGTGGAACTCTTAAACACTAAGAGTAAAGATTGTCTGTGTGGGAGACAGAACTCTGTCTGGGGGCTGGTTGGAGATGGTGTAATGAACTTCTCCAGAATTTAAGGACCATTTCAAACCTTACCACTTTTCTCTCCAAGTGCAAGACACATTTCTTTGACCTTGACTTCTCTCATATAAACATATAGCAATAAAACAAGCAAATGGACAAACCCTACCAAAACAAGACGCTCCACTGCACATGCTTCTCCCTGTGGGGAGAGGATGAGAGAACAAACAGCATCTGACAAATGTTAGTCATGATGCTTAATGCACTACTGGAAAGCACTTAGACACTACAGTGATGAGTGTGGTATAAAAACCTATATAGAATAGAATAGAGAGAGGAAGAGTAAAATTCTAAGAAAAAAATAAACACAGGACACATACAGGGTATATGAGTCCCTCTTGGACAGTCCAGCTTTTGGGAGGAGTAAAGAGGGCTCTTCTTAAGATCACAGGTTTCTCTTGAGCCAGAAAATAATATTATTTTTACTCTTGAGAGAAACCACAGAAAATAAAAGGATTGTGACTCCACTAGTTTTGTTTCAGAGTAGCAGCCGTGTTAGTCTGTATTCGCAAAAAGAAAAGGAGTACTTGTGGCACCTTAGAGACTAACCAATTTATTTGAGCATAAGCTTTCGTGAGCTACAGCTCACTTCATCGGATGCATACTGTGGAAAGTGTAGAAGATCTTATTATATACACACAAAAAGCATGAAAAAATACCTCCTCCCACCCCACTCTGCTGCTGGTAATAGCTTATCTAAAGTGATCACTCTCCTTACAATGTGTATGATAATCAAGGTGGGCCATTTCCAGCACAAATCCAGGTTTGTGCTGGAAGTGGCCCACCTTGATTATCATACACATTGTAAGGAGAGTGGTCACTTTAGATAAGCTATTACCAGCAGGAGAGTGAGTTTGTGTTGGGGGGAGGGGTGAGAAAACCTGGATTTGTGCTGGAAATGGCCCAACTTGATTATCATACACATTGTAAGGAGAGTGATCACTTTAGATAAGCTATTACCAGCAGCAGAGTGGGGTGGGAGGAGGTATTTTTTCATGCTTTTTGTGTGTATATAATAAGATCTTCTACACTTTCCACAGTATGCATCCGATGAAGTGAGCTGTAGCTCACGAAAGCTTATGCTCAAATAAATTGATTAGTCTCTAAGGTGCCACAAGTACTCCTTTTCTTTTCACTAGTTTTGTGAAACTTGTAAACTCAATTCATTAGCTTTGTGAATATTTACTCTCCACAATCCTGGCCCATCTGCTCATTCCCATTAAAATCCCTCTTCTCTCCTGTGTGTTTGAAACTGTTAAGCTATTAGCCAGTGTACTGTCAAAGGACCTTCATTTGTATCCTTGGTTCTGGCACTGTGGTGTATGCATCCCATTCCTGTGATGAATACCTACTCTGACATTCCTTCTCAGCAAACAGATTGTGTTGCAAACTATCCCATTATTGATTTTGTTGTAAATTGAGTAAATCCTAAACCCTGAATAAGGCTTGGCAGTTATGTTTCACTGCTCCAGTACCTGATTGGCATTCCAATTGTGCTAACCCCTACAAAAAATACCTTTATTGCAATATGAAACACAAATACTTTCTTAAATGTTATACTTGTTCCAAACACAGCCAATTATATTAATGTTTCCATACAAGGAATACAAACAATAATACTTCAGTGTTTGTTTCTGCTGATTTTTAAGCTAAACGATTCTCTATATTCTGTGCAAAATGCACTTTGTTCATGACAGATTTAGGAAGCCAGCCAATTTAGGGTGAGGGAAGGAGGCTTACAAGATTACAGGCAGGAAGAGCATTTGTGCCCTTTTTATTACTTTTAATTAGATGTGGCATATTGTTTTGTTTGACACATTACATTTCATAAAGCAGGCAGTGACAGATTTTACCAAAATATATTTGTATAGTTGAGTAGTTTTTATTCATTTCTTTGACTAAAACTGCTGCTCCGCATGTTAATAGTGAGTGTTTGATCCTGTCTGGGGTTTGTGGTTTTTTGTTGATGCTACTTGGGGGTTTTTTGAGCCCTTATGAATTGCAAAAATATTAAATTGTTTACTGCTGTTTCCAAGGTGCAGCCAAATGTGAACAACAGAACTTTGGCCAATCACTTGGCTATAAGTCGATTTTCCAGTACTAAGCATTACAAGGCACATAGCACATCAACCTTTATTGTCAAAGTGTAAGAAACATTCCACAGGGCACGCATGAGAAAGTTTGGGGATCACTAAGTATGAAGGTACCTGCCAATTACACTTTCACTAATACTGTAATAATACCACTTTACATCTTTACAGTGCTGTTCAAATCCCAACTAATACATCCGCACAGGCCCCACATGGGATAGGTAGGTAAATACCATTAGTCTCATTCTTCAAAATGGATAAACTAAGGCACTAATGGATAGGAAAAGGAACTTGTACCAGTTCACATAGGGAATTCATGACAGAGTAGAGATTACGCCTCAGGTGTTGGAATTCCTAATTACACACCTGGTTCATATCTGACTCTCACAACTGCTTCTCTTTACATAGGGCTAGATGGGGACTTGTCCTGTGGGGCATGTGAGTGGGTTCAGGCATGCAGGAGGAAGCAGCCATTGCTTGTTAGCTACACCCACCCCAGAGTAAGTGGCTGAGGAATAAGCAGGCATGGGTGGGCAGTGGGTGGAATCTTGGCCCGGTCTCCCAATGTGTCAACCGACAAGCTCAGCTGAGCCAGCATGGGGATGCTGTAGTTTGCCACTGCTGGTATGGGCCATTAGCAATTTACTCCTCTTCCACCTCAGAATAAGGGGGAGAAAGGGCAGGAACTGTGCCTCAGAGGGGTATCTCTAAGGCACAGTGCCTCCTTCAACTACTCGTGGGAGGATAGGGAGGATAGATTGCATTAGAAAAGGATTGGCGCTAGCAGTCAATATGACAGGCCAGCTGATGGGTATGACTTTCATTTCACTAGTTGGCATGCTACAGACCAGAAAACGTTACATCTCTTGCTGCAAAAAAAACCAACAAAAACATTGCAGTGCAGATGGCTCAGGTATATTAATAGTGTTAGTACTGGATATTTTGTTTATTTCTTTCCTGGTCACGTATATCCTCAGATGTTGGCTAAACTGCTTGGAGTTTACTATTTCAACAAAACATTGCCTATTCCTTCTATGTCTTTATAACAGGTGGTTGGGATGCATGTTCTGGCTTGAGCAGCCAAAAATTAGGAGCATGGCAGATTTAAAACAAAAACAAAACAGGAACACAGACTTCATAAAAGGTCATGCTTGGGGTGTGGCTAAACAGCACATAATACCGTATTGTCAGAAATGCAGAACTGGAAACCTCAGCCCCAGACAGGCCCACATCCACAGAGCCATAGAAATCCAAGAGTGGAATCTGCCACTCATTCCACAGCAGAGAGCCACTAACTGGAGTTAAAAGTGTAGCCCTTCCGAAGGTTAGAATGCAGCCCTCAGCACACAGCAGCCCAAACCACTGATTCAGTGATGGCCATTCCAAATCTGGCACCCTGATTTATGCCTTAGATGTCCCTTTAAAGGCAGAAAGCATGAAAAGAACTACAGGAAGGTTCATCTGCAATTGTTTTTCCCATATTTCTAAAGTGGGACCATGTTGGAGAGAGTTGCTCCTGCTAAGAGCCATTGCTTTTGTATTTATTATACATATCCCTTGCCCTGTTTAAATGTTTTTTATCTCTATTATGGATTTTTATCCAGAGTGTAGGTAACTTTTCTTTCCAGATAGCTGGATACATGGAAAGTGAACTAAAGGTTATTTATAGCCTTCAGGAGCTGAGAAAGGCTGTGTGTGAGAAAGTGGAATAGAAAAGCTTTTTGGCACGAAATGATCCTAGTGCAGCGTTCTATATGTGTCTGTGTGATCTACGGCCTGACTTTCAACTGGTGTAAATTGACCTAGCTCCATTGACTTCAATGCAGCTTGGTCAATTTAGGCCAGCTGAATATCTGGCCCAAAGTCTATAAAGTAGCTACTAGGCACATGATATATTATTTCTAGCACTTGCTTGTTTCTGTGTGTTATATAGATTCTTCTCTCTGACTCATCATTATTACATAACACACTGGATATTTTGGAAAGGAATACGCTACTCCAAATACGTGACTGATACTTAAATTACAGAAAGATCTGCATCACGATATTTCTAATTCGACTCTTGTGGTATGTCTTGCATTAAAAAAAAAATGGCACCAGTAGAATTAATGAGAATTCAGGAAGAGGTAACCAAAACTATTATTGACCATCCCTTCAGAGTTTACACACTGCTATATAATGTCATTTCCCTCAATCCCAGGAGCTGGTCCTTATGAGGAGTATATTACAGCAGAATGGACACATCTCAAAAATGTAAGTACAGTATAGCTGAGTAACAGATAACCTTGCTTATCCAAAAAAAGGTGAGATATTAGTTAAATAGCCAGTTTCATGCTCATTTTTTTTAAAGTTGAGAGGTGATTTCACTTGGAAATTAAAAATTGAAAGACAAATGATCATTTGCAGAGTTGCTTTCCTATAGCTTGCTATTTTAAGGGCTCCAGAATGTCCCATTGCTGAGCAGCCGAGAGATGAACTATTTATCAAGGCAGTGAAGTTTGGCTTTATGATCACAGTAGGCATCATTCTGCAATGGATGACAAACTTATACATTTCCATCAACATGACATTTGCTGTTTAAAGATCTGGAGTGGATACTTTTGAGCAGACAGTTTTAAAATAAAATAAAACACTGTCACTAACTTAAAACTCTCACTTTTTCAAAGGCAAGATAAAAATTGGCTCAGTTGTTTTCATTGGTAAAAGAAAACAAAAATGATATGTTTTTAAATTTAAGATGTCTTTTTGCTTTCAGATAGCTCTAATACAGCTTGAGTGAAGTTAAAGTGGCTGGTTTGTTACTGATTATAACTTTAAAAAAGTAAGAGATTTTTAAAAAGTAGAGAGTTCCTACATACTGGAGGACAATTTTATAGGTCACCATTTGGGGAACAATGTTCCACTTTATGAATGACATGTGTGGAGTAAACTTGCCCAACATTTGCTCTACTTACACCATACCTACTCTGGAAGCCCTACTCTCTTTTGTTTACACTCAGCATAGTAATTTTTCAATCGCGCAAAGATTTCACAAATGGCACAGGCCCTATCACTGCAAAGGGATCTGCTTGCATAGACTCTGATGTTGGTGCTGAGTTCTATCCTTGGCAGGATCCAGACAATAGTTACCACACTCCAGCATCTGTATACTTCCTGTGAGTAGGGTGGCCAAATTTCTAATCGCACAAAACCAAATGCCCTAGCCCCACCCCTTCCCCAAAGCCCCACCCCCATGCTCCACCCCTTTCCTGAGGCCCCACCCCCGCTCACTACATTCCCCGCTCCCTCAGTGGCTCGCTCTCCCCCACCCTCACTCACTTTCACTGGGCTGGGGCAGGGGGTTGGGGTGCGGGAGGGGGTAAGGGTTCCGGTTGGGGGTGCAGGCTCTGGGGTGCAGGAGGGGGCTCCAGGCTGCAGGGTGTGGCTGAGGGATTTGGAATGTGGGAGGAGGCTGTGAGTTGAGGCAGGGGGTTGGGGTGTGGGAGGGGGTACGGGCTCTGGGCTGGGGATGAGGGGTTTGCAGTGCAGGAGGGTGCTCCAGGCTGGGGGGTGGGACCAAGGGATTCCAAGCACTGGAGAGGGCTGTAAGTTGAGGCAGGGGGTTGGGGTGCAGGAGGGGGTATGGGCTGGGGGTGTGGAGTCTGGGGTGGGCCCAGGGATGAGAGGCTTGGGGTACAGGAGGGGACTCTGGGGGGAGCAGGGGGTTGAGGCTTGGGGTTGGTGCACAGGCTTACCTTGGGCAGCTCCCGGTCAGCGGCACAGTGGGGCTAAGGCAGGCTCCCCCCTTGTCCTTGCTCCACACTGCGCCCCAGAAGCAGCCAGCAAGTCCAGCTCCTAGGCGGGAGGGTGGGGGCCAGGAGTCTCCGCATGCTGCTCTTGCCCACAGGCATCATGCCCGCTCCAGCTCCCATTGGCTGTGGTTCCCAGCCTATGGGAGTGCAGAGCCGGTGTGCAGGACAGGGGCAGCGTGCTGAGCCCCATGCCTCCCCACCCCCAGCCTAGGAACCAGACCTGCTGGCTGCTTCAAGGGCATAGTGTGGTGCCAGGACAGGTAGGGACTAGCCTCTTTTATCCCTGCAGCACCACCGACTGGACTTTTAACAGCCCAGTCGGCAGTGCTGACCAGAGCCACCAGAGTCCCTTTTCTGGGGAACTGGTTTGAAGCTGTTTTCCTAGACATGGAACATGTCCTATACAATAGAATTTTATAACTTCATATACAATGTCGTCACATATATTTTACCAGGACAATAATGATCAGCAGATTATGAGTTTTCAAATGATTACTCGCAAGTCATAAGTTGTACAGAGTTTATCATATTCTTGTAAAAAGGGTGAACATAAGGGTACAGATTATCACAATGGCAGCTCTCTGCACAGCCATGCACAGGGAAACATGGTGAGTCTGGAGGAGCAGGGAGGAGGCAGAGCTCAATGGTACATCACTACTCAGTTTGTCTGGTCTTTCTTCCTGGGTGGGTTTGAGGCACTAGAACTGCAAAATCTAATTTTTGTGATGTAGCTGTGCCAATGACCTTGAAATTATGAGGATTTATCACAGAAAGGTTTGTAGCCTCTTCCTCTTACCTCTCTGGATAGCCCTAGGATTCAGTCAAGCTCAAAAGACATTAATGAGAGATGATTTGCCCTTTTGATGACAAGACATTGCCGTGGTGTAGACCTGTGTATGGGAGTCACTCATCCTGTAGTCTCAATTTTGCCTTAGCTGGGACAAGTATCCACTGTGGGAAGAAGGGACAATAGGTGGGGGGTGGAATTGTGGCCTGTCACAAAGGCATCAGTTAAACTCTCAGTTGCCTCTTTGTCCAGGTTTGTCTCATTTTATGGCTTGCCTTTGGGAGGCATGGGTGGAAGTGAGAGAGAAGTTCTGCATGGCTTGAGAGGCCTCATGTTGGAAGAAAACCACATCTTTCTTTAGCATAAACCTGACGTTTCTCACAGTTTTAGATGTTCAATCCCAAGCTAAAACTTTGCAATGATAATACCAAGTTTCATCTCAAAGTGCATATTTACAGCAAACTTATGAATTCCTGGAAATAAGGTACATAAGGAAAATATAGAGGCAGCCTTTCCTTATACCAATGGCGCTGCTTTAATGTTGTTTAGAATTTTGGCCGGAGGCGTTGAGAACATCAACTTTTTAATGAAAACTCAAAGCGTCCATGGCAGTGTGAAAATTCTAACATTATTGTATTCCCATACTGCTTTTTAACAGCTTGAAAGGAGAAAAACTTTCATTTTAAATGATTCTTGGTTAATTTACAGAGAAATTAGTGGGAAGAAAACTTGCAGAAAGTAATAGAGCAGCATTACTTGCCCAAGTCACACAACATCAAGTCTAGAAAAGTCATCTGAAATATTTCTTATGCAAGAGTTAACCTGCTCCTTTCACGGTTATTTATACCAAAGTAGCCTTGTGCTAGGATTTAAGTAGATGTAAAACATACAGGGTCAGACCCTCAGCTGGTGTAAATTGATGCAGCTCCATTGATTTCACCAGCTGAGAAGCTGGCCTGCAGGTATAATCCGGGAGGAAAATAGCCATAAGAACTAAACTCAGAGCTGGAATATTTATATCCCAAAATTGTGCTCCTGCAACACTCTGAGAATCCTCAGCTCCTAGTAACTACAAACATGAGTAAGGCTTTCAGCATTTATCCCATTAAATTTAGTTTGAGGGGAGCATTGAAAAGCTTCAACAAGAGTTGAAGATGTGCAGCATCTCAATGAAGTGGCTTGGCACCTTGCAGAGTTGGGCCGCCAAACAAGTGTTTGAGATATACATGTGATCTCTGTGTGAAATACTGAGAGAGAGAGAGAGAGAGAGAGAGAGAGATACATGTCCGTCTTTCTCCACACCAATGATTTTTGTTGCTGCTGTTGCTAATCCAAGATCACCTCTGTCAAAGCTGATTCCCCACTCTGGCACTTCAAGTGCAGAAGGTGGGGCCCCGCAAGGTTTCTAAAAATTAATACTGGCCACTCCAAGCTTGTATTAAACTCCCAAGGCGCACTTGGGAATTCCTTCCTGTGGGGTACCCTCAAGCTCTTCACCCCCACTCCGGGGAAGAGCTGAGAAAGAAAAAAAACGAAATCAGCCGTTGCCACCAGCTAATTAAACAACATATGCACAAACCTCTTGGGGACATAAAAATCTAATCCTGTTCTTAAAAAAAGGTAAATTTTATTAAAAACAAAAAGGAAGAAAATACACCTGGAACTTAGGCTTTTTGCTAGATCAAAAAAAAAAAAACCCATTATAAAAATAAAGCTCTCTTGAGGTTCAGCTTAAAGGTTAAAAGCGAAACAAAAGCACTTGGGGTTAGCACAGAGGAATCCACAAGCCAATAAGAAATAAAAGAAATAACCCTAATCACATCTTACTAGACATTCCCTGACTTACTTACATACCCTGGGGTTTCAGATAAGCAATCTCTAGGTATGATCTGATGGTTTTTCATACCTGGCTTAAAGCTTCCTACATCATAGTTCAGCCCGGTTCTGGCTCTTCATCTCCTCTCTCCGGAGAACAACAACAAAACAGACAAAGGGAAAGTTTTTTTCCCAATTTTAAAAAGTTCTAGCCCTCCCATTGGCTCTTTTGGTCAAGTGCCCACTCTTTTCTTTTTACTATGGGCTTTTTTAACCCTTTACAGGTAAAGCAAGTAGAGAACAGCTACCAAGAGAGATTTTATAGCTAACCGGCTGGCTGGGTGTCCATAAAAGAAAGCTATCTCCCCCCCTTCATTTATCACAGCACCTAACAACAAACTGACTGTGGCCTTTACATTCTCTTGTAATGCCAATGTTAAATAATGATAAAGAAGGATGAAGGAGGACATGGAATTGTGCTGGAGGATTCTTCTATTGCCCAAGTGAAATACTATTGTGTGAGATGTTTAGCTGAGGGAAATTGAGAAGAAGCAGTTATCAGCTAAAGAACAGTGAGTTTTAACATTAAACTTTGATATGACAAAAAATATTGCCAGATTCTAAAAGAATATGTAGTCACAAAAGAGATGGGCAAGACTGAAGCAAAAATGTAAGAATTCAAGTCAAAGATATTTGAGGGAAATCACTAGGATGAAGAAAGACAGACCCAGTAAGTGAGTATTTTTCTTACATCCCATTTTGAGCTCAAGTACCATATACCTGGGATGGCTTGTTCAGTCTTACTTTTTTGGCCCTGACCCCTCAGCTTACCCTACTGTATCCCCTCAATTTGCATCCTCCTCATGTGACTCTCACCTATGTTACTTGAGGTAAGCCAGTATTATCCTCATGTTATAGATTGGGAGGGGGGGGGTACTGGCATGACTTCCCTAGGTCATACAGCAAGTAAGAGCTGGGAAAGGAACCCAAAAGTCCTTACTCTTGGCCGTGAACACTAGTCACAAGACCATCCTTCTCCCATTTGTCACCCATGTGTTTTCTCTGCCTCTTAGTCACGGTCTCTGTCCTCTCTGATTCACCAGTGCCTCTCTCTCTCTCTCTGCCTACTGTTTGGCACTTTCCCCCCACTTTTCCATTGACTCTCCTCCACAGCAATCCAGTTCAGTCTATCTTCCTACTTCTCCTCCAAATTTGTCTTTGTAACCTCTCTGGCCCTGTCTCCTTCACACCATGCCCACCTCCTGGGGGTGCAGTATGCTTCTCCTCACAGCCAGGAAGCAGCAATACCAGCTGCTAAGCCCTCTCCCCATTGTGCTGTACTGAGAGACACAATGGAAGGGCAGCACTGAGAAGGAGAAGAGGAGAAAGCACCAGCTGCCTGTTCAGAAGCCCCAGGAGCAGCTCCTAGTAGCTGAGGAAGAACTCCAGGGGGAACTTCATTTATTGCTGTAACCCGGCTTCTGAGCAACACTTTAGCTGGCATGTGACAGTCACTTGTGTGACTGTCCTCTGCAGTGACACTAATCAGGTATGATAGTATTTCTGGTGCCCATCTCACTGCATCAGTGAGACAGGTACCACATTGGCCACAATGAACCAGTGACCTCCACAGAAGAAAGCCTGACTTTCTACAGTTTGAGCTAAAGAACTATACCCTCAGCCAGAGAGCTGGGACAGACTTGCATCATCTGTGGCTCAGCACAGAGGGGAGACATGTAACACACTCTGACCAGTGATGCTTTAATCAAATGAAGTCAGTTTCAACCACCATGTCAGCTCTTATGTGGCATAGTCCAATATGGCTACATATTTATTTGCTTATTCCCAAATTTTGCCTTCAGTAATTCACACCCAAGTCTCATTTGGCCTTTAGTAATTTTTTTTAAAATTTGGTCCAGAATCTAGCACAACAGAAATCTCGGCATTCAACTCCTTTTCTAATGGCTGAAGTCTTGTCTTCAGAACAATACTACTCTGTGTGGGGCCATGCTGTCCTATTAAAGATAACCCAGTTGCTCTGCTCCTCTGAAGTCTGAGCAGAACCCACTCTTATCACATGCCTCACACTTTAATAAAAAGAATAAAGAGCACAACAGCCCTCTTTTCCCTTTTCTTTTCTTATTGTACAGGTTTTGTTATTCAATCATCTTCATGAAACTGCCCAACATTTCACCACTCCAGCCTTTCTTAAGAGTACTGCAGAAACTTGGAATGAGCCTCATGAGGAAGCTTTGAAGCCAGCTAGAATGCCACATTCTGGCAGTCTCATAAAGGAGAGGAGAAAATATGGACATACTTAGGCATAACTTGGAGTTAGGAATAACATTTAGTCTTTGCAAACAATTGCATCCAAAACTGGTTTCAGTACCCCTCTTGCATTTTTCACTAAAAGTTTTTCAGTATTCAAGTGCTCAGTGAACTACATCTTATTCCCACCTCCCCAAAAAAGTAACTGCCCAGTTCATTGAAAAGTTATTATACACTTTAGTCCATATTTAAATAGTAGTCCTGTGTGTTCTCTAATTTGCAGTACCTGGTCTAGGCAGGGGCAAGGAATGTTCTACTTCCAAGCAGATACATTTAGGTAGTATTATATATCTCATCTCATTGTAATGCCTGTGAAAAACAGAATGACGATTCCTATGCTTCATATGTTTCATTAATATGTGCATGAATAGATTTATTGTGCTGCTGGTTTTACAGATGTAAATCAGGCTTAAACAGTACACAAGCAAGAAGCAAAGACCACACAGCTTTGCCATATCATCTCAAGACTGCTTCATCCTCCCCTTCCTTCCCCCTTGCCCCACCATTTTGTGTGGAATGACACAGACACTGAATTCATTCTCAGAAGAAATAACTTAGGTGCTAAGTTGCCTGACTCCAGGAGGAAGGGTTCCCGTTCATGGACACATCCCTCTCCTTGGTATCATCCATTTTCTAGCTTAAGTAGGGAGGTACCTAGCATGTGGGCTTATGTGGATCACATTCTAAATCACCTTTCTCTCCCCATTCACTGTATAAGGAGCCTAGGCACCTAACTCACGCCTTGTGGATCACAGTGTTGTTCCTGGAATTTTGTAGGCACCTAGAAGTTGGGCATTGCAATGCTCATCATCACAATGCCTAAGTTTCTTTGTGAATCCAGGCCCAAATATCTAAGCCGATTTTCAAAGGTGCTGCTGAGCTCCCAGCAGCTCCCACTGAATCCCTGTTGTCAGCTGTTTAAAACTGGTCTGGGTATTTGGAAAGTTATAATATATCCTGTGGTAGTTAGATTAGTGGGCAGAGTGCAGGTGAGAGCAACAAAAACGTGTCCATTTATTTTATTGCATGACTCTGCAGTTTATCACATGGAGATCATCTTTCCCTAAACAGCCTCCCCCACCCCTTGCAATGCAGACAGATCTCAGAAGTTAATAACGTGTATTGCTTTGTGCACTTTTAATCTGCAAAGAGAGAATAGACTCAGAGCAATTGACAAGGCACAGTGAACTATCAAGCTGTGAATACACTGAAAGGGTCTGCAGTAATATGAGAGTGAAACTCAAGCAGATCTTCAGCAGGTGTAAATCACTGTGGCTCCATTGATTTAATCTGGCCCCTTGCATTTACAGCCATGTCCTGTTTTCTTTACCTTATGAAATCCATTTTCCCTTCTCTTTAACCTTTTCTCCTGCTTTAGTTTTAAAATGTCTAGATTTTCTCCCCTGCTGTTCTGAAACTGTGCCTTGTCATTGCTTTCAATCATGCTTATATGTTGCAATTTAGGCGTTTAAAAGCTAGAGTTTCACACAGACTGGGAAATCAGAACACTTCTAAGATGGAATTTATTCAGCCAGTATCTTTCTGTTTTCTCTTGGCTACTAATTAATATATTTATCTTTCCTCCTCCTAACACAGCTTCCTGTGCAGTGAATTCATAATCTTCTATTACAGAAACATAGAATTTAGAGATAGAAGAAACCAAGGCAAGATTGCGCTCTCTTTACTAGTGTTTTCTCAAGTCTAGTTTTAAATGACCCAAGTGATAAGACTTCAATCACTTCCCTTGGGGCACTGCTCAACAGCCTAATACATCTTACAGTCAGGAAATTTTTACTGAAGTTCAGTATAAAATTTCCTTTCTTAATTCCATCCTATTGCTCCTACTTATAACCCTGTCTGCTGCACTACCATAACATATCTTGCCCATGTTGGTGGGCCCCTTCAGATACTTATAGACTGTTATCCCGTCACCTCTTAATCATTACTTTGCCAGGCTATACTCATTTAGCTAGTTTAATCTTTCCAAATAGGTCAATTCTTCCAAACTCCCTTGATCATTTTCACTGCTCTTCCCTGAACTCCCTTCAATTTGTCAGCCTCTTTCTGGAGCTATGATATCTAGAAACAAATGTGCAATGGATGATACAGAATATAGCACATACGTCCTATCAACTTCAGCAGGGTTGCTCACTTGCTTAAAGTTAAGTGCTTCTTTACGGGCTTTTGCGGGATCAAAGTTTCAAAGTGGATTTCTTTTAAGTCTGATTCATTTCAACATTATCCCCCAGCACAAAAGTCCTTTGTTAACTTTGTATTTTAAAAGCTGAATTCAGATTCCCTGCACTAACTAGTGAGTGACTGTAGCTTAAACTGGCAACCCCATATCTGCGTTTAACTGGCCAAATAGAAATATAGAACATCTAGATTAACAAGACTAGCCAGCATAGCTTCTGTAAGAGAAATCGTGCATCTCAATCTACAGAAATTCTTTCAGTGTGAGAATAATAGTGGATGGAAGAGGACCATTTATTATGTTTTATAGCTGAGATTTCTGTTTTTCTGCTAAGCTGCAGTTACTTTCATGGTTACCTCATTTTACCACCACTAACACTGTCTTTTTCATTCACCTGATGAGTCCTGCCTAGATTGTAAACCATCTAGGGCAGGGACTTTCTCTGTTACTTGTCTGTGCCATGTCTAGCACAATGGAGACCTGATCCCAGACTGGAGTTCCTCGGTGCTACCATAATAGTAATAATTATAATCATATGATTTTCAAAAAGTCTATGAAAAAGACAGTCCCAAAAACCTATTAAATAAACCATGAAGCCAAGTGGGGGAAAGAGGTGAGAGATATGGTCATGGATCAGAAACCGGCTAAGCCACCCAAAAAAGAATCGGAACAAGGAGGTCAGTTTTCACTTATGATGATCATGTTGTCATATATTGAGACGAGGAGCTTGCAAGTTTCAGCTTTGCAATATGGCTCACCAATGCGCTCCTGCAGAACCCTCTCTTCTTATTTGAGCTATAAATCTCAAATCTGCATTTACTGAGCTCCTGTGGGAAATAATCCTCCCCTGACAGCTGGATGGACAAGATGACGAGGAGGTCTTTTCCAACTTTCATCTCTGATTTATTCACCCTTCAGGCATGTCATAAGCATTTCATCATCATTTTGGAATTATCCAGCTATCAGCATTAGTTTCAAACAACCTCACATGGTGCCCAATACTTTTCTGTACTGGTTGAACTTCTGCTTCATGTCACTAACTGTCTTTATTGATTGAGCATGACAGACAAGACACAATAGCTTGCCCTTCTCCATCCAGAATCTTCAACGAAGCCTCATGAAGTGTCTCTTTAACTGGCAGATATGGAAGCATTTGTCCCCATCTTATGACAGGTACATGTCTTCAAAAAGACATTGTTGCATATTCATTCACCTTGGTTCAGCATTCAAGAGACATAAACAGTGTGCTTTTATATGTATAATATGAATAATGTCTCTGGTTCCTCAAGCATTTCATTATTCATTCTATTTTCTTCATGAATGTGTGTAGTACTGAATATGCATGGCTTTGTGCAAAGCATTTCCTGGAGCATTCTTCTCTAAGTGCTGGAAATTTGTCAGAATAAAAAAACGCCACCCCTTTCTTCCATACTTCTTAGCAGAAGAAAGAGGAAAAAGTGAAAGCAAGTAGGGCAGGTGAGCTGAAGCG
Organism: Lepidochelys olivacea; assembly: GCF_965140295.1. Lineage (NCBI taxonomy): Eukaryota > Metazoa > Chordata > Testudines > Cheloniidae > Lepidochelys > Lepidochelys olivacea. The sequence goes on along the minus strand of NC_140411.1, from coordinate 31,012,202 downwards.
TGGGCTGGAGTGAGATGAGCTGTAGTGTAGTGGTTAGAGCACAGACGTGGTCGTCCTGAGACCTGCATTCTAGACCAGCATTGCCTTGCACTTCCTATGGGAGCTTGGACAAGTCACACACTCCTAAATTTTCAGTAGTGGCCACCATTTGAGGGGTATGAGCTTGAAACAATAAGGACCTGGGTTTCAGAGCTGCAGAGAACCCATAATATAATAACTAAATACTTTGCTCTTATATAGCACTTTTGAGCAGTGGAGCTCAAAGAATTTAAACAAAGGAGGTCAGAATCATTATCTCTATTTTATAGATGGGGAAACTGAGGCATAGGGCAGGTCATCCTACAGGCCAGTGGCAGACCTGGGACTAGAACCCAGGGTTCCTGAATCCTAGTCCACTGCTGTATCCACTCAGCAATGATGCCTCTCCTGGGCCACAGCTGGAGATGCTGGGTGTTTAGCACCTCTGAAAACCAGCCCCATGGCATGCAAAAGCTTAGGATGCAAAAAAATCACTAGCCACCTCAGAAAATTTGAGCCTTAGCCTCTTTTCTGTGAAACCAGATTACCCCATCTGTACAACTGAACAATACCCTGTAAAGCCCTTGATCTGTGGATCAAAAGGAGCTCTATACACAGAGAGCGTAATTTGCAGTAGCTTTATTTTACAACAACCTACTTCATAAAGCCTCGGTGTGTATGGTAGTGTGTATGTGTGTGTGTCTCTCTTCTCTATCTACTTCACATTTTATCCAAGTCAGTGGAGTAAGAGGGCCACTCATGCCAGTCTGCTTACAGGATTGGTCCCCAGGGAGACAAGACAAGGCAAGTCAGAGACACAGTGTGGTGGGCAATCAGAAGATGGGTTTGCGACAATGGTGTGGGACTGATTTCTTTGCTTTTCAGTAAGGACATATAGCCATGCTCCTTAGTCTGGGGGAGGAGGAATTAAGTAGATTTCACATAATAAATGTGATTTTCGGGGGGAGGTGAAGGATGTACAAAGCTGCTTGGTGAGCCAGATGAGGGAGCTCATTCTAGCCAGGGAGGAAATCATGAACACAAGCATGTGAGGAGACAGAGGGGATGGTGAGGTAGGAAGTTTGAACAGGTTGCATAGAAGGAGAGCAGAAATCATTATTCTCCATTGCTATTACAGTAGGGCCTCAAAGCCCAGCATTGGGGTCCCATTTTGCTGGGTGTAGTGCAAACCCAGATGGATATAGGTTCTGCCGCAGAGAGCTTATAGTGTGAAAGAGAACAATGGGTGAAGGGCTTACGACATGGATATAACATGGAAAAAGTGAACAAGTTGGCAACTGGCACAGTTTTGTTGGTTACCTGTTCTGTTGTCGTTGGGTAGTTTAGTGTTTACTGTTTGTTTTTATTTTCTTTTTAAGTGACATTGGAGGTAAGGCAAGGGGGATAAGTGTATATGTGAGAGTAAAGGAGAAGTTAAATGATGAGGGGGGAAGAGGGACAGGCATAGTTCATCGCCTATCTACGGTCAGCAGGGAAGCTTCTGAAGGCCACATAATAGAGAGAAGCCCTACTGGGAGTGGTAAGGCCAGAGTGGGGAAGAACTTGCAGTAGTCAAGATGCAGTCAATGATGAGGGCCTCTAAAATAATTTTGGTTATGTGGACAGAAAGGAAAGACCAGAGTTTAACGATACTTTATAAGAAGCTGCATGATTTAGACACTGCCTGGATGAAGGGATCTAGAGAGAGGGCCAAATCAAAGATGACACCCAAATTATGGATGCCAGGCAGACATGGGTTTCAATGGAGAGAGAGATGGGCCCAAAATGGAAAGAAAGATTTATGAGTCATCTGCGTGCAGTTAGTAGTCCAAGTTATGCAAGTGGATAAGATTATCTACTGGTAGGATGTAGAAGCAGAATGTCCAGAGAAAGCTGAAGGGATGAGGAAATTTGAATACCAAAGGTGCAACTAGAGCGGTAAGTGGAGAAATAGCAGAGGATGGTATCACAAAATCTATGGGAAAGCCGGATTTCAAGAAGAAAAGCATGACCAGTGGCTCTCAAAGCAGCTGAGTCATGATGGAGGATGAGAATGAAGTATAGGTCCTTAGATGTGGCTAGGCAGAAAGCATTAGAAACTTTGTTGAGAGCAATTTTAGCTGAGTGTAGAGGGCAGATGCCAGATTGGAGAGGATTTAGGAATGAATTGGAGCAGAGGACTCCAGACAGTGGAAGAAGACAGCATGTTCTAAGAGTTAGGAGATGAAGGGGAAAAGAGAAATGTAGCAATAGTTGGAGAATGAGGTGGGGGCCAAAGGTGATTTGCTCTGAGACAGGGGAGATGTAAGCAGGGACAGAGTTGCGCAGACTGTAGAAGATGTAGATGAGATTACAATTAGTATATGCGGCAATAAAGACAAGCGGTAGCCAATGGGACACTGAGCAAAAGTAGACCCTGTTTGCAAGATCAGGCCATTAGAGTCTTATTTCTTTATGGCAGGTATCTTACCTTCCTGTATGTTCTCTATAGCAATACGCATGCCGTTGGTGCTCAGAAAATAATAACAAAGCAACATGCACGTATTGCAGTTTATGTAAAATGTTGATGTTTTATGAAAAGTCTGTGGTTCATTTCTAAAACACCAACGTTTTATATATAAGCAGCATTTGTACTGGTTCATCTTTGTTCTTGCAATTTCTAATTCAAAGAACGTACAGAAGGAAACTATAAATAGATGCTTGTGAGATTCTGTCCCTGAACATTGGAGACCATTACCTCTAATAACCACTGTTTACAGTCCACAATTGAGCCCATCATAAGAAATAAAATGTATCAAAAGAAAAAGCAAACATTGTGAACAGCACAGAAAGAAAGTGAAAATAAAGGCAACTGCTTCCTTATTGGAAAATCTGTTGGTGATTTGAAGTGTTAGGCGATTTTGCTACCGCGTTACTCAGCTTGAATAGAGACTGGGAGTGGCTAAGTCATTATGCAAAGTAATCTATTTCCCCTTGTTTTTTCCTACCTCCCCCCCCCCCCCGCCCCAGACGTTCTTGTTAAACCCTGGATTTGTGCTGGAAATGGCCCAACTTGATTATCATACACATTGTAAGGAGAGTGATCACTTTAGATAAGCTATTAGCAGCAGCAGAGTGGGGTGGGAGGAGGTATTTTTTCATGCTTTATGTGTATAAAAAGATCTTCTACACTTTCCACAGTATGCATCCGATAAAGTGAGCTGTAGCTTACGAAAGCTTATGCTCAAATAAATTGGTTAGTCTCTAAGGTGCCACAAGTCCTCCTTTTCAGTTTTACTGAGTTTCATTTAAAAGATACAAGTAGTAGTAGAATTCAGTTCAGTCATGTAAAGTCTGTAGTGTATATTTCCTGTCATATTTCATGTCTCTTTCTGTACCTCCTGATAAGAATATAACCCTGCAAAATACAATGTAGTTAGAGAGAGATCATTTTGAAGCCGAGTTCATGAAAGGTAATCTATGGGCAGCACTGGAAAATGCACTGCTCTGTTTATCCACAGAACAGGTACACCATATATATTAGCAGTACAAACCTTCTGACACCACTCTGCCAATGAGACTGATTTGAAGTGACCACATCTGAGTGGGAGAAGTCAGTTTAGGCTTTGTCTTTAGCTTAGGATGGAGTTGCTAGTACAAACCATCTGAGTCTGACTTGAACTCAGCCATTTTCCCTAGTCTATGCAAGGTAACTCTGCTAACTGGTTTTAGCACGTTGAGTTACATAGTCCAGGTTCCACTTCCAGTATGGTTTGTTTATACATTTAATTGAAGTCACACATTCCTTCAGGCTTGGTCCTGCAGTTCAGTGAAGCACATGCTTAACTTTAAGCACACAGTTAAGGGCTTGCCTGGGTTAAGGCCAGAGTGCATAGCATTTGGCAAAGCCTTCAGTTAAAATACTAAAGTTGGTAGACATATAGAGAAGGTATCAAATAAGAGACTAGTGAAGTGGCAAAGAAACAGCTCTCTGGAATTGAATGCAAATTAAATTATTATAGCCCTTACAAATACAGCATATAATGAAGCTCTTAGCAATAGCAGATTGTACAGTTGGTTTTCCCTGTATCTCAGATACTGGATCTTGAACTATTTTCAAGATGCTCTGCAAGGGATGTAGACATTGTAATACTGACTAGCACAAACTATTATTATTTTTGGCTTCTTCTTTATATTCTAAAATGAACTGTTGTGTAGTTTAAACTGGCACTTTATTTGAAGTTTTTCTTTAAAAATAAATCTTGGTTGACTGAGATTTATGTTAGTTTATAATGCCTATCTTTTAACCTACAGATCAGTTCTTTGCATGTTACTTTGGGTGTTTCTGAATTTTTAAAGTGTCAAAGCACATACATTTCAAATGTCCCTTTAAGCCATTTAGACACTTCTCTCATTACTGATGATGAGTCAGAATCATTTTTGGAGGAAGTAGTAATATGGATTTATCTCTCTCATTTGCCCTGGATATAAGTTTGCCTATAAAAATGGGAATGTAACAATGATGCAGATGTGCTAGACATTTGGCAGTTATTACTGTGTGGGTTTTTTAAAACTTGTGTGCTAAGGGCTATGAGGATTTAACACTCCAAACCCCCAGTAAAATGATACCTTTTGCCAACATATATGGAGCAGTATATACAGTGGGATACTAGAACTTCCATAATATTTCTGAAAGCTTAAAGTGTCAAGTTGGTTCTGTTACTGCTGTAGAATACTTGTGCTTATATCCCTTATTATTCATTCAGTCCTTTAACTTCACCTCATAGGCAAAAGTGCAGGACTAGGGCCCTGATTCAGGAAAGTCCCATTCAAGTCAGTGGGTCTTAAGCACATGTTTAAGTGCTTTCCTGAATCAGGGCCTAAATCACCTCCATCTCAGGAATGTATAGTCTGGATGTTTCTACAAGCAAAACTGACAACTTCAACCTGAGATTGCCATGCACTGCTACATGCCAAAGCTATTTATGAAGTCTGAGCTACAGACTTCATAAATAGTGATAGAGACTAAGAACTCTATTGCCTAAGTAATTTACAATAAGAAAGTATTAAGCCCAAACAGACACAAATGGACTGTGGCTAGTTCACATATATCCTGTAGCCTAACAGACATTATCTGGTTGTGGTTGTTCTAGAGAGGCTACCAGCATAATATTTAAGCTGCATGTATCCCCATTACACATTATTGTCTTGTGATTATGACCTTTAAAATAAATTAGAAATACAAACTGAAGAACAATTTAAGCAGTGGGCTTAAATTGCAGCAAGGGCGGTTTAGGTTGAACATTAGGAAAAAAATCCTAACTGTCAGGGAGGTTAAGCACTGGAATAAATTGCCTAGGGAGGTTGTGGAATCTCCACCAGTGGAGATTGTTAAGAGCAGGTTAGACAAACACCTGTCAGGGATAGTATAATATTTAGTCCTGCCACGAGTACAGGGGACTGCACTATATGACCTCTTGAGGTCCCTTCCAGTCCTACGATTCTATAAATATATTTTTCCCAAATCATTCAAAAGTAAATTCAAGGCGTTAGTGTATTTCATTTAGGACCTGATTCTGTTCCTATTGACTTCAATGGCAAAAACTACCATTGCTCTAATGGGAGCAGGATTATTCCTTTAATGAGCCATATCTAAAGTCATGGAGTTTTAAAAAGGCATTTAAACAGTGGCTTATCTGATTAGCAATGAAAATACATGGGATAAACAGACAACAGAGGGAATTTTGGATCCACAAGGATCCCTCTCCCGCATCCCATTTTGTACAACTCTCTCAATATCACACAGCAAAGGGTGTAACTAAGGCAAAAGGCTTCGCATCTGGTGAAGCTTCTCCAGTGAAAGCCTCATGATCCAGACTGAACTAATCGATTATCTTTCCTGAGGCAAATGTAGGCAGCTGCAATGCCAAAGAAAAGATGGTTCAGCATGAGTCACTGGTATTTACATAATCCATTTTTCCAGTAATAGTAAGTTGCTCTGGCATTTATAGACAATAACAGTAGGATACCAAGTTGTCTTTAAATCTATGCAGCTCAGAGAGTTTCACTGAAGGTCGGTGGTTGGTGTATCTGAAATAAGAAAATATAAATGGAAAGAAAGGGTTTCAGTCCTAAAAATCTTTGGGTTTGGGGTTGTTTTTTTTTCTGTCAGAAAGCAGATTAAACCAAAATATTGCCATTTCCAGGTCTGAAAGAGAATCCAAGATGCTTTCTTGATAATACAAATATGAGCAGAGTCCTTTGCTGCCAATAAAGAATACAACACAGCTGCCCTTCTATAACAGTAATTGATTAAATTATTGTATATACACCAGCCTGTGGTTCAGCAACCAAAAGAGAAGCAAGAGGGGAAAAATCTGTTTCAAGTGGAATACATTATTTTTTGGTTTCCGTTTGTTGAGTGGATTAATTTTCATTCATTTGGCATCTTTTCTTCTGCAACCATCAGGAAATATTCCAACCATTGAATTAACAAAAATGATTGTCTTTGTTAGTGTCAAATAGTGGATACAGAAACACCTTGCTTACAGTTTTTGTGGCCAAAAATTTGCATTATACCAAACCAGATCTCTGGTTTTCAAAAGGTGCAGATTTTAAATAGATTATATCTGCATACCAGTCCTGCATGTCAAAAGGAGAGCCCTTTTATTGCTATTTCTTTATGTTTGATAGACGTTATTTCTCTGAAATTAAAGCCTGATCCAAAGCCCAGTGAAGTCAGTGGAAAGATTCACAGTGATATCTGGGCAATAAGAGAGATTTTCCTTTGTTCTACTCTTGAGTCATAAACTGGAAGTTCCCTTGGTTCAATTCTCTGCTCCCCCACAGACTTGAGCAAGCAACTTAGTCTCTCTCACCTCAGTTCCCCAGCTGTAAAATTGGGTAATAGCACTTCCCTACCACTTAGGGATGTTGTGAGGGTAAAAACATTAACAACTGTGAGCCAGATACTGTGGTACTGGGGGCCAGGGAAATACCCAGAAGTGCTAGATATTGGGAAGGTTTACAGGCCCCATTTTCAAAAGTGGCCCACCTGAGGCACACATTAGCGGCAGTTTCTTAAATCCATACTTAGGCATAGATCAGAATTGCATGTCAGAAATTAAAATTTGGAGGTGGGAACTACACTGTTCTTCAATTCCAGCCGTACTAATTCTACTGTCCAGCTATTAGCAGTGTGCACTCATTGTGGCATCATATCTTTCAAAAATATCCCTTATTTTGTGTCAGAAAAGATGATGGTTAAAGAATCTAGATAGAACAGCTAGAAAATATCCAGCATGAACACAGATAGCTGTCAGCCATCTTTATGCAGCTGCTTCCTATGTGTCTACTCCACATGAGTTAGAACAGCAACACACACTTGGATTAATGTGTACCACTGCCCTTTACTGGGTGTAATGAAGAAGACATACTCCTGGGTTAGAGCAGTGCCCTCTGCTGCACAAATTAAATAATGAGCTGCTCTTCTAGCCCAACAGGGAAACATCAGGGATTTTTGAGCTAAAGATCATGAATTTGATTAGAGTGAAAAGTCACTTTAGCTGCTAAAGGCCTTATAATGGGGGTGAGGGGGTGAAGGGCATGAACATTTTGGGTGTGGTGGGAGAGACCACTGAACTTCTTCCACTTTAATGAAAGTACATTTTGGATTGAGCTTTGGGCAAACTTTGGGTCAAGTCACCCAGCTGTAGTTCTGAGCGTCTCCCCACCCTTCCCCTTACTATATCAATAAGAAAAATACCTGATAAAAGTATAAAGGTACCTGGTGTGGCCAAAACTGTGTTCTCCCCTTCACTCTCTGTGCTCCACCCGGGCCTCCTCCTCTGTCTCCTTCTATTCTTGTTTTGGTGCCTTCTTTCTACTTCTCAAACAGCCTCTCAATTCCTGTCCAACAATCACTCTCTCCCTTTCTTCCATCACATCCCTCTGGTACTTCTTTAGCTTAGCCTTCCAGCCTTGACTTTGATGTTGATGTTGTCCCGTCACTGTGTTCTTTGGATGGGTCTAATTCCAAATCAGAATGGTAGTGCATGGTTTTGCATTCTCTTTGCACTGACGTAAGGTGCAGGGCAATGGTGACTTGAGCACTATGTTGGGTCAGATTCTGCTCAAAGTTACACTTGGTGTAACTCCACCAAAGTCGATGGGGTGGCTCCAGATTTACATTGTTGTAAAAGAAAGCAGAATTTTGCCCATTATTTTCTCAAGCATTGTATTTAAACAGCATTAATTTTAAGCTCCTTAGACCAGAGATTATGTTTTACATGCTTTTAAAGCATTGTGTACATGAACAGGGCTACATAAATAGTAATAATGTACTAATAATGTGTGTGAACATTTCCTTTAAATTAAAAAGTCTGCAGAATGCTTTTTTATAATCGGCATCCATTTTATTCAGAAAGGACTTGCAGTCTTGATCAATTTTCAAGATTTCCTGCTTATAAGCTGGGGGTACTATGCGAGCCTAGTTTCTCCATACAGAGTGACACCAACAGCCCTTCCAGTCCCGAGTCTTCCCAAATACATCCTCCCCAAGTTCTTAATCACCAGACACTTGGACAGTTCCTTTCTGATGCATCACCCTGAAAGGGATGAAAATAAACAAAAAGTGCATTTAATAGAAAAAAAACAGATTCAAAGATGCAAGGATAAGAGAAAGCCAACTCATACAAGTTACACAGCAAATAAATATAAAGATGCAACCTGAGGCTTTACACCTGCATCTTAGATAAAATCACTTTTCTCATACAAGTTACCTGTCGCCTTAAAATAGTTACTCAGCATATCCCTGTGGCTACAGAAGGGATCCAGTGTTAATGGACTGCTTCCCATCTCGAGACGGTCTGTCAAGTGCTGGATAAAAACTTCAGTTCCAAGCCTGCTTTTTTTCCCTCTTGTAGGGGGCTTATTCCTTCACCCACTTACTTCCCTGGTCCTTCTCGCATGAACAGAGAGCAACAATACCCGAAGGCCAAAGGTGCAAACAATGCGATGTTTTTTGGGGTGAACTTCCAGCAAGCATGATTCCAGTTTCCTTCGTTAGTGTCCCCCTTCCCAGCTCTGACACCACAGAGCCTTACACCTGTGTTCTTGTTCCCATTCCTGCCCTTAGCCAAACATGATTCCAGTTTCCCCACCCCCATTCCCTGTTCCCATTTCCCCTCCCCACACCCACCCACTCACTTCCTGATTGACTGCAGACTATATAGTAAAACTTGAGTTCTGCTTAGCTATACCTTAACCAATCATTTTCCTGAAATTTAACTAACCAATCCTAACATATTGTAACACGATTATGTAACCAATTATATCCCACCATCTTAATTAGTTTACACCCAGCAAAATTAATTATACAGCAGACAGAAACAATCACAGAACCAGACAGAGATTATACAGACAAACAATAGCAAAGTGGGAACTATAATGACAAAATAATACAGAAGTGAGGATTTCACATCCCAGCTATTGATAAGTGAGTTCCTGCCAGACAGGATGCTATCAAACTAAGTTTCCTTTTACATCTTCTAGGCACTGCCCTTTCTCTGGAGGTGATAGGCATTATCAGGACAGGAGTGTATTCCTAACAGCCCAATGGCACCTTCTTTCAGTGTTACTAGTTTGGAATGTGAGGATGTGACCGGTTGCTTCCCAGCTTATGGCTGCCTCTGTTGCTAAAGATCTTAGCCTAAGAACAGGGCCTCAGACTGTCACAGTAAGAGAAGGACCTTACACTGGCAGACAGTGATTTTGATTCTTTCTTTTATACCTCTAACTAGCCAAGTGATAAGAATACACCTAAATTCTCAGAGCATAGGCCTTTACAGGCAGGCCTGAATATCTAGATCCTAATACCTCTCAGTCCATGGTGACTCATGGTTATTTAGAGTAGGGAAATTCCCACTTGACTGGCGGGGCCAGGATATTCTTTTCAGTTTCACTTGTCTTTCTGTTACCTCTAAAGGTCCATCATTGTCTTTTCCTGGGGTGGACAATGGATAGTTTTTTGAAGCTGGTTTCATGTAAACATGAAGGGAGGTGCCCTTCCCTGGCTGACTGCTCACCACTCTGCACAGATGATGAGCACAGTTTTCTGTATACAGAAATACACACATTCACAGCTACAGTCTGTATACATATCTCAGAATGACTGCCAAGTTCAGAACATTACAAACTTTCATGAGATCTTCCTCAATATATTTTATAGTTCAATAAAATTGTTTGCCATCAGTTGATTGAACTGCTCATTTTGGGAGTTTAAACCTTCTGTTCTCCAATGGGGGTCTCTGGATCCTGATTGCCACTAGTGTGGATTATTATTATTATTTATTTTCATTACCATAGCACCTAGGAGCCTTAGTTATGGACATGGACACCATGGTGGTAAGCACATATTTTCTTTGGGGTTAAGAAAAAAAGATGTATAGCCATATGGGCAAGACTTAGATGACAAGATTTGAAATCTACTAGGCACATAAGGAAATAAGCCTTCTATTTGCTCCTGAAATGCACTTATCTCATCAGCATTTGTTACAGTTGCAGTGAAACCCTTATTCAATTGCTTATGGGAAACTACAGTTTTGTGGCATTCCCAGTAGCAAAAGAGTGTTTTCAAAGAAAGTCAATCCCATCTCCCACGTCAACCTTTAGCTTTCACCAGCAACGCCCCACCAGCCCTAAATACATCAACATTCACTTCCTTTATTTTGGAAAAAAATATGACTCTGTAGTAAGACATAATAGGTCAAGAGAAAAAAAAACATATTAAGAAGCAATAAACCTATTATAACTCTGCTTTTCCCCTGAAATATAAGAAAAAGTACAAAAGATCACTTATTGGCATGTGCAAAAAGAAAAGGAGTACTTGTGGCACCTTAGAGACTAACCAATTTATTTGAGCATAAGCTTTCGTGAGCTACAGCTCACTTCATCGGATGCTTACCGTGGAAACTGCAGCAGACTTCATATATACACAGAGAATATGAAACAATACCTCCTCCCACTCCACTGTCCTGCTGGTAATAGCTTATCTAAAGTGATCATCAGGTGGGCCATTTCCAGCACAAATCCAGGTTTTCTCACCCTCCACCCCCCCCACACAAATTCACTCTCCTGCTGGTGATAGCCCATCCAAAGTGACAACTCTTTACACAATGTGCATGACAATCAAGTTGGGCTTTTTCCTGCACAAATCCAGGTTTTCTCACATCCCCCCCACCCCCATACACACACAAACTCACTCTCCTGCTGGTAATAGCTCATCCAAACTGACCACTCTCCACATTGACCACATTGGCATGTGGGTGCTTTGATAAGAGCTGCATCTCAGAGATAGTGTATGTGCAATATATAGCAGTTGCCAAGGTTACTAGTCTTTTATTTAAATAAATGTGTTGCCAAAGATTCATTGTTTTCATTCTATAGCAAAAAACACACAGAGACACACACACACACACCCTTTAACAAACTGGTAAAACCAAATGTTGTCAGATCTTGCATTTTATGTTTGGCTACCAAGCAGTTGTTAATGACAGATTGCAAACAACAGAGTACAGAAAATCAACACCCCCAGAATCCAATCCCTTTCCTGCTATGAACACGCACAACAGTGCTAACACACATGCTCCAAATCTAAAGGGAACAAGCATCTCCTTATGTATTGAAATAAAGTAAGCTTCTAAATATGGTTGTCAGGTTTCTGGTTTTCGATCGGACAGTCCGGTCGAAAAGGGACCTTGGAGGCTCCGGTCAGCACCACCAACTGGGCCATTAAAAATCCAGTCGGCAGTGCTGCAGATCTCAGGCAGGGTAGTCCCTATGTGTCCTGGCTCTACGCTGTACCCTGGAAGCACCCAGCAGGTCCTGCTCCTAGGCAGGGGGGCCACAGGGCTCTGCACGCTGCCCCCACCCCGAGCACCAGCTCTACCATCCCATTGGCTGGGAACCGCAGCCAATAGGTGATGGGGGGTAATGCCTGCAGGCGAGACCCACGCACAGAGCCTCCTGCTCCCCGCCGCCTAGGAGCTGGACCTGCTGGCCACTTCCGGGGTGCTACATGGTGCCAGGACAGGCAGGGAACCTGCATTAGCCCCCTCACTGCGCCGCTGATAGGGAGCCATCCGAGGCACGCCCACGCCCCAATACCGTGCCCCAACCCCGAGCCCCCCTCAAACCCGGAGTCCCCTCCTGCACCCCAAACCCCTCATCCCAGGCCCCACCCCAGAGGCAACAACCAAGCACCTACTGTTTCTAACCTAGCTAACCTACCGAGAAGCTGCAAGGAAAGTGAAAAAACCCATAAGAACATAAGAATGGCCATACTAGGTAAGTCCATCTAGCCCAGTATCCTGCCTTCCAACAGTGGCCAGTGCCAGATGCTTCAGGGGGAGTGAAGAGAACAGGGCAATTATCAAGTGATCCATCCCCTGTTGTCAAGTCCCAGCTTCTGTTAGTCAGAGATTTAGGGACACCCAGACCATGGGGTTGCATCCCTGACCATCTTATTTAATAGCCATTAATGGACCTATCCTCCATGAACTTTTCTAATTCATTTTTGAACCCAGTTATACGTTTGGCCTTCACAACATTCCCTGGCAACCAAGGTCTCCTATCCCTACATTCCCTTTCACTCTCATGGTACCTTAACTCTCTGTCCCATTCTCCCATTCTGTTTAGCAAAACTGCAACTATGCAGTTGTTTGGTCTTGCCTCTCAGAGTCCTAACAATTATTCCTGAACTATGGGATATTTGGCTTTCAGATAACAGTTGCTGGAGACACAAAATGTCTGCAGTTATAGAATCATAGAACTGGATGGGACCTCGAGAGATCATCTAATCCAGTCCCCTGCATTCATGGCAGGACTAAGTATTATCTAGACAGTTCCTGACAGGTGTTTGTCTAACCTGCCCATAAAAATCTCCAGGGTTTGGAGATTCCACTACCTCCCTAGGCAATTTATTCCAGTGCTTAACCACCCTGACAGTTAGGAAGTTTTTACTAATGTCCAACCTAAAACTCTTTTGCTGCAATTTAAGCACATTGCTTCTTGTCCTATCCTCAGAGGGTAAGAAGAAGAATTTTTCTCCCTCCTCCTTGTGACAACCTTTTATGTGCTTGAAAACTGTTATCATGTCCCCTCTCAGTCTTCTCTTCTCCAGACTAAACAAACCCATTTTTTTCAATCTTCCCTCATAGGTCATGTTTTCTAGACCTTTAATCATTTTTGTTGCTCTTCTCTGGACTTTCTCCAGTTTGTTCACAGCTTTCCTGAAATGTGGCACCCAGAATTGGACACAATACTCCAGTTGAGGCCTAATCAGCACAGAGTAGAGTGGAAGAGTTACTTTTTGGGTCTTACTTACAACACTTCTGATAATAGATTCAGCTAATGATGTTCGCTTTTTTTGCAACAGTGTTACACTGTTGACTCATATTTAGCTTATGGTCCACTATGACTCTGAGATCCCTTTCCGCAGTACTCCTTCCTAGGCAGTCATTTTCCATTTTGTGTGTGTGCAGCTGATTGTTCCTTCCTAAATAGAGTACTTTGTATTTTTCCTTATTTAATTTCATCCTATTTACTTCAGATCATTTCTCCAATCTATCCAGATCATTTTGAATTTTAATCCTATCCTCCAATGCACTTGCAACCCCTCCCATCATGGTATCATTATGTCAAATTCAGTTCTCCCATACCACCACCAGTCATCTAGTGCAGAGGCTGATTTAAGCGATAGGTTACATACCAGTTACTAGTTCTGCAATTTCATATTTGAGTTCCTTCAGAACTCTTGGGTGAATACCATCTGGTCCTGGTGATTTATTTCTGTTTAATTTATCAATTTGTTCCAAATCCTCCTCTACTGACACCTCAATCTGGGACAATTCCTCAGATTTGTCACTTAAAAAGAATGGTTCAAGTGTGAGAATCTCCCTCACATCCTCTGCAGTGAAGACTGATGCAAAGAATTGATTTAGCTTCTCCACAATACCCTTGTCTTCACTGAGTGCACCTTTAGCACCTCCATTGTCCAGTGGCCCCAGTAATTTTTTGGCAGGCTTCCTGTTTCTGAAGTACTTTAAAAAAAATCTGTGAGTTTTGTATCTTTTTCTGTTTGCTCCTCAAATTCTTTTTTTGCCTAATTACACTTTTACATTTGACTTCCCAGAGTTTATGTTCCTTTCTATTTTCTGCAGTAGGATTTGACTTCCAATTTTTAACAGATGTCTTTTTGTCCCTAACCCCATCTCCTACTCTGTTGTTTGGCCACCATTGCATTTTTTGGTCCTCTTACTGTGTTTTTCTTTTTTGTTATTTGCGATATACATATAGTTTGAGCCTCTATTAAAGTGCAAGGCCCTGTCAACCTCTGGAACTCCTTGCCAGAGAGTGTTGTGAAGGCCAGTACTATAACGGGGTTCAAAAGGGAGCTAGATAGGTTCATGGAAGATAGGTCCATCAATGGCTATTAGCCAGGATGGGCAGGAATCGTGTCTCTAGCCTCTGTTTGCCAGAAGCTGGGATTGGGTGACAGGGCATTGATGATAACCTGTCTGTTCATTCCCTTTCGGGCACCTGCCGTTGGCCACTGTTAGAGGACAGGATACTGGGCATGATGGACCTTTGATCTGACCCAATATGGCTGTTCTTATGTTCTAAAGTGTTTTTTAAAAGTTTCCATGCAGTTTACAGGCATTTTACTCTTTTAGCTGTTCCTTTTAATTTTCATTTATCTAGCCTCCTCATTGTTTGTATAGTTCTTTTTGAAGTTAAATTCTACTGTGGTGGGTTTCTTTGGCATATCCCTCACCCCCTCACCCTTTCCCACACCAAAAGGGATGTTACATTTAATTTAATTATGGTCACTATTACCAAGTGGTTCAGCTGTAGTCACCTCTTGGAGCAGATCCTATGCATCACTTAGGATTGCCTCTCCCTTGTGGGTTCCAGGACTAGCTTCTCCAAGAAATAGTCATTCATGGTGTCTAGAAATTTTATCTCTGCAGCCCATCCTGAGGTCATGCGTTCGCCATCAGTATGGGGATAGCTGAAATCCCCTTTATTGTTGGGTTTTCTGTTTTTGTAGCCTCTCTAATCTCTTTGAGAATATCACAGTCACCATTACTATCTTGGTCACGTGGTCGGTAGTATATTTCTACTATTATACTTTCATTGTTCAAGCAAGGCATTTCTGTCCATACAGATTCTGTGGTACTGTTTGATTTTTTTACTATATTTTACTATATGCTTTCTTTCACATATAGTGCCACTCCCCCACCAGTCTGACCTACTCTGTAATTCCTCTATATTTTGTACCTTGGTATTACCATGTCCCATTGATTATCATCATTCCATTAAGTTTCTGTGTTGCCTTTTATATCAATAGCCTCATTTTATACCAGATGCTCAAATTCACCAGCCTACATGCCAACTTGACCCAATGGGAAAAATTCCTTCCTGACCCATAGAATCAGGTGATTAATCAGACCTGAAGCATCATAAGCAGCACAGCTCCTAATCCATGACTAAGGAGGTCAGGGCAGCTAACCAGAGAGTAAGAGACTATTGCAAAACCCAGGCTTAGCTCAAATTGGCTGTGGTGGACCCTCCCATTGCGTATCAGCTGGTCCCATCCCCCTTTACCAAGCAAATCGCTAAGCAGGGAACCAAAGTGTGGGACAGCCTCCCTCCCTGCCACACATGTGTTTAGATGTCTCTCATTCCATGCTGTCCAGTCAAAGGTCCTCCCACACTAAAGGTGGTATCAGGGTATTGCAAAAGCCAAGGTCTGTGTCGATAAGGAAAATGAAATACACTGACGCTGGCCTTGAAAAGGACAGTATGGGAGCAAGTGCAGGGCCGGAGCTTGCTTCATGATCCACAAGAGTGGATTCATATGGAGCCTTGAGAGTTCCATGCATGTGCAGCAGTCTGCCGTACCAGGCCTTGATGCAGGTTCTGGGCCCCATGAAGGAGCCATGGTATCTGCCACTCTGAGGACCTAGGTGTACCTTAGCATCCCACACAAATGATGTGAGGTAGGGAGCAGCCACTTTGCCAGCGTGTAGGCTGGAGAATTCTCTGGAGTGTGCAGGGGACCACCATAAAGTCCAATTATTCTGGCATCAGGTGAGTGAGGTTAAATTTACCCTTAACACAAGAGTTTAAATGGGCTTAACTGGCATACAAGGGCATGTGGGAGGGTTTTGCAATGGGACCAATATCACCCTAGATAAAGAGAGAGCATTGTGCCATAAGGCTGCCCACCCCTTTTAAGCATACATTCCATTTTAAAAAAAATGCTTTCAAAAACCCTAACCCTGCAGATAGCATATTTGCTCTAATGAGGTATTTGTATATGATTTGTTAATTGGTATTTTCAGAGAAGTTTCCAAAGTTGGCGCTAGATTGGGCCTCCATCCTGCAACCACACATGCTTTAGGAACACAAGTAGTCCCACTCCTGCATAACAGTTAAGCGCACAGGTAAACACTTGCAGGATTAGGTCCTTTGCTTGTGATTGTAGTTGTTGAGATACTTGTCTCAGCACCAGCAATTTACATTTTTAAAAGTTTTTTTTAATTATCATATATGCAAAAAAGTGGTGTTAATGAAGGGTATCCAACTGGATGTGCCTTATACTTTAGGGATGTTTATTTTGAATATGGACTGCATAGAGTTCAGGGGTTATTTGCAATTCATGTTTGGTCTAGATAATGGCCACGAAAAACATTGACATCCTCAGTGTTCAGAAGAAATCTGCTTTATGGTTTGAGACCTTCCGTGCAGCAACTAACATGGAGTGGGGGAGAAAAATATTTTTTGAACTGGTTAGAGAAATGGTTTTAGTTCAGCCCCTTCCGATTCTCCTTTGATTTCCTCTGATTTAGCAGTGATGATTTTGATGGAGGAACTGCTGTTGCTTAGTGATTTTATTTTATTTTTGTTTTGAAATCAAAAGCCTTTTTAAAAAAATCAAAATAGCTGTTCCTACTCTCACACCAGCAGGCTGAGCTATAATAGAGAAAAGCCTTTGTCTTGTGAAAGGCTCAGTCAGTGGTAGGTCGCTTTGTAATGAATCCTCATCTTTAATTGGGGGTAAGCTTTTAGCTTGTCTCTGTCTCCAGTGTCTCTCAATGATTTACAGTCTGTGAAAGATGCCAGATTGATGGCTCTGGAGACTGAAATCCTCTGTTTATCACACAACAACACAGCATGTGCAGAAGCAGTCCAGCTCACATACTGCCTTGCTAATAAGTCCCAAGTCTGACCTGTAAGGACCATCTCTAGGACTAAGAAGATACTGTTCTCCATGGCTATTCATCCCTCAACTGAGACAGCAAGCCAGGGTACCAATTAGTACCAGCTGAGCTGGTGGTTTTGTGATGTGTTTATTCGGGATAATAGAAGTATTACTGAGGAGTGAACAGAAAAATGCCATGTCTCAGAGAAGAGCTGCTTTTCCTTTAAAGGGTGTCATTTTAAAAACATGCTTCTTGTATTTCTTTCTTTGTTTCTCATCAACATATGGAAGAAATGGATTCATCTGCCCTAAAGATAGATATTATCAGCTGACACAGGGATCCCCCATGCTGTGGTTAGTCATGGTTATGCATAAGGCAGGAAATTTCATTAAGTCCTCAATTCAACATTGTGTTTTATCTTGTAAAAATTATGCAGTGGGTTTTACTCAGATCAACTTTGTCACAATCTCAGAGTTTGCTGACTTGAAGGCTTTGGACTCTGCAAGCTTATGATGGCTTCTCCTTCTCAGAGAGACCTTTAGTTTGGTCCAATACAGTAGGTCCTGTTCCCTCTTTCATAGACTCATAGACTTTAAGGTCAGATGGGATCATCACAATCATCTAGTCTGACCTCCTGCACATGACCACATGGCCAATTCAGTCAAGGTGGATGCGGTCCATTCCCAATAATTGATGAGGAGCTGTCCATATCAATGGAGTGGACCACATCCATCCTGACTGAATTGGCCTTGTCAACACTGGTTCTCCACTTGTAAGGTAACTCCCTTCTCTTCATGTGCCAATATATTTATGCCTGTATCTGTAATTTTCACTCCATGCATCTGAAGAAGTGGGTTTTTTACCCACGGCAGCTTATGCCCAAATAAATCTGTTAGTCTTTAAGGTTCTACTGGACTCCTCATTGTTTTTGTGGATACAGACTAATACTGCTACCCCTCTGATACTTTACATTATGTATGTGACTGTTCAGTTAACCTTAAGATCAAAGATATTAGATACTGCAGAAAACTAATAATGTTATCTACATTGTCTTCAGCTTATCTATCTCTCTTATCATGAAGGACTGGCTAATTGCCTTATGCAAATAAGTGTAACTAGATTACCTATAAAAAGAAAAGGAGTACTTGTGGCACCTTAGAGACTAACAAATTTATTTGAGCATAAGTTTTCGTGAGCTACTGCTCACTTCATCGGATGAAGTGAGCGGTAGCTCACGAAAGCTTATGCTCAAATAAATTTGTTAGTCTCTAAGGATGCATCCAATAAAGTGAGCTGTAGCTCACGAAAGCTTATGCTCAAATAAATTTGTTAGTCTCTAAGGTGCCACAAGTACTCCTTTTCTTTTTGCGGATACAGACTAACATGGCTGCTACTCTGAAACCTAGATTACCTTTGTATGCATAGAAAATTGAATGTTAACTTCAAAGTGGTGGGTCTGTGTGTGCTCAAGCAAAGAAGAATCCTCAGTCACATGCTAAGGTCAAAACACTTAACAGCCTGCTTCAGCTATAAAAGTGAAACCTTGGGCCTGATCCGCCATCTCTAATAGGCTGAACTTTAAACAGGGAAAGTTTAAGCTGTGGGACTGAGATCTTCCAAATAGTTATTTGGAATAACTTGGAAAATGCATGAAAAGACTCTAACAGACTTTACATCTAAGCTGCATTTGGATTCTAACCTTTTGGGATGATTCCAGAGACTTTTGCAAGCCAGCAGACCATCACTCCTACAAACTTGATATAAAGAACCTTGAAAGCATTTGTAAAGTATATAATCATTTAACCATTCAATAACGCTTGTCTTTTCTTTCATACATCTTTAGTTAGTTTACTAAGGATTGGCCGACAGCATGGGTAAGATCTGAGATTCATATTGACCTGGGGTAAGTGTCTATCCTGGGATTGGTAGAACCTCACATATGGTGAATAAGGTTTTCAGTAACCTCTCACTATATTAGACGTTTGCCTAGACAGGAGACAACGACTGGAATGCTTAAAGGGGACCGTGTTTGGCTTCTTGTTGACCAGTGTGGTACTGTAGAAGCTCTTCTGTTATTGGCTTGGTGAATCTAATTATAGACTAACCACCAGTTTGGGGGATTGTCTGCCCTACTTCTTACAGTCTGCCCTAAGTGTGGCATTCTCAGTGTGGTCCATCCCAGGCACAGGTCACACCTCCAAAACTTCTGAGGTTCATTCAGCACTGGATTTCCCGCTCTGCCCCCCAAAGTGTATTATAATGAGAACAAAAATATCTTGTTGCTGGGTTCCATACAGATTGAAAAAAGTATGATGTTTTGTATTGCTATAGCACCGTCCTTTAGAGACCCTCAAAGCACTGTACTATAGCACCCAAGTGTGCTAAGCACTTTACAGAGATGGTTCTTGGCTGCAAAAGCAGACAATCTATAGTCTCCATTACACACAGGCCTGCACTGTGGCACGACAGAAATGCACCAACCCAGCAGAAACTCAGGGGTGGAGGAGGGCAGTGTATCTCAGGTACACGGCATTCTTAGAACTCCCAAGTGTGCTGGTAGAGTATACCTGCTGCTAAACCCGCCTCTGAAACCTGACATTGTCATGGAAAGAAGCGAATGTGCATGGCTAAACCATGAACCATGGCTCCAAACCTTCTCCCACTTAAAATCAAACTGGCAAAAAAGTCTTATTGGCATTGATAGAAGCAGGGAAATAGCAGAACCATAACTAAGGTGTTAGTGAATACTATCAAACTCTTCAAGATATTATCTCTCCATATATCATCTCCCCTTCATTCTTGTTTCCCTCAACAATGTATCAGCCTGTAAAGCATACATAGTGTTTATGTTCTTCTGCTTTTTTTTGTGGTAGATGAAGAGTGTGTTATATGTGTACCTTATACTCTGAGCAATATTACTCTCTTAATAGAATTAAGTACTGTAATTTTATTACATATCCAGCAGCCATGTACTAAAATAACTTTTGTTAGACATTTCAGATTATATCTGGACTTTTTACAACTAAGGTTCCTATGTAGCTAATGAGACATACTATGAGATTTGCATTTACTAGCAATTGTGTGTGTGTGATCGTTACACAATTATCAAACCACAATTAAACTTTTGGTAACTGTTCTTGACATCTTTACACTACTGTTAGCTAAAAAGAGTGTATTCTAGCAAGAAAATTCAAAGTGAAGAATAACACATCTTTAGCCTACCCCTGAGATTCATAATCCTTCTCCTACCCCTTACTTCTACATTTTGGGGGGTTTTATAGGAAGTGCTAAAGTTATATTTCACAAAGGAAAGAACATAGGAATTTAGTGCAGTAATGCTATGCATAAGGGTATGCACAGTAACATTACATACGCTTACAAGTAATGTGCATGGGTACTTGGAACATTATTGCTCCACACTGATAGATCCACAAGTGCACTAACTGATTTACAGAGTTTTCACACACTGGTACTTATTGGGGTATTTTCTCCAGAATTGTTAGAGTCAGGTAAATATGCAGGTGTTGTTTATTTAAGGCTCAGTGGGATTGTCCATGAATCATCAGGGGAATGGATGAGGTGGAAGGACCTTTCTTCCCTTCCTTGCACACCTACTATCACACGAGGAGCATTACATTCAAAGGGGGAAGGGAATAGAGTGATAGAGGCGGAGCCCTGTTTATTCTGTGTTAGCTGCAGACTGAAGCCAGCATAAGGGGGAGCCAAGACACCTCCAAGGGTAAGTGCCTCTCTCCAGGGCACTACCCGTACTGCCTCTGGAGGCAGCCTTCCTAGCTATTTATCTGCAGGCAAAATGCATTGAAAGACTGGTACCAGTGCCCTTTCCTTCCACACCCTCTTATGAGGCTGAGGCCTGTACACTGAAGATCGAGGCCTTAGAAAAATAAAACTAACATATCTATACACAGTGCAGTGTAGCTGTAGATCAAAACCCTGGTCTTCAGCATTACCCAGATTTGCCAGAAAGGCACAGCTACACCAGAACTTTCAGCGATAACAGATACAGTGCCGATGGCCTTCTGTATCTTTGCTGGCAAGAGAACTGCCATAGGGTTTCCACGACTCAGTCTGGATTTGTTCCATTGTTTAGAGAAAGGGACGAAGTAGCAATTTATCGTCCATGCTAGGCCATAGATATCGACATGGCTCTTGCTGACAGAATGCGAACTAACAAGGAGCCTCGTTAATGATTGCTTTGTTAATGAAAACAAATGCCACTGTGGCAAGAACTATTATGAGTGAAATTGCTAATGCAGCAACTTCCATAGTTTAAGGAAGATATTGAAAGTGAATGTGAGCTCCAGAGATGTGTATTAGTATGGTAGCAATTTCATGAGGGTCAAGCTGTCCTAAAATAAAGAGGGAGAGGTAAAAGAAAAAACATGTTACCCCAAGATTAAAAACAGGCAGTAAATTATAACCAATTATGTTATCTGCTATCATAATTTGAAGCAAGTGCTGCCTAGTTCTTTTGATAGAATTCTTCACAGGGGCAAGTACAGTAATCAAAAGGAAACAAAACACTAGGATGTCAAATAAAGTCCATGATTGGACATATCATTTACAGAGTTTACTTATTCTTTTGTCTTAAGTAAAGACTGTCTTGAACAATTTGTCCTTGGGGAGAACATTGGCATTGCTTAAAACAAGCCCATCGTGTCACAGCAGCATCTCAATAGGAAAATGAAATCCTGATAGTGGCAAGATAACAGATCTTATCAGAGAATTTGAACAGTCACAGATTGACTAGGAACAAAACAAAAAAAGACAAAATAGTAAATTCCTGAAATCTGAAAACTGTTTTTAATCAGCAACCTTACTGATTGCCTCACAGATTGTTTTTAAAACATATAGCCAGCAGTGTCATGAAGAATCTTAAGTGTCTGCTTGTATGATATGCCATTGCTTTATATAGATGTGTAAGGTGTATAAATCTGCTGCAGTCACACTGTGTGTGTAGGTTTCAGAGTAACAGCCGTGTTAGTCTGTATTCGCAAAAAGAAAAGGAGGACTTGTGGCACCTTAGAGACTAACCAATTTGCTCAAATAAATTGGTTAGTCTCTAAGGTGCCACAAGTACTCCTTTTCTTTTTACTGTGTGTGTAGTTTACAGTTACATGCACTTTATGGTATAAAATAAATGAGTGGGGGTGGGTAAATCAGATTGGACAATAAAGTAAGAAACAGCCTAAATTTTGCACAGAGACTGAATCAAACTTTATTTGATGTCTGAAAAGGTTAAAATAAATAGTTGTTTGACTTTTCCAAAGAAATAAATGTTTGGATGTGTGCTCTCTTGTGCTCCTTTAATGATATATGAAGGAGGTGTGAAAGGTGTTTGAGGTATTTGTTTTGGGTGTGGGTTTTGTTGTTGGTTTTTTGTTTTTGTTTTTTGTGGGGGAAGGTGTGAGAACCAGTATTCTGGTTTCTTATTTTACCTCTGAAATATAAGGTATGACATATCTGGCCTTTCTTGGTTTTCCTACAATTCCATTCCCCGCTCCCACCCTCCCACACACACACACTTCAAACATGAGAAATGGATATTTTTTCAACCTTAATTGAAGGTCTGGGATTTCTGAGTGTTTAGCACATGAGAGCTTTCCTCCCATTGGTTAGAATTAAATAGGTGTTTAAATTTAAAAGAAATGTTAAGTCAGCACAAAAAAACCCCCAAAACAAAACAAAAAAGCTTCCCCTGCCTCCTCCAAATTAAGCAGATTTCACGTGCTTATATTTTTCTGATTAGTTTTCAGTCATTCATGCAGTCTTAAGAACAACTGGGTGTGTGAATCAGAATTGACTTTCTAAAGAGAATTTGCCCTGGTCTACACTTCAAAAACGTACATTGATAAAACTATCGCTCAAAGGTGTGGAAAATATACACCCATGAGTGATTAGTTATACTGACCTAACCCCTGGTGTAAACAGCACTATGTCAATGGGAGGTCTTCTCACCTTGTCTCCCCGTGTGGAGAAAGTAAATAAGGAAGTGTTATTTACTCCTTCTCATAACACAAGAACTAGGGCTCACCAAATGAAATTAATAGGCAGCAGATTTAAAAACAAAAGGAAGTATTTCTTCACACAACGCACAGTCAACCTGTGGAACTCCTTGCCAGAGGATGTTGTGAAGGCCAAGATATGACAGGGTTCAAAAAAGAACTAGATAAGTTCATGGGAATGGGCAACAGGGGATGGATCGCTTGATGAATACCTGTTCTGTTCATTCCCTCTGAAGCATCTGGCATTGGCCACTGTCGGAAGAGAGGATACTGGGTTAGATGGACCTTTGGTCTGACCCAGTATGGCCATTCTGATGTTCTTGTGTTATTAGTGGTGGACAGCAGTATAAAACCCTAAAATAGACAAATAGTTCCCAAAGGCTTTGAGAGCCTTGGAACCCAATGTTCCCTAAGAGAAATGGTCCAGATGCTGAGAAGACTTCTGCAGAATTCTTATTATAGAGTTCTTGCTGTCCTACTGATTATATGCCCTCTTCAAAGGGCCATCACCAAAGCCACTCAGTTCTATACAGGATGCCTTTGAAATTGATGACTCTGCTGCAGAGTTAGAGTAACTAACCAGCAACTGGTGGGAGGGGGGAATCCACAGCTCTCATCTGTTTAAAAGCATTGACTGATGAATGCACACCCTGTCATGTACTACTTACTTGTACCTACGGTGCATGAGTCAATCTGAGACAGGTATGTTTATTGCCTGTCATAAAATATTAAGAAAATTGCAAAGCTGAATTCTAACATCTCCCCCACCCAGAAAAGCATTATATGTTGTTCTGCTTCATCTGGAAACTTTGATCATCTAAAGATTTATTTTTGAAAAGTTGAAATAGTTTTAGGCCAAAAGACATTAGTAATCAATTTGTTTTAAAAGCTGGAAAAGTTCCAGTGATAACAGAACTTTACCAAACACCTGCCTTCAACAAGAAATAGCTGCATGTAGGGGAAAATACCACATAACATAGACATCTTTATTTGCATTTTCCAATCTTCTCCAATGCCTAATCCATTATGGTCTCACTTGTCTGCTGCCTTCATAGCCAATATCAATCGAAAATGAGTACTACAGACTACCTGTTTGGTATTTTGTAGCTGCTGAAGGAGGAACTAGCTTTTTCCTGTTACTGCTACAGAAAACAAAATGAACATCTCATCTCCCAAAACGGAATAAGTTGTGAATTTCTATATATTATGCATGCATATATATGCACACACATGCATATTATGTAATCATGATAAAATAAGGAGCCACGTCAAAACTTGTGTTTATCATGCACCTTTAACCACCACCTCACCTGCTTTTCTAAGTGGTGTGTTTGTTTAAAAACATTCCTTTTCCTGTTTGTGTGGGGAGGAGCTGCTCTGTTTTTTTTTAACATTAAAAGTATAGGTCCCGTGTATGTTCTCTCTGTAAGTCTGTTAGCCTAATGACATCAGAAGCACAATGGAAGTGAAACCAGATTACCAGAGATGGGATCAAACTGTTCAAAAATCTCTGCATTTGTTAACATATGTTTAACATAAATGCCTGAGAAAGGACATTTTGTTGAACTCAAAACGCTGCTTATACAGGTCATGGCAGGACGAAGTATTATCCAGTCAAGGGAGGAGAAAGTTCCCAGCCCATATCACACCTCCAAAGCATCCTCCAGCAAAACCAGATGATATTCCTAAGGGAAAACATAACAGAAAACAACTCTCAAACCTTCATGAAGGAAGGCAGAGCTGGCTGTTGCTCCCATCCTCAGAAGCAAGTGGCTGAGACTTGTAAATAGCACTGCAGGCCTGCTAGTACAGTATAAGCCCAGCACCTGGTGCTGAAGGTGGCTTGGAGTGAGTGTGATCTATACCTAAGGTGAGAGATTCACAGAGGACCACCCTGTGACAGTTCCCTTATCCTCATGTTTAATAAAGATTTGCCTTCTATAGGCTCTCTACCACCTTTTCTCAGACAGAGAAAGAGAGAGAGACTTTATAAAGCTAGGTTTCAGAGTAGCAGCCCTGTTAGTCTGTATTCGCAAAAAGAAAAGGAGTACTAGTGGCACCTTAGAGACTAACCAATTTATTTGAGCATAAGCTTTCATGAGCTGAGCTGTAGCTCACGAAAGCTTATGCTCAAATAAATTGGTTAGTCTCTAAGGAGCCACTAGTACTCCTTTTCTTTTTATAAAGCTAGTTACAATAATTTTGGTGGAGAGAATGACTTTCAGTTGTACATTATTCAGACCTATTTCAAAATGTGAAGTGTTATATTTCAGAGCACACAATTTGAACAGAATTTAGCACCTGAGGCGAAGCCATTGAAATCAGCAGGATGACTGAAGAAAGAAAGATTTCCGTCTCCCACTGTTTTCCCACGAACAATTCCTGTCATAGCATTATCCTCCATAATGGCAACTATGGCATCATCTATCTTCCCAATTTGGTGTTTGATAGGCTTTATCGCCTCCACTCGACTTTCCCATCATGTGGCACTCAGTGGTTTCAATGTCAGAGAGGATGTTCCCAGATGTTGCTTCAAAATTTGCCATTGATGAGTTGATGCAGAGAAAAAACACATAGATGCTTTGAATTATGTTAAAAAAATTCAGCAGCCTCACGAGAAGTTGATGTTGCATCACTGACCACGAAGTTCAATGAATGAGAACTTCATGGGACAAAAAAAGCTTGAGGGTTTAACTCTCGGATCCGTGTCTGCACTTCCTCTCATTTTGGCACCATTATCATAGCCCTGACCTCTCATGTCAGCTATCGCAATTCCCATATCTTCCAGCTTTTTAAGAAGCACATTTGTCATACCAGCTCCTGTAATATCATCAATGTCAATAAATTCTAGAAAATGCTCTCTGACAGTCACCATTGCAGGGACATTTTCACTAGGTTCTGTTGTTGTTACAAAATGCACCATTAAAGTCATTTGTTCCGTATGGTTGATGTCAGGTGTGCAGTCCAGAATAACAGAGTAATATATTCCTGACTTCAGATCTTCCACAATCTACTGTTTGACTTTTGTTGACAGTAACTGTATGATCTCATTTTGAATTGTTTTTCCAAGGTAGTGGTGTGTGTACATTTCTTGGGTGGTGACTCTTCTTAGATGCTCCTGGAGTTAGTTGGGGATTGGTCCTGCTTTGAGCAGGGGGTTAGATTAGATGACCTCCTGAGGTCCCTTCCAACCCTGATATTCTATGATTCTATGATCAAATTCAGCCATCAGCTCCACAATTTTAAGGAAGTTTCCAGTGTTTGGCACATACAGCCGATCTGAAGTGCCACGCAGTGCAAGGTTTTAGGTAGCAAGCATTCTCACAATGGCAATGAGCCTTTTCAGAACATTTTGCCAGTAAAAAGAGACTCTGATGCAATCTTCTCTTGATGCTGATCATCTATGGTGACCTTTAACCTTAATCTCGTCTCAAGCTCTTTCCACCTATGGAATGCTGTCTGGTGATTTGCTGCCTTCTCATGGCATGCCAGATTTCTAGCCAGATTTTTCCAGTCCTTTGTTCCTGTAGAACCCAAAGTGGCTGGAACATTAGACTGGAAGAGTTTGCAACAAAAACAGTATGCAGCATTCTGGGTTTTTGAGTACATAAGCCATGGCCTCTCCACTTTGTCATCATTGGGGATTTCATGCCAATAACGTGTTGGATGGAAACTTCTATTTTCATGGTCTTTGGGGAACATGAAGTTTTTCACTTGCTGTGGCCCATACAGTAAAAGGAAGTCCCTCAGGCTACTGCTCAAGTGTGTCCACAGCCCTGGATCGTCTAGGCTTAAGGAACTAAACTCAGAAGCAGCTGTTTCTTGCACCTCCACCACACTCTTCTCTGATCTACACTTTTCTTCAGAAATGTGCATGGTTACATCCATTTGAGATGGAGATATGGATGCTGCAGTAACTGCCAGGTCACCTGCACTCTGACTAACTGGAAGATCAGGCATCTCCTCACCACTCACATCCTCACTGGGCCAGAAGGCTCACTGTGAACATTTGTGTCTATGTATCTCAGGAGAGCTCCTTCCTGCTTAGATAGAAAAGCTTTCTTTGCTTTCTTTCTTTTTCTGAATGCTGCCCCAGAGGGGTGTTTTCTTCTTTCACTCATGACTGTTGTTCTGTGCCAGCTTTTGTGGCTCTCAACACTCAATTGAAGGGGACAAATAAGCAGGCTGGTAGCAGGGCCTGAGTGAGGGAAGATATCAGCGTCTTGAGGGCCTAACTGGCTCCTACTACTTCAGTTGACTGCCCGATCTCCTCAAGTGGGTTCAGGGAAGCAGCAGGAAACAGGAAGCTCCCTGAGAAGTCCAGGCTCCTGGGGGTGCTAGAGAGGTACATAAGAGGCTCCTCCTCCTCTATCTCCCTGCCGCTCCTGCTGCTTTCTGTTATTCCCTCTCACCTTTTCTCCTGCCTGCCTGTTATGTCTCTTGTGCCCTCCTTCCTCCAGCACAGCACTCCACCATCTCTGTGCATTTAGACCAGAGAGAATACACATACACCAGCAGCAGACACAATTTTCTACACTCTGGGTCCTAGTTGTGCCCCCCCACAGTCTGGTAAGGCCAGCCCTGTCTATTCACCACGTCTTCAAAAATTCTAGCAGGCTGGTGCCTGCGGAGGTAGCCACCGGTTCTGTGAGAGAGCACTCACGCAACATGTGAGAGGAGAGGTTTGTTCTCTCTAGAAGACAAAAGTAGAGTCTCGGGGGTTTTTTACTCAATGTACAATGTGACATTCAGGATGAAAGTATGGGTTTGTCCAGATTAGATTTTGCAGTCCTATTTTAACTCCAGTTAACTGATTTCCAGTTAACTAACTGGCAGGCAAAAGCAAATCTAGATTCACTACATGTTTGGTTCAAGAATACAAGTATTTGTGGATTACCCTAGGACTGAGTATAAGGAAACTATGCTAATAGCTACAGCATTAAATGCACATCACTATCTTTATGGTCTTAGGGTCTGACCACACAAATCTCAGAGCCCAAAAGCAGAGCCCTAGAGTAAAGCACAAATGTTTGTGGAGTTTTCAGACTAGCATTCAATGTTGTGTTAAATCTTATCTACATTAGAAACTTTTACTGCTTTATCTAAATCACAACAAACCCTCTGCGTCTCCCATGTGGATGCAGTTATACTAGTATAAAAGTGCTGACACCAGTATAGCTGGGACCATTCTTCGGTCTCACCTCTGCACCCGTCTTTCACTTTCCCTTCCGCTAGAACAGTACCACTTGTGGTATGGTCGCTAATGTGGAGTGAGAGAAAGAGATTCAGGCCTGCAGCCAAAGCAAAAGCTCCCTCTGTCTGGGGACTACATCTCCCAGAATTCCCTTGTTCTAGGTGACCTGGGTCAAGCTGTACTTGTTCCCTAAAAGGGCCAGTACACACCCCATTACAAAGTCTAAAATTCAGGAGTGCTGGTGAGAAACTGCATGCCTGATTCTTTCCCACTCAGCCCAGCACAGACTGGCAGGGTAGAGGGGCACCAGGAAGCTCTCTACATTTTGCAGATGTTCAAGCTGAGCTGCTGCAACCCTGCTGTAACTTAGAACAGCCCCCAAGCTGCTCTAATTTATGATAGTTGGCTATAGACCCTGTGGGACACTATGCCAGCAAAGAATTGGTGGAACTGAGCTCTGCCCCCTCCCTGAGCTATCACATATCGCAAGTGGATCAGAACTGGAGGAGAAACTGTCCCTGAAACTTTATTTCCAGGCTCTGGTCACGTTACTTGACTCGGGATTCTAAAAACAAATACCCTCATCACATGAAAGTGGCTAGTAGACACCGATTCTGATGTTCCAAATTGGCCTCAATTTTGAGAGCTCGTGGACAATGCTGACTTTTCTTTACCTTCTGTGTGATTAACTGGCAAACCTGTTCCATTTGTGGCATCATTCCACCATACATTCTGCTGCCCATTTGGGGATTTCATTCCAGGCTCTCTCACTCTTTGTATTTGAAGCATGCCTGTAATCTGTCAGTCCCAGGTGCTGCATTTGAGTGAAGAATTGAAGAAACCAACCATTTTTCTCCCCATTTTCAATGGCCTGCTAAGCACTTACCAATGACGCCAGTTCACAAACCCTGTCTTGTTCTATTATTAACTACCTGTCGAACATACAGTATATCTGGCTAAGGACAAAGCAGAGAGCTTATGTGGCTTTAAAAAAAACAAAACACACTCCGCTCTTATCAGATCTCTGCTAGCAGTATCATACTTCTAATAAACTTTTGTCAGCCTGCGGATGGTTACAGTTTTCATTCACTCTGGGAAGAAGATAATTAAGCAATCTATCAACTGTGAGGGTGACTGGGGTGGGATGCTTCCTTGTGGTCTTGAACTTGATGTTTTGGATGCTTTGATGGATATACTAGCTTTAACCATTACCTTAAGGTTAAGGGCATCTTTGTGCACCAAAGACAACAACAACAACATTTATATTCTTCAAATTACCCGGCATTTTGCCATCTACCTACAGGCTCTCCTCAGAGCCCTGACTTACAGGATTACGACATGCTATGTTAGCACAGGTGTTGCAAGAAAAAAAATGAAGTGTCTATCTTCATCTGGTTTTCCTTGTTGTTGTTCCAACTGTTCACACTGCAGCAACACAGTGAATTCACGTGGCTATGATGTAGTCATGGAGGTACATAGAAGGGATTTGCCATTAATGCCCTTTTCTTCTGCATGTCAAAGCTAGAAGTGTTTCCTTGGACTAGCTTGCCAGACCATCACCCAACCCTCCCACTTTATCCAAACTTGGTAGCATCATTAGAAACAAGGAACCCAACAGCGTAGTTCCAACGCTTAATTTTCTCTAGGTTCTTAATTTTCTCTAGTTCTTAATTTTCTCTAGGTTCTAAAGTCAGGTGACCAGAATTCAGTATCAATAAGTAGGACTGCATTTCACAGAAAGTAAAGCAAGGAAATCTTTATTTGAGGCAATTGTTATTCACTACTAAGGACTCTCACTTAATGGAGGAAGGACTCTGTTGCCCTCTCTTGCTGAGAGAGGTGTTTGTCCAAGCAGTTTCAGTTTTGGTAGCGCAATGGTTGTTCAGTCATACTGCCATGTCTCCCAATGGGCAGCCTAACCACCTGTGCTAAATGCACTGCACAGGGCAGCTCCAACCTTACTGGAGTAGTAGAGCCCACCCCAAGAGTTTTTAGGTCTACCTGCAAGATCCAGGCCTAGGATTGGATGGTCTAGCAGCTCTCCATCTGAACCCACTGCTATAAAAGCCATGAATGCATTTACCTCACCTCAATGTGATTGGCTGGACAGCATCAATGCACACCTGTCCCTCAGTCATTCTACCATGTAAAATGCCAGAGCTGCTTCAGGACAGAACGTTATGGAGCACACATGCGTGGTGGCCTCCACACCGTCCAAGTGACAGCATAAGAACTAACCAGCACATCGACTGTTTATTTGGACTGACCACTAGGGCCTGGTTTTGATCTTAACAGTTTCAGATAAGTAACTCCTTGGATCTTCTGTTCTCGCTAATGAAAATTAGAGACGGGCGAACCTCGAAGGCTAGTGAGGTTCTGTTTGTATAAGCACCCAGATCATCTGAACCTTCTGAATCTGGAGAATCCTGGAGGAAACTCCATGAGAGCAGGCTGTCCTGTGGGATTTCCAAAACATAGGATAGGATTCCTAGGGCTACTCAGCACCCCAGCTGAAGTCAGTGGGGAGATGCAGGTGCTCAGCACCTCTGGAAAAAAGGAAAAATCAGGCTCTTAGGGCCAGAGTCTAAGTTTACCGAACTCATTTTGCACCACATGCGCAGCACACAATTAATTTAAACTGGCGGGAGATTTCTGCCAGTCTGGGTGGAACTCTCTGCTGATGCAAGGCTGCCAGATTCAGCTCTGCTTCCTCCTCTGCCAGCTGTCCCATCCTAACCCCCCGCACAAGGGTAGGAGTGTATGTGTTGTGGCAGATTGCTGGCACCAGAGCCCGCAAGAGCAGAAGGGATTACAAAATGAGAAATCAAGGGGAACGAAGGAAGTTATCAAGTCTAACGTAGGTTTGGGAGGATGCCTATTCTAG
This sequence comes from Lepidochelys olivacea, assembly GCF_965140295.1. NCBI lineage: Eukaryota > Metazoa > Chordata > Testudines > Cheloniidae > Lepidochelys > Lepidochelys olivacea. Next base: position 30,980,834 of record NC_140411.1, on the reverse strand, counting down.
CCAAACAGAGTCTCCTTTCCCTAATGGTAATTCCCCTCTTGAATCTTGGAAAAGACTTTCATGGAGTTTACTGTAATCCTGGAGGTCACATCTTCTCCTTGAACTCCCGCCTCCCTCTTATTTGGACTCATGAGCTTGGATTTCTTGTTTCTTCAGCTTGCTCAGGCAGATTGGGTGTTCCCTAAGCCCTCACAATACTAGAACATTTACAGCACCTCACCCATTAATGTGGACATATGATATATTGTACATTTTAGGATTGTTTATATACTCTGTGCATATTTCCTATGGTAATAAAAATAGTGTCTTTATTGTATAAAATCAAATAGTTCAGGGATAAATAAATTATGGAAAAGCAAATACATTTTTCACACCATCATTAAATACTTCATATGTAAAACAAATGCTGGAAAAAAGTATTTACTTTGCTCTTGAAATTGAAGGGACACCATCAAACAAAAAAAAATTTTAATCTGAAAAAGCCAGTCCCTGTTATAATTACAAATAATATGTAAGATTACTATAACTGGCATAAATATATCCTCTATTTCATTCGGTATGTTTGCTTTCTGCATTTGGCAGCACTTTCTGTATACTCCCTCATTTATTTAGTAAATTGCTCCTTTGCTGAAAAGACTCGCTAACTATGACAGTGTGTACTCCAACAGCTGCGTGTAATCCTGTACCCTTTCCTGTTTTCCTAGGGCCCCCTGTAGTTTATTGACCTCATCAGGTGGGTCTTCAGTGGCTCAGGCCTCCAGCGAAGTCACCCCATTAACAGGTGAATGGATGAACCCCTTCCAGGGTAACAAAGATGCAACTAAGACTATCACTGTGACCTTGTTAATATCTTCAGCCTGATTTCTTGGCTCAGTTCTCAGCCCATTCTGGGTTAGCTTTAAGTCCTTCTCTGCCATGTTATAGATCACTGCCCCCAGGCTTTCTCCCTGGAGACTTTGCTTTCCCCAGTTCTTACTGCCCCATCTCTCCAGCCAGGTCCTCTCTCAAGTTCAGTCCCCTCCTGGAGGGGATGGGGAAGGGGGGAGAGAGGGGAGGGGAAGAAACCAAGAGTTCCCCAGACAATTGGTCTGCCCTTAGCAGGATCTTCACGCCTCCCCACCCCATCCCTGAGCCCTTTAAATTCTGTCCCTTTCCTTGGGCTCCTAAACAAGACTCATCCCCTTCCCAAGTCGGGGGAATCCAGGAATGCCCACTACTCCAGGTCCCAACTCAGGGACCCTATAAAGAGCAGCCATGTACTGCTTCCTTTAATAGCTGTTGTTGCTGCTTGCCACTAAGACCTATCACCTTCACCCATTACTTTAGGTTTACAGTCCTTGGCTTCTTGCCATCTGTCCCCTGTTCGAGCAGGGTCTCCCCTAAGCCTCCTTGCCTGGGGAGTTTCTCTGACTTCCAGCCCATTCTCACCCTTCTGATCCCAGCCAGCAATTAACCTGCTCAGGCCTTGCAGCTCCTTTTATCTGAGCCTGCCGCTGCTTCCCTGTAGCCTTTCTAGGCAGGCCTGGAAGAACCACCTTCACTGCTTCTTTGCTGGGGTGGGGTATGGTAGGACCACAAGGCCTCCAGCAAGAGGCCTGGTACACCCTATCACATTAACATCAACAGAGGAGCAGAAACGTTCTTATTTTTAGAGGAACTTTATAAAACACATCCAAGACATGATGGACCAGATCCTCAGCTAGTATAAATCTTCAGAAGTTAATGGCATTATGCTGATTTATACCATCTGCAGATCTGGGCCACTGTTCAATGAGTGATCTATCATATCAGAAACTGTATATTTTTGGAAATTAGTCAATTTTAAATACATGTAATTTAACTGTGTCCCTTTAAAGTTCAGCCGCCTCTTCAGTGAGCAACAAGTAGAGAAGCAGCTGCAAGCAAAGCGTGGCCAGGAAGAACACTAGAAGGAGAGATGCTACCTCTGTTTATCTAGCTAGGTTTTTAAAAGGTCCCCATCATTGTGCTATCTGGGCATCTTCCCCAAGAAGTATTGCTTCCCTCTGTGTGCTGCCAACAGCCTCTCCATGGCAACACAGTATGTTTTAAGGTATTTGTTGCTGATCAAAGAGGGGGACACTAGGTAACGGCTGCTCAGAACAGGAAATAGCGTGCATCCATTAAAGCTGCTCTAATGGCACAACAGCCAGCAATGCTGCCAGAGTCACTCGAGGGATAAGAGGGTGCAGGTACTCAATTGACTTGTGATCCACTGTGCTGAGATCTACCCAAATGTCTAATTGAATTAAGTATCTGGTTTTAAAGCAGCTTGCTTACGTTTATCATGGGGAATATGGAGTTGTCATAAATATAAAGGGAAGGGTAAACCCCTTTGAAATCCCTCCTGGCCAGGGGAAAGCTCCTCTCACCTGTAAAGGGTTAAGAAGCTAAAGGTAACCTCGCTGGCACCTGACCAAAATGACCAATGAGGAGACAAGATACTTTCAAAAGCTGGGAGGAGGGAGAGAAACAAAGGGTCTGTGTCTGTCTGTAGTCGTCTTGGCCAGGGACAGAACAGGAATGGAGTCTTAGAACTTTTAGTAAGTAATCTAGCTAGGTATGTGTTAGATTATGATTTCTTTAAATGGCTGAGAAAAGAATTGTGCTGAATAGAATAACTATTTCTGTCTGTGTATCTTTTTTGTAACTTAAGGTTTTGCCTAGAGGGGTTCTCTATGTTTTTGAATCTAATTACCCTGTAAGGTATCTACCATCCTGATTTTACAGGGGGGATTTCTTTATTTCTATTTACTTCTATTTTTTATTAAAAGTCTTCTTGTAAAACACTGAATGCTTTTTCATTGTTCTCAGATCCAAGGGTTTGGGTCTGTGGTCACCTATGCAAATTGGTGAGGCTTTTTACCAAACCTTGTCCAGGAAGTGGGGTGCAAGGTTTTGGGAAGTATTTTGGGGGGAAGGACGCGTCCAAACAGCTCTTCCCCAGTAACCAGTATTAGTTTGGTGGTGGTAGCGGCCAGTCCAAGGATAACGGGGGTAATATTTTGTACCTTGGGGAAGTTTTGACCTAAGCTGGTAAAGATAAGCTTAGGAGGGTTTTCATGCAGGTCCCCACATCTGTACCCTAGAGTTCAGAGTGGGGGAGGAACCTTGACAGGAGTTGATGCTGAAAGGAAGAGAGAAGCACTTCAAGGGACTGGCAGAGTGTGATCAAAAGCACCTCTATATACCCTATATACTATTGTAATAATCTTTTTACAAAATATGCCTTCTTAGGTATAATTTGAAAACTAATAACTTGCTGGTCAGTAATGTGGTGAAATGTATGTAGCAACATTATATCTAAAGTTATGGATTCCCCTTGTCTGATGTTGTTAGTGCATGTTCAAACCCACACAGCCCTAACTAGGCAAAAGTTGTTAAACAGGACTGCCTAACCAAAGGAACGTTTATTTACTGCTCATATTTAAATTGAGATACACAGAGTCCATGAGACAGCAAAAGGGGGAAATGGCAGAAGACAAGGCAAACCTGCATTTCAGCATACACAGGGGAGAGGAGAGAACATGGGTCCACCTTCACCATCAGACTCCATGTCACCTTATTTACTGTTTGAATAAACTTTGCTTTGAGGGGTAATCCTCAGAAAAATCCACTTCAAAGGGTGACTGGACTATAAAAGTGAGGGGCAAAAACATCACAAGGTTTCTCTCCCTATCTCTCTACCTCTCTCTTTCACCTACGAAATCAAAGGAACCAGCCCTTTGACTTTGGGGGAGGGCCTGACCCGATAATTTGGTCAGTAATGTTGCTGGGAACATGTGGTAAGGATTTTACCTTGAACCAAGTCTAGCTTGTTAAGTTTTAGCTATGAGGAAACATTTTATCTTTATTTTTCTTGTAAACATTTCTGGCTTTAATGCCTTATGCTTCTACTCATTTAAAATCTCTCTTTGTAGTTAAATAAACTTGTTTTATTTTTAAATCAAAAGTAACCCAGTCTGTGTTTAAACTGAACAGTTTGATAACTCCAGTTAAAATAGAAAAATGTTGAATATTGACCCCTTACAGGGGCAACAGACCTATATTATCTGAACAACCCAGGAGAGGGCTGGAAAGTGCAGAATACACATACTGGAGAAAATTCAGGAACAGGAGTTTGTTGGGGCCACACTGCAAGTAGTAACCAAGGCTGCTGGGAGCCAGAGGGTGGCTGGTGTGTTGCTTACAGGCTGCTGGGGTCAGAGGTGCTGGGCCAGGGCTGTAGCTACACACAGACACTCAGGATGTGACCTGCATGCTGTTAGACTGTTTGTGAGTGGCCCAGCAAAGCACTGTGAGGCACCCAGGGTTACAGGCCAGGTAGTGACACAACCTCTCACTGGTTTGGACTGCACCCCAGAATGTGGCACAGAAGAATTAGGGTTGCTCCCTCAACTGAGGAGGGTATCTGTCTGCCCTCTAAGTGTCAAGGTGGTACATAGTCATGGACTCGGGACTCCCCCTGAGCACCCACATACCACCAATGATCACAGAAGTACCTTTCTTCATCTTTGGCTAGCCAGGAGATTCCTCCTCTTGTTCTTGGATATGGACCTAGCTATTTCAAGATATAACACTTGATTCACATGACGTCTTTGTACCAGCTCACCCTCAATAAAGGAGGCTGACAAATCATCCAGTGGCTTTTTTTCTCCTCTAATCAGTTAGCAAGAATGAGGCTTTCAGAAAATACCCTATCTTCAATTGTAAGCTTGCTGGGGGCAGGGACTGTTTTTTGTACCATACTGAGCACAGTGGGATTCTGGTCCATGACTAAGACTCTTAGGCTCTACTGAAATGCAAATAATAGACTGGGGTAGGGACTAATTCTTCATTCAGACATCAGTGATATTTCTCTTGTATCTTGGGTTTGGCACCTGGATTCTACAATGACATAATGCTTTGGAACTATGTAAACAGACAAACATCTGATGGGCTGTAAAAGCCATACCTCATGCACCATCCCTCTTCCACAAGGTAGGAGAATGTACTGTTATTTCCACCCCCTGAGCTGGTACAGTTTTGCCAATGATTTTACCCCTTCTGCATTATTTCGTATGGCAATGTTTGTCCTTGTTGGGAATTTTGCATCATTACCAAAAGCTCCCTATACACAGGTGTGCCCTTAAAATGACAAATGACATCTACTGCTTCATTTACAATTTAAAACCCACATTTACAATGAACAAATAGACCTTATTAAAAGGACACTATTTCAATGTTGCATGATATCTGCAAAACCATATATCACAGCTGGCTATTGAAATTCTATAACCTGAATAGGAGAGGTACAAATGAGATGTAAGGAAAAACAAATCTTTTGAATTGCAGTTCATTTTTCACTTTAGAATTATAATGATCAACTATGATCCATAACAAACAGATCATTACCCCAAACTGTAATAAATCCTGAGCTCTTGTACCATAAGCACTTAAGATAGAGTAGGTGCAGTAGCAAAGCCTATATTTCATGTACACGTCAAATTATTCAGGATATATATGGATCAGACTGTAATATGGTTAACACGTATTTCTATTAAAAGGTGCTACCAAAATCCATTGCCAGTGGGCACAAAAATCCAATACAGTTTGTTCTCTGCATTCCGAGTGACTTCGAAGGCTTGAAGGAGTCATCAGCTGATAATGTCTGCAGTAGGGTCTGACCAGCAAACTATTTTCACCTCAGACAGTCAGAAATGAAGTCCCCCAGTTAAATTCTATATCCATGTGAAATGGATTCTGGCTAAACCCTGATTTGCACTTACTAGCAGCATAGTGAATACACTAAATTAGGCTTAATGGTATACATCAAATATTGGATCTACATATTTGAATTATGCTGTCTGGTTGGAATTTACATAAAGACAGATTCTCAGATGATGTCAATTAGCTAATCTGGTCCACAAATATCAACTACACAAGCTAAATTTTCAGATGTTATCATTCAAGTTCTTTCATCTATTACACATAAGACTCCTACATCTTCATGCATGAGAAAAGCTTTTCTCTTTTTTTAAGACAGTAATAATAATGCAATGTTTTTAGGTAAGTATGTGCCAATGTATTTCTGGGTGTGGCTAGACACACAATCATTGTACTTTAAAATGTTTTTACGTGGTTGAAAGCTTGTACTGGGATGAGAGACATTTTCAATGGATGGATTAGAGGTCTGCACACAAGGCCCTCGTCCTTCACAGGGCTCTGAGTGGGTGGACCCCCATTGGGGTCAATGGGACTCCATGTGGTATGGACAGAGGGATCTGCCCATGTGGAACCAGTTGATAGATCAAGATCAGCATACCTTAGGCTACCTTAAAAACAACATCTACCTATTTAGAAAGAGAGAGAGAGATGGCCATAGCTGTAGAACCAATGAAAGCTTTCAAAATGCTATTGCAGTATTTGCTACAGCCGCAGTCAGCAGATGCATTCACACTGGAATCCCCTAGGTATAAGGGAAAAGGAGCTGCCAGCAGGACATATGCAATGAATGGCCTTTAACTGTGGAACCTACTCTTAGCCCTTTGGCCTGAAATAACCTTAATGGAAAATTGCATGGCCTATTGATTTACCCAGGCTGTGCAGGAGGATAGCACACTGAGGGGATATTGATTAGACTTTCATTCCATCTCTGGTCAGCTAATTTCTAGTTTGGGGAAGAGGATGGGGGCAGTTGCTATCACAGAGGTTTTTTTCCCCCCGGTGTGACTGGATATTTAATGTCATGGCAGAGAACAGATCCATTGTTCTACAGATCACAAATTGGAATAAATAACTATACTGCACCCAGCAGCCCTGTTGATGTAAAAAAGAGGTACATCTTCAGATGGTTGGCATGTGATATATTGGTCACAGTTCTCTTTGTGTTTTTGTCGTTGTACACTTGCTGAGCTTAGTCCTACATCCCTCATCAGTGAAGAGGTAGAAACTCCATCATTGCAGACATATGGTATATTCTCTCGTGCTTCATCTAGTGAGCCTTCATAGCTCTGAGCACGTGGTCACGCTATGGGTCCTCAAGCTTTTCCACAGGATGACCATATGCTGAGATACCTTAATGAAGCAGCTGCCCTTCCAGTTACACAACTGAGCCACAGCTGTGATTATTTTAATGGAAAAGTAATATTAGGAAAGTGTGAATTTGAACTGCCTTTAATGGGCTCGGTGGTTTTTCCTTTCTGAACTAAAGTCAGTAGCTATCTCCTTTTTTTCTTCATTTCATCTCATCCTGTAGCGAGATTTACCCTTCAGGAGCATTAATTGCTCACAGTCATGATATACACACACATCACGCAACCTTAACTAACTGAACTCTGGCTCAGTGACATTCCCAGTTCACCAAAAGGTCTGAGGGGTTCCACAAGCCCAGAGTGTAGCCTTACTTCCTGGGGGTAAAAGGCAATCCGGAGCACAGCTTGGGTTCCCCAAGCCCACGATCACCACCATATGTAACAGACTGGGAGAGGGAGAGATCACCCGCGTCCTCAAAGCTCCATTTTGAAGATAGCAAGGGAAGCTCTTAGCAACTGCCCAGAAGCTGGCTTTGAAGTCTGTTTCCAGGATTGCACGACCCTCAATGCAGCTGATGAAGCCTGACAGCTGTCTCCCTCCATTATCTGAAGTTAACTGCAACCTTCAGGTAAACAAGATTCCAAGGTATAACACAAAAGGCAACTATGAAAAACTCATTTATGAGTAGTAATTAGTGAACAATACTTGGTGCTTCGCTCTACAGCCATTGAGCCTCACAGCAGTAGGGTTATCCTGTATTTTACAGATGGAGAAATTGAGACAGGGAGATTAAAGGTTAACATTTTGCCATCTTTACTCAGATAAAGCTCCCATTGGCAAGTTTCTCAGTGGGAACAGGGAGGCCGTGTAAGAACCAAGATTAGAACTCAGGAAAGCCTGGCTCCAAATCCTGTATTCCTACTCCCACCCCATATATCAGGTATATAGTGTGTCATCCAGATTGTGACAGTCCTTACATTGCTGTGCAGGAGTAGGGGCTGTGCAAGATTACCCTTCATGTCTGGCTCCCTGTGCTCTAAAGAGTGCAGGGGGCATTCCTGCTCCTGCTTTCATCTCCAGGAGCACATCACCAAAAAAGGGACAGGGAGGAGCTGAGCCATGGCCGCAACCCCTCTTCACTGGTGCACCTGCAGCCTGATGGACTGAGCTGCTCGCAGAAACCCTGAGAATGGAGAAGCCCTAGAGAAGATTGTGCTTGCCAGAAGCATACAACCCTGCCTTCAATTCGCCTCCTGCAGAACAACACTATCCCCGTGGAGAGGGCTGTGTCGTAAAAACCACAATCCAGCCCTGCATGAGTGTAAATTCTTCCTTCTCCTCCTTTTCATCAGTATTTCCTTGAATAAAATTTCAGTTATTTGTATATAAATCAAACAAACAAGGAATATTAGTCCCATCCCTATAAAGAACAGTTTACTGTGATATGTTTGACTGAAACTTCTGTGCATGATAGTTTGTTGGCTGTTCCTGTGCAAATGATACAGTAAATCACCCATCACAGCAGCAATTTCTCAGCACCATCTTTATGTTTTCCCGCCCAAGCGTGAATGGAGATTTTTCATTTTGTGTATCATTTGCAACTATACACAGAGAATCTGCAAAGTTACAACCCAACCCTGCAGCCTTGATTAACTCTGTGGAACTTAATTTCAGTGGTCCTACTGTTATGAATAAGGATTACCCACCTGTGTAAGGATTGCAAGATCAAACAGTTAGACAAGAATTCGCCAACTGTCTCTCACTGTTGGCAGCAGCGTTTTCACAGTGGGTTCTCTCATGGGACACCTACCCTGCCCTTTGCAAAGCTTACAGTACACGCTTGTGGCAACTACAGCAATGTAACACCTGGAAGCAAGGAAAACCAGCATCATGTGGCCAGCCAGCACCTGGGTCTCAGTCTTGCCAGTGCCCTCAGCTCTGTATCCTCCAGAGGACTGGCACCTGGCAGGATCAGCAAGTGCTGCATTGGCCACAGTTGGGGAAACATTATCTTAGTTAATAGGCATGCCAATAACCTTCACAGAGTGAAAAGAGGTAAAAAGATGAGCGTTGTGTTTTGGGGTGGAGTTTGTTTGGACCTTTTTCTTTTTTTGTAACAATGAGCTTTGTTAATAACCAGGCTAATGATTAAAATAAAGAAGATCTCTTTTTTGAGGTTTTGCTGCCATTCTTATATACACAACAATCTGAGTACACAGGGCGCATCTGTACTCTTGTTCCTTGTCACATCAATGCTACAAGTTACATAGAGAAAAACTGCCTACTATAACTTCTTATCTTCAAGTCTATAGAGAGTTGAGTGTATACACATTATGGCTGTGCTAAATTACACAGCCTTCTACTCTGCAGCTCCTCAGCAGCCAAAATACAGAACCCCATATCATCACCTTATCACTTACATATATTACTATGTTCTTCTCAGACAGAAAGTAGGTATGTTCTGTATTTCACTGCAGTCTCACCCCAGCCCACCCCTACACACTACTACCTTGTAACACAAATCTCAAACTTTGTTTTTTTCCTGTCCTTTTAAGGGAGTATCAGCTCCACACCATGGATTAACTTCCTATTGTAGTGTTATTTTAAGGCATCACGAAAAGCCTGGCCATGTTCAGGTGACGCTATTAAAGCTTCACGAGACTGCTGTTGTAAATCTCATAAGTGCCTACTAGAATAATAAATGGGGGGGGGGAAGGGAAAGGAAATGGAAGACATTGCCCATAGCTGCTCTTGTGAGTGCTAGTCTCAGAGGCTTTGCTTGGTTCATCATATGGCCCTGAGTTAGAGGCTATTGAAAAGAAAAACCTTTTCCTCTGCCGTTTTGTTGCAGACTCCTGAAGAAACATGATCGTAGTACTGGTTAGTAATCTGCAATTTGCACTTGCTAACAAGCAGCATAAAACATGCACTCACCTTCTCTTTCTCCTCTAGTACTGGGTGGAGTGGGGAGAGAGAGAACAGCAGCAGAAGCAAAACTACTGGAAGGGATAACAAGAACAAAACACCCTGCAGGTGCTACACACCCATCAAACTTCAGCCAGCAGAATCTCTCACGTGGTAGCAAAGAAAGTAAAACAGTTCCTGGTAGGTGAGGGACATAGAGAGAAAGGGAGAGAACAGGCTCAGTAATCCAAGCCAATAGTAAAAGGGAGGAGAAGGAACTCTGAGGAGTAATTCTCAAATGACTCTGCAAAAATGAAGAAATTGAAGATCCATGGACTCAGAGGAAAATGAGCAAGCAAAGGGGAATGAGGAGTGGATCAGCCAGACTGTAGCATTACTCTCACTCATCCAGGAAAGTTCAGTCTCCGTTATTTTTAGACCCACCCGAATGTGACTCAGTGCCAAAAAAATCAATGAAGCATAGATATTAGAATTGAAAAAGACCTGTACGGTCATCTTAACCTTCCATGCAAGTGCAGGATTGCTCCCTGGTTTAAGTGCTTTGCCCAGTCCAGGTGTATATGTCCCAACTGGTATTGCTTCCAGCTTGTGTACCATCCCATTTACTGTTAGTTTTACCCCTTCGCACCTCCTGAAATTGCTCTCAATTCTTGATGTTAAACATTTGTCAAATACTTGTGGGATAGTTATCACGCCCCACCTGTTACCTTAGTCATCATTTAGCCAATATTTAGTATTAAATATTTCTTTAAAAGTTTGTCCAGCTCTATAACAATTTTTGTTTCTCATCTTTAAACATACTCCAATTTGTCAGCATCTTTCTGGCAGTTATGTGTTCAGAAATTAATTAAATACTCTATATAGCCAATTAGTTCACTTTATCATTCATTTATTGTTGTATTATGTGATGTTATGGTCAATTCATATGCCATTTCATATATAATCAATTTATGCTAAATAGATTGAAGTTACTACGCAATAGGCTTAAGAACACTTGACATGAGTGTGTTACTTAGGAATAACTCTATACCAGTGAGGGCACAAGATTACTGTAAAATATGTGCCAATAGGTGATACTACAAAAAACTAGATTGCAATAAACTGCAACGTATTGACCAAGATCACAAGACACCTGATTGTAACATTGGAATGTCCTGTCCTGAAGGGTATACGTTGTGCATAGATACTAACAAGAATAAGAGGACCTATAAGTCAATGGACCTATTACAATTTCCACCTGTTGAGGATCTGTCCTAAAGTGTATGCTGGTGACAGTCAAGCTAAAGATGGTTAGTTGAATGTATCACTGTTAAGTTTCCATTTTGAAGCGAGACCTCCACTACAGTAGCAGAAGTTTATAGAAATAAAGAGCCCGGGTAGTTGTTAGCTGTGAGAAGACAGAGCAGGTAAGTATGTTTTGTACAAAGTTTTGGCAGGGCAGAGGGAGGTTAGTTTTCTCTGTAGTCATGCCTTCCTTGCTCAATGATAAGAATGCAAATAATTGTTTATAAGGCTGAAAAAAGGGTAACAGCAGATTATTCTGCAGCACAATAACATACTGAATCATGGATGTATTATTAACCATGTTTATTACAGTAGTGCCATGATTGGGCCCTGTTCTGCTACGTGTTGTACAGACACATTAGTACACAGTCACTGCCCTGAGGATCTTACAATCTAAATAGACCAGACAGACATTAGGTGGGGTAAAGTGTAACACACAAGCACAGCGAATAATAGGATATAGTCTGCAGTCCTATCTATAACTGAGTAGTTCAGATCAGGATTTAGGGAGATTCTGTGTGTTGACACAAAGCAGCTTAGGCTAGCTTTAGTCACATAGCTACTAACTAACAAGCAAGAACAAGAGTCTCTTCTGAGACCAATAGCCTCAGTAAGAATTCCCTTTCAATTTAGCACAACCATGCCCTGTTTCTGTTCACTGCAAGGGACAATACAGTGAAAAGCAAGGGCACAGAAGTTACCCAGCTGCGCAGGAAGGACATTGTGAAGCCGACCTGTCAGCTGTGTTCTCCAAGAAACTTAGTATGAAATTCACGACTCCAGGTTGTAGGAGTTCTACTCTTTGCATTTCAAATTCTCATTGTTCAGCCAAGCACGTACACATACAAACCACTAGGTATCACTGATTACATCTAATCTTTTATATTAATATAACCATATTCCCAAATAAACAAAACATGTAGAAAACTAATTATGTTATTTGTTAACCTCAACCCAGCTCATGTGTTCTCCGCAGCTCATATTCTCCCTGCTGTGTACTACTTTTATTAATTTGCTCTTCTGACTTTAAAAGCAAATATTGCACAAATCAAAAGTAAATAACTATAGAATTTTAATCCTCTCACTCTGTGCAGATTTCAAATTCCCAGCCCAATAAGCAGCTGAAAACTCTCTTATTCTTAGCTGGGGTGCTCTGCATTGGAGTTGTGTTATTCTGGATTTACTCACTGCCTGCTTCATCAATCTGAACTCTTGCTACAGAGGACTGCTACCAATGTGGAAACACATCCTCCTCCTGGTACTCCTAGGAACCACAGATCATTTCCTTTGCTTGCCTCAATCTAAGCAGAGCCCACAGAACTGGTCTTGTATTGAAAATTTCAGCCTTTCTTCCATACCAGTCCTTCAGCAGCTCAAATTATATTTATAGTCCATAAGTGAGCAGGGCACTTTACAGCTGAATAAAAACATCAAGGACCCCTCCTCCAAAGAGTTTGCAGTAATCTAATTTATATAACAAAGTGCCAAGTTCATTGCGAGGAAAAGAAAGATGGGGGAGTGTTGCGTGGATGAGAGACCGTAAGCAACAGGAAGGGGAAATATTTGTGGGAGAGTGAGAGACCATTTTCTCCTTGTAGACTCTCGATTTCTCAAACACGCCACAGTTTAATGTTTGATCATACTAATTCTTCACTACTTACACCGCTCTACAGATGTGCGTGGTGCACTGCAGAACAGATAAACACAGTGAGTCTGATACTCATTTAAAAGGCACTTTGGACTACTAGATAAAGCATTAGACTGGGACTCAGGAGACCTGGGTTTTGTTCCCAGCTCTGCTGCTGGCCACCTTGAGTGCGTCACCACCCTGTGCCTCAGTTTCCCCATCTTTAAAATGGGGATAATGAAACTAAGCCCCTTTGTAAAATGCTTTTGAGATATACGTATGAAAAGTGAAGAGAGAGTGAAGAAGAGCTAGGTATTCTTATTTATGCTACACCACATTACAGAAATTTGGCAGTCTAAAGGGACATGAAACTGAATGTAAGCTACTTTTACACATACCTTAAATCCTCATTATGCTGCCAGAGTCGCTTCAGTGTAAATGAGAATCCAGCCCAGATTCTCTATTGAAAGAGCTTAAGAGGAGAGCAACAGAAGAGGGATGGGCTTATAGGGAAGGGAAGAGGGTCAGGACAAGGGGCAAAGAAAATAGATATGCATTTGTAACTGGAAAGAGGGCTGCTGAGGCAACATTATGCATAACTATTACACTCCCCGTCTTCCTGCACCTCAGCTTCACTAAAGCACAGGCCAGAGTTCTGTCTTTTCAGGACTATTCAGAAAGCATTGCACAGCCCCAGTTAAACCTCAGGGCTATCGTATGTAAAAACTTGATAAATAGATGTCAGTAGTTCCCAGTCAATAGCAAAGAGAGAGCACCATGCAGTTTCTTAATAACACAAACATTTAACGCACACAGCAAACATTATAAATAGTATTTGGAATACTTGAAATGGTATGGGAGGGAAGGAGTCTGATGTTGGTGTCGATGTACAAGGATTCAGAGAACAATATAAATGAACAGGTGTATGGGAGATCAGACTGATGTGGGGAACCGCAAACATGGTTACATGTGGGACAAAATGCCCATGACATTTGTAGGCTACAGTATCCTGGCTTTGCACTGTTCACGCTTTTCGCATAAGTTGTTGATGTGGCTTGTTTCAGGGTGATTAATGGCAACAGGACAAATCTACTGCCACTTCGCTCTGTCATGGGCTCTTGCTGCCCAGTTACAGTAGAACCTCAGAGTTACAAGCACCTTGGGAATGTAGGTTGCTCGTAACTCTGAAATGTGCATAACTCTGAACAAAACATTACGGTTGTTCTTTCTAAAGCTTTCAGCTGAACACTGACTTAATACAGCTTTGAAACTATGAGCTGCCAATGTGATGTGGCCGTGAAAAAAGCTAATGCAGTCTTGGGATGCGTCAGGCGAGGTATTTCCAGTAGAGATAAGGAGATGTTAGTACCATTATACAAGGCACTGGTGAGACCTCATCTGGAATACTGTGTGCAGTTCTGGTCTCCCATGTTTAAGAAAGATGAATTCAGACTGGAACAGGTACAGAGAAAGGCTACTAGGATGATCCGAGGAATGGAAAACCTGTCTTATGAAAGGAGACTCAAGGAGCTTGGCTTGTTTAGGCTAACCAAAAGAAGGCTGAGGGGAGATATGATTGCTCTCTATAAATAGATCAGTGGGATAAATACCAGGGAGGGAAAGGAATTATTTAAGCTCAGTACCAATGTGGACACAAGAACAAATGGATATAAATTGGCCATCAGGAAGTTTAGACTTGAAATTAGACAAAGGTTTTTAACCATCAGAGGAGTGAAGTTCTAGAACAGCCTTCCAAGGGAAGCAGTGGGGGCAAAAGACCTATCTGGCTTCAAGATTAAACTCGATAAGTTTATGGAGGAGAAGGTATGATGGGATAACATGATTTCGTCAATTAATTGATCTTTAACTATTCATGGTAAATAGGCCCAATAGCCTGTGATGGGATGTTAGATGGGGTGGGATCTGAGTTACTACAGAGAATTCTTTCCTGGGTATCTGGCTGGTGAATCTTGCCCACATGCTCAGGGGTCAGCTGATCGCCATATTTGGGGTCGGGAAGGAATTTTCCTCCAGGGCAGACTGGAAGAGGCCCTGGGGGATTTTCGACCTCTCTGCAGCATAGGGCACGGGTCACTTGCTGGAGGATTCTCTGCACCTTGAAGTCTTTAAACCATGATTTGAGGACTTCAATAGCTCAGACATAGGTGAGAGGTTTATTGCAGGAGTGGGTGAGTGAGATTCGGTGGCCTGCATTGTGCAGGAGGTCAGACTAGATGATCATAATGGTCCCTTCTGACCTTAATATCTATGAATCTATTAATTTAAATGAAAAAAGCACAGAAACAGTTTACTTACCTTGTCAAATCTTTTTAAAAAAAATCTTTCCCTTTCTTTTTTTTAGTCATTTATGTTTAACATACCACTGTACTGTATTGGATTTTTTTTTTTTTTTTTTTTTGTCTCTGCTGCTGGCTGATTGCATACTTCTGGTTCCAAATGAGGTGTGTGGTGGACTGGTCAGTTCATAACTCTAGGTGTTCGTAACTTGGAGGTTCTACTATACTAGGATTGACCTAAAATGCTGTCAAGTTTGACCTCAGCATATCTTTATACTGACCACCATAAAAGCAGGTGCCTTGCTTTAACATTTTAACAAAAAATATGACCTTGTGTATTTCTGAGTCAGCTATATGAACGAGGTGACCAGACCAACACAACTGAGTGGTTATGACTATACTTTGAATATCAGACATCTGACAGTGATTAAGGATTTTGGTATTACTAAACTTGTCCCACCATTTGACCATGCAGACAGTGCCTATGGAATGATCAAGTTTCCTGATATGGCAACAATACATTGTCCATGTCTCACAACCACATAAACGCACAACTGCCTAACAGATTTCCCTCTCATTCCATAGACAGTGTGACAGCATTTCAAATTCAGAGCTGGCCTTGGCTAATCTATAGGCAATCTCAAAATCAATCATGGCATTCTGTAACAGCATGCTCCCTATGTAACAAAACTTCTGCATGGACTTGAAAGGAGCATTGTTGATCTTAATAACTGGGTGAATGTGCCCATTCCCCCAACATAGGCTAGTACAGTACTTCACAAACTCAGACTTCTAAAGAGGTCAGAATTAAAATTAAAGAAACATTAAACATCCAACAGGCATTTTGAAGTCATGCGTTTTGAAGCCGTGATCATCTGATTCCAAGACAAACATCCCACAATCAATGCAACCTTCATGAATGTATGAAAGAGCTGTTCCAATCTAATAAGATTCAAAAGCATTTTAAGCAATAGCTCAGCTGGAGTTTATTGCATTGAGTAGGTTTTCATCGTTGGTTGAGAAGATGGTTTCCAGACATCTGAAGTGCTCCATATTACATAAAGAGCTATACATTTTCAGGCACCACTTAAATCCGTGTGCTACTGTTGGGGCTCAGTGGTTGGGTTAATTTTGCATCTCGTACTTGTGTTATTTACCTTTTAGGCAAATGAAGGAGCTGTTTTTCTGCAGCTGTCAACCAGGAGCTTTTGGAAATTATGTGTGTTTGTGAACAGACTGAGGCAATATAAGTAAAACAAGAGGAGTTGACAAGATCGGGAAATCAAGAGACCTCATTCACTCATATCCCATCATATTGACTATGATACTGGCCAGCTTCCATTCTCTCTTTGCTGTTCCCTTGCAACTGTAGTGGCTCCTTGTGTCTGCTGTACCACAGCCCTCCTCATCCCCTACTCATCTGTTCCAGCCCAGGCATTTTCTAGCTACTTTTCTTCCACATTCATTCTGGTAGACATGGGGAATTGATTCACATAAGCTTAGAAATCTGGAAAAGATCTGTTATACATATGCAACCCCATCCAAGTTAGTGAGGGTCCATAAATGTAAGCAAGGGAAAACTACTAATTTCTTTCTCTTATTTAGAAGACTCACTCCATCTTCAATGTTATTCTCAAAAGTTGTTTCACTTTCCATTACAGTCATCCCTAGATGGCATATATGAACCTCATACCTGTAAACCAGGTATTATCATCTCTCGTGCAACCTTTTAATGATATTTCACTGTCTACTTGTATTACTTTACTTCTAGGATAATGTAACCCACAAGTTTAATAATGTTACTGGTTTATCCCTTCAAATATTCCTGTCTTATTACATTGAAGTACCAGACTCTTCTGCCCCAAATTGATTCACCAAAAATCAACTGAATATTCTAACTTTGGATGTAAAAGTAGTTCTAATAAAAAACTTCTGCATCACTGCATAGATCACTGATGGGTCGTTTCACAAACATGAAAGCTTTTTTTTTTTTTTTTGCAAAAAATAATTAACAGATTTTAATAGAACATGAAAACCAGTTACCTAATTATTAGCTAATCTTTTGGCTGACAGTTTTAAAATGAAGCTATATATTATCTTTTATTGCTATTTGTCTTTTCTGAATTAGGTTACAAATTACCTGTTGTGCCAGTTCTGTTGTACACAGATTTATGTCACATGTTTTGCCACTATATACTAAACATCTTCCTATGTGTTTTGAAGTTCTGTTTTCTTTTTGTATTAAAAAAAATCAGATATTGGATCAGTTTTAGTGGGTACTTGATGGCCACATATGCAGTCAGTGAGAATTGACTGAGAGTCACACCATTTGAGTTTCAAAAAGCAACCCTTTGTAAGGGTGGATCTTTTTTACTTAACTAGTTTACACTGTTGCCAACCCCAAACACTCAAAAATCATGAGTCAGGCTCCCAACAAAATCATGAAATTAAAAAAATAACAATTGTAGGGTTCTTCCTATTTAACGGCTGGTTTTGGAAATGTCAATGTTCGCATGTTCAAGCGTTTCCAGCTGGCAATGTCTAATAGCCAACTAATGGTAACACAAGCCTCTAGCTCCACAGGTGTCCCTCGTAGAAATCACTTGGATCTCAGAGCACCCACAAAAAACACACGTCCCTTATGACAACAGCTCCTCAGGAGTCCCACTGTCCTTGCATGTCCCACTGTCCATGACTGGGGCATGGCGGCTGGGACATGCAGAGCAGAAATACATTGTTGTTAACCCTGACAGGGTCAGGATTGATTCTTTCTTGTAGCTTCGTAATTCCTACATAGAGTAGATCTTGACTGATTCCAACCCCTTCCTGCTCTACTCTACCACAAATGCTGGAGCCCAACTAGGCCGAGCTTGAAGGACTTTTGCAGGTCAGAGGGCATAATGTCACTTAGCTAAACTAGTCTCCTGGAACAGATTTTGACATCTGAGCAAGTTTTCCACTCCTTTCACCCTTTCAATGGCTAACATTAGAGGGTATTGTCCATAGTTCCAATGGAATTAAGGGCTGGGTAGGCGGACAAACAAGACGTAACCCTTTGAATATATGCCAAAGCCCCTGTATTGCATTGGGCAGGTGCAATTCAGCTGATGAATAACTGGAAGATCAGGATGAGCCTATTCTACTAATCTTTTATATAATTTTGAAAATCTTAAATACATCAGCATAAAATCTTCCATTTACCATTAAAAACATCCCCAGGTTCCTCACACAAATACCTCTGAGACCAAATCTGTCT
Organism: Lepidochelys olivacea; assembly: GCF_965140295.1. Classification (NCBI taxonomy): domain Eukaryota; kingdom Metazoa; phylum Chordata; order Testudines; family Cheloniidae; genus Lepidochelys; species Lepidochelys olivacea. The sequence goes on along the minus strand of NC_140411.1, from coordinate 30,962,413 downwards.
GCTCAATATTGCACCCTCGTGGACACTTACATCTGTTCTAAGATGTGATGTTCGCTGTTGTTTATAGTACTCAAGGTGCCTTCTAACTACTTTATATACAATAATACTATCTTCTTTGATTTATATTGTATTTCTCTGGCAATTCTCTTTCCTTCTTCAATACAGAAGCAGAGTGGGTTGAAGGCCATGGGGAATTTCTCTAATAACAAATCCCAAATTTGTTTCAAACTCCTAGTAATATGCCACAGAGCCTCTCTCTTTGTTACCTCATTGGATTCTTTGTGCCAGAATTTGTTTCTACATTCTGCATTTGTCTCTTAGAAAAAAGCATCTACATGATTTATGTCCGTATATGACTAACTTCATTGTTCATTTTTTTGGTATTTTTTCCCTGTTTAGTATCACATACAGACCTGAAAATTCTGCTCTCTATAGCATTAGGCAAGTCATTAAAGAATCAGAAAGCTGAACACATTTATTCTTTGGATCTTTTATAGTTTCTAGTTTCAATAAATCTGTCCCATCCTTTCCTAGAGATGACTTTCATTTTGGTGAGCAAATTTTCTTCATCACAGACTTAGAAGTCTCAAGAATTTATTATGTTCTTGCACTTGGCTATATGCAGCTCTTTGCTCTGCATCAGGACAGAGACAGGGGCTACATGGTATTCACCAATATGTGCTTTGGAAAATCCAGTGGTCACTCACTGGGACAGGGTTTAGTCAACCATGTATCTGAATGCAGTTTTCATTGGAATTTAAGTTTAAGTTATTTTAAATATATTATGCTCTTCTAGTGCGATAGGATATTAATTAATTAGAGCTGGCTTGGATAATATATGAATCAGCCCCAAAACATTGACCAAAGTGTTATACCATACCAGTGATATGTGAAGTGAACTTAAAGAGTAGCAATGAACAACGGTTTCTCCTCTCTGCAGGCCTTTGTTATGGGCCGGGTTGTGGGCTGTCAGGTCTAGTGGGCAGAGCAGATATACAGGTTGGGGGATGAAGCTAAGGCTTAACACCAGAGTCAACTGTCACTTCCAGAGCCAGAAGCAGGGGGTAAAGCTGTGGCTCAGAGACAAGGTCATATGCAAATGCCAGAGCCAAGGGTCAGAATCAGGGTGAGAAATCAGAGGCTGGGATCAGAGCCAGGACTAATCACTGAGGATTGGAGGCGAGGCATAAGGGCAGGAAGAGAAGCAAGGATCAAGCACGGTGGGAGTAGTAGTAATCAGTCCAAGTGTTAGAGAGACAGAGAGCTACAGGGTCTGTCTTTGGTCAGTGAAGAGTTCACTTTATATTTGTTACAACAGTTTTGTCTCTTCTGTACCGTGAGACACTAAAGACTCTGTAAGCAGCTGTATCCAGGAATTTCCAGCTGGAAAATGTGTGTTAAGATAAAAACTTTCAAGGACATTGAGAAATAACATGAAAGAAATGGAGGTCATAAGGAAACAATTCAATGAAGTGATGTAAGAAGCTTTAAATGGCAAGGACTGTTCCACATAACAGCACATCTCTACTATGTGCCTGATCCTGTACCCACTGAAGCCAAAGGGACTTTTGCTATTAAGTACATGTTTGAATTATAGTAGTGCCCAGAGACCCCAACAAAGATCCAGGTCTCATTGTGATAGGCACTGCACATACATAGAGTAAGAGACAGACCTTGCTCCAAGGAGTTTATAATCTTGACAAAGTGTTATTATCCCTATTTTACAGGGGAGGAATTAAGCAACTTGGCCAAGCTCATAGAAGAAATGTACGGCAGAACTGGGGATTGAACCCAAACATCCTGAGGCCCAAGGGCCTTAGCTACAATACTACTCATCTTCTCACTATTCCACCAGTTTTAATTTTTCCCTATATCTAGATGACTGTTCTGTTGCTCAAGTGAAATGCATAAAATGTGTTTACTTTGTCTACAAGATGCTCCTACTACTAGATTTCTCCACAGAATGCAACATAAGATCATCCAAGAGTTAGCCACTTTGTTTAACATTGGCTTACACAATAAGAAAAAAAATAATGCAGCGATATTAAATTACTCTGCCAATTGCAGGCAAAAATAGCCTTAATCTTGGATCAACCTATATTAACATCCATGGAGTAAAATACTTTTTAATCTATTAATATAGGTATTAGAGGGGGTTTTACCCAAATTTCATATCCGCTATTACATAGTCTCAGTTATGTCTCAGACTGGTAATGGCAGTGGCATTTTAATGTATATTGAAGCACTGGCAAAATGAAACATAACATCCCAGTAAAAGTCAGACACTAATAACAAGAGAATAAAAATCAAAAACCCTAGCCCAACGGTCCAAAACAAAACAAGCAGAATGCTGAGAAGTGTCATCAGACGATCACAACAGCAGTGAAGCCAAAGCCCCAAAACTGGTTCAATCACATTTCTTGTCAGACAACCAAGCTGAACTCTTAACTGCCTGTGGACAAATGATCAGAATAATTTTCTAGGCTGGATGAGGGCTTTAAAAAAATGTTGGAGAACCTTTCAAAAGGTAAAATACGGTGTTTTCTCCTCAAAGGTGCCACTAGTACTCCTTTTCTTTTTGCGATATCTTATACAGTTAACCTCAACGTTTCTGAAATTCTCCTCCAGCTGGAAAACACACAAGCCAACGCTTTGGAACAGATTAGCTTTCAAATTCACCAAATGGACTTTGGAGTACAGCTGGGTGGTAACAGGATTTTGGAGCGCAAAAAATTTCAAGACTTCCCAGAAATCAAAATTCTGAACAAATTTTTGTTTGGGGTTGTCATGAAAAAGTTAACCATGCCTTGTGTTTGGATCAGAACAAACCTGAGGTCCCTTTATTCAAGCATACACATACAGGGAGAATCAGCCAGAGCTGCTCTCACGGATACAGAAAATACAGGAGCTTATATTGCTGAAGACCACAGTTCGTCAAACCCACTTCCTTCAACAGCATTTTCCTTATTTGGCATATAGTGCAAGCTTCAACAGTAGCTCTGCCTTATTTGGAGTTTAGCAAAAGCAAGCTTTTCCTGTTATTGACAGGTGTTTTCTTTGTGGTTAATGTTGTTTTTTTAACTTCTAGCGGTTATGGTTACATTTCTTAAGCTGTGCTGTTTGCAATTTGACGGGTTAAAATCCATTGCTGATGTAATAACCTGGTATATGGATTTGTGTACAGGCTCAAAGTCCAGAGTTTGGTCAAGAAGTAGAGGCCTAGCAATAGCTAAGAGAAAGCAGAATAACCAAAGATAACCTTGTTTTTGTTAAGATATGTCTGGTCAGCAAAACGCCAGATGTTGGGGGCAATAATTGTGTCTTATTCAAAGTTGCAAATAGAACAAAGAAGCCCTGTTTTCTGTTGTGTTAGTTTCTCCTGTAGGGAGATGTTCTTCCAACACATCCAACCTTGAGTTTATGAAAGGTTGGAACATGTCAGTATAAGATATGGCCTCCTCCCACCTCCCTTTCCCAGGAATCAATGCCTGCCTTAAAACACAAATAAGCAACTGGAAAGACAATCTTTATTGCCATATACTTTCACTGTTTCTTTGCTTTACCCATAGATATATATCTGTTGGACAATCAAAGGAGCTACTTCATTCCTATAGACCCCAAATTGAATCCAACATATATTCTATACTAATACATTTATTAAAGTACTAATTAAATGCTAAATGTTAATTTGTTAACTTGAGACCATGGGTGGAGACATTATGTAACCTTTTAACCATTGGCTACTGTGCTATCATGTCTTGCAGCTAAATCTATCCAGGGATGTGGGACTGCCTACCCCATCACTTTCCCCACCCATGGAAAATCCATATATTCCATTGTAATCAATTGATAGTGTCTCTGAGCCTAATAAGCAAGGTGACACTCCATCAGCGCTGTACGTAGTAAACGCCTATGCTTGACCTCTACACGGTGTGGATTTATGTCCTTCACAATCGCCCCTCAGTGGAATTTTCCACACTCTCTTCTTATGCTTCATATACACAGTTAGCTTGACCAAAGTTTTAGGCCTACTTGGGTCCACTGAATTTTTTCTCCACAGGGCCAATTAAGATGATTTCCTTTGATAAAATCTAAACAATTCATTCAAATTTTGATCTTTTAAAACTTTTTTTAAAGTATATAACAATTAAATTTTGTTTAAAAAACTCAGTAAGAGAGACAAAACATTCAATTCTGAAAATATCAGAACAGACTATTTCAACATTGTAATGCATCAGGGTTTTTTAAACGAAATGTTATCAAAACTGACACTTTTTTCCTGTGTGTTAATATCGCCAAAATGGCATTTTTGTCAAAAACACTTTTCAACAAAAAAATCTGACCACCTCTAATTAGAAACATAGATTCCATTGACTTCATTGCTTCTAAATCATTAAGGCTCTTTTAAAAGTTTCTCCTTTTTTTCTCTCCCCCACCCCTCAGATAATGTTTTATAGTAACTACCAGTGGAGGCTGTTAGCTGGAGATTCCTTGATTTAAAAGGAAGGGGTGCTGGTAGAGTATTCTCCATAAAAGCCCCACAAATCTTCCCCACTTCCTTCCTTGAACTGCCAGAACCTGGAGTTGTTAAACTTCCAACCATATTTCAAAGGACATCTGTCTTCCAGGCCGAAGCAGGAGAGATGGGTGGAGGGATATAGGGCTTTACTATTTGGCCTACTGGAGAGTTCAATTATGGGCATAAGCTGATTCATGTTGATTACAGTAGGAGGTAGATCAAGCCCTATTAGAATGGAGTTTATCGGGGGAAAGTGTTTTGGTTTTATTCTTGTCATACTTTAAAAACAGCTGAATTGTTTTGGCTCAAAGTTTCAACAAAAATTCACAACCAAACAGGGAACAAGCCTGGAAAACGTCATTCAAAAAGTGACAGGTTTCAGAGTAGCAGCCGTGTTAGTCTGTATTCACAAAAAGAAAAGGAGTACTTGTGGCACCTTAGAGACTAACCAATTTATTTGAGCATAAGCTTTCGTGAGCTACAGCTCATTTCATCGGATGCATTTGAAGTGAGCTGTAGCTCACGAAAACTTATGCTCAAATAAATTGGTTAGTCTCTAAGGTGCCACAAGTATTCAAAAAGTGAAAGCTTTAAAAAGTTCTAGGGGACTGAAAACAGGGAAGTTCTTACTGTAGTGGTTGCTGCCACTCCTGTTCAGTGATCTGTTTTAGGCATTTGAAATGCACCCATCATTGTCACACCTCCGTGCTCACCCTGTTTAGTTTGGAGATCTGATAAGATAACCCAAGTGTTACAGTTAATTTAACCTTAATTCACTGAAAAAAATATTCCTTAAAGCAACTGATCTCCTGTTCCACAAAACTAACTTCTGGGCTATTTTTCTCTCTTGCAGTTTATTCTGCAAGAGGATTGTCGTTATGAGTGAGAAGATGACAGTGGCACTATTAATGATAAGGCAGTACTATATTCAGTGCAAGGGGGAAAACCAACATAAAGAACTGTCAGCTGTAAACACAGAGAAAGTAATTCAGCACAAGAATAAAATAGGCAGAAAAATATATGCTGCCAAATTTACATCCACACTAACTAACTATTGTATTTTCTTGTATGTATGTATGTAACTATCAAGCATGAGGTGCTACTTTCTGGTTTACCTCTTTTAATAACAGCTGTCATTACTATATGCACTGGCATGTAACTAGAGACAGTTAGGTGCACAGAGCCTGTAATAAATATAAAGGGAAGGGTAAACACCTTTAAAATCCCTCCTGGCCAGAGGAAAAACCCTGTCACCTGTAAAGGTTTAAGAAGCTAGGATAACCTCGCTGGCACCTGACCAAAATGACCAATGAGGAGACAAGATACTTTCAAAGCTGGAGTGGGAGAGAAATAAAGGTTCTCTCTGTCTGTGTGTTGTTTTTGCCAGGAACAGAAAAGGAATGGAGTCTTAGAATTTAGTAAGTAATCTAGCAAGAAAAGGAGTACTAGTTGCACCTTAGAGACTAACCAATTTATTTGAGCATAAGCTTTCATGAGCTACAGCTCACTTCATCGGATGCATTCAGTGGAAAATGCAGTGAGGAGATTTATATACACAGAGAACATGAAAAAAAATGGGTGTTATCATACACACTGTAAGGAGAGTGATCACTTAAGATGAGCTATTACCAGCAGGGGGGCGGGGGGGAGAAAACCTTTTGCAGTGATAATCAAGGTGGACAATTTCCAGCAGTTAACAGGAAGGTCTGAGGAGCAGAGCTGTTAACTGTTAACTGCTGGAAATGGCCCACCTTGATTATCACTACAAAAGGTTTTCTCCCCCCCCTCCCCTCCCCCCGCTCTCCTGCTGGTATTAGCTCATCTTAAGTGATCAGGTTTCAGAGTAACAGCCATGTTAGTCTGTATTCGCAAAAAGAAAAGGAGTACTTGTGGCACCTTAGAGACTAACCAATTTATTTGAGCATGAGCTTTCGTGAGCTACAGCTCACTTCATCGGATGCATACCGTGGAAACTGCAGCAGACTTTATATACACACAGAGATCATGAAACAATACCTCCTCCCACCCCACTGTCCTGCTGGTAATAGCTATTACGGACAGTGGGGTGGGAGGAGGTATTGTTTCATGATCTCTGTGTGTATATAAAGTCTGCTGCAGTTTCCACGGTATGCATCCGATGAAGTGAGCTGTAGCTCACGAAAGCTCATGCTCAAATAAATTGGTTAGTCTCTAAGGTGCCACAAGTCCTCCTTTTCTTAAGTGATCACTCTCCTTACAGTGTGTATGGTAACACCCATTGTTTCATGTTCTCTATGTATATAAATCTCCTCACTGTATTTTACACTGAATGCATCCGATGAAGTGAGCTGTAGCTCACGAAAGCTTATGCTCAAATAAATTGGTTAGTCTCTAAGGTGCCACTAGTACTCCTTTTCTTTTTGTGAATACAGACTAACACGGCTGCTACTCTGAAATAAGTAATCTAGCTAGATATGCGTTAGATTCTGTTTTGTTTAAATGGCTGATAAAATAAGTTGTGCTGAATGGAATGTATATTCCTGTTTTTGTGTCTTTTTTGTAACTTAAGGTTTTGCCTAGAGGGATTCTCTATGTTTTGAATCTGATTACCCTGTAAGGTATTTACCATCCTGATTTTACAGAGGTGATTCCTTTACTTTTTCTTCAATTAAAATTCTTCTTTTAAGAACCCGATTACTTTTTCATTGTTCTTAAGATCCAAGGGTTTGGGTCTGTGTTCACCTGTGCAAACTGGTGAGGATTTTTATCAAGCCTTCCCCAGGAAAGGGGGTGTAGGGTTTGGGGAGTATTTTGGGGGGAAAGACGTTTCCAAGCAGGCTCTTTCCCTGTTATATATTTGTTAGATGCTTGGTGGTGGCAGCAATAAAGTCCAAGTGCAAAAAAGGTAAAATAGTTTGTACCTTGGGGAAGTTTTAACCTAAGCTGGTAAAAAAATAAGCTTGGGGGGGTTTTCATGCAGGACCCCACATCTGTACCCTAGAGTTCAGAGTGGGGAAGGAACCTTGACAGAGCCTAATCCCAAAAGGCAGTGAGTGTCCAGTAGGAGGTGTCATTGTGCATCCTCAACTCTCATTTCAGTCCAAGGGGGTTGAGAATGGTCAGTATCACCCCCAAGGAAGAACCCCTCTCATTGCAGGACTTTAACCTCTGACTCGGGGCTTGAATCCACTTCGGGGGTCTGTGTCGAGGGTAATGTGAAACTGCACCACCCCCAGAAAAGCCTTCTGAATCCTCCTGTGTGCCATGGAGGCACTGAGCATGCTGCTACAGCCCTTTGAGCAGTGCATCTTACTACCTCCCCCCATAACATGGACAAAGAGCTCAAGTGGCCAGTGTAAATAAAGGACATGGCCCTATTTCCTCTCCACTTTTTTTGGAGTGCCAGGCACCCAAGTGGCACAGAGATCAGAGAGCAGCCCCTGCACTCCTGAGTATATCTAGATAATTCTGCCTAACCGTTATGTGGGCAGCTCAGAGTGGGGAGGCTTCTTGCACTCTTCCCCTTACAGAGCATGCCCACCTAAGGGCCAGGCAGAATCTGGCCCTCAGTATTTACTCGACATTCTAGCGATGTCACTAACAATTTGGCCTGAGTAAAAACTGAGTCAGGAATTCTGGGTTTGGCCCATTGTGCAGATCCGCTTATCTAGGGGTACAGTGGACAGCCAAGGGAACATGTGCAATGCGGTGGCTAAGACAGCAAACACAATCCTTGGATATATAAGCACAGGGAATATCAAATAGAAGCAGGAAGGTATTATTGCCACTGTATATGGAATAAGTGAGACCGCTGGCAGGGCCGGCTCTAGACCAAATGGTGCCCCAGGTGAGGAGCACCTTTGGCACACACACCCCTTCCATATGTTAAACTTTTGAATACCTTATTTTTTATAGAATGTGTAGCCTATTTCATGACTTTGATGGACAATATGGATGCATGAATTATCCCTGTCATACAAGATGATAAAGTTGTACAGTAGGATATGTAGATCTTATTTATTTATATACAACTTGAATAAATACAAAGCAAGGAAAATGTAGTTCTCAGAAAGTCTGGAAGGTTCCACAAGATTCTCCAAAGATCCAGAACATTCTAGAAGGTTAGTGAAAAATGAATCAACATATGGAATACCTGGAACATTTTACTTCAAACATTCTATTTTCCCTTTTGTCGCTAACAACAAAAACAGCACCTGGAGCCCGTTGCCCCCCAAGCTCGGCAGTCACCTGGGTCACCTGCCCCTAAATACAACCCTGACCACTGCTGGAATCCTGTTCTGGTTTCTGGTTAAAAAAGATGCTATGCTGATAAATTGAAAAAGGTTCAGAAAAGAGCTACAAAAATGATTTGCGATCAGGAGACACCAGAGAAACTCAATCTACTTAATTTATCCAAAAGAAGGTTAAGTAGTGACTTGAACATGGTTTACATATATCTATATGATGAGAAGATTTCTGATTGCAGAGGCTCTTTATTCTACAGATAACGGCATAACAAGATATAATGGGTGGAAGCTGAACCTAAACCAATTCAGAGTAGAAATAAGTCAGACCTTTAAGTGAAGGTAAATTGTTGCAATAGCTAATTACCTAAGGAAATGGTGGAAGTTTCATAAATTGAACTCATTAAATCAAGATTGGATGGAGAAGGTGACACTGAAGGTTTACATGAAGATGATTTTGTGTGAATATATACAATGAGGTTGCCAGAGAGAAACCATGTTATTGAAGCTAAGTGCACTGGTTTTGGAGGTTAATGATGACCCTTTTGTATTCTGCCTAGATGTGGCAAGGGAAAACTCACATGCAGATGCTGAAAGAAAATACTTTGGCTGATAGAAGCAGTTCGATAGAAATTAAAGACAAGTCAGGTGATCTAGAGCAGTTAGATCAAGTAAGCAATAAACAGTTGCTGATAACATAGGCCTTTAACAAAGTCAGCAGATTAATTATGAGTTATTTGAATTATTCAGATAAGAGCTGATAGAGCAAATATGCAGAAATTAAGCTAAGGAGTATGTTATTAGTAAAAACTCCAGGACTGTTTTCTTCCATAATTCCTTGTATAACAGGTATGGTTAATAAATTCACAGATTTTAAGGCTAGAAGGTACCATTGTGATTGTTTAGTTTGACCTCCTGCATAACACAGGTCATTGGACTTCCCAGGATTAATTATTGCTTCAACTCCAATAGCTATGGTTGAACTAGAGCACATCTTCTAAAAAAAATCCTATCTTGATTTTTAAATCGCCAGTGATAAAAAATCCACCAAAAATCTGGGTAAGTTGTCCCAGTGGTTAATTACCCTCACTGTTAAAAATGTGAGCCTCATTTCTAATCTGAATGTAACTTCAGCTTTCAGCCACTGGTTCCTGGTTCTTTGTCTGCAAGATTAAAGAGCCTTCTTTTATCAGATTTCTATTCCCTGCATCTAGATATCCCATGGTGGAAGGCTATTTTTGACTTAATCACAGGAAATGAAGACAGCAGTGTGAAATAGGTTACTACATTTAAACACTTGGCATCTGATCCTTCTCTAGTTATCAGAGTTTCTGCCAAAAACACTGCTTCCTGTTAATGTTTTCTGCATCAGCACCCATATTTTCAAAGTGCAACACGGCACTCCCCCAACCCCGTCCCAGCACGTGAATGTCCACTCAAAATGTGATACACCTCTTCACAGCTGTGTACTTTCAACCTTAGAGGTGGTCTGGTTGAGTTCTGTCATATGACTGAAGTCACAGAGTCCTTCCTACCCCATGTGATTAGAAGGTTTGGCATTTTTTTATGTTTTGTGAAGGGTGGAGAGAGAAAACAATGATGATGATGATGATAAGCTTCCAAAAGTTTCCAGAGGGGGCAACAAGCAATGTTATGTTATCCTGAGTTTTAGGTAGCTGGGGACCAATTCAATTTCTGTTGTATGTTAGGGTAACCTCAGGGATGCTCTTACCTACACCAGTTTCTGATGGCTCCATGAGGGTAAGGGTCATTATGCAAGGTGAGGATGATCAGGGGGCAGTGTACACTGGCTAAACCCCAACATGTCCCCTTCGAATCTGGCATGTCCCCTATGGTAGGAAGTAACAGGGTACATTCACTGCAGAGACACGTCCTAGTGGCTACATCTTAGGCTCAGCTCTCACCTGGTCTAGCATCCCCTCCATTTGTTGCTCCCTCTCTGAACTCAGGGTGCTCCATCTTCATGACTCAGCCCCCCAAGCTAGGTCATTGAATAGCGCCCCCCCTTTCAGAGCATCAATGTCTCACTGCACCAGTGGTCTGGGTGGCATCTCCAACAAGCCTGTGCCACTTCCCCATGTCTGGTAGGGGAACCGAGGCCATTCCTCTATACTGGGGTTCCAGCCCAATCCCCCTCGGCTTCCTCCTGCTCTGCTTCTTAGGCTTGTTTTCCCTGCAACTCCTCTGGCCTTGACCCTTCTTCCAGGGCTGGGATCCCGGGGCCTATCCCCAGTGAGTTCCCTCCCCCTCTCTGCTCCTAGAAAGTGACTGTAGACTTTCCCCCTGCAGCCCTTGCCTGCTATAAACTTCTTCTCCCAGCTGGGTTTAATGGGAAATTAGTGTTTCTAAATCCTTGGGCTTCCTGTCAGGTGCAACCAGGAAGGTTAATTGGCCCCTTTTGGGGCACCTTAACTCCCCTCTGGGCTGGTATGGGGTGAACACCCCATCACAGGGAGCACAGAAGAGAGTGACGTAGAATCAACTATACCAATACGAGATTCCCCAAGTCACAGAAAGACCCAGGTGCAGTGTAAGGGAAGCTTTAAGGCTGATTCATGCTGCTCCAGTAGCACAAGTCAGCTTTACTGGAGCCCAGGTAATAAAGTTTTCTCCTTCTATCTCCCATCTCATGTTCTTCCACGAAAAATGTCACAAATGGTCACAAACCATGCCTGCTTCTCTTTGAAGTTTCATAAGCATAACACTCGTGCAAGAGCAGCTTATTGCTCTTTGCATCATTTGATAAGTAAAATTTAATTGTCTAAAATTTTCACAAAAAAAGCAAAATGTTAGGAGCAAGAACTGGGCTGTACCAATCCTAGACTTTATTTGCATGGCATTTTTGAATCACCTTCCCCCCCACCAAAATAATAAACCTTCATTTTGTAATGTAAATGGGGAGAGGGGAGAGACTAGGATAACATAGGAAATAAAGCAACTCAAAAAAGATCAGAAAGCTAGATGGCAGGCCAATCTCCATGAGCCTGGCTGCAAAGAGCCTCGATGCTACATGGTATAATATTAAAGAGCTCAAATATTTTTGTTGGTAGTTTGTTGGTCCATCAGTGGGCCATGGGCAAAGTGAAACACTAACCAGCTCCTCCTCAGTCAGCAAAAAACATTGCATGAAAAGTCCAAGTTTGAAATGTCTTTTTGATCTTTCACCATCAGTCCACAGAACAAAAGAATTTATAACTATAGAGCTAAGTTAAATAAAAACAGAATTACCCACCTTAATATGCATTTGTAATTGAACATATTTCCCTGCTCTCAGCATGGTGGCAATAATCATTTTTGGCTTAACTCATTGCCACCATCACTTCAGCTTTAACACCAGTGCAGCCCGTTGAACTTAATGCAGTTACACTGCCATACAGCTGAAGAGACATGGTGGTGAATCCAGCATTTTATTTGCAGAGTGCCACAACTCAGAAACATGTGAGTGCTGCAAAAAAATAAACTACAGCAGTAACAAAAAGCCCCTCCTCTTCCTGCTCACCATGGCTCATGTCTTTGTATTGATTCCAAGAGCAACCAGTCATCAGAAAGGAGAGACAGGAGATTCTCTCTCCAAAACCCATTTCTTCCATGAAGCCTACAGGTAATTAGCAAATAAGACAAAATTTATTTACTTTATTCCAAAAAAATTAGCCCTTGCTAAGCTACTGCATTCTTTTACTGATGGACCCTGTCCTTCCTTCTCCTACCTCCCTATTGTCTCGTTAGCCCCTTCATTACAGGTCTGATCCTGTTCCCATTGACTTCAATGGAGCAGGACCAAGCCCTGTGGCCTGTCTGATATTGTCTTGTCAGATCACTGGTTAAGAATCATGTCTGTATATCTTTTGTGGGAGAGACCCAGTAAACTTTGGGATACTGTGATGATCCTCCCCTTTTAATATCTGCATCCAGGAGCACCTAAGCATGTTCCAAGTATGTGGCTGCATGATGCTGTAAGTTGATTCCATCCGGTCTCCCACCGAACACACAGCCCCAACATCCCTTTCCTGATGTGTTCCAGACACAGACAAACTTACCCTTCATTGGAGGGTAAGATGGTCCTAGATCTACTCTGCTCTGGCTTGGTGCCTTTCATTCCTGAGCTGTCTGGTATTTAGTTGATATTTCTGATGAAACAGATAGAGATGTCTTCACATGGGGTGGCCCTTAGGTCTCAGATTTTGTTGGGGGAAGCTGAGTTTACTAAATGGAATCGTTCTACCATCCATAAACTGATGGTCAAGGCCTCTGAGAAGTTCTGTTGAATCTGAACCTGAACCCTTGTCCTAATTCAACCCTGAGCTCAAACCTGATCCTAAACCATAATGTAAATGTGGATCCAAACACAATCACTGAGAACTTGCTGAAATAGCCATATTTCCAGCCTCTTCCAAATAGTCAGTTTGCACCCAATCCTGCAATCCTTACCCATGTGAGTGAATCCTTACTCATGCAAGTAGTCCCCATTGACTTCAGGATTACTCATACATGTTAGGATTGTGGGACCAGGCCATTACCCTTATTGTCTGCTATTGAGGTCATTTACACTGTAGGGAAAGTGATAGCAAATAAACAGTGATTGCAGTAGGAAAAAAGCACCATTTGCCCAATGGTTGCTACAAAGTGTTATCTGAAAATTCCAGTTATGTCCTATGTAGAGAATGGCAGTATTGGGGATACCTCTGTATGGGGTCCATAAATGTTTAATGTCCACACAGAAATGTATTGGTAATTCTACAAGATTTTCATTGAGGATCCGCTAGACAGAGTAGAGTAGCATCAGCCAGCCAAGTCGTCTTGCTTCCTTTAATAATGCCCATTTTTTCACAAAAAGATTCAGGATAGAAAATTGGAAAACTTTTATAAAGAAACAAGAACAATGGACAAGAAAAAAATGTATAATTTGGGGTGCTGGGTGTTGTTTTGACTTCTCTTTAATCACAAAGATAAATATGATAACAAAGTTACAGAGCACAAGTGAGTTATCACTCCTTTCCCTATGCATGGAAAATATATTCCATAACATAGTCAGCCCCTGCAGAGGCTCCCTCTTCCTCCCTTCCACCCCCTTCTAATCTCTCTATGAAAGAATGGACACATATATAAATTGATAGACATACATCTATATGCTGCTTCATCTTAAGTAATGCATTTTTATGAAAATATTGAAAAATCCCCAGTAAGGCAGGCACTTATTAAAATAGATTTTGTCGGAAGACAAGTTTAAAGTACCTTTAAGGAAAGTTGTCAATTCCTACACAGTCATTAACTGCTGAAGCATACTCAATTCATATTCAGGGATGCCCACAGCGAAGAAAAACAGTGGCTGTAAGTCATTCTATTACTCTTGGCCATGACAAAATAATCTCCTTTTGATTAAACTGGGTGGGTTTTCTTTTCCCCACAGCAATGACTGTCATTGAGGAAAGGTTCTGAGTGATATATTTTGAAATGTACAGTTTAATGTAAAGGAAGACATAAAACTAAATCTAGAGTTCATTTTATAACTACTGAAACAGAGATTCTGCACGTATCTTTTCACATTCCTAGTTCTTGCTGGGTAGCTATGGAGAGATAACAAAAAGAAATGCTTTGCACATTGCATGAGGCACCAGGAGATTCCAATAAAAAATACAAGCCTAGGAGAACACTTAACTGTCAAGATATTTTACATATGATATGGGGAGAAAAAGATATCCCCCTATTTGGCTCCAACCAATTCATAAATAAGTAATTTTGTATCTAAATCTGATATACTAGAAAATTACACTGAGGTCAGAAATAAATTTGGTCTGGTTTGCAATAGAAAAATTTCTGCTAGAGTTTTAGGGATCGATTTTCAAAGCAGGGCTCAACATGTACTTGCATCCAAGCGGGGTAACATTTGTGTGCGCAAAGGGGAATTTCAGGATGCAAAACATGAAGCATGAAGCTCATGCAAACAGGGAGCAAGTCCTGAAATGACCCATCCTGCAGCCATCATATCCTGCTTTGAAAGGTACCCCACAACATTCAGTGTTCAGGGCCAGATCCTCAGCAAAGTTTAAAATTGATGTAGCTCAGCTGAAGGCAACAAAGCACAACACACAACAATATATACTGAAAATGGATGGCAGGTAGCAGGCATTTTTTACCAGCCACCCAAGACTTTCATTAAAAATCGGGTAGCCCCGGTGCAGAAAATGCCAATCCACACTTTATCATGAGGATGACATTGTTTGATAAACAATGAACACCCACCAGAATTGGTGGCTTGCTTCAAGCGAGTGGAGAAGTAGCAGCTTGTAAGTCTGCTCTACATATTAATAAATAAAAAGGGCTGTTATACAGAAAATTTCATAGCATAAGGCCTGATCCTAATTGATTCTGAGGAAACAAACCATACATACATATGACATCACTACTTAGAGCTAGTAAAAAAATTATGAAAAATGTGTTTGTGGCTGAAAATCATTGTTTTCCAATGTTTTGAATTAAATATTTCGGGGGGGGGGGAAGGGGAGGGAAGAGTCAAAATGTTTTGAAATTTTCCATTAAAAAAGTGGAAAAATATCCCAGTCTCTTTACTTCCCTCCACCCACATCACCACCATATCCCACTTCTCTCTTTTTTTCAAAAAAATTATTACCCCTGCCATTTTCCACTAGAAAACAGAGGGAGGTGGGAGGCTTTTAGAAAGAAAAAAGGAGGCAATGTAGCAAAAATTCCACACATTTTTCCCCACAAAGGGCAAAACACGTAAATAAATTCAAACAAAATGAAAACTGGTGTTTTTTTAAAAAATTTGGAGGAAAAAAACAACACACATTTCTACTTTTGTCAGCAGGACTTGAACTGTAGAACTTCAACACTGAAGACCACAGACCTCTACCATATTAGCTAAAGGAAAAATCCCTTTGATTATGTGTAAGTAGTAGCCTATCATTGTCAGTGGGATCAGTCTCAGGAGGAAGACAGTGTTTGTACATGCTAACCCTTTGTATAACAATGAGCACCTGGACTCATATTAACTTCTGTGGGAGACACAGGTGCTTAGCATCACTTAGGATCAAGCCAATCTATGTTGCCTTTCATGAAAGGTTGTAATAACATTTTGTGTTTGTCACTGAACAGGGTGGTCTACCATGAAGTACTTCATATATTGCTGAGCTCTCCACTGTGTCATGTACAATAAAAAAAAATCAGTTTTACAACTCAGACACAGCAACAGCTTCAAAAGAAATAGGGTAGAATTACCACAAGTTTAGGCAAATATTTCTTCAGCATTATCACATATCACCTATCAACCCAGAATTTAGGGTAGATGTATTGTACAGCTCTAAACAAAGGAACAAACAGAGGTCCAGCTGAATCCATACTGCAGTTCCATAAATTCAATGAACCTTTATGAAAATTGTTGTCTCTTGGTCACCGCATGATACGTACTACTGTCTGCAAGGAGCTGGGATAAAACCTTGACACTCTATTGTCTTGGCCTCTTCCGAAGAATCTCATTACTAACCCAAACAGCTCTCCTAATGGAGTTTAAAGCGACAGAAAGCCTTTTATAGGGCAATAAAACCTTTTAAGATGTACTTCAGAGGCTTCTAATTCTCTCAGCAACACAGTAAATATAATGAACATAAAAATTATCCTTGCAGCTGTTGTGCATGTCAGTAACAATAACATAATCTCATCACGGTACATGACCAAAAATAGCATCTGGTACTCCGATTCACCCAATTTAATCACAACAGTGTTTGAACATTCACTGTTTTACAGTTTTTGTTTATCAATTTACAGTATTTTAATAAGATTATTGTGAAAATGTATATGCTGAACATGTATCTACATGAGACATATACCACTGGTATCCATCATTTCACTCATTGCTTTCTACAGGTAGCTAATTTTCAGCCCTGTGGAGTTCACAGGAAGATTTCACATTAAACAGTCTGCTGCTTAGTGTAAGGAGAAGTGAAATCACTGTTAGTCATTTCCTAAGTCTTTTGATAGACTTATAAAAAGTCTCTTAAGGGTTTGCAAGAAGGGAAATTAAAGCACACACACACACACAAAGCCACTTATTTTTGTACTGATTTAAAATGGAAGTGAAAATCATAGAATGACTGGAAGATAGCTAATGTAACGCCAATATTTTAAAAGGGCTCTAGAGGTGATCCTGGCAATTACAGACCAGTAAGTCTAATGTCAGTTCCGGGCAAATTAGTTGAAACAATAGTAAAGGAATAAAATTGTCAGACACATAGAAGAACATAAATTGTTGGGCAAAAGTCAACATGGTTTCTGTAAAGGAAAATCATGTCTTACTAATCTATTAGAGTTCTTTGAAGGGGTCAACAAACATGTGGACAAGGGGGATCCAGTGGACATAGTGTACTTAGTTTTCCAGAATGCCTTTGACAAGGTCCCTCACCAAAGGCTCTTATGTAAATTAAGTTGTCATGGGATAAGAGGGAAGATCCTTTCATGGATTGAGAACTGGTTAAAAGACAGGGAAGAAAGGGTAGGAATAAATGGTAAATTTTCAGAATGGAGAGGGGTAACTAGTGGTGTTCCCCAAGGGTCAGTCCTGGAACCAATCCTATTCAACTTATTCATAAATGATCTGGAGAAAGGGGTAAACAGCGAGGTGGCAAAGTTTGCAGATGATACTAAATTGCTCAATATAGTTAAGACCAAAGCAGACTCCAGTTGAGGCCTAATCAGTGTGGAGTACAGCGGAAGAATTCTCTCTCATGTTTTGCTTACAACACTCCTGCTAATACATCCCAGAACAAATGTTTTCTTTTTTTGCAATAGTGTTACACTGAGGACTCATATTTAGTTTGTGATCCACTATAACCCTCTGATCCCTTTATGCAGTACTCCTTTGTAGGCAATCATTTCTCATTTTGTATGTGTTAAAGCAATACACTGATCTTCTGGTCACTGCTCTGACAGGTCCAAAGTGTTCTCACTGGAAAAGTTGTGCATTGTTTTGTGACCTGTTTGAGATAAGATGGTGGTTTCACTCGAGTTTATAGAGGATCAGTAGTGTCATGCATTCAACTCCATACTGTTTATCTAGAGTTGGGTGGTTTCCCCCATGGAGGGTAAACCCATTCAAGGAATGAAGCGGGCCATCTTAGAAAAGCAATCTACCACTACCGGAATGATCATGAAACCACTGGATTCTGGTAGTTCCACCACAAAGTCCAAGAAAGTGGCCTCCCAGGGCCAGGATGCGATGTCCAGAGATTGGAGAAGACTGTAGGGTTTCTGGGATGGGATCTTGGTGCAGGCACACACCTGGCAGAAAGCTACAAAAGTCTCTATCATGAGACACATAGGTGGCCACCAGAAGAAATAGGATGTTAATCATTGGAGTTTATATCACCCTAAATGTTCTTGCAGGGTGGAGTCATGGCATAGTTAAAGAACCACCACTCTCGCAGGTCCTCGGGGAACATAGATGTGGTCCCTTGCAAATGTGATCCCCTCCTAGGGGTCATATGGTTCTCTGTTGATAAAGGCCAGCTCATCTGGTGGAATTCCAGAGACAAAGGCATAGCAGATGAGTATGAGCAGATTCTGGTGGCAAGTCTCACTGAGCAAAGTGTGGGACTTGAGAATGATGGAATGAGAATGAAGGTAGAATCTCCATCCTTAGAGGTTTTTAAGGCCCGGCTTGACATAGCCCTGGCTGGGATGATTTAGTTGGTGTTGAGCAGGGGATTAGACTAGATGACCTCCTGAGGCCTCTTCCAACCCTAATATTCTAAGTTTCTATGTCTGGTTCTGAGCCTTGTAGGTCAAAGCCATAGCTTCAGGACAAGACATCAGTCTTGCCATTTCTAGTTCCAGGGCAATAGATCTAGGTCAAATAAAACTGGCAGAAGAATAGGGCCCACCAGAGCTGTCACTGATTTAGGGCCTTGACCTTGAGCACATAGTCCAGGTTGTTATGATCAATAAACACTTGGTCTGGATGACAGGCCCCTTCCAAGTAGTGTCACCACTCTTCAAAAGGTAGTCTTAATTGCCAGAAGTTCTTTGTCCAAGTTCTCTTAGTTTCACTCAGCAGGGGTAAGTTTTCTCAAGTAGTAGTTTGCTCATTTCCAAGCCTTTGGGAGAGGACTGCCCCAATTGTCATGCTAGAGGCATCGGCTTCCACAACAAAAGTTTCTGTCATGTCTGGATAGGCTAATCCTGGAGCAGTGGGCAAATTTCAACTGCTTGAATGTATGCCGGGCTTTGAGCAACCAGTTTTTCTGAAGTAGGGCAGTGAGGGGCTGAGTTTGTTTTGAAAAACTTGACACAAACATCCCGTAAAAGTTTGCAAAGAGAAAAAGCATTATAGGTAATACACATTGTGAGGGACTGCACAGTCACATACAGCCTGGAACTTGTGCTGATCCATCTTGATTCCTTCCAGGGACAGATGAAACCCAGGAACTAGTGGAAGTCTGATCAAATGAAGTTGCAAGTTTAGCATAGAGACTGTGTTGTCCTAGTCTCTCCAGGACTGTGTGGACTTGAATGCTGTGTTGGTCTATGTAGTCTGAAAAGATCAATATATGATATAAGTACACCACTACAGACTGGTCCAGGAGGTTTTGTAGCACATTGTTAATTAAGTGCTGGAACATCACTGGGACATTAGCCAGTAAGAATGACAATTAAATATTCAAAAGTGGTCATAGCAGGTTCAAAAGGCAGTATTCCATTCATCTACCTCTTTGATATGGACAAGATTAATAACTCCCGGGAGATCCAGTTTAGTGAATATGTGGGCACCCATCCACACAGTCCCGCAACTCAGGGATCAGCGGTAACAAGTAACGCTTCTGGATTGTTATTTGATTTAGGGCTTGGTAATCAAACACAGAGGTGGAAGCTACCATCCTTTTTTTACATGAAGGATTGGAGAAGTTGACTTGCAGATGAATCCACAGGCCAGGTTCTTTTGGAAATATTCTCACAATGCAGCCAGTTCAGGCTCTGACATTGTGTGTATCTGCCCACATGGTATCTTCACCCCTAGATTAACATCTATGTGGCAATTGTAATCCCTATGTTGGGAGAGGCTTTTTGCATTCTTCTTCTCACAGATCGTCTATGGAGTTATGGTACATAGAGAGAAGTTCCACAGTTCCCCACGTAGGTATTTCAGTGCAGGCGACTGCACCTACTTGAGCCTTCATGGGTTTAGGTGTAACATTTACTGGCCACTGACCATGTGGTCAACAAATTCGGATGGGAAAGTGACCTTCTGTTTTCACTATGAAGAGTGGATTATGAAGGGTCAGCCAGGTGGTGCCAAGGATCAGGTGAAATGCAGGGAATGGATCACACTGGATTGTATTATTTCTCTGTGTCCTTGAATAATGGCTTCCCAGGGGACAGTCTCCCCCACAACTGCACCTGAAGACAGTGAGGAACTGTCAATAGGTCAACCGTGTCACACATGGCCTTGTGTTGCAGGGGAATCTGTAGGGCGCAAGCTGTAGATGCAGCCATAAAATTGTCCACTGATCCCAAACTGATGAGGTCCTGTGGGAGGAGAATCTATCGGGGATCCCCCAGAATGCGCAGCTGATAGGCACCTGCAAATGAGAAGACCCTGGATGGGACTCAGGGTCTATGAGGAGTCAGACACGGGGAAGTTCTCTTCTGTCAAGGCCCAGACTGGTTCCCCATACTGTACCTGGACCAGCTTGCTTCTTCAAGCTCCTCGGCATTTGCACTGGGCAGGCTGAGATGGCATGGCCAGGTTCACAACAGTAGAAGCACAGGTGGCATTTATGGGGGTGAGTAACTGATAAGCCAGATAGACTTGCATGGGTTCGGCAAGCGATACAGAAGGTGAGGTCATGCAGGTAGGAAGCTGTAGGGAACCTCTTTTCTCCTCCCTTTGTTCTTGCAGCAGGTATCTGCATGCATGGTCAGGAACACCAGGGCGTCTAGGCCCATAAGCATCTCTACACAGGCCAGTTCACCTTGAACTTTGAAGGATTTCTTCCTTCAAGCTCCACTAGAACAGGTACAGCTGTGCTGCTTCATTCCACTCTGTATGTGAGGCAATGAAAGCATGCTGCATAGGAGGCCACTGTGCCTTGCCTATGCCAGAGTCCCCTCAGGAAGGCATTGGCCATTTGAGCTCAGTGCAGGTCACTGAAGATGGTTGACATCAACTGGAGAAATGCATCCCAGTTTGACAGCACCTGGCTATGGCCTTCCAGCAGCGAGGAGGCCAAGTCTAATGAGTCTCCTGTCAGCAGGCTGATTACCAAGGCCACCTTGGCCTGGTCAGAGGTATAGATTTGGAGAAGCATCAGAAACAGTAGGTGGCACTGGTTCATTAAACTCCAGAACCACCAGTGGTTCCCGAACTGTGCAAGCAAGGGAATCACAGGCCCTTATCCAGGGCAAGGCACTGCAGGCTGTTCGCAGCACAGTATTCTTGGAGGCAAGCTGCCTCACTTGCTCCTGCAGCCACTGGTTGTCCAAGATCAGCTGCCCAACTTGGGTCTGCAGTGCTTGATTTGGGGGGAGTTGAATGCTTCTGGTGGCTTTGTTGGTGCTGCTGGGTCCACCCCTCTCGCACCAGGCTCAGTTCCATAGGATTATTATGGTCCAAACAAGCTATCATAGCTGGGTCATGGGTGGCTAGACCTACTAGTAGGAGCCAGATCCCAAACTCACAAGACAGGAGTCAAGAGTTGGCTGGGTCAGGATACAGAAGCAAAAAACAAACTGGAAATCAGAATAACTAGTCAGGAACCAGAGTCAGGTCATGTCCAGATACCAGGGGGTCAGAGGCAGGAGCCAAACTGTGGGTTGGGAACCACAAGTCAGATGCCAGAAGTCAAGCTGGGTTGGGATGCCAGGAAATCAAGCTGAAGAAGCACAAGACACAGCCCAGACTAGAGAGAAGACCAGTTGTTAGGACAGCTACCTGTTCCTGCTGCTGGCCAATCAGTTGCTCTGGGAGTCCACCGCTCAGGCCTCAGGGGTGGAGCCTCACATGAGGGCTGGGCTTTATGGGTCCCAGATAAGCGATTGTCAGCAGGCTGCCAGGTGGAAGGTTAGAGTGTGGCAACTCCCATGAACTATGTATGTTTGAGACCTGTGTGTTATAACATGTGTGCTATTGAAAGATTGCTCCTGCCAGAGCCCGTGTTAGGGTTCAGGTGAATTCTAGTACGCTTATTAGCATTGATGTAGGCTCTTTTATTGCTTTTAATGTTTTCTGTATAGTGCTTTTTCCTTAAGAATAAAATAGGCTGGCATAGAAAGAGCTGTGTGTTTAACTTAGAACTGTTGACAATCACTCTGTTATCAGTCTTAGAAGAGAAAGCAAATACCACTGTGCAGCCTGGAAACACCCCAGTCAGAAAGGAGAGAAATAGAGGTCTCCACCCAAGAAAGACAACAGCTAGGGAGCTGGAGAGCTGAGAGTGGGTGCCCTTGCTGGACCACTGAGGGGACATACAGGTGCAGTTGCCCTGATCATCATAACAAATTGTTTGTACATACAGTGTATATAAGGCACATCGCTGTCTCAGTAAGCACATCGCTGAAGAGAGAAAACCAACATGTCAGGGAGGTCACATAAAACTGGGGTTATTTAGATATTTCATATTTATGTACTTCTAAAAAGTGATTGCCTGCCCTGTGTCATAAACAGAAGCAAATTTCAGCTATTACCTGGCACTATGTGTAATTTACTTTAAACATGAGTTTCTTCCATTCTTTCCTAGTTAGAATATCCGAGGAACAATAAATTTTGGCATCTAATGACACTGGCAATAAAGACTGCCTCAGGCAGAGGCATTTATGTCAGCCAAGCATTATGTATTCTCAGACTATCAAATGTGAGATCTCTCAGGAACAGCAGTCCGGACGCTAATGGCAGCTACATACCGGTGTCTCACAGCGAGCAGCTAAAGAATATTTTTAAAACATATTTCAAAATAATTGAAATGATTATTATACTGAAGGGGCTTTGTGTTCTCCTGTAATAGTTCTATATTGAAGATTCTTACAATATTGCAAAAGGAATGGATCTGCAGATGCAAACAGTTGGGTTCTTTGCATTTTAAAAAGCATCAAGATGTTTGACCCCTGAAACTAAAACACTTTTCATAGTAAGAAAGCATTTTTCCCACTCTCACCTTGTTTTTATTCTTTTTTCTTTTGGCATTTCATAAACAAACATTTATTCTTCTACATACGACTTCTATGCTTTTACAGTGTGCACTCCAGAAAACAAATTTTTGCTGATTTACACCCTGTGCAAACCAGTATATAATTTGATCCTAGATTTTATTTCTCTGCCACATTTGCACTAGTCTTGCAAACTCCATTACTTGTTAATAAAAGAAAAATCCTTAAACTTGAAATGGCTCACATTCATTGTCAACCACCTAGGCTGCCATCCACACAGGAGAATAATTTTTTATCACCACCCACGTCACAGGGGAACTCATCGTACCGGGATTCTAGTCTGAACAGTGTAGCTGGAAAAAACTGCAGCATGGGCTTTTGTGTTGGTCGTGTCTCAACGATTCTTTATCAAGTAGGCTCAGATTTCAAGTACAAAGTTTTGTTTTGTTTTTTTAAACTGCTGACCCGGCATTCTGGGAGCTCAGCGTCAAGCCGGATTTCTTCCATTTCATGAATCATCATTAATAGTAAAGATTCAACAGGCCAGCTAAGATCCTCAGTTACAGCAGTGTAAACCCATTGTCAAATTATGCACTAGGACCTGTGCAACCTATAGCTTCCAATGTATTGCACAGGTAAAACAGTCTGAAACTCAGTAACCAATTCTGGTGATGATGCACAAGATAGGGAGTGAATTGGATTGTGTTCTCTTTTATAGTGAGCCCCAAACTTTCTTGAAATCTTACAGTGGCCAATCCTACATCTTGGCAGGGGCTTTAGACTAGATGCCCCTTGCAGTCCCTTCTAGCTCTATGGTTCTATGACTCTATATAATATAGCAAAATTGTTGGGGACGGGAGAGCACAGAATAGATTAAAGAAATGGTGTCAACTGACGAATTGCTGATTAGGGCTGTTAAGGCTCCTGATGAGGTTACAGAATTCTCACATAGCAGCCGATCAGAATCTTCTTAAGGTAGGAGAAAGTCTCCTTCTATGGATTATACAAACTTGTTTGGATTGGGCCAAGGTTGCCCTTCCTTTGGGACACTTCTTTTCTGGGGAGCACTAGGCAGCTCACACAGCACAACGAGGAGCTGTTGCACGGCATCAGGCATTATCATCAGGCTCAGCAGCAGCATCACCACCAGGGCAGTCAGCCCAGGGAACTGAATCACCATTGGCCTGAATCTTGTGTAGTTATTTAAACCCGTATAAAGTGAATGCAAAATGGCTGTAAAATTCTACCGTTCTGATCTGGTAGCGCTGGATGGCCACTTTGCACAGGTGTAAATAGCTGTACAGGTGCAAAGCAATGGAGAATCACACCCCAGGGATTCGCCATCACTCCACTGAGCCTTCTTTTTTCTGGTCCTGAAACTTTCTGACTGGACTAGATGAGGAAAGGGAGACCAGATGACATCACCACCCCTGAGGTGAGACATGACCCTAAAGTTCTTGTCATCTCTTGCCAGCTACTGTGTCAATTTTCATGCAACTCCTCTATCCTCGTCCCCTTTTTTTCCCACTTTTTGTAATGAGAATTTGGCTTAGACAAGGTTGATTAGATACAGAGGCTACCGTCCCTAAGCTTGCCTAGTTTCTTTTCTCTCTCCCCCTTTGTGTGCACTGGCCCTTCTGCCACACTAGTGGGGAGAAAAAGCACTATGTTGCTCTCTGTAAAGGAGCCGTCTTGCTTTCTGGAAGCCGTTCTCTGTGTCTGGCCCAGCCTAGTGACACCCACTGTCTAGGAAGCACTACAAATAAAATACCCAAATAAGACAAGCAAAACAGAAACTGGCTATGCTGATATGCAGTTGCCTGTTCCATAGTTAGAGCAGCGCTAGGAAACTAATTACTAGCTAAAGCCTAGAGCCCTTCTGTGAGGAATCCATCTGAGGGAAGATCTAGGGGAGAATCCGCTCATGGAGATCCCAGCACATCACATCTTGGTGTATAGAATCGTAGAACCATAGGGTTAGAAGGGACCACTAGAATCATCTAGTCTAACCACCTGCCAAGATGCAGGATTTGTTGTGTCTAAACCACCCAAGACAGATGGCTATCCAGTGTATAAAGAAAAGGAGTACTTGTGGCACCTTAGAAACTAACAAATTTATTTGAGCATAAGCTTTCATGAGCTACAGCTCACTTCATCGGATTCATTCAGTGGAAAATACAGTACTCCTTTTCTTTTTGCGAATACAGACTCACACGGCTGCTACTCTGAAACCTATCCAGTGTATGGTTTACCCATTCTAGAAAAGGCTACAGGGCCCACTCCAAACCTAGTAACTTGACAATTAGGCTACTGGTGTGCTGAGATGACTGCCTAGCATGCCGACCAATGTGGTCCCTATTTCCTTGTACTCCCTCATCCATCAGTCTGCAGCCATCTGTGGTCTTAAACTTTGATTTTTTTTTTCTTTGGGACCACTTTTATGGAGAATCCCACAGGCCCATTATAGCCCTGTCCAAGAGGCAATATCAATAAGTGGTCACAGAAGTCACACCTATTGTATATAGTAAGTCCTATTTTAGAAGGTCCTGTGTCTTGCATTAACATGTTACCCTAGTGCCATTCCTTGAATCCAAATAAGATACAAAACTATACGTCTTAATTGTGTATTGCACTTTGGGGGCACTTGCTTTAAGAAATAGATCAAGATGATGCTTCTGAAGGATTTTTGTGGACTGAAAATATGGCTTGTGTGTATTTTACACAAATGTTGACATTTGAATCCGCTATGTAATCATGATGGGGATGGATTTTAGATTAATAAAATATTGATGTGGAAAAGAGAGGGCCATTGGGAAATGCCTTTCATTTACTATATAAAAACCATGCACATATTCTCAGGGGCTTTGTGTTATCGACAAATGTATAAATAGTTGGAATTTTAACATGCCACAGCAAAAAAACCCAACACATTACTATAATTACACACATTTATAATGCTGCAGGGGAGCCTTGAATGGCTCCTCCGTTGGCCAATCAAGCTAATAATGCAACTCACTTCTCCCCTCCCTCACTGCCTACAATGGTAGGGGTTTTGTTTTTTGTTTTTTTTAAAAGGCAATTTCTTCCCAGCAGTGATGTACTTTCACTGTATGTTGATAGAAGTGTATTTGAAAAGAATATACATTAGTAAAGGCAGAGAGCCACCCACTGTCACTAAGGATAGCAGAACATTGGGTTTGACACACCATGGGTTCATCTACTTTTGGCAGAGGTCAGTGCCAGATGTCTCAGTGGAAATTAAACCCTCCCTTCTCACCACATTAACCATATAAGTTTCTATAATAAACATGACACAGCGAGGGCTAACCAACTTTATATCTTTGCATGGAGGAGGTTTTTCTTCCCCTCTCTATAATATTGTTTTGGTTTGCTTTGTTTTTTTGTTTTGTTTTTTTGCATAGGAACCAGGAATTACCACACTGGCTCAGATTCAAAGTCCACCATGTCCAGTAGCCTGTCTTCAACAGTGGCCAGTGACAGAGGCTTCAGTGGAAGGTGTAAGAATCCCACAGTAGGCTGATGTGGGGCAACCTGACCATCCCCACCCCCATTAGGTCTCATCCTGATCCTGCAGTTAGAGATTGGCTAAAGCACTGAAGCATGAGCTTTATTATCCCATCTAAAATTGGTGTTTTCATTAATGATACCTCTGGCTATTCATGATCCATATAAACATCTGATCCCTTTTTGAATTTGAATTTATGAGACAAGAAGAAATCTTTGCATGGGAAATCTTGTGACAATTGTGACTACAGAGTTTAAGGGAACTCAACAGTGAAAACGACACTAGAATAGAAGAGAGAGAGAATAACTAAACATCTTCTATATTTATAGGGACTTTCATCCCAGAAGAGTTTAAGCAGTTTACAAAGCCACACCTGAGAACATGCATGCCTCAAAGGAAGGTAAATCCCCTGCAGCATTCAGGAAACATGAGTGGGAGTTTCAGCTTAGAGTGCAGTCTTGTTGATATAGGGACCAGCTTTTGTTATGCGTGTTCAGAACCCAGCATAACGAGGCCCTTATCCAGCCCCTGGGGTGCTACCACAACACAAATAATAATGAACAGACAAAAAGAAGTTGTTGTGAAACCGTCAGGGTTGCTGCACCCACACACACTAGACTCACACAAAAGCAAGGAAATGAAAGTACCTATCAATCAGTACATACCCACTACTGTAAGACGTATCGACTTTAAAATATGCCTTGAAAATATGTTGATGGCAACTCGCTTTCTGTCCTTCTAACTATTTGGTGGCATCACCCTTATGCATAGTGCAAACCTTAGCTTCCTCCCACAGGTAAAGACAGTGTGAGTCAATAGACCCATCCCAACAGGTGGGACATCTTGTCTAGGGAGCATTAAATGAAGCTAAAATACACAATTCCGAGAACAGGAAAGCTCTGATAGAGGTTTTTCCAACCACTGTTTCTCAAAACAAAGGCATCCATAATTTATTTATGGATGTGACTTCCATCTCCCTAGGTCTAGTTAAGTAGAACTCCTGCCAGGTGACAAAAAAATAACTGCCCCCTTTCTTGTGTAGAGTGCCCTGTGGTATCTTATGTGTTTTAATTAAGAGTCAGAGGAAAGGAAAAACAAAATGTTGGTTAAAACCAGTTAGGAATAAGTTGCTGGTGACCCAAGAACCTGGAAGTTTCAGAGGTCAAGCTTCCTGATGCCTAAATATCTATATTATATTGCCGGGATGGGGAACGACCCATTGCTTAATTTCATCCAGCCCACGGAAAGTCTCCATGCCGTGGACCGAAAGCCCTGAGCCTCAGCACTCCCACCCCCTGCAGGGCTAGAGCCACAAGTTCCGGACTGCCCCACTGCAGGGGGAAGCTAAAGGTTGCCAGGCCGTTAAAAGTCTGGTCGGCTCCACACAGCTCCAGAAAACGTCCAGCATGTCTCTGCGGCCCCAAGGTGCAGGGGCAATCAGCCAATGGGAACTGCAGCCAATGGGAGCTATGGGGGAAGTGCCTGCAGGTGCGGTCACCATGCACCGTGCAGAGTCATCTTGCCTGCACCTCCACCTAGGGGGCAGACATGCCAGACGCTTCCAGGAGCAGCGCAAAGCCAGGGCCGGTATGGTGCCTGCCTTAGCCGCCCTGCTGTGCTGCCGACCAGGAGCCGCCTGAGGTAAGCACTGCCCGGCCAGAGTCCACACCCCAAACACATGTCAGAACCCCCTCCCACACCCTAACTCCCTCCCAGACCCTGCACCCCAACCCCTTGTCCCAGCCCTGAGCCCCCTCCAACACCCAAACTCCCTCCCGGAGCCCACATCCCCAACCTCTGCCCACACCCCAAAGCTACTCCTGCACTCCAAACCCCCTGGCCCCAGCATTGAGCCTCCTCCTGTATCCCAAACCCCTCATCCCCAGTCCCACCCCAGAGCTCGCACCCCCAGCCAGAGTCCTCACTCCCTCACGCACCCCAACCCCCTGCCCCAGCCCAGAGCTCCCTCCCACACCCTACCCTGAACACATCATTTCTGGCCCCAACCCAAAGCCTAGGAGAAGCCCTGAGCCTCTGTGCCCGCCTGTGGGTCAATGGCCCCGATAGAAAAAAGGTTATCCATTCCTGTTATATAGTGTAACAGGGTAGCACCCACCTGTCATGAGCACCCCTTTCTGGTCAGGTGTGTCTGACGTCTTTCAGCTTGCAGTGACCCCTATCAGTGGTTTCTCAGGTGAGTTTTTAATGACTCAGCCGTCCAGCAGAGTCACACACACAATCTCTATGTGAAACAGAACAGACCCCTTCCGGGGTATACAGTCCACTGGGGCCTATCCTCTCTTGGTATCTCTGTAGCCCTCCTTGGGCTCAGTCTTTAAATAGTCCTGGCCCTGGTATGGGGCCATACCTCCTGGAGACACTGGACATACCTGGAGACACTGTCTTCCTGCAGCCCACCCTCGACTCGGTCCTAGCAGCCAGCCAGGAGCTCCTTCTTGCTCCCCCAGTTCCGGCCAGCAGACTGATCTGTCCATGGTCCTGCTGCTCCTTCAGCTAGCCATGAACACAGTCCTCATTCCTCCAGCTCCAGGTAGCAACTGCTCTCTGCTCTGCACTGCAGCTCCCTTCACATGGGCCTGCTGAGCCTGGATTGGCTGCTCCCTGCAGCCTCCCTCAGTGGCTGCTTCCCTGCAACCACTCTAGACCACTTGGAGGACTTCTCTTCTGCTCCTCTCTGGGGTGCGGTAGGATCCGGAGGCCTCCAGCAGGGGGCCTCTGGACCTAGTCCACCCCATCACATATATAAAATATTTCACCTCAACTTAGAAACTGTACATTTGTTTGCCTTGAATTATCTGTGAACAATTTCTCTTATTCTTCCTAATGTAATATCTCATCCTGTGATAAGCCTTGAAAGATGTGAAGTGAAAAATATTTGGTTATATCCAAGATTGTAGAAATGATGACCACTAGATTTGGAAGACTATATAGGATTTTGTTTGTTTTCCATGTAAACAATTGTTGCACCCAGAGGAGGGTTTGAAACAAATTGATTAATTCAACAGTAATAAGTCACCAGGAACAGATTGTATTCATCCAAGAATTCTGAAGGATCTCAAATATGAAATTGCAGAATTTCTAATGTGGAATGTAACTTATTGCTTTAATCAGCCTCTCTACCAGATGACTGGAAGATAGCTAATGTAACATTGATTTTTTTAAAAAGGCTCCAGGCAGCTACAGGTCAGTAAGCCTAACTTCAGTACCAGGCAAACTTGTTGAAACTATAGTAAAGAACAGAATTATCAGACACAGATGAACATGATATTTTAGAGAAGAGTCAACATGGCTTTTGTAAAAGGAAATCATGCCTCACCAATCTATTAGAATTATTTGAGGGTGTCAACAAGCATGTGGACAAGGGTGATCCAATTAATATAGCATACTTGAACTTTCAGAAGCCTTTAACAAGGTCCCACATGAAAGGCTCTTAAGTAAAAAAAGCAGTCGTGGGATAAGTGGGACTGTCCTATAATGGATCAATAACTAGCTAAGGAGATAAATAGCAAAGAGTAGGAATAAATTGTCAATTTTCAGAGTGGAGAGAGGTATAATAGCAGTGTCCTCCAAGGCTTGACAAAGCCCTGGCTGGGATGATTTAACTGGGAATTGGTCCTGCTTTGAGCAGGGGGTTGGACTAGATGACCTTCTGGGGTCCCTTCCAACCCTGATATTCTATGATTCTATGATTCTATGATCTGTACTGCGACCTGTGCTGTTCAACATATTCATAAATGATCTGGGAAAAGGGTAAACAGTTAGGTGGCAAAGTTTGCCGACAATACAACATTATTCGAGACCGTTAATTTCATAGCTGACTGAAGAATTACAAAGGGATCCTACAAAACTATAAAATGACAGAAGAAATTCAGTGTTGATAAATGCAAAGTAATGCACATTGGAAAACATAATCCCAACTATGCATGCAGAATGATGGCATCTAAATTAGCTGTTACCACTCAAGAAAGAGAGCTTGGTGTCATCATGGATTGTCCTCTGAA
This sequence comes from Lepidochelys olivacea, assembly GCF_965140295.1. Classification (NCBI taxonomy): domain Eukaryota; kingdom Metazoa; phylum Chordata; order Testudines; family Cheloniidae; genus Lepidochelys; species Lepidochelys olivacea. The sequence goes on along the minus strand of NC_140411.1, from coordinate 30,931,951 downwards.
AACATCTACTCAGTTTGCAAAAGCAGTAAAAAAAGCTAGCAACATTAGGAACCCTTAGGAAAGGGATAGATAATAAGAAAAAATAATGCCATTATATAAATCCAGGGTACACCCACACCTGGAATATTGTGTGCAGTTTTGGTCTTCGCACATCTCTCTCTCATATTATATATATATAATTAGAATTGGAAAAGATACAGAAAAGGGCAACAAAAATGATTAGGCATATGAAACAGCTTCCATATGAGGAGAGATTTAAAAAGACTGGAACTATTCATCTTAGATAAGAGAGGATTAAGAGGGGATATGATAGAGAAATATCATTATGAAATTATCACTGGTATGAAGAAAGTGAATAGGAAAGTGTTATTTACCCATTCACATAACACAAGAACCAGGGGATCTCCCAAATGCAATTAACAGGCAGCAGGTTTAAAACAAATGTAAAGAAGAACTTCTTTATACAACACACAATCTGTGAAACATATTGTCGAGGATGCTGTGAAGACCAAAAAGTATAACTGGTCTCAAAAAAGAATTAAATTAGTGTGTGGCAGATACATCCATCAGCGGTTATTAGCCAAGACAGTTAGGGACTCAACCCCATGCTCTTGATGTCCCTAAGCCTCTGACCACCAGAAGCTGGGACTATACAATAGGATGGATCACTCAATAATTGCCCTGTTCTGTTCATTCCTTCTGAAGCATCTGGCACTGGACACTGTTGGAAGACAGAATAGTGGGCTAGATGGCCCATTGGTCTAACCGACAATGGCCATTCTTGGGTTCTTATGATAAAAGTTGCATAGCACAAAAAGGAATGTTGAAAGATATAATCACCTAGCCAAGGTATAAATTTGAAATATTAAGAGAAATTGCCTAAAAAGGGAAATCCCAACTGGTAGCCAGAACTGCAAATGAAATGCAATCCATGAAGTGAATTGAATTCTCCGACTAAAAGAAAGACAGAAAGATATGTGTTATACATTGACACCACCTGCTGGATATTGACAAAAGAAGCAAAGAAACTGCAAAATCTAAGAGGCAGTTGGCAAATGAGCAGTAGAAATTAGAGGGTGGCCCCTGCAAGGAGCCCTGAAATCAGGGTATATGACATTGAGTCATTGTGTGGAACCTCAGAATTTTCCAGAGGGAGGTTGCCAAGCCCCTGTGTGGGAAAAACTGTCCCCCTTGTCTGGGGTCAGAGGACTAAGTGATGACTGAATCCACAAGGAAGGTGCAGAACACCCCACAAGACTAATGTCCAGTTAAAAAGTGATGAAAATTCATTTCAAATATTGTATTTCCCCTTCTGTTCTTTAATATAAATAACTGAAATTTACCTTGTTAAGGCTACACTCTCTAGTAAGACATGAAGTAACTATAGTTTAGATTTTAACTAACGCTACATACATGCTTGTCATAAATATAAAGGGAAGGGTAAACCCCTTTAAAATCCCTCCTGGCCAGAGGAAAAATCCTCTCACCTGTAAAGGGTTAAGAAGCTAAAGGTAACCTCACTGGCACCTGACCAAAATGACCAATGAGGAGACAAGATACTTTCAAAAGCTGGGAGGAGGGAGAGAAACAAAGGGTCTGTGTGTCTGTCTATATGCTGCTTTGACGGGGATAGACCTGGAATGGAGTCTTAGAACTTTTAGTAAGTAATCTAGCTAGGATGCGTTAGATTATGATTTCTTTAAATGGCTGAGAAAAGAATTGTGCTGAATAGAATGACTATTTCTGTCTGTGTGTCCTTTTTGTAACGTAAGCTTTTGCCTAGAGGGATTCTCTATGTTTTGAATCTAATTACCCTGTAAGGTACCTACCATCCTGATTTTACAGGGGTGATTCCTTTACTCCTATTTACTTCTATTTCTATTAAAAGTCTTCCTGTAAAAAAACTGAATGCTTTTTCGTTGTTCTCAGAGCCAAGGGTTTGGGTCTGTGGTCACCTATGCAAATTGGTGAGGATTTTTACCAAACCTTTCCCAGGAAGTGGGGTGCAAGGGTTGGGAGGATTTTGGGGGAAAAGACGTGTCCAAACTACGTTTCCCAGTAAACCCAGTTAGAGTTTGGTGGTGGCAGTGGTTATTCCAAGAACAAAAGATAAAATTAATTTGTACCTTGGGGAAGTTTTAACCTAAGCTGGTAAAAGTAAGCTTAGGAGGTTTTCATGCAGGTCCCCACATCTGTACCCTAGAGTTCAGAGTGGGAGAGGAACCTTGACAATGCTCTCCTTTATAAATCCAAACAAACTGGTGTATGAGAGATTTGAACCATAACTTTAAGCAAATGCTTTTGATATTCCAAACTTATCTCTTTAGGATCAATCCATTGAAATAGCACAAATCACAGTCTCAAAAGTGTATTAATAACTGATACATCCTTACTCCCTGGGGAACTACTGGAAAGGTGATAAGTGTGTTATGATCATTAATTCTTTAGAACCTAAGTAAATTATAAGAAGTCCTCATAATTTGCATAGTGCCAGGGCATTGCTGCTGAGCCTCAACCATCGTCTCTGACAACTGCTTTTAGAACTGTATTGGTGTGTTCAGTACATGCCTAAAATATCAATTGTGTCTACACTTGATTGATGAGCTGTTGATTGTATACTGATACAGTTCTCAGTGAATTCATAAATTGTTGATTTGTTAAAAATAGCCAAGTGTCTCAATTTGAGAAACAGTGTCCAAGTTAAAAACTGGTCTGAAAAAGAACCCAGTGTTAAAATTCCATAGACTCTAAGCCAGAAGTGACCTTTGTGATCATCTAGTCTGACCTCCTGAATAGGCCATAGAATGTCCCCAAAATAATTGCAGGTTTCAGAGTAGCAGCCATGTTAATCTGTATTCGCAAAAAGAAAAAGAGTACTTGTGGCACCTTAGAGACTAACAAATTTATCTGAGCATAAGCTTTCGTGAGCTGCAGCTCACTTCATCGGGTGCATTCAGTGGAAAATACAGTGGGGAGATTTATATACATAGAGAACATGAAACAATGGGTGTTACCATACACACTGTAACCAGAGAAATCACTTAAGGTGAGCTATTACCAGCAGGGGGGCGGGGGGGTGGAGAGGAACCTTTTGTAGTGATAATCAAGGTGGGCCATTTCCAGCAGTTGACAAGAACGTCTGAGGAACAGTGCGGGGGGGGGGGGGGAATAAACATGGGGAAAGAGTTTTAGTTTGTGTAATGACCCATCCACTCCCAGTCTCTATTCAAGCCTAAGTTAACTGTATCCAGTTTGCAAATTAATTCCAATTCAGCAATCTCCAGTTGGAGTCTGTTTTTGAAGTTTTTTTATTGAAGAATTGCAACTTTTATGTCTGTAATCGAGTGACCAAAGAGATTGAAGTGTTCTCCGACTGGTTTTTGAATGTTATAATTCTTGACATGTGATTTGTGTCCATTTATTCTTTTACGTAGAGACTGTCCAGTTTGACAAATGTACATGGCAGAGGGGCATTGCTGGCACATGATGGCATATATCACATTGGTAGATGTGCAGGTGAACGAGCCTCTAATAGTGTGGCTGATGTGATTAGGCCCTATGATGGTGTCCCCTGAATCCTGGAAATCCAGGACACCCCATCATCTCAGGCATTGGCACCCTCACAGCAGGATTGTCTGGCTATGTAGACTCCCTCCTCAGGCCCTACACTACCAGCACTCCCAGCTATCTTTGAGACACCACTGACTTCCTGAGGAAACTACAATCCATCGGTGATCTTCCTGATAACACCATCCTGGCCACTATGGATGTAGAAGCCCTCTACACCAACATTCCACACAAAGATGGACTACAAGCTGTCAGGAACTGTATCCCCGATAATGTCACAGCAAACCCGGTGGCTGAACTTTGTGACTTTGTCCTCACCCATAACTATTTCACATTTGGGGACAATGTATACCTTCAAATCAGCAGCACTGCTATGGGTACCCACATGGCCCCACAGTATGCCAGCATTTTTATGGCTGACTTAGAACAGCGCTTCCTCAGCTCTCGTCCCCTAATGCCCCTACTTCACTTGCTCTACACTGATGACATCTTCATCATCTGGAGCCATGGAAAAGAAGCCCTTGAGGAATTCCACCATGATTTCTACAATTTCCATCCCACCATCAACCTCAGCCTGGACCAGTCCACACAAGAGATCCACTTCCTGGACACTATGGTGCTAATAAGCGATGGTCACATAACCACCACCCTATACCGGAAACCTACTGACCACTATGCCTACCTACATGCCTCCAGCTTTCATCCAGACCACACCACATGATCCATTGTCTACAGCCAAGCTCTACGATACAACCGCAGACCAACCACGCAGACCAACCACTCAGACAGAGACAAACACTGACAAGATCTCTATCAAGCATTCTTACAACTACAGTACCACCTGCTGAAGTGAAGAAACAGATTGACAGAGCCAGAAGAGCACCAAGAAGTCACCTACTACAGGACAGGCCCAATGCAGAATGCATAACAGAATGCCACTAGCCGTCACCTTCAGCCCCCAACTAAAACCTCTCCAACGCACCATCAAGGATCTACAACCTATTATGAAGGACGATCCATCACTCTCACAGATCTTGGGAGACTGGCCAGTCCTTGCTTACAGACAGCCCCCCAACCTGAAGCAAATACTCACCAACAACCACACACCGCACAACAGAACCACTAACCCAGGAACCTATCCTTGCAACGAAGCCCGTTGTCAACTGCGTCCACATATCTATTCAGAGGACACCATCATAGGGCCTAATCACATCAGCCACACTGTCAGTGGCTCGTTCAACTGCACATCTACCAATGTGATATATGCCATTATGTGCCAGCAATGCCCCTCTGCCATGTACATTGGTCAAACTGGACAGTCTCTACGTAAAGGAATATATGGACGCAAATCACACGTCAAGAATTATAACATTCAAAAACCAGTTGAAGAACACTTCAATCTCTTTGGTCACTCGATTACAGACCTAAAAGTTGCAATTCTTCAACAAAAAAACTTCAAAAACAGACTCCAACTAGAGACTGCTGAATTGGAATTAATTTACAAACTGAATACAATTAACTTAGGCTTGAATAGAGACTGGCAGTGGATGGGTCATTACACAAAGTAAAACTATTTCCCTATGTTTATTCACACACACCCCCCACTGTTCCTCAGATGTTCTTGTCAATTGCTGGAAATGGCCCACCTTGGTTATCACTACAAAAGGCTCCCCCCCATGCCCCCGCTCTCCTGCTGGTAACAGCTCACCTTAAGTGATCACTCTCATTAGTGTGTGTATGGTAACACCCATTGTTTCATGTTCTCTATGTATATAAATCTCCCCACTGTGTTTTCCACTGAATGCATCCAATGAAGTGAGCTGTAGCTCACGAAAGCTTATGCTCAAATTTGTTAGTCTCTAAGGTGCCACAAGTACTCCTTTTCTTTTTCCCAAAATAATTGTTAGAGCATAGAATTTAGAAAAATAGCCAATCTTGATTTAATATTTGCCAATGATGGAGAATCCATCACAACCCTTGGTAAGCAGTAAATTACTCACTGTTAAAAATGTATGCCTTATTTCCAGTCTGAATTGGTCTAGCTTCAACTTCCAGCCATTAGTAAGCAAATGCTCCTGGACCTTAATAAAAAAAAAGGATTATCCTATTAGATTCCATTCTAATATTCGCTATGAAAGTCATCAAATTAGCAAATCTAGTTCATTAGATTTCAGTTTTAAAATCTAACTAGCACCTTGGTAAATTCATAAAATTGACCTCCTTTCCTGCTTACACTACCTCTCCATTCAGAGGCTCACACCTACCCCGACCACAAGTATTGTAGAAGATAACCCATGCATCACAGCCTTCACAATGTCCCCTTTAATATTCCCTTAGCTATACACCCTTTACTGTACTGCACTCACCTGACACTAGTAGGTGTAAATGTGTGGTATTGTGTGTTGTGCTGGGAGAGTCTGGTAAGGGGGGTGATGGAAGTCTGGCAACCCTAGAGAGGCTACAGATGAAAGTGTTTTCTGTTCTGCTCAGAAGTTGCTCGTAAACCTTTATGTGCTAGGCGCTGCACATAAAAAAGCCTGCTTTGTTATGTTCAAAAACTACTGCACATAAATTCTTGTGCAACAACTGCTGAACATACACTGCACATAATAAAGTTGAGGCACAACTGTACATAATAAATTTATGTGCAAAAATTGTGTGAACAAAAAACCTCCCAATCAGTAACCTTTTGGGCATACATTTTTGCGTCTGATGAAAAAAAGACTGCCAAAAATGTCTATTTATTTATTACTTTTAACTACATGTTGCACCAATGGATTCACCCCTCTACTAAACTTTGTTCAGAGAACCAATGTTTTAGAAGAGACATCAATCCGCAATGGATGGCAGGACGGCCAAAATGATTTCAGAAAGAATCAAATTTCAAACCTTTTTCTAGTAAAACGTTATGAACAGAACCCACAACTGCATGAAGAATTCAAAGGGCCTAACTGTGTGCATGAAATTTTACACTGGCAGACTTTTTAAGAAACAGAGATTTATGTCCATTTTAAAATCATTTAAAATGATACCAGGCTACCCTCTATAATAAAAAAAAATTGTCCACTGAGGGGAAAATATAACCATATTTATGATTCATTTCAGCCATAAATGAAATGCAACAACTTCTAGGGTGCAACATGGAGGAAGTTAAAAAGCACACAGCAACCTACACAATGTTTTATGAGAGGAAATGAGGAAGAATCCCTTCTGAGTTGCTGGAGAGTTTAGTAGTGTCATTTTGCCCACTGATATAACCTGGGTGGATTTGCAGTGAACTCAACTCTCCCACCCAGCACAAGTGTTTCAATGCATTTGTCACAACAAAACTACTGAGGAATATTCAGAGATTTAGACCCAGGGTTCAGAGACCACCAAAAGGGCAAGATGAATTGGGGTGGTGAAATGCTGCTCCAGTTTTACAAGAAACTTATGTTTACTTTTCTTCAGGCTCTGTCATGTTGGGTGCAATGGAATGCTCCTTTCCCCCCCCCCCTTTTTTTTCTTTGCACTAGTAGGATAATTACTTTTCACACTGAACATTTTCACATTTGACTTTTTGCAAAAACAAAAAGTGGGGGGTTGTTTTTGTGGCTAAATTTTCCACAAAGGAGAACTGGAGCACTAGGTGGTACTGTGTAGTGATGCAAGGGAAAAAAATCAGACCAAAGATCTCTATCCTGGCTTGCCTTGACCCCTGCATGAAGTTTAAATATCTCATCCTCACTTTCAAGTCTGTCCACAAATCCCTGACATCTCAGGTTGCCTCTTGCCACACTTTCTGCTCCACTAACTATGTCAGGCTCAGTTTCTTGTTCATCATTGTTTCCTACTCCCATCTGCATGCTTTTTTTGGATGGAATAATCTTCCCATTCCACGTCACCAACATACTGCCTGCCCTCAGTTATCTTAGGCACATGTATGACCCCAGTGTCTGAGCACATCACAATCATTAATGTAACAATCCTCAGAACCCCTGTGAGGTAGGGTTGTGCTATTATCCCCATTTTACAGACGGGTAATTGAGGTGGACTTGCCTAAAGTCACATGGAAGTCTGGAGAGCAGCTGGAAACTGAACCTGGATTTTCTAAGCCCAGGGTTAATGTCCTAACCACTGTGCCACTGTCCTCCTTAATCCCGCTAAAAACCTCACATCTTCAGTAATGCTCACAAATCATTAACTTCCTCCTCTGGGCTGTGAGTGCACCATTTTTTTTTAATATCACGTGTAAACTACTGTGGACAACTCAGAGCACGCTGCTAATGCATAACAAATCATTAATACATACAAATAATCATGCTAGTTTTGAATGAAACTGTGATCCAACAGCAGGTATATAAAGTAGGAAAGGAAGGCAAGTATAGGGATTCAGGCACTGGATTGGCACTTAGGAGACTTGGCTTCAAATCCTACTACCTCTTTACCTGCTAGATGATTTTAGGCAGGTCATTCACTCTCTCTGTGCCTTAGTCCCTCATCTGTAAAATGGGAATGATAATATTCCCTTTATCAATCATGTCCATTCAGATTGTAAGCACTTTAGGCCAGGGATCATCTATATGTTTGCATAGTGCTTAGCACAATCCATGATCGTAACCTTGGTTAAGGCTCCTAATCATCATGTTCATCACAGCAAAAACATGACCATTGCTTTCACATGGTATCAGTGGGGAAATTTGTGCATTATACAGCACATAACCTCAAGTACAGATAAACCTGTACACTGCAGAAATGAAATAATGCATCCATTTCCACACATTCACCCCATCCACACAACCTCAGCACAAACCCCATATTTACTGTATGTGAACAAATAGGTTTGCCTTAAACAGGCCTCAGAAAATAATGAACATCAAGGCTGTGTCTTTTTGACCGGCTCTATTGTTCCCTCAGTTTCCTCTAATGTCTATTGCAATAATGATCCAGCTTCTCTCTAGGGATAATTAGACTGCCCTAGTCAGTAGTCAGCATTTTCTGCACAGTTGCTCCGTTAGCTGAAAAAAAGAGCAATCGGTCAAAACTCAGAAGCAATACTCAGGTGGCAAAAGAAGCCAGGCCTGAATATTTCGTATACATTTAAATGTGCACTCAGGCAGTGACGGAAATCAGTAAAGCAGCCACTAATGATCTGGTTCCATTAACAAATGCTCATTTGGATGGTAAGTGACCTGAAACAAAGAGGAAATGCAATTTTGAGTGCCAATACAATGAAAAATGGCTGCCATTACCACTATATAGAGGTTATAATCAATGATACCTTTTATTGGCTCAATTCAGCTACATCATAGCTAATTAAACCCTCATTTTGATGACATCAAATAAAAAAAAAGAGTTTAGGCTCTTTTATGGCTTTTATAAAATCACCTCATGTATGACTGCTTTTGTTTGCCTTATTAACACAGCAAGTCACCTTGCTCATCTGATTCATAGAACATAATACTTTTAACCTCTGCATTGTTAACCCCTAGCAATTAGAAGTTTTCAAAAGCACTTGCATTCAACAAATAGATCAGCCATATAAGTACAGCAGAGGGACCTTCTCTGTGAGCCGGTCCTCCAGACCACCCTCAAAGTAACAGACCATCAGGTTAGTCTCAACCAGCCAAGCCTGTGGATTGGGCCACAACAGAGGATCAGACTGAAAGGAGCCATGCATACCAATGAGATGTAGCTGAGAGAATTCTTACTGTTAGGGGAGTGTCAGACAAACCAAATTGGACATTCAACATTGCGTGCAGCAGGGAGACAGTGAAAAGGGGCCACTCAGGGATGAGATCATCCCTGAAACCAGGGCCTGAATCAGGTTCTTTCCAGAAAAATACCAGAACCTTTTAATAATGGCACAGCCTTTAAGGGGTACCTCAGATACAAGATTGAAGGAGCACCAAAAGGCAATAGTACTTTTGCACCTACCTTGGCACTACCATTGATTTTAGCAGGCCCTTAGGGAGAAGCAGTATTTATCTTTTATTGCCATCGACTTAGACTTTGTACCCAGGGTGTTTATACCCTATCCTTTCTGCCTTCACTAGTAAAGACACCTTTCCTATTAGATAAGGTGTGTTTATTGGTAACCCATCAGATTCTGGCCCCTATATGCATTAGCTTCTGAAGTGACTAGCATTCTGGGCTCCAAGCTTACTACCAAGTGTACAGAGTGACCCCACAGTGGGGGTCAGCCTTCAACTACAGCGTTATTCCTAGAAGTTCTACATTTATGTCACAATTTCTGAGTATTACAGGACAGTAGGGTGGGGGAAAAATATCATTTTTAAAAAAAAACTCATGAATTGTAACATTTACCAGTTAAAGAACAGTATACTGAAGGAGCGTGCATTTCCATCCTTCACTATGAATGAAACATCTAAAAGTGATTTATTGCAATGCACCAATTATATTTTAAGATACACCCAAAACAATTATTAAAATTAAGGACCCAAAAATAATCTGACAGTCCAGACAACAGCCCAGCATATATACTATACTGGCTGTTTATCAATAAGAGTTAATAAACCCAAACTGCATTGCAGCCTACCCTCAATGAAACCATTTTTCTGCAAGCAACCTAGTCCTTTATTTGAATGTTTGGTCAGTTTCTCTGGATTTAAAACATATACTGTGGCATTCTATTTTTAGCCTACGCAAGCGATTTATGCTTTTTCCTTTAGGAGAAGGTATTCTGTAGAGAACTCCCAATGGACTCCCTCAAGAAATGTACAAATGGGTTGTCTTTTTTTAATCTTGTTATTTCTTTCTTCACCTTGAAAGTACAAAAACTCTACTCCATCACAAGCCCTAGGCCAATCTGGTTGTGAAAGGTCTTCAAGCACCTTTTAAGCTAACTGGATAGCTGTATTCGGAGACCAGGAAATGGTTAGCAGCTCAATGCTCTCTGTGGCAAAGATTTTACAGCTCTGATTTCCTCTGTGTTTGTTTTAAGCAAGAGCTGCTGCTGCTGCTAATAAAATATGTTTTATTAGTATTTGGGATTAAAAGCTATGGACTTTTCACAATGTATGCTTTAAAAAAGGATGAATACCTCAAGGCTGGACAGCAGATTTTCTTCCAAGCTCACACTGAGAAGTCAGGGATGATGGATGATCTTGTGGTCAAGGCACTGCTCTAGCACTCAAGTGATGGGAGTTCAATTCCTGGCTTGATAAAGCATGGTCCGAGCACCCCACAGGAGCTAGAAGTGCACTAACATATGTATGCCAATGACAAGGTACCAGCTCAGTCAGGACACCAGGATCCTTCCTATCCCCTACGCTGATACAACGTTAACCCTCGTATGACTTCTCCTTTTATACATTAATACAAACAAGCTATATATTACACTCCTGACATGGTTTGTTACCACCCTTATCCTTATACCTGCTAGTTTGAACAAAACATCCTTATCCATTATCCTGTCATCCCATCCTTATTTTCCGAGGGGTAGGTGTGTTCCTGTACCTTCTCTTAGGAATGTGTTTACATAGTTACTTGAGACATCTGTGGGTTTGTGTAGCCTCCTGTCCAGTCAAAAATGTGCTTACTTGGTGTTAGCTAATACTTAATGTGTGGTTATTCTGACAAGCCCAGGCCTCCTCTGGTTCCCAACCTTTGGTTCACACTGCTAGTTATGCCCAGGACTGCAGCAAAGCCTACAGAGTTCTGTGCTGGAACTGGGCATGGCAAACTAATACCATGAGTGAAATCCTGGCCCCACTGAGGTCAATCGCAAAACTCCCCTTGATTCCAGGAGAGCCAGGAATTCATCCTTGCAATAGAGGTGGAGCAAAAGCAACCTTGGATCAAACATCTCTGAATCAGATCCAGATTACAAATTTGTAATTGGAGCTAATCTGTACACTGATCATTATCCCACAAACTCACACAAGCCTCATAGAGAGCAATAGCTAGGACTAGTTTCAAAAGAGATGAGCCAGAAGTATGATATTCAGAACCAATCCCCCGTCCAAATGTTCAATGGTATTTGGATCTGAGGTTTTCCTTTCAGCACATTTCAAACAGGCCATGCTGACATGACACCCCAAATTCTCAGTTACCACCTTTTAGTGATTTCCAGTGACACTCAAACTCATTAGGAATAAAATCAGAGGTGGTCAAAAAACAATTTCTGCCAGAATGTATTTTCTGGTAAAAATGCCATTTCATTGTAATTGAAATGTTCCACAGGGACCTTTTAATAAAAAAGGAAAGTGTTTCAACAATCCCTCATTCCATTTCAACATTATCAGAATGAAATGTGGTCATTTTTCATTCCAAAACAACTTTGCATTTAATTCAAAAACAGAATGAATTTTGATTTTATAAAAACAGAATGTTCCAATCAACCCAAGTGAATTTTTTTTTCAAAAATTTAATTTCACAGAAAATGTTTTCAGAATGAAAGCAAAATTTTGAAATCTCATTTTTTTTCACAGAATTAAAGTTATGGTTCCTGCACAGCTTTCAGTAAAATGAATTGGAAGCTGACAACCCACTTTCTGGCTAGGTTTCTATTTCTGAGGACTCCTTATTGAGTATAGAAGATAAAAGCCTGAGACTAGAACTGATCTTTTCAACAGGAGATTAAGCCAGTTTTGCTGGAGCACAAGTAAACCAATGAGGAATATGGAAGTCAGTCTCCATCTCTTCATTGTCTCTGAAGGATTCTCCTGTCTTTGAGGAACGGGTTGATTCAGAGACCTAATCTAACTTGTAACAGCACAAAAAGTTGTCACTGGGGAATAAAAATTAATATCTCGGAAGATGTAGATTCATACTAGTATGTAGAATTTACTAAGAGATGCACTAGAGCAAGTGGAATGAAGATAGGGTCATTGGATCTTTCTAGGCAAAAACGCTTCTATCGGAATTGGTCCTGGATTGGGAACTTGAGTCAGCTCTAAGGGGAACATGGAGACACAGAACAGCCCGAATTCTCCTGTATAAGAAATCTTGCCATGTTTTGGGCTATCACAAAATAAAAAAGACAACTAGCCTATTATACTGTTCTGTTACAAGATTTAGACGAGTACACATTAAGTGCACACTCAGAATGACATTTTAAAACCAAATATGCTTAGACTTCCTTCAGTACATAAATAAAGCAAGCCCAATAGCAAGCAATACACTCCAAACACCTTTAGACCATCCAAGTACAGCATCTTATAACAATGATCCTAAACATATTAATCCAGAAGCAGTTTATTTAGTAGAATTGATTGATATTTTTCTAAATTGTTTAACAAAAAATTTGCATTGAAAATATCAAGAATATTATACAAAAAATAACTATTTGCATAACATTTTCAATAATTTTTGGTAAAAAAATTGAATGAGAATATGGGGAGGGAGAAATTCTTTTTAAAATGTTAAGAAAAACCTAAAAATTGGTCCATTTTTGGACCTTCAAAACAAAAACTATTTTAATTTTTTTGTTTTACAAGATTGGTTTTCCATTTTTGATCAGCTCAGTAATTAGTTGTCTTACCCTTCATTTGTAAACTTAATGCAAATTATTGGGCTACATAAACTAGCAGATGGAATCAAATTAGTTATGAATAGAAGAAGAAATGGGAAAGAATCTTCATCAATAAATGTCCATATAAAATGTGATAAAGCATTTTAGGGATGGTGCTGACGTGGAAATGTTCTAAACAGGTACTTGGAAATGGTCTAAATCAGTCCAATCTCAGTATACACCTGAAGATCAGAGCTTGTTGTATTAGCAGTAAGACACCTATCCCAGGTTCTTGTCACTCAGCTGAGCAGCTTTTCGACAAAAGGAGAATGTCAAAATATGCCAAGAAACAGGAAAACAGAGTTTGAGGAAATCCATTTTTTGACTGTTACAATAAGGTGGGAGGAAAGAAGTTGAAAGCTCCCCAGAGAAAGAGAAGATAAGGAATTATAAAAATGTGAATGTTTTTATGTCAAGTTATCCACTTCTTCTTCTTCTGAGACAGTTACTATATTTCACTTCTAAATGTATATATTTATAAAATAAATTGTGACCAAATGCACTGCTATTATTCACACCCTACACACTATTGTAATAATCTTTGAACAAAATATGCTTTGTGAGGTATCATTTGAAAACTAACAACTTGCTAGTCAATAATATCATGGTAAAATGTATGTAGCAACATTACATGTAAAGAATTCATATAAGGTGACGTGGTTACCAGATAAGTCTGGGAAGTGGATAAACCTGTTTCCCAGAGACAAAGGACAAGCTGACCCCTCTAGCCAGTTGTCATCAAAGTTGTTGGGCCACCTGTCAAGTGGCCATTCTTTGGCAAAGAAGGGGGCAGGAACACATCAATATACATTTTAGCAAACAAAAGTATGGAACCTCTTTCATCAGACTCCATGACTCGAACCTTACAGCAGGAATGAACTTTATCCAGGAGTAACCATCAGGAAAATGCATTTCAAAGGGTGACTGTATAAAAGTGAGGGGCAAAAACACTAAGGAATCGCTCCCTATCCATCTCTATTTCATCTAAGACATCAAAGGAAGCAGCCATTTCACTTCAGGAGAGATCCTGACCTAAAATTTGGTCAACACTGTTGCTGGGAGCCTGTGGTAAGGATTTTGTCTTGAACCAAGTTTAGTTTGTTAAGGTTTAGCACTAGAAAGTATTTTATCTTTATTTTTCTTGTAACCATTTCTGATTTTAATGCCTTGTACTTGTACTCACTTAAGATCTATTTCTTTGTAGTTAAATCAACTTGGTTTATTCCTTAATCAAACTAATCCAGTGTTCTATTTGAACTGAAATGTTGGGTAACTCCAATTAAAGTAGCAAACTGTTGTATATTGACTGCTTACCAGGGCAACAGACTTACGATATCTGAACTATCCAGGAGAGGGCTGGATAGTGCAGCACACACGTTTTGGAGGGAAATTCAGGACTGTGTTAGTGTCATCCTGCAGTCAGTAGCCAAGGCTGCTAGCATTGCTGGCAGGCTGCAGCTATACACAGACACTCAGTGTGTGACCTGCATGCTGTTTGTGAGGAGCCCAGGTTGGGAGCTACAGCAGCAAAACATTGTGAGGCACCCATGGTTGCAAGGCAGGTGGTGACACAGCCTCTCACTGGTCTGAATTGCACCCAGAATGTGACAGAAATCACTGGGAGAAAAACCATGAAGACTTTATGTAGTTCTAGCCTGCACTAGAAAAGTTCTTAGTGTAGATGCAACTTCTATGAGCAAAAATATACTTTTGCCGATACAGTCTATACCAGTGCTTGAAACAAAATAAGCTCACCAGCACTTTTTCCTTGGTTTTATGGCATCTACACTAGGGATTTTGCCAGTATAAAAATATAATTAAAAAAATCAGACAACCAAAATAATTACACTGGCAACAAATTCCAGTGTAGATGTGGCCTCAGGTTTTATCCAGCCCCTTTTCAGGCAAAACTATCAATGAAGTGAACATGAGAAAGTTGTTAGGACTTCAGGTTTAGGTCCTTGTTTAATGGGTCTTACGAGGAGAATTAAAATGAAGATGGTGCAATTAGCCAAGGCGGTTGGAGAATTGTGAACTTAGTGAAGAAAAACCTTTCTAATCCCCCAGACATGGAGGATGGGCTGTGAAAGTCCCAAATGTGAAAGTGTTATATAATCATCAACTATCTGCTGTTGGATAGAGCCTTCAGTACTGTTTTATCTACTGCCAAAACATATTTCTCAAAAGAAAATGAGCCGCCCATCTGAGAAATTATCCTAGTTACGTCTGTGCCAGTCTGTTTAAACTGACCTTTAGGTGATCCACATAAGAATAAAGTGGAATTTATTACTGTATGCATATTTTCTTTATTGCTAGGCCAAATCAAGAGCTGGTCTGACAATCTTAGACAAAAGTTATGGATTTCCTTGCAAGAGAATCTCCATGGAATAGATTTGCAATTAATCATGGTCTTGCATAGTTTATAATCTGACAATAAAAAGCACATTGGGGCAAATAAATCCTTGGTTTAATTTCATTGCTGTATAACAGGGAGAAATTTGGCCTATTTCAATATGTTTTTACTTCCCATATCAGGACGTGTGTGTTTGTGTGTGGCAGATAATGAATTGATTGAATATACCACAGGTCAAACATAATTAAACCCATCAGCTGGTCTGATATTATTAAAAGTATTATTAGAACATTAGCACATTGTGCCTTTTATCCAAGCATCTGAAACCCATTTTCAAAGTTTAATGCATTAATCCTTACAACAGTCCTGTGAGCACAGTTAATATTATGCATTCCCTATTTTGTGTATGGGACAACGGAGGCACGGAGAAGTTAAATGGCCTGTTGCAGGTCAGAATGAGTTACTAGAATAGCAGTCAGAGGTGCGCATTCCCAGTCAACTGATGAGTGAAAGGAATAAAAAATAGGGGCCATACGTTCACGGAGCTACAGCAGTATACACCAGCTGATGATCTGACACTAAGGCATGAAAGCTGTTCACCAGCATTTCAAACTCTGCTCAACCATTGTCTCCTGGCTTGTTGAAAATCTCAGTTCATGTGAGTTTGCTAATGTTGGGGAGAGGGGAAATCCCTTTTTAGCCTGGACTTTTAACTAACGGCTCTGAGCCACATAAGACTTGGAGAGGCTACAAAAGCATAATATGAAGTGATCAGGGAACATTCAAGCGCATCCTGAATAGTATTTACTTGATTTTGATGTTCTGAGCAGCAGAATGAGGAATGGGGGGGGAGGGCGGGGAGGAAAAGGGTCATCATGGATGGCATTTGTCACTGATTTCACTGAAGCAAATCACACTGTTTTTGCACAGGAACTCAGCATCCTGAGAATCTTATACTCTGAAAAGTATACATGGCACTTTGAAGTAATTATTTTACTTTTTCTTTTTTAATTATTTGCTCAAAGCCCAGACAAGGAAAAAAAATGGCAGACTAGGTGGCAGAGAGAGAGAGAGAAAGAACAGGACAACGGAATTACTATATCATTTTAATATCCATGCTGACGCGATCAGTCTTCTTTCAGTTTTGAACGGGAAGACAAAAATATCTTTTCAGATGAGCAGAGGAATTCAGTGCAAGTTCTTCTTGTAATGGATAGAACAGTCTTAGGGAATCCTCTACCTATCCAATATTATTACAGGCTCTGGTAACTAACGAGGTTTTGATTGTGATAGTCCCAAGTAAATCAGGATCAGGGGGTTTTGTGCCTGTCAGGAATGGATTCTGACTGTATCTTTTTATTCTCATCTTCTGGTACTTAACACTTGTGTTATGTTGAAACCCAGGAGATTACTAACTACATATGTGTCAGAAAGAATTTCAAGTACTTTCCACTTTACCAAGAGAAGATGGATTTTTCCAACTGTGTGTTTCAGTGTCATAGAAGCAATGGTCTGTATATTAATAGCAGGAATAAGGACCTTGAATGCTCAGGAAGGTTTCTTGGTAGCTGAAACCTAATTCTACAAGGTACTGAGTGGCCTCAGTTACAGGAATTGAGGGTACTCACACCTCACATGATTCCCCTCTGATGGAGGAAAGAGCCCGAGCTCTGTCTTGAGTAGTTGACATGTTAAGGTTCTGACCAAATGTTCATGAAAACAAGAAGGCTAGATTGTTAGATGGACTGCACAGGTCCACAAAGGTACAAGGGGGAGTAAGATCACTTCTTATGCTCCTGCATGGTATCTCTGGAGCATGATTCTGAGCAAACAATGGTAAATGGTGCTGTGCTTCCACTACTCCCTCCCTACAAGCAGGTAGGTCCAAGCACAGGGTGCAGATCTAAACTAGTAGCAAATCGCTACTCCCCTGAAGCACGGTAGGAGGAGAGAGGGAATCATGCATCTCTGAGCCACAATTCCTTGTCTGCATTACCGCTGTAATGCCCCGCCCCTTACCCAGGACAAGAACGTAGCCCAAAGTCAGCCAGTGAGATAACTGCCTACTCTGCTTACACATTGCACACAGAAGTGGAGGTAAACTGGGCCAAAAGCCTAGACAAAAACTGCTGGGAAAAAAATGAAAACCCACAGTGGCCCTCAAAAGGTGAGGATTTCACACAGAGGGAAGGAGCAGGAAGCTTCACAACTGGTTTCTAGCGCAATACTGGATGAACTAAAGGTACAACACAATGCACAACACCTTAATATCAGTTTTGAATGAGGTACTTTGATGCCTTGATTATCTCTACTTCTAACAATCTGTTCATTTAATACAAACTTTTCACCAGCAAGGAGCCACCTCTTGCAATGTGACGAGTCAGTGGAAATTTGAAATTTTATCTCTGCCGCTAATTCAGATGAAATGCAAACATGGTCAGATGATTTTCAGAAAACAGACACTGATGACTGAATATTTGATTACTTGGGATATCAGAGCATTCACAAAGGAATAGGCTTTGTAAACAACTTAGTGTTCAAATGCCTCCAAGAAATAAATATAGAATGTTGAGAGAACTGATGTTTTTGAAATTGATGCAACTTGTCATTCTCTGAGAGACTGGCCCATGCCCAGCTCTTTCCTAGTCAGAAGCTAGGTCCAGTGACTCTCCTAGGGCTGCTTGATTCCTCAATGCTTCCAGCAGAGCGCTGCAAACAAGAAGTCCTATTGGTCGTACAAAACCCAGGAACTATGCTACATATTCTTGAGCACCATTTACTGGCACTTCATCTGTTAACTAATTATTTACATATGTACAGATTTGTCTCATAACAGTGAGCCACTGGATCCCCCAGATCCTAGTGTAAGGAAAAGAGACATCCAAAGTAAGTTAGCATAATTATGTATTTCCTGAGCAAAATGGACCTTGTCCAAAGTCCATTAAAGTCAATCAGAATCTTTGGACTGAGTTCAACGGGCTTTGGATCAAGCTCCTGCAAAACAAGCAGGGCTGTGTACTGAACACTATACACTACACAGAAAATAGAAGGAGACACCATTTGTCGCCCCAGGATATCACAAACCAAGTGAACAAGTCATACCAATCAGAAATAGACTGCACTGGGAGGTCAGGGGACTAATTAGCACAGAGCCATAGAGGAGTTATTATTTTGAAATTAATTCACAATATCATAGGAAAACTTTTCCCCATTTTCCCCCAGTCTCCCATCCTCCCTTGATCTTCCCACTACTTTGAACACAGTGCCCTAGGTGGCTGCCTATTTCACCTACGCTGTCAGGAATGAGGACGTGCAGCAGAATCAATCTGCAAGTAGGGCCTGCATCGCTAGTCTCCAGGCACCCTAATAAGCATAGCTGACCTATAGTAGGCTGCCTGACTGGCTACACTGCCCAATTCATTGAAAGAGTCAGCAAACCAGCTAACTGTTGGCTCCTCAAAGCATTTACTCATGGCTCTGAAAGCTTGTCTACTTAGCCAGAGCCTAGCCCCACTCCAGGTAACCTGGTTCTGACCCTGGGCTCTGACTCCTGGCTACTGACCCCTGCTATAACCACAAGACCTGACTAATCACTGAACCTGACTCCTGCTCCAACCACTAGGCATGACTTCCCATGTCCTGGTCACTGACAATGCCTAAAACCAGCATCCTCTCTAGAGATGGCAAAAATGATCAGAGGACACCTCAGTAAATATCTCTCTTTTGTGTTGTCATAAATATAAAGGGAAGGGTAATCCACTTTAAAATCCCTCCTGGCCAGAGGAAAAATCCTCTCACCTGTAAAGGGTTAAGAAGCTAAAGGTAACCTCGCTGGCACCCTACCAAAATGACCAATGAGGAGACAAGATACTTTCAAAAGCTGGGAGGAGGGAGAGAAACAAAGGGTCTGTGTGTCTGTCTATATGCTGCTTTTGCTGGGGATAGACCAGGAATGGAGTCTTAGAACTTTTAGTAAGTAATCTAGCTAGGTATGTGTTAGATTATGATTTCTTTAAATGGCTGAGAAAAGAATTGTGCTGAATAGAATGACTATGTCTGTCTGTGTGTCTTTTTTGTAACTTAAGGTTTTGCCTAGAGGGATTATCTATGTTTTTGAATCTAATTACCCTGTAAGGTATCTACCATCCTGAGTTTACAGAGGTGATTCCTTTACTTCTATTTACTTCTATTTCTATTAAAAGTCTTCTTGTAAGAAAACTGAATGCTTTTTCATTGTTCTCAGATCCAAGGGTTCGGGTCTGTGGTCACCTATGCAAATTGGTGAGGATTTTTACCAAACCTTTCCCAGGAAGTGGGGTGCAAGGGTTGGGAGGATTTTGGGGGAAAAGACGTGTCCAAACTGCGTTTCCCAGTAAACCCAGTTAGAGTTTGGTGGTGGCAGTGGATATTCCAAGGACAAAGGATAAAATTAATTTGTACCTTGGGGAAGTATTAACCTAAACTGGTAAAAGTAAGCTTAGGAGGTTTTCATGCAGGTCCCCACATCTGTACCCTAGAGTTCAGAGTGGGGGAGGAACCTTGACATGTGTAACCACCATCTTGTACATGTTAGGACTTTTACTTCCCTCTTTTTGGCAAAATATTGGTAAACACCTTTTTTGCATGCTTCCCTGTCTTCCTGTGATGACCTTAAAGTAAGCAGCACAGCTCTACTCCTAACATCTGTTTATGACTTCTCAATATTGTTGCAAAGAGTAAAAAAATATTCTAGTAGCTGGCTTTTGTTTCCTGAATTAAATTAAATGAAGATGCAAATGCACCTTGAAGAGCTGTAGAAGAGTTGGGAAGGGTATCTTCAGAATAGTCTCTGTATCTCTACGTAAAAGACAACTGAGTATTTTTGAGTGATGTAGTGTATGCTGTTAATCTAATATTAACAGTGACATTGCTCAGCTATAGAGAAATTCACTGTGTTAACAGAATTTAATTGGTATTGGCATGGGTTTGTAGAAGCTAGTTAGAATGAATAAGGAAAACAGTATGTGTAAGTATTAAAGGGTAAATTATGAGTCTGAATTGGTGAAATTCCTAACAGCAATGCATTTCAGTGGTTTAACAATGGCATGCATGGATATGCTTACTTCACTTAACTCCAGCAATTTTTAGCTGAACAGCAACAACGTCACAATTTACTTTATTACATGACATTTTGGGGTGACCCAATTATGTAACTGACCGGGGAATTAGCTTCATTCTGATGGATTCTGTAAGCAGAAGGGGGAAAAAACCCTGCATGCATAGTTCAGCTGAGTTTAATATTATTGAACACCAGAATGAATCCAACTAGTTCTATTGATGAAAGCTAGATTAAAATACTGCTGGTTTGCTAATGGAGAGAAGGGCATCTGGAAAGAAAAAATTCAATATTAAAGAAGAAAAACCCAGCCATGCAAAGTAATAAAGATGCTCTATTTTTATTACTCTCTTCCTCTCTGGGAGATACATTCATTAGGATAAGTGAGAAGAATAAAAAGCCCACTGACATTAAATGACCAACAGGCAAGAAGTAAATAGGAGTAAAGTTTTTAAAAAATTCTATGTGGCTCAGTGGGAGAAAGTGAGTACAGCACAGATTAAATGGGTAATAGGGCATGTTTCAGAAGTGCCATGTGAAAGCGTTTATTGAAATTCTGAACTCTGCCTCCTCTCGTTAAGTTGATTCATTGAGTAAGTAACAAGGGAATAACTGGCAAGTGCTGACTGCTGTGTGTGCTGGCAAACTGTGCACATCTATCATGTTAAACGATGAAGAAAACGTGCCTATCCAGCCTCGTCTGATAGAGCTCATCTTTGCCTCCCACCCCCGTGCTAATATTATTCCTTTTAGCATAGCTGTTTAGAGAAGCCAGTGCATCCCACCAGAGTCATTTCACACGAGGGGTTAGTACAAATTAGCCAATGACACTGCATCTTAAAGGGCCTAATCCAAAAGCCATTGGAATTAATGGAAGGAATTCCGCTGTCTTCAGTGAACACTGGATCAGGCTCTACATCCAGTTAAAATAATTTCCAAAAAAAAAAAAGAAAGTGTCTATTTCAGAAATGGATACTTGGGGCTCATTAATGAAAGGAAGATGGACCACTTTTTTTTCCCTCTGACTGGGATGCTGTTGGGGGTCAGAGGACAATTGATTGTTCTGATTAATGTACTGCACTTGCACAGATAGCTAATGACTATACGAAGTACGGGGGGCATATTCTCTCATCCATTCATAAGCAACCATCCCAGTCGAAATCAATGAGGAGTCTGCCTAAAAATTTATGGGCCCAGGCATTAGAGAACAAGATGCTCAAGTCCAAATCCTTCGCTGGTGTAAATCAGTGTCTCTCCGCTGACTTTAATGATGCTACTTCAGTTTACATGGGCTGAAGATCTGGCCCTCAGAGTATTGTGACATTTTGTTTTCATATGCCATTTTCTGTCTCTCTTTTAAACCTACAAAGGGGCCTTCTTAAAAATGGATCAGTATTTTGTCCATTTTAAATATCGACAGACAGTTTAAGAACAATGGTTCCATTTACTTTTCTGCCATTAAACTAACCCTCTTTTTATGCTGCATTGGTGCATCCTTCCCTATTTTTCATCCTCTCAGATATTGGGTCTGATCCTGGAAGACACTGGGCAGCTCTGGAAGGTGCTGAGCATCATTGCTTTCCATTAAACACTGATACTGCTCAGCACCACATAGGACTATTCTTTCCTCCCCTTTTGTGATTCCTCTTTTTCTCCTTCAGTTCTTTCCAGATTTAAAATTTTCCCTTTCTCATGCCTTAGAAGACTTTGCTTCCTATCCAGTTCTCTTTTTCCTTGTACATGTTTTGTTCAGGAATAGAATTTGCAAGGCACAGAGAACTACACATTTAAATCCCTTCACATGAAAATGATATGCCCTCAGATTGAACTGAAGTAGGAGTTCAAAGTAGGAGTGTGATTTCCCTGATAATGGTAGAATTCAGCCTTCCTTTGAAGTCCACTACCCCAAACTCAGATTCCTCTAAACAACATGTTTTGGCTTTGGGGATACGTTGGATTGGACGAAATGGCAAGCATGCTCAATTTTTTTTAAAGGAGGAAAATAATATAGACATAGGTGAACCAGTTTGGAAAACTAACACACTGACTCACACACATGCGTGCACGCCCACTTGGAAACACTTGTAGTATTTCCAGCAAAGATTAGTAGCAGAAGAGCCTGAAAGCATTCAAGAAAGCTGTCTGAATGACCATTTCTGTCCAATTTTACATATTCAAGAGCTCTGGAGATGCTTTGCCCAAGCATCCTAGACATTTAGAGATCATCAGTTGGGGCAAATCAGCATTTCTTTCAGTGGGACTACATCAATTAACACTAGCTGGGGAACAGGTCCTACTTAGATGCTTCTCAGAAAGAAATGCAAACCCAAGACAGGGATGATCAAAGTGGTCTAAGAGTTAAGCACACAACTTCCATTGAATGTCAATGGGAGTTGGGCACCTAACTCCTGTAGACTCCTTTGGAAATCCCAGCACAAACTTTTCAAGGTTCCCTATCCACAAGTCCTGAGTAAGGCAGGATAGGGCAGAGAATTAAACACAGATGTGTATGTATTAGAATCGAGTTTAATAACTGCTCAATATAACTGCCCACCATCTGATCCTTTGCTACATAATGTACTATTGATTTTGGGGAAATGATGATATGGTGGCTAGGAGCAAATTCCTGTCTCTCTTTCTCCCAAGATTTATTGTTACTGATAATGAGTAAATATATTTTATGCATGAAGAGCTAGCCAGGCCTTTCTCACTGTCTTAGTTCTGTCAGGCCCAAGGACAAGAACCTTTATTACTTTGTGAATGCTGCACATAAAGAAAATCTGTGAGTTACCAGTCAGCTAATGATGGCTCTGATGAAGCGCAGCTAACTTCTACATATCACAAAGGTTGCTGACAGAGCTATTCACAGCCTTATTTCATCACATAACTGCATCTCTTATTTTCAGTAACAGCACAGGGAGGATTAAAAACTTCCTCCTTAGCCGGTATTAACTTCTCTGCAAAACAAGATGTAGTGACTTTCTTTAGAACTAGGCATTTCTCTATAGGAAATCTGCCTTTGGATGGTCTCAGGGCTTAGAGCTGGCTGAACTATTTGTTACTAACAACATCCTTCATGAATTTTAGTCCCCTCTCCCCTTGTGAGCTCATTAATCAAAGTGGTCTAAGAGTTAAGCACACAACTTCCACTGAATGAAACTCAACTCTCATTGACCTCAGTGGGAAGAGATCTGGTCCTAGAGGGAGGGCAGGGCTGCCAACATCTGTCACAGTGCAGAACACAATGCATTAGGTGCCCCAATCCCCACTGAGGATCTAGCCCATACAAAACCCACTCGAGGTGGATGAATGATAGTTGGAAGTACTACTTCCTCCTTTTTGGACAAAACTGGAATGGACTGTCTGGTTCAGTAGCTCCCTTTTTCTCCCCTCTTTCTTATTGGGGTGGATTGCCAGCAGGGGGGCTGCCTATGTTCCTTTAAGACAAGTTTCAGAAAAGTAGCTGACACCTCTCCTTTCTCTCTCTCCGCTGCCCTTTTCGATCTCTTATCCCCCCCCTTCCCCTTTTGTTTAGTTCTGTTTTGCACATCCACCCCCATTTTCTATCCATTTGCTCCAGTACTCTTGTTTCCCATTTTAGTGGTCATTCCCGTATCCCTTTAAGTGGCAAACTAGTGCCTGAGTCTGCAGCCAGGTACACACAAGCTGTCTCAGGGGACACCAAAGATGCAAGAAGGTAAGATAGGCATCTTCCCAAGAGCTGCCTGCCACTCTAGCCACAGCAACAGATTCGTATTTGCACAGGGTGGGAGATGGATTTGGAAGTAGCCAGCTATCCATTTCCCATCTATTCCTCTCCTTCAACTTCCCAGAGTTGGAACACACCTGATCAATGAGTGTGCCTACTACTGCACTAAACTCAAAAGACCTTTTATTGCAGAATACTAATCTGTAAGTCCTTTAGTAGGAGGAACCGTGCTTTTTGGCGTAGAAAGAGCAGAATACTATTCCCACTGTTGCCATGAAGTTCTAGGTGTCCACTGGAGACACTGCAGTGAGATCTTTGAAGTTCTAGGTGACCAGAGATTGTCTGCATTAATTAGGGAAATGGGCAGATAATTGGGACCATGCAAAGGAACTTCAACCCTTTAGGAGCAAGGGACTCTACAGATGCTTTGGATTATAGGAAAAAGACCTATTCTTTTCATCATATTTAAATACCTTTTGAAGAACTGGAATCAACTGAGCCTGAAATATTTTATAAAGTTGTATGGGAAAACCATCTCTACCTGGGTTTTTATGGGAATTTCAAGACTTTATGGCTTCTGATATTTTTGCCTCTACTAAAGGGAGATTAACTCATCTTAATGAAACAGTAGGGATTTCTACCTTGTTTAAAATTACCGTACTAAGTTAGATATCATAACAGATTCATATTGGTGCAAAAATGTATGATCGTCCCAAACATGCTTTAATAACATGAGGTTCTGTAATGCATAGGCCTGAGGATGACCCAAGTGATGATAGTATACTCTGCCCTTGTTCTTTTGAATAAAAGTGAAACTCCCCTTGCAATTTACTCTTCTATAATTACCACAGAAGTTGTGGTATCCCCTATTCTCAGAATGGGAAATAAGTTTAACTAGTGCGACTTGTAAATATGATGGTGTTAATGACTGACTCTACAGTACATTTGTTTTAACATCTGCAAAACCAGATGAAATCAATTCTGGAAAACAAGTCAGGACACTGACAGCAAGAAGTAGGAGTTCTCTATCACATGATGTGTACTTTATTAGTATAATTACTGTTAATTATATTACAGTAATGCCCTGAGCTTCAACCTGGATCAGAACCCCACTTTGCTGGGTGCTGCACTAACTTATTTCAAGACATTTTCTACCCCAATGAGCTTACAGTCAAAAAGGTAAAATTTTGCCACCATTACTTACATTGAGTCCAATGTTGCCACCCTACAATTAATAGCACCTTAGTACCCATTAGTTTACAGTCTAAGGGACACATTCTGTCACCTTGGCTCACATTTAGCAGTACTTTGCTCTTCAAAGAGTTCCATTTCTTTCAGTGGGACTGCTTGTGGAGTAAGTTCCTGCCGGACTTGAATAAGGTTGGTGGAATCCATCCCTCAATTACAGCTGACAATCTAAGGCCCTGATCTTGCAACCAGCTCTCTATGGGTAGATCCTGCCTCTTGTGCAGAGCCCCGTTACTTGCACAGGTATTTACAGAAAGTGAATTTCAAAGTAGCATATGCAACCATTTGCAGAAATTGTGTAATTCACTCCTCGGAGCAAGTGTACCAGAAGAGCTTGAGCAGTCACCTTGACATGAAGCAGAAACAATACCACATGATTTCACTGACTAATCACAACTGAGCAACACAGCTTGAATTTTCAATTCCACAGAGTAAAGTATTCAAAAATAGATTTGTTGACTAAGTTCAAACACCAAATAGAACTCAAGGGAATCAATCTGCTCCTGGATATTCCACATACAGCATGATAAAGTCATCAAATAAATTTGCAGAGCTCTACCTGTAACACAAATTTGCCATAGATAGAGTAAATCACTTCCATTGCTGTCTGAGAAACAAGAATAAAGGTTAAATGGAAAGTTGTTTAAGTCTCTCTTTGAGCCAACAATAAAGTGGGTTATTTGAAAACTTGTAACAAGTTGTTCTGTGTATCAGAATACATTTTAGTTACTTTTCATTGTGGTTTGGCTGAAACGTTTGCAGCTTAGACCTCCATTCAAGCCAATAAGATCCTCATGCCACCATCTCGCAACAATTCAAAGTAATATCCAGTACTCATCAAATTCCAAAATCTAAGAATCACTATTAATGTGAGCATAGCAAGCTTTTTGTAACACAAGGGAGATATTCTCCAGTTTTGATGAACACCAATAGTTACAACTTGAGTAATGGTTATAGCAGACTAAGGCAGACTTCACATTTAAATGAATGCGTCAATACGTATTTCTTTGGATTTAATGGATACAATCTATGGTTTATATTTATCACAGCCATTTTATCAGCTAATACTCTGAGTGGATCTGTATGAGTTCCTGATGTAAATTAGGCACTCAGACTTGTTTACTTTTCATCCATCACACTGTCCTAGATAGATTTGTCCTTGCCATTTTGGGCACGACTCTGAACCAGTTTTTTGCCTCTCTTATAAAAATGTGATCACACCACAGAGCCACCTGGCCTGAAGTTCAAACTACAGGAGTCCCTTGCTCTCAATCCCATGCTCAGTTCATTCACTTTGATGCTATTAAGATGCCCCTGCATTTAGCTAGAGGTCACAATTAGAGCAGTGTGAATAATTGATTTTTTGATTCACTGGCCAAACCAATACAAACAAAATTAAAAAAAAATCAGTTTGTGTAAACCCAAAAACAAACAAAAATGATTTTTTGGCAAACTGATCAAAATAAAAAAGATTTCAGTGGGGATCAAATTAAACATCGTTTGACATGAAAGAAATGTTTCACTGAGTTTTTGTAAATTTTCTAAAAATAAAATTAAAGTAAAATTCTAAATGAAAAGTGATGTCACATCAGAATGTTTTGTTTCAAAATATTAAAACAAAACACACTGATTTTTTTCAACTGAACTAATTCCACAAGTTTGACACAAATTTGCAAAGCGTTTTGGTCAATGCAAATCTGCATTTTTATATTTTATTTTATTTTTTGCCACGAAGAAAAGTTTTCTGAAAATTTTAACCCAACTTCGTCACCATTACTCAGCTATTGTGCAGAAGAGCCAGCTCAGCTATAGCCAGCCACCTTAGAGGGATGATTACAACAGCTTTTGTGTTATTGATAGCAACAGTGGTTCATCCCTGTGGGATCATCCATCCGGGTCTTCCCAAAATCTGAAGGATCTGTGCAGTGGATGCTGATGGTTGAAGATGAGGCTGCCACTGTACATTTGGATCCTGTCACCTCTTCATTTAGTAAAATCATTGCAACTGGTGACAAGGTAAACCAGTGCTTCATATCTCATCAAGTCACTGGTGGTGTGTCAAGATACATCATTCAAAACAAAGACTCACACTTTACAGTTGCACCGTGAAGGTGTTAGTTTCAACAATGCTTTATCTTTACAGATCTAACACCAGATTTCGTAAATACTCTGCAGCTGTACCAGTTTCACTGTCGTATTTGCATTTTAGCAGGACTAATTCTCTATTTCCCCAGTTTAGGAAATGATTTGTAAGAGCTCAGAAGACTGGGCCAGACCTTGGGAATCAGAACATTCACATTTTCTGGGGTAGCTGGCCAACCTAGGCAGGCAGCCTAAAAAGGGGAAGAAGCTGAGAAGACACTGTAAGTCTGTATTGCCAACTACAAGTGAGAGTTTATAGTAGTCCAGTTATTAGCAAATAGGAAGCCATGAAAAATAATTTATGGTTCACAGTATTTTATGGACCTAGAAGCAACAGAGGTAAGGATCTCCTTGTCCTCTCTAAGATTTTTAAAGCTAGTTAGATGTTACTGAACTCAGGACCACACCACAATTGATTTAAGAAACTAAATCCTAATTTTCAAAAGGGATTTAGGCACTTAGTCTAAATTCCATTGACTGGTAGGCTCCTAAATCAGTGAGGTGTTGCAATGATGAGGATAGCAATGTCTAAATAGCTTTAAAGAAATTGAGTGTAGAGGTCTATGAAAATCACCTTTAGCCATTAGCCAGTTCACCTTTGACTGAGGATCTGTCTGATCATAATTAATGAGGAACAGAGGTATAACTCAATGAGACGAGGGTGTGTTAATCCTTCAAGAGATTCAACTGGGCCTTCTGGGAAAGCCTAGTACTGTATATAAGGTGAAATGCACTGAAATCCAAGGAACTGATTGTGTTGCATGCTGAGTCTGTATCATCAAGATTGTTCCTGATCAGCCAGAAAAGCTTGGACATCAGACTTTTCTTCTTGCTGCCGAAGCAGATGCATTTGGGTCTGAATAGAGAGGTATTGCAATTTTCATTCTGGTTCTTTGTAGACAACAGAAGAAGTTGCGTGAAATACACACTTCATTTTTAGGCCAGATAGCACATTGAAAATCTCTGATAATGAGAAAAGGGAGAATATTTCAATGTGTGCTCAGATGCTGAAAATTTGAAAGGTAAATATTATTCCCAGAATCCTAAATCATGTCAAAATGGTTATATATTTTACTATTATGTCATGAATATGCATTTAGTTATTAAAATGTGTATAATAACAATCCCAAGATGTAAATAATATACAAAAATTACAAGTTAGAATACAAATATATTCACATGTTATACACAAAATACTCATCTAGGAAAATACATCCTCTTCTGGTAATCACCCCAAGATAATATTGAATGGGGTTGTTTATATTATTAGCCCCAGGCAGGCCCTTTCATTTACATGCACCAAGAGATGTATCTGGGAAAGTGTCTGTGAGAATTGCTATTACTGTGCTTAGCTGCATTTGGCCCAAAATGCTGCCATCTTTACTCAGACAACAAAAGAAGGGTCAAAAGAAGATTTGCCAAAATGTTTCCATCTAATTAGATTTTTTGTAATGTGTTCGTCATTCTGGGATCCAAGAAGAGAACTGTGTTACTGAACTAAGGATTGCTGGAGCTGACCTTCGTGGCGGTTGGTCTTTTGGTACCTGAGAGGGGAAAGATGATCCAGAGGTTAGGGCCCTAGCCTGCAACTCAGGAGACCCAGGTTCAATTTCCTGCTCCACCACTGACTTCCTGTGTAAGTGTGGGCAAATCGCTTAGAACCACACCCTCAAAAGATACTGACGCATTGTTCTACTCAGCATTGCAGCACCTCACCCCAAGGCATCCTGTCACCTAATAGAATCCTCAGCCCCGTGTTAGGTGCCCAGACTCCCCATACGATGCCTGGGAAGAGTTAGGTGCCCAGGAAAGGGATCCTCAGAACCTAGCAAGCTGAGCTGTCTAAGCTAGCTAGGAGTGAAATATCAGGGAGAGGAGAGGGACTTGGGTGCCTAAGCAGCTGACCTGATACCCCTGGTTGATGGGCCAGAGATAGTCATCTCCCTCCACTTGGGATCCTCAGCCATGAAGCCTCTCCAGGAGTTAAGCAACTGACCTGGCTTAGGTGTCTACATGCCCTAGAAGACAAAATCATGTCTGTCTCCTGCTCAAACTCAATACCTCTCTCACACTCACCCAACGTTCCCCTGTGCCTCAAGCGGTCTTCAGTGCAGGTGCTGCATGTCCCTGTCCCACCCCCACTCCCCATAGCCTGCACTTTGCTCTCCTGCTGCAGGGTCTGCCAAGTATCAGAACTTAGGTGTGCGCTAAGGATACCTACAAGATCAGGTCCCACCTAGCTTGAGAAGCCTGCTTCCGAACCTCCAGGTCTTTGCCCTGGGCTAGGACATTAAGCAGCTCATTGGCAGGGTCGATGGTTAGGTAGGCATGCTGTGAATGCCAAGTAGTGGAAATGTCCCAAGGCACCTCCAGGTAAGGCAGCAGGTGATTGGTGATTTTGAAAGTGTTAGTGGTGCCTAAATGGTAGACTTGGGTGACTAAAGCGCCAGATAGATCCTCAAAAGTATTTAGGCACCTGGGCCATAGTCTCCCTGCTTCCATTCCCAATCTGTAATACAAAGGTGAGAGCACTGCCCTACCTCACAGAGTGTTGTGAGGATACATTAAAGGGGGTGAGGCATTTGGAAACTACAGTTATGGGGACCCCCCTCCGACAGATGAATTGTATTTTTTTAATAAATCTTGAGGAAACTAATATTCTGTACGTTACTATTCTTGACAATTAGCCTGGAAGCAGGGTGCCTTTCCAACTGTATGATAATGAACCATTCCTTCATAAAGGTGTCTCACAATCAAAGGGTAATGAGACTTTACATGAGCAACCTGCTGGTTGCTTTCAATTAGATAAAACAGCTTTGGTGGAAGTGAGGGAACACTTTCCAGTCTTTGCAAGTGAGTTAGACAATACGAAGCAACAACAGGAAAAGAAACAAGAGACTAACATAGAATAGTTTGACTGAAACACATTTGCTATGCCAAAAAGAGAGCAAGTGTATTGTGCAGGGTTTCCAAGGTCGGGGGGCCCCTGCACCAGAGAGTATCTGAACTGGGTAAATGCTTCCACTTTCAGGTCAGACAATATTGCTTTGGAAGGGACTAAGGTTAGGAAGGACTGAACTAAATCACAGGACCAAATTGAATCTCTTCTCCAGTTTAAAAATAAACTTATTTTTTTCTTTAGTTTTGCAGGGCTTTACACATCCTCGTTCCTGCAAGAACTAGAAGCAGAAGTGCCAAAAGAGAGCTAGAAGGGTTGTACTCAGGGTATTTTCACCCATCTATAATCACAATGTAGTATATGCTCATGGTAGAGCCATGAAATTTCCAGGCCAGTTTTGTAGACCAAAGAGCTTCTAATAGGCATTCCCCCACAACCCCATCATTAGTCAGGGTTAGGGTTTTAATTGTATTAGATATTATTGATAAGATTTTCAAAGCATCCTGGGGGATATAGGACTGGCTGGCAAACAAACTCTGTCTTGCCAAAAATGTGCTTTTGTTCTGATTGGAACTGTGGCAGATCTCAGACCTTGTCCCCGTGGGTCCCGCGCTTCCAGGTGATTTATGCTAGCTTCAGAGGCTCACTGCAACCCTTCTCTCTCTAGGCCAGGGATACAGTCTACTGAGCCCTTTTCATCATAAGCCAGCAATGGAGGTTGATGAGAGAATTCCCACAGTCTCTGTTGCTCCTACGGCCTCATGCCAAAACAGGCCCCTGTCAGGACAGGAGGCTAAACTGTTTTCCCCTCCCAGAAGATGTTTCTGTAGTGGTGGGTTGGGGGGAACCCAGGCCTGCACTCTACTCTGGGTTCTGGCCCAGGGACCCTAATGGTAGCAGCTGTTGGCAGCCAACCTTCTAATACCAGAGTTGCTACATTTCTGTAGGCCACTTCCCCACAGCTCTCTTGCTTCTCCCTTCTTCACCCTTACCAATAATCTGAGGGTATCTTCATTAACTAGCCCTTCAACCACACTTCCACTCCTCTCTGCCTGACTAGAGTAAGCCCTTTTATATTATCAGAGGGGCCTTAGAGTCAGGTGGTCACATTTGCTTAATGGCTTCACCTGACTCTTTGTAGGTTAATTGGAGTCAGGTGTTCTCATTAGCCTAGAGCAGCCCCTGCTCTGGTCAGTCAGGGAACAGAAAACTGCTAATCCAGTGGCCAGCATGTTGGCTTTCTGCTCCTCTGCTGTACCTAACTGGCCTAGAGGCAGGAGGGGGACTGCTGCTGCCCCTGCTCCCCTGGCTGGGCTGGACACCACCCACCCCCCTTCTCTGCTACCTGGTTGCTGGCTAGCTGCTAGACTCCCCCACCCACCCTTCAGTGCTGTTGCTACTGTTCCAACTACAGCCCCTTGGGGGGGGGCTGATTGCCTGCTCCCCAGAGGGGGGGAGTGAAGGACCCCTACCCCAGCTATTGCTACTGCTGCTGTGGACACCACCCCCACCACCAACTGTGCAGGGTCCTCTCTACCTGCCGGGCCACTGGGCTGCTGCTGCCTTTGCTGCCTGGGAGCTGCTGGACCCCAAAGGAGGAGGGGACGAGGCCATCTGCTGCTGGGGGAGTGCACAAGGACTCTGCAGACCACTGTGGAGGGGGCCTGAAGGCTGAGTAACTTGGACTGTGCTCTTGTGGTGGAGGTTCTGACTGTGTTTGTGAGGACAAAGGGGGTGGGGTGTGGTGTGGAGCCTGCCCCCCCCAATCAATCTGTGTGTCCTCCCCAACCCCCACCAACACCATCGGCGCTGCCCCCTCCACCACCCCAGTGGACACTTACCATCTGCCTCAAGCCCCTGCCTCTGAGACTCCGCTGCTTGCTTGGCCTGCCACGCCCTTTCACCACCTTTTGGGCCTGAAGCAGCAGCCAGCCTGCACTGACTCTTTACAAGCGCACGTGGGCACATGTGCCCCCCCCCGCCCCATCCTGGACTGACCCCCTTCAGCAAGCCCCCAGCTTTGTCCCTGGCTCCCTGCCACATTTTGCCCCTTGCAGCCTTTTTGCCCTCCCCTTTACCCCAGCACCTCACTGGCTTCAGTTTGTTTCCCTGCCCCACCCTTTTTCCTCTGCAGCCTTTGTTTGTCTGCCCCGCCCCTGCCTCTGAAACTAGCCCCTTGATTCCCTGTCCTGCCTCCAGCCTGGTTCTCTCCACGTGATACCCCTGCCCTGATTGGCCCCTTACTCAGTGCGCTAATGCCCCCTCCCATGCGCTTGTGCCCTTCCCCTGTTTGAGTTTGCCCCGATCTCACTGCACTCCCCAAACGTTGTTATGATCCCCCTCCCCAGTGCAGCTAGAGGAGCCAGATTCCTACCCTGAGTCAGTTACTGTCCCCCACAAGCCCTTGATAGCCCCCCTGTCCAGCCCATCCCTTTTGGCGCCCGCCTCCCCTGCCCGCAGCCTAGCGGGGAGGAGTGGTTGACCTACTTCCCCTTTCCCCTCCTTTCTCTGGTGTCTTCCCCTCCCTCCCTGCTCATTATGGCGGGGGACACGACGGGTGGGGCCCCTCCAGCAGCCCTAGATACTCCTCCCCCGCCTGCCCCTCCGTCACCCCCCCCAAGCCTCTACCTCAACTGCTGCTGCCAAACCGCCTATCACCACCCCCTCCGGGGCGCCAGCAGTGGCGGGCACCAGCGTGACCTCTGTTGCTGCCACGTCCCTTCCCCCCTTAGATTCTGGGGGAGCCCCCCCAGCTGGCGGGAAGGGCTAGGGTAGGAAGAAGAGGAAGAGCCCTGCCAAAAAGACCAGGCCCTCCATGGCAGGGACTGCCGCGGCCCCGCCACCGGCCACGGCGTCCCACCCCGCTGCTCCCTCCACCAGCTCTGTGGGTGTCCCTCCCCCGGCCCCCAGGGTGTACGCCCAGGTGGCGGCAGCCCCCACCACCTGCTGCTATGTCATCTCTCCCGCCCACCGCCTCCGCTACCAGCTATAGCGGCCGGGGCCCCTTTCCCACCATGACCAGAAAGCACGGCCTCCGTTGCCTCCTGGTGCCAGCCTCGCCCCACGTGGAGATGTACGTGCCATCGTGGCGGCCTCCAAAATGTACGGGAAGGTAGTCGTCTTCCTGGCATTGGAGGCCGCCACCCAGGAGGTGGCGGAGAAGGGCCTGATGGTGGGGGGCGTTTGTCCCCCTGGAGCCACTGGATGACCTGGGCGTCCGCCTGGTCCTGACTTCCGTCCCTCCCTTCCTTCCCAATGCCGCCCTGTTACCTGCCCTCTCTACCCTGGGGAAGCCCATCTCTGTTCTGAGCCCTCTCTCACTGGGCTGCAAGGACCCCACCCTCCGTCACGTCCTCTCGTTCCGCCAGCAAGTGCAGCTTCAACTGCCACTGGCAGCGCGTGACGGAGAGGCGCTTGAGGGGTACTTTTTGATCCCCTACTAGGGGGCCCATTACCAGGTGCATTATTCCACGGGGGAAGCCCGGTGCTACCTCTGCCGGGCGATGGGGCATGTCCGGAGGGACTGCCCCTTGGCCCGGCCCGGAGAGGCATCTGGGATCCCCAAGCCCCGGCAGGATGCTGGCGCCTCTGGCTGCCCGGTGCCCGAAGCTGCCCCTCCTCTTACTCAGTCCATCACTGCTCCCGCTTGGGCCCAAGGGGCGCTCCCCCCAGCACACCCAGATGAGCAGGAGAGCCCCGCCTCTGCTGCCTACAATTCGGCGGGGCCCCTAGAGGAGGGTGCGGCAGGGATCCCGCCGAGCGTGAGAGAGGGCCCGCCCCAGGGGGAATCTTCCCTCCCTCATTCCGCCCCACCGCTGCCTCCCATGGTCCCTTAGCCATCGTCCTTGCCCCCTGACCCGACCCCTGTTAGCCGGCGCCCTGATGATGCCATGGAGGGCTGAGCCCTAGTCCAGGGGAAGCGGGGCAAGCGGAGGGCTCGAGCTCCACTTCTTTCCACCGATGCGGAAGCCTCCCAGAAGACCAGAAAGGGGGGCGCCGATACCGAGCCCTCTGCCTTGCTCGGGGGCGCATGCCATCCCCTTGTGCCAGCTGGGGAAAACGTGGCAGCACGGGAGGGCAGTACCATCCCTCCATCGGAATCCCTTCCCTCCAAGGCCCCCGATGGAGCCTCACCTGCCCCATTACCATCCGGAACCCCCATGAGCACCGGGGTGAGCGTCGCTTCAGGCACTGGCGGGGAGACCTCTGGGGTGGTGGAAGGAGAGCTCCCCTCCATTTACGAGGAGATTGAGGCCCTGGCTCTGACCGCAGTCACCCAGGGGGAGGACGACCCTCTGCTAGCGGGCCTTGATCTGAGCGACCTCACCCTGGCCCCACCTTCCCCATGTCCCCTAACCGCTGACTCTGCTCCCTCTTCTGAGGGTTCCCCGGGCTCCTCCATCTGCCCGGCCGCAGGTAGCACCCCGCCGTTGGCCGCCGAGCCCACCGAGGCGACCGCCAGTGCCATGCGGCTGGGACCCGAGCCCCCTGGGCTGTCCCTCGTGGGCGTGGGGCGATCGACCTCTTTCCTGGGCGGGGACCCCACTGACGGTGCTGTGGCTACTATGCTGGCCATGGTGCCAGGGCCCAGCGTCATGGAAGGCCCCCTGCCTTGCCCCGCCCCCAGCTGCCTGAGCCTGATCGAGAGGGGCCATTTCCCAACAGCCTGGCTCCTGAGGCGCAGGATCCTGCCTTTGCCCCTCTCCCTGGCTCTGCACCCGATCCCTGCTTTGCCCCTGATGTCAACAGTGTCCCTGCCCCCTCCACCTCCCATGCTATCATTGCTGCCCCTGGGGCCGTCATCTCGTCATTTCTAGAGGATAGCCCCCAGGGAGCGGCTTCTGTATTTCCCAGTCCCGACTCACTAGGGGCTGCTACCTTCCCTCCGCTCCCAATTGAGCCAGGGTTTGAGGGGGGCTGCGTGGCGCCATCGGGCGTCACGTCGGGGGTCTGCCCCTTGCCTGCCCATTTCAGTGGGCCACGGGGCTGTGGCAGTGGTCCCTCTGGAGGACAGCCAGGGGCTAGTGACCCTGGCCCCCCATAAGCTGCGAGAGGAGCTGCGGGAGTTCCTTGAGGACGTTGGGGCTCCTGTAATAAGGTGCAACTCGCCCTGCAGCGATGGGGGGATTTCCATCTAATCCTCCGGGCCATGAGGGCCCTCATGGGGGAGGGTAAAAGGACTGGGAAGCAGGCCGCCATGGCCTACCAGTGGGTCCGCCTCTTCCGTGACTCCCTACTTACCTACGGGGTAGGTCACGGATTGTTGCGCGGCCCGTTGGGAACTGCGAGCATCCCTGCCGGTGAGGATCCCCCCCAGCCCTCCTCATGGCACCTCTCACCATCACAACGTTAAATAGCCAGGGCTGTAGGATGGGTCTCCGCAGGTGCCAGGTGCTCTCCTTCCTTTGGGGGAGGGGGGTAACTCCGTAGTTTTCCTGCAGGAGACCTATACGGATCTGGCCGCTGAAGCTAGGTGGCAGCTGGAATGGGGGGACAGGGTCTACTTTAGCCATCTCACAGTTCATACTGCTGGAGTGGCGACCCTGTTCTCCCCTGACCTATGACCCGAGGTGCTGGGAGTCGCCAAGGCTGTGCCGGGCCACCTGCTGCACCTCCGGGTCCATTTGGAGGGGCTCATGGTCAATCTTGTCAACGTCTATGCCCCGACATCGGGCCCGGAACGGCTGCGTTTCTTTCAGCAAGCATCCGCCTTCCTCAGCACCTTGGATCCTTGCGAGTACCTGGTCCTTGGCAGGGACTTTAATATGACCCTCGAGGAGCGGGACCGCTCGGGGACCGAGCAGTGCCTGACCGCCGCAGACGTCCTCCGGGAGATAGTCGACCACCACCCGGACGACGTCTCGACGTTCACTTTTGTCCAGGTGGAGGCCTATCGGTCGCGCCACTCCCGGTTGGACCGCATCTATTTATCACGTTTCCATCTTTCACAGGCCCACTCCTCCAGCATCTGGCCGGCCCCATTCTCCGATCATCACCTAGCCACCGTGATGGTCTCTCTCTGCGCAGAGAGGCCGAGGCCGGCCTATTGGCATTTTAATAACAGTTTGTTGGAGGATGTGGGCTTTGTGGCGTCCTTCCGGGAGTTCTGGCTGGCCTGGCAAGGGCAGCGGCATGCCTTTCCCTCGGCGCGGCGGTGGTGGGACCTGGGGAAAGTGCGCGCCCGGCTCTTCTGCCGTGACTACACCCAGGGCGCCAGCCGACAGAGGGATGTGGCGATAGGGCAGTTGGAACAGGAGGTCTTAGAGCTGGAGAGGCATCTGGCCACCAGCCCCGAGGATCCATCCCTCTGCGGGGCGTGCCACGAGAAGCGGGAGGCGCTCCGGACCCTTGAGAACCATCGGGCCTGGGGTGCTTTTGTTCGATCCCGCATCCGCCTCCTTCGGGAGATGGATCGCGGCTCCTGCTTCTTCTATGCCCTGGAGAAAAAGAGGGGGGCCAAGAAGCACGTCACCTGCCTCCTCGCAGAGGATGGCAGCCCCCTCACGGATCTGGTGGAGATGTGCGGGAGGGCCAGGGCCTTCTACACAGGCCTTTTCTCCCCGGATCTGACCGATCCTAACGCTTGCAGAGTGCTCTGAGACGAACTCCTGATGGTCAGCGCGGGCGACCGAGACCGGCTTGAGCTGCCTCTCACTCTGGCCGAGTTCTCGGAAGCCCTCCACCGCATGCCCACCAATAAAACTCCGTGCATGGACGGGCTGACCATGGAGTTCTACCGCGTGTTCTGGGATGTCCTCGGCCCAGACCTAGTCACCGTCTGGGCCAAGTCTTTGCAGAGCGGGGTCCTCCCTCTTTCGTGCAGGCGAGCCATGCTCGCCTTATTGCCAAAGAAGGGGGACCTCTGCGATTTATGAGATTGGCGTCCCATGTCGCTCCTCATCACAGACTACAAGGTCGTAGCGAAGGCCATCTCGCTGCGGCTAGGGTCCATGCTGGCGGATGTGATCCACCCAGACCAGACCTACACCGTCCCGGGCCGCACCATATTTGACAACCTATATCTGGTCCGGGACCTCTTGGAACTCGGGTGTAGGGACGGTCTGTCGTTCGCCCTCCTGCCCCTGGATCAGGAGAAGGCATTCAACAGGGTGGATCACGGGTATCTGAGCACTCTGCAAGCGTTTGGCTTCAGACCCCAGTTTGTGGGTTTTCTCCTGGTGCTGTACGCCTCCGCAGAGTGTCTGGTCAGGCTCATGGGGACCCTGACCGAACCGGTCAGCTTCGGGCAAGAAGTACGGCAGGGGTGCCCCCTCTCGGGCCAGCTGTACGCTCTGGCGATCGAGCCCTTCCTCTGTCTCCTCTGCAGGAGGTTGACGGGGTTGGAACTATGGGAGCCGGAGCTGCGGCTGGCCCTGTCAGCATACGCCGACGATGTGTGCTCCTTGTGGTCCAGGACCCGGGCGACTTGGCGTGGGTGGAGGCTTGCCAGGCTGTCTACTCGGCAGCCTCCTCCGCCCGGGTCAACTGGGTCAAGAGCTCTGGCTTGGTGTTAGGGGACTGGCGGCAGGCAAGCTCCCTCCCACCCGTGCTTCAGGCCATCCGGTGGAGAGCGGGTCCGCTGCTCTATCTGGGCGTTTACCTTTCTGCCACGCATCCGTCTCCGCCGGAGAACTGGCACAGTTTAGAGGGCAGGGTGGTAGAGCGGCTCCGGAGATGGACAGGACTACTCCGGTGTCTGTCCCTTCGAGGGCGGGCACTGGTGCTCAATCAGCTAGTCCTGTCCATGCTCTGGTACCTGCTCAACACCCTGGTCCCGGCCCTGGATTTCCTGGCCAACCTCCGGAAGTTGATTCTGGAGTTCTTCTGGTCAGGACTGCACTGGGTCTCTGCAGGGGTTCTCCATCTACCCCTGGAGGAGGGAGGGCAGGGCCTGAAGTGTCTCTGCACTCAGGTCCAGGTCTTCTGCCTTCAGGCCCTGCAGAGGCTCCTTTATGGTGTAGGTAGTCCGGCATGGAGCGTACTGGCGCACGCCTTCCTGCGCCGCTTCCGAGGGCTCTAATATGACCAGCAGCTCCTTTTCCTCCATCCAAGGGGTCTTCCACGAGACCTCTCCGGGTTGCCGGTCTTCTACCAGGACCTTCTCCGGACCTGGAAACTGTTCACAGCGACCAGGTCCATGGCAGCCTCCGTGGGGGTAGATCTCCTCACGGAGCCCCTGCTACACAACCCCCAGCTCCGTGTGCAGCTGGCGGAGTCCCCCTCGGTGTGCCAGAGGTTGGTCCTGGCAGAAGTTACCAGAGTCGGAAACCTCCTGGACTATGACCGGGGATCCCCTGACGCTCACTCAGCGCATGGGGCTCTCCAGACCTCGTACTCCCCTGCGCGTACTCCAGGAGGTGAGGACCGCTTTGCCGCCCGCTGCTCGGGTTTACTTCGATCGGATCCTGTGAGAGGGCGTGCCCTGCCCACCCTCCACCCCAGGCCCTCCGGACCTTTTCATCAGGCCCCTGCCCCGTGGACCTGACCGACCCCCCTGCCCCTTCGCCATGAGCTGGCTATGCGAGCTGCAGCCGGTCCGGTTCCAGACCACGCCAAAGAAACATCTCTACACACTCGTGCTCCGCACCCTTCACGTCCTCACCCTCGCGTCCCGCCCTGACATAAAGTGGCAGGACCTCCTGCCACCTCTAGAGGGTGAGGAGCCCCAGTGGGCCAGCCTATATTCCACCTTAGTCCTGAGGCCTGCCGGGGATATCAGTTGGCAGCTCCTTCATGGGGCCGTGAGCATGGGCATGTTCTTGGCGTGATTCACCCCAATCCTGGACACCTGCCCCTTTTGCGGCGTGAGGGAAACCCTGGCGCATGTCTACCTGGAGTGCGCCAGGCTGCAGTCCCTATTCTGGCTCCTCACGAATATTTTGTTAAGGTTTTGGTTGCACTTTTCCCCTCACCTCCTTATCTACGCACTCCCTGTCCAGGAGGTCCCGCGACTTAGTGGGGCCATGATCAACCTCCTCCTGGCCCTGGCTAAAGGGGCCATCTATAAAACCAGGGTGAGGAGGTTGGTCGATGGAATCTCCTGTGACTGTGGGGCCTATTTCCAATCCTCTGTCCGTTCACACCTCCGGGCAGAGTTCCTCTGAGCAGCGTCCACTGACTCCCTTGACGCCTTTGAGGAGCAGTGGGCGCTGTCCAGGGTCCTCTGCTCGGTGTCCCCATCCGGTTCCCTTCGTTTGACCCTTTGACCGCACTCCCGTCCCTGTTGTTTGTTAGTTGTCCCCTGTAATTACTTGGTTTTCCAGGTCCCATGGACTCCCCCACCTTAGGGTGGGGGGGATCCTTTAGCAGTGGGAGGGCTTCACCCGCCCACTTCCTGGATCCCAATAAGGCTACTCTGCTGTACCCAACTGGCCTGGGTCTATCACAGAACAAAACTGAAAACTTTTTGAAATTTCATTTAAAAAAAAAACCACACAAGAGAGACCCACCCCAGAATACCCAACAGCCCAATGGAGAGCAGGGAGTTGGTTCTCACTCAGATGAGTCCTCTAGCCATTGGGCTATTGGCTATCCTTGGGTGGATCTTTCTCTAGAAATTCCATCCTGTACTGAAGAAACCTTTCCTGATGAAGGTTTTATGTTTTATCAAAAACCAAAACTTTTTGTGGAAAAAGACTTTTTCACAGAACACTTATTGGAAAAAGTTACAGCCCAGTTCTAATGGGGGAGCTAGATACCTATCTTCTATTAAAAGTATCCCCTAGTCTGCTTTGAAAATCTCAATTTATTATTAGGCTTTTTATATTTGACATTTTGCTCCACTTCTGATGTTTAACCCTATCCCTATATGATGCTGCATATCTAAACAATGGATGAACATGCTGCTTTCAGTAAACTTGGACATTCTACAGGAGAGGCTCATTAACCCAAATTCATCCCCTTCATCTTAGATTGGTTTATGTTCCCTGATGTGCACCATTTCCTTTTAAATCTACCCCCTTTATCCGAATAAATTCCACATTTCCCATTCTGTTTGGATAAATGGAGTTTTAGTACACAGCCATGGTCACCTAAGTGTTTTACAGTCCTGCATGTGGGTTTCCACACTCACTTTCCAGGACAGTAATACAGCCAACATTTGTAATGAGAAAGGGATAGAAAAAGTGGAAGAGAAAATACACACCACCACCATCAGCACCCTTCCTAACCTTTGGACAATAATACTGCTTCATTTCCTGAGCAAACCCCCACTAGTACTTTCCTAGGTGATAC
The DNA here is from genome assembly GCF_965140295.1 of Lepidochelys olivacea. Taxonomy (NCBI): domain Eukaryota; kingdom Metazoa; phylum Chordata; order Testudines; family Cheloniidae; genus Lepidochelys; species Lepidochelys olivacea. The sequence continues at coordinate 30,891,191 of NC_140411.1, read as the reverse complement.
GCTTTTGATGAATTACTGCAGCTGAAGCAAAGCTTGAGGAGTTTCTGGCTTCCAGTGTAAGCCAGAGAGTTTTACAGAGGAAAACAACCTTAGCACTTGAGGAGCTGAAAAATGCTTCTGAAGGCTTCTTATTTCAGTCAGCTTAAAGAGGGGTCAATCTACCCATGAGTGATGGGAAATGAATGTACAGTCACTTCTTGATGTTTCAGCAGCCATATACCAGGAAGATAATATTGAGCGCTTGAGTCACAGACAGAACACAATTTCAAAATCTGCTGGGGTATTTTAAAAAAAGAAGAAGAGTTCAGACTTCACAGGCTTCATCATTCAAAACCACAGCTTTTAGACAGACCACAGCTGGCAACCTATCCTTACCTGCCGAGGCTGACAGGGATGAAGGAGAGCGATCATGTATCATTCAGAGAATGAAGTACTTCATAGATTTCCAAATTCATTCAACTGGACCTAAAAGCCCAAGCACTACATAGAGTCTCCGAATTAGAGTAATTAAATTTGCTTTTCAAAAAAAAAAAGTGCATCCTATGCAATTGCATCAGAGAAAGTAAGGAAGGATGAAGTTTATACTGTTCAAGCAGAGAACTGCATTTAGTTGTTTTAAATGACACAGTAAAAAGGCTTTTCATTAAATGTTGTCCATGAGTTGATAAGGGCTAGACTGTGTCCGAAAGACAGAGCCTTAGCAGAGTTAACACTCTGGCTACATCTGTACTACGAGCCAGGGATGCGATTCCCCTGCTTGGGTCTGCGTACTCACGCTGGCTGTCATTGAGCGAGAGCAAGTATAAAGAGCAGTGTAGCCATGGAAGCGCTAGTAATGGCAGGGGAAGCAAAGCTGAGCTATGCCAAATAGGACCTGGTATGTACGCGGCATGGCTCAGCCGTGCCTCCACCAGCACTTCCACAGCTACACTGCTCTCTACACTTGCCCTATCTCAATGAGGGCTAGCACGAGTATGGCTACCCAAGCAGGGGAATCACAGCCCTGGTTTGTGCTGTAGATGTAGCCATCGTTGCACTAAGCCAGGATCATTCCAGAGGAGGAATTGTGGTTCAGTGAGCCACAGTTCCCTCCCTGCTGCCCCCATGTTGCAGGGGGTAGTAATTTTCTACAGAACGTTACCAGCTGCAAGTTACTAGCCTTCACCTCAGCACAGCTCAGCTCTGTTGACTGGCATCTGTAGGGAAGGAGCCAAGCCCAAGCTCCTCCCACTCCCCTCCCCAGTGAATGATTGTACAGCATGCCTTACCCTTTGACACCCAGCTCGAAGGATCAGGGGTTCCACACAGGGGCCTAATGATAGGTTTTACTCCCCCTTATGCCTCTGCACAGACATGCAGTCCAGGCTACTATCTAGCCCTGAAGAAAGGAACATTATTGTATTACATTTATGACAATCAAGGCCAACTTGTCTGGCTTTTAAATCTAAGTAATTTCTACCTGAGGCTATCTGAAGAAGTATTATCGGGGCTTTCTTTTCCGGCACAGCCTGTGTCATAAATATAAAGGGAAGGGTAAACCCCTTTGAAATCCCTCCTGGCCAGGGGAAAGCTCCTCTCACCTGTAAAGGGTTAAGAAGCTAAAGGTAACCTCGCTGGCACCTGACCAAAATGACCAATGAGGAGACAAGATACTTTCAAAAGCTGGGAGGAGGGAGAGAAACAAAGGGTCTGTGTCTGTCTTTGTCGGGGATAGACCAGGAATGGAGCCTTAGAACTTTTAGTAAGTAATCTAGCTAGGTATGTGTTAGATTATGATTTCTTTAAATGGCTGAGAAAAGAATTGTGCTGAATAGAATAACTATTTCTGTCTGTGTATCTTTTTTGTAACTTAAGGTTTTGCCTAGAGGGGTTCTCTATGTTTTTGAATCTAATTACCCTGTAAGATATCTACCATCCTGATTTTACAGGGGGGATTTCTTTATTTCTATTTACTTCTATTTTTTATTAAAAGTCTTCTTGTAAGAAACTGAATGCTTTTTCATTGTTCTCAGATCCAAGGGTCTGGGTCTGTAGTCACCTAGGCAAACTGGTGAGGCTTTTTACCAAACCTTGCCCAGGAAGTGGGGTGCAAGGTTTTGGGAAGTATTTTGGGAGGAAAGACGCATCCAAACAGCTCTTCCCCAGTAACCAGTATTAGCTTGGTGGTGGTAGTGGCCAATCCAAGGACGACGGGTGGAATATTTTGTACCTTGGGGAAGTTTTGACCTAAGCTGGTAAGGATAAGCTTAGGAGGTTTTTCATGCAGGTCCCCACATCTGTACCCTAGAGTTCAGAGTGGGGGAGGAACCTTGACAAATTTCTACCTGAGGCTATCTGAAGTAGTATTATCGGGGCTTTCTTTTCCGGCACAGCCTGACAGGATATGCTCCGGTAGCATGTGCAAGCTTGCTATAGCACATTGATTGAGAATCATTATAGACACAAAAGGGCAGCTGACAGACACGAATGTGAGGGAACAGGAAATTAGCTCATGGCAGACCCAAGAAGAGTTTAAATTGAGTTCTTTCTACATGGAAAGAAAATCCTTTTGATGCATGGAAACCTACTGATATGCTTGTGTATTGTCTGGCAGTGGAGTGGTGCCAAATACTAACTGAGGGCCGGATCCTCACCTTGCAGTCTAGCCCACAGCAAGGGGATCTGCTTCTGGGGGAGCACAGGAGGGAGGTTGTGACTTATGGTGCCACAATCCTCCTCTCCGTCTCCCCACTGCTCCAGGATGGAATGCACTGCCACCGGTCACCACTGTAAGTTCACCAACATACCAGTCTAAGTACAGCAGAGACACTGGGGGTGGAATGCAGCCTCTGCACTGGCATCAACCCTTCCCAACCACCCGCATGCAGCAGCTGTGCGGAGCCTGCCTCTCCCTATGCACAGGATGCAGTCCAATGCTATATGGTAAGGCAGTAAGTCCCTGGGCTCCAGCATACAAAATGAGCCATCCTCTAGCCCTGAAAACTGAACTGCTAAACCTCGGGGGCCCTATTTACAGGTTTCCAGTTATGCTGGGGACAACGACACAGACACAAGACTATACTTTGTGCCACATGAGAGCTGAGAGAAAGGGGCAGATTTGGAGCTGTGGGTGAGATCAGAGTCTTTTCTGCCATTTAGTAGAATTTCAAAATATCTTAGGATCCAGGGCCAGCCTGGTGATCACTTCTGCGGCCATATTTATACAGACGAACTGTGAAAAGATCTGAGAAAGACAGAGGTGATGGTCTCAAGGTTCTTAGGGAGAAACTTAATATCGTCCTATGTGTGGAACAATGACGTCATTCATCCTGAAAACTCAGCAGAATGTAGTTGGAGAACAGTGCTGTTAAAATGATGCTGCAACCACTGCTCCACAGTTCAGGTTTGAAGGACACCAGGAATGGGAATGCATTCGTTCTCTAGCTGTTATGAGGGAGACATCAACTGGATAGTAAAAAACTGGGGGCATAAGGAGTATTTCCTCATCCTCTTCAGTAGTTGCACCTACCAATACTTGCAGCCTTACCCAGGGTGACCCAAACTTAGTCTATTGATCCAAAAGCTGACTGGCTCACTACAGGTCAACACATTTGTCTCTGCAAGATAAGATGCTGGGCTTTGCTCACCAAAGGCTATCACTGTTGAACAGCATTTGTATGGATATTCTGTTTCTGCAGATCCTCCCAGATGTGATCAATAAAACCCGCAAAGCCCATTGAAGGTTCTTGGCCATCATTAGTGTCTTTTCTACCCCCTGCAAATATATCAATTGCTAATTTGGGTAAGAGTTTTTTGTTTTGTTTTTTTTACTGTGCATGTTTTAGACTTTAGCTGCCAGTTTGTGTTCAGTGATGTCAGATGATACATACTAATCTTTAAATTTAGGATCAAGCCATGTATAGATAAAGCAAGTTGAAACTTGCCACGCATTCAAATCAACAAACTTCTTTTTGTAATGATTTAGTAGTGTAATTTATCCTAGGAAGACCTCTTGCCTTTTGAGCGAAGTGATCTCTATTTTGTGTGTATGACTATGAGACAAACACATATGAATAGACTAGTTGACAACAATTCACCCTTTGCGTGGATATGGCTCTCAATGCTGGTATCAGTGGTTCACTTACCTTCAAGATTTCTGTTTGCCAGGATCCGTTAAATAGAACTGATGATCTCAGATAAATGTTATTTCTCCACTAGGACCTCAGAGCCAATGTGACTGGCTCACAGAAGAAATAAATATTGAAAACTATTCTAATATGCAAATAAGAGCATCTGAATGGATGTAGCCAATAAAAGTGACCAACAGTTTTTTGGCAACTTCTAATAGAAAATTTGTGTCTGTATCCAGCAACCCTTAGTGAACTGATGTATTTTGAAATTCTAACTGAGAAAATAGCCTATTACATGTATCTGTATATACTAGGTACAGATTATAAGGATCACTTCACACACCAGTGAAGTTCAGCCACCTCTGGGTGAATGCAGAAGCTGTTAAACAGTGCACAGTAACATAAGAGTTCAGGACAAAAACTGAAGACCACTGCATTTCCAGTTGTAATCCTTTCCTGTGCTCAACTTTCGAGTTTGATTATTCATTATTTCTCTGGAAGCCTGTGGGCTAGCTCACCAGACAGAACCCATGCCACATTAGACTCCGTTAGGCCCTTGCCTGAGGGCACAGTTTGTTGGTTAAACCAAAAACAGACAAAATACCAAAATAAAGTAGGTCCTCTGCCCAATATGCGTTCCAGTTCTCTCCTCTCTTAGCCCCTTCAGGATCTCCTCAACTGAGCACCTGCCAGCCTTCCTGCATCTGTCTACACAGCATTTTGGAGTGAGCCTCTCAGCCTGGGTCAACAGACTTATGCTGGTGCGGCTCATGCTAGTGCAGTAAAACTAGTCATGTAGACAGGGTTTTGAAGCTGCAGCTCAGACTCTGAAGCCTACCCACTGCCCCAGGCTTCAGAGCCTGATCCACAACTTCCAAGCACTGTCTATACAGCCATTGTTAGAGAGTTAGTGTGAGCTCTGTTAGCTCAGGACTGTCAACCAAGGCTGGGAGGCTCATTCCTGCTCCCTCCAAATGCTGTGGAGACATATGCTAGAAGAACCAGATTTTCTTCAGGCAACCACAAGTGGGGCTGGGCCCATCTCCATATAAAGGGGCTGGTCATCCTGTGATACTGTTTAGGAGTAAGGCTGCAGTTCTCACTAACAAGCAGCAACACTCGGCTGTTATTCAACTGTTTTGACTGCAACATGCCTGCTGCCATTCCAATACACATCATTTAGGATTCATTTCCCGCCCCCCACCATCCCCACTAATCCTCTTTTTTGGGCTCATACATGACATGGCATGAGTTTTCACAGCCTTGTGTAAACTGAGAATAATGCACTGAGAAAAATAAACTAAGATGCAGTGCTATGCTTAGGTTTTAATTCTTTCAGCAGCTCTCTGAAGTCTGCAATTTCATCAGAAAAAAGAATCTGACAGTCAAAGGCAATCACTTCTCCAATCAGTTGTGTTATTCACAAGGCTATTGCATGAGCAATTATGCCATGTGCATAAGAGACCACTTTAATTTTTATTTTATACTTCAGGCTCGTGAAAGGTGCAAGATTGACAGCACTGGAAACTGAAGACCTCTAATTTATCCACAGAATGCATATAGTTTTTAAATCAAAGGCAACAACAATGAAATTCATACCCCATGAGGTATATACCTCAACTCTAGAATTAGAGGCGCCATGCCTAAGGGAGAACAGGGCAGTTTAGCATCCAGTTCAGCCCCTTTAAGGATGTGCAGAGTAACAAGAACAAAATACAAAACTACTTGAAATTCAAGGTTTTCCTGTTTTATTATGGACCTAAAAATAGGCCTTTTTGAAAGCAAATGTGAATTTTTCAAGAGAAACAGATCAGCAGCTGAAGAAAAAAATACAACTACCTTTGTGCAGCCATGACTTTCATACTGAAAAATATACAAAGTCATTTTCCTCACTATTGATTCCAAATAACCATTTTGTCAGAAAATGACAAAAGCAACTGTGGAAGGAAGGCTATACAAGCAAAATGGTGCAGAATTAAGCAGCAAAACTTTTGACGATGCCTTGTTTTCCCAGTTTTCACCTGTTCCATGAATACAATTCTGATCAAACCCTATTGAAAAGTTTGGAGAGACTTGCCACTGTCTTCAGTGGGTTTGGCTCAGGCCCGAAGTCCACAAACCTGACTGTAAGACCTCTTCACTTGTCCTCATTTGGATTTCAGATAACCTTTGCTGATACTAATTGCCGCGATTTGTTGAGTGGCAACAGCCTGCTTGGTGCATTTTAGAACAAGCAAGAGAGCGTCTGTCCCCCAAGAAGCTCACACTCAAAACAAAAAACAAGAACACAATGCAGTGGGTGACAAGATGTTTGTCACAAATGAGTTGGGGGCAGGGGCATTATTTATTTATTTATTTGCTATTAAGAGGCAGAATCTTTCAAATTCTTGTTGGGCTTGACAGTTATTATTTATTCACACTGCAGTAGCTTCTAAGAACCCACGCTAGGTGCTGTATAGACACAGATCAAAAAAGATGGCCTCTGCGCCAAAGAGCTTACATTCTGTGATTCTAAAATAGATTCATAGACTTCCCCCCCCCCCCATGCTAGAAAGGTACCTTTTTGATCATCCAATCTGAGCTTCTCCATAGACACAAACCATTCTACCCACTGAATTCTTGCATCTAGCCTCACGATCACTTGCAGTTGGATTAGGATCATCCGTTACATGTCAAATAGACTAAATCTGGGAGGGAATCTGAATCTGCCCAAGTGGACAAATTTCTACATCGGGGTGATATTCTCAGATTTGGTAAGCTATACGCAGCATAGTACAAAACTCAGAATGGTTTTCGGTACAGTAGTGGCTATTGGGTATGGTACCGATCAATGGAAGCAGCAAATGCATTTCTATGCAGTCATATTCTCGAGCACATTATCTAGGTCTTCTTCAGTCAGACCTTATCTGCAAGGGGAAAAATCTTCCTGAATGCACTGTTAGGAACATTGCAACAACAGTTAGTGCTTATTGTAAGTGACTAAAAATAAAATAAGTGGCAGCAGGATGTAGAGCTCTACAACTGCCTGCTGAAGTCTAGCTGCTGGGGCTCTTTTGATCACAATTGTTAGAATCATAGAATATCAGGGTTGGAAGGGACCTCAGGAGGTCATCTAGTCCAACCCCCTGCTCGAAGCAGGACCAATCCCCAATTAAATCATCCCAGCCAGGGCTTTGTCAAGCCTGACCTTAAAAACTTCTAAGGAAGGAGATTCTACCACCTCCCTAGGTAACGCATTCCAGTGTTTCACCACCCTCCTAGTGAAAAAGTTTTTCCTAATATCCAACCTAAATGTCCCCCACTGCAACTTGAGACCATTACTCCTTGTCCTGTCCTCTTCTACTACTGAGAATAGTCTAGAACCATCCTCTCTGGAACCACCTCTCAGGTAGTTGAAAGCAGCTATCAAATCCCCCCTCATTCTTCTCTTCTGCAGACTAAACAATCCCAGTTCCCTCAGCCTCTCCTCATAAGTCATGTGTTCCAGACCCCTAATCATTTTTGTTGCCCTTCGCTGGACTCTCTCCAATTTATCCACATCCTTCTTGTAGTGTGGGGCCCAAAACTGGACACAGTACTCCAGATGAGGCCTCACCAATGTTTAATAGAGGGGGACGATCACATCCCTCGATCTGCTCGCTATGCCCCTACTTATACATCCCAAAATGCCATTGGCCTTCTTGGCAACAAGGGCACACTGCTGACTCATATCCAGCTTCTCGTCCACTGTCACCCCTAGGTCCTTTTCCGCAGAACTGCTGCCTAGCCATTCGGTCCCTAGTCTGTAGCTGTGCATTGGGTTCTTCCGTCCTAAGTGCAGGACCCTGCACTTATCCTTATTGAACCTCATCAGATTTCTTTTGGCCCAATCCTCCAATTTGTCTAGGTCCCTCTGTATCCTATCCCTACCCTCCAGTGTATCTACCACTCCTCCCAGTTTAGTATCATCCGCAAATTTGCTGAGAGAGTGCAATCCACACCATCCTCCAGATCATTTATGAAGATATTGAACAAAACCGGCCCCAGGACCGACCCCTGGGGCACTCCACTTGACACCGGCTGCCAACTAGACATGGAGCCATTGATCACTACCCATTGAGCCCGACAATCTAGCCAACTTTCTACCCACCTTATAGTGCATTCATCCAGCCCATACTTCCTTAACTTGCTGACAAGAATACTGTGGGAGACCGTGTCAAAAGCTTTGCTAAAGTCAAGAAACAATACATCCACTGCTTTCCCTTCATCCACAGAACCAGTAATCTCATCATAGAAGGCAATTAGATTAGTCAGGCATGACCTTCCCTTGGTGAATCCATGCTGACTGTTCCAGATCACTTTCCTCTCATGTAAGTGCTTCAGGATTAATTCTTTGAGGACCTGCTCCATGATTTTTCCGGGGACTGAAGTGAGGCTGACTGGCCTGTAGTTCCCAGGATCCTCCTTCTTCCCTTTTTTAAAGACTGGCACTACATTAGCCTTTTTCCAGTCATCCGGGACTTCCCCCATTCACCACGAGTTTTCAAAGATAATGGCCAATGGCTCTGCAATCACAGCCGCCAATTCCTTTAGCACTCTCGGATGCAACTTGTCCGGCCCCATGGACTTGTGCATGTCCAGCTTTTCTAAATAGTCCCTAACCACCTCTTTCTCCACAGAGGGCTGGCCATCTATTCCCCATGTTGTGATGCCCAGCGCAGCAGTCTGGGAGCTTTTTTCAGAGTAACAGCTGTGTTAGTCTGTATTCGCAAAAAGAAAAGGAGTACTTGTGGCACCTTATTTGAGCATGAGCTTTCGGGAGCTACAGCTCACTTCATCGGATGCATACTGTGGAAACTGCAGAAGACATTATATACACAGAGACCATGAAACAATACCTCCTCCCACCCCACTCTCCTGCTGGTAATAGCTTATCTAAAGTGATCATCAAGTTGGGCCATTTCCAGCACAAATCCAGGTTTTCTCACCCTCCGCCCCCCCCACACACAAACTCACTCTCCTTCTGGTAATAGCCCATCCAAAGTGACCACTCTCCTTACAATGTGCATGATAATCAAGGTGGGCCATTTCCAGCATAAATCCAAGTTTAACCAGAACGTCGGGGGGCGGGGTAGAAAAAAACAAGGGGAAATAGGCTACCTTGCATAATGACTTAGCCACTCCCAGTCTCTATTTAAGCCTAAATTAATAGTATCCAATTTGCAAATGAATTCCAATTCAGCAGTTTCTCACTGGAGTCTGGATTTGAAGTTTTTTTGTTGTAAGATAGCGACCTTCATGTCTGTGATTGCGTGACCAGAGAGATTGAAGTGTTCTCCGACTGGTTTATGAATGTTATAATTCTTGACATCTGATTTGTGTCCATTTATTCTTTTACGTAGAGAGTGTCCAGTTTGACCAATGTACATGGCAGAGGGGCATTGCTGGCACATGATGGCATAGATCACATTGGTGGATGTGCAGGTGAACGAGCCTCTGATAGTGTGGCTGATGTTATTAGGCCCTTTGATGGTGTCCTCTGAATAGATATGTGGGCACAGTTGGCAACGGGCTTTGTTGCAAGGATAGGTTCCTGGGTTAGTGGTTCTGTTGTGTGGTATGTGGTTGTTGGTGAGTATTTGCTTCAGGTTGGGGGGCTGTCTGTAGGCAAGGACTGGCCTGTCTCCCAAGATCTGTGAGAGTGTTGGGTCATCCTTCAGGATAGGTTGTAGATCCTTAATAATGCGTTGGAGGGGTTTTAGTTGGGGGCTGAAGGTGACGGCTAGTGGCGTTCTGTTATTTTCATCTGTTCCCTGAGGGAGTCGAAGTCTGCTTTCCTGAAGTCCAGGGTCCATATCCTGCTGCTTATCTTTCTTCCCTGTGTCAGGATCCTGAACTCAACCAACTCATGGTCACTGCCTCCCAGATTCCCATCCACTTTTGCTTCCCCCACTAATTCTTCCCGGTTTGTGAGCAGCAGGTCAAGAAAAGCTCTCCCCCTAGTTGGCTCCTCTAGCACTTGCACCAGGAAATTGTCCCCTACGCTTTCCAAAAACTTCCTGCATGGTCTATGCACCGCTGTATTGCTCTCCCAGCGGATATCAGGAAAATTAAAGTCACCCATGAGAACCAGGGCGTGCGATCTAGTAGCTTCTGCGAACTGCCGGAAGAAAGCCTCATCCACCTCATCCCCCTGGTCCGGTGGTCTATTGCAGGCTCCCACCACTACATCACTCTTGTTGCTCACACTTCTAAACTTAATCCAGAGACACTCAGGTTTTTCTGCAGTTTCGTACCGGAGCTCTGAGCAGTCATACTGCTCCCTTACATACGGTGCTACTCCCCCACCTTTTCTGCCCTGCCTGTCCTTCCTGAACAGTTTATAACCATCCATGACAGTACTCCAGTCATGTGAGTTATCCCACCAAGTCTCTGTTATTCCAATCATGTCATAATTCCTTGACATCACCAGGACCTCCAGTTCTCCCTGCTTGTTTCCAAGGCTTTGTGCATTCGTATATAAGCACTTGAGATAACCTGCTGATCGCCCCTCATTCTCACTATGAGGCAGGAGCCCTCCCCTCACAGATATTCCTGCCTGTGCTTCCTCCCGGTATCCCGCTTTCCCACTTACCTCAGGGCTTTGGTCTCCTTCCTCCGGTGAACCTAGTTTAAAGCCCTCCTCACTAGGTTAGCCAGCCTGCTCGCAAAGATGCTCTTCCCTCTCTTCGTAAGGTGGAGCCCGTCTCTGCCCAGCACTCCTCCTTCATGGAACACCATCCCATGGTCAAAGAATCCAAAGCCTTCTCTCCGACACCACCTGCGTAGCCATTCGTTGACTTCCACAATTCGACGGTCCCTACCCAGGCCTTTTCTTTCCACGGGGAGGATGGACGAGAATACCACTTGCACCTCAAACTCCTTTATCCTTCTTCCCAGAGCCACGTAGTTTGCAGTGATCTGCTCAAGGTCATTCTTGGCAGTATCATTGGTGCCCACGTGGAGAAGCAGGAAGGGGTAGCGATCCGAGGGCTTGATGAGTCTCGGCAGTCTCTCCGTCACATAGCGAATCTTAGCCCCCGGCAAGCAGCAGACTTCTTGGTTTTCCTGGTCAGGGCGGCAGATAGATGACTCAGTCCCCCGGAGGAGAGAGTCCCTGACTACCACCACCCGCCTCCTTCTCTTGGGAGTGGTGGTCGTGGAACCCCCCATCTCAGGACAGTGCATCTCATGCTTTCCAACCAGCGGAGTCTCCTTCTGCTTTCTCCCCCCAGACATATCATCTGGTTCACTCTCCGCAATGGTACCTGTGGAGAGAACATGAAAGCGGTTAGTTACCTGTGTCCGCGTTGCTGGAACCCGGACATTCCCCCTTCTTCTTCTGGAGGTCACATGTTGCCAAGCTTCTTCACTGGCCTCTTGGCTCCGCTGTACAACCTGCTCTAAATCTTTAGAGGTTTGTGCCCGTAGAAGCATATCCTGACTTTTGTCCAGAAAATCCTCCGTTTCTCGTATGCAACGCAGGGTCGTTATCTGTTGCTCCAGACCTTCAATCTTCTCTTCCAATATGGAGACCAGCTTGCACTTTGTACAGACAAAGTCGCTTCTGTCCTGTGGAAGAAAGACAAACATGGCACATCCAGTGCAGGTCACAACAGCTGAACCCCCCCCCCTTCCATATCACCTTCCTACTATGAGCTTCCTCAAAGAAGTTGGCAAGATGTAAGCCTCACTGGGCTCACTCCAGGCGAACTCCCAGGCGAACTCCTGCTGTGTGCTGCTCTGCTGTTCCCCGCTGCTCTGCTGGTTCGTGAAGCTCTGGCTATTTTTAAACAGCCAGGCTTCCCTGAAACAAACAGACAGACAGCCCCAGTGCCCGCCCCCTGCAGGCTACCAGCCAATCAGGCACTCGCTCAGGCTCTCACACTGCCCTCCCAGCAAACACACACTCGGATACTCGGTTAGCAAGAGGGGTGTGTGATTCACCTTGATAAAAAGTAAAGTCAGTGCTTTTGAAAATTCCCTATATTAACACAAAGCCTCAGAATGCAGGACAATCAGTTTAGCAGGTGGGAAAACAAGGTATTTAGCAGCAGCTGATGGAACACAGACCCTCGCCTATCTTTTCCCCTTATTAAACACAAGGCTGTTGCTAACTCATTATGAGTAAATTATGGGGCTTAATATGAATAATAATTCATTTCCACTTCAATATGTGTCTGATACCAAGATGGAAGAATGTATACTCTTATACATGTAAGCAGGGTCTGAATGAGCTCTCTCCTGACTGCTAGCTGGGAGTGGGAGAGACTTCAGGAGCAAACTGTGTTTACATGAACACACCTACTTTGTCAAGATAGCTAGCAGTGTGTTGCTCAAAGTGATCAACTTTGGCTGATGTTTGGTTACAAATCACTTTAGTACTGAATGCAGGGGTAGTGAAATATCATCAGTGTTGTTGTCTTTATTATATGAATAAAGGGGAGCAGAACTTGTACCTAACCTGTCACAAATGTGGGGAGTCACCCTCAGCTGAAAGGACCTCATTAAGCCAGTGGCTCAAATGCCAGACCTCTGTGAAAGCAAGAGGGGTAGGGACAGATTTCCCAGCCAGGAGGTGTGGACTCTTCCTAAGGGTCCCTAGTCTGGTTTAACCTGTTCCTCCCCACTATTCAAAGATAGAGCTAAATAGACTTCGTTAGGAGGCTTTTGATATTTTAAAGAGCTGTAATTGCTTGAGATGGGGCAGTGTTTCTGCAAAGAGCTGAAAATCACTAAGAGACTGACCTGCAGTGGTCACAGCAGAGAGGCAGGTGGCAGCAGAAGGTGACTGATGGTTGGCCAGTGAACAAGCAGCTGGAGAGGTGGCAAGCAGACCAAGCGGTTGGTGAGGCAGCAAGCAGAGATGAAGGTGGGGCAGTGAGCGGCTAGCGGGGCAGCCAGGAACAAGCAGCTGGCAGGGCGGCCAGGTGGTGAGGAATCACAGCTGGAGGGGCAGCAAGCCAGAGCAAATGCTCAGATGGCAGAGCAAGCAAGGTGCCTTCTCCCCGCCCCCGGGTGGAAGGGGAACTCACACAGCTGCGCCTCTGAACCTTGGGTCCTCACTGACCAAGGGCAAACACTGAGTGTGTGTGTGGAGGTATGGTGAGGGAGCAGAGAGGGGCACAGAAAAGGAACTTTTGGTTGTAGAAACTCAAGAACATGAGGCAGAAGGCACTGCCCCATGCGCTCTGGGGTGGGTGTCCTGCTCACAGTTTTATGATTATGCTTGTGGCATTTTTCCTAACTCCTGTCAGGTGACTTCCCTCTTCTCATTAAAAGTTTCTTTTCTACACTCGGACCTGTACTTGTCAGTGGGGAAGTATTGCCTCTCAGAGGTGCCATGGGGTGGTGTGTAACTTTTCCAGGTTACTGGCTGGGGGCTTGAGCCAGTTCTGTGTTGTGTTGTTGAAAAGGAACCCTGAGATATTGAACCCAGTGCTGGTTGCTGCCGGCTCCACCTGGCAGAAGGGTTACATGCATGTACTGTATTGACTACAAACAAGAAGATATTATAATCAAACACAGGAGAGTACTATAAACTGTGGTATCTTCACATCAAAGCCAAGGCTGAGATGTTCAAAAATTGGAGCCTAAATTCAGGGTCCTAAATTCATATTTGGGCACCTAAACAATAAGTGGCTTGTTTTTCAAAGGATCTGAGCATCTCTCAGCTCCCACTGAGGTCTACTGAATTAAGCATTAGTTAGGGAGTCAGTTCAGAGAAGCTAGTTTCTCCCCCATTTTAAATGTTATTTGTGCTTTCTCCTCTTCTGCAAGCTGCCAATAGTAACTCTGCTTCTTCTAAACTCAATTGGTGTTGACTAGAGATAAGCTCAGACCTCAACATTCCCAAGTACTTGGCATATTTGTATCCATACACACCACATGTCAGCAATATAAAGAGAAGTGATTTACCTTGTACCATAACTGGAATTCTTTGAGATGTGTGGTCCCTATCTGTATTCCACTATGGGGAGTACATATGTGCACCAGGTGCCTAAGACCAGAAGATTTGCGTGTCTATCAGTTCATGCCCTTCTCCTCCTGGCACTCCAAACTGAGTGTATAAGGAGTGGTGCAACCTCTCTCTGGTTCCCTTTTTAACCACAAATTTCTTCAGGATAAAGCTCCACAGCAAAGGGGAAGGAGGGCGTGTAGTGGAATACAGACAGGGACTGCACATCTTGAAGAACTCCAATTACTGTACAATCAGTACTCATGGAGGAGGAGGGTGAGCAGACCTCTGTAGTGCCGAAGACTGGAGAGCTGCACTGACAGATGTGTCTGCTGCAGAAGCTTGCGCCAGAGTGAAATGTCTCACAAAGGTCTGAACTGATCAACATATTGCTGCTTTACAGACTTCAATGAGAAGCGACTGATGTTGCCTGGGCTCTAGTAGAGTGGGTCCTCATACCTTGTGGAGAAGGGGATAGCTGATAACACATAACACAGCAGAATGCATCCCCAAATCCACTTGAATTGGTAGAGGTAGCTTCCCCGCTCATACATTCTGAGAAAGATACAAAGAGTTTAGGTGTTTTTTGTAAGTAGAATTCCAAAGCCTGACGACATACAAAGAATAATGTCTCCTGTCTTCACTAGTGACATGCACCTTTGGGAAGACAGGTAAGTATATTGTCTGATTCAGTTGGAGATCAGAGATTACTTTGGGGGTACATTTAGCATGTAGTCTGAGAGAAACATCTGTATGAAAGACTGTGTACAGTGCATCAGCTACAAGGGCATCCCGTTCTCCCCCTCTAACTGAGGTGAAAGCAACAAAAAGACAACCTTCATTGACAAATGGACTAAGGAGCATGAAACTAAGAGTTAGAATGAGGCTCTAGTTCATGCTCAGAGAACTAGACTGAGATCCCAGGAAGAGGCAGCTTTCATCATGGGAGGAAAGATATTAATGAGACCTTTTTGAAAAAACATACTCCAATATGCTGGGTGGAGATGAAGTGGTTCTCATTCGGAAGGTGACAAGTGCTGACAGCCACTGCATAGGGTCCACTCATATGGACCTCAGGGACAGACCTGAGGTCTTTAAGAAAAGAAAATAGCCCAAGATGTTAGGGATGTCAAATTATTTGGGGTTGGCAGGAGATGTTGGCATCAGACAGAAAACCTTTTCCATTTTGCTGTGTAGAACTTCCTTATGGACTCTTTCCTGCTATTAAAGATGAACTGCTTGCAAACATTTTTTTTCTAAGTTCTACATTGTGCCCACAAGGGCTAGGGGGGAAGATACCAGCGAAAGGAGGATACTCAGGCCTAAGAATAGTAAACTATGCTTTATTGAAGGAAGGAATAACTTATGCTCCAATCTGCTCGGAGAGCCCCTAGGACGCACGGGGGGGCTGCCGGGGACTCTGGCCGTTCAGGACAGCTGACCGGGCAAGACTCCGCCTCCGGGGGGGGGGTCCTCTGCAGTGCTATATTCTCCGTGCTTATCTCGGGGTTACATGGGGTCAACAGCTGGCTACATTCTTATATGTACGATTTATGCTTATTACATAAACTGACTCGTTTACAGGCAAAAATATGCTGAGCTATGCTACAATGTCTTTTGGAAGGGTCTGCCAGACAAAGTTAATTGAAACTGCCTGCATCCTCCGCTTACCTCCAGTCACATATTCAGTCCACCACTTAGCTCCTCGCCAATCTTCCGCAACCTTGCCCCTACATACATGCATCCAAAAATCAGGCTGTCACATGAAGGGAAGCCAGATTGGGATTCCTGACCTTGCCTTTGTCCTGGGTCAATTGGTCTGGGAAGAGCTGGATCCGAATGCATGGGCATGCAGACATCTGAAGAATGTTAGAAAATCTGAATTGTCAGGGCCAACTCAGAAGTCTTCGGTGTGCAGAATGGATATCTTTGTAGAAACAGGCATCCTTCATATCAAGACCAGTGAACCACTTTATTCACTGAGGGAATTTTTGATGCCAGGATGACCATGCTAAACCTCAATCTGTGATCTTATATCGGTCCCAATCCTCCTTTTTGGGGGGTGGGGGGCAGATGAGGAAATATCTTAAATAAAATCCCTTTTCACAGTGTTGAGGAGATCTTGCTCTATGGCTCCTAGGTGAAGCAGGGAGTCTATTTCTTGACTGAGCATCCTCTTGTGAGAGTTTTTTATGAAGAGGGATAGGTAAGGGGGCTTTGCAGGGGGAAGGGAAAAGAAATCTATGGTGTGGTGTAGCAACATGATGACTCACTGGTGCAGCACCTCCTGCTGGTCGACTCAGGAATTAGTTCTTTCCAGCCTTCGGAGTGCCCTCTGCAGGCCGGTGTCCCTCCTGGACCCCGATGCCCTTTACCCTGGGGTTCTGCCCCAGCAGTGCCCCCACACTCTGGGTCTCCCCTCCCAGGGGAACCCCCAACCCTCTAAACCCACCTTGCCTCAGTGGCTACTGCCAGTCATCATCTAACCGCTGCTCATTGGGGCAGACTGCAGTGTAATGGCCACTTATCATTGGCAAGGGGTTAGGACCAGCTGCCTCTGCCTATTCCCAGGCTGACCCTCTGCAGCCCAGTACCTTTCTGGGCCTTTACCAAGGCCTGCAGCCTGGGGGCTTACCAGGCTGGAGCTCCCCTTGCCCTTCCCCAGTACTGCTCTGCTTCAGGTACCTTGCTCCCAGGCAGCTAGCACTTCCCACTCCAGGGCTAGAAAGAGACTTCTCCAGCTTCTGGCCCACAGCCCTCTTATCAGGGCCAGCTGGGCCCTAACTGAGCTGGCCACAGCTGTGGTCAGCTACACAGTCAGCTTCCCCCAGCTGTTCTTAATCCCTTTCCCTGCTGCAGCCCTCTCCAGGGTTGGTTTTAACCCCTTTTCTGCAGGAGTGGGGCAGCCACCCTACTACATGTAGCCAGTGTGAATTACGTCAAGAACGCACTTGTCTGTTGGTATCATATGCCAGGCGTGGTAGAAACAATACAGGCAGCCACAAAGTTGGGTTTCAGAGTCCTGAATAGATGAATGTGGTAACTGGAATGATTCACATTTCCCTCAGGTCCTGTTAAGAAACTTTTTTTTTTTAAAAAAGCAGGAGGTTGAAGTTGGAAGGGGGAAAACAGAGGGAATGTTATACTGACTATATTGCACTCTCTCTCATTTCTTTGGTCATTCATTGCCCCTCTGGTGACAAGAGAATTGAGGTGCTAGTTGTTGTTAGTACAGGAAGCCTGGAAGACTGGAGTCATGAAGCCCAATGGAAAAAATAGCAGTCATCAATGATCATGAGGCCATATCTACCACGTTGACTGAAGGCTGATCTAGCTAGCACATTTCCTTCCTAGTAAGTAGCTGGAAGAGCACCCTATCCTTCTAAGCGAGTTTGTCAGTGAATTATGTGAAATTAATGAAAATCATACTTCAACAATGCTTGATACTATGTGGAACTGCAAACTGGTGGAAGTAAAATCTTTCCTTCCAAAGAGGTCTAGTCACTTAGCTTCTTTATCAGAAGGAGTAGATCTGGGTTGATGTTTCCCGCTTCTTTCAGCAACTGCTTGGACTCAAAGTATTTGGGGCTAGGTGTGAAAATAAAAATTCTGCTCCTTTGACTGGCAGAAAGTACTGCTTTTCTTTTTTCTCTTCTTTGGCATGGGACCAAACCATCTTCGCAGGTTTGAAGAGGGCTTCATTGATGAGGAAGTGCCACCTTACTGAGGCCCATGCTCTGTAGACTGTCCAGCAGTTTCTGAGATATGTTGAGCACCTCCTCAAGAGAGATCTGAAGTGTGTCAGTGACCCTCTTTAACAGATCTTGAAATTGCCTGTAGTCATCAGGTGGGGAAGATGAGACTGGTGCTACCTACTCCACTGGTGAGGTTGGCAATAGACTCAGAGCTGGCAGTTCTGCTGGATCAGGCTCTTCCTCCATTACCTCCTGAGGAGATTCAGGGTCCTCCCTGAAAGGGGAGGGTGGTCTAGCATCTCAATGGGACTGAATAAACTTGGGGTACTGCATGTATGGGTCCCATGCCAAATACAGCCAGTGAGATGGGTCAAATTGGAGTTGAGGTGGTCTCCACAGAGCAGCATACCACTAGTTCCAAAGTGCATAATCTTTGTGATCAGGATGGAGCCCAGGAGACCCTAGTTCTTCTGTCTGGGCTAGGTCTTTGTCTCAACAGGAGTGGTGATGCTCTCCCACTAATGTTCAATTCACCAGAGGAAGACAAGGTAGACTCTAGTTCATGGGTGCTGCTGTCAGTACATGTCTCTTGTTACACACTGGGGTGCTACAGAGTCTCAGAAAGTGATCTCCTTTCCTTAAACTCCCTGACTGGTCATGTGAGTATCTCCCTTGTCAGGACTGGATCTGACAGTATTGCATGACTCTGGATCCAGGAGGATTATGATATCCTCAGGGGTAGTGTATGTACCCCCAGGCATGAGAGAGCTGGAGGACTACTTTCTTTCTGTGACAGTGGAGTGGTCCTCAGAGTCTTGGGCATAGATACATCCTTATCAAGGCACAATGGTACCGTCAATAGAGGGACTTTCAGTGTTTCTCTTGCCAGCCCCTGGACAGTCCCACCCTGGGAGGCAATGCCAGTGTCAGAGCACTCTTGCTCTTCAAAGATGGAAGACTGATACTGTGCTCCTTGTGAGCTCCTCACCTCCCGCCCACCCCCCATACTGTGGCATGGAGTCTCATCTGATTTGGAGGGTGTCAAAAAGGAGGTCCTCTTCTTGGATGAGGATCTGGAGGGAGATTTATCTCACGTTTGTGAAAGTGTTTCCAACCGTCCTCAGACCCCTGTTTGGTAGCGTTAAGGACTCCTCATCTATCAGCACTGGAGCAGGTCACTGTGCTTGGACGATGCTTCTTGATGCCTCTGCCCAATGTACAGGGGGTTCTACTAAGCCAGGATTGGACTGGGGCATCATTGTTTGATCTATGAGGAATCTTCATACTCTGTACTCATGTGCTTGATGGGTTCAACTTGGTACACATTAGCAAATGGAGCACTTTGAGGGGCCATGAGTCTCCCCCCAGGAGTAGAGTCGCTGGAAGTGGTTGTCACTGACCAGGAAGGCCCAGGAGCAGGAAAGTTCTTGAAGCCCAGGATCTTGGACATAATTGTTATACTCTATGGGATGGAGGGGTGACAATAGAGGGAGTCAGCAAAAGCTGCAGACCGTGAGGAGGTCCTGCCTCAGGCCATGGGTGGTAGAAAGAAACAGAAGAGACTGTCAGGCTCCGTACTCCTCATACACTGTTTGGAGCAAAAGGACGATGATGGAGGCATCAACCAATGGATGCCACTAGCAAAAATCTTCAGATGCATGGAGCACATGTGCATGTGTAATCCCAACACCTCCTGGGTGTCGTGTTCTGTCCCAACTAGTGGCACCAAGACCACTTAGAGATTATTGAGTCTGATCTTCAGCCTTAGCTAACAGGTATATGGCTTTTAGCTCATGCTCTAGAGGCTCATGCACTAAGCTCC
This sequence comes from Lepidochelys olivacea, assembly GCF_965140295.1. Lineage (NCBI taxonomy): Eukaryota > Metazoa > Chordata > Testudines > Cheloniidae > Lepidochelys > Lepidochelys olivacea. The sequence goes on along the minus strand of NC_140411.1, from coordinate 30,871,589 downwards.
AGAGGTCCCAGGTTCATCCACTGATGACCGGGGTCTGTCGGTGTTACACATGCACAGTGGAATACACAGAGGGACCAGCATTCAAAGAACCAATCACAGAATTTTAGAAAGGTGAATAAGCATCAGGATTTACATTTGATTGGTGGGGACAATGAGGCTCAAGAGGAGTGAATGACTTGTCCAGGGTCCTGCACTTAGGACGGAAGAACCCAGTGCACAGCTACAGACTAGGGACCGAATGGCTAGGCAGCAGTTCTGCGGAAAAGGACCTGGGGTGACAGTGGACGAGAAGCTGGATATGAGTCAGCAGTGTGCCCTTGTTGCCAAGAAGGCCAATGGCATTTTGGGATGTATAAGTAGGGGCATAGCCAGCAGATCAAGGGACGTGATCGTTCCCCTCTATTCGACATTGGTGAGGCCTCATCTGGAGTACTGTGTCCAGTTTTGGGCCCCACACTACAAGAAGGATGTGGATAAATTGGAGAGAGTCCAGCGAAGGGCAACAAAAATGATTAGGGGTCTGGAACACATGACTTATGAGGAGAGGCTGAGGGAATTGGGATTGTTTAGTCTGCGGAAGAGAAGAATGAGGGGGGATTTGATAGCTGCTTTCAACTACCTGAGAGGTGGTTCCAGAGAGGATGGTTCTAGACTATTCTCAGTAGTAGAAGAGGACAGGACAAGGAGTAATGGTCTCAAGTTGCAGTGGGGGAGCTTTAGGTTGGATATTCGGAAAAACTTTTTCACTAGGAGGGTGGTGAAACACTGGAATGCTTTACCTAGGGAGGTGGTAGAATCTCCTTCCTTAGAAGTTTTTAAGGTCAGGCTTGACAAAGCCCTGGCTGGGATGATTTAATTGGGGATTGGGTCCTGCTTTGAGCAGGGGGTTGGACAAGATGACCTCCTGAGGTCCCTTCCAACCCTGATATTCTATGATTCATGATTCAAACAGGGAGTGACAGATTGGAAATAAACTAGGTGTCCTGACTCCCAATCCTGTGCCACTGGACCACACAATGTCAACATTTTCCAGATCAGAATCCTAATTTTCAAGCAGCCCCTCTTTATAATGGGATAAAAACAAAGCCAAGGCCAAAATTTTGGGGTGTTCAAAGTTCAGATCCAAACTTTGTCATCTGGTCTTTTCCCTCATGTGGAGTGTTTTACTGTATCTGAGCTCATCACTGACTGGTGGTCTCCAAACAAATGCTGCACTTATATAATGCAAGGGTTACCATGTGTACACCTATATCACTTTCTAGCAACAGGCTGCAGCCTATAGCAAGGATGGAAGGCCAGCTGCTAGTTACCTCTACTCAGCACTGTACTCTAGCTTAAATATTAGAAGTTTTGGTTCCAAAAACCACAAAGTAGATTGGACTTTGGCTAAGGAGCCAGAAGACATGGGTTCTAAATCTGATTGTAGTGTGCTGTGTAACTTTGGGTATTGTCACCTAAACCTCATTTTCTCAATGTGTAAAATGGAGATTATTTAGTAGATAAACATTATGTTGGTAAAGTACTATGTAAGTGCAAAGAATTAAGGCCAGTCAGTGGTAGAAGCAGGAACAGAACCCATGACTTCCTAAAAGAGGCTTCTTCCATGGCAGATTTTTCAAACATCACAAATATGAATATTTGCCTAAATATTTATATTTTTCACATGGTAACACCAAGTGTTTCATGTTCTCTATATATATAAATCTCCCCACTGTATTTTCCACTGAATGCATCCAATGAAATGAGTTGTAGCTCACAAAAGCTTATGCTCAAATAAATTGGTTAGTCTCTAAGGTGCCACAAGTACTCCTTTTCTTTTTGTGAATACAGACTAACACGGCTGCTACTCTGAAACCTGTCATTATGCAAGGCACTGAATTTAGCTTTATGGAGTGGAAATATATCAACTTCATGAAAAAACTCATACAGATACAGACAGACATCATCTTCCTTTCCAAATGCAAACAGATGGCCATCATACCAAAAGGACTGAAGGTAAAAAATCCATTACAATCTACATACCACACAGACTATGCTGACAGCTTGTGCCACACACTCTCAAAGAAACTGAGGAACCACCTGATCAACATCCTCTACAGGAAATGGGGAAAGATTAAGAATGAGCTCTCAAAACTGAATACTCTCATAAAAAACCAACCTTCCACACAAACCTCCTCGTGGCCGGACTTTACAAAAACTAGACAAGCCATTTACAACACACACTTTGCTTCTCTACAAAAGTAAAAAGGACACTAAACTATCTAAACTACTACACGCCACAAGGGGGGAGGGATAGCTCAGTGGTTTGAGCATTGGCCTGCTAAACCCAGGGTTGTGAGTTCAATCCTTGAGGGGGCCATTTAGGGATCTGGGGCAAAAATTGGGGCTTGGTCCTGCTTCAAGCAGGGGGTTGGACTAGATGACCTCCTGAGGTCCCTTCCAACCCTAACCTTCTATGAACAGTGGTTCCCTTAATCCACTGAGCAATATTGTTAATCTATCCAACTATACTCTTAGCCCAGCAGAAGAATCTGTCCTATCTCAGGGCCTCTCCTTCTGTCTCTCTACCTCCACGAATATGACACAGTTCTGTGGTGACCTAGAATCCTATTTTCGATGCCTCCGACTCAAGGAATATTTCCAACACACCGCTGAACAACATACTAACCCACAGAGAGCTTCCTACAAAGACTACAAAAAGAAGGATTCTGGGTGGACTCCTCCTGAAGGTCGAAACAACAGACTGGACTTCTATATAGAGTGCTTCCGCTGATGTGCATGGGCTGAAATTGTGGAAAAGCAGCATCACTTGCCCCATAACCTCAGCCGTACAGAACACAATGCCATCCACAGCCTCAGAAACAACTCTGACATCATAATCAAAATGGCTGACAAAGGAGGTGCTGTCATCATCATGAATAGGTTGGAATATGAACAAGAGGCTGCTAGGCAGCTCTCCAACACCACTTTCTACAAGCCATTACCCTCTGATCCCACTGAGGGTTACCAAAAGAAACTACACCATTTGCTCAAGAAACTCCCTGAAAAAGCACAAGAACAAATCTGCACAGATGCACCCCTGGAACCCCAACCTGGGGTATTCCATCGGCTGCCCAAGATCCATAAACCTGGAAATCCTGGACGCCCCATCATCTCAGGCATTGGCACCCTGACAGCAGGATTGTCTGGCTATGTAGACTCCTTCCTCAGGCCCTATGCTACCAGCACTCCCAGCTGTCTTCGAGACACCACTGACTTCCTGAGGAAACTACAATCCATCGTGATCTTCCTGAAAACACCATCCTGGCCACTATGGATGTAGAAGCCCTCTACACCAACATTCCACACAAAGATGGACTACAAGCCGTCAGGAACAGTATCCCCGATAATGTCACGGCGAACCTGGTGGCTGAACTTTGTGACTTTGTCCTAACCCATAACTATTTTACATTTGGGGACAATGTATACCTTCAAATCAGCGGCACTGCTATGGGTACCCACATGGCCCCACAGTATGCCAACGTTTTTATGGCTCAGAACCACGCTTCCTCAGCTCTCGTCCCCTAATGCCCCTACTCTACTTGCGCTACACTGATGACATCTTCATCATCTGGACCCATGGAAAAGAAGCCCTTGAGGAATTCCACCATGATTTCTACAATTTCCATCCCACCATCAACCTCAGCCTGGACCAGTCCACACAAGAGATCCACTTCCTGGACACTATGGTGCAAATAAGCGATGGTCACATAAACACCACCCTATACCGGAAACCTATTGACCGCAATTCCTACCTACATGCCTCCAGCTTTCATCCAGACCACACCACACGATCCATTGTCTACAGCCAAGCTCTACGATGCAACCACATTTGCAACCACAACCGCAGACCAACCACACAGACCAACCACGCAGACCGAGACAAACACCGACAAGATCTTTATCAAGCATTCTTACAACTACAATACCCACCTGCTGAAGTGAAGAAACAGATTGACAGAGCCAGAAGAGTACCCAGAAGTCACCTACTACAGGACAGGCCCAACAAAGAAAATAACAGAACGCCACTAGCCATCACCTTCAGCCCCCAACTAAAACCTCTCCAACGCATCATCAAGGATCTACAACCTATCCTGAAGGACGACCCATCACTCTCACAGATCTTGGGAGACAGGCCAGTCCTTGCTTACAGACAGCCCCCCAACCTGAAGCAAACACTCACCAGCAACCAAACAACAGAACCACTAACCCAGGAACCTATCCTTGCAACAAAGCCCGTTGCCAACTGTGTCCACATATCTATTCAGGGACACCATCATAGGGCCTAATCACATCAGCCACACTATCAGAGGCTCGTTCACCTGCACATCTACCAATCTGATATATGCCATCATGAGCCAGCAATGCCCCTCTGCCATGTTCATTGGTCAAACTGGACAGTCTCTATGTAAAAGAATAAATGGACACAAATCACATGTCAAGAATTATAACATTCAAAAACCTTGATTGAGAACACTTCAATCTCTCTGGTCACTCGATTACAGACCTAAAAGTGGCAATACTTCAACAACAAAAAACTTCAAAAAACAGACTCCAATGAGAGACTGCTGAATTGGAATTAATTTGCAAACTGGATACAATTAACTTAGGCTTGAACAGAGACTGGGAGTGGATGGGTCATTACACAAAGGAAAACTATTTCCCCATTTTTATTTCTCCCCAACCCCCACTGTTCCTCAGATGTTCTTGTCAACTGCTGGAAATGGCCCACCTTGATTATCACTACAAAAGGTTCCACCCCCCTGCTCTCCTGCTGGTAATAGCTCACCTTAAGTGATCACTCTCGTTACAGTGTCTATGGTAACACCCATTGTTTCATGTTCTCTATGTATATAAATCTCCCCACTGTATTTTCCACTGAATGCATCCGATGAAGTGAGCTGTAGCTCACAAAAGCTTATGCTCAAATAAATTTGTTAGTCTGTAAGGTGCCACAAGTACTCCTTTTCTTTTTGTGAATACAGGCTGCTACTCTGAAACCTATAGCAAAATATTTTCCATGACATTTTAATCAAATTTGAAAAATGTCGCTCCAATTTCATAGCTTTAAAAGCTAAAAAAACAGGGGAGGGAATTACAAAATTTTGGCCTGCTGTAGCTCTAATATAGGGGTGCTTGAGGGTAGGATTTCTTCCATTAATTGTTCCGGGTTCGGGGGGAATGGGGGGGAAGTGTTCCACTGAGGACTAAACAATTTACTGAGACACATAAACAGATTTTTTTTAATCAATCTTCTCACTTTTATGTTTCTCTTTCAGGGACTATTGCTGCCATAATGAGGAAGTAGTATAGTTTTGCGCAACTTTGTGAGAGCAGAATAGTAAAGCAATCACTATAGATATTAGTAAAGGACACAACACAGAGAGAAATCAGTGACAGACTCAAGGATTTTAGTTATTCATAAAAGGTTAGACAAACTAGGTTTCTGGAAAAGAGGAGATTAAGAGGGGATAAAAGTGAGGTATAGTACATTTCCAAGGGAATAGAGAGGATAAATGCTGCCAGATTATTTGAGCTAGTGTTAAATATAAGAGCATAGGGAAACAAGAGGGCATAGAAAAAAGAACTAGCATTAAAGGAATTAGGTACTTCCAGAGAATCTAATATCCCATATATACTGCCAAGATCAGAAAGACGAATGGTTAGTATAGGCTGTTGTAAAAAGGAGTTAAGCCAAAAACTGTATCTGAAAGACAATAATGAATGCAGAGCAGAGATGGGCTGCCAGGCCTGTCCAGAGCTCACAATCCAATGGCCCAAATTTGGAAACATTTGCACTCATGCTCGCAGATAAGCACACAAGTAAGTGTCTGCAGGAGCAGGGCCAGAGGGCTGCTCCTGCCAAGACTTACTATATTGTTGAGTGCTTACAACCTTGAGTCATCCTACTGATGGCTAGTAATATGCCTTTGCCACACCCTAAGCAGAAAAAAAAAGTAGAGATGGAAAAATTCATTCAACTATCTAGCCCATCCCCAGAAACTGTGGAAGCTAGGACAGGACTGTGCCCCAACATTTTGCTCATTTCTTTCCTCACCCTACCAAGTACAAGTCTGTTTGAGGCAGATCTCCTTCAATTTCAGAAGTGTGGCCGAGTTCAATCTCTCTGAATTTAAATCTGAAGTTACTAGAAGCTCAGATATTCTTCACATGACATTTGACAGGTTTTGGAAATTTTATTTACAGTGGACAGGAGAATTTAAGCCACTTCATCTCGGATGAAAAATGAGGAAGTTGGTCTCAGAGATCTGAAAGTGCTGCTTTGGGAAATCTCAGGATGTACTCCAGTTTGACATCTTCATAAAAGAGAACAAGGCATTGCAATGTAGAATGAATCACAGGGAAAAGGCCAGCACTACTAACTTTCAGTTACACTCATGTCCCAGAAAACATCGAGGTGAAGCACCTTGAGGTTGTCTATACCAAGTTCAGCTGCTGTTCTGGATGTCCCCACTGAAATCTGATCTCAGTGAAGGTGGAGATTGGAATGTGATTGTTCCCCGCTATTCAGCATTGGTGAGGCCTCATCTGGAGTACTGTGTCCAGTTTTGGGCCCCACACTACAAGAAGTATGTGGAAAAATTGGAAAGCGTCCAGCGGAGGGCAACAAAAATGATTAGGGGGCTGGAGCACATGAGTTATGAGGAGCGGCTGAGGGAACTGGGATTGTTTAGTCTGCGGAAGAGAAGAATGAGGGGGGATTTGATAGCTGCTTTCAACTACCTGAAAGGGGGTTCCAAAGAGGATGGCTCTAGACTGTTCTCTGTGGTAGCAGATGACAGAACAAGGAGTAATGGTCTCAAGTTGCAGTGGGGGAGGTTTAGGTTGGATGTTAGGAAAAACTTCTTCACTAGGAGGGTGGTGAAGCACTGGAATGCGTTACCTAGGGAGGTGGTGGAATCTCCATCCTTAGAGGTTTTTAAGATCAGGCTTGACAAAGCCCTGGCTGGGATGATTTAGTTGGGGATTGGTCCTGCTTTGAGCAGGGACTTAGACTAGATGACCTCCTGAGGTCCCTTCCAACCCTGATATTCTAAATCTGCTTAGTGACATGCACATGATAGTAGAGAGGAAAAAAAATGCAGGCCTCATTCTCCATCTTGTTGGCCATATCCTCTGCAGCTGTAAATCAACATAGCCCCATGGGATTATTGACCATCAATGGCTATTAGCCAAGATGGTCAGGGACGCAACCCCATGATCCGGGTATCCCTAAACCTCCAACTGACTGAAGCTGTGTCTGGACAACAGGGGATGGATCACTTGAAATTGACCTGTTCTGTTCATTCCCTCTGAAGCATCTGGCACTGATCCCTGCCACAGGACAGGATACTGGGCTAAATGGACCATTGGTCTGACCCAGAATAGCCATTTTTTAATTGAGGTAGGCTGATTTACAGAAGATCAGGTCCAGTGCAAAGAGGGTATAAAAATACTAATACTAAAAATAAGAGGCTGTGAGATTAAGAGGCTGTCAGCTCATCCTCTTCCACTAAAGGCACAGGGAATCCCTGCCCTTTTCTCCCTGACTGGAGTGCAGGGGCAGGGGGACAGCACTCCCTCATCGCTCCCTATCCTCCTTGGATGATGGGTGAGGATTTTCCTTCCTGATTCAACCTAATTTAACCACTTGATGATACCATTACTGTGTCTGCACTTTGCACTCACTTTGCAAAGCTGTACTGTGACAACCCGAGCTGCAAAGCAGTGGAGAATCAGGCCCATGATTTCATTACACAAGAATATGCATTTAAAATTCCAGCCTTAAAATGGCAGTAATGGAATGTTTTATGGTTAATTTCCTTGCTTATATTTAGGAATCAAACAAGGGGATGGGGAAATATTTCAAGAAGTATTTCTTCAGAGAAATCTAACTGAACTCATTTGATATCTTTGCTTCAGAACACAACAAAGGAATTGCCTTCACATTTTACTTTACCCATTCTCACTAAACAAATCCACTGCTGGACTCAGAATGTCCACACCTTTCCAAAACAATTGGGCTGAAACGTAACAAGCCACTGCAAATTGGGGTTTAGAATAAGCGTATCTCCTCCTCAAGCCTAAGTATACAAAAAACAGCTATTGGGCTAGTGCACTCTGGCTAGAATAAAAAAAACTGTGAAGTCAGATATAGACAGTGGAAAACATGGGGTGGGGAGGGAGAAGCCAAACAACAGATAAACTTCACATGAAGGCGTTCCCTTTAGAGGACCTCTGCATCCAGCAGTAATGGGGATACAAGTTTTTTTAAAGTGAAAGGAGAAACTGATTAGCCCATCAGTAATAGTTATGGCTGGTTGAACATTTTCCATTGATTAAGGTTTTGATGGAAAATTGGGTTTTTGACTAAACACTTTCACCAGAAGTGACTGTTTGCCGAATTTTGATTTTTCAGAAGAGAATTAAAAACCTAAAAATGAACTTTTTTTCCCCAGACAAAAAAAAACCCTGAAAATTCAGTTTTTGCCAGTTTTCAGCTGAAAATAATTTGCCAATTTTCAGCTGAAGAAAATTCAGGTTTTCCCAGTTGTCAGCTGAAGATATTTGGGTTGAAAAAAGTTCAAGTTTTCTGCCAAAGTTTCAAAGAAAACAAAACAATTCTGATGTTTGTCAGTTTTCCATGGGGGAAAAACCCAATTTCCAATCAGCTCTAGTGATAGTCTTATTTGAGGCTTGTATGCACTAGGCTGGTCCAAGCGTAAGCATAAGCAACCCATACTAGACAGAGATTGTCATAGGGATAACACATGATAATGATGGGGGACATTCACCTTTTGAGCACCTCATTCTGCTGCAGCTGGTAAGGCAGGCCTTTTCCTGCCCCAGACACCCTCTGAAGGTTGTCAACCTTACTTGGCAGGTCTGCAGTGGCACAGTCAAAACAGACAAACCCTTTCCAGGCAGCAAAGAGTTCACCAAACTGTCTCTCCCCACCCCGGTCTTCAGCACCATCTCTGGGCCCTTTAACTCCAGCCCTTCTCTCAGGCCTCTAAAGGAGCCTTGTCCCCTGCTCAGAGTTTAGGCCACTTCACCTGTGGGGGAACCCAGGCCCACCTACTACTCCAGGTCCCAACCCAGGAATACTATAAAGAGGAACCACACACTGCTTCCTTCAATTAGTTGCTGCTGTTTCTCCTGGGCTTCTTCCCACCTGGTCCCTTTCACCTGTTAGTTAACGTTGTCAGGTTCTCTCTCTCCCAGGCCCAGTAAATGCAGCCACTTAAACTGCTTCACCCAGAGCACTATTCCTCACCTCTCTGGGCCCAGCCAGGACCTGCCTTGCTAAACCCTGGCAGCTTCTTTTATCTGGGCTGGCTGGACTCTAACTGGCTGCTTCCATGCAGCCTATCTAGGTAGGCCTGGAGGACCCACCTTTGCTGCTTCGACCGAAAGTGGGGTCTCTTAGGACTGCAGGGCCTCCAGAGGGCTTCAAAGGGCCAGGTACACCCTATCACAATGACCCATGAAATAATGCTGTTCAGTAACATATCGGAGAAATTCCCTTTGGTAGATATTTTTCATCTATTAATACAAATTAAAAGTGCAGAGTTTAGAATTAGTCATCCATGATACTTTCATGTGTCTAAATTATACTGCACTGCTGTCATGCAAGTTTCAAAAACTTTACTTACAGAGGAAAGCTAATAAAGTAAACATTTTTAATGTCAGAGAAATGAAGCAGTGATCTTCCACTGCAAGTGAAAAACCTTTGGATTTCATGACTCTTAGCTGTGCTTTGTAAAACAATGAGGAGCCATAATTCAGAGCAGCCAATGACTTCCCAGAATTTTGAGAAGGTGACAAGAGATATAATCAAAAATGGGAACAAAATCAACTAGCATTGCACAATTTATTGTGTACTCTAACTTGCATTTAATTACGTTATGTATGGATTCTTCAGTGAAAACATATTGCTTTCAATGAAGTTGTACAGCTTGCAGTTTACGGTATTGGTCCACGCTGACATCTACTGAAAATATCACAGATTTAAGCAGAGATAAATGCCTTCTTAATAAAACCAATTTATTGGAGCTTAAGTCAATATATTGTTATATTGATGGGTTCATTATGACTGGAAACTACTATTTAAAAATCAATAGACGTCTTTATAATAGGATTAAAAATCAGTCTCATTAGAGCAGCTCAGTGGTAAGAATCAATAGACCCTTGGTTCTCTAAATCTTCCACAATGCTCAGACCCTTCACTCTTCATGACTAAACCTACTCTTAAGGGGTTTCAGACAGGTCCTATACACAGCCCTCTACAAGAGTTCTTCCTCTACTATTTGTCAGTTAGATCACTGTTGATGGCCATGGGGGCCTTTGCCTGAATGAAGAGTAGAGGACCTGAACCAATGGGGCACTCTCATCTCATCACATGTAGACTCAAAGGGCCAGATCCTCATCTAGTGAATATCAGCTGAGCTCCATTAAAGTCAGTCAGAGCTCTGCTTATTTACCTGAGATTCTCTCCCAAAGTAACTGTTGAAATAAAACTTTATATCTGGTCAGAACTTGGGAGGCCCAGATTCTCAAAGGTATTTAAGCACCGGCCTCTTTAGGTGCCTAGTTCCACCATTTATGTACCACTGGCATTTTCAAAACTTCCACTCAGCTGCCCGAGTCTCAGGATATTTGGTATTGTACGTAAAACTCCAGCTGCTAGAGTCAAGATGTTACATGAGAATCTGAGCTTTCCTTTTTTAAAAAAATAGTAAGTTTGTAGCCCTTATGGTTTCAGAGAAACACTTGATACATGAAATAAGCACCCCTCCCCCACCCCAAAGGCTCAAACTAGAATGCAAAGGGAGAACTATTTTAAAGAATATTCCGATTTTTAGGCCAATCTTATGATATTTTGGGGGGCCCTGAAACATGGTTTTTCAGCATTTAGGACTAGCCGTATTGCATATACACAGCACATCAGTCACTTCTTAGAAAATGTGCCCAGAGCAGGTAGCTGCTGCAGCCCTTTGGAACACAGTCAGCAAATCTGTGATTATGGAATGGCAGACGAACATGAAAGAAGATACTGGGCTCTAAGAGGTAAAATTAGCTTAGCAGGTTTCAAAAACAATTAGACATTTGTGACTAAGAATATGCCTTATAATTACACTAACTAAGATAAAAATTAAATGGGCCAACAGTTTTCATAATTTCAGACATAAGATGGTCACCAGCTGGGGACAGGCAGAGATTTCATCTCATTGTATAATATTGCACAATCAGGTGCATTATGAGGGTTTTATACCTTCCTTTGAAAAAACATCTGGCATCAGCCAGTGTCAAAAACTGCCTGCCAGACTAGATGGACCATTTATCTGTTCTAGTGTGCTAATTCTTACATTACTTTATCTTACATTCTTAAGTGGCTGCTGGAGAATATCTATGAAATTATAGGGAAGGGAGGAGAGATATTATTTCTAATTGAAGAACTTGCTATCTCTCACCACCTGTTGTTTGTACATATAAGATGACAGGGTTCCAATAGAAAAGCTATGCCCAATTCAGATTGGAAAAATATCAGGCAATCTGTTTGATTCCTTATTATGAGCCTTTTCATGGTCTTCAGAAATATTTTACAATGCCAAGAACAAATTTAAATATAAACTGTAGAACTTGATAAAAAAAAGCTTAAAAAACTACATCTGTCATTCGCTTGTACAAAATTTTCCCCGCAGATTCATGAATAAGTCTTGTTATGCAATATGTTACAAAAATTATGGTTTATTTAAAATTAAAGCAGCATCTCACAGATCAGACCCAGAGTACAAACTCACATAAGAAATGTAAGATCCCATTCTGATTCTCCCCACCATTTCATCCTGCATCAAAAATTTTGCCTTTGGGGTGGGATGCTGCGGAGAATTATTACTTTTCTGCCCTACCTACATTAAAGGGTAGGAATAGTGGAGCTAGTCTGAAAAGACGATTCCTCCCAACCTCACTGAAAATTTTGGGCTTACTTTGAAAAATCAAACACCTGAAAACTGAAAACTTTTCCGCCAAAAGCAGACACTGTAGAAAACTCTATTTTTCATTACAAAAACAGTTTCAAATGCAATTATTTGGCCAGCCCCAATGAATAGTTACTCTCCTCAAACTTGCCATTCATTTGCAATGTATATGTGGAACAGGAGTTGAGCTCAGGAGTTCACCACATTAACCCTTCGGTTTCATTGAAGGGCTTACAATTCCATTATTTGCAGACCAGGCAGAGATGGAGGAGCAGTGATGAGGATTCTTCATTCTGCCCTGAATTGAATCCTATCTCATTCTGTGCTTTATTAGTTCTTATATTGCCGTCATTGACAATGCAGTATCTTAGCGCATCTTAGTATCTGCTCTTCTTCCTCCTGACCACAGATCCCCCAATTCCTGTCCAGGAAAAGCAGTGAAAATCTCTGGCTCCAGGGATTGGGTGAGTAGCCAAGTAGCCACAGACCCACCTATAGGCAGTTCCTTCAGCCCCATACAGTAAGTACAGGTGGGGCTGTGAGTGTTATGCCAGCCTATGGGTTGGAGATATAGCCAGGGTGATAGCTCAACAGCAGCACCACACCCTGGCTCCGAGTTGAGAGTCAATTTTGTCTCCTCACACCCTCTGCCCCTCATTAACATAGAGCTCAAGTACTCAGGTTTATGGGGTGAATTTCATCCTATAAAAATATGGGTCAAGTTACTGGTATGGGAATGGCTATGCTAATGAGATGATAGGAGTGTATTAAAGCTCTGAGTTTGCCCAATGTGAACTAGACACTTCCAAATGAATACACTGAAGTGAGCAATCATGCATTCAACGGAAGTGTCTCCAGGCAACCCGTCTCCTGAGCATTTATTAAATGTTACAGATCTCTCATTGTGCTTAATATAGCTACCAAATATCAAAGCAGATAACTATAGTGCTATCACACTACCATTTCATTAGCGCTCATTTATTTGGTGCAGTCAAGATTTATTTGTCTTGTTTTAGCACCTGACTACCTAGTGTGTGCCTTCAGCCCCTTTCCCAAGATTGTGCAGTGGCTCTTGAAGCAGAAGGCCTGAATATCAGAAATAACTTCTAGAACAGCACCACAAGTGGCTTTCTGAATATTAGCAGAGCTGGGCAAAATTTTTCAACCAAAACAATTTTGGCAAAACATGCATATTCAGTATCCCCAAAATATTTTGTGAATTCATGTTGATTTCACCAAGCTGTCTTGACCAAAAAAAAAAAAATCTGAAAAAGTTAAATGTTTTGTTTTGACTTTTTAAATGAAATGTTTCAATTCTTCTATTTGAAACCATTTAATTTCAAATTTTTCTTTAATTTCATTTGTTAAAAATGAAAAAAGGCTCAAAATCAAAATGACTTTTTCCAACTTTTCTATTTTTTTGCTAATTTTTCATTTTCAATTCAACCCAAAGCAAAACCTATTTTTTTATTTTTCATAACTGCGCATGAAAAAAAGTCTGTTATTCACCCAGCTTTAAATATTGGCTCCAATGTTACAAAGCCAACCATATATTGTTGACAGTAAATTAGTCCTACAATATCTTTTCCAAATACTGTCTCATAAAGAGAAGACTCTTGCCCTCACTCTGAATCTCAGAGTTAGCTAGTAAACTGGTAGATTGTGCTGCAATGTCAGTAATCTGAATATAATTTCTTATTTCAGAGACACCTAACAGTATTTGACAAAGCTATTGATCAATCTGTTTAGGAACAGGATGACAACTCAAGCAGTCATTAAAACAAGGCAAGGTTCCAGAAAGCTCTCAGTAGCGATCTTTCAGGATAATTCTTGATGAACATTGATGGTAGAAAATACCTTCATTCTCCTGGAAGTGAAGAGGGAGGAAAGGAGTTCAGTGAACCTCAGAAACTGAAGCATGGAGTGAACGCTTGACTGCTGCTTAAACTATGTATTAAGGTACAGACACAATCAGGCTAAGCTTGAAGCCACTGGGACTTCAGTATACAACAAACAAAAGTTAAGCAAGTGACTAGAGATAAATCAAGCACCTATTTCACTGTTTTCCTGAATTGGGGCCTAGAAATGGAAACAGAACAGAAATACAGGGAGTGATTCTATGCTGCATCTCTAAGGGGTAGGGCATACAACTCGCAGGAGAAAGAGCTAAGGTGGTTTTAAGGCTCCGTTGTGCCCTCACGGTCCTGGCTGTTCCAGGAGCTGGAAGAGTGGTGCAGCCCTGTGCCCAACACACTCTTCCCACCTCCAGCATGACCCCTATGCTTGGGTTTACAAGGCAGGTCCTCCGGAGGAAATTTTACCACTCTCTTCCACAGGGTCTGAACTGGGGAAATCTTCCCATGACTGCAATTCAGGCTTTTTTAGGACCCCAGCCCATAAAGGGGCTGGAGTATTCTAACCTATTAAAAATTATCTTTACCCAATGAGTAATAAGTGATTTTGTTTAATTTCAAAGAAGTCCCCCACCGGAGGACCTTATGGCTGACATTTATATAATATTCACTAATAAATATATTTGCTGGGTATGCATTTTTTATCCTGTATGGCATACATTGCAATACACTGATAGTATTCTGGTATTTCTTCTCTCCTTCTTTGATAGAATGGATATTGAGCTTGCCTGGGTTTGTTTTGTTTTTAATACTTGGTTGATGCAGATATTTATTGTATATTATGTTCTAAGGTAATGACTTCAGATCTTTTCATTGGAGTTTGGTTTTGTGTATAAATTTTGGCTAGATATCAGTTTTCATAGTACATAAATATCACAGTGTGAATTATTTTACTTCTATACTTTTATTTCTTTTAATACTAGCTTCAACCTTAAGGGTACATTTTTTTTCTACAGCTAAATAAAATAGGGAAGAGGTTCATCACACATTCTTATTTCTATACCCAATGCATGCCATTTGTAGAGTGTATTTTAATATTGGTCTCTGAAGTAGAAGAATGTTCTTCCCAAATATTTACTAGTAGAAGAGAGCTTCGTGGGGGTGGGGGGAGAGTATTTAGCAATGCAACTACTGCACCAAGAAACCAGGAATGGAAAGCCAGGCAGACAGGTTCCTTAGGCATCACCTCTCAACTATCCTACCTCCCATATGATGGCCCCAGTCCCACAGCACCTGGAACCCATCCCCATTTCCAGAATATATTCTCCCAAGAGACGGCAGTGAAGTCAGGAAAAGCATATCCCAACACCGACCAGACATAGCAACGGTCCTACTTGACACCATATATTCAGCTGTACAATATGCAATGGTTTATGACAAGAACATAAGGAACCACAGCAACTGTTCATGCTGACTGCATTTCTGAAATTTTCATTATAATCCCTCGTTTCCACATGCTGAGAACTGTCCCAAACTGTCAGTTTTGGGGGGCAACATTTTTCTGGCTGGATACCAACCCAAAGGTGATTTTGTGCATGTGCAAAAATTTCAGCTGTGTATAGAGCTGGCCAAAGAAAATAATAATTTATTCAATAGATTTCGTAATTATTTGAGTAAGTTATTTGATAACTATTTTCCATTCACTGATCTTTTACAGCTGGTCAAATAACCTGCAAGTGTATTCATTAATAAGTTTATTAAATAGGTGAGGGAAAATGGAATAAAATATTCAATGGGTATTATTCACTCAGCTCCAATTATGTGAGAATGTGGGGCAGGGGAAAAGACATTATAACCCCCTTATTTGAACAGGAAACAGCAATAACGAAAATTAGCTGATGCTGGATGTGCTAAGCTTGGCATGGACATATGCGGTGCTCACTGGGGAGCATGAGCATTGCATAATTGGTAGGGTGGATGGGAAATAAAAAACTTGTGGTTGAAAAACCATTTCCCAGCATGCTCAGTGAAGATTTACAACAAAGCCAAAGGAGGCCCTCCCCCTTTAGGCCTCCCTAAATGCACCATTTAAATCCCACTGAAGCCCCTCTCCCCCAAGAGATCTTGATTGGGATTTTAATGATCCTGGGCTCTCCGCACAGGGTTGATTCACACCCTGTAATCGGTATTATATATTCCCTTTAAACTTAGCAAGTCAGATCTATAACAATACACAGCATCAGACATACCCAAGCAACCACACTTGTCTATGCAAAAAAAAAGGGCAAATAATTTTCCAAAATAAAAGGGCATGAATGATTTTAACTTCTCTTGGTTAGCTAAAATTAAAAGAGTTACACCATTGTTTTCTAAACTTAATTTACAACTTTTGATGAGAACATGTCCCAAAGGTGGGTCTACTGCTATCTTGTTGCAGGCCATCAGATAATGCAAACATTAATTTTTAAATTTTATATACATATTTATTTAGCCTTTGGCTGCAGAATCAATAAATACCCAAGTCTCCTATTGTTCTTCCCTTCTAAATCATAAAATATTAAATGAAAAAATAAAAATGAATGCAACAGTAAGAACCCAATCCTGTAACCCTGACTCAGATGGGGCCCATTCCTGCATGGCCCTCAGGTGCAGAACTCTCATTGACTTCAGTGAGTGCTCTATACTATGGAGCGGTTGGCAGGCTTAGGAGATGTCCTGCCCTTGGGTGGATTCACAGAGATACAGACACTGTGTGCTATGCAAATTAGAGCTGCCTGGGGTCAGCTTTGACTATTCCTGCATTGTGGGGATTTGAGTATTTAGAAGGAGTCTCAGTATTTTGTTTATTTTTTCTGTCTTTGTGCAGCTCACTCCCATCTTACTTGATTCAAATCCCACTCCACTTGGGGCCATGCACCTGACGTCCATGAGAATCTGAGTGACAAAGTCCAGTTTACATGTCACTTTAGTGACAAAAGAATAGGGATTCAAGAGGCACAATCATGAATTTAAAAGCCCCTACTATTTTTACAGACATGTAGTTAGACTGTTTTCCCCTCAAATGGACCTGCTCTCTGTAGGAATCTCCACAGAAGAATTAATTCTTTGGAAGTTCCACAGATGATGCTTTAGAAACAATATGATCAACTGCCTCCCTAACACCGTCTGTCAACAAATATGTCAAGTGTGGCTGCTGCCTACCCACAATGCAATGTTGCTCCACCACAGTCTAGACTCTTCAGCTTGATTCAGAGCAGGAAACTGAACTGAAACCAACAGCTCATTTCACAGCAGCTACTGAACTACTATCAAACAGCAATGACTTTTAGTCATTATCAATGTAATTCAAACGAGTGAACTAAAGCAGGAAGGTTTGGTTTCTCATTACCAGTCCCCAAGGACCAACCATCTATTTCCTCAGAGATGCATGCTCTCTGAAACAACGGGCTTACTTCTAATCTTGCCATCATTCTGACAAGTGCAAATCAGGAGCAATTCCACTTAACCCAGAGTGAACCAGTGTGGAAGTGAGCAGAAATTGTCCCGCTGTGTATTTGCTGGATATGAACTACTATCAAATGAAATGGCAATAAAAATTCATAGAAAGTTTCAAGCTCTTGTGCTATTCAATGTGCTTTATTTTGCCAGGATGTTTCAATGTATAGTGCAATACCATGTCCCCCCAAAGCTGAATGATGTGCTAGAAGAATTCATGCTCTCAATCAATAATGCATCCGTTAGCTAAGCAGGGTGAGAAAATAGTTGACTCACAGGTACGCTCCCTGTAATATTGGTGCCTACTGCCTTGAAAATTACTTACAAGTACATGCACTAAAGAACATGCAATTTTCCATCCTTGAAAAGCTGAGAGCGAGGCTGTAGTACAGGTGCCTGTAATGTGATTGTGAATGTAAATGCTTAACATTCTTTCTCAGGCTGAAAAGAAGCGTTTCATTTCTGTGACGGGGCAAGGCCAGATGGCTATAGAAAAGTAGTTGTTGTTTTTTTTTAAAGTAGAAAAGAATTTTATTTGTGTAACACTTACAAAGAATCACCAAAGAGGATAAAGAAAAACTATGCAACAAAACAAAGCAAACAGAAGGTATGACACAGCAGCCTTCAGGAGGGGGAAGTGTTCAGGCTAGCCTGGGCCCAGAGAGGGGGGGCTTCCTCGACACTCGTGGTCTTCCACCCTCCTGAGTTACCTGGTGGCCTAGAGTGGGAGGGGACTTCCTCGACACTCGTGGTCTTCCACCCTCTCGAGTTACCTAGTGCCACGCCCAGTGTCACCGATTATTCCTCTCCTGAGAGTGCCCGACAAGATGGGCATGGCTGCGGGGTGGGCGGTTTGGGGGGTTGGGGGAGGTGTACACTCACATGTTATAGGACCCCTCCTAGGTGACAGTAATGATGGTATCCACAGCGGCAACGGCTGGGGCTGGGGTCCCTCGCTCTTCCCCTCAATCAAAGGGTCAGACGGAGGGAACCGGTCGGGGTCACCCAGCAGAGAACCTCGGACAGCGCCCACCGCTCCTCGAAGGTGTCAAGGGAGTCAGTGGACGCCGCCCAGAGGAACTCTGCCCGGATACGTGAATGTACTGAGGATCGGAAAACGGCCCTACAATCGCAGGACGCTTCATTAGCCAACCTCCCCTCTCTGATTTTATAAATGGCTGTTTTAGCCAAGGCTAGGAGGAGGTTAACCAGGAGGTCTCGCGATTTTGTGGGGCCACGGATGGGGAGTGTGTAGATAAAAAGGTGAGGGGAAAAGTGAAGCCAAAAGTGTAATAAAATATTCGTGAGGAGCCAGAAAAGGGGCTGCAATCTGGCACACTCTAAATATACGTGTGCCAGGGTTTCCCTCACATTGCAAAAAGGGCAAATATCCGGGATGGGGGTGAAACGATTCAAAAACACGCCCGTGCTCACAGCTCCGTGAAGGAGCCGCCAACTAATGTCCCCAACGGGCCTCGGGACCAAGGTGGAATACAGGTTGGCCCACCGAGGTTGTTCACCCTCCAAAGGTGGCAGGACGTCCCGCTACTTTGTATCGGGGCGGGACACCAGGGTGTGGGCGTGAAGGGTGTGAAGCGTGAGTGTGTATAAATATTTCCGTGGCACAATCTGGAAGCTGACCAGCTGCAGTTCATGCAGCCAGCTCGCAGTGAAAGGGTGAGGGGTTTGTTGGGATCTATGGGGTAGGAGCCCAACTGAAAGGTCCAGCAGGCCTGGGGTAGAGGGTGGGCAGGGTGCACCCTCGCGCAGGGCTTGGTTGAGATAAGCCTGAGCAGCGGGCGTCAAGGCGGCCTTCACCTCCTGAAGTACAAGTCAGGGAGTATGAGGTCTGGAGAGCCCCATGCGCCGAGTGAGCGTCAGGGGATCCAACCAGTCTCCCCGGTCGTAGTCCAGGAGGTCTCCGACTCTCGTGACTTCCGTCAGGTCCAAACTCTGGTGCACCAAGCGGGACTCCGCCACCTGCACACGGAGCTGGGGGTTGTGTAGCAGGGGCTCCGCAAGAAGATCTGCTCCCACGATGACCGCCATGGACCTGGTTGTTGAAAACAGTTTCCAGGTCTGGAGGAGGTCCTGGTAGAAGACCGGCAGCCCAGAGAGGTCTAGCGGAAAGCCTCTCGGACAGAGATAAAAGAGCTGCTGGTCATATCAGAGCCCTTGGAAGCGGCGCAGGAAGGCATGCGCCAATATGCTCCACGTCGAACTACCTGCACTATAAAGGAGCCTCTGCAGGGCCTGGAGGTGGAAGACACAGACCTGAGTGTGCAGACACTTCAGGCCCTGTCCTCCTTCCTTCAGGGGTAGTTGAAGAACTCCAATAGGGGCCCAGTGCATTCCTGACCAAAAGAACTCTAGAATCGATGTCCGGAGGTTGGTCAGGAAACCCGGGGCCGGGACCAGGGTGTTGAGCCGGTACCAGAGCGTGGACAGGACTAGTTGGTTAAGCACCAGTGCTCTCCCTCGGAGGGAGAGACATCGGAGTAGCGTCGTCCATTTCCGGAGCCGCTCTATCACCCCGCCTTCTAAATTTTGCCAGTTCTCCTGCGGAGAAGAGTGTGTGGCAGAAAGCTAAACGCCTAGATAGAGCAGTGGACCCGCACTCCACCAGATGGTCTGAAGCGCGGGTGGGAGAGAGCTCGCCTGCCACCAGTTCCCCACCGCCAAGCCAGAGCTCTTGACCCAGTTGACTCGGGCGGAGGAGGCTGCCAAATAGATGGCCTGGCAAGCCTCCACCTGTGCCAAGTCGCCCGGGTCCTGGACCACGGGGAGTATGTCATCGGCGTACACTGACAGGACCAGTCGCAGCTCCGGTTCCCGCAGCACCAAACCTGTCAACCTCCTGTGGAGGAGACAGAGGAAGGGCTCAATCGCCAGAGCGTACAGCTGGCCCGAGAGGGGGCACCCCTGCCGCACTCCTCGCCCGAAGCTGACCAGTTCGTTCAGGGTCCAGTTGAGTCTAACCAGACACTCCACGGAGGAATACAGCACCTGAAGAAAACTCACAAGCTGAGGTCTGAACCCAAACGCCTGCAGAGTGCTCAGGAGGTACCCATGGTCCACTCCATCTAACGCCTTCTCCTGATCGAGAGACAGGAGGGCGAACAACAGACTGTCTCTACGCCCGAGTTCCAAAAAGTCTCGGACTAGAAATAGGTTGTCAAAAATGCTGCGACCCGGGACAGTATAGGTCTGGTCTGGGTGGATTACGTTCACCATCACGGACCCTAGCCGCAGCAAGATTGCTTTCGCTACGATTTTGTAGTCCGTGCTAAGGAGCAAGATGGGACGCCAGTTTCGTAAATCGTGGAGGTCCCCCTTCTTCGGCAACAAGGCGAGCACCACTCGCACGAAAGAGGGAGGACCCCGCCCTGCAAAGACTCGGCTATAGAAAAGTAGTAGGAGATAGATATATTAGCTGCAGGCTAAACAAATCCCTGGTACCAGGATAAGTGAAATGACAGCTGCTCCAGGTCAATTAAGACACCTGGGGCCAATTAAGAACTTTGCAGAAGGCAGGTTGAATGCTAGGTTGATTGGGACACCTGAAGCCAATCAGGGGCTGGCTGAAACTAGTTAAAAGCCTCCCAGTCAGTCAGGTGGGGGTGCATGCCAGGAGCTGTGGGAGGAAGTTGTGCTGTTGGAGAGGCTGAGTAGTACACACCATATCAGGCACAAGGAAGGAGGCCCTGAGGTAAGGGTGAAGTGGAGCTTGAGGAAGTGAGGGCTGCTGTGGGGGAAATAGCCCAGGAAATTGTACATGTCATGTTTCTAAAAGGTCAGCTACCATAGCTGATACTATTAGGGTCCCTGGGCTGGAGCCAGGAGTAGAGGGTGGGCCTGGGCTCCCCCCCGCCACTTTACCCCCTGATTAATCACTGAGACTGGGAGACAACAGAGACTGTGCAAGGAAGGATAACTTCTCCTCACCTCCCTTGCTGGCTTATGATGAAAATGGCTCAGTAGACTGTGACCCTTGTCTCTAGAGAGAGAAGGTTACATGGAGGGTCACAGTGAGCCTCTGAAGCTAGTGAAATCCACCAGGAAACGTGGGACCCATGGAGGCAAGGATAGAGCTTTGTCACATTTTGTTTCATTACTTTTTCTATTCAGGACTGGAGGTGGCCAGCAGTATATTCTTGTGACACTACAATGTGGACACTACCCGAGTTTTGGTCAAAAAGTTTCACTCAGCTCCACTTACAACTCCCATGAAGACAAGAAGTTGCCAGGTTCAGCTGGGGACAAGATGTGGCCAGCAGAATGTATATTACTGTTAGTGACACATGAACAAGACAGGACCCAGCTTGGTTTTCAGATACTGAGGTGAGTTTATGTTGGTAGCCTTATTAGAGCAGAAGGACGGGGGTATCAGGTAAGAAACTAGGTCTGATGCATAGGTTGGGCCAGAGTTATACAGGTCCTTACTACAGTGGCAAAGAGGGATCAATGGATGGATTCAAGCTCTCGGGGGGAAGTTTTCAAAGAAGCACATGTATGATTCCCACTGAGTAATAAGAGCTTTATAGATACACCTGTTCACCACTCTGCAAATATACCCCTATATTTTCCTAGTAGTAAATGCCAACTATTTTGGTTTCTCTAACTGGGTATTATTGAAAAGGGTATTATTTAGGGCTTGCCTACGCAGGGAAATTGACCAGAATAGTTATTGCAGAATAAGTTATTCCACAATAGTTCTCCTACCTTGAGTCCATCCATTTGCTCCTTCTTCTCCACTGTGCCAGATTCCTCACCTTTGAAGTCCTATATAACTGTGTCTGTTTACTCAGACTAGTTTCTTACTATGATATCAGCAACCCTCTGTGCTCACAAGTTATGTTAATAGTATACAAACAGAGAAAAACATAAGATATTCTTTCTGGAAGGCTGCAAATTAGCACTACTTTATTTCTTGAAATCCAGACCCTTAAAACAGGAGAACCAACAACAGAGAGAGAGAAAACAGGCTGCTCTCTAAGGCAATGAGGTACAACTCACCCCCACCTTGCTCTAGGCTGGCTCTTGCAGAGTGACTGCTGCTAAAGCCTGATCACACACTTCTCTACAGAGTCCCCCTGCTCCCCCTGCAAGCAGGACCAGGAAAACATATGAAAATGTAAAGTAATAGCTTACAGTTTTAACACAGTTTTCAATATATCACACAAGCCATGTTTATTCCAGAATAATTAGTCTGTTTCTAAAGCAGAGTACTTATTCTGGAATAAAATCACCTTTATCCTGGAATAGAGTGTACACATTTTTCTCAGGTAGACAAGCCCCTAGTCTGTAGCATTGGATGGCGGAATGGTTGTAAACAGAAGATATTAGGTAAGTGCTTGAAAAGCCTTTGTTTTAAACTAGTTTTATTTTCTTTATTTTCTAGAGCTTTTTTCAGTGGATGGTGGTGTGGGGGAGGGGGAAGGTCTCTTCCCCAAAAAACTCTATTTGCTCACAGGCTACAGGATACCTGAGGGAGAGAAAAATAAAAAAAATAGATTAAATAGGTTCAAAAATCCTAAAGCCAGTGAACCAATGCTTTTGTTTTCAGAGGGGTGGGTGTGTGTGGGTGTTGAGGGGTAGGGGGCATCTGACTGCCTGGCCTCTGTCTTAGCTCATGTCTGGTAGATCAGTACACCAGACTTAGATAGCACAGCCTTCATCTCCTCTCCCCACACAGGGAGATTTCACTTCATACTCTAGAAGTCATTAAGAGCCTGCTGCCATGACTCCAGAAAGTCAGAACATAACCCTAACACAAGGAAAGAGAAAGAGAGGGGAGGATGAGCGGCCTGATCTTTTCCCACTGAAGTCTACAGTGAAACTCCCATTAGAAGGTTCCAGGACAGCACTCCTGATTCTCGACTGCAGAGCATGTCGTGTAGTCATTGACAACTGTGCCAAGTGGTTGTCCAACATGAGTGTAAGGTCAAAACTCCTGCTGCAGTAAGGGGTGAAGTCAATTGAGTGACACACATTGACACCAGCAGAAAATGGGATTACTAGTATTTTACACTCCCTTTGCCTCAATGTAAATCACTACACAGTGTACTTGGCAGTGGAGAATAAGGCCCAGAACTCATGTGATCTAGTTCCTTCACAGTTAAGGGGCTTAGCTAAGTCCAATTTCTCCCTTTCCCTCCCAGCCCTCCATCTATGAAGTGGTTTTAAATTTCCAACTATTTTGTTTTTAATAGAAAAAAACCCCTTCATTTGTGAATTTTTAAAACTTCCTTATTATCTTACCTGGAGCCCCTTGGGACTGATGCAATAGTGTGGCTGACTGGATTTTGGACAACCCGGGAGGAGACACTTGGGGAGTTCCTTGTGAACATGGAACCAGCCAGGTGACTGAAACAGATTGCTTTTACCACACTAATTTAAATGATGCTGCCTGCCCCCCTGCAGCTTAGTTAATTGGAACATTAAGTCCATATTTCTAAGGTTCTCTCAAGTTTTAAGTTTCATTTGAAAGCCATTTTTGAACCTCTCCCTCCATCCTCCTCTTTCCCATTGCATTGTGTTCTCTCCCTCTTTACCCCAAGTTCTCCCAGTCTTGCCCGCTTTCCCCCTACTCTCCTGTGCCTTTCTCCCCTCCAGCTTTTTCCTTGTTCAGTCTCTTCCCTCTGCCTCTCCAGTTTCTTAGCTCCGCTTTCAGGCTCTGCTTCCTCCATTTCAATCTGTTAGCCCATCCCCATCTTCTTCCAGCTGTACCTAAGGAGCCCAGTTCCTACCACATCCCACACAGCATCTCCACCAAGTGCATCAAGTTTAGTCTCTTCTTCTCAGTCTCCCTGCTTCCATTCATCTTCAACATTCATGTCTCTTTCCTATCCATTCCCAAATAAGTCCCTTTGTTAGCCCTCCAACCCTAGAAATCCCACACAATTTATGCCCCCTTCTCCATTTCCCAAGTCACTTTATTCCCACAAAGCTCTTTCTTCCCCTGCCTATTTCCACTCAGCCCCATTGATTTCGATGAAGTTGCACCAGCATTAAACTGTCAACTATCCAATATCAATCAACACCCTCACAGGCAACGGGCAAGTCAAGGAGGCTTGGACTGTGCAGTCCACACCCCTTCTCCCTGCCCAGTGTGGGGCTATGCCTGAAGGGTACATGTCAGCCCTATGCATGTCAGCCCTAGCTACATCTAGGCTCAGGTTCCAGCAGGCTGTGAATTTCCTAGGTGCACCGAATGCCAGTTAAAAACCCAAGTTTGGCTTTTGTTCTTTGGGGGAAGCTTCGTCTGTGTAAGAGATCTCGTGTTGTGGCTGCAACACCAGCTGCGCTGACAGTTTCATATCCGTGAATTAGCACACAGGTCTGTAAATGAAAAAGAAAAAAGGGAAAGTATAATTGGTGTTTCCTGTGGTTTGATTGTTTTGCAGTGTCTAGGCACTTGGGGCTCCTATTCTATTGTCATTGCTCCCCATGGAGAGCACAGTAACATAACGTCAAATTGACAGTACACAACAGTGAACGTGAAATCAATGCCAGATGTGCCTAGGCATTACAGAACTTCTTAGATCAGTTTAAGGGGGGAGGGAAGTACATTTTATCTTTTCTTTCTCTTTTGCTCATTTAAAGTGACATGACCTTGCCAGCACAATGTCAGTAACACAAGCTGGAACTGTTTAGATGCTGTCTCTCAGTGGTGCCTGCAGCTGTATGCACATTATATACATTGTTAGGGGCAGGCTACCCCAGGGGGCAACAGGCGAGTTTGCCCCGGTCCCCTCTCCATTTGAAAGGGCCAAGTC
The DNA here is from genome assembly GCF_965140295.1 of Lepidochelys olivacea. Lineage (NCBI taxonomy): Eukaryota > Metazoa > Chordata > Testudines > Cheloniidae > Lepidochelys > Lepidochelys olivacea. The sequence goes on along the minus strand of NC_140411.1, from coordinate 30,846,443 downwards.
ACACCACCACTCACTGAAATTTGGCCCAGCCACCTGTCTATGACAACAGAGGGGCAGGCCAGGCCAAATCTGAGTGGTGCCAAGCTAAAGTTAAAAAGCAAGAGTGGTTCAGTTGTGCATACCATGTGAAAATTTTCTGGGGGCACCCAGCTGTCTATAGCAGTAGGACGACACGGATTCTCAGGCTCTTCTGTTCTGTTACTACCAATAGCCATTGCCTGACTGGTGCTACACTGAAATTTATCCAATCTTCTATCTATATTAGGTATTTATATACACCCCATTACTGCAGTATCTGAGCAGCACCTCACAATCTTTAATATATTTAGCCTCAAGACACCCCTCTGGAGTCAAGAAGTACTGTCATCACCCGGTTTTTTTTTAAAAGCAGATGGGAAACTGAGGCACAGAGAGGCTAAGTGACTTATCCAAGGTCACTCAGGAAGTCTATAGCAAAACAGGCACTTGAACCCAGGTCTTCAACATCCTAGGCTAGTGTCCTAAAGACTGGGTCGTCCTTCCTCTCATTGGCCTGTTCTTGAACAACTGACCATGCACAAGCAGTATGAATGTACAAAAGGTATGACTGTAGACATGTTACTGCAGTATAAATACAATTAAATACTTCAAGTTGTATGCAATATATCATATCTTCTGCTAACAGTGATATCTGAAAGAAAACCGAATTTTAAATTTGGACCAGAAACCTGAATTATTTTCCTAGCAAAGTCAATAAGCAGCCCAGTGCCACCCACTCTCACTTTTTGGGATGAGACGGGAAAGATAGTTTGTGATTATGGCACTGGACTGGGTTCAATTTCAGCTCTGTCAATGCTTCCTGTGTGACCTTGGGCAAGCCACTTAAAGCCAAGATTTTTCAAAATTGATTAGTGATTTCTGGATGCCTCAATTTTCAGGTGTTAAACTTAAGTCATCTCAAAAGGGGCCTGATTCTCAGAAAGTGCTGAGCACCCATCCTCTGAATTATTAGGATCCTTTAAAGAGTCTCCATCTGGGCAACTAAATATTGAGGTATCCAAATCAAAATTAGGTAGTCCCTAATCAAAATCTTTGAGCCTCCATTTCCCATCTGTAAATTGGAAATAATACTTTTTCTCCCACATTGTCTGTCTTGTTTCCTTGAGGATATTCTCAAGGATTCCTCTTTTTCCATTTATTTTTCATAGAAGGAATAATTTGACCCTATATTTCCAAATGCATTTGTTTTATGGTATGTGGGAAATGCTTCTTATCTTCCTGAGCTAAGGCAAGAAGTATTTTCAAAAGAGCATTTTCTATAGGTGGTGGAGTTTTATTTTGGTTTCTTTGATTTCAGGATTTTGCTAAATCTCCATCTTTTCACTTAGGACAAAGACAGATCTCAAAAATACTTAAGTTTAAAAAAATATAAGCCTTTATAGTTAACTGCTCACTTCTCCCGCACCATTTACTGAATTCTCAGGGGCCAAAGCCACAGTCCTTACCTAGGCAAGACTCCCATTAATCCATATAGGTTTCCATAATCATCTATTAAGAAAATAGCAGTCAGATCAGGTTATTATCTTCTAACATCATTATGTGGAACAGGAAGGAGGAGATGGATTATATGGAAAAAGCTTTTATTGTAAACCAAAACCATCCATAATAATTAGCAACATTAGGGAAACATTCATGATTGCCATAAGGTAAATTGATTTGTTTTTAATTAATGTCCCTGGTTTACCTTGGCATCCTTCAGATTGGAGAAAGGATTTTTTCCCCCTATTTATTTTCTTCAACCGGATTGGCTTTTTTTCCCCTTTAGAGATTGCTGTTGTTTCATTTGACAGCTCAAAGAATGGCCTTCAGGGATTTCAAATATCAAGCCCATTCATCAGAATGTTGACTATGCTCATAAAAGCACTGACCTTTTTATTGATAAATAATGTCATGAAATATGGTGCATGCTGAAAATCAGAGCAAAATGATCTTCACTCCTCAAATATCCTACAAAGGTACTGCTAATCCAGTGATAAAGACTTATCTTGTTTTGTTTCCTCAACAAGACGGCTCCTGATAGAAAACTGCAGTGAAGATGGCTTCTCACTCTACTGCACAATGAAGAACAGCCGTGTGCAGACCCTTAGAGACCAGCTTCATATGGCTTATTCATTACCTAATAAGGTAGTATAATAATAATCATCCATGCTGATTTAATCAGCAGAGCATCATACACTGTCACGATTTATGGCATTACAATAATTTCAGTTTGGCCCTGAACCTTGGATCTCAAACTAAAAGGCAGACATGTTTCCAGAAACTAAATGAATTCTTTGCTTCAGTCTTCACAGCTGAGGATGTTAGGGAGATTCCTAAACCTGAGCCGTCTTTTGTAGGTGACAAATCTGAGGAATTGTCACAGATTGAAGTGTCACTAGAGGAGGTTTTGGAATTAATTGAGAAACTTAACAGTAACAAATCACCAGGATCAGATGGCATTCACCCAAAAGTTCTGAAAGAACTCAAATATGAAATTGCAGAACTATTAACTCTGGTTTGTAACCTGTCCTTTAAATCAGCTACTGTACCCAATGACTGGAAGATAGCGAATGTAACGCCAATATTTAAGAAGGGCTCTAGAGGTGATCCTGGCAATTACAGACCGGTAAGTCTAACGTCAATACCAGGCAAATTAGTTGAAACAATAGTAAAGAATAAAATTGTCAGACACATAGAAGAACATAAATTGTTGGGCAAAAGTCAGCATGGTTTCTGTAAAGGGAGATCATGTCTTACTCATCTATTAGAGTTTTTTGAGGGGATCAACAAACATGTGGACAAGGGGGATCCTTATCTGTGTGTGTGTGTAGGAATAGCAAATAGCCACACTAGAAGGTGGTTGAAAATTTTCCATTGAAATTGTCTTTCCCCCCAATAAAAAAAATTTAAATTTTCATTAAATGAAAATATTCACAAAAAAGTGTTTTCCATGAAAAAATAATTGTGTTTTTTTTTTTTACAGAAACTGAACACCTGGGCTACATATCCCATGGTGCTCCATGGTCAGAGACTCTCGAGCTGCACTGCCTCCTCTCTCTAAGAGGGAAGGCTGTGGTTCATCATGGGAGATGTAGTCTGTCCTGGGAACCCAGCCTATAGAAAAAAATGGGAGCCTGAGGTGCTACGTTCGCATTTCCAAATCACAATTTCTATTTTTGGCTTAAGTTTTTCAATTTGAATTTTTGCCTTAAAAATATCAAAAATCAAAAAAAAATTCCACACCAAACACTGGGACTAGTTTGATTTAGAGAAATCACTTCTAGGAACAGAATTATGCAGGTGTCATATTCCGGGGTGCAGACCGGACCAGCGAGGGGTTATGTCACCACCTGCACCATAACCTTGGGTGCCTCACAATGCTTTACTGTTGTAGTTTCCAACCTGGACAGCTCACAAACAGCCTACCGGTATGCAGGTCGCCCCCTGAGTGTCAACAGCAGCCCGGGCTCAAAACCTCTGACCCCAGCAGCCTGTCAGCAACACTCCAGTCACACTCTGGCTTCCACCAGCCTTGTTTACTACTTGCAGAGTGACTCCAACACACTCCCACTCCTGAATTTTCCGCAAAATGTGTGTCCCACACTGTCAGGCTCCCTCCTGGGTTGTTCAGATACTATAGGTCCATTGCCTCTGTAAGGGGTCAACATTCAATAGTTTCCTACTTTAACTGGAGTTACCAAACAGTTCAGTTTAAACACAACACTGGATTAGTTTGATTAAAAAATAAAAAGTTTATTGAACTACAAAGAACTGGTTGGCGAAGTCAGCTTGTAGTTGGAGCGAGGCGGACAGGATCAAGCTTTGTGATGACTGGCATCAGAAGAGGAAAGAATCTGCTGCTAGGATTTAGAGCACCGCTAGTGTGTGGGTGTGCCCTACCTGTGGATGGGACTGTCACTCCTTTTAACCAAGTGAGTACAAGTACAAGGTACTAAAAAGTCAGAAATGTGACAAGAGAAATAAAGATAAAAGCTTTCTAGTAGCTAAAATGTAACAAGGTAGACAAGGTTCAAGGTAAAATCCCTACCACATGTTCCTGGAAACAGTGCTGACCAAATTCTTAGATCAGGATCTTCCCTCAAAGTCAAAAGGCTGGTTCCTTGACTTCTTACATGAACAAGAGAGAGAAAGAGAGATAGAGAAGTCTTGGGGTGTTTTTGCCACTCATTTTTATAGTCCAGTCACCCTTTGAAGTGGATTCTTCTGAAGATTACCCTTCAAAGCAAAGTTTATTCAAACAGTAAAGGTGGCAACACGGAGTCTGGATGTGAAGGTGGTTCCATGCTCCTTCTTCTCATAGAATCATAGAATATCAGGGTTGGAAGGGACCTCAGGAGGTCATCTAATCCAACCCCCTGCTCAAAGCAGGACCAATCCCCAACTAAATCATCCCAGCCAGGGCTTTGTCAAGCCTGACCTTAAAAACTTCTAAGGAAGGAGATTCCACCACCTCCCTACATAACACAGTCCAGTGTTTCACCACCCTCCTAGTGAAATTTTTTTTCCTAATATCCAACCTAAACCTCCCCCACTGCAACTTGAGACCATTACTCCTTGTTCTGTCATCTGCTACCACTGAGAACAGTCTAGATCCATCCTCTTTGGAATGCCCTTTTTAGTAGTTGAAAGCAGCTATCAAATCCCCCCTCATTCTTCTCTTCTGCAGATTAAACAATCCCAGTTCCCTCAGCCTCTCCTTATAAGTCATGTGTTCCACTCCTCTAATCATTTTCGTTGCCCTCCTCTGGACGTTTTCCAATTTTTCCACATCCTTCTTGTAGTGTGGGACCGAAAACTGGACACAGTACTCCAGATGAGGCCTCACCAGTGTCGAATAGAGGGGAATGATCACATCCCTCGATCTACTGGCAATGCCCCTACTTATACAGCCCAAAATGCCATTAGACTTCTTGACAACAAGGGCATACTGTTGACTCATATCCAGCTTCTCGTCTACTGTAACCCCTAGGTCCTTTTCTCCAGAACTGCTGCCGAGCCATTCGGTCCCTAGTCTTTAGCGGTGCATGGGATTCTTCCGTTCTAAGTGCAGGACTCTGCACTTGTCCTTGTTGAACCTCCTCAGATTTATTTTGGCCCGATCCTCTAATTTGTCTAGGTCCCTCTGTATCCTATCCCTACCCTCCAGCATATCTACCTCTCCTCCCAGTTTAGTGTCATCTGCAAACTTGCTGAGGGTGCAATCTACACCATCCTCCAGATCATTTATGAAGATATTGAACAAAACCGGCCCGAGGACCAACCCTTGGGGCACTCCACTTGATACCGGCTGCCAAATAGACATGGAGCCATTGATCACTACCCGCTGAGCCCGACAATCTAGCCAGCTTTCTATCCACCTTATAGTCCATTCATCCAGCCCATACTTCTTTAACTTGCTGGCAAGAATACTGTGGGAGACCGTGTCAAAAGCTTTGCTAAAGTCAGGGAACAACACATCCACTGCTTTCCCCTCATCCACAGAGCCAGTTATCTCATCATAGAAGGCAATTAGATTAGTCAGGCACGACTTGCCCTTGGTGAATCCATGCTGACTGTTCCTGATCACTTCCTCTCCTCTAAGTGCTTCAGAATTGATTCCTTGTGGACCTGCTCCATGATTTCTCCAGGGACCGAGGTGAGACTGACTGGCCTGTAGTTCCCAGGATCCTCCTCCTTCCCTTTTTTAAAGATGGGCACTACATTAGCCTTTTTCCAGTCGTCCGGGACTTCCCCCGATCGCCATGAGTTTTCAAATATAATGGCCAATGGCTCTGTAATCACATCCGCCCACTACTTTAGCACTCTTGGATGCAGCACATCTGGCCCCATGGACTTGTGCTTGTCCAGCTTTTCTAAATAGTCCCAAACCACTTCTTTCTCCACAGAGGGCTGGTCACCTCCTCCCCATGCTGTGCTGGCCAGTGCAGCAGTCTGGGAGCTGACCTCGTTCGTGAAGACAGAGGTAAGAAAAGCATTGAGTACATTAGCTTTTTCCACATCCTCTGTCACTAGGTTGCCTCCCTCATTCAGTAAGGGGTCCACACTTTCCTTGACTTTCTTCTTCTGGCTAACATACCTGAAGAAACCCTTCTTGTTACTCTTAACATCTCTTGCTAGCTGCAACTCCAGGTGTGATTTGGCCTTCCTGATTTCACTCCTGCATGCCCGAACAATATTGTTATACTCTTCCCTGGTCATTTGTCCAATCTTCCACTTCTTGTAAGCTTCTTTTTTGTGTTTAAGATCAGCAAGGATTTCACTGTTAAGCCAAGCTGGTCGCCTGCCATATTCACTATACTTTCTACACATCGGGATGGTTTGTCCCTGTAACCTCAATAAGGATTCTTTAAAATACAGCCAGCTCTCCTGGACTCCTTTCCCCCTCATGTTATTCTCCCAGTGGATCCTGCCCATCAGTTCCCTGAGGGAGTCAAAGTCTGCTTTTCTGAAGTCCATGGTCCGTATTCTGCTCCTCTCCTTTCTTCCCTGTGTCAGGATCCTGAACTCGACCATCTCATGGTCACTGCCTCCCAGGTTCCCATCCACTTTTGCTTCCCCTACTAATTCTTCCCGGTTTGTGAGCAGCAGATCAAGAAGAGCTCTGCCCCTAGTTGGTTCCTCCAGCACTTGCACCTACACTTTCCAAAAACTTCCTGGATTGTCTGTGCACCACTGTATTGCTCTCCCAGCAGATATCAGGGTGATTGAAGTCTCCCATGAGAACCAGGGCCTGCGATCTAGTAAGTTCCGTGAGTTGCCGGAAGAAAGCCTCATCCACCTCATTCCCCTGGTCTGGTGGTCTATAGCAGACTCCCACCACGACATCACCCTTGTTGCACACTTCTAAACTTAATCCAGAGACTCTCAGGTTTTCCTGCAGTTTCATACCGAAGCTCTGAGCAGTCATACTGCTCCCTTAGATACAATACAACTCCCTCACCTTTTCCGCCCTGCCTGTCCTTCCTGAACAGTTTATATCCATCCATGACACTACTCCAGTCATGTGAGTTATCCCACCAAGTCTCTGTTATTCCAATCATGTCATAATTCCTTGACTGTGTCAGGACTTCCAGTTCTCCCTGCTTGTTTCCCAGGCTTCTTGCATTTGTGTATAGGCACTTGAGATAACTCGCTGATCGTCCCTCTTTCTCAGTATGAGGCAGGAGCCCTCCCCTCTCGCGTCCTCCTGCTCGTGCTTCCTCCCAGTATCCCACTTCCCCACTTAGTTCAGGGCTTTGGTCTCCTTCCCCCGGTGAACCTAGTTTAAAGCCCTCCTCACTAGGTTAGCCAGCCTGCTTGCGAAGATGCTCTTCCCTCTCTTCGTTAGGTGGAGCCCGTCTCTGCCTAGCACTCCTCCTTATTGGAACACCATCCCATGGTCAAAGAATCCAAAGCCTTCTCTCCGACACCACCTGCGTAGCCATTCGTTGACTTCCACGATTCGACGGTCTCTACCCAGGCCTTTTCCTTCCACGGGGAGAATGGACGAGAACACCACTTGCACCTCAAACTCTTTCTCCCCTGTATGTGAGGAAATACGGATTTGTCTTGTCTCCTGCCATTTCCACGTCTTGCTGTCTCAAGGACCCTGTTTACTACTTATATTTAAATTGAGGTATACACACATTCCTTTGTTTAGGATAGACCCATTTAACAACTTTTGCCTAGTCAGGGCTGTGTGGGTTTGAACATGTGCTATCGTCATCATACAGGGGGAATTCTTAACTTTACACATAATATTGTTAGTTTTCAAATGATACCTCACAAGGCATATTTTGTTCAAAGATTATTACAATAGTGATAGGGTCTGAATACAGGGGTACTTTCGGTCACTGCAGGTTCCACTGAAGGCTTATGCTAGTAACCAGGTATCAGATTCAGAAACTTAAGATGTAAAACTCCAGTCAGCAGTAGCTACTAGTTGTGTAATAGCAGGAATGTTGTGTACTTGTTGACCACACTTAAGTGACTTATAACTGGAGCTGTTAGTAAGTCTGATATTTAAAAGTTTAAAGTGGAAATGCACTTCCACCATCAGTCCAAGCTTCAGAATGACTAATTAAAATTCATAATTCTGTCTTGTATATGGATTTTATGAATTATGGTTAAACACCTTTACTGCACTCAAACTAGATCCAATAAAGTGATACAGTATTTAAAACTTTGCTAAATAAGGTATAAAGAATACAATTTACTAGAGGTCTTTATATTTACACACACACACACAAACTCATACACAGAGAACTATTCCAGTTACAAGATTAAACTTCCAGCATACCAGAGTGCAGCAAAACATAATATACATAATTCCTTTGAAAGCAGTAGATCCACTAAGCAAACACATTTTTATATGTTAGTAAATAAACACGTTTTTTTCTTTCAATTTTGATAGGCAAAAGTTTTGCTGTTATTCAGTGACAGAGTTCATTTCTCTTATAGAGACAATTAGAGCTCGTCAGGAATTTTCTGACTAAACATTTTTCAGTCAGAAGTTGATTTGTTGAAACTAAAACTGTTTGTGAGAAAAGATGAGTTTTGAAAAACCTCCCACTTAGAAAAAAAAATGGAATTTTTTTTTGAAATTGCCTACAGCCCAGTTTTGACATTTTTTGAATAAAATAACTTGATTAAAACATTGTTTTGAAATGTGTTAATTTATAATAAAAACATTTTAAGAAGGTTGAAACTGAAATGATTTCAAAATTATCAAAACAAAAAACACTTTGATTAACCTGATCTAATTTTTTTGGATTATCAGTTTTCCAAAATGTTTGAGATTGTGACTTTTTTCCTGTTTTGGAACAGGAAAAACTTGTAGGACTCTCAAAAAGTCTTGTGAGTCAGGAAAACTGTTTCCCATCCACTTCTGTTTATTAATAGCAATAATACCTAAACATATTTGTATCACCTTAGATGCTGTTTGTCTAAATGTTGTTGACCAATTTTGCTACCTTGGCTCTACTGTTACCAGCAATGTAGATCTTGATGCTGAGCTTATTAGTAGAATTGGCAAAGCAGCCAGGAACCCAGGCTGGCCTTACCATGAGGCGAACTGAGGCAGCCGCCTCAGGTGCCAGATTGTGGGGGGGCGTCACTAGGATCCAGAGGCGACATGGAGGCATCATTTGAGCTCCCCGCCTCAGGTGCCAAAATGTTGTGGGCCTGCCCTGCCAGGAACTTTGGTCTTTTGCAAGACAGACCCTGGAACAATAACACATTGTCAACTAAAGTGAAAATCTATATTTATGAGACATGTTTTATCCACTGTTCTACATGTCTCAAAAACATGGACGACAGCCAAACATACCAAAAGACTAACCAGTTTTCATATCAGATGCTTGTGTAAAATTCTTCGAATAAGATGGCAAGATAGGGTGACAAATGTGGAAGTGTTAAATTGTGCTGGTATGTCATTCATGGGAATGCTGATTCGTAAGAAAAGACTTAGGTTGCTTAAACATGTCAAGCGAATGCCGGATTACAGGATCCCGAAGAGTGTATGTACTCGGAATCTCGTGAAAGGTCTAGAAAGAAAGGCAGACCTCTGTGCAGATTTCAGGATGATAGCAAAGATGATTTAGCATCCTTTGGAAACTCTGTGGATGATTGGAAGAGGAGTGTAGAATGCCACTCTGGTTGGCGAAGTCAGCTTGTAGATGGAGTGAGGCGGACAGGATCAAGCTTTGTGATGACTGGCATAAGAAGAGGAAAGAATCTGCTGCTCGGATTCAGAGAATTGCTAGTGTGTGAGTGTGCCCTACCTGTGGACGGGACTGTCGCTCATGCATCAGACTCAGCAGCCATCAAAGAACTCATCAGTGCATATACCAGGTTCTGTAAAGAGTGAGAGTGCCATTGATTTGTATCATAGTAGAACTTAGAGTCAACCAAGATCAGGGCTCTATTATGCTAGGTACTGTGTATATATAAAAAGAAAAGGAGTACTTGTGGCACCTTAAAGACTAACCAGTTTATCTGAGCATAAGCTTTCGAGCTCACGAAAGCTTATGCTCAAATAAATTGGTTAGTCTCTAAGATGGCACAAGTACTCCTTTTCTTTTTGTGAATACAGACTAACACGGCTGCTACTCTGAAACCTGTGTATATATAGTAAGAGACAGTCTTACTCAAAGAGCTTACTGTCTAAAGCCACAAGCTTACAAAGACGTGTGCATGTGACAAGTATTCACCATGAGTCGCCTATTAAGTTTAATGGGACCACTCAATGTGTAAAGTTAAACATGTCCTTAATTCTTTGCAGGAGTGAGGCCAAAATAGACAAGACAGGAAAGGGTGGGGGTGAGAGAAAGGAAGTATTATTCTTCCCATTCTACAGATGAGGAGAGTCTGTTGGCTGCCCTTGGTCACACAAGAAGTCTATGGTAGAGTAAGAAATTTAATCCAGATGTTTTAAATCCCAGCCCAGTGCCTTAACTGCAAGATTCTTTCCAGAAATCTTACATTCTTATTTGAAGAAATTGTTTCGATACAACAGTATATCCCCAAGGATACCATTCACTGAAGAAATGAAATAAAAAAACCTCATGGTTCTGCTCGTTCAAGTGTTTCACTGCATCTCCTTTTAAAGAGACACCAGCGCTAAAAAATCAAGTAATTTTTGACCTAAAACAAGACATCATATGTACAAAAGTCTAGTAGACAGTAGTCAAGGATAACAAGAGCAAAATTCATTCTGTGCAACACAATGAATAATGTTCCCTTTGATGTCATTATGGTATGATATAATGGACCAAAATTCTGCCCTCAGTTATACCTGCAGAACTCCACTCCTTTAGGTCCTGATTCAGCAAAGCACTGTAGCAAGTCCATCCTTAAAAGTAAGCACTTGCTTAAGTGCTGTGCTGACTAGAGATGCTTTCCAAAATCAGGCCCTTAAGCAACATTTCATGGAAGTAACTAAGAATCTGGCTCTATGCCGGCAAAATAAATTTCAGCATCTTAAGTGCCCAGTGTGCGATAAGGATATTAGATTATATAATGTTTCAGTATCAAAATTATTTTAGGGCAAGTAGAGTATATGGCTCTTCCTTTACAATCTAATGTTCTAAGATAAGATGATAGCCCAGCAAACTCAATGACTGTCTAGAAATGATACTAATTATTCAGTGTACCACATGATCAGCATAGATGGCAGCAGGAAAACTTCAGTTGCAGTGTCAGTGTGGTGTTAATGTCGCTTGTCACAAAAGAAAGGGAACAGACTGACATACAAAAAGACACCCTGTCAACATTATATTACAAACAACTGTGACTAAGAAAGCTCCCCTGGATAGCCTGCATATGATGCCAGTTGCATTGTGTTGTCTGGATGGGTTTCATACTTACAAGGCTGTTAAAATGGAGCAATTCAGCATTACTGAATAAAGTAGCAGAGGGGCTAGTTGCCAGCTGGGATGGTAAATGCTGGGAGTTGGCAGATTCATGTACTGTGACTCTAGGCACCCCTGTATTCACACCCTACACACACCTGTAATAATCTTTGTACAAAATATGACTTGTGAGGTATCATTTGTAAACTAATAACTCACTGGTGAATAATATTTTTGTGTGATTTATGTACATGATGTATTCAGTTATGAATATATGCTTGAAATTATGATTAATGTGTGTGGAAACCTGGTATGTTGGAGTTGTTAAACAGGTCTGTCCTAAACAAAGGAATGTGTGTTTACCTCAATTTACATATAAAGGAGTAAACAGGACCATCAAGACAGCAGAGAGAAGAGATGGCAGGAAACACAACAATTTGCATTTCAGTGAACACAAGTGAGAAGGAAAGAGCAGTCTCTAAGGTGCCACAATAATTCCTTTTCTTTTTCACCAAGAAACTTCATATTGCCTTTCCCACAGTTTGAATATACTTAACTTTCAGAGGTAACCGTCAAAGAATCCATTTCAAAGGTTTCCTGGTCTATAAAGACAGGGGCTGAACCTCAAGCAATAAATCAATTGAATCAACTGATTGTATATAATATTCATATTATAAAAGCATATAGAGTGAGGTCTTTTCTGAAAGCTAAGAGAAGAGGGGCTGGACATTATTACTGTGAAAGGTCTGTATTAAACTACAAGGAAATACAGATATTTAATTATATGTTCTAAAGTCTGTGGCCAAACGGAGAACAAATTTCCCTCCCAGACAGGAGAGGAGGCAACTATCTACCTGTCTTCTAAGTAAATTAAGAACTCTGTACTCTTGAAATAGAGTCATTAAATTCTAGAAAATATAAGCAGAGACATCTTTGAGCATCCATTATCAGACAGACAAGGGAACAGGACTCTTGCAAGCTGAAAAAGATGGGGCGTTCAACCAAAGGGGGGTTGAAGTCTTTATCTCTGACTTTAGGTGAGAAACTTGCTCAGGCAAAGATCTTTCAGCTAGGACGATAAGGGAAACCAGCCCCTTGTACTTTTGTGGAAGGTCCTGGACTGTGAGAAAGTAAGTCATGGATGGGGAGAAAGAAGGTTGGTGAGAAACCATCTTGAACAAAGCCCATACCTTGCTAAATTAAATTTTAGACTTTTAAGTTGCATGTTTATTTGCTCATAACCTTTCTAACTTCATTCCTTTTTACTTGGCATCACTTAATCTTATGTATATTTTGTTAATAAATTTGTTTTACTGTTAATGTAAACCAACTCAGTGCAGTCTTTGCAGGGAAGGGTATATTTACCTCAGTTAATAAGCTGGAAAGTGTTTTTGTCTTTAGAGGAACGAATGGACCTTATCATTTCTATGAACTGTCCAGGAGAGGACTGGACATTGAAGAGTGCATAGTTTGAGGGCAGAGTATGTTAGGGTCACTTGCTGCTTGTAACCAAGGTTGGTGGAAGCCAGAGTGAGTGCATCATGACATCACGCAGAAAGTTCTCTTTAGTTTTTCATGGCCACTACCTAATTCTGCACAGCCATTCAGCCGGCAATAACAAAGAGGGAGGCTGGGCTCCCAAGGTCATATCTGTGAAGCCAAAATGCAACATTTTACAGAAGCAGTATTGTTTGCAACACACCGACCACTGATTCAGTGATTTAAAACACAACCACTATTCACATACCTGTCACTAACTGGCTGATCCCAGGCAAGCACCCACGAGCCACAAGACCCCCAAATGGTGAGTACTCGCAGGGGAAGGGGAAATCAGTGTTCCAGGACCATATTGTACACTGGGCACGTGGCTCTTGGGGAGAGCCAGCACTGTATGGGGAGCCTTATAATCATTACTGTCCCCACATTTTCCACAGGCTGTGTTCATTACGGAAGATATCTCACTGCTGAGGCTGAGCAGGGAATCAAGGGAGGGTCTTCTCCAAGACTGCGGTTTCCACCCTGGCCCTTATGTAGCTTGCCTGTGTGCAACAATGGTCTAACCGCCCTCCCCTCCCATCTCCTCCCCCGTGATGGCAGAGTGGCATGAGAAAGTTATCCTTAACGGGGCAAGAAACAAAGCAGCTCTGCCAAAGAACCTGCGGCAGCGGATTGCCCAGTATCTCCAGGAGAGTTTCATGGAGATCTCTGAGGCAGATTCCCATGAAGTGAGGGAGTCAATCTACACCTGTTCCACCGCTCAGACCAGGCATGTGATGGTACACGCATCATACAGACACAAGCCTGCTTTCTGCAACCCTCCTGCCCCCAACAACTTGCTTCAGCAATTCACAAAATCAAAGCCACTTACCAGCCACTTACTCGTCTCCTGTTTGAGCTTCATCAAACTCTGACCACTATGACTGGCTAGCCTCCTCTGAGGTAGAGAAGAGCTCCTGGCTGCATGCATCTCTGACCTCCGAGTCGTCCTCTGCCTCTGGGTCCCCCTCCACATCCTCGTCCAAGATTTCCTCCACCTGACTTGGTCCACTCTCGACTGGCATGTGAGCCAACAAAGTATCCACAGTGGCCTTCTCAGTGGAGGTGGGGTTGCCACTGAGTATCGCGTCCAGCTCTTTGTAGAACTGGCAGCTTGTGGGCGCAACACCAGAGTGGAAGTTTGCCTCCCATGCCTTGTGGTAGGTGTTCTGCAGCTCCTTCACTTTTACCCTGCACAGAAGTGTGTTCCAGTCATGGCCCCTTTCTGTTATGCATCGTGAAATCTGTCCATAGGTATCATAATTCCTATGGCTGGAGCGCAGCTGGGACTGGACAGCCTCCTCTCCCCAAATGCTAATGAGGTCCAGCAGCTCGGCATTGTTCCAAGCAGGGGATCGCCTGGTGCGTGGAGCAGGCATGGCCACCTGGAAAGATGTGCTGAAACTACTGCACGCATCACCAAGCAAACAGGAAGGGGACTTTCAAAATGTGGGGCTTACGGTTGGTCACCTGAGGTCAGGGCAGTAGAGTTGAAACCGATGACCAGAAAGGCGAGAACAGGCATTATGGGACACCTCCTGGAGGCCAACTGCAGCTCTGTAATTGACCAAGGTGTCTCCACGGGGACCACGGTGCTGCGGCCCTGGCGCAGAAAGCTGTATGCCTCTCATCAGAGTGGGTTTTTTACAGTACTGCAACTGCACAGTTTCTGTGCACTAAGTGATTTGGCAGTGTGTACGCTTCGGGAGTTACACCGCAGAAAGCTGCTTTACTGCACAGAAACTTGCCATTGTAGACAAGGCCTCAGAGTGTGACCAGCATGCTTGTTGGCTGGCTGTAAGCATCCCAGGCTAGGAGCTACTACTGCAAAGCATTGTGAGTCACCCAAGGCTGCAGGGCAAATGGTGACAACCCCTTACTGGTCTGGATTGTACCCTGAACACCAGCACATGTACCTCCAACATTTTTGTCAAGATTTTTAGCCCTGGTCCCAATCACCTGAACAATTGATTTTAAAAAAAAATCAATTTCCCCCTGCTGTGCTGTCTGTTTACATTTGATAGACCCTATTGCCCCCAAAGAAAGAAGAACTGCAGTGATGTGCTGCCAATATTTTAACAAAAAACTGACTAAATTGCCTCCTTAGCCCATGAGAAATCCTACCTCCCAGAGGCACATAAGACTGCCAAGAAAAAGAAGAGGGACTGGAGATTCCATTTATTAGTTCTCTCATTTAACAAACTTGCTTTCTCAGAACCAAAACAAAAGAAGGAGGCAGCAATACCTGGCAAACACTTGTTTTAAATGGATTTTCTGGAAGTGTTTATTGTTACTTACAAAAAACCCACCCTGTACATTACTTGTATCATACAGAATTCCACTTGTGTTTAGAGATGGTGGGTGGGTGGGTGACAAAGATCATATGATAGCATTGAAAAATGAAAATACCTGCTGTTTGGAACAGTCCACTCCATTCCAAAGACTCCACATTGCTCTTCAGAAGTGATGTTTATGAGCCCTAGGGATAAATTACCTGGCAGGCAAGATTAGTCATATCCTGGGAAGGGTGAGCTCCATCAGAGGCAAGGAAATTGCCTACAACCTCAATACGACAATGTCAGACTTAGCAAAGGACTGTTTGAACCCCCTAATGTTCCAGCACGTCACCACAAAACTGAATTGGCTCATGAGTTTGAAAACAAGAGATAAACATGAGTTTGTGGCAAAGGGTGCTTCATGATGGAGATAAGTGAGAAGTCTAAATTCCAAAAGCACAACTGGCTTAAGTGTGACTTTTCTGTAAAATGCCTTCATAGGTAGGACTGCTTTCTGAAAAACAGGCTTTTCAGCAACATCTACCCAAAGAGCACTTAAGAAGCAAAACACCAAGAAATTTTACAGCATTATTTATTAATTGCATATGGTAGTGCCAAAAACAGCACCAAGGATCAGGGCCAGGCACTTGTTAAGCACATTGGAAGAGACAGCCCCTGTCTTGAAGATCTCACTTTCTTGCTCATACCTCTTGCCTTTTTAGATTGCATTATTATCCCCATTTTACAGTTCAGAAGATGAGATGACTTGCCTGAGGTCACACAGAAAGTTTGTTGATTCAGTTCCTCACTCCGAGACAGTGCCTTAAACCACAAGACCATTCTTCCACACATGCAGATTAATCCCCTGCTTTCTTAAAAGGTATTCGGTGTTATTTTCGGCACTAGTGTATCTGTTTCCACTAGAGTATATGGTAAGATTCCCATTGACTGCAGTGGGAGAAGAGTTAGGTCAGTGTTGAGTGATTTTAAAAATCCCACCCATAAGGTCTGTGGTACTCTTAACATTTTAGTTCTCTTTGTAGAGGTTATCAAACACCTTTCAAAAGTGAACAGAGAAGTCATACTGTTAAGTGTGAAGGCAGCAGGCTACAAGGAGGAGATTAAGCTTTTAGGATACTGGAGTACTGTGATATAAGCGAAATGTGTGCCATAAAAAGATGGCATAACTTCAGGGGCTGTACATCACTCCAGCCAAGGGGCAGAAAGTTACTTTCTCAACACAAAGTGATGGACTCCTGCTGTCAGTTCCCTTACAGGATATACAGGAGACTAGGGTTGGGCAAACAGTCAATTCAGCAGAAAGTACATTTTTCGGGGCACCAAAATTATTTGCAAATTCAGGTAGAATCCAATAAATAGTTCTGGCTGGAAAAAAAATGTTTTTAGAGTCAAAATGGTTCATGTAAAAAAGATATAGCCAGTTACTTGACTATACTTGTGGTTCTATATTAGTTTATTAGTCAGAGAAAGCAGTACAACAAGAAAAGGAAACTGTGACAGAATACATCCCCTACCCCGCACATGTTCACATCCACACACTCTTGTAATAATCTTTTGTCCAGGTATGCTTTTTTAGGTATCATTTGAAAACTCATAACTTGGATATCATGGTGAAATTTATGTAGCAGCATTGTGTAAAGTTATGGAATTCCCCTGTATAATGTTATTAGCCCATGTTCAAAACTCCCATAGACCTACCCAGACAGAAGTCATTGAACAGGTAGATCTTGAACAAAATAACTGTATGCTTGTCTTAATTTGCATTTAAGCAGTAAACAGTCTTCAAACAGAAATGGGAGGAAAGAAAAACAAAGGAAGCTCACAGGGGAAAAAACCCAGCAGGGAACATCCTTCCACACAGACTCTTTGCCTCTGGGTTCTCAGCTGGAAATGTTTTTCAAGAGCGGGATTGAAAATATAAAAGGGAGGCCCAAACACTCCAAGACACCATTCTCTCTGTCTGTCTCTGGCATTGCATATAAAATGACAAAAGAAAACAGCTGTTGGACTTTGGGGGAAGGGATCCTGACCCAAAGAGTTTGATCAGTAATGCAGTTGGAACCATGTGGTGAGAAACTTTGCTTTGTATCCAATTTCATTTAAGTAGGCACTAGACAATGTTATCTTTATTTTTCTTGTCACCATTTTGACTTTTATGCCTCATTACTTGTACTCACTTAAAATCTTTGTAGTCAATAAACTTGTTTTATTGTTTGGTCTAATCCAGTGTGTTTAACTTAAAGTGTCTGGGTAACTTCATTGAAGCTGATGTGTATTATTCCCTTAAAGGAATAATTAATATTTCTGGGCTGTCTAGGAGTGGGCTGGACAGTGCAGGACAAACATTTCTGAGGGAAATCTGGGATGTTGAGTATGTTGGGGTCACCCTGTACTAATAATGAAGGCTGGTGAGAGCCAGAGTGTGGCTGGCAGGCTGGAGTACATACAAGCATCTGAGAGGTTTCAGAGTAACAGCCGTGTTAGTCTGTACTCGCAAAAAGAAAAGGAGTGCTTGTGGCACCTTAGAGACTAACCAATTTATTTGAGCATGAATAAATTGGTTAGTCTCTAAGGTGCCACAAGCATCTGAGAGTGACTGCCACACTGATAGCTGTATGAGAGCAGTCCAAGTTGGAGGCTACAGCAGCAAGATTGCCAAAGGGACCCCAGCTTACAGGACAGGGTTATTCAGCCACTGACTGGTCTGTATCATACCCCACTATGT
Source organism: Lepidochelys olivacea (assembly GCF_965140295.1). NCBI lineage: Eukaryota > Metazoa > Chordata > Testudines > Cheloniidae > Lepidochelys > Lepidochelys olivacea. The sequence continues at coordinate 30,828,516 of NC_140411.1, read as the reverse complement.
CACAACCACTCTTTCAGGGAAGCAACCTCACAGCTTAAGTCTGCTTCCAAAATATGCACTCAAGGCCACCTATATTTATACAGTGGTGTTTACAAGCTAAAAGCATTGTATACATCACCCAAGATTAAATCCAGAAGTCAGTACCAGTTTATCTTGTTTTTCTGTACCATCCTGTACCTTCCTTACCATTGTTTTGGATACCACATTCCAGATACCAGCGAGCCATGGAGGCCCCCTCTAACTGTGGCAGGACATGCTGTTCATATGTTTTGTTTCTAATAGATTATATATTTTCCTGTACTGAGAGCAGAGTTCCATTGTGTTACACAATATACCTTAGCATGAGTGAACAGCATTCCAGGAAAAGCATAATACAATTCATAGCTATACTACTTAACATAACTACCCAACATTCATATATGATTCAATGTGCACAATATTAATGTTCAACATGTAACACATATTAATGTGGTGTTTCATACATACAATATACACATACTGGCTAACAGGCAAGAAAACTGAATAGTCCGTTTCAGTGTGAATTGAACCAAAAATGTATTCAGATTTTTTGGTTCAGCCCCCAAACTAAAGGGAAAAAAACATTATTTCCTCAGGTCTACAGGTTCTAAACGCTGAATTATTAGTAATAAATTAATAAAGTACAAGTGCTTTCTAGTTGTTATTATAATAGTTACAACCTAAAAGCTTATTTATATTTGTAATCCATGCAAAATTGATTTTGCCATCCGTCTAGTTTGAAGAACACTAAATATTATTGCGAATCCTCAATAGATGGTGCTATTATCAAAGTTAATATCTCAGCTGATTATGCAAAGAAACTCAAGGCAAGTGTATCTAGGTCTTGCTTTTGTGTCTAGCTGACCATTAGTCTTTATGGGGCTTGTTGTTCATGCTACAGTCTCAGGGACTTTCAGCTGCTTTGTTGGAAATTCTTCAATAGCATTGCATTCAGACAAAGGACCTAAAGGAGGTCAGACATCATACATGTAAGCAGACATGCTGTCCTAAGTATTCAGGTTATACAACTCAAAGTAACATTGGCAGTCAGAACTCAGACACCTTTATTAAGAGTAAAGCTGGTCAAGAAATAGAAACATTTTCTGCAGAAAATGTAATGAAATTTCCCCTCCCCATTTATCATCATCAACATTTTAAAATTGTTGATATTTTATAAACAACCATAATGAAAAGTGTGAACATTTTGTTTCACATGGGGTTGAACATCCCAGGTGATTGTCGTATCATGTACCTTCGTGGAAAGAGGTACATGATGCCTTGCACCACAGGAGTCCTATTGGATTGAATTCTCTTCGAGTCCTAGATATCAGTGGTGGCCCATACAGCCTTTCTCCATCTATGGCTGGCCAGGAGGCAGTGGTCATTCCTCTCCAGTGCAGACCTTACAAACAGCTGTCCTGTCATTCCCAAGTTTAACTAGTGCAATGTGCTCTATTTCGGGATACCCCACTGAAATCCACCTGGAACCTAATACTAATGCAGAACACAGCTACCTGCTTCCTGAGTAGTTCAGCCCAGCATGGATACATAATACATCTCCTCAAATCTCCACACTGATGCCATCTTAGCTTCAGGTTGCTATTCTAGCTACTAGCAATGATCTCTAAAGCCTGGAATGGTTTTGGACCCAGTTCAAACTGAGACCACCAAGAGACCAGTCAAGACAGAGAGTTGCTTGGGTCTACTCATGGAGTAAGGTACAAGTCAATCTGAGCCAAGATGGCAGATTCTGGTCTTCAGTTTTTATGCAGTCCTTATTCAGATAAACTTGTGATGAGAGAAACTATTTTCTATTTCATTTCCTAGAAGGGGTAGTTGATGGTTACTGAAAGTTTCCTGATTAACAGTTTGCTGTCAGTACGCAAGTTGGACCATTCTATGGGGACAGCAGATCTCTTGGGTGAGCACTCCCACCTTTTGGAGTTCACTCCCTTGAGCCAAATCTTTCAACCCTATGAAGGCATCTTGCATTGTGCCCAGTTTGTTTAGCATTTGGGGACAGACTGTGATTCAGGAAGATCTTTTCAAAAGGCACAAAGGACAGTTAGGCACCCAAATCCTATTGAAAGTCAGTGGGAATTGACCACCTAGCTCATTTGTGCCTTTGAGAATCTCCCACAAAGTGCTACTTAACTGAATGAAGGTACTACAATCTGACCTCATTTGTTTGTATTTTAATTGGTCATGAAATTGTCTTCAGTAGCTGCCCTATTGATAGATATCAGACAAATAGCAAAAGAAACATTACCCAAGAAAATAAGCTAACATAAGTTTCCCTATTAGAGTACTGCAAATATTTGCTCATTTACTAATTTACTCATTTTAAAATGTTCTTTCTTTTACTGTCAACTGCAGAGTATAAGTTTACACTCTTAAACCATAAGCTAATTCCTCATTTTATGTTCACTTATATTTGTGTCTGACTGCCTGCTCTATGGTAGATGAAATACCATATACCTATTGATTCATGGACATTAACACAATATGAAGATAGCACTAAAAAATAGCTAAAAGAAACCAAGGAGGAATAGCTAGACTACTAGGAATTTTTAGTAGTCCTTCATCGCCTCCCGGTTTTTAAAAAATAATTAAGGATGAGATTCAAAATAATGTATTAGTAAATTACTGATTTGAGAGATTGTAAGAGGTAAGTGACTAATTGTAAAAATACTAAAGACAGCCAATGGATTAATGTGAATGCAGAGCCAGGTCCAGCTGATTCTGCCAGCCTAATCAACACTGAGAGGTAACTTATTCTGTGAACAGTCCCATGAAGTCAATCTGAGCCAGGGTGGCAGATTCTTATCCAGACAAACTCCATTGAGCTCGTATCTTCTATTTCATTTCTTGGAAGGGGTTCTGGACAGTTTCTGAAAATTTCTTTATTAACAATTTGAGAATCTCTAACACATGGACTGAGTAAAAACTGAAGGAAGGGCCTCCACATTTTGCCCATAGAATCATAGAATATCAGGGTTGGAAGGGACCTCAGGAGGTCATCTAGTCCAACCCCCTGCTCAAAGCAGGACCGATCCCCGACTAAATCATCCCAGCCAGGGCTTTGTCAAGCCTGACCTTAAAAACTTCTAAGGAAGGAGATTCCACCACCTCCCTAGGCAACGCATTCCAGTGTTTCACCACCCTCCTAGTGAAAAAGTTTTTCCTAATATCCAACCTAAACCTCCCCCACTGCAACTTGAGACCATTACTCTTGTCCTAGAGTATTAGAGTATTAGAGGAAAGGCTGGTTGTTCTAGAGAAGTACAAGCTGACTATCATGAGGGTTTTATGAAGACTAAGCTTCTAGGGTCAGTGACTGACTATGGGAAGAGGGTGGGCATGATCCCAAGCCCCAGTGAAGTCAATGGAAGTATTACCATTGACTTTGGATCAGGCCCCATTACACCTGATGTTCTATAAGGAGTGCAGGGAAACACCTACTGCACGGTTATGCCTACAGGGGAGGTAACTGTAGTATGCATAATTAGGAGTCTGACAGAGTGGCAAGCCTCAGGAAGTAGAATAGAATAGTTTACATGAACCACCATTCAGAGACTTCAGCTGTTTCTTTTCATATCCTGTTTGCAGATGAAAATGGGTATAAAAATACAAAAGGTTTCTAGTAGCTATTCCGTCAGTGGCCAGTACCAGGTACCTCTAAGGAACATCAAGAAAGAATTGCATAAAAACCTGCCAATAGAAAGACATCTTCCATAACCCAGGCAGATAGTGGTTGGCATATGCCCTGAAGTATGCGGGGTTTTGATCAATCAATTTTAGATATTTTGAAGTCTGGCATATATTGCAGGTCTATTTTCACTGAGGAATTTGGAATTTGTATACTATTAAGACAGAATGAACTTCATGTTAAGAGTCTTAATTAAAGAAGCTTTGTGAATATCTATGCTCACCTATTCACAGCTCTCCAGAGTGTATGGCTGCCCTTGCATAAATTCTATATCCAGGCATGTCTCCAGGAGAGACAAATCAGAATTCTATAAGCTCGTCACACATGGAACGCCCTCTGAAATCAACAGGAATTCCATGTGCAGGAGTCAGCTCCACTGGAACAAGAAAGTGACATTAGATCTTTGAGGAGGAGGCTGATGCTTTGAATAAAAATCAGACTAGATTAAGACAGAAAAAACGGGTTTTTTCTGTCCTAAGGATCCAGAAAGAATCAGTAAGACAGCAATAAAAATGAGACCCATGAGTTCCAAAGCTAAACAATTCTACTGCTGTGTCTCATCTACTGATTGCAAATAAGTACAGAAAAAATCTAAACAGAAGGAATTAGGTTGGTTTATGAACACTGTTATGATACACAGCCCACAAATACTATATATATGACAGCCCTTAAGGTTTTTAATTTGGAAGTTAAGTGATTTCTGATCCCCTAGTCAGCTTTTCAGCAATCAGAGCTCACATTTGAGAAGTAACCCAATGTATTACTCTTGAGCTGCAAGAGAGTTTTATGAAGCCAACTGGATTTAGAAGTGTGCAGTTTTCTATTCTGAGGCTGATATACATCATTCAAACTGAAGGCAAGGCAAGGCAACAGGAAGTCTTCTTAGGCAGACTGCAGCATTTTAAGTTATTGTGTGCCTGGCACAGTAAAGTAGAGATAAATTTCTACCAGAAAGCTGGAGACCCCATTTTTCTAAGACAATGTTCTTCTCCATTCATTACAGGGCAGCAAAAACTGCTCGACCTGATGACACCTGCTGTACAAATCTGAACACAGAGCCCCATCAACACCTTTTCACTGCTCTCAGTGTCCTCAGTATTGAGATCAACATGAAATTTCCTGAAAGTTCAATTGATTTTTTAATATTTTATGAAATATCCTTTCCATGGTACTTTAAAATATTATTAGACTGCACTCTTTTTCACTTATGACCTTTCACAGACATTGCCTTGCATTGATTTTCTAGATCTTTGAGACTTGCTGAGCTGCAGCAGGCCCAGCAAGGGGGAGAAAGCCATTCTATTAAAGCAAATTAAAAAAAAAAGTCTGGTTTGATTACAGACAGTTCGGAGTCAAGTGACTTTCCTATTTTCTCCCCACTCTGGGGTGAAGACCTTCAGGGGAAGCCTGAGACAGCACCACTTTGTGAATTCTATTCCCCACTCCCCCGTTCACGCAGATTCATTTGTGTCCTCATATTGCTTCATATCCCCTTTACCAATCACCTCCGGCTTTAAAAACATGTATTAAAGTAAATGCCTGTGCCCTAAGGCTAATATTAAACGTTTTTTTCCCTTAGCTAAATGATTTTCTGTCACCTGCTGTGTCAGGCTTCTCCAGGAGCAGCAGGGGTTCTGTTGCACCAGTGATAAATTAAATCCACCTTTATCAATAGCATTTAGATTTTTTTGAAAAGACAGCATCTCAGTTATGAGTTAAAACAAATCCCAATTCTTTCACTGATTAGTGGGGCATTAGTTAAGCCACTGACCTAGCACACTTCTCCAGAGTAAGAGTTCCCAGCAGGATCTGTGTTGACACAGTTCTGAAAAGTTCTGATCTTTGGATATGTAGTAGAAGGCAATGGTCAGCCCCCCGGATTGTAAGTCAAGCCATGCAAGTTAATATCTTGGTGGGATGTAAATGTTCGTAAACCTCATGTGACACGAGTCATGTCGCTTAATGCATTCATACTACCGTGATGCGGGAGGTATAAGAACCTGTACAGAATAGAAGGTAACCAGTATTATTAATATAAAGCATTCAAAAATCATGAGCCAGGCCCCATAGGTTTCTGAACCTTTAGAGTGCATGCATGTCATGTTTTCCATCTTTTCTCCACACCAGGAGGACTAGAATGTTACTTTAAAAAAAAAAAGCAGAGATACATGTTGTCTTGATAACAAACGGGGCTTGAAGAAAAACTCCAGATTTCACAAATTGGCAACACTGGGGCAGCCTTTGGCTAGTTTCATCTGCGGCTTTACAGTATCAGCCACTGAAAGGTTTTATAAGGAAGACGGTGCAGATTACAGTAGCATTCCCACTCACTTGGATACTCAGAGGGTCATAGAAATGTAGGACTAAAAGGGTACTCAAGACGTCATCTAGTCCATCTAGATAAAAATCTAATTCTGCCAAGCCTACTTATTACGGAGTCTTGGAATTGTGTACATAGCATTTTGCATAAATACACCATCAACCACACTCTTCCCAAAGTCTGGTTTCAGAGTAGCAGCCGTGTTAGTCTGTAGTCGCAAAAAGAAAAGGAGTACTTGCGGCACGTTAGAGACTAACAAATTTATTTGAGCATAAGCTTTCGTGAGCTACAGCATCTGATGAAGTGAGCTGTAGCTCACAAAAGCTTATGCTCAAATAAATTTGTTAGTCTCTAAGATGCCACAAGTACTCCTTTTCTTTTTCCCAAAGTCTGTTCACCAGGTTGAAACCAGGAAACACTTTATATATGACAGTAAAGCCAGATTCATAGGATTTCCAGATAAAAGTGGCTCAGATAAAACAGAGCTTCAGATAAACTAGCCAGCCTTCCAAATTTTTAAACCGTGCCTTCACTGCGGGGTGTAAGTGAGGAAGAGGGGGAGAGAGAAGAGGTGAGTTCTTAACTCAAGATAAAAGCCTAGTGAAGACAAGGCAGGTTGTAATTTTCACATTAGCAAGTCATGTTAGTTATTGGGCAGGGGCTTGTCTTTAACTCAATCTGCTAACTCATGTGAAAACTACAAACTGCCTTCTCTAATATTTTGCCTCAAAAATTAGGCAACTCACGTTAAGAGTGCACCTTTTATTCCATGAAGAAAATCCCCAAGGCCTACTCGAAACAGCTTACAGGAATATCATAAATAGGAGTAGTATATTACTGGGAGCAAATTAATAGCCTTACTTCTAAGACATAAATGCCGCCTACTGCTGAGTAAGTCCCAGAGGGTGATGAAAGCCCTCATTTCCTGTGATTTAGATTGCAGTTAAAAGAATCTAAACCATGGGACCAGTCCTAAGAACACAACAAAGTAGCTACAATCAGTCAAGCATATGGGTGTTTTTAAAATAAGCAGTGCCCCAAGTTATAACAGCTTTTGACTAGAAGCTCGTATTTTAAAGACATAAGATGGTAGGGGCAAAGTTAAGATTGAACTTTAAGCCTTAGCGCTGAACTTCTTGACTCTATATGCTTCATTCCTCAACAGTTTTGTAGCTGAGGTTTTTAATGGCAGTGTGGGTGCACAGGGTGGAAACCAGTCTCTTCCATTCCACTATCATTTGCGGCTGCTTCCATTTGCTCTGCAATATTGAGATGGGTTATTTTGCCTTTCTTCTAAAGGTGGCTCTTAACGGGTTTTTTCGGTGTCCTTGTTTCCTTGCACCAGTTGGTTTCTGCTTGACAGCTTGGGGGAGTGTATATTGGCATTCAAAATATGTGCTCTAAACATTTCCTTCTGATTCCAGTGAAAACAAGCCGCTCATTGACAATTTCTCAGATTGCTTCGTCGGTGAAGTCTTTCTAATCAATGCCCAGAATCTTTCATAGATACTTATTTTATGGGGAGGCTAGTTTTCTGAGTAACATTTTTGTAGATCTCCAGCTCTTTCAGTCATGTTACCACCAAGATTATGTTTGAATTGATAATCCTTGGTTTTGTTCTGGAACAGTACATCTGTGTTGAGTTTAGTAAATGCATAAATATTTGGGGGGGGGTTCAGAAAAAAAGATATACGTACACATGGTAAATACACAGAATAGAAAGCAGAGCTTGGAAATAAATGGTTGTGGCTTTTTATTTTGGAAGAATATTGATGCAGACTTCTTTCCAGGTTCCGATGCTTAAGCAGAGCACTGTGTAAGGGGCAATGCAGTACTGCACTGCTCTAGAGGGAGCTTCAGAAAGCACTGAGAGCAGTCCATTCTTACTGTTTTTATCCCTTAATCTGGTGAAGCATTCACTCCCCTCTTCCCTGGCCTCCTCCAATTAGCATTCTGAAAAGGAAGCAAGTACATTGTCCTACTCCCTTTGGACAAACATGCACTCATTGGCACATGAGGGAACAGTTTCTATTCCTGGGGCAGTGCAGTAATTGTGAGAGGACCTGGGCACTGAGTAAAGGGACTGTATGGAGAGATTTCTTTTACTCTTCCACTCTGTACACTCATTCCGCAAACTCTTGGTGCCATTAAACCTCTTATGCAGGGTGTGAATGAGAATATCAGTCAAACATTGTTTGCTTTCAGTCTTCTTGTCCAAATAAGAGAGTTGAGACAAAGTTCTGATAGGTCTGGCTGACCATGGGAATTGGTTCCATTCTGTATCAAACCCTCTTGCTTCTATCCATAGGCTGCACACCACTGTTACATCAAAAAGGAGCACCCTTGTAGTCCTCAGTAATGCCTAATTCTCTCACAATACAAGGAAGCTATTTCAATGTATTACCCTTTAATAGCTCCAACCAAATTAGTCTGTTTTATTACCGCCACCACCACCCCAAAAAAAAGACACCCACACACCAAACCATGGCCCCCACGTAAAAAGCAAAAATCCCACAAAATATCTGAAGCCATGAAGAACTATAGTCCGTAGTGATCAATTTTAGTGTTTTACAAGAGGGCCATATTTCCTTGGAGGCATGGGGGCGGAATATCTTATCATAAAATTCCACAGCAGTTATAACAGTCATAATTAAAAAACAAGTCTCTAAAGCAGGTGATGAAAGGAAACCTCTCTTGTGATGTTTAGTTCTGTTTTTGACAATTAAAGATAAAGTGCAATCAAATTCCTTTAGAGTAATGAAAAAATGAAGGCAAATTAACTGACAGTGGCATAAGACGATTCAATTAGTTGGTTTATATAAGGAGGAGATGTCATTTGAATTTGAAAGCATATTTTATTTAGAAAAAGTGATGTAACATCCATTCCTTGGGTTTTGCTACTATTTTGGTGTAAAAATAACCACATCCCATTAACATCAATTTGTGTCAACTTCATTGGGAGTTTTGTTTTAGTGAAGTCTGCATATTTGGACCCTAGGGACTTGATCCTTCTCCCATTTATTTGACTGGGAGTTCAGTGAAAAGAGGCTCAGGTACTACATGCCTATCCATGCTTATTGATTGCACAAAAGTGGAAGCAAGCAGAACAGCTAAAGACAGAGAGGGAATGGGCTATGGAGAACTCAGCATTACTGAGATGCCCCAGCCACTCCCAAAATAGCCCCAGCAAGCCCTGCACCCCAGGGGGCTTTCAAAGGGGGGCATACTGCTGCTTATGTTAGCTCCTGTACTATATTCTTCACTGCTTAGAAAATAGCAAGCGGCTGATTGTATTTTTCTATGAGTTCCTTTCTTATTCATCCATCTGTGGCTCATGGTCTATTGTACAGCTTTTATTTATTGCCATTCTATGTCATTGTCAAATATGGTTGCAGGCTATTTAAGCTTTCATTATACTAAGCTTCTATAGGATTAAAAAACAATCTTTGTTTTAACAGCATTTGTATGATTAGTCGATCTGCCAGCAGTAATGCCAACTGGCTTTACAGCCTATGTCCCTAGGTTATAACAGATGTTTTTGTCTTCTGGTTTCTTTTAGCATTTATCTAGCAAAAACTGAATATTACAAATATTGAAGTGTCAGCGTTCTTGTCTCCAGTGTAACAATAAGGGTCTTTCAGTGTTTCCACTTCAGAGATTCACTACTTGGTCATAAAAAAAAAAAACATGAGGCAAATTCATTAATCAGTTTGCACAGAACCAAGGTTTGAAGTGTTTATAATATGTACAACACTATTAAAAATGGTTCACAATTGTCTGGACTTAGAACTACTTAGGACTTAGGTTAAATGAAGTGCTCTATCATGGTCCATAGAAACAAGTTCAGCTGATGATGAAACTAACTTCTTTGTAGAGATTCATTTGACTCTCTCAAGAGTTGTTTTTTATATTAATAGACATCTCACTTCAGAAAGACTTCAGTTCATGTATTGGTTGATCTCAGGATGATGATGAACCACCAATGTGCTGCAGCTGTGAAAAAGGCAAATGTGGGCCCAAGATCCTTCAGGCAAGGCATTTCCAGTAGAGATAGGGAAGTATTGGACCTCATCAGAAATACCATAGACAATTCTGGTCACCAATACTCAAGAAAGATCATTCAAACTGGAACAAGTGTAGAAAGAGGCCACAAGGATGATCCTGGGGATGGAGGGCTTATCTTATGAGAGGAGACTAGAAGAGCTTGGCTTGGCTGAAAGGGTAGGATTACTCCCTGATGTAATTATAGAGAGCAAACACCAGGGAGGGACAGGAGGTATTTAAGTTAAAGGACAATGTTGGTGTAACCCACACACCTTCTGGGTGTGGTGTTCTGTCTCATCTGGTGGCACCAAGACCACCTAGAGAGAGAGAGTTAAATGAGTCTGCTCTACAGCCTTAGCTAACAGCCAGTTGGCTTTTAGCTCATGCACTAAGCTCCAGAAGTCCCGGGGTCTATTGGTGTTACATTGGCACAAGTACAAATGGTATAAGTTGGCCATGAACAAATGTAGGCTGTTAATTAGAAGAACATTTCTAACCATCAGAAGTATGACGGCCTGGAAAGCCTACCAAGGGGAACAGTGGGAGCAAGAAACCAAACTGTTTTTAAGATGGAGCTCAATAAGTTTATAAAAAGGATTATATGACAGATGGATATGTCTCTCTTGATTTATTTCCTGACACCACCTCTCACAGAGTGAAAGTTACCAAGAGCTTTGGGTTCAAAGAACCCCCAGTAACAACAGGGTTGCCTGTGATAGAGGACTGGACTCAGTGACCCAGGAAGTCTGTTCCAGTCTTACGTTCTTATATCTGTAATGGCTTAATTTAAAAATGGCATTAGTGAAAAGCAAATTAAGGACTTTTGGCATATGAGGGAATATATGGAAAATAACCAAAATGTGCACTGCAGTGTATTTCAGGGCTTATGGCATGCATCTTAAGTAGTTTTTTATGCGGTAGGCTAGAATAACTGTATAGAGACTACTCAGGCTACTCATTACGACAGATGTTTAAATTTGCAAGCGTTATACATAGTCTGCACCCAAGTTGCACGAACAAACTAGCTCATATTCCACCATTATGTGATTCTTCCCTACAGTAAAATCTCAAGATACAAATAAATGTGCTTTTCCTAATACTAGAAGGTGGATGACTAGGACATTTGTGCGTTTTCCCTTAATTGTATCAACAGTAAAGTCTATTAAACCATAGACTGGTCTTGTAAGGGATGTGATAGAAGCTCCACACCTTGGGACATGTGAAGGTAGGCTGGTCAAAGCACTAGAGGATGTACTGTAGAGAACATATGTGTATGGGCAAAGGGACAGACTATCTCTACAATGATAAGGGGAGACAGTGACCATATGGCCTACTGGATAGAGCACTGGACAAGATATCAAGACCTGGACTTTATTCCTGGCTCTGTCACTAGTCTGCTGGGTGAGCTTAGGCAAGACACCACTCCCCTCTGCCTCAGCTTCCCCATCTGTAAAAATGTGGATAATGATGCTGACCTCCTTTATAAAGCACTTTGAGATCTCCTGATGGGGTGCTATATAAGAGCTAGATATTATTAATAATAAAGTTTTTCCTAACACTAAGGTCTGCATTTCTAATGCCCAATATGGTTAAAATAGCCACTGCACTTGGTTTCCGTCAATCATGTCCTTCCCCTTCGGATTCAACTAATTTTCTCAAGAGCAGCTGTGTTTAATGAGCTGAAACAAATTCTGTAGGTCAACAAAATACCCAGTGACATGCATGTGGAGACCTAGTATGTATATGAGCATGATTAGCAGCCTGAGGTTGAGAGAGACAAATATGTATTCAAGTGCACAGCAGAACGTTCAAATATAATATCAGCTGCTATTCAAATGCATTTGCTTTCAATAAGAACTGCCGGTGCTCAGCATCTCTGAAATACCAGGCCACTTATTTAGGTCAAAGTTTTCAAAAATGGGTGTCTAAAGTGAGGATCCAAAGTTCATATTTAGACACCATCATCAGCAGCCTGATATTACAAGAGGGCTGAACACCTGCAGTTCCTGTTAGCATCACTGATTTCAGTTCCTAAATGTGGACTTAGGCCACCTAGGCCAAGATTTTCAAAAGGGAGTAGGAACTCTGCATGCTGGGATTTTTTTTGGGGGGGTGTAGGGGGGAAGGGGCTGGCACACAATCTGAGACACATTCAAGGGCATTTTTTCCAGGGGTGGGTGCTTTTGAAAATCTGGCCCTTGACACTTAGAGTGAGCAACCAAAATCCCTAATCATTTGTGAAAAATCCTGGCTCTAATTTTAGGCACCTATTTTTGAATATTTTGGTCTTAACTACATCAAAACAGTGATGTATTTCTCTAAAGTAGTTCATGTATGTCATGAATTTGTCCTGTATTTCCAAATGTGCTTAATCCTTTGAAAGCCTGCTGAACATTACTATGTTTTTAATTGGGATGCAGGGTCCATGTAATTTCATCTCAGACCTTTCTTTCATCATCATGCTGGTCATAGGTGCTGTCTTTCTTAGTTCATAGAATCATAGAATATCAGGGTTGGAAGGGACCTCAGGAGGTCATCTAGTACAACCCTCTGCTCAAAGCAGGACCGATCCCCAACTAAATCATCCCAGCCAGGGCTTTGTCAAGCCTGACTTTAAAAACCTCTAAGGAAGGAGATTCCACCACCTCCCTAGTTAACCCATTCCAGTGCTTCACCACCCTCCTAGTGAAAAAGTTTTTCCTAATATCCAACCTAAATCTCCCCCACTGCAACTTGAGACCATTACTCCTCGTTCTGTCATCCGCTACCACTGAGAACAGTCTAGATCCATCCTCTTTGAAATGCCCTTTTAAATAGTTGAAAGCAGCTATCAAATCCCCACTCACTCTTCTCTTCTGCAGACTAAACAATCCCAGTTCCCTCAGCCTCTCCTCATAAGTCATGTGCCCCAGCCCCCTAATCATTTTAGTTGTCCTTCGCTGGACTCTTTCCAATTTTTTCACATCTTTCTTGTAATGTGGGGCCCAAAACTGGACACAGTACTCCAGATGAGGCCTCACCAATGTCGAATAGAGGGGAATGATCACGTCCCTCGATCTGCTGGCAATGCCCCTACTTATACAGCCCAAAATGCCGTTAGCCTTCTTGACAACAAGGGCACATTGTTGACTCATATCCAGCTTCTCGTCCACTGTAACCCCTAGGTCCTTTTCTGCAGAACTGCTGCCTAGCATTCAGTCCCTAGTCTGTAGCAGTGCATGGGATTCTTCCATCCTAAGTGCAGGACTCTGCACTTGTCCTTGTTGAACCTCATCAGATTTCTTTTGGCCCAACCCCCTAATTTGTCTAGGTCCCTCTGTACCCTATCCCTACCCTCTAGTGTATCTACCATATCTACCGCATCTATCTAGTTGTCAGAGGGTGCTCGAGCCCCGCTCCACCTCAGGCCCCACCCCTACTCCACCCCTTCCCCCAAACCCCCACCCCCTGCCCCACCTCTTCCCACCCCCACCCCATTCCACCTCCTCCCTTGAGCGCCTCCTGAACACCATGGAACAGCTGGGGGGGAGGGGAAGGAGCTGATTGTGGGGGTTGCCAACAGGCAGGAGGCGCTGATAGGAGGGGAAGGCACTGACTGGGGGTGCAGCCAGTGGATGCTTAACACCCATGGAGTCAGTGCCTATGATGCTGGTCACAGCAATATCTCATCGCATTAAGTCTTTTATCACCCAGAGAGGGTTATTTTCTCCTTCAAAGCTGTATCAGACAATTCTTTCAATCATTATGAATAAAATAGAGGGATGTGTGTTAGATCTCCATGTTCTAAGCATTCACATCTGGTACATGTTTTGCTATGAATAGAATAGAAGTGGTGACAACAGAGGAAAAGAACTGAAGTTCAGTGTAACATGGATGCACACAGTGGCAATACAATTCGTACATGATGTTATTAAAACAAATGTGAATTAGCATATGTAATCCACACACCTTCTGGGCGTGGTGTTGTGTCCCATCTAGTGGCACTTAGAGAGAGAAATACAGTAACTCCTCACTTAAAATCGTTCCGGCTAACGTTGTTTCGTTGCTGATCAATTAGAGAACATGCTCGTTTAAAGTTGCACAATGCTCCCTTAGAATGTTGTTTGGCAGCTGCCTGTTTTGTCCTTTGCTTGCAGGAAGAGCAGCCCATTGGAGCTAGTTGGTGGGGGCTTGGAACCAGGGTGGACCAGCAGTCTCCCATCAGCTCCCCTAAGTGTGTGTGGCAGCCAAGCAGCAGGCTATCAAGTGCCAGGCAGTTCAGCTGTCCCTCCCCCCACTGCTATGTGCTGCTCCTGCCCTCTGCCTTGGAGCTGCTCCCAGGAGCTTGCTGTGCAGAGGGGGGTGAGGAAGAGGGGTGCTAATGTCAGGGTGTCCTCCGCCCCCCTGCCCCACTCCTGACCCCCATTTCCATAGAGCAGGGCAGGGACAGAACAGGGTTCAGGAGGGAGGGAGCTTGCTGGCAACAGCTGCTGTCTCAACTTGCTGATCTACTTAAAAAGCCAATGTACGTAGAGTGGGGTCAGCATACTTAAAGGGGCAATGCATGTCTATCTCTCACACACACAGGGTATGTGTCTCTGTCTCTCTCTGCCATGCTGTCTCCCCTCCCTCCATTGGTGCTGCTCTGCAGAGTGTGAGGCTACAGTAACAACGTGTTAACCCTTGAGGGCTCAGCTGAGTGCTAGTTCATTATTTAGCAGTAAGGCATCCCCTGGGAAATATCCCACCCTCTTTCACCACCTCAACCAAGCTTCACAAGCATTATTGCTGTGTACAGTATTAAATTGTTTGCTCAAAACTTATACTGTGTGTGTGTGTGTATATATATATACACATATATATACACACACACACACACACGGACTTTTGTCTGGCAAAAAAATTTCCCTGGAACTAACCCCCCCTATTTACATTAATTCTTATGGGGAAATAGGATTTGCTTAACATCATTTCGCTTAAAGTAGCATTTTTCAGGAACATAATTACAACATGAAGTGAGGAGTTACTGTAATATGAGTCTGCTCTACAGCCTTAGCTAACAGGCAGTTGGTTTTTAGCTAATGAGTTAGAGGCTCATGCACTAAGGTCCCAGGTTCGAGCCTGCCCGCCGATGACTGGGGTCTGTCAGCATTACAAGTGGAGGCTGGGAAGTCTCTGAAGCTCGGGCTGTGCTTCCTCAGCTAGGGGAACTATGTAACCCACACACCTTCTGGGTGTGGTGTTGTGTCCCATTTAGTGGCACTGTGACCACTTAGAGAGATAAAGTGAGTCTGTTCTACAGCCTTAGCTAACAGCCAGTTGGCTTTTAGTTCATGCAGTAGAGCAGGGATCGGCAACCTTTGGCAGCACATCCCTCGGCCCACGCCACTTCCCGCAGCCCCCATTGGCCTGGAACAGCAAACCGCGGCAGGTGGGATCTGTGATCAGCCAAACCTGTGGACGCTTCAGGTAAACAAACCATCCTGGCCTGCCAGCAGATTTCCCTGATGGGCTGCGTGCCAAAGGTTGCTGATCCCTGCAGTAGAGACCCACGCACTAAGCTGCAGAGGCCCCAGGTTCAATCCCGACAAGAGGGGTCTGTTGGCATTACACATACACTGATCATTTGGTCATTTGCTGGCCTTTTACAGTGTCAAAATTTTAAGGCAAGAAAATAGAAATCAAGATTGGATATTTTTTCCCTAAGAGATATGCTCTAACTCATCCAAGAATTACTTCAGGGAAGTTCTAAGGCCTGAGTTATGCAGGATGTCAGACTAGATGACCACAGTGGTCTCTCTGACCTCCAAATCTTCTCTATTAGAAGCTAAAAGCAAATAGTAGACTTCTGTCTTTGCACTCCTTTTCTTGCTATCAGTAAGAATGATTGCTATATTAATTTAAACATCTTGATTGGTGCATTGGTTGTCTTTGGTTTTTTGTTTTTCTTAGGGGGGGGAAATTATTTTTAGAAAATCTTGTTCCACAGTATTTTATAACTAGACTTTATAAGGGTCAGCCACTAACCACCAGGCACACTCACTGTACAACCTGGACAGAAACGCCAACTCAAATGTAAGTGTTTGAAAAGGTGGTCACCTAATTTACTGTTCATCCTAATAGTCTTTCTAAGTGCAATAAATAGGACACATGCAGGAGCTCCACTCCCTCTAGGGCCCTGCCCCCTGCTCTTCCTCTTCCCCCTGAGGCCCCACCCGCTGACCAGGCCAGAAGCCAGAGACGGGCAGTAGTAAGAGCCATCCAGGCCACTGTGGGGAGCCCTGGAGCCCTCCATCTGCCCTGTGCAAGAGGCTGGGGTGCCCTCACCCCCCACCACCATCATCACAGGCATGCTGCCCAGGGCAGGTGGAGAGTCCTGGACTCCCCACAGTGGCTTGGGCTCCCTGGGCAGCTCTTACTACAGCCTGGCTCTGGCTTGTGGCCTAGCCAGGGTAGGGCCTTGGGGAAAGAGGAGGAGCAGGGGGCAGGGTCTTGTGCCAAGGAGGGCAAAGGCCCACCTCAGTCCCCCCTCCATTGGGAAGAGGCTGGCACCATCTGCGAGCCTCAGGCAGGCATGGAGCAGTGCCACAGGGAATCTGGAACCCATGCTGTCGCAGAGTCATTCAGCCCGGGATAAGGACTGGAAATTTACATTTTGGGACTGTCCTGCCCAATTAAGGATGGGTGGTCACCCTAACGGTAAGAGTTACTGTGACCAGCTCCTCTTTTAGCTCAACAGCGGATGAGTGCAATAGCAGATAGTGAGAACATAGCTCATGGGATAAAAGGCAGTTTACTGTCATGTTTCCAAAATCCATGCTCGAAACACTCCAGATTTATATTTCAGTTGCCAGCTACTGCTATTGAACAGACAATACACATAAGTAGCATTGCTGGAGAACACAGGCCCAGTAAAAAACATCAGTAAATTCTATGCCAGGTGCCAGATTCATCACTGATGTATTTATACAGCAGTTACAGCAGGGATGAATTTGGCCCATGGTATTTTCCCAGCACCCGGGGTCACAGTGATCAGCATTTCTAGCATTAGCCTGTGTCAGCATTAGCAGTCTAGGGATAATGCACCTACATGGCAGAAACAGACAGAAGGGAGGGAGCCTTCAGGATTAACAAGGAACTAATTTAGTGAGGGCAGAGAAGAGGAACAGTGTCCAGGGACAGCGATAAGTACGATGTATGGCGAAAGGGCAGTGAGAAGAAACTATTAAGGGTCACGGCAATCTTTGCTCTTTATAGTTATCTGCCTGATGAGCTGCTGTGTGGTCTAGAACAGATTATCTGTTGCACTGACTGTTTCAGATTTAACAGTAATAACTAATGCAATCCAATACTTTATTCACTTGCCTGCTCTGACCATGAACAGTTCGCCTTGTCAGGGCTAAGGCGAAATCTGAAGCATTAGACAGTCTTGTTAGGCTAGTGACACTAACAAGGGACAGGCATTTAAAGGAAAGAGTCCTAAAAATTAATGTTTTCCTAGCCTGGTGCCTACCACTAGGTTTCCAAATCCATATCCATGGATATTTAAATAAAAGTGGCCTCATTTTCAGAAGCACTAACCATCCACAAATCTGATAGGAGTCTATGGGGGGGGTCAGCACCTCTGACAATCAGGAAATTTAGGCATCTAAATAACTACGGACTTAAGAGGCTAACTTTGGACACCCAGCTATGAACATTTTAGCCTTAATGTTCAACAGGCACATACCGGAATCTCCAGTATGAGTCATTTCCTGCTTCAGAGATTCTGTGTACAGTATGATTTATATTATGTACAGACACACATGTGTATCTCACACATACATTTTTAACTTAAGACTTATACAATTTTTCAAGTGTAAATTCTACCAACACAAAAATAAAATCAAGGAAGTCACTTGTTAAGGAACATTCATTTTCATGCCTTAATGCCTAATCATCAAACTACACAAATGCACCCAATCCTCCCCTCCACAATAAACTTCCTTGCATTTGCAATATAACCAGCCACCGTATGCACACACCAGAAGCCCGTCCTAAAAAAAAAAGAAGAAGAATCCCACACTCAGATTACAGCTAGATTGTTTTTTTTCTTTTTAGAAGTGTGCACTGATGTAGTCTTCACTTACATTTTGTTCATGAAAAAAGTATGCTATTGCATATGTTATGTGTAATTAGAGACATTAGATGTGTAATTTAGCTGGTTATGTGTTAGCAGTACCATGAAGCATGTGAGCCTCTCTTTTAGGCATTTCATGCAAGAGGTGTGTCAGGTGCTTTGCATCTTCATTCTCCTCACATACCTGTGCAAGAGCAAGAGGGAAACCTGTCCCTATGTGTACTAGAATAACTTCACTCATCCCCACAGGAAGTTTTTTACAAGACCCAGCTTGTCAGTGAGCCAGTCCTTGTACACTTTATCCTTGAACCTAATAAGAGTTCATAAGGTCCTGAAAAACTCTTGATGTTCCAACAGTCCTATTTGCCCTTGTAGCAGTGTGGCTATTGATCAATTACCTCTGGAGCACCCCCCTCACCCTACTGCACCCTGCTTCTCTGGCCAGACCATCTCTTCAGGGGTCCTTCAAGAACTCAGAGTTCACAGAGCAATTCAAACAGTCCCCAGAAGGGATCCCATTTATTAGTCCTCAGGTGCATACTGGCCCTCCAGGCCCCAACCCTAGTTCAGTGTCTCTCGCCCAGTAGTCCAACACACAAACTCATATGGTTTTCACCCCATTTTCAGCTAGACACAGCCCCCCTCCTCTCTGAAGGTCTGTGTCTGCTTCCATTACGGTCCACCTGGAGTCTGTCCTTCTCCACAGGTCTTTCCAGCTGAGCCTTTGTAGTCTCTCCCACCGCCTGAAGAGCTTTCCTCCACACTCTCCTCCTGTTCTCAGGGCCCTGCAATACTAACAATCATATCTACAATCTCCATTACACCCCAACAACATCCTCCTCTTTTTATCCTAGGAATGCCAGATTGAACCCTGGTGTGGCACATCCTGTAGTCAGAATGGGCTTAGCCCTAGGCTCTCCAGCCCATGGGGCAAGCCACTTTGTTATAGCTCCCAATGGGAAGGTCACATCCATTAGCAATGTCATACTGCATCGTTCCTGGGCCTGGTTGGTATAGCTGAATATATGACCATGAGCTAGTAGAAACATACTTAATATCTCTGTAATGTGTTAAGAAAATGGTCAGTATATATCAAGTAACGCAATTTGGTGGCACATATCTAAGGCTAACAAATTTACTTCAGCAAATTAAGAAGTTATTTTCAGTTATCTTGATTGAAAGACTCACGGTTGGAAGCCTAATTTAATTTCTTATGATTCAATGATGATCATCACTGTGAACTCAACACTAAAAGTATATAGCCCTAAATGTCCATACAAGCACCAATGTATCTATCTTGAGAGTCTGAGCAACAGAATTGGTTTACAATGGAATATTTTATTAGTGCTTCATTGAAAGGAAAGTATCTCCCTCCAGGGCATGGTTTTGCGAGCAGTGGGCTCAGAAGAATGCTGACCGTACTGCAGTCACAGTTCTAACTGGATTCATGAATCGTAGAAAAAAGAATCTTAGTTATAGTGTGTCCTTTAGTTAAGGGAACACACAAGTCTCAGCTTAAAATAATAGTGGGAGTAGGTATCCCAAACCTGATTTAGTCCAGATGACCAATTTTTGGTCGTTTCTCTTCGCGGAAAATGCTTTACTGCAGCAGCTTTTGTTTGTTAGCAAAGAAACGTGTTTAAGCAAATGTTGTTTTCTTTTTAAAAAAACAGTCTTTAAGCTACAAAGTCCTAGAATAGCCATTTTCAGACAGCGGGTGGTGCACAGAGCACATTATGCTCCGTGAAATTGTTTCTTGTCCCAAAAATGAAGGTACCTGTCAGTCTGCAAGCAGTCACCCAGGCCACAAATATTTTACTGTCTCTTTTTGACCAACTTACCTCAAAACACAGACCACGTCATAGCACCAGGCCTGGCTGCTTCATGTCATTCTGTGTCAGATACCAGTCTGGTATAAATTCAGCCTGTTGCCCCACTCCATTACATCATGTCTAAAATAGGACTGTAAACTCCCTGGAGCAGGAACAATATTTTACTCTGTGCTGTATGGAGCCTAACACAGGCACTGTAAGAGAACAGTAATAGATGTTTATTGTATTTCCATATTTATAGGTATATATATATATATATATTAGGGCATGATTGTGCAATACTTATTCATGTCAGTGAGCATTTATTCACCCGAAGAGTCTTAGTGAAGACTATTCCGGAAAGGCAACATTGTGACTAGGGATCAGATTTTTAAAGGTATTTAAAATAATGGAAGTATAACAGGGTGGCACCCACCTTTTGCAAGCATCCTTTCTAGTCACATATATTGCAGTCTTTAAACAGTCCCAGCCCTGGTACCGAGCCATACTTCCTCCCTGGAGCCAATGGTTTCACCTTCTTTGGGCCCTTCTGGCCCCAGCTGGGCCACTGCATAGTTCAGATCTCATTCTGGGGGCGGGGGGCTGTTACCACTGTCCAATTGTAGGTCATTTCCCAGTGGTCTACTGTGGGGGAGAGGGAACTTGGGCCCACCCACTAGTCCAGGTCCCAGCCCAGGGACCCCAAGAATAGCAGCCACACATCACCATGTCCCCTTGACAAAACTGTTTCAGTTCCCTGGGCCACTTCCCCATGGCCCCAGCCTTCACCAAAGCTTCACACTTTCATCAAGTCCAGCAGCCAGTCAGGATCCCATCCTTGCTCACTGGTCCCTGTCAGCACTGAGCTGTCCATGGTACTGCCATTCCCTTTGACCAGCCAAGAGCACCATTTGTACTCCTCCAGCTCCAGCAAGGAACAGACTCTAGTCTGCCCTGCAGCTCCTTTTATACTAGACTGCAACCCTCCAATTGCCTAGCCCCTTGCAGCCTCCTCCTAATTGGCTGCTTTCCTGCAGTGTCTCTCTAGGCCACTTGGAGGACTTAGCTCCACTGCTTCTTTCCTTGGACAGGTGTGGCAGGACGCGGAGGTCTCCAGCAGGGAGTCCCTGGGCCTTGTCCACTCCATCACAGAGAGTTAGATGCCTAAATACCTTTAAAAGCTTTTAATGGTAACCAGATACTTAATACAATTAATATTAACAAAGGGGAAGGAACACAAGCCAGAAAAGAACAAGTTATAGAATATTTAGATAAGTTAGATAGATTCAAGTGGACAGGGTACTTAAGGAACTAGCTGAAGCAATCTCAGACCTGCTACCCATTATCTTTGAGAACTCATAGGGGATGTGAGAGGTCCCAGAGGACTGTAGAAAGGCAAACATAGTACTTATCTTTTAAAAGGGTACAAACAGGACACAGGGAATTACAGAACAATCAGTCTAACTCGATACCTGGAAAGATACTGGCACAATGTATTAAACAATCAATTTGTAAGCACTTAGAGGATAGTGAGGATGTGTTCAATCCTGATTTTAGTAAGGCTTCTGACACACTCCTACATGCCATTCTCTAAAGCAAACTAGGGAACTGTGATTTAGATGAAGTTACATAAGGTGGGTGCATATCTGGTTAAAAACTGTACTAAAAGACAGGTTAACCATGGTTTGCTGCCATCTGTTATCCATGGTTTGCAGCCATCTGTGGAGAGTTTGATGTCTTTCAAAGGGTCAAGAACTACATCTGGAGCTGACATCAGAATGTGCTTTAAATCACTCCACTCTTTTTCATGCTCTGGTATTCATGGCTATTCAGTGACCTTGTAAAGGAGATGTCTTAGGTGAATTGTGCAAACTGGATAGTTAGGTATGAATTTGCTGACATAATTCAACACACCTAGCAGTTTTGAATTCCCTTGTTATCTTCAGGTCTTGGCATATTCAGTATTGCTTGAATCTTTGATTCATTGAGCAAGATTTCCTTGGAGGTCCATCTCTCTCCCAAGTATGTGATTCCATTGTTTGAAATTGACATTTGGCCTTACTCAGTTTAAGGTTATTAGCTCTCACAATTCTCAGTACTCCTCAGTCGTTCCTGATGTTCAATGGCAGTGCTGCCCCAAATTATGTCATCAGTATATGCTTTCATGCCTGCTAGACCCTCTAACATCTGACTCATTGACATACCTCTGGAACCAAACATATGTCAAAAGACAGTCTTTGGAAGCAGTATCTGCCACGGGGTGTATTGAAAGTGCAGATTTTGGAGCTCTCAGTGTGCAAGGGGATCTGCCAAAATCCAAATGAATCCAATTTACTGAAGAATTTGGCTCCTGCTACATCAGACAATAGTTCACTTCTTGTAGGCAAGTGGAAGTGTTCTCATTTTATATCTTTGTTCAACTGCTTAGGGTCCATACACAGCCATAGTCCCCCCTCCTTTTTCCCCTACAAATTCTATGGAGTAAACCTAATCTATTTAGTTCTTCTGTTCTCCAGATGATACCATTTATTGCTATGTTTTACAGCTCTATTTCTAGCCTCTCTCATAGAGTTTGTGGCATTTTTTCTGGAGCACGTGTAGTACCAATGGCCCTGACTGGGTGGATGACAGCAGGGCTCAAGCCTGGGACTTCTGGATCTTAATACATGAGCTTCAGGTGCCTGAGCTAAAAGGCCCAGCTTTCTTAGCCAAAGCTATAGCAGGCTCATCAATCTTTAGTTAGCCTAGCCACTACTAAAGGGGGACAGAGTGCCACAACGAGTAGGCATCGCTTACACATGTCCTGCATTTTTCTTATCTGTATCTTGTATGTTACTTGGAGACATACATTTCCTGGTGAATACATCTTCATATAATGCTATTAATACTTTCATTTCTGAATAGATAATGTTTCTATATATATATATATATATATATCCTCTTAACAAGGGCAAGCACCTCTCAGGTGTATATGCCCAAAAGTGGTTGCTTGCCTGTGAGTACCTCCAGGAACTCTTGTTTCATCATTTTCCCTTTGTATTTAAGTGTCAGCATGCACTCTCCCAATGCTGACATTGTTCCTCCATTATAGTCTTTCACAGACACTTTAGACTGGTCCACTTCTATGTGCTCCTTACATCTCTCTATTTCAGTTTCTGTTATTACATTCACTTGTGCCCCAGTCTTTTATGTCACATAAATGCTCCACATTTTAGCAAATCTTTTGAGTTTGCAGCCTCCTCTATTACTGTGCTTAAGAACAGCTTTTCCTCTTCACTTGAGAAATCCCTTTCTGCACCTAATGAATTCACTTTCCCGCTTCCTCTGCACATTTTGGCACAATGGGTAGATTTATAACAGTTCCTGAATATTTGCCTGAATAATGAGCACTTCCTGTGTCCGTGCTAGTCACCACATTGACATTCTTCCGGCTTGCCATGTTTATGTCCTTAGCCAATTTAATTTCTGTAAACGTTTGCCTTGCTGGTTCAGTTATAGTGCTCCCAGGCATGTTCTCAGTGCCTTTCTCTTGGCTTTTTTATTTGTATTTTTGGTTGCTGTTCTGCTGCTGCTGCTGAACTGGGTTCAAAAAAGAACTAAATCATTTCAAGGAGGATGGATCCATTAATGCTTATTAGTCGAGATGGTCAGGAATGCAATCCCATGCTTGGGCAACCCTAAACTTCTGATTGCCAGAAGCAGATGACAGTCGCATCACTCCAAAATGGTCCTGTTCAATACACTCTCTCTGAAGCTCTGGTATGGCACTATTGGAGACAGGATACTGGGCTAGATGGACCATTGGTCTGACCCCGTATGGCTGTTCTTATGCATATTGCCCTTTCTAGTGTCAGAGCCACCTCCCTTAGTATCCATTCACAAACATTTTTATTGTTACAGCTCAGAACAATCTGGGCTTTAATGGTGGAGTCTTTTAATATTCCATATTCACAGTACTAACGTTTTAGTTTTAAGTCTGTGACAAACTCTTTTGTTGTTTCCCCATTTATTTTGTGTTCTCATCCTGAGCCTCTCTCTCATAAGTAGCATTTTTTCTAGGGACACAATGATCCTCAAATATTTTCATTATTTCTGCACAGCTTTACTCGCTCTCCTCCCCAGCCCTGTCTTCATGGAATGCATTGTATATATCTAGGGCTTCTGGGTCTGCCACTCTTAAGAACTGATCCATCTTTTGCTCATCCTCCATTTTATTTGTCCCTGTGGCTTTCTTTTACAGTTCAAATTGCTGTTTGGACCTGTTCCAGGCATATTCAGCATTTCCCCTGATTGTCAGGGCTGGCAGGGATGTTACTTGCAGTTACACAGGCTTTCTAGCAGTCATTTCAATGTTGCCTCTCACTGGGTCTTCCAGCACATGGTGCCTTCCACTGCCTGTACCACGTAATATCTTACTGATGAGCAGAACAGTTTAAAACTAAACCTTTATTTATGAATAGGAACTATGCACAAAAATGAGGAATCAAAACTTTCTACTACTCTTTGTTGCTGCAGCCTGTGACGGACCTGTCCTAGGCAGGAAGTGTCCCAGGAACCCAAAGACTGCATTTAGAGGATACAGGAAGTGTGGTTTCTTTATATTTCCTGGAGGACTTACTTTATAGCAGTGCAAGCAGGGAGCATCCGGCCCGCTATATACAGGGCTGATTTCTGCCACCCTTGAAAATGCAGCTGCTTCTGGAGGTGGAAGTGTGAAAGCCAAACCAGTGCAAACAGAATAAAACATGTGGGTTAGGAGAAGAAATGAAACAACTATAATGAATTGGGGGCACATAGAACAATGTTAGCCAGGATGGAATTTTGCCAGGAATTGGATAATGGTGAGGACATCTGTCTAATTGCAAGAAATGTAACTTATCTTTAATGAGCTCAAGGCAGGACCGGCAATGTCAGTACAGCATGTGGACAATATATTTTTACAAAAAGTACAGTATATTATTGCAGTTTAACCAGGATGGCTCAGCTCATCAACAAAGGTTGCCCTGAAATATGCAGAATTCTGCTCCATTTGAAATCCATTTTATTTGCTTTCAACTCATTACAGTTTCTAACTCAAAAACCATGCTTTTAAAATTAGTCAGATTAAGAAAGCAGCTAGAAAAACGTCTGAGCCAAATCCCACCTTTTTAGAACTATTCACTTTTATTTTTTCCTAGTGACATTATATTCTAAATGGCATATCGTTATGACTTTGTTTGGCAGTCACTGCAAACTTTGATCAGGATGAATTTTTCTGATATTCATACAGATGGCAATCCCAGTGTATTTTATTACAAATTACTGTTCCTCCATTATCTCTTTACTAATGGTTCCCGCCAAGTCCATGCCATCTATTTTTCAGTCCTTATCCTTTCCTCTTTTAGAGAGAAATTCACAGTCTGCCTGACCATTACTTAGGTAATGTGTGGGACATTAAATGAGGTTCTGGAGATCTCACCCCACAGGTGGCAATAACAGCCTTGTACACTGGAGTTTTGGATGCCCCAACCCATGAAGTTGCCAGCAGGACCTGAGGGTTCTCAGTAGTTTGTAAAATTCAGGCCACTTATTTAGCTACCTAAATATGGACTTAAAAGCCCAACTATTGGCAACCACTTTATAAGTTCTTGACCACAGATTTTAAGCACTGTGGATATGTCTACACTGCAGTTCAGAGCATGCCTCCCAGCTCAAGTAGACAGACTTGCTAGCTCCATTCAAACAAGCATGCTAAAAAGACCAGTGTGGACATTGTGGCATGGGCTGCCCCCTGAACTTGGACTCAGGGGGCAGATAAGCTTGTACTTATATGGTTGGCCCATTCTGCCACCCATGCCACAACGTCCACACTGCATTTTTAGTACGCTAGTTTGCATGGAGCTAGTGTGAATCTTGTCTACCTAGGCTGGGAGGCACACTCCCAGCTGCAGTGCAGACATACCCTTAAGATTAGCTCTGTTCTGAGACTGGTCAGTCTCTGTGTTACAAAACATCTGAGGTACATATGTGTTGAAAAAGTGGGGAAAACCCAGTTCTGTAACTAAACGGGAACCACACTGTCAATGGGAGTAACAGAGAAGTATGGATCCAATCCAGCTCTGTCACTGACTCCTGGTATGGCCCTTCATAATGTTGCTGCTGCTCCCACCAAGCCCCTTTAGTTTGCCCCTGGTCAGAGTGGTTCTTTGACTCTGAATTTTGGCTGAGTCTAAAACCATACCTCAGTCTCTTAGCTGTGGTCAGGAAAGCAGTCTAGTGCAGGGGTGTTGCCCCTTTGCTGTCCCAGGCCTTTTCTGCCTCTCCCTCCTTTTCTGCTCTCTCTCCCTTCATAATAGGCCTAGTTTTCTCTATTGGGCACAGCTGTGAGTGCCTGCCTCCATGACTGGCAGCTGCCTGTGGTTGTGATCAAGCTGTTTGCCTGCAGAGAGGAGAGGCTCCCTTCCTCCTCCTGCCTAAGCCTAGTATGGGGTTTGTAAACCCCATTACAAGCTCCCATGTAAGTTAACAAGGGTTTACTCTCATCTTCAGTGGGAGCAGGACAGAAAGATAATCTGAAAAAGCATTCAATAGTTTTATTTTTAAAATTTGCAACCTTATTCAGAATGGGGTAGTTTGACTCTCTCAGAGCTAGTGTTTCAGCGTGTCAGCCGACTAAGAGACAATATTGCATCGGGTTGCATACAGAAGGAATGCATCAGGGCCATAATGTCTAGAATTAATTTTTTTAAAAGCTTAAATTTTCCTGATCCATGTGGGGATCCTTTATCTAGAGAATGTTTGGAAATTCCAATCACATTTCTAGTGTCAGAGTTTACTCCATCTTTACTTTTGTTCTCTTATGTCACTAAATTACTTTTCATAACAATGCATGAGCAGTACTTACGTTTTAATGGGTAACGGCTACACGGCCACACCCAGTGTGAATAAGGAGTTCACAACACAACTCCTCTTGAGTCTGATTGATCACCAATGTGAGAAACGTGTTTACAGTCTAGCCCAAAAGCCATGGGTATGATTCGCCACAGCTTTGTACCTTGTGTAGTTACTTAGACCTGCACAACATGTATGTAATATGCTACCTCTGGTGCCAGTGAGTGGAGAAATCTGAGCTGGTAGCCTTTAACATGCATTTGAGACAGATGCATACAAGCACACAAGGTGCAGGATAGTGGAGAATCTGCCCCCCCTCCAATCAAATTTTATTTCAGAAGTATCTAAATTCATTGATTCATAGTAAGGATTAAAGGTTGCCTCCTCCCATCGGAGCTTCAGCATAGATTTCAGATAAGCCTGGGAAATAAATTGTTACGTTGGCTTTAAACTGGATCTGCACCATCTCACGACATATTCTCAAAATAGGGAGGGATGTGGCCAAAAAGAGACAGAAATTAATGTGGCTGTTCATGATGTTCATGATGGTACTAAACTGGGAGGAGTGGTAGATACGCTGGAGGGCAGGGATAGGATACAGAGGGACCTAGACAAATTGGAGGATTGGGCCAAAAGAAATCTGATGAGGTTCAATAAGGATAAGTGCAGGGTCCTGCACTTAGGACGGAAGAACCCAATGCACAGCTACAGACTAGGGACCGAATGGCTAGGCAGCAGTTCTGCGGAAAAGGACCTAGGGGTGACAGTGGACGAGAAGCTGGATATGAGTCAGCAGTGTGCCCTTGTTGCCAAGAAGGCCAATGGCATTTTGGGATGTATAAGTAGGGACATAGCGAGCAGATCGAGGGACGTGATCGTCCCCCTCTATTCGACATTGGTGAGGCCTCATCTGGAGTACTGTGTCCAGTTTTGGGCCCCACACTACAAGAAGGATGTGGATAAATTGGAAAGAGTCCAGCGAAGGGCAACAAAAATGGTTAGGGGTCTGGAACACATGACTTATGAGGAGAGGCTGAGGGAACTGGGATTGTTTAGTCTGCGGAAGAGAAGAATGAGGGGGGATTCGATAGCTGCTTTCAACTACCTGAGAGGTGGTTCCAGAGAGGATGGTTCTAGACTATTCTCAGTGGTGGAAGAGGACATGACAAGGAGTAATGGTCTCAAGTTGCAGTGGGGGAGGTTAGGTTAGATATTAGGAAAAACTTTTTCACTAGGAGGGTGGTGAAACACTGAAATGCGTTGCCTAGGGAGGTGGTGGAATCTCCTTCCTTAGAAGTTTAAGGTCAGGCTTGACAAAGCCCTGGCTGGGATGATTTAATTGGGGATGGGTCCTGCTTTTGAGCAGGGGGTTGGACTAGATGACCTCCTGAGGTCCCTTCCAACCCTGATATTCTATGATTCTATGATTGTATGGTTTCTTGTACACAAAGCTTATTTGCTTTAAGTGGGCTAGCACCTTTCCCCTCATAAAAAGGCAATATTAATAATCTTCATTATGAAATATTATAACACTTTCCATTCAAGGATCGCAAGTAATTTACAAACAAGAATGAATCCTCACAATAGCTCCGTGAGACAAGAAAGTATTATTAATGGACCCCGATACTCTCTACTGAATTTCATCAATCTTGATGGACAAGGGTTTATCTTGCAGGCAACTGCACAAAAGCTCCCTCACCACATCCAGACAGCCACGAGCAAAACTGGATCACACTGCCTCAGATTTACCCTTCACACCCCTCCCCCCAGTATGTTCTCACCCTATGTCCCTAGAACAGGATAAACTGTCTCAATTATGAACTATTTAACCTACAAATTAAAGGATAAACTCTCTACAACAGGGAATACTCTACTGTCTCCGCATGCAGTCAGTCCAGCAGCATTCAAGCTGCTTAGCAGTTAGCACAGTTCTGTTGGGTAAAGTTTTCAGATACTATGCTAGCGGCTTCTTACTTAGCCTCTTTTGACAATCGCAACTAAAGTATCCAGGGGTGGAGATAGTATGGAGCAGCATAGCCACTGTTTGAAGTTACTGTTGGAGCTACCTCTACAATTCTGTTCTACATAGGTTCTTGTACTGTGCTCATCACCATAGTATCTGAATGCCTTGAGAGACACATGTCTCTTTTTGTTTGTTCTCTCATCCACTACCTCTTCACAACTCCAACTAGAGAGCCTGTGAAAATGGAGCTAGGCATATCAGTGGCCTTTGCTGTACAGACTGCACAGCCATCTGAGACTACTGCCCTCCTCAAGGCTTCTCCATCATTTCATTATGCTGAATACAACTTTGCAATCATTGTAGACAAGATCTGCCTTATTTGAGACTACCCAGCCCAGAATGTCTTGCCAAGAGACGATGTTCAAGGCTTGTCTATAGTAGACAATCTTATGTTACAACACGTTAACTAACGTGTTTAATATTGTGTCAGCTAGTCGTGGTCTACCCTAGGTTAACCAGCTGACCACATTAAATATGACAATCCTTCTCTACATTCAGGATTTGTCTTGGTTATGATAAAGCACTCAGAGTTTATCTCAAATTATCGCACGTCGCTATCTTCTGCCTATCTCCTATTCTTATTGCAACACTATTTACAAGCTTCCTTTCAAATGCTGCACCACAACCTCCTCCTCTTTCTGTCCCCATCTCTTTATATTCTCGGTTGGCTGCCTGAGTCCCATTATCACCATACTTTATGCATTACTTGTATGATCCAACCTGTTGCTAATAGGTTTTTAGTGGAAAGCTTCACTTTCAGAAGCCACTGCATGTAAGCGATTCATGACAATCTGGGAATGATTTCCCACCTCTGCTACCCATGTATTATATCTGGGTAGCTGAAGCTGTTTCATGTTAAAAGGAACACAAACAAATATGCTGCAAATGCAACTCTGCAAGTTATATTAAATGTGGGATGTACTGGAACACAGTGTGTTCAGGCTAATAAATAACCACCATACCGCCCTTTCCACCATATTTGGTGCCACAACCCAGAAACCTATTAAACATAAGTAATTATCACGGCACCTTCCCTGGAACATTATCCACAAAACTGCTCTCAGACAGATTAATGCTTTCTTTTTCTGCAATAAAGTCTTAGTTTTCAATTTTTGGTACAATTAAGGAATGTTGTAAAATACTTATGATCTTTTGCTCTATCAGAGAAGCAATTATTGCATTGTTTGTATATGCAGCAAACTATTCAAGTATTAGTCATTTTCCTTGTTATTAGCTTAAAATGGGTTATAATGAATTATGTACACATTTGTGATCACACAGAGTTTGTTTTCTTTTGCTACAGTGTGGCAGCTACAAATGAAAAAAGACAGCCCATGCCCTGGATGTGTGGCTGCAAAGAAGTTGCACTGACAGTTAAAAATAATAATTGTACATTTGGGGAGTCGGGGGGGGGGACATTTATACACACACACACTTTTAAAGCCTCCCTATAATTGTTGAGTTCCATGTTTAATCTGCATTTATTTACAGAAACAATTTTTCATTAATGTCAGACCAAACTTTTATGTGTCCTGACTCACATAGACTGGGAGGGCTATGGCCCAAAAGAGCAATACTGGGAGCTCACATTCCAAGTCTGTGCCCCCAACCTCATGGCAGCCTTCTATGAGGCCCATCCTGACATACCCAGACCAGCATGGGGTGGGGGAAATATAAGGCCCCATAGGGTTAGAACCTAAGCCTGTAGTGCTACCAGGTAGTTGGTATCCCCAGGCTGCCATCCAGCAGCAACTGCAACTAGTTTGAACTCCAGTTTCCATGACCTGCTGTGGACACAGATCATGGGAAGTTCTGCTCAACAGTTTGACAGACAGCAACCTCATGGCTCCTGATTGGCTCCCTACCCTATATAAACCAAAGGGACATTCCAGGAAGTGTCCAGGCAACAGCATAGATCTTCTGCAGCTGCCACAACCATTCGTGCTCCATGCTCTAACTCCTGTCTTGATTTGGATTTTGCCTGCTGACTTGGACCCTGAAACCTGACTTAGACTTTGATGCTTGGTTTTGACCCTGGCCTAGACCTGACTACAAACTCCTCGGCTATTTCTAACCTCAGGTTTGCCTCTGCTCTGACCCTGGCCCTGACTGCCCTTGTTGGGATCCTGAGACACAGGTAGGTGAGTGGCAAACAAAAATATCACAAAATTTCCTATCTGTTAGTGACACAATGGTGAATGTTTCAGAGTAACAGCCGTGTTAGTCTGTCTTTGCAAAAAGAAAAGGAGTACTTGTGGCACCTTAGAGACTAACCAATTTATTTGAGCATAAGCTTTTGTGAGCTACAGCTCACTTCATCGGATGCTCACGAAAGCTTATGTTCAAATAAATTGGTTAGTCTCTAAGGTGCCACAAGTACTCCTTTTCTTTTTGCGAATACAGACTAACACGGCTGCTACTCTGAAACCTGTTATATTTTTGTCTGTTAAATAGAACAGCCCTCTGTTATCAAATATATTCCCCATAAAGGTACATGTAGACTGATCAACTAACCCCTTAACATTCTCTTTGTTAAGATAAACAGATGGAAACTCCTTGAGTCTTTCACTATATGGCATTTTTTCCACTCTTTTAATCAATCAATCATTCTCATGGCTCTTCTCTTAACTCTCTCCAATTTATCAATGTCCTTCTTGAACTGTGGACACCAGAACTAGAGAGAGAAGGTGTGTGAAGTGATCTCTTTTATTGGACCAACTTCACTTGGTGAGAGAGACAAGTTTTTGAGCCACACAGACCTCTTCTTCAGATCTGGGAAAGATACTCCCAGTGTCAAAGCAAAATGCAAGGTGGAACAGATTGTTTAGCATAAGTAGTTAGCACACATTGTATGGGATCAGTCAAGGTAGTGACCTATTACTATTAATACCTCTGCAGTCATAGGTCCCTTACAATATGTGCTAATTATTTATGTGAAACAATCTGTTCCACCTTGCGTTTTGCAGGGACGCTTGGAGTACCTCTCCCAGATCTGAAGAAGAGCTCTGTATGGTTCAGACTTGTCTCTCTCACCAATAGACACTGGTCCAATAAAAGATATTATCTCACTCACCTTGTCTCCTTAATAGTCCGAGACTGACACAGCTGCAACTACACTGCACACACCAGAACTAGACACAGTAGTCCTGTAGCAATTGCACCAGAACAAAAAACACAGAACGAATATAACCACCCCTTTTGGCCATAGAGACACATTGGAAGCTCATGTTCAGCTGATTATTCACCTTGGTTCCCCCAAGTCCTTTTTCAGAGTCACTGATTCTCAGGATAGAGTCCGCCATCCTGTAAGCATGAATTGCATTGTTTGTCCCTAATGTATGACTTTTCATTTGGCCATATTAAAATGCATATTGCTGTCCTCATTATTTATCCCCCATTCTTTGTGTCAGAGCACCAAGTTGCTTGTGTGTAATGTATCATTCATCATGGAGGTTGCAAACAACAATCATGCCAGTAGATATACAATAATTTAGTGCAAGGAAACATATTCTCTGGATTTTTTTTTAAACCTACTGTGGATAGCTTTTAGTATAACAAACACTAATGACATTTGGTTGTTTCCCCCCCCCCCTCTAGCCGAACCAGCTACACATCAGCACCATCATTGGACCAGAAGAGGACTTTAAAAAAAAAAATCAAATTTCCTAGCACCCAGGCATACCTTGTGTCAAGATTCCTCTCCTGGAAGTGGCATCTGTATAGAGTTTCCCCTGCATTTTGTTTTACCTCTAAGTTACGACATCAAGGGGCCTGCTTCTTCTCATTTATGTAAATCCAGAGTGATTCCGATTTGGTTAATATGTGGCAGAAAAGGTGTATGCTATGCCTAACACCAATGTTTAATGGCAGGTTGTTCATGCAAAATTTTTCATGACGTTCGTTCCCTCACTATCCAGTTAGTTTCTGAAAATTCTTCTTTCTGTAGTTTTAAAATGTTTATTGCTGTTACTGCATAACAAGACAAGATAGCTCTACTTATATTTGACTCCAAGTAAGGGTCTCTTCCTCCATTCCTTACTCAGGCAAAACTCTCAATGAAATCATTGGAGCCTTCCATGAGTAACAGTTCAGGATCAAGCCCGAGAGAAAAATACCATTAAGGCACAAGAAGTTGGTCTGTTGTAACTGACTCAAAGGAACAAATCAAAGAGAACTGATTCAACTGTTCTACTTCCTGTGAAGGCCTTTTCCTTTGCTGTTAAGGGATTCTCTACAAATGATCATACTCCAAGATTCTAGGCTAGCATTTGCCCATCTGCAGCTGATGCAAGGTGATGACTTATCTCACTAAACACACTGAAATGCCAGGATATGACCCCTTACTCCTTCCTTTCTGTGCCCACCCAAAAAATAGAGTAAATACCAAAAAGGACAAACACTAGGCTTCTTACATAAAGCAAGGTCTGAACTTTACCTTTTCTCAGACAAAACTTCTGAGTAAATGGCTGTACTAATCTAATTCCCATTTGTTTTGCTTAATGTACCCTTTGTAAAAGGTTAGAATTCCATCTGCCTGTTCTTTCATCAGAGACTCGGAGAAGTCCCAGTTGCAGATGTGGCAGCCCCAGTGCAAAATATCAACAGCTTAAACATTCTCACTTCCAGTCTAAATGTGAGAGATTTTTGTCTTGAAGGGGAAAAAAAAATCTGTCCCAACCTAGCACTTTGTGAGGGTCTCTATGGTTCCATAAATAAAAGCCCGGCATATGGTGCGCACAGCTGCAGATAACCTTGTAAGAGCCTTGATAGACAGATTTCCTCATCTTAACATCTCCCAAGTATAATAACCGTATTCACTCACCTCTTCTCCCCGACAGCTTCTGAAGAACACATAACAAAGACTGAACTTCCCATCTGAGGGGTGACCTGACTCACCTACCATGCTGTAGCACCAGAGGAACTGTTTTTAAAAGTCTATACTACAGAGAAAACCTCGTAGAGGGTTTAAACTCCATGTCTGCTGAAGTCAGATAATGGGCTTTAATGTTTTCAGTAAACTGTGATGTCACTTGCAGAATTGTAATCTGCACAATTAATAAACCTCATTAATATACTGAAGATATAAGGGATACCAGTCCTTTGGTGTTAGAGGCGAGCAGCCAGCTGATTAGCCCTGTCTGCTGCACCTGAGAAAGTGCTTGGACTTAATTCGCTGACCTTTGTAAAAAAGGGCAGCAGGAAATAAAGAGGGAAATTGTAACACCCCCAGAAAGCTGCGGGATGCCGGGTTCCTAATGGATTCTTAGAGTTATTGTAGAAAGGAATTGCTCGAGAAACCTAATGGACAAAATAGAGAGTATGTAAAGTCCTTTATTGCTGAGGCTCTGAGGTAAGAGCCAGGACATTTGGGGTTGCTTAAGTTATTAGTGTGAGCGACAGACTTGGCCTGCACAGACTTTTGAGGGAAGAGTCTGAAGTTCTGATTCTTCTTCTTAAGAAGGCTTAAAACAAAACAACTAACCCTGCTGGAAATGGATTCCCCGATAGATCTCAGACAAAATTGCCTCAGGGAGTGAGCTGGCTCAGTAGGTGCCCAACCTGGTCTGGTAGGAGGTGGGTGCTATAAGGCAGGACTTAATCCTTTATA
The DNA here is from genome assembly GCF_965140295.1 of Lepidochelys olivacea. Taxonomy (NCBI): domain Eukaryota; kingdom Metazoa; phylum Chordata; order Testudines; family Cheloniidae; genus Lepidochelys; species Lepidochelys olivacea. The sequence continues at coordinate 30,794,015 of NC_140411.1, read as the reverse complement.
CTCAGTGTATAATTAAGTTGTTTAATTTCTATTCATAGTTATACAGTATAAGCCAGAAGTAATGGCACTAGTTTCAGTGAAGTAGAGCAAGGGAATGTAAGACACAGCACTGCATGATCTTGCTTTTGCAGTTGGCTTACACTGATTGCAGTAAGAAACGGAGGACTTGTGGCACCTTAGAGGCTAACCAATTTATTTGAGCGTAAGCTTTCATGAGCTACAGCTCACTCATGAAAGCTTCTGCTCAAATAAATTGGTTAGCCTCTAAGGTGCCACAAGTCCTCCTTTTCTTTTTGCGAATACAGACTAACACGGCTGCTACTCTGAAAACTGATTGCAGTGAAATTCCACCAATATAAAGACACTTCCTTGACCAATCTGAGATGGCACCAACGTGCTGCTGAAAAAATACAGCTCAGCTGCACATCTTGAACCTGACTCTGATCTCCCTTTCCCTCAAATAAACCATGAATAAATCCCTTTAAATCAGTAAAACGATCCCAGTATAAAACTAGTGTCACACCAAAACCAAGCCCTTGAACATACCTCTTACCAAGACCCATTTCAACTAATATATAGGGCCACATTTATAAAGGCCTTCCGGCCTCTTTGTGCTGGCTGTGTACGGCCGGTTTCTGTCTCCTCACCAGAGCAAAGGACCACTATCCCTAACGCAGCATCAGCTCTGTGCTGCCTCTGCTGAACCCCTGTGGTGGGCAGAGGCATTCCAAGCCAGGGGTTTTGGGAACAGGCCAAAGAGAGCAGATCTGGGGCAGGGGCCCACTTGACTGAGTCAGCCTTAATCCTCGTAAGTTTCTGTTGCTACAAACTCCATCAGCGCTATGATGGTGGGGATCTCGGTTTAAATCAGCCATAGACTGCAATGGGGGGGACAAGCAATCTTCCCTCAGTCCCTATCACCAGCACAGGGATTAATTTCACCCATAATGCCTAAACTGAAGGACAAATGAGAAAAGGTGAGGCACACAAAATATATCCCGCACACACTTTGGCGGGGGGGGATTGAAAGGTCTATCTCCCTTCCCCCCCCCCCATCCTTTGTACTAGTATGCTACTCTTAAATTGTAACCTCTTTGGGGCAGGGAACTATGTTTTTAATCACACCTAACACAATCAGGCTGATTGGTGCCTTTGGGTGCTATCCTACTATAAATAAAGCTAGCCTTATCTGTTCACATTCCTTGTGGAATGCGGAGCTCTTACTTTCTGGTCCACAACCTCTTTTCTCATCTGCATGTTCTGTGCCAGGGAAAACTACTACTTCAGGACACTCTGAAGAGACAAAGCTTCTGCTGAAATGTTAAAAACTAATCAGGATGGGGTGGGGAGGAATCCAGAACTGGGAACACTGTGTTATGAAAGACATCTGCATACATGTAAATCATTACTAGAGGAAGTGCTGGTAGATGGTGCTCAAGAATATGTAGCATAGCTCCTGGGTTTTGCAGGACCAATAACACTTCTTGTTTGTGTGGGATTTGGCTTGCAAAAATAAGAAAGGAGAAAGCAAAGACTTTACAGAATGGCAGAAAGAATGGAATATACTATGTTCAACTGAACCCTAATGAGATGTGCCAAGGAGGCACATTGACAAAGATGAGATGTGTGAAAACCCTGAGTAGCAGCAGTTCCAAATCTCTCTGTTCCAGTCAATATTTAACACCATTCTGAGTCTTGATAGATATGGATGTCGTGAAGAAATAATGGATGTGCAATAACCTTTAACAAAAACCTTGTCTGGGATTTTTGGCTTCTACTAAATCAGAACAGTCAACACTGAGCACGGAAATAGAAAGTGTTGTCAACAAAAATCAGTAGATAGCTCCTGGAAGTAATATTGTGCCTGCTCTGATTCCCTGTGTGGATGGTGGCAGTGGGGATTCTGGATGGCTCAATGGATTAAACTTTCACATCAGCTCCCATCCAGTGCCCACTGAAGTCAATAGGAGTCTCTTGACTTAATGGGCATTGGATCAGGCCCGTAACAACCAAACCTTACTGCCGTCTGTAACGTGGAACAATAGCCATCACAGTGGGGGACAAATTCTGCCCTTAGATCTATGTAAATGAGTTTGTAATATGTAAATAATTTGGCTCAGAGACTTCCATTTACTGCAACTGTTAACTATGTTTTATCCACCATCCTTTTTATGGTCTGATAACTGAGACAGAGGTCATCTCCTGTGGTTGCTAGGATGGCTTCCTGTCTTGGCAGGGGCCAAGGAATGAATGGGCTCTCACCACTTGAAGGGGCTCCTCCAGGTAAAACTTGAGGCACATTAGTGAGGCAGCGTGGGGAAGCTTGCATTACAGTTCCCTGAGATGCATGTTGACTAGACAGAGGACTTCAGTCTCAGTGCTATCAATCTATCAATTTTCACAAACATCAACTTTTACGATATAAAAGCTTCATATTGAAGCTTATTGAAATTGCATGTTGACAACTGGGCAACAGCCAGCTGTTTTAATACAAAGCAACTCTTGTTCCCTTCTCAAACAAATACTGGTTTGGAGGAGACAAGCACATTACGGACAAATCTTGGTCAGTGCTGTAGAACAGCAATGCATCAGCAGAATGAGGGAAGAGAAGAAAACAGAAGCTTAAAAAACCCTACTAGAATAACATGGCAAGATCAGACAGTCTGAAAATGTTAATGTGGGAGGGGCAAGCAAGAGAGCACAAACAGCTGCTGTGGGCTATAGTAAACAACAAAAACAAGTGGTTTGAATGGTTTGTCCTATAAAACACTAATTTGGGGACATGGAGCTGGTTAACCAGTGTGCATCCTCATTGTGACAAGAAAGCAGCAAGGAGAGCAAGGGCAGCACAAAAGGGGACCTAGGGGTCAGGAAGGGAGTTTGCCAGGGCTGCATTATTCCACCTAGTCACGTTTGTTTACTCAGATGTTGCTAAGAATGACTGTCTATATGATTAAAATCTTGGTTTCTATCCAGGAAGAAGCAAGTGCTGTGATCTCAGCTATGCTGATATTTATCTTCAAGTCATTGAGAAAGATATTACCTAATTTGTCCTGGGTATGTATTTCCCACAACCTTTGAATGGCAGAATCATAGAAATGTAGGGTTAAAAAGGACCTCAAGAGGTCATCTAGTCCATCCCCTGCCCCCTCCCCCCACTGAGGATGGATTAAGTATACCGAGACCAACCCTGATTAGGTGTTTGTCTAACTTGTTCTTAAAGATGCCCAGTGATGAGGCTTCCACAACCTCTCCAAGTAAACTACTGCAGTGCTTAACTATAGTTATTAGAGAAAACTTTCTAATGCTTTCCAACCTAAATCACCTTTGAAAAGCAGGACAGATTCAAGAGGAGAGACTGAGAAAAACCCCATAACAGACTATCCCATAGCCTAGTGGCTAGGGTACTTCCCTGCAATTTGGAAGTGCAAGTTCAAATCCCCTCTCTATCACTTAAGTGTCCCATCCACCAATCTAAAGCTTATAAGGGAGGCACCACCATCACTGCCAGGGTATGGGGCCACCTGATTTCAAATTGGGAAATGACAGAACTGAAGAAACTGAACAGGGTTTTGATGGAGTGCCTGGGATCCAGACTGAATAGAAAATGGGGCTAGCACAGAAAAGGAATGGGACTTTACTCTAGCCTACTACTGAACTACTAGCTATTGAGAAATCCATACAATTGCCCCACATGGAGCCTTGAACTCACTTCAGTTGCTTAAGTTTCCCTACAGAAAGGAATAAAAGCCTGTTCTCTTCAGGGGGAGGGGGACCAGTAGAGCAGACAAGTCTGCTTCCATGTTAGGAATGTGAGTAGTAAGAATAGCACCCTCCTAGCAAATAAACGTGCACTTACCATGGTTTCCACACCCCATATGAACTCAACTCTCCTTCCAGATATTTCAAATCACCACTCCCCCCATGCACATCTTTCAATTGTGGGGCTGTACTAGCTCCAAAAGGGGCCAGGCCACCGCAGTAAGAGATGATCTCTGTATAGGGACTTGTCTGAATGGGGCCTTGCTCTCCGATTGCTGTGAGCTGCAGATCCCTTGGACTGAATCCTTGGAGTCCCATTTCTTTACTTCAGCTCTCAAGTTTCTTTATTTTTCCCTCCATTTCCTACTGCTTGCACTATTCTTTTGTAACTTCAAAGAGCTGAAGTCCAAACCTGGTATTTTCTGTTTTGTCTTCATGCTTCAAATAATTAAATTATTAATTTTATTTTGTTACCTCTGGGCCCTGTGTATCCAGCAGGAGTTTTTTAGGACAGGACTGACATCACCCCAGTGACTGCTGCTGCCAGGCCTGCCAAGAGGCCTCATCACTGCGAAATGACTTAAGTGTTGGGATTTACTGGCTCTTTGCCTGTCCACCTGTTCCCTAAGGTGCCCTTCTCAGGGAATCCCATTTGGCAGACAATCCTTCTCAGTAACTGCAATTGTGCTGGGCCACATCTTAGGACACAACATACCCTGGAGTAGTGAAAAGACCATGCCCCAACTCTGCACCCATCAGCAGAGCTGGCGAGCCACAGAGGAACATTCAGCAGTGAGCTCTTGAAGACTCTTGCTGGTAGCTTTTTCCAGCCCTTAGATCATTTTGTAACTCTTCTCAGCACCCTCTCCAATTCTCAACTTTTTAAAAAAATGTGGATATAATATTACAGTAACAATTGTTAATCTAGGGCACATTCTCAGACTCAGTAGCTGAGCACCTCACTGTCTTTGGGGACTTATCCTCAACTCCCCTGTGAGGTAGGGCATTACTATTAGCCCTATTTCCCAGATGAGGAAACAGGGACATAGACTAAGTGACTTGACAAAGTCACACAAGAAGTTTGTGACAGAGCAGGAAACTCAACTCAGTTCTCAAGTCCTGGGCTGGTGCCCTAACCATTTGACTACCCTTCCTTTCAATGGGTATATCTAAACTCAAGCAAAAGGTGCAATTTCCAGCTCTGGCTGACAGAGCTAGCATGTTAAAAATATCAGTGTGGCCACAGCAGTGTGAGCCACTGAACAGTCCAGCTGTCCTGAGTACCTACATGGGGTCTGTAACAGGTCGAGCACTCACCACCACAGCGCCTCCTTCTGGTCAGTCTGGGAATTAGCTCAGTCCAGCCTCAGAGCGCCTCCTGCTGGCCAGTATCTCCCTGCTGGTACCTGCTTCCTCATCAATCTCCACCACTGTACTTCAGGCCCCCTTATCTTGGGGTGCTGCCAATGCCCATCTTGCCTCAGTGGCTACTGCCAGTCATCTAGGCCCTTTTCTCTGGGGCAAACTGCAGTCTGTAATGGCCACTCATAATTGGCAAGGGAGCTGGACCTGCTGCCTTTTTAATCCCAGCTGTCTCCCTACAGCCCCAGTACCTCCTTAGGCCTTCCTGCTGAGCCTCAGCCTGGGAGGTAGCCAGGCCTGAGCTTCGCAGCACAGTCTGCCCCTTCCCCAGCACAGCTCTGTCGAAGGTACCCTGTATCTCCCTGGCAGCTAGGTCCTTCTCACTCCAGGGCTGAAGTGAGACTCACACAGCTCCTTACTCACAGCCCTCTTATCAGGGCCAGCTGTGGCCAGCTCCCCAGCCAGCCTCCCTCAGCTGCTCTCACTCGTTTTATCGCAGGAGCCGCCCCGCTACAGGGTCCTAGTGGGATTACGCTCAGGATGGCTAGTGCAGCACAGATGGCTGCCACAAGTGCAATCCCCCTAGGTGGGTACTCAGGGCAGTTAGACTGTCCCACTGCCCAAACCACTGTGGCTACGTTTCGATTTTCAGCATGCTACCTGAGTCAAAGCTAGTGCATGTATGTTAGCCCAAGCTGGAAATTACGCCTCCCGTTTGAGTGGAGATGTAGCCAATGACCATCAGTGGGCCATCGGGGTGTATCTGGCATTTTGGGCCATATACCATGTGTATTCTGCCTGCCAGACAGACCAGGCACATTTGGCAGCAGTTGAGGCATTAGCTGGGGTTGAGTTCAAAAGCAGGACTCCCTGCCTACAAAATAACACTGTCTAAAACCAAGGCTTTTTTTTTTTGCTCTGAGGCTTGGCAAATCATATCAATTTTGAACAACTGAAAATTGTTATTTTTTGACAAGCTATAACATACTTAAGAGACTGACACTTCCTATCTAACAAATTGCATCCAAGTCGTAAAATTATACAACAAGCTTCAGATCAGTTTGATTTTTAAACTAGCCAAAACTAAAGAATTTGAATACAAAAAAATATTTGTCGCCCCTCCTGTTTCTCTATAATATCCAGGAAAGAACTTAAGATACAACAAATATTTTAACTAAAATGATTCAATAGTTTTGAATCATCTAAGCACAGTTTGATTAAAACTTCAATTTGTTTAGAACGGTTTTAAATCTCAAGGCTTTCATTCAGAATGAATGCTGGAGATGATAGCCCAGTAAATACCTGAATGAATAACCACAACTAGCACGGGAATATTATTCACTGCAATTTCCTTTGATTTTGATATACCCAATTTTGAAAGTCACAAAGTAGATCATAGTGGTGTCACTTGATAGCATTTAATATAAATTTAGATAAAAGGTTGTATCACTTTTAATATCAGCTTTACCTAGAGTGTATTTGGGCCGCTGAAACAGCCAGATTGCCATGAAAAATAAAAGTGAATAAAATTACTGATATTAGAATCTCTCTTCTCTAGTCAGTTTTTCACATAGTACTTTGCACCCAAGTTTGTCTGAATTTGCCAGCCTAAAAATGTAATTCATATAATTAAATGTCAAGTAAGTCTTGAGCTAGAGAGCTAGTTAAAGTATCCAATTTCATTAGGAACTCACTCCTCAAAGATATATAAGAAACTACTAGAGAGTTCTGTCAACATTCTAACAGTATATTTGTTTTACTAGAACTTAGCTTCCTTCTAATAAATCACATTTCAAGAGCACTAACATCTAACTACTGATTTACACTTACACAGTATATTATTCTGTAATGAAGATGAAGCCTATCAGAGCAGGCAGTTCACTGCAAGTTCAAATGCTGGGGAATAGTAATTCTGGGATTTCTGGCCTGGATTGCCTGATTTTTGCTAGTTCAACCTGCTGATTCAGTGATAACTGGAGCTGGCTGAACTATTTGGAATGAATAAGTTCAAACTGATTTACCCATGAACAGGCTTCTAATTTAGATGCTCTGTCATAAATGTAAAGGGAAGGGTAAGCCCCTTTAAAATCCCTCCTGGCCAGAGGAAAAATCCTCTCACCTGTAAAGGGTTAAGAAGCTTAAGGTAACCTCGTTGGCACCTGACCAAAATGACCAATGAGGAGACAAGATACTTTCAAAAGCTGGGAGGAGGGAGAGAAACAAGGGGTCTGTCTATCTGTCTGCTGCTTTTACTGGGGATAGATCAGGAATGGAGTCTTAGAACTTTAGTAAGTAATCTAGCTAGGCATGTGTTAGATTATGATTTCTTTAAATGGCTGAGAAAAGAACTGTGCTGACTAGAATGATTATTCCTGTCTGTGTGTCCTTTCTGTAATTTAAGGTTTTGCCTAGAGGGATTCTCTATGTTTTGAATCTAATTACCCTGTAAGGTATCTACTATCCTGATTTTACAGAGGTGATTTCTTTACTTCTATTAAAAGTCTTCTTGTAAGAAAACTGAATGCTTTTTCATTGTTCTCAGATCCAAGGGTTTGGGTCTGTGGTCACCTATGCAAATTGGTGAGGATTTTTACCAAACCTTCCCCAGGAAGTGGGGTGCAAGGGTTGGGAGGATTTTGGGGGGAAAGACATGTCTAAACTAAGTTTCCCAGTAAACCCAGTTAGAGTTTGGTGGTGGCAGTGGAGATCCAGGGACAAAGGATAAAATTAATTTGTACCTTGGGGAAGTTTTAACCTAAGCTGGTGAAAGTAAGCTTAGGAGGTTTTCATGCAGGTCCCCACATCTGTACCCTAGAGTTCAGAGTGGGGGAGGAACCTTGACATGCTCTTTAAAGCTCTAATAAAACATGACTTACATTCTGTACTTGAACCGCAGTGAATATGCGGGGCCCTGATTCTCATTTACACTAAGGGCAGGTCTACATTACCGCTTAAGTCAATCTAGCGTACGTCATCCAGGGGTGTTAAAAAGACACACACACCCCGAGCGACACAAGTTACAGCAACCTAAGTATTGCCCACACCAGCGCTATGTTCCTCTCAGAAGTGAATTAATTATGCCGAGGGGAGAGTGCTCTTCCGTTGGCATAGAGCATCTTCATCAGACGTGCTACAGCAGTGAAGCTGCACAGATGTAGCACTTCTGGTGTAGACCTGCCCTCAGGCTACTTTGCACACTGGTAGTGAAAAGGGACCTTTGTGTAAATGGAAATCAAGCCCGTAGTTCTTAGACATAGCCAACAGCATTAGAGAGAGTGGTACTTCAGACACCAGAATCATCTCAATCTTCCTAAAAATTGACCTAGAAAATTCATATTTGAATTCTTTAAACATATTTTATGTGACATAAGAACATAAGAGTGGCCATACTAGGTCAGACCAAAGGTCCATCTTGCCCAGTATCCTGTCCTCTGACAGTGGCCAATGGCAGGTGCCCCAAAGGGAATGAACACAACAAGTAATCATCAAGTGATCCATCCCCTGTCGCCCATTTCCAGTTTCTGGCAAACAGAAGCTAGGGACACCATCCCTACCCATCCTGGCTAATAGCCATTGATGAACCTATCCTCCATGAACTTATCTAGTTCTTTTTTGAACCCTGTTATAGTCTTGGCCTTCACAACATCCTCTGGCAAGGAGTTCCACAGGTTGACTGTGCGTTGTGTGAAAAAATACTTCTTTTTGTTTGTTTTAAACCTGCTGCCTATTAATTTCATATGGTGGCCCTAGTTCTTGTGTTATGAGAAGGAGTAAATAATACTTATTTACTTTCTCCACATGAGTCATGATTTTATAGACCTTGATCATATCCCCCCCCTTAGTCGTCTCTTGTCCAAGCTGAAAAGTCCCAGTCTTATTAATCTCTCCTCATATGGCAGCCGTTTCATACCCCTAATCATTTTTGTTGCCCTTTTCTGAACCTTTTCCAATTCCAATAAATATTTTTGAGGTGGGGCGACCACATCTGCATGCAATATTCAAGATGTGGGTGTACCATGGATTTATATAGAAGCAATATGATATTTTCTGTCTTCTTATCTATCCCTTTCTTAACAATTCCCAGCATTCTGTTGGCTTTTTTGACTGCCGCTGCACATTGCATGGATGTTTTCAGAGAACTATCCACAATGACTCCAAGATCTCTTTCTTGAGTGGTAACAGCTAATTTAGACCCCATCATTTTATATGTATAGTTGGGATTATGTTTTCCAATGTGCATTACTTTGCATTTATCAACATTGAATTGCATCTGCCATTTTGTTGACCAGTCATCCAGTTCTGAGAGATCATTTTGTAGCTCTTCGCAATCTGCCTGGGACTTAACTATCTTGAGTAGTTTTGTATCATCTGCAAATTTTGCCACCTCACTGTTTACCCCTTTTTCCAGATCATTTATGAATATGTTGAATAGGACTGGGCCCCGAACAGACCCCTGGGGGACACCACTATTTACCTCTCTCCATTCTGAAAACAAATAATTTATTCCTATCCTTTGTTTCCTAACTTTTAACCAGTTACCAATCCATAAGAGAACCTTACCTCTTATCCCTTGACTGCTTACTTTGCTTAAGAGTCTTTGGTGAGGGACCTTGCCAAAGGCTTTCTGAAAATCTAAATACACTATATCCACTGGATTCCCCCTTGTCCACATGCTTGTTGACCCCCTCAAAGAATTCTAGTAGATTGGTAAGGCATGATTTCCCTTTACAAAAACCATGTTGACTATTCCTCAACAAATTATGTTAATCTACGGGTCTGACAGGCCGCAAAGATCTTTTAGGGGTCTTACTGGAGGGTGGCAGAGGGTTGGAAGAGCTGTGTCATTTCCTGCTGGACACCCGTGGCTCAAAGGGCAAGTTGCAGCTCACCCTCCAGTGCTAGGGGGACTTCCACTGTGTCCTCCGGGCCGTGAAGGGCCTTTTGGGGGAGGGGAGAGGGACTGGGAGGCAGGGCCTTGAGGCCTACCAGTGGGCCCATAAGTTCCGCGACTCCCTGATGACATTTGGGGTCGAACATGTGTTGTTGAGGGGCCCGTTGGAGGCCATCGATTCCCCTGCCCTCCATATGAAGGATACCATCTTTGCTACATTGAACACCAGGGGCTGTAGAGTGGGTCTCCGCAGGAGCCAGGTGCTCTCCTTCCTTCAGGAGGGGCATACTCTGTGATCTTCCTGCAGGAGATCCATACGGCTCCAGCCTTCAAGGCTAGCTGGCGGCTGGAGTGGGGGGACGAGGTCCACTTTAGCCACCTCAGCACCCATTCAGCTGGGGTGGCCACCCTGTTCTCCCTGAGCTACAGCCCGAGGTGCTGAGTGTAGCCGAGGTCGTGCCGGGTCGCCTGTTGCAAGTCCGGACCTGTGTGGAGGGGCTGAGATTAAACCTGGTCAATGTTTATGCCCCGAACGCAGGCCCAGAACGAGTGCATTTCTATCGGCATGCGTCGGCCTTCCTCAGCACTCTGGATCCTCACGAGTGCCTGGTCTTGGGTGGGGACTTCAACACCACCCTCGAGGACTGGGACCGCTCAGGAGTTGAGACATTCCAGGCAGCTGCGGGCGTCCTCAGGGAGATCGTGGATCATCACTCCCTGGTGGACGTCTGGCCCGACCACCACCCGGATGACGATGTTACCTTTACTTATGTCCGGGTGGAGGGGGATTGGTCGTGCCACTCCCGGCTGGACCGCATTTATATTTCACGTTTTCATATGGCACGAGCCTATGCCTCCGGCATCCGGCTGGCCCCATTCTCGGATCACCATTTGGTGACCATGACAGCCTCTCTCAGTTCAGAGAGGCCAGGGCCGGCCTATTAGCATTTTAATAACAGCTTGCTGGAGGATGTGGGCTTTGTGGCATCCTTCCAGGAGTTCTGGCTGGCCTCGGCAAGGCAGTAGTGGGATGTGGGGAAGGTGCACGCATAGCTCTTCTGCCGCGACTACACCCGGGGCGCCAGCCAGCAGAGGGGTGCGGTGATAGGGCAGTTGGAGCAGGAGGTTTTAGAGCTAGAGAGGCGTCTTGCCTCCGATCCCGAGGATCCACCCCTCCGCGCAGCATACTGGGAGAAGCAGGAGGAGCTCTGGGCCCTGCAGGACCATCAAGCCCGGGGCGCTTTTGTTCAATCCCGCATCCGCCTCCTTCGGGAGATGGATTGCGGTTCCCACTTCTTCTATGCCCTGGAGAAAAGGAGGGGGGCCAAAAACCACGTCACCTGCCTCCTGGTGGTGGACGGGACCCCCCTCATGGATCCGGAGGAGATGCATGGAAGGGCCAGGGCCTTCTATGCTAACCTTTTCTCCCCGGATCTGACCGACACCAATGCCTGCAGGGTGCTCTGGACCGAACTCCCGACGGTCAGTGCAGGTGACCGAGACCGGCTGGAGCTACCTCTCTCTCTGGCTGAGCTCTCGGAAGCCCTCCGTCACATGCCCACTAATAAATCTCCAGGCATGGACGGGCTGACCGTGGAGTTCTACTGCATGTTCTGGGACGTCCTCGGCCCAGACCTTGTCATCGTCTGGGCCGAGTCCTTGCAAAGCGGGGTCCTCCCTCTCTCGTGCTGGTGAGCTGTGCTCCCTTATTGCCGAAGAAGGGGGACCTCCACGACTTACAGAATTGGCGTCCCGTCTCACTCCTCAGCATGGACTACAAGGTCGTAGCAAAGGCCATCTCGCTGCGGCTGGGGTCCGTGCTGGCTGACATGGTCCATCTCGACCAGACCTACACCATCCCGGGCCAGACCATCTTTGACAACTTGTATTTGGTCCAGGACCTCTTGGAGCTGGGGCATAGGGATGGTCTGTCATTCGCCCTCCTGTCCCTGGACCAGGAGAAGGCGTTCGACAGGGTGGACCACGGGTATCTCCTGGGCACCCTGTGGGTGTTCAGCTTCAGGCCCCAGTTTGTGGGCTTTCTCCAGGCGCTGTACACCGACGTGAAGTGTCTGGTCAGGCTCAACTGGACCCTGACTGAGCCGGTCAGCTTCCGGCGGGGAGTATGGCAGGGGTGCCCCCTTTCGGGCCAGCTGTATGCTCTGGCAATCGAGCCTTTCCTCCATCTCCTCTGCCGGAGGTTGACGGGGTTGGCGCTTCAGGAGCTGGAGTTGCGGCTGGTCCTGTCGGCGTACGCCGATGACGTGCTCCTCGTGGTCCAGGACTCGGACGACCTGGTGCGGGTGGAGGCCTGCCAGGCCGTTTGTTCGGCGGCCTCCTCCACCCGGGTCAACTGGGTCAAGAACTCTCGCCTGGTGGTCGGGGATGGGTGGCAGGTGAGCTCCCTCCCACCCGTGCTTCAAGCCATCTGGTGGAGCATGGGTCCGCTGCTCTATCTTGGCGTTTATCTATCCACCACGCATCCTTCTCCACCAGAGACCTGGCAGGATTTGGAGGCCAGGGTGGGTGAGCGGCTGCAGAGATGGACAGGACTGTTCCGGTGTCTCTCCCTGCGAGGGTGGGCGCTGGTGCTCAACCAGCTGGTCCTGTCCATGCTCTGGCACCGACTCAACACCCTGAGCCCGGCCCCGAGGATCCTGGCCAGCCTCCAGAGGATGGCTCTGGAGTTCTTCTGGCCAGGGCTGCACTGGGTCTCTGCAGGGGCTCTGAGTCTCCCCCTGGAGGAGGGAGGACAGGGCCTGGTTTGCTTGCGCAGCCAGGTCCATGTCTTCCACCTCCAGGCCCTGCAGAGGCTCCTTTACGGTGCAGGTAGTCCGGCGTGGAGCACGTTGGCACAAACCTTCCTCCGCCGCCTCTGAGGGCTCCGATATGAGCGGCAGCTATTTTTTCTCCATCCGAGAGGCCTTCCGCGAGACCTCTCTGAGCTGCCAGTCTTCTACCAGGACCTCCTCCGGACCTGGAAGCTTTTTTCGGTGACCAGGTCATTTGTGGCCACCGAGGGAGCAGACCTCCTCGCAGAGCCCCTGCTACACAACCTCGATCTTCGTGCGCAGGTGGCGGAGTCTCCCTCAGTGTGTCAGAGATTGGTCCTGGCAGAAACCACCAGAGTCGGAGACCTCCTGGACTACGACGGGGGGATTGGGTGGAGCCCCGAGTGCTCGGACAACGCATGGGGCTTTCCACCCTTCCCACCCCTAGGTGCATACTCCAGGAGGTGAAGGCCACCTTGTCACCCGATTCTCTCACTTTCCTGCGGCGAGCCCTCTGAGAGGGAGTTCCCCACCCATCCCTCACCCCTGGCCCTCTGGACATTTTTCTCAGGCCGCTGTTCCACGAGCCCCCCCGGCCTCCCCACTCCCACACTCTGAGCCGGCTGCATACCCTGCAGCCAGTCCGGTTTCAAACCGCACCCAGAAACCATCTGTACGTGCTCGTGCTCCATACGTTACATTTCCTCACCCTCGTGTCCCGCCCCAACACCAAATGGCAGGACTATCTTCCACCTAAAGAGGGTGAGGAGCCCTGGTGGGCCAGCCTTTATTCCACCTTGGTCCCACGGCCCGCCAGGGACATTAGTTGGCGGCTCCTTCATGGAGCCCTGAGCACGGGCATGCACCTGGCGCAGTTCACCCCTACAACTGAGGCCTGCCCCTTTTGCGGCGTGAGGGAGAACCTGGCGCACGCCTATCTTGAATGCGCCAGGTTGCAGCCCCCATTCCGGCTCCTCCAGAACCTCTTGTTGAGGTTCTGGCTGCACTTTTCCCCACTCTTGTTCCTCTTTGCACACCCTATCCATGGCCCCACAAAGTCGCGAGACCTCCTCGTCAACCTCCTCCTGGCTCTGGCCAAAGTCTCCATCTACAATACCAGGAGGAGGATGTTGGACGAGGGGGTGCTCTGTGACTGCGGCGCCTATTTCTGGTCCTCCCTAGTTTCATGCATCCGGGCAGAGTTCCACTGGGCAGCGTCCGCTGGCTCCCTCGACAACTTTGAGGAGCAGTGGGAACTGTCCAGGATTCTCTGCTCGGTGTCTGCATCCGGTATCCTCGTTTTGAACCTCTGACCTTCACTCCGATCCCTGTTTTTCATTAGTTGTCCCCCATAATCAGTTGGTCCCTGGGTCCAGTGGTCCCTCCTGCTAGGCTGGGGGAGGGGCTTGCGCCCACCCACTTCCCGGGTTTTTCCCATACGACCCCGCTACAGGTATCACATTAGCTATCCTCCAGCCATTTGGTACAGAAGGTGATAAGGTTACAGACTACAGTTAGTAGTCCTGAAATTTCACATTTCAGTTCCTTCAGAAATCTTGGGTGAATTCATCTGGTCCTGGTGACTTATTACTGTTTAGTTTATCAATTTCTTCCAAAACCTCCTCTAATGACACCTCAATCTGGGACAATTCCTCAGATCTGTCACCTAAAAAGAATGGCTCAGGTTTGGGAATTTCCCTCACAGCCTCAACCATGAAGACTGATGCAAAGAATTTATTAAGTTTTTCCACAATGATTTATTAAGTTTCTCCTTATCCTTGAGTGCTCCTTTAGCAGCTCGATCGTCCAGTGGCCCCACTGGTTGTTTAGCAGGCTTCCTGCTTCTGACGTACTTAAAAAAATTTTGCTATTACTTTTTGAGTCTTTGGCTAGCTGTACTTCAAATTCTTTTTTGGCCTTCCTAATTATATTTTTACACTTCACGTGCCAGAATTTATGCTCCTTTCTATTTTCCTCACTAGGCTTTAACTTCCGCTTTTAAAGGATACCTTTTTGCCTTTCACTGCTTCTTTTACTTTGTTGTTTAGCCCTGGTGGCTCTTTTTTGGTTCTCTTACTATGTTTTTTTTTAATTTGGAGTATATATTTAAGTTGAGACTCTAGTATGGTGTCTTTAAAAAGTTTCCTAGCAGCTTGTAGGGATTTCACTTTTGGTGCTGCACCTTTTAATTTCTGTTTAACTAACCTCCTCATTTTTGGCTCGTTCCCCTGTCTGAAATTAAATGGTGACAGGTAGCAGATTGACATCCTTACAAACTGAAGATCCTTATTTAATGAGATAATTGATACAACACTAGCAGCAGCAGTCCAAGTTTTTGGAAGTATAGGGCCAGAGAGCTTTAAGTTTAATGTAGACAGTAACAGATGAAGTGAAGGAACCACAGATTGCCATCTCCTCTGTAACAGTGCACTTCTAAACGTGTGGAGATCATTGGTATTGCACTGGAGTGTAACTGATGCAAGCCAAATATCCCACTCTGGGGCTCCAACTCAAAACTTTCTAGCCCATGGGCAAGTTTCTTACCAATACAGATGAGCTACACAAATGAGCCATTTCTCCAGCTGCACTTTTGAGCCAAGCGTATGGATTGTAAGAGAACACCTTGTATCAGCTACACCAGGCAACTATTGGAAATTGGAATTAGGAATGAGACAAATGCTGTGACAAATTTAATTCAGTGACAAATACAGAAGAGTATGAGGAACAGAACCACTGTGACAAGAATATCAAGTGCAGACGCTGTCTAATCAAGAAGACAAAGGGCAGTTTATAAAACAGAGAAAGAGAAAAGGGCCTTAGACCAAAAACTGAGGTTTGAGAATGAAAGTAACAGCATAAGAAACTGATGTGCTTTTGGCACTAAATGACAATTTACATAAAGTTGGGGGGGAAATAATTGGTATCAAGCAAAGGAGAAAAAATACCCAACAGGAACAAGTGACTGAAGTCATAGCAGATGAAGAGAGATGCAAACACAACAGTAGCCTGCAATAACTAGCATGTATAAAGAGCCCAGTGTGCTTCACTGGATGGTAGCACTGAAAATGCAGTTATTTCTGGAGTGAAGAGTAACAGCTAGCTAGTGCTCAATACCAACACTCTTTCAAAAGAAATACTATTGGATTTTTAGTGTCCTTCTGTTTAGGACCTTCTGTTTAAGTGACAAGCTGACTTTAGTAGGACCCTTTGTTTAAAACAAAAAAAAAGTCCAGGGTTAGCAGAACTCGAGATAGCAGACCCTGAGTTTGTTAACCTAGGACTTATAACCCCAAGTTAGGAATCATTGAACCCTGGCTCCCAACATGGGGCTCCAGCATCTATGCTGCATTTTTCAGGCCTGAGTTCAACCAACCTTATCCCAGTCTTCTTAGCACCCTCCCAAAATGAGGCCACTCTAGCCCTTTGTTTCTGGTACAGTGTGAGGAAAACTTGACTGTCCCCCAAACTTTTTTTGTCCAGAGGATAAAAACTTGGATTGTAGGATACTTTTGATGGACTCCCAGAGCATGAGTCTAGTGGGGCTGCGTCTACACTACAAAGCAATAGGGCTTAAACCCTGGGTCCCAGTTTAACTCAGGTTCAAACCCTGTGGGTCCTGGAACCATAGGCCCAGGCCCTAGGTTAGCATGACTTGCTAGCATGTATGTAAATGAAAACGGGGGTTAGGGTTGAGCCTGAGCTTGAACCCTAGGCAAACACTGCAGTGTAGACATACCCCAGTTCCAGGGAGTTGTAACCTGATGATTAGAATCCTAAGTGACTCCCTCTAGCTACTAGCAGTGAGAACTATATACTATCTCATGGTATGTCTTCAACCCAAAAGATAAGACTTGTGTATGGATTTTTTACACAGGAAAGGA
Organism: Lepidochelys olivacea; assembly: GCF_965140295.1. Classification (NCBI taxonomy): domain Eukaryota; kingdom Metazoa; phylum Chordata; order Testudines; family Cheloniidae; genus Lepidochelys; species Lepidochelys olivacea. Next base: position 30,777,348 of record NC_140411.1, on the reverse strand, counting down.
AAAAGTCAGCCCTCTTGTCCTCTGGTTAGTGCTCCATGCTGCCATACAAGAGACCCTGGTTTGGTTACCACATGGCATCTGCCTGTCCTTCATCCCAGCAAGGCACGGGAATGATTGAGATTGGGTATCACTGTACAGTACACAGTGACTGACTATGGAGTGAAACTGGTTGGCTTCCATTCAGCATTTTGATGGCAGGAGGCTGTAAGTAGGGTTGTGTGGAACTTAGCCGATATTTGCCTAAAGCACTGTAACATACATTAGCTTCACTGGCTATTGTGCAGTATACTCTTCTGTGAATACCTATAGATTGGTGTCAACATCTTACATTTAGCATTTTTCATCCCAAGGATCTCAAGGCATTTCAGAGAATTAAACTGGCATCTTTGAGCTGTGGCTCATGGAATTCTGTTGGTGTTGTATTCTGGTATCACAAACAGTGACCACACAATGAATGCTACCTTCAGTTTCTATGGCAACACCTTAAATCCCATAGGGTCACTTTACTTTTTAGTTATCTTTAAATGACCTTCCAAAGCAGAGCCCAGAATTTTTGCCAACCAATCTCATCATTAATTGGTTAGTTTAGTGACTTGCCAGAGCACTGCAGCTAAAATCCTACACGATGCTTTGGAAAATTTATCCTTGCAAATCTTGCCTGCAAAATGCACAGAATGTTTTCCTGTGTACTACACCCTGCTGAAGCAAATGTATTACAGTGCTTCTCTGCAGCTAAATGTTTTTGAGATAACCACATGGATTATGGTTAGAACAGTGACCACAATACTGTCACATCTTAGTCTTAGCACTGAAGATGCAACGCAGCTATGAGAGAAGACTATCTAACTCATGATGCTTCATGCATTAAGAAGTTTATTGCTGATGACAATGGCAAAAGACTGTGTGCATTTCAGATCAAGGGTGAATTTGCAGAACTGGCATTCAGAAGAATTACTTTTTTACTTGTAAGTTAAGCTAACTCGATAACCATTAAGACAGAAGAAAGGTGGGGACCCTATAGCATCACTCTTTGAGTCACTTACTCTCCTTAAATGGAATTGGCCTTCGCAGTGACAGGGTGGCCTGCTCCTTTAGGGCCCAGGAGCTTGAGCTGGTGAGCCCTGTACTACACCTAGGATGAGCTGTGAGGCTAAATTAGTAGAACCAGCTGGGATGGAGGAGTGGATTCTCTTATAAAAAAGCATCAGGAAGCTGCAGAGAATTGCTACAGTGAGATCTGGGAGTGAGTAAGCTCTAGCAAGGACCTGGAGCCTTCAGGTAAAAGGCTACAAGCAGGAAAGGCTTGGGAGACTCCCAGGGAAAGACTGGGAGTGAATTGAGAGGTTAAAGATTTGAGAATGCAGTTTTGAGATTGATATGTGAATAAATTCAGCCCAAGGAAGCATGTCATGGAATCAGTTGTTGGGTAGCTTGATGTAAGAGGTTCTGAGCTGAAAAGGGAAACCGAGGCAGGGTGGCTGTATAGTGACCTCAGTCTATAAGGGAGTGCTTGTATACGGCCAGCCTGCTCATAGAGAGGCAGCTTAGTTTATCCCCAGAATAGGAAAGGTATTACTGATCCTTCCTTTCCCTGTCAATTGGTTTAAGCTGATATCAGTTCACCTTCTTACTAACTTGACTCTTTTTTATTCATTATGTCCATTCTGATTAGGGCATAACAACAACAACAACAACATGTGAAGTACAGAAACAGTCAATACTCACTACACAACTTGAGAAGTGGATTCTCTTGCCCCAACTAAACCAAAGCAACATAAGCATTGTATTTGCTGGTTAACTGAGACTCTCAGGTCTCCTTGGTTCTGCAAGGGCAGTGGCTCTCTTGAAATAGACCGGCTGTTGATGTCCTTTATTTATTAGTTGTATTGCCATAGCACCTACGAGCCCTAGTCATGCACCTCTGTGTGTACAAACACAGAAAGACTGCCCCCAAACAGCTGTTTAGTGCTTCAGGGATCATGCCATAACAGGGGGAGGAAATAGACCAACCCTTAATTATTGCACCTTGTTCAAGTTGTGTATGGATCAAAGGGAATAAACTCAGTAACATTATTTGTTCACAAGTAACCAACACCACTGACAAGGAGTGATGTAGATCAGGCTGCGCCATCTGCCAGCTGTGAGGAGAAAGAAGGAAAGCAATTAAAAATATTAAACTGGGCTTGAAGTGCTGTGTGATATGTGAAGAATAGCCGAGATACAAATTCTGTGTTTACTTAAAATAAAATAGAAGCCGTTTCTTAGCTTGGTATTTTAATGTAGTCTAATATTTCCCCAACTGCAGAGAAGTTTATATCAATGCACCATGATTCGTTTAAAAAAAACTACCCTCTTTCTTCAAGCATTTGGAAAGGATATAAACTCTACAACTCAGTCAATCCACCTAATTTGGGATCCTGATTGTGGATTATTTAATGGTATTTTGTTAGTATCAGCAGTTTAATTTCAGGGTAGTAGATTGATTGAAATCACCAAGTAGAAAGACTCACTGTAATAATCAATTCTAATCAACTTTATTTTCTAAAGAGAGATACATTCACTTTTTGATGTAACCATTAAGACACATTTACAACTAAACAGAGCTTGTATACTAGATTGGTATATCTTTTTGCAAGCTAGGAAGGTACATAATGGCTTAATATTTTCAGATTCTTAATTGTACATTTTTAATATACTAGAAACTGGTATGATAAATTGCTTATTTTCTAGACAAATTAACTTTTTGCTCATGATTTGTGTCAAGCTGTTTGACTGGTAACAAATTTAATTAATGCATATAATATTAAACAACCTTAAGTGTTAAACTTATCAAAACATCTCATATTTACAACTGCACAATTTATTAAAGGAACAGAGGGATTAATTGGAGTCAGTGAATTAGACTCATTTCAGGTCAGTTCAGGGACATAGCCACGGGTGGGCCTGGGTGGGCCATGGCCCACCAACTTAGCATCCAGGTCCACTCTCATCTCCAGCTCTGCTCCAGCCCAGACCTGGTATGCCAGGTCTGCTGCACACACACTAGAGCCCTGCGCGGATACAAATTTATGTCTGCAGAAGCAGATATCCGTGGATATAAATTGGTATCCATGGAGCTGCAGGGCTCTGCCGGGAACTGAAAAGGAGCAGCATGTCAGGCTGCTGCTCCCAGGAGCCAGCGCCCCACGCCGGCAGCTCCTCTGGCGTGGCTGTCCCACCCCCAGCCCTGTCCCCAGCCCCACCCACTGAGGCGGGCACTAGGCTCACCTGCAGCTGTCCCTGGTCATGCTCATGTGTTCAAACAGCATGCACGCTCCTGGACAGGAGTCACTTCCACACAGCGATCTGTGTCTCCTGTCCAAGGCTATGGAAATAGGCTTCAGTATATTCTACATTTCTCTTTAGTCTGATGTGGATAGGGTGGCCATCCGTCCTGTTTTCAAAGGGACAGTCCCGTTTTTGGGGACTTTTTCTTATATAGGTGCCTATTACCTCCCACCCCATCCCGTTTTTTCCACAGTTGCTTTATGGTAACCCTAGATGTGGACTACTTTGGCTGTGATTAGATTAATTTATTTTGTCACAACTTTGTTCAAAAATAATCAGAATAGGCCAGTTCTTAATAAATTGCTCAACAATCAACCACTGAATTCAATCATACATCTTGGCAGAAAATAGTACGAATCTCCTATTCTCCTTAGTGTAGCTTAAACAGTGGATATATAAGTATTTTGCAATTTCAACATTTTCCTTTATTCTTGGAGTTGCACTTACGACTCTAGCTAAAAGATGCATTGAAATGAGCACTCCAGCCACATATTAGAAGTTTCACATTCCCTTCATATCATCTTCTGGATTTCTTCTAATCTTTGCAGCTTTCTCCATGACAAAGGTACACATTTGATACTTGAATTTGTTCAGTTTGTTATAGCTTTTTGTTCTAAGATAGACAACCCCATTTCTGTTAAACAAGCATATATTATTTGGATCCTTGTGTACACTGCTGCACCCATCAAGACTCAGATTAACAAGTTTCCCCATCAGTTTATTGGACCATTGTTCAATTTCCTTCTCTCATGCTGTATCCAGCAGCCTTCCAGCAGTGCCTGCTCCGCTGGGTGGCGCATAGCCTGGTCATAATGATTGAACCAGATCAATGAAATCTTTGTTCTGAACAAGATGAAAGGGAGAATTTGTTAGATGAACTGAGCAATCTTGTCACCTAAGGAGTCTTGCTGGAATTCACTGGTCCTGATCACAAACTCATCCATAGTATATAGGATGAGTCTTTAGATACAGGTAATCGACTGTCTGAGATACGTTTAGTTGTAGCCCTGTTGGTGGTACCAGCAGATGACTTGAAGATTTAGACATTGCAGATGGATGTTCAGAACCCCTTGATGTCTAAGCTGGACAAAATGGTGAAGTCATTCACTATTACTCAGTGCACGACCTTAAAAAACAGTAAATGAAAGATTCCTCCTACTGCAGCTGTTTGTACCACTGTTTAAATGATTCATTCTAAACTGGGTTTTATAGGGAAAAGAATTAGTCACAGGGATTTTTTAAATCTATTAACCCTTATTGTTAGCAACATAACAAACAGCTTGAAAGATTTTTTTTAAATGTTAAAAAACTCAAACCTAAAAGTTTTAAACAGGAAATCTTCACCTAAAATGTTTGACTATATATTAAGCCATTTCAGAAATCTAGCAGTTACTTTTGACTGTTATTGATACATACTGCGACAACCATACCAATTATATTTTGAACACACTTTTAAATTCATAAGTAATCCACCCAAAACTCAAAGGACAATCTGAGTTATCCCTTATTAGCATAGTAAGACATGGTAGGCAGTCCATAAGAAAAGTGCAAAAATAAATGTGCTAACCAGTTGATCCAGATTGTAAAGACCTGTCTTAATCATCTTTAGTCATTGCCTTTTGAGGAATGCTTTTCATAATGTTTCATTCCAACAGCCAGGCCTTGCATCTTTGTTGCACTGTTTACATTTGGCACATGTTCCTTCCTTACCCAGAGGTACAGGATTTTCTTGAATATATTCTCAAATCAGGTCTCTTACAAACTGCAGCCTTGGCAGTTTTTTCTCCAGTTACCAGATATTGAAATCAACACTATAGGCTGCAATCTGGAAAACGCCATTCCCTTTTAGTGTCCTTGTAATATCATGGCACCTACCACTCACGAGCACCCCCTGGTCGAATGCATGTGCCTGCATTCTCTTGGATTGTGGTGACCCCTGTCGGTGGTTTCTCAGGCAGGTTTTCAGTGACTCAGTCCTCCGGCTGAGTCTCTCTCACAGTCTGTATGTGAAACAGAACAGACCCCTTCCAGGGCGTACAATGTACCATACCCTTCTGTTGGCATTTCTGGAGCCCTTCCTGGGCTCAGTCCTTACTCAGTTCCACCAGGCAGCCAGAAACTCTCTTTTGTTCCCCCAGTCCCTGCCAGCAACTGTCCCTTCCGTGGTCCTGCTGCTCCTTCAGCCAGGAACACAGTCCTCACTCCTCCAGCTCCAGGAAGGTACTGAGTGACTCCGGCCTTGCATCTCCTTTTATGTGAGTTTGCTGGGCCCTGATTGGCTGCTCCATGCAGCCCCCCGCAACCACTCTAGGCCACTTGGAGGACTTCTATTCTGCTCCTCTCTGGGGCAGAGTGTGGTAGGACCCTGAGGTCTCCAGCAGGGGGCTTCTGGGCCTAGTCCACCCTGTCAGTCCTGGGCTCTGACACCAGCATTGCTCTATTCTAGCTGTTAACTCTGCTCTTTCTCCCTTGTTATATAATTCTTCCACCCCCAGAAAAACAAAGCTATCCAAGACTTCTGTTCTTAACCCACATTAGGGTGGCCAGGTGCCGGATTTTGACCGGAAAGTCTGGTAAAAAAGGGGACCTGATGATGTCCGGTCAGATCTACTGACCAGACATCCAAAGTCCGGTTACTGCAGGTGGGGGAAGCACCGAGTCATCACCCGCGCCAGGCCCTATTCAGATAGGGCCACGTCCTACCTGCATCAGATGGCTGCAGCTCCCAGCCCTAGCTCTGCAGGCGAGTCCCTCCCGACCCACGCGAGTCAGACTCTTGCTCACTAATGGGATCTGGCTCAGGCTGTATAAGATGAGGTATAAGAGGATTTATACTGCCTTGATGTCAGCAATGGAGTCTCCTATACCCCTCTGTTTTAGGCAGAGTGAGCATGTTGAAGACAGAGGGGCAGGCCAAAACTGTGGGAGGGGATGTGCACTCTGGTGAGCCTGAAGAGTCACTAGGAAAACCGTTCATCCAATTTATAGCAGTCCATGGGCTGTTGAAAGTCATGATGGAGGTTGTTTAAATCTGGCCTGCTCTGAAATCGGGGGAGTGAAAGAGTAGCCTAGAATCACTAAGAAATATTTTCTATATCTAATATCAACAGTTAGAAGTGGTAGACCAGAGTTAGAGTTCCCCGAAATTAAGGGCTGCATTCTTACCCGAAGCTCTCCAAAGTATTCTGATTCCCTGTCTTCTCTAGCAGTTCTGAAGCACGATGGACCAGGTTTTTAAAGACCCCCAGTGAGTCCTTTTTAAAAAAGTTACCCCCACAATTTTGCTCATGTGCAATTTTTTTCTGGTTTTTGGTCATGCAGAAATTTGGATTTGTCAAGACAGACATGTTGTGTGAAGTACAAATCCTAGCTTTTAAGTAGGCAAAAAAAATCAGTATATATTAACAAGCCAAATTTTCTGAAGAGACCATTTAAAAAGTGAACTTTTTTTTGAAGAGACTTTGCCATAGTAACATCAAGAGAACACAGGCTGCCCTCTGAAACAACCAAGACAGGAGTCTTAAAAGTCAGTACTGTTCACTGAAGGTCTGTGTCCCACCTTGGATAATAGAACCACAAGCACTTGCTATCCTCTGATTAACATTAAATAGGTGAAACCAGATGACACTAAGTTAAATAAATGTTTAGAAAGAAAAAGCAACTGTATTTAGAGAGAAGGCCACAGGAGCCAAAGTTTTGCACAAGAGTGCTGGTATGTGCGTAGCTCCGAGAGTGTACATGTATATGCACCTTCACTGCAGATACCCAAAAGCATTCATGGGAAAATGGACCTGCTCAAAAAGCACCTATGAAGAGGACCACTGACTTTGAAACAAGAAGCTTGACAATGGATGCGTGAGTATCCCACTCAAGTAAATATTGGTAACAAATTCTACTCTCAACTATACTAGTGTAAATCTGGAGTTAATGTTTGCTGAAAGACAGGACTGGGACTTGGGAGATCTGGGATCAACTCCTGACTCTTGCCATCGAGTTCCTGTGTCATCTCAGGAAAGCCACTTAATCTTTGTACGTCCGTTCGCCATAGGGTTAGTATTCCCTTAAGTGGCCTCTGCACATTCCCACCTCACAGAATGTGCCAATGGTGCAGCCTGGACTAGAGCAAACCTCTAGAAAGCAGCGTCACTTGGAACAACCTTGTCCCCTCTTCCCCCTCCCTGATAGCTCTGAACAGTTGGAGGGGGAGCGCATCAGGGGGGTGAGATACACCCAGGACATCAGTTCCTTCCAAACCTGGTTGCAAGTGAGTTGTCTGCCTTATGTATTTAGGCAGCAAGCTCTTCAGAGCAGCAGCTTTCTCTATATAGTGCCTAGCACAAAGGGGCCCCAATCTCTGTTGAAGCCTGTATGTGTTATTGGAATACAAATTAACAATAGAGCAACACTGGATTGATGCCACGGTGCAGTGATTGAAAACAACATTCTCACACACCCACACACCTGCTTTGAGCATCGTGTAATAGCTGTCTGTTCCTATAGAAGATTTCATTTCAATCAAGTCATTACGATAGCTTCACTTTTAAAAAATTATTTTGCTACACCTGGTCTTTTCTGGACCTATTCTGTAACAGATCATAGCAGTACAAGTGAGGCACAACTAACTACTAGCCATGTTTAGAATTCTTTCCTGCAGACACTTACCTATATGGTGGCTTCAGACAGAAGGGATTTCTTATACCACTATCAAGAATTGTCAGTGTCAGCTTTCACAGAGCTGTCAGATTAGATTCCTCCTCCTTAACTGTCAGCCACTAACTATTCTTCAGGGTCAGGGGAGAAGAGAAGGTTTATGGTAATCCTGGTATATAATAGATGGCCTGCAGGAGAAAGATGTCCCTTAATGGCATTTGTAGAACAGCTAATACCAAATGAAATAAAGGGCAGGGGGGGTAATTTTGCCCTGAACTCCTTGAAGAAACGTTTTTTACTGGCCTTTCTTAAATTGGCTTTGCAGTGTAGCTTTGACTTTATCGGAGATTGCTTGTAAATCACTGGAAGGGATAACAATCTCTCCTCCTCTTCCCCTCCCCCACTGCATTGACTATCTCCCTTTGCCATTTCTGACTGACAGCATCTTCCTATCATCCTAAGGCAGTGGACCAATGAAAAGGCAATCATGGCCCTGTTTCCCATTTGATTACTGAACAAAGATTTCCTCTTGGCTGCATCAGAAGGTACTGTTGTTGGATATCAGCTACTTTTTCCCCCATATAAAGTAGAATAAAAAGTGTTATCTGAATGTGTCAGGGAAAGGTGTGTAGGTTTTGTGCTGGTCCTTAAATGTTTTGAGCCCCATCTTGCATCCTTACCCACAGGTACAGTCCTTTGATTTCAATTGATTTTATATACATAGGTAGAGGTTACAAGATCTGGCCCAGAAAGGTTACTTTGCGGGGGTGAGACTATGCTGCACCTCTAATTTTACAGCAGCTTCCCAGGGGTTGCTCTTGGAATCACAGGACTGCTCAGTAACTCCTCAGGGCTGTGGCTCAGACTGCAATGTGCCTCTGCTGCCCCCTGCACCAGGGTTTGCAGAAGGTCACCTCAAAAAGCAGCCTTACAACTTTATTCCATAGTGCCTGCACTGGGGCAACTGCCTCCCATGAAATCCAGGGCTTTTAGGGCTCTTTTGCACCTTTTGCACCAGGATACAGGCGCTGGATTAGGGTGAGCATCTCTCTTTGGATACCTAGACGTTAGGGTCCTCCTTATCTCTTCCATTAAGGCCCCTTTTCAGTACTCTGGTAATGTAAAGAGGATTTACGGGAGTGTAGATATAATTTACATCCACTCTAAGGTCCCTTTAGACTGCCATAGTGGTGTAAACGAGCCTTAGTGTAAGTGAGAATCAGGCCTTTGGCTTTTCCCGGCCCCCATCCTCAGCCACAGATAACCTCCATGACAGAGCTCTGTGGTTTTATATGGGTAACTGATTTTGGAAGAAGGATGATCTTGTGATCAGTGCACTGAACGGAGATTCCAGAGCTCTGGATTCAGTTCCCAGCTCTGCCTCTGTAACTTCCTGCATTAGCTGGGGCATGTTTACACTGCAGTTAAACACCGACCACTGGCCCATGTCGGCTGACTCAGGGTCCCAGGGCTCAGGCTGCAGAATTGTAGTGTATACATTCGGGCTTGTGCTCTGGGACTCCATAAGTGGGGAGGGGAGTCCCAGAGTCCGGACTCCAGCCTGCACCCAAACATTGACACTGCAATTTTACAGCTCCACAAGCCGGAGTCCGCTGACACAGGCCAGCCACAGGTGTTTAATTGCTATGTAGGCATACCCTTAATGTCGATTCTTCCAGCTGTCAGGTAGAGATAATGCAGAGGGGTATTGTAAAGAGAAGGGTGGAGAGCCCGTGTCTGTCCCCGGCTCAAGGCTCAGATGATACTAGATGCCTATGTGCCATTTGAGCCTTTGAAAGTCTACCTCAGATCCATAAATATTTAGGTGCTCAGATACTGTGGTGATGGGAGGCTATCACAATCCCCTGCTTGTAACTGTGCACAATATTGCCAGGGTTACTGCCTCTATTTCCCCTCTGACTCCTTAAAAATTCCACCATATGTTCTCGTGTGCAATATTTCCCCTACCTGGGGCCTGCTTGCTGTGCCACACAATGCAAAATAGTCCTTAAAAATCCCAAAGTACAGTCCAACAACGTAGCCTCTTTCAGCCTTCCAGCACTGAGTCAGAAAGGTCGGCAAGCTAGCCCTGCCTCCCTACTCCCAGAGAGGCTGTGCAGCTTGCTGCGGCAATGGAGTCATGCTCTCCCTTTTTAGCCCCTCCCTGGAAGCTGACCTCCTTCTCCAGGTGTCTGTTTGGGCAGATTTCCTTGTTTCCCCTTCTGGTTCCCAAGTCCGATTCTCTCCTGACCCCACTGCTGGCCAAGGTGCACCTGTTCCGTTGCAGGAGAATTGAGACCCTCATCCTTAAAGGAGCTCAGTCAGCATGTTACAGAGGAGATATAAGCAGATGAACAGCATGGTTTGGACTGAGGGGGGACGGGGGAAGTTTTACTGTTACTTTACCAACAAGTAGTAATGGCAGCTTCCCTAACTCAACTTTTCTTCGCTAATGGCAATGTACAGTGGAGATCCTCTGTTGGCAGAGCAGAGGTCATCCAACGTCTGCAGCCCAGCTATGGCAAAGGCACCTCAGTATCTGAAGATTTGGGCCTAACTTCCATTGATTTCAGTGAAAGTTAAGAGCCTAAATCAAAGGTACTGTGTAACCTCAGCCTCTACAGCAAGGTGCACCAAGAGCTATTCTAGTTAACCCTGCTGGTCAAGTCAGCGTAGTCTTGATAGGGTCTAGAGGCAGCAGTGTCTAGTCCTCCTCAGTGGAAAGAAAAATTTTTGTAGGTGCCGTGCCTTGACGGCAAGCAGCTTCAGACTGACAACTAGGGCTAAGCATTACTGAGTTTTATCCTTTAAAGTGTGTACTGGAGCAAACCTAAATACATCCCAAGGGGAACAAATAGAATACTGTAGCTAGAGAAACATTACAACAATCAAAAGCAAAGCTTGTTTCATGTTCCATACAAGGCACCTGTACAAGAGTGATAGTGGTTACAACTTGATTTTAAATCCAACATGTTTAACTTTCCAAATAGTAAATGCACATGCATCACCTGTCTCTGATTCATAGATTCCAAGGCCAGAAGAGACCATTGTCATCATCCACTGTGACCTGCTGTATAACACAGGCCATAGAACTGCCCCAAAATAATTCCTGGAGCAGAGCTCTTACAAAAACATCCAATCTTGATTTTACAATAGTCAGTGATGGAGAATTTATCACAACCCTTGGTAAAGGGTTCCAGGTTACACCTTATTTTCAGTCTGAATGCGGCCAGCTTTAACATCCAGCCATGGAATCATGCTATAACTTTCTCTGATATACTGATGAGTCCTCAGCACTAATACAAGAATCCTCTGGCCCCTCACACAGGGTACATGGATCTCCAGGGGATATGGGCTCCATGCCACACAGGTGGTGTCTTCTCCCCTGCCCACCCACCTCCCAGGGAAGTGCCCCAAATCCTGTTCCCTCATGTTGAACCCTCCACTCCCAGAGTATCTTTGTTCTAAACTCTTAGGCCTGGTCTACACTACGAGTTTATGTCGGATTTAGCAGCATTAAATCCGAATTAACCCTGCACCCATCCACACAACAAAGCCATTTTTTTTACATAAAGGGCTCTTAAAACTGATTTCTGTACTCCTCCCCAATGAGGGGATTAGCACTGAAATTGACATCGCTGTTTCGAATTAGGGTTAGTGTGGATGCAATTTGAAGGTATTGGCCTACGGGAGCTATCCCACAGTGCACCATTGTGACCGCTCTGGACGGCACTCTGAACTCAGATGCACTGGCCATGTGTACAGAAAAAGCCCTAGGAACTTTTGAATCTCATTTCCTGTTTGGCCAGGTGAGCTCATCACACAGGTGACCATGCAGAGCTCATCAGTACAGGTCACCGTGCAGTCCCAGAATCGAAAAAGGGCTCCAGCATGGACCGAACGGGAGGTACTGGATCTGATCGCTGTATGGGGAGAGGAATCCATGCTATCAGAACTACGTTCCAAAAGACGAAATGCCAAAACATTTCAAAAAATTTCCGAAGCCATGAGGGACAGAGGCTACAGCCGGGATGCATCACAGTGCCAAGTGAAACTTAAGGAGCTCAGACAAGCATACCAGAAAACCAAAGAATCAAATGGATGCTCTGGGACAGAGCCCCAGACATGCCACTTCTATGCTGAGCTACATGCATTTCTAGGGGGGCCACCACCACTACCCCACCCCTGTCCGTGGACTTCAATGATGGGGTACTCTCTGCTATGGCTGAGGATTTTGCAGATGGGGAAGATGAGGAGGAGGAAGACAAGCTTGGGGAGAGCACACAGCACACTGTTCTCCCCGACAGCCAGGATCTTTTTATCACCCTGACTGAAATACCCTCCCAACCCAACCAAGCCGAAGGGACCTCTGGTGAGTGTACCTTTTTAAATAAAATACATGTTATAAAAGCAAGCGTTTTTTAATTATTAAGTAGCCCTGAGAACTTGGGATGCATTCGTGGCCCGTGCGGCTACTGGAAAAGTCTGTTAATGTGTCTGGGGATGGAGCGGAAATCCTCCAGTGACATCTCCATGAAGCTCTCCTGGAGGTACTCTAAAAGCCTTTGCAGAAGGTTTCTGGGGACAGCTGCCTTATTCCGTCCTCCAGGATAGAACACTTTACCATGCCATGCTAGTAGCAAGTAATCTGGTATCATTGCATGACAAAGCCTGGCAGCGTATGGTCCCGGTGTTTGCTGGCATTCAAGCACCATCCATTTGTTATCTCTCTGTGTTATCCTCAGGAGAGTGATATCGTTCATGGTCACCTGGTTGAAATAGGGGAATTTAATTAAGGGGACATTCATAGGTGCCCGTTCCTACTGGGCTGTTTGCCTGTGGCTTAAAAGAAATCCTCCCCACAGTTAGCCACGTGGGGGGGGGAAGGGCATTGGTGCTGAGCTGTTCACTGTTTGGTTAGCAGGGATCTTCACTGATACCAGCCAGGTGGTGGGGGGAGGGGAAAAGCGATCATCCCAGAGAACTGGATGGGGGGAGGCAGTTAGTTTGGTTTCTGCTGCTGCACGTTAACAGGAAAACTGCAGCAGTAAATAGCCAGCTCAACAGGCTTTGCTTAGTATGGGAAAGGAGCGGGCTGCTGTTATGAAGGTTGCAGAAGCCGAAAGACTATGGCTTACCATGGCTGCCTGCAAGCTGAATTCTGTTGCCCGGCCCTGCATATGTGATTTCTAACACCAAAGCCTCAGGCACTCAATATAAGATGCAAAATGCGACCTTGTACCAAAATCACATGTGCTATGTAATGTGAATAGTGTTGTTCACTGTGAAAGAGTATAGCCATTGTTCTGCAAAATACTTCACTCCCTTTTTCTCCTCCAGCAGCTGCAAATGTTTCAAGCCTCCCTCCTCCGTCCGAAAGGCTATCTCAGATAAGGCGGCGAAAAAAACGCACGCGCGATGACATGTTCTCTGAGCTCATGCAGTCGTCCGGCACTGACAGAGCTGTGTGGAGGGACACAATAGCAGAGTACAGGACAGTGGCCGATGAACGTGAGGAGAGGTGGTGGCAGGAAGATCAGAGGAGGCATGAGGCAATGCTGGGGCTACTGCGGGATCAAACGGACATGCTCCGGCGTCTGGTGGAGGTTCATGAATGGCAGCAGGATCACAGACTGCCGCTACAGCCCCTGCTTAACCGCCCTCCCTCCTCCCCAAGTTCCATAGCCTCCTCACCAAGATGCCCAAGAACACGGGGTGGGAGGCTCCGTGCACCCAACCACTCCACCCCAGTGGACAGCCCAAGCAACAGAAGGCTGTCGTTCAACAAGTTTTAAACTGGCCTTTTCCTTTCCTCCTACCCTCCTCCCACACCCCACCAGGGCTACCTTGTGGGTTATCTCCCTATTTTTATAATCAATTAATAAAGAATACATGTTTTTAAACGATAGTGACTCTATTTCCTTTGCAAGCAAGCTGTGATCGAAGGGGGGAGGGTGGGTGGCTTACAGGGAATTTAGAGGCAACCAAGGGGGCGGGTTTTCATCAAAGAGAAACAAACAGAAGTGTCACACAATACCCTGGCCAGTCATGAAACTGGTTTTCAAAGCTTCTCTGATGCGCAGCGCTTCCTGCTGTGCTCTTCTAACCACCCTGGTGTCTGGCTGCGCATATTCAGTGGCCATGCGATTTGCATCAACCTCCCACCCCGCCGTAAACGTCTCGCCCTTACTCTCACAGAGATTGTGGAGCACACAGCAAGCAGCAATAACCATGGGATTATTGGTTTCGCTGAGGTCTGAGCGAGTCAGTAAACTGCGCCAGCGACCCTTTAAATGTCCAAATGCACACTCTACCACCATTCTGCATTTGCTCAGCCTATAGTTGAACAGCTCCTAACTACTGTCCAGGGTGCCTGTGTATGGCTTCATGAGCCAGGGCATTAAGGGGTAGGCTGGGTCCCCAAGGATACATATAGGCATTTCAACATCCCCAACAGTTATTTTCTGGTCTGGGAAGTAAATCCCTTCCTGCAGCTGTTTAAACAGTCCAGAGTTCCTAAAGACACGAGCGTCATGAACCTTTCCCAGCCATCCCATGTTGATGTTGGTGAAATGTCCCTTGTGATCCACCAGTGCTTGCAGCACCACTGAAAAGTACCCCATGCGGTTTATGCACTGGCTGCCTTGGTGGTCCAGTCCCAAGATAGGGATATGCATTCCGTCTATAGCCCCACCACAGTTAGGGAATCCCATTGCAGCAAAGCCATCCACTATGTCCTGCACATTTCCCAGAGTCACTACCTTTGATAGCAGCAGCTCAATGATTGTGTTGGTTACTTGCATCACAGCAACCTCCACAGTAGATTTGCCCACTCCAAATTGATTCCCGACTGACCAGTAGCTGTCTGGCATTGCAAGCTTCCACAGGGCTTTTGCCACTAGCTTGTGAACTGTGAGGGCTGCTCTCATCTTGATATTCTTGCACTTCAGGGCAGGGGAAAGCAAGTCACAAAGTTCCATGAAAGTGCCCTTACGCATGCAAAAGTTTTGGAGCCACTGGGAATCATCCCAGACCTGCAACACTATGTGGTCCCACCACTCTGTGCTTGTTTCCCGGGCCCAGAATTGGCGTTCCACGGCATGAGCCTGCCCCATTAACACCATGATCTCCAAATTGCAGGGGAACACGGTTTTAGAGAAAAGTGTGTTCATGTCCTCATCACCGTACTTCTGTCGCCTCCTCTCCTGGTTTTTCAGGTGCTGGTTCTGCATAAACTACACAATAATGTGCGAGGTGTTTACAATGGTCATAACTGCTGTGGTGAGCTGAATGGGCTCCATTCTTGCTGTGCTATGGCGTCTGCTCCTGCTTGGGCAATCCAGGGAAAAGGGCGTGAAATGATTGTTTGCTGTTGCTCTGATGGCAGGAGGGGCGACCGACAACATGGCTTACAGGGTTGGCTTACAGGGAATTAAAATCAACAAAGGGGGTGGCTTTGCAAGAAACAGAATGGCCCCCTCAAGGATAGAACTCAAAACCTCAAGGACAGAACTCAAAACTGGGTTTAGCAGGCCTTTGATTTCACGGAGGGAGGGAGGAGAAAATTAATACAAACAAAATCTGGTCTATTTCTTGTTTTGATCCACTTCATCTATCTTTATACATCTTGCTGGCAGAAGATGGTGCAGTATGACTGCTGGCCATCGTCTTCTCCTGGCTGCTGATTAAAAGACAGTGCACTAGGACTCCTGGTAGCACTGAATCGCCATGAGATGAAACTTAAAAGGGAAATGACCTGGCTGAGTCACTCCCATGTTTGCCCAGGCACCCCTGACCTCATTGAGGTCAGTTAAAAGAGCACCCTGGACTACGTTGACAAAGGCTACCAGTCATACTGCACTGTCTGCTGCCAAAAGGCAATAAGCTGCTGCTGTGTAGCAATGCAGTACCACATCTGCCAGCACCCAGGAGACATATGGTGACAGTTAGCTGAGCGGGCTCCATGCTTGCCGTGGTATGGCATCTGCACAGGTAACCCAGGAAAAAAGGCACGGAATGATTGTCTGCCATTGCTTTCATGGAGGGAGGGAGGGGGGCCTGATGATATGTACCGAGAACCAGCCGCGACAATGTTTTAGCCCCATCAGGCATTGGGATTTCTACCCAGAATTCAAATGGGCGGCGGAGACTGCGGGAACTGTGGGATAGCTACCCATAGTGCAACGCTCTGGAAGTCGACGGTTGCCTCAGTACTGTGGACACACTCCGCCAACTACATGCACTTAGAGCATTTGTGTGCGGGGACACACAATCGACTGTATAAAAACGCTTTCTACAAAACCAGCTTCTATAAATTCAACCTAATTTCATAGTGTAGACAAGGCCTTAGATAAAGCTATCAATGTAGCAATAGCCCTATAGCTACTGAATTCTTCTAAATGAAGATATAACAAGTAGTTTTTCCACTGAGTTGCCACAACTCCTATGACCGAATGAAAATAGATTTATAATATCAGATTGGGGAATGTAATCATTATAGCTAAAGATAAATTATTATTGCTGCCATCTGGACTTTGTGAGAAACATCCTTCTGAAGAATGTAATGCATTTACTACCAAAATAGAATTTGGTGCAAAAGTAAACAAAAAAAGAGCTTAATTTTAACTAAATAGGAGAATAGACACTAATTCAGAATCTACAGAAGGGAAAGTATTGACACTAACAAATGCTATTTGCACAAAAATATTCATGAAATCTTGTAGCTATTTTTTAGCTTGTCAAGCGTATTGATGTAGTAGAATAGCTTCCTGATTATTAGTCCTTTTAGTGAAGATAGTGTAAGCCACATGTTCTCAGAGACATGGGAATGTTTTGATATTTCCCCCCACCCCACTCCCATAAAGGAGTCTGGTTAACCTTGAAGCAGACAATTATTGCATTTAGCTGAAATGTATAATAGTGTTTTGGGTGGCTTCCTGGTGCTGTATACATAGCTGGTGGGGAACTTTGACAAAACATTTGTCAGAAAATGGCAAAGAGAGCCCAGACACACCGATACTCTGACATTCATTTAAGATATGTGTGACACTGTACCTCAAAGTAGCACCCTGGAACCCCCATATTCACCATGGTGATATGAGTATGATCTGTTTTGTACAAAGAATGCCCTGTGAGGTATCATTTTAAAAGTCTTGATCTGTTGAACATTAATATCCTGTTGGACTGTATGTGACGTTATGAAGTATTGCTGTATGTGTCACTGTATGTTGTGAGGTTGGGAACACCCACAACCAGCCTTTCAGGTACAACAATGGAGTAGCCATAGATAGCCAGACGGTCATCAATGGCTCATCAGCACCCATCAAAGGAAGAATCCACTATCCCAGAGACTTCTCAGAGAGAACACGTATGCAATGGAGATTGCTTGACCAATGGGGACTGCCTGATCCCCAGGTCATAGCAAACATCTTTTCAGCAAGCTGGAAGAAAATATAAAAGAGGGGAAGTGACATCATCACTCGGCCTTTCTCCCCTCCCGCAGCTCAACCGCTGGAGGAACATCTGGAGAACAAAGATTTTGAACTGGAAATGGGTGGTCCCAGGAAGGAAATGGAGTCCAGTCTGTGTTTGAAGATCTGTGACCTGTTTGTACCATCTGTTAGGATGAGACACTGCTTGATTCAAATCCTGTTTAGTTTGTAGAACTTAGACTGCAAATTTATTTTTATTTCTTAAGTAACCAATTCTGATCTCTATGCCTGCTACTTATAATCACTTAAAATCTATCTTTCTGCAGTTAATAAATCTGTTTTATATTTTACTTAAAACAGTGTGATTTGGTTGAAGTGCTTGGAAAATCTCAGCTCAGTTTACAAAGGCTAGTGTGTGTCTTCTCCACATCGAGGGAGGGGTGGACTGGGTAATGAACTTACACTGGCCACGCTTCTGACCAGTGCAAGACAGTATAGTTCTGGGGTACAAGACTGGAGAGCTGGGGGGAATTGCCTGGAGCCTCTTTATTGTTGGTTCATGAGTAGCTGGGAGAGCATTTGTGTAACTCAGTTGGGTTGCCTGTGGATGTCTGTGTAAATGCAGTACCTGCCAGAATTTTGTTTCCTGACATCAGCATCACAGTGAGAGAGGCAGCCCAGATTGGTGGAACAGAGGGCTCAGCGGTCCTACAATTACACATGTAATTCATCTGTGACATCATAAGATTTTAGGGTAGGTGTGAATGCAGCTCACACAGGTATACCTGAGATAGCTTTGATCTAGGGAGATCAAAGCTAACTTGAGTAACAATAGCATTGTAGCTATGGCAGCATGGGCAGATGCCACTAGCTAGCCACTGAAGTATGTACCCAGGGTCCTAGGTGGGATTGGACTAGCTCTATCTCCCTGCTGTGGCCTGGGGAGCTCTGTGACCCCACCACAGCTAAGTACTCATGATACATTTATTCAGATGGCTCCATGAGACAGGGATTCTTGTTGAAATGGTGAGTGTACTGCTGTTTATTTCTCTGCATATGATGAAGGTGACGGTGTTGATGTGGTTTAATGTGTAGAATGTATATGTTTAATGTACCCTCCAAAAGCGGTCAAATTTAAATTCCTGCACAAGCCCCTACACAGACATCTATCCATTATACCACTGGCTGCTAGGCCTGAACAAAGAGCCCTGAGGTAAGGGTGAAGCTTTGGTGAAGGCTGGAGCTATGGGGAAGTGGCCTAGGAAACTGAAAGCAGTTTAGTTTAGGGGACACAGTGATGTGTGGCTGCTATTCTTAGGGTCCTTGGGCTGGGACCTAGAATAGTGTGTGGTCCCAGGTTCCCCCCATAGGCCATGGGGAAGTGACCTATAATTGGACAGTAATAAAGGGGATATGAACTACGTAGTGGCCTAACTAGGGCCAGAAGGGCCAAGAGAGGGTGAAACCATTGCCTCTAGGGAGGAAGCCCTGGAGGTACAGCTCAATACCAGGGCTGGGACTGTTTAAAGACTGCAGACACACCTGACCAGAAGGGGCACTCATGAGAGGTGGGTGCTATGCCATTACACTAACCCACTAGCAGTCACTGAGTTATGTGCTCTGTTTAAGTTAGCTATAAAAGATTAAGCAAAAGAATACACTTTGTCACAGACTGAGGAAACATTTTTTGGGCAAGGAATTGACACCTAAACTCCTCAGGAACTGGAGGGAAGAAGGGCCCCCAGCTGGTGATCACTTGAAACAATCTCAGACTTTGGATAACTAATGTTTAGGGTGCTCGGACCCTATGGCTATAGTACCTGTGTGTGTGTGCATTTGAGACCTCATAAAAAGTAGTTTTAAGTAAATGCACTCTGGGTTGCTTCAACCATTTATCAGATGAAGGAGCTTTGTCCCTACTGACTTATTCCCAACACTGCCTGGAGAGAAACAGTTGAGTTACCACTGCTTTGAGTTCAGAAAACCCTGGATAACATAGCCTCAAATCTTTTAGAATAAAAGCAAATCCAGCTCAGTTCTGAGCCATCCACCAGTCTTCTTGTGGGGTATCCTTACCATTTCCTTTGTTCCCAAACAGTCTCTGACTTGCATATCACTTGCTTCTTAGGGTCTAAAATGCTCCTCTCCACTGGCTGGCTAGCAGGCACATCACTCTGCAGGTAAAGCTCCCTTCAGGCAGACCTACATCCACCTTGTTGGCCAGTCAGCTATGAACTGAGCCAGCTCTTTCTTTTTATTCCCCCTCCTGGCACGGCACTGGTTGCAGGTATAGTGGGGTGGAGCTAGGTGGGGCCCATAGGTACTCCTTAACCCCTTCGCTGCTGGTGTGAGATTTCTGTGTGTCACAAGGCCCCATCCCTTTGCCAATTATTCCTACTTATGGCTAATTACAAATACATGGGCCTTTTAAATAGTTAGCTATCCCATGGTCATGATCCATCCCGCCTACTTACAATTAGCATCTAAAAATTGTGTGGCAAAAGCATATGGTGTGCTGAGCAAGTGACTTTATAGCAGAAAGAGGGTGCTGGGAACCCAGACAGCAACTTGGACAGGATTTCCTCTTTGTGCTCTTGAGCTCCAAGAAGGGAAACCAGCTGATGCGCACCCCACTATTCCATGGCCATGAGAAGGTGCAGTCTGCTTGGGGGTTGACCATCCCCACCTAGACATGTGGTAGAGCATGGACTTCAGGGAAATGCATGCTATCCCTTCGCAGAGCTCAAGTCATGGGCAGTGACTAGAACATGCTACAAGGCCCTCGGCTCCATCCGGCCCCGTACTAGCAGGGCACACATGAGTGCTTTACAGTGATAAGCAGGTAACAGTTTTCAGAGTAACAGCCTTGTTAGTCTGTCTTTGCAAAAAGAAAAGGAGTACTTGTGGCACCTTAGAGACTAGTAACAGTGTAATCCAAGCGATTTCAGAACCAGATTTAAAAAATCAGTAGAGGTTTGTTGTCCCCTCGCACACCACTCCCTAGCCTCCTCAGCCCAAATATACATATCAGTGTACAACATTAGTCAAGCCTGGAGGCTACCTTACAGCAGAAACAAACAAAGAAATAGCTTTAGTCAATATAACCCCATTTCATGGGAGGAAAGTGTAGTTTATAATAACCTTACCAAAATGAGATGAAATGGGGCTGTTAATTTCATTTAATGCTTTAAGAGCACCTAAATGGATGTGCTTATCAGTTCATAACACTGCTGGTCAGAATTTGCATTTTCATATAAATCTCAGTGGTGAAAAACTAACATAGCCAACTGGTGAGAAGGGACACTTGTAAATAAATATGCTTTATGAAAATCATGTAAGTGCTGCAGCTGCAAACTATTCTGCATGCTTGCCTTCCTTCTAGTCATCTTAAGTACATTTATCCATGACCACCATAACTATCACATTTATTAGTTACACTTCTCCTTGTTATTGTGTTTGAAATGCATTTCAGGACAATTAGGCTATTCTGCCACGGACATCTTTTTTTAGAAAAAGGGCTTAAAAACATCTGGTGTTCTGAAATTCCAGAAGAGTTTATTTATGTATCAGGGATACAGAGGGGAGTAACAGTAGCACAGAAAAAAAAAAATCATTGTCACAAATTAAGATTGATCTTCCCAGTAAAGCTCTGTGAGGAAGATCTCACCACTGTCCAAAAAAAAAAAAAAAAAAGAAAAAGAAAAAACGTTTCACAATTTGTTTCCATACTTCCATTTGTAGAAAGAATTCACTTTTGATTTTGGATAAAAATAAAAAAGTTAGTGTTTCCACAGGAACGATGGGTTTTTTCCACTTTTCTTCTAAGGAAAAAAAGTATCATATAATAGAAAAGTATCTCTTCCTACAGAGCGTCCATTATATATATACGATGATAAATTCACCATATGTAAGTATAGAGAAGGTGAATGTGACAGACAAATATCAGTGGAATCTGTCATAGAGCAGCCATGTGTCCTGCAGCAGTCCACAACATGACAGATGCACCTACCTCAGTTTCCCTCCTGAAACAGTCCGAACAGTCTTAGTGCAAACAGCCCTTGTGCGATTACTTTATTACCAAAGCGTTGTCTCTGACAAGAGCCCTAAACACGTCTGTTTCTCACCCAAGTGCAAGCAGTCATTAAACTCATGAGACCTCATCCCTCAACACCTCACACTAATGCCTTTGACCGTGCCCAAATTATCAGTTATCTCCTGGCCTGGTACCAGGACAGACACCCCAGGCCTTACAACCAGAGTGCAACCATCTTTTCTCAGTGCAACTCCCACAGCAGGTCTGCTGGGAGCATTCTTGCCAGGAGAGCATCTTTCACTCCTCCTGGCCCACTCACAGTTATTCTGGGACCAGCTCTCTGGCTCTAGAGATGTCAGTGGGTAAGCTCCTGCAATGCTCCCCTGCCTTCAGCCCTCTCCAACCCTTAGCTATAGCTCTGGGGCGTAGAGCCAGGAGACAGCTCCTTCTGGCTGTTCTCCTGCTTTCAGCCTTCTCCCAGGAACCACCTTCTACTTCCCCCTGCAACCACTCCAGTCTCTGGTAGCTCTCACTTGCCCTTCCTGACTGAACCAGCCTACTGGGATTCCCTCTGATAGAGTCACTCCTTGACCATTTATAGACTCCAGGTGCTGCCCAGCCCTCATAATTGGCCAAATGGAGCACCTTCTGTAGCACAGGGGAGCTGACCTACTTCATTTACTGGGGTCAACCACCCTATGACAGCATCACAACAAAAACCCCATGTCATTAAAGGTCTTTACATCTCCCAATACGGTAACAATAAATACAGACAACAAAAAAAGTTTTAAAAGCAATATTTAAGGACTGAAATCCATAGATTCACTAATGAAAAGACCATGTCCAGTTAAGAACAACTCAAGCTTCTCATTTTCACCACACATTCATCCAAGTGGTGCAAAACATTGCAGGGGCGGGGTCCTGTTCTGGCTCCTCAGGTCACATGGATGACCAGTTAGTGTCATTATCAAAAAATGTTTTTGACATTCAGCTCACAAGGAAATTTCATTCCTCTCTCCCGGAGGAGGACGTGGCCACACTGGTCCATGCATCTGTCACCTTCAAGCTGCATTATTGTAATTCAGTGCATCGGAAGCTGAATGTGAAATCAAGACAACACACAGGCTCCAGCTGGTACAGATTGCAACTGCCTGTCCTCTCCATGGTTTAGATCCCAGTGAACACATCAGGCTCAAGCCCTTCCGCTGTTTCCCAGTCAGTTTCCAACGCCAGTTTAAGGCCTTAGTCCTTCTCTTCAAAGCAATTCATGGATCATTAAGACCAGATTTCTATGGGAGAAGGAGATGGATTGTATTCTGGCTCATGCTTCACCAACAGCATAATTAACTAAGGCCACAATGAGCAAACACCTATAAAAGAGTAAATTTAAGTTCAATGCAGTTACTCCTGTGCGTGAAGTTACTTATATAGATTTGTTTATGCAGGCTCAGGGCTTCAGTTCCAATTACTCATTCCAGTTCTGTTTGGAGACTTTACGTGCTACTGTAATGCAAATAGATAAATGACAGCTGTGATGACCTGTGAGATGTCATGACACACTGAGATTATAATTAACACATTGAACTGGTGGTATAGCACGCTGGCAGTTAGTCAAACATTTTTCTTCTGCTAAGGGGGGCAAAGCTGATATGAAAGTCACCTAGACAATGAGCACTGGACTGAAAATACCATTTTTACAGCAGGGTTGTACTTCCGCCAGAGCCTGTTGTGATTTCATTGCTTCAATTTCAGAGAATTAGTCTTAGTTTTGAAAGATAAAAGGGATCATCCTGAAAACTCATGTGAGTAGTCCTTATTCTTACAAGTACAAAGATTGACTTAAGCAGTAATACTTGCCAGAGTGAAGAGTTCTCAGATAGGTTCACAGTATGCACTCTTGTCACAGAGCATCACTTACTCAGCTAAATAGCCCCTTTGAAGTCAACAGGGCTGCTTGCAAGAGTCAGTGCTACTCTGTCTAAGGATTGCAGAATCTAGTCCATGAGTAGGGGGTTTTCAGATTAGACTCTGGGTCTTAGTTTATTCTTTCAGTTCAGTTTTATGTCTAAAGCAAGGAAAAGCTATCTTAATTAAATCCAGTCTGAAACTCTGTTTTTTGAGTTTGCTCAATGCATTCTGCTATATAAACTGTATCACAATTCCTTCTCAGTATAGTCTTGCAATGTAGAGGTAGCTAAACATAGCAATAGTGCAGAGAGATAAAATGAGGCCAGAATAAACACTATAGAGAAAAATAAACTCCAGTTGTTAGTGTTTTGTTTGCTTTCTTTAAAAAAAAAAGGAAACAAATTACTCATTGGGGGGAAAATCCCACCTAAATTTGAATTCTATTTCTTCTGTTCATCAACATTTTTATATCTATCTATTGTAAAGCCTACCAGCATTTAAAAATTAGTTGAGGTTGTGTTGCTATTACAAAAGGTTAAATGAATAGATTAGGAGATGCACAGATGTTTATGGTTTTGGTTTATAGCTCTGGGACATCCCATTCTGGAGACAGTGAGTTCCAGTTCATTTTAACAGTAATTAGAAGTACCCCCGTAACGAGGTATTTCCTGCTGAAAACAACTTCATTAGCTTGGGTGATTTTATTGGTTTCCTTTAGGGTGAAAAAACTACTGCTAATAGTTGTAATTTAATAGGAAAATTACTGAAGCAAGAAAGATTCCACTGAATCTTAATGAGGCATTAGACAGAAGTTCCCTTTCCAAATAATGAAATAACCGAAGAGCAGCTACCTGAAGACGTTATCATATGAATACATTTAAGCTGGCATTGCAGAGCCACTTTGTTTAAATATTGTTTAAATAAAGTAATTAGGAAGCTATAGAGAAAAGGCCTGTCAGTTTAACAAATTTTAAATAAATTTAGCTATGCCCTTGGGTATTTGCCCTCTGTCCCCAACACTGGTTTTAAAGCAAAGCGCTGTCAACAAAACTGACCTTTAGAAAAATTGTCTTCTCTTTCAGTGAAAAGGGAGATTTTTATGCCCCTCCCTCATTTATGGCCCAATCTTTCAGGGTACTGAGCATCTTCGATGGGATGCAGAGCATCCTCAGTAATCATTTATAGCACATCACTTGTTTGTTATGGTGTGTGTCACATGCCATGAAGGAGAAAGGATGAACTCATGGCTCAGATCTGGATTCTGTTCTTGCCTCAGCCACAGTCTCTGTTTGACCTTAGAAATAGGGTTAGATTGTGTCTTTAGACATGCCTATTACAACCAGGATGATGGTGATCAGACCCAGTAGTCAAAGCAGGAGTCAGGTACCAGGAGGTCAGAGTCCAAGACAGGCCAGAGCACAAACTGAGAATCAGACATCAGGAAGCAGGAGGGTCAGGTTACCAGTAGGTTGTGGTCATGCACCTGGTTACAGACAGCAATCAAATAGCAAAGTCAAGGACACACCAGGGTTAGAAGCCAGAATCTAGGGTCTTTTGCAAGGAGAGTCTGCAACACAGAGGAAGGAGCGGGCAGTCTGTGTAATTTCTCAGACAGCTGAGATGTTCCTGGTTTAAGTACTGGTATCAGTCTAGCATGCATAAGGCCCAGGGACAATTCTGAAATAAGGGGCAAGGGGTACTGATTATGAATAGTTACTTGGTTCAATGTGCGATAGTCTGTGCAGAGGGATAGTGCCCCTGCTGGAGAGGTAGATTGAAAATGAAGCCCTTGGCAAGGTTTTCTTGAGCTCTGGTTCAGACACGGAGTATATCTGTCCATAGGGCATGTTTTCCCCAGACTGTAGGTCTATTGGGCAGTCATAATCTCTGTGGGGGGTAGTGAGTTTGTTTGTTTTTTTCCCCAAAAACATCCAGGTATTCACAGTACTTCTCAAGGAGGCTGAGGTTCTTGCCTGGAGCCGCTCCCATCTAGCTAGCCCCCACCATCTGGGGTTCCTCTTCCAAGGGTCTGCAGTTCATTTGGGGGTTGGTTGCTTCTTTGGAAGCAGCCTTTCTGACAGTATTCAGAGGAGAAACTAATGCTCTTCAGCCACCAGGAGATATATGGGTCATGCAACTCCAACCAAGACATGCCAAGAATTATCAGGAAGAACAGGGAGTGGATCACATCAAAGCATATTGTTTCTCAGTACCCTTCCACTACAGCCTCTAAAGAGTCAGTCTCTTAAGTCACTGGTTCCCAATGATAGGGGTGACCCATCAATCATATCCACAAGGTCCAGTGTGGGATTCAGCCAGAGGGGATCTGAAGGGTTTTGCCTGCCTCTGCCTCTATAAAGTTGGCAGCAGCCCTGGAGCCTATCATTGCTAGTTGTGGAAGGATCTGCTGCACCTGTCCCAAGACCTGCAACCTCAGTAGCAGCTGGAAATTCAGGGAGGTACTATGGTTCCCAGTTTGGAGTCTACTTGAGGGTAGGGGTTGGTTCCAAAGCATGGAGCTCTGGTGATGCCCAGGCTGTATCCCCCTACTGTTTCCTGAGTTGTAGAGAGTTGGGCAAGAGACAGGAGCTTGTCTTGCTCCCCTGCAGTAAAAACAATGCCCCAGCTGTTGCTGATGTTCTCTCTCCTCCAGGGTCTGATGTGGGTGACCCAGGTTGATACGCATAGTTGCAGGACTCAGTTCTACAGGCCTCAGTGCGGTAGGTGGGAGTAGGAGTGTCAGGTCATACCTCCTTTCCTCCTTCAGTTCACACAGCCAAGAGTCAATATGCAGAATGAGGTCAATAAAGGTGTCTAGGCAGGTAGGATTTTCAGCACAGGCTAGTTAAACTTTGACCTCACCATTGATCCCTCACCGGAATTGGTAAAGTTGGGTTGCCTCATTCTGTTCAACATCAGCCATGAGCCATTGGAAATGGGTGGAATAGGAGGTGGTCAGCCCTTGCCCCTGGTGAAGCTTCCGGAGGGCAGCCTCTGCCATGTGGATGCGATGCAGGTCATAGAAGATGGTCATGAAGGCTTGCAGGAAGGTGTCCCAGGAAGAGAGCACAGGGCTATTCCGCTCCAAGAGAGGGAGCCCTATTCGAGCACTTTTCTGGAGAGCAGGCTGACTACAAGCCCCACTTTGTTCTGGTCTGTGGGGTACATTCAGGAGTGGAACAGGAAGAGCAGCCTGCATTGGTTCAGGAAACCCTGGAATTTCCAGTGATCCCCCTTGAACCATTTGAGCAGTGGCACCAGTGGGGGCTGGTTCAGGAGTTGCGCAGTTTGTTTGGGCATGTAATGTCACCACTTCTCCCTTTGAGCATGCAAGCTGCTCATGTAGGGGTTTTGCCTTGGCAGTGAGCTGCACCATCTCAGCCTGTGACCGGGCTAGTTGATCACACAGGGTCTGTGCTTTGAGAGCACTCTGTGTAGCATGGGTCTTCAGTGCATCCTTCTCCACCTGCTGATGGGTGACTTGGTCCTGGGTCTTCAGGGATCCACTGGTTGGAAGGCAACCTGCCCCTCCATCTGTGGCAAAGATGGTCTGAACAAATTGTCACAACTAGGATGATGGAGGTCACACCTAGTGATTGAAGCAGGAGTCGGGAGTCAGGCCAAGTCAGGTACAGGAGATCAGAGTCCGAGATGGGCCAAAGGGCAAAGTGAGAGTCAGGTGCCAGGAGGTAGGTAGGGTCATGTACTAGTTGGTCAGGATCGTGCACCAGGTTACAGCCAGCAATTGAATAGCAAAGTTGAGGACAAACCAAGGTTGGAAGCCAGAGTCTAGGGTCTATCATGAGCAGGGTCTGGAGTAGAGACTGGCAGACAGTCTGTGTTGTTGTTAGGAGAGAGTCCCTTCATGGCTTCCTGGTTAAGTACTGGTATTGGCCAATCAGGGGATTGTGAAGGGCCTCTAATCAGGTCCTGTTGGGCAGTACTTTCTGCGAAGCCCAGCCTCACAGGGTTCTCCTGTGGGAGGCCTACCTACACCTCCTGCAGTGATCATACAGGAAGATCTGGATAACCTTGTAAACTGGAGTAATAGTAGTGGGATGAAATTTAATAGTGAAAAGTGCAAGATCAGGCATTTAGGAATTAATGACAAGAATTTTTGTTATAAGATGGGGACGCATCTCTTGGAAGTAACAGAAGAGGAGAAGGACCTCGGAGTATTGGTTGATCACAGGATGACTATGAGCCGCCAACGTGATATGGCCGTGAAAAAAGCTAATGAGGTCTTGGGATGCATCAGGCGAGGTATTTCCAGTAGTGATAAGGAAGCACTGGTTATACAAGGCATACAAGGCACTGGTGAGACCTCATCTGGAATATTGTGTGCAGTTCTGGTCTCCCATGTTTAAGAAGGATGAATTCAAACTGGAACAGGTACAGAGAAGGGCTACTCGAATGAGCCGAGGAATGGAAAACCTGTCTTATGAAAGGAGACTCAAAGAGCTTGGCTTGTTTAACCTAACCAAAAGAAGGCTGACAGGAGATATGATTGCTCTCTATAAATATATCAGAGGGATAAATACCAGGGAAGGAGAGGAATTATTTAAGCTCAGTACCAATGTGGACACAAGAACAAATGGATATAAACTGGCCATCAGGAAGTTTAGACTTGAAATTAGATGAAGGTTTCTAACCATCAGAGGAGTGAAGTTCTGGAACAGCCTTCCCATGGGAGCAGTGGGGGCAAATGACATATCTGGCTTCAAGACTAAGATTGATAAGTTTATGGAGGGGATGGAATGATGGGATAGCCTAATTTTGGCAATTAATTGATCTTTGACTATTAGCGGTAAATATGCCCAATGGCCTGTGATGGGATGTTAGATGAGGTGGGATCTGAGTTAGTACAGAGAATTCTTTCCTGGGTGTCTGGCTAGTGAGTCTTGCCCACATGCTCAGGGTTTAGCTGATTGCCATATTTGGGGTCAGGAAGGAATTTTCCTCCAGGGCAGATTGGCAGAGGCCCTGGGGGTTTTTCACCTTCCTCTGCAGCGTGGGGCACGGGTCACTTGCTGGAGGATTCTCTGCACCTTGAAGTCTTTAAATCATGATTTGAGGACTTCAATAGCTCAGCCATAGGTTAGGGATTTGTTACAGGAGCAGGTGGGTGAGATTCTGTGGCCTGCGTTTTGCAGGAGGTCGGACTAGACAATCATAATGGTCCCTTCTGACCTTAAAGTCTATGATTCTATGATTCTGTGATATAAAGGCATCAGTTTCCCAGAACCCCCATGGTCCCAGAGTTCAGCCCTGCAGGTTCTAGCAACACCCCTCTGGAGTACAATCTCTTGCTCTGAGTTAGGGGTCAAAGAGGAGTAATTTGCCACTGGCCTATATTCCACCTTAATCCCCTGTTCTAATGTGTAGTCCAAGTCACAATCCAATGGTATCAAAACAGGTTTGTTCTCTGCCCAGCCCAACCATGCCTCTGCTGGTGCAACCATAGCTACCCCGCTATTTATACTCATGTTAGCTTGGTGAGAGCTAGCACGAGCATGTGTGCATGAGCAGGGCAATCATACCCACAGTTGCCAACTTTCATGTGGTTAAATAAACACCCCGATTTTCACAATAAGACAAAAATCAAGCTAATCCCATTTCAAAACAAGGTCAAAACAAGCCAATCCCTAAGAACCCCAACACTCTATGTGACTAGATCCCACTAGTATGCAGTCTGGGACTGTGGTGGGCCTGCTGTCCCCTTGCCCTTGCTTGCCGGGAGCTGATCAAAAAAAGAAGCAACAAGCTACAACAAGCTACAAGCCAAAAACTAGCCAACAAGCAACTCACAAGCCAATTAAGCCAAAAACAAGCCCAGTTTCTGCATTTTTTTGGTGGGTTTGGCATTTCTGATCACACCCCTAGCTCATAGTGTAGATGTACCCATAGGCCTGTGTCATGCTTTGGCAATATCATTAAATAAAAGAATTGTAGCCACTAGTAACAGCTCATCCTGACTGCTAGTTCAATAAATGATGAGCTTCTGAATCCTTCTTTGATGTGCAGGGGGGAACTAATCCAAACCGCAGTTTTAAAAAGTATTGAATGAAAGGAAGTGCAATGAGGCTTATTCCAAAATGAGCCTAATTAAAGATTCCAAAAAGCAGCTTTATGACACCTGTGAATAGCAGAGCAAGGAAGGATGAAGTGGTAGAATGTAATCTTTGATCCTAGCCTAAGTTAAAGAAGTTAAAAAAAAAGTGCATCTCTCTCAGCAGATCCTTCGGGCCTGGCACGTACAAGATAAATTCAATAATTAATGTCCAGTGTGAGAAAGGGAAGATGTTTGAGTCTTCTGATATTTAAACCAACATCAGCTTAACAAGCTTAGTACAAGAATATACCTGATGGACCCAAAAGGACAAAGATATTCAAGACACACATTCAAATTCTCAGGCATTTAGAACATACATACATGAGAAATGTTAGGAAAAGGAAAACGTTATCTGGCCCAAAATGTCCCTTTGTAAGGAAAAGTTCTGGAGTCATGGTCCACCACACTCATTCCTCCATGGCATCTCCAAGTCCCAGCTCTCCAGGCTACAGTATTTCCAGCATGCCACTGCCACCTCCTTATACTTACAAAGAAACATGAGCCTAGTCTTCAAAAGATTGCACTTGCCCCCTTTCACCTCGGGATCCAGTGCCAAACTCCCATTTATGCCATTGACTCCTGTTGACATCAAAGGCAAAACTCCCACAGAGTTCAGTGGGATCAAGAACAGGCCCTCTGGCTTTCAATTCAAACATGAATTATTTCCAGGAAGTTCTATGGCCTGTGTTATACAGGTCAGTCTAGATTATCACAATGGTCTCATCTGGCCTTGGAATCTAACGAATTAAATCTCTAAATGACTTTTTATAGCATACCTCAATGGTCTCTTTCTACTCACGTCTCCACTAGCCAACCACTGGCCTCCTCTGTGTCCCTCTTCACAATCTCACCACAGCTGACACCAGAGCCTTCTGCTTTGCATCTCCTACCTTCTGGAACATCCATGATGTACATTTTCCCCAAAGACTGAGTCCCCATTGCATTCAATAGTAAGCTAAAATGTTCTCCCTCAAATGGCTTTTAACTCACTTTTAAGAGCTGACTAGATTTCAAGTTGACATTGAGGGTAAACAATAAATAATAGCACCGTAAGAACGAAATTAAGAATTATAGAGAAGGTCAAAAACTTTTCATCTGGTTGTTGTCATGAGATGGAGATGCAGTGGACCAAAAGACACGGGAAGATGATTCCAGAAGACAGGAGCTGCAGGGCTATTGTTTCATCTAGTGAATGCTGGGTAATAGCAAGATGTTTCTAAAAACTAACTTGGCTCTTTAGTAAAGAAAACTATTTATAGAGATGTGTCAGCTTGCAGCTAGAATTCCAGCCACATGCACACAGACTGACTTTTGGGTACCTCCTCCCAACTCTTCCCTCCTGCAATCTGTGCTCCTCCCTCCAAGTGCCATGCAGGTTGCTACATGTAGGGCATGTCTACACTACAGGATTCTTTCACCGGTAGGTAGTGTACATACACGCATAGCCCCCCTACCACAAGTATAAATAGCAGTGTAAAGGGTAAGGCATGGATTAAGCCAGTAAAGACACACCTGGAGGGCGTGGGTATATAGTTGTTCTCTGCTGTACACATTCTGTACTGAGGGCTACACATTCTGTACTGGTCCAAGCAGCTAGTTCAGTTGGAGTGTGTTTAACCATGGTCCAAACCATGCCCTGCCTACATTGCTATTTTTAGCAGTGTCCACTTCTGGAGCCTTTCCCCCCTGCAGGGAAAGGCTCTGGCAGCTAAGGGGCAGCTGGGAAGCTCCATGCTGCTGGAGCCCTTCACCTTTGCAGGGAGAGAGAGACTTTGGCAACAGAGAAAGGCTTCAGCAGCAGCGAGCTGCCAGAGCCTCTCCCCTCCTCAGGAAAAAGCTTGGAAGTGGGGTTGTGGAGTCTTCCAGCTCCCTGCTGCTGGTGCCCTTCTCCTCTGGTAGTGGAAGAACAAGGCTCTGGCAGCAGGGGCAAAAGGCTCAGCCTTCCCTGCTGTGTCTCCTCTGCCAGAGCCTTTCACTGACATTTGTAGCTACACACCACAGTGTAGATGCAATGTGCTTTTCACTATACGTGCACTACATGCCACCTAAAGTGATGTGTAGAGTAGATGTAGAGAGATTGGGAGGAGGCCCCTAGGTACTCAGAACTGTTTACAACCCTTTCTCTCATTTGAACCAAAAGTGGGCAGTTATGTACTGGAGAGGCCAGATTGCTCAAACAGCATCACACACCATATTGACAAAGTTTCCACAACTGATTCTTTAAGAGAAGCCAACAACCTGCCCTCCCTAAAGGAGGCATTAGCAGCTTCCACAAGCTCTTGACCCAGTGCTTACCCACCAGGCTTCACCAGCCAAGGAAGCAACAGATAATCTGTGGAACAAATACCTCTGGGCCTGATCTAAAGCCCACTGATGTCAATGGCAAAAAATCGCATTGCCTTCAGTGGGCTTTGGAACAAGTCTTCAGTGAGCATCACTGACCTGAGCTCAACCAGAGCTGACTTGCCTTTCTCCCTTCCATCTCACTCTGCATCCACATAAGCAGCTGGTTCGGTTAGAGTGTGTTTAACCTAATACAGAAAGAACCCAGTATTCTCTCATAATACGAAAGAATTTGAAGCAGCCACCAAATCTGGGGGTACAGTTGGTATGAGAAAAGCTGTGCAAAATGAAATTACGTGGACAGTCTAGAAAAGTGCTTTGGAAGTGCAAGATTCTAATTTATCATATGTTTTTAATAAATTTAAGGATGGGTTTTGCTATAATTTAGTGGTGGGCAACCTGCAGACCGTGGACTGCATGCGGCCCAGAAGGGTAATCTGATTGCTGAAGGTAACATTGCCTTTGTCAGTTTCTTCAAAGATATATTGAAATATAACAACACATTGTGTGAGAAAGTGAAGTGAATAATGGAGAACTGTGATGATTTTTACACATTACATAATGAGTTTCAATTAAATTAATTAACAAATTAAGCAGATGCCAAATGTTTGCAAAGACTTTTGCCCTCCTACAACTCAAATCTGTTCTTTAGCCAGGTGTATATTTATTATACTTAACATAAAGACATTTATTTATTTATTTTTATTTTAATTCTCACACAACTTTGCGCCTGAGGTGAAGGAGAGAAAGAAAGAGACACGTGATAGTCTCATCACTTAATACATATCTGGATACCACAGTGAAAGGCATGGTATAAGAACCTGAACAGAACAGACGTGAAAAACAGAGATCAAGTGATCTGAGAGTCAAGTAGATTATTTCCTTTTAACTGTTCAAGTGCATCGACAACAAATACAATAGAGCAAAACTGATCAGTGTGTTACTCTTACTCCATTTTTACCAACTCAAAGCTTAGCAGTGCTGAAAATCAGGCTATTTA
The DNA here is from genome assembly GCF_965140295.1 of Lepidochelys olivacea. Lineage (NCBI taxonomy): Eukaryota > Metazoa > Chordata > Testudines > Cheloniidae > Lepidochelys > Lepidochelys olivacea. The sequence continues at coordinate 30,744,544 of NC_140411.1, read as the reverse complement.
CTGCCAGGCTTTAGGTACCTCACTTTGAAAAATGTCGGTTTAAGAAAATACCAAGAAAAGACTTTGGGTAAAATCCTGGTCCCACCCACTGAAGTCAAAGGCAAAACTTCCATTGTGTCAGGATTTAGCTCATAGGTAATAGCATCATTTGTACGAGCATAAAAATTAATCTCGCCTGGCGCAAACAAGATAATGTTCATAGAATATTAGCCTGTGAACTTGTATTTTCCTGGCTTTCCTGGAATAGACTACTCTTCATAGACCTTATATCTCTTTCCCATAGATTAGTGAAGATGCAGTCAAGGATAAGAAGAATGGTCAAAGACCTAAAGACCACGCTCTAGAGTCACTCTCTTACCCTCTGGCCCAATGAATATTAATTATTTATACAAAGTGGAACAGTTCTAATAGGGTAATTCACTCTATAGCCCAGAGGTCTGGGCACTTGCTAGGAACGTGAGAGACTCAGGATCAAATCCCTGTTCTGAATCAGATAAACAAGACTTGAACTTGGGTCTCCTACATCCCAAATGCATGCATTACTAATCACAGGAGTATTAGCTATTCTGGGTGGGGCTTTCTTTTGTGTTTTTCCAAGGAATATGATCGTAGTTCCATTCCATGTTGGATCAAACACAAATTTTGAAACTCTAAAATATTTTGGGAGTGGAAGTGGAAATGTTGTTTTCCAGCCAGCCCTAATCTTGAGCCCAACTAAATTTTGCTTCAGTCCTACTTTATGCAAAGATCCATAGTATCAGGGATTCAACTGGAGAAGTTTAAAAGAAATACCATTGCTAGTGCAGAACTTTTTTATATTGTCATAAAGCCAAGAGAAGTCAATTAGGTCTAGTACTTCATTAATGACCCTCATAAATCACATTTATGGTAAGTCCCATATCTAGTGCTATGCTAGAACATGCCCTTTGGAAAAACTACTTTTTGACACCCTTGTATTATGGCATCGCAGCAACTGCTGGGATAATTAATTTTTACTGGCACTGTGGTGAAACTAAGCAAAACTTTCTAAGACATTTGGCCAATTACAGACTCTTTAGGGCAATGAAGCCTTTGCAGTAAGCGTGGCTTTATGTTACTAGTATGATCAAAGCTTTAATGAAATTGCTGCATGGCAGAAACTACTGGACTATTAAGAAAAAGCTACAAAAATGAGTGCATAACTGTGAATTTACAATAAGAGATGTCTTCAAGTTTTCTTTGATTTCCTATTCATTTCCTCCTCCAAACAGCCCCACAGTGGGTGGTTCTAACAAATGTTAGAAGACTATGTTTTCTTTTGGGTAAATTAAGGCTAAGTGTGTGATCTTCATAATGGATCTTTGCATCCCCCTGCGTTTTATTATTATTTTTCCAGGGAAGAGGTCTTACTTCAAGCTCACAAGGCAAACTTGGAATAACTGGAGTTCTTTTATGGACATATCATTATAAAAGATTACATAGGCGTCACAATAGATGCCTGCTGTTCTGCAACTCTGTCACTACCCATTCCCACTATTACTACATGGGTTGGAATATTGTCAAAAAATGGCAATGAACTTTGAAAAGAGCTCTGAAAATGTGTAGTTTAGCAAGAGAATAAACTCTGAAGTCCTTTCCAAGCTGTGTAGCTCTCCCTGCTCATGTTCTATACAGAAGTGCGCACGTTGTGGCATGCTAGCCTCACTTCTGTTCAGCTTAGGCTTGGACAGTAAATTGCTGGGCTTTACAATTTCAGGAAATATTGTTGATGACTTACAGAATCTGAGATTAACCTTTTCAAATGTGAGTGCCTAAAGCTGGGCTCCTAAATCAAAAGAGAGCTACTAAAATGACCTGATTTTCAGAGGGGTCAAAACACCCTCATCAGCTCCCAGGTGAGAAATTGGCTCTTTTAGTTTTGTGGGTGATTGTGTTAAACTAACTCACACATCTCTTACCAGACCAAAAGAGTAACTCAACTAACAGGATAATCAGACAGTGTGGGCCAGATCCTCAACTTCTGCTGCTTGAGCCAGACACAAGGAAACACAAAAGGTATAAGCTGGGAAGGGCGACAGCTATTACCACACTATACGTGTCTGACAGGCTGGGAAGGTGAAAAAGTCAGGGGTGAAAAGGAGAAGCACCCTTGTGACACTTAGCACCCCTGTATTCACACTCTACACGCTATTGTTATAATCTTTGTACAAAGTACACCTTGTGAGGTATCACTTCGGGGCACAGGGTTTGGGGAAATTTGGGAATGGAAGTTTGTTGGGGTCACCCTGCAAGTAGTAATCCAGGCTGGTGGAAGCCAGGGTGGGGCTGTAGACAGGCTGCTGCTGTCAGAGCTGCAGTGTCCTGGCTTTCTAGAACACAGTCAGTCAGGGTGGGACCCACATGCTGGTAGGCTGGTTGTGAGCAGCCAGGTTGGGGGCTACAACAGCAAAGCATTGTAAGGCACCAAAGGTTACAGAGCAAGTGGGACACAACCCCGCACTCATATGGATTTGCACCCCCTTACCATGATACCTGGCAACAGCCCTATTAAAAGGAAAGGTCTTTTAAATCTACTTGAGTAACCTATGTAACCTACAGTAAACTATGTTTACTGTGCCTATCTGACTTAGGTGTGACAGAGAATGAGACTAGATTTGTATGCTGTCATAAATATAAAGGGAAGGGTAAACCCCTTTGAAATCCCTCCTGGCCAGGGGAAAGCTCCTCTCACCTGTAAAGGGTTAAGAAGCTAAAGGTAACCTCGCTGGCACCTGACCAAAATGACCAATGAGGAGACAAGATACTTTCAAAAGCTGGGAGGAGGGAGAGAAACAAAAGGGTCTCAGTCTGTCTATATGTTGTTTCTGCCAGGGATAGACCAGGAATGGGGTCTTAGAACTTTTAGTAAGTAATCTAGCTAGGTATGTGTTAGATTATGATTTCTTTAAATGGCTGAGAAAAGAATTGTGCTGAATGGAATAACTATTTCTGTCTGTGTTTCTTTTTTGTAACTTAAGGTTTTGCCTAGAGGGGTTCTCTATGTTTTAAATCTAATTAACCTGTAAGGTATCTACCATCCTGATTTTACAGGGGGAATTTCTTTATTTCTATTTACTTCTATTTCTATTAAAAGTCTTCTTGTAAGAAAACTGAATGCTTTTTCATTGTCCTCAGATCCAAGGGTTTGGGTCTGTGGTCACCTACGCAAATTGGTGAGGCTTTTTATCCAACATTTCCCTGGAAAGGGGGGGTGCAAGTGTTGGGAGGATTGTTCATTGTTCTTAAGATCCAAGGGTCTGGGTCTGTAGTCACCTAGGCAAATTGGTGAGGCTTTTTACCAAACCTTGTCCAGGAAGTGGGGTGCAAGGTTTTGGGAAGTATTTTGGGGGGAAAGACGTTTCCAAACAGCTCTTCCCCAGTAACCAGTATCTGTTTGGTGGTGGTAGCGGCCAATCCAAGGATGACGGGTGGAATATTTTGTACCTTGGGGAAGTTTTGACCTAAGCTGGTAAAGATAAGCTTAGGAGGTTTTTCATGCAGGTCCCCACATCTGTACCCTAGAGTTCAGAGTGGGGGAGGAACCTTGACATATGCAGAGCATTTCTTTTATTTTAAATCTAATTTTCTCACTAATCTTAATAAATCTTGTTTTTTAATTAGACCACACAAGTCTTAGAACCTTGTTTAAGGAGTTCAAGTAGCCTATCCCAGAGAAGAACAACCCCCCTCATCCCTTAAGAGTAGATGGCAAAGGGATGGTATCTGGAGCCTTCCATACTCAGGATGCATTGGCAAAAAGGACATGGATTAAGGAGTGCTTTCCCATGAAGCATGTAATTTGGAAAGCTGGGGCGTAACAGGTGCATGGGAAATGCCTAATCAATGCAGATGAGAACCAGGTTTACGGACAATTTAGAAGAGATTATGGGCACAGAGGCATGAATAAGGTTAGCCCTAAAAATCCCTAATGCTGATTCATGTGTTTTTACTAGAGAGGCAACGCTGTTAAGTGCATACCTCACTGCACTGGGAGCCCAGGTTTCTAGTCCTGACTGCCATGATGTACCACTGAGTAAGTCAGTTAACCTCTTTGTGCCTCAGCTCGATTGAAACAGAGATAAAAGTCACCCACTTTTGTTCAGGACTTTTAGATGCTCTGATCAAAACTGTTGTGTAAATGCGGAATAGTTTTTAATACCTTCAGCACAGCCACCTACTAACCTCACCAGTGCAGGGATTAATCAGCCTCCAATATGGTACCTTGACTCGGATCTCTGTCTTCATTCTGCCCCATGCTGGGTGGATGCTTCTGAAATTGTTCAGGGCTCAGCTAACTCAGAATAGAAGTTGGCTATGCAAAGAGCCAAAAGGCACATTTGCCCATATGTGTGACTTTCCTGTGACAAACTCCCACTGGCATAAAGAATGAAACATTGTACAGGCAGTTACTGATTTAGATATTGAACTTCCCTCCACTGTGTTATTAAACATTACATTGCTGCCAACCTAGACCAGTAGCATAGTCACAAAGTTGATTAACATTATTAACTGTTGCCCAGAAGTGATTATACTCAACTGAAAAAAGCACAAATCAAGTTTCTCTTTCTCCCTCAGTCTAACATAAAAAGATCACATTAAAGAAAACATAAGTTGCTGAATGTGTTTTATGATTTTATATTCACTTCTATCAGAGCATTTTGACTTTTACCAACAAGTTTAAAGGGGCACTGTCCATTTGGAAAAGATACATTATAAAGACATTTCTTGATTTAAGTTAGTGTCATCACCTGAGGATATTAAAAGTGAATAAAAATTAAAAGTCCAAATTATTTGTCCCTATTTATGGTTTTCATTTACTTTTTGCATTTCTTTCAGATTGGATTATGAAAATCAATAGTGCCACTTTCTTTTATGCCTGCATTATCCTATGAGGTGTTAACTGGCCATTTTGCCTGGAATTGTCCCTTGAAATGTGTTAACTACTTATGCTAAACAATCTGTTCCACTTTGTATTTAGCTGGGACACTCTTAGGCCAGGTCTACACTACAAATTTATGTTGAGTCAAGTTACATTGGCATACAGCCACCACAGTTAGTAAGTACATCGCTTGTACGCATGCATACTTGGCTCCTTGTGTCGGCGATGTGCATACTCACCCTGAGTGCTTGTATCGATGCAGAGTGTAGTACACCATGGGTAGATATCCCACTGTTGAACTCGCCACTGTCTTTTGGGAAGTTTTGGCAATACACGATGGGGCTGAAATGAGTCATGCAGGGCTGAATGGGAGAATCGGGTCAACTTCCCAGTTTGCAATGGTCTCCATCCCAAAATGTTACCTTGACTCTGATCTCTTTCTTCATTTTGCCCCATGCTGAGTGGATGCTTCTGAAATTGTTCAGGTCTGGGGTCTGGGCTAATTCAGAATAGAAGTTGGTTATGCAAAGAACCAAAAGGCAAAATGTTATCCGTGTCCTATAATTTTGTGCCTTTTTTTCTCAAAATCCCACAAACCTGCATAGCCCTCCTCACTGTCCACCATCTCGGATAGAAGAATGGAGCCTGCACAGCTCTGATCTACTGTCATGAGTGTTGCAAGCACAGGATGCACGATCCTGGAGTATTTGCAGAACTGCAAGAAGAACCAAATGAGTGAACAATAATTCCTTTGAGGACAGATTGCTGTGGGACACAGCAAGAACCAGTTCATGATAGTTAGTGGCATTCACAAAGCAGCTGCAGTTTGTGGAGCTCTGTTTCTGAGCCTGAGAAACGAGCACTGACTGGTGGGATTATATCGTAATGCAGGTTTGGGATAATGGGTAATGGCTGCAGAACTTTCAGATGCACAAGGCCACATCCCTGGATCTCTGTGCCAAGCTCCCCCCAGCCCTCCAGAACAGGGACATCAATGAGAGCTGCACTGACAGTGGAGAAGTGAGTGGTGATCACACTGTGGAAACTTGCTACTAGTTTCCACAGTGCGATCCAGATTGCTACTAATCAGACGGGAATCAATTTGGAGTCGGAAAATCTATCGTGGGGGCCATTGTGATGCAAGTGAGCAGGACTATTAATCTCAACCTGCTACACCAGACTGTGACTCTCAGCACTGGGCAGCACGTACTGAATGGCTTTGCAGGAAAGGGCTTTCTGAACTGCGGTGGAGCAATAGATGGCACATGCATATTCCTATTTTGGCCACCTTGCCACTGAGTACATCAACCGAAAGTCTGTTTTTCTATGGTTATGCAAGCATTGGTGGATCAACAAGGATCCTTCACTGATGTCAGTGAAGGGGAGGATGCATGACGGTCACATCTTTAAGAACACAGGAATTTTCAGAAAGCTACAAGAAGGGACTTTCTTTCCCGACCAGTGGATTGTCATTGGGAATGTTGAAATGCCAATAGTGATCCTGGAGGACCCAGCCTACCCCTTGCTCCCCTGCTTCATGAAGCCATACACAGGTGACCTCAACAGCACCAAGGAGCAATTCAACTACTGGCTTGGCAGACGCAGAATGACTTTGAATGTGCTTTTGGTCATTTGCAGAGAGACTGCCATTGTTTACTCACATGATTTGACCCCAGTGAGAAAAATATCCCAAGCGTTATAGCTGCCTTCAGTGTCCTGCATAATATTTGTGAAGCAAAAGGGGGGGAACGTTTCTGATAGGGTGGAGGTGGAGTGGCTGTCTGCTGAATTTGAACAGCCAGATTCAAGGGCTAGTAGAAAAGCTGAACACAAAGCTATATGGCTCAGGGAGGCTTTGAAAGGCCATTTTAACAGGGAGCCAGAGTAGCATGTGCTGGCTGTAGTGTGCTCTGCCTGGCCCTGCTCTTTTGTGGCCTGGTAGGAATCATGTGGTGATTGCTGTACATGGAGAGATATAACATTGTTAATGCACCTATTCATTTTGTTTGCCAATGATCCTATGAGTTGAGGGACACTATGCAGTAACAGGTAATTGGTTGCTTTCAGAACTGCTGAACACTCAGCATCATATGTTGTGAACTAATAAAGATGAATTATGTGCCAAATAATAAAATTTTATTTTGTAACAATCACTTCAAAAAACCCCCGGCAATCTAAAAACAAACAAATTAAAAACTAAGTAAAACTTAATAAAATTAAGAGGACAGAACTTATGAAGGGGAAAGAACATTCACGTCCATTTCAGCTGCACATACACCAACCATGGTAGTAGGGGTAGTGCAGCAACCCCTGATGCCACGTGGAATGTTGAGGGAGGGAAGGTGTAGGGATGTCCCAGTATAAAGTTCTCAGTGGGCTTCAGAGGGAGGCGAGACCATGATTGTTGAACCTGCAAGTCCATCAGAGTCTACAACATCTGTGTTTGCTGCCTGGAAGGCCCCATTATGTCCTGGTGCAGCTCCTTCTCCTTTTGCTGCTGGGACTCCTGGGCCTTTCTCCTCTCCACTCTTTCCTTGTCCAGGCTGTATGCAATGTTCATCCTCCAGGTCCTGTGATCACAGTGGGTGCAGTACTGGCTTGCAGGATCTCATTGAACATGTCATCCCGAGTCCTCTTATTTCTCCTCCTTATCTGTCTCAGCCATTCCATGGGTGTGAAGGGGGAGACACAGAGATACCATTGTCAGTGTATTCACTACAGAAAGTGAAACTTAGAGATACTGAACTCACTCCCTTTGCTCACCTAAAGTTTTAAGTACTACATTCTCACTTATGCTTGGGACTGCTTGTGCACAGTGTCAGTCACTGCACCAGCTGTCAAGGTTCCTCCCCCACTCTGAACTCTAGGGTACAGATGTAGGGACCTGCATGAAAAACCTCCTAAGCTTATCTTTACCAGCTTAGGTCAAAACTTCCCCAAGGTACAAAATATTCCACCCGTCGTCCTTGGATTGGCCGCTACCACCACCAAACTAATACTGGTTACTGGGGAAGAGCTGTTTGGACACATCTTTCCCCCCAAAATACTTCCCAAAACCTTGCACCCCACTTCCTGGACAAGGTTTGGTAAAAAGCCTCACCAATTTGCCTAGGTGACTACAGACCCAGACCCTTGGATCTTAAGAACAATGAACAATCCTCCCAACACTTGCACCCCCCCTTTCCTGGGAAATGTTGGATAAAAAGCCTCACCAATTTGCATAGGTGACCACAGACCCAAACCCTTGGATCTGAGAACAATGAAAAAGCATTCAGTTTTCTTACCAGAAGACTTTTAATAGAAATAGAAGTAAATAGAAATAAAGAAATTCCCCCTGTAAAATCAGGATGGTAGATACCTTACAGGGTAATTAGATTCAAAACATAGAGAACCCCTCTAGGCAAAACCGTAAGTTACAAAAAAGATACACAGACAGAAATAGTTATTCCATTCAGCACAGTTCTTTTCTCAGCCATTTAAAGAAATCATAATCTAACACGTACCTAGCTAGATTACTTACTAAAAGTTCTAAGACTCCATTCCTGGTCTATCCCCGGCAAAGACAGAATATAGACAGACCCACAGACCCTTTGTTTCTCTCCCTCCTCCCAGCTTTTGAAAGTATCTTGTCTCCTCATTGGTCATTTTGGTCAGGTGCCAGCGAGGTTACCTTTAGCTTCTTAACCCTTTACAGGTGAGAGGAGCTTTCCCCTGGCCAGGAGGGATTTCAAAGGGGTTTACCCTTCCCTTTATATTTATGACACCAGCCATGGTGAGTATGGCCTACAGGGGGTTGGGGAAGTGAGGAGGAATTGCTTAGTTGCATGATTCTAGTAATATAGGGCAATGACACTGAATGCTGGCATCATTTTCCACAGGCTGTGGTGATTTTAGCTGATACCTCATTCCTGAGGGTAACAAAGTCAGTGGCTGCTGATGTCCCGAAGCTGCCCAGGCCCGTATGCTGCTAGCCTGTGTACTGCAATGGTGCCTGCCGAAGTTATTGCTGAGTGGTGTGGGAAACTGTCCTGCCATGGAGGAAGAAATAAGGCAACGCTCTCTAGAAACTTTTGGCAGAGGATTGCAGAGTACCTCCATGGGAGTTTCATCAATATCTCTCAGGAGGATTCAAGGGACATCCCTATGTACATAAACAAACTGCTCCACATGGCCCCCACTGCCTAACTCTAGCAGGGAATGAAAAGCAGATAGCAAGTCTACCTCGCTTGGTTGTACCACTACTTCTTCTAGCAAGAGTATTTTAATGAAAAGTCAAAAGATTGTGCCCTGCTACTTTGGGGTGTATGACAGAGTGTATAAACCCCACACTGGACAGCAAAGGGTTAAAGAGCAGCCCTTGGCTTAGGAGGCCCCGCCCCCTGTCCTTGCAGAGCATGTTCCAGTTGGAGGCGGAGTTTAAAAGGGAGCCAAACAGCTCAGTTGGGGCTGGACAGGGCAGGGAGAAGGACCTGCTCTGGAGCGGGGTGTAGCCAGACCCAGGCTGGGAGAAGGAATGTCAGCAAGTAGCCACTTCTACGGGTTGGAGATATGTAGGCAACCCGCAGACTGATGCTTAAGTATACACTTTGCAAACCAGTGCAGGAAAGGGGGGAGATGTGACTCAGGGAGGCTAACTTGAGACTACTCAGGGTGCAAGGTGCCGGACAAGACTCACAGGGCCCTCGGTCGGAACCTGGGGGAGTGGGAGAACCCAGGTTCCCCTACTCCTCATGCAGCTGTAACCAATGGGCAGAGCGACCAGCAGAGGCTCTAACCACTATGTGGCAGGCCACGGATCCATTCACAGGGTGCCATCCCTGTAACTGAAAATGTATCTACATGCTTACCTGAAGTTCCTTCCCCTGCATCAGGCTCACCAATGCTCAGCTGGCAGGACGGCCTGCACTGAGGTGGAGTCAAAAACAGGTCCTGGCTCACTGCATAGCTGGACCCCTGTTGGCCTGTTGCCCATACTCCTTCTCCTTCTCTTCCTCATCCACCAGCTCCTCCTCACTGTTCACAACAGTGTTCTCTGACTCGGGGTCCTCAGAGATATTCGTGGTGCTGGGGCAGGGGGCTCTGCTGAGCACAGCATGCATCTCTTTGTAAAGTGGCAGGCCTGTGGCTTGGCACGGTTCGATTGTTGGCCTGCCTGACCTTCTGGTATGCCTGCTGCAGCTCCTTGGCTTTCCCATGGCACTGCTGCTGGTCTCTGTCATAGCCCTTCTCCTGCATCCCCCAAGCAATCTGCTCACAGATGTCCACATTTCTACAGCTGGTCCATAGCTGTGCCTGTACAGCCTCTTCCTGCCACAGGCCCCGGAGATCCAATATCTCCAGTCTACTCCAGGCAGGAGCGCATGTGGAGCGTGGAGCCGCCATGGTCAGCTGGGCAATTGCACACAACAATGGAGAGCTGCTAGGTGTGCTTGCTCAGCTGGACACTCGGGAAAAGGAATTTCAAAAATTCACAGGGATTTAAAGAGGAAAGGAGGGTTCTGGTCTCTGTAACCCCTGGGTAATGGAGTTCACAATGTTGACCAGAGCGGTTTGCATGGAGCATTGTGGGACAGCTGCTGGAGGACAGTTACAGTCAACGTAAGTAACACAGTGTCTACTCTTACACTGTGTCGATCTAAGTATATTGACAGTGGCTCTACACCCTTCAGGGAGGTCGGTTTTACTAGGTTGGTATAACAGGGCACTTACAATGGTGGGAGACCAATTTAAATGTAGACCCATGCACAATTAGGTTGACATAAGCTGCATGCCATTGTCCTAACTTTGTAGTGTAGACTAGGCGTGACGACCTTTCCCAGATCCAAAGAAGAGCTGTGTGTGTCTCGAAAGCTGGTCTTTCACCCACAGAAAATGGTCCAGTAAAAGATATTACCTCACCCATCTTGTCTCTCTAACATCATGAAATCAAAATAGCTATAACAACACTGCAAACAGTTTTCTCTTATAGTACATGAGCAGGGGGTTGGACTAGATGACCTCCTGAGATCCCTTCCAACCCTGATATTCTATGATTCTATGATACATTTAATTTTCATACTCTTAGAGCTCCAATTTGGGGGAGGGGCATATTTGTGTTTGGGATGGATTCAACCTGAGCAGGGAGGGAAACAGACTTCTGGGATGGAGGTTGGCACCGCTGATGAAGAGCTTTAAACTATGAATTCAGGAGAGACAGTTGGGAGGTGCTCATATAATCTCAATGTTTGATTCCAATATTTGAGCAGAAGGAAAATCACGTGAAAGAGGATACAGCAATGGAGAAAGGGACAACAGAGGGTAGGAAAATGGACATCAAGAGGAAAGATGTGCCAATAGCACTGCCAATAACAGGTATGTGATACGGGCGGTAAAACGACTGTATCTAATCGGGCGAGAAATCTGAGTGAAGCCAAGCAGCAACAACTAAGATGTCCGTACACTATTGCAAGGCGCCTGAGTAACAAAACAGAAGAACTGGAACTATTGGTGCAGGAAAGAAACCAGGTATTATAGAGATACTGGAAACATGGTGGAACAGTCGTCATGACTGGACTACAGGTAGTGAAGGGTATGTGCTGTTCAGGAAAGACAGAAATAAAGGTAAATATTACACTTGTTTTGCTGAGTGTAATAAATAGGATTTTTTTAATCTGGTTTTTCAGGTACTATTTATTGTGTATATATATTTCAGCACCTTGTCTGACATGGCCAGCCTATCCTTTGAACTTGAGTCTCCTCTCCCATCAGTTGTACACCAGAGACATTTATTCCTGATCTATACTAGGGTAAGCGAGATCAGGATTATGCCCAAAGAATCTCACTTGCACCAACATGAGTCAGCTGTAATTCCACTGAAGTCAATGGATTTAATGATGTAAAACTAGTGTGAGAAAAGAATCAGGTCCTAGAAGGCAGTTGGGTGATGTGATAAGGATGCTGGTTAGGACTTAACAAGCCGTGGTTAGTCAGGCTCCCCGGGCTTGTTGGAGGGTAGCTAAGGGATAGAGAAGAGATCCTTTGGAAGAACAGATTTGAGAGATTCCCTTAGGGTAGTAGTTTGTGAATTGAACTTCCAAGCAAAAATGAAGGATGTGGTTTGCTTACAAACCTCATGAACTGAAGAGTATTCAGCTCTCAAAGACAGCCTAGCAGAGTGGCCAGGCGCAGCGGGCATTATGAGAGATGGGTTCTACTCTGACCCCACCTACCTGGGTGTCACTTGGATGTCTACACTACAGCTGGGAGGTATAATTCCCAGTTTGAGTAGATGTACACACTCTAGTCTGATCGAGCTAGCGCACTAAAAATAGAAGTTTGGGAGCTTGAGTTAGGCTGTCTGAGATTCTAGGCAGCTCCTGAGCCTCTCAGCTCACACAGCTATTTTTGGTGTGATAGCTTGATCAGAAACCAGCATGGGTATGTCTACCCAAGCTGAGAATTACATCTCTCTGCTGCAGTGTAGATATACCCTTAGTGACCGTGGCCAAGTGTCTTAGTATCAGTGCCTCTGGTTGCTGATCTGTAAAATGGGCAAATTCTTTTAGTTTTGCTCGGAGTTTCAGGTTTGAATGCATTCAAAACCTTAAAGCAAAACTCAGATGAACCATAGTGTTGTGCCTGGTTTGGTGAGAAAACTATCATGTGATTTCCACCTGAAATCATGAGTTTGACCCACAATGAAAGTGACCTGAAACTCAGCCCAAGTTTACCAAAAAGTTCATGGATCCCAGCAAAGCTGGCCAAGACAAGGATTTGTAACTTAATCCAAACCAGATGAAATGCAGAGCACAGTGCAGAGTATAGCACAATCCTAAGGGACACACATAACTGTCCTATTATCCAAGAGTTTCAGTTAACTGAGCTTCAGTTAAACAGTTGTACATTAGAAGAGTATAAGTCGCTATCATAACTGAGCAGGCTCATCTTCCGCAGAAGAGTGAAGTTACTGAGTATTTGGGCTTAGCGGCATACTCATAAAAACCACTAGCGAGATACAGAAAATAATAATGTTTAATGGAGCAAAAGATTATTAGCTCTCCTCAGCGTGTCGTTTATAGCACATACAGCTTGTTCCAGGGAGGGAGAAATGCCTTAGAGAGCAGTCCTCACAATAGACAGGGTATGGTAGGCGCTCTTTTACTTCATTTTTGAAGTCATCCTTACCACTGGGAGACTTTAACTTCACTTTCTCTATCATGACAAAACTCATATCTGCTTCCACGAGGGCTAAGCCATCTCTTCTATCTCCATGACTGAGATATCTTCTATCTCAGTCAGAAAAATGCATTTACTTAGACAAACACCATCATCTGTCAGGGCCAAGGCAATAATAAAACCTCTGTTGCCAGAATTCACTTACACTGAATGATGGGTGGGTGGATTCAACAGCCATGAACTCTTAACTAAATGCATCTTTCCTATAAATTCCCCCAATACATTAACTTTTACCAGTAGCAAATAGCTGCACCATCTCTAAGGAAACTGGTATTAATCTTACCAACCTGCAGCACTGAAGAAAAATAGCCAACTATTACTGTTAAGATACATAGCCTGGCTCAGATTCGCCAATGCTTTGCAAGTCATGTAGTCATTTATGCCAATGCAAAGTGGATACCAAAGCAGAAAGCCACCCACTTGGCACGGGGGTAAATACTAGGCTAGACAAAACCCTTGCGTTTACAGACAGAGAGCCCAAAACGCGAGACCCAAGAGAGGCATGAAGTGACTCCATTGATTTAAATGGGTTGTAGAATCTGAAGCTTAAATGATGACTGTTTAAGTGACAAGAGGCTTAACTACTTCCGTGTGGATGATTTTATCAGAAATATCCCATTAGTATGTTCACCCCCACAGGGCACCTTTTTATGAGTGCTAGCCTCTCCGTCTCTCTCCTGATTCCCAGTGCCTGGGTCTGCCTTCCAACGAAGATCCCCCCTCTTCCCCCTTTCCAGGAGACAAGGTCAGGGGATGAGAGTGAGCTGCTGCTGCTGCTGCATTTTCAGTCCCATGCCCAGAGAGAGGATGAGAGCCCAGGACCCCTGAGTGGTCAGACCCAGAACCAGGTGCAGGAGGTACCTTGTCCTACAGCTTTGCCTTTTATCCGGTAGGGGCCGCTCTTGCAGCAGTTTAGCAAAAAAGTTGGGGGAGGACCATGACCCTGTCTCACCCAGGCCTTTGGGGGAATTTGTTCATCAAGATTAGAAGTCAAGCAATCCCACTTGGAGGGACTGCTCTTGTGACTGGCCTTTGCAGGGGCTATAGAAGATGGTGGGGAAAGGTGACCAGACAGGTCTTCAGGAGAGGGAGCCAGAGAGTGGTGATGAGGCAATGCTGACGGGTGACAATAATAAATAAAAGGACTTTGGGAGGTGGGGAGAAAAAGGTCTTGATTTCCATTTTACCTGGAAATTGGCATTTTGTTGTGTTCACAGTAATTTTCCCTGGAATAAAAATATTTTTTCCAAGTAGTCCTGTAGAAACCCTAAACGGCCCAGGGCTCTGAATCCCCAGGGACCAATACCCCCAGTTAACATTGTCTTGATCACTTGGCTAATGGAAACCCTAAACGGCCCAGGGCTCTGAATCCCCAGGGACCAATACCCCCAGTTAACATTGCCTTGATCACTTGGCTTTAGTAGGTCAGAGAGTGAAAGTGTGTTACAGAAAAATCAGTTCAGACACGCAGCCAATTAATCCAGGGGAACATGCAGGTGAGGAAGTCACATGACTGGGAAGGAAAAACTACCCTGAATCTTTTAGGCAGTGTTGTTGTAACTGTGTTGGTCCCACGATACTGGAGAGACAAGATGGGTGAGGTAATATCTTTTATTGGACCGCTAAAAGATATTACCTCACCCACCTTGTCTCTCTAAATCTTTTAAGCTTTCTGAACAAGTGCAACATTCAAGCTTCCTCAAAACAATCAGCACAGATTCTCTCCCCTACTTGTAAGCGACTTAGCCAGAAGCCTGGGGAGGCTGTTCCATTCCAGAACCTGTGGCACAGAAAGTGATTTTTGGATTTAAGGCTCGTGTGGTCTAGAGACTCACGAAAAGCTGTTCCATCCATTCTGAGATGGGCTACAATTTGGGCACCATTACTAATGCAGAATCAGTCTCTCTTGGCCTCTGTTTCCTCTCTGTAGAATGATCTTATCTACCTACAACAGAGGACTGGTTTGAGGATTAGTTACTTAGAGTGGGAATTTCAAGTGGGCCTAAGTGAGTTAGGAGTACAAGTCCCATTGCAAGTCAGTGGCAATAGGGCATGTCTACATTGCAATCAGAGGGCTCTGGGAGGGGGTTGGGGTGCAGGAGGGGAGTGATGGCTCTGGCTGGGGGTGAGGGCTCTGGAGTGGGGCTGGTGATGAGGGGTTTGGGGTGCAGGAGGGGACTCAGGGCCGGGGTTAGGGTGTGGGCGTGGTGTGAACTCTGGGAGGGGGTTTGGGTGCGGGAGGAGGTTCGGAGTGCAAGGTCCTGGTGGTGCTTACCATGGCTCCCAAGAAGTGGCTACCAGGTCCCTGCAGCCCCTAGGCACGTGGCAGCCAGGGAGGCTCTGCACGCTGCCCTCGCACACGCAGGCACCACCCCACAGCTCCAATTGGTCGCGGTTCCCAGCCAATGGGAGCTGCGGAGCTGGCACTCGGGCAGGGGCAGAACACGGAGCCTCGCTGGCCACCCATGGACCTAGGAGCTGCAGGGACCTGGTGGTTGCTTCTGCAAGCCGTGTGGAACCAGGCAGGTAGGGAGCCTGCCTTAGCCCCGAGCCTATGCTGTGCCACCGACTGGAGCTGCCAGGGTCCCTTTGCGACCGGGCATTCCAGTCAAAAACTGGACACCTGGCAACCCTAGCTGTGTGCCTCCCTGCACTGCTTTACCAACCCCCAGCAGAGAGAGGTTGGCTGGGAGCAAGGCTAGAGCACCTCTGCACTGTGGCAATCATTAATTGGCATCTCTGCTGGTACAGAACTGGCCCCAAGTTCAAGGAACAGAAAAGGGGCTTGTTTGTGCTGCTTTGCCCAGCATTGATTAGATGCAGCTAAGTTTCTTGCCCCTTGTGAGGTACAACATTCATAAATTTATTCCCTACACCTGTGGGGCACACCCTCCCTAGTGGGAGCATAGAGGAACATTCAGCGGGGCACATGGCGGGGCCCACGCCAACCCCCACGAGGAGCAGGGAGGAAGCTCCACCCAGCCCAGCTCTGCCCCCAGCCCAGCTTCAACCCCAGCCGAGCTCTACTCCACCCCCATCCCAGCTTTGCCCTCATTCCCTCTCTACCCCCAGGCCAGGCCCTCCTCTAGCCCCGGCTCCTCCTCCAACCCCAGTTCTGCCCCCCAGCTCTGCCTTCAGCCCAAGCTCCTCTGCTGAGGGAAGCCCTGGCTGTTCAGTAATGGAGGGGGGCCACGGGTAGATTCCATTACAGGAAAAGTTTGGGCACCATTGCCCTCCATTGTCTACTCACAAAGCTGTCAGTCTCTCCCATCTCAACGCAGGTTAAATGGAAGAGGCTTGCATTGATAGCTTACTACTCTGTTTATTTCCACAATGCTGTTATGAAGTACCACAAATAATTAAAACTCATCTGCAGCTGTCAAAGCAAGTGTACAGAATCCATGTAGCAATCTGTCCACGGGGCCTCTTTAATCTTGTCGCTGCACCTAGGCTCTGGTTCTGCAATCAGTTGTGCAGATGCAGCCCTGAGCTCACAAGAGAACCCCCCCCCACCGGCCTGCGAATAATCACCCTTCATTTCTAAGGGTATGTCTCCACTGGGAGTGGAGGATGGGATTCCCAGCTCACGTAGACGTAGTCACGCTTGATCTGATTGAGCTGGCACACTAAAAATAGCGTAGCCGTAGTAGCAAGGGGTAGCTGTGCCAAGTACAGACCGCTCTGAATGCCGGGGGGACATACACAGCCTGGGCTAGATATACTGCTGCTCTCCCCTGGCCTGCACTACCCAAGCCCTCCAAGTTCCAACCATCAGGAGAGCCAGGGCCGTAGAAACTAGACAGTGGAGCAGCCACAACAGAACAGATCTGCTGAAATTCCACTGTGATGGATCCAGTACAAATGCCTAGACAGGCTGGCTAAGTGGTCTAGGAGGGATAATTTTCCCGTCATGCTCCCTCAGAGATCCGCACTCCGCCCAGTTACTCAGGCTGGGCATTGCCAACAGATTTTGCCCTTTAGTGCTAATATGACTGTGCAGTGCCCACGCTGACCCCGACTGACACAAAGGTCTTATCTTATTGACTGTAAGTATTGTTTGCCTAGTAACAAGCTTGTCGACAGTAGCAAAGATATTTAATAACCACTGACAGAATCACGGGCTATATGGTTTTATTTTGACATCTAAAGGATCGTTTTCAATTATGTCTTCTTGGACAGTTATGCTTATTCAGCCCCCGTAATGTGTTGTCTCAGGCATATCTGGATATAAAACACTTTAATAGTGTACAGTAAGCTTTTTCTTCCACACGCAAAGTATTTTTGGACCTATAATTACATCTCATTAAACCCTGGTACCATAATTTAGCAGTCTCAGTCACAATATTTGGTCTGCATTTGTACAAAATTTAAAAAACAGAGATATGGACATGCTTTAGCTCTGAAGCTTTAATTTATTTGTTGCCTATATCAAAGTGCCAATGCGGGGCTTTTTAAAAGACAAGAATTAAATGCATAAAACATCATGACCAGCCCATGGTGCAAAAGGCAACATTATAGAATTGCTTTGATTATTGTGTTAAATTAGCAAACTGCACAATGTAGCTTTGCTAATAGCTGAGCGACAGTCTCACTATAGTTTATTATTCTGGTTAGAGGAGAAAATTGTTTCCAAGTAGCATGAGAGGGGAAGGATGGTCTGGTGCTTACCCATAACTTGGGAGACCAGGGTTCAGTTCCCTAGATAACCCTGGGCAAATCATGGAAGGGAAGTTTAGTGAAGAGTAGTGAGGGGTCTTTAAATTCATACCCTAGCTTATTCTGCATGAAGAGTGCCAAGTTGCACAAAAAGGCACTCTGAGTAAAATAAGTATATCCATGCAAAGAGTTATTATGGAGTAGCCAGTGTGCATTAAGTATTCTGTAGCTAGCAGACCCACCTCTTGTAGACAAGCCCTTAGTCTCTCTGGGCCTGAGCTCCCTATCTGTAAAATGGGAGTAAGTACTTCCTATCTCACAAGAGTGTTCTGAGGACACATATATCAAAAATTGTGAAGCACTTAGATTATGCGATAAGGGGGAGGGTCTATAAGAACGTAAAATAGATATTAATGGTCTTAATTAAAGCAGGGAAATATGGAGTTCACATTAAAATTTTGCCATCCCTAGGCAATTGTGCCCAGGAACTGCAGCCACATCTGTATGTGGTGATTGCCCACTCTTAGAACAAGCAAAACAGACGTGCAATGGAATAAATTAATGATTCAAGGCCCTATTCGTCATTCCTTACTCAAGCAAAACCTCCCTTCAATCGAGTGCTCCCTGTGCCGAATAGGGACCTAAACTGGAGACATGGACCCCAATATTCAGCCCTTGGGGTGGGATTTTCAAGAGCACCTTGTGCTCTTAAATTACCTAGGCACATCTGAAAATCCCAGCCTGGGAGCCTGAAGTCAGCCTCCTAAATCCAAATTTAGGCATCTAAATAAGAATGGCCTGATTTTCAAAGGTTCTGAGCATCTGCAGCTCCCCTTGACTCATGAGGATTGGTGGGGGCTCAGCACCTCTGAAATTCAGGCCATTCTTATTTAGGTGCTTAAATATGGATTTAGGAGCCTATGTTTAGACAGCCATATTTGAAATTTTCAACCACAACTCTCAGTTTCCTGATTTTAAGAAAAATCCTGTTATTTTAATGCACGACAACTAAGAGGCTCACTCGTTCTCATAAAGCCTTTCTGGTATTCCAAATTAGTCTCAGGCACAGTATATTGATAATGGTGATGGGATATGAGCTCTTTCAACCATAAGCCACTGGGGCAAATCTTGACCAGATCATTAGTAACAAGAAGTCATTAGCATCTAATGAGTGGCTTCGTTCCATTGCCCAGTGGACATATCCACCTCAGTTGACACTTGAAGGTAATTTCAGCAGAGATCACAGCTTAAAAAAGCTTGGAGACTGAAGCAGTCTTTTGCCCTAAAGATAGTCTCTACAGAATAGGTACATTAGTGAGCTGAGGTTCAGTTAGGCTGAATAACGCAGGAAACTAACAGGTGCAATTTTCCATGTCCAGATTAAGTGCTTCTACCAATCTCTGTGTCAGCCTCTGTTGTGCCTGTCAGTGTGAGACTTCAGGCTTCACTTCTTGTTTTCACAGCCATTTCAAGTGCAGCTCATAGATTCTAAGCCTAAAAAGACCACTGTAATCCTCTCGTCTGACCTCCTGTATAACCCAAGTCATAGAACTAGCTGAAAATAATTCCTAGAGCACAGCTTTCAGAAAATCATCCAATCTTGATTTCAGAATTGTCAGGGATGGAGAAATCACCACAACCCTTGGTAAATTTTCCAGTGGTTAATTACTCTCACTGTTACAAATCTATACCTTATTTCCAGTCTGAATTTATCTAGCTTCAACTTCCAACATAGGATCAGGTTCTACCTTTCCTCTGCAAGACAGAAGGCATTATTCAATATCGTTCCATGTAAATACTTGATTACAGTCTATAAGTAACTCCTTAACCTTCTCGTTGTTAAGCTAAATAGATTGAGCTCCTTGAGTCTATCACTGTAAGGCATGTTTTCTAATCCTTTAGTCATTTGCATGGTTCTTCTCTGAACTCTTTCCAATTTAATCAACATCCTTCTTGAATTGTGGGAACCAGAATTCAAAACAGGTTTCCAGCAGCGGTTGCACGAGTGCAAATTAAAACATAAAATAACCTCTCTGCTCCTACTCAAGATGCCCCTGTTTATGCCTCCCAGGATAGCATTAGCTCTTTTGGCCACAGAGTCACAGTGGGAGCGCATGTTCAGCTGGTTAGCTACCATAACCCCCACATTTTTTTCAGAGTCCCTGATTCCCAGGATAGAGTCCCCCTATCCTGTGAGTATGGCCGACAGTCTTTGTTCCTAGATGTATATCTTTAAATTTAGCTGTATTAAAACATGTATTGTTTTCTTGTTACACCCAGTTTCCCAAGCAATACAGATCACTCTGAATCAGTGACCTGTCCTCTTCGTTATTTACTACTCCCCCAGTTGGGATCATCTGCAAACTTGATCAGTGATGATTTTAGGTTTGCTTCATGGTCATTAATAAAAATGTTAAATGGTACAGGGTCAAGAACAGATCCTTGTGGGACCCCACTGGAAACACACACATTCAATGACAATTCCCTGTTTACAATTAATTTTTAGACTTATCAGTTAGCCAGCTTTTAATCCATTTAATGTGTGCCATGTTGATTTTATATCATTCAGGTTTTTTAATCAAAGTGCTGTACAGTACCAAGTCAAACACCTTACAGAAGGCTGAGTATAGTATGTAAACACTATTAGCTTTATCAACCAAATTTGTAAACTCATAGAAAAAATATCAAGTTAGTTTGACAGAACCTATTTTCCCTAAGCCTGTGTTGATTTGCATTAATTACCCTCCTTTAACTTTTTAGTAATAGGAATCCCATATCAGCCACTCCATTATCTTGCCTGGGATCACTGTCAGGATAACAGGCCTGAGTCATCCTGTTTATCCTTTTTAAAAATTGGCGCATTAGTTGTGTTATGACCATAAAAATGGCCATACTGGGTCAGACTAATGATCCATCTAACAAAGCAGCCGGTCTTCTGACAGTGATGAAGGTACATGCTTCGGAGGGAATCAACAGAACAGGACAATTATCAAGTGATCCAACCTCTGCCATCCAGTCCCAGCTTCTGGCCCTCAGTGGCTTCGGGATACCCAGATCATGGGGTTGCGTCCTTGACCATCTTGGCTGATAGCCATTGGTGGACCTATCCTCCGTGAACAGATTTAATTCTTTTTGGCCTTCACAACCTCCGCTGGCAATAAATTCCACAGGCTGACTCTGTGTTGTGTGCAGAAATACTTCCTTATGTTTATTTGAAACCTGCTGCCTATTAATTGCGTTGGGTGACCCCTTCATTCTTGTGCTAGGTGAAGGGGTAAATAATACTTCACTTTCTCCACACCATTCATGATTTTATAGACCCCTATTATATCCTCCCTTAATCGTCTCCTTTCTAAGATGAACCGTCCCAGTCTTTTTAGTCTATCCTCACAGGAAGCTGTTCCATACCCTTAATCATTTTTGTTGCCTTTCTCTGTACTTTTTCCAATTCTAATATACCGTTTTTGAGATGGGGCAACCAGAACTGCACAGTATTCCAAGTGTGGATGTACCATGGATTTATATAGTGGCATTATGATTTTTCTATCTTATTATCTATCCCTTTCCTAATGGCTCCTAACATTGTTTGCTTTTTTTACTGCTGCTGCACATTCATAGAATCATAGACTATCAGGGTTGGAAGGGACCTCAGGAGGTCATCTAGTCCAACCCCCTGCTCAAAGCAGGACCAATCCCCAACTAAATCATCCCAGCCAGGGCTTTGTCAAGCCTGACCTTAAAAACTTCAAAGGAAGGAGATTCCACCACCTCCCTAGGTAACGCATTCCAGTGTTTCACCACTCTCCTAGTGAAAAAGTTTTTCCTAATATCCAACCTAAAGCTCCCCCACTGCAACTTGAGACCATTATTCCTTGTTCTTTCATTAGCTACCACTGAGAACAGTCTAGATCCATCCTCTTTGGAACCCCCTTTCAGGTAGTTGAAAGCAGCTATCAAATTCCCCCTCATTCTTCTCTTCCGCAGACTAAACAATCCCAGTTCCCTCAGCCTCTCCTCATAAGTCATATGTTCCACTCCCCTAATCATTTTTGTTGCCCTCCGCTGGACATTTTCCAATTTTTCCACTTCCTTCTTGTAGTGTGGGGCCCAAAACTGGACACAGTACTCCACATGAGGCCTCACCCATGTTGAATAGAGGGGAATGGTCATGTCTCTCGATCTGCTGGCAATGCCCCTACATATACATCCCAAAATGCCATTGGCCTTCTTGGCAACAAGGGCACACTGTTGACTCATATCCAACTTCTTGTCCACTGTAACCCCTAGGTCCTTTTCTGCAGAACTGCTGCCGAGCCATTCGGTCCCTAGTCTCTAGCGGTGCATGGGGTTTTTCCGTCCTAAATGCAGGACTCTGCACTTGTCCTTGTTGAACCTCATCAGATTTCTTTTGGCCCAATCCTCTAATTTGTCTAGGTCCCTCTGTATCCTATCCCTACCCTCCAACGTATCTACCACTCCTCCCAGTGTAGTGTCATCTGCAAACTTGCTGAGGGTGCAATCCACCCCATCCTCCAGATTATTTATGAAGATATTGAACAAAACCAGCCCGAGGACCGACCCTTTGGGCG
This sequence comes from Lepidochelys olivacea, assembly GCF_965140295.1. Classification (NCBI taxonomy): domain Eukaryota; kingdom Metazoa; phylum Chordata; order Testudines; family Cheloniidae; genus Lepidochelys; species Lepidochelys olivacea. The sequence continues at coordinate 30,722,188 of NC_140411.1, read as the reverse complement.
CTCCACTTGATACCGGCTGCCAACTAGACATGGAGCCATTGATCACTACCCATTGAGCCCGACAATCTAGCCAACTTTCTATCCACCTTATAGTCCATTCATCCAGCCCATACTTCTTTAACTTGCTGGCAAGAATACTGTGGGAGACCATTTCAAAAGCTTTGCTAAAGTCAAGGAACAACACGTCCACCGCTTTCTCCTCATCCACAAAGACAGTTATTTTGTCATAGAAGGCAATTAGATTATTCAGGCATGACTTGCCCTTGGTGAATCCATGCTGACTGTTCCTGATCACTTTCCTCTCCTCTAAGTGCTTCAGAATTGATTCCTTGAGGTCCTGCTCCATGATTTTTCCGGGGACTGAAGTGAGGCTGACTGGCCTGTAGTTCCCAGGATCCTCCTTCTTCCCTTTTTTAAAGATGGGCACTACGTTAGCCTTTTTCCAGTCGTCTAGGACTTCCCCCGATCGCCATGAGTTTTCAAAGATAATGGCCAATGGCTCTGCAATCACATCTGCCAACTCCTTTAGCACTCTCAGATGCAGCGCATCCGGCCCCATGGACTTGTGCTCGTCCAGCTTTTCTAAATAGTCCCGAATCACTTCTTTCTCCACAGAGGGCTGGTCACCTCCTCCCCATGCTGTGCTGCCCAGTGCAGTAGTCTGGGAGCTGACCTTGTTCGTGAAGACAGAGGCAAAAAAAGCATTGAGTACATTAGCTTTTTCCACATTCTCTGTCACTAGGTTGCCTCCCTCATTCAGTAAGGGGCCCACACTTTCCTTGACTTTCTTCTTGTTGCTAACATACCTGAAGAAACCCTTCCTGTTACTCTTAACATCTCTTGCTAGCTGCAACTCCAGGTGTGATTTGGCCTTCCTGATTTCACTCCTGCATCCCAGAGCAATATTTTATACTCTTCTCTGGTCATTTGTCCAATCTTCCACTTCTTGTAAGCTTCTTTTTTGAAGCAGATTCTCATAGACTCATAGACTGTAAGGCCAAAAGAGACCATTATGATCATCCAGTCTGACCTCCTGCACATCGCAGGCCACAGAACTGCTCCCATCCCCTCCTGCAATAGACCCATAACCACTGGCTGAGTTACTGAAGTGCTCAAATCATGATTTAGAGTCTTCCAGTTACAGAGAATCCACCATTTACTCTAGTTCATACCAGCAAATGCCCAATGCCCCATGCTGCAGAGGAAGGCAAAAGACCCTCAGGGTTTCTGCCTATTTGACCTGGGTGAAAATTCCTTTCTGACACTATATATAGCAATCAGTTAGACCCTGAGCATGTGGGCGAGACCCACCAGCCAGAAGCCCAGGAAAGAATTCACTGTAGTAATTCAGAGCCCTCTCCATCTAGTGTCCTATCTCTGGCTGATGGAGATATTTACTACTTGTTGTCGCAGGTGGGCCATGCAATCGTACCATCTCCTCCATAAACTTGCAAGCAATCATACCATCTCCTCCATAAACTTATCAAGCTCAGTCTTGAAACTAGTTAGGTTTTTTGTCCCCACTGCTCCCCTTGGAAGGCTGTTCCAGAACTTCATTCCTCTGATGGTTAGAAGCCTTCACCTAATTTCAAGCCTAAACATGCGGATGGCCAGTTTATATCCATTTGTTCTCGTGCCAACACTGGCCCCTAACTTAAATAACTCCTTTCTCTCCCTGGTGTTTATCCCTCTGGTGTATTTATAGACAGCAATCATATCTCCCCTCAGCCTTGGTTTGGTTAAACTAAAACAAGCCAAGCTCCTTAAGACACCTCTTGTAACCATCCCATTAAACATCATCTCCATGGAAGATGCAACAATTCCACACGGCTTCTGACCGGTGTACATTCCATGTTTGAATGAGGATTGTGCAGATTTGCTGAGGCAGTATGAGCAGTCAGGTGATCCAGAGATTGCAGACTATTTTATATAATCATTGGATGCCACACGCTGGGCTCAATGGGTCAAGCCAGAAAAGCTGGAGTTTAATTTGTTGACTAGGTGCGGCTCAACATCCATGCACACAAAGCAGGCCGGCAGTTACTCCAAATCAGATTGCCAGTCATCTGTTGAAGGTCACCAAAACTCCTGTTGACAAAGTTGTCAAATGACAGGTATATGATGGGTGGTGACATTTCCTAAGGAGTAATCCTGCCGATAGTAAGATAAAGGCATTCACTAGTTTGGAACTGGATAAAGTGCTGAATGATTTAAAACTGGGTGCAGCTCCCAGATATGACAGAATTGCACCTGAATTCATGAAACATCTGGGTCCTCACACTCAGAAATGTCTTGTTCAGTTTTTCAACAGAGTTCTTCAGGAATCCAGACTGCCCAGAATCTGGCAGCAAGCGAAGCTCATTGCCTTGCTGAAACCTGGGAAAGATCCACGCTTGCCTTTGAGCTACAGACCAGTTTCACTTCTGAGCGTCTGCTTTAAGGTGCTTGAGCATCCGATTAGCAAAGAATTTCACCATCTGTGGCAGGTATGCTGGTACCAGAGCAAGCTGATTTTCACCACGGTTGTAGTTCATGTGATCAAGTGCCAGCACTTACGACTTTAATCAAAAATGGATTCCAGCATAAGCTGAAGACTGGTTCAGTTTTTCTTGACCTGACCATGGCATATGATGTTGGGGGTGTGGATTCCAGGGTGGGGCCAGAAATGAAGTTCAGGGTGTGGGAAGGGGCTCCAGGATGGGGCAGTGGGTTGGGATTTGGGAAGGGGCAAGGGCTCCGGCTGGAGGTGCGGTCTCTGGGGTGGGGCCAGAGATGAGGGGTTTGGGTGCAGGAGTGGGCTGCAGGCTGGGGCAGGGAGGAGGAGGCTCTGGGCTGGGGCTGAGGGGTTTGGAGAGCAGGAGGGAGCTCCAGGCTGGGGCAGGGGGTTGGGGTGTGAGGGGGGTTGAGGGATCCAGCTGGGGGTGTGGGCTCTGGGGTGGAGCTGGGAGTGAGGGGTTTGGGGTGCAGGAGGGTGCTCCGGACTGGGACCAAGGAGTTCGGAGGGTGGGAGGGGGAATCGGGGCTGGGGCAGGGGGTTGGAGTGCAGGCTCCAGGCAGTGCTTACCTCTAGTAGCTCCCGGAAGTAGCGGCATGTCCCCCCTCTGGGTCATATGTGGAGGTGCGGCGCCAGCCAAGTGGCTCTGTGCACTGCCCCATCCGCAGTCGCTGCCCCTGCAGCTCCCATTAGCCGCGGTTCCCACCCAATGGGAGCTGCAGAGCCGGCTTTTTGGGCAAGGGCAACATGCAGAGCCCCCTGGCTGCCCCTACATGTCAGATCCGGAGGGGAGACATGCTGCTGCTTCCAGGAGCCACACGGAGCCCGGCACGCATGGAGTGGGCAACCTGTCCCCCTCCCCTGCTCCCCAGCTGGAGCACCAGAGCGGGGCAAGCCCCTGATCCCACTCACTGGCGGGAGCTCAAGGGCCAGATTAAAAGGTCTGACAGGCCAGACACGGCCCCCGGGCCATAGTTTGCCCACCCCTGGTCTACAACTATGCCAAGTTGGTTAATATGTGCAGTGGCTCTTTTTCTGAGAAATCGCTATTTCTGTGTGCATATTGGTGATAGAACAAGTGCTTGGAGACACCAGAAGAACACTCTCTTGCAAGGATCAGAATTATCTCCAATATTACTCAATTTATATTCAAATGAGCTACCATATACCGGGTCTCACAAGTTTGTTTATGCAGACGACATATGCCTCGGCACTCAGTCCCACTCCTTTGACAGACTTCAGCATCTTTTGAATGCATATATGGCATCTGTGGCCGATTATTGTCATTGCTGGTGCTTGATACCAAATAGAAGTGAGACTGTCAAGTGTCTTCCACTTACATCATGCACAAGTAGGCAGAGAGCTGAGTATAGTTCACAATGGTCAGCGAATAAAGCATGAATCACACCCAGTCTATCTAGCATCACGATAGACAGAACTCTTACATTGTACCCATCTTACAAAGACAATGACTAATGTCAAAATGTGCAACAACCTGCTCAGAAAACCGGCCAGAACAACATGGGGCTCCAATGCTCACAGGTTACACGCTTGAACCTTGGCACTCTGTTACTCAGCATCAGAGTACTGCGCTCCATTATGGGTTAGCTCATCTCAAAGAAGGATGATTGACGTACAACTTAATTTCACCATGTGTATTTTTTCAGGCACACTTAAATCTATTTCTCTACCATGATTACCAGTTCTCTGCAATATTGCTCCACCCGGTGTTCTCAGAGAGAAAAGTGCAGCAAAGCTTGTGATGACATTGCGTGATATGCCACATCTGCTGTTAACTAAAGACTTGTTTAATCCACATGGTCATCAGCCCTCACGGCGCTCATTGTGGATAAGTTTACCAGGTGAGGGATTTACAGTAGAGGAAAGGTGGCGAGCTCCATGGTGTGCAGAAAAAGTGACAAATAATTATCTTGTCTTGGACCCCACTCAACATCAACCCGGGTTTGATTTACTGTGAAGGTAATGGAGCCTTCTCAACTGGTTTTACACTAGACATGGAATTTTTGCTGCAGAAGAATTTTGGGGGTGTTTTAGAGACAGTCCACTATGTCAATGTGGGCAGTCACAAACCATGACACACATTAAGGACTGCAAAATTACTCCACTTCCTGGAGATCTTTGTGGAACACTGTTGATAAGAATGCTGTGGCTTGGCTTGACCAGATTGCATACACCAAATAAATAATATAAATTTCTCGTGATGTAAGATCTCCAGAGGCGGTGCCAGCCTCTTCCCGGTGGAGGAGACTGAGGTGGGCTAGACAGAAAATTGGGGGGGGTCTGTGCTATACATATACCTCTCCCCACACACACACAGCCAGCCCAAAATCTCTTTGGCCCCCTGAGTGCTAGGCCAGTGTCCAGGGAGGAGCAGGGCTGGAGGCATCCCAGCCAGGGTCTCCAATCATGCACTGGCCTCCAGATGCTAATCTCAGCCAGGCTGCGGAGGGACGGGATTTCCTCTTCCCCTGCATGGGCTACTCCCAGGGCCAGGTCAGACCCACTTCTGGGCACCTCCCCAGGAAGGGCCTCACACCCACCCACTCGCTTCCTGCCCTCATCATTCCCCAGGCACAGGGGAATGGGTCATTGTACGGGGATCTGCCCTCCACCCCCATTCACCCAGGGTGCCACTTTTCCTACAGGCAGCCCTGGCCATTATCAACATTCAGAGCTGGGTGGCCAGAGAGTGGCAGCTGCTGGCCAGGTGCCCAGTGCAGAAGTAAGGGTGGGAATACTATACCATGCCACCCTTACTTCTACATAACATTTTATCTTTGTGTTGAGAGGGAGTAAGGCAAATTTTGGGGTGGCTATAGCCCCCGCAACTCCCCCCCAGCACCACCACTGAGGATCTCCATTCCTTTGATCATCCTATTAGCCCTATTGGGCCATTTCCAGCACAAATCCAGGTTTTCTCACCCTCCACCCCCCCACACAAATTCACTCTCCTGCTGGTGATAGCCCATCCAAAGTGACAACTCTTTACACAATGTGCATGATAATAAAGTTGGGCCATTTCCTGCACAAATCCAGGTTCTCTCACCCCCTCACCCCCCTCCCAAAAACCACACACACAAACTCACTATCCTGCTGGTAATAGCTCATCCAAAGTGACCATTCTCCCTACAATGTGCATAATTAAGGTGGGCCATTTCCAGCACAAATCCAGGTTTTCTCACATCTCCCCCACCCCCATACACACACAAACTCACTCTCCTGCTGGTAATAGCTCATCCAAACTCACCACTCTCCAAGTTTAAATCCAAGTTAAACCAGAACATCTGGGGGGGGGGGGCGGGTAGGAAAAAACAAGAGGAAATAGGCTACCTTGCATAATGACTTAGCCACTCCCAGTCTCTATTTAAGCCTAAATTAATAGTATCCAATTTGCAAATGAATTCCAATTCAGCAGTTTCTCGCTGGAGTCTGGATTTGAAGTTTTTTTGTTTTAAGAACCCCACTATTTACTTCTCTCCACACTGAAAACTGACTATTTATTCTTACCCTTTGTTTCCTATCTTTTAACCAGTTATTGATCCATGAAAGGACCTTCCCTCTCATCCCATGATTGCTTACTTTGCTTAAGAGCCTTTGGCGAGGGACTTTGTCAAAGGCTCCCTCAAAGTCCAAGTACACTATATCAACTGGATCACCCTTGTCCATATGTTGTTGCCACCTTCAAAGAATTCTAATTGATTGGTGAGGCAAAATTTTCCTTTACAAAATCCATATTGACTCTTCCCCCAACATATTGTGTTCATCTATGTGTCTGATCATTCTGTTCATTATGATAGTTTCAGCCAATTTATCTTCCAGTCTTCAGAAACACACCTGGCAGTGCAGCTCCTTCAGAAGCACCCCAATACAATGCACCCCAGGGGAGGAGTTTTGCAATGACCTTTGTATACTGTGCATGTCTAGTCAGAGAGAAGCAATGAAAATAGAGATGTTTATATTTTGCACTTATCCCCAGCTGGTATTTACAATATGTTTTTGTATTACTGACCTTTGACATTCATTAATTTTATTTTTGCCTCTTGTTCAACTATCGGAAGCTCTTGAATAGTTTTGGGTAATCTCATGGGAACTGTAAATGTGAATTAATGTAAAGCCTTTGTTTGGGTGGTGCACAACTCTGAAGTCCTTCCGTCACGATGTGTTTATGGTAATTAAACCTTAGTGAAGATTTTACTGCTGAGTAAACCACTTTTGAATGTGCAGCCACGACCTACACAGTGTTTGTTCACCTTCTGAAGATTTTGCAATGTTTTCCTCAAGACCCTCATGCTGCTGGGAAATGAATTAGACTACTGGGAAGCTGTATCTAGTGAACTAATCACTAGAAACCAATATTGCAAATTGTAATCCATACACTTCCCTTTATTAAACAGAGTTTGGCTAGTCACCATGGAAACAGACAGCTGTTAGCAAACAACTTTTATATTTTAAGTTATTACCAGGTAAACACAGTAACTCAAGGCCCTGAGTCTGGCAGATATTTAAGCACATACCTAACTTAGAACATGCGGTATGTCCCAGTTCAGTAGGACTACTCACAAGTTTAAATACCTGGCTGATCTGGGACCTATATCAGAAAAGACACTGATATAACGCAGGCTACGCAACCACAGCCCCCAACTCCATGCTGTAATAGAATCACACGGTGCAGGGCAACAAGTGAGAAATACCGCAGTACCAGCCCCATCATGAAAGCCCTCAGCTCATCCAATGCCCTTTGATTTCAATGGCAGTGACACAGGCAAAATGTGTGGCTTGCAGAACCATGTCTTACTGTCCATCTGTGGAAGGTGTCCAGGCACACCAGCACATAAGTGGTTACTGGAATCCTGCCCATCACATAGTTGCTCTGGCAGAGTTATAAAAGGAAAAGGGGAAGGGTATGTCCTCTCCTCCCTACTGGCTGAAGCTGGTCTGAGATGCTATTTTCTGCTATGGAGCTTTTGTTTTTAGAAATAAAACCAGCACTGAAGAAAGGGATGGGAAGTGACCTGTAGTTGGGACTTCATCATCTTCACTGTAGGTTGCTTGCCTATTGCTCTGTAACTGGCACTGGCGACTCAGTCACAGGATTAGATGGACTTCTAGCTTGATCTGGGATGACTGTTCTTAAATTCATTGATTACACCAGATCTACTTCTAATTTACACCACTGTAAATGAGAAGAAAATCAGGCTTATTATATTTAATGTATGTTTGCTGTTCAAAAAAATAATTTTTACATGTGTTACATAGTACTTGGGGCTGAATATGTTCTTACACACATGTGTAAATCAGGACTGGCTCCATTTAGCTCAGTGGCGTTAACTCAGTATAAAACTGGTGTGAAATCGAAATCAAGCCCTTTATAGAGCTATGAGTATACTTAGAGTAATGGTATCAATAGTCCATTTTCTGCATTATCACAGGTGGTATGTCTATGCATGGCTTGTTAAGTATGAAGCTCTACCATTTTATTTAGGCTCCTATACCTGCTGTATTAGGTTTACCTAAGGTTTTAATTAGAGTTTTATGTATTCTTGATAGCAACAAGAATGCTGGGATTTGTAGGGTGTCCTTGAACTTTCTTGATTATATATTTAATTTGTCCATATGATCACAAAATGAAAATGTGATTATGTACTATGTGATCATGTAGCAGAAACATTACAAGACTAATAATTCTGGGCAAAGAACGACATTAACACAACTTTATGGTTGGTTGAAATTTAAACCCACAAAAAGCCACAGATTTCACAGCTAAGGTTCCTATGGCAACCTTAACTCTACCCTTTAATTCTGCCCTTTTTCATGGTGTGTACATGCAAGGGAAGGAGGGGGTAAAGTTAAAGTTGTCATGACAACATTAACTCTAAATTCTCTAGCTTTCATAGATTTGCAGCCTCAGACTTAATGTTGCATTAGCAAAGTTCTTGTCAGTACATTAGTCTCTTAGAAGTCGTTTTACAGGTTAATAAACTTAGATTTAATTTTGATGAGAAGAGTGTATATGCAAGTATGCATATGACCCTCTTGCTCTATTCTGAATTCAGAATAAGATCATAACCCTGAATAAGCCTTTAGCTACATCGGACCATTTAATTCCTGCAATCAATAGGTTTATTCTTGCAAAAAATCTCATTTTACAGCCCACCCACACTCCAAGTCTTTCCCCCGCCCACCCCCACTCCCGCACACACACACACTCCATAAAGGAAACACTGTTGATTCTGTCCGCATTGGCAAAGAGAACATAGTCATCGCTATCCAGAGCACGATATTTCCAAGCAACTGTATGTGTGTCATTAGGAGCATCTGGCAACAAACACCTATCTCCTCCAAGACACAACAAGGTAAATTTTCAAAGCAGCTTGCAAAGATTTAGCTGCAATGGGAGTTGTGCAGCCAAATCTATTTGCATAATACTGATTATTATTCCCCCCGCCCACCCCAAGATTTAAACTCTGGGCTTTTACAGCACAAAGGAATCCTTTTAATATATTTCCATAGCAGAACACAGGTAAATGCCTCCTTTTAATAAAAGGAGAGTGTTGAATACAATACTATCTTTAAAAGGCAAAGACATCTTTGGCAAAACCTCTGTCTTTCATTTAGTTTTCTAGAAAACCCTGATTCAGAAAAATAACAAATGCCTCATTTAATCTTGTAACAGATTTATTACTCTGAAAAGCAATTTCAAAAGTTCAAGCCAGTGATCATTCACCAACTGATTTTTTCTAAGAATATTTTTAAAGTCACATCTGTGAGTCAGGTGCAGATCAATACGCTCATTGCTTCAGAAAATGGCATAACAATTAAAATCCGATCAAACCTATAAGCAGAACTCAGGAAAGCTACAAAGAAAAAATAAAACGTGTTTATCAACACACCTTAATCCAAATCTTCATCTATACCCAAAAGGTATAGAAATAGATTTCAGAGTGGCAGCCGTGTTAGTCTGTATCAGCAAAAACAACTAGGAGTCCTTGTGGCATCTTAGAGACTAACAAGTTTATTTGGGCATAAAATTCTGTGGAAAGCTTATGCCCAAATAAATTTGTTAGTCTCTAAGGTGCCACAAGGACTCCTCGTTGTTTCTGCTGAAATAGGATCCCATGTGGCATGAATTTGTGAGGAACACCCAACATAATGATGGAGTGCTATGAATACAGTGGAACACTTTTGTAGGGTCTGATCCAAAGTCCACGGGAATCTTTGAAATTACTTTGATGGGCACAGGATCAATGACCTACACTGATGTCAGTGGACTTTGGATCAGGTCTTTGGTGAAGTCACCTTTTTCACTAAACAGTAGTGAGCAGAAATGTACTATTAGCAGAATGGCAATTTTCAGTGAACTAAAACGTATGTGGAGTTTCACTACATCTGAGTTGACTATGAGTGGGTTCCACTACATGTCTGGACTAAATTAAGTTGGCAAAGTGTTGCTGAAAAGCAGGGTCCATAGTGCTGCTGGGACTCAGTACAAAGTAGCAATTAAAAGGGACCTCCTGGATTGAAATTATGGTGCCAAAAGATCAAAAGATCTTGCCCATATGCTCAGGGTTCAGCTGATCGTCATATTTGGGGTCAGGAAGGAATTTTCCTCCAGGGCAGATTGGAAGAGGCCCTGGGGGTTTTTCGCCTTCCTCTGTAGCGTGGGGCACAGGTCACTTGCTGGAGGATTCTCTGCTCCTTGAAGTCTTTAAACCATGATTTGAGGACTTCAATAGCTCAGACATAGGTGAGAGATTTATCGCAGGAGTGGGTCGGGGAGATTCTGTGGCCTGCCTTGTGCAGGAGGTCAGACTAGATGATCATCATGGTTCCTTCTGACCTTAATATCTATGAATCTATGAAAACAGGCCCCTTAGAGAAGAGAGGAAGTAAGATAGCCAAAGCATGAAAAAAACAACAGTACAAATGAATGAAGGAAGAAACCTGTGAGGAAAGAAAGACAAGACCATGAAAACAGAACAAGGGAGATTCGACAGGAAGATCTGAAAGTCATGCAGAAAAGTTGTGTTTTTATTGGGGGGGGAAGGGGGAGGGGAAAATGGCTCTTATTTTCCTCATTTCCACTTAGAGAACTCTACCTTTATCATACATTTAGTAGAGAGTTACAAATCTTCATAATGGATTTCACTGAGGCTACTACATTCAGCTGTCACTGGGCTCAGTTCACTCCTAGGGTAATACCACTGATTGCAAAGGAGTTACACTAGCACTGAACAGGGACCAGTGATGCTTTCTCAACCTGCTAGTCTCACTGAAATCCAGCATGAAGATTTGCAACTCTAAACTGATGCTATAGGCCAAAGGGTTTTCTAGACAGAGATGAGGAGATCTGAAATATGAGCTCCTTTGCTGGCTTTCATCATGATAGTTATACATGCCAAACAACAGAACATTTCACATGTGTCTTGCACACAATTCGTGACAGCTCTGTAACAGGGGAAATATATTTCCCTAGATGCAGTAACAAGGAACACAATGTCCTTCAGAGCAACTTAGCAAAAGGAATGATCTGACTCCTAGAAAGCTTTTGCAGACACCACTTTTTCATCTCCAAACCTTCTGCAGTTGTCTGTTTTTGAAACAATAATCCTCTCACGCTGTCCCCGTGAAAGCTTCCTTCCTTGAGGTAGATAAAAAGTATTTTTAATGACTCCGCTTTATAGCATAGCACGACATACTCCCCTCCTCCAATCCTAGATCACCCAGAAACCGTTCTCTTGTTTCATCATCTGCTCCAGATACTTTATTCAAGTTTCTGCCACCAACACCTGTATAGTGCAATACAGCAATTCAAATACCTACAACTCTATTGCTTTCAGCCCCTGTTCATCAGGACTCTGAGAAGAAATAATATCTCCCTTCCTTGGGAGATCCTTCAGTCCAGGCTGGTACGGATGGACAGATAGTTCACGCATTCCCTCTCCCCGAGCTAACACATCCTTCCAACCTTTTAACAAGCTAGTCATCTGATGGGCCAATTAGTTCCTTAATTCACCCAGCCTCCCTTTCTGATTAGCTAATTCCTCCCTATTTCCTCAATTGGCCATCACCAGGGAAACTAATTGAGGACACAGTGATCAGAGCAGCCTCAGCCCTCTGTCACAGCAGTAATAAGCTAGGATCACTGGTGTATTTTGTCTGCAGTTGTACAACAGTAGTACCTTCAGATTGGGAACCCACTGCATTTGAATTGTGCATACGCATATTAAGAGATAGTTGTGAACCCAAGGACCTTACAATATAAAGAGCTGAGCCAGGAAAAAGTAAGGAATTATTATTATCCCCATTTTACAGATGGAAAAGGGAGACAGAGTGAGATTAAATTATTTGCCCCAGGGCACACAAGAAGTCTGGGGCAGACTTAGGAACTGAACCAGATCTCCTGAGTCCCGGTCCAGTGTCTTAACCAGAAGACATGACCAATATTGCTTCATAATATCGTTTGTTGTTGATTGGCTTATCTTGGGAACTACCAAGGAAGTCAGCCATAAAATCTCTGTGGAAAAGGATTAGGCCTATTTTAGAGCACCCTCCTCCTCTCAGACCAAGCTTTGTTCTTGCTGGGTCAGTTCACTCCCTCAGGTTAATTCTACCAAGAATTTCTCAAGATATCCAGGGAAGCTGTTTTCAGCAAGGGGTAGTTGTTTTATTTAAGCATTCTTTAATCAAACCCCTCAAAGTCTGTGCAAGCAAAGCTGTTCCTTCCCTACCTCCAAGCCTCATCAGTAAAGGACTCCAAACAGTCTCCCCTCCTGTCCATTTGTTTTTCTAGACCAGTTCTTCTCCATAGTAACTCTAGTGGCCATCCATTGGTAGCACTGCCCCCGGCCCTAAGCTTTCTGGAGGGTGTTGCAGTTTCTGGTCTCCATTTCCTGATGCCCTTTTTTTTTTCGGGGTCACCTAATTAAGTTCCAGCTCTTTCTTATGCTATGTCTACCCTTAAAATGCTACACTGAGACAGCTGTGTCCCTGTAGCACCTCAGTGTTGACATATACTACAGCAATGGGAGGGACGCTACCATCACTGTAGGTAATCCACCTCCCCACCAGCAAGTAGGTTGGACCTAGTGCTGTCTACACTGAGTGTTAAATTGGCTTAACTACGTCTCTCAGAGATGTGGATTTTTCACATCCCTGAGAGAAGCAGCTATGCCGATGTAACTTTTCAGTGTAGACAGACAGATACCCCAACGCATCTGATTTCAGAGGAATGGTATCCCTTATACTTTTACCCTCTGAAACATGCTACTACTTTTCATTGAGCTAAAATAATGAAGATATCTGGATATCAGTTATACTTTATCTGATCCTCTATGCTTATACATGCCTTAAATAAAGAACTGAGCCTATGAATATATATATATATATATATATATATATATATATATGTATGTTAAAGCATCTCTATAGCATTTATCACATTGCATTAAATATTCATTTTTCCTTCACTGTAACTAAAATAACCTATTATATATGATATAATATATAAAATTCCTACTATATAAAAATTCAAAGAAGATAAAATATTATAGTCTAGCAGCATTATACCCATAACAAAGAGTTTTTACACACTGCAATATATCTTTTCAAATGTAATCTATCTAGACCAGGAGGTAGTGCACCTGCAAAATACCAGCTAAAACACATTATTTTTCATCACTTACGGAGATACAGAGTTTTCTGTTTTGAAGCAGAGACAAAAATTTTCTAAATTACATGCAGTTTACTTCCCTTTTTATATCATTGTATTGTTATTGCTTTCCTAGGCTGAAGTGTAATCAACTTCTTTTGTAGGATACTATTTCTACCTTCCATTTTAAATAAGTTTCTAACATCAGTGCTACCTAAGCAAGATTAATACGACTTTCCTACTTAATATAAATCTTTTGATTTGTTGCTGAATGGACTGTTCTCCAGTATTGCTATCTAACTGCAAGGGACAATGCTGTTTATCATTTTGCCCTGAAAGCAGCCATCCAGATCTAGATACTACAGTACTTTGACTTTAAAATCCATGAAATATAAATGTGCTCCTATCAAGAGTGAGCATGAATTAAATGAATAATGTTGACTTTACATCTGAAGTACCTTCTACATGTACTTTACGTTTATAACATCTGGGTTAAAAAAATACAGTGAAGTGTAGAAGGCTAATTGTGGAAACAGCATCTTTCTGGAACTAAAGAATGTCAGACTTAAGTGCAACATAATTAAGGTCCTTGTGTAATAGTAGTAATAATTGGAACTGGTTGAAAATTTTCAGATGAAATGTTTTTTCTGTCAAGAAATGCCAGCTCATAAAAATTGACATCCTTTGCAAGAATGTGTTGATTTCAATTAAATTTCACTTAGAAAAAAATCAAAGAAGCATACTGATATGGTCTAAATGCTTGAAACATCGATTTTTCATTTCAAAATGATTGTTTCAAAATTCATTCTATTTTATATTATAATATACAGTCAAAAATAAAAAAAACATTGTGATGTTATCAAAACAAGACCTTCCAACTGACCCAAATTTTGTTCTGCAAGAAATTTAGTGATCCTTGCATTTTGTTCAAAAACAAACAAGTTGCAAAATCGTGGAATTTCCCACAAAATAGAAATTCCATTTCCCATATAGCTCTAACAATAATATTTACTATTCACATACTACAGTGTCCTTTCCACTACCAGTCCTCTTCCACAGCTGATGTGCTGCCACGATTGACTGGAATGAATATTAGAACATACAGTATATTCAGCGGTTGTCATCAAGAGGTTGATTATTCATATAATGAAACTCTCTGTGCTATAGAAAGGAATAATCTCCTCACTGACCCCAGTTGACACAGGGATGAGGCACAGGAATGTCTTTTGTAAATTACAAAAAAACTAATAGTATTCGTTTGAGATAGATCCCTATCTGATGTAAACTGTGTTAGTCCCCTTGGCTTCAAAGGGTTAAACCCATTTGCACCTGAGGATTTGGCCCTACAGATATTTAAATAAAATTTGAACAACAGGTTAGATGCCTGTCATCACCCTAACTACTTTGCTTTAAAATTTAGATCCCTTTCTGCTTCCCTTCCTATATATTTTGTCTCCTCTGTTGTACATTTTATGGGACAGGAACTGTGCCCTCTTCTAGCACAATTTGGGCCCCACTTCAATCTAGTTAAAAAAATATTGATTGTTATTACTAGGGCTGTCAAACTGTTAAAAATAATTGCAATTAATCATGAGATTAAAACAATATTCGTGATTAATCACAGTTTTAATTGCACTGTTAAACAATAACAATTTCAATTCAGCATGGAGGCATGTCCTCTGGAATGATGGTCGAAGCATGAAGGGACATATGAATGTTCAGCATATCTGGGACGTAAATACCTTGCAATGCCAGCTACAATAATGCCATGCAAACACCTGTTCTCACTTTCAAGTGACATTGTAATAAGAAACAATCAACATTATCTCCTGTAAATGTAAACAAACACCTGTAAATGTAAACAAATGTAAACAAAATGTAACTTTTTCTTAGTGATTGGCTGAGCAAGAAGTAGGACTGAGTGGACTTCTAGGCTCTAAAGTTTTACATTGTTTTGTTTTTGAGTGTAGGTATTGTGACAGTGTCGGGCCAGATGTCTATAGGAGAGTAATGGAAGGCAGATATATTAGCCCCAGGCTAAGTAGGTCCCTATTCCCTGGGTAAGGTAACAGGGAAGGTTTTTTTTTTTTTTTTTTTTGAAACAAAAAGAAAGTTTATTGGTAACGCTTACAGAATTACCAAAGGAAACAAAACAACTATGCAACAAAACAACGCAATCAGAAGGTATAACACAGCAGCTTTCAGGAGGGAGAAGTGTTCAGGCTAGCCTGGGCCCAGAGCGGGGGGGCTTCCTCGACACTCGTGGTCTTCCACCCTCCTGAGTTACCTGGTGGCCTAGAGCGGGGGGGCTTCCTCGACACTCGTGGTCTTCCACCCCCTCGAGTTACCCAGTGCCGCGCCCAGTGTCACCGATCCTCCCTCTCCTGAGAGTGCCCGGTAAGATGGGCACGGCTGCGGGGTGGGCGGTTTAGGGAGGGGGGGGTAGACACCCATGTATTATAGGACCCCTCCTAGATGACAGGAATGATGGTATCCACAGCGGCAATGGCTGGGGCTGGCGTCTCTCGCTCTTCCCCTCAATCAAAGGGTCAGACGGAGGGAACCGGACGGGGTCACCGAGCAGAGAACCCCAGACAGTGCCCACCGCTCCTCGAAGGCTTCAAGGGAGTCGGTGGACGCCGCCCAGAGGAACTCCGCTCGGATACGTGAGTGTACTGAGGATCGGAAAACGGCCCCACAATCGCAGGACGTTTCATGGGCCAACCTCCTCTCTCTGGTTTTGTAAATGGCTGTTTTAGCCAAAGCTAGGAGGAGGTTGACCAGAAGATCCCGCGACTTTGTGGGGCCACGAATGGGAAGTGTATAGATAAAAAGGTGGGGGGAAAAATGAAGCCAGAAGCGTAATAAAATATTTGTGAGGAGCCGGAAAAGGGGCTGCAATCTGGCACACTCTAAATACACGTGCACCAGGGTTTCCCTCACATTACAAAAAGGACAAGTGTCCGGAATGGGGGTAAACCATGTCAAAAACACGCCCGTGCTCACAGCTCCGTGAAGGAGCCGCCAACTGATGTCCCCGACGGGCCTTGGGACCAGGGTGGAATACAGGCTGGCCCACCGAGGTTGCTCACCCTCCAAAGGTGGCAGGAGATCCCGCCACTTTGTATCGGGGCGGGACACCAGGGTGTGGGCGTGAAGGGTGTGAAGCGTAAGTGTATATAAATATTTCCGTGAAGCAATTTGAAAGCTAACCGGCTGCAGTTCGTGCAGCCGGCTTGCAGTGAAAGGGTGAGGGGTGTGTTGGGATCTATGGGGTGGGGGCCCGATGGAAAGGTCCGGCGGGCCTGGGGTAAGGGATGGGCGGGGTGCGCCCTCGCACAAGGCTCGGCTAACATAAGCCCGAGCAGCGGGGGTCAAGGCGGCCTTCACCTCCTGAAGTACGCGCCGGGGGGTACGGAGGCTGGAGAGCCCCATGCGCCGAGCGAGCATCAGGGGATCCAGCCAGTCTCTCCGGTCGTAGTCCAGGAGGTCTCCGACCCTCGTGACTTCCGCCAGGACCAACCTCTGGCGCACCGAGCGGGACTCCGCCACCTGCACACGGAGCTGGGGGTTGTGTAGCAGGGGCTCTGTGAGGAGATCTGCCCCCACGGTGGCCGCCACGGACCTGGTTGTTAGAAACAATTTCCAGGTCCGGAGGAGGTCCTGGTAGAAGACCGGCAGCCCGGAGAGGTCTCGCGGAAAACCCCTCGGAGAAAGATAAAAGAGCTGCCGGTCATATCGAAACCCTTGGAAACGGCGCAGGAAGGCGTGCGCCAGTATGCTCCACGCCGAACTACTTGCACTATAAAAGAGCCTCTGCAGGGCCTGGAGGCGGAAGACGCGGACCTGAGTGTACAGACACTTCAGGCCCTGCCCTCCTTCCTTCAGGGGTAGATGAAGAACTCCAACAGGGGCCCAGTGCATTCCTGACCAAAAAAACTCTAGAATCAATCTCCGGAGATGGGTCAGGAAACCCGGGGCCGGGGCCAGGGTGTTGAGCCGGTACCAGAGCGTGGACAGGACTAGTTGGTTAAGCACCAGTGCTCTCCCTCGGAGGGAGAGACATCGAAGAAGCCTCGTCCATCTCCGGATCCGCTCTATCACCCCGCCCTCTAAATTTTGCCAGTTCTCCGGCGGGGAAGGATGCGTGGCGGAAAGGTAAACGCCGAGATAGAGCAGTGGACCCGCACTCCACCGGATGGTCTGAAGTGCGGGTGGGAGGGAGCTTACCTGCCGCCAGTCCCCCACCGCCAAGCCAGAGCTCTTGACCCAGTTGACTCGGGCGGAGGAGGCTGCCGAATAGATGGCTTGGCATGCCTCCACTCGCGCCAAGTCGCCCGGGTCCTGGACCACGAGAAGTACGTCATCGGCGTACGCCGACAGGACCAGCCGCAGCTCCGGCTCCCGCAGCACCAACCCTGTCATCCTCCTGCGGAGGAGACAGAGGAAAGGCTCGATCGCCAGAGCATACAACTGGCCCGAGAGGGGGCACCCTTGCCGCACTCCTCGCCCGAAGCTGACCGGTTCAGTCAGGGTCCAGTTGAGCCTAACCAAACACTCCGCGGAGGCATACAGCACCCGGAGAAAACTCACAAACTGAGGTCCAAATCCAAACGCCTGCAGAGTGCTCAGGAGGTACCCATGGTCTACTCTATCAAACGCCTTCTCCTGATCAAGAGACAGGAGGGCGAACGATAGACCATCTCTCCGCCCGAGTTCCAAAAGGTCTCGGACGAGAAAGAGGTTGTCGAAAATGCTGCGACCCGGGACAGTATAGGTCTGGTCTGGGTGGACCACGTCCGCCATCACGGACCCCAGCCGCAGCGAGATTGCTTTCGCTACGATTTTGTAATCCGTGCTAAGGAGTGAGACGGGACGCCAGTTTCGTAGATCGCGGAGGTCCCCCTTCTTCGGCAGCAAAGCGAGCACCGCTCGCCTGCATGACAGAGGGAGGACCCCGCTCTGCAAGGACTCAGCCCAGACGGTGACTAGGTCTGGGCCGAGAATGTCCCAGAACGCGCGGTAAAACTCCACGGTCAGCCCGTCCATGCCCGGAGATTTATTGGTGGGCATGCGACGGAGGGCTTCCGAGAACTCGGCCAGGGTGAGAGGCAGCTCTAGTCGGTCTCGGTCGCCCACGCTGACCGTGGGGAGTTCCTCCCAGAGCACCTCGCAAGCGTCAGGATCGGTCGGGTCCGGGGAGAAAAGGCTTGTGTAGAAGTCACGGGCCCTCCCACACATCTCCTCCGGACCCGTGAGGGGGGTGCCGTCTTCCGCAAGAAGGCAGGTGACGTGTTTCTTGGCCCCCCTCGTTTTCTCCAGGGCATAGAAGAAGCGGGAGCCGCGGTCCATCTCCCGAAGGAGGCGGATGCGGGATCGAACGAAGGCACCTCGGGCCCGGTGGTCCTCAAGGGCCCGGAGCTCCTCCCGCTTCTCCCGGCACGCTCCGCAGAGGGACGGGTCCTCGGGATCGGCGGCCAGGCGCCTCTCCATCTCTAAGACCTCCCGTTCCAGCTGCTCTATCGCCGCATTTCGCCGTCGGCTGGTGCCCCGAGTGTAGTCACGGCAGAAGAGCTTGGCGCGCACCTTCCCGAGATCCCACCATCGCCGCACCGAGGGAAAGGCACGCCACTGCTCTCGCCAGGCCAACCAAAACTCCCGGAAGGACATCACAAAGCTCTCGTCCTCCAACAGGCTGTTATTAAAGTGCCAATAGGCCGGCCCCGGTCTCTCTGCACGGAGGGAAACCGTTACAGTGACTAAATGATGATCGGAGAATGGGGCCGGCCGAATGGCGGAGGAGTGGGCCTGTGAAAGATGGAAACGGGATAAGTAAATACGGTCCAACCGAGAGTGGTGTGACCGATGGGCCTCCACCCGGACAAAGGTAAATGTGGAGGTGTCATCTGGGTGATGGTCACGCCAGACGTCCACTAGGGAATGATGGTCAACTATCCCTTGGAGAATATTCGCAGCGGCCGGACTTGGTTCGGCCCCTGAGCGGTCCCGTTCCTCGAGGGTGGTGTTAAAGTCCCCTCCCAGGACCAGGCACTCGTGCGAATCCAGGGTGCCGAGAAAGTCGGACACCTGCTGATAAAATTGTGGCCGCCTGGAGCTCATTTGCGGGGCATAGATGTTAACAAAATTAACCACGAGCCCCTCCATACGGACTCGAAGGTGCAGCACGTGGCCCGGCACGGCCTCATTGACCCCTAGCACCTCAGGCCGTAGGTTGGGGGAGAATAGGGTTGCCACTCCAGCCTGCCAGGTCGCAAAGTGGCTAAAGTATACCCCGTCCCCCCACTCCAGCCGCCACCTGTCCTCGGCGGCCGGGTCTGTATGGGTCTCCTGCAGGAAAACTACAGAGTACCTCCCCTCCCGAAGGTAAGAGACAGACAGCTGCAGCAGCACAGGAGCTAGCAAACAGAGCTGTAAACAGGGGAGTTTGAGTGGGAGTTCTGTTGGAGGAGAAGGTATTTGTGTTTGTTTGGCTTTGTATTGGTAGTATTTGTATGTGTAGAGGCTTGTAGGGGCTTTGTGCTGGGAGAGAAGCTGAGCCCTGATTAGGGGGTGGGGCTTCACTGACTAGGGGTCCTATAAAGGTAGCAGCCAGTCAGGCAGCAGCACAGACAGCTGCAGCAGCACAGGAGCTAGCAAACAGAGCTGTAAACAGGGGAGTTTGAAAGCGGAGTTTGTCTTGTGGTGCTTGTGTGGGGTTTGGTTTTGCTGTGGGTGGTGGTGTTTTGGTGTGGTTTGTGTTTCCCAGATTAACAGGATTTAGGTGGGAAGGCTATGACAGATTCAGAGGTGGCAGTGGGAGTGACCCATGTAGCAGATGACACAATGAAGATGACTGGATGTGGAAGCTGTGGTATGTACATGATCCTGGAGGGGGCACCTGGTAAGAGTTTTGTCTGCATGAAATGCCGTCTGATAGAGCTGATGGAGGAAAAGATCAGAGGTTTGGAGATGCAGGTGGAAAGTCTGGTAGAGTTTAGGAAGGGGTTTGAGCAGATTATGGAGCAAAGACATGAGGTATCTGAAGGGAAAAGCTCAGACTTGCAGATGGAAGCAGGACTAGGGAATTCTGAGGGGAGACTGGGTGAGGAAAGTGGTCAGTGGAAGCATGTGACTAAAAGAACTAGGCAGAGGAAAAGACGGGCTAGTGAAGGAGAAATAGAGCTTCAGAATAGGTTTGCAGAGTTGGAAAATGAAGAAGGGGCTCAGCAGGTAGTCACTGAAGGTGACAGGGCAAGGAAGAAGAGAAGAGCGGTTAGTCCTATAGGAAAAGGGGAAGAGTTAATGGAGATTACACCAAATATGAGCCCCAGGAGGATACAGGATGGGTTAAAAAGGATTACAAGGGAGAATGGGAATGGAAAAAACTTGCAGCCAGAGGGAACAGGGGATAGACTGGAGAATAGCACCGTCACTAGGAAAAGGCAGGTCTATGTGATTGGGGACTCTTTATTGAGAAGAATAGATAGGCCTGTAACCAGAGCTGATCCAGAAAATAGGAGGGTGTGCTGTCTTCCAGGTGCTAAGATACGGGATGTAGACCTGAGGTTAAAAAGGATTCTAAAGGGAGCGGGAAAGAATCCCCTAATTATCCTTCATGTGGGAACAAATGATACGGCTAGATTCTCACTGGAAAGTATTAAGGGAGACTATGTTAGGCTGGGGAGGACGCTTAAGGAAATTGAGGCTCAGGTGATCTTTAGTGGGATTCTGCCTGTTCCTAGAGAAGGGCAACAAAGGTGTGACAAGATTATGACTATCAATAGATGGCTTAGGCAGTGGTGCTATAAGGAGGGCTTTGGGATGTATGGCCATTGGGAGGCATTCATGGATAGAGGACAGTTCTCTCGGGATGGACTTCATCTGAGTAGGGAAGGAAATAGACTTCTAGGATGGAGGCTGGCACAACTGATTAAGAGAGCTTTAAACTAGGAATTTGGGGGAGATGGTTGGGAGATGTCCAGGTAATCTCCACGCCAGAATTTAGCATAGAGTGGAAAGAAAATGAAGTAAGAGTGGATACAGCTGTAGGTAGGAGGAAGGGCAGTGTAGATACAAGTCTAATAGGTTATACTGGTAGTAAAATAACCGTGCCTAATAGGGTACAGAATGTGAGTGAGGCCAAACAGCAAAAATTAAGATGTTTGTACACTAATGCAAGGAGCCTAGGTAACAAAATGGAGGAACTAGAGTTACTGGTGCAGGAAGTGAAACCAGATATTATAGGTATAACAGAGACCTGGTGGAATAGTAGTCATGACTGGGCTACAGGTATTGAAGGGTATGTGCTGTTTAGGAAAGACCGAAAAAAAGGTAAAGGTGGTGGAGTAGCACTGTATATCAATGATGAGATAGAATGTAAAGAAATAAGAAGCGATGAAATGGATATGACTGAGTCTGTCTGGGCAATAATTAAATTGGGGAAGAAAACTATTAGAGCCTCCCCTGGGATAGTGCTTGGGGTGTGCTATAGACCGCCGGGATCTAATTTGGATATGGATAGAGCCCTTTTTAATGTTTTTAATAAAGTAAATACTAATGGAAACTGTGTGATCATGGGAGACTTTAACTTCCCAGATATAGACTGGAGGATGAGTGCTAGTAATAATAATAGGGCTCAGATTTTCCTAGATGCGATAGCTGATGGATTCCTTCAACAAGTAGTTGCTGAACCGACTAGAGGGGATGCCATTTTAGATTTGGTCTTGGCGAGTAATGAGGATCTCATAGAGGAAATGGTTGTAGGGGATAATCTTGGCTCAAGTGATCATGAGCTAATTCAGTTCAAACTGAATGGAAGGATTAACAAAAATAAATCTGCAACTAGGGTTTTTGATTTCAAAAGGGCTGACTTTCAAAAATTAAGGAAATTAGTTAGGGAAGTGGATTGGACTGAAGAATTTATGGGTTTAAAGGTAGAGGAGGCCTGGGATTATTTTAAATTAAAGCTGCAGAAGCTATCGGAAGCCTGCATCCCAAGAAAGGGGAAAAAATTCATAGGCAGGAGTTGTAGACCAAGCTGGATGAGCAAGCATCTTAGAGAGGTAATTAAGAAAAAGCAGAAAGCATATAGGGAGTGGAAGAAGGGAGGGATCAGTAAGGAAAGCTACCTTATTGAGGTCAGAATATGTAGGGATAAAGTGAGACAGGCTAAAAGTCAAGTAGAGTTGGACCTTGCAAAGGGAATTAAAACCAATAGTAAAAGGTTCTATAGTCATATAAATAGGAAGAAAACAAAGAAAGAAGAAGTGAGACCGCTAAAAACTGAGGATGGAGTGGAGGTCAAGGATAATCTAGGCATGGCCCAATATCTAAACAAATACTTTGCCTCAGTCTTTAATAAGACTAAAGAGGATCTTAGGGATAATGGTAGCATGATAAATGGGAATGAGGATATGGAGGTAGACATCACCATATCTGAGGTAGAAGCGAAACTCAAACAGCTTAATGGGGCTAAATCGGGGGGCCCAGATAATCTTCATCCAAGAATATTAAAAGAATTGGCACAAGAAATTGCAAGCCCATTAGCAAGAATTTTTAATGAATCTGTAAATTCAGGGGTTGTACCATATGATTGGAGAATTGCTAACATAGTTCCTATTTTTAAGAAAGGGAAAAAAAGTGATCCAAGTAATTATAGGCCTGTTAGTTTGACATCTGTAGTATGCAAGGTCTTGGAAAAAATTTTGAAGGAGAAGGTAGTTAAGGACATTGAAGTCAATGGTAAATGGGACAAAATACAACATGGTTTTACAAAAGGTAGATCGTGCCAAACCAACCTGATTTCCTTCTTTGAGAGAGTAACAGATTTTTTAGATAAAGGAAACGCAGTGGATCTAATTTATTTAGATTTTAGTAAGGCGTTTGATACTGTGCCACATGGGGAATTATTAGTTAAATTGGATAAGATGGGCATCAATAGGAAAATTGAAAGGTGGATAGGGAATTGGTTAAAGGGGAGACTACAACGGGTCCTACTGAAAGGTGAACTGTCAAGTTGGAGGGAGGTTACCAGTGGAGTTCCTCAAGGATCAGTTTTGGGACCAATCTTATTTAATCTTTTTATTACTGACCTGGGCACAAAAAGTGGGAGTGTGCTAATAAAGTTTGCAGATGATACAAAGCTGGGAGGTATTGCTAATTTAGAGAAGGACAGGGATACCCTACAGGAGGATCTGGATGACCTTGTAAACTGGAGTAATAGGAATAGGATGAAATTTAATAGTGAGAAGTGTAAGGTCATGCATTTAGGGATTAATAACAAGAATTTTAGTTATAAGCTAGGGACGCATCAACTAGAAGTAACGGAGGAGGAAAAGGACCTTGGAGTATTGGTTGATCATAGGTTGACTATGAGCTGCCAATGTGATATGGCTGTGAAAAAAGCTAATGTCGTCTTGGGATGCATCAGGAGAGGTATTTCCAGTAGGGATAAGGAGGTTTTAGTACCGTTATATAAGGCACTGGTGAGACCTCACCTGGAATACTGTGTGCAGTTCTGGTCTCCCATGTTTAAGAAGGATGAATTCAAACTGGAACAGGTACAGAGAAGGGCTACTAGGATGATCCGAGGAATGGAAAACTTGTCTTATGAAAGGAGACTCAGGGAGCTTGGCTTGTTTAGCCTAACTAAAAGAAGGTTGAGGGGAGATATGATTGCTCTCTATAAATATATCAGAGGGATAAATACCAGAGAGGGAGAGGAATTATTTAAACTCAATACCAATGTGGACACAAGAACAAATGGATATAAACTGGCCACTAGGAAATTTAGATTAGAAATTAGACGAAGGTTTCTAACCATCAGAGGAGTGAAGTTTTGGAATAGCCTTCCGAGGGAAGTAGTGGGGGCAAAAGATCTATCTTGCTTTAAGATTAAACTCGATAAGTTTATGGAGGAGATGGTATGATGGGATAACATGGTTTTGGTAATTAAATATTCATGGTAAATAGGCCCAATGGCCTGTGATGGGTTTTTAGATGGGGTAAGATCCAAGTTACCGGGAAAGAATTTTCTGTAGTATCTGGCTGATGAATCTTGCCCATATGCTCAGGGTTTAGCTGATCGCCATATTTGGGGTCGGGAAGGAATTTTCCTCCAGGGCAGATTGGAAGGCCCTGGAGGTTTTTCGCCTTCCTCTGTAGCATGGGGCACGGGTCACTTGCTGGAGGATTCTCTGCTCCTTGAGGTCTTCAAACTACAATTTGAGGACTTCAATAGCACAGATATAGGTGTGAGGTCTTTTTTAGGAGTGGTGGGTGAAATTCTGTGGCCTGCATTGTGCAGGAGGTCAGACTAGATGATCATAATGGTCCCTTCTGACCTAAATATCTATGAATCTATGAATCTATAAGAGAGCACCTGGGACCTGCGGAGAGCCATCCTACAGCCCCTGGTATTCAGGGTCGCAATAATAAGAGGCGTCATACGGAGGGCTGGGGGGGTGGGGGTCTCGTATTGGCGGGGGGGGTTCAGGGCCCCCGGCGGGTTGCACAGCAACCCATGACCCATCCCGTAGGTGAGTAGATCGCTGCGGAAGCTGCGGGCTCGCTCGTAGGCCGCAGCACCGCGCTTTCCTTGCCCCCTGCCCTCCTTTATAAGGGCCTTTGTGGCCTGGAGGAGTTGATCAAAGTCCCCCCATAGCCGAAGAGCCAGCTGTGCCCTATCGCGGGTGCCACGGGAGTGCTCTAGGAACTTCCGTAGCGCATGCCGCAGCTCATGGGGGGGTGGGGTTACAATTCCCAAGGTATTCCCTGATGGGCCTCTTAATACAGCCTCGTGGTCCGCTAAGGCAGGTAGACAGGGTGCGGACCACCGACGGGGCGTCTGACAGGCTGGGGTTATTAAATTCACTTCACGCCTTGGGGTGGAGGGGGATGGCAGGGGAAAAATCGCCACTCCTAATGGGTCGCGACTAGAAAGTGCAAAGACTGCTCCCTGGGGGGAGTCTGCAAAAGGCGGAAAGGAAATAACCCCAGGGGCGGCAGTAACATTGCAGGAGGAGGGACCTTGGGCAGGGGCAGGGGTGGGGGCAGGGGCAGGGGTAAGGCTCTGGGGTGCAGGAGGCGAGCAGCTAAAGGAAAGTGCCTCCTGAGCAGAGTCAAGGGTTAAGGGGGAAGGGGAGGGGCTCCCAAGAATGCTAGGTGCTGGCTCCATGGTGGTTTTAGCGGTCACGGCATCAGGTGGTGGACCGCCTTCTGCAGGGTGCTCACCCGGAAAGGCAAAAAGGGGGAGGGAGCATGGGGAAAGGGAGGCTGGGGTAAGGCTGCCCAGCTCGAGGCCAGCCGGCAGCAAATCATCCCCTCCCTGGGTGACCGGGGTCAAATCTAGGGCCTCAATCTCCGCATACATGGAGGAGAGGCCAACTCCTGCCACCCCAGGAGCCTCTCTTCTAGGGCCCGCCTCAACGGCCGCCTCGGGGTCTGCGGGGGGTTCGGGTAGCGTCCAGGCAGAAGGGGTGTCCTCAGAAGTCTCGGAGGGGAGGGTTTCCCGTGGAGGGGGGATTCTGCCCTCCAATGCCAGTCCGTCTTCCCCTCCCGACACCGGCGGATGGATCTCGCTCGCGGCCGTGGCGGGAGGCTCGATAGCAGTGCCTCCTTTCCTGGTCTTCCGGGGGGCTTCCGCGTCGGGTGGATGCAGCGGAGCTCGAGCCTTCCGCTTGCCTCGCTTCCCCTGGACTAGGGTCCAGCCCTCCATAGCATCATCTGGGGGTTGGTTAGCAGGGGTCGTGTCGGGGGGCGGAGGCGATGGTTTAGGGGTTCGGGGAGGTAGCGGTGGGGCAACATAAGGGGCGGGGGCTTCTCCTTGGGGAGGGCCCTCTCTTATACCCGATAATATCCTTGCCACACCCTCCTCCATGGGCTCTATTGGGTTGGTACTAGCAAGGGTGGAAACCCCTTGCTCGCCCGGGCATTGTAGGGAAGATATCTCTTGGGCCCGGACGGGAGCAGCGATGGATCGAGTAGGAGGAGGGTTGGTTTCAGGTACTGGGCAGCCAGGGGCGTCGGCAGCAACGGGGCCGATGTCCTGCCGGGTCTCGGGGGTTTCGGGTGCCCCTCCCCCTCGAGCCAAAGGGCAGTCTCTGCGGACATGCTCCGCTGAGCGGCAGAGGTAGCACCGGGCCTCTCCGGTAGAATAAAAGACCCGATAGCGGGCTCCCTCGTAGGGGACTAGAAAGGACCCCTCAAGCGCCTCTCCGTCACGCGCCCCTGCCGGTGGTAGGAGCTGCACTTGCCGGCGGAACGAAAAAATGTGATGGAGGGTGGGGTCCTTGCAGCCCAACGGGAGAGGGCTGATGACAGAAACAAATTTCCCTAGGGTGGAAAGAGCGGGTAACAGGGCAGCATTGGGTAAGAAGGGAGGAACGGAGGTAAGGACGAGGCGAACGCCCAGGTCTTCTAACGGTTCTAGGGGGACAAACACCCCCCCTACCGTCAGGCCCCTCTCCACCGCCTCCTGGGCGGCATCCTCCGAGGCTAAGAAGAAAACGACCTTCCCATACATCTTGGAGGCCGCCACAATAGCCGTGGGTCCCACCACCTTCGCCAACGCCTGCACGTATGTCTCCACGTGGGGCGAGGCGGGCACCAGGAGGCAACGGACGCCGTGCTTCCTGGTCAAGGCGGGGAAAGGGCCTCGGCCGCTGGTGATGGTGGCAGAGGCAGGGGGGGGGCGAGATGACGAGGCGGCAGGCAGCGGGGAGCCCGCTGCCGCCCGGGCATACGTCCTGGGGGCCGGGGGAAGGACAATCGCAGAGCTGGTGGAGGGAAACGCTGGGAGGGGCGCCACGGTTGATGACGAGGCCGCAGCGGTGGGGGCAGCCCCTGCCATGGAGGGCTCAGTGGTTTTAGGGGGGCCCTTTCCCTTCCACCCGCCCTGGCCCTTCTTGCGAACCGGGGGGGGTTTCCTAGAATCTGGGGGGGTGGTGGGTGCAGCAGCAGCAGCAGCAATCACCCTGGTGCCTCCTGCTACCGGTGCCCCAGCAGGGGGGGTGGCAAGTACCTTAACAATAGTAGTAGGGGGGGGACCTTGGGGGTTGGGCAGGGGTGGTGGTGGGGAAGGGACAACTAATTTTAATAAAGCAGTCTCGCCCCTCTCGTTCCCCGCCATTGTGAGCAGGGAGAGACAGGGAGACACCGGAAGGAGAAGGGGGGAGGGGAGAAGGCAGAATAGCCCCTCCCTCCGCTGGCTGCGGACGGGAAGGGAAAAAATGCCGAGGGAGGGGGGCTGGGAGGAAGGAGGGAACAAAATCGGGGTCCAGTAAAAGGGGCAAATTGTAGGATAAGCAATCCGGGGGGGGCGGTGCAGACCCACACACGTTTGTCCAAAGAGTCTCGGTTGGTCGGTTGTTAGGTCCGGTCCGGAAGGCAAAGTTCAAAGCAAACAGCTGGATCCGAAGGGAGATGGCAGATTGCCAGCAGGGACAGACTGCGGGGGGGCCGTGACAGTTGTAATAACGATGGGGGGGTAGGGGCACCAATGGATCGGGGGTGGGGGTCTCCACGCCACACCCCCTGTGCCGCCACAAACGCAAGTAATCACAGTCAAACTCCCCCCTACGAGAGTATAATTCAGAAAGTTACTCAGTCTTACGGCCTCCGTCACGGTGATTTATATTATTTCTTCTGTCCGATGGAATCTCCGTCTCCGGCTGTGTTGGCTGTGTTCCAAGTCCTCCGGTATGTTAAGAATGCTATAAGGTCCGAGCTACTGGCGAAACGGCTGGGTCTGGGGGTTTCCACTCCCCCCTCCGGACAGCAAAATCGGCAATCTTCCCCCCCCTCCTCCGGGGGCTCAGCTGAGGCAAATAGCTGCGCCCGAAAGCAGGCGTGGGGGGGGGGGGTGGCTGGCGAAGGACGTAGACGGAAAAAAACACAAAAAAGAAAAAGAAAAAACAAAAAAGCGTCTGGCCCGGTCGGGGGGGGACTAAGGCAGGTGCAAAAAGTAAGAAAAATCCGGGCCAGGGGGCTTTAGGAAAGAACAGAAAGCAGATAGCTGAGGAGCAAGCAAAAGACGTTCCGTTTCCTAACAGGGAAGGTTTTTTTTTTTTTTTTTTTTTTTTTTTTTTTTTTTTTTTTTTTTGAAACAGAAAGGAAATTTATTTGTAACAGTTACAAAGAATACAAAAGGATAAAAAAAAAACTTAGCAACAAAACAACGCAATCATAAGGTATAACACAACAGCTTTCAGGAGGGAGAGGTGTTCAGGTTAGCCCAGGCCCAGAGCGGGGGGGCTTCCTCGACACTCGTGGTCTTCCACCCTCCTGAGTTACCTGGTGGCCTAGAGCGGGGGGGCTTCCTCGACACTCGTGGTCTTCCACCCTCTCGAGTTACCTAGTGCCGCGCCCAGGGTCACCGACCCTCCCTCTCCTGAGAGTGCCCGACAAGATGGGCACGGCTGCGGGGTGGGTGGTTGGGAGGGAGGGAGGTACACCCATGTATTATAGGACCCCTCCTAGAAGACAGTAATGATGGTATTCACAGCAACTAACGGCTGTGACTGGCGGCTCTCGCTCTTTCCCTCAATCAGAGGGTCAGACGGAGGGAACCGGACGGGGTCACCGAGCAGAGAACCCCGGACAGCGCCCACCGCTCCTCGAAGGTGTCAAGGGAGTCGGTGGACGCTGCCCAGAGGAACTCCGCCCGGATACGTGAATGTACTGAGAGTCGGAAAACGGCCTCACAATCGCAGGACGCCTCATGAGCCAACCTCCGCTCTCTGGTCTTATAAATGGCTGTTTTAGCCAAGGCTAGGAGGAGGCTAACCAGGAGATCCCGCGACTTGGTGGGGCCACGGATGGGGAGTGTATAGATAAAGAGGTGGGGAGAAAAATGAAGCCAAAAGCGCAAAAGAATATTTGTGAGGAGCCGAAAAAGAGGCTGCAATCTGGCACACTCTAAATAGACGTGCGCCAGGGTTTCCCTCACGTTGCAAAAAGGGCAAGTCTCCGGAAGGGAGGTAAAACGTGTCAAAAACACGCCCGTACTCACAGCCCCGTGAAGGAGCCGCCAACTGATGTCCCCGACGGGCCTCGGGACCAAGGTGGAGTACAGGCTGGCCCACCGAGGTTGCTCACCCTCCAAAGGTGGTAAGAGATCTCGCCACTTTGTATCGGGGCGGGACACCAGGGTGCGGGCATGAAGGGTATGGAGCGTGAGTGTATATAGATATTTCCGTGATGCAACTTGAAAACCGACCGGTTGCAGTTCATGCAGCCGGCTCGCAGTGAAAGGATGAGGGGTGTGTTGGGATCGACAGAGTAGGGGCCCGATGGAAAGGTCCGGCGGGCCTGGGGTAAGGGATGGGCGGGGCGCGCCCTCGCACAAGGCTCGGCTAACATAAGCCCGAGCGGCGGGGGTCAGAGCGGCCTCCACCTCCTGAAGCACGCGCCGGGGGGTGCGAAGGCTGGAGAGCCCCATGCGTCGAACGAGCGTCAGGGGATCCAGCCAGTCCCCCCGGTCGTAGTCCAGGAGGTCCCCGACCCTCGTAACTCCCGCCAGGACCAACCTCTGGCGCACCGTGCGGGACTCCGCCGCCTGCACACAAAGTTGGGGGTTGTGTAGCAGGGGCTCCGTGAGGAGATCTGCCCCCACGATGGCCGCCACGGACCTGGTCGTTGAAAACAGTTTCCAGGCCCGGAGGAGGTCCTGGTAGAAATCCGGCAGCCCGGAGAGGTCTCGCGGAAAACCTCTCGGACAAAGATAAAAGAGCTGTCGGTCATAGCGGAGCCCATGGAAGCGGCGTAAAAAGGCATGCGCCAATATGCTCCACGGCGAACTACCTACACTATAAAGGAGCCTCTGCAGGGCCTGGAGGCGGAAAACGCGGACCTGAGTGTACAGACACTTCAGGCCCTGCCCTCCTTCCTTCAGGGGCAAGTGGAGAACTCCAACAGGGGCCCAGTGCAATCCTGACCAAAAGAACTCCAGAATCAATCTCCGGAGGTGGGACAGGAAACCCGGGGCCGGGGCTAGGGTGTTGAGCCGGTACCAGAGCGTGGACAGGACTAGTTGGTTAAGCACCAGTGCTCTCCCCCGAAGGGAGAGACATCGGAGTAGCCTCGTCCATTTCCTGATCCGCTCAATCACGCCGCCTTCCAAATTTTGCCAGTTCTCCGGCGGAGAAGGGTGCGTGGCAGAAAGGTAAACGCCGAGATAGAGCAGAGGGCCGGCACTCCACCGGATGGTCTGAAGCGCGGGTGGGAGGGGGCTTACCTGCCGCCAGCCCCCCACCGCCAAGCCAGAGCTCTTGACCCAGTTGACTCGGGCGGAGGAGGCTGCCGAAAAGATGGCTTGGCATGCCTCCACTCGCGCCAAGTCGCCCGGGTCCTGGACCACGAGGAGGACGTCATCGGCGTACGCCGACAGGACCAGCCGCAGCTCCGGCTCCCGCAGCACCAACCCCGTCAACCTCCTGCGGAGGAGACAGAGGAAAGGCTCGATCGCCAGAGCGTACAGCTGGCCTGAGAGGGGACACCCCTGCCGCACCCCTCGCCCGAAGCTGACCGGTTCGGTCAGGGTCCAGTTGAGCCTAACCAGACACTCCGCGGAGGCGTACAGCACCCGGAGAAAACTCACAAACTGAGGTCCGAATCCAAACGCTCGCAGGGTGCTCAGGAGGTACCCATGATCTACCCTATCGAACGCCTTCTCCTGATCGAGAGACAGGAGGGCGAACGACAGACCGTCTCTCCGCCCGAGTTCCAAAAGGTCTCGGACTAAAAAGAGGTTGTCAAAAATGCTGCGACCCGGGACAGTATAGGTCTGGTCTGGGTGAATCACGTCCGCCATCACGGACCCTAGCCGCAGCGAGATTGCTTTCGCTACGATTTTATAATCCGTGCTAAGGAGTG
This sequence comes from Lepidochelys olivacea, assembly GCF_965140295.1. Lineage (NCBI taxonomy): Eukaryota > Metazoa > Chordata > Testudines > Cheloniidae > Lepidochelys > Lepidochelys olivacea. Next base: position 30,691,154 of record NC_140411.1, on the reverse strand, counting down.
AGAGGGGACGCCAGTTTCGTAAGTCGCGGAGGTCCCCCTTCTTCGGCAGCAAGGCGAGCACCGCTCGTCTGCACGAGAGAGGGAGGACCCCGCCCTGCAAGGACTCAGCCCAGACAGTGACTAGGTCTGGGCCAAGGATGTCCCAGAACGCGCGGTAAAACTCCACGGTCAGCCCGTCCATGCCCGGAGATTTATTGGTGGGCATGCGACGGAGGGCTTCCGAGAACTCGGCCAGGGTGAGAGGCAGCTCTAGCCGGTCTCGGTCGCCCACGCTGACCGTGGGGAGTTCCTCCCAGAGCACCCCGCAAGCGCCAGGATCGGTCGGATCCGGGGAGAAAAGGTTTGCGTAGAAGTCACGGGCCCTCCCACACATCTCCTCCGGATCCGTGAGGGGGGTGCCGTCTTCCGCTAGAAGGCAGGTGACGTGTTTTTTGGCCCCCCTCGTTTTCTCCAGGGCGTAGAAGAAGCGGGAGCCGCGATCCATCTCCTGAAGGAGGCGGATGCGGGACCGGACAAAGGCACCTCGGGCCCGGTGGTCCTCGAGGGCTCGAAGTTCCTCCCGCTTCTCCCGGCACGCTCCGCAGAGGGACGGGTCCCCGGGGCTGGCGGCCAGGCGCCTCTCCAGCTCTAAGACCTCCCGTTCCAACTGCTCTATCGCCGCATTTCTCCGTCGGCTGGTGCCCCGAGTGTAGTTGCGGCAGAAGAGCTTGGCGCGCACCTTCCCTAAATCCCACCATCGCCGCACCGAGGGAAAGGCACGCCACTGCTCCCGCCAGGCCAGCCAAAACTCCCGGAAGGACATCACAAAGCTCTCGTCCTCCAACAGGCTGTTATTAAAGTGCCAGTAAGCCGGCCCCGGTCCCTCTGCACGGAGGGAGACCGTGACGGCAACCAAATGATGGTCGGAAAAAGGGGCTGGCCGAATGGTGGAGGAGTGGGCCTGTGAAAGATGGAGACGGGATAGATAAATACGGTCTAACCGAGAGCGGTGCGACCGACGGGCCTCCACCCGAACGAAGGTAAACGTGGAAGTATCATCTGGGTGATGGTCACGCCAGACGTCCACTAGGGAGTGATAGTCGACTATGTCTCGAAGAATGGTCGCGGCGGCCGGGCTCGGCTCGGCCCCCGAGCGGTCCCGTTCCTCGAGGGTGGTATTAAAGTCCCCTCCCAGGATCAGGCACTCGTGTGAATCCAGGGTGTCGAGAAATTCGGACACCTGCTGGTAAAATTGCGGCCGCTGTGAGCTCACTTGCGGGGCATAGATATTAACAAAATTGACCACGAGCCCCTCCAAACGAACTCGGAGGTGCAACAAGTGGCCCGGCACGGCCTCAGTGACTCCGAGCACCTCGGGCCGCAGGGTGGGGGAGAACAGGGTCGCCACTCCAGCTTGCCAAGCCGTGCAGTGGCTAAAGTATACCCCGTCCCCCCATTCCAGCCGCCACCTATCCTCGGCGGTTGGGTCCGTGTGGGTCTCCTGCAGGAAAACCACAGAGTACCTCCCCTCCCGAAGGTAGGAGAGCACCTGGGACCTGCGGAGAGCCATCCTACAGCCCCTGGTGTTCAGGGTTACAATGATGAGAGGTGTCATGCGGAGGGCTGGGGGGGTGGGGAGTTCTCAGGGGTGGGGGTACTCATGGCCCCCGGCGGGTCGCGTAGCAACCCGTGTCCCATCCCGTGAGTAAATAACTCTTTCCGGAAGCTGCGGGCCCGCTCGTAGGCCGCGGCACCGCCCTTCCCTTGCCCTCTACCCTCCCTCATAAGGGCTCTCGCGGCCCGAAGGAGTCGATCAAAGTCCCCCCATTGCTGGAGAGCCAGCTGTGCCCTATCGCGGGCACCACGGCATCGTTTCAGGAACTCCCGTAATGCATGCTGCAGCTCATGGGGGGGTAGGGTTACAACTCCCAGAGCAGTCCCTGGTGGGGCTTTTGATGCAGCTTCGTGGTCCGCTAAGGCGGGTAAGCAGGGTGCGGACCGCCGACGGGGTGTCTGACAGGCTGGGGTTATTAACTCCATCTCATGCCTTGGGGCGGACGGGGATGGCAGGGGGAAAGGTGCAACTCCTGGGGAGTCGCAACTAGAAAACATAAAGACTGCTCCCTGGGGGGAATCTGCAAAAGGCGGAAAAGAAATAACCCCAGGGGCGGCGGTAGCCTTGCAGGAGGAGGGAGACTGAACCGGAATAGGGGTGGGGGCAGGGGCAGAGGTAAGGCCCTGGGCTTCAGGAGGCGCACAGCGAAAAGAAGGCGCCTCCCGAGCAGGGTCGGGGGTGAAGGGGCAAGGGAGGGGGCTCCGAGGAATGCTAGGTACCGGCTCCGGGGTGGTCGTGGCAGCCATGGTCCCAGGCGGTAAACCACTTTCCGTGGGGTGCTCACCCGGAAAGGCAGTCAGGGGGAAAGGGCATGGGGAGAGGGGGCCTGGGGTGAGATTGCCCAAATCGAGGCCGGCCGGCAGTAAATCATCCCCTCCCTGGGTGACCGGGGTCAAATCCAGGGCTTCAATCTCTGCGTACACAGAGGAGAGGCCAACTCCCACCACCCCAGGGGCCTCTCCGCTAGGGCCCGCCTCGGCGGTCACGTCGGGGTTCGTTGGGAGTTCAGGTGGTATCTGGTTAGAAGGGGCTTCCCCCGGGGCTGCGGAGGGGAGGGTCCCCCGCGGAGGGGGGATTCCACCCTCCAATGCTGGTCTATCTTCACCTCCCGACACCAGCGAATGGATCTCACTCGTGGCCGAGGCGGGAGGCTCAGGGTCGGTACCTCCCTTCCTGGTCTTCCGGGGGGCTTCCGCGTCAGATGAATGCAGCGGAGCTCGAGCCCTCCGCTTGCCTCGCTTCCCCTGGACTACAGTCCAGCCCTCCATGGCGTCGTCCGGGGGTGGAGTAGCAGGGGACGGAGCGGGGCGCGGAGGCAAAGGTTCAGGGGTTTGGGGGGGTAGCGGTAAGGCAGCACTAGGGGCGGGGGGTTCTCCTTGGGGCGAGCCCTCTCCTGCACCCAGTAAAAGCTTTGCCACACCCCCCTCCATAGGCTCTGCCGAGGTGGTTACGGCAAGAGTGGGACTCCCGTGGTCGCCCGGGCGTTGTTGGAGGGGTGCCTCTTGGGCCCGGACGGGGGCAGCGGTGGATCGGGTGGGAGGGGGGGTGGTATCGGGTGCCGGGTGGCCAGGGGTGTCGGCAACAACAGGGCCGATATCCCGCCGGGTCTCGGGGGTCTCAGGTGCCCCTCTCCCCCGGGCCAAAGGGCAGTCCCTGCGGACATGCCCTGCCGAGCGGCAGAGGTAGCACCGGGCCTCTCCGGTGGAATAAAAGACCCTATAGCGGGCTCCCTGGTAGGGAACTAAAAAGGACCCCTCGAGCGCCTCTCCGTCACGCACCCCCGCCGGCAGTAAAATCTGCACTTGCCGGCGGAACGATAGGACGTGACGGAGGGCGGGGTCCTTGCAGCCTAACGGGAGAGGGCTAATAACAGAAACAAGCTTCCCCAGGGCAGAAAGAGCAGGTAACAGGGCAACATTAGGTAAAAAGGGAGGAACGGAGGTGAGGACGAAGCGAACGCCCAGATCTTCTAGCGGTTCCAGGGGGAGAAACACCCCCCCCACCACTAGGCCCTTCTCCACCGCCTCCTGGGCGGCAGTCTCCGAGGCCAGAAAGAGAACGACCTTCCCATACATCTTGGAGGCCGCCACAATGGCCATGGGTCCTACCACTTTCGCCAACGCCTGCACGTATGCCTCCACGTGGGGCGAGGCGGGTACTAGGAGGCAACGGACACCGTGCTTCCTGGTCAGGGCGGGAAGAGGGCCCCGACTACTAGTAATGGCAGCGGAGGCAGTGGGAGGGCGAGATGAGGAGGCGGCAGGTGAGGGGGGGCCTGTCGCCACCCGGGCATACGTCCTGGGGGCCGGGGGAGGGATGGTCGCAGAGCTGGTGGAGGGAACAGCTGGGAGGGGTGCCACGATCGATGACGAGGCCACTGTGGTGGGGGCGGCCTCTGCCACGGAGGGTCCAGCGGCATTAGCAGGGCCCTTCCCTTTTGGCCCACTTCGATTTTTCCGTCTAACTGGGGGGGGGTTCCTAGAATCTAGTGGGACAGGAACCAGAGCAGCAGTAGTAATCGCCCCGGTGCCTCCCACTGCCGATGCCCCAGCGGGGGCGGTGGCAGGGGTTCTAACAATGGAGGCGGTGGGGAAATCTTGAGGGGTGGGCAGGAGGGTAGATGGGGAAGGGGCAACCAATTTCGGTGGAGGGGCCTTGCGTCCCTCCTTCTCTGCCATTGTAAGCAGGGAGAGACAGGGGAACACTGGGAGGGGGGGGGGCAAAAATCGGGGTCCGGTAGTAGGGGTAGGCTATGGGGTAAACAATCCGGGGGGGGGGTGGGGGAAGGACAACCCACCACAAGTGTCCAAAGAGTCTCGCTTGGTTGGTTGTTATGCCTGGTCCAAAAGGCAAAGTCCAAAGCAAACAGCTGGATCCGAAGGCAGATGGCAGATTGCCAGCAGGGACGAAGCAGCGGGGGCCGTGATAGTTGTAATAGTGGTGGGGGGGGTTGGGGGCACCGATGGATCTGGGGGTAGCTCCCTGCTACACCCCTGTGCCGCCGCAGGCGCAGCTGAAATGCAGTCAACTCCCCCCCCCGAGGGTAGAAATTCAAAAGAAATCCCTCAGTCTTACGGCCTCTCTCCACGATGATTCATAGCTGCCCGGGAGTTCTCCGGCCTCTGGCGTCTGCTACAGCTGTTGGCTCTGTCCCAAGGCTCTCGGAAAAAGTCCAGGCAAAAAGCAAAACAGCTGGGTCTGGGGGGGTCCACTCCCCTCTCCGGACAGCAGGTTGGCAGTCCTCCCCCCCTCCTCCGGGGGTTTCAAGTAAGCAAGGAGCAAAGTCCAAAAGCAGGCATCGGGGGGGGGGGGGGGGGGTGCTGGCGACCGGCCAGCACACTGACGCAGCTCAAAAAAACGGGAAAAAACGAAACCAAAAAAACAAAGCGTCCGGCCCAAACGCGGGGGGGGAAACTAAGCAAAAGGAAAAGTGTGAAAAATCCGGGCCGGGGGGCTTTAGGAAAGAAAGGAAAGCAAATAGCTCAGGAGCGAGTGAAGAACGATTCCGGCTCCTTAACAGGGAAGGGTCCAGAACAATCAGGAACCTTCTGGAGACAATTAAGACAGGCTGATTAGAACACCTGCAGCCAGTCAAGAAGCTGCTAGAATCAATTAAGGCAGGCTAATCAGGGCACCTGGGTTTTAAAAAGGAGCTCACTTCAGTTTGTGGTGTGTGTGTGAGGAGCTGGGAGCAAGAGGCACTAGAAGCTGAGAGTGAGAACGCGAACTGTTGGAGGACTGAGGAGTACAAGCATTATCAGACACCAGGAGAAAGGTCCTATGGTGAAGATAAAGAAGGTGTTGGGAGGAGGCCATGGGGAAGTAGCCCAGGGAGTCATAGCTGTGGCACAGCTGTTCCAGGAGGCACTCTAGACAGCTGCATTGCACAGGGCCCTGGGTTGGAACCCAGAGTAGAGGGCAAGCCCGGGTTCCCCCCAGATCCTTCCAACTCCTGGTCAGACACAGGAGGAGTCAACCTGGACTGTGAATTCAGAAAAACGGCCAAGCTGAGGGCTGCCGTGAAGCTCCAAGGCAAGCAAATCCGCCAATAAGCGCAAGACCCACCAAAGTAGCGCAGGAATTTTGTCACAGTATATAATAAAAATAATAATTCTATATTTTAAGTTGCACTTTCACAATAAAGAAATTGCACTACAGTACTTGTATAAGGTGAATTGAAAAATACTATTTCTTTTATTTTTTTACAGTGCAAATATATTTAAACAAAAATAATATAAAGTGAGTACTATACACCTTATATTCTGTGTAGTAATTGAAATCAATGTATTTGAAAATGTAGAAAAAATCTAAAAATATTTATAATGAATGGAAATTAGTATTCTATTATTGTTTAATGGAGTGATTAAAACTGATTAATCGTGATTTTTTTTAACCTAGTAAATTTGTTTTGTGTTAATCACATGAGTTAACTGTGATTAATTGACAGCCCTATAGTTACTTCACTTCAGAATTTGGCAATTAAGCAATTTACGTACCTTGTGAGAACTGTTCCTCTTCCTACTGAGGTCAATATAACTTATTAACTTCAGTGTGAGTAGTATTGGGCCTTGAGGGTTCGATTCTGCAAGATGCTGAGCACTGCAGCCCAATTCAGACAACACTTAAGCAGGCCCTCTCAGAGGTCCAGAGAGGCCCAGACCACTTCCAGCTTTTGAGGAAAGCTAGTCATAATAAAAATTAAAAATGATGACACATGAAAACAAAATAAGGCACCAACAAAAGAGTGAGACATAATTTGAATATTTTTTATTTAACAAATGCTTTTCTAGCTTTTTTCTGTGCAAATGCACTAATTATTGGGGGAAAATCTAGCTTTCGTGCAATGTCACAGCTGATATTAAACATGCCGAGCCCCTTCAAATGCTCTTGTCCCATAGTTGAATGGTGATAGTTCTTTACCTGCTTCAAAACATTGAAGGTGCGTTCACCTGAAGCCACTGACGCAGGCAAACTGACAAAAATATGCAATGCAATTGTGATATTAGGAAACACCCCAGAGAGTCCAAATTTGAGTATTTCTTGAAGCAATTCCTTTGGCTTGCAATCCAATTAAAGTTTGTGGAATATATTCATTTGAGGGAGCTGACCTCGTCACTGAGATCTTTTGAGATTTCTTTGTTGTACTGTTGCTGAAATTGTTCAGCTGCAGAAAGTAGATCTTCATTACTCAGTCTGTTGAACTGCCAAAGAAACCCAAAATCAGTATAAATTAGTCACAGTGACTCAAATCGACGTGTAAGACCTGATTGAAAAGAGTCAATGATGACAGGGAAGACATTGACTCTATAATGCTACTCGGCATCGGATTCAGTAGGTAAGTTGTGATTGGTGGAGAACTCAGATGAAATGCCCATGTTCTGTGCTACCAATTTGGACTCAGTCAGGATTGCATCCCATTGTTCATGAATCTGTTGAATGTCATTGATAAGACTTTCAATGTTATCCCTCTAAACATCAAGTGTAGCATAGTGTGCTTCAATTACCAGGTTAGTTTGGTGGATCATTGTAAGTAGCTTCATCCACAAAGACGACATCAGAATGAATTCAAATTTGGACATGTGCTTCTGAACAGACTGAAGTTTAGTTTGAGCCTGTGCAGTGAGATTGAGAGATACAGTTCATTTAAAGCCTCTCTCACTGAATTCAAATGCTGTGCAACTGGTGGAATACCATCAATCCATGCAAAGCATCTAGTTTTGGATATCCCATGCAGTGAAACAGGAAGATATTGCTTCAGAATTTCCCACCTTTGTGGACTGCTACTGAAGAGATTGTACATTTGCTGAACAGACCCAAAGTAAGTACTTGCCTCCTTGCATGATTCAGCATAGTCAACACATACAAGGTTTAGTGTGTGGTTTCCACAGCTGGAGAAAATACAGTTTGAAGTATGCTCAAGCAGAACTGTTCATATACCTTTGTACTTCCCAGCCATATTAGATCCATTGTCATAGGCTTGACCAATGCAGACTTGAAAATCTAACTTAAAACCTTCTAGAATTGCTAGTACTTGAGCAACAATTTCTTTTCCAGTTTTTCTCATGAAATTATCAAACAAAATAAACCTTTCTTCAATAGAAAAATTTGAGCTGTTTACAATCTTAACATATCGAATAACCATAGTAGTCTGTTCCTTGTGAGAACAATCTGGAGTGGCATCAACAATGATTGAAAAATACTTGGCATTTCGAATCTCATCAACAATTGTTGTTTGTATGAATGACCCACATAGCTCAATAAACTCATTTTGTATGCGTGTGGAGAGATAATGGACTTGCATGCGCTTTTGACTCTCTTGTGATTCTTGAACATGTTTAACATGCTCCAATAAAAATAGGTCATATTTGCTGAGGAGCTCAACTATGCCTAGAAAGTTTCCATTTGCACAATCACCAATATATTGACTGGAACCAAAGAAAGCCAATCCCCACTTAGAAAGAAAAAGTTTGACATTCAGGATGCGCTCAAGAAGTGCTCAAATGAACTTTCAGCTGATTCTGCCCTACTGGCTGATTTCCATGCAACATAGTTTTCTTTGTGTGACATTGAACTGTCATGTGATGATATTCAGTCTTTCAACTTGCTCCAACCTCTGTTGATGCTCCATCCTGATTGATCAGAGAGAAGTGATGTTTTTGCAGCACTTTTGTTCAAAATGAAGCAGGGTGCACAGTACAGAGATTGTTTTTCTGTACTCCAGCATAACCAGTCTCTTGCGCAGGTCTCACTAATTGGAAGAGTTTTTGTTAGCAGACAAGTAGGGAAAGCATGATTATCAGCATCTCGTGGAATGTTACTTGGAATTTCAAAACAACTAATTTGAAGAAACGATTGCATTTGAGCAGCATTGCTCTTGTCAATAATTCTAATGTCAGTCACAGTCAAACCCATAGTACTCATGAATTGCTCTTGCTGCGTAAGATCTACATCTTCCTGTTGCTGTTGAGTTTCTTGATCGTATACAGGATCTTCTGCTGAAATGCTGAAAAAGACTTAAAATGAAAGAATACTAATTAAGAACACAAAAAGAAACAGTCAGACAGGTTATTATCCTTATCACTGAATCAAAACTCAAGCACACAAGGTATAATATAACAGGCTGAGCTGAAGGCAAAGGGATGACACACACACATATATATAGTAAACAGACACGGATACAGACAGAGGGATAATGTCCAAAAATTTCAAATGTCTGTCCTCACGAAACTCACTGTACAAGATTGTCCTCACACATTTTCACCTTGAATCTGGGCCTATAGACTACAAAAGCCTATGATGATGGCCAAGCTAAAAGAGGTGACTGGTTGGTTGGTTGAGCCCAAGCTTGGGCTCAACCAACCAACCAGTCACCTCTTTTAGCTACCATATGACGATAATAATGAGGAAGTTTCACACATAAATCATTCCTTAGTCAGCTAGACGTAAAACTATAAAGACACTAAAATGTAACAATTCTCTACCTTTCAACACGCCCTGGATCCAGCACCAGTCACTAGTAGTGGTTTGTTTATATAATCATCTGATCTGAGAGGACACGTTCATCACCGTCTAATCTTGTGCCATCAGAACAGATATATTTTTATTAATATTTATGAACATTTTTAACGATTTAATATGACAAAATCTAGATCAGTTAACAAAAAAATTATGTCTTTTACCAAATCACATCTCTTATTTGCTTAAATTTGCAGCTCTAAGCTGACAGTGTGTGTCACATTTTGGTCCGATAGGGATGCACCTAAAAACAAGTTATGAAACTTATCAAATGCCAAAAAATTAACAAGTGTCTAAATTTGAGGCCCCCTTTGAGCTTGAGGCCCAGGCCAAATTGCCCTCCTGGCCTCACCCCTGATTGGCCCTGCACTTAAGCACATGCTCAATTTTAAGCATGTGATTGGTTCTGTTGACTTCAGTGGGATTACTTACATCTAGGAGACACAATAAAATATCTTTGCCAATAGGGAAAGGCATATAGTATGCTGGCTAATGTATACATGTACCACTGCAGCTTCCTCTCAGGAATATAAGACCTGTTCAAGTGGATTCAGTTATGTCACCTTCTAGTGTCTAGCCTATAAAAAATATAAACCCAAATACTACCACTACCAGTAGTAAAGATTCTCCTTCAGCTCATTTGCTAAAGGTTATTATTTTGATGCAGAAACTCCTGAGTTCTGTTCTGTATGTCACATACACGATGTTTAGCTGGGATGTCTGTTTATCACAGTCATTTCAGGTGCCCTTCACATTTTACTTTTGATGTGTCTCAGTGAGAAATGGGCATAGTTTAATTCCCTTCTGTTTCAAGGAAGATCTAGCAAAGACTGCCGAGAGCAAAATTAAGAAACAATTTTCTCTTCTCACTGTTCCCATTTTGTCTCCTCTCTCCATTTCATCCTGAAGCTGCTGCCAGTCGTGCTAGTCGTGGAATTAATGTGTTGCCAAAATGGTGAGAAAACACTTTTAAAACGGTGAGATCTATTAAATTATGCAGTAGTTTACCCAAGAGAAGTGATGGACGCCTTATTGCTTAACTGGTTAAAAAGGACACAGACAAAAGAAAGCACTACAAACTATATTCTAGAAACAATCCTGTACTAATCCTCAGGGAATGGATAAGATGACAAAAGTGATCTTTCCCCATCTCTAACTTTTGTAATTGGTGGTTCCCATTGCTTCATTCAATTCAATTCCTTAAGTAGTACTATCAGTTATGACTGGTTCAGAAGCACAAGGAACCATTTAGGTACCATAAATAGCACTGGGGAAGGAACTTGGGACCATGTGTTTGTTACACTGTACCCCATATTCTTCACAGTAATATTATTATGATATGATTGTGGCATATTTCTGATGTATTTTATGCAAGAAAGGTCACGTAAGATATCTTTGGAAAGGTTATGATTTACTGAATATTATCATCCTATTTGTATGCAGGTATCATTTTTGTATCTGAAGTAGGAATATTGACTGTATATCTGTATTACAAATGTGTTTGCACCTGGGGAACGCCCACTAGGCAGAATGCAATCAGTCTAGATGGCTGGCTGGAAAGGGCCATTGGAGAAAACAATTGGCCTTAGAAGAAGTTTATCTCCCACTGGGGCAGGGCAGGGGGGACTTCCTGAGGATTCTACAGCCAGCCTAGGATGCTACAAACAGCATCTGACTCATGGCTGCTCTGGCACTACAGGGACATGTAATCAGGTCACCTGGTACTGCACTCCATCTTGGAATACCAGTGTTTTTCCACTGACTGGCGTGGGAACTAAGCTTTGAGACAAAGAGTTCCCACCATATGCAAAAGCTATTTAAGGCAGGGAAGTGACATAATCTTGGTTCTTCACTGACTCTCCACCTCAAAGAGATTCTTGGAAACACCTGAGGAACAAGGACTGAACTGGGGGGAAGTGCTGGACCCAGGCTAAAAGGGTTTTTAAGCTGTAAGCAAGTGCAGCTACCCCTTAAAACTCTCTTCAGCCTGCTTGTATCATCATTTAGGGTGAGAATTTGCTACTCATACCCAATCTCTTTAGTATATTAAGCTTCGTTTGCGTGTTCTGTTTGTTTGCGAAGTAATCTGCTTTGATCTGTTTGCTAGCCCTTATAATCACTTAAAATCTACCTTTTATAGTTAATACATTTATTTTTGCTTTGTCTAAAACCAGTGTGTGGGAGTCATAACTTGGGCAAAGCTGTTGCATATCCTTCTCCACATTGAGGGAGGGGGAGAATTTCATGAGCTTATGCTGTACAGATCTCTGTGCAGCGCACAATGGTATAATTTTGGGTTTATACTCCAGAGCGGGGTGTACATTTGAGTAGCTGGGCCATTCCTTAGCTGTAGCCTCCTCACGCAGAGCTGATCATAGTGTCTGTATGTTCTGCAGCTGGGTGTGTCCCTACCTGTATGTGTGCTGGAGCCTGGGAGAGGGTTTGGCAGGCTGGTCACAGCAGTACAGTGTAAAGGAAGCCCAGGCTGGTGAGTCAAAGGCGCTGAGTGGTATCCCAGTTCCAGGTGGCACCCCAGCAGGAAACCATTAAAATGTTTTCTAGTGTTTATACTTCTATTCGTAATGTCAAACAGAAAGTAATTACAATCTGTATTTCTCTCCTTTAAAGCTGGAAGCCATGACACAGCAAAGGATTCAAGCATGTATTTAACTTTGAACCAATGTTGTAAGTCCAACCCTCTTCAGAGTATGTGAATATACTTAAGTGCTTTGCAGATCAAGGCCAGAGAGATGACTTGCTCTCCACTATTGTCTCACTGTAGTTCACTCATGGTATTTCGTAACCTTAGAGACATTAGGGCTGAAAAAATAATTTATAATGAATAATTTGCTTGACTAGCTTTGTCTCTTTTTCTTCTGCATAAACACATTGTAATTTTCTCACATGTACTTGAAAGGGCTTGCAAAACACGTTCTGTGACTAAGTCTAGGTTTATCTGTCTTAGGATTTTATACCCCACCCATCACCATAGTATCTGAGCACCTTCCATGTAAAATCAATAACAATCAAAAATCCATGGTGGACTTCATGGAGTTTCTAACTCTTCTTCCTTCAACTCCACTTGAAGTAGGGCTTTTTGTTTGTTTATTTCAGGTTCCTTTGGAGATATTGGGTGGAATGGGTGTATAGACGGAGCGTCAATGTTATAAAGTCATTCTTCCTATGGCAGAAAGGTTTCTTCAAAGAGCAAGGTTTAGCAGCACTTCCTAGAGACAATCAGACTCTGGAATTGCTTAATCTCTTCTGGAAGTTTGTTCCATACTCAATTTCCTTGAATGAGAATTCTTTCAATGTTGTTCATATTTGACATTGGAGCTGCTCTGAATGGACACCCAGGAGACATGGTATGTTTCAGCTCCGTGATTGGATGAGCATAACTCTTAAAACTACTTTCTTGTGTAAATACTCAAAATTACCAGAATGAAATTTGCTTTCTGCCAATGGTTTGCAATATTTGCTTTAAAAGTTCTGTTTCAGCAAACTTTCCTGTCTCAGTACTCATTTGTGAGAATAACTGTGGAAATGAAACACAAGTGGGGTATGAACACACACAAACTGAATTCATTCAGAAGTTCAAAAGAATATTCACAGAAAATATATTTGCAGTCCCCAACTAGCTCTGCTTGGCATATTTCCTTCTAACAAAACAAATTATGGCTGACAGCCAATCACCTTGACTTTCATGAATTGTTTTCAACTTTCTATTTTATTATTAATGTCTTGCTGTCCTGCTGACAAAAAATCCCCGTGTTGATTTAAATAGCTTTGTAACTCTGGCAAATATGTGCCAGCATTAAGAGAGAGAGAGCAGATATTTCCCCAGTACCATAACTATCCAGTTGACTGCAGCTTTTTCAGCTTTCCAATTGGAATGAACACCTAGTGAGTGTGGGAACCATTTTTTTTCCTGAGTCTTTCTTTTTTTTGTCCCGCTTCTTCGGTGTTTTTAAAGTTGACAAATTGCCACCACCCTGGAGACGGAAGTCTGCCATGGAATAGGTACAGTACAAGCACCAGCAATGGAAGCAAAGCTGTTATCCTAAGACTGTTCTTTACACCTCACCTGGAGGGAAGCCTTCTAGGATTGAGACAGTAGTTCAGCATCCATGTACATTGAGCACTTTCGTGCTTATTAGTGCCCATTCCAGCTGTGTGGTAGTGGGCTTACAATGTGGACCATGTACCCCACTTAGAATGAGACCAACTCATTTCATGGAGGCCGCTGCACACCATCAGATGGCAACTACTTTCCCACAGCTATTGACCTGGGCTGGATTTGGCAACGTGTTCATGACAGTCACCCCTTTACCAATCTTCTCAGGCCATCGAATCTGCCTGAGAGTTACTGTACACATTTTTATCTCATACACTAGTTTTAAAGCATTTGTAGAATAATCTGTTAGGAAGAAATGTGAGAAGAGAGCACTCAGGGAACTCTCACGGAAGGCTAAGTGGGCTGTGAAATGCTCAGATATATGGTAATTATAAACTTAATAGAGTGTGTATTCAGTTCTGATTGGTGATGGTAAGCCATTTAACGATTAGAAAGATTCCAATTTGTCAGTATGGCAATTCTGAAATTACATTTAAAACATAATCCCAGTGCATTGGGAATTATAATTACTAAAGAACACACGATGCATCTCATTTTATTAAAATATCTTCTCATTTTCTGCCCACAAGTAATTGGAGGCACAAATAGCAAGTCTGAGGGCTGAGATTTTCAAAAGTGAGGAGTGATGTTGTAAGTTTCTGCGTGCTCAACTTGAGGCACCTTAAAGATGTTTGATTTCCAGAGCATAGGCACTCAGCATTTTCTGAAAATCTAGCTCTTTAACATGTCTCAGATTAGGCAGCCAAATAATGAGGCAACCAAAATCACTGGTCACTTTTGAAAATCTGTATATATCTAATTGCTTGATTGTATTCACAAATCAGGCAGGGTATGTCTGCACTTGGACCTGGAACTGTGATTCCCGGCTTGATGAGACATATCAGGGCATAGCACCTAGCTCACACCCAGCTAGCGCACTAAAAATAGATGTAGCTTCCGCAGCGTGAGCAGAAGGGGGAGCTAGCTGCCCTGAGTACACACCTATGGTCTCTGATGGGCATGTACTTGTGCTGCCATGACTACATTTTGTCTTTAGCACTCTAGATCGATGAGAACTAGCATGAGTGTCTCTCTTCAAGCTGGGAATCACACACCCAGCTCCAAGTGTACACATAGTTAATTGTAGGTTTCAGAGTAACAGCCGTGTTAGTCTGTATTCGCAAAAAGAAAAGGAGTACTTGTGGCACCTTAGAGACTAACCAATTTATTTGAGCAGAAGCTTTCGTGAGCTACAGCTTTCGTGAGCTACAGCTTATGCTCAAATAAATTGGTTAGTCTCTAAGGTGCCACAAGTCCTCCTTTTCTTTTTATAGTTAATTGTAGGCTTGTTTAAGGTGCGTGTCTAGTTTTTTTGCCCACAGTACCTTTCAGGGCAAAATTCTTGGTCAGATGGAGGGTCCCCCTAAATTTGGCCCTACATATTAACTTTAAAATAATGTTGTTTTGTGACTATTAATTATTAATAGAAAATGGAATTTGCATGGACACTAGTAATAGTAACAGAGGTAATGAACAAGGGCCACATTCTAGAAGCTGCTGATCATTCATTGTTGGAGGCTGAATGCCCTCCGTTTCCATGGAAATAATTGGGAAGCTGAGGAAGTTCAGCCTCTCTTGAGATGTATACAGCATCTTGCAGGATCAGGTCCTGATTTATTAGAGATCATACATCATGGCAATGGAACGGTGTAAGAACCTGAACAGAAATAGTGCCAGACTGACTGGATCATACATGGCTGAGCAGTGGTGGGGGGGGGGCTGCACAGGGACCAACATCAGGTGCAGTCCAGGGTGCTCATGGGAGAAAAGGGACAGTTCCATCCAGGCATTCCATAGGAGGCAAGGAGGAGGTGGCATCATGGCTCAGCCCCCCTCTACACTGGCCCCCCTCTACTCTATCCTAAAGGATAGTGCATCAGAGAACATGGACAGGGACTGTACCTTCCCAAGGAACAGCTCCCCCTGAGTTTCTCCTACAGCGTTGTAGCTCCCCACTGTCCCATCACAAGATTGCCTTAAAAGCACAATCTAGCTCTTTGGGAGAACATGATTATCAGCTTTGTCTCAAGATCAGACAACTGAGCACCTTGCACATTTATGGCTCTATAAACAACAACAATAATGCATTTACTAACTTCTGGTAATGACTGGTTTCCTGGGGATTACTGATACTTCTACCTCTATGGTAAATAAATCTCTCTGGAACATTTACTCAACTGCTTTCTGAAGACATGAAAGTGCTGATGAAATTACTAATTGCAAATTAGATTTTTGACAGGGAAGGAAGAGCAGACGGACTGAAATAGCCTCAGACTGCTTGTTCTTTTTTTCCCCCTGATAGCAGAAGAAAAGTTCATAGTCCAGACATATTAACCGATTGTAACAAACAGCAATATTCTGTCTGGCATCTGGCTGCTAGACACAAGAACAGTTAATGAATGGGCAAAGTCCCCAGTGTGGTGGCAAAATGTACATCAAGAGCAGCTGAGATGTAATATGGGATATTCTGTGGTCCACAGAAAGCAACTTTACCACTTGAACCAAAAAGGGGAGACTCTCTGTTGATGAGTCAATAGGAACTGTAATAAACTTGAGTCAGCTGGAAGTCACCCTTTGCATTTCTTATTGGCTAAACCACTATCATTTTAGCTGAGCTGTCTTTCAGCTGGGTTTAGAACGGCACTATCATTACCCTTTAATGGCATTTTGAGATTATTTTAGATGGGTGTGTTTTGATACTGTAAGAAGTTATTCTTTTCCTGCCCAGACACCATAATAGTGCCACCTGATGTCAGAAGTAATAATTCTTCGTGTCTCTATAGTGTCTTGTCTCCAAGGTTTTCAGAGCAAGTTACAAAAATTAATGAACTAAGGACTCAATTTTCAAACTGACTTCAAATGACTCAAAAGCTCTGAAAATCAGGCCACTTATTCATATGCTCTCAGCATGGGTTTAGATATTATCACAGTTCTAGTCAAATCCCCCCTCCTGGGCACTCACTAGTCTGATGTGAGGGATCCAACTGCCTCATGAGTCCAGGACCCCCTGGCACACTCTTGGGGTGCAGATCCTTTGTTTAGCACCCCTCCTGAGGACTAACATCTTGTGGTCCAACTTCCCAGCCCCTTCACCTAGAACTGACCCTCCTTCCCCACCTTCCTAGACTCCTCTATATCAAATGCCCTCTCCCAGAACTCCAGCCATGTGGGCAGTCTGGATCCACAGGTCAACTCTTCAAGGGTGTGTGATAGGTGGGGCACATAACAGACACAGACTTTCCACAAGATTCTAAAACACTATTAACCTTTACTTACAAGCCCAAGAGAGTACAAGTCATCTAGAGAGCAAACATACTGAATGTCATGCCCCTTAGTCTAGCTCACCTTTCTCTTGGGGGATTGTGTGTTCGGAGGCAGGGGTTCCCCCAGACTTATGCAGCTGCTTCCCTCATCTTGAGGTGGTGAAAGTGATCCAAGACCCCAAATAGAACAGCTCCAGGCCTTTTATAACCTTCCAGTTTCCTCTGTCAAGAAATTGCCTAGGATGGATGTAATTTGAATAGAGGACTATCCCAATGTAATGATTCTCTGTTGTCAGTCCTCTGTAATTACCCATTGGAATTTCAGTCCAACTCAGAGGTAAAACACAGAAAGCAAAAGGCTGCACCACTGGGTAAGGTTTGGAGCTTGAAAAAGATACGTACAGAAAGTTCATAATCTCACCCAGAATTCATAAGCTGTGCAGACAAATTCTCCAAATCATCAAAGGTACCGAGGCACTCATGTCTGAAAACTTTAGCAAGGGGCTTGCCTGATGCAATACAGAGGTCAGAACAGAACCCAGGTCTCCTAGTTCTGTGCCTCTCTGGGTACAACACTGATCCTTTAGACTCCCTAGTACTAAAACACACCCCTCTTCCAAAACTCCATCCCTAAGGTGTGAATATTCTGGTTTACAGTTTAAGTCTCTCAGGGGCACACAGCAGTTGTGAAGCAGTTAACATAGAGAGACACTTTGCTCAGAGTCTACCACATGAATGTTCTTTTATACTTAACCATACAAAGCACAGGAGAGCACAGATCCAAACCCATAAATACTAACTGCATGCCTCTGCCTCAGTTTCCTCACTACTCCAGGGCATTCTTTGGGCTGGGGTCTGAGTCCCTTGGCTTTTCCAGAACCCTTGGGGGCCATCTGGGCTCAGGAAAGCAGGCAGGGATCCCCTGCCCCATGAGACTGCTACATGCTGCGTGACCTCTCCCTCTTAGAGCCCCTTATCCAGCTTTTGTGACCTTGCTCTCTCTTGTCCCCCCCCCCCACTTCCTTTCTCTGTCTGGCCCCTGTTGCTGTGTGTTTCTTTATTTAACCCCCTTCTGATCACCTGATCTCTTTTGTTCTTCTCCTGGTAAGTTTTCACTGCTTCTACCTTCCTCCCTCCCTTCAGCTAAACTGGATTTCCAAGGCCTGAGTTGCTTTTTACAATAACCTTTTGTAAAATTGATCAGCTGTTCGGCAGTGAGCAGGAGGTCCTGGGAGGAGGGAGAGGAGTGGGGGCAGGAAGAGGCAGCGTGAGGGCAGGGCACACTCAGGGAGGGGGCAGAGATGGGGCGGGAACAGGTGGGGTGGAGCTGCGAGGGAGAGGGTGGAGCAGGGGCAGGAAGTGACATGATTAGGGTGGGGCTTTGGGGGAAGGGGCAGAGTGGTGGCCGGGCCTCAGGGTAGAGCCCCCCCTGGGGACAGCTGAAAGTCGGCACCTGTGCCCTATCGGCATAGAAGATTTTCTAACACAACTTCACAATATTAATCAGAAATCATACGTTGTACAGATATAGCTCATTCCATCACAGCCACTGAGCATGGTGGTTTTTGACAATCCAATTCTGAAGTGCCTATCTCTCCCCATTCATTGTGTAGGGAGCCTACATGCCTAACTCCTGGCTTTGTGAATCCCAGTGATTTTCTAGGCACCTAAAAGGTAGGCACGGTGATACTCAGCATTGCCACGCCTAGTTCCTTTGTGAAGTTAGCCCTTAGTGACTTGCCCAAGGTCACTGAAGAAGTCTGTGGTGGAGCAGTGAATTGAAGCCAGGTTTCTTAAGGCCTAGGCTAGTATTCTAACCACTAAACTATCCTTCATCATTATTGGATTTTATCCTGTGAGGTAGTATCACAAGAGTGACCTTGTCAGAAATTAAAGAAAAACCAAAATAATAATTCCTGTGACTGGAAGATGGTTATAATTACTTTAGTATTTCTATTTTATCTTTTCATAGTGCCTTCAACCTTGGAGTCCCAAATTACTTTACCAAGTAGTCTGCTCAGCTTTATACCCCATGCAAGGCTGAAGTAAAAGAATTTGGCCCAAAATACAAAGGAATCCCTTCACACATCACTGAAATGACTTGCTGCAATAGAAAAGAGTTGCTGTTCAACAGAGCATAGCATGACATGAGAATAAAAGAGGAAGTGATGTGGTGAAAGTTTTTAAATCAAAATGTCTGGATGAAAGGGGGGAGAAGGAGAGTTTATATAACTGTCACAGATTGTATGCACTGCAAAAGTGAGGTTAGACAATGCAGCGCCTATAAATGGCTCAGGAGCTGGTTTTAGACAGTGTGGCATTCTCTGTTCTATTGAGTTGTTTCATATGCAGGGTCAATACTTCTTTAGAGATTAGCCTTGCAAACCAGCGTTGATTGACTTATACTCAAATCAGTTTACACAAAAGTGTAATGGTAATTGAAACTGCAGGGCGAACGTAGCTTGCCATGTAATCCCAACTACAATTTGGCCACAACTTTAGAGCCACACTTTAGCAAACAATTCTAAAGGCTCTTTTATGACCACATGTGGTCAAGAAAGACCTTGGTATTACAACATACTGAGAAGATAGTGCTACTAGCAAAAAAAAGCCTGTTAACCTTCTACTGGAACATTGATGTACTACTGATTCAAGCTCCGATCTCCCGCATTAAGATCCTCTATCACCGATCCCTGTGCTCACTAGGACTCCACACAGCACATGGGTCTGTGCCAGCAGATCACAATGCAGAATTAGGGTTTCAGATGAGGGTGTATTGACTCACATTTACCAACAGCAGTGGCTGCAGTTCTCTGGAAGTCTTTGACTTTAAGAATTTGAATAGTCCCTTTAATTTCAATGGGATTAGAGCACATGCTTACCTTTAAGCACAGTAAAAGTGCTTTGCTGAACCAGGGCATAATTATGCTTAACTTGTGTGCTTTCACAAGCACACAGCCAAAGGTGATAAACTCATGGAAATAGTTTAGGGTGCATATCCTGGAGCAATCAAAAACTTAGTTTTCTAGGTTTCAGAGTAGCAGCCGTGTTAGTCTGTATCTGCAAAAAGAAAAGGAGGACTTGTGGCACTTCAGAGACTAACAAATTTATCTGAGCATAAGCTTTCGTGAGTTACAGCTCAGTTCATCGGATTCATTCCAATGCATTCCAGTGCATCCGATGAAGTGAGCTGTAGCTCTCGAAAGCTTATGCTCAGAGAAATTTGTTAGTCTCTAAGGTGCCACAAGTCCTCCTTTTCTTTTAGTTTTCTAGGTGTTCTGTTAAAAATATATTTCTTTTCTGCAACATTCTGCTAAGCAAATATTTTACTTTTATAAAATACTGTGGAAGATTCTACACACAAAAGAGAAACAATTAGCAAGTTATTAAGAGCTAGGCAATTTCTTACACAATAACTGAAATTATGCATTAAACTCACACAAATAGTGGGAATATGGAGATGCTGAAAACCATGTCAGAAAAAACTCTGTCATGGTTCAACTTCTTCCATCATTGTATATAATATAGAAAATTGTGGATTACCTAGAAAAGAGTAAGTCTCCAAGCACATTTCTATAATTCTTCCCACAGAGAGAACAAGAACTGAGTGGACCTTGTTCTCATAAACAGATGAATAATAGAAGGAGTATGCTGTCTTAACTATAGGGTATGATATTATTATTCCTCCAACACCTTTTTTCATAAGCTCATCAAACATTAAATAAAATACTTGGACCCAGATTCTCTGCTGGTGCAAACTGGCAATTGGCAATGGAGCAGCATCACTATACAACACCAGAGGATTTAGTCCTATTTCTACAGTACTGGAGATGCTGGTCTGAACATGTCATGTAGAAGATGGCACAGTAAGCACTGCACTCTGGAGGCCTGCCAGGGTCATTGCACTGTATGAGATGACTTCTCAGCCTAGACCTCACTTTCTGAACATTTAAACTGAGAAAGCGAAAAGTCTACAAACTTGCTTGGGAACCTGCCAAAAGCACAAAGTACTTTACTGAAAGGCATTCGATTAATGCCATGTTTTGTGGCAGCAATAATTTTCAGTACTTTTACATTACTTATTCTCCTTGAAAAGTAACAAGAAAGGGCAAATTTGGCTTATTTTCTCATATCTGTAATGACATTTGCAAATCATTTTCAGAAAGTGTAAATCAAACACACAAAAATTTAAAACATGCATTGGAATGGAGCCTGCATGATTTGCAATTTTGATTTTGTTTTATTGATTACAGAAAAGAAAAAAAAAACACCACTTGACAGGTCTCTGACTTCAAATATTTCCAAAATGATTACACATTTTATTAATCAAGGTCAAAGTGACCTCATCTGACCAGTGCTGATGAAAACACAGAGGTATGTATTAATTAACAATCACTTCAGCAATGAAAACTAAGACACATTAAAATTATATTGATAGTGGTTTATAGTGTGGGGTTCAGCTGCCACCTACTGGGCAAATCAGGCTATGCAAGTACCAAATATGTATTGTTTTTCCTCTGGTTTTCCAATTATGGCCCCAGTTTAAGGTGACCAGATAGCAAGTGTGAAAAATTGGGTTACTTTTTTGGGGGGAGAGGGAAAGGGAAGTATAGTTACATATATAAAACAAAGCCCCTGATATTGGAATGGTGATGGTCCCAATAATATTGGGACGTCTGGTCACCCTACCCCAAAGAGCTTGACAAAGCACTTAACGACAGGTTTACCTTTAGCGTATGCCTGTGAAATCAATAGGCACTATTTAAGGGTTCTGCTGGATTGGCGAGGTGTTTGCTGAGAATAAGTATTAAAATTTTAATGTATTATAGTCATATAAGTCTTTTCTTTGTTGGTAAAATATTTGAAGGGTGTAATAACCAAGGAGTGAAAAGAATATTTTCGTCTGGTATAATTCAGAGTAAATGGATAAAATTAAGGAAAGGAAAATTTAGGACGGATACCAGAAAATACATCCTGACACTGAAATATGTTGAATTGTGGAATAAGGTCCCAAGGAAGTGGTGGAAGCCCCATTACCTGGGAATTATGAAACAAACCTCGAAAAAATAGTAATTAATATACTGTTGGGGGCATTCCTGTTCTGGGCTTGAATCAAAACCCACTGTAATCAATGAGAGACTTTCTAGTAACTGCAGTGGGCTCTGGATCTGACCCTAGATTAGTTCCAATTTCTATGACTCAGTTATAAGTCTTTTTTCAGATGTGATAGCTTTACGAGAATATTTGTTAACTGTTTGTTTGCTTCAGAGATGGGTCTTAGTCATGAAGTTCAGATCCAGATCCAGAGTGTTATTTCTAATTTACATACTGCCCAAAATGTACTACCTGTCTCAGATAAGTAGAAAGAGTCTCCACCACAGAGAGCGCACAAACCACAGTCTTGACCATGGGTGGCAGGTATAAGAGAATTGGGGAGGCTAACCCTCCCCAAATGGGGCCAGAAATGCCAGATGGACAAGAAATGCCAAATGCGTCACATCTCCCTTTGGAGGTGTGCTGGCCCACCGCCTTTGGAGTACGGCTTCTAGGGAGCTTCTGGCACTTGTGCCCAGCCTCCCCAAACACAAGAGTCACACACTGCCTATGGTCTTGATTCAAGAAAGCATCCTCATTCACGGCAATGCTTAAGCATTTCAAGCTCTTTCTTGCATCAGGGCCTATAGGGAGTCATATGTTCCCCAAGATCAGAGATCATTTGAGAGCTGGAATTCTGTTCAGGCCCCTCTAGTTTATTTGAACTGTGTTCTCATGCTACTTTGATGGCCCGATTCAGCAAAGCATGTAAGCATTTGCCTTAACTTTTACTTCAGTGGGACTTAAGCATGCGCTCAAAGTTGCTGAATAGACATGAGATTACTGAAGTTAAGCATGTGCTCAACAGCTTTGCTGAATTGAAGCCTAAAAAGGGGAGAATAGATAATGAACTTTTTTTAAAAAAGTTGCAATGGGCCTGCATTTACATCAACTTCTGCTGATGTTGATTTTTTTCCTTCACTTTTTGTTCTGTTATACCGAGAACAAGCAAGGCAGCCCAAAAGCCAATGTTTGGGGTTCTTTACTCATGACCACAACTGTAATTGCAACACTGACAGACCAGTGCTCAATTTGTAATGAAGGAGGTTACGAAGCTCAAGCAATTTTTTTACATTCACGACTGATACAGCAAGCCCAGGGGTACCTAAGCTATAAACTGCCAACGTTAGAGAAAACTAAGCACTGCAACAGACCCCCGTCATTGGGGATCAAACCTGGGACCTTTGAAACTTAGTGTATGAGCCTCTATTGCACGAGCTAGAAGCCACGTGACTCTTCAGTCTCTAGATGGTCTAGGTGCCACTAGATGGAGATAGAGCACCACACCAAGCAGGCCTGGATTACATTACTTTATAAGGTTTCAGAGTAGCAGCCGTGTTAGTCTGTATTCGCAAAAAGAAAAAGAGGACTAGTGGCACCTTAGTGACTAACCAATTTATTTGAGCATAAGCTTTCGTGAGCTACAGCTCACTTCATCGTTGAAGTGAGCTGTAGCTCACGAAAGCTTATGCTCAAATAAATTGGTTAGTCTCTAAGGTGCCACTAGTACTCCTTTTCTTATTACTTTATAAATGTAGGACCTTCCTTCTCCATTATTCAGGGCATTAAGTACAAAAGCTTCCACATGAGTCAGCGTAGTGACTCTCAACCTTTCCAGACTACTGTACCCCTTCAGGAGTCTGATTTGTCTTGTGTACCCCCAAGTTTCACCTCACTTAAAAACTACTTGCGTACAAAATCAGTCATAAAAATACAAAAGTGTCACAGCACACTAGTACTGAAAAATTGCTTCCCTTCTCATTTTTACCATACAGCTATATAATAAATCAATTGGAATATAAATATTGTACTTACATTTCCGCGGATAGTACATAGAGCAGAATCAACAAATCATTGTCTATATGAAATTTTAGTTTGTACTGATTTCATTAGTGCTTTCTATGTAGCCTATTGTAAAATTAGGCAAATATCTAGATGAGTGGATGTACCCCCTGGAAGACCTCTGTGTACTCCCAGGGGTAGAGGTAACCCTGGCTGAGAACCACTGACTCATGTGCAGTAGCACTAGGTGGAAGGAAGAGAAAGGTCTAGGCACTTAGGGTGTATGCTGTCTCTTAAATGTCTTGTGAAATTTGATCCATTTTATTTCATTTTGAAATCTTAGGTCATGAAGCTATCATGAGTTTTCCGGGGTGGAATCTTGAGCAGGTGCCATGCTCCATTGACTTCACTGAGATTCCAATGGTGGTAGTGTAACTGTTGAGTGTTACAGGTCCCCCTTTGTGGCAATCTAGAGTATATGAGATGGTCGAGTCTTACCCTCAAAGCTTTAGCTTAAGCCATAGTAACTTATGCTTTTAGCTCAAGGGGGTGCTGGTTCAATCCTAATATATCAGCCAGGCAGGTGGCTGTCACATAAGTGGGGCTTGTCTGGATTTGAACCACTGTGGGCCTCAGAGGCTCTGGATAAGCTTCCTTTGAGCTCAATCCACTAGCATGTAATCCACTAGTGAGGGCTTGTCTTCACTACAGGTGTAAGTTGACCTAAGCTACGTCGACTCCAGCTACATTATTCACGTAGCTGGAGTCAACATAGCTTAGGTCGATTTACCCCCGGTGTCTTCACTGCACTGTATCGATGGGAGAGCATCTTACCTTAACCTTACCTTAACCTTCTCGGGGAGCTGGAGTACTGGGGTCAACTGGAGAGTGCTCTGCCGTCAATTTGGCGGGTCTTCACTAGACCCGCTAAATTGATCTCTGCTGCATAGATTGCAGCAATGTCGATCTCCCCGTAGTGAAGACCATTCTGTGTTACTGATGCCCTTCTATACCAATCCACACAGAAGAAGGAGGTATTATATTCCGCAGCGATATAGCCTTGCTCTTTCCCTCAAGCGGTAGCAGCTTAAGCTTTTAGCTCTAGGAGTCCCTGGGTTCAATCCCTAGCACTTCAGCTATGAGGGTGGCCATCACAGAAGGATCTGTCCCACTGAAGCCAATAGGTCTCTATCCAGACACTAGGGTCAACCCAGGCAGATCCATCTGGGACCTTAGACTGTATCAAAGGTAGAAAATGCCAAAATTAGGATGCAAATTAAGCTACTGGTTTGAGCACAGGCTGACCTCAGTCTCCTCAGTTCTTCAGTGATTTACTTGTAATTAATATTCCCTTCCGCATTCTCATATTTTTCTGCTACTTCCTTTCTCTCTCATTAAGACATCTGAAACAGACCCAGCCAGCCTTATGTAGGACTGCACAACCCATTCCAAAAACCTGGCAAACTTGGGTCAGCAAATCATATTTCAGAAGTCTGCATCACACACATCTGTACACCACATGTCAACCCTAGAATTCAGGGAAAAGGAAAGGGATGGTTACTTTCATGCCACCAGCTCATGCTCTGATCCTGAAGCACAGGCAGAAGGAGTAAATCTCCATGTCACGGGCACTGCTGTCATTAAGTTTCTCCCTTGCATTTGCCTGGCTGCAGCACCTTGCAACACAACTTCTAAAAAAAGAAACCTCTGTCAGAGTCCTTATTAACAGAGCCCTATGGGGAGGAATTAGGCTCCAGAGACCTGTACCCTTCATTACCTCATATTAGAGGATGAAGTGTTAACTTCTCTTTGAAGCAACCTGCAGGAAGTGACCCAAGCAGCAGTGAAAGACACATTATCTTATTAAAAACAAAACAAGATATTTTAAAAAATTGAAAGAACATGGGAGTAAAGCAAACCTCACTGACTGCTTTGAGAACTTGGAAAGGCAGGTTCGTCTAAGCTTAATGACTGTGAAAAAGGAAACTTCTCTCTAAAAACTAATGTCTATTCTTCCTCTCACCCCTCTGCGCTTAGAGACCAATTGTCTGCAAACCAGCTCCTTTCAGACAACCCATGATTATCCAAATACCTTAGGCCAGATCCTCAACTAGTAGTGATGGAGTTATGCTGATTTACCCCAGTTGAGGATCTAGCCCATTAACTTTAACTCTCAGGACAAATTTTTGATATTGACCTCAACAGAAAGCTAATAAGTGCTTAATATTAAACCGTACAATAGTCTCCCAAGGGAATTGGAGGAAGTTCCATCCACTTGAGTCACTTAAAATGAAAAGCAAGCAAGATTGTCCATTCTGCTATGGCTGGGAGTTCAAATCTGAAGATCTGCAAGATCAATTACAAGCAAGCTATTCACTTCTTGATAATCTCCATATGCACAATCAGTTTTTAACCCTCACATCCATTTGGACAAATGTGTGTTCAGAATGGCAACGGACATGTTACAGGGATTCAGCTATAATAATAATAATAATAATAATAAGCTCTTATATAGCACTTATGCATCAATAGATCTCAAAGTGCTTTACAAAGGAGGTAGGATGGGGTGTACAAACCCCACAATGGAAAGGAAGAGGTTAAACAGCTGCTCTAAGCCCAGACAGCCTCACCCCACTGCACCTGAAAAACCTGCACAGGCTGGAGGAGGAGCTTAACAAGGGGAACAGAGGAGTTGCCCAGGGTAGCTCAGTGGCAGGGAGGCAGGCTGTGAAGGTGAGCTGCCCTATGGTCTGAGCTTCTGAGAGAGAGCCCCATGAGAGTTCCCGCTGACTAAGGCCTGGTTATAGTGACCTAAGCCTTCAAAGAAGGGACCTGTGACTCTTTGAAGGGCAGAGATTTTATCTTTGTCTTTTAGGTCTTTACCCTGTGGGAAGAGAAGAGGCTGGCAGGAAGTGATTCTGCAATGTAGCTGCATAACACCGAGGGTGTAAGATTTCACTGCCAACCAGTGGGCACTAAATTGGAACCTGGTGGAAAGCATGGGTCTGGGCTCCCCTGCCAACCTCTACGGAGGGACAACTACAGAGACCTGTCTTTAACATGGGGATCCTAGCTGGAGGGAGAAGACCCTGAAGATGAAAGGTTTTGGGCTGTGAGATCTTGACCCAAGAGGAAGGAGTCCTGAGGCCTCCTACTTAATGCCAAAGGTTCTCCCACTGTTGGACTCCTTGTACAGATCCTGAAAGGGGCAGCCTTGAGAACACGATGCAGCTGAAGGGCAGACTCACTGGAAGGACCAACCACCATAGGGTGGAGCAGTAGGAAAACGGGATACCTGGAAAGAAGACAACCTCCTTCACCCCTTCCTGACCACTAGGTGGTGTGCATTCCCTTTCACAACAGGTCTGTATCATTATCTCCATTTGTATACTACATTGATTTCTGCAAGAAGCTTGTGGTTTAATATTTATTTACTATACTTGCCTGAGTGGGGAAAAATCAGTGTGAGATATGTGTCCACACTTCATTTATTAAGGCTCGCCACCATGCCTCCAGATTTGTTCTGAGATCTTGAACTAAAGCAGCAAAAAGCAATCCACATTCTTTCAGCTTTTTTTTTAATAGAGCTGGTCAACCACTCCCCCCCGCAAACAAATAAAAACAACCTGTTTTCCTGCCCTAAACTTTTGAGATTTTGAAAAGTATTCCCATCCCAAATCAGGGCAAAAAGGCAAAGACTTGAAAAAAATTATGAACCATTCAAAAATACAGATTGAGTCCCCCAAAACACTTTGTTTCAGTACTTGAAAATTGTTTCAATTTTGACTATCTTTTTAAATTCTAATTAGTTTATTTCTAAATGAAAAGCGGTTTCACACTTGGCAATTTCAAAAATTTAAAGTCAAGAAATTCATCAAGACTGACCGCGTGCTGTTTTATACTAAAAGGGTTAGTTTTGACAAATTGGCATTTTTCTACAAAAAAGCTTTCGTTGAAACATTCCCAACTAGTTCTATTTTTTTAATGGCACACCAGCCTGAACTAGTATAGCTCAAAACTTCTTTTCAGTGCCCCAACAAAATCAAAAATGAAAACAAACCCCACAGTTTCTTGAGATCAGGAAAGCATGTTATCTACTAAATCTACAGAACCCACTCCTTCTCATAATAAGAATAGGGTTAAATCATCTACAGTAGCAATATATAAAAATTGCTAAATTAGCACCTCCCAAACTATCAAAGGAATCGTTATCATTAAGTTATCCAGTAGTCACTGTTCTCTTCTTGTCCTCTCAATATGCCTCAATCCTGACCGCAAGTGATTGCTAACAGAGGTGATCGGTACCTCATTTTTGATATGTCCTAGTGCTGGTCACTGAAATCCATGGGAGTTTTGGACTCAATGGGTCCTATGTTTACTCAGTCCTGGGATTCTCAGCTTGATTCATAGCAGTTAATTCTCTAGGTTCATCTCAAGTTTTTGACCCCTCTCTAATAGGAGAAATATACACAGTGGACCAAGCTTTACCTTCACTTAATCACTGAACTTAGTATGAATGACCTTGTTTTTTTCCCTGTCCTTCTCCATTCCATTTGTGCACTGCACCCCAGTGAGCTCTTCACTGCACCCTTTTCAAGACAATGGCTTATGATCAAGACCATATGTTCTCCACAGCATAACGGTACCAAATTCCGGCATTCTGTGGCAATGTTAATTTATTATATCTTCGTGAAATACTCTTTATTCCTATCACTCCAACTTGAATACACAGGGGTCCATGCTGATGAGTGTCTGTTCCCTTATCTTCCTGTTCTCCTTGACATGTGAAGATCCCTGAATGACCCAACAGACTAATTTGGGATAGCTTCCTGAGATGTGGTTTCTACCGTTTGGTTTTGCTTCCTTTCACACATAAGGAGAGATTTCCAGCCTAGTGGAAATTCCAGTAGCAAATTCTCAGTTGGTTGTAGCTGACCATTTAGGTTTTGAGAAAGAGCAAATGTAGAGAGTTCATAGGAGAGACCAGTTAAACCAATAGTCCCTGGATGAATCTAACTGAATTTCCACTCGGGTATTACAGCTACCCTTTAGATTTAGCTGGTTTCAGAATGGATTCCTGAGATTCATCTCTTCTTACATTGTTTTTAAAAATAAACTATGCTGGCAGTCCTGGTTAACAATGTCAGTCTTTGTCTTATTTAAGAGAAAAACTTTCTTCCTGGTGGCAGCTCCATAACTAATGACTAGATTTTATCAAGGATGTGTATTGGCAAGATAGGATGTTATCTTGTGATTCAACTTGAGAACCACTTTTAGAAAATCTGGATAGCATAATGATCGTCCTACAGGCTGCTTGTGTCCATCTAATGGAGACAAGTATAGAAACAGAGCAGGAGTAGAGGAAGATGTCTGGCTTTTATATAGTTTGCATCATCACAGCAGTACCTAAGATATTGCTTAAATAGAGTGGAAGGTTCATATAACATTCAGGTATGGTATTGACACCAGCTTCAAGGAGGGTAGTTTTCTAAGGAGGGTCATTCTATTGAATTTTGCTGGCTTTTTTTTTATTCCATAAGATTATGGTATTGATTAGAACTAGTTTAATTGGTCCTATTATAGCAATAAATATATTGTATATCATCATTCCTCAGAGTTTGACCTTCTCAAAAACTTTCTAAGCAGGAGAATTGCATAAATCTTTTAGAATCCTCATAAAGCAGATAGAAAAGCACTGGACTTTAGGACAACTATTTCTTCCACTTACCTTTACTTTTCTAGTCTGCAGGGTTCTTTGTCAACCAAGCACTGTTATCTCTCACTAGGTGTTAGCCGACGGCCAAGGATGTTTGGTGAGGTGCCAGCTATGCCCGTTTATACCATCCGTGACTTTAACCGCTAGGACGCACTGTCCCTTCGCGGCGGGCAGCCCGGGCTAGGCTGACGGATGCCCCAAGGTCCTAACCACCCGTGACTTTAACTGCTAGAGCTCAGAGCTCCTTCGCAGCGGGCAGTCAATACTGACTGACAGGTGCCCCAATGGCAGCACTAAGAGCCTCTCCACACCCGTGACTTTAACTGCTAGAGCTCAGAGCTCCTTCGCAGCGGGCAGCCAGGATTGACTGACAGGTGCCCCAAGAGTTTGCCCCGTGGAGGCGGCACAACTCAACGCTAGGCTCTTAGTACTCTCACCTAATGGCCAGGCTTTAGAGCCAAAACGGCTGAGGTTCTTTAATTGTGTTGGCTGCTTTACAGTAAACCAGAGAAAACAAGTCAGGCTTATGCATAAATGGTTACCAAAAATTTATTAAGCTAGATTCTAATCATGTGGTTACAAAATTGCTAGTGCCTACTTATTTAAATGTAGAGATGTTACACACACAAACAAGTTACAAAACTGAAGCCACAATCCCAAAGAAAGAAAACAAAGTATAGAGCTCTATTTCAAAATATGTGTACACTAAAGATAGGAGATCAGGTGTGGGTGCTTCTTACCCTCCTTGCATCTCTCGATTCCAGCGGTGCCAAGCCAGGATCGGTCACTCAATTCCGCGGAAAGACGAATAAGGGACAAGGCGTAGGGACCCTCTTAGCTGCAGAAGCCTTGGGAGGCTGTCACTTATCTGACCAGCAGATAGATAGTGAAAAGCACTCAAAAATCATGGTGCTGTAGGTCCCCTACTTATACCTCTGTACTCCTTTATTCTCTTTCTCCTTTCTTATGCCAAATTGAGGCTGGTCTGTCGGGGTGACGCCAGCTTTCGCAAGAGTAGTTTACACTTGCAAAGGAGAGAAACAATAAGTGTCGACGACTGGACATTTCTTTTATCAGGGTAAATATTTTCCCAACTAGGATGTTGGTGTGTGTGCATCACGCTATTTAGTAGGGGCTAAGAGCCATGTCTGTCACAGGGCCTCTGCCTGCTGTGAGTTTAATCGTTGTATCTGTTCCCAGAGGCACATTGTAGCAGCACACCTGTGCTTTCACAGCTTCAAAGGCTGTGCTGGAATATATGTTAAGTGCCCTGTTCCTGCTTCCTCCTGTGTTTCCAGCAATGCTGGTCTGAGAGGGGGGGGGCTGGCTGTCTGGCTACATTCCACCCCCTGATGCACCACACTACATCCCAGATTGCAAGGTGGCGGTGATGCCAGCACCTCTTGCCCTCCTTGGGGAAATCTAGAAATACCCAACAACCAAATTAGAGGATGAGGGTTCGCGGAATTGGGTAGGATCCCTTTTTAGCTCTAGGTATCTGATTTGTGTGGAGGACAGAGCAGTTTGAATCAAACGCTTCATAATACATAAAGTTACACAAAAAACAATTACAATAATTAAAATGGTTAAAACAGTATTCACAACCGAATGTAAAAACGGGGAGAGGGAGAATCCCAAGTGTTGAGCTAACCATTGCATCCATGAGGTTTGTCCATTCTCAGCCACTGCATGTAAAATTTTAACTGCACCTTTAATAGCAACCACATCTTGCTCTATTTGCCCTGAATGATTTACATAAAAACAACAAGATTGGTTGATGACAGCACACATTCCTCCTTGCTGGGCTAGGGTAGCGTCCAGTGCTATTCTGTTCTGCAGAGCATATCGGGCCACAGACTGAAGTTGTTCATTTAAAAGCCCTAATGCATCAGCAGTATGATTCAGAGCAATTTCCAATTGTCCAGAAACATTTGCTATTGCCATCTCGAGCTCAGTTATACCTAACCAAGGTATAAGTGCACGTGTAAATCGGTGAAAACCAGAGGGCCGTTCAATCAGGGGGTTGTAGGTGAACTTTCGTTTGGACCGGTGTATAAAACTTCCCAGATTTGTTATTCTGGGGGCATTAACATGAGGGTGTACTGTTAGTCCCTCGGGTACTGCATGTCCCAGTGAACACCTTCCAGTCCAACCTACAGGGAGATATTTATATGCCTTGTCCCCACAAATAAAGAACAAGCCAGGTTCTTTACTAAGAATAGGTGAATAAGGTCCTCTGTGCCACCTGCCCCCCTCAGGTTTAGGTATGGGTTGGTGATATGGAACACAATATCCCATCTTAATGTTAGTACAGAGCAAAACTATTAACAAATCTTCTAAAATTTGATCTGAGCGAAAAAGTCCATTTTCATTACACTGATCTAATAAGGAGTTAATAGATTTGATTAGCAATGGGTTATAAATGTGTCCGGAACTGGGAATAAAGAACAGTGATTGGTCATACCAATCTCTGCTTTCAGGGTATCTACTCATATTCAGGGGAACAATTGTGGCATTATATATGCTAAAAAGGGGTCTATGTTCAAGTGTGCCATTGATGGGACCTTTCCAACATTTTAAAGTTCTTTTGTCGCTCATGGGTGGGTAGGTAGTCCAACCCCCACTTTTCTGATCAAATACAATTGTATGGGCACATTGCTGCTTATCTAGACTACCCATTTGTATGTCACCCTGAGTTTCAAAACAAATAGGGTATACTTCTTTAGATGATCCCGTTACATATTCCACAGGCTGTCCCCAAACAGTGCGATGCCATTGTCCCACCTCCCCCGAGTCATTGCGAGGGTTGTTGGTGTACCATGCTGGTCCCCACTGAAAGATGTCGCTTTTGTTCCACCAATCATTTAGGCTGAGTGGTACAAATTCAAGTCCCAGTCCATTGGTTGAATCTAGCAAGGTGCACATCCAGCAATTTGTAGCACCAGCAGCTGAGGCGATGGTTTGGATTGCTCCCCGAAGAGGATGTTCTGGTATTGCCAAGGTGACTGGAGCCAACAGAAGGATCATGAGGGCTTGCAGGAACATATCTCTGGTGGGTCGTGTTCTAGCTAAAAAACTTATTTTAAAACCAAAAGCAAAAATTACACCTGCTATTATAAGTAATGGCAAATATATCAACAGTCCATAGTAGTCTCTAGTGATCAAACAGGTCTGCTGCATGATCCATTTTGCTGACAGGTTAGCTGGCAGGTTGCTCAGAACGATGGGACCATTCCTGCAATAAATCACATGGTCAGCCGGTCTTGGATGCGATCCAAGCCTCTGTAATGGTTATTAGCCTTTTATCAGCATTTAAGGCACTCCATACACCTTTCTCTTTATAGGCATGCAAAACGCAGGTAAAGGTTCCCAGGGCTGGGTGTTTAATCACAACAGTATCTCCGGGAGCATACTTGGAACTGTGCAGTGGTGTTCTGGCAGGGGAGATAGCTTTCCCTGTAGGGAAGAATCCCCTGCTGATTGGACTTCCTGTAGGAGTCTGTCTGTTGTTTAATCTCTGCACCACTTCGTCCAGTCTGTCTCCCCATGTGCCATCAGTAGGCTTCAAATGATTCTTTAGCAACCCATTCCAGCGCTCGACCATGCCATTAGATTGAGGTCGATATGGAAGGTGGAAGGTCCATTGGACTCCATGGTTAAGGGTCCATTCCCTTACAAGTTTATTCTTAAAATGCGAACCATTATCTGATTGGATTTCTTGAGGCATTGGGACAATTGCTGTTAAGCGGTTTAGTCCCATAACTGTGGACAACCCTGTTGCCAATCGGGTTGGATATGCAAAACCAATCCCTGAAACAATTTCTACTCCAGTCAAGATGTATTTCCACCTCTGCCTTGTAGTGGGCAGTGGTCCGACATAGTCGACCTGCCAGGTTGCCCATAGTGTTTTTCCATCTCTTAGCCTGGCAAACCTTTGTCCTTCTACTATATGTTTTCTAGTCTCAGCACAAATAGTGCAGGCTTGTACCAGGTCTCTAGCCTGTCTGTGGGTGATAGGCCACCCCCTGATATGTGCTTGCCGCACTAACTCATCACTTCCTGTGTGTCCTAAATTATCATGTAACCATGAATATAAGCGTTCCCATTCTACTTGTGTGGTAAAGAGCTGGGCAGCTGCATTCAGCTAAATTGTTTAACTGTGCAGCTGGGGTATTATTCCTCTGATGAGCTGAGACATGTCCTATAGACAGGGGTTGTTGCAGGGCATGCTGATATAACCACTTCCAGTATTCCAGTCCCCAGACTGGTTTACCTCCTATTTCCCAGTGGTTATTTTTCCAGTTAGTGATCCACTGAGTGGCACCTGCCCATACCACATAGGAGTCCGTATATACTGCGGTGGCTCCTGCTTCACAGGCCAGTTTAATTGCAGCCAATTCTGCAAGTTGTGCTGACCCATCAATTTCAGCAGTTAGGGGTGCTGCAGAGGTGTCTGCAGGCACTGCTGCAGCTTTTCCCTTCCATTTACCTTTTACCAGCCTGGCACTGCCATCAGTGAACCATACTCCCTCAGGCTTAGAAGGATCAAATGGGGCAGCATCCTTAATGGGAGACTGCTGTGGAGGTAGGCGGTATTCATCAGGCATTCCTACTTTCCATAGGGATTCCTGAATCATAGTGGGGTTTTGTGCAGTGTCTGCACTCCCTACCCTGTGGTGTATGTAAAGTGCCCATCTTTGGATAGTCATCTTTTGTGCTACACCAGGTGGTAACTCTTTCCCTTCCAATATAGGTTTAATGGTTGGAAGAGGAGTGTGAATTGTGATGTCCTTATCCTGAGTTAATTCCTCAGTTTCTCTCAAGGCTGTGTAAGCTGCCAGAAGCACCTTCTCATAAGGCGTGTAGTTAGCCTGTGACCCTTGCCATGACTTGGAACCAAACTGAATTGGTCGTCTGGGAGCAGTGTTACTGTCTTGCCAGAGAGCATAAGACATTCCAGTGGCTCCCACAGTTAGGTACAAATGGAGTGGGGCTTCAGGATGTATGGGACCCAGAGCCTGATAGGTGTGTATCTCCCCTATCAGTTGCCTGAGGGCTTCCTCATGGGCAGGAGCCCATTCCCAGGCAGCACTTTTCTTTAACAAATTGTACAATGGTCTGGCTATAATGGCAAAGCCAGGTACATGTTTTCTCCAAAACCCCAGGGTTCCCAAAATCTGTCTCAATTGATCTTTACTTTCAGGGGAGGGTGCCTGATTTAGCTCTTGCACAGTGTCATTAGGCACAGACCTCCTACCTCCCATCCATACAGTACCTAAGAATTTTATCTCTTGGGAGGGACCTTGGCATTTCTCAGCTGGTAACTCTAAATTAAGGGCTTCTAGTGCTCCTTTGATTTGATTCATAGCCTCCTGTACCTCTTCTGGGGTTTTCCCACCTATTAAGATGTCATCAATGTATTGCACAGTTTGTACATTGTGTGGCAGTATAAGGTCATCTAGGACCTTTGCCAGTGCCCCATGGCAAATAGTGGGTGAGTGTTTAAACCCTTGTGGCATTCGGGTAAAAGTGTATTGTACACCTTTCCAAGTAAAAGCAAATCTTTCCTGGTCAGCTGGTTGCAAAGAGACCATGAAGAACATGTCCTTTACATCTAATACTGCTAGCCAGGGTTTATCCCAGGTTTGTATGGTGTTTACAATATCTGTTATGCTAGGGACTGCTGCAGTTAATGGTCCAGTGTTACTGTTTAGCTTCCTATAGTCTATAGTGAGTCTCCATTTGCCATTTGGTTTCTTAATGGGCCACACAGGAGAATTAAAGCGAGAGTGGGTACGAATTAAAATTCCTCGCTGTTCCAAATCTTTGATCAGGTCAGTAACAGGGCTTATGGCCTCAGCTGGGACATTATACTGCTTTATGTTTGTTACTGTTGAGGGCGGGAGAGAAGGCGCGCTGCTAAGTAAGTTTACAGAATAGTGGGGAGGGCTTTCCTCTTCCAGGTGGGTGGCATGAGGAACAGAACTGACTCCAAAAGCCCATCTTTCCCCATTAATCCTTCCCTTCTTTCCTCTTAAAACGTCCATGCCCAGTATGTTGGCATTGCCCAAAATCACCTCATATTTTCGGGGCTGATGGTGGGGTTGCAAGGGGATATCCAGTTTTATCTTAACTAATGGGTAAGTTATGGTACTGCCATTTACCCCTGTAACAAGTACCTGCTTTCCGCCAGTAGGTGGCGAGCCCTGAAAACTTTCTCGCTTAATCATGGACCTTTGAGCCCCTGTGTCCATTAAGAAAGGAATAATGTGTTTGTCATTTACAGTTACATGTATCCGGGGGTCTTTTGCTGTTGTTTTCTCCTCTTTGGATTTAAGCTGGTTTATTAGGAGAGGAGATTGGCCCCCGCAAGCTAGTTTCCCTGCTCTGGTAATTCTTGCAGTTGCTGCAGCAATGGAGTATACCGGGTGTCTGCAGGTGGGGAAAGAGGAGAGAGCTGCAGAGGTGCACTGGGAGTAGCATGAGTTGTCTCCCAGTCAGCTCTTTTAAAGGTGGTGAATAATTTTAGCCGCTCTGTGGGCAGTCCATTTATCACATCTCTGGGATAACCTAAAGCCAGACATTGTCTCCACAACTTGGCTCTAAGCTCCTTTTCCTCCTGGGTTGGCTCTCGCTTGTTTTTATGTCCTTTAGATGGTGCCCCCTTGTTTCCCTGAAGGGAACGCATCTTAGCTTTGCCTGTCAGTGCTCTGATGTCTCCAAATTCTCTAAAGTATGACACCAGAAGGTTTAGCAGTGCCCGAAAGGTACTGTTATGTGCTGCAGCTTCTGATCTAAGGGACAGTGCCATAGCCCTGTGGTTACTCGGAACTCCCTTAAGCAGGGGTCTGAGATCATCTACATCTACCTGACCCTCCCATGGGCTTTCATAGGCTAACTCTTGAGGGTTTTGACCAAGCATGCTAATAACAGCCACAGTTAATAGAGCTGTTTTTACCTCATCTATGTTGGTCCAGTGCATTACTGTGGGTTCATCTCGGTCTGCTGGGTAAATTCCTCTTGCCCATCGACAAGCCAGAGACCAAAGTGTTTTAGGGGTGTTCCCCTCTGAGTGTTCCAGGAATATTCCTGCACCTAAGTTAAGGCGCTCAGTTTCTTGGGCTGTCAGGCGTATATATCCACCCCCAGTGTCCCAGAGGCGGACCAGCCACTCTATTATACCTTCCTCAGGCTTTTTAGCAAAATCTCCCTGGATTGTTTTTAACTCCATGGGAGTATATTGGCGGGTGGTAATTTTGGTAAAGTGTGTTGGAGCTTTACTCCTTTTTCCCTTTTTACCTCCCTTCTTTGTTTTTGAAGAGGTGGATGGATAATTGTCATCCCCTTCTTCATCCAGCTCTGCCCCACTCAAATTTTCCTCATGTTCTTCTGATTTGTGATGTGTGATAGCTGGTCTTAATTTTACAGAGGGACCTTCCTCCTCAGAGGAGGGGGACTCATTTGCTGAATCCCAAATGTCTCCATCCCATTCCTCAGGGTCTAGCCAGAGAGCAGTCTCAACTTTAGCCCGGTTGATACTGCGTGTTTTAGTCTCCAGTTTTTCCCTTCGTTCTATCCCTTCTTTCTCAATTAAGGGAAGTAATCTTTTCTGAAGATGTTCCATATCCCTATTCAGTGTTCTTACTCTGGTATCTAAATTCTGGCATTCCTTGCGCAGTGTGTCCCTTTCCTGTTGCAGCCTATTAAATTCTATTGCCAGACCATTATAATCCTTACAGGCAGCTTGCCAAACGTTAGTAAGCAGCCATATACAAGCACCTTTTCCTTTCCCTTTCTTCATCTTGCAGGCAGTTCTCCAGTTACAGAAATGCTGCCAGATCTCTGCTGGTTTTCCCCAATATTTCTCCAGCAGTTCTTTGCTCCACAGAGGGTTTCCCCATCCCTCTTGGGTCAAACTTTTCTCTAGCTCAGGGAATTCTGTGGTGTTTATCATGACTGGTTTCATTGTGTTACTGTAGTGCAGCCTATATCACAATCCTGTTCGTGACGCCAATTTCTGTTAGCCGACGGCCAAGGATGTTTGGTGAGGTGCCAGCTATGCCCGTTTATACCATCCGTGACTTTAACCGCTAGGACGCACTGTCCCTTCGCGGCGGGCAGCCCGGGCTAGGCTGACGGATGCCCCAAGGTCCTAACCACCCGTGACTTTAACTGCTAGAGCTCAGAGCTCCTTCGCAGCGGGCAGTCAATACTGACTGACAGGTGCCCCAATGGCAGCACTAAGAGCCTCTCCACACCCGTGACTTTAACTGCTAGAGCTCAGAGCTCCTTCGCAGCGGGCAGCCAGGATTGACTGACAGGTGCCCCAAGAGTTTGCCCCGTGGAGGCGGCACAACTCAACGCTAGGCTCTTAGTACTCTCACCTAATGGCCAGGCTTTAGAGCCAAAACGGCTGAGGTTCTTTAATTGTGTTGGCTGCTTTACAGTAAACCAGAGAAAACAAGTCAGGCTTATGCATAAATGGTTACCAAAAATTTATTAAGCTAGATTCTAATCATGTGGTTACAAAATTGCTAGTGCCTACTTATTTAAATGTAGAGATGTTACACACACAAACAAGTTACAAAACTGAAGCCACAATCCCAAAGAAAGAAAACAAAGTATAGAGCTCTATTTCAAAATATGTGTACACTAAAGATAGGAGATCAGGTGTGGGTGCTTCTTACCCTCCTTGCATCTCTCGATTCCAGCGGTGCCAAGCCAGGATCGGTCACTCAATTCCGCGGAAAGACGAATAAGGGACAAGGCGTAGGGACCCTCTTAGCTGCAGAAGCCTTGGGAGGCTGTCACTTATCTGACCAGCAGATAGATAGTGAAAAGCACTCAAAAATCATGGTGCTGTAGGTCCCCTACTTATACCTCTGTACTCCTTTATTCTCTTTCTCCTTTCTTATGCCAAATTGAGGCTGGTCTGTCGGGGTGACGCCAGCTTTCGCAAGAGTAGTTTACACTTGCAAAGGAGAGAAACAATAAGTGTCGACGACTGGACATTTCTTTTATCAGGGTAAATATTTTCCCTGCTAGGATGTTGGTGTGTGTGCATCACGCTATTTAGTAGGGGCTAAGAGCCATGTCTGTCACAGGGCCTCTGCCTGCTGTGAGTTTAATCGTTGTATCTGTTCCCAGAGGCACATTGTAGCAGCACACCTGTGCTTTCACAGCTTCAAAGGCTGTGCTGGAATATATGTTAAGTGCCCTGTTCCTGCTTCCTCCTGTGTTTCCAGCAATGCTGGTCTGGGGGGGGGGGGGGCTGGCTGTCTGGCTACACTAGGCTAAATTCTCAAAAAGAAAAGGAGTACTTGTGGCACCTTAGAGACTAACCAATTTATTTGAGCATAAGCTTTCATGAGCTACAGCTAGCTAATAAACAGCTATCTATCACACTAATTCATAGATTCTAAGGCCAGATGAGACCACTGTGATCATCTAGTCCAGGGGTCTTCAACCTTGCCAGACTACTGTACCCCTTTCAAGAGTCTGATTTGTCTTGTGTACCCCTGAGTTTCACCTCACTTAAAAACTACTTGCTTACAAAGTCAGACATAAAAATACAAAAGTGTCACAGCACACTGGTACTGAAAAATTGCTTATGTTTTCATTTCTACTGTAAAATTATAAATCAATTGGAATATAATTATTGTAGTTACATTTCAGTATGATACTTGAGCCTGTTTTTTTCCACTTATGAGCCTTGTCTAAAGCTCAAGCCCCTGCCACCTGGGGCTGAAGCATGTAACTTAGCTTTGTGTGGCCCCCCTGTGGTGCGGGGCCCTGGGCAATTGCCCTCCTTGCCCCCTATCATAGAATCATAGAATATCAGGGTTGGAAGGGACCTCAGGAGGTCATCTAGTCCAACCCCCTGCTCAAAGCAGGACCGATCCCCGACTAAATCATCCCAGTCAGGGCTTTGTCAAGCCTGATCTTAAAAACTTCTAGGGAAGGAGATTCCACCACCTCCCTAGGTAACGCATTCCAGTGTTTCACCACCCTCCTAGTGAAAAAGTTTTTCCTAATATCCAACCTAAACCTCCCCCACTGCAACTTGAGACCATTACTCCTTGTTCTGTCATCTGCTACCACTGAGAACAGTCTAGAGCCATCCTCTTTGGAACCCCCTTTCAGATAGTTGAAAGCAGCTATCAAATCCCCCCTCATTCTTCTCTTCTGAAGACTAAACATCCCCAGTTCCCTCAGCCTGTCCTCATAAGTCCTGTGTTCCAGTCCCCTAATCATTTTTGTTGCCCTCCGCTGGACTCTTTCCAATTTTTCCACATCCTTCTCGTAGTGTGGGGCCCAAAACTGGACACAGTACTCCAGATGAGGACTCACCAATGTCGAATAGAGGGGAATGATCACGTCCCTCGATCTGCTGGCAATGCCCCTACGTATACATCCCAAAATGCCATTGGCCTTCTTGGCAACAAGGGCACACTGTTGACTCATATCCAACTTCTCGTCCACTGTAACCCCTAGGTCCTTTTCTGCAGAACTGCTGCCGAGCCATTCGGTCCCTAGTCTGTAGCGGTGCATTGGATTCTTCCGTCCTAAGTGCAGGACTCTGCACTTGTCCTTGTTGAACTTCATGAGATTTCTTTTGGCCCAATCCTCCAATTTGTCTAGGTCCCTCTGTATCCTATCCCTACCCTCCAGCATATCTACCTCTCCTCCCAGTTTAGTGTCATCTGCAAACTTGCTGAGGGTGCAATCCACACCATCCTCCAGATCATTTATGAAGATATTGAACAAAACCGGCCCCAGGACCGACCCCTGGGGCACTCCACTTGATACCGGCTGCCAACTAGACATGGAGCCATTGATCGCTACCCGCTGAGCCCGACAATCTAGCCAGCTTT
Organism: Lepidochelys olivacea; assembly: GCF_965140295.1. Lineage (NCBI taxonomy): Eukaryota > Metazoa > Chordata > Testudines > Cheloniidae > Lepidochelys > Lepidochelys olivacea. The sequence continues at coordinate 30,651,142 of NC_140411.1, read as the reverse complement.
CTATCCACCTTATAGTCCATTCATCCAGCGCATACTTCTTTAACTTGCTGGCAAGAATACTGTGGGAGACCGTGTCAAAAGCTTTGCTAAAGTCAAGGAACAACATGTCCACTGCTTTCTCCTCATCCACAGAGCCAGTTATCTCATCACAGAAGACAATTAGATTAGTCTGGCATGACTTGCCCTTGGTGAATCCATGCTGACTGTTCCTGATCACTTTCCTCTCCTCTAAGTGCTTCAGAATTGATTCCTTGAGGACCTGCTCCATTATTTTTCCAGGGACTGAGGTGAGGCTGACTGGCCTGTAGTTCCCAGGATCCTCCTTCTTCCCTTTTTTAAAGCTGGGCACTACATTAGCCTTTTTCCAGTCATCTGGGACCTCCCCCGATCGCCATAAGTTTTCAAAGATAATGGCCAATGGCTCTGCAATCACATCCGCCAACTCCTTTAGCACTCTCAGATGCAACGCATCCAGCCCCATGGACTTGTGCTCGTCCAGCTTTTCTAAATAGTCCCAAACCACTTCTTTCTCCACAGAGGGCTGGTCACCTTCTCCACATGCTGTACTGCCCAGTGCAGTAGTCTGGGAGCTGACCTTGTTCGTGAAGACAGAGGCAAAAAAAGCATTGAGTACATTAGCTTTTTCCACATCCTCTGTCACTAGGTTGCCTCCCTCATTCAGTAAGGGGCCCACACTTTCCTTGACTTTCTTCTTGTTGCTAACATACCTGAAGAAACCCTTCTTGTTACTCTTAACATCTCTTGCTAGCTGCAACTCCAGGTGTGATTTGGCCTTTCTGATTTCACTCCTGCAAGCCTGAGCAATATCTTTATACTAATCCCTGTTCATTTCTCCAATCTTCCACTTCTTGTAAGCTTCTTTTTTGTATTTAAGAGCAGCAAGGGTTTCACTGTTCAGCCAAGCTGGTCGCCTGCCATATTTACTATTCTTTCTACACATCGGGATGGTTTGTCCCTGTAACCTCAATAAGGATTCTTTAAAATACAGCCAGCTCTCCTGGACTCCTTTCCCCCTCGTGTTATTCTCCCAGGGGATCTTGCCCATCAGTTCCCAAGGGTGTCAAAGTCTGCTTTTCTGAAATCCAGGGTCTGTATTCTGCTGCTCTCCTTTCTTCCTTGTGTTAGGATCCTGAATTTGACCATTTCATGGTCACTGCCTCCCAGGTTCCCATCCACTTTTGCGAATGCCAGCCCTGCACTTGTGAGCCCCACCACAAACACATCCCATGACTCCCCTCCCCTGGGGGCTGCAATCCACAGGTTGAGAAACACTGATCTAGATGGGTACCTCCTGGAAGACCTCGGCTTACCCTCAGGGGTACATGTACCCTTGGCTGAGAACCACTGATCTAGTATGACCTCTTGTGTAACACATGCCATAGAACTTCCCTGGATTAATTTGATTGAACTAGAGCAGATCTTTTAAGGGGGAAGTGGGGGGGTGGAACCATCCAATCTTGGTTTAAAAATTGCCAGTGATGGAGAATCCATCACAACCCTTAATAAGTTGTTCCAATGGCTAATTGCTATCAGTGTTAAAAGCTTATTTAAAAGCTTATTAAAGCTTATTTATTTATGTGCCTTATTTCTAGTTGGAACTTGTCTTGCTTCAAATTCCAGCCATTGTCTCTTGTTATAGTTTTGTCCGCTAGACTGAAGAGCCCACTATCAAAGTTTTGTTCCCCAAGCCAAGTAGGTACTTATAGATGGTCTCACTGTTTCCTTGCTTCCCCCATCTGTTGTATCTTTATGCAATGAGCTTACAATTTAAGAATGAGATGAGAGAGAATATTTTTCTATACATGTCTGTACAGTGCCTAGCACCACTAAGCCTTGACTGAGTCTCTAGGCATTACCAGAATAAAATAATCATAACGACAGGGAGCTGAAACTGAAATAGAATCATAGCACCATAGGGCTAGAAGGGACCACACGGGTCCTCTAGTCCAGTGGTTCTCAACCAGGAGTACATGTACTCGGGGGTATGCAGGGGTCTTCCAGGGGGTACATCAACTCATCTAGATATTTGCCTAGTTTTACAACAGGCTACATAAAAAGCACTAGCAAAGCCAGTACAAACTAAAATTTCGTACTTATTTATACTGCTCTGTATGCTGTACACTGAAATGTAAGTACAACATTTATATTCCAGTTGATTTATTTTATAATTACATGGTAAAAGTGAGAAAGTAACCAATTTCAGTACTAGTGTGCTGTGACACTTTTGCATTTTTGTCTGATTTTTGTAAGTAAGTAATTTTAAAGTGAGATGAAACTTGGGGTACGCAAGACAAATCAGACTCCTGAAAGGGGTACAGTAGTCATGAAGACTGAGAACCACTGATCTCGTCTAACCCCGCACCAAGATGCAGGATTTGTTTTATCTAAACCATCCAAGACAGATGGCTATCCAGCCTCCTTTTGAAAATCTCCAAAGAAGGAGCTTCCACAATGCCTTACTTCCTTATAATGCAGTAGTGCTCCTCAGAACCCCAGTTAAGCTTAGGTCACCATTGTGCGGTATAAAAACATGGGAAAGCACGGACACTACCTGTGTTACAATCCAGTTAGTGTTGTTCTGTTCATGTTCCTTAGCTACTACACAACACATAAGTAATAAGATAATTGGAATTTATCAACATGTAACTTGCACCATCGCTTATGTCACATCTGAATTTAGCCTGTCAACTTTTATGGATGAAATTATTGATAATGTAAAAGTATTATCTGTGAGGGCAAGAATCAGTGCTATTGCATGATATTCACATGGAAGAAACTAGAATTTGTTAAGTTACCAGTAATTTATGTGCAATCCTAAAAGTTGGTAGCAAATTTTATATTGTGGCAGGTTTGATTAAGTTAGTTCTTACATATGCAGTTGCAGTTTCAACTTTCTTTTAATTTGCCATGTATTTTTGTGGCATCTGACTTAAGTAGAAATTGGATTAAATAATGTTCAATGGAAAGTTTTCCAAGTTTCTTCTGTAAACTTCTGGTGATGCCTGTAATTAAGTATAGTCAATTTCTGGTATGTGATCATAGTTCTAAACAACATGTTGGTGTTTTATTCCATGTTTGTGTTTACTGCCAACAATGGGAAAATCATACCAACTTCCAAGGAAAAAAGGCAGTACAGGAATTTAACTGATCAAAAGTGTAGCTGTTGTTTGACTTAGAATCAGGCTGCTGGCAAATGCCCATGTCTAATGAAAGCAAAAAAATTCTCCTCATTCCCAAACTACTGGCTACAGCAATTAACAGGCCTGTTGTGTGGCTTATATTAGTAATTAATGAACTATGTACCTCAAGTTTAGAATGGAAAAATACACCATTTGCTTAGATAACATCAGAGATTGAAAAGTCCTGGGAACTGAACTTGGTACTACATTATTAACCTGAGAAATCTGAGATAAAATCTGGTCCAAGCCTCTGAGGGCCTCCTTATCTCCCTATCACACAAAAAGCATATTTCATCCTTCACAATGTTATTTGGGCCTCTGGGGAAATTTATATAGAGCATGGCTGGCCATTTTTGACTGGCATTTCTCAGAGCACATTCCACCTCTGCTCCATGGTCTGTGCTAGCTTCCATTTCATCCTGGGTATGATGTAAGGCAGTGGTAACCAACTGGTTGATCACGATCGACTGGTCGATTCTGGAGACTTCCCCAGTCTATCACAATCTCCGGCCACTAAGAGTCTGGTGGTGTAGTGAGGCTGCCGCTAAGGCAGGCTTGCTCCCTGCCTGCCCCAGCCCCATGCTGCTCCCAGAAGCGGCCAGCATGAGCCCACATCCTGGGGGCGGGGAGGGAGGGCGTCTTTGCATGCTGCTCCTACCTGCAAACACCACCCCTGCAACTCCCATTGGCTGGAAATGGGGAACTGCAGCCAATGGGAGCTGCAGGGGTAGTGCTTGCAGAGAGAGGCAGTGCACGGAGCAACATGCCACCCCCCGGGGCATGTTGACCCCTTCCGGGAGCAGCGTAGGGCCGGGGCAGGCAAGGAACCTGCCTTAGCCCCACTGTGCCACCAACCGGGAGCCATCCAAGGTAAGTGCTGCCCAGCAAGAGTCCGCACCCCAGCCCTGAGCCCCCTTCCAGAGCCTGCACTGTGAACCCCTTCCTGCACCCCAAACCCCCTGCCCCAGACCTGTCCCCCTCCCGAAGCCAGCACCCTGTACCCCCTCCTGCAACCCAACACTCTGCCCCAGCCTGAAGCCCCCTCCTGCACCCAACCTCCCACCCAGAGCATGCACCCCTCACCCCCTTCTACATCCCAACCCCCTGCCCCAGCCCAGTGAATGTGAGTGAGGGTGGGAGAGAGCAAGTGATAGAGGGGGGGGGGGATGGAGTGAGTGCGGCAGGGCTTCTTGGAAGGGGCGGGGTAGATCCTGGGTTGCGCTTAAATTCAAAAAGTGATCTTGTGTGTAAAAAGGTTGGAGACCACTGATGTAAGGTACTGGTCTTAACCTGGACAAAATTAATTTGAAGTTTGATAGGCTCTCTCAAAACTGCAGTATGTGGCTGTGATCATTGGAGGTCCTCAAACTACCGTCCTCTGGTTTATGAGGAACTTGGAGATAGAAGGTTTCAGTGATGGGCTTCCAACGAAGTAATTTGCTTACCCATTGGCTTATCAGAGCTCAAGCGCTGAACTTCAGGGTACACTGCAAGGTCTGTCTGATCTCCTAGGCCTTTTCTGGAGGGATGAAATGAGGGGGTAGAGAGTTTTAATCTGGGGGCAGAGAAAATTGAAGGCTCTGGACACTAATTCTGTTCAATATAGGCAATTTTAAAGACTCTACATACACTGAGAGGGGTGAGTGAGCACAGTTTATTCAGATAACTTCTGTTAATTTACCAGATACCAGCACACACCCTTTTTTTGAGTACACTATTGTTCATGGCTTTTGGATTCAGATTGGAGACTACAACTTTGATAAGAACACAATTATTACATTTAAATAGCCCCTATCATGCAGAATGATCCTGACATCTTTAAAGTCACATATGTTCAGCATCGTTTAAATACAGCCAGCTCTAGAATGTGAGGACAGTAACCAGCTGGAAGAGAACAGAAAAGTGAGGAAGGGAGAATTTTAGCCTAAGACACCTGGGCAAACTCCAGAACTAAAGTGGGGTGGAGGAATCAGTAGGAACTTTAGGGGCAGATCTTGAGCTCTGATCCACCCTTTTTGAACTACTTTGAAAGTAACAAAGGTGGGGATTCCTTCAGCATGGTGGGAGTTTCCACTTGGTATAGAGCAGTCATAGTTGTCTCCTACACTACCCTTACTCCACAGTACCCTGACATATGGAATGAGAGGGGGGATGGCTGATGTGTACTGGACTCCAGAAATCCCCAGCTGCTGGAAGAATCCTCAAGCATCCTCCCAGCTGGCTTACTTGTCCAGTCCCTCAGCTGCTCTTCTTCTTCTAACGCAGTGGTCTCCAACCTTTTTATACACAAGATCACTTTTTTGAATTGAAATGCAACCCAGGATCTACCCTGCCCCTTCCCCAAGGTTCTGCCCCTTCCCTGAAGCCCCACCCCACTCACTCCATCCCCCCTCCCTCCGTCGCTCACTCTCCCCTACTCTCACTCACTTTCACCGGGTTGGGGCGGAGGGTTGGGAGGGGGTGTGGAGTCTGGGCTAGAGTCGAGGGGTATGGAGTGTGGGAGGGGACTCCGGGCTGAGCCTGGGGCAGGGGTATGGGGTGCAGGAGGGGGTGAGGGATGCAAGCTCTGGGAGGGAGATCGGGTGCAGGAGGGGGCTCCAGGCTGGGGAAGAGTGTTGGGGTGCAGGATGGGTTATGGGGTCCTGGCTCTGGGAGGGGGGTCAAGGCTGGGGAAGGAGGTTGGGGTGAAGGAGGGGGTTCAGGGTGCAGGAGGGAGTATGGGGTGCTGGCTCCAGGAGGGGGCTGGGGTGCGGACTCCCACCAGGTGGCACTTACCTCAGGCGACTCCTGGTCGGTGGCGCAGCGGATCTACGGCAGGCTCTCTGCCTGCCCCAGCCCCACGCTGCTCCCGGAAGAGGCCAATGCGCTCCTGTGGTCCCTGGGGGAGCAGGTAAGGGGGCACATGGCTCCGTGCACGGCCCCTCTCTGCAGGCACTGCCCCTGCAGCTCCCATTGGCCACAGTTCCCCGTTCCTGGCCAATGGGAGAAGCAGGGGCAGTGCTTGCAGGCAGGAGCAGTGCACAGAGACCCCTGCCACACTGTCTCGGTCCACAGGGGTGTGCTGGCCATTTCTGGGAGCGGCGTGGGGCTGGAGCAGACAGGGAGCAAGCCTGCCTTAGCAGCAGCCCTGCTGCACCACCGGACTGTTACCAGCCGGAGATCACATTCGACCGGGAGAATCTCCAGGATCGACCAAGCAACCCAACAGCAGCTTCACCAGCACAATGAAGGGACCTAAGGCCACGGTGAAATCTACTCAGTTGACACTCATTGACGACATGCGCTATTGACTGACTCAGGCAACAGTGACAAAGTGGGTTGTTGTTCTGTAGAGGTTGGCTGTGCATATTCCTTGGCGAGTTCAGAACCTATTCAGCAGAGTCCAAAGGTGAGTGGCAGGTCAAATCCAGGTGGCCGAACAGTAAGATCAGCCACAAGGAAACGCTTCCAAACGTCTTTAGCCAACCACTCATCATGCCATAGGGTTGCTGCTGACAGATTCAGATCTGGCAGTTGAGACCACAATAGATGCCTCAACATAAGTCGTGCTCTGGAGTGACTGAAAATGTCTGTGCACAATGGGAGAGCTGGAAGGGCACATAGCTTTTTCCACCAGTCTGGCTGTAGACTCTCTGAGATGAATGTGTGGAGGAGCTATATTGCTCAGAATTGGTAGCCATGGGATAGGAGTAGGGCACAAGGTGCCTGTGATGATACACATGGCCGAGTTCAATTTGATGTCAACCAATTTAGGGTGAGGTGACTGACACCACACAGGGATACAGTATTCCACTGAGGAACAGTGCAGCGTCAGAGCCAATGTGCAAAGTGTTTGTATGCCTGCACCCCATGTCAAACCAGCTAATTTATTCCTGGTCCTGACTTTAGCAGCCATCTTTTTTAGATGGTCATGGGAAGTCAAAGAGCAGTCCGTTGTGACACCAAGGTAGACCAGTTTTGCCTCATGTTTCAGTCCTTTTCCGTTAAGGAAGATATCTAAATCACATTTAGCACTTGCATTGTGGATGCGGAAGGCACTCAAAACTGTCTTAGTCACACTTGGTTGGAGGTGACAACTGCTATAGTAGGCTGCCATCTTGGCCAGGTCAGTGTTCAAAATGTTCTCTAATTTGGATGTCATCTGCATAGATAAACTTGTGTGACTGAGTCAGTGGCAGGTCATTTGTGTACAGATTGAACAGGATGGGCACAAGCACTGAGCCTTGGGGTAAACTGTTAGAACAAATGCATGGAGAAGACAATCTCCAATTTGTATCCAAAAATGCCTGTCACGAAGTAAAAGTTCACCAATGTCCACCACCCATGCTGGGAGAGCTTTTGACAGTTTTACCAGAAGACCAGTGTTCCATACTGTATCATAGACCACTGTCAGGTCCTGGAAAACAGCTCCTGTTCAAGTTCTGTTGAAACCCATTTTCCATATATGTCACAAGGGCTAGAACTTGGTTGTGTGTGCTTCAGCCTTTCTGGAAGCCAGCTTGGTGCATGCTGAGAGTTGTCTCTACCTTTGGAGATATACACTGGAGGATAAGCCACTTCAGGACTCTGAAGATGACAGATAGCTGAAAGATTGGTTGGTAGCATGCTGCATTGTGTGGGTCCTTTCCAGGTTTTAGAAGTGTGATCACTTTTAACATCCTCCAGATCTTTGGCAGGTTACCCTCATTAACAGCCAGTGTCAGGAATTTAGATAGCCATTTGTGCCAAGGTGTTTCAGGAACTCTCGACTGCCCTAAAATACAGTGGACCAGAGTCTGTCATAAAAACTGCTCTAGGACCAGGGAGTCAAAACCAGTTCCTATCTCAACTGCACCCATCAGCTGCCCCTTAAAGTCCACTTAATGAAGACGAGACCTCAATGTATCAAGTTTCATTCAAAAGACACCCATACAGCAAACAGATATGGAAGTCAGCTTATCTATCTCTGAAGGATTATGGAATCACTCAGCCGTGGTGGAGATCCGGTGAAACTGAATGTTACATATCCGAGGACTAGTCTGTCAGCTAAAAGACAATCACATACTGATATCAACATAGATCATAGAACTATAATTAAGTCTGCTGCTCTAACAGAAATCTTAGGAAAATAACCTGAAGAGAATAATTTCTTAATTTGAGTCATAGCCAATGAGTTGTGAGTAAATTACACTTCATAGCTTGCTTGGATTTAGAAATAAAACCTCATCTGTCTCCTTCACTTATATGCAGGCTGTTACTAAATGTTTTTGCTCTTTCCATTACAACACTTTGAAAAACCCAACTCTTCCTTTCTGTCTTGTGTTAAAATACTTGTCTGTGCTCACGTCACTTCCCATCCCAATTGCTGTAATCACCTCTCCTCTCTGATTCCTTTGTACCCAGATTGCGCCGCATCTGCCCAAAATGCTGCAGCCAGAATTATAATTTTTTACCCATCAATCACAATGTATCACTCCCTTCTTTGGCTTATTCCATTGGCTTTCCCTTGTCCACTGTATCCAGTTTAAAGTTGTTATCCTTGTCTTCATGACTAGGCACAACTCAGCCCAGTCCAACAGCTCAGCTGTCATCTCCTACTGCATTCCAGCCTCACTCCTTTCCCTGCACCAACAACAGCCTCTACTTCTGTCATTTCCTCCTTCTGCTTCCCGCATCGTAAACGGCCTCCCACTGCTACTCTGCTGGGCCATCACCTGCTCCTCATTTAAGTCCCTCCTAAACACCCACTTCCATGAGACTTACAAGTACAAAACTAGACTAGATTAATTAAAGGATTTTGTATATGCATGTGCCTTCCTCCTCTGGATCTCCCAGTGAATCTCTTCTATCTATGCTGGGCTTCTAGGCTCAATCCTGCGCCATTAAAGTCAATGGGCCAGAGGCTGTTATGTCTAGTGTCAGATTGGACTATAAATAGACACATTGTCCTTGCATATCCCATGCATAAGAATATAACAAAGAATAAAACAGGATAAGAAAATGAATGGATATTGCTACATATTTATTATACTATATTATTTCTTTACCATTCATAAAATCTTTTCATTGAAATTTATTTTTTTTAAATGAAGCAAAACAAAAAACATTTCATGCTTAACAGCTGTTTCCAAACCAGGCCGAAGACTATTAAACTGTGAAGGTCAGGTCTAAACCAAGAAGGTTTTGCTGGCATAGCTATACCAGCATAGTGGCAAAGCACTCCTAGTGGGGACACAGCTTATACCAAAGCACTCTTGCCAGTAGAGCTTATTCCACCATGGCATGCCCCTCCCCCCATCAGAGTTAAAAGCCAAAAGCACAGTCTTGCCTGTATAACTGCACCTACATAAGTGCTTCTTGCCAGCACAGCTATGCTGGTCACAAATCATATTCTACCCCTGACTGACCTAGCTATGCCAGCAAAAGTTTGTAGTGTAGACTTGGCTGAAGAAATGTTGCCTGTCAATTAAACTTGAGTACAAGACCTGGAGAAAATCTGACCCAAAAAAAGTTTGATGTAAGCCTTCTAACGAATGTCAAAATGCAAGTGAAACACTAAAATGAGTGAGGTTCCGTGTGTGTGTGTGTGTGTGGTCTTTGGGGATGTTCATGGATTAGGTTTGGGGTTCATCTGGTTCAAAACTCAGCACATCAAAATTAGCACGGTCTGACCTATACTGCCCAAAGCTTGACACCATTCCAAATAGAACCATTCCATTGCTGGAAACGGATGCCTTGCTGATATGGACGTATATGATTGATGTTAAATGTCAAATCTTACCAGGAAAGGAAACACTCTGCTCTTCTTTTTTTAAAAAAGTGGCAGAGTACAATTCAAACCCTCTAAGCCTGATTCACCATTGTATTACTGCAGTTTTGTGTGTGTAACTTCAGCAAAATCAAAGCCGATAAACTGTTCTTTAAACAAAGTGGTGCTCAATCTTACCCATAGCAGAGTTGGTTCTCTGCTCTAATCAAGCCCTGTACATTTAGGCCTTGAAGATAAAAGATTTTAACTCCCCCACAGAAATGGGAAGTTATCAGCAATCATGACCAACAAGTTGCATGAACAAGAATTCCCCTAGGCATGACAGACAACTTTTCTAGTAGGAATGATTTATCTCAAAAGCACACAAAGAGAACTCTTGTCCATGGAATAGGATTCCAGAATCCCAGGAGGACAGAGCCTTTAGAGAGGCTAAATATTAACTCCATAAAGCCACTTAGTTTAAGAGTTGCTCTCTGTGAAATTCACTACTGGGCAGAAAGCAAGAATAAGGATTAGGAACCTCATAAATCCCATTTAAAGCGTCAAAACAGGCTTTGTACAGAGCTGTTGTATTGCAGTGTATTTCATTTTCTGTGAAGAGCTGATGTTGTTCTGTGTATTAATGAAACTATGACAAATTCGTTGCATTGCAAAAAAGTATAAACATTTTTAAAGAATAAAATCACTGTCTGAAGATTTTTTTCTTAGCTAGTCATATACTCTGTTTAATTTAATTCCTTTATTACTAAAAGTGTACAAAACAGTTTGCTTTGTTTCATATTTGTTGCCACTAGATGGGGATGTTAACAGCTGTGTTTTTCTATTTGTGTTTTTGGTTTTTGTTTCCAATAACATCGAGCAAGCAGCATAGGGAGGAGTACACATAGAATAGTACTCCTGAAATGTAAGATGTCTCACTCTTTGGAGAAAAAAATAGTAAACCTTGGGTAAATTTCTACCAGGGTGGATAAAAATCAATGATTTAAAAAAATAATAATAATAAAAAATCAGATTTTTAAAATTTCAATTGGATTTTTTTGATAAAATGATTTTTCAGAAAAAAACTATCTAAAGATAGTTTTAATTAAGATACATTATAGCTCAAAGATATCTCATCATGGAATAGGGATTATGCATTCTAATTCTATAGTATGAGACAATATAGTCATGTAACATTTAAGAAAAGTTTTGTAAATGGTTCCAATAGTTCGTGGATTAGGGACCCAATTTTATGGGGTTCCAGGGGCTTCTGTATAGATTATTTAGGTTAATCTTTCTATCTACCCAATGGGACCCAGTGCTCAGTCTAGAAGATACCATCAGAGATGTTTACTTTTGCAGTTCTCAAACTGTGGATTTGTGTCTCCAGAGATAACATGCTTGTTAACAGTAAAAATGTTTTTTAAATAAATAAATATATAGAGGTGAGAAATAACAGACCTCAGCCCTATCGTTCCTCTGCAAATTTGTGTACACAGAGTCAATCCCTTACCTCTCTCTAAAAGTGCAAAGTTTCAAAAAGTTCAATGAATAGAAGATTGTTAGGGGTGAAATAGATCTGGACAAGGAGAAGAAGTCTGGAGATAAATGTGAGAAGGCAGGGACAGGCAGTAGAAACAAAAGTGAAACTGAGCAGCATATTCCAGAAGTCTTGAGGTCTTTCTGAGTGTAGCCTTCATTGATTTGAGATCTACCATACCATTCTCTCACTAGAAGGGAAAACCTATAACGGCAGCAGGCCGTAAAAGAGACCCAGTTTGGGAATAAGAACCATTCAAGAAATATATGCTTGCTGATGGTGTTTTAAAGAAAGTCACACCAGCGAATTGTTGGAAGTCACTTAAGCACTTGGATTCAGAGACTGTTGAAGTGATAATTTCACTTTTAACAGCAGTAGCTTCTTCCGCTGGTGTGGAAAGAATATATTCTTCCTTTGGACTAATTCATTCCAAATTGAGAAATCGTTTGAGATCTGAAAAAGCAGGAAAGATTGTTTTTCTCCTCGAGATTATGAACAAACAGGAAAATGAAGGTGAAGATGACTGAGTTAGCTGCAGAAGCCAACATTTTAAGTTTCTCATGTTGACCTGGCTGACATTAAATAAAAAAAAATTAAATCGACTATATTTCATTTAACTATTTTAGTTAAAAACAATTTTAACAAAAACAAACCTGATTTTAAAAAACTTGAATGTTTAACTAAATTCAAAAATTCATATGCTTGTTTGTTAAAATATTATATGTTTGTTGTTGAAGAAAAAAATCCAGAATACATAACATTGTTGTTTTAGTTAAATAAAACAGTTTAAATGTCTGTCTGGTGATGTTCTCCTCCTAATACAGCTTGGCAAGCAAATCCTCCAAATATTAATGGTTAAAACCTGTTGAATTGGAGATATTTTTGAAGTCATTGGGAGGTGAACTATCTGCTTCAATTACCTTTGGTAAATGAAATAACCAAACAATCATTCATTTTCTGATATAGCTGTAAAACTAATCCGAAAAGTTTTCAAAATAAAACACCTAGAAATGTATTGCGTGTACCTTCTAAAAATGAAACCTACATCTATCTCTGAGTTGTGAAGAATATGTATTAAGGTTATAACAACCAAAAGAATACACTTTTATGTAGAAATCCATGATTAAATTGAGTCTTAGAATCATAGAATATCAGGGTTGGAAGGGACCTCAGGAGGTCATCTAGTCCAACCCCCTGCTCAAAGCAGGACCTATCCCCAACTAAATCTTCCTGACTAGTGATTTAAATCATGATTTAAATCACTAATTTGATTTAAATGAAATGTACCCTGATTTCTAAACTGTTTATCTACACAAGTATTTTATAATGTAATTAGACTTAAAATAATGAAAAATGCCTACCCAAGAAGGACTCTAGGCACCCTCACACACCATTGATTATACAATAAAATCCCAGCAGCATTAAAATAATCTTTTCAAACAGGAATGCAGCCAACCACCTAAAGAAACTCCTTTCCACCCTTTGATTTCATATGCTTCCCACAATGACCAATGGCATTACTGTGCAAATAAGATGGACAAGGTTTGGCCATTCAGTTCATATTATTTCCTACCATTTTAATTTTTATTATCACCTATTTTTCCAATAATATACTGAAAGGTCTGCATGTGAATAAGACCTTGCTGCAATAGGAATGCCAATAGGAATAGGCTGTTCTGTAGGACTAGTATCTGTTATGCTACTGCAGACCAAGCAGAGGAAAAACAATTCTGGGTTGAGTAACATTTTTTTAAAATAAATGTTGAACCTCAACCAGAATAATCTGCAACTTCCAGGTAGTAAAGACAGACACGTTATCTACCACATTGGATAACTTTTGATTTGAACTGTTATAGCTTTCTCAAAAGAATATACCTATCCAGGAAAAAAGGATGTCGAATTGATGTTGTCAAGACTGAATCCCAACTCTGTCACTCCGAATGCAGAAGTAAGGCCCACAAGGATTTTAAAAATTAATACTGGCCACTCCAGGCTTGCATTAAACTCTCAAGGTTACAGCTTTCTCTGACCTTGGCTTGGTAAACGCTGCCACCATCCAAATGCAACAAAACCCCCTTTGAACCCAGGAAGGAGCACTTGGAAATTCCTCTCTGTGGGGTACCCTCAAGCCCTTTCACCTCCCCTCTGGGGAAGAGCTGAGAAAGGAAACAAAGAAAATTAGCTGTGCCTACCAGCTAATCAAACAACATGAACAAACCTCTTAGGACACTAAAAATCCAATCCTGTTCTTAAAAAAGGTAAATTTTATTAACAACAAAAAGAATATACATCTGGAATTTAGGCTTTTGCTAGATTTTAAAAGAGCAATTCCAAAAATCAAGCACCCAAAATATCTTTCTTAGGGGTTCAACTTGTTAGGATACAGATATTCAGGCCTGTCTATAAAGGCCTATACTCTAAGAATTTAGGTGTATTCTTATCACTTAGCTAGTTATAGAGGTATAAAAAAAAGAATCAAAATCACTGTCTGCCAGTGTAAGGTCCTTCTCTTACTGTGACAGTCTGACGCCCTGTTCTTAGGCTAAGGCCTTTGGCTAAGCAGCACAGGCAGCCATAAGCTGGGAAGCGAACGGTCACATCCTCACATTCCAAACTAATCACATTGAAATAAGGTGCTATTGGGCTGTTAGGAATACAATCCTGTACTGATAATGCCTATCGCCTCCAGAGAAAGGGAAGTGCTTAGAAAATGTAAAAGGAAACTTAGTTTGATAGCATCCTGTCTGGCAAGAACTCACTTATCAATAGCTGGGACATGAAATCCTCACTTCTGTATTGTTTTGTCATTACAGTTCCCACTTTGCTATTGTTTATTTGCATGGTCTCTGTCTGGTTCTGTGATTGTTTCTGTCTGCTGTATAATTAATTTTGCTGGGTGTAAACTAATTAAGGTGGTGGGATATAATTGGTTACATAATCATGTTACAATATGTTAGGATTGGTTAGTTAAATTTCAGGAAAATGATTGGTTAAGGTATAGCTAAGCAGAACTCAAGTTTTACTATATAGTCTGCAGTCAATCAGGAAGTGTGTGGGTGGGGGAAATGGGAACAAGAAATGGGGTAGGGAAATTGGAATCATGTTTTGCTAAGGGCAGAAATGGGAACAGGGACACAGGTAAGGCTCTGTGGTGTCAGAGCTGGGAAGGAGGACACTAAGGAAGGAAACTGGAATCATGCTTGCTGGAATTTCACCCCAATAAACATCGAATTGTTTGCACCTTTGGACTTCGGGTATTGTTGCTCTCTGTTCATGCGAGAAGGACCAGGGAAGTAAGTGGGTGAAGGAATAAGCCCCCTAACACAGCTTAAAGGTTACAAGCAAACAAAAGCATGTGGGGTTAACACAGAGGAGTCCACAAGCCAATAAGAAATAAAATAAAAGAAATAACCCTAATTGCGTCTAGCTAAACATTCTGATTTACTTACACATTTAGAGTTCAGATAAGTAGTTCTAGGCATGATCTGATGATTTATGATCAGACCTGGCTTAAGCTGCTTATAGCATGGTTGCTCTGTCCCTCCAGCCCAGAGAACAACAGACAAAGGGAAAGTTTCTTTCCCAATTTTAAAAAGTTCTACCTTTCCATTGGCTCTTTTGGTCAGGTGCCCACTTTTTTTTTTAACCTGGGGACTTTTTAACCCTTTACGGGATAAAGCAAGTAAAGAACAGCTACCAAGGGGGATTTTACAGCTAACTCTCTGGCTGGGTATCCATCAAAGGGAGGTATCCCCACCTTTATTTATCACAGATGTCTACATAACAATTACATCTGAAAATAAAATTGAGAACAAGATTCAATATTTATCAACGCACCTTAGATCAGTGCATCTGTAATATTCGTTCCAGCTAAAGAATGCTTTGCAAAGGTCATGAAGTCTCAATTCCTACCCAACAAACTACTTGATGGTTTCCATACTATAAAATGCTAATCTTGGTGCAAAAATATTCTTCTACGTATGTGTGTACATAGACTATTTATATATAGTGTATATCTAAATGCTGCCCTGCCTTATTGACTTTTGGAGTAGGACTAGCATTAAATGTAGAGTATGGCTATTCAGAATAGCCAAATTACTTACAAGCGGCAAAGCCATGACTTATGGAGATTATCCCAAAAGAAACATTTTTGTGGGAGGTTACAACTGTTTTGAGTAAGTCCCAAGGAGGATAGAATACTAAGCAGAGTGCAGCTTAAGTGGTCAAAAGTGCATGAAAAATACAATTTATCACATGGATATCACCACCAGATGTGCAATATTATGGAGCAGCTGTAGCTACTCCGAAGTTGCAACTAGCTTCCTCTGTAAAGACTTGATTTCCAACCCAAAATTATATGGGCTGGAAAACTAGAATTGTCAAGTTTGCTCTGAAGGCAAAGGAGAATATTTTGATTTGGTTTGGTTTGTACAAAGGTTGAAGAAAACTGAAATTATATTTAAGCTAGACGGAGACAAAAACAATAGAAAAAACACCATCTCAAATCAGGACAGTGGTTTTTTTAATGACCTGTAACTCAAACACAGCTTGTTACTCCCCCTTCAAACTCTTCATGTGATTAAATCTACTTAGAAATGCATACACCAATTTAAGTTAATGTATTGTAAAACTAAACAAAGTTGTTATTAATAGTTCCATTCCTAGTAGTTTGTGATCATTCCTGTTCCTAATAGAAGTCAATGAGGATTTTTTGTCATGAGCTAAATAGGAACAGAATTAAGCACTACAGAAGTGACTTTTCTGGGGTACTGAGCATTGACATCAATGAGCACTGTGGATGCTCAGCACTTCTGAACATCAGGTCCCATAGCTGAGAATGATAACGATTAGAACAAACTTCTAAGACATGATGGATTTTTCCATCTCTTCGTGTTTTCCGATCAAGACTGGATGCCTTCCAGGAAGATATGCTTTAGTCAAACACAAGTTATTAGGCTCAGTACTGGTGTAACTTGGTGAAATTTAATGTCTTGTAATACAGATCAGACTAGGCAACCTAAGGGTATATTCTGGCTTAATCACTGTGAATTTATAAATAGTTGAGATATGAAACTGGGTGCAGATCCCCAAAAGCATTGACTTCCATAGAAGTTAGGCTCTTAAAAACCTTTGAGAAGCTGGGTTGTGGTCCTTTTACAAGGCTAATTTTGATCCATCTTGTGACACAAAACTAAATAGTAAAACACAACATAAGGGAAAGCTTCATGGTTTCAAATTTTGAGAGTTAAGTATCATTGACAACATGAACTTGTTATGAAAATATTAATAGACCTTACTGCGTGATACAGAAAACATCATATCGCTCTTCTGAAATATTTGTAAAATATGTAATGATTCTTTATATATCTCTTTTATCCACTGATTGCGCTGCACCCCAAAATGTGAAACTGCAGTAGATTTTTACAGTGGCAAGGGCAGTAATAGTCAAATCTTTACTATTTGAAAAATAAATGCAATTCTGTCAATAAAGACGGGGGGGTGGGGCATGACAATGGAGCAGGGGTGTGCAAACTTTTTGGCCCACAGCAGGGTGAGAAACTGTATGGAGGGCTAGGTAGGGAAGGCTGTACCTGCCCAAACAGCCTGGCCCCCACCCCCTGACTGCCCCCCGACCCATCCAACCCCCCCACTCCTTGTCCCCTGACCACCCCCTCCCAGGACCCCCCCGCCCCAACCCTATCCAACCCCCTCCGCTCCCTGTCCCCTGACTGCTCCCCCAACCCTTATCCACACCCCTGCCCCCTGACAGGCCCCCCCGGGAATCCCTTGCCCTATCCAACCCCCCCTGCTCCCTATTCCAACTGCCCCAACCCCTATCCACACTCCCGCCCCTAACTGCCCCCCAGGACCTCACCTCCTATCCAACCCCCCCTGTTCCCCATCCCCTGACCCTTCCCCGCTGCCCGAGAACCTCCACCCCATCCAACCGCCCCCTGCTCCCTGTCCCCTGACTGCCTCCTGGGACTCCCTACCCCTTATCCAACCCCCTGCCACCGCCAGCCCCTCCTTACCATGTTGCTCAGAGCAGCAGGAGCTCACAGCTCCGCTGCCCATGCGGCAGGGAAAAAGGGAAAGCAGGGGAGGGGCTCGGAGCTAGCCTCCTGGGTCAGGACCTCAGTGGCTGGGCAGGACGGTCCCGCGGGCCAGATGTGGCCTGCAGGCCGTAGTTTGCCCACCTCTGCAATAGAGAATACTTGTCAACCGCCTACAACATGGCCCAAACTACTCTTTAAAATGAAAATAAAATCCTCTATCGATTGAAAAAAGTTCCTGTATTCTTTTTGGCATGGGTAACTGAGACACAGGGCTGCATTGCCTTTCCTGTGTGGTGTAAAGTGGGTGTAAAACACTCCCAAAAAGCAACAGTAGCATTTACACCCACTTAGCACTGGTATAAATGATGATACACAGTGCAAAGCGACGGAGAATCATGCCTACATTTTCAAAATGACTTGTCAAAGTCCACAGAGGAAGTTTGTGGTACAGCCAGGGAAAGAACCTCAGGAGGACAGATTTAGGCCTAGCCCCCAGTACGACAGGTAGCCAGGTCAGGACCCTGGCCTCCAGTGGTCTCTGATGCAGGCAGAAGCACACCCACTACTTTACCCTTCCATCAAGTGAGGCATATTCTGCCTGCGATTCTCATCATGGTACGTGGGCTGATGTGCATAGAGGGCCAACTCAGGGCGCTGCAGCCCCCTGCCCACTGTCTCCTTTAGGTCACCATGCCTCTTCCAAGCCAGACCTGCACGCACCCAGGGTCTTTTTCCACTGCCTGGGCCAGTCAAAGCCATGCTGATCCCCTGCCCCCACTGGGACGTGCTGGGAGGCAGTTGCAATGGGGGCACGTGACCCGGCATGCTGCCTGCCTGTGCCAGCAGCCTGTCCCCCAGCTGAAGCCAAGGGGGTGCAAGGTCTAGTCTTGCTCCCAGGCGCTCTCTCCACCCCGCTCCGCCTTGCCCTGCCCGCCCAGTGCTGGTCACAGCCAGGCCAGGCCAGGAGCGCCCCCCCAAGAGCCTCTTCCACCCAGCCCAACACCTCGGGGCCTTTCTGCCTCAGAGGGAAACACTTCCCACCCCGGAAGTGACATCATCCTAAACCTCAACCTCCGTCCCAAGCAGCTGGCACAGGCTGGCAGCATGCCAGGTCACGTGACCCCCCCCCCCATGCGACCCGCCTCCCAGCACTTCCGTCAACACAGAGCGGGAGCGAGTGACAGGCGGGACGCGCCAATCAAAGCCTGCGAGGCCGCTGAACTTGAAGGTGGGAGCGTCTGGCTGGTGCGCTGGGGGAGCAACGGCAGCCGGCGCGGGGGCTCCTGGAGGGCGCGCGGCCGGAGCCTTTAAATGTGCGTAACGGGGGAGGTGGCCTGGCTGGGCTGCCGCGAGGGAGGAACCCCTCCCCCCCCCCTTTGGGGGGCACTGGCCCCGCGGGGAGCGCTGACGGTTAAACTGCCCGCCAGCGCTCTGCGCGCCCTGGGGCTGGCGGGGCTGTTAGCGGGGCCGCCGCGATGCGCCGCCCCTCCCAGCGCGTCTAGCCGGCGGCATCTCCCTGCCGCGCCGGCCGGGGCGCGGTATTGGAGGCCGCAGGCTGGGCTGGCCCCGCCGCCACCTTCCCGCCTGGCTCTCGTCAGCGGGGGGGAGGGGTCTGGGAGGGTGTCACGGAAGGCGCGGCCGCCCGTTCGTGGCGTCCGAGCGGCACTCGTCCCCTCGTGACGGCCCTGGGACGGGCAGAGGCGACTGGCCGCGCCTCGGCGCCGCTGCGGCTGGGGCTGGGGCGGGTCCGGCGGCCTGAGCGCGGGGAGCGCTCTCGCCGCGCAGTAGCCGCGGGGCGGGGCGAGGCGGGACAGGCGGAGGGGGGACGGTGCTTCCCGCGGTGTATCGGCCGAGGGGTGGGCTCAGCGCCCCCACTGCAGAAGCGCTCACCCCAGGGACCGTGCAGGTCCTTGCAGTCCCCGCATCACAGGGCTCCGCTGCCTTCTGCCGTGGCCTGGGCTCTTCAGGACTGAATGGCCCTTGCCCTGTTTCACCCCCAGGCAGGGGTCTGAGGAGCTGGAGAGTTGAGAATTTGAAATTAACGAAACTCCCAGACAAAAAGTGACTGTGATGGGTATAATGCAGGGATATCCCCATAAGGTTTTCTGAAAGACTGGTCCTACAGAAGCCAGGGTTTGCACATCCGCCCTGTGAGAGAAAGGTTTCAGAGTAGCAGCCCTGTTAGTCTGTATCCGCAAAAAGAAAAGGAGGCCTTGTGGCACCTTAGAGACTAACCAATTCATTTGAGCATAAGCTTTCCTGAGCTACAGCTCACTTCATCGGATGCATCATAAGAGTAAAGCATTCTAGTGTTTTGGTTACCAAGGAGATGAGACTTTTTGTTATGGATGGATACCTTTCTCTTGTAGTATTTTCGTGTTACATTCTTTCTACACATGCCCTTCCTCTGAACATCACTAAGGGGCAGAGTTAAGGTTGATTAAACACCTAATTGTACGTTTAAATGTAACATTTAAATTAAAACTTTCAGATTATGGGATTTTTTCTCACTTTTATTTTCTCTGTTTCTAATGCCTGGTGTGTGGGGTGTTTGGCGGGGGGGAGGTGTATAATTTTTGATAACAATAACATTTTTGTAAGGTATGTCTTACCATGAAATTATTGATGTGAACTCTCGGCCCTTTTGTCTGAGAGCTTCTCCAAGCAATATACCATTAATCATAGGTTTATTAGGTTAATAATGCATACTCTCATACTGTTTTGAATATCTTGGCATCATAGCTACTCTGGTTTTTTGGTAAATATAGTTTGTTTTTTATTATTGCGGTAGCTTTTCAATGGAAACAAAGCCAGTTATCAGAAGATATGAAACAAGGAGGAACACAAGAATAGAAGAACCAGCATCCAAATCTCGGGTTGATTGGAGGCGGACTAAAAGAGAGACCATATTGCTTGATAGTGATGATGAACTCACATCTGCTTCAGAAGACGAACGACTCTCATCTACATCAGAAGATGAAGTGGCTGAAAAACAAGAAACTGTAGTTAAGGGGTATAATCTTTCAGATCATGAGGAGAAAAGCCATGATGACACAGTCGTAGAGGATGTGGAGGATGAATGCATCACTCCAGGAAAGCGTAAGAGGTCGAGCACATCTGTGATGTATGACAGTGACAGGAGTGATGACAGTGACATCCCTGTTAGAAAAGTATTTGCTAAACGTTATTGCATAATGGATGAAGATGAGCGTTCTCAAGAACAGGAACATCATAAAACCGCTACCACAGAAGACTTGACTAATGGGAAGCAGAAGCGACTAATGAAACTGAAAGAACTCGCAAGACAAAGATCAACCCGGGCATCCAGTAATAGTAAATATTGTGGGGTATGTTTTTACCTCTGAAATTAAATACTTTGTTTTTTCATACATATCACCTCACAGAATTTTATTCTCAAGATAGGTTGGGAGCTCCCCAAAAGTTGCAAGAGCTTCATCCCCTACACTTTCAAGGGACTCATGTTACAACTGTGCAGTAGTACTGTCTCTGATGCCTTTAGTTTTGGTTTCTTTTTCTTTTATTGCCAAGGGCTGAAGAGCTCCTTTTGTTTGTTCTCATAGTCAGCCAGAAGACTGTATAGCATTAGAACTCATCTGCCCATCTTCTCCAAATAGTTAAGGATATGTTCCCTTTTTTTTTCTCCCCATCATTTTTTCTATTCTTTTAAAATTCCTTTCCTTTAAAAGGACTTGACAGAGACGTTGGAGGGGGCTGCCAAACCTCCTCAATGGAGGAACATGCTACCTAATTGAGGTAGCTTAGACTTCTAGAGCTAAAAAAAATTGCTACAGATAGACACAGGACTAGACATCTATATGAATTACATGTGAAAGTAAATTTTCTTTTGTTTGGACCATTAGTCAATTAAAATCTCCCTTGTTAATTGAACATGCAATAATCAAAGGTCAAAACATGTGTTTGTGTGGGGGGAGGGGGTATACAAAAAATTGCATATTTTACTAAGCAATGCAAATGTTGAAAATTTCATAGGGGAAGTATTCAAATGATAGTTTGTTTTAAGATGTTTTTAATTTACTTAGGATTCTGATGATGATGATGTGGAAATAATAGAAGAATCATCCTATCATTTACCCCTCACACCAACAGAAAGCAGTGACATTGATGATGACGATGATAGTATGAAAGACTTTATAGTTGAGGATGAGGACGAATGTGCAGAACATGCTGAGGATGAAAACCAACCACAAGGGAAAGAACTGGCTACATCAAAATTCCAGTTACTGGAATATTACATTCCACGCTGTAAGGTTAAAATAAGCGACCAGTTGATATGAATACTTTGCTTGTAAACCCATGATTTGGTGTTTATTAGAACTTGTCTATATTAGCTCGAAATAGTATGAAAGTGCGTGATAGCTTGAAAGTAGAAAATTAAAATTCAAAAATGCTATAGCTTATTGTAGAGGCATTGTAGCTTCCATACACAATCATTTTATTCCTTTATCTTACTGTTTTATGGTGGGGGGAGGGGTTGGTAAGGTGCTGTACATGTATTTTTAGTTAGATGTGAGGTAAATTATTCAGCCCCTGACGTTAGTTATCAAATTCTCATTGAGACACGAAACTTCTTGCTTCTTGTGGTTACTAAAACTCTTGCTGCGTTCTTCAGAACCAGCCATGTTAACCCTAATGTTCTGGCTGAATTCTGCTGTAGGTAATTGCTATTCTTGGGTAGCTACATGAAGTTCCTCCTGCAGTTTCTCTTGGATACAGTATCCTTTGCTTTCTGTCATTAACTATTCTGTGTTATTGCCATGTGCTGTTCAAGAGAATTTGTGTTACACCGCTGTCTCCAAGGTGTAATCAGCTAGTGGAAGGATATGTGTATATGGGGGGGGGGGTGTGTGTGTGTGTGTGTATGTATATATGTGTGTGTGTGTATATATATAGAGAGAGAGGGAGGGAGGCTTGTATGGTAAAGTTCTTTGATATTGTTTGGGATGAAAGGCACTGTTTAAATGAAAGATCTTATACAGAAACAGGACTTTGGAAGTTATATTGAACTGAAATTTTGAAAAATTACTTCTAAAAAATGTATTTATAGTATTTGAGATTAGGTAGCTCTTTATCAAATTTTGCATGAAACTTGTATGGTCTGTATACGAATTTGTTCCTTGTGAGGCTTTTTTACATTGTTAATTGCTTTATCTTGTTGCATTTTTTCCAGTCTCTCGCTGTGACCATTATGTCCACTTCCAAAGAGTTGTAAAAGCTTTCCTCATAAACACAATTGATGACACTTTTTTGAACTCATTGTATGGTAAGTAACATTACATGGCAGAAAATGTAATGCCTGTGGGGTAAAACATTATGGTATTTATGCATAAGGAAGTCATGTTTGGTAGTTGGTGTGGTTCTGGGCATTAGAATTCCTGGGTTCTGTTCCCAGTTCTGCCACCGACGTGCTTGTGTGCCTTTAGGCAAATCACTTAACCTTTCTCTGCTTCAGTTTACTCCAACTGTGAAGTGCGGAGAATAATCTAAGGGTTTGGCTGTGTAGAGATTTAGGCTTTGTCTACACTACGCACCTTTTAGCGACCTAGTCGTGCTGCTAAAAGGCATGCAGTGTGGCCGCTGTTTGTTGGCGGGAGAGTGCTCCTGCTGACCAAGCGTTGTTCACACCAGCACTTTTTGTACACAAAACTTTTGTCTTTCGGGGGTGTGGGGTGTTTTTTTGTTTTTTTTTTTAACCTCTGAACGACAAAGTTTTGTTCAGTTATCAGTGTAGACAAAGCCTCTGGGTGGGATCCACGAGGGGACTTAGCCCTGGTCTACACTACAGAATTACTTGGGTATAACTATGTCACTCGGGGCATGAATAATCCATGTCCCCAAGCAACGTAGTTGTACTGACCTAAGCGCTGGTGTAGACAGTGCTATGTCAGCAGGTGAGCTTCTCCTGCCAGCATAGCTACCACCTTGCACAGAGGTGGGTGAACTAAACCGACAGGAGAGCTCTCCCATTGGCTTAAAGTGTCTTAATTAAAGCATTACAGTGGCACAGCTGCATTGAAGTGTAGATCTGCCCATAGGTGCCAGGATGCTCAGGTTTACAATGCCTAACTTTTAGGGTCCCACACAAGACTTAAATGGACCAATATCTGTCTTTCCCGGTTTGTGAATTGCCCTTGCGCTTACACTGGGAGATAGGTGTCTAGAAGCTTAGAGGGAGGTAGCAGTGTACATGCTCAGAGGGGGAAACCTGGGCACCTAGGGAAAACATAGACACTGATTGAGTTTAGGTTCCTGCAGGATTTGGTGGAGTTTTGTGCATCACAGTGGAGCCAGGGTGTGAAAGTACGCAACAGGCTAATGTGCTGTACAAAGTCACTGTGTGAACAAACCCTAAAAAGAGTGCTGTAGTGCTTAATTCTTTAAGGTTTGGAAAGTATTTTGAAATCTGGATGAGTTCCTCTCTGTATCAGGGATTTGTCCTTTGATGCGGCTGATATGAGGCTTGATTAATAAAGAATTATATTAAATATGATTAATGCCACTCAACATGGATTTATGGGAAATAGTTCGTGCCAAACTAACTTGACATCTTTTTTGGATAAGATTACAAGTTTGGTTGGTCAGAGTAATACTGTTTGTAATATACTTCTGTAAGGTGTTTTGACTTGATACCTGAGTGCATGACATTTTGATTACAAAGCTAGAACAATATAAAATTAACATGGCACACATTAAATGGATTAAAAACTGCTTCAAAATGTAATTATAAATAGGGAATCATCATCGAGTACATGTACTGTAGGGTCCCGTAGAGGTTAGTTCTTGGCCTTGTGCTATTTAAGATTTGTATCAATGATCTGGAAGAAAACACAAAATCACTGATCCAGTTTGCGGTTGACACAAAACTGGACGAGTGGTAAATAAGAGGACAGATCACTGATACAGAGCAATCTGGATCGCTCGGTAAGCTAGGTGCAAGCAAACAATATGGACTTTAATATGGCTAAATGTGAGTCTCTTTAGTTTAACAAAGAAAAAGTTAAGGGTAACTTGACTACGATCAGCCTGAGGAACACATTTAATAATTGGCTCTTCAATTTAGTAGAGAAAGGTATAACATGATCAAATGAAGACTGGAATTAAGATGCAAATTTTTAACTGAGAGTAATTAACCATTGGAACAGTTTACATCACTGGCCACTTTTAAATCAAAATGGGATGTTTTTGTAAAAGATATGCTCAGGGAATTACTTTGGGGAAGGTCTGTGCTATACAGTAGGTCAAACTGGATGATCACAGTGGTCCCTTTTGGCCTTGGAATCTATGAATCTTTGAATTACTCTATATTTGTCACGTGCAATATCTTCCAAAGAGGACTTATAAGTAAATCTATTAATTAGTTTGAGTTAAAAATATTTTTTAAATGACCCATTTTAGCACAGTGTCACACTTTGTCCTGAACTATCTTAATAATTGACTAACAGACACTATTTCTTCAAACTTTCCACATAGTTAAAAATTACTGAAATTTTGCACATATGCTATGTTTGAGGAAATTAGTTGTAATTAAGATAATTAGGTATAACAATCAGTAAAGATATGATTATATAGACCAGTGGTATCCAACTTTAATTTGTTCTGTGATGTTATCATTGAGCAAGAGAATTGGATGGGGGGGAAACCTATGTGTTTTAAAAATCCATTGTAATTTAATCTGTGACCACAGATAGAATAATGATTAGTGCATTTTAGTATGATATCGCTAAGAATGGAAAGTTGAAATTGTTTATATGCTTAATGTATTTGAACTTCTTTATGTAATATTTTGATTTCCTTGGTTTGTAATAAATGTTTTGGGTTTAATTACAATACTGTAATGTTACTATCATGTACTCCCAACCCTAACTCCCTCTTCACATAGCTTTTTGTCTAGGAATTAACTTAAAGGATCTGTATAAATATAGTTCATTAAGCAATTACATTACAAACGTTGTAGGGAAAAGGACAGGAGCATCTGTTTTTTCAGACTTTTGATAAGTGTGAGTGGTTTATATTTTGAGATTAACTGTTCTCAGATTGTGATCTTTGATTCAGCAGTTATTCATATTTTGAGTTTTTATTCTACTTTTTATTATTGTGCAGCACCTGCTGTGGACAGGTGTCTTTATGAATATACCAAAGTTAATTTTAATGATTTGTGTAGCTTTCATGTACAACAGATTTTATTGTAAATATCCCTAATAATCACTGAGGTTACTGTTCTTCAATCAGTAAATAATTATATGGATGCTTTTCAGTGTGTAGACTCATCTCCCTGAAGATTTTGTGGCTGGAAGAAACACATACATTCACTGAACATCATATATTGTATTATAGTGACTCTTTCTTTGAACAGATGGAACAAGGCAAAAGAGATACGCACAAGAAATTCTAACCTCACTCCATTATTTGGATGATCGCTTTATTCAACCTCGTCTTGAAAACTTAATCTCTAGAAGTCGCTGGAAAGAACGATATAAGGTATAGCTTCTGTCTTGGTCAATAAAGTGGCTCCAGGTGTCAAAAAAAAATGTTCATACACTCTACTCCTAACTGAAAATACAAATCCTAATAACTATTTGTCTTTCCATATTTTGGGGCATGATCTTGCCCCTTAGTATTCAGGCATTACTGTACACTTCAAACTGCTGTGATTCTCGCACGTGTGTCCAGTAGCTAGTTGCACAAACTGCATGATAATACACATCTGAATGTTGAGGGGTAGTGTGTAAATAAATCATGGCTACTTTCCTGTATTTCTAGCTAGATTCTGCCCTGAAAGATGTATTAACACTTGTCCCACTGACTTTGGTAGATGCCCCACACATGCACTTCAAAGAGCATCCTTTGACAGTTGGTTGTACTGTCACAATAAATTTTTGTAGATTTCTTTTAAAGAAACACACCAGTACAAAAATATATCTTCCAAGAAATTCAAAATATAGTTCATACAACTTGGAATATGAAATCAGTGTGAAATAATTCAGTCTCATGCATGTGAATGAGGAGAATAATCGAAATAAGATCAAATAAAATGAAATAAATGGAAATATGAATGAGATTGATTAGTGCCGCAAAGACAACTGGAGATGAGAGTACTCAGCAGCTCACGTAGTCAAGAGTTTTTGCCTTGGTTTAGGGGATATCCTGTTAAAGAGTTTTGTGTAATATATCTTTGTAGGAGCGAGTGGATTGTTACCCTGACGTCCGCATAGTAATGAAGACTCCAATAAATAGATCCTGTCAAGCTTGTGAACTGCATCGGTACTGTAAATTTGACGTGGTGTTGTCCGGAAAGCTGTACAACTATAGAACTTTGGAAACAGATGACTTTATGTTGCATGACAAACAGGTAATTTTTTTTAAGTTCTTCTGTGTTTTTGGTTGGTGCTTTGTACGTTTCAGATGGTGAAACACTGAGATGATCCCATCATCATAACTAATCCCCCAGGGTGGTGTGCATGGGGTTGGTTTTGTTTTTTTTAAGTTGCCCTGAATTCAGATGTCTGAATCTTTATTCACCATCAGTCTTCACATTACTGGAGCTACAACCTTGGAAGAACCTTGGGTAGAGGGAAGCAAGTAATTATTGATTAACCAGTGCCTGGTGAAAATACTATACATTTCCACCATAAAATGGAAAATTAATATTAAATTTCATGCATGATCTCAGGTTTATCTATACCTTCTTCTATGAAGTCTACTCCAAAAATACTGTTCTACAGAAAATCAATATTTCTTTTAGAAGCATAGTTAGTAATTGCTCTTAGATTACATAAATCTGATTTTATAGGGAACTTCTTGAATTTTATTAATCCATACCTTTCACAGTTTCTTGAACAAATTTTCAACACTATTTTAGCATTATTTGTAAATTCCAAAACTTGATGCTTTTCATCTAAAATTCATATTTGAAATCACTTATCCTAAAGCTCTAGACACTTGCATAGATATTTAAAAATAAAGAAATTAATCCCGTTCAGCTAGTTAACCTATCCAGACTTACTCCAATCCACAAAATTTAAATCAAATAACCAGTTAGACCATAACTTGCAGCTCACTGAAAACCTGGACAGGACAGCACTAAATCCTAATGACCTGTGAGGACAAAGTCAGTGTAGTGTGTGTTACGATCCAATCGTAAATCTTGTATTGCTGCCTTAGGGAAGCACATGGGTCTCCAAGGGCAGATATCAAAACCCCCACCTAAACTCAAGGAGGTAATGAATTATCCAGGACAAGGATGTAATCTCCACTCCTTGTTTAAGATCAGAAAAATGTCAGTAAAAAGTGAAATGGTTCCAGGGTTAACTGCACTTCTGCCCCCTTTGTCATCTGCTCAAGGGTGCCTCTTTATGTCTTGGGACTCCAGCCATCACTCCTCAGTGGGTGATACCCCTTTAGGTCTGGGCCTCAAAACCAGGGATTTAGGCTTTCAGTCCTCCTGCAGTTCACTGATTGTCCCAGCACATCTGAGCTGAATCCAGTTCACGCAGTTCACGCTCTCAATGACCAGCCAGCTATCACAGACACAGTATGCTTATTTTTAGGACAAAAGCATTACAGAGTTATCATACCAAAAAAATAAACAGTCTATATGCATAATAAGCTTACAAGGTGTTGCCTATCTTCCACATGGAAACCCTAGTAAGTTTCCAGTGCTTCAAACCCATTCAGCAGGGTTTTCCCCCCTTGGTTACAATTACATGTCAGTTTGAGGGATACTCAGCCAGTTCAGGCTGACCCTTTGTATCCAAACTCTGTCTCCTGGGCCTGTTGAGCCAAGTCTTAGTCAATATATGCAATTCATTTGTTCTTCTCTGGAGTTGTTTACCTATCATGGGATGTTTAATAATCACCTGCTACTGACTTTAGTTCCTGGATGAAGCTCGGTAACCCTCCCCCCTATAGCTAGAATACAATCCCTAGCTCACAAAGATACGGAGACAAAACTTGGACTAATCCTTGGACCCACAGCATATGGCACATCTCAGTAGAATAATCTTTTGAAGTTTCCACACTTCCCAGGTCTTGCATGTGTTACCAAACAGAATCTTCTTTGTTGGGGCACCTCTTGGATGGCCTGTTATCCCACTTAAGAGCACAGGCCATTTTAAAACTTGGAACAGAGATACAATGTCATACTGAATTTATAGAGTTACTTTCATTACAGTTCATCTTTTCAGTTTGGGTTGGACTATTCAATATCAAAAAAACTGGAGCTTAGTTTTTCTTTTTTTTTAACACGTAACCATCATAGTGTACCCTGACCTGCAAAAATGCATCTTTTGGGGGAATGAGGACAAAGTACAGTCTATTCAGAAGCCACGAAACAAACCAGGGAATGTTACATTACCCTAGATTTGCCCCATTTTTCTATTGTAAACAGCAGCGGCTCCTTGGAAGCTGCCCACACTACCTCCTTACTCCTATGGTGATCCATAATCCAGCCAGTATTGGGTGCTGCTCACTAGTACAGTGCTGGAGGTTTATCTGCAGCCTGTTGACCCAAATGTCCCGTCTCTGCTCTCGTGGCACTCAACTCAACTGCAAGAGGACAGTGTAATGCTAAACTGGCACTTCAGGAAAATAACTGAGTGAAGGAAAAGTCAGTGCAGCCTCAGTGGATCAGAATGAATGGTATTATGTAATTTGGGCTTTTTAAAAACTATAGAAAAGCACCAGAGAGAGAGGATGAAAACTTCACTTCGGCCCTTTCTTCTGCACCTCAGCACACCTCCTTTTAGTTGTAACAAGTACAGGGGTTTTTTTTCCCTCTGATCTCTGGATTTTTTTCTCTTCATACCTACTGGGTATGGTTGCTGTTTTACTTAGGTTTCCAGTGACTGTTTTTGTGCATAGCCTTTTTCTTTCCTATCCTCTCCTTGGTTAAGCCAAGATGTCGCATGTAGTTCAGCATTATAGATGTGAGTCCTTTGCTTTGCTGCCATGTGCCCTATTATCTGGACCATGTCTTCTGCTTGCCAACGTGGTAGTAACATTGTTTATATTAAGAGTAAACATAACAGTTGTGGTGTGCCCTTTTTCTCATTCTTCTCTTTTGTGGTCAAGTCACTCTGTGCATTCCACATCAGCAGGCATAACAAGTTTGGCTAGTAGAGCCACCTAACACAGACAAATGAAGCATTAGGAAAAAGTCAGTGGGATATCTGAAATTAACATTAGAATGAATGCAATATATAGACTTTTTCCAAGGCTGAGTTCTAAAGAAGATTTTGGTAACTTTAACAAAATCTTTCTTGCTTAAAAAAAGTGAAATGTTTTCAGATATAAAGTGTAGACCAGGGGTAGGCAACCTGTGGCACGCATGCCAAAGGCAGCACGCGAGCTGATTTTCAGTGGCACTCACACTGCCAGGGTCCCGGCCACCGGTCCCGGGGGCTCTGCTGCCGGCCTGGGGTACCGGCCGCCGACCCCACTTAGCCCATTGCTAGTGCTGGGTCCTACCGGTCCAGGGGGCTCTGCTGCCAGCCTGGGGTCCTGGCCACTGGCCCGGGAATCTGCAGCCGACGCCAGCTGTGGTCCACTGGCCCCAGCCTGGGGTAGTGAGGGGTGCAGACAGGGGCAAGAGGGGGCACAGCTCAGCACCCCCACCTTAAAAATTGTTCCAGCACCACTGTACTGGAATATTTTTAAGTCCTGATTTGCTGCTTACATCACTATCACGCCACGTGGAACAGCGCATTGCATTTGACTTTGAGATCAGAATGTACATGCAAGAACTGGAATCAGAATTTTCTGACAGATTTCAAGATTTCCAGCAATTTGGTCCAATGCTTTCTTTTCTAATTAAACCTGAAAAGTTCAACAAAAGCTACTGGGATTTGTCTGTATTTCAGTGGATGGGTGTTGAAGATTTCAAAATGTAGCTCATTCAGTTAAAAAGCTCAGAATTGTGGGCATCAAAGTTTGGAGCTCTGCAGAGTTCACTTGAAGCTACCGAGAGAGATCGTGGGGCCTCTATTCTGATCTGCTGGATGTCCCTGCTAGTGAAATTTAACTGTTTGAGAAAATTGCGTTTGCAATGCTTTCAGCATTTGTATCCACATACCTGTGTGAAGAGGTATTTTCACACATGAAATCTGTCATATGTCCCTCTCAGAGCCGGTTAACAACTAATCACTCAGAAGCCTGTGTGCATCTTAAAATATCCAAAGACATGCCAGACATTGGAAAACTCAGCAAGGAAAAGCAAGGGCAAGGATCACACTACACTGATAAGATCTGCATTTTAATTTTAATTTTAAATGAAGCTTCTGAAACAGTTTAAAAACCTTATTTACTTTTACGTACAACAATAGTTTAGTTATATATTATCGACTTCTAGAAAGAGACCTTCTAAAAACGTTAAAATGTATTACTGGCACACAAAACCTTAAATTAGAGTGAATAAATGAAGAGTTGGCACACCACTTCTGAAAGGTTGCTGATCCCTGGTGTAGACTGTAATATTAAAATTGTACCATATTGGGAAAACTTCAAGGTAAAATGAAAAAATTAAAGGATTTTGAATTAGTTAATACAAAAATAATATGCTGAATTCAGCAAGGTGGATAGAGAATACAGGGACATTCAATACACATTCTCAACTGCCCCTAAATATCCATAATCCAGCTCTTGATTGTTGGGCATTCTGGGATGGTACAGCAAGTGAAGATGGATTACCCAGGTTTCCAGTGATTTTTACAGCATTCTTTGAGGCATAAAGGTTGAAGCCATCAAATGCAACACTTATAGCTGTGCATCACAGAGGCTTCCCAGATATAAAATAGTGATGAGTGTGGAATACAAGGGTTCAAGTTCCAACAGTGCTGCTAACTTAGTCTCCATACATGCACTGCACAATTTGTGGTTATGTTTAAAACCAGTATTTTGTCAAACTGTTCTATGGGCTTTAGCAAGAGGAAGAAGTTAACATGCATGTATGGATTTGGTGCATCTCTGGTGATTTTTTTCATTTCCTGAATGTCCAAAATGGTTGTGCATTCTTAGTGTGACTCTGATATAGCTTTTGATTTTTAGGCTTTTGAGCTTTTATTCTTAATAAATCCAGACTTTATTTCATACAATTTAATATGAATGTTGAAATGGCTACATCTTATGACTCCAGCAGGTAGTAAGTATAAACCAGAAAGGATTTAATCAGTTTTCCTCCAAACATCAGTGTAAGCATTGCAGGGGATTTTGTAACAGAGTTGCTCAGGTGGATTCACTGGCAGCATTTCACTTTTCCTGCACAGCTGTGAATAGTGGTTCTTGAGGAACAGGGGCAGATGGAACTGCAGTTGCACTGAATCACCAGTCATTGCCCCTGTAGGGTTGGGGTGCAAAGAATGTGGGGGGCTACATTGCTTATAAAATAGTCAATCATATAGTATCAAAGGCTGTTTAGTTCATTATTTCAAAATACTAAACTGATTTTGCCATGCATTGTATTGTCGAGATGATCATTGCTTCACGTTAATTTATCTTAGATAACCAAGTTTGTTCACTTTTATATAGGTTTTGAAGGTTGGCAGCGTGTGTGCAAATCGTACAAGGGTTTATCATAATCTGAAACATTTTAAATACAAGTTGTATCAGCGCTGCTGCTCGGTTACAGGGGTGGAGGGCATTCAGGATGAGCCAGTCAAAGACACAGTCGACAGGCTTTTCAGCCAACTGGAAGAGAATGGCTGGATTCAGGAGGTATGATGGAATCTGTCATTGAGTTAATTCCTTTGTATCAAAGGGGGTGGTGACAGCAATGCTAAATAAAATGTTCGTGCTTTAACTAAGCAATAAGTTGTAAGAAGTAGTGCGTTTGTGATTGACTGTAGTTCATTCAAGATGGTAAAAAGTAGACATCAGCCATGCAAGACTTGTAATAACTTCCCATAAAGTGCAGTTCTGCTCTGAAAAGTGACTCAAAAATAGTACCTATTTACAGAACAAAGCTGCTCCCTGCAAATAATCAGTCTTATTTTAGTCACAAAAGTAAGTGAGTACCTTACTGATTTTTTTTTTTTTTTTTTTTTTTTTTTTTTTTTTACACTCTTTTTAGCAGTGCTGGACAGGTAAGATGAGGGAGCTGGATTCTATTCCACAGCACCAGCAAAATAATTTATTTGGTTCCAATTATAGTTAAAGATTCTGAGTTTGCACAGGTTTAATTCAAAGCATGATATGAAGGAAACAGCGTTACACAAGTGTAACTGAGAATGTTAAAAGTTCTACAGGCCAAATTCCAGTGACAATATGTGAGTTTGACTATTGGGGAAAGGCCCAGTAACTTGACCAAAAGGAGGGAAATCCTTAAACTAAAGGGGGGGGGAGTGTAAATCAAAGGAGGGATTTGCTTGGGCCATTTAAAATACTTCCAGCTTATATACTAGTCTGATAGACTTTCATCCGCTGGATTTCAGATTCAAACTTCCAAGCAAATTCTTCTTTGGCCATTTTATTCTCCTCCATTTAAAAATGTGACTTTCAGGCCACCTCTCTCTTGGAATGGACCCATTTTTGCTTGTCTGTAAATGGACACCTTCCAATAGAAATAGGGCCCTTTTTAAAATGAGTTTTTAAAGCATGAATATTTTTGGCAAAATGAGCCCATATTAATGTCCTAACAAAATGCATAATGTAACATTATTAATAACGTAATAAATACAAGAATAAAAATATATTAATATGTATGTGCTGCTGCAGTAGTCGGTCCATGTGCTACATGTTACAATACTGGGGTCTTAGTTAAAAGTGTAAAAAATAAAAAGGTTGAGTAAGTGGTGCAACTACACCTAGATGGTGAGATGTATTTCATGGGTAAGCCTCCAGTGTTTCTGTATCAGGATCAGTTTTTCTTAATTATTTTGATTTCTTAAAACTTCATGAAACACTATAGGACAAATTACCTGAGTAGAGCCAGGCTTACCAAATAGGCTTTGGTTCTCTCTGCCTCTGAATCAGTGCTGCTGCTTTTGTTTATGCATTAAGCTTGGCACAACAAGCAATGTATTTACTTCATTCAGTTGCTGTATTTGATGAATTGACATAGTTTTTATTTTATATGCAGAGATATGATCATCTGGAAGAATATATGAATGATGCAGATTACTTCCAAGAAGAGAAAATGGACTGAGTGGTCATGCATCTCTTTGAAAGAAGCTTTATAAAAATCTCTAACTATGATATCCACCTGTCCACAAAAAAATCTCCAAATGCTTTTCAGGATGTTTTCTTACGCTGCATTGTATTTAAGTCTGTAGCTGTGCCTGTAAATTGCCATATATATGAAAAGAAAAACAGCATATTCTTTTATACCCCTTAATTTTAAATGTAAAAATAGTGATTTAAAGATGTTTTATGAAGTAAACAGCCTTCTGTTATGCATAGGTCACTTGAACTTTCCTTTGTGGTTAAAAAGACTAGCATCCAAGTCCCGATGTATTCATGAAATAATACTTCTGTGTATTGATGACCAGCTCCATGGCAGAGTACTTGAGAGATGGTAAGCCCCAATTAACCCTTTTTGGGGTAGGAATACTTTAATAGAAAGTATAAATTTTGTCCCATCACATCCCTGTAAACTTGAAATATGAGCAGTAACCAGTTAGCATGGTAATAGTGAGGCTGAAACATAACTAGACACATTCATTGTTAATCCAGTGTCAAAACCACCTTCACTTCCCATCTCTGGAGACCTAGAATACTGCAATTTGCATCTAGCTATAGCGGCTGATGTGAAAGTGGCTATATGTAGTATAGACAGCACAATAGCTACTGCCATGTACAGAAAGATAGGTGGATAATTCCTGTAAAACTAACAGGTGGGAAGGTGTGCAAAACCTTGTTTGTATTAGGTCTACTAACGTGTGTGGTAGGGTGTAGTTCCTCTCTGGGACATGTAAAACCCTAACCCAACTTTCTTCTGGCTCTTCAGAGATATAAGAAGAGTTAAGTGATGTGGTGCACATTAACCCCTTGGCCCACTTGCTGCACATAAAAGAAAGCAGGCAGTGGTAGTGCAAAGAGACTAGTGACTAGAGGAAAGGTAAATGCTACTCTTTTTTTTGATTGAGTTGTGGAAGAGGATAACTACTTCAAACTGTTCTTACCTCCTGGGAAAGTAAAGGACATTTTTTGTTGTTGAGCCATTTGTTTATACCCTATGCAGGAACAGATACTCAAGTGAATGTTGTTCTTGGGGTGTAGTCTGATCATACCTATGAAGAGAACCTACACTCTAACAGTGCTATATATTCGGTATTCTAATACTGCTGTAGTCATACATGCTTGTCACCCTGGGAATGGTGGTTTTATGGCTGAGCATGTTGCAAGGATGATCTGAGGTTAAAATGATTTTTTGTAACTCAACACTGTAAAATTAATCCATATTTAAGTACGTGATCTACTCACAGGCAGTATCCCAGCATTGATACATTTCAATTACATAGGTCCCAGTGTGTCTTCATGCCACTAACTGCATATTGTCAGAATAAAATATGTATGCCAAATATGTCGCTGCAGTAATCACCCTCCAGAATACCTCTGGTAGATACCCAATTGCCCTGCTTTCCCATGCTAGCACTTATATATGATCCCATAAGGCGTTTGGCAAACGTATGAGTTAACTGTGCTTTCTGCAGTGATGACTTGCTTCCCTCCCCCCTTTTTTTCATTGCTGTTTGGGGCCTGATGCAAAGCCTGTCACAGTCAAGGGACAGACACCTATATTCTTCAGTGGATTTTGGATCAGGCTCTTGAGGAAAATCCTACTAGACTTGGCCCTGATCACATCACTTTTTAGGAAGACCAGGCCTCTTGTACAGGGCACCAGAAGAAGAACAAGCTGTGTGCCATGTTACACACAACCTTGTCAAATGCACACCATGCACCAGTTATGATTGTGCCCTAGGTTTTCATAGTTAACACTTGAGGGTGAAATTATTACAGTACCACTTTGTTACATACTACTTTTCCTTCCGTGCAACTTTTTTTTTGTTGACATTTCTAATAGGCTTCATCTTTGCAGATGAATACTGTTCTGCTACAAGACGTCTGTATGTTTAACCTCCTTTGCAAAAGTGGGCAACAATGACACTGATATTTCCACCGCATATTTTGTTAGCAGTCAAGAGGTTTTCTTATCTCTCTAACATTTACCATGCTTAAGTTTACACTGCTCATGTATAAAAGCCTTGAGCACATCATTGTTAAGAACAACAACTGTGGAAAGCGGCTTTGAAACCGATGTAGTTTTGTACTGCGTAATGGAAGATATCTCCTGCCACCTATTCAGTTAAACTACACTGACAAAATAGGGGATGCATTTTAATAAAAATGAATGTGCTTTGTA
Organism: Lepidochelys olivacea; assembly: GCF_965140295.1. NCBI lineage: Eukaryota > Metazoa > Chordata > Testudines > Cheloniidae > Lepidochelys > Lepidochelys olivacea. Next base: position 30,615,228 of record NC_140411.1, on the reverse strand, counting down.
CCTTTTTCACAATTTTTCTTATTCATACAAGAAAGAATTATTAATAACCAATATTTAACGTAGAGTAAGTGAAGATTCCTCTTTTAGGTATGTGCCTGCTCCTGTGTTGGCTAGAAACCATATACTACGTTTAATGTCTACTTTGTACTGTTTTTTAACATACTTCATATTTTTCCCATCCAATATAAAAAGGGGTTAATTTAAAAAAATAGTTTCTTTGGTCCACAATAGAAAAAATATTCACCTCACTGTAGAGGAAGTATAGGAACAAATTGATTATCATTCTGGCAAGAAACCCACCACAGCAAGGAAAGGCCGAAAATGTACCTGCACCGGGGAACCTGCTGCAAGCTGACAGATCAGGAGGCAAAACTGAGACATCTGAGTGTAATTACACTTTTTACTGGCTTGTGTGGATTGCACTAGCTTAGGCACATCCCCGTTTACTGACTTGCACAGTCCAGCTCTTGTGCATCACTTCTGAATTTGGCCCTTTCAGTCTTCCCCCATATGAGCAAAACAAGGAGCAGGACAAGGCATTTGGGTGAGGGCAGATCAGTAGCTGCAGTGACATTAGCCATTACTTGTTACATGTGCACAGAGTAGTGGCACGTACTTCGCATCAGAACACTGTTTAAGCAGTTGTGGGGGATTGAGAGGGCTTTCCCCAATTTCCAAAAAGCCTGGCCTTAATTCCTAGGACTTAGACCAGGATATCCTTGTCAAAGGTAAGACAATGCAATTAAGGCTGTGGATGGGTTTGTCCGGTAATGTGGTATCTGGAAAGGAAGAAGCTGGTGGGAACTGTGGCCAAAGAGATATTTCAGAACCCTACATGCATTTGCTCCAAAGGGTTACATGGGGACTAGTAGTGCAGCACTGCCATATAGAATAAACAGCTGCTTCCCAGCTCTGCCTCTGTGACCGGCTAGAATTCCCAGCGAGCCCCAAACACATTTGTTTGAAGTGGGTGAGATGTATGCTGCTTAGCAGCCTTTCCCGACTAGCCCCATGTCCCATTATTACATGTTACCTTTTGCAGAGTGGAGAGAAACTTAATGATACCTCTTAAAATACAGTAATGGGAAATCTTGATTCCATTACGACATTTATTCCATCAAATAAAATTCTGGATTTCTGATTTAGTATACTTAAACGGATCACTACAAAATTCAAGACTACATTAACGAAATGGTAAGGGATATAAGTGAATAGAAGACAACAAAATTTAAACATGCTCGGTAAACTAATATTAATTTGCATATATGGAGGATATATTTTTTTAAATCCTATTAACCATCTGAGTATGCAGTGTGTGCAATGTGGGAGAGTTAATGTTAATAAAAGAAGCTTAACTTCATTTCTTAAAATTTTTGCATTTAAATTTGTGACGTAAATTATCCGTTAATATTGCTTTTTACATTTAATTTTCTTGTTATTTAAGAAAATAAAGTAAACAGTGTCTGTACTTAATTGTTATGGCAGGAGCCACCAGATAGGGCTGTCACTTACAAGTTCTTTTCTTAATATGAGAGCACCTTTGAGTCTTTAAAGAAGTTCTGTGTTAGTTTTGTGATGCAAATTATTTTGTGAGGAGTTTCCGCAAGCAGAACAGCATGTGCTCTCTGCCTCAGTCTCTCTAACTGGAGTCAGTTCTTGGGGCAGAATAGCTTCTTGGGAACTGGGCATTAGTGTTTATGCTGAAAGTTGTGAAAGAGGGGATTGCGTAGGTGCTCTTTTTGACCACCTCCTTTCAAAGACTGGTGTATATACTGTCGGTAAATTCCTAGATTTTTAAGGCCAGAATGGATAATGAGCATACAGTGTGAGAAAGTAAATTTCTAGCATATCAGAAGGCAATTACATGTATTCCCATTTCTAACTTAGCTAGTATATTTTTATTTGAATAAATAAAGGCCTACAGCTCTAACCTTCTTTTAGTCATTCTGGATAAACAGTGTGGGTGTGTTAGATAAATACATGTAAATATGGTAAATATGTTGCACACATCAAACACCTATAAATTTGAATTACTGATTATATTTTGTTGATTTTTTTAAAAAAATGAGAAATGTACATTTATAAATTGGGTACAGAGGTCAGAACTAAAGAGCTTAAGAAAATACATGACGTAGCAAACTGTTAGAACAATTGTGTTTTCTTTTTACTCCTCTTAAATAGCATTGCAGACAACTGATAGGATACCACACCTTGTTGTTCATTTCCATTAACCTGGATGTTTTTTATATATATATATAGTTTTAGTCTGGGCAATAAATGAATGTGATCTAAAATTAAAAATTTGACGTTTGTGAAAGAATATGTACACAAAGCTAACTTTTAAGGACTCTCCTGGGTTTTTATTAGTTTTTTGTATCTCAAAAATGAGTTTTATGTTGAAGAGGTCTATTTTGCAATGTATGCATAGCAACACCGGAGCCTTGTCCATAATAAACAAGGGCATTGTAGTTGTCCACAAGAAAAAATGGATACAGGATGAACATAGCACTCCTTGAACTTGTTAAGTTAAACAATCCCACAAAGGCTACAGAATGTGTTCAAACAGTATCTTTAGATGGGAAAACTAAATGAGAGTCAAAAAGTTTACAAACTGCAGTCATTTTAACTAGAGACAAGAAGCATCACTGAAAAACTAATTGCTGAAATGGCTCAAAATTAAAGGACCCAATTCAGTAAAGCACTTTAGCAGATGGTTAACTAATGTTCTTCAGTCTCATTGCAGTCAATGCAACTCTTAAGCAATTTAGATTTTTCAAAAATGTTTGCTCTAGGCATATGTATGTTATTTTTTTTAAATATATCAAATAAATAGCAATAAATTCTTCCAGGTTCATTCAACCATTCAGCACTAAACAAAAATCCACTCTCCACTTTAGCCACACTTCCCTCTTCTTAACTCAGCTCCTTCAGATGCCTGGGACACCAGACAGGGCTTGCAGCATGCCTTAAAATCAAAGAACTGGGTTCTGTTGAATCAAAAAGAACAGAGCAGTGAGGTTTGGCCCTGCATGTTGACTGAGCTGTTCTGCAGTTCTCACTCAGGCACAACAACCACTGAGAACCCCCATGAGTGGTTATTTGAATGTGCAGTTTCTTGGCTGATCTCATGTGTCCAGGATCACAGTGAAATAAGCATGGTTGGATTTACCTGCATATATAGACAGCATGTATGTTTTAGGCGATTTTTAAAATCCTTTTGCTTCGTTATTTCTAACTTTAAGTAAAAAGGATTTTTGTGTGTGTGGAAAGTGATAAGCACCTGAAAACGAAGGCTCATGAATGAGAGTGCATTTTCACCTTCAATCAAGCATCTCTAGTGTGTCACTATAACACATCCACATTATTACTACTGGTATTCCAGTAGTACCAAATGAGAATGGGGCGCCCTATTGTGCTATATAATCACAATCATGAGAAGCAGTCCCTGCCTCAAAGATTTTATAGCTTAAATGGAGAAGGCAGACAAAAGAAGTATTATTGTGTTCATTTTACAGAGGGGGACTGAAACACGGAGATTAGAGCCCAGATCATTAAAGATATTTAGGTGCCTAACTCCTATTTATTTGAATGGGAGTTAGGCATGTAAAGACCTGGGCCTACATCAGTTGCCCAAGTACACACAGGAAGTCTGGGTCAGAGCTGGGAACTGAACCCAAAGCTCCTGAATCCCAGCCTAGACCACAAAGACCCTTGGTCTGCTCCGATATGTATACAGGGCATTGCACAAGAATGGCTACTTTTGTTTTTCCACTTGTACTGCGGCGAAATCCAACTGCTAAGAGAGTTCATAGCTGTGATTTATCTGTGAAACTTCTAGTAATTGCACAAAGGGCTTGATGCTAGGGCAGGAGGGTAAGCAGCCTGCCCTAATATAATGAGTGGATGATTAGGCAACACAAAGATATATATACAGAAGGAGGGAAATTTATTCCCTACCAATAAGGGAAGTTATTGGACATTCAGAGCCAGGGAAGAGGTAGCATATAAACCTGGGGACGGCAAAGGGGATTTCCTTGGCTTGCATCCATACAAATAAATCACTGGGACCATAGTTCATAATTGGCTTCTCTCTTCATTCACCTCCTTTGCCGCTTGGAGGCTTCGTGTTTCTCTTTTGCCTCTTCTCCGTGCCCATTACTCTTTCCTGCAGTGACACCGGCCTTCCACTAGGGCTTCCCCAGACGCTTTCTCCGCCGCCGCCGCTCTGCTTTATCCGAGCACAATGAAAGCCTGTGTGTACCCGTAACCCCCGTGCAGTGAGTCAGTATCAGCAAAGCAGCTAACAACAGACAAGAAAGAGAAAGGGATGTTGCAAGGTACTTTTCACTTATCAAGCGGGGGAATCCGGCAGAGGCATCGCTGATAACTGCACCACAGACACCTAGCCCCGCTGTTTGGGGGATGGAAGATACAAACCCACAAAGGAAAAGCAGTGGACTACTCCCGGTGCGAAATGCTGGAAGTTCGTAAGTTTCACTATCATTTCTAATGGCTCTGAAGCGCGATATGTCTCTCTCTGTGTGTGTGTTTTCTCGTGCTTTTCTTGATATTGTACTTGCAACCGAAATATCGGGGGGAGTGAGAAGTGGCGTATAAGGGAAAATATGCTAAAGGTGATGTTTGCCTACGTTCTTAGCTTGCTTTTATTGCTGGGGGAGGGGGTCCGGGGTGGATATAAACACTTAATACGGATTTCACAGAGTGGCTGGATTAATAGAAAGCAAAGCATGGTCTGAAAGTCCAGTTGCGGACATTGTTACCAACTGGGGGTCCGTCTCTTTTCTTTTTAGCGGAGCTACAATATTAGCAGCAGACAGCTGGAGACAGTAATAAGACAAGAAGACTGGAGAGCAAAGAGAGAGAGACAGAGAGAGAGAGACGAGAAAACACAAAGACTTAACTCATCTGAACCTCCTCCTCCGCCCCCTTTATCTGCAGTTTCTTGAAGGCTTATAAAAAAAAAATCCTCTCGACCAAATTAAAACAAACCAAAACAAGGGGCAGTCTTTGAGGTCCTTCGCCCCATCGCTGCAATTTCTTCCTCTAGAGAAATTTCCCCTTAAAGAATCTCTCCCTCCTCCCGAAAATTAAATAATTAAATAAAGCCGCCAAGTTTCACTCATTTGGGAGGGAGAGTCCCTCCGTCTGGGGGACTCGTTTTTTTTTTAAGGCAGTGGGTTGGTGGTTTGATTTGTTTCATTATTATTCCCCTTGAGACAGGTCTCTTGCCCCCCCGCCTCCCCCCCCAGGATTTTTGCTGTGTGCATCCATGAGCCCTTTACCCTCTCCCTTGTTCTAATTTGTTTTAATCTCCCTCCTTCAAATGGTCATCTGCAGTCTTGGGACGCAAACCGCCCATCATCTTTAATTCTATGTTGGCAAATACCTAGCGATCGCGGGTCAATCCCATCCCGCCCCCACCCCAGCTCTGGCAAGCTCCTCCAGAGAGGTCAAGCCCGATTGCTAAGGGGTGGGGGTGGGGGAGGCTGATCGAGATCTGGGGGACTGCCGGGCCCGGGCTCGGGATCCCTTCTCCCCCCGAGCCAGCCCATCCCTCCCTCTCCGTCCCCATCCATGTGGCAGTGAGACCAGAGCTCAGCGTTGTCAGGGGCAGCATCGCAGGCGCGACCCAGCCGGAGCAGCGAGCAGCAGCGTGGCCGGCAGGATGGGGGACACGGCTCCCCCCCAGGCCCCGGATCTCGGGGCCGGTCTCCTGGGAGGGGGCACGGTGGCCCCCCGGGTGCACAGCGCCATCGTGGAGCGGCTGCGAGCCCGCATCGCCGTCTGCCGCCAGCACCACCAGAGCTGCGAGGGACGCTACGAGCGGGGCCGGGCGGAGAGCTCGGACCGCGAGCGGGAGAGCACCCTGCAGCTGCTGAACCTGGTGCAGCACGGCCAGGGGGCCAGGAAGAGCGGCAAGCACAGCAAGGGGGCGGGCAGCGCCGGCCCGGCTCCCTCTGCCGCGCCGCCGGACTATCACCCGCAGCTGCTCAGCAACGGGGCTGCTGGGGGCAGGAGTGGGATCGACGGGGAGCAGCAGCAGCCGCCGGGCTCAGCGGCCGAGGCGGGGCAGAGGAACTCAGCCCTCATTGCGGTGAGTCAGATCCTGTCTCCTTCCAGCTGACGGCGTCGCCTGCAGGTTGTGCGCCTCTGTGTGGGCACCTGGTGCCAGTGGGGCAGGGACAGAGAGACTGGTCCGGTCAGCGTGGGGAGTGTGAGCGTAGGGTGCCATAGATGCAGAGTGCCTGAGCATCAGGCGCCACTGGTGGCGGGAGTTCGGTACTTGGAGCCACAGGTATGGGGCACTGGGTGTCTCTGGTGTTGGATGTTGGGGACTAGGAGCCGCTGGTATGGGACATGGGGCACTGGGTGTCTCTGGTGTTGGATGTTGGGGACTAGGAGCCGCTGGTATGGGACATGGGGCACTGGGTGTCTCTGGTGTTGGATGTTGGGGACTAGGAGCCGCTGGTATGAGACATGGGGCACTGGGTGTCTCTGGTGTTGGATGTTGGGGACTAGGAGCCGCTGGTATGAGACATGGGGCACTGGGTGTCTCTGGTGTTGGATGTTGGGGACTAGGAGCCGCTGGTATGGGGCATACGAGGTGTCACCAATATGAGATGGGGGTACTGAGTGCCACTGGTGTGGGGCATGAGTACCGGGTGCTGTCAATGTAGAATGCATGGATACTGAGGGCCATTGGCACAGGTGTGTGGGCATCAGGTGCTGTCAGCCCAGGGGGCATAGGCTCTGGTGCTACTACTGTGGACAGTGTGAATAAATGGGGCGTGAGCACTGGATGCCACCAACGCAGGGTGCCTGGGTAGCAGATGCTACTAGTGCACTTGTGTGATGTGCGGCAACCTGCTGTCTCCTGTGTTTACCAGCCTACGTACAAAATGACATGTCTGTCAGTGGCAAAGGCAGGGAAAGCCTCCAGCACGCCCATCACAACTTCTTGTTTCCTGCAAAGGAACTTTATTTGCCACTATGATGATGTAGCGTTCTGATATCCCCAGCATGCTGTGTGTACTGTACATATATCCTCCAGCCATTCATGATGGCCTGAAAAATATACCAGCCCAGGCACAAAATATATTCACCCACAATTTAGTTTTATGATTATGGAGGGGACGGAGGGGGGGAGGAATATGGTGTTGGGTGAATGGGCAAACAGTATCTTCCAAAGCTGATGCGTATTTATATATATATATATATATATATATATATATATATATATATATATATATATATATATATATCAATATCTGTAAAAAAAACCAAGCCAGCAAAATCTCCCCTATACATACACATCCCCATTTCAGTTTAATTGAATGAGGTTTTGTTGGCATGACAAGTTATACAAGTGTTTCTAAAGTGTAAAAATACAGTGTAAAATATGACTGTCTAGACAGAGTTCTGTATAGGTGGGTATAGCTACATTTTAACCTTCTTCTGAAGGCACTCCTGGAAACAGGATGCCATACTAGATGGATCATTATTTTGTTCCAGTCTGGCAATGTTTTTACACATGCAGGCACGCGTAGGTCTTGATCCTGCACTCACTGAATTTAGTAGCAAAACTCCCATTGACTTCACTGCTGCAGGATCAGGCCTGTAAACCTCAGTCCTGCAAACACTTGCACATGTTCTTGACTTTACACAGATGAATAGTCTCTGACATGGGCAAAGTTAAGCAAGTCTTTGCAGGATCAGGGTCATATGCAGTATTTAGATTGATTTATTAATCTTTTGGATTTTTGAACTATTGTAATCAGTTTATATGTATGCATTTGACCCAGATTAGCATGTGATTTTGCCCTCCAAACCAGAATGACTTGTCAGAATTCCACACACAGAAGATACCTCTGGTGTCATTATATGTCTGCTTTGTGATGTCTCTTTAACTTCCATTTCAAGTCAGCTCTAAGAAAAATACATAATCAGTAAATGGTTAAAACAAAATTTAAAAGGTTAAAATGAATATTTACTGAGTTAGAGGACAAAAGCAGCATTAAAAATATTCCCAGTGGATTAAATGATCCCCGGTGTATTTTAACATATTGTCCAGGGCTCAATTGCAAGAACAATTTTAACTCTGGGCAATAGTTCGTTGCTATTGCTTTTGCACCCAGTCAGTATTTATACAATGTACAGATAGACAGTGAAAAAAGGTGTGTTTGTGTGTGTGTGTGTGTGTATAGGTTAGCTTTAAATTCTGAAGATCAGCAAACACTTAAATATGATGAATTCTTAACATTATGTAATATTGGGTAGCTAAACAACTGCTTCTCAGACTTGGTGTTTAAAATATGAACTTGACCCAGAAAGGGTTTATTTGCTGTCATCATAGGACACGTTTTATGGAGCAAAGTTGCAAGAGTTTTACAGATAATGCCACTTTGTAAATGGCATGATGAAAAGACATGTTGATGTTTTTAAATCGGAAAGTGTAGGCCTGAGTGTTGTAGATACAAAATAGGGAAGTCTCACTAGTCTTTTTATGAGGAGTCTGCCTTGCTCTTGGAGCATGTACAATGCTGCTTTTCCTTTCTACCGCGACTCCAGAAAAACACACAACAAATGACAGGGATGGCTGTTATTTGAATGACTGAAAATAGCTTTGCGCGCGCACACACCCACACCCACACACACAAACACACACACGCGCCTTTTTAATACCTAATTTATTCTAAAATGGGACCGGCTGTGTTGTTTTTCTCATGTTACACTGGTATTCACTACAATCTGTGGATCTAAATTTGGGGCCACATTATTCAGCATCATACTGAGGATGATGATGGAAGCATGAATGTGATAACATTGTGTCCAAAGGGAGTTAGACACTCAGACCTGATCTGGTGTTCAGATTAAATCTCTATATTTCCCATCACAGTCAAGTAAGCCATTATCTTATTTTTTCAGTGAGTGTTAATTAAATGCTTTGCATTCATCTTTAAAACAATAAAAGGCTTTTGCTTAATCATGTACTTTCCAAAAAGCCTCACTTTCTCATTTCAGTTAGCAGGCCGGTGTGGTTTTTAACTAGTGGTGACGATTATTATGAAATAATTGGAGGCAGCTGTTTGAAAGTGCTATGGATACAAACAAACAAGTCTCAAGAAAATACTTTGATTTTCTTCTTTTGAGTGAAGAAGGCTTTGCCCTTGTTTGTGGAACAGTGTTAAAGGTTGTCAGCCTGCTTTTTGCTGTAAGATGCTGTACTTAGCTTCAATTTCTTATGCCCCTTGGTCAGCTCAAAGTTAACTGCAGGATGGAGCTAAATTTGTGTGCCCCTTACAAGAGAGAGATTTGAAATGGTCACAGTAGGTTTTGTATACCTGCATTTTGAGGGGTTTTTAGATCCTACTAATGCGGTGGATGACTTCCCTGCTGTGTTTGAATGCCCAGACCAAATTGTGACTCTGAAGAAGTGCTGGCTCACAAAGCAGCATTGTTTTAGTGGTATCAATGCACATTACTGATTTTCCTACTTTGTGTCGGACACTATCCACAGACATTCTTTTCCGTTCATTTGCTTCTTTGGGAGGACTAGCTAACTAAGGAACACAAAAAATCACCAGTTCTAAATCATTGTTATGCATAATAGAAGTGGGTGTTCTCCTTACCAATTGCTCCTTAGAACGTTATCTGAGGTATTCAAAACCCCCTGACTGGGTATGGGGATGTAAAATTCAAATAGTCAAATATCACATACCAAGTTGAGGAGAACCTCAGAGTTATGAACACCTGAGGAATGGAGGTTGTTTGTAACTCTGAAATGTTTGTAACTCTGAACAAGATGTTATGGTTGTTCTTTCAAAAGTTTACAACTGAACATTGACTTAATACAGCTTTGAAACTTTACTATGCAGAAGAAAAATGACGCTGTCCCTTTATTTTTGTAGTAGTTTACATTTAACACAGTGCTGTACTGTATTCGGTTTTTTGTTTTGGTCTCTGCTGCTGCCTCATGGTGTACTTCCGGTTCCAAACGAGGTGTGTGGTTGACTGGTCAGTTCAACATGATCCCACTGACATAGCTACTGCCGCTCATTGAGCTGGTTTTATTAGGTCCACGGGAGAGCTGTGTCACTGTAAGCTTGTAAGTGTAGACATGGCCTAAGGGGGCCCTTCATGGGGTCCAGCCAGAGCATGGCTGGGGAGAACAAGCCCTGCTCCCCACGAGTCATTCAGAGTGCGCTCACTGCTTGAAAGGGTGAGGTCCAGGTAGGATTGCCAACTTCCTAATTGCACAAAACCGAACACCCTTGCCCTGCCCTGCCTTTTCCCCACCCCTTCCCCGAGGCCCCGCCCCCCACTAACTCCATCCCCCCCTCCCTCCCTCACTTTCACTGGGCTGGGGAAGAGGGTTGGGATGTGGGTGGGAGTGAGGGCTCTGGCTGGGGGTGCGGGCTCTGGAGTGGGGCCAGAAATGAGGGGTTCAGGGTGTAGGAGGGGGCTCCAGGCTGGGGCAGAGGGCTGTGGTGTGGGAGGGGGTGCGGGCTTTGGCTGGGGGGTGTGGGCTCTGGGGTTGGTCTGGGGATGAGGGGTTTCGGGTGCAGGAGGGGCTGTGGGGTGCGGGCTCCAGGAGGGAGCTTGGGTGCGGGAGGGGCCTCAGGGCTGGGACAGGGGGTTGGGGTGTGGGAGGGGGTGCGGGCTCCGGGAGACAGTTGGGGTGTGGGAGGGGGTTTGGGATGCGGACTCCAGCTGGGTGGTGCTTACCTCAGGCGGCTCCCGGAAGCATCTAGCATGTCCAGCTCCTAGGCGGAAGGGCCAGGGGGCTCTGCATGTTGCCTACGCTCGCAGGCGCTGCCCCTACAGCTCCCATTAAACACGGTCCCTGGCCAATGGGATCTGCGGAGCTGGCGCTTAGGGCGGGGACAGTGCACAGAGCCTCCCTGGCCACCTCTGAGCCTAGGAACCAGACATGGTGGCCACTTTCGGGAGCCATGCGGAGCCACAGACTGGACTTTTAATGGCCAGGGTCCTTTTCGACCAGGCAACTCTAGGTCCTGACCCTCTGACCCCTCTTCCCCATTCATCAGAATGTGATGAGTTATGCTAGTGAATTCTCTCCTCACCTTTTCCAAAGGCAGCAGAGCTTCTGCTCTGGGGGGCATTCCCATGATCTCGCAAAGGAACTCTAGCTAAGGTGCTATCTGCACAGAGGGTTTTTTGCACTGATTCAACCCCCTAACGTGGACACACTGCACCCATATGAACTGTGAAGTTGCACTGGTGCAAATCACTGCGGTTTTGCAAGGGTGCACTTACCCTGGTGTAGCTACCCTGTAGTTACCCTCATTGTAGACAAGGCCCTGAGATAGGCATAACAACTTTTGGGGACTTAGGTTGCAACATAGCCCTTCTGCTTGCATGAGCCAGGATCTAGGCCTATGGTTTATCTGTTGAAGAACGCTGGATCATTACATTTGTTACTCCTGGGGGAATTCTGCGCCAAAAATTAAAAATTCTGTGCACAATATTTGAAAATTCTGCAAAATTCTGCATATTTTATTTGTCAAAATAATATAATATAATCACACCCATTTCAATTATTTTGGTCAATTATTTCAAAATACTTGTCAGCAAGTATGTCTGTAACAATACAGACAACAGCAAAACCAAAAGATTCAGGGAATTATTTTTTGACAGATAGATTCCTAACTAGACATATTAATACAGAATGTTGAGTAATTAATTTAAACTACAATATAGAAACATATTTCTTGCATGCCTCTGAAAAAGTGCAAAGGCTTGGGGAAGTCAGGCATAATGGAGGAGCTGAGGGAGAGGGAAGTAATTGCTGGGGAAGAGCCAGAGAGTGAACCTGGAGGATTGCTGGGTATGGGCAAGAGAATATGGAACAGGTTTTTTGGGGGAGGGGGAGAGATTGTTAGGGAGTTGGGGAGCCTACCCTATGCAGATCCTGGCTGATCCCCTAGCCTCTCCCATTCAGTCAGGCACATCTGCCCCTGTCCCTGTGTGTCCCTGCATCCCCCGCCCCATCCCCATGTGGCCCTCCATCCCCCTCCCTCATCCCCATGTGTTCCTAACCCCCTACCCTGTCCTCACGTGGCCCTGCAGCCCCCCATCACCTGTCCCCATGTGGCCCTGCAGCCCACCTCCCATTCAGCCTCTGGCTCAATGCTGTCACCCGACTAGCTCCTGAGCCCACACCCCAGTCTGTTCCCCCCACTAGCCCTTCTGAACCCCAGTCTGTGACACACACACCCAAAGCAGCGCCACATGTCCCACTCTGTCCATCCAGTGCCTCCTCACCTGGCCTTACTGCAAGGAATGCAGCCTCTCTGGCTGGCTGCCATCTCTTCTGGTGCCACAGCAGCCTCTGGTGGGTGAAAGGTGTAATTGCAGCGCCTCTCCAGCAGAATCTTATATTGTGCTGAGAAAAAAAAATCAGTGGGGGACATGAATTCTGCACATGTGCAGTGCCACAGAATTCCCTCAGGAGTAATTTGTTTTACAGATCCTATTAAAAGTTGTTACAAATCCTGGTGCTCTCCATGTCAGTGGCAAAACTCCCCTTGACTTCAGTGGGAGCAAGAACTGGTCCTTGGTGAATAAAGATGAATTAAGTCCACATGCTTTAGGTCAGGTTTTCATATATACAGCAAAGGTATGTCTACACTTCAGTGTAAGCCCTGGGTTCAAACTCAGGCTCAAGCCAAACCCCACTTCTGTCTACACACAAATCACCCAGGGATTGGATCCAGGGTCCCAGGATCCCATGAGACTGGAGGGTCCAAGCCTGAGTCAAGCTGGGACCCCCGGTTCAAGCCCAAGTACTTTGCACTGTAGATACAGTCCTACTGGAAAATGTGCTCTGGGAGTCCACCAAAAGTATTCCACTGTCCCACAGACTAACTTTCTTTGTTCTCTGGACAGTCAAATTTGGTGGACAGTTAAATTTTCTGACACTGCACCACCAACAAAGGGCTAGAGTGGCCACATTTTGGGAGAGTGCTTGGGGAAGTTTTGGGAGGAAGTCTTGAATATGGGTGATTGAACTCAGGCTGCATAATGCAGTGTAGATGCTGGAGCACCAGGTTGGGACCCAGGGTTTAACAATTCCTCTGGGGTTACAAATGAGTACAGACCCTCAAGCCCTAGGTTAACAAACCTAAAGTCTGTTAACTCGAGTTCTATTCCTGGGCTTATGTTGCAGTGTAGACATACGCAAGCATGCTCCAGTGAAAGATTGGGTATGGCCATATACCGTCAATCACATTATTGAAAAGCTACCGTGTTTAGGGGTATCAGGTGGATGGCACACAAAAGTAAATATTTGACACCCCATGAAGTTTGAAACATGAATTGTTAGCTTGAAAGTGTAAAACAGTTCAAAGAATTAGTACAACTGTGTTGGGTTTTTGATTTGATACTCATTGGTTTCCAGTTAGCAGTTTAAAACAAATATTTTTTTCCCTAGTAAAGCATTTTTGCCAGCAATATTTTCTGACTGGAGAATAAAGACCAGACTTGTTGGCTGAACCCCTGTGACTGTATCTGACTGAGTGACAAATTTCCTCTCTAGGAGAGTGTTAGGAGACATTATTATACTGTCTGCGTACAGCCATCTTTTCCTAAAGAACTGACCTTTTTTGGTTACTCTTCCCAGTGCAAACTGTAATAGCGGGACTGTTCTGGTTTTCATTACATAGCTGTTACAGTTATGTGCCGGAGGGCATTTTCCAGTGGTCTGAACAGTAAATTTGTAATACCTAGAGACACTGGAACTGCAGGTTCTAATCCAAGCAGGGCTGATTCATCTCTTTGTTTGTCCAGTGTAGATTGAGTACCATGCACTGGGGCTTGTCGGCATTACTGTTCTCTTCGGGTTCTTATACTATGACCATCACGATGGTATCTGAACTCCTTGCCACAAGTGTGCTAAGTGATGTGACTGTCACTTGTGACATGTGATTCTTTCCTACGTTCACTCTTCCTCTCCACTGGGGGAAAACTGCCTGTGGATTTTTTTTATTGTTATTATTTTCTTTACTTTGGAAAATGGCCTCCTGCTCCACATGCCTTCTCCCTTTGTGTGCTGTCTGCTCTTACATGTAAGTGACAATAAAGAAAAAGAGAAACACTTTGCCTGCTTTGCAGCTCTGCAGAGCGGACTTAGCTAACAGAGGGGGCTGGATTCTAGCCCTTCTAGTTCACTAACTTCCAATCAGTCACACCTGTACAAACCTATAGACGGCAATGGGTTTGCACAGTGTGGCTGAGGGCGTAATTGGAAGGCAATAGGATTGCACAGATGCCGCAGAGAGCTGAATTTGGCTTGTAGGACTTTTATTACAGGTGGTTATGCTGGAAGTCACGGAGAGACAGTAAACACTGAGCCCTCACCATGCCAATGCCAGTTTGAAAGCCACATTTCAGGGTAGATTCACACTTGAAATACTGAGGTTTGGTCTGCTCATTAAAGACCTTCTGGCACTTTCTGCAAGAGTAGGTGCTTCACCCTAGTATCCTTGGCCCCAATTTTCCCCTCCCTGCCATCCCTATGCTACTCGTTGTGAACAAAAGTTGGTTGCCAGTCTCTGTCCCCAGAAGAGGTTGCATTTTACTGAGGCCTGGTGTACACTAGAATTTTACACCAGTATAGCTATGTCTCTGATGGGTGTGAAAAATCCACCTCTCCTGAGAGACATAAGAACGGCCAGACTGGGTCAGACCAAAGGTCCACCTAGCCCAGTATCCTGTCTTCCGACAGTGGCCAATGCCCCGTGCCCCAGAGGGAATGGACAGAGCAGGTAATCATCAAGTGATCCATCCCCTGTTGCCCATTCCCAGCTTCTGGCAAACAGAGGCTAAGGACACCATCCCTGTTGATTCTGGCTAATAGCCATAGACGTAGCTGTACCGACCCAACCTCTGGTGTAGACAACACTAGGCTGACAGAAGAATTCTTCCACTGACCTAGCTACCACCTCCTGAGGTGGTGGATTAATGACACCGGTGGGAGAATTGCTCCTGTGGGTGTAGGTAGTGTCCACACTGAAGCGCTATAGCTGCGCCACGGTAGCATTTTAAATGTCGACAAGCCCTGATTCTGGATGTTTTAGAGCTTGTTGAGCTGCAGTGCGCTGCAGCTGTGTGCTGATAAGGAAAGTTTATGTATCTGAATCAGATTGATCTGAGTAGAAATGCATCAACTTGGATCACTTTGTGGGTAGAAAGGCTTTGAGTCACTGTTGAGAGCCCTTTGGCCTGCAGGGAACCATTGTTTAGATTGGATCTGGGCCCCTTTTGTCTTAATCTGCTTTGTCTGTGCAACTATTCTCTGAACAAAACTCTGGGAGAACCCTTGGGAGCCATATAAAGTGTATTTTTAATTAAACATTGAATAAGTTACACGTGTTAAGTGTCTGCTAGTTGAGAAGCTTGGCCAGACTTGTTCAGGTCTAGCTTTCCAGCCAAAGCACCTGCTTCCTTTGAAGCCTTTACACCATTGGGTAACTTTCATGGAATTCCCCTCCATTTTTCAGTAGTTTATTTTGCAGTTTTTACCTACAGGGCTTCTGTAGCTATCAAGCAGCAAAACAGATTTCACATGTGACTTGTCCTGACAAATCAGCCAAGCCAAAAGAATTGGTTAGTTAGCCTCCATTGGCCCTTATGCTGTATTTCACAGCATGGTTTACACATTTGCTGTTACTCATCTTCAGATCCCTGGTGTGTGCTACTCAAGCAGAGGAGAGCGGTAATGCTTCTATTTCCTCTGTGCTGAGAAGTGTGACTCCAAAGAAAATGTAAATCTCTCTGTGGGGAAGTCTGAACTCTTGAAAGGGTGACTGGTCTCCTGTGAGTCACATGAGCTGCTTCTCAAAACCTTGACTTAACTTGGTATTATTATTTTTTAACAACTTTAAGATTACCCCTCACCCCCGAAGGAAGGCTGCCTGCCTAAGTGCAAAAGAAGGTGTACATGGCCTGAAGTTGTACTAGAGTTTACAAATGATCAGGACTTGAGAAATTTGCTAGACACCTACTAGCCAGAAGATTAAACTAACTAGCCAAAGGCATAGATGAAGGAGCGTTCCCCACCAGTTAAGTGCGATAGAATTATAGGATGGTTAAATAAGCCTCTGTTCAATACTGTAGGTTTTTAACAGTAATTTCAGCAGAGCACATTAAATTTACACGGAACCCATGAATCTCTATCCATCCCCCAGCCTTGTGGGCTCTGTCAAGAGGGAGAAGGGAATGAAGTCTTGGATCTTTTGCCCCTCCCCCGTCTCCTAATCTTGGGTCCCACTCCCCAGTGGGTGCCTTTCATGCCTTTGCCAACAGCAGCAGGATGCAGCTGACGTGATTCTCGACAGCACATTGCTTTCCGAAGAGTTCAGATTAGGAGCAATGAAATGACAGGGGTCTTATCCATTTTGCTCTGCTGCTGCCCAGAAGAGCTCTGAGCAGCGAACGAAGCAGCCGTATTAGCTGCAGACTCAGAAAAACCATATTTTACGGGTTGATATTTGGATCACTTTTACATCAGAGCAACCATAAAGGCTGGATTTTATTGTAAATGAAAGCATGCATTGGTGATTTATGTCCCTGCACTTGTTAAGGGAAGGCTTCCCGTTTGCCACTGGACAGTTGGCATGGGGATAATTAATTCATTAAAATTAATAATGATTATTATTATGTAAGTGCCAACATTATGCCAAGCACAAAATGCTGACAGTTCCCCACCAAAGGTGCTTGTAGAGGCAGAGCTGGGTCTAAAAATCACTTTGCCTGAATCCCAGTCTAGCGCTCTAATCACTAGACCATGCTGGTATAAATCATATCAGTTCTTTTTGCGTCAATTTCCCCATCATGAGTCATCAGCTCCAAACCTTCAGCTATCACGAGTCAGGCTCCCAAAAATCATGAGATTGGTTTAAACATCATGAGGTTTTTTTATATAACAAAATTTGGCTTCTTTTTACTTGCCTTCTGTTTTTCTGAGCCATCATGGTGCTTTCAGGTTACATTTTCAAGCTTTTCTCCATGGCCATGAGGGTTATAAAGTTATTTAAGAAAAAGAAAACCTGAAAGCTGAGAGTTTCACGTGATCACATGACTCCAGGAGCTGAGGCTTTTTGTGAGGCACCAAATATTGCAAGACACACCCTAAAATCCTAAGAGTTGACTGTACCAGTCCCTCCTTTTTAGAGAAGAGGGGGCATTCTCATCTGAAAGCCTCTAAGTTATTATTGCTTATATTTGTGTGTATTAGGTTGCACGTTTGTCGTCTTGCCGGCTGTTTTGTCTCTGATTATTTTCTTACTCAAGCTGGCTGCCTCCATACAGTGCTGCTGCTCAGCACTTGTGCTAACTAGTGACAGACAGTGGGAGTGGAATCACGAGCATACCCAAGGCAGCTGCTGTTCGGATAGGCAGCATGAGCACTCCCCAGCGGCAGCTGGTGGCAGTGTGTTTTCACGGCTGTTCACATTACCTGCTGTTAAAGCTGTGTGATTCCACTCTGGTGGCATCATGGGCAGATTCATGGCTGCTGCTGCTGGGAGCCACATTTGGAGAAATTCTCTGAAAAGTAAATAATTAACAATAAAAAAAAATTATTTGAGAAATAGATTCTTGTCTGCTGAACTTTGGATCCAGGTGGCAGCAGTATATCAAGGAAACTGGCATGGATGGGATATGGATGGGCATGGAAGAGCTGGGACAAATGGAAATGTGCCAATAGAAAGTTCAGTGGGATTACTGGCAAAGCAATCTACCTGCTGTAGAAACAAAAAAACATGCACTTGTTGCAAATCAGAAACCTGACTGATGTTTGCAAGAAACCAGTAAGATACTGCACCAACAAATAAACCATTACAGTGGGTTTGTACTGTCTTCTCTCTGTTGTCATAACGCATTTACATGCTGCATGCCTTAATATGGTACCCCAGCCAATACTGTTATTGTAATTATTTTATTTATTAAAGTACTGGCTAGATGCCCCAACCAAATTTGAGGCCCTGTTGTGCCAGGCACTGTACAAATACATAGTGAGAGACATTCCCTGCTCCAAAGTCTAAAAAGACAAGACAGACGAGTGGTTGGAGGAGAAACAGAAGCACAAAGGGGTGAAGTGCTTCGCTCATGGTCAGACAGTGGATCAGTGGCAAAACTGGGAATAGTGCCCAGATTTCCTGACTCCCAGTCCAGGCCCCATTAATCGTTTCTTTGCTTTGTGTGCCGTGACCTATAGGAATGTAAGGAGAACTTCGTAAAAACTTCAGCGTCAATTTTTCGTTTTGGTAACTAAATCACCAGCGTAACATTGAACAAAAGAGGTCATATACCGCATTGCCATGCACTGTTGTTACTGGCATACATACATGGCCAAAAGGGGGTTATCCCATTATACGTGATCCTTCAGCTGTGTAGGGGGCAGGGATTCTGATCTAACTGATGTTTTGGTGGATTACATGCTAATCTCATTATAGGACACGGGCATGCTATTCTGCATAATTAAAAAAATACCATTGTTTATAATCTCTTGGAGTTTCCAAATGGAAATCTTTTCCAGTTTTGTTTCCTTCCCTCGTTTGCACACTGGTTTGCTATTATGGGGTTACTCATGACTGTTGCGTATCCAGCACTGATGCTTTTGCTGTAAATTATTTATTGCATGGAAGCACGTTACAACAGTTATTTTTCATGGCGTTTACTCAGTGTACTAATAAAACATGCAGAAAGTAAACAATCAACAGTAAGGAGACACTTGTGGTATGTATTTATTTTCATTCCTCGCTGTGCGATGTTGTTTGATTCAGAAGAAGCCTTAGAATTGGATTGTCTTGAAATGAAAGTTAATTGCATCAGTAGTTTCTTTCTTCAGAAATGTGACTGGAGACAAAACTCTGGCCAGAGTGGTAATGACTTATCAAGAGCCTGTAGTAAACAATGGGAGAATCACTTTCTTATAGTCATGGTAACAGTGGTGTAAAGAAGCGGGCTTACTGAATGCAGTGCACACTGTCGGCTGAATAATGGTCACCATATTAAGCACATACTGTTAATTTCTGCAGGTCTCCAGAATATTAATTATTCAACAGCAATAACCCTCCTTTGGAAAATGTCTTGGAGACGGGCCTGTTTTGTGCCAGCTACAGAAGGATGCATGTCCGTTCTGATAACTGCACATGGCATTGTACAATGTTCTCTTGGGGCCTGATCAAGCACTCACTGAAGTCAAGGAGAGTCTTTCCGATCACTTCAATGGGCTTCGGATGAGGACCTTTCAGAGCAAACAAGACCGTGCTGCGTATCAGCAGGGCCACGACGGCCTCCATTCCCACGGTTGTGTTTGTACTTAGTACGACAGTGCAAAAGGGGAGATAAAGATAGGGTGGAAAAAATTCTTTTATTTGACAGACTGCGGAAGCAATACCTAGTGTAAGTGAATAAGGGGTTAATTCCAGCTCAGCTTCCCCCATCCCTACATAGGTGTTTAGTGGATGCATGTTAGGTCAGGTGGGGAGAATGCCTTTGCGAATCCGGGGCTTCACACTGAAGTGCTGAGGTGAACCCCAGACTGGGGAGTTTTCAATGATTTTCCTGCTTATGATCTTTTTTTTTTTATTTGCTTTCTTATTAGAATAATTAGCCCTGGAGGAAAAGACTTGTTGACAGCAGCAGTTGTTTTCTATGGAGCCAATCCACCAGATTTCAGACATGTCACTGCAATGGCATTTGGCAAAAGCGCCATAAAGGTTGTTCAGTTCAGGCTTATCACTTTTGAAAATCAGACAACATATATACGAGCCTAATTATGGCTTTAGAAGGCTAATTTTAGGCACTTGCCTTTCTATTCTATTCTATTCTATTCTGTGTAGGTTATTAGACTGCCTTCATCACTGTAGTATCTGAGCATCTGAGCTTTGAGGATCTTGACCCCAATTTTTAATGCACTAAGCAATCAGCAGCTCCCATTGCAATATTTTAGTGGGAGATGTTGGGTACACAGCACCTTTAATAATCAGTCACCTATTTAGAATTTAGTACCTTCATTTTTCTGTCATTACCACTCTATAATAGTTGCAAGAGGTGTTTCAGTGCAATAAATATTCTTGTAAGACCAAGGTCCCTAATCCTCTGTCCTATTTGCTTGCCAGGAAAGGGGAGAGAGTACACATCTGCATAGGGACTGGCAGGTGTTTGAGGCTCAAGATAAAAAACTACTGCTAGAGACATTTCCACAGGAATGTGGGTTTGATCCGGGTCCCATTCATGTCCATGGGAAAACTCCCATTCATTTTAATAGATGTTAGTGTTCAATCAGAGATGGTTGCAGAGAAATGTATTGATTTCCATCCCATGAAAGGATTTGATTCTGTGGCATTCTGAGATAGACTTATTTAGATTGCATGATCTTCAAGACAGGGGTAGTCAATCTCTATGGCCCTGATCATGCAAATACTTATGCATGTGCTTAACTTTATATGCCTGGATCGTCGCATTGAAATCAATAGGACTACTCTTGTGTAGAATGAAAATGTACGTAAGCATTTGAGTTTATTCAATACCTAACACAGCGGGCCCCAATCCTGAGAAGGGCCTCTGTGCATTTCAATAAATAATAATAAATAATACAAATAGTAAATTAATAAATAAGTAGCATCTTTATTGGTGTTTGACTTATTTTCTTAACACAGTTAATCGCATACTTTTTCTCTTTTAAACTGCTTTCTACTTTTACTGACAGGCCAATTGATATGAACCTCATATCCATGCCTTCACTTTTCCTTCTGATTGCTTAACCCCCAAGTAGCTTCTAGGAGTTGACTGGCGATCCATTTTCACAAGCTGAGTTCTTTCTTTAGTTCTCCCTACTGACTTTGTATAGTCACATAATCAGTTTCTCTTATACTTTTTGGCCACCTTTTGAAGAGAAAGAAGGTCATGGGGTTTTGGCTCTTACTTTCCAGGTAGAATTCTAACTATAATCCTTGTAATGAGAGCAGTTCTGCTTGTGGTTCAGGCTCTGTCAATGTGTCACCGAAAGCTCTCTTTCTCAGGAACTGGAACACAGTTGTGAACATTTGCTGCAGACTGAACTGACATTTGATGGCCAACAGCTGGCAACACTTTTTTTCCTTTTTCCAAGTTGACTTTAAAAGAATCATTTCACTTTTGCAAAGTTATGCATTTACAAAACAGGCTCTGGGCTAAGCCATACTCCACGACAATTGACTTCAGTGTGGATGCGTGGATGTGAGTAACTCAGAGCAGAAATTTGCATGGAAAGATTAAGACACATTTTTTTCCCACCAGGATAGTGGAAAACCGGGTTTGAGTTGCAAAATCAAATTTGGCATCGAATTACTCTGTGACATGATCCAATCACTTTTAGTAGTTAGAAACCAGCAATGTTGTAACCGGAGGTATTTAGCTTTGAAAAGTGTATTTTGCACATACACAGTAACTACTTTTCATAAGGACTTTTAACACACATATTTGCACGGTAGACCAGAATAGCTCAGAGGAAGTCAATCCAGTCTGTTGGGTAAACAGCATGTACTTGAAATATTTTCTATATATACACACATATATAAAACCTTCAACAGGCATATTTACTATACCTGATAAATTCTAGTCACTTCATTAATGTCATGACAGCATGTGAAGTCAATAACATCCCTTCTGAAAACTCTCTATATTGGATGTGTATTTATTGTGTTTGGCCCATAGTTCATAAATATGCATTTGGATAACCCACGTATTGAAAGGCCTCTTTACAGAAATACTCCATAACGTTGCTGTAAGGTACATTACTCCCAGGATGTGCTGTATGTACCTGGATCTCCAAGCACACAATCAAAGTATAGTTCTTTTGGCACAAAGCAGAAAGTCCCCCACCAAAAACCACCCTCATATCCCTCCCTAGTGGTTGACTGCTCCCCAGCCCCCACTTCTTAGCTGTCCTTTATGCACATTCACTCCCCTTTCACCTGGGGTCTCCCCCTGCCTTCCCTCCTTTCATGATCCTGACACTGCCTTGTAATGGTGTTTTTCTTCTGAGCTAGAGACAGGCTAACACAGACTTGCTGAACACATGGTTTCCACATGTTCTCCTCATCGCTCCTAATGTTTCTTCTATAACAGTGTCTCCCCATTCCCGCCCTGGCCATTTAACATTTCCCTTTCTGCCTCCTATTTCCTCTCTCTCTGTTTCTTTCCTTCAACTTTGATGGTTTAATGACAGTATGTGCACTCCTTCCCTTTTACTAAATGTTTCTATGGGACTAGTTCAGGAGTGGGTTTTTTTCATTGTTATAAGAAATTCAGGGCAAAACCCTATATTAATATACACTAAGATTGTGGATTTTATATGGCTGGAGTTTAATCACATAACATTGAAGCACACACATGACTGTGCATGAAAAGTCTTGCATCCGGGAAAACGCTTACAGCACATGCTTAAATGCTTTTCTCATAGTTTTTCTCATCGCACACGCTTTGCTGCATCAGGGCCTAATTTCTGAGAATCTGGTTTTATGGTCCTGGTTCATCAAGGTACTTAAGGATATATCTGACTTTAAGCAAGTGAATAGTCTCATTGCCTCAAACTGTCCAGGGTTTGAAAAAAACCCAACCAACCTGCCATTGTCACAGTTCTGCATCCGAGACGTAACACATTCATGTCGATGTGCGGATTATCTTGGCAAATTAAAAATAAATGAAGACTCATTAAGGTTGAGAATTAAAATGTTCTTGCAAATTCAGTGCAGTGTCTATGACCCTGTCAGTTTGTGAGATGTAGGCAAATAAAATAGTCAGGATATGCCTGGCTGAGCATGTCTGATCACAAGTGCCTTTGATTAATATAATGCATCCACTCACTGATGAAGCACCACAGACAATGATGCAGAAGAAAATGCACCAGGCCCTGAGGACTGTCCGACCAAAGAAAGAAAGGGTGAGCTGTTCTCGTCTCAGTTTGAAGACAATAGGTAATATTTCAAGTATCTAAGCAACATTTTCAAAAGTGACTTAGGCACTTAGGTCCAGATCCGCAAAGGTATTTAGGCTCCTAATTTCCACTGTAATCTGAAATAAAGAGAGAGGAGGGCCTATGTCCCAATGGTGATGCACCCACATAACTGAGAGCAGAAATGAGTCCATAGTCTTAGTTTAAGAATTCATTGTACTTCCTGGATTCATGTGAATATGAGACAATCTCAGCTTTCATGAAGAAAAATGAAATTTCTAGCCCTTATGGTTATGGAGGAAATCTTGAAAATGAGACCTGAGTGTACCCTAGAGGCTCAGAAACCAGAAGACAAAATGAACCCAAAATGTATTTGAAAAACCCCAAACTCCTGATTTTTAATCCAATCTCGTGATTTTTGGGGGCCTGATTCATGATGCTTGAATGCTGGGGCTTGGCAACACTGCAGTAAGTCATAAATGCAGTGTCGACAACTGCACCATTAGTTCATTATTTGTTTTACTTTTGCTTTTAAAAGTGTCTGTCCAAGGTTTTTTATGCTTATACAAAATATTAAAAGATATGCAAAGTAAGGATAACAATTACACTGGGAGCAAGAAGTCATGTTAGGGAATACGTTCCAAATGGAACAGCACACTGATAGAAAAATAATATGTAGGGTTACTGCCAGAAAAATCATTGATACAATCTAGCCCAGTGCACTGTAGTGATATCATAGGCAATCTAGGTACAAGGTTATATTAGCAGTGGTCTAGAATACAAAACTAAAGAGATTATACTGTTGCTGTATAAGGCATATGTTAGGCCTCCACTCAAAACTGGTGAAGAGATTCCACTCTGTACTCCATTTTATCTAATCTATCAGCATTTCTAAGGCATTTATTACCTTGTTATCCAGGAATGACAGGAATGATATTAGTGCCTTGGTAGAAACGCAGTGCAGAGACAACGAAATGAGACCTGATGTTCATAATCTAAATGACAAGGAAAAGTTAAAAGTCTTGGACCATGACACTACAAAGCGTTCCACATGGCAAATCCTCGTGGAGTCCCACTGACTTCCACCAGACTCGGCAGTGGTAAGGGGTTGCCTGCACATATTGGTTGCTGGGATCATAGACTTGCACTTATCCTCGTTAAAAAGAAGAGACCGTGAGATGATGTAGCTGATGTGCTGGTTGTTGAGTGGTTTCAAATGTCTTCATAATATTCCTGCCATTTAGAAAAAAAATCACATTGAAACAAACAAAATAAAAAAGAAGTGCTTTCGCAGTGTTACTAATAATACATCTGATTATTCAAATTGAAATAATATTAATGAGATGTTTTCCCCCCATTCATACTGTTTCTGCACTGTCTGGATTTCACTCAGTTTGGGCAATAGAAATGGGCTATAGTCAGTTTCACTTTTATTTCTAGTTCTCTGCAGAGGTGTGGGTAAAACAACCCTGACATCTTCAAAAAAAATAATAATCCCAAAACCTGTTTTCACTTATTTTAATGGTTTTTAAATCATGAAAGCCTTCCCATTGATTCCTTTTAGAAAGCATAAATATTGAGCCCAAAGGACTTGATGTTATCCCTTAAGCAGAAGTTTATAAAATTATTAAAGTAGTGAGAGATGCACAATATTTATATGGCTGAAGGGTTCAAAAACTAGAGTGTGACAGGCTGCTGGACTTTGGGTGCCTGTGCGCATCCCAGAGCAGCTGTTCTGGCCCTTTAAAACTGGGAGCTGTAGTCTCTGGGCACATGATTAGGAATAAACATGACCTAAAGCCAGATACAGGTTTCTTGCCTGTTAGGCCCGGGGCAGGAATGTTGTTGCAGGAGGTGTCCTCTACCTTCCCATTTTACAGGCAAGGTCTCTGTCACTGAGGCCACGTCTACACAGCTGTACCGCTTCCGCTGCGCCGTTGTAAGGTCTCGTAAGTATCTGCTCTATGCCAGTGGGAGAGAGCTCTCCTGCTGACATAATTAAACCACGCCCAATGAGCAGCAGTAGCTATGTTGGCGGGAGACCATCTCCCACCGACATAGCATTGTCCACACTAGAGTTTTTGTCAGTGAAACTTGTGTCGGTCGGGGGTGTGTTTGTGTGTGTGTGTTTGTGTTTTCACACTCCTGATCAACAAAAGTTTTGCCAACAACAGTGCTACTGTAGACAAAGCCTAAGTAGTTTATACTTTGAGCCTTTTGCAGCTTCTGTTTATTTAATAAAACACACCCTGAGGAAAGGGACCTGGAACTAAACTTGAGCATTTAGTGTCCTGGCTGGTGAATCCATCCTTCAGTTTACCTAAAGATAATAATCTAACAGTAAATACTGCACCCAGAAAGTGAGAGGAGTAGAAGATAGAAATACATAAAGGTGAAAAATGGGGCTGAGATCTTCAGTTAATGGGAACTGAGCATCTACTTCCCCAAGGCATCTTTGAAAATGTAAGCCTTGATTTTGTTTCTGGAGTGGGAAGAGATGGCACCGTAAAGCAGGAAGGTGGGATTAAGAACTCCTAATTCATTTCCCTGTCCTGGGTTAAATTGTTTCTCTTCCTGTGTAGCAATGCTGGAAGAATGGTAAGGAGCTCTTCCCCCAGTGCAACTGTGAAGGGGGCAGGCATCACCAGCCTCCTGGTACTGGAGTGTGCAAGGGTGCTTGAAATAGTGACCATCTCCAGCCAGGCTGTTTCTGGGTAAGCAGTGGATGCGGAAATGGTCCCTGTTCCCCTGTACACTGGAGAGAATGAATGCAGGGCCTGATTAGCCTCTCCCCAGATTTATACACCTGTAACCCCAGTTGACTCTAGATTTACATCAGTGTGAGAGGAGAATCACATTCTACCTGTGCATATGGAAAGAAGGCTGAAATTCCATCTCAGGTTAATAAACCATTTGATCTTTGCTCTGTCCTGGGTTATGATGTCACTGGAATCCCTCGGTGGAATTACATCCTTATTACATCCAAGTTAGTGAATGTTATCCCTTATAAGGGAACTCAAAACACAGTTGCTAGGATCGTGTTGGAGACTGCTAGAGTCAGTGGGAATTTCACCATGGAGTTAAATGGGAGCTGGATCACACCCTCAGAATCTAAATGAAACTTTGTTTTGAATCCTGAAACTGGCTGTATATAATACTAGGAAAGAATTTTCTTGGAGGAGTCAGACTTTTACTTTGCTATTATTACGGAGGCCTGAAGTCAACACTGAACCACTGTGTAATATCCGTATATATACACACGCAGTGATAATCCCGCAACTCTGCCGCCATTCCTCATGTTCGTTTTACCATAGTGTGCAAGTACCTGAAAGCCAACAGGGATAAATCACAAGCCTCTGCAATTTGAGCTAAAGAGACAACTTCTTCAAGTAAGAGCTGTAAGAGAGTCATATCCTCTGGGGCTCAGGCACAGAAGAGCCTGCATGACACACACTGGCCAGTGGGCTCCATTTGTAGTAAGGGTGACAGAATCTGACTCACATAAATTCATAGATATTTAGGTCAGAAGGGACCATTATGATCATCTAGTCTGACCTCCTGCACAAAGCAGGCACAGAATTTCACCCACCACTCCTGCAAAAAACCTCTCACCTATGTCTGTGCTATTGAAGTCCTCAAATCGTGGTTTAAAGACTTCAAGGAGCAGAGAATCTTCCAGCAAGTGACCCATGCCCCATGCTACAGAGGAAGGCGAAAAACCTCCAGGGCCTCTTCCAATCTGCCCTGGAGGAAAATTCCTTCCCAATCCCAAATATGGCGATCAGCTAAACCCTGAGCATATGGGCAAGATTCATCAGCCAGATACTACAGAAAATTCTTTCCTGGGTAACTCAGATCCCACCCCATCTAATATCCCATCACAGGCCATTGGTCCTATTTACCATGAAAATTTAATTACCAAAACCATGTTATCCCATCATACCATCTCCTCCATAAACTTATCGAGTTTAATCTTAAAGGCAGATAGATCTTTTGCCCACACTGCTTCCCTTGGAAGGCTATTCCAGAACTTCACTTCCTCTGATGGTTAGAAACCTTCATCTAAATTTCCTGGTGGCCATGGGTGACTTGATTCCTCTGGTGATTAATAAAGGAGTAAGGGAGATTCTGTCTTTCACTCGAGGTTGCTAGTTAGAATCTAACATAAGGTCCCGGCCAAGGGTTATTAGCATCTGACAGCTGTTTAGTTGCCTATGTGAAATATATCGGTGGTCTCACTTCAGTTCTTCCTGGACAAAAGTCTGTATTAAAAAAAGACAAGCACTGCTGCTGCTACTTACTGGCATCCTTTTTGGCGGTGTCAGCAGAGAGGCCAGGTGCCTCCTGGCTATTGAATCGTCCCTCCAGGTTGGTGTTGAAGTACATGGGTCGGGCAGTGTGGAAGCTTGCATGGCTGCTGCCCGGGCTGCACTTGTATTGGAGCTAATGTGAGGGGTTGAATCTCAGAGCTTTGATTTTTAACACCTTTCCCCAGCAATATACTTACTTACTGGGGATTTTTTTAACGTACTTAAGAAATGGTTTCGGGTCAGTCCTGTGATGCGTGTGAATGGTTCGGTGGTAGTACTAGAGGATGAAGCAGGTGGGGATGTGATCCGAATTTGGGGTTGTCATTATGTTGGAGTGACAGGGCTTTTTTAAAATGCACCTCAAAGTGGGTGTCACTGTAATTTAGCTAATTCATAGAACGCTGTTTTCATTTGTGTATAATTTATTTATCCTCGGCTCCTTTTGTCAGCCTTAGCCCAGCAGATATTGGGCCTAGCATATGGGCACTGTAAAAGCAGCTTGAAGTGGGTATAAAACAACTTTACATCCACTTTAAGGCCCCATTACAGTGCTGGAATGGTGTCAAGCAGCCTTAATGGGAATCAGAATTATGTCCATTGTTTTAGGAAACCAGACCTGATTCTCACTAAGACCCCATTAACACTGCTCTGGTACGTGTAATTTACACCCACTCCAAAGCCTCCTATGGTGCCAGAACAGTGTAAAGGGACCACGTAAATAAGAATCAGACTGACCAAGTTTAATGCCAGATTGGAGCCAGAGTTTGAACTTGTAACAATGAAGCCATTTTTCAAACACAGTGAAAGAAATGGGACAGTTTTGTGAAGCGTGAAATACGCCCTCTTGTATAAGGAGATGACTCCAAAGGGACCCAATGGAATTTTACCAAACTTACCCCCAAAAAATTAATTTTGGGATATGAGAAACTTCAGCCTGGTGGGCCTGATTCTCATGTATAATAAGAGTGCTTTACACAGCTTTAGGGGTGTAATACACCTTTAATATGGGTGTCAGTGTCATTTCCTATTTTAAACCCCCTTTACATGTCCGGAGAGATGCAAAGTGGTCTTGGTGTAATACTAAGGGCCCAAAGGTACTTTTTTCTGGAAAAGTATTTACCTGATTATAGTGGTTTAGGAAAAACGATGGGGCTGATTCTCATTTACACTAAGGACTTGTCTATTCTAGAAAGTTGAGCTGCTTTAACTATGTCAGGTTAATGAAACTCGCAAACCTCTCCTAGATCACACTATCAGTGTAAAACTGCTTATCCTGGTATAACTGCATGTACTCTAGGGCTATATCTGCAAAAAATCACTCCCTAAACCACATAGCTAAAATGGTATAACATTGCTAATGTGGACCAGATCTAAGGCCCCTTGGTACTACTCTAACAGTGTAAAGGGGTCTTGAAGTGAGGGCATGTCTACAGTATCAACTTAAGTCGACATACAGCCACCTCAGTAATTACTGTGTTTTTTCATGTCCACACCACCCTCCTTCTGTTGGTGGAGTGTGTCCCCACCAGAAGTGCTTGCACAGACTTAAGAAGGATCCCGGCCCCCTGCTCCAAGCCAGGCTGCCGCTCGGGCCCCCTGCTCCAAGCAGCAGCTGGGCTTAGAGCTGGGCGCCCGGGCAGGAGCCCGCCTTGGAGCGGGGAGCATGGAGCCAAGAGCCTGGGCAGCAGCAGGGCTCCCAGTGGGGAGCAGAGAGCCTGGGTGGCAGCCAGGCTCCAGCTGGAATCCCACACCTTCCCCGGGATGACAGCCCAAGCTGTGAGCCAGGCAGGGGGTTCACTGCAGGGAGACTACCTGCCTTTCTTGTCAATTTCACAGCTCCAGTACAGAGCTGTGACATTAACAAGCAGGACAGCCAACAGTAAGGCTAGGCCTACACTAGACAGCTTACCGCAGCACAGCTGTACCCATGCAGCTGTGATGCTGTAAAATCTCCCGTATAGCCGCCCTATGCCGATGGCAGAGAGCTCTCCTATCGACATAATTAAACTACCGCCAATGAGCGGCGGCAGCTCTGTGGGCGGGAGACGTTCTCCCATCGACATAGCGCTGTGCATACCGGCGCTTCTGTATGCGTGACTCATGTTGCCCAGGGTCGGTTTTTTTCACACCCCCTGAGCGACATAAGTTATACAGACAAAAGACATAGCCTTAGTAACGCAGTGTCTGCACATACACTGCGTCGCCCTAACTACACTGACATAAGCCCTACGCCTCTTGTGGAGTTATTATGGCAGTGTACTAGGGCATTTACTTTGGCGAGAGCAAGGCTGTAGTGTAGCCGTAACCTGCCTTACGTTGACCTAACTCTGTAGTGTAGACAAGGAATGTAAAGGGAATCTAGCGGTATAAAGGGGCTATAGTGGAAATGAGATTTGGGGCCCTATAGGCCTTATTTGCCATGGCCTTGCAGCTTGTGTAGTCATTTGCTCCTGTGCAAAGTGGATGTAAAATGCAGCCAGTGGCGTTTTAACCCCACTTTGCACAGGTGTAAATGACCACATCAGATGCAAGGCAGTGGCAAGCCAGGCTCTTTGGTTCTGCTTAAGCTCTCACATCTGTGTAAATCAGGAGTAATAGTACTGAAACCAGTCGGTCAGAGCCAGGTTTCAGTTGCACTGTCAAAGTCTGGAGTAAATCCATTGAAGTCAGAATCTGGCTCAGTGGAGCCACATGTGGGTAAGTGAGAGAAGAATCAGGCCTTCAGACGTCATAGACGGTAGCAGGGTTCTGGTGACGTTTAAGTAAATCACTCAACCTTGAGGAACACAGTTATGCTTACATTTTTTCAGCAGTTATACACTGGGCATACAGCACCGCTCTTGTCTTTTTAAGAAAAAGTACATCTAAAAGTGTTCAGTATTTCTATGCCTGTTCCTTCCTTTGATCTCATTTAAAGCTGGGAGCAGAGGGTAACTTGATCTCAGATTCTCTCTCCTTTCATGGATGATAATTAGTACAGGTCCAGAAGCTGGGTGCAATGATATCCTTCTCTGTGCTACAAGGGGAGAAGCAGAATGGACTGGAGTGATTGTTTGCTGTGTTGATGACTGTGATGTTGCCATGGAAAAGCTGGAGACTTCAGGGGAGTTTGTGTTTTGTTGGGCAGCAAGCCAAGCTGCTTTGACTTATTACAACTGTGTGAGTGAGCAAGCCTTGCAGAACTATATCCCTGTGTAGAAATTCAAAGGAGGGGGAAAGCACAGGACTGCTTTAATGAGGGAGCAAGAGAGAGTGCACTTTACTAAGTGTGCCTTTCAATAAGTATGTGAGATGCAAACAAAAATTCTGTTATCTTCTTTGGAAAACTGTTCTACTTACTCCTAAGTACTGGATTCTGAGCAGTAAAAACAATAAGATCTCAAGTAATCCCCCCTAGAAGCCAACAGAACTGTTTAATTGCCTGTATCTGCTCAGAAAGGAGCTCTTAAAGTTCTGCTGAGCCCCAGTCCATTAAAGCCTTTGATCTATTCCAGAAACAAAAGTGGAAAGAGACTACACTGTTTTCATTCTCACAGCTGAATGAAGTGCAAAAAGTAAATAAGCAGTGTAAATAGTGCAATGTAAATGAATGCTCTGATCCTGCAAAGGCCTATGCACATGCTTAACTTTACACACTGTGTAAAGTTAATAATTCCTAGTTCTGATATGATGCTTTTTCATCAGCAGATCTCAAAGTGCTTTACAAAGGAGGTCAGAATCATAATCCCCTTTTTACATAAGGGGAAACTGAGGCAAAAACCAGCAGAGTGATTTGCCCAAGATCACCCAGCACACGAGTGGAATAGAATTTAAGATTCCAGCGTGCCAGGCCAGTGCATTATCCATTTAGAACACTGCCTCCTAAGTTAAGCACCTACAGAAGTCTCTGCAGGGTCTGGGCCTAGGTTTTAAAAAATCTATCCAAGAATTATTCACATAGCATTTTTTTAAATACACGACTTCTATGCTGACTACATTCCTTTAATGTGAACTGCTGTGCCCTGTTTTCATGTAGGTGTGTGGGTATTTTGTGAGTGCATCTTGGGGCTCTGAAGATCCATTTGCTACAGTTAAATACTGCTGCTTTTTTTTTTCTTCTGTTTTGTTCCAAACAGTGCTGAAAAAGATGCACCTAGGAATTATATTTTACAATGCACATGTCAGGGGTTAATGATTTAAATGTACTAATAAAATAGGGGTATAAACTTGCAAAAGTCCATTTTTCTAAAACAAATTCTGATCAAAGCTTTTGAAGGAAACCATTTCTGAGTGACTTTTCTTTCTAATTTGGTATAAGAATATAGGATGAAAATCTGACTCTGTTGAAGTCAATAGCAAAACTCCCATTAACTTCAATCAAGGGTGACTCCTGCAAACCCTTCTGTCATGATGTGAGAGAACTCATGAGGACCATTGGCTTCAGTGGAGCCAGGGTGATTATCTGTCTGACATGGTTTTCACTGAGAAGTTTGGGTTCAGGTGCTGCAGACACTGAAGGCAATGACGAAACCTTCTGCTGACTTACTGGGAGCTGGACAAGGTCCTAAAACTGTGTACTTTGCTCCACTTAGCAAGATATATTTGGCTTAGTTAAAAAACAAGTTTCCAAATATTTCAGTGTCTGAGTTTTCCAAATAAGTATACAGTTGAATGTGTGTGTGTGTGTGTGTGTGTGAGAGAGAGAGAGAGAGAAACCTTGAAGTGGATAAAAAAACATAAAGCCACAGACCCTCAGCTGATGTAAATGTCATAGCTCTATTGACTTCAGTGGAACTATGACTATTTACATTAGCTGAGGATCTGCCCCAGAGAATCTATGAGTTTTGCTTTAAAGTTGATGAACTGTTGTAACTGGTTTTACATATTCCTATTTCCCTTTTCTTTTAATATCAGCTGTTTTGTGGTGTTGACATTTTGGAACACAAATTCAAGTTCTCCAGCCAGAGTTGGAGTCACTGCCCATTCAGGGACTCTCCAATTTAATGAGAACTTCAATATTTGTAATCAGACCTCTCAGAATGCCAAGTCTGGGATGCAGTCTGTGACAAAGAACAAAAATGAGGGTCATAAGAAACGTGTTCACTCAGGAAACTGAAACTGCCCTGTGAGTCATTCTGTTAGGGTAAATCACCCTTTCTATAACCTCAGTTTCCTGAGTCTTTATTTCTCATGTAGATGGGCCAAATTGGTGATGCTCCACTGAGTTCCGTGGAGGTGCTCTCATTTATACCAGCAGAAAATTTGGCCTGATAATGTTCAGCAATAGACACCAGATATGTATGGAATGCAGATAACTTTGGGACTAAAGTGAATGATGTTCCTTGAAAGGAGGGGGATGTTTTTACTAGCTGATAGGCCAAATAGACTACTGGCATTAGAGGGCACAACTCCGCCACTGGTTTCCAAAGAGGATGTTGCTACTGAGCACAGAGTAAAACCATTCAAATACACAGCTTTTAAATCAAAGGCACTAACCTCCAAATCAACCCGGGTGTTGTCAGTGCATGTTCTCCTGGGTAGTGCTTTGTAACCTTCACGTTTCCTTCCCTAGAACCTTTTCATTCTTCATCTTCCTTCCACTACTCTGGTCTGCCAAGGGTTCTGCAGGAACAGCTGGAAAAGGCAGCAAGAGTAGCTTTCTGTAGTAACACGAACTGTGGTGTCAGAGAAAGTCGGGACGTCAGCTTCCGGAGCTCCTGGTTTGTTTTTCTTCCCCATGGGAAAATGGTCTTAGCATATACAGAGCAGCAATGGTTTATGTGGCTTCCCAGCCCCAAATGATAGTCTCAGAGGCTTACATATTCTTCTACAAGCATCAGGGAATGAAATCCAACAGACCTGTGTTAGGGGTCTGCACTCTATGCTCCCTCTGTCCCTGACTCTGTGGAAACTCCCATTGGGCGTGTCTACCCTAGAACAATGGGCTGGGATTGAATTGGGGAATTAACTCACCTCAACCTAACCACAACCTTTTTGCCAGTGTGGACTCATTGTGAAGCCTTTTGCCTTGATTGAGTAGGTTGGGCACGTAATGGCTCCCCCAAAACACACTTTGGCCTATCCAGTCGAGGTAGAAGTTATTGTAATGCAGCCACGCTCGGAAAAAGGTCATGGTTTGGTGGAGGCTAATTAACTTACCCAACCTGGCCTTAACCCTTTGTGCTAGAGTTGACGTTACCCACTGTGGTAGACTGGGCTTTGTGGATCAAGCAGTGGGCATGTCGGCTCTCTAGCGTACTCCCTATTGAGCCTCGTGGTCCTCCAAACTGCTAACCTTAGTTGCTGTGGGCACCGTGAAATCTTACTTCGTTTCTGCAGTCCCCAAAGAGGGCGGGAGGTTTCCCTGAGCTCCGGCAGAGTATCCAGTGACAGTCTGCATCACAGCAGCAGTACTGCAGCTTCAGGTTCCCCATACAGCTCTACAAGCTGCAGGGTTTGGATGCCACTGGACCTTGTGGAGTCTCCTATGTCCTCTGGTGCCCCTCTGTATTATACCCCCGGAGCAGGGGTGGGCAAACTTTTTGGCCTGAGGGCCACATAGGCATTGAGAAACTGTATGGAGGGCCAGGTAGGGAGGGCTGTGCCCCCGCCCCCTTATCTGCCCCCTCTCATTACCTGCCCCCCCTGACTGCCCCCCTCAGAACCCCTGACCCATCCAATGCCCCCTGCTCCTTGTCCCTGATAGCCCCCTCCTGGCATCCCTGCCCCTAACCGCCCCCCGGGACCCCACCCCCTAACTAACCCCCCCTGCTCCCTGTCCCCTGCCCTGACCCCTATCCACACCCCTGCCCCAGACAGCCCCCCCCCCGGAATCCCATGCCTATCCAACCCCTCCCTGTCCCCTGACTGCCCACCCAGAACCTCCGCCCTATCCAACCACCCCCTGCTCCCTGCCCCTTAACCAACCCCCCACCCCCTTACCATGCTGCTCAGAGCAGCAGGAGCTCGCAGCCCTACTGCCCGGCCGGAGCCAGCCACACCCCTGCGCTGCCCAGCTGGAGCGGCAGGTCAGAGCGCGTGCGGTGCGCTGAGGCTGTGGGGGAGGGGGGACAGCAGGGGAGGGGCTAGGGGACAGCCTCCCCGGCCGGGAGCTCAGGGGCCAGGCAGGACGGTCCCGCAGGCCGGATGTGGCCCGCGGTCCATAGTTTGCCCACCTCTTCCCCAGAGCGTAGGACTTTGTCCTAGCTGTTTAGCTATACATGTAGACCAGCATGCCTTAGGGCGTGATGCAACACCCACTGAAGTCAATGCAGAGACCCACACTCCCATGAAATTCAATGGACAAGCGATCAGGCCCCTCTTGCCTTATACTGTCTTAATACAGCTCCCAGTTTAGGAAAGCATTTAAGTTCCATTGACTCCAGTGGGATCTAAAACTGTGCTTAAAGCCACACACGTGCTTCCTGAATAGGGGTGCTTTGCCGAATCAGGGCCACAGGACTTCGCTCAGCTGAGTGTTTGTTGTTGCTGTTTTTTTAAATCAAAGAAGAGATTCAAAAGAACAACAAGCTCTGCGGAAACAGCATGAAAATAATCATATTACACTGTGCAGATTACAACCTGAATGAATCTTCAGTAGTCCGTAACTCCATCCATACATGTTTCAAGGGCCCCGCAGTAGTTCCAACATGTTACAGCTAATAAATCCCTTTATTGCAGGAGTTGTTTGTTTCAGCCACCAAGCAGAAAGTTCACCTGCAGGTGCAGAAGGCCTGTGTGTAGAAGCAGAATTCAGATTTACAGCTGTTGTCACTTATCCCAGTCTCTATTGCAACAAATCATTTTGTTAGGGGAAGAGAATCCGCTGTTGGCCGACCAAGACACACAGTCAGGAATGTGAAATGTGGCTTTGTTAGTTTAAAAGAGAACATCGCCTCAGATGTTGCACTGGGTTGTTTTATAAAGATTTAGAAAAATCAGTCATAAATCGAATGCTGGTTTAAGCTGCACACAATGTCTTGTTTTCTATCATCAAAGAAGTCATTTACTATCTTCTTTCTCTTTAATCGTAAGTGTGGATCAAGCACAGGGTTGTAAAATTTCAGCAATATCCCTCTAAGGCCAGTTATTACTTCCGTCTGTGATTCTGTTTGATTTTCTAAAAATGAGTCAGTTACTTTCTTTAAAGCCTTGTAACAGCTTGGTGCATGTAAGCTGCACTCTTAGCATCACCGGCTAAACAAGTCTGCACAATAGAAGACTTCCTTACAGCCTGAGTCTGCCAAGTCTGCACTCAGTGCTGCACGGAGGAGTCATGTTACTGTTCAGCAAGGTCATACAGGCCTAAAATAATCCCTGATGTTTATCCTTCCCAGAGGGTAGTAAGCACTCCACAAACACCAGCACAAGAAAACCCATTAAGAAAAAGAAAGAAGTTTCAAAATAAAACATCGCTGATAGGTTTTGACGTCGGTGATCAATAGAAAAGCATGGGGAGCACCCATTAATAGTTTGTGATCTCAGAAATAATCTGAATTGAGTTACTTTGCTAGGATGGGGAGGCTACTTGATCATCTCTGTATTGCCAGGTTGTCCCCAAAGATTGCCAGGTATATTTTTAATACTTAATGCTGCACCCTGAGTTTGTACAGGAAAGGAAAGGCATGGGGAGGTGCTGTTATTCTTAGGCTGCCCCCATGTATAGGGAGAGCTGTTTGACAGGTTAGTTCTATTGGTATCTTAGAGGCTAGATAGGTTCATGGCCCCCATCCCCACAGTATATGAGCACCTCACAATGGGTAATGTGTTTGTCCTCACCACACCCCTGGGAAGTGCCCCCAGCCCCATTTTACAGATGGGGAACTGAAGCACACAGTAGATTGCCCAAGCTCACATAAGAAGTCTGTGGCCAACCAGGAAATCGATCTGTTGCCTCCTATTCCCAAAGCCGGTCAATTCCACTTAGTAGGTATGTGGTTTTGCTGCTGACCCAGCATTGCAGTGACTCTGGTGCAGAGGGGAGAGGTCATGGAGGAGAAGGAATCGACAGGAGAAAATGGCTTGCTGTGGAGAGGGAGATATGTCCCTAATGCTCCTCCTTCAGCGGGGAGACTTGGCAGGCAGAAACTTATCTCACACAGGTTCTTTATTTTCCCAAGACTTTGCTAGCTATTTAGGGTGTGATAGCTCTGACTTTAGCCAGCCGTCATACTGGCAGATGCTATGTAAGCTTTCCACATAGCTCTGCAATCCTGACCTGCAACAATCCAGCTATTCCAGTCCGGGGTCTGTCTTGAGCAGAGATTGCGATCTGTGCCAGATTGCGTGGTGGTTTTCTGATGTGAACAGATGGGACTAGGGGGCAGGCTACATCTGCTCACAGAATTCTTCTGCCTTTGCAGTTGTTTTGAATGGGTGAGAGTTCTTGGGGGATTATTGATTTGAGCTGAAATGCTCCTTTTCTGTAATGCTTGTTGTGCCGGCGAGGGAACCCGCACTGCAAATCATACAATCAGGCTGAGGAGGAAAAGAGCTGTTAGTTCATCCAGCTCTTCTCCTTCCCAGTGAAGGACTGAACCCTTCAGGCCCTTTGCTTGTGCTTTGTTCAGTCTAGCTTGAAAGTCCCAGCTGCGGGAACCTCCCCTGAACCCCTGCTCCACAGCCTAATACAGCTCACTGGCAGCACATTTCCTGATATTCAGCCTAGCGCTCCCCTCTCTTAATTGCATGCGTGATTCCTGGTTACACCCGCCTGCAGCAGCCTAAGGGCCAGACTTTTAAAAGGGCCCAGCACCCAAAATTGGAGCCGGATTTTGAAAAGAACTCAGCTCCTGTTGTGGCACCTCAGGGACATGCCCAGATGGTGAGCAAGGGAGTGCTGAGAAACCTTGGAAAATAAGTTGCTTTCCTGCTTGCTTTTTGCACCCTTCAATATTTGCAGCACGTTATCAGGCAGGCCCTCTCCCCCCCGCAGTTGTTTCAGAGCCAAACTATGCAGAGTTTTCCTCATAAATCAATCCCTCCTGCCCCTGGGCTGAGGCCTCTGTTCTGCCAAGAGGAAGTTGGGAGGGGGTGGAGGGAAGGTGGATCTCAGCCACTTTTCCACTCCCCTAATCTTGGGACGGCCAGGGACAGAAACAGCCCCCAGCATCATTTAAAACCACCTCAGGGCTGCTCTGAGTGATGCTGCCTGCAGTCTGTGAAGCTGAGGATCTCGTGGTATGCTATGTATTCTGCCCCACCATGCTCCCTACAGGGAGGAGGGCCAAATGGGAGGGCTACACTGGCCTTGCTCCACCTGAGGAGGCCTGTGTCCTTATTCTCCTTTAGGGCAGCCAGAATTGGGGGCCAAGGATTGAGACACCAGGATGTTTTAGTTGCTCCTCTCAAAAGTCTCTTCAGTTTGTCAGCATCAGTCTGGTCCAAAAGTTCCTAGTTCAAGCCACCCTATTCTAGCTCCATGACAGGGTGCCTTTGAAGGACGCGTCCCAGAACCAGGTCACATTGCAAACTCATGTTTAATTTGCGGCTCGCTATCACCCCTAGATCTCTGTTAGCATTAACCCTTCCCAGGTTTCCCCACCTCAATGCATGAATGTGTGTCCGGTAATTAGTCCCCATATGTAGCAGCATGCAGCTTTCCATGTTACATCTCAGGCTGTTATTGTTTCTGTCCTCATCAGGTCCCTTTGCATTCATCCTCGTTGTTTGCTGTTTCTCCGTCTTAACGTTGATACGTGCCTCACCGCATGAGGGCCCCCCACGAGTTGCTACGCTGCTATCTATTAGCGGTTGATTATGCTGTTTCTGCCAGATTTCAGTCCATCTGATAGTGTCCCTAGCCAAGCAAATTCAATTTCACTTCTCGTTTAAGATTTTGTCCACTAATAAATTTGCAATTCTAACAAACGAACAAAAAAAGCAATCAGGTTTGTCTGGCAAAACTCATTTTTTTTAAACCCATGCTGCTTCTTATTCCTGGTTCCATTACCCTCTAGCTGCTTAGGTATTTTCTTTCTTAATATTAGCTCCATTATGTTACTCTGGAGAGTGACTGGAATTAAGAGATTATAATTACCAGGATCGCTCTTCAAGCCTTATTTAGAAGTTGGTACTAGAGCTGCTTTTCTTTAATCTTTGGCTTGGGTTTGGTTTACCTTGATGTTTAAGGAATAATTGTCAGTCGTGTAGTAAGTCCGTTACCTAATTCCTTTAATACCTTATGGTGATGGTGCTCGGCAAGGCAAGAAGCATTGGGGTCGACGGGGCTAATCAAGGACTGAGAGCAACAGACTCCTTCATTCTAATCATGGCTTGGAGATGGTCTCTCTGCATGGGCTTAGTCAAACCTTTTTTACACCTGTAAAATAGGAGGATTAATACTTATCTTCATGGGGACAAGTTGAAAAGTCCTATTCATGTGCTAAAAATCCACCAGAATTCACATAAATAGGACTTGATTAGCCCATTAGTGTTGGACCTATTTGGCTAACACTCCCTTGCAAAACCGAGTACTGTGTTGGCAACTATGCACAGTCCCAAGCGTCTGGATTTTGCTTCTCTTCAAGCATGAACTTGGTACTAGAAAGGCCTGAGGTTCACTTTTTAGCTTAAATGAATCAATTAAGCTGCTGTACCCCTCTAAAAATCATCTCATTAACCCTCCCCCAGATTTTCAGGCTGTGCCCTGTGCATGCAGTGTGATCATTAGGGCAGGCTAGGTATGCTGTGAATAATTTTTACATACCCACCCAAAACTACCTCCACCAACCCTGGTTACTCATTTCAATAGATTCTACTGCCACACAACAAAATACCCGGGGCAGGAAGGAAGGGAGAGGGGCGTCAAAATGTCCCTGCCTTTTTAATGGGAGCAAAATTATACACATTCATCACGCAGCTACAGTCAAACTCTAGCTGGCTCGAGTCAACTCTTGTTAAATGCTGGCTGGAGACGTTGGTTTTTACTGCAGTTCTTAAGCTTCCAAGAAAGGACATGTGACTTTGCTAAATTAAATTTCATTCACAGTGCTGTTTTCTTCTGTGTACCTGCCGTGGCAATTTTGTTTCTGAGATGGATAGTTTGTAGGTATATTTTAGACTGTGAATCAGTTATTGTGAATTCATGCATGTTAAAAATTAATGTGCAATTTGTGTTTATAGCTTTTAAAACTTTTGGTATGGCTTGCGAAGTATACTTGCTCAGTGGTGCCACCTTTTGCAATTTTTATCACAAGTCTCATGATAGTGTTTTTCTTCAATCCCTAGCTCCTGGAGTCATGTGACTATGGGAGAATCTCAATTTTCAATAAGTTTTTAGCCCTTGTGGTTGGTGATGAAGAGTTGAAAGCATGAACCTTGAAAGCACAAAATCCAGAAGGCAAATATAAAGAACCCGACATGTAGCACCTCCCATGTTTAAGGCAGCACTGGGCTCTTACATTATCCGGTGAAGAGCAGCTTCTAGTTGGCTTGCTCTTCTGCAACTTGCTCCCTTCCTGGTGACTTTGCATTTTAGGGGATCTGTATCCTGGTTTATGCCAGC
Source organism: Lepidochelys olivacea (assembly GCF_965140295.1). Taxonomy (NCBI): domain Eukaryota; kingdom Metazoa; phylum Chordata; order Testudines; family Cheloniidae; genus Lepidochelys; species Lepidochelys olivacea. The sequence continues at coordinate 30,575,450 of NC_140411.1, read as the reverse complement.
AGAATAGATGGACAGTTCAAAACAGTGTGACTGGAGCATGCTTTGGAGAGCCTGGGGTATAGTGTGCATGTTGTGACTAACAAGAGGTGCCCATGAGGATATTTTGGTGTTTGGGTTGTCTTTTTTTGTAGACAACACAGGAGTATGTGGTATCTTTCAGAGAAATAAAGGGCACATTCCCTCCTCGAAAGAGCTAACAATCTGCCCTGGCCCTGGTTTAGAAAGAGACAGTCATGAGCAATAATTATAACTGGACCCATTTTCAGCAATATTATCTCCTCGGTGTGGGAAGAAATAATGCTAGTCTCAACACGAATTTCCTCTGAGTTTTTCCTTCCCTCTAGTACAGGGAGAATGGTCCCTTAAATCCTCAGAGGCTAATGCTGTCCACACAGCAGCCATGTGCCTCCTCATTGATTCCCAGTACAGTTCCCCTATGCTGCCCACTTTGGCCAGTTCCTCAGAATCCCCATCAGGGTATCAGAGAAGCGTAGCAGGGTGATTACAGCGTGTGCATTCTCTTGGTCAGGGAATGCCTATGAGGTTGATGTAGGGGTGATGGCAGCATAGAAAGGGGACATCTCTCTTGGCCCCTGCTTGGTGTAACCGCCAAAGGCCAATTCCTGTGGTGCGACCTCAGAAAGGGCATGCTGCACAGAGAGTTTCCACTCCTTCCGTTCGCCCCACAACCCATATATGCCTGCTCTGGGTTTCCTGTGCTTCCAGAAGTGGAGGAAACAGTTGGGCGCATTTAAGGGATAGTGGGAGAAAAACAAAACAAAAAACCCTCCTTGAAGTTCTGCTTTAGAAACTAGAGCCCCTGCATTTCAGAAATCTCCAGGTAAATGAGCAGCTGTCCTGAGAGACAAGTAGCAGGACTTTATTGCTCTTTGGCTACCATTTCAGAAGTGTTTCTTCAGATCCAATGTGAAATCAGCGAGCCATCCTTCTGCCTTTAGATTAGCCTCCTAGCTTCTTGGATTGATCCTGCCAAGTGCTGGGTGCCCTCACCTCCCACTGATGTCAGCGGGAGATGAGGGCGTTGAGCACCTTCCAGGAAACGGTCTTCAGTGCAGTTCTTGGGTGCTCTTGGTGCCTTATTTTGTCTGTGACTGAAACTGTTAGCAATGTTGGCTGCACAAGAAGGGTTTGATATCAGACTGTAACGTCTGTGCACAGAGAAGAGTGTGGACTATTCACATCTCTGAGGGATGTAGCTATACAAATGTAAGCTCCTGGTGTTGGCCACCCCAAGGCTCTCAGTAGATACTCTGCATCTTCCAGAACTGGGTCATCACTTAAAGACAGTGTATACTGCAGTTAGGCAGCATAGTGCACTGTAGATTTTCTTAATTAGCTACGATGGGACTATTTGAGGTAACAGGGTCAGTTTAATTGGTTTCTATGGAACACAGGGTGGTGCTCAATAACCAAATGCATTGATGACGTTTAAAAAAGAGAGTATTTACTATTTACTGTAGCCTCTTCTGTAGGGCAGTGCTTTTCAACTTCTGAGTTAAAATGAAAGTGACCAATAAGAGCAGAGGGACCAAGTACTAAGGGACCAATGGCCTGCTTCCTTTGCAGGCAATAGGAGTTTTGCCATTGCCTTCAACGGGTACAGAATCAAGCCTGAGGCACCATGTCAACAGCTGGCAGATGGGGCTATTCGCTGTGATGCAAATATTTTTTTTCCAGAAAGCCTGGCACATCTGTTATTTCTGCAGTGCATGCAAGAGTCACCAGAAAGTTGGAGACCTGAGGTGCCATTTGCCTGTTCCTAACGAGCCACGCTTCAAAATTACCAGTAAACAAAGGACAGGTGGTCAGCTCTAGGACCAAAACTCTGCCCTTGCTTACTTGATTGTAATGGGGATGTGTGAGGACCAGATTTGGCCCCCAAGTTAAATGTAATTGGCCAGACTCGTCTCTGGTGTCAATTCATTACAATCCAGGAATGAATAAATCCAAGTGAGTTTGATCCAATATGTTCCACCCTGCCTCCACTTCCTTGTACTGTTCTTTGTTTTTTTAACCTAGATTTTTATTGAAAACGTTCCAATACACAATAAGCAGAAAGACACAAAGAGGAGGTGCAGCCAATGTGCTAAGGCCAGGGTGGTTTACTCCATCATCGCACTCTTTTGGGATGGATAAATATTATGTGCGATGTCCTCCATTCAGACCCCGATTGCTTAGCTCAAAGCAGCTGGAAAGTGGAGACTCCCCTGTGACAGAGGGGGACCCTGGGGTGATGTGGAGAAGCTTAAATGGCTCCTCACCATCCACTCCTCTTCCACATCGCGGGAGGGTGGGGGAGGCATGGCAAAGGTGGGAGGGATGGAGTGAACCCCCCTGTCTGACCTCGACCGATACAGTGGTGCCTGTGGGCTCGGTGCCACTTCCCTCCTCTCTCCCCTCAGCTGCACCAAGTGTAAACTGGCCATGTGAGTCCATGCAAAACGTCAAGTTAAAACACGCGCCCTCTGAGTAAAAGTGCTGGCGTCCGGGCACGGCGAGGAACAGAGTCTTAATGCGAGTTTGGATTGTGTTTGGGGCACCATGCTAGCGCGGCCATGCCTGAGGGCCTGATCCTGTGAGGTGCTGAGCACCCTCGGCACACCATAATTAGACAGAGCTGACAGCCAGGCATTGGCTGCACACTTAGGGTGAGATTCTCCTCTCGTTTACCCCAGTGGCTGCAAGGCCCCAGGTCAGTCCGGCCCAGGGTCAGAAATAGAACCCAGGCCTCCTCGCTTCCAGCGCGTGGTGTAACCTCCAGGCCGGGCTCCTCCCCTCAGAGTGTTGCTCTGAATGGTCTGTTTTCGCTTTAAAACCTTTTGTCCATATATCACACCAGACAGCGCCTGTTAATCAAAGTTACATTCTCCAGAGTATCTCCCATCAGATTAATATCCCCAAATGGCCTGTTAACTGCCCTCAGCCCTTATAAATTCCTGACTTTGGCTATTATCTGGAGTGAATTCCCCCAGATGTTATTGCTAAAGTACATGAAGCTACCGCTTTTCTTCCTTTGCTGATGGTGTGATGCCCTGTAATGGTTATTTTGTCATAGCATCTCTTCTCTCTCACCAGCACCAAGAGCTGTACCCCCTACGCCCCATTGTGAGAGCCAGCTGATAGCTTTTTCTTTTGTTGGCTCACCTGACACTGAATTGTTTTCTTGGTATAGCTACGTTGTTTAGGGCTTAGAGCAATATTTTCCCCTTTGTAGCTGATGGCTGATTATTTGCTGGTATAATTCTTGTATACTGCTGTATTCTTGTCAGCTTTTATTTTGATACCCAAGAGGGTAATTGTGCATAGGCTCATGAGTGCAGGTATCTGTTTTGCAGGCACAGATACCTGTTGTGTAGCCAGCAATCCTTTCTACCATTGCTCGATCTCTGCCAGCATTTAGGCGCATCCTTTGCGATGACTTACTGCAACACCAGATGCGTTCCTCAATCTATAAACTAAAGAGCATTGTTGCCAGAACCTATCTCTTTTCTACACCTGATTTCTGACTCCTCTCTTCCACGAGGAACACAATAACTGCCTGTGTGAACTTGTAAATGGGGATTTTGCAGGAATAATGTAGGCAGTTAGGGTAGCAGGTTTGAAACCCTATTTAAGCAAAATACTTAAGCACTTGTTTAAATCCATCCTTATTCATCAGAACACGTAAGCATGCTCTTAACGTTAAGCACATGCTTAAGTGCTTTGCTGAATCAGGGCTCTGACCCTTACTGAAAATTATTGTTTTGTCTCTGTTGACAGATTTTAATCACTGGTGTGAGATGTATTTTCAAGTGTGTGATTATGGCTTGTTTTTCTTATCCAAGAGATTCTGTCCCACCCCCTCACCTTTCCCTGGTTACTGGACAATTGCTAGCTATTTTATTAATTTTTTTTCATAGTTCTCCTTGAATTTTAAATAACTGATCCAAAGTTAAAGCCGACGGATTCCACCCCCCGTTTTGTGTGTCATTGTTGATGGATCAGTTTCTGCCTAGAATAGAAATAATTAAATGATAAGAAAGGGTCTTGTTTGCTTCTTATTCCCTGGCATCATATATGGAAAAATATTGCAGCTGGTCGAACTGTCTATGAGAAATTAGCCTTCCAAGGAGAACAAACAGAAGGGAGTTGGGCAAGTGGGTCCTTTAGGGCTGGTCAAAACAAGGAAGGAGAGAGAAGATGATTGTGTTCAGGGACTTGTGGATTAATTTCTTAGTCTTTATGGGTACATGAAAAGAAAATTATGTCTACCTATAAAGGTCTAATTAGGGCATCCAGTGTCAATTCCCTGCAGCTAATCTGTTGCAGATCATAAAAAAACAATAAAAGCATTATCACGTGTTGCACATTAAATGGACTGTTTTCAGCTAATGAGGGCAAATTAAAAAAAGATCTAGCTGGAAAGCACACTCTTTGTAGATCTTAAATGCAGGATAACTCTTAAAAAACCCCAGTGTGTTTACTGTATAGCCTAATGATGACTAACATATGCTGCCTCCACATTATTGGTCAAATTCTACCCTTTGAGAGCATTTGGCCAATTACATTCATTTTTTAGTGTTTGTTCATGGGATGGAGCTCAGTTATACAACCCTAAGTAAGTCCCACGGATGGGCATTTGATCCGAATTGGACTACTCACCTGAATAAGGGTTTTACGCTCAGGCTTTTGGATAGGACTGCTGAGAATTCAGAAAACCTGCAAGTGAAAAATCTTTGGCAAAACCTCAATTCTAACTGAAAATAGACATTTGCAGAGAATTAGGTGCAATTAGTCAAACTCCTGATACCTCCAAACATGAAGACAGATAGAAAAATTATAGCCATTCAAAACATTACTGCAAAGATAATTTTCCTCGCTGGTCACTTTGACCATGTCACACACATTTGGTGTCCCTTCCACTGTCTCCATCATATCAGATGTAAGCTTCTTCACTTTCAAAGCCCTTTGCAGCTTAACTTTCATACACTATTGAGAAATCGCCTCCTGTCTCTGATCAGCCAATGATGCCAGCTTCCATCTCCCACCTATTACATTTTCAAACAAGCACCTTCGTACATTCTCCCACGCTGCCCCTCACGATTAGGAGAAGCTCCCCACAGACATCCACAAAGCTCCCTTATTCTCCTTCAAACTCTCCTTTGCCATGTTGCTTACACAAAACTTGATGCCAGTTAGGCAGCTGGTATGCTCAGTCCAGTGCCTGTCATGCTGACCAGTACTGTCTCATTGCATCCTTGGGCTCCCGTCGGCCTTTATCTGCCTGTCGACTCTTGTCTTATACTTAGATTGCAAACTGCTGGGGGCACAGACCATGTTTGTGTCCTGTTGGTACGGCACCTAGCACATGACTGGAGATCCAAGGTGATATCGCAATACAAATAATAAGGAGCTTTATACTTTCAAGGGCAAAGTTGGGCATTGTGCCTTCTTATAAATCAGTGGCCACCTCCACTTTAAGAGTGGTCATTTTCTGGGATGGGAGTATTTTCAGGAGATGAATGAATCATGGTCCTTTCCCCCCTCTGCCCCAGCCTGCAGAAAGTACTTTTCAGAACCTTAACTCCACCCCTGTGGTCCCTGCTTTGTTGGCTGGTGTGGAGGGTGCAAAGATAAATCTGCCTCAGCCAAATGACTTTGGTGTATTACGGGCCAGCCACACCTGCCTCCATGCCAAACATACTGTGGAGATCGGTATGGTATAAAAATAGAAGTAAACAGAGATAAAAGACAGAATCTAGTGCATAAATGACATTGTTAATGAGATGTAGCTCACAAAAGCTTATGCTCAAATAAATTGATTAGTCTCTAAGGTGCCACAAGTACTCCTTTTCTTTTTGCGAATACAGACTTTATCACGGCTTTTACTCTAAAATCTGGATCCTTTTCTGATATACAGGAAATGTTCTTGGTAACCCTATTTGTATCCATGCCTTGATCCCTTAGAATCATAGAATCATAGAATATCAGGGTTGGAAGGGACCTCAGGAGGTCATCTAATCCAACCCCCTGCTCAAAGCAGGACCAATCCCCAATTAAATCATCCCAGCCAGGACTTTGTCAAGCCTGACCTTAAAAACTTCTAAGGAAGGAGATTCTACCACCGCCCTAGGTAACGCATTCCAGTGTTTCACCACCCTCCTAGTGAAAAAGTTTTTCCTAATATCCAACCTAAACCTCCCCCACTGCAACTTGAGACCATTACTCCTTGTCCTGTCCTCTTCTACCACTGAGAATAGTCTAGAACCATCCTCTCTGGAACCACCTCTCAGGTAGTTGAAAGCAGCTATCAAATCCCCCCTCATTCTTCTCTTCTGCAGACTAAACAATCCCAGTTCCCTCAGCCTCTCCTCATAAGTCATGTCTTCCAGATTCCTAATCATTTTTGTTGCCCTTCGCTGGATTCTCTCCAATTTATCCACATCCTTCTTGTAGTGTGGGGCCCAAAACTGGACACAGTACTCCAGATGAGGCCTCACCAATGTCGAATAGAGGGGGACGATCACATCCCTCAATCTGCTCGCTATGCCCCTACTTATACACCCCAAAATGCCATTGGCCTTCTTGGCAACAAGGGCACACTGCTGACTCATATCCAGCTTCTCGTCCACTGTCACCCCTAGGTCCTTTTCCGCAGAACTGCTGCCTAGCCATTCGGTCCCTAGTCTGTAGCTGTGCATTGGGTTCTTCCGTCCTAAGTGCAGGACCCTGCACTTATCCTTATTGAACCTCATCAGATTTCTTTTGGCCCAATCCTCCAATTTGTCTAGGTCCCTCTGTATCCTATCCCTGCCCTCCAGCGTATCTACCACTCCTCCCAGTTTAGTATCATCCGCAAATTTGCTGAGAGTGCAATCCACACCATCCTCCAGAACATTTATGAAGATATTGAACAAAACCGGCCCCAGGACCGACCCCTGGGGCACTCCACTTGACACCGGCTGCCAACTAGACATGGAGCCATTGATCACTACCCGTTGAGCCCGACAATCTAGCCAACTTTCTACCCACCTTATAGTGCATTCATCCAGCCCATACTTCTTTAATTTGCTGACAAGAATACTGTGGGAGACCATGTCAAAAAGGAGCTTCTAGAAGGAGGTTCGAGACTCTGTGTGTCATGTGAATGTGGACTCGGAGGATTTTTAGGTCCAAATTATCAGGCCAGTTGGTTGGTGGAGGAGGGGAGCCATTCAAAGACCTGGCATTCTTTAACGTTAGGTTGGCAGCCTTTGACAGAACCATTCTGATGTATTTGTTGCTGGAGAAAAATGTTATGGTTCAGAGAATCATAGGACTGAAGGGACCTCGAGAGGTCATCTAGTCCAGTCCCTGCACTCATAGCAGGACTAAGTGTTATCTAGACCATCCCTGACAGGTGTTTGTCTAACCTGCTCTTAAAAGTCTCCAATGACAGAGATTCCACAACCTCTCTCGGCAATTTATTCCAGTGCTTAACCACCCTGACAGTTAAGAAGTTTTTCCTAACGTCCAACCTAAACCTCCTTTGCTGCAATTTAAGCCAGTTGCTTCTTGTCCTATCCTCAGAGGTTAAGAAGAACAATTTTTCTCCCTCCTCCTTGTAACAATCTTTTACGTACTTGAGATGTGCAGAGGAAACTAGTTTTTAAACTTAAAAAATATCTTTTTTTTGGTGTGAAAATATTAAAGCAGCAATAGTTCACTGTACAGACTAATGTGTTGTACAATATCATTTTATTGTAGCTGCTTTTTCAGCTATTAAAGCATATACAGAGGAAAAGCTGCACAGCAAATTGCAGAGTGAATTTTTGTATCTGATTTATAGGCCCTTGCAAATGGGCGTATATCAGGGAAATGCCGATGTGCTGGAATGGCTCTCGCAAAAATCCCAGCGAGCGACTTTCATAGTTCTGTGTCTACGTTGTCAGCAGAGGGCTAGCCTGTATTTCAGGTATAATACCTGTGAAATGCTCTGTAGTGACCTGAGTCTGCTCTTGCTTACGCTGGGTTTACACCCATAGAATCATAGAATATCAGGGTTGGAAGGGACCCCAGAAGGTCATCTAGTCCAACCCCCTGCTCGAAGCAGGACCAATTCCCAGTTAAATCATCCCAGCCAGGGCTTTGTCAAGCCTGACCTTAAAAACCTCTAAGGAAGGAGATTCTACCACCTCCCTAGGTAACACATTCCAGTGTTTCACCACCCTCATAGTGAAAAAGTTTTTCCTAATATCCAATCTAAACCTCCCCCACTGCAACTTGAGACCATTACTCCTCGTTCTGTCATCTGCTACCATTGAGAACAGTCTAGAGCCATCCTCTTTGGAACCCCCTTTCAGGTAGTTGAAAGCAGCTATCAAATCCCCCCTCATTCTTCTCTTCCGCAGGCTAAACAATCCCAGCTCCCTCAGCCTCTCCTCATAAGTCATGTGTTCCAGACCCCTAATCATTTTTGTTGCCCTTCGCTGGACTCTCTCCAATTTATCCACATCCTTCTTGTAGTGTGGGGCCCAAAACTGGACACAGTACTCCAGATGAGGCCTCACCAATGTCGAATAGAGGGGAACGATCACGTCCCTCGATCTGCTCGCTATGCCCCTACTTAGACATCCCAAAATGCCATTGGCCTTCTTGGCAACAAGGGCACACTGCTGACTCATATCCAGCTTCTCGTCCACTGTCACCCCTAGGTCCTTTTCCGCAGAACTGCTGCCTAGCCATTCGGCCCCTAGTCTGTAGCGATGCATTGGATTCTTCCGTCCTAAATGCAGGACCCTGCACTTATCCTTATTGAACCTCATCAGATTTCTTTTGGCCCAATCCTCCAATTTGTCTAGGTCCTTCTGTATCCTATCCCTGCCCTCCAGTGTATCTACCACTCCTCCCAGTTTAGTATCATCCGCAAATTTGCTGAGAGTGCAATCCACACCATCCTCCAGATCATTTATGAAGATATTGAACAAAACCGGCCCCAGGACCGACCCCTGGGGCACTCCACTTGACACCAGCTGCCAACTAGACATGGAGCCATTGATCACTACCCGTTGAGCCTGACAATCTAGCCAGCTTTCTACCCACCTTATAGTGCATTCATCCAGCCCATACTTCCTTAACTTGCTGACAAGAATACTGTGGGAGACGGTGTCAAAAGCTTTGCTAAAGTCAAGAAACAATACATCCACTGCTTTCCCTTCATCCACAGAACCAGTAATCTCATCATAAAAGGCGATTAGATTAGTCAGGCATGACCTTCCCTTGGTGAATCATGCTGGCTGTTCCTGATCACTTTCCTCTCATGCAAGTGCTTCAGGATTGATTCTTTGAGGACCTGCTCCATGATTTTTCCAGGGACTGAGATGAGGCTGACTGGCCTGTAGTTCCCAGGATCCTCCTTCTTCCCTTTTTTAAAGATTGGCACTACATTAGCCTTTTTTCAGTCATCGGGGACTTCCCCCGTTCGCCACGAGTTTTCAAAGATAATGGCCAATGGCTCTGCAATCACAGCCGCCAATTCCTTCAGCACTCTCGGATGCAACTCGTCCGGCCCCATGGACTTGTGCACGTCCAGCTTTTCTAAATAGTCCCTAACCACCTCTATCTCCACAGAGGGCTGGCTATCTCTTCCCCATTTTGTGATGCCCAGCGCAGCAGTCTGGGAGCTGACTTTGTTAGTGAAGACAGAGGCAAAAAAAGCATTGAGTACATTAGCTTTTTCCACATCCTCTGTCACTAGGTTGCCTCCCTCATTCAGTAAGGGGCCCACACTTTCCTTGGCTTTCTTCTTGTGTAACTCCATTGACTTTAGTGGAGTTTCTCCTGATTTGAATGGGCGGGAGAGGAGAAACTGGCTATCATTGGGCATGAGCTGGTAGGCCATGGGGTAAGGAGAGAGTTTTCTCTTCTCTTATTCCCCTGTCTAAGGGCTTGGCCCAGTCATACCCTTTGAACTCAGAGGAACACAAGTCATATGAGAGTCTGGTGCCACTGCCAGCACCAGACTCCTCTCAGGGGTGGAGAGGGATGGGGCTACGTTGCCACTCTCCTCCTCCCTATGCCATCCACAGAGCGGGAACCTGGACAAAGAGCAGCGCAGCGGCCATTATGCCTGTCTGAAGAGCAACATTTCTAGGCACCCCGGCTGAGCCGGTGCAGCTCCTTACTGCTCCTTACCATACGCTGAAGGGGGTTAGGCACCCAAATGCCACTGGCATTTATTGAGAGTTGGGTGGGGGCCTGTGCAAATCCCAGTCTCAGTGCTCAAGGGGACTGATTCCACAGACTGAAGTAAACCCTGAGCGCTTACATAGTACGGTATGTCTTTGAAGCCCTGGACCAGCATTAGTCCTTTTAACATTAAGCACTGAATGGAAATAGGCTGTAGGTGGCTGATCGCACCGCTGATGTGCCCCCTTGTATCAGACACTACAATCTGAAAGCTGTTCTGTCATTAGCTGAGTACGCTCAGACATGCTCCTACATATCTCCTCATTGGGCATCTCGGTGCATTTTTTTGTTTGTGGGAACCAAAATATGAGAGTGACCTCCTTCGGCTGGGGGTTGCCAGGGACATGTTTGACTTGGCTGAATTATGCAGCTATATCTGTAAATTTCCTTGCTTTTGTCAGCTTGTGTCACAACCTTCATGTTATTTAAACAAGTGGGAGGGGCAGTTTGTGTCCAACAGTCATTCTTAGGCATTTTTTACTCTTGTCTTATCAATTATTTACAGAAATAAAGCATTTCAAAGTAAGGTCACTCCTCCCAGGATATTCAGATCCTCTGGCACCATCCCATGGATGGAGTAAACATTTCCATACCTTGTTGATCCAGTGCATCCCAGCTCCCCTGCCTCTACATACTCCCTATGTACATCCCGGCAAAGCATTGCTTAGTATGTAGAGGATGCTTTCCAGGGATGTTTTCCAGCCTGGATTTCAGGGCACATCCTGCCCCTGCAACTGTGTAGGCATCCTTGGAAGCAGAGCCATTGTGTACCAGAGGTGGGATTCTGTGGGGCAATGCATGGGGCTGCTCCATGAGCAGTGGCCCCTTGCATGGCAGGTGGTGGGTAGTCCTGAGCAGGTTGAGGAGTAGCCAGGGAATCTCCCACTGCAGTCTCAGGCATGGTGGGGCTTAGCATGATGTCATAGAGTTACACCACAGCCATTCTGCAGGCTTGAGGGAAGATTCCTCCCCCATTTCCTTAGGAATCTCTCCAGTCCCAGCCTGGCTATTCAGGCCAGGTGCTGCTCAGAGAGTTTGTTAAAACAGCATAAAATGACTCCGAATTCATTCTTGCAAATAGGTATTTTAGCATCCTTCTTTCAGCAGCTCTTTATCCTCCCTCAGATTCTGCTCCAATTGAAGTCAATGCAAGTGGGGGCGGGGTTTGCGTTTGATTTCAACAGCCGCAGTATCAGACCCAATGCAGTGGAGGCCTCTAACAATGAGAATGGCAGGCACAAAAATACAGAAACCATTCAGCTGTCTTAAAGGAGCCATTGGAAACTTTCACATGCACCCTCCCACTTTCAGAACTGAAAAAGATTTGGGGGCCGACTGAGTCCCACAAGGATCTGATGTGCAAAAAGCCAGCAGGCTTTTAATCTGTGCTGAGTCACAGCTGGGTTTGCACCAAATGCTCCTTTGCTCTTGCACACAGTTTGTTGTGTCACCTTCACCAAGCCCATTCCATAAAGTCAGGTTTTATTGTCTCACTCTCATGGTTACACCATTTGTGGACAACTATTCACATGGAAAATATTTCTCCTGTTTTCCCATCTCATTTCGACACACGCCAAATCTCCTCACCCTTTCCAGTAAGTCCAAATGCCCATGAAGAGTCCATAACTAACATTTTTGTCCATTTCATCTGCTAAAGTATACATTAGAATGAGCAGATCCACTCTGACTGCCTGGTCTAACCCAATCTATTATGTGTAGTGCATTATTCTAAAGTACTATAGGATCTAATTGTCTCCTGGCATCACTCTCTTGAAGTCAATGAAGTTATACCAGCGGCAGATTTCGCCTATAGTGGTTGACTATCTTTTGTGTAAAAACTATAGTGAATTTGCATTATGACCAGCTCCTTGCAATATTTGGTGTGTGGAGTAAAGCCCCAGCCTCTGGAAGCATGTGATTAGGTGAGAATCTCAGCTTTATTTGTATTTTTTTCTGTATGTTTCTAGTCCCCATGGTTACAGAGAAAAGTTTGAAAACAATAAGCAAATGAACTCAGAGGCTCAGAAACAAGCAAGGGTGCTGGAACTAGGGGTGCTGGGGGTGCTGCTGCACCCCCTGGCTTGAAGTGGTTTCCGTCATATACAGGGTTTACAGTTTGATTCAATGGCTTTAAGCAGCCCCACAATAGAAATTGTTCCAGCGCCCCTGGAAACCAGAAGAAAAATAAGTATTGGATTCTTTTGGTTATTATTTTAAGCCACTCTCATGATTTTTGAAGCCAGTCATGGTTTCAGAGGGGCCAGCTTATGGCTTTTAAAAGCTTGGGGTTGGGAGTACTGCATTTTAATGAATTTTATGGCTTACGTTAAAACTTCAGTGACATAAACGAGGGAACTTAGGACATCTGCCAGACATTTGAAATATACAATTACTTCCTGATAAAAACCTACTGTCATTCCAGAATATAGTGGATTTATGGCTGAAGCAAGATACGAGACAGATCCATGGTGTATGTGTGAGGTTTTGAATCTAGTCCCTGTGGTAAGAAACTTTATGTGTAGTTCCCTCTTCTTTAATCGGTTTTTAGAATAAGAGTAAAGTGAGTTTGTGCCATTTGGGACCAAATCTTTCTCATGGCAGTAATCTCATGTGAAGTGTCCAGGACTAGTTATGGGCCTCATCCACAGGTTGTCGTTGAATCAGGCTCGAAGATCTAATCTTTCTACATGGTCCACTAATATGGGTGAGTGTCACAGGACTGGGATATGGGCACTCTGACCTAGTGGTTGGAGCAGGGGTCAGGCCTAGTGGTCAGAGCCAGACTCAAGAACTAAGCAAGAATCAGATCCAGTGCAGCAGCCAGTCATTTAGATGGTATGGTTGGGCCAATCAGTGGGGCCGGTCATCATCCCCATTTGTGATCCTCATAGGCAGTGCCTTGGGGAAGGGTCAGAGATCTGCTAGCCCCTCACTTCCAGTAGTCCTGGGTGGGTTGCCTAGTGGCAGGGTGTGAGGGCTGTGTGTAAGTGCAGGGTGTGAGGGCTGCCACAGAAGCCATGGGTCCTTACATCATGCCTGATATGGGGCCTGATGTTCAGAAGTACTGAGCACTCATATCCCTCCCTTGACATCAGCTGGAGATGTTCTGTGCTCAGCACAGGAAGGACCCAAAAATGCAGTCCCCCAAAATTACAGGACAATTTGCAAAATTAGGCCTAAGTGAGCAGAGATGCAAGTGGGAGTTAGCTTGTGATATTCAAGGCTTACTTATGGCTTTTAGAACAGGTGGTTCGCTGGGCAAGGAAAGGAGGTACAGCAAACACCTGGCAGCGGATGGATGATCAATGCCTGTAGGCATAAGGACAATGCAGATATAATGCCTCCAGGGGGTGCTGGAACATGGTCAGCAGCCACAGAACCAGCTGGAGTATGGCCCCCTTCTCCCACTGCCGCCAACAGTGCTGGGTCCAGTGGGTATGAAAATTGAATCAGAGGCTTGTCAGAAAAGCTCTGCACTCAAATATTATTATTTGTTTGTATTGTGGTAGCAGCCGGTAGGTGCTGTACAAGCAGAACAAAGAGTTCCAAAGAGCTAATAGTCTGTTTAGAATTAGGCTTACATGAAAGCACTTTAAAGTTAGCATAGTGAACCTTGCAAAACAAACTACTAGTTAATTGAGATAAACACTGTGCAGACTACAGCTCACAACATACTTACTTCGCAGCATCTCTGGGTATTTCATTTCCCCCCAGTTTTCTAGGCAGAACATCCTCAGCTCTGCTTGCTTTTAGGAGAAAAAGCCAAAAGAGCTCCCGAGGGATTGATAGAATTGCCCTTGTCCAGGGATAGCGACATGGGAAGAGCTGGCAGACACTGCCTGCTGAGGCTGGCCCAAGGAACAGATTTTGGTACCATAAAATAAGCAAGGAACGATAAAGGGCAATAAACATATGAAGTAAAGTACCAGGAAAGGCTATTGAAGCAAAGGCTATGCAGGAGTACAAGCAAAACCTAGAGTTGTTTGTGGAAGAGAGAATTGATGAGTATGGTGAAAAAGCAGGAAATTGGGATTAAGATAAACCAGGAAAAAAAGGGGAAGGCATGTGGTCCAGATGACCTTTCCCTTGTTTCTGAAATATTGTGTCTCCTAAGCAGGGCAGAGGGACAAGAGTCACAAGGAGAAGGAGTTTGAAGGAGGGACAAGGAGCAGGAGTGACCCAGGGAAAAGAGAAAGGAGACAAGGGCCCCAATTCTCAGGTGACCCCCAACCTCTGTACAGTGCAGGAGCCAAGGGAGGAAAAGATGTGGGTTCTAGCCCACAAAAGCTTATGCCCAAATAAATTTGTTAGTCTCTAAGGTGCCACAAGGACTCCTCAGGGTTACTGTGTATGCTGGGGCTGGCTAATATTATTTTGGCCCCTTCTGCATGTTAGAGCACCCACGGGGCTATTCTGATAGGAAGAGCTGGAGCCCAGTTGCACTTTGGAACTCCTCCATAGCCTTTAGCCTTACCCATGCTCCCAACTTTCATGCCATTTTGTTGGCTCTGCAGCAGGTGAGGACACCTGGCTTACCAGGAGGATTCCCAGTCAGCCATCAGGAATTTGGGAATTTTGCTGGCTGTATGGTTCCCTTGTCTAAGGCCATCAGGAAGCCAGAAGGGGAAGAACCCGAGGGATCCTGAAGGCCCCAGGCTGGGGAGAGAACAACAGTAGGAAAAAAGAGAAGAGCTAGAGCTTGGAAGATGGGAGACGACCAAGAAAGAGCAGCATCTATGAGGAATGTTTTCTTGTTTGTAACATGCTCCTGTCCACATTTGCTCCAAAATATAATATAAAATAAATAACATACAAGAAATCTGCAAACTATGTTATAAACACCTCTCAAAGTCCTGGTTATACACACACATAAATGGCTCAGATTTCACTCTTGTGGATTATTATTGTTTCACCAGAACTTTGAGCTGTATTTATAACTTTCTAAGCTGGAATATTGCAGGACCCATTCCTTGTTTTAGAGTGGTTACAGGCACTGTGATCATAGCACTGACAGTCAGGAGGTCTGGAATCCTGCCACTGACTCACTGTGTGGCCTTGAGGAAGTCACTTCACCTCTGTGCCTTGGTTCCCCCACATAATAAAGATGTGGGACTAGTCATACCCACAAGAGTCTGAGGATCTGTTAATGTGAACGCTGTAATAAACAAATAAAGAATAGCACACTTTTGGTGCTAAACAGATAATGCTTCTGCTGATTATAATAATAGCTAGCTACATAAAAATTAATGCAGGGAAACGGAAGCTGCTGGTTGGGTCCCACCAGTTATTCTCAGGACATTTTGAAGGGAGTGGCAGTAGGGACCATGCCTACTTGTCTATTAGTGCCTAGCACAACAGCGTCCAGGACTTAAATTCACACAGAGTATTTCCCAGAGCCTCAGAGCTTCTGTCCTGCAGGAGGCACCAGGGCTTGGGGCTTCTGCCCCTTGGGAGGTGCTGGGGCTTGGGGCTTTAGCCCCATGAGAGGTGCTAGGGCTCGGGGATTCTGCCTTGTGGGTTTGAAAATATTTACCGGAGCGCTGCACCAGACAGCTTCAGCTGAATTTAAGCCCTGACAGTGGCCTATCCTGACTGGGATCTCTGGCTGCTACTGCAATACAGAAAGAGAAGAAACAGACTGGAAGGGAGCTATAGGCCACAAACAAACAAATCCACAGTTCTTTCACAACGTAATCGTAAAAATTAGAAACTGTAATTCCGTAAGTTTTGTTAAAACTGAAATTCTCATGGTTTTTAATGTCATGAGGACCGCTCAATAAAAAACACAGCACAGGGTACATCTACACTGCAACAAAACACCTGTGGCTGGCCTGTGTCAGCTGACTCAGGCTCATGGGGCTCTGGGTGCGGGGCTATAAAATTGCAGTGCAGATGTTCAGGTTTAGTCTGGAGCCCAGGCTTTAGGACCCTGCAGGGGGGAAAAGGTCCTAGAGCCCAGGCTCCAGCCCAAATGTCCATACTGCAGTTTTATAGCCCCACACAGGCCTGCCAGCGGTGTCTTTCTGCCATGTAGACCTACCTTAAAGTACCTATGTGTCCTCCCCACCATTCCCACAGTATGCAAGCACCTCACGATCTTTAATGCTTGTATCCTCACAACATCCCTGGGGATGAGGAAGTGAGGCCCAGGGTCATGAAGGAAGTATGTAGCAGAGTAGGGATATGAACCCAGATCTCTCAAATTGTAGACTGGTGCTCTAATCATGGAATATACTTCCTCTATAACACTGCTTCATTATTTTCCTGACTATCTCCTTTATGTAAATGCCAAGCAAACAGAAACAAGCTTCTCACTAATGTGTTGTCCAGGTGATCATTTTACTGGAGTCATGATATGTAGTAGTGTCATATTTTGAAAGTCTCTTATCTCTAGTGAACAAAGTGTTTTGCAAGGTTAATTACCACAAATGGATCTGATGTGTAAAAAAAGATGGCTTATTTTGACAAATTTTTGCATGATTCAAAATCAAGTTAATAACTTTAAGAGTTGCTCACAAGTGGTAGGAGTACAAAAGGCTTTTCTCTTTTTTAGCACATTCCTCTCCTCAACCTGTACAAATCTGTGAGCCAGGAGATAATGATATCTTGGCAGAAGGATTTTTATGTTGAAATTATGCACTGTGCTAAAGCCCTCCCCTGCCCAACCCACTCTCTGTGCACTCCATAGCATGATGAAACTGCTGATCTCAACTGGACAACAAATGATCATTCTGATAACTCTTGAAGTAACTCTTGAGCTGACCTTACCTGATCACTCTTGTTACAGTGTGTATGGTAACACCCATTGTTTCATGTTCTCTGTGTGTATAAATCTCCCCACTGTATTTTACACTGAATGCATCCAATGAAGTGAGCTGTAGCTCACGAAAGCTTATGCTCAAATAAATTTGTTAGTCTCTAAGGTGCCACAAGTCCTCCTTTTCTTTTTAAAGTTAGGGTCCTAAATCTATATTTAGGCCTGTAAATTTAATATGGATTTAGGGGTCTAATTGTAAGACAGATTCATCCTTCTGATCCAGTCAATCCATTCCTTTGTTCCTATGTCAGCAGGTCAAGGGCCCATCTAGTTCACTGTGCTATCTCTAAGAGTGGTCATCACCAAATGCTTCAGAAGTAGGTGCAAGACACCCCACAGTAGGCAGATTTGGTTATCCCCCTTTCTGTCGCCCCCAAATACGCCAGCACTGGAACACAGAGGAGGCAGTTTGGGCATAGCCTATTCAGGGGTTGGGGCCTTTCAAAATCTACACCAGCTACCTCGCCTCGGGCTCCCGTCGCAGTGCTCACTGCTTCCAGGACTACTGCACAGGAGGTCAGAGACGATGAAGTCAGCTTTGCACCTGGTATGGGGAACCAACCCTCCTGAACCAGGGGTATTTCCCAGATATGCCTCTTATGCCCACAGTAGCCTAGCTGATATAAAGGGGGAGCAGCAAAATGTTGAATCAGGCTCCCCTCTCCCCAACTTTTGAAAACATTGGCCTAAGTCAAACAGTGATGGTAGAACTGGGAACCAATCCCAGGAGTCTTGTCTCCTGGTCCCCTGTGCTACTAGGGTTACAATACATCCGTATTTTCCCAGACATGTCTGGCATTTTGGTTCTTAAATCGCCGTCTGGGAGGAATTTTTAAATATCTAAAAACGTCCGGGATTTTGCCAGTATTATTCTTCCCCAAAGAAGAGTTGATCATTCAAGAAAGAGAGTGAATGTTGAACATTCGAGAAAAAAAGTGAATACTGATCACTTGAGAGAGTGCCCGCTTTTTCCCCCTAGCTCCCAGCGCTTGCGCTGCGAAACAGGTGTTTCGCGCGGCTGGGAGGGAGGGGGAATGCAGCACGCTCAGGGGAGGAGGTGGGGCCGGGGCGGGGATTTGGGGAGGGGGTCCAATGGGGCAGGGAGTGGGCGGAGTTGGGGCGGGGACTTTGGGGAAGGGGTGGAGTTGGGGTGGGGCCAGGGTTGGGGGTGGGGTGCGAGCAAATACCCCTCCCCCCGTGGCGTGTCCTCTTTTTTGAATGTTCAAATATGGTAATCCTATGTGCTACATATTAGCATATATGGCTGTCATGGCTCTGCAAGAATATCAACATTTTCCCAAAGAGCAGCAGAAGAGATCGATTGGACAAATTCCGATGTCCCTTACAGTGTAAATCCAGAAGATTGAACTCCACTGGTCCTCCTGGAGTTACACTAGGTCAAACCTGCTGTCAATGAAATCAGAATCGGACTCAGTGCCATCCAGGCAGTTACTTTGGTTTTACACTGATGTCACTGAGCACTGAATATGGCCAAATAGCCTGACAGGGCTGTATCATTTTTTAAAGTGAATCTCAAGGTGCCACTGTGGAATCAATTTTTGTAATGGTGGAATATGGCAAGGCCCTGTTAGTATTTCAGCTCTGATCCTCAGGGTTCTGATTTAAAAGTAATTTTGCCAACAGTTTCCTGACTATCTGAGCAGAAAGTCTGATTTGCTTGTAAATGAGACTGTGGAAACATGGCAAGGGGCAGAGATACCATGAACCTGTAAATGTTTCCAGATGGGGGGATTTCTCGTGAACTTTTTACTTCTGCATCTAAATGAGGCACTATTAGCATTTTAAAAGATTGCAAAGATTTGAAAATTAGGATAAAGTTAGGATCAGTTCCCACTGCTTCACTTTGAATGAGGCAGCTTCACAGTGGGATGGGGTAGGAAACACTGTCTTATTAAAATGTATATCTTAGTTTATTCCCAGAAGAATAGAGCAGAAAGAGAGAGAGAGCGCGTGCGCACTCCCAACATCTGACAGTAATGGGAATGAGTCAGGGGAACATCTTGAAAGGAACTGAGCTTGTCTTAGGAAATTAAAGACACATGAGTAGCCATTAAGAAGCCTGAGAAAGAAAAGGGGTTGGGGTTCTTGAGTAAAGCAGTCCTGCAGGAGTGGTTTATGAGAGCTAGGAGCAGTAGCATGCATGACCATAATGTGGTGTTGGACATTATTGATTCTAAGTAGGTTGGAAGAAATGAAGACCAAACAAGGCGTTCCAGTTCTAGAATCGCCGTCTTTGATGCTTTAGGAACGTAATTTGATTGCAACAAATGAGTCCCAGGGACAGGAACTTAGTCCATAAATATCACCGATCCACATCATTTAAAGAAAAAACAAAAACCGCACTCTGCGAAAAAATTTTTGCAGGGTTAATATTCTTTGACATAAGAGGCCCACAGCTGAGGCAGCAGAGAGATTGATTTCTCTCTCCCTTTAAGAGAGAGAAAGAAGGTCCCTTTGGGTCAGGATTAAGGGCTTGGAAGGGGCCTAATGGGAAAGTTCATCTCACAGCCACCACTACTATCCAGTACTAGGCCCATGGATAACAACAGGATGTGGGTTTTGAGCACTGTCAGCTCCTCCATGATGTATTTCTTTTTAATTTTCTTCTTTGAAAATACACCAGCAGAGAACATTCTTTATTATCATAACAAAAGCTCTGCTTGACTGAATTTAAGACATTCCTAATTGTTTTAAATCTGTCAGGAGCGCTTTCAGTTTACATTTCTGCAACCACTCAAGAGATTGCTGTAAAGAAAACAAACAAAAATGGACTGGCTGGCTCAGAAGGTGGGTAGTAGGTTATAGTGTTTTCTCCTCTAGCTCACTGCTTCAGATCACCAACCAGAACTGGACTTGTCTACCTATTGTTTGATGGCCTTTCTGAAATGACCTGATTGGTACCATTCAGTTCGCAGGGGATAAGTGTTAATTCTGGTGGTGGTTTCTGTGATGTGGACACTAGTTGGCAAACTTGTTCACAAGTTAAAGAACTGAATGTATATAATAATCAGCAGATAAAAACTAGGTCTCATTGCAGTAGGACACACCTATCCTCCCAAAACTCGAAAAGGATGTAAATAAGATGTTAAGGGGAAGACTTATGCATTTCTTTCTACCTTCATATTCTAATCATACCCCAATTCTAATCGACAAACTGTGATGCTCTATTGGCTTTCACTTCCATCTCCAACAGGTACGTACCCCAACTCCATCAAACTAACCCTGCAATGCAAACCTTAACAATGACCCCAGCAACAGTCTGTTGGAATAGCTTCCCAAGTGCATGGCACATGTACATTCAAATGTCCTGTCCTGTTGACAGGATTGATATAAAAGTGTATGACATAAGCATACACTTTATACCATCATAACTACATCCAAGCTACGAAGTTGTACTGTTTTTACTGTCTAAGTCAACATAGAGCAGTACACAAGCTTCATGGAGGGCATCCAGGTCCCCCTGTGCAATGGAAATATCTGTGGGGAGAATTTTGGGGCACAGAAACCGTGGCAGGGTAACCATGGAATGTCTCCAGAATCTCTTCTTGTGTGGTGCCTCCAACCAAACAGAAAGCATTCTGTTATTTGGATTTGTTTTACAGCAGTGCCACTTAGAGGCACCATCTTTCTGAATTGCACCATCCCCCGAGCATGCCCTGCCCTTGCTCCTCCCCAGCACCTCCTGCATGCCGCTAAACAGCTTATCATGGTGGCCGAGGGGTGCTGGGGGGAGGGGCAGGAGCTGATCGGGGGGCTGCTGGTTGATGCCGAGCACCCACTATTTTTTCCCATGGGTGCTCCAGCCCCAGAGCTAGACACACGCCAAGAGACAGGCCGCCGTACCCTGAAGCGGTGCCGCCTAACTAAACAAAGGATGAAAGGGCTACAACATAGAAACAGAAGATCAGGGACTGAGTTGCAGCAAGAGTAAGGACCTGACGCAATGAATGTTGAAGGCTTCCCAGCAGCTTTGGAGCAAGCCCATCAAGATTCCTTAAGCTCACACAGGCAGCAGATGGAAGAGCTGGGAGCTGAACGCGGTTCTTCTGAATCACAGCTTAGGTCTTTAACCACAAGACCATGGAGCTCCATGGAATCTATGCTGGCCAGCCTTTTTCCAGATGCCTCTGCCCCAGCTGTCTCTCTGTTTCCCAGGCTGGGGGGAACCATAGGACAGGCAATGCAGTCTTTGCCCATGTAAACAAAAAATAAAACCACATGAACTATCTAACTATCTGTGCATTTAAATAACAGTCATCACCCTGGTATCTACTGAACCAATGTCAGCTCATAATAATAAAGAAATCTGAACACACACACACACACACACACACAATTTTTATTCAGAGACTCAGCCACTCAAGTCATACCCTCAGGAAAACCCTGAGTAAGCAGTTAGTCCTTGTGACATGCCCTGACAGTCAGCAAAATCTGGCTCTGTCAGAATTAGGAGCACCGTGGGCGTCAGAGTTGAGAGCCTTTCATTGAGAAGGGAGGAAGGAGGGGCAAGTGGCTGGGGCACTGGCTTGGAAAGCAGGAGATGTGGCCTAAGTTCACTGCCCTGCCACGGACCCCTGTGTGACCTGGGTCAAGTCACCTAGGCCTCATCTCTGCTTGCAGCAGCATGTAGGGTCCGTGTAACTACACACCGCAGTGAAAAGCAGGCTGTGTCCACACTGCAGCATGTAGCTACCCCTGGCAATCGGAGGCTCTGTCAGGGGGGGAAGTAGCAGGACTCTACACAGCTAAAAATATCAGTGTAGACGTGAGAGGCACCGCTCGGGTGTGTAGAAGGCCATGCGGAGTACACAACCTGTAGTTCTGGTGTGTCTGTACTCTGCTTGTGAAAGCAGTGCCTCACCATCTACACTTCTGTGTATACCTGTGCTAGCTGGGCGTGCAACATCTGTCCTCTACACACTGCTATCAGTGAAAGGCCTACCCTGGGTCACTCTGGCCCTCAGTTACCCAACTGTAAAATGGGGATAAAACCCCTACCTCAGAGGGATGTTGTGAGGATTAAAGACATTGAGATGCTGAGATATTACAGTCACGGAAGACATATAAATACCTTCTATAAACACGCTGTGTGCCCAGGGGAGCAAATCTAAAGGACTCTCACCAAGTGCCCTGGTTTACTTGCATAGTCAGAGTGAAATACAGAGATAACTAGGGCCTGATCCTCCCTTGCCCTTGCCTAGGTCATTGACCTCATGCAAAGTGGTTGTAAAATGCTATTGTTTGGATTGGGCCGTGTTTTGTGCCCACTCTGTACGGGCCTAAATGGTTATGCAAGGTGTCAGGTGCTGAAGAACCAGGCCTCTAGTTTCCACCAGAAGTACGGGACACAGGAGATGAGCTCACTTGGAACATAGTGCAAGCTGCCACATTAACCAAAAGGCAATGGGAAACTCTGAAAAACTGTTTATTTAGAAGCAGTTTCTGCGTACGTGTAATATTTTCTGAATTTCTTACCCTTCCCTCCTTACTCCTAAGAGCACTTCCATGGAAAAGAGGGGCAGATCCCCCCAGGAGATTTATACCAGCTGACGAGCTGGCCTGGGGGGAGGGGGGGTCGTTGTTTCTTTTGCAATCTTCTGCTTCTGATCTCCCCTCACTCTATCTCCTCCCAAAGTCATTCATGCCTCCTTGTGATGACATAATTTCTACTGCAACTTGGTGTGATGCCAGAGGAGGAACAGCATGACTTCAGGTGGAACAGGAGCAGATCAACTTTACCACCTCATGAGTGATAAAGAATGAGTGAAGAAAAATGCAAAATGTAAATATTTGTCTCTATTATTTGGGTGCCCTCTTCTCTAAATTACAGCTGTGTACACCAGGATTAACTTCACGAACTCATAGGGGTTATACCAGGGAAAGGAAAATCAGCCCTTTCATCTTTCCAATTGCCCATCTGCATGCATCCGATGAAGTGAGCTGTATAGCTCACGAAAGATTATGCTCAAATAAATTTGTTAGTCTCTAAGATGCCACAAGTCCTCCTTTCCATCTGCACAATGGAATTCTTAATACTTCACAGGTTATGAAATGTAACCATTTAGTGTTTGTAAAACACTAACATCTTGGGATGTCAGCATTGTTAAAAACAAAACAAAACAAAAAACCCTGATAAATTACGATTTCTATCATCTCTTGATTTCAGTAAAACTCTGCATTTTCTTAGAACTCTTCCACTTCCTGGTTGTCTTCTGGGGAGAATTCAGATTTCTGTTAAAATGATACAGAGTTTTTTCAAGTTCATGCAAATAATGGCTTTGTAACACTGCTCAACAAATAAGTGTTCTTTGGAGACAGTGCTTCCAGCAGTAATTGTGCCTCAGCAGGTAGTTAATTATTTTAGGCTACTGGGCTGAGGGTCAGTAGAGAGGCAATTAGATGTTTTGAAGTTGCAATATATACAGCATGTAGGTACAGGTAGAAAGCATTTTATTCCTATGACCATGAATCTCTGCAACAACCGTGGTTATAAAGACAATCCCAGGCTTCCAGTCCATGGGTTTTTTCTTTTTTGTGCTAATCATTAATCTCAGAAATGCATACAAAATTGATTTCCTTTTCATGACATCGTTTTCAAATGACTCTTCTGTTTTCTTCGGGTCATTCTGGCAGCCTCTGTAGCTTTGGAGCTGTATAAAATCTAACAGATTCATCCATGTAGCAGTCTTTTAGTGTCTTATGTATTTCAGGGGGGAGTGGGTTCTAGATATGTTACTGGGGTTAAAGTAACACTTAAAGCTTTGGAACCCCAAATGGTTCTCTTTGGCTGTGCACATCAGCCTCACATGCTGAAAGGGGGAAAAAATAAATGCAGCAGCATTCCCTTCACACTCCTACTCGCCTCTGAGGTTCTTCCACTTCCTTCCTATAGCTTTTTTTAGAAGCTAGTGTGTTTTTCTCACGTCCGGCAACAAAGGATGTTTTGTGCTGCTGCTGTGGTTGTTGAGTTGTCTTTTTTTTTTTTTTTAACTTCAGTTTGTAGCTAACATGTTTGAAAGAGGAGCTCTTGTTTGCGTGGGAGCCCTGAAGCTTTTCACTCTATGGTACCTTGAGAAAGATCAAATGCAAGGAGTTGTTTGGTTTTTCTTGCCTTCCACTAGTTTACATTTGTATTTTCCTGAAACTGTCTCATTTTTGTGTACCACAAACTGAAACATAGGACCAAATTCAGCTCTCATGTCCACCAGTGGAAGTCTGCTGTGACTCGACTGTTCTTAGTTACACTTAGATTTATATGGGTGGAATTGAGGGCAGAATTGGGACTGTGCACTTTTTAGTGCTTTGTTAGTTTCCTGCACAAAAATCTAGAAAAAGCTGATCCATTTAACATATGCCACACCTTAGAAAACCAATTTCTATTCTACCCATGCTGTGGTCTTAATTTACCACTGCTACTCCAATTATATGCTGTGTAACCTCATTTACACTAGTTTATTTCCACTGTTTTCAAACTGGAGTAATGCTGTGATAGATCGAGCCTTTTATTTTGAATATATTTTAAAATGTTATTGTCTCCTTCTACCATAGCTGTTTCACTGCCACCAGAATAAATTAACTGTGGTCACATACATTGGCATTACATGTTTCAGGGAGAGAAACTCCAAAGGGAAGCATGGGGGCACAAGCAGCCACAATGTCAAGGATATTGGATACTTAGATACTTTAGAATTAGGTGTTTCCAATTGATTATTATTTGTAGGCCGTGAGACAAGATGAGGCGAAAATACCCCAAACAGCCTGGAATTGTATCATAAATCTCAGACAGCACTAACGTAATCTTTAAGTCTGTTCGTGGATCTTTAGATAGAGAGCATGAGTTATAGCTTGGGCCTGATTTTGATCTCTCCCATACCGGTTTTACACAGGTGTGACTCCATTGGTTTCACTGAGTTACTCCTGATTTACTGCAGTGCAAATGAGATCAGAATTGGGCACAGCACGCTGTCATATCTTTCCTTTTACCCTATGCATATAATTTGTTTGCAGGAACATGTTATTGGGGATACACCCTGCCAACTAACACACTAGCTGCCTTCGGATTACATGTTGCAGATTTCAGACCAATACACATAACTGCAACTTTTTAATGTTATCAGTAATATCCAGTAGCCAGCATGGACTGTGACCAAGGGTGTCTTGACCAGGGTGGATAAAAAAAAATTGGATTATTTTAAAATTTAAATTAAGTATATTTTTGTTTTTAAAAATGAACCAGTTTAAAATTAATTTGAAGTTAGGATAACCTATAAGGCCTGAATTTACTATAATCTATTAAAATCATTTACATTAAATAAAAATATTATGGAGCAGTATACTTTTGCTGCTGAAGTTTTAAAGAAAGTCATAGCATTGAACTGGTGGAAGTCATTGCCTGGCACCAGAGTTTGTTGAAATGCCAAAACAGCTTTTGACAACCAGAGCCTCTTCTGCAGGTACAGAGAGAATATTTTCTCCATTTCAGTTTTTCAACTAGTTCAATTCCATTACTAGTTCATTCAAAGTTAAAAAGCTGATTGGGAGTTGAAAAGGCAGGAAAGTTTGTTTTCCTCTTCCAAGCTATGAATAAAAACTAGGTGGGAGAAGATAAAATCTACTACTTCTAAAGGAGCAGAAACAATCAGTTCAGTTACTAACTGCAGATGAAACTTCTTTTGTTTATTAAATCAGTTCACTTAAAATGCAAAACATGTTTTGATAGACTTTTTTCTTGTGTATTCACCTCATTTAGGGTAGTTTTATTTAACTAATAAAAAAACCATAAATGCTGTTTTTGCACATTTTAATTGAATTCCAATTTCTATTCGAATAGAGCTTGACACAAATCCCAAGTAAAACAAATCAATCATAAGAAATGCATCATTTTCCATTTTCTAGCATAACTGAAGATATGTGAAAATTAAGAATCTGAATAAATGTATGTTAATATATATATAACTGATTAAATAAATTTGTATAGATCTAGGTCATTCTTCTGGTTAGCAAAAAGAGGTACCAAATTTAGTATGAAGACTATTTATTTGGAAGTCAGCCTATTTTAATGGCTACCAGCCAATGAGAAACGAACTTTTCTTTCAAAAAATAACTAAGTAGTCTAAATACAAAACAAGATTAAAATTGATTATTTAAATCAAGGTTTCCTGCTTGTTGATTTAAATCATTATAATTGGTGATTTAAAATCAAGCCACCCTAGCCTTGACCGGGAAAAATGGTCAAGGCAGCCTGTAACTGATTTACTTTAATGAGTTGCTGGGTTTGGACCATTTCCATGCAGGCTCCGCAGAAGGGAGAGGCAAGTTCTCCCATAAAGACACAACAAATATATTTATATAGAATGGCATGGTTTACAGTAGTGCTAAGAACCATGGCATGTGCCCCCAGAAACCTTACCTCTACAAATACGGGAGTAGAGCTCCAGTGGGGGTGTGGGGTGTTCCACCAGACCTTAGAGGGCTCAGCTGTTATTCTGTAGGATGGCTGCTCTCCCTCATGATAGGCTAACTCAAGGGAAGTAACTCAGCAGTGGATCACTGAAATTAACTATGGACATGCATACTCTGTCAAGCTTAGCTAATGTGCTAGCTAAAACATATCCTTTTCCACAGTGCAGATAGAGGGTAATACCTTTAGCTCGATTTTAACTGATCAAGTGGTTGTGCTCTAGCCCAAGTATCTCAGGCTACGTCTATAGTGCAGTGGAAGGTAACTGCTTGTCCTCTCAAAGCAGTCCGGGTGCTGGTTTTTAGGGAGTAGTAGAGATTTCTGCTATTGAAATCATATTGACTCTAGTACGATTTCAATGCTGTTCCATAATATTTCCTAGACATCATGGCTATTACATGGGGCCCAGTATGAAGTAATAAAAACAACAGTACTTTGCAGTTTTGTAGCACCTTCCATCCAGGATCACCAAGGTGCTTTGCAAACAGTAATGAACCACCCTTTGAGATAGCGCATAAGCTTTCGTGAGCTACAGCTCACTTCATCGGATGCATACTGTGGAAAGTGTAGAAGATCTTTTATACACACAAAGCATGCAAAAATACCTCCCCCCACCCCACTCTCCTGCTGGCAATAGCTTATCTAAAGTGATCACTCTCCTTACAATGTGAATGATCATCAAGTTGGGCCATTTCCAGCCCAAATCGAGGTTTTCTTACTCCCCCCCTCCCCACACACACACAAACCCACTCTCCTGCTGGTAATAGCTTATCTAAAGTGACCACTCTTCTTACAATAAGAAAAGGAGGACTTGTGGCACCTTAGAGACTAACCAATTTATTAGAGCATAAGCTTTCGTGAGCTACAGCTCACTTCCTCAGATGCATCTGAGGAAGTGAGCTGTAGCTCACGAAAGCTTATGCTCTAATAAATTGGTTAGTCTCTAAGGTGCCACAAGTCCTCCTTTTCTTTTTGCGAATACAGACTAACACAGCTGCTACTCTGAAACTCTTCTTACAATGTGTATGATAATCAAGGTGGGCCATTTCCAGCACAAATCCAGGGTTTAACAAGAACGTCTGGGGGGGCGGGGGGAGGAAGAAAAAACAAGGGGAAATAGGTTACCTTGCATAATGACTTAGCCACTCCCAGACTCTATTCAAGCCTAAGTTAATTGTATCCAATTTGCAAATGAATTCCAATTCAACAGTTTCCCGCTGGAATCTGGATTTGAAGATTTTTTGTTGAAGAATTGCAACTTTCATGTCTGTAATCGCGTGACCAGAGAGATGGATGTGTTCTCCGACTGGTTTATGAATGTTATAATTCTTGACATCTGATTTGTGTCCATTTATTCTTTTACGTAGAGACTGTCCAGTTTGACAAATGTACATGGCAGAGGGGCATTGCTGGCACATGATGGCATATATCACATTGGTGGATGTGCAGGTCAACGAGCCTCTGAACAGTCTCTACGTAAAAGAATAAATGGACTCAAATCAGATGTCAAGAATTATAACATTCATAAACCAGTCGGAGAACACTTCAATCTCTCTGGTCACGCAATTACAGACATGAAAGTTGCAATTCTTCAACAAAAAAACTTCAAATCCAGACTCCAGTGAGAAACTGTTGAATTGGAATTCATTTGCAAATCAGATACAATTAACTTAGGCTTGAATAGAGACTGGGGGTGGCTAAGTCATTATGCAAGGTAACCTATTTCCCCATGTTTTTTCCTCCCCCCTCCCCCCCCAGACGTTCTTGTTAAACCCTGGATTTGTGCTGGAAATGGCCCACCTTGATTATCATACACATTGTAAGGAGAGTGGTCACTTTAGATAAGCTATTACCAGCAGGAGAGTGGCTTTGTGTGGGGGGAGGGTGTGTGAGAAAACCTGGATTTGGGCTGGAAATGGCCCAACTTGATGATCATTCACATTGTAAGGAGAGGTTTCAGAGTAACAGCCGTGTTAGTCTGTATTCGCAAAAAGAAAAGGAGTACTTGTGGCACCTTAGAGACTAACCAATTTATTAGAGCATAAGCTTTCGTGAGCTACAGCTCACTTCATCAGATGCATATCGTGGAAACTGCAGCAGACTTTATATATACACAGAGAATATGAACCAATACCTCCTCCCACCCCACTGTCCTGCTGGTAATAGCTTATCTAAAGTGATCATCAGGTGGGCCATTTCCAACACAAATCCAGGTTTTCTCACCCTCCACCCCCCCACACAAATTCACTCTCCTGCTGGTGATAGCCCATCCAAAGTGACAACTCTTTACACAATGTGCATGACAATCAAGTTGGGCTATTTCCTGCACAAATCCAGGTTTTCTCACATCCCCCCCACCCCCATACACACACAAACTCACTCTCCTGCTGGTAATAGCTCATCCAAACTGACCACTCTTCAAGTTAAAATCCAAGTTAAACCAGAACATCTGGGGGGGGGGGGGTAGGAAAAAACAAGAGGAAACAGGCTAGCTATTGCCAGCAGGAGAGTGGGGTGGGGGGAGGTATTTTTTCATGCTTTGTGTGTATAAAAGATCTTCTACACTTTCCACAGTATGCATCCGATAAAGTGAGCTGTAGCTCACGAAAGCTTATGCTCAAATAAATTGGTTAGTCTCTAAGGTGCCACAAGTACTCCTTTTCTTTTTGTGAATACAGACTAACACGGCTGTTACTCTGAAACCTTTGAGATAGGGAAGTTTTGTTATCCTAATTTTACAGGCTGGGAACTCAGGAACAGGGAAGTTGTGTAACTCTCCCAGGGTCACACCGTGGCAGAGCCAGGCATTTCAGACAGCCCAGTGCCCCAGTGATCTCAGCTAGACAATGCTTTTCTGCTCAGATGGCACTTTTACTCAGTGAGCCAATACAGCTCCAACCCCAGAAGGTCCCTGCTGCAGACTGTGAGGTTACATATGAATTGAAAATGGTTCACAATCAGTTATAAGTTGCAGTTCTCTAGAAACTGAGAGCGGGGGGAGGGTGGAGCTTGCGGACATTGAGTCACAAAAGTCAGTAAGAGGTCAAGAAGTTATGGGCACACTGAAATCCCAGGGAGAGGGCCGCTCTGGAAGTCAGTCCAGCTCACACCCTTGTAGAGCATATTTTTAATACTAGTTTATTATCACAGTAGATTGTGATGGGCTGTTCTCTCGGTGAGCTGGTCTCGGGGAAAAGGTGATCTTTAGACCTATGGCAGGAGTTCTACAGCCTTGCTGCAGATTCTTGTGGCATTTGTGAGGACAAATCACGAATACACGTGGGCAATAACTACTCATCAGATATTTAGCCGCCATTTACATTTTTAAAAAGCAAAAGCAATTACAGCTAGCAGAATGGTGTCCATAGTGCTACTTATAAGGTCTGGTGGTCAAATTTGACACTACCGTGTGACTTAACCCACACAACATCTCCCAAAACACCCTGTTTCAACTCAGAACACAGCAAGCCTGATTCTCCTCTCACTTATGCTGGTGAGAATGAGGAGTAACCTGACTAAAATCAATGGGGCATCCCTGGTGTAATGCTACTGAGCACGCAGCAGCTCCTCTGACCTGAACTGCGGCCGCTACAGGTTTGAGGCTATCCAGCTAGGTCAAAAGATTTAAAAAAACAAAAAACAAAAACAAAACCCAACCCCCCACCCCCGCCCAAAAACCATAAGTAAAAATAAAAGCTAAGGCTCTTTGGCCTCCCGAAGTCCTGCCGCTTTGCCAATGCCGATCAAACCCAAACAAACCCAGAATTTGAGTGTGCTTGAGCTAAACCTACATGGCTTTAATTTCCTCTTCATCTGTGGTTGTGTGCATGGGGTCTTCTGGCCTGGACAGTGAGAGTCAAGCCCTGGTTTCCTGGTGCAAAACACTAACCACAAGGTTGCTAGGCTGGCCCCAATATCCGGTGCTTTTATTTTATTCACCTCTCTTCCCCCATAGTTGTACCTAGCCCAGCTAGAGCCATACACGCAAGGAAACTCTTGTTCCAGCCTTCTGAATTACAATAGTCTCTGGCAACAAACTGTCAGTTATATAAACATTATTGGAAGTACATTTAAATGTGGTATCTGTAACATTTCTGCGGTTATCCATACAAGAATGCAGGTGTAGCAAATCTTAATTGCTATCCAGGCCCACATTAAATAATCTTGGGGCCTTGTGCATTATGAAAGTTGCCCCCTCCTTCCTTAAACTAGACAGAGCATGTGATATACAAGACAACTATCATCCTAGGCAAAACTTCAGCCTGCCACTCCCCTGCTGCCCCCCCTAGAAGAGAGGGTCTCAACTTTCTGGCGGAGCACGACAAGTTCCCTGTTGGTTCAGTGGCTATGGTTGAAGTGAGGCAGGTCAAGCACTAGGTCACAGTGCCTCTCACTCAGGTTTGTCCCAGATGCCCCTCTGTCATGGTGAAGGGCAGCTGGACCAAATATGAGCCAGAGATGTTGTGACCTGGTGCATGGGGTTGCAGTACCACTCCGCTTCTGAGTTGCTTTCCCCAGTGATCAAAGGCCCCCACCATAGGCGCTGAGTTTTATTTTTCCACCGTGATGTTCCACCCTGGCTCTGCCCCAAGAACCCGCCCCCACTCTGCCCCTTGCCCCAAGGCCCTACCCCCTCTCTGCCTGAGGCTCCACCCTCACTCTGTCTTTTCCCACCCCTGCGGTCCCAAGTCACCCACCGCTCACTGCTGTCCACACTCCTCCACCGCCAAACAGCTGATCAGAGTGTTGCCGAACAGCTGTGGGTGCTGAACACCCACTATTTTCTTCATGGGTGCTTGAGATCTGGAGTACCCACAGAGTCAGTGCCTATGGCCCACACTGAAATGAGGGCCCTGTGCAGGTACACAGAGTGCACATGGTTAATCTGGGCCTGTGGACACCCAGAAAGGAGTCAGACAATTAGCTATTTAACCTATACAGATAGTACATGTCACCAAATGCCTCTTCATTCTGCAGATCCCAAAGTGCTTCACAAAATCTGGCTGAGATTCTGGGCAGGTGCCATTCCAGGACCCACCTTTGTACCATCTAGATTCTGTACCATGCCAAGGGCTGAAACAGCCCTCAACATAAATTAGATTAGCCCTAGAGGTGTGTTAATGTTCAGCTGCCTATTGCACACCCTTTACACAGAGGTGTATGAGGGGCCCAGTGTAGGCCTATGTTGTATCTGCACTGAGGGAAATTCTGCCCCAGCCCCTTATGGTACAATTCACAAGCCACCTGGAACTCAGAAGCTTGTGAAGGGCTCAGTCAATTCTGCTAGGATTTCTCCATGCCTGCTATTGCAATGTGCTGTATGTCACATTGTCGAGAAAGGCAATACGGTCTAGTGGATTGAGCGTGAGTGAGGGAGCACAGCATTCCTGGTGTCTTATTGCAAGTCTTACCATTGACTTGCTTTGGGCAATTCATGTGAACCTCTTTGAACCTCAGTTTTTCCATTTGTAAAATGGGTATAATAATATTTGCCTACCTATCTCACAGGGCTGGGAAGGAGATTAATTCATTCAGATTTGTAAAATAGTTTGGAAATATTAAAGGCCAGATTCTCATTGAAAATAAATCTCCTTTACAGTGCCAGTGTCAATGAGATTCTGTCCCTTTGCACCAAATCTAATTACTTTAGCTTGTGGTTCTTGGGAACCTGGCTGTTCCAGGTCAGACCACTTAATTATCTCCCTCTAGTCCCCTTATTGAGCACACATTTATATTTAGTTTCCCTGATTGTTAAATGCCAGAAACTAATTTCATTTTAAATTATCCTTAATATCACACATTTTATAAAAGGCTACAAAGCTCCCACGCTTCAGAATAGCAACTTGACATCCAGTTCCCATCTGTCTCCTATTAACAAAAACAACCCGGATAATCTAAGGCTACCTGTTGAGTGGGATATGAAAAATTAACAAGAGATCATACAGTATAGACCACCAACCAGAACCTGTCAATAGTCATCCTAGCACTAAGAGCTTACTTAGTGTGAAGTTTAAGGAAAGAGCAGCTGAAAATGAGGAGATAGAATTAATGTACAAAGGGAATGCCGATCTAATGAAACTCCATTTATAGATAAATCCCATATTCTCTCAGTGCATTGCCACGTGCAAACAGCAATTCCATTTATAGCGACTCTCAGATTATAGGGTCAAACCTCAGCCCAAGGAACCTGGCGGAGACATGCATGGGTTGGCTTGGATGAGTCATCCTTGCCCTATGCTGCTCCACTGAGGTTACTCAAAGCCCTGAACTAAAGTAGATCTTTGCACTCCTAATAGCCACACAGTGGGTGCCATCTGATGTAGAATCATAAAGCTGTAGGGCTGGAATGGACCTTGAGAAGTCATCTAATCCAGCTCTCATCCCCACTCGCCTTGGCTCTGTGTTGCCCTGGCATCGTGCATCCCTTGCATCATGATAGCACAGTAGTTCTGCCTCTTCGGGGAGGGCTCTGCAGCTGAAGAGGTGGGGGCTGGAAGCTCTGTAGGGGAAAAAAAGACAGGAGCCCCACCACCACCAGTCCTTCTCATAACAATCTCCAGAGCCCATTTTCCTGTTTACGTGGTATCGGACAGTCATTACTGCCTCTCTTATTAACAAACAGCTTGGTTTCAGTGAGCTAAACAGGCAATGGCGATCTTTGAGTGAAGTTCTCCGCACGTAATTAACCAACAGAAAAATGAGGACTCC
Organism: Lepidochelys olivacea; assembly: GCF_965140295.1. Taxonomy (NCBI): domain Eukaryota; kingdom Metazoa; phylum Chordata; order Testudines; family Cheloniidae; genus Lepidochelys; species Lepidochelys olivacea. Next base: position 30,542,217 of record NC_140411.1, on the reverse strand, counting down.
ATACCCATCATCCCTGCTTTGCAGTCTGAACCCCAGTATACTCAAAGAAATGGACTGAGTTTGCTGGGGTGAACAGCAGGTCTCTAGGGAAGGTCTCTAGGGTTGCCAATTTTGGTTAGACATATTTCTGGAAATTTAATCACAGGACATAATCTTTAATTAAAGATTAATCTTTAATTCCTGGAGACTCCCGGCCAATCCTGGAGGCTTGGCAACCATAAAGGTCTCAGAGAAGGCAGGGTGGTCCTCGGCTGAAAGCTGAGGCTGTCTGTCTGCAGAACGAATGGGAGGGTTTGCAGACGCACAGCGAGTTCTTTATGTTAGGAGGGTCACATGCAATTTTTGTCCTTGCAGAATTCCACTCTGTCCAATTACCCTTTTGATCATGTTCAACATGAAAAGAGAAGCAACTGTGTGTGAATCATGGCCTTGTTCTGCGTTGAATTAACAGTTTGGACAGGGTACGGAGGCAGGGAAAACGGCCGGGCCGAGGGACGGGTCCCTGGCGAGTTCCTCATTTTCAAATGAGTAAATATTTCAGGAAACCCTGCTGCTGTCAGGACAAGCGGGACCTTCCCGGAACTGCTTTCGTGGTCGTTAGCAAAGTGGAAGTCCTGTGTAGTGTTTGCTTTAGGCCTAGGCAGCTGCACGGGGGACCCCCAGCACTTCAAAGGCCTCTTACAGCACTCACCCCAGAGCACCACCCCTGATTTCCTAACCACAGTCTCCTCTGACTTGGGGCCTGGTTCTTCTCTCCTTTCGCTTTTATTAAGGTGTGCTGCTCTAACTTCACTGGATGTACACCACAGAGAGGGTGAGGAGAATAAAGCACTTTGGTTTCAGTGAGGCACAGAAGAAACTGAAATGCTTTATCCCCACCCTTCCTTTTTGGAAAGATACACTTTAGCTCCATCTCCTGCTTCTTCCTCTGTTTGAGGGAAGTGGGTCTTTCCAAAAAGGAAGGGTGGGCATAAAGCAGGTCTGTAAATAGTGGGAACCTAGAGATGGGGGACCTGATCATAGGAACGGAAGAAGGTGACCCCCACCCCCAGAGTCTCATTGGTAGGGCTTGAAAACCTGAGAGTCGTCCCCAAGTCTTACTTTGGGAAAACAGCTGCACCAAACTACTGGGTTTTGCCTTGTGGATGTTAGTGGGATTAAGGAGAGGTTTTTCTTCCCTTCAGCTTTTTCCTCCTCAAATACAGGCCTGAACCAAAGCCCCAAATCTGAACACCCGGAACGCTAGAAAAGTTTTAATCTGGCTCAGAACTTTGAACCTGGGCCCTCTCCTTATGGCATGCTGGACCAAACACCCAGATCTGGAACTCTTCTGCCTTGAGCTGAGGAAACATTCAGAGCTGGCTCTCACAGGAGGTCTTGAAAATACAATTGCAAATTATATTTAAAACAGAGTAAGAGGCAGGTTCTTGCCTGCAGCCCTTACTCCTTTTTAGGTTGGAACTGCCTGATCTCAAGTTTCCTGCCCTTGGTGCAAGTTAGAGCTGCAAAGAAGAAGCTCCAACTAATGGCACTGTCCTCAGGTCCCTCAGGGTGTGCTCAACCCCCTCCTGCCTGCCATGGGGTGCCTCCAACATACCCCCTTCCTCCTCTTCCGCTGTGGGTTAGGGTGGTATCTGGTGCAGACAGTAGCTGTGCTGGCAGAGTTCCCTTAAACAGAGAGAATTCTCTACCGGCCATCTCTTAAATCCACTTTGTGCAGTGAACTAGAGAGTACAACTGGAGGTTCCCTTCAGGTTTTAGGAATATTTTCTATTTGTGTGTTTCGCAGATCTTCCAAAGACTGTCTAAGGCAATTTGAGAGGCAAAGGAGATTGTTGCCTTCTAGGGCCCTGAACCTACCACAACTTACTATGAGTCTATTCATGTGTATAAAGTTAAACACATGCTAGGTCTTTACAGAATCAGGGCCTTACTGCCCGGTCCTGCTCCCACTGATTTCCATTGATGTCACTGGCAGCAGAGTGGGGCCCTAAATCTAAGTGTGGGTACAACAGCAACAACAGCAAAAGCCTTCTGTGATACACTAACGGAGAGGTCAGTAATATTTTGTGCCATCGAGTTTGCTTTAAGATTGTACATACATATAGCTACGTGCGAGACAAAAAGTCTCCGTGCAATTTCAGCTGACTGCCCAGTCAAAGAAGTTTGATTAAGCTAGAGTTCAAGTTGTGAAGACAAACAAATGACTGGAGAAGATCAAAAACTTAAATGACCTGCTTCACCATTTGTTTCACTGGAGTTACACTGGCCAAAAACAGGAGTAGAGCAGTGCTGATCGAGGCCTGAAGTGAGCTACTCTTTAAAAGAGCAATTGTACTTAAAAAAAAAAACCCCACACATTGGAAAGCCAGTTTCTACTGTCATGTTAGCTTTCGGACACTTGCAAGAAGTGTCCCCTAGACCTCACTCCTTTTAAGACATGATACAACACAAAAGCATTAAGAATTTGCCACTCCAGCAAATTGACTACTTTTTTCAAACACCCAAATCAGCTGGGCCGATTCATGTCAAATTTTGGCAAGTGATTCTTCTTGACCTGACTCCCTTATGCCTTTTTCTGAGCCTTTTAAAAAGAGGTCAAACATCCGGTATACATTGCGAATGACACTGTAACCCTAACTATCGTGAGGCTGCTGTTTCTCCCTAACATATCCTTCTTCTCTTCCAGCCCTAAACCTTCCCATAGCTGTCTCTCTTGGGATTATCTGCAGAACCTATCACGGTATAATTTAGTCCCTGTTATGCTCTATTAAACAGCTGCATGTTTCACCCCAGAGCTGACTACAGTTTGAAGGTGGATGAAGTAATACCACTATATAGTTTGTATAGTGGGTCACTAAGCTGGAAAAGCAGTTGGGCATCCTTCAGGGACAAGTCACTTCACAGCGCTGTGCCTCAGTTTCCCCATCTGTAAAATGGGGGGTAATGATACTGACTTCCTTAGTAAAGTGCTTTGAGATCTCCTGATGAAAAGTGCTATGTAAGAGCTGGGCATTATATTAATTTATTATTTAGTAGTAGTAGCAGTAGTATGTACCCATTCTTTTCAAAAAGATTTAATTCAAAGTATGTATTTTGACATTTCACTGGAATGATGTAATTTTGTTAGATGCCTGGGAGGAAATATGGAGCCACCTGAAAGTGCAAAATGTGTAGATAAAAAAAGTTTTGATTCCACCTTTGCTAGAAAATGGCGCACACAACATTTAAGGACAGCGGAGGGCGGGGTCAGACAGCTGAGGTCCATCACTGTCATAAGTAAATGAATAGCATAAGCCAGGAAATCGTGAGACTAGTTAAAGAAGCTTAATTGCATTATCAGTTACTGAAAATGGAATATATATATAAAAAGGATGTGTTCAGCTTTTCTCACAGACTGAACATCTGGGCCTTCTGATTTGGGCTCACCTGCCCTGCGCCACTCGAGGGCTGGTGACAAAGGACCGGCGACACTTCTGCTAGCTCGGCCCAGCAGCCGTTTCACAGTCCCGAGGAGTTCAACTTTGAGCAACACCTCCTGCTTCCCCCTGTGGCCTTCTGTGCTGGATTTATGTTTGGCTAGCGTGGGCCTCCTCCAGCAGGAAGTGGCTGCCATTTAAGGCGTGCAAGTGATTCTTGGCACGGCTGCCAGTGAAACAGCCCAAACACTTGTTCCTGATTGGCTGTTTAAGCTTGTGAATGTGTGAGCAGTTTCAAAAATGTCTTCTTTTGTCAGTCTGAGATTTCCCAGAATTTAGAAGCGGAAAGAAAGAGAAGGGTACAAGGAAGTTATTAAAGACATATAAAATAAACTTGAAGGGGAGAAAGCATGTTTCATTGAGAAACTGCATGCTGTATTCAAGGGAAGCATTGGTGAATGCTTATTATTTTAATAAAGACTTTTTCTGTCGTGAACAGGAGAAGCAGATGTTTAAAAGACGGACAGGAAGTGGCTGTGACAAATGAAAGGATTTTTGATTGAATTCATGAGCTGTGCTTCCTGCCAGTAATTCATTCAACTCTAGGCTACATAAAACACATAGTATTATGGTTTAATCATCTCTTTTTTTATCATGAAGCCAGAACATACAATTCTTGGTGCTTCAGGTAAAAAAATTGTTAGTATTGCCAGCTGGTGTTTGAGCTCATGATTCATTTTTTTATTTAATCAGATAGTCTGTCTGTGAGCAAACACCTGAGAACTTCCTAATGATTTGGGAGTTTGTTTAAGCAGGTGTAGAAAGGACTTAGCACTTTCTGAGCTTGGCAAATGGAAACATGCTGTTTAAAGGTGCAACATGACTCTCTGAATTCAACTGCCATTAAAGTCAGTGAAAGCCTTAAAAACCAAACTGGCACAAGGATTTTTTTTCTCAGCGTGATTCTGCTGAAAAGCAGTTTTTGCGTGTGTCTGATAATTAGGGTGTTTTCTGCCTCTATTCCTTTCTCCTTAATGAATTCTGTTTGTTTACTGCCTCAAGGAAAGCTTGTCACTAGAAATTTCCTTTCAAATTGAGGATTTCACAACAGCAGAACCATTGCAACATAGCGATAAACAAGCCTACGAAAGAGTCTCTGGGGAATGGAAGCTTTGCTTTTTCACAATTTAGTTAAGTAAATAGTTACAGAATGTGTCAGGAGATAGAGAACGTGGGCCATCCATAAAAGTATTATGAAAAGTTGATTTTGCTAGCCAAATACTTAGACTGTGGAATCTAACAGTTGCAAAGGAACGGTTTATTACACTGAACAGCCGACGTTTGCGTCTTCTGCATAATGGGTGAGGTCTTTGGATCTGGCTCACAGCACAGTCGGGGTGAATAAAGTTCACTCTCGCAGTCTTGGGGTTACGGGGTGCAGGGCCGTCACCAAGCATAAGTCAGAGAAGACTGATGCATGAAAACAACCACAGGGGATTAGGGCGGCATTTAGGCAACCCAACTCCATCCTCTTTCCTCTGGCCACACCCGGACACCAGCAGAAGGGAGTGCAGTGATGAAGAAGCTTCTATACCAGATCTGCACCTCCAGAAGGGCATTACAATGGTCTGATTCTCCTGGGGCCAGATAAACTGCCTCTGTGGTCAAAAGGCCCCTGGCGCTGAGGTACGAAGTAACCGCACTGCAGAGAGGAACTTGCCCAATGACATTTGTGGAAAACAACAGCAGTGCATGAGATTTCAGAGGCCACCTGTTTCTTTTTTGCCACTGGATTCTATTGGAGAGATTGGCAGCGTAATCTAGTGGCTAGGACAAAGGTCTGCTGTATTGATCTTGCAAAGTCCTGAGGGCCCTGTAATTTACCTGTGAATTGAGGATACCGAACATCTTGTAAGAGACATTCAGCGCCTTGCAGGATCAAGCCCTAGGAGTAAGGACTCTGCCACTGAGTCACTGTGTAAACTGTAAACTGGAGAACCTCTCTTTGCTTCCAGTTAGCCATCCTAAAGGGTATATAAATAAATCCTGCATGATAGGGGCATTGGGGGGCTTAATAAATTGCTGCTTCCAAAGCGCTTTCAGATCCTCCCATGAAAGGCACTTAGTTAGGTGTGAGGCATTATGCTTGATACTAGGGAACATATCAGTTCTCCATGAGAATCAGGTACCTCCCTCATATAGGGGGCACACACCTCATGCTGCATGGCATGTTTAAAGAACTGATACAGGAGGCCAGAATCAGCAAAGGGACAGTGGTAATGGGACAAACTGTATCCTTGCTCTGCTCCAGAGTGCTAGCGAGGGGGTGGGGCAGAGGTGTGCCGAGGCATTCCTCAAGTAGCATGCTGCTTAGCACGATTTACAGCTGATTTTGAAAGAAGCAGCATATGTTCCTCAGAGTGCCTGCCAGCCGCAAAGGACCTGGGGCGTGGTGTCACAGGGCGGGGTTCCCTCACCCTTAATTCCTTACTGCACACTGCTGCGGTGGTTCACCACCACCTGCTTTATTTACAACATGCTTATCGGGTCCTTGTCCCCCCACAACAAAGGGCTTTTACCTTCTCCCCAGGCACAGAGCAAGTGGAGGGGGGAGGAGGGACTCTGAGCTCTTGGGCTTCTCTGCCCCTTCCTTCTGGCCTTTCCTCAGTTTGGCCCATGGAGGGACACTTGCAAAGAGTGATGAGTCAGGGCTTAACTACACTGGAACGCTGGCTACAGTGACACAGCTACAGCTCTGCAGTGTAGACACTACTTATGCCGACCAGAGGGGTTCTCCCGTCTCTGTAGGGAATCCACCTTCCTTAAAGGTGGTAGCTAGGTCGATCTAAACTGTCTACACCAGGGGTCAGGTCAGCTTAACTATGTCTCTCAGGTGTGTGGATTTTTCACACCCCTGAGCAACGTAGCTGGGTCAACCTGATCTTGTAGTATTGACCAGCCTTAGGCTACTCACATTCTGTCACTCACCTTCCTCCCCCTTTTCCCCCCTTCCTTGCCTTTCCCTCCTCTCCTGGGATCAGCCTTTCCCCTGAGACCTACTGTCCCCACTCGTGGACAAGGTTTCTCTCAACTGGCTCTCTGGTATCACTATGGAAGCCTTCTCCATCTTCCACCTGCAAAAGGTGTATTCAGATGGGTCATATCTGTCTCTGCCCCCCTGTTCTCACACCAGAGGCAACCCTGTACCCCACCAGATTTCTCCTCTGCTTGTAAGGTCTCCCTTTCTCCTACCTCACCCAAATTACTTCTAACGTTCAAACCCAATTGTGCTTGCTCAGGGGCCTTCTGGTTCTCATCCCCTTAAGCCTTCTTTCTCCACTAAATCCTGTTCTATTTTTGCCATCTTTTCAGTCCCCTCTACCTTGGAGTGTTCTCCGAGGCCTTTGGATTCTTGGCTTTTCTCCTGGCTATCATTCCCCATTTCTTCTTTCTCTAGCCCTCCTGTTGCTTCCTGACCTTTTCCTTGGTACCTCGCCCACCCTGGTCGTGCCCTTTCTGTCCATTTGGATCTCCGTGAATTCCTTCCCTTCCTAAAAGAAAAGGGTTCCAATCTCTTGTGATTAATACCAGCTGGGGCAAGGTCCTGATCACCCTAACCCGCTGCCTTCTAAATGTTCCCCACACATCCAGAGGTACTCTGAGCAGATTTTCTCCTCCCCATGAATACATGTCAGTTTTAAACTTTCTCCCAACACCATCTCATAGGGTTTCACCCAGTCTCTCCTGACCAATAAGCACCCTGCAACAGGGTCTATCAGGCCAGCCCCTTGTGGGTGCCCCCGGCTCCGGCCGGGCAGCGCGGCTGCCAAACATGCTGCTCTAAGCGGCATGGTAAGGGGGCCGCGGGGGAAGGAGGAGGGCTGGATAAGGGGCAGGGAGTTCTGGGGGGCAGTCAGGGGACAGGGAGCAAGGGGTGGTTGGATGGGGCGGAGGTTCTGGGGGGCACAGTCAGGGGACAGGAAACAGCGGGGGTTGGATAGGTGTGGGAGTCCCAAGGGGCCTGTCGGGGCAGGGAGCAAAGGGGGTTGGATAGGGGGTGAGGTCCCAGGGGGGTGGTTAGGATCCAGGAGTCCCGGAGGGGGGTGGTCAGGGGACAAGGAGCAGGGGGGCTTGGATGGATCAGGGGTTCTGAGCGGGGCAGTCAGGGGGCGGGAAGTGGGAGGGGGGATAGGAGGAGGGGCCAGGCTGTTTGGGGAGGCACAGCCTTCCCTATCCGGCTCTCCATCCGATGTTTGGGCCAAAAAGTTTGCCCACCCCGCCCTAGGCCGTGTCCCCTCTGACTATCTTGCCAACCATAATGTCTGCCAGTACCATTCAGCAGATATTCCCATTCAATCTAGAATGGCCGCTTTCACTATAACAGAGTCAGCTGCTTGTACGTCACTCACCGCCATATATACAGCTTGTGCCTCTCCCGAGAGGGAGGGAGCTAATCGGAAGGCCCAACCCTCTTCTCCCAGCCCATTCCTGAATATTAACAAAAAGGTATTGGTGTCCGGCCCGGTTTGCACAGTCCTATGCCCATCGCGTGGTGAACGTTCCCTGCCCGGGGACTCACCCGCTTCTCTGTGAGCTGTTGCTGCACCTACGCCTGGCTTGTAATAGATTGCTGGAGGCTCCATTGTTATCCTGCCTGCCAGGATAGCCAGGACGGTCTCTCTTGTTGCTGGGTTTGCTGAAACTCTTGGAGGTTTTCTGCGACTCCTTTTGGTGTTCTGCTACCTGGCATATGGTCTGCCATGCCGTCTTACTGGCATACTGGAGAGTGGAGGGTTTTGGCCAAGCCCCCAGGATGGATACCCATTGTAACCATCCAGCTATGCTGTTTGGGGCTGTGGAGGGTTACTAGGTTCAGTGACCAGGCCTAGAATTCAAGGGAGCACGAGAGGCCAATCATTGCTATCTCTGGTGGGGGCAAGGCAGAGGTTCTCTGTGCCTTTTTCTGCTCTCACTGCATTTCCACAGAATTTTGCCCAGCAAACAGCTGCTTTTTGGTAAACACTGGGATCATTAAGTGTCAGTTACTGTTTAGGGTTTAACTGCTCTTGAATGCTAGTGAGCAGCTCGCTATTTACAGCAAATTGGCATTTCGCACATTTGGGCTTGTGCTGTTAGCTGCACAATAGAGAGGTCGGTTTTCTGTAAGCACTGAGATTCAGTAATTAAAACAAGACAGTCATTAAAACTCAAAAACAAATAGATGACTGCTGCTGAATCTGCTGTGGGCAAACCTTCTTCCGGTAAAGGGGACGTTATCAGTGTGATGTGCAGGGATTGAGCTGCCATAATTTATTAACAATACATTAATGAGCTAAATCCCCATACACCACAAGGAAAATGTACCCTGAAGTGTAACAGATGGGCTCAGAAGCCAAAGATATACAATGGAGAACCTAGGAAATATATCCAGATTAAATACAAAACTGGAAAGGCCAGTATTTGCTGACTGTGCCTCATTATGGTATGGATCCCAGAATAATGGGCAATCTTAGATAGTATGGGGGACATACTGACCCCACTGAAGTCAGTGGAAGTTCTGTATAGTTTGTGCTTCAAAACCAGTGCAGAAAACACTGTCCATTGACTTTGTGCTGTATTTGCAGCTCCTCTGAAATTCATACCCGAAGAGCCTGGAACACTTGCAATTCAGGGTTTGCAATAATTGCATCTGTGGGTGGAAGGCAGCTTCTTCTGCCTAGTGGTTAGAGCCCAAGGCAGCAGTCATCCCCAATGGTTGGTCTCCAGCGACAGCCTTGCCTAGTGGGCGCATCTCTCAAGTAGCAGCTCTGCCTGACGGCAACCCCGCCTTGTGGGTGCAGTTCACGGGTGGCTGCTCCGCTTAATGGGTACAGTTCATGGGTGGGGTACAGGAACTCCACTGGGTTCTGACTCAGGGCCCTGGGAGGCTGGTTTGGCTTCGTTCACCTAGCGGTGCCTGGTGTCAGCCTCAAGTCAGCTTCCCGGGGTCATTCCTATCTCCCTCTGCATCCCAGCTGGCCACCATCCATCCCTGGAGAGCTCTGCCTTCTGAGCTTCCAGCCCTGATCCCAGTTTCCAGGTGCTGCGCCTCCCCCGTTCCCTGGCTTACATCCTTCCCTGAAGCTCCCAGAACATGTCCTTCTCCCTGGCCTGCCAACCCCTGACTGAGCTGTCTGGCTCCCTTTTCAATCCTGCCTCTAAACCAAGGTTCTCAGCAGGGGCAGGGCCTCCTTAGCCCAGAGTTGCTCCTTAACCCCTTCCTGCCCCAGTGCGGGATTTATACGTCCGGTCGATAACATCGATAACATATTTTGAATGTCAATGGAATTAGGTGACAAAATGTTATTGATTCTCTTTTCAATGTTGATTACAAGGATATAAAAATTACCTGATTTGCACCAACAGTGAGACCTGATGCTTGTTACCGAAATGGGAAAAATCAGCGAACAAACCCCATTAAAAAAGTCCAGAATGTCATGTAGTTGCGTGTTATTAATGGTACCCAGAGTGTACTGGTAGCAACAAGAGACACACTAGTGCTCCTTACGAGTAAATCTTTGCTGAGAATCCGCACATGGCTACACATTTTTTTAAAAAGAATTACCTGGTTTCCGGACTGTCCATCTGTGCCCTGTCTCTGGATCTGAGCATCTTTAGTGAGGGAAAATGCAAAATTAAAATCAAGCCAGTTTATAGTTAGAAATGCTAGTAAGAGCAACCTTGCCTGCCCTGCTTGCAGGGATCATCCCTGGCAACACTGTGTGTAACTACCACTTCCGGCTACCCCGCTATCGGTGGGCAGAAAGTGATATTATTATTATTATCGTGAGCATTCCTGAAGTTGATCCAAGGTAACATTTCTGCCAGTTCTGCATGGGAATGAAAATGAAATGCAAAGGCTTTCAAAACTCCTTGCCACACTGTGAAAAAGGTGTTTGCCTGCACACTATCCAGCACAGCCATCTTGCTGTGCCAGGAGGATGGGCCCGTTGTCCGGCCCATGCCTCTCCAGATATGCCATCCTGAACCACCTCTGCCGCCGACAGAGAGACACGGAACAGGGAAGGCTGCTACACCATGCAGCTGTGTGTGTGAGATAGTGAGACGGAAAACTACATAGAGACCTGATATAGTCCCCTGTGTTTAGTCCTTAGCAAAGGACTGTCAAATATCTTTTTCACAGTAAGGCAAGTAGTGCCCCTAACTGCTTAGTCCCCAACAGATCAGGTGGAATTATGCCAGTGGTGTCCCTCTTGCCTCTTCCCTACCTGAGTGAGCATTGTGGGAGGCATAATCTGGTCCCAGGCACGTAGCAGCTTCCAGCAGCTGTCAGTGGAGTCTGCATTTCAGCTCATTGTGCGGAATTGGGCTTCTCCTCTGGAAAGGAGTGAGTACAGAGGGGCTGGACTAACATGAAAAGACAACCTAATAAGGAAGGAGGTGGGCAAAAACCTAAGGACTGCAGGGATCACCTCACATTCAGCACCTTGATGGATCAGAACTCTAGTCAGGAAGGCGAGAGGCCCCTCAGTATGGATCATTGCTAAGGTTCATGGTGCCAGAGTCCATGAAGCAGGAAAGTACTTTCAAGCAGATGCTTATAGTCCTCCCCCATAGCTAAAAATAGAGAACAACAGATAAAGTAAAGCAACCAAATGTGCTGATTAAATATACAGAGTGATCATTTTTATGCTCTGATATTTCAGGAGTGCAGGCGGGAGACATTCCCATGCACACGCTCTGTGTAGCTGAAGTGGGGTTTTTATTAGTGGCATTTTGTGATTAGAGAGGACTTTTATTTCCCCCTAATACCAGGCACTTCTCCTTCTCCTCAGCTGTTTCCATGGTACAGGAAAGCCAGTTTGTACATCTGGGCATTATTTGGAACACGAAGCTCGGCCCCGGCTGTAATTTGGTAATTGTAGTCTCAGCCGAGCTGTGCCGATGCACTGTAAATACATTTGCAATTGAGTATGTGATATTGACACATGGCAGTTCACAGACATTTTTGGGACCATGTGAGAAACTGACAAGGTCTTTCTGTGTATCTGTGGTAAACCTCTGCAAAATAAAAACCTCACCAGCGCAGCAAAATACAACAGTGTACAACCCAGTGTAAAACTTAACAACAGCTTGTTTGCCAAATGGTTTGTTTTCCTGGAAATTCCATTATCTCATGAACAAAAGCTTGCTTCTAGTCTTTTGCAACCAAAAGACACCAAACCAAAAGAGTAAATTTTTACTCTTTGTTGGTTCTCTCTGCTAAACAACAACACATGACATCTGGTACACCACAGAACCCAGAAACCTAATGCAGAACATGACAGCATGCTTCTGGCAGCATCCTGTACCTGATAAAGCAAACGAGGAGGGTAGTGTGGGGACCAGTAGGGATCTAATGCGGGCGGCATATGACTGTGGGGCCTCTCTTCCTTATCATCTTGACCAATCAAAGGCAACTTTAACATTTTTGGGCAGAACCAGTGAAACAATATTCCCTCCCTCCCCCTGCAACACGCACACAATTTATATCAACTCCTATCACACTTTGATATGCAACAGCGCTGGCCTGAGGATCTGGGAGAGGCAGACTGAGAGGACTCTTTTGGGAACACACCCCACACTCAGCTGACTCATTTGATATCAAGAAGTGTTGTGGAGGGAAGGCTGGAAGGGGTTGGGGGGACATGAAGCTTTAGGCAGCTTCCTGCTGCAGAAGTTTAAGAAAATGAAAGCAGAGGCTCTTCTTTTCATTTCTAGACCCAACCCCTAATCAGGGGGCTCCCAGCCATGGATTTTGAAAGACCCAAAGGCTAACGTCTGTGACAAAGAGTTTAAGCCAAGGAGGCCCTCACGTTTCCAAAGCAAGTACTTAAGATAGCAGGTCCTTCTAACCAGGGTCCTCAAAATTCCACCCGCAGGATTCTTGTGGCATTCATTTCCCCACATCGTATTCAATATCCTCTGTCTTTCAGTTTGAGGCACCTGCAGTGGGCTCCTGTTGACACAATGGAGAGAGATAAATAGCGGGATGCCCCAAGGATGAATATGGGGACCTGGGGGAATATGGTCAACATTTTTTTCATGATCTGGAAAAGGGGTTGAACAGCGAGAAGGCAAAATTTGCAGATGTTACAAAATTACTCAAGACAGTTAAGTCCAAAGCGGATGGTAACAAGTTACAAAGGAATCTCACCAAACTGGGAGACTGGGCAGCAAAATGGCGGATGAAATTCAGTGTTGATAAATGCAAAGTAATGCACATTGTAAAAAATAATCCCAACTATACATATAAAATGATGGGGTCTAAATTAGCTGTTATCACTGAAGAAAGAGATCTTGTAATCATTGTGGATGGTTCTCTCAAAACATTTGCTCAAAGTACAGCGGCAGTCAAAAAAGCTAACAGGACGTTAGGAACCATTGGTTAAGGGATAGAAAATATCATAATGGCACTATATAAATCTATGGTATGCCCACACCTTGAATACTGCTTGCAGTTCTGGTCACCCCATCTTAAAAAAGATATATTAGAATTGGAAAAGATGCAGAGAAAGGCAAAGAAAATTATTAGGGATGTGGAACGGCTTCCACACAGGAGAAATTAAAAGACTGGGACTGTTCATTTTAGAAAAGAAACGACTAAGAGGGATATGGAAGAGGTCTGTAAAATCATGACTGGTGTGGAGAAAGTCCATAAGGAAGTGTTATTTACCCTTTCACATAACACAAGAACTAGGGATCACTTGATGAAATTAATAGGCAGCAAGTTTAAATCAAAAGGAAGTAATTTTTCTCACAGCATGCAGTCAGCCTCTGGAACGTGTTGTTATGGGATGTTGTGAGGGTTCAAAAAAGAATTCAGTACATTTATGGAGAATAGGTTCAATGGCTATTAGCCCAGATGGGATGCAATCCCATGCTCCAAGTGTCCCTAAAACTCCAACTGCTGGAAGCTGGGACTGGAAAACTGGGAATGGATCACTCTAAATTGCCCTCTTGTGTTCATTCCTTCTGAAGCATCTGGTACTGGCCAATGTCAGAGACAGAATACTGGGCTAGATGGACTATTGGTCTGACCCAGTGTGGCTGTTCTTATGTAAGATGCTCTGATACTACGGTGGGGAGTGTAGTATAAGAAAGTTACAGCACTTGCTGATGTACTGTGCTGAATCAGGGCCTTAATGTCACAGGGGACCAAGCACAGCCCCTTCACAGCCCTACCTTCCCAAGGTGTAGGAGTTTCTGGGTCTGGTGTGGGAATAATGTACGGCGCCTTTCTGATATTTTATTTCACTTATATGTGGCATTGAATACTGCATTGATGGTATTTGTAGTAGAGATAGTTTTATGACACAAAATTGGGACTCAGATCTGGATGTTGCAGATATTGGAGATGCTGAAATCAGATGTTTAGAGTAGTGGTTCTCAAAGCCGGTCTGCCACTTGTTCAGGGAAAGCCCCTGGTGTCCCGCGCCGGTTTGTTTATCTGCCGCATCTGCAGGTTCAGCCGATCGCGGCTCCCACTAGAAGGGAGGCCAGTACATCCCTCGACCCGCGCTACTTCCCGCAGCTGCCATTGGCCTGGAGCAGCGAACTGCAGCCAGTGGGAGCCGCAATGGCTGAACCTGTGGACGCGGCAGGTAAGCAAACCAGCCCGGCCCACCGGGGCTTTCCCTGAACAAGCGGCGGACCGGCTTTGAGAACCACTGGTTTAGAGTGTATATTGCCAGGTGCCTAGCCTTATTTGTCCTTGCAAGAAAATGTGCAAGATATTGTAGATGTAATCGAGACAGCCATAGTGAGGCAGCCCTTTGAAAAACAAAGAGCTACAGCATTATGGGAGCATTGCAACCCTTTTATCTCTGAGCTCTTCTCAACACGCCACCGTACTAGTACATTGTGACATAGGCGCTTTCGTGATGCATGTGTCAGCCCACCCAATGGCACTTAAAGGTTCGGAATATAGGAAAGAAAAACAAAACTTTAAGACTTGTGCATATTCACCGTGGTGTTCTGGCCCTAAAAACAAAAGGGTTGATTCTGCAGGCATCTCCATACACAGATCACCCATTGATTTCAGTGGGAGTTATGCTAAGAGGAGGAGTGCAGGACTGGACTCTGAATAAAATAAGAGCCACTGGGCACATGGTGGCATCAGACCCTGAATGCATACACACAACAGAAGGGACAGAAATTTCTATTACATGTATAGCACATGGAAACTTAAAGCCTGCGTCCCTTCTTTGATTCTCAGTAAATTTCCCACTCAAATTATTTTCAGATTGTATCGGCCAAGCTCTTCAGCTACTGTAAATCAGTCTAGTTCTAGTGATGGAGCTACAGTGACATAACATCAGTAGGATCTGGCCCTAATTCTGTAACCAAAAGATACCGATTTTTTTTTTGTGAGCAGGGAAAAATACATCCTTTTTATTTGACTAAAATGGAATAATCCATCCAGCTAGCTGCTGAAAAGGAAAATTAACTTAATCTTTAGTCTTATGTGTTATTGGTACAAATATTGCGGGTCTATTATCTATTCCACATAAAACCCCATACAACATACTCTTTTAATTGTCTGGCTAATTGTTTGGCCTCTGAGCTGGCTATTTCTGATAGTCTAATTCTCATTAGTATGCCGGCTGACACTGAGTCCTCAAAAGCTCCTTTTAGCTGCTTTTAACCACTTATATTCTAATTGGGAAGTGCCGAAAACACTTCCAGAAAGGCAATCAACAGTAAGAAACGCAGTGTGAATGTTCCTCTTCTCTAATACATTTCAAAATTTTCAATCCTGTTCTAAAGTCGTTTTGGTGCTGGTTTAAATTAGAATGTCCTTACAAATTTACAGCGTGTTTATTAGTGTTCAGAAAGGTGTAAAACATGTGGATTGAAGATTTAGGGACAAATCCTGCAGTCGTTATTCAAAGAAATCTCCCCATGAAGTTAGTGGAATTTTATTCCTGAGTAAGGGATAGATAATGACGGCAGGGTTTGGGTCATAGACTAGAGCAGTGCATGCTCATGCATAGTTATAGTACAGTACTCCCAACCATTTGTGTTAAGTGTTTCGGAGGAAGCTATGTTGATACTGTAAGAGTCAAAATCTTGTGTTCATGTTTTAAACCAAATCAGACAAATTCTGCCCACGCAGCTCTCCATTCTCTTCAGTGGAAGCCATATGCACAACTCTGGGGGCAGAATTTGGCCCACTGGGTAGAATTAGCTGGCATATTTCTCTGTTGTCTATTCCTTCCCTTTTTTTCTTTGTAGCCCTTTCCCAAAGTGGTGTAAGATCTGGGGCTGGAGCAACATGTTATTGGAAAGCAATCCCACATTGACATCAAAATGAACAAGCACAGTCTAGTATAAAGACTCTCTTGTTCAAACCTATTTGAAGTTCATATGGGGATCACTACAGCTTTGCTCAGTATTAGCTAGAGTTGGACTGAGGGGAATGGGTTTGGGTTAGAGACTACTCATCAATCAGATTTTGCATTTGCAGGCCTCATTTTAGCAAGACCAAACTTCCAAACTCTAGAATGGATGGGGAGGGATTTTGGTGGTGCCCTGACTTCATAGCAGGCAAACAGAGATAATTTTCGTTTCTCTCTTGCAAAACTTTATTGATTGAAGTTTGCGTTTGCTAACCTAAAACCATGGTGGCTTGGATGTGGGTTCTGTGCTATCCAAGCTTCTGAAGTTTGAGGATTTAGATAAAAGTTCTGCTTTGGTTTGATCAGGAATATTACACTGAGGTATTTTGAGGTGCAAGAGAAGAGTCATACTGAGTGGTTTAAACGCTTGTAAGGTGATGAGTGCCCTCAAGTCTCATGGAAACAAATGGAAGCTGAAGTCTATGGGAGGCGACAGTGCAGAGCGCTGTGTTAGACTGGGCCCCATGTGAAGGAGTTTGATCAGTTTCAGCTGCTGTTCAGAGCTGGGCTGTGTGAAATGGACAAGAATCATGTCAATTTCAGTTAGCAGGTGCCAGAAATCCTGGGGAGCTTATTTCCTTTTGGAAATACCATGTGTCCCTGTTTCCAAAATGAAATATTGCAGGATTTTCAGTCCCACAAAAATGTTTGCGTTTCCCACTTTTCATCCTGATTCAGGAGGGGAAAAAATTCTGAAAACTTGAAAATTTTCCCAAAACTGAAATTTGGTTTCCTGGCCAGCTCTAGAAAATGCTCTTTATTGCTTCCTGCACAATGATCCCCCAAGATACGGTAAATATATGTGGTAGCATGAGCAACGGTCAGTGCTATTAATGATGTTTCCTGCCAATGAGGGTAAACCATATGCCTGGCATAAATGTTTGTTCTGTTTATATCTTGTTCAGAGGATGTAGTAGCAGGGTTTGATATCAACAATCTCTTCTGTTATGAAAGATAAAATGATGAGGAGAATAAATATTTATCCCACCTCCCAGCTCAACGTATTTGTTCTAAAAGCCAGTCCCAGAGACCACAAGCAGAGCTATTGTAGTTCATAGACCATGTTACCAGAATATAATTTACTCATTCTAGCAGCAGTGTTTCTTTTGCTAAGATGAAGAAGAAAATCCTTACATTTAGAAAGATAACCCAAGTTTTCATTATTAGCTTTATTGCACTGAGTGTTATCTTTAACACTCAGTTCTGTTTAAAGTACTTTATCTGCTTTAACATGGATTACACTTAAAACAAATTTCCTTTAAGAAAACCCTGAACTTTTCTTCACATTCTTTCTCTTTGCATGGAAAAAAGATGCTGTTGCCTTACTGGAGTTTCTTTCAGTTGTGCAAATTAATCGATAGAATTTCTGTTTTTATAGTTTTCTTATTTAAAAGCCTGGGAAATTTCATCCAAAAAACTCTTTATCCGTTCACTTCCTATCTCTCTCTACGTCATTCTTGATGTACCTTTCAATTTCTGCTGCACGGGGCACGGGATCTATGCTTGACTTTGAGTAATGTTCGTGTTTGTGTGTCTTTTGGGAGGGGAGTATTCTTAACCAATACATAAGAAGACAGATCCCTGCCCCAAAGGAATTACATTCTGCACAGAAAACACTTGCACACACTCCTGTGTATATTGTGACAGGGTCGGGCCAGATGGCTACAAAAGAGTAATAGGAGGCAGATATATTAGCCCCAGGTTAAGTAGGCCCCTTTTCCCTGGGTAAGGTAACAGGGGCAGTTCCAGAACAATCAGGAACCTTCTGGAGATAATTAAGACAGACAGACTGATTAGAACACCTGCAGCCAATCAAGAAGCTGCTGGAATCAATTAAGGCATGTTAATCAGGGCACCTGGGTTTAAAAAGGAGCTCACTTCAGTTTGTAATGCGCATGTAAGGAGCTGGGAGCAAGAGGCACTAGGAGCTGAGAGTGAGAACGCGGACTGTTGGAGGACTGAGGAGTACAAGCATTATGAGACACCAGGAGGAAGGTCCTATGGTGAGGATAAAGAAGGTGCTGGGAGGAGGCCATGGGGAAGTAGCCCAGGGAGTTGTAGCTGTCGCACAGTTGTTCCAGGAGGTACTCTAGATAGCTGCATTCCCCAGGGCCCTGGGCTGGAACCCGGAGTAGAGGGTGGGCTCGGGTGCCCCCCAAACCTCCCAACTCCTGGTCAGACACAGGAGGAGTCAACCTGGACTGTGGGTTCAGAAAAATGGCCAAGCTGTGGGCTGCCGTGAAGCTCCGAGGCAGGCAAATCCGCCAATAAGCATAAGACCCACCAAGGTAGAGCAGGAACTTTGTCACACTATATGTATAAAAATGGCATGCAGAGGCTGTGGGAGAGATGCAGCACTAGACCTTTTTTTCTTTTTATTCACCTTCTGGATTTGTGTCTGTGTTTTAACCCTTGGCTAATTCCCTTTTTTTCTTTACCTCTGTCCATTTTTTGCCTGCATTTCTCAGTTTAAAAGAATAATCTGTGGCTATCTGGCTAATTTTCCTTTTTTAAGTACAAAGCATTAATCAATCCTTTCCCTCTTGCTGTTGTGTGGTACTTCTGTTAAGGCCACGATTTTCAAAAACAGAAGCCTAAAGTTGGGCTCTTTAACTCTATAGGTAGGTACCTGAAAAAGTGGATCAGTTTTCAAAAATGCTAAGCAATGGGAGTTGTTGGGGGTTCCGTGATTTTAAAAATCAAGACATTCCTCCATTAATGTGGATAGAGGAGCTTATGGACCTAAATCCATGTATAGTGTGATGGGGCAAGGCCAGATGGCTATAGAAAAGTAGTGGGAGATAGATATATTAGCTCCAGGCTAAACAAATCCCTGGTACCAGGTTAAGTGAAATGGAAGCTGCTCCAGGTCAATTAAGACACCTGGGGCCAATTAAGAACTTTCCAGAAGGCAGGGAGAATGCTAGGTTGATTGGGACACCTGAAGCCAATCAGGGGCTGGCTGAAACTAGTTAAAAGCCTCCCAGCCAGTCAGGTGGGTGTGCATGTCAGGAGCTGTGGGAGGAAGTTGTGCTGTTGGAGAGACTGAGTAGTACACACCATATCAGGCACAAGGAAGGAGGCCCTGAGGTAAGGGTGAAGTGGAGCTTGAGGAAGTGAGGGCTGCTGTGGAGGAAGTAGCCCAGGGAATTGTACATGTCATGTTTCTAAAAGGTCAGCTACCATAGCTGATACTATCAGGGTCCCTGGGCTGGAGCCTGGAGTAGAGGGTGGGCCAGGACTCCCCCCCCCCCCACCTTTGCCCCCTGATTAATCACTGAGACTGGGAAACAACAGAGACTGTGCAAGGAAGGATAACTTCTCCTCACCTCCCTTGCTGGCTTATGATGAAACTGGCTCAGTAGACTGTGACCCTTGTCTCTAGAGAGAGAAGGGTTACGTGGAGGGTCACAGTGAGCCTCTGAGGCTCGCGAAATCCCCACGGAGGCAAGGACAGAGCTTTGTCACAATAGGTACCTAAATGCAAGGGGCCTGATTTTCAGAGATGTTGAACACCCACAACTCCAGTTGAAAGCAATGGCTTAGCAACTACGAAAATTAGAGTACTTATTTAGGACTGTCGGTATGGATTTAGGTGCCTGACTTTAAGCACCTGCTCTTGAAAATGTTGGCCTGGGGTGAGAGTTTCAAAACTGTTCAGTTTTGGCCTAACTCCGCTCCCAGTGAAGCCAGTGGAATCCTGGGAGTAGCGTTAGGTGAATGCAGAACACGTTTGAAAATCTCACCCTCAGTGCATGAACATTTTGTGTTTAACAAGGCTGCAGCAATAGACTATGAGACACATCTGTCCCGTGACTGAGTTGACATTGTGGGAGAACCTTTAGCTTCTGGAATTCTCAGACCTGAGTGCTTGAATTTGCAGCCTCAGTGCTCCGTGAATACGACTCGATTTTTTGCATTTAATTTCCCTGTGTGTGTGCTGTGGGTTTTTTAAAGAAAAAATGGAAAAATACAGAGCAGTTGGCCTGCAAAGTTTGCAAGTTCCACAGGCTAACTGTCTACACTGAAACTAATACGCTGGTGGAGTTGCAATTGTTCTGTAAACTCCTTCAGATACTGCATTAAATTCAGTGGGGCTTTGTGATGATGCAGGGGTTTGTCTGTGCAGAGCAGGTTAAAGGATCTCTACCTTAAACTGAAACCAAGCAGCTTTTTAATGCTTTCTTAACTCCAAACTGATTGGCAGGATTTCGATCAAACAGGTGTTATTTTTTTATTATGATCTTCTTTACGGTCTGATCCTGCATAATATTTTATCACTGATTGAACTGGAAGCAGGATCAGATCTTTAGAGACCAAACATGGAAAAGCTCCGTCCAAAAGGTGTGAAAACAGGGAATTAGAATGGAAATTGGTTTGCATCCTTAATATGGTAATACCAGCCAGTGTAACTGGTTTAACAATACAGGGGAAGCAGCATTATTTAGCTAACAGAGGCAGGGTTTTGAACATCAGCTGTAGATGAGTTACCACCTTTCCTTTAACAGTTGCAGGATGAAATGTCCTCTTGAGTCAGAGATAGCTGCCTGTCAGCAGATTAACCTGTGAACGTTTCCCCTGCGTGAGACAATCTGGATTTAATAAAGATGCTAGAGTTACCATGAGAAAATGAGAGGCTACCGAGGCCCTCATGATTAAGTGACAAAAGGGAGGTGGAACCTGGGAGGAAATGAGGAGAAACACGAGGGAACACCAAATTAAAAATATGTCCTGAAAGCCAAGAGAGGCTAGAAACACCTGGGTAGAAGCTTTGAAAGGCTCCTTGGTGGCAAGAGACTGGCTCACACAGTGCCCAGGTACCCTTAGATAGCCCTGGCCTTGAGTCTTTGCTTGTCTTCTCCTTGAGAATGTGGCAAAATACTGCAAAAGCTTTCTGGTGTTATTTATAGAAATGAGATCAAATGAAAGACCGGTTTGGGGTTAGTGAAACCTTGTGATTCAAGAGCTGTAAAACCAAAAGTCTGCTTCGGACTCAGGCCCACTGGATCTGAATCCTCCGTTTGGGGAGAGGAGCATTCATTGACGTGGGCCCAGGGTTTTCCTGTTTGCCAATAAATCTCGTCAGTCAGGCAGTCTGCCATGGATAACTGCCGTGAACCCATTGTGATAGGCCTGCCGTATTTTAGATCAGTTCAGCTCTGCCCACTTGTTCAAACTTGAACAAACTCAATCGTTTCATCTGGAAAAGTTTCCCAACACAAGTGGGTGGTTTTGTGGTTGAAGGTTTAAAACACATCATTGAAAAGCTGACTCTGAAGACTTGGGAATATATTTCCATCTCTGCATGTGAGGATTTGCGTGTGTAACAGCCAATATAGAAAGGTTAAAAAACCGCCCCTGCAGCTGGGAGGTGTAATTCCCGGGGGGGGGGGGGGGCATCCATGCACTAACTCTGCTCTAGGTCGTGCACTAAAGATAGCAGAGTGGCTGTGTGGCAATCACCTGAGTAATAACCTAGGCTCTCAGACAGAGCTGTACTCAGGTGGCTAGCCCGAGCAGCCTCCCACGCCCCCATGGATACGCTGCAGTTCTTTGGGCAGGTCTACACTGAAAGCACTGCACTGGTGCAGCTGTGTCATTGTAGCACTTAAGTGAAGATGCTACCCCGGTGGCAGGGCTTCTCCCATCTGTGTAGTTAATCCGCCTTCCCAAGAGGTGGGGAACTGTGCTTACAGGAGAAGCTCTCCTGCTGATGTAGCACTGTCTATATGGGGTCGGTATAATGGATTTTTCACACCCCTGAGCGATGTAGTTATACCGATATAGGTCTGTAGGGTAGGCCTCGCCTTAGTGCACTAGCTCAAGCAGAGCTAACATATGCATGTCTACCTGAGCTGGGAATTACACCGCCCAGCTGTAGTGTAGACGTAGCCTTTGGGGCAAATTTTCAAAGCAGGCACCTCACATTTGCCTGTAAAAGTTGTATATGCACTCACGGCACACACGAAGTCTACACGCACAAATTGCATGTGCAGACAAGAAGTTAGCTGCACATATGCCAAGTTTGCAGGCACAAATGACCCTTTACATATAAAAATGCAGGATTTTCAAACGTTACAGTCTGTGTGTGTGCACATCTGGAGGACACATCATAGGTGCTGCCTTAGAAAATCTGGCCTTAATTTTCGTTTTATTCAATATTTCAGTTAAATTAACCTGTAAAACATATGGTACAAATAGTGCTCACCTAAGAGGATTGCGCAGTTCAGGTTTGATTTGTGACTCTGCTTTAAATTCCCATTCGTGTGGGAGTCCACTATTGGCCTTTAAACAGAATAAACTGAAACCTTCCACAGCTGCCTTTCATCACTGACACTGTTGCAGACAGATTCCAAAGCAGACAGTCTTTATCTGGTGGAGTTGTTGGAACTACCGTGGATTATTTCATGCAGAGCAAACCTAACGTGAGCATTGTCAGGAACAAAGAAACCATGTTGTTTAATTCCCCAACTTGTGCCTGTTCACATTTGAAATAAATGTTAGTATTATATATAATAATTCAGTTTGAGGGGAAAAAACTTTCTTAAAAATGGAGATTTGACAGTGGATTTTAAATCACATTTGGACATCACACTTGTGAATTCACAATTTCCATAGATTACTGGCATCTGTGGACCCTAGATAGTCTGTAATCACTAAGATTGTTCTAATCTTTCTCTGGAAGGTTTTCAAAGGAAGTACTGAATTACACAGATTGTTAGGAGGACTAGGTTTTAACTTGCAAGAAAGTACTTTAAAGGAAAATGCATACATTAGTGCAAGAGCTATAAAGTAAGGATATAATGCTTGTAACATTCAGACATCCTGATGTGCAATTTGTTATCCAAATTATAAAACTTCCTGGCAGACATAGTCTCTGCTGTATTCAGTGGTAAGCATGTAAACACACTAGCAAATCATTGTTCTTATTTCTGAAACTTTTATGCACCTCTCCTTTTCACTTGTTCTCTGCTGTTTGTTAATATCACACTGCGAAGTTACGGAAAAGCTTTAGAGGAGTGACATAGCTAGAGACCTAATTGGTATGAAAAGCAGCGTATGAATAAAATAACAAGAAAGAGCAGAGCTTCATTTTCCAGAGGAGAATGCGATTTCAATTCCTGCTAAATGTTTGGACGGTGAAGGCTGAAAATCAGAAACCTTCAACATCATGGGCCTGATTCTCATCACACTTAAAATGGTGAAAGTTCAGGTTAACTCCACTGAAGTCAATGGGCAGCCACCAGTGTGAAACTGGTGTAAAATCAGAATCAAGCCCGTTGTGTCAGTTTGACCTCCATTAAAACTAATGGAGTGACACCGGGGATTATAATGGCCCGTTAAGTGTTTTATGCTAGCTAACCCTTGACTTTACTGGATATAGAACTTTTGCCTCCTGTCTGAGCGCTCAGCAGCGGAATACCCTCACTCCAGTGAGAGGGGATTAAATGCATATCTGAGGATTGCAAAAAGGATGTGGAAAATATAAACCAAACGAGAGTCATTGGCTAAAAGTGAAGTCATATTTTTTAAAAAATATTTGCACTGCTGACAGCTTTCGGAGGCAAAATGTAACATGCTAGCAGTAAGCAGCGTAGCCTGAGTCTGCACGGAGGGAGAAGAGGGCTAAGGGAGAACCATACCTAACCCATTACTATACCCAGGAAGCAGCAGGGCTGGATGCTGTCTTGGAGAGGGCGCCTGATGTCATGCCCAACTGTGCACAGAGGAAGTGTGCTCTGCGCTTGGAGGCATAGTCTGGGCTTCATGTACATGAGTGACGGTGCAGGTACATGGTCTGTGGCTGGCAGCGGGCACCAATGGGATGAACCCCTGCTCCTGATTGAGGCAGCAGGAGTGGTGCATGCCCTACCATCCTCTCCTGCGCTAAGCAATGCAAAGGGAAACACTTCCCTGCTCTGACATCAGAATAGTTGACCCACTCGGCAGCGGGTGCAACCCTGCTCTCTAACTGGGAACCAGAGCAGGGAAGTATTTCCCTTTGCATTACGTCTCATTTGGGACAAAGGTTTCTGAAACTCAAGGGAAGTGTCACAAAATGTAGATGAATCTAAGGGAATGTTCAGTCTTCCTGGGACAGAGCAGAGTTGAGTTGGATGGATCAGATGTTCGGAACATATCCATATGTAACCCTTCTGCCCATCAGAGTTGGCAGCAACAAGGGCCGGGTTCAATATCTAGGGGATCCATTCCAATAACACAATGCAAAACCGGCGCGAGCCCCCACCCAGTGACCTGGGACAAATATATACCACCCCTGCTGGGCGCCTCCAAGAGGCAATACTTCCCCTCTCGCAAGCACATAGTCTGAGTGTAGCAAAAACCTTTTAATAACAGAGAGAAACAATGTGGCATTATGTTGGGGAAACACCACCAACAGGATTCATAACACAACCCATGAGCAAAAAAAAACCACCCCAAGCAAATTGGGGCATGCCCTTTTCCCTTTGGTTCTTGAGTCCAGCAACCCCAAATCACCCAAAGTCCCAAAAGTCCAATGCCCCAAAAAGTCTCTGTCCCTGGTCAGGGCAGCCCCAGAGTTCGAAAGTTTATCTGCGGAGCTTTACCTCCCAACCTGGGTGGAAATGGGACGGGGTTAAGAGGCACCTTACATGATCTGAAGCTGACTGCCCCATAGCTCCATAGCGGCACTCCGCTCCGCCAGCCGCCCCACGAACTCCTTCGCTCAGCTCTGCTCCGCCAGCCGCCCCACAAACTCCTTCGCTCAGCTGCGCTCCACTCCGCCAGTCGCCCCACGAACTCCTTCGCTCAGCTCCGCTCCGCCAGCCGCCCCACGAACTCCTTCGCTCAGCTCCACGGCCCACAAGCAGCTCCTGCCATCCACAAACTGCTCCGCATCGAACTGCTTCACCAGCCGTCCCGCAAACTGCTCCACCATATATCTTCAGGCTCCCCCACTACTTAACACAACACTCAGTGATTTCAGCTCTCAGGTAAATTCAGCTTGTAGTAGGGGAGCCCCAGTGCTGGTGCACTGTCAGCCCAAAGTGAGCTCAGCAGCCTATAACTAGACTTCTAATGAAATCAAAATTAGCTCTGATATTCCACAGTGGAGAGAGGAGAAAGTGCAATTAGCATGTAAGGCCCTCAACAAGGGGCCCATACCACCAAGTATTAATACTTGTCCCCAGCCTCTCTCCCTTCACACAGTTTTGGAACCCATGACCCTTGCCTAGCAAGCGCTACTTAGTTGATGGTGAATCCCTCCATCATAACAAAAGGCCACGTACAGTTCCAAGCACAGTTCCCATAATCAGGGTAATAACAATTTATTCTTCCTGCCCCAATAACAGAGACACTGGGGATCCCACAGCAGCCAAAGTGACCATTTGGGCAGCTATGGTCTCATTCTAGGCGGGGTGGGTGTGCCTATGCAAATGAGATCGGCCCCTGAAGTTCTTTTCCACAACTTGCCACACCTCACCACCAGATGTCAGGGTGGAGCTCATCCTGACACTGCTTACACATATTTTATTGTATTACTTTGTTATCAAAATATTGTAAGTTGACTGAAGGAGGAACATTCCTGTTAGGGAATTGGCAGGCAACTCTTCTTATGGTGGAATCTGAGCTTCCAGCTTTGGGTTTAAACTGGAAAAGTCCTTTTTTGGTTTGCACTGCTGCCGACTGTAGAAAAATCATTTTCCAGAGCTGTGCAAAACCCATGACATCCTGGGAAAACATTTGTTCTGCTCACATGTTGATATAATATCAATGCAAACTTTAACTTTTTGTTGAGTGTGACATGATGCTGTGACAGTGAATTGTCACATTGTGATAGGATGTAATTTTGACACAACAGAGTGTCTTCACATTCTGGTGTCCACATATCACAGAGGTGACTTGGACTACATGGCTAAACACAAGAGTAAAACACCCCCCTAACATCCCCGTGCAAGCCACCTGGACTTTGGTTCTGGGTATGCAGATGTCTGCTCAATCCTCCCCGGATGAGTGGTGTTACAACTCTGGCCAAGTGCCCTTTTGTGGACCGTTACCAGCCTGCTATGCTGCATTCGGCTTTTGGATTCGGTGTGCTTTCTATCCAGCTGAGCAGCATCCAGACACTGTCCCTAATTCCAGCAGCTCAGGCACACTCCTGTGGCGCAGACTTCCTATCTGGTACCCTTTCTTGGAATGCGAGGCCCAGGTGTGTTGTCTCCTCAGTAGCGTACACACGCTCTTCCCAGAACTCCACCCTGGAGCAGCTTCGTGAGTGGATACTCTCCAGTGCTTTAAACCTGGCTTACATCAGTGAAATTAATCTAATAACAGCAGCAACATAAACCGGGCTTAAAGTGATGTAGAGTATCCACACTTAAAGTTAAAAGTTGATCAGTGGGCAAGAGCAAATTGGGACAAATGCCCACTTTTGTCAAAAAGGTGGTGGAGGAATGTGCAGGGGGCGATGCAGGGGGCAAGTGGCAATGCCAGCCCTGTGCAGTGGGGGAGGCAGGGCTTGAGAGGGGGAGGCAGGGCTCAAGCGAACAATAATGCGTGTCAGCCTCATGCAGGGAGCAGGCAGGGTGAGCGGCTCGGACCAGCCCCGCAGAGGCAGGGGTGGAGGGCTTGCACCAGCTCCACATGGTGTTCCATTTTCCCTTTGAGAAATATGGTCATCCTAGATGATCACAGCGGTCCTTCCAGGCCTCGGAACAAATTAATCTATTAATCTGTTAGACCAGAAAGTGGGTGAAGCTAACCAAGAACAAGGCATTCTTATTCTGGAATAAGAGGGTCCACACATGGAGTTAATCAGGAGCAACTCTATGTGTAGACAAGCCCTAAGTCTTCTGAATGCAAGTCTGACAGTCTAGCACTATTCACAAGCACGAGACTCACTTAAAAAACCCCAGTGCTCTATTGTTACTTGACAATATCAAGCAATCATTCCCTTTCCCCAGAACACATACACACATCTGTCTTGTGTTTGCTCCCTTCTGAAACTTAGCTTACCCAGTGAACAACGGCCTCCAACAAGAGGCATTTTGGCACATCACATCCACGAACTAAGGAGGTCAGGAGTTATTTTCAAATCAGGAAAAAGACAAGGCACAAACACACCCTGAAGCATGAGGCTAAGACCAGTGGAAGGTCAGCGCATGTATTCTGCCTCTAGACGAGATGTAAGACTGATAACTGTGCCAAAAGACCGTACTTGGATTTTGTCAATGTGTCTCGGCAGCTCTCAGTACCTCAGCAAGGGCTTGGACTGTGATTGAAGTGGCTGGATACATTGATTTACTGTATGTGCATTCAGTTAGCAGCAGGATCATGAAATGTGTGCCCTCTTGCAGATTATTCTTCACAAGGGAGGTTTGTTTTCTTTGTCCTTTAGCTTTTTCAGTTTAAAATCATTGATTTGGTAACTGAAGGGAAATACAGAGCAGCAGTGGGCCTGATTCTGCACTGACACAAGCCATGGTGAATCAGGAGTATCTCTACAGAAAACAATGGGATGCTAACAATGTAACACTAGTACAAAAGCAAATAAGGGCTCATTTATAAAAATGTCAAAAATGCTTAAGCAGTTTAGGAGCCTAAATCCTATTTATTTTCAATGGGATTAGGCTCCTAAATAGAGCGAGGCAGGCAAGAGTTTTCCCATCCTGGGAAACTTTTTTAAAAAACTTCCCTATCCTGAAAAGTCAAAATTTCTAAAATTTCACAAATTGGCAAAACAAAAGAAACAAATTCAGTTTGGATCAATCAAACGATTCCTTTAGAGTATTTTGTATTCATTTATTTTTTAATTATAATTACCTTGAATTGTGAAACGGAAATGAACCAAAAAACCAAAACCATTTTGTTTCAGAAATGTCGAAACGGGACATTGAGCCATTGGAAATCTTTTCTTTACAAATTTTTTCAACGCAAGAAATTTGTCAGTCCTGGCCCCTTCTCACAAAGAGCTTTCACTTTGAAAAACTGGCATTTTTCAATGAGAAAATGTCTTGTAGAAAAATTCCTGACTAGTTCTATTAATGTGAGACAAGTGGGTGAGGTAATATATTTTACTGGACCAACTTCCTTCGGTGAGAGAGACAAGCTTTCCAGCTCAACAGAGCTCTTCTTCATGTCTGGGAGAGGTACCTGAAAAAGAGCTCTGTGTAAGCGCGAGAGCTTGTCTCTTTCACTCGCGGAAGTTGGTCCAGTAAAAGATATTACCTCACCCACCTTGTCTCTCTCCTGTCCTGGGACAAACACAGCTACAACAACACTGCAAACAATGTCACTTCGGTGCTTTGGAAAATGCTAATCATTGTGCATAATGGTTAGAGCAGGGACCTGGGCGTGGACTCTGTGGCTTCCACTGGCACTCTGAGTAGATATAAATAGTAATTGCCAAGTGTTTTTAATAATCACTATGGCCACCTTGTGTAAGATACTTTAACCCCAGCTGTGGGTTAGCCATCTGTAACATGTGTATAATAATATTTACCTCTCCCATATGAGTTGGGTAGGTTAATCAGGGCCTTCCTTTATTCATGTGGTGTAGCACCTTACTCAGTAAGAGTCCTGTTTACTTCAGTGGGGTATTTGGGGAGACTGTTCAGTCTGAGTAAAGATATCAGAATCTAACCTCCATGTTTGAGTGCTCTGAGATCCTCAGATGAAAGGTGCAGCATCAGGACACGGTGCTATTTTTATTTTAAATATTTCAGAAGGGCTGCTAGTTAACAGTACTTTGTGCTTCTTGGGCCTGATTGTGGCAGGTGCTCAGTAGCCTCATCCTCCTCTGACTTGTTGGCTCAAATAAGTCACTGGGGATTGGGGGAAGGCAGTCCCTTGTAGGGTAAGGCCCCTGTAGAGCCTTCCATCTGCAGAACTCAGAGTGCTTTGCTGATATGAATGAATTTGGCATGCTACCACCCCTGTGAGGCAGGAGAAAGGAAGTGCTATACTCCCCGTTTTGAAAAGGGGGAGACGAGGCACAGAGAGATTAAGCAGCCTGGCCAAAGTCATACAGAGAGTCTGGGGCAGAACTTGGAACTGAACCTACATCTCCTGACTCCTAGTCATGTGGCTCAACAACAGGGCATCCTTCCTAGTGCCCCTCTCAACAACTGGAAGAGCAAAGCACAACAACCAGGCCATAGATTGAAAAGCTCGCTCTCCTTTTAGTGTTCGTATGGCTGCCATTGCCTCACTGCTTAGAGTTAAATGATCATTATGTATGAATCGACTCAGTAGAAAGCTATGTGGAAGGAAGGATATTTTAACTTTTCCATGTGTTCCCGTTCCAAACACAGGAATAAGTTCTTTCTAAGTTCTAACAGGGTGTTATAATTTTGTTTGGGGCCACGCTGCATTAGCCTGATGAATACGGACCATTTCGCAGCCTATAGACTGAGGACAGTCCCATGTGGGAGAAGGGTAGTCCTCACGGAGTGTGTCTGTTTAAACCCACATTGAATTTTGTGAAATTCAGACTAAATTGTAAGGGGGAGAAAAGTATAATGCATCTCTAAAGAACTGTGCCACTTTCTTCCATTAGATGACTAATGGTGCGGAGCCTTAAACCTTATCCTTTAGGATTCCTGACAACTCCACTTTCTCCTGGGACGAATAAATATCAGCCTGTTCCCAGGAAGATTAACTAATACAATGATGGAGGAAAAACCAGCTACTTTTCAGAGTGCTCCACTTAAACTGCCACCCAAACTTTTACCTCCCCAGCCTCCTCTGCCATTTGTTTTTCTGGCACTTCCATTTGTCGAACTCTATAATATGTTGGTGTGTTTAAAAAGAGCCCAGTTTTCTCACTGTGATAACTGATTAGACCTGGGATTTAGTCCTTTTGTTTAAAACATGTGGTCAGCCATGGGAAGAGGGTCAGAAAATGACTATCAATTATGTAATCCTTTTCTCTGACACCACGGAAACTGTTCCAGCTTGGCTGATTCAGAAATAGTTCTGCACTGAGTGGAGCTCAGATGGTATGTTAGGTGTTTTACAGACAGGCATGGAGACAAAGGGTGAAATCCTCATCCTGTTGGGTATATCTACACTGCACACTAAGCCCAGGCTCTGACTCGGCCTTGAGCTTCATCCAGACACAAGACAGTCTGACTTGGGTCAGCAAGCACTCAGGACCCAGGTCCTAGGATTCCACTAAGGGGGATGGGTCAGAGTCCAAGTCCCATTGTAACTTGGGTCCAAGCCCTGTCATTCCGCAGTGTGATTCCAGCTCAAGCCGCAGACCTGAGTCAGAAGGTCTGTGTAGTGCTATGTGGATGCATTAGCATGGCTCTGAGACCCAGGTCCAGCAATTGTAAGCCCAGGTTTACAGTGCAGTGTGGATGCTCACGTGTGGGCTTGGAAACACAGAGTCCACAACCCTGGGTCCCTCAGTCCAGGTTTACATTGCAGTTTAGACTCACCCATTGAGGTCAATGGCAAAACTCCCATTGACTACAACAGGGCCAGAATTTCACCCAAGGTCCCTGCCCTGAAGACTTGACAGTCTAGCTAACTAGACAGTGTAAACAGGTAATGTTCAACTAGGAAAGGTTTTAGAGTAATAGCCGTGTTAGTCTGTATTCGCAAAAAGAAAAGGAGTACTTGTGGCACGTTAGAGACTAACCAATTTATTTGAGCATAAGCTTTCGTGAGCTACAGCTCACTTCATCGGATGCATACTGTGGAAAGTGTAGAAGATCTTTTTATACACACAAAGCATGAAAAAATACCTCCCCCCACCCCACTCTCCCGCTGGTAATAGCTTATCTAAAGTGATCACTCTCCTTACAATGTGTATGATAATCAAGTTGGGCCATTTCCAGCCCAAATCCAGGTTCCCCCCCCCCCCCCGCCCCTCCACAAACCCACTCTCCTGTTGGTAATAGCTTATCTAAAGTGATCACTCTCCTTACAATGTGTATGATAATCAAGGTGGGCCATTTCCAGCACAAATCCAGGGTTTAACAAGAACGTCTGGGGGGCCGGGGGGAGGAAGAAAAAACAAGGGGAAATAGGTTACCTTGCATAATGACTTAGCCACTCCCAGTCTCTATTCAAGCCTAAGTTAATTGTATCCAATTTGCAAATGAATTCCAATTCAACAGTCTCTTCCTGGAGTCTGGTTTTGAAGTTTTTTTGTTGTAATATCGCAACTTTCATGTCTGTAATCGCGTGACCAGAGAGATTGAAGTGTTCTCTGACTGGTTTATGAATGTTATAATTCTTGACACCTGATTTGTGTCCATTTATTCTTTTACGTAGAGACTGTCCAGTTTGACCAATGTACATGGCAAAGGGGCATTGCTGGCACATGATGGAATATATCACATTGGTGGATGTGCAGGTGAACGAGCCTCTGATAGTGTGGCTGATGTTATTAGGCCCTGTGATGGTGTCCCCTGAATAGATATGTGGGCACAGTTGACAACGGGCTTTGTTTCAAGGATAGGTTCCTGGGTGGGAATTGGGAAGCAGCAAGCGCAAAGTTTAGCACAGTTTTACCAATGCAACCACTTTCATTTAGATGTAGGGAGCAATTCACCATGCCTTGTCTGGGCATGAATATCACTGCAAAGTGGGTGTAAAATACTATCACATCCAAATGGCAGCATTTTCCACACTTCTTGCTTTCCTTTTTCCACTGCTGCAGAATGGAGAATCTGGCACTTTCCATCTAGTTTACTCATAGCACTTGTTTAAGGAAGTACTAAAATAATTTATACTGGTCTTCTGTGCTGTCTGACTCTCTAAAGGGTCTCAGATGCAGTTTGTAAACAGCTGCTATACATACAGGGGCACATCCTCAGCATTTTATACCAGCTAAGGATCTGTCCCACACTTTTCTTTCTTCACTTTCTATTGTACTGTATTTAATTACCCAGATAGATAATACACTGCCACTTTTCACTTCCATAGATCATCCTATCCAAGGCTCTCACAGCACTTTACAAACTTTAATGAGTTAAGCATAGCTCCTTTGAGGTATCAAATTTACTGTAAAATGAGACATACAGAAGTTAAGTGACTTGTCCAAGGTCACACTACGAGGGCAGGTCTACACTTACCAGGGATTGACGCTGTGGCGATCGATGCACTGAGGGTCTTCACTAGACCCGCCAAATTGATCGCAGATTGCAGATTGCTCTCCCATTGACTCCGGTATTCCACCGGAACAAGAAGAGTGAGGGAAGTCGACGGGAGAGGGTCTCCCGTCGACGCAGCATGGTGTAGAGACTGCAGTAAGTTGACCTAAGCTATATCAGCTCCAACTATGCTATTCACGTAGCTGGAGTTGCGTAACTTAGGTCGACTTACCCCCATAGTGTAGAAAAGGCCGTAGTCACTGTTAAAGTGAGGAACTCCATCTGCTGCTCTCCACACTAGGAGGCACTGCCTCTTCTAAGATAACAGATCATACATGAAAAGCTGTAGGGCCTTCTATTTCTTAACTACTTTTTAAATTGCTAAGGGTATGAATACCTTTTTGGTCATTTTTCAGGTAGCAGGTTGTAGCTAAACGTTAGATCTGCTGTAGCTCTCTATGACCTGGCTGATAAAAATCCAGATGAGTCATTAATACTTAAATAGACGCTCAAAACTACACATGTAATCATTGTTTGGAAATGTGTAAGCCACTGTTGGATTCAAAGATAATGTAATATCAGGCTTTGGGGATTAGCAGGGAAAAAAAAGAAAACTTGGGATCCAGGTCAGGCAGGAAATGAATGGTCTTAGGAAGTTCTCCGGTTTGTGGGGAGAGGGCTCAAGGGAATCCCATAGCCCAAATTCTCACTGCTGCTAGATTAAAAGAAGTGCATGCATCTGGGTCTGTGGCAATGGACTGGGAAAATGGGGTACACCATCATGTTTTTCTTTCTGATCTTATGGCTTAAAATTGTACATTCCAAAAACGGACACACACCAGTTGGAGGTATTTCCTTAGTCATCTCAGTGCAGCTGTTTGACTCTCACGGCTCTCAAGACTATTGTGAAGCTGCATACTGTGAATCTTCTTGCAATAAGATCAGAACATACCCTATATGGAATGACTGCTTGTCTCAGCTCACTGAGCTGCACTTGTCCCTGCACATCCTGATCTACACACACCCTGTCCGGGGCCCCCCGAGGTAGCAAGACTTCCTTGTCAATCTTCTCCTGGTGCTGGCCAAAGTGGCCATCTATAAACTAGGAGGAGGAGGATGGGCCGGGAGGTGCTCTGCAACTGTGGAGCCTATTTCTGTTCCTCCCTTCAAACACGTATCCAGGCAGAGTTCCTCTGGGCCACATCCACTGGCTCCTTAGATACCTTTGAGGAGCAGTGAGTGCTGTCCAGGGTTCTCTGCTTGGTGTCCCCATCAGGTTCCCTACTTCTGGCTGTATGACCTCACTACCATTCCTGTTTTCTTATTAGTTGTCCCCCGCAATCACTTGAGCCCCAAGTTCTGTCGCTCCTCCCCATAGGCTGCAGGAGGGACCTTCAGACACCCACCTGCTCCCGGCTGTCTCTTCAGCACAGGTTGAGGGGGTCACTGGTTTGAGGAGGCTGACACTCACTCCAGTTACCTTTGGTGTGTTTGTTTTAGGAGCTGGGCCTGTCTGCTCCTTCATACTGCTGTGGGACTGGCAGAAGTTAAAAAAATGTATAATCTATATACTCTGCACTTGTGCCCTCCTTCGTGGCCCTAACTGTATGGGATCCAGAGCTATTCAGGCTTAGGATAACTTTCTGAATTTCTACCTTTGTATTCAAATGAATAGCTTATATTTAACTGCAGCAGAAGCGAGATTAGATGTGCCCTGGCCGTCTGAGCAAGTAACATTAAGATCTAAATTGTTGATGATTTACACATTCAGTGTGTAATTTGTAATAAGGCATATAGATGGTAATCTATATCAAACACTTATGTGGCTCATGGTTAGATATCAGGGTAAAGAGAGATGCATATTATTTACTACTTGTGAATTACTCTCCACATAACTATATTACAGGGACATTATCATTGAAAAAATCATGTTTTCAGGAACAATTTTTTTTACTTGAGTCTAGATTTTGAGTTAATTTTCTGTGTGTAGCAGGGGTAGCAACCTGTAGAGTCAGGACCCAAGAGTCACAATCTGCCTCTCAGTTACCCTGCTGCTTTGATGAGGAAAAAACTGCTCCAAGTCTATGCCTGGTCTATACAGAGGAAGGGGCGGAGCTATGCCTCTGCCCAGTCTCCACCCCTTCCTGCCCTGTAGTGGCTTTGCAGGGCCTACTTCCATTCTCACATTGGTACTGGAGGTACAATGGTACAATGGTATAGGCATGAGAGAGGAAAGGTAATGACTAACGGCATGGACCATGATCTGCCCCTAAGAAGTTTTAGAATCTAATTTGCTGTAGTGGCAGATCTGATCTCACTGGTATCAGTGTGATTTTGCCATTGGAGAAGGATGTGGCCATTTTTACTGTAGTCAGTTTTTTTGTTTGTTTTGTTCTACCTTTTGTATTTCTCTCAGCTGGGACACTGAAGTAAACTCGTCAGTTTCACTTTTGTTTCTAGTCCGTCTGGGCCAAATTTTGCCTTTATTGCAAATTTACAATGAGAGTAGAATGTGACCCTTTCACTTTTAGGTTCTTAGTCTTCAGGGTTTAAATTCAGGGTCAGATTCTGCAGCCCTTAAGTCTCTGAATCAGCAATCCCTCCCTATTCAGCAAAACACTTTTGCATATACTTAATTCCCATTGACTTCAGTGGAACTCAGGCACATGCCTAAACTTAAGAACATACTTATATGCTTGGCTGAACTGAGTCATAACTGAGCAAAGCATCCACTGACTCCTCTGGGAGTTCTCCTTAATATAAAGACAGCAGAATTCAGCCCTATAGACCTTCTAAAGCAGAGGTCCCCAAAATGTGGGGTGTGCCTGCCTAGGGGGGCATGGAGGAATGTTCAGGGGTCCCCAGCTGGGGCCCAGGCCAGCTCCCACTGGGGATAGGGAGGGAGTGCCACCTAGTTCCAGTCCTGACCCCAGCGGCTAGCTCCACTCCCAGCCCCGCCCCCACCCCTGCCCCCAGCCGTGGTCCCAGCTTGGCCCCCTTACCTCGGCCCCTTTACCTCTGTCCGCATTGCCCCCTCCTGTAGCCGTGGCCCTGCTCCTGGCCCCAGCTCGCGGGGGGCTGGAGGGAGGGCCGACAGGGGTAAGGGGAGGCCCGAGGTAAAAAGTTTGGGGACGACTATTCTCAAAGGTGCTACGGTTTTAGTTTAATTCCTGAAATCTTTGAGCATAAAAACTCTTTGCTTAAGTGGAAACTGCACAAATATAAGGGCTGCAAGATGAGGGAGAAAATACAATTTTTTGATGTATCAAACAAAACTCTACTTGTATCTGAACTTGTTTCTTGTCATGGGTTTGTGGGAAATGACTCAGCCCCCAAGCAGCCTGCTTGTTTGCAATTGATGGACCAAATAACTGTAGCTAGTCTTTTGTCAGATCTTTCAGAATATGGGATATAGACCATTTGGGGGCTTGTGGTGTGCAATAAAATTGTATATAATTTCAGGCGGCACCAGCAGGTGAAAGTTAAAACTTTTTGGTGAAGCGCTCTGCGACATTTGCTTACCCATGCACGCGGTATGTCTAAAAATAACAGCACTTGGAATGGGAAGCTTACAAAATCTGTTGATTTATAATGTTTTTTTCCGGCTTTATGGCTTGAGTGCCCGCCCCACTGAGATTTGATGTTGCAACCAGACTGCCGTTAGATAATAAAGGAACTCAGTTTTCTTTCCTAGTATACAGTGCTCTGAACTTTATGGCATGAGTTTTATTTTTTAGCATCGCACAGATAAATGAGAAAGATGGCTTCTAAACGGAGTAAAAAAGGCATTCCCTTCCAAATGGTGGTCTTATATATATATACGCCCAGGAAAAAATACTGATAGACGTATCTTTGAATCTGACTTGAATGTACAAAGCAGATTTGAGTTGGAATTATTTTTTATTTCAGGATGTCAGGTACAAGTTTGTATCAAGGAAAACACGTATGATTAAAAAAAAGAGGGAGGGGGTCTGGGCCACATTCCATTATAATTGCAGAGTTAATCCTGTTGACACTACTACAACACAGGCTCAAGTCTATTGATCTCATTGTACATTTTTACTTTTAGGGACCCAGCAGATCATATGCTAGGCAAGTAATATTGTGTACGGTTTGTGGAAAATAAATGTGTTTTATCCTTGCAGTAAAAAAGCAGCCAGATGTTTAGAGGGACATACACAATATTGAGGAGGCTTAGAGTCATAGAACTTGCTAAAACCGTGCAAAGCTGCTATTATGGAGAAAACAGGAAGACAGCTTCCTCCATGAACTTACACCATTTCCCAAGGAGGAAGCAGGGCCAATTTTTTTTTCATTCTTCTTTTACTTTGCTCTTTGTTGATTTTGAAACAGAAAGACAACTATTAAGTGATGACCATAAAAGGCTTATACTAGCAATGACATCAACGGTAAAAAGAGAGAAAAAAACAACCACCTTAAATAAACACAAGTTTTAAAGGACTTCGACTTCCCCTATAAAAATGTAGATGTTTAGGCCTGCATTGCTTTGCTTGTTTTATTGCCAACACTCATTCTCTAATACCCGCACCTCCAGACTTTCTATTTTATGCTCACATTGTCAGCTATTAAGTGGGGCGGATTCCAGCCACCTTGCCTTTACTTAATTATTTTATTTAGATTTATAACATAAAAATAAACAAAAACACATCCCCGTAATGCCAGAGGTGCAGCCCACCACATCCCAGAGTGTGCCTTGCTCCAACTTGATCTAAATGGAAAGCTGCAGATTATTGTTAATTCAGTGGCAGGACGTCATCTTCCAAGTCCAAATATTATTCCTGACAGGCAGTTTGAACAGAGTAGCGCTAAGTGTAGCCTGTAAGCGAAATGTGGCCCACAGAGTTTGACACCATGTCCTATGGACTGCATTCATTTTTAATATGGAGGGAAGCTTGCAGAAATTAGGGGTGTGTCCCTAGCATGCAAAATTCTCTCTTGCTCACATGGTATGATGAGACCTGTAGTTTTCGTGTGGCACACGTAGAGTTAGGATGGCTACATGCTGCACTGGAGAGCTAAGTGTTCTCAGTTCTTGTGATTTTTGTCCCAACTCCCACGATATTCGGTGTGTGCCCCAGGTGATTTCACGGGAATCTCTCTCTCTCTTTTTTTTTTTAAGGAAAGCTGAGTTTTTAGCCCTCATGCTGCAGAGAAAAGCCTGAAAGTGTGACTAGAGTGCACCCTAAAGGCAAATAAATCCCAGAAGGCCAATACACAGACCTCCCAAATGTATCACTTATTTTAAAATCTCATAATTTTGAACCCAGTCTCATGATTTTTAGGGGGTTTGAGTCTAGATTTTTGAATGCTCGTGACTGGCAATGATGAAAGCTCTGTGGGATTCATTTGTCCCGTGGCTTTCACCTGAACATGTGTGGCAAATTTTATTGTAAGAATAAAATCCATACTTTGAAGATGAATTCTTATCTTTATATGTATATAGTACATCTGTATGTGTATAGATACACACACATCCCTTAGATGGAAATGGAACATTACATGCCAGTACATGTAGGACAAGCCTCTGAAATAAAGATAAGAAGTAACTTGACTGAAGCACCATTTTGTTCCTATTTGAGGCCCGATCTTGCAAACACTTATGCAGATGTCTCTGAGTGAAGTCACCTGTGTAAGTGTTTGCAGGATGCACCCTGGTGTGTTAACTCATACTTGGAAAGTTGCCAGGGTGAAGCTCCTCCACCCTCAGATCAATATAAAACAGGAGCTTTTTTGTTTCCAAATTGTTTTATCACACCAGACTCGTTAATTCCATGGGGTTTTTAATAGGTATCAGCTGCACTGCATTAGCTCCTTTGACAGTTCACCTACTACCCTTAAAAGGCTTAAGAGATGGGCCAGCCAATAATTAATACGACACCCTCTGCTGCACTGAGTTTCAGAGCAGAAAGCTCTCATACACACACGAAGCACTGCTCGGAGCACCCAAAGCCACAGATTTTACAATTGCACTAAGAGATTTGTTGCAACAGTTACAAGAAGATAAGAGCATTCATTGCGATAGGAATATCTCTCTTTATGAAACAATGTGGGGAGAAAATTTCCTTGGATTACCTTGAAAGACTGTTTAGGCTGTAATTTTATTATGTTATGTTGCACCCCATAAGGCTTTATGGAAATATGCTTATGAATGTATATATGACATAACTGAAATATGTTTATGCTACATGCCACGTAACATATCTCTGCAAAGGTTATGATCTACTGAATATATTCACCTATGTGTATGCATGTATCATTTTTGTATTCAAAGTTATGAATATTGGCTGAATGCTTGTTTAATTTTAAAAAACCTCAGAGAAGCAGTTGGTCAGCTTCCTGAGAAAAGTCTATTCCCAGTAAGTGCCTAATCAAGAAGTCCTTAAGCCAACATTGAACTTGGAGATGCCAATCCACATCTGAGCTTTCCCAGGAATGTGGCTTGGCTGGTGAGGAACTGAGTCATGCATGGACATGTAACTTGCCCATGTGACTCCAAAACTCCATTTTGTAGCTGGATTCTATACAGGGGGAGGGGGAGGTGTCCACCCACAAGAGAAAGGCTATTTAAACCCCTGGGAGACCCCACCATTTTGTCTTCAGCTGGTTCAAGAGATAGCCTCTCCACCCGAAAAGATACCTGAAAGAAACTGGAACAAAGGACAGTAATCACAAGGGGTGTGAGTGATTGCTGGACCCAGACTAGAAGGAGACTAGTCTGTAAAAGGAAGCTTACTGGAACACCTCTGAGGGTGAGGTTTTATCTGCATTCAGTTTTCTTACTATATTAACCATAGACTGGCGTGTTTTATTTTATTTTGTTTGGTAATTCACTTTGTTCTGTCTGTTACTACTT
The DNA here is from genome assembly GCF_965140295.1 of Lepidochelys olivacea. Lineage (NCBI taxonomy): Eukaryota > Metazoa > Chordata > Testudines > Cheloniidae > Lepidochelys > Lepidochelys olivacea. The sequence goes on along the minus strand of NC_140411.1, from coordinate 30,503,396 downwards.
GGAACCACTTAAATCCTACTTTCTGTATTTAATAAAATCACTTTTTACTTATTAATTAACTCAAACAGCTGTGTATATCTCTCTATCAGTGTTACAGAGGGCAAACAATTTATGAGTTTACCCTGTATAAGCTTTATACAGGGTAAAATAGATTTATTTGATTACACAGGTGAGTAACTTTACCCACGTGAGTGAACCCATTAGTTCATGTGCATTGAGTTCCTTGCATAAGTGTTTGCCGTATTGGTGTCTACCGGTGTGTGAGGACATGACTAAGGGGAGGCTAAATCACAGAACAGGTCTGCACTACATACCTATATCAGTATAACTAGGTGGCTCAGGGGTATGAAAAATCCACACCCCTGAGCTTCTCCTAACATAGCTAGGGCCCCTTGGGGAGGCGGATTAACTACACCAATGGGAGAAGCTCTCCTGTCGGCATAGGAGCATCTTCACTGGTGCAACTCCAACACTGTACATGAAGACAAGCCCTTAGTGGCTGATGGTTTCAATGTTCTGGTGGAAGGGTATGGGATAGGGAAGAAGGTGATTCCTCAGGTAGCTAGTATCTATCACAGGGAAGGCTTCAGGAAAGAAGGGTCTCTGTATTTGGAGGAAGCCACTGCAGAGAGCAAAGTACTGGGATGATGTGTTTACATAGGACCACTGTATTTTCTACCAGTTGGAGCTGCGTGAGGGGTCAAAAGACATATCTGGCTTCAAGACTAAGCTTGATAAGTTTATGGAGGGGATGGTATGATGGGATAGCCTAATTTTGGCAATTAACTGATCTTTGACTATTAGCAGTAAATATGCCCATTGGCCTGTGGTGGGATGTTAGATGGGGTGGGATCTGAGTTACTACAGAGAATTCTTTCCTGGGTGTCTGGCTGGTGAGTCTTGCCCACATGCTCAGGGTTTAGCTGATTGCCATATTTGGGGTCGGGAAGGAATTTTCCTCCAGGGCAGATTGGCGGAGGCCCTGGGGGGTTTTTGCCTTCCTCTGCAGCATGGGGCACGGGTCACTTACTGGAGGATTCTCTGCACCTTGAAGTCTTTAAACCACGATTTGAGGGCTTCAGTAGCTCAGACATAGGTTAGGGGTTTGTTACAGGATCGGGTGGGTGAGATTCTGTGGCCTGCATTGTTGCAGGAGGTCAGACTAGACCATCATAATGGTCCCTTCTGACCTTAAAGTCTATGATTCTATGATTCTGTATGTCTTCAATTCTAGATGTAGACCCAGTATGCAAACCCCTTACTCACATCAGTGAGCAGTTGCTCTCGGGAGTAGTTCCACTCAAGTCCAGCTGTGTACAGTTCACAAACGTGAGCAATAGGTTCACAGGCTGGCCTGTTGTGATTAAGGTACTGTAATTAAGCCTAGAGGTCACAAATGCATGGATCATCATGGCCAGGTCTGTGTCTGATAGGACGGGGCCACTCACTGGTATTTTTTGCCACTGTGGCTATTTGGGCATCGAGTAGCACTGAGGAGTCCAAAAGGATCCCAAGGCTGCACACCAGTTTAACAATCTGAGGGCAGATGCCTTCAGTACTGTGGAATGTTAAAGAGGAGGCAAGTTCTAGTACTTCCCTCTTCCTACCAGCGTTGCCTCTGTCTTGCTTGGGCGAATTAGAAAGCTTAGCTTTATTTTTCCTTTTTCTGGATTTACTTGACTTTTATATGCTTGGCGGTTTCTTAGCCTTAACACGGCATTAACTTTAGTGCTTGCACTTCATTTGTTTTCTTCCATAAGCCTGAATTAATTCCACAAAGAAATTTCTTTCATGCCCTGTGGTGGGAAATAAGACACAGGAATTCTCAATTAGCTTTTGCCATATGAGTTTCATCTTGTTTATTTGATGGCAAGATTTGAAACTGAGCCTGGTCTCTGAGCTGAGCACTTACTAACCCTGGCAGGGTGTGTCATCATGCACATATATGTGTCAGAAGGTGTATTGATGGGGTTGTGGAGAGGTGAAGGTTGTGGAGAATTTTTGTCTCTTCCCCACTCAGTTTACTGGTCCATGTGACATTTGCTATCATGACATTTTTTATTCCACTTTGACAGGCACCAGAGGCCTTCTGGCAAGGGTGCTCTATAAATAAAAAAAATCCCATATTATTACTCTTACAGGAGAGAATTCAGATGACAGTGGAGAACATTCCCCTCACTGCATGTGTAGCAGAGCCCCTTAATTCATTTTTTTCTATGAGTGCATTATAAAAAGCTATCTATTTGCAGCCCGTATAAAAAGCCCTGAACAAGGAACATTTAGACTGGTTTCCTGGCTTACCATTAATCTGAAGTCAAAAGTTTTAAATGACACTTTGTGAAAAATAACAATGAATTTCCACTTTTTTTCACAATGACCGTTAGGGATTTTGGATGTATGTGTAGGGCCCACATTAACTTCGGTGTTATGCATTCAGAATGCACGCATCTGAGAATGGAATTTGGCCATAAGGAAGGTTACATATCTACTGCAGCAAGGATTGGTCACGCTTACAAACCTTTTATAGAAGGTGTCCTGGCTGGCAATTTTCCAGAGTTATTCCTGCATTCTGAACATCTAAATGACACCTCAAACACAGGGCAGGGGTGAGTTTTGCTTCAGAAGGGAATTGAAATATCCATGTCTCCTCAAGGTATGAAGGAATTAGGACCAAAGCATTCCCATTCACCCCACCCTTACCAGCTCCACACAACACATACACACAACAGATAGGCCCAAGTGACGAAGTTTAGCTCCAGATCCAAACCTCCCCTAAGTCTGAGTTTGTTCAGATCTGGGGTTCAGGTTGCGGTCTGTCTCTAATGCACAGGACTGCTTCTCTAGTGGCTGTCACCACAGACCTGCCTGGGACTCCTTCTCTGTCATAAATCTTACATGGAGGGGCAGAAAATGAGCTCTGGGAAAGGCAGGGGAGGAGGTGGGGTTCGCTGAGCCTGCCCAGTGCTCAGCGCAGATAGTCATACCCCAGCAACATAACTTATGCTGACAGAGGCTGTAGTTTAAACATAGCCTAAGTTAGCAGCCCAAGTCCCATTTACAAAAGTGACTTAGGAGCCTATGTTTCACAGAATGTCAGGGGGACTTAAGCGCCTAAGGGTCAGACTTCTAAAGGTATTTAATAATTTAACTATGCATATATGTGCCTATAGGAATTTTCAGAAGTGCCTAGGTACCTAACTCCCATTTGAAAATCCCATCTTTAGGTATCTAAATACCTTTAAAAATCAGGTCCTAAGTCACTTTTAAAAATGGGCCTTAAAATCCTGGGTTACTAAGGCATTTTTGAAAATTTTACCCACTGATTTCACTCCCTTGAAGGCTGTACCCATTGCGTATTCATCTAACACAATGCACAGAAACATTCAAAAAAGGATCGGTGTATGTAGTATAGAGAACAGCTACCAAAGCTATGAATCCCTCATTTTTCCTGGATGGAGAAAAGAAGTTAACAAAGTGAAAAGTTATTCGGGGTGACAGTAAAATAAAAAAGTGCTCTCAGAGGAGGTTGTCAGGCCCCTTTTGTTGTGCTACACAAAATGATTGTGCATAAGGAGGAGCGGGAGTGAATTTAAATTGAAAAAAAAAATAGCATTTGGAATAAAAGGTTGAGTGAAAGGCCCATGACCCCTACTCCAACAGGCCCTGCCTCCTTAGGAGAAGGATAAAGAAAAGTTTTAAACAAAGATAGGTTGTTCTCACCAAAAAAAGAAAAAAGAAAAAAAAAGAAAAGAAATGGACATTCTGCTTAAATGGAGAGTGTATTTTGCAAAGGGGTCAAATAACTTCCTTTTCTGGGCTGTACACAAAGGCGTTGTCTACACTGGTGAGCATGCTTGAGTACTGAACCATGCACATGCCTGCACATGTTCCCCATACCCACGCTGAGTATTGACATTATGCTGGGCTGGACATAGGTATAATGCTGTGTACATGCATATACTCGTGTCCACACTGCCACTGTTGTTACGCAATGTTAGAGCTACCCTTTCAGGGACAGCATCCCAGGATTCTGTGTGTCTAGGAACTGCTTTGCTGTGTCTTGTTGGTACTGTCCCCCACCTCCACACATTTGCTGATGGCAGTTCCTGATCAAGTCACCCCTCACTGTTATTCCCGGCCACACTGAGTTGAAGACATGGAGCAATGAGATGCTGATCTGGTTCTGCTCCTGCTCCCTATTGCAGGGCATATTTTTAGGTAGTGGAGTAGACCATTGATTGCATGCTGAATGAAATTTGGGCAGAACTTTTTGACATGTCAGAGATGGCTGACCTTGAGCGTCAATGACAATTATTTAACTCAAATGGTACAGTTATGGTGAATGCCAGTATTGAGTGGACCATCACTTCTGGTGCAGGAGATCCAGCACAGTGTGGTGGGATCACATCATTTTAGAAACTTGGGATGAAGAACAGGGGCTTCAGAACTTCTGAATGAAGACACAGACCTTCATGGAGCTGCGTGAGGTGCTTGTACCAAACCTCCACTGCCAGGACATGTGATTCAGGGAAGACATACGCTGGTGGGGAAGCAGATGGCTATTGCCCTGTGGAAGCTGGAAATACCAGACAGCTGTAGGTCCATTGCAAACCACTTTGGGGTTGGAGAATCCACTATCGGGTTCATAGTTGTGCAGATTTGTGAGGCAGTTAACACTGAGATTTACCCGCAGGTGGTTGACGTAAGAAACAATAGCTGAATTTGAGAGGATGGAGTTTCTGAACTGTGCAGGGGTCATCAATGGCACCCATATCCCAAAACTTTGCTCACCACAAAGGGTGAGTGAGTATGTGAACCCAAAATGTTACTATTCACTTGTTCTGAAAGACATAGTGGACCGCAGAGTCATGAATATCATTGTGGGAAACACTAGAAAAGTTCATGACACCAAAGCACTGAGGAGATCAGGATTGTACTTGAAAGGGAAAGAAGTGACTTTGTTCTCCAGAAATGAAATTGTTCTGCACGGTGTGTCTGTGCTAACTATTATTTTGGCGGACTCCGCATACCCGCCCCTAACTGGGCTCATGAAACCGTATCCTGACATCAGTCTCTCTGGAAAAAATGGGAATTCATTACAAGCTCAGTAGCTGGTGCAGAATGGTCGTAGAGTGTGTGTTTGGTAGACTGAAATCTCGTTGGTGCTGCCTATGTACTCATCTGGATGCCAGTGTGGCAAATGCTCTTTGTATAATTGTCACCTTCTGCACACGCCATAATGTTTGTGAGAGTAAAGGGAAGTGCTCCTGTCCTGAGTTGGCTCAAGACACTGATACTAAACTGGGAGGAGTGGTAGATACGCTGGAGGGGAGGGTTAGGATACAGAAGGACCTAGACCAATTGGAAGATTGGGCCAAAAGGAATCTGATGAGGTTCAATAAGGATAAGTGCAGGGTCCTGCACTTAGGACGGAAGAACCCAATGCACAGCTACAGACTAGGGACCGAATGGCTAGGCAGCAGTTCTGCGGAAAAGGACCTAGGGGTGACAGTGGACGAGAAGCTGGATATGTTGCCAAGAAGGCCAATGGCATTTTGGGATGTATAAGTAGGGGCATAGCGAGCAGATCGAGGGACGTGATCGTTCCCCTCTATTCGACATTGGTGAGGCCTCATCTGGAGTACTGTGTCCAGTTTTGGGCCCCACACTTCAAGAAGGATGTGGATAAATTGGAGAGAGTCCAGCGAAGGGCAACAAAAATGATTAGGGGACTGGAACACATGACTTATGAGGAGAGGCTGAGGGAGCTGGGATTGTTTAGCCTGCAGAAGAGAAGAATGAGGGGGGATTTGATAGCTGCTTTCAACTACCTGAAAGGGGGTTCCAAAGAGGATGGCTCTAGACTGTTCTCAATGGTAGCAGATGACAGAACGAGGAGTAATGGTCTCAAGTTGCAGTGGGGGAGGTTTAGATTGGATATTAGGAAAAAGTTTTTCACTAAGGGGGTGGTGAAACACTGGAATGAGTTACCTAGGGAGGTGGTAGAATCTCCTTCCTTAGAGGTTTTTAAGGTCAGGCTTGACAAAGCCCTGGCTGGGATGATTTAACTGGGAATTGGTCCTGCTTTAAGCAGGGGGTTGGACTAGATGACCTTCTGGGGTCCCTTCCAACCCTGATATTCTATGATTCTATGATTCTAAGACAAGACTGGTTTACGAACTCATTACAGGAAGCTGGGCCCCATCCACATGCACACTGGTCCTGAGGCAAGGGAAATCACGGATGCCACATGTGCACACCTCTTTGCACAGTAGGGAAGGAGGTGTTGCCAATTGCCTGTGCAAGGGAAACCTTCACATCCTGTACAGTTGCTGGAAATGCACATATGGGAACATTGGTACATATCTGTAGGGCTACATAGCTGTGTGAGGATTTTGGTCCCCTGTAGCTAAAGGTCATTAGCTGTTTGTTCCTGTGACACTGCACACATCAAAGACAATTATAACAGGACAACTTCACTGGGTTATCACCTTAAGGTTGCGCCTGTGTTGTGGAAGGTGGTACATTGTGCAATGCTTTTGTCTTCACTTTCCACATTTGTTCACAAACATCTGTTATCGGGAGCACTCAGTCTCTTACCTGGCCTTATGAAGATTTGCTCAGGGGTATGCAGTTTAACCCTTCATTGTCAGCAGTGCTAGCTGCATTTGGCAGCTGTTATAAAGCACTAATGCCTACTATGGATGAAACTGGTTAAGGTTTCGGGGGGAAGAAGGGCCCATTTATGCACCGGGTAGTAGCAGATGCTGTCAGTCCATGTATTGTTACTGGAATTGTGTTTTGATTTTCTGCATGTAAGCTGAACCATAAAGACATTCGATTTCATGTGCGGGGCCCAGTCCCGAACCTGCAAAAAATGTCAGTTCATCAGACTTAGGATGGATGGGCCACACACTAGTCAAGGAAATGTACAGCGTTTCTTAAAAGTGCTAGATTGAACATCATTGAAATAATTTTTAAAAAGAAAATTCAACAACAAATCTTTAAACAAATTAAGTGAATGCAACTGGTAACACTAGCCAAATGTTACTGTCTCTGTACCTGTCCCCTTTGCCCTCCCCTGAGAAGGGGGAAATGATGGGAGAAAATTACTCTTGGGGAAAACCGATGATGTCTCCTGCATTTAGTTTGTGGGCCGGGCATATGGTGGGGTTTCTGGACTCCTGCAAGCTCATTGTCCCACTCCTGGTTGTTCTGGGAGGTCCCCCTGCGAGTCATTTGGGTGCCAGTGGAGAGTGAGGTCACAGGAGTACTACAGACTCCATGTTCTCCTCCTTGTCACTCAGCAGGAGCCCTTGAAACAGGATACTCTGATCCAGCATTGCTGTGGGTCACAGCCGGAGGAGGAGGAGATGGTGTTTCATGGGCCTGTTCAGTGGCCTGGGCAGCAGACAGACCCAAAACCTGTTTGGCCACCAGTTCAGTGAGCCTCTCTATTAGGAAATGGTCCCATTCCCTAAGGCAAACCTCCCACTCCATGAGCCAGTTAATCAGTATCTCCTCTTTCTGAAAAGCCCAATCCTCCTGTGCCCTGAGGAACTCAGTGCTCCTGGTTTCTCCTGTCTATCCCTATGAGCTTTTCTTCCAGGGTCATTCTCCATCTGCCTTTGGTGTGCTGCTCCTGCCCTTCTAGGGGAATGGTTTCCCTTTCAGGAGCTGGAGGGCCCGCCAGTTCAAAGACAAGGGTAGCATTATATATTTTTTCTTTGGAAGAAGCCAAGAAATCCCACACACACACTTAACATTGCTGCAGAAAGCCACAATTTTTATACTTTTCAGCATTCCAGGAATGTGACTATTAGACTATCCTTTGTTGTCAGACAACTCCTGAAGACCCTGAGGAAGGAGCAGAGGCTAGTAATGGTAAGATACATGTAGTAAATTTTCTAAAAATTTAAAATGTTCATACAGTCTCAAGGGAGGAAGGTAGTGCCTCCGAGGGCCATGCTACCAAATTGGAATGCCTTCTTTAAAGGCTGGCCAACATATGGAGAACATAGCAGGTTTCAAGGTACCAGAATGGAAAAGAAGTCGCTTTCCAGTCCTGTGGAGGGGAGCTGGCATTCTATGCCAGAGAGATGTTTCTGCTAATGGTCACGCCTGTATATATTGCTGCCTGGAGGTATTTGGTTAGCTGTGAAGGTGGACCAAGCAGATTTGCACTTGCTGTTGAACCTCAAGCCCCAGCTGGAGTTTCTGCTATACCAGAAATTTGCTGAAATATACTTACAGGACCGGGAAGCAATTTCACTGGAAATTGACTGTGTTATCAGTAGCATACAGAGTTTCCATGCAAAGGGAAATGCGAATCCCAAACAGTGCCTACCCTTCACGCCCCCTTCCCCCGGCCCAGCATCACCAGAAGATCCTGCTCCTGTCCCTGCCTAACAACTGTGAAATGGACAAGGAAAGAAAGACACCTCAGCAACTTTCTGTGCTTCCCTGAAGTTTCAGATCAGCACCATAATCCTCTCATCTCTCCACTGCAAAGGGAGACTGCACTGTGTTTATCTAACTGCCAGACCAGATCCTGCTCCCACCCTTATTTCCCCTGCTTGTGCAGTATGTCTCAGTTTAGGGAGAGGCCAGACACCAGGGACAGGGATGATAAAAGTTTTGCAATTGTCCAAGGGAGAAAGGAGGGCTGTGACTAGCTCTTCCTCAGACAACCAAAGTGTTCTACAACTGTGTTCTGTTCCCGACCCCTTCCCAGACCTTACCCTGCTCCCTGCCCCCATTTCTACTCCATTGCCCATTCTGTGTGGCTCCCATTTGTAAGGAGATGGTAAGATCAGGGGGTGGGAGAAGCACTGAAACTGTTTAATCTTCCAAGGGACAAAAGACAGCTTTCGCTAACTTCAGATCACTAACTATATGTTTTCTACGGCTACCCCAGCCCCAACTGGCACCTTTCTAAGCTGCACCCTCCCTTTCCCCTGGTCCAAGCAGACTTGGGACCATCAGTGCCTGATTGCTAGCGGAGAAATGCACAGAGTCAGGGGCACAATGATTTGTCATTAATAAACTGTTTTTAGGCCACAGCTTTAGCCACATGCATAATAGTGGTTCATCAGAAATCAATACAATCATTGATTTATAACTGTGTCTTGCTTGGGTACCATAGAAACATAGAAATGTAGAGCTGAAAGGGACCTCAAGAAGTCATCAAGTCCAGCCCCCTGCGCTGAGGCAGGACCAAGTAAACACACATCTTCCCTGACAGGTGTTTGTCCAACTCGATCTTAAAAACCTCCAATGATGAGTATTCCACAACCTCCCTTGGAAGCCTATTCCAGAGTTTAACTACCCTTAAAGTTAGATTATTTCCTAATATCTAACCTAAATCTCCCTTGCTGCTGATTAAGCCCCTTACTTCTTGCCCTACCTTCACTCGTAACAGTGTTTGTAACAATCCTTACCATACACGAAGACTGTCGGCAGTCTTCTTTTCTAAAGATTAAACATGCCCAGGTTTTTCAAACTTTCCTCACAAGTCTGGTTTTCTAAACCTTTTATCATTTTTGATGCTCTCCTCTGGACTATCTCCAATTTAAGAAAGATGTGGACAAAGTGTGGTGCCCACAGGACTCCAGCTGAGGAATCACCAGTGCCAAGTAGAGCGAGACAGTTACCTCCCGTGTCTTATAGACAGCACTCCTGTTAATTCACCCCAGAATATTAGCCGTTTTTGCAACAACTTCACATTTTTGTCTCATATTCAATTGTGAGCCACTATATTCCCCAGATCCTTTTCAGCAGTATTACCAGCTAGCCAGTTATTCCCCATTTTGTAGTGGTGCATTTGATTTTTCCTTCCTAAGTGCTTTGCACTTGTCTTTATTGGATTTCATCTTGTTGATTTCAGACCAATTCTCCAATTTGTCAAGGTAATTTTGAGTTGTAATCTTTTCCTCCAAAGTGCTTGCGACCTCTTCCTATTTGGTGTCATCTGCAAGTTTTACAAGCATACTCTCCATTCCATTATCCAGGTCATAGACTCTGATCCTTGGTATCAACCCTGGCCTAGAATTTGATTAAAACTCCTCTGCTACGCTCAGCCTCTGGTTTGACCCTGCTCTGACCCTTGGTCCTGACTGCTCTTGTCAGGATTCAGACACATAGGCACTAGTGTAGATGTACTCAGTGCAGGGGCACTAGAACAGGGGATGCCAAGGGGCAATGGGCCTCCCACTTTTTGAAAGTGGACAGGCCTGGCCCACCCACTTTTCACCATGGGCCCAGTCCCCTGCCCCTCCTCTTCCCCCCAAGGCCCCACCCCGCAGCCAGGCTGGAAGCGAAGCCCAGCTGAGGAGCCTGGGCAGCTGTGGGGAGCTGCGGCCCTTCCACCTACCCCGGGCGGAGGGCTCAGGGGATGGGGGTATGGGCTGGGGGCTGCTCTTGGACCCCCCTCCCATCCCAGGCAGGTGGAGGGGCTTGGGTTCCCAGGCCCATCTCTGGCTTCTGGCTTGGAGGGGGCAGGGCCTCCAGGGGCAGAGTTGAGGCAGGGGTAGGGCCACAAAGGGGCAGGGACTCAAGGTCCCCCCCACTTTTAGGCAGAATCTGTCACCCCTGACTCAGTGATACACTGTGGCTTGGTAGCAATTATGAAATAGGGGCTTTCTGTGCTATTATTGTGTTGGCCATCATATTTTGTAATACAGTAGTCACTTTTTAATAGTTTTCTTTAGGGTTAGTCAGTTTTATCGAGGGTGTGACCCTGTAGCTCTGTTCATAAAACAAAAATCTCACAGCAGTCAAGGAGCGTTTTGGCTGGGTCAGGACTGCAGCATCAGGCCCCTTATGCCCACTTGTCCCTCTGCTTTCTTGTGTGTAATGCCATACAGTCCTTGAATGTAGAGGTGGAGGGATGTAAGTGACGGTGCCGAATTTCTCAACATTTTCCCCTGTTTTGAAAACTATTTTCCACTCCCCACATTGTTCCACTATGATTCTCTTTCTCTGGCAACGAGAGAGCATTGGCTCGGGAAAGGACCATGGTGTAGCCCATGAGTCCACAATTACATAGATCTAGTGACCACAAACACCCACATAAGGTATCTGTAGGGATTTCAAACACTATTCCTGAAGCAAAAATAGTGACCACAAAGGGACTGTGGAGCAGCCGTGCACCCTGCCTGCCTGTGCTGGAGGTTGATTCCAACCTCCGTGTTCTTGGCACAAACCCCATTGACTCAGGCCTGGCGGGAGAGGCAGGAACTTACTCAACAAGAATATCAAACAGCATCACAGAGTAACCGTGCAACAAAGATTCAGAACATAACTAGAGTAAAGGCCTGTTGTAAGCCAGGGCTGAGAATGCGAAGAGACCTGCTGGTGCACAAAAAGGGAATTCCATAAGCGTGGAGCCAGGTGTATTGGAGCCATTGATGCTGGCACAACCTTTGAACCAGAAAGTTGTCTGCTCACATGGTACGATGTGAGGCCATGGCCGAGTTCCAAGGGAGTTTGCTCTGTTACTGTCAATACAATAACTTGATTCATTGCCAACTTTGTCTCTTTCTTGACTTTTTGTTGGCAACACATATGCAAACTGGCCAGCCTTGTGCTTTTGCTGCTGTATAAAGATCATCAGAACAAAGTGCTGGCTCATGAAATTTTCTTGATTTGACTCCCTTCCAAAAAGTTTTTCATATCAGAATTGTTTCCTTTGCCCACTCCCTCTGTTCACAACCAAGTGCCCTTGGAGTATGCAGTTGTGAAATGGAAATGAAATATCACAAGTTAGACTTCTGGGTTTAAGGGAAATGGAATGAGAACAAGAGATTAGCTCCAGCCATCCCACTCTGCTGTTCTGGATATCCTGTAGTTGCCTTAGCCCTGGTCTACACTAGGACTTTAGGTCGAATTTAGAAGCATTAAATCGATGTAAACCTGCACCCGTCCACACGATGAAGCCCTTTATTTCGACTTAAAGAGCTCTTAAAATCGATTTCCTTACTCCACCCCTGACAAGTGGATTAGCGCTTAAATAGGCCTTGCCGGCTCGAATTTGGGGTACTGTGGACACAATTCGACAGTATTGGCCTCCAGGAGCTATCCCAGAGTGCTCCATTGTGACCGCTCTGGACAGCACTCTCAACTCAGATGCACTGGCCAGGTAGACAGGAAAAGAACCGCGAACTTTTGAATCTCATTTCCTGTTTGGCCAGCGTGGCAAGCTGCAGGTGACCATGCAGATCTCATCAGCAGAGGTGACCATGATGGAGTCCCAGAATCGCAAAAGAGCTCCAGCATGGACTGAACGGGAGGTACGAGATCTGATAGCACGGATTCCTTTCCCCATACAGCGATCAGAACTCCGTTCCAGTTTTCGAAATGCCAAAACCTTTGTCAAAATCTCCCAGGGTATGAAGGACAGAGGCCATAACAGGGACCCGAAGCAGTGCCGCGTGAAACTGAAGGAGCTGAGGCAAGCCTACCAGAAAACCAGAGAGGCGAACGGCCGCTCCGGGTCAGAGCCCCAAACATGCCGCTTCTATGATGAGCTGCATGCCATTTTAGGGGGTTCAGCCACCACTACCCCAGCCGTGTTGTTTGACTCCTTCAATGGAGATGGAGGCAATACAGAAGCAGGTTTTGGGGACGAAGAAGATGATGATGATGAGGAGGTTGTAGATAGCTCACAGCAAGCAAGCGGAGAAACCGGTTTTCCCAACAGCCAAGAACTGTTTCTCACCCTGGACCTGGAGCCAATACCCCCCGAACCCACCCAAGGCTGCCTCCTGGACCCAGCAGGCGGAGAAGGGACCTCTGGTGAGTGTACCTTTTAAAATACTATACATGGTTTAAAAGCAAGCATGTGAAAGGATTACTTTGGTCTGGCATTCGCGGCTCTCCTGGATGTACTCCCAAAATGTACTTTGCAAAAGGTTTCTGGGGAGGGCAGCCTTATTGCGTCCTTCATGGTAGGACACTTTACCACTCCAGGCCAGTAACACGTACTCGGGAATCATTGTACAACAAAGCATTGCGGTGTATGTTTGCTGGCATTCAAACAACATCCGTTCTTTATCTCTCTGTGTTATCCTCAAGAGAGTGAGATATAATTCATGGTCACCTGGTTGAAATAGAGTGCTTTTCTTCAGGGGACACTCAGAGGAGCCTATTCCTGCTGGGCTGTTTGCCTGTGGCTAAACAGAAATGTTCCCCGCTGTTAGCCACAGGGAGAGGGGAGTGTTGATGGGGTAGCCACGCGGTGGGGGGAGGCAAGATGCGACCTTGTAACGAAAGCACATGTGCTATGTATGTAATGTTAACAGCAAGGTTTACCCTGAAAGAGTGTAGCCACTATTTTATAAAATGTGTCTTTTTAAATACCGCTGTCCCTTTTTTTTTCTCCACCAGCTGCATGTGTTTCAATGATCACAGGATCTTCTCCTTCCCAGAGGCTAGTGAAGCTTAGAAAGAAAAAAAAATGCACTCGAGATGAAATGTTCTCCGAGCTCATGCTGTCCTCCCACACTGACAGAGCACAGACGAATGCGTGGAGGCAAATAATGTCAGAGTGCAGGAAAGCACAAAATGACCGGGAGGAGAGGTGGCGGGCTGAAGAGAGTCAGTGGCGGGCTGAAGACAGGGCTGAAGTTTATGCTCCAGTGTATGGTTGAGCTGCAGCAAAGGCAGCTGGAGCACAGACTGCCACTACAGCCCCTGTGTAACCAACCGCCCTCCTCCCCAAGTTCCATAGCCTCCACACCCAGACGCCCAAGAACGCAGTGGGGGGGGCCACCGGCCAACCAGCCACTCCGCCACAGAGGATTGCCCAAAAAAAAGAAGGCTGGCATTCAATAAATTTTAAAGTTGTAAACTTTTAAAGTGCTGTGTGGCATTTTCCTTCCCTCCTCCACCACCCCTCCTGGGCTACCTTGGTAGTCATCTCCCTATTTATGTGATGAATGAATAAAGAATGCATGAATGTGAAGCAACAATGACTTTATTGCCTCTGCAAGCGGTGATCGAAGGGAGGAGGGGAGGGTGGTTAGCTTACAGGGAAGTAGAGTGAACCAAGGGGCGGGGGGTTTCATCAAGGAGAAACAAACAGAACTTTCACACCGTAGCCTGGCCAGTCATGAAACTGGTTTTCAAAGCTTCTCTGATGCGTACCGCGCCCTCCTGTGCTCTTCTAACCGCTCTGGTGTCTGGCTGCGTGTAACCAGCAGCCAGGCGATTTGCCTCAACCTCCCACCCCGCCATAAACGTCTCCCCCTTACTCTCACAGATATTGTGGAGCACACAGCAAGCAGTAATAACAGTGGGAATATTGGTTTCGCTGAGGTCTAAGCGAGTCAGTAAACTGCGCCAGCGCGCCTTTAAACGTCCAAACGCACATTCTACCACCATTCTGCACTTGCTCAGCCTGTAGTTGAACAGCTCCTGACTACTGTCCAGGCTGCCTGTGTACGGCTTCATGAGCCATGGCATTAAGGGGTAGGCTGGGTCCCCAAGGATACATATAGGCATTTCAACATCCCCAACAGTTATTTTCTGGTCTGGGAATAAAGTCCCTTCCTGCAGCTTTTGAAACAGACCAGAGTTCCTGAAGATGCGAGCGTCATGTACCTTTCCTGGCCATCCCACATTGATGTTGGTGAAACGTCCCTTGTGATCCACCAGAGCTTGCAGCACTATCGAAAAGTACCCCTTGCGGTTTATGTACTCGGTGGCTTGGTGCTCTGGTGCCAAGATAGGGATATGGGTTCCGTCTATGGCCCCACCATAGTTAGGGAATCCCATTGCAGCAAAGCCATCCACTATGACCTGCACATTTCCCAGGGTCACTACCCTTGATAGCAGCAGATCTTTGATTGCGTGGGCTACTTGCATCACAGTAGCCCCAACAGTAGATTTGCCCACTCCAAATTGATTCCCAACTGACCGGTAGCTGTCTGGCATTGCAAGCTTCCACAGGGCTATCGCCACTCTCTTCTCAACTGTGAGGTCTGCTCTCATCTTGGTATTTATGCACCTCAGGGCAGGGGAAAGCAAATCACAAAGTTCCATGAAAGTGCCCTTACGCATGCGAAAGTTTCGCAGCCACTGGGAATCGTCCCAGACCTGCAACACTGTGTGATCCCACCAGTCTGTGCTTGTTTCCCGAGCCCAGAATCGGCGTTCCACAGCATGAACCTGCCCCATTAGCACCATGATGCATGCATTGGCAGGGCCCATGCTTTCATAGAAATCTGTGTCCATGTCCTGATCACTCACGTGACCACGCTGACGTCGCCTCCTCGCCCGGTATCGCTTTGCCAGGTTCTGGTGCTGCATATACTGCTGGATAATGTGTGTGGTGTTTAATGTGCTCCCCTAATTGCCAAAGTGAGCTGAGCGGCCTCCATGCTTGCCTTGGTATGGCGTCCGCACAGAAAAAAGGCGCGGAACAATTGTCTGCCGTTGCTCTGATGGAGGGAGGGGCGACTGACGACACGGCTTACAGGGTTGGCTTCAGGGAGCTAAAATCAACAAAGGGGGTGGCTTTACATCAAGGAGTATTTCAGGCAGGACTTCACAGAGGGTTCCAATAAGAAATGGTGCACCTAAGTTATTGTTCTTATTGGAACAAGGAGGTTAGCCTGGCCTCTGATAGATACATGGCTAGATTTACCTTGCTGCACCTTCCCTGTGAGTGTCTGCAGTGTGACCTAGAGGAATGAGTCCCCTAGACGGGGGAGGAGGCAAATGAGTACAAAACAAATCTGGTCTATTTCTTGTTTTGATCCACTCCATCTATCTTTTACATCTTTGGCTGGCAGCAGACGGTGCAGAAGGACTGCATGCCATCCACATCTCATGGCTGCTCAGCAGAAGATGGTGCAGTAGGACTGCTAGCCAGCCTCATCTCTTGCCTGCCCGGCAGAAGATGATGCAATAGGACTGCTAGCAATCCGTATCGCCTGCCCGCTCTCCATAAGACGGTTCAATAGGACTGACTGCAGGACTAAAGAGAATGACCTGCTCAAGTCACTCCAAATTTAGTCCCTGCGCCCATGTCTGCCCAGGCGCTCCCAGCCGACGTGGCCAGGAGCACCTCGGACATGACGAGGACGGCTACCAGTCCTACTGTACCGTCTGCTGCCAGAAGGCAATGGGTTGCTGCTACTGTGTAGCAATGCCGTACCGCGTCTGCCAGCACCCAGGAGACATACGGTGACGGTTACCTGAGCGGGCTCCATGCTTGCCGTGGTATGGCGTCTGCACAGGTAACTCAGGAAAAAAGGCGCGAAACGATTGTCTGCCCTTGCTTTCACGGAGGGAGGGAGGGAAGGGGGGCCTGACGATATGTACCCAGAACCACCCGCGACAATGTTTTAGCCCCATCAGGCATTGGGATCTCAACCCAGAATTCCAATGGGCAGTGGAGACTGCGGGAACTGTGGGATAGCTACCCACAGTGCAACGCTCTGGAAGTTGACTCTAGCCTCGGTACTGTGGAAGCGCTCCGCCGAGTTAATGCACTTAGAGCATTTTCTGTGGGGGGACACACACTCGAATATATAAAACCGATTTCTAAAAAACCGACTTCTATAAATTCAACCTTATTCTGTAGTGTAGACATACCCTTAGAATGCACCACTGTATTAAATTTCATTCATTCACCCATTTCCCTCCAACCTCCCAAATCCACAATGCCTATTTTGTCTAATTATTGGTAGAAAAGATGTAGGGTTTTTATGATGGCAGGGGTAAAGCTCTTGCCTGACACTCAGATCTTTCTGAAGACCAGTGCTTCATAAACAATTGTGTTCTGATGACTATTCAGTCAGTGCTGCCATAGCTCTCCAGGTGTTGTTTTAATGAACATAATCAACAGGAATCAACTTTTGAGACCTGCAGCTCCCGCCATTGTCCGTGAACCTCACGGTGCTTCAGAAAAGTTTTATTTTAGCTTTAAACCTTTTCCAAACAAGGTACAATGAAAGAGTCAAATCTTAGTGCCCTTTGTCAGTACCCTCCTCATTTTCTGATGACCATGGAGTGACAGACCATGTATTGCAATGAAAGATGAGATGAGGGGTCTGACTTTCAGAAGGGCTGAGCAACTCCAATCCCAGATGAAGTCAGTGGGAGCTGTGGGTGCTCAGCACCTCAGAAAATCAGGCCACATTTTGCCCTCTTTTATGACACATCCATACAAGGTTAGTGGTATGGCATTAGTGTAACAGTGCAGGATTTGGGACCCCACCAATTCTTCTGTCATGTAAAGAAGCAGCATCTCAGCCTGACAACCTCATTGACTTGGGAAATCTCTAATCTTTTCATTAGAGTAGGTAGGTGTCTTTAACATTTAGGTACTTAGCACCTTTCATCCAAGGATCTCAGAGCACTTCATAAACATTTTCTGCATAAACATTTTTCATAAACATTTTCATAAACATAAACACCAGGCATAGAACCCAAGGGCTTAATTCTCCACTCTACTACTCTGTCTGAGAATAAGGACCCAAGAGTCTTGATACAAGTTCTTTGCTCTAATGCTGAAATAACATCTGTTTTCATATTAACTGATAGCATGGTGAAGATGGATCAAGTATTTGATCTCATTTTATCAGAGCCAAGTCTTATTGTGCATTTGACCAGAACATTTGATTCATTATTGCAGGTAGACCTACAGCTCTGCATATTGTCCCTAGTCACCACAGCCTAGATCCTTGGAGGTTATTTAGGCCCACCTTTCCAGGTAAATTATTCTTAGCTGGGTATTTTACCAAACTTGAATGCAGGGATCTGTAGAAGCCCTGGGAAGTTCGGAACTTTGGAAATATTTAGTTTAGTATTAATATTGTGTACTACAATTACAACTTTGTGACAAAAGGTTGTGTTGGCAAGTAACATTTAAAAGCCAAGTTTAGGGACTTATAACTTGGTGAAAAAAATTCACTTGGGGATGAAACTTGTCTTTTCCTGCAACTGTGTGGGTGTGAGCCAATATCTTTGAATTTCTTGGCTTTGAGTCACAATTTCAATGTTACTGAGACTTGAATTTCTGCATTTAATATTTAAACTTGTATCTGTTGTCTTCACACCTGGGACATAAAGTAGCTGTGAACATAATAGTTTCTCATTCATATGACCTAAAAATAATTATATTTCTTGTGTTCATAGGTAGAAAATTGGTCAATTGCAGGCTGATTAATTCAGTAACACAACCCACATGGTGCTGCTTTGCTTTTTTCCTTTCTTGTGCAGGTGTCTAAAAAAACATTCATCTGAGGAGCTGCAACATCCCTTCCCTGTTGCATAGGTACTGATTGGTCATTAACATTTTAAAGGTGCTTTACAATTGTCTGATGGAAGATGTTATAAAAGTGCCAAATATTGTTGTTAATTACTGCACATATTTGGTAGATTAAAATCTAATTGCTCCTGGCTGTAAATTGAAATGATAGTTGCTTTTACCAATGTTTGTTGGATCTGCATTGTTTTTCCTGACTTTATGCCTAAAGGGTCACAAAGTACGAGGAATATAGCAACTTTCAGTGGAAGCACCCATGGCGCTTTGTAAACATGTAAGTTAGCCTTGCAGCACCTCTGAGGCAGGTATTCCATCAAAACACCAGATTTCAGATGAGTCAACTAAGTAACTCACCCATGGTCCTGTAGCAAGACAGTGGAATAGCTTATTATAGTATTTGTATAATGGAAACACTAGGAGTCCTAGTCATGGACCAGAACTCCATTGTGTTAGGTGCTGTACAAACATAGAACAAAAAGATGGTTCATGCCCCAAAGCGTTTACAATCTAGGAACAGAATCCAGGCATCTTGTCTTCTGTCTAATGGTTAGGACACAGCTAGATATTTTCATCATTTGGGTTTCTGCTCCTTAATTTTTCCTGCTCCTTAAATGATGGGTGCATATGAAAACTAGAGACAGCTGATAGGTTTATGGTAGCAATGTAAAAAAGATTAAGAGGACTCCCGCGCTTATCACTGCCACAAGGTATTGTGCAACTGGAGGATGCAGTTGTGAAATGGAAATGAAATATCACAAGTTAGACTTCTGGGTTTAAGGGAAATGGAATGAGAACAAGAGATTAGCTCCAGCCATCCCACTCTGCTGTTCTGGATATCCTGTAGTTGCCTTAGAATGCACCACTGTATTAAACCTCTGCAAATAGTGTTAGAGTCCCAAAGAAGTACTCCTCAGGAGAATGGCACTTCTCCAGCTGCCAGAAGAACCCTTACTGCTGCTGACCCATATTAATCAGCTGTGATTATGTGCTGAACAGAAAGTAGTCCATAAAATGAACACATTGTTACAAGAATCATCATTACAATTCTCACTCGTTGCCACTCATTTGTATTTTTTATCTGTTATTCTGAGTTATAGAGGGGCTTTGTATTAATTAGTGGAGAGCTTGAACCAACACACCTGATCCAAACAGCCCTGAACTTCAGAAAAGTTCAGATCCTCGTCCAAAACTGAATGTCACAGCTGCCCCAGTCTATTATAGATGAACCAAAACATGGTTCTGAATACCTTCACGTATTGGAAGAGTCTGGATTGGGAGCTGAACTCTTCAGGCCAGACCTATCTCCAGCAATATTTAGACTCTTCATAGCAAACTGTATGTGACCCTGCTGGCACTTTATAGGATGCATAACAGCATTTACACCGAGGTACTACTCTATGATCTTTCCATAACCCCTAGCACTAACTACAGAATTCAAAGATGTGAAAAAATATTTGGCTTACCTATAGCCATGTCAAGGTTCCTCCCCCACTCTGAACTCTAGGGTACAGATGTGGGGACCTGCATGAAAAACCTCCTAAGCTTATCTTTACCAGCTTAGGTCAAAACTTCCCCAAGGTACAAAATATTCTACCCGTTGTCCTTGGACTGGCCGCTACCACCACCAAACTAATACTGGTTACTGGGGAAGAGCTGTTTGGATGCGTCCTTCCCCCCAAAATACTTCCCAAAACCTTGCACCCCACTTCCTGGACAAGATTTGGTAAAAAGCCTCACCAATTTGCCTAGGTGACTACAGACCCAGACCCTTGGATCTTAAGAACAATGAACAATCCTCCCAACACTTGCACCCCCCCTTTCCAGGGAAATGTTGGATAAAAAGCCTCACCAATTTGCATAGGTGACCACAGACCCAAACCCTTGGATCTGAGAACAATGAAAAAGCATTCAGTTTCTTACAAGAAGACTTTTAATAAAAATAGAAGTAAATAGAAATGAAGAAATCCCCCTTGTAAAATCAGGATGGTAGATATCTTACAGGGTAATTAGATTCAAAACATAGAGAACCCCTCTAGGCAAAACCTTAAGTTACAAAAAGATACACAGACAGAAATAGTTATTCTATTCAGCACAATTCTTTTCTCAGCCATTTAAAGAAATCATAATCTAACACATACCTAGCTAGATTACTTACTAAAAGTTCTAAGACTCCATTCCTGGTCTATCCCCAGCAGAAAACCAGCATATAGACAGACCCACAGACCCTTTGTTTCTCTCCCTCCTCCCAGCTTTTGAAAGTATCTTGTCTCCTCATTGGTCATTTTGGTCAGGTGCCAGCGAGGTTACCTTTAGCTTCTTAACCCTTTACAGGTGAGAGGAGCTTTCCCCTGGCCAGGAGGGATTTCAAAGGGGTTTACCCTTCCCTTTATATTTATGACAAGCCACTAATGTGGGTTGCTTTTGTTTTGGGCTTGAGGGCCACTGGAAAATCTCTATTAAAAATGGGGAGTTGGGAGTTTTATTTAAATCAGATCTCCTTCTGTCCACATGAAATGGAATTTAAGGCCCCCATACACGTATGGGATTCAATGGAAGTTTCACACATTGAACACTGAAGAATAAGGCCCAAATTGAATCCTAAATATGATATTTAGTGAAATATTTACCTCTGGCTGTTTCCAAGCTGGAATTTTAAAAGAAGGAATGAATCAATATTTGCTACCCACTAATTAGATTAAGTTTGAACTATGCCGTGGTAAAGTGTGAATATCTGGCCCACCACTGTGACCTCTGCATCAGACAGTGATGACAACACCCAGCATTCAGCCAAAGCCTGTGTTTTGAACTTTGCAAGTATCAGCCTAAAAATCCTATTGTGGACTTCTTACGAAGCTGGAAATATGAGAGAAGGTTTCTTATTTCTTCTATCAGGTGATCAAAGCTGTTTTCTAACACGCTTGCTGTTTTTCTTACAAATACATCCTGTAGACAATAGTTCCATATTGTTTTTTTGGGAAGCAATGCACTATTTATCATTATGAAGAGGTACTTGCTGGGGGCGGAGGGGTGGGGGGTTGGGTTGAGGACGGGAAGAGCAAGGTTCTCTGTAGAAATAAGTGGATCTAAGGATTTAGGAATAGTTTGGAAATCCATGTTCATGATATTTTCTCAGGCTCTTTTTTTCTGTCCAAATTACTCATGTGTCTTTGCCTTTGGGCATCTGAGCTCCTTTCCTCTTTGCCATAAGCAAAACTGCATGTATTATTTAATTAGATGAGCCTGCTCGGGCCTTCAATTTTATTCCGTAAGCTTTTAGGAAATAAGGTCACTGCAGGTTCACACATTGATACTTTCTTGCAGTGCAGAAACATAGTGCCATATCCAATAACACAGCACCTGGAGCTCAGGTGAGCATGTCCAAGCACTCACGAGGGAAAGGCAGGCTAAGGGGTGAAAGTAGCAAGAACCCATGGATGGCACAACAAGGAAGAGCATAAGTCATAAGTCCCGCCATATAAGTCACTCTGTGAATACTCATGACAGAAAGGGCACTATGGATATGGATGTAGACTCCTACAGGCTTGTCACATTGGGGAACTTAATCTGGCTTGAAGTCATTTTTCAAGATAGTATCTATCAAATCAAATTCAGGAGTGTACATAGCGGGAGCTGCGCTGGAGGAACACATGGTTCATCGCGCTACAGCAGCGTTTCTCAAACTGGGGTCTGAGGATACTCCAGGGGGTCCGCCAGCCCCGCTGATCAACTTCTCTCCCTCCCTCCTCCCCGTCCCCTTCCCTCCCTGTGCCTCCTGCCCACTGGGGAACAGCTGTTCAGCACAGGAGGCACTGGGAGGGAGGGAGAGGAGAGGGGATGGGGCGCACTTGGGGGAAGGTGAGCAAAGAGGCAGTGAAAAGGAGGGACAGGGGCGGGAAGAAGTGGGGTGGGGGTGGGGCCTTGGAGGAAGGGGTGGAGGGGAGGCGGGGCCTGGGACTGAGTGGGGGTTGGCGGTCCGCAAAAAAATTTAAATCAAAATAGGGGTCTTCAGATTGCTTAAGTTTGAGAATGGCTGTGCTACAATATAGTTAAACCCTATCCCTTTGCTACAGCACTACTACCAGAGTGTGAATCTCCACAAAATAAGAATGATGCCTATTTCTTCTGTAGTGCTTTTCATCAGATTTCAAAGCATTCACAGTCTTTAATGTAGTTATTTTCGGCACCCCAGGGAGCTGGGGAAATGCATTATCCCCCTGTTACAGGCCCAACAAGTCTAAGGTGCCCAGGGTGACACAGGAAGTGCATGGCAGAGGAAGGTAGAGAATTAGTGGAATGTATAGGTATGCATTTGCCTTGCTGCCTCTTTCCCTGGGCCACTTGGACATAAGTATTGTGGTGGGGTAGCCCACTATAGTTAAGGTTGTGTCACAACTGTTTAAAAGTCAACCTTTCTAATTGCTCTAAAATCCACGTGTTTAATTGGTTTTCTTTGAAATTTGATGTGCCATAGGAAGGTGCAGGGTAGAGTTGGCTATCCAAATTTGGGGTCATTTGAGCCAGGGGTTGTGGAGATCTAAGTCCTGAAATAAACAGCCATTTTTCAAAAAGCTTCTAGAGTTTTTTTTGTTTGCTTTGGGGTCTTTTGCACAGAGGTAGAGCTCAAACTATTTATGTCTCAGTCTCTTGAGGGTTATCCAAGGTAGGGTATGACACCCACTAAATCTTTGGGGGACCCAAACTGAGAAAGATATTTAAGAACAGTACATCTTTTTACAGTGCACATGTGCTAATACAAACAACCAGCTAGAGGGTTTCCATTCCTTCTTACTACTTTTTGTGCTTTAAAGCTCAACTTTTGTGTGCTATAAAATCTGAATGGTTACTTGGATTGCTTTGAAATTTAGTGCACCTCATGGGGGCATAGGATAGGATTGGCTGACCAAATTTGGGCTCATTTGACCAAGGCGCTCCCAAATTACAGCCTCCCACAAAAAAAGTTTCCTTTTGCTGCCTTGTACTGTTAAATTGAGCAGTACAAAAGACTGAATGAATCACAGATCTCATTGAGATTGATGGCTGTGAACTCACCCTTCAATTAACATAACTAAGGATAAGTTAATCACAAGCCCCCAGCTAAGACAAAAGAAGTTTTGGACTGAGTGGTGGGAGGCGGCTATTTCATTTTGAGAGGAATGTAATCAGAGTATTGGGGAGTGGGGGAATTCATAGAATCATAGAATATCAGGGTTGGAAGGGACCTCAGGAGGTCATCTAGTCCAACCCCCTGCTCAAAGCAGGACCAATCCCCAACTAAATCATCCCAGCCAGGGCTTTGTCAAGCCTGATCTTAAAAACCTCTAAGGAAGGAGATTCCACCACCTCCCTAGGTAACGCATTCCAGTGTTTCATCACCCTCCTGGTGAAAAAGTTTTTCCTAATATCCAACCTAAACCTCCCCCACTGCAACTTGAGACCATTACTCCTTGTTCTGTCATCTGCTACCACTGAGAACAGTCTAGAGCCATCCTCTCTGGAACCACCTCTCAGGTAGTTGAAAGCAGCTATCAAATCCCCCCTCATTCTTCTCTTCCGCAGACTAAACAATCCCAGTTCCCTCAGCCTCTCCTCATAAGTCATGTGTTCCAATCCCCTAATCATTTTTGTTGCCCTCCGCTGGACGCTTTCCAATTTTTCCACATCCTTCTTGTAGCGTGGGGCCCAAAACTGGACACAATACTCCAGATGAGGCCTCACCAATGTCAAATAGAGGAGAACGATCACGTCCCTCGATCTGCTGGCAGTGCCCCTACTAATACAGCCCAAAATGCCATTGGCCTTCTTGGCAACAACAGCACACTGTTGACTCATATCCAGATGAGTTAGATATGAATGCTTCTTGGGAGGAGTATTAGGGAGTGAGGGATGGGGGAGAGGAGTTTGGGGCTGCAGTGAGGGAAGGGGTGGTTATGGGGATGGGTGATAGGGGAGAGAGGTGGAGGCTAAGTGGGGTGGGACACTGGAATGTGGGGGTGAATGGCAGAGGGACTGGAGGAGAATAACAGCAGAAGCACCTGTCAGCACCACATTCTCCCCTCCCATATGTGCCTGCGGGGGGCTTGCCCTTTTAGGGGGTCTGAGCCCCTCTTGCTGCCCCTGTGTGTGTGCCAGGATATTGGGACCCCCCCCCTTACTCCTCCTCAGGAGTGCTGGGCTTAGGGGTGCTTGTCCTTTTGGGAGGGTCTGAAGCCCATTCCCTGTCTCCATGTGAGCCAGGATCTGGGGAAATCCTGCCCCAGGATCTGGGGAAATCCTGCCCCTTTGGCCAGGCCGCTGAGAACAGGCATGCTTCCTGCATATCACAGGTTCTGACGCACTCTGGGGGCCAGGGGTGGGAACACCCGCTGAGATGAATGGAGCAGGTCACAGGTCTCAGAGCCAGTGTTTCAGGTTATAGTCCTCTACATGGAGTGCTCTCATGCAGTCAAGATGAACAGGCCACTCCACACCTTTCAGACCCTCCTGTGCTGCGGATGGATGTATAGAGGAGCTCTCACCCTCCAACATCATTCTATCTTTCCTGTTTCCAGGACAACGCTCCAAAGTGCTCTAAAATCCTCATGCTTGCGCAGGTTTTCTTGGAATTTTCTTTGCCTTGTGGCAGTGCAGATTAGTGATTCAAATTTGGGATCATTTGAGCTAGGGGATCTGGAGACATAAGCCCTCTCCTCCCCCATGCAAAATAGCAGTTTTTCAGTCTTGAGGGGTTTGTGTGCTTGGGTTTTTATGCACAGAGCGAGCGATCAAACTATTGCTGTGATACATGCCAAAATGGTCTCAATGAGTCAGCTTTTACTCCGATGAACAGCCTGCCACTATGTTTCTATCCGAACCTTTGTACACCTGTCCAATACACTTTTCATAACGCATGTTGCTTGCTACAAGCTGCCTGTATGGTATAACGTGTTTTTATTTTATGGGGAGGTTTATTGTGAACGCACCAGAATAGTCAGTGGGTCTAACCAAAATGTTTGTTGTATGGGGGGGGGGGAGGAGCCAGAGCCAAATGACTTAGTGTGTATGCATGTATGTCAGGGATACTGGGACAAGGACAGGAGTTGCAGCTGGGGAGGGGTTGGGAAATGAGGGCCGGAGGTATGTAAGCCTTGGGTTGGTTGATTGAAAACCTGTATTTCCCTAGCCCATGGGGGAGGAGCAGGGGGTCGGGGAGGAATTGGCTACTTCCTGATCTTGGGCAGATTAATGTGGTGTTTCCAAAGACACAGGGTATGTCTACACTGCAGAGAAAAACTCACGGCAGTGAGTCTCAGAACCCTGGGTCAATTGACTCAGGCTTGTGGGGCTTGGCCTGTGGGGCAAAAAATAGCTGTGTAGACATTTGGGCTCAGGCTGGAGTGTGAGCCCAAGTCATTTGGTCAGTGTCCTGAGGGAGAGGCAGGACACTGACCATCACAGACTGGTAATCTTGTAACACTCACTTGAGAGGCCCAGGAATGAAATCATGTTAGGGGGTTGCTCTTGAATTGCTTTCTTCTACAACGAAGTTGGGTGGGTATGCACCTGTAAGGAGCTGAATGCCAGCCACTCCCTTTAAGTTACAGGAAGTGCTCAGCACCTCAAAGGATCATGTCCTTGCTGTATACAATTCTACTCACTACTGTGTTTGTTTACCCCCCCCCCACCTTTATCATCAGTGTGCACTGTGCTAAGCAGAGGTGGCCCTAGGTTTCTAGAAAAGGGGTGCCAGTTATGTTGTTATACTTCATAGGCTAGTGCTAAGACAGTGCTCTGTGTTCCTCTATAGACCAAAAATCTGGAAAGAACATGAAACTGAATTACTCAGATTTTCCCATCTTTGCTCATGCACTTAGCTGGTGTTAAATTATCAGTGTGAGGGCCTGGTAGCTTCATAATATACACAGAGAGAGAGATTCCCACAGATTTTTTTTTTTTTGATTGAAGCCAGCTGAGTAAATTCGTAGGAAGTTGTAACAGGACAAATGAAATGAACACTCACATTCCCTGGGAATACAAGATCCCCTAGCACATACAGTATTTCATGTGAAATTTATTTTAGAAGACACCGTAACTACACAGTTTTAAAATGTAGTGATGAAAAAGTTATCACTTTCAAATGAAATAAGGCGACATGATATCCCTCCCCCCACACACATAATTTTTAAAAAGAAGAGATTAACTTCTCACTTATTCTGGGTCACTTTTCAAATTTATTACTAATTATCAAACTAATTCAAAATGGAATGACTTAATTTGTGTTTGAAATTATGCTGGGAAAGTTTCTGCAGTCTGCTCTGCCATTTTTATCTCAACTCTGCTCATTCTTACTCATCTGACTATCAATGGAAGCATGGTCTTGTGGTAAGGTATTACCTGAGGACTCTGGAGTTTTAGGTTCAAGTCCTGTCCCTTCTGCTGAGTCCCTGTGTAGTCTTCCAGAATTTAGAGGAAGACAGATTCTCAGTGTGTGCTGGTCACCAGGGTTATGTTGATTTATACCACTGAGGACCTGTCTGTATACCTCAACTTGCTACTGTAAAGTGGGCAATAGAGCTGATCTGGAGTTAGTGGGAGTCCTTGTAGAGACTTCAGTGAGCTGTGAATCAGACCCAGTAACACTGATCTCACAGAAGCATTGTGGAGATAATGTCACTAATATTTGTGAGGTGCTCAGGTCGTTTGAGGGAGGGGGGGCTGTCTAATTACATAGAATATTCTGCTGAGTAAGATTACTCCTGAGAGGAAGGGCTGCAGAACTGGGATCCTGTTCTTGAGTGGTGATTGCCCAATTTACATTGCTTTTGTTGTGTGGACAAATATCTACTAGGAGTAGGATCAGATCCACACTGAATTTCTGTGTGACCTAAACCAGGATCTGATTCCAGACTTTCAGAAGTGAACAGGTTATGCATTAATTCTGAAATTAAAATGTGCAAGTAATTTATTGTTCATATTACAGGTTAAGCTTTAGTTGCATTTACAGCTGTAGGATCTGCTTCTGCAAAATCTCACTCATGAATAGCCCAATTGACTTCAGTGGAGCTGCTCTCATGAGTTGGCAGGGTTAAATTCCAAGTGTTTAGTAGCTGTCAGAGTTTCTAAAAAGCACATGCAATGTAAACAAATGTAGCACATTATATAGATTGCATTTGTAACCTGTGGCTGGAAGGATGGGTGGGTTTTACAGGTCCCCCTTAGTGCCCCATCTGTAAAGGATATGAGACCCGGTCTACATTATCTGGTTCGGTGGACATAAGCTGCCTTGCACTGACAATACAATCGATACAAGCTCTCCTAGTGAGGATGCGCATCACCAACACAAGAAGCCAAGTGTGCATATACAGAAGCGATTTACTTACTGCAGTGGCTGTATGCCAGCGTAAGTTAGGTCAATATAATTTTGTAGTGTAGACCTGGCTTGAGTCTGTTACAGCCCCAACCTGTAGCAGCTCATGCTTTTAGCCCTGGAGGACCCCAGAGTGTAGGCCAGGACGGTGACTGTCACACAATTATCTTGTGTCAATACATGGGGGGCTTTCTATCCTCTACTCCCCTGCTTTTTATTTAGTCTTCTAAAAATAAATAAAGAAATCAAAGCATTTAAATTGGAAAAACTCCAGTGGTGTTTTCAGCTTACTTGTAGAATATTTGTGTTAGCCTTCAGTAGCTGAGGGCACATAGGGAGCCTGAGCTATGTTATTTATGGTTCAGGATTACCGGGAAGAGATCTGCCTCTTAGGGTATGTCTACCCTGCAGTCATGGGGTGTGATTGCAGACATACCTGAGCTAGCTTTAATGTAACTAGCTGGGGTCCTGGAGCCATGAAGCCATGGCAGCATGAGTTTCAGCACAGGCTAGCTGCCTGAATAATTACCCAGGGTTCTGGGCAGGCTGGTACAGCCTGTACGCCCGCAGCTTTGCTGCTGTGGTATTAAGGCTGGAGTGCTTATTCTACACAAGCTGCAGTCACACCCTGTGATGCCTGTGTAGACACACCCTGAGATTTGTTCTCTCTCATAGTCTAAGAGTGGGATTTTCAAAGGGGCTGCCAGGATTTGGGTGCCCAGCTCCCACTGAGACTCCCAGACTTCATTCATGGGTTTTGTGTACCGTAACACTAATATATCTTTCAACAAAGTGAGGGCATAATCCTGCAAATCCTTACTCATGCCAGTAGTCAGTCCTGTTGGCTTCTGCAGGATTACTTGTGAGAGTATGGCCTGCTCAAGTAAATGAAGGTTTGAAGGATCAGGTCCTTGATAACCTCATGTTCCAATAATAGGACCCAATCCCAGTCACCCTCTTCAGTCTGTCAACATGGTTCCTGTTCTTATCACAGCACAGTGAGAGCACATGGCACTGAGCAGCGGGGGAGCTGTGCCAAACAAATAACGAGTTCCCTGTTCTGAAGGGCTAAGGAGCACAATCCTGCTCTCAGTGACTTCATGGGGTGCAGGATCTTGCCATAACGACCACCTCCAGCCCATCTTCTGTATTGTCTCCAACGCTGTATATCATACCATGCTATTCTGTACCATATTGGCTTGTGCCTTCTGGACCTGATCCCATGTGCTCAGCACTGGAGCTAGTCAGAAAAATTCCGACAACACATTTCTTCCTTGGAATTTGCTGATTTGTTGAAATCGGACTGTTTTGTGTAAACGGTTCAGTTTTGAAGTTCTGCCAGAGACCTGTCTGCCAGGCAGACATCCATTGCGAGGACTGATTTCCTGTCAGCGCAATCACCTGGCTCCTGGGTGTCTGCCTGTGAGCAGCTCTGGGGCAGCCCACCAAGCGGAATGCCTTGGAGCTCTCATGGTGACCTTTGAAAATGTTGAGTTTTGTTCCTAATCAAAATGAAACCAAATTTCAAAATTCTCCGCGAAACGGAACTGCCTTTCTCCACACAGCTTTGCTCAGCACCTCACCAGATCGGGCCTTGGGATTGTTATATGAGGGCCCAGTCCTGCTTTCACTGGTTTCAATGAGAGCAGGATCAGCTCCCCTAGCCCTTCAGGCTCTTATAGGGCTGCGATAAGGACAGTGATCATGTTGACAACCTGAAGAGGGTGGTGAGATTTCCCCAGCAAAAAAACAGGATAAAGGTGGGTGGAAAGAAAGAGGAAGCTTCTTTTCCAAAAGTCCATTGTCTTAACTAATGCTCCCCCGCATCACCCTCTCAATTAGCGCTTCCCCTTCAGTGATTTACTGGTCTCTCGGGCTGCTGCTCCCCTCCTCACTCCCACCCACCTTAAGGGAGCAGGACTCCTGGCTGTTTCCTCCCCTTTTCTGGAAATACCAGTGGCTGCAGTTGCTCCACTCCTTCCCTTCCCCTCTTGACTAAGCAAGAGCTGTTGCCTTCTCCCTCCCTTCCTGTTTAAAGGAGAAGAGGCTCCTTGCCTCCCTATCCCTGGTGCTGCCTGAGCAGGAGGAGGTGACCAGGGATTCCAGGTTGTAGTTGGGTCCTAGTTTTACTATCTAGTTTTTTTATAGTTGCCCAGCACCATGGCATCTGAGCTGGCATCTGGGATCTCTGGGACCTCTGGATGGCTCCTGCAAGCAGAGATATCTGGTCGCCCTAGCACTGAACAGTGTTTCTAGTGAGAGCTCAAATGCTTTTCAAACTATATTCTCTCTTGTCTTCTTGTTGAGCAGGTCACAGGTCTGGTTATATTGGCTATATGCAGGCAGTATTCAAGATTTCCAGCACAGCTCTGTCAACGCAGCTCAGTCTTGACCAGCAACTCCCTCAAGCAATACCTGTCACTTAGGCTTAGTTTTTTAACCATGAAAAATATTTACTTGGGACTAAGCTGAAATTGCCAGATTAACCGATTCTCTGCCTGACATTCACATAGTTCAGGTTTCCTTGTACACAAATTTAAGGATTAGCTATAACACTCACAGCACACATTTAAAAATAAAAATCCTATCATAATGCTGCAGGAAGAGTAGAAATCCCCACCTATTCTGTGTTGGCTCAGTTACAGGCTCATGGAATTTTGCAGTATGTTCTCATTCTGAAATGAGATATTCCATAGTACTAATGATATGGGATCCTTAAGCACCAGTTATTTCTCATGCAGAAAATGTACATGTTAGGGAGACGGCAGCTTCCCAAAGTTCACAGTAATTTCCAAGCCCCTCCTTGAGGATGAGAGTCCATTTTTACGATGTCTCCAGCAAGGTTATCAGCATGTGATCAATAAACAACTCAAGAATGCAAGGTTCTGTGTGGAAGAGACAGCTAAAGTATTTGCCAGCAAGACCTTGAAGGAGGTCGGGTTCAAAACTTTCCAAAGATCAGCAGCCACCACCATTATATTTATATGTCGCTACAGGCCCACTTTCTCCTCCCCAAATTCTCATGCAACCAGAATGAAACAGTTTATAAAATACAGACACAAAACTTGTGTCTAAATTGAGCTGCAGAGCAATGGATACTTGAGGCTGTGATTACTTGGAGCTGATCCTCAGCTGGTTTAAATTAGCATAACTCCATTGAAATCAATGGATCTGCCTCTTTAAATTTCTAATGGTCAGTTTAAAAAGGAAGAAATGTGGAGAATTTTAACTTTAAACAACTCAATTGTAGCTATTGTATGCATACGATTTGTAAAAATCCTTTTAAAAACCCTTTTTCTTTTGCATTGTGGCATGCTTTTACTGACATCACCTTTTAAGCATCTTATATTAAAATATATGTGACAAGCATCAGATCCACTTTCATGCAGCTGGGCAGCATGTTATTTATTTATTTGTCCTAATATGCTGTTGCAGTTCTTCTGTGTACAGTTATCTAGAGATCAGATTCACCACATGTTCACTGTGGTTTTTGGCTACCAGGTCAGGAGCAATGGGGAGAAAGAGCTGAAGCCTGTATGTTAACAATTCATGTTGATTCCATGAAACAAGCTCTTCATATTTGGGGAATGAAGGAAACCATTTTTCCAGCCTCCCTTTATGATTTTTGTCAGGGAGTCTGACCGCTTCATCGAGATTCAAGACTAAGAAGACCATTTGCTATGAGACAGTCACTGTCCACAACCAGGAGATGATTTAATGTTATTTGATACAAAACCTTATTCCACGCACTCCTAATGTTTCTCATACAAAAATCATCCTTGAACTTGCTCTGCTGTCAGATTTCACCTATGAGAAAATTTGAGTCACTGACAGAGCCATGGCCAGAAGAAATGATTAAAGGGTCTGCTCTCATAATTGTGCCAAATAGCAGTGGAGTAAGTGGGCATCTGGGGTTCGAATCAGATCTTAGTTACACCAGTGTAAGGGCCAGATTCTGCATACAGTTACACTCATGCACACAAAGGCCTGCTCATGCATGTGAGAGCTCCAGATATAGCCCTAAATCCAGAGTAATGCCATTTAAATAATAATTACTTAAACCCAATAAGCTAAACTCAGTCCTGCTGCAAGTAGTTAGGACTCAAAAGTGAGTTCCCCACTCTGAAGGGGAACTTCCTCCCACCTGAATCTTCTGTAAGGAAATGAGGCAATTTCCTGAGAGGACACCTGAGAATCTTCTCCATCTTATGGAGAGAGATTTAACCTTTACTACTTCTGACATGGGATAGATTCTGCATACCCTTTGATATCATTTCATTTATCAGGAGATTCGATGCACCCACTTCCTGTCACACTCTACTGTGGTTTGGGCCTGATACACAAAGATATTCATTTCTGATTTCCTATGACTGCTGGCAACCTCAAATAGTGAAAGATGTACATTTCATCCATAAGTCAATTATTTGACAGTGTCACTGTTTGACTCTAATATTAATGGATATTTTATACTTTGACTACTTAACCTTTTCCATTCAGTGATGCCAAGTACAAAGCCCCGAGGCTGCTTTTTAGCTACTGATTAGTAGATCTGACTTTTATATTCCTAAGAAAACTGATGGAGTTATGCAGCTTTCAGTTCTGTTAGATTCAGTTTGATTAAATTCTGCCTCTCTCTGTAGTTTTGGCCCTCCAAAGAGGTGTCATTATCTGTCTGTCTTGCCTTATTCTAAGACATGGACTTGAGCTGGATTTTGAACATCTCAAGATTTTTCAGTGTTCTGGGATTTTTGTTTGGCTCCATCTCAGCTTTTTATCAAGGCTTCTCTATAAGGCCCGTACTCCAGGTAAAGCTGTTCTGTCATGTACTGCTGGCAACTAGAGCTGGGTGAAGCTTTCTGTGCTAATCCTTTTTTTGCCCCAAAAATGCAGATTTGGGTTGTTGACTGAAACAATTTGTGAATTTGGGTCGCTTTTTTTATGTGGCAAATTATTTCAATTGAATTTTTAAAAATTGAAAATGTCACAAAGGCCTGTTTTGGCATGTCCAATCAATGTTTCCGCTTTTTGTTTTGGAAAGATGTTTTGTTTGAGAATTTCACTATTGTATTTTAAAAAATTCATTTCCATTTTTTCAACCCAAAATGAAATTTTCAACTTCTTTGTTTTCACTAGGAAAAAAATGGAAATGGGTTGACCCATTTTTTTGTTTTTTTACTTTTCAGTTCAGCCACTGAACTGAAAAAAAATCAGTGATTCACACAGCTCTATCGGCAGCACAAACAGCAGCAAAGAGTTTTGCTTTGCAAACTGTCTTGTTTTAATGATTATTCAGGATCTTTTTGTGTGCTATTCAAGAGAGTAGGAGTTTTGAAATGTCAGTCAAAATGCACTCTGACTAATCATGGGGTTTTTTTCCATCCCAGATTTGCTAACACCAACACGAATGTGCAAGGAATTATTATATATGGATGTTTCCAAAACTGAAAGAAGAACATCTTTGGAAATCTACTCCTCCCTGACCACATGTGCAATAAATGTAAAAATGCAAATTAAATAAGCACAAACCATGCAGGGTAGCTCCTATGTGTCCCAGAGCTCCCCTCCTAGGCGTGTGACCAAAACACCAACTTCTCCTTCCCTCTGTGAGGGAATTACACCCCCTTCTTCTTATGTTTTTTAGCCTAAATAGATTCAGCTGCATCTGTTTAGCTCACCACTGGTACCTCCTCTGAACACTGGCTGAGCATTAACCCTTGAAAGCCTAGCTCACTGGCTGCTTTGTCAGAGCCTCCTCTTAGATAGACTGAGTTGGGGTACAGTAGGACTTGGGGTCCACTTTAAGGAACCAAAAGACTGTGCACCCTACTACACAGACAGTGCAGTGCACTAGTCCATAAGGATGAGATTTACAAAAGTTGTGCTCAGGTACACAAAACTTGAGCACCTAAACCACAGATTTAGGTGCTTAAATCCCAGTTTTAGAAGCCACAAAATTCCCACTCAAATGCCGCTGAACCCCATAGGAACTAAACTCACTCTGCTCCTAAATTTCTGCTGTACAAGTTCCCTGGGCACCTGTGTTTCTGTCTCTGGCATGTGCATTGCTGCCGCCACCTAGTTGTTCAGATGCCTAAGCCCCACAGCGATCCATGAGCTGAGGGAAGACAGTTTTCAGAGTGGCAGCCACATTAGTCTGTATCAGCAAAAAAACCAAGACATACTTGTGGCACCTAAGAGACTAACAAATTTATTTGGGCATAAGCTTTCGTGGGCTAAAACCCACTTTGTTGGGTGCATGCAGTGGAAAATACAGTAGGAAGATATATATACACAGAGAACATGAAACAATGGGTGTTGCCATACCAACTCTAACGAGAAACTGCAGAATTGGAATTAATTTGCAAACTGGACACCATTAAATTAGGCTTGAATAAAGACTGGGAGTGGATGCGTCATTACACAAAGTAAAACTATTTCCCCATGCTAATTTTCCCCCTACTGTTACTCACACCTTCTTGTCAACTGTTTGAAATGGGCCATCCTGATTATCACTACAACAGGTTTCTTTCTCCTGCTGCTAATAGCCTGCCTTAATTGATTGGTCTCATTACAGTTGCTATGGCAACACCCATTGTTTCATGTTCTCTGTGTATATATACCTTCCTACTGTAGTTTCCACTGCATGCATATGATGAAGTGGGGTTTAGGCCCCGAAAGCTTATGCCCAAATAAATGTGTTAGTCTCTAAGGTGCCACAAGTCCTCCTCGTTTTTTGGTGGGGTTTTGAGGGAAGATAGACACTCCTCTGCCTGTCTCACCAATGGGGGGCCTGATCTGGTAGGCTTGCTCAGAAGTTGCCTTCCGGATCAGATCCCATCCAAAATCCGGCAGGAGCAGGAAGAGGTGGTGGGGCTAGTAGTGATGCCTACCCAACAACGCTTAGCTCAGTGCTTCGAGTACTCTCCTGAGAGTTCAAAGCCTTTCTCCCCCTCTGCCCTGAGGGAGTAATTGAATCTGGGTCTGCTGCATCCCAGGTGAGTGCTCTAACCACTGCCGAAAAGTTGTAATCTGGGCATCACCATCTCGTCCTCCTGGCCATTTTGTGTGACGCTCAGTGCCTGCCTCACTCGCTCTCGTGACTTGGGCACTTAAGCTGCCTGGAGAGCGGTTCCCTGTTGTGGATCACAAGCCGAGATAAAGCACCTTGCGGAAGCCCAGATTTAGGTGCCAAACTCTGAGACGGGTGGGATTGAAGATGCACCCCTCTGATTGGTGTCTCCCATTGGCTAGTTTAGGAGCCTCCCTGCCTAGCATGCTGGCTTTGGTGAACCGCATTCTAAAGCACCTGTCTCTCCCCCTGCATTGTTTTAGGAGCCAAGGTGCCTAATTCAGGCTTTGTAGATCGCAGTGACTTTCTAGGCACCTAAAAGTTAGGCATTGTGATGCTTAATGTCCCACTGCCTAAGTCCCTTTGTGACTCTGGGCCAAGATGTCTAAAGTTAGGGTCCTAAATTCATACTTACACACCTAAAACAGTCTGATTTTCAAAAGTGCTTAGCTCCCATTAACATCAATGGAAGTTTGCAGATCTGCCAGTTTTAAAGAAACCCAACAACCCTATAGTTCAGGGGTCTCAAACTCAATTTACCTTAGGGCCAGGGCCAGTCCTCAAATCCGCCCAGCGGGCCAATAACGTCCCTGAAGATGGTGTTCAGAAAAGAAAACATTTCTATGGTATTTTTAATTTTGAATTCCTTAGACATAATAAAACTGTCATACAACTTTATACAATTCTTTGCCAGCCAGAGCGGTTTTAGTGTTTGCCAGACACCTGGCAACGTTTCCGGTCTGTCAGTTGGTTGATGTTTGGCCTCAGTGACTGAGCAGTTGAAACCTTCAGGATTGCGGCAAGGCGGGCATCAGATAGTTGCGTTCGGTATTTTGACTTGTTTATATTCATTGTGGAAAAAAGGGATGCTGCCTCCCTGGCTGCCTCTGCCCGGCGACTAGTGATGGTATCTCTGTCCCTCTCCCCCAGCCAATAGGAGCTGTGGGGGGGGGGGGGCGGCGCCTGCAGCAGACATTGTCACAGCATGTCTGCCTGCGTCTGTCCTCCGCGGGCCACAGTGTGGAGGTTCTCGGGCTGCACATGGCCCACGGGCCGGGACTTTGAGACCCCTGCTATAGTTGTTCTTGTAAACGGAGCAAATCTGATAGGGAGAGACTGGCCGAAATACATGTTGTCTCCCAATGTAATCCAGGGGGGTAGTGCTGCTGGAGGGGTCCAGAGCATCACTCCAGCACTGGAAATCTGGAGCAATGCACCAGCACTTGGTGCACTGGCAAAACCAATGAAATTTGCCCCCAGCCCAATGTCCCCGTTAAGCCATGCACACATGGGGCCCTGTGGCAGTAAGCATCACATGGCTGGGACTTGGGAGTGTGGCCGGTACCTTGTCCTGCTCTGTCCTGTCTTGCCAGAACCTGCAGTAGCCCCCTTTATACTGTGGAAACCTTGAGCCACCAGGGTAAAGAGTGGGGTAGGGGCTCCTGCTGGGAGGGAGCCTGGCTGGTTGGCCCCTGCTCTGTCTGAGGGGCCTTCCTGCTGGAACTCATGGCAGCTCCTATCCAAGCTTGGGACCTATACAGCCCCTCCACACAATTCCTTGAACCTCCCTGCTTTTTCCTCTGGTAGACTTGGTCTTTTTCTCTTGACCCAGATCCCCAGAAAGGCTGCTGGGTCCATGGGAGTTTTGTCTTGCCCTTGATCTCTGGCTGCTGTATACACTCCCTGTATTAGGCCAGGGTCTTAATGACCCCCTGAACCTGATCTGTCCACTTAGCCCAGTCAGCTCAGCTGGGCATCAGCTTCATAAGGCTTAGGCCAGGAGTAGACCAGCGTTCAGCACATTGGTGGCCATTACACACACAGGGTGTGGTGACCTTTAGTCTTAAATTTCAGCTTGTTCCA
Source organism: Lepidochelys olivacea (assembly GCF_965140295.1). Classification (NCBI taxonomy): domain Eukaryota; kingdom Metazoa; phylum Chordata; order Testudines; family Cheloniidae; genus Lepidochelys; species Lepidochelys olivacea. The sequence continues at coordinate 30,466,847 of NC_140411.1, read as the reverse complement.
TAGTGATCCTACTTCCAGCAGCTTGTGTCCTCTGAGTCCATCATTTTGAAAGCCTGGTCCCAGGCTTCCCACATTTGGCTAGTGTGACCTAGGGCCTCCCTCCCTTCCTGCTTCTAGCCAGATGGTAATTTATACCTCCAGAGAGCTGCCTGCTTCATTCAGCATTTGAGTTCAGAACAATACTTGGGCCTTGTCTACACTAAAGAGTTTTGTCGACGCAAGTTACGCTGACATACAGCCACTGCTGTTATTAAACCGCTGTTGCATGTCCACACTATGCTCTTTGTGTTGGTGGAGCGTAGCCGCAATAGCAGCCCTTGCCTCAGCACACCAGAGAGCAGTGCACTATGGGTAGCTAGTCCACTGTGTGACTGGATGCAGGGTGCTTTGGGAAGGGTTTGTAATGCCTCCTGGAGCAGGCACAGCTTCACATGATGCAGTTCTCTCAATCCCGTTGTTCCATGGGCATCCCACTAGATTGCCAGCCGCTTTTCAACTGTCCTGGTAACCTGCCACCCAGCCATCTCTGTCAGAAAGCGTGGATCCTGCACTGCTCTTCGGTACTGTGCTGTGTGTTAAGAACACAACGCTAAACGAGGAGCCCAATGGGGGGCTATTTGGCTGGAGGAGGCCTTGAAGGAGCATGTTAACATTGAGCCACAGTAATGTGTGTTGCTTCAGTGTGCTGAGCCTGGCATTGTTTGTTTGCACCGTGCTATGAACCTTGTAATGATTGCTGTGTGTGCCCCAAAAGTAACACATTTTAAGTCACTTCTTAAAGTAGCACTTGGTAATATGACCAAACTGACATTGCTGATCACTAACACAAGAAGCCCACAGAAGTGTGGGGAGAAGACCGTGTGTGACAGGGAATGTGTGTGTGTGTGATAAAGACAGAGTGTGTGTTAGGGGAGCATGTGTGTTGCGGGAGAGTGAGTATGTCAGCACGCTGTCTCTTTAAGTTCAGACAACAGCTGGAAGCAACGAATCCTGAGCCAGAAGCTTGTGCACAGACAGCTGGTGTCCCCATGGCTCCCCACCCCAGCTCAGCAGAGACTGGTACACCGGTGGGGGTAGGGAGACACCCCGACATCAGCCCCAGCTCTGCACAGAACAGCAGCCTCTCCCCCCATTCCCCACAGCAGCAGCCCGCCCTGCCTGCCGCTGCAGTCCTAGTGCCGGGGAGAGCAGGATTCCGTGTTAGTGTTTTGATTCCATGATTCCCTCCATGTTCTCCCACAGCCTCCTCTCCCCACAGACCCAGGAGATCCACCCCGTCCCCTGTAGTCCGGGCAGGAGTGTGTTTGCTTGCGGGAGCCGGCATGCTCAGCTGGGCAGTAGCTATGTGAGCTCCCCACACTGAGCACTTTCAGATCTTCCCTGGGCCTTTGAGAGGGGAGGGGCGCATGCTTGTGTAGCTGGGTGCAGGGCAGTGGAGATCAAAACAGTGAGCAGAGCGGTCACAGTAGGCATTGTAGCATACCCCGTAAAGGCCAGTTAACGAATGTAGCATTGACGCTGACACTTTGTGGCTCTAACTTTGCCTCAAAAAGCTCCCCGCCTCTCGTGAAGGTGGTTTTCTTTTGTTGGCAAAGCATGAGAGTTTTGTCGGCGGGAGGAGCATTGTAGTGTGTACACCTCCAGTGTTTTATCGACAAAAGTCGACAAAACTGTATAGTATATACAAGGCCTCAGGAGCAAAGAGAGGAAGGGGGGAGAAAGGGAGGGAGGAGGGGAAAAGAGAAAGGGAAAAGGAGATGGGGGAAAGGAGAGGAGAGAGGGGATGGAGGAATGAGAGAGGCACAGGACCGCAGGAGCCATTTTGTGCTCCAGCCCCCCAGCCCCTCTACTGCGGCTGCCCCATATCCTTGCCCAGGGGCCATTCTAGCCATAGGCAAACAAACTAGGCAGTTATTCCCTAGGATGACAGACTGATTTCTGGGAGAAGTGGCACCACAGACCATTCAGTAGAGAGAAGTGAATTGCAGAGCGGTCTAATGTGCAGCACTTTAACTGCCCTGTGTAGACCCTGCTGAGGCAAACAAAAAGGTGCTGTGTACTGATGATTCCTTTTGGGAAAGAAACACTCAACAGAGGGAGGAAAAAATGTGTATTTTTATTGGTGCCATCAGAAAATCGATTTCAGTACTTCGCTGGGGGCATGGTTATAAGTCCTTTTACTTAGCACAGTCTAGGAATATGAGCTCCATTTCAAAGAACTTAGTGTAACCTTCAGCTTCTTCAATCCAGTATTTAACAGAATGGAAGATGCTGTGGCTAATTACAAATTGACTGGGTAATGAAAATGAATAGATTGGGAAGGCAAAGATCTGTGTAAACAGGATGAAAATATAATGATAAACTAAAATCAAATGAGCGTGTCCCCTGCTGTCTCAGCCTTTATACTAGTCTTTTTTTAATTGCATGGCAGTATGGATCCTTATGTTTGGTTTCTGGGACACAGCGATCACGTTTTCAAGAGTGGTCTGTATATTTGTGACAACACTTCTTTGCATTTGGTGCCCAGCCCCATAACGGGTGAATGCAAAGCAAATGCTGTTTGAGCTCAAATTGCAAGTTTTTCTGTGAGCAAAACTGTGGGTTCAGCTATCAAGATTTGGGGGTTGATTCCCATTGCTTAACTCCCCCTTTGCAGCAGTGTAACTCCATTCATTTAGTTCCAGTAAGTTACACCAATTTGAAACTAGAATAACACAATGGTGACTCAAGACCTAGGTTGAGACCCTTTTGAATATTCAGTCAATGTAGTATAAACTCACAGTCACATACCACAGAGGCCCATGAGTAATTGCTGTAGGTAACTAAGGAAAAGTGATAATTCTCACTATTAGCTGTTTGACATTAAGCAGACAGAAAATGTCCCATTGTGCACCTTTGTTCCTAATCCTGCTCTAGGACAGAAGTCGGTAATCCTTTATTTTAGAGTAAACCTCCTGATACCATTCCAAATTTGCAGACTTTAAATTTAAACTCTGAATAAAGTTTGAGGCCAGTGTAAAAACTCTCAGAATCTTAAAGTGTACAACCAAAATATCTTTAAAGTAAGTTCTCTGCTTCAGAGGAAGTCAGGAAAGTTCTCACATCACAGCACAGGAGTAATGTGAGTGTTGTGGAACCATGGAACCAGAGTTCTGCAAAAGTTGCGAATCCCTCAAGGAAGTACTGTAGTACAGAGACCTGTAAATAATGGATTACAGAAATCCAGCCAGGAAGTGATAATGGCATGTCTAAATATTTCCCTTAATTGATTGCAAATTATGTCCATTATCCTCCTTCCAAAAAAATGTTTGTAGCTGTTGTTAGTCTTCCTTTGCATTTTCTAAATGGTTCAGAAGCAGGCCTGATGTCATTCATAATGAGAATTTAGGTTCCGATTGTAAAAGGTATTTAGGCACTTATCTCCCTCTGAAGATATGGGCCTTCAGCTCTACAAAGCAAGTCAAAAGCATCTGGATGGGAGTTTTTAACAACATTTTTATTCTGTCAGTTAAACCTAATTATGTCAAACTCTGATATTTTGCTGAGCACAACAGAGAATTAAAGCCAATGAATGAAATCCTGTCCTTGTTGAAATCAAGGGGGGAGCTTTGCTATTGGTTTCAACGGGGCCAAGATTTCACTCAGTAGGCCTGATTCTCCACTCTGTTTTACCAGTTTTATGCTGGTGTAGCTCCCCTGACTCTGAGCTGGTGGTGGACAGATCAGATAAATCAATCAGAGCAAACCTATGCTCCCAAACAGTATTAACAATTCTCAAGTCAAAATTCCGCCAAACTGGCCTGTCAGCCTTTTACAGCTTGCAAATTCCAAGAAGGATTAAGTCCCTTTTGTCAGTCTTGTGAAGCAAATTGAAATTTAACTGAGGGTTTAAAAAAAAACTAACACTTTCTAACAGAGGCAGCAGACTAGAAGAGAATAGGGCTTTAGAACAGAAGCACAGCTATGTCTCAAAGGAACTTTAGGGGATTCCTCATTTACCTATTATTCCTATTCTCCCAGCATTGTAGGCTATGTCTGCACACAGAAGTTGCACTTATTTTTTTTTTTAAACCAATTTAGCAAAACCCTTTCAGTTTAAGAGTAGCCAGTAGAGATTTAGCTTGCATCTAAAACACACGTTTAGTCAAACCAGTGCAACTTTGGGCATGTCTGCACAGAAAGTTAAGACATATTATTAACTAATTTAAAGCGCATTAAATCCCTGTGTGGATGCTCTCATTCAGAAGCAAAGTCACCTTAGTTTGCTTTTGATTTAGAAGTGAATTAAGCTAAGTAGAGGATCCTGTGCTACCTCTGATTCTGAGCCTGCCTAAGCCTGAGGGTATGTCTACACAGCAGTAACATTCCTGTGGATGACTGTGTCAGCTGACTCAAGCTGCAAGACTAGATAGATATTTGCGCTCAGACTGGAGCCCAGCCTCTGGGACCCTGGAGAGGGGAGGGTCCCAGAGTTCAGGCTCCAGCCTGAGCACAAATATCTATCTGCAGTTTTATAGCCCTGCAGCCCAAGCCCTGTGAGCCCAAATCAGCTGACCCAGGCCAGCAGTGGGTGTTTTATTCCAGTGCAGACATACTCTGAGGGTATGTCTATACTACCCACTGGATCGGCGGGCAGCAATCGATCCAGCGGGGGTTGATTTATCACGTCTAGTCTAGATGTGAAAAATCGACCCCCAAGCGCTCTCCCGTCGACTCCTGTACTCCACTGGCGCGAGAGGTGCAGGCGGAGTTGACGGGGAAGAGGCAGCAGTCGACTCACTGCAGTGAAGACACCGCGGTGAGTAGATCTAAGTACGTCGACTTCAGCTACGTTATTCACATAGCTGAAGTTGCGTAACTTAGATCGATTCCTCTGCCCCTGCCTCCCAGTGTAGACCAGGCCTGAGTTACTCTGAGCCCAAGCCTGCTTAAGCTTAATGAGTCATCTCTGCACCACAGTGGGATGAGTCACCAGCGGCAGTTACCTGCAGGTCTTGAGATAGGCCCCATGCCATTCATTCAACCAGGGTTCAGCCAGTCCACAGATGAGGACTCATCCAGGTGATCCCAAGCCAAGTATATAGGCTCCTAAAGGAAGCATCTTTCTAGTCTGCTCAGTGTTGCTACCTCGGTGGGAGCATTCTCATTGCCAGTAGTTTCAACAGACTGCTCCTACTCTGGCCTGTCCATGGTGGGGAGGAAGGGGTTAATGCAGTTTAACTAATGCACTTTAATTAATTTGGTTTAATTAATTAAACACCTTTTCTTAATTTGGTTTAACTTCCTGTGTAGATAGCCCCAGAATTGCACTGGTTCAGCTAAAGGTGTGTTAGAGAAGAGTCTGGCCCAGGGTATGTATAGCTCCCTTCTAAAATTCCTTGGAGTGTTTAGTTTTGGTGGCTTTTTTAATTTTCACTGGGATGCTGCTGCTGTGGATTAAGCTTTATCAATATGAGTCCTATTACATAGGCGCTGCCATAACAGATCAGTATAATGGTCCATTTAGTCCTGTGTCCTGTCAATGACATTGACCATTAGTATTTTGGAGGAAGGTGAAAGAAACTCCTGTAATAGACAAATATGGAATGACTTACCAATAGGAACATCAAACTGGATACATGATGTGCTTGAGTGTGCTCATATTGCCTTGTTGCAGCAGAGAATTTAGACAGCTAAAAAAGGATTATTCTAGATCCTACACAGAGATGTGAACAAAATACTGGATCAAGAAAGCAAAAGGTCTGATTCTTCCCCTATTTACACTATATTAAAGTCAAAATGAATTCTATTGAAATTCAAAAAGTTACAACGGGTATGAAACTGGTGCAATGAGAGGAGAATCAGGCCTGTGATCTCTAGCTTTTTTGTACCACATAATAATGAAACTTATTTGTAGAATAGAGATGAAAAGTGATGCTCAGCTTCCTGGCTTAATTTCTTTGCCCTCTTGAGGGATGGAAATGTTGTAGGTACACAGTGGTTTTTGTTTACACAGTATTCGTTGTCTCCAGATGATCTGCACAGAAATGGGCATATTTCTCAGATCTCCTTTTGTTTAAAAACTCTTAGGTCTTGCTCCCACATATCCTATTTAATTCTGTTAAGGTTGTTATACCACGCCTATCACTGTAGTAATCTGAGAGCCTTCCAGGCGTGCATTAAGCAGTGTGACTAGTCTAGGTCACATGTGGTTCTACCTTACTCTGTTATTCCCTTAGGAGAGAAATGGTACAAGATATTTTTAATTCAAAAATTTTTGGGGGAAATTTTGGTGGTTGTTTTTTTATACTTAATTTTTATGTTATGCCTGCTACGCCCTGTTCTTATTATTGACATTGAGGTCAGTGAAGTGTAATATGCCTTGGGAACAGAAAGTGGCAAGGTTTTTGATGGCTCTGAGGGGCTATGGAGTTCTTTCCACAGTCTTGGACCAGCCCCACAGAGAGCTCCGTCTCCTGTACAGACGAGCTTTCCCCTTCCTGTGGACATCACACATTGTGCCTGTTGACCACAGTCCTCATGCTGGAGACTTAGGTGATCTTTTAGGTATTCTCATTCCAGGACATTGAGCTCCTTGATGAGAAGGGCTAAGACTGTGAATTTTACTATATATCAGGGCTTCCCAGACTGTGTATGTGTACATAAGTTTGATATTCCATCAACTCACATCATAACAATTGTTATGAAGGTGGGATGTGAACCAATGAAGGTTGGGAACCATGGCTTTATATGATAATAGAAGTTTTCAGAATGTATCCTTCTGTCTTTAGACTGGCATAGAGGTCCTGATTCTCATTGTCACTAAGACCCCTTAACCTTCTTCTGGCAGTGTTAAGGGGTCTGAAAGCAGGTGTAAATTTACCCACCCCTTAAAGTGATTGAACCTTCGAGTGGATATAAATTTACTGCTACAGTGGTTGTGACGGGGTGTACCAGGTGTACTGATAATGATCTGTATCAGTATATAAACCAAAACTGTACAGGAAAGAGAGGGAGATCTGGTACTAAGAAGGAGAACAGCACATTTTCCATATAAAAAACACAGGATATTTTCAGGAAAAGGTCAGTGTTTGAATGAGCGCTGCTAGGTTGCTGGTTCCCAACCTTCATTGGTTCACATCCCACCTTCATAACAATTGTTATGATGTGAGTTGATGGAATATCAAACTTATGAGCATGCATTCAGAGAAACCTTTACAACAGAGGCAACAACACCTTTCAGAATGCAAATCTGCTCTGTGAGAAGAGTCGCAAAAAAAGTTACACATGAAACCTATAACTGAGAGTACAGTGAGAGCACTGACTCGAGCCATTTTAGGAAAAGAGCTCTACAGTTAACTCTCTGTACAGGACCAAACTGGATGGGTGACCTAGGCTATTGCTTGACAATGCCAAGCAAAGGAGCTTTATTTTTCATGTGTATCTGCACAGATTTATTTCAAATAACATCTTGTACTGAAAAACAGTTGTTTTGGTACTTTAGGTGCTCTATTCATGGAGAAGTTCTGCAGCTAAAATGTTGGGGGAAGACATTCCTCCCACCTTTACAGAGAAAGCAAAACTCTCAGGGCAAAATCTTGGATCTACACTCTGGATTTCTTCTCCAGAGAGTGGTTGTTACTGCATATTTTTTTTCACTTGGACCTCATGCAGAACTCCCATCAAGATCAGCAGTGAGGATCAAAGAGCAGAATTTTGCCCTAAGGGAACAACAAGCCAGACCTTCTGTGGGTAATCTAACACCTGCAAATTCCCTTAGCTGGCAAGGAAAGACTGTATAGCCTACCAGAGAGTGTCTATTTTTGGTTGTTGTTGCTGTTGTTGCCAAAATTGTGAGTTGAGATAGTGGTATTTTTTGTCTTGTGTTTCTCAGATATGATATAGATCTTTTCTATTTTCTCAGTCAAGGCCTTTTTTTTTTTGGTGATTGGGTGGCAAAAAATTTCACAGCCCATGCCATGTTGTTAGCTTGACCTAACCCCTAGCGTAGATATAGTCAACCTAGCTGAAGCCTCTCGGACAACTGGATTAACTACTTTGACAGAAAAAACCCTTCTGACAGTGCCGGAAGCATCGATGCTCCTATGCTCCAGTGGCACAACTACAGCCAGTGTAGCAGCTGTAGTGTAGACATACCCTAAGTTATCCAAAATACAATGGGCCAGATTCTCACCTGGTGTCCGTTTGCCATAATTCCATTCAACTGATCTGGCTCTTTATATTTAATAAAGGTATTTAAATACCGTTTTGAGGAATAAACAAAATATAGTGGGCCAGATTGACATCTTCATTACTCCAGTTTTATGCCAGTGCAATGCCACTGAAATCAGTTCTTTCAGTGGAGTTATACTAGTTTTACGGCAGCATAACACAGCTGTGAATCAAGCTACTCGTATGGTGTCAAATCTAACTTTGATATTTCTCATGCATACAGATCTTGGTTTGCGCTAAAGAAACACACTTTGGGCCAGCTCCTCAGGTGATGTAAATCAGCTTTACACCAGCTGTGGATCTGGTCTTCTATTTCAACATTTTAGCCTTTATATTTTAGTATTCTAACTATTGTTTTCCTTGTAAGTCTAATTTATATTGTACTGTCAGTCTTGTGGCTTGGGATATCTCCCATCACTGCAGTATCAAAATGCTCCTACATTATCATGTATTAGCTTCTAATGGCTGAGCTAAAAGCCTGCGTAGTCTAAGGAACAAAGTATTCGCTTGCTATTACAGGTGGTTGAAATTCTTACCTTTTAATTTTTTTAACAAAAGACCATTTTAAAATGTTTTTTAAAAATGAAAACAGTTAGGAATTTTTAACTGTCTTGTTTCTTCCAATGAGAGCTGAAAGCTTAAACAGTGAAACTGAAAATTTTTGTTTCCTTTTTTTTTCCCTCTGTTGGATTAAAAAAAACCCCCCAAACCCCTCTTTTCTTTTTTCCATTGTGTTACTGTGAAAAGAGGAAGAGGCTGGGGGGGGGGGAGGATCCTGAAAATCAATCTGAAAAGCAAAACTTTTTTTTTCAGCTTTCCAGAAACCAGAAAACTTTGGACGTTTTGTCTCTTTGTTTAACTCCAAAGCTTCTTAAAACATTGCTTTACAACATGTCAAACGTTTTCATAGTCTTTAAAATTTTTCACAATTACCTTTTTTTAACTAAATCTGCTTTATATATTCAAAAGTAATAAATTCCTTTCTTAAAGTTTTATTTAAACTTCATAATCACATTTTCTAATTTGTCATAATTAAATTATTACTTTTATTACATTATAAAAAGCTCTATTGCCTTTCTTCTGGCTTTTGCATTCAGAGATGCTGCACCACTAGGGCTAAATTTGTGCCATGTAGCCAATGGTTGTGGGAGACAAACAGTGTCTTACACAGCACGTATCACTGTCAGAGTGACAGGGTGCGGCATGATACGTAAAGGGACAGGAGCTGGTAAATATGGAGGGTCATCGTTTTGCAGGAGCTTGAAGGCAAGGACAAGAAGCTTGAACTCTGGAGTTATTGCTTCAGATCGTGAAGGGTTGTGTTGAAATAGAAAACAGGAAGATGCTGCTCATATATTATATGACCACAAATGAGCCTCATATTTTGTGTGCTTTTTCAACTAGCCAACTGCCAGCAATCAGCAGTATTTTGCTAATGTTACTGGCCAGTTAGCTACCAGTGTTCAGAGCAGGGACCCCATTTCACTTACTAGAATGGTACAAGTGTTATTCAGCTTAGGCTAAGCAGTGTATTGTAATAGTCCTGATGCGTATGTTTGCGCTGAACATACCGCTTGAAACATCACCTAAAAAATTTCCTACCACACACTCCTTATCTCTACCCTTCAGAAGAGATAATAGCTGTATTGACTAATCACTGAGCATTTGAGCATTTGTAGCATTTCACCATGAAAAAGGGTTGTTGGTGTGGACATTTTTCACAGCAATAAGGCACTTCCTGATTTCAGTTTAAAGAATGTAAGCATTCATGAATGCATTACAGCAGTAAATTGCGTAGTGTCTTTCATTTGAGATATTCAAAGCACTTGAAATGATAATACCCAGCTGTTATATACGCCTTTTCATCAGTAGATCTCAAAGCATTTTACAAAGGAGGTAATGATGGTTATCCCATTTTACAGATGGGGAAACTGAGGAACAGAGAGGAGAAGTTCCTTGTCCAAGGTCACTGAGCAGGCTAGTGGTTTGGGCCTGATACGTAAAGATCTCAGTTAAAGTTCTTTGCAGTCTATGCGGGAAAGGTGACACTATCACAATTTATATTAAAAATGAGACTGAAATCATTTGTGGGATTTATTATGATTAATCAGGACCCCATTGGGTTGGTGCAGTACAAAAACAGAGGTAACCCGTGTCTCCCGCAGAACACCAGTACTAGTTCCAGTTCCACCCCATCTATTAACTTCGCCTCTATGATGAGTAGTGGAGAGATTATTTGGCAACAGTCTCTGGCTATAATACTGCAGCAAGACAAATATCTTTGCTCTCTTCTCTTTTACATTCAGAAATCTGACAAGTCATGCAGGTTTCACTCACGCCAGCCCTTGTGTCTGAGGGGTACTGTACCTGCACAGCCATTGACTGTGCTTGCTGGGACTAATATTTCATTTCTTAGTGCCCTTGTTTGCTTGCAGACACTGATAATGCAACAATACTCTACTCTCTCTAGTAAAGGGTGAATTTCAAAAGAAGTGGAGTTTGGAATCTGTTCAGATGATATTGCCAACTTCAGATGCTTTCAAGAGTAGTCCCTAGAGTCTGCAGAGTTGGTTTGAAAATCTCTTGAGAACAAGTTTTCTCACCAGATTTCTGGCAACTTCTGTTTCTAGTACCAGCTGGAAATTCTATGAGAACATCTTACATAGGGCATTTTGCCACTTTTGATTCCAGACCAAGTGGGGGAAAATATTACTTCAGAAATGGTTTGGTGTTATTTGATTGTCAGGGTATGTCTACACTGCCATTAAAAACCTGTGGCTGGCCTATGCCAGCTGAATCTGGCTTGGGCTAAGGGGCTGTTGAACTGCAGTGTAGATATTTGGGCTCGGGCTAGAGCCTGGGCTCTAAGACCCTGCGAGGTGGGAGGGTCCCAGCACGCAGGCTGCAGCCTGAGCCTGAATGTCTATAGTGCAGTTAAACAGGCCCTTAGCCTGAACCCAAGTCAGCTGGCATGGGCCTGACCGTGGTTGTCTAATGGTGGTGTAGACATACCCTAATAGTAGGGAAGATTCAGGGTCTCATTTGACTTGAAGTGGTTCACCCAACACTGTCTGGAAGGTCATTTGGGACTTACGCAAATAAGAGATTGGGAGGTGCAGGGTGCTGTCTAGGTCACTAGGTCGTCTAGCTCATCTTCCTGCTGCTACAGAATTGTTCCCTACAGTACATTTTCTAGTATTGTGTCCAGTCTATTTTAAATAACTCAAGCAAAGAGGTTCTACCACTTCCCAGAGGAGACTTCTGCACAGCCTAATACACTTCAGACTTAGAAAGTTTTTGATATTCAGCCTAAATTTTAATTTTCTTAGTTTTACTCTGTTGCTCCTAGTTACACACCCTCGACTATACTAAATAATTAACTCTCCCTGCTCTGTGTTCATATCAAGTGTCCTCTCACTTAGCCTGCTTATACATAGTTACAACTTTGAATCCTTCCTCATAAATCAACCCTGATCACTTTTGTTGTGTATTCTGAATGCCCTCCAATTTGTGAATATTTTCTGGCATTTACTATGTGTAATTCCAGGTGGTCACATCAGAGCTCTTTGTGAGTCACCTCAAAACCAAGAGTTTAGCTTTGGGTATAACTGGAGGGTTGAGTGACACAAACTATGCACTTCAACACTTTCAAATTAGATTTTTTTTTTTAAGGTCAACTCTGAATTTGCAAGCTACGGTTTTGCGTATTTGGACATCATGACAGTATTCTCCTGTGTTTTTTCCCCCCTTAAAGGATTCTATTTTAAAAACTGGCTCTTATAAAAGACTTTCATGTTGGGCTTTGTTTCTTATGTCTCAGTTATTCACAGATCAAATTTGATCACTTTGCAAATAAAGATAGTCTTTCGCCCGAGATGCCAGCTCTGCAAACTTAATCTGCCATCTGAAAATTGAGCAGGGTTCTTTCCTGCTCATACATCATCACCAGTAATCTTGACCTTAATGAGGTGTATTACTGGAGTAGTTAAGGTCAATTTGAGATGTAGTGTAAAAATTGAAAAAGGCACCTAAGTATCATTTTCAAAAGTGATTTAGTATATTTAAAAGCTAAGTCCTATTGACTTTCATTGCTCCTAAGTGACTGAGACACCTTTGAGACTGGAACGTGCGCTTATACAGGTACTGCTTAGAAAAATGTCTTGGAAACTGAGCAAATGTGATCTGGAAGTCACTGAGAGGTAATAACATGGAACCCCAAAATGTTATTTTAAATAGAACTACACTTTAAGTCATGGATAGATCATTTGTGTCACGTTGCAGCTAGTGTAGATCAGCATTCAGTGGAGGTCACTGGAGCAATACTGATTTACACCTGCTGAGAATCTGGCCATTTAACCCTGGGCTGCATTTTACCTTGAGTTTTGCCTAGGAACATTGTTAAATGTCCAGAAATTGAAGAGAAGAGCAATCACTGCATCAGTGCTTTATTCTGTCAGCTAATGGACTTTGTTCTGCAATGGAAAGCCAATTTGAAAGCACTTTCTGTACATCAGTCTCTTTGACCGCTGCTCTTTCTGCTTACGCTCTTTCATCAGAGGGTGTTGAGCACACATAGCTGCTGGCTGGTTGAAGCTGAGATAGAAACAGAAGTCTACCGTAGGTGAAAACAGCACTTATCACAACGGGCCAAATTCATCTGCAGCGTCACATCACTGATTACTGTGGAGTTATGGCAGATGCATTGGCCTTATGTGTAGCTGTGACTGTGTGAGAATAACAGCTGGACTCCAACTCGGTTCTCCCAGAAAACTAGAGCTCTTTGGGGCAGGGACCAGCTTTTCGTTCTGAGTTTGTATTGCACGTAGCACAGTGGTGTCCTGATCCATGACTAGGACTCTTTGATGCTACAGTAATACTAATAATAAACTCAGTCCTACAGTAACCTGACCCTACCCTCGAAAGGAGCATGGAGAATCACATCGTTTTAAATGGGTTTTAGTTACATGCTAACCTCTTTATCAGTTAACGCACCGGGATGGAAAGTTGTAGGAGCCAAGGGGAAACAGGAGCTTAGAGAAGGCAGTTGCTCAGTATTTTTGAGGCCAAGTAAGCAAATCCTTGAAGATATGGTTGGAAACAAGGGACCTGACTTACACCCCATTTACCTACTCCTTACTCTGATCTTATGCTTGTGTAGATATATTGTGTTCTAAGGGTTTATAAAGCTTTAACTTTTTTAATCTTGAGGTCTGGTGTCATTAAATAATTGTCTGACACCTCCATAATTTCCAGCAACTGTGAAAATTTAAATTGATCTAAAAAATGCTTAAAAAATAAACATAAACAGTTGAAGTTATATAAAAAAAAAAATCTGCCAAGCCTAGGAGGTGTAAGCTAGGGCAGAATTTGACCCCAAATGTTTGTTCAAAGATATTTACAGGTTTGTACAGTTTATAGCCACACTAGTAGACTGGGATGTGAGGTGTCAGACACTGGAGGGTTTCTGTGCTTTCTGATTTGAGATCATTCATTTGAATCTTCACAAATTCACGTATTTCCCAACAGCACTCGGTGTCTTTTTGTAATTAGGCATATTTAGCGGTGCCTTGTTTTACTGCTCCAGGAAGAATCTCATTTGTCAGCAATTTTAAGCTTTGCCAAATCAAGGCTTATTGGCAAACTGCATTGAACACTCTGATAATGACCCAACTTTAGAAAACAAACACCCTGCTGTGTTGTATTCAAGCCACAGTTCTATTGAAATAAAAAGGGGATACAATGCATGCTTTCAAAAACTAGAGGTTCTTTGTATTCTTATACAAGCCTAAATTAATGTTTTAAAAGGTTATTGCTATTTTTTTGCAGTTAGCTGGCACTGTTTGTAAATTTTATTTAGGCAAGTTCCTATGTTGTTTCAGTATTTTTTTTAACACATTTGCCTTAGATGATATTTCTGAAATTCATTAGTCCGGCCTGATCACTCTTCTTTGTAATTTGATTAGAAGGCTGTTTCTAGGCATTGAGGAATCAATTGTGACGACACCAACAGGGACCACCAATATTTCTTACCTAGCCTAAAGGACGTACAGCAAAAAGAACCCCATTGTTCCTGCATTTCAAGTTGAGGCATCCATGTGAGGTCCTTTTTTAATTAAAGCAAAGTAATAGGAGCTATGTATAGTTTAATCACATTGGCTTTTGATACGTTTCCTTCAGCTTTTGAACAGTGCTCTAGGACAGTGGTTCTCAACCAGGTGTCCTGGGGGGCTGCAAGTAGTTTTAGGGAGTCCATCAATAATGGCTGGCATTAGATTCACTAGGGCCCAGGGCAGAAAGCCAAAGTCCTGCCTTGTGGGACTGCAGCCCGGGTCCCCGAGCCCCACCACCCAGGGCTGAAGCCAAAGCCTGAGCAACTTAGCTGTGCAGTGCCCCCTATGGTGTGGGGCCCCGGGCAATTGCCTTCCTTCCTACCCCCTAACACCAGCCCTGGCTTTTATGTGAGGAAAAACAGTTGTGACACAGCTGGGCCTTGGAGTATTTATAGCCTGTAGTGGGGGGCCTCAGAAAGAAAAACGTTTAGAACCCTTGAACTAGGCAATGGAAAAATATACCGTCTGCTTATGAAATTCTACAACACTGATGCAGTAAGCCTATAAAATACTTCTGAATGTAAACTGCACTTTATGTAGTAATATAACCTTATGTAATTCTTAACTCTATAAATCCTAGCTTTGAATCCCATTCTGGAAGTTCAGCAAAGAAAACGGAGAAATGTTTCCCGCAGTTCATTGTTCAGTTAGGTTGTGTGGGCTGCCTGTGAACGTCAGGGCTGTGAAAGGAACGTAGACTGAACTTTACAAACTTGTATTCACAGACAAAGAATTCCTCCAGTCCCAATCCCTGAACCGGATCCTGAGCGATATCCTTATCTTGGTTCTCTTTTCAGAAGCCGTTGTGGGGCAGCTCCCATCTGAATTACAGAGCCCAGGTTACAGAACATTAGTGGAGCTTTTGGGGGAAGGCGAGTTAGCGTTACTGCTGTAGAACTGTGTCTGTGCCAGACCGCAGTATGACCGAAGATGTAAAGGTAACGCTAAGTCCAAAACAGGGCAATGATCAAGCCAAAGGAGAAAGACTTTCTGGGCACTGCCAGCCATCTGAGACACTGCCACAATCCTGTGCCACGTACTGGGACTTTGTAAAGCCAGTTTGTTGCTTTGTTCTGAAGTTGGCACTGCCAATGCTTTCTGGCATGTCCTGTCCTCAAATTACCCTGGTAGTAGGAAGAGAGCCTGAGACATAAGCCCTTGTATCAAAGGCCTGGTATGAGGCCTGAGGCCTGGGCTAACGTAGTAGTCAAAGCTTTACTAGTATAAAGCAAAGACGAGCTGTGAGCAAGAGGCAGGGCCGGCTCGCAGAATCTGGCAAGAACAGGGCTGATATTGCAGAAATACACATTCCTAAGAAGTGCTAGGCACAGAGAACTCACGCAAACAGATCCCGATATCAAGTGGTACCAGAACAGCCCGATATTAAGGATGGTACAAAAACATTCCCCAAGGATAACAGGAACACACTGACCCCTCCTAAAAGATAAGGTCAGGATGACAGTATGTAATAGAGATGTTCTGATCGAACCAACATGTATAAGGTGATGGGTGATAACTAGCCACGTCAGGGGGCAGTAACTAACTATGTCAGAGGGGCAATATGTAATTTGTTTGTATCAGGGTATAAAGACGTATCTCAGAGCAAGTGTCTTTGTCTGGCCTAGGGAGGAATGGAAAGTCCTGCTGTTCACTGAGCTGGTCCATTGTTACAGGCATACATGCACTAGTGATGTGGTAGAGTCTGCGGGATACTAGTACCGTGCTTCATCAACAATAAACCTGGCTGGGTGCCTTCATACCTTAACCAATCTTGTGGTCATTGGGCGGTTTGCTCGAGGTCTGAGGTCCCTTCCTGAGGTCCCTTTCAACCCTGATATTCTATGATTCTATGATTCTGCCATGCCAGCAGTCTGCACAGAGCTGGGGCTGCACACAGAGGGAACACACACATGCAGCCAAACATCTAACCACAACCCTCATTCAGCAAGACAGGCAGTTCAGTGGCAATTGCAGGACTGTGACAGTCCCACTCTTAGCCTAGCTTTTGCTTGCCATTAATTGGAGGCTGCATGAAGAGAAAGGAGACCGTGGTTTGGAAGTGAGAAAACAGAGTGAGGATCATCAAAGTATGTATGGTATGAGTGTGCCTCCAAGGCACAGCCCTACATTAGGGAAGGTTGAGTTGCACCACTCCAGTCTCCCGGAGGCATTATGCTCTCTGGTGTTTTGGGGAAATGCAGTTACTCTACAGGCACCGCCCTTTACCAGGTGCTGTGTCCAGTCCCCTCTGCAGCAAACCAGTGATGTGGAGGGAGGGCCGTGCCACTGACCTGCCAGCTGCTTGTGGGCATGGCTAACAAGTTAGTCCCATGAAGTCTTGAGTATAAAGACTGGGTCTGTGTCCTGTCCCTGCGCAGGTACGCAAAGGGGGCTCTTTGAACACTCTTCTTTAATGGAGGTGTGACAAACTAAGCCCAATCTTGAGCTGAAGTACTGTGAAGGAAGGACTTTGCCATCCTTTGTGTGTTGAATAGCACCAAGCATGCTGATGGTATTCAACAAAGAATGCTAATTAGAATAGTAATTCTGATACTAATTATATCTCAAGGATCTTAAAGGGCTTTACAAAGTCTGATTTCGCCTCACAAACCCGGCAGTAGGAGGTAGCATTATGATCTCCATTTTGAAGATGGAGAAAGTGAGGCACAGAGAAACTGAGGCCATGTCGACCTGTACAGAGCTGCAGAAGCGCAGCTGTACTAATAGAGCAGCCCGGCCGCAACGTGCCTGGTGATGACGCTCTGTGCCAACAGGAGAGCTCTCCCCTGTCAGCATAAAAAACCCACCTCCATGAGTGGCATAAGCTGTGTCAGCAAGAGAAGCTCTCCTGCCAACACAAGCGCTGTGCATATGAGCGTGTATGCCAGTGTAACTTATGTTGCTCGCGGGGTAATTTATTTACACCCCTGAGCGATGTAAATTATGCCGACATAGGCTGTAGTGTAGACAGGGCCTATGTGACTTGCCCACATAGTCAATATTGGAGCTGGGAATGAACCCCAGGAGTCCTGCCTCCCAATACTGTGTGCTCTAGCTGACAGAAATCATTGCCTCAGAGCCCACTTTATTTCAATATGGATGCAATCAAGATGACCATATTACAGAATTGTAATCTAATGGCATTAATGACCTGGAAAGACTGTTTATGTTGGGGATGACCCATTCAGTCTGATCTGTTTTTATTGATGCAAAGAGCACAAACATTGGGCCAAAACTAACCAGAAATCGCCAGGTGGCCACAATCATTCATTCCCCCCATTCAGGCTGAGTCAATATGAACAGCCTTCCGATTTAATTTTCAGATGTCTAGTATTAAATATCTACACCCCACCCGTAAAGGTTCTTAGTGGCACACAGCAAGAAAATGAAAAGTTAAAAGCTTATTCCCCTCTGATCTTTGTTGCCATCCTGTCCTCTGTTCACCTTGTTGTACATGGAGCTGGTTCTGTGGGTGCCACAATGAGTCTTTTACCACTACACATCATCTGTGCAGCAGTAACTAGAGGCAAATGGGTTTATTGAGGAGACCTAAATCATCTACCGAGGCAGCAGGCAATTAGCCTATAGACAGCCAAACTGCCTCAGTGATGAGCAACAAGAGCAATTTAGCTGTATTTCGTACTGGAGGTTTTCAATAAACTTTCCTTATTTATGGCAGCTTCCTTAATTCAATAGATTTTACAGCTCTCACTGAATTATGCCTGACTGCTCCAATAAAAGCCACATATGTGGGTGGGAATAAACTTTAAAAGAAAAGTGCCATGGAGAATTCAAAGATCCCTAATCTTTAATCTGCACCTTTTTCCCCTTTAACCCTGTATCTCTTGCTGTTGTTTATCATCTGGTAATTCCCTGACCAGTCATCAGGAGCCATTACATGACAACAGCTGAAGCAAATGGACTTTGTCCAACATTAATCAAATAAAAACTTAACAAGATCTTATTTGCATAAGATTAATGTGTTTGGGCTAAATTCAGCTCCTCTTCACCTCAGCTGTCTAATGAGTCCTCTAGAACTTTTTGGTACCTGTATTCTGCATAGCCTGTCCAACCCTTCAGACCCTTCCCCCTCTCCCTCTCCCTCCGCCAAACACACATGCATATTACACGGGAAGACACGAGTAACTCTGGTGGGGAAGAGTGCACAGAGGATCAGTGATGATCTATGTTGAAATGCATGTTCAGCACCCCCTGCATTGTTCTGTCACCCAAGGACGTGCACAAATATGAATTTAGCAAATTTGGTTTTGGGGGGAAGGAGGCGAAAGATTAGAAATTTTGTCACACTTAGACTCATCTGTCAGCACTAAGAGCAAACACAACCAAAAATCTAGATCACCAAGCAACATTTTTGGTGCAGCATTCAGAATAGGCCAGTGGGGTTTGAGGATGAATTGATTGCTCTAACTCAGCGGTTCTCAAACTATGGGTCAGGACCCCAAAGTGGGTCATGACCCCATTTTAATGGGGTTGCCAGGGCTGGCTTACACTTGCTGAGGCCCAGGGCTGAAGCCCGAGCCCCAGCACCTGAAGCTGAAGCTCGAGGGCAGCAAGGCTCAGGTTACAGGCCCCCTACCTGCTTTGGCCCCCCCTGCCTGAAGCGGTGAGGCTCAGGCTTTGGACTCCCACCTGGGGCAGTGGGGCTCAGGTGGGCTCAGGCTTCAGTCCTTTCCCCTCCCCTCCGCCCCGCAGGGGTTCATATAGTAATTTTTGTTGTCAGAAGGGGTTCACGGTGCAATGAAGTTTGAGAACCCCTGCCTAACTTTAAGGGATAACAATACTAAACATTTAAGGGTCCCAAGTGTGGTATCCAGCTCTCACTGACTTTCAGATAGGAGCTGGGTACCTAGCTCCTTTGCAAATCCCATCCTAGAGGATTAGATGGCATGCATGCACATCGGAGAATAAGGGTTGGTTCTTCCCTTTTGACAGCTGTGAACCCGCTGCACAGCAGAAGAATTGCCTCTCTAAAAGAACCCACGACTAGGGCTGTGATCTTGGTGTGCCTAATTCTAAAGTGTTGATCTTTCTGTAGTCAGACTAGCCGTGGAGTTGAATGTTGCAAAAATGCAGTGAAGACTGTAATTCATTAAAAAAAAAGAATCCAAACCCACCCAACTCAGTTTGTTAGGAATGCTTGCAACATCTGATCAGAATGATTTTGCCTTTCTGTGAATAGGTTTAAACCAAGTGCCTGAAGGTTGCAGAGTGCCAAAGTACTGTGCATCACCACTGAAAAAGAAATAAAACATCTGTTAAGAAGAGTCAGGAAAATCTGAGCTGCATCAACCAGCAACTCTGCCACAACACACCAGCAAACACACACATTCTCTAGGACAAAAGAACCTGAATGCTCATTATGGGTTTAACAAAGTCTAAGAAATTGTCTCACTTGGAGGCGAATTTTGGTAAAGTGTATAGACATGGAGAGCAAGATCCTCAGCTGCTGTAAATCAATATAGCTCCATTGGTTTTTTGGCTGCTATTTCTGGCATGTCAGCATACAAGACACCCAGGCTTGGCAATGGTTTGGGTTCTCCATTATCATAGTAACAAACTTTTCTGTGCTGCTGCTTTTTTTTTTTTAATTTCAATTGTCATCCTTGATATTATGGATGCTTCATGTAGAACGAGGAACTGACATTTGCAGAGTAGAGTAACATATTATTTGTTCTCGAAATATATATAGCTGGTAGCAAAGTGTTCTAAATGGAAGGTCTATATCAGTGGCAGTTCCTCCTTCCAATGTTCTACCAGAGCCTGATGTTCGACACCACATGGTCAATATTTAACTCCTTCTGAGGCCTTTGTGTTGAGTGAGCGTATATCTTGTGACCACTAGGCCTTGAATGACACCATAAATAATTGTCACACCCAACATAAGAGAGACCAATATATGAAGTCAGAATTCCATTATCTAAAGATCGTCCTGGTTTGATCCTATACCGGTAACACCGAAAAAAAATCTCTACAGTGATTTGGTTAAGGTGTGGGAACACACCCTTGTCCTCTGAAAAGCCCATCCTCAGCCTGAAATGCCAGCCAACAGTTCTCTCTCTCAGACTAGGAGATTTTTACAGCTATGGAAAACTGTAAGCACCCTGCAAGATACAGACTTTCCCAGGGATCCCTGAACCAGATTCTGATATAATTTATGGTGGTTTTATGCCACTGACGGTATAAGTAAAATCAGAATCTTGCCTACCATGTGGCTTTGAGGACAGAATTGAGCCTTTTAACTCAACAGTGTATGAACTTTGTGATACCAAGATTATCACTGATAGCTTGACACTGGGCACTGATGGTTGTGCCTAACTTGCATATGAATCTACATACTCTAAAAATGATAAATGCACACAGCCATTCTGTTTTCCTCTATTTCTGTCTTCCTTGACAGATGCAGTATTGCCAGCCCAAGGATTCATAAATCATGAATTTGGCTTAAAAATCAAATTTGGCTTCTTTTTGCCTTCTAGTTTTTGAGCCTTTAAGGTGCAGTTGCTTCACATTTACCAGTTTTCCCTGCAACAATGAGGGCTGGAAACATTTTTTAAAAAAAACACCTGAAATTCTTAATTCCACCTGACTCCAGCAGGCAGGGGCACCAAATATTGTGCAACTCATGATAAAATCCTGAGAGTTGGCAACACAGCCTGGCAGTTTCTAGTCATGTTGGTTGAGAACTCAAGCACAGAAAAACAAAACTAGTTAGAGGAATCTGACTTGGTCTCATGCCTGTAGAATAATCATTCTCCATGGACTGTATCTCCAAATCTAAGAGAACAAACTGGAGGGGAGCCATAAACTGCATTTGATCTTTTGGCTACTTCTTGGTCCCTGTGTTTTCATAGATATGGTTTATAAAATGTACACTCCACCCCTGGGGAAGAATGAATACTTAAGTACAAATCTCAAAGAGAAATACTTTGGGACATTGACACGTTTTGCTATAAATCACAATCGCTTAGAAATTCAGATGCACTACAAATGGCCAGTGCATTCATAATTATCACTAGAATTGTAAGCTTACTATCTGTAGAACCTGACTTTATGAATCATTGGACTCAGAAAAAGTAATACCTTCTAGATCATCTTCTCATTCAGCTTCCTTTCAATGTACAGTTGTTCCCTACAAAATATCTGCTAGTGCAGTCTTGTGAGAAATATTCTCAGTGGAGAGGTTTCCACTGCTTCCCTTGGAAGACTGTGGACCAGGGATACAAGGTAAAATCAGATCACATCCAATATGTAGTTTCAGGCTGTAAACATATAATAAAGCTAAACTTTAATTCACAAAGCTTGTAGAGTGGAAAACTTCCGTTTAATACAAACAGCAAACGCATTTTCTAAGGAAGACTTTGCTGATTCCCATTCACTCTTGGATCTTTCTTTTGGCAAAGGTTTTTAATTCCCCTTGTATTTTAGATTAAGTATACTATAGAGTTTTCCCTTTCTGAGTAAAGAATGAAGCAGTGTTATAGTTATGCTGCCTGCTTACAGATCTGTCTACTCATTCTCTTAGTGGCAAATCGTTACAAACTGAATCTAATTAGATTTATCCAGCATGCAGAATTCCACTGCTCCAATTTAATTACATTAATAGTAGAGGTTATGGGTCTGATTTTTACAATATTAGCAGGCACCTAATTGCATGCAATTCTGCACCTGATTTGCACATACAGTTATGCTAATTGCACATTTGAATTGGGTAATTACATGCACAAATGATCAGATCTGATCATTTGCATACACAATTACTTCATTTGCTCAAGCAGGCATAGTAACTGCACACTCAAATGGGGTGTGCCGTTTTGTCTCTAACCGTTTTAAAAACCAAGTCCAATCTATATATGATTCTACTGATAATTTTCTTGTTTGACAGGCCTGTTGCAAACAGTTAATAACATAGGGTTCCCTTAAAGCAATTTCCATCATGTACTTTGCATGCATTTGATATCTGCCAGTGCTGTACATTAGGTTCCCTGAACTCATGGAAAGTTGAGGATCTTTGGTGGTGGTTGTAGTGAGCTTTTATTGAGTTCCCTGATGGCTGCATTTTAAAAGCAGTTTAGGAAAAACTAACACTGATTACTACTTAAATATGCTTTTGGAACATGTCTTGGTTTAGAGAATGTAGGCAAAGAGTTCGTCCTCATAGATTCTAGCCACATACATGTAGATGATTTGACATTCTCCTGCAGTACAGAAACATAAATAAATCTAGGGAAATAGAATAATTATTCTATGTTCAAACTATTCAATAGAATTCCTCTCTTCTAAGGGGTTTTCAGTAACACAGATTGCTGTCTGAGTGAAAGGTCAGCTTTCAGAATAAGTGTAAAGTTATTTACAGGAAGTGAAGCGGAAAGTGGGGTTTTTCAGAATTGTTTAAATGGCTCAGTTCTGCAGGAAGAAATAGATTGTGCTCCTTATAGGCAGACACAGAAGCCTGTCCTGATGTACTAATGATGAACAAATCTCTAGCCTGTCCTGATGTACTAATGATCAACAAATCTCTAGCCCATGAAAAATATGTTTGATAAACAAAGCCTTTTGAAATGACAAGGGTTTTATCCCCCCCTTTCTGGATGTGAAAGAGGAATATAAACAACTCCTGTAGATTAAATAAGCAGTGTGCAAATTAAACATAACAAGATACAAGGATAAGAGCACTGCTCTACTGGCATGGGAAGATTCCTGTATTAAAAAGTAGCAACTAGTTACAGAACTGGAGTTATGAGGATTTTCACCAGCTAAGCATCTACCCCAGAGAGTTCAAGTTGCTCAGTATCTCACAGTAGGTTCGCAGGTCGTGGAAGGGGAATATAAGTAAATAATACCTCCATATCAGAATTCTGTTAGAAAATCCTAGGGCTAGACCAAGCTATAATTAAATAATAGAAATAATTGACAAGGTCCACCCTTATCACAACAAGTAGTCCACTGATTTCAGTGGGATTATTTGCAGCCTGAGTAAGGGATGCCAGAATCTGGTCCTGAGGAATCAGAAAGAAGGGATTTTGTTAATTTTGTGGAGGTCAGATAAGTAGGATTTGTTATATGGAAGTGACTGTCAAAAATAGTTTGGGAAATGGTGATATCCCTCTTCTCTCTCATCTGTTTATATAGTTCCAATCACCATAGCTTCTAGGAACTAATAAGGTTCCAAATGCCAAGCACTAAAGGGAGCTGGGATACAAAAACAGGTACATTGAATATGTAAAAGGTTTGGTTTGATCAAATGAGGAATATATGAAGCAAAAACAGAATGACTGTTTTTATTGGCAAGAGATGCTGCAGATGAAAGTTTGATAAGTTTAAAGAGGTGGAGTTGGCGCAAGAGAAGTGTACACCACTACGTCAAACTAAACACTAACTTTACAAACAATGTGGGTGAGTGATAAGTTGGTTTCCCACCCATCCCCACAGCCCCAAGTTAATTGCTATTAAAAACAGAGCTTTAAAAAGCTACAGGGAGCAAAACAACTGCAGCATTGTTAGCTTTATCAAGAGAAACACAGAGAATGCAGAGCGTGAAAAAATAAGACAACCAAGAGAGCCATTAATAAGAAAACAAAGACTTAGGATTTGATCCTACAAACCTTACTCAAGTGGCTGTTACTCACATGAGTAGTCACACTGGGCTTGTTTCTCCTTTCATTAATAAGGAAGAGCTCCATTTAAAGCAATGGGCCAAATCCAGAGGTGAAAATTAGTATGATTTACGCCTTCTTCTAAGTGTGTAAGTTCAACTAACTAAGGCCCCAGTCCTTCAATTGCCTTCAGAGGGGTTCCACATAGGCCCAGAGTCTGCTTGCAGAATGGGAGATCTAGGGACAATTCTGGCTGTTATTTTGATGTAAATTTGGAGTTATTCTGCTGAAGTCAATGGAATTATTTTGGATAGAAGGCCTGTTCCAGAGCTCACTGAAATCAGTGGAAAGATTCTCATTGACTTCAGTCAGGTTTGGCCCAAGCCCTTACCCCAATTTGGCCCTTAGATTCCCATCCACTTATTGACCTGTAACTTATGTCCCCAGCACACTGCCTATTAGCCCTGGTCTACACTGGGCGGGGGGGGGGGGGCAGGAATTGATCTAAGTTATGCAACTTCAGCTACGTGAATACTCGAGCTGAAGTTGACATATTTAGACCTACTCACCGCGGTGTCTTCACTACAGTGAGTCGACTGCTGCCACTCCCCTGTCGACTCCGCCTGCACCTCTCGCGGCGGTGGAGTACAGGAGTCGACGGGAGAGCGCTCGGGGGTCTATTTATCGCGTCTAGACTAGACACGATAAATCAACCCCCGCTGGATCGATCGCTGCCCGCCGATCCGGTGGGTAGTGTAGACATACCCTTAGTCTAAGGAAATCTATTTTGGTGTGTCACATGCAGAGGGGGCGGAAGAGTGGGATGTATCAAGAAAATAAATGAATAGGTAGAGCTGCATGTGCGTGCACATGGGTGAGTGGTTTTGCTCCCCTCTGGCACAAAACAATAGTGGGGAGTTTTTATCAAAAATTAACAGTTTAAATTTGACTAGAAAAAGCTGTCCTGAGATTCTCCATTGCTTGCTTCTGGTCTTGTCTTACACAATTAATTGGTTTAGTTGCGCTCAAAAATTATATATTTGTGGTGAAATCCTGGCTTCATTGAAGGCAATGACAAAACATGCGCTGAGTGCGGTGGAGCTGGGGTTTTGCCACTGGAAAATACTATTGACAGCCCGTTCCGTAATACAAAAATGTATAAGTGGATCTCTCAGATATGCAGATAGCGGTGTCAGGAACTGGCTGTCTGATCCTTGTGGAGATGCTACTGAAAAGGAGTATGCTTATGATTTTTCTGTGGCTTGTTTCATGTTGCAGTGGGTTAGTTTGGACTTAGTCCTCTGAGAGAAGTTTGGAAGGTTATTTAAAATAAAAAGGGACATTGGAACTGTGTGGTAAGGTGAGCTATGTACTAGATTCAATGCATTTCTTGGGCAAATAGTCACACCAAAAATTTCAAACATGGGTGCCCAAAGTTAGGACTCAAAAGCCGCATTTAGGAAATTAATTTATGTGCATTTCAAAGATGCTGTCAGGAGCAGCCCTAGATATTTTGCCAGCCAGAGAATCAGCAAAACAAACACCAGCCAAGCGGCACAGCAGTACAGCACCTCTGGGAAGTTTGCCCCCAAGGTGACCACCCTGTTTGCCTTCCCCTGCACCTGACATTGGGTGTTGGACAGCTCCAGTTCCTTTTGTCTCCAGTGGGAGTCATGAGTAATCAGATGCTAGTGAAAAGATCTGTTTCTGATCCAGTGAAATGGTTTTAAATGAACAAAAACAAAGTGTTTGTTTTTGTTTCTCTCTCACTTTGCAGAAATTAACACTGGGTAATTCTCACAGCAGTGGCTACTATTGTTCTGGAGCAGGTTCAACAATGTCAGCATCTTGGAAACAGGAAAGATCTCTTTAAAGTTGTTTAAGATAATATTGCATTAGCACCAAGGGACCTCCATCAGGTGAGCACCCCATTATGCTAGGTGCTGTATAAATATACTGTAAATGACAGTGCCTGCACCAAAGACTTTGCAGTCGACAAGATTCCCCGAGTATTTTCTGTGGATTAGATTGTCTGCATGGTGGGTTTGAGATTGGGTTGTTCTGCAGCTCAAGAAAGACTTTGAACTCAGTTTTCAATAAATCAGGTTGTTCAGCAGTATCTATTACTCATCTTGGATGTCATATATTTAAATTGGTCTGAGACCATGCTGCAGAGGCTGGAAACATTAAATAATGTAATATGCAGGTTTGTACTTCCTTGTGAACATGACATCTACAATAGACTTGGTTTGCCAAGACTTTCTGAACAAAGGCAGTGGCTTTAGTTTACTACATTGTATAAATGAATTCACAGTTTGACTCCAGCATATTTTATGTTCCCTCTTTTTCCAGCGCAGCTATGCCTTTGCTTAAATCACCCTATTTAGAGCTGGAACTGATCCTGGAAGGCAAGCTTTTTTGGGTTTCAACCCAAAAGAACAAGAACAAACTCCCTGTACCACTGGAACAGCCAGTCTTGTTGATTAGTTTAATAAATAACCATAAAACCTTATTTTAAGAAATCTTGTCCGATGTAAAACAAACCAAGAATGTGACTGTTGGCTGCTCTTGTAGATTGAGAGTTTGTCCTGCATTCTATTGTGTCTGGTGGACTGAATTAGGCTGCCGAAAGATTATATGTCTGCTAATCTCTTAGGACTGAAAATTGCATTGAAGACCATATGTGGTTAATTATTTAACTTTGTCTTTAGGTAAGTGATTTGAGCTAAATGGGTTCATCATACACAGTTAAATAGTGAAGATGAATCAAATGCTTTCTTAGGAATGGGTAATTAGAAAATCTTCCAGTGCAGGTCACCTCTGAAAAGTGAGCATGTCATAAGAGCATTGAGGAGTTCCATGTGTATTGTCTCAGGGGGTGAAATATGCTCTTATTTCTAGCTCTAATATGTTTATTTTACAAGCAGAAACCTGTTGTTGTGTTCTTTTGACTGCCAGTCCTGCAAACTCAACTGAGGCTCTGAGTCAAACTGAGGGCTGTTTTTATTCTTGCGCATCAAACCCAGTGATAAAAATTCTGCACGTAAAATTAGCCTGCAAGCCACACATCTGCAAGCCTACCATCTTCAGATTATGCTCTCAGTAACAGGGCTGCAGCCCCACTGGCTTTGAACAGCTGGAGTTGGTGAGAACTTACTAAAGAATTTTTTGTGATTCATAAAATGGAATAAAATGCATTTCCCTCTCTCTTAGTGGTGCTGGCTTGCGTAGTGCTAACAAGAAAGGAGAAAGAGGAAAAAAAATCAAGTGAAAGCTTTCCTCCCCCACCCGACTCCCAGAAGATATGATTCTGAACACACAAAGGAAACAGATCATCCCAGTAAGAAGATGCCAGTTTAACATAGTCACCAAACTCTAGGCCAGATCACAAGCTAGTGTAAATCTGCAAAGCGTCATTGAAGACAGCTAAGCTAATTCATGCCACTGGGAATCTGGCCCAGAACGAAAGGCCATATAATCCCCTCTGATTCCCTTCGATTGTGACAAATCTGGGCATATGGAGCAGAGATGGGTTTAAGTATCAGGGCCCATTGGGAAGTGAAATGGAGGACCAAAGGGTAGGGCCCAGCTTGGAAAATAGGGAGGCTGTTTGTGGTGGTGGGGTGAGTGGCAGGAGATGGAAAACAGGAGCAGCAGGTGGAAAGCTAAAGCGGGAGTTCAGAGTGGGAGTGGAATTTAGGGGGTTGTGGGTGGGGGAGCAGTTCAGCGTATTCCCGTAGCTGATGGGTATGTGGCATCAGAGTGCCTCTGCCATAAATGAATACAAAATAATTAACAACTTATGCCGGCCTTGCTTTGAGTCTTTCCCTTCACTCCACTTTTCCTTTCTTCTTTACCTCTCCTGGTACCTCAACTCACTTCTTCCTCCCTTGTTTTCAGTGTTCTTTTCTTCAGGCTAAAGCTCCCATAGACCTAAGGTGTTCTGTCTCTTGCTTTGTCCCCTGAGCATAAGAAGAAAAGCCACATATCCAAATGACATGGCACAGAAGAGCTATCCTTGTCCTCACCAATCCTGTTTGCTTTGATGCAAAGCTGGTGCATGTTTAACCTACGCACCTTCTGGGTGTGGTGTTCTGTCCCATCTAGTGGCACCGAGACCAGTTAGAGAGAGAGAGAGTTAAATGAGTCTGCTCTACAGCCTTAGCTAACAGCCAGTTGGCTTTTAGCTCATGCAGCAGAGGCTCATGCACTAAGCTCCAGAGATCCCTGGTTCAGTCCCAACAACCAGGGTCTGTCGGCGTTACAAGTGGGGGCTTGTCCGGGATTTCAACTGTGAAGTCTCTGAAGCTTGGGATGCGCTTCTTCAGCTAGGGGTAGTATGTAACCCACACACCCCCTGGGTGTGGTGTTCTGTCCCATCTAGTGGCACCGAGACCACTTAGAGAGAGTCTGCTCTACAGCCTCAGTTAACAGCCAGTTGGCATTTAGCTCCTCTGGCAGCAGCTCATGCACTAAGCTCCTGGGTTCGATCCCACCCGCTGACGACTGGGGTCTGTTGGCGTTACACATGCAAAAGTAGCTACCAGTCCAAATACACATCTAGGTCCTGAAAAAGGCCATTTCAGAGAAGCTGTAGTTAGCCTGAGCAAATTTCAAGTAAATTAACTGTGGAACAACATGGTGTGTGTTTTTGGCCTCCTAAAATGGAACATACCCCCTATAAAATAGGCATGCTGGGCAGCTCTGACATTTCCAAGTGAAACAATACAGCCAAGAAGGAAAGGAAGTTTACGTTGAACAAAAGTTTTTTTTCATTTTTACAGCCCCTAGAGGCAGAACAATACTGTACAGAAGCTGTTAATGGAGCTGGATTGGAAGGCAGAAATCTGTGCCAAGATCTAAATGTGTTTTTACTCTGAACTCTCCAGCTGTCCAGTTACATTGCAGAATTTCCAGCTGGTGTGAACCCTACAGAATTGTTGGACCAAAAAAATAAAACAAACCAACAACAGCATAACAAAAAAACCCACTATGCAATTTTTTCCTTCATTTGCACTACTTTTCTCCTCCTTGATAACTCCAGTTAACTTCCACTAAGAAGCAAATTATTTTGTTGACTGAAAAAATATTTAGTTGACCTTAACTCATAGGTTCTCGTAAGTAACTGTGTTGTGTTGAGTAGCTTGCATAGGTAACTATGGTAACTCGTCTCGGTTAGGATTTGTATGAACTGTTCATAAGTGAAAACAGCTTCAACCTACTGTTGCTGTTTAATAAATAATCCACCAGTAGAGGAGAATTCAGACTTGGGGAAATCATACTCTTTTAAACTAGGTACTAGTAATAATTGGAAAATGAGGCAGTGAAATTCTGTACAAGGCAGTTTTGCAATGTTTCCATTACATGATTTGTTCCTTCAGGATATTAACAAATCACACATATATATCCTCACAAGTCTTCACAAATAGAGGAACTCTTCAGGTCACTGCTGGTTTCTGAGCAGGTAGGTGAAGAATTAGGGCTTAGATCCTTTGGCTAGTAATCCTTCAGTCACACTGTAAAACTGATCTCATTATTTGAGGTCTATATGACAAAATCAGAAATTTCCTTCTCCTGAGTGGTCCCAATAAGATTAATGGAACTTCTCACATGCTTAACATTAGGCAAGTGTTTGCTAAATCAGGGCCTCAGTTTCTCTTGTGTAACTCCATTGAAGTCCATCCAGTTGACCGAACTGGATCAGATTTTGGCCTGCTGTTACAACTGGTTACATTTCGTTAGAATTTTTGACATTTTCACAGAACACGTTTTGCTTTTTTCAAGCTGGCTGTGGTGAAATGGAAATTTGAAATGGTGATGAATTTTCATGGAAAATTTTCAAAAGAAATGTTCACCGAATATCCAACTCTGCTTGTAGCAGATCTGGTCAGGTCATCCTCTACATGATAAAACCTGGAGGGGAAGGGGGGGTTACGCAATTTTCCTCTCATAAAGCTCTTCCAGAACATTCCTAAGAGTGACCAAACTTTCTTCAGTGCTTCTGAGCCACCAGGGGATTTGGCACTCACAAATCTTAGGAGAAATACTTGAGGCCAGAGCCATATCTACAGTGTCTCCCCACAAAAGCTAGGGCTGTCCAGTCATGCCACACTGCATCTCCATGAAAGCACTCTCCAATGGAGCCCTGTTGCCAAGACCTTCCCTAGTGGCTGCTCCTGGGAAGCCCACACTGCACAGTGTAGAATGTCCACTTTAATATTCGTTCCATCAATATGAGCTTATCTGGGGAATCCCTGTACCAGGGAGGAATGATAATGCAGAAAGCACCCATTCTATAGCGCCTTCCTAGCCCAACCCCCAGTAGCAGATTGCAGCATTATTCCTTCCGGAACTCATTGCTGAGGGACTTCCTCGTCCAAATATATTCATTTGACTATTTATTTTTCCAGCACATTATTTGTGACTTTAGCACCAAGATTGTATGTATTAGAGATGCTCTGATTCTGGACTGAGAACCAAGGCCCTTTGTGGGTCCCATTGTTGCTCCCACTGACTTCGATGGGAGCAGAGTCTGCCTTTAGCGTAATAGCCCAACACTTGAAAACTTGGCTTAGGTAACATTTGAAACAAAATCCAGTACACAGGTATTTCCTGTAGTAAATAGTGGGAAGTGATAATTGAACTACTAACGTAGTTTTGTCCCTGTTTAACTAAGGTCAATTGGGTACATTTGAAGGGCAACCACTGTCATTGTGAGCATATAAAACTTGTGTGCCGCACGCTGCACTGGCTATTTGTCCCTTCCAAATGCAATTCAAGGGGCAGGTTATGATCCTGACTGCCTCTTTCCCTATCATACTGCCTCGCCTCTGTAGTTAAGATCTGCTAGAAAGCTCCAGCTGTTAGTTCATCACGACGAATGTTAGAGCATTCTCAATAGAGGAGCTGTGAGCAGGGTGCCTGCTCTCACTGCCACAGTCTAGAACGGCTGGTTTAAGGGCCCAAGATAGAGCTGATCTATTTAATAGCTCTTAGGTACTCAGATGACCCCTATGCCAGAAGTACCTGAGCATCTCCCAATCTTTATCCTCACAGCACCCCGGGGAGGGAAGGAAGTACTATCCTCCTCACCTTACAGATGGACAAGTGAGACACAGGAAGCAAGGATCAGATGTTTAAAGGTATTTAGGCACTTAAGGTGCAGACAGTGAGATTTGCAGAAGAGCAGAGTTAGGTGTCTAGGCACTTCTGAAAATCTCACTGTGCACCTATCTGCATCTTTAGGTGCCTGTATACCCTGTGCATAATTTGTAATGAAAGAGGTGCCAGGGCTCAAGCAATTAGGTGCCGGGGCTCAAGTAATTTCTTTTACGTTCAGAACTCAAGTAGCAAGCCCGGAGATGCCGGGGCTCAGCCCTGGCAAGCCTTGGCACAAATACCTTTGGAAATCTGGCGGAAGCTCGTTGGAGCAAGGACTATCATTTTGTTCTGTTTGTTTGTATAGTGCCTAGTACAATGGTGTCCTGGCCCATTCCTAGAGGGCCTAGGTGCTATGGCAACACAAATAATAATTGGGATTTGTGTGCGCAAAGTTGAGCGTGTTTATATCTGCAGAAATGAGCCCTTAGTTGGCTTTTATCAAAGGAGAGGTTCTTTGCCCAACAAAATAAAACCTTGGCCCCGATCCAGTGAATTGATCTTTGAGGATGGACTGTTGTGCCTATGCAGAGCAATGCTGACTTCAGCAAAGCCCGTGGCCCATGTAAGGGTTCATCTGTGTGGCTCAGCCTGTAGGCTGGCTCGTGAAAAGGAATGGTCCAGGAGCCCAAGCATTAACACAGGACTGAAAAGACTCTGGTTCAAGTTTCTGCTCTGCTATGATTTGCTGTGTGACCTTGGGAAAGTAATTTAACCTCTCCGTGCCTCAGTCCCCTGTCTGTAAAAAGGGAAGTGCTAATTTCTCCATCTCATAGCCCTGGTCTACACTAGGACTTTAGGTCGAATTTAGCAGCGTTAAATCGATGTAAACCTGCACCCGTCCACACGATGAAGCCCTTTATTTCGACTTAAAGGGCTCTTAAAATCGATTTCCTTACTCCACCCCTGACAAGTGGATTAGTGCTTAAATTGGCCTTGCCGGGTCGAATTTGGGGTACTGTGGACACAATTCGACAGTATTGGCCTCCGGGAGCTATCTCAGAGTGCTCCATTGTGACTGCTCTGGACAGCACTCTCAACTCAGATGCACGATTGTCTGCCGTTGCTCTGACGCAGGGAGGGGCGACTGACGACACGGCTTACAGAGTTGGTTTACAGGAAGTTAAAATCAACAAAGGGGTGGCTTTACATCAAGGAGTATTTCAGGCAGGACTTCACGGAGGGTTCCAGTAAGAAATGGTGCACCTAAGTTATTGTTCTTATTGGAACAAGCAGGTTGGTCTGGCCTCTGATTGATACATGGCTAGATTTACCTCGCTGCACCTTCTCTGTGAGTGACTGCAGTGTGACCTAGAGGAATGAGTCCCCTAGATGGGAGGCGGGGGCGAGGGTTGCAAATGAGTACAAAACAAATCTGGTCTATTTCTTGTTTTGATACACTCCATCTATCTTTGGCTGGCAGCAGATGGTGCAGAAGGACTGCATGCCATCCACATCTCCTGGCTGCTCAGCAGAAGATGGTACAAGAGGACTGCTAGCAATCCGTATCGCCTGCCTGCTCACCGTAAGATAGTTCAATAGGACTGACTGCAGGACTAAAGAGAATGACCTGATCAAGTCACTCCAAATTTAGTCCCTGCGCCCATGTCTACCTAGGCGCTCCTGATCGACCTCACAGAGGCGACCAGGAGCACCTTGGACATGACGATGACAGCTACCAGTCTTATTGCACCATCTGCTGCCAGAAGGCAATGGGTTGCTGCTGCTGTGTAGCAATGCAGTACCGCGTCTGCCAGCACCCAGGAGACATACGGTGACAGTGAGCTGAGTGGGCTCCATGCTTGCTGTGGTATGGCGTCTGCACGGGTAACTGAGGAAAAATGGCGCAAAACGATTGTCTGCCCTTTCTTTCACGGAGGGAGGGAGGGAAGGGGGGCCTGATGACATGTACCCAGAACCACCCACGACAATGTTTTAGCCCCATCAGGCATTGGGATCTCAATCCAGAATTCCAATGGGCAGCGGAGACTGTGGGAACTGTGGGATAGCTACCCACAGTGCAACACTCCGGAAGTCGACACTTGCCTCGGTACTGTGGAAGCGCTCCGCCGAGTTAATGCACTTAATGCACTTAGAGCATTTTCTGTGGGGACACACACACTCGAATATATAAAACTGATTTCTAAAAAACCGACTTCTATAAATTCGACCTAATTTCGTAGTGTAGACATACCCATAGGGGTGTTGTGAGGATAAATACATTAGATTGTGATATGCTCTGGTAGTGGGTGCCTATATTGGATAGGCACCTTATATTGGATAAAAGCTTTAGAATGATACAGATCCTATTGTTATTCAGGGAGCAAAGGTCTATCCAGGATGTTCAAAATCTAAATCCAGTTCAGTTTCTTGACTTGTCTGTCAACTCCTGCCCATCTTTTCTATATAGCCAGAGCTGTTTTATACATGGGGAAACAAGAGCCCAAGTTTGCCTGTCACTATCCACTGGTTGTGCCTGGTGGCTGTAATTTTACTTCGAGAGACAGGAACAGTGTGGTCCTGAAAGTGTGTGATGGTGGCTGAAACAGAGGTGTGATCAAGACCAAGAGGAAACCCACGGAGGCAGTGCCCTGCCCCACCAGCAGAACTCTATGGAGCGCCAATAGGATTTAAAGCCGCCTCTCTCCTCCCTCGTGGTGCAATCCTGGTGAAGGGCAGAGGTACAACCACCACCTGGACTCATGTGTGACTCATAGGAGAGCACAGTGGGTTTCATTAGAAGTCAGGTTCCCTAACCCAGCTTTGTGAATTTGACCTAGTGATGTCACAAACATTGCATAGGTGTAAATGGGGGGTAGAATTTCACCCCCGACAGTGATATGACTTGCTCAAGGCCACAGAGGAAGACAGTGACAGAACCACGAAGAGAACCCAGAGGCTCCTAGTTTCCAGGGCCAGGCACAGTTCGCTAGAGCACTCAACCCCTACTGTCATGCTGTATTTTGATTGTTAGTTACCATTAGGCTGATTATTTCAAAAGAATGATTTCCTCCACCTCATGTTTTCTTGATAGTCCTCTGGCTTCAGTATGCCTTTAAAGGGAAACAGCTGTCTGCTGGCCATTCATTTCAGAATGCTTCATTTCAGATCTGAGATACATGGGAGCCATTCCCAAGAATGCACAATAAGATGAGGTGACACAATTCTGTGTGAAGGAGGTACTGTGGCCTAATGGCTAGGGTCCTGCTCTAGGAGTCAGGAGATAGGGGTTTTAGTCCTGTTAGTCTGCTGGGTGACCTTCAGAAAGTCACTCCTCTCTGTGTCTCTTTCCCTGTCTGCAAAATGGGGACAGGGATGCTACAGGACTGATAAAGCACTTTGAGTTCTGTTGATGGGACGCGCTATAGACAAGTAAGGTAGTATTATTATATATGATCTCAGTCAGGCCCAGAGTGCAGAAGCAGCATGCAGTATGACTCATTACACCTTTTTTTCGGGACTCCTTCTTTACTTTCGTTCTAAAAATGATAAGGGTCATGTATTCTGTCACAATAAAGATCTTGTTTATGTACGTGACTCTTGGTGACACTTTCAGAATTGAACACTCTTTCCCCCTCACAGTGAACGTTTCTCCCATGTCCAACTTCTTAGGATAGCAGACTTGAAAAGCATGATGCTATGGAAGAGTCTGGAGACAGCCTTTTGATGGGGGCTACAAAGAGTTATCCACAGATCCTGTCACCCTAAGCCCACTTGTATATCAGATTTATAGTTCTAAGAATTAGAACTTCTCTCAGAGTAAACATTAGCTCACGCTCTCCTTAAGTCAAACTTTAACTTGACTGCCAATGCCAGAAAGCATAGTCAGCCATCTTTGATACACCTCCTGCCTCTCCCTTGTCTGTAATTCTGTCCATCGTTACCTCTGGGACATGGTCTGACATGGTCTAATCTCCTTTTTACCTTGGCTGGTTTGACCCAGTCCTTTTTGAAATTCTCTTTCCATCTTAACCATTCCAACTCTTTGGTCTTGTGCTCCCTAACCTGTACTCTTAATAAGAGAGCTGGTCAGAAATAGTTTGTTGAAACAGTCTTCCATCAGCAAGCGCTGTTTCAATGAAACCTTAGTTTTTCACGACAGTGTGTCAATTTTGATGCCGTTTTGTTTAAAAAATAAAGGCAAAAAATCACTTTTGAAAATGTCAAGTCTTGTTCTGACCCTTTTTTTAATGTAAAGTTTTGATTTTTCATTTTGAAATGACTGCGTCAAATAAAAGGAGTCAAAACTTAAATGAATGATTTTCATTGGCCAGAAACAATTTGGTTCACCAAAAATTTCAAAATTGACTTTGTCCCGATTTGGGATGAAAAAATTAAAAATCTCCATGTTTCACTAGATGGAAAATTCATTGTCTGACCAGCTCTACTCTCTAAACTTCATGGAGTCCAGGAAGTTGCAAACACATGGTTTTCTCACATCAAGAAGTAGGAATATCCAAACCCAATTCATCAGTGAAGCCTATTTAAAACTGGCTTTTCCACCTTCCAAAATTCACCATGAATTTAATATACCCTGTAGTACTTCTCTAAGGTCCTGATCTTACAAACATTTATACTGAATTCAATGAGACTTCTCGTGTGAGTGAAATTAAGCATATGCATAAATGTTTTCATGATCTTGGCCTAAACTTATATCCATCTATTCCTGGCCTGTCCACTCATACTGCTCCTCTTTGTCGTCTCTCCTCAGCCTACCACAGCTAGGAGCTGAAAGGTCTCTCCTTCATTTTACTGATCTGCCTGTCTGGAAGTCTCTGCTGTGTTCCTTACTAATACAATGACTCTCTTTACCTCCTACTATTAGGGTTGCCAACCCTCCAGGATTGGCCTGCAGTCTCCCAGAATCAGCATCCATCTCCTGGTGACTACTGAAAGCAATCCAGGAGATTTTAATAGGATATTTTAAGTAAATGACATTATATCATGTTGGGGGGGGGGATCCCCTGGAATAGCTTGTCAGAGCTGGCATCCCTACCTACTATCCTTCTTCTCCTTATCTTTCCATTGACTTTCTCTGCAAAGCATTTTCTGCTTCAGTGTTTGAAGAAAAGCACTTGTGTAAGTACCTAGTGCTTTCATATCTGGTGCCTCAGATACAATTCAATTGGAAACGTATCTAATAAATGACTCAAAGCTATAGACCAAATCCAGCATTCCCATTATATTAAAAGGCATGTTATTTATATATCATCATGCCTAGGAGCCCCAATCAGACCAGGGTCCCATTGTGCTATGCACTGTACAAACACAGAACAAAAAGACAGTCCCTGCCCCAAAACACTTAATGTCTAAGTATATGATAAGAACCAACAGGACAGCTACAGACAGCTGGACATGAAAAGACAAGGAAACAATAAACCAATGGGAGTTAAACATTTAGGTGCTTTTGAAAATCCTTCAAGGTGCCTCTCTGCATCCTTAGGCACCTAAATACCTTTAGAAATCTGGCCCTTCCAATCTAAGTACAATGGTGCATTTGGGCAGACACTTTCCCTACAGATTCCCATTGACATCCCCATTGTGTCCACCCACAGTCCCTTTTGTGAGCTTGTCAGTTTGCAGGATTAAGGGCTAATAGACACACACTAGTTTTTCTGCACTTACCTGTCTTTAAGGAGCTCCTTTTTGTGACTCTTTCTGGCAGCATTTGATACATTTTAAGAAAACAAATGTTCTCCTCTGCCTGAGACATTTGATCCCTGCATTCTTGTCTTTTGAAAGAGTGCAGACAAGTCGTTATTTCAGAAGCCTGATTCTACTAAAATTTAATAAGTTAATATTAAAGCTTGTGCAGTGAAGATCACCCGTCAGTGGGACAACATGTTGACCTGGGTAGAAATCCCCAGTAAATACATATTAGGAAATCAGAATTAATGTATTTACTTAATTTCTTAAAATGTATAAAATAACCAGTGAGCATCCATCCTGTGTGGTAGGTGACCTCCCATCATTTAAGCTCCAATACTAAAATCAGGCCTGTGTCAGCAAAACTCCATTGAGTTCACTGGGGCTCCTTGAGTGCGGAGAATTCGGCCTGTGCTGAGCTGATTGCAAGATCAGCTCCTTAGTTAGCAATTAACAATGCTAAATAATGGAAATAGCCCAACTTGATTATCATGCACATTGTGTAAAGAGTTGTCACTTTGGATGGGCTATCACCAGCAGGAGAGTGAATTTGTGTGTGGGGGGGTAGAGGGTGAGAAAACCTGGATTTGTGCTGGAAATGGCCCAACCTGATGATCACTTTAGATAAGCTATTACCAGCAGGACAGTGGGGTGGGAGGAGGTATTGTTTCATATTCTCTGTGTATATATAAAGTCTGCTGCAGTTTCCACGGTATGCATCCGATGAAGTGAGCTGTAGCTCACGAAAGCTCATGCTCAAATAAATTGGTTAGTCTCCAACGTGCCACAAGTACTCCTTTTCTTTTTGCGAATACAGACTAACACGGCTGTTACTCTGAAACCTGAAATAATGGATTGCTGTCCCCACACAATAAATAACCCATCTGCAGAATTGATCATTTCTCTCTCCCCATGCACAATCTAACACAGGCCAGTTAAATACATTCTATGCCACCCATCTCCTCCTTCTCCCAAAGAAGCTGATCCAATGTCCATTGCTCAATGGAAAGACTATTGTAGACTTCAGGGTGCCTTGGAGCAGATCCCAAATGATGGTTAACAGATTTAACGTGCAATGACTGCCTTATTACATCTACAGCAATGTAAATGAAATTTGAGACACTTAATTGAAAATGTTATTGATTAAGGTCATTAAATTGAAAAACCCTATTAATTATATTAGAATGCAAAATTAGTATATAATGGGGCGCCTGTCTTGGGAACGTGTCTTACCAATAAAATGCTACATGTAACTTGAATTGCTTTAAAATCATTTTAAAAAGACAGGTGCGTATGTTGTTTGTAAAACACATATTATGTTTTTGGTCGTCTGTCTGGGACCCCTGCCTGAAGTAGGCACAGATAGAGTTTTAATTTCATTGCAGCCACCATCTTTCCAAGATAAAATCCCACATTATTAAAACATCTAAATCAGGAGGATTACAAACAGCCTGGGTTGGATTTTTTTTTATTAAAAAGTGAACATTTATGTGAAGGTGCCTGCAGTTTAAAAGCCATATAAGACTGAGGCAACACTGAACACTTAACAAGAAAGAAAGAGCCTCTGTTTGGCCTGTGCTGTCAGACCTTTGCCTGGTGCTTTAACCACAGCCACCCCAATGCAAAATTTACCTTTAATTAAAACATCTAACTGTTAGGCTTCTTAGGCTCTGGATCTATTTTCCCTACTTTTTAAATAAAAAATGGAGACTTTCTCTCAGTAGAGCAGCTGCTAGAAATACATATTTTATGTTGTCAAAGTGATACATCTTCACCTCTCTCCTCAAGGCAAGTCTCCCATTGACAAACCCCCTCCCCGCGGCTCCAAGAATGACACACCTTATTTTCATGGGAGTCCCAGCTCAGAGAGGGTCAGTGCAAGATTCATAGACTTTAAGGCCAGAAGGCGCCATCATGATCATCTAGTCTGTCCTTCTGTACATCTCAGGCCGCAGAACTTCTCTCACCCACCTGCCCCTGTAGTAGGCCCATGAACTCTAGCTGAGTTACTGAAGTCCTCTGACCTGTTCACTGCACCCTATTTTGAGGCCATAAATGAGACTTGAGTGGTCATTGGACATGTGTTGGCCCTTTGCACAGGGATGAATTTGCCTCCTGAGGAATAGAAAACTGCAGCTTTATAATGGTGTTTTGGAGACAGAAGATGGAATTGTACCTTGGGTTACACTCATTCAGCCTTATTGACTTCAGTGGGTAAGGAATATTTTACTTCAAAAATTCCCCATTTCTAAAAGAAAAGCCTGGGCAATTGCTCTTTGTTGGTTAATATTTTAATTAAATGCAAACTGATTTTAGAATTTAGTGGAGATCAGACACTAGGCACGCTCCAGCATTCTTTCCTGATGCTCAAATATTTTCCCATGAGTTCAGTGAGAATGGGCATACTTGCGTAAATGCAAAAACTCTCTTTCTAAACTGACAATATGGATGTCAGCACAGCCCCTGACAACACAGGCCTTTCAGCCTGCCAGATTTTGTTACTTATAACTTCGAAAACAGAGGGAAGGAAAACGTCAGACATCATTAACTCATTGTCCCAGCTATCCACCAGCACTATATCCTTAAGGACTCCTTTTTTGCTCTTCTCAGATGGTCAAGAGATGTTGGTGTCCTGACTGCTCCACTGAATTCTTTCAATAAAAGTCTGTATCGCAGGA
Source organism: Lepidochelys olivacea (assembly GCF_965140295.1). NCBI lineage: Eukaryota > Metazoa > Chordata > Testudines > Cheloniidae > Lepidochelys > Lepidochelys olivacea. The sequence goes on along the minus strand of NC_140411.1, from coordinate 30,427,430 downwards.
CAAAAAAACGAGGCGTCTGTTGCAACAGACATCCAACAAAAGTTCCTGGTGGAATCTACAGTGACAGTAAATGCTGGTTCATAATAATCAGCCTTCAGCCCTGATTCATAAAAGCACTGGGCCAGTCAAAGGTACTACACCAGTTTACACCAGCTGAGACTCTGGCCCACTATTTCATTTGATTTAAACACTGATTCACACTGCATGTATTTATGCAGATGAATACTGGTATGTATACAGTTGGGAAGTGGAATTCCACTTATGAATAGTGGAAAAACATTCTTTCCCCACTCTTCTCCCCACCCAAAGTCCTCATGCAAGGGGCATGATTGACAGCTCTTAGACTTAAGTTATCCATGTCTGCCAGAGCACCAGCAGCCCTGGAGAATAACTCTTAATTCTCATCCATACCTCAGATGTGCAGACTGCAAGGCCTACTTGTTTGTCTAAACTTTTCCTGAAGGGGCGGGGAGTGGAATGGAGAGAATTCTATCTCCAATAGATTGTAGGTTTTGTTTTTAGATATGGATCTCTTTGAATTTTTGTAGATGTTTTGTTAGGTTGTAAAATGCCTAATAGACACTCACTAAATAGGAATAAATATATATCCATCAGAATAGGTCTAACTTGCAAGCTTTTACCACATTGCCCTGACAACCAGCCTTTCTGGAGGGCCACTTGAGGGATGAAAGGATGATTCTTCTTCAAGTGTTGGTGTGAATATGTATTCTGCTGTGGGGAGGTGGCAGTATGCATGAGCTCCATGTGCCAGAGACTGGAAGACTCTTGCTAGCAGTGTCCAGTAGTCTGCACCTGTGCTCTTCCTCTCCTTGGACTCTGATCCAACGCCCAGTGAAGTCCTTTGAAAGACTCTAATGGACTCCAGTGGGTTTTGAATCAGGGCCTAAAGAAAGTCATTGACTCCCTTAGCAACTCTGCTTCATCTTATCAGAATTGGTTGGCTTGGTCAACAGTTGGATTATCTATGCCAATTAAGAGCCACCAATCCGATGCTCTCCCTTAAGGGAACAGTATAATAGCGCAACTCTCACATAGTTAAGATGTTGCTTGTGTCTTTGGCTTCCTTATATGCAATCCATGAGAAGGTGAAGTTCATATATTTGCTATAAAGATTCATTTGCCAGTAACCTGCCATCACATGGCATATTGATTTGTGTGTGCTTCTTTTAAGGAGCTTCTTCGGGGAGCTCTCAGCTAAGGACCTTGTGATGTGCTAGTTGCCACAGTAATAACTTTTTGTGACTAATACAGTAAATGGACACATAAGAAATTAGTTTTCTCTTTACTGGGCTGCTTCCTGTGGAGCTGGAATTTAGGAGGTTCAGATTATTGGAATGATTTGTGGGAACAGTTTCCTTGTATCGATTCCTGCTGGGACTGCTTCTGTATGCTCTGAATCTACATAGCAGTGTTGATTCAGCATAGTAGCTGAGCAGAACTCTTATTATCCACATTTGTTGCTATCCTAACAGAAGAGGTATATAATATACTGCATAGGTGATGCCATAATCTGGAATTTCGTTATGTTATGTACAAGGTATTTCTTAAAATCCCAAACTGGTTCACTGTCATTTCACAGCCAGTCAAAGGAAGGATATTTTTTATTACTGCTGTCATACATATTCCAAGTCTGTGATCAAATAGCAAGACAGCACTCTCTGCTACAGTGACATAGGTGAGAAACAAGACACGGCAGTCCAGGCAATTTCTGAACAGAAAGAGGAGAGTTTGGGTGCCAGTGTGGGTCAAATTAAACCATCAACTCCACTTGAATTTCTTGGAAGTTGTCCTTACGCCAGGTCTAGATTTGATCCTAAATTTCACTTGTCCACTGAAGTTTTTGGCAAAAGATTACTAACCTTTCCTTCCAATGAGCAACAATTTTGTTGATTGCTTCTAAGAACCTTGGTGAAAGCCGTGGAGGAAGGAATACTTCCCCCCTCTCATATGGTGGAGTTTGTTTGATACTGGAAGAATGACTAGGTACGCTGCAGCTTTTCAACTCAAAAGCAATGACTGTGTCTCCTGTGAACTATAAATTGCCCTGAAGAAGACCTCAAGGCCAAATGGTTGGCGTGAGTCTCCTATGTGACGTGCTAATTCGCCAGAAATGTGAGTGGTCTGGTTGTTTCCTTGTTTCTGGCATTGGCTGGATGTCTGCTCTCTCTCTCTCCATTGACTGAACTTTTAAAACCCGGCTGGTGTTGTGTAGGATACTGGGGCACAGACAGGTAATACAAATCTATGGGTGTGGTTTATATATGTGTGTGCCATAATCGTGACCCCACAAACTCAATTATGCAGGCATTGCTGCATTGAAAACAATTGCCAGACTGCAAGCAGTAATCTCTTCGTTTAAATCTACTATGTGTGGTAGTGTCTAAAGGCAAATCAAATAACAGCAGCCACATTTTTGAGGATTAGGAGCTTCCTGTGTGAGACAGTATGTGTTTTAAATATTTTAAGCTGATTTACAAAACTGGTAAACAATGTGCACGGTGGTGTTGGGTGACCTCTTTTACATGCCTGATCATCCTGTCAACATTTATAATGCCTTTGATATTTCCTTCTCATCAGGATAGGATCAGTTAAGCATTTGTATTTCCCCAAACTCAGATTGCATTACTCTTTGCTCCACGTTTCATGACAATAAATGTTGACATTAATTTCTGTAGATTGCACATAAAGTGATCATTAACTTATTCATGGTTGAAAGGAATTGGAGAGAGAAAAGAAGGGAGCGTTCTCTAAAAGAAAAATACATAGCGCATAGCATAAGGAATGCAGATCTTTTATGCCTATTTGTTTTGCACAGAATTACAAATGCTATATCCTGATTAGCAATTGTGACCTATTTAAAGCTGTACTGTTTCTCTGTGTTCCTATTCTCCTTAAACACTAAGAACTAGACATGAGATTTTATAATCCATCAGATGTAGAATCTGCGTAAGAGATATAATTATTGTGCTTCAGCAACTTGGACCAAAGCCCTGTTGTTGTATTTCTAGACAGTACGCTGTGAATAATATAGATGCATTTTTACATTGGTAATTTCAATTGGCAAGAGATGTTGTTTTTCCATAAATGAAGGTAAATTGTGGGATTTTAACACACTGATTACTATTCCAGCCTTGTCCCCAACTAACAAGAATTAAATGGATACTTGTCAGCTGGAGAACATCCTTATCTGTTACTATAATTTCTGATTTAGTAATGTTTATTACGGTAAATGTGGGAAAGACTTGTATCACGTCTTAATCATTTGGTTAGCAAGAGAATTAACAGTGTTGTGCTACTATGGTCTACAAGGGTGACTGGAGGATGACTGAGTTCCCAGAATTCAATCCACCTTGAACAATTAAGATTTTTTCCAAGATGAACTTCACCCTGGAGATTGCACTTTGTGCTAAAATCTCCATAACATGTGTCATGTTTGTGCAGACTCTGGGTTGAAGCCAGGACAGGTAAAAGTTAATATCAAGATAAAAAATGTATGGTTTCAGCTTTGTTCTTCATGTACAAGAAGTCTGCTGCTCAAAACAAGAGTGAGCATATTAAATCTTAAGAAGAGCCAGTGAAGTGAGCCAGCCCTCACCATAGCTCAACACTGCATTGTAACTGGGTCAGGTCCACCTTCAGCAGAAGAGAACTGTCAAAGCAGCCAGATGATTTAAGAATAGAGGTGGTGGGAGATCATTTTTGCCAGGTCTTACCAGCAACATTTGTCTTGTAAGGGTATAGTAAGAAGTCTTGTTCCTTCCTGGGCCCAGAGGGCTTGTGTGGGGTTGCAGCATCAAGGAAGGAGCACTCAAGAGGCAGAACACTCAATTCTGTGGAAAGAGAAGCCTTGCACTGCTCTGGAGGCGTTACACTGATGGGGAATAAGGGGTGTTCCATTCCATCTCTTTGTAGTCTTCAGCCTCCACTCCAATGGGAAAAGAGATAACATGGGGACGACGTCAGGCACCTGTCTGGGATTCTCCTGGTTGGACCAAGTCCAGGTGAAATTAACTGCCTGATTGTGCAGGGTGCTGAGTGTCTCATTGGGAAATAATGCAAACAAATCTCTCAGTAGGAGGAATGGTTTCAATGGCATCTTGCAGACTCAGGTCATAAATACTTAAGGAGACCCACTGTCATGTCCAGGTATTGGAAGACACACAGTGCCTAGCACCATGGGATCCTGAGGGCAAGTCTACACTACTGTTATACATTGGTGCAACACATCTGGTGAAGATGCACTATGCCGACAGGACGGTGCACTCCCATTGGTGTAATTACTCCACCTCTGCAACAGGCAGAAGCTATGTCGGCGGGAGAGCATCTCCTGCCAGCATAGCATGGTGTGGACACAGCTTTAAGTCAATGTAACTTACGTTGCTCACAGGGTGTCACACCTCTGAGCGATGTAAGTTACATCAACTTAAGCGGTAGTGTAGACCAGCCCTGATAGAGGCCATTAGTGCTACTGTAACCCACACACTTCCTTGGGGTGGTGTTCTGTCCCATCTAGTGGCACCGAGACCACTGAGAGAGTAATGATTGAGTCTGCTCTACAGCCTTAGCTAATGGTGAGTTGGCTCCTAGCTCATGTGGTAGAGGCTCATGCACTAAGCTCCTGAGGTCCCTGGTTCAATCCTGCCCGCCGACGACCCGGGTCTGTCGGCATTACACTACCACAATACAAGTAATAAAATATCTGCAATGTATTTTCCTTCTTTAAAATGGGTTCCTTTTTAATTTTGTCATCCTTCTGCACAAACTTTCTGGCAAAACCCCTTCTTTGACTTTTTCAGTATTTTTCATATAGCTAATCTAAAATCCTACCCATCTCTCAAAATATAAAAGATATTGTTAACAGTGCCTCCATCAATGCAAGCAGCGCATACGTACAACAAATCTAAGATTGGGAAAAGTCTGAGAGGCAAACAGTCAAAAAGACATCCTCTAAAGCAGCTTTGATTATATTTTATGTTTTTACAAGAGCAGGTGCAAAAATGTTTGTATTCATGTCAAAACTATTACACCCTATGAATTTTTAATGTCACCATGTCATCTGCCTCACTACATTTCCAAGTATGATAATTGCTTGTTTTGAAATTGGTAGTAACTTTCAAGAAGTTTTTGCATGAGTTTGTGCTGCAAATCAATCATTGTTCTAAAGTAGAAGTTAATACTGCCACAGCTCTGAGTATGGAATTTCCAGTGATGGGAAAGTGGACGTTTTAGGAGATTGGAGATCTTTTCCCCACTAGGTCTTCAGCCAGCCTAGGTTGGTAATGACTTAAAGTTGTTACTTGAAATAAGTTGGTGGTTCAGTCCAGCCCTTAGTGGCTAGGTACAGACATTTAAAGAAGACAGGTTTCAGAGTAACAGCCGTGTTAGTCTGTATTCGCAAAAAGAAAAGGAGGACTTGTGGCACCTTAGAGACTAACCAATTTATTAGAGCATAAGCTTTCATGAGCTACAGCTCACTTCCTCAGATGCATATCGTGGAAACTGCAGCAGGCTTTATATATACACAGAGAATATGGGAATAGGTATTGTTTCATATTCTCTGTGTATATATAAAGCCTGCTGCAGTTTCCACGGTATGCATCCGATGAAGTGAGCTGTAGCTCACGAAAGCTTATGCTCTAATAAATTGGTTAGTCTCTAAGGTGCCACAAGTCCTCCTTTTCTTTTTTAAAGAAGACAGACGTTCACAGCTGATACAAACTGATAATCTCTGTAGGCAGGTCAAGGATTGATTAGGCATGGATACTGAGTTTCTCTGCTGCCCATAGAAGAAAGTCCTTCCAGGTGACCGTAGAGATACACTGACAGGCCAGAGTGGGGAGATGCTGCGTTACCTGGTCTGTGGAAAGCCAAAAGACTTAAGTCTGCAAGACTGTCAACTTAGAACTTTTCACAAGTACCATATTCACACACAATATTTAAAAGTAAGGGGAAATATGAACTGTGGAGTGCTATCCAACAGAAGAACCTGCACGAAGCAAACAGTTATAAGGAAATGGAAACTAAATCAAAAAGGAATTTTAAAAAGCATCCTTGTCATTTGCCAACAGTGATGGCCAAAATTTGTCCTTGGTCACCTATGTGCAACTCCTGCAAAGGTCAGTGACCGTCCTCTGCTTGCAGCCAATGTCAGATTCAGGCCCTCATGTTGTTAGAAGAGCTGGTTGAAAGATGCCTGTTATTGTCCCCTGGAAATTTTGAAAAGTTTTCTATTGTTTTCTCAACTTCCCATGAAAACATCTCATTTTTTCAACAAAAATTTGAAACTATTTTTCAAAGTTTTTAATAATGGTTTTCAGGGGGAAAAAAAGGTTTAGATTTAAGTTTGGGATTCTCAACAAAAAACTGAAATTTCCTCCAATTTTTTTTTACTCCACTCTAATGACTAGATCAGTGGAATTACTCCAGATTTACAACAGTGTCAATGAGAGTAAAATTTGGCCCCTATGCCTTTGCAATGTTGACAAAAATTCACCACCATCGTCCTCATTTTAGACACTGTAGTTTTGTAAAATTCACCCCTCAGCAGAGGAGCCAGCACAAGCTTTATACAGCTCCTAAATCCCATTTAAGTCCTCACAATGGGGTTTCAGTGTGAAGTGATTGATTCCATTGTGCAGGGTGACTATCACTCAGTGACATTTGGACCACTCATCTCTAGAGTTTTGCATTCTATTGGCACTATTCCGCCACAGGATCAGTAAAAGCACTACCCTGTCTCACAACCAGTATTTTAAGCAGTTAGTAATCCAGATCTTCCTTGCTGTAAGTGCATGAACCCATGCTGGCTCCTCAGCACCCTGTTTATCAAGAAATCTTACAATAATGTTATCTGCCAGGAAACACTTTGATGTTAAGTACTGCCTACCTGTTGTGGAATAGCACTTTACACAAAGGGCTTCTTCACCTCCTCGTTTCTGTCTTTTTACAGATTTCCAATCATAGATGTTTTCAGTATTTCACAGGTCAGATCACTTTAAATTTATAATCACAAATACATCTAGCCCGAAAAATGTGTTTGTGTGTAAGGTGCAAAAAACATTTGTCACGTATACAGGGAGCCAAATCTTAAAGTCCTCACTTACAACATGAACTGCTGATGCTTGAAATGGAAGTGGCTGTTTTTTTTCCTCCTGAGGTGCATGTGCTTTGCTTGGGCAATGAAAAAAGTTATCAGCCACTGAAAAATTAGTTCTGAGCATGTTCGATAGGTGCCTTCTATTTTTTTTAAAAGCAGGACGAAGTCTAATCCCTTCTCTCCCTGCCCGCATGCACAGAATGTTCAGATGTTACAGCGATGGATGTCAACATAAAAACATAGCTAATGAGATTAGACTGGTTGGTTGATTCCCTCTTGCTCGGCTGGTATAGACGCATGGTTCTTCGTAAGCTTCTGATGGGGCACTTTGCATAAGGGAGATTATAACTCACCCAAACAAAACACAACCCACCACTAAACACATAGGTGAAAACCCTTGCAGTGCAAAGTGACTGCAGTTTTCAGAACAACTTGATACAGCTGAAGAGAGGATGGAAAATGGCTCTGGGATTGGTCGAGTCCTATGAGACTGCTCCAGCCAATCAAGAATGAGTGCTTTGGCCCCACCCTTTGTATGTTTCCCTTTCCTGTCCCCTCCCCCATGTTTAAACAGGGGAGGGAAATCAGTCTCATAAAGCAGAGAGAATCCTCTGCAGCCCCTTTTGAGCTGCTTGAAGGTCCCTTTGTACCTCTTGGGGAGCACAGAAGTATCCTAGCAGGGCATGAGGATCTACCCCTTATTCCTTCTGTCTCAGTTGCTGTTTCCGTAAAATGGGCATAACAGCATGTACCTACCTCCCAGAGCTGTTGTTGGGATGAATTAATTAATATTTGCAAAATGTTCTGAAGATTAAAAAAAAATAAAAATGAATGGGCCCTTTTTGCAAGCATTTTAGCAGGATGCAGAAAAGGAAACACGAGATGTATCTGAGAACAATATATTCATATTTTTATACCTAGCATACATTATAGTGTCATTACATAATTAACTTACAGAAGAAGCAATGTGGTCCAGTGGCCAGATCATTGGCCTGGATGTCAGGAGAGCTGGGTTCTATTCACAGCTCTGCCAGTGACTTTGGGCAAATCATGTCCCTTTTCTGTGTCTCAGTTTCCCCATTTGAGCTTTACTTGAGGTCTGAGAAACATACTCAGAATGTCACAGCAAAATAAAAGGTGGAACAGATTGTTTAGCATAAGTAGTTACATATTTCAAGGGTCCATTCAAGGTGGGGGGAAGGGAAGGGAAGTGGTGGGGAAAAGCAGCTGGCAGGGGGGCTTTAGTAGATTATAGATTGTTGTGATAAACCATAAATCCAGTGTCTCTGTTCAATCCAAGATTTTTAGTGTCTAGCAAAGTTACAAATTTAAGCTTCCAGGATTGTCTTTTGAAGGTGTTGTACAGTTTTCTTTAAGGATGAGGACTGAGTGGTCTGGTATAGAGTGGTATCAAGTTGCAGTGGGGGAGGTTTAGATTGGATATTAGGAAAAACTTTTTCACTAAGAGGGTGGTGAAACACTGGAATGCGTTACCTAGGGAGGTGGTAGAATCTCCTTCCTTAGAGGTTTTTAAGGTCAGGCTTGACAAAGCCCTGGCTGGGATGATTTAACTGGGAATTGGTCCTGCTTCGAGCAGGGGGTTGGACTAGATGACCTTCTGGGGTCCCTTCCAACCCTGATATTCTATGATTCTATGATTCTATGATCACTTTGTGAAAACCGTTCTTCCACCGGTGCTAAGGTATTTTTGTCTTTTATCATTTTCCTGTGTGAGTTCATTTGAGAGCATAGTGATTGTCTGGTTTCATCCACATAATTGTTATTGGGGCATTTGTGCACTGGATGAGGTACACCACATGTTGTGATTGGCATGTATAGATCCTGTGGACCTTGAAAGGTGTGTTCTGGGGGTGCTGGTCATTGTAGCCGTGGAGAGATGTCTGCAGGTTTTGTGTCTGTTGTTCTGGCAGGGTCTGGTGCCACTTTGAGTTGGTGTGTCCTGGTTTGTGGGGAGCTTGCTTCTCATGCTAAGCTTGGAGAGGCTGGGGGGTTGTTTGAAGGCCAGAAGAGCGGGTTCAGGAAAGACTTCTTTCAGAATGGGGTCCCCACTGAGTACAGGTTGTAGTTGTTTGATACCCCATATCACTTCCAGCTTGGGGTAATAGGTGACAACTAAGGGTGCACAATCAGAGGGGGGTTTATTTCTGTATTCTGCAGTCTCAAGGTGGCCCATTCTATGATGCAGTCTACTTCTCTGGAATGTCCTTGTTTGGCGAAGGCAATTTTGAGTGTATTAAGGTGTATATTCCGGACTTTCTCCTTGGAGCATATTCTGTGGTATCTGAGTGCCTGGCTGTAGATAACAGGTTTCTTGGTGTATTTGGGGTTGTTATTGGATCTATGAAGGTAGGTGTGGTGATCCATGGGTTTCTTGTATATAGTTGTCTGTAGAGTTCCATTCTTGAAGTAGTCTCATGTGGCATTGTTTACATCTGTCTATTAGTTAATTCAAATATTATTTTAAATATCAGATACACATAGTGCTGTTCAGCAACAACATTGTTAATCACATCAGGGCCCATTGTCCAAGGGCTTTGAGAGTATGTGGACATTTTAAACAGCTAGTCATGTTTCAAAGTGTCAGTGCAAATGCAAAGTTAATCAAGAAAGGCATAAGTTCCAGGTAACCCACTTTTATGCAGAGAATACATTATTCATCATCTATTTAGTCCTTCTGTCAGCAAAACGTAGAAGAGCAAAACATGTACTTTGACTAGGGACTTCCCCATTTCCCATAAAGAAGAATCTGGGGACTTGAGAATGATTTCTAATAAGCAAAATGATAGCAAAGATGATGGTGAAAGGAAATGTAGTTTTCTGGTTTTATGCAAAGGAAAGTACAGTGACTCATGTGTTACAAAGAAACATGCTACCCAGATTACAGTCATTGCACTCTGTAGTGTGAATGACCACCCAAAAATCTCACTGACTATGCCATGAAAGAGAAAATACAAACTCAGTGTACTGAATGCATCAAGTTATGTGGGTGAAAATAGAACAGACACCAGAACGTCTTCAGCTATAAAGTGAAAGAACAAAACTACATTGTAGATTTGCAAATGGCAGTTCATCTTACCATCTTTGGAACATGATGTTTGTTCTTTTATGTTAGGAGGCGGGTTGACAGACTTTTATATCTTCCCCATGATGTTTCGAGGGGATTATTCAGTGACCTGAATGGTACAAAAGGATAAGCACCAACTGCATATAAGGGCTTGTCTACACATGAAGTTGTTCCTGATTAATTCCATGGGTAGACACATATTTCTGAATAAGAGTATCCACTCAGAGTTGATAAGGAACAGCTAATCAGGAACAACTCCAGACAAGTCCTTAAATTCAGGCGGTCACAGGCCAGAATACTGTTCTACAAACTCAAGGCCATCTATATGTGAAAGGGTATAATATAAATGTGATTTTTATGGTATGACAAGTCAGCATAGTTAGCAAAAAACATGACGTATGTTACCGGAGACCTGGGATTATCAGTTTTTTGTTTCTGCTCAGATATTCACAAGATATCATACCTTGACATGGGCCCTGGTTTCTTAGACCAAGCTAAAAACCAGGCCATTCATCAAATGACATATTATCATAAATCACCTGGCTCAATGTACTTATGGTTAAGTGACAAAAATGAAAGCAACACCCTCTCCCCCACACACACCAGTATAGTACTTCTTTAAATAGTTTGTAAGCATTCTAGTAGCAATGACTGTGTTCTGTGCTGCAGAAGCTAGTCAGAGCATATGTATCTAGGCTTGGATATTGTGTATATTTAATAAATACAGTTGTTTAGAGCCTACTGTGCCAGTGATGTTCCTTCATAGTACATTGGTTGTGTAAAGAGCAAAAGATACAACAAGAGTATTAACATTAATGTGAATGAATATAGTCCGTTATGAAGTGTTTCTGAAATTCTGCTTTTAGGTACTGGAGGATGCATACATTGGGCTTGAATTTCAAACACGCATTTCAAACATGTCTAGCTGCTTTTATGTACTGTAAAGGTGTGCAGAATTATGCACCTGATTTGTATATGTGCAAGGTGGGAGTTTTCACACACAAATACGTGATAAAACATGTCCAATTGTGGTAGTTGAGCCTACACTAGATGTGCAATTGTATGTGTATATTTTTCAATATCTAGCCCACACTGTTTGTGAGTGTATAAAACTATATACGTAAATGTTCAAAAGCAAGGAAATGAAACAGTTATGGTTCTCAGATCAGTGTTAGCTGGGTCATGTTGCATAGCCTGTATTTAATTTTATAGCAGACATTTCACAACATAAATGTCTAGGGCCTAATTCTTCCCTAATAAATTAACGTACATATTTGGAAAAAATAGTACAGCAGTAGAAGGTATCTCATGAGCCAGATCTTTAGCTGAAATTGGCATAACTCCACTGCCTTAAATTCAGTATGTGAACAAGGTAAAATTCTCCTAGTTACTTCAGACATATTTGAATATATGGGGACAGCTCCTCAGCTGGTGTAAATCTGGGTATGCCAAAAATCAGTGGGAGCTGGATGGCTAATTATTCATTTTGCCTCTGAAAACGTCTCTTAGCGGGTCCTTAGACTCTATACCAGTCAGTAAGAACAATCTTATGGAGTAGATGCTGGAATCACTGGGCAAAATTCTATGCCCTGTGTTACACAGGAGGTTAGATTACATTATCATAAGGGGCCCTGCTAGCCTTAAAATTTATGAAATCTATTTCAATTCCATTAATTTTAGTATCACAAATTTCTGCTAATTTCCAGAGTATCCTACTGTATTGCATAACGTTTGTTAATTAATTTTTCAAGATCTTCACGTTATAAGCATCAAATTAGTATCAACCTGCTTTTGAGTTGACTATGGACTGGATCTTGAATGTCAATTAATTATTTATTTTCTCCCCACTTTTTTCAGCTCCAGGGCTCCTTGAAGAGGAAGCTGGTGGTAAATTTATCACCTGTTAACAACAAGAGACTCAATGGTATTTCAGATAACTCTTTCCTTGATATTAAGAGGATACGAGTGGGTGATAATCTTTCTATGGGACAAGGCAGACATGTTAACAATTGCCAAAGCCAGTCAATATCAGGAACCTTGTCTGTGGGGCAAGGATCACAAAGAAAGACCAGCAGCCTAACAAACAGTACCCACTCTAGTGGGCATATGTTTAGTATGCCTTTGAAAGAGGTCAAGAAAGAACCAGGAGAAACCATATCTTGCAGCAAACATCTGGATGATCATATGTCCCATGAAAACATTTTCCCTAATAGATATGGGGAAGATACAGGGGAACAGATGATGGACCCAGAGCTTCAGGAGCTGTTTAATGAACTGACTAACATATCGGTGCCACCAATGAGTGACCTTGAACTAGAAAATATGATAAATGCCACCATAAAACAAGATGAGCCATTTAACATTGATCTCGGGCAGCAAAACCAGAGAGGCGCTGCTAGATCTTCTCTGCAGATGGAGAAAATTGTGATAAAGAGTGAATATTCACCAGGCTTGAATCAGGCACCTGTGGGCTCCCCTCAAATGAGGCCTTCTTCTACAGGACCAGCCTTCACTATGTCCAGTGCTGCCATGTCCACCTCTTCACCAGTCCCTTCGGTGCCTCAGAATCAAGCACAGCCGTCACAGGTCTCTTCGGTCTCCAATCGACCATTGACTAACTGGCAAGAAGTATCTCACGCCCAGCAGCTAAAACAAATAGCAGCCAACCGACAACAGCATGCCTTGATTCAGCAGCAGCAGCAGCAAACCCAGCCATCCAGCTGGCCCACCTTGTCCCCATCAGGCCCTTCCCCAGGACAATTCGTACAAGAGAAAATTCCCAGCCCTTCCTTTCGTCAGCAGCAGTTCAGCCCCCAGAGTTCAGCCATGCCTGGGGTACCTGTCAATGGGAATCAGTCCAAAGCGATGAATAACTACATCTATAAACCAAACGCCCCAACCCAGAGCAGCCCTATTGACATCATAATGCAACCAAAGCCTCAGGATCTCAATAGAAACTTTATAAACAACACTCAATCACCATTAGAGCAGCATCATGGCAACACAAAGCCTTTGTGTCATTTTAACTCAGAGCAAACTAACCAGCAGATGCCTTCAGTTTTGGGATCCCAAAGCAAGCCTTCTATCCTGCACTATCCTCAGCAGCTGCAGAGCCCTGTTGCAGTGCAACAGCAACAGCAGCAACCTACTCAACCTCTCCAAAACCAGCCTCTTCAACGGCCACCAAATGTATCCTTAGCATTGCAGCAGAAGATGATACTTCAGAAAATGCAGCAAAGCCAACAAATCTCAGGACTGCAGTATCCCATCTCTCAACAGCACAGACAGGTAAGATGTGTTCCTCCTAAACAGTAGTAAAACAGTCCTTTTCTGTGCAATAGAAAGGCTTTTCCATTCTTGTCATTGTTCCCAGTGAGATTGGGCTCAAGAAATTGGTAATGAAATGCAAAGGCCACTCACATTTAATGGAGATCCACTGCACAAGAGCTGGTGATGGGATGTTCAGTTTTCATACTTATAACATGTAGGCTACTTTGAACCACAATTTTTGTTGTTGTTGTTGTTGTTGCCGCCTTTTCTAAGGCAATATCTTTGCAATGTTAACTCTATGTCATTGTTTTTTTCTGGGAGGACAGAGGTTGGGAAATAACAATAGTCTTAGATGTCTGTTGACTCTAACTTGACAAAAATGTTTGTCTGGGAATTGTATTATCTGTTTATAAAGGAAAATCTAAAACTGCTCAAGTGTTATTTTTGGGTTTGACTAGCACCATTTTTAAGTATTCATTTTCTTGGAAAATGTGTTTATAAAAGAATGGAAAAATAAATTCTAACCATGTAAAGGCCTATAACACTGGGTATATATAGACTGAATGGTGGGCATCAGTTAAAAAAAATCTCTTTCACATTGGCTCAGTAGGCTTATAAAGTAATGATGTGTGGTAGAAATGAGCAAGGACTAGAAAATAGCAGGAAGTAGACAACTCAGGGTGGGCACCAAAAACTGAGACACTCAGAATTATAGGCTTCTTTTTGATAAATTTGGCCTTAATCTCAAAAGGCTTGATTCTCCAGTGCCCCTTGTATAGTCATTTATACTTGTGCAAAGTGGGTGAAAACGCTACCATTGCATAAATGGCTGTACAAGTTACAAGGCATCAGAGAATCAGTGTCTCTGTGCTTCACTTCTTCATCTGGGAAATGGGAATAGTAAATACTTGCCTCATGGGGTGGTGTGAGAATAAAATTCACTGAGGCACATGAGGAGCTTAGATGCTTAGTGAAGAGCACTGTACAATTACCTACAGACAAATGCAGTGTTGCAAACTCTTGCGATTTTTTATCATGAGTATAGTGATAGCTGCTGCTTTTCCTAAAGCTCCAGCTCCTGGAGTCATGTGATTAGAGGAGAATCTCAGCTTTTGTTTTCAAAAAAGTACATTTCTGTCTTTCATGGTTGTAGAGTAAAGCTTGAAAATGTGACCCAAATGTAACCTAAAGGCTCAGAAACCAGAAAGCAAATTTAAAAAAAATGTTATTGGAGGTTTTTTAATCTTATGATTTTAAGCCAATGTCATGATTGTTGTGGGCCTGACTTATGATTGAATTCTTGGGGTTAGCAATATTTCAAATGTATAAAGTCTGCTAGGTAACTTCTGAATTTCTCATAGCTGGGGAAAAAATCCTATAACTAATGATTGAAAATGGAAAAACCAAACTTTCCGAATAGTAATTGAAAGCACCAGTATAAATGGGTCAAACAAAACTGGAATTTCTAGGCCAACCTGTTTTGAGATGGAATCTGGTGGTACAAAAAGTAGCAATCTAAATAAATAAATTAGAAGACTTGTACAACTGAAAACTAATTTTTAGCTTCCCAAACAATTTGATCAATAAATCATAAACTGTCCCCAAATCTCATCTCCTTGTAAGAGACAGCATATGAGAAATTTCAGGCAGAAGGGATTTCTTTTTATTTTTGGTTTGAAGAAGCTGGCGAGGGAGCAGCTGTGGGAATCAACTTCAACTATGTTATGTTAATAGTGTAATAAGGAATAAGATGATAAGCAATAGCCACCATGGATTGATTTGTCAAGAACAAATCATGCCAAACCAACCTAATTTCCTTCTTTGACAGGGTTACTGGCATAGTGGATGGGGGGGAAGCAGAAGACATAATATATCTTGATTTTAGTAAGTCTTTTGACAGTCCCACATGACATTCTCATAAGCAAACTATGGAAATATGGTCTAGATGAAATTCCGACAAAGGAGGTGCACAACTGGTTGAAATACCATATTCAGAGTAGTTATCAATGGTTTGCTGTCGAACTGGAAGGACTTATTTAAGTGGAGTGCCACAGGGGTCTGTCCAGGGTCCAGTACTTTTCAACATTTTCATTAATGACTTGCATAATGGAGTGGGGAGCAGGCTTATAAAATTTGCTGTTGACACCAAACTTGGAGGAGTTGCAAGCATATTGGAGGGCAAGATTAGAATTCAAAACAACCTGGACAATTGGTCTGAATTTCACAAGTTTAAATTCAATAAAGACAAATGCAAAGTAGTACACTTAGAAAGGAAAAATCGAATGCATAAATCGAATTAGAAATGCACAACTACAAAATGGGGAATGACTGGCTACGTGGTAGTACTGCTGAAAAGTATGTGGAGGCTAAAGTGGATCACAATTTTAATGTGAGCCAACAATGTGATGCAGTTGCAAAAATGGCTA
Organism: Lepidochelys olivacea; assembly: GCF_965140295.1. Classification (NCBI taxonomy): domain Eukaryota; kingdom Metazoa; phylum Chordata; order Testudines; family Cheloniidae; genus Lepidochelys; species Lepidochelys olivacea. The sequence continues at coordinate 30,411,532 of NC_140411.1, read as the reverse complement.
ATATTCTGGGATATATTAACAGGATTGTCCTTTGTAAGACATGGGATATAACTGTCCTGCCCGACTCAGCACTGGTGAGGCCTCACCTGGAGTACTGTGTCCATGTTTTGACGCTGTAGGAAAGAGGTGGACAAATTGGAAAGAGTCCAGCGGAGAGCAACAAAAATGTTAGAAGGTTTAGAAAACCTGATTTAGTCCTGAGGGAAAAAGCCTGGAGATGGGGGGAGGGGCTGATAACAAATTTGAAGACTGTTACGGGCTGTTGTATAGAGGTGGATGATCAGTTGTTCTCCGTGTCCATTGAAGGTAGGACTGGAAGTAATTGGGTTAATCTGCAGCAAGAAAGATTTAAGTTAGATATTCGGGGAAACAAACCTTTTTAACTGTAAGAATAGTTAAGCACTGGAATAGATTTCCAATGGCGGTTGTGGAACCCCCGTCACTGGAGGTTTTAAGAACGGGTTAGACAAACACCAGTCAGGGATGATCTAGGTTTACTCAGTCCTGCCTCAGCGCAGAGGGCTGGACTAGATGACCTCTTGAGGTCTCCTCCAGCCTAACCTTTTATGATTCTGTGTTGCAGGGGAATCTATTGCTCCTTGGCTGTAGCTCTCTATTCATTAGCCATTGTACTTTAACGGTCTTTACGGGAGTGTTTCCCCACTCTCGTAACAGACTGGCAGTCAGAGGGATTTGAACAGGCTCATTATGCACCCATGATGGTGCTCCTCCAGCAATCTGTCAGCGTAGGCGAGACAGGCAGGACTTTTATAAACATGAATATTTTTGCAAAATATGCAAGACAACATACTGGATGCAAATTAAAACACTAATGGTAACTTGCTTGAAGCAGTGTTAGCTTCCGACTGTGTCCCTTGCCCAGCTGCTGCTAAGCAAGCTTCAGGGTCACGGTCAATGGAAGCTCTACATGCAAAACGTCTCCTCCTTATGCGGATCTGGGATCTCTTCTCTGTGCATTCACAGGATCAGGTGGCTTGAGAGGCTTTCCCCATGTGAACTTTTTCAGGGCCCCAATCACTTCTCACTATAAGGAATGCATAGCAGGAGCTTCTGCAAGGGAGATTTCATGATCATCTCCCACAGTTTCATGAGCACAATGGGGCAGTCTGGCCCATAGCAGTGCTGTTGTGTAAAGCTTTGGAAAGATAACCACAGGTTGTGAGAATTTTGTAGCAAGAACTCTGGAACATCTACACTGAAGAGATAACTCATCCTCTTTTAGCCCCACAGCAATCACTCCAAAGCTCTGTGGCAGTCACTACACAGTGGTGAAATTCTTTAGAAGCAGGAGCTATGTTTACAGAGAGATATTGTTGATCCACGGTTGACCTGCAGTATTGGTAATTGTCATGTTGTTCACCTGTTAAACTTCTTTGTATATCGCTTTTTAGCTGCCAGAGCCAACAGACTCCTTAGGCTGAGCCGGCAGAATTTGTAAGCACCTTCAACTGACTATTTGAGCGCCAGACTTACAAAGTCTGCACGATGCACAATGGAAGATGTTAAGCTTTTCTGCTTCTTGGACGCTAGGGATTTAGGTGGTGGAGTTTGCTGATTCGGAAAGCTTCTGCTTTGGATCTGATAAATGCTTCAGGAGCTCTCAAGAAGCTTATAAACTCTTTTGAAGTCTCTCTGAATTGTCAGGTGTTCCCACCAACCCAGTCCCACAACCTTTCATAAAATCACTCAAAGGTAATAAGCCTCAGCACAGTGTGGAGTGTCTGCTCAAAGTTGGGTTTGAGATATGGCATTCCAAAAAAAATCACGTAAGATGTTTCTACAAAGAAAAAAAAATCTTGTTTTCCAGACTCTCCTAAAAAACAAAAGCTTTTTCTGATTATCATCAAATGTTCCACAGAAAATTATCATCCAGCCAGAGACAGCCTATGCAGAAACTGAGACAGAAAGCTGTTTTTTAAAGGGTGTGTGAGAGGCTTCAGGTATCTCCAAATTGGGCTTTTAATGAAATGAAAAGTAAATTACAACTTTAGTTATCAAGTCATTGACATGTTTTCATAAGAAGAGAGGGGTTTTTTTGTTTTTATTAAAACATGTTAAAATTCAAACTTCTTAAATGATTACCCTTCTCTCTCACATAAAAACATTGGAAAATAAAGGGTGCAAGAAACACTGACCTTAACTTGACTCTGACTTGCCAATAAGATCCCACTGTCCATCAAAGACACAGTGACCAGCAAGACTGGAGAGCAGTTTCCCCATTAGAAGGCATGCATGAAAAGGAACTGAATATTCAGAATATGAGAATACACAATACAAAAAAACCCATGAAAATATCATTGGCAAATTATGTTTAAAGATGTATGTGCCTCCCCCCAATCACCCACAGTGTAATTTTCTTAACTAAAGCCTGTATTCTTCTCTCCTCCTGTGGAAAACTCCCGTGGGAAGGAAGGAAGTAATCTAAAAACTGTTTCACCACATGAAACTGCCAAACTGCTGAGTAGGGGAAAGGGCTATATGAGCTATATGGAAGTACACAGGCTGCGAGGACTTTTGGGGAAATATGGAGCTAAATTCATTTTTGGCGTAACTCCAGTACAGTTAATGAGGATCGTAACTCTACAGATCTTGTAAAGGGAGAGGATCATGTCGTGTAGGCTCCACTCCCTTCTCCCAGTTAATGAGGATCGTAACTCCACAGATCTTGTAAAGGGAGAGGATCATGTTGTGTAGGCTCCACTCCCTTCTTTCCATGAGCTTCACCTCCTGCCTATGAGGCTTTCCACTCGTTATTAAGAGTAGTAAATTATTAATTACTAATGGTTAATCATTGACTTTATTTCAGTCTGCCTAATTCCTCAATGAGAAATCAGTGCTTTATTATACTAGATACTGTATAAACTGTAAAGCAGAGTGTGGAATCTGGCCCTTCATTACTGTAGTTGAGAAATGGATTTGTAGCATGAGTACACAGTTCATAGGGAGCTTCTGTAACTCCACTATCAAATGGCACTACACCGCTGTCAACTATCAATTCACATGCTTTAGATAATTCTCTGTTTTTTTCTTGGTTTGAAATCCCCAAAAAGCATTTGGATATGACTTTATGGCTTTAAAGCTTGCTAAATGGAATGTCAGGCTTATAATTTCTCTGCCTGTCTCAGTCACTTTGTGTTACACTGGAGGTTTTCAGTGGGATTTGCTAATTAGATGCTTTTTAGCCTCTAGAGACAAGCCATGGCAATGAAATATTCTTGGTTTCCTGAAAGAGGCTGCATTGAATTGGGGTTTTGTTTGCTCGTGTGTTTTATTCTCTGCCTGTGTTGTGGGGACTCGCCTTTCCCACCCTCTACCAGTAAGTGTCCAGTCATAGCAAAACTCTCTTGTAATAAAATTTCAAACTCTCTGTCTTTCAGGTTTCATTATAAGCCCAATTTCAGCCCATACTCAATGAAGTTTGCCACCCTTTTAGTGAACCTGGGCTGGGTTTGGGGAAAGCCTGGATGACTGAGTCTGGAGAGAAATTTGAAGTCAAGTTTTCACTTAGTTTTGTGAGAAGATGGACCAGTCACTGAAGGATGGTCTTGGGGTGAGACTTAGGGTTTGGGGCGGAAACCCTGCAAAACTCAGTCATTTTGACTAGCGCTGAATAAATTCAGCAAATATTTTTGAAAGCTTTTGATCAGCTGTGTGGTTTATTGAATATGATTAATCAAATAATTAAAACAAAATTGAACAGAATACGTGCCCAGATTCACCAAACAAATATTGTTTGAACACCTCTGGTTCTTACGTACTGATATGGCCCCTATCACTCTAGCATCTAAGTGCCTTACAATCTTTAACACCTCTGTGCAGTTGGTCAATACTATTATTCCTATGTTACAGATGGGGAACTGAAGCACAGAGAGGGTAAGTGACTTGCCCAAGGTCACACAGAAAATCTGTGGCAGTGCAAGGAACTGAACCCAGATCTCTCAAGTCCTAGACTACTCCCTGGGCCATCCTTCCTCTCATGGTTTTGATCCAAAAGCACGTTAAACTCAGAGGTTTTAGCTGAGATTCTCTTTTTTCATTTTTATTCCTATGGGAGGGGAAAGAACTCATATCAACAGAAACCAGAATAAATTCACCAAATCTCAATGGACTGAAGCCACAGCAATTCATACAGCTCTAGGCATGTGCCATTGTGTCCTGATAGCTGTATTTAGTCAGTGACTCCTAGATCTTGAGGTCAATTTAAGTGGGGGTCATGAGAGCTTCACCCACTACTTCATATGGGCAACCAGTTGTCCTTATTTTTAAAACTCAGGATCTCCCCGTGCATCTTCTGTTCTCTGCTAAGATTACACCCAGGGACAGTGTCATCTTATACAGAGCTTAGTGCATTGTCAGCACTTACATAATAAATCATCGTTTTCGTAATCCCTTTTAGGGGTGGGCACATCCTTTGGGAGGTATGGGGAGGACATGGCAGGCTTGCAGTATATTTCTTCTTTTCAAAACCCTGGAAATTTGATGTGGTTAGTCACTATTTTGGGGGGAGTTAGCCCTCATTTGCCCTAGTCTGGTCATGCCCTAGATCTCTTCCCTGTACCAAGACCTTGACCAGCTGGGCTGATATGCTGTTCTGCCACACTGACAGAGCTTTGTACCATCTCCTAAGAGAACCCTGAACAGTTCAGCAGTCGTCTCTTTGCGCGAGACTGAGAGCCGCACCTCTCCTGGCCCAATCTGTGAGGCTTGATCTCAGCCAAATTCTCCTTGAACCCTTATGCCAAACTGTGAGGAAGATGGTCACAAAATTGCTGTTCTTGATATTTCATTAGCATGAATTAGGAGCTTGTTTATATAACTTTGGCATATCTATGTATATTTGTATATGTTTTAAAGTGATATGAATGGTTTGAGTGGTTCAACTAAGCCTATGGTTCTATAGAGATTTTGGGAGAGATTCTGCTCTCAGTTACCCCAGTGTAAATCCACAGGAACACCTTTTGGTTTTGGTGAAAACGGTCTACATTTATGCTAGTATAAATGGCAGAATCTGGCTTTTACTCTTCTTGTCCATGGACACTCCACGTCTTTAGTGAAGAGCATTTATTGTAACTTGCAGACTGTTAGAACTCGGAATACGAGGAAACACCATAAGCAATAAACATAATGGCCTGTTCACATTTAATGTGTGGCCAGTAGAATTCTCCATTATTTTCCATCACCATTAACTTACACTTCTAATTTAGCTTTTGAAATTTCTTAAGTGAAACAAAATATGGCTTCCTTGGATGATTCATATAAAAACAATTATTTCTTAGATCTTCGTATTTACCTTTTTTTAAAGCATATTTAACTGCAGCAAGATCCATGTTTTTGACTGTGGAGGGTTCTTTTTAAATACCTGTGAAGTAGTGAAGTCTAGTGTGCGTGGTGGTAACTGGTGCAGATGAGTATTCCCTCTAATTTTCCCACACATGTGCGTAATGAATTCTGTTCTGTGCACCAATATGGTGCAGATAACAAAATTCATGTGGGGGGGTGGGGCTGAGGGGTTTGGAGTGTGGGAGAGGGGTCAAGGCTGAGGCAAAGGATTGGGGTGAGAGGGGGTGAGGGCTCGGGGTGGGGCCAGGGATGAGAGGCTCAGGGCTGGGGCAGAGAGTTAGGGTGCAGGGCAAGTGAGGGCTCCGGCTGGGGGTGCGGGCTCTGGGGTGGGGTTGGGGATGAGGGGTTTGGGGTGCAGGCTTCCCGGGGGCTATGGTGGGGAGAGAGGACTCCCTCCAGCTCTCTCTCCTTGCAGCAGTACCTGGGCTGTGTGGGGAGAGTTGCCTCTCCCCCAGCTACGGCAGATCCGTTCCAGGGCTGGGTTGGGGTTGGGAGGAGGGGCGCTTCTCCCCTGGCCGCAGGGCAGGTCCATGCTGGGGGAGAGGCAACTGTCCCCGCTGCCACCCTGAGGTCCTGTGCGGGGTTTAATAGGCAGCTGCCCGGCCGCACAGCATAGATGGAATTTAAGCTGCAGACTAGGGATTAACCTGGATTTAGATTAAAAGTGGAAAGGGTTCTGTAGTTTCTGGATCTGCAATCAAAGAAGCTGCTCCCTACTTGAGGAGGAGAGTAGTGCACCCTTCTTTACATGCTGACTACCAAAAATCCTCTCAGCCTAGCTGCTAGCTCCATTTTGGTTGCATTTCTTCGTAGAAGGGTAAAATGATCTGATCTGAATAATAATTTGCATATATACTGGCAGTTAGCATCAATTACATGGACCCTCATTGGTTTATGGGTGTGAAGTCCGACAGAGAAGGTCACAAGTCCTACACTTTCAATTTCAGTGTCCAAATGGGCTGGAAAATGTGTAATGCCGGAATTAGAATATGTCTACACTGCGATTAAAGACCTGCAGCTGGCCCGGGCCAGCTGACTTGGGCTAAGGGGCTTGGGCTAAGAGGCTGTTTAATTGCAGTGTAGATGTTCGGGCTCCAGCTGCAGCCTGAGCTCTAGGACCCTCTCGCAGAGGTTATGGATCTATTATAGGAGTGGGTGGGTGAGGTTCTGTGGCCTTCAGTGTGCAGGAGGTCAGACAAGATGATCACAATGGTTCCTTCTGACCTTAAAGTCTGTGAGTCTACACTGCAGTTAAACAGCCCCTTAGCCCGAGCAACACAAGCCTGAGTCAGCAGGCACCAGCCAGTCACGGGTTTTTAATTACAATATAGCCATATCCTTAGACAGTTAGCTCCCTGGGGACTTCATATTTGAGGAGGCTTACGTGTAATGTTTATTCCACCAGTGGTCTGGGCTTAGTTAAAACTCATGCAGTGTGTAGCTTATTTTTTGTTTGTTTACGAGGGTAGAGTTTGGAGCTAGGCCCCAATTAAAATTCACTGGGATTTGAGTGCCTCACTCCTTTAGTCTCTGTAGAAAATCCCAGCCTAACTTTGTAAAGCATTATGCTAGCAAAATTTAGCCCTTCCATAGTTGTAGATCCCCGGGTGAGTAAGGATCATAATCCCCATTGTACAGGCATGCAGAGTGAGGTGGCAAGAGGCTAACTGATTTATCCAGGTCAGTGAGTGAGTCAGTGAAAGAGCCAGGAATTAGAGCCGAGGTGACTCCAGGTCCCTTATCTATTGGGTTACACTGCCTCTGGGCTACAGCTTGTAGGACACACACAATGTCAAATTGATTGGATGAGAATATGTAATAGGAGGTCCCAATTAAGACCTCAGTTGTGGCTTTGCTCTGAGCCCCAAGAAAGGGGCAGTGTGTTGCTGTGCTTCCTATTGAGCAGAACAGGAGTCAGATTGTTCCTCTGCAAATTACAATCTGTCTCATGGCACTTCCCCACCCTTCCTGGTGCAGTATACATCATCCCATGTGCTGGCACAGCTATGGCGACCAACGAGGGATGGACTTGTGGCTCCACCCAGTTCCCATCCACTCCCACCTGCCTGCACAGGAGTGGAGAGAAACATAGAGCCTCCATCCCCTCCTGTACTACCACCTGCAGTATGAGGACTCAGCACAAGGGAGTAATGTGGAACCTTGCACCCCCTTATTTCTTCACACAACTGCCCTGTTCTATTCATTCCCTGGCACTGGTCACTGTTGGAAGACAGGATACTGGGCTAGATGGACCATTGGTCTGACCCAGTATGGCCGTGCTTATACACAAGCTGGACCACAACTGGGCTCTAAGTGTGGGTGAATGACTAAAGGGTTAATGCTTTCGTTGAGGTTAGAAGAGCAACCAAGTTTATTCAGTGCTTATCTAAACTCATCTGAACGTCTCTAAACTTTAAACCTAGCAAAAAACAGGCTTTCTTGGGACAATTTCAGTGTTTTCTCGTTTCAGCTAGAATGGCAATAATAAAAAACAGCCTCTTTCACGCAGTCTTCCTGGTCTCTGCTGGAACCATGCAAAGATATAGTAATTAACAGAACTGTTTAGAACTGTAAAGATTCAAATTCATAGCAGATGGTGTGCGTTGGTTCTGGCTTCTCATACTTAGTCCAAACACATCTGTTCCCTCCCCGTTTGCCCTAAGAATTATATCTTTACCATCATACACTTGCAAATATGCTCCAGGAATGAAAACACATTAACTTTAACCTTGCTCCTGAAGCTGCAAATTTGCCCCTGCTGGGTGCTAATTTAACTGCTTCCAAAGTGTCTGCTGGGCGTTCGCTTTTATTTCTTTAGTATTGCACACATCTGGCATGGTGCAAAACGCCAGGGCACCACAAAGGAAAATGCCGAACCTGATAGACTTAACCCTTCATGGAAAAATACAAATATGGTGGATTTGGGACCAACACATCTCTCTCATCTTTTCATGCTGGTGAGAGTTTTGTTCCTCTGGGAGAACAGAATTGTAATAGCAGGCCGGATGGTCTAGTCAGGATTACTTGCCAACAGTGTCCCCGCTATATAGATCTTCCCCGTCTCAGAACTGGGCCTTCACATGGAGGATCCTGGCCTCCTGTGGGATCCATAAGTTCTGGGATGGCTTTGCTGTCTTTCTCCTAGGATGCAAAGTTTCCCATTGACTTCAGTAGGCTTTGAATGAGGCCATTAATGTCTCAGTGCCTCCGTACCCCATCTGTAAAGTGGGGATAATAATACTTCTTTTCTCCCACCCTTTGTCTAGCTTGCTTAGTAGATTGTAAGTTCTTCAAGGCAAGGGCTGTCTCTTCCTATGTGTATATATAATGTTGAGCACAGCTAGTCCAGAGAAAAGGCAAACAGATGGGTTTGGATTGGTTCCCTTTGGCTTTTGAGAATGCCATGGGATGGGGGGGGGGCATTTTATGGGGTGACATAAACCAATCCTTCCTCTGGGAATGATCGTAAGGGGCTTTCATCCTTCTGGAATTTTCCATCCCCTCCCTTCCTGTGGGTGGAGCTGGTCAAAATAATTGGAATTTCAAAAATTTCCAGCAAAAAATGGACTATTTTTTTCCTGGAAACTGTTGCTAAACATTTATCCTAATTTTGACCAATGCTACCTGTAGGATATTTCCGTGGCAGGGAGCTGATCCAGACCAGTGACTAACTTACATTATTACAGCAACAGACCCAATGATCTCCCTTTAATGTAGTGTTTTAGGTGTGCATTAACCATCTATGTGCCACACTAACCAAACCAAAACACAAACTGAGCCAATCCAAAACCATCGGCCTGTCTCATTTCCTAGCATAGCTGATGCTCTGTCCACTTAATTAACCTGCCCTGCCCTGCCCTGCTGATTGTCTGTTTAATTAGTGGTTTATATCATTTAGCCAGCTCACATGTTTCACTAATCTATTCTTGTTAATTTCATAGCTACATTTACTATCCCTTCTTGATTTAGGCTGGGATTTTCAAAAAGCGCCTGAGTGAGTTAGCCACCCAAAATTCAATGGGCTTTTTGAGAACCTCAGCCTTGCAGCCAAATGACTTCCCTGCTACACTCTGCCCTCTCTTCCTTGCTCTCACCTCCCTCGATTATCTCATTGAATTCCTCCATCCCATTTTTCACTCATTGTCCCTTCCTGTCTCCTCAAAGTCTTTCCCACTACCCTCACCCCTTCGAGGTCCGATCCCTCCACTCCTGTGCAGCTGAACACTTCTTAAGTGGTGTTGGACCACCGTGTGGTCCAGCACCTCGAGAAAGAAGTCATCTCCTTTGGGCTCAGGTATAGGAGACCCTTCCATATCCCTTCCCTTGGTTTTGGGACTCAGCAGCCTTCTGATAGAGTTTTCAGGGCCGAATTTTATTTTTAAAGTAGGTAAATAACTTGTGGATTATTCTCAGTCCACAAACTAAACCCTCCTTAGCAAACATGGAAATTTACTCCATGAGCTAAAAGCAGCTGGGTTCTGGCTTCATCCTAAAAATGCAGTTCAGATCGGTACGTTTCACAAGCAGTAGGGCCTGGTCCAGAGTACATTGGAATCGATGGAAGTCTTTCCATTCTCTCAGCAGGCTTTGGACTGGGCTCTTTGTAGCTGTTTTTAATAGCCGCATGCATGCAGCAAATTATTTTGTAAAACAAAATAATGTATAGTGCTTTTAGTCCTTGCTGAGATGTGTTCACTTGTTATGGACTAATAGCTTGGAATATTCACTTAAGGAATTTGGCCCTTGATTTGCAGAGGTGTTGTCAAGGTTCCTCCCCCACTCTGAACTCTAGGGTACAGATGTGGGGACCTGCATGAAAAACCTCCTAAGCTTATCTTTACCAGCTTAGGTCAAAACTTCCCCAAGGTACAAAATATTCCACCCGTTGTCCTTGGACTGGCCGCTACCACCACCAAACAAATACTGGTTACTGGGGAAGAGCTGTTTGGACACGTCTTTCCCCCCAAAATACTTCCCAAAACCTTGCACCCCACTTCCTGGACAAGGTTTGGTAAAAAGCCTCACCAATTTGCCTAGGTGACTACAGACCCAGACCCTTGGATCTTAAGAACAATGAACAATCCTCCCAACACTTGCACCCCCCCTTTCCCGGGAAATGTTGGATAAAAAGCCTCACCAATTTGCATAGGTGGCCACAGACCCAAATCCTTGGATCTGAGAACAATGAAAAAGCATTCAGTTTTCTTACAAGAAGACTTTTAATAAAAATAGAAGTAAATAGAAATAAAGAAATCCCCCCTGTAAAATCAGGATGGTAGATATCTTACAGGGTAATTAGCTTCAAAAACATAGAGAACCCCTCTAGGCAAAACCTTAAGTTACAAAAAAGATACACAGACAGAAATAGTTATTCTATTCAGCACAATTCTTTTCTCAGCCATTTAAAGAAATCATAATCTAACACATACCTAGCTAGATTACTTACTAAAAGTTCTAAGACTCCATTCCTGGTCTATCCCCGGTAAAGACCAGCATATAGACAGACACACAGACCCTTTGTTTCTCTCCCTCCTCCCAGCTTTTGAAAGTATCTTGTCTCCTCATTGGTCATTTTGGTCAGGTGCCAGCGAGGTTACCTTTAGCTTCTTAACCCTTTACAGGTGAGAGGAGCTTTCCCCTGGCCAGGAAGGATTTCAAAGGGGTTTACCCTTCCCTTTATATTTATGACAGGTGTAAAAATGACTCTTAAAATGTCCAGGCTATAATTCGTAAAGGCACATCGTGGGATTTGGACATCCATGTCCAAATTGCTTACCCAGCTCTGGGGAGAGTCTCAGCTCAAGAAAACAAGGTGTGTTCCTGGGTGATTCTGTGACTTTAACATTTCTAGGCCCGTTTTATTTCTCCAGATTTCCCAGCCTGTCCTCCTTCCCCCCTCCCCCTGCCAGTACACAAGTTCTCGTGAGCTGAGACATTAATTTGTCCTCTTGTTGTGTGTTCATGTGTGCCTCTTGATAATGAAGGCTAATGGGAAATTTGTGGGCATGTACTGAGCAGGATACAGGCCCTTAGAAGGGGACGACTGGGGATGTGTGTGTACCATGCATTAGCACAGCTGACACAAAGGGCCCTGGCTGTGCTAGTTATCATTAGTTTTGTCTATTGTTATAATCTGTTCAGGAGGGTTTTTTCTTTTTCTTTTCTTTTTTTTTCGCCAAGTGGAATCCAAAGTGAGTCAGAAACCATTAGACTGATACTCCAATCATTGCATTTGCACTTTGATCGTTAATGAAAATCATTTGTGGAAAAGAAAAAAAAAGAAATGAAAGGCCCTAGGATATTTTCTGTAAGGACCTCTAAATTTGATACTAGGGAGTGTAAAAATGTTTGGACTGCTGTGAACAAACGGATGCAATGCTAATGGACTGTTTTATTCATCTGCATTGTTGATTTTCAAGCAGAGGAGGCCACTATGCAAAACAAAATAAAACGAAAAGCAGTTCTATGGCTACTAATTAGAGAACTCTGGCTTGAAATTTGCATTTGATGCAATGGATCTGAACAATAAAGTAGCACGTTATTCTCAGGGAAAGAAAGCGAGTGTGTAAGCAGAACAAGTGGTTGATTTCCTGTTGCAGCCTCACTAGAATGAAGTTTTCAAGATCCCTGGGCCTCTCGGAAAAAGAGCAGCATTTCTCAGAGTAATTATTCTGGGTGTGCGTGGGCTCTTGTACAGATGTCTGTGTTTCTAACAGCTTTTTCTAGTGTCTCAGCAAGCCATTTATAGTAACAAAACAATGCTATAGCTGGACTTCTGGGACATCAGTTCCCAGATGGTAAATGACCAATATTTGCATTATTTCAGCCTCATGCTAGAAGTGCACAAATAAAAATGCACAAATAAGATAGTTGGGAGAGAAAAGATGGCCCTTTGTTGTGGCATCTGAATTCCAGTACTGTGTAGTAATAATAAATAAATAAATATGTAGCATCTTCAAATTATTTTACATCCATTAACTAATTCATCCCCACCATGCTTGTGACGCTGGTAACTAAGTAACCAATTTACAGATAAACTAAGAGGTTAAAATCAACATTTTCAAGCGTGGGTGGCCAAAAGTTAGGCACTTAAAGCCACAATAAGGTATCTAAGTAGATGAATTGATTTTCCAAAGTGCCAAACAAGCACCCTTTCAAGTCAGTGACTTGGAACCTAAATACATTATTTTCACATAGTTCTTTGTGTGTAATTTCCTAGGTTTATTTAAAAAAAGGAAAGCCCAAGTTTTTTATGTACAGCTGTATCAACCACCCCATCATGTATCAGCAGCAAGTTTTGAACCTTGAACTTTTACCACTGGAGTGCAGATATCTACCACTTGAGCTCCATGACTATGTTTGCTAGTAGCAGGAGTAGGCTGTTACTCTGGCAGGGGATGGGCTGCTGAGGCAATGTGCGGGATCTGGGGGGTAGTCAGTGGGAGCTCAGCCTGGCTCTGTCTCTCCCACTGAAGTAGTGGATCTCCAGCCCACGTGGTACCCACAAAGGAGGAAAGGGCTGCAGAGACGGTGTGTTGGATCTGGAGAGGTGGTTGTGGGAAGCCCTGCTTGACTCTCTTCCCCTTCCCCCCACCTGGAGCTGGGGGATCTCTTGCCCATGTGGTGCTCTCAGAGGAAGGTCATGTGCCGGATTTGGGGAGAAGGCTCCCTTCTTTTCCTCCCCCATTGCTACAGCTGCTCGGGCACTTTCCAGGTGTTCCCAATGCAGCATGTGCTGCTGTTGCAACTTTGGCCCACCTGTTCAGAACGTTAACGTTCAGTTATTATTTTGCCATGGTGCCAGAATTTTCCTGAGGAACACAAGCAGCGGAAAGCAAGTGATGATTTTCAACCGTTTATAACTCGTCCAAATTTGAATGAAATTTCATGGGGAAGTGAAAGGCCTGTCTCTAGCTTCAGGGCTCTGTCCCTGCTGGATTTCTAAGGTTTGCTGCAAACAGTAGAAGTGTTCGAACTTCTCAAAAATGGCCACAAGAATCTTTTATAACGTAAAGTGTTAGGCAGCCTAAATATAGGGGTTGCTGCCAGCTTCCCCTATAATATTCAAAAAAACTTTTTGCTGATTTTTATAAGGCAGTTGGAATGAATTACCAGTGTCCTGCAAAAATAGCTGTGGATGTATTAACTTTTCCATTTTTTGTTTTATTATTCCCTGCTGTTGAAGAACTGTAAGCAAAAGACTCCAAGGCTGATCCTCATTAAACCTAAAACCCTTTCCCACCGTTCTGGCAGTAGAAAAGGCTCTTAAAGAGGGTGGAAATAGAATTACACAGTAAGGTGGACTTCGGTGTAAAGGGGCCTTAGTGGTAGTGAGTCAGTCCCTACGTGTTCCAATTGCTGTTTAAAAAAAGAAAACCATGTGGAAAGTAAACTCAGAATAATTAATTCAGCAGCAGGAGCAGCAGCAAAGAAACCCGATATATTCATCAATCAACACTGGAGACCTGTTTGTTTGGACTAGTTAGAGAGTGATGAATAGGTCCTCTGTTTAAAACATTCAGCTACAGTGAGAAAGGGTAATAAATTATATGTTTGTTAATTGTATATACCATATGTATAGAAAGCACAAAAAATTGTTAATACACTGTAACAGTGACAGACTCTTCTAGCGCCCTAAGAGCCTTAACTCATTACAGTTAAACTATACTTGTGGAGACCTCAATTGGTGTTTCCTGGTGTATCGGAGGTGGGAGAAGCTTGTCTATTACACACTCCAATGCTACAGGGATGAGGGTGGTATAAGAACTTATATAGAATAGAATGTAGTGGTGTGAGTAGCGGAGAGCCATAAGTTCAGCACTGTGTTATGCTGTGTTATAATGAGTTATGGGTGATATGGAAGTGGTCTTGTCATTTGAACACTCTCTGAGTATATTTCTCTCTTTTCTGCTGACAAGATCAGTCAAATAAGCTCCAGGCTTCACTGCACTTCTTTGTCAGCAGCAGTAGCAGAGAGAGAGAACAGCCAAAATAGGACTGGCATAGGAGAAGACCAGAAATGTCATTGTATTGTTTGGGTTGACACTGCCTTGTCCCATGATGATCTGTGGGACATGGACCCACAGACTTTGAACAAGATCCTTGCTCTTTGTGACTTGTGAAGGTGAACACTCTATGGGACCTATTTTCAATGTTTCTTTTAAGAGGAGCAGAGAGCCAGCTCAGCAGAAATATGTCAAAGAATGGCTGAAGAAACCCTCACTGTGCACTGAAGATCTAGTCTCAAATCTCCCTTTTGGTGGAAGGTGCTGAAGACGTTTACAGCTGGGCAACTGAAGTGTCCTCTGGATAGAATTCTCTGGTGTGCTCCAATCTGGTTTCAGTCCACAGGACAGCCTGGAGCTGGTCGGAGCAGGTTTTCAAAGTCCATCTCTGAATTTTACAGCTTAGGTCTGTCTCTCATTTCTTTGATCTATTTTAGTTTTCAGCTACAAAGAAAAGCTTTGATCAGCTTCAAAAGTTTCCTTTTTTGCCCCACCTTGTTCCATCAGATGACTGTGCTGTTGTAAAATTTTGTACACATTATTACACCCATTTATGTTTCAGTCAAGGCAAAATGGATGCGAATTCAGTCTAAAACACGAGCTTACAAATTGAAGTTGCTTTTCAGAAATCCTTACTCTTTGGTCAGCCTGTTTGTATTCTCGAGGGAGTTCAGAATGTAAAATGATCCAAAGTCATGTATTTATAATGACCCTAAACTAACAGTACAGGATAAAACACAGTTGGGTTTTTTGTAAATCATCTCAGAGGAGATGAACGGTTTAAGAATTTGCTTCACTTTGCATAGACTGGCTTTTCTCCAGCATTTGCTCCTCAAGTCAAGGCAGTGAGGAAATGAGTCTAATGTATGAGAATGTTGCCATGTTGTTAAATGGTGGTGTAAAAGCTGTGCTTACTTCCATGGGAATGAGAACCTTTGCCAAAAGTGAGATGCCTAAGCTTTCCCTTGGGACCACGTCCTAGCATGGAATAAATGGAGGAAGTTACTATGAGAAGTCAAAGCAGGCAGCAGTAATGATGTGGATCTGTGTAAGTGTATGTCAGTAGGAACAGAGGAGCAGCCTGCCATTCTGCTCTTCGTGGCACATGTGATAATCAGTTTAAAAGTTCATAGAGAGAACAGCCGCCTGTACCTATCTCTTTGTGGCCTCTGTGTCAGTGCATACCTAACACGTACATTTCTGACCACTGCTCTGTTTTTTCAAACATATACTCATTTCAAAGGGAGCCAGATTCTGCTCTCTGTTACGCCATTGTGCAAATCCAGAGTAACTCCACTGAAGTCAGTGGAATTACTCCAGTTTTGTGCATGGGTAAACAGAGAGCAGAATTTTGCCTGTGGCCTTTGGAAGATTTGAATGGGCTACTAAGTGTATTGCAGTGATCTGACCAAATCCTCACCTGGTGTAAATCAGCATAGCTCCATTGATTTCACTGACTCTAGGGAGGGGACTCATCATCCTAGTCTACACATTCAAAATGGCTTTTTTAAAATACAGAATAGATGTGTTTGATTTCTTTTAAATACAGCTCATTTCAAACCCCCGCTAGCAAAAAGGACTTTTTTTTAGTTATTTTTATTTGATTGGAAGAGGGGAGAACTCATTAACTTTGCCATTTTGAAAGCCTAGGACTGTAGCTTAGCAGAGCACAGACTAATACTGTTCATTAAAATATGCATGTTTGATGTTTGAGGTAATGCTTCCACAAATCCTCAGGGAGATGATTCTGCAGAGCTAAAACAATACTTCTCACAGCCAAATGGCACAAATTCATTAATAACGTTTTGTGATCAAGATGAAAGGTACACTTAGTAATTGCTGAGTATAAACTTATTTTTCAAATATACCCTTATTGCCCATGGATAATAGACTGATGTAGATTGTTGCATTTCATCCTTTCCTCTCCCTCCTCCCTCCCCAGACTGGTTCACCAGCAATTTCTGTGGAAGAGGTTTAAGGAATGATGGGAATTTCTGTTTGGCCAAATCCTATCATTCTGCTGGCACTTATCTGGCATTATAAAACAGACAGATTTGTTAACTGCAACCCAGGGATGTGAATTTTGCTCACAGGAAATGGCATTTTAAAATCTTAATTTCTGTCCCCTCCTCCCCCCAGTGTCTGTTTCTAGTCTTCCAACAAGATAGAAACAAGGAACAAAACACACATGAGGCAATAGGTTTCGTTTTGGAAAATCAGGCTGTAGATGATAAGCTGCTTGGGGGTTTAAAGGAGAGTGAGAAAATGTGCATGTGCAATAAAATCATAACTATCCTACCCATTTATTTTGACCACATAGTCTTTGGGGAGAAAAAAAAATATGGGCATGCATTCAGTGGTGTTACATTACTCTAACTAAGATAGCATCTGAACCCTTTTACTGCCAATAATTTTGAAATGAAACTGCAGTACGGGTAAAGCTTTGAGCCCTCTGATGGTCTGGTAGTTACATACTGTGTTTTACCTACCTAGAAGGTTTGACTAAAGAAGAAAGATAAATAACACCGTCCTTAACTTGACTTTTTCTGCTACTTTATGGCTAGCTAGTCAGAGTCATAAGTGAAGCCTTTAAATCAGGAACTTAAACCCTATTCCCATGTCATATATGAATTTATGGCTCTTCAGCAATGAGTCATTTGTTAATATTTCTCATATTGTGCTTGTTCTATATCCTTTATGTTCACAAATATGAACACAGAGGGCCCAGTCCTGCTCCCAGTGAAGAGGATGGCAAAAATCCAGTGAGAGCAGGATCAGACCCAAAATGTAGCCCAGGGATAATGTATTTCTGGAAATGTTACGGTGCTTCAGCTAATGTAAATAGTGGCATAGGGTTGTCTACAGGGAAAATAATGCTGCAGATGTTCAGATGATAGATTTTCACTCGTCTATGCTGTAACCTTATAATTCATGATGCAAATTTTTAATTTTCATTGTTAAAGAAAGATTTATTAGCCTTTATAAATGACATACCTCAAGGCTGTATGAAAGATGTGCATGTGAGCAAAACTACTCCAAGTGGAGTGTGAAGCTAACGGAGAAAATTCTGCTTTTCACCAGTGAAACAGCATTTTCGCTCATCAGAGGAAAAGAGAGACTGCCTGAGAGCCTACTTTGCGTCACTTGGTCTAGATCTGAGAACTTTGCCCATGTGACGAGAGGTTCTCATTGTCACAAGTTTGAGTCTTGAATCAAGATGACCACATTCTCATATACACTAAGCCACTTTTATGCTGTCCTGGCAGTGTAAAGGGACCTTAAAGAATGTGTAATAAATTACAGTTAAACCCACTCCAAGGCCTTTTTACACTTCCAGAGCGGTGAAAAGGTGCCATAGGGTATATAACAATTGAAACCATGAATTCCAAATATACAGTGGGACCAGCTCTCAGTTACACTAGGTCCCCTTTGCAGTGGCAGTGTAAAGGGCCCTTAAAGTATGAGCCCGTTACATTAACCCCACTTAAAGCCCATTTTAAACTGCCAAAGTGACATAAAGGAGTGTTAGGGTACATCAGAATCAAATAGCATGTGATTATCACAAATGGGGGGGGGCACATTTTCAGAAGTGCTCAGCTGCCCCCAGATAAAGTGGCTGGATAGCCACGAGTTCTCCTGTTGAGAACAAGAGCTGCTGGCTGGGCACTTTGAAAAATCTGTCCAGCTTCCTGCAGGAGCCTAAATGAGAGCTGGTGGGTATGGAGCTGGTGTGAAAATCTGGCCCTGAACGGTTACGTTCTTCTGGGGTTTCAGAAGAGCCTAGGATCAGGTGTTTGAGGGCTCAGGGCCCAGCAGCTCTCAGAGAGTCTCCTGGCTACATTTTCAAAAGAGCTCAGCAGCTGACATGCACCCAACACACAGAGCTCTTCTGAACATCTGTCCATATATATTGGTGGGTAAAATGGAAGTAGAAGTCTTTTGGAAAAGCTAGCTCACAGGATTAATAGCTGGTGGCTTTCTTCTGTGCATGGCTGTCGTTTAAAAGTAGAGTTTGAACCAAGGCGCCGACTCCATGGGTGTTCTGGGGCTCAAGCACCTACTGAAAAAAAAATAGAGGGTGCTCAGCACCGGGAGGTCTGGATTAATCTTTTGTGGGCCATGGTGCCTGGACCATGGCCCCATTCCCTGCTCCACTTGTGCTCCTCCAAGAGGCCCCTCCCCTGCTTGGCCTCTTTCCAATCAGGTTCCGCCCACTGCTCGCACGGGGTTGGGGGAGGGGCGGAGAGGAGCACCCACCAGCAAAAACAAAAGTCAGTGCGTGTAGCTTGAGCTATCAACACATGTAACAAAGAAATATTTGAGAAGGAAACACGTACCAAAGAATATTTACCTCTGTTTAAACCTTTGTTTTAGGCCTGGTCTACACTAGGTAGTTACGCAACTTCAGCTATGTGAATAATGTCGCTGAAGTCAACGTACTTAGATCTACTCACCGCAGTGTCTTCACTGTGATAAGTCGACGGCTGACGCTCCCCTGTTGACTCCGCCTGCGCCTCTCACTGCGGTGGAGTACCAGAGTCGACAGGAGAGTGCTCGGCGGTCGATTTATCCCGTCTAGACTAGACACAATAAAACGACCCCTGCTGGATCGATCACTGCCCGTCAATCCTGCAGGTAATGTAGACAAGCCCTTAGACACACAAAGGTAATCCCAGAGATGAATTTGGCCCAATACAGGATTTCTGCAGTTTGTAACAGTTCAGTGCACTGTTGACTGGAATATTGAAGTTGATGACTAGAAATATAATATGATTCCAGCCCTGGGCAAAGGATCTTTGTCATCACATAGTGGAATTGTCATGGGATGCAGTTATAGTTATTTCATTAGAAGCAGAGCTAGCAGGGAGAAATAAAATAAAGAAAAGCAGGGAGAAATAAAAGGGGAAGGAGAATAAAATTAACTTATTAACTGCATAGGCCAAATCTCCATTTGTGTACCAACAAAAAGGCTTTTGCAAGAAAATAGTGTAAGATAACCCAATTACGCTACTCAGTACTGTTGCAATATTAATGCAAAGGCCAAAGTTCCATGGGTTTGTATTAAAGTATGACTATAGTTAGAAAAGTGAAGATGTAAAAAAGGCACTTTCTTACTCAACTGATCTGGCCCCAGTGTGCACTCAAAGCAGGATGAGCAGATGTCCTGATTTTATAGGGACAGTCCTGATATATGGGGCTTTTTCTTACATAGGCTTATTTCTTATATAATATTTTCTTATTACCCCCCAACCCGTCCCGATTTTTCACACTTTCTATCTGGTCACCGTAACTCAGAGTCATATCTACTTACTTTACTGCCACAAACAAGTCTTTACTATTTTTTCCCCTCCTATTAGCAATG
Organism: Lepidochelys olivacea; assembly: GCF_965140295.1. Taxonomy (NCBI): domain Eukaryota; kingdom Metazoa; phylum Chordata; order Testudines; family Cheloniidae; genus Lepidochelys; species Lepidochelys olivacea. The sequence goes on along the minus strand of NC_140411.1, from coordinate 30,391,804 downwards.
CAGAACAGCAACATCTAAGGGAGAGCTGACTAGATCAGTCTGGCTCTCACGTCATCAACAGAATTGGTAACTATGTTCAGACTGCAGAAACTTTATTACTGCTGGTGATGCATAGGCTGGAAAGAACACAGTCTGACTTTCAAACCTCAGGTGGAGTTGGCATTGCTGACAGCTGGGAAGCTTTGATGTGTGATTCTGCAATGAAAAGTAAATCTGAACATGGCCTTGTGAGGTTATGTGTTTTTGGCATCTCAGCGACTCAGAGATTTAAACCATTTTTAACTATAAAAATGAAATGTCTCCCCTTTAAAAAATGTCACTTGTATACAAGACCTGAATCTACTGACGAACACCAAAGACCAACAATAATGTCTCAGCATACTGTGTTGCAGTGTTTAACCGTGCGTTGCAGAGTCAGCATCAGAAGAAGTAGGAGCAGAATGACAGTTTAAAAGGATTTCCTGTTAATGGACATTGAAGTTTAAACCCTGTCTCTGAATACCTACCTTCCATAGCCACATAATTAATCCTAACCAAGGACATTGTCCGACCCAAAACGAAGAGAATAATATTTTTAAAAATTGAAATGCCTTTCTAAAAACTTTCATTATTTTAAAACGGAGTCTTATCCAAAGTGCTCTCAAAAGTTACAACTATAATTTAAGATGGTTACATTTTTATTGTTATTTGTCGTGTCCCAAAATATGCTAGATGTTATGCTAAATCTCCCATTGACTTCATTAGACTCTTGATAAGACTGAAATGCATGATGAAGTGGGTTCTAGCCCATGGAAGCTTATGCCCAAATAAATTTGTTAGTCTCTAAGGTACCACAAGGACTCCTCATTGATTTTGCTGATACAGACTAACACAGCTACCACTCTGAAACCTGTAACAAAATGGGTTCCTGTCTTGAAGAGCTTATAGTATAAGGCCCTTCCACAGACATTAATGTGTGCATTTAACGCTGCTCTTGTGAGGAGTCCCATTGCAGTCAGTGTTTGCAGGATCAGAGCATAAACACAACCGTTAGGGTACTATTATTATTATTATTATTATTATTATTATTATTTCTTAATAACATTTATATTTCAGTAGAAGCTAAATGAAAACCAGGTCAGGACCCCATTGTGCCAGGTGCTAGTCAAACATACAGTAAATAACAGTCCCTGCCCTATAGAGCTTACAATCTAAAGATGTGGCCACATGTGTACTCTCCTTACTAAATGAACTTATATCCCCCAGGAGTTACTGTATATTCGTGTGTACAATCTGAGTCAGCTACAAGCTAAGATTTCGTTATCAATAACTAAACAGAATGACTCGTGCAAAAGTTCACTGCCATTTCTGTATTCTCGTTTTTAGTGCAAGGTAGAGCAACAGAATTGCTCAGAGGCTGTCTGTCTATCATCACATCTTCTTGTATAGCCCTTGTATAGCCCTTCAAGAGGGGTGGGGAAAGGTGTCCCAGCCAGGAGGATTGGAAACCCTCTCCAAGGGTCCCCCTGGTCCGGTTTAATCTGTTCCTCCTCAATGCTCAAAGAAAGAGCTAAATAGGCTTCATTAGGAGCTTCTTTTGTTGTTTTAAATGCTTAATCAGAGCTGAAATCACTTGAGATGGGGCAGTGTTTCAGCCTGCAAAGAGTTGTAAATCACTGAGACTGATGTGCAGAGGTCACAGCAGTGGCTGGAGAGGCGCAGCCAGTGGCCAGTAGGCGAGTGCCCCAGCAGTGGAGCGAGTAAGATGCCTCCTTACCTCTACACAGGGTGGAATTTTTTTTTAATAACTTTGTGGGGGAGGGACAGCTCAGTGGTTTGAGCATTGGCCTGCTAAACCTAGGGTTGTGAGTTCAATCCTTGAGGGGGCCATGTAGGGATCTGGGGCAAAAATTGGGGATTGGTCCTGCTTTGAGCAGGGGGTTGGACTAGATGACCTCCTGAGGTCCCTTCTAACTCTGATATTCTATGATTGCTATAGTATGAGAACACTTCTGTGTGTCAACTGTATGCTCCTATTGCATGCATGGAATTGCCTGGCTCCCCCTCAGTTTTGCCCTCTTGATTTTAGTGCAAGATACAGTACCAAGAGTTCTGTAGCTTCCGATAGCTTCTGCAGCTTTGATTTAAAGTAATCCCAGGCCTCCTCTACCTTTAGATCCATACGTTCTTCCTGTATCTTAGCACCTGGAAGACAGCATACCCTTCTATTCTATGGATCAGCTCTGGTTACAGGCCTGTCTATTCTTCTCAGTAAAGAGTCTCCGATCACATAGACCTGCCTTTTCCTGGTGACGGTGCTATTATCCAGTCTATCATCCTCTGTTCCCTCTGGCTGCAAGTTCTTTCCATTCCTATTCTCCCTTGTAATCCTCTTCAACCCATCCTGTATCCTCCTGGGGCTCATATTTGCTGTAGTCTCCATTGTCTCTTCCCCTTTTTCTATAGGAATAGCCGCTCTTCTCTTCTTTCTTGCCCTTCCACCTTCAGTGATTACCTCCTCAGCCCCTTCTTCATTTTCCAACTCTGCTACTGTGTGCAGAAGCTATCGGAAGCCTGCATCCCAAGAAAGGGGAAAAAATTCATTGGCAGGAGTTGTAGACCAAGCTGGATGAGCAAGCATCTCAGAGAGGTGATTAAGAAAAAGCAGAAAGCATACAGGGAGTGGAAGATGGGAGGGATCAGCAAGGAAAGCTACCTTACTGAGGTCAGAACATGTAGCGATAAAGTGAGACAGGCTAAAAGTCAAGTAGAGTTGGACCTTGCAAAGGGAATTAAAACCAATAGTAAAAGGTTCTATAGCCATATAAATAAGAAGAAAACAAAGAAAGAAGAAGTGGGACCGCTAAACACTGAGGATGGAGTGGAGGTCAAGGATAATCTAGGCATGGCCCAATATCTAAACAAATACTTTGCCTCAGTCTTTAATAAGGCTAAAGAGGATCTTAGGGATAATGGTAGCATGACAAATGGGAATGAGGATATGGAGGTAGATATTACCATATCTGAGGTAGAAGCAAAACTCAAACAGTTTAATGGGACTAAATTGGGGGGCCCAGATAATCTTCATCCAAGAATATTAAAGGAATTGGCACCCGAAATTGCAAGCCCATTAGCAAGAATTTTTAATGAATCTGTAAACTCAGGGGTTGTACCGTATGATTGGAGAATTGCTAACATAGTTCCTATTTTTAAGAAAGGGAAAAAAGTGATCCAGGTAACTATAGGCCTGTTAGTTTGACATCTGTAGTATGCAAGGTCTTGGAAAAAATTTTGAAGGAGAAAGTAGTTAAAGACATTGAGGTCAATGGTAAATGGGACAAAATACAACATGGTTTTACAAAAGGTAGATCATGCGAAACCAACCTGATCTCTTTCTTTGAGAAAGTAACAGATTTTTTAGACAAAGGAAATGCAGTGGATCTAATTTACCTAGATTTCAGTAAGGCATTTGATACCGTGCCACATGGGGAATTATTAGTTAAATTGGAAAAGATGGGGATCAATATGAAAATTGAAAGGTGGATAAGGAATTGGTTAAAGGGGAGACTACAACGGGTCCTACTGAAAGGTGAACTGTCAGGCTGGAGGGAGGTTACCAGTGGAGTTCCTCAAGGATCGGTTTTGGGACCAATCTTATTTAATCTTTTTATTACTGACCTCGGCAAAAAAAGTGGGAGTGCGCTAATAAAGTTTGTGGATGATACAAAGCTGGGAGGTATTGCCAATTTAGAGAAGGACAGGGATATCATACAGGAGGATCTGGATGACCTTGTAAACTGGAGTAATAGTAATAGGATGAAATTTAATAGTGAGAAGTGTAAGGTCATGCATTTAGGGATTAATAACAAGAATTTTAGTTATAAGCTGGGGACGCATCAATTAGAAGTAACGGAGGAGGAGAAGGACCTTGGTATTGGTTGATCATAGGATGACAATGAGCCGCCAATGTGATATGGCTGTGAAAAAAGCTAATGCAGTCTTGGGATGCATCAGGAGAGGTATTTCCAGTAGGGATAAGGAGGTTTTAGTACCGTTATACAAGGCACTGGTGAGACCTCACCTGTGTGCAGTTCTGGTCTCCCGTGTTTAAGAAGGATGAATTCAAACTGGAACAGGTACAGAGAAGGGCTACTAGGATGATCCGAGGAATGGAAAACTTGTCTTATGAAAGGAGACTCAAGGAGCTTGGCTTGTTTAGCCTAACTAAAAGAAGGTTGAGGGGAGATATGATTGCTCTCTATAAATATATCAGAGAGATAAATACCAGAGAGGGAGAGGAATTATTTAAGCTCAGTACCAATGTGGACACAAGAACAAATGGATATAAAGTGGCCACCAGAAAGTTTAGACTTGAAATTAGACGAAGGTTTCTAACCATCAGAGGAGTGAAGTTTTGGAATAGCCTTCCAAGGGAAGCAGTGGGGGCAAAAGATCTATCTGGCTTTAAGATTATCCTCGATAAGTTTATGGAGGAGATGGTATGATGGGATAACATGGTTTTGGTAATTAAATATTCATGGTAAATAGGCCTAATGGCCTGTGATGGGATGTTAGATGGGGTGGGATCTGAGTTACCCAGGAAAGAATTTTCTGTAGTATCTGGCTGGTGAATCTTGCCCATATGCCCAGGGTTTAGCTGATCGCCATATTTGGGGTCGAGAAGGAATTTTCCTCCAGGGCAGATTGGGAGAGGCCCTGGAGGTTTTTCGCCTTCCTCTGTAGCATGGGGCACGGGTCACTTGCTGGAGGATTCTCTGCTACTTGAAGTCTTTAAACCATGATTTGAGGACTTCAATAGCTCAGACATAGGTGAGAGGTAGTGGGTGGGTGAAATTCTGTGGCCTATGTTGTATAGGAGGTCAGACTAGATGATCATAATGGTCCCTTCTGACCTTAGTATCTAGGAATCTAGGAATCTATGTAGCACAAAGGGCTTTGGAGTTCCAACATGTATTTTTCAGTATAACATTCTTTCACACTTTTTCATATTGGGAAAAACAGGAGCTTCCTACTGCCCAGTGTATGTAAGGGACTTTGAGAAATAGGTAAGGCAAAGCTTTCCTGGTAAAATCTATTTAATCCATGTTGACCTTTCCTAAGTGTACCTTAAATGAAGCATTAATCATGGGGCACTAGTAGAGGGGAGGAATATCTTTTCACTTAATCATTCATGACCAATACTTTTCTTGTAAACTTGATTCACTGTCTTGCCTGGCAATTTTGGGAGTGGGTTTTTTTGTTGTTGTTGTTGGGGTTTTTTTTTTTTTTTTTATTTTTTTTGTCTCTCATTTTTAAGCCACAAGCTGCTTCTTATCCTGAAAACAGTTCTTTTTAGGTCAAAAACTGTATGAAGCCATTTTTTCCTTCTCCTATGTGTGCTGCCAGGACAGAGGAGGTCCAGGGTCTTGCCATTCAGTGTCAGAAATAAAGTCCTGACAGTGATAAACAGTGTCAAGATGTGAATCTGATTCAGAACTCAGCACGGGAGATGTCTAGGAAGACAAGGTTTTACCATTGTTGTAAATGTCTTGTTGCTTCAGAAAAAGCTGTTGACCTTTTACCGTCAAACCAGAAAAGCAACATAGCTAATGATTTTCCTTATTGGGGCAGGGGGCAGGGAGCTGTTTGAGTCTGTTTCTGTCATCACCATCAAGCTGGAAGTTCCAAAAAAAAATTTTTTTTAATCTGTACAAAGGTCAGTGAAAGCTTAAAGTTTGCAACTTGAAACCACTGGCATGAAAGCATGGCACTTCGTTTCTGTTTGGAAAGGTGCATGTTTGTGGAATCAAATCAAAAGGTTCTTCTGAATCTAGTGATTGTGTGCGTAATTATATATATATAAAATTTATATATATATATAGAGAGAGAAATACATAAGTTTTAAGATTTTAAGGGTTATTTTTTATTCTAAATCCTTCCTTACTAGTGGCTTATTAAAGAGAATGATCATTTAAAATAAAAACCCTCAAATGGAGATTTAATCCTCAAGAGAAGAAGTACTCCATTTATTGGAACCTTACTTATCTCACAGAGAATAAGGGGATTATGTGATTGCTTTTGTGTTCTGAATGATTGTGGCTAGACAGTTACAGACATAATAGACTTGCCTACTGAAACAGAAGCATTACTGTTAGAGGGATATGCAGCTGGTTGCAAGAAACATATTTATCTGAACAGAAATGCCCCTTGTAATTTGCTGAAATGCACGCTCTGAACGTGGAAGGCAGGCATTTTTGGAATACATACACTGCCTTTTGTTACTGTTTTTGACACAGCATAGCCTCTGGAGATACTGACCTTAGTGCACTACAGAATTAGCCAAGGGACCTGAGCTTGTGAACCTTTGAGAACATAAAATACAGCGGATCAGCTAGAGACTGAGTGCATCATGGGGGATAAGGACTGGCTTCAGCAATACACAGCACGAGCTAAAGTAATGGAAAGCAAGCAGAGAACTAGAGCCTATATAAGAAAAAGCCCCATATATCAGGACTTTCAATAGGAATTGGGCACCCAGGTCCTTGGGACTACTTTGAAAAAAAGATTAATAATGTAGGGAGGCTTTTATACAGCACCTCCCCTCACACACACTCACTAGTTCCTTACAATGGTAAGGTAAGTAGACAAAAGTAAAGCACTGTGGGATACCTAAAGGTACATGGATTTATACCGATCCAAGAGTGCTGGAAGCAAAATATTGCCCTTCTGCTGTGTGGGCCATCCCATTTCTTCTGGCTTGCACAGAGTACAAGCTCTTTGTGATAAATGTTATCTGTTCTAAATACTGCTAAATGAGCTTCACTTGCAAAGCCTCCCAAAGAGAAATCTTGCTGTGCTAATCCACATTCAGAACTAAATTCTGTCCTCCGGATACACACACAGGGTTCTTGTTAACTTCAGTGTGAGCTCTATGCAGACATCTAAGGGCAGAATTTTGTACTATTTTGTCTTTGTATAGTGACTACTCAAGAATGTTCATGGCAACTCCTCTATGAGGTAGGGAAGTACTAACCCCATTTTACAGATGAGGAACTTAAGGCACAGAACATTAAAGGCTTTAGCTAAAGTCACATGGGAAATCTGTGGCAGGCAGAGCAGAACCTATTTCCTCTCCCTCCCAGTTCCGTGCATTATCCACCTTCTGCTCTTTTTGAACCACAAAGTCCCATCTCTCACCAGAGTAATTCATGCCCAACATCTTTATAGGGACAAGTCATGTAAACATTAAAGGTGGGACTTTCCAAAGCCCTCACCACTGGCCTACCTCTGCTGCTAGCATTGTATCATTGACTTCAATAGGAACCTGGGTAGGCCAAGGCAGAAGGCTAAAGCTGTGCAAATAGGGTTGCCAGCTGTCCAGTTTTTGACCAAACACCCAGTCGAAAAGGGACCATCGTGGCTCTGGTCAGCACCGCTGACTGGGCCATTAAAAATCCAGTTGGCAGCACAGCAGGGCTAAGGCAGGCTTCCTTCCTGTTGTGGCTCCATGTGGCTCCTGGAAGCAGCGGCATGTACCCCGTCCGGCTCCTACATGTAGGGGCAGCCAGGGGGCTCTGCACACTGCCCTTGCCCCAACCACCAGCTCCACAGCTCCCATTGGCCAGGAACCACAGCCAGTGGGAGTTGCGGGAACAGTGCCTGTGGACAGGGCAGTGCGCAGAGATGCCTGGCCGCACCTCCGCATAGTAGCCAGAGGGGAGACATACCACTGCTTCCGGTAGTTGCTTGAGGTAAGTGCCGCCCAGAGCCTGCACCCCTGACCCCCTCCCATGCCCCAATCCTTTGCCCCAGCCCTGATCCCCCTCTTGCCCTCCGAACCCCTCATCCCCGGCCCATACCAGAGCCTGCACCTCCTGCCCAGAGACCATACCCCCTCCCATACCCCAACCTCCTGCCTCAGCCCGGAGCCCCCTCCCATACTGTGAACCCCACAACTCCACCCTCCAGCCTGGAGCCCCCTCCTGCACCCCAGACCCCTCATCCCTGGCCCCGCCCCTGGCCTGCATCCCCAGCCAGAGCTTTCACCCCCTCCTGCATCCCAATCCACTGCCTCAACCCGGAGCCTGCTCCCACACACTTATCTTCTCATTTCTGGCCCCACCCTGGAGCCCACACCCCCAGCCGGAGTCCTCACCCCCTTCCACACTCCAATCCCTTGAGCCAGCCTGGTGAAAATGAGTGAGTGAAGGTGGGGAGAGCAAGCGACAGAGGGAGGGGGGATGGAGTGAGCAGGCCAGGGTCCTCGGAGAAGGGGCGGGGCCTCAGAGGAGGGGTGATGCAGGGGGCGGATCAAGGGTTTTGTGTGAGCAGAAAGTTGGCAAACCTATGTGCAAATAACAGATTTTTCCATTCACTGGTGATTCCAAAAAATAAAAAACTCGTATTTGTTTCAGATCAAGCCATGAACAAAATTTTTCAAAATTTTCAGCAAATTGAAAAGTCAAACAAAATTTCAAACTTTATGTTTCCTTTTGATAAAATAGAAATGTTTCCATTTTTATTTTGACCATTTGGGGTTGTTTTTTTTAAATTAAAGGACATTTCAAAGTGCTAATTCATTTTGAACTGGAAAATCTAGATGGTTGATTTTGAAAATGTTAGAAGTAAACTTTTTTACTTCTTGCCAATGTTTTGGGGTTTTTTTGTGGGGGTGGGGGGGAGATGATAGGTTTTGATCAAAACACTTCAGCAAAACTGACATGAATTAGGTGAAATTGAAATGTTTCACAAACTTACATTTTTCGCTGAAAACAGATTTGTCTTAAAAATTTCATCCAGTTCTACAGAAGGTTTTGGAAAACCCTGGCGTAAGTAGTCTGTGCCTAAAAAAAAGTAAAAAACAATGCACCGTACCTAGTCAGACTGGATGTAGACTTTTAAAGCCACATTTCTGCCACCTTCACATTGAGTTGGTACCTTCCTCCCCAAGGAAATCCCATAAAGATAACTGGCACTACTCACAGAGAAATATGCTGCTCCCCAGGAGCAAGGAGGACACAATCTGGCCCTTCGATTCCCATAATCTGTCCACCAGATCCATCCTCATATTCTTTGTGGCAAGACAATCTTAAAGCCACCGCCGTGATTGAATGTGGCAACGAAGGGGTTAAGGTATTCAAACAGTTGCATGGTCCCGCTTACTTCCTGTTTTCATTCATCTCTCTGCTGCCAGGAACACGCCCACTCCCATCGCTTCCTGGTTGGTGTGTTCTGGGGAGACGTTAACTTTCTGGGGGGGAAAAAAACATTTAAAAAATTTAATTCATTTTGAAAATAGTTTCATTTCATTTTGAATTATTTAATTTCTGGAAAGGACAATAAACCTTACGCTTTCAGTTGTGCTGCAAAACAGGCCAGCATTTCCCTAGGTCTGTTCATTTCTGTGGATTTATGGCCACATGTCTTACAGGAGGCTATTTTCCCAATGAAAAATCATCATGATTTAGCCATAGCACAAAGGGACAATTTAAGAGGAAGGGGACTAATGATGTCCGCCTGATACAAAGGCATATCTGAGAGCAGTCTGCACATTTTGTTAGTGAGCAGGCAAAGGGAGATCTTAGTTTTACAAGAATTAAATCCCCCATGCTTTGCTCTGCTTCTGTGAGTGAAGGGGAGTCTTTGAGCGCAGATCCTGGCTGGAGCGTGGGGGAAAAAAAGAAAAGTGCCATTTTTGTGCCATGTTTCTCTTTTCCCCTGAATACCCCCCACTCCTTGCCCCTTCATGAGGGAGGAGACACCAAGAATGTGTCTACACTGAAGTTACATACCCATGGCTGACCCATGCCAGCTGACTCAGGCTCTCAGGGCTCAAGCTAAGGGGCTGTTTAATTGCAGTGCAGATGTTCAGGCTGGGGTGGAGAGGCAATAATGTAACTTCTGTCCTGGAAATTCAAGTGCTTTTCATCAGTAGATCTCAAAGTGCTTCACAAATTTTACATTTTCCCCTTTTTACAGTTGGGGAAACTGAGGCAGAGAGCAGTGACATGACTAGCCCCCAAAGAGCCAGTGGCAGAGCCAGGAATAGAACCCAGCTCTCTGAATTCCAGTCCACTGCTCTGTCTATGAGGCAAAACTGCCTCACGATTAAAAATGCCAGCATAGTACGAGCCACAGTAAATGTTCTAACCTAGGTATGTGCTTAACTTTCAATTCTTCTAAATCAGCCATATGCTCCTCTTGGATAGTATAACAGCAGGAGTTAGCTTTTCTAAAAACCCAAAGAAAATGACTGTTCCATTCAAATAGGGGGTAGTGTTTTCAAAAGCACTCAGCGTTGGTTTAACACAGGGTTTTGGACTAAATGATGTCTTTTTCATCTCAAATTTCTTTGATTCTCCCATTGATCCATCAATTATTTTCAAGAGAGAGGCTTTAGATTATACAAAAAGCCTTTGGTCAACCTATGGCTGAAAAGCACTCAAATTTTAGCCTGTACAGCATTGTGCAAATAGGTGGTACAATATAATAATGTACCAATCTTGAGAACCTTTCCAGGACTAATCGGCATTCAGACTTTTTAAATCCTTATGCAGAAATAGTGGCATAGCTAGTACATTTCTTTTTATCATCTTCTATGCAATTATTATTTTTTTAAAAAACAGTCAGATTACTAGACCTAGTCACTGGGGTTAACATAAATCTTCATTCAAGGAGAACATCCTGTTGAAAGTTAGAGTTAAGCAAATAGTTCATTGGGAATAATTTACCCTACAAATTTCACCACTTTCTGCTTGCAGAATGTCCATGGGGAGATCAGGATTTCCTCAGACATATTCTGTATTCAAATTTAATTGGATTTTTTTCTTTCGAGAATTGTTTTTCACTCTGTGGATTGAGCATGAAGAATTCACTGCAAGCACCTGATACTCAATAGTCGAGATGTGATGGATAGTTGGGATTGGTCTCATCCAATATATGGTATCATTTCTATTCCTTAATTTGACAGGCAAAATTCATAGGGTTTGAAGAAGAAATGGGAGGGGGACTGGATTCACCGCTGTTGTGAATTGGCATACACTGAAGTCAGTGGAGCTATGCTGGTTTACACCAGTTGAGGATCTGACAATCTATCTTTGAATCTCTCAGGGCGAGGTAGGCAATTTAGAGATACACTATAGATGTCCATGTGAGAAACACATGCCTAAGAGATCAGAGAACACATGACTGAAATAATCAATAAAGGTTTGTCTACACAGTTTTTGTACTGGTATAACTATATTGGTTTAGAAACTAATATACAGTAGTTAAAGTCAAACCACCTCTTGACAAGGTAGTTATACAAGTAGAAGGAGAGTAAGATACACTGGTATAGCTGTGTCCACGCTAGCTGGTTATACCACTGTAACTATATCACTTTGTAAACCAACATAATGATAGCAGTACAAAAACTAACTAGCAGGTGAGCTCTTAATTGTTGAAGGTTCCCAGAGGAGCTACAGGTGAACAATAAGTTCCTTGTTGTTAGTACAATTGGTCATGCAGGTACACCGATCTCTAAATAGCCTGTTATGGCAGCTACAATACATCCTAAAGACTGAGTTCAGTGCATAAAGAGTACACAACAGCTGCAGCGGTTGCTCCATCTCTTGTTCTCCCCCCTCCTCCTCTGCTGTGGCTGAACAAAGGAACAGAAGCAGGATATAGTTCTCTGGGAATGCAGCACTTCATACTTGCCTTGTAGAAGCTAATAGCTGTAGGAGGGATGCACCCAGTGGGACTCACTGGGGCCTTGCCGACAGAAGAAAGTTGCACTGCTTTAACTAAAGGTGTAATTGAAAAGTGATTCAGTTAAACAGTGCACACCCTTTGTTGGCTCTCCTATTTCAGTTTAAACCGGGTTTATTTCTGGTTAGCTTAAGTTGTGTAGGAATCGGTTTAAGCTAGAGCACAATGAACCACCTAAACCGAAATAAGAGCCTCCACACAAGGTTTGCCTCAGTTTAATGAAATTGGCTTTAAAACCAATGTATGTTAAACCAGCACAACTTTCTTGTCTAGTAAAAGACAAATGGCATGAAGCTTCACTATAAAACCTTGACCACCCTAACCTAGTCCTTTTCTGAAAATCTCCCACCCTTGCAGTCTGGTGGCCATTGTTTTTACCACTGTGTCATTAGACCTACTGAGGTAGACAGAGCAGTGATAAAAATTCTGGTGCATAATGCGGACACTGGTGCTTCCACTGCTGGGGTGGCACCAATGGTAATGGGACAGGGGGAGACTTTAAGGTAACGCAGTCTAAGACCTTGGCTAGATTCCAGATGTACATCTGTGGTGCTTCACTCAAGTGATTTCTCTCAATGCAAGCTACCATGAGTCAGTGCCTCCACATGCTGAACGTACACATATGTGCATCCAGTTTGCTGTTATGGGCTGCCTCCACACTGGTGCTACACTCAGTTGTTTGAGCTGCAGTGACTTCTGGGCATACATCCAGAGTTCCCATCCCAGCTCCAACGGCATGGGCTGATCGCTTGGAAATGGAGTAGCCACACAGGCCACTTTAGGGGAGTTTGCGGGGCGGTATGGGACAACATTGGTGTACTAGATTGCCTCACTTGTTGAAACATGACACTGTCCCCCAGCCATACTAGCTAGCATGGTTGACCTAGACATAATTCAATGAAACGGGGATCAGTAGTAGCCACACCACACTCTAAATATAGCAACTGAGGGAACTTTGTGTTTGGACAGAGGGTGGCTTAGAGTTTGGCTAGAAAGAACAACTGATGTTGATCATGCACTTTGTTTTAGACAACACCTAAGGCCTTTTCTACATTTAAAAGGGTTTGCCAATTTAGTTCTATCTGTATAGCTATACCAGCAAACCCTCCTAGTGTAGACTCATTTAATACCATCCAAAAAAGATTTTTGCCAGGACAGCTGATATCAGTTCCCTGAGCAAAATAAGCTAGACCAGCAAAAGGACTTTTTTGCCAATATAACTCCCTCTGTATTAGGGCTTTTGTCAACATAACTATGTTGGCACAAAATCATATAGCTATGCCAGCAAAATTTTTAGGTATAGACCAGGCCTATGTGGAGTGAAGCTTCTATTGAAGCAGAGTAAAAGTCCGTTGACATGAGCTGAATCGATTTGGGACTTTCCCTCTTCTTAGTTCAAGGAAAATGAAGATCTTATTTCAGACATAGGTGCAAGGCAGAGCAGATACATATGACCTCTTCTGTAAGAGTTCGTAGAGATTTTCAGTTCTTCTGTGCTTCTCCTGCTTCATGTCTTTGTTCTATATGTGTATACACCAGAAGGCCAATCGGCTTTCAGCTTCAGATGACTAGCTATGGTATGGTGGTAGTTGGTTTCAATTCCCAGATGAAGCAATATTAACTCTTTTTTGTAGACACACCATTTTCTCTTACACTTATAGATTGATTTCCTTACCGATTTCCTTATTGAAGAGATATTACTAAGGGAATCTCGTTCGGAGTTTTATTTGCCCAAAGTCCTTTAAATGCATCCAGAATTTCTCTTCAAGAGCAATGAAGGGTTCACATATGGTGACTCCATAAAACTGCTGAGTTACAAGCGAGGGCCTGTCTCTACTGGGGATTTTTTCTATTGGTGCAGCTACACCAAGTAGATGAACCACACTGATGTAAAACAGGGCCGCGTAACCCACTATTCAGCATGCTCTGTGTGTCCCCATGTGTGTCTGATACCTGGAGGATGTGAGTCTGCTACAGATCTCAGCTGGTAGACTTAAGGCCCAGTCCAAAGCCCATCCAATGAAAAGACTCCTAGTGACTTCAGTGGGCTTTAGGTCAGGCCTTTATTCCTTTAACTCAGTCTGCAGAGGCTCACGTCCTTTCTCTAGAGATGCCTAGCTCAGTACCACAGAACAACCAAAACAACAGTTGTTACTCTTCTTTAAATGGGGCAAGCACTGTATTACATCACTACAACACATCTGCATTGGTGATGGCATCAGTGTAGCTACACCAGTACTAATATCCCCATCCCCAGTAAACACAGGTCCCTTAGAAGTTTAGAACTTATTCAAGACTTATCTCCATGGGCTGCCTGTTTCTTTTGCTCCGCCTCCCTGTTTCTTTTGTGTGAGCTACAAAAGATCTGGGCCTCCCGGATCATCTGGAAATGGATCAGTGTATTCATGTGTGAAGTTTACAAAACACTGGAGCACAGGTGTCATTAGACGTTAGAAGTCATTCAGTCACACTCATGTCTTCATCCATGGTAAAAACGAAGGGAGGCTCTGCATCCATGAAGCAGCCATGTAAATCTCTGCTCTCTTCATTCATTCATAACATATTCTTTGGTGGTAACTGCCTTTTTCTTAGAGAGGGAGTACATGGGCATTGTTATGTTGCTGTTGTTTCCTTCTTTTATTATTTCACTTGCTGAGATTACAGACTGCTTTATCTACTTGGTTAGATGATAGACTGCTACATAGCTGGTAGGCTACACAACAGTCTAGAATAACTGTACCAATAGATTCCTTCCATTATTGTTTGCAGGGTTGCTGTGGCCATGTTGGTTCCAGGATATGAGAGACACAAGGTGTCTATAAATTGGCCCCATAAAAGATATTAACTCACCCACCTTGTCTCTGTACTAATAGATTCGAACAAAAGGGAACTGGCCTTAATTATTAATTTGTTCTCTTTGTGCTGGCCTGTTTCTAAATTGTGGTTCTCATCACACTCTGAAAGCCTGCGGTGTCACTGTGAACACAGAGAGCAGCAACCTAACAGCTCAAACTGCAGGGGATAAATGGCATGGTACAGATTCATTCTTGTTTGCTTTTCATTTAGCATTTTCCACCATAGATATAATGTAAAAATATATTTGTGGAAGAAAAATAAAGTATTAAACTATTATAAAATAGAAATACTTTTAATTGCCTTTGGATGCAAAGTAAACATTGCTAGAAGTTAGAGACAGGTGCCATCTGCTGGATGTTACAGAGATTGTCAAAAAGAGAAGCGGAAACAAACACTCTGTGCTCAAAATAACGTGGGGGTTGAAATTAATTATCAAGTGATCAATAGTCAGTCAGCAGCAATTAGGAGGGCCAGAATTCCACCTTTCACTTTCTTTGAAGCCTGGAGTTCTATAATGGCATCTCTGCCCTCCAGCTTTCAGTAAAGTTTGTTTTCTGTTCTTGTACAATTAGACTACTGAATTACTGGGATCTGTTTTGTCTGAGACAGATGAGACTACAGAGGAATGAATGGGGAGGAGCAAGATGGGAGATGGCAAAATGGAAGATCTGGTGCAATTAGTAAAAGAGGATATTAAGGGAGAATGAAAAGTTAAAACATAAAGAATGGTAAAGAGTGGAGAAAATAAATCCCTAGCGGCATTTTGGAAGGGAAATTACTAAACCATAATAATAATACATTAGCTATCATCAGCAATAGGTATATCCAAAACATAGGCCCTGATCCTGCAAACATACACGCACACACATTTAACTGTACTTAGGTGAGTAGCTCCACTAAAGACGTGGTAGTAAAGTTAAGCTCCTATGCAAACATTTGTAGGACCTTGGCCCACACAGTCTAAAAATAAAACAAAAACAGAGGTAGAAAGCAACAAATCAGGATTAAAACTGTTTCTCTGATCTAATTCTCTGTTTCTCCGGTGCTCATTACTGTTACCTTGTAACCCATCGTGTTTCACTGAAACTTTGACATTTGCACAACAGCACTACAGGAGTCATATATTTTAGCACTTTTATTCATTTCTCCTTGGGAATAATAATAGTTTTTTAAAATCACAAAACAATAAGGGAGACATCAGATATGAGTTATCAGAGAATATCTCATGCCAGCCAAACTTATTATAGACAGACAACCCAAATATCATAGACACTGGTTCTCATCTACATAACATTAATTCCTAGCCTAAAAGAAAGAAGCTCTCTTTTCACTGCAGTTGGATTAGTAGATAATTAATTACTGCATTGGTTATGTGAAATAAGAGATGTGATATCTCGCAGCACATAGTGACAGAAATAAGAGGACTCAAGATATCAGGGTTCTTCATGGTTGTTAAAATCCAACCATATCTTGTTAAGGGGCAGCGGTACTATTTAATTAAAATCAGGGCACTGGAGGTGGGATTTTTTTAAATGTTTAGCAATTGCCCCAACTCTGCTCCTGTTGAAGTCAATGGGAATAAGGGTATGTCTACAGTACGAAATTAGGTCGAATTTATAGAAGTCGGTTTTTAGAAATCGGTTTTATATATTCGAGTGTGTGTGTCCCCACAGAAAATGCTCTAAGTGCATTAAGTGCATTAACTCGGCGGAGTGCTTCCACAGTACCGAGGCTAGAGTCGACTTCCGGAGTGTTGCACTGTGGGTAGCTATCCCACAGTTCCCGCAGTCTCCGCTGCCCATTGGAATTCTGGGTTGAGATCCCAATGCCTGATGGGGCTAAAACATTGTCGCGAGTGGTTCTGGGTACATATCGTCAGGCCCCCGTTCCCTCCCTCCCTCCGTGAAAGCAAAAGCAGACAATCATTTCGCGCCTTTTTTCCTGAGTTACCCGTGCAGACGCCATACCACGGCAAGCATGGAGCCCGCTCAGCTCACTGTCACCGTATGTCTCCTGGGTGCTGGCAGACGCGGTACTGCATTGCTACACAGCAGCAGCAACCCATTGCCTTCTGGCAGCAGATGGTGCAATAAGACTGGTAGCTGTCATCGTCATGTCTGAGGTGCTCCTGGTTGCCTCTGTGAGGTCGATCAGGAGCGCCTGAGCAGACATGGGCTCAGGGACTAAATTTGGAGTGACTTGATCTGGTCATTCTCTTTAGTCCTGCAGTCAGTCCTATTGAACTATCTTACGGTGAGCAGGCAGGCGATACGGATTGCTAGCAGTCCTCTTGTACCATCTTCTGCTGAGCAGCCAGGAGATGTGGATGGCTTGCAGTCCTTCTGTACCGTCTGCTGCCAGCCAAAGATATAAAAGATAGATGGAGTGTATCAAAACAAGAAATAGACCAGATTTGTTTTGTACTCATTTGCAACCCTCGCCCCCGCCTCCCATCTAGGGGACTCATTCCTCTAGGTCACACTGCAGTCACTCACAGAGAAGGTGCAGGGAGGTAAATCTAGCCATGTATCAATCAGAGGCCAGACCAACCTGCTTGTTCCAATAAGAACAATAACTTAGGTGCACCATTTCTTATTGGAACCCTCCGTGAAGTCCTGCCTGAAATACTCCTTGATGTAAAGCCACCCTCTTTGTTGATTTTAACTCCCTGTAAGCCAACCCTGTAAGCCGTGTCGTCAGTTGCCCCTCCCTGCGTCAGAGCAACGGCAAACAATCGTGCATCTGAGTTGAGAGTGCTGTCCAGAGCAGTCACAATGGAGCACTCTGGGATAGCTCCCGGAGGTCAATACTGTCCACAGCACCCCAAATTCGACCCGGCAAGGCCAATTTAAGCGCTAATCCACTTGTCAGGGGTGGAGTAAGGAAATCGATTTTAAGATCCCTTTAAGTAGAAATAAAGGGCTTCATTGTGTGGATGGGTGCAGGTTTACATCAATTTAACGCTGCTAAATTTGACCTAAAGTCCTAATGTAGACCAGGGCTTAGTCTGCTCCCATTGAAATCAATGGTAAAACTCCCTTGATTTCGATGGAAGTGGAGTTAGGGGAATATTAAGACCTTTTGAAAACCCTAGCCACAGAATATACATTTTTAAAACATTGTGTTCAGTACAATGAAGTAATGCCAATTTACACTGGCAGAGAATCTGGCCCAGTATGTGCTTCATAGATTGTTGCTGGAGTAACTAGAAGGGTAGATGCTATTTTAGAATGTGTGCACACCAGTTGTGTGGTGGAATCACGTGAGCCGTTGTTCTCCTATTGGTTAGAAGTGCATGGGAACATATAAAAGGTAAAGGGCGGTTTTTTTCTCAATGCCTGGGTTTTTCTCTATATTTCAGTGAATATCCAGTATGTGGTGACCCCAGAGAAGCCTGTTGAGTGCCTCTGTCTCAAATAACACTTGTGCTGTGTGCTCTGTGCAGCTCCCTCCGGAGCTCAGCAACCAATCAGCTGAAAAGTGTGAAATTTATAGCTGGCCGGGAGGAGATCTGGTGTGTAGTTCTTCACAGCTCTGATGGGGAGCAGGGTTTTCAGGCTGACCACATCCTGGGCAGTAGAGGTGAAGGGGGCAAAGGAAGGGGAAGAGCAAACAGAGAGAAGGAACTGAGCTGGGAACAGGGGTGGGAAGAGGAGCACTGGATATACAGAAAAGGACAGAGGAGAGAGTAGAACTGTGGCCACTCAAAGTGGATAAATGTGTCTGTACTGTGTTGTCGGTCTAATTTAAATAGTAAGTGCCACGTTTTCCGTCATAATTCAGCACCGAACACACTGGAGGCATTCAATAATTAACAGCTAATGGTAATGGAATCTTTGGAGTCTTTAATATATGAAGCTCAAACAAACGTCTTTGGTCTGGAGGTGTTCAGAGATGATGGTTATGAAGGGTGTGTGTGAGAAAGAAAGAAAGAGAGTTTATCTGGAATTCTTGTCTGATCTGTGTTTCATTCTTTTGAGATTTTGAAAATTTTCTTATTTACTTTGGTCCTTAAAATGGCATTTTGGTCATTAAAGTCCCAGAATGTTCCTAATGCTGGTCTATATGGGTGGGGTTTCCATTAGTCTAGAACATTCTGGGGCATCTGGGCCTTAGAATCGGCTAAAAGACAATCAAGAGGCAGAGTCAGGAAGAGGAAAATGTTTTACCCTCCCACTGTTGCAGGACATGGGAAGACCAGGCGAACTAACCACCCCTCAAGATAACTGGTTGATTAGAGTGACAGCATGCACAATTGCCAGGACTCCTCACAACCAAGGAGGAGGACTAAAGCTAGCTACTCCCAGAGACATCAGGAGTGGGGCACAAGGTTTCTTTGTGCACTACCATCTCCTTGCCAACCGAACCTAGTGAGAAATAGCCAGTAAATTTAGTGATCTACCAGTGGTTCTGGATAAGTAATGGACAGTAGGGGAGCCCAGGGATTGTTAGGAGGAGAAGAGGAAGAGGGAGGTCAGATTGATATATGGATTTGGATGCTGTTGAGATTCAAGGCTCACTAAGGCTCCCAGAATTTATTACCCATGTCTGAATATCCTCCATTTCACTCACCCCTAGTTTCTAGCACCTAAAAAATACCCTTGTTGTCAGAGTCCAGAAATGTCTGAGGGGGTGTTTAGGGAGATAATCAAGGTCAGAGGGTTTGGGGGATGTGCAAGAAGAATTCTACACAAATTAAGAACCCAGAAGCAACATATCTGTTCTCAATCCTGTGAAACTTTCTCCCCCCTTGTACTAAACAAGGTACGTTACTCATCTCAAAGCACGTCAAATAACACGTTAAAGAATTCCAGCACTAAAATCTTACCTGGAATGTCAGAGGAATTGCTGAACAGCTGTCTTATTATTATTATTATTATTATTATTATTATTATCATAAAAATTGACAGCTTTTAGCAAATATGTGTAAGTGAATGTTTTGTTTACTTTTAATATGTTTGAACATATGCATGTGCAAAAAGTTAAATTCTTCCAACGGAGCTTAGCATTGAATTTTTCTGGTCTTGGTTTGCTTGCGCCATGGATTTGTCAGCAGAAGGAATGTACAAGTTGATACAAAAAGTTGATACAGTCTCATTGTCAAATAAACTTAAAAACGGGGGGGGGGGAATGAAAAGAATGTGAAGGCACATTTTATACATCAAAACTAGCATTTTTCTAAAGTTGGAACAGATAAAAAAAGAAACTGAAATACCTTAGTTTCACCATCTTAAACAAGTGTTCCAAACAGGAAACTTGGCATGCAAGATGTATTAAATCAGATGAGAGATCATTTTTTTGAAAACGAGATAAATTTCAAATTTATCTGTGGTCCGGGCCACAGAGCCGATGGGACTACTCATTTGAGCCATCACAAGGATGAGTCAGTGGTGCACAGTAAAGCCTTCAGCAAGTAGCAGATTTTTCAAGGAATGTTCCACTAGTGAAGTCCACTCCCATCTCAGTGTGAATCATAGAATCATAGAATCATAGACTATCAAGGTTGGAAGGGACCTCAGGAGGCCATCTAGTCCAACCCCCTGCTCAAAGCAGGACCAATCCCCAATTTTTGACCCAAATGGCCACCTCAAGGATTGAACTCACAACCCTGGGTTTAGCAGGCCAATGCTCAAACAGAAATTTCAAAGTTGCCCCCATCCAAATGGGGCAGAGATAATCACAACAGATCAATGTACCTTTATCTTCTCCAATGGATTTTCAGTCCACTACGCTCCTCCTTCATGTGATGCACCCTTTGCTGTCCCAACACTATGGATGGGAGAGTCTCAAACAGTCCAGATAAACACTGAAAAGTTCAGATGTCTAAGGAAGCCTGCTCAAATGTAGCCTAACATCTGGTCATGAAAGCTGCCAGGGACAATACAAATCCAGGTTTTCTTCACAGTCTTACTGTATAATAGACAAATTATCAAGTTCTGGTCGCTTGTTATAACCATTAAATTACTGGTCATAGAATCATCCAGGTAGTCATTTTAAATGAACTGTATAGGAAAGGTTGGAATTGTTTAAACACTCATACAACTGCTTTGGACATCTCTGTCACAGGTATGTATGCCAGTTGTCTTGACATCGGCCATAAATTCCAAGTGTGTAGTTATAATACCACTTGTGTACACCAAGCTCTCTTCCTTCCAAAGAAAAACCCAAGAGAGGAAGACAACTCAGTGATGCTCCCCTTTTGTGGTATTTCCACTGAATTCTTCCTTCAGAGGGTGGGATGTGCTACAAGGAGAGGGATGTTTTTACCCTCAAGCTCATCAAATCCTTTAGTATTTATTACATATACAAGGCCATACACCTATAGCCAACTCCACTCTACCCCTCTGCCACCTGCGGCTTTCCTTTCCTCCCATCAGGCACTAAGATGGCTAGCTGGTCTGCCCTTGAAGCTGTGCACCTCTTTAGGGAAAACAAACCTATAGTTATTTACCTTTTCATAGTCTATAGAAACAATACCGAATTAATCCTCAATTCAGGTCTCTTCTTCAGAGGTTCCAGGTCATGTCCTTGGCCTACTTTTTGAAGAATCTCCTATTTCTTTCCAAGATGTATTATTTATTTATTTACTTACTTATTACCTTTAAATATTGCTTGACTGCTGCACAGAAGGGGCCAATGTTAGAAGAGAGAGTTACAAGGTAACATCAGCCTTTCCACAGATGGCCGCACCATTTCTCTCATGAACATGGGCTTTGAGGTTGTTCTCAGAAGCACATCTCAGAAGGTCTCAGTTTGGCTCCCTTGTCTTCTTCCCCTGCTCCTTTTCAGCAATCACTCTGAAGGTTTAATTGCAAAAACAGAGTCAAAGGTTTACTCCTCTCCTCTCTTCATACCCAGTGTGGCAGCAGTTTCCCCCAGCCACTTTCACTCCCTTCTTTCATAGAATCTAAGGATTGGAAGGGACCTCAGGAGGTCATCTCATCCAACCCCCTGCTCAAAGCAGGACCAATCCCCAACTAAATCATCCCAGCCAGGGCTTTGTCAAGCCTGACCTTAAAAACTTCAAAGGAAGGAGATTCCACCACCTCCCTAGGTAATGCATTCCAGTGTTTCACCACCCTCCTAGTGAAAAAGTTTTTCCTAATATCCAACCTAAACCTCCCCCACTGCAACTTGAGACCATTACTCCTCGTTCTGTCATCTGCTACCACTGAGAACAGTCTAGATCCATCCTCTTTGGAACCCCCTTTCAGGTAATTGAAAGCAGCTATCAAATCCCCCCTCATTCTTCTCTTCCGCAGACTAAACAATCCCAGTTCCCACAGCCTCTCCTCATAAGTCATGTGTTCCAGTCCCCTAATCATTTTTGTTGCCCTCCGCTGGACATTTTCCAATTTTTCCACATCCTTCTTGTAGTGTGGGGCCCAAAACTGGACTCCACATGAGGCCTCACCAATGTCGAATAGAGGGGAAAGAGCATGTCCCTCAATCTGCTGGCAATGCCCCTACTTATACAACCCAAAATGCCATTGGCCTTCTTGGCAACAAGGGCACACTGTTGACTCATATCCAGCTTCTTATCCACTGTAACCCCTAGGTCCTTTTCTGCAGAACTGCTGCCTGGCAATTCGGTCCCTAGTCTGTAGCGGTGCATGGGATTCTTCCATCCTAAGTGCAGGACTCTACACTTGTCCTTATTGAACCTCATGAGATTTCTTTTGACCCAATCCTCTAATTTGTCTCTGTATCCTATCCATACCCTCCAGCATATCTACCTCTCCTCCCAGTTTAGTGTCATCTGCAAACTTGCTGAGGGTGCAATCCACACCATCCTCCAGATCATTAATGAAGATATTGAACAAAACCAGCCCGAGGACTGACCCTTGGGGCACTCCACTTGATACCGGCTGCCAACTAGACATGGAGCCATTGATCACTACCTGTTGAGCCCGACAATCTAGCCAGCTTTCTATCCACCTTATAGTCCATTCATCCAGCCCATACTTCTTTAACTTGCTGGCAAGAATACTGTGGGAGACGTGTCAAAAGCTTTGCGAAAGTCAAGGAACAACACGTCCACTGCTTTCTCTTCATCCACAGAGCCAGTTATCTCGTCATAGAAGGCAATTAGATTAGTCAGGCATGACTTGCCCTTGGTGAATCCATGCTGACTGTTCCTGGTCACTTTCCTCTAAGTGCTTCAGAATTGATTCCTTGAGGACCTGCTCCATGATTTTTCCAGGGACTGAGGTGAGGCTGACTGGCCTGTAGTTCCCCGGATCCTCCTCCTTCCCTTTTTTAAAGGTGGGCACTACATTAGCCTTTTTCCAGTTGTCCGGGACCCTCCCCCGATCGCCATGAGTTTTCAGAGATAATGGCCAGTGGGTCTGCAATCACATCTGCCCACTCCTTTAGCACTCTCGGATGCAGCGCATCCAGCCCCATGGACTTGTGCTCGTCCAGCTTTTCTAAATAGTCCCGAATCACTTCTTTCTCCACAGAGGGCTGGTCACCTCCTCCCCATGCTGTGCTGCCCAGTGCAGTAGTCTGGGAGCTGACCTTGTTCGTGAAGACAGAGCCAAAAAAAGCACTGAGTACATTAGCTTTTCCCACATCCTCTGTCAATAGGTTGCCTCCCTCATTCAGTAAGGGGCCCACACTTTCCTTGACTTTCTTCTTGTTGCTAACATACCTGAAGAAACCCTTCTTGTTCCTCTTAACATCTCTTGCTAGCTGCAACTCCAGGTGTGATTTGGCCTTCCTGATTTCACTCCTGCATGCCCGAACAATATTGTTATTACTCTTCCCTGGTCATTTGTCCAGTCTTCCACTTCTTGTAAGCTTCTTTTTTGTGTTTAAGATCAGCAAGGATTTCACTGTTAAGCCAAGCTGATCACCTGCCTTATTTACTATTCTTTCTACAGTTCGGGATGGTTTGTCCCTGTAACCTCAATAAGGATTCTTTAAAATACAGCCAGCTCTCCTGGACTCCTTTCCCCCTCATGTTATTCTCCCAGGGGATCCTGCCCATCAGTTCCCTGAGGTTGTCAAAGTCTGCTTTTCTGAAGTCCAGGATCCGTATTCTGCTGCTCTCCTTTCTTCCCTGTGTCAGGATCCTGAACTCAACATCTCATGGTCACTGTCTCCCAGGTTCCCATCCACTTTTGCTTCCCCTACTAATTCTTCCCGGTTTGTGAGCAGCAGGTCAAGAAGAGCCCTGCCCCTAGTTGGTTCCTCCAGCACTTGCACCAGGAAATTGTCCCCTACACTTTCCAAAAACTTTCTGGATTGTCTGTGCATCGCTGTATCAACCCTTTCTCACACCTTCTTGCTCTCACAAGAATCTGCTTGCAGAGCCCCATCCCTTCCTCCCCCAAAGAAAAAGGGGTTTACTGCCATTGTTTCCTCATTCTAAAAAGCACAGGGACTGTTGCTCCTTTGCAGACCTCAGGAAGAAATTCAGTCATTACTTCTCTCTCCTCCTCGGCTCTTTGCTGAAGAAATATGTATTAGCTCAGAAGATACCTCTCTGTCCTAGTGCTTGGGAGTGGCTGGAAAAACCTTTTCAGCACAGAATTCTGCTTTCGCTGTAGAATATTTACAAAGTACTTGGCAGCGGAAAGACACCTCTACTGTCTAACTACATCTCCAGGTTTGTTCCCTGGACTAATGTCTTTTAAAATCTCAGATTCGTAGATATTTAGGCCAGAAGGGACCATTATGATCATCTAGTCTGACCTTCTGCACAATGCAGGCCACAGAATTTCACCCACCACTCCTAAAAAAGACCTCACACCTATATCTGTGCTATTGAAGTCCTCAAATTGTAGTTTGAAGACCTCAAGGAGCAGAGAATCCTCCAGCAAGTGACCCGTGCCCCATGCTACAGAGGAAGGCGAAAAACCTCCAGGGCCTTCCAATCTGCCCTGGAGGAAAATTCCTTCCCGACCCCAAATATGGCGATCAGCTAAACCCTGAGCATATGGGCAAGATTCATCAGCCAGATACTACAGAAAATTCTTTCCCGGGTAACTTGGATCTTACCCCATCTAAAAACCCATCACAGGCCATTGGGCCTATTTACCATGAATATTTAATTACCAAAACCATGTTATCCCATCATACCATCTCCTCCATAAACTTATCGAGTTTAATCTTAAAGCAAGATAGATCTTTTGCCCCCACTACTTCCCTCGGAAGGCTATTCCAAAACTTCACTCCTCTGATGGTTAGAAACCTTCGTCTAATTTCTAATCTAAATTTCCTAGTGGCCAGTTTATATCCATTTGTTCTTGTGTCCACATTGGTACTGAGTTTAAATAATTCCTCTCCCTATCTGGTATTTATCCCTCTGATATATTTATAGAGAGCAATCATATCTCCCCTCAACCTTCTTTTAGTTAGGCTAAACAAGCCAAGCTCCCTAAGTCTCCTTTCATAAGACAAGTTTTCCATTCCTCGGATCATCCTAGTAGCCCTTCTCTGTACCTGTTCCAGTTTGAATTCATCCTTCTTAAACATGGGAGACCAGAACTGCACACAGTATTCCAGGTGAGGTCTCACCAGTGCCTTATATAACGGTACTAAAACCTCCTTATCCCTACTGGAAATACCTCTCCTGATGCATCCCAAGACGACATTAGCTTTTTTCACAGCCATATCACATTGGCAGCTCATAGTCATCCTATGATCAACCAATACTCCAAGGTCCTTTTCCTCCTCCGTTACTTCTAGTTGATGTGTCCCTAGCTTACAACTAAAATTCTTGTTATTAATCCCTAAATGCATGACCTTACACTTCTCACTATTAAATTTCATCCTATTCCTATTACTCCAGTTTACAAGGTCATCCAGATCCTCCTGTAGGGTATCCCTGTCCTTCTCTAAATTAGCAATACCTCCCAGCTTTGTATCATCTGCAAACTTTATTAGCACACTCCCACTTTTTGTGCCGAGGTCAGTAGTAAAAAGATTAAATAAGATTGGTCCCAAAACTGATCCTTGAGGAACTCCACTGGTAACCTCCCTCCAACTTGACAGTTCACCTTTCAGTAGGACCCGTTGTAGTCTCCCCTTTAACCAATTCCCTATCCACCTTTCAATTTTCCTATTGATGCCCATCTTATCCAATTTAACTAATAATTCCCCATGTGGCACAGTATCAAACGCCTTACTAAAATCTAAGTAAATTAGATCCACTGCGTTTCCTTTATCTAAAAAATCTGTTACTCTCTCAAAGAAGGAGATCAGGTTGGTTTGGCACGATCTACCTTTTGTAAAACCATGTTGTATTTTGTCCCATTTACCATTGACTTCAATGTCCTTAACTACCTTCTCCTTCAAAATTTTTTCCAAGACCTTGCATACTACAGATGTCAAACTAACAGGCCTATAATTACTTGGATCACTTTTTTTCCCTTTCTTAAAAATAGGAACTATGTTAGCAATTCTCCAATCATACGGTACAACCCCTGAGTTTACAGATTCATTAAAAATTCTTGCTAATGGGCTTGCAATTTCTTGTGCCAATTCTTTTAATATTCTTGGATGAAGATTATCTGGGCCCCCCGATTTAGTCCCATTAAGCTGTTTGAGTTTCGCTTCTACCTCAGATATGGTGATGTCTACCTCCATATCCTCATTCCCATTTAACATGCTACCATTATCCCTAAGATCCTCTTTAGTCTTATTAAAGACTGAGGCAAAGTATTTGTTTAGATATTGGGCCATGCCTAGATTATCCTTGACCTCCACTCCATCCTCAGTTTTTAGCGGTCTCACTTCTTCTTTCTTTGTTTTCTTCCTATTTATATGACTATAGAACCTTTTACTATTGGTTTTAATTCCCTTTGCAAGGTCCAACTCTACTTGACTTTCAGCCTGTCTCACTTTATCCCTACATATTCTGACCTCAATAAGGTAGCTTTCCTTACTGATCCCTCCCTTCTTCCACTCCCTATATGCTTTCTGCTTTTTCTTAATTACCTCTCTAAGATGCTTGCTCATCCAGCTTGGTCTACAACTCCTGCCTATGAATTTTTTCCCCTTTCTTGGGATGCAGGCTTCCGATAGCTTCTGCAGCTTTAATTTAAAATAATCCCAGGCCTCCTCTACCTTTAAACCCATAAATTCTTCAGTCCAATCCACTTCCCTAACTAATTTCCTTAATTTTTGAAAGTCAGCCCTTTTGAAATCAAAAACCCTAGTTGCAGATTTATTTTTGTTAATCCTTCCATTCAGTTTGAACTGAATTAGCTCATGATCACTTGAGCCAAGATTATCCCCTACAACCATTTCCTCTATGAGGTCCTCATTACTCACCAAGACCAAATCTAAAATGGCATCCCCTCTAGTCGGTTCAGCAACTACTTGCTGAAGGAATCCATCAGCTATCGCATCTAGGAAAATCTGAGCCCTATTATTATTACTAGCACTCGTCCTCCAGTCTATATCTGGGAAGTTAAAGTCTCCCATCAGATGAAAGATTTAGGGACTAAAGTCCAAGCTTTTTCAACTCATACTTTTCTCTTTCTGGAGCTTATCAGCCACCTTGGGAAATTTCCACTTCAGGAGCTGTGTTGTTAGAGCAGTCCTCAGTTCAGCCAGGACAAGGCACTGGGGGCCGGGGAGATGGGGCTGACAGGGGGAATCTGCCCATAAGGCAATAGCGGTCCAGATTGGAGGGGGGGTAATTAAACATGGCTTAATTCCAAACGAAAGGTCAGTTCTTGGCCCCCAGCTCCATCCCTTTTTGCTGCTCCAGTATTGCAAGAGTGCAGACATAGAGGACCTCTAGAAGACATAAAGACAGCATAGCAAGCTCTACACCTCTATCTCTCCTCCCCACAAGCACAGGCATCATTCTTGATTGGGCCAGGGCCTGCTTGCAGGGAGCCTGGGCAGAGCATAGTGCATTTCAGTGCTCTTTGGTTAGCAAAGTAGTCCCTAGGAGACTATTCTAGCTGGCATCAGTTAGAGCTGACCTAGGTCACGCTAGGGGCTGGTATGGTAACTATTTCTTAGACATTGCTGGAATGTTGAGTATCAGGATTCCTGGGTTTTAGTCCTGACTCTGGAAGCAAAGTGTGGTTTTGTGGTTACAGTTAGGACAGCCAAGCACATAATTTGGCACCTTCATTCTGAAAGTGTGGTCAAGTGAATGAGACTTGACTGTGCAATAGCAGAGACCCAGGTACTGTTCCCAGTTCATGAAGTGACCGGATACAGCCCCTCTGTTATCTCACCTGTATAGCCAGAAAATTGCTAGTGGCCTCCCCCAAAGGTCGGTATAGGGGCCCACATTTTCAGAAGTATTTAGGCATTGATGTGCTCATCCCATGGACACTCAATGGGATGTAGACTCCTAAGTGCTTAAATCTCTTTTGAAAATGAGCCATAGGCTCTTAAGTCAGTCTACGCATTGATGCATTAAAAATCTGGGCCATAATGCCTTGGTTAATAATAAGGGTTGTGACATGCAGAGAAATATTAACAGCAATGAATGGAGAAGAGGGGACCACAGCTGATGGTCACCTAGCTTCTAGTCAGTTCAGCTTCCCCAAGGCCACAGGGCATTTTGCGGGAGAGCTTTCTCACTTTTTTCATATAGTAATCCACTCTGGGATATAGCTGATATAATCTACCACAGGTGGTGGATCCCAACATTGAGCTACTTGTCATTGAGCTACTTGGATATTAGGAAAAACTTTTTCACTAGGAGGTGGTGAAACACTGGAATGCGTTACCTAGGGAGGTGGTGAAATCTTCTTCCTTAGAGGTTTTTAAGGTCAGACTTGACAAAGCCCTGGCTGGGATGATTTAGTTGGGGATTAGGTCCTGCTTTGAGCAGGGGGTTGGACTAGATGACCTCCTGAGGTCCCTTCCAACCCTGATATTCTATGATTTTATGATTGTGGTGGTCACCACATGTCCTTATTTTTATTGGAGAGGGACCAGAGAGCCAGTGCCCCCCTGGAGGCCTGGGAATAATATTTCCTTTATGCCGTCCCTCCAATTCCTCTCATTCCTCTGCAGCTCAGTGAGATGCCTGCGTGGTTCTGGTAGCCCCGTCATAGGTTCATCCTTATTGGTGCTTCTACAACCTCCTGCCATGTCCTTGGGAACTTTCCATCCCTGTCTCATTGCAGCTGATTCATCTCTCTAAGGACAGACAGAATCTCTTACCCAGAGCCAGCTACCTTTCAACTAGAGACACATGGCTAGATTCAGTCCTGACTTTCACCAGCTTCTACTGATTTAAACCCTAACACACTGTAATCCCCTCTCTACTGCTGTGAGTCCCATTGATTGGAATGTGAGGATAATTATATACATGTGTAATAGTTTGCAGGATAGGGCCCCATCGTATCAGAAAGGTAAATCAAATAAAATTGCAGCTGCCTGTTAACTTAATGTGCTTTTTACAGTTGGATTTTGGATGATATTAGGGGAAAAGCTGTTGCAATCAACAACGTTTAATATTGAAAATTTATATTCAACCTTGTTGTATCATGGATGTGACATTGACTCGAGTGCTGCTTTGAAACAGCAGGGAAACTGCAAAGCCAGAGTTTCTGCTGAGGCATCAGTTACTGTGAGGAGAACCAGCCAAAGTTTTGCTTGTGGGCAGAAATTTCCCAGAATGCGTCCCAGGTAATTGGGCTGAACTGGTGTTTTGGCAAATCTCCCAAACACATTGGCTCCTCACTCCGGTACAGGAACAAACCTAGCCAGTGTTCTAAAACTGGGGTCAAATTCTCCAGGATGGATTTGATTCAAAAGAATCTGCTCGGTTTCGCAGATCTATTGTGGTGCCCAAAGTCAAGGGGTTAGGGTACCTGGGGGGGGAAAAGTCAGAAGCTGAGACTGACAGAAGGCATTTCAGCTTTATTAAATTGTTGGCTGCATGCCAGCCACTTAGGGACATACAGAAATCGTTGTATTTAAAATAATAATAGTACAGTTTAGCATATACCTGTTAAGAGTCACTGAGAATAATTTCAATATATATTATTTCATCATGCTGACACTGTTATTATTAGTTAATTTCTTTATTTATGTATTATTAACAGCTAGAGGCCCCAGCTGAGATCAGGATCCCATTGTGCTAGTACATAAAAATGATGAGAGAGTCTCTGCCCTGCGAGCTTAAAATCTTAATAGACGTGCCAGATGCCAGATGAAGGACTGGAGAAAGGAGATATTGTTATCTCCATATTAGAGATGGGGAAATGAGAGAAAGAGCTAGGGATCTGCTCAGTTAGACTCCCATTGACTTCAGTGGGCTTTGAGTCAGACCTTTACTGCAGAGGCAGAGTTGAAATAAATCCTGTTTACTCCCAAAGTAATGCACTCTTCTCCAGGGAGAGTGAATTTTTTTGGCTAGGTGTACGCTCCTTAAGTATGCAATGGCATCTGCAGGAATGAGGAGTTGTCAAGGTTCCTTCCCCACTCTGAACTCTAGGGTACAGATGTGGGGACCTGCATGAAAGACCCCCTAAGCTTATTCTTACCAGCTTAGGTTAAAAACTTCCTCAAGGTACAAACTTTGCCTTGTCCTTGAACCCTGTGCTACCACCACCAAGCGTGTTAAACAAAGAACAGGGAAAGAGCCCACTTGGAGACGTCTTTCCCCCAAATATCCCCCCAAGCCCTACACCCCCTTTCCTGGGGAAGGCTTGATAAAAATCCTCACCAATTTGCATAGGTGAACACAGACCCAAATCTTAAGAACAATGAACAAGCAATCAGGTTCTTAAAAGAAGAATTTTAATTAAAGAAAAAGTAAAAGAATCACCTCTGTAAAATCAGGATGGTAAATACTTTACAGGGTAATCAGATTCAAAACATAGAGAATCCCTCTAGGCAAAACCTTAAGTAACAAAAAAACACAAAAACAGGAATATACATTCCATTCAGCACAGCTATTTTACCAGCCATTAAACGAAAGGAAATCTAACGCATTTCTAGCTAGATTACTTACTAACTTAAGGAGTTATGAAGAGCATTCCTGATCTGTTCTCGGCAAAAGCATCACACAGACAGACAGACCCTTTGTTCCCACCCCCCCCCTCCAGCTTTGAAAGTATCTTGTCTCCTCATTGGTCATTTTGGTCAGCTGCCAGTGAGGTTCTTAGCTTCTTAACCCTTTACCGGTGAAAGGGTTTTGCCTCTGGCCAGGAGAGATTTTATAGTTCTGTATACAGAAAGGTGGTTACCCTTCCCTTTATATTTATGACAGGAGTGTATTAAAAAATGGGCTGGAACTGAAAGGCGCTTGTTAGCAAATTTTAAAATCAAGTGTATCTTAATTTGTGCATGTTCCCCCCATGGAAGAGTGTCTTATTCAGTAGGCGAGACTGTAGCTCTGACTGTAGTGATGAGCAGCCAGTTTTCAACATAATCAGAATTTACTGTGAGTCTTCCTACATTTTGTGTCACAC
Source organism: Lepidochelys olivacea (assembly GCF_965140295.1). Lineage (NCBI taxonomy): Eukaryota > Metazoa > Chordata > Testudines > Cheloniidae > Lepidochelys > Lepidochelys olivacea. The sequence goes on along the minus strand of NC_140411.1, from coordinate 30,360,818 downwards.
CAGCATCATTACAGAACTTCACCATGCCAAATAAAATGTTTTTAAAACAATCTTTGAGGATTGAGTGACTTATTAGATATGAAATTTGCAGTGTTCTAGCCATGTTGGCTTCCAGGATATGAGAGAGACAAAGTGAGGGAGGGTAATATCTTTTACTGGACCAACTTCTGTTGGTGGAAGGGACAAGCTTTTGAGCCACACAGAGCTGTGCTTCAGATCTGGAGAGCATTTGGGTTACCTAATTCTTAGATAAGGAATAACATTTTACTTCTCTTTTGGGGACTAGAGAAGGAATTTAAGGCAGAAATGGAAGCTATTACGGTTCAATGATTATATTCTTTATCAGAAATTAAAAATCACCCATAATTAAGATCAGTGAGACTGGGACCCTGTATTCCAAAACTCAAGACCAATGACACCAAAGATGCTGATATATCTGTCAATGTGAAGGGGATTGTCCCTCTTTATTAGGATTGAGCTAATCAGCAATGATATTTTTAGCTATGTAACTGCTGGGCCACCTAGCCCATAGATTGTCTGTGTGCTTCCTCTTTAAATCTCTAAGGACTCTGCTCTCTGCAGAGACAAGCAGGTCAGTCTGTGTTCAGCACTCTGCAGACTGCCAGAGGGGACGCACAAGGCTAGATCCACAAAGGGATTAGGCACCTAATTGCTACTTTAGGTGCCTAAATCCAAATTTAAATTCTCAAAGCCCCTGCTCATATGCCACCTAACATCCTTAGGCACCTAAGTTTCCACTGGTAAAGTCCCCTATGCGTGTCTAAATTTCTGCCAGTGGGAATGCACATAGCTGCCTAAGGCCTGATCGCGCTGAGCTGCCCAGCACCTAAGTCATGGTGGGCTTCACAAAGTAGGCGTTCCCCAGCCTGTGTCATATGTGGGACCTCATCTGGTAGGCTGCCTCTGAGAATGCCTACTAGATAGATTGGGCCCCACACAAAATATAATTACTGGAGGTTTGGGTGCCCCCTTCCCTTTTATATCCTATAATCCAGTGGGGGCTAGAGTGTAGCGCATTCAGCCAGGGTGTTGGAGACTTGGTTCCGGTCCCCACTCTGCCTGATTGGGGGCAGGAGCTCAAACCCCGGTCTCGCACCTCCCAGGCGCAGGGCCAATCAGAGGGGGGCCAGGAGGGCCATTTGGCCTGGGCCTAAAGCTCAAAGGGGGGCCTCAAATTTAGACACTTGTTAATTTTTGGGCATTTGATAAGTTTCACAACTTGTTTTTAGGCACATCCCTATCGGACCAAAATGCGACACACTCTGTCAGCTTAGAGCTGCAAATTTAAGCAAATAAGAGATGTGATTTGGTAAAAGACATATTTTTTTGTTAACTGATCTAGATTTTGTCACATTAAAGAGTTAAAAATGTTCATAAATATTAATAAAAATATATCTGTTCTGATGGCACAATTAGACCGTGATGAACGTGTCCTCTCAGATCAGCTGATTATATAAACAAACCACTACTAGTGGCTGGTGCTGGATCAAGCGCATGTTGAAAGGTAGAAAATTGTTACATTTTAGTGTATTTAGAGTTTTACATTTAGTTGACTAAGGAATGATTTATGTGTGAAAATTCCTCATTGTTAGCTTCATATGGTAGCTAAAAGAGGTGACTGATTGGTTGGTTGAGCCCTAGCTTGGTAGCTTGGCTATCATCATAGGCTTTCATAGTCTATAGGCCCAGGTTCAAGGTGAAATTTTGTGAGGACAATCTTGTATAATGAGTTTCGTGAGGACACATGTTTGAAATTTTTGGACATTATCCCTCTGTCTTTATCCGTGTCTGTGTTTACTAAATATATGTCATCCCTTTGTCTTCAGCTTAGCCGGTTATATTATACTTTGCGTGCTTGAGTTTTGATTCACAGCAAAATATTTCAAGTGTGGATAGGCTACATATTGACCAGATAGATCACTATGAAGAGGAGATTTGAAAGTGGTGCAAGCAAGAGATGGTGAAAACAACTGAGTGAAAACAACTGAGTGAAGCAGCAGCTAAGAGCTCAAAGCCAATAACTTCATTTCTCAAACCACTGGAGAAAACACTCTACCCAACAAACAATGCTACAGATAATGAAAACTCCGCAACTGCAACAGGTGATATTTTAATGTCAGTACCTGAACATGAGGACAGTAGCCAAGAAGGAGATGTGCCAACAGTAACAGATGCAGCCGAAGATCCTGTGTATGATCAAGAAACTCAACAGCAACAGGAAGATGTAGATCTTACTCAGCAAGAGCAATTCATGAATACTACGGGTTTGACTGTGACTGACGTTGGAATTATTGACAAGAGCAATGCTGCCCAAATGCAATCTTTTCTTCAAATTAGTTGTTTTGAAATTCCAAGTAACATTCCATGAGATGCTGATAATCATGTTTTCCCTACTCGTCTGCTGACTAAAACTCTTCCAAATGGTAAGACCTGCACAAGAGACTGGTTATGCTGGAGTACAGAAGAACAATCTCCGTACTGTGCACCCTGCTTCATTTTGAACAAAAGTGCTGCAAATGCATCAGTTCTTTCTGATCAATCAGGATGGAGCATCAACAGAGGCTGGAGGAAGTTGAAAGACAAAATATCATCATATGAGAGTTCAACATCACACAAAGAAAACTATGTTGCATGGAAATCAGCCTGTAGGGCAGCATCAGCTGAAAGTTCAGTTGAGAATTTACTCTAGACTGAACTCTCTACAGAAACTAATAACTGGAAGAAACTTCTTGAGCACATCCTGAATGTCATCCTTTTTCTTTCTAAGCAGGGATTGGCTTTCTTTGGTTCCAGTCAACTTATTGGTGATCATGCAAATGGAAACTTTCTAGGCATAGTTGAGCTCCTCAGCAAATATGACCCACTTTTATCAGAGCATGTTAAACGTGTTCGAGAATCTCAGGAGAGTCAAAAGCACATGCAAGTCCATTATCTCTCCACACGCATACAAAACGAGTTTATTGAGCTATGTGGGTCATTCGTACAAACAACAATTCTTGATGAGATTTGAAATGCCAAGTATTTTTCAATCATTGTTGATGCCAGTCCAGATTGTTCTCACAAGGAACAGACTGCTCTGGTTATTCGATATGTTAAGATTGTAGACAGCTCAAGATTTTCAATTGAAGAAAGGTTTATTTTGTTTGATAATTTCATGAGAAAAACTGGAAAAGAAATTTCTGCTCGAGTATTAGCAATTCTAGAAGATTTTAGGTTAGATTTTCAAGTCTGCATTGGTCAAGCCTATGACAATGGATCTCATATGGCTGGGAAGTACAAAGGTGTACGAGCAGTTCTGCTTGAGCATAATTCAAACTGTATTTTCTCCAGCTGTGGAAACCACACACTAAACCTCGTAGGTGTTGACCATGCTGAATCATGCAAGGAGGCAATTACATACTTTGGAACTGTTCAGCAAATGTACAATCTCTTCAGTAGCAGTCCACAAAGGTGGGAAATTCTGAAGGAATATCTTCCTGTCTCACTGCATGGGATGTCCAAAACTAGATGCTTTGCACGGATTGATGGTGTTCAACCAGTTGCACAGCATTTGAATTTACTGAGAAGGGCTTTAAATGAGCTTGTATCTCTCATCTCACTGCACAGGCTCAAACTAACTTCAGTCTATTCAGAAGCACCTGTCCAAATTTGAATTCATTCTGATGTCATCTTTGTGGATGAAGCTACTTACAATGATCCACCAAACTAATCTGGTAGTTGAAGCACGCAATGCTACCCTTGATGTTGAGAGGGATAACACTGAAAGTCTTATCAAGACATTCAAAAGATTCATGAACAATGGGATGTGATCCTGACTGAGCCCAAATTAGTAGCACAGAATATTGACTTTTCATCTGAGTTCTCCAGCAATCGCAACTTACCTACTGAATCCAATGCCAAGCAGCATTATAGAGTCAATGTCTTCCCTGTCATCATTGACTCTATTCAGTCAGGTCTTACACGTCGATTTGAGTCACTGTGACTAATTTGTACCCTTTTTGGGTTTCTTTGGCAATTCAACAGACTGAGTAATGATGATCTACTTTCTGCAGTTGAACAATTTCAGCAACAGTACAACAAAGAAATCTCAAAAGATCTCAGTGTTGAGGTCATCTTTCTCAAACGAATATATTTCATGAACTTCAAATTGGATTACAAACCAAAGGAATTGCTTCAAGAAATACTCGAACTTGGACTCTCTGGGGTGTTTCCTAATATCACAATTGCATTGCGTATTTTTGTCAGTTTGCCTGCATCAGTGGCTTCAGGTGAATGCACCTTCAACGTGTTGAAGCAGGTAAAGAACTATCACCATTCAACTATGGGACAAGAGCATTTGAATGGGCTGGCCATGCTTAATATCAACTGTGACATTGCACGAAAGCTAGATTTTTCCTCAATAATTAGTGCATTTGCACAGAAAACAGCTAGATAAGCATTTGTTAAATAAAAAAAATTCAAATTATGTCTCACTCTTTTTTTGGTGTCTTATTTTGTTCTCATGTGTCGTCATTTTTTATTTTTATTATGGCTAGGGGCCTCAAAAGCTGGAAGTGGCTTAGGCCTCTCTGGACCCCTGAGAGGGCCTGCCCAGGTGAGTGCTCTAACCACTGGATATAGGGTATTTGGGTGGTAATCTCACCTCTTAAGCTGTTCCACTTTTTTATAAAATACTTAATGCTAAATACTAAAATAAAATACTAAAATACTAAAATAAAATGGGGACATCTGACCTCCGTCTGATTGCACTGGACCTAACTGATGTCTAATGCTGGCAGCTACCTCGTGTAAATTGAAATATTCTCCTTAAAGGTTGTCAGTAGAAATGGCAATGAAATCCTGCCCACTTGGCCTATGATCTGGCTACTTGAACCAGCTTTTAGCAGCTTAGACAGACTGATCATAGAAAATCAGTTCACACAATTTATGTACGGTGGGGACAAGAAAGACCAGAGAACTTTGATTTGAACAAGGATCTTTATGAAATAGCATCACAGAATTTAAAACAGAAAATACTTTAGATCATCCCTGCCATTGCAAAATTACTGCACAAACAAGATAGGTGTCATTTAGGAGGTAATGTCCTGAAATGCCCTCATATGGAACAGATTGAAAAGACACAAATCTGCACAAAAGAGTATTTTAGAATTTGAACTCCAAGGGGCACTTCCTTCCCCATGTGATTGTCAGATGTTGTACTGGCAGCATCAGACGGGTAGTAAAGAGAGAACTCCTATCAAAAGTAGGATAGTTAAAAAAGAAAGAATGTCTTTTAATGTTTTTAAGGCATGTAAATTAGGATTAAGCTACCCTGGGACAGAATCTTCTTGCAAGGTTTCCTTTCTGTGCTGTTTGGTATGGTATGACTTTTACAAAGAACAATACAAACCTTAAGTACAGTTCTGCTCTAAACAGTGACTGTAAAAATGCCATTGTGGGACACAATGTTTATTTTGTCCGTCATTCCAGATCAAATGTGTTCAGTATGGACTGTGATTCAATGCCCATTGCAGTCAGTGGAAGTCTTCCCATTGTCTGCAAAACAAGTTTTACCCCAATCCCTATTTTGCTAACTTTCAGCTTTGCCCATATAACCTGGGCTCTGAATCAAGCTGAGTTCTTTCTTTCTCACGCATCACCACCAGTATTAAAGATTCTGCAGGCTAACTTATGCCCTTCTGTCAACTGTTCAGCCCCATTCAGTCTTCACAGGTGGAAGAGATAGGAACTTTATAAACTGTTCTGTTGCTGGTGCACAAGAAGACAATTCAGGTCTGGTAGCTGTGTTGGTTGTGCAGAGCTTGCAGGAGACAAAAGTCGTAAAAAATGACATTTGGTCATTAAAATGAAGAGCTCTGACTCACGGGGAATGGGCCTGTTGAGTGAGAAGGTGCCATGTTTACATTCACTCTTCAGCCCAGAACCGGATTTTAATATATTAATGCAATATTACGTTTGTACTGTTCTTTTTGGTTTATAAATCTGTACACCTTAGAAATGGCCGAAGTGAAGCCAGGAGAAGTGGCCAAGACAGAGAAACCTTGCAGACAAAAAGTGCTGGAGGTGCCCAAAAGAGCCGTCCCCTTTGCGTGTCAGTTTGCCTTCTTACTCTTTTGTGATTGAAAAGCAGGCTCCCTTCCCCTTTCTCTTCCCCAGCTGTGTCTCTCTGGCTAAATTTCAGTATTTGTTTTAGTTAAGAACCTTGCTTTATGGCAGTGGGAGTCTTTCCACGGATTCTGGATCTGGCTCTCAAGACACCTAGGGCAAATTTAATACCACAATGCCTAAACAAAACAATTTGTGGAGTGCAAGGTTTGAGGGAGGGGGCTTCTGGTGATCCTTGAAGAGCAGCTGTTCCATTTGGGTAAAATTCACCCCTACACTAGGCATCATAAAGCCAATACATCACTTAAATCCCATTTGGGTCCCATATTGAATGGATAATAGGCTTGTGCTGACCCAGGGCACAGGAGTGAATCCAACCTTTCCTCATTAGTCCAGGAAACAGGGTGTTGGTCGCTCCACCCACTGTGAGCTATACTGGTTGTTGGTATGCCAAAAGCTATAATTCGTGAATCCCCAGAGGCCCCAAGCAAAACTGGAATCACATGTGCTCAGCACTGTATATATACAGAGTAAGAGACAGTCCCTGCCCTGAAGAGCTTACAATATAATTAGCTAAAAACAAGGAGTCCGGTGGCACCTTAAATTTGTGATTTATTTGTGCATAAGCTTTCGTGGGTAACACTGGATTTGTTACCCACGAAAGCTTATGCACAAATAAATCTGTTAGTCTTTAAGGTGCCACCGGACTCCTTGTTGTTTTTGTGGATACAAACTAACACGGCTGCCCCCTGATACTTGACACCATGCAAGGCACTATAATTAGATAAGACAGACAACGAGCAGGAAGAGAAACAGAGGCAGGTGAAGGTAATCACACCAGATTAGCGGCCATGGGTGGACTAAAACGCACATCCTCTAATTAGTAGGAGAGGGCACTAACCACTAGGCCACACATCCTTATTGTCAATAAAACAGAGAACTTGTGGTACATGACTTCCTGTTCACTAGCTCTCTCCTTTTTAATTATAAGGATATGTTGATTGGAAAATGAGAGTGAAAGGGGGAAAGGGGCTGTTTAATTGCCCTCGTAGAAGAGTGATACAAGAGAAACAGAAGAGGCCTGTCATGGCTGTCTGTTGGCAGCCAAGTTTTCCAACAGCATGAATGGCACTTTATCAGGTGTAGGAAGGGAATTTCTGTATTATCTATTTGTATTGTAGCTTTCCTATACTGTGTAATTAGGGCATTGTAAATAATAAATGCTGTAATTATCATTCTCTTTTGACCCTTATTTAAGGAAGCATTTTCTCAAGCAGTTTCTCAAAGGCATGTTGCCCGAGAGAGAAGCAGTCCATTGTGGACCGAACTATTCTCACCACATTAGCTGGCCCTACTTAGATTACCAAAAGGCTGGATATAGTTTTGAACAAATGAAATAATTCAGTGCAGACATACACACATGCACCCTCACAAGCCTTTCTCTTTGCTCCGCATACTCAGACTCCAGCATCTCTGGGAAGGGTCCATAAGCTGTGTACCAATATTAGCATGCAGCCACACAAGGTGCTTCATTTCACAGTTCCCATGCCAAGTAATGCCACAGGTTAAACAGAGTAAATATATGAGGACACATGACAAAATTGCACCAAGTTATCATTTCTTGACACACACACACAAAAGATGCTTTAAAACCCCTCAAGTGCTCTTTGGAGAACCTTCTTGGTTCACATTTTAATGAAACTACTTTTAGTCTAGATTAAAAATTGTGCAGCTCTGTCTAACCCTGAGGCTGTCATCAGTTTAAAAGAGAACTGGATAAATTCATGGAGGTTAAGTCCATTAATGGCTATTAGCCAGGATGGGCAAGGCATGGTGTCCCTAGCCTCTGTTTGTCAGAGGGTGGAGATGGATGGCAGGAGAGAGATCACTAGATCATTACCTGTTAGGTTCACTCCCTCTGGGGCACCTGGCATTGGCCACTGTCAATGGACAGGATACTGGGCTGGATGGACCTTTGGTCTGACCCAGTATGGCCATTCTTTTATGTTCTTATCATTGCTCATAGACATCCTTTACCCCCACTCACTTGGATGGCAAAAGAGAGGGATGACAGCAGCCCTTAACTATATGTCAATCCTTCAAATTAAGCACCAGTATAGACCCCGAGTCTCTTATAACAGAGGCAGTGTTAATTCTAAACAGAGGATTGTAGGGGAAGTGTAGCTGCATGGTTTTGTGCTGTATTTACAACTGCTATATACTTCGGTAGCCATTTAAAAATAAGTATCCAGGTCATTACAATAGATGGATAATTTTGCCAGCTCGGTTAGAACTTGTGTGCTGCCCAATCAGACCTACGCCACAGTGTCCGCAGCTGGGGAACCACTAATTCCCTACTCTTAGTGGGACACCTAACCTGCATCCTGATGCCTTGGTTCCTAACTATGTAATTCATTATTAGAGAATATATAGCTTGGAAACAATACAATACCTCCAATACAACTGTGTGTTTTAAATCTCCCGCACAGGGGGTTAATCAGCACACATGGAGGCTGCAGGCAGGTCCAGGCTACGAGACATTATCTGTACAGTAGAAGTATTTTGCTTTTCAGTGTTCAGCATTGTTTTCCATCTGAGTTCAGAGTTCAGGGTTGTTAGTTTAGAAAGTTGATCCCAGGAGGCTCCAGTTTAAAGATGTTCATGTTCTTGCTGTGCATTCACAGCAGGAGTGCTTTGATCTTATTCTGGGCCACTGACTGTTATGTCATCTGTGTCGAGTCCGTTTGTATGGAAGTGTTCAGTCACCACCTACGTGAGCTTTTTTGCTGATGGTGTTCTTTGTATTTCTTCATTATTTTCCTTTCTTCATTAAACGTTTTAGTTCAGGTTGATGTTCCCCTCCCCCTATGTAAAACTCAGACCCTTTGAGCACTGAGTGTTGTTCATTTAGGTTTTTTTTCCCCGAGTGGGGTTTTATAATTATTTCATTGCTTTATTTTCATTTAGAAGCAAAGCAAATTAGTTTAAATTAGCAGATATGGCTGAATAAAGGGAGGATAAATATCAATGGCAAAAATTAAAACAGCCTGGTGATTAGCCTGAAAATTAAAGTAAATGTAATTTGGTGGTGTATTGTAAGTTGTATTGGTACTAAGTACTGAGAAAAACTTGATCTTTTCCCACCCTTTATGTGTATAGTTTTGTGTCCATTATATGTCTAAGAAAGTCACTAATTGACAGCTACAGTGTTAGCAACTGATCCTGCAACCCACACTCACATGAGTATTCTTCATTCCCAGGGACAGTCACAAATCAGTGATTTGTCACGAATCAGTGATCAGTCTAGACGTGATAAATCGACCCCCGAGCGCTCTCCCGTCGACTCCTGTACCCCACCGCCGCGAGAGGCACAGGCGGAGTCGACGGGGGAGCAGCAGCCGTCAACTCACCGTAGCAAAGACACCGCAGTGAGTAGGTCTAAGTGCGTCGACTTCAGCTACGTTATTCAAATCGCTGACGTTGCGTAACTTCGATGGATACTCCCCCCTCCCCCCCCAGGGTAGACAAGGGCTCAGACTCTTTGAACACCCGAGGATTATTCGCAGGAGAAAAGAGCTGCAGATATTTTGTATGTACTACTTCAATTTCATCATTTTCTTCAAAGCTGCAATTAGGCAATGTAAATCTCACTGTACATATAAATGTATGTAGCATAGTATTCATAGAGGAGAGAGAGACAAAGGGGTGTATAGGTATATGCACACACTCTCGCTCTCTCTCACGCACACACACACACACTAACGGTTTTAGTTTATTGCAGTATTTGCACTGAAGTTTACTTTCCTGTTAACAGCTTTGAAATAAATGATAATGTTGAAGTACGACAGGGAACACTTTTTTTGCGGGAATAACCATTGCTCATGCAAATAGACCCATTCACTTTAATATAAATAAGAGTACGTGGAACATTTAAAACTACAGCACCTTCCAGGCTTCAGTGGAGTCATTTCCACTTACACTGTCTGGGGATCTGACACTATATCTATGTCTGTGTCCATGTATTCAGGCTGCGAATCTGGTCCATAACGTATAGGCTAAGGTCACTCTGAGGGAACAGTGCCACTGTATCACTATAGGTGGTAGAGGCATGAAGTGAAACCCTATTCCCATTTAAGGCGATGGGAGTTTTGCCATTAACTTTAATGGAGCCAGGATTTCACCCATGATCTCTGATGTAGACATTTGACAGTAACCTTACGTGGTGCTATGACAACATGCGTGTTATTTTTAATACAAACAAACAAAATCTTTCCAAAATGGAGACCTTTAAATATACTGCTTAGGCCAGAAGATAGCATTAAAATATTATCCTGGTGTACTTGGGAAAATTCTAATAATACATCATTGAAATCTCTGGGGAAATGTTTCATGTGCACAAATCTCTATTTAGGTCATTTCCACAGAATGTACAGTAATCAGATGTATAGTGGAGGGTTTATTATTTTTGCAGAATGTGCATGCATTCAGAATTTGCCATACTCAGAATGAGAGACAAGATGTTCAGCTGTATGTTTAGCTTTTGCAAAAGGCTTCTCTGTCTGCCCAGGCATGGGCACTGTATAGCACAGACAGGAAGTATGCCAGACTGACTCTGCAGGAGGCTGCATAGAACACGTGCAGAAAGGAACAAGAAACTGCTTAATGATTAATCACTGTCAACCTTTGTTCTTGTTAAAGACTTGATTGTTGGACAAGGCTAGTAATGAGGCACTGTTTCTGTGTCTGTTGCTATGAGATTGTGTGAGTGCTGAATCTGCTCTTCAGCCCATGCAAAAAATGCAATTCTGTGTTTGCCCAGGTTTTAATGAGCTAGAGTGAAAGCACTTTTATAGCAGCGCCTGCTAGTGGATATACCGTCTTTCGGTATTTCACACATAAACCCCCATGTTCCTAGGTTGATAGCAAAAATAAATTAAAAAAAACAACACTCCAAGCCGAAACTTGGCACACAAGGGCTCAGGAATGAGTAGCTTGTTTGTTAAATTAAAAAACAAAGTGCTTAAAAGTGTTTATAGTAAAAACTGCACAAACAACTTCGTTGATTTTTTTTCCTCATTTTTATATGAAAGTGGTCGTTTAAGAAAGGCATTTGCTGATTGGATATGATTCTGTACATTGGCCAAGTTAGTACATGTAAAGTAACTAGTATTATTATTTTATTATTTTGCTATTGCTTCTTTAAATTTCCAAGAGAACAGAAAATGATACTGGAGAAATGCCAGAATAAAATGATTGTGCAATTAAGAAGGGGGCGAGGGGATGGGAATTTTTCTTGATAGCAAACTTTGTAATTTTTCACTCATTGTCACTCAGTGGTGTCCCAGACGTAGACCCATATCTTCAGCTGTTATAGGAAAGACTAGCCCATAGAGAGGAAGGATGGTCCAGTCAGTAGGGTTCTCGCTTTGGATGCTGCAGAACTAGGGTCAATTCTCTGCTCTACCACAGACTTCCTCTGACTTTTTGCAAGTCGGATTGATTTCATTAGGAGTTAGGGATGCTTTTGAACATCCCACTAGGTGCCTATCTGCATATGTAGGAGTCTGAATATCTTTAAAACTCCAGTCCTTAGTCTCTTTGTGCCTCGGTGCCTCATCTGTACAATGGGGATAATAGTAATGCCCTATCTCACAATGGTGTTGTGAAGGTAATACATTACTGACTGTGAAGAACTCAGATTCTACAGTAACGGGGCCACATAAGCACCTTAAATAGATATAAATTGGTGGTCCTGCCTTTGGTCAGGACCTGGGTGGGGCTACTTCTCAGCCTAGGACACTGTAAGGCATTGATGCCCTGTAGTGTTTTAAATATATAGTGAAGCTGGACCACTCAGATTATTCTCTGATCCTGCTGCTTCCAGGTGGATTGATAGGCCCATCTGCCTACATAAATCCTTTCCTGAATTACAGATGAGTTGGAGACAGAGGGGCCCCTGTATGGAATATCTAGGAGCCAATCATTATTCCACAAATATATTATTATTTTCAAATGGTTTTAGTGACATTCTTTTCAAATTTTGCACTCTTTGGATTAATTCATGTGTATTTGCACTTTGAGCTGTGTACCTCGGCTGTGGTTTGTCAGAGAAGTCACACATAGTTTATTTCCTTTCTCTTATTGGAGGAGAGCACAAGCATGTCTGGCAGCCAATTCTTGCTTGTGCAGTTGTAAAATCTGGTTGCCACAAATCCTGATGCATATGCCTTTGAAACATTTTTGCCAGTCAAGGTCAACAGCTCAAGATGTTCATGAAAGGCAAACACAGAAGTGGGGTCATGTGGTCAAGGGAAAGTTTTTGTGAACACTTAAAAAAATTATTCAAGGAAAATATTTTGCATTGTTCACCTGGAATTTTTGATTTCAAGATGTTTGACACTGAAAGCGATCATGTGCTCTTCCAATCCTCAGTTCTTTCAAATGCTGGGACAGTGTTTGGCCCCAGTCTTGCGCTTATAGATGTGTTTAACTTTATCCATGTGAGTAGTCACATTAGAGCCTATTAGGATACTGACAGACATATAAACTTGTTTGTGTTGGAAGGATCTGGGCCTTTAAAAGCATCTGAACAGATTATGATCTGATATACTTTAAGGTAGCTCTGTACATGAAAACAATATCCTTAGTCTCAAAACAATGGGCATGATTTGCCACTGCCTCACACCTTGTGTCATCTTGTACACATGTGCAAAGTGAGAGTAAAAAGAGTGTAAGATGCTACCAAACAGAATGGTAGAGTTTTACACCTACTTTGACTAAAGAAGGTACGAGGCAGTAGAGAATTAGGCCCACTTTGCTTTGTAAATCCTGTCTACATAGTATTATTTTTATCCAGCTCTGATACGTGTTGGTCAAATTTCCAGCTGGTATAATTTGGCATAGGTTCATTGACTTCAATGGAGCTATGTTGATTTATACCTGTAAAGGATCTGGCCCTATACATTCTGCTATTATTTAAATTAATAGAATATTTAACTTATTCCTAGTAATAATTAATAATAGTTCTACTTCACAGGGTATGTCTACACTGCAATTAAAACATGTGGCTGGCTCGTGCCAGCTGACTTGGGCTCGCTGGGTTTGGACTAAGGAGCTGTTAAATTGCAGTGTTGACATTCGGGTTCAGGCTGGAGTCTGAGCTGTAGGACCTTGTGAGGTGGGAGGATCCCAGAGGTCTACACCACACTTAAACAACCCCTTAGCCCTAGTCCTGCGAGCCCAAGTCAGCTGGCCAGTCATGAGTGTCTAATTGCAGTGTAGATGTACCCACAGAGTCTCTGCAGCCATTCCTGCTTATGCCATGATCTCATAACCAATTTTTCAGTTTGGTGGCTGAACCAAAAAATTGAAAATAAATGGTTTCAGGTCAACCTGAATGCAAAAAAAATTATGAATTTTTTTGTGTGTTTGTTGCCAAAACAGTTAGGTAAATTTGACACAAATTTGTGAAATGTTTCAGTTGACCCAAATCTTCTGTTTTGGGCACACACACAAAAAATGGTCAGAAAAATTCTGCTGAGCTCTGTATATCGCAGCGGAAGCAGGGTCAGGCTAGATCAGTACTTGGAAGCGAGACCTCCCGGAAAAGCCCAGGGACTGCAGAAAGTGGACTTTGTGCTTCAGCAGACTCCTTTTCGGCTAGTAGTAAACCAATGGCTCAGAATGGGGCTAGCAAGCATTGTGTTGTTGAAAGTGCCATCTTATAGGTGAGCGAGAGGCCAACATTTGGGTTGTTCAAGTTAGTGAGTGTAGGGCTTGTAGGGTACAGCCTCCGGGGTTATACAGTAGCCTGGAATATTTTGCAAGCAAGTCTGACTGCTTAGTAAGGGGGAAATAAATCTGGGTAGAAGCCTTGATCTGCACCAGGAATAGCCTGCTGTGGTGGCTGAGACAACTGAGACCCACTGCTTCAGAAAAGCGAACAAAATGTACAGAATTAGTTGCCAGGCAAACAAAAAGTTACACGTCTTTTCCCCTGGAGAGAACTGGAGCTAGAGGTTTTCATCAGCCGAACGTCAGACCTTGGGCAGAATGTAGTGAATAAATCTGAAGAGCTTTACTTTACTGTATTTGTTTCATTAAGCCACCACTAATGTAAGGGGAGAAGGAAAGTTGGAGCTGTTTCTCCAAGCCTGACACTGTGAAAACAAAATGAGCCACTCTGTGGTGTCACAGAAAGGCAGAAAAAAATGTCTGCTCCTTTTGACAGAAAATCTTCAAGAACTAGAACCCCATCGTGTCACAAATGCCAACTCTCCTTAGTTAGGAGGCAAAGTCTCTGAGGGAGCTGCGGTTTAGCAAACATTATTTTCATTCTCTCCCACCGAAAATAATATTCACCAACTCCAGCGCCCTTTTGGGGGTGGGGGGAAGCTAAAGTTTTGTGTCCATTTTTCCAACAAAATTTCCATAAAATGCCTTTGAATTATGTATTCAGAAATGAAAACTTCCAAAGGTATTTCAGGGGGTCTGGACAAGCTGCTGACAGGGAGAGAAGTGTGGCGGGGGAGGCTCAGAATGTCAACTTTTGCTCTTTGCTTTGTGGTGTCTGTCTGTCTATCATCATGTTTCTATAACCATTATTGCTGTAATATTGAAGCATGGATCAGGAACATTCCCTGCTTCCCTTTGTGACACAGCCTATAAAAATAATGTTTTCCATTACTACACAGCTTTTCATCTCACCTCACAAGCTCAACACAGGACTCACTTAGAGGGGCGTGGAAGCGAGATGCCGAGGGGCTGCAGTCTCCGGTGTTGCTGTCAAAGAATTGCCACAGGCCCAGCCAAGAGTAGTGTTTGATTCTGCGGGAGTCATGGTCAGCTGTTTTTAATCTTCAGTGATGGCTCCAGTCACTACAGGGTCTCTGGGGAAGGATCTATAAGGGAAAAAATAGAAATGAGTAACAATAATATTTAGTACCTGACCATATATGCTACTTTACCTCCAATGGAAAATGCAGGTGCTCAACACCACTGGAAATCAGGGCACTTATTAAGGTACCTAACATTAGGTACCTGAGTTTGAAAAGGCTGGCCTAAGTGACTTGCCCAAAGTTGCACAGAAGCCTATGTCAGTCTTTTATCTCAGTGGAGTTACACAAATTTATACCTGGCCTGTAGAGGGCTACAGGCTACTTTGCAAACTCCATGAGCTGCATTTTTCCCATTGGCCAACTCTGCCTAGCCATATCAAGTTGATTACATCAGTCCTATGATTCTATGATTTACAGACACAATAAAGGCTACTTTGCACTGCTAGAGCTTTGGGAAGGGGCCTTAGTGTAAATAAGACTCAAGCCCTTAACGTGTTTTTACAGGTAAATAATTATCATTTCTTATAGATCTGTGTCATGCATACAAGGCACATTTAAAGCTGCTGCTACTGGATGAACGTGCTAGGCTGAGATTTCTATAACGTAGGGGAATGTCCTGTCATGTCCTATAAATTTATTTGAATCTCAAGAGTGGCATTAAGCCCAGCCCAGTAGTAGGTGGCAATACAGAGGTGCACTACCCCCATCAAGTGCTCTGATGCATTGTGCTTCAGACAAGCAAAGTGGCTCTGGAAGTCCCAAGTGTGGTTGCAAGACAAGACTTGGAAGGTATGTCCACATTACAGGCATAGCTGCAGTAGTGTGGCTATGGTGGCACAACCACGTAGTGTAGACACAGCCTACACCAATGCAAGACGTTTTTCCCATCGGTGTAGGACCACCACACTCCTCTGAACGACAGTAGCTAGGTCAATGGAAGCATTCGTCTGTAGATATAGCTGCGTCTGCACTGGGGGATTAGGTCGCCATAGTGACATCAGTCAGGAGTGTGGATTTTTCATACCCCTGTCCAATGTAGCTGTGTCAACCTACATTTTAAGTATAGACCAGGCCAGAGCACCCATTCTGGATCAGGACAGTGAGAACCACATCACCAGAGAAGAGGGCAAAGAAGAATTCCAGGAAGATGTGGTTTCCAAGAAGGTGATTTGAAGAAGGAGAGGGAGGGATCTTGATGGAATGCAAGTGGGAGACTGTTCCAAACACAGGAACCAGGATGATACAAGGCATGGAGCCAAGATTAATGTGAAAGAATGATGAAGGGAGCAGCAAGATGAAAAGCTGGAGAGTGGCATGTAAAATGTTTTGGGTCCTTGTGGTGGAAGTGCTCAGTTACTGCAGTGGTGAGCACAGTATAAAAGCTTAAACAGAAGAGAATAGAATATTTTGTATAGAATATTTCAATATTGTATTGCATGGTGAACAGAAGCCCAAGTTATGTCAGATTGTAGGCACCTTTTACCAATATAAAACAAAGGGAGAATTCTTGTGATACTCAGGGCTCCAGATACCTAAGCAGTACAATTATGAATATAGCCACATATAGAACATATGGAGAGGAGGACATAAACAGTTTGGAGAACACTTCAATCTCTCTGGGCACGCAATCACAGACATGAAGGTCGCTATCTTACAACAAAAAAACTTCAAATCCAGACTCCAGCGAGAGACTGCTGAATTGGAATTCATTTGCAAATTGGATACTATTAATTTAGGCTTAAATAGAGACTGGGCCCTGGTCTACACTAGGACTTTAGGTCGAATTTAGCAACGTTAAATCGATTTAAACCTGCACCCGTCCACACAGTGAAGCCCTTTATTTCGACTTAAAGGGCTCTTAAAATCGATTTCCTTACTCCACCCCTGACAAGTGGATTAGCGCTTAAATCGACGTTCCCGGCTCGAATTTGGGGTACTGTGGACACAATTCGATGGTATTGGCCTCCGGGAGCTATCCCAGAGTGCTCCATTCTGACCGCTCTGGACAGCACTCTCAACTCAGATGCACTGGCCAGGTAGACAGGAAAAGAACCGCAAACTTTTGAATCTCATTTCCTGTTTGGCCAGCGTGGCAAGCTGCAGGTGACCATGCAGAGCTCATCAGCACAGGTGACCATGATGGAGTCCCAGAATCGCAAAAGAGCTCCAGCATGGACCGAACGGGAGGTACGGGATCTAATCGCTGTTTGGGGAGAGGAATCCGTGCTATCAGAACTCCGTTCCAGTTTTCGAAATGCCAAAACCTTTGTGAAAATCTCCCAGGGCATGAAGGACAGAGGCCATAACAGGGACCCGAAGCAGTGCCGCGTGAAACTGAAGGAGCTGAGGCAAGCCTACCAGAAAACCAGAGAGGCGAACAGCCGCTCTGGGTCAGAGCCCCAAACATGCCGCTTCTGTGATGAGCTGCATGCCATTTTAGGGGGTTCAGCCACCACTACCCCAGCCGTGTTGTTTGACTCCTTCAATGGAGATGGAGGCAATACGGAAGCAGGTTTTGGGGACGAAGAAGATGAGGAGGAGGAGGAGGTTGTAGATAGCTCACAGCAAGCAAGCGGAGAAACCGGTTTTCCCGACAGCCAGGAACTGTTTCTCACCCTAGACCTGGAGCCAGTACCCCCCGAACCCACCCAAGGCTGCCTCCTGGACCCAGCAGGCGGAGAAGGGACCTCTGGTGAGTGTACCTTTTAAAATGCTATACATGGTTTAAAAGCAAGCATGTGAAAGGATTACTTTGCCCTGGCATTTGCGGTTCTCCTAGATGTAGTCCTAAAGCCTTTGCAAAAGGTTTCTGGGCAGGGCAGCCTTATTTCGTCCTTCATGGTAGGACACTTTACCACTCCAGGCCAGTAACACGTACTCGGGAATCACTGTAGAACAAAGCATTGCAGTGTATGTTTGCTGGCATTCAACCAAAATCCGTTCTTTATCTCTCTGTGTTATCCTCAGGAGAGTGAGATATAATTCATGGTCACCTGGTTGAAATAGAGTGCTTTTCTTCAGGGACACTCAGAGGTGCCCGTTCCTGCTGGGCTGTTTGCCTGTGGCTGAACAGAAATGTTCCCCGCTGTTAGCCACAGGGAGGGGGGAAGGTTGAGGGGGTAGTCACGCGGTGGGAGGAGGCAAAATGCGACCTTGTAACGAAAGCACATGTGCTATGTATGTAATGTTAACAGCAAGGTTTACCCTGAAAGAGTGTAGCGACTGTTTTATAAAATGTGTCTTTTTAAATACCGCTGTCCCTTTTTTTTTCTCCACCAGCTGCATGTGTTTCAATGATCACAGGATCTTCTCCTTCCCAGAGGCTAGGGAAGCTTAGAAAGAAAAAAAACGCACTTGCGATGAAATGTTCTCCGAGCTCATGCTGTCCTCCCACACTGACAGAGCACAGACGAATGCGTGGAGGCAAATAATGTCAGAGTGCAGGAAAGCACAAAATGACCGGGAGGAGAGGTGGAGGGCTGAAGAGAGTAAGTGGCGGGCTGAAGAGAGTAAGTGGCGGGCTGAAGACAGGGCTGAAGCTCAAATGTGGCGGCAGCGTGATGAGAGGAGGCAGGATTCAATGCTGAGGCTGCTGCAGGACCAAACCAGAATGCTCCAGTGTATGGTTGAGCTGCAGCAAAGGCAGCTGGAGCACAGACTGCCACTGCTGCCCCTCTGTAACCAACCGCCCTCCTCCCCAAGTTCCATAGCCTCCACACCCAGACGCCCAAGAACGCGGTGGGGGGGCCTCCGGCCAACCAGCCACTCCACCACAGAGGATTGCCCAAAAAAAAGAAGGCTGTCATTCAATAAATTTTAAAGTTGTAAACTTTTAAAGTGCTGTGCTTAAAGTGCTGTGTGGCATTTTCCTTCCCTCCTCCACCACCCCTCCTGGGATACCTTGGTAGTCATCTCCCTATTTGTGTGATGAATGAATAACGAATGCATGACTGTGAAGCAGCAATGACTTTATTGCCTCTGCAAGCGGTGATTAAAGGGAGGAGGGGAGGGTGGTTAGCTTACAGGGAAGTAGAGTGAACCAAGGGGCAGGGGGTTTCATCAAGGAGAAACAAACAGAACTTTCACAGCGTAGCCTGGCCAGTCATGAAACTGGTTTTCAAAGCTTCTCTGATGCGTACCGCGCCCTCCTGTGCTCTTCTAACCGCCCTGGTGTCTGGCTGCGCGTAACCAGCAGCTAGGCGATTTGCCTCAGCCTCCCACCCCGCCATAAACGTCTCCCCCTTACTCTCACAGATATTGTGGAGCACACAGCAAGCAGTAATAACAGTGGGAATATTGGTTTCGCTGAGGTCTAAGCGAGTCAGTAAACTGCGCCAGCGCGCCTTTAAACGTCCAAATGCACATTCTACCACCATTCTGCACTTGCTCAGCCTGTAGTTGAACAGCTCCTGACTACTGTCCAGGCTGCCTGTGTACGGCTTCATGAGCCATGGCATTAAGGGGTAGGCTGGTTCCCCAAGGATACATATAGGCATTTCAACATCCCCAACAGTTATTTTCTGGTCTGGGAATAAAGTCCCTTCCTGCAGCTTTTGAAACAGACCAGAGTTCCTGAAGATGCGAGCGTCATGCACCTTTCCCGGCCATCCCACGTTGATGTTGGTGAAACGTCCCTTGTGATCCACCAGAGCTTGCAGCACTATCGAAAAGTACCCCTTGCGGTTTATGTACTCGGCGGCTTGGTGCTCCGGTGCCAAGATAGGGATATGGGTTCCGTCTATAGCCCCACCACAGTTAGGGAATCCCATTGCAGCAAAGCCATCCACTATGACCTGCACATTTCCCAGGGTCACTACCCTTGATATCAGCAGATCTTTGTTTGCGTGAGCTACTTGCATCACAGCAGCCCCCACAGTAGATTTGCCCACTCCAAATTGATTCCCAACTGACCGGTAGCTGTCTGGCGTTGCAAGCTTCCACAGGGCTATCGCCACTCGCTTCTCAACTGTGAGGGCTGCTCTCATCCTGGTATTCATGCGCTTCAGGGCAGGGGAAAGCAAGTCACAAAGTTCCATGAAAGTGCCCTTACGCATGCGAAAGTTTCGCAGCCACTGGGAATCGTCCCAGACCTGCAACACTATGCGGTCCCACCAGTCTGTGCTTGTTTCCCGAGCCCAGAATCGGCGTTCCACAGCATGAACCTGCCCCATTAGCACCATGATGCATGCATTGTCAGGGCCCATGCTTTCAGAGAAATCTGTGTCCATGTCCTGATCACTCACGTGACCGCGCTGACGTCGCCTCCTCGCCCGGTATCGCGTTGCCATGTTCTGGTGCTGCATATACTGCTGGATAATGCGTGTGGTGGTTGATGTGCTCCTAATTGCCAAAATGAGCTCAGCGGCCTCCATGCTTGCCTTGGTATGGCGTCCGCACAGAAAAAAGGCGCGGAACGATTGTCTGCCGTTGCTCTGACGGAGGGAGGGGCGACTGACGACACGGCTTACAGGGTTGGCTTCAGGGAGCTAAAATCAACAAAGGGTGTGCCTGTACATCAAGGAGTATTTCAGGCAGGACTGCACGGAGGGTTCCAATAAGAAATGGTGCACCAAAGTTATCGTTGTTATTGGAACAAGGAGGTTAGCCTGGCCTCTGATTGATACATGGCTAGATTTACCTCGCTGCGCCTTCTCTGTGAGTGACTGCAGTGTGATCTAGACAGGGGAGGAGGAAAATGAGTACAAAACAAATCTGGTCTATTTCTTGTTCTGACCCACTCCATCTATCCTTTACATCTTTGGCTGGCAGCAGACGGTGCAGAAGGACTGCATGCCATCCACATCTCATGGCTGCTTGGCAGAAGATGGTACAGTACGACTGCTAGCCATCTTCATCTCTTGCCTGCCTGGCATAAGATGGTACAATACGACTGCTAGCAATCCTCATCTCTTGCCTGCCTGGCAGAAGATGGTACAGTACGACTGCTAGCAGTCCGTATCGCCTGCCCGCTCACCATAAGACGGTTCAATAGGACTGCAGGACTAAAGAGAATGACCTGGTCAAGTCACCCAAATTTAGTCCCTGCGCCCATGTCTGCCCAGGCGCTCCCAGCCGACGTGGCCAGGAGCACCTCGGACACGACGAGGACGACTACCAGTCGTATTGCACCGTCTGCTGCCAGAAGGCAATGGGTTGCTGCTACTGTGCAGCAAAGCCGTACCGCGTCTGCCAGCACCCAGGAGACATAGGGTGACGGTTACCTGAGCTGGCTCCATGCTTGCCGTGGTATGGTGTCTGCACAGGTAACTCATGAAAAAAGGCGCGAAACGATTGTCTGCCCTTGCTTTCACGGAGGGAGGGAGGGAACGGGGGCCTGACGACACGTACCCAGAACCACCCGCGACAATGTTTTAGCCCCATCAGAGTGCTCCATTGTGAGTGCTCTGGACAGCACTCTCAGATGCCCGATTGTTTGCCATTGCTCTGACGCTGGGAGGGGCGCTTACAGGGTTGGCTTCAGGGAGCTAAAATCAACAAAGGGGGTGGCTTTACATCAAGGAGTATTTCAGGCAGGACTTCACGGAGGGTTCCAATAAGAAATGGTGCACCTAAGTTATCGTTGTTATTGGAACAAGGAGGTTAGCCTGGCCTCTGATTGATACATGGCTAGATTTACCTCGCTGCACCTTCTCTGTAAGTGACTGCAGTGTGATCTAGAAGAATGAGTCCCCTAGACAGGGGAGGGGGGGAAGCAAATCTGGTCTATTTCTTGTTTTGATCCACTCCATCTATCTTTTACATCTTTGGCTGGCAGCAGACGGTGCAGAAGGACTGCATGCCATCCACATCTCATGGCTGCTCGGCAGAAGATGGTACAGTACGACTGCTAGCAGTCCGTATCGCCTGCCCGCTCACCATAAGACGGTTCAATAGGACTGACTGCAGGACTAAAGAGAATGACCTGCTCAAGTCACTCCAAATTTAGTCCCTGCGCCCATGTCTGCCCAGGCGCTCCTGATCGACCTCACAGAGGCGACCAGGAGCACCTCAGACATGACGATGACGGCTACCAGTCGTACTGTACCGTCTGCTGCCACAAGGCAAGGGGTTGCTGCTACTGTGTAGCAATGCCGTACCGCGTCTGCCAGCATCCAGGAGACATAGGGTGACGGTTACCTGAGCGGGCTCCATGCTTGCCGTGGTATGGCGTCTGCACAGGTAACTCAGGAAAAAAGGCGCAAAATGATTGTCTGCCCTTGCTTTCA
Source organism: Lepidochelys olivacea (assembly GCF_965140295.1). Lineage (NCBI taxonomy): Eukaryota > Metazoa > Chordata > Testudines > Cheloniidae > Lepidochelys > Lepidochelys olivacea. The sequence continues at coordinate 30,338,629 of NC_140411.1, read as the reverse complement.
TGGGGGGAGGGAGGGTGGGAACGGGGGCCTGACGATATGTACCCAGAACCACCCGCGACAATGTTTTAGCCCCATCAGGCATTGGGATATCAACCCAGAATTCCAATAGGCAGCGGAGACTGCGGGAACTGTGGGATAGCTACCCACAGTGCAACGCTCCGGAAGTCGACGCTTGCCTCGGTACTGTGGAAGCGCTCCGCCGAGTTAATGCACTTAATGCACTTAGAGCATTTTCTGTGGGGACACACACACTCGAATATATAAAACCGATTTCAAAAAAACCGACTTCTATAAATTCGACCTAATTTCGTAGTGTAGACATACCCTGGGAGTGGCTAAGTCATTATGCAAGGTAGCCTATTTCCCCTTGTTTTTTCCTACCCCCCCCCCCAGACATTCTGGTTAAACTTGGATTTAAACTTGGAGAGTGGTCAGTTTGGATGAGCTATTGCCAGCAGGAGAGTGAGTTTGTGTGTGTGTGTCCCGGGGGGGTGGGGAGGTGAGAAAGCCTGGATTTGTGCTGGAAATGGCCCACCTTGATTATCATGCACGTTGTAGGGAGAGTGGTCACTTTGGATGAGCTATTACCAGCAGGAGAGTGAGTTTGTGTGCGTGGTTTTTAGAGGGGGGTGAGGGGGTGAGAGAACCTGGATTTGTGCAGGAAATGGCCCACCTTGATTATCATACGCATTGTGAAGAGAGTGGTCACTTTGGATGGGCTATTACCAGCAGGAGAGTGAGTTTGTGTGTGTGGGGGGGGGGGGGGGGGCGGAGGGTGAGAAAACCTGGATTTGTGCTGGAAATGGCCCAACTTGATGATCACTTTAGATAAGCTATTACCAGCAGGAGAGTGAGTTTGTGTGTGTATGGGGGTGGGGGGGTGAGAAAACTTGGATTTGTGCTGGAAATGGCCCACCTTGATTATCATGCACATTGTAGGGAGACTGGTCACTTTGGATAAGCTATTACCAGCAGGAGAGTGAGTTTGTGTGTGTGGTTTTTGGAGGGGGGTGAGGGAGTGAGAGAACCTGGATTTGTGCAGGAAATGGCCCACCTTGATTATCATACACATTGTGAGGAGAGTGGTCACTTTGGATGGGCTATTACCAGCAGGAGAGTGAGTTTGTGTGTTGGGGGGGCGGAGGGTGAGAAAACCTGGATTTGTGCTGGAAATGGCCCAACTTATCACTTTAGATAAGCTATTACCAGCAGGACAGTGGGGCGGGAGGAGGTATTGTTTCATGGTCTCTGTGTGTATATAATGTCTTCTGCAGTTTCCACGGTATGCATCCGATGAAGTGAGCTGTAGCTCACGAAAGCTCATGCTCAAATAAATTGGTTAGTCTCTAAGGTGCCACAAGTACTCCTTTTCTTTTTGCGAATACAGACTAACACGGCTGTTACTCTGAAACCTGTCATAAACAGTTTAATTACACAAGTAAAGGATGACCGCATAACCCATCTGGGGTTGAATAAAGCTGACCCCTTGGTTTCTTCCAAGTGTCAGTGTTTCCATTATTAACGCCTGTTTCAAGGATATGTAACTTGGCTGTAGAAATCTGGTCAGAATTCCTTACTTCTCAATATATGTGGTCTCAGGCCAGCATCACTTGGTGATTTTTAGCATATATTCATAACAATGATGGAGCTGCCTTTGAGTTATAGGTGATATCACCCGTATGGTGATATCAACAAATCATGGTGCTTAGAGCCTGGGAGTGGAGGTTGGATATGCCGTGGGTAGAACTAAATTAAGATCTTCATTTGGCATTTTTGTTGTATTTTACACCTAATGTACCCATAAGAAACAAAGGAAAGTCTGTTTTAACATTTATGTGTGTATGTTTGGAGCCAAATTCTCCCCCTCAATTATACTATGGCAACCCCCAGACTTAAATGAGGTAGCAGCAGTAGAACAGAAAAGAAAATTTGATTCTGAATGTTTTGATTTGCTGGTTACATAAATGTGTTTAAAATTCCCCTTGGTTTTCATGACCAAACCCTGGGAGTATTACCTGCTTGGAGGATTTCTTGAGTTATTATCTAACCTATCAGTCTCTCTGTCTGTCTATCTAAGTGTTTTATACTGCTGCCAATCACCAAAGTAGCAGAGCCCCTTCCCCATAATAGCAATAGCAAAGTCTCTCGTGTACTTCATAGTCTCTGATTCTTCGCCCATTGATTTGTTACAGATTTTTTTGTATTTATTTGTTCATTCATTTTGAGGGGAGGTTGTTTGGAGATGAGGGGTGTCTGTGTTGTGAATGCCATTCTTGCTATATGGAAGTGTGTCTTTGGAGAGGAAGGTGTTACAACTTGGCCCTGTGCCCCTCTGTGTAATCAGCAATCTGTTGCAAGTGGACCCAGTTTGAGCTGGATCCAACATGCTTCAAAAGGCATCTGGGTCTGGGTAGAATCTAGTCATTGTTTCTAGCTCTGGAACCATAGGACACACTTGCAGGCTCAGACCTCTTGTCTGATGCCCTTCTTTGGGAGATGGGACTCTGCAGTCCAGTTGCCCCTGACCCCAAAACCAGTGCTTCAGACCTCTGAGCCCCCCTCATCTTTTTCATGTGCTCTCTCAAAGTCCCACCTATGCTGTGGGCTCTCTGGTCTTCTAGTTTAACCCCTTTGGGGACAATGTGACAGGGAATCATGGAACACAGGTTTAGCATAGGAATTTCTTCACCACAGTCACTTTACTCTTCCAAGCATCCTCTCAAAGTTGATGGCCCTAGATTGCCTCCTTGATGGCTTCTCCATTATGATTTAACTGGGAATTGGTCCTGCTTCGAGCAGGTGGTTGGACTAGATGACCTTCTGGGTTCCCTTCCAACCCTGATATTCTATGATTCTATGATTCTATGATCCTTCAATAAGGTGTCAACCATCTTTCCTTAGCAAGGTGGCTATATGGAATGCAGTTCCATAAGCTTGCTTTGTGCAAGGTTAGAGGTGTTCAGCACGGTACAAGATTAGGGTGACCATATGTTCCATTTTGGCCAGCCTTTTTAAGCCCTGTCCCGGACATCCTGACTTTTTTTGGCAAAACTGGGCATTTGGTCTTGTTTGCTCTTGCCAAGCTGGCAAAAGCAAATGGGACAAATGCCCAGTTTTTCCAAAAAAGTGGGGTGCGCCTCCCTAGGGGGACAAGGAGGAACATACAATAGGGCAAGCAGCGACGCTGGGCGGTGGTACTCAGGTGGTCAGCCCCAGCCTCAGGAGGCAGGGCTTGGGTGAGTGGCAATGCCAAGGGGCTGGGCCAGCCCCGTATGGGAGCGAGAGGCCATGGGGCAGCCCCATGTGTGGTGGGGGCTCAGGCGAGCAATAACACCAGGTAGCTCAGGTGAGCCCATGTGGGAGGAGTAGGAGGGCCTTGGGCCAGCCCCGCACAGTGTCCTGTTTTCACTTTCGGAAATCTGGTCACCCTATACAAGATGGAGGTCCTAATAGAAAATTGAATTTACCATTTGCTAATGACACATCCTGTTCTGTCACAGAAGGTTTGGTAGCATTTCCTAAAAGCCTGTCTGACTTTGGGTTTGCCTAATTTCCGCAGGAAGTTCCTTCCGCAGCCCAATCCCATCCAACATCAATTTCATCCTGCATGCTGGAAGATGAAATGGTCTAATGTTGCCTGGTATACTTGGTGTCTAGTTAGAAAGGAAACACAATTCCAGTAAAATATTCTTTATTATTAGATATAAAACATTTTGGGCCAAATTCTACTCTCAATTACAGCAGTGTAAATCCACCAAAGCCAGAATTTCTCACTGTATATGTATGTTTAAAAAAACGAATCTTGTTAGACAAAATCTGATCTGACTTGCACCTGTTTTACAGTGGTGCGTCTCTATAAACTCTTGATTTATATTGGTGGAAGTGAGAGGAGAATCAGGCCCAACAGGACCAGTTCTTTAAGGGTCAGTCTGCAGCACAACTAATCCTCTGCATCAAGTGTGATTTATTAGGCAATTGCTCACATCACATGGCCTCCTCTGGAACACCAGCAAGTCGGACAAATAACACATTATAGATTCATAGACTAACACTCTCATTTCATGGACAGCAAAGAAAAATAAAACAGCTCAAATTCCATGATTTACACTGCTCTTGCAGTGTCTTTTTCCTAAATGGCTATTTTTTGTGCCAACTGCTATTCCAAATATGATTGTTAAAAATCATTTATTAGGTATCGAGAAGTGAAACTGTCCAGCTTATCTAAAAATAAAACACACAGTTACATGGACGGGGGGTGGGGGATAAATATACATATATTACCATGAATTTCGAAAGCATACATTGAGGAAGTCTGCATTTTCTGTGCAATGAGAAAACAGACGAATTCTATTAATGGATGTAACATGTGGGTTGGGTTTAAGCTAGAGTGTAGTTTGAATAGGGATGTCAAAGCCAATTTATTGTAACATATTTTTCCTTTCAAAATATTTTAAGAAGTACCAAAGTTTGCACAACATCTTGGCAAGCTGGTCTGTGGAAAGGAATACTCTCTGTCTCACAGCTAACATACGGGCTGAAGAATGTGACAGTGGCTGAGCAATTCTGGATTATTTCTTGAATTGAAAAGAATGTGTGCAAGACAGAATTGTGTAAAAGCCCATTAAATTTTCAGAGGTGCAATTGTAATGCTGCCCTGGGGGCTGCAGGTGGCTCCAACAGAAAGTTGTGGGTTTTATTTCATATTTAGACTGTTAAATGCTTTACTTATATGGCCCTGTCTGAATGCCCCAGAATTATTTTAAATTAGAAATAATAATAACCATCAATAGACAGACAAAGTGAGTGAGGTAAGATCTGTTGTTGGACCAACTTCTGTTGGTGAGAGAGACAAGCTTTCAGGATTCACAAAGGACCTGAAGAAGAGCTCTGTGGAGCTTGAAGGCTTTCTTCTTTCCCCGCCAGAAGCTAGTCCAGTGAAAGGTATTACCTCACTCTCCCATATCCTGGGATCAACATGGCTATAACAATACTGCAAACAGTGGCCAGCAATGTATTTTTTTCCTTCCCAGCTGGTAGGAGAAGTAATTGGATTAATTTACAGTTTGTTTTTCATGTATGTTTTGGTTGGGTGTGTGTGTCTGTGTATGTGTGTGTAGAACTTATTGAGGGAAAGCTAAGTCACAGAAATTAACTTTGCATGTAGTTCTCAGGGTAGCCATTCCTGTCTCTTGTGAGAGTGAGTTCTATAGTCTAATTTTGGCGCCTGTGAAAGTTCTGACTCTGGCATTCATGAGTCTCTGTCATTGGTGAAGTATAATTATCCCAGTGGAATGTAGCTGTCGTGGAAGATCATAGTCATGGAGGGAGAGGTCGTCTCTCAAGTAGCTAGAAGAATCCAGTGGACAGAATCCTGGAGTTAGACTCTAATCACTGGGGGAGCCCGTGCAGACCGTGGAGCACCAGGGTGATGTGTTCTTGGACACCTATGGTGTGGAGCAGACAGGCTGCTGCATATTGTATCAACTGGAGGTTTTTCAGATTGCATGGCTTCATTTCTATGAGTTGTAATAATTGAGCCTAAATGTCAGGAAAATAATGTCCCCATCATTTTAGCTAACTCCCCAGTAACTCCTGTCTGATCTATAGCTGCGCAACTTTGTGCATGTGGCATTGGAGTGCTCCAGGTTTTTGTGTGATAATACGGGGACAGAGGTAGCTCTTTTTCTATATTTATGGAAGGGTGGAGGTCTGTCTACTGTTGCTGTAAGCAAGACCTTTTTTTTTAGTCTAGTTTGTAACAAGAAAGTAAACAGAACACATATAGTTGAAAGAGCAGGAGCAAGGGGTGGAGTCTTGGGGGAAGAGGAGGGGCCAGGGCAGGGTCATGGAGAGGGCAGGGCTCCTGCTTTTGCCTTTTGAAAAGATGGTCGCCCTACCCTTCCTCTCCGCACCCCAGTGTGGCCTTTTGTGGAAAACTACAGAGAGGAGCCAGCCGATTGGGCCAGAAGCAGCCAAAACCGGGACCACTGAACATTCAGAGAACTTCAACAGTGTTGATTGGACTTGTTCTGCCTTGTGCTGATTGGCCATTTGCTCCAAACCTCTCCCCCCCACACACACATCGTCTCTTCACCTCAGATTCACTCCACACCTCCCTTACCTTCTCAGCCCCTGTTCTGACCCCTCTTCCTCCCTCCCTTCTCCTTTCGTCCCATTTAGAGAATCCCCTCCTAATTTACCCCTCCCCACAAAAAAAAAAATCATGGAACTACCATGTCATTTGCTGCCATAACATTGTTCCCTCTGCTTGTGTATTAGACCCCTCTCCCCACCCTGCGTCTGTCTTGTCTCATTAGACTGTAAACGCTTCCACTCTTTTCTTTCACAGAGATTGTTCCTGGGGGAACATGAAGGAGCCAATGCAAAGGCACCAGTCATTGCACAGTGAAGTGACAAGTAACCACTTTCTTGTTTTCTAACAAGGTTACAAATAGCTGTCACTTCTAATAGAGAGTCTCAATATAATAGTTGTTGTTCCTAACCAAATTTTAGGTGTCAGTAGATACAGTGTTTGTTGCCATGTAATCATACAAATTGCCATGTGTTCTTATGGGAGTTCTCTGTAAAATTCCTAGGACAGCTCAGTTACTTCCTTTGAGGTTCCATAAACTCCTGTTAGAATGTCAAGGTTTCCCACTGAAACCACATGGTAGGTTTTCAAAGCTTTCCATACAGTGTTAGAGTTACTTCCTCTGCTTGATTCTTTATCTGAGCCTTTGTTGTCAGTCTCTTGTCCTGCAGCTTAAAGAGCAGCGTCCCACACTTGATCTTTAATAATCTAAGTGTGTAAAAAGAGTCATTGCCTTTTCTTGATGATTTTTAATTTTATTTTATTCATTTTCTCATTCATAAGATGTTTCTTCTTTTTCAGGATCAACACTCTGTGATAGGCCAAGGTGCAGGCCCCAGTCCAAGTTCCAGTACTTGCTCAAATCCAAGCACTGGAAGTGGTTACATGAACTCATCCCAGCAATCAACGTTGAATCAACAACTGATGGAAAAGAAACAGGCGTTGCAGAGGCAGATGATGGAGCAAAAGCAGCAGCTCCTTCTACAGCAGCAGATGTTGGCAGAAACAGTAAATTTTCTTTTTAATTCCTATTTTATGTCTAATAAATTTCCATCGGATTCATAGATGGAAAAGATCGGTTAGATCACTTTGTCCGTCCACTGAACATTCACGCTTGTTTCCTATAGAATATTCTTGATCACTCTGTTCAGCCTATTTTAAATTATTCAAGTGCTGAAGCTTCCACTACTTCCTTTGGGAGACTATTCCACCGTCTGACTGTTCTCACCATTAGGAGATTTTTCCTGATATTGAGCCTAAATTTCCCTTAGCTCAGTTTCATTTTAATACTCCAGATTATGGCCCTAGTCCAGCAAACCACATGCTTAATTTTAAGCATGTGAGTGGCCCCAATGGACCTGATTCTCATTTATACTGCAGCCACTGTGACCACTCTGGCTATGTAGAAAGGCTTCAAAGTGATATAAATTATGTTTACACCCACTTTAAGGCTTCTTTACATGGGCAGAGTGGTGTAAAGTGCTCTTAGTGCAAAGGGGAATCAGGAGCATTGACTTCAATGTCAGGTGCTTAAAGTTAAGCACTTGCTTAAGTAGCTTGCTGGATCATGGGCTGTATAAATCCCATTTCATATTGTTGACACACCTTTAGATACTAGCAGCCAGTTACCATATTTCCCCTTTGGTTTGAGGGAAGGCAGAGAGTTTCTCTTTGTGTGGCAGGATCGTCATGTTATGAGATACAGGATGTGCACATGCTGCCTTATTTGTAGTTCTGAATCCTAGGGGCCCAATTCTTCGTTACCCTGTAGCTTGTGCAGCCATTAACACTATTGTAAAGTGGATGTGAAATCATACCAGTTTGATTGGTAGCTCCTTATATCCACTTTGCACTGGTGTCGATTACTGTATAAGGGGTGGAACCATGGAGAATCAGGCCCTACAAGCATCTTGAGAAGTGCTAAAAGGAAAGTAAACGAAAGTTAAGGGGAAAATTAAAATAATAACTGCAGAGTGAATCCCTCTGTGGATCAGCTTGTGTTTGTTTTTGTTTTGCACTTGTTATACACACACAAGTTCATAGACACACACATAAAACAATCTCAGTTGCAATTTAAAGGAACTGCTGCAGACCAAGATTTTTATGAGAATTAAAAGGTTTCTGTTCTTCACAAGGGTTCAGGTTGGACAGTTCGTTAAGATGAGCCTGATCAATCTTAATCAGATCACAGGTTCCAAAACTGGAATACGGAAATGCCTGAATACCACAACAAAGAGTGTTCTCACAGTGTTTATAACCATGGCTGGAAGCAGAAGAACCAGATTTCTCACAAAAAGGTCTGTTTGTGTGAGATTTCAGGCAGAAGAGGTCAGAATAGTTCTGATTTCTGATCACCTTCAGATAAACATCCAGAGCCTGATTCTCATTTACATCAAGGCCCCTTTTCACCATTCTGGCAATGTAAAGAATCTTGAAAATAAATTGTAATTTACATCTGCTTTAATGCCCCTGGACATTGCCAGAGTGGTGTACAGGAGCCTTTGTGTAAATGAGAAACCTCCCTCCCCTTCCCCACCCCAAAACTTTTGGATATTTAGGCCATGTCTACTGAGTTAAGTCGACTTAAGTTACGTTGATGACCATAAGCCACTTTAATTACATTGGTTGTGCACATCCACACAATACTCCTTGTGTTGGCAGAGCACGTCCACAGCTGGTGCTCTGGCATCGACAGAGAGAGAGCGTTGCGTGGTAGGTAGCTATCCCACTATGGAACTCGCCACCCTCTGCCACTTGGAGATCTGGGAGCAGATCGCAATGCATCATGGGGGTATGCTCACTGTCCCATGATACAGTACTGTCCGTCCCATCATTCCAAGGGCTTCCGACTTTGTTTTGCTCCATTTTTGAACAGCCCTTGTAAACTCTGCTCCTGCCATCTCTGCCTGAAAACATGGATCCTGAACTGCTGACCAGTCTAGTGATGAGTGTCGTGAACACAATGCAGCTGGGCCTACAGTATTTCATGAGCTGCGAAATAGAAAGTGAATCTGTGTGCAATGGAAAGTAACAATTCAAGATTGCTGCTGGCATGCTTGGAGCAGCTGCATACGGTGGACCGTTGGTACTGGGCTTGGGAAACTAGCACTCAGTGGTGGGATCACATTGTGATGCATGTCTGGGATGACAAGCAGTGGCTGCAGAACTTTTGGATATGCAAAGCCACATTCCTGGAACTGTGTGCAAGGACACCAGAATGACAGCTGCCCTCACAGTGGAAAAGTAAGTGGTGACCGAACACATCAACGGAAAGGGCTATTTCTCCATGGTCTTGAAGGCACTGGTGGATCATTCTGTTTCACTCACATCAATGCGGGGTGATCAGGGAAGGTTCATGATGCATGCATCTTTACAAACCCTGGAGTGCACAGAAAGCTGCATACTGGGGCTTTCTTTCCAGACTAGAAGATTCCAATAGGGGATGTTCAAATGCCCATAGTGATCCTGGGAGACCACACGTACCCCTTGCTCCCATGGCTCATGAAGCCTTACACCGGCAGGCTAGACAGCAGCAATGAGCACTTCAACAACAGGCTCAGCTGAATGTGATTGTTGAATGTGCCTTTGGCAGATTAAAAGGTCACTGGCGCTGCTTTTTTGGCAGGCTAGACCTCATTGAGGACAATATTCCGATGGTCGTAGCAGCCTGCTGTGCTCTGCATAACATTTGCAAAGTGAAGGGGGAAAAGTTTCCTCAGGAGTGAGGTGGATCGGCTGGCTGCTGATTTTGAGCAGCCAGATACCTGAGCAATTAGAGAGGCTCAGCAGGATGATTTTTGAATCAGGGAGGCTTTGAAGGAGCATTTTAACAGTGAGCCCCAGTAATGTGTCTTTATGTGATGCATTTGGCCAGGCAATGTTTACTTGCCACCTTGAGTGACCCCTGTAATGCTTGCTTCCTGAGCTTGAATTGTTCCTGAGCAAATGTTCCTGCCTGTAGCAACTGTGCTTTAATTTTAGCAGCAACTACCATGAGTCCTGCACAGAGGTGCTCAGACTGTCGCGCTATGAGGGACTTGAGCATTTCTGTCTGGCCCTCCAGTAGCTTTATCATCCACCCCTGTCCATCTGTCATCCACTCCTGCCCCTGCCTCCTCTCCAGGCTATCCAGTCTGAGTTTTCATTAATTGTCTCCATCCATGCTCTTGTTTCGCTATCTGCTGTATCTCTAGACTGCAGCACTTCGCAAAACATAGAATCATAGAATCATAGAATCATAGAATATCAGGGTTGGAAGGGACCCCAGAAGGTCATCTAGTCCAACCCCCTGCTCAAAGCAGGACCAATTCCCAGTTAAATCATCCCAGCCAGGGCTTTGTCAAGCCTGACCTTAAAAACCTCTAAGGAAGGAGATTCTACCACCTCCCTAGGTAACGCATTCCAGTGTTTCACCACCCTCTTAGTGAAAAAGTTTTTCCTAATATCCAATCTAAACCTCCCCCACTGCAACTTGAGACCATTACTCCTCGTTCTGTCATCTGCTACCATTGAGAACAGTCTAGAGCCATCCTCTTTGGAACCCCCTTTCAGGTAGTTGAAAGCAGCTATCAAATCCCCCCTCATTCTTCTCTTCTGCAGGCTAAACAATCCCAGCTCCCTCAGCCTCTCCTCATAACTCATGTGTTCCAGTCCCCTAATCATTTTTGTTGCCCTTCGCTGGACTCTCTCCAATTTATCCACATCCTTCTTGAAGTGTGGGGCCCAAAACTGGACACAGTACTCCAGATGAGGCCTCACCAATGTCCTCCTTATCCTCCTTACTCCTCCTGGTTCACCTCCTTGCCTGATGGAGGTGCTCTGCTGGTGTGTATGAGTTGGCCGTCAAGGGCTTATCTGCAGAAGCAAAAGAAACAGTGAACAGAGACAGTATTGTGAGTGCACAGCCGTGAATCATAAAAGTTATATACACCTCTTCCTCACTGTCTCTTGGCTAGCACACAGGTTGGCGCAAGTCCCAAATATGGTGAGTTCAGAGGTGGGTGATTGGGAAGGGGGAATGGGCAAGAGGGGACAATTGGTCTGGGTGGTTTGTGAAGAGGGCCTAGGGAGACTATTGTGAATATTTTTTAGAATGGTAGCTGTGTTAGTCTGTATCAGCAAAAATAACAAGGAGTCCTTGTGGCACCTTAGAGACTAACAAATTTATTTAGGCATAAGCTTTCGTGGGTTAGAACCCACTTCATCAGATGCATGGAGTGAAAATACAGGAGCAGGTATAAATACATGAAAGGATGGGGGTTGCTTAACGAAGTGTGAGGTCAGTCTAATGAGATAAATCAATTAACAGCAGGATACCAATGGAGGAAAAATAATTTTTGAAGTGGTAAGAGAGTGGCCCATTACAGACAGTTGACAAGAAGGTGTGAGTAACAGTAGGGAGAAATTCGTATTAGGAAAATATTGGCACCCTTTTCCATAGGCTGGGGTAATCAAACCCAATATCTCACTCCTGAGGGTAACCCAGGATGCAAGGGTGCATCTTCTGCATACGTGTGGCTTCAGACGGGGTCCGTATGCTGCTCATGTGTGTGCCACTTTGGTCCCTGCAGAAATAATTGCCGGTTGGCACGGCAAAAGTTTCCTACAGCGGGGGGAGAAACAAGGCAGATCTACCAAGGAACCTTCAGCAGAGGATTGCAGAGTACCTACACGAATGTTTCCTAGAGATCTCTATGGAGGATTCCCGGGACATCCCGGTGTACATTAACAAACTTTTCCGCCAGGCCCACACCATGTAGCTGTATAGGCTCTTTTGTTAATTTTTATCTCGTCTCCCTCATCTACCATATAACAAAATAAATGAGACCTCAATCTCCTATCACCTTGCAATATCAAAGCAAAACGCCTGCTTACCAGAGCTTGCCTCTCTTGCTTCATGCACTCCACAGCCGGAGTGCTGGGACTGGCTAGACCCCTCCGGAGTCAAAAACAGGTCCTGGCTCGCCATGCCACCAGACGACCCTGTCGCATGTCCCATATCCTCCTCCAACTCCACTTCCTCATCTACTGGGTCGTCCTCAGGGCTGACTCTGCTGCCTGCTGCCTCCTGTCCCCCTGAAGTATCCACAGGGCTCTTGACAGTGGAGGTGGGGTCGCTGCTGAGGATGGTGAGCAGCTCCTCGTAGAAGCAGCACGTTTTTGGCGCTGCACCAAAGCAATGGTTGGCCTTCCTTGCCTTCTGGCCCGCCTGCCTCAGCTCCTTGATCTTAGCACAGCACTGCTGCGTGTCTCTTCTCCTGCATGCCACGAGCAATCTGCCCCAGATATCAAAGTTCCTATGGCAGGAGCAAAGCTGCCACTGCACAGCCTCCTCTCCCCACAGACCCAGCAGATCCAACAGCTCCAGTGTATTCCAGGCAGGAGTGCGGAAAGCCGGCATGGTCAGCTGGGGAGATGCTGTGTGAACAGTCCAAGCTGAGCAAACAGGAAGAGGAATTTTAAAAGTTCCCGGGCCTTTAAACAGGGGAGGGATGCATGCCTGTGTACCTGCATGGAAACAGAGTTCAAACTGCTGACCAGAGCGGTCAGGATGGGCATTGTGGGACACCTCCTGGAGACCAATTAGGGCAACATAAGCCAGAGCAGTGTCTACGTTGCTCTAACTATGTCACAAAAAGCTCTATGCCGCTCGTTGAGGTGGTTTAATTTTGTCAGCATAGCAGGGGAGTTACATCAGTGGGAGGAGCATTTCAGTGTGTACACCTCTACTGGTTCATCGACAAAAGTCAGCTTTTGTCAACAAAACTGTGTAGCGGAGACAAGGCCCTATTCTAACTGTGATTCTGAAATTTGTGCCCTTTGAGGTTTGCAGATTACTACTTGCCACCTTCCTCAGCTCTGATCAGAAAATCTCTTCTTTTCCTCACCCCAAATATAGCTTATGTTTCAGATAAAGGAGAGAGGTTGGACAGACTTTGCTGGCAGGCTGACAGAGAGAGCAGGTTGTAGAGTCTCAGAGCTGTTTGGATACAGAGGATGTTCAGCTCCCCTTGCTAGCAAGCAGATGGTGGGAATCTTCACAGACCACCCACATGCTGCCTCTGTGAACCTTCAGAGGACACGTCCCCTGCTCACTGGTGTGCGTGCTGGGTTGTTAGATGTGAGCAGATTCCTTCTGTCTGAAGGTTTGACAACTCATGGAGAGCGTCACAACTTGGGCTTCTGGGTTTTGGCGTGTATTTGCTGGGGGGGCAAAGAGGGGGGATATGCTTCCTGCTTCTCACAAACAGTAAGCAGTAAGCCAAGGGGCCGAGGTTTTGAGATTATTTTCCCAGCATTTTTTTGGTGGAGGCTGCTCCGGCTCTGCCCGCCTCAGACCAAGGCCCACCCTATTCCCAAGCATGAAACACAAGTGCACTGCTTAGCACGCTGAGGAGCAGGAGTGAGATTCAGGAGATTAAGGGACAGGAAGCACAATTCCAGGAGCGACTGGGTGTAAATCAATGCTGCTGATTTAGTAGTTTATTATTATATAAATATGTGGTAAACAAATAAAGGTGAAAGCCCAAATACTTACTCATACTTGCTGACACTGAGGGTCATTCCTGGGAGGAGTCATTGCTTGTGAGCTTATGAGTAGCACTCTGGAGACATAGATTTTTAAGTCAAACAAGACTGTACTTGCTTACACATGCCAGGAGGCGTATTAGGGCTGGTCTTGTACCATAAAAATCAATGGAGTTTTGCCAGTGTGTTCAATATGTGTCGGCTCAAGCCCTTAATGAGGATGATGTGGTTTGTGCTGTTGACATGGACAGATTATGAATCTAGCACCTTGAACTTCTTGCCTGCAAGGTGGTGGGCTCCCTCAGCAGCCAGGGAGAATTCAGTGCTGTGGCCAAGTCTCTTTTCAGGCCTTTGCCTCAGGTTAAAAAACAAACAGAAGCTATTCCCTTGGAGCAAACAGGCTGCATCTCTGTCTCCCTGGAAGAGGATACATCCCTCTCTTTACAGTGCAGCTGAATTATGTGACAGTGTCATAAACATAAAGGGAAGGGTAAACCCCTTTGAAATCCCTCCTGGCCAGGGGAAAGCTCCTCTCACCTGTAAAGGGTTAAGAAGCTAAAGGTAACCTCGCTGGCACCTGACCAAAATGACCAATGAGGAGACAAGATACTTTCAAAAGCTGGGAGGAGGGAGAGAAACAAAGGGTCTGTGTGTCTGTCTATATGCTGGTTTTCTGCCAGGGATAGACCAGGAATGGAGTCTTAGAACTTTTAGTAAGTAATCTAGCTAGGTATGTGTTAGATTATGATTTCTTTAAATGGCTGAGAAAAGAATTGTGCTGAATAGAATAACTATTTCTGTCTTGTATCTTTTTTGTAACTTAAGGTTTTGCCTAGAGGGGTTCTCTATGTTTTTGAATCTAATTACCCTGTAAGATATCTACCATCCTGATTTTACAGGGGGGATTTCTTTATTTCTATTTACTTCTATTTTTATTAAAAGTCTTCTTGTAAGAAAACTGAATGCTTTTTCATTGTTCTCAGATCCAAGGGTTTGGGTCGGTGGTCACCTATGCAAATTGGTGAGGCTTTTTATCCAACATTTCCCAGGAAAGGGGGTGTGCAAGTGTTGGGAGGATTGTTCATTGTTCTTAAGATCCAAGGGTCTGGGTCTGTAGTCACCTAGGCAAATTGGTGAGGCTTTTTACCAAACCTTGTCCAGGACGTGGGGTGCAAGGTTTTGGGAAGTATTTTGGGGGGAAAGACGCGTCCAAACAGCTCTTCCCCAGTAACCAGTATTAGTTTGGTGGTGGTAGCGGCCAATCCAAGGACAACGGGTGGAATATTTTGTACCTTGGGGAAGTTTTGACCTAAGCTGGTACAGATAAGCTTAGGAGGTTTTTCATGCAGGTCCCCACATCTGTACCCTAGAGTTCAGAGTGGGGGAGGAAACTTGACAGACAGACAGCCCTTAACCATGTGCTGGATGTTCCACCCTGTCACAGTGCCCCGCTCTGCTCCCTCTGTCGCAAACATGGCTGTTGAAATCAGGGCCGCAGCGCAGAATCCTCTCCCCACCACAGGGTTCGGCTTCTTCAGCTCCCAAGACCACTTTCCTACAGGAGCATGCACTTCCTGCTACCAGCACCTCTTCATCATCTCTTAGAGGCATGGGCTCACCTCTTAGGAGGGTTAGACCGACAGGCTCGGTACAAGGGCTGGCAGCCATAAGGTAGAACACGGCGGGGATATCATCAGGGGTGCAGTCTATGCAGAATGATGCAATGGAGAGGAAGGAGGGGGATGAAAGGGATTGACATTGGGAAGAAGGGAAGGGGTAGGAAGGCTGATGGTAACAGGTTCAAACTTTAGTTCCCAAATTTCCGTTTTTCAGTTTCTTGCTTTTTCTTCTTCGAGAAGAGGCTAGTATTATTTTGGTTATTTATTCGTATGGTGGCGGCGCCCAATGGCCCCAGTTTGGATCACGGCTTGATGGCATTAGACCCAGCGCCAACTCATAGTCCCTCCTCCAAACAGCTTCTAATCTGACATTATACAGAACTTGTTCTTTGAGACAAATTTTCTTCAAATAATAGTGATCACCACGTTAAATAACTGGTAACATGCAGTTTTGTCAGCTGCATTTGACATCATTCAAGCAGCAAGGATCTGTAATGCTGTTTTCTCCCTTTAGCTATACAACAATCCACAAAACACCTGGGCAGAGTAAGGGACTTTTTATGGAGCGGGTTCGTGTAATTTGTTACATACAGTAAGTTACTAGTTATTTGTATAGCAGCAGTGCCGAAAGGGTCTAGTCAAGGATTGGGCCCCCTTCTATTTGGCACTGTACACACACACACAGAGTGAAAAGACAGTGCCTGCCCCAAATAACTTACAATCTAAGCATAAGACGAAAGACAAGCAGATGCAACAAAGTGGTGGGGAAGCACAAGGCAACAGTGAGACAGTTTTAATTATCGTGACAAATAGCAGCCACAGCACATGAACTGCCTAGCCATGGTCAGGTTTTTTTGTAGTCATTGCAGCAGAGGGGAGTTTTAAGGAGAAATGTGAAGTGGGATAATATAGTGGCTTTATGGATTTTTACAGGGAGCTCCTCCCAGCTATAAAGGGTTTCCTTGTCATGCTGTTGCTTGGACAGCATAGAGGCCACTGAATGCATTATATGCCACCATGATGTTCTGTCCTGACTCAAATCTGGCACATTACCATGTAAATACCTGTGAAGGATGGGTCTGTGTTGATGTTGTCCAGCCATCATGTTTCAGGGCTTCCAGAGGGTCTTTTGCTTCCACTGGGTCAAAGTTGAAGATGATTCTCGGTGGGAAGTAGGTAGGCTTTCAGAGCAGATGACCATACCACTGTAGAGAGTGTTGGGCTACTGTTTGAGAGAGCGGGACCTGTTTAGTTAAAAAACGGATCTCTTCAATCGACAGGAGTTTGTACCATTTAATGTTTTTGATCATTTGGAGATGCTGCATCTGAATGGTGTCCAACTTCTTTTCAATCTTGACCATGAGGGGCCATGTTCCAGTCCCATACATCGGAATACTGACTACTGAAGTATTATATATTTTCCGCTTCATCTCGCAACTTCTCAGGCTGTTCTGTTCTTGATGAGGCACCCTATTACTGATGACACATTTCCAGTGCAGGCTTCAAGTTCTTTCTCTATGCCAATGTATAAAGGAGTGACCTATAAGGGGTGATACAAGAGAAAGCTCATTTAGATGATGAGTCAAAATCCCCATTGCCAAGTGGGCGCACTGAAGTTGATGGAGTTACACCCACTTACACAATGGGTGAATTGGACTGAGGCAGAGTTTTCGGAGTTAGTGGTACACAAAATAATGAAAAACAGATTGCTAGACTGCTGGGGCTTGACCCAGCACACAGTAATTTTAATGGGAGTAGGACCAGGTTCAAGTCCATTGAAATCAAAGGAAAGACTTCCACTGGCTTCAATAGATCAGGCCCCTAAAGAGCAATGTCAACACTTTGGTTTGCACTACCACTGTGGCAGGGTGGGGCAAAGGGAAGGAACAGCTTCCACTTTGTAAGTGTGAGTAGAAAGAAAATGAAGTAACATATTTCCGTTTCTGCTCTAATTCTCTAGGAGAAAATCGCTCCTCAAGATCAATTGAACAGACACTTGACAAGGCCACCACCAGATTACAAAGACCAGAGAAGGAATGTGGTCAGCATGCAACAAGCAAACCAGTATTCTGGTAAGCGCACTTAACCAAAAAGAAAACCATGGTTATGAAGACCAGACAGAAAGACCCAGCAAGTACTGACAATATGGGCCTGATTCTCTGTGCAGTCACTTACATCAGTGCAAAAGCAAGTGCCAAATGGGTGTAAAATGCCACCATTCTGACATGGCAACATTGTACAGTCACCTTGCACTAGTGTAAATAACTGTACATGGAGTAATGGAGAATAATGTCTTGAAGGTTCCTCCACCCTCAGGAAATGTTCAAGGGGAACCATCCGGATTGAAACACATCTCTCCTAGCAGGTTCTGAATGTTGCTCCTATACTGTACATTTCTAAAACATCAATATTATAGCTATGGCATTATTGAAAAATGCTGATTATTAATAATAATAATAATAATAATGGGAATTAGCCAGTGTTTCATACAGTCTGGTATCAAGTATCTGACATTGGCCAGTACCAGCTGCTTCAGAGGAATAGGCAAGAAACCCCCCTGAATGGAAGAATCTCCCCATCAGTAGATGGTTGGTTTATGTCCTGAAATCTGAGGGCCTGTATCCCTAATTCATTTATTTTTATCCTATCTGATGTAATTTTGGATGAGCTCAATAACCATTTAATCATCTACTCCTTTTTTAAAACTTTGGCCCCAATGATATCTTGTAGCAATGAGTTCCACAGGTCAGTTAAGTTTTGTGTAAAAAGAAAAGTTCTTTTGATCCATTTTAAATTTGATGCCTTTCACTTTCCTTGCCCAAACTGTCTAACAGAGATAATTAGCAATATTCCAGAATAATCCCTTTGGACCAAGTTCTTTCTTCAGTGGGAGTTGTGCCTAAATAAGGACTGAAGGTGGATGGATTTGGATTTTTATTCTGATTGTGTCCCCACATTAACGGTAGGCTGCACAGCATAGAGAGAGAACAAAAATGAAATAAAAAGAGATACATAGAGAGGCAGGAAGTGAGGAAAATGCAGCAGATGAGATTAGAGTGGGATTTTATTCTGAAGAATGACCCTGTAAAAACAGGATTGTGGGATATCTGTAGCATTTGCTTTTCAGTAATCTCCATATCTAATGTGCTCAGTTCACAAGTAAAAAGGACTTTATTTTCTAACAGCCTGCCTTGTAAACTCAGTTTGGATCTGAGAGTCCGGCTGGGTTCTTTCCTTCCCATATGTCTACTTCAGTAACAAAGTTCTTCAGGTCAAGTTATGCCCTTAACATTTGCTCAAATCCATTGTCTTCAGCAAGTTTCCACAGGTGTCAGTGACTCAAATTTAGCAAACAGTTCTGTCACAGGGTGTACCTGCCCTTTAGTGCCCCCTCTTGGCCAAGTCTGGCACTATAGGGGGGGCTCCCTGCTTCAGTTTCCCTTTATGTAATCACTAAGTTCACCAAGGCTTTACATAGGGAACAATACCCCTTCTGAGGGATCTATTTTATTAACCAAAGACCCAATGAAAATACAAGCAAGTCTTCACCTAATGTCTTAGTGGGTTGACAAAGTCAGTCTCAGTTTATCCATTCCCACCTGTATCCACCATGCCCCTCCAGAAGTATTCTCTCAGTTTGGGTCCCTTCTCTTGAGCCAGGTCTCTTTCCACTATCTGAAAGAATCCTTCCCCATAGCCAGGGCTCTGAAGAGATGTGTCAGCTGCAGCTCTTCTATGGGGCAGACTGTAGTTCCTGACTGGCTGGGCTTCCTGACATTATTTGAGAGTTTCCTGGACCTAGGAGCACATCCTCTAGGCTCCTTGCTCTGGAGAATTCTCTTGCTCAGCTTTCCTGGGAGCAACTCTCCTCAGGAGTGTCCTCTAAGAACATAAGAATGGCAATATTGGGTCCATCTAGCCCAGAATCCTGTCTTCCAACAGCAATCAGTGCCAGATGCTTCATAGGGAGTGAACGGGACAGAGCAACTGATTGAGTGATCCACCCCTGTCGTCCAGTCCCAGCTTTCCGGGAACCACCCCAGCGGAGCCCTGGTAACCCTTTAGCTGGCTCATTGGCTAATTAGCCAAACCAGCCACGTAGGGATTTAGTTGCTTCCAGGTGGGGCTGGGTTGACTTGTTCTCCTTTACAGGAGCCTGTCACAGGTAGGTTGGTCCCTGACTCCCCTGAAAGGGCCAGCTCCCATGACAGTGACCCAGAAAGAATAGAATATGTCCAGAATAGACACAGTTTGTCTGTGCTGTATCATCACCTGCAGTGCAACCAAGAGTGAAAACGCCATCAGCTCTTGCAATTTGATTGGAAATCTTGTGATATTTTTTCTCTTAAAGCCCCAGCTCCTGGAGTCCCATGATTCACTAAGACTCTCTGCTTTTATTTAAAAAAGAATAAGTTTCTAGCCGTTGTGGAGAAAAGTTTGGAAATATGACCCACATACACCCTAAAACTCAAAAATCAGATGATAAATAAAAATAACCCCAATGTTTGTTGTTTTTTTAATCTCACAAATGTTATGCCAGCCTCATGACACTTTGGGGCCTGACTCCTTATTATTGAAGGTTTGGGCTTGGCAGTACCAGAATCCTAGAAATGTAGAGCTGGAAAGGACCTTAAGAGGTCAGCTAGTCCATCCCCCCTATGCCAAAGCAGGATTAAGTATACTGTTATTCTGTCCCTCAAGTCACTAGCAATGATTGAATATACACAGGGAGCAGAGCAGCTTTTCCGAGTAGAATAAGAGACAGGGCTTTGCTACGAGCTTGCAGGGAAACCACCAGATGGACTGATTGGGAAACTGTTGCACAAGGCAGCAGCAGCTGGGAATCTGTTGCTTGTTTCTGGGAATAGTTGTGCTCAAGTAATGGAAGAAGGGAAACAGCTCAGAACAGCAAGAAGTTAAATGAAATACCGTGGAGACACCGAGAGACATTATTAAGCATTGCATTCCTGGGCTCTTTTCCTCTATAATACAATAAACCCCATGACAATGGCAGGTGAACTTGGCAATAAATTCTCCTCGGTTCCACTGTGTCCCTTGGTGTCTAAGCACTGGATATGTTGTCTGGACAACACTGCTATGGAAGACATTTCTTCCCATCTGGAAGAAATTAGAGTGAAAAATAGTTTGGTTAAAAAATACAAGAATAAAAATAGTGACACAAAGAAAGAGCAAACTTTGTCTGTTGGAGGAGATATGGAAGCAAGGTCCTGAGCACATCTGACCTGTAACAATCTCATAGGAAGGCACTTGAGTTGGGGGTGGTAGTACTCGGGGTTGTTAAAGAGCTGGCATGTTCCACCTGAGGAATGGCGTCAGACCAGCAGTAAGTGAAGTGAGTCTGTAAATGTATTAAGGCTCCTTTATTTAACCTTGTAACAGAGTCCTGATTCTCCTCTTATGGCAGTTCCATCTCTATGTAATTCCACTGATTTCAGAGGAGCTATTCCTTATTTACACTGGTGCTAATCAGAAGAGAATCAGGCCCCAGGCCTTCTTTGGTATCACAGACAAATGTTACCATATTTCAGATAAATGGTAGGCAAGAAATGAATTGTTAGTGCAGTCAAAGTTGGAGATTAATTAATGAGGTTAGTGACTCAGCATTGATTTTTACTTTGGTTCCAAAAGTATAGTGCAGCCCAGTGGCCTACTGATAGCACTCTTTGAGATTAGGGGCCCAGAACGTGCTTTGTGGAAGAACCAGGCTGGATTCTCCCAGTCTCTCATACTCCTAGGGCTGCTCCTGCTGTTGAAGCTCAGTCATGTTGATTTGGAATATATAACTGTATTGTAAGGCCATGTCTAGGAACCAGACTGAGGGAAGCTTGTGAAGGGGTTGAAAAATCGGTGAAGATAATTAGTTTCTTGCTGATTGTGGCCCACTGCACAGATTGTGGCCCAGATACAGAGAGATCCCATTCCACACACCCCGCAGTGGGCAAAATAATAATAAGTGGTAAAAAATGGTACAGCTTATGTCACGTATAAATATACATTAAAATATTAAACATCTGTCAAAAGGGGTAAATGAAAACATTCTATTCCAATGCCTAGAAAGCACAGGGATGATGAGTATAAATCCCTATTTTACATATAAGGAAACTCAGAATGATTAAGTGACTTGCCCAAAATCACACAGGGAATCAGTGGCAGAATGAATAAGAAATCAAAAGTTATGATCCCTGCTTTGCTGTGCTCTAATCACTTAAGTATACTGCCTCCCATACTTAGTGTTGTATTGCCGTGAAAATACAGTAAATTCCTCTCTCCTCGGCAGTGGTTGGCAATTTTTTTGCCAAGGACCTTTTTTTGTTGTTTCTAATGTTTGGAAGAAGAAGAACTGCGGGCTACTGATACTGCAGTCAAGGCCTATGGATCTGACCCAGCTCCCACTTATGTCAATGGAGAGACCACCACTGGCTTAAATGGAAGTTGGATCTGGTCTTTCTTTGGTTCGTATGCATTTTGTAGACCTTGCCAACCAGTAAAGTCTTCATCACTCCACCAAGTGCAACATACACCATTTGAGAGCTTATGCTATATGGAAATTAGATTTTAACCTGCACATTTTAATGAAACAATTATCAATACAGACCTTTGTGTGTTCTTTTCATTTTCTAGGTGGTTCTCCGGCAGTGAGTATGAGCTCCAATCTGTCTTTATCAAATCCTATTTCAACTCATAGCATTTTGTCACAGAATTCTAGCCTTTTGTCAACTCCCCATGGAACCAGAATGCCTTCTATTTCAGCAGCCCGGAACATGGGCTGTTACGGAAACATTCCTTGCAATCCACCAAGCTCATACAACGTGACGTCAGGAATGAACCAAGTGCAGCAACACAGAAACCAAAACCAAATCATAACCAGTCAAAATAACCTCATGATGTCTCGCCAGCCAGCCCTGGCACAAGGAAACAACGTAACAGCTTTTGGGACTGGGTCAGCGGTTAACTCTCAGCAAGTGAGAGCAGGTTTAAACCACGGAGCAACAGGTATCCCAGCACAAAGACCATCGAATGTGATGATCACTTCCAGTGCTGCTGCTCAGAACTGGGCCCCTCCAGAGGCAGCAACAAAGCAGCAAGATGCACTGAAACCTACAGGAGTTCGTTTCCCGACGAGCACTCCATATCCTAACCAGTCTCTGCAGCGCTCCATAGGCAATCCGCAATTTCCTCAGCATGCTATGGCACCTCCAAACCAATTAACAACAGCAGCGCAAATGAGACCTCCTCTAAACCAAATGAACCAAACAATAAATGGACAACCTGTTGGGTCACTAAGAGGTTTAAGTGTAGGAGCTAACCAGATCAGACAACAGACTGTGCCTAACTTGAATCACCCAGGAACAAGTATGACACCACCATCATCCCTGCCGTCAGCCAGTTTTACATCTACCAACCAAAACTCTAGGGCTTACCAAGGAACTGACCATGGGAATGACTTAGCCTTTGACTTTCTTAACCAGCATGGTGACAATATAGGGCCTGCACTCAACAGTGATTCGGACTTTATAGATTCTTTATTGAAAACAGAGCCTGGTAATGATGACTGGATGAAAGACATCAACCTTGACGAAATCTTGGGGAACCACTCATAAGAGACAATGCTGATGATAAAACAGACATGCTCTAAGTACTAAGAGGCAGGATTGACTATAGCTCTCTCTTTAAAGGTCAACAATCTGCTTTATTAATTTACTCTCCAGTGGTTGGGCTGTCTAAGAACCAATGGTTTAAAATAAGGATCCAAGTGGAGAGATTGCTCTGTTTGAAGAGATGGTCTAAGAACAAAATCTGATTCTAAATCTTACCCCAGATGAAAGTATAATGTAGGGTGATAGTTATACTTGTCAAGCTAAAAACAGATGAGAGGGTTTATGGCCAAGGCATTAGAAGTGCACCTGTTGTTCTCATGGGAACTGTCTGCATTTGGCTTAGGAAGGTGTGTAACATGCATTCAGCAAACAGAAGTCCTGAACGGTATGCAGATCATGAAACTTCATGTCTCAGATGCAAGCGGCCACCTCGCTATGGGTTTGACCCCATGCAGTTCTGAGCAAAGAGCTCTGTACTCTCCACTCTCATTGAGAGTACACCATGCCTCACAAAATCAGGCCCTCTATACAACTAATTCTTGTATGTTATAAAAATTGTTTACTTCTACATAGTAGAAACTCTCATTTTTCCCTTTTAATTAATTTCATTTTAAACCACCTAACTTGTATAGAAAAGGGCAAGTGGTTCCTTTCAAGGAAGGAGGAAAGCAGTTTGTGTGAGATACACCCTGGAGTGGTCGCTAGCTTTTATTCTTTCTCTTGGGATTTGGTTTGTTGTAACAAGGGAGGCTGTTTTTCCAATAGGTAGTAGGTTCGGTGTAGTTTCTGGTGTAAATATGCCATCAGCTATTCCAAAATTCCAGGGCCAAATTCTGCTTCTTTGCTCTCACAGATGGTGCCAGTGACTTGAATGGACAGCTTGAGTGAGATAGAGGTGGAAGATTTGGCCCCAAAAGAATACTTCCCCACTCCATATTTGCGTTCCACATGTACCCAGCTATTTGCTTCATCCTTGCTCAAGCTCTGGGCTATATGTGCATATGGGAAGACTTCCATTTTGATTCAGTCTGACAACATACAGCATGACTCCTGTGGAGAATATCCATAACTCTCTCGTTCACTAGGTCAAGGGAGTCAGAAGAGAGACACGCTTGAGAACTAAAAGTGCTGATGACGGTTTCATGGATGCACACTGTGGGCCAGATTCCAATCCCTTTACTCAGGTTGAGTCGTCCTTTGATCTCTGAGTTGTCCCACTGAAACCAAGATGTGCAGCTGATGTATTGAAATCAATGGGACTACTTGCAGAGTGAGGTACCCTTCAGCCCGAGTCAAGGTACCAGAATCCGGCCCTTCAAACCAGTTAATTCACAGCCTGGTTAAAACAATGAGGAGTCAAACTAACACGGCTACCTCTCTGAAGCCTGGTTACTCTCCCAGTCGATCTCATAGCAGGAGGATGAGGGAAGGGATTCTGCCGACAAGGTGAGCAAGATGTTGCTTGCGCTGATGTGGTGAGAGTCCTTCAAAAGCTAATCTGAGTCAGATAAGGCTAGGGAATATAGAGCCCATTTGCAGATGCCTGGAGGTGACCAGTAACATATTCCTTCAAAAGGTTTCACTATACCACCATTATGGGTTTTAATTAATCCATCATTTCTTTGTGGAGAAGTTCCTCCTTGAGGACTCCTGGCATATACACACACACAAGAGCAGCAGCTCCAGCACCCTTAGAGAGGGGGCATCATGTACCCACAATACACTTGACCAGCTGTGCTGGCCGGGGCAGGTGGGGTCAGAGCCATGGTCCTATCCATGCCTCTCCCGCTTTCAGACACCATGAAGGTGAAATGGAGATGGGTGAGGAGGAAACCTCTCTACACCCTCCCTGCTTTATGTGCCTGTGCAGAGCCTGGCCAGAGTCTTACTCTGAGCAATCAGGTATGGCTCCAAGAAGGAGAGCTGCATTGGGACGGTGGAGAGGGGAAGACATGCACGGCACAAGAGGTGGTGATGTCCGGAGGGATTTATCTCCAAGGAGACTCAGAAAAGGTGCATCAGCCTCCCAGTGCAGGGGGCCAGGGCTCTGACTACATTTCTAACCCTCCCAGACACTCCCTTTCGGGAGTGTTCAGCACTGCCAGAACCAACAGCCGCCCTCCCCCCAACCACATCTCCTGGGCTCAGGGAGCTGGGCTGCCTCCTCTAGCCGATCCCTAAGGAATGGAAGGGCAGATATTGCTTAGCCCAAAAAACAAAACAGCTTTTCAGCACAAGTCAGGTAACGTCCCACCTTGATTTAGAGAGAAGCGATATGGACATATGGGAGTAGAGCGATACCAGGGGTCTGAGCCTGCGCTCCCTGGCACCTGTAGAAAGCAGGAGCAGTTCCATTTCTGTAATGGAGTTACACCAGTTTAAATCAGGTGTAGGATCAAAATCAGCCCACCT
The DNA here is from genome assembly GCF_965140295.1 of Lepidochelys olivacea. Lineage (NCBI taxonomy): Eukaryota > Metazoa > Chordata > Testudines > Cheloniidae > Lepidochelys > Lepidochelys olivacea. Next base: position 30,313,361 of record NC_140411.1, on the reverse strand, counting down.
CTGTCACACATACACAGTGTCAGTAAGCTGGTCAGCAGCGATGCTAAAGCTCTTGCATGAGTGAGTGATTTCCTGTTGCAACAGTGGCTGAGTATGCACTCCTCCTTCATTGCTCTTATCATGAGCCCTGAGCAAGTGGGCTGGTAACCACCTAAAACAGCATATGCACTCATGTGACACTGCTGTCCGATAGCAAGGAGCCCCCTACCACAGTCCTGATGCAGGCAAAACTTGCATTTTCCCCCTGAACATTGAAGACCAGATCCTCAGCTGGTGTAAATGGGAACAGCTGAGACTCTGGCCCAAACACTACAAGATTTGGCCCTCAGCCTAATCCAGCATCCGTTGACGTTAATGGAAATCTTTCCATTGATGGCCGGCATTGGATAAGGCCCTTAATTGCGTCTAAATTCTTTCACCATTGTATATTTTAAATAAATTTAAACTCACATGCAGCAAAGGCCATTTGCTGTCCTGTTAAGATATACATGTTACATTTTAAATGTCAGTTTATGAATGACTTTTGTGACCAAAACTTGAACCCAGTCTCAGTTCTTAAGAACCCCGGTCTCTTTAAATTGAGCTCTCTTTGTGTAACAATGGCTGCATGCACTACCCTTATATTATATTTTTCACCCTAGACCAGGAGCTCTTTGCAGTATTGGGTTGTAAATATAAAGATTTATTTGTTTTGTAAACTTTTGTAAAAACAACAAATTAATAATAATATTTTGGTAGGAATAATAAAATCATATTCTTTGGGTTATATTTATATATATGTGAAATAAATATACTATCTACAAAGTTGTATTTTATACAAAAAGTAAATGGTTACCTTTTGTATTCTAATATACAAAGTTTTGTATGGTATGATTGCTTATTTTCATCCTCAGACTTAAACATCGGGTTGTGGGGGAGGACGGAATGGGACCTTTGGGAACTTTCCATTGATTTCAAGTGGCTTTGGATCAAGCCTTTAAAAGTACTTCAGATACATTCAAATCTGAAGCTCTCCTGAAACCTCAATATGAAAACATTCCAGGTTTCAACCGGTTTTTTATTGTAGCTTTTGAGGTTTTTTTATATGTAACTGTCATGTCCTTGTTGCATGTATGTCTGCTTTATACTTTCTCATATTATAAACCAGTATTTCGCTAGACAAATGGAAAGGAAAAATTGCTGTACATAAATGTTTGTGTTTTATGCATTTTTACATGTGGCTGTATATACCTCCTCGTACTATGCAGTGACACTTATTCAACGCCATTTATTTTTCACCTAACCATTAATAGTATGTTTTTTCAATAGCTATCAAAATTCCACCAAGTAAATCAATCAAAATGTTCTGGGTGTCTCTTTCCTTCATGTGAATGTCATCATTGATATCTATTTATTCAGATATTCATTTGGTTCATTAAATTACAGGAATATTTTGAAAAAAATGTGTTCCAAACAACTTCTGTTTGCTAAGACTGTCCATTAGAGAGGGAGATTTTATTTTTCTACAGGTTGAGGCAATATCTTCATTCTTATAAATAATGACTGCAGTAAAGTTACATGTATCACAACATTTTAAAATCTGGGTCACTCTTTATATGAAGGTTCCATTCATAAACAGATTATAAGGCATTTATTATTACGAGTTAATAAATGATTAATAGATTTTTAGTAAAGGGTAAATTTATTGGTACAGAGCTTAGCTGGTCAATCATTTGCTTATGACCGTATATAATATCTTCCACTGGTGTACTTATAACCATTTGTAAACACATACAACTCATGTTTATAACATACAGTACTTGTAGCATATATTAATAATTTACTAATCCTTTATAAGCCTTTTATAAATGGAACCTTAATAGAAAGGTGTGACAAAACTCTGCATGGTTTGAGGTATTGGACTATGATTTGACATTTACATGAGTCAGAAATATCAGAGTACTAGAATATTTTAAATGGAACTAACATTTTTTCTCATGAGTCTAAATTGTGTCTGTTAAGCAGTGATTCCCTTCTAGTTTGATTTAAATTCACTATCCATGTATCATTACATGTTATCGTAATCTCAAAGAATTTCAACATGTAAAAGATTATTTTGTATTGTGTGTGATTTCACATGGTTTAAAATATTAATCGTATCCTGGCTATTTTTAGAAGTTCCAGGAGTTCTGGGGAATTGATTTCTTGGCAATGACAACGTTTCATGCCCTTCAGCTACTGTTTTAGTCTCTTGGTGGGTTATGAATTAGTTCCCATTAAATCAAGGCAAGTGGGCACCTGTTCTAAGGGGAAATGTTCAATGCCAGTGTCACCAGAAGGATTTCTTATGCCATTTCAGATTTGGGGGTTAGTTAAGGCTTTTTGCATCTGAACCACTACACTGCTGCCCAACATACCAAGCCTGTGGGTCAAGACACACAGAGTGAGTTTATCTGCTTGTAGGCAAGGGTCAGCACAAAGCATATTAACTCCTTAAGTCCCATTTACAGCCTCTAAATGGGGTAAGTGGGACCGAAGTAGTGTATAAGTCTTGTCCCAGCCCTGCCAAATGTCACGCGCCTTGCATAGCACTCATGCATTTTCCTACTCTCTTACAGAGTAACTGTGATTGCATACACAGCCACGGAAAAGCAATGCATTCAAGGGACATGCCATTGGCCCTTTAAGGGCCCGATGTGGGAGGGTAGTGGCTCATATTGCCCAGAAAGGAGCAGGCCAAGGAGTGAGAGTTGCTCCCAGCTAGTGAAGGCCCCCCCGACTGCTTCAGCCCACATCCTCTGACTCCCCTTCCTCAGCCCTGTCACTGCCCCTGCACTCCCACCACACTATTCCAGCCATCCTGACCTGACCCCCATCCCACTCAGCTCCAGTCACTTGATCTTCCTTGCTTCTGCCTGCCCAATCCTCCAACCCACACACTGCTCCAGATACCTTGACCCCCGTAGTGTTACTCCTGACCCTCCCTGATCCTCCAACATTTTTGCACCACACCCCTCTACTCCAGTTACTCAGTTGTGGGCTGCTGCCCACCCCGAATTGCTGATGCCCCCACTGCCTTAAAATTGCTACTGCTCCAATGTCCATCCCCTCCTTAGTCTATGGGGATGGCCCAGTGGCCTTTCCATTCTCCCCTCTGTTGTCTGGGAGTGATCAGCTGCTCCCGCCTCATTCCATAAGGGATTGCCCTTGGGGCTCGCTGCCCCCCAGTCCATTGGGGAACACATCCCCTTGTGCTGGCTGTGCTAACCAGCTCCTGCACTTAGCCAGCTAAGTGCTAAGCCTGGCCTTTTAAAGGCAGAGCTTGGGGAAGCCCTCCCCCTGCGCCCACCCCAATAGGATGGGAATTCTTTTGGGGGAAGACCCTGACATTGGGGGGAGGAGCTTTTCCCGGGCTCTACTTTGCATGGCAAAAGCTGGGCCAGCTCTCAGCCCCCTGCACATAGAGTCAGGGGAATCCCTGTCCCCCACCTCCGTCCATTGGAAGGGGCCCCGCCCTTCCTGCCCCCGCCACTCCCTAGTGCCATTGAGCCCTCACCATCACCACCACTGCCCCAGGGCCAGACCTGTTGGCACAGGGAGGCTTTGCTTCCCCAATGGCTGTGCAGCCGGCTACAGAGTTCACGGCATTCTTGCCCCAAGAAATCAGCCCCCACCCCCACTACCTCCTCTGTTTGCAACCTTGCTCCACTCCAGAGCTGGCTTTCCAGCAGCTGCTCCATCTGGCCAGGTGGAAGTGACAATGGCAACACATTCCCAGGATCCCTCAACTCTGGCCCAGGGCTCCTTGGCCCCCACGGGGAGCAGCAGACACAGTGGCAGCAGCATCAGGACGCACGGATGTATTGTAGGGGACAGTCAGTGACTTTTGGGTTGAGAGGGGTTGGTAGCTGCAATTGACTTTGTGGAGGGCGGGGGAGACTATGCAGCTACTTGTGACATGTCTGGCTAATGCAACAACATCACCCGCTAGGACCAGCCCTAGCTGTGAGAGAAGGTGGGAGGGAGAGGGAGTCTCAGGAACAACCTGGTCCCTGGCTAGCGGGACAGTGACGTTCTCGCGGAGACTGGTGATCTTTTATTCCTGGCAAGTAAAATCACACCTGGAGCATCGCAGAATGTCCGAACAGGGCTGACCTTCACCCATGCAGCTGATTTGACTCGCAGGAAGTGCTACTATTCCAGCACTTTAAAGAATGCCACCCCATCCCACTGTAATACTGACACTGTAGGGGGGGAAACGAGGATACTGTCAAAATAAAAGTCATATATGTTCTTAGCTTCCATCCCTGTGTTACAGATAACATTGTGGAGAATTAAAACCGAATGACTTTTAAAATTCTCAATTGCTCTACACTGTTTATGCAGTTTGTTTCCTTTTTTGTGTGTTTCGCTCAGTTCCAGCAGTGAAACTACAGGTCTATTTCAGTTTTGTTTCTAGTCAGTTTCATTTCCAGGGTCCCATGCACTGCCACAAAGCTGTTGTTTCTAGGCTCACAACTCTGAAAAGGGAATGTTTAAATCCACCAAATTCTTTTGTCTTTGCGTTTTTAGAAGAGTCTCGTGAAAATATTGGCGTGTGCAGTGTAAACACCATCATCTCATTTTTAAAAAAATAAGAACCTGAATGTTTGGTGTAAACCAAGTTGCCGGAGTCCCTATGATGCCAGCTCAATCAAATGCTCAAACTTGAAGGCCAGAAGGGACCATCATGATCATCTAGTCTCACCTGTGCATCCCAGTCCAGAGAACCTCACTCACTCCTGTAATAGGCCCATAACCTGTGGCTCAGTTACTGAAGTCCTCAAATCTTGATTTAAAGACTTCACGTTACAGAGAATTCACCACTTACTCGAGTTCAAACTGGCAAGTGACCCATCCCCCACACTGCAGAGGAAGGCAAAAAAAAAAACCCAGGGTCTCTACCAATCTGTTCTGTGGGGTAAATTCCTTCCCAACCCCAAATAGGGTGATCAGTTAGGGTATGACAAATTAGGTCAAATTTATTTAAGTCGACATTTAGCCTCCGATTTTACAAAGTCAATGCTGCATGTCCCCACTATGCACATTCCGTCGGCGGAGTGCATCCTCACTACCATGGCTAGCATCGACTCACAGAGCGATGCACTGTGCTCAGCTTTCCCACAGTTCCTGCTGCCGACTGGAATTCTAGGTTAGGCTCCCAATGCCTGATGGGACAAAAACATTTTTGCAGTTTGTTTTGCATACATATCATCAGCCTCCCATGATGCACTTGCCTCCTCCTTCCCTCCCTCCCTCTGTCCCTGAAAGCAATGGCAGACAATCATTTTCACTCCTAAGCCTGGGTTATCCATGCAGATGCTATAGCATGGCAAGCATGGACCCTGCTCAGCTGGACACTGTTGCTGTGAGTGTCGCAAACACCTCGCGCATTGTCCTGCAATATTTGCAGAGCCTAGCCAGGAGCCGCCATGTGGAAGAATGTGATGCCAGGCAAATAGCCGTGCTGGAAGTCATGGAATGGAGCAATTTGCACATGCTGGCAGCGGCAGCCGGGCTTGTTAACATGGTGGAACACCGCTTCTGGGCCCAGGAAACAAGCACAGACTGTTGGGACCACATAGTTATGCAGGTGTGGAATGAGGAGCAGTGGCTACGTAACTGTCGAATGTGTAAGGCCACTTCCATGGAACTTTGCAAATTGCTTCCTCCAGCTCTGAAGTGCAGAAGTACCAAAATTAGACCTGCTCTGACAGTTGAGAAGCGAGTGGCGATAGCCCTGTGAAAGCTTGCAACACCAGATTGCTACCAGTCAGTCGGGAATCAGTTTGGCGTGGGTAAATCTACCAGGGGGGGCTGCTGTGATCCAAGTAGCCTGGGCAATCAGTTCACTTCTGCTAAGAAGGGTAGTGACTCTGGGAAATGTGCAGGACATAGCAGATGGCTTTGCCGCCATGGGGTTCCCTAACTGTGGTGGGGCGATAGACAGAACACACATCCCTATCTTGCCACCTTGCCAGCGAGTACATAAACCACAAGGGGTGCTTTTCAATAGTGCTGCAAGCCCTAGTGGATCACAAGGGCCGTTTCGCCAACATCAACATGGGCTGGTCGGGAAAGGTACATGACGCTCGCATCTTTAGGAACTCCAGTCTCTTCAGAAAGCTGCAAGAAGGAACTTTCTTCCCAGACCAGAAAATTACTATTGGTGACATTGAAATGCCAATAGTTATCCTTGGAGACCCAGCCTACCCCTTGCTCCCATGGCTCATGAAGCCATACCCAGGCAGCCTGGACAGCAGTAAGGAGCAGTTCAACCATAGGCTGAGCAAGTGCAGAATGATGGTGGAAAGTGCCTTTGGATGTTTAAAGGGGCCCTGGCGCAGTTTACTCACTAGGTTAGACCTCAGCAAAAGCAATATTTCCATTGTTGTTGCTGTTTGCTGTGTTCTCCGTAATATCTGTAAAAATAAGGGGAGAAAGTTTTTGGAGCAGTGGGGTGTTGAGGGAGATCACCTGGCTGCCAATTATGAGAAGCCAGACACCAGGGCAATAAGAAGAACACATTGAGGTACACTGCATCTCTGAGAGGCTTTGAAAACCAGTTTCATGAATGACCCAACACTGATCTGACAGTTCTGTGTGTTGTTCCTTACCAACCTGCCCCATTTTTTCGCAGGTACTGCCCTGTAAACTAAACCCCCACCAACCACAGTGTGCACAGTGAACGAAAGCCTCTTGTCCTCAATCCATGCATTTTTATTATGCTAACAGACACTGAACAGAGACAGCAATGAATAGCAAAGATAGCCCAGGTCTAAGGGCCTGATAACACAGGAGTGGGAGGGGCAAGCCCACGTAGCTTATTACAACTGCATTTTCTAGCAGTCAAAGCTGTGGGAATGAGAACTTTCTGCTCCATGAACTATCTCCTGGCGTTGAGTTCAAGGGATAATGAATCTCCCTCCCTCCCCCGCATTCTAGGCCGTCTGGGAGAGGAGGATATGGGAACTTGGAGAGGAGAGCAGCTGGTTTATCATTTGGTGCAACGGGACTCTAAGGTCTAGCTGCCTTTCCTGCACCTCAACTTGTCTGTTTGCTCCCGCATAAGCTGCAACATCTCCTCTTGCGTGTTATGCTCTTGTTCCCTGCATGCTTTCCTGCCCTCTTGGTCGGTGCGCATGCTTTCCGACAGTGTAAACCTCCATGCATTCGGCTGGGCCTTGTCAGTCTTGGAGGAACGCATCAAATCACAGAACACGTTTTCCTTTGTCCACTTTTTTCGCCTTCTAATCTGGGACAGCCTTTGTGCTGGTGTGGAGGAAGCACCCACAGTCAAGGTTGCAGCTACAAGGGGGGAAAAAACACAAGGGTAGCTTTACAGAACATACATTGTTGAAAACAGAAGGTTAGCTCTTGCAATGAATGCAGTACTTCACAGCAGTAAATACATTCCCTGAGGTACACAGCCACATTTTGTCTTTTGAAAGAAGCACCTACCAGTAAGGTACAACACACAGCAGAGCGCTGGGCAGCAGATTTCAGTTTGCAGGCAGGCATGGTAAGCGCACAAGAAAGGATAGATGGTGTCAGGGCACAGCCAGGGACATTTTTTTGGTGGGGAAACACTTGGCACGTAAACAGGCTTTTCTGGGGAGCACCTGTTGCGTAGCTGGACTGGCTGCCACTGTATATCAATTGTTTACCTCAGAATAAACATTAAACACAATAGCATTTAACCCCTGTAGTGTGATTACAAGTGTGCACTCCCCAGAGGGGCCTTCCCCACCATCACAGTCCCGCTCCAGTGGGTCCTGGGAAGGGATTGGCTCCAGAGTTAGGAAAAGGTCCTGGCTGTCAGGAGAATGGATCCTCCGCTTGCCTGCTGCGCATTCTCCTCCTCCTTCTCCTCTTCCTCATCAACAATGTCCTCCTCCTTGTTGCCCATGGCCGCCCGGGTCCCCTGGGAGCTATCCAGGGAGAGTGTTGAGGCACTGGTGGGGTCCCCGCCTAGAATCACATGCAGCTGCTCATGGAAGCGGCATATCTGTGGCTCAGAACCAGAGCAACTTTTCGCCTCCCTTGTCTTTTGGTACGCTTGCCTGAGCACCTTTATTTTCACACGGCACTTCTGTGTCTCCCTAGTGTAGCCTTGGTCCCCCATGCCCTGGGCGATTTTGGCATAGATGTCAGCATTTCTTCTGCTGGTTCAGAGCTCTGCCTGCACAGACTCTTCTCCCCACACAGCAATCAGATCCAGTGTCTCCTGTATGCTCCATTCTGGGAGTGCGTTTGCAGCCCTGGGCAGGCATGGTCAGCTGTGGTGGTGAGCTCACTATGCTGATCAGAAAGGAAATGAAATTCAAAAGTTCCTAGGGCTTTTCCTGTGTAACCTGGCTGAAGTGCAGTGGAGTTGAAAGTGCTGTCCAGAGCGGTCACATTGGCGCAGTCTTGGACACCTCTTGGAGGCCAATCCCATCGAATTACACAGCGTTGTGTCTACACTACCCCTAATTTGACCCGGGAAGGTCGACTCTAGCGCTACTCCTCTCACCAAGGTGAAGTACAGGCATCGATTTTACAAGGCCTTTAGGTCGGCGGAAAGGGCTCGGTAGTGTAGACACACACATTATAAATTCAATCTAATGCGGCATATGTCAACCTAATGCCGTAGTGTAGACCAGGCCTTAGACCCTAAGCATGCAGGCGTGGCCCACTCGTCAGACATCTGGGAAAGAATTCTCTGTGGTAACTCAGATCCCTCCCCATCTAGTGTCCCATTTCTGGTATTTGGAGCTATTTACTAAAAGCAGGTGCAGGACTGGCAACCTCATCATACCATCCCCTCCATAAACTTACCAAGCTCAGGGCAAGTCTAAACTACAAATTTACAGTGGTGCAGCTGCACTGATGCAGCTGTGATGCTGTAGCATGTCTGGTGAAGATGTTTTAAACCGATGGGAGATACTTTAAACCGATGGGAGAGATCTCTTCCGTCAGCTTAATAACTCTGCCTCTGCCAGAGATGATAGCTATGACGGTATAGCGCTCTATACACTGGCACTTAGGTCGGTATAACTACGTCTCTCTGGGATATGGATTATTCACATCCCTCAGCGGTGTAGTTATACAAAAGTAATTTTGTAGTATAGACAGGGCCCAGTCTTGAAACAAGTTAGGTTTTTTACCCCCACTATTCCCCTTGGAAGGCTGTTCCAGAACTTCACTCCACTGATAGTTAGAAATGTTCATCTAATTTCAAGTCTAAATTTGTTGATGTTAATATCCATGTTCTTGTGCCAACACTGGCCCTTAACTTAAATAACTCCGCTTCCTCCCTTGTGTTTATCCCTCTGATGTATTTATAGAGAGCAATCGTATCTCCCCTCAGCCTTTGTTAAGTTAGGCTAAACAAGCCAAGCTCCTAATTCTCCTCTCTTAAGGTAGGTTCTCCATTCCTCTGATCACCCTAGTAGCCCTTCTCTGCATCTGCTCCAGTTTGAATTCATCTTTCTTAAATATTGGGAAGCTAGAATTGCATACAGTATTCCAGATGAGGGCTCACCAATGCCTTGTATTATGGTGATAACTCTTCCCTATCTCTACTGGAAATACCTCGGCTAATGCATCCTAGGATAGCATTAGCCTTTTTCCAAGCCCCATCATATTGGTGGCTCATAGTCCTCCTGTGATTGACCAATATACCCCAGTCTTTCTTGATATATATCTAAATTATTGGAGAAGTATACATCAAAATAACTCATTTATTTTATTTTCTCCCAACTTTCAAAGCTGTTGCAAGGTAGTTCAACCACACATTACTGGGTTAATATAGAAAGAAACCAAGAGAACTCCACTTGCCATCACATACAGTCCTCAACTAAAACCTCTCCAACACATCATCAGTGATCTACAACCCATCCTGGACAATGATCCCTCAGTTTCACAGGCCTTGCGAGGCAGGCCAGTCCTCGCCCACAGACAACTCGCCAACCTGAAGCATATTCTCACCAGCAACTACACACCGCACCATAGTAACTCTAACTCAGGAACCAATCCATGCAACAAACCTCGATGCCAACTCTGCCCACATATCTACACCAGTGACACCATCACAGGACCTAACCAGATCAGCCACACCGTCACCGGTTCATTCACCTGCACGTCCACCAATGTAATATACGCCATCACGTGCCAGCAATGCCCCTCTGTTATGTACATCGGCCAGATTGGACAGTCCCTACGTAAAAGGATAAATGGACACAAATCAGATATTAGGAATGGCAATATACAAAAACCTGTAGAACACTACTTCAACCTTGCTGGACACACAATAGCAGATGTAAAGGTTGCCATCCTGCAGCAAAAAAAACCTTCAGGACCAGACTTCAACGAGAAACTGCTGAGCTTCAGTTCATTTGCAAATTTGACACTATCAGCTCAGGATTAAACAAAGACTGTGAATGGCTCGCCAACTACAAAAGCAGTTTCCCCTCCCTTGGTGTTCACACCTCAACTGCTAGAAGAGGGCCTCATCCTCCCTGATTGAACTAACCTCATTATCCCTAGCCTGATTCTTGCTTGCATATTTATACCTGCCTCTGGAAATTTCCACTACATGCATCTGATGAAGTGGGTATTCACCAATACATCTGTTAGTCTATAAGGTGCCACAGGACTATTTGCTGGGTTAATATAGGAATTGCTGAGTAAAATTCTGTGGCTTGTGTTATGCAGGAGGTGAGACTAGATGGTCATAATGGCCTTTATGGCCATAAACTCTATGAAAAGAATTCTAGTAGTTAATGATCTTGCAATTCTATCATAACTGATTCAAATGACTGCTAATGATTCAATCTTATCTGTGCTGAACAGCAAATATCAAGCAAATGATTGTGGTTTCTGTTAAACATCTCTTTATATTTGTATTGCCATCACATGATTAATGAAATTAAATTGGCAGCTAAGATGTCCTTCTACTTACAATGCATGACAAAGGGACCAATCCAGCTGTCATTGAATTCCATGGCAAAACCTCAACTGCCTTCAATGCGAGTGTGATTGGGGCTTCAGAAGTTTTGATCATTAATACGTCATGCATTCCATTACTGTACTGTCCTGTACTTTTGGAGTGTTGCTTGTAATTCATTTTTACTGTGTCTGGTTGGTTTGCAGTCTATATTTTATTCCTACCCCTGTTTAATGCCTCAAAATTGACAATCTATTGTTGTACATTACTACTTAGGACAAAATTCTGTCATCGGATGTGTGCCCTCTGTTCACATTACAGTAAATAGCCCCGATACTGAAATCCTGCACTCTGCCCTGATCAGAAGTCAAGGGAAATTTTGCCTGAGTAAAAATTTGGAGCTCAGTGGTTGTTACGTACATGCATTTAAGGACAGAATTTATCTCCAGTAACAATTGTGTTTGGAGCAACATGAAGGACAGAAAGCAAGGGATGGGGTCTAATTGCTTTGGGTGCTGATCTGATACCTATGGGTGTAACTGGATGCGTTATGGGTGTAGGGCTGATCCTGCAGTCTGTACACAAGCAGAACGCTCACTGAAGTCAATCACACCTTCACAGTCTGTGTCTGATTGAAGAATTAGGTCCACAGCTCCATTATGCCCTGTGAATTTCCTTGTTTGTCTTATTGGTTTGGGACCAACCCTGGAAATCCTTACTCATGTAAATAGCCCTTACTCACAGGATTAGCCCCAGGAAGAGAGCTCATGACTAACAACTGAGAGGGGGGTTGTGTGACTGTGATGTTTCTCTTAATATATGTGTGTAGAACTTCCATCAGTGGCTAGGCCTGAACTTTCTGCAAGGAAAGCGTTGGGCCTTAGCATGTTGCCCACCTCTCTTTAAATTACTTCTTAGAGTGAATTTGATCCACTTAAAAAAAAACCCCAAAATGTCTGTCAAAAAGATAAATGTATGAGAATTCACATGATAAACTATTATGGCTGCTGAAAATCTGTGGGTGTAGAGTATAAATATTTAAGAACTTTTTAGAGTATTTGTTTCGTCCCAGGTGTATAAATTAATAAAACTAGATCTCCTTCTTTGGATCCAAATGTGAATAAGTGTTTAAACATTTCATGGGTTCCTTTTTCTTTCAGAGGATGACTGTGATGTTCCCCTTTGGTGTTATCTGGACTGGTGATCTGCTAGGCCACTCCAATCCTTGACTCTGGGAGCCAGCTTTACCCTGCTCTGCTGTGAGAACCCCCATTCCTGGGCTGTTCACGCACAGCCTCTGGCACGTAAGCTGCTCCTTGGATTGTGCCACCGAATGACACTAGCCAATATCTCCGGTCCCAGACACAATCCTAGGAACCTCCGTCTTGCGGTATCCAGTTATGCCCACTGAACACTGCAAGCTTATATGAGTTCATCAATTTAACAAAGAAATTGATGTGCACCAGACTTGTTATCCCCAGGGGAGTCTCTGACACGCTTTAAACCAAACACACTGCTTCAGGTAGAATAAACAACAGATTTATTAACGACAAAGATATATTTTAAATTATTATAAGTCAAAACACAACAAATCAGATTTGGTCAAACTTAGATGCTTCTTACAAACTTAGATGCCTCTCACCACAGACTGGCTGGTTGCCCTTCAGCCGGGCTCTCCCCTTTGATCAGCACTTCAGTTGCTTGGTGTGGTGTCTGTAGATGGAGGTGGAAGGGAGAGGAAGAGCATGGCAAACGTTGCTCCCTTTTATAATGTTCGTTCTTCCCTCTTGACTCCCCCCCCCCCGCCTTCAGAGGCAGGTGAGCATTACCTCATCGCAGTCCCAAACTGACCAAAGGAATGGGGGATGACTCACTCGAGAGTCTAACAGATCCTTTTGTTGCTGCTTAGGCCAGCATCCTTTGTTCCTGTGAGGCTGGGCTGGGTTTGTCCCATACATGCCCTGATGAGGTGTGAACTGCCTCTCTGCTCTTGGAGAGTTTTTGCCTGGGCTTATTTTAAGCCATGAAGACACATTTTCAGCCTCATAACTATATGCATCAAATTATAACCATTAACAAAACAATTACTATAACATCACTATAACAACAATGCTCAGTGCATCATGAGCCTTCTGAAGACACCTGACATGACAAACTTTGCATTGGATACCACACAATCATTTTACAAGGATGAACATGGGGGTTCTGGGGGTTCCCCGAGGTACAGAGCATCACAGTGAGTGATTACACGTCTCCTTGTCTTTATTGTTTCTCTGTCACCCACTGTGCTAGATGGTATATTTTTTTCTGGGCAGGTGTTATTCAGTAGAGGACAGATTTTATTCTGGTTTATACCTGCCCCACATCTCTTATACTTCTATGTAGCTATGATGATATTTGTTGGCCCTCATATATATGGCACTAAACCTCAATGAAATAATGTAGCTGAGGGCAGAAATAGGCTTGTCAAAGTCACAGGGCTAAATTCTACTCTCATTGACACTTGTGCAGCCCCACTGACTGCTCCAGTATAGAAAACATGAGACATTTGTACATGGCATTCATCTGGATCCAAATTCTGCCTTTATTTACACTGGTATAAATACACTGGAGTCAATGGAGTTTCCTCTGGATTACACCAGTATAAGTGAGGGCAGAATTTGGACTTTTATAGTAAAAATGTGTTTAACAATCCAGAGGACTCAAGTGGAATTTACTGTGTCTGAAATAGTCAAATTTACTCTTAAGTGCAGAATGCTTTTTACAAGACCCAGAATAGTCTGATTTTCTACAATATAATCTGCTAGTTTACAAATAGAAATGGAGTAACATAGTGGGAGTTTAAATCCTTTTGGGGGATTTTTTGAGTCTGGTAAAGGGCTACAAAGCCCTGGATTCAAATATTGAGCAGTAGCATTGTTAGAAATAGGAATAATATCCTGGAGAAGATTACTTGGCTTCCTCAGTGCTGAAGCACAATTGTGTTGTAAGCAAGACCTGAGAAATAATTCTTCCACTCTACTCTGATTAGGCCTCAGCTGGAGTATTGTGCCCAGTTCTGGGCACCACATTTCAAGAAAGATGTGAACAAATTGGAGAAAGTCCAGAGAAGAGCAACAAAAATTATTAAAGGTCTAGAAAACATGACCGATGAGGGAAGATTGAAAAAACTTGGCTTGTTTAGTCTGGAGAAGAGAAGACTGAGTGGGGACATGATAACAGTTTTCAAGTACATAAAAGGTTGTTAGAAGGAGGAGGGAGAAAAAAAAATTTCTTAGCCTTTGAGGACAGGACAAGAATCAATGGTCTTAAATTGGATCAAGGGCAAGTTAGGTTGGACATTAAGAAAACATTCCTAACTGTCAGGGCAGTTAAGCACTGAAATAAATTGCAGTGAGGTGGTGGAATCTCTATTATTGGAGATTTTTAAGAGCAGGTTAGACGAACACCCATCAGGGATGGTCTAAATAATATTTAGTCCTGCCATGAGTGCAGGGGACTGGACTAGATGACCTTTCAAGGTCCCATCCAGTCCTACATTTCTATGATCCTTTTGTTTGCTTAGTTTAGCATTTAGTGATGACTGAGAATATGAAATAAAGAAATGAAACCTACCCATCCCCACCAAAAGCAAGACACTACATAGCCCTGCATTCAGATGGAAGTTTAGCTCCAGAATTGCTACTTTACATTGTTTCCCAAGCATTCAACAGGTTATGCCTCCTCCCACCATATTATTAGAGCCTTTTATCACCAAAGCCAAGATTTTTTAAGTCTAAAGTTAGGCGTCTAAGTCCATGCAGCTCAAAAGGGCAACATGTGGCCCTGAGTTATAACATCAGTATTTGAGTAGCAAAAAACTCGCCCTTTCTGTAATGAGACATTCTTGTGCAGACCTTGAGAAAAGCAAGGGCAATATGGCAAATAGTTTATGCTGTCCTTGCAAATAGTAGCCAAAATGCCCCATTTGTGGGGTGGAACCTTAAAACGGCAGAATTGGGCCCTAGCTACATCCTCTCCAGTGTTTACAATTTTTGTTTAGCAAAAATTGATATTTCAGAGTCAGGATTTTGGAGAAAAGACAGAGAAAATAGATTCAGATTGAATCATAGAAGCATTGGTGCAAGATGGTTTTGTAATGTATGAACCAATGTATAATAAGGAATTCTTAAAACATTTTCTTTCATTCATTGATGTCATAGTTTGAATGCAATTGCTCTACTTCAAAACTACAGAAATACTGCTGGAGCCATGAGCGCATTCTGTCCACACTGTTCTGCTGCTGCCTTAGTTCTCTTCTTTATATACATATAAGAAAATCTACTATTCATACCCTTTGTGAAAAAGAGTTTTTTTATTCAAAGCTTCCCCTTTGTGTTAAAGTGACCAAGGCACATTGGTTAATCATTGGTACGATCAGGAGGTCTGAGGGATGCCTAAATCCAGTCCTGAGCATGTCTAAATTGATGTCTTTGTTCATTTCACAAAACCAAACAAGAGTAGTTTGTGTGAGGATTAGATATCTGCAATTCAATCCAGATGACTGCTTTATTATGGAAAAAACATCCCACTGCACGCCTCCCAGAAAGATAGTCACCACAGAAAGAAGTATTACAGGCTTCTGTTCAGGTCTGATGAAGCTGCA
Organism: Lepidochelys olivacea; assembly: GCF_965140295.1. Lineage (NCBI taxonomy): Eukaryota > Metazoa > Chordata > Testudines > Cheloniidae > Lepidochelys > Lepidochelys olivacea. Next base: position 30,297,768 of record NC_140411.1, on the reverse strand, counting down.
AACCTAAAAGAAGAGTTAGAGGAAGACATACAGCTTCTAAAGAACCAGGCTTAAAAGTGTGTGAGTGCAATGTGCTTTTGGGGATATTTAAAAGATTAGTGAAGAATTATCTGTTCGGCTTTCTTCACTGTTCATCAAAACTTCAAAGCTGTTGGATGATAGTAAAATAACTATTTGCCTTTTTAAATCCAGGATCAGGAAAGATTTTTTAAAAAAAAGACCCTTGGAAAATGCATACATGATCTACAGATCTATACATGGATCTGTCAGACATTCCTTTTTGGATGTATTAAAAAATCTCCATCATATTATCTGAGCATGTGGTCTGGCAGTGCACAACACTAATGAACAAACCCCACCATAGACAAAAGCCAGTTCAAAGCTTCCCTCTGGAAAAGGTCAAGGAACACAGCAGTCTCCAAAAGAAACCAGAGTGGCTTTGTCGCTACTTTCTCAATAACCTTTTCTAAACAGGATGGTTAGAATCAGAACCTTCTGATAGTGAGATTGTCAGCTCCATCTTGAGTGAAGGCCTAACCAAAGGCCACTTGAGCAAAGATAGCACCTTGGCCTACAAAGGAAAGTTGACAATCTCCAAAACATGGAGCCCCATACCTCTCAACAAATTTAACCAGCCCAGATAGCGGAGGGTCCAATTTGCAAGTCAGAAACAGTAGTTTTCCCAGCACATCTACAGCTTTAGCCTTTAACGAGCCAGACTGGTGGAAACTAAATCAGAAAAGACATTGGGTGAGTGTCCATGCTGTACCTCTAAGGTGGCTTTTAAGATACTTTGTGCCCTCTCAATCCTACGCTGCTCTGCAGAACTTAGACTAGCCCTGAGTCCTGGTCTAAGTTATGGCAGACTCCATCCTGAGTCCCAGTCCCAGAGCTGCAGAGACTTCAGGCAGTGCCATATATATGACATGACACTCCTTCTCTCCACAGCATGCCCCTATACCAAGGGCTTCTGATGGGGTCACATATGGCTGTTTGCTGCAGTGTCTGCAGTGGGGAAATTCTCTCCCAGCCAGAACTGGGATTTTAGGGCACATTTACACCTTCTACTCAGTGTAAAAGAGGTAGTGTGTGTGTGAGACTCTCTCCCATTGTATTTTTTCCTCCTCTCCCCCTCCAGTAGTAGTAGAGCTTTTGAGAGGTTGGTGAAGCAATCCGTTTGGTCTGGATTCAGTTGCTATTGTCCTCAAAGAAGAGGGAACACTCTTTGCAGCAAGAAAAGAGTCTGTCTGAGCAAAGGCAGCCCAGATTTTCCAAGCTGTCCTTCGCCTGTAACAGTTGCCCTGGTTTGGACTTCATAATTGTTATGGTGGAGGAGAAAACTTGCTTCACCTCCACTACAGCCATGGTGTAAAACCTCACAAATTCATTCTGTTCTGATCACCCAGAGCTGGAATACAGAGCACAGAATGCCGAGTAGTATTGAAAGATTTTCACAATAGGCCCTGGGCTAGGGGAAGTTTGTGATATTTATGCAATGATATTTTATTGCCAAAAGAGACTTTCTGTTTTTAAGCACTTCCCATGAAATATTATTTGACTCAAGATTTGACTTCAGAGACTCATGGACATGGAAGTGCCTATAATAAAGAACGATACAAGAGCACATCTTCATATTTCCTTTCCTTCATTTTTCTAAACCAGAATAAATTTAGATCTTAGGCAGGCACTGCATTTCCATTGCAAAGTATTCTTGTGACCTTTTCTGAGAGAAGCCCTCACACCTCCATTGTTTGCAGCCAGCCTTTGATATTGGGCAGGGGAAATCTGCTCAGGTTAGAGAAATACCTTTTCTTTATCCAGTGAAAAGCCATTCAGGTTTGGGTGAGTGTTTAACTCATTTCCATTGTTTCCCTTCTCTCACTTCCAGTGTGCAGGAAACGTTTGGACACACACCCAGTTCATTGAGGATTCCAAGGCTGGGTTCATGCTGCTCCCACAGTAGCAGCAGATAATGCACTGAGAACGTGTATGATCTGCCCCAAGCACCTGTAGCAGGAAGGGGTGGAGACAGCAAGCTAGCCTTCCCTCCAGAATTCCTCACCAACACATGGAGCAGAAGCTCCCCCAACACCTGCAGGGGGTGAGAGAGAGAGAGAGAGAGACATGAGCTGATCCTGCAATCCCACGAGACCCAGCATTTGGCTCCAGCTTCCAATCCTTCCCCTCAGGGGCAGCACATTGGACAGAAGCTCCCCAACTCCTAGGGTTAGGGAGGGGGACTGGGACCTGAGCCAAGCCCCAACCATAAACCAATCACATGGCTCCAGCAGCTAGTTTCCCACTTCATCCCCCTGCCCCACCCCAGGAGCACAGCATGGGGCAGGGGCCACCCACCGCCCAAAGTGGGGAAGAGAGAGAGCTGGGTCAGACTCCTGATCACGCTTTCAAGCCAGCACATGTCAATAGTGGCTCATTCCCCCCACTCTGGAATAAACAGCCTTTTCCTGCTGCCAGCTAACAGAGAGAGTTCTGTAGCTCAAGTGGTAAAAACCTGCATGTTGAAGACTGAGGGCTCGAATGCTGGACAATGGGAGGAGGATTATTACAGACACATACTATAAATGTGTAAGCAGGGTCTGAATTAATTCTTCCCTGACAGCTAGCTGGGAGGAGGAGAGACTTTAGGTGTGTTCATGTAAATAGAGTTTGCTCCTGCTCTGCTTAGATATCCAGCAGATAGAGTGGTGTTTTCCTCAAAGCAATCAACTCTGGCTGGTGTTGTGTTACAAATCACTTTAGTACTGAATACAGAGGTAGTGAAATGTTGTTGCCAATGTTGTAATTATTGTATGAATAAAGGGGAGCAGAACTGTGCTTAACCTGTCCCTAATGAGGGGGTCACCATCAGCTGAAAGGACCTCATTAAGCCAGGGTCTTGAATGCCAGAGCCCTGTGAAAGTAAGAGGGGCAGACAGGTGTCCTAGTCAGGAGATGTAGGTCTTTCCCAGTCTGGTTTAGCCTGTTCCCCTGCACTGTTCAAAGAAAGAGCTAAATAGGCTTCATTAGGAGCCTCTTTGTTATTTTAAATGTTCAATCAGAGCTGAAATCAGTTGCAGTGGGACTATGTTTCTAGCAAGCCTGCTAAGAACTAAACATCACTGAGAGCTGAAATCACTTTGAGATGGGGCAGTGTTTCTGCTCAGCCTGCAAAGAGCTGAAAATTACTGAGACCAATGAGCAGAGGACACAGCAGAGAGGCAGGTGGTAGCAGAAGATGACTGATAGTCAGCTGGTGAACAAGTGGTGGGTGAGGAGCAGTGGTTGGTGGGGTGGCCAGACAGTGCAGTGAGTGGCCAACAGGGAGGCTGGTGGAGAGGTGCAGCGAGCGGCCAGCAGGGCAGCTAGAGGAGAGGGCCAGAGCAGAGCCCTGCAGAGAGGTGTGGGGATTGGCTGGCAGGGCAGCTGGCAGAGAGGAGTGGCAAGCAAGTGCCCGAGCAGCGAGCGATGAAGGTGCCTCTTTAACCCCCCCCCGCTCCACCCAGGGTGGGAGGTGAACTCTGCAGATGAACCTCTGAACTCTGGGTCTGCACTGACCAAATACAGCAAATGTGAGTGGGGTTCAGAGAAGGGACAGACACCTAAAAGGGACTTTTGGGTGGCTGCACTTAAGAACATGAGGTGGAAAGGACTCTAACCAACTTACTTGAGGGTGGGTCCTTTGCTCATGGTTTTTGTTTATGAACCCTGTTTGCAGTGTTTTCCCAAATTAATGCCAAGTTACTTCCCTCCTTTTATTAAAAGTTTATTTTCCATACTCAGAGTCTGTGCTTGTGAGTGGAGAAGTATTGCCTCTCAGAGGCGCCCGGCGTGGTGTGTAATTTTCCCAGGTTACGAGGTGGGGATCTGAGCCGGTTCTGTGTTATATCGATGGAAAGGAACCCCTAGATATTGAACCTGGCCCTGGTTGCTACTGGCTCCACCTGGCAGAAGGGTTACAAATGTTTTTACCTTAATCCTTTAGAAAAACATAGGAAATCATATACAAAAACTATGCTGAAAGAATGTGAAAGAATGGATCTAGACTGTTCTTAGTGGTAGCTGATGTCAGAACAAGGAGTAATGGTCTCAAGTTGCAGTGGGGGAGGTTTAGGTTGGATATTAGGAAAAACTTTTTCACTAGGAGGGTGGTGAAACACTGGAATGCGTTACCTAGGGAGGTGGTGGAATCTCCTTCCTTAGATATTTTTTAAGGTCAGGCTTGACAAAGCCCTGGCTGGGATGATTTAGTTGGGGATTGGTCTTGCTTCGAGCAGGGGGTTGGACTAGATGACCTCCTGAGGTCCCTTCCAACCCTGATATTCTATGATTCTATGATTTAGGTTGCAAAGTCAAGCACTCGAAAGTTAAGCAATGCCAGCTTTACAGCTGCCTGGGTGACCTTAATTCAGCCCCCTTGTGGGTATGCATCATAATCGAGCCTTTAATTACATGATCATGTATTATATTTTCCACAGGACCCCAGTCTCATTCGAAGCCCAGGTTGGATGCACAAAGGGAGCTGAATGACAGGTCTGTGGGCAGCCATAAACCTGGTATTTCTTAACTTTCAAATGCTTGATTTTGCAACCTAAATCACATTATTTTACCATAGTTTTTGTACATGTGATGTATTATTTGACTGTGCACATAAAACACTTGGGGGTGCTACATAAACAGCCATAATAAGACTCTGAGAAGATGACTCAATGAGGACAGACTGGGACCAGGGACATATTATGCCTGCAAAGGAGCATGCATAATTCCTTCATGCTAACTGGTGGCCTTGCAGACAGCTAGAGAGCAGAAATTTGATGTGCTTCTTTCCAGTGTAGTTGCACACCCACTGGCCAGAGTGTGCTAGGAATCATGACCACTAGCACTGTCTCATCATACCCCCATATACCCTTTTTGGGGTAGTCTGTGCTGCTAGAAGCACTGACCAACTTCCTCATCTTAGGTGCCTTAAGTTCACGTGGCCAATGGGAACACTGGGAGAATGGACTCCCTAAGTTCTGTCTTCCCAGATCCCCCCAGTGTAATATAATTTGAATGGAAGAAATTATCCCCCATGGCCATTTGTATCCTTGTTTTCACTTTTCTTGTGTATGTTCTCAAGTCTGCAGGCCCTTTGTGCGTGTGCTCCTCAGTTCCTTCTGCCTAGAAGTAAAAAAGGGTGTCAGATAACAAGAGAATTTGCCTACACTTCACAGTACTTTCCTGCTACATTAGAAGAAAAAAAGAAAGACAGACAGACAGACTTGTAGGGCTGGAAGGGACCTCGAGAGGTCATCTAGTCCAGTCCCCTGCACTCACGGCAGGACTAAGTATTATCTAGACCATCCCTGACACGCATTTGTCTAACTTGTTCTTAATAATCTGCAGTGATGGAGATTCCACAACCTCCCTAGACAATTTATTCCTGTCCTTAACCACCCTGACAGTTAGGAAGCTTTTCCTAATGTCCAACCTAAACTGCCCTTGCTGCAATTTAAGCCCATTGCTTCTTGTCCTATCCTCAGAGATTAAGAACAATTTTTCTCCCTCCTACTTACAACAACCTTTTATGTACTTGAAAACTGTTATGTCCCCTCTGTCTTCTCTTCTCCAGTTTTTTCAATCTTCCCTCAGAGGTCATGTTTTCTAGACCTTTAATTATTTTTGTTGCTCTTCTCTGGACTTTCTCCAATTTGTCCACATCTTTCCCGAAATGTAGTGCCTAGAACTGAACACAATTCTCCTGATGAGGCCAAATCAGCACAGAGTAGAGCAGAACCACCTTTTTTGTGTGTCTTGCTTGCAACACTCCTGCTAATACAGAGATCGGCAACGTTTGGCCCACGGCCCACCAGGATAAGCTTCCTGGCCGGCCAGGCCGGTTTGTTTACCTGCTGCATCCGCAGGTTCGGCCGATCGCAGCTCCCACTGGCCGCGGTTCGCCGCTCCAGGCCACTGGGGGCTGTGGGAAGTGGCGCGGGCCGAGGGATGTGCTGGCTGTGGCTTCCCACAGCCCCCATTGGCCTGGAGCGGCGAACCGTGGCCAGTGGGAGCCGTGATCGGCCAAACCTGTGGATGCGGCAGGTAAACAAACTGGCCTGGCAGGGAGCTTACCCTGGCAGGCTGCGTGCCAAACATTGCCAATCCCTGTGCTAATACATCCCACAATGACGTTTGGGGTTTTTTGCCACAGTGTTACACCGTTGACTCATATTCAGATCCCTTTCTGCAGTACTCCTTCCTAGGCAGTTATTTCCCATATTGTATGCCATATTGTTATTTCCCATATTGTATGATCATTCCTTCCTTAGTGGAGTACTTTGCATTTGTCCTTATTGAATTTTGAAAGAAAGAATATTGAATACTGAAAGAAATTAAGCTAAGTTGGCCAAACACCATCAAACAGATCAGTCCTTCTAGGGTCTAGAGTGTTTGCACCTGCTCTTAAGTCTGTACCTCCTCATCCCGTTAATAACTAAATCTGCACATCTTACTGATTCTAAAACAAGTCAGACAGCTTTGCAAGAACTGGTACAGTGAACCTGAAGTCGTTCTGGCAAACGAAGCAGCAAAATGCATTCATTTCTACTTTATTCCTACATCCATCCTCCCCCAGGGAAGAGGATGAGAAAACAAACAACACGTGACAGAAGAGTAGTTGCTTAATGCACTACTGGAAGGTGCTCAGATACTATGTTGATGAGGTTTTAAGAACCTATATAGAATAGAACATTTGTTTTGTGTGTCCTATCTCTGTCTCTCCAGTTTTAAGACCACTTTCTGCAATTAACATCACCCCATGGTTTTGCTTCATGTGAATGTGCAGTAATGTCATTTCCCTCAGAAGGACATGAATGTAAGTGAAACAGAATTTATGCATGCTAATTATTTCAGTTGCAGTAGCACTTACATGCACCAGTTGGGGATCGGAGCCCCACTGTGCTAAGCACTGTACACACATCTAATAAGAAAACAGTCCCTGTCCCAAAGAGTCTGTGATCTATATGTACATTTTGGCTATTTATTTATTTGAAAATCAACGTTTAGTTCTAGACTGTAAGACTCACTCTAAGGCCCCAGTTCCATGACTCAGAAGCATACTGAATAACAACACTCACATGGACTTCAGAGGGACTGTTCAATGTAAGGGTTGCAGAATGTGGGCCCCTCTTTTTAGGGATTCACCCGTTCCTCATAATTGAGAATGGTACCTAGAATTTTCTTGCTCAAGCTTCTCACAAGCTCTCTAACTACCCTAAAAGTGATCTGCTGAACAGGAACCAACAACACACTTCTAACACTGGCGGTTTAATTTTTAATGGGCACATAACTGTGAAACCATGCACAGAATTTCAATGGGATGCAATGACTATGGACCAGAGCCTACCAGCCTGGCTCATGTGAGAAATCCTTACATGAGCACAATTTGCTAGATCAGGCTCTATAGCTGGGGACTATTGTGAAGATGGTCAAGTTGTGTTCCAAGCCCTGAGAAGGCCAGAGAGCTGCGGTGAAGTATTTAATGCTTCAGGAGGAAAGGTGCTGTATTATTTTATTCAAAGCAATACTAAAAGTTGATCTTCTAGTGCGTTGAAATTACATCTTTCAGCAGTATATTATGATAGGTTTCAGAGTAGCATCCATGTTAGTCTGTATTCGCAAAAAGAAAAGGAGTATTTGTGGCACCTTAGAGACTAACAAATTTATTTGAGCATAAGCTTTCGTGAGCTACAGCTCACTTCATCAGATGCATATGGTGGTCCTTCCCCCTAGAGGCCTAAAGAGGAAATACAAGCTCTAGTACCAGTTACACAGCTCAGAGGGTGCTAAATCTGCAGAGAACCATGGCATGTGTGTGCAGGGGGTTAGAACAGTTAGGGAATTTGGACACCCTCCTCCCAAGTGATGGGACCCTGCAGCCACAGGCTTGGTAGTCTGTCTCCTCTACACACACACACACATCTGATTAGACCGTGACACACCCATTAGCTCGTCTGATGCCTAGTCCTTTACTGCTCTGTGGGGAATAGCTGTCTGGGGTGCACTGAGGGCAAGTAAGCCTTGCATAGCCCAGGGCATCTGGCAGCAAGCCGAATACCCTGCCTGCCAGAAATGTGTAATGTAAGCCCCTCACTGTAGGGTTACGCTCAGAGTAGTGGTGCAAAGCCGTGCGCTGGATCAGCCCCCCATGGTGAATGTAAAAATTCAAGTCTGTAACTGCTGTCATGGGTACATATTTATTTATTTATTTGTGTAGCATCTGGATGCTGCAGTTACAAAGAAGACGACATAAGCTACACATACCATGCAAAATAAATAAAGTGCTAAACATCGGTGTAGTTTGACTTCTATATTTGGGAGGGCAGGGGGCCAATAGTCTTGGTGCATCTTTCCACTGCCATCCCGACCCTGACCCTTCCGTGCAGCTCCAGGGCACACAGCCGTGGCCTCTGGCCCTGCCTGACAGAACCTGCGCAGGGAAAGCAGACATGGCCACGCTCAAGGGCTAGGGTCAGCAGGGGGCCCTGTTCAGCTGGGGGCAAGGACTCATGAGTGCGTCTTTCCACTCCCCTCCTGACCCTGACCTTTCAGTGCTACAGCCTGAGGGCAGGTGCTACCCCTCATCCCCAAAGGCAATTCACCCCATTGATGCCCAGCACCCCTTCCCTTGCAGAGCCAGGGCAAAAGCTTTGACCTCACCCACCAAATACAGCCAAAGCTCCATGTCCCCCCCTTACCATAAGCAAGCTCCAGCTGGCCTCTGTCCCCAAGGGGCTCTTGTGGCGGGGGGGTGGGGCAGCTGAGGTCCCTTGGTGTTGCCCATCACAGACATTTCTTTTGGCCCTGGGACCGCCACAATGCCAGCTCAGCCCACAGAGCCCGGGTCTCCTGCAGCAGGCAAGGAGAGATGCGGGGGGTGGGGGAGGGGGAAGGGAACAGAGAAAGGAGACAGAGCCTGTTACCCTAGTCAGAGAAGAGGTTCAGCCCCAGAGAACTGGGGTAGAGGGATGAGGGGGTGACACAGAGACCAGTTCGGTCCAAGATGGAAGACACTGATGACAGATAGCTCATGGGGAGGTGGAAGGGGTGGGGTGGGGTGTGGCATATGAACAGCTAAGGGTGTTTTGGAAGGGGTGGGGCAGCCACATTGTGGGGGGAGTGATGGGAGCTGTGGAGTGGAGGAACCCCAACTTTGGGACGGGGAACCCTGGGTTTGGCAGGGGAGTGTCCAGTCGGCAAAATGGGTGAGCCCGGCTGCCAGTGACAGGCTGAGGATGCTCCCCCTGGCAGCTTCATGCTCCACCCTGACGAGGGCTGGCTGGCTGGGGACCACACTGTGCGCAGCCTGCAATTGAGGGATGGGTGGCTCCTAGCATGGACAGTGGAGATAGGGCGGGCAGGAAGGGGACAGGTCAGTGCCCTGGGGAGAGATGTCCTCCACTGCAAAACAGCACACCCACACCCTGCCACCAGCAAATAAGATGGAGGGAACAGCTCAGTGCATGTGGGGTGGGGAGTGTCCCCGATACTCCCCACTGCAAAATAGCAACCCCCCTCTCTTACTGCCTGCAAGCCAGATGCTGAGGAAGATTGGAGGAAACCTTCCATCTGCGCCTTTGCTGCTCCCTTGACCCCAGCTTCCCCCCCACTGAAAAATCCCTCTCTTCCAGACCTTCTCCCTTCCCCAAACTCCTCCCTACACATGCTCTCCACCCAGGCTCTGTCAAGTAAGGCAAGTGGACAGGACTGTGTGCCCTGGAGCTGTGCTGAAGGGCCAGGGTTGGGAGGGAAGTGGAAAGATGCAGTTTGAGGGGCAACACTCCTACAAGCCTCCCTCCCCCCCAGTCTCCAACCCTGGTGCAAATCAAATGAAATATCATACACTGAGGCCCAAAAGCCATTACATTCTGCCTCTAGTGGACATGCACGGGATGCAAGGCAAAAACACCATCAGGGTGCTGTTAGGACCAAAAAGAACGACATCATGGATGATCGTCTCTGGATTTTAGCATAATGAATCTGCCTCAGTTTGACCTCGTGTCCAGCAATTTTTGGGACGGGAAGACAATCTAAGTGCAGCCTTATGCTGGTTTTGACTGGTTTTAGCCTTGGCAACAAGAGCATCATGATGAGCAAGAATTGTTGCACATTCCCCATGACCATCATGTAACAGGTGTTCCTGAAACCACCAGCAGCTATAATCCCACATCCAATACGTGGCGGCTGGTTCTTTGTCAGCCTCCCTGCAAGTTGTCAGGGCTCTCACTGCTCCTGCCCTGACCCGATATACTGCAATCAGTGATGTAGCTTGACAAAAACAACACATATCACCTTCAGTGTGAATCAGAGACAAAACATCCCTGCGTAGTCTAGTCAGTGACAACTCATCCTTTTTTTCTCAGCTGCCCGCTGCCCTTAAACTGTGCAGCAAGGAGACAAGAAAATGTATTCAATCTAAGAGCTATTTTAATGAATCTAAAGGAGAAACCAGCGTGTCTCTGGCTGTGTGGTTTTAGAACAATTATGGGACTGAGTCATGCGGCAGATTTGCTGGAGCCTGATGCAGACACTACGGATGCAAGCACACTGCGTGAAGCTGGCAGGGCCATGAACTATTCAGTGAGTTGGCTAGAAAGATTCAGGCAGTGACACAGGAATTTATGAGGAAATGTGGAGAGGAAATATAGGGGCTTCTAAGAGCTCCAACAGACAGAACTGGTTTGGGGATTTTGCAGGACCCCGTCAGTGAAGTTTTTCTTTGGCCATTTGCAACAGGGATCAGGACCCAATGATGATTTATTTGTATTGCAGAGAGTAGAGCCTATGAATTCCAGGCATGGACCAGGGCCATGTTGCCCTAAGTGTTGCACATACACATCGTAAGAGAGAGTCCCTGCTCTGAAGATCTTACCATCTAAATAGACAGGACAAACATTATCTGAATTTTACAGATGGAAAACTGAGCACCAGGGTTTGATTCTCCTCCCACTTATACCAGTTTTACATCAGCAAGAGGCGAACCAGACCCTATATAACTTGCTCAAGCTCACATAGCAAGTAGGAACTGAACTAAGAACCATTAAAACCCAGACTAATTCCCAAACCACAAGCCCACCCTTTCTTTTTATCTTTCAGCTAATGGCTGCCATAGGTGCTAAGCACCTTTGAAAGTCAGGTCAAATGTTTTTAAGCTCTTAAAAGATGTTACAGACCAAGGGAGACTATGAAGCACAATTAACAATGGGATTTTTTAGGACATCTGACAGCCCTATCACCAGCAGGAGAGTGAATTTGTGTGGGGGGGTGGAGGGTGAGAAAACCTGGATTTGTGCTGGAAATGGCCCACCTGATGATCACTTTAGATAAGCTATTACCAGCAGGACAGTGGGGTGGGAGGAGGTATTGTTTCATATTCTCTGTGTATATATAAAGTCTGCTGCAGTTTCCACGGTATGCATCCGATGAAGTGAGCTGTAGCTCACGAAAGCTTATGCTCAAATAAATTGGTTAGTCTCTAAGGTGCCACAAGTACTCCTTTTCTTTTTGGATAGTAGCCTTAGTGAATTTTCTCTAGCAACTTTCTCTCTTTCTCTGACTCTCGGGATTTAATTTAACTTACCTGTATCAGCTGGAAATATTTAAAGATGAATACATCATATTATGTTGCTTATTTGACGTGCTTTTAATGTTCTAGTAATATTTTCTATGTTTTGAGTCATTACATCACAGTTAGGCCACCCCTCATTAAAGGAACAGCTTCTAATGTGATTTGTAAGATAGTAATAAGGGATCTGGCAAGAAAAACTAGGCTAAGAGACTGAGCTCTGCTCATTTTACACCAGTTATAAAACTATTCTGTGAATTGCCTTTAATTGGTTTTGGTTACGGTTGGAGCCTTTTGTTAATTCTCCGGTGTTTGTAAGAACCCTGAAGTAACTCACTTCACAGAGAGAAATTCTTGCTGACTTTAAAAAAGAGGTATTGCTGGGCAAAAAGACTCACTGTGCAGATTGTTAGTTTCTTTCAACAGCAGGACAGATCCAGGAGGTGATTAGCTTTGTTCTCATTTACTGAGCACCAGTGGGGATTTCGATAGGGTTTCACAGGCCCTGGGGATAAGGCCAAGAACAAAACAGGGAAGTGAGAAGCAAACAGAGCACTTCATCAATAAACTGCTTAGCAATGCCACATCAATGGCAAATTAAGAAGAAAGGAAGGCACTTTAATACCTTCACATAGCAAAGGAGGTTGTAATTTTTTGTAATTCCTACTTGACTTTTGTAACAGTTGCACCATTATCAAACTATGGTCAACAAAGGCAGTAAAGGTAATATGTAAACATAGATAATTAAAGGCTCTGTATGAAAGTCTTGGAAGACAGGGAAAAACTATTGTATGTTGCCTCGTGCTAGTTAGACAACACTGACTTCGACTCAGGGGTTAACCTTGGGAACTCAGTTCTGAGAAGCGCTGGGAAATGGGCTGTATCACCATGAATGGGTAACATTTAATTTAATCTCTTACAAAGAGGCAAGGTTTCTGCTGTTAGTGCACCCCCTGATGGCTGATTCATGAAGAAATACCAGCATTCACTTGGAAGGATATTTGCCTGTCTATCCAGAGTTCTGCAACAGCAGCCTATAGTGGGAAAGGGTGAGTGTGAAAAGGAACAAAATGGGGAAAACAGGCATCACTGGAATGGGAGAAGGCAAAATCCACTTCTTGCTGGATGAATTACTGTCTAGATACTACTTCTATAGGTATTAGAGAAAACAAGAAATCTTGTGACTTAGCTCACAACTTTTATTAGAACAGGTGATTAGTCACACACATATTAGAGGGATACTGTACAGTAGCCCAGATAGTACAGATTATTATAGTGGTGACTGATCCTATTCTAAGAGGGGTTGGTGTATATTTAAGTTTGCAAAAATATTTCCCTATTCATAAGCCTCTGCTATTGCTTGCTCATAAACACTGATGTTTAGTCTGACATTTTCCATGGTTCCTGCCTGACAAAGTTGCAATTTTTGCTAGAAACCTTTGTTTGAGTTACGGGGAATATTTTCCCTATTTAAAAAAAAAATTCTAAACACACTTTTTTAAATGACAAGGTCACAGCAAAAATGGCTGAAATTAAAAAAACTTTGCACAGATTCCTCACTTAGAAGTGGTGTCTTTACTTGGTTTGAAAAGAGAATTGGTTTGTTTGAAGGAAGCTATGAGTATGTGAAAACTGTCATTTTCAGCCTGCGCAGATGACAATCTATCAAGACACAAATAATCAGAATTTTTGAAGTGCTGAGCACCCAACAGCTTCTGCCATAAGATGTAACATCATAAGACATGAAATACACATGTGTAACACACTGGTCTGGTTAGGGTTGCCAACTTTGTAATATCTAAAAGCTGGACACTCCAGCGGAGTGCTGGAACCTCTCCTTCCCCACCCCTTCCCCGGAGGACTGTCTCCTGCTCCTTCCTTCTGAGGCCTCACCCCCCAAGCCTCACCCCTGCCTTGCCTCTTCCCCCAAGGCCCCTCTCCTGCCCTACCTCTTCCCCCTGAGGCCCTGCCCCCGTTCCCTCCTCTTTCCCTGTCCCCTCATCACTCACTGCTCTTCCCCTCTCTTGCCCATCTCTGTGCAGGTTGGGAGGGACTTGCCTGCAGAGCTGGGGGTGGGAGCTGCAGCCGCCTGATGCAGGTAGGAGGCAGCCTCGGCTAAGTAGGGTCTGGCGCGGGTGATGACTCGGCGCCTTCCTGCCTCGCAGTAATCGGGACTTTGGGTGTCTGGTCAGTAGATCTGTCAGGTCCCCTTTCGGTCAAAAACCAGGCACCTGGCTGCCCTAGGCCTGGTAAGTAAGGTCTGCATAAGAACCATACAGACTCTTACTTTCTCTTTACTGACAGAGGTTCTCCTTTAGCTCAAATAGTACAGCTAACCAAGCTTTTGCTATAAAAGGTCCTGGGTTCTATTTGCCACTGATGACAATGAGGGTGTTACAAAGCAGTGGCCTATTTGAATGAGGACCTGTGAGCAATGTGAGATGGCATGGCTGCAAACTCCAACTCCTGTTTACGCCTGCCACTGCAGTTCTTTTTGGTGCAATTTATACTCTGATGTTAATAACAGTGGGTGTTCTTCTACCAGCAGACAGATGTGGTTACTGGGCCTTGCTGGACTCTTGTGCTGACACTTTCTCAGTTCTTTGGCTTCTTTCTCTGCTTCACAGGGTCTCACTCTAAACAACAGTTGTGAATATAGAAGACTCCTCTCCTTGCTGTCATCCAGATAACTCAAACTGCAACTCTGTAATCTTTGCAAATATTTTCTCTTGCATATAGAGGTGCTCCAAGAGGCTGAATATCAAGCTCTTTCTCACACAGAACTATCTAACTCTTGGTAGTGATCATCTATTGTAGCACCTTCTCTGGCACACAAAGTGACCTGTGGTCCATGTAAAGCAAACATTCAATCAGCTTCTTTTTTGTGCTGGGAATCAGACCTGACTCTCTACTTAGTCACATCATTTTGTTCCACCATGTTCCATAATACCCATTCCATCTGGTTTTGGGATAACCTTGGAACAATTTTTGTGGTGAGGTATGTATGCCTAAATGTAAGCTATTGGAAGAAGTGACTGTCTCTTACCATATGTGCGGACAGCACTTAGCACAAGGGGGACCTAAGCTGGGGCCTCTATCTACGGTGTACTGTAATTTTTTTTTGGAAATAATGTTTTATGGAAATATGCTTGTATTACTGATGTAAACTCATTAATCTAGTCTGTGAAAGAAGCTTATTGGAACATCTCTGAGGGTGAGATTTTACCTGTAAACAGTTTCTTAATGTATTAGGCTTAGACTTGTGTGTTTTTGCTTTATTTTGCTTGTTGATTTACTTTGTTCTGTCTGTTATTACTTGAAACCACTTAAATCATACTTTTTATACTTAATAAAATCGCTTTTGTTTATTAATTAACCCAGAGTAAGTGATTAATACCTGGGGGAGCAAACAGCTGTGCATATCTCTCTATCAATGTTATAGAGAGCGGACAATTTATGAGTTTACCCTGTATAAGCTTTATGCAGAGTAAAATGGATTTATTTGGGGTTTGGATCCCATTGTGAACTGGGTGTCTGGATGTTGGAGATAGATGACCTGCTGAGCAGTTTTTGGTTAAAGTCTGCAGCTTTGGGGGTGTGGACCAGACCTGGGTCTGTGTTGCAGCAGACTAGCATGTCTGGCTTAACAAGGCAGGGTTCTGGAGTCCCAAGCAGGGAAACGGGCTCAAAGGTAATTCCAGCATGTCAGGTGGCAGTCCCAAGGGGGTCTCTGTGACTGAACCCATCACAGTATTACTGCTAACAGTCACCTAATGGAGTTTTGTAGGCACAAACCCTTCTAGGGAATAGAAGGAGGGTTGGTGCAGCATTCCATGGCCTTTAGAAGCGGCTTGCATCTCCAAGGACACTAGACAGGGAAGTTTGGGGATTACCATTGCACCTGACCTTGAGGAAGGGGCACATAGTGGAGTGGGGAAGGTTCCTTGTGACCTCCTGCCAGTGCTCTGCAGTTGAATAAAGGCCAGGTACAATCTGGTTCTTTGCTATTACTAGTGATAGTTGTGTTTGTGGGGGGAGGGATAGCTCAATGGTTTGAGCATTGGCCTGCTAAACCCAGGGTTGTGAGTTCAATCCTTGAGGGGGCCATTTAGGGATCTGGGGCAAAAATTGAGGATTGGTCCAGCTTGAGCAGGGGGTTGGACAAGATGATCTCCTGAGGTCCCTTCCAACTCTGATATTCTATGATTCTATGATTAAGCTCTCTCCCCCATGCCTAATTTCTGTGTGATCCCACAGAACAGTCAAAGCCCTGAATGTGTCAGCTGCAGTCCTGTAACATGGAAATAAATGTGCTGTCATCGCATCTGCAGGATGAAGTGGGGAGAGAGGCTATGTAGAAGCAAATCCCTTTTTGTTTAAATGTAAATACCTTTAATCATTAGCACTGGAGAATATACTGTAGGGAGCAATCCTTCCTCCATAACCCTGCCTCCCCCCCCCTGCAATGTGAACCCCTTAGGGACCTGCTAGATGACCTGATAGGTTGTTTCCAGCTTTGCTCTCTATGATCTTATAATAGTGTAAGCAGAGTCAGGATGAGCTCTACCCTGACATCTGGTGGCGAGTCATGGTGGGTTGTGCAAAAGAACTCTAGGGGCTGATCTCATTTGCATAGGCACACCCAGCCTGCCTAGATGGTCACTTTGGCTGCTGTAGGAGCCCCAGTTTCTCTGTTGTTGGGGCAGGAACAAACTGTTATTATCCTGATTATGTGAATCAAGGACAGTGGAACTGTACTTGGCCTTTTGTTATGATGGAGGGACTCACCATCAACTAAGCAGCACTCGCTAGGCAAGGGTCATGGGTTCCAAAACCTAGTGAATGGAGAAAGGCTGGGGATAGGTATTAATACTTGGTGGTATGGGCCCCTAGTGAGGGTTTTACATGCTAGTTGCACTTCCTCCTCTCTCTACTGTGGAGTATCAGAGCTAGTTTTGAATTCCATTAGAAGTCTAGTTACAGGCTGCTGAGCTGAATTCACTTTGGGCTAATAGTGCACCAGCACTGAGGCTCCCCTACTACAAGCTGAAATCATAAAAGAGCTAAACTTACTAAGAGCTGAAATCACTGAGTGTTGTGTTAAGTAGTGGGGGAGCCTGAAGATATATGGCGGAGCAGTTAGTGGGATGGCTGGCAGAGCAGAGCGGCTGGTGGATGCTTGGAGCAGCTCATGGGGGGGGGGCGGGATGGCTGGCAGAGCAGAGCCCTGTGGAAAGGTGGGGCAATCAGCTTTGGATCATGTAAGGTGCCCCTTAAACCCTCCTCCCCATCTCCACCCAGGTTGGGAGATAAAACTCTGCAGATAAACTTTCAAACTCTGGGGCTGCCCTGACCAGGGACAGAGACTTTTGGGTCGTTGGACTTTGGGTGATTTTGGGTTGCTGGACTCAAGAACCAAAGGGAAAGGACATGCCCCAATTTGCTTGAGGTGGGTTTTTTGCTCATGGGTTGTGTTATGAATGCTGTTGGTGGTGTTTCCCCAACATAATGCCACATTGTTTCTCTCTGTTATTAAAAGGCTTTTTGCTACACTCAGACTCTGTGTTTGCCAGAGGGGGAATATTGCCTCTTGGACGCGCCCAGTGGGCATGGTATATATTCATCCCAGGCCACTGGGTGGGGGCTCGAGCCGGTTTTGCATTGTGTTATTGGAATGGAACCCCTAGATACGGAATCCGGCCCTTGTTGCTGCCAACTCTGACGGGCAGAAGGGTTACAATAGTTAACAAATGTGGAAGGCAAAAAATGATAGACAAGAGTGAAGCGTGACTGGCTGTTAGGTTTCATTTCATTTCGTTTCTTTCTTTCTTTTTTTTTTGGTAAGAGATCTGAATGTTTCCCTTAGGGTTAAAATTCTTCTTTAAGGTGTCAGCTGTCTAGTTCCTGCTAAACAGATGGCCCGTTCACAACCTCTTCAGAAGGTTATAACACATCACAGATTAAATCCCCAAGAAATGCTTCTGAAGTGGCCTTCCAGCACCTCCACCAAGCAGAAAATTACAGGCCTCCTGGGCCTAATTCCTTCTGCTTGTTACCACCATATCCATCCATCTTTTGGCTCATCCCTGGGGCTCTCTCCTCTTTCTGCTCTGCTGGACAGGGAATGGTCTCCAGACTTGTGGCCCCCCTCCAGCAGCATCCTACCCATACCCAGTTCCTGCTGTCATCACCAGCAATGAGTCTCTGTCCCCTGCGCCTTCTGTCTTGGCTGGGAGAGGGGAAAGGCCGGTGGTCTCCAGCAATGTGTTCATTCCACCCTCACCTCTTAGCAACTTGATGGCGGCTGTTTATCACCCCCATGGGCCGAGTTAATCTCTTGACAGAAGGCCTTTGGTATCAAAGGATGGTGAAGCACTGGAATGCGTTACCTAGGGAGGTGGTGGAATCTCCATCCTTAGAGGTTTTTAAGGCCCAGCTTGACAGAGCCCTGGCTGGGATGATTTAGTGGGTGTTGGTCCTGCTTTGAGCAGGGGGTTGGACTAGCTGACCTCCTGGGGTCCCTTCCAACCCTGATATTCTAGGATTCTATGAAAGGCATCAGGGATGAATGGGGTCCCATCTCCCCTCCTCCTGCCTTTCTTCCTGGTCTGCCCTACACAGAAACTGTGACTTCGGGCAGAGGCTGGTCTGGCTCCAGCACTGCAATGGTCCCAACCCACCCTGCGACCACTGCTTCCGAAGCATCATTATTTCCCCCGTCCTCCCCTCCCCCTGCACTGCTGGCCAGGGGGTGAGAAAGGAGGGGGGCCTCTTGCTCTCTCAGGCCTCCCACCCACCCCGCTTAGCCGCAACCTCCCTCCGCTCAATCTCTGCTGCTGCGGCGGCAGCCCCTTGCTTCGGGCATCGCCTCCGCCGGGCGGGGAGCGGGAGGGGCTGCTCTCCAGCCTGGATCTCCGTCCATCCTCCTCAGGGCCGGGATGGAGGGGCTCACCCCCGGCCCCCTCTCCCGGGGGCTGGCCGAGGGCACTGGGCAGGCGGCCCGGCGGGAGGGAGCGGGGAGGCTGCGAGGTGGGATGGTCCCAGCCCCCTAGCGGCGGCCCGGCTCGGGGGGCGTCTCTCCTCCCCTTCCCCGCCGGCGGGGCTGCTGGGCCGGGCCGAGTCGGGCCAGGCCGGTTCTTCCCCCGCCCCCTCGCGCTGCACGCCGGGCGGAGATGGCAGCCGCCCGCCCCCACCGCAGCCGCCCTGCCGCAGCCCGCGGGCAGCCAGCCGGCCCCGGGCCCCGAGCCTGAGCGGCCGCCGGCGGCGCCCGCCCCTCCCCACGCCCCGCTCGCCGCCCGCGATGGAGAAGAGCTCCAGCTGCGAGAGCCTGGGCTCCAGGCCGGCTGCAGCCCGCCAGCCCAGCGTGGACTCGCTCTCCAGGTACCCCGGCTCCCCCGCCAGCCGCCGCCCGCGGGAGCGGGGCCGGGCCCTGGCTTTGGAGCTGCCGCCCGCGGGGCCTGCGTGGCCCCGCGAAGGAAGCCGCCCCCCCTCCCCCGGGGTTGTCTCTGGGGGAGCCTTTGCTGAGCAAACCCTGTAATGATCCCCCTCTCCCCCGCTAGATGACAGGCAGGGGGCTGGCTGGGGATATTCCGCCCCTGCTTCGCTTGTGGGCGCCCGGTCTCCAGCGGTCACATCCCTGCACCGGGGGCTGCTTCATTTGGGCTGAAGTTTCTTGGGAGGTGGGGGTGGAAATCAGGTTTCTGGGTCCGTTGGTGATCTGGGGTGGTCCCCCGTAAACAGCCCTTAAGGGAGGATTTGCGTCCAGTGATTGATGGGTCTTAAAAAAACCAACCACTTCAAATAAACCCTCTGCCAACAAAGCAAAGTAACAGTGGATAAAAGCGATGGAACTGGTGCAAGTTTTTACCCAGCAGGGGAAAAGGGATTGAGGTCCCATGTAGGGCAGGGCTCCGTGATTTGACATTTGTCCTTGGAGGTGGGTTGAAGCATTCGGCCTGGATTGATGGCTCACACTGAAGCTGAAATTGAGGATCAGGCATAGCACATATATTTTTAATGTAGTGATTTGCAGTTGAATGTGTGTTGATTTAAAAAAAAATGGACAAAGAAAAAGAAAATCCCCTCGTAATAAGTTGGAAAACTTCCAGTTTTTTGTGATTGCTTCATGTTTTGTAAAGGCTTTTTGAAAATGCGTAATTTTCACTTGTTTTAAAACATAACTTTTGTTTGAAAATCAGTAAGACCTCTACGAATATTGTGTAATTATACGATTCAGCACTTAAAAATCTGTGTGGTTAATCCATTGGATCCCATAAGAAGTGATTGTGTATGTTTTTGTGTTTACAAAATTGTACTCATATTGTATAGTTCTCAGTAATGATGCTTCTGGGATATGTTGATAGCGGTGTTTGACCATTTATATTGTAGCAGTTCCTAACTTTTGAGTACTTGACTTTGTATCCTTAATAATTTGCTTGCAGTGTTGTAGCTGTGTTGGTCCCAGGATATTAGTGAGGCAAGGTGGGTGAGGTAATATCTTTTATTGGATCAACTTCACTGGAACTTCATTCCATCTTTTATTGGAAGTTGGTCCAATAAAAGATATTACCTCACCCACCTTGTCTCTGTAACAACTTTAATAATCTTTTATTATTGTTTCTGTATAATTTCCTAGGTTTTCAAAAAAGCAAGTAGAAAAAAACAGAATTTCTATCATGTGGCATCATATTTACACTTATAGGGATCATCAGTAAGGTTGGAACCTTTAGATTCTCCCACAAGGACCCCTTCCACTTGAACTAACTGAGTTACTGATAGAACTAGTAGGTTGTCATCCTCTATTGTGGACCAGCACTAAAAGGGAGTGGGACACTTTGCCAGTGGGTTTTACAGATGTTTGCTGACATCAGAGGAATGGTGAGACTCAGGAATCTTGGGTGCCATTCCAGGCTCTGGAGGGGAGCGTAAGTCTCATCTTGCTGGAGTCTCCAGTCCACCCAATCTTGTTTCCCAGCCATTTCCAGTTCCCTCCTCCCAGGTCCTCATTTGCTCTCTCTTCCCCGCCCTGGCTTGAAGTCAACCCCCTTGCTGAATCACAGAGCTTCCCCCTCCCCTCTGGCTCCTTGTCAAATTAGTCTCTCCTCTTCCCTACTGGTTCTCAGTCCCCTTGCCCAGCCAGTCCCAGTTCTCCGGCTCCTCATCTAATCTCATTTCCTGCCTCCCCCCAGCTCCCAGTGTACCCCTTAGTTTTTCTTCTTGGATCCCAGTCACCCAACTCCCAGTTTCTCTCCACACCCTGGCAGCCTCCAGTGCCAGTTTTGGGCTCCCTGTCTCACTTTACACCCCTTTCCACTCCCACAGGTCCAGCTCTTGTCCCCTCTTCATTAAAATCAAGACGCTTTCTCCTCCACGCTGATCATTGAGGGTATATCTACACTTTTGAGCTGGGAGTTTGATTTCCACCTTAAGGAGGCATTCCAGCCCTAGGTCTGGTGAATTAGATGAAGATTTCTAACCATCAGAGGAGTGAAGTTCTGGAACACACTCCCAAGGGGAGCAGTGGGGGCAAAAAAACCTAACTTTTTTCAAGACTGAGCTTGTTAAGTTTATGGAGAGGATGGGATAACATGACTGCCTACAATGGCATGAAGCTCAGGTGTGGCTGCTAGCAGCAAATCTAATGGTCGGTGATGGGATGCTAGATGGGGAGGGCTCTGAGTTACTACAGCAAATTCTTTCTCTGTTGTCTGGCAGATAGGTCTTGCCCACATGCTCAGTATATGGCATGGCAGTTTATGGGGATGGTGTGGGAGTACAGTGTACTGTGCAGGTGCCATAATTAGTTTTATAAATCTGGCTTTCTTATTTAATAGTAATAATCCCTTTCAGAATACAGATACAATTCAATCAAAATTCACAACTCTTACCTATGAAAACACGAAAACTTGTTGGGTTATAGGAGCATGAATATCCATTTTAAATTAAATTAGAAAAACTGGAAAGGTGAAAGATGACCTGACAGACATGATGCATTTATACCCCACCCTGACATAATTTTATCGTACAGCTTTCTTAGATCTGATTGCAAAGTTAGGTCAGTTGTGTAAGCCTGTAAGTACATAAGATGTGTTTCTGGAAACACATGTGCCTACCCTAGAACTCACATAAGTAAAGGTACTTGAACGAGAAAGTGCTATCAGGATGATACTGTAGTCTTTTGGGAGTTAGTTTTTCCTTTGTAGTGAAGTATGTGGGATATGTCAGCAATGGTATTTGACGTTCTATGTACTTTAAAATGGAAGGATGGTCTAGTGCAGGGGTGGGGAAACTTTTTGGGCCGAGGGCCACATCTGGGTGGGGAAATTGTATGAAGGGCTGGGGCAGAGGGTTGGGGTGTGGGAGGGGGTGCGGTGTGCAGGAACGGGCTCAGGGCAAGGGATTGGGGCAGAGGAGGGGTGTGGGGTGTATGAGGAGGCTCAGGGAGGGGGGTTGGGGTGCAGGGGGGGCTCAGGGCAGGGGGTTGGGGTGTGGAGTGCAGGAGGGGGTTCAGGGCAGGGGGTTGGGGTGCAGGAGGGGTGCGGGGTGCGGCACGGGGCTCGGTAGGGGGTTGGGGTGCAGGAGGGATGTGGCAGGGGGCTCAGGGAAGAGGGTTGGGGTGAAGGAAGGGTGCGGCAGGGGACTCAGGGCAGGGGGTTGGGGTGCAGGAGAGGTATGGGGTGCGGCAGGGGACTCAGGGAAGGGAATTGGGGTGAAGGAGGGCGTCGGGTGCAGGCAGGGAGCTTAGGGCAGGGAGTTGGGGTGCGGGGTGCAGGAGGGGTTTGGGCTTCGGCCCGGTGCCGCTTACCTAAAGCGGCTCTGGGGTGGCAGCGGCACGCACCGGGGCCAGGGCAGGCAGGCAGAGAGCTGCTGCGCTGCTTCGGGAAGAGGTCGGAACCACGTCCCCGCGTGGCGCCTGGGGGCACAGGGCTCTGTGCCCTGCCCTTGCCACGCCTCCAGGTACCTCCCCCGAAGTGCCCATTGGCCGCAGTTCCCGGTTCCCGGCCAATGGGAGCTGTGGGGGGCGGTGCCTGGAGCCAAGGACAATGTAGGGAACCCTCTGCCCCCTTCCCCCTTATTTTCTAAAAATGGGGATATTAAAACTTCGTATCTCACAGGAGGGTTTGTAGGATAAATGCATTAAAGATTGTGAAGTGCTTTGATATCTACTAATGAAAAGCACCTTGTAAGAGCTAGGTGATATTATTATTAATAGAACCTGTTATGTGTGCATTTCATGCAGCTTTTACTCCAGTGAGTAACCTGCAGAAATAACTCTTCATGGGGATAAACAAAATCTGTTGCCTATTTTCTACCACAAACTAGAAAAACATTTAAGAACCAGTTTGCTTTCTGTTGCACAAGGAAAGACGAGCATGGCCATAAAAATTTATTCCCTTTTGCAGTGTGTGAGGTTGAATCTTTGTCAACAGCACAGATAAGGAGTTAGTGATTTTTCTCTTTGTTATGGAGGAGTCTTTCTCCTGTGTCTTCTCCCATGATGATATGTCACTGAATTTGGCTGCAAAGTGTGGGCCATTAATGGTGATTTGGACTCTCGATGGCTCCCATTAGCCAGGACAAGTGACTGTAGATGGCTCTGTTTTGCTTGTAAGTCTTCCTGTATAAGTGTGTGCTGGCAAGTGGGTAATGGAGTCTTACAGTGACGTGATCAGGTCACCTGAACTGGAATCCATCTCTAACCTGGTGCTTTTCCATTGAGAAGGAGGGGTGGGGACTCAGAGAGGGACAAAGAATTCCCACCTTGTGCCAAAGATATATAAGCAGATGAAACAGAACCAAGGGGGCTGCAATCATGAGAAATCCCCTAGCTACCCCCTGGAACAAGGGTTGTACCAGGGGAAAGGATTGTTCCCAGACTAGGAAGGCATCCAGTCTGTGATAGAAGCTTATTGAAACATCTCTGAGGGTGAGGTTTTCATTTGTAATCACTTTCTTACAGTAGGTTTAGACTGGCATGTTTTATTTTATTTTGCTTGGTAATTCGCTTTGTTCTGTCCGTTATTACTTGGAACCACTTAAATTCTACTTTTTGTATTTAATAAAATCACTTTTTACTTATTAATTAACCCAGAGTATGTATTAATACTTGTGGGGGCGTGGGGTGGCAAACAGCTGTGCATATCTCTCTATCGGTGTTATAGAGGGTGAGCAATTTATGAGTTTACCCTGTATAAGCTGTGTACAGGGTAAAATGGATTTAGGGTTTGGACCCCATTGGGAACTGGGCATCTGGGTGTTGGAGACAGGAGCACTTCTTAAGCTGTTTTCAGTTAAGCCTGCAGCTTTCAGGGGATGTAGTTCAGACCTGGGTCTGGGTTTGCAGCAGGCTAGTGGGTCTGGCTCAAACCAGGCAGGGCACTGAAGTCCTAAGCTGGCAGGGAAAGCGGGCTCAGGGTAGTCAAAGCACATCAGTTGGCAGTTCCCAAAGGGGTTTCTGTGACGCAACCCGTCACAATCACACAGTATTTTTAAAAGGTATTTGGAATAGATCTCCAGCTCTGGGATCTGTTGTTGTGCCAGATGGATGGGGGTGAGACTAGCAACTAGTGGGGGGAAGGAAGTGTTCAACTATCTCCCACCAAAGAGCATTCATGTGCCTTGGGGAATCATACCAGCTAGCAACCTCCACCAATTCCTTTATTCTAGAGCTGTGTATCTACAGAGTTCAAGTTATTCTTTGCCTTGCTTCTGAGAATTGATACTTTAAATTCTTAGCTCTTTCATTTTGGTGGTTCTGCTTTCTTTTCATGTCGATCTGTTTTACTACTACTTCATGTAAGCTAGCTTAACTGCAAAAGGAAATAACTTTAGAACTCGGAACATCTCATTTTTGTGGATGTTGTCTTGAACTGTAAAGACTGGATAGTTTGCATTTAGCCTTTTTAAAAAAATCCTGATTCCTTCTATAAGTCCATTTTGTTGTAATGAAAGGCCTTTGAGGCACAGTCCAAAAATGTTGGATGGCCTACCACAGGTGGAAAGATTTATTGCTCACTCAAGAACCCTAGTCATTTTAATGGTGAGGAAATGTATATATCTGCTGCGAAAGTTAGGTCTCATGCTCCCAGCAGTGTCTTAGCTCACCACGGAATGTCTTCAGGGCCCTGGAATCTGTAGTTTACAGTGACCTTGTATCTGAAGTTTTGACTTCAGAATTACTTGATGACTTTAACTCAGAAATAAACAGAATTTGGCTTAACCATTGTTAAAACAAACTGTTTCTAAAATTAAGAGAGAAAGCCCTACTCTTCCCCCCCCCCCAGCCTCCTTCTAGTCTGGGTCCAGCATTCACTCTCACCCCCTGTAGTTACTGTCCTTTGTTCCAGTTTCTTTCAGGTATCGTTGGGGGTGGAGAGGCTATCTCCTTAGCCAGCTGAGGACCAAATGAAGGGGTCTCTCAGGGGTTTAAACAGACTTTATCTTGTGGGTGGAGACCCCCTCCTCTCTCCTATGCAAAGTCCAGCTCCAAGATGGAGTTTTGGAGTCACATGGGCGAGTCACATGTCCATGCATGACGCAGTTTTTACAGGCAGCAGCCATTGTCCACGTGCTATGTTGAACGTCCTCATGTAGACTTCTTATATGGATTGGAGCCTTCCAAGATCCATTGTGTGTTAAGTGCTTCTTGACTGGACACTTAAGTTGCAAATTCCTTTCTAAAGAAGCTGACCAAATGCTTTACTAAGGCTACTTAAAAATCAAGCAAGTACACAGCCAATATTCATAACTTTGAATACAAAAATGATACATGCATAGAAATAGGATTAATAGATTTAGTAGATCGTAACTTTTACAGAGAGAGGTTATATGGCATATGTAGCATAAAATATATTCCAGTTATGTCATATATATATTCATAAGTATATTTCCATAAAGCCTTATGGGGTGCACTATCACATAATTAATATTCTAACCCTATTTTATGAAGAATACAAATAGTTCTAACAGCTGTACTTTAGCTCAGGGGTTCCTAAAGTGGGGATTGCAACCTCTGGAGAGTCACAATCATTCTCCCTTTTCTTCCCTTTCTTAAAATAATTATACTACTTACTCTTATGGTTGCATTGATAACTTTGATAACATGAATTGAGCATAAACAGATGCAGTGATGCCTGCCTTAATCTGCAGACTGGCTGAAACAATAGCTGTAAATGGTGTTAAGGGCCCTGTTCATCTTGATTATGGCCCTGTGGACACCTACTCTGACGGCAACTTAAGGTCCTATTTGAAGCATTCTTCCCCGAGGACGAGGCTGACATTGGAAGGAGATGAATTTGTAATCCCTTGGGGGCTTTCTCTCTGAATTTTAGACACCAAAACCACATTGCTGCCAGATGTGTCACATTGGTGGATTGAGTTGCCTTGTGATGACTCATTGAAGTTACAATTTGAAACTGAAGATTTTTTTGCCGGTTTTGGTGGTCAGTGAAGCACAAATATCCATCACTTTTTTCATAGGCTGTGAGAATGCTTCTTCCTTTTGATTCCTCATATATATGTGAGGCAGGATTTTCAAGAATGGGTGCCATTAGAAATAAGTACAGTCGGTGGCTGGGTGTTGAGAATGAGCTACTTTTGTGTCTGAGAAACTTCACTCTGTGTCTAGAACCAGTTAACAACTCCAGACAGGCTCCTCCATTCTTATTAATCATTAATGTTAATATGTGAAAGACAAATTATTACACTTAATTGAAACAAATATATTTGGGTGCAAATTTGTACACCTGTACATTTTTGTGTATGTTGCTAACATAATGAATGGATTATAAAGTCTTATAATTCGTTTGTATCATAGGGAAAGTCCATTATTAGGGGCTGAGGATTTGGGGAGGGAACTGTGAAAATACTGGTAGCCTAAAAGGGGGTGACAGTTTTGAAAAGTTTGGGAATCACTGACACTCATACAGTTGACACTCATCTGTTTCTTTAGTTCTTGTATTATAATTAGCACGGGGAGAGAGAATCTCTGCCCTTGAGAGATTGGGGCTAGCTTTTTAAAGATATTTTTGCAGATGTGCCAGCTAGGTGCCTAGTGGGTTTTTCAGAGGTGCCTAGGTGCCTGACTGCCATTGATTTAGACACCGAACCACCTTTAAAAATGTGGCCCTTGGAGTCTAAATAGACAAGGTAGACAGAGGGTGGGAAGAGGAAACAGTGTCACACAGAGATGAAGTGACTTGCCCAAGGACACACAGCTAGTTAGGGGTAAAGGTAGGATTGGAATGCCGGTCCCTGACTCCCAGTCCTATTTGCTTGACTGTGCTGCCTTCTTTAGAGGTGGATGCTTGTGTTTTGTTTAATAATATGTTTGCTTGACAATTTTCTTAACTACAGATGATTTACAATTAAAAAAATAATTATCCAGCCTTCTTATACTTCAGAATTACCTTTTTTATTGTCAAACTACATAATTTGCTGCTACTTCCTGGCCCTATAGACCCTGGAGACCCTTGGCTGCTCTCACAATTCGCCTCAGCATTTTGTTGTTAAGGGCATATGATGGTAATTCATAAGAAGAACTCTTGGGTTTTGGTCAACATTATCCCTCCATTTTCTGTTTAGTCAGACACAAGGCTGGACACCATAAGGGTGTCTGTCGTCCATCATCTCAAGTATATGTCCTGCTCACAGAAGTAGTAGCTTACATCATTTCCTCCCTTTAAATTATTGTCCTGTTAGCTGTGCTCCTTTAATTAAGTATAACTTTTACTTCTGCTGTTTTCTTATCATTG
Organism: Lepidochelys olivacea; assembly: GCF_965140295.1. Classification (NCBI taxonomy): domain Eukaryota; kingdom Metazoa; phylum Chordata; order Testudines; family Cheloniidae; genus Lepidochelys; species Lepidochelys olivacea. The sequence goes on along the minus strand of NC_140411.1, from coordinate 30,270,417 downwards.
TCCTTCTTTTCTAATTCATTTATAGCTTCTGTACAAAGACAGGAACTGATTCTGAAAAATAAGGAAAAGCCGAACACACACTCTCAGCCTAATCAACAGGATCTGTAAGCTCCTGGCTTCTCCTTCATGATCCTTTTTCTCTTGACCTACTTTCCTGCTATTTGTTCAGTGCTTATAGTATGTCTGGTGCTGTATAAAGAGACATGAAAAAGATTTTGTGGTGGTGATGGGTAGTAAGCTGAACATAAGTGCCCACTGCAACACTCTGGCCAAAAGAGCTAATGTAGTACTTGGATGCATAAATAGGAGAATCTCAAGTAGGAGTAGGTGGTTTAGGAAGAGCACAGGAAGTGAGAGGGGAAGTGGGAATAAATGAAATGAGGAATCCTATTAGCTGTTTCACTCCCAATAATCAGTAGTGCATTTTAAGACAGTTAAAAGTGAAGGGTGGATCTGTTTTTAACTGCTGTAACGATCACTACACTTCTGCAAGCGTTGGTTTAAAAAATTCAACAAGACCCAGAAAAAAATTCAGTGGAATTTTTGATGTTCATGTTTCTCCTTTTGTCTACTGTCTCTATTTTCTTTTGACAGATGGTTTTTAGTTATCTAGCCATGTAATGGTGGGACTTTCTCCTACCTTTCTCTAGTCTTTTACACTCCATTAATTCTTTTCCATTCCTTTCCAACCTCCCACCTACCTTATGGAGCAAAAGAGCTAGTGGTTCTCTAATCCACCCCCCCAGATGCAGTAAATAACATTTGAAGTGCTGTTCTAGTCAATAAAGTGACTATGTAAAAATGTCACCATTTTACAGATCTCTGTATACTGAGTCATCTGTTGACTTTGATGAGAAAAATAAATCCTCATTCCTTTTTATACTTGTTAGTCCTGTAGAGCCAACACAGCTGAGAGAGGGGGAGCTGGATTCTACTCCATCTTGTGGCTCATAAACAGACTTCTTTATTGTGTTTTAGTCAGTTACACTTGTGGAAACCAATTGAAGACAAATAGAGGTTCCCCAGGTGGTGTTGAGCACATAAGTTAAAGCCAATGTGCTCAACAGATGTAATTGAACTCTTCTTACTAGAGATGATTTGCGAGATAGAAAGAACCTTGCTTGACCCTTGTCATAAATATAAAGGGAAGGGTAAACCCGTTTGAAATCCCTCCTGGCCAGGGGAAAGCTCCTCTCACCTGTAAAGGGTTAAGAAGCTAAAGGTAACCTCGCTGGCACCTGACCAAAATGACCAATGAGGAGACAAGATACTTTCAAAAGCTGGGAGGAGGGAGAAAAACAAAGGGTCTGTGTCTGTCTGTAGTCGTCTTGGCCAGGGACAGAACAGGAATGGAGTCTTAGAACTTTTAGTAAGTAATCTAGCTAGGTATGTGTTAGATTATGATTTCTTTAAATGGCTGAGAAAAGAATTGTGCTGAATAGAATAACTATTTCTGTCTGTGTATCTTTTTTGTAACTTAAGGTTTTGCCTAGAGGGGTTCTCTATGTTTTTGAATCTAATTACCCTGTAAGATATCTACCATCCTGATTTTACAGGGGGGATTTCTTTATTTCTATTTACTTCTATTTTTTATTAAAAGTCTTCTTGTAAAACATTGAATGCTTTTTCATTGCTCTCAGATCCAAGGGTTTGGATCTGTGGTCACCTATGCAAATTGGTGAGGCTTTTTATCCAACATTTCCCAGGAAAGGGGGGGTGCAAGTGTTGGGAGGATTGTTCATTGTTCTTAAGATCCAAGGGTCTGGGTCTGTAGTCACCTAGGCAAATTGGTGAGGCTTTTTACCAAACCTTGTCCAGGAAGTGGGGTGCAAGGTTTTGGGAGGTATTTTGGGGGGAAGGACGCGTCCAAACAGCTCTTCCCCAGTAACCAGTATTAGTTTGGTGGTGGGAGCGGCCAGTCCAAGGATAACGGGTGTAATATTTTGTACCTTGGGGAAGTTTTGACCTAAGCTGGATAAGCTTAGGAGGTTTTTCATGCAGGTCCCCACATCTGTACCCTAGAGTTCAGAGTGGGGGAGGAACCTTGACAACCCTCATGTTGTGTTAGCCGGGTTGACAGTTGAAGAAATGCAAACAAACCCAAAGGTCATCTTTTTATTTGTAAACTGAACACATTTGATCCAGAACTTCTGCAATGTCTTTTTAACAAAGTCACTCTTCAGAGTAAGCTGAGATTTGAAATTCAGGCTCTCCTTATAATTGAAAACAGGAGTCCCACAGCTTTTTTGAGAAGGAAGGATCTCAGCTCCTTGGACAGCTGTTGTGTCCCCCATTACTGGGAGCACCTTACATCAATGTATAGAAGCTCAAAGGCCCCAATCCTCAAAGGTATTTAGGTTCTTCACTTCCATTGACTTCAGTGCAAGGTAGGAACCTAAATACCTCTGTGGATTTGGGCCACCGTAACTATGTAAGTATAAGCTTTATTGGAGATGTATCCCCAGAGCACCTCACTAACCTCTGAAAGTTGTGGCCCAGCATGCAATGGGCTGTGTAAAACCTCAGAAGAATTTTCTGAGGAGGGAGCCCCACGATGGGAGGGGCAGGCAGTCTCTTCTGTGGTTGTTCCAAAGCCCCAATCAGGAATTTGGAGGGGATGTCCCCAGAACAGTGTGATGCTGGATGAGCCCTTCATGGGAGGGGGAAAATGTAGTAGTTTCCTGCTGGATGCCATAACTTATGAGCTAATATCTGCTGTCAAGCAGCTGATCAGCTGTGACCCATTACTTATGTGATTACATCAGAATGGCCATATTGGGTCAGACCAAAGGTCCATCTAGCCCAGTATCCTGTCTTCCGACAGTGGCCACTGCCAGTTGTCAGAGGGAATGAACAGAACAGGTAATCAAGTGATCCATCCCGTGTTGCCTATTCCCACCTTCAGGGTAGGGACAGCATTAGCAACATCAATATAGCTTCTGGTGATCTGATGGGGGCAGGATCATAACCATCTTCTCCCTTGGTTGTGATAGGACAGTTACACTCCAGTGCGGTAGGTGGATGTATTTCTAGGTTAATATGTTCTGATTCCAGACTGTGACTCCAAGTGGTCTCAAGCAAGGAAAACCCTTGCTACATTGCTAAAGAAGTTACCTCCACTCAGCAGAAGAGGTGCCCTGGCCTTAGATTTTTTCTCTCCTCTTTTAGGCGGGGAAGAACTATTTAAGTACCTTTATTTTTCTTATTTAGGTAGCTCAGGAAAAATTAGTAGTTATTTTCTTTAGCAGAATAAATGCTTTTCTAGGTGGGGCAAACATGACTTCCATGATTTATGGATGCAACAGCCTTAACTGTTAGGCGAGCAATCTTGCAAGATTATCCCCAGTATATAGATGTGACAATCGATATATGGAGAGGTTGGGGACTCACCTTTTCAAAAGCGTTTTCTCATTTTGGATGTCTCCATTTTTGGGTGCCTACCTTGAGAGAGACGGAACCAAATTTTCCAAACACCATTTAGACACCTTCAGAAGTGGCCAGTATGTCGAGTGCTAAACTCTTTTGAAATCCTGATCATGCATCACAATGGGGGCTGCTGAGCTCTTTTTAAAAAATCTTTATTTAGGTACCTCTGGGAGTTGGGCTTTTTTAGAAATCTGGTCCCAGTTGTGGGTGCTGAACACTTGGAAATCTGGACTATGGGGTCTGATTTTCAGAAATGCTGAGCACCCACATCTTCAGTAGATATTGATTTACCGAGGGACACGTAACAGTTCAGTGGCTGACCTGGGATTAGAAAGTAGGCTTCTGATCCCTATTCCATGCTTCATCTGCAGTCAGAGCACACTGCATCTCAACATCTGACTGCTAGAGAATATCTAGGTATCCTGTTGGAGGATTTCTACCAGATAATAGGTGACTCTCCAAATGGGGGTGTATTTACGTGCTGTATTCAAAAGTACATTTTCTTCTTTCTTTTAATTAATCCCAGTCTGGAATTACAAATGTCAATGATTAGTCATTTGCTGGTATTTTTAGTTACTAACTTTTTAATGAAAGATAAACAGCATGTTTAACAGGGCAAGTTATTTTCTTACGCGAGTGTTTAAAACTAGAGAAAGGAATGCAACAGGATAAGGACTGAGTTATGGTAGGTATATAGACTTACTGTTAAATCGTGTGTACAGCGTCTAGCATAATAGGGTCCTGTTCCATGACTGGAACTCCTAGGTAATACTGCGCTACAAATAAGAAGTTATTTTATCTGTTCAACCTATTTGGACGATCTTCCTTTGGTTTCCTACCAACAAGTACAAAGTCTTCTGGTCTTTTTCTTGATCCAGTTCATGCAAGTTTTGTTGCCCTAATTATTACTTGGTAAAGATTTAAGATCATCAATTAGTTTCAGTTTCTGATTTTTTTTTTTTTCCTTGCATGCACTGGGCTGTTCTAACGTGTTGACTAATAAGGTCCCCTAATAAACTGTTATCTGGGGAATCACTAGAATACATCAGCATTTTGGCCATGGCTTCATCCCTATCCCTGCTCTTCAGAGAAACCTGTGCAAAATAGTACAATCTCTCTCTCTCTCTTTTTTTTTTAAATAGGCTGTGTTTGTTTTCTTGACTCTGAAATACTACCTCCACTTTCTTTTCCCAAGGGGAACCTTGATTCAGAGTTCAGTACTGCCCTCTGCTGTGTTGCATCTTTGGAAAGCACCCAGTACTTATAGATTTTCTCACCCTTACAGTACCTTCCCCCCACCATCTTTTAGCAATGGCCTGCTGTGTGAGACAGGACTGAACTGAGTAAACTCTTAGCAGGCACTGTTGTCTGAGTTGACAGTACGTACGAGGACTGTAATTTGGGTTACATACCCAGTCTATGTTTTTGAACCTCCACCCTTAAAATGTAAAGTGAAGTTTTAGTGATTAGAAATGGGACCAAACTGGAAACCCTATAAACAGAAAACCTCATTGTGGGAAACAGGCCCAACTTAGGTTTCCCTACACTGACACAACAGTGTGCCTCCTTCTTTACTGGGGTGGCAGGGAGAATTATCTGGCCCCCTCATCATAATATCCGAGCACCTTACCATCTTTAATATATTTATCCTCACAAAATCCCTGTGAGGTTGGGACCATTATTCCCATTTACACATAGGCAACAGTGGCACAGAGAGACAAAGGCCCAGTTTCTGAAAGGTATTTACGTGTCTAACACCCATTGATTTCAATGAGAATTAGGCACCCAAATAACTTTGGGGCTGGACTTTAGGGCCTAAATCCTAATGACTTTCAGTGAGACCTAGGCTCCTAAGTGCCTAAGTGACTTTTCAAAATGGGCATTATGTGTCTAAATCACCTGGGTCACACAACGCTAGGCAACTCCTAAATACCTTTACAAATCTGGGTCTGAGTGTCTTGCCTGAGGTCACACAGGAAGTTTGTGGCAAAGCAGGGAATTGAACCTGGGTGTCCCAAGTACTAGGAGAGTGCCTTAACCATCCAACGATCCTTCTCGCCCTTCCTTCTTGGGAATGGCGATTCATTTGCCCTGCCCATCGTTCACTGTTATCGCTACTAAGTTTGCAACCAAAATTATCAGTGATGCAGGCACTGGTCCAGTTCCTTGTGGATCAAGATCGGCTGAGTCACTTCACATGGGTTATCCATCTGCTTTCAGATAGTAAGAAATTTTGATCCCTCCTGACATGGGCTGTATTTCAACCGATGATGCAGAGGTAAAATGTGGTGTATTCCCAGTACTTGTCTAAAATCTTTTGGATAAGAATATTATTTTGGCTTTTCCTTTTCAGCTGAGTACCAGCCTGGAGCATGTTACTAGGCGGATTCCTCTTTTTGTTTCTCTCATGGATACAGATCATGATGTTGTCGGTCTTCCACATGATGTTTTTGATTTGGGCCTAGGTCACTTGTATTCTTCTGTTTTTACCTTCTGGGCTGTTTGACTCAGGAAAGGGTGATACTGAGGGTTGCTTGTTGTTGTTAATTATGTGCTGCTTTTCAGTTAGGCTTTGGGTGTTGGCTTTCTATCCTTGGAACCTTGCTAATATTTCAGACAATCGGCCTGTTGTTTAGCAAGTGCTGCAGGCCTTTTGTGAATTTTGGTTAAAAAAATAATAATAAAAGAATGACTAATTGAGCATGAGCAGTGCTGGTGAGACTAGTCCATTGTGTAACTATTGAGAGCAAAATTTGCATTCCTAGAAAAGCTTGTTCACGGTCAAAATATAGGGCACTCCCTTTATTGCTCATGGGAAAACATGTACTATATATTCAGCTCAGGATGCTACTTAAAAGGATCAACTTTATAGAAAGTGACATTTTCTTTGCTTGGAACACTGAAGTCAGATTGAAACCCTGGTTTGCTTGGCAACAGAAGTGAATCTTTCTTATTCAGGCAAGTATCGCGGGGGCTATTTTAAGTCTGTCACAAACATGCACAATGATTTGTGTGCTGAAATGGCTTCTTTTAAGATTGTTTAGCACTCTGACATGGCCAAATCTTTTGAAGGGGAAGGTTACAGTCCTATGTTATATAACTGTCTGCCTCTTCTGAGTGCCAGAGGGCACCCGCCAATTGGCTCTTTCTTATTTCAAAAATATATTTGTCTGTGGCTTTTTTTCCTGAGATGTGTAAGTCAAGCAGAAGATAAAGTAGGTGTCTGACAATCTTCAGAGAAATCATGACTTCTAGGTAACTCTGAAATGTAGTCAGCTGTATACTGAGTACATGTACAGTATAAATACAGTATGCTGAGCTTTTGTATGTGTACGTTTTATATAAAAGTATAATAGATTAAGTTGCTGTCTGTATGTGCATTCTGTTGTAGGTAGGATAATCTGTTTTTCTGGTCCATTTTGCTGTGAAGATTCAAGTCTGACTCATCGATGAATGGGAGATAATGCTTCCTTTGTCCATCTTCTCTTTTTAGACCAGTGTTTCTCAAATGCGGCCACCAGGGGCTTTTCTTGCGGCCACAGCCTCCAGGGCAGTGATTAGGGGGGTGGGGTGGATGCAAAGCAGCGGCCCCTTCCCAGGGGCCAGCAGGAGTGGTTGGGCCGTGTCTCCCTTTGGAGGGACACAAGCTGGAGGAACAGGCAGCCAGTGAGTTCCGCACCTTCCCAGGCGGGCAGTGGGATTGGGCTTCAGCCCTCGGGTGGCAGGCTCCAGCCACGGGGCTTCGGGCTCCATTCCCTGGTTGTGTGGTGACGGGCTCTGGTCCTAAGCTCATTCCCCCTTCACCTCTGCCCCCCACTGCCTCCCCCAGTGCCCCATCACCCTTGGCCCCTGCTGCCTCTGTACCTACCTCTCCATCCAAGGCTTAATTTGTCCCTGGGCTTGCCGGGGCTGAGTAAGTCTGTTGTAAAAAGTGATATTTGTATGTTTGTTAATATCACTTTTCATAGCACACTTAGTAGCTAGCAAGTCTTAAAAAAAAAAAAAAAGCAACCAAAAAAAGTAACATAAACAATAAGAAAAATGACAAGAATGATCAAAGCACCTTATTTGTGTTTGTATTCTGTTTAGGTCCAATAAAGAATAGAGACAACTGTACACTATTTTTATTATTGAATATGTAAAAAAACAAACAAACAAAAAAAACCCTACGTAGATAGATTACAATGATTTGGACATGTACCTGTGCAAATTTATTTGTTTTTCCTAAAGTTAATTAAGTATTTTAGGAAAAATTGTCACAGCCAGAGTTGGTGGCTGCACTCTGAGGCCACCAAAAAATTTGTTGTGAGAACCCCTGGTTTAGGCTGAGAGAGTTCTTCGGGGCCCAGACTGTCTGTTGTACTGTGTATGTACAGTGCATAGCACGGTGGGACCCGAATCTCAGTTTTGGCTTTTAGGTGTTCGGGTCATACAAATCAATTAAAATAGTAATCTTTAAATGTTGTAGTTTGGGATCCTATTCTGCAACCGTTACACACACACAAGCACTCTACTCCTGCCGATAGGCAAAGCAAGCATCTGTTTAAGTGCTTTGCAGAATTGTGCCATTAAGGGGCTACTGCGTAGTCACTGGGATCCTTGCGTGAATGAGGGTTTAGGCCCTTAGTGAGCTGCTAAATGGGAAACCTGGATTGAACAGCAAGGTGGACTTCTTGTCTTCAGGCCAGCACTGGCTGGGTGGAGCAGAGTAGAGATATCTCAGAGGACTGGGTTCTGTTCTGATATGACCCAAACTTTCTTCGGTATTTCTTTTTCCTTCTGTGAAGGAGAGAGAGGAGCAGGGAAGAGTGTTGACAGGGAAGTGTTGCCATCTTGGATGTTGAAAATGAGTAGGGAATGCTCAATAACTGTGTATGTTTATGCTTTAAAAGAAAGTACACGAGGTACTAGAAGGCCCGACTACAAAATTCAAACCAATTGGATGCCAGTTTTCTGGCATCTGGAATTTCTAAATTAAATTGTTTTTGCCACTAGTCATGATTAATTTGCAGTTTTCACCTTGCATTTTCAGGATTGCACATAAAGAGAAACTTTGAGAAAAACAGGAAGAGAGGAAATGGAAAGTATATTCTGCAGTGCTTCTCTCCTTTGTGACCTCTGCAGCTGAAACAGCCTAGCACGGTGCTGCATTTTATCACCTGTTTTCCATATCAGTTCAGTGGCTGCCAAAAGAAATAATACAGTTTGATACAGTGAAAATGTGTGAGCAGCTTATACCAATTAATATCTGAGCAGCTGGCACGCCTCTGCAAGCAAAAAGCAGCTACTTGTTGCAGCAGCAGGCAGGAACATTCATAAAGAAAGCATTGGAGAATCAGTCTGGTATCCTATGAGGTTATTTTGCTTACTTTCCGCATGAGAATGAGTCTGGCAGAGATTTTCAAGCTTGGGTACCAAATTTAGTCTCCTAACACGTTATTCAGTCACCCTAAATGAAAGTGGCCCTATTTTCAGAAGTGCTGACCACCCCCACCCATCCCATTATGTTTACTAGGAATTGCAGATGCTCCACACCTTTGAAAATCAGGTCAAACTTATATTTAGGAGCATAAATAAGGATTTAAGAGACTAATTTTAGGCACCCAAGTTTGAAAATTTTGGCCATTGTTTTTTCTTCCGGAGAGACAGAGGCATCTGTCCCTCTCTAGCCCTTCAGAGGCCGAACAAGTGTAGCAGAAAAATAAAGTTTTGGATGGTTTCTTTGGGAAACATCCCACCCCAAGCTGCCCAGGATTGGTTGAGGCTATTGATCTGCCACATGTATGCTTTTCTGTGTTTTTGTTGATCAAGAGGTGGAAACAATTAAGATGCTGCTTAGGAAATTACCACTATAGTAATTGCAAGTCCTGATAGCTGATTCGTCTTACACAGTTTCTCAGAGGGACAAAGTAGTGTTATGACTTTACTCTCGCCAAAAGTTGTGTCAGTGCTTGAGCTTCATATAAATCGATTAAAATTTGTTGCCACAACTTTATTTTCAAAACCAGTTACCTACGAGGAAAGGTTATGTTGTATACTTGGGATGTGAAAAAAACCCATAGGTTTTATTTTCACAGAAGAAACCTTTCTGGAATTTCCCTAGGATATCTGTTTCCTTTGGAGAAAAATCTAAATTTCAGACTATTTCAGTACTAGGTACTATATGGGGTGAAATTTCATTACTGCTTAAACAGTGTGGCAATCTGCATCGAGTTTAAATTTCTTTTTTTTGCCTTCAAGGTCCTTCATAATTAGACTAACTTCAGCTTCTATGCCCTTCCTTCCTTATCTGCTCTTATTCCTTATTGCATCATCTTCCCATCCTCACACTGCCAGATCGTCTGCTTCTTCCAAAATAGTATCAATGCTTTCTTCCACACATGGAATGCCCTTACTGAACGAGTCTGGAGGGCCCAAACCCCCTCCTCCGTCCAATCCCTTCTACAAGAATGTGAACTAATAACGGGCAAATAAATGGGCAAAGCAAATAACTGATGATACATTTTTTTAAAATCACTATATGTTTTATTTCTGTCCTTCACCCTTCCTATGCGGCTTGCTTTTTTAGATTATGAGCTCTTTGGAGCAGGGACTGCATATTATGTTTGGAAAGCATCTAGACTCTTGTGGGTAATCCTAGTAATGATCAGCACCCTACCAACAGCTGAGCCACTGAATTTAGTTCTCATTATAATTCCCTTATTAGTTGCATATATCTGCTCCCCATAGTCCAGGGCTCAATAATGAGGGTAAATATTAGAAGAGGGCATTGCTGACTCCATCCTCTGGACAAATCTTGGTCTAATTTATAGTTAGAAACCTGGCCTTTAGAAATGCGTTTAACTGTTCTGCCAATGTAAAATATAATTATCTGGATGAGGAGTATGACTGTACATTGGTGGTAGGCATACCCCCAAACTGATTGTGATTGCAGGGAAAAATTAGGATCAAAATAGCAAGAATACCCTGGAAAGTCATTCTTGGTCATTTCCCCAAAAGTGCCTTTGAATCACTGCAGGGATCTCTGTTCCCAGTTAATAGTGGTAGCAAAACAGGGACTAGGCAGAGCAGCTGGGTTTTGGAGCTTGGGGTGAGCACTAGTTAGGAGGTACTTGGGAGACTGAGGTGTGCATTCTAAAGGATCAGTAATATAATATTTAGCGCTTCTGAAGAACTCCAGGTATTTTGAAAACATCAGTGAATGTAGCTGCGCAGCATCCTTATGAGGGGTCAGAAATCGAATTATCCCCATTTCACACGTTTGTTTATATGGGGCCAGATCCTCACATGGTGACGTAGCCCCGTTGACTACAGTGGAACTGTGCTGATTTACACCTGCTGAGGTCTAGCTGTTAGAGTTCTCACACATACATGGCCATCCCATTTTTGGGGTGACCCTTCCAATTTTCAAAACCAGCAGTTACACAGAACCATTAAAATCCACAGCCACAAATCACCCCCATCCCATATTGCCATTATTCCCCAGGTAACAAATTCCTCCCTGACATCCTCATCTCAGCCCCTCCATAAATATCTGCAAAAATGGGTAGTTTCACAGTGGGTCTGGAAGGCTAGCAAATCCCTGGGAATGAAGGTTCATTGCAGAAGCTAAGGACCCTCATAGAGAATGCCCGGGCAGCAGCTCTCTCTGTTCCATATTAAGGAATCTCCACCTCGAGTGCCTCCACTGATTGTAACTGCAGTAGTGTGGAGCAAGAAGAGCCCCAGGGGGTCTGTTGGGTAGCCTAGACCCATGTCATTTAATGGTTCAAACAAACACCTTGAACTCAACCCAGAAGCCCACAGGCTGCCAGTGCAGCTCCTAGAACACTGGTATAATGTGCTCCCAGTGCAAAACACCACATAACAGGCAGGGCTGGATTTACACCTTATGCGCCACTAGGCACAGCATCTTCAGCATGTCCTTCCCCCTGCCTACAGCTGACCTTGGTGTTTTCTGTAAAAAATTAAATGAAAAGAAGTATAAACACAGCCTCCCCGGGAAAGCACAAGACCCTCTGCCATGCATAGTGTTCCCCGCCTGAGCTGGGGCACAGCCCACCTGCCCCAGGCGAGACACAAGGCGGGGACTGTACCTCTCTACAAGGCAAATGGTCCCTGGGTGTCTTCCATCCCTTACACAGCACGGTGCAGCAGCCGTGCTCTGGCTGCGCCTGTGCAGGTGAATAGGGTGCTGGCCACACCCCTCCCTCTCTCTCCCCTGCATGGGGCAGAGGCAGGGGGCGGGCGAGATTGGGAAGGGGCTGGGATGCTCCCAGCACCTTAAGCAGCTTCCCCGATGGGCCGGGGCTCACAGCACCCCCAGGCAGGCTGACTCGGACACTCACCCTGCTCCAGTCCCACATGCTGGGCAGCCATCAACCCGTGCCAGGAACCTGGCTGCCTGCAGGGGAGCTGTATGTATTAACTTTTAGGCGCCCCTAGGCACATGCTTACTGTACCTAATTGGAAATCCGGCCCTGATAACCGGCAGTCTGCCATGTTCCAGCCTAAGCTTCTGAATAGGCCCAAGCAGAGTGCCGTACAGTGGTCTAATCTCAGGGTGGCAAAGGCTTTGATATGTTGGAGAGACGACAACGCAGAGAGGTTAAATGATTCGTCCAAATCACACAGAAGGCCTGTGGCAGACCTAAGAACAGATCTCAGTTCTTCTCATTCCTGGTCTGTGTGTTAGCTGCAAAACTATCTTTTCCTTCAAGGAGTATTAGGTCACATGGCTTCAGTTTCTTTTCACATTGGCAATAGAAGAACTCCAGGTTAGCTAAACCACTGAAGGTAATAAATGTGGTGTGTAAAGGGACATCAGGTTAATTAGTTTGCTCAGCGGAGCCATGTCAACCCAAACCTGACAGATACTGATAGGAGGAAGAATGTCTTGAGCCAACTGAGTTTAAATTCTTTGTTAGGTCAGTGTTTGTTCCTTAGTTTCATTTCAGTTCAGTATTAATGATGAGGAGAATAGAGGCACTGAGCCAAACACATGCAACCTATGTATACTCTTCAGAGCTGCCTAATCCAGCTATGTCATGAGTGTTGTTTCCTGTGTATGCAGGGTAGGTTTTTCAAAAGTGCTCATGTTGGCCTAGCTCTGCTGTTACTGATGTCGGCAGTGTTAGGCCAACGATGGACTGGCACTTTTGAAAATTTCACTTCGAATGTGCATTTCACTTTCTGCATTAAAAACCATTTGGGACTAAGCATGATGAACAAATACGAAAATGCACTTACAAACTCAACTGAATGTCTACTGCCTTATCCCTTAGGTAGTCATTTTTCCCTGTGCAAAATGAGTCTAAAACTCTACCAGCCAGATTGGTAGCATTTTACTTACAAAATGCAAGGCAGTGGAGAATCTGGCCTCTACAATGTAGGTCTGGACTCAAATGCAAGGAACTGAAGAAAGGAGAACAAGAAGTGATATTAATGATGAGGACTTTTGCATGTAAGTGACACTTTATGGGTTGACTCCCATTACTGAAATGTTGATGCTGATGGGGAGGAGTCTGTATTGGTGGTGGGAAAGGAGAGTTAGAAGAGGTGGCATTGTGTGCCCAAGGTGCAAACAGTGCCAGTGAGCTGATGTCTGTCTAAAGACCTGATCCTGTGAACCTTTACTCAGGATCTGTTCACACACAAAGTCGCACCAGATGAACTAACGGTATGATGATTATTTTTTTTAAGCCAAATTAGTTAAATCTTTGTAAATCCCTGGGTGGATACTTGCAAGGTGCAAGCCAAACTGATATAAACCAGGCTGAAACTGATTTAAGAGGGTCCATCAAGAGCTTTGCAGTGGTTTAACTAAACTGGTATAAGCAAATCAGTGCACGCTGTGTAGACAAGGCCTTGCACAAGTAAGGCCATGCCTAAGTGAGGGAGTGTTGTGGGGTTGGGCTTTACATTATTTTTTTTCCAGGACTTTATTTCATTTACCGTCTGTGAAGCACTGGATCTACAAGTGGTTCTATGATGATATCCAAAATACAGCATTGCCTTAGTGTGTATCCCAGAACTAAGTACACCTCTACTTCGATATAACATTATCCGATATAACATGAATTTGGATATAACGCGATAAAGTAAAAATGGTTTTCTGTCTCGTCTACAACATACAGTACTTTTATTCTGTTTAGTTCCAGTTTATACATTTAATGATTACCGCATACATATTCAGTATGTATGTTTTTACAAGCCTGCCTTGAATCAAAAGTGCATTTACAACATTTTTAAACTTTCACTCCGATCTTCATTGCATAAAAAACAGACTTGTCTGCAAGTCTTAATTAAACTTACAACGTTGACAGTTTAAATCCGTTGATAGTTTAAAACCATTGAAAGTTTAAATTCGTTTTGCGGACAACAAAACCATGTGCAAGGTGGTAGCTATTTTTATCGGCCATTATAATAAAAACGGCCTCTGTATTTATAACCATGACTAATTTTTCAAAAAGGAGAGTTCAGTCTAACTTCATCATTGACTAACCTGCTGTCACCTTGCCAGTTTAAAGTTGTTACAAAACCATCCATGGTCTGCTTTTAAAATATGGCTTGTACTCAATTACATACATACAGTACATTGTCTGTATAATGTGCATGTATCAAAGTGGTGGAACGAATGTGCAACAATGAGAAGGCAGGGGTAAACATATGTTGCCTGCCCATGGTCCCATTAGGCATTCTCATCTCTCCCACCTATTTTAATCTTGTTTCTAAATTGTGTGCAGTATAGACTAAGCTTAAGTTGTCTCACTAGTTGTATTTTGGAAACGTAACTCTGCGCTGACATTTTCTAAACAATTAAAAAAATTGTTAGCATTAATATTAAAATACCATTGACGTGATGGCAAGTAGTTCACAGCCACAGAAAAGAAAGGCATGGACAGTCAAAGAAAAAGTGGAAGCTTTGGACAGACTGAAATCAGGAATGAACCAAGCGAAGCTCTCAAAAGAACTAGGAGTGTTTGGAATCAACATTAAGAGGGTGGATCAAAGATGAGGAAAAATTACGATCAATGCTAGTTTAACTGGATGAAAGTGAAGGCCTGGAAAGGAAGTGCCTAAAAACTGTCCAGGATAACCAACTAAATAGAGCTGTATTTACGTGGTTTACCCAAGAACGCTCCGATGGCATGCCAATTTCCAGTGACATTACAAGGAAACAAGCGGAGAAATTGAAGAAGGATCTTGATTTTAGATGCTTGGGCAAGGATGCTTCTGCACATCAGGGTAACGAATTTAAAGCTAGCAGTGGATGGCTTAATCGTTTTTAAAAATGTCATGGCATTCGGCAAGTCACAATTTCAGGAGAGACTCGCTCAGCAGATATAAAAGCTTGCGACGAATACCTGCTAAAGTTACGAGAGATTATCATCGAGGGTGACTATGCTCCAGAGCAAATCTATAACGCAGATGAAACCAGCTTATGTTACCATATGCTGCCGGATAGAACACTTGCTTCTAGGACCAAAGAACAAAAGGCCGAAGGTTTTAAGGTGATAAAAGAGAGAGTGAATACTTTTCTGCGTGAATAAAACTTAAACCTCTGTGCATAGGCAAATCCAAGTCACCTAGGGTTCTCCACCATAAGAACATGGATTCTCTTTCATTCATTTATCGCCATTCAAAAAGTGCCTGGATGACATTGGATATTTTCGAGGAATGGTTTAATAAATATTTTGTACCAGCTGTCCAGAACCACCTACGCAGACAAAACCTGGAGCCAAAGGCATTGCTCCTACTTGACACCTGTCCCGCCCACCCCCCAGTTGAGACCTTAACCAGCAAAGACGGGAAGATAAAGGTGAGCTACCTTCCTAAGAACACAATGTCCAAAATACAGCCCCTTGATCAAGGCATTATATCCACATTTAAAAGGAACTGTTGTAAAGCCTTAGTAAAGAAAATTGTTGAGGACAACAGTAGCATAACGGATGTAATCAAGAAATTGAATTTGCTGGATGTATTTAACTTAGGCGAGACAGCCTAGCTAGGAATCACTCTCTCAGTGATAGAGAAATGTTGGCATCGTGGTCTCAAAAGTGCTGAAAGCAATGACAACCAAGATGAGGAAGAAGACAAAGATGAGAACAACTTTGAAGGTTTTACAGAAGAAGAGACCATGGAGGCAGAACGAGTCTACAGGGAATTTATGGCTCAAAGTGGGATTTGTCAAGAGTGGATGGAGGTGGATGTTATGTGTCCAACCTATGAACGACTTACAGATGTAGATATAATTCACAATGTTGCCCCTTAACCACCTAGTGCCTCAGAAAATGTGTCTAACCCTGAGGATAGTGAAGAAGAACCCTCGGAGCCACCACCCAAAGCTGCTGTTGCGGTTGTAGGGTTAGAGATTGGTCTTAAGTGGCTAGAAAGCCAGGATATGGATAGACTGCAAATACTGCAGTTAAAATCCATAATTGACCTGGCGAAGAAGAAGGCTCGCAGTAGTATGAAGCAACAAAGTATAACAAGTTTTTTGTTTTTTTTTTTAAATTAAAAAAATTTTAAGGGGTGCATCTTAAATAAGAAAGCATCTTGTACACCAAAAAAAGATATTTACCATTTTATTAATGTCTCTAAAACTTGGTTATTTTACTTTTTTAGCTTCATTTTAACCTTTTCTATAAGTAAGAACTCCCATCTCCAAAATGTTTTCAAACTATTTAATAGTTAACAGTTCATATTACTAAGCCAACTATTATATATGTAGATTAAGTGACAAAGTGGCCCCTGCTCCTATTTGCTAAAATACCAAAATCCTTTTTTTACAACGGTTTGTAAGGATGTGTAATTAAAAGCGTTTTCTGATATTTTATGTGAATTTTGCATTTTTCTAAGCATTACACGCAGACCAAACGATTGATGTATGATGAAACCTAGCCCACATGGTTGCATTTAGCAGTGTGTAGTACCTGTGTTGTTAATACACTGTATCTTTTACAGAAGTCACCTACTACAGGACAGGCCCAACAAAGAAAATAACAGAACGCCACTAACCGTCACCTTCAGCCCCCAACTAAAACCTCTCCAGCGCATCATCAAAGATCTACAACCTATCGTGAAAAATGATCCCTCACTCTCACAGATCTTGGGAGACAGACCAATCCTTGCTTACAGGCAGCCCCCCAACCTGAAGCAAATACTCTCCAGCAACCACACACCACGCAACAAAAACACTAACCCAGGAACCTATCCTTGCAACAAAGCCTGACGCCAACTCTGTCCACATATTTATTCAAGTGACGCCATCATAGGACCTAATCACATTAGCCATGCCATCGGGGCTCGTTCGCTTGCACATCTGCCAATGTGATATATGCCATCATGTGCCAGCAATGCCCCTCTGCCATGTACATTGGCCAAACTGGACAGTCTCTATGCAGAAGAATAAATGGACACAAATCTGACATGAGGAACCATAACATTCAAAAACTGGAAGGAGAACACTTCAACCTCTCTGGCCACTCAGTAACAGATTTAAAGGTGGCAATTTTGCAACCGGAAAGCTTCAAAAACAGACTCCAACGAGAAACTTCTGAGCTTGAATTAATGTGCAGACTAGATACCATTAAACCATTGGGTTTGAATAGAGACTGGGAGTGGCTGGGTCATTACACATATTGAATCTATTTTCCCATGTTAAATATCCTCACATTTTCTTGTCAACTGTCTAAATGGGTTATCTTGATTATCACGACAAAAGTTTTTTTTTCTCCTGCTGATAATAGCTCATCTTAATTAATTAGCCTCTTACTCCACCTTTTCGTGTTCTCTGTATGTGAATATATATATATATATCTTCTTACTATATGTTCCATTCTATGTAGCCCACGAAAACTTGTGCTCAAATAAATTTTAGTCTCTAAGGTGCCACAAATACTCCTGTTCTTTGTATCTTTTAAAAAAGCTTATAAAATAATTGTTGTAATTAAAGAAAGGAGATACAATTTAACCATTGTAGAACAGATTTATTTACTGCATGCACCGTGTTAGTTCTAACAAAAATGATTTGCTGACTATTAATAACGGAAATGCTCGAGGCCAAAGCAAGTTCGAGATAACACGGTTTCACCGATAACATGGTAAGATTTTTTGGCACCTGAGGACCGCGTTATATCAGGATAGAGGTGTACTTCATTTCTAAACTGATTGGCAGTTCAATGGTGTACAGTAAATAAACCACATTGAATTGTTTGTCTTAACTTTTTATTTTAAATAATTTATTTCTTGAGTCCATTTCTGAAACTTCAGATGAAAATAAGTATTCATCACCTGGTGTTAGGATAAAAAGTTACCATTGCATTTTTATCCTCGTAGCCAAAGTATTTACTCCTAGGCAGAGCCACATTTGCTGTAGTAATCCCTTGCTTTTTTTTTTTTTAATGTCACCAGAATTGGATTTCCCCAGACTTGAAAGCAGGGAAATTGAATGTTTTTGTAATTTGATGTTTGTTTGTTTTTTACCAGTGAAAGAGTCAAGTAGCAGGGAAAAAACAACCTGTGAGACAACTAACAGGTCTCCGGACCTATCAGAAAGCCTACACCTAGATGTTTCCAGCATGGGATGTCACATGCTCAGCTAATACAACAGTTGATGGTGACACTAAGGCTGGACTTTGGCCCCTGGCCAAAGCTAGGCTTGGCCCCTGCAAGCTACGTGTGCAGGTTCTTTCTCCCTACACGGAGCCCCATATCAGTGCGGGTCCACGTGGACACAAGGTTCTACCCATATGGAGTTTATTGCTGCATTGGGACCTTTGTGAGTACCATTGGAGATAGGATCTTTTGCTACAGTTGCACAGCATTTCAGGAGTGCTGATGCTAGGTGTAAACTGTTAAGGTTATAGGGAAAATTGCAGTGTGAATATACAGTGCAACAGTACTCATTTTAATTATGCACAGCCATAATTATGCACAGCCACTGGAGGGGCAATATAGAAAAACAGGATGATGCCATGATGTTATGGTTTGTCAAATAGTGCTGCAGGAGTGTCCGAGGATCTTGGGGAAGAGCCTGTTTTAGTGCATGAGAGTTACACCAACATTCAAAGGGACAAAGTTACAACTGATGGAAGAAACTTTTCATTTGTCCTGATTTCATTTTCCCTACTTCCATGGTAAATCTGTGGTCAGGCAGGGGGTGTCTTGCACTCGGGATCCTGTCTGTTTTTTATCTCAGAGTAACACAGTGACATCTCTTATATAAATGTTTGAAATTGAGGCTTTTTGTTTTAGTTAGACTCAGAAATGCACAAGTCTGATGTGTGTTTGTCTCTTTGTAGTACCTCCACCTCTCACTCGGACCAGTCAGTGCACACAAAATCTGCTTCGGTTGTGTCATCGGATTCAGTCTCCACCTCCACAGACAACTTTTCTCCAGATCTGAGGGTATGTATTCCCTTTTTTTGAGGCTACAGTGAGATCCCAAGTCTAGCGTTTGGTGGTGGCGTAAGACTTCAGCCTCCAGATTAACAACACAGTTTATTTAGCAGGAGCTGGGGAGGGACACGGAACCCAATAACTGAAATAGGAGTTAGTTTGATCTCTACACCATTGGTTCCTTTGTTACTGGAAAAACAGTCTTGTAGTGGCCCCACATTTGGTACCAGACTTTCAAAAGAGTTCAGCTTCCAAGGGTTCAGCCCACCTAAATAAGGGTTCAGCATCCAGCTGCTCCCACAGCACCTTATTTTGGTGCCTAGATGGAAGCTGATCCTCTGAAAATCTGGCCCCATTTGTGAGCACTGAAATCTTGAAATACCTGGCTCTTAACATTTATCTTAAAATAGCCTGTGCTGCAATGATCACCGACAAATACTAGCTGGTACTCCCAGTAAAATAGACTTCTCCTCCAATAAAGACCTCTTAAATCAAAATGTCAAACTTGGGTACCTAGAGCCAGGCAACTAAATCCATAACTGGACACCTAAATAAGTGGTCTGATGGCTGGAATCTTGAAATGTACCTGCAGCTCATACTGAAGCCAGTGGGATTTGTGGGAGTATCCAGACCAGTGAGGGGCTGTGTCACCACTTGCCCTGCAACTTGGGGTGCCTCACAATGCTTTGCTGCTGTAGCTCCCACCTGGGCCACTCACACACCGCCTACCAGCATGGAGATCACACCCCGAGTGTGTGTGTATGGCAACAGCCCTGGTCCAGCAACTCTGACCCCAACAGCCTGACAGCAAACACCAGCCACACTCTGGCTTCCACTAGCCTCGGTTACTATTTACAGGGTGATCCCAACATACTCCCCGTCTCCAATTTTTCCCAAAAACTGTGTGTTCTGCACTGTCCAGCCTTCTCCTGGACAACCCAGACATGTTAGTTCCATTTCCTCTCTGCGGGGCTCAACATACAACAGTCTGCTACCTTAAATGAAATTATCCAAACAATTCACAACACTGGATTTATTTTAATAAAATAATAAAACAAATTTATTTAACTACAAGGAGATATGTTTTAATTGAGTAAAAATATAAGCCATAAAGTCAGAAATGGTTACAAGAGAAATAAAGATAAAATGCTTCCTAGTTCTAAAGTTGACACATTAGACTTGGTTCAAGGTGCAGTCCCTTACCACGTTCTCCCATTAACATTGCTGACCCAACGCTCAGGCCAAGATCTGCTCCCCAAGTCCAATGGCTGTTTCTTTTGTTGTCTTAGGTGAAAAAGAGAGATGGATAGGGAGAGAGAACTTGGTGTGTTTTTGCCCCTCACTTTTATAGTTCAGTCACCCTTTGAAATGCATTTTCCTGAGGGTTACCTTACCCCTAGTTAAAGTTCATTCCAACAATAAAGAAGGCGAGGGTGAAAGAGGACGCATACTCTTTCTTCTCACCTCTGTTTGCTGAAATGTAGATTTTTCTTGTCTCCTGTCTTCCCCATCTTGCTGTCTGAGGACCCTGTTTACAACTTATATGTAAACTGAGGTAAACACACATTTCTTTGTTTAAGACTGGCTTGACCAGTTCTGCCTATTTGGGGCTATGTGGGTTTCAACATGTGTTACCAACATTATTTAGGGGGAATTCCTGAGTTTACACATAATGTTGCTACGCACATTTCATCATGGTATTATTGACCAGTGAGTTATTAGTTTTCAAATGATACCTCACAAGGCATGTTTTGGAAAATATTATTGCAATGGCGTGTAAAGTGTGAACACAGGAGTGTATTCCATCACAGGGTGCTCAGCACTTTCGAAAATCAGACCATTTATTTTGGTACCTGAAACCGGTTACACATTTGTTTAAAGTGTGTACTGGTTTGAAATAGATTTTCATGTACCTATAATGGTAGAACCGTTTAATAGCTTTCAAAGTATGGCCACTACTTTGTAGTTCAGTTAATATAATTTTCAGTATTTATTTATTTATAAGACAATAGCATGCAGATGCCTCAGTCAAGATCATGGGCCCATTGTGTGAGGTGCTCTGCGAACCTGTATGAAGACATGGTCTCTGCCCAAAGAAGAGCCGAAAGCATTAAAAAATCATGCGTCTTCCTTAAAAATCATGGGATTTTTTAAAAAATAGGGATTCACTTATTTCCTTTTATTTTTTTTTCTGTTCAGCCTTCATGTTCTCAAGCTTGTCTGCAAATATAAGGTCTAGAAACTTTTTTTTTTTTTTTTTTAAAGAAAGCGGAGATTCTCATAATCACAGAACTCCAGGAACTGGAGCTGTAAAACAAGCACCATATGCTCACAATAAAACCATAAGAGTTGGCAAAAGCAACACAGGCCTTTGTCTTTTTTGTACTGTGGCTTGTGTTAAGTTTAGTCTCAGTGCTGTCTTGGCAAGTGTAATTTTTTCCATGACTGGTATCTTTCCACAGCTAACAGAAAATCCCCTAGTTTTACTATTACAAGGACTTGATTGTTTCCATTTGAAGAAGGTGCTTGACCCTTTGAGGCTTCTCAGCCATTTGTACTTAAACATTAGGCTGCAGTTTGAAAATTAAACATATTAAACATATCGTATTTTCTGATGATGATTTTCATGTCTTTAGTACCTTCCATCTGAGGATCCCCATCTGCAACACAAACACTCATGAATTCATCCTCACAACACCCTGGTGAGGCAGATAAATATGTAAATATATAGCTTCCCCCACTGTAAAATAGGGATGTTGAAATAAGGAAGTTAAGTGGTTTATTCATTTTCAGAACTGGGACCAGATCACAAGACATTCCTGGTCTCGTTGCTTAAACCACGCCTAAGATTGGAAGCTCTGTTACAAGTTTAACTGCACTTATATCAAATTCTTATTCATTCCCTCAATTCAGAGCGTACAACTCCCACTTAAATTAACCAATGTCTGATTTGTATGTGAGCATGTCTCTGTGTGTATGTATTCATTCTTGGGCTAAGACAACACAAATGATTGAGAGACGAGTGGAAAAAGCAGTAATGGACATGAAAAAGAAATTTCTATTGGACCTCTTTTCCTCAAGTGAAAGAATTCTCTTTAAATGGTTACTCTACTTTTCTGTCCTCATGCACAAGTTTAATGGGGATCAGCAAGTATTGTTGCCATTGAAAATGCTGTAGACACCTACTGTTATCTTGGAGATTATCTTCCACAAATGGAAAATCAAGCAGTACTTAATAGATTACTAAATACTGCTCTTTTAGGATCCAATTCTCTAAAGTGCCTGGTGTTTTTACCTTCCATTCACTGAATTGGATGTTGAGGTCACTCAGCACCTTAGAGAGGGGGGCCCATTAGTGGTACTGCTTTAACGAAGCCCATGTCATGAAAGGAGGAAATTATCAGTAAGTTTACTAAACAGCCAGTCTTATTTTCATTAATACCACTTTTGATCCCTTGTGTTTTGATTGCACCAGAGAATGAATTTTCCCAATATTTCCCTCTCAAGCAATTATTATTATGGAAGGAATTCTGCATCTGTGTCTAAATCTGAGATTGTGAAATCTGGTTTGTATGCTGGTACTTTTCCATCTCCTGGACCTTGCTAGCTGACCTTTTGATTTCCAGCTTCTCTTCTTACCAGAAGTGGTGTGGCTTTACCTTATTTTAGTGACAACATTGGCAGCTGTCTTGGCAGATATGACCTCTCAAGTTTCATACATCTGTAGGTTTTTTTTGGTTTGTCTTTATTTTTTGCAGACCACAAAAAAGACAGAAGAGTTTTCTCAATGGCTCATTTAATTAATTCAGAACCAGAGGGCAAAGGAGTTAAATATGCCTCCCCTTTTAGGTTTTTGGCCAGTAAGAGTGAGCATATTTTCAAAGAACCCAGCCTTGTTCTAGATTTTCTTTTCTTTTTTTTTAGTGCATAATGATTTGTGCTGCAATAGCTAGTACTTAACTGCATCCTTTTGTGTTTCTATAAAAAAATAAATAGATTCTCCCCTCCCCCCATAAAATGCAACATTAGGGATGGGTATTTAAACACACACATTCAAAAATAAGATCACCATGGCAGCATCACCTCAGCCACATTATATACACTTCAGCCAAAATGTACAGACTTATTTAGAAGGATGGGGGATGGCTTTTAAAATCAAAATAATCTTTACAGTCCTCACACCAACTATATCACACACACACACTACAATTCCTAATTTCCCCCAAATGCTACTTCCCCTACTGTAACCCAGGGGCAGGAAGTAAGAGAGTTAGGCCATGTCTACATTACAGAGTTTTTGTAGACAAAATAGTAGAGGTGTACAGACTACAACACTCCTCTGCCGAAAAACTCTCACTTTGCCGACAAAATAAAATCACCTCTGTGACGGTGCCTCCCGTAAGGCTTTATGGAAATATGCTTATGAATATATGACATAACTGGAATATGTTCTGTGCTACATATGCCATGTAACATATCTGTGTAAAGGTTATGATCTACTGAATCTATGAATCCTATTTCTATGCATGTATCATTTTTGTATTCAAAGTTATGAATATTGGCCGTGTACTGGCTTGATTTCTAAATAACTTTAATACAGCATTTGGTCAGTTCCTGGAGAAAGGAATTCACAAAGTTAAGTGCCCAATTAAGAAGCATCTTGGAAGGCTACAATCCACATAAGAAGTCTTCCTGGAGACGTTCAAGATACCATATGGGCAATGGCTTCTGCCTGTAAAAACTCTGAGTCATGCATGGACATGTGGCTTGCCCAGGTGACTCCAGAACTCCAAGTTGGAGCTGGACTTTGCATATGAGAGAGGAGGGGGTCTCCACCCACAAGAGAAAGTCTATTTAAGCCCATGGGAGACCCCTCCATTTTGTCTTCAGCTGGCTAAGGAGATAGCCTCTTCACCCCCAAGGATACCTGAAAGAAACTGGAACAAAAGACAGTAACTACAGGGGGTGTGAGTGATTGGAGCCTTCCAAGATGCGTTGTTCCTTAAGTGCTTCTTAATTGGGCACTTAATTTTGCGAATTCCTTTCTCCAGGAACTGACCAAATGCTGCGTCAGTGGAGACACTGCTGTTGGTTATGTTGCTGTAAATGGCCTCCCACAATGCCCCTCCTGACTGCTCTGGTTAGTGTGAACAGCTCACATTGCATCTTCCCAGCTTACCATGGCAGATCCACGCAGTAAACACTCTCCCACTTAGGGCACACCTGAGTTGTTGGATCTGCTGGCACTGTGGGGAGAAGAGGCTGTGCAGTCCCAGCTCCGCTCCAGCTGTAGGAACTTAGATACCTATAGGCAGATTTCTCGTGGCGTGTTGGATAAGGGCTACAAACGAGACACACATTGATATCATGTGAAGATAACCGTTGATCTGGTGCTGTGGTGAAAGCCTGCTGCTTCTATAAGGAGCCAGACGCCATCCTCAGTGGCAAGCTCACCTCCGCCGCCAAGAGCCGTGTGAATACTTCGGCAGGGCTGGAGACAGCGGACTCAACCCCCAGGACAAAGTTGTGGATGAGGAAGTCAAGTTGGAGGATGATATGGAGCACATGGCAGGGTCGTCTGGTGGTGCAGTGAGTCGGGACCTTTTTTCCACTCTGGAGGGGTCCAGTCAGTCCCAGCAGTCCGTCTCTAGTGCACATGAGGCAGGAGAGGAGAGGTCTGGTAAGTGATCTTTTGATGTTACTTGGTTACATGAGGTAGAGCTGTCCTTTGCTCTATATATTCTAGAAGAGGGTAAAGGGATAGAAATGTACAAGACTAGCTGTGTTTGTGTGCCTCACATTTCCCTGTGCAGCTAAGCAGTTCGGTGGAACAGTGTGTTAATGCACACCGAGATTTCATGTGAATCTTCCAGAGAGATCTCTAGGAAACTTTCCTGGAGGTACTCGCCAATCTCTGCTGGAGATTCTTTGGCAGAGCTTCCTTTTTCCTTCCTGCCATTGTATAAAACTTTCCCATACCAATCGGCAATCACTTGTGCAGGGACCAAAGTGGCACAGAGGTGGGCGGCATAGGGACCTTGTCTGAAGCCACATGCATGGAGGAGATGCACCCTTGCATCCTTGCTTAACTTCAGGAGTGACTTATGAGCTTCAGTGACCCCTGCCTGTGGAAAATGGGGTCGGAATTTACAATATTGTCCCTACTCGCTTGCAGTGATCCCCTTAAAAAAACACCAAGATCCTTTGCCCCATCTTCAGTGCTCTCTCCCTCCCCCCGGGTTGAACTCACCATGTTTAGGGTGTTCGTCGAACTGTGTGCTTGCCAAGGGACAGTGATAAACTGATTCATATTTTAAAAAAAAAGTGCATTTGACTATAATGATTCGATGCTGTGCATGCACTAACAATCATGCTTCTATTTATTGTTTCTTGTACTTCTGCAGATGTGGCCTTCGTAGGAACCCCCTACACACCAGTGGAGCGCCTCCGACAGATAAGGAAGAGACCAAGGAGGAGCAAGGAGAACATGTTTCGAGAGGTGCTCCAATCCTCGGAGACCAAAAAACAAGAACACAGGGCATAGAGAGAAACAAAAGAAAATTATAAAATAGGACAGAAAGGAGGAGCAAACTGAGATGTTGAAGTCTCTAATCATGCTGCAGGCTGAATTCATGTGTGCTTGCCCCCCCCCGTCCGTCCCCCCCAGCTGATACAGAACTGCTTTCCATGCCATGCCCAAACTCCTCCCACAAATTCCTTGTAACGTCCCAGCCTGTCTCAGTACCCTGTTCACTCAACTCCTTTGGACAGATTCCAAAATGATAGCTGGACTTAGATGCAGCTATAAGAGCTTACACTGCCCTTTATTGTTATCTCCCTTCCCACCAAGCCTTTTGTGTGTGTTGTTAATTGGTGTTTAATAAAAACATACTCTCTGAAAGATAACCAATCTTTATTTGTCTCCTACACACGGTGGTTGCTGCTGGAATTAATACACATTGGCAATTTGATCATGAGCTGAGTCCGGAATCCTGCAAGACAGCAAGTTAACAAAGCATGGCAGAATGCTATATAGAAAGACACATTACTGGAGCTCATCGTCCAAATGGTGCCTCACAGCCTCCCTGATTCGAATAGCCCCTCCCATTGTGCCCCTCTAATAACCCTGGTGTCTGGCTGCTCAAAATCAGCTGCCAGGTGATCTGCCTCCACGCTCCATCCCAGGGGCAACTTTTCACCCTTAGCCTCACCAATATTATGGAGTGCCCAGCAGGCTGCTGCTATGATGGGAATATTTTCCTCATTTAGGCCTAACCTGCTGTAAAGGCAGCCCCAGGGTGTTTTTAATCTGCCAAAGGCACATTCTACAGTCATACTGTACCTGCTCAGCCTGCTGTTGAAGTGTTCCTTGCTGCTGTCCAAATTTCCCATGTAAGGCTTCATGAGCCATGGGAGTAAGGGTGGGAGACTGGGTTTCCCAGGATCACTGAGCATTTCAGCATCCCCCACTGGAATCTTCTGGTCTGGAAAGAAACCCCCTGCTTGCAGCTTTTCATACAGGCCAGCATTCCTGAAGATGCGTGCGTCATGCACCTTCCTGGGCCATCCCGCATTGAAGTCAATGACACAGCCACAGTGATCTGCAATACCATAGAGAAGTACCCCTTTCTATTGATGCCCTCTATTGATCGCAAGATAGTCCAGGGCTAAAATTGGAATATGCATCCCATCTGTCGCCTCACCACAATTAGGGGATCCCATGCTGCAAAGCCACCCACTATTTCACACACATTGCCAAGAGTCACAGTCCTTCATGGCAGGATGCAATTAATGGCTCTGCACACTTGCGTTAATGCAGTCCCAGTGGTGGACTTCCCGACTACAAACTGATTCCCAACCGACTGGTAGCAGTCTGGAGTTGCCAGCTTCCACACAGTGATTGCCTCCATTGAGAGGGCAGCTCTCATTTTGGAGTCTTTGCACCACAGGGCTGGGGCGAGCTCTGCACACACTTCCAGGTGACTTTCCGCATCCAAAAGTTCTGCAGTCACTGCTCATCATCCCAGACCTGCATAAAGATGCGATACCACCACTCAGTGCTTGTTTCCCTAGCCCAAAAGTGAAGGTCCACCATGTGCAGCTGCTCTGTGAATGCCAAAATTAATCTGGTGGTGTTTCTTTCTCTGGCACACAGTGGCACTCTGATTCCTGTTCAGATTGAGTGCTCCTGATATACTGCGTGGCCAGTCGTGATGCTTTCGTAACAGTGACAACAACAGTGGAGAGCTGTGGGACAGAGATGGTGGGCATGCAGTAAACGGGTCATTGAAAAATGCCGTGAAATGCAGTTGGAAGCCCGTGGAATGATGGGATGGAAAAAACTGCATCAAGGGACATTGAACCCATGCTTATGATGCACTGCGATCCACTCCACCTTCCCACAATTCCCAGCTGCAGAAGGTGACGAGCAGCACAGTAGGATAGATACCCACAGTCCACTGCTCTCTCTGTCAGTGCTAGAGCACCAACTGTAGATGCGCTCTGCTGATAGGTGGAGTGTTGTGTGAATGTAATTATACTGGTTTTTGATTGTCGGCGTAACTTGCATCGACAAAACTGTAGCGTAGACAAGGCATTAGAAGCCACAGATACCAATCTCTGCACACCTTTAAAATTGGTGAAAATGCTCTGGAAACCTATCAGTAGGTACTTCCTCCCTATTCAGGATGGGGAGTGGGGCTCAGTCCTTCCCACAGCAGGGAGGTTGGGTAGGACATTCTGCATGGCTGTCTAGCCCCCTGCTATGCTAGCAGCTCTTGTCGTTTCTGCCAACGAATGAGGACATATTTCACAGTGGGCCCAAGGGATGGTCCAGTTCAGGGGTTATCAAATGGCTCATGGAGTCTATTACTTTAGTTACTTTAGATACAGAGTGTTCATATAGTCATTAGGGAGGTCCACCTTGATCACTGGCTCCAAATGGAACAGAAGTAGTTGTAAATAGGATGCCTTGATGTAGCTTTATAACTTGTCTTGAGTTCCCAAGCTGTCAAGAGAACTATATGCAAAACCTCCTCTTATAGCATTTACAGGACATTTCTTGTTACCGTTAATGTTTCCCCTTTCTGTTCTCCGTTTTCATAAGCAGCCCAAGTAGCACAGGGCTATAGAACAAATAGTGCTAACCCTCCATTATTTGCCGATTTTAGAATGGTGTTCTACGAGAGATGAAGGTATGAATGCAGCTATTTTTACTGTTTGAATCTGGGGTCTCTTAAAACAGAAAAAGTTCTGTTCATGGCTACTGATTTTTCTATCTGTCTATAAAAGAAGGGGTTTTGTTGCTATTTTTACTTTAATAGATTTTTTTTTGCTTTGCTTTGCTTTGCTTTGCTCTGATGTGCTTGGAGTCTCAGGTGCAGCCATCTTTATAACACACACACGGTCCCTTTCCACTCCATGGATGTATCTCCTGTGGAAGGTGAGAAGACAACCTCCATGGCGTTATTCCCCCTCTGCTTTGACTGACCACTTGACAGTCCCTCTGTGGGGGATTCTCGATGCTTGGGCTCCGTGTCTGGAGAGGAGACCGTAAAGGTTGGGACTGTGGGAGAAGGGGAGATTGCTGCTCTCTGACATCATTCTCCCTTTTCTTTGCACCCCACCAAAAAGACCTTATTGTTTTACTTGCATGCTTTCCCCATCTGTGTTTTGGAGCCACATCCCAGCCTGATACTTCTCCGTACGACAGGCTCAGGGGGAAAACTTAGCAGGGGAGTGACCAGTATCATGTCCTCTGAAGCCAAAGGGGGCCAGGTGGGGGTCAGAAGCACTGGTACATAGGAATTGCCACACTGGAGCAAAATCAAAGTCCCATCTCTTCCGGTATGTTGTCTCTGATAGGGGCCAGTGCCAGATGCTGTAAGCAGTGGTTTTCAAACTTTTTTTATTGGTGACCCCTTTCACACAGCAAGCCTCTGAGTGTGACCCCCACCCCTTATAAATTAAAAACGGGGGAGAGTTAATTTAATTTAACGGGGCTCAGAGCTGTCAGCCCCATGGATTTGCCAGCTCATGATCCCTATGTAATCACCTTGCGACCCCCTGAGGCGTCATGACCCCCAGTTTGAGAACTCCTGTGTAGAGGAAGGTGTAAGGATGGGAGTAGATCACTACACAGTAGGCAGAGGTGGGGTAATCTGTTGCCATCCTTATCGCCAATAGTTAGAGACTGACATAAGCCCTGAAACAGTAGGTTTAATATCCCTTCCACAAAATTTGTTATCCTTGATAATTCTGTATGTTCTTGATATCCACATAAATGCCCAGCCCCTTATGGAATCTTGTTAAGTTCTTGACCTCGGTGACTTCCTGTGGCGATGAGTTCAATCGCACATTGGCGGGGGGGGGAGTATTTCTTTTCAGTGGTTTTGAATTTCCCACCTTTTAATTTCACCAAGTGTCCCCTTGTGCTTGTGTTACGAGACAGAGAGAACAGAAGCTCCTGATCTCCGTTTTCTAGGCCATTGGATATAGTTTTATCATGTCCCCTCTTATTCATCTCCTTTCTAAGGTAGACAATTCCAATCTTTTCAATCTGTGTTCATATGAGAATTTTTCCAGGCCCTTGATCACCCTCTGAAACCACCCTCTGAAACCACCCTCTTTATCACCCTCTGAAACCACTCTAGTCCTGCAATATCCTTTTTGAGATGGGGTGACCAATGCTGCACACAGTATTCCGGATCAAGCTGCACTACTGACTTATACAAAGGCATTTGAAAATTATCTGTCCCATTTTTTTACGCATCCTAACATCTTGTTTGCTGTTTTGGCCACAGCTGTGCAATGTCGCACAAGCCAGAGTAGATGTCCTGAGATCTGAACAGAACTTGAGGGAGCATCTTATTTATTTTCTATTCTGAAAATCTTCTGTCTCTGTGGTGGGAATAGTTTACATGGGAGACAATAGACACAAAATTCTTGGGAGCTTGTGATGGTCTTATAAAGAGGGTGCATTGTAGGAGCATTTAAAAAAGCATCTTTCAGATTTTGAAGTGATTTTGTCAATCCCTGAAAATGCACTTGTGGTGTGTAACTAAAGCATCACTGCTAGAATAAGCTGCTATATGGATCTATCACTCCTACCTCTGCTTGATCTCTTGCTCTGCGTATTAGTCAGGTCAATTCTAGAAATTAAATCTCTGTGGCAATGGAAAAACATTCTTTTGTCCTTCAGCAAGGCAATTTGCACTAGTGCTTTCTGTGGGGAATTTTTAGCAGAATTGTAGGAGTCCACAGGGGGGAACACAAATCTTTTCTCTGGTGTCTTTGGGCCTGCAGACTTCCTCTGGGCAACAATTTAATGCTGTGTGTGTGTGTCTTGGGAGGGAGGAGGCAAGAGAGGCTATTACTAGTAATTCCTACAGTGTACGTTTTCAGTATTCTTCTTAAGTCTTTGATGCATCTCATAATAATTTATATAAAGGTTTTTATAGTAAACGTTTTGATACCTGGATCTAAGATTAAATCTGCCTTTCACTTCAATTTACAGAATTTTTCACTTCATAAATCCAACATTAAGTAATGTTTAGCTGCTGCAGTTGGCAGTATTAAGCTGCAAGCATTGTTGGATTTTTCTCCTGACTAAAGAAACTTAGAATCTGATGTAGGGAATGCACTTTTCCCCCCTGCCACATGTATAAGCCGTCAACCTGCTACTGGACAGGAACAGAATTAATTCAAAGTGAAAATCCCTTGGAAATCCCATGATGTTTTGTATAGTTAGGGTGAGATTTTAAAAAGCACCTTAGTGACTTAGGAGCATAATGGGATCATGCTCCTAAATCCCTTAGAGCCTTTGGAAAATCCCCCCAAATGCTTACAATCATGTATGTTTAGCTATTGTACATCTCACTAGTCATTTTGTAACTAGTGCTGTGTCACCCTTATCGGATACTTCCCTAGGGATTACCACCTCGACTTAGCTCTTCACTCATAGGAAAATGCCTGAAGTTTACCACATTCAAATTCTGGAGTAGTTCTTGGTAAAAGGATCGAATTCACTTCCAAGGTACCACCTCCCAAGGTACCACCTCTGGTCACACAATGTGAAGCCAGTACAGGAAAAGAGTCGCTTTACTGTGCGTCCATCTCATCCCAGTGGGACAAAGTATTTCCCAGGATAATCGTTTGCTCTAGTTCTTTTGACCATGAATAACTGAGTACTTGGCACCAGAGTTAAAGCCCTAGCTTATTTTCAGCCGCAGATGCCTTGTTGGTGCCGTCTCCCCACAGTGCATGGCTCCACAACGTGCATGGTATCAAGTACATGCAACCTCTGGTATCAGGTGCATGCAACATGTTGTATGCATCAGAGGGCGCACCGTGCATGCACCTGATACTTCTCTATATGACAGGTTCAGGGGGAAAACATGTAGCAGGGGAGTGCTCAGTGTCATCTCCTCTGAAGCCAAAGGGGGCCAGGTGAGGGTCAGAAGCACTGGTACATAGGAATTGCCACACTGGATCAAAATCAAAGTCCCATCTCATCCGGTATGTTGTCTCTGATAGCGGCCAGTGCCAGATGCTGTAAGCAGTGGTTTTCAAACTTTTTGTATTGGTGACCCCTTTCTCATCGCAGTCCTTTGTTTCCAGTGGCGTATGACTTTGCCAAACATTAACTGTTCAGCCTGCGGCACCTTAGAGACTAACCAATTTATTTGAGCATGAGCTTTCGTGAGCTACAGCTCACTTCATCAGATGCTCATGCACGAAAGCTCATGCTCAAATAAATTGGTTAGTCTCTAAGGTGCCACAAGTACTCCTTTTCTTTTTGCGAATACAGACTAACACGGCTGTTACTCTGAAACCTGTTCAGCCTGCGTTTTTCTGCTTTCCGCTTTACTTGCATTCTGCTCCAGGCTAGGTTTTTTTTCATTATTATTATTTTAAGCAAAAGCTATTTCAACTGTTTCCGAGAATTAGGTTTGAGAAATGTGGCAGGGGAATTGTCCTAGAGTTCAGGGGAGGTGCCTTTTCCTGTCTCTATGTAAAACCACCTACATTTCTTCAAGTTACAAGCCTCTGAAAATCACCATTTGTATATGCTCAGAGGGCCTGCTGGAGTCTTGCTCCCAAAATCTCTGAATAGTCCCTCAGCATTGAGCATGCTCCAACTGCATCGAGCTATTTAATATGCCCACTGCAGTGAGCATACTCCCAGACACAGAGCTAGATCTCAGTCCAGCCAGGATGGTACAGAAGCTGCCATCTCTCCCCTTTTGGCTTAGGAGAAGGTGTGCTGGGCTTTAGGAGGAGACGAAGGGCATGTCTACACTGCTCCACAAGTCGCACTATGGAGGTGTAAATAGCAGTGCGCACCACGGTGGTGCATCGTAACTCCCCTGTGTGGATGCTGCAGGCATGAACTAACAGGTTCCTAGTTCATGTTACCATGTAGTCCTCTTCAAACGTGATTATATTAATGTGAAGTAGGAACCTCTTAATTCACACCTGCAGCATTATAGTGCAGCACTTCGGTGCGCACTGCTATTCACACCCCTGTAGTCCAAACACCTTTAGTCTCAGCTCCTCCACTGACTAATGTTGCATAATTTGGTGCATATTCCAACACATATTCTTGAGAGAGGCCTCATACCTCGACTACTTTAGGAGATAGGCAAGTATCATTCCCCATAATTTTTACAGATAGGGTAACTGAGAAGTTGCACAAAGTCACCTCGGGCCGGGTTTCCCTTCGTGGCTCCCTGATTCTAGGCTGGGGAGGGCAAACTATGGCCCACGGGCTGGATCCGACCTGTCAGGGCTTTCAATCTGCACCACGGTGCTGGCAATCCAGCAGGCCAGCAGGACTAAGGCAGGCTCTCTGCCTACCCTGGCCCCGTGCCGCTCCCGGAAGTGGCTGGCACCATGTCCCTGCAGCCCCTGGGTACCACCTGCAGGTACCATCCCCCGGCAGCTCCCATTGGCTGGGAATGAGGAACTGCGGCCAATGGGAGCTTCGGGGGGTGGTACCTGCAGGTGAGGGCAGCACCCCAACCCCTTGTCCTGAGCCCCTTCTTGCACACTGCACCCTTCCCACATCCTGCATTCCCTCCCGCACCCTAACCCCCTGCCCCAGCCTTACATTCATGGCCCTGCATACAATTTCCACACCCAGATTGGCCCTTGGGCTAAAAAGTTTGCCCGCTCCTGTTCTAGTCTGATAAGAACGGCCATACTGGGTCAGACCAAAGGTCCATCAAACCCAGTATCCTGTCCTCTGACAGTGGCCAATGGCAGGTGCTCCAAAGGGAATGAACAAACAGGTTATCATCAAGTGATCTGTGCCCTGTCACCCAATCCCAGCTTCTGGCAAACAGAGGCTAGGGACACCATTCCTGCCCATCCTGGTTAATAGCCATTGATGGACCTAACTTCCACAAATCTGTCTAGCTCCCTTTTGAACCCCATTATCATATTGGCTTTCACAACATCCTCTGGCAAGGAGTTCCAGAGGTTCACAGTGCGTTGCACAAAAAAATACTTTCTTGTGTTTGTTTTAAGCCTGCTACCTATTAATTTCATTTGGTGGCCCCTTGTTCTCGTATTATGAGGAGTAAATAACACTTTCTTATTTACTTTCTCTATACCACTCATGATTTTATAGACCTCTATCATATCCCCCCTTAGTTGCCTCTTTTCCAAGCTGAAAAGTCCCCGTCTTATTAATCTCTCCTCATACGGAAGCCGTTCTATACCTCTAATCATTTTTGTTGCCCTCTTCTGAACCTTTTCCAATTCCAATATATCTTTTTTTGAGATGGGGCAACCACATCTGCAAACAGTATTCAAGGTGTGGGCATACCATGGATTTATGTAGAGGCAATATGATATTTTCTGTCTTATTATCTATCCCTTTCTTGACGATTCCCAACATTCTGTTCCCTTTTTTGACTGCCGCTGCACATTGAATGGATGATTTCCGAGAACTATCCACAATGACTCCAAGATCTCTTTCTTGTGTGGTAACAGCTAATTTAGACCCCATCATTGTATATGTATAGTTAGGATTATGTTTTCCAATGTGCATTACTTTGCATTTATCAACATTAAATTTCATCTGCCATTTTGTTGCCCAGTCACCCAGTTTTGTGAGATCCTTTTGTAGCTCTTCGCAGTCTGCCTGGGACTTAACTATGTTGAGTAGTTTTGTATCATCTGCAAATTTTGCCACCTCACTGTTTACCCCTTTTTCCAGATCATTTATGAATATGTTAAATGGGACTGGTCCCAGTACAGATCCCTGGGGGACACTGCTATTTACCTCTCTCCATTCTGAAAACTGACCATTTATTCCTACCCTTTGTTTCCTATCTTTTAACCAGTTACCAATCTGAGGGCCAGGATGACCCCAGGCATAAATTAGAGCATCCCCAGAGGCTGTAGTGTTATACAGAGGCTGTAGCAGAGGCTAGAATCTGGCAGGAGGACTCTAGTATGGTAGACCCATCTCTTAGCTGCTTAGCTACACTTCTTTCAAAAGGAATGTGTCAAATGTATGTGCTTGGCTTTGCTGTCTGTAACCACTTGACCACACTCCCCTCCAGTGTCAGGAATAGGATCCAAGATTCCTTATTCACAACATTCCTTTGATGTCTTTCAAACAGTTATGCAAGTCATTGGCAAAGTGTGTGTCCCATTCCCCTCTATTGGCTGGTCCACATAGGGGATAACAGGCTACTCCACTGCTAATTATTATTTTAGCTCAAATGGAGGAGGTCTTTTTTGTGGCTGTACATAGAAAACATTTTATGAAAAGAACGTTAAGGTTGCAGAGTCAAGCAATCAGAAGTTAGAAAATGCCAGAATTAAAGTTGCCTATGCAACCTTAATTCCACCCCCTTGTATGTATGCATTATGGTAAAGTCTTCAATTAGATAATCACATATGACTTATTCTAGAGGGCTCCTGTCTCTGTCAATGCAGAGGATGGATAGAGAGATTTCTAAGACAAGAAAAAGGTATTTCCTTCTTTTTAAGGACCAGACTGGGGCCCGGCAGAGTCATCCACAGATTTTCTATGTGATTTTGGGCAAGACTATCATAACACAAAGAGACTGACTTTTCAGCTTTAACATTCTTTTACCATAGTTTCAGCATATAATAGTCTAGTAGTTTTGTGTGACTCATTGTAACATATGACATGTTGGAAAAACATGTAGAAGAAAGATGTGATCTCCCCATCCCTTTGTTATAAATCACTGATGTTAGTGATGACAAAGATCATCCAACTCATCTCCCTGCCAACACAGGAAATGTATAAGGCTTTGGTTATGTGCAGCATATGTTTGACAAGAGTTGGGGTTATGAAAAAGCATATTTTTTTCATTTAAATATGCACATAACCAGCCTTGCTCTTATTTCAGTTTTGAAGGGAGTTTAGTGTTTGTGAAAGGTGCCATCTTGAAAGCCTAGAACAGTGAAATCCTCTGTTTATGCACAGAAGAGATGCAGCATGGGCAGTAGCAGGGCGAGCTTCCGTCCTTTGCCCTGCCAGTGGGCCTTAGCACTGACATCTCCAGACACGCAAAGACTTAGGTCAAATCAGTCCTCAAAAAGCTCTGCTGAGACTGACAAAAGAGAAGCCAGCTAATGCTAACTGTGAGGGTCATTGTTGTGATGTGTACTCTTCTCCACAAAGAATTGGACTAAGACCACCGTTAAATCATGTTGCATAGTCTATGAACAGTCATCAGATACTGATGATGATGACTACTGATCACAAGTGACCTGAGCTGAATGTGAACTGGTGATGAGCAGAGAAGCATTTGTGAAGGATTTATGATGACTCCTCTCAAATAGTATCACATGATATTAGTTGGCAGAATTGCCCACCCATGCCTCCACATGCCAGTGGCTCCATTTCTTCAGAACCTGGTTCTGCAACCGTTAGTTACTGACAGTAACCTTTACTCATACAGCTGCAGTGATCCTACACATGGGAATAAGCAAATACTTCTCTATGTGAATAAGAGTCACCAAATTGGGCTCTTATATATTAATATAC
Source organism: Lepidochelys olivacea (assembly GCF_965140295.1). Classification (NCBI taxonomy): domain Eukaryota; kingdom Metazoa; phylum Chordata; order Testudines; family Cheloniidae; genus Lepidochelys; species Lepidochelys olivacea. Next base: position 30,234,557 of record NC_140411.1, on the reverse strand, counting down.
AGATGTCCACATCACATTTGGTGTCCTTCTTATTATCATTCTTCTTATTTATATCAATCCATACGTGGGTTCTGTAGATATACAGAAAGACAAGGTCCCTGCCTGAAGAGCTAATGGTCTAACTGACGCCTGATCTACTCTTGAAATTAGTCCCAGTTGCAGCCGTTGGTTCATTTACGCTGCACTGCTATAAACTCCAGTCATACACAAGGAAAGTTGCTATTTTCACTGGCAGAGCTTAACCTGAGTTGAACCCAGGGTAAGCGCAACCAGTTTCGAACATGACTGTCCTGATCTACACTAGAGGTTTACACTGTTGCAGCTGCACTGGTGGTGGAAATTGGGCCTAATTCCAAGTGTAGACCAGGCCATAGACAGGCATCAAAGATATTGAATGAAAGTGTGGGTGGATGGGAGGAGTTAAATAATGGGTTGAGAGAAAAGGGAGAGGGAGGAAAAGCTCTTTGGAAGGATTTTTTGTTTAACCCTCTGAACTTAGCTACATTAAAACAATGTGCCCTGGAGTAAATGTATCAGTGTAGTTACACCAGTGTGCCGACCCCGAATGTTAGCCATGCTGCAAAGTGGGGATTACCCCAGATTAAGTTACACCAGTGAATCCCGCACTTTGTGCTGCTCAGACTGTCTCCACTGGGGTTTGTCCCAGTATCACTACATTGATGCAGATACACTTGTGCAAACCTGCCTTAATGTAGGCAGTGTAGTTGTAGCCGTGTTGGTCCCAGAATATTAGAGGGACAAGGTGGGTGAGATAATATCTTTGATTGGACCAACTTCTGTTTGTGAGAGAGACAAGCTTTCAAGCCACACAGAGCTCTTCTTCAGGTCTGGGAGAGGTCCCAGTGTCACAGCAAAATGCCAGATGGAACAGATTGTTAGCATAACTAGTTAGCAAATAATGAAAGGGACGGTTCAAGGTAGAGTGGTCTGTTAACAACTCTGCAGCATAGGACAAAAAGAAGGGATTAGTGGGATACAGATTGTTGTGAGAAATCATAAATCTAGTGCTTCTGTTCAGTCCATGATTTTTAGTTTCAAAGGCCTTGTCTACACTACACAGTTTTGTCAACAAAAGTCAGCTTTTGTCAGCAAAACAGTGGAGGTGTAAACACTGAAATGCTCCTCCCACCGATGTAACCCTTGCTATGCTGGCATAATAAAACCACCTCAATGAGAGGTGTAGGGCTTATGTTGGTGTAGTTAGGGCCACACTGCATTCCTTACATTGGCTGTTGGCTATTGTTTTTGTCAATTTCACGGCTCCACTGAAGCTGTGAAATTCACAAGAAAGCCAGCTAGAGCCCAGCTGTCCCCCACTTCCCTGGAGAACTGGCCGGTTGGACCCCGCTCCTGCTGGAAGCCGGAGTGAGAACTCTGGGTGGCTGGATCCCGTTCCCAACTGAGAACAGGGAGGCAAGAAGCCCTGGGTGGCTTCCCTACCTCCTCAGCTCCTGGCTGGGAAGGTGGCTATCTTGTGAATTTCACATCTCTGGAGCCGTGAAATTGACAAGGCTACCTTGCTCCGGGCAGGAAGTGGGTGGGTGTCTGAGAAGCTGGGGCAGCTGCACTCTGCTCCCTGGGGGCAAGAAGCCCTGGGAGGCTTCTCCCCCACTTCTCATTCCTGGTGGGGAATGGGGAGGTGAGAAGCCTAGGCGGCTTCCCCCACTCCTGGCGGGGAACAGGGAGGCAAGAAGCCCCAGGTGACTTCCGTCCCCCACCGCCACCCTGGTGTGGAATGGAGAGCTGGGGGGCGGGGGTCAGTCCACTGGGAGCTTGTGGGGCAGCCAGGCTCCTGGTAGGGAGCTGAGAAACCAGGCTCGTAGCTCCCCACACAACCCCTCTTAGGCTGGGGGAAATGCTCCTGGTGAGGATGTGCACCACCAACCCCATGAGAGTAGTGTGGCCATCAGCCACTGCAGTAATTAATGTGGCGGCTGTAAGTCTACCTAACATAGGTCGACTTATCTTTGTAGTGTAGATGTAGCCTAGCAGAGTGATGAAGTGGAGCTTCAATTCATTTCTGGCTTATTACAATAACCTGCAACCCACTAACCCCCTCTTTTTGTCCTATGACTGCAGAGGTGTTAACAGGTCGCTCTATCTTAAACAGTCCCTTACAACATGTGCTTACTATTTATGCTAAAGAAACTGGTCCACCTTACATTTTGCTGTGGTGCTGGGAGTACCTTTCCCTGACCTGACGACAACTCTTGGCTTGTCTACGCTACCACTTACTTCGTTATAACTTACGTTGCTCAGGGGTGTGAATAATCCATATCCCTGAGCAATATAAGTTACACCAACCTAAGTACCAGTACAGACAGTGCTATGTCAGCAGGAGAGCTTCTCCAGCTGACACAACTACCGTTTCTCATGGAGGTGGAGTAATTAAGTTGATGGGTGAGCTCTCCTGTCAGCTTAAAGCGTCTTCATCAGATGTGCTACTCTCTCCCACCAACCAAAGTTGGTCCCATAAGAGATATTACCTCACCTACCTTGCCTCTTTAATGTAGGCAAGGCCTTTGGGAAGCAGCCAGTCATAGCAGTTTTGTTTTTCTCTTGCTCCTCTTTTTCTGCTTCCTAAATAGACTATAAAGTTGGTCAAATGGGATGGACATTCCCCCCACCAAACTGTGTCCTGCATCTTGCAGGAGAACAGGCTGGAGTGGGAACTGGACGTGCTTTCTTCTCTAGAACAATAAGCTATCGATGAACAGAGATGCGAAGGACTGAGTGGTTACAGAGACTGAATTATGCTCTTGCCCGTAGGCACACTCATTTCTGGAATGGCACGCTGGTGACGAGTGAGCAGCCCCTGCCCATGCAATAGTGTTTTTGCTGAGATAGGGCTCAAATTTCCAGGGCTATAAATATGGAATATTTCATGAGAGTTGCCATCTCTTTTTACAATTGCCTTGTGATGGGGAAGATTTTGCTTGTTTGAGCAGGATTATCCTTTTCATGTCTTTCCCACCCTCTTTTTATACCTCTGTCATCATACACCAGCCAAACTTCAGGATGCAGAATATTGATTTAATGCAAATTAGATGGGGAAAAAGCCAGTCGGGGTCAGTTTTTGTCTGTTAGATGAAAATAATATCCCCAGAGCGCTCATCTGGTCAGAAGACAGCAGAAGTGGCTAACATTAATATACCTGAATGTTTTAATGTAAACTAATGTAAAATACAGAAAAAACTCTGGAATCTTGGATTGTCATCGATAAGGAATGGAAACCTAAAGAGAATATGCAAATGGCCCTCAGATATTTCCAAGTTCCTAACCAACTGCTGATTTTTTCTTAGCTGCAAAGTTCCTGAATTCTCCTTTCTGCTCAGTGGAACTAGAGAAGATAAGTATTCAGTCGGCTGGAGCAAGAAGCCAGCAGGAGTGCAGGAGTGTACTCTAATAAGAGTCTTCCTAAGGGTGACTGCATTCAATACTTTGCTAAGATTTGATTTTCTGTGGCTTTAGTTGTCTTTGCACTGGGACAGCTATTTTTTCCTCCTCCTCTTTTTGCAAGTGGTACATGATTGTAGACAAATAGTTGTCATTTCACATCTGGGACTCCTACTTTACTCAACACTAGCTGCTAAGTTAAATTAGTACTTTGATCTGAAAGCCAGTTTTCTATTATTTGCCATGGTTAGCAGAGTGTATCACAAATGTGATAAACTCTGCTCAATCAATCAGAGCATTGATTTTTACTTTTAATTTTATGTTACTTAACAGCTCATTCACAAAAGTTAAACTTGTCTGCCTCAGACTGGAGCTTTGAACTTCATTAATGTGCATTTTTAGGATTAGTTTATTTCTTTCATTGGGAGCTTTAATGGTTTAACCTTTCACTCTAGGAATCTGTTTAACAAATGGAAAATAATTAAAAAGTGGATGCAGAAAGGCCACTGCACTGTCAAAAGATATTGGATATCTGTTGTTCATGAACAGAACAGTTGTCTCCCAAGACACCATTAGAGCTAAAGAAAGCTCTGTATTAAAAATCTTGGACTTGTTTGAATAGGTATTTTCTGTGATATTCTGTGCCAGGGAAGGCTGACGTGTTGAGTAGGTGATGGCTTGCCGTAGGAGGCTGTTGAGACAATTTTTGGAGGCACCAAGCCCCATAAACTTGGAGAGAAACAGGAGACCATTCAGCTCCCATTTGGTGGCCCTCAACAATGAATTCCTTTGAATTTCTAACCCTCAGTTCACATTCACATGTCATTTTGAAGGGCCCAGAAATTACTACAGCCCAAGAAATGACTGAAGTGCCCTGCACAGCTGGGACTGTGGGGGTTGGTGGAGAGGTTAGTCAAGAAAAACAAAACAAAAATAAACCAGGAAAATACTGCTGTGAAACTATGTTCCCCTCCACTGGAAACCATCTTCATTTCCTTGGTGGCCTTCGTTATTTAAAAAGGACCTAATCTTTTGGCCATAAACCTTTTTAAAGCTCTCCAAGCCAGTGGCAAGTAGGTAAGTGGATTTTTCAAGCCTTGTTATGCTTACATGAAACATACAAGATGCAACAGAGGGTGAATTTTATTTACTTTGCTTGCTTGCTTGTGTTCGTTCAAGGCTTGGAAAGCTATCACTGGAAGGCACTTGCATTGTACATTTTATCAGATGGTGGTCCTCCAGAACAGAGAAAGGCACAGCCTAATATTCTCTGGCTTAATTATAATTGGAATGAGAGTTTTGTTATCTTAAAGCAGGTTGAGAGACTGTCTTCAGCCTGATGTTCTGTTCTAAACTGAATGGAACGCTGTGAGATAATTCCTGTGGGTGGATTGGCCATTGTACAGAATGTTGGATCCCTTGGATGTACCATTTTGAAGTGATCCATATGCCTTTGGTGTTTTGTTCAATTTCCATTTTCACTTGTAACAGCCAAAAGATTAAGACACAGGCATTTCCCTGGGATTAATGACATGCTGGGCTGAATGGTTGTATTCAGCCCATCTGGTCATTAATCCCCAGAAAAGGCCCTATGGCTCAGTCCTGCAGTTGTCCTGCCATTATGCTCCATAGATAGTCTGATCATGGTATCCCCAGTGATTCTAAAGTAATCAACAAAAGCCCATTTACTCACTCAGTTTATAATTTATTACATTTTCAGTAAGAAACATAGCACAAAAATCCTTCCAAAGTGCTGTTGAAATAGTCCTAAATGACAGCTGAAAATCTCTTCGAAGATGTACAATATTTGCAGAGCACTGTGGGATTTATCTAGTAAACGTAATTACTGTTTTATTGTTGATCTAATTTAGCATTAAGGAAACAGAAGCATCTTGCTAGCAAAATTCCAGAAAAACAATGCCCTCAAAATCTGCTCTGTCTCTGTAGGAAATGTTTTGATTAGTGGAGAAATTAATGCACCAGTGATCAATTATTTTGTTCTTAAATAAGCATCCAGGGCTTGATTTTGCAACCATTTGAGCGAGTGAAGAGCTCTCGCTGACTTCAATGGTGCAGAATTGGGCCTCTGGTATTTATTGTAGCGAAGGCAAGGAGACTCCCACTTCCTCCTCCTCTCCCCCCCCCCGAGATCCTTTAATACCCATTTTACAGTATTCTGAGCTAAGAATAGATTTTAATACATACACTGTGGTAACATTGTCATATGGAGTTTCACTCGAAAGATTAAATGCCATGGACAAGCTACACAAGGCAGTGGAGAACAGTAAATTCAGGAGGAGAGACTAACTTTGTGCAAAGGTAGCAGATAGATCAAGGAGGAAGATAGGGGAGGAGGCTGTGATACTCTCTTTCGGTGTCCAGAACTGTAAGCCCCTGTGTTACCTCCTGCCTCAGCAAGAGAGAGCTTTGCTGGAGCTTAAACTCTGTGTGTCAGCTCCCTGTCACACCAGTCTGTCCACTGCCCCAGCAAACCCCTTGAGACTCTGTCAGTCTTAACCTTGTCTTGCAGGTGAACCCCAGTTCCTGAACACCCTGAAAGAGCATTCCTCTGCAGCCCTATCATAGAAATTGCCAAGTCCGCTGACTCCAAAGACGCAGGCTACACGCCAGAGGATGCACACCTTACTTTAATGTAATAGCACTGAGATGGATTTATTATAAAACAAGAATAAGATTATTAATAAAGACCAGCAAACTAAGTGATACTAAGCAGAGAGAATAGAAACAGAAAATAGTTATGTATAAAACATGCTTCCTAGTGTCTAAAATTTAACAGATTACAATCCTGGTCTCAGGCAATTTTGCACCTACAGTCATTTTTCAGCGTCCGCAACCCACATGGTTGGGGGATCCTCCTGTCACGGATTCCAAGAGCACAGCCCCTTTTGTCCCTTAAGTGATGGGTAACAAAGGAGTCCCCTTTCTTCCCTTTTATAGTCCAGAAAATCTTTGAAATGTGTTCTTTGATGGGTAAATCCAGACAAAGTTCCTCTTCCCTGCTGCTTGTTCTTCGGGGTGTAGGCGCCCAGGCCCTCCTTCATCCTCTGGTCAGTTTGCTTTCTCAATTAGCTTGACCACAGTGTTTACCTTAGATGCAAATATATGTTCATTGTCCTTCGCTTGTAATCAAGCCATGCTATTTTCTCATCCGTCTGTCAGCTTGATCCATGTGGGCAGGTAAATCCACATTCCTTTGTCTAGGGCAGGCTTGTTTCTCAGCTGCGTTCAAAATGTATTTCCAGTCCACGTACACAACTCTATATACACAACCCGTACATGCATCCCACAGTGATATTTGTGACCAGCATGTCACCAGTTTTTATATGCTACCTTACAAGACATTGTTTGGCTAGATATCCTGACAACAGTGTGTTCGGTGCGCCCTTGTCAGTTGGCATACAGGGGCTCTTAAGGTCACAGAAGCCTTAGACTCTGTCAGGAGAGAGTGTCTTTAGATTCTTGGTATAAGAGCATTGTTGCTTTTTACGTTCTGGGGGGTTAAAGAACATCACATGCAAAAAGAAAGCTCTCTCTCATTATGTACTTTACGGTAGTATCCAGAAAATTGGGTCCCTGTGTTGCCAGGTGCTGCACAGACACACAGTAAGAGACCGTCCCTGTCCTAACAGCTTATGATATAAGGCCCAGATTCAGGGAGGGATCTTTATTCAGGACAGAATTGAAGTACGCACTTACGCTCAGAAGAACTGCATTTTTTTTTCAAAACCATTTTGGCTGTAATAATCAGAAATATGATTTCCTTGCATAACCCATTAAAGTAGTTAATTAGATAACAAGTTTACTGAGGGAGCTTAAAGGGTTACTGGCCTTTTGATACTAGATTTTGAATCCATGGATGTTTTATCAGCAAATAAATTGTTAACTGGAAGATTAATTTTTTTAAATCCATTTTTAGCCCACTCCCTTCTCTGCTCACCCTCTTCCCCTCCCCCCCACACACACTGTCCCAGCTGTCAGTGACAGGCCATTGAGCAATGTAAAATTGACAGGGAGCTCTGAAAAACGAATGGGTGAGAGTTTAGAGATTGGGAATGCAAAAGGGATTATTACTATTTATAATGTCTGTTCTGGTATTCTGAGGGCCAACTGAGACTGGCAGCCACAGGGTGGGGGAAATGGGTATAATGTATAAGCACAGCGAACAGAGTGATGGTTTGCAAATGCCATGTTAGTGCCACCATTTTGGTCCTTTTTGGTGTGTGTTTTGTTGTTGTTGTTTAAAACCTTTTCGGTGGGGGCTTAGTGAGGAGGGGATTAGCTGGATGGGAAAACCGACAAAAAGGTCAAGTTTAGCTTTGTAAAAGGAGGCTGTTAATCCTGACCATAATGTTGCAGTAGCCATTAAATAGCAGTTTCACATGGGAACCTGTAACCTCCCCTTAAGTTGTGTAACACAAGGAGATGACGGTTGGAGTCAGGACTCAAGTGCACAGGCCAGATTAGACCATGTGGCCTTGGGTTTCATTTCTTGATGATTTACTGTGCAGATTTTGCTGCTCTGAAGTCAGGTAGAAACAACACAAAAAAATTATGTGTATAAACAACTGAGATTTCCTCCCTTTGTCTCCTCCTACTGCCAGCTTCGTAACTGCTTTCTGCCCCAATGGTTGGGGCAGGCTTTCCTTTTTCCTGTGTACTAAGCCCTCTTCCTTTTTCTCCATCAATATCCTGTTTAGAATCCACTTTTTTGGGGTGATCTCCTTACATGGAGCTCATTGTCAATTCCTCTATGAGTGTGGGGTTGAGAAATGCTCTCCCCAGCTTCATGTTTGGTTTGCCTGTATTACGGCCCAGTACTGCTCATTCTTACTACTGGGCACTGTCCTGTTAATGTCAATGGGAGAATAAAGAAAAGGAGGACTTGTGGCACCTTAGAGACTAACAAATTTATTTGAGCATAAGCTTTCGTGAGCTACAGTTCACTTCATCGGATAGTAGCACTGCCTCTGGCAGAAGTGTTAAAAGCATCAAACCCTTAAATTGCCAACTGTTTGGGGGTGGGGAGCTTTTCCTGTGTTTTGCATAATGTTTTGTACACGTGTGGTGATCTGTGTTGTAATGATGTTCTCCCGTGATGAAGTTGTCAATTAATACCGAAATTATAAAGAATAATTGGCCCAAAGCTGCTCTGTCACGCTGGAGTAAATGCAGAGTCAACCCATTGACTTCAGTGAAGTTATTGCAGGTTTTCTCTGGTGTGACCGAGAGCAGAATTGGACATAATAATAGGACCCAAGTTGCATTTCTTTACTTTTGCACTTGCTGAGTTGGCTGGTAATAAAGACAGTGCTGCATATTTTTTTCACAGCCTCATTCTAATGCATTTTAAAAAAAATTGCCTCTTTCCCAAGAAGTCTTTGATTTTGTTAGTCTTTTCTTGCATGCGTAAATCTCTTCTCAGAAAATCCTGGAACATACTTTTTTTTCTGGGTGTTATTTTGCAGAATGCAGGAAAGTTATTTTTCCTGAAGTTCTGCCATTGGCTGATCCTACATGAAAGTTGACCACAGACTTGTGAGGTTCCAGAGCACAATTACAGGCAGGCTTGTTGAATTGCCTTTGCAGGGATTTCCTGATCTCAAATAAAAACAGCTCTTTCTCTTTTCTGTTTGAACAAACAAACAAAAGTCTTCCTCCTGCCTTATCCCGTCCCCACTTGCTATGTGTGCGTGTCTCTCTCTTGTCAGTGTAGCTGATATGTGGTGTTGTTGTAACCATATTGGTCCCAGGATATTAGAGACACAAGGTGGGTAGGTAATATCTTATATTGGACCAACTTCTGTTGGTCAGAGAGACAAGCTTGCAGTTCTGAGTGTAACCACATATCAAAACAAAATGCAGTACTTCTGAGGGTAAGCTCATACTCCAGATATTTCCTGAATAAAGATACCCATACGGAGCCATGCTTGTCTCTCTCACCAACAGAAGTTGGTCCAGTAAAAGATATTACCTCACCTACCTTGTCTCTGTCATTCAGGGAGATGGATTAGCTATGCTGGACTGTCTCCACTAGGGGGCTGTACCAGCATAGGCATTTGTAGATAAGCTCCCTTTGTAGAGGCAGTTATACCAGTGTAAGGTGCTTTATCCTGGTATCGTTCATTTCGCGTTAGTTGAACCAGAATATCGATATGCCTGTGTCTACACTGGGGGAGGGGAGAGGCTTCCACTTTAACTATGCTGGTGTAGCTAAAACAGCAAAACTTTTAAGTGTGACAAGGCATTTGTAATAAGTGACCCAGATCACGCTGACCCAGATCAGGCATTTCTTGTAGACTTATGCCCATTGTCTTCAGTGGGAGTTCTAATTCTGCTCCCACTTACACCAGTATAAATTAGAAGCGACTCCATTGAAGTCGATAGCATTGGACTGGAATGAAATCAGTTTAAGAAAATAATTTGGTCCATTTGATCATGTTTATAGATGAAATAAATGGTGGTGGAAATCACATGTTGGTAAAGGGTTTGATTTGATGTAACATATACACCAGGAGGAGCAGGGTGGTGGCATGAAAAACAGATGGGGGGGGGGGAGGAGTTAGCTTAAACACAATTTTTGTCACAATCACCACCGCTTAAATCATTTCTGAACTGGGCCCACTAGATGTGCAAGGGAAACAGGAGTGGGTCGAGATTTCTGAAGTGCTTGGTCACACTTCAGAGGGGGGGGTTTCTCTCTGCTGCTGGAACACTCAGTATGGAGTTGAGTGATATGAAGACTACTACTCAGGAACTAAAAAGAGGTTTTTAAGTGGAATGCACAAAAGGGAGCAGGACCAGGAGAGAGGAGGGTAATGAATGGGTAGGCACTGGGGCTGTCAAAACTGTGACTTGAGCAAGGAAAAGGAAATTCTGCACTAGCAGGTCGTCTTGATAAATAAGCCCTTCTAAAAGTGTATTTAAAAGGTGGAAAACTGGCATCTGTAGACAGCTAGTATCTATCAGATATCTCTAAAGCAGATAACTTGGTACTGTTGTACTTTTCCTATCTGATCACCAATAGCAAGAAAATTATTTTCCAGAAAAGGGAATGTAAATGTTTCCACCCACTCTTTCGTGCCACTTTCAGTATGGCTGCTCATTAACTTTAACAGTCCTCCTGCCTGCTAATGGATCTAACTTGTGCTAAAGTTTACTTGGGGTTGCACAGACACATCAACCACCCCTCAATCTGCAGTAGTGAGCTTTAATGCATGTTGTCTTAACAAAACTTTTCAGATGACAAGATCTGTCCTGGTTCAGATGCCACAGGCATCAGTGCGTGATGGTGACATCACACGGAACCAAGTGTCCTTTTTTGTTGAAAGGGAAATGGTCAAAAGCATGCACACCCCACATCTGCTAGAAAGTAATTAAGGAATGTTGGGCCAGGACCTGAGCTCTCACTCTGGTCCCTTTGTGCGGCTCCCACTGTGCCCAAGAGGATGGAGAGTTGGAGTGGGGATTCTCCTGTGCAGGGGGAACCCCCAGGTGGCATAAAGATAACATAGATGGTTCTCTGCCCTTCACTCCTGGGCTCCAACCCCCTGACATAGCAAGGACTGGGAGTTGCAAACTCGGACTTTGACCTGGTGTATGACTTGGTCAAGTTACTTGGTCAAAACCCACCTTTGCCATGATGCCTACCAAAAAATTGACAGCAGTTAGGCAGCTGGTGAGCCATGAGCACTGCCTGTTACATTGACCAGTATTGTCTCATTGTTTTCTTGCACTCCCCTGTTGGTGTGTCTGTGGTCTCATATCTTATACTGTAAACTCTGGGTTAAAGAATATCTTTTTGTTCTGTGTCTTTTTGAACAGTGCCTAGCAAAATGGGGGTCCTGGTGCAGGACTATGACTCCTAGGCACTATGACAATACAAATAAATAATAATAACTTGGGGTGGGATTTTCAAAAGTGCCTAAGTGACTTAGAAACACAAGCCCTATTGAAAGTGGAGCATGTGCTCCCAAGTCACTTAGGTACTTTGTAAAATCCCACCATTAATCTCTGTGCCTCAGTTCTTTTATACAGTGAGGATAATCATAGTTACCATAGGAATCTCATGAGGCTTACTCAGTTCATATTTGTGAAGCACCTTGAGATCTCCAGGTGGAAGGTCCTATCAGAGTGCTGAGGGTTTATTACTGTTGATATTATTGACCAATTGCATTACATCAAAAGGGTAAGTACTTTTGATATATGAACATTTAATTTAATTCATTTTTTTTCTGGGGTATTTTTGTGTAGGTCCTGAGGGAGTCTAATAAATTGGCTGAAATGGAAGAACCTCCTTTGTTGCCAGGAGAAACCATTAAAGACATGGGTATGTGAGCATGGCTCTAATTGCTTTTTTTTATTGATTAGACCGAATTTCCATAATCCCTAGTATGTGTTGAATGGAGTCATTGTCAGCCACAGGCATGGGCAAGGCTAACTAACTACAGTGTGCCTAGTACTCAAATTTGTCCTGCAAGTCGGTGTCTAGACCTGTCTGTGTTTCCTTTTACTGAGACAACTGGAAAGTTTGCGATCTTAGGGTTCTTGGGTTTGGTTTTGTTCTGGCTTTTTTCATTCAGGCTCTTTGATGTGATTGAGCACAGTAGGTTTGCTGATGAATTCCATGGAATGAAATTCTAACCAAACCTCGCATGCTTTGTTTTGTCTCGGGGGTTCTAAAATGGGACATCTCATAAATAACAGCATGGATAGTTGACCTGCCATGCTGGTCTTTTCCCTTGCCTCCATTCCCTTCCCCTAAAAAATGACCTTATGTAGTCTTGGAAGAATAGATCGTTGCTGAAAAGTTCATGTCCTTCCCCAAAAAACTCCAAACGTTCAGTAATAAACAGTGGCTGGAGACTGACATTTAAACCAGCGTGTTCCCCCATGGGTGCATGTTATTTCTCACATGTGGGTAGTTGTTAAATATCTTCAGCTATTGAGGGGTTGCAGACATTTCCTAGGAAATCTAAGGACAACTGCTCCGATTTCTTGGCTGAGTAGACATGCTCTGGAGAGCTCCTAGGGAGCCATTTAAATATAGAGTCACTAGTATTTGTATCTGTTTGTAAAATATACTGCAGAGTATATAGATACTAAAAACAAAATACAGAAAGATGGCATGTGCTAAAGGTTATAATAGGGAATTACAGAATTTTTAAACCAATCTACAGGATTCCATAGCTGAGATACCTTTTTCCATTCAGTGCTATTGAGTTTGAGTCCTTTCTGTAGACCCCTATAGGTTTCATTCCTATTCCATTGTATAGAAGTTTTCTATAGGGGTAGATTTTATTTTTGAAAATGTTTTTTGCCCTGTAAATGGTTTAGATTCGCTTCACTATTTTATACCGAGATGCTTTTTTTCCTCCCTATTATTTGGTTTCAAATATTTCCTCTTTTTTTGTAAAATGCCTTTGGGATCTGTAGTTGAAAAACACTCTGTAAGAACTAAGTATTTATTATTTTAATTAGAACTGGCCAAAAGTATTCAAAATTTGCAAATTTAACAAAATGGTTGATCAGAGTTTCAGTGAGAAAACAGGTTGCAATTTTCAACAATTTTTTCCCACAAAAATTTCTCTGCTCCCTCGTTTACTCCAACCCCCGCTTCCACCCTCTCCAAGAACCCTCAAGTAACCAATCAGGACTTTGTCTTGCCCAGGGGCGGGCAAACTTTTTGGCCTGAGGGCCACATCGGGTTTCCAAAATTGTATGGAGGACCAGTTAGGGGAGACTGTGTCTCCCCAAACAGCCAGGCGTGGCCCAGCCACCGCCTCCTATCAGACCCCCCTGCTTCTTGCCCCCGATGGCTCCCTTGGGACTCCTGCCCCATCCAACCCGCCCCGCTCCCTGTCCCCTGACCACTCCCGGACTCCCCACCCCTGACTGACCCCTGCTGCCCCATCCAATCCCCCCTCTCATTCCCGACTGCCCCTCCCCGACCTCTGCCCCATCCAACCCCCCTGCTCCCCACTCTCTGACCACCCTGACCCCTATCCACACCGCCGACCCCTGACCACAGCCCCTGAACTCCTCTGCCCTCTATCCAACCCCCACTCCTCCCTTACCGCGCTGCCTGGGGCACCGGTGGCTGGTGGCGTTACAGCCGCTCCGCCCAGAGCACCGGGTCAGGCCGTGGCTCTGCAGCTGCGCTGCCCGGCCGCCCAGAGCGTTGTGCTGGCAGCGTGGCACACTGAGGCTGCGGGGAAGGGGGAACAGCGGGGGAGGGGCTGGGGGCAAGCCTCCTGGGCCAGGAGCTCAGGGGCTGGGCAGGAGGGTCCCGCGGGCCGTAGTTTGCCCACCTTTGGTCTAGCCTGTCAGTATAGGAACTTATCAATGTAATTTCTGACTTGGCTTAAGGGGTCAGTAATGAGCAACACAGACTGCTTGAGACCACACCCCTGTCCTGCCCCATCGATCTTTGAGCTGAATGCACTTATTCCACCCGGCATCCAACACAGGCACCCTGGGGAACCCAGTGATCCCCACGTGGCAGCCACGCTCTGTTGCCAGACTGCCAGGCAAGCTCTCCCACTGACTTCACTGGGAGTCACATGCCGTGACAAATGGGTCCAGTAGGGTTTTGAAGCTGGAGTTTCTAAAGGAGGTCTGTTCTTTGCAAACTGCTTGGATTTGGCAGCTGTAGTCAATAAGCCTTTTCTGAAAAGATTGTTTGTGCCTCTGATGGTGAAGGAGTGCTGGTACCTCTCATTGCAGAGTGCTGCAAGCCAGTGCTGTTGCACAGAGCCTGCAGAGTGTTTTAGTGACACGAGACGTAGCGTGGCAATGACTGAAGGTGGGGGGGCGGGTAAAAAGCCACTTGACTGTTGGCATTTTTAACTGACAAGAAACAGAAGGGTTGCTACGGGAAGTGTTCCCAGTAGAGAGCCAGCAGCACCGCTTGCCTAGAATGAATGAGAAGCATTGACCGCCTTTTCAGAAGGGGACTGTTTTGAGTCATCATCACTCAAACCAAAAAATAATCGTTTGTGGCAGATTGACTTTATTGCTGAATTAAAGATTAAAATCGTTGGCAGTTGGCAAATAAACTCCTTCAGTCAGATCCACAGCTGGGTAAATTGAAGCCAATGGAGCTATGATGATTTGTACCAATCAAATGCAGAAGTTCACTGTCTCAGAGTTAATTGAAGGATCAGGACCTACGCATGCGAAAAGCAGCCGCGGGAAAAGTGGCTTCTTGCATTTATGACGATATCTGAATTGGTATCACAGCACTGACCAGGATCAATGTTTAGTTTCATGCTGATTTTTACACAACATTAGCTATTTGCCCTTCAGGGCAGTGATGGTCTCTTTTCTATGTTTGTGTCATTCCAACACAACGGGGGCCCCAGTCCTGATTAGGGTGTTTAATAAACTTTAATAGTTTAATAACGTTTTTAAAGTTTTTAAAGTTTAATAAACTTTAATAGTAATCTTTTTTTTTTTTTTTTATGAATCAACTGTGTAGCCATATGTAACTTCTGGTTTCTTCTCTTTGTGAACTGTTTTATTCCCCCCCCCCTCTTTTTTCTAGTTATAGAATTTACAACACATTTCATCCATCTCATCATATGCACCCATACAAAGATCAAAGGATTGATATTTTTTTTTGCATGCTAGTAATAAAACAAATGTCTCTTAAAATTGCACAGTTGTTCCACAGTGTTTGTGTTAGTGTGGTGCATGATTTTTGCAAAAACTTAGAGACTCTTTCCTTTGCAAACTTCTACCTTATTTCTGGATAAGTATTGACTAGACAGTGATATTGAAAGCAATGTGTGTAACCTAGAGATGTGCTTACATGGTGGTATTTGTAGGCAGGTTCAGTTTCATACCAGAGCACAAATAGCCTTTACTTTGAACCCTTATTTTATAACTGTAATGGAAATTGCACTCATAAATCTGGGCAGGATTGTGCAACCCTTGATCATACCTGGAAGCACTTGCTCATGCAAGGAGTGCCATTGATTTCAGTGGGACTGCCCATGTGAGTAAAAGTGGCAAAACTGTAAATGTAAGTTACTGCTATTAGGTTTTTGCTCCCATAGATTAACCTTAAACTTGCACTAGCTGCGTTTCTCTTTCTTTCACTTATTAGCCAAAGATGTGACTTACATCTGCCCATTCACTGGAGCTGTAAGAGGAACCCTGACTGTTACAAACTACAGGCTATATTTCAAAAGCATGGAAAGGGTAAGCTTTGTAACCATTTGATTCCTTTGTCTTCTGTATGTTCTGAAGCGCTGGACCTGCCGTTATGACTGTAAAAATAGCAGTTATATGTTTTGGTGGTTGGTTTATTTGTTTTTTCCTTTTAAACTAATAAATTTTAACTGTCTCCAGGACCCACCGTTTGTCCTAGATGCTTCTTTAGGTGTGATCAACAGAGTGGAGAAAATTGGGGGTGCTTCCAGCCGTGGTGAGAATTCGTATGGGCTGGAGATTGTATGCAAGGTAAGTGGTCCTGGGGAGAAGATTTCGAAGTGAGCTGTAGCTCACGAAAGCTTATGCTCAAATAAATTGGTTAGTCTCTAAGGTGCCACTAGTACTCCTTTTCTTTTTGCGAATACAGACTAACACGGCTGCTACTCTGAAACCCTTTTTAAAGAGGGTGTCCCGCTGCCTGGTATGGGACACAGCTAAGCGTGCTAAGCTCAGATTGCCAGAAAACAGGGCTTGTTCCCCAAACTGGTGGTACACTCTATAATAAAATTTCAGCAAGCCAGTGACAAATGTATGCTTCCAAAATACTATACTAGTTATTATGGAGCCACAGACAGTTCCCTTCAGGCCCTCTAGCCCCTTATGCACCACCAAGACTAACCAGACTTCTGTGATAAATGATTACTAAAACCAGAAATCACATGTTTGGTTCATCTAGTCCAAAGAACCAGACACCCACCCCAGGTCAAAATATACTTCAGATCCTATCAAAAACCACACTGGTAGCCAATCCTTTAGTAAACTAAAGGTTTATTAATATAAAAAAAGGGAAGAGAGTTATTAAATGGTTAAAGTACATCATATACATCACAGTTGATTTCAGAGTTTGTAGACCAAGATAACAGCAGTGATGTTAAATCTGCTAGCTTGCAATAAGTCTCTCTGCATCACCCAAAAGATTGGGGGGCCTCAGTCCATTGTTCAAAGCTTCCCTTTGTTAGAAATCATAATCCAGAGATGTGGAGCAGGGAAGAGGCAAAGAGGTGATGTCACAGTCTCCATTTATATCCTCTTCTAGGACATTCGAAACTTACGGTTTGCTCATAAACCTGAGGGACGAACTAGGCGATCCATATTTGAGAACTTAATGAAATACGCTTTTCCAGTATCCAATAATTTGGTAGGTATTTCTCCTGCTGTTACCAGAAGATGCAGATTGTTGGTGCACAGCACTATTTTTATGGGGCGATTTTATTTGTGAGAGGAGAAATGCTGATATTAAATCCTTTCTGGGTATGTCTACACTGTGCCAGCTGACTTGGGCTAAGGGGCTCAGGCTAAGAGGGTGTTTAATTGCAGCGTAGACGCTTGGGCTGCAGCCAGAGCTCTGGGACCCTCCCATCTCTCAGGGTCCTAGAACCTGAACATCTACAGTGCAGTTCAACAGCCCCTTAGCCCGAGTCAGTTGGCACAGGCCTGCCGCAGGTTTTTAATTGCAGTGTAGACGTACCCTATGTGGACAAAATGCTGCTTAGATCGAGGTCTTCTGGAATTCTAGGTGTGTTGAAACGACAGGCGGTCTGGTTTAGTGATTAAAGCCCAAGAGCAAGAGACCCGAGATTGGATTCTGTTCCTGTATCTGTCACAGACTTCCAAGATGATCTTGGGCAAGTCACTTTTTTGTCTCATTTTCCCATTTCTAAAATAATAATAAATTGCTTACTCCCCAGGAGTGCTGAGACTTTATTAATTAATATCTGTAAAGCAATGCGATGTTAAATGGGAAGTATTCTTTAAGTGTAAATTATTATTATTATTATTTATTAATAGTTATTAAATGCCCGTACGGCCTCAAAGCCTGCTCTACTAAAGTCAATGGGAGTCTTTTCATTGATTTCATGGCAGTTAGAGCAGCAGTTTGTCACATTTTACATGAAATTGTTTGAGCAAATTTCATAAATTCCCCAATCCTGCAACTTTGTGTGCATGTTCATTCTGTGCCTGCATTGTGGAGACCCACTGATGTGAGTATCAGTGAGAGAACTCCCCTGTGCCACACTTGAGTGGGACCTACTTATTTCAGCGGGGCTCTGTGCAGACAGATTGCTGCGTCCACTTGCAAGAAGTTGCAGGATCATGCCATATTTTGAAACTGAAATATAGTATATTCTTCATGTGTAAAGGAAATGCAACTCCTCTGTGTCACTGTACAATTATTTGAGAAGCCTGGGTGGGGACTTTTCTCACTGATGCTCACATGCTTGTAATGGAGCAAAATGTTCCGGATACAATGAAATCTGTCAGAGGTTCACAGTCAATATTTGGCTGACTACTCTCGCATCTGCAGAACAGCTGGTCCAGCTGGTCCGTTCAAGGATGTGATGACCATGCAGTTGTTGCTTTAGTAAAGGATGCACTTCTACATAATGTGTGAGAGGAGCCTTCTTGCCACACAAGTCATTTTCTTTTAATAATAAACACCTTTTGTCCCTGTGATGTAGGAGGTAATAGATCAGTGTGATAATGAACATGGAGGAATGTACGTTGGTGTGTTAATTACACTGTAGAGCGGGCGTGTCAATTACTTTACAAAGGCTTGAAGAAAAGTAGTGTCGTAGAAACAAAAGAAGAGTCACCGGTTATTATCTGAGATGTCAGATAACATGGAAAATGAACTTTGAGTATTTAATGGTAAATGTTCTTTCTCTCAGCCCCTTTTTGCATTTGAATACAGAGAGGTTTTCCCTGAAAATGGCTGGAAGGTGTATGACCCTATTTTGGAGTACAGAAGACAGGTAGGTGCTCGTTTCACATCCTTGCTCCTGTACGTTATTCTCTGGAAGGTAAGGTCTTGGCTGGAATAGAATTACTGATGGTGTGTAAGGAGGAAGAACCCAACTCAGAAGTGTCTGCAGGGTCAGGGCAGTGGTCAGCATATTTCAGTAACTGACAGCAGAGGTCCAGCCCCACAGGCAGTAACAACACCTTAAACATTAGTGTAAAGGGGACTCAGGTTGCTGCTATTTTCCTGATAACGTGGTAAAAACACCTGTGGCCTCTGTCTACACTGTCGGCTACAGAGGTGCTGGCAGCTGCTGAAATGAGTGCTAATTTTGCTAGTATAGGCACAAGCCCATTGAACTTTCTAGGGTATGTCTACGCTTAAAACCACGACCATGTTTCTCCCATCACTGTAGTTTATGCGCCTGCCCGAGAGGCAGTTGTTAGGTCGATGGGAGAATTCTTTTCTCAAACTAGCACTGTTTACACCAGGGGTAAGAGGGTTTTTCACACCCCAAGAGATACAGCTATACCAATGTAAGTTTTCAGTGTAGATCAGCCCCTATTTAATGATGGGTGTTACGGTTTTTCCATCATGCTTTAATTAGTTTTAATCCTTTTTCTAGACATTTACAGTTTCCTAAGGGTTTTTTTCTTTTTAAATAAAAAATGTTTCTTTAAAGAGTTTTTTTAAAATGTTTTAAGTAGGAAGTTGGAAGGAGAAAATCCATATAAATATTGTAATATATACTGTACATTGTCTTGGGGGCTATTTTAAGGGATCAACCTAGGCAGGGTAAGGTACAAATGTCCATAGCCTGGAACAAAGATTTGGAGTGTATCCAAACTGGCCTTTACAAAGGTGTTAACTACTTTGAGTTACTTGGCAATAGTTAACTTGAGGTAACGAACTCTAGGGGTACGTCTACACTGCAATAAAAGACCCATGGTGTGGCCATACTGGCCTGGGTCAGCTGACTTGGGATTGCGGGGCTTGGGCTGCCAGGCTATAAAATTGCAGTATAGACATTCAGGGCGCAGGGTGGGGGAACCCTACCAACTTCTTCCTAGTGTAAATACTGCCTAGGATTATGTCTTCTCTGCAAGAAAAGTGGGTTATTTGCATTGAGATAGCTCTTTCAATGTAAAATCAGAGGGGAGACAACGCACAGGTATATATGTAATTGAGATCAACCATCTTTCTTCCCCCCCACCCCATCCCTCAAGCCTAGGGTTTACCTTGACTAGTTACATTAAGGTAAAAATTACAAAGCCTTGTCTCCTCTAGGATGTTACATCGAGTTAGCTATCTCAGTGTAAAAACACACTTGGGTTTTGCAGTGAAGACAAGGCATGATCTGAATTCTGACTGTGATGAAAGGTTTGCTTAGGTCCTGAATCATGAGGGTATTTGTCCCTTGCCAAACTTTGGGGTATTTCGATCTATTTATTTATTGCTGTTTGTAACTCTGGATGTTCTCATTGTCTGGGTCTGTATAAGTAAGTGTCTGATCCTTGTTTTGAATCTTTACTTGAATCTTATTGAATGCATCGGATAATGTGTAAATAATATGATATTCTTGTTAAAATAATAACTGTCCATTAATAAATCAGTATTGTGTTCCTGGCATGGTACTGGGATTTGTGCATACTATAACAAAACTGGGATAATATAGCAAATTCGATAATGAGATTACCTGTCTGTGACCATATGAAGTGTGAACAGAAATCACAGAGGCAAAATGTATGTGTTATCTAGAGAACCTCTGGAATGGATTTAAAAAAAAATTCTGGGAGAGCTGGTTTTGGCACAAGCTGTGCATTGATTCTACAGGGACCCCATGGTCTTGCATCTTAATTGGCATCTCACGGACCAAGTGGATCTTTTCTCTCTGGATGCGGGAGTAGAGGGCAACAAGTAGAAGCCAGCTGTCAGGCATTCAGAAAAGGTCTGACTTCTGGAGGAGGATAGGGTTGCCAATGCCAGATGTGTTTGAAACCATGGATGTGATGTGATCTCTTCAAATTTGCATAAATGGTCTAGAGGAGATGGCTACAATAGAGATCCTGGAGATGAGGAAGGATCTGCTAAGTGAACCCCAAACTACTCTGTAAATGTCCCTGAGGAAAGAGAGAAGCGTGTAACTTATTAAAAATTATCAGTCACATAAAATGACGGAGAATAATAAACAACGTGTAGAGAACAAAAGGACCTGAGAGAGGCTTGGGTCTGAGTTGGTAATTGAGATCATATGTGGCAAATTAAATTTCAAACTGAAATCGCTCCCTGATTTTTATTACACGCTGACTGGCAAAATATGAAACAGAACTGCCAAGTGAATAAAATTCCGCTAAGCCCAAAAGGCTTCTAGATGACTTGGGAATAACGTAAAGCTTTCAAGTTTCAAACAAGGTGGGGAGCAATTGGAAAATCTTACAAGGGGTTCTGAAGCTCGAAATGTGTGATGCTTCCCCAAGGAAGGTGTGCTGGAATGATACTATGCTCTGGTTAGATGCGTGGTAGAAGCTCAGCATGCAGGTTTCAGAACAAACAAATAGGAAAAGATACTTGAAGCGGTGCTGGAGAGGGAAGAGCATCAATGCTTGCCCAGAAGCAGAAAGGTAGAGAAAGAGAACAGATTTTTAAAAGGGAACATTTCCTAGGAAGGGAAAACAGGAATTGATCGGAAAAACGATTCAAAATCAGGCTTAGTGTAGAATCTTCCCTCAATTAGACTCTGATTCAGTAAAGCAGTTAAGCACATGCTTAACTTTAAGCATGAGACTAGTGGTTTGGGTTTCAGTGGAAAGTACTTATGCTTAACTTTAAGCACATGTGCTTTATGGGATTGTGGCCTTCACATCCGGTCTAATTCAATGCCTGCATTTTCACCATGTGACCAACAGGGGGCGTGATTCAGGTGAATAAAAGTCCATATGCTGCATGTTTAGATGATGTGAATGTAAGTAACAAGAGATTAAAGATTAGCATGAGCCAATACTATGAGGCAGATAGCGTCTGGTCCCTGAATGGAGGGGGCATAAGTTGCTTTCCTCCCTGTGCCCTCATGCAGGGACTCTGCACAGATGCGGCTCTTTATGCTCCTGAGTTCAGGGACTGCAAGTGGTGCGAGCCTACCTGGAGAAGATAAACCATCTCCCTTCCAGGCATCTATACCTCTCTGTATGTCAGCTTGTCTCCCTGTCAAATCGCATTGACCTGCTCCCTGCTTCAGGGAGTGTCACTTTAAATCTTGCTCAGTCCTTTAATCACCTCCCTTCACAGGAATCCAGTCCCTTTGTAACTGTTTATAGCCCTTTGATCTGCTAATGTCCCACTTTAGGAAAACAAGGCATGTAGCTAGACAGAGACAGGAGGTAGGAAGGGTCCTTGCAACTCATAGCCTCCCTCATTCTCTTCCAAGTGTGTATCAGGATGTTCTCATCTGGGAAGCCATTGTGTTGACTTCCTGCTCAGCCCCCACTGAATTAAAGCATTACAGGCATATAATAAACATTCCACTGCTCCCAGTACAAGTTAGATCAGTACAATCATACAGGAAATTCTAATAACCCTCCATAGTTATACAGTAACCTCACCTTGCTGACCAGGTCCCTTTCAGGGTTCATAAAATTCTTCCGTCTCAGTATTCTTAGATTATTACATACTAGTTCCACAACTGCTACACAGGGTGCTATAGGAAAAAGTGCTTCTGGATCCCAGAATTCCTGGGTGCAGCCACATACCAAAACAGTTGTGTCAAAACAGCATTGGTGTGTGGACACCCTAAACCACAGCTTGTCAGTTCCTTATGAGAAGTCCCAGTTGGCATGGGGGACTGGTTGATGGGAATCCCACGTCCTCTGAACCATGTCCTGACACAGTTACTAACATTGCTCCTTTATTTTCTCTCTCCTTTTTCCATTGTCTGTCTCCCCCCTGCTCCCCCCTTCTCTTTTCCATGTGCTTTACTGACTCTTCTCCCTTCTGGTCTCTCCTCCACCTTGTCTGGTGGCTCCCATCCCCACTCACCAAAAAGGGGTGCCTGTTGTGAGCATCACTGGGGTGCCATCCAAGGTTGATCTGAGTGACAGAGAAGAAGAGAAGCTTGGGCTGGCCGGCTCCTGTCCTGGGCTCTGTTCCTGCAGCCAGTTACGTTAGGGGCCACAATGGGAGCAGGGAGAAAGTTGCTGTCAAAGCATTGCCTCACCTGTTTCACAATGTATTTTCCGTGTGTGATGTGGATTTGGGTCTTGTAGTTTTACCCACCCTCACTGATATTCTCCACTGCTTGGTCTCCATGAGCTAAATCACTGTCCCTCTTGCAGGGGAGCACTTTACCAACCCCATCACAAAGACAAGAGAGATAACTGGCCATTTCATACAACTGGCATTGCTGCCATACGTTTCCTTCCTTAATACAGACACGCTTGTATATGCCCTTGAATTTAAATTCTTAGAAGTGACGGCAAAGTCCGCTGGTCTCTTTCCTTGGGCTGGGGACCCTGTAGTAGTTGATTTTCTTAACTACTGTTTCATATGCAGGGAATTCCCAATGAAAGCTGGAGAATAACCAAGATAAACGAGCGCTACGAGCTGTGTGATACATACCCTGCCATTCTAGTCGTGCCCGTGAATATTCCCGATGAAGAATTAAAGAGAGTGGCATCTTTCAGATCAAGGGGTCGCATACCAGTGAGTATAACAGAGGAAGACACGTCAATGTGGTTTTATAAAGACATTTGTACCATAAATAATGCAATGATCAGACAAAGGATGCCAGGGAGCAAATCCAAATGGTTGATGGATAATAAATGCAACGGGAAGACTTCTGCAAGGAGTTTGAAGGCAGCATTTTCATGAAAGAGACATAGACTAAACTGAAGTGCTAAGAAGATAAGAAAATTGAACTAAATCCAGACTGCAATACAACTTAATTTTCTAGGATACAAAATTAGCCCGTTTAATTCAAAATTTTCTGCCTTTTCTGATTTTTGGGGGGTAACTGAATACTTTTTTTCTGAAGTCTTATATTACGGTTGAGGAAGACTCTTATTAACATCAGGTTATAAATAAGGAATGCCATAAACATTACCTTTATTATTTCAGCAGCAAACCAATATTATGCTATTTGCTTCACAGGAATATAAAAAGATAAGTCCCTGCCCAAAGGAGCTTACAGTTTAAATGGGGAAAATTAAAACAAAATTCAGCACAATGGGCATGCGTGAAAAAGGGTGTGTCTTACTGAGCACATAACTGAATGACAGGAGAATTAGCTGTACTACATTTAAAAGCCAGGTTTAAGCATATTCTTACATTCGTAAGTGGGTCCAGATTTGGGAACGTACAGAAGTTAAAGAACAAAATACAGGACAGTGCTTTCACTTTAATTTAGTCACGACTTAATTTGGTCCAATCCTCTGGAACCAAACCAAATACAAGGAATGGATCCAACAGAATCAGTTACAGATCAATCATTTCACTATCCTACTGAATTCCTGTCTCCATTTTTTTCCTGTGTATTGTGAAAGGTTTTGTCATGGATTCATCCCGAAAGCCAAGCTACGATCACGCGCTGTAGCCAGCCGATGGTTGGAGTGAGTGGAAAGCGAAGCAAAGAGGATGAAAAGTATCTTCAGTCCATCATGGATTCCAATGCTCAGTCCCATAAAATCTTCATCTTTGACGCGAGGCCTAGCGTTAATGCCGTAGCCAATAAGGTTAGATGTGCTCTCTCAGCAGCAGAGGATGTTGCCATTCAGAGCTAGCCTACTGCCCTCCTTTAATATTATCCGTGTGGACGAAGATGGGGTTGCCGTGGTAGAATTGTTGCATTGACAATGGCTCCAATTGTGCAGCTAGATTTGTGCAGGAAGACCCTTGCCACCTACACAGAGTCCTGCTGATGTCAGTGGAACTTTGTGTAGGTGGAAGGATCCACCTACATGAATCCAGTTGCAGGATCAGGGCCTCAGACTGTAGAGGAAGAAAAGACCCCTAAGCCAGCCACAGAGGGTTTAAGAACAGGCTTTGTTCAGGGTGTTTTGTTCAGAACAGAGATTCTGGCACCTTGAATCTTGGATGCTTCTGTTTTTCTGTGCCCAGCAGCTTGGGCCTGTTTCTGAAAGTGTTGAGCACCCTCTGTGCATATTGTCTTTAACAGGACCTGTGGATGTTCAGGACCATTGGAAATAGGGCCTGAGATGCCTCGAGCTGGGCATCTGAAATCCATGGTCGCTTTTGAAAATGTGATGACCTGTCGTGTGATTTATCAGAGTCAGACAGTCAGTGGAATGACTAATAAAGCAGCCCAGGACCAGACCCGTGTTTTAATGTTGTTATGTAGCATACAATAGATATCGGGCTTTGTTTACATGCAAGAATCCCTTTTCTGCCTAGGATCTGGATTTTCTCTATGTTCATCACCCTTTAAAGGGCAATTACCAGTGGGAAAAATGCTGCCCTTCCCATAGGATCCCAAAGTGGGACTGCCAGACTGTAGCATAGTGAGTCTGATGAATTTGTAACTTCAGCGGTGGTAACTAATAATTATCAAAAATAAAAATTAACCTTTGTATATGATATTCAGCAGTTTAACATAGGTACAAATTATAGTATTAAGGAAAAACCATTTCTGCAGGAAAAATCTATTAAGATTATGTACAGGAATAGCCTTGTCCCTGTTTGTAAAATGAATACAATGCATAGGTCTGTTTCCTGCTTTCTTTCATCAGGATTTTGATAGCCTATTTGTAATTGTTTTGATAATACAGGACAAATATTATTTGATATGTAAATGCTACTGGGTTGAAAGACCAAACACAATTTTGTTGATGATTTTCTATGGGTTTGTTTTTGTTTCCCAGGCTAAAGGAGGGGGCTATGAAAGTGAGGATGCCTATCAGAATGCAGAATTAGTTTTCTTGGACATTCACAATATTCATGTTATGAGAGAATCATTGAGAAAACTGAAGGAGATTGTATATCCTAACATTGAGGAGACTCATTGGCTGTCCAATTTGGAATCGACTCATTGGCTGGAACATATCAAGGTGTGCATATGTGTTAGTATCCGTGATGTATGTATCTATCTAACTGAAAGGAGGGGTCATTCTACTTTCTGCTTCTATAAAAGCAGAAGAGTCTTTCTACTCCTGGGGCAGCTGCGAAGCAGCTGCTACTTTGTGTTTCATTTCAGACTCAGAATATTACAGAATAAGACCCTGATCCTGCAAAGACTTACACATGTGCTTAACTTTATGCACTCTCAGGAGTTCCACTGCGGTCAATGGGAAGTTCATTGGGATTCATAATGAGTAAAGTTAAGCACATGCATATAGGTAAGCACATGTTGGGATTGGGGCCAATGTCCAAGTTTTCTCTCTCACAGAGACTTTATATTAGTTCTTTCTTTCATTCTTGTTTTTCTTACTCTCTATAAAAGTAATCTGCACTAAAAATATATGTTTTTCACTTTGTATGGGAGAAAATATAAATGGCACCAGATGAATTATTAAGTCGTTTTCATCCCCCAGAAGGAAATCTTTTTAAATAAGATTCTCTATAATCCTGATAAACCAAGAGAGAGAAAGAAATGAGGGGCCTATTTGTGTAAAGTGCTGAGTACCATCAGCTTCCCCTGCTTTAGGTGGGTATTAAGGGCTCCCAGTTGCAAACAGCTGGAGAGAGAGAGAAAAAGCCATTTATGTATAAATAAGAAGCTTTCAGCTGCCACATTAACATAGATTTTTGCTAGATTTGGCCTACGATTTTTATCCTATGTTGTTGTTTCACTGAAAATCAGCAAGGGTTTTTCCTCTCCAAAATGTAAATTTGGTATGTGAGTACATACTACACAGTTGTCCCAGGGAAAGCCAATAGTTTCAAGTCTAAAAGTAGGAGGTAGCAAGCCAAATCTTTGGGAAGAGTAGTACACTATGTTGTTTGTCCTGCACTGTTCCTTACAGCTGAATAGTTTGATGTCAGCTGTTCAGTTGGCAGAACATATTTAGCCAAAGTAAATCAGTATTCTATGGGTGCGTGTGTTTATAGATAGCTATTTTGGGGGGGTGAATAACCTATTAATGTAAAAATGCCTAATGCACTAACACAAGGGTGAGCAAACTTTTTGGCCCGAGGGCCACATCCGGGTGAGGAAATTGCTTGCATGGCCGGGGCAAGGATGCTGAGGTGCGGGGTGTGGAAGGGGGTGCGGTGTGCAGGAAGGGGCTCAGGGCAAGGGGTTGGGGCAGAGGAGGGGTGCGGAGCATATGAGGGGGCTCACGGAAGGGGGTTAGGGTGCAGGAGGGGGCTCAGGCAGGGGGTTGGGGCGCAGGAGGCGGCAGGGGGCTCAGGGCAGGGAGTTGGGGTGCGGTGTGCAGGAGGGGTTCAGGCTCCGGCTCAGCACCACTTACCTAGAGCGGCTCCAGGGTGGCAGCGGCATGCACCGGGGCCAGGACCGGCTCCCTGCATGCTTGCCCTGGGGCTGCGCCACACCGCATCACTCTGGGAAGCGGCTGGTACCATGTCCCCGCGCCGCCCCTGGGAGTCGGGGGGGTGGGGAGGGCCTCACGTGTTTTCCTCGCCTGTAGGTACCTCCCCCGAAGCTCGCATTAGCCACGGTAACCCATTCCTGGCCAATGGGAGCTTTGGGAGAGGTACCCACAGGCAAGAGCAACATACGGAGCTCTCTGCCGCCCCACCCCCAGGGGCTGCAGCGATGTGGTGTGGCCGCGTCCCGGAGCAGCGCGGAGCCCGCATCCAAAGCCCCGAGGGGCCAGATCTGGCTCGCAAGCCGTAGTTTGCTCACCCCTGCACTAACACTTGGAACAAGGGCTTGTCTACATGGGGAAATTGACCAGTTTAGCTACAGTGGGAATAATTATTCCAGCTATACCAGCCAGTTTCCCTATGTACACAAGCCCCAAGTCTCACTCATCTGACAAAATTAGATTACCTATATTTGCAGGGTTAGCACATAAAGGTCAACTCCCTGAAATTATGCATTTACAGGAAAAAAGGATAGTAAAGAACTGTTCTTGGAAAAGCAGGCTTGACAGTTTCTTCCTGTGGGAAAATACAACCAATCTAGGTTTCCCATGTACACTACTGCTGTAGCCGAGACAAGGGACTTGGTTACAGCAGCGCTGTTCCCTAACATGATTAAAACAGGATTAAAATTTTAGCATAGATGGGATTTAATTGTGTCCAGGGAACTGGGTTTAAATTCTGGACTGACCAAGTATTTCATCTGGCTACTGGGACACTTCCAGAGTCATGTCTACCCTACAACTTGTAACCTCACTAGGGCATAACCACTCTGTAACCAAGCCCCTGTCTCAGTTATAATTGTGAAGCTTGGGCCTGATTCCAAAAGTGTTGACATGGCCCTTCGGCCTGATTCCAAAAGTGTTGACATGGCCCTTGGGCCTGATTCCAAAAGTCCCTAGACATGGCCCTTGTCTTGTCTAGTGATGTCACAGGCAATTCTCCACTTGTAGTTCATATTCTATGGAGAAACTTCACTAGTGCCCTGTCTGTGTTTCAGCTAATTCTTGCCGGCGCTCTTCGGATTGCTGATAAGGTGGAGTCGGGGAAAACCTCTGTGGTTGTGCACTGCAGCGACGGCTGGGACCGAACAGCTCAGCTCACTTCTCTGTCCATGCTCATTCTCGATGGCTACTATCGAACAATAAGGGGGTTCGAGGTGCTTGTGGAGAAGGAATGGCTGAGCTTTGGGCACAGATTTCAGCTGGTGAGTCAATAGCCTTTTGAGCAGATTCAGTTGCTAGGTGTTGAATGAAGAGCATCTCACTGGATTAGTGACATAGGCAAAAGGTCTATATATGTTCCTTTAATCAATGTTACTTGATCAGAGCTGAGCTCAGAGTAAAGGTGAATGCCACTGAAAAGCATTATATCCTTCAGGTTTCAGAGTAGCAGCCGTGTTAGTCTGTATCCGCAAAAAGAACAGGAGGACTTGTGGTACCTTAGAGACTAACAAATTTATTTGAGCATAATTTTTCATGAGCTACAGCTCACTCGTTGATTTTTGCTCATTGTCCTTAGACTGCAGTCAGTTGATGTTGGTTAATGTTATCTGATCTAATACTGTATCTAATACTTACCTGTGGCACTGATTTCATTATGTGATCTTGGGTGGTCACTTAACAGTTTTCCCATCTTCTTACTTGTGATGTTATCCCCCGTTTTACATGTGGGGAAACTGAGGTAGTCGAGTGATTGACGGCCCAATCCAGCAAAACAGTAAACCATGTGCTTAAACTGTAAGGAGATGATTAGTCCCATCTATAAAAGGGAGATAACGATGCTGATCTTCTCTGTAAAGCACTTTGAGATCTACATATGAAAAGTATTCTATAAGAGAGAGGTATTATTATTACCTACATGCTTAAGACCAGAAGAGTGGCTATTCTGGGTCAGACCAATGGTCCATTTGGCTCACTATCCCGTCTTCCAGCAATGGCTAATGTCAGGTGCTCCAGAAAGAACGAACAGAACAGGGCAGTTATTGAGTGATCCATCTCGTTGTCCAGCCCCAGCTTCTGGCAAACGGAGGTTTAGGGACAACCGGAGCATGGGGTTGTGTCCCTGACCATCTTGGCTAATAGCCATTGAACTTATCTAATTCTTTTTTTGAACCCAGCTACACTTTTGGCCTTCACAATATCTCCTGGCAATGAGTTCCATAGGTTTGCTGTGCATTGTATGTACTTGTATGTACAAGTACTTCCTTTGTTTGTTTTAAACCTGCGGCCTGTTAATTTCATTGGATGACCCCTTGTTCTTGTGTTGTATGAAGAGGTAAATAACACTTCTCTATTCACTCTCGCCACACCATTCATAGACCTATTCTGTCATTCCTATATATTTTGTACCCTGGTATTACTGTGTCCCATTATTATTCCACCAAGTTTCTGTGAGGGCTATTATATCAATATACTCATTTAATACCAGGCACTCAAGTTCACCCATTTTAGGATTTAGACATCAGCATTTGTATCCAAGCACTTATAAAAAGTTGTCAGTATTAAGTTGGGTACAATTGCGTGCCTTCATGTGATGTAACTGAATGGGACTCTTTTTCATCTGAATTTTCTCTGGACTTCCTACATGTACTTTATCAATTTCTATCCTCTCCTCTTTAGTAGGATATAGATTATCCCCTCTAATAAATCCTCCCCTAATGGATGTCTCCGTCCAGACCGTGTGGTCCTACGCACCTCTCAGCCTTCCCCCAGCCTTTAATTTAAAAAGTCTTCTACGACCTCTATGGCTTCAGTGCTTGCTGAATTGGGACCTTAAGTGATTTGCCCAAGGCAATGCATCCAGGTCAGTGTCAGAGGCCTACTTCTTAGGGGCATTTTCATAACTACCTCTCATGGGGTGGTGAGGATGAGCAAGTGTTTGTACAGGGCTTGGCAGCTAGGAAGTGCTATGTTATAATTATCATTAGGGGC
Organism: Lepidochelys olivacea; assembly: GCF_965140295.1. Taxonomy (NCBI): domain Eukaryota; kingdom Metazoa; phylum Chordata; order Testudines; family Cheloniidae; genus Lepidochelys; species Lepidochelys olivacea. The sequence goes on along the minus strand of NC_140411.1, from coordinate 30,204,683 downwards.
TGTGTTTCTGTGTAACGCTTGGCTCCATTATATTGTACTACTGATTGAAGAGGAGGATGATGATATATATAATTGAAAGGAACAAAAGTTTAAACTTTTTCTAGTCTAGTTTGAACTCTAGCTGGTAAATGAAATCCATGTCGGAATAACATCTGGAGCTTCTATTCAGATCACTTTTGTTTTTAGTTCTTTCTTAAGTGCACTTAATATGTCCCTCAGAAATGATCTCACTTCAAATACTAGAGGACTAGCTGTCCAGAACTTCTGCACTTACTAATATAAACACAGCAAAATCAGGACACTTTTAGACTATCTTACAGCTATTGCGGGCTGCTGCATTGGTAACCCAGGTACACAGAATCCAAGCAATTTTTGTGAAGCACTGTATTAGTTCATGTTCTTTTTTTGTTTTGCATCAGAGAGTTGGCCATGGAGATAAGAATCATGCAGATGCAGACAGATCTCCCGTATTTCTCCAGTTCATTGATTGTGTCTGGCAAATGACAAGACAGGTAAATTTCTAAGCTGCAAACATGCTTTATGCAGGACTTAGATGGGTGTGTCTGGCCAGTAATCTTGCTGTTCAACTTTGAAATTAAAATACAGCATCCTCTGTGTGGCTTTTTTGTTCTTTTCTGTTTTTGTTTGGGTATAATTGTCAAAAGTGACTGAGTTAGGAGCCTAACTGTCATCATTTAATCCGTATGGGATTTAGGAGCCTAAGTGACTAAGACACTTTTGAAAATCAGACTTAAGCTCCTTAATCATTTTGTGACTTTTGAAAATTTTATTTTCCCCAAGTGGCATTAATTGTGTGAGAGGAGACGGGATTGAAGACAGCTGGGTTTTGTTTCACTTTAACATGTTCTAAAAGTGAATGCATTGCTCCTAAATTGTGAATGATTATGCACTGGAGTCTCCTTTACTCACAGACCAGGTACTGTACGAGCAGGGCCACTTAAATTTCTTCTGCTCTGGAGGGAACATCTCCAGGGGCTTAGAGTGAGAGCCATGCCACTGTGTCCACTCTGCACTTGGCCTCTGCGCCAGGGCCTGTAGGTTGTATTTTTATCCTTTTGACAAAGGTGGCTAGACACCATTGAAAAAAACGACCTATGATAAAAATGGTGAACAGGGATGCCATTTTAGATGGTACTTTTCAGTTGCCAAACAGGAGAGGTGGCAGCATGTCCCTTTCTTGGATGTTGCTAAAGCATCCTTCTCAGTGGTCGTCTTAATCCTTCTCTCATCAAGTTCCTTGGGAGGAGTAGGTGTTTGGGATGGACTGAATGGCAGCTGATGACGTAGACTCATAGGCATCAGAGATGGAAAAGACCCGTTATATCATCTAGCCTTGGGAATAGGGCTCAGAAGCCAGGGAGGACAGGATGGTAAGGGATACAGAACAAGATTTCCTGCTGTCCCCTTGTGTTTCCCGCACCACACCGTTTCAAACCACCCCACCCTCACACTTCTCTCTGTCCCCTGACCCTGCTCTGACTGCACCCTCACCCACTCACACATACACCACATCACGCTCGCACACAACTCCAGATCGGGCCCACCTTCCTTACTGCATAGCTCTGCCCTGACTCGAAAAAAATGGGGATACAGTTTTCACAACTTCTCCCCCCCCCCCCCCCCAGGTTTTCCACCCTCTATAGAGCGAGTCAGAATTATTCAATATTCAGAAAAGTGCTGATTAAATTTTGAAAAACTATTTTTAAAACAAAAGGGGGAAAAATGTAGTGAAGCTTTGTATCTGTTTTCCAAGCAGCTCAGATTGTTGTTATACATGTGGATTACAGTACACCTAGAGGCTTCAGCCAATGTTAAGGCCTTGCATGTGATAGCAATTCCTAGGTTCCCACGACCTATTCCCAACATGTGAACTGGTTTCATGGCCTTCTGCTGCAGCCTCATGGAAGACTTCCAATTGGATGCGTGAATTGTTTCCATTTAAATAGATAGAGCTTTCACTCCTACTTAGAGTTTGTTTATTTTATATCTGCGGCACCCTTTTGTTCATAACCTCATTAAAGTTCTGGCATTAGAGACCTGCATAAAGTGCAAGCCCCAATTTAAGCAGCTCTGGGTGTATATAAATACAGTGATCAGACTCTTCGGGCCTCTGGCTTTTGCTCAGAATTCCTTACTGCACATGTAAAGCAGATTTCTGAGCAAAGCGTTTGTTCTCAGAAAGTAGTAATATGATTTTGGAGACAGAGGCAGCCAAATAACACAAACAAATCCGAAATTAGAAATGCATAGGGGGTATATTCAGCTCATTAACTAACACAATTGACTGTTATAGTGGTATGTGTGTTTATTAGCAACAAGCAATGTACTAACAAAAATAAACATGCAATCTTCCTGGTTGTGTTTGAAGTTTCCTACCGCATTTGAATTCAATGACTGTTTCCTGATGATCATTCTGGACCACCTGTACAGCTGTTTGTTTGGGACTTTCCTGTGTAGCAGTGAGCAGCAGAGGGTGAAGGAGGTAAGGGCTCACCTCTTTCCAAGAATAATGCAATTCCTCAATGTTCCTAAAATGGGTGAATGATGCTGATGGCATTGTTCACGTTCCCAGTGACTCCAGTGGGAGCAAGTTTTGGCCCTAACAGGTCTTCCAGCTGAACGCTGGCATTCAGGATTCTTTCCCCCTGTAAACTGGTGTAAACTACTCAGAGCTTAATTTCTGTACTTCAGACTTGTGTACATTTCAGCGTATTCAGAATCTCTAAAGGCACCTTCAACCATTAGCCTCTGTCTTAACAGCTATCAGTTGCCTAGGAGATGTTTATCAAAAGTTCAAATAAAATCATACTTTCAACTCCCTGCCCAGGAATACTAGAAAGCGAGCTGATTGTATAAACTAAAATGTGTGCACAGTCCTACCGTGTCACATCCAGCAGACCATATGGCAGTAACAGGGTGCCAGGTGTGCGCTTTTCCTTGGAGAGAATGGAACTGCCAGCTACTAGGAGGCATGTGGCTGTAGCTCGTTACTCTAGCCTGGCCTGCCTTGGCAGAGCTCAAAGCAGTTACAAGACCCAAAGTGCAAGTGGAGGAATGTTGGGTACATTTGCATGACTTAAAACACTAAGCCAAAGTTACATGTACAACCCCAACCTGAAATCAAAAGGAAAATGAATGGCGCTCGCTCGGTCTCCACTTGCTGGAAGCACCATTTAATTACACAAAGGCTGCATCTACACTAGGGAAAATGGCATCTGTAATTCTCCCCTGGGGATGGCAACAGTGGAGGTTGTAGTCTAGTCAGGACTATGGTGTTTAATCGCTGTGTTGCATAGATGTGCACTGAGCTGAATTTGACAACACAGTGGTCAGAATCACTATTAAAACCACATTGCTGGTGAATTGTGTGTCCCAGTTTTCCCAGTGTACATGGGGCTTGAACATTTGTCATTCCAGCTTCAGAAAACCCCATCTCCTCTCCAGGCAGCCTTCCCCTTTTTGTGCCAATGATGATTCCCTTGATTGTGATGCAGGTTGAGATGAAATAAGGGATGTTTGCATGCCACAGTGTGTATATGCCTGCCTCCATGTGTTTAGAGTCTAGAAAAAAGCATACAATGTATTTTTTTTAGTTATGAAAAGGCAGCCAGATTTTTATTAATAGTAAACATATGTATATGCTGGTATAAATAGTCAAAACTGTGCAGATAAATACTAGTGTTCATATGGCTGGGTATGTAAAACAGGTTTTATTTTTTTTCCTTAAAGAACCTTCCAAAAAAGACACTGTCATTGTGGTCTTACATCAATAGCCAACTTGAAGACTTCACTAATCCCTTGTATGTGTGCTACTCCAACCATGTCTTGTATCCTGTGGCCAGCATGCGCCACCTAGAGCTTTGGGTGGGATATTACATCAGATGGAATCCAAGGATGAAACCACAGGTGACCATTTTGTTTCTAAAATACTGTGTGTATCAAAAATCTTGTCTCTGATGTTCCTAAGGAACCAGGCACCTGGGAGCTGCACTACCTTCCAAGCCCAAGCTGCCACAGCTTAAATTTAAAAACAAAACCTATTTGCAAGCAATGTACCTGCAACGTGTGTCATTGAACTAGGTGCCTAACTTTAGTTTTAAAAATATCAGCCAGGATTTTAAAAACTGGGTGTCTGACTGTAGACTCCCAGGTAAGTGGGCTGGAAATCCCTGGGAGCTGTAGGCGCTCAGCACTTTGAGAAATCAAATCACTTGAGCAGGCATAGCATTTTCAGAAGCATCAGGTCCCGCTTACTGGAGGGACTCAGGCACCCAAGCCTCATTGAACGTCAGTGGGACTTAGGCTCGCAAATCACTGAGGCACTTCGGAAATGTTTGCCCTAGATGCGTAAAGAGAGACTTTGGGGCCTAACTTTATGCATTCACTTCTGAAAATCTTGGTCACTAGAAATCAGAAGCAGTGTTTTTAAGCATTTAGGACAAGTTAGAGATACTTAAAAGAATCTCCAAAGTGCCCTTATTCGACATCTACTGAATTAGAATCATAGAATCATAGAATATCAGGGTTGGAAGGGACCCCAGAAGGTCATCTAGTCCAACCCCCTGCTCGAAGCAGGACCAATTCCCAGTTAAATCATCCCAGCCAGGGCTTTGTCAAGCCTGACCTTAAAAACCTCTAAGGAAGGAGATTCTACCACCTCCCTAGGTAACGCATTCCAGTGTTTCACCACCCTCTTAGTGAAAAAGTTTTTCCTAATATCCAATCTAAACCTCCCCCACTGCAACTTGAGACCATTACTCCTCGTTCTGTCATCTGCTACCATTGAGAACAGTCTAGAGCCATCCTCTTTGGAACCCCCTTTCAGGTAGTTGAAAGCAGCTATCAAATCCCCCCTCATTCTTCTCTTCTGCAGGCTAAACAATCCCAGCTCCCTCAGCCTCTCCTCATAACTCATGTGTTCCAGTCCCCTAATCATTTTTGTTGCCCTTCGCTGGACTCTCTCCAATTTATCCACATCCTTCTTGAAGTGTGGGGCCCAAAACTGGACACAGTACTCCAGATGAGGCCTCACCAATGTCGAATAGAGGGGAACGATCACATCCCTCGATCTGCTCGCTATGCCCCTACTTATACATCCCAAAATGCCATTGGCCTTCTTGGCAACAAGGGCACACTGCTGACTCATATCCAGCTTCTCGTCCTAATTAATTATCAGCAGCATTGAGATGCCAAGGGGAGAGGTGACTGAGAGATTTGCAGGTCTCAGCTTTTACAATTCACAATGTTTATGTTATTACCCTGCTAGTTTGTCTCATTCCCAAATCAGCTTTGTAAATAAAATACAGCCACTGAGGCCAAGAAGCATCAGGGCCCTGGAACTAGCAGGCTGTGAGAGTGCCGGTGACAGAAAAGTGGCAAGGTATGTGGAAGTCAGAACAGCTAATTAATTTGCTTATGCGCTGTGGGTAAGAGGAGAGGATGGCATAACCCTTATACCCTACAAACTAAAAAATGGACAAAGAGCAACTGAGGCAGTAATGACATCTAGTGTTTTAGCAGGCTTGGCCTATGCAGCCTTTTATTGTCACTCAGCTGCACGTTCCTTTGCATTGCAGGAGCCTGTCCACAGTCGATACAAGGAACTTCTTGCCAAACGGGCTGAGTTGCAGAAGAAAGTAGAGGAGCTCCAGAGAGAGATTACCAACCGATCAACCTCATCCTCGGAGAGAGCTGGCTCTCCTGCACAGTGTGTCACTCCTGTACAAACAGTTGTATAATATGGACTTCTATTAAGTATTTCCCAGGACCACCTGAAAAGGGCAGCTCTAATAGGAAACCCTTTGAATTTAGATCCTGGTGTCTTGGAGACATCAACCACCTTATTTATTACATTTCTCTCCAGGGTAATTTATTAGTATTGTAGCACTAGAGGAAGCTTAAGCTAAAAAAAGGGCAGATCCCATGCAATTATCTTGGTGGCTAGATGATGCTAAAACTAATTGCACTTGTCACCTAAAAACAAAACCTAGAGCTCTCACTGACTTAGCTGTTAGAAATCATTTTGCTTTGAATGAGCAACTATTGCTTGGAAGGAAGTATTCTGTAAGCAAAGTATCTACAGAGGAGGAGGACAATGAAAATTCTCCACCTTGCTGAAAAGAAACGAAAAGAGACTGAAGTAAGAAATCAGTCTGCAGAATTCATATCTGACTCAAATGTTTAGAATATAGCCATTGAATAGTTTGACTTATCAATGTCAATATACATATAACTATCAGTTGAATTGTTTTGCCAACGTGTCACTGAAAGACAGATGCTGATAGGACCTGAATAATAGAATGCTTTTTACTATTTAGATAGATAGGAAAGAACCAATCACTGGTATACATCAGAGGAAGCTAGGCCAAGTTCTGTGACTTTACTTCTGTCATGGAGGTGGAACTTAAAAGAAACAGACTTGTTTTTTAGGTATATACCCAATACTGCAAAGTGATGCCTTATTTACAGGAAGGGCAGCTTCTACCTGTAGGACAGGGTAGTGGATGAGCCCCTCGTATCCCTCAGCTTGTCCTTTTTGGGACCAAGTTTATCTCCATCCCCCTCACCTGGAATCGTCACTTATTTTCACCCAGTTCAGTACTATGAAGCAGATGTTAATTACTGAGGGGGTGGGAAACAGATCCCCATAGTTTCTGCATTTTTTTTTGTGTGTGTGTGCGCCTCAGATGTAAGAGCTGGCAAAGTAAATGATATAAAACAGGGCAAGTGCAACACTTTCTGGGATCAACTCAATTTAATTTTGCTTAGGTAAGTGTAAATAGTTATTTCCGTATTTCAGTATGGGATCATGATGATGTGCTTAAAATTCAAACTGACTGTTTTACTTCTCTTCCGTTGACAGTAAGCGTATCGACCAAAGAAAGCTTTCTGCATGTATTACAATCGCCATGTAAAAGTAGCCGTCAGTTGATGGAGTTGTGTAGCCTGCTAGCGTATTTCAGCACTAGCTTAATAACTTTTTACACTGTCAGAGAAGAGAATACAGTGGACTTGGAACAAAGAATCATTGTCATCGGCACAATGATCAATTAAACTTTGTCCAAAATCAATGTTAATAACTTTATTGTAGAAATCAGGGTGAAAACAGTCAATTTTCTGGTGATTACTTTTGTTGAACTAATTTTTTTCATTTTAATCGTGTCTTTCCAAATACATGCATATGCACTTGAATGAGGAGGTTGGGGGGGTGTAGCAAAAGTCAACCTATTTATAAGGGCTTTTTAGCTTTGCCTCTAGCTCTCATTTCCATATGCAGCTGTATGTTTTGATCAGAGTAAAAAGAACAGGAGTACTTGTGGCATCTTAGAGACTAACAAATGTATTTAAGCATAAGCTTTCATGGGCTACAGCCCACTTCATCAGATGCATAAAATGGAACATATAGTAAGAAGATATACATACATACAGAGCACATGAAAAGGTGGAAGTTGTCATACCAACTCTAAGAGGCTAATTAATTAAGATGAGCTATTATCAGCAGGAGAAAAAACTTTTGTAATGATAATCAAGATGGCCTATTTCAGACAGTTGACAAGAAGGTGTGAGGATACTTAACATGAGAAAGAGATTCAATTTTGGTAATGACTCAGCCACTCCCAGACTCTAGTCAAGTCCAAGTTAATAGTATCTAGTTTACAAATTAATTCCAGTTCAGCAGTTTGACCTGCTGAAGGTTGAAACAACATACTGGACTTCTACATAGAGTGCTTCCGTCGACCTGCACAGGCTGAAATTGTGGAAAAGCAGCATTACTTGCCCCATAACCTCAGCCGTGCTCAACACAATGCCATCAACAGCCTCAGGAACAACTCTGACATCATAATCAAAAAGGCTGACAAAGGAGGTGCTGTTGTCATCATGAATAAATTGGAACTTAACAGTACCAGACTTAAAGGTGGCAATTTTGCAACAGAAAACTTCAAAAACAGACTCCAGTGAGAAACTGCTGAACTAGAATTAATTTGCAAACTGGATACCATTAACTTGGGCTTGAATAGACACGGGGAGTGGCTGGGTCATTACCCAAACTGAATCTATTTCCCCATGTTAAGTATCCTCACACCTTCTTGTCAACTGTCTGAAATGGGCCATCTTGATTATCACAAGTTTCAGAGTAACAGCCGTGTTATGCTTATGCTCAAATAAATTGGTTAGTCTCTAAGGTGCCACAAGTACTCCTTTTGATTATCACAAGTTTTTTTCCCCCTCCTGCTAATAGCTCATCTTATTTAATTAGCCTCTTAGAGTTGGTATGGCAACTTCGACCTTTTCATGTTCTTTGTATGTATATATATCTTCTTACTATATGTTCCATTCTATGCATATGATGAAGTGGGCTGTAGCCCACGAAAGCTTATGCTTAAATAAATTGCCACACGTACTCCTGTTCTTTTTGCAGATACAGACAAACACAACTTGATCAGAGTAGTTTGGCAGATATTGTGCAGTCAGCATATGTATATTGCCTCTAAGGCAGTGTCATTTCCTTTGGAAAGCTACTTGTGTTTTACTGTGTGCCTCCCTCTTCTGCAGCTATGTCAATCCATTAGAGGCTGAAGTCTTCTCTCTTGTAATGGCCTAGCATTAAGATGAAGTGTAAACATCACTGAATGTTAGTTAGGGTAACATGATCCTTAATGACAGGTTTCAGAGTAACAGCCGTGTTAGTCTGTATTAGCAAAAAGAAAAGGAGTACTTGTGGCACCTTAGAGACTAACCAATTTATTTGAGCATGAGCTTTCGTGAGCTACAGCTCACTTCATCGGATGCATACCGTGGAAACTGCAGCAGACTTTATATACACACAGAGAACATGAAACAATACCTCCTCCCACCCCACTAGATGAGCTATTACCAGCAGGATAGTGAGTTTGTGTGTGTGGTTTTTGGGAGGGGGGTGAGAGAACCTGGATTTGTGCAGGAAATGGCCCAACTTGATTATCATGCACATTGTGTAGAGAGTTGTCACTTTGGATGGGCTATCACCAGCAGGAGAGTGAATTTGTGTGGGGGGGTGGAGGGTGAGAAAACCTGGATTTGTGCTGGAAATGGCCCAACTTGATGATCACTTTAGATAAGCTATTACCAGCAGGACAGTGGGGTGGGAGGAGGTATTGGTTCATATTCTCTGTGTCTATATAAAGTCTGCTGCAGTTTCCACGGTATGCATCCGATGAAGTGAGCTGTAGCTCACGAAAGCTCATGCTCAAATAAATTGGTTCGTCTCTAAGGTGCCACAAGTACTCCTTTTCTTTTTATGATCCTTAATGAGACTTTTTTTTTTTTAAAATCAGGATGTATTGATTCTTTGCACCATATGATGTATGGGGAGTGTACAGCTTGCTTTAAGTTCACGAGAGAGAGACACATACACACACTGTTGGCCTGTCCTCAGATTCCATCAGTATATAAAATGGGTCTGTCTTAGGTTCTCAGATACTACAGTGCAGTATAAGAACCTCTATGGAATAGTCATTTACCTCTTTACTCTCACTTTGGCAGTTTCACTAGGTATGCATTGTTGTTTCCTGAAGGTTAATACTAAGTGGTAAGTGGCTGTAGTTTGTCTTCTGGGGCCCTGCTCTCGCTCCCAACAGTATTTGTTCGTTATAAAACAAAAGACCTGAATGTTGACATGTCAGTCATATCACTGAAAAGTAACAATTTCAGAAGTCAAAGTACAGCGGAGGAGATAAGTATATATGGCATTCTCAGTAAGCAAAGGGGTTTTGCTGATGAGATTCAAGCTTTGTAGTTGTAGAATTATTGTAACATAATTGCTTTGTATATGACCAGAGCAACTTCCTGCTCAAAGGGAGTGTTTTCCTTTGGCTACTGTCCCAGTAACAATCTCTGGGCTGATTTTTTCCATTTAGCTGTGAGTAGTAATTCTTCCATTATCTCAACTAATTTTGAGCTGGCAAATATTTAACATGAGCACCTCACAGTGTTAATATATGTAGACTCCCAATACCTCTCAGAGGTAGGGAAACTGAAGCACTGAGAGTGAAGGAGTAGCCTGAGGTTACAAAGGATACCTGTGGCAGAGCAGGAAATTTAACCCAGGTCTTCCAAGTGCCAGGCTCCCATCTTCACTACTTACCTATCCTTCCTCTCTACTAGTGCCCCCTAACACCTTTGCTCAGGCAGTGTTTGAGGTGAGTTTTAGTGGGGCAGGATTTTTTTTAAACAGTCTGATATTCAATTCAAAGAGTAAATTGTATCAGTCTTACAAAGGAGGAAAAAGGCACAGCTAGATAGTTAGTAAAGAGAAATTTCAACTTACCTCACTCAGATTTGCAAGTTAATTTTATTGGTTTCCAATCATAAAAACTTTATAGACACAGGTAATTTGAGTCTGTCTTCTGTACACACCATTACTATGAAATTCTTTACATTATTAATATAATAAATAACATTCACTGAGGTGTGCAAGTCATTTAGCACTTTTACCTGCACCATTACAAAAGCAGATATCCAAGTCAAAGTGAATAATATTTCAAGTTAAAATTAAGCAAGCTGCCAGCATTGAATGGCATGATTGAGGCACTTTCAAATTAAAAATGTCCACGCTTTACTGCTCCAGCCAAAGTGCACTAGTAAATGATAGATTTTATCCCAATGTTCCACATCACACTTAAATGAAAAAGTATCCTGAAGGCACATTTCTCTATTCATTACTATTAAATGAGTCAATTGGTAAGAAAAACTACTTCAAAAGATAATTACTTTGTTGTTTCTTTGTGAGTGAGTTGAAGTGTCCACTGCAATTAATATTGGCTAATGGAAGACAGCAGACCAGGAACTGGATAGTTAAACAAAACACTTATGAGGTTCTCCTGCTTTTTCTTATGTTCTCAAAGGCTGTGCTGATAGCAACTGTGCATACATCCAGCAACTGCTAACACCTTTTAGACTTGTGGCTAAAGCTTCATTTTCGAATGGTGATATGCCTTTAAGCAGCCCTGTACAGAAGAATTCAACAGGAAGAGAGTTATGAAACCACACATACCTTTTAGCAAGCCACCCCTGTGAACAATGAAATAAAACATCCTGCAGCAGGCATGGCAGAAGGAGGCTGGAAGGAAGGGTACAGCTGACAAAGGGGGAGATAATGGAGGGTTGTATATAACTCAGTAGTTAGATACAGTAGAAATGAGGCTTACTTTCTCCTATCGGTGTTGTGCATGGATTAGAACCATAATAAATCAGAACTACAGATGCAAAATGGGGGGTTTACATTTAAAAAGTGCACTTCGTATACAGTAGTCTCTTTCACACAGTAGGAAAGGCATCTCTTTTAGACCTGAAATGTGAGAAGTAAAGTTCAGACTGGTGGAGTTTAAGGAAACTATTGACCGGTACAGAAATCAGTAGTCCCAGTTGATGTCATCTTTCTGAAGCGAAGTCTGTATACTCTGCATGTCCCGCAACAACTGAAGGTTTTTCCGGCTTTTCTCTCCTGGTTTCACTTTGATGGGGCCAGCATCCTTTCCCCTGGTTGTCACGGTGGTTGTTACTTTCACCTCACTAACTCCATTCCGGCTGTCTCGTGTTTCATCAGCACAAGACTTTTTGGACTTACACTCTTTCTTGAGTTTCTCTAGCTGAAAGGAAAGCCCAGAGAGAAACGTTAAGAGCAGCCTGGCTTCAGTTTACTTATTTCTTCCATTTCTCCCAATGGAATTAAAATCTCCTCTTTCATTTGCGCCTGTAAAAGGAAAAGGAGTACAAGTGGCACCTTAGAGACTAACCAATTTATTTGAGCATAAGCTTTCATGAGCTACAGCTCACTTCATCGGATGCCTGTGACTCAGATAGAAAGCTGAGGCTCTATAACCAAGACAGCCAGTCTCCTGGAATACTTACTCCTATAGCCAAGTGCACAATGGCATAAACCTTTAAGAACATGGAGATTGATTCCAGTGGAATCAGAGATTTTGTGATCTGAATTACTATTAGCTATTTTAAAAGTCACACGTCTAAGAGTCTAGGGGAGTTACCCACACGTCCTCACGATTGGGAAAGAACTGACCTACAGCTGACTTAAGTCTCCAATCCACATAGTCACTGCCCAGCTTTTCCCAAAGATTACTGAAAAATTAAGTTTTCCATTTACCTATACAGATTGTATAGGTCAATCACTGTCCTTAGAAAGCAGCTACCTGAGGTATCACTTTCAAGAGCACTAAAAAAGAAAGACTGGTGGTATGAAGAATTGGCATCAGCTGTAAAGATGTGTAAATAGGACAGTATGCGACTCTCAGTACTGCAGTGGTGCAGGAAAATTTTTTACTAGTCAGGGGCATACAGTACTCATGCAGAACCATTCATATTGCCATACAATGTCAACACTGCTATGCCTGCCAGTCTGCAACAACTGCTTCAGTTTCTAGATAGGAGTAACTAATAAACTAACTTCTTCCACTGGCATGGACATTCCTCTGCAGAATAGGTTAATGGCTATGAATTTTTCAGTCATCTGACTGAAAATCTAGCGCAGTGGTTCTCAACCAGGGGTCCGGGGCCCCCTAGGGTTCTCAAACAGTTTTCAGGGGGGCCTCCAAGCAGGGCCAGCATTAGACTCACTGGGGCTCAGGGCAGAAAGCCAAAGCCCCACCACATGGGGCTGAAGCCCAGGTTCCTGAGCCCCGCCACCTGGGGCTGAAGCCTGAGCAATGTAGCTTCACGAGGGCCCCTGTGGCATGGGCTTAACACTGGCCCTGGCTTTTATATGCAGAAAATCAGTTATTGTGGTACAGGTGGGCCATGGAGTTGAGAACCTCTGATCTAGTAAATGTGTGGGAAACATACTCAACTGCCTTTGATTTCAGAGGACATCTGCAGTTTAAAGTCTTCAACACTTTGACTTTAGGCAGATGAAGTTTCTATCTCTAGAGCACACAATGTCAAAGCTGGAGATGAGGGGGCTGAAAACTACACAAAGATACGCTTCACAGCAGTGTATATTGAATAGGCTTGACATACTGCATTTGACCTTTGGGGCAAAGCAAACGTCAGTAAAATGAAGGAAGAGCGGAGAAAGATCAATCAGATATGGGATTAAATCTTTCATCAAAGTATCTATCTTTAACTTTCCCTCCAATATTTGTGAAATGTGAATTATAAAGCAAGACCAGATAGATCAGCATATGCAGGAGGAGGACTGTCCAAAAATTTAGTGTAACAGTGAAAATAGACCCTGGGAACCCAGACCTTTTCCTAAGTAAAGTTTGGGTGACCAAAACCAACATACACTGAGGAAAATAAGTTAGTTGTAAGTCTTTTGACAACTTGCAAAATGTCTCTGTGGGATTTCCCCCATGTACAAACGGTTTGCTCTCCTACGAGCACAAAAGGCAGGTCATGTCTGCTTCTTCCAAATTCAGCTATAGCAGCATTTCATTGAAAGATTCTTCAAAATAATCATTTTACAGAAGCCTTACAGCGCAACTGCAGGCAACTGACTTACCCGTGTCCGATGTTTCCGGACTTTACTTATTTGGTCTGCCTTTGCCTCCATTCTTCTCACCAATGCTTCAAGTTCCCGCTCCAGGTCTTCCTTCAGGCCACCAGTTGGTGTTTCCTGGATTAGCTTTCCTAGCTGTAGGTGATCACTTACACATAAAGACAGAAAAAAAGCTTGGGCTTGATTTTCTCCACTTTACAATGTTTGTCCACTTGCCTGAGAAATTACATGTCCAGGGAGGCGTATTATTAGTAACTAGAAACTGTCTCAATATATTTCATAACAGTCGTCTGTAACGTTCCTGCTCGTGAGCACTGTCCATGTGGAATGCATACATGGAGCCTCTGCTGCTATACTGGAGAACTGATAAAATTAGTTAGACCTAAATATTACTAATTTAAGATTACATGGGTGGCCTCCTATAGCCATAGTCTTAGTGCTCAGTCAAGTCTGAGGAGAGAGTCCTATTTCCCATTCTGCATTTTCTTGGTTCATTTGCATTAGCTGCTATTTCAGGTCTGTGCTCCTACGATGGATGATATGTGAGACTAGCAAAGTAGTTTAGATCCTGATAACTAGATTACTATTTTAGCAGAAAGAATAGCAAGGCAGCTCTCACAAAAGGGTAGTCACATTTACCCACTTGTCTGATGTCTTATGAATGAACTCAGAGGTGCACCCCTTGGAACTGCTGCTTGTAAATACAAAGAGCCATGCAGTATTAGTGTGTAGGAATAACTGAAGTTGAATGTTAATCAACATTACAGGGGAAAAAGGCTGCCATGATTGAAGAGAGCTAAATCCTGATCCACTCCTGCCTAAAAGCATGCATCATCTTTGGATAAATGGCTGTATAACCCCGCCCTCCCTCCAGAGAATTCTCAACACCAAACCAAAATCACTGGCATCCACATTTGTAATTTAATCACAGGACTCACAAACTCATCTGCCCAAATTCATCCTGCAAAGTCAGCAACACTTCAGAAAGCTCTTCCTGGGATGCAGAGGAGCCTGTCGAAAGAGATGACTTTCTGCCTTTGCTGGTGTGAGATGAGTTGCCAGTCGGCTTAGGTGTTGGAACATCCTTGATCACACGATCGTTACATAGAGCTTTAGAGTGTTGTTTCATTAGATGCAACACATGTTGTACATTGGCTCCAACAGAATGGCTGGGACTAGTAGACTGAAGGGGAAAAAAGTAAAGTAGATGTGAATAGATCTCTTAACAAACCTAGAGCAGGAGAGATATTGTAGGACATTTTATTTAGAAACAGTCCTAATTGTGATTTTTTTTTTCTTGACTTGTTGTTGCTAGTGACTTATTTTTAAGAAGAGATCTGTGTAGGAGTCAATCAGTGCTTGTGAAAAGTGTTTGACTAGCAGCCTTGAGAGCAGGGGAGATGTTTCTGACCATGCCAGCTCAGTGTTACAGAAGACAGAACAGAGCATTGCAAGAAAGGCGGAGGGAAAATTAAAAGTTAATGGAAGGAAAATAGAACTGTTAAGTAGCCTGACCACCTAGGTGTCATGAGAGCACCAAACAAGATGCCAAATCTGCGGGGGGGTGGAGGGAAGGGGAGAATGCAGAAATTGGACTTGTTTTTGGCTTAATTGGCTTGTGAGTTGCTTGTTGGCTAGTAGTTTTTGTTTTTTTTTAAATCGGCTCCCAGCAAGCAGGGGCAAGGCGGGGAGAGAATCAGAGGTGCACATCGGACCCACCACAGTCCCAGACTGCACGCAGGGGGAATCTAGTCACAGTGTTGGGGTTCTTAGGGATGGTCTTATTTTGGCCTTGTTTTGAAATGGGTTTAGCTTGATTTTTGGCTTATTGTGAAAGTCGGGGTCCACATGAACATTGGCAACTGTGACCCAGAGCACCGTCTTCTGAATTAACTTTGTACTCCAAGTGTAAAATTCTCCAGAGCTTGCTATTTGTAGGCATTCAAAATTAATCCCACTCACCTTTCCAGCTACAAATGGCACATCACCCAGGCACAGCCTATAGTGGGGCTGTGCATGGTAATGTCTCGTAAGAGGGCGTTTCTAAGAAGAGAGAAATTGTCATTAGAAGTGACGCTGTCAAACCCATCCCCCTCTGCTTTCTAGTAAAAGCGATAGCCAGCTATCTGATCTCTCCCACCCACCCACCCACCCAATTCTCCTTCCTTCCCGATACAATTTACAATGACAGCATGCTACCTTGTCTGGCTGCTTGGCTTTCTTCTTTGTTTTCCTTGGCTTTGGAGGAACTGATGGTGTTCCTGCCTGCAACAGTATTCTGTTAGTCTCCAGTCCTGTCTGAAGCTGTGAATAGTGGGAATTATTTTTTTTTTTTTTAAAACAACTGGAAAGTGTAAAAAAAACCTAAAACAACCAAACCCTGAAGTCTGGGACTGGCCAGCCAAGGAACAATTTAGTCAGTAAGCTCTTTGCGGCAGGGTCTGTCCTTTACTGTAGGTCTTGTACATGCCTAGAACAGTACGCCCATGTGGTTGAGGTCTCTAGGTATTACTGCAATGTTCAACAACAGTAGTGACACTAAGTACATCTAGCCAGTGGTTCCAAAACTTTATTGGTTCATATACCCCCTTAAAAAGTTATTGAAAAGTGCATGGATGGAACATCAAGCTCACAGATCAGTTTCAGAACCTCGGATCTAAACTACCACCATGGATTCTGGCTCAAAGAAGAATTACCAGTCGTAATGAGAGACTGAATGAGCCACAAGCCACGTCCCTGCAGGCAAGTGTGAAACAGTACAGTTATGCACTTCCTTTACATCACTGCTGACTATTACAGAATATTGGCCCTGCCTATTCAGTAAATGATGCCATGTCTGAGGACATCCCAGTTCCTTCCACTCTGGTTGATTTGTGTTGAATACCTTCCACATTTTACTGAAAGAGTTGAGGTTTAGAGTTATCACTATGCAAATGGATCCATGTAAAAAAGTTTAATTCTTTTCCTCGAAAGCTCTAAGACGTGACTTTAGAAATCATTATTTCCAGCCACCCACTCCCATCTCACAAGTGAACATGCAGAATTTGTGTGAGAACCCCTCAATCTCTCCACAAGCATCAGTGCTGGCATTCAGTGTTACCTTCCTGCTTCTGTGGCACTATAATAAATAATCCTCTGTGTGCTAATGATGTACATGGCACCGAAGCTAAAAAGGTCATTGGCCCGAGAGGTTTATGTCTCTTGTAGGCACTCCTGGTTTGATGGTATCCTTTTGTCCTCTACACATTGATAGTTATTGTAAAGTGTTGACTCAATTTTTTTCCTTGATCTACTTAAAGCATAGTTGTGTTCTGAAAAGATTTTGAATGGTGGGATTCCCTGTTAACTGTGCCAACATCTCCCTAAACTGCTGAATGGTAGCCCTGGATTCCCCTCCCCCCCATCACCATTAACGAGTCCCACTAATAAGATGCAGGCCAAATTCTGCCTTTAGTTATAACCATCCAACTATAATAGCCTTCAAATACAGCTGTATCCATGTAACTGATGCTTATTATGGCCCCCAAGGATGCGTGAAAAGGAAAGAATTCAGCTTTACGCTGAGTCCAGGTTGAGTCTGTAGGGTTAGCAGTTGAAAAAACAACACTCTTACTTGGACACTGAGCAAATGCCATATGGATTCTGACACAAACATGGAACCTCCACCATGCTATTTATACAGTCACCCTTAGGGAGTCAATCATTTTCTATTAAACTTTTCAGAGCAGAACCAAACAAAGCTAACTCAGCTGAGTCCTGTGATGTGGTATCTACTAAACACAAAAGTGCTTTCTTTGGGACTTATAATTCGGTAACCTTGGGAACGGCAGGCTGTTAAAGCACGCTTGGTATAAAAAGCCTGTCTTCCTCAGTCTGGATAGGAGAGGGTAGGATGTGTTTCAAATGTCTGCCAATGTGGAGACTCAGGAAGAGCAGCAGTCCTGATCTTTCCTAGGGGAAAAAAGGGCTTGAGGAAGAAGCATGTAAAAGCATGCAAGGAAGCCTTGGAAAGGAACGGGACAATAGACCATTTGGAAGCTTTGAATGAAGAAAAGCTCCACCCAGTCCACGGAGTTTTATTTAGCTGGAGTTGAAAGCCATCCAGTTAACTGGGTGCACTGGCCAGATCTGGTAATATGATGATGAGGATACCATCTGGAGATTATCTGAAGGAAACACCAGACTTTAAGTTCGTGTTTTTATAGTAAACTATAATTTACCAGACACCCTCTTTTTGACAGGACTGGGGAAGTCACAAAATTTCACCCTTCCCCAATTCCTAGCTCTGCCAGAGAGAGTTTTCCACCATTTCATGCAAAAGAACAGGCAAGAAGAGAAACTGGTGCCTTTGGTGTCCTTGGATTCCATCACCAGCCAGACTGCAACAAGCTCTTCATTACATTGCACATTAGAGACCCTATCAGTGAGCTTAAATGAAAGTTTAATAAGAGAGCGAGCTACTTGCAACACACAGTAAAATAGCAGGAAAGATTACGTGCTGGTTACCTCAGCTGCCTTGTCCTGCACAAGCTTCCTTGCATGTTCCTCCTCTTTGAGCTTCTGTTCCAGTTCTCTCATTTTTTTCTAATTGAAATTCAATAAGAAAAATGTTGTTACTGATGGAATGCCTGGTTCCTTTTTTCTGAAGTCTTAAAACAGAAACTTGAACAAAATTAAAACTAATAGTTCAGTGCATTGTTTTAGACTGAACATTCCCTTCAGATTCAGAAGAACTGTTGATGAGTCTCATCTGTCTTTAACAAGTACAAGCAGGCCTGAATATTTAAAGGTGAACACACTGGGTTTTCCCATGTTTATTTCAATAAGACATTAATTACAATGCCTGAAAGTCTAGAGCAAGTTAGTGAAGGGTATAACCTACAAAGAGGAAAAAATGAGGTGACTGCCCTCCTTTAAAAATACATAAAAGGCCTAAAAATGATTTAACATGGTTTTTTACATTAAAATTTAAGTATTGTCCAGTGTCTCAGGCCAAAGAGACAGCTAAAGAACTAACAATTTTTTTATGTCAGATACTGTACAAGTTAGAATGAAAACAAACATATTTTGGGTTTATTTTCAACATCTGTAACGAAAATGCCTCAAACATTTGTGACAATGGAGGTCTTTGAACATCCTGACCATAAATTAACGACAGAGGTCAAAAATCCATAAGAGACATCCAAGTGGTTTTCTAGCAAAGCCAGAAAAGACCAGACTTCACATTCCTGATATTTCTAAGTAAAAAACCAGGGGACTGGGAACAGGGGGGATTGGATAGGCCTGGGAGTCCTGGGGGGTGGTTAGAAGTGGGGGTATGGATAGGGGTCAGGGCAGTCAGGGGACAGAGAGCAGGGGGGGTTGGATGGGTCGGGGATTCTGAGGGGGCAGTCAGGGGGTGGAAAGTGGGAGGGGCCAGGCTGTTTGGGGAGGCACAGCCTTCCCTACCCGTCCCTCCATACAGTTTCACAACCCCGATGTGGCCCTTGGGCCAAAAAGTTTGCCCACCCTGCTCTAGAACATGACCTAACCTTCACAAAGATTAAACACTGCACCCTAATATAATCCAAAATCAAACTGTCTTCAGAAAAAAAACAAAAACGTATTCCAATTGATATGTATATAAATGGAAGCATATTTGTTAGTTTTTTTTAAATATTACATTTTGCCCCAACAGAGTTATGTGCATTACTAAGTCTATGCAGTATTGTTGTAGCTGCGTTGGTCCCAGGACACTAGAGAATAAAAGGTGTGCGAGGTAATATCTTTTATTGGACCAACTTTTGTTAGTGAGAGAGACAAGCTTTCGAGCTTACACAGAGCTCTTCTTCAGGTCTGGGAAAGGTACTCCCACTGTCACAGCTAAAGACAAGGTGGGACAGGTTGTTTGGCACCCCACCAGACATAGGGGGAAAGAAATGGGAGAGAAGGGGGGTTGTGGTGGGGGGAGGAGTTTGTTAATGGATTAGAGATTGTTGTAATAAACCACACATCCAGTTTCTCTATTCAGTCTGATTTTTAGTGTCTTGCAAAGTCACTGGAAAACTAAGAGCCTGTTTTATGCATTAAAGTCAATGAAGTTTCACACTCCCTAGCTGAGATAGTTACGCTGGCAAAGCCCTGTTGCAAACACAACTATGCTATAGAAGAGTGCCTCTGTCAACTTGGCTAGTGTTTTTATGGGAGGTAGTGTAGTGCTGCCGGCAGACGAACTCCAGTCTTACACAGTATCTCCAGCAGGGGCTATGCCAGCACGGCTATACCAGCAAAGGCTCTGTAGTCTAGACAAGGCCTTAGTCACTAGAGTTGATCGGAACTTCCTGGCTCAGATTTTCCACAGGGGAAAAAAAAAAAAAACTAGATGTTGCCTCAAAATATCTAAGTTCATCAAGAAAACAAATATTTCATTTTTGGGTCACTTGGACCTGAATCAGAATATTGTGTTGTGTTGAACCCAAAATGTTTAGTTTCAAATAGTTCCATAAAATAAACTGTTTCCCTATCAATGTGTTGCCTTCTGGGCACTGTAGTTCAAGCCCCCATTCTCTCCTATGAGCCAAGCTCCCTGGCTGGACTACATCTTCCATGATGCAATGAAGATTTGCCTCTGATAACGCTGGGTGTGGTACAGAGGGTTACCACCTTTGAAATGATGGGTCCCCAACAAGGCCATCCCTCTGCAACCCCAAACTCCAACCACAAGGCAACTTCGCAACCTTCCCCCCCCCCCCCCCCCCCCCAGAGCCATTTATAGTATTGAGAGAGAGAACACATATAGATAAGATTGGTAACATCACATGTCTCCTCACTCTCACGTGACTCAGACCCTCTCATACATGCATGTGGTGTGCTGGTGGGTAGACACTGCAGCATCTTTAAGTAACACAAACTTTTAACATTAGATATCCCAGTGCACTGTGATAATAATGCAAATCTTTAGACACACCGTAAAAAAAGCCTGGCATATTAAATTATTTTTCTGGCAAATCCATAAAAAAAACTGGCCAGGCCAGTCAAATACCAGCCAGGCGGTAACCCTAGTGGTGCATCAGTCTGGTCAGTGAGCGAATGGATACAGTGGGTTCCCAAACTACAACTCCTATAAAGCAACATGCCCTAGTAAGAAAATGCAGTTTAATGTTGAAATGACTATAAATGAAGAGCTTGGGGTCTTTTAAACAAATCAAAATGAAACCTCTCAATTTTGGGAAGGTTTAAATGTTTCATTTCAATTGAAAATGTTGAAACAATTTTCAGAATTTGTTCCATACCAAAAAAAAAAATAAAAAAAAAAATTCAACTTTACAACCTGATTTGCATTAAAAGCGTTAAAAATATCAGAATTTCCTGCAGGACACACATTCAGCTCTATTAGTGATCTTTTGGCGGAGGACCAATACATGCTCAATACTCATGACCAAGACAAATCTGATCTAGTATGCAGGAGGAAAGACAGACCTCTGCTAGAGACTGCATTACAGTTAGTTTGGTGTATTCTTGTTCCAGCAAATCCAGCTTTTCCAATTTAGATTGAACATGAGATTGATCTAGAAGTCGGTCTCTCTCTAAAGTGACCTACAAAGAGAAAAGGAAAAAGCAAAAAACTGTTAGAAATGCACCACCACAATCATCCAAACCTTGAGTCTGAGAACATGCAGATGCATCACATAATGCAATGAGGAAACTAGGATAAGTCTCTGCAAATGTTTTAAGGATGTAAACATCTGCAAGCGGGAAATTATTATTTATAGATAAGGAGTTGGGGCTGGGGGGTTGCAGGTAGGGCCAACCACTGCCCCAGAGGTATGGATCTGTCATTGGAGGGAACGAAGGCTCAAGATTTATTGGTTCAGTATTATGCTGTGAGAGCACATCTACTGTCTTCAATAAGAGAGGTGTTCATAAGGAGAAAGCAAAATATCAGTTGCAATATGACTGGCAGATATGAGCAGAGAATTTTATTGTTAATTTATTTAGATTAAAGATAGTTAAAGCAGCATAATCACATTTATAGGTGCCAGAATTACAATGATTACTCAACATCATACCTTAATTCATTAACTTCTCTAGTACAACTAGCAGATAAATTTACCTGTTTTTCCAAGACACTTGTCTTTTCATTTTCTGCATGCTTTATCATATTCCTCATATATTCCAACTGCTTCTCTAAAAGTCTGCAACGAGATTCAGCAGCTGCCAGCTGAGAAGATAGTTCTAAGATATCAGAGAAAGTGGAAATGTGAAATCAGTCAGTTAATTCGCTTCCGGTATCATCCCCAATGTGCCAAGCGCTGCTCTAAAACAAAGGAAAAGTCTCTGCCCCAAAAGAGCTCACAGTATAAAAGTCCTTCTATGACACCAGTCATCCAGTAGAACAAAGCCCTGCAGTGGGACTAGGATTCTGTGTCCCCCACAGGACCCGCTGCTATAATAGCGGGAGTGGGTAAAACATATTTTGTTATGGGCAAGATTGGGTAGCCAAAAAACAAACAAACAAAAAAACCAAAAACACGCTAGACTATGGTAATTTGCAAGCAAATACTTTAAAAAACAAACAAAACTTTTAATGCTTAAATTTGAGAGAGAAGATTTGATGTCTATTATAACAGTTAAAGTATATTTTTACTTGGCTTAAGCAAGATTTGTTTTATTCTTGTAGTGGTAAAACTTGTATCTCAATTCCATATTTTTTTTTTTAATATATATATATTATTTTAACTGGACTTTTTTTGTAGCATGAGGGAAATCTGACTCTCATACAGGATTTAAGGTTTTTGCAGATGGGAGGGGGATAAAAATGTAAGAAACAATATGAGAGCGGATGGGAGAGAGAGTGGGTATTGCAGAGCAATATGGGACTGGGATTAAAAAAAGAGTCTCACACAGGGCTCTACAATAGAGTAAAACCTGTAGGAAGCTTTCATATGAACTAGGACATCACTCCTTCCTCCATAGCTGAACAGAAAAAGTAAGCTGGGATTTAAAAAAAACAAAACAAAACAAAAAAAACACACCCATCTTCAAAACAGTTCTCTAATTTAGTGGCACAACCAACACCTCTTTTTCCTACTCTGAGGAAATCAGTCTGGCCACTTCATCTGAAAAATCCTGGTGCTAATTGCTGGAATGTCTGTAAATTGTCTCGCACTCACAATGTACAGTCTCTACAACTAGGCAAGTAATCAGAATCCTGCAAATCCTGCTCAATGACAAATAAGATACAAGATACGATAACAGGAACCGTTACGTATGTATCACAGACCACTAGATTCATTTGAGCACAACGGAATTATTCCATTTGTTTTTCAGGGAGTGACTTCACCTCTTCATCTCCAAGGACATTAGTGAACACTCAACTCCTCACTCCAATCCTGCTGAATTTAGGCTACACTCATAACAAGATCAAAATGTTCCACCATTGGCAGCCCTTGTGGAGCTCTAATAATGCAGAAAAATGTTGGTAACCTTTTCCCAGTGTAGACGAGGCCTAATGTACTAAGGGAGTGTGTATATCGCTAGGTCTACACTACAGTCAGGATCGACACTCTGAGATCGAGTCACCAGCAGTTGATTTAGCAGGTCTAGTGAAGACCTGCCAAAGAGACAGCAGATCGCTCTCCAGTCAACCCCTATACTCTACCCCCGACAAGAAGAGTAAGGCAAGGTGACGGGAGAGTTTCTCATGTCGACCACTTGCAGTATAGACCCCATGGTAACTCGACCTAAGATACATAGACTCCAGCTACGTGAATACCGTAGCCGGAGTTGCGTGGTGTAGGTAGACTTATGGCGGTAGTGTAGACGTAGCCCATGAATAAATTACTCCAGAATAATGTAGGGTATAAATTTAAAGTGCAATAGCTATTCTGGAATAACTCCCTACATGGACACTCTTATTCTAGAATCAGAGTGTCCACACAGGGAGCTATTCCAGAATAGTTTATTCTGCAATAGCTGTTCCAGTCAATTTCCTTGTGTAGACAAGCCCTAAAGCTTGGCCTACACTAGAAATTAAAATTGGTTTAACTACATCAGTTGGGGTGTGAAAAATCCACACACCCCGAACAATGCTGTTAAGCCTACCTAAGCCCCTGAGTACACAGCACTAGGTCACCGGAAGAATTCTTCCATCCCCTAGAAGTAGTAGCTAGGTTGAAGTGGATTACCTATGCTGATGGGAGAACCCCTCCTGTCAGGGTAGGTAGTGTCCGTGCTGAAATGCCACAACGGTGAAGGCGCAACTGTACCACTATAGCATTTTAAGTGTAGACAAGCCCTAAGTCTCTGTGGGCGCAATACACAAACAGTTCATTCCTGGCAGAATGTTCCCACACAACACACTAAACCCGTCAGCTACCTTGGGTGGAGTTTGTATGGTTAGCACCCCAACCATGCAAAGGCTACCTACGAACCAACCTTGATTTTGCTTGGACACCTCCGTCTTGGAGTGCTGCCTCTGTTGTATTTGCTCATTTAGCACTTTCTTATAGTCAGATGTTTCTTTACTCAGGTGTTTCACATTCTCCTCTGCCTGAATCCGTTCCAGTTCTAGTCGGCGAATCTTCTCCTGAAGATTCTTCAGAGCAGAAAATATTGCTATAATTGAATTAGACATCCTCATTACATGCCAGTAAGGGATAGCTAACTGAGTATTAAAGGGTTTCTTTTAAAATGTGTTAATATATTAACAAATGCCAACCACGCCCTCCTCTTGCCACCTTCCCACACTCCCTCCACATACCAAGGCCCATGCAACACCCATATCCCTTAAGTCTGGTCAATACAGGGGAAATTTCCCCAAGGTCCTAACTAATTTTAAAACAGTCTCAGCTGAATAGTTTCAAAGAGCTTGAGGCACTTGGTAAACCAGACTGCATTGGCCTGAACAAACTTGCTTCAGACGATCCAGTTTTGAAACCAGTTAGAGGTTTGGGAGAAACTTCTACAGCACAGCCCCTACTACCAGGCCCCTTTACCCACAAGTTGATTTTGGCCCTTGACAATATCACAAGAGTCACTGGCTATCTTTCCTGGGTGAGGTTGATTCCCCCTCCCTCCTTCAACTCTACCTGCACTGAAGACATCCAGGACAAGTGGAACTAGCGCTCAGTCGCACCACAGAAATTGCCTTTAAACTAACATAATCAACAACAGATTTGCTGACCGCATCTCTCATTCGATCATACAGGTAGAAGGCGGCTGGACCTGAAGTGATAGTAAGGTGCAAGACTGATACCCCACTATAAGCTCAACAGCATATATAAACTAGGGGTAGGCAAACTTTTTGACCCGAGGGCCACATAGGGGTGGGGAAATTGTATGCAGTGCCATGAATGTAGGGCTGGGGGGGGGGTTGGGGTGCGGGAGGCAGGGAGTGTGGGCTGTGGGAGGGGGTGCAGTGTGCAGGAAGGGGCTCAGGGCAACGGGTTTGGGTGCAAGAGGGGGCTCAGGGCAGGGGGTTGGGGTACAGGAGGGGTGCGGCAGGGGCTCAGGGTAGGAATTGGGGGCTCAGGGCAGGGGGTTGAGTGCAGGAGGAGTTCAGGGTGCGGGTGCTTAGCTCAAGCAGCTCCGGGGTGGCAGTGGTGCACAGCGAGGCTAAGGCAGGCTCCCTGCCTGCCCTGGCCCCGCACTGTTCCTGGAAGTGGCTATGTCTGGCAGTGGCTCCTGGGGTAGGATGGGGCAGGCAGCTCCGCCACGCGGTTTCCCATTCCCAGCCAATGGGAGCTGCGGGGGACAGTGCCTGCAGGCAAGGGCAGCGCACTGAGCCCTCTACCCCGCCACAGGAGCCGCAGGGACATGTTGCCCCGGGAGCAGCGCGGGCAGGGTAGGCAGGGAGCCTGCCATAGCCCTGCTGCGCCACGGGGCTGGCAATCCCGCGGGCCAGATTGAGAGCCCTGACAGACCAGATCCGGCCCATGGGCTGTAGTTTGCCCTCCCCCATATAAAGAATTACTCGCTAGCATTTTAGCGTGGCTACAGACTCAACTGGTGCATTAGTTTACACTGTGAATACTCACTGCAACCAGGGAGGCTAACATGAGTGAGAAGGACTGCAAAAATCCTCTTCTCCACAGTCTTGTTCTATTTTCCTCCTAAGCTGCCCTTCAGGGTACCACTTCTGTATCCTTCTCCCATTGCTGTTTTTGCCCCTTTTCCCCTTAGATTTGGAACTCCCTCCCCACTTCACTTGCACTCTTCTCTTAATTCAAATTCCTCCTTCAACCACCAATTATCCCACAGAATCTTTAGACAGTCAACTACCTCAAAAAAGGAATTGCATCATTTTGAGATGAAACCCATCTGAGGTACTATGGATCTCCACTGTATTGTCTAATACAGGCCCCAATTCTGCAAAGGGATCCACACCCTTACTCCCACGTGCAGTCCCATTAAAGCAGAATACATCTATACAGAAACCACATCTGAAGATTAGTATGGTTAAAGTCACATTAACATGACACCTCTGTACTGAAACCCACACTGAAGAAAAAGCAGATGCATTTATTAAAAAGATTAATACATGCAAGGGTGAATATTGACATCTTGGTATAACATCACAAAAGGGAAAGAACAGTTACTACAGTACAGTGGGCAAATTCTAAAGCAAAGACGTCAAACACTGAATTGTAGAATGGTAGACAGACAAAAAACACTGTTACTCTTAAAGTAGCTAGTTAATAAATAATAATAAATATATAAATGAATGATAAGTGCATGGGTGTACATTTTTTTTACATTACAGCTACAGAAACTGTAGCATTTAAAAATATGGACACGAACAGTCAGTGGAAAGTAGCTAAATATTCAGATGAGCTCACAAGCATTCAGGGTTACAGATAGCATGGCTCTGTTCCCAATGCGACAGCAAGAGACTGGAGTTTTGTTTGTTTGTTTTTTAATTACGGTACAGATCACACAGCATGGTTTTTGAATTTAAACACAAAAAACCACCTCTCACATTTTTGCTACCAGAGTATTTTCCAACTCAACGTTCTGGAGTTAACAGGTCTTCAGTGTTGAACAATGAAAACCAAAATGGATTACTACCAGATGCACACCCTGGCTTCAGTTTACCACTAGGCAACATATGAAAATACACCTTCATCAATAATTAGAAGGAGAGCTCTTCCTGCACTACCGAATACTCCTATGTTTCAGCCACACTGCTCCTTTAATTATGTATCAACAGCACTATCAGTGCAGAAAGCAGGTTATGTGCCAGAGCTCGTTACATTTAATAAGCACTCTGTGCGAGGAGTTTACCACACTGGCCATTAAGGACCAGGCCTTTCCCAAGTCGGACTGCACTACAACGTGCATTACCACAGCCACTCCAACCACGTTATGCTACTTTATAAAACCTAGAGTTTGAATCCCATGGTTTAGGTTCAGCTTAATCCTTCCCTTTCTTCCATCTTCCCCCCAGGAAGCTCAAACTCTTCACAAATCCACCCCTCCATACAACTCTGCTCTCATTTCATTTCATCCCCCCTCATGCGTAGTGCTTTTCTGTGTCCTCTAAACGTTCCCTTGGCAATTCTTCCCCTTCTACCTTTTGTATCCTGCCTTTTCCCCTATACCGAGCACCTCCCCTCTCCTTCAAACCCACTTCTGAGCAAAAATTAAAGCCCTAATCACTGGGGGAGTTGGGGAGGAAGGACCATATGTTCATCAGAGACTACTTTATAAGGGCATTAGCCAGCTACCCATCCATCCAGGGAATCACACGTATTTTCAGTGCAGCCTGACTGGCTCAAGGTCAGACTTTCAGGTACAGGAGGTAGAAGATTCTCAGCTGTGGGACTCCAGCTATGGCAGGGGTTCTCAAACTGGGAGTTGTGACCCTCAGACAGATCCCTAATGGGACAGTGAGGAGGGCAAAACAGGAGGAACTAAGGAAAGAGAAATGACATGTAAGAGAGGAGAGATTAAACTACATCTCCCCTGGGTAAAAGCAGGAGAGACAATGAGATTACGGCCCTTTGTGGGCATGCTCTATGCTTGTTACATGGCACCTACATCCCACGGCAATAGATGCTGGACTAAAATATTACCTCTGCTGTTACTTTCTGGATAGGGAATTACTGGTTTCTCAGGTGAGCGCTGCAAATCAGCATTAATGAAGGGTTTGTATTTCGGATAATCTACATATGATGCTGCAGAAAGTCCATCTGTGACTGATGCAGATTTACAACTTCCACGTAGAGTACCCTGAAAAATGAAACAAAGTTGTTACTGGCAACCCTCGTTTTCCAGTCACTAATTGCAACAAGCAGGGAGAATCAGATGTATATGGTATTTATTATGCCCTCAGGTTCTACTACAGAAGTATGGGGAGAGGCTAACGGATGCCCTCTGAAGAGCCTGGGAAGGGGAAATGGCAAATTATTCCAGCTATAGTTCACATTTCTCCTCCCCAGCTCCTCCTAATTACTGACTGAGTGCTCAGATGCATTTTGATTTTCAGGAGCACTGCAAGAGATTAATAATATAATTACATCGCAAAGGCCAGATTTCCTGCCCCACAACGTGGGACTATGAGCTTCATTTTCACCCTAACTCATCGCAAAAATAGGGTCTGATATAAATAAGAAAAAGAAAGAACTTATTTTGTTTTATTCCCTTGTTTCACTATACTTGCCCTAGCACCAGTGGCATTCAGACTTTTGTCCCTTTACGCCCCACAACTGAAGGGGACAGGCTGGTTGCATACTGGTACCCAGCATATATAAACATGTTTTCAGGATTCAGAAAAACATATTTGCATGGAAAAGCCTAGGGACATATAATCAACTGCAGTTTTCTTTATTTGCTTAAGTGGTACCTAGCCACTAACAGGCATAATTTTTCTTTTCAGATAGTCTATTTAAACACTTGGACATTAAATCCCATAAAGCAAACTAAATATTTGCCCCCTTTACTTATTTACATTTCCCTTGAGAACAATCTGGCTACAAATTATGTTCATTCAGTTAATCTTGGTTTGAATGTTGCAATGAAGAGTCAACATAACCATCCACTTTGGACCAATGTTGACAACCCCCAGCTTGAAGTGTTAACCATTGTATAGTTCAGACAAACATTTCTTACCACAGTCCAACTAATAGCATACTGTCAAGTACATTTTACTTATGAATGTGGCCAAGGAACAGTTTCATATGCTACTCCACAAACTGAGACAGGACTGAACTGTTCCAGATGTTCTGTAATTTACTGAAAAATAGTGAGCTTTACACAGACTTGGATATTTGAATTTTAAAAGGTTCAAGAAAAGCTTATACAACAGCAATAAGACAGCACTCATCACTCCAATAAATCACAGTACGGCCAACCTCAACTCAAACATCATGACAGACTCCCCATCTCCCACAAAAAAAACCATGAGATTGGCTTAATTCTTTTTGTAACATTATTTCTTTTTAATCTTTTTTCTGATTTTGGAACTCTTATGGGAAGGACCCCTTTTGCATGTGATGTTTCAGGAAATGCAACCTGAAATGTACAAAAACGAACATAAAAATGGAGGGACCTCCATCAAGGTCTGCTATAGACCACCGGACCAGGGGGATGAGGTGGATGAGGCTTTCTTCCGGCAGCTCACGGAAGCTACTAGATTGCATGCCCTGATTCTCATGGGTGACTTTAATTTTCCTGATATCTGCTGGGAGAGCAATACAGCGGTGCATAGACAATCCAGGAAGTTTTTGGAAAGCGTAGGGGACAATTTCCTGGCGCAAGTGCTAGAGGAGCCAACTAGGGGGGGTGCTTTTCTTGACCTGCTGCTCACAAACCGGGTAGAATTAGTGGGGGAAGCAAAAGTGGATGGGAATCTGGGAGGCAGTGACCATGAGTTGGTTGAGTTCAGGATCCTGACGCAGGGAACAAAGGTAAGCAGCAGGATACGGACCCTGGACTTCAAGAAAGCAGACTTCGACTCCCTCAGGGAACGGATGGCCAGGATCCCCTGGGGGACTAACTTGAAGGGGAAAGGAGTCCAGGAGAGCTGGCTGTATTTCAAGGAATCCCTGTTGAGGTTACAGGGACAAACCATCCCGATGAGTCGAAAAAATAGTAAATATGGCAGGCGACCAGCTTGGCTTAATGGTGAAATCCTAGCGGATCTTAAACATAAAAAAGAAGCTTACAAGAAGTGGAAGGTTGGACATATGACCAGGGAAGAGTATAAAAATATTGCTCGGGCATGTAGGAATGTTATCAGGAGGGCCAAATCGCACCTGGAGCTGCAGCTAGCCAGAGATGTCAAGAGTAACAAGAAGGGTTTCTTCAGGTATGTTGGCAACAAGAAGAAAGCCAAGGAATGTGTGGGCCCCTTACTGAATGAGGGAGGCAACCTAGTGACAGAGGATGTGGAAAAAGCTAATGTACTCAATGCTTTTTTTGCCTCTGTTTTCACTAACAAGGTCAGCTCCCAGACTGCTGCGCTGGGCATCACAAAATGCGGAAGAGATGGCCAGCCCTCTGTGGAGATAGAGGCGGTTAGGGACTATTTAGAAAAGCTGGACGTGCACAAGTCCATGGGGCCGGACGAGTTGCATCCGAGAGTGCTGAAGGAATTGGCGGCTGTGATTGCAGAGCCACTGGCCATTATCTTTGAAAACTCGTGGCGAACCGGGGAAGTCCCGGATGACTGGAAAAAGGCTAATGTAGTGCCAATCTTTAAAAAAGGGAAGAAGGAAGATCCTGGGAACTACAGGCCAGTCAGCCTCACCTCAGTCCCTGGAAAAATCATGGAGCAGGTCCTCAAAGAAT
This sequence comes from Lepidochelys olivacea, assembly GCF_965140295.1. NCBI lineage: Eukaryota > Metazoa > Chordata > Testudines > Cheloniidae > Lepidochelys > Lepidochelys olivacea. The sequence continues at coordinate 30,174,403 of NC_140411.1, read as the reverse complement.
CAATCCTGAAGCACTTGCATGAGAGGAAAGTGATCAGGAACAGCCAGCATGGATTCACCAAGGGAAGGTCATGCCTGACTAATCTAATCGCCTTTTATGATGAGATTACTGGTTCTGTGGATGAAGGGAAAGCAGTGGATGTATTGTTTCTTGACTTTAGCAAAGCTTTTGACACGGTCTCCCATAGTATTCTTGTCAGCAAGTTAAGGAAGTATGGGCTGGATGAATGCACTATAAGGTGGGTAGAAAGCTGGCTAAATTGTCGGGCTCAACGGGTAGCGATCAATGGCTCCATGTCTAGTTGGCAGCCGGTATCAAGTGGAGTGCCCCAAGGGTCGGTCCTGGGGCCGGTTTTATTCAATATCTTCATAAATGATCTGGAGGATGGTGTGGATTGCACTCTCAGCAAATTTGCGGATGATACTAAACTGGGAGGAGTGGTAGATACGCTGGAGGGGAGGGATAGGATACAGAAGGACCTAGACCAATTGGAAGATTGGGCCAAAAGGAATCTGATGAGGTTCAATAAGGATAAGTGCAGGGTCCTGCACTTAGGACGGAAGAACCCAATGCACAGCTACAGACTAGGGACCGAATGGCTAGGCAGCAGTTCTGCAGAAAAGGACCTAGGGGTGACAGTGGACGAGAAGCTGGATATGAGTCAGCAGTGTGCCCTTGTTGCCAAGAAGGCCAATGGCATTTTGGGATGTATAAGTAGGGGCATAGCGAGCAGATCGAGGGACGTGATCGTTCCCCTCTATTCGACATTGGTGAGGCCTCATCTGGAGTACTGTGTCCAGTTTTGGGCCCCACACTTCAAGAAGGATGTGGATAAATTGGAGAGAGTCCAGCGAAGGGCAACAAAAATGATTAGGGGACTGGAACACATGAGTTATGAGGAGAGGCTGAGGGAGCTGGGATTGTTTAGCCTGCAGAAGAGAAGAATGAGGGGGGATTTGATAGCTGCTTTCAACTACCTGAAAGGGGGTTCCAAAGAGGATGGCTCTAGACTGTTCTCAATGGTAGCAGATGACAGAACGAGGAGTAATGGTCTCAAGTTGCAGTGGGGGAGGTTTAGATTGGATATTAGGAAAAACTTTTTCACTAAGAGGGTGGTGAAACACTGGAATGCGTTACCTAGGGAGGTGGTAGAATCTCCTTCCTTAGAGGTTTTTAAGGTCAGGCTTGACAAAGCCCTGGCTGGGATGATTTAACTGGGAATTGGTCCTGCTTTGAGCAGGGGGTTGGACTAGATGACCTTCTGGGGTCCCTTCCAACCCTGATATTCTATGATTCTAAGGTCAGTCTAACTCATGGACCATATTCACCAACCACAGCTTCTGTTCCCTCTCCTGGGTGTTACCCCCATGAGTGAATAAGGTGCACCAAAAAAAAGCACCAGTGTGGACAGCACTATGTTGGCAGGAGAGGGTCTCCTGCTGCCATAGCAACCACTGCTTGTTCAGGGTGGTTTAATTATCTCAGCAGGAGAGCCTAGGGCGGCTACGCAGACCTACAGTGGTGCAGCTGCAGCAGTTCAGCTGTAAGGTCCGTAGTGTAGACATAGCATAAATAATACTCTTAAATTTAAGAGGAGAAAAATTAAGAGGTATAAGAAAGGGAGCAAACACCTTTTTAGATTAGATTTGTACAGGATGTACACAAGTTAGATGAGATTATAAAGAAATGGAGAACCCAGGAGGCAGAAAGGCAAAGGATAGTTCTTCCAGATAGTAACTGTGGTAAGCTTGCATAAAGGCAGCAAGAGGAGGTTAGCGGGAGATGAAGAGAGTCTGCAGGGAGGGAAGTGGAGTGGGAAAGGATTCATGAGATTTTTAGTTTGGAGCCAGGCATGAATGGGCTGGCACCCAACTCCTTTACATTCCTAACACGCAAAGCTGCCTAGGAATTTTGCAGTTGAGTTTCTTTCTGCAGGCAGTATCTAGGTACAGTAACTTTTAAGAGAAAAGGAATAGCAATCAGATTGTCTTATGCTGGATAGCACAAATACAGGGTGGGACAGATTCACATAGATAATTTTCATACCCTGATCTTCAGCCTAGATATCAAAATAGAGGACATTACACGGTCTTGGACAGACCATCGCCTCAGCAAGCCAATGACCTGGGCAACAAAAAAGACCAGTCATCCTGATTTGACCACGAAGGCTCATGAACTGCAACCAATTCCAAAGCCTGCTAAATGGCAGCAGTACTCTAGTCATAGGATGAAAAGTCAAGGACCTGTGGAATAATCATCATTCTGCACTGGCCTCTGCCATTGACACGCTGTCTTACAAATGACCCCTTCCTCCTCATACCCACACAGACACCCTTAGTTTTCTGACACCTTGTGTCAGATGAAGAGAGGGGGGCAGCAACTCATGTACTTATGCAGAAGACAAAGGCTGATTCAGACAGGAAGAAAGGTAATAAATCCCTCAAAGCCTATGCTGAGGCTGTATTACAGGTAAGGCTGCAAGTCTGTCACAGGTTCCGTGACCTCTGTGACTTCTGCAGTGGCTGGAGCTTGCTCAGGGGTTGCCTGAGCCAGGCACCCCTGGGCCAGCAGCAGTTTGGGTGTGTGGGAGGGGGCTCAGGGCTGGGGTAGGAGGTTGGGGTGCGAGGCAACACTTACCTGTCGGGGGCGCTCCCTGGCTTTCACTAAAATGTCCCTTCAGCTCTTAGGCGGAGGGGCCAGGGGGCTCCGCGCACTGCCTGCAGGCGCCACCCCCGCAGCTCCCATTGGCTGCGGTTCCCAGGCAATGGGAGCTTCAGAACTGGCACTTGGGTCGAGAGCAGCGTGCGGAACCCCCCCGTCTGCCCCTCCCCTAGGAGCTGCAGGGACACGCCGGTCAGAGCCAGGTAGGGAGTCTGCCAGCCATGCCAACCCTCCCCCCTCCAGCACTAGCAGCGGTCCCGATCTGCATGCCACCTGCACCCCTCCCCACACCAGCAGGGGTCCCAGGCCAGACCCCACCGCACGCCTCCCCCCAGCACCAGCAGGGGTCCTGAGCCACTCCCCCACCAGCACTCGCGACACCCTAGACTGCCCTCCCCAGAGCATTGTGTCCCCCTGACCCATATTTTAGTTAGGGGTATATAGTAAAAGTCATAGACAAGTCACGGGCGTGAATTTTGGTTTACTGCCCGTGACCTGTCCATGACTTTTACTAAAAATACCTGTGACTAAAATGTAGCCTTAATTACAGGACAAGATCACCCCATTCTATCAGTCTCCACTGAGGCTCCCAAATCCCTCCCCAAGGAGTTTTCCAGGTCAGTAAATCACTTCATCAATCCTGAGTGCCTACAGCCTAGACTGGAGCTGAACACCAAGCACTGTGTGGAACTATCATATCGCTGAAAATATCATGCACATTTGAGAAGCTCTCTCAAACAGCATGTATCCACACTGCCTGCACCCACCAACCAACAGCCCGCCTGCATTTCCCAGAGTTCAATACATTCACTCATCAAGAAAGTTCTTGACCCCATAAAGGAGTCCCGATGCAAGACCTGTAAATCCAACCCATGCCCTTCCTGGCTTGTGGAAGAGAATCGTGAACAGGTACCATTCCTGACCAAAATTTGCTAACACCATATTCAAAGACTGAATCTTCCCTTTTTCCATCACACACACGCAAGTCCAACCAACACTGAAGAAACCCACCCTGGATACTTCAGTCTTAGCCATCCATTGCCCAGTGTCAAAACTGAGCAAGCTCATAGAGAAGCCAGCCAAAGGTCAACTACAAGTTCGTGTAACTAAAGCCAACATTCTAGACCCAGTATAATCAGGATACAGAAGCAAAACAGCCTTAGTGTGGCAATGATGGATGATCTCTTCCTGTCAATGGACAGAGGACAAACATCTATTCTCATCCTCCTGGACTTCTCTGCAACATTTGATACTGACCATGAGATACTATTTCACCTGAGAGAAGTGGCAGGAGTAATGTGATAAAATGGTGAGAGTCCTTCCTAGAGGGACATACCCGAAGAGTAATAATGGGAAACTTGCACCTTCACCACTAGACCCCTCAACTTGTAGGATTCCACAAAGATCAAGTCTCTCTCCAGTCTGTGAGCAGCAACTAGGTGACCTGGTTAGATGACATGAACGTAAGTGCTTGCAGCATGCAGATGACACACACACTGCTCTACCTATCCTTCACATACAACCACACCACTACCACTAACATGGCTCAGCAGTGCTTGGATGAGATCAGCTCATGGATGAAGAACAGCTGGCTGAAGCTCAACCCAAGCAAAGCAGAGGTGATACCAGTGGGGAGTGGAAAGTATTCTGAAGAGTTTGCAGCCACTGTACAATCCTTTGATTGAAGGTTTACATCCTCAACTGGTCACTTCAGTCCATAGTCTAGGAGTCCTCTTGGATTCCTTGCTGATGCAAGCTCTCCCAAGGCAATAGCTGCGAGTAATGCTTTCTACCATCTCCGGCTGGCTAAAAGACTCCATCCCATCCTAGCAGACAAAGACCTGGCCTCAGTTATTCATGCCTTTGTCATCTCTCAGCTGGAATACAGCAATGCAATATACCTTGGCATGAAAGTAACCTTTGACACTTCCGAAACGTCAACTAATACAAAATGCTGCAGTGTGTCTCCTCAGCAACACAGGCTACCATGAGCCCATCACACATCACCAGCACCACAATCTCTACGCTGGCTTCCAGTAGAATTTCTAATCAAGTGTAAGTTCTCGGTCCGTCTCTTCAAAGCGCTCCCTGGCTTAGGCCCAGGATACTTCAGAGTCCGTTTAAAGCTCTAAGATGAACACTGCGATTGAAACTGTTGCTCCTCTGGGACAACGAAACTCTCAGCAATAAGAGTAAAGCTCACCTAGGTGGGGAACAAAAACTTCTCTGGGGTGGTCCAAGACTGCAGAAAGAAAACCCCCAAGAACGAAGAACCATAACAAACCTCACTGCTTTCCACTCCAAATGCAAGGCACATTTCTTTGGCCTTGCTTTCTCTAATAGAAACACATAGCAACAGGTATATTTACCCATTAAAAAAACCAACCCCAACTCTACCAAAACAAGACACTCCACCCTCTTGGAGGGCAACGAGTGAACAGATGTCCCGATTTTATAGGGACAGTCCCGATTTTTGGGTCTTTTTCTTATATAGGCTATTACCCCCACCCCCGTCCTGATTTTTCGCACTTGGTCTGGTCACCCTACCCTCAGAGGAGAGGATGAGAGAACAAACAACATATGATAGAGGTGTAGTGGTTAATGCTCTATTGGAAGGTGCTCAGATAGTACATTGTTCAGCATGGTATAAAAACCTATAAAGAACAGAATTATCCCTACTATCCCTTCATTAGCCACAGCTCTGAATAGTGCTGTGTACAATTCAGTTTAAGCACCTATTCTAGGTACTCCGTGAAAAAACAGTTTGAGTAATTATGCTCCTATTACTCAGAAAGGAGCACAGAGAGGTTATAATGCAGTGCACAAGTTTAGAATGCTTCTAAATAGCTTATTGCTAAATCCATTTATCTGTATGGCTAAGAATAAGCAGCTAATAGTGAGTTCAACTGAGCTCTCACAAGAGAAAAAACATTAGCACTGAGGAATCACTCAGCACCATACTAAGGCCTGGTCTACATTACACGGTTAAGTCGACGCAAGGCAGCTTACGTCAACCTACCTTTGGATGTGACTACAATTAAATTTCAATACCGCTGATTTCACTGGCCCGCTAGGCTGACTTAATAACACTACCTCCCTGAGCAGCGTAGAGTCATGGTCGATGTAGTTAGGTCGATGCAATGTCTCTGTAGACACTGGTTTCAGAGTAGCAGCCGTGTTAGTCTGTATTCGCAAAAAGAAAAGGAGGACTTGGGGCACCTTAGAGACTAACAAATTGAAGTGAGCTGTAGCTCACGAAAGCTCATGCTCAAATAAATTTGTTAGTCTCTAAAGTGACACAAGTCCTCCTTTTCTTTCTGTAGACACTGTTACTTACATCAACTGTTACTGGTTTCAGGGAGCTGCTCCACACTGACCTCTGCATCAATACAAGCACTCCTGGTGAGGACATGCACCGCCGGCACAAGGAGCGTAGCGTGCACACGCACAAGCAATGTAATAACTGCAGTGGCCGTATGCCGATTTAACTTAGGTCAACATAATTTTGTCGCGTAGACATGGCCTAACACTCTGAGGGTGAGCTTTTCTAAATCCAGAAACTTGCTATTCCAAAGCATGAAGAGCTGGCATTGTCACTTTTCATTCCACCAACATTTAAAATTTTAACAGAGCAGGTCTGATAAACCCCCAACTGAGGATGGGTTTCACTTTTAAAAACCCACATTTTAACAGTATATTTGAGATTACACTTATTATTCAATCCTCTCTCTGATTTGTGACCAAGACTGTTGCTCGGACTTCTGTCCCATCAGAAGAAATAACATTCAGAATTCCGACCTAGCGACTAACCGGAGGAAGCTAAACAGGGTTAGGCCATGTCGACAGTACAGGGGCTGAAACTGCACTACAGTGCTGTAACCAAACTGCTGTAGCAGCACAGCGTAGAGGTTCTCTCCAGGGACAGAAGTGGTTTTTCCATCGCTGTAGGAACTCCACTTCCCCAGTCAACAGCAGCTAGGTCGAAAGAAGCATTCTTCCATGGGCCTAACTGCGCCTACTCCAGGGGTTAGGTCAGCATAGCTCTGGCGCTCAGCATGTGGATTTTTCACACCCCTGAGCACTGTAGCTACATCAACCTAACTTTTAAGCATAGCCCATGCTTCAGTCATCCTGGGCAGCTGATTCTAACCTGTGGCCCAGGAAGTAGGAATAGTGCTTTCATCTAATGGTTTATGGCCCGTTGCCAGAAGTTCTCAGAAAACATGTGCCACGCCCTCCCAGCAGTTGCACCTCCTCTCACAAATGCAGTTGCTAGCAAAAAGAGCAGACTTCACTTCTGAGAGCCGTGAAGACAGCAGACCAGAAACATGTGGGGAAACCACATTCTCATGGCAATTCTAGTTTCACTGTCCAGGCAGTTCTCTAGGATCATTGGCCTGGTAGCCTATGGCCCTGTACAGCACCCTCAGTTCTGTCCTATTGTGTTCCCCTCAACAGTCATGCTTTCTTCTCTCCCCTTCTCATGGAAGTCAGAGTAGGGAGAGGGAGGGTCCTGCTATGCTTCCCTAAGCTAGGCTTCTTGGGAAAGATGCATGTGGGGACATTTGAGGTAAGTCTACACTGCAACCTCCCAGCCTGGGTAGACAGACTCAAGCTAGCACAATAAAAATACCAGTGTAAACATTGCAGCTCAGCCTGACCTCCAAGTTCAGAGCCAGGGGGCCAGGAAAACTTGAGAGCCCAAGCTACTATGTCTACATCATTATTTTTAGCACATTACTTTGAGCTGAGCAAGCGCAAGTCTGCCTACATCTCTCTCCCAGCTGCAGCGAAGACATACCTTTCTGGTCCCTAGATTGTGATTCTTTTGGGTTTTAGGCCTTGATTTAGCCCGGTTCTTAAGCAAATCCCTAATTTTAAGCTTGAGTAGTGCAGAATTGAGCCTCTGATGAGCCCTAGAGCAATCATCATCAAACCAACAACCCTGGCAAACACCAGAAAGTGCTGGAAAATACAAATTCAATGTAAAAAAAACCTATTACAACATTCTATTTCTTTTGTATAGAAAAGTCCTTTAGATGGGAATTTACCCTCTTCACTATACCAGAGTTTGAGGTAACAGCAACACTTTTAAAAGGGCCAGTTTTTTAATATCTGAAGCATTATCAGAAGACCTGTCATAGAAATGCACTAGACTGAAGACATTTAGAGTTTAAAATTTCACTTGTTCTTGCAAACATGTTTTTTCGATGTTCCATATCTTTTAGTAATTTATTCTGCTTGGATTACATTTTGGCTTCAAAAAAAGAAAAGGAGTACTTGTGGCACGTTAGAGACTAACAAATTTATTTGAACGTAAGCTTTCGTGAGCTAGTGAGCTGCAGCTCACAAAAGCTTATCCTCAAATAAATTTGTTAGTCTCTAACGTGCCACAAGTACTCCTTTTCTTTTTGTGAATACAGACTAACACGGCTGCTACTCTGAAACCAGTCATTTTGGCTTCAGCTTCTAGTAATGTAAACACCTCTTCTTATCAAACTGTGTTGGTCCCCACTACTTCTCTGGTGGCCACAGATACCAGACTGTGCTGTGCAATACAGATACTCCCACTAAAAACCAGTAATACCTCAGAGAGGTTTTACACTCAGAGATTTGTAAATTTTTCTGCATTGCTCACACATACACACAAAATATTATGAGTTTTCTTATTAGAAATTTGCAGCCCTTTGTAAGTAAACATGTGCCATTAGTTTATTACTTTCCATGCAGCATCACCATCACCCTCCCGGAATTCTTTAGCCAGCTCCAAGCTGCTGAGGGGCAGGTAAGAAACAGCTGGAGACCTAGAGATGTACAAAAGCTATGAATATTATTTATTTGCATTACAGGAGGCATGGAGGTGCTCGGGGGCACCTACTTCCACCCTCCAACCAACCCAGGTCAGTGCTCAGGAGGGGGTGGGGAGAATTCCCACCAAGATCTGCCCTGAGTGGGAAGGGGAGCGATCCTGGGGATCCAGGAACTGTGCTGAAGGAGGGGACTGACTCTAGCAGTCGTTCCCCGCCAGGTCTGGGCTTAGGAACAGAGCAGGAGGCAATTTGGGTGTTTTTGCTCAGGAGGGGGCGGGGCGATCCAGAGGGGGTCTTTGCCGGGGCGCGGGGTGCGGGGTGCGGGGGGGAGTCCTCCCAGAATCCGTGCTGGGGGCGGGACGGGGGGATTCCCACCGGGATCCCTGCTGGGAGGGGACTCTCAGGTGATCGGGGGCGAGGGGGGGGGGCTTCCCCAGCCAGGCCCGTGGGGGGGGGGGATCCTGCGCCCCTCTCCCCGCGGCGAGGCTGACAGGAGCTTGGCCCCCCGGCGAGCCCTTAGAGCTCTTCGCCCCCGGCTCATACCGGTGCACAGAGAAGCGCCCCCACCCCGTCGCCATGTCTCACCATGTGCTGGGGGTCACCAGCCGCCGCCATGTCCCCACGGGGCGGCCACAAGCGGTGCGGGCCCCTTTAAGGCCGCGACGCCCATACAGCCACCTTCCCCACTCCAGGACCAGCGGCACCTCTACGCCACCAAGGCGCTGCTTGACCGACATAGCAACTGACCAATGAGGAGGAAAGAGTGGGGTTGTCCAGCATAGGTCCCACCCCCTATGAAATAAAACGTCGTGCGTCACAACGCGACGTTTGATTGACATGTCAGCTATCCAATCAGATGAAAAGAAAGCAGTTTGCCCAATAGAAGGCGAAGGTTTGACGGAAGGGGCGTAGCCTCGTTCGCAATCGCTTGATCCGACCAACCGAATCGAGGAGGAGTAGTGACGTCAAGGTTTGTTGTTGATATAAGGTATTCTTGCTCAGGCACATATCGCGGGTGGCGGAAGAGGATGGTCTTTGTCAGGATGCTTGCGTGTCCTCTTAGCCAATGAGAAATCAGAACAGGCCTTGAGCAGGCCAATCGGAGCAGCCACTGAGGGAGGGAGAAAGAGATCCAATCAACGGCAGCCGCAGGACGTGAATCCGAGCTTTGATTGGCTACAGCAGGAGCGGCGGGGTTTGCCATTGGGTTACGAGGTTTGAAGGTTGGCTTGGCGCGCGGCGTCGATTGGCTGGGGGGGGGCGCGTGGGCGGGGCCGGCAGCGGGGCGACGCCGAAGCCGACACAAGGAAGCGGCTTGGCGGCCCAGGCTCTGCGCGGGGCCTAGCGGCGCAGCGGGCACGGCTGGAGGCCACGGGCGGAGGGTTACTGGCGCGCCTGAGCCGTTGCCGTCGGCCTCGCCCGGCTCGCTCCCCGCAGCTCGCGCCCTCCCTGGCGGCGGCGCGGATGGCGGCGGCGGCCCCGGCTCTGTACGCCTGCACCAAGTGCAACCAGCGCTACCCCTTCGAGGAGCTCTCCCAGGGCCAGCAGCTCTGCAAGGTCCGCCAGGGGCGGGGACCCGCGCGGGGCTGCGGGGGGACGGGAGAGGGGGTGCGCCTGGGGGCTGAGGCGGGACAGGTAGGCGTGAGGGGTGGTTCGGGAGAGGGCTGCGGGGGCAGCTGAGAGGAAGACGTGGGGGGGGGAGCTGTGGGGGAGAAGGGGGAGGGACCTGAGGAGAGGTTGAGGGTGGGGGGCAGGAGGGGTCACTGGGGACGGGGGGAGAAGTTGGAGGCGAAGGGGGGGGCCTGAGCGGGGGAAGAAGAAGAGGGGCTGAGGGGGGCTGTTACTGGGCACAGGGTTTCTGGCTCTACCACATCCGCTCCCTGCCTGCCCCGTCTGTAATGCTGAGGCTGCACCTTGTTCAGGACAGGAAGTTCCCCAGCTTCGGGTGATGCCCAAAGGGGCCTTTTTGCCCTGGTGAAGGGATGAGCCGACTCGAGCTCTCGCACCACTTTACAAAACCAGTTGCACCCCCAGTGTCTGGCTCTGCTCATGGGTCTTGCCTAGAGCTACAGCCTGAGTGAGCCAGGATGCAATGCCATTTGGGGCTGGCCAGGGCGTAGGGGCACTTCTGGGCTATGGTTATATACTAGCACTTATGTTCACCCTCTCACCGGTGTTGAGCATTAGTCACGCTAATCCTCTGCTTAGCTGTACCTGGAAGAAAATGATAATGGTGGGTTTTAAACATCCCTCCTTGTAAAATACTTCAGAAATCATTTTCTATTTTATGATAAACTTCATAGCCCCGTCACACTTTCTGCATTCTGCTTCCTGTGGAAAAAAGGGGGTATGTTCTTTATTGAATCTGTTACATCAGACAGTTGCTACAAAACTAAATGGCGGAAAGCAAGTTGTAGGAAAAACTATTCTGTGTGTAGTTTTTTTAACCACTCAAACATCAATGGATGTATACAATAACAATATATAAAAGGTATGTTAAGAAGTCAGATGAGACTAACTTGTAATGTCATGGTTGTTCGCTTTGATAAATGGTTACTGACTTTTTTTCTTTCAGGAATGTCGAATTGCACATCCCATTGTAAAATGTACTTACTGCCGATCAGAATTCCAACAAGAGAGGTATGTATGTGTTCTGAAACTATTTCAGCCTTCATGAAGGAGTATTCAATTGATGCAAAACACTTCCTTCATGTGTGGCTAAAATCCCAAATTCACAAACATTGCTGTGGATTATCAATAATACCTTCAGAGGAATGTTGTGTCTTAAATCACGTGTTGCAATAATGCATATAATTATCAATGAAAATATTAGGCTTTTGGAAGTGAATTCTGTGAGTTGGCATAAGACAGCCACAATAACTTGCTTTCTGTAGTGTCCCAAATGTACTATATAAACATAAAAGAAGGCAGACTCCTTCCATACCTGGTTGTCTTTAAGTAGACATTGGGTGTAGCTTATATTTGCATGCATATTATATGGTAATTGCATATAGGAAAGAATTTGAAAGTTTGTGCTTGTTGTTAAATTCAACTTTGCAAAATCTTCTCTTTAGCAAAACTAACACAATATGCAAGAAATGTGCCCAAAACGTGAAGCAGTTTGGAACGGTGAGTTTGCAGTTCATTGTCAAATATACATACATATTTCAGTTTCAGTTGGTCTATAAATGCAAAAGATGTTGCAAAGAGTTGCATGTATCTTGGTATTATAAACTTATTTAGATTATTACTAGTTCAGTTTGTAAAATATTTTCAGTTATAGACACTATTTTACACACACACACACACACACACTCACACTTTCTGAAAAATTAATCTTTTGGAATGAAAGTTTCTGTTCTTTCTCTCTGACCTAAGAAAAGTCCTCTGAAAAGCTTAAGGAAAAAACCCTCAGCTATTTGAGGTTTTTTCCCAGTTATAAAAATTGGCATACTTTTTCACAAAATTTAAAAAATGGTTCAGTTTGAAACTATTAATTCAGGGTAATTCACAACCAAGTTTGATAGTTATGAATCATGGAAACTTGTTCATCCTGCACATGTAGTAGAAATTAAAGTCTGTGTGCATTTTATATGTACGTGGCAAATCCCTGCATGTTTTCATAAATGCTCACTTGACAAGATATGCTGCTAGCTATCCGAGAGACTTAGTGTCCCCTTGGTATTTTTTTAATGAGCGACTCAAGGTGAAAATCTGGTTATGCACTATAAAGGTTCCATTATTAACATAATACAAAAATGAAGGTTCCTGAAGGAATGTTGACTCCACTGTGCTGTCAAGTATGCCATCAAATTCTACTTGTGTAATGTGGGCTGGTTAATATTACTGTAGGAATGGTTTATATTTCCTCATCTTTAGTTCTAACTTAGTGCTGTGTTAGAAAAGATTTGCATGTAATAATAGAATCCATATTAATGAACAGTATTTATGTTAAATTGCACTGTATGCTTTTAGAGAAGGTGTTGGTAATGCATAGCAATTTCTCATGTGAACAGAAGCACTTAAATCTTGTAAACTATGCCCTTAGATTAACACATTTTTACACGAGATTCAATTTATTGGACTAGTTCAATTTAAAAATTACCAGCATGTAATTTACCCAGCTCTTTGTAAACTTAAACTGGATAAAGTAGGATCTTTTTTGGAAGTTCTAAAGGATTGTAATACATCTCACCAAGCATCATATAGATGCACCAACACTTGGGCAATACTTTATCAAAAAAGGAAACCGCCTCGAAGCAAAATAAGGTCATATATGAACTAGAAGGGAATTTTTTAGAAACTGATTAATTTTAGTTTCTAATTGTGTGTCTTTATTGGCTTCATTTTATAATAAAGGTTAAACTCCATTAACTGACCTTTAGTTAGCTGAAGTTTTGTTTTACTCCCCATAGGGTTGTAGGAGCAGGCATTATATCTGAAGCCTGTACCTGCAGTGCTCCGAAGTTCTGCAGTGCTCAAGTCTCTTGGCTATTTGAAGGGTCTTCCTTGTTCTCAGAAACCTTCAGAGAAGTGCAAATGATCTGATTACTCTTTTTCAGATTTAGGTAGATTTCTCAATGACAGAAAAAATGTTTGACCTTGTAAATTGGAGAAGGCAACATCCAAAAAAACTTACGCACTTCTTTCACAGAGCATGTAGGCTAGTTTGTGTGCAAAACACTGTTTATTTTTGTCTCAGTTGAGCTAGCATCACTTTAAAACAAACCAAAAAAATTAGGGCCATCATTGATTTAAATACCAAATTTTCCTCCTGTTCTTAACTTCAAGTTCTAAAGACTAGTTTAGAAGCATGATTATTTTTAATAATTGTAGTGCTAATTTGTTAAGCATTTTAAAATGTACTAATTTCTAGTTCTCCATTGTTTTTCAGCCCAAGCCTTGTCAGTACTGTAATATTATTGCAGCATTTATTGGCACAAAATGCCAGCGTTGCACAAATTCAGAAAAGAAATATGGACCACCTCAGACATGTGAACAGTGCAAGCAGCAATGTGCTTTTGATCGCAAAGAGGAGGGAAGAAGGAAGGTATGCTTTGTTGTGGTGGTACTGTAAAGGCTGGGTCTGAAAACGAAAGATACAATTTGAAATATTTCCCTCTTCAAAAATAGCAGGAGTTAATTTCCCAAATAGCAATGTGGTATAAAGAGAATTTCATTAGGCTTTCTAACAAAGATCTGACACAGCATTTTGTATTAAACTTCTGAGTAATAGAGATTTGATGCTTCTCTATTGACTTATTCTGGAATAAATTCTTTCTTTTTTTACAAGCTAAAAATAATCTGACCATGGCAGTTGAGTAGTCTGTTTTTTTTTTTTCACCCTAACCTTCAACGCTACAAATTTCCTTAGCTTGGATCTGTCACTTCCACCTTGTCCGATCCTTCAGTTTGAAAGAGTTCCTTTTAACCATAGAATATAGCTGAAGAGAGGAAAGAGACTGCTCTCCACAGACCTGTGTATTTTAATTTCTTAGAGGGGCAATTGCCAAAACCATTTGTCCAGAAAGTGATGGTGAAATGACATTATGGGTGAGCACGTTTTTTTAATTGAACTCCAGAACAGTGCTGTCAACAAGAGACTTCTTTTCTCCTTAACTGCTACAAAATAATTTACTTGGTTTGTATTGCAGCTGGTTTAGGCTGGCTGATGCTGCCCTGAGTAAAGAAGACTTGAGTGGCTGCGTGATTCCTAAAGTAAAAATTTACTTAGGAGTAGGGATTTTCCTTTTTTTTTTTTTTTTGGTGGGGAGAGGGGTTGGCATTGGGGGAGGAATATTTGATATATGTCCAACACATGTTGTTGTAGCCATTTTTACAGGGCAACTAAAATGCTGAAGAGGAGAGGATTCACTTTTCAGAAGTGTAACTTAACTAGAAAAAATGATGCACTATATTGAGTTGATTTCATTTGATGTCATTTATTGTAGAAGGTAACTATTGGCCTTCATTGCCACATCCCACAGTGTATAGAAAAAAAATATTGCGGCACGAAAATGGACTGTTACTGTGTATATTTCTAACTTTTTTTGTGTATATTAAAGAATAAAATCCGTGTTCTGGAGTCCCAGTAGTGGTAATCTAGCCAAAAGAATTCTATTCAAACCAATTTAAGACTGACTTACACAGGGATAATAGATAAAGTAAGATTTTTTTCCTCCAGAGAGATTTCTCCTAGTACTAAGTACAGTTGCCCACTTTTTGTGAATTTTTTCCTAAAAGGTTGATGGGAAGCTGTTGTGTTGGCTTTGCACACTGTCCTACAAGAGAGTACTGCAGAAGACAAAGGAACAGAGGAAGAGCCTAGGGTCTTCACATTCTAATTCGTCATCCTCGTCTCTTGCTGAGAAAGACCAGCATCATTCGAAACACCATCACCACCACCACCATCATCATCGTCACAGCAGCAGCCATCACAAGTAAGTACTCTGAAACTTTATGGAACTTGAAAAATCTTATAACTTCTATGAGACAGGGTTAGTAGCGAAATGAAAGTAGCTGTTTCGATTACCGAATTGAAAATCGGAATAACATTTTGTGAATTTATTCCACAAATCCAGCAGAGTCTCAGTACTGCTATAAATGGAATGGACTAGAGTTAACTTAGTAGAAAAAAACCTTTTGGCAGTCTAATTACCAGCTGATGTTGAAACTGCCCATAAGTCTAGAAATGCTAATGGGGTTACTTATCTGAGGAGTAGATAAATGATGTCATGGCACCATCTTTGGGATAGAAGCAGGTCACCTTTGATTTTCCCCAATTATTATAGTAAATGTAATTCTTGCCAGAATATCCAATGCTGACTGACATTCATGGTGTTACCCTAAGGCACCCCACCCTTACCCTTCCATGGGCTCAAGGCGTAACTTGGTTAATTTAGACACCCCCACCAGTTCTAGGGCAAAAGGCACCAACCCTTACTCAGTTCTTAAGGTTCAGGGCCACCCAAACCCAGTTCCTAGGGCTCAGGGAGTAATCTTCTGCAGGTTTGCGGAGCCTTTTACTAGTGAAAGAGCCTTGCACAGTAATATTCTTAATTTCTTTATTAACAGTTACCAAAACAGAACGAACACACACACCATACAGTGCTCACCACTCCCAATAAGGCAAATGAACTTTTCCTGGTGGCCAGTCAGGATCAGGTCATCTGGGACTCCTCCAACTTCTGCACAATATGGTTGGCAGGGTGTTGAGGTCTGGCAGCTGTGATCTTGGGCTGTGTCCTGGAGTTAGGTTCCAAAGAACTTCCTTTTGGACCCCTTTATATAGTTTAAACTTGAGTCCTGCTTAACTATATCTGGGGTCCTATCAAATTCACAGCCATGAAAAATGCATCACGGACCTTGAAATCTGGTCTCTTGTGTGCTTTTATCCTATACTATACAGATTTAATGGGGGAGACCTGTGTTTCTTAAACGGGATCCTGATCCAAAAGGTGGTTGCTGGGGGTGGGAGGATTGCAATATTGCCACCCTTACTTCTGCGCTGCCTTTGGAGCTGGGTGGCCGGAGAGTGGTGGCTGCTCTGAAGGCAGCAGCACAGAAGTAAGGGTGGCAATACCATACCATGCCATCCTTGTTCTGTGTTGCTGCTGTGGGTTGTTCTGCCTTCAGGGCTGGGCTCCTGGCCAGCAGCCGTCTCTCTCCAGCCAGCCAGCTCTGAAGGCAGCACCGACACCAGCAGCACAGACATATGGGTAGTGGTACAACACCCCCCCCCCCCCCAAACTCCTTTTTGCATCATGACCCCTACAATTACAAAACTATGAAATTTCAGATTTAAATATCTGAAATCATGAAATTTACAATTTTAAAAATCCTATGACTGTAAAATTGACCAAAATGGGCCATGAATTTGGTAGGGCCCTAGCTATACCTTAACCAGTCATTTTAAACTAAAATATTACAAAATAAGTCTTACCAGTCCTAATGTATTGCAAAACAATCTTTCAACTAATCATACCACACCACCTTAGTTGATTTAAATCTTGCAAAATTAGTCATGCAACATACAGAAACAATCAAAGAAACAGACAGAAACCATACAGATAAACAATAGAGAAGTAAAGACCATAAAGGCAAAGCAAAAAATAAATATAGATGTCATAGTCACAACTGTTAAGTGATTCCTTGACAGACAGAATGCTATCAAGCAAAGTTTTCTTTAAACATCTTAAGATCTGTTTTTTTAATCTGGTGGTGGTGGGTACTATTAGGACAAGATCTCCATCTTAACAGATATTTCATTGTTTTAATGTAATTTAGATGGAATGTGAGGATGTGACTTTTTTCTGTTTTATATCTCATGTCAGCTGCTCCCCTAATGTGGCTGCAGAAAAAGGTCTCAGACCTTACAATTGGGTGGCTGTCATGTCAGTAGCAGGGCAATGCTATTGTCATTTTAATTTTTTCTTTTAAACTTGCCACTTTAATCATGCTTCAGAGTGTTTGCAGCTGTCTTGCTGTGGCTTAAACAGTGGACCAATTTCTTTTGTCATGTATCTCTAGTTTTGTACACTTGTAAACACTTATTAGTCTTTGTAGGCAGCTGCTTTCAAGGATTTAGTGTTTTGTTTTACCATTCTGTTAAAAGGATGCTGTGTAAGAATCATACAGATGTTATCTGTAGGCTGGAAATAGTTTTACTTTAGAACCTCTTTATAACATTTTGTATTTCCTAGATTGAACAATGAAAAATTATAGCTGAAGTGCATAGATTCTTAAGGCCACCCTAAACATTTTTATTATACACTTCATTTTTCAGTTGCTCAAGACATTCTTACTATCTTCTAAGCTGAAACTTTTGCAGGTCTAATCTAATAAAAATTACGTTTAAAAAAAAAAAAAAAGCTTGAGGGGAAAATTGGTTCAACTGCTCTTGAAAATGAAGACCAGGGAGGGGGGAATAAATTGCAATTTTCCCATTATAAAAGAAAGTGACTTTTGGCAAGCAGGTGAATAGTAGGAATGATAGGTACCTTTATAGTGTCTGGTGAAAATCCATTTTGACTTACCCAAGATATAACTGCTCAAATCTTATTTCATGAGAGCATGATAAATGTCTAATAAATAAAACATTTTCAGATAACTTCCTGGTGTCATAAAGAAAAGAGCTTCAGTGTGTATGCATGTATTTGCTTGTATTTATTAAAATGCACAATTCCAAACTTAAACAGAGTTGATAATTTCAATTGACAGGTACCTTCCTGTGTAAACCGCCTCTGTGTTTTCCCACCAACTTGCCCTATCCAATTTTATTAGTATTGTTGGTAGATCAGTGCACATGCAGGTTTAAAGTGTGTAATGAATTAAATTGGGCTCTGAGGAGTTCGGTTTCATCCAATGCAATCTAAGTTGCACATACGTTGAGCATAACCATTTCACTTGTGCTCTCCGGTCAGCTTACCTTGGAAATGAATTAAGGTACAACTTATATTTGAAAAAACAAGTTCTGTTCAAAATTGCCAAGTATTAAAATAATGTTTGCAGAAGTAGGGAAATACTAAAACCAAGGCTGAATTGTCAACCCTAACTCTTCCCCTTGTGCCTTATGATAGCATGCAGTAGTTTAAAGGCTGTTTGCAAATGAGCCTGGCCTTGATGAGGAGTAATCCCAAATGTGCTTACTAAGTGCCTTGCTAATTATCCATCCAATTACAAATTTATAAACTGAGCTGCTCTGCTGCACAAAACTTTGATATGGATGCTTTTTCAGTTTCAGATAGTGGTTATGGAATTTGACCTGTATTACATGTATTTCAGAATCAGCAATCTAAGTCCAGAACAAGATCAGGGACTGTGGAAACAGAGGTAATTGCATTGCCCATTTCTGAATTTTTTAGCAAATGAATGTTGTATTCTTTATTTGAAAGGTAATTTTTTTTTCATACTTGCATCTCTGATTGTTCAAGACTAATCTCTGTGTATGAGTCATTTCATATGTAAATAGTAGTAGGTTGCTCAGTTCTGCAGTATGAGACCATTCTACTGCTTTTGATTTATCATATTTGTTGTTTGATTTCAGCCATAAATCCTCTGCAGCTATTCAGAATGAAACTCCAAAGAAAAAACCCAAACTGGAATCCAAGCCATCCAATGGAGATAGGTAAAGTTATATTCTACAGCTGAGATAGTTGAACTAAGTAGACCATCAGTTTGCTGCCAGTTGCTGTTTTTATTTGGCAGATTAGAAAGGCGAAAAATTACACTTTCATCCTAGTAACTTTTAGGGTTTTATGGCAGAGTGCTGTTAGTCAGTTGAGAGTTTCAGTAGAAAGCTGACACTGTCCCTTTTTTTAGCTGCTTTGGGAAAAGGGAAGCAAAAGTAGAGCATAAGGCCATAGCTATCAAACAAAGAATATTCTGACATCAGTGATTTTTCAGAAGGACACAGATTTTGAATCTGGTGCTTTAAACTGATGTAGTATCTAGAAAATGTGTTTGGACCTAAATGTGTGAGACTGAACAATTTATTCTGTCTCTGATCAACAGTTGGAATAATGTACAAAGAGGCTGCTTCACTTAAGAAGAATTTGACCCCCTCAAAGCTAATACTCAATTATATTTCTGCAGGTGTATGTAATGTGTGCCATTAGTAAGGTAATTTGCCAGTTGCATCCATTTCTGTCAGGTACATACTTTTTTTGCATTAGTCCTTAAGGATGTTTGTGGAATTGTTAATTTAAGCAATTTGAACTTTGAAAAATGTGTTATTCTGTTGATGTTACAAGTAACAGGTTTTTTTTTAATTTTAGTAGCTCTATAAATCAGTCAGCAGACAGTGGGGGAACTGACAACTTTGTCCTCATAAGTCAGTTGAAAGAAGAAGTGATGTCACTCAAACGTCTTTTGCAGCAAAGAGATCAGACTATCTTAGAAAAAGATAAAAAGGTAAAGGCTACAGCTGCTTAATAAGACCTTATTAAATTTTTTCTTGTACCTTGTAGACTCAAGGAGCTGTCAACTTAAATTGTGTTTGAATGTTAAAACAAAATTAATACCAAAAATTTGTTTTGTGACTAGACAACGTTACCAAATTACAACGTTACCAAATTGTCCTTTTAAAAAGTTAAGTAGCAGACTTACACAGCTTGGATGTATTTTAGCTGTAAGGCAACTCTCCCTGAACGTAATGACTAGTGTTAAATGTATACAAGAGACTCACCTTTCAGGCAGCCTACTGTCTTAAAAACAGCCCCAAATATTTTAATTTTGCCAAACTTTTATTAGAAGCTCATTTCTTAAGCAACTGATTTGTTGACCAGTTTAAGGTTGTGTCCTTTGGTGTAAATGGGTGCTGTTGGGACTGCAATGTTAGGTTCTTGTATTGGTATATTGAATCTTTGAGGCTAAACTAATTAATCTGGACCACTTTAGAATGCTTAGAAAGTCCTTATCTCTAGCTGTTCAGTGGCTCAATTGAAATGAATTGGGCAGTCCAATTCATAATACAAAAGCTACCATTACCTTTTCTGGTAGTCCCATTGAAGTCAGTGGGAGGCCTTAAATCAGTCTGAAACTGAAACTACCTTTTGACTCTCTTTAAATTTGATCTAGGTGAAACACAAAAAGAGCAGTGTGTGGAAGGTTGTACTCCTGTTGTTAGTCTAAAGTGGGCACACAGTGACATGCATTTGTGCCCTTTTTACAAGCAAAACACTAAACTGAATTTTGTTGCTTGAGCTGAGAACTTTGTTTTTATATTCTGGGGTCATTGGTCTTTGCACATAGTTTCTCCCTGCAGTACAGTTTGCATTAAATAACTGGCTGAAAGCAAATGCAGTACTTAATCTAGCTGGTCCCATTTATTAACATGAATGTTCATATGTCCCACTTTGTTCTCACTTCATGTCCTTGTAACTTGGTGGTGATTTGAGTTCCAAACATTTTTCAGAACACTTATCTTTAATTCTAGAATAGTGATTGTTGGTGCAATTAGTCCTTTTACATAAGCACTATAATCAGATAACTAAGACTACCAGTGAGTAGATATTGTCGCTAAACATTTACAGTGTGTATATATACACACTATGAGTTGCTTTAATACAGTTCTTCATTTGTCCAATTTTCTCCATAACTCACCAAGAGGATATTTGATAGAGCTGATGTTTTGCTAATCATGTTAGCTAGGAGGTCCAGTTTGGTGTAGATTAGAACAGACACAATGCAGCTCGCAATTTGAATGATTGACAAGGCAGAGGACAATACTTGCGTTAGAGACGGTGATTAGTCTCCTGCTACATTTTGTCACTTAATGTTGTAATTGCAAAATCCTTGTTTCAGAATTGTTAGCCGAGCCATTTTAAATATGGCTATTCATTACTTTTAAGTTTAGGGAGCAGAGGATGTATTACAGAATATAGTCTACTTTTGAAAATGTAAATTCACTTTCCTCTGTGCAGGATTCTCACTCCTGGGTCTCTGCTCCTTAATGCAAAATAGCTGGAACTCCCCAAGGTTTAGGTGAGAAGTAGCAAGTAGTAGCACAAGCAGTCCTCAGCTAGTGGTGGTATGATATCCCATGCCTTAACCACTACTTTCAGAACCTTTCAGTCTCTTTTCGACCTTGATAGCCCTGCACCTCTTCAGCTCTTAAACACTCAGTACCTAACTGGTTTCAGAGTGACAGCCGTGTTAGTCTGTGTTCGCAAAAAGAAAAGGAGTGCTTGTGGCACCTTAGAGACTAACCAATTTATTTGAGCATAAGACTTTCGTGTAGCTCACGGAAGGTAACGCTCAAATTTGTTAGTCTCTAAGGTGCCACAAGTACTCCTTTTTCTCAGCACCTAACTGTTATGAATATATTTTTGTCTTCAAATTTTTTCTTATCCTGTGGCCTCTGTTTCTCTAGGAGCATTGATAGGGTTGCCAGCCTCTGGGGATCATAGAAAAACTTCTGTTTGGTCTGAGTTTTTGTTTTGGCAACTTGTGCTTCAGCTCCTTCGTATTACTGTTAGAACCTTTTTCTTGGCATCTCATAGTTCTCTGAACTTCAAAGCTTTTTAGGTATTAATTTCTTTCAGAATAACATCCATTTCCTCAGCACCTGGGTAGGAAGGAAGACCAGTCATACCTCCATACAGTACCTGTATGGCTGACAGGTCTGTTTATAAATGATCATATTCACAGAATCCTCAGCCTGGGAGTTAATAATTCAAACTAGTGGGACAATATGTGCAGGGCCTTCAGATATTTGCCTTGTGCACCCAAGCACTGAGAAATTTCTTTAAGCCCTCCTTAAGGCACTCTCCAGAGACTCCCATAAGTCCAGCATGTGGTCAGCCTGGTTAGCTCTGAAGGGAAAAAATATAAAAATACAAGCCTTAATCAGCCTCTGACCACCTGGACTCTAGGCCTGCAGTGCCATGCCTTGTTTCCCTCTAAGCCCAGCAAACTAGTTCCCCTGGGGGGAAAAAATTCTGTTTCATCCCATCCAAATCCAAGGACTCTACCACAAATCAAGGTCTCGGTGCTCAATGTCTATGGTACTGACTTTTGTCACATCAGACTTCGAATTTTCTTTCAAACAAATAATTAGCAGGAGACGCCAGAAGAGAGCCACCTGCCCTCCAACTCATCACTTCCAAAGACTTGGGGCACCTTCACATCATAAGACCACGGCATCTTCTCTTCACATTGGTTCAGGACAGGGAAGACTGCTTTGGGGAGCCTCCATGGTGTGTTCAGCAACCTAGCCGTGTGTCTCCTGGTGATTTCATACCGTGTAGTGCCATCACTAATGCTTGCCTCTGATCCTTCATCAAGATAAGCCTGAGTTGGATACTGTACCCCAGGATTGGCTCTTTCAACAAACAAAGTACTGGCCTTTAATAGCAGTACACAAACCCCACAGCTCCTGTGCTGAGAGTCTGGGCACAGCCGTTGTTGATGCCTTTTGAGATGGTTAATGCTCCAAGTGCCCCTTTAGCTCACTACTTTGCTGCCTTAATAGAAGCATGATGGTGGTCAGGGATACAATGTCTGCCTCCTGGATGCAGAACAGATTAACTGAAGGAGTAACAAGACATGCTCTGTAAGGATTTGACTTTCTCTAATGCATAAAGTTGGTGGGATCTGGATTAGCACCAGTCCAGGAATTTAGAAGGGCAACAATTAGTACATACGTGGAACAAGAGCCTCCATCCAATTGAGTGGCCATGCTCTTGCATCCTATTTTGGACCACTTGGCAAAGGTGTGTCAGACAACTCACACGACTTCTTTTGCTTCAAATGTTGCTGAGAAGTACATATTGCCCAGGACTCTGCCAGCAGTTTCTCCCATCCCAGTGAAAAGCTTGGTGGTCAAGACAACCATGGCTAGAGAATACATCAGACAATTATCCTACACATCAGAAACTGCTGGGCCTTCATGGCCCAACGGCATATTAACTACTGGGGAGCTGACTGAATGTAGTCCACAGGACAGATACCAGGAACTCAAAGATGGTTGATAAAAGTGTGGGGCTGAGCCAGTACTGGGTGCAGGTGTTCTTTTATATGCAAGTGACAAGGTAGCAAGAGCTATTGCATCAGGAATGGATTTCTGTAGGTCTGCTTGCCTACAAGTATCTGGGTTCCAAAAGGAGATTTAGAAAAAATTCTGTTCTGAGACTATTACGTAGCTGGTATGTCAGAAGAGTAGGAATTACTTGTAGTTCTGCATCCCTGAAGATGTCATCTTGCAGAATTTTCTCTTTCCCAGCTCCATTCAGAGTGGAAGGGAATCTTTGTAAGGTTACTGCTCTTTCAACCCTTTTGTTATGACTGGCTTGTTTGGCTCTGGGAGGCTTCGCTTCCTGATAAATGAGACTTGACTAGAAGGCTCCAAGAGTGGCACTGCAGGTCTTACATGGCTTGTACTTCTGCCCACTGCCTTTGGGGATCAATACACCTCTAGAGCATTTTTCTGCCTGTTTCATCATTGGTATCTGAGAGCCAGGGGCAAGAAACCTGTAAGCTAGTCTTTAGAGGAGAATTAAAAGATAAGTAACTTTCCTATATAAACTTCACTTGTGATTTAATTCTCCTATCAATGTAGTGTTTGCAGTGGCAATTCTAGATCTCTTGGAATTTACTCTCCGTTTAGGAATGAGATATAATAGACTTATTCTTCAGAATCATTTTATTATGTCTCTAGATATTTGCCATGTAAATTACAGCTTTATGCTAATTAACTGTTGCCATAGTCCATCTTGGCCAGTATCCTGTATCCAACAATGGCCCGTAGTACAGCTTCAGGGGGGCAAGACAATTATGCAGTGATTCACCCATCTTCCACACCAGCTTCTGGTAGTCAGAGGTTGAGGGCTGTCCTGAGCTTGGGATTGTGCTTTGACCATCTTGGCTAATAGACATTGATGGACCTATGCTCCATGAATTTATCCATTTCTTTTTTTGAACCCTGTTATACTTTTGACCATCACAACACGTTCCACAAGTTACTTGTGCACTGTGTGGAAAAAGTACTTCCTCTTGTTTGTTAAAGCTGCTGCCTGTTAATTTCATTGTGTGACCCTTAGCTTTTGTATTGTGTGAAAGAGTAAATAACACTTGTCTTTTCACTTGTCCAAACCATTCTTGATTTTTATAGACTTAGTCATCTCTTTTCTAAGCTGAAGAGTCTTAACCGTTTTTCTCTCCTTGTACGGAAGCCATTCCATATCTTTGGTCATCTTTGTTGTCCTTCTTTGAACTTTGCACTGTGCCCTTTTTTGAGCTGGGGTAACCAGCACTGGACAGAGTATAAATCCATGGTGTCCCCACACCTCGAATATAGTGGCATTATGATATTTTATCTATCCCTTTCCTAATAGTTCCTAACATACGTTAGCCTTTTTGGCTGCTGCTGTGCATTGAGCAGAAGTTTTCAGAGAGCTATCCCCAGTGACTCCAAGGTTTATCTTGGGTGGTGACGTTTAATTTAGAATGCATCGTTGTATATGTATAGTAAGGAGTATTTTTTCCAGTGTGCATTACTTTGCACGAATCAATGTCAAATGTTATCTGCTGTTTTGTTGTCCAGTCATCAAATCATAGGAATGGAAGAGATCTCCAGAGGTCATCTAGTCCAGTCCCCCTGTGCTCATTGCAGGATTAAGTATTAACTCAGTCAACCAGTTTTGTGAAATTCCTCTAACTTCTTGCAGTCCTCTTTGGACTTACTAGCATGAATAATTTTGTATAATCTGCTAACTTTGCCACTTAACTGTTTACCTCTTTTTTCCAGATTATTAATGAATACATTGAACAGCATGGGTCCCTGTGCAGATCTTGAGGGACCCCGCTGTTCACCTCTCCATTGTGAAAACTGACCATTTAGTCCTATCATGTTTCCTGTCTTTCAACCACTTACTGATCCATGAGAGGACCTTTCCTCTTATCCCACGGCTGCTTAGTTTCCATGAGAGCTTTTGGTGAGGGACCTTGTCAGAGGTTTTCTGAAAGTCCAGGTACACTGTATCAACAGGATCACCCCTGTTGGATCACATGCTTGTTGACTCCCTCAAAGAATTCTAGTAGATTGGTGAGGCATGATTTCCCTTTACAAATGCCACATTGACTCTTCCCCAACAAATCCTGTTAATCTATGTATGATCATTCTGAAAAACTTTACTATAGTTTCTGCCTGTTTGCCTGGTATTGAAGTTAGGCTCACTGACCTGTAATTGCCAGGATTCTGGAGCCCTTTTTAAAAAAAATTGGTGTTACAGTAGTTACCTTCCAGTCATCTGGGACAGAGCCTGATTTTAGTGACAGGTTCCACACAACAGTTAGTAGTTCTGCAGTTTCAAATTTCAGTTCTTTCAGAACTCTTGAGTGGATACCACCTGATCCTTGTGACTTATAACTGTTTAACTTATCAATGTGTTCTAAAATCTCTTCTACTGGCACATCAGTTTTAGACTGTACTTCAGATTTGTTGCTCAAAAACCAGCTTTGTGCCAGTGTCATAGCTAAAGCCTGGCAGATGAGTCTCATGGCTGAATATAAAGCTGAGTATTGTAAATCAGTGTGATCCAACATCTGAAAATACTTTGAAGGACTAGTCTTCCATATCCAGTTCCCAAATGGGACTTTCACACGTAAAAGAGATATTTGACTTGTGCTGTAAGATATTTTTAACCTTGCTGAGCTGTCAACACAAGAAGCAGTAAATGAAGAAAGTAGTCAGTGTCCCCGAGAGACTTTTATGCCTCAAAAGTTATTTTATGGATCTAAGTTAATTAAAAATACGTATGAGGTAGCATTCCAAAATATCCTTATAGGAATTGTTTTTCTTAGTTGACAGAGTTGAAGGCAGACTTTCAGTACCAGGAGTCTAATTTAAGGACAAAAATGAACAGTATGGAAAGAGCTCACAAGGAAACAGTGGAACAACTGCAGGTAAATACTTAAATAGTTTTAATAGAATAGGTGTCAAAATATTTTGTATACTTGCTTTGAGAAATGAAATAGTTTAAATATAACCATTGTGCACTGTCATCCTTGCATGAGTTACCAGTCATTGAAATGGATGGATCAGTTCCCCTCTCTGAGCTGTTTCAGGTTCTCACTCTCTCTCTGCCTGAGTTACGCCTGCATTATCTTCAGTTTTCTTTTCAAATGTAACCACTAGATAGCTACTTTTTAAGAGCAACTGAGGCGCATCCTCTCTTCTCCCCCCAGGTAGTTCCTCATGCCCCTCTTCTCAAGGGGCATACCTCATACTTTAAGAAACACTGATATACCTGTTCTGTGTGGTATAATGACCTAGCATAACTGCACAATTTTATTGCAGTGCAAGAGGTTAATCTTGCAATGATGTAACCTACATTGAAAGTACAACTGTTTTAAGCAGCAGGAAAACCTGAATCAATTTATAAAGTCTAGAATGAACAGAAATATCTACAATGCAGTAGATGTATTGATTTTTGCAAATCCGTGTGAGTGATTTGGCTTTGTCTTCCTTTATAAAACTAGTGGAAGATGTGGAGCTTAAATACCTGAGCTATGCTGAAAACTTCTGCCGTTATGTTGATTTATTCTTAGGAATAGAAGTTTTACGCAAGGGTGGCTTCATAACTTCAGCAAGACAGTTGTGCATGGCATTGTTGAATAACTGCTCCCTCCTATTCAAGAAGTTTGTTGATCTTTCTGCAGTGTGTCACTGATGGATATAGTACTGGAATTAAGAGTAACTATTAGGACTTTTGAACAGTGTTTCTGTTATCTTTAAACAGAAGAGTGTTTCTATAAATCTTTCTTTTTATCTATATTACAGGCCAAAAACAGAGAACTACTCAAACAGGTTGCTGCGTTGTCAAAGGGTAAAAAGTTTGATAAAAGTGGAAGTATACTAACATCTCCATGAGGAACTGGTTACTTAAATGAGGATTACTACTCAATGTAAATTTGAGTAATTCTGTGAAGCCCTTAAAATCCTGTGTAGTGGAAAAATATTTTTGCACACAAGATTAGTCGGCATGTTTCCTACACATTTTTATAACTAATATGCAGCTTTTTAGTTAAACTGTTCAGATAAAGTACTTCAACTGGCTTGAAGAAATTTATTTTATTTTTTTTATATTGGGAACTTTTTTGCCAGCAATAGTATTTAACAATTGCAGAGGGATAATACAGCAGTGCTCTCTTTAAAACACATCATGCAATAACAAAATAGGTGTACTTTCTACAGAGTTCAAAGCAGCAACTGAATCCCTTAAACTATGCTAACTTTGGCCAAAAGTTCAGTTTCAAGTTTATAAATCTGCAAGGGCAACACTTTTGGAATAGGAATATGGACACTGGGTTCTGGCAACTGTTCTTTTGCTTTGTATTAAAATATAGGACATTTAGGTTGGAAATCATGGTGCTCTTAAATGAAACTCAAAAGATGTATACATATGTGTAAATACAACTAACAGTTATATTCTTAGTGATAACAAGTGAGTAACTAGTGTTTTACATTCTTGTGATTGGAATTTATTGAAAGATTATCTATTGTACAGTACCAGAGGCAAAGTGTGGTTTTTTTGTAAGACTTACTGTAGACTTTTTTCTTGCAAGTGCCTTTCTCCAACTGTTTATTTATAGGAATGTTGGTATTTTGTACATAACGTTTTTGTTTTAAGATCATGTTTAATAAATGGTTGTGTATATATAAATGTGTGTACAGAGGAATCAAACAAAGATCAAAGTTGCTAGTGCAGTGCTTGAAGCAGCATGAAGAACTAGCTAATTGATGGATAGTGTGTATTGACTTCTTTAACCTTGTTAGATTGCATCTGTGGGGTTTGTTGAGTCTGGTTAGTGCTTATTATGCCAAACACTTCCTAAATAAACAATTCATATGGTTTTTGCCACACTAGACGATAATGCTTTATGTATTTTTCCTGTTGGCCCAGTACTAATTTTTTTAATTTCACAGCAAGCATTGTACTCCCAGTGTTATATCCCGAAATTAGCAGTATAGTTAATACTCACTACTTTATTTTTAAAACTTGCATATTCACTTTGTCTTGGTTTTAAATGTACTTAGTTGTAATTTATGGTCACTTTTTAAGTAACTAGATTGACACGTACTTAGTTTATGTAAAGATATACATCGAGAAAACAGTAGCCAAAACCGTAATGGTCAGTACATAAATAAAGGGAATGGATGTGGTGTCAAATGAAAACTTACTGTTCAACCCCTCGAATGGTATCTTCTGTTTTTACATTTAGTTAGCTCAGTTTTAGCTCTGCTCCTAATGGACATCAGTACAAGTGTCTTAGTAGGATGAAACAACTTCGCATAACTGGGGGTACACTGTTTAGGAAAGCAAATACTTGGAATAGTCTGTCAGATGGGAGCTCCAGTTCAGATGTGGACATTGATTTGGTGACTCGGGAGCTGCTTGCACTTCAGCTAGCTTTGTCTGACACCTTGCTGCTTGGAGGACTAGAATCTAAAGTCCTCTGGCTGTCTATCCAGATGCTACTGAATTGTGAACAACTTCAGCAGTTTAGACAGACTTAGTCTAATGAATAACTTTAATTTGGAAAAAGCAAGCTAGCTTGTTTCATACAGTGAAGATGTATTTGGTTTTTTTGTACATGAAGATCAACTTTGTAAGTTTATAAAAACTGTTCTTAATAAACTTATTAATACAGCTAGGGTAGAAAATGCTGCTGCTATCCTCTTGGGATGTTAGTTGTATTGAGACAGTTTTAAAAAAAATTAGGAGTTTTTCTGACTTTCATTAGTTCAGAGTAATATTTTGATACTGGGGGCTTTTCTCTCCAGTTTACTGGCCACCAGTCCATGGTGCATGTGGATTTTAAAAACCAATTCAGAACCATGCACATCAAATTGATGAATTATTCCATTAAGTGATTCTTATTCAAACCTCCTTGAGCTGCAATATAATTTTTTTTTAAGAAAAAGTTCAATATTATACTTGAATTTTATAGATCCCAGTGCTAAAAACATTTAGGGGCTTCACAGTATTTAGTTATAATTAAATACTTGATCTCTTTATTCTGTAACCTAACTTAACTTTAATTTTTAAAGTTTGTAAACTAGCCAATCAAATCCCAGTCCTGACGAATGCGATCCTGGAGCTGTAGAGCATTGACATAAGGAACTGATTGTACTGTAATGTGCTTTTTAGCCTGTTTTTAGTTGTCAGTTAACATTGACAGGTGATTGCCACTTTGGCTCAAGTTATTTATGTATTTTAAGTCTGTGAATATTGCAGTCTCTTTTTAGATAGTATGTCTAAATATGCATCCTGTAGTGAAGCTATTCAGTTGTCCACATTTATAGACTATTGAAATCCTGTATTGACACACATCTGACATTTTGTACCTTTTTCTAAATCCAATATTTCACAATAAAAGCTTGTCAAAACATTTAGTTGTCTGTTTTATATTACTCAAAGTCATAATTTGTTTTAAACATCCGTAGTGCCAAACATTAACCAGAACTCAACATCAGTCCCACTTTTGAGGGGAATTGTGAAGGATCTGTTCAAAGAACTAAGCTGCCATAGATATTGCATACATGGAGCATTCTTCAAATTGCAACAAGTGATTGTTTTTGAATAATTACCTACTTTAGTGACTCAATATATTATTGCTCTTCTCTGTTATAATGTGATAATGCATGGAGCCACTTCAGGGGAGCGACTACATGTGTAACTCAAGAGAAATAGGCCTGGTATAGACCTAAAACTTAGGCCAACTTAATTTTCACAGCCCTGAGTGATGCAGTTTGCACACCCTCTGCGATGTAGCTATGTTGACAGAAGAATTATTCGTTTGACCTAGCTACTGTCTCAAGGGGGTGAATTTGCTGCAGCAAAGGGGAAAAACCCCTTTTGTTGCTGAAGTAAGTGTCTGCACTACAATGGCTCTAGCTTCTGCTTGTAGGGTAGACATACCCTTAGTGAGACTTCCTAAGCATTCAACAAAAACTTAGAGATGCTATAAAATTGGGCATGTTTAACTAAAAGATTCTCTTCCAAATTGACAATTTCCTCATACTTAGTTTTGATAGAGCGGCTTCATTAAACTGCAGGCTATTTCTCAATTCCTTATGCTTCACCTTCAAAAAGCTGGTTACTTCATTTTATCATCTTGTGTTCTCTGTGGAGAGAACAAGATATTTTCTTGGAGTTTACTTTGCCTTTAGCATCGGCCTTCCAAAATAGTGTTTCTATGATTTTCTTAGACTGTTTTACACTAAACTCTTACGTATATGAACCATCCACATTATAGGAAATGAATTGGATGGGCTTATTAATGTATAGCATCTTGGAACTAATGTGAGGTCATATCCTGTGAGTTTTGAAACTGCTTAAAGTGACCCGCATTCCATCATTGGAAAGACTCTGATATTAATCTCACAATCTTCAGTATGTTTACTTGGCGTGGCTCAGCTCAGGCGCCAACCACTGCTATTACAAGTCCTGTCATCGCTACAATGAAACCAGTCTCAACAGAATAATACTCTTAGGCTAGTGCAAACTTGGGTCAGGCCCAGAGCTGAAGAATAGCTCTGTGTAGCTCACAAGCTTGTCTCTCTCACCAACAGAAGTTGGTCCAATAAAAGATAATACCTCACCTACCTTGTGTCTCTATGTGATTTTTAAAGCTGAGTGAGTTGCATGTGTGGATGTGACTCATTTTAAACCTGGCATATCTATATAGCTTATATAAGTAAACTTGAGTCACAGGATGAATCAAAAAATCCAATTACAAGTGCATGTACAGGGTTATGTATTGTTTAATGAAATCTGATTTTAAATTGGCGCAAGTTGTGTATAAACAAGATCTCCAGTCTTGGCGGTCTGCAGCACCTCCAAGAAGCACTGAATTTACACTTTTTTTTTTTTTTAAACAAGTTATAGTGAATGCAAATTGTCAGATCTGTAATCTTTAGCAGAATAAAAAGTTTTGTACAGCATCCTTATTTTCTATACGTGTCCCTTTTTATTGTGTTCTTGAAGTTTGACTGGTCTGTAAAACTAGTGTAATAGAAAGTAACAGTGGAGAATGCAGCATTTTACCTTAAGCTTTTCTACCAAGGAGCCCAACACTTGACAGCTGTGGGCAAAGTAAATGTGGCTTGTTTAAGAGTAGCAGCTGCGTTAGTCTGTATCCACAAAAAGAACAGGAGTACTTGTGGCACTTTGGAGGCTATCAAATTTATTTGAGCATAAGCTTTCGTGGCTACGGCTCACGTGGCTTGTATATCTTGAACAAGCACTGCTGCAAAGCTGCATCATGGAAAAGGAGTATTTTAAAAAAACAACTCTTTAGTATGTATGTACAGAAGAAACTGTGTGGAAAATATAAATGTTCACTTGAAAAGAGCATTCTATCCCACTGACCCACTTGAGGCAAGACAGGAGTTTGTTTACTTTACAAGTAACTTGACCTCACTTTGTCTACCTGCATTCTTATGCATTGGCCAACAAATGTTCTTCAAAATAAGACACTAGTTTTATTATTGTAGAGTCATAGAATTTTAAGGCTGGAGGGGACAACCCAATCATTTAGTCTGATCAGGTATATCACGGGCCACCAACACCATCCAGCACCCACACACTAACTCCCACAATCAGAATTAGACCAAAATATTACAGCCCACAAGAGATTAGACTTGTGTGCTGCAGGCAGAGAATAGGAGGAACTGAGGTGCACCGTCCTCAAGGCCCTTGCCATGGCAGGGAACTGAGATATATCCAAATCATCCTAGCGAGTGATCTGCACTCCATGCTGAAGAGGAAGATGAAAAACCACCAAGGTCATTTCCAATCTGACCTGGGGGGAAAATTCCTTACCAACCCCACATATGGTGTGATCTGTTAGAAATAGCATGTGAGCAAAAAACCAGCCAGAAAAAGCACCTGAGAGAGTGCTTGGTACCACCTCAGAGCCCTGGTCCTCCCCATCCAATGTTTCATCTCCAGCTGTGGCCGTCCCTCAGGCTTCAGAGAAGATAAAACAAAAACTAAAATACAGTAGGAGGAAATCTATGCTATTTTCATTGAGACAGAATGGGAGAATACCTCCAGCATTTATCATAGTTAAATATAAATAAATGTGGTTTTTAATTTATAAGGCGGGCAGGTCACACTCAGAGGCTTGCTGTGTAAAAGGGGTCACCAATAAAAAAGTTTGAGAACAACTGATCTAGAGCAAGCTGTGCTTGGTGAACTTGATTTAGTAGTTTGAGATAAGCTATCTCAGGCACATACTTGCATACGTTTAACATTTCACAGCATCTCTAGTTTTCCCCTCTTGCATTTAGGCACTCAAAATTTCACACTACCACAAAAAAGGCTAGAGTTAAATTTCTCCAATTCCTGGTCCTCTTCCAGTCTGACACATTTAGTCTTAGTCTTCCCTTTCAAGTTTTACCAATACAACTGTTTTGCTTAGGAGTGTGATTTTTTTTCCTGAAATTGTTCTTTCCTTCTTGATGGTATAAGCTTGTAACACTACAAGCATAGTTTTACCAGTATAACCATGTCTAGGGGGGTTGTATCACTTAATGATACCCTACAGTTAAAGAGGTAGAACACTATGGTTGTTCTAGTGTAGACAAAGGCTGGCCCGGAAGGGACCATGTACTAAGGCTTGTCCACAGTAGACAAACTTAGATATCTTTCCCACCACACCTCTGGCTGGGTCAGAAAAATCAGTAGCAGCAATAGTGGAATCCTTAATTTAGCTTAGTATCTCCCAGCAATTTTGCTTTTGTTACTGGTGAAATAGTGATATCCACAAACCCAGAGAGAGTTTGCTCACCCAAGCCCTCTGCCTGGGAAGATGTGACCACTTCCTGTGTAAGAAGCTTTCTTCTGGAAGTGCCGATTGCAAGAGGGAATGACTTAACCAATATAAGTCAGTGAATTTCCCCTGTTGTTTTTGGTTAAAGAAATCTTGTTCCTCAGACTGCTCCTGTTTGTGGAGTATGACTGTTAATATCACTTGTTGTACTTTTTCAGCCATTCTGTATTAAAGTCACACTGAAGATAGTGATGAGCCGACACTGATGAGCCGAGTGCTAGGTCTGGCCAAGGTGTAGGCGTCAATAAAAAACTGACAAACTTGCAGCTGGATGCCAGGCCAATTCACTGTGTATTTGTATAGATGAAAGTAGTTGTTGAACATGTTAGAATGTGTTTAGTGTTTAAACCTCATGAAAACTAATGGGATGTTGCATGCATTGTTTTCACTTATCTGTATCATCTTAGAATGAA
This sequence comes from Lepidochelys olivacea, assembly GCF_965140295.1. Taxonomy (NCBI): domain Eukaryota; kingdom Metazoa; phylum Chordata; order Testudines; family Cheloniidae; genus Lepidochelys; species Lepidochelys olivacea. The sequence continues at coordinate 30,141,180 of NC_140411.1, read as the reverse complement.
ATAGCAAACATTTATATTGTATATACCTTATACCTAAGTGACTGATCAAACATAAGGAAACCATGTGTAAGTCAAACTATAACAGGAAGGTGCTAATTCCTGCACATTTCAAATCAAGTGCTCTTTGTGTGTGATGATCAGAAATCAAAGACTCTAAATGCATTCCCCACTCCATCATCAAAGAGCCCACATGTTCTGTGGGTTAACTTGTTCTGTGAGAAGAAGCTATAAGTGTGGACACAAGGAACAAATTTCTTCAACTCTGGACTGTTTGGATCTAACAGGGCAGAATAACTGAATTAGAAGATGGAGATCCCCAGAGTTAAGACTTTTGGGAAGCTGGCAGATTACTACATCTGTGCTACCTTTTGAAATTATAGACTGACTCACCTGTACATATATATTTACCTGCTTTAGCCTCTCAATAACTCTCATTCCTTTTGCTCAGCTAACAAACCTTTAGTTAGTTTACTGTAGAATTGGCTACCAGTGTTGTCTGGTGTGAGATCGAGGATGCAAATCGACCTGGGTGAGTAACTGGTCTCTTGGACTGGGTGTAATCTGAATATTGTTGTGATTTTGGTGTAAATGACCATTTATCACAGAGTTCAGCTTGTCTGGGTGGCAAGATAGATAGGAGTGTCTAAGGGGATTGTCTGTGACTCCATTATAAGACTACTGTAGTGCTTTGGGAGTTCACGTTTATTATTGGGTTGGTGAAATCTAATAAGAGAACATATCACCAGTTTGGGGTGTCCACCCTGTTTTTGACAGTTTGGCCTCACGGAGGCACTCCGAGTTGTGAGCCACTCCAGACAGTGTGACAGTGAGTGCATGTCCACATGAAATTTTGTTTATAGCAAATTCTCCTTTCAATGTTGATTACAGAAAGCATATTGTGGAGTTTACCCAAGTCCTTGCCCTTATTACCTAAACACTGAATTTTAAAAATGAGCCTTGAGCTGAATGTGAATGGCTGCTTGTTCGGTATTAACCACTAGATGTTGCTTAAACCACATACTTTCTCAGAAGCATATGCTGTACACATCAGCAGCTACACAAGAGATTTCATTGGGGAGCTAGGAATTCTCTGTCCTTCCAAAGTCACCACAATGAAAACACCTTGGCTGCTTAAATAGCCATATTCTCTAGATCTGTTTTAGTAGATCTATAAAGTGAAAATATGAAAGCTATTTTGGATAACAAAGTAAAAATCTTTGTAGTAATTCAATAACCCTTGTCACTTAAATAGTGATTTTTTTCAGCCATAGATCTTAAATCATTGTACTTGGAGAAAAATATATCCTTTTTATGAGGTCCGGAGGTAACTTGTCCACTGTCAAGCAGCAATGCAATGGTAGAACTGGGAATTGGATTTAGGTCTCCTGATGCCCAGGCTATGGCATTAGCCACTGGACTGTGCTGTCAGTTTCTATATAAGTTAACAGGGAAATAAATAATTTTGGAATTTAAATGATATATTTCCAGGTTCAGTATATATAGGCAAAAGCAGTACCCCTTTGGCACTAAATCTAATTAGGCTTGACTAGTTTCCTCTTTCTTTCTCCCTTTGACATAATTCTGATCCAGATATCTCCCAGACAAATTGATTGTAGTAGTAGAAATATTTGAGATCATGTGGACTTGCCAACAAAGGATATAATTCAGGTAATCATTTAAGAACTCAGGGGTCTACTTGAATTGAGTCTTAAAGCTTTAAGGGCATAATAACTTCAATTCTGATAACCAGATTATTAAACAACCAAGCCTTTTCCTCAGCAGCTCCACATGTTGTTCAGGGCATTTTTGTATAGTGTGTATGTGTGTTTTATGAGCTGGAAGACCTGACCCTGGAACCTACACATGGTAAATGAAAAATTAATAGTGTTAGTTCATGTGGACCATTAAAATATATGCTTGTATTGTGGGAGAATTGCTATCTAACCTAAGTTTTAATGTTTCTGATTGAGTGTTGTCAGGAATTACTTCCATACTCATACAATTTTATACCTTCTGCTCCTTGTTTTCAGTTCTATGAAAGAGACAGTAATTTTTGTATTAACAATCTAACTAGTAAGCAAAATGTAATATAGGGGTTAGATTTAATTTGAAAGAGAGAATTGGAAAGTAATCCTCTAACTATAGTCGCTGGGTTTGAAATTGGAATGTTTCTGCAAAAAGAAGCATTTTCAAGAGCTAATTTGGGAAGAAAGCTTCAAGTACACAGGGCATGAAGCAGTGACCTGTCACCTACTTCTTCCTTGCTAATCTGTTAACAATGTGAGGTAATTTTCATACTATGAAAATGCAGAGAAAAGTCTGACAATGTTTATTGTACCTTATTTCCTAGTTTTTTTAAGACAGCTATTGGGTAAAATTCTCAAGAGCACCTAGGTTCCATTTTCAAAAGTGACTTAAGCCTGGATCCACAAATGGACTTAGGTGTTGTGACACTGAGCAAAGCCTAACTTTCAGGTACCTAGAAAATTACAGGAACAACACTGCAATCCACAAAGCTGGAGTTAGGTGCCTAGACTCCCCGTACAATGAGTGGGGAGAGGCAGGCCCCTTAGAATAGAATCCACAAAGCCAGCACGCTAGGTGGGGAGCTGTCTAAGTTAGCCAATGGGCGATACCAAGGAGAAGGGTGTGTCTAGGCTGCACTGAGGCACTTACCTCTGCTAGCAGTCCACAACGGGGGACCCCTCTCCTGGAGTCAGGCGCCTTAGGCACCTAAGTTGTTTCTTGTGAGCGTAATTGAGGCAGGGGCTCCACACAAAGCCGGGGTGGAGGAAGAGGAGGTGCCGCTGCCACGTCTCACCTCGTAACTTTAAAGCCAGTGGTGGTTAGTGCATTCGTCTGGGGTGTGGGAGATTCAAATTCAGTTCCCCCACAGCTGAAGGGATTTGAACAGGGGTCTCCCACCTCACAGGACAGCGCTAACCACTGAGCTATGAGATATTCTGATGCGGGGTTCCCTCAGTCTCTCCTGTTAAAGTTGTTCCACTTTGGATAAATACTTAAAGAGTCATTGGGCCAGAGAGAGAACAACACTAGTATACTAATAAATACTGAGCAAAGAAAATTAATTTGTCTTTAGAATATTCTGAGTAGTGGCTAATAAAAATGTTTAGTGTGACACCAAAAGTGTCTACACCAGGGGTCAGCAGCCTTTCAGAAGTGGTGTGCCGAGTCTTCATTTATTCACTCTAATTTAAGGTTTCGCGTGCCAGTAATACATTTTAACGTGTTTAGAAGGTCTCTCTCTATAAGTCCATATTATATAACTAAATTATTGTTGTATGTAAAGTAAAGAAGGTTTTTAAAATGTTTAAGAAGCTTCATTTAAAATTAAATTAAAATGCAGATCTTATCAGTTTAGTGCAGTGGTTCTTAACCTGGGGTGCACACATCCCCTGGGGGTGCGAGGTGACCTTTCTGCGAGATTTTTTTAGAAGGTAAATCATCGAAAACACAAATTAAGCACAGGCACATAAGTACAACTACTGTACTTTGTTTCATCAAACCTATGTATTTATTAACATTATTCATTTTTTAACAATGACTGTAATATACAAGAAAAGTTTTTAAGTTTTCAAGTTTTTAAGCTAATTGTAGTGTAATTTTTGTTAAGGGGTGAGAGAACATATTTTGAGAACTCCAGACCACTGCTCTTCCCATCAAGTATTGCCAGCTCTCCATTTCCCCCTCCACACCAACAGGTCTCCCATTAATGGCATCAGCCACTCAACCATTCCAAAACATTCCCCTTGAGGGGCCTCAGCTGGGTATTGTGTTAATTGGGCAGAGCTGTAGAACTGACTTCTCAACCCCTAGGGTGAAGGATTATTTAACTAAAGGTAAAAATATGTCCAGAAAAGATATCGGCTAGAATTAGAAACTCCACAAGCTGGATTTACTGAACAGTCACTCACCAATCAGTAGTAATTTCAATAAGCAACAACCAATCCAGGAGCAGTACAAGACACAAAGTGAGACAGTCATTTCCCTAATTAGCTACTTGTCTAAAAGCCAGCTAAAAGAGAAGACAGGACTGAGCCACAATGGAGAACCACTTGGGAACGTACTTAAGTTTCATTTTCTATGTACCAAAAGCAAATTGCTTTCTAGCCAACTCGTGCATCCTTTGCTTTTAACAGGAAAATTTACGGAATGTGGTTTATTGAACTGTTTTTTCCCTTTGTCTTGTTCCTCTTATACTTCTGCAAACTCTCTGTGAGCCTAATTCTTAATATGACCTCTTTCATTTTCAGAAAGAATGGAAAATTTTGTTCCTGGGGGGATTCAGTGCTTCTGAAGATACATGACTCAGTATCACAACAATAACTAGTAATTGAATTGCCGTATTTTAGACAATTCCTGCTTTCTGCTATAAACTACCAAACAGCATATGTGTTTAGCAGTAGTAGCATATTTCCAACCATCTGCATTTGCCTCCCACTCACATACACTTAGTCACTGCATACAAACATACACCTTCTGCTGAACTTTAGAATTATGTTCTTCTCTACTAAAACTCATTAAGTTTTTAGCAGTATGGTATTCTACAAAGCCTTTTCTGGCAACCTTTAGAGCCCAATAATCTGGATTTATTGCCAATGCGTGCAAAGTACATAATTTAACCCAATCATTATTGTAATTTTGCTTTCACATGCATTCAATAACACTTTGATAAAGTTTTACTAGAAAACCCTCTTGTTTCATTGGTTAAGTTGCACCAGGGGAAGGTATACATGGCACTGTAGAAAGAATCCTATAGAATTTAATTAATAGGGTTGGAGCCAGTATAGTTCTACAGAAACCACTCTAAAAACAACAGAATTTAATAGAATATTATCCTTTCCAAATAATTTTTTAATCTGCCACATCCAAGTTTTATACAGCCTCCAACACTGTGCTGTCAGAGTGCGTCTAAAAATTACAAAGTGCACAGGGCACTGGACTTAGTCAAACTGTTTATTTTTCAGTGTGGATTTATGGTGGGAAAACTCAACCAAAGAAAGTGGGATTTGCACTTTGCTCCGAAAGTGTGAAGTTCAGGGTTATTCTGGTCTCTCGGGAGAGTGAGTTCCAGATTTGTGGGCCTGGATGCTGTCCTTACAAATTTCACTTTTAGTTTGATTATTCCACTGGAACAGAGCTCTCCTGGGAGGTCACAATTATTGAGGGAGAGGCAATCTCTCAGGTAACTTGGGTTAGTGCCAGGAAGGGCTTTGAAGATGAGAACCAAAACCAAAACATCTCACCCAGTATTCCACAGGGAACTGGTGAAGAGAGTGAAACACAGGTTTCATGTGCTCTTGGCAGCCTGTTGAGTTGATGGGATCTGGGATTTTTTAGGGTTAGTGAGTTCATTCCTAAGCATGGAGAATTTTAATATGCGAGGCTGGGGATCATGGATCACTGTGAATAAGGCTGAATCCAAAAGAAGGAGGAACTGTCACCTTGCCAGCCAAAGATGGTAAAGGGCATTTTTCATGGCTGTGGCTATTTGGAATTCCAGCAGACATGGACATGAAGAATGTAGATGGACACCAAGGCTGTAGACCAGCTTAACAATTTTAGGGCCATTTGCCTTGGTGGAGGGTGATGCCATGGAGGTGGTGCATTCTTCAAAGTGCTTCCCTCTCCGCACCAGTATCACCCTAGTATTTCCAGATTCTGTCATCTCATCTACATCCAGCTGCTGATCTCAGACAAACCCTTGGAGCTGGGTATCATCGGCCTATTGTTGGCATTCAAGTCCATGCAGTTCCACAATCTCCCCTACTGGCTGCATGTAGAATATTGGATAGCATGAATCTGTGTGACTCAGTTGAGAGCTCTGGAGATGGAGGAGCAGGGTCTCAACAGACCACTTTGGGTGCAGTCTGAGAGAAATGGTCACAGCCATCTCCACATGAGCCTGCTCTCCCTCCCCACTTCTGGGGTGGGACAGCAGAAGTCTCTGGTCAGCCAGTCGAATGCTGTGGAGAGGTCCAACATGAGTAGGGATCTTTGGCTCTTGGCACTGATAGAATCATAGGACTGGAAGAGACCTCGAGAGGTCTTCTAGTCCAGTCCCCTGCACTCAAGGCAGGACTAAGTATTATCTAGACCTGACAGGTGTTTGTCCAATGTGCTCTTAAAAATCTCTAATGAAGGAGATTCCACAAACTCCATAAGCAATTTATTCCATGATGATCTCCTCTTAGCCATGGACAACAGCACCATGCCTAGTCCATGTTTGTGTTCTGGCCTGAAATCTGAGTGGGAGGGGTCCAGGATGTTGTCAGGATCTAGGTGGAGTTGGCGAGCTTCTCAGTTAGCTACCTAGGCACTGATTTCCATGGGAGTTAGGTGCCCAAGTACCTTTGTGAAACTGGACCCTAGAACTGAGCAATTTTAGAGCTGGGATATCATTGTCTCTTACTTGCTATAGGCTGGCTTACACTTTCTATGGAAAGCTTATCAACTGTTATTAAATTAGACCCATCCATAAGGGTCTGTCTTAAATGCTGTTTCATGCAACAACCCTAGTATTGTGCATTCATGAGAAAACATAAGCCAGTCAAATCTTTACTGTAAATTCTTTGGTATATTCAATTGCTAACATAATTTTTAGCATAAAGGTCAATAGTTAATACCACACAACACTTATATGACAAGATGAATATCATTAGAAATACATTAAATAGCTTAATTCAGCAAAGCACAGGCTTAAGTCCCATTGACTTCACTGACTTTCAGCATGTGCCTAAAGTTAAGCTTGCAGTTAAGTGCTTTGCCAATTTGAGGTCAATTGTGGCTAGAAAGGAAAGATGGGCTGTTGGTTTGGTCACTAGCTTAGGAACTTGGAGACCACGTTCCATTTCCTGTTCTGCCACAGACCTCCTGGATGGTAAGTCACTTAGATTCTCTTGTGCCTCAATTCTTTGTCTGTGAAATGGGAATAACAGCACTTCTCTGCATCACAAGGTTAGGAATGGGGGTCAGATAAGTATGTAGAAAGAAAATGTTGCCATTTTGCTCCACACCAGATAAAAGTGCTGCATTTATTTGTGACTTCATTCAAATATTAGCCTATTGGGGTTTGGGCCTTTCTGTAGGTTGCCTCTATGAGTACTGTACATGCCTTGGCATTGGTAGTATTATAACCAACTTGCTAAAATAAAGAGCTTTCTGGATTCGTTAGCAAAGTAAATGGAGAGGAGGTCAATGGGATAAAGCAGCTTTAAAGGACCAAGAGGAACTAGGTGGTGACCACAAAACATGTAGTGTGCAACACAATGCCCCGGAGAGTCTCCCATGACACCTCTCAGCCTTTGTACTTGTGAATTACATCACTACCAGAGCTCCTTGGCAGACGCCTGTTTGACCTTGCTGCTTGCACACAGTGTGAATAAAAAAGCCCGTTCGTAAGGCACACAGAATCCAGGCCATTGAAAGAGGCCATCAAAAACATACTTTTTAGTGCTGCTGTATAGTTCTAGGTCTGGGAAATGTGAATGAGCTGTTTGAAATACACAGGAAGGGGAGAAAAGAAAACAGAGATATCGATAGAGACGGACATGTTTCTCCCTTTCATGTCAGTGGGGAAAAACATTTAACAGAGCACATGGAAAATCACTGCTTTGACATTTAACACCTGCAATGTGTTTGCAAAGAAGAAAAAATATCTCCAACGGCCAGAGATGGGACACTAGATAGGAGAGGGTCTGGTTACTACAGAGAATTCTGTCCCAGGTGTCTGGCTGGTGGGTCTCACCCACATGTTACGGTCGAACTGATCACCATATTTGGGGTTGGGAAGGAATTTTCTCCGAGGTCTGATTTTCTTATTTTTATTTTTGCCTCCTCTGCAGTGTGGGTCATGGGTCATGTGCTGGCCTAAACTAGAGGAAATGGTAGATTCTCTGTAACCTGAAGTCTTTAAATCATGATTTGAGGCTTCAATAACTCAGCCAGAGATTATAGGTTCATTACAGGAGTGGGTGGGTGAGGTTCCATATCTGCAATGAGCAGGAGGTCAGACCTGATGATCATACTGGTCCCTTCTGGCCTTAAAGTCTATAATTCTAAGAAGAAGAGTGTGGAGAAGGAAGGCATTTCAAAGTTAGACCAGACATTTTACTTGCCCTGGCCTTATTATTGAAATATGCTGACAAAGGGTGGTTCTTGTGTTGTGAGATTTGAGTTCATTCTTGAATATCAGAGAACACGTCTGATTAAAATGTTTACTATTTTTAATTGTTGTAGAAACATTTGCAGAGTTGGTTGTTTAGAGAGTTAAGAATAAACAGCTCTTCCTGCCTAATATGTTTGATATGGTTTTAGGAGATCTTTGGTTTAATTGCCAGCTTTGCCACTGACTTCCATTGTGACCTTGGGTTTAATCTCTCTATGCCTCAGTTTCCCTTGTGTAAAACGGAGCTAATAATATCCCTTTCTCCCACCCTGTGTCTTTCTTCTGTTAGGCTCTTCAGGGCAGGTTGCTTACTATGCTTTTTACAGTGCTTGACATGGTTACTCCTGGGGAATTCTGCACCAAAAAAATAAAAATTATGCACCAAAAAATTAAAAATTATGCACACAATATTTTAAAATTTTGCATATTTTATTTGTCAAAATAACACAATATAATCACACCAATTTCAATTATTTTTGGTCATTTACTTCAAAATACCTGACAGCAAGTATGTCTGTAAAAATACAGACAACAAAAAAAGATTCAGGAAATGTTTTTTGACAAATAGATTCCCTACTAGGCATATTAATACAGAACACTGAGTAATAATTCATTTACAGTACAATACAGAACTGTATTTCCTGCACCCCTCAGAAGCAGTGCAAAGGCTTGGGGGTTTCAGGGGTAATGGAGGAGCTGAGGAAGAGGGAAGTAATTGCTGGGAAGGAGCCTGGGTGTGAAGTTGGAAGGTTGTTGGGTGTGGGTGGGAAAAGTATGGAGCAGGTTTTTTTGGGGGTGGGGAGGGATTGTTAGGAAGCTTCCCCCATGCAGAGCCTGGCTGACCCCAGCCTCTCCCGTTCAGTCAGGCATATGTGCCCCATCCACATGTGTCCCTCCACCCCCACTTAGACACCCCCTCCCCACCCCCATGTGTCCCTGCACCTGCCTATCCTTATGAGTCTCTGTGCCCCGACTCAGCCACCTCCTGTCCCTATGTGGCCCTGCACCTCCTTCCCCGTCCCACTGTGGCCCTGAGCCTCCACTCCCATTCAGCCCCTGTCCCAGTCTGTCCTCCCCCAGAAGCCCTTATGACCCCCATCTGTGACCCCTGGCCCGACACTGTGAAGAAGACACTACAGATGCTTTCTCTTCCCTAGCCGGCTGGGAGCAACGGCTCTGTTCCAGCACCACAGTGCCCTCTGGTAGGCAAAAAGTGGAACTGCAGAAACTTTCCAGCTGAAGTTATTTTCTGGCACACACACAAAAATAAAAAATATGCACAGCACATTAATTATGCACATGCGTAGTGGCTCAGAATTTCCCCAGGAGTGCACAGTGGGGTCTGGTCTTGGACAGAGTCTCAGTTTGCCAGCATAATACATAATAATAATACCGGACTTACCTATTGTTCCATTACTAATATTTATGGGCCTAATGCTGAACTCCCAGTGACCGAAATGGGAACAGGGACTGGGTCTTAATGGAGTGAGATGTGCTATGTGCTCAGCTCCCTTTTCTGAACTAGACTTATTAGGGGGACTGGATGGGCTCAGTTTCTCTTGTTTGTAATCACTTGTATTGGGCTCACGACCGGGAGGACTGGGTGAACTTCTATGGTCTGAGACATGCAGGAGGTCTGACTAGATGATCTAATGGTCCCTTTCTGGCCTCAAAAATCCATGAATCTATGAAACTCAAATCAGTAGTAACTCAAGTCAGATACCATCTAGTGGCTCTTCAGGGGCCTAAAGTTAAAGTAGCGAACCGGGTGGGGGGGCGGAGTGGGGGGGTCCTCAGAACACAGGGGAGTACATAATGAAAACCGCAGTGAATTAACACCCTTGTGGACCGTCGAAAGATTTGCCTGGGCCACGTTCCTGCATCTCTAGCTGTGGCTGTCACTCCCTGGAAGATGCTGAGCATTCTCGAAGAAAACTCAACCAGCACTGGGCTCCTCTCATTCTTTTCTCTGTCAGAAGAAATGACAGGCTGCCACTCTTCCTCGCACCAGGATAGTTTCCCAACATATCTTGGCATAGAGGTATTTACAAGCTTGATTTTTACTGGGGTATGAATTTTGGATATCAGTTACATTACCTGTATCAATTCCCACCAAGATCAAGTCCTCAGTAATAGCTTCAAGTGTTCAGCATTTCAAAGTGCGTTCCACAGGGCAATTTTTTCTACTAAGCCATAGGTCTGAGAGCTTCTGTGCCCCTAAGGCACTGGAGGCTTTGATGTGCATCCTGCAAAAATGTAGGTTATTTTCTCCTTAGAAGGGTGAGATAAAAGACAAAAAATAATCTAAAACCCACCAGAATGTTCAGGAAACCTCTGACCCTGAAACTTGTTTAAAAAACAGTTACAGCTCTTGATTATTTCAACTCTACTTTTTCTGCCCCGGTCCTGCCTTCTCTGCCTACCCTTGGGTTAAGCACCCTGAGTGAAAGACACCCCATGCAGAGGGATCATCACATGACCTATGTACCACCCATGGGCGGTGGTGAACCACGCACTCAGGGAGGCTAGCCCCCAGCCCGGCCCACCCCTTCTGCCCCAGGCCCTGCCCCCTCTTCCTCCCCAAACCCAGAGGCCCCTGCTCTGCAGCCACCAACCTCCCCCCCCGCCCACGGCCCCAGGTTGCCCGAGTGCTTCCAGCCCCAGTGTGCCTGGTGGGCAGTGCATGGACCTCTCCCCAGCCCTGGAGCACCAGACGGGTGGTGGCACACAGCTCCTCTCCCTTATACCCCCGAGCCCTGGAGAACTTGACAGCGTGGCTCCAGTGCTGGGGCCCCCACAGTGCTGGGCGGCCCCAGTCACCCCAAGTCCCAGCTGCCCTTGCCCCATCCACAGCAGGCTTCCCTTCCCGGAAGAGGAGCAGCCTGGCTGGCCTGGGCCAACTAGCAGCAGGAGAGGGCCTCGGGGCAGAGGGTGAGCGGGGCCATACGGGGCTGTTTGGGGAGGCACAGCCTTCCCCAGCCTATTTTTGCACTGCCCATGTTACTACCTCAAAATAGGCCCTTTGAACAGTGGCGAATTTCACCCAGTAATGGCTCATGCTTCCTCTCACTGCGAGCCAATAAATCCCACCTACAAACAGATCCCTGTAACAGATATTTATAAACTCACGTCCACCCTTTCAATCAGTATAATGGTTTGTTCTCCCAGCTCTTGTGGATGGACATTTTCCGCACTTGATGAGCTGTGTAGTGCTGAACAAATTGCCTTAAACATTCCAGTGATGCAACAGGGCAGATACTGACAGCCTTTGAATTTGCAGACACGTCAAGTCCAAACGTTGCCTTCCTGCTTGGCAAGCACGATAACTTTGGCCTTCATGAGGAATGGGTAAAGAAAATCCTACCAGGATAGCATTTGTTCTTCAATTCCGTTTCCAATAGTTGTCTGGAAATTCAGGGTTATATTTAGTCTCGAGCTCTTACTTGATTTTGAACTTAGCGTTTGTCTAGTGTCTTGTAATCTGTTTTGAATCATATTAACAAGTGTAGAAGCTTACAGCAGTTTTTGGTGCAGGACTTTTGAGTCATGCACTCCCCTTCCCCCCCTCCCCCGCAACATTTAGACTATTATTGTTGTTCATTTCCTGCTTTTATTGTAGTTACAACCTAACCTTACGTTTTCCAAAATTCTCTTTAGTTCCCAGCCATCACAATTTGCAATCAGTTATTAAATTACTAATCTAATGCAGATTTTTATATATACTTTTCATACGCACTTAATGGCACTGTCTGGCAATGGTAGCTTGTTGTATTTTGCCTGTAAACAGCAGTGTGTGGGACCTATTCTGATCTCAGTTACAACCTCAATTACAGAAGTCAAAAGACAGGTTTCAGAGTAGCAGCCACGTTAGTCTATATCCGCAAAAAGAAAAGGAGGACTTGTGGCACCTTAGAGACTAACCAATTTATTTGAGCGTAGGCTTTCATGAGCTACAGCTCACTTCATGGGATACATGCAGTGGAAAATACAGTGGGGGAGATTTTATATACACAGAGAACATGAAACAATGGGTGTTACCATACAGTCAAGAGTTACTCTGTCTCTACATTGGTGTGCCTGGGATCAGAATGTGGACTGCAACCGTACCCTTCATTCTTTGGCGCTATGAAATCCACTTCCATACACAACGGAGCAGGAGCAAGAGCTCCTACGTCCAATTACAGCAAACACATTTGAAGAAAAGCAGCCCTCCCCCACTTGCCATGAAATTTTCCAGAGGTGACAGCCTGTCTCAAATTCTTGCACTCTTCAGAAAGCAAATCTTCCAAAGGGAGCTTATCGTAGCAAGAACTTTGTTCGTGAAAAAGATGCATAACTGGAAATGTTTACTCAACACAGTCTGCTCATGTTAGTATATTATGGACTCTTGCTGAGAGTCTTCATGCTGTGCTGTCGAACACTGAGTAGATATAAGTTAGCAATGGACGGTTGTGGAAGAAGAAATATTTCCTTCCACAGAAAAGGAAAAATAAAAGCACAAATAGTTTCTGATTTCATTATCACTTTTCCCATTAGAGAAATAGAGGAATCTACCTACCTACTTGTGTATTTACTCATGTGGGCCCCATCCCTGTTGTATCTGAGTGTGTCAAGCTTCAGGGAATTACAGTCATTTCTCTGCCAAATGAAAGTACTGCAAGTTAGGCCTTCCTTGGAATACTTTCAGCTGTCGGTGCCTGAATTCCAATCTTTTCTTTGGAAATGCTGCAAAAAAGCACTTTGAAAATCATATTTCAGGGCAGGCTGGTGGAAGGCTTAGGAGCCTATTTTGGAGCAGTCTGTGGATAGCTCAGCATGAGGGAGAAAGCAGGACATAGGAGAAGCACTTAGCTTCAAAAAGCAACATAGCAATGAGACAAGGCAAGGGGAAGAAGGGGAGGGTGGAATGGACTGGAGCCAAGTTTTTCTGACTCTCTGTTTACTTTAGAACATAGAATGTGTACACTGAGCCGTGTGTATCACAGATTAAGTCTATAGAGTTACACCAAGGATGCATTGTGGACCATTATCCTTAGTTCTTCAATATTTCACCTTCTCCTCCTCCTCTGCTGCTTCAGCATTCTTGTCCTTGCCTTTAACGCCCTGCATAATATATCTTCTTCTACCCTGTCCATCCAGGTCCCAGTCACTTCGCTCCATGTGTCCCCTCCACTCTGCTAATGCTGCCAGCCTTGACATGCCATCTGTCTGCTTCTCCCACAACACACCTCTGCATTTCCTTCCACATCACCCCCTACATCTTGCCAACCGCATCCACAAAGCCGCTACCCGTTTCTTTTTCCAATCCCTCTTGAAGAGCTGCTTCTACCACAATGCCTACAAGCTGATATTGACTAGGATGCAGGGTAACTTGGGACAGTCTATACAACTTTTCTTTAAAAGACCTCCAACAAAATCCATACACCATTATGCAATTCAGACTTTGTATTATCGGAATGGAGTCAATTGCCACGTGGTCACCTCAGTTAGTTGTTCCCATCCATTTCTCTGTTCAGCTTGGTCTTTTTAGAGCATAAACACTTTGAGACAGGAACTGTGCCTTTGTTTTAATACTGCACCTGACCTTGATTCAGCAAAGCACATGTGCTAACTATAAGCACATGTTTAAGTCCCACAGACATGCGCATGTGCTTTGCTGAACAGGCCTGAACTTATATGTGCTTAAAGTTAAGCATGCGCTTACGTCCTTTGCTGAAAACTTTGCTTAGCACATTCTGTTGGAAACAAAATATAATAATAATATGCTAAGAATCCCAAATTACACTGTTCTCTACTCATTTTGATAATTTGATGTATGTATGTATGTGTGTGTGTATTTCTTTTTCTAAGTGATATTTGCTTTTTTTTTTATCAGATTTTCACTATGGCATCGTTTTGTGGACTTTCATAGCAGGGATTCATTTGTCACTGAGAATAGCAGTGTACGTGATGAGTTAGTAATCCTGGGTAGTTCTTGAATAACTGCTGGGTTTTCAATTATTTCAAAAGAATAATAAGAATAAATTGCAGGAGGGAGGGAGGGAACAACCAAACAAGGAGCAATAATGAGCCTGATTCTCCCCTCACATGAACTGATGTGAATCAGGAGCAACTCCACTTCAATCCATGGCTTTACACCAGTGTACAACCAATATAACCGAGAGCAGAATCAGGTGTTATTAAAAAGCTTACAATTCAAGCTTTGTTATGATGCAGTGTGGGTTACAGCATGTCCTGTTACTTGATATGAGAAGATTTAAGAAGTACAAAAAGCCCGTGAAACTGTCTGCTAGAAAATTGATCTATGTGTCTGCATATGGGTTACCTGGATCTTGGGATGTAGCACATAGGAGTAACATGCTCGCTCACTTCCCCTTCTCCTGGAGCTGGTCAGTGAGGAAATGGGCGAAGTCTTGACCATGCCCCCTATGTGCCAGCTGGCAGAACTGAGCAGATGCTGTGGGAGTGGTGGTGGTGGTGGTTCATAGATTCCAAGGCCAGAAGGGGCCATTGTGATCATCTGCTCTGACCTTCTGGACAATATAGGCCATAGAATGTCCCCAAAATAATTCATAGAACAGAACTTTTACAAAAACATCCAACCTTGATCTAAAAATTGTCAGTGGTGAAGAATCCATTGTGATCCTTGGTAAATTGTTCCAATGGGTAATTACCCTCACTGTTAAAAACTATGCCTTATTTCCAGTCCAAATTTGTCTTTCTTCAACTTCCAGTCACTGGGTCATGTTCTACCTTTCTCTGCTAGATTGAAGAGCCCATTATGAAATATTTGTTCCCCATGTAGGTACTTATACACTGTAATCAAGTCACCCATTAACCTTCTCTTTGTTAAGCTAAATAGCTTGAGTTCCTTAAAAACTCCTTCTTGTTGTCCTTAACTCTGCTGGCCATAGATTTCCCCTTGTGTCCATTTGCTTCCCTTATCAATTTTCTACTATTCCTAGCTTCTGATTTATATTCTAGGTGTGGGTATTATACTGTAATTTTCTGCCAGTGTAGGCCAGCAGCCTGTTGCTGCCCTCTTGGAGCAAGGGGAAAGCAGGAAAGGAATTGTGCCTCAGATGGGTGACTAAGGTACAGTGCCTCCCTAAGCCACTCCTGAGATGATGTGGCTTGGACAATGTCCTTTGATCTCCTGAAGGCACAATCTAGCCCAAAGCTGCTTTTTTCAAAAGGCGACATTCATTCCAACAAGTACTGACTTGGAAATGGGTTTCATACAAAACACCTGTTCTGAGGCTGTGTCCTCTAATATGTCTTGGTGCAGAGACTGGTAGAAGGATAAAAGTAAAGGTCAATGAGAGCATTCGATTAATCTGAAATAACTGGTTGAAAGCTATCGAACAAACGGGGTTGGTGAATGCAGAAAAAAAAGAAACTGCAGTATCATTAAATAGTTTGAATCCTCATCCAGGCAGCTACCTACTTAAAGGAAAGTTTTCCAGGGTGGTTGTTACCTAGTGCACTATGCAGCTAGGCAGTGATAGTGGTCCTCAGCAACCTGTTTGTGAAAGGTGATGTGATGAGTCACTCGGTACATCAGTGCAGTCAGACCCTAAAGGGAACATGTGGGCAGAAAAATAACTCTGGATGTCTGCATGATAGTCCCTTTAAAGCATCATTTATCTCTACAGTGTTCTTTCAAGTGGGTTTGGTGAAAAATACGAGAAAATTCAGAAGCAAAACACCTTGCACCAGAGAAACTAACCAGCCAGCTGCTTGCAGACACCATGAGAAGGACCTTAGGAAAGGGCAGATGAAGTGGTGAAAGACAGCATTTGTACAGGATTCAGCATTTGAGCTGGGAAAGGGAGAATTTCTGCATGCAGCAAGACCTACCATGTAACTCTTTAAAGCGTCCAATCAGCTGTCCACCCCTGGGCTGCAGAGCTTTGCTGAATAGGGATGGATTCAAACAGGTGCTTAAATGTATGAATGAACTAGGACCTAAGTTCCTTTCAGCACATTGCCCCTTTTTTTAACCCTAGAAACCCCGTTTCCAACCCATGGCCATTTATGCCTTATTGAACCTCAACTTCTTCCATATCTGTGTATTGAAAAGCCCTAGGAAGACTAACTATAAACTTTATGACAGGTTTCAGAGTAACAGCCGTGTTAGTCCGTATTCGCAAAAAGAAAAGGAGTACTTGTGGCACCTTAGAGACTAACCAATTTATTAGAGCATAAGCTTTCGTGAGCTACAGCTCACTTCCTCAGATGCATATCGTGGAAACTGCAGCAGGCTTTATATATACACAGAGAATATGAAACAATACCTCCTCCCACCCCACTGTCCTGCTGGTAATAGCTTATCTAAAGTGATCATCAGGTGGGCCATTTCCAGCACAAATCCAGGTTTTCTCACCCTCCACCCCCCCACACAAATTCACTCTCCTGCTGGTGATAGCCCATCCAAAGTGACAACTCTTTACACAATGTGCATGACAATCAAGTTGGGCTATTTCCTGCACAAATCCAGGTTTTCTCACATCCCCCTCACCCCCATACACACACAAACTCACTCTCCTGCTGGTAATAGCTCATCCAAACTGACCACTCTTCAAGTTTAAATCCAAGTTAAACCAGAACATCTGGGGGAGGGGGTAGGAAAAAACAAGAGGAAACAGGCTACCTTGCATCCATCGTCTACAGCCAAGCTCTGCGATACAACCGCATTTGCTCCAACCCCTCAGACAGAGACAAACACCTACAAGATCTCTGTCAAGCTTTCTTACAACTACAATACCCACCTGCAGAAGTAAAGAAACAGATTGATAGAGCCAGAAGAGTTCCCAGAAGTTACCTACTACAGGACAGGCCTAACAAAGAAAATAACAGAACGCCACTAGCCGTCACCTTCAGCCCCCAACTAAAACCCCTCCAACGCATTATTAAGGATCTACAACCTATCCTAAAGGATGACCCAACACTCTCACAAATCTTGGGAGACAGGCCAGTCCTTGCCTACAGACAGCCCCGCAACCTGAAGCAAATACTCACCAACAACCACGTACCACACAACAGAACCACTAACCCAGGAACTTATCCTTGCAACAAAGCCCGTTGCCAATTGTGCCCACATATCTATTCAGGGGACACCATCACAGGGCCTAATAACATCAGCCACACTATCAGAGGCTCGTTCACCTGCACATCCACCAATGTGATATATGCCATCATGTGCCAGCAATGCCCCTCTGCCATATACATTGGTCAAACTGGACAGTCTCTACGTAAAAGAATAAATGGACACAAATCAGATGTCAAGAATTATAACATTCATAAACCAGTGGGAGAACACTTCAGTCTCTCTGGGCACGCAATCACAGACATGAAGGTCGCTATCTTAAAACAAAAAAACTTCAAATCCAGACTCCAGGGAGAAACTGCTGAATTGGAATTCATTTGCAAATTGGATACTATTAATTTAGGCTTAAATAGAGACTGGGAGTGGCTAAGTCATTATGCAAGGTAGCCTGTTTCCTCTTGTTTTTTCCTACCCCCTCCCCCAGATGTTCTGGTTTAACTTGGATTTAAACTTGAAGAGTGGTCAGTTTGGATGAGCTATTACCAGCAGGAGAGTGAGTTTGTGTGTGTATGGGGGTGAGGGGGATGTGAGAAAACCTGGATTTGTGCAGGAAATAGCCCAACTTGATTGTCATGCACATTGTGTAAAGAGTTGTCACTTTGGATGGGCTATCACCAGCAGGAGAGTGAATTTGTGTGGGGGGGTGGAGAGTGAGAAAACCTGGATTTGTGCTGGAAATGGCCCTCCTGATGATCACTTTAGATAAGCTATTACCAGCAGGACAGTGGGGTGGGAGGAGGTATTGTTTCATATTCTCTGTGTATATATAAAGCCTGCTGCAGTTTCCACGATATGCATCTGAGGAAGTGAGCTGTAGCTCACGAAAGCTTATGCTCTAATAAATTGGTTAGTCTCTAAGGTGCCACAAGTACTCCTTTTCTTTTTATAAACTTTATCTGGAGTGTAGGGTAAGACTATCTGAGCCTGGAACTGTCTCTAGTTAGAAGTGGCTTTAAGCCTGTTCTTCCTAATTCAGCAGCCTGTCTATTAATGCACCCTGCTGCTTTCCTCTTGGATCTTTGGATCTTCACTTTCTTTCCTTTGACCTTAGGGTTGGCCCTTTTCCCTTCTCCTGAGCAATTCATTTTTGGTTTTGTTTGTTTCTTTGGCGGATTTCCACTTTGTCTAGCTCAGGGGTCCCCTAAGGGGCTGATTCATGACTGAGAATTACTTAACTCAACTAAACTCTTCTGTAGCTTTCAGATTTGTCAGTAGCATCTCTGTAGCTCTTGTCGCTGCCTCAGACTCGGGATGTCGGGGGTCTGGGGGAAAGGAAGCTCATTCTTCTGGACTTTGGGCGACAGCATTTCTCAAGCCCTCCAATGAGCTGGACTATTTTAAACCTAAGAGGAAACCCAAATATTTTCTGGGAGTCCTCCCATTTTTGTCTAACCAATGGACTCAGCTTTTTCTGACCACAAGTTCCATCCTCTTTGAGACTTTCAGATCTTCTGCTGAATCTGCTATGGAGCCCATGGTTATTGGACTAGATTTTCAAAAGTGCATACCCAACAATTGCTGTTGAGAAAAACCTGTTCATGTAGGTGCCTAACCAGAAGCTGAGACCTTTGGAAGGCGGTTGCAGAGAAATAAGATGTTGACCATAACATTGACTCAGTGGAGACAGAAACAAGTTGTGTTCATGATTGTGGGGCAGATTCTGCACTACACTTTCTGAGGGACCCAGGAGAACTGAGGGCAAAGAAGACATTAAACCACTGCTGTGCCACCCAGATTCTGGACTGCGGTGTGAGCCAATATGGCTTCCAGTGTAAGTTAGAGCAGGCCCAGGAGCTACTGGACTTTTGACAGCCTTCTCTGGGCTATCTATGGGCTGTGCTGCAGCCCAAATCCCTGAAGCAGTGAGTGTCATGGGCACATCTCCCCCCACACCATATGCTCTGTTCTGCCTCGTCACACCACCTGCACTGGAGCCTGCGAGGCTGGGGGACTGACTGCAAAGTCATGGGTAGCATCATGTTAGTTAATATAACTCCTAAAGGGGGTGTTCCAACTAGCTGGCATTTTCTAGTGCAGACAAGCCCTCGGTTGAGCTTTGGCAGCACAGTCAGTTCTCGGGGGACACCCCTGCTTTCTTTATTATTTTCTGCTTATTCTGTCCACTCTCTGGGAGTGGGATCCATGTGGTGCAGGCAGGAGCAGGCCGCACAGAGCTGCTGGCATAGGTGCAACAGAGGTAAGTGCTTGATTAGTAATAATGGAGTCTGTCATAAATATAAAGGGAAGGGTAACCACCTTTCTGTTTACAGAACTATAAAATCCCACCTGGCCAGAGGCAAAAACCTTTCACCTGTAAAGGGTTAAGAAGCTAAGGTAACCTCGCTGGCACCTGACAAAATGACCAATGAGGAGACAAGTTACTTTCAAAGCTGGGGGCGGGGGGAAGGTTCTGTCGGTGTGTGTGATGCTTTTGCCTGGACCAGAGCAGGAATGCAGGTCAGAACTCCTGTAAAGGGCTAAAAAGCAATCTAGCTAGAGATGCGTTCGATTCTGTTTTGTTTAAATGGCTGATAAAATAAGTTGTGCTGAATGGAATGTATAGTCCTGGTTTTGTGTCTTTTTGTAACTTAAGGTTTTGCCTAGAGGGATTCTCTATGTTTTGAATCTGATTACCCTGTAAGGTATTTACCATCCTGATTTTACAGAGTTTTACTTTTTCTTTAATTAAAATTCTCTTTTAAGAACCTGATTGCTTTTTCATTGTTCTTAAGATCCAAGGGTTTGGGTCTGTGTTCACCTATGTAAATTGGTGAGGATTTTTACTAAGCCCTCCCCAGGAAAGGGGGTGTAGGGTTTGGGTGGATATTTTGGGGGGAAGATGTCTCCAAGTGGGCTCTTTCCCTGTTCTTTGTTTAACACGCTTGGTGGTGGCAGCATAAGGTCCAAGGATAAAAGGTAAAAGTTTGTACCTTGGGGAAGTTTTAACCTAAGCTGGTAAGAATAAGCTTAGGGGGTCTTTCATGCAGGTCCCCACATCTGTACCCTAGAGTTCAGAGTGGGGAAGGACCCTTGACAGAGTCAGAAGGGGCACCACTGGTTCTGGGTGTGCTGAGACTTACTGTAGTAACTCCCTAGGCCAGAGGTCCCCAGATTGTGGGGCCTGCCTCCGCTCCTGCCCCACCCCCCAGCCTTGGCCCTGGCCCCGCTCCCAGTCCCAGCCCCACCCCCAGATGCGGCCCCAGCCTCGGCCCCCTTACTCCTGTCTATGGCCCCACTCCCAGCCCCAGCTCTGGGGGCAGCGGGGGGACGGGGTCGGGGACCGGAAACAGGTAAGGGGGGGGCGCGACCCTCAAAAGTTTGGGGACCACTGCCCTAGGTGCCTTCCTGCATCAGTCAGTGTGTGCATATGCAAAGTAATAACAGCTGAGAAGGACATGGGGAACCCAATTCTGCATTAAAGGGAGTGCTGCTGCATGGCTGCAGGTTGTGGAAGGCCAATAGGCCAGATGCTCAACTCACTGAAGTCAATGAGAATCTTTCCCTTGACTTCCACCATCTTTGCATCGGTCCCTAAGGGAGGATCACATCTGTTACTAAGCACCTTGTGAGCTTTGGATGAGGATCATCCATAAGCTCCTGTCAGACCATTCTCTGCTTACACCCCACCTCTTTTTTCCCCCTGTGTACTTGTGAGTAAGGGATTGAGCGCAGAGGGTGTGTGAAGATTCACACTCCATCTAGTTTTACCGAACCTCACACATAGCCTCCACTTGTCCTGGAGCACAACAGACTTGCACACCTGGCTGTGCATTGCACAAATATTTGCAGGATCGAGGTCCTTATGGGTGGCCACAATGCAAAATGGAAAATATGGTGTTGAAGAAAGATTTTCTATAGAGACTTCTCCGGAAAGTTGCTGAAGTGGAAAGATGAAGCTAAAGACCTTTAGTCATGCAGTCACCAGAACACAATCCTTGCTGCTGATATTTACCACGTAAATGTATTTGAAGGTGGAAAAAATATAGCATTTATTTTTTTCCTCTCACTTAGCACAACTCTTAGAAGCTGAAACGCATCATTTCCAAATGAGTCACTGGAAGCATTTGGATTTCAAAGAAGCCATTGTGACGGTTGCAACAGGTGGAAAAAGACGGGGGGGGAGGGCAGTCAAGGCATCTTTTCCAGCATAATTCTTTCAGCATTTTCAAACCAGTCACACAGTGGTTAAACAAGAGACTTAGGAACTAGGAGACTTGAGCTCTATATCTGGGTTCTAACCCTCTATTCTCTCTCCCTCTGCATTCATATCCCATTTTTAAAGTATATTTCTTCTTTGAAGCCTACAGATATAGATAGGCTTGGAAGGAGTAGATTTTTATTGGTTAAATGTTGGTAAATGTCAATTTCACCATACACATCCAAACCAATGAAAACACGTTTCTATTGATAATAATCAAAATGTACAGCTGGGCAAATTAATAAGTTCTCAATGAGCATTTTCCTTAGAGTTTGAGTTAAGGATATTTACTTTGTCTATTTTGACATACGATGTTGATAATTTGTGTTTTAACTGTCATAAAGCTTTAACTTTTTGAATCTCAAAGTCTGTTATCGTTAAATAAGTATTGCCTGACCTGCCCATAATTTCCCACAACTGTGAAAACTTAAATAGGTACAAACTGATAAAATGCTTAAAAATAAACATCACTATTAGCTGCTAAAATTCTATAAAAAAATAAAATTGAATTCTGTCCAGCCTAGATATAAACCTGCTTCATCAAAATACTGGAAACCACCCATTTCCAAGCTAGACAAATTCAAACTGGAAATAAGCTGCAATTTTTGAACAGTGACGTTAATTAACAATTGGAACAGATCACCAAGGGATGTGGTGGATCCCCCCCTTACTCGAAATCTTTCAATCAAAATGAATGTCTTCCTAGAAAGCAGGCTCAAGCTCAACCGCATTGAGCTAAACGCAGGAATCACTGGGTGAAACTCTTAGCCCTGTGTCATACTGCAACTCAGACTAGATGATCACAATGGTTCTTCCTGGCACTAAAATCAAAGAATCTATCCATTAGAATTTGGTTATAATTGTCAGTCCATTTGAGACCTGATCCAACACTCACTGAAATCAACAGGAGAGATTCCAATAACTTCAATGGGCTTTGGATCTGGTCCTAAGACTATAAACTCCTGAGACCATGTCTTCTTCTGTGTTTTTTACAGTGCCAAGCACACCATCAGTGCATTACAAATAATAAACAACAACAATAATATTCCCAGCTCTGACTCCAGCTGTGTTGGGCATTGAGAAGGTCACAGACCCTCTGGACCTCAGTTTGCCCATCTGTGAAATGGAGCTAGGAATACTCACCTGTGTAATGTGCTTTGAGAGCCTCGATGAAAGGTACTAAGTATTATTTTTATGATGATGTTATTAAAAGCTTAAGCACAAAGGTATGGTGATTAAGCTGATTGCTGTTCATCTTGAGGCATTTGGTGTGAAGAGAGCCAAAGACGCCCTCATTAGAGGATACAGCCCGCTATAGCTGTGATCCCTTTAGTCATTAACAGAAATCCCCAGGAGACGTACGGAAGAGACCTTTGTCAAGGCTAGCTATTATGTCGAGTCAACACTGAAGGGAAACAAGGCTGCCCAAAAGGCCAAACAGAGTTCACAGATTATTCTTTACACAGATACGCTGGACCTTGTGTAAACACTCATCACTGGGAAGTATGTGCTGTTTGTTTTCCAAACTTGAAACATGTGGTTAGCGCCAGCAAAGAGAATGAAATGAAGATGGCTTTTTAATAATAAACAACAGTAGTATTTTCGAAGGTCCTTGATTGGGGTTAAGGCAATCGTTGCTATTTATACCAGGGAATACAGGAGCCAATATAGTTACAGTATAGGTATAAGCTAGATGTACTTCAGAAGTATGCAGGGATTTCAGATTTATGTCTTGGAGTATCCTTCTCCACCTCATTAAAGCAGAGAAGTTTGCTAAACTGTATTATTATTATTTATATTATCCTAGTACCTGCCAGCCCCCGTCACAGACCAGGATCCCATTGTGCTAGGCACTGTACAAACACAGAACAAAAAGACAGTCCCTGCCCTAAAGAGCTTAATTAAAAGATCCTACAGCCTTTATTTCGGTAAAACTCCCATGAAAATTTTGTTGACTTCTCAGTGAAATCCATGGGACTTCAGTGGGAGTTTTGCCTGAGTTTGGGCTGTGGGATTGGGCCCAAGTGGCCTCAGATTACATTAGGGGCACCTTCAAACCAGATCCTCAGCTGGTGTAAATCTCTGTCGCTCCATTGACAATGCTGATTTACATCAACCAAGCATCTGACCCCCCGTTCTCCTAAGTGACTGAACTGAAAAAATATGCTTTGGTCTGAAACTTAGTTATTCGCTTACTAAGTAAATAACTGAGTTACTTAGGGCCAGATTTTTAAAGGTATTTAAGTGTCTAGTGAAGATTTAGAAAATTCCACTAAACGCCTAGGCACCTGATTTCAAGGAAATTAAACACCACAGCGTTGCTGAAAATCTGCATCTTTAGGTGTTGTCACAGAACCACAGGACTGATGCTCCACCCTCAGCATGGAACAATCTCTTGGCGGAATCCCATCACCGTGCCAGACACCCAAGCGGTCCTTCCTTCAGAGCAGGTCACCTGGACTCACGGCCTCCTGAGACTAAACCTCTGGGGTTTCAGTGCTTCTATTTCACAGCATAAGCTCTATTCAGCAAATCCAACGGAGCTAGACTCCTGTCGGAGACTTGTGTGCTCTTCACGGATTCATGCACCTCACCCAGTATTTACAGTGACACTCCAGCAGCATTTTCAAAAGTTGGGTTTATGAGTCAACTGGAACACAGCCTACGAAGTTCTTAGGTTAGCACAGAGAAATGAAGTTTAAAGCGTAGCATTCTGGGTAGCCAAGAGCCCAGCAAACTCCATTTTCAGGTTCTTTCTTGCTGCCTTCCTTCCTTAGGCTATGTCTTCACTGTGCACCTTACAACGGTATGGCAGTGTTGCTGCAGCTGTGCTGTTGTAAGGTGTGCTGTGTAGCCGCTCTTTATGGCCGGGAGCGAGCACTCCCAGCAACAAAATAAAACCACCCACAATGGGTGGGGCAGTAGCTTCATCACCAGGAGAGCATCTCCCGCCGAGGAAGCACTGTTCACACTGGCGCTTTTCATCATTAAAACTTTTGTTGTTCAGGGGTGTGTTTTTTCACACCCTGCCCCGAGCAACTAAACTTTTAAGGATGTAAGTTCCGTGTAGACATGGCCTGTGTCAGTTCCCAGGTGAGAGCGCTCCAAACCCTCTCTCAGAGCTCACATGTATCCCCCCTCCCATGTCACATCTCTCAGTCATTTGTTCTCGAGCTGGGGTCTTTGCTCAGCTTCCTGCTGAGAGGTGGAAAAATCCAGGAGCTGTCAGAGCTTCCATTGTCTCTCTGGTTCCCTTGTTGATCTGGGTTGATTTCAGCCAGTTCCGTAATGACTCTGTTCATTCCACCCAGACAGGGAAGTGACACACACACACACCTATGGAGAAACTGGAGAAATGTTCTGAAATAAATAGGATGAAATTCAATAAGGACAAATGTAAAGTACTCCATTTAGGAAGAAACAACCAGTTGCACACATACAAAATGGGAAATGACTGCCTGGTAAGGAGTACTGCGGAAAGGGATCTAGGGGTCATAGTGGACCACAAGCTAAATTTGAGTCAATGGTGTAACATAGTTGCAAAAAAATTGAACATCATCAGCTGGATGTATGAGCAGGAGTGTTGTAAGCAAGACACAAGAAGTAATTCTTCTGCTCTGCTCCACGCTGATTAGGCCTCAACTGGAGTATTGGGTCCATTTCTGGGTGCCACATTTCAGGAAAGATGTGGACAAAGTCCAGAGACGAACAACAAAAATGATTAAAGGTCTAGAAAACATGACCTATGAAGGAAGATTGGAAAAATTGGGTTTGTTTAGTCTGGAGAAGAGAAGACTGAGAGAGGACATGATAATAGTTTTCGAGTAGATAAAAGGTTGTTACAAGGAGGAGGGAGAAGAATTGTTCTTCTTAACCTCTGAGGATAGGACAAAAAGCAATGGGCTTAAATTGCATCAAGGGAGGTTTACGCTGGACATTAGGAAAAACTTCCTAATTGTCAGGGTGGTTAAGCACTGGAATAAATTACCTAGGGAGGTTGTGGAATCTCCATCACTGGAGATTTTTAAGAGCAGGTTAGACAAACACCTGTCAGGGATTGTCTAGGTAATACTTAGTCCTGCCATGAGTGCAGGGGACTGGACTAAGATGACCTCTTGAGGTCCCTTCCAGTCTTATGATTCTATGTCTCTTAGTCTGCCCTGAGAGCAAACACAATCCTTTTCCCCTGCAATGGGTAGCAATGCAAAATATAGGGGGAAACTGAGGCACAAACAGGCTTTATAAAAAAAATTACCAAAAAAGGTCCACTTTCATCACAGGTTTTTAAATACCTTTAAAAATCTGGCCCTTAGTTTCTCAACCCAGGCACAATTACTGCTATTTGGAACCATCCATGTGTAATTCGAGTCGTTCCTGCCAATGAGCATCACCAAACACCCGTCTACATTGGATTTAATCTGCCCTCATGTCTCCTGCTTCCCTCTCTTTGTTATGTCTGTCTGAAGTTGTTCAAAGTCCTCCTGACTAACCTGAACAATTTTACAAACAATCGCAACTTCTTCAAATCAAAGCGAAGTTTGAATCCATAATTAGCAGCTGTGCCCTGGGTATGTCAGAGGCATCAGGGATGTCAGGAAAGACATTACTTTGCAACCAGTCCTTTTTGCTGAAGCTTCTCATTGAAGAGAGCAAAACTTTGTTGTCTTTGTACATTTCATGTCAGTGTTTTGTTTCCCTTTTGCATTCTGGTGCTTTTACATTGTTAAGGGAAAATTTGCACCAGAATGACAAGAGAAGAGATGACCTTTAAAACTCATCCTTGCTTCATGTCTGTGATGACATCAGGTTCTGTGACAGCTTGACAGCACAATTTATTGCAGCAATAGGAGAAACAAATGTGGAGCTTTTGTTCAACTTTACTACCATGAGATATTTGTTCATGTTTAAAAAAAGGGAATTCCTTGGCTTCTGGTTAGTCACAAAACTTGTACATTCAAATGTAAGAAGGTTTCAAGGAATGGCATTGTGGCTAACAAACTCCCCTCCCACTCTCAAGAAGCATGAGTATGTGCACGCACACACACAGAGATACACACAAAGTGCTAAACTTCACCATGATTCAGAAAGGTAGCAATTCTATTCTGTTCTGGTTGTCAGCCCGTGCCCACCGCCATGGTGCCAGATAATAGAATCATAGAAGATTAGGGTTGGAAGAGACCTCAGGAGGTCATCTAGTCCAACCCCCTGCTCAAAGCAGGACCAACACCAACTAAATCATCCCAGCCAGGGCTTTGTCAAGCCTGACATTAAAAATATCTAAGGATGGAGAATCCACCACCTCCCTAGGTAACGCATTCCAGTGCTTCACCACCCTCCTAGTGAAATAGTTTTTCCTAATATCCAACTTAGACCTCCCCCACTGCAACTTGAGACCATTGCTCCTTGTTCTGTCATCTGCCACCACTGAGAACAGCCTAGCTCCATCCTCTTTGAAACCTCCCTTCAGGTATTTGAAGGCTGCTATCAAATCCCGCCTCACTCTTCTCTTCTGCAGACTAAATAAGCCTAGTTCCCTCAGCCTCTCCTCATAAGTCATGTGTTTCAGCCCCCTAATCATTTTCATTGCCTTCTGCTGGACTCTCTCCAATTTGTCCACATCCTTTCTGTAGTGGGCGGACCAAAACTGGACATGATACTCCAGGTGTGGCCTCACCAGTGCTGAACAGAGGGGAATAATCACTTCCTTCGATCTGCTGGCAATGCTCCTACTAATACAGCCCAATTGCTGTTAGCCTTCTTGGCAACAAGGGCACACTGTTGACTCATATCCAGCTTCTTGTCCACTGTAATCCCCAGGTCCTTTTCTGCAGAACTACAGCTTAGCCAGTCAGTCCCCAGCCTGTAGCAGTGCATGGGATTCTTCCATCCTAAGTGCAGGACTCTGCACTTGTTCTTGTTGAGCCTCATCAGATTTCCTTTGGCCCAATCCTCCAATTTGTCTAGGTCACTCTGGACCCTATCCCTACCCTCCAGCGTATCTACTTCTCCCTTTGTGTCCAGCTTTGTGTCATCTGCGAACTTGCTGAGGGTGCAATCCATCCCATCATCCTGATAATTAATGAAGAGGTTGAACAAAAATGGCCCCAGGACCAATTTGATACTGGCTGCCAACTAGACTTCGAGCCATTGATCACTACCCATTGAGCCTGATGATCTAGCCAGCTTTCTATCCACCCTATAGTCCATTCATCTAATCATACTTCTTTAACTCTCTGGCAAGAATACTGTGGGAGACCATATCAAAAGCTTTGCTAAAATCAAGATATATCATGTCCAACATGTTTCCCATATCCACAGAGCCAGTTATCTCATCATAGAAGGCAATCAGGTTGGTCAGGCATGACTTGCCCTTGGTGAATCCATGTTGACTGTTCCTGATCATCTTCATCTCCTTCAAATGCTTCAGAATGGATTCCTTGAGGACATGCTCCATGATTTCTCTGGGAACAGAGGTGAGGCTGACTGGTCTGTAGTTCCCCAGATTCTCCTTCTTCCCTTTTTTAAAGATGGGCACTATATTTGCCTTTTTCCAAATGTCCAGGACCTCCCCCAATTGCCACAAGTTTTCAGAAATAATGGCCATTGGCTCCGCAATCACATCAGCCAATTACCTCAGCACCCTCAGATGCATTGCATCCGGCCCCATGGACTTGTGCATGTCCAGCTCCTTAACCTGTTCTTTCACCACTGAGGGCTCCTCACCTCCTCCCCATACTGTGCTGCCCAGTGCAGCAGTCTGGGAGCTGACCTTGTCTGTAAAGATGGAAGCAAAAAAAGCATTGAGTACTTCAGCTTTT
Organism: Lepidochelys olivacea; assembly: GCF_965140295.1. NCBI lineage: Eukaryota > Metazoa > Chordata > Testudines > Cheloniidae > Lepidochelys > Lepidochelys olivacea. The sequence continues at coordinate 30,112,867 of NC_140411.1, read as the reverse complement.
TCCACATAATCTGTCACTAGGTTGCCTCCCCCATTCAGTAAGGGTCCCACACTTTCCCTGACCTTCCTCATGTAGCTAACATCCCTGTAGAAACCCTTCTTGTTACCCTTCACATCCCTTGCTAGCTGCACCTCCAGTTGTGCTTTGGCCTTCCTGATTACATCCCTGCATGCTCGAGCAACATTTTTATACTTCTCCCTAGTCATCTGTCCAAGTTTCCACTTCTTGTAAGCTTCCTTTTTGTGTTTAAGCTCACTGAAGATTTCACTGTTAAGCCAAGCTGGTCGTCTCCCATATTTGCTATTCTTTCTGCACATCGGGATGGTTTGTTCCTGCACCTCAAAAAGGCTTCTTTAAAATACAGCCAGCTCTCCTGGACTCCTTTCCCTCTCATATTAGCCTCCCAGGGGATCCAGCCCCTCGGTTCCCTGAGGAAGTCAAAATCTGCTTTTCTGAAGTCCTGGGTCCAAATTCTGCTACTCTTCTTTCTTCCTTTTGTCAGGATCCTGAGCTCGACCATCTCATGGTCACTGCTGCCCAGGTTGCCACCCACTTCTACTTCTCCTACCAAGTCTTCCCTGTTTGTGAGCAACAGGTCAAGAGGAGCATGGCCCCTAGTTGGTTCCTCCAGCACTTGCACCAGGAAACTGTCCCCAACAAAAACTCTCCAAAAACTTCCTGGATTGCCTGTGCACTGCTTTATTGCTCTCCCAGCAGAGGTCAGGGTGATTGAAGACCCCCATGAGAACCAGGGCCTGTGATCTGGAAACTTTTGTAAGTTGTCCAAAGAAAGCCTCATCTATCTCATCTTCCTGGTCTGGTGGTCTATAGCAGACGCCCACCACGACACCACCCTCGTTGCTCTTGCCTCTAAACTTAACCCAAGGACTCTCAACAGGCTTTTCTCCAGTGTCATACTGAAGCTCTGAGCAATCATACTGCTCTCTTACACACAGTGCAACTCCTCCACCTATTCTCCCCGGCCTGTCCTTCCTGAACAGTTTCCCCATCCGTGACAGTGCTCCAGTCATGTAAGTTACCCCACCAAGTCTCTGTTATTCCTATCATGTTGTTTAAGTAGTCTTCCCAGAGGCATAAAAATAAGAGATAGAGTCTTCCTGTGCTGGAGTGATCCCACCACTCTGTTTGAGTGCCTTGTCACGCTGTGGGACAAATGTTGTCACGTGAGTGGTGTGAGAGGGAGTAGGCTTCCACCCATATGTTGTACTAGCCATTGTCATTATCACCAGTTACATGGTGTGGCATTTTCTTTCTATCTAGAGTGCCAGTTGCCATGTTACCTAGGTACCAAATGCCTCAGCATTTCAGCATCATCCCGGTGAGATGAATGCCTCAGCTCTTCTCTTGGTGGGTTTTATTGTGTGGGGCTTCTTTAGAGACAGCCATCTATGGAAGGAAGAATCTGTGATTGTCACCAAAAATGTGTCGTGTATGGTACCCTTTAAGAGGCAAGATATGATCTCATGCCACTCTCCTGGGGCAGGGAATTTCATTGCTTTTCTGAGCGACAGCATGGGAATGGATTTCTGTTGGGGGTGTGGCCGAATAGTGTCCGTCTAACATACAGAGAATGTATATTAGGAAAAAAGAGACACTTTCACTGACACTTTCTGTACTTGCTGGTGGAAGCTCATTGCCTGAGATATTCAAAAGTGCACTGGACAAAGCCCCAGAAAACACACAGTAAGGGACAAAGCTGCTGGCACAGGGGGGTATGGCTGTGACACAGCCGCACTTTTCCATATATAATTTGTGTGATTCTATGATCATTTAGGCTACTTTGTTTTCCCTCCACAGGGTGTGCTAGGCATTGTGGTTGAGAATTTCAAAGATACCAAGGACCCCAGCTAGGGTGACCAGATGTCCCGGTTTTATGGGGCAGGCCCGATTTTTGAGTCTTTTTCTTGTATAGGCTCCTACTACCCCCACCCCCTGTCCCGATTTTTCACACTTGCTGTCTGGTCACCCTAACCCCAACTCTCTTAGGCTTCTTTGAAAATCCTGGCTTGGCTGCACTGATTCCAGTGGGTGTGTGAGATCAGCTCCCTATTCATTTATGGTCGAGCAGATTGAGCTCAGGCGGGGAATCAGAATCCTCCTACATTCTAACACTGACTATGCCACTGACTCACTTTGTCAGTGGAAACTGGCTGCTCAGCACCACTGACTCAGCCCATTTTAACTGTGCGGGAAACGGGAAGTGCAGAAACTCACCTGCTCTGAAAATCACCCCACAGCTGCCTCACGGTGGGGTTAGAGCCCTACAGGGAGGCAGCCATATTTGAAATTTTTTCTCTTAACCAATTTGTCCCACTTTCCATTCTGTGAAATGGGGATAATAAAACTTCCCTTCACCACAGTGGCAGTCTGAGGATTAGGGCATGGCTACACTACAAACTTAAGTTGACATACAGCCGCTGCAGGAATTACTGTGGTTTTTCATATCCACATAACCTTCTTTCTGTTGGTGGTGTGCGTCCTCACCAGGAGCGCTTGCACTGACTTAAGAGGGGCAGCGAGAGGGCCTGAGAGTCCAGGCTGTCAGGTAGGCATGGAGCTCCCAGCTGGAAGCCCAGTTGCTTCCTGGGCTCTCAGCTCCCCACTCCCCAGCAGTTGGGCTCCAGCTTGTTAGCTCCGTGGGGAGCTGAGCAACTGGGAGGTAGCCAGGCTCTGAGCTTGAGCCCCCCCATCCACCCTGGGGTGACAGCCTGAGCTGTGAGTTCTGCAACAGGCTCAGAGCTGGGGCTGTCACCACAGGGTGGGTGATGGGGGCTCCAGCTGGGTAGGGAGACAGCTGTGAGCCAAGTTTGGGGCTCAATTTCATAGTAGGGACCCTACCAGCCTTTCTCGTCAAGCTCCAGCTGTGAGCCATCTGCTGCAGAGTGGAGCTGTGAAATTGACAAGAATGACAGCCAACAGCTGATGAAGTAACACAATGTTTAAGTGGACACTAGGTCACCCTAACTATGCTGACATAAGTGCTATGCCTTTTGCGGAGGTGGAGTTATTACGTCGGTGTTGTGGGGCACTTACATCATCGGAAGAAAGGCTGTAGTGTAGACACTGACATAATTAGGTCAACCTAAGCTGCCTTACGTCGACCTAATGTAACGCCAACAGACCCCGGTCATCGGCAGGCGGGATTGAACCTGGGACCTCCGGAGCTTCGTGCATGAGTCTCTACTGCATGAGCTAAAAGCCAACTGACTCTTAGCTGAGGCTGTAGAGCAGACTCATTGTAGCTCTCTCTCTAAGTGGTCTCGGTGCCGCTAGATGGGAGAGAACACCACACTCAGGAGGTGTGTGGATTATACTAACTCTGTAGTGTAGACCAGGCCTCAATTACTAATGCTTAGCAGATGCAGGGTGCTATTCATCCATGGATCTCTGTCAAGGTGGGGCTGCTCTGTAGCACCCCCTGCACTGCCAAGCATGATACTGCAGGCACTCCCTGCCTAAGTCCATAAGTTGTGGCTGCCTGCTTAGAGTAGGATGGCATGTGCTGTAAGCTCGGCGACGGTCTCTACACAGTTAAATAAAAATAAACTCAGAATGTGGCTTTCTGAGCCTTTAAACAAAACCTCAATGGCAAGCGCTTAGTTGCAGTGCTTGAAGGCCAGGCCTTGACCAGGGGCTGGGGCTCTGAGCTGGCACTGAAGATCTCCTCCTGTGTCCCAGTCTCACTGAGCATTGCTCCTGAGAAAAAGCAAGCAAGTCTTCTTAACTGGTCTGTTGGCTCCTGATTGGTCAGTGTCTCCTCCTGGCCATTTAGGCTTCTGGAGGACTAAGTCTTGTTGGTAGCTTGGCTTGAGCAAGGGGATATCAGGGCGCAGATGCCATCAGCATGGAGCAGCGAAGGCCTGATGGAGCCTGTCACAATCTCAAAGCATTTTAAAAAGGTTAGCGAGTATCATTATCCCAAAGTTCAGATAGGGAAAACTGAGGAACAGAGAGGGAAACGTCACACAACCAGTGTTTTGCAAAACACCTTCAAGATGTACAGTGAAGTTATGTAAGTACTAAGTATCCTTATTGAAAGGCATTCTGCGCTGAGTTCTGATCTCATTAACAATGGTTTTTACAGTAGTGTAGCTCAACCAACAACGTCAGTGGAGTTACCACTGATTTACGGTAGTGTAAATGAGGTCAGAATAAAGCCTTTAATTTCTGAATATCCTAAAACAGTTCTGGCATTAAAAGCAGACTTTTTCCAGAGTAAATACCATGATGCTGTAGGTAAACAATAAATAACATTATTGGATAAACAAGTAACATTTGGGATAACTATGTAAAGAATTTGTCCCTCCACCTCACTGAGGGTGGAATCAATTATAGCTCAGTGTTTGTTTGTTCTGTATTTAATTTGCCACCAATTGTTATTCTTTAAGACTCTTTTGTGGTTTGTACTGCTGGAATATATTTGCAAAGCAAAATTAGCAAACAGAACACAGATGTTGCTCTGTATCCCTTTTTAGCCATACAAATGATAAACTATGTCTCCTTATGTCAAGATAATGTTTTCAGGCTAATATTGGTTTCAGAACTGAGTCTTTCAGTATGTTAGCTATTTATAGCAGCCCATCTTGTTTAAATATCCCCACTACTGTACTTACTAGGAGGTGTAATAAAGGTACACTCATTCTGACCAGATATGTAAAATCTATATGTATGTTATTCAACTGGCACAAGACTAGATGGGTCTTTACAGACCTAGAAGTTACCAGTTGCAATGTGACCAAGGGCTATACTGACAAAAGTTGTTAAGAGCCAGTCAGTGGCTTATGCAGAATGAGTTAGGAGTTAGCTGTCTCCAGTCCAAAGTACCTTCACTGCTGAGACCCTAGCTGGTAGTCTCAATGGAAAGTCCAAGGACTGATGGTCATGGACACTAAATTGTACACTCACAAAACTTTATTACAAAGAATTTTTCAAGCCGCTTGACTGCCGAACTAGCAACAGCGTGGCCGGTGATTTTCTGTTCAAGTCCAAAAGAAAGCCATCCACCAATGCCAGCAGAACCATGTTCTTGCTGTGTTCTGGTCTCAAGGAGTCATGATTCATGAATGTCTGTCTGTGTCCTGCCTATTTTGCAGGGTTTGGGATGGTGATCTGCTAGTAAGAAGGTTCTGTTTAGGTACAGTGACCTAAAAAGCAAAAACTGGGTAATTTTTGTGGTGACATTTTTTGAAGGTTGTGAAATATTCCCACAAAAGTACACTCTTAAAAAATGCATGTGAGTGTCGCTACTGGCAGCTTCTGACTCAATGGCAACCTCTGCACATTTCTCAGAGAGGAAGTTTTTTCCCCATAGCCTTGCATCGGAGTGAGTTTATTATGGCACACTGAACATACATTTTTGAGCTAAAGTACAGATCGGACAACATCTACATTCGTTCAACTCTCTTCACTCCCAACATTGTCCATTACTGAACCCTAGTTCCATTGGACTGTTAGTTCCTGTAAATACAAAGCAAATTCTTCAAAATATATCTTGAAGAAACTATAGCTATTAAAAAAATGGTCTGATTGTTGAAATGAAAAACTGGGACATTTCAGGTGTCCTGGAAGAAGTTCCTTAGACAATGGGACATTAGATGAAAAACTGAGACTATCCCCATTGGTTACTTAATATTTTGGGAACAGGATACTGTTGTGAGTTTTAATCCAGATTTTCCAGCAACTTGCATGTTGTATGTCTAGGTTTCTGTCTAGAGATTTAAGTAGCATTTGGATTTTGGTAGGTAGTGGTCGGGGGGCGGGTTGGCGCTGTTCTTCTGAAGGTTAGTATTGTTGAGTCTGAAAATGCTGCTGTAGAGTGACGGAGTCATTTGGGGCTTGTATCTTTTTGTGTTTGGGTCTTTAGCAATGGCAGAGGAAAATGATGCTGCTCTATATGTATCGTGTGATGGTACTTGTGTGGGTAACCAGAGCCTTCGGGGCTGATAATCTGACACCTTTCGTCAGCAATAAATGCACCTAATAAAATAAAGCTGCTGGGTGAGAGGTGAGGGAATAAGGAGGGGCTCAATAATTAATGACATGAACTGAAAGACTTGCAAAGGTGACCACATTATTTGGGAAAGAACAAATAAACTGTGCGTGATCCCCTTTCATCCTTTCTAGTCTCCCCCCGGAGGCACCAAAGCATGTGACGTGGGCTGGGACTGGATCCGACAGCTCAGCAGTATTTGTATGATTCTCAGGACCTGCAGGACGTACAAGCATGACTGATCTCTGCTCATACATTTCAGGGAACAGAACCCATTAGGAATTAAAATGGGTATTAAAAAGACAGGCATCATTTTCATTTCATAAGCAGGCATCATTTTCTCTCCCTCCCACTGGAACGTTTGGCCCAAGTGCATCTTTGTCTTCCTCTGGAGTTCTAAGGAGAGGTCCTTCCTGCTTTTTATTTTCCTGGACCTGTGGCTCATCAGCCATTCCCCCAGCCCATTCACCTGCCCTCATGCCTACTCTGGGACATCCATGGAAGTGATTTACTGGCCCCTGCAATGAAGAATAAGACGTGACAGATCATTATCATAGTGATGGTGTGGCAATCCCTTGGAGTACCCCAGGCATGTGATAAACGTGGATGGATCCCCCCGTCCATCACATGGGAGTCTCCGATGGACAGGCACAAACCTTGTCACTCCACATATCCCAGGCTGGGGGATTCATTGGGTAACAGCAAGTTAAATGAATACATATGCACTTTTTAAAGTTGTAGATCAAGCAAGCATGTTGCTGATACTGCAGGGAAGGCAGCCTGGGGTGGGGAGTTAAAACAGGAAGTGTGTTGAGATGGAGTAGCCCCAACCTCCTCCCTAAAGTGCAGTAGAAAGATCTGATTCCTGCTGAATGTTCCTTCTAGACTGTTTGATTATATTATCTTTTAGATGGTCCTAACTCTAGGCTCTAAACTTCACATCTCACTGAGATGAGGAGATAAGGCCCAGCTTGACAAAGCCTTGGCTGGGATGATGTAGTTGGGATTGGTCCTGTTTTGAGCAAGGGGTTGGACTAGATGACCTCCTAAGGTCTCTTCCAATCCTAATCTTCTATGATTCTATGAGTCGTGCTGGGAGCTCACATCTTTTGTGCGTCTAGTGGCTGGTGACAGATTACTCAGTTAACAAGCAAAGAGCTAAGCAAAGTGCAGAGCAAGAAGATTAGCGTGTCTACCCTTGGGGCAGGGGAAGGCTGGGCATTTTCCAAAAACAAAGTTAGGTTATGTTCAAAATGGCAAAAATGAGGGAATCTGATCGAAGGCCCCGATCCTGCAAACTGCTCCCTAACACGCTCCTGTGTCCATGCAGAACCCCTTGCCCTCAATAAGGCCCTGCCTGCATGGAGCAGTTTGCAGGAGCAGACTCCATATTTTTCATTTATGGTCATAATTTCTCTATGAGCCTTATGCCCACAGTTCTTTTCCAGCGCAGTCTGGTGAGACCACTAACACGTTTCTCAATAGGCTTTCCTTAACCCTGTACACTCTGACTCCCACACCTGTAATAGGGACAAAGTGTGTTGGTGGAGCGGTAAGAAGACTAAAGCCGTGTTTAACTGTGTTAGAACCACAGCTCCCACTCCTGGCGAGGGCATTACTTGTGCTGCATGATGTGCTACATGATAAAGAACCACGTAGGTTAGCTGCCTCCTAAATACAAAATGGCTTCTGATTTGGATTAAAATTCAAACAAAATTGATATTTTTATTACTGCCTGCACACTGATCCACTTGTTCATCTTGTCAACCTGGTATTCAGGGGTGCTGGAACAATCTAGATACTGAGGGTGCTGGGAGCCATTGAGCCAAACTGTAAACCCTGAATATGATGGAAATCACTTCAAGCCAGGGGGTGCAGCAGCACCCCTAGTTCCAGCACCCATGACAGGGGTGGCCAACCTGTGGCTCCGGAGCCACATGCGGTTCTTCAGAAGTTAATATGCGGCTCCTTGGATAGGCACCGATTCCAGGGCTGGAGCTTCAGGCGCCAACTTTCCACTGTGCTGCGGGGTGCTCACTGCTCAATCCCCGACTCTGCCACAGGCCCTGCCCCCACTCCACCCCTTCCCGCGCCCTCCCCTGAGTTTTCCATGCTCTCGCTCCTCCCCTGTCCCCTGAGCCTTCTGCATGCCACAAAACAGCTGATTGGGAGGTGGGGGAGGGAGAGGGAGGCGCTGATCGGCGGTGGGTGGGAGGCGCTGGGAGAAATGGGGAATCTGATGGGGGGCTGCTGACATATTCCTGTGTCTTTTTGGCAATGTACATTGGTAAATTCTGGCTCCTTCTCAGGCTCAGGTTGGCCACCCCAACCTATGACCACTGGTATGCGTTGTCTTTTAGATCCATCTACAGTAGGAACCTAATGGGAAGGATGCTCTGGTGGCTAGAGTGCTATCCTGAGCATTGGGAGACCTGGACTCCATTTCCTCCTCCACCTCAGATTTCATTTGTGACCTTGAGCAAGTCACTTAGTCTCTGGGTGCTTCAGTTCCCCATATATAAAATGAGAACAGTAGCACATCCCTACCCCACATGTGTGTTGCAAGGATAAATACATCCTAGGTTGTGAGGTGCTCACATACTATGACAATGGGGGGCCATATATGTACATGAAATGGGTGGTTAGTGAATAAGAAAAGCAGCCTAATAACTGAGCGCCAAGAGATGGCCATCTCTTTGAGCTGGGACTGACACTTCCTATATGTTTGTACAGCACCTAGCACAATGGGGGCCTCTCTCGTGTTGGCCTCTAGCCGTGGTTGAATATATAATTGTTAAAACCACTGACCCCTTTTCCCTTCATGGAAGTCTCCATGCCTGTTTGGTTCTTAGCCTCACTGCTGGTGCTAATCCAACCAATCAGGGTGCCAACCAATAGTCCTTTTGGGGGTACAGTGTGGCCACCTCTCCACTAATAACTAGACTAGCCTGTTATGTAGTGACAGGCACAACAGCAAAGTAGCCCATATCCCAACAGCACGCGCTATTCTAACTCTCCCTACAGTACAGGATTGTTTTCCCAGCATGCCTTTCTGGGACTGTCTCTTTAAATTTGGCTGAGCCAAGCAGCTGCAGCCCGAAAGTGGTCATTTTGCCACTGGCAGCTACATCTCTCTCTCTTCCAGCTGGGAAGTACCTCCTTAATGTCCATTCTTATTGCTGAGGAGGTGACAAGTTGTCACTCATCACATTTTACAAGTGCTATGGGACAGCCATCAGGTGGCAGCACCTTTCAGCCCCTTCTGATCTGGCTTCAGTCTGAACAGGTGGTGAAAGGTTTATGCCATTACTAGTCCCTCTTTAAAGCAGCCTGTTGAAAAATCCTAATTCCAGCCACAACTTTTCCGCTTGCTTGTTTAAAGTGCCGTTTGATTTCTCTCTCTGTTTGAGTTTTTTTTTTGCATAGCCCTCTTTATATGTTACAGAGCAGAAGTTGAAAGGATTCCAAGTGTCTTATCTTTGCTGTAATTAATCCTTCCCCAATCTCCATATATATCATCCCCACCCTCTTTCACGTTTAGTTGCTTTTAAACTGTCATCCCTGTGTGTGCCTCCTGCTTGCTGTTGTGACGTCACACTCTGTCCAAACACTCGGAAGGGGATGGATTGGTAGAAGATGATACCGAGAGCAGCAGACCAGCAAAGAGTTTGCCAGCTTTTCTTCACTGCACTCGATACTCCTTTCGCTCCTAACCAGAAGGCTGGACATTCATCGTGGGATGCCCTTCGCTGGTTTAGATCACAGTGCTAGAGGGAACCAGTAGTTGTAGTGTCTTTCTGCCCAATAATATGACCAACTATTTTATTCACTCAAATGCTGAGTACAGTTTTTTTAGCTTTAGGAGTCAATTAAAATGTACCTGGAGAAATGATGGCACCGATGTGGGACTCAGGTTCAGGTCCTTACTCTGTCATGAACTTTGTATGTGTCCTTGCAAGATGGACCAAGAAGGGGCCCGATTCAAAGCCCATTGGGCATTTTTAATGGTTTCAATGAGATTTGGATTAGGCATTTGGCATGAAATCCTCGCCCCTTTGAAGCAAATGGCAAAACTTCCACTGACTTTGATGGGGGCCACCCCCTATTAATACATGCCACAATTTCCCATCTGGAAAATAGGGGATCCCTTCTCCCATCCTTGTTTTGTCTGTTTAGATTACAAGCTCTTCAGGGCAGGGACAGTTTCTTACTACCCCTATGCCCAGCGGCTAGCACAATGAGGCTTTCAGCAACATTGTAATAATCATCACCTAGATACCATGGCGAGGGGAACCCCATAGATGTGTAATAATAATGTATATGTAATATTGGACAGATTGATATTTTGATTGGATGGTTGGCTTGTATAACTGAGTTAACATTTAAAAAACGGTTGCTCTTTTATACACTCATTTTGTACATCAAAAGTATAAAGAAAAAACCTAAGTAGAATCCCTCCTTTCTATATGTGTGGGCATATGTGTACACACACACACACAGACACACAGTTTGGGAAGTTGCTGGCATTCCAGTAATGAAGCAACCTTTTGGAGTTGAACTTTAGGTCCTCCAGGGAAATACTGACTGGGCTCTTTTCAGTCTGCTGAGAGGGGACATTTCACTTGTGAGTCTAAGTGAAGAGCAGGGAGCACCCTTGCTAAACCCCGTGCCTGTTGAACAAACACTGACTTGATTATCTGAGAGGAAGTGCAATCACCTTAGGTTTGATGGCTCCAGCTGCAGTGTTGAGCAATGAGCTGAAAAGACATCTCTGCCTGATGATCAAACAAGGCATTGAGGGAGCAGGCAGCAGTCCATGTTGGGGAATTATCCAATGACAACCCTTTTATACCCAAGTAAACTAGCAACTTGTATAATTTGTTGCAATTGCCTGCCTAATCCCCTTTGAGATAAGTTGTGTTTTAAAGCTCCTTCTGCTTTGAATTCCACAAGAAGTCATCAACCCTCTGTGACAAGTGGCTGCCACGCAGGCAGCATCAGAAGCCCTGTCTGCATAAGGAAAGTGACCTATGACTAAGGCTAAGATTTTGTCATGGTTATTTTTAGTAAAAGTCACAGACAGGTCATGGGCAATAAAAAAAAATTCACGGAAGCTGTGACCTGTCTGTGACTTTTGCTGCTGCGGCTCCATGGTTTCCCCAGACACCATGGTGGCTGGGATCTGTCGGGTTCCCTCTCTGCCCACGGTGGCTGGGAGCTGCAGGCTGACCATATTTTCCAAAGAGAAAATGGGACACCCCAGCCTCCTCCCACTACGTGAGGCTGTTGCCTGTCGCTGGAATGCTGCCGGGGCCCCACTGGCTGTCAGCTCCAGAGTCCTGCAGCCCCAGGGGCTGAAGCAGAGAATGTCGGGGAGGACTCTGGAAGTCATGGATTCCATGAACGTAGCCTTCCCTATGACTGACAACAGGTGTCAGCTGCCATTCCCCCACCACTGGACTGGATGGTGCAAGCTCCAGGCCAAACCATTTTCATATACAGTGTACTAGGCCCTCTGGTGGAATAACGTGCTGTATGGAAGAAGGTGATTCTTTCTGTAACAGATACTGAGAACGGTTATGTTGGGGATGACCCCTGTTGTCATCTGACAGCTCTTTTTAGGGAGCCAGGGTGGGTGAGGTAATATCTTTTGTTGGACCAACTTCTGTTGGAGAGAGAGACAAGCTTTTAGACCCAGCTACAACAGCATTGCCCACACCTCTTTTCTAGTGTAATATACAAACCCCTCTGAAATGCTAAAATGGAAAACCACCAAGCACAGCGTGTGGGCTCCATGTCTTAGTCCTCACTGCACTACGTGTTTTATCACCGAGTGTAAATGTAGTAGTGTCTTTAGTGTTTTATCACATGGTTTGGCCTTACCTGTATGGATAGGCCCAAACTGTATTCTAACCATGTTACAGAACAATAAGAACACAACCCTGTTTTTTCAGGGCTTTAGCATGGTTCCAGCCATCTGATGGTTTGGTTCCATCCACACAGGAAGAGAAAACTGTTATTAGAAGGTCTCAGGGATTTACCCACTGTCCTAGCCCGGTATTTGTAGTGTAGATGGGACCAATAGGGTCCCCGTTACCACTGGTCAGGGAAATGGAGCTAAAACAAGCACAGCTGCTGAATCATGGTCAATATTTGACCCCCACTGGGGATAGTCTCAATCCATGGAACATGGTTTAGTGTAGACAAGACTTTGGAACCATGTGAGCTGTTCTGCTCAGGCCATACAGCAATCCACAGCATGGCACCTGTCAACGAATACTTGCAGATTGTCTGCTTCCAGCCTAGGAATGCAAAGAAATACAGCAGCATTTCAGTGTGTGATCATTTAATACCCACAAACCTTTTTTGGGGGGGAGGGGCGTTTAGGAGATCTGAAATCAATGGGGGTTAGGTGCCTAAATACCTTTGAGGCTCTGGCCCTTAGTTACTAAGGAGTCAAATCTCATTGAAAGTCAATGGACCTTAGGCTTCTAAGTGCTTAAGTCACTTCTAAAAATGGGGCTTTTGTAAATGTTACCATGTGTCCCGGATTTTACATAAGACAAGATCTACAGCTGGCTGGATTGGATACATTGGGAGTTTGTTAGTACTATGTAGACCTGCAGTAAATCTGTTGTATTCAGTAAAGCTAGTTGTCTAATTTAAGACTGAGTTTTAGCATCTTAATCAAAGGCTCCCTATAATCAGTGACAATAGCCATCTCCTCTTACTGTCATGATTCTTGTACTCACACAGCACTTGTAGACATCTCTTCCCATCCCCCATGTTCCCACCTAGCTGCAGTGATTTTGAACAGCTGTGCTGCAATATTTTCCCTGGAAATACCATGTCCAGAAGTGAGGACTCCCAGGCATGACGTTACAAACAGAGCCAATCTGCATTTCTGATCCCGCCATGTTAGTCCTTGACGGTGCCGCTTTGGTAGGGCCGGCACTTGTGAAAGAGGCAAGAAACACACTGCAACGCCCACTGTGTGTGTAAGTACCGACACATGAAATGAAATATCCTCTTGTAATCACAACCCTCCAGCCACGGAGGCTCAGAGCTACAGCATCTGTAGTGTTCTGACATCATATGGGGCTGATCTTTCTCCTAATTCTTTTTAAGGGATCCAGCCAAAGCTTTACCCACAAGGGTGTATGAAGCAGGGTGTCGCTTCTAATGTGAGGAACAACAGCATGAAAGGCAATGTGCAGGCTATCGAGAGAGCTGCAAGACAGGGGAACGTGTCAGGCAGTGGAGGAGACACCCAAGGGATAAGGGGGATGCCTCCAGTGCTTTGGGGACCTTTCAAACTAGCCCAGACAAATGTTCAGTAGGAGAAAATCTTTCATGGGCAAGGATGAAGACTAGATTCCTGAAAGGGGCTGGTGTATTGTTAATTGCTTTCTACTTATGCCATGAACCTGTTAGCTCCCACAAATGAGCCCACATGGTGCTGACTCAGTACCAGAGTGAGAGATCTCCAAGCATGCATATCTAAATACAACAGAGGAGGTGTTGAGGATTCAGCAGTGAGTGCTCTATAGTCTGGTCCTGACCAAACCCAATGTCCCAGCATGGTGTTAGCTAACTGGCTGTCTTTCCGCTAAGATTAAAATCAAGGCCCAGACCAGCTGTGTGCATTAAAGATCCCATAGGACTTCTCTGTAAGACGAGGGTTGTTAACTTAGTTGTTAACTCATTCTTCCTGCCTCAGTATCCCCCTGTGGTTTCAACTGGAAATGATGTTCTTCACTTCTTGTCCTGAACTTGGATAGTGTAGCTGCACCAAGAAGCAGTTGCTTTTCAGTGGTAGGCAAGGCCTTGCTTATTCCCACAGGTGTTGTACAGCTTAATGAACGATTGTTTAAAAAGGGCTTTCTGCCGTGAACTTGAATGGTGCTAGAACGTCAGATTATTGTAATATTGTTACTGGATCTTGCTGGGGAAGTGATGGTGGGGGGAGGGGGAGTAGAAATGGGCCCCTGAGATAAACCAAAGCATTTGGAGTTACAGATAAGACCAAGTGCCTGATTGTCCTCTCGCTTACTCTGCATAAGTGGGTCCCCTACTTGTGTAATTGAGGCTACAGGATACAGAAGAGTCTATAGTTATGGAGTAGAGAAGGATGTGAAACCCAAAAGGGCGATGTTATGTTTTGCCTACACAAAGACTAACCATGTACTTCAGGCCAGATCAACAACTGGCATAAATTGGCATAGCCCCGTTTACTTCAGTCTACAGCAGCTGGGGATCTGGTCCTAAGAGAGCCACCAAAGAAGGAAGAATGAATGTAAAGGCTGCATGAGAGACAGAGACTATAGTCTGAGTATCCTCTGTAACAGGCACCATCAGAACTGAACACAAAATGAAAGCTGTCTCCAGCAGACTCCTAGAAATTTAAACGCACAGTTCAACTGACAACAAAATTCTTAAAAAGAAAAGGAGTACTTGTGGCACCTTAGAGACTAACCAATTTATTTGAGCATGAGCTTTCGTGAGCTACAGCAGTTTCCACGGTATGCATCCGATGAAGTGAGCTGTAGCTCACGAAAGCTCATGCTCAAATAAATTAGTTAGTCTCTAAGGTGCCACAAGTACTCCTTTTCTTTTTGCGAATACAGACTAACACGGCTGTTACTCTGAAACCTGTCAAAATTCTTAAAGACATAGTTACCTACACTCCAGGGAGCAATCCAGGAGTTCTCTCCTGCCTTCCCATGGCTCCAGGGCATGGCACAGAGACAGCAGATGACATGAGGATGACCGATGCCATTAGTGTTGGCTGGAATTCAGTGAAGGAAACTGTACTCTCTGCCTGCTTTTAATGCTATAAATAATAAACATTTGTATGGTGTCCTAACCTCCTACTCATTTTTGCTTCAGCAATCATCTCCACATGGAATTTCTTTGCCATATCCCTAGCCTATTTTAATGGGAATAGTCATGTCGGAGGTATAGCTGGGGGAAAGGGAAAACAAGTCTTCAAAGCCTGGTCAGGCTATTCTAAAATTCAATAAGCACTTTCAATTAAAAGCAATTTGGACTGCATTTTTCTTTTGGCTTAGCTATTGTGTTGGTAAAGTAATTATTGTATTACCTCAGCCTTGGCTCTCAGCCCTGTGTTATCATGCTGAGCAAGTTTTTGGGAACATCTTTAGCGGGCTAAATGGTTACAGCTTTGCAGTAGTCACTAACTGAAATAGTCACTGAAAATTTGTTATATAGTTTTGAAAACCATCTTTTACTCCTCAGCTTTTATCTGTTGAAACAGGAAACTGCCAGGAAGATTTTTCTTTGGTGAAGAAAGGAAAAAGTCTGAACTGGCTACGCAGTGTATAGAAAGAGATTATTCCTGCAGAGATGGCTTGCATGTTACAAAAGGGTTAACATGCCGTAGAAGATGCATTAACACAGATATGACTTTTGGTGTGGACATAAGTAACACATTTATTTTTTGCTACAAGCTAAATCATTTTAATGATGTTTACTGCTTTTGGGGACGCACTGTACAGTCTTGCACAACTTGGCTTTCCTGTTGTTTTAGGTCTCTCACTATCTTCTTGTTCAAAAACAACTCTACAACCTGCCTCTTTGTTCTCATTCCTGGAATGATGCCAAGTACAGTGTTTGCTTTGCCCATTAGTGTCCTTAGAGACCACAAGGCTGGCTCCCTGCTCAACACAAACAAAGTTTTAAGTGAACCTCAAGCAGATGGTGGAATCCCACGAGCCTTGCAGAGAAGGTTCTGCCGAGTAAAATAACCCCTGGCTCTGACATCTCATGATCTTTGCTAGTTTTCTGTCATAGCCAAGCATATAGGATTGTTCATTTACACCAATAAGACCATGCTGGTCAGTAAAGGCAGGCGTGTTGTGAAGAATGCAGCACTTGCTCATAAATTGGAGTTTCATACTGCCAGCACATGACTCTAGTGCTCCAACCTCTGCCCGAGCTGCCTGGCATGTGATCAGGTGATATTGATCTATAAAGCCCTAAATAGCCTAGAATTTGCCTACCTGAGAGACAGCATCTCCCTGTGCCATCCTGCTGCAACTGAGATCACCAGAGACACTGGAGCCAGAGGCCTCTTAGAACTTAAGAGAGGGAACTACCCTGCCAGGATGTTCTCCATGGGGGAGCATAGCCCAGCTTTGGAATGCTCTCCCTTTGGTCTGAAATTGCCCATATCTATGAGCTAGAGGGGACACTGAAAATCCCATCTCTTTTCATAGACTTTTGGGGAGGGATGCACTGAATGCTGAGATTATGTGGCTGGGGTGGGGTTTTCTCACCCCTTCCAGGCTTTGGGGAGGCTGCTGCAATTATCTGATGTATTTACTGTATTTTGATGAACATGACAAAGGCACCTGGGACCCTGGATGGGTGCTTTTGAACGTATTGGATATCTACATACATAACTACCAATATATGCTGAAGTTAGGCATTTCCTTCTCATGTGTCTTTGTAACATTCCCAACAGTTATAACACAGCTGGAGGAACTGACAGCAGCAATCGGGGTTTTTGTATCACTAATATAATGCATGGGACTTAAAAAGAAGTCTGATTCTAATAATAAATTCCAATAAATGGTCTAGATAATACTTAGTCCTGCGTTGAGTGCAGGGGACTGGACTAGATGACCTCTTGAGGTCCCTTCCAGTTCTATGTTTCTAATCCAGCCAAAGATTCTAATCTCAGAAGCACAGTAGTGAACTTGTTCTTGAGCTAAGTACTGAGGTAGGACATATACCAGCAATTGTAATCTTATCTAAAATAGGTTTTTCTGCCATTTCATGAACTGAATCAGCTTATTTACATTTTTATTTTACTCCATAACAGAATTATAGAAATGTAGGGCCGGAAGGGATTTCCAATGGTCACCTAGTCCAGGCTGCTGCACTGAGAAAGGACCAAGTATGCCTAGACCATCCCTGACAAGTGATCTAGGTTGGTCCAGCTGGTGGCCTGTGGGCTGGATCTGGCCCTCAGGAAAACTCTGTCTAGCTCCTGAACGCGCCTGGCTCTGCACCATTTTGCTCTACAAAATGGCATCTTGCACGCAGTGTGACCTCACACATAAGGTGCGTGCAAGGTGACACTGTGCAGAGGATGCCATGTGGCTCTCAAAATGGCTCTCTCAGCACAGAATGACCTTGCAAACACTGTATGTGTGAGGTCATGCCACATGGAAGATACCATTTTGCTTCTGAATGTTGCCCCTTGAGGTACTGCACAACTATGCATGCAGTCCACATCGCTGAAAAGGCTGTTCTTAAAAAAGTCCAGTGATGGGGATTCCACAACCTCCCTGGGTAACCTATTCTAGTATGTAGCTACCCTTGCAGTTAGGGAGTTTTTCTTAATATCTAACCTCAATCTCCCTTGCTGCAGATTAAGCTGATCACGTCTTGTCCTACCTTCTGTAGACAGGGAAGACAACTGATCACCATAACAGCCCTTAATATAGTTGAAGACTGTTATCAGGTTCTCCCCCCCACCCCTGCCCTAGTCTTCTTTTCTCAAGACCAAACATGCCTAATTTTTCAACCTTTCCTCATAGGTCAGGAAACCTATCATCATTTTTGATGCTTTCCTCTAGATTCACTCCCATTTGTCAACATCTTTCCTGCAATGTGGCACCCCAAAGTGGATTATGTTTGCATGTGGACCACAGGGGCACTTTGTTAGATTTTTTTAAGAGGTCACAGAGACAAGATGGGTGAAGTAATATCTTTTATTGACCAACTTCTGGTCCAATACAAGATATTACCTCACCCACCTTGTCTCTCTCATATCCTGGGACTCACCACAGCTGCAACAACACCGTATACAGACAGGCCACAGGTATTTAAGCAAGCAACTCAGATATGGATAAAATTAGTTGCACCTTGGCTGCATATTAGCTGGCTCTTGAGAGGAAGTCCAGCAGTTAGGGTTTTAACCTGGGTCTTGGAAGATCCAGGTTCAATTCCTTGCACAATGTTACCTTACGTAAGTCAGTTATTCTCTCTATGCCTCAATTCCCCATCTATAAAATGGGAATAATAGCATGTCCCTACCTCACAGGGATGCTGTGAGGTTAAATTAATTAAAGATTGCAAGGAGCTCATATAGGTATCTCGAATGATCTTTATGCACTATGTTGATGTATTGATGCTACTGAATCCTGGAAATAAAAAATGTCAGCTAACGTTTAATATTGCTGAAGAAATACCTATGGATCATACTTAAATCTCCCCTTTGACATTTTATTTGATTCACCTAATTATTTTGTATCCATGTTTCTATTGATCAGTCCCCCCAAAATGTGTATGTAGGAAGGGGTGGGAAGGAAGGGACTGGAAAATACATTTTAATTTAAAATGTTTTCACAGAAGTGGGGGGATAACATGGTCAGAGCAACAGGCCAGGAAGATGATTGTGGAAGCCGCATTTTGAATGGACCTGAGAAGGGGTGAATTGAGCACCAGGAAGGCCAGAAAGGAGGAGGTTGCAGTAGTGAAGGCATGAGATGAGGAGGGCCAGACCTCGAGGTTGAGCAATATACACTGAAAGAAAAAGGCAGAGTGTGGAAATGCTATGGAGCAAGAAGTGGCAGGATTTGGACACAGCTTGGTCGTGTGGGGCAAGGGAGAGGGAGGAGTCAAATGACTCAGATTACAGGCGTGAACAACAGGGAGGCGGGTGGCAGGAATGGGGGACAGGAGGAGGTTGGGGAGGACAGATACATTATATCACTATTTTCTACCTGCTCTTCTCCTCTGAAATGGGCAATGGTAGCTTTACATTTGTTGTTTTAAATAGGCAACGTAAATTTTTCCTTTATGCTTTAAATCCAGCCCAGGTAATCACTAGGGCAGTTAGGTGGATTTTCAAAGGGAACTGGGCATCCAACTCTAAGGTACCTTTGAAAATCTTACCCAATATCTTAATAACACCCCACTACACCTAAAATATCCCCTCCAGTGGTAGAAAGGGGCTCTCTGGCAGCACGCTGGGACACTGGGTCAATGCTGACTCAGAGAGAAGAGCACCTCCTACTGAATCCCCAGCACCACGTCCAGAAACAAGCTGGTGTTTCTTGGAACCCTCCCATCCTATGCTGTTCCAGTGTTGCATAGTTTGGGAGAACTGACAGGATCACAGCCTGGGCCAAGCTAACTGCAGGTATTGATCTCAGTAGATACAGCATGGTAAAAAGCAAAGTACTTTTCAAACAAACATTTAATTTAGTTCTTTTTAGATGAATTACAGGATAAAATTCAGAGCAAAACAACAAAGAAGAGACAACGCTGAGAGACAATGAAAATTCACAAAAGAAAATGAAGTCTGTCTTTCAGAGGGATGGAGAACAGCCAAAGTGGAGGATCAGACAGATAGAGAAAATCAGAACAGAAGGTTACATCCATGAGTGTTCACAAAAGTGGAAAAATCCTTTACTAATGTAAAATTTTTTCAGCAGTTTTTCACTGATACTGATATTCACTTCAGAAGCAGAGAACCTAACTAGTTTCTCTTGCCCCTAGATCAGAGTGGAAAAGGGCGTGGTGATTTACAGGAATGGCTAACAAGGGAGTTTTGTGAGAGAGTTTAGAGGGAGAGTGTGTGTGTGGGGAGGGGCTAGATACATTTTAACATTCTTTAATCTTAAAGCCAAAAACACCCCCTGATTAAAAAAAAAATCAACAAAGGAACGAGCTGCAGGAATATAAAGAGAATGCAGGCAGAAGTCCAGCAACAGAGTGGGGTCTATCCAGGCTATTGCACCCAATGCAGCATGCATGACTACCTGCCCTATGGGCAGATGGCATTTGTGTGCATTTGGTGCAAGGAGCCCGTGGCCATCAGAGACCATGTATGGGTGTAGGAGACCAGAGAGGCTGAGCTGGAAGAGCTAGGGGAGACAGAGAGAAAGATAGATGAGACTTTCTTGGACACAATAGAATGGTCCCAGCCCCAGTCTGACAGCCTCTGTGCTTTGGAGGAGGATGAAAGACTCCGGGAAGGAGAACATCCAACTGGAGCAGAGGGAAGTCATACCATAGTTGGGACCCTCCTTCCAGATGGTGATGTGATATCCTCTTGCACTGAGGATACCTCTCCCGGGGAGGGAACTCCAGTTATTAGGAAGAGACAGGTAATAGTTATGGGGGATTCAATCATTAGAAACATAGATAGCTGGGTTTGTGATGACCAGAGAACTTCATGGTGACTTGCCTGCCTGGTGCGAATATAGGAGAGAGGTCCTAGAGGCCAAATTTAGGCTGCTAGGTAAGAGATTGAAGTCCAGGACCTCCATGGCAGCATTCTTTGAAATGCTTCCAGTTCCACACATAGGGCCAGTTAGACAGGCAGAACTGCAAGGTCTCAACGCATGGATGGTGTAGGGAGGAGAGATTTAGATTTATTAGGAACTGGGGAACCTGTTTGGAAAGGGGGAGCCTATACAGGAAGGATGGGCTCCACCTAAACCAAAATGGAACCAGATCACTGGCACTTAAAATGGAAAAGGTCATGGAGCAGTTTTTAAACTAAGAGCTGGGGGAAAGCCAACAGGTGTGGAGGAGCACGTGGTTCGGACAGAGGCATCCCTTAGGGGAGGATCTATTAATGGAGATTCTCTATGTCCTAGTAAAGAGGAGAGGATGGAAGATGATAAAATACAGGTAGAATCTGATGAGAAACAGTCATATGAAAAAAAGAGTCCCATTCAATTACATCATGTAATGGCAGACAGCTAAAAAGTGACAAGTTTTTAAAGTGCTTATATACAAATACTAGAAGTCTAAATAGTAAGATGGGTGAACTAGAGTGTCTCGTATTCAGTGAGGATATTGATATAACAGGCATCACAGAAACTTGGTGGAATGAGGATAACTAGTGGGACACAGTAATACCAGGGTACAAAATATATCAGGAAAGAACAGGTCGTGCTGGTGGGGGAGTGGCACTATATGTGAAAGAAAGCGTAGAATCAAATGAAGTAAAAATCTTAAATGAACCAAACTGTACCATAGAATCTCTATGGATAGGAATTCCATGCTCTAATAATAAGAATATAGCAGTAGGGCTATATTACCGACCACCTGACCAGGATGGTGATAGTGACTGTGAAATGCTCAGGGAGATGATTAAGGCTATAAAAATAAAAAACTCAGTAATAATGGGGGATTTCAATTATCCCCATATTGACTGGGTACATGTCACCTCAGGACAGGATGCAGAAATAAAGTTTGTTGACACCTTAAATGACTGCTTCTTGGAGCAGCTAGTCCTGAAACCCACAAGCGGAGAGGCAATTCTTGATTTAGTCCTAAATGCAGCACAGGATGTGGTCCAAGAGGTGAATATAGCTGGACTGCTTGGTAATAGTGACCATAATATAAATAAATTTAACATCCCTGTGGTGGGGAAAACACCACAGCAGCCCAGCACTGTAGAATTTAATTTCAGGAAGTGGGATTACACAAAAATGAGGAAAGTGGTTAAACAGAAATTAAAAGGTACAGCGCAAATAGTGAAAGCCCTGCAAGCTGCATGGAAACTTTTTAAAGACACCATAATAGAGGCTCAATATCCCAAATTAAAAAACATAGTAAGAGAATCAAAAAAGCGCCACCGGGGCTAAACAACAAAGTAAAAGAAGCAGTGAAAGACAAAAAGGCACCCTTTAAAAAGTGGAAGTTAAATCCTAGTGAGGAAAACAGAAAGGAGCATAAACTCTGGCAAATGAAGTATGAAAATATAATTAGGAAGGCCAAAAGAATTTGAAGAATAGTTAGCCAAAGACTTAAAAAGTAATAGCAAAAAAATATTTAAGTACATCAGAAGCAGGAAGCCTGCTAAACCACTGGTTCTCAAACTAGGGCCGACGCTTGTTCAGGGAAAGTCCCTGGAGGGCCGGGCCAGTTTGTTTACCTGCCACGTCTGCAGGTTCGGCTCATCGCGGTTCCCACTGGCTGCAGTTCGCCGCTCCAGGCCAAAGGGGGCTGCAGGAAAGGCGGCCAGCACATCCCTCGGCCCATGCTGCTTCCCGCAGACCACATTGTCCTGGAGCGGCGAACTATGGTCAGTGGGAGCCGTGATCGGCCAAACCCACAGATGCAGCAGGTAAACAAACTGGCCCGGCCTGCCAGGGGCTTTCCCTGAACAAGCGGCAGCCCTAGTTTGAGAACCACTGTGCTAAACAACCACTGTTGTCGGGCCACTGGATAATCGAGATGCTAAAGGAGCACTCAAGGATGATAAGGCCATTGCTGAGAAACTAAATGAATTTTTTGCATTGGTCTTCATGGCTGAGGATGTGAGAGAAATTCCCAAACCTAAGCCATTCTTTTTAGGTGACAAATCTGAAGAACTGTCACAGACTGAGGTGTCATTAGAGGAGGTTTTGGAACAAACTGATAAACTAAACAGTAATAAGTCACCAGGACCAGATGGATTCACCCAAGAGTTCTGAAGGAACTCAAATGTGAAATTACAGAACTACTAACTGTAGTTTGTAACCTGTAATTTAAATCAGCTTCCGTACCAAATGACTGGAGGATAGCTAATGTGACGCCAATTTTTAAAAAGGGCTCCAGAGGTGATCCCGTCAATTACAGGCCGGTAAGCCTGACTTCAGTACCAGGCAAACTGGTTGAAACTATGGTAAAGAACACAATTGTCAGATACATAGATGAACATAATTCTTTGGGTGAAGCGTCAACATGGTTTTTGTAAAGGGAAATCATGCCTCACCAATCTACTAGAATTCTTTAAGAGGGTCAGCCACATTACCAAATCAGTAGAGGTTTGGAGATTACCCAAAATACCACACTGCCAGCCAATCATTTGGTATCTAACACTAAAGGTTTATTATAAAGAAGAAGAAAGATGTTAAATGGTAAAGCAGTCACATACATAGAAAGATTTCAAAGTCCATATATCAGGTTCCTAGCAGCATTGGTGAGTTTGCTGGCTTGAAAGTCCCTCTGGAGTACATCCACAGCTTGGGTGGGTCATTCAGTCCTTTGTTCAGACTTTCAGTTTGTAGCAAAGTTCCTCCAGAGGTAAGAAACAGGACTGAAGACAAAATGGAGAAGATACAGCTGCCTTTTATAGTTCATACAGCCTGCACTTCCTTTGTCCCAAACACAAGCTGCCCAGGGCATGGGTTGGAAAACGTAGAGTTCTGTCCATCCATAAGCATGACCATAAGGTATATCCCTTACTTTCTCTCAGTGGGTCAATTGTATAGCTGATGGTCCTTAATGGGCCATCAAGCAGGCTAGGCGGTGCCGATGCCAAACTGTCTGGGGGTGTCACCCAGACAGGGGCGGTAGGTTTGTATAATTTTTGGTGGTGCCCAGAACGGGTCCAAGTCCTGCTCCCACCTCCCGACCTGCCTTGTAAGCCAATATATTTTTTTTAAAATAATGTTAAAATGGACTGGAAACAGTAAGCATTAACAGTTTCCCTATATGTCACAATATAACTATCATTAAGAAAAATGTATTTAACTAAGAATATCAACTTTATTAATATTCTTTTGAATATAGAAACAACGAAGCACTCTTGCATCAATAACCCTCACAAGCAAATACTTTCTAAAATTAAAACAAAAAGTTGCCCCTTCTTTTGCGATGTTCTTCAGGAGGCAGCAAACACTTTTTGTCATTGTTTGGTGTGGGAGGGGGCTACCCCTTGCCTAGTGTGGGGCAGGAGCGGTGACTGCGGGCAGCAGGGCAGGGCAGGGTGTCATTACACTCACCCAAGCCCCAGCTGCTCAGGTCCAGGAAGCCCCCTCGCCTCCCCTGTGGTGGGTGCCGGGGGGGAGGGTGCCATCACGTGTGTGCCTCCTTCCCTGCTTCTGCCTCTCACTGTAGCCTCACTGGGGGTGGGGGATGGGGCTGCCCCTTGCCAAGTGTGGGGCAGGAGTGGTGATTGCGGGTGGGGGCGGGCAGGGTGTCACGAGTCCGACATTCACTCAAGCCCCAGCTGCTCAGGTCCAGACTCCAGAAAGCCTCTCGGATTCGGAGTCATCTCTTGGTGGGTGCTCTGGCGGGGTGGGGGTGGGGCTGCCCTGAGTATTACTGGAGCACGGGCCCATATAACTCGCCACCCCTGCCCCCAGAAGCATAGCACAAGTTTGAAATACAAACATACATATCCATAACTCATCATACAAAGATGATACAAATATATAAGACAGATTATCATATCTGGCAAATTATAACATTTTTGCAGATATCTGACATGGCATATCTGCCATAACTCATGGCAATTTTACAATATTGGTATTCATAATATCCAAAAGTGTCCCCCAGATTCAGTGCAGCGTTACAGCAGTATTAAAGGAATCACAGCTTTTCACAGATGAACTCTGTGTCCTAAAACTGACTCGAACAATTTTATCAGTGTGGCAGGAACAAGCATGCCCTGAGGGAAGGAGATGGCAGTGCACAAGAAACTCCATACAAGCCTGGGATCACGCATCAGGCTTTTTCTCCCTCTGGATCCCTGGGCTCTGCGGGGGAGGGGTGCAGGTATTTGGGCTGGGGGACCCCACAGCTGTGCTCTGGGGACAGAGGGGTTGTGGGTGTCTGGCCCCTTGGCTGGGCTCTGGGGAGCAGAGAAGCGGGAACTGGGTTGTTGTAGGGGTTTCTTTAGCTCTCTACTCCAGAGGGGAATTTGTGTGTGTCTGTATTGTTACAGACATACTTGCTGACAGGTATTTTGAAATAAATCACCAAAATAATTGAAACTGGTGTGATTATGTAGTGTTATTTTGACAAATAAAATTTGCAGAATTCTAAAATACTGGGTGCAGAATTTTAATTTTTTTGGTGAAGAATGCAATGTTTTGGTGCAGAATTCCCCAAGAGTAAAGTATGTAGGTACTAAGACTTGTGCTGTTTCCCATCTATCATTGAAAGAAGTCACTCTAAGCCTACTGCAAGCCCCAGGAGCCTGAGTCAGTTGAGCTGGGCTCTGAGACTTGCTGCTGTGGTGTTCTTTTTTCTGTGTAGACTTAATGGCACAATCTCGCCCAACAACTTCATTAGGTTAATGTGTATTTCAAATGCAAGTCTCAGAAAGGAATGATTAACCTGCCCCTCCCTCCTTTTGTATTGTGATAAACTTCCAAGCCTCTGAGAGTTGAAAAGGGGATTTTAATCGTTCCCCCCTCCACCCTATTATCTAGAGATTTTATTTTAAAATTAGAAATGGTCTGGAGTCACATTGGGATCTGGGCCGGGATTTAGAGACTCTCCTCCCCCCACACCCCAATCTACGGATGCTGAGATTAGGCCTTGAGTAGGGTTACCATGTGTCTGGGTTTTCCCCAGACATGACTTCTTTTCTTGGTCCTCTGATCTCCATCTGGAGGGATTTTTGATACAGGAACAAATGTCCATGATTTTTTCCTTCCTCTTCCTTTTTCCAACATCGACTCTGGTAGAACTGCAATTCCTGGAGTGCCCTAAGAGCAACATGCATGTTTACTGGTTTGCCACCCTTATTTCTGCACTGCTGCTGGCCATGGCATGGCCTTCAGAGCCAGGAGGCCGGAGAGCAGTGGCTGCTGGCCGGCTGCCCGGCTCTGAAGGCAGCCCCACCACGGGTACAGAAGTAAGGGTGGCAGGGTATTGACTATTGAGTCACTGAAAGGGATCCTACTTATACAGTACAACTTCAGACACACATCTTGCAAAAACTTTCACGGCCACTTGATGAGCAATCAACCACTGCTGAGAAAGCTAAGCTCTACAGAGAAATATGCATGGGCACAACAGGAAGAAGCGCAGTAGGAAAGGACTGAATGCATGTAAAAAGGTACATTTAAATTTCATTTACATTTATTTCTGATGCCATTACATTTGTTATTTATAAATGTTAGATATTCAAAGTAGAAAGAAACCGTGCAGTGGAAATGATACTCCTCCTCCCCCTCCAATTGCCCCTCCCCTTGGCATGGCTGGCCTTAGGGAAAATTGTGCCCTAGGCAAACTTGTATTTACCACTCCAGCCTCTGTTTCCTCTTAAGCCAGCAGTGAAGTCTTAGTCCTGTGTTGATGACATCATCTGCAATATTTGTGACATTACATAGCGTGTGTTATAATGTCACTGCAGCAGCTGTGGTGCTAAGAGCAGGCCTGGGAAAGAGGAGAACCTGGGATTTAAAAATAATCTGCATGATTTTGATGTTAAAAGAAAAGCAAATTGCTTTGAGAAAGGAAGAAGAATTAAAAATCCTTCAATGGTAAGTAGTTTTAGGTTTGAAATAAGATGGATCCAAAACACTTACCCAGTATGAAAGCCGCTGCATAAAGATTTCCCACCCTCAAAAGGCTTTGTCAAAAGTTAATGTTGCTGGCTTCTCACAAACCAGTCTGGGAGCCAACAATATGGCACTGGTGGCACTGCTGGAAAATGTTGCAAGAATATGCAAATAAGGCCTGAGGAGGCAGAGGGCTGCTGGGAAGCAGTACCTAAATATAAAAGGGCTTTGTTTATCAAAAAACAAAATTGCTTCCCCATCCACCCCCTTAAGTTTGGGAGACTCAACAGGTTTTTTACCTTCAGGGAAACAGCGAAAATGTCAGTCATGCACCACAACTGTAAAGAAACATCCTCTCAAAAAGGGAATAGCTGGAAAAGTTCAGCTCTTGTAAACAAGGAGGATTTAGTGTTGGTGTTTGGTGCATCATCATTAGGGACTTAAAGGCAGTTCATTGTGGTTATAATGAATTAAGCAATCCTCACTCTGAGCTCTGCTGACCTTTGAGTTTTAGAAGTCAGAAATGGAAAAGACCCATTAAATCGTCTAGTCTAGTGAAGGCTTGTTCTTTGTTTTTTAGCGCTTTGGAAAAGTTAGTTTTAAATGTCTCAAGTAATGTGACTAGCAATATAAGCACATCACACTAGATCACATATCTTGTATGGGAGACTGGGGAGCAGTTATAAAATCTTATTTGGGGGAATTATCTTTTTAATCACATGGTAAATGCCTTGGAATTAACTTTTGAAATTAAGTTATGTTTACATGGGTCTAGATTGTGACTTGGGCTACATGCCTGCACAAGGGAATAAGAATTACCCTTCACAGCTACCTGGACTTTGGATCTGGGGGCACAGAAGTACGTGGGCAATGTACCTGCTTAAGTGGGGTGCACCTGCTTAAGCAGGTGAGTGGACAGGGGAATAGGTGAAGCCTTGGGTCTCCCAGCCCTATATGCCAGTCAGTGTAGCTGAACAGGAACAAGGGCTTCGACCCCGAGTGGTGGGGCTCGGGCTTCAGTCCCAGACCCCAGTAAGTCTAATACCATCCCTAGTGATCCCATTAAAACAGGGTTGCAACCCACTTTGGGGTCCTGACCCACAGTTTGAGAACCACTGCTCTAGTAGTGCCATACCCTGTTTGTCTACTGACCACTGCGTGTTATATCTTGTGTATATAGTTATGTAACTGGGTTTGTCTCTTTTTGCGCACTACTGCTTTAAGGTTCCAAGCAGGCTGCTGTTAGGCTCTCTATTTTGGAAAATACTTCAAAGTGTCTACTGGCGCAGAGTGACTCACGCTTGCTGGGCTCTCACATGCAGACTCAGCATTTGTTCTTTCTTGTTTTATTACAAAAATGCTCTATTGGAGCTCGGTGTTATTTCAGACTGGGTGTTTATGTACATGGCTGCTCTTTAGTTCTGGAAAAACATAACACAAATCTATGTGCAGCTCACCATGGTATTCAGCCATCATATGCAAGAGTTAAAAGTTCTCAGTGTAGTTCAGGCATGACCATCTCCGCTCCTCCCTCAGTGGAGGTTTTGTGATGAGCCAGAGGAGTCTGTATTTCATTCCCATGCATCTTCTCTATGTGTAGCCCATTTATTCTGCCTGTGTGCTAATTTTTGGGATTTGGCCACATGAAAGTATATTAATCACTTAAGTAGACGTGCAAGAACCTGTATGATATGGTCACAAGACCCAGTTAGTGAGGTACAATTACAGTAGCTATGCAATGTAAGTAAACATCAAATGAGCTTTCAAATGCTGTAAGCACATTTAGGATCCTAGCCATTATCTTCTTCTGATCTTTGTGCATATTTTGCTATATAATAGGAGTGCCTTATAGAGAAGGACACTGCAATATTGCCCTTGGTTAAAAAGAAATTGTAACAGTTTATGAGCTTGGCAGGTGTCTGGTACATTCATGTAATATGTATTTGGCATGCAGTTACATTTTAAAGATATGAAACAACTGTGTGCTTATATACTGTAGTTATCCAGCCATATACTTCCTATTATAGTTTATTAGACACTCACTATAAAATGCCACTGATTTTTCATTTGTGAATGGATTGGACAATAGTTTATCACAGAAAAGGCCCCACTAAAAAACTTTCAATGGCAGGTGCATACATTGCACCCATGTATTTGCATCCATGAATGGGCAGTCACATTCTCCCCAGACAACTGTGAATACAGATAATCAGTTAAATATGCTATTATCTGTTCTCGGTCACCTGTTTGCATGACTGGGCAAGGAATGGGACAAGTTCAGGAGATACGAGTTCCACTCGTTTTGTGACCTTAGGGAAGTCACTTACCCCTTTCCTGCCACACTGCTCCATCTATAAAATGGAGAAAATACTTAATTATCACATAGGGGCTTTAATTGATTTATGGAACATAGTGATCTCTGTAGTTGATCAGACCCAATTCTACCTAGTCTAGTATCCTGTCTCCTGGTACCAGATGTTTCAGAGGAAAATGCAGTATAACCTGCGCCCAGGGAAAGTTCTTCCTAATCCTCATCAATCAGAAATTGGTTTAAGCCCTGAAGTTTGAGCTTCTAAACTCCTGGGGATTTTGTTCTTTAAATCCTAACTACGAAAACTCTGGATATTCTTATGAGTGAGTGCAGCTCTGCATAGAGGGGCACAACTGAGGTGTGAAGTATTAGAATAGTTACTTGATTAGGTTTAATGGCTCCTTTCCTGAGCTTTGAATTCATTACACACAGACTCCTCTAAGGGCAGTGCTACCCTACATCTAGGAGCAAGCCTCCCAGCCCAGATCTGCAGACTTCTGCTAGTGTAGGATTACCATAGTTCAAGTTCCCAAATAGAGGACACTGCTGAGGGAAGGGGGAATTGGAGTGGGAGGGCAGGTACGGTTTCTTTCTACTTTGAATGTCTAGCATTTATAAATAACAAGTGTAATAGCATCAAAAATAAATGTAAATCAAATTTAAATGTACCTTTTTACATGCATTCAGTCTTTTTCTACTGCGCTTCTTCCTGTTGTGCCCACGCATGTTTCTCTATAGAGTGTGATTGCTCATCAAGTAGCCATGGAAGTCTTTGCAAGAAGCGTGCCTGAAGTTGTACTGTACACACAGGATCCCTTTCAGCAACTCAGTGGTCAATACCCTGCCACCCTTATTTCTGCACTGCTGCTGGTGGCGGGGCTGCCTTCAGAGCTGGGCGCCTGGCCAGCAGCCGCCACTCTCCAGCCTCCCAGCTCTGAAGAGCAGTGTCGCTGCCCGCAGCAGTACTGAACCCCATGATGGTACCATTTCAATAGTTGGGAGAGAGAATGAAGTTTCCCTTGTCAGAATCCTACAGTGAGAAGTGTCCACCCGTGTCAATGGGTATTAATAACCATTTTTAAAGGCTTAAGCTGTGTGTTAAAAAATAAAATAGAGTGTTTCCACTATCAGCAAATCAAGGCTGTTGGATTTTCCCAGGCTTGATATGCCTTCAGCAAATGGAGAAACTAAAGCCAAGAACTGGATAATTCGCTCGGGGGGGAGGAGTTCCCCTCCAGCACAGGATAAGCACACTGCACATCTGACTTACAGCTCTAATGGGTCTTGATGAAGTGACCTGGAAAAATAGATGGAACTTAAAAGTGCAAGAGGCTTAGATTTTATTTGTTCCTTTTTCATTTTAAATAGTACTGCTTGTGGCTTTACAGCTTCACACAAAGCGAGGCAGATTGAACTATGAAAAGGCCCTTATTAAAGCACAACGTACATTATGTATGAATGTGAACTTGGCCTGACTGCTAGTCCTGGATCTGCCCCAATCCCCCAATCATGAACAGATTCCCTGATGCTGTGCTAAATGACTTGAACAAAGATCACAAGCTGTGTTGTCAAGATGCCTATGTTCCCATTAAAGAAATCTTCTCAGGATCTCATGTATCTCAAAGCTCCATGACTCAAAAATGTGACTAAATGTAAACAGCTATCTGTAGTTAGAACCGGGTTGCAATATTTCTTCATACCGATTATTAGCAAAGCGTATTTAGATTTACAAAGGCATAATTAGAATTATTCATTGTAAATCAGTTATCTGACACATCTAACCCTCTTTTGGTTCACACCACTTGTTTGTGAATTGCGCTTGAATTAGCTAGGCCCTGGTATTTGCTGAATTGTGTAGGAACCAATTTCTGGAGAGTGGGTTGTTTGCAAACTCTGCACTTCAGCTGTTTGCTATTCGTGGTAGGTGACTCGTCACATAAGTTAGATGGTATTGTTCTTCTTCCTGACTGGAGGGCTAAAGCTTTTTATGCAAATGAGTAGTGATAATCATGCACACTTTTGTTTGTACACATAACACCTTAGCCAGTAAGGTAAGTCACAAAAGTACTTCGGCGTTCAGGCACCTCAGTCCCAGTTTTAGGCTCCATTGCAAGTCACAAAACTCCTGCTGAACCCTGAAGTTGCCTAAATTCACTTGGCACCTAAGTTTTTGGAGTAAAAAGTTCCCTAAGCACCTATATTTTCTATCTCTGTGTACTTGCTCTGCTGGCGCTCTCTAGGTGTCCAGACGCCTAACTCCCACCTGAGCCCCAGAAGGATTCACAAACCAGGGAAGATCGTTCTTCAACCATCTGACTCACATGCAGGGCATGATCCGGTAGGTGTGTTCAGAGACGACCTACCAGATTGGGCCCTGTAGGTGAGTTCACACAAAACAAGTAGGGGTGAAGGACGCCTAGTGGTTAGGTACTCACTTGAGCTGGGGGCCTCCCATAGCCTATTTTCCCCTGCCATCTGATTAGGAAAAGGGATTTGAACTGGGATCCGCTAGCTCTCAGGTGCGTGCCCTAAGCCATGGGCTAGGGGCTATTCTGCCCTCATTCTCTCAGGTTGAAGGTGTTGAACTTTGACTCACTAATTAGCCACTGGGGTAAAGGGAAGTGGTTCCTGCGTGAGTGCTCTAACCACCAGGCTGCAGAATCACTCTCTCTCTGGCTCAAATGACCATTTATTTAGCCACAGTGGAGCAGCTTCAACAGGAGAGACTGAGGGAGCCCAGCATCAGAATACCCCACAGCCCAGTGGTCAGGGCACTTACCTGAGAGGCGGCAGAGCCTTCTGTGAATCCCTTCTCCACATCGTATGGGGGCAGGGGGAGAAACTGAACTGGGGTCTCCCACCTCCCAGGTAAGTACCTGCACACTGAGCTAAAAATATAACATTTATACTCCCCCCACCCCGATCTTTGTGAGAAATTCCACAGGCCCCCAACTCTAGGCGAGGGGTCCCCAGTTGTGGGTGGCTAGCAGAGACAGGTGCCAATAGCCATGAGGGGGGCAGGGCTTAGCACACATCTCTTTTGTTGGCAGCTCCCTGCCTAGCATGTGGACTTTTGTGAATCACAGTCTAAGTTGCTTGTCTCTGCCTATCCATTGTATAGGGTGCCTAGGTTAGGGTGACCACCTTTTCAAAAGGCAAAAGCAGGACACATGCAAGAGCCCCACTCCCCTCTGTACTCCCCCCGCAAGGGGGGAAGGGGCGCCGTCTGCCCCTTCTCTTCCTCCTGCCCCCCAGGTCCCCACCTCCTGGTCATGCCGGAAGCCAGGGCCAAGCTGTGGTAAGAGCTGCCCAGGAACCCTGGGCTGCTGTGGGGAGCCCTGGACCCTCCACCTGCCCTGGGCGGGAGACGGGGTTACAGAGCAGCCCCTGGCCTGGGTCCTTGCCTCCCCCTCCGCCCCAGGGCACACCACCAAGGGTAGGTGGAGGATCTCGAGCTCCCCACAGCGACTCAGGCTCCCCAGGAAGCTCTTACTACTACCCAGCTCCAGGTTCTGGCCTGGCCAGGGGGCGGGGCCTCAGTGGGAGAGAATAATCAAGGGGAGGGGCCTTTGGGCAAGCGGGGCTAAGGCCCACCTCGGTCTCCCTCATCGGGAAGAGGCTGGTGCCACCCCTGAACCTCAGGCAGGCATGGAGTGGTGCAGCGAATCCAGTACAAATGCTGTCCCGGAGTCATTCAGGCGGGACTTGAACTCTGCATTTCAGGGTGTTCCACCCAATTCGGGATGGGTGGTCACCCCAGCCTAGGTGCCTAACTCAGGCTTTGTGAATTGTAGTGGTGTTCCCATGATCTGTACCTAGAAGTTAAGTGTTGTGATACTCAGCCTCACTACACCTACATATTTCTGTGTGAATCTAGGCCTATGCAAATAGGGTTAGTGATATAGGGCCTAATGCTGCAATCCTGAGGTCTTCTGAGAGGTGCTCAGCGCCCTCGACTCCCACTGAGCCTCGATTCCCCACCACTTTGTACCTGGTGCAGTCATCTACATCCCTGCCAAGTGGGTATAAAAATGTTAAAATTAAGAGTTGTGTTTAATATGCTGTTTGCATGGAAGGGTTACGTAGAGTGCAGGGTAGTGGAGAATCAGGCTCACTGACTTTCGTGGGTGTTGAAGGTACTGACCACCACTTGGAAATGCTCAGCCCTTGCACAGGATCAGTCCCATAAAGGAACAACTGGCCCCGAAATGTTCATGTGAATGCAAACCCCTAAAAGTCAATGTCTCTGAATAACGTCCCTTATATTTATTTCCATTATCATTAAAGTGCTATCACCAGCTGATAGATGGTTTGGTTTTGACATTTAAAACAGCAGTGATGATGTGGAATATTAGCTATAAAAAGCATTTGTTTTTAATTAGCAAATGACAGAATCTGAATGTATGTCACCAGAAATAACATATCATTCCAATTATCTTATTGCTTGTTGCTAATTGTGGTGATTGCACTTAGGTCCCAGTTCTGCCAAGAACTTTAAGCACATGTTTAACTTCATTCCTACTCAGCAAAGAATATAAGCATATGCTTAAGTCCCATTAGACTCAGAGAAAGTTAAGTCTGGAGAGGACCTCAAAAGGGTATTTAGTCCAGCCCCCTGCACTGAGTCAGAACCTATATCTAGCCCATCCCCAAAAGGTGTTTGTCTAACCTGTTCTTAAAAGCCTCCAGTGATGGGGATTCCACAGCTGTTCCAAGTTCTTAGCTATTCTTATAGTTAGAAAGTTTTTCCTAATATCTAACCTGAATCTCTCTTGCTGCAGATTAAGCCCCTTACTTCTTGTCCTACCTTCAGAAGACATGGAGAACAATTGATCACTGTCTTCTTTAGAACAGCCATTAACATATTTGAAGACTTATCATCAGGTGCCCCCCAGTCTTCTTTTCTCAAGACTAAACATACCCAGTTTTTTTTAACTGTCCTGGTGATGTTTTCTAAAGGATTTATCATTTTTGTTGCTCTCTTTTGGACTCTCTCCAATTTGTACACATCTTTCTTAAGGGTAGTGCCCAAAACTGAACATGGTACTCCAGCAGAGGCCTCACCAGTGCTGAGTGGAGTGGGACAATTGCCTCCCATGTCTTACGTATGGCATTCCTGTTAATATACCCCTGAATTATATTAGACTCTTTCACACCACCACCCCATTATTGGCTCATATTCCATTTGTGATCCACTATAACCCTCAGATCCTTTCATTAAAATTAATGTGTGAAATCCTGGCCCCATTGAAGTCATTGGGAGATTTGCTACTGACTTCAATAGGGCCAGGAGTTCACTTAATGAGACTTAAAACAGGCTTCGCTGAATAGTGATGTTTGCTGAATCAGGGCCTAAGAAAAGCTGAATGAGGAAGGGAGAGATTGATTCTGTGGGTGGTTTTATGGCAAACATCTGGAAAGGGACCTCCCTAGTGGACAACTAGCCTGGGAGTGAGGCAATAACATCACCAGTGGAAAACCATCTGCTTCCTACCTCAGCCCTCCAAAAGGGAGAAGGCAGTGACCACCGCAACGAAAGAAGAACCAGCTAAATTGTGTTATGTGGAGTAAACAACTCTAGATGAGACCACATTTTGTTTGCAAGCTCAGGTTAGCTGAAGGAATTCTAAATGTAGAAATCATTTTTTAAAATGTAACTGGAGACTATTTTGCAAGTTTTAAACATCTGAGATATTGATTGATCTCCCTGAGATATTTTTTTTAATAAATGCAAAACATTTCAGTGGTGAGTGGGAAGAGGAAAATTTATGAACCTATGTGTCATAAAATGCAGTCTGTAAAACCAAAATATAAAGTTTCTTTTGGAAGTAATTATTTGACCTTTAATAGTGGCTGGCAATGGATATAACTTAAAATGGTAGTAGATATGAAACTTTATGTATAACTGATTTGATTTTGCATTCACCTCTCTCAATCAGGGCCCAACTGATTTAATCAGGGCTCATATTCTTTTGTTAATATGAAGCAATTTGTTGAATACATGCAGGAAGAGAACAGCAGGGAGTGGGTGTTCTTTGTTTAAATATTTAAATATTGGAGCCCAGATTACAATCTCCGAGAGCAGCACAAAGATGTTTTCATTTTGCTGTACTAAACTTTAAACCAGATAAACTATTTTCCTTTCACTGATACAACCCAAGCAACCTAGAATGTTTCTATAGCACTCAGATGTATATTTTCTTCCCTGCACTTATTAGCAAGAAACTAAAACAAACATTCATCCTCTCATTTCTTTTCTGATAGACTTTGGACCTGATTCACCATTGCAATACTCCGTTTTTATGCTGGTGTAGCTCCATTAATCTTAAGGAGGGGCCAGGTTTTGTTTTGCTTTCACTGTGGCAGCAGGCTTCACCAGACATCTGGGCCAGTGCCCTTCTGAGGAAAACCCTAATAATTTCACTTCGAGTTCTGACTAGCTGTTCAGCTCAATAATCTGGCTGGGTAAATTCCAGCTGTGTGCCAGAGCTGTGTTTGCCTTTTGGGAAGTTTTCCCCCTAGGCTCTGCTTCCTATTCTGAAGCATTTGCAGCAGCTGGTGAGCTGCAGCCACTCAGGGAAGAAAACAGTCCAAGAAAACCAAGGGCAAAAGGCAAGAGTCCGTGTCTCCTACTTTTCCCTCCTTTGCTGAATGTCTCAACAGAGAATTCAGCCTTCTCCCTTGGTAGAATACAGTTTCCCCCTCATAGCCCAGCCAAGAGTGTGGTGTCCTCAAAAACCCCTCTCTCAGGCAGGCTTAGGGAGGCCAGTTTTGGTGAGCAAAATGCAGGCACTGTTTCAGCAGCCCACTCAGGGCAGGCTTGGCTCTGAGGGGCAAGAGGGTTGGCTCTCAGGAAAAGTTGGCTCTGAGGGTCAAGATACAGACACTGTCTCAGTAGCTTAGTCCAGGCTGGGGTCACCTTGGCTCCCCTTGCCTGGGCAGGAAAGGAACCAGGCAGGATTGGAAAAGCCAGCTCCAGCAGCAAGCAACTCCCTAAAGTCCCTATTTTCCCTGAGGAGAACAATGCCATAAAGAACATGCCACATGGAGGACTGCATCCAAGTCCTAGAGCCCACACCAGCAGCCACTGCTCCAGATTGCAGAGCTCAGCCACTTCCCCCACCTGTTTCCCCTCTCAGGCCCCACATGGAGGTCACTTGACAGAGCATGGTCAATGACAGAGAGTGCAGTGAGGGGCTTTGGGCCTGGCTCCCACCCAGCTGCTGTCACCTTTGTACAGGCCTCTCTAGGGTTCCCTACTGATATCCCAGGCTAGGGCATCCAGGGGGAAAACAGATCCAGCTTGGCCCCAGGTGGCAGACAGGGGTCGATCCATGGGAATCTCTTGTGCTGGCATCAAACTTCTCTTTAAAAGCCAGAGGACAGACAAAACAGCCAGCTCCTTTGAGGAGAACCAAAATCACCAGAAATATTGTTAGAGCAAACCCTTAGCCTGATTTTGCACCTTCCTCTGAAGCCAGTGTAGAGAGCCAAATGCCCACAAGGGAAAGAGAGGATGAAAGGATTTCTTCCCCCTAAGGAGACACGCCTCTGAAGTCATTGGGTCAGTGACTTTTCTCAGTCTGAGAAAGAACCATTGAGCAACAGCACCTCAGAAAATCCTTAGTGGTGGCAGTAAAGCCAGCTGAGTGAGGGAAATGAGCTAACAGCATCAAGTTCTTGTCAAACACAGCACGGTTCTCACCCATCCCTACAGGGAGATGTCACGAAGCAGTGTGGAGAATTGACTTAGAAGTGCTGTTCTGAATGGATATACATGGTTTATATATGCACATGCATATGGCCTACAAGAATGTCAGCCTTGGGATAGGTATGGTTTTCATCAACAAAAAACAAAGACGTGAACAGCTACTGGCATTTGGCCAGTACTATCTCTCCCCCACCCCCTTTACATTTTTCACTGTCATTTTGACTATTACCTCAAGGAGACCTGTTTGTTTTACCATATAAGAGAAAGGGTCTAATCCCAGTCTGGTTCGTACTGATGACTCTAGTTTTGCAGACATAAAAACTGCTGCCTGAATGCACTCAGAGAAGGAGCCAAGTTTGGCCTTATTCTGGATCTACATGGGATAAGAGGAGGAAAAAACATTTCACTTGGCCATAGAGAGGAGTGCTGGGAACGGTGGTCGCCATTCCCTAATCAACATTTACTAACAGATACCACACAGTTATTTGCTATTTCAAGTATAGGGGGGAAAGTGCAGTAAGATTTATTACCACTGTACAATCAGTCATGGGAGGCTACCTGTTGCTCTTTGCCACTGAAGTTTAGAAGATATAGTTTACAGCATTTGTTCTCTCTAAGTGATACATGGAACATTTCCAGGGAGTTTGTACAGCAATTTTTGTCACAGTGGTAGGAATCTATCCCTCCTGACACAATGATGCTTGCATGACAGCTGCAGTCCCATTCAGGACACTCTTTTGACCAGATCAGCTCAATAGGCTAGATTTCCCCCCTGCAGTTGAAGGGAACAGGGCATCAGGGGAGCCAGTTATGCCTCTGAAGTGGGACATGGATTCCAAGCTCTACCAGTGACTTGTCGAGTGACCATGGGCAAGGCACTTCACTTCTCTGTGCCTGTGTTTCCCTTCCCAGCCTTTGTCTTGTCTACTTAAAATGTAAGCTCTTCTGGACAGGAACAGTTGCACAGTGTGTTGGTGCACTGTCTAACACAATGGGCCTCTAGGTAACAGGAACAAATAATAATCAGTCATACAAGAATTTCCTATCATAATGGGTGACAGGTTTACTCTACTCCCTGCTAGATGGCACCACCTCTTGGCGGTTCTGGGGATTAGCTCGGTGAGGCCAATGCCCCTTCCTGCGGTTATGCCCTGTCAGTTTCTCCTCTGCAGCCCCTCTCTCGCTCTCAGGAGCCACAGCTACCCTAAGCCCTCTGGCTAGGTCGCTATTGTGGTTTCCCATTCCAGGGGGAGTGTGTCAAGGTTCCTGCTCTCCAGCAGTCTCAGGGAGTCTTCTGCTTCACTGCCTCACAGTGTCACTCCTGCAGTGGCTGGCAGGGGAACCCCAGCCCACCCTCTATTCCAGGCTCCGGGACCCTCGACGCAATAGCCAAGGTCCATTCCCTGCACCTTGCTGCCTTTCCCTGAACCACTTCCATAGCTCCTGGCCTTCCCCACACCTCCAGGTTTGCCAGTCTCATCACTCCCTCCTCCGAGGGAGGAGCTGTGGGTAACTCCTCACTGCAGCCCCCAAATGTTCCTCCCTTCTCTCAGAAAGCTACTGCAGACTTTGCCCTGTTACCATCCCTGCTTCCCATTTCCTGTCTTTTGTAGAAGCCCCACCTGCACCTTGCAGGTGAGCTTCTCTCTAATTAGCTGCCTCCAGCCTAAAGCTCCTTTGTTTGCAGCCTAATTGGCTGATTGGGCCCACTTGGCCTAATTCAGCTCTTGCAGGCCCAGTGTGGGAACCACACCCCATCACAGTGGGACAAATCAATATTCTGACTTTGTAGGACATCATTTTTATAGCTGGGGCACAGGGTGCACCAGCAAAAAGTGTGTTTACCCCTTGTGGCTTAAAAACCAGCATCTACACAATCACAGTGGGGT
The DNA here is from genome assembly GCF_965140295.1 of Lepidochelys olivacea. Classification (NCBI taxonomy): domain Eukaryota; kingdom Metazoa; phylum Chordata; order Testudines; family Cheloniidae; genus Lepidochelys; species Lepidochelys olivacea. The sequence goes on along the minus strand of NC_140411.1, from coordinate 30,074,676 downwards.
AATTGCATGTCTTCTAGTTTGTGCATGCAATTAGCCAGGAGCTTTTATGTGCACACAGTTGCCAAATGTAGGTTTTTGTGGGGGAAGTTTCATTTGAAAAATTAGCCTTATATCAGTGGTATACAGGAGACAAGCATCAAAAAAGTGGAGAGGTAACCCTGATGCAACCACAATAAATGTGTCTTCAAGGGAAAAAAATACAAATGGAGAAAGCCAACATGCAATGCTTGCTGTTGGAAGGACCGCATATGTCTGTCAAACACATTGGGTACATAGTTCAAAAACAGTTCTTCCTTGTGAAAATATTACTTCTCCATACTGACGAGATCCCTGAGAGCTGAGGCTGCTGGTTGCATAAGTTCCATTTGTTTAGGACCGACTCTTTTGGAATCTAGTTTAAATTTGTGCACTCACCATTTTTATAAAAATATTTCCCCTTTTTTGTGTCCATGAATTGCTACATTTTACTTGGCCATACCAGTCCCGTTCACTCATGCAAGTACTCCACTTAGGAAGGAACAATCAGTTGTACATATATAAAATGTGAAAGGACTGCCTAGGAAGGAGTACTGTGGAAAGGGATGTGGGGGTCATAGCGGATCACAAGCTAAATATGAGTCAACAGTGTAACACTTTTGCAAAAAAAGTGAACATCTTTCTGGGATGTATTAGGAGGAGTGTTGCAAGCAAGACACCAGAAGTAATTCTTCTGCTCTACTCCACGCTGATTAGGCCTCAACTGGACACTGCATTTCAGGAAAGATGTGGACAAATTGGAGAAAGTCCAGAGAAGAACAACGAAAATGATTAAAGGTTTAGAAAACATGACCTATGAGGGAATATTGAAAAAATTGGGCTTGTTTAGTCTGGAGAAGAGAAGACTGAGAGGGGACATGGTAACAGTTTTCAAGTACATAAAAGGTTGTTACAAGGAGGAGGGAGAAAAATTGTTCTCCTTAACCTCTGAGTACAGGACAAGAAGCAATGGGCTTAAATTGCATCAAGCGCAGTTTAGGCTGGACATTAGGAAAAACTTCCTAACTGTCAGGGTGGTTAAGCACTGGAATAAATTGCCTAGGGAGGTTGTGGAATCTCCATCATTGGAGATTTTTAAAAGTAGGTTAGACAAACACCTGTCAGGAATAGTCTAGATCAGGGATCGGCAACCTTTGGCACGCAGCCAGTCAGGGAAATCTGCTGGCGGGCCAGGATGATTTGTTTACCTTCAGCATCCGTAGGTTCAGCTGATCGCGGCTCCCACTGACTGCGGTTCGCCATTCCAGGCCAATGGGGGCTGCGGGAAGTGGTGTGAGCCGAGGGATGTGCTGGCTGCCGCTTCCTGCAGCCCCCATTGGCCTGGAACGGCGAACCGCGGCCAGTGGGAGCTGCAATCAGCTGAACCTGTGGACGCTGCAGGTAAACAAACCATCCTGGCCTGCCAGCAGATTTCCCTGACAGGCCACGTCCAAAGGTTGCCAATCCCTGGTCTAGATAATACCAAGTCCTGCCATGAGTGCAGGGGCCTGGTCTAGATGACCTCTCAAGGTCCCTTCCAGTCCTATGATTCCATGATTCATCCTGGTTCTTTGTTCCTTTAAGGTTTTTCCTTGAATGATCCATATTGACAAATGCTGCTATTTCATAAATTCCGCTGAAGAGACATTCATTTTATGCCTCTTCTGTATAAAAAAAAATCTGCTATAAAAGGTGTCTAACTGGCTGAAAAAAGAATACATCTATAAAACTGGAAACAGAAAACTAAACTGTATGGCAAATGTAAATCCCATGCTGTACCAGACTCTGAAGACTGTTTAATTTATTACTTATCACCAAAAATATTATTCCTAAAGTATTATTGGACAAAAAATGACATTCATTTTCTTATGAACCTGAAGGAACAAAATAGAATAAACATACATTTTGTTGGGGCGATCCCAATGCTTTAGTTTGTATATCAACCTTTATCATTTATAACTAGGCTTGGAAGAATTCAATTTTTACTTTTTTATAATTTTGATGGATAAAATCTGTTTATTTAAGTATTTTTTCAATTTTTTATCTATTTACATTTTCATGGTTGTGGGAATGTATTGAGGGAGGATCAGACAATAATTATTTAATGACAGCAGACATTCATAGAATATCAGGGTTAGAAGGGACCTCAGGAGGTCATCTAGTCCAACCCCCTGCTCAAAGCAGGACCAATCCCCAATTTTTGCCCCAGATCCCTAAATGACCCCCTCAAGGATTGAACGCCCAACCCTGGGTTTAGCAGGCCAATGCTCAAACCACCGAGTTATACCTCTCCCTCCCGCCCGAGAGATTATCATTGAGAGATAAAAAGTTAAAGCTTTATAACCGCTATAACACAGTCAACATCACATGTCAAAATAGACAAAGTAAATAACTTCAAATATCCTGCAGCAACCAAGAGCTGAGACTGTAGAAAATCCTGCTCAGCCCTTGTCTGGAGCATACCTACTGCAGACAGAATTTTCAAGGAGTTTAGCTGCAAAGCTCTAGCAAGTCTCCACTGAGCATGTGCAAAGGCTTCTAATTTGGGTGGATTTTCACAACGATGGCAAAAGGCACGTCCCTGACATAAAGGCCACCCCCCCATCACATTTTACGTTCCTGCTTGTGGGGATGCTGGAGCTTCTTAAAGAAAAGGTTGCCAAATTGTTTCAGCATGGTCAAAATAACGTAATTTTCTTGTTCTCTGAATCTGCTGAACTGTTTTTATGTGAAATTTTCTAAAAAAAAAATCATGCGGGCAGATACCCAGCACAGGAAATAGCAGCCGAAACAGTTAAAGTTTGGCTAAGTTATAAACAACTAAAATCAGGGTCCTATAATTGAGTGTTGAGAAACCTTAATAAAAGATGGTGCTACCAACCTGCCTGTAATAACCTCACCCAAAGCAGCTATGTGGTAGCTAGGAACCCAGTCGGAGCACCTTTACATCTTGCCACAGCTCCATTGGCTTGCAGGCCAGGCCGTGATCACACCTGATCTAGCCGATCAAGGGAAGATTATACTAGCCCTACTGTGTTTGCATGACTGTTTTAAGAACAGAATAAACAGTGGCAAGAAGGCTGGCCATTTGCCAAGAGAACCTGTATAAAAAAAACAGTGATAAATAACAGTTGCTGAGAGCAATTTCATGACACATTAGAAGCCTCAAACAGAAACAATCATTTACTGAGCGAGTTATAAAATCGGCTTAATGCCTAAGATAAAGTAACAGCTGCAGGGGAAAAGATTGTACAAAATTTCTTCTATTCCAGACTGGCAACCTCTGCCAAGCTATAGCAAGGGGACTATTCGCTTGAGTAAAGTGATTCACCTCTGTAAATGTTTTCAGCATCCGTCTTAGGTGATAACTGGAATTTTAATGGGATATATCAGCACACTCAGAATTCAGAGCCTAAAGGCTCTAAGGGCATCCCCTGGCCCATTTTTCTTTTCCCTTTTTCTGACCATTGCAGCTTTGTGCTGTTATAGCCAGTTAATTTGAAAGGGGGAGGAGGAGAGAGAAAGACTGGAAAAAGCTGCTGTGTATGTATAACAAGACCATGCAGGATACCATTGCAGGCTGGAACTGAAAACATATGGTGCCTTGGGAGCAGGCTTGTTTCTTTTTTTAGGCCCTTTGTGCCCTTCTGAAAATGTCAAGAAACGAACGAAAATGTCAAGGCACTGCAATATGCTTACACCAGAGAACTCGTGTCAGTGATGTGTTTACAATGCCTTGGGAATTTTCAACTACCCTCGGCAAAACAGCAACTTAACAAAAGGCCGGGAGCGCCCATTTACAAGGCTGTCTGTCTGCTAAAAATCCTCCTCCTCACTGGCAAGGCTCAGCAGAGGGTGGCTAAAGACCGAGTGGGTATGGAACCTCCCCCCCCACCCACTCCAGACAGAATCCCCTGGTGGCTCAGCAAGTTAGCAGAGGCTTTTATGGGGAAGCTTGTCCTGCCACTGCTGCACTGTCTCTATGGATGAAGAAAACATCCTCTCTTGCTGGTGCAGTCAGTCCAGCGCTGTTCGTCTGCATGAAATACAAATTTTAAAAAGCAGGACAAACACATTGAAAAACAAAATGATTAGCCTTGGATTTACCCATCGCACATAGCTTAGAAACCCTGCTGGATGTCTCATGGAAAACACGGAGAATCTTATTTAGAGATCCTCCAGGTGCATTTCATAGGTACTGTACATGTATGACATTGAAAGGCAGCACGATCCATTCATTAAGGCTTTGGACTGGGGCTGTGGGTCCTGGGCTGTAGTCTCAGCTGAATTATTGTGTGACCCTAAGCAAACTGTTTCACTTTTCTGTGCCTCTTTTTCTCTTCCCAACCTTTGTCTGCCTTGTCTGTTCAGATTATACGCTCCTTAGGGCAAGGGCTGTCTCTTACTGTCTTTTGTACAGCACCTAGCACAATGGTCCGATCTTATTTGGGGCTTAATACAAATAATGAAAGCAATAAAATACTGTGGGAGTTGATACCCCATCTCAGCAGAGATCCTGCATGTGTCAATGGGCAGCAACTGATTGGCTCCGAAGAAAGTAACAATCTCTTCCATGATATTGTTCGCTATGATATTTCATAGGAGCCAGCAGTGATATCACAAATGGTGGATTACATCTTCAGATGCCCACTCCTGAGTCCTAAGAAATTAAAACAAAGAAAAAAGGCAAAAAGAAACCAGCCGAGAAAGAAATACAGCAAGCAGCTGACATAGGAGCAGAATTGTCTCAAATAGAAGGTTGCTCAAGCCAGTTAGTTTGCATTCAAATCTGGTTCCAAAATAGGAACATCTCCTGAAAAGTTTGGTGATCCTCAGATCCAGGGTTCCAGTTCAGCCCATTGGAGAAAAGTCCGCTGCAAAGTTTGATCCTAACCTCTGTAGTGGTTGGGAGATGGCATCCGGGGCTCTCTCTTCAGCCCAGATCTACTCTGTTCAGAATGTGTGTGAATGTTTTTCACAGAGGACAGGCCCCTCAACCTGCCAACCTTCATGAAAACCTGGGAATTCACAGCTGTTTCCCTAATTTTTGGATGGCTCTCAGATTCTCCCATAAGACCCACCCCCGCACAGATTCCCCTTCGAGCCACAGCAGGGGACTCACAGTTACAGTGGTGAGCTGGCTCAAGGCAGACAGAGCCACCCCGAGCACAAATCTTACTGACATCAGCGGTAGCTGTAGGTGCAGAACACCTTTGAAAATCAGGCCAAATGTCAAGCATGAATGGCAGCGAATGTTCAGGGACTGCCTCTTCACCCCGCCAGCTGACACTACAGAACACTTCTCTCTGCAGCATTGGCAGCTGTCTGTGCGATTTCCAGCCAGAGCTCCAGCACAGGCAAGAGGAGCATAAACATGAGAAAAAAACATGAAGATTTATTGGCTTTGGTTCAAAAAAATGGAGTGTTCTGGGGAAAAATTTTCCACTGAAAACTGCAGCATTTTGGGGGGTTCAGTTTTTTCATAAAAAAAGAAAAATGTTTGCAGGAAATTTAAAAAGAAAAACCATTGAAATTTCTCATGCAAATAATTGGAATTTTTCAACCAGCTCTAGTTGCTACTGATGGGCCTGAATGGAAGATACAGTACGTGCTAGCAGGCTGTCGAGGAGAAGGGGGAGAGGGAGCCCCTCCTTTTTTCTTATGTAGCACTTTTCATCAGTAGATCTCAAAGCAGTATTGTTATTCCCATTCTACAGATGGGGAAACTGAGGCACAGAGTGGGAAATGATTTGTCCAAGGTCACCCAGCAGGCTAATGGCAGAGCCAGGAATAGAATTCTGGTTTTCTAAGGCCCAGACTAATACAATAGACTTTAGGCCAAAGGGCCAGCAAAAGTACAGAGAAGGGGGGTCCTGAGGTTGAGATGTAGGGCAGGAGGTGTAAATGAGAAGACAGAGAATGAGAAGGTAAAGAGCTGGGCAGTTTGCAAGAGGGCCTGGGTGGGGAGAGAGGACATATGGGTGAGTGCTGAAAGTGGAAAAGAGAGAGAGCACTCCTTAGCAGGGAGAGAGCTGGCTTGGAGTAGCTTGCCAGAGCTGAGAGAAGAGAATAATAAGATAAATAATAATGCATGGAGGAAGGGAAGCTAAAGGGAAAAAAAGAGGAGAAAAAACGGGGAGGGAACAGAAATATGATACTGAAGGGGAAATGGGAAATCACAGGAGAAAAACTATATTAAAAACGACTGGTAAAAATTTTAGTATGGGCAAAGGTACAGAAAATTCAAGCAGCCGCCCCTTTGCCAGAAGAAATGATCTCTGCTTCTTTTCCATTTGTGCGTTTGTCTTGTTTCTCTTCAGAAGGGGCCCAAGCCAATGGTAACTACAGACACAGCCAGATGTAGAAATCCCTTCTACTTATGTGTGGTGTGTTATGCTTTGATTCAGGCAGCCTGGGTTCAGATTGATCCTCTGAAGTGGGAGGAGAGAAGGGGGGGAGAGTGTGAAGGAGAGAAAGGGTCTGAAGAGAATCAGTGGAGAGATGAGGAGAGGGAAAGAAAGAAGTGAGCAATGTTTGAAAAGCAGTCTGTGCTGTGGTATTGCTTATATCTAGATGGGCCTCCAGAGCCACATTACGTAGCATAAACATTTACAGAGAATATAAACCCTCATGCTTCCACCACAAGGCAGCTAATAATCCCCTCCCCACTGGGCAGGCAAAATTGTTCATTATGGGGTTTCTTGCATCTGCCTCTGGAGCATTTGCTACTAGCTCCTGTCAGAGACAGGCTGCCATGCTCAATGGGTTGCTGGTCTGCTCTGGTGTGGCAACGCTGAGTGCTTGCGGGTTGTTAATGCGGGGCTCCACTCTTTCCTTTGAATTTTAAAAGCTTTGAATACATTAAGTGCCCCTGACAGGTGCTGGGTGCTTACTGACAGCATAGAAACTAGTGCTGCTCGGAAAGTGCCCAAGAAAATGAAATGCAGTTTTTAGCTATTGTTGTGTCCCAGCTCCCATGTTTCTGGTCAGCGCCACTAGAAACCTAGAGCTTCTGTTTGTGCATGCACCGTGCAGCTTGTGCATCACTACTTGTGGATAAGAGGGCAGTTCCATTGCACATCCAGGCCGCCACATCTGTTAAAGTCCCTAACACATGTGGTCAGTTGTGGTGGTGGGTTGTGTTCTAGGAAAAGAAGTTAGCCTACTAGCTCAGGGCCTGGATGGTCCAGACAATAGTGCACCAGCAAAGGAGTCAGGAGGTGGAGGTTTTCATTCCTGGCTTTGCCATTGACTTGAGCCCTAATTCTGCAGTTGGATTCCCATTGGCAAACCTGTGCATCCAGGCAGAACCTTTCTGAAGTGGGGCTCCTTGCTAGTGAATCCAATTTCGGCGGTGCTATGTAAGCTAGGACAGGTCACCTACGGTAACATTTTCAAAAGTGCCCATATCCCATTTTCAAATCCTTTTTCAAAAATGACTTAAGCACTTTGGAGGCTTTTGGTGAGACTAAGGGCTTGTCTACATGGACATTTCACTCACGGCAAAGTCTACCCCGCACTTGCCTGCCATGCTTCAACTGTTCATGTGGAGCCTGCTGACATGAATTAACATGTCATATGGGATCTACTCCTGTTTCAAAGAGCAAAACACATGACTGAACTGTTAATGTGGATCAGCAGAGTCCTCACTGACAGTTGAAGCATGGCAGGCTAGCACAGGGCAGATTCATGCCCCAGCTTGCTGCGAACTAAATGTTTGTGTAGACAAGCCCTTTGTCTCACTGAAAACTTCCAAAGTGCCTAAGTCATTTTTGTAAAAGGATTGAGTCTCCTAATGCACTTTTGAAAATTTTACCCTTAACCTCTCCATATTTCATTTTTCCCTATCTGTAAATTGGAGATAACTACACTTTACCCACCTTTGTAAAACACTTTGTGGTCTGCCACTGAAAAGCACTAAACAAATGCCTAATATCACTATCCTCATAATTATTAACATATTTCACAGACACTAATGAACACCCATCAAACACAGAGCACTTGGTCTCAACCATGGACAAATGTTAATTGCATAAATGTAGGTTCCCGAGCCCATTACCAACCCCCTAAGCTGCATAGCTTTCCTCGTATTTAAAAAGCTTATTCAGGAATTTTTAGTTCACCACTGAACTTTTCTAATAAAAAGTCAAAGTCAACAGCAGCAGTGGGTATGAACCGAGCGCTGTGGGGAGGAAGGGGTAAGTTAATGTTTCAGAGGCACAATACACAGCCATGAAATGTGATCACGACTGGGAGATATGTGGGTTTATGTTTTCTCTACATTCAAATAAAAACAAGGCTGTAGCTCCAACAAAATACTGAGCCAGGACGTTGTGTTGCAGCTTTACATGAAAATTTAAGTTTTACTTGAACACTAATTAAATATTTTGCTGTTGCATGAGAGAACGCATCAGCCATAAGCCTCTGTCTCTGCCATTGGAGCTTCTGAAGTGTTTCCTTTTTTGAAAGGAGAACTGAGAGTAGCTTTTACAAAATTTCACTTCACCATCCTGGCCTGAAAGAAACACAGTGCCTAAAAAGTAGTGACAATAGAATAGTTTCCATGGGGTTCTGCAGAGAGTCTGGAATTGGGGCAGATAGATTAAATTTGGGGCAGGTGATAACTCTGAGGGTTGTGGGACTGAAACAGGACAAGGCAATGATGGAGGACCTGGAACGAGCCTATCTTCAGTTATACCTGTGCAAGACCAATGTGTGGCAGCTGGCATCAGCAAATATCTAGACCAAAGATATTAGCTGCTGACAGTTGGCAAGGTAGAGTTGTTTTAAAAGGATCTCAATTTACTTTCACTAGGATAGAACATATGGACAATGTAACTTGGAAAGTCTTTGCTTTTGAAGATCCAGATCCTGCACCATTGAAGTAAGTGGAAACTTTAGCCATTGACTTTAATGGAAACCCGCAGCAAACCCAACGTTAGGATTTACTGGGAAACGCAGATGTCTGAACACTGTGCCTGGCAATCCTGGCTAATAATAAAAGGAAACTTTGTTTACTGGGAAGAAAACACATTCTGAACAAATTCTGACACACCCTAAACCAACTTGCTTTTGAAAGCAAGTTAGGATTTTATTAAGCTTAGATTTAGAAAGTGAAATTAAAAAGCATCTGTGGGAACTTGCTTGAATTATTAAAGATTAATTATGCTAAGGAGAAAAATGAGGACACGCATTATGCTGGGCTCCTCTCGCTTCTCACCAAGTCAGCGGCATCAGGCTGGGTCAGTGCTCTCAAACACCTCTCCCCACTCATCAGCCTGGCATCTGACTGCCTGATTGCCAGCATGTCGGAAATACCTGGAGTCGTGGAGTACTTGGAACGGTGTTGGTGATTCAGTAGGTGGAATACTTCCCTTTGAAAGGGTACTTGCCCGTATCCCAAGCATAGTATAGATTCATAGACTGAAACCCTAGCCCCATTAAAGTTAATGAGAAAAATCCCACTGATTTCACCCTTAGATTTTAAGGCTAGAAGGGACCATTATGCTCATCAAGTCTGACAACATAAAGGTAGGGGAAATATTTCCTAATGGTTTATGGTATTAAAGAGCCCACGGAACGTTCCACAAGAGCAAGGGTGTTGGTCACAGGCTTCTGGCAAAGCTGGCATATTCTACCTCCGTAGGTGCCCCCCTGCACTTTCAATTGGAAATGGTCTTCTTCTTCACTTCCTGTCCTAAACTTGTGTAAGCAGCTGCACTGTCCCACCAGTGGTACCAATTCAGAATTTCTTGGGGGGACTGTGACACAGTGCTGAGAGCTAATAGCTGTCCTGGCGCTCTCGGCACATAAGCTCTGATTAGTTCCCCCCAGAGAAGACTTGATTGGGGAATGGATTACTTAATTGCCTAGCAGACTGTGGGATAGGGGCACTAAGGAGATAATTGTCCCATCAGCTGGGAGGGTAGTTAAAAAGCACAGGAGGAAGAACAGAGGAGAAAAGGCTAGTAGAGCTGAGGGTCAAGGGATTTCAGGTGGGTGAGATCTCTCTCTGCCCCTGGAGAAAGGGCTGACATCTGAAGAATGTTATAGATAGAGCTGCTGCACTGGATTGTGATGGTGGTGATAATAGTAATAAATCCCGTAGGGGTGTTAACAAACAAGAAGTATACAAGACTGTGCAGGATTGCAGGGCAGGAATGGAACCTGCCCTGTGACAGGACCCCATTCCAGTTCCTGCTTCCCCCGCTCCTGGACCCAGGGCCTCCCTCTCTGTTACTCACACAATGCATGGGTTGGTGCAGCCAGGAGTCGAGTGATCTGCAGATTCCCCTGTGCACGGCTGTACAAGAACAGACACCCCCCCATGCCAGGTCGCAACACCGTTTGGCTTGGCTGCCCCTCTGCCTGTGCCGAGAGGTGGCCAGGTCAGATTTCAGTGGTGTAGTGACCACGCACCCGATGCTCTGCACTGCTCGACCAGCATCTGTACTGATTTGGTATGGGACCACTACTTAACAGTGGTTGAGCCATGGCCCCTCTGGCTCCATGGCCTATGGGGACTTTGAGTAAGTGCAAAAACCTTGGAGTGGGGGCATTCAGCCCCCAGCCCCTTCTAATTGGCACCATTGTGTCCCACCCTTGGGGTGGCTGAGTTTTGTTGGTGATAGAGCATTCCCCATGCACAGTATGTAAAATGCTTGGAGATCTTTCAGGATTGAAGGTGGTATCTAAATGTATGGCGCTCCTGTGGGAGACACAGATAACTACGAACTATCTCTGTCTGGTGTTGGGGTTTTTTTGTTCTGATTTTTTTGGAAGAGAAGAGGAAGGACAACTGCTGATGTGGGTGAGAAACAAATAAAATTGCTGTAGCTTCTGTCATATTTGTTCTGTGTGTGCTTTTTAAAGGGTTGCAAAGCACAACAACTGTCTCTGTAGCAGGAGCTTGCTAACTATTCCCAGTGTCAGCAGTCTGTCAATCCTCAACTTGAGTATTTAATATACTGTATGCTGACTGCTGCAAGTGTTTCTATTGACAGCCGCTTCTGGGCTTGGTCTCTCTTGTGAGACATCTCTTTATACAATCTTGCATGCCATCAAGACATTCTGGTGCAGAATAGTGAGCAGCTCAGCAATAACACCACCAACTTCATTCACTGTGCCCTGCTGAAAAGCCTTAGACAAAGGGTGTCTGTGCCAGGTGGTACAGTGTTTAACCTGAATTGTTTTAGCTTTACGAAATACATACAATGTCCCCACAGCTGGCCTAGTTTTTCGAAGGTCTGAGCATCCACAAATCTCACTGACATCAGCGGTAGCTGTAGGTGCAAAACACCTTTGAAAATTAGGCCAAATGTCAAGCATGAATGGCAGCTAATAGTAAACAAGTCCCTTTCTTTCCTCAACTTTTTTATTTTTTGGAATCATGAAAATAAAAAAGGTTGCTCTACCCAAGTGCAGGACCCTGGCTGTGTGTACTGCCATGAAAAGACGAACCAACATATACTTTACAGAAGGAAAGGCAACAGAAGCTCCAAGTGCTACTTTATGGTTTTGTTCAAGTCTGTTTTCATTGTTATTGTGGAGTGGTTGAGTGATTCATTACGAACAGGGAGCAGGATCCTCCGCTGATGTATATCAACATTGCTGCATTGATTTCAACGGGCCTACACTGATTTACCTACAGAGAAGATCTAGTCTTAGGTATTCAGACACAAATAAAGAAAGTAGAGATGGGCATGAGACAAAACCCCAGATCTGAACATCATAACCTTTGAGGAACTTGAAACCTGGATCTGACCTTCATGACTGGTCTTTATTTCCTTAATGAGCTGACCCACAACTCCAGTTGCAAACAAACCCCAACACCAGAGAATTTTTCTGTCTGTCTAGTTTCTTCTCTGGCCTTCTTCATTTGCAGTAACAGTATTGTAAGCTGCAAAATTTATCACTATTACTGTAACATTTTACAAGGTTTAGTAGAGACAGAGCTGGTAGACTTTCTCCTGCAGTTTCTTTTTCATTAATTTTCAGCTGTTTAATTTAGTCTTCGCTAACTATATTTGCAGTGAATGTTCTAGGAGTCTGATTCACCCCTTGGGTTCTGCCAGCTTATGGTAGGGGATCCAGAGCTAGCCAGCTGGCACACCCCCAGAAGTAGATGGGCTGGCCTATGTGGGGGCTGATGCCAGGCTGGCTGGGAGAGGTGTTGATTTACCGTCTGTTCTGGGCTGTCTCCAGTGGTGGGACTCATAGAGCCTTGGACAGACTTTAAAGCACCCACTGCAAGAAACCCAAAAGAGCTCTGAGCATAATCACTGCCTATTGAAAATTGATCCCAGGTTTGAGAAACTAGTCCAGCTTTTCCTATTGAAATTAACGGCAAAACTCCCATTGACTTCAAAGGGAGCAGAGATGTGCCCATTTGTTTTTGTGCCGAGACCAAACAAATGCCCTTGCTCCAGTTACATTTCTTACCTCTCCTCTAGTTTTACAGTAGCTGTTCAGGATGAGTTCCATGTAAAACATTGCTGACCAAACAGATTTTTTTTCAATTTCTCTTTTTGTGTGTGATTAACAATGACAAAGATCTAGTATGGGATGAATTGCAGCCCAATCAATGTCATGGTAAAATGCCTATGAGTTACGTAATACACTAGAGACGCTCGGCCATTGGAATAAATCCTGACCGTGCTCGCTTGATGCAGAGGTCACAGACTGCAGTGCAAGGGGGACAGGGCTTGGGTACCCCATGCATGGAGTGCATGGCCACATAGAACATAATGTATCCATGACTATGCAGATCCATCAGCCAAATCCCACTGTAAGGTGGGGAGGATGCAGGAGTGTGGATGCTTCTGTAGCTCTGAGGCTGCAGTAGAGTCTCATGGAGCAATTGCAGAAGGAGGGCTCTGATCCTCCACTCTGATCCTCCACTCCAGTCATCACAGGACCCCCTCCATCAGAGCATTTACTTGCGCTCAGCACAGGGGGCAGGATTTGTCCTAGTTGTCCCAGGGGAGTATGCTTAATGGTGAATGCATTTTTCTTTCCAGATTCTGGGCCTGATTCTTCTTCTGCTGAAGTCATCAGCAAAATCCCCATTGACCCCATTGACCAATGAGAGCCAGATCAGCCTTTAATCATGGTGTATGTTCTTCCCCAGATTTGCTTGCAGAATAAACCAGTTGCTTTCATCTCTGGTTCCTATCCTCTACTAATCACTCACTCCACTCCTCCAGTTCTGATCTTCCCTACCACATACTGCAGAATCAGAGCTCTTTCTCTGAGGCTGCCTCACCTCTCTGGGACTGCTTCCTTTCCTTGAGCTCCTTCTTCTCTTTAAAACTCACCTCTAAACCAACCTGCCTTCTGCTCCATTTACCAAGAGCAAGGGTAAGTGCTCTATACAGTGCTAGCTGATGCTACACTACAAAAATAAATTGTATTTTGTGAGTAGAGTAAAATAGCCCTTCACAGGAGGGGAGCAAGACAATTTGCTAGACTCTGCCTTTGATGGTTTTCATCTGGCAGTGGAATTAAACTAAATCTAAGGACTGGCAGGAGCAAAAGGCAATCTGCACCTCTGAATCTTTAGCACTTGCTCTCCTCGGGCTTACGTCTGCATGTAAAGGAAGGTGTGATCCACAAGCAACAACTCTCTTGCCAACTGACTACAGATCTGTCAACTTCACAAAGGGCTCACTGGCTTTACCAAAGGAATAATTACGGTCTAAGTTCTCTCTTGCATCCCAAGCAGCCAATCATGGTGCAGGGGATTATGCCAGGACTGTAGTAGACCCTGCTGCTCCTTCAGCCCCATCCGTCATGGGACAATAGGTAGCAGAGCCACTGATCATGCCCAGATTCCTACCCTGCCCCCAAAATATGGGCATGCAGGACTTCCCAAATCCTGCCCCATCGGCAAGGCAGTGCACTGGCACTGGTTACGCTGGGTCTGGAGCTGGAGAAAGGGAGCAGGAATGGCCCTCAAGTGCCCTGCAGCGCACTTATATCAGGAGCAGGAAATCAATTCTCATCAACCATCCCAAAGTACATTCAGACAAACTGGCCGGTAAATTACCTCATAGGGATCGTTACTGGGCTAAATCCGGCCATCCTTAGCCATGCAAAACTCCCACTGACGTCAAGTGAAATGCACTGACTTGAAATTAATTAACTAAATTAACTCTAATTGAAATTAGAATCTGACCTTCCTTGTCTACAATTTTAAGGTGGTCTCTTCTCTCTTCCTTTTAGTATATCCAGTTACATTGTCAGCAAGGGTTCAATGCTGTTTTTCTCCCTCAGGCTCCCCTTCATGAAAGCCCCTTGTATTAATAATAACAGTGCATCTTTGCAAGTTACTTGATCTCTATCAATATCTCAAGAAAAGATTCCTTTGCACACAGCTGGCCTTTCCCATATTTCCTTCTCACCTGAGCCCTTCAACCCTACACCAGTATTATCTATGAATCTTTCCTGTTAATAATAAAATCACTATTCTATATATACTCTACCTCTTAGTTCTCTCACGTGATCTTCATCTTCTCTCTTCTGGCTACCACACTAATGAAACTAATTTCCTGGGTTGTTCGGCGCAAGCATCCTTGTTTGCTACCTCTTACCACTCAGTCCCTACTTAAAACTCACTTCTTCACTGGTGTTGATGGAAAGTCTTTTTCAGTCATATGACCGGCTATCCACCCTTCACTTAATTATGGTATCCCCATTAGTACTGTATGTCACAGCTGCCATATAAATGGTAACAAATTATTGAATTTACTCCAGGTTCTCACCATGTTTGCACTTAATATTTATTATAATTTTGCAATGTAGATAGTTCACAGGATTAGGGTTGCTTGTGAATGTCATAATAAGTGCACTTTCCTCCAGCTGCATTTGACAAGAAGATTGTAGTCTTTTCTCTCAGATGAGGTCTTCATGACCGTCACCTGTGACTTTTTCACCTCCAGACTGGAATATCGCTCTACTTAGAGTTGTCCTTGAGGACCACACTGGAACTTCAGCTAGTGCCGAATGCTGTTACCTACTTATTTAGCAGAGTTTCTTGCTGGGAGCATATTACACCTGTTCAACATAGATTCATAAACATTAAAGCCAGAAAGGACCATCATGATCATCTAGTCTGACCTCCTGCACATTGCTGGCCACAGAACCTCACCCACCTACTCCTGTAATAGACCCCTAACCTCTGGCTGAATTACTGAAGTCCTCAAATCACAATTTAAAGACTTCAAGTTACAGAGAATCCACCATTTACACTAGTTTAAACCTGCAAGTGAGCCATGCCCCATGCTGCAGAGGAAGGTGAAAACCCCCCATGGTGTCTCCCAATCTGACCCAAGGGAAAATTCCTTCCCAACCCCAAATATGGCGGTCAGTTAGACCCTGAACATGTGGGCAAGACCCACCAACCAGACACCTGGGCAAGAATTCTCTGTAGTAACTCAGAGCCCTCCCTACCTAGTGTCCCATCACCGGCCATTGGAGATATTTGCTGCTAGCAGTCGTGGATCGGCCACATGCCATTGTAGGCAATCTCATCATACCATCCCCTCTATGAACTTATCAAGCTCAGTTTTGAAGGCAGTTAGGTTTTTTGCCCCTACCTCTCCCCTTGGGAGGCTAATCCAGAACTTCACTCCTCTGATAGTTAGAAACCTTTGGGTATATCTACACTACGAAATTAGGTCGAATTTATAGAAGTCGGTTTTTTAGAAATCTTTTTTATATAGTCAATTGTGTGTGTCCCCACACAAAATGCTCTAAGTGCATTAAGTGCATTAACTCGGCGGAGTGCTTCCACAGTACTGAGGCAAGCGTCGACTTCCGGAGTGTTGCACTGTGGGTAGCTATCCCACAGTTCCTGCAGTCTCCACTGCCCATTGGAATTCTGGGTTGAGATCTCAATGCCTGATGGGGCAAAAAACATTGTCGCGGGTGGTTCTGGGTACATGTCATCAGGCCCTCTCTCCCTCCCTCCCTCTGTGAAAGCAATGGCAGACAATCATTTCGTGCCTTTTTTCCTGAGTTACCTGTGCAGACGTCATACCAAGGCAAGTATGGAGCCCGCTCAGCTCACTGTCACCGTATGTCTCCTGGGTGCTGGCAGACGTGGTATTGCATTGCTACACAGCAGCAGCAACCCATTGCCTTGTGGCAGCAGACGGTACAATAGGCCTGAAAACCATCCTCATCATGTCCGAGGTGCTCCTGGCCGCCTCGGTAAGGTCGGTCAGGAATGCCTGGGCAGATATGGGTGCAGGGACTAAATTAGGAGGGACTCAACCAGGTCATTCTCTTTAGTCCTGCAGGCAGTCCTATTGTACCATCTTATGGTGAGCAGGCAGGAGATGTGGATGGCTAGCAGTCGTATTGCACCGTCTTCTGCCGAGCAGCCATGAGATGTGGATGGCTTGCAGTCCTTCTGCACCGTCTGCTGCCAGTCAAAGATGTAAAAGACAGATGGAGTGGATCAAAACAAGAAATAGACCAGATTTGTTTTGTATTCATTTGCTCCTCCCTCCCTCCGTGAAGTCCTGCCTGAAATACCAGAGGGAGGGATAGCTTAGTGGGTTGAGCATTGGCCTGCTAAACCCAGGGGTTTGAGTTCAATCCTTGAGGGGGCCGTTCTGTGTGACAAATGTTTTTGTTTCTCCTTGATGTAAAGCCACCCCCTTTGTTGATTTTAATTCCCTGTAAGCCAACCCTGTAAGCCATGTTGTCAGTCGCCCCTCCCTCCGTCAGAGCAACGGCAGACAATTGTTCCGCACCTTTTTTCTGTGCAGATGCCGTACCATGGCAAGCATGGAGCCCGCTCAGATCACTTTGGCAATTAGGAGCACATTAAACACCACGCGCATTATCCAGCAGTATATGCAGCACCAGAACCTGGCAAAGCGAAACCAGGTGAGGAGGCGACGTCAGCGCGGTGACGAGAGTGATGAGGACATGGACACCTCAAACCATGGGCCCTGGCAATGCAGGCATCATGGTGCTAATGGGGCAGGTTCATGCCGTGGAACGCCGATTCTGGGCTCGGGAAACAAGCACAGACTGGTGGGACCGCATAGTGTTGCAGGTCTGGGACGATTCCCAGTGGCTACGAAACTTTTGCATGAGTAAGGGCACTTTCATTGAACTTTGTGACTTGCTTTCCCCTGCCCTGAAGCGCATGAATACCAAGATGAGAGCAGCCCTCACAGTTGAGAAGCGAGTGGCGATAGCCCTGTGGAAGCTTGCAATGCCAGACAGCTACCGGTCAGTCGGGAATCAATTTGGAGTGGGCAAATCTACTGTGGGGGCTGCTGTGATGCAAGTAGCCAACGCAATCAAAGATCTGCTGATATCAAGGGTAGTGACCCTGGGAAATGTGCAGGTCATAGTGGATGGCTTTGCTGCAATGGGATTCCCTAACTGTAGTGGGGCCATAGACGGAATGCATATCCCTATCTTGGCACTGGAGCACCAAGCCGCCGAGTACATAAACCGGAAGGGGTACTTTTCAATAGTGCTGCAAGCACTGGTGGATCACAAGGGACGTTTCACCAACGTCAGCATGGGCCAGGAAAAGATACATGACGCTCGCATCTTCAGGAACTCTGGTCTGTTTCAAAAGCTGCAGGAAGGGACTTTCTTCCCAGACCAGAAAATAACTGTTGGGGATGTTGAAATGCCTATAGTTATCCTTGGGGACCCAGCCTACCCCTTAATGCCCTGGCTTATGAAGCTGTACACAGGCAGCATAGACAGTAGTCAGGAGCTGTTCAACTACAGGCTGAGCAAGTGCAGAATTCTGGTAGAATGTGCATTTGGACGTTTAAAAGCATGCTGGCGCAGTTTACTGACTCGGTTAGACCTCAGCGAAACCAATATTCCCACTGTTATTACTGCTTGCTGAGCGCTCCACAATATCTGTGAGAGTAAGGGGGAGACATTTATGGCAGGGTGGGAGGTTGAGGCAAGTCGCCTGGTCGCTGGTTACGCACAGCCAGACACCAGGGCGGTTAGAAGAGCACAGGAGAGCGCGGTACGCATCAGAGAAGCTTTGAAAACCAGTTTCATGACTGGCCAGGCTATGATGTGAAAGTTCTGTTTGTTTCTCCTTGATGAAACCCCCCGCCCCTTGGTTCACTCTACTTCCTTGTAAGCTAACCACCCTCCCCTTCTCCCTTCGATCACCACTTGCAGAGGCAATAAAGTCATTGTTGTTTCACATTCATGCATTCTTTATTAATTCATCACACAAATAGGGGGATAACTGCCAGGGTAGCCCGGGAGGGGTGGTGGAGGAGAGAAGCACTGGGAGGGGTGGTGGAGGAGGGAAGGACAAGGCCACACAGCACTTTAAAAGTTTTAAACTTATTGAATGCCAGCCTTCTGTTGCTTGGGCAATCCTCTGGGGTGGAGTGGCTGCGTGGCCGGAGGCCCCCCCCGCACTGAGTTCTTGGGCGTCTGGATGAGGAGACTATGGAACTTGGGGAGGAGGGCGGTTGGTTACACAGGGGCTGTAGTGGCGGTCTGTGCTCCTGCTGCCTTTCCTGCAGCTCAACCATATGCTGAAGCGTATTAGTTTGATCCTCCAGCATTGAATCCTGCCTCCTCTCATCACGCTGCCGCCACCTTTCAGCTTCAGCCCTCTCTTCAGCCCACCACTTACTCTCCTCAGCCCGCCACCTCTCCTCCCGGTCATTTTGTGCTTTCCTGCACTCTGACATTATTTGCCTCCACGCATTTGTCTGTGCTCTGTCAGTGTGGGAGGACAGCATGAGCTCGGAGAACATTTCATCGCGAGTGCGTTTTTTTTTCTTTCTAAGCTTCACTAGCCTCTGGGAAGGAGAAGATCCTGTGATCCTTGAAACACATGCAGCTGGTGGAGAAAAAAAAGGGACAGTGGTATTTAAAAAGACACATTTTATAGAACAATGGGTACACTCTTTAACGGTAAACCTTGCTGTTAACATTACATACATAGCACATGTGCTTTCATTCCAAGGTCGCATTTTGCCTCCCCCCCCCCGGCACGTGGCTAGCCCCTCCCCTCTCCCCGTGGCTAACAGCGGGGAACATTTCCGTTCAGCCACAGGCAAACAGCCCAGCAGGAACGGGCACCTCTGAATGTCCCCTTAAGAAAAGCACCCTATTTCAACCAGGTGACCATGAAAGATATCACTCTCCTGAGGATAACACAGAGAGATAAAGAACGGATGTTGTTTGAATGCCAGCAAACATACACTGCAATGCTTTGTTCTACAATGATTCCCAAGTACATGCTACTGGCCTGGTGTGGTAAAGTGTCCTACCATGGTGGACGGAATAAGGCTGCCCTCCCCAGAAACCTTTTGCAAAGGCTTTGGGAGTACATCCAGGGGAGCCGCAAATGGCAGGGCAAATTAATCTTGCTTGCTTTTAAACCATGTGTAGTATTTTAAAAGGTACACTCACCAGAGGTCCCTTCGCCACCTGGCAGGTCCGGGAGGCAGACTTGTGTGGGTTCGGGGGGTACTGGCCCCAGGTCCAGGGTGAGAAACAGTTCCTGGCTGTCGGGAAAACCGGTTTCTTCGCTTGCTTGCTGTGAGCTATCTACAACTTCATCATCATCATCTTCCTCGTCCCCAAAACCTGCTTCCGTGTTGCCTCCATCTCCATTGAAGGAGTCAAACAACACGGCTGGGGTAGTGGTGGTTGAACCCCCTAAAATGGCATGCAGCTCATCATAGAAGCGGCATGTTTGGGGCTCTGACCCGGAGTGGCCATTTGCCTTTCTGGTTTTCTGGTAGGCTTGCCTCAGCTCCTTCAGTTTCACGCGGCACTGCTTCGGGTCCCTGTTATGGCCTCTGTCCTTCATGCCCTGGGAGATTTTGACAAATGTTTGGCATTTCAAAAATTGGAACAGAGTTCTGATAGCATGGATTCCTCTCCTCATACAGCAATCAGATCCCATACCTCCTGTTCGGTCCATGCTGGAGCTTTTTTGCAATTCTGGGACTCCATCATGGTCACCTCTGCTGATGAGCTCTGCACTCACCTGCAGCTTGCCACGCTGGCCAAACAGGAAATTGAAATTCAAAAGTTCGTGGGCCTTTTCCTGTCTACCTGGCCAGTGCATCTGAGTTGAGAGTGCTGTCCAGAGTGGTCACAATGGAGCACTCTGGGATAGCCGTCAGAGGCCAATACCGTCTAATTGCATCCACAATACCCCAAATTTGACCCAGCAAGGCCGATTTCAGCGCTAATCCCCTTGCCGGGGGTGGAGTAAGGAAATAGATTTTAAGAGCCCTTTAAGTCGAAAAAAGGGCTTTGTCGTGTAGACGGGTGCAGGGTTAAATCGATTTAACGCTGCAAAATTCGACCTCAACTCCTAGTGTAGACTAGGGCTTTGTCTAATTTCAAGCCTAAACTTGTTGATGGCCAGTTTATATCCATTTGTTCTTGTGTCAACACTGGCACCTAACGTATTCTTCTGTGGCTCTCAGTTAATTTCTGGGTGAAATTCAGCGTGCTGCTTGTGTGGTTTGAGTCTTTGCTACTTCTAAGCCCTTCTCCCTATTTGTGCTAATCACAACAATTAAGATCAGCTGAGGAACTCAAGCTAACATCCCTGTCCTGTTGTAAACAAGAAGGGTCTAGAGTTCTCAGGGGTCATCTACTTTTGAGTCATCTTTGAGCCATCTACCTTCAGATTTGTTCTTCCTGCTGATATGTCACAGCCTGAATTGTTGACATTCAGCCCTGGTCTACACTAGGACTTTAGGTCGAATTTAGCAGCGTTAAATCGATGTAAACCTGCACCCGTCCACACAATGAAGCCCTTTATTTCGACTTAAAGGGCTCTTAAAATCGATTTCCTTACTCCACCCCTGACAAGTGGATTAGCGCTTAAATCGACGTTGCCGGCTCGAATTTGGGGTACTGTGGACACAATTCGATGGTATTGGCCTCCGGGAGCTATCCCAGAGTGCTCCATTATGACCGCTCTGGACAGCACTCTCAACTCAGATGCACTGGCCAGGTAGACAGGAAAAGAACCGCAAACTTTTGAACCTCATTTCCTGTTTGGCCAGCGTGGCAAGCTGCAGGTGACCATGCAGAGCTCATCAGCACAGGTGACCATGATGGAGTCCCAGAATGGCAAAAGAGCTCCAGCATGGACCGAACGGGAGGTACGGGATCTGATCGCTGTTTGGGGAGAGGAATCCGTGCTATCAGAACTCCGTTCCAGTTTTCGAAATGCCAAAACCTTTGTCAAAATCTCCCAGGGCATGAAGGACAGAGGCCATAACAGGGACCCGAAGCAGTGCCGCGTGAAACTGAAGGAGCTGAGGCAAGCCTACCAGAAAACCAGAGAGGCGAACAGCCGCTCTGGGTCAGAGCCCCAAACATGCCGCTTCTATGATGAGCTGCATGCCATTTTAGGGGGTTCAGCCACCACTACCCCAGCCGTGTTGTTTGACTCCTTCAATGGAGATGGAGGCAATACGGAAGCAGGTTTTGGGGACGAAGAAGATGATGATGAGGAGGAGGTTGTAGATAGCTCACAGCAAGCAAGCGGAGAAACCGGTTTTCCCAACAGCCAGGAACTGTTTCTCACCCTAGACCTGGAGTCAGTACCCCCCGAACCCACCCAAGGCTGCCTCCTGGACCCAGCAGGTGGAGAAGGGACCTCTGGTGAGTGTACCTTTTAAAATACTATACATGGTTTAAAAGCAAGCATGTGAAAGGATTACTTTGCCCTGGCATTTGCGGTTCTCCTAGATGTAGTCCTAAAGCCTTTGCAAAAGGTTTCTGGGGAGGGCAGCCTTATTGCGTCCTTCATGGTAGGACACTTTACCACTCCAGGCCAGTAACACGTACTCGGGAATCATTGTAGAACAAAGCATTGCAGTGTATGTTTGCTGGCATTCAAACAACATCCGTTCTTTATCTCTTTGTGTTATCCTCAGGAGAGTGAGATATAATTCATGGTCACCTGGTTGAAATAGAGTGCTTTTCTTCAGGGGACACTCAGAGGAGCCCATTCCTGCTGGGCTGTTTGCCTGTGGCTAAACAGAAATGTTCCCCGCTGTTAGCCACAGGGAGGGGGGAAGATTGAGGGGGTAGTCACGCGGTGGGAGGAGGCAAAATGCGACCTTGTAACGAAAGCACATGTGCTATGTATGTAATGTTAACAGCAAGGTTTACCCTGAAAGAGTGTAGCGACTGTTTTATAAAATGTGTCTTTTTAAATACCGCTGTCCCTTTTTTTTTCTCCACCAGCTGCATGTGTTTCAATGATCACAGGATCTTCTCCTTCCCAGAGGCTAGTGAAGCTTAGAAAGAAAAAAAAACGCACTCGCGATGAAATGTTCTCCGAGCTCATGCTGTCCTCCCACACTGACAGAGCACAGACAAATGCGTGGAGGCAAATAATGTCAGAGTGCAGGAAAGCACAAAATGACCGGGAGGAGAGGTGGTGGGCTGAAGAGAGTAAGTGAGGGGCTGAAGAGAGTAAGTGGCGGGCTGAAGACAGGGCTGAAGCTCAAATGTGGCGGCAGCGTGATGAGAGGAGGCAGGATTCAATGCTGAGGCTGCTGCAGGACCAAACCAGTATGCTCCAGTATATGGTTGAGCTGCAGCAAAGGCAGCTGGAGCACAGACTGCCACTGCTGCCCCTCTGTAACCAACCGCCCTCCTCCCCAAGTTCCATAGCCTCCACACCCAGACGCCCAAGAACGCGGTGGGGGGGCCTCCGGCCAAAAAGCCACTCCACCACAGAGGATTGCCCAAAAAAAAGAAGGCTGTCATTCAATAAATTTTAAAGTTGTAAACTTTTAAAGTGCTGTGCTTAAAGTGCTGTGTGGCATTTTCCTTCCCTCCTCCACCACCCCTCCTGGGCTACCTTGGTAGTCATCCCCCTATTTGTGTGATGAATGAATAAAGAATGCATGAATGTGAAGCAACAATGACTTTATTGCCTCTGCAAGCGGTGATTGAAGGGAGGAGGGGCGGGTGGTTAGCTTACAGGGAAGTAGAGTGAACCAAGGGGCGGGGGGTTTCATCAAGGAGAAACAAACAGAACTTTCACACCGTAGCCTGGCCAGCCATGAAACTGGTTTTCAAAGCTTTTCTGATGCGTACCGCGCCCTCCTGTGCTCTTCTAACCGCCCTGGTGTCTGGCTGTGCGTAACCAGCAGCCAGGCGATTTGCCTCAACCTCCCACCCCGCCATAAACGTCTCCCCCTTACTCTCACAGATATTGTGGAGCACACAGCAAGCAGTAATAACAGTGGGAATATTGGTTTCGCTGAGGTCTAAGCGAGTCAGTAAACTGCGCCAGCGCGCCTTTAAACGTCCAAATGCACATTCTACCACCATTCTGCACTTGCTTAGCCTGTAGTTGAACAGCTCCTGACTACTGTCCAGGCTGCCTGTGTACGGCTTCATGAGCCATGGCATTAAGGGGTAGGCTGGGTCCCCAAGGATACATATAGGCATTTCAACATCCCCAACAGTTATTTTCTGGTCTGGGAAGAAAGTCCCTTCCTGCAGCTTTTGAAACAGACCAGAGTTCCTGAAGATGCGAGCATCATGCACCTTTCCCGGCCATCCCACGTTGATGTTGGTGAAACGTCCCTTGTGATCCACCAGAGCTTGCAGCACTATCGAAAAGTACCCCTTCCGGTTTATGTACTCGGCGGCTTGGTGCTCCGGTGCCAAGATAGGGCTATGGGTTCCGTCTATAGCCCCACCACAGTTAGGGAATCCCATTGCAGCAAAGCCATCCACTATGACCTGCACATTTCCCAGGGTCACTATCCTTGATATCAGCAGATCTTTGATTGCGTGGGCTACTTGCATCACAGCAGCCCCCACAGTAGATTTGCCCACTCCAAATTGATTCCCGACTGACCGGTAGCTGTCTGGCGTTGCAAGCTTCCACAGGGCTATCGCCACTCGCTTCTCAACCGTGAGGGCTGCTCTCATCTTGGTATTCATGCACCTCAGGGCAGGGGAAAGCAAGTCACAAAGTTCCATGAAAGTGCCCTTACGCATGCAAAAGTTTCGCAGCCACTGGGAATCGTCCCAGACCTGCAACACTATGTGGTCCCACCAGTCTGTGCTTGTTTCCCGAGCCCAGAATCGGCGTTCCACAGCATGAACCTGCCCCATTAGCACCATGATGCATGCATTGGCAGGGCCCATGCTTTCAGAGAAATTGTGTCCATGTCCTGATCACTCACGTGACCGCGCTGACGTCGCCTCCTCGCCCGGTATCGCTTTGCCAGGTTCTGGTGTTGCATATACTGCTGGACAACACGTGTGGTGTTTAATGTGCTCCTAATTGCCAAAGTGAGCTGAGCGGCCTCCATGCTTGCCTTGGTATGGCGTCCGCACAGAAAAAAGGCGCGGAACGATTGTCTGCCGTTGCTCTGACGGAGGGAGGGGCGACTGACGACACGGCTTACAGGGTTGGCTTCAGGGAGCTAAAATCAGCAAAGGGGGTGCTTGTACATCAAGGAGTATTTCAGGCAGGACTGCATGGAGGGTTCCAATAAGAAATGGTGCACCTAAGTTATCGTTCTTATTGGAAGAAGGAGGTTAGCCTGGCCTCTGATTGATACATGGCTAGATTTACCTCGCTGCACCTTCTCTGTGAGTGACTGCAGTGTGATCTAGAGGAATGAGTCCCCTGGACAGGGGAGGAGGCAAATGAGTACAAAACAAATCTGGTCTATTTCTTGTTCTGACCCACTCCATCTATCTTTTACATCTTTGGCTGGCAGCAGACGGTGCAGAAGGACTGCATGCCATCCACATCTCATGGCTGCTCGACAGAAGATGGTACAGTACGACTGCTAACCATCTTCATCTCTTGCCTGCCTGGCAGAAGATGGTACAATACGACTACTAGCAATCCTCATCTCTTGCCTGCCTGGCAGAAGATGGTACAGTACGACTGCTAGCAGTCCGTATCGCCTGCCCGCTCTCCATAAGACGGTTCAATAGGACTGACTGCAGGACTAAAGAGAATGACCTGGTCAAGTCACTCCAAATTTAGTCCCTGCGCCCATGTCTGCCCAGGCGCTCCCAGCCGACGTGGCCAGGAGCACCTCGGACACAACGAGGACGACTACCAGTCGTATTGCACCGTCTGCTGCCAGAAGGCAATGGGTTGCTGCTACTGTGCAGCAAAGCCGTACCGCGTCTGCCAGCACCCAGGAGACATAGGGTGACGGTTACCTGAGCGGGCTCCATGCTTGCAGTGGTATGGCGTCTGCACAGGTAACTCAGGAAAAAAGGCGCGAAATGATTGTCTGCCCTTGCTTTCACGGAGGGAGGGAGGGAACGGGGGCCTGACGATATGTACCCAGAACCACCCGCGACAATGTTTTAGCCCCATCAGGCATTGGGATCTCAACCCAGAATTTCAATGGGCAGCGGAGACTGCGGGAACTGTGGGATAGCTACCCACAGTGCAGCGCTCCGGAAGTCGACTCTAGCCTCGGTACTGTGGAAGCACTCCGCCGAGTTAATGCACTTAATGCACTTAGAGCATTTTCTGTGGGGACACACACACTCGAATATATAAAACCGATTTCTAAAAAACCGACTTCTATAAATTCGACCTTATTCCGTAGTGTAGACATACCCTCAGAGCAGCTGGAAGGCCTGTCTTAAGCAGAGGCATTCTTCGATAGGACAAGTTTCTCGTGTGGTATGCTGAATCGTAGGAGTGTTGTATGTTTTGTATGTGTTTTTAATATATTTTAAATTAGTTGAATATACAACTTGAGATCTAGGGATATGAATTTTAAAATTCTAAAAGTACTAATGAGATTATATATTATTTCTAGAGCTATAGGATATACTGTCAACAGTACAAGTAGCTGCCTGAGACCACAAAAAGACTCGTGTTTCTGACTGAATAATTCATAGTGCATAATTAATTTTTTTAAATTTCACCTCCAATTTTTAGTCATCAATACATTATGAGATTCTCAAATGTACCAGTTATTTGAAAATATTTCCGTATTTTTTTCACATTTCCCCCCCCTCGTAGGTGAAATTAACAACTGCAAAAAGTTCATACAAGGCTTATGCGCTGTCCAATTTAAGCGCTCAAAATAGTGTTAAGCAGTGCGTAGGCCTGCTGCAGACTCTCTGCTCTGAGGAGATGTTCACTCTCTACAGATAGCTGTCAGACAGTTCTGGGGATACTCAGTATCTGAATTTCAAAGTTCACACTGTGTTGGTTGATATGCAAAATCACATCATATAAAGTCTGTTCCCTGACTGGATGGCAGCGAAAATTAAAATGCCTAGTATTGTAACTGAATGTATCTGACAACTATTTGAATACAAAATCAATTTTTCTCAAGTATTGACACCTGAAAACACAATGGCCACAGACATGACTAAATTGATTTTTGTTTTGGAATTTGTCACAGATCCACAGGATCAATGCTATGGCCTCAGCTTTGGAACAGCCCCTAGGAAGAACCCCCTTCAGTGTCTCAGACCCCCAAGGCATCTCACACTTCCTCCAGGACAAGCCATGTGGCTTCCCTGCCTTCTTAGACTAGACCTTTGGGCCTTCAGAACTCCTGCCTTGCATTGTGAGCTCCGTTCAGTGAGTCCAACTGAGCCAGACCCCAGTGGAGACTTGTACACTCTTCAGGGACTAATGCACCTCGCCAAGCGTGCGCAGTGACACTCACACAGCATTGTCAAAACAGTAGGGTTTATTAGTCATCTGAAACACAGCATAGGAAGTCCACAGGTTAGCACAGAGGAATGAAGGTTAAAGCACAGTCCGTTCTGGGTAGCCCAGCACCCAGCCAAGCTGTAGTGAACGCCATTGTCCAAGCTCTGTCTCTCCGTCCATCCGACCTCCTTGGTCTGAATCCCAGGTTAGAAACCCCACCCCAGCTACCTCCAGCAGCCAACTCTTATTCCCCATCTCGCTCCGCTCCAGTCCCTTGTTCCTGAGCTGGGGAGATGTGGCTCAGCCCCCCTGCTGAGAAGCAGGGAAGTCCATATTTCTCTGGGTAGTTGGTTGCTAGATATCAATGTCCTGGCAATTGGATTTGCCATTGTTTTCTCAGATGCTCCATCGGTATGGGGACCAAGACCTATATAGTTAAATGACACCCATACCTATGGCTCTTCACCTACCCTGAAAGCAAACAGCCCTTTCCCACCCCTTAGGTATCAATACAGCACACAGGGGAAACTGAGGCACACACAGGCTTCATAAAAATATTTCAAGAAATTCCCACTTCATCGCAGAATTCAAATGAATATTCATGTGGAAAGGTTTTCACTATGTGCTCAGATACACTATTCAGCGCCTGAACCTAATTCCTATTGAAGCTGATAGCCAAACCCCCATGGATGTCAGCAGGACCAAGACTGGGCCCTGAAGGAATGTTTACACTGCAGCTGGGAGCAAGCCTCCTGGCCTTGGTAGACAGAGCTATGATAGCAGGGCTCAAGCTAGAACACTAAAAACAGCAATGTGGATGTTCTGGCTTGGGCAGAAGCTCAGTCACCCAGGCTAACCCAACCCTATAGGCTTTAGAGCCCAAGCTCCAGCCTAGGGTGACCAGATGTCCCGATTTTATAGGGAAAGTCCCGATTTTGGGGTCTTTTTCTTATATAGGCTCCTCTTACCCTCCATCCCCATCCAGATTTTTCACACTTGCTGTCTGGACACCCTACTCCAGCCTGAGCCACAATGTCCACATTGCTCGACCTCCAACTCTGCAAGTCTGGCTACCTGAGCTGGAAGGCTTGGTCCCAGCTGAAGTACTTAGTCCCTTAGCATGCAGTAGTCGATTGGACTGAGTAGAAGAGACATTTCCAGTTCATCTAGGGCAGCAAAGTCCTTTCAGCTGGTGTTGGTTTCTTCGAAGTGTCAAATGGATAATCCTTGAAAATGCATTTATATTATTACAAACATAAATGTATTCATTATTGCCAACCCCAAAAGTTTTAAAATCATTAGATGGGCTTTTAAAACCATGAAATTAAAAAAAATTAGGGGGAAATGTTCTTTTTATTTGCCTTCTGGTTTTTGAGCTTTTGGATATGCTGGAGTCACATTTTCCAGCTTTTCTCAGCAGCCATGTGGACTCAAACTTGCTTTTTTTGGTAAATGAAAGCTGAGATCCTCATGTATTCATATGACTCAGACAACTGGGGCTTTAAGAAACAGCACCAATTATCACAAGACTCAGGAGAGTCAGCAACACGCATTGGTGAATAGCGCTATGACCAGTATGACTCTTTTGTGGTCACCTCTGGACTGTAGTTCCTTGGACCATAAAGGGGTGAGAGCACCATGGCAGTAACAGTTGCACTTCCAACCTTTAAAAGAGCTGACATCACAGATAATGCTAATGCTGATCAGCCTAGATGCACTGCAATCATACCCTTCAGTTCCACCTCGGTGATTTAATCAGCTCACTGTCAAATGCTGGCTGGAACTACTATACAAATACAATAATTACTGGTATATGCCAGTTTGCAATAAAATGTAATTTCACTGGATTAGAAAATACCATTCTGTTGTCAATTATCTGCAGCCTCTGCATTGGTACTGAAACAAACAATGTTTTTAGATTGCCTCCTCTGTACTGTTATTGCAAAACTCTTTCTGCTCCAGGGTATTAAGTCATCTCTTTCTTGTTTATGAGATTAGGAAGTGTTGGGTGTAGCTTTCTGGATAAAGCTTTGGCTGAGTTGGACCCTGTGCACCACAGAGTCTGACTGGGGGGAGGGGGGGAGAGGAACTGCACAAATAGCCCCGAACAAAGCCTAAAACAACAAGAGCTGATGAAGGCAGTTTCAGCTCTGCACAGCCATGGAAACGCAGATGTGTATCAATGAGGTAGGATTTTAGCAGGGATGAACTCATCTTGAATCCTTGTTTGCTTCTTTCTGCTTTTCCACCCAGTGGTTACTCCCACCACACCAAAAAAAGCCCCATCTGAACCTCAGCTCCGGCGCTTTGTTTTGCTTTCTTGAATGTTCATTACTTCCTTCATTTCTTCCTAGCATTTTGAGCCATCTCTATATTTGTACAGGTAATAAGTAACTATTTCTTCTCTTCTAACAGAGAGCTAAATTCTGTACCTCACAGCATGCCTGATGGCCTTGTGGACTGGAATCTCCACAGGAGTGCGGAATCCTTCTATCCTATGGGCTACATGCACTGCATGCTAATTGATAAACTCCCTCTCTGCCCAGGGGAGGAAAAAGACTGCTGGATCCACCAGCTTCTCCATCACTCTGCCTCCAAAACCTCCCTGAGGTCTGGGTATAGTGAGTCACTGCAGAGTTATGCCTTGTGGCACAAGGACTTCAACTTCTGAACAGGCTCTGTGTATCACCACGCTTCAGATTCTGATGTGTCCAGAGCTTCCGTACCCTCAGAAGGAGAATACCTGGCTCTAGTAACAGTTAGAATATAGGGGGACTGTATATTCTACCCTGCCTTTCCCCTCTGGAGTAGGCTTTAGCATTGAATGCCATTTCATAGAAACTCCTCTGCTGGCCTGGTGGTCTCTGTCATTGCAGAGCCCTTCCACTAGGGCTGTGCAAAACTCCGTGATTTCGGTTTGCACGACTCTGGATCCCCACTGAGTTCATTTTGAGTTTTGAGTCCATGTACCTTGAAAATGAAAGCAAAACAGACTAAACTGGTGTGTCTTGCCTGGTTTCAAGTTTTGGATGGCATAGCTCAGCTCAGGCTCATGAAACCTTGATGAGCCTGACCCGATGGGTATAGAAAGAAATACCAAAGCAAGTAAACCTCACCTGGTTTCAGGATTTGTCACAAAAACAGGAATCCCAAGGTGACCTTCCTTCCAGGATTTCCCCCAGTGATTTATCAGTGAGCCACTTTCATCAAAAGTGTAGTAAATACAAGGCACTCAGGAGTTTTAGAAAAAATCAGCTTGGTCCATGGGCTCTAAACATGCATCTTGAAGAGTCAGAGGAACTATAGAACTATAGAGTCAGTGATATTGAAATCTAGATGGAGAGGATGTATAAAGGAATTTCCTTTCTCTTCTTCTCAAGGTTCAGGGAGTCTATGCCCCACAGTTAGGAAGAAAGGCTCAGTTCTTCAGAAGTACTTAGACATGTAACTTCCGTTAATTTCAGTGGAGCCTAAAATGCTTTTGAAGATCTGGGCCAAAATGACTGTGATACTTAAACAAAAATATAAAGAGAGTTAAAATAAAGTACGAAGTGTGCCAACACTGGGAATTTGCAACAGACCAGGATAGGTCCCTAAAACAAAGAGATATCTAACATTTGGAAACAGTAAATGGTAGAAGTGGAAAGATTTAGAATAGAAGGACAGGAAAATCAATATTTAAAATGTATGAATAGCTTGCATTGCATTGGTCAAACTTCTGTGCATTGCAATCAGAGGGCACTGGATGGCTAGATATGGCAATGAGGGGCATTTTGGAGAGTTCTGGGTTCTGTTCTGGGATCATGGGACAAATTCTGTTTCCTCCCCCACTTCTTATCTATGCAAGTATGAGCTGCTCCATACAAATTCTCCTACTTCTATTGCAGAAATGTACAGGTCCCCCTGCAAAAGGACATCAGCTTCTAGTCCTTGTGAACATTCCACACATGCTGAAGCAGAAAGAAATCAAAAAGGGTTTATTTTTAAATACAGATGTACAAACGCCAACCTGTTTGTGGCATGAAGTGAGTGTGATCTGCTCATGACCCCTGCATTACCTCGACTCAGGATAAACAGCCGTCTCAGCAGAGCCAGACATGTGAGGACCAAGTAGGTCAGAGAAAGGGAAAAACATCTACGTGTGCCTACAGATTTATCCATGACAATGAATTTCATTATTACATTATTTCTCCAACCCCCACCCACCCTCCTCCGCATAATGTGCAATCACATCTCAGATCTCAGTAATAATCGCTCCATTACTCTGACAAACAGGGCAAAGAATGCATTCGTTGTGAGCTAAGAAAGCTTTACAAATATTGCTGATTTAGCCAGATCACCAAGCTTGCAAACATGGGGTAAATTCAACTGAAGTGGTGAAGAAATATCCCAGAGAAAAAGATTAAGCATTTAAGTGTGCTTTTTGTAGTTGTTTAGAGTCGGTGTCTCTGCCTGTCCCTAATGGGGTTCACTTGCAGATAAATAACTACATGCAAAATAGAATACCCTAAAGAAGGGCTTAAGTTCAAAGAAAAAATTGCACTGGTTGGTGTCAGTCCAAAATGGGAGCGACCATTGGCCTGTATCTAAGCGCTGCTCTTTATTGTCATGGTGGCCTGTTTTCCAGTGGAATGGCAAAGCTTCCAGCACTCACAGTGGGAATCTGCAGCAGTTCAGAAGAACTGAGTTCGTTTTCTGTCAGAGCAAAATGCAAGAAAAATAGAGAACAAAGACCCTGTCCACATTACAGCTATGACCTGGGTTCCTGCAGCCAATTGGAAGGACAATCACCGTAACCGGTTACATGAAAGACTGTTCAATTTGCATCTACGCACCATCCTATCACAATTGTGCTTGTGCTTATGCACCTACCCCACTGCCTATCCATGTTCATCTCATCAGTGCATTCTGTCCCATACTGATACAAGCCATGTTTAGAGCCAAACTTCCCAGTAACCGGCTATTGTTATTTATGGACCAGGACCCCACTGTAGTAGTATAGTGAAATTGTAACCTGTCACTTTACATCCTCCGGGTGTTTTTTTTCCTGGTCTTACTTTCAGGGTAGGGAACTCTCTGGGAAATGTGCAAACAGAGCCTAGCAGCAGTCAGTCTGCAGCCAGCCAGCCAGCCTAGAGAAAGAAGGGATGAGTTGTGCCTCTCTGTTTTAGGAAACAGCCTGATCTTTCTCCCCCCACCCTCGCTGTTTTGGGTTCTTGTGTGTTATTCTGAATTCCAAGAAATAAAACAATGTTACATTACAAGCTTGGCAAGAGTATTTTATGTTTTTGTCTAACTTCTCTGTTTGTATGAACAAGAAGACAGTCCCTGCCCCAAACCTGACAATCTACATAGGCTACAAATTCTGTTGAAAGTTTCCTTGTCAGCAGGAACTTATATTACAAAATTATCTCTGTCTAGTGCACGTAATAGCTTCCTGTACTATTATCATTTCGTTGGTGGCTAAATACTGTTTTTGGGGCACTTTATAACTCTTTAGATAGATCACAGAGCAGTGTGTGCTTATCCTTGTAATGATAGGTATCTATGTTCAAACCGCAAACCAATCTGGAGACACATTCCATAACATGAAGCACTTATTGCGGATGGTGAAAGAAGTGTAAATGCAATAGAAAACAGCTGATTTCCAGACTGTACAGATAAAGTTCATCCTTATTTTATTTTTTTTTAAAAAGACAGTATTTTGCAGTGATGGTCCAAACCAATAGAACTTATCACAGTGAAGGGACTAGCTGGATGATCAGGACTTTACTATTTTTTGACAGAAAATTAGGTTTTCAACTAAATGGAACTTTTTGTGAAAAGTATCTGTTTTCAGCAGAAATTTTCATTTTGTCACTGAAAAATAGAATGCCTGAAAACCAAAATATTTTGCCCTTTAACCAAACCATTTCAATTCTGAAATCTTGCTTCGGAAAACCTGAGACCTGTAGTGTGGTAGACTTTTACTCTTATTCTCCTTTATGGGCCAGGCTTCCCAGCTCAGCTTCATCTTCCACAAAGTACTGTAGCCATGCAACTGCCATGATGCACCACCCCCTCTTACTAACAGGAAAGACTCTGATGCATCATGGGAGATGTAGTCCAACCAGGGAGTCTGGCTTATCATAGCAAATGGGAGCTTAAGGCATTCAAACTACAACTTCTATGAGGCACCACAGTGGCATTTCAGAATCAAAATATTTGGGGGTTTGTTTTTTTGCCCACAACTTGAAATTTTACACAGAAACCCCCTCCATCCCCCCCCCCCCCACACACACACACAATTTGGAAGATCTTTACTCGTGATCTTTAGATCATTTGGTGAAAACCAGTCTAAGCTGGTAATGATCACAATTTGTTACCATTTGGTGGCTATTCGTGACCTAGGTGAAATGAGCTGATGGTCTTAGTTCATTTCTCAGTAAGCAAGGCACACAGGAATTGCCTGACTGGATTACCTAGGGAGGTGGTGGAATCTCCTTCCTTAGAAGTTTTTAAGGTCAGGCTTGACAAAACCCTGGCTGGGATGATTTAGTTGGGGATTGGTCCTGCTTTGAGCAGGGGGTTGGACTAGATGACCTCCTGAGGTCCCTTCCAACCCTGATATTCTATGATTCTATGATTAGACTTACGGTCCACGTAGTCCAGTCTCCTGTCGCCAGCTGAGGCCAGTTTCAGTGGTCTCACAGGAAGGTGTAAAATCCCTTTATTGAACAATAAAACCATTTAATGTACAGTCATAAAACTGAAATCAAGCCACTTCTATTTTGGTGCCTAGATGTGGATTCAGGAGGTTTGAAAAATTTGGCCAGTGTCTCCAGGGCTTTGCTGAAGGATTTCATGTTTCACGGGCACTAAAAATACATTTTAAAAGTTACTAAAGTGTTTTGGGCCATTATTCAGAAGTGTTACTATATGTTTACATTATACTTATAACCAGGAGCCACTGTCCCAATTGTGTGTATGTACACAAAATGCTATGTGTGCGTGCACACACACGCACGCACACACAATATGAGGCAGACCCTACCCTGAACTGCTTACACTCTACCGACACACCAGACTAATGGTGGGAGATAGGAAGTGACTTGCTCAAGGTCATACAGGCAGTCAGTAGCACAGCTAGGAATTTAACCCTGATCTCCAGAATCACTGGCCAGTGTCTTACCCATACACTTCCCTTTCTCAGTGGTATTTTTTTATTTCAAAAAGATCAACACTGTAAACCAGTGTAGTACCAATAGTTGCACCCTTTGAAAAATCTCTAAATTCTCTTCTGAATTAAGAGCAAGAGAAAACTCAGCTAAAACATATTATCCGGATTGATAAAACTTGACAATGTTCATCCAAGTGTAACATAGTCACTTGTTCGAGGGACTTTAAAATGCTTGCTAAATTTTTAATTGGAAATGGATACCATCGTGACTCCCTCCGCTCTTGTTTTCATGTGCATGCCTACCAACAAGGAGATCATGCTCAGAATGAGGTGGGAATGATACTGTTTTCTCATTGTGACCATCACCGTGTCTTTTGCCATTAGTTTGAAGCTCAGTGGTAAGGGCTGGCTTGGTGGGACTGTGGCCAGCTTTCACATCCACTGTCCCTCCCCAGTCTAATAGTTCAATAGCTTTACATCCACCACTGGATGAATGGAAAGAAGAAAAGCAAATCTGTAGAACATGTGCAAGCACCCTCCTGAATAACTTAAAAGGAGAAACACTACATCCTGCTCCCTTTACGTGGGAGGGAGGGGACCAAGCTACCACTGCCGCGAATCCACACAGAGTCCTTCCATGGAAGTTAATTATAGCTATTTTGCACAGCTCTGGGCCTTGGCAACTGTACTTAACCTTTCTCCTCCTTCTCCTTGCCCACTTGGACCACCTTTGTGTGTGTAACAGACAGGTCCACACATGGCAAAGGAAAGCAGTGGTTGTCAAGTCAGGCTAATCCTGAGTAGCTGGGACCCAGTCCTCTGCTTCTGTAGCCTTTCACCCTCCCAGCCTGAGACAGCTGAATGCATTTTTTACTGAAATGGGAACCAGCTAGGCTGGTCACCAGAGAATTAGGACCTTCTGAGTCCTCAGTTGTACTCACCATCTTTCTGCTTGGGCCTCTTCTCTTTTATTCACAGCCCAATTGGCTATGGCAGGCTGTCAGCTCAGAATCCCAACACAACACGGAGGGTGCCATGTGGCTGCTGCCTCTGCTCTGGCACAGGTGACTGATTCTCTTCTGCCCCATCAACTCCTCCTTCCCCCAGCTAGGAGCGTTCAGAGAGGCACAGGGGATTCAACACCTGATTGCCTCCCAAGGCAGGGTGAGATCCTCCGTTCCCTCTATGCGGTTTAACACACAGCTTTGGCAGAAGTATGAGGGGGGCAGGGGAGCTGTGGAGGAGAGAGGAAGGAATCCCCTACAGGGGGTGAGAGTCAGAGGCCATGATGGAGAGAGAAGTCTCTGGGTGGGACCCGACCAGAGGCATTCAGAAAGGTGGTAGCACATGCGGGGGAGGAGGAGGAGAGACAGCAGGAATAGCCATAGGGAGGGAGACTGAGGAAGGAGAGATTCCAGAGATAGGGACTGAAATGGGGCAGAACTGAGGGAACTGAGGCATAGAGAGATTCAGGGCTCACTCAAGAGCCCTCTTACATGGCTGTGCAGGAAAGCAACCCTCTCCACTCCCCTGCATGGCTTAACCACCTCACTGGAGCCTACATGGGGGTGGAGAGGAAAGTAGTGCTACCAAGCTGCTGCTCCCCCTCCAGTGCAGGTGGATGGGGTGTGTGTGACCAGGGCTGTGTAATGGGCCTGCCTTTAGCTGTGTCCTCTCTCCCTCCAACTTCCCCCAGCCAGTTCAGGAGTAGGGGGAATGCCCCGACAGTAAAAAGACAGCACCTTGAACAAGGGAAGAGTAGCAGATTGTCACCTTCGGCTCACACAGGATAGTGCATTCCCCGCTCCTGGAGCACAGCAGATATGTGCCGCTCCTCACCCAGGCTGGACTGGTAGTGATAATCCAGCGCTGTGTGGCTTACTCAGGGGAACGCTGGCAATCTGTGACAGAGCCAGGGATTGCCCCCCTCTCTCGCCCGAGTCCCTTAATCACAAGACTCTCCTTCCTAAAAACACCACGTTCATTTAAAAAGAAAAAAACGGAAGAAAAAAACATAGAGCTTTTCCCTTCAATGGTCTGATTTTTTTGTAAAGCCTTTCGTGTCTGCTTTCATTTGTGAAGCTAGCAAGGAATTCTGTACAGCTCTCAAATGGCAATGTCTGGACCATTATTTCTAAAATGCAGGCGCGTGTTGTATCACTTTATTATTTTCTACCACAGCTAGAAAAGTCCTCTGCAAATCCTATTCTGCAGTGGCATGACAAGTCAACAATGATATTAATGGCAGAAATAGTACAACTCAACATAAGGTCAGTGTAATGGTTGTGTGTGTTTATTCAAACTTGATTTATGATTTTGCTGCTGTATCTAGCAGTCTTTCAGTCTTTCCCAGTGATATAAAGGGTATGCCCAAGCGTACCATCACTATGCTTTATTATACTGCTTTGCTTGCTAATTTTATGAGGGTTTTCTAATTCATGTACCTGAATATCATTGAAGAAATCATTTGGGTGGCAAAAAATGTCCTGTGTATGTAACTACAGTCTATGACTCATTTGATTCTTGCTGTGGAACTCTAAAGATAAGATATTTCAATGGAAAATCAATGAAGCCATCCCACAATGGAAATGGAGATCGCACGTCAGCGAGCTCTTAAAAATGATGTTCGCACCCCAGAGGGACTACAACTTTGAAGGAGAGAAAAGCTGCCCTAGAAGAAAGAGTTGAAGTGAGATACACTGGGACAGAGTCCCCGACACAGCTTGTAAGAGATGAAGCATCCTTCTACCAAACAGGTGTGACTGCACTAATTTGGCCATGAGCAGCCACTACTGATCGTATTGTCATTTTGCATTGCTTTCACAAAGTGTGAAATGGGGTGGGATATTTTCATAATATTTTGTATGAATAGGGTATGTGCCTCAGTTTCCCTATGTGGTGCATGGTTAATTAGGCAGTGGGAAAAGATCACTTACTCTTAGGACAGACCCAGAGATCCCCCATGCCATGGACAATCCAAGAACACAATGACCATTCCAATTGCCTGGACATTTGGCACTTAGCACCTAATGACTATGGATGGCCCTCCCTCTGCAGGAAGCCAGCCAGTATGACCAGCTGGAGAACAAAGGGCTGAGGAGGGGGGTCAGGTGGGAACAAGGACAAAGCACTGAGGAGGGGCCAGGTGGGGTTGTTAAGTGTGAACTGCTGGAAGCAGGAGTTGCTCCTGGACGGGGACTAAAGAGGGGTCAGAGGGCTGGGCTGACCAATATGGACTATGCTGTGACTTTCTGTTCTCTGTGTTAACCAAGGACTTTCTGTGCTGTGTTCCAGACACATGAAAACCCTTCTGCTTTTACAACGCTTGTCACCAGCTGAGAGTCACTCCAGTTTAAGGATGTTGGGGGTGTATGGCTTCCTTTGGGTGTACACATCTCTCTCTCTCTCAGGTGTCCAGCTCAGATGGACTTGCTGGAGGAAGCTCACAGTGTGAAGCAGCGGTGCTGAAGGCTCTGAGGTTCGGTCTATGGAGGCAATGAGGCCAAGTAGCTGACTCCCTAGTGAAAGAGTGTTACCCGAAGGGGGCTGGCACTCTGAAGGGGTCCTCCCAGGGCCTGTCCCAGAGTTGTTCAAGAGTACCAGACCTGTGGATCTGAGACACAAAGCCATAGTGTTGTTTCAGTGGGGAGGACACTCCTTGTTTGTGTGATATGTGCTTAGCGGGGGCACATGTGATCATTGGCTGAAATTGTCAGACGAGTAGCAGATATTGTGATACTTTCTAAAACCCTCATGCCCATGTGCTCTCAGGTGCTGTCTCTAAGGCAGAGGTCCCCAAACTATGGGGCATGCCCACCTCAGGGGCATGGAGGAACATCCGTTGTGTGGCTGAGGCCTAGGCCAGCCCCCATGGGGAGGTGAGGGGGCAAGTGCCACCCTGCTCTGCTCCTGGCCCTGGTCCCGACTGCTGGCCCCGGCTGCCAGCCCTGCACCCGGGGCTCTGCTGCTGGCCCCATGCCCAGGGTTCTGGGGAGAAATTCCTTCCCAACCCCCAGTGTATCAATCGGTTAGACCCTGAGCATGTGAGCAAGACCCAGCAGCCAGACACCTGGGAAAGAATTCTCTGTAGTAACTCAGAACCTTCCCCATCTAGTCTCCAATCTCTGGTTGTTAGAGATATTTGCTAATATGCCATTGTAGGCAATCTCGTTCCCGGCCAATGGGAGCTTCGGGGGAGGTACCCACAGGCAAGGGCAGCACATGGAGCCCTCTGCTCCTCACCCCCCACCAGGGGCTGCAGGGACATGGTGCCAGCTGCTTCTGGGAGCGGCGCGGGGCCCACGGCGCCATGGGGGTGGCAATCCCACATGCCGGATCCACAGCCCTGAGGGGCCGGATCCAGCCCTCGGGCTGTAGTTTGCCCAACCCTGAGCTATGTCAACAGGAAAATTCTCCCATCAACTTAGCATTGTCTTCACCGTGGGTTAGGTTGGTTTAACTGCATCACACAGGGGTGTGGATTTTTCATACCCAAGTGACGTAGTTATACATACTATAATTTCCTAATGTAGACCTGACCCCAGTCTCCAAAGTCTTTTTTTGCCTGTCTTGATTGTTAATTACAGCTTGATGTTCCAATACCTACCGCTCCAAAACCCAGAGGTCTTTACTCCTGTTTGTATGAAACCTCTGTCAACATCATTAAATAGCACCTTGGGGCTGATTTGCTTTTGGTCACTGAAACTGTAGGGAGAGATTTCCAAAGGCACAAAGGGAAGTTGGGGGCTCAATTACCATTGAAAGTCAGTGGGAGTTAGGCACTTACCTCCTCTTTGGAAATCTGTCCCATAACCTTTAGTGATAGTTTATGGCGATTGAGTCACCTAGTGTGACTCCATCCATGTAATTGTATTGTTTAAGTCAGTGGGAAATAAGGCCTAATTATATTAATTTTATATGATTAAAGTAACATAAAATTAAGCTTTGGTTCCCTTTTGCGCTACCTATTCAAAACTTTGTATAACTTAAACATAACTGAATTGTAGGGCAGGATTCTGAAAAACACAGTAGGAACTAAAGGGGATTATTCAGCAGCCAATCAGATAATTTTTTATTTGCATATAAAAGATATAAAGCTGGAGGTTGAGGAGCAGCAGGAATCAAAACTTTCACAGAAGACTGCAGACACAGACAGACTTAGACTGTAAGGCAACTAAAGAAACTATTAATAAGATGGGAATTGGCATAACATCAGCTATGTTATGTTCCAGATTTGGCTTCAGGGATTAAGAAGTGATTCCAGAGGCTCGGAGACTAGAATTGTTGGCACTTTATGTCTTTAAAACCAGGGAAATTATTATGTCTACAAAAGACCTAATGATGTTAATTGTTTTTGCTTTCCTTATTTTTCTTCTAGTTACCAAAATTTAGGTTTAAGGTGTACCATTGATTCAGAACATTTTTAAAATGATCTTTTATTAACACTGTTCACTGCCAAGAGAAATCAGTTACAAAATGTGTAGCAGTGGGTAGCAATGTCTTCCTGCATTAACTAACAAAAAGCTTGTCAACACGGTGGCGTGAAGCACTCTATGATTTCTAAAGATCACTAATGTGTTGTGCATTAATTGGTCTGTGTAGACCCTGCTGGTGTTTTGTAAAGGTTCTCTAGTGCGCTTTAACATAGTTCTGCTTCAAGCAGCTTTATGTTAAAGCTCACCCGCAGGGTCTACACAGACCAATTAATGTGCAACACGTCAGTGCACTTTAGAAATCATATCCCGTAGAGTACTTTATCTCACCGTGTAGTCAAGCCCAACATTTCCTCATGATGGGATTTCCTAATTTCTTACTCTAAACTTTAGAGGTCTACAATACTCCAGCAGATCACACTCTAGCTCTAGGAAATGGAGTCATGTCCTTCACTATCTTCCATGACCTTCACTGGCTTCCTAGTTATAGAATATCATAGAATCATAGAATATCAGGGTTGGAAGGGACCCCAGAAGGTCATCTAGTCCAACCCCCTGCTCGAAGCAGGACCAAAATTCTATCTCTGAATAGAATTCAAGATTGGCCCTCTATAGTCCATCTTACATACCTGATCTCATAATAATCTTCCATCTATCAACTCTACCACCAAACTTACCTTCCTCCCTC
This sequence comes from Lepidochelys olivacea, assembly GCF_965140295.1. Taxonomy (NCBI): domain Eukaryota; kingdom Metazoa; phylum Chordata; order Testudines; family Cheloniidae; genus Lepidochelys; species Lepidochelys olivacea. The sequence goes on along the minus strand of NC_140411.1, from coordinate 30,034,711 downwards.
ACTATACCTTATTGTTCTGTATATTATGGTAGCACCTTGGAACTCCAGTTGTGCTGGTGTTGTACAGACAAGTCCCTCTCCCAGAGACCTACTTGGCATTCATTCACCATCCCCTAGTTTTCAACCACTGAATACACCTCTCTTTAAATCTTGCCTTTTAAACCTTCCTTCTCTCCGGAGCTCATAATGCATTCTCCCTGCAAAGTGTTTTATGATACTGTGTCTTAGGGGCACTCTGTATTGTGTTTCTGCTGAGTGCGGCAAAATAACTAATTATATTTTGCAACACAGTTTTCAGTCTCCTAGCCGGTACTTCCAACAGCGTCATCAACAACTGAGGCCGCCTGGTTGCACATGAGTGGAATGCACAGTCCTACCATAGAAGATGCCAGCCTTCAAAGATGTTTATTTCAACTGCAGCATTGCTCCCTCTACTTGGCAGATACTGCAGCAAACATGGGACCATCATCCACTTACGCTGTTGACCGATGGCTTGTCTGACCCATTTTCATTGTAAATTAATCTGCCATTTTGAAACACTGATGCAGCTTTGTAAACTGAAGAATGTGATCCTGGAAGTGCCATTCGCAAGGGCACTATGTTTTTATATTCAGTCTCAGGTAATGCATAAAGATGAGTTTTTTAACAGGGTTCCTAATGGGACTGAAGTTTGAGGGATTGTCCTGAATCTCAGAGTAGTGTCCTTTGTCTTGTATTGATCTTCTTGGCACACTAAAATATCCCCAGTTAACGGGAAGTCACATTTTTCCCCTTTAAAAGTGTAACAATATAATTAAGTGACATATCGTTGTGCACACAGTGGAATGCATGTTAGAGACTGTCAGTGATGTCGCAATCTCAGTTCGTTGATCAAACCAGCCCAGTTTTGCTATATTCCCACCCTCCCTCTCAGAGGACAAGCAGCATGCATGGCAGCTGAAGAGCCTGTAAAGTTCATCTGAGGCAAATGTGACTGAATGCCCCCTGAATTCACACCCTACACACCACTGTAATAATCTTTGTAAAAAATATGTCTTGTAAGGTATCACTTGAAAACTAATAACTTGCTGGTCAATAATATCATGGTGAAGTGTGTGTAGCAACATTATACATAAAGTTATAAACATCAGCTGAAATTATGACTGAAATGAGTTTACCAGACAAGTCTGAGGAAGGCGGAAAACCTGTTCCTCAAAGACAAAGGACAAGCTAACGCCTTTAGTCAGGTGTCAGGGTTGATAGGCAGTCACTGGTCAAGTGGCCATTCTTTGGCAATGGAGTGGGGCAGGAATAGATCAATCTGCATTTTAACAAACAACATCATGGAACCTTTTTCACCAAGAGACTCCACGTCTCCATCCTCACAATGAGAATGAACTTTATCTAGGGGTGACCCACAGAAAAATTAATTTCAAGGGTGACTGGACTATAAAAGTGAGAGGCAAAAACACCCCAGGTATTCTTTCTCTTTCTCTCACTCTTTCACCTAAGAAGACAAAGGAATCAGCCCTATCAACTGGGGGCGGGGGACAGATGCTAACTTGAGAATTTGGTCAGCAGTGTTGCTGGGAACATGTGGAAAGGATTTTACCTTGAAGTCTATTTTGTTAAATCTTAGCTACTAGGAAGCATTTTATCTTTATTTCACTTGTAACCATTTCTGACTTTAATACCTTGTACTTGTGCTCACTTAAAATCTCTCTCTTTGTAGTTCAATAAACTTGTTTTATTCTTTAATCAAAACTAATCCAGTGTTGTATTTAAACCAAAGTGTGTGCTAAATCCAGTTTAAGTAGCAAACTACTACAGGGCCAATTGGAGCTCTAATATCTGAACTGTCCAGGAGAGTGCAGAACACACATTATGGGGGGAAATTCAGGACTGGGAGTGTGTTGGGGCCACCCAGCAAGTGTGACTTAGTATTTGAAGGCAAACTTGGGAAATATCCTGAAAGAGCCGCAGTACTATCAAACAGAGGTTCCCTATGGAAGGTCTGGAATGCTTGTTCTTCATAGAAAAGCTGGTAATCAGATTGTGCCAGATGAAAGTAACAGAACAGGTGATAATGGGTGTGTGTGTGTGTGTGTGTGAAATGAAGAGCACAAGTAAACCGTGTGATTAACATTCTTCAAAACCACTCACCCCACTAAAGACAAAAAAGCTGGAAATACCTCAGTACTCTGCTAATATCACTTTTCCTTGTGAGTGGTGGTTGTAGTGACCACTGAGTTCTTAGGTGTTTGAAAATGGGAGGGGAAGTTTGTAGAAACGTGCAAAGAATCTGGAGGGAGGAACATAGGTTGAAGAGGGTAGCGTCTGGAGGAGGAATGCCCTTACTCTACCTACAGTACTGTAGGTGACAAGCCCAGAAGTGAGCAATGGGTCAGAGGAATAGAACAGAAAATACCTTCTCCAATACTTCTATTGTTCTATACATCAGGTTGCTTTGTGGATTCTGTGGGGCTTATAAGGACATACTCCTTTAATAATGAGCTATACTCTGTGCATGTTCTCCAATATGCATGAGCCTGTCCAGTCATTCAGAGAGTACTAAACTGGAAGCCAGCCCCAGATTTAAGGCTGACAATGTAAGGAAGCCATCTCATGCAGGGAGAGTGAGCATTTTCCTCTGGCTTCCAAGCTCACCCACAACCAGCTATTCATACGAACATCTGGGTCTTTGCTACACCCAGGATGTAGAGTAGGGCTAGAATTTGCTACTGTGGCCAGGAGTTCCCTGGCTCTTGGTAATAAACACTTTCAAACTGGCCTCACACATGTCTCTAAGGAGAGTGAATCTGACACAGACTCCTGTTTTCAGAGCTGTGTATGAAATATAAAACAGAGACCAGAGAGAATTTTTTCCTATGGTTCTGGAACTGTAGTAAAAAAATAAAAATTGTGAAATTTTGGTGAAAAGCATTTTTGTGTATGTGAAATTTACTGGATATTTTTTATTCCATCCAGATGTTTATGTACAAAATAATTTAGGAGTTATATTAAAACCACCATCAAAGAAACATTGTGGGAGTAGCGCTGTCAGTAGCAAGGGGTTTTAATGAGATGCTGGGCAAGAGAATGGATCTCTCCAGTGTCAGAGTGGCTCAGGGGAATGAATGCATGTAGCCAACTAGAGCTCAGAAGTCACCCGCCACATTTAGGAGGACACAGAAGCCATGCTTGAGTTTAAATATGTTGTTAGCCTCCTTTGGGCTCAGGCTGCCCTGTAGCACAGCCCTGCCTGTGGTATTCTGTGAGCCCACACTTCCCCGAGGGGAGTTCCAGGCAGACTTCAGCCTAAAGGAGTGCCACATAGGTCCCCTCAGCATGACCATTGTCCTGCCTCCTTCCCACCCCATTGGGGTGTTTTGTACCCCAGGGGAATACCAAGGAGCAGCCCTTGCATGCCCCCGAGCACAGAGACTGCAACTTTGCCCTGCTGTTGCACAGCAGCAATACGCCTTGTACCCTCATCTCCTCCATGCACAATCTCTGGTTCTTTATGGTTCATAGTGTTTGTGCCTGTGGGAGCAGTGTGGATGCTGCATATATTAGAATTAGACCTGGTCTACACACAGTTATTGTACCAGTATAACTATGTCAGACAGGGGTGTGTTTTGTTACTGACTGGAATAGTTGTACTGGTACAAGCCGCTATGGTGGATGCAGTTACACTGGTATGAAGGTGCCTTATCCTGGGATAGATTATTCCCCTTCCCATATGGGAATAAGCTATACCAGGATAACCACCTTTATAATGGTGTAACTGTCTCCACACTGCGGGGATTGTACTGTTTTAACTATACTGGTATAGTTAAAGTGGGACAACTTTGTGTGTGGACAAGGCCTTAGAGTGTCAGTGTAAGAAAGTATGTTATTTAAAGTAAGGGCATCTACCATTATACCCCAGCCCGAAGACAGAGGACCAGATTCTGCTTTCAGTTACACTGGTGTAAATGCATTGGGCTAAATACTGAGGTTTCTACTCAGTTTTTACTCAGCCCTTGTCTCCCCACAAAGTTGCACTGGTTTAACTCAAGGTGAGTTTTTAAATGTATTCAGTTAAACTGGTGCACAATCAAATCAATGTAAAGTTGGCTTCTTTCCATTTTGGCTTAAAATATTCCAGACCGAATTCAGCTAACTTGATGCAAGCCAGGTATAAATGGATTTAAGAGTGTCTGGACCAGTTTAACCAAATCAAACTAAAAACACAGCTTTAATGAAACTTTGTGTGCATACCAGGCTGCTGGCAAACTTTTCATTGACTTCAATTTCCCATTGACTGAGTAAAAACTTAGAAAGCACCTTGGGATTTGGCCCAGTGATAGGATTCCAGATTTACACCGGCGTAACTGAGAGCCGAGTTAGCTCTTGAAAGAGCAATGCATCATTAAGGGGTTTTGCTAACATCCAGTGTTGAAACCTAGCAGGCATAATAACCTTGCTAAAATAGCTGTTGGACCTTCAACTGCCTGGTGACAGGCCTGATACAAAAAGAGACAGAGAGGGGGCCAAATCACCAGACTCATCAGTAATGGGATTTCCTCTACTGTGGGAAGGAAATCCATTTCTGAACAGGGACCTTGTGAAGGAAATTAATCTGTGGGACTAACCCCATCTCCCCTTCCCCCCAACCCCCACGTGAAACAAAGGGGAGAAGGAAAATATCACTGATTGTATCTTGCTCCATGTTATTATTCCCTGTAGCCCCTTATCCGGCCGACACAGCAATTGAATAGCACAGCTCTGTGATACAAAGCAGGCCGGTGGCATTGAAGATTTTTGCAGGTGACAGATTTCTAGGTGACTGGATTTAAACCTGAAAACAAACATAGTTCAGGAGAACCAATCCCTTTCAAAGTAGAGCTGATGGCAGCTCTGTGCTGAAAGCAGCAGCAGGAAGTGTGGTTACATGAGAAAACAAGCAGATTTGAAACAGTGTTCCGTCCAACGGATTATACCAGTAAAACCCCAGGGACAAAAGGACTATTTACTCTACTGACACTATGAAGAAAACATTCCCTTTTTAAAAATCTCCTTATGTTGATTAACTGGTTAGTGTCTCAACAGTCCCTGCATTGCTACTTGCTGTTTATTCTGGATCTATTTGTTTTATTTTTATTTGTCTTTTAAATCTGGTTATTTGGCTAGCATGGATGTTTCATGGTGTCATGCCAAAAAAGCATGGCTATTATTTCCCATGCGTGAAAGCACACCTGATGGCTGCCTAATCTGTGTATGTGTGACCCACACACCTCCTGGGTGTGGTGTTCTGTCCCATCTAGTGGTACCGAGGCCACTTAGAGAGAGAGATTAATGAGCCTGCTCTACAGCCTTAGCTAAGAGCCGTATGGCTTTTAGCTCATGCAGTAGAGGCTCATGCACTAAGCTCCCTGGTTTGATCCCACCCGCCAATGATCGGGGACTGTTGGTGTTACATATGCAGTTTGCCAGCTGGCTGTGAACATACATGGACCTCAGACAGTCCATGGTGTATAATGGTAAATATACAAGTGGGAATTGGTGCTACTTAGGCCTTTGGTCCCTTAGGGCTCCGGTGCCTGGGGGTTATCACGCCACCTACTGTGTATGTAACGCCCACAGACCCCAGTTGTCAGCGGGTGGAATCGAACCAGGGACCTCCGGAACTTAATTCATGAGCCTCTACTGCATGAGCTGAAAGCTAACTGGCTCTTAGTTAAGGCTGTAGGAGCAAACTCATTAATTGCTCTCTAAGTGGTCTTGGTGACACTAGCTGGACAGAACACCACACCCAGGAGGTGTGTGGGTTACATGTACATGCAACAGAGCATGTGCCTGCCTAAAATGTACTACGGATCTCCAGAAGAGGAGTACATGGCCCAGGCTTCTTCACTATGTATATTTGTCCCAGCAGTCCTTGTCTTTTGACTGTGGGCCTCAACCATGCTGCACTCTGCAAGGTCTTAAGCAAGACAGGAATACGCCCAAAAGCAAGAGCTGCTGACACAATAATGTTGCTTTTCTGTTTGCCAGTTTGACTGTTTTGTTTTTGCTAAGTGATCTCTGCTGGACTGGACAGGCCAGGGCTGTGCAACAGAAAAGCGTATGGAAGGATGGTCCAGCAGTTAGGGCTCTAGCCTGGGACTCAGTTCCTACCTCTATCCCAGACTCTCTGCGTGACCATAGGCAAGTCACTTAGAGGCCTACACCTAAAACTTAGATCAACCTAGCTATGTTGCTCAGCGGTATGAAAAATTCACCCACCCCAGCCCCCGAGAGATGTAGTTAAACTGGGTCAAGCCCTGGTAAAGACACTGCTAGGTCAATGGAAGATTTCTTCCACCTCTTGGGGAGGGGGAATTAACTACAATGTCAGAAAAACCCCTTCCATCACTGTAGCAAGGGTCTATGCTACAGCTGCCAGCACTGAAGCGGTGCCATTGTAATGTCTATAGTGTAGACAGGCCCAGAATCTCTCAGGGCCTCAGTTCTTTTCTCCCTCACAGGGATATTGTGAGGATAAATATATTACAAATAGTGAGGTGCTTACACCTCACTACAGAGGTGAGGGGGTCATAGAGGTACCAAAAATAGATATCTGGATCCTAGAGAAGGCAACACTGTATTTTTGGAAGGGGATCTATTAAAAGAATAGGGCCCAGGACTCCTATGCACTGCTCTGCCTTCCGCTCCTGTATTCTTTACTGATTATTCTGCTGTTTGCTTGCAACTTAACCTGGGATTCTTACTCCTTTGTTTTCAGCACACTATATCGGAACTTAGTGCTCATGAAAAGTGAAGGAATGACAGTCCTGGAATTTAATATACACAAAACGAGCACAGCATGGACAGTGGAAGGGTAAGCTTCCCTACATCACTTCAGCTATCTGCCTCAGCCCTGATCTAGAGCAGGGTTCTCAACCTGTTTTGAATCATGCCCCACCTTAGCTGTTTTGTTTTTTTTTAACTTGGAGTCCTCCCTCCCCTTATAATAGCGAGAGGGATACTGCCACCTAGAATTGCCAATGCATTTGTTCAGAAGATGCCAGGCAAATTATTCAAAATGCAAGCCAAATGGTACTATAAAAACACCCCTCACCTCTATTAGTGCTGCTTATGTCAGTCAGTGAGAGATTTGGCCTTGCTGGGTACTGGGAAGCAAATCAATGGGAGGCTCTGTGTTTGAAAGGCGGAGTTGTAGGCCATCTTCTACTTGGAGCCCGATTTGAGTGGCATTGCAGCCCCATATGCCAGGTCACAAATGCCACTCACTCAAATCTGGCCCAGCCAGTCTTCCGTCTATGAAAGGTGAAAAGCTCAGTAGTTCATGTAAAGATATGTTTGAAGAAGATTATAATTTAGGGATGCTCCATCCTAAGGGACAGTATTATGAATATAGGAATTTGGAGATGGGCCCTGGGGCCCACATGTCTATGTGCCACAGCTCACTACAGAAGCTCTCCAGTTGGTTTCATCAAAGTTTTATTCCTTTCTCATTCATTGGAGTGTTAGTTAATGAACCCCAAGATTGTTACAGCCCACAAACCATCCTCTGAGCCCTCTAATTCTGCTGTATTCATGTAAAGTAAATCACCGTCCTTTGTGGTTGTTGTTGCAGTTGGCAGTTGTTTGACTCAGTGGCATCTGTGTATTAATACTGCTTTATTTTATTTTAAGCAAAAATACGTTATCGAAATGTAACAAAGAAGAAAAAGAAGAACTGAAGAATTTATGCAAATCTTCTATAGATTTTAAATGAACCCAAGGCAGATTTTGCGAAAATGTCTGTTTGTCTCTTTTGGGTCTGGTTCTGAATGGATGTAGCCAGGGCCATGCGGTAAGTGATTGCATCCTGACTCCCATTAAACAGTCTCAGGGACTGGAGCCAATTATGGGTTGTGTTAGGGGTGTGTAAAAACACAGAAGTGCTGCTGTTTCAAGTAACACACACAAAAAAGTCTTGCTCTCATGGCTTCCTGAAGAAAACATGTGTTTTCTATCTGCTGATAAGGAACTCAGTGATACTGAGTTTTGCTGGAGGAACTTTGTGTTTGTAACAGGACACATGAAACTTTTCTTTAATGAATATGGTTTTATTCCATATCCAGTGTCTCATTCTTTCAGTCTGCAGAGACTCTCTTTAAGCCTTATTTTTCCTATCCTTCCCCCTAAATATTTGTCATATACAAGAAGACAGGCCAAAAAATTAAATAAGTACACATATTTTGCCTCTAGAATGCCACACCTACGCTCCATAGGCTGTTCAGATATTTATGAACCAAATCGGTGTAGGTGAGTGTCAGCTACTGGAAGAGCAAAGAAGCAGGCACTTGGAGTGTGGGATATGAGGAATGGAGGAAGGTAAGTCCTCTGAGGATTCAGTCAACAAAGCATAAGGCAGGAAGAAATGGAAGAAAGGGACAAATAGCTAAAGAGAGAAGAAAATCTTCTCCAGTTGAAATTGTGGAGAGAATCTGAAGGAGGGAGAATGGGCCGAAATCCAGCCTCAGTTAACCCTGTATAAAACTAGAGTGACCCACTGACTTCTATGGAGGCACAATTTGAGAGGGCCTGTTGGGTGGGCTGTCAGTTATTTAGAAGAGAGCAGCTTGAGGGGAATGGTGAGGAGGAGGAGTAGACATGTTTGGAAGTAATTGACACGGGAGTCCTTGTTGGGGTAGAGTTATTTAATAGATCAGAATGGTAAACTGAAGTGGATATAAATAATTTGTTATCCACACATGGCAGACTAACCAGAACCAGTGATACGAGAAGAGCCTATGACTAATAATGAGAGATGTGCCCCAGGCTGGAAGTTCATATCTAGATTCGTATCTCAATTTTCCCTAAAGCAGCTTTTTGGCTCCACCCATTGGAAGAAGAGGAGTAAATTACAAAGTTTGGATCCAGATGAGAACTTCCCCAGAGGTTGGATCTAAGGTTTTAGTTTTGGCACATCTCTACTGTTAATAATAAACATTAAAATGAATGTTGGATGAAGTGCCAAAGGCTTGAAACTGAGTTTTGTTTCAGAGACTTATCCTATTGCTTAATGCTTATCTGGAACTGGAGCTGTAGCACAAGGTTAGGAAACACCAGAAAGCAATCCCCCTCTCTTTATTTTTATTTTTTTGGCAAGATTTATAGCACTTCCACTTACAGTACACACCACAAATATTAAGGGAACACAGCCCCTTTACAGTACTTGGACCCTCCAATTTTGGTCTCATATAGAATCCAGGTTTTCAGAGACAAGTGAATATGGAGAGAAAGTTATCCAAACCCTTCAGGACTGCAGATAAACTCAGTTCAGGGTCATTTATTAATAATCATGTTTAAAAGAACATAAGAGCTGCCACACTGGGTCAGATCATTGGTCTATCTAGCCCAGTATCCTGTCTCTGACAGTGGCCAGTACCAGAGCTTCAAGGAGAGTGTACAGAACAGAGCAATTTTGTAGTGACCCACTCCCATCCTCCACTCCTGGCTTCTGGCAGTCAGAGGTTTAGTCAGAGGTGGCACCAAGAATGAGAGTGCCCTAAGAGCCAGCCCAGAATAGAGCCCCATGGTGCTAGGCATTGCACAAGTGCACAGTGGTAACCAGTTCACAATCTTCATAGACAAGACAGATGCAGGATCTGATATACGAGCAGAGGGAACAACGTGATGGCAGCAAACTGCATGGTAGTGCCCCATTTTTTTTGCGGTGGGTTTAGTTAGGAGGGGCTCAGCTAAGTGGAAAGGGAAGAGGAGGCGAATGAGGGGGCCAGGGCAGGGGCGGAGAGAATAACAGAGGCAGGTGTGGAGTGAAGCTGAGGTGGAGAGAGTGTGAGGGCGGGGGACGGCGCAAACGGCCAGTCAGCACAGGGCAGAGAGCGTCCAGTCAGTACTGTAAGGGGGTTCTCTGAATGCCCAGAGGTCCCTGCTTCCACTGTTTCTCTCCCAACTGGTGGGAGTCTCTGGCTGGCTTCTGTGCAAGAACTCCAAGACCACAAGATCAGGGGTGGGGAAGGGAGAGGAAAGCACCACATGGGTTTTAGTGTCTCTAGAGCAGAGGTGGGCAAACATCTGCCCCGCGGGACCCTCCTGCCCATCCCCTGAACTTCAGGCAGGGAGGCTTGCCCCCGGCCCCTCCCCCACTGCTCTCCTTCCCCCACAGCCTCAGCCCCCTGCGCCGCCGGCCCAATGCTGCGAGCTCCTGGGGCAGCGCAGCTGCAGAGCCCGCCCTGACCCGGTGCTCTGTGCTGCACGGTGCGTGGCTGGCTCCAGCCAGGCGGCGCGGCTGCCTACCCTGGTGCAGCCGTGCTGCCAGCCACCGGTGCTCCTGGCAGTGCGTTAAGGGGGCAGGGAGTGGGGGGGGGTTGGATAGAGGGCAGGGGAGTTCAGGGGGCGGGGGGTGGATAGGGGTCATGGCTGTCAGAGGGCGGGGAATGGGGGGGTTGAATGGGGGTAGGGGTCCAGGGGGGCAGACAGGAAGGAGGGGGGTGGATGGGGTGGCAGGGAGCAGTCAGGGCAGGGGTTCGGGGGCAGTCAGGGGACAGGGAGAAGGGGTGGTTGGATAGGGCAGGAGTCCCAGGGGGGCAGTCAGGAAGGAGAGAAGGGGTTGAATGGGGTGGCGGGGGGCAGTCAGGGGTGGGGGTTCCAGGAGCAGTCAGGGGACAGAGAGTGGGGGGGGTGGATGGGGCAGGAATCCGTGGGGGGGGCCATCAGGGGCAAGAAGCTGGGGGGGGTCAGATAGGTGGCAGGGGCCGGGCCTCACCTGGCTGTTTGGGGAGGCACAGCCTCCCCTAACCAGCCCTCCATACAATTTCCGAAACCCGATGCGGCCCTCAGGCCAAAAAGTTTGCCCGCCCCTGCTCTAGAGTATTGGGGGTGGATCACGCACATACCCCAGTTCTGGGTCCAGGGGAATGGCCCCAGCTGGATCAGTTCTAAAAGTGGTAAAGGCTTGGGGGAAAGGGTGCCACATTTTATCCTAGCCAGTTCATCCATTTCTATAACACTCTAACTGGCATCCTTGGCAAGAACCAGCTGATGGAGAGAACATGCCACATCCCCGTGTTTAGTTAACAATGACTATTGAGGAGCAAGCATTTCTTGTGGATTCTTGATCAGACAAGAGGAGCTGATAGCTTGCAGAACTTTTTCAGGCCATGCACTCCATACATTCACTAGTCCCTAGAAAAGAAGACAGGTGTATAGATTTTGTAAAAATGACTGGTGCCAATTTAATTAAAGAAGGGACCCAAGCTGAAACATCCCAATTGAGATCTGAACTTCCCCCAAAGCTCCAGGATGTTTGGATATCTGGAATTTCGTTCTTGGACCCATCTCTGGTTTCTATTGGGCATCTATAAAGAATGGATGATACCCTGTATATCAACCAATCAGAGCTTGAATAATCTCACTATTCTATTTGTGTTGCAATTACTTTACAGATTTAATCACTCTGTACAGGATTACAAATTATAAAATGGAGATAACATTGTAAATCAGTGGAATGATTCAGCTGAAAGTAATAGTTGTTAGCAAGGTCTTTTCTTTTTATCTAGGTGCTTATATGGCCTTCGTCACAATAGAATCTGACTGCTTCTCAAACATACAGAAGAACAACAAACAAAACTTTCTCGTTCCACTCCCAATGCAGGTCCTAACTCATGTGCTAACCTTTATAACAGCTTCGGGGTCAGCTGGGCTTCTACCTAATCCTATGTTCCCTGGGTATGGAGCCCCTACTATCCCAAAGGTTGAGGTGATCTCTAGTAAGCTCATGAGCATGTATGTAGGTTATTTTATTGTTCTTAATATGTTTTCTCAGTAGTTTTTTTCCCTTAAGAATAAAATAGGCTTGCATACAAAGAGCTGTGTGGTCTCTATAACTGTGGGGAGTTAAACTGTTAAGGGTCTCTGAAGAGAAAGCAAGGGGGTGTGGTTGGGCAGGCTTTCTCTGCTGGGAATAACACAGTGAAGGCAGGGACCTGTGCAGCCTGGAAATACCCCAGTCAGAAGGGAGTGAGAGGCGGATCTCTGCCTAAGAAAGGCCTGGCTGGTGAGCTGGAAACTGAAGATTGGGAGTGCCTTTGCTGAACCCCTGAGAAGAAATACTGGTGCAGTTGCCCTGAATTGGGACACCTAGCACTTGGGGGCTTGGATTGTTGTTACAGAAGCACTAGATTTGCTGGGAAGGTGCCGAGTTTTGCAGCAGAGTTTCAGGTTTGTCTGAACATGAAATTCCAAGTAAAACTGCTGGGACTGGACCCCAGTCAACACAACCCATAGAGCCCAGTTTTTAAAACCAACATGAGCTCCAACATGCTGGTATCAGACAGCTCCATACTGTGGGTGCAAGCCCCTGTTACAGTCATATTTGAGTACCAGAAGATGGGTTTGAACCAAAGAACATTTATACAGAACTATAGGCAGGCTGCAGAGTGCCAGACATGCAGACTGGGCTCCAGATTTGCTCAAATCATCTCTGATCACTGGGCTAAATCCAGACCTGGCATAAACAGAGATGGCTGTCATTGACTTGAATGGGAGATGTGTGGGCTTACACCAGGGTTGAATTTTGTCAATAGAAGTCACAGCTGTAAAAGACTATCCATCTGCCAAGGCAGGATTATAGTATACAACATGGAAATCTATTTGATGTGAACTGGATTGTTCTTTAAATTAAGATGAAATCTCTCCCACAGAGGCAGAACTGCTTACAGTTTAAAGGGATTCTTCTCACACTTTTTAAAAGGTTGCATTTGGATTAGTCACCCGTAAAAATATTCCACTGTCCATATGTATGACACAAACAGAAATAGATGCATTACTAACCAAACTGTGTTGTGCTGACATTATTATGATTCAAGACTAGACGGGTCCCAAATCTCTTCCAACATCAAAGAAAACTGTAGCTTCTTAGTTGGAGGGAACAAAAATGCAACACAATGTGTCTCGCTCACAAACTAAGGTAATGCACTATCCTAAATTATAAAGCATAAGGGACACACTTTTTTTGAGAAAATATAGTTTTAGATTATGGGAAATCCAGAAGGGACAATGTCTCATAATAATAAACGACATTATAAAACTGAATTACAGTTCAAACTGGTAAGCGTTACATTAGTCAAAGAGACATGTAGGCTGTAAACTGCAGCAATGCACTTATTCTGCCAAAGCTAGAACAGGCCTACAGGCGCCCTTTAAAATAAAGTTTAATAGCTCTTGACACAAAATGAGTAATGTTAAATAACACCGAGTGGGCCATAAAACCTGTCTCTATGTAATAGTTAATATCCTATGTGCTAATCTTCGTAAGACGTTTTCTCAAACAATCAGAATACTGTGCCATTAGGCCCGTCATTTTACAATATAACTCCAGTATTGTATTTCCTTTGCAAGGCATACGGTTTGCTCAAAAAATACGCACAGGACTGTCAGCAAGGCAATACGTTGCGGTGTTCCACTAATACAGCAGGCATTTTTTTCTATCATTCATGCTGGCCTCTGTTTAAATTGTCTCAGTTTTTCCTTCAAAGGTAATGAACAAAAATGTGCCAGGACTAACAAAAACAGAATTACTTCTGCCTTCATTATCTAAAGCCTTCCAGGCATTGATCAATTACTTCTGCTTCATCTAACAGCTACGGTTCATATATTTGCCCCCATTGCTGCTCTTCCACAATTCCCAAATGGTATGACATGTCCATAGATTCCAAAGCCAGGAGGGACCATTGTGATCAGTTAGTCTGACCTCCTATATAGGACAGGCCACAGAACTTGCTCAAAGTAATGCCGAAAGCATATCCTTTGGAAAAACATCCAACCTTGATTTAAAAATGGTCAGTGATGAAGAATCTACCCAGACCCTTGCTAAATTGTTCCAATGTTTAATTACTCTCACTGTTAAAAATTTAGGCCTTATTTCCAGTCTGAATTTGTCTAGCTTCAACTTCCATCCATTGGCTCGGGTTCTACCTTTCTCTGCTAGATTGAAGAGCCCAATATCAAATATTTGTTCCCCATGTAGGTACTTACAGACTGTAATCAAGGATTGAGCTCTTTCAGTCTATCACTATAAGGCATTTCTAATCCTTGAATCATTCTCATGGCTCTTCTCATTAGCTCTTTTGGCCACAGTATCACAGTGGGAGCTCGTGTTCAGCTGATTATCCACCATGACCCCCAAATCTTTTTCAGAGTCACTGCTTGCCAGGATAGAGGCCCCACATCCTGTAAGTAGAGCCTTGATTCTTTGATCCTAGATGTACACAGGGACATTCCCCGTTAATTAAGAGGCAATATGCTATTTTGTTATTCCCCAAACTTAATGTGGCTAGAAATGTTCTTGTGGTTTTTGGAAAAGTATCTTTAAAAGTGTATTTACAATATTATCCTACAACACTGAAGCTACAAACGCAACAGCGCTAGGCTCCGAGGAAGACACAAGAACCAGAGGGTAAAATGTACATGTTTCATGCACTAAAGCAAAAGTTTGCTTACTTTACATGACATGTTTTAATATAAAATTGTTTCATTTCTTTGCGCTCCCCTGTCAGTCTACTTGTATCCAGCTGTTGTCTCGTGTCTTAGATTGTAAACTCTTTGGGGCAAGGACTGTCTTTTTGTCCCGTATTTTTACCGACCCTAGTGCAATGGGGACCTAGTACATGAGTGGGGCTCCTAGGCGCTACCTTAATACAAATAAAATACTAAATAAGGAAAAACAATAAGTAACAAAAGTTAAGTCTTCACCTGAGAGCACAGCTGGGCTTCCTCTGTATTAGAGATTAACATAAAATGGCAGTTGCATTAATAAAACAAAATCCTGAGGGTTACATAGTACGATACACCATACAACTGATTAGAAATAAAGGCCCTGATGTAGAACTGATGTGAATGAAAGAAGAATAAGACCTGTAGAGTGGAGCTGAACAGTCTAACATCACCGCATATGTTATCAAGGAACAATGTTCGTTGATGGTGCAATGGTACAATGTAAATTAGATTTTAAACCTTATTTCTGTTTCAGTAGAACTAAGTTGTTTTTAAAAATGCCCTGACGTTTTATTAGCTATTGTGTGTAATTTTTACCTTGACAGTGTCCCATTAACCGTGAGAAAACTGCCGCACACTGACAGTTTCCTTCTGCTCTTTTATTAACTGATTCATTGACTCATCCCTTCTAATGACACAGCCAATGAGTCTTTGTAGATGTCGTACAGTAACAGTGACAGCAGTTAACTTTCCCTCATTCTGGGCACACAAATTTAGGATAAAGATCATTCCCCTGCTGTAGATTTCTGCCTTATATCTATATATGCAATTGCCCACAATCTAATTTCTGTCTCTAAGGCCAACATACATCCTTGTCCAACGATTCCTCTTGACCGAACTGATTACATTAGAGGGTAGAGTTCTCTAAATGCAAGGTTAGATAGCTTTAAATTAAATCTAAGTGAGCTTCAGCATAATACAACTTCAACATTGTGATTATTAAGGGGGTGCTGGCAAGGTGCCAAGTCAGCTTATTATAGGTGACTTTGGGTAGCTATTTTCAGGCAGTCATGGCCCACGGGTTTTTCCACATTTATCTGAGGTCTGCTTTTTTTTTTTCTTGAACAGTGCCCCAGGGTGTTTTTTGCCTCAAACCGCACCCAGTGTCATGACATTTTGACACAAACCCCACCCTTGCTTATTTCATTCTTTTTTCATGGTTTTGGGGAGCCAATCATGCTTATTTTGGGGCGGTTTATTGCCCCGTCACACTGGCTGGGTCTCTGTTATCTTTCGCTATCTGTTCCCAGAAGATGAGGTTTCTGGAGCCTAGGGCTTTGCAGAAGCTGCAGAAGTGCTGCCCATTTCTTTGTCTTTGAAGACTGAACGCTCTCTCTTTTGAGCTAAAGACGCAGCATTAGCCTTGGAGACAGGAGTAATGTAGGCTCTGATAAGGCATTGGATTGTGTAAGATGCTCTGGATCTGAATACTGAAAAATACTGGGTGAAAGCTGAGGCTGCTGCTGCCTTCCCTCTGTCTCTGCAGCCTAGACAGGCTACCTTGAGACATTATCCTGTTTGTGGAATGAATAAAGTTGCAGCTGCTTGGCCAAAATCCAGGCATCTGTTTCTGTTCTTATCAGCCCTGGCCTTTCACACAGCATGTTTAAAATCCACTATATTTCAAAAGGCTTTACAATATCATATTATAATTACCCCTTTTCACCCAAGTGGTTAGCCAGTATTTGGGATCTTGTGAGTTGTTTCTGTTAGATGAAGGTGTTTGGTGTTTATTTACAAAGAATGCACATCAAGTCCTGTTTCCCTGAATGCAGTAGGAATCAAACAGGAGGAAGTTTCTTTGCTCACAGTCTCAAGCCTCTCTCCAGCCAGCATAGTACCCCAAAGCTGGCACTTTCTGTTTTTTCTCAGGGTCTTGCCACAGGTGCTTCTCTGGCTGCCTCTGGGACTTCCTTGCTGCCTTCTTGTTGTGCTTCTGTGGTATTTCACTCACACACACTTGGCTCCATCAAACAACATCTAGACTCCTGCATTTGCATTCAGACTCCAAGAAGCACTCCACAGACCGACTCTTACTCCAGCATTGCATGTGGCCTGATTTTGGTGGCGGCTGCTAGGGCTTCACCTCTCTAGTCCATAAAGGAGTTTAATTACTTTTTTACATTTATCCTGAATCAAGGGTGGCCGTTACACCCACCAGGTTCAACAACATTTCACCTAATCCCCAGCAGAACACTATAAAAAATCAGATTTTAACTGTGGTTTGCTTTATTCTGGTTTGATTTTAATTTATACTTTATTGCAATGTGCTTAAAATATTTCTAGATCAGGGCTACCTAAAAAGTTATTGTTCTGGGGACTCTCCATCTTCTTACAAGAGAGGTAGGCAAAAATACATCAAATGGAGCAACTCAAAACCACAACAAAATAAGAACCGATGGTGACACTTCCCAGGGGTACCCAGGGTTGCAAGGGTTGCCTCCTCACCTGCACCTAACTTAAGGAAGTCTTGTCTGTGGCTGTTAGGGTCATCTCCCCATGTTCAGCAGCCATGGGCAACACCAGCAACAGTTTGCAACCTCAGTTGTGCATCTGCAGGTTAGTGATAGGCACACTGTACCCTTGAGCCCTCCAAGTTTCTCCCTGGAGTGTCCAGCTCCTGGTCCGCTGGATAGTCACAGCCTTCACAGATTTTTTGCTTCCATAGAAACAGTGCAACCCAGC
The DNA here is from genome assembly GCF_965140295.1 of Lepidochelys olivacea. Classification (NCBI taxonomy): domain Eukaryota; kingdom Metazoa; phylum Chordata; order Testudines; family Cheloniidae; genus Lepidochelys; species Lepidochelys olivacea. Next base: position 30,017,494 of record NC_140411.1, on the reverse strand, counting down.
TTCCCAATTCCACCTCAGATTAATGCTCCACTTAACACACACCACTTAGGCATGTTTATAGTGAAATCAAATGTAAGTTTATTTAACAATGGATAGAGATTCAAGTGAGAGCAAGAAGTGGAAACAAATGGTTATGTATAAAATAAAGTCACACCATGCATTCTAGAGCCTAGACTTAAATACTTTTATGTCTTGTAGAGAGTTTGGCTCACGCAAAGTCCTTGTAGTGCTTTGCAGCCAGGCTTGGCTGCGATTATTTTTTTATGAGACAAGTAATTAACAGCTTTCCTCCCAGGTGAAGGATTCAGTTTGTTCCTTTGCCTCCCAAGATAAACAAGTCCCATCCTTTGTCTTTATTTATAAACAGGACATCCTCTGCTGTGTTCTTTTTCCTGTATATTTTCTCTTGGACATTTTGCAACCTTTTGACTAGCACCTCGCATAGTATGCCAATAGGTCTCCATTGTGAGACAGACAATATAAATATAATCAGAAGGAGAGATAAGCATCTGTTACCTACTCCCTGAAAGGAACAATTCCCAGGTATATCACCTCCTGGTGATATGCCTTAACTCCAAGACCTTAAGAATATACTTTTCAGTATAGATACATAACTCAAATATTATCTGTGCATACATTTCACAATGTTTATGATGACCAATGGGCCACTGGCTCTTGGTAGAGACCTCACATGACACCTTTTGGCAAATTATTATGCATATCTCTGACCCAGAAGATCACTGTAAAACCCTAGGCATCCCCTGTGCCCTCTGCCAGTTGCCACCAAGAGGTCCCTGGGTCACACTCAGGCAACGACTAAGACTAAAAAGGCACAAAGGAGTCCCAGGAAGTCATAAAATCAACATCAGTGAGAGCAGTTCTCCCCTCTTCTTAAAAGGAGCCCTAACTATTTAAATCAATTCTCCATGGCCTTTATAAAATACATTTAAAAGTAACCTCATCCTGGGGGTGCAATCCAGACCACTAAGGCGCCTATCCTGTAACCCTGGGTGCCTTAAATGATCTGCTACTGTGGCTTATAACCTGGACATCAATAGCCAGCAGATAAGCATGGAGTATCCTGAGTGTCTGTGCACTGTGCAGCCCTGGTTCAGTGCTCTGACCCCTGCAGCCTGTCTAAAATACAACAGCCCCACCTTGATTTCTACCAGCCTGGGTTACTATTTGCAGAGCAACCTCAACACACTCCAAGTCTCAGATTTCCTCAAAACTGTCTGCTCTGATGTGTCCAACCCTCTCCACTCAGAGAAATAATATGGTTTATTTTCTCCTTTAAAAAGACAAAAGCACATCACAGCATATTAATTTAACTGGGGTAAATATACCCTTCCTTGCGAACACAGCATTGAGCTGGTTTACTGTAAAATTAAAACAAGTTTGTTTTGTTTGAAGGAATAAAGTTAGAAAGTGTTACAAACAAATAAAAGTAAAAATATACTTTCTAGTGGCTAAGACTTAACTCAACAAGCCACAACTTTGGTTTGAGGTAGATTTCTTACTAATCTTTTTCTTTCCAGCCATGACTGACTTTCTCTCAGTCAGGACCTGCCACTGAAGTACAAGGTACTGGTTTCCCTTGTCTTCCTACTTGAAAGATTTTTGCCTACGCAGATTTCTCACCTATATTTAGTTCCCAGAGACTTGAACCACCTTGAAGGACCCATCTTTCTCGTCTTGCAAGAGCTCTGGCCCCTTGTGTCTGTCAAGTGAGGAATGCCAAGCTGGCTTCTTCTATCCCCTTACATTTTCCCAAACTTCCTGTTTTGATCCCAGACTCAGAATGGCCTCATGCTGTTCTTCCCCCTCTGTGCACATCCCATCCCCCTGTTGATTCATATGTAAATTGAGCTTCCATTGGTTTGATTCTACAGTGCTACCTTCCCTCATGTCTGAGGAAACCTCTTTCTCCCTGTGTTTGGACACAGACTTCAAAGCATAATATCAGGGAGTATTCATAACCCCTCGTATAGTGTTAATACATAGAATTGACAATGATATTAACCACCTGTCATTCTCTTTCATAAAAACCTTGATACACTTTTATAATACAGGAATATTGTATGCAACCAGTTAATTCAGTTACTTATCATTTGAGGTTCAGACCTCCTGTCTTTATAGTCCAGAGGCCATCTCCCTCCCTCACTTAGTTGATGTCTTTGGTTACCTTTTGTGTAAATGTGCTTTCATTGTCTCTGCCTGACAACTAGCAAATACACATTCCTTTGTCTCGGGCAGACTGGGCTTATGCACTGCTTGCCAGACACACTTTAAGAACATAATTCTATCACATATCCATAACTGTTTGTACACACACCCACCCCCCGTACATCCATCATGCAAGGATATTAATGATCAATGAGTTATTAGTTTTCTAATGATATCTTACATGACACCTTTTAGATACAGATTATGACAACAGTGTGTTATGTGTAATGAGTATGTCAGGCCTGAAAAGAGTTGTTGACAGAGTAGTGAACCAATGGTAGGCCTCTCTGTCACCCCTGCCCCCCCGCCAACCCTTTTTCTTAAGGTTCAAAGTTTTGTGAACACTTTGGCCTTGATTCTGCTCTGTTCTGAGGCTCTGCTTGGGCATGGAGCAGAGAGGGGATGCTGTCACAGAACTGATCAGAGCTCTGCATTCTCAGTAGCCGAGCCCCCGAATAAGTTAAAGTTGTGGCAGGGCAGCTTTGACACATACCACGGATGTAAGATCTCTCAGGGACCATACACCAGTTAGCATTATCATCCGGAGATTGCACTAATCAGGTGCCCTATGTTCCATATGTCAAGAGACTGATGTAGAAGGAAATGAAATAATCATAGTTCGATTTTTTGCTGGCTGTTCTTTACACACAGACTGCCAAATTCTGCTCTCAGTTATACCAGTTGTGACAGGGTCAGGCCAGATGGCTACATGACAGTGTTAGAAGGCAGATATATTAGTCCCAGATTAAGCAGGTCCATTTTCCCTGGGTAAAGTAACAGGGGCAGCTCCAGAACAAGAAGGAACTTGCTGGAACAAATTCAGGCAGGCAGGCTAATTAGGACACCTAGAGCCAATTAAGAAGCTGCTAGAATCAATTAGGGCAGGCTGGCTAATCAGGGCACCTGAGTTTAAAAAGGACCTCACTTCAGTTTGTGGTGCACGTGTGAGCAGCTGGGAGCAAGAGGCACTAGGAGCTGAAAGTCAGAAGGCATACTGCTGGAGGACTGAGGAGTACACGTATTATCAGACACCAGGAGAAAGGTCCTATGGTGAGGATAAAGAAGGTGTTGGGAGGAGGCCATGGGGAAGTAGCCCAGGGAGTCGTTACTGTTGCGCAGCTGTTCCAAGAGGCACCCTAGACAGCTGCAGTCCACGGGGCCCTGGGCTGGAACCCAGAGTAGAGGGAGGGCCTGGGTTCCCCCCAAACCTCCCAACTCCTGATCAGACACAGGAGGAGTTGACCTGGACAGTGGGTTCCACCAGAGGGGAAGGTCTCTGGGCTCTTCCCCGACCCACATGATGGATCAGCAGAGACTGCGGGGATTGTTCTCCTTCCTTTCTCCCATGCTGGCCAGTGATGAGGTTAGCTGAGTGAAAGGCAGGTTTGAGCCACAAGCAAAAGTGGCCAAACTGGGGGCTGCCGTGAATCTCTGAGGCAAGCAAATCCGCCAATAAGCGCAGGACCCACCAAGGCAGTGGAGGAACTTTGTCACACAGTATAAATCCACAGTAACTCCACTGATTTCACCAGAGTCACTCAGATTTATACTAGTATAGCTGAGAGCAAATATTGTTCCAAATAAACCTGTGGGGGAACCCGATTTTCTGTTTCACAAGAAAATCTGTAATTTTGAAAAAAAATTCCATTGTAAATTAGAACAAACCAAAAAATGTTGAAATTTCCCATGATTCTGAAAAAAAATCAGGGGGTTGATAGAAACGTTTCATTTCAATAAAACTGATGTTTCATTCCAATTAACTATTTTCTATTATAAAATTTAAAAAATTGAAACAAAAAGTTTCTAAACAGAAACTTGCAATGTTCCTTTCCAAATGGTGAAAATGCTTATTGAAATACTTTTTTCAATTTTTCTCCCCAAATGAAATTTTGCTGAAGTTCACACCTGTCCATGAAACTTTTTGCTTTTGACAAATTAGCATTTTTGGATGAAAAAATGTTCTGTCAGAAAATTTTGACCAGCCGTAATCTCCGAACTTGGCAGAAAGTCGTAAACCAAGCAGAAAGGGAAATGAACAATGTTTGTTACCTGGAATGGCATTTCTCAGAGCAGACAAGATCAGTTAATCTCTAATTTGAAGGATTTTTGCTTATGTCATACTTGAACAGGCACAAGCAACCAATGAAACTGCAGAATTTGGAAGCACCAATCCAGGTTGTTTAAAACTGCCTTTTAGTTTACCCAGGTCTGCCAGAGCCTTACGGTAATATACATACAAGCTGGGAGGTGAAAAACCTAGTTAAAATGGAAAAAAACTCCAAAGATAGAAAGAGTCTGTTTGACCCAGCTTATCTGAAGTGAATAGCTGTATCCAGAATATGCACACTACAATACTGAAGAAAGACTGTCCCCAATGAAAGACACTTGTCAGAGTATTAGCCACCAGTGAATCCACATTCTCAGCTGGCTATTTGTACAGTATGGAGGAAGTTACTGGAAGAGTGAAACAAGAGTCTGATGCTGCCTAAATGTTGGGAATAAGCTTCTCGGTGGCAGTGTATATAGGATTAGCATCGCAGGACTCCTTAAAGCTTATGTGGTGCACCTCAGAGAAGCTCAACCTCAGGAATTTGGTGCCATTCCAGCATAGGACTGGGAGCAATTTAAGAGCAAAATACGAAAATAATCAGTGACTTTTCATTATGAATCTAGCCCTCATCTGAGAACCTGAGCCGAGTTAAATCTGTTTGACCTGGAGTAATTTGGGAAAGGTGAATAATAGCAGAGAGGTTTTAGTTAATAACTGAGACCATTTGAGCTGAAGAATAAACCATTTAAAGACACATTATAAGATGGGACTGAGGGCCTGGGAACAATTTTAGCAATGGCTTCCAGAAAAGGCTAGGCATTACCAATAGGCCTCTTTCCTGTAAGCAGATGTAGAGCTTCATGAGTTTATTATTAGAAGCAAAGAAGATATTACCAGCTGCTGTCTAACTGATGAGGGCATTGATTTGCAGGGCAGATAAGTCTGGACAGAAGGAGATAAAGAATTGTGTGAGTCAGAGTTTTGCATCATTGTGGCCAACCTGGCTCTAAGAACTTTACAGTGCTCCTTGCTTCCTGTAGGCAGTCTGTGAAAAGTCTGGAAGGTTAGATCTACCTCAGAGGTGGATAAAGGGTCTGGAATGGGAGACAGGGACACCCTGCTTATTGGGTAACATTCTCTCTCTATAACAACAGCAGTTTTTGCCTCTTACTCTCAATCAACGTCACTATCCCTTTAAGTGCGACTCCTAGCAAAAATGAGATGGAGGGAAGGTACATTACAGATACTTCTGGAAGGAATTATTGAACACTCACCATGACTTGGGCTGTCCACTCCGTAGAGGGTAGAGACAAACTGGTAAAGAGGAGTCTCAAGACCAGTAAGAATGGTGACCCAGCATCCTGCAATCTCATTGGTTGATTGTACTTATAGCACACCTGAACAGGTCCAAACACATTCTGTTCATTATGTCTGAAGCACCTGGCATTGGCCACTGTCGGTAGACAGAATACCGGGCTAGATGGACCATTGGTCTGACACAGTATGGCCATTCTTATGCTCACATCAGGTTAGAGATCAACCTTCTCTGTGGGAGAAAATGGTCCAAAAAGGGTCCGGGTGGGGAATGCAGTAACGGAAGAAGAGTTTAAAAGAGAAAACAAGCAAGAAAGAAAATGGAAAATGAAAGGAAAGAGAAGACATCAAATAAAAGAGTGAACTATTGAAACAGAATAAAAATGAGGTCAGAGACAAAGAGAAAGATGTGCCTTGCAGGGGGTATAGTAGTACTGCCTTTTACTCCCCCCACCATTTCAAATCCTACTTTTGATCAACCAGTAACAAAACCTGCAAAGGAAAATGAACAGATATTTATCTTAAGGAGCTACATTCTGATCTCTGTTACACCAATGTAAATCCAGGGTAACTTCAATCAATTCAATAGATTTACTCCATGTAAATGAGATCAGAATCTGGCCCAGGCATACAGTAGAACTGTTCCATACTGGCAGAAGCAGAGTCAAATTCAATGCAAATGGTTTATGGCACTTGTTGGAACAGCTGGTAACCACTGAAGTACTGTCCATGTTTGAAACAGTGTGTTCTGTCCCCTTTAAGGGGCAGTGGAACCCAGGGCCAATCAACCCCTATTCCATGACAGGGTCTGAAGGTTTCAGGTCTGCCAGGCCAAAGGAGAGTTAAGAAGTTAATACATTAGATTCCAAGAGGAGGAATATTACTTTAAATATTTTTGGCACCTTAGAGACTAACCAATTTATTAGAGCATAAGCTTTCGTGAGCTACAGCTCACTTCATCAGATGCATATCGTGGAAACTGCAGCAGACTTTATATATACACAGAGAATATGAAACAATACCTCCTCCCACTCCGGGGTGGGAGGAGGTATTGTTTCATATTCTCTGTGTATATATAAAGTCTGCTGCAGTTTCCATGATATGCATCTGATGAAGTGAGCTGTAGCTCACGAAAGCTTATGCTCTAATAAATTGGTTAGTCTCTAAGGTGCCACAAGTACTCCTTTTCTTTTTGCGAATACAGACTAACACGGCTGTTACTCTGAAACCTTTAAATATTTTGTGCTGTGAATATTATTGGGAGTTATTGGGAGAACCAGAAAAGAACTGAGGCCAGGCTACCTGCAGTGCCACACCATGCCATAAGGGGGCACGCGCTGGAATTTCATTAAAACAAAAATCACATGGAAATACAGTGATGGTGAATGTGAATGCACTTGGTAACTAGACAAGCAGGGAAACCAGTCTGTAACATGCATGGACAAAACTGCATTATGTATGTTTACAAATCAGGGAACACCCTAAAGGATGGCCACCTGCACTGGAAGGGACAAGACAGACACAATGATTGAGGGGCAGAAGATGAAATTTGCTGCCACTTCTTTATTCTCTTTAAGAAACAACCCATCCTCCCCTTCCTCCCCGTCTTCTTCTGCTCTCCCTAGACCTGGGACTATGCACAACCGGGACAGGTGCAGAAAAGCCAAAAGTCAGTAGGTCATCACCTTTCTGAATACATTGCCACTGAAATCGTGTGTGCGCTCACGCAGAGTAAGAGATCTGGTACAAGGCCTTAACATGGTTTACTGAAATGTAATTCCTACTCTCTGAGGTTCTTTCCCTCCCGTATTTTATTGTGGGACTCGGAAACATTCTGAAGTGTGGTCACAAGTCCCTGATCAGCAAACAGAGAAGCCAATATTCCTCTCACAGAACAGTCCCCATCTCATTTCCTCCCTCCTCAGTCCCACCACCCACCCGCACATCTTGATTCAGGTTAAGGCTGGTGGGAAATGACAAATCCTTTACACATAAATCTTTACCCTTGCTTGAGTTTGCTGAACGACTCTGATGATTTATGGAGGATTAACAGAACAGAGTTGAGGAATGTAAAGAGGTTTAGGCCAGCGAAGTGAAACACTTACAGTTGGGTCACGGTGAATTTGATTCAGACTTATGACTATTTAATTATGTGCAATAAAAAGTAAAATAGAGAAACATGTATATCAAGTGCTCCCTAAAGCACAGGAAAGTTGTTGTCCTTTGTTGCTCTCTAGAGAACATTAAAATACTTTGAGTGACCCTCTGTTGAGAAGACTCTTCAGCTTCCAATGGCCAACGTTAAAATAACGGTAAAAGTGCACTTTTTTTGTATGTGTACATTTACACCAACACACAGAGTGGGATAGGAAGAGGGTGTAGTTAATGGGGGACTGGACTTATTTATGGGAAAAGGTAAAGGCACTGCAGCCTGTAAAGCGTTAGTAGATCATGGTGGTTTGGGACAGGGTTTAAAAGCAAGGGTACGCTGGGGTTAAAGGGCAACTAATGGGAATGGTGTGTCCTCTCTCCTGGTTTGGTAAAGCAGGGAAAGCCCCTGGGGAATTATTGCCTTGTGTATTTCAAATTATTTGGTTTGTGGTTTGGTGATTGGTGCCACTAAACAAGTCCTGGGGAAAGCACCTCAAAAGGACTGAGGCTTGGAGCTTGATTTCCATTCCTGGATGGTTAAACCACCTACCAACTTACAAATGGGACTCAAGAGACCTGGGTTCTATGTCTGGCTCAGTCAAAAACTTCCTGTGTGACCTTGGTCAGGTCATTTAATCTACCCTGTGCCTCAGTTCCCCATTTGTCTATCAATGGGGATAACAGAACTTCGCTACCTCACAGAGGGGTCGGGAGGATAAAATCTATTTATGACAGTGAGGTGATCAGACAGTGTGGAGACAAGGGCCAGATAAGTACCTAGATCTGCTTGAGTGAATATAAATAATTCATACTGACTCCAGTCATGCAATGTTCTACTCACACAATGTTCTACTCACTGGACCTACTTGGATTATTCATGCGAATTAGGTTTTGCAGGATTGGCCTCTAAATTTATTGCAGAATTTTTTGCTGCTCTTTAAAGGGCTAAATAACAATACCTGCATTTAACTGTTTTGCAACAGAACCCTTTAGAGCTGCTCTATATAGTCCCCTACGAGAATTACTCTTTTTTTCTTTTCTTAAGACCAAAATTGGCTTTAGCTTCACCAACTAAGAGACAGAGGGAGAGCAATTAAGCTCAACTGTGTTAATATTTGAATGTTGCTTTCATGGATTCCTTAGAGTTTGCTGAATATTAATGGCTAAACTATGTATCTGCACATCCACTTAATTAGGGCTCCAACACTGCCAGACACAGTGTTCTTTAATTTAACTAGTTGCCCTGCTAGACTCTAGAGAAACCTTTGTCATAACATGCCTGCTTCCAGCTTCTTCTGCTTACTGTATTAATTACCTACTTCTAAAAAAAGGAGTTCTCTAGCTATGTGAGACAGCATGGATATGTCAACGTTAGGCTACATCAGCTTACTGGCATGTCATGAAGTGGAGTGAGCTCTGAGCAGTGAAATGCATACACGTTAGGCTAAATTCTTTTCTCTGCTATACTGATGTAAATACAGAAGTCATCATTTTCAAAAGTAGCTAATGGTCCTGAGTTGCCTCAATGAAAATCAAGCTCCAAAATGCCCGATTTCAGACACTCTAAAGAAGCCTGATTTTCAGAGGGTAAGCAGCTCCACTTTTAAGGTGTTTTAAAGTGGGGCTCAAAAAATGGGTGCACCCAAAGCATAGAATCATAGAATATTAGGATTGGAAGAGATCTCAGGAGGTCATTTAGTCCAACCCCCTGCTCAAAGCAGGACCAACACCAACTAAATCATCCCAGCCAAGGCTTTGTCAAGCTGAGCCTTAAAAACCTCTAAGGACGGAGGTTCCACCACCTCCCTAGGTAACCCATTCCAGTGCTTCACCACCCTCCTAGTGAAATAGTGTTTCCTAATATCCAATCTAGACCTCCCCCACTGCAACTTGAGACCATTCCTTCAAAGTCACTAGTCATTTTTGAAAATGTTGGCTGGAGTAACTACTGAGGTCATTAGGCCTGACTCTGGTCTCACACTGATTTTACACTGTTGTAACTCCATTGACTTTGCAGTGCAGCCCCAGTGGAGTTGAACCAGTGTAAACTGGAGGAACCAAGAGAAGAATTTGGTCCATTGGAAGCAGGTCCTATTTGCCAGGGCAGGATAGCGCCTGCCTTTCCAGGTTGCTATGATTATTAGTTGTAACTAATTTGGCATATTTCCACTTGAAAACACATTTATTTTCAAAGGAAAATTGCAGTGCAAAGCATTCTTGAATAATAACATTCCAGTTGCTGCAGATTATTGCTGAGCAAAGTTTAGTAAAATGGGGATGACACATTCACTTGAGACACGGAAGTTTGTTATTGCACTGCAGCTGTTTTTGTCAACTGAAAGAAACACCAACCCTTAGGAAATTAAAATGGAAACAGACACTGCTAGCTCACAGTTCTATATTCACTTATCACATCACTCTGCAGGAATCACCAGAGATAACATACCTGACCCCGAGGGGGGAGCATGATGCTTATTAAAATTCCACTGTATGTTACTAAAACAATAGGTAATATTAGTGTAAGGCTTTGAGAGGGCAGTTCTACTGCAGACAGAATTACAGGTCTAGACATGCTAATGTATTCAGCTGAAGGACATAACGGGATTTCAGGGATGAGATTACTTTGTGGCACCTGATGATCTCTTCCTCTTGATCTCCCAGTGCAACTTGCCTTTCTGTGTTGGGTTTCTAGGTTATAATCTCTCTGGGTCAAGGACTGTCTGTATCGTATCCAGTGCCAAGCACATTGTTAGTGCTTAACAAATGATAATTAACCATAACATACAATGTGTGAAAAGTGAATGCCATGGGCTGGTTTAGCAACACTGCAATACACTTCTTCAGGGTGGGTCTAGGTTGGAATCTTGGGCCTGATTCTGAGCTCACTTGCACCACTATGCTGAAACTCCACTGATGCAAGGGAAGTTACTCCTGATTTACTCCAGCCCTTTTCCTCTATTGCCATAGCATCTGCCTCACAATCTTTAATTTATTTATCCTCACAGCACCCCTGCGAGATAGGGACATGTGACCTTCCCCCTCTCTTCAGCTTTTCTCTGCATCAGCAGCTCTCAGAGTTTTCACTAGAGTTGTGCAAAACTTTCCTAATGAAACATGAACCTCACCTGGTTAGGTGTTTCAGATCTGAATCTGTCTTATCCACCCTTAACTACACCTAGGTGTAACCCACTGACTCCTAATGGGTGTAACCAAAGGTTGAATTTGACCCATGTAGACTGAGACCAGCATGAGGTAAAGCATTAGAGAAAGGGCGAAACATTGTGTTGCATCTAGCGAGCCCCTGCTTTGCCCTACAGTAGATTGGCTAAGCGCTTTTTTTCTGTGTGTCCTGTGAGATGTGTGATGTTATGCTGTATCAAAATGCAATCAGTATAATTAATGGAGAGAAAAGCTACCTGACTGGGACTTTCTTACACTTCTTGAGTCATGCTTTTGCTTTAAAATAGTTCACCTCCAAAAACTGTGAATGCAAAGTTGAACAGTTGGGAGCAGGAGGAGTCATTTAGGCAATGGCCCTTGCCATACTGTAGAGTAGGTTAACCGGGCAGACTTCAATGGCACTGAGTCATTTCATTTAAATCTCTCTGATTTTGGCACTAGAGAGGGAGCGTGAGCCTAGCACCCTGAGCAGGGGACTAGGAGTTGGGCATGTGTGTCCTAATCCTGGCATGGTCAATGAAGTGGGTTCATCACTTCACCTAGGGGTATGTCTTCATTGCAGAGTTAACTTGGGTGACTGGCACCCGGGATGACCTACCTTAGGTGTAAGTGCCCCGGGTTGGCCTGGTCTGGATGTAAATGGCAACACTTTACTGTGTCCACACTAGTGCTGCACTCACTCGTGTTTGGTGCTAGGACTTCAGAGGCTCCATGGTGTTTAGTGCTGCACCGCTCTATGAATTCTTTTGCCGTGAATTATGAGAGAATTTTGTGTCCATCTATGCACATAGGGGGAATTGTGGGAAAGCACTGGAAGACTATCAGCACTCGAGTGGTTTCATCTGTGTCCTTACTGCAAAGGAGGTGGGTTACCAGCCTGAGTGAAAGTGATACCTGAGCTCTAGTCTAGTGGCTCTCAACCTTTCCAGACAACTGTACCCCTTTCAGGAGACTGATTGGTCTTGCGCATCCTCAGGTTTCACCTCACTTAAACTACTTGATACACAAGTGTCACAGCCCACTAGTACTGGAAAAATTGCTTCCTTTCTCATTTTTTACCATACAATTATAAAATAAATCAACTGGAATATAAATATTGTACTTCTATTTCAGTGTCTAGTATACAGAGCAGTATAAACAAGTCATTGTCTGTATGAAATTTTAGTTTGTACTGACTTTGCTAGTGCTTTTTATGTAGCCTGTTGTAAAACTTAGCAAATATCTAGATGAGTTGATGTACCCCCTGGAAGACCTCTATGTACCCCCAGGGGTACATGTACCCCGGGTTGAGACCCACTGCTCTAGCCTATACTGCATGCTGGGCCAGATAGCTCAGGTAGGAAGCACCACTACACACAGGGTATGTCTACACTGCACGTGCCTTATAGCAGCATGTAGAGTACGTACACAGGTAGCCCTCCTAGCCCAGGTATATACAGCAGTGTGGACAGTGAGGCACTGCATAGGTGAGTCGAGTAGACAGTCCTGAACCCCCAGGGTGTGTACCCTACAGGGCTCTCTTCACCCCCAAGCAGTGCCTCCACTGTCTACACTGCTGTTGTTAACAGCCTAGTGTCCTGCTGCCTCGGCCTTTCTCCTCTGTCTCCCCCAGGCCAGAGCCTTTCGTTGCCCCATGCAGCTACACACTACAGTGTGGATGCAGCCTGCTTTTCACTGCAGCACGTAGCTACCAATACGCGCTGCCACCAGTGGTGTGTGGTGTCGATGTACCATAGAGGAGGGGTTTTTGCGTGTGGATGGGAGTGTGCATAACTCAACTCCTGTGTAAGAGCCCAAGTTAACTCTGCAATGAAGACAAGCCCTTTGTGCCTCCATGGCCATATAATCTGGTCTCTATTGCCATAGCCTCTGCCTCACAATCTTTACATTTATTCATCCTCGCAGCACCCCTGGGAGATAGGGAAGTGCCGCTAACCCCATTCCACATGTGAACCCCCACCCCCTTCAGCGCTGGTTTTGTACCTGTGTGATGTTCGGACAGGAATGGGGCACCTCCCAGTCTTTGGACAGTTCCACAGTTTCTGCTAAAGAATAAAGCTCCTTGGCAGTGCCTGAAGTGACACCAGGGCTTACTCACACTAAGGCAGTAGCTACCATACTTGAACCCACAAACAATCACACTCACACAAACTGAAAACAGTAACTGTAACCTTTAAGTAAGAATTGGGTTAAAGAGAAATATACTATCAGTAAAAACATTAAATGATTATCATAGAAGCACAGGGTTAGAAGGAACCACAAGGGTCATCTAGTCAAAACCCCTGCCAAGATGCAGGATTTGTTGTGTCTAAACCAGTGGTTCTCAACCAGGGATACACGTACCCCTGGGGGTACGCAGAATTCTTCCACAGGGTACCGGTACCTCAACTCATCTAGATATTTGGCTAGTTTTACAACAGGCTACATAAAAAGCACTAGTGAAGTCAGTACAAACTAACATTTCATACAGACAATGACTTGTTTATACTACTCTGTATACTAGACACTGAAATGTAAGTACAACGTTTATATTTCAATGTATTTATTTTATTATAATTATATGGTAAAAATGAGAAAGTAAGCAATGTTTCAGTAATAGTGTGCTGTGATACTTTTGTATTTTTATGTCTGATTTTGTAAGCAAGTAGTTTTTAAGTGAGGTGAAACTTGAGGATATGCAAGACAAATCAGACTCCTGAAAGAGGTACAGTATTCTGGAAAGGTTGAGAGCCACTGGTCTAACCACCCAAGACAGATGGCTATCCTGCCTCCTTTTGAAAACCTCCAGTGAAGGAGATTCCATGATTTCCCTAGGCCATCTGTTCCATTGTCCTACTGGTCTTACAGTTAGGAAGTTTCTCTTGAGATTTAATCTAAATCTGCTATGCTGTAGTTTGAACTCATTATCTCTTGGCCTGCCCTCTGTGGCAACTTTTCTCCATCTTTTTTATGGCAGTCTTTCAAGTATTTGAAGACTGCTATCATGTCCCCCCTTATCTCCTCTTTTCCAAACTGAACATACCCAGTTCCTTCAGCCTTTGCTCGTATGGCTTATATTCCATCCCTTTGATCATCTTTTGTTGCTCGACTCTGGATCCTTTCCAGTTTTTCTTTCTATACATTGATGACCAAACTGGGTACCATATTCCAGCTGAGGCCTAACCAGCACCACATAGAGCAGTACTGTCCCCTCCTGCGACTTCCATGCTATGTCGCTGTCACTACAACCCCAGATTGCATTTGCTTTTTTGCAACAGCATTGCATTGTTAACTCATGTTGAGGCTGTGATCCACCACAACTCCCAGATCCTTCTCACCAGTGCTGCTGCCAAGCCAGTTATCCCCCATTCTGTATTTGTCCATTTGGTTTTTCTTCCCTCTGTGTAGTACCTTACATTTGTCTTTGTTGTCTACAGCCCAGTTCTCCAATTTAGCAAGATCCCTTTGAATTTTAGCTCTAGCCTCCAAAAATGTTGGCAGCCCCCCCCCCCAGCTTTGTGTTATCTATGAATTTGATCAGTATGCTCTCTAATCCTACATGCAGGTAATCAATAAAGACATTAAATAACTCCAGACCAATAACAAATCCCTGGGGAGCCCCACTTTAGACCTCCTTCCAAACTCATTCCATTCCATTAATAGCTATTCTTTGTTAGCAGTTGTTTAACCAATTAAGTATCCACTTAATGATAGTTCTACCGAGCCTGCATTTCTCCAGATTACTTATCAGAATGTCAAACCTAAAGTCCATATATGTTATGTCCACCACATTCCTCCGATCCCCCAAACCACTTACCCTGTCAAAGAAGGAAATCAAGCTGTTTTGGCATGATTTGTTCTTAATAAATCCATGCTAGGGGCTACTGATTACCCCTTTATGCTCCAGGTAGGAGTATGATTAGAGATATTAATAATGCTTTTTTAATTACTAAAGGCTATGCCTGCAAGCATACCAGGTCATGTGACCACACACTCCCCCAGTGTTCCTAAACAAAAGTGTCTCCCCTCCTAGCTCTGTCCATTCCCCACATCTCAGGTACCCAGGAAGTAAATGTGGAGACATGTTGCAGCCCCGTAAGGAGATGCTGTTAGAAATACACTTCATTACACTGGGAATTGGCAGTGCAGGTCTCGATGATCCAGGCAGGGCTAAGCCCTTTCGCAGGTGCAATGTGCCTTAATGGTGCAAGATTAAACCCTAACTACCTAGTGACAGAGGATGTGGAAAAAGCTAATGTACGCAATGCTTTTTTTGCCTCTGTCTTCACTAACAAGGTCAGCTTCCAGACTGCTGCGCTGGGCATCACAGCATGGGGAGTAGATGGCCAGCCCTCTGTGGAGAAAGAGGTGGTTAGGGACTATTTAGAAAAGCTGGATGTGCACAAGTCCATGGGGCCGGACACGTTGCATCCGAGAGTGGTAAAGGAATTGGCGGCTGTGATTACAGAGCCATTGGCCATTATCTTTGAAAACTCGTGGCGAACGGGGGAAGTCCCGGATGACTGGAAAAAGGCTAATGTAGTGCCAATCTTTAAAAAAGGGAAGAAGGAGGATCCTGGGAACTACAGGCCAGTCAGCCTCACCTCAGTCCCTGGAAAAATCATGGAGCAGGTCCTCAAAGAATCAATCCTGAAGCACTTACATGAGAGGAAAGTGATCAGGAACAGTCAGCATGGATTCACCAAGGGAAGGTCATGCCTGACTAATCTAATTGCCTTCTATGATGAGATTACTGGTTCTGTGGATGAAGGGAAAGCAGTGGATGTATTGTTTCTTGACTTTAGCAAAGCTTTTGACACCGTCTCCCACAGTATTCTTGTCAGCAAGTTAAAGAAGTATGGGCTGGATGAATGCACTATAAGGTGGGTAGAAAGTTGGCTAGACTGTCAGGCTCAACGGGTAGTGATCAATGGCTCCATGTCTAGTTGGCAGCTGGTGTCAAGTGGAGTGCCCCAGGGGTCAGTCCTGGGGCCGGTTTTGTTCAATATCTTCATAAATGATCTGGAGGATGGTGTGGATTGCACTCTCAGAAAATTTGCAGATGATACTAAACTAGGAGGAGTGGTAGATACGCTGGAGGACAGGGATAGGATACAGAGGGACCTAGACAAATTGGAGGGTTGGGCCAAAAGAAATCTGATGAGGTTCAATAAGGATAAGTGCAGGATCCTGCACTTAGGACGGAAGAACACAATGCACCGCTACAGACTAGGGACCGAATGGCTAGGCAGCAGTTCTGTGGAAAAGGACAAAGGGGTGACAGTGGACGAGAAGCTGGATATGAGTCAGCAGTGTGCCCTTGTTGCCAAGAAGGCCAATGACATTTTGGGATGTATAAGTAGGGGCATAGCCAGCAGATCGAGGGACGTGATCATCCCCCTCTATTCGACATTGGTGAGGCCTCATCTGGAGTACTGTGTCCAGTTTTGGGTCCCACACTACAAGAAGGATGTGGATAAATTGGAGAGAGTCCAGCGAAGGGCAACAAAAATGATTAGGGGTCTGGAACACATGACTTATGAGGAGAGGCTGAGGGAACTGGGATTGTTTAGTCTGCAGAAGAGAAGAATGAGGGGGGATTTGATAGCTGCTTTCAACTACCTGAGAGGTGGTTCCAGAGAGGATGGTTCTAGACTATTCTCAGTGGTAGCAGATGACAGAACGAGGAGTAATGGTCTCAAGTTGCAGTGGGGGAGGTTTAGATTGGATATTAGGAAAAACTTTTTCACTAAGAGGGTGGTGAAACACTGGAATGCGTTACCTAGGGAGGTGGTAGAATCTCCTTCCTTAGAAGTTTTTAAGGTCAGGCTTGACAAAGCCCTGGCTGGGATGATTTAACTGGGAATTGGTCCTGCTTCGAGCAGGGGGTTGGACTAGATGACCTTCTGGGGTCCCTTCCAACCCTGATATTCTATGATTCTATGATACCTTTCTAGCGGTAATATAGTGTTCCCACACAGGCTCTATTTCTCACTGAGCAGTCAGGAGACCGGGCGGACAGGCAAGTCCATCCTGGGGATCGCCGGAGAGCGACTAGCCATCCGCCTATTCTGGAACGATGCTGACAGTTTTTAAAGCTTGAAACCTGCGGGTTCAGTTGTAAGCAGGTCGGGTCTCTGGATACAAACTCCCACCTCTTGTTCCAGGGCCAGCAGGGTACAGGTGGTGTCAGGAGAGCCGGGATGTCTCCTCTCATTGCCAGCAGACGGGAGACAGGAGGAGTGGACTGTCCCCTCCTAAGGCTTTTCTGCAGCCTGAGGTCACAGACGGTCCAGTTGCTGGGCCCAGATGTGCTGTGCGAGCCGGCTGCAGGGAGACCTCTCTCCCCTCCACTCCCAGCTGGTCTCTGCCCCATGCTGGGACAGCCAGGCTATCCACAGCCTCCCTGCTGAGTTCCCAGGCATCCGGAGCGCTGCCCAGAGCAGAGCGTGCTTGCTGTCTGCCTGGCTGTCTTCTGCCCTCTGACTGGCTGCTGGGGACTGCTGTTGTCTCCCCTCCTCCCATTGGAGAGGGATGCCATGATGGCTGGGGTGGGAGGGTCGCATCCCCTATCCCTTCCCTCCTGCTGTTCGGGAAGTCAACAGTGCAGGACTTTGTGGTGGACCCCACAGGGCCCTAAGAGCTGTGTGTCCTCTTTTGGGACACAGCCCCCTTGCTATGGGGGCTGGGAGTTTGCTACATACAAATGCGGAACTGAGGCACTGAGAGGCTAAGTGGCTTGCCCAAGGTCATAAAAGAAGTCTGGAGTGGAGCAAGGTCTTGAACCCAGATTTCCCAAGTTCTAGACTAGTGCCCTACCCCTTCGGTCATGCTTCTTCTCTGTACAATGCACTAACACTTCCCCCACTGTCAGGACTGCTGCGAGGCTTAACTAGCTGATGTCTGTGAAGATCCTTGGATGAAAACTGCAAAAGAAGTCGATATTATCAAACAGATCATAAGCTCTTCAGGGCCAGGCTTGTGTCAACGTGTGTTTGCACAGTGCTTAACACAACAGGGCCTCAATTCTGATTGGAGGGTTGGGTTCTAATGAGATGCCCCCAACAAACAACAACGATTACCAGGACAGACATTCCTGAAAGGCTCCATCTTTCACAACAGATGTGATTGACAGCCAGTGACTAAATGCTGTGTCTTTCATAATCCTGATGACTCACGGCCCTTGGGTTGAGAACAAGTGCAGACAGTGAATGCCATTGTTCTGTGCACATCAAAATAAGCAAGGTCATTTTTCAGCATGTAAAAACAATATCAGCACATTGGATTAGTTTCTAAACAAAATGCAGCATGAAGGAGGGATGAGTATATCTTTAGAGATTAAAGTTCACAAGAATGCTCAAACCAAATTTCACAGCCATTAACACACCAACAAGACACAAACGGCCAGACCTTGGTTCCATTTACTCTAGTGTAAATCTAGTACACTCTAGTGTACTCTAGTGTTACTCTAGAGTAACCCTGCTGAATTCAATGAAGTTTTAATGGCATAAATCTGCCAGAAAGCACGAGGAGAATCAAGCCTAGGATGAGAAGAATATGGTTTAAGTATCCAGTGGTGTATCTGGGTTCCTTGGACACTGAATACCATTATGATGATGGTGAACACTCCTCACTACCTTTGCCATACAAATGTACACATTCATCTTGGGATGAATATATTATCCGAACGCATGTAGGAAGGACTCTGATATATGAACACACAGGACATAACCAATGTCAGCAGCAGAAGCCCCCAAAATATGTTCTGGACCATTTATAACTGCGAGAATCAGGGTTTGATGTCCAGGGTTAAAAGTCCTGAAGTGTTAGGAGTGGGAAGGTTTATTTAAAAATAATAATAATGGACTAAGCATCTGGTGTGGATGAGCACCTGAGGCCAGATCCTTAGCTGGTGTAATTGGTGTAACTCCACTGATTTCCAGGTTACACTACTTGAGGGTTTGGACCCCCGTCTCCATTGAACCACAGCATCAAGTCCCCGCCAGGCCAACTCAGCCCTTCATCTTTGCAAGGCAGATAGCTGAGCGTCACGCAAGTGGCTGTGTACACACAGGCCTAGATTTTTAAAAATGGATGCCTACAGCACAGACTTCAAAATCCATAGAGAGGTCCCTAAATACGTGATGAGATTTTTCAAAAGTGCTGAGCATCCAGCAGCTGCCACCGAAGTCAATGGAAGTTACTGGGTGCTCAAGCATTTCTGGAAAATCCGATCACTTGGGTGCCATAATGGGGATTTAGGCACCCATTTCTGAAAATCAGGCCT
Organism: Lepidochelys olivacea; assembly: GCF_965140295.1. Classification (NCBI taxonomy): domain Eukaryota; kingdom Metazoa; phylum Chordata; order Testudines; family Cheloniidae; genus Lepidochelys; species Lepidochelys olivacea. The sequence continues at coordinate 29,998,307 of NC_140411.1, read as the reverse complement.
GTAATCTATTAAGTGACATGTTTAAAAAAAAAAAAAAAAAAAGAAAGGTGGTATGTGGTCATTAAATAGCCCATGGTAGTTCTCATAAGAGCCGAGATTTGCCGTGGTAGTCTAGGCCAAAAATGTCCTCAGTCCGCTGTTGTGCAGTGTGCTCTGCACAATTTGCCATAGCAGAATGGACTGATGGCCCACTTCATCTGACAAGTACATGGACAATGCTTGTTTCATCACAGAAAAGCGTAAAGCCCCTCCAGTGTCTCTAATCAGGCATACAGCTCTGCACCTCAGCCTGTATCACCAAAAGAGTAGTATTCTAGATCAAAGAAAGTGCTTTTCTTTTGTCTTAGTGGCATATGGCCTGATCCTGTTATGCTTGCTAAGGCAAAACACCACTGATGCACTATAATACTTTGACTAATTGAAGCAAAAAGAACACTCTGGAGTAAGGTGGCAGGTGTTCTTTCCCCAAGACACAGATGCCACTTACATTTTACAGCCCTATCCTGAATCATCAGCTATCTGATAACAAATACAGCCAACCACGCACCAAAGCAATTAAATGTTCATATGTAGAAGACAGCTCTGTGACCAAGAAAGTAGAGACTCTGACCAGAGGAGAAGTCACTGTAGATCTACTCTTAGTAAAAGGTGCTTGGGTAACCCTGTCATGCGGAAGGTATAAGAACCTGAACAGATAGATTAGACATTGATTAGCATTTAGAGTACCTAAGTGCTATCACAATACAAATAATAAATAATAAACAAGATTAGCAATCATTGAGAAGCTTGATTGTTATTATTAATATTATGTGTAATATGGTCATGCATAGAGGCCCCCCCCAAGACTGGTGTCCCATTGCATTTGGTACCGTACACACGTAGTAAGAGATAGCCCCGTCCCAAACAGCCTTCACTTTAAGTAGACAAAACAGACCACATGTAGGAGAGGCACAGAGACTTGCCTAAAGTTACAGAGCAGGTCAGTGTCAGAGCCAGGAACAGAACATGAATTTCCTTGAGTCCCAGGACAGTCCTTCTCCACTAGAGCACACAACCTCTCACTTCGTACCAGCTATTTTAGATTTTATTTCAACATGTTTTGTTTTCTTTTCTTCCCCATTTGGGCCATGCTTAGGGATCCTGCATGTTACAACACGGTTATAAATGATGCTTTTAATTTACTTTAGCCTTGGTGTCCGAATGCCATTGGGGTATAAATGTCTAGAAAATAAAGACTTATGTCACTAGAAGAAAAAGAAGATAAGTCTCATGCTCTAATATATGAAGTAGCTCACGGGGATTTCTACACCTTGGTATGGTACCTAGAGAATGTCACCAATGAACTAAATTCATCTCAAGTGGAATACCATTGACTTAAGTGAAGCAAGTTTCCTATCCATCACTGATTAAAAGAAGGAAGATATAGTTGATTAAAGTTGGAGCCTGCCATCAGTTTGGAGGAGGGAGGGCAGGGTGGGGCATATAATCAAATCATTTTGTGGGGAAGGCAAACCAATTCTTTTCTCCATTTACAATAAGGTTACAGGTCTCTCCAGTTGTTTCATAGTGGGGCCTGATCTAAAGCTTCTTGCATTACTGGGATTCTTTCCATCAGCTCCATAGGGCTTTGGATAGGCTCATAAAAAGTATGACAGGATCAAGATTATATCCATCTGGTGTATACACTTCAAAACAGGGGGGGGGGTTGAATTTTTGTCATTTGACATAAATCAAATAATGTCATGGATCTATTTTTGTTCTGTACAGCGCCTAGCACAATGGAGTCCTGGTCCATACCTGGGTTTGCTAGGCACTACAATGTTACAAATAATAATAAATAATAATCTAAAAACATGATTAGTTCCAGGGTACAATCCCATCCATCCTGATTCAGAGCATGACGTGCAATGACCACACTAGCTCTTGTTTATGTTTGTAAGAAGACCAGGATTCAGCCTTCCATGGTCCATTTCGTGATATTTAACAATCTTCCGTTTACCTTGAAGCCTGCAGAGAATTTGATAAAAATGCACTCGGCTGTTGAAAACTGGCCTCCCACTCTCTCTTGCCCACTCAGACACACAGTAACAAGTAGTAATACTCAAGACAGAAGGAGAGATACATGGATCTCTTTTCTAGTGATAGGAGTCCCAGAACCTGCTCTTTTAGCTTAAAAAATAATTGTAGCTTAACTCAGCCTGCCCCTTTCACATCCTTCCTTAGAATTCTTCTCTGCTTGATGCCTACAAATATATACACATCTAGGAATAACCCTTGAGATGCCAGTGCTGGCACCTTAATGTTTTGGGGAAATTTGGGGCAGTAAAGTGATGTGTGTTATTGGCAAATTTACACTGAAGACAGCGTTTGAATAGCAAACTGCCACTGCGGTTTGCTTTCTGTGTACCATGGTGTTGAACCATGGTTCAATAAGGATAAGTGCAGGGTCCTGCACTTAGGACGGAAGAACCCAATGCACAGCTACAGACTAGGGACCGAATGGCTAGGCAGCAGTTCTGCGGAAAAGGACCTAGGGGTGACAGTGGACGAGAAGCTGGATATGAGTCAGCAGTGTGCCCTTGTTGCCAAGAAGGCCAATGGCATTTTGGGATGTATAAGTAGGGGCATAGCGAGCAGATCGAGGGACGTGATCGTTCCCCTCTATTCGACATTGGTGAGGCCTCATCTGGAGTACTGTGTCCAGTTTTGGGCCCCACACTACAAGAAGGATGTGGATAAATTGGAGAGAGTCCAGCGAAGGGCAACAAAAATGATTAGGGGTCTGGAACACATGACTTATGAGGAGAGGCTGAGGGAGCTGGGATTGTTTAGCCTGCAGAAGAGAAGAATGAGGGGGGATTTGACAGCTGCTTTCAACTACCTGAGAGGTGGTTCCAAAGAGGATGGCTCTAGACTGTTCTCAATGGTAGCAGATGACAGAACGAGGAGTAATGGTCTCAAGTTGCAGTGGGGGAGGTTTAGATTGGATATTAGGAAAAACTTTTTCACTAAGAGGGTGGTGAAACACTGGAATGCGTTACCTAGGGAGGTGGTAGAATCTCCTTCCTTAGAAGTTTTTAAGGTCAGGCTTGACAAAGCCCTGGCTGGGATGATTTAACTGGGAATTGGTCCTGCTTCGAGCAGGGGGTTGGACTAGATGACCTTCTGGGGTCCCTTCCAACCCTGATATTCTATGATTCTATGAACCAGGAGGCACTGCCAATTCCTGCTCAGGCACTGACGTCATATAGAATGAGTTTATCAACGGTTCGAATATTCTGATGGCTTCTATAGCTTGCTACAGAATTGTTCCTTCCTTCACAGAGAAAGTGGCTACATATCCACTGATGATGGCAACACTAGAAATGAAGCAACTAGACAGTGGCATGATCACCAGATGGATCAGTCATGACCCACATTACACTCCCATTGCTCCCGTGCTACAGCACATCTGGCACAGACATGCAGCGTTGGACTTGCCGGCTAGTTCGATGTGGTGTGGTGGGATTGCCACATTGCAGATTGAGGTGAGGAAGGAGGTGCCTCTGTTAACTGGTATTGGAGATGGGCAACCAGTTTGGTGAATCCACACCTGTTCCATGTAGAAAGGATTTTATTCCATTGTGAAAATACAGACTTACTCTCATGTACCAGGCTCTAGTGGACCTTGCCAATTCTAAATACAATATTGAGACCCCGTAAGCTCGGTGCATGAGCTTGAGCTGCTGCTCTCCCTGGTCTCTGAGCACTGTCAGATTGTTGACCCTTCACTGTGTCACTGGAGAATACAGAGAGGTAAAGTTTAGCAGCTTTTTTGGAACCATCTGCTGCAGATTCTCTCTCTCATGGGTGTTTGATTCTCTCTATGCTTTGCGGGCCTTCTTTCAGATTCTTTCGAAGATCCTTAAAATGAAAATAAAGGCACTTAAATGCAGCTGATTTGGAGATCACTTGATGACTTCCCTCTTTACAGATTCTCACATGCAATTTTGGGGGGAAGGCATTATTAATCATTATAATGATATCTTTATTACCAATGTTTCTTATTTCACCATATGCCTGAGAAGGAGCTGAGCTGACAGCATTTATTCAGCTCATTAGCCCTTACACATCTGAGTAGCCTCATTGACTTCAATGGACCTACTCACATGCCTCACTTGGATTATTTAGGGGTATGGATTTTGACTCAGGTTAGACAAAGTATCATGCAGGGTGAGAGACAAAGTGAGAGGTATTGGGAAGAAAGAAGGTTACAATAAAAGATGCTGATACATATTTTCTTACATTTACAACTACTTGGTTCATTTTTGACTAATAATAGTATTTCTGTTAAGGAGGAAAGATGGTCTGTGATTAAGGCACTGGACTAACACTCAGGAGGACCCTGAGTTCATTTCTTGGCTCTCTAACAGACTTCCTCTGTGACCCTCAGCAATTAGACTACAAATGGTCATGCTGAAAGGTGAGCTGTCAGGCTGGAGGGAGGTTACTAGTGAAGTTCCTCAGGGACTGATTCTGGGACCAATCTTATTTAACATTTTTATTACTTACATTGGCACACAAAGTGAGAGTGTGCTAATAAAATTTGCAGATGACACAATGTTGGGAGGTATTGCCAATATGGAGGAAGATCGGGAATATTATACAAGAGCTGGATGGCCTTGTAAACTGGAGCAATAGAAATGGGATTAAATTTAATAGCACAAAGTGCAAGATCATGCATTTAGAGATTAACAATAAGAATTTTTCTACAAGCTGGGGACTTATCACTTGGAAGCGACAGAGGAAGAGAAAGACTTGGGTGTATTCATTGATCCCAGAATGACTAGGAGCTGTCAATTTGACGTGGCCATGAAAAAGGCTAGTGAAGTCCTAGGATACATCAGGAGAAGTATTTCCAGTAGAGACAGGGAAGTGTTAGTACCATTCTACAAGGCACTGGAGAGACCTCATCTGGAATACTGTGTGCAATTCTGGTCTCCCATATGTTTAAGAAAAAATGAATTCAGAATGGAACAGGTGCAGAGAAGGATTACTAGGATGATCAGAGGAATAGAAAACCTACCTTATGAGAGGAGACTCAAAGAGCTTGGCTTGTTTAGCCTAACAAAAAGAAGGCTGAGGGGAGATATGATTGCTCTCTATAAATACATCAGAGGGATAAATACCAGGGAGGGAAAGGAGTTATTTAAGTTAAGCGCCAATGTGGACCCAAGAACAAATGGATATAAACCGGCCATCGACAAGTTTAGGCTTGAAATTAGGCAAAGGTTTCTAACCATGAGAGGAGTGAAGTTCTGGAACAGCCTTCCAAGGGAAGCAGTGGGGGCAAAAAACCTAACTGGCTTGAAGACCGAACTTGACAAGTTTATGGAGGGGAGGGTATGATGGGACTGCCTACGATGGCATGTGGTCCATCGGCAACTGCCACTACCAAAAATCCCAATGACTGGAGATGGGACACTAGATGGGGAGGGCTCTGAGTTACTACAGAGAATTCTTTCCCAGGTGTCTGGCTGGTGGATCTTGCTCACATGCTCAGGGTCTAGCTGATGGCCATATTTGGGCCAGGAAGGAAATTTTCCCCCAGGTCAGATTGGCAGAGACCATGGGGGGGTTTTGCCTTCCTCTGCAGCATGGGGCACGGGTCACTTACAGGTTTAAACTAGAGTAAATGGTGAATTCTCAGTAACTTGAAGTCTTTAAACCATGATTGGAGGACTTCAGGAAGTCAGCCAGAGGTTGGAGTCTATTTCAGGAGTGGGTGAGTGAGGTTCTGTGGCCTGCAATGTGCAGGAGGTCAGACTAGATAATCACAATGGTTCCTTCTGTTCTTAAAGTCTATGAGTATTTGTATTACCATTGTGCTTAGGAATTCCAGTCATAGCCCTTTTTGCTAGGCGCTGTACAAACAGCAAACAAAAACAGTCCCTGCCCCAAAAACTTTCAATGTAAATATAAGACAAGAGGCAACAGCCAGATACAGGCAAACAGCACAGGAGATGGAAACAAAGACAATAATGGTCAGTATTATAGGCAATGGTAACAGCTTACCAGCTGTTGTCAAGTTTCGTGTGGGCATCACAGCAAAGGAGAGTTTCAAGGAGCGATTTGAAGGAGGACAATGAAGCAGGTTTGCAGACGTTCAAGGGGAGCTCCTCCCAAGTATGAGGTGCAGCATGGGAGAAAGCATGAAGGTGCATGTTTGAAAATTTAACATGTGGGCAATGGAGACTGACTCCCTATTAGGCAGGAGTCAAACTTTCCATACTGTACAATGGGGACAGACTGTAAAGTGGCTTTGAAAGTGAAGACAAGTAGCTTATGTTTAATGTGATAGAGAAGAGAGGGGCAGTGGAAGGATGCAAAGAGAGAGGGGTGACATGGTCAGAGCAATCGGCTAGGAAAATGATCTTGGCAGCAGCATTCTGAATGAATATGTGCAGGGCGAGATGGCATTTGTGAAGGCCAGAGAGAAGAATGTTGCAGGTACGAGATGACAACAGCCAGGACAGGAGTTTTAGCTGTGTGGCTCAACGGGAAAGGCCATATCTCAGACATGTTCTGCAGAAAGAATCAGCAAGATCTTAGAAGTTGCCTGGATGTGAGGACCTAGAGAAAGGTTCAAGCCAAAGATGATGCTCACTCTGTGCCTCGATTCCCCATATGTAGAGGGGGAATAATAATAATAATAATACTTCATTTGCCTGTGTTGGTACAACATCCTGCACAATGGAGCCCCAGTTCCTCTTGGGGCAGGTAGACACTACTGTCATAAGTAATTCTATTCAACATGTGTTTTTCATACTGAAAGCCAGACTTTACACACAGTAGTGACTTTCCTGCAGGACTCCAAAGTGATTTAGACCCTTCACAAACACAGAACTCACTTCATCTGCCTTTGATGGTTAACGGCCCATGCCAACACAACATCTATTCGACATTGGTGAGGCCTCATCTGGAGTACTGTGTCCAGTTTTGGGCCCCACACTTCAAGAAGGATGTGGATAAATTGGAGAGAGTCCAGCGAAGGGCAACAAAAATGATTAGGGGACTGGAACACATGAGTTATGAGGAGAGGCTGAGGGAGCTGGGATTGTTTAGCCTGCAGAAGAGAAGAATGAGGGGGGATTTGATAGCTGCTTTCAACTACCTGAAAGGGGGTTCCAAAGAGGATGGCTCTAGACTGTTCTCAATGGTAGCAGATGACAGAACGAGGAGTAATGGTCTCAAGTTGCAGTGGGGGAGGTTTAGGTTGGATATTAGGAAAAACTTTTTCACTAAGAGGGTGGTGAAACACTGGAATGCGTTACCTAGGGAGGTGGTAGAATCTCCTTCCTTAGAGGTTTTTAAGGTCAGGCTTGACAAAGCCCTGGCTGGGATGATTTAACTGGGAATTGGTCCTGCTTTGAGCAGGGGGTTGGACTAGATGACCTTCTGGGGTCCCTTCCAACCCTGATATTCTATGATTCTATGATTCTATGATCTTTAGGGGCCTGATCCAGCTCCCACTAAAGTCAATGGAAAAACAAATGGGATTTGGATCAGATTCTCAGAGAGGAATGGAAGAAAAAGATTATATCCGGTTCTTTGAAGCTGTTTTGAACTTGTTTCTCTCCCCAATACATCTTACCTCTTTCAGTCCTTCAGATTCTTTAAAGGGGAACAGAAATGCTTTGAAAAGAAGGAACAAACCTCTTAGGGTCCCAAATATGTGCAGATTTAAAATAATTATTGAATAGATGGTGAATCGATCAAAGAGGTTGAAAGTCAGTTCCCCTTCTAGTTACCTGCCCCAACCTGTGTTCAGGATTCTGAGTTTCACTTGCTACAGAGGATGGCATCATTAACTCCTAGAGCAGCACAGAAGGCTTTATCACACACAGCGTAGCCAGGGGAAACAGAATCGTGACTTCAAGGCTTGGCAGATGTCATGTCTTTCAGTTCCTCTTTAAGCCCTGTGTTATTTCACTGGGTGAGTTCCAACCCTCTTACATTAATGAATATATTTGAAGCAATTATGGGCTGAAATCAGTATGAACTTGCAGGTCAGCTCATCAGTGTGACCCGAGCAGTTTGCTGCAGGCATGTAAAAAGGGACATTCCATGCCTTTTCCTCCTCCTCCTCCTCTCCTCCCTCCCACACACACTGTATACAATTATTTCTAGTGGCACCCTGCTTCTGACCCAAGAGCAAAACACCACCCAACAATAGAATGGAGAGATTTTGTGCCAATTAAGCAAAGATTTTGCTGTGAACTCTTGTGTATAGCTTTATACAATAAACCTGAGAGATATCCAAGCCATCAAATTAGAAGTATTTCCAGTGTCTGCTATGTAGTCCACTCTGATGAAAAATCCAGTACAGGCCAGTAAAATGTTTGAAGCAGCTAAATTGAGGCTGATTCTGTGTCTCCACCCAATCAAGCAAGGTAGCCTCGGCTTTGCTAAAACTGTAGTTACATGAGGTTTCCATTTTGGTACTGAAGATCATAAGGATATCAGTTAAAGGAACAGTGTCCAAATTGGTAGGCCTCATATTCCATACACACTAAACCAGACACAGAGAGAGAGAGAGCGAGAGAGCTTGCAAATGAGTCCCTCGGTATTGTAATGTATTCCCTCTATGGCCACTGCTTCTCCAGCCTCTGGGTTGGAATGGAAGCAGCAGCCCCTCCATTCATGCTTCACAGGAGTTCCTAGCCATGGGATCTACATTGTTTGTACCCAGGCTCCAAATAGGGTAGTACATTAGGCCTCTTGAACAGTTCTTCTGCCTGTGGCCCTCTCTTTCCTCTCACAGCCTTACTTGTTGAGTGCAAGTCGTTTGGAGGAGATTTTACTAGCCCTCCACATCTGGTTGAACTTCATCTTACAAGTTTCAGTTCGCACTCCAGTTTTATTTTGGTGGCAATACTGTGCCAGATTTAACATAAATGAAAGCAGAATCAGGCCCCAAGTCTTTTTTACTTCAAGATCATTGCAGCAATGCTGTTTATAGAAAGCAAAACAAAAATGCCTTCAACGTCATCCAGTGTCAGTTGCCCAGCACTCAGGGCCATCTCTACACAAGCAATCCAGTTTGTGAGATGCAAACTTTGGTTCTAGAATTGGATCTGGGTTTTAACTTCTCCCTCAACCTGTCAAGTCTCTTATCTGGGGTTTTGATTTGGGCCATCAGAGAGACAAGCAGCTGCCTGTGAAGTTGGGATCTGGATCTCAACTTTCCCCAAGTTTGGGGTTGTTCAGTTCTGCTTTTTCCCAGTTAGGGCTATAATTCAGATAGATGAACAAAACAAAGTGCCCATGCCTCTGACAGCTCAAAATACCAGCTAGTGTGGTTTATTGACGTTTCACTGAAAACTAAACAAAGTACTGGGCCTTTTCATCCTTGAAATGTATCTTCCATTTCACTGTGTCAGTCAATCAAACTGAAAATCCTTCTGAAACTCTGTGGGGAAAATCACTGTAACCGTTTAAAGAAAAGCAATTCTGGCTGGAGTGTGCTGTTTCATAAAATCACTCTTCATATACACACAATCCCACAAGTGAAAGACTGAGGCAAGTAACTTTGGGCCCCAGCAATGCTTGAAACACACAATTACTTGTGCTGACCTTCCCCACGCAGCACCCTTCAATGAGTATCAGTCTCTTATGAAGCAGAAGAGAGAAGCAATTATCTCCTTTCATGCCATTCTCTTTGAGTCAGACGCCTCTGCATTATGCACCATGCACAGGGAGTAGACATGTGCCATCCTTTTTGGAATGGGGCCTAGGAGCATGAAAGAGGAGTAATGGAGGTTACTCACAGTGTAAGCTCTTTGGGGGAACTGTCTTTTTGTTCTGTGTTTGTACAGCACCTAGGACAGTGGTGGGCAACCTGCGGCCCGCATGCGGCCCATCAGGGTAATCTGATTGTGGGCCGTGAGACATTTTGCTGACGTTGACCATCCACAAGCATGGGCCCCCACAGCTCCCAGTGGCTGCGGTTCACTGTTCCCCGCCATCAGGGATTACTCTGATGGGCCCCATGAGGCCTGCGGGCCTCAGGTTGCCACCACTGACCTAGGACAATGGGGTCCTGGTCCATTACTGGGGATCCTAATGTAACCTTTGGGTGTGCTAGAGTTCACCTCATTTCCCTTCTCCAGTGCCTTAAAAAAAAAACACAAAAACAACTCCTGTAGAAAGTAGCTGGAGACCCAGAGTTCAGTCTCTAAGGATTTTCAGCAAGGATTGCACAGGGTCCAGCTCCCCACGTTCAAGTCCGAAAAGGAACTAAAGAAATGAATTTAATTAAATAACTTTATAAAATTTTATGATAAAGAAACAAATAATCTAATTTTTACAGGATGACATGGCTATTTTATAATCCACAGACATTACCTTCACAGTTATACATAAACATAAATAAAGAAAACAAATTAAAATCTGAACAGTACAGTCCCCACAGAAATACAGTGGGAAGAAACTGAAAGTTCCCAAAAGCTTAGTTCACCTAAGTCACGGTTAGAATCTTTGATCATCAAATCTATACTGTCTGGTGAGTCTAAAACAACATCTTCCCTCCATTTGCTTGTAGGAATCTTCAGCTGGAATCCATGCAGACTCTTCCTCTGCTGAAACCACTGCTAGCCGATCAGCTAACTGATTAACCAATCACTCAGCTAAGTGTACAGAGTTAAAGAAAACCTGGTTACAAGAAAATACAAAACTGAGAATAGCGAAATATAAACGACTCTTTCCCCATCGCTACATTTAAAGAAAAGTTGGTGACTCAGACTAGATGAGACAATTTAACTAGAACAGTTTGGCCAAAATCAAAACAACATTCAAAGCGTACAATTAAAATAGAAGTTATTTTTCCCTTCCAATTTCCCCTTGCTATAATTAGCATTGCCCATGCTTCCCTGTTTGAGGGTTAACAGTGTCACTAGCCTGATGCAAAATGCTTCAGAGCTAGGCACAACAGCCCGCTTTCTGCTCCTGGGCTCAGCTTCTGCCAGCTCACACAGGGCACATGGCCTTCTACAAAGCAGCTGCCCTGCCTGCTTGCCCTCATGGGGTCTGACCACAGCAACAGGGAGCCTATTGGAGCAGACCCAAAACTACCACACCCAATTCCCGAAGATGTGGAGTGCTTAATCTGCCTAGCAAGTGAGGTCCATGCTTTCTTTAGTTAGAATCCTTGCCAGATTATTCTGTAACATGTAGTGAATTTTTGTTCTCTGTTTGTTCAAGGGAGGTAACATTTACCAATAAAGAGTTAAGCTGGGGGTGGGGGGGAACAATGACCCAGACACAACTCCCTCCTCCTGCGAATGAGTCTCTTAAAGAGATATCTCTCGATTAGGCACCTGGGTTACACAAGCACTACATCAAAACAGATAGTAAATAATAATAAAGATAAACCATCATGCTTTGGCCATTAACCAACCCCTAACTAATGTGGGGGTTAGGAAGAAACTTTCCCTGGGGGCACAGTATTATACACTTGCCTGCAGCAGGATTTCTTGCACCTTCTCTTGAAGCAGGGGGTGCTGGTCACTGCTAGAGACAGGACGTTGGGCTAGGTGGTGTGAACCAGTGTGGCATATTTTATGCCACTATGCGGTGTCGTTCTCCTTCACCGCCTCATCCTTGCCTGCTAGGCAGCCACAGAAACAAGGTGAGTATCCAAATATTCACGCTGTAGGGAGAGTGACTGGCCAGAAATGGGAGGATGCTACGGAGTAGAAGCTCTTTGTCACCAACGCAAATTGCTGTGACAATTAATGCTGCACTTGAAGCCCTGACTACCAATGCATGGCTTCTGTTGTCCTTGGAGTGGTAGGTAGGGCACAGATGTGATGGGGGAAGCTAACTGCAGCATCACCACTAAGTCAGCAGTGCTTTTAAAGGGGAGGGGCTCACAGATAAGCAATCAAGGATATCCCAGAGTCAAGGCTGGGTTTCCCTATAGATCCCCTGGCTCTATGCACCACCTTTAACCCAGACACTTCTGTGCCACTGTGAATCGCTCCCACAAGATGGCAGAATGCACCAACCTCAAATGATATTCCAATAGGCTGCAAATTAAGTGGGAAGAAAGAATATCATTTAAAGCACAAGTAAAATTTAGAACAATTTAAACACTAAGGGCCAAATCCATTGCTGGTATGACTTCAGCGATGTCACTGAAGGTACACTGGGAATGGGACTTGTTCTGTCAAAATCAATTACATTTTGTGTGTGTGTGTGACATCTTAAATTCAAGTATTTGGGTTGATTCAGCATAATGCACTCCTTTTTCAGTGGGGTGGAGCATTATCATGTTTATAGGAGTTGATCTTCCTATTAACCCAACATGTTGTTGATAGAGTGGAGTGAGAAAGCACAGAAGTACAGCCATTCTGAATGTCTTGAGCCAACTTACACACTTTAAAATCAGTCTTGGACAGGCGGTATTTATACAATACAGCTTGTGGTCCTCCTAGTCTGATCTTTTAGGTAAGTGTCCAGAGGTCTCATCTCTAAAGATAGGGAAAAAAATACTTGAAATATACATATCCTTGAAATGTGTGCATCGCGCCCTGTGTAAGCTTGTCTCTTTCACCACAAAAGTCAGTCCAATAAAAGATCTGACCTCACCCACTTGATTTCTAAAATGGGTATTCCGCATTCTCCAACAGTCTCAAAATAATTTTATTTCCTGATGTTTTCTTTCAAGCTGAGATATGGGGGAGGGGGATTTCTGTGACATGCTTATGTCTTGGGCTGTTTCAGGACTTGTGTCACCTTCCAGTCAGGTTCTCTTCTGTTGCACGGGTGTAATGCTGGAGCGGGGCCACTGAAGTCAATGAAATTATTCTTGGCGTAACTGAAATCAGAAGGTTCCAGAGTAGCAGCTGTGGCACTTCCCACTCTCCAGTGAAGATTTTTTATGGGCTGCCAAGGCTCTTTGCTGGTGGGCTGGCTTTAAAATGTCCCCCCCATTGGTAGTAAACGGCTCTTTCCAATGTTTCCTCTGGTAACGTCTAGGTTTTGAAGGCCACCTCAATAGGTGGTCTAATTTAGGCCAGATGTGTGCACTTGCGAATGTGTCTGTGATGATATATAAAAACGTTAATTTTAAGGAAGGCCTCTTAGGGTTTTTTCAGTAATAAAAAAAGGCTCTGTGTTATATGCGGTGCATGTGACACTAGTAAAAGGTTCATTCAGAAACGGCAGCTTTTAGCGGCTTCTGAAAACAGCATCAAGTCTCAGGTTATGATGCGCAGCTAAAGAGAGTTTGTTCTGATGGTGCAGTGCTCCAAACCCTGTTTCAGCATGGGCTGTCCTGATTAGTTCTGAACTTTGTCTGCAAACTACACTTCTAAGGCTGGATACACCGTGTTACTCCAGGTTTGGGCAGGCAGAGTCAGTGGAGTAACACCACTGAAAAACTGCAATAATGGAGGGGTGAATCAGGCCTTCATGGCAATTTTTCTACTTTAAGTCACTTAGGGCCTAGTCCTAAATTCCATGCAAGCCTCTACTGACTGCAACAATTCCAACAAATCACTTATTGCTATTGCTTCAAACACAACACCTCTGTGGGTTGTATGCGCTTCAAACACTGTGGACCAGATCCTGATCTCCACACTCAGTATGCGAAGAGCCCAGCTAGAACCTTTGGTGTTGACTAATAGCACTAACCTTGCTTGCCTTTGTGCAGAGACTGCAATTGTGACCATCTCCTGTGCAGCACAATAGGAACTGGCCTATCATAGATTGGCTCAGGTGCAAATTCTGACTCAGTTACAGCACCGTAAAACCAAAGTAACTCTCTTGACCTCACTGCAGCTACGCTGGTGTGAATGAGATTCAGTCCTAGCCTAGAATTCTAGAATGGTTGGAATAGTGATGTACTGTTGCCCCAAATGAGAGGATTTGGAAAGCATCCATGTGACCGGGGTCCTAGTGGGGGCCAGCTGTGGTCACTCAATTAGGGTGAACTGCAAAGAATGGGGCAGACAATCCCCAAAAAGCTGGTGATATTCCAATATTTAGATTTACCAAGCCAGCATAAAACAGCTTCTTTATTACCTTACTGGTTACTCAGAAGTCCAAACAACACAGTTCCCTTGAAGTGATCCAGCCTCTGGCCTCCATCCAGGTACCCACGTCAAATATGATGAAATTTTCTGTAAATCTTATTTCATCATATAAAAGAAAAGCTTCTTCCAATCCCAAAGGATCGAACATATTACCTCCCAGGTTACTGGGTATTCCAGATCTTACCCAAATACACACTACAGCCAATTCTTATTAACTAAACTCAACTTTATTAAAAAAACAAAAGAGAGAGAGTATGGTTAAAAGATCAATATACATACATGAGTTCAATCCACTGAGGTTCAGATTCCTAGCAGAGATGGTGAGCTTTGTAGTTGCAAAGAGTTCTTTTAGAAATAGTTCATAGGTTATGGTCCAATGTCCATGTATCATATTCAGGGCGTACCAGCATAACTGGGACCTCAGACTTGGGACTCAAGCTTCCCCTGATGAAGCCTAAGCAGATCTGAGATGACTGAATCACGACCCAAGGATCTTTTATGCAATTTCATGTCTTTTGACAAGCTGGAGTTCAAAAGGTAATTAGCATGACTTTGAAGGAGGTCCATCGCCGGTACTTAGCTGTAGAATTAACATAAGGCCATTTGCTTGTTCCTCCACCATTCACAGATTATTTGCTATACATTTCAAAGAGAGATGAATACAGAGATATCCAGGGTTTACAACTCATTTAAATGAGAGGATGTTCTTTTGACCTCTGAATTATCAGAATACATCATAGACAGGGCCGTTGATTACATTGTTGACCCTACTCATACATAGGTAAATACACAAAAACACAAACATTATCTCCCCACATGTCTTTTGAGGGTTATTTATTTTGCAGGATGTTTAACCCTTTCTGACCATGTGTCACAATCCAAGAGACACATAAGATGCACGCCTGTTTTCCCACAATTTCTCTATCGCGTATCAGTCAGTTGTAGCCATCCTTTGTTCCATCTGTAGTTCATAAAAATCTCAGAGGCACTTCTTATTTCCAGCCTCTCCATTCAGGTGAATTTATGGCAGAGGCTCATCCGTCTAGAGTTAGTTCCCCAACATTTGAGTCAGTAGTTTGGCCGCATTCTTTATCCTATATCACATGATCCAATTCAACTAGCTTTCAATGGAGCTGTATCCATAAAGAGCCTGTGGCTGCTGGTGACCCATTAACTCAGCAGCTCTCATTAAGATGTCGTTCACCCTAGGGATGTTTGGAAAACCAATGATCTAAGCACCCTTCTTGCATGACCACAATTCAGGATCTGTTGCATTAGAAAATGTGTACACTGGAGCGTTTGAAGAAACCAAGAAGGAGAAGGGAGACCGGGGTCTGGATTTGTTTGAAGGTTTTTAGTAATTATTCCTCAAATGAATACAGAAGGGCGAAAGCCAAAACACAGACTGAAACACCCCCAATGTTGGAAATGTATAAAATCCCAACAAGTCTGGGATTTCAACACAAATTTTGAAAATGCTTCCTGTCTTTCTAATGCGATGAACAAAAGCACTAGGTCCTACTTCCTCCAAACTCTGGTCCAAAATCTGGATCTAAATTTTGGGACTTGAATCTATTTTGACAAATAACTGGTTCACAAACAGTGTTTTCTTTCCTTGCCACTATTCTCTCAAGCTATGAGTGAAACTTAGAATTAAATTATCCACTTTGATTCAGGCTCATTAAAGGTGCTGGATAAACAGTACTAGAGGACACGGGTGTCATTTGTCTGTCTGTCTATTCAAACAGCAGCAGCACAAAACTTGTATTCCCATTTCTTGGACCACATCCTCAGATGCTGTAAATCAGTGTTGCACTGTGCTAACTTACATCAGATGGAGATCTGCCTGCCATTTTTGAACCAAGACCAGACCATAACAGCTTTCAAAAGGAGTTACCATGGGACTGTAGAATCTGCCACATTCAAAAACTGCAGTAAACAGATGTGAATGACAAGGTTCAATGCTCGTTGTTCCACCCGTACATTCATAATACAGCATGCAACTTGATGATCCAACCATGTAAAGTGTGAACAAAAGCAGGTGATTGTAACTGCAATGCTTCACCATCCTATATTCTCCAGTTTAAACAGCCTGATAAAGAACAAAGACTCATTGGGCTCTAAAATACCAGTATTTCAATCAAGCAAAATTCCCCACACGTACAGTTTCAGAATCTCAAGACTAATCAGAGGCTCTCTACTCACTCTTGCCCTTCTTAGTTTTCTGTTTACACCTGATTGCACCTCTTAGCCACGCACCTGATTTATTTTATCCTGCTCTTTTATCTGCAATTTATTGTACACACGGTAATGCTCTTTTCTTTACCAGTGCCCTTGGTCATACTGGGCTTGATCCGGCTCCCACTGAAGTCAGTGAAAAAAGAGATCTTTCCCTTGACTAGGAGCTGAAATGATATAAGGACGCAATAATATAATGCAGATATTAGTATTCTTCCTCTTCCCTTCCCCAATGTTCCAGATACAGTACAAGACACATTGTACAAGTGCATTATATAAGCTTGGCTGTCCCTCAAGACTGGGAACCCAAATAAAATCCACCCTGGTTTGTGACTCCTAAGTTCACAAATACTTCAGAAGAGGGCTGGTTTACCAATGATCTAATAATAATACTCAGGGTTCATACTATGCTCCACATAGTCAGAGCTCTGCTCAAACAATAATTAATTTTCACAACATTCCTATAAAGTGGGTAGGTCAGTATGTTTAAAACCATTTGACCGAAGGGGAAAGTGCGGGTGAGAAGTTAAGTGACTTGATCCTGGCAGCACAGAGAATCAGTGCTAGAGGTTCCTGTGTGCAGACTATACGCTCATGTCTCCCATTGCCCAAGTGAGAGATGTATTTGACTTTGTAACACAGCAAAGAAAAACTGAGAGACCTGATTGGTCAGTAAGTATTCCAGATTATGGGCCAGATTCTACAGCTGCTCTGTGCCTGGAACTCCCATTGATTCTGGTGGGAATTCTGTACACAGCGTGCTTCTAGAATGAGGCCCTACATCTAGCAAACCTATGTGAGCTAGACCTTCTTCACCTCCTCACTGACTAGTACTCACCACTTCAAGTCATAAACTTAAATTACTGGAGAGACGCACACAAATGAGTAACAGCAACCACCCCTATAGCCCAGCAGAAGGCTATTTTATAATAGGCAGTAACACATTCTGTGATGCTTGGGTGTGCCCTGGGGTGCAGCTGAGTCACAATAATAATGCTTAGCCTATCTGTAGCAATCTCCATCCAAGGATCTCAAAACAGCTTGCAAACATACAGGGGTAGCTCCTCAGCAAACCCAATGAAACTATGCTGATTTACACCAGCTGGAGATCTGGCCCTAAGTCTCCCAACCCCCCTGCAAGGCTGGTATTATTAGTTTACCAGATGGGGTCCAGATTCTCCAACACAATCCTGCCACTTTGCACCATTACGGTGGCACAAAGAGGATGGATTCTGGCCATAACTGGCCACCGGAAAATTCCACTTACAGAGGTAAACTCCTCATTGGCATACACCCAGAGGTGGCACCAGTGCCAGCTGCTCCACCCTCTACCCTGGCAAAAGGGGGCAGGCTGGGAAAGAAAGGAGACATGACACAGGTGGGACAGAGGTAGGGCAGGGATGTGGATCCTCTACTCTAAAGAACCTTATGGTTTAAGGGACCTCATGCTGGCAGCGTACGATAGAGCAGCTCCTGGTTTGCTCTGAGATGCAGGCCAGCCTGGATCAGCAACAGGGAACTGGCTCCTTGGTGGCTCCCACATGAGAGTCAGGGGAGGACTGAGCCCTTGAAAACTAAGGCAAAGAGTGAGTAAGCAACTTGCCCCTCATCTTGCAACCAGTCACAGGTAAAGCTTGGAGCAGAACCCAGGGTTCTTGATTCTCCATTCCATTCTCTTGACCATTAAATCATGACTCCTCTGTGGCACAACACCTCTCCATACTCCACGTGCCAATCTCAGCGCTGGTCTCTACTACCAATTTATGTCAACATAACTATGTCGCTCAGGGGGTGTGGAAAATCCACACTCCCTGAGTGATGCAATTATACCGGCCTAACATGAGTGTAGACAGCGCTATGTTGAGGGTGGGGAGGGGCTTCTTCCATCAACATAGCTACTGCTTCTTGGGGAGATGGAGTACCTTCATCCGTGGGAGTTATCCCATCAGTCTAGGTAGCATCTTCACTAAGAACTACAGTGGTGCAGCTGCACCAGTGCAGTGCTGTAAGTGTAGACAAGCCTGAGATGTACAAACGGAGGCCAGCTCCAGCTTCTTGCAATCAGAGCACACTGGTTCCACCATGTGTCCACTAGAATCACACTGTCTCAAATGTCTTATTGGCTTCATCTGCCCTTGAACAGCCTGCATAATCATCTGAGAGGCAGTATTTTGTTAGCTTTGTAATCAAATTTTCCTTGTTGGAGAAACCTGAATCATGCATAGAGAATAAATTTCCTGTAGTCCAACCAGCTGCCAGTATAATTAAAGAGGAGAGGAGCTGACATTTGTCATTTTTTTTATTTCCCCACCCACAACAGGTTGGGAGTAAATAGCTGACTGCTGGCAAATGGCTGTGGACATGCTGTAAGATTGGTATGAAAAAGGGGAACTGTTAAGGAGAGGTCAAGTATTTCCGAAAGAATCCATTTCTGTGGTTAAATCACAGCTGGTGCTGAAACAAGAATAAATGGATGAAATAATCCTTTATCAAAATGAATGGGGGGGGAAAAATCTATTAGATAAAATCTCCTCCTGTACATACACTGTGAAGGTCTGACAGCAGCCTCTGTGCTTAGGAGACATGACAGCATATGCTGTTATACTACCTTCAGTCATAGAATCCTAGAGGATTAGGATTGGAAGAGACCTCAGGAAGTCATTTAGTCCAACCCCCTGCTCAAAGTAGGACCAACCCCAACTAAATCATCCCAGCCAGGGCTTTGTCAAGTCGGGCCTTAAAAATCTCTAAGGATAGAGATTCCACCACCTCCCTAGGTAACCCATTCCAGTGCTTCACCACCCTCCTAGTGAAATATTTTTTCCTAATATCCAACCTAGACCTCCCTCGCTGCAACTTGAGATCATTGCTCCTTGTTCTGTCACCTGCCATCACTGAGAACAGCCTAGCTCCATCCTCTTTGGATTCCCCCATTCAGGTAGTTGAAGCTGCTATCAAATCCCCCCTCGCTCTTCTCTTCTGCAGACTAAATAAGCCTAGTTCCCTCAGCCTCTCCTCATAAGTCATGTGCCCCAGCCCCTGAATCATTTCCGTTGCCCTCCGCTGGATTCTGTCCAATTAGTCTGCAACCTTTTTGTAGAGGGCGGACAGAAACTGGAAGAAATACTCCAGATATGGCCTCACCAGTGCCGAATAGAGGGGAATAATCACTTCCCTTGATCTGCTGGCAATGCTCCTACTAATGCAGCCCAATATGCCGTTAGCCTTCTTGGCAAAAAGGGCACGCTGCTGACTCATACCCAGCTTCTTATCTACCGTAATCCCCAGGTCCTTTTCTACAGAACTGCCGGTTAGCCAGTCAGTCCCCAGCCTGTAGCATGCATGGGATTCTTCTGTCCTAAGTGCAGGGCTCTGCACTTGTCCTTGTTGAACTTCATCAGATTTCTTTTAGCCCAATCCTCCAATTTATCTAGGTCACTCTGAACCCTAACCCTACCCTCCAGTGTATCTACCTCACTCCCCAGCTTAGTGTCATCCATGAACTTGCTGAGGGTGCAATCCATCCCATCATCCAGATCATTAATTAAGATGTTGAACAAAACCGGCCCTAGGACAGAGCCCTGGGGAACTCTGCTTCATACCAGCTGCCAACTAGATATTGAGCTGTTGATTATACCCATTGAGCCCGATAATCTAACCAGCTTTCTATCCACCTTATAGTCCATTCATCCAATCCATGCTTTTTTAACTTGCTGGAAAGAATACTGTGGGAGACCGTATCAAAAGCTTTGCTAAAGTCAAGGTATATGATATCACGTCCACCACTTTCCCCATATCCACAGAGCCAGTTATCTCATCATAGAAGGCAATCAGGTTGGTCAGGCATGACTCGCCCTTGGTGAATCCATGTTGACTGTTCCTGATCACCTTCCTCTCCTCCAAGTCCATGAACCTGATGCCTGCTGTCATCAAGGGAAGTTGTGCTACAGATCTAGGGCAGTGTGTGTCACTCGACATACAGTTGTGATTCTCACGGAGCTCTGTTATGACAGTGTTTGGCACCCACTTGACACAGGTCTTGAGCAGTGGAGGCTCTTCTCGAGGATCACAGACTGACCCCAGCAGAATACAGGTTTACATGACACATTTGTTCAAAACTCAGGAGTCAAGATAAAATAAATCAGGAGGGTTTTTTTTTTAAATAAGAAATTTGGTGGTCTTTTTGTCTATCTTCTGGTCTGTCTTCTGGTCTCCTGAGCGTTTAGGGTCCCCCGCTTCATGCTTTCCAGTTTTTCTCCACAACCACAAGGGCTAGAAATTTCCTTCTTTAAAAAAAAAATGAAAACAGATTTGCACAAAAGCACTTGATTCCAGGAGCTGGGGTTTTAAGACAGACAGCAAATTCTGAGAGCCTTGCAATGAAACTGAGATTTGACAACATGGCATCTACTGTGGCTGCCAGGCTATGGAGAAATCAGGCCCAAAGTTTTGAAACTAGCCATAGGCCCACACCAAGACTGCAGATTGGATTGTACTAAGATCCACAAAATCAATACTGGTGGGAGCCTTCATATCCCAAAAAGATTAAATGTGCATGTTAACCACTCTGGTTTTAAAAGCAGTAAAATATGTCCTAAATATTTTCCAAACCATTACGTGCCTGTCAGAATTCAAACTGTCAAATCAATACATATTATACATCTGTGCTTGCAGTGTAGAGATGAAGTTTCCTTCTTGCATAGTTGGTTGAAACTAGTTTTTCATGATTAGCAAAACAAGGACTTGTTAAACTACAAAATGTAGTGATCAGGGCTCTGATAACCAGCCTGCTGAAGGCAGCACGCAGAGCTAAAAATACAGAGGAAAAAAACCACAATAATCTCAGCCAGGCAACTGCCAATAGGTGAACAAATGAAGCAGACATAATGTTAATATCAATTTTGCAATCCCATTCGAGGTCCAGCAGCAATGGGAATAGCTATAAGAATTAACAGCAGTACAAGTTTGACACCAGTTCAGTTCTATCAGATCCGTGATGAGCAAAAACAAGTTAGAAAGGGCAACCTGGCTCTTTGTTCAGGCTGCCCCTCACTATTTGGACAAACTGGTTTTTGAATTGCAAATATTAAAATTAAGCTATTGCACTACTTTAGCTCTTCTAGTTATTATAAAGTTCTTTTCATGAGTAACCACATGCCCAGACTCCATTTGGAATATATCATATACAGGAAATGAATGGTGTGGTACAAAGGTTTTATGAGCATAAGTTTTTCATGGCTGTGTGCATCCCCAGTGGATCTGAAGTCAGTGGAAAGACTCCCATTGACTTCAATGGGTTTTGGATCAGGCCTGGGGTGAGTTATGCAAGTCATCCTCGGTTAATGCCAATAAAACTTTTATACCACATCACGCCACCTTTGTGCATGCTACAACCACAATTATTTTCCTAATAATTTAGAGTTTAAAAAATAATGTATCAATTATTTCTTGCATCCTTCCTCATGGAAAGCCAGGATCCTTAGTTACCACGAATGTAACTAGAGGGCTGAGAGGTAGGAAAAAAACAAATAATACACTTTAAACACATCTAAAAATCACACAACATAAATTTTTCTGTAAATATGTCATGACTTTAAAGCCTGATATCTCAGGACTTTGCAGAACTAAAAGTTGGTGCTGATGGTCCAATTTAAGAAGCTGGGAATCTCTTTCCCAATCGGAAAAAAATCCCCTTTCTAGCCTTGCAAGATCCCAAGATAATTGGATTCATCCTGGTCCAGGATGAATATTGCCCATGCTGCACTTCAGCTCTGTTTAACTACCGGCAGTGTGGGTGGGGAAGGAATTTTCCTTTGGGGGAAGAAAGGAAGTAGTTTTGTGGCAGGTTGATTTCTCTTCAAGAAATGGCGGCTCCTGGCAGCGGGCAAGAGGTTTTGCAACGTTAGAAGTAGATTGAGGAGATGGATTAACGCACTGAGTGCGTCAGTAGTAGTCAAAGGTGCCTGATCAGTTTATCGGGATCATCACCATATATTGCACGTGTGTGTATATTTATGTATCTGTGTACTGTACATTGTTGATTAAAAGGATCATTGCCATATAGCCAAATAGTTCATAATTTTTATGATCTGCTTATCCTTGGATCAATTTATACATTTAAATGTACCAGTAAATGCAGAGTAATAGATTGCAGACCTCTGTGAAAAACCACTATCAATGTTTCAGCAATGTACTGTACATGCTACAGAGAACTGCACTGTCAGCAGGATATAAGCTGGGCATGTATCCATGTTTTCCTTACTTTTAAAAGAGTCATTGACCTTACACAGGCCTGTATCGAAATAGGATGAACAAAAACTAGTCTAGACACTGCAGTATTTGGTTAGACTTCTTTCATCATGTAGAAAAAGTTACTGTATATCCATTTGCAGTCATCAGAATGCTGATTATCTACTTCTTGTACATTCAGCATTATTTAAAATACACAAGGAATAATCAGCTGTCACCCAGTTTAAGAGCAGCAACTCACGCAAGAAGGAACTGAAAAAGGATCTGTAAGCTGGGGGAAAAAACCCAATACCTTCATATTGTTTTTCTATTTTACTTCCTCATCTCACTGCTCGAGATAATTTTGTAATGGTATGGGCAGATCATGTGTATCTCTGTTTGGGGTGTGTATGAAAGACTTTGTTTATATGAGATTAAAAATGGGCAGTGGGAATTAAGAGTCACAGATAGAAGCAAAGCAATAAGGAGGATGGGAAAATTTAAAATGAATTTAAGAGGGGGACTTTAGAAAGCTGGATTGGGAGCTACTTCAGATCCTCCAGAATTTGGTTGGTCAATATAATTTCAAAAGAATATTATTGTTATAAAGAGACAGCCTATGAGCTATGAAATGTTCATTTTGGGTCTGATCCAAAGCCCACTGAAATCAATGGGAGTCTTTTTAGTGACTTCAGTAGACTCTGAATCAGGCTATCTATGCACTGGGGAATGTCCAAATGTATTAAGGATGCAACCAAAACTGTTTTTCTAGCTTTATGACTATAGCAGCTTGTTCTGGCTACCTATCGTGAGTGAGAAGTACCAGACCTTAAATCTCATCCTTCTGATTCCCACACATTTCAACTGCAAACTGTTTGTGTCTGCTTTCTCCAACAGCAGCACCCAGGATCTCACCCCTGGACCTGCTCTTAAGGTGGGTGTATTCTTGTCCTAGAGAAGAGACTTGACCCATCCAACCCACCTTTGATGCTATGCCTGTCAAAATCACTAGGTTCCTACACAACTTTGAAAAGAGATACAACCACATGACCTCCCACACACACACCCCCCTACCACTAAGAACAAACTCCTTCAGAGGTCTTCCAGCCCCTGGAACGGCCTCCTGCCTCCCACCCTCCCAATTAGCTCTCATGTCCTGGGTGATGTACATACAGTTCTCCAACACATTAAGACAACATTTTAAAAAGCACCCTCTCTAATTTGGGGTTCCTCCAGTTTTGGATGCCCAATTTGAGCTGCCTTGGGCCTGATTTTCAAGGGTGCTGAGCCACTGTGGCTCCCACTGAATACAGCTTTCCAGCACTAACGGCTAGATATTGCTGGTTAAAGTACCACAAAGGTCAACCCTCTCTTGACCCCTCCTATTATTCCTCGTTTCAAAATTTAGTTTAGCTAGAGCCCAATCCTGCTCCCATTAGAACCACTGGTAGTTTTGCCAATGATTGGGGTCAAGACACTGATGGGGAGAACACTAAAATCAGCAAGTATGCTGGGCTAAAATATATATAAAAAAGGAACATGTATTAGAGTGAGAGGCCTTTTAATCAGTCACCTTCCTTCTGAGAAAACCGGGACTATTAATTGCTGCTATCTGTGCCTAGTTAATTACATAAAAATGAAGGGTTGATATATGACCAAATACTATCTCATTGGTATTCAGCCATACGGGAACAAGAAGAGAAAAAAATAAACCAGAGAAGAGCAGTGAGAAGTTAAAATGGTTTCCTAGAACAGATAAATATTTTCTGTCTAGTGAATTATCCTCTTCAGCTCCTCTCTTACGAGGGTGGTAAAGTCAGCTGGCAAGCTGCATGTTCCACAGATGGATTGGCAGTGGAACATGTACCATATAGCTGATGTACACAATTTATATTACCTTGATATGTAGGTTTTGGGTGGCTGTATAGAGGAGTATCCGGAGCAAGGGCTCAGGAGTGAGTTGGCAAAGTCTGAAGATGATTCAAAATGATTTAGGTTAGTCAAAACGAGATAGTATTGTTTTCAGACTGTCTTTTGAAGACAGGCTGTAATTTTGTACTTTTGCAGTGCCTAGGATAATGAGGCCCTGGGGTAGCTGAAAGCTCTTTCCACTGTTGCAATATAAATGATAAACAACAACTTCTGAAGAATCTACCAAAGTTAGGCAACAGGCTAAGGGGTTGGCAGATGAAATTAGATGTAGACAAGTATAATCCTTGAGCCTGGTGCCTATGGTATCAGCAAGACTTGGGGCTGTAATGGACATCACTGTCCCGGAGTGCCTGTGGTGGCATTTTCCAACTGACTCCTGCGTTCAGAACCTGGCTCTCCAGCCAGATCCCGCTGAAGTTCCACCCCTTCCAGGGAATAATGTTCTTAGTGTCCTAAATAATGTCCTTCACCGGTTTTAAACCACAGGTAGCAAACTAAAACATCTTCTGCCCCACCTGCAGTCTTACTTGATTTTCAGTCTCTTCACTGAGAAACAAACAAAATGTGACACTTCTGTCCTATTGTCAGGACACTAAACAGCAGAGCCATTTCTATTGGGTCCTGCTCCCCCTGTTATGAGCCCAGTGCAGACACTTCCCCCCACCCTATGACTGCGTCTCCTTTAGCCTTTCCACCCAGGAGAGGTTTCCCCACTGCCTCTCCCCTGGGCCTTCTCCTTAGAAGAGGACTGAAAACCACCTTCTCATCCCTGGGTCTCCTCTCAGTATTGCGCTGAACTCCTTCCTTTATGGAAACTACCAGTGCTTAATTTGTAATGAAAGAGGTGCCAGGGCTCAAGCAATTTTTTTACTTTCATAACTGAAGCAGCAAGCCCTTAGGTGCCGGGGCTATGAACTGCCAAGCCTACAGGTGCCGGGGCTCAGCCCTGGCATGCCCTGGCACAAATTAAGCACTGGAAACTACCCAGCTCTTCCCCAGTTGGGTCTAATACTGAATTGAGCCTGAATTGAGCAACCAGGTGGGTTAGCTGGTCTTTCAGGCTCTTATTAACTCTTTGTTGGCCTGTATGGGATTTATATAGCCCATCACTGGGCCTACATCAGTACAAGGTAATCCTTGTTGGAAAGAGCAATTTGGACTAATGTAATTAACTGTAACTACCCAGGAAATAATCTAGCTGCTGTTGTGCCTATTATATTACTTAGTGGCTTTACCTTGAATACTGGATTCAGCTTTTGTTGTCATGTCAAGGATATAGCAAAAAGGAAGGCAACAAAAGGGATTGGAGGTATAGAAAGACTTTCATAAGTGGAGAGGAAGAGTAAGGCTACAGTGTGTATGCTAACACCCATTGTTTCATGTTCTCTGTGTATATAAATCTCCCCACTGTATTTTCCACTGAATGCATCCGATGAAGTGAGCTGTAGCTCATGAAAGTTTATGCTCAAATAAATTGGTTAGTCTCTAAGGTGCCACAAGTCCTCCTTTTCTTTTTGCGGATACAGACTAACACAGCTGCTACTCTGAAACCACAGAAAGAAGGTGAATATCAGTGACATGATAGATAATGAATGGAATTGGAGAAAGCCATTCTCCCAGTACAAGAACAAAGGGAAATTCAATTAAATTAAAAAGTGACAAATTTAAAACTGATAAAAAGGAGATACTTTTTTGCATGATCAACATGTGAAACTTATTGCTACAAGATAATATTGCGGCAACAAGCTTAGCAGAATTCAAAAAGTGATTATCTAAGTATATTAATAAGAATATCATCTGCAGTTACACTAGCTAGCAAAAACATTTATAGAGGCTATACAAATTCTCAGATTCAGGACATAAACCAGCTGTTCCTAGTCTCTGGTTAAGAAGGATCTTCCACCAGGAACATACTATAACAGAATTATACATTATGCAGATTTTACAGCATCCTTTAAGGGAACTGGTGTTGGTCATTCCCAGGGGCAGGATACCAGACTAGTTGGTCTGACTTTATTTTAGCAATGTCTATGTTTCTGTGTAAAGCAAACACAGATCCTCAAAAAGTAATTGACTTCAGTGGGAGTTAGGTGCTTACATACTTTTGAGGATCTTGGGACCTATCCATTCTATAGTACCCAATATAGTACTACAATAGAAAAAAGCAATTTTGGTATAAAAACCATGCATAAAACAAAATCCAAAACCAACCAACCAAAACAAAACATTTGCGGTGAAATCCTGGCACTATTGAAATCAAGGGGAGTTTTGCTATTGGCTTCAATGGGGCCAGGATTTCACCCTTTTAGGCAAAACTGACTGGAAGTTTATCAGTTTTAACTACATTTTCTTTGGATTTTGCTTTCAATCGAACCTAAAAGCAAGACTTAAGAACCACAGAAATCAAAGAGATATGAGTCTGTGCAAACCAAATCAGCTGAGCTTCAAGCTACTCTGTTAACAGCATCTCCGATAAGGGAAAGTGACAAGAATTAGAGAGATGCTAGGGATCCTTCAATCTTACATGGATTATTTTTCCCCTATTGACAGGGAGAATGTTTCTTGCTCCGTTTTAGTCAAATACACTCCTTTGTATGCTGGCCCTACTTCAATGAAGGTTTGCCCTCCTCCCTCGCACTCCCCTAGCCCCTGCCAAACCAGACGAACTGGATACCTTCTCAAGATACACCCCAATTTTTAAAGAACAGAATTGTTGACATCAGATAATTCAGGGCTTGATTCTGCTCCCATTGACTCCTGTGAGTGGGACTATTACGAGCTTCTTGTTTAAATTACGCCCTAATGTGAAGGGGATAATATGTGAAACAGACAGTACCTGGAGGCACTAGGCAGAGATTTCTACTATGAGAAAGGTAGTAGCAGTACCCATTGCAGACTGCCTGAAATAACAGACCAACATATCTCTTCTGCACCACTCCTGTACAATGGGCTAGCACCAGCATACTTAGAGGACAATTTGTTCCCTCTTATATCTTCATGGAGACAGTTGTCAGCATTATGGGAAAAATTCCCAGGAGAATTCCGTGAAGAAGCCAGGGCTCTGGGATCTACTGAGGCAAAAGGTGACACGAGGCGGGTGTGATGTTACACTCCATATACTTCATGAAAATATGCTTATGAATGTGAATATGATGTAACTGAAATCTGCTTTATGCAAAAGGTCTCTTGTAAGGTATCATTACAAAGCTTATAATCTACTGAGTGTATTCATCCTATTTGTTTGCATGTATTATTTCTATGTCTGAAGTTAGGAGAATAAGATATAAACGTGTATTACTGATGTAAACATTTAAGTGGAAGCCATTAAGGGTGCTTCAGAATCAATTAACTGTAAATGGCTCTCTTTACTTGCAAACCTTCCTGTGTATGTGTGGGCCAGTCCAGGAAGAATGGAGGCTGGGGTCTCACAGGACATGTGACCATGTCACAGGATACTGGAATCCATCTTAAATCTGGTACTTTTCCATTTAGAAGGAGGGGTGGGGACCCAGAGAGATAAATGATTCCCGCCTTGTGCCAAAGCTATAAAAGGGGGTGGAAGAGAACAGAGGGCGGTGGCCAGTCATGAGAAAGCCCCTGTTTTCCACCTAAGATGTCTGCTGGAACTAAGAAGGACTGTGCATATCACTCTATCAGTGTTATAGAGGGTCGACAATTTATGAGTTTACTCTATATAAGCTTTATACAGAGTATAACAGATTTATTTGGGGTGTGGATCTCATTGGGAGCTGGGTGTCTGGGTGCTGGAGAGGTAACCTGCAGACCTGTTTTCACTTAAAGCTTGCAACTTTGGGGGCAGGGCCCGGACCCTGGGTCTGTGTTGCATCAGGCTAGTGTGTCTGGCTCAACCAGGCAGGGTTCTGGAAGTCCCAAGCTGGTATGGAAAACGGGCTCAGAGGTAACTTCAGCACATCAGGTGACAGTTCCAAGGGGGTCTCTGTGACCGAACCCGTCATAGAGGGGTCTCTGGGTTGAGGAGCAGGAGGGTTCTTTTGCATTAAGGGAGTTAGTGAGTCAGCAGGAAAGGTTGGTGGACCACTGGGTGGGAATGTAAAAAGTTTTTTTGGGGTTGAAAAAGCAAGTGGGGGCAGGGTGTCTTTATAGGGTTGGAGGACATGGTAGTGTTCGGGGAGTAGGTTGG
This sequence comes from Lepidochelys olivacea, assembly GCF_965140295.1. Taxonomy (NCBI): domain Eukaryota; kingdom Metazoa; phylum Chordata; order Testudines; family Cheloniidae; genus Lepidochelys; species Lepidochelys olivacea. The sequence continues at coordinate 29,969,669 of NC_140411.1, read as the reverse complement.
ATTCACTAGATTTGGGGGGTCCACTAGTCCCAGTCCATGTGGGAGCCCCTGTTTCCTGCCCAGGTAGGGGTCTGTTGGAGATCAGAAAAGAGCCAATCTGTAGTAGCAGCTCATTTCCTGCCAGGAAAACAATTTACAGCTCAGGCAGGAGAGGCACCCATACCTGCCTACAGCCCTAGGACATAGGGACCAGCCAAACCAGGAGTAGTGTCCGGTGTGTGTCTAACATAGATAGCGAGGGTGGGGGGGGAACAGTACTGCCTTGGAAGTAAGCTGGCTCCTCTATCTAGTTGTTATTATTTTTAATTGACAGTGTTTAAATGTATATATAATTTGCATATAATTGACTGAATCCTTCTTCCCTGATCCTTCATATGCTACTTGTCTTCTAGATTGAGGCATGGACCCCATGTGTTCTTATGCCAGGTGACGTAAAAAGGTGCCAATCAAGATTAGGGCTTCTAGGCACTACTTTAATGAAAATACAAAATGGTAATATTTGACTCAGCCAGTTTGGTTTGAAAGTCACTCAGTTCACAAGTGAACAGATGCTGGGCTGTATTTTGAGAACAATAGGAGTTGCTGAGTAACTCATGTTCTTTTAAAGGGTGAGTCAGCATTTTTTAAAAAAAGATTTTTTTTTTTCAGCTAAAGTGAACATTGTGTTATTTATTAGAGTTAGGAGAACCCTCCCCAAAAGCCACGCTGGCACAAGTGGGAGTCTTATGTACGGTTTATTTCAAAGGCTTGGAAAATCCACACCTCCATAGCTAGAAGATTAGCTAAAACCACAGACATTATAAATTGCAATTTGGCCTATAAAACTGAATGAAGAAGAAATGCTTTGATCTGGAGATGCGCAATGGTGATACTGACCTAACCCCTGGTGTAGACAGCACTATGTTGATGGGAGGGCTTCTCCTGTAGACATAGGTGGAGTATCTACTCTGACGGGAAATGCTTTCCCATCAGCATAGGTAGTGTCTTCACTAAGCATGACAGCAGCATAGCTGCAGCACTGTAGGTAAAGACAAGCCCTAAGACAGTTGAGAAGAGCTGCTTAAACAAAGCTAACTCAGAGCTGCAGCATAGGGAGATAAATTCTCCATCCCAATAGATGGATTTTCTGGGAGTACCACAGCAAGTCCTATTCACTGAAGCTGCTCCAGTGAGTATTCAACAGATGGTGTATCCAAGTACCTACCTACATAGGGTGTGTGTATAATAGCACGGGTTCATGAGGTGACAAATAGAGCAGTGGGCAGGCTCAACAATACAGATACAGAGAAAGGAGCGAAGAACGGGGACAGGAGAAAAATTTCATGGGAAAATAGATAGTGGGTTTGACTCTCCTCTCACTTATACTGAGCTAAATCAGGAGTTACATGGATGAAAAACTGGTATGAGAAGAGAATCAGGCCCAGAACATGTGTATATTCAAAATGAATGGAGCTATGCTGATTTACTCCAGCAGAGAACCTCGTCGCTATGTATGTATTTTACTTACACAGGGTCTGATTCATCACAGTGGTATTCCAATTTAACCCCAGTGTAAATGCAGTGATTTCAGTGGTGTTATACAAGTGCAAAACTGGAGATGCACAATGGTGATTCAGGGCCACAGCATTTGTTTTTCCATTAGTATCTTCCCCTCTCCCTGTCTGCTCCCTATTTTACCCCACCATCTCTCCAACACAGAACCAATAAGATAAAAGTTTGAATTGAACTTTTGAACCCAGGCTATTCAACTGGGTTTGAAATTAGGCAAAAGTATGTTTTCTCTCCTTCACTTCATGAAAAATAAAAGGCTTTTTATAGTGTTAAGCTGCCATTTGACAGTTAACTTGCAGAAAGAAGCAAAATGGAGTTTTAGCTGAGCTCTAACAAGAACCTCAGTTGTTTCAGCTCTGTTAAAACAAGTTGTTTAAAAGGTTATTTTTTATAATAATAACAAAGCCCCACAAAACTTCTACCTTTGGGAAGGATCAGTAACAGGATGCCCAAGTTAAAATTCTTAGTTTAGCAGGGCATGCTTAAATGAGTTATTTTCTGTTAGAGTCTGTTGATTTAAAGTGAGATGACACAGAGACAGATTAGCGAAAACCACAGACATTATAAATTGCAATTTGGCCTATAAAGCTGAATGAAGAAGAAATGCTTTGATCTGTGACTCACTTAGGATTGAACTGAAAAGCATTTGTGGGGGGGAAAAGGGAATTGGACATAAACAACATTTTCTCCAATTACAGCAGATGACCCAAATAACAGCATTCAGCATTAAAGGAGTTATTTTTATCAGTTTCATCACATCTGTAATGGTTACCAGGAAAGGTTGGTGAATAGTGGTATGGTGAGATGGGGTTTCTATGATAGAGCATTGCAGCTCTTAATCCAGTTCATTAATTAATAGCAAGTCTACAAAGCATCATTTAAAAGACAGAGCCAGATTTGGTCCCACACTATGGCCCCTTTGTGGGAGGTGTGCTGGGAAAAGTGGAAGGGGAATCTTTCCTGAGCCCTGGAATCAGCTTATACATTGAAGCCTCTGGTTTAATTTACTTTCTTGGTGGTAGCTCAAATATAACCATGGGTCATAAAAACCACAATTCTGCAGCCTTTGAAGTCAGCGGGATTTAAGAACATGCCAAAAGTTAAGCACATGCTTAAGTGGCTTGCTGAATTAATGGCAACATTATCCTGCTCTTTTTAAAAGAAAATCCAGTCACACCTCTCTCCGTCCTTTAGGGAACCCATTTCAAGCAAGCCATTCACTCTTCGTATGGTGGATTGTGATCAAAGATGTGGTTCAGTTCCTCAGTAATATTGGCCTTTCTTGCTAAGATCCATCTTACTGTCCTTTAAGCAGTGTACCAATCTCTTGTTGCTTATATAGCATATAACTGTTTAGCTAAAATGAGAATAAAATGTTATACACAGTCCCCCTTGCCATTCTCAATTTACTTGATAACTGGATTATAATCTGTACTTTAGTTTGTGTAAAGGGGTGTACAAAGGGTCAAGCACTTGGGGAAAGACTGGTTGACCAGTAGGTCTGTTAGTTCATCAGAGTCAGGGTTGAAACCTGGGGACAGGCTTTCCAGCTGCTGAACTGTGCTTCAGTCCGGTCTTCAGAACCCACGTGAGTAACAGACCAGGTTAGGAGGAAAGGACTATAGCAGAAGAAAGCCCATGTCTTTCATACTTGAAGTGTGTCATCTGACTGAGAAGCTTTCACACATCCTGAGTTTGGGCTATGCCTGAAGGGAGCCTATTTGGAGCAGGACAGAGAAAACCCCTGCTTTGATGGTTGGAGTCAGAAAGCCTAAGGAGACAGGACCTTTCTGGTTCCCTATCTGTAAACAAACCAACTCTCTGGAATTATTCTCTAGTTATGCTCATTTCTGTCAAGGAAGTGCTATCATAGCTGTGTTAATGCTCCTCTAGAAGCACTGATCCTCCTGATTTCTTCATCTTGGTTGTAGGGTCAGGCCAGCTTTGGTTTGGACCAGTTTCAAAAAGCCCTTGCCAGCTTATTTGGTGTCTGTATAGTTCTGCAGCCCTGGCCATCATACCAGCTAGTGTCCTTTCAGATCAAAAGGTAACTGTTAATGCCATTAGAATTGCCAAGATTACTTTGGGCCAAAGTCAATATTTATTTTGCTGAGCTATCCATCGATCCCAAATTCTAGTCTCCTGTCAGTCCTGACACTGACTCTCTGCATACCTTGGGCAAGTCATTTGACCACTGTGCCTCAGATTCTCTTATGGAAAAGGCAAGCAATGGTACCTACCTACCTACAATATCTCCCAGGCCTGTTATGAAACTTAATTAGATAATAGTCCTTGTCCTCCTCACCTGAATAGTCCCACCAAAGAAAACAGGACTGCTCTTGAGAATGAGGCAAGCAAGACGTAGCCCAATATTTTCACAACGCTTTAAATATGAAAGGCTACTGTTACATACTATGGTATATGCACAAGAGAGCAAAAATGACCTTAGCTTTTAGAATGCCCTGAATTTTGAGAGCTTAAAAGCTCAAAATTAGGTCCTGATCCCGCATAGTGCTTGACTACATGCTTAGCTTTAAGCATGTGAATACTCCCTTTGCTACCACTCATGTGCTTAAATGCTTTGTAGATCAGACCTTTAGTGCTCCAGTGATGCTATTTTTTTAACTAAATTAGTTTTCATTGTTTCACATTGAATGTGTAGTAGCTAATTATGATGAGGCTGAACATAGAAAAATAAAAGGACCCTGGATCTGGGACTGGGATCTACATATGAAATATGATGAAAATTGTGATTTATGGATTTATAATTCCATTGAGGCATTCTGGTAACTACACAAAACACTTGCCCTCCAAACTGGTATTTTAGGGTATCACCAGAACCTCTGGATGGAATCATAGCCCTATAATTCAGATGTCTGGTGCTGAGATTACATCACAGTCTCTAGGATGAGATCAAGCCCAGTGGCAAAGGAGTTACTTCAATTTGGTGCTAATTGCAGAACTTTTTCAGTGACCTTAGAAAAACATCTTACATTTGAAAGTACTGACTGCTTTGGTTGCAGCATGCAAAGTTCTGGCATTATAACAAAACAGCAGACTACATAATGGGTGTGTTGAAAGAATGAGCAGATGGGAGACTGTTAGAACAAGGATTTAGCAATGCATTTAGACAACAGATTATTTTGGAAGATGAAAAATTGTGAAATATGACCCTCTCCCCCCATACACACAGGGTGCTAGTTTGGCAGCACACCATGTTAGTGACTCAATTGTGATACACAGTAAGAGATTTACAAGAATTAGCAAGGAGGTGATGGTGGTGGGAGAAAAACCCTCTCCTTTTGATTTGCAGTAATACCAACTTGGAGTTTTAACTTAATTTAACCTCACAGCCTGGCCCTGCCCCCTCATCACCGGCAGAGACTGCAATTATGGTGCTTGTCCTGTAACGAGGCCTCTTCACAGCCAGCAGGGACTCAACAGCCTGGCTGGGCACATACCTCACACCTTCTGCTTGGTGGGTTGACTGTGGAATTATTTTCTCCCATGCTTTATGTGTATAAAAAGATCTACACTTTCCACAGTATGCATCCGATGAAGTGAGCTGTAGCTCACGAAAGCTTATGCTCAAATAAATTGGTTAGTCTCTAAGGAGCCACAAGTACTCCTTTTCTTTTTATTAAAATGAGAATCCCTTGGAGCAGTACCTATGGGCACAGCCTCCGTGGCAGGGAGACTGGCCACAGGTGATGGTGGGATTAGAAATGGGGGCAGCCTGCAGCATGAGAGGCCAAGAAGTTTTGTAAAAAAAAAAAGTAAGTGCTGGATGAAGTAAAAGTAAGAGGGTGGATGAGTGTCTATAGCTAGAAGAGGCCCCTCCAGTTAGGAGGCAAGGGAGTCCTGAATTCTTCCCTCTGGTAATTCCATGGCAGTGGGTCTGGCGGCTGAGGGTGGCAGAGACCAAGAGCGTGAGTGATTATGATGGTGTTCCTTTCCATTGGGCCAAGGGGCCAGTGTGGTTAAGGGCAAGAAAAAGAAATTATGTCTGTAAAAATGAGGGGGTGTGTGTGTTTTCCCCCTTTTTGAGAGAGATGGCACTGTAGGCTCCCAGAGGTCCTTTCCTGTGAGACAATGAGTGGGTGGTGGGTTAGGAAACAGGGGAGGGTGTGTGTGTGTTTTGATTCAAGAAGTCTTTTGCAGCCAGCCCTGGGGTGGAGGTGGGGAAATCACTATTTGGGCACCCAGCTGTGTCCCTTTACTGGCCACTGTCAAGTGGTCAAGAGGGTGGGACAATGATGCCATATGCTTGCAAAATGGAGGCCCATGGGGCTATGGTTGCATGAGCCTGGAGTCCTCGGTTACTGTGGTAGGTGGCATGGAGAGACAATGAAGTAAACTTCTTATTCCTGGCTTATACCATCTCCTTAGATGTCTAATTTCTGCACTTGTGGTCTCATCCCCTTAGGAAGTTGAGCTGTCAGGAGGCAAGGATCCTAACTTTTGGTTCACAGTTGGCGCAAAAACAAAAACACTGTGAGTTAATAAAAGAGGAGACCCTCTACTTTGTATATATTATCAAAACCTGATTAGATGCTGTTGCTGGGCCAGTTTTGGCTCTAATAAATTTGTTGGTCGAAGGTGCCACAAGTCCTCCTGTTCTTTGTGCAGCTACAGACTAACATGGCTGCGACTCTGAAACCAACCACTGATAGTACTGCTAACTGTCCTGATTTTATTATGAGTCTCACGTGGTTTTTCTGAAGTCCCAAATGCTGGAATCAGGAGAACTGGCTTCTCTGTAAGAAAAGAGGAAGTTGCTAGCACTCAATGGCTCAGAACCTGAAAGAATGAATATAAAAATTAACTTCCACTTTTTAAAATCTCATTATTTTGACCATTTGGGGTTGGTAACACAGCAGTGGTATTTCAGAGGGAAACTGCTGCCCTCCCTCTAGGACTAGCTGCCATGCTCAGCAAAGCTAGAGCAGCCACAAGGAGGCTTTAGCTTACACTGTGTTTTACTGGCAGTCAATTTAATTCAATTCATTTTTTAAGTAAGACTTGAAAGGATTTTAGAGTGGGGATAAGAAGCATACTAGAAGTGGTGTGAGGAACAAGCTGTTGCTTTTTGGCTGAAGCCTGTTAAATATGAAAGATGGAAGAAAAAGATCAATTTGAAGCAATAGATAGATCAGAGGTAGGCAAACTACGGCCCCCGGGACCGTCCTGCCTGGCCCCTGAGCGCCTGGCTGGGGATGCGAGCCCCCAGCTCCTCCCCTGCTGTTCCCCCTCCCCCACCACCATGCCACCGCACGGGCAGCACTCTGGGCGGCGGGGCTGCGCACTCCTGCAGCGCAGAGGGGCAAGGCAGTGCGGCTGCGAGACATGCTGCTTTGAGCAGCATGGTAAGGGGATGGAGGGTTGGGTAAGGGGCAGGGGGTTCCAGGGGGCAGTCAGGGGACAGGGAGCTGTTGGATGGGGCAGAGATTCGGGGGGGGGGAGAGAGGGGTAATGACAGGGGGTTAGATGAGGGGGTGGTCAGGGGGCAGAAAGTGGGAGGGGGCAGAAAGGGGGCAGGGGCCAGGCTGTTTGGGGAGGCACAGCCTTCCCTACCCGGCCCTCCATACAGTTCGTACCCCGATGTGGCCCTTGGGCCAAAAAGTTTGCCCACCCTTGGGATAGATCAATCCTTTATCTTTCCCTGCATGAATTATTCCTGCTCCCAGCCCTTGCATGCATTTAATATTCAGTCAAACTAAGAAGCATCTAGGCCCCCAATCCTTCCACTTGTTCTAAGTATGCAGACACCTGCATGCACACAGATCCCCTATTAGCTTCAGTGGGGCTCTATAAGGGTTCAGAGATCTGTCAGTGGAAACCACTTGCTGGATCAGGGCCTAAGAGGTTCAGAATCAGGTCAATACTGGTGACACCTCCTGGATCATAATGAGGTTGTAACTGAGGGAATGGTTTAGCTCAGAAAGTCCACATAACTGCCGGAGGATCTACCATCATCCAGACATATATTGGCTTGGGCTCTGGAAATCCAAGTGCATGGGCTTGCCTACACACAACTACTGGTGGGATTGAGGCCTAGGATGTCCACTAGATTCTCAGACTGACAGATTCACACCCACTTTATGAGTAATTTACACCTCTGCCCTTATATTACCAGCGCATTGGCCCTCTAAGGGCTGATCTACACTTAAAAACTCTACAGCAGCATAACATAAGAGCAGCCATACTGGGTCAGACCAAAGGTCCATCTAGCCCAGTATCCCATCTTCCAGCAGTGGCCAATACCATGTGCGACAGAGGGAATGAACAGAACACGTAATCATCAAGTGATCCATCCCCTGTTGCCCATTCCCAGCTTCCGGCAAACAGAGGCTAGGGACACCATCCCGGCCTAATAGCCATTGATGGACTTATCCTCCATGAATTTATCTAATTCTTTTTTGAACCCTATTATAATCTTGGCCTTCACAACATCCTCTGGCAAGGAGTTCCACAGGTTGACTGTGTGTTGTGTAAAGAAATACTTCCTTTTGTTTTAAGCCTGTTTCCTATCAATTTCAGTGGGTGACCCCTAGTTCGTGTGTTATACACTGCTGTAGCACTTCAGGGTAGACACCACCCTGCACTGCCAGGAGAGAGTCTTCCATTGGTGTAAGTAATCTACTTCCCCAAGAGGCAATAGCTAGGTCGAGGGAAGACTTCAGTCAGTTTAACTATGCTGCTCCCGGGTGTGGATGTTTTACACCCCAGAGTGACAAGTTACGCTGACCTAATTTTCTAGCGAAGGCCAGGCCTACGTTAGACAAGGTGGGTGAGGTAATATCTTTTATTAGACCAACTTCTGTTGGTGAAAGACAAGCTTCAAGCCCTTCTTCAGAGTGTCACAGCTAAACACAAGGCGGAACAGATTGTTTAGCATAATTAACACATTTCAAGGGACGGGTCAAGGTGAAGTGGCCCATTAACACCTCTCCAGTCACTGGGGGAAGAGGAAGCTGGGTGTGTGTGGGGGGGGTTGTATAATCCACTAATATCCCCATTTTCCTCCTCATCCCATGAACACCTGAAGAAGAGCTTTGTGTAGCTTGAAAACTTGTCTTTCACCAACAGAAGTTGTTCCAATAAAAAAATATTACCTCACCCACCTTGTGTTGCTCATATCCTGGGACCAACACAGCTACAACACCGCTGCACCCAGAGTCTGGGTTAATAGACAGGGATCAATCTAAAGTACTTATTCTACCCCTACCCCCATCATATCTGAGAAACTTACGATTTGCCAGGTATTTATCCTCACAACAGCCCTGTAAGATAGGGCAGTGCTGTTATTCCCATTTTAAATATGGGGGACTGAAGCAGAGAGGGACTAAGTTCTTGTCTACTCACAAAAATTGTTCTACTTCAACTGTACTAGTATAATTGCATCCCAACTAGGGGCTGTACAGAAATAACTTTTGATAAAAAAATCATACCCCTGACAATACAAGACCTGTTTGAGACCAGGCCTGAGTGAGAATTGCCACATTGGCTTGGACCTGGACCCAGGGTCTCCAACAGTGGACAGCACTGAATTCTCCAGAGAAAGGTATAAGAACTGCACAATAGGATGCAGGATATTCTGCCCCCACGTATCAGATCTCATCTTGGTCTCTAATAGTGACCGATTGGCTTAAATCCTGAAGCATAAGGTTTAGTAACAATTTCTGGAACAAGGGATATTTATTAGGATACACTTGCCCAAGCTCACACAGGGCAGAGCAGGCTAACCTAGATCTCCAGACTCCCACCCTAAAGCACCGGACCATCATTCCTCTAATTTAGGTCAAACTCCTCAGAACAGGCCATGGGATTTTACAGACAGAGATTAAGACACAATGTAAATGTAGTGCTCTACATATGACTAAATGGGCATAGGGAGATCTTATCCAGTGATTTGGGCCCAGCCTGGCACTGTTGGGAGCTGGGTCCACTGGAGAATTTTTAAATTCAGATTGCCCATCTCTGGGTTGCAGGGTAACAGGCTTTTTTTTATTTTTGGCATAGGCAGACAATATTTTTATGCCCAGTCATGGCTGGGTGATCAAAACAGCCATTAGACTGCATCAGCAGACGGGCCTGCTTTCAGTCATTATCCATCCCAACAGCATACAACTGTACCCTGTTTTGGAGGACAAAATATTCAGAAATTAAAGTACAACTTAGACCCTTCAAGTGCTTAATTAACTATTTTAAAATCTGAGTGGGGATGGGATTGTCTTTTATCCTTCCTCACTTATATCAGCCCAGGTGCCTGTGGTGGTTCATTAAGGGTGCTTTTGTGTACGTATATATTAGGGAAGTAGCACATTGAGACCCCGAACAGTTTCACTGAGAGTGCATGTAATGGGGGCCCTCATCCCAGAAGCACCCCCTGGCAGACAGTGCAGTGCCATAATTACATCTCTGCCTCCGTTTCCCCAGGGTGCTTTCAATAAGATTTATGAATATTGAACAGTGCTCCTTCAGGGGTCTAGTCTGTTTAGCCCAAAGGCAGATCAGACAAACAGGCCTCTACCTCAGCATGTCTAGCTGGAGGGGGGGGAAGGGCCAAGTTAACCTTCGTCCATCAACTCTACTTACATCCATCTCCTTCACAAGTGAGGTCCTCTTAATACCGAGCACTCTTCTAGAGACACAGGCTTTTGTCATCACTTGTGGAAGGGTCTCTCCTCTTGGGCTGAGGTCTCCAGAGGTCAAACCCAGACAACCCTTCCTCAGGACAACATTAATTTCTCCGACCTGGCACTCCTGCTGCTACCTGGTGAAGTCTTTCCATTGGGACCAGTTTTGCTGAGACTTGGCATTGATAGCTCTTCCCTCTCCCCCTAGGAGCACTCTTCTTCCTTAGTTTCCTTTCCTAGGGCACTCCCTCAACAGCTACCCGCAAGAAGCCTTCCTCTAGAAACTTCCCTCTCCCTGAGAGCTCTGTTCTTGATAGAGATTCCACTAGTAGCTTTATAGCCAGCTTCCCCAAAGGAATTTTCCCCAGGTGCTTCTTCCCTGTGCCCTATCCAGTCTGAGCCCACATAACCCTGTATAATTAGTTAAGGCCCAGCTGTAACTTAGTTAAGTACTACCCAGCTACTTAGGCAAATCACTCATCCCCAGATGGATCTGGGCTAGCTCATTCTCTTCAGCAGAGCCTGTGAATGCCTGGCTCCCCCTCAAGGACCAGCTCTGCTGGGACTGAGCCCCAGTGAGATCGCTCAGATTGTTTTGCGCATAAAACAATAAAAGTAATGGTCACATTTTCTTCTCACTTACCAGTGAGAATCTGGATTTATTTCCCACATTTACAAAGCTGTAAATAAGAGCAGACTTTGACCTAGTGCCTGTGTTAAGCCCACTTGCTGTCACAGACGTCATCACGTAAGGGTCTTATTTTCTAAGGACTTGATCCTGCTAATGGCTTTGCTTAATACTGGCAAAGCTCCGAGTGTCCCTAGTGTCTACTGGCTTCCTTGGCAGTCAAGGACACGTAGAACCACATAAAACTGGGCCCAAAGGGAAGTCTAGCCATGTTCACCTTTTATTTCTTACCATATGCTGCGTGAGGACTCTGGGGAATTATCTCCTCTAAATATACTAGAGGTTCCGGTGCCATTGCTGGACATTCAAGGTCTGCATGATGTAATCACACCACTCTATGCTTACCTCCTACACAGGGTGGCCAGGTGCCCAATTTTTGACTGGAAAATCCGGTCAGATCTACTGACCGGACACCCAAAGTTTGGTTACTGTGGGTGGGGAGGCATTGGGTCATCATCCATGCCATCCTCTACTCAGCTGATGCTGCCTCCTACCTGTGTCGGGTGGCTGCGGCTCCCAGCCCTGGCTCTGTAGGCGAGTCCCTCCTGACCTGGGGCGGGGGGGGGGGGGGAGCAGCGAGCGATGGGGGAAAAGGGAGGGGAGAAGAGGCAGGGTGGAGCACAGCCTTGGTCGGGGAAGGGGCAGGGTGGGGGAGGTTCCAGCACTCTTGCTGGAGTGTCTAGTTTTTAATTACCACCAAGTTGACAACCCCAGTCCTACACTATAACTACAGGTCAGCATAGGGAAATCCCACAGCTATTATAATCCACCTCAGATGGCTCTGGCCTGTCTGCATGATCTCCCCACCGAGAAAAGCCACCCCCTTCTTAGGGCAACAAGCCTCTGCTGAAATGCCCTCCATCACATCTCATGTCCTGTCTTATTGGATTTACTTAAAATGAGAGTTGCATTAATGCCCTTGTAATGATGAGGCCTCTGGCGGGACACAACTGAGAGTATCAATGCAGGACAAATTGCTTAGAGCAGGGCAGTCGCAGCCCAAGGCTGGGTGTCCTTTATTATTAAGGCACACCAAACCAGCCAAACAGAGAGGACTTCAGTTTTACCCCACTGGCTAACCAAAAGTCATACAAGCAATTCCCTCAGATACTCCAGTTCCCTTGCATCACCACCAGCGCCACTCCTTATGGGGGATGAATGGTTATGAAAACCAATACCGCAGTAAAAGAAAAAAAGGTTCTCCTGATCCCAAAGGACCAAGCCCCTGACCCAGGTAAATAGACAAGTCAGATCTTACCCACAAATCATGCTGTTGCTAATCCTTTAGAATCTAAAAATCTAAAGGTTTATTCATAAAAAGAAATATAGATGAGAGCTAAAATTGGTTAAATGGAATCAATTACATACAGTAATGGCAAAGTTCTTGGTTCAGGTTTGTAGCAGTGATGGAATAAACTACAGGTTCAAATCAAGTCTCTGAAGTACATCCACAGCTTGGATGGGTCATTCAGTCCTTTATTCAGAGCTTCAGTGTAGCAAAATTCCTCCAGAGGTTAAAAGCAGGATTGAAGACAAAATGAAGGAGTTTCCAGGGCCTTTTATATTCTCTGCCATGTGGAAGGACACCCCTTTGTTCTTACTGTAGAAAATCACAGCAGCAAGGTGGAGTTTGGAGTCACATGGGCAAGTCACATGTCCATGCATGACTCAGTTCTTTACAGGTAGAGCAGCCATTGCTCACATGCTACCTTGAACTTTCCCAGGAAGGCTCTTAGATGTGGACTGGAGTCTCACAAGGTCCATTGTCAGTTAAGTGTTTCTTGATTGGGCACTTAATCTGAAGAGTCCCTTCTCAATAACTTCAAATACAAAAATGATACACACATACAGACAGCATAATTACAACCAGCAAATTACAACCTTTTAATAGACACCTTACTTGACCTCCTTTGTACAAGATTTGGTGCCACTATATGACCTTGGTTGCAACAATGATCTATACAGTAACAGTTCATATTAACATCACAGGCCTTTTACTGGGGAAAAAGTCATCCTGACCTGGAGCCATGCTTTGCTACCAGCTGGAATGGAGGCTACAGGGTTGCTTTAAGTTACTGGGTTGGCGGACTAAGAACACTTCCACACGGGCCCAGGAAGGACCAACAAGTTTTATCCACAATACATTGCAAAACAATTCATAGCGTGGCACAGCTTGCTAATAGGCTTGGGATATTCCTCCAGAAAACCTAGTGCTTAACCTGGTTTAGTGCAGTGCCAGTGTCGATGCAGCTACATGGCTAGGACTTGAATGTCACTTACAGTAGATGCTCAGACCTGGATTCCCATACCCAAACGCCCAGACCTAGGGTAACTCAGGAGTGAAATTTTTGTTCATGGGGACTGCATGTGCACAGGGAAAGGCAAATATGCCCAGTCTGAGGAAAAATATTTGTTCTCTGATCACTTCTGGCATATGCCAGTTTACATATAGGCAAAAGAATATGGCTAAAATTTTCACTGAGTGGACTAAAGCAGGTTACCGTTCTGTCCTAAACTGCAAATCTTGATGCAGTGCATTGTGAAGTTTATAGTAAAATGAGGTCACATGTAAAAAATGAATTTGCCTTCATTAGACAGTTTAATCTTTATTTTAGCATTTTATTCAGCTTAGAAGTAACCCGAGTTTAATTTTCTGGTTCTCACACCTAGGAAAGCAGTGTCTGCATTGCACGTGCTACAGAGGAAGTGTAGAGTTCAGGAATTGAGTCGTATACTTTCAAATACCTTTGAACCCTTTTGTGGTCCTCACTCTATTTTCCAGAAGCTACCAGAAACCTTGCCAGAGCAGTAGCATATAGATGTAGCTGGGCCCTACATGTTCAGTAAATATGTATTTTTGGCCCCAACTGTGCTTGTGTTTTCTTCAAAGTATGCATGTTGCAAGAGATACAACTGAAGTGTTTAAATCCTGACTTTCTTCACTGAAACAAAACCACATAATGAAAACACTTTACAGTATTGGGTTTTGCAAAGTTCTTACAGAAAACCTACATTTTGGCCCCAGATACCTGATGTAAGCTTTAAACAACTACTTTACAGTATCACCAGGATTTCTAGTACAATATTGCTAACATCCATCTCTGGTAGGCAACTGATTTTTCCACTGGCCCCCTCAGGCAGTCACGTATGGTAGATCTCACAATATAACCAAAGCAAGAGCATGGAGCCACCATTCATTAAAATAATCAGTTAAGTCTAAGAGTTAGCAGAGGGCACTGGACTGGAATCAGAACATCTTGGTTCTTTTCCCAGTTGTGCCACTTGTCAGGAACTCAGCTATTGGGCTAGGTGGCCTGACAACCCAATAAGCTCTGTGGGCCCAATAAACCCACACCAAGTGACTGCGCTCCCTGATTGGTAGGTAGGGCCCTACCAAATTCAGTCCATTTTGGTCAATTTCAGAGCCTGAGGGTTTTAAAATTCATCAATTTCACATTTTCAGATGTTTACAACTGAAATTTCATGGTGTTATAACCATGGGGGTCTCCAACCAAAACGAGATCCTGGGGAGGATCACAGAGTTGTTGTAGGGGGGTTGCGGGATTGCCACCCTCACTTCTGTGCTGTCTTCAGAGCTAGTCTCTGAAGGTAGAGCAACTGCAGACCTTCCTGTGGCCAGGGGAGGTACCCTGAGATTGGTCTGCTTTCCCCCGGAGAGCAGCCATACAGGGCAAGTCCTGTCCCTCCCCAGCGTGGTGTACTAGCAGCTGGAGCCTGGTGAATAGTAAGAGCCCCCACCCCTGACCCTCTCTCCCCCTTTCAATAGCTAGATTTCACAGGGAAGGTCTGATTTCATGGTCCGTGATGTATTTTTTCACAGCTGTGAATTTGGTAGGGCCCTATTTCTTGGACAGAAGGACCAAGAGATCACCTACAGCTGTGCCAGACCTGCTTCCTGCCCAGCCCTTGCTCCACCCTTGCCGGTTCTGCTGCAGCCCTAGACCCTTCGTGCCTCTGAACTCCTGATTCCAAACTTTGACTTACCTCTTAGCCATGCCTCCAGTTCTGCTCTGTGGGTCTGCTCTGACCAGTATTGCTCCACCTACACCAGACTCATAAACACCCCTGAACTGCTCTGTGACCTTGGCCAATTCTATGAAAGTCACTTCATCTTTCTGTATCTATTTCCTCTCCTGCCTTTTACCTTGTCTATTTAAGCAGTTGATATCATTGGCTGTCTACAACAGAGCTGCTGTTTTGGTTGTGTTGCCAGCTCTCGTGAGTCTTATGATATTTGTTGCTTTTCTTAAAGCCCCACTTCCTGGAATCCTGTGGTTATAAGAATCTCAACTTTCATTTTAAAATAATAATTTTTCGCCCTCACAGTCTTGGAGAAAACTTGAAAATGTGAGCACAAGAGACTCAGAAGCCAGACATCAAATAAGAACCCCAAATGTATTTTTTTCCCCCAAGAAGAGCAGGCTCATTTCTAAATCCTAGGGTTGGCAGTGCTCAGACAGAATAAATACAACTGATATACAAATAAATACCAGTGGACAGTAAGAGTGCTCATGTTGCAGAGGCACTAAGAGAGCAAACATCTAATCATCACGTTTTAAGAGCATGGAAATACAGTTAACTTGCCAGGAGTTGCATAATATCACAGCATATTTTGTTTACAGACACCACTATTCAAAGGAAATATTTTTAGCCCTGTTTATCACATTGCCCGGGTGCTCTGCAAACCTCAGCTTGCTAAGAAGCCTGAATCAGCACTTATCACCCCCATGCCTATTTGTCTTGATGCAAATGATGTCAAATGTATGGTCATTCTTTTGTACATTTTCAGTGTCTGGAGACATCCTGTCTACGCTGCAAGTGCAAGGGAAGTGCAAAGAGCCCTTGCACTCCACAGGAGAGCTCGCTTTGCTAGGAAACAGTGCTATGATTTTGCTCAGACAGATTCATTCTTACCTCTGATTGGTCACTTTCTTTTACCACTGACATCATCTTGTTGCTGGGTGGAAAACTCCGAAGCACAGCAGTTGATACTGCTTTCAGCAAGTTGGGAAGATGACTTGCTCTATAGCCTATGTTTTCCAGTGAAACCAGATTACTTCACACATACAACTTTAGAAATTTGTTGGCAAATTGTGACTTCTAAAACTTTAATGATTCAATTGTTGCTTTTAGACTGGTCGCTCCCCTTCCACAAAAATACAATTAAATACATTCAGATGATACCTTTGTAAATCAGCCATTTCTCTTTGAGACGTTACATAAGAAGCAGCTGTGCTCGCACTGTGTTTCTCAGCAGTGAGCTGAGAAAAGGACTGGGAATCAGGAGACCTGGAATCTATTGTTGATTCTGCCATTGAATTGCTTTGTGATCTTTGACAAGTCACTTTATGCATAACCTACCCTGTCTGTAAAATGAGACTAATGCATAACAATTATTAGTTATATTACAGTAGTAACTGGGGGTCTTAACCTAAATCAGGGTCCCATTGTGCTAGGTGCTGTATAAACATAGTACGAAACAGTCCCTGCCCTGAAGAGGTCATAGTCTAAAGACACAAAAACGTTCTACAGGTTGGGAACTGAGGATGGAGAGACAAAGTGACTTGTCTACAGTCACACTGGAAGCCTGAGGCAAAGTCAGGAACTGAGCCCAGACTTCCCGAATATCAGACTCATGCCATAACCACAAGACCACCCTGGTAAAATTCCCCAAGGTGCACTATATAGTGCAGGGTAGTCTATTTTTTGTCAAGGTCCAGATTTCTTGGTCAAGGTATAGTCAAGGTCCAGACTCCAGAGAAAACAATGATAAGTACATAAAGATTTTGGGGTCCATTCAAAAGCATCTGGCAGTCTGGATTTGGTCTTCAATCCACCTATTGACTTCCTCTGCTATAATGCTTTTCATGCCTACAAAGGCGAAGTATTGTTACATTAGAAATAATTGGCTACATTCAATCTTGGTGTAAACAGGTGCAACTCCATTCACTTCAAGAGTGTTACACCAACTCAGATCAGAGCAGAATTTGGCCCAATATTTTATGAGTTTGCCTATTTACTTTAAAACAATGAGGAGTCCGGTGGCACCTTAAAGACTAACAGATTTAATTGGGCATAAGCTCCTGAAGAAGCGTTTTTTTACCCACGAAAGCTTATGCCCAAATAAATCTGTTAGTCTTTAAGGTGCCACTGGACTCCTTGTTGTTTTTGTGGATACAGATCAACATGGCTACCCCCTGATACTTGACACCTATTTACTTTAGGGTTTGCCTTACTAATGGAGGTACAGAGATGCATATTGCAGTTCCTGGCCATTGATAGCCAGCCACCTTATTCCTTGCCTTCACTGCAATTTCTGCCCTGGCATCTTTCCATGGCATCCTCTTTTTGAAATGGCCCCTGGTTCATGGATGCCTGAAGTATCCTGGCTTCTCCAACTAATTGCTCCATTCCACATTGCTGCCATAACTGCTTATTTTATCTTCTCAACCTGTGACATTCTCAGAGGCAGTTTCAATATCACTGTTCCTCATTGCCTGTCTTGATGCTTTATTAAAGAAAAAACTCAAAACTATTGCACCAGACTGTCCTTCATGATCATTGGCTCAGCTCACTTCAAATAATCTTTAGAATGTGGAGTATGGTCTAACACTACAGGGGCCTTCTTCATATGCCATATGGGGCCCAGGTAGCAGAACTAAACTTGTTTTTCATTTTTGCAATTGTGCTGCAAGTAGCTGCTATGATTTCAATTTGTGTAGTGCATCTTAAAGTTTCTGGAGGCTGCATTTTGTGATCCCATTCAGATGCTGTGAACTACAGCAGAAAACACCGTGCTCTCCATCCATTGGATTCTCTTACTCTAAAATTAAAAAAAAGTCATTTAGACTGAGTATATGGCTGTTCTTTGGGTACAGAGAATCATTACACAAAGGGAACTGGAAAGGGTTAAAACAGTTCATAAGTCATTTGGTGGAGTGTTTGCACAGGGACACATTTGTGCGTCTGTGCAGTAGGCGTTGTTATAGTGATGCTGGTTGGGGTATTCCACTTGACATGTAACCCCTTTGTTTTTCATTACAAATGTTACTAACTGTAGCCAGCAGCTTTTAATAGCTCCTCAGCGTATTCCTCACCTTTGCTGGTGCCTCCATTTGTGTAAAGCAGATTGTAGCACCTTCTATCATCCCCTTTAAATATAAATATAAATATAAGGAGTGAAGTATGATCATTTCCATATGAAGGCAGAACAGATTGTTCATCTCTACCATCTTCCTTGTATTTTATCAGACCAATCGGATACATCTTTGATATTAAGGGTTAGTTTTCAGTTATGATGGCTATAAGCCAGGACTGAAACCCTAAATCAGTCTACCTCTGATGCTAAGGTTTGGATCCAGATCTGAACTCTGCGGCTCAGTAAAGAGACCGAAATATAGGCAGACAATTCAAGTCCCTTTAAACTTGAGAAACTTCACATTAGAAATTGGCCTGAGCTATTATGTTCTGGTTACCATAGGAATTTTGCAGCAGTTGGACCACACATGCAGGATAAATCAGTCTCTAGAAGAGTGGTCCAGAACCTTGGGTAATTGGTTTAAAAATCATCTACATTGCTGGATGTTCTTGCTTGCATCTCCTTTTATCACGGTCTTAGATTAGAGATCTGACACTGTTACCCAACGCAGCATATATTCTTCTGTTCTGACAGCAGGACAGCTACTATCATCCTTAATCATTCTAGGATGGCCTGCAGGGGAACTCTTCTAGTGCAAGAAGTGAGATCATTATCTATTTGTCACACTCCCTCAGACACTTTTCCTTGGAAGAGGAATAAATACTCACTTCCACCAGTCATCTAGGTAGCACTTGCATAGAATATTTTAAACGACTCAAAAAAGCATGATACAAATAACTTCTCTTACCAATGCTATGGTTGAGAGCTCAGTAGTCATGTCTGCTTCATGTTCAATATGAAGATCTTATTTACTTTCCCCATAACTTTTCAGATCTAGAATGTTGCCCATGACATGCCTCGAGAAGTAAGCTGCTCTTTTGTGGCTTATTTTTACACTGTTAACACCTTTCAACAGAATTTCAAAAGCACTTTGCAAAAAAGTCTCAAATCCTGCAGGAGGATAATGGGAGGGAGATAGAGTCTGATTCTCCAGTGCCATGTGCCTTGTGTAATCCTTTACATGTATGCAAAGTGCAAAAAGAGCAAAGAGCAAAATGTTACCATTCATGTGAATGGAGAATTCTGATTTGTTAGTATCTTACACTTTCTTTGCATGGTTTTAATGACTAAACAAGATGCGAGCAGAAGAGAAATCAGTCCTGTAGATGTTAAGCAACTTTCACAAGGTCACCCAAGAAGTTTGTGGCAGAACCCAGAACTCAGATGTCCCACTCAGTCCCCTGCTCTAGGTCTGATCCAAAGCCTACTAGAGTCAATGGAAAGACTAACTGGCTTCAGTGGACTTTGGAAAAAGATTAAATGTTTAGAACGGATGAGATTAGTTGCTGGCATTATATTCATCAATAATGGATTCCTTGGTAACTGCACCAGCATCCCCTCCAGCAATCCAGGTGTTTCATTTCTACCTTCATTGTCTTAGTGGGCAAAGCATAAACATGGTTTAGAATCAGCATTTCTTGTTTATTAGAAGCCTGTTATTTGATCGAGTCGTTTTCAGTCCAAGTGCATGCTATACCAAATCAGTGAAGATTAAAGTTGTGGCTTCTCTTAACATGTGGCTTGTTCACTTGTGCTCCCTGTAACTCTGAGTGTTTAACGTATTGTAAGTGATTATGCTACATGAGCGCACATGCAAACTCAAAACAGACAAAATTAGGTGGCACTTTCGCACGTTGTTAGTGAGAATGACAAACAGTAGCAATATATAGTACCAATTACGTTTTTCTCCCTCCCGTGGCTTTGAAACAGAACTAGTTTAATTATGTTGCAGGCACAGCTTGTAAATATAGGGTTTATATTTCAACAAGGTTTGGACTCAATGCCTATGTCCCATTTCTCTGATGAAGTAAGTGAATACATACCATATTTTATCATGAGGGGAAGTCACTGAAGAGGTTAGAAGGATCCTCAGTTTCTAGAGAAAATGCTTTGCCCATTAGCTAACCGAGCAGTGTCACTAGCTCAAAGCAACAGAACCTCCACTGCTCTTACAAAATGATGCCATTGTCCCGTGGCAGACTTAGTAGCCCTCTGTCTCCAGTGTTTTGGGCTGATATATTGCTTGTATGGTATCATAACTGCCTGCTTTTATTTGAAGGTAATAATATCCCACACTGGAGCAATTCAGTTTTCATAAACCGATTAAGAAAAACAAGTTATTTGCCCAACAAGAACATGCACATGAATTGCCTTTGTGTTAACACAGATTACATAGAGCAAAGTGACTCCAAGCTTGTTTACCATGAACTCTCCATGAAATTCAACATTTATATACAGACAGTGAGTTGCAGCACCTTTTAGAAGAAATAAGTTTAATTTCTCTTCCTTATTTCAGCCAGATTTTTTTCCTGACAAAACATTGAAATAAAAAAAAATTAAGCCATGTGAACTAACTAATCTTTCATCACCACAAGTAATAGTTTTATCTACATTCAGTACTGTTTTTTCCTAATTTGCTCAAAATGGCATTTAAATAGAGGGCGAGGTTCTGCTCACTGTTTCACACAGCATTTATACCAGTGTCTCCACTGATTAGTGGAGTTACCCTGGATTTACACTGAGAGGATTGAGATCAGAATTCTGGCCCAGTGTTTGTAAAAGAATATTGGGAGTGGACTATTGCCAGGAAAGAATTTGGCCCATTGTGTTTAAGTGATGGAGCCAAATAATACAAAGATGTAAGTTGATCTTTAGTCTGTTTATAAGAAAATCCACTATTTCCAGTGATTCATAAACCACACTTAAAGAAAGTTAAAGTTCAGGAGTTATTCAGCATGGCTAAAAATGCCATATTATTTCTCCCTGTAGCAGGACACTATACTAGAAACAAGGATAAATAAAATTCTTGAGACATGACCTTACTGTTGAAATACAGTGCTTTTATGTAACATCTCAGTTCATTGCATACTTATACCAGGGAGCTGGTATGGTTTTAAGACATCCACATTAGTGCCTCTGCTACCCAATATCCTCACAACTATCAATTCAAATGTGAATGAGTAACAATTTAACTGTGTCCATTTTGGATCCTACCTCTAGATTTCAATGAGGCAACTGATAGAACATACAACTGAACAGGACTAAGGGTGTCAAAATCAGGCTCTTAGCCAAAATAATACATTAATTGCTTCCAGAACTATCCTAGAACTCACTACAAAATACCGTGGGCCAAATTCTTCTTTCAGTTATATCAGTGCAATTCTACTGACTTCTGTCTTAGGTACTTCTGTGGCCCCTATTATTATAGTATCTGAGCATCTTTCAGTCTTTAGTGTATTTATCTTCACAACACCCCTATGAGATAGAGTTTCAGGGCTATACTATTACTCCATTTTAAAGATGGGGAACTAAGGCACAAAGAGACTAAATGACTTGTCGAGGTAGGCTTTGATACAGTAGGAAATTTAACCTACGTCTCAAGTCCCAGACAACTGGACCATACCATCCTACCTCTTTTTGGGGCTGCTCTGGTGGAACTGAGGAGAATTTGTACCCACCATTCTCTTTGCAGTCTGAATTCCTCCCCCCTTGCCTATAAAGAGTCCTATCCCTCTGTAGAAGCTGCATTACTCTATGAAGTGAAATTGTTCAAAGAGCTTTCAGAGGGGATTTGTGAAGGTCCTATAGCTAAATGAATACACAAAATAAAAGGACATGGGGAGGGGGGAAATGGATTTTGCTGACGTTAGCTGTGGGAAGGAAATGTTGCTGCTCCTTTTCTCCTATATAATCGTGCCAATGGCTCTGCCCCAATCTGTACTTTTGTGTATCATAATAGGTACTGGCTGACTTCACAAGGGGGCGGGAGGGAACAGAAATGTAAGACTAGTCAGCTAGACACATTCCATTTCTCGTTAGATCAGTCATTTTTTTCTGCTGCCTTGGAAGCTGTTTTTTTAGTCTTTTGAGTTTTAGATTTTGGGCCCTCTCACATTCAAGAACGTTCCTGGTACCCCAATAGTGTTCAATGCAAAGACAAAGACTCCCTGCAAATAAGTTCTAGCCCTCAAACCCAAGCCTACCCAGCTCTGGTACATCTGCATTCAGTCCCCTCAATTACTCTCCTGATCTTATCTCTTTAAATGGTGGCACCTTTTGAGAAAAATTGACACTTCTGTGTTTCCGTGATATAAAGATCAAGGAAATAATGAAACAGAAACATCTGTAAGCCAAAATACAGGCAAGGGCACGACAGATGCAAACCTTTCTGCATTCCAATTTTTCTTCACTAGAAACAAAGACTAAAACTGCCCCATAATTCAGCATGATCTTCCAGTGTAGTTTTGTTAATATATTGGAATAAAATGTCATTGCCTTCAATGGGAACCAGACCTTAATTATGGGCCAAATCTGGAAAGTTGCTGAGTGTTCTATTGGTTGTGAAAATAATAGACGTCATAAGTTCTGCAGTGAACGCAGCAGGCTTACTACACTGATCAGATCCATCCTGAATGTGGTGGTATGCTACAGAATGTGTTTCATTTGCAAGAAGGGAACAGACAGGTTCCCTTTTGCCTGATTAGCTATAGTAATAGAGCATGATGAATTTCATGGAGAGTTCATGGTAAACAAGCTTGGAGTCACTTTGCTCTGTGTAATCTGTGTTTACACAAAGGCAATTCATGTGCATGTTCCTGTTTGTTTTGAAGAAGCTGTTCCGAGTCACTGCATTTACCTACTAGTCACAGCTCCTGAAGAGACATCTCTTGCAAGTGTCAAACCCAGTCAGACCTGCTGAGTAATCACAGTTGGTAAAGATGGGTGCTACAGCCCAGGGACCTGTCTGAATAGGAGAATCATGGGACTCCGGGACAGGAGTAGGCAGAAGCCCGATATCTGGGGAGGTTAGCTCTGGGGAAAGGAAGATGCAGCTTACTCCAGCTGTACCCATGACACATGCATTAATTTGGGAATGTTGGTGGTGTGAATCTGTGTTGTATTTGTGCAATCTCCCTCTCCACCCATTGACTGGGTGGTTTTGGCTTTTTACATGACCATAAAACAAAATCAAATTATAGGTTTGCGAATATCCTTACATTGGGCCACATCCTGCAAGGAGCTAAGCACCTTGCACTTCAGCACAGAATTCAGCCCTCAGTGTGAATGGTTTTGAATGAATATGTCAGCTCATAGGCCCAGCTCCTCAAAGGTATTTAGGCACCTAACTCCCATTGGGAGTGCTATGAAGGCAAATGATTTAGAGTACATGCACCACTGGGGAAAGAGGGGTGCTGGGGCTGTTCAAAATCTTTGTGAATTGGGCATCTTAAAGCCATCTGTGATAAGATATGAGAACCTACCTAGAAGCTTATGGCTACTGTTGTGTGGTACTTCCCCCTCTCCATCTCCCAACTGTTACTTTCATCCTGGTCTTTCAAGAGGACGATCTTGTCTTTCACTGGTCTTTCACTGGTCCAGTTTCCCTCTATGTCCTCCTTCAGTAGCTGCTGTTACTCCAGCCCCTGAACATTCTGTTTCCAGCCCTGTCTCACTCTTCTTGTAACCCCCTCTTTCAGAGCATTGGGCCAAATTCTGCTCTCATTTCACAATGCAAATCTAGAGTCTCCATATTTACCCATGTAAACAGAATTTTGGCCCCTAGTCTCCAGCCCAAACTGCCACTCCTACTCCCTGACTTCACTCCCAGCTGATTGCATAGACCCTGTCTCTAACCAGGAGAGAGAGTGGCCTCAACAGTGAGGCAAATACATTACAAATAATTATTTGCCATTCGTGTAGGAGTAAGGGGCAGCCAAATGCCAGCAGTTCTTACCTTTTAAACCAATATATTGGCCTTTTCCTCCCCACACTGTCACTCCTTAAACTTCTTAGACTAAAAGATTTCCAAAGATAACTTAGCATGACCCTATTTGCTCTCCAAACGTCCCTATTTATTGTTTTACAGGGTTGGTTGATATGGTATTAAAGCTGTAGAGCAAGGTAAATAACGTTAGAATACTTAGCAAGTTATAATGCAAAACACAGAAAATATAGAGAGGGGTAGAGGAAAATTTCACAGCTAGGAAGTGCTTGAATGTTTTATAGAATTACACAGCAGTGAGAAATTAGAGATGGAAGAGACTTATTAGGTCATCTAGTCCATCTCATGGGCCAGTGCATAATTGTTTCCTATGACATACATACTTTTTAGTGCTTTATCTAGTCCTGATTTAAATGCCTCAGATAAAGAAGCTTGCACCATTTCCCTGGAGGGACTATTCCACAATCTATTAGCTCTCACAGTCTCATGTAATTATCTCTACCGTCATTTTGCAAATTAGGATATGTAATTATAAAGTCAGAAAGTTTCATTTTGTAATTTAAAACATTTATGTAATATTATTCAGAGCACAAATATTAACTGCCATCTTTTCTCCCATGATGAATTTAAAATAAAGCCTGCATAAACATTAAAGCAATATACTAACAAATGTACAAATCAAAAAGGCAGCACTATAGGTCCTTCAGCATGTAACAGGGGAACTTACCACAAGTACCTCTAGCAGCTAGGTGTGGTAGTGAGTGCAGTCCTTTTCTCACGCAAGCACCCTCTGCAGGCCAGCCTTCTGTGGCCATCAGTCCTGGCTCAGGCCCCTTTAAATACAGTTCTCTGTTTGGGTTCCCAATTCAGTCCTGTCCCTTCCATGGGTTTTACAGTGCTTTACTTGTAGCCAGTATGGGAAAGAGGCTCATCCACTACTCCAGGTTCCAACCCAGAGACATTAAACACAACAGCCACATACCACTTAACTCAATTCTTTGTTGCATTTTCCCTAAACCTCTTCCAATGAGGCCCTTTTATCTCCCTCCCTACCTCAGGTTCTTCTCTCTCTATAATTCCCACTAGGTAAATTCAGTCAGCAATAACACCTAACTAATTATCAAGCTCCTTTGGCCAGAAAAAAAGCACCCTTCCTTACTCCCCCACTCCTAGCCTTCAGCTAAGCTGCTAGCCCCTACAGCTCCTTTAATAAGAACCTGCTGGGCTCTGATTGGCTCTTCTGTGAGGCCCCTCTAGGCAGGCTTGGAGGAGTCAACTTTGCTGGTCCTTTCCTGGCGTGGGATGTAGTAGGACTGTGGGACCTCCTGCAGGGAGCCGTAAAGGCCAGGTAGACACTGTCACACAGCACCTATGGTCACAAGGTGCCATGCTGGATTTCTTGGTATGCTCTGGAGAAACCATGTATATTTCTCCTCTTAACTGTATTTGCTTGCTTTTGCTATCTGTTCCAAACTTAACCACGTTTAATGCAGTGTTAATGTATGATTCATAGACTTTTGACGCCAGAAGGGAACATTAGATCATCTAGTCTGACCTCCTATAGCAGGCAATATAATTTCATCCAGCTACTCCTGTAGCGAGCCCAATAATTTATATTTGATGAAAGTGTATCTTCCAGCAAGGCATCCAGTATTGATCCAAAGACTTCA
Organism: Lepidochelys olivacea; assembly: GCF_965140295.1. NCBI lineage: Eukaryota > Metazoa > Chordata > Testudines > Cheloniidae > Lepidochelys > Lepidochelys olivacea. Next base: position 29,944,180 of record NC_140411.1, on the reverse strand, counting down.
AGAGATGGAGAATCTACCACTTCTGTTGGTAGTTTGTTCTAGTGGTTAATCACTTCCACTGTTAAAATTTTGTGCAAAAATTGTGACCACTGATTATAAAATCTATGTAAACCAGATTAGGAGAGACCAAAAATGCAGCCCTTTTATTGCTGTTCAATACTCTGTGAAATCAATTTGAGGGTCTCATTCCAATTTCTGTTTGACAAGTATCTACGTCAGAAAAACACCCCAGTGCATATGGTACTAACTGGCTTCCTTTGTAGGCAGTCTCAGCAGAAGGACGAAGAACTGAAGGAATTTGCAAACTGAACTACACTCTCACCCCTACATCAAGATTAAAGTTATGTGGGTAAATTTGAACTCCCTCTGCCAATGCACAATGCCATAAGCTAAAATACAGGATAAGTAAAGGACTTTAGTAACTTTCACTAGTTTGATGATTAGACAAAAGTCAAATGAAGATCACAGCAGTGGGTGAAAAGGAGGGGGCAGTTGGACTGTGAAAGCTGCCAGTCAAAGGTGGAGGCTGCACTGAAAAAAACCCATTTCAACTATATCCATGTATATTCGTGTACATAAAAGAAGTATCCTAGAGATTTTTGAAACATTTAGCAGAAAGGCCCCAATTCTGCAAATGCTTCACTTGAGATCAGTGGAACTGATCACACACTTAAAATTAAGCATGTGTGCAAGACTTTGAAGTTACATGGTTTCAAGCTAAGCACATGCATACATTTTTGCGGGATTGGGGCTACAATGAAAGATATAATCCATTTCATTCCATGGTATTTGATCAAATATTTCAGTTTTTTAAAAAGTTTTTCTGTTCTTACTCTATAAACCAGTAGCCCCACTGGTGGCACAGGATGAGAAATCCATTCATGTCCCATCAAGGGCTTTCCTGAGGGGCATGTGCAAAAATTTAACTTTGACCCCTTTTGGGTGGGCACATTCTGTGCCCCCACCCCCATGCAAGAACTTGCTTTTCCCTCCCTTCCGCCCCCACCTCGGCTCCAGCAGGAGCTCACTCTCCTCCCTCCCAGAGAAGCTCGCTCTCCCTACCACCTCAGCCCCGGGGCTCGAGGAGTTCTGTGCCCCTGATGATTATTGGGGGGGGGCATGCCACAGCTTGTCCCCCCTTGTGCATGCCCCTGCTGATTTCCATTACCATGGTTCATAAAATTGTCCAAGAAAAAGAATATGTAGGAATTTCTGTTTGTGAGCAGAAGCAGTCAGCTTCAGAAGAGATACCCAAGAGAACGTTTCTCATGATTCAGTAGAAAATTTTCATTATAATCTAACAATCCATTCACTGTTTGTTGTATCATTTCAGAAATCACTGTGATGCTTCTGTAGTTTTACACAATTCCACAGCATATGTAATAAGATAGTGTTTTCTGCATTACATAGCCCACAATTGTTTATCTCTGGCATAGGTTTTTGGGTCAAGGTTTGTTTGGTTGGCATTTTTGGCTATTTGGAGTCCAATAAAGATAATTAATCATAAAATAATACTTTACTATAACATTTTCATTTAATGTTAGATTTTGTGTTAGTGCAAAAAAGAATTCTTCCAGTGATGTGGAAGACCCTAGGTATGCTTTTATATGTCTCAAGTTGTATCTATTATGTCAATAATTGCATAATAAGCATGAATAACAGATTTAGGCCCTGATTATGCAAATTGATCCATGGAGGTGAACCCATGCACTTGCACTGAATCCCATTGAAGCCAAAGGGGCTCTGACTGTCTGTCAGGGTCTGCCCATGTGAAATGGTTATAGGATTGGGGCCTTATTTACATCAGTATGTTTAGCATAAAGTATTCTGTGCTTTTTCAGGAGGAAGGACAAGGGCAATAATGGGAGTGGTTGATGCTGTGAATGATGTTCTGGTTATGGTAGAAATGTTTTTTCAAATCGTGAAGATTTTCAGTATTTTTTAAAGATAGTCCCTTATGCAAGTGTCCCTTAAATGTCCCTTTAAAGTGTCCCTTTATGCAAATCACTTAGCTAAATGTTATGTTGCTTAACTTTGCAAAAACAAATAACACTATCAAAGATAAAAATATAGGAACCAGATTGTAATTCGTTTACAGCCAATTTACAATTAGTTTGACAAGATAAAACTTTAAAACAATGTACATAACAAAACAGTAAAACCTATCTTAGGGATTTCAGAGGGCTATAATACTAGAGTGCTAAGTTTCTGTAACAGATAGATCAAATGACTTTATAGTAATATTTTTCAGAATAGAGATCATATACTATCCTATCATTAATTTTCAGAATTTTATTGAAGTCAATAGGATTACTCACATGCTTAATGCACTTGCATAAATGCTTAGAACCTAAAATCTAAAGTTATGATAGCCCATAAATGGGGGAAATTATAGTGATACATGGTATAAAACATGTGCACCACTATTATCAGAAAAATGGGGACTACATCCCACCCACCTGCCCTGTAAACGAGATTTGTCTTTGTCCCAATTATATCCCCGTCTCTCTGTGCATTAGCATGGAGGCTAGAAAACCTGACTCATCATTTTTTAATAATCCTCCCAACCTGAGACAACACACATACTCTCCAAACATTCCCAAGTCCCAATTTCCCCTAAAGCAAATATCTAATCTCATCCTGCCTGGCAGCACAGCAGTCTTGTTTCTACGTGTGCAAGCAACTGCCTTAAAGCAGGATGTTTTTCCAGAAAGCAATTTTTTCTCCCGATACTCTGATCTGTACACTTTTAGGATGAAGGCGGTAATAATCCTGTATCTCTCTCTTGATAAATAATTGATTAATGCACATTAGGGAGAAATGGACAATAATCCAAATAAAATGAAGTTGATGCTAATGAACTGGGGAAGAATCTGATGTTTGTAGTCTCCTCAAAGAAGGGGTTTGTGTCTACTCTGCCCAAGAGATTTACAGTGTGCGTGTGGGGGCTTTTGTACCATTGTTTGCTCCTGCAAACCAGGAAATTTGGAGGCCAAAAGCAATTTGTCTGGTTGCAGTCATGACCAGACTTCTGGGATTTGAAGCTTGCTATGGTAGTCCATGACTTTTTAAAATTCTAGATTGGTTTACTGCAACGTGCTCTGTACCGGACAGCCACTCTGGAGCTCCAGCCAGGGACAGAACTACTTTGTGTCTGCTTGGTGGCAGAGCATATCACACTGCTTCTGCTGCACAAATTGTGTTTGCTTCCTATTACGTTTGGGGTACAGTTCAAAGTGATGAGTCTCATCTGTTGACCTGTACTGTATAAGATTTGGGTCGCGGCTAAGAGGAGCAACTCCTCTCTCCCTTCCCAATGACAGCAGTTGAGATCAGTTGACCTGCTTGACCTAAAAGACCCCTGATTGGAGTAAACAGCCGTGCCTGACTCTAGAATTGACTTCCTCCATGGGTCTGACAGCCTCAGAATTTGCTAGCTTTTCAGGCATGGTGCAAGGCTCAGATTTCCCCCTCCCCTTTTCTGCATGAGGAAATGGTGGTTTGGTATCTGGGGTGTTTATGAGCACTATATTTTCCTTTTTTTTCCTCTTGGCCTTTCTCCTCCTCTCCTCTCCTCTCCCTTTCCCCTCCTCCATTCAGCTCCCCCTCTCTCCGATCCTTCTTCCCTCTCTTTCGTATTCCAAGCTCTTCCTTGAGTCAGCCCACATCCCTGCAGCAGCAGCAGCAGCAGCCAAAGTTTAAAGGGGTGTGTGTGACTGACACCTGGTAAGCATGGGCTCCTGTGCCTCATCTGCATATCCTCGCCCGCCGCCCTCTATTGGCTGGAAGAAGCCACGCCCTCGTGCTGGGGCCCTGGCCGAAAGGCCGCCCGGAGACAGGAGCTTTCCCCGCCCTCTTGTGCTGCGGCCCCGCCCTTTCGCCCGCCCCTGGCTGGAGGCTGCCCGGAGACGGGAGCCGGCGAGCGTTCTGGCAATTGGTCAGCGTCGTGCGAGCTCGTCGATTGGTGGCTAGTAGCGAGAGTGGGCGTATCCGGAGCGCGGTGATTGGCGGAGGGCTGTGCGCGGGGGGAGGGGCTGCCCGCGAGCGGTGGACGGGGAAGCTGCGGGAGGATGGGGACGGCCGGAGGAGCGGGTCAGTGAGCTGAGCGCAGCCAGCCCCGCCAGCTCCTCCGACCCGGGCGCACCCGCTCCCCGTCCCAGGCGGCGCGGCGCGGCAGCATGAACCGGGGCAGCGCCGGCTCCATCGGCAGCGCCGCCTCCGCCAGCGAGTACCGGGTCTGCAGCAACTGCCGGAAAGTGCTGAGACAGGTACCCGGGGGGCCGGGGCGCTGCTGGCGTGAGGGGGGCGGCAGTGGAGCCGGGATGTGGCGGAGCCGTGGGGATGTGAGCCACCGTTGGGGACGCCGGGATGTGGTGGGGGGGCGGCCGGGCCGGGCCGCTGGGGTGCGCCCCGGGGGGGAGCGCTGGGGGTTCGAGGCCGGCTGTCTGAGGGGAGGGGGCGGGATCCGAAGAGCTGGGGGTGCGAGGCGGGATACTGGGACTCGGGGGGGGGTGCGAGGGGGACGGGACCCAGGCGGCGGCGCGAGCGGAGGCTGGTGTGTTCGGGGGCGGCCGGGCGGGTAGCACAGGAGCTGCGGGCCCCGCTGCGCACGGGAGGCGGAGAGAGGGAAACCGTAGATCTGACGGGAAGGAGCGGGGTAGCCAGGCACTTTAGCAAGGCGAGGGGCCACGGGAGGATCTGGGGGTGGCAGGTGGGTGAGTATGAGGAGAACGGGGCATTGTCCCGGGATGGGAGGGGGGTACCAGCCCCAGCATGGTAGAGAAGAGGGGATGGGCAGATCGTCCTTCCCACCCGACACTGGCCCTTTGGCGAAGGTCCCTCTTTTCCGCTTTCACTGATCTCTGCATCTGCTTCTGCCCGGTGTGAGGGATGTTCCCCGGCCCACTGATGTCCCTGTTAGCCCGTGAACGCAACCTTCAGCCACAGCTCCTATTAGCGGGGTTCTTAGTTTCTCGTGGTTCGCACTCTCCCACCCCCTGTGGTGCTTTTCCCTTGTTAGCGATTCCGCCTGAGACATAAAATATATGTGGGGATTTGTATTGGGTGTGTGTATGTATGTTTTTCAGCAAAAGTGTTTACTTGGATGGATCATCAGAAACACTGGCTCTGGTTGATTCTCATAGAGAGCGGCTTAGAAAGTTTATTCACATATCACTTAGTAAAAATAAATACATCACTACGATTTTTATAAAACCTTATTTTCAGACTGCCTCTCTGAAATGTAAAGCTTTTGGGGAAAAAAATCAGCTGGTTATTAATGGGTCCCCTGACCAGAATGTCCTTTGCGAATATTCTAATCCTTTACTAACTCCTCTCAACATCTGATTAATTGGGAACATTAGATGAGGTGCTTTTTGTTTGTCCAGTGCAAATGAATTAAAATTGCTGAGCTGTGCAAATGCATCAGGACTGGAAGACTGAGAAAAATGCAATATTTTTTTCCCTCATCTGTCTCTCTAAATACATTTTGCACCAGGGTTGTTCTTGTAAATATTAAGAAAGCATGTAAGTCGGGGAGCTCAAATATTTGCGCTCTTTGTCCAAAAACTGTTTTTCTTCCTCTGTGGGTCAGGCCAAGTGCCAATCAAAGTTGTTTTTCAAGCCTCTTTTTGCTGCAGTGGGCTGCTGTGTGTGTGTGTGTTTTTTTTTTTTTTTTTTTGTAAAGGGGTTGGTTTTTGGAAAAGAGGTGTGTAGAGGGAGGGGGGAGCATATTTAAAATGCATGAGAGAGAGGGGTGTGTCTTAATCATGTTTATGGAATATTTTAAGGGAAACGAACTCTTATTAAATGTGTGCAATTGGTATGTGCAGTTATTTTTTCCATAAACTCTTAGATCATATTACAGTTGATATTTGGTACTCAGCTCATTGTAGCGCAGCTTGTGAGAAATTTAATGGGTCAGAGAAGTGCATATCATTGCAGTCTGATGTTAACTATTTCACTGCAGGGCCAAACTTTAACTTGCTAATTAATTTTTTTGAGGAAAACAGACACTTATAGAAAAACTTCTGAGACGTTAAAAGCCTGAAGCTCTCTCTGAGATTTGACATGTTTAAAGGATTGGCTTAACAGGTTAATCGGTGTCAAATTGGTCTATGTCAGGGGTTCTCAAACTGGGGGTCAGGACCCCTCAAGGGGGTTACAAGGTTATTACACCGGGGGGCCACGAGCTATCAGCCTCTACCCCCAAACCTCACTTTGCATCCAGCATTTATAATGGTGCTCAATATATAAAAGAGTGTTTTTAATTTATAAGGGGGGGTCGCACTCAGAGGCTTGCTATTTGAAAGGGGTCACCAGTACAAAAGTTTGAGAATCACTCGTCCATGTAAAGAGTGGGGAGGGGAACTTGCGTTGTTCTTGTCAAATAAACACAGTTTTTGTTGACTAATAAACTGGTGTTTGGCAATCCTAGTATTTCTAAAATTAAATTGATCTGAAATTTCTTAAAGCCATAGTCTCAAACTAGTGAGTAGGTCTCTTGTTTTATACCTTTTTAATACTAGAAACTGTGGATGTAATATACCTTCTGCTAGCCTGTAATATGCATTCCTTTCCTAGTAATGATTGTGAATGATATTTATTTACCAACATATCCTCTGATGAAATGTTGCTATTCAAGTAAATTATGGAGAATAATGGTGGCATGCTTAGGTATCGGGGTGCTGGGCACTGCAAAGGAACCTAGTTGGTTAAGTGGATGTGAGTAGCTCTCTTTGCTGGCCTACCTTATGAATTCCCTGCTGGTGGACTGTGCTACTCTTGCTGGAGGATTCATAATTCCAGTGGCAGTTATTGAAATTAGATTAAGAGCAAGTGACTTGAGAGAGATATTTTGTGATTGAATTGATTGTGACGTTATGGCCTCCAGCCTTCAGGCTAACCAACAAACATAGCAATACAAAAACAACAAGGAGTTTGGTGACAGTTTTTTACCCACGAAAGCTTATGCCCAAATAGATCTGTTAGTCTTTAAGGTGCCACCGGGCTCCTTGTTTTTGTGGATACAGACTAACACAGCTACCCCTTTGATACTTGATAGCAATATAAACCTTGTCTCATTTGCTCTGTAAGCATTTAATATGTTTGTTGTATTAAAGTCAGTGTAAACTTTAACCTTTTGCATGACATTAGCTAATTTACAAATAGAAAATATATAATTCTTCTCAGGTGTAAATGAGATGCAAACTTTGATCTGGATGTCAACGTATATGCTAAAATGCCCTCAAGATCGTTGTTGCTTCACCTTGTTTTATGACAATATTCTTTTAAAGCTAACATGACAATGCGTTGGAAAAATAACTGCTCATAAAACATTCTTAATCAGTTCCTACTCTCATCTATTTGAGTCTGTATTTTAAACTGCTAAAGTATAGTCTTAGCAACAATTATTGGTGGATGGGGTGATATGGCAGCGAGGGAAAACAAGCCTTTCAGCTTACAATGAAATTCAGAACAGACAAACTAAATGAAAACTCGTTTGGGTGAATTGGGGTATCTTATACTGAAAGATGTAAGTGGAGAAAAACTAGATTTAGAGTGCATAGTCTATTTTGGATTAATCAAAGTTATGGCTTTTTAAAGATGTTTTCAATCTCTGGAAAAAACAATGCTTTTTTCAATATGGGAGAGCCCATTGTACAAAGGTTAGCATGAATAAATAAATAAAAATGCAGTCTTGCTATAAGAAAAGGAGTACTTGTGGCACCTTAGACTAACAAATTTATTAGAGCATAAGCTTTCGTGAGCTACAGCTCACTTCATCGGATGCAGGGATCTGGCAAGCTAGTTCTGTCGCTGCTGGCTAAAGGCGAGGTAATACCACTTCAGTAGCAGAGGTGGGTGGAAATGCTGATATTTGCTTTGTAGAATTCAAGAGGATTTTCAGGAATGTCATCCAGCGGAAGTTAAGGAAATGCCACAGTAGTACAGCCAGTTGGATTTGACTGTCTTTCAGAGAAGGCTGAACCAGGCTGGGAAGTGGGAAGCACCTGCCAGACCACACACTGCCTTGTGTGCTGTCAAGGGATTGTGCAGTGTGATTTTTTTTTTTTTAAAGGAACCTAATTGTCAAAGTACTAGTGACGTGAATCGATCTCTTCATTTTACAATGTTACACTTAATTTTTAAAGACTTCAGATGAACTTGTATACTTCCTATATGTGCACCACTCTTCCTAGTGGTCATGATGTGTCACTTCTCTGTTTAGAGCTATATCACAGCTCTTTAATTTTATGTTCTCTTAAAATTAGTCACCTGCTGAAATCTCTGCTATTTTTTTTAAGGAGCTCTCAGAATGAATTAGCACACTTTACATGAAAATATAAGTTTTGTGATATTTAGTGTTTGTCTTAGAACCCAGCCCCTGAAGTCTTTTTTAGTATGTGAGAATTTTAGCTTTCATTTAAAAAAAAATTCAAGCACATATGGTTGCAAACAAAGGATTGGAAATGTGAACCCTAAAGGCTCAAAAACTAGAAGGCAAATTTAATAGAATGCCAAACTTATAACTTCTTTAAAAAAATCTCACGATTTTTGAGGGTCCGAGGCATAATGTTTGAACACCTGGAGTTGGCAATATTTCCACCTGCCATACTTTCTTATCCTGTACTATACACCTGGTTTGCTGGCACAGTATTTCTAGTTTTAGGCAAAAAGCATTTTATTACTTCAAATTATTAGTGTTTTTTAGGAAACATTTACAAAATTGTACACAGCAAGCGGCAACTCCTTTCCTCTAATAACTGCAGTGAAAAGACAAGAATGGTCTTTTATACTGTTCTGACTGTTTGCACTGCTCTGCATCTTTCCATACTGCAATCCATTTGGATAATTGTACTCTTTTTCCTTGTTTAATTGTTGGCTTTGCGGTATCAGAGTGCTATTGTTCTCAGCTCATGTACACTGATATTGAGCATTCCTGTGTTCTCCACTTATTCCAAAAAAGTGGAATAAAAACATGGGTGGTGGGTGAACTGGCCATTGAGGGAGGCTAGCCCCTGGTCCCTCCTCTTCTGCCCGAAAACCCACCTCTCCTTCCATCCCTTCCCACTGGAGCCCAAAGCATCCCCACCGTGGCTGCCTGAGCGCAGCCATCCCCAGAGCACCAGGCGGTGCGTGGGTGGGGCCATGCCAGACTGTTTGGGGAGGTTCAGCCTCTCCCAGCCTATGGTACCCATGAGTAAACATATTTTTTATGTTTTTCTAATCTCAATTGTTGGAAGTCAGAAAATGGACAGTTAAATTCTCATTGGTGGTCTGAGAAGAAATTATCCTCTACTGAAATGTCATAGTCTTGCAATAAAAAGAACATGTTGTCTTCTGGGGCAAAATTCAGCTACAACAGACAATACAGAGGGAGTGAGAGAGCTACTAATGTAAGGAGAGTTTGGCTGCAGGGAGAGTTCAGTGGCCTGGGGGAGGCCAAGTAGTATAATCTAACTACAGGAAGAAATGTAACAAACATACTCTAAATTTAGGTCAATAACACCCTCTCCCCACAAAAACAAACAAACCAACTCAACACCCCCCCCCCAAAAAAAAAAAAAACTTGCGAGAGTAAAAATAATGCAGGCAGAAGTCCAGCAGCAAAGTGAGGGTATCCAGTTTATTGCACTGAATGCAGCATGAACAATGACTTGCCTTGCGGGCAGTTATTGTATGTGTGCATTTGATACAAGCAGCTCATAGCCCTCCGATTCAGTACAGGCTAGAGTGGCTGAGTTGGTGGAGGTAAGGGGGACAAAAATCTACATCAAGGAGACTTTCAGGGTTGCAGTAGTACACCCCAGTCAGACAGTTTGTGCTGTTGAGAGGGTGAAAGTCTCAGGGATAGAGAAAATCAACAGTTCCATAGTTGTGAACCTCCTTCCAGGTGATGTCATGGTATCCTCAGTCTACGGATACCCCTCCTAGGGAGGGAGGGAGCCGCAGTTACTACCAGGAGCAAGTAACTCAAGGGATTTGATTATTAGAAATATCAGTAATTGGGTTTGTGATGGCCGATGGAACCACATAGTTAATTGCCTGCTGGGTGTGAAGGTTACAGATCTCATGAGATGTCTAGATAGACTTATATGCAGTGCTGGGGAGCAGCCGGTGGCTATGGTACATGTAGATACCAATAATACAAGGAAAGGTAGGGGAAAGGACCGGAAGGCCAAATTTAGGCTGCTAGGTAAGAGTAGAGAGTAAAGTCCAGGACCTCCATGCAAGCAGTCTCTGAAATGCTTTCAGTTCCATGCACCAGGCCAAAAAGACAGGACGAACTAAAGGGTTTTAATACACAGATGAGACAATGGTGTAGAGAAGAGGGTTTTTGGTTTATTAGGAACTGGGGAAGATTTTGGGAAGGGAGGAGCCTAAACAGGAAGGATGGGTTCCACCGAAAACCAAAATGGAACTAGACTGCCAGCATGTAAAATTAAAAGGTTATAAGAGAATTTTTTAAACTAAGGGCAGGGGGATAGCTGTCAGGTGTGGAGGGGCACACAGCTGATGTGGAGACATCCCTTAGGGATGGATTTATTAAACTGATAGGAAAGAAGTTGGCAAAGTATAGATAGGAGCTAGTGAGGAATAGTCAAACATAAGAATCCCATTCAAATCTAACACACGAAGACAAAGTGTATAAGTGCTAATAGACAACTGCTGAAGTCTAAATAAGTAAGATGGGTGAATTAGAGTACCTGGCATTAAATGAGGATATTGATATGATAGGCATCACTGAAACTTGGTGGAATGCGAATAATCAGTGGGACATGGTAATAATGCCACATCCCCACCAGCATGAACCATTTGTGAAAGAGCATAGTCAAAGTAAAAACCTGAAATGACTCAAACTATACTATAGACTCTCTGGGTAGAAATTACGTGCTTGAATAATAAGAGTATAGCAGTAGGAATATGCTGCCACAATCCTGATCAGGTGGTTGGCAGTGATTGTGAAATGCTTAGGGATATTAGAGAGGCTACAAAAACAGAAAACCCAATAATAATGGAGGATTTCAACTATGTGCATCTTGAGTGGGTATATGTCACCTCAGGAAGGGATGCAGAGATAAAATTTATAGACACCACAAATGACTACTGCTTGGAGTAGCTAGTCCTGGAACCCACAAGGGGAGAGGCAATTCTTGACTTAGTCTTAAATGGACCATAGGATCTGGTCCAAGAGGTGAATATAGCTGAACTTCTTGGTAATAATGACCATAATGTGTGTGGGGGGGAAATGTCAAAGAAACCCACCTAAGTAGCATTTAACTTCAAAAACGGGAGCTACCCAGAAATGAGGAAGCTAGTTAAACGGAAATTAAAAGTTTCAGTCACAAGGGTGAAATACCTGCGAACTTCATAAAGGCTATTTTAAAAACACCATGATAGAGGTTCAAATTAAATGTATATCCTAAAAACAACAGTAAGAGGACCAAAACAATGCTATCATGTCTAAAAAGCAGAATAAAAGAGGTGGTTAGAGGCACCTTTAGAACTTGGAAGTCAAATCCTAGTGAGGGGAAATAGAAACAATAGAGCATAAACTCTGGCAAGTCACATGAAAAGTAAAATAAGGCAAGCCAAGAGAGAACTTGAAGAACAACTAGCACACAAACTAACAGCAAAAAATGTGAGTACATTAGAAGCATGCCCAACAGTCAGTGGGGCCACTCGATGATTGAGGTGCTAAACGATCACTCAAGGAAGACAAGGCTGTTGTAGAGAACCTAAATTAATTTAGCTTCTATACCAGGTGATTGAAAGGTAGTTATTATAATATCAGTTTTTAAAAGGCTCCAGAGATGATTCTGGCAATTATAGGCCAATAAGCCTAATGTCTCTACTATTTCAAACAATTTGCCTGGTAAAGAACAGAATTCTAAGACACATAGGTGAACATGATGTGTTGGGAAAAGTCAACATGGCTTTTATAAAGGGAAATCATGCCTCACCAGTCTATATTAGAATTGTTTGAGAGTGTCAATAAACATCTTGATAAGAGTGATCCAGTGGATACAGTGTACTTGGACTTTCAGAATGCCTTTCACAAGGTCCCTCACGAAGGCTGTTAAGCAACATAAGGAGTCATGGGAGAAGAGGAAAGGTCCTCTTATGGATCAGTAACTGGTCAGTATCAGGGAAAGCTAGAAAACAAAGGGTAGGAACAAATGGTAGGCTCTCATAATGGAGAGAGGTAAATAATGTGAACCCCGATTAGGGGTCTGGAACACATGACTTATGAGGAGAGGCTGAGGGAACTGGGATTGTTTAGTCTGCAGAAGAGAAGAATGAGGGGGGATTTGATAGCTGCTTTCAGCTACCTGAGAGGTGGTTCCAGAGAGGATGGTTCTAGACTATTCTCAGTGGTAGAAGAGGACAGGACAAGGAGTAATGGTCTCAAGTTGCAGTGGGGAAGGTTTAGGTTGGATATTAGGAAAAACTTTTTCACTAGGAGGGTGGTGAAACACTGGAATGCGTTGCCTAGGGAGGTGGTAGAATCTCCTTCCTTAGGAGTTTTTAAGGTCAGGCTTGACAAAGCCCTGGCTGGGATGATTTAATTGGGGATTGGTCCTGCTTTTGAGCAGGGGGTTGGACTAGATGACCTCCTGAGGTCCCTTCCAACCCTGATATTCTATGATTCTATGAATGTTGTCCTCCAAGGATCTGCACGGGGACCTATGATGATCAGTGTATTCATAAATGATCTGGAACGGTGAGGTGGCAAAATTTGCAGGCAGTACAAAATTAGTCAAGATAAGCCCTAAGCTGACTGTGAAGATTTACGATGGGATCTTACAAAACTGGGTGACTGGGCAACAGAATGGTACATGGAATTCAGTGTAGATAAATGCAAAGTAATGCACTTTGGAAAACCTAATCCTGAAATTACATACAAAATGATGGGGTCTAAATTGGCTATTACCACTCAAGAAAGAGATTTCAGAATCATTGTGGATAGTTCTCTGAAAACACAGTTCTGGTTACCCCATCTCAAAAAAGATCTTAGAATTGGAAAAAGTATAGAGAAGGGCAATGAAAATGATTAGGCGTATTGAAGAGCTTCCATATGAGGATAGATTAAAAAAAACGGGTCTGCTCATTTTAGAAAAAAGGCAGCTAAGGGGGGATATGATAGAGGTATCTAAAATCATGAATGGTGTAGAGAAGGGAAGTGGTGTTTACCCATTCACATAACAAAATAGCCAGGACTCACCCGATTAAATTAGTAGGCCTCAAGTTCAAAATAAACAGAAGGAAGTACTTCTTCACACAACACAGTTAACCTGTGGAACTTGTGGCCAGGGATGTTGTGAAGGCCAGAAGTATAAATGAGTTCCAAAAAGCATTAGCTAAGCTTAGGCTATTAGCCAAGACGGTCATGAATGCAAAACAGGGCTCCATATGTCCCTACACCTCCAACTGCCAGAAGCTGGGACTAGACAACACTGCGTGGATCACTTGTAATTGCCCTGTGTGCATCAGTCATTCATTGCCTGATTTATAGGGAAGCAAGGAAATATTGGTGGCAATGAGGGGTTTAATTTTTTTTCACAGAAGGTCCCCACTGTTGTTCACTGGGCTATATTAACTGTTTAAATTATTTTACCTACTGTTTTAACTATTACTGCTAACAGGAATAAGTGATATGTTCCTTAGGAGGTGATATGATATGATAGGAGAACATACCAATAACCTATTAACTCACCAGACTGAGTTAGGAGACCTGGGTTTTGTTCTCTGCAGTGTTAGTTTTACTATGACTTCAGGGAATTTGAGAGAGAAATTCAGGGATTTCTTTATCCGTAGAACAGGGCTAATGCTCGTTTACTGTGAGAATGTACTTTGAGATCTGCAGAAGGAAAGTCCATTGGAAATTAAGTATTAACTTTCTCCTTTCTATTTTAGAGAGAGGTCAAAAACTGCTCTTTATTTGGATATTCATTTCGAGTGGCTTGGGAAGTTGGAGGAAGAGAATAGTCGTTGAATTCTCCATTCTACCCTGATCTTGCTAACTGAGGTGGTTTGGGTTGTGCATTTATTGTCTGCATCCCATTTCCACTATGGATAATAGGGCTATTAGAGATCGTAACACGCCATGTTTCACTCTGTGGGGCTGAGTATCTGGTTTTCTGTGGGTGGGTAAGTCTGTCCTTGCTATAGTCCTGCCCATCAGAAAAGAAGCTCAAATTATAGGAGGAAGGAAGTTTAGTTTTATGACTTCTTCTTAACCATCACTGTAGGGACCTAAATGGTAATTTATATTTGATTCTCCTAGTCTGCATCTGTAATCCCATCCATCTCAAAATCTCTTTACTAGGGTTTCCTCCTCATAGAGCCTGGTGGCATATGCCACCTTAGGTAGAGTTTGCAGAAAAGCTAGGCAGATAACTGCAATATTGCGTGGAACTATGTTACAAGAACAGAGGCATTATCCACAAATGGATTTTTTTTTGTCAGATAGTTAACTTTGAGCCAATATTTTAAACATGCTAGAGAAAAAACTCATGATGTTCTTTCCTAACCAAAATTAGCTTTCCCTATTAAAATTCATCACAAGATAAAGGACTTTTTGGCACTTTACCCTGTACATTTGCACTAGTATTGGTGGTAACATGGGCTGCCATGTTTAAAAATGTTTTTAAAGATTCACTTTTAAATTAAATCTGTACAGAGTGGGCATGTGTTTTGATTTGAAGACCATATTCCATATGAATGCAGGATTTCCTCCCCCGCCCCAGCCCCCCAGTGCTTCAAGGTCATTACATGTGAACTTCTAAATAGACCGGAATAAGATAGGGGTTGCGTCTTGGCTTACTTGCTGCTGCACCCCATCTTAAGTAGAGCGTTTAACAGAAATTACATAAGAGTGAAACCCATTTCCATTATGGAGCATCTTTCTCTAGGTAGATAGCGACCAAGGTTATGTCCAAAAATCAGTAGTGGGATTCTGTCTGCTTATTGTTCAGCTGCTTGATAGATGGCTAAAGAAAGTCTTTCATTCAGAAAGTAAACTGTTGTACGAAAGTCCCATGCTTGTATCAGTACTGACATATCCTCAAGAGATTTGGTAACTGGAGGAATACTTTAATTTAAAGAAACTGTTAAAGGAATATTTACTTTAAATGTCTGTTTTAACCCACCAATCTGCTTAGTCGTTTTGAGATTGGCTTCTTAATGCAAATGAAGAGTTGTAAACTTGGGTTAGATCCCATGCAATATTTCACCTCTCCAGGATCATGCTGTCCAAATATTCAAGGTTTAGTAGAAGCAACTATTGATACGGAGTTGCAATATTTCAATATGCTCAATTAAATTAATTTCAAGTGATACTGTACATAGTAGTGTTTATGCAGAACTTTTTGTCCCACCAATCAAGTTTCACTGATCAGTGCAGACTGAAGGATTTTTAAGAAGAAAGCCTATGCTGTAGGCCTTGTTTATATCCGTAATTTGCCCTACTTCTAGCAGTCTGTGTCAAGCCACCAATGTAACTGCCCTGATGCAGACCCCAACTGCAGATGAGGAAGCTGTGATCTGTGCAGAAATTCTGCTAGTAGTCTGACTAGCATCAATGGAACTTCCATGCTGATTCTATCTTGTGAACAAGTGTAGCTGTGTTGGTGACTGGCTATTCAGTTGCTGGATTTGGGGCAGATTATGAATGTAAGCTAGGTCTTTAGCCTGTAATGCTGCATAGTTAAGCTACTGCAGAACTCTCGGGTTAACAGTTTCCTTTATCTTAGCTCAAACTGCTTCAAACTCATTCATATTTTCTCTAATTCATAGTTTACTGAGATTGGAGGACCCATTTTGGGGAGATTTGTGTGATTGACACACTGATGCCTTTTACCAGTTAACTCATTTTCTAGTAGGATAAAGATATCACATGCTTCTTTACTTGATGCACATGCAAAGCAAATAATACACTTTTGTCAAATAAGAATTTGCCACTCTCTGGCCTGAAAGAGGACTCCATGTCTTTAAAATCTTACTTATAATTTTTTTTGCCACTTAGTTTATTTTGTGAAATATTCCAGCTCCATAATTGTTTGAGTTCTTCAGATACTTAGTTTCTCAATATATAAAACAGGCCTGGTCTGCATGCAAATTTTGTACTGGTATAACTCAGTTAAGAGTGTAACTTCTTTTTACTTTTTTTTTTTTTTTTTTTTAACTGATAGTTGTATTTGTACAACCTCTAGTCTGGATGCAATTAGCTTATTCCCCTTCTCACACAGGAATAAGCTATACTGGTTTAAATACTTCTATACCAGTATAATTGTATCATTTTACTGTACCTGTGTAGTTACAGTGGTACAACTTTTGCATGAGGACACAAGTTATTACTGTCTGAACAGTTGGAAGTATAAAATGTAGCTTGTGTATTTTGTTCGCACTGTACTCGCAAAAAAGAAACATTTTCACAGGGCCACTCCATGAGATCTGTCTCAAGGAAAAGCATATTTTTAAAAAAATCTGGGGAGGTGTAAAGAGAACTGGATCTGAATACTGTAATCAAAGAATAATTTAAACATACCTTCAAAATGAAAAAATAATAAAATTACAAAGTATCTTTAAAACACCGTCTAAAACAGGGTTTCAGACTTTTTCATAATGTGGACCTCATCCTAAGAGTGTCTTCTGAAACATCTTCCATTTGTACTACTACTCCTGTTTTTAATCACATAATGTCCCTGTGGGCTTATGACAATCAGGGCCCAGACACTCAAGAGAATCGCTAAAGAATACAATCAGTGGAACCAACTGATTGTGTACAATATTATTGTACTATAAAATGTATTGTATAAGATATCATATAAAAACTGGTGACACACTGGTCATAAATATAACTGTGTGATGTATGTATGGGTGGCCTGTAAGGAGTTATTATGTGTGCTGGAAATATGTTCCTAAAGTATGTTTTGGGGGGCAGTCTTAATGAACAAGTTTGTCTTACACAAAGGAATGTAAATTTGCCTATCTGAGTCAAGCTTTGTAAGCCATCGATCATGAAGGTACACTTACATATAAGATAAACAAAGCAGTCTAGTCAAGTGGCAGAGGCAACAGCTTGGTGAGCACAGCGAGATAGACACTGGAGTCTGAATCCCCACTGGATCTTCCGGGATCTTGAGACAAAGATAATGGACTTTGGGAAATATAAGGGGAGTAAAGAGACGTTCTAGTTAGTCATCACTTAAAGGACAGAGGGGACAGCACCCTCTGATTCTGTGACATTGGATCCTCCTACTGGAAGGGCTGGAGATGCTTCTACCTTGATGTGAGGAAAGCTATTTAGATACAGATTGTAGCTTGCTAAAGTTAAGTATTAGACACTAGGAAGTGTGTTTTTGTTTTTGTTTTTGTAACCTTTTACTGTTTATTACCTCTGCTTAGTATCACTTAAATCTCTGTTCTTTATTAAAAAAACTTATTCTTAATTTTACTATAAACCATCTCTGTGCTGTGTTTAGGATAGTGTCTACGGTGGGCCAACAGGCTGGTGTGTGTGCTGTATCTTTGGAGGTAGTGAACCTAACTTCTGAGAGTGTCCTATGAGAGGAACTAGCTGCTGCAGAGACATTTCTGAGCAACTCTAGAACTGGAGTTCACTGAATGTTACTGACAAGGCAAGATTTAGCCTGGTACAGTCTCAAAGAGTTTGTTGATAAGGTAGACAGACAGGTGTGGCAGGGACCTGACATACAGTCTAAACTCTAGCGAACCTCTCCCTTGCTGAGGCAGAGAGGTATCACAGTAGCTTAGGTTCTGGGTGCCCTTAGCAGAGTGTCCAAGACTGCTACAGCAAATGATTACATGGAAAGGTAACATTTGGGAAGTGCTTAATATATTTCTAACTTCTCTTACTGTGTTTTAGCTGGAAACTAGCAGGAAAACCTGCGGCCTGGTCTACGCTACAAAATTAGTTCAATATAACTGTTGCACAAGAGTGTCAATAATTCACACCCCTGAGCAATGTAGTTATACTGACCTAAGTGCCAGTGTAGACAGCACTATGTCAGTGGGTGAGCTTCTTCCTCCAGTGTAGCTGCTGCCTCTTGTGGATATAGAATTATTAAGCTGATGGAGTGCTCTCTCACATCAGCTTGGAGCATCTTCACCAGAAGCGCAACAGCGGCACAGTTATACCATTGTAAATTTGTAGTGTAGACCTGCCCTGTGCGTTATTGTCCTTCAAGCTCCTTGTATACCATAACACAGGGCTCTGCAGGCTACCATTTGTCCATGGATCACTGTTAGGTTTAGACCAACAATTCTTGTAAATGTAAAAAGAAAAAAAAACCTATGCTGTCTTTAAGTACAAAGGCAAGGAGAAATCCAGACTTGTGGCTAAAAGTTATGAGGGATAGAATAGTTCTTTAGATTATCTTTTGAGATGCAGAAAATTTCCATAGGGAACTGACTTATAATTCTTTTTAAAATTCAGGATTTTCCTAACTAAATACTAAACTGGGAGGAGTGGTTGATACGCTGGAGGGCAGGGATAGGATACAGAGGGACCTAGACAAATTGGAGGATTGGGCCAAAAGAAATCTGATGAGGTTCAATAAGGATAAGTGCAGGGTCCTGCACTTAGGACGGAAGAATCCAATGCACAGCTACAGACTAGGGACCGAATGGCTAGGCAGCAGTTCTGCGGAAAAGGACCTAGGGGTGACAGTGGACGAGAAGCTGGATATGAGTCAGCAGTGTGCCCTTGTTGCCAAGAAGGCCAATGGCATTTTGGGATGTATAAGTAGGGGCATAGCGAGCAGATCAAGGGATGTGATCGTTCCCTTCTATTCGACATTGGTGAGGCCTCATCTGGAGTACTGTGTCCAGTTTTGGGCCCCACACTACAAGAAGGATGTGGATAAATTGGAGAGTCCAGCGAAGGGCAACAAAAGTGATTAGGGGTCTGGAACACATGACTTATGAGGAGAGGCTGAGGGAACTGGGATTGTTTAGTCTGCAGAAGAGAAGAATAAGAGGGGATTTGATAGCTGCTTTCAACTGCCTGAGAGGTGGTTCCAGAGAGGATGGTTCTAGACTATTCTCAGTGGTAGAAGAGGACAGGACAAGGAGTAATGGTCTCAAGTTGCAGTAGGGAAGGTTTAGGTTGGATATTAGGAAAAACTTCTTCACTAGGAGGGTGGTGAAACACTGGAATGCACCTAGGGAGGTGGTAGAATCTCCTTCCTTAGGAGTTTTTAAGGTCAGGCTTGACAAAGCCCTGGCTGGGATGATTTAATTGGGGATTGGCCCTGCTTTGAGCAGGGGGTTGGACTAGATGACCTCCTGAGGTCCCTTCCAACCCTGATATTCTATGATTCTATAACTGATTGAGTTAAATATTCATAAACACAATATATATTTTGATTAGTGCACTTCAAATCAAAATGATGAAATATAACTGACTTTCTTAGAATGTTTAAAAAGAACTTGGTTCATCTTTATATTTCACACCATAGAAGTCCAATTAGTATAAACTCTGAAGTTTAACACTCACCAGGGAGGAGTGGACATGAAGATTACTCAACTAAACTTAATTTCCCCAATACTAATTTCTCCCTCCTGTTACTCACACCTTCTTGTCAACTGTCTGTAATGGGACACTCTCTTACCACTTCAAAAGCTATTATTCCTCCCTTGGTATCCTGCTGTTAATTGATTTATCTCCTTAGACTGACCTCACACTTGGTAAAGCAACCCCCATCCTGTATTTATACCTGCTCCTGTATTTTCACTCCAAGCATCTGATGAAGTGGGTCCTAACCCACGAAAGCTTATGCCCAAACAAATTTTAGTCTCCAAGGTGTCACAAGGACTCGTTGTTTCAACTATCTAATGTTTTCTCACACAGATACTTAGTCACGTTATAGGTTTTTAATTCCTAAATTATTTAATCTGTAGAGTTGCCCACCAGCCAAAAAATAGCGTTAGTGATTGGGAAAGAAAATATGAGTTGTCTTGATCTAAAACTTTTTTTTTAAAGGACTGCCAACTTTGTACTCAGAATCAATTTATGTATAGTGTCTGTGCTGTGACTACATTGGAGTCACTTTAACTGAATATCAACAAATAGAACTGAAAGTCATATGTATTCTTTCTTGTTCGTATCAATTTGGCATTTGGAAATGATTAAATATGAAAGCACCCATACAGAATACTGAACCAGACCCAATTTAACAGTGTATACTTGTAAATATGTTTAACGTTTCATACTTCAACTATATTCCCTTTGCTACTCATTAATATATTTGAAGAGTTTCTTAAACATATGGTTCTAAATCTGTTTTAATATAGTTATGCTTTTAAATGAAAAAGCCTTTAATAAAATCATTCCCTCAGATTTGTTTGAAATATTTTTCAGTTTGTAAATCCCCTCCTTTGTTGATCAAATAGTGGAAATAGTAATTTGGTCTTGAATTTAGAAATGTTATGTAGATCTCTAATGAAACCAGGATCCTACACAGTCAAAATAGTTGGCTCTCATCCAGGTTGAAAGAATGCTTGACATGATGCTGTACTACAATACATTCATGTCTTGTAATCCAACTGTGCATCAAACATGCAAATACCTGCTAGCTGGCCGGAGTAAATCCTGATCTCTGAAAGATTGCATCTGGGCTTTCTTACTCTACTGAACATTTGCTAGACTATTCTGATACCTAATTTAGAGGCTGAAAACTGGGGCAAACCTGTTTTTAATATAAACCAATAGTGTTTAACTCTAAGTCAAGTTAACTTTTTAAAATTGTTACATACACAACAGATATGTAAAATTAAACCTGATTGGAAAGATTTTCACAGGCCACTTTTCTTTGCTTAGATACAATTTTAATTTTTAAATACAGAGTACTCTGGTCATGGTTACAGGACTACTGCACCTCTGTCCCCTTTCTGATCTCTGAGTGCACCGCCTCCAGTGTTAGGCCTTGTGCCTTTACGTATCCTGGGATGAAATTTACCAGTTTTCCAACTCTTTGACTGGGACCTGGGCTATCTGTGTATCCACCATTCTTAACTTGCAGGTCTGACCTGCATTGGGGCACCTAAGAGTCGTCTTGTCAGGAATCTGTGACCAGTGGTGCATAGTGACCAAAAAGGTCTGAAAACCAAAGTATTGTTTGTTTTAGCAGTGGGAGCAAAGCTTTTTTTTTTTTTTTTTTTTTGGGGGGGGGGGGAGAATTTTAAAACAGGATTCATGGCGCATGTAGACTAACTTCTTTGAACGCCCCTTCCTTCCCTCTCTCCCTCTCAATGGGTCCCTGTCTGATTCACCAGAACAGATGGCTCTCAGATGTCCTTTAAATCCTGCCAGAGTGTTTTTGTTCTCCTGTTTTTGGAAGATCATTGGTCATTCCTAGTGAGAACCATTTTTGTAGGTTGGGTGGAGACAGAGTGAGAATTATCAAAGCTAACAGTTCTGGCGTTGTCTCTCAAAGACTCTCAAGTCTCTCTGTTGATGGGTGGCTATCTGGAGCCAACTCTTTGTTTCTGACTGTATTCCGGAGCAACCTCCCAGTGAGTTAAACCAATATAGTCATCCAGAAAATCTCTCAATATATCAGGCCAACATATTGTCAATAAATTATCACAGGGAACCTCCAAATCCTCACAACTTCCAATTCTGGCTGTAGACAAGGTAACAGATTTGCTTTTCAGACTTAGCTGTGGTTCTAACTTCTACTAGTAACATTTATCTGCAGTACTGACTACATTAATCGGTGAGGGGAGCCAAGTTATTGAACTTAATTTACTCTCCCATTCTATTTTTTTTCCTCCTTAACTCACTTTCTAGTAGTAGTACAAGAAATAAGACACCTTGTGGTGGCTGGACAGATATCCAGCTACTAGTTTTAAGTCAATTTAATGTAGATGAATCTGCAACCATATGCCTTTTTTATTGGGTCTTTTAAGTGATGTGACTCCTGAGTGGAAATTTTAAGTCTTTGTGGAAAGAGATGCATTGAAACAGCATGTTGGGTGTACTTCTCCTTTAAAATAAGTTAGATTTAAATTAATAGTCTCACTCCATAATAGTGAAGACAGAATCTGTCAAAATATCTTAAACTAGGTTATAGCTTTGTCTCCAGCTTTATTTTTTCCTCAAAACTTTTTTAAACATGCTGTTTTGTCTGCCCTCTTGGATTCTTATGTAATTCTACTACTCACTTTGTAATCAACATTTGCTAATAAAATAAACTTTAAAATAAAGTTAATTGGTGGGAAGGACTGAAAAAATAGAAGAGATGAGGAATAACTTGCATTAAACCTGTTTAAAACTGGTTTTCCATCTTTAACACCTATTTAACTTTAATACCTGAGAGGCAATTGGGAGAAAATAGGCCTTTCTTAAAAATTCAACACCTTAATTCTTCAGTCAAAGGCCGAGGGACCCCCCCCCCCAGTCCACATATGAGGCCTCCAAGGAGTTATCCAGCAAGACTAGGGAAGAAAGCATTTGACATACTTGTATAGTTGGCACTTAATACAAATTAACCCATTATCTGCCAATGTTCAAGATTAATTTTGAACCAAATCATGATCACTTCTGTGGCTAGTACAAAAGAAGATAAAAGTACACTGCACATGGAGTAACATCCGGTCAGTTGGCAATTAATAAAATATCTGACATGCTTGGAACACCAAGCTCGGTAATTCAGAGATGTTTTCCAAAAGGTGAAGGGTGTTTATAAGCAGAAAGCTGGCTGTGGGAGGTACTGTAAAATTGAACTCATATATAACTCACTCATCCCATTTTTAATGACCGAGATTAGAGGTTCCTGTCTTCCCTCGTATTTTGATGAGTTCATCTTCATTTATTTTTAAGAGGGTTCCCACACAGTCTTAAATCGACATAATTGTCATATAAAAAGCTTTCTAAAAGACTGTTAGAAAACCCACCCGCTCTTGTCATGTTTTCCTGTCTCCAAATAGAATTTGGTTTTATACAGCACCCAGCAAATGAAAGGTACTTTTGAAGCATTTTCCAGTGACAGCAACAAGTTAGATCAGGGACTGGCAAACTTCATCGGGTTTTGGAAATTGTATGGAGGGCCGGTTAGGGGAGGGGGTTGTGGCCTGGCCCCCACCTCCTTTCCGCGCCCGGACCCCTGCCCCTAACTGCCCCCCCCGCCACCACATCCAACCGCCCCTTCTCCCTGTCCCCTGACTGCCTCCTGCTGCCCTATCCAACCCCCCTCTCCTTCCTGACTGCCCCCATTCAACTCCTGTTCCGGCCCCAACCCCTGTCCACACCCCCGCCCTCTGACAACCGTCCCGAACTCCCCTGCCCTCTATCCAACCCCCTGCTCCGGGCCCTCTTATCGCACTGCCTGAGGCACCGGTGGCTGGCGGCGCTATAGCTGTGCTGCCCAGCTGGAGCTGGGCCACGCTGCTGCCGCCGCCACCACACAGCACAGCACCGGGTCAGGCTGGGCTCTGCAGCTGCACTGCCCCAGGAGCTCACAGCCCCGTTGCCCAGAGCATTGTGCCGGTGGCAAGGTGAGGCTGCGGGGGAGGGGGGACAGCAGGGGAGGGGCCAGTGGCTAGTCTCCTGGGGCAGGAGCTCAGAGGCCGGGCAGGAGGGTCCTGCGGGCCAGATGTGGCCCGCAGGCCGTAGTTTGCCCACCTCTGAGTTAGATGATGGGGTTGTGATTTATAATGTGACGGTATGTATTCACTCAGCAATAGTGTTTGCACAGCTATGGACTTATGACTTATTGAGACACTATGTTGGCCAGGACACACGTTATCAGTTTCATTTATTCAAATAGTGCCATGCTTTCTCAGTCTTCCACCCGAACATCTGTGGAGAAGTAGCCAAAAAAGCATCTCTCAAATATGCTACTCAAACAGCAGTTTGAATGGTTTACAGTAGTTGGCTGAACATTGGGTAAAGACAAGCAAGCAATGCTAGATGACCACGCAAGCATCAATAAAAACTGCAGTTATATAGCAGTCTTCATAGGAGAACTGCTGGGGGTTTACAGTAAAACACTAGTACAGTGATCAGGTTTAAAAGCAAAATAAAGCAAGAGTAGACAGATTTCTTCAATTTAGTTTTAAATGCCAAGAGATGCTTGGTGCTGTGAGAACTATGGTAGGAAACAAGAGCCATAACAGTGCTGTGTCTACACTATCTAACTTCATAGCTGAAAAGATCATAGGTACAATTAACCAATTACTTCACTGTGTGGTCTTGGAATATACAGTCTAACCTTCCATTCTTTTACAGCTGCCTTTCAATCAGCAGGATCCCCTCTCTCTCCCCTCCCCAGTATCTGAAAGATGTGTACTTACGTCCTCTTGTGACTTCCAAATAAAATATGCGCATTTTACGAATAAGGGGTCTAACGTCCAGCCCTTCAAACTTAAGCCCTTGGCAGTCAAGCTATGTTCTTTCCTTCAGATCATTAATTAGTAAAACACCTTGTGGGTCAGATGAGGCCCTCTAGGACATCTGTACAACCTTCAGTGGGTTGCATGGACATAATTGGAACTTGGCAGGAGTGCTGGAACTGTGGGTGCTGGGGGTGTGGTAGCGTTCCCTGGCTTGAAGTGGTATCTATCATGTATAGGGTTTATATTTTTGTTCAGTGGCTTTTAGCATTCCCACTATAAAAATTGTTCCAACGCCACGGAAACTTGGTAAACAATTCTGACTATTCAGGAAAAGGGACTAGAATTCAGATCCCTCCTCTTGGCTGTTTTGGGCTTCGAGGTGCTAAGTAGAGTAAAATATAGTAAAACTGTCAGTAAATAAAGGGATATGATTTTTGAATCCTTGTGAACAGATCTCTTCAGAAAATTGGCACTTTTCTAACTTTAATCGTTTTTCAGATTAGAACTGCAGTTTGTCATTGAAATGTTACTGCCAAAAAAGTTGAACACATGTGAATGTACATAAAAGCAGAAAAATAATCTGGACAGAATCATAAATATTTGCTTGCTTGCTTCTTGAGCAAACAAACTACACTTTAACTGAGCTTTGTAGATGTGCATTGAACACAATATCATAGACTTAGTCAGAGGCATAATTTAGAGTGGTGTTTAGTATGTGCCTTTGGTGCTGTTTGCTACTTGATGTGTGAAATTCATTTCTGCTTTGTTAAAGTACCTTGAAACAAATGATTAGATGCAAGTACAGACATTAAAAAACCTGAACTTTTTGATTCTGATCCTTCCTGCTCTGTCAAATGTCACTTAAGGCATGACCAAGGCTCTGTCATCCCAGTCTATCTTGGACCATGCTTTAGATGTCCTCTCTGCTAAATCCGTGAGTTTTCATCCTCTGGTACTGTTCAGAGGGATTCTTTCAGTTGTCCTCTTTTACATGTTCCTCTAGCTGCCAATGGCAGGTGCTCTGGCTTCATTCTTAATACATGTCCCAGATATTTCCATCTTCTTTTCTGGATAATTTTAGAGATAAGAGAAACATGAACTCTGACCAATCCAAGCATGTGTTCTATATTTAATAGAATATCTTCCCAAGGCATTTTCTTTTGAAGGCATTTAGACATCTGTCTAAATTTTCTCTAGATTTTCATCTTTTACATCACTGTGTTCTCCTATTGAGTGATAAGTGTACATGTACATTTCACTGTAGGTGTATGTAGGCATATGAGTCGGAGACTTTTGCCAGCTGTACCAGCAGGTGGCGCATGCGAGTACGTCCACCGCCTCCCTCTCAGTTCCTTCTTATTGATCCCTGTGAGTGATGGGAACAAAAGGTAACTGATTTGTTTGGGCAAGGGATATATGGAGAATAAGTGTCCCATTTGTACCTCTCTTCTGACAATTCCCTTTGCTTTTTCATTCTTAACGTACATTAATTTAAAAACTCTTCAGAAAGTGACCTTGTTCATGAAAGCATGGAGACCTCTTCCATGAGGAGTGCCTCTCTGGCTGCTCCAGCCCCAAAACAGAAACTGGGGGAGAAGAGTGTTCATCTTGCTCTCCACAGTTTCCTTTGCTGCTGCCTTCGTTGTCTGAGAATCTCAGACATCAGTCTCATTTTTTGTCTGAGAAGGACAGATCCTCTAAAAAGTCCTCCAGGGCCAAAGTCACAAACACAGATGCTTGCCAGCACTGACTCTCTGGCAGGGCTGTTAAAATTAGTGCTTTTACTTCCTCTACCACAGAGATCTTCAACCCTGATGCCATTATGTATGGTACCACTGACATTATCGGAAGAACACGTGCCTCTGATATTTATACTGTTGACACAATGGACTTTCTTTGTGGCAAAAGACCTTTTGTCTCACTCTCCTTGACTCGCTTTCTTCATTTACTGGAGTTACCAGTTACAGCAGCTTCAACCATGTCAACACTACTTATTTCCATGACACCATCAGTTCTGCCTGCATTGTTGGTGCTGCCAGCAGCATTGGTGACATTGACTCAGCCGTCTGCCTTCCATCTGCCTCAGTTGCTTCCACTGAGTCCAATGGATACATCTTTGTCATTGGTACCACCTGTGCCCAAGACTTCCACCAACACCTATAGGAACTGTGCCTCCATTCTTTGAAGAAAGCTATATTTTTTTCTTCAGACTCTGAGCATGATAGACCTCTCTCCCTCAAGGTCTTTCAGGTCTCCTTACAGGTCACACTCTAGAGACACTCACACCTGTTCTACAGAGCAAGAACATTATTTGGAAAGATGCTTGTGTGCTATGCATCATCATGGACAGTACAAAGACTGGACTACCCACATTGTCCAGATTGGGCCTCTTGGACTGCTACCAGAGCATCCACATCTCCATTGGCCACACGATCCAGGAGAAAGTCACCTTTTCCAACACCTGTGTCTGTTAGAGAAGATCTGCCTCCAGTTTGACAGCATCCTCCAGTTTTGGAACCCACAGAGAAAGAGGCATCTTGGGAAGAATCTACAAATATCTTTCCTCAAATGAGGCCATAACTCTAGAGTCATATGTCACGTTCTTCTGAAGACTTTACAGTCTTTCAAGATCTCGTGAAGAGGGTGACCACGTTGCTAGGAATGAAAGCAGAAGGCATGTAGGGCAATCCACACACATTTGTGGATATTCTGAAAAGTCCAACTGCAGGACGGGTTTCCCTTCCCATTAATAAGGCCCTGTTAGACCTTGCTGAGACCTTTTAGCCAATCCTGGCCTCTATTCCACATGCTAAACATGTGAAGAGACAGTATCAAGTTACCCTGCAGAAATTTGATTTTCTTCACCCATGGTGTCCCAGACTCTGGTGGTGAATAAGCTCTTAAGCTAGCCTTGGGGTAAGACTACCTCGAAGGACAGGAGTACATGAGACTTCTTTTATATGGTAAAAGGGCCTATACTACCCCCACGTGCAAATGAGGGTGTCATTGGACAGAGATTACAAAGTTTGTAGACAGCCTTCCTGAGGAAGTTCTTGGCTTCGGTCTCTGAAGGACACCGCTGCCCAGATGTGTGTCTTAGACACTACTTTATGCTCTGTGACTACAGCCATCTTGGTGAGACACTCTTTGTGATTGCACGCCTCAGGCATGCCTAAAGAGTCACAAACCACAACAGAATACCTTCTCTTTGAAGGCTCCAAGCTTTTTATTAAAAGACTGAAGATGCCATGAGCATATTAGGATTCCTGTGTGCCTCTGCTTTCGTTGGGTATCTTACTCTCCAGTAATAGAGAAAACAGTTTGAGCCTCAATTGCAGTATAGGCAATTATATTACTAGCTGAGACCTCAGGATGCCTGTAGAAGGAGACATTGCCCAGCAGCATCTTCTCTATAGCATGTCCTTCTCACCAGACTTTGGCAACTTAGAAGCAGTCATTTTGACATTGTGATTGAGCACAGCACACCGACCATGTCTCTCTCTTTCTGGATTTAGAACCTCCCTTTGTGAAAGAAGCAATTTTTCAGGGCATAGACAGACTGCATCAGACAAATGGGTGTGCAGCACAGTAAAGGAGGGATGTGTCATCCCTTTCCTGTCCCTTTTCAGGGATCTGTCTCACACAGCTGTCCGTCTTCAGGAAGTGCTCTTTTGGAATTGGGAGCAATAGAAGAAATGCCTTCTCAACACAAAGGGAAAAGCTTCTATTCTCACTTCTTCCTGATTTCTCAAAAGAGATGGTCTATGACCCGTTCTGGATTTAAGAAAACTGAACAGATTAATCAAGAAAATCAAGTTCAGAATCATCGCCCTTGCATCTGTTTATCTCTTTTGGGAGATAGACATGCTGCCCTTGAGTTGCAGAATGCTTATTTACATATGGCAATATGTCCCGGCTGTAGTATCTTGAATGTGTGGTTGGCAATGTGCACTGCCAGTACACTGTACTATCCTCCAGCTTGTCCTCAGCCCCAAAGGCATTCAAGTGTATGACAGTAATAGTGATACATCTGCTTCGTTCCAGAGTTCAGATAGGGAAATATCTAGATGGTTGGTTAGTTTGAGGAACATTGAAGCTTCACATCCAGAACAACAACATTGTCATCAGAGATCTGTTCTCTCCACTGGGGCTAATAACAATGGATAAATTTTATAAGAGTGGATCTCAGTGGTTCACAATGGCTTACCTCCCTATGGACACATTCAGTTCATAGCCACCTGTAGAAAAGCCTCATATCTGACCCAAGGACAACAGTGCATTCTTGCATCCAGCTTTTGGGATATATGGCCTTGTAAATGTATGTGACTCGGCATGCCAGAGTTCACATCGGATGTCTGTAAGCCTGGCTTTACTCAGTATGTTGTCCAAACACACAAATCAGCAAGTCCAGATAATATCTGTCTGTACGAGCTCTTCAGTCCCTGCATTAGTGGATAGATTCCTAGAATATCTGCAGAATGGTTACTTTCTTTCCACCAGAGCCAACAGTAATTATTATAACAGGTATTTTCTCCATGGGTTGGGGTGCCCACCTGGGGCCACTTAATACTTAGGCACTTTGGACACCACAGAAGGCTTTCCTCCATATAAATGATTAGAGCATCAATCCATTTGTTGGGTCAGCAAGACTTTGATTACCATAATCAGAAATGGGGTGATTCAGGTTCTGATTGACAGCACCACTGCTGTGTATCATCTAAACAAGAAGGCTGGTACGAGGTTGACTCAGCTGTACCAAGAGGTGATCCAATTGTGGGGCTTCTGCCTAAAGAGAGATTTCACTTCCCGGGTGTGAGAAACGCTGTTGTGAGCTCCCTCAGCAGGCCATCAGGAGTGGTCTGTAAAGGAGCCAATCCTGCAAGGGATTTTCTGTTATTGGGGATACCCGATTATAGACCTCTTGGCAATGAACCTGAACAACAAATTCAGGAAATTCTTCTCTAGGGCAGGTTACAGCCCGGGTTCTATGATAGATGTCTGTCTGTTTGTTTTTTCCCTGGTTGTCATTCGCTGTATGTGTTCCTTTCAATTCCTTGAATTCCAAGTGTAATCAGGAAACTAAAAAGAGACAAGGCAATACAGGTACCCAGATCTACATCAACGCTCAATTTGGCTGCCCATCTCTCTACCTCTGGTTGTGGATCTCTTGGCTCAGAACTAGGGAAAGTCACTGAGCAGTCATAAAATCATAGAAATGTAGGGTTGGAAGGGACCTTGAAGTCCTCAAGTCCATCCCTCTGCTGTGGCAGGACCAAGTAAACCTAGACCATTCCTGACAGGTATTTATTCAACGTGTTCTTAAAAATCTCCAATGATGGGTTTTCCACACCTCCCTTGGAAGCCTATTCCAGAGCTGAATTACCTTTATAGTTAAAAAGTTTTTCCTAATATCTAACCTAAATCTCCCTTGCTGAAGATTAAGGACATTACTACTTGTCCTACCTTCAGAAGACATGGAGAACAATTGATCACCATCCTCTTTATAACAGCCCTTAACATATTTGAAGACTATCAGGTTCCCCCCTCAGTAGTCTTTTCTCAAGACTAAACATGCCCAGCTTTTTTAACCTTTGCTCATAGATCAGGGTTTCTAAACTTTTTATCACTTTTGTTGCTTTCTTGAACTTTCTCCACATCTTTCCTAAAATGTGACATCCAGAATTGGACACAGTACTCCAGCTGAGGTCTCGCCAGTACAGAGTAGAGTGGGGCAGTTACATCCTGTGTCTTATGTACAACACTCGTATTAATATACCCCAGAATGATATTGGTATTTTTCACAGCTATATCATATTAACTTGTATGCAATTTGTGATTACTATAACCCCCAGATCCTTTTCTGCAGTAGTACCACTTAGCCAGTTATTCCCCATTTTGCAGTTGGGCATTTGATTTGATTTTTTTTCCTTCCTAAGTGAAATATTTTGCTCTTTTCTTTATTGAATTTCATCTTGATTTTCAGACCAATTCTCCAATTTTTTTAAATAGTTTTGAATTCTAATCCTGTCCTCCAAAGTACTTGTAACCCTTCCCATCTTAGTGTCATCTACACATTTTATAAACATACTCTTCACTCCATTATCCAAGTCGTTAATGAAAATATTGAATAGTACCAGACCCCGGACTGCCCCCCCCCCCCAACCAGGACTCACTAAATACTCCCTCCCAGTATGACAGCAAACCATTGATAACTGCTCTTTGAGTATGGTCTTTCAACCGGTTGTGCACCCACCTTATAGTAATTTCATCTAGACCCTAGTTTGCTTTTGAAACGGTCATGTGGGACTATGTCAAAAGCCTTACTGTATTCAAGATATATCACGTCTACTGCTTCCTCCCGCCTGCTAGGCCTTATCAAAGAAGGAAATAGGGTTGGTTTGACATATGTTCTTGACAAATCCATGCTGGCTATTCCCTATAGTCTTATTATCTAGGTGTTTGCAAATTATTTGGGTGGGGAGATGGCGGTGTTCTCAATAACTAATTAACCCCATCTGTTTTGCAATTCTGGACAGTCTTTTGTTCTCCACTTGCATGTTAGTTCAGCTTCAAATGTATTGTTAAGCCATGTACTGTCTGTTGTATCCATGTACACTTTTTTTTCCACATAAGGAAGTCAATGGTTGATGCCAGACAGGAGAGGTGCAAAGATAAACCCTTATTTGATACCATTGTCTGTTTAACCATTCACTCAATTCTGCATTTACTTTTACTGCAAATTACACCTTGAAATAAAGCCCTGATGTTACTTTTTTGTTGGCATACCGTAACACCTAAAGATGATCCAGAGTGAATTCCGGTGAAGGCTGTCAAGTGCTTTCTTAAAATCTGTGAGGTTTATGATGTCTTGCCATTCAATGCTTTTTAATGATTATTGTTAGATATTTGAAATTTTGATTAGAGTATTTGAAATATTTTAAAAAGCTTGTCATTAGGAAGTCGTCTTATTGTAGGAAGATGCCATTTTGTTTGCAGGATGGGTGAATGCCACTTCGCTTTCCAGCGCTCATAGGGTACTCATAACATTGCTTGTATTATTGTGAGCAATCTTGCTAAATTGAGAGATGGATTAGATGATCTCCCCCCCCCCCAAGTTTTTGTATCTAACAGCTATACATCTGAGGCTAGCAGTTTGCCTGATAGTTCTTTAGCTTTTTTAATTTATATCCATATTTAAAAATGGACTCACTTTATTGTACTGGGACTGCTGTCAGACTTTTGTTCAGATGTTAATTCAGGCTTGTTAAAGCGCAAATAAAGTGGAACCTAGATTATATCAAATGTTTGTTCTCCCTGTTTCCAACAATTTGCAACATGGATTTGATGAAGTTATGTCAGATGAATCCAGCTCATTAAGTTCCGTGCTTAGATACTGTGGTTCTGGGAACTGTAGAAAATCATAAGATGAATTTAGTTGACTACACTTAAAGTTGAAGTAGAATTTGTAGGCAGAACAGGCGATGGCAGTGATGGACCCCCAGGATACAACCTGGAACTGTGGGACTGTTGTACCCCCTGAACTCTCAAGCCTGGCCTGTCTGTCACAGTGCTGTGTTGGTGGCAAGCAGCAAACTCCTCTGGGTGCTGTGCACTCTCGGCCAACAATATGCAGGGACACACCCAGCTAAGCTGCATGAATGCTCTCTAAGACAGTGGTTCTCAACCTTTCCAGACTACTGTACCCCTTTCAGGAGTCTGATTTGTCTTGCGTACCCTCAAGTTTCACCTCACTTAAACTACTTGCTTACAAAATCAGACTTAAAAGTACAGAAGTGTCACAGCACTCTATTACTGAAAAATTGCTGCTTTTCTCATTTTTACCATATAATTATAAAATCAATCAACCGGAATATGAATATTGTACTTACATTTCAGTGTATAGTATATAGAGCAGTATAAACAAGTCATTGTCTATGTGAAATTTTAGTTTGTACTGACTTCGCTAGTACTTTTTATGTAGCCTGTTGTAAAACTAGGCAAATAGCTAGATGGGTTGATGTACTTCCTGGAAGACCTCTGCATACACCCAGGGGTATGCATACCGCTGGTTGTGAACCACTGCTCTAAGACACTTATGAACTGTACATAGACACTGGCAAGCCCCCTGAACCCTCATGCCCTGCACCCAAGAAATATACCATCTTACACTGCTCAAAACCTTCTATTGAACAAAGCAAGTGCATGAATTAGTTCACCCCTTGGTCAAAGGATAGTGGACATGCACCAGCCTTTGTAATCTGAGCAGATTCTTCAAGCACTTTAGACAAACTCACTAGTAAGGATAAAACATTAAAATAAGTTTATTAACTACAGAAAAATTAATCGATTATAAGTGTTAGACAGAGAGGTCAAAGTTGGTTACTTAAGAAATAAAATTGCACTCTAAAGTCTGAACTTTCAGACTAAGCAAGATTTGAATCAAGCAGTTTTGCTCACCCTACTAGCATTGTAAGCAGTTCACAGTTCTTAATACCCAGGCTGAATTTTTTGCTCAGCCTGGGACCAGTCTCCCCAGTTCAAAATATTTTCTTCCAAACGTTTTTGTTGCCATTAGAGTAGGTTGGGGGTGGGGGGGAGAGAGAGAGGCTCTGGGCTGATGTCAAACACTCCAGTTTGTATCCCCCAATCCATGGGCATGGAAAGATACAGTCACAAACATATTCTATATCCCCAGCTGAGTCAGTGAGTTAAGCAGTCTCCATTGTCTATGTACTTCGGGAGGGGCGCACTGAGAGAGTAGATTCTCCTTAATGGACCATCAGCACGTGGCCAGTTAGTCCTAATGTAAATCTGTCTTTGGGGTGTTAGTTGCTCCATTGTTGCTCTGAAAAAGCCAGCTGTGGATGTCTCCCAGACACACAACAGATTTTGGTAACACATATGCACACATAGCATAACTTCACATACAGTGGTAACACACATAATTAAACAGGATAGTAATGTCCAACAGATCGTGACTTCCCAAATGATACCTCACAAGACATGCTCTGTACAAAACATCCTAATCGTATCACAGTGGTGAATATGGGCATTCCAGGGTGCAATTTTGAGGTAAGGTGTGTCACAATGGCCTCAATTTGTGAAATCGAATATTCCATGTTGAAATAGTGATGGATAAAAGGGATTTGCAGGGGCAGGGAGAGATAAGTACGTTACTACTTGAGGCTTTTTAATGTAAAATGCTTTTTTTTTTTTTTGATACACACTTATTTTTTTTTGAACAGTTTTGCTATGGTGGCTCAGGAAGTCATACGGAAATACTGTCAAGAAAGTATCTGTTTCAAGGCCCTGCAAATGTAGACTCTGGACAACTCTGACCAAGAGCAACAGCATCACGTTAAGACGATAACTTATTCCTTATTCCATTGTAGCTGAAAGGAGTGTATTTTGATGGAAGCTACACATAAGAGAACCAAGAATAAAATAGAAAGGGGAGTCAATTGAAAATTCTTTGCAATTTCCACAGATAATTGCTTTCATGAACCTATATTTAGCATAATTACACCATTAATTTCTCTCCCCCAAAAACCACACATATAGGCAAAGAGCTTGTGTAAGATGGAGACCCAAACCAAGACATTTAGTCATTATTCCATTGATTTTTGTCTATTTTTCTTGGGGAGTCAGAGTATCAAACAAGGGTCATGGTCTCCGATACATATCGAATCCAAGGTTGGTGAATAATAAAACATCAGTCATTCATGAATGCACACACGCAGGTGCCTCTTTCTTTATCACTGAGACCTAGATGATGCTTCTGTGGTATGCATTTTGGCATGGTTGTCTCCCATGGAGTACTCGGTGTAGCATGGACTGAAGGAGGATTATTGAGGAGAATATGGGACATAGATTTTTAAGGTCGGAAAGGACCATCATGATCATCAAGTCTGACCTCATGCATATTGAAGGCCACACTCGCCCACTCCTGTAATAAACCCCTTACCTCTGGCTGAGTTACTGAAGTCCTCAAATAATGGGTAAAGACTTCAAGTTACATAGAATTCACCATTTACACTAGTTGAAACCTGCAAGTGACCAGTGCCCCATGCTGCAGAGGAAGACTAAAAGGGTGAAAGGGCCAACAAATTTCATTGCCAAAGTGCCTAAAGTTCCATCGGTAAATGATAAAATCTTCAGGGTTACAATATATAAACTAAAGAATCTGGACATCATTTGCTTTAATAGTCTGCTCTGAACACTCATACTTGCTGACTTTGTTGCTTCTGTTGCTAAAATCTAATAACTATATGTAGGGCCCTACCAAATTCAGGGTCCATTTTGGTCAATTTCACGGTCCTAGGATTTTAAAAATTGTACATTTCATGATTTTAGTTATTTAAATCTGAAATTCCATGGTGTTGTAATTGTAGGGGTCCTGACCCATAAAGGAGCTGGGGGGCAGGGGTTACAAGGTTGTTGTAGAGAGGGTTGCTGTACTGCTATTCTTACTTCTGCGCTGCTGCTGTCGGCAGTGCTGTCTTCAGAGCTGGGCAGCTGGAGAGCGGCAGCTGCTGGCCAGGAGCCTAGCTCTGAAGGCAGAGCCGCCGCCAGCAGCAGCTCAGAAGTAAGGGTGGCATGGTATGGTATTGCCACCCTTACTTCTGTGTTGCTGCTGGTAGCGGGGTGCTGGGCACCTGGCCAACACCCACCATTCTCTAGCCATGCAGCTCTGAATGCAGCGCAGAAGTAAGGATGGCAATACTGCAATACCCTAAAGTGGCCTTGCAACCCCCCTGCAACTCCCTTTTGGGTCAGGACCCCCAATTTGAGAAATGCTGGTCTCCCCCGTGAAATCTGTATAGTATAGGTTAAAAGCACACAAAAGACTATATTTCACAAGGGTAGACTAGATTTCACAGTCCGTGATGGGTTTTCATGGCTGTGAATTTGATAGGGTATTAATTATAAGAATTTACTATAGGAATTAGACAGCTTTAAAAAGGTACTCATGCAAAATTGAAAGGTTTGAAAAAATTCTTCTGCATTCAGAAAGCATTCCGCTTCACATCATATTTACTAATTTCTTTTTCTTCTATTAAGGACACTTTCTGTGAAAATAGAACTTCTTAAAGAGTTTGTGCTTTTGGTGTTCGTTCTGCACTTTTTACTTTTATGAGTGGAATGTCACAATATGTTGCTGTGTGAATTTATTGCAAATGGATTATAATTGGGGGGGGGGGGGAGGTGTGCGTGTGTGTAGGAAGAGAAATTCTTGAGCAACTAAAGTCCTGGAGTTTTTTAATATATAAATGTTCTTAATGTTGGAGAAATACAAAATGATGCACAAGTAGAAAAGTAATCATAAGCAAACTAGGGAAATGTGGTCTGTATGGAACATTACTATAAATTGGATGCATAATTGGTTGAAAGACTATACTCAGAGTAGTTATCAGTAGGTTGCTGTCAAACTGGGAGGACATGTTTAGTGGGTCCTGTGAGGGTCTGCCCTGGGTCTGGTACTACAGTGAATGCTGCTTAATAGCACAACCCTGATATTAACTTCTAATTCAGAGCAATATTTTGCCAGGAACCAATCCCATGAACTTTATTATTAAGGGGATTCAGATATTGGCAATGGCATGCTGCTTATGGAACTTGTATTTAAGAAAGTCCCCGGCCATCGGGTTACCACCTGGCCAGTATTTTTATGGAGTTGCCAGAAAAATAATTTAATCTGCTGGATTTTTCTACCTGGGTCTAAGGATTTGCATTATTATCAGAATACACTGGGATATCTAATGTTAAGTTTCTGTGTCCAGCCAAAGATGCTGCAGTGTTCCCACTTCACAGTTTAAGCGATAACAGATCAAAACTGTTGAAAATACAGCAGCTGTCTGCCCACCAGCACGCAAGCACAGTGTGTGTGTGTGTGTGTGTGTGTGTGCGTGTGCACGAGAGGATTTGAGTCATGCAAGAGTGAGGAGGCATGTGATGTTATCTCTCTAGATACTATTAATGGCTGTTGGCGGGGGTGGTGTTTGCAAAGTTGCCTTGTGATTTGGGAGTTGGGTTTGCAACGGGCTTGCCTTGTGAAGAGGAGATTGCGAGGGTTTTTGCATTTCAGAAGTGGTAAACCTACCCAGCCACAAGTAGGTTTGTGGGGCTGCAGCTAGGGAATGAACTGGGACATGTCTTTCCTGGCTGAAGCCTCACACACTGGCCTTTTGCTTATTGGCAACTACTAGGTAACGGAAACTTTTTGCTGGCAATGCAGAGGTTGCTAGTAAGTGGACTCTGTTGTATTCAGTATTTTCATTATTGACCTGAATAATGGAGTGAAAAGTATGTTTATAAAATTTGCAGATGATGCCACACAGGGAGGAGTTGCAAGCACTTTGTGGGACACGATTAGAATTTAAAATGACCGTAACAGATTAGAGAAATGGTCTGAAATCAACAAGATGAAATTCAGTCAAGACCAGTGCAAAGTACTACACTTAAGAAGAAAAAATCAAATGCACAATTACAAAATGGGGAATAACTGGCTAGGCAGTAGTGCTGCTGAAAAGTACTGGAAGTTATAGTGAATCACAAATTGAATGAGTCAACAATACGGTGCATTTGCCAAAAAGGCTAATATTCTGGGGTGTATTAGCAAGAGTGTCATATGTAAGATACGGGAGGTAACTGTCCTGCTCTGCTCGGCACAGGTGAGGCCTCAGCTGGAATAATGTCAAGTTCTAGGCCCCTCGCTTTAGGAAAAATATGGACAAATTGGAGAGAGTCCAGAGGAGAGCAACAACAATTATAAAGGTTTAGAAAACCTGACGTATGAGGAAAGGCTTAAAAAAATGTGTGTCGGGGTAGGGGGACTGATAATACTTCTCAAATATGTTAAGGGCTATTATAAAGGGAACAGTGTTCAGTTGTTCTCCATGTCACTGAAAGTAGGACAAGGATTCATCTGAAGTAAGGGAGATTTATGTTAGATGTTAGGAAAACCCTTTCTGACTATAGGGGTAGTTCAGCTCTGGAATAGGCTTCCAGTGGAGGTTGTGGAATCCCCCATCTTTTGGAGGTTTTGAGGAACAGGTTAGACAAACATCTGTTAGGAATAGTCTAGATCAGAGATACTCGGATTGAGGTTGGGGAGCGGCAAGTGGCTTTTTAATGTCTGGGTTTTACCTGGACAGTTTGGTTTTTGGCTTCTGTGTCTGGGTGCCATTTAGGGTTGCTGGGTGTCCAGTTTTCAAGGTCCTTGGAAACCCTAAATGGCATCCGAACCAAAAGTCCAGTTACTGCGGGGAGAGAGAGGTGCTGGTCCTTAACCTGTGCCAGCCCCCGTTCAGCGGGGGCCACCTCCTACCTGCAGGCAGGCTCCTTGAGATGATTGGGTGAGCAATGTGGGGGAGAAGGGGAGAGAAGCACGTGACCTTGGCTGGGCCTGGGAGGGGGGAAGAGGTGGGGCGGGGGCAGGGTCTGGGGTGGTGGGGAGAGGAGGGGTGGAGGCCTTGTGGGGTTGGTTACCAGCAATTAGATAGAAGGGTGGCAATCCTGCCTGCAGTTTTTTGCAGCACATGATAGTAAAACACTTATTTAATTATTAACTAATTAGGATGCTTAACTGTTAACCAGTTGTAGGTAAAATTAATAATACTTGGTCAGAATAACTGTGTGTATGTATGTATGCATGTATATATAAAAATAGTAAATGAAATGCTGAATTTACACTACTGTGGCTCTCCATCACTATTTTGGCTCCTGAAGCCTTGAGGCCTGAGTGTCACTGATACAGATATACTTGGTCCTGCCTCAGTGCAGGGGTCTGGAATACATGACCTCTCAAGGTCCCTTCCAGCCCTACATTTCTATGAGTCTGCATTTTTAAATTAGGAAACTTCAGAACTTCATAACATTATCTGCTTTTTTTGTTTTAAGCATATTATTTTGGGTACTCTGATGTTTCTGCCTTTTTTCCCATGGCGCTTCTCTCCTCTCTTCTTTTTCTTGTCTTGATTCATAGTTTTCCTGCCAGATATTAAACAAGTGTTACTTGTTATAAAAATGAAACGCTTAGATGAGAGACTAAATTTTAATATTTTTCTTGCAACCAAAAGAAGAGTCTCACTATAAAAGCAAAAGTATCAAACTGTCATGCAAAAGGAAGAAAGGTTTTCCTTTTAATGAACAAGGACTATTTCATAGCTTCAGATAACATAGTAATTACTAAACTTTCTGAAAGTGTCAAGCAGTTATGACTTAATAAATTGGATGCTTCCAGAACTGCTGCCACAGTCCGAAAGTGCTGATCACTTCAGAAATTTAATCCACCCATGAAGTTATGGTTTGAGTTACAGTTGGGTTTTCCGGTTCTGCAGTTAAATGAATAAGTGACCCTTCCACTGTGTTTCCACACCCTCCCCACAAATAGAATACTGTCACATACACCCAGGAAAACCTCTGCCAGATTCAGAATTATGCTCTCAAATCAAGCTTTAATATACTCTTGCACATGTTCTGTACATTCAGCTTTTGGGCACTTTTTGGGGGGGGAGGTATTTCCCCATAGATATAGTCTGTTTGTTAATCACAAACTGTTCTAAATGACTACTCATATAACTTTTCTTTCCCTATTTACCATCTTGTTTAAAAGCAATTATACTAGCCTCCTTGGGGGCAAAGTAAGGCATGGTTCTGGCCTTTTCATGGAGAGGTAGGAGCATGGATTGTGGAAAAAACTTGTAAAACCGAAGGATACCAAATTGCTATGATTTTAAGACCACTTTGATATCAAGTCTAGTCTATTCTTAATGAAAACCAGAAGGTATATCACAGTCAGGATAAGCAGGTATCGGTGCTGTCAGGATCCAAGAGCAAAGAATTGGGAAACATTTGGAGTGGTCAGCATTTTAAAATTTTTAGATTAACGTAGCTGCACCATTCAGCTACACCCCGAGTGTCCTAGTTAGGCCAACCCAATCCCTGGCATAGATGTGGCTAGGTCAATGGAAGAATTCTTGTCAATCTAACTACCGCCACTCAGGGATGAAGATTACCTACATCAAAAGACAAATTCATTCATTGTTGTAGGAAGAGTCTATACTTTAGTACTACAGTGGCATGGCTGCAGCTTTGACATTGTAGCGCTTGTAGTCTAGACATAGCCCTAGCATCTGATAGCAAGGATAATAGAAGTGTAGAAGTTAATTCATGCTATTGGGGTTTTAACTGGGGCCAATAATACTAGCTATTCTGTTAGCACTAAAGTATAATTTTTCTCCCCCAAAATGGCAGAGCTGTAGTGTTTGACCTGTTGAGAGTCCAACTGGGCTAAACTTGAGTTAAAATAAACCCATATTGTGACAACATCATGGTGGTGGTAACTTTTTTTAGCCTTCAAATGCTACAGTGTTGAGTACATTATAAAATGACTTTAGCTGGCTATAAACTATAAGAAAGGTTAAAATGTCAATGAAGTAAGGGGTTGTGTTGATAAATAGAAACAGCATGAAAAGATCTGCCCATCAAAAGAAGGATGAAGTGTATCTAGTCACAAACCTCCAGTAATAAATACTAATTGTAGGTGCA
The DNA here is from genome assembly GCF_965140295.1 of Lepidochelys olivacea. Classification (NCBI taxonomy): domain Eukaryota; kingdom Metazoa; phylum Chordata; order Testudines; family Cheloniidae; genus Lepidochelys; species Lepidochelys olivacea. Next base: position 29,904,265 of record NC_140411.1, on the reverse strand, counting down.
TACTGCGAATCTCTCAGACAAAAATCTGAGTATGGGAAGCTGTTAAATCTGATGATAGGATAATGAGGGGTTTTAACTACTGCAGTATGAGCTTGGCTGAATTTCATCACTGGGCAGGGCTTGGAGGAGCATTTTATTGATACCATATAAGATTAGTTTTTATAGCTGCTTGTCTTAGTACTTAGAAGGGATGTATTAAAAGGGGCATGGTCAATTTGATATTAAAAATAAAACTTTTTTTCATAAAGCACCTTTTTAAATAATGTGTGCAAAAATTAATTTAAAAATAAGTGCTTCAATACTCCCTGTTGGCGTTTAAGGGTCTCTTCAGCCAGAAAAAAAACTGTATAAGGGAACACCGTGAAAATGACTGTAGAGTATCAAATGCACAAAGTAAATGAACAGCAAAACTTTATTCTTCCACTCTTCAGTGATGATAATCTTGTCAGTTGTAACTATAATAATTAACGAAATTTTTCAGACACGGTTGACTTTTTTCCTTAGTTGAGTGTCCCATTAAGTAGCAAGAAGGGGTTAATGTAGAGCATGGATGTAGGAGCTCCAGGGGGTACAGTGATAGCAGTACAGATGGACTTGATGCAATAACTGAACATGACATGGTGAGGAAGTCCCTCTGACAAATTTTTAAAAAGGCACATCCTTAAAACTCTAAAAGTCTCATCGCATACTCAAGGGCAAAGTTTAAAAATACATATGAACTGTAGAATCGGCTTCTTACAGGCTATTTAAGAACACTACACTAGAAGTACATATAGTTTGGATGCTGTTGGGAAAACCAATAAAATGTGCATGGTTAAGTAAAGAAATGCATGGATTTAAGGTTAAAATCCTCCTTAAACTGGAAAACCTCAAACATACCAAGACAACACAGGCAGTGTCAGTTTCGGGGGAAAATTGGAAATAGAAAAAAGTATATGCAAAGAATAGAGGCAGAAACATCAGAGTACACAAAATAATATGCTTGAAATAAGCTAGCAATGCAAGGGGGAAACTAAAGGGTGGTGAACTAGTAGAGAATTATCTGAATTGTCCATTAGATTAGAGGATTATGGGGAATTTCCTGTTTCAGAGGCACTTCTTATGTTAGATCAGAGTATGGCCTTGGCAGAAACTGAACTTTGTGAGGAAGTTACAAAGAAACAGAAACTCAAGTGCGGTAAAGTGGTGGCAGGATGGTATTTATCTGGTGTTTTCTGAAAGATATAAAGTGTGAAATAGTGGAGATCAGCAAATTTTGTATATTCGTAAATAGCAGCTATATCTCCTGAAGCTTGGAAAGCTATTAATGAGGTTGCTGATGCACAATAGGGCACCTGCTTTACAAACTAATTGGGAACTGAGGAGTTCATAAAATCACAATTCATAAAATCTAACATCTCAAAATGACAGTAGATGCAGTGCATAAGTTGCATTATGATGCACCACATCGTTTTGTTGTCTTTAAAACTACTGCAAAGTGATTTCCAGTGCACTGAAGACCTTAAAAATGTTCTTAATTGATATCACTCACCCCCATCCCCCCGCCAATGGAGGAAAAATACTTCATATAACTGGTGGTTCGTAAAATTGAGGTTCTATTATATTGTCTTAAAGTGCCAAGGGAGATCCTAGAATTAGATGGGTAAGCATTATTTAAGTCATAGGTAAATGTAAGCATCTTAGAAAGAGGAGTATAACTTGATACGGTCAGACCAATGCAGCTTTTGTGGGGAAGGGAGGACTTTACTAGGTCACCTGTTTGATTTTTTTCTTTGAAAAACTTACTAAAATTGTAAGTAGACACATATGAGGAACTTTATGAAATATTCATGAACAAGCAAAAGTGATAGTGGAAAGTGGGGACAGATTAATTGTGGGGTGCTTTGTGGGGAAGAGGGGTCTGTGTTCAGACCAGTGCTGTTTAATATATGGATGATTACATTTTGTGGTTGATAGTATGTAGGAAGGGCAGAGGAGTTTGTGGTGGTGATGAGTTGGTGAGCCAGATTCTCTCTTCTGTTTTGGCCTCTTTGCACCAGTCCATGGGGCCCCAGAGCTGGAAGAACTGGCCACTATGGAATACTTTTGACATAAGGGGTAGGTCCTTTGAGCAGTACAAAGCCTCAGAATGATGCTGTGCCTCCTGCGACCCCGTCCCCCTTTACTTTGTCAGTCTGGTTGATACAATTGTTGGAAACAGTTGCCATATTCCACTGTCTACTCAACACTTGGCATCTGACAGCAGACACCCTGTTGTAGTTACTAAAAATAAATTTTGAAACTACATGCCAGACAGTCTTTGGATCTATTTTGTTTTGGCAGTGTGCATGCTAGATTTATTAGCAAGCACGAAGGAACCTCTGATCATGTGGTGTAACCTGCAGAATGAAACTATTTTATACCTTAATACATAATGATTAAGTGCTCTAAAACTCTTAAGTACTCTTCCTAAAAAATCCTGCTAGCGATTACCCCTGTTTTATAGAAAGGAAATAACACAAGTACTTTCTGAAGCCCCCCCACAGCTAATGTCAGAACTAGGATTAGAACCCCGGAATTCCTCTTTACCAGTTCAATCTGCTTTTAAGAACTCAACAGCTATGTAGTTTTAAAAGTCATATATTAATGTTACTGATGCAGCAGTCTGTTACTTAAAATCTTGCATCATGGAAGCTGTTCTTTGAGTACAGTCTGTAGCATGAATCCTCCCTCCCTGGTCAAAACAATGTGGGGAGAGGGAGATAAGTTACACAGGCTCCCCTTTTAAGGCTGCAGTGAGCCTCTTGAACATACTCAGAATGCTCACCATTGCATGCCTCTCTGAAGGAGGCGGAGCTAATCTTTGATTCCATAGAGCCTGGTTCCAAAGAAAGATGCAGTAGCAAATATTAGTATCATCCAGTGTGTAATTTCACTGTTATGCCAAAGTTATGTACAGTATCAGGTCAGCATATATTGGAAGGCGTTGATCATAGTTTTCTATAAGCAGCTATGTTGTTTTGAGGATAAAAAGCCTAGGAAAAGGAAGCTGACCTTGCCAGTCCTAAGCTATTGATATTTTAATGAGCGCTAACTTTGGACGAGCTGGATTTTTGATTGCTGTACCATTTACTCAAAAGTCCAATGTGGGAAGATAAATGTCAGCTGTGCCTCACCTCTGTCTCCATGACATCTATCTTTCTGTCGTTCTCTCTTTTTACTGCTGATAAGCGAGAACAAGCTGGATGCTTTTGCCTGTAAAAGAAGTGTGTGAATAGTGCCTGGTTCATAGGTAAGCTAGGAACCCCAAAGGGCTAAGCAACCTAAAGAAACACTTTCAAGAGACATCTCCCCTGGGGTGGAGTGAGAGATAACGCAGGTCTCCATATAACGAGACCCTGACATGGTTGTGGAGTTCAAAATCCAAACCAAAAAGTCATCTATTTCTAACCATATGATGATACTTGGTTTTGTTTTTACCTACTATGCAGCATGGTGCTTATATACCCAATTGCCAGTGACTGAACAGTTTTCTATGGTTATTTGTGTTCAGGATGTTAATGAGTACCTGAGCCACCTTGTTTCTCAAATATCCTGGAACTGACACAGCTATAACTACACTGCATACAAAGAACCAAACCGCTTATCTTTCCTTTGTTTATATGAGACACAATTATTCTTCAGTGGGTCTCTTGAAAAGATGTTCACCAAAGATTTTTGTCTTCATGAAGATGAGCTAGGCTGTAAAGTATTTTCTAGGATGCAAATTGATGAGATTAAGAATTTTGAAATCTCTGCTACTGATGTATGGTGCATGACTGCCTGAAATTATATTGGGAAGGCTACAAGATCTTTCCATCCATCATAATACTGGTATAAGTGATAACCTTGGTTTCTAATTAAAGGGATTACAGATGAGCTGGTTAGCAGAAAGTTGTCTCTGCTATTAATAAGATAGTGAAAACTCTTTATGCTTCAAAATCCTCTGTTATTCCATCAATTTGAGATTGAAATAGAGTTCATTGTTTGTAATTAGAGATGGTCAGGAACTGGAATTTTACTTCTAAATTTTTTTCATTCCAATTCAGAATGAAATGCTGAAATTTCCTGTAAAACACAAATTCCCAGATTTTTTTTTTTGGTTTGGGACTATTCAAATATTTCATTTGTCTTTGATGCTTAATGTTATATTAAATGTATGCATAAACATATTTAATGTGTAGAGTGGAATCAAAATACCATCAAAACAATGTTTTGACTTCTTTTCACAGAAAATTTTTGTCAAAATCCACGTATTCCCTCAAGTTTAGATTGAGAAAACTGTATGTATATTAAACAGACAACAGCTCAGGCTAAAATTATTTGACTCGTTCTCCTTGCAATCTGTCTGCAAATTCTTTTGCACAGGCTAATACATATTGCCACATTCCTGATGTTGGCAAACAGAATTCAGATTTTTCTGTAGCTTTTGCCATGTTAGACTCCAAAGAAACACTGGAAATATCCAGTTTAATGTGAAGCCATTTTGATGACTTAAAACTACTAAAATTCTAGTTTGTATTTCTCAATTTTGCCTGTAGTTGAAAATCTATTGAAGCAGGATGAATGTTAGTTAAGTAACTAAGCACTTAATAGCAACTAAAATACAGCTGTTAATCCTGTGTTGCAAAAGCTTTTTGGAGGGGAGGAGAGAGCTTTTTAGATGCTTTTTTCTATTTGAAACTCATTCTTTATAGAGTTGCTCGCTTCCATGTAGTTTCTGGGTCCCTCTGCTGGGACTTGGTAACTCACTTTAGGTTGGTAAATTGATCAGCTTGCCAGAATTCAAAATTAAATCATTCTGCTCCAATAGCTTTATTTCTATTGGGTAAACTGCTTTCACTAGGTGTGTTTCAATGGAAGATGCAACATTCATGAACATGTTTATATGTACAGTTAGTCCAAGGTTTGTTGTGTACACACGTATGTGTACCTGTGCTGTGTCTGGAGTCACATGATTTAGCACTTAGTTTTAATGTGCTTTATACAACTTAACCAGTGTGTCATTTTGTCTCAGTTTTTTAAGGGGAGCATGTAGATCCTGCCATCCAAAAAATGATGGATCCTCAAAGCTAGTTTATAGTAAAGATTCTGTCCTTCCTTTCATGGGGTATTACACCAGCCAGTTGGTCCTCAGGAGTGTATTGCAATTTCTGTTTGTCTCTCCAGGTCTCCATAAAAGTATTGACCCTGTCCCAGACTCTAAAAACTTATCTCTCATCTTGAGAGAGTTTAAATTGGAATTTTCCTTCTTCTGTCATGGCAAAAGGGCCACTGAGCAGCCTGGTTTTAAGGTACCAGGCACACAGCTTTCACATCCCCACTCCCTGTTTGGAACACCTCTGCCATGAGAAAGCAAGTGGCAGGAGTGTGGTTGTCACCTAGGTGGTACTACTCTGACCATTTGGAGCACTTTTTGTAGGAACTATGCTCATCTTCTAACCCATAGCAACCCTTTAGGAGGCATTAGCCTAGTTATCAATAGAAGCTTGAATTATCACTAATCCTCTAACCCCGGAGAGCTACCCTGTCCCAATTATCCCTTCTGAAATGAAGATTATCCCAAAATTAGGATTTTAAAATAACTTCAAAACAGAACAAATCAAATACAATTCTAACAGTGGACGTAGTAGTTACTTTGGGAAACGTGTTTGTTTTCATTATCAAAAATGTCAATACTTTCTATCTTTCTACTCAGTGGTATTTCAGTGCTCCGTTCTCCAAGTTAAATTTGTAAGAAAATACAATAAAACAACTTGCATGTGCTCATATCCCATTAAACAAATAAAGTATTTACCTCTTCTGTTTTCCACAGGATTAACAAATTTGATTGATAAATATTGTAAATTATCCTGGAACTTTACTGCAATTTACTGGGTGTAAATTGTTGAACTGTCTCCCTACAACTGGCTTTCTCTTGAACAGCTCAGATTATTTCAGAAGGGGTGACAGCATTTCCTCAGCGGTAGACACTTCTCTGCCAAAGTAATGAACATAACTGCTAAATCATCAAACTCTTGTTTTAACCTCTTTCCTGAATAATTTGCACTGACATCATTTCTGATCATCTGAAAAATCAACGTAGGTGGGATTTTTTTCCAGAAATGTAACAATAATATGAACCTCTAGTGTTTTTACTTCCCTATGCTGCAATCTGTTGCAAAGATTAGTGTTTAAAGTAATCTCAGAATGGTGCACATATTCATTTACAAAATTAGTATATTTCTCAAACTCCTCTCTGATGGCATTGTTGAGGGCATCTAAGACTTGATTGTCAGGTGAACAAAATATTTTGAGTGCAAATCTAATACTGGTAATGATGGGTAATTGCATACCTTTTGAAATCAATCATGTACCTGTGAGAATAAGAACTAATGCTTTTGGAAAGAAAGTAGTTGAATGGATATGAGCCATTTGATAAACTAAGTTTTAAGGGGTGCACAAGTATTAGGGGAAGGTATTTATGCTGCTGTTGGAAAGCCTCTTCTCTCATTTTACTTAAGGTAGAAGCAATAATGCAGATCTGTAGACCAAAGACTGATTTATTTATTTTTCTCCAAGCATTCAGACTTGGTTGGCATCTGGCAATGAAACTGCTCTACACATTTTGATGTAGAGCATCTGTTTATTTCCAAACTTCATGGTTGTTTGCAAGACATACAATAGTTCATAGGTATGCAGTTGCATGCAAATCTTCATCTTGCATATATGAACTGATGTAACAGACTAAAACCGTTCTCCCAAGGTTAGTGATTTACGGGGGCTATTAGTTGACTATTATTGAACCAGTAAATTAAAACTTATTCATTCTTATGAAAATTAAGCTGCTAGTGAATTTCAGTCAGTGGGATGTACTATTGTAACATGTTTGTTTGAGCATAAGCTTTCGTGAGCTATAGCTCACTTCATCGGATGCATTCAGTGGCAATGAATGCATCCGATGAAGTGAGCTGTAGCTCACGAAAGCTTATGCTCAAATAAATTTGTTAGTCTCTATGGTGCCACAAGTTCTCCTTTTCTTTTTGTGAATACAGACTAACATGGCTGCTACTCTGAAACCTATTATAACATGCTGACACAAAATCCCAGGCACTTTATTGACACTGATAGTAATAGGAGTGCAGATAGTTACAGGAGTGGACGATGACCATGTAGTTCACTCATCTCTTACTGTGTTAGCATTTGGTCGTACCCATCTTGGACTTGATCCAGCTCCTATTAAAATCAGTGGAAAGACTACCATGTAAATTAGTGGAAGCTGGATTGAGACCCATATGTTTTCTTTAAATCTTAGTTCAATTCTCTTCTTGGGGCGGGGGAAATACACTGCCTGTTATGTAGTAAATAAATTCTGTACAAAGAAACTTGACATTAATTCTTTGGGGGCCTGGCTCTTCCTTAGCTTTAGTTTGTGCCTTATAGGCCTTGTAACCTCTAGTCTCTTCTGAATTGGATACAGCTCAATTAGGTCATCTCTTCCTCAAAGAGTGGAGGCATAGTTTCTCTAGTACAAGTTCTTAAATCACTCTGGTTGTGTATGTGTGGGTAATAGCTGTTTTCGTAAGAATCTTGCCACTTCCAGAGCATTTCTAATCTTCAAAACCCTTCGCAAACGTTATATAATCAAATTCAATGTTGAGGGAAATGGAGTTGAGGACTATCTCTCATGTGCAGCCTTGTCAATCTTATGTCTAGTATCATGCTAGAATTTCCTTTGAGTTCAGTATTTCTCTCTATTCTGATAGTTTGTTTGCTCTGAAGTATTGTGTCAAAAGTTTGAGCACTATTGCCGCATGTTCTTGTATAGCTCTGTAAAGTAGTCAAGGTTAGATTTCTGAGTGATTTTTTTAATTTTATTTTTTTATGTCCTGTCACTGGCCAACTTTTGTGCAGTCTGAGAGCAATGTAAAGGACTGCTAACTCAATCCAACTGATATGGCATGTTAGCCTCATCTGTTAACAAGTTGTAAAACAGGCAGACAGTCTTTTAAAGATAACTAAGTCACGGCCTTCAGCATCTAATCTTGTAAGATAAAGTAAGTTAATATGTTATCCTTGCTAATTCTAATAAAATCATGTGACGTTCCTTTGCAGGAAAAAAGAATCCGAGTCTCTCAGCCATTAACGAGAGGACCAAGTGCCTTTATACCAGAAAAAGAAGTAAGTTTACAAACTAAAACTATTCTGCATATAGTAGTAACTGCATAACAAAAATATTCAGGGCCAGATTCAGGCATTCTACATCCATTGGGCAGTACCTTAGTCCCTGGGGAGTCCCATTGAGAGTCCAGTGCAGTTATTTGTGGACTAAAGGGCCATTTAGTGTGAGCATCAGAATCTGGCCTTCAGTGAGTAAAAGTCAAAGTTTGCTCCTTATCTTCAGGTAGCACCCATTGACTTGTAGACTAACTTTTCTGTCTTCAGATGCAGACGTGCAACTCCCATTAAATCTGTGGGACCTGCAAACACCTGTAAGCTTTTTAGGAGAAGGACTCATTTATCATTTACACAATACCTATCACAGTGGGGCCATACCTTGCTGTAGTCGTTAGGCGGTACTGCAGTATAAATGTTTAGTAATATGAGGAGGATCTGACTTTCAATTTTCACAAAAGTAAAAGTGTGATTAATTTTGTAGTACACAACTATGTCCATAATAAAATTTATAGTTGCAAAGGTGCAAACTCAGATTGGTTCCTGTGATTTAAATGTTTGTCTTGATTGCAGATTGCTGCAGTATACATAAACCTCGGTACAGTATATGTAAAACTTGCATGCATAGTTCTCTCTAGGAGTCAGATCTTTACAGGAACACTATTTTCTGAGGGATTGTTTGTGAAAGCAAATTGTAAAGGCAAGTCCTGCTTCTTGTTTTCTTAAAAGAGCTAGTAGCTGTTAAAGCCAGGCAATTAGAATAATAAAAAAGGATGTAAAAGTTAAAACAAAATAAAGGAAAGGCAGGGGTGTAACAATGCAGCCTCTGGCAGGACACAACTGAGAGTATCAAGTCAGGACAAATTGCTTAGAGCAGGGCAGTTACAGCCCAAGGCTGGGTTTCCTTTACCATTAAGGCACACCAAACCAGCCAAACTGAGAGGACTTTGGTCTCATCCCACTGGCTAAGCATAAGTCATACAAGCAATTCCTTAGATGCTCCAGTTTCCCAGTATCACCACCAGTGCCATTCGTTATGGGGACGAATGGTTATGAAAACCAATACCCCTGTAAAAGAGAGAAGGTTGTCTTGATCCCAAAGGACCAAGCCGCAGACCCAGTTAATATACCAGTCAGGTCTTACCCACAAATCACGCTGTTACCAATCCTTTAGAATCTAAAGGTTTATTTATAAAAGAAAGACGTACAGATGAGAGCTAAAGCTGGTTACGTTGTATCAATTGTATACAGTAATAGCAAAGTTCTTAGTTCAGGCTTGTAGCAGTGATGGAATAAACTACAGGTTCAAATCAAGCCTTTGGGGTACATCCACAGCCACAGGCGCTGACTCTGTGGGTCCTCCAGGGCTGGAGAATCCACTGAAAAAAATTAGTGGATGCTCTGCACCCACCGGGGAGATCAGCTGATTTAGCATGCGCAGCAGCCCTCATCAGCTCTTTGGCTGGCTGCGGCCAATCAGCTGTTTCCCCTGCTGCCGCTGAAGTTCCTAGCGGGCTCCCACCGCAGGCACGTGTGAGTCCTTTTAATTTTCAGGGCAGAGGGAGCTGGGTTAGGTGGGACAAGCAGCCAGGGCACAGCAGCTCCTGGGCTAGCTGCGGAGGGGTGGGGAAGATGGGGTGGGCAGTCTCTCAGCAGGGGACTGGGGGAAGAGACTGGTGGGCAGCTTCTCGGCTGGCCCCATGGGGCTACTTGGGGGAGTATGGGCCGGGGGGTTTCTCAAGGACCAAGCCAGCTATTCTCAGCTCACCCTGGTGTCTCCCCCAGGACCTGTGCTCTCCTTCCTGCCAGGAGAAACCAGCTGTGGACCCCCTTAGTGCTGGGCACGGGGACAAACCAAAAGACATGGCTCCTTTAATAAAAGTTTGCCCTTGTGTCTGATGAGTGAACTTGGTCTGGGGCCAGCAGCTTGCCCCCTCCCCATGCTCCAGCCAGCCAGCCGGGTGCGTCCAGCCATGGCCAAAAGGTGAGAGGGGCTTCACTTCAGCCACAGCCCCAGGTGCAAATGAGTGGCCTCCCCCAACCCGGACCCTGCTTGTGCCTGGACCTCTCCCATGCAGGCTCTGGGAGCTACCAACCACTACAGTTCTGACCCAGGTCCCGGGGCTCCGCATCCCTTCCCCTGTGCGTGGGGGGACAGGAGTGGGCAACGCACCACCGTTACTTCTAGTCCAGGGGTGGGCAAACTTTTTGGCCCAAGGGTCACATTAGAGTTGCAAAACTGTATGGAGGGCTGGGTAGGGAAGACTGTGCCTTCCCAAACATCCTGGCCGCCACCCCCATCCACCCCCTCCCACTTCCCATCCCCTGACTGCCTCCCTCAAAACCCTCGACCCGTCCAACCCCCCTTGCTCCTTTTCCCCTATCCAACTCCTCTTGCTCCCTGTCCCTGGACTGCCTCGATCCCATCCACACCCCTGTCCCCTAAGTGTCCTGTCCCCCCCCCACCCCCCAACCTCCATCCCATGCAACTGTCCCCTGACTGCCCCTCCTGCCCCTTATGCAGCCCCACCCCACTCCCCACACCCTTACCATGCCGCTCAGAGTGGCAGGACTGGCTATTGAAAAGCCTGGGAGGTGGGCGGGCACAAGCTGTGCTGCCCGCGCAGTGGCATAGCTGCAGGGGAAGGGGGCTAGCCTCCCCGGCCCGGAGTTCACGGGCCAGCAGGACAGTCCCACGGTCTGGATGTGGCCCACGGGCCTTAGTTTGCCCACCTCTGTTCTAGCTGCATCCTCCCCGTGGGCTCTTCTCCAGGGCCGGCTCTCATGCCTGGGAAAGTAATGCTTGCCCAGCTCAATGCTGTCTCCTCCTCCCCCACACCCAGGTCAATCCTGCCTGAGGGGCTTTTCCTACCAGAGAGGAAGTTTATCCCCTCCCTGCGTCAGGAAGGATTGATTTCCTTCCCCTGGATCCATCATCCATTCGCACCCCTCACCTCCATCCCCCCGCAGCTCCCAGGGAATTCCTTTCATTGCATTCACCCCCCTGTATCAGCTTCAAGTCAGGAGACACTCCCTTGCTTCACCTTGGGACACCTGAGCTCATCTTGCTTCAGGGTGCTGGGCTGCTGAAGTCCGGTAGAGGAAGCAACCCCCACCCACCTTTGGCCATGGTCCCACCAGGGGTTCCCCTCCCACAAAAGTTGCAGAGTATATGAGGGAGCTGCAGTCTGGGAGACTGGGAGGAGCTGGAGTGGCACAGCATCCACACAGCAGGATGAATGAATGGGCTATTTCTGTGCTGGGCTGTTGAATTCAATTTCTCTCTCTGTCTCAGGGTGGGCAGTTTCTGGGCTGGCTGCAGGGGGTGGGGCTGGGGGGAGACAGAGCTGCTTTGAGTGTGTGGCTGGGAGCGAGCACTAAACAGGTGGGAGGCATTTAGGGGAGGGGGTCGGCAAGAAGGAGGCATTCAGGGGGGTCTAGGGGAAGGAAGAGGTGGAGTGGGGGCAGGGCCATGGAAAAGGGGCGGAGCCAGGATGGGTCACCCGCTGGCAAAATCAAAAGTCAGCACCTATGTCCACAGCTGGGATGGGTCATTCAGTTCTTTGTTCAGAGCTTCAGTTTGTAGCAAGATTCCTCCAGAAGTAAGAAGCAGGACTGAAGACAAAATGGAGGAGCTGCAGCAGCCTTTTATAGTCTCTTGCCATGTGGCTTCTGCTTTCTTTGTTCCAAAGACAAACTAATCTAGCACATGGCATGGAAAAATCGTAGAGTTCTGTCCATAGGCATGTCCCTGCATGCCTTGCTGAGTCACAAGGTGTGTCTGCCTTCTCTCAATAGGTCAGTTGTATAGCTGATGGTCCTTAATGGGCTATCAAGCAGGCTAGGTGGTGCTGACACCAAATTGTCTGGGGTGTCACCCAGAAGCATAGCACAAGTTTGAAATACAAACAGTATAGAGCCAATACTTATAACTATAAATACAAAAATGATACATGCATACAGATAACATAATCATAACCAGCAAATTATAACCTTGTCCTGCACACCTCACATGACAATCTTTGTACAATATTTGCTGCAAATATATAACAGTGGTTACAACAGTGATCTATATGGTCACAGTCTCCATCAATAGCGTCACACTGGGCTGTAGTGTTTCTTGGAATAGCTCTCCACTTCTAGGCAGAAGGAAAAGAAATTGCAGGATCCCCACCCATTACTCAGGATGATACAAGTATTGATTATTCACAGAATCCTGTCTGTGGGGATTAGAGAAGAATATTGGAATGAGTCCCTGGCTTGATTTTTATTAGGGAAAGATATGTGTGTGTATTAACTATGCTTTGTCTTTTGAAGACTTTTTAATGGTATTGTGTACACTTTAAATCTAGAAAACCCTAAATGGTTGATGATATGGTTCCTGAGATGATGCTGTTCCCAAGCAGTACACAGTTAAGATCAGCAGAGGCACTTTAAAAGGGAGAGTGCTTCTGACTCATGAGGGGTCTTGGGCTCTGGAATTTGCTCCCCATCCTGTAGTCTGCCAGAACTCAGATTTGTTCATTTCTAGGCACCCTGCAACATCCGTCTTTTTTGTGGGCATTTTGGCTTATAGGAGCCTGTGCTGCATGCCCAGCAAGTTAGGATCTTTGATGGCCCACAGTGGGATATGTTTGGTTAGTTTTGCTGTTGTGGGACAGTCCAATAATCAAATGAACGATACTGCAGTTTTTAAATTTTGTGCTGAATGTTCCCAATGACATGAGTCACCTGGCTTGAGATGGGGAATGGATAATAAGTCACAGAATTATTTTCATTGCATATTAATGTGGCTTGCTGGATTAAGTAAGTGGGAATCTGCCCCCTGTTTTAGGGGTAATTTCTAGTAGCTATGTTTAGGGATCATGTCTAATAGTGTATGCCAAAATATGAATTTCCAAGGCTATAATATATTAGACCCATGAGCAATAAGTAGCATTATAAAGACTAAATCTCATGAAATCCTGCTCAAGTATTTGAATCTCAAAAAAGAAATCTTAAAACATGCACTGGAAATGGAGAGGTGGGGAAGAAGTAAACAAGGATTCAGGTTAAAGTGAGGCTTGCAGAGAAAAGATCAAGGCAGCAAAAACCAGACTGAGTCACTGCTAGTCAAAGTTGCAAAGGGGAGTGAGAGTGAAAAGGCTTCCACTAATATCACACAGGGATGTGATGTAACTGCACCTGAAATCAGTTTTCTGTTCCGAGTACGTCCTTACAAGAAAGATGCTGACAAGCTGTAGGAGGTGTAGAGAAAACTGGCAAAGATTCTCAGAACTGGAGGAAGAAACATGCAAGGAAAGATTGAGACACATGTGGATAGTTTTCCTAAGAGACTACTAACGGGGACGTACGTCTATAAATAATTGAAGGGTGTAATCACCAAGGAGAAAGGAATTATTAGAGTTGGTATAGGGGTATAACAAGGACTACTGGGATAAAATTAAGAACAGATTTAGGCCTAGTCTCTGACTAAAACTTAGGTCCACCTACTGATATTGCTCAGGAGTGTGAAAAATTCACATGCATCGTTAAGCTGATCTGAATCTCAAGGTAGACAGCACTAAGTTGACAGAAGCATTCTTCTGTCCACCTATATGCTGCCTCTTGGAGAAGTGGAATTTACTACAGCTTTTGAAGAATGCTTTCTATCGCTTGTAACAAGTGTCTACCCTACAGCATTGCAGGTTTGCCACTGTAGCTTTTCTGTGCAGACAGTTAGTCTGAAAAAACAGAAAGTTTCTGATGGTCAGAACAGCCTCCCAGGAAGAATGATGGAAGGCCCATTGCTTGGTACGAAGCACAAAAAGAGGCATTGCAGGGAACAATTATACATGGAAAGGTGATGGGACTAGTTAACTAGATGACTGAAAATATTCTCTTCTACCTCTGCCTTCTGATTCTACAAGCCAAAACAAGGAAACCTTGAGGTAGAAAGAGAAGGTGCAGTAACTTGTTCATGTGTGTATATTTTATTCCTTAAGAATAAAACTTGATTTGTTGAGAAATATTTTTCTCTTTGCCAGGTCAAGATTCTTGTTTTAGTTGGTGATGTAGTCACGGAATCAAATTCAACAACAACAGAGCTATGTTCGATAGTTGCAGGGATTTTATCTTTTAATTCCTGGTAAACCAGTTGGAGTAGAAAAGAAGGTCATGGTATTTGTAATGATAAACTAGCTACCCTAACGTTCTGTTATAGGGAGTTAAAGAATAACTCTTGGTATTCTAGTCCCTTTCTTGCAACTTTTTTTCCACAGATGAACATGTTTAGAATGGCCGTTCTTTGGTGATAAAACACTGCTCTAATAGCTGCTAATGCTTTTTGTTAAGGCTTGCATTTCAAGAGCTACCGTTCTACCACATGATTTCATCTTGTAGCCCAAGGTCAGGGTTGGCTGGAATGGTTAGTAAAGAACAGTTTAAAGAAAGCATTAAATTCCTGTATTTAAATAATGCGAGCTTTTAAAAGAAACTAGCTTTTGATCTCTTTAATTATACAAACATAAAATTGGGAAGTGGCAGGCAGACAGACCTATTCTCTGGTTTAGTTACCTAACTCGGCTCCTCCCCATATTAACTTTGAAGTAACATTTTGGGGCTGAATTCTCAGTTGGTATATCAGCATAGTTACATTGACTTCAGTGAAGCTATGCTGACTTTCACCAACTGAGAATATGACCTGTAGAAGGATTTATAGAAAACTTCACTCCATTTTTATGGAAACCTGTCAAAGTAACAAACTGAGTGTACAGCTTCTTTGCAGATTTCTTATTCTTTAATTTTGTTAAGCATTTTCTGTACATATATATGCACAAACATCCCAAAGTCCACAGAAGTTGGGATTTGCATGCACAATTGAATTATGTAGGTATCTGGGGTTACTTGAGTGAGGGGAAGTCTATCTTAGTTTATCTGTTTTACATTGCCTACTTCGCTCTTAAGGTGATGCAAGCAAATGGTTTGAATGAACGTACTAACCTTCTTGTGGAAGAATACTCAACATCTGGTCGCTTGGACAACATCACACAGGTCATGAGTTTACATACTCAGTACTTGGAGTCTTTCCTCCGCAGCCAGTTCTATATGTTGCGTATGGATGGGCCCCTTCCTTTGCCTTATAGGCACTACATTGCTATAATGGTATGTACCAAGAATCCTTACATTAACACACATTTTCCTGCCTATCTCCTTAATGCCCCTCCAAAAAAAGAAACCCCAAACCTTGTTTATAAATAACCTTGCCTTAACAACTTGGCTTCCTTTCTTTCTATGGTGCAAGCTCTGCAAGCCTGAGTCAGTTCACTTAGGCCAGGTCTGCACTACAAACGTACATTCGTATAACTACGTTGCTCAGGGGTTTGAAAAATCCACACCTCTGAGCAATGTAGTTATACCGACCTAGTCCCCAGTGTAGACAGCACTATGTAGAAGTTCTCCTGTCAACATAACTACTGCCTCTTGCACAGGTGGATTAACTATACTGACAAGAGAAGCTCTCCTGTTGGCATAGTAGTGTCTTCACTAAAGTGCTACAGTGGCATAGCTGCAGAACTGTACCTGTAGACAGGCCTCCAGACTCTGAGACTTGCTGCTGGGGTGTTTTTGCAGTGTAGATGTAACCCACACACCTCCTGGGTGTGGTGTTCTGTCCCATCTAGTGGCACCAAGACCACTTAGATTAATGAGTCTGCTCTACAGCCTTAGCAAAGGGTCAAGTGGCTTTTAGCTCGTGCAGTAGAGCAGGGGTGGGCAAACTATGGCCCAGGGGCCACATCCAGCCCTCTAGTTGTTTTAGTCTGGCTCTTGAGCCCCTGCCAGGGAGTAGGGTCAGGGGCTTGCCCCACTCCATGCGGCTCCCAGAAGCAGCATCATGTTCCCCCCCACACACACACACCCCTCCTATGCGTAGGGGCAACCAGGGGGCTGAGCACGCTGCCCCCACACCCCAATTTCCTGCCGTAATTGGAACTGTGGTCAGTGGGAGCTGCGGGGGCAGTACCCATGGATGGGGCAGTGCACAGAGCCACCTGGTCGAGTCTCCATGTAGGAGCTGGAGGAGGGAACATGCTGCTGTTTCCGGGAGCTGCTTGAGGTAAGCGCTGCCCAAACCTTGCACCCCTGACTTCCCTCCCTGCACGTCCCAATCCCCTGCCCCAGTCCAGAGTCCCCTCTCGCACCCTGAACTCCTCATTTTGGCCCCAGTGCCCCCACCCCCAGCCAGAGCCCTCACCCTTTCCCACACCTCAACCCCCAATTTCATGAGCATTCATGGCCCGCCATACAATTTCCATACCCAGATGTGGCCCTCAGGCCAAAAAGTTTGCCCACCCCTGCAGTAGAGGCTCATGCATTTAGCTCCAGAGGGCCGAGGTTCGATCCTGCCCACCGCCGACTGGGGTTTGTTGGTGTTACATAGACATATCTAAATCTGCTGCCCTTGTAATACCTCTTCCTGACTGTTTTAACTACTTTAGGCTGCTGCCAGACATCAGTGTTCCTACATAGTAAATATGCATGTTGATGAGTTTCTGAAGACTGGAGGGATTGCAGAATGGTTGAATGGTTTGGAATATATCCCACAAAGACTGAAAAATTTGAATGAAATAAACAAACTTCTTGCACACCAACCCTGGCTGATCACAAAAGAACATATTCAGGTACCCATCAAAATATATCTAGATTAGCAGTGTAATGTTATTAATGAAAAGTGCTAAATAATATGCAAATCTACTTCGGCTTAATATTTTTGTTTTATAATTTCATTATTAAATGAGAAATCTACATATTTAGTAGACATTCTGAAGATATTGGGATATTAAATAATTGTATCCCTCCCCAAAGATGGGAATTAACACGAATAATTGTAAGTAGAAAATAGGACAGAATATGCGCTGTTATTTGGTTGGGGGTGGTTTGGGATGAAAGAAAAATCATTTTTGGAGGCTGGGAGTCAGAGCTATCCCATCCATATACATTCTCATACACTTTCTATCTTGGTCTCTAGAGCTCATATATTTACTCACTCTCTATTTTGTTCTCATTTCAGAAACTTGTCAAGACTGGAGAAAATAATTGGTCTCTTCCTGAATTGGTACATGCTGTGGTCCTATTGGCACACTATCATGCCTTGGCAAGTTTTGTATTTGGTAGTGGCATTAATCCAGAGAGAGATCCAGATACCTCTAATGGGTTCAGACTTATAGCAGTCAACAAATTCTGTGTCTGTGATCTTGCCAACGACAACAACATAGAGAATGCATCCCTCACAAGTAGCAACTTTGGGGTTAGTGTTGCAAGAGTATTCTTTTGCTTGCTTCTGTTTTGTATTAGGTTTTTTCCACTCTTTCCTATTTAAGCCTAAATTTTGTTTGTTTTGTATATACTGTTGGAATGCTAGGGTTCTGGTGGCATATAAGATTTTAGCCCTGACAGTTTGCAATATATCAGATTCAAAATCACATAATTCTGATTACAAGCTTCAGTTGCAAAGTGATTTTTAATAGCTGATCTCCTGAATTACTGGGGTAGATTAAGGCTTCTTTTTCTTAGAAAGCCAGAAGCCCTAACTTTTAAATAGTATAAATCACTGTTTGAGCTCCGGAGGCTCATGAAATAGAGGGTGCTGCAATCAAAATGGAAAAAATTGCAACATGGTAATCAGAATTGTGATCTATTTAAAGTCAATGATCTCAAAACAGGCTAATGTTTGAAACACTTTTTGTTAGGGGGCTTATTCCTTCACCCACTTCCTTCCCTGGTCCTTCTCGCATGAACAGAGAGCAACAATACCTGAAGTCCAAAGGTGCAAACAATTCAATGTTTTATTGGGGTGAACTTCCAGCAAGCATAATTCCAGTTTCCTTTCTTAGTGTACCTCCTTCCCAGCTCTGACACCAGAGCCTTACACCTGTGTCCTTGTTCCCATTCCCCCCCCTTAGCAAACATGATTCCAATTTCCCCACCCTCATTCCCTGTTCCCATTTCCCCCCCCTTATTTCCTGATTAACTGCAGACTATATAGTAAAACTTGAGTTCTGCTTAGCTATACCTTAACCAATCATTTTCCTGAAATTTAACTGACCAATCCTAACATATTGTAACATGACAGGTTTCAGAGTAACAGCCGTGTTAGTCTGTATTCGCAAAAAGAAAAGGAGTACTTGTGGCACCTTAGAGACTAACCAATTTATTTGAGCATAAGCTTTCGTGAGCTACAGCTCACTTCCTCGGATGCATACCGTGGAAAGTGTAGAAGATCTTATTATATACACACAAAGCATGAAAAAATACTTCCTCCCACCCCACTCTCGATATGGATACAGACTCTTGCTGTCTGTATCCATATCGAGAGTGGGGTGGGAGGAAGTATTTTTTCATGCTTTGTGTGTATATAATAAGATCTTCTACGCTTTCCACGGTATGCATCCGAGGTGAGCTGTAGCTCATGAAAGCTTATGCTCAAATAAATTGGTTAGTCTCTAAGGTGCCACAAGTACTCCTTTTCATATTGTAACATGATTATTTAACCAATTATATCCCACCACCTTAATAAGTTTACACCCGGCAAAATTAATTATACAGCAGACAGAAACAATCACAGAACCAGACAGATTATACAGACAAACAATAGGGAAATGGGGACTACAATGATAGAACAACACAGAAATGAGGATTTCACAACTACATCTATAAAGACATAAGGGTTTCCCAGCTTATTGATAAGTGAGTTCTTGCCAGACAGGATGCTATCAAACTAAGTTTCCTTTTACATCTTCTAGGCACTTTCCTTTCTCTGGAGGTGATAGGCATTATCAGGACAGGATTGTATTCCTAACAGCCCAGTAGCACCTTATTTCAATGTGACTAGGTTGGAATGTGAGGATGTGACCGTTCACTTCCCAGCTTATGGCTGCCTAAGAACAAGGCCTCAGACTGTCACAGTAAGAGAAGGCCCTTATGCCGGCAGACAGTGATTTTGATTCTTTCTTTTATACCTCTATAACTAGCTAAGTGATAAGAATACACCTAAATTCTTAGAGTGTAGGCCTTTAGAGACAGGCCTGAATATCTATATCCTAACACCAAGTACTTACTTCCAGGATCAATAAACTTTTTTCAAACAACCTTTTTTTTCCTCCCTGAACCAACCAGCAGAAAGAATTTTGATCTCTAGTTAGTTATATTGTGTAAACCTGGTGTTTATTACAAATCTAATTTTGCAATGCTTTGAAAAGGAAGCCTTAAATTGTACTACAGGTTGATGTGCTAGACTATTTTTTGGGGGTGGGGAGACCCTTCGTGCAATTTAATTAGTAGTTCTTAAGTTCACTGCTAACAAAATAAAATAACTTTTCACAAGTAAGAGATTGAAAGGAGAGAGAATAACAGATTTAGGTTATGCATATCTGAATCCTTTTTTGTCACTACAAGATGTAGTTCTAATATGCGGTTCTTCCTTGTAATATTTTTATCTTTATATGTATAAGCAACTAGTTTGGGTTAATAAAACATTAAAATAGAATAGAATATTGATTTACTCTCCTAGGTTGGGCTCCTGTATTGCTGGTATCATAGACAATATGACTCGTTAGTAAGACAGCTGTCAGCAGCAGTAAAACCAGAAAAGTCAATTTTAATATTTAAAACTGTCTTCTGGAGTACATGTCAATGTTTATTCAGGGATAAGTGAATTTTTCTGAACCTTCAGAATGTTGCAACATACATTTATGGATACAGTTTCCTCTTTCGAACAATGTCTGCATTTCTCAATTACCCCTGCTGCAATAAAGTAGTCTGATAGCCTTGAATAGGGCTACCGGGTCCGTCCCTTTTCACTGCTTTTCCTTATAACGTTTTAGGTATGTCTACACTGCAGTGTAAGTGCAGGCTCAAGTCTAACCCCACACCTTCATCTACACACATCGCACAAACCCAGGGCTAAGACCTAGGGCTTCAGGGAACAAGCCTAAATCACATCGGGACTCAGGGTCCGAGCCCTATTGCTTTGTGGCCTCACTTAACTCTTGTTCTGGGTGTCTGCCAGAAGTATTCCACAATCCCATGGGCTAATTTCCTTAATCCTCTCTCTGCCAACAATCTTTAGTTGACTCAGTTGAAAATGGAAGCCAGCCTCCCCAGCATACAGCAGCAACTCAGTGAGTCTGCATTTACTCTTCCATTGTCTTCTAATCATGGAGCTGCAAACACACCATCAGAGAGCCTTCTGTGGTTGCAATGGAGGCCCAACAGAACAAGCCTTTTGCAAAACATGCAGCAAACCTGGAGGAGACGGAAGCCACACCTGAGCCCATCATAGATCCATTCAGGGTGAAACGGCTCACTTCTGGCTTCACAAAGATTGTGAACGGCATAGCAAGCCGCAGTAATGCGGACAGCACTGATGACACTGGCATCCAAACAGATCTGTAAAGATCTCCAATGGGATTTAACCTGCTAAAAGCAGGTTCTACCCACATTCTACAACCATTCTGCACCTGCTGAGTGTAACGAAACCTCCTTTTGCCAGGGCCTCTGAAATCAGGGTATGGTTTCATAAACCAAGGCAAAAGGGGTGTGTGTGTTGGGGGGGGGGGGTGAGACGCAGAGTGCCCCAGAATAACGGTGTGGACAATAACTGTTTAATACAGTGTCATTTAGGGAATAGTGTGCCATCCTGTCCATGAATATAGACTCTCAAGCTATGAAAAACTTTTCTTCATTAACTTTTCCAGTGCAGCCCCTTATGACATTCATGAAATCAGCCTCCATGGTCCATGAGGGCCTGCATAACAATGTAGTAGTACCCTTTGCAGTACTACCTTTGCAGTGTAGGTGCTCGTGCTCCTTGAGGAGGGCAAACTATGGGCACATGAGTCCATCAATGGCCCCAGCACAGTTTGGAAACCTCATTCTCTCAAAGCTAACAATTACCTCCGGAATACCTTTAATGCCTGCCACTTTGTGGCAAACCACGTGCCTGATTGCCTCAGAAAACTCACTTTACCCACAGTTAACTTTCTAACACCAAACTGGTTGACAACAAACCTGTAGCGGTCTGGGGTAGCCAGCTTCCAGACAGTTATGGCAACCTGCTTCTGGATAGGCAAGGGTGCCCTCGTGTGTCTCTTTACGCTGGTGAGTCAGAGCAAGCTGCTCACAAAGCTCCAAAATGTTGCTTTCTTCATGAAAAACTTCTGGACCCACTGCTTGACATCCCAGGTCTGCATGACTACATGATCCCACCAATCTCTGCTTGTGGGCATGCGCCGGATTATGTAGGGGGCATCAGTGACTCTGCTGATTGTACTGAGCAGCGTCTGCCGTGCCTGGATACTTCTCTGCCACCACCTCCTACTTGCTCCATCATGAAACCTGTTAGGTCCTTTTGGTAGATCAGAAAAAGCTGCTAAAACGTCCACCAGTGCCTCAGACAAGCTCCGCCTGTTTCTTGACACAGGAGTGAAAACGCAAGCAAGAAGTTTTTCAGAAGGCACATCCACCCTGCCCCTGGTAGCTGGGGGCCTACATCTCAAAATGTCTCTCTGGCTGGCTATGTTGGCAGGCTATTCAAACTTACTTTTAATGTGCAGCATGGGCAATAAAATTTTCTGACAGTGCATCACAGTCAAAGGGCTAGAGCAGCCATGTTTTGGGAGGGTACTAGGGATTCTGGGCGAATGATTTGGAATCTAGTTGGTTTGACTTGGATCAGCATGCTGCAGTGTGGACATCAGAACCACAGTTTTGAGCCTGGGTTACAAAATTCTTAACATACAATTAGAATTAGTGTAGATGCTCAAGCCCAGGGTTCTCTAACAAGGGTCAGCTGACTCGAGTCCCACTAACCCTGGGCTTACATTGCAGCATAGACATACCCTTTGTGAAAGACTTTCAAAGATGCATCACCTATAATGTACTCAAAGTATATGTACCATATGCTGTGTTTTCAAGGATAGAGATCACTTTTGAGAATATTTAATTTGAGCTTTTACTCCTAGACAGCTATGATGCCATTTACTTTTTAATTTGCCAAAATATCATGGTTGGTTTTTGGGTTTCTTTTTGGTTTTTTCCAGATTGCAGATTCTTTGAGTGAGCTGGAGGCCTTAATGGAAAGAATGAAGAGGCTGCAAGAAGAAAAGGAGGAAGAGGAGGCCTCACAGGAAGAAATGGCAACTCGCTTTGAAAAGGAGAAGAAAGAGAGTCTTCTAGTAGTTACTGGAGGTACTTCACCCTCTCTGCTCCCCTTCTTTCTCTGCTCCATTATAACTAAAATTCTACAGTGCAATCCAATTAGTGGACTTTAGCAGTTATACTGATCTGGATTTTCACAGGGTAGTAAGGCTGGCTCATGTGTCACTGCCTGTCTGATTCAGATTTCTTGTTCTCAAATATATTAATCCTCATTGTTACTAGAAATTAGTCTTCTTTTGTCAGTAAGAAACTTGCACACAACTTCAGGAGAAACTGCTTTTTCATAGTGATGCCTATCTTTAAATCCCGGTTCATTCCTTAATAGGATTTTTGAATAGCAGACTTCTGTCACATTTTCAAATAGTGTTTCTGGAAAGTCCCTTGCTAATAGTCTTAGAAGGAAAAAAATTCTGTTCAAGAAATAAGTATAAGACAGAGTGTGGCAGCACAGACTTCCCTACATTACTCCATCATTGAGCTTCAACCTTCTCCTGAAGGGACAATCTCAGGGAGAGGGGGAAAGGGGATGGATTGAAATTATCTATTTTTGAGGTGTTGTTTTGTTATCCTATAGCCCTTTCCTGTATTGTGATGAAGGTTTCATAAAACATTTTTAATTTATTTCTAAATTATCCTTCAAAATTCAGAATTGGGGAGTCTGCTTTGCTATGTTTCTCTTTTAAACTCCTGAGAATAATAGTTTCATCCATAGACAAGGAATAGCTGAAGTCTGTTTCACATTACTCATGGGAGAATTCTGCGCCTAAAAATTCTGCACCAAAAAATTCTGCACACAATTTTAAAATTCCACATATTTTATTTGTCAAAATAACACAATATAATCACATCAGTTTCAATTTTTTTGGTAATTTTATTTCAAAATACCTGTCAGTAAGTATGGCTGTAACAATATGGACAACAAAAAGGATTCAGGAAACGTTTTTTGACAAATAGATTCCTTACTAGGCATATTTAATACAGAGCTCTTTAAGTAATAATTCATTTAAACTACAGAACAGAACCATATTTTTTGGACCTCTCAGAAGCAATGCAGAGGCTTGGGGGAGTCAGGAGTAACGGAGGAGCTGAAGGAGAAGGAAGTAATTGCTGGGAAGGAGACTGGGTATGAACTTGAAGGGTTGTGTATGGGTGGGAAAAATATGGAACAGGTTTTTTGCAGGGGGCAGGGAAGGATTGTTAGGGAGTGTACCTGTGCAGACCCTAGCTGACCCCTAGTCTCTCCCATTCAATCAGGCACATCTGCTTCTGTGTCTCTGTGCCCCATGTGTCCTTGCACCCCTTGTTCACATGTGTCCCTCCACCCCCACTCAGACACCTGTCAAGGTTCCTTCCCCACTCTGAACTCTAGGGTACAGATGTGGGGACCTGCATGAAAACCTCCTAAGCTTATTTTTACCAGCTTAGGTTAAAATTTCCCCAAGGTACAAACTATTTTCCTTTTTCCCTTGGACTTTATTGCTGCCGCCACCAAGCGTCTAACAGATAAATAGATAGATAACTGGGAAGAGCCCGCTTGGAAACGTCTTCCCCCACAAAATCCTCCCCAAACCCTACACCCCCTTTCCTGGTGAAGACTTGATAAAAATCCTCACCAATTTGCATAGGTGAACACAGACCCAAACCCTTGGATCTTAAGAACAATGAAAAAGCAATCAGGTTCTTAGAAGAAGAATTTTAATAGAAGAAAAAGTAAAAGAATCACCTCTGTAAAATCAGGATGGTAAATACCTTACAGGGTAATTAGATTCAAAACACAGACAATCCCTCTAGGCAAAACCTTAAGTTACAAAATGACACAAAAACAGGAATATCCATTCCATTCAGCACAGTTTATTTTCTCAGCCATTTAAACAAACAGAATCTAACGCATATCCAGCTAGATTACTTACTAAGTTCTAAGACTCCATTCCTTTCTGTTCCCGGCAAATGCATCTCTCTCTCTCTCTCACACACACACACACCCTTTGTTTCTCTTCTCTCCCCCCCCCCCCAGCTTTGAAAGTATCTTGTCTCCTCGTTGGTCATTTTGGTCAGGTGCCAGCAAAATTATCCTAGCTTTTTAACCCTTTACAGGTGAAGGATTTTTCCTCTGGCCAGGAGGGATTTTAAAGGTGTTTACCCTTCCCTTTATATTTATGACAACACCCCATCCCCATATGTCCGTGCACCCTCTGTTCCCATGTGTCTCCATGCCCCCACTCAGCCATCCCCTTTCCCCCTGTAGCCCTGCACCTCTTCCACTATGCCCATGTGGCCCTGCACCTCCCTCCACTCTGTGGCCCTGCACCTCCATTCCCATTCAGCCCCTGCCCCAGTCTGTCCTCTCCCACTAGCCCTTATGAGCCCCTGTCTGAAATCCTCCCTGCAGCCGCATGCTGGCTGTCTCTCTGTATCCTCTGACTCTTGACCTGGCCCAACAGGCACTGTGGAAAAAGGCAGGCTCTTTCTCTTCCCTAGCTGGTTGGGGCTTGCCTGGAGCAGCTGCTGTGTTCTAGCACCACAGTACCCTCTAGTGGGCAAAAGATGGAATTGCATCAATTTTTCAGCAGAAGCTAATTTCTGCGAAAAAATTAAAAATATTCATGGCACATGGAATATGTGTGTGCACAGTGGTACAGAATTCCCCCAGGAGTATAACATGTGTGACATTATCCAGCATACAATCTGGACTGTTGAACAGCTGTGTCCCCTCAATTCTCCAACCTGGGGTGCCTTTTACACTGCTTCACTGTGAGAGCAACCAGTCCTGGACTGCTAACAACACAACCTCCAGCATGTAGATTACTCCCAGCTGTATTGTGAATGCTGTAGCCAGCCACTCCTGAATTATATTGCAGAGCAACACCAGCAAATTCCCAGTCGTAGACTTGTCCCCAGAAATGTGCTGCTTGTATTGCCCAGCCCTCTCTTGCACAATACAAGCTAGGACCCCTCTCCCCAGTCCAATGCGTCTTTCCTTGTACTTCAGGTGTTCTGAATGCCGTGGGCAGAGAGAAAGGGAGGAGTCACTTGGTGTTTGTTTCCCACTCTCATACATTTTCCTCCTGTTTGAGAATGATCTCCAGCTGAGGTTCAAGAGACAGAAAGTCTGTGGGTAGGAACCACCAGCTGTTCCTTTTCCAAGGTGTAAATTTCTTGCTCGCACCCTCTTTTCCTGCCAGAGAATGGCTGCTTTAACCAGGTGATAGTCCATTTGATTTTGTTCACACCTGGCTGAGGCATCAGTTTGCCTTTTGTCTCTAAGGAACTGGTTTGTGCCTGCTTTTCTGAACTTTGGAACATGCCTCAGTAATGTCATACAGTAGAATTTTATAACTTTATTACAATGTTGCCATATAATTTACTTGGACAATTATCAGCAAATTGAGTTTTCAAATGATACCTGTGATGGGTTGGATCACGGAAACCCCCTGTGAACTGCCACCTGATGTTCTGAGACTACCTCTGAACACGTTTTCCCTGCCAGCTTGTGACTTCAGTACCCTGTCTTGTTGAGCCAGACACACTAGCCTGCTGCAAACACAGACCCAGGTCTGAACCACGTCCCCCAGAAGCTGCAGGTTTAACTGAAAACCACTTAAGAAGTGCTCCCAATGGGATCCAAACCCCCAAATAAATCCGTTTTACTCTGTATAAAGTTTATACACAGTAAACTCATAAATTTTTGTCCTCTATAACACTGATGGAGAGAGATGCACAGCTGCTTGCTCCCCCGGGTATTAATTACGTGCTCTGGGTTAATTTAATAAGCAAAAAGTGATTTTATTAAGTATAAAAAGTAGGATTTAAGTAGTTCGAAGTAATAACAGACAGAACAAAGTAAATTTACCAAGCAAAATAAAACAAAAACACGCAAGTCTAAACTAAATGCAGGTAAATCTTACCCTCAGAGATGTTCCAATAAGCTTCATTTACAGACTAGACTCTTTCCTAGTCTGGGTCCAGCAATCACTCACATCCCCGTATGTTAGGGGGCTTATTCCTTCACTCACTTCTTTCCCTGGTCCTTCTCGGATGAACAGAGAGCAACAATACCCGAAGTCCAAAGGTGCAAACAATTCGATGTTTATTGCGGTGAACTTCCAGCAAGCATGATTCCAGTTTCCTTCCTTAGTGTCCCCCTTCCCAGCTCTGACACCACAGAGCCTTACACCTGTGTCCTTGTTCCCATTTCCCCCCTTAGCCAAACATGATTCCAATTTCCCCACCCCCATTCCCTGTTCTCATTTCCCCTCCCCACACCCACCCACTCACTTCCTGATTGAGTGCAGACTATATAGTAAAACTTGAGTTCTGCTTAGCTATACCTTAACCATCATTTTCCTGAAATTTAACTAACCAATCCTAACATATTGTAACATGATTATGTAACCAATTATATGCCACCATCTTAATTAGTTTACACCCAGCAAAATTAATTATACAGCAGACAGAAACAATCACAGAACCAGACAGAGATTATACAGACAAACAATAGCAAAGTGGGAACTATAATGACAAAACAATACAGAAGTGAGGATTTTACATCCCAGCTATTGATAAGTGAGTTCTTGCCAGACAGGATGCTTTCAAACTAAGTTTCCTTTTACGTCTTCTAGGCACTTCCCTTTCTCTGGAGGTGACAGGCATTATCAGGACAGGAGTTTATTCCTAGCAGCCCAGTAGCACCTTCTTTCAATATGACTAGTTTGGAATGTGAAGATGTGACCAGTCACTTCCCACCTTATGGCTGCCTCTGTTGCTTAGCCAAAGGCCTTATAAGAACAGGGCCTCAGACTGTCACAGTAAGAGAAGGACCTTACACTGGCAGACAGTGATTTTGATTCTTTCTTTTATACCTCTAACTAGCCAAGTGATAAGAATACACCTAAATTCTTAAAGTACAGGCCTTTGCAGACAGGTCTGAATGTCTATATCCTAACACCGTAGTTTCTGTAAAAGGGGTGAACATAACGGTACAGACCGTCACAGTGTGGTACGGTAGATGCTCACTATAACATCCTTCACAATTACAAACCTTGGGCTAAAGCGAACCTGGTCTCTGGATCCCTCCACCACAGCCCCAGCAGGGCTCTTCCACTATAACAAACCGCTGTCTATAACGAACAAATGGCTTGGATCCCTAGAGGTTCATTATGGCAAGGGTGTACTGTATTGGTATTTCTTGGGAACTGTAGTAAGAGAAGACTGCTAGAGATGCTATGCTTCTTAGGTTAACTTTTTCTTTTTTCAAAGGGTACTTCATAGGTACTGATCTGTGAGACTCCCATAGTTTTCTAAAACACTCTAATGCTAGAGTTTAAATCTTATAGTTGCAGGAAGCAGCAAATGGGAAAATACAAGCTGTAAACCAATGAGAATTAAATCTAACTTGAAATAATCTTCAGGGGTGATAACCTATGGCAGGTGCCATGCAAGTTTCTTCCTACACAGTTATGTCTTGATTAGTTAATGAGCCAGAGAGAAGATAAAGCATCCCTGTGATTCTTAAATGAACTTTTTTTTGTTTTGTTTTTGTTTTAAGTGTGAACAGTGGATATCTGGCAATTTTTCTGTCAGTTCATGTGGAAGTGAGCCAAGATTTAATATCAGGGTCAAATGCAGTCAGCTATGTGGTAATCAACTCCTGTAAAGGTAGTTACACAATCAAGCCACCTGTTTGTTCGGTGGAGATAAATTGATTCCTGCTAGAGAACCTGTCCTCATTTAGTAACACATTGTTGGAGCTCTTCAGAGATGCATAGTTACTGTAACTCTTGGCATAAGTTCAGCCTGGATCTTGATGAACTGTAGAGTTCACTGCTTTCATATAATTTTGAATTGGTATCTACAAGCCTGGTCTTGTATGATTTAGTTCTTCTTCGAATGATGGTCCCTATATGTATTCCAAACACGGGTGTGCATGTACGCCATGTGCTGGAGCTGGAAGGTTTTGCAGCAATGTTCATTGGCCCTCACGGGCAATTGTACGTAGCCTCGTGGTGCAGGCAAAGTTATGAGGCTGTGCGGGATGATGCCCCTTTCAGTTCCCTCTTACTGCCACATGGTCGGAATCCTTGTTCCTCTGTGCTCATCACTTGTCTGTGAGAACACTTGTCCATGTACATATTTAGTGTTTCTTTTTTCTTTACTATATTTGGTTAGTGTTAGTTTAGTTAATTGCCCCTTGCCCCTCATTAAGTTTGTATGACTGCTTACCACAGCTCACAAGTGTTTTGTTATATGGCATGTGCTCTCTTAACACTTTGCTAGTTTGTATATAGTAAGAAAAACATGAACAAATACTCACCAACAACCACATACCACACAACAGAACCACTAAGCCAGGAACCTATCCTTGCAACAAAGCCCGTTGCCAACTGTGCCCACATATCTATTCAGGGGACACCATCACAGGGCCTAATAACATCAGCCACGCTATCAGAGGCTCGTTCACCTGCACATCCACCAATGTGATATATGCCATCATGTGCCAGCAATGCTCCTCTGCCATGTACATTGGTCAAACTGGACAATCTCTACGTAAAAGAATAAATGGACACAAATCAGATGTCAAGAATTATAACATTCATAAACCAGTCGGAGAACACTTCAATCTCTCTGGTCACGCAATCACAGACATGAAGGTCGCTATCTTACAACAAAAAAACTTCAAATCCAGACTCTAGCGAGAAACTGCTGAATTGGAATTCATTTGCAAATTGGATACTATTAATTTAGGCTTAAATAGAGACTGGGAGTGGCTAAGTCATTATGCAAGGTAGCCTATTTCCCCTTGTTTTTTTCTACCCCCCCCCCCCCCCGACGTTCTGGTTAAACTTGGTTTTATGCTGGAAATGACCCACCTTGATTATCATGCACATTGTAGGGAGAGTGGTCGCTTTGGATGAGCGATTACCAGCAGGAGAGTGAGTTTGTGTGTGTGGTTTTTGGAGGGGGGTGGGGGGGTGAGAGAACCTGGATTTGTGCTGGAAATGGCCCACCTTGATTATCATACACATTTTAAAGAGAGTGGTCACTTTGGACGGGCTATTACCAGCAGGAGAGTAAGTTTGTGGGGGGGGGGGGGGTGGAGGGTGAGAAAACCTGGATTTGTGCTGGAAATGGCCCAACTTGATGATCACTTTAGATAAGCTATTACCAGCAGGAGAGTGGGGTGGGAGGAGGTATTGTTTCATGGTCTCTGTGTATATAATGTCTTCTGCCGTTTCCACAGTATGCATCCGATGAAGTGAGCTGTAGCTCACGAAAGCTCATGCTCAAATAAATTGGTTAGTCTCTAAGGTGCCACAACTACTCCTTTTCTTTTTATGAACTACAGTTGTGTGTTGTAACTTAAGGTTTTTTGTTATAAGCAGTACTGTAAGACACTCCTTTCAGTCTTATATAGCCTGCTGTAAATTCAAAACTGAACTTGCCTTTTCTCCCAAGTCCTGTGCTATCTCCATTCCCCGTTAATTGAGTGACACCTTAATTCTTCCTAACACTCTAGGCAGCATTAGGGTCATCTTCGATATCTATCCCCTCAACCAAGCTATGATTAAGGTCCTAACCTTTCTTTCTTCGTCTCCAAAATTGAACTTTTCCTCCCTATTCTAACAAATAAATTACTGATCCACTCCCAGGTCATCTCAAACCTTTACTATTGCAGTCTTCCTCTCTTCCTCTTCTCTGGATTTCTTGTTACTAACCTCACTCCCTCATACCACCCTGCAATCTGTTTAAAAACATCTTGCCCATTGTTTCAATGAAGGGTTTTAGAAAATCTCTGAAAAAGGGAGAAGTGTAAAAATAAATTTAAATATTTACTTGCAAAATTAAGAATAAAAAATTGAAACACTGGTGCGAAGTAAATCAAGCAAATTACTATGAATTATATTGACAAATGTACACAAGCGTAATATCATAAACTGAACGGAAATTGATTGAAATTCTCCTAATACTCTTCCTACACCAACATGTTATCCTCTTCTTTGTACACAGAATTAGTTGCAAACTTTAAATATTGTGTTCAGCACGCCTTGTAGTCTTTGTTGAGGGAGAGGATCAGAAGGCTACAACGGCCTCCATACTTATCTGTCTTAAACACAGCATTTTGCTGTCCTTCTCAGCATTTGATGATGAAATGGTTTCCACGTCGGATGTCTCCCGCTATATCGAAGATCCTGGTTTTGGGTACAAAGACTTTGCCAGGCGGGGAGAAGAACATCTGCCAACATTCCGAGCTCAGGTACTTAAATGCACTTATTTTTTAAAATAAATTAACCCCAACATTTTAAGGGCAGGTCTGCATGACCACTTGCTGTGCAGAAAGCTGGGGCACAAATCTATAGCACACCAGCATACCTTGCTCTAGCTCTCTGTATGGACTGTGCTGCTGCACGCTAAAAGTTCCCTGGTGCCCTTTGGTGTACTGTAGATTTATGCCCCAGCTTGCTTTGCAGCAAGTGTTCATGCAGACATGCCCTAAGTCTCTCTTTACTGGAAAAATAAGATGTAGTAGAAGAAGGACATCCATGTTAAATGTCCAGGTCCAAGTAGAGGATCAAGAGCTGGTCTACACTGAAAAGTTAGATTGCCATTGCTAAATCCCTCGGGGGGAGTGAAAAAGCCACAGTCTTGAGACACATAGTTAAACCAGCCTAAGCCCTGGTGTAGACAGTGCTAGATCAATGGAAGAATTCTTTCAACCTAGCTACCACCTTGCAGGGGGGTGGATTACCTACAGCAATGGGAGAACCCATCCAGTCGCTGTAGTGTGTGTTTCTACTGAAGTGCAGTGCTGCAGCTGTTAAGTGTGTTAAGTGTAGACATAGCCCAGGTAGATAACTGCTCATTATGGTATATTTTTATATTTGTAGCATTTTGTTCAGTCAACTGTTAAATATCTCAAATGAAGCGTCTTCCATCGCTTCAGTTGGGTGACTAGCCCACCCTCTATTAATTGTAAACCTCAGGCCAGGGTATTAGGTCTTCTGTTGTGTTAGCAGAACAAGTGTATGTAACGGACATCTTTTTGTTATGTCCATGCAGTGCCTAGCACTGTGGGGCCCTAATCCACGAATAGGACTCCTATGCACTATTGCAATACAAATTTTTAAAAAAAACATAGGGACAGCTCTAGGTGTTTAGAATAGATCACTGACTAAAGTCAGTTTGATCTCCTGGGAATCTAATATTAATAAACTGCAAGTTATGGGAAAATCTTGAACCATGTCAGAGCCAAACAAACCAAAATAGGTGTAGACAAACCAAAATAGGTGTAAAAAAATTCCTTGGTAAAGCAAAGGAGTCACGATTCCTGTCAGCAGACATACTTAGGGCTAGTCTACACTTGCAAGTTAATTTGGATTAAAGTAGGGTGTGAATTTAAAGCACAGTAGCTATTCTTGAATAACTCCCTGTGTTGACAAGCCCTTAGATTTACAACAGTCTATGCTGATCAGGATGAATTCATGCTGCAATAAACCATGTTTTGGAAGGTGACGCAAACACCACCTTGGGGGTGTATTGTGGACAAGGATAAGGCAAAGTTTGTGTCTGAGATCAAAGATACTGCTGACCTTTCTATGAACTTTTAGAAGGCTCCTCTGAGAGAAGGCTGACAATTGTCATTGACTTGAGACAATGTTAGACATGTACAGCACTGCTTCAGAAGAGCTTTATGGAAGGTTGCACTGAAACTGAAATGTCTCTGCGTTCAGGCAAGGATTTTCAGTTACTGACTTCCAACTTCAAAAGTTTCACCTTCTCCAGAATAGCTAACTTGTTTAACTGTTTCCTAGCTGAGTGGTGGTAGAATGTGAGACCTTTTACCCAAATCATATCTTCTATTGTAACAATTTTATTACAGAAGCATCCAGAGGCCCCCAGTGATGGAGCAAGACCTCATTGCGCTAGCCACTTTATGAACGTAGGATAAGCTAATCCCTGCCCAAAGAGGTTATGTTTGAAGTCGTAGCCTGTGAAGGTGTTGCTGCGCAGGCACAGCTGGCAGCGTTTCTCAAACTGCTAACTCTTTTCCTCCGTCCTTGGTGCAAGAGTGAAGTCATGTCTCTAAGGAACAGCACATCCCCGTGCTTCCACTCTGGCTCATAGCTTTCCAAAGCAGCAGTCTCTGAATAATATCAGTGTGAATATTTTCCAGTCTGAACCAAATCTGCAGGACCTAAGGACTAAAGCAGAACTGACCGGGGAAAACTTATTGATTAAAATACCCCCTTTGGAGGTGGGGACGGACGGACGCGCAGGGGAATTAATAAAGCAGAATGAGAGACAAAACAGAGAACAAGATCTTCAACTGGGGAAGAAACCAGAGGGAGGATCAGGTGGGAAGGCACTATTTGCATATTTATGCATCGCTGGTGTATTTCTTTGTGCTCTTACAGGACTATACCTGGGAAAATCATGGCTTCTCCCTTGTGAACAGGCTCTATTCTGATATTGGGCATCTCCTGGATGAGAAGTTTCGGATGGTCTACAATCTAACCTACAACACTATGGCTACACACGAAGATGTTGACACAACCATGTTGAGAAGAGCTTTATTTAACTATGTTCACTGTATGTTTGGAATCAGGTATGTAACAAATTGACCTGTCTAATAAGTGTATTTGGAAGCATGTAAGCAAAATATATTTACTTGGGGACAGGAACACATTAGATTTTGATCACACTAAAGCAGTGTTTAAAAATTGGTGTATGTGGCTTTTAAATTTTTCTGCAGTGAAATTGGTACAAATACTGGTAGTAGTACAACTTAATTTCTCTATTTAAAAAAATGAGTTGGTATTACAGAATCAAATTAGGATTGATATTTTTACAGAAATAGGTCTTCTCTGAACTCATGGACAACCTTGTCAGTTCAGGGAAAAAAGGAAATGCCACACTATTTAAAAGGCTCTTAGGAACTGAGTAACTTTTATTCTTCTTTGAGTAGTGTCTCTATGGGTTCTCCAGGACAGGAGGTGCAAACACACATTTGCTGTTGATCAGTGATTTGTCAGCAGTGTCCATGGATCCATGCCTGCACCCCAGACACTTCCATGCTCTGGTATGGGGGTATATAGCTCGGAGGCAGACCCACTGCCACTCCAGTTCCTTCTCAACCACCTATGGCTTGAGGTGGAACATTGCTGTGTCTGTTAGCTAGCTATGCAGTTTGCTACCTCTCTCACAATAATCCTTTCTTTTCTCCGTATATTCTTTCTTTTTGTTTTTTTAGCACTGTTTGTGCTTTTTTGTGGGGGGAGGGAGTGTAACCCCCTTCTCTTATTTTGCCTCCCCCACTATCTTGTGCTTATGATTTCAAGGCCATTCAGGACCTTTCCGTGGCAGAAACCCTGCATATTCCATTATAGGAGACACCAGAATACCAACATTCCCTGTTGGACATTCTTCATACATCTGCTGCAGGCAAAATTACCTTGCCCACCTTGTTCAGCTGACGTCTGTGTGGCAAACTCCAATTACTATACCACCTTGTGATGATGGGCTGACAGAAAATGCTACTTCCCAGCCAAAGGTTCAGAATAATTTTTTTCACATCCCATTCTGAACCCCACTCCCTGGTTCATAGAGGCAGTTATTAAATGGAACAGATAACAGGTTCTGCCCAACACCATCCAACAAAGAGCTCAAAAGACTGGACCTTCTGGGATACAAGAGCTACTCTGCTTCACTGCCGTTCAGAGTAGCTAATTACCAAGCCCTGATAGCAGAAGACAATTTTACAAACTATTGCAAGTTTTCATCTTTTATTGAACTCCTGCCACATGATCAGAGGGAACAATTTCAAGCCCTCCTAACAGAAGGCCAGACAATCAGCAAGAAATCTTTCCCGGCCTGACTCAATGCCGCTGATATAGCTGCAACATTCCATGGCTACAGAAGTTTCTTGGCTGCAATCCTCTGGTCTGCCTCCGGAGGTAGAAAACACAGTTAAGGTCCTTCTTTTGAAGGACCCAAGTCGTTGAGTGAAGCCAGGGTCTCTTTGTTCTCTTAAAGATTCTTGGGCGACATTATGATCTCTGGGCATGTGTACGCTTGTGGCAAAGAGAGAAAGTACGGTAAATTGCAGATGGCTCAACGGTCTTACCCAGAATGGCCGAGCCCCCGAGAAAGAAGCCAGGATAATGAAGAAAAAGGGCTGTCCTTACAATAGCCTTCCAGTCAGCAACATTCTTAAAAGAACTGGTTTTCGAACCTTTGGTCCAGGGTTACAAACTCTGTCCTGCTCCTCATCCTACACTGCGTGTATTTCCCCCCTTACCACTCCCCCCATTGGGATTGTCTTCCATTTCCTACCTTCCTGGGAGCTCATCACCTCAGACAGGTGAATTCTGAAGATAGTTTCTACAGGTTACTCCATCCAGTGTGCTCCTCCCCACCCACCCCCAACTTCTTCCTCCCTCCCTCTTCAGGGACCCCTCTCATGAGAATCATTTGAGATAGAAAATATAATTCCTAACCCTGGGGTCAATCAAACCTGTTCCACCAAAATTTATTGGAAAAGGGTTCTTCTGCAGCCCGGTGTCTCCCACAATTCTGGACATCAAGCCGATTTCTGTCTCTGAAGATAAGCATTTTGGCATTGTACAGTCTGCTCCTACTTGCTGCCAGATTTTCTAACTCTGCAGGAGAAGGTAGACAATGGTGGTTTCTTTTGCTCTCACCTCTTTTCCTTCTATTTTAATTTTTTCTGCCCTGTTTTTGGGCAGTGGGGAGCAGTGTTCTCCCTCCTCAGCATTCTTTCTCCTCCCTGGATCAGTTAACTTTTTGGGGGCTTAACTCTCTCTGAGCCTCTGCTGTAGTGTCTCTCTGCTGGCTCCTTTGTCCTTTACAGGCATGGGAGAGCAACCAAAAAAGCACCAGGTTAAATCCAAGCAGTGCTCTATTTGTGAGGCAGCCTTCACAGGCTTAGAACATGGTGAGATATGCCCAGCCTTCCATCCCTAACTGCATTAGGTCCGAAGGCTGCAAGTCAGACAAGCAGGTATAGTTCCCTGCCCTCCAAGGCAGCCACAGCTTCAAAAAGGAAAATTTGGACCAGAAACCCTGCAGTAGAGCAGAGAGGTTCGGGACCATTCAACTAGGGAGGTAAGTCCTGGAGGACCCCTGCAGAACAAAGAGGGGAGGCTTGTGGACCACAAGTGTCCATCACGCCCCCCCAATCCCCATGATAAAGTGGGTCCTGAGCACCCTGGGAAGAAAACAGGGTTTCTAATCAGCTCTTCTCTCTTTCAAGCTAACCAGGAGGTTCTGACAGCAAGTCCCCACCCTTCTCCCAGAGGGAATAGGAAGCAGTGGTGGAGGATTCTGAGGAAGACATCTCAAGAGAGCACCAGGCCCTAAGGAAGCCAAGCTACAAAAGACCTCACCAAAGCCACAGCTGAGTGTCTATGCTCCTAAAGCATCCAAAAAAGGTTTTTGTTTAATTAAAAAAAAGGGGGGGATTGAAGGGGGAAACATCCCAAAAAAATCAGGAGGATATGAGCCATCCTCCATCACCACTGAGGAAGGTGAACTGTCTGGCTCTGAAACTTGAGCAAGCCCCTGTGAGTAAGCCTCAGAGTACATTTCTTCCCTCACAATCTTCTCCCCCTGGTGCTGCAGTATCCCTTCACTTCTTCTTTGAGGAAGTGATTAGGGATGAATGGAATAAGCATGATAAGGGCAAGCATATTAATAAGATCTACCTGAGGCTATATATCATTAAAAACCAAAAGGCTTTATTGCTGAGATACTGAAGGTTGATGCTGCAGTAGTGTCCCTCATCAGGGGAGTTGTACTGTAAGGAAACCACAAAAACCCACAAATAGAAAGACGGAGGCCCCTCTCAAAGATTTTTGAAGCCGCCTCCACCATCCTCCAAGCATCCCTGGCAGCTACCTGCTTTGCAAGAGCATCTCTTTCCTGGCTAGAAGATCTCAAAGCCCTTAAGGACAGAGATCACCCTGATTTTGATGCCACCTTAGTCTCCCTAGCAACAGCATTTGTAGCAGATGCCTCAGTGGATGCAATGAGGTTTTCAGCCTGAGCCATGGTTTCCAGCCAGATACTCCATCTAAGCAGGTCATATGCTCAGCCAAGCTTACAGGCTCCCTTTTTTTTTTTTTTTTTTTTTTTTTTTGAGAAAAATTGGAGAAGATGGTGGCTGAGAGTGTGGCAAATCCAAACACACTGTCCCTTCCCACTAAGTTTTCTAAGGAGAGAATTATAAGTCAACCTTCAAACAGAGGCTGTCCTTTCTCTCCCCATTCTCAGAGGTACTAGCAAAGGGACAACAGATTCCCTAAGGGAAAATAGTGGAATCAAGGTCTGAGGCACAAGTCCAGAGGGACCTCAGCCCCCAAATCCCCTTTATGTTAAATATCGCATAGGCATCTGCCCAGAGCTGAAGTGAAGGGACAGGATTTCCCATTTCCTAGATAAATGGTTTTCATCAACAACAAACAAGTGCATCAAGGAAACAATGAGCCAGAGACACCACCCCATCTGTTCTTCATCCACTCATCCAGCTCCAATGACCTCGTAAAACACAATCGGATCTGGAACAGAGCATCTCCTCTTCTGGACATGGGACAGACAGAGTGTGTTTCCTCAGAAGAAAGATTCTCTGGGTTCTAATCCATTTTTTTGCATTCTACAGAAGAGTACAGGCCATGTGTGTGGGGGGAATATCAATCATTTTTTGACCTCTAAAGGCTCAACAAATGGATGAAGAAAATGAAGTTTTGGATGGAGACCCTGTCCTCTATAGTGTCACCCCTATCCTGGGGGAAACTTCAGAAAATATTTTCAGTAGCGAACACTCCCATTTAGCCTGTCCTCTGCCCTCAGGGTTGTTACAAAGATGATGGTGGTGATAATAGCCAGACTCAGGTTGCAGGGACCCTTTCCTGAACGACCTCCTAATCAGAGCTTCCATTGCAGTCATCAGCTTGCAGGGTTACATCTTGGACGTTGAATCTCTTCCAGGCACACAGCTTCTTCATCATCAGTGCCATCCAGGAATTTTCTTGCTCTAGAGCCACAGGAGGCCTACCATACCACTGTGCCTCCCAACTACTAGGACGTGTTTAACCTTTTCCCTTCTGTCAAGGAACCAACTCCATCATGGGACCTCAACTTAGCTCTCAATGCGCTGAGAAAACACCCAGCCGAACCTATGGCAAATATTAATCTATCCCTTAAGACCTCATTCCTCATGTCCTGCCTCCTGACTGAGGTGATGGTAGCTTGGAACCTTGGTGGGTGACTCCACTATACAGTGTTCTGTTGAATGAGATGACACTATGACCACACCTTCCCTTCCGACTAAGGTTTTCCAGAATTCCACATTAAGAGATTCACCTGCTGGTGTTTATCTCAAGCCTCACTGTTTGAGAGGAGGAACGAGCCTCCATACACTGAACATAAGAAGAGTCCTTGCTTTTTACCTATATAAGACCAGGCCCTTTAGGGCTTCACCCAGGCTTTTGCATCTCAACTGCAGAACCCATGAAAGGAGGTACAATTTCCCCACACACATACACTGAGTTATTGCTCATTCCACCAGGGCTCAGTCTATCTTTGTAGCCATACTGAAAAACATACCTATCCTTGACATCTGCAGGGCAGCCACCTGGTCTTCAGTACACGTTTTCCCAGCACTATGCTCTTGTATCGACTTGCAGAGCTGAAGTTGCTTCAGTGATGCTGTTCTACTGAATCCGCCTTTTCAGCACCCTCCTCCATAAATGAGGTACTGCTCATGAATTTTCTGATGTGGAATACCCATAGGGACGCTACTCGAAACAGGAGAAGTTCCTGGAGCCTAACTGGAGTTCTTCAAGATGTGTCCCTGTGGGTTTTCTGCTTCCCACCCTTCTTCCTCTCTGCCTCAAAGTCTTTCACTGGACTTCCATGGTTGAGAAGGAACTGGCCTGGCAGCGGGTCTGCTGCCTCCTCCCCATATGCTCTCGTACCAGAGCATGAGGGTGTCTGGGGTGCAAGCATGGATTTGCGGACAGACATAGCTTGCAAAATCTCTTATCAAAAGTGCACAGGCGTGCGCACGTCCTGACATGGAGCACCCATAGGGTAACACATCTCTAACAACTCCAGTTACTATACAAGATAAGTAACCGCTCCTTCTAGTATTTCAGTTCATAAATACGTGTAGTTTCAGAATTTAAAAAGCCATGTGGGTCCAGACAAAATATTCAGTCTGCCTTATTTTGCTTAGGTATGATGATTATGATTATGGGGAAGTTAATCAGTTACTTGAACGCAGCCTGAAGGTTTACATTAAGACAGTGACCTGCTACCCAGAGAGAACTACCAAGCGCATGTACGATAGTTACTGGCGTCAGTTCAAGCACTCAGAGAAGGTAAGTGTTTCATAGCCAAACATTACACAAGAGGCCCTGTGCTATGTAAACAATGCAAATAATAAGGTGGCTTGCAAAAGGGTGGGGGTGAGTGTGTGTGTGTGTGTGTATACTAGAGTTAACCTTCTTAACAATAAAGAAAAAACTTACAGAATTAACTTAAATACTGTACAGTAAAGCCTTACAAGTTAGTTCAATAAATATTAAATGTCACTTTTGCCAAAACATTTTCATAATGAGCACACCATGGACAGTCTCTAGTGACTCCTGCATGAAGCTAGATCCATAGATCTGCATATAGAAAAATGAGCAGTTTTGGAAATCGTGAAGTAGTCAACTGTTCTGATACTACTTGATTCTTATAGAGAAGATAAATTAACTTGTATCTACACTGCTTTTCAGTGGTAAAATACATTGTTTATATATACATCTGTGTGTGTGTGTGTGTGTGTACACACTATTTTTAAGTTAACTACCAAGCATTGATAATACTTATATGCCTTTTTAGTATGAGTGGCATACAAATTATGCTCTATATTACACAAAATATCATATTGTGCCTGTGGCCACTGTCTTGTGCATGATACAATAAACAAGAATGACATAAAAATTGCACTCCTGAGATGACACACAATACTGCCCATTATTTGTTCTTTCTCTAAACTACTACTGTAGATGCCTCCAATCATGATGATTAGATCTTAAAGACCTGTAATAGATAAGACAGGATAAAGCTATTGTTGATCTTCCTTTTATTTATAACTGTTATGGTCTCATATCACCAGTTAAACCAGAACAGACCTGGTCAATACTTGGGTAGGATACATGCCAGTGCCCCAGCATTATACCAGGAGACGTGCTGGTAGAAGTTCCTGAGACAGTTGTGCAGTAAGGCCAGATGCTAAAGCAGTGGGCAGTGATATGTGCATTTCTGTTCCTTGTTGTTAAGTAAATGTCATTCTGAAACCAGCCTCAGTCTTCACTGGAATAATTTGCCGTCCCTGAGGTTGCATTTATTTGACAGTTGACTTCAGATAGTACATAGGGTGTGTGGCATGTGGATTGATAATATAACACTGATAACAGAAATCTAGTCCTCGGAGTATAATGCTTATAGTGATGGTGAATGGTAAGTCTTCTGTCATGATTTCCGTTACTGTAGAGCATTGTTTTGCTGTGACTTCTGTTAAAGCAGATGGAACACTGCTTAAAGCAGTAATTAAG
The DNA here is from genome assembly GCF_965140295.1 of Lepidochelys olivacea. Lineage (NCBI taxonomy): Eukaryota > Metazoa > Chordata > Testudines > Cheloniidae > Lepidochelys > Lepidochelys olivacea. The sequence goes on along the minus strand of NC_140411.1, from coordinate 29,864,279 downwards.
GCTTGTTACCTGGGAGTCCAGAATGTCATATAAAATTGGCATATTAGATAGCCATCTGGAGAAGAAATGGCAACATTTCTGTCTAGTACGTGGCACTAGAATGTAGAGAGGAGTGATGTAGAGAGGAGTGATGCAGCTATTTTCATTTGGCACAAAAATCTAAATCTGTAAGATAATTAAGTGATTAAACGCCTCTGCTTGTTAATATGTAATGGTGAACTAAATGGCTAATTTTTTTTTTTAATTTCAAATAGGTCCACTTAAATCTACTTCTAATGGAAGCCCGTATGCAAGCAGAACTTCTATATGCCCTTCGTGCCATAACTCGTCACTTGACCTGAAGTATCAATTTGGAGGGGCGAAGGAAGTTTAATTGATATGTAAAGACCTTTTTGAAATAGATACACACCAGAAGCTGTATGTGCTGTAGCATCAAGTTACTCAAATCTCTAGTGTCAAAGTTTAGCCGTGTTTTTGGCGGCTGTAATGTGCAATGACGTGTTTTATTTTCTTGATGCTTAACATTACTAATGATAGCAAAAATAACACTGAGGAGCACTACTTTTTCTGGTTGGATTTCAGGATGCTGGTCAAAATCCTAAAACTAGTTTTGTTATACTCAGCTCTAGCGCTTTGTTCTTAAACAAAGGAAAAAAGTGTTTATCTTTTCCAGCAATCATTTTTCAGATTAGTGGAATTCAGCAAAGGTTTTTGGGATGTTCTAAGAGATCTTAATGCAATGTCCTAACGCTAGTAGAGAGAAGCATGCGATGTATTAAACTGAACTGGCTACTGGATTCTTTATCTCCTGGAGACTACTTGTCAGGCACTGTTTTACTACAGCAGTTGAAGGTGATGTGAAATATAATGCCAACGTTGTCCACATTTTAATGTGACATTAATCATGATAAATTCTACAGAATGCTACTGAAATGCAAAATTCAGTTGTTTTTTTCCTTTCCTCTTTCCAAAAGAAGAGGTTTCACAGTTATCCATTTGTTGTACATATTATGGTTCAATCATGAATAATCTTGTCTTACTGACAGTCACCCTCAATCTTCTTTACAACATGCATGCGCATCATAGTGTTGCTTGCAAGTTCACCTAGTTGGCGCCTGTAAACGTAATACAGAGACTGACCAAAAAAAAAATGTTTGCACTCTCCTTTCTCCAGTGCATTTTTTAATTAAGGAAGGCTATCATACCTGTTCTTTTCCTAATAGGTTATAGAAATTTATTTCCTAGAATTTTTTCATTCATAGTGTCTGAACACTTCAATATTCAAAGCTAAAATTGTGTTTCTATGCATTAATGTTTGTGAACAAAAGAAAAGTGCAATATTTAAAAAGAAAGCAAGCTTTGCCCTAGTATGTCGCTACTGAAGTGCCCTTTTTATACAACCATAAAGAAATTTTAAAACAATTTCTTTATTGTCTAAGGCTTAGCATTTTTGTTTTAGCTTATATGGCTTGAGCAATCTGATATTTAAGTGCCAAAGCAGCCACAAAATAAAATTTACTTGGACAACTGGTAATATTGGGGAAGGGAAGAAATAAGCTGCCAAAAATGTCACATTTTTGCATTATTTTGTGTTGCTTGACTAGACTGATTTTAAGAGCACAACATTTCAGTGTTTATAGCTTTACTTTGGATTGTGTTAATGAACCAGTGAAGTGCCTAAATTGATGCTTAAACTTTCCCAGTAGGACACAGCTATCACGGCTAAAAATCTTTTTGTTTTGATTTTTGTTTTCACTGTAAGAAGGGTGACTTTATTTTGCTTTTACATGTATTAGAAACTAACTGGTTAGGTTTTTTAAAGTTCCTCTGAATTGTAGAAGATGTAAAAAGGCCTTTCCATTGAAGACTGCAGAATAGCTTTTTTAACATAGTAGTCATATTTTTACATCTTTCATTGAGGGAAAACAAACATGGACCAGTATGCTACTAAAGTTAGTTTTTTTCTTCCTCCTTCCCTCTCTTAATAACTTGCTGTGACACCACATGTTGGGAGGTTTTGCTTTAGCTGTCTGTTCCAGATTGGAAAACTAAATGATTGTACATTTAAATACACTTTTTCTGCACTTTTGGACGGCAGTCTATTTGCATAAAAAGCCTTGTGAGAAAGAAATTACTAATTTTTTTTAAGCCAAGATAAGAAACTACCCATCAAACTGCATCAGAATCTCTCCTATATAAAACATTGCATAAATAAGATTTATTTATCTCATATAGCTAACTACAAAGATTATTCAGACAAAGTGGTGAGAGGTTGATATGCATAACCTTAGATTTGACTTCTTTAACTTGTTATAATCCTTTTCAACTTAACTATAGTGGCTGCACTTAGTGAGTTTTTGCTTGTAACAATTATATCTGGTAAGGACGTTCTTCAGTTAGTAACTCTGCCTTTAAGTGACGGGAACTGTACAGTGAAATTCCTTTGGTATGAGAAGCCAGGTATTTCTCAAGAACAGTTTAAGTTTTGGAAGGAAGGTGAAACTAGTTTTAGGTAACTATCATAACCACTTAATTCCTCTTCTGAAATATAAGGATTTTAAAGTAGCTTGAGTGTTAGTTGTGGAAACTTTAGTGCCTTTATTTTAATCTTTCGCTATAGAATTTACTTTTCCAGCTGAATTGCCTTCTCAGCAAAGTATGTGATTAGATTTTGAAATACATAAACTGTAAATGAATTGATCTATTCATAGTGAATCAGTTTAAAAAAAAAAACAACAAAACTTGATTTCAGAAGGTGTCATATCTAATCTAATATGGCCCGCATGGCATTCCATGTTGGGAAATGTCATTTGACAACTAGTTTGCTGTAACTTTTCTATATAAAATGCAAACTTAAAAGTAACAATGCTGTTTTCCACTTTTTCAGAGTATTGAATTTACTGTATAATCATTTATAGCCTAGCTTTTATACTCAAAATGTGATATTTTTAAAATATAGATGTTTGTTCAGGACAGGTGTTAAAGGTATACGATTATACCGTATATTTTTACCTACACCTTAGGCTCACTTTGTGCCAAACTTAAATGTGCAACTGTTTTAAAAAAAATGCACGTGTGAATGTGAATCCTCAAACTTCATTGCTTGTTAACTTCCTTTGTCAGAAATGTACCTTAATGGGAGTATATGCACAGATATTGACTTTTTGCTTTCCCCTGCTGGGGTTTATATTTACCAGCATTAACATTTAGTCATCAAAATCCCAATCTTCACCAAGGTAAAAAGACAAATGCATCATCTCCTGCCTGCTGAAGAAAAGGCCAAAACTATTGGCTCACTGGGGTAATGACTAACCACATATCATAGGAAACGCTGTAAATAGGGAATTGCTTTTTTTATGAGATTGGAGTGCTTATTAACCTTAAGAGCATTTTAAAAGTATTTTGTATTCTGGTCAGGTGCAGAACAATACTCTCAGAAATTGCTTGTCTGTAATAAGTGGGGAAAGTACAAATTAGAAAAGCCATTTGCATTAGCTCAGTATTCTGTGGAATATAAAACTGGCAATTGAATATCATGGGATTGTAGTCATATAATAGCAGAATTCATTTTAAACAACAATTTATGCTAACAGCAGGTGATTCAAACTGTTGTAGAGTCCCATGAGAACCAATTTTTGAAATGCTTCTATAGTTCACTTATATCCATCAAGATCCATGGTGCTGCAGTTCTAGTATATAGGATGCCTCCATGAATATTGCTAGGATTTACGGAGAATTGGGCCAGAGAGCTTTTCCCCGGTCAGCTTTTTTTAAAAAACAAATTAAAAAAAAAAAACCTCATTTGTTCAATGCTTTAACAAAAGGGAGCTACACAATCAGCTACAAATCTAAAAATTACATATTTAGGGTTACCGTAAATTTAAGGTAGATTAGAAATCAGAAAAACAAGGTTTTTAATCATAAAAAAAGCTTAAATTGAAAAGGACAGGGCCAGATTTTTAAAGGAGTTTAGGCAACTAAAGACGCAGATTAGGTGCCTACTACGGTTGTGTTCAATGGATGTTAGGTACCTAGGCACTTTGTAAAATCCCTATAGGTTCCTATCTCCATCTCTGAACCAGATTTTTAAAGGTATTCAGTTGCCAAAAGTTAATAGGGTAGAAATCAGTTTCCCTGGATATTAAAGTAATAGTGTGATTTGCATTGGTTTATTGACATACATACGTTCTATTAACTTTTTCAAAAGATCTTAATCTGTAGGCTGCTACCCTTGTAGAGCAAAATCTTGACATCCTTCCTCTTGCTTATGCATTTGTTCATCATAAGTACATGCATTTAACAGATGTGCTCAGACTGACCAGTTTAGATTCTTGTCTTCTAGGCGGTAAATTCTGCAGCCTCCACTTGCACGAAGCACCCTTTGGATTCAGTGGGCGTTTAGCCTGTGTTGGGGCTTCATATTCATAGGGCCTGATCCAAAACCCACTGACTTTGTGTTGACTTTAGTGCATAAATAAGAGAGGGAAATGGATCAACCATCTGTAAATGAAACTTAGCCCTGGCTGATCTGCTTGTGGCATACAAATGCTGCCAATCACAAGACCTGGCCAAAAGAGTCAAATTTTTCAGAATCCGCTTTTAAATTACAGGGAAAGACCCCATCCTAAGTGGTGCAGCCACTAGTTTCTTTACTTCTGGAAGGTTTAAATCAAGAAATATTTCCCAAGTGAAAGAGTTTGGCAAGCTGTACACATCACAAAATCACACACCCCTTAGGCATGGGAGACATGTAGGACAAGAATAGCAGAGGTGTCCCAGATTAGGACTGATGCATTGGCAGAGCAGTGGGCGGATGCTTGAATAGAATCTGCCTGCTCTATGCTATTTTAATCCTTACAACAACTATACTTGGCCATGCAGTCAGTCCCCACAGGCACCCCATTCCCATCTCCCATCCAGCTCTATAAATCTCCTGCTCTTCACCAAGGTCTCTGACCCCCTCTTTTCAATGGCTAACCCTGCCTACAAAAAGGTCTCTCTTCCTCCCTCCCACCAAATGTTGAGATAAGTTCCCAGTCCTGGTCTCCGACCTGTCAAAGCCTAAATGTTATCCTTCAGGGATGAGCTCCCAGGCTCAAGATCTTAAAATTGCATTCATTTCCCACATCAACCACCTAGAAGCTAGCTGGAGTTCTGTGGTCATATTCAGTGTTCCTCACTTTCAGCAACACTGACTTCAAATGTTCCCTTTATTCCTGGCCAAGGAAATTACATCTCTTCTAAAAATTCAGTACTGAGTACCTATTTTAAATAGTGAAATCACACTAACTGTCAAGGAGGGAGACTAGCTTAGCAGAGCTTTATTTCTAAGGGTCACATTCTGCCATCCTTATGATACGAACCAACTGGACCACTTTTGGAGGGGTGCTACTCAGTATGGGCAACTGGGATCAGATTCTGGCTCTGAGCTTACAATAAAAGGCCTAAAGAAGAGCTCTGTGCAAGCTTGAAAGCTTGTCTCTTTCACCAACAGAAGTTGGCCCAATAAAAAAATCTCACCCATCTTGTGTCTACAATAAAAGAAGTCCACTAGTACTTACACTTGACGCACTCATGAAGGCTCTTCTCAGGCAAAACTTTCTTTGACTTTGGGAGTTTTGCCCATGTAAGGGCTTTAAACCTAGACCACTCAGTTCTCTCACAAATACCTTTTATACAACTGAGTAAGAGACTAAAATGAATTTCAACAGGGAATCACTTGAGACTATGTGGAAAAAACCCTTAAAATGGGGTAGATTTCATAATGGCCTTTAGAACAAATTATCTTTTTTTTTACTTCTTGTGGGACAACTGCTAAGCATAAATGCATCTCATGATTACTTGAGACAGCGAAGGTTTTTTACTCCCATTTAAGGGGGCCTGATTCTGCTTTAATTGAAATCAGTGGGAGCCTTTGCTCCTTATTCTGATATCATTATAATGTCCTTATGATACTGATGAATATATAAAATAATTGGCCTAACCATGCAAATACTGTTACCTGAGTAAATGTACTTGTATGAATAAAGTTACTCACATGCGTAAGCATCTGCAAATATGAGGCTGTTTAACAGGAAGGAAGTAATAAAATTAGGAGGGAAATCAGTGTTTTTATTCCCTAAAATAAAATAGCATTAAATGGATAAAAATACACAGATTGTACTTCTGTATGCAGGGGAGATGTTGGCAACACTTTATTTTTCCCCAAGATTACCAATGAGATTTCCTTACAAAAGGTACGGCTTTGAGTTGCTTGGTTGCAATGGAGTAATTCTGGTATCTTGTCCATTTTATCATTACCCCTGCAGTAGAAAGGGATAGGGGAGCCAGCCTTTAATTTTTGAAAGCACAAACAAACTGTGTGTTTGAATCTCCTTTTCTGGTTGTTATAACCTTCTTTAAGGCAAAGTTTTAAGAATTATGGAGCATCAGATGCCTGTCCATCTTTAAGGATGTAAATAAAATGGCACCAAATTCATCCAAATAAAATATAATCAATCTACACTTTGCCTCATCCAGTTTTACATTGTGCCTCTTCATGTTTAATTCATTTTGTCACCATGATTCAAACAGGGCCGCCCAACAATACACATGATAAATGAAAAGGTATTGTGTGATTACAGGGAACAATATACTAATGCTGATAGGACAGGTACAGCCACTCAACAAACCTCCAAAAGTAGGATAAATATTAAGATCTTGTAAACTTGAGCTCCAGTCTTGAGACTCTGAGAAAATACACAAAGCCACAAAATACTTCCTTGATTATGACAGAACTGGTTATAAACTGTAGCTTACAAGATAGGATTTTAACTTGAAATCTGTACCCCAATTTTTGCTGGACAGCCACATCATGAATGTATATGCTATGTCTTTGTATCTGAAACACAATTCAAAAATCACACTGCCAACTACTTTTGTTTTTGTTCAACATTGTATTCACCTTATTTTAAGTTGAGCAGTATATGTAGCATGCTGTGAACATGTTTGATCTTTGTAGTTATTCTTTAATTCATCAGTATTAACACCTATTCTTTTTTGTGTTCTTTGGTACTTATGTAATCAGAAGCTGTGATATGCCTTTGCGGGCCTGTGCTTTGTTACTGTAACATTTCTATTTTTGTGAAGCACATGACTGTGGGCTAATGTGAGGCAGGCAGTGTGATCCTACAGGACTGCCACTTATCAATCTTGTATTATGTAAGGTTTTAAGTAGAATAAGCTTTTAACAGTTAATTGATGCAGTTTAGGATTCACACAAGTTACAATGTTCAGTATGTGAGAGTCTTTGTATTTATAGGTTTTAATTTGTAAACTAGCAAATTTGCTAAACATAGCCACTTTAAACTGCTCTTGCGAAACAGACCCTGCTGTAGATAAAATACCGCTGTAAATCTGGATAGTAGAGGAGTGGATTAATGGTAGTGTCATGAGGACTCTCTATAGATTGTGGGTGGGTCAAAGTCCCTCTCTATGAATGAAAAAATCTCCAGTGTGATGCTTAAAGTTCAGGCAAAGAGACTACTATTCATTTCATCACAAATCTTTCCAATTAGCATGAAGAGCTGTGGTTTACAGCACATTGTAAACCCTCCATGTTAACAAAAAGTTAATTGCGCTGTTGTTAATACAATGACCATTTATTTAAATATTTTTGGATGTTTTCTACATTTTTAAATATATTGATTTCAGTTACAACACAGAATACAAACTGTACTTCAGATTTATTTTTTATTACAAATATTTGCACTGTAAAAAAACCCAAGAGAAATAATATTTCAATTCCCCATTACAAGTACTGTAGTGCAGTCTCTCTCTTATGAAAGTTGAACTTAGAAATGTAGAATTATGCACACAAAAACTGCATTCAAAAATAAAACAGTGTAAAACTTTAGAGCCTACAAGTCCACTCAGTCCTACTTCATGTTCAGCCAATTGCTCAGACAAACAAGTTTGTTTACATTTTCAGGAGATAATGCTACCTGCTGCTTGTTTACACTGTCACCAGAAAGTGAGAACAGGTGTTCGCATGGCACCAGCATTGCAAGATATTTACGTGCCAGGTGTGCTAAAAATTCATATGTCCCTTCATGCTTCAACCACCATTCCAGGTGACATGCGTCCATGATGATGATGGGTTCTGCTCGATAACAATCCAAAGCAGTGTGGACTGACACGTTTGTTTTCATCATCTGAGTCAGATGCCACCAGCAGAAGGTTGATTTTCTATTTTGGTGGTTCAGGTTCTGTAGTTTCCACATCTGAGTGTTGCTCTTTTAAGACCTCTGAAAGCATGTTTCACACCTTGTCCCTCTCAGATTTTGGAAGTCACTTCAGATTCTTAAACTTTGGGTTGAGTGCTGTATCTATCTTTAGAAAGCTCACATTGGTACCTTCTTTGTGCTTTGTCAAATCTGCAGTGAAAGTGGTCTTAAAATGAACAACATATACTGGGTCATCATCTGAGACTGCTATAACATGAAATATATGGCAGAATGTGGGTAAAACAGAGCAGGAGGCATACAGTTCTCCCCCCAAGGAATTCAGTCACAAATTTAATTAACGCATTATTTTTCTAATGAGCATCGTCAGCATGGAAGCAAGTCCTCTGGAATGGTGGCCGAAGCATGAAGGGGCATACAAATGTTTAGCATATCTGGCATGTAAATACCTTGCAATGTTGGCTACAAAAGTGCCATGTGAACGTCTGTTCTCACTTTCAGATGACCTTGTAAATAAGAAGACGGCAGCATTATCTCCCATAAATGTAAACAACCTCATTTGTCTTCGCAGTTGGCTGAACAAGAAGTAGGACTGAGTGGACTTGTAGGCTTTAAAGTTTTATATTGTTTTATTTTTGAACACATTTTTGTTTGCATAATTCTACATTTGTAAGTGCAATTTTCATGATAAAGAGATTGCACTACCATACTTGTAATGGGGGAATTAAATTTTAGTTTTATAGTGCAAATATTTATAATAAAAATAATATAAAGTGAGCACTGTTTACTTTGTATTCTGTGTTGTAATTGAAGTCAATATATTAAAATGTAGAAAAAATCTAAAAATGTCATAATTTTTTTTGAATTAATCACATGAGTTAACAGCGATTAATTGACAGCCCTATCATTTATATATTCCACATGTAATCCATGCACCTCCTGGGTGTGGTGTTCTGTCCCCTCTAGTGGCACCGAGAGCACTTAGAGAGATTAATGAATCTGCTCTACAGCCTTAGCTAAGGGCCATATGGCTTTTAGTTCATGCAGTAGAGGCTCATGCATTTAGCTCCAGAGGTCCCAGGTTTGATCCCGCCTGCCGACGACTGGGGTCTGTCGATATTCCACGTGCAACCACTCAAAACAGGGTTATGGGGGGATTTAAGTATTGCCTAGGCCTTGTGCTGACCTGCAAGTCAAGATTATCTTCTCTAGTCTATTGAGATTCCTAGATTCATTTTATGTTTTATTAAACTATGAAAATAGCAACATTACTTTTAATTTGATGTCCAAGAAGCCCAGCTCAGCAGGAGAAAATAATGTTCCTTTCCAATTGACATTAGGTCTCCAAAGGTTGTTATGGGTCTAATTTAGTTGGAACTAGATTGTGACTTAATCATCTGCTTGGAGTAAGGAGCAATAAGGAATTGTGCTGCCTGTGGAGCCACCCAGGAGGGAGATTGTGAGTTGGAAAGGAACAAATCCCCCTCCTGGGGCCTCATACTCCAGGGAGGAAGTATTCTCTGCCAGGTTTATGCCACCTACTCTCCCCAATGTACCAGTGCAGCTAGGCAGGCAAGCTGAAGGGCTGGAGTCAAGGACCCACCTCTGCCCACCCATCTGTAGGGTGTGAGGGAAACGGCAGTTCTGCAGAGCCTTCTTGCTGTCGTGTGGTGCAACTTATGCTATGGGTAGCCCGCAGAAAAGAGTGTGCATCTTACCGGGGCAGTGGGGTGATAATCATGCAAGCTGGGCCTCACTTTTATCCTGAATGCTGATGCACTTTTGCAAATGGCATGCCCATTAGATGAGTGAGTAGTTTGGAGTTCATTGCAGGATTCAACAAGAGCTTTTAGCAAACTTTTTTCCCTCTGTGTCTCTGATTTTTGGATAAACTGACCTAGCTGGATCCATTTTTGTGTGATTCTTTTTTAGCTTTTAGTTATGACTTGAATTCATCTGAATAGATGCAGAAGGAACTTTTTAGTGAATTAAGAGACAAAACACCTTTTTAAATAAAGGAATCGTGTATATTAACGTGTTAACAGCAATTCATAAATCTGCACTTTTTATGAGGTTTTGAAAATTCTATTTATAGGTACGGAACAATGGGGTTTGTTAAACTATTGCATTTATACTTGCTGAAATTTCTTTCATTGTTATCAGTAGGAATTTTATTGGTTCAATAAAACTGGCAAAACTGTACTGTGCTCTGTTCTGTCTTTTATTTAATGTCTGTTTGGAAAACACTTCTGTTGCAGAGGTATGTTCCTGCCTGCCTTCAGAAATCTGCCTTCTGAAAGGCAGTATCAGTTGTGTAGGTTTTCTTCCACTGCCATGCTGTTGGCATGGTTTATCATATTGATACGTGCACTAGTCCTTTGAACATAGGTCGTGGAAAACGTGATCATTGCTTAAGTCACTGTCATTAAATACTCATAATGAAAGCACCATGATTGCCACTTCTGATATGGCTGTCACAATTCAGAGCAACCGCACCTGTATTCCATGCTGATTCAGCAAAGGCACCCACTCTAGGCTTCCCACTCCCCCACCATTGCCTCTCTTGGATGGAGATGTGCATGTCTCCCTTCTGACCAGGATATTTCCATGCTGCACAGTCCCCTGCCTGTACTGTGAAATCTCCAGGAAAAGACAGGCTGCTTTGGCATTCTCTTCAGAGATGGTACACAGTGTAATTGCCACGGGTATAACTTACACACAGCTCTTTCTAAGCAAACACCTTTTTTTCTTAAGGTAAAAGCATTAGAGAAAACATGAAAAACAATCAAAGAGTATACACATATGCTATCGAGCTTACTAGAGATTCTTCTCCCCCCACCCCAAAAAAAAAACCCAAACAAACCAAAAAGACCCTCCATCACAGGCTTTGGCAGCTGAGCAGTCCTTCAAAAAACCCCACACAGATGTGTTCCTGTGGTTTCAAGTTCATAACACACTTTTGCCCAGAACAAGAGCCCAGTCTTATGGAGTCTCAGTAGACCAAAGTCGTCCTAACCCTTCCCTAAGGATTGGGGACCTCAGTTTACCAGGGGTCTTGTTTGTTTGCTGGATCAGAAAGAAGGTCCTGATAAGTCAGTTTAAACTCAGGTTATTTAACCATAACTCCATTCTTTGTCTGTTGGTCCCTGGAGAATCCAGTTTGAACCAGCATATGTAAGTCTTTCCAGGTGGTGGGAGCTTACAGAAGGAGTTACAAATTTGTCTAATCACCTCCTGCTGTTCTTAATTCCTGACACACACACCCCCCACCCATGGAATTGCATAAATCCCTGGCCCACGAGGATAGATATATGATTCATTTAATACAATGGACTCCAAAGATACTCAACTTAATTCAATAAGATTTAACTTAATTCAATAAGGTTTGCAGGAAATTGCCATAATTGTTAAAATGGCATTATCGTGTTCATGCCTGGTAAGCTATATAGACTTTATTTTAAAGGAATATAGTGGTTCCTAATTTTTTTAAAAAAAGTTTCCCAATCTGTGTTGCTGTTAGCAAGCAGCCTAGTGTTCTTACATTCTGCATCAAAGATTCAAAGGTGCAAACAGTTAAAGATCAAGGATTGTACAAAAGTTATGCTCTCTGAAGCAGGATTCCCCATCCCTAAGGATTAGGTTGCATGATTGCACTAGTTGCTTGATTAAAAGCTAAAGTGTTACAGGCTCCTTAGCAAAAATTTCCCCAGCTCAAATTATGAGAAATGACTTGGGTCAACAATTAATCTTCGCCCATGAGATTTATTTTTTTTCAGTTGGCCTTCTGCAGTCACCTCCCTGTGTGATTTAGCCTCTCTCAACCTATTGGCACCATGTTAATTCCACTGATGATCACCCCTAGCTAGTGAGCACACCACCCCTGCAGCAGAATTCATTGGAATTTCGTCTAGAGCTAGATTCTGCTGCCCTTATACTGACCAGTTTATGTGCTGCTGCTGTCAGTGGTCCTGACTTGAGGAGTAAGGGACTACACACTGTGAGGGAGGGTGACCGAGTAACCTTTAAAATTGATTTATTCCACCCTACGCTGGGGCCTAATCCAACTCCACTTGATGTCATTGAGACTTAGATTGGGCCCTTAAGCAGCGTGGAGACATTACTTGTGCAGGGATGACGATGCTGTTGTCTTGCCCCACCTCATACAGGCAGTCATGCACCTCCTTATTCTGTCGGCTGCTTGTTGCAATAATGGACCACAATAAAGCCAGCACTTGTTCCCAATGCCACAAATGAATTTTTGCCCACTACTTATTGCTACCAGTAACTTCAAGGAAAGAGCAGATATTGCATTTCAATGTCCAGTGGTGGTGTAACCCACACACCTCCTGGCTGTGGTGTTCTGTCCCATCTAGAGAGAGAGAGAGGTCCTTGTGGCACCTTAGAGACTAACAAAATTATTTGGGCATAAGTTTTCGTGGACTAAAACCCACTTCATCAGATGCATGGAGTGGAAAATGCAGTAGAGAGGTATAAATACCCAGCATATGAAAAGATGGGAGTTGCCTTACCAAGTGGGGGGGTCAGTGCTAAGGAGCCAATTCAATTAAGGTGGAAGTGGACTATTCTCAACAGTTGACAAAAAGGGAGGAAAAATCACTTTTGTAGAGCTAATGAGTTCAGTGTAATCAACGTGGCCCATTTTAAACAGTTGACAAGAAGGTGTGAGTATCAGCGGGGGAAAATTAGTTTTTGTAGTGACCCATCCACTCCCAGTCTTTATTGAGGCCTAATTTGATGGTGTCCAGTTTGCAAATTAATTCCAGTTCTGCAGTTTCTCATTGGAGTCTGTTTTTGAAGTTTTTGGTTGAAGAATTGCCACTTTTAAGTCTGTTGTTGAGTGTCCAGGGAGATTGAAGTGTTCTCAGGCTGGTTTTTGAATGTTATAATTTTTTGTGTCAGATTTGTGTCCATTTATTCTTTTGCATAGAGACTGTCAGAGAGAGATTAATGAGTTTGTTCTACAGCCTTAGCTAACAGTCAGTTACTAAGGATTGGGGAAAATTGAAGAAAGTTCATGTATGGGGGCAGCTGGATGCTTTCTCTGAGTCTCTCGCCCCTTTCAGCTGATACCCCGCAGGGAAGGGTCACTTCCTCTCTCACAGGCATCTTGGTTCTGTGGTAAAGAAGCAATCAGAGCTCCCCTCTTTTGGGACATGTGGAGGCTGCTACTTTAGTTCCCTCCCTCCAACCTCCTCTCTGCTTAAGGGAGGGTCACCTGACAATGAAGAAGCAATGCTTCAGGGATGCAATCTTTGGCCCTGGTTGGGCCCCAGGTAAATTGCACAGCCCACTTTCTCCCCCTCCCTGGTAAAGGGATTGTGGGATTACATATGCATTTACACTGAGCCATGTTGAAATTCAGAATGTTTGCTTGGGCTTGTTTTACCAAGTGATCCAGCTGACAGTATCAGTAATCTGCCCTCTTCATCATTTACTACACCCTCAACTTTTGTCATCTTCAAACTTCATCAGAGATGTTACGTTTTCTTTCAGGTCATTGATAAAAATGTTAAATAGTGTAGGGCCAAGAACCGATCCCTCCAGGACTCTACCCACTCTATGATGGTTCACCATTTACAATTACACTTTAAGACCTATCAGCCAGTTTTTAATCCATTTAATGTGTACCATTCTAGTTTTGTAATCAAAATTTCATGCAGTATCAAGTCAAGCACCTCAGAGATGTCTACGTATATTGTATAAACACTATTACTTTTATCAACCAGTAATTGTAACTTCATCAAAAACAGATCCTGACAGACTAACTTGAAATTATTTGCCATAAATCCATGTTGATGGATATTAATTATATAACCCTCCTTTTATCCTTTATTAATCAGTCCTGTATCAGTCACTTCATTATCTTGCTCAAAATCATGTCAGACTGACAGGCCTATAATTACCCAGGTCATCCTATTTACTCTTCTTAAATATTAGCGCAACATTATCTATCTTTCACTCGTCTTGAACTTCTCCAGTGTTCCAAGACTTACTGAAAATCAACAATAATGGTTAAGTGAGCTCCTCGGCCAGCTCTTTTAAAACTCTTAGAATCAAGTTATCTGGACCTGCTGATTTAAAAATGTCTAACTTTAGCAACTGCTGTTTACCATCCTCCTGAGATACTAGTGGAATAGAAAGTGTGTTATATGTGTCTACATCATCACAATCTTTTCCTCAAATACAAAACAGAAATATTTATTGAGGAATATATGAGGATATTGAGTACTATTGGAAATCTATTGAAATCTGGGTTCAAATCTACTGAGACTAATTTTGCTGGTTAAATACTGAATATGAGACTCACTAATATGCTTGCAAATACACATGCTGGCTCTGCAGCTAGAGCCATACAGGTTATTGTAAATCTGCAGATGTCTCAGTCTCCATAACAGTGTGAAGCATAGTGCCCATCACCATGGTATTAAGGTGCTTAGAACATTTTACTGATCTTAGCACAAATATTACATCTCCAAATGTCATCCTACAAGTGCTGCTTTTTGTCTGTCTTGTTATTCTACTGTTTAAAAAATTTGTCATCCAACTGAGGAACAAACTCAAAACCCCATGACTTAAGTGACCAATCGCATAACCAAGTAGCTTCCAACAGGCTCCAGAGTGGTTGGTAGAGTTGGACCAAGAACAGAAGGACTGAGTTGCCCCACATATCAACAATGAAGATTTTGATCATCTCTAAGTCTTAGGTTGTCAGCATCCCAACCACCTCACAAATTCAGTATCTTTCAGCATGGTTTGTAGTCCTAGGCCATCTTCTCCTGTGTTTGAAGAGTGCCTAGCAGCAAGGGGGCCTGGCCCATGACTGGGACTCCTAGGTGTTATGGTAATACAAATAATAATAACTTCAAGGACTGGCATTAAATGGGGCACTGGTGCTCAGTATTGAGGTGCCTTAGCCATATTATTTAGTGCCTGCCTGTTGTCTGATTCCTGGTAGTGGTGCTAGTCCCTTGTGTTTGCAGGCACCAAGTTCAAAGAAAATTAAAAGATGGGAAGACAAAAGTCTGCTTTGCATCGAGCATTGACTTTAAACTCACATAAACCTAACTTTCAGAGTGAGAGCGTTTCCCTTACCTATGTGCCACTGTGCCACCATTGCAGGGGTCAGGAGGACATTAGTTGTACTAAATGTGATACAATATTGAGAAACAGATGAAGGGAATAGCTGTAGACCTTGAGTTTCTTTAGCAGAGGAACTAGTTTTCTCCCTGGTTTGTTATTTTTCAGGGTTTCGCCGTCTTAACCAAACAGCGACATTTTACTTTAATGCTCCAAATGTGGAGATTTGTTTTAGAATTCACAGCCAGCTGGGTTTCAAAGCAAGTCTAATGTGGTGTTTAAATGTCAGTAGAAAACTCCTGGCAATGAACCTGTTGGCTCTGTACTGGTTGTAGCCCTTGGAGAAAAACCTCAAAGGGTTGGGCCACCAGACACCCTGGAAGGTGAAAGGTCCATACTTCATCATCTAGTCAGGAGAGGGCACTGTGTGATCCTGAGCAATCAGGAAAAGGAAACGCCATCCTGTTAGTGCTGAGCTGAAGAGCTAGAAATGGCAGGCAGAAGCCTAGTCCAACCTGCCTATGTTGTGCCTTCCAAAAGCCTGAGGTCTAGTTTGCATAAATCTTACTGCTAATTTGCATACAGGTGCAAAGATCACAGCCTGCCTAAGTACAGCTGATTTTATTTTCATGTCTTTAAAGGTATATGACGGCCAACCCCCATGCAGAGCATGGCCGTGTGTGTTGGATTACACCTATCCCTTCTCACGGCTGCTAGCAGGGTGCTCTGGGCAACGTGAGGCTTCCCAGGCTCTAGCCCTGGCTGGGTCCCCATTAACTCTCATGCATTTGAGTAATAGGATTGCTGGAGTTGGACAGCCAGAAATAAAAGGCACAATTGCTTTAAATTACAACCCAAAGCTCAAGCCAGCAGTTCCTAGCCCAGGCTCAGGGACAGTTCAGTTGGATGGTATAAAGGTAAGAGTCTCTGTGTAACCTGTCCACACTGTCTTTCTGCCTGCCGGCTACTGTTCTGTAGCTCTCCACTGCAAGCAACTACTGGCCTCTGCCGGTGAATCTCTGTCCAACTCTCAGAATGCAAATGCCAGCTCCCAGGCTGCTTGCTCCCTGCCTTCCCTCCCAGCTGCTCCAGCCCTCATGCAGCCTCTGGCTCCTTCCTGATCCATCTCCTCTCTGACTTCAGGCTATTACTTCCCCTTCTGTAGTGGAGAGATTATGGAGCCTTCTACTGGGTTACACAGTGATGAGCCAGTAGGTGCATTCAGTATTCACCTCCATGGGCATCTTGAGGAGCTGCTTCCCCTGGCAGGGCGGGCTTGGCCTCTCTCTTCCTCAAGTTCCCCATCTCTGTCCTACTAAACTCCCCCATATTTGTCTCTCCCCTTGTTTATCTCTTTCTCTGACCATGAGGTCTCATTTCTACATCCCCCCATGACAGCCCTCTGCTCCTCCAGTAGCTCTCAGTTCCCTCTGGGCCTCTCTCCCCTTCAGGGACAGCTTACAGGTCTGATTATCCTTCTCTAGCTCTCTTCCCCTGCCTGCTCATTGGCCCTCCTCCAGATTTCTGCCGCCTTCTTAAAACCCAGCCAGTCCCCAATCTAGCTCATGACTCATCTTGTTGCTGGCACCTGCAGGCTAGGCGTCGTTTGACTCCTATATGTAGGAGGACAGCTCCAGTCAGGCCAACTGGGCTGTGCATGGAGGGGGAGAGGGCAAATTTCACACCTGCCTGAGGCTTGCTGTTTGGGAGTCAGTGATGCCACCCCCATTTACTCCCCCAAATTACATCCAGGGAGAGGTAGGATGGTCTAGTGCTAGCCTGGAACTTGGGAAACCTGAGTTTAGTTCCCTGCTTTCCGCAAACTTTCTTTTGCCTTTGGACAAGCCCTATGAGGGGGTAGGATTGACCTAGGAGGGAAGGCCTTAAAAGAGAGAGGCTAAGTGACCCAGGGGAGCTAGTGAACAGGGGATTGCAAACGGGAGTTTGAGGGAGAGAGATGTAATATAATCGCTATGGTTAGGAAGGGCCTCATTGCTAGTGCCGACGCTGCTCCTGGCTCTTCCACCTGAGCCTATATCCAGACAGACAACCTAACCCTGGATGCCTCTACCCAGATCCTGGTGTGGATTTGCAGGGACTGTGGCCTGCATTTCCCACTCATAGAAAGCCAGGCTGGGGGGGACCATCCAGTGTGAGAGGGGCCTGCTGGTGGAATCTCTCAGGAAGCGGGTGGGAGAGCTGCAGCAGGAGGTGGCTAGGCTGATAAGCATCCGTGCCCGCGTGGAATTCCTCGAGAGTATTCACATGGAGACATCCAAGGCTGAGGAGGTTATCCAGCTACAGAGGACTGCTGTCACACCACTAGGGGAGGAGGGTATGGCTCTATCACAGGGAGGACACTGGCAGCTGGTTACTTCTGGCAGCAGGCAGTGTTCCACCCCTACTCCCAACCCACCCACCATGGTGATAGAAAACCATTATGCTGCCCTGGCAATCAGTCATGAGGAATCACCCCCAAAGTTGGAGGAGGAGAAGCCATGTACCCCCAAGGCTGGAAGGATCATAGCCCCACTCCCACGAGGAAACGTAGGGTAGTAGTGATCGGTGACTCTCTTCTGAGGGGGAGGCACCCATCTGTCACTGACATGGCATCCCGGGAGCTATGCTGCCTGCCAGGGGCCCATATCTGAGACATTACGGAGGGATTGTCGAGGATCATCCAGCCCTCTGACTACTACCCCATGCTACTCATCCATGTGGGCACTAATGATACTGTGAGGTATGACCCTCAGCAGATCAGAAGTGACTATAGGACTCTGGGAGTAAGGATGAAGGAGTTTGGAGCTCAGGAGGTGTTCTCTTCAATCCTTCCAGTCTAGGGACCCAGGCAGAGACAGAATCCTGGAGGTGAATGCCTGAGGATGGTGTCGCCAGGAGGTCTTTGGCTTCCTTGACCATGGAGTGCTGTTCCAGGAAGAAGGACTGCTAAGCAAAAATGGGGTCCACCTAATGAGGAAGGGGAAGAACATATTTGGATACAGACTGGCTAACCTAGTGAGGAAGGGTTTATACTAGGTTTGAAGGAGGCAGGTGTCCAAAGCCTGTTGTTAAGTCAAAAACATGGAGACCTATGAGAAGGGTCTGAATTTGGGGGGAGCATGGGCTGTGATAGCAAGGATAAGGGAGAGACAAGACAGAACTGGGGGGAGGAAAATCAAATCAGTATCTTAGATGTCTGTATACTACTGCAAGAAGTATGGGGAATAAGCAGGAAGAACCTGAAATGCTAGTAAATAAACACAATTATGACATAGTTGGCATCACAGAGACTTGGTGGGATAATACGCATGACAGGAACATTGGTATAGAAGTGTACAGTTTGCTCAGGAAGGATAGGCAGGGGAAAAAGGGAGGAGGTGTTACCTTATATATTAAAAATGTATATACACTTCGTGTAAGGTTGAGATGGAGATAGGAGACAGACTTGTTAAAAGTCTCTGGGTAAGGATAAAAGGGGTAAAAAACAAGGGTGATGTCATGGTAGGGGTCTGCTACAGACCACCTAACCAGGAAGAAGAGGTGAATGAGACTTTTTTTAAACAACTAACAAAATCATCCAAAGCACAAGACTTGGTGGTGATGGCAGAGTTCAACTACTCAGACGTTCGTTGGGAAAATAACACAGCAGGGCACAGATTATCCAACAAGTTCTTGGAATGTATTGGAGACAATATTTTACTTCAGAAGGTGGAGAAAGCTACTAGGGGAGAGGCTGTTCTAGATTTGATTTTGACAAATAGGCAGGAACTGGTTGAGAATTTGAAAGTGGAAGGCAGCTTGGGTGAAAGTGATCGTGAAATGGTAGAATCTGGGAGGGGTTGCCAGTTCTTTGGAGGATAGGATTAAAATTCAAAATGATCTGGACAAACTGGAGAAATAGTCTGAAGTAAATAGGATGAAATTCAATAAGGACAAATGCAAAGTATTCCACTTAGGAAAGAACAATCAGTTGCACACATACAAAATGTGAAATGACTGCCTAGGAAGGAGTACTGTGGAAAGGGATCTGGGGGTCAGAGTGGACCACAAGCTAAATATGAGTCGTCAGTGTAACACACTTGCAAAAAAAAAAGTGAACATCATTCTGGGTTGTATTAGCAGGAGTGCTGTGAGCAAGACACGAGAATTAATTCTTCTGCTCTACTCCATGCTGATTAGGCCTCAACTGGAGTATTGTGTCCAGTTCTGGGTGCCACATTTCAGGAAAGATGTGGACAAATTGGATAAAGTCCAGAGAAGAACAATAAAAATAATTAAAGGTCTAGAAAACATGACCTATGAGGGAAGATTGGAAAAAATTGAGTTTGTTTATTCTGGGAAAGAGAAGACTGAGAGGGGACATGATAACAGTTTTCAAGTACTTAAAAGGTTGTTACAAAGAGAAGGGAGAAAAGTTGTTCTTCTTAGCCTCTGAGGATAGGCCAAGCAGCAACGGGCTTAAATTGCAGCAAGGGAGTGTGACGGGTGCCACCTGGAACTGGGATACCACGGAGCCCACCTGACTCACCAGCCTGGGCTCCCTTTTCACTGAACTGTACAGCCCCCTCCAGCACACACACAGGTAGGGGCACACCCAGCTGCAGCTACACATGGATGCTGAGATCAGCTCTGCATGGGAAGGCTCAGCTAAGGCACCTCCCAGTTCCTAAGGCATGCACCCCCTTATGCCGTCTTGTGCTGCACAGGGAACTGTACAGTGAAAGCTCATGAAATTCACCCCCTCCCTCAATGTAGAGAAAGCTATGCAACAGCTTTCTGCCCCCAGTTATGATTTCCACACACTAGTTTTAGATAAAGGAAAAACCAAAAGATAGATTTTAAGTGATTCTAAGGGATAGCAAACAGATCAAAGCAGAGTACCTAGCAAATAAACAAAAATGCAATCGAAGCTTAAAATACTAAAGAGATTGGATATGAGTAACAAATTCTCACCCTAAATGTTGTTTTAGGCAGTTTGCCGAGATTCTTGAGGGCAAGCTGCACTTGCTTGCAGCTTAAAAAGCCAGGTATTCCTTTCACAGGCTAGAAATCCCTCTAGCCTGGCTTCAGCCTTTCTCCCTCTTGTTTCTCAGGTGTTTCCAAGAGTCTTCTTTGGGTGGGGAATCAGTGAAGGACCATGATGATGTCCCTCCCCTGCCTTAAATAGCTTTTGCCTAGGGTGGGAACCCTTTGTCTCCAACTTTAGTTCCCCTGCCTTTCAGTGGAAAAACACTGGTATTCTATGATGGAGTCCAGTACCAGGTGATTTGGTCACATGCCTGTGAAGGGCCATAACAGCCATGAGTGAGAGGCTGTTTGTAGCATCCTCAGGAAGGCTCCAAGTGGGAGATAAGCATCTTCTAAGACCTACTGTTCTCACTAATGGCCCTTCCCAGCCAGCTGTTTAGACTGACTACATTCTGCCTAGTGGGCGTTCCCCAGGTATACACACATTTGTACTTCAGATATATAGTCAATATTCCTAACTTCAGATAGAAAAATGATACATGCATACAAGCAGGATAATCATATTCCGTAAATCATAACCTTTTCAATGATATGTCACATGACCTCTCTTGAATAAAGTACATCATAGTTATGCCATAATCATATCACAATAATATCTCTATGAAGAATATGGGACATAGTATCACAGGGAGGTTTAGGTTGGACATTAGAAAAAACTTCCTAACTGTCAGAGTGGTTAAGCCCTGGAATAAATTGCCTAGGGATGCTGTGGAATCTCCATCATTGAAGGTTTTTAAGAGCAGGTTGGACAAATACCTGTCAGGGATGGTCTAGATAATACTTAGTCCTGCCTTGCATGCAGGGGACTGGACTAGATGACCTCTCGAGGTCCTGTCCAGTCCTATGATTCTATGATTGATTCTATGTTGAACTGTAACTGTTTAAGCCTCTATACCCAAGGTATTTGCAACCTGTCCCTTCCCTGCCAGCCCTAGTAAAACACCCTTTCTTGGGACCCCCCATGACTTGCATGTACAAGGCCTACCTGCTAAAGCACCTATGCTAGTTTGCTTGCCTCTGAATTGTGGTACACCTGGCACCCTAGGGGTTTGGTGTATTCCAGCACTGAGCAGACCCAATAATTACAATCCAACTATGTGCCCAGCTGCATCTTTAGGTGCCTAAATACCTTTAAAAATCTGGCACTCAGTCTCTCTGTGCCTCAGTTCCCCATCTGTAAAATGGGGATAATAGCACTGCCCTGCCTCACAGAGGTGGTGTGCAGGTAAATACATTAAAGAGTGTGAGGCACTCCGATACTAATATAATGGGGTCCTGAATGAGGCAGAAATTATGGTATGTGGTCAGGTGACTAAAGACTGTATCATAATACATACCCACAAGGGGGACAAATTAAGGTGACAGAGGCTGCCTGATTGTTGGCATTTCTTGGCTTGAGCTTTACTCTTTTCAGGCTCAACATTTGTTTTTTGGTGCTCCTTTAATTCTATATCTCTCTGTATCGCACAGCATCTTGCACACACATTGCTGTTTTTTTCACTGCAACCAGCATCTACTCTGACTCCGGACAGGAGGCTTAACGTCCAGCCATTGTCAGTTTGGGATCAGACATTTACAGTACGAGGTGGAGCTGAATCACAACTGTGTCAAAAACACCACTGTGGCAAAGCAGCTCCATGTTATTCCTCAATGCTGACAGTTCATGCCAGGTTCATGCTTCACTCCCTGCAACTCCTGGTGATTGTTTGAAATTACGTATAGTACTGTATAGCGGGGCCTGCAGGTTGCAGTAGGGGATCAGAGCCCCAAGGAGCTACGTGCTGTACAAATGGTCCTGAAATGTGCATGTAAGATGGAATCATGAATGGTCATGTGCAGGTGAAGGAATTGAAAGGAGCTTTCCACTCTGTGAGGAAATGAATATTGAAAGGGGTGGGTTGGAAAGGTGATAAACTTTCATCCTTCTGGGCATAAGACCGCCTCTGATATAGGGGATTGGACAAAAACCTCCTCCGTGGGCATAATTTATAGCAGGCTATCTATTTTAGGGTTTTGTACTGTGACTCATCACTACAGTATCTGGGGCCTTCTGTGTAAAATTTATAGCAGTAGCAAAGTCTCCAGTGGACTTCAGGGAGCATCTGGCTCTTCTCCCTTTTCAGGGTGACATGTAGGAAGATAATTGTCCACTTCTGGATTTCTTGCGCCTTTCTCTGAAGCGTCTGGTGCTTGCCACTGTCAGAGCCAGCACAGTAGGCTGGACAGCCCGCTGGGCTGATCTGGTACAGTGGTTTTCCTATGTTCCCTGGTCATTCATATGTCTGAGGCTGAATCTCTGTATTCATGTGTCCAATATTCAGTCAAGAGCAGATTACACCATAAAACACTAACATCTTGGCATAGTAATGTACATGCTGCAGATGGGGCCAGGCTTTGGGGTCACTTAACCCTCCCCCACAGTTTGTGAGTATTTGGATAGCAAGGTCCAAATTGGTTCATAGAGCGAGTCCTATTCATGAACATTGCACCTAGAGTCAGGGCAGGACTTTCTGCGTGTCGTCTCTTCCTTTCTCCTGGGTGTTATAGGAAAGCTGAGTGAAGGAACTGGGCTTGGCTTTTGAGAATGCTGAGATCTGTGGCCATTCCAGCTGGCTTTACAAGTCAGGTCCTTAGTCTTGGGCTAGCTGCTGGGGAAGAACCGAGTCCAGTGTCTCCTTGCATACTTGTTTGCGTTTATTTTAGATTGCCTGGACCCTGGCCATACTGGCCGCAGTGACTGTGCTAGTGACAAGATCTGGCTTGGAAAATGACCTTCCATACAGTTCTGTGAGACGTGTGCTTTGACAGCTATTTCATTGCACAGCTGTAGTTAAGGCGGTTCTGCTCTGGGACGGCCCCAGAAATTCTTCACACAGAACACACAGCTGAACCACGCTCACTTGACTTAGCAGGGCGGCTACTTAGACACTTTTTTATCTTACACTAGGCAGAAGGCCCTTGTGTCCACCCCACTGCCACCCCTGGGCTCCCTGTTGCCCTTCTCCCAGTTTCAGGTCCTCACCCCAGCTCCCCATCCTTGTAACAGGTCTTGGGGCTGTTGCTGAATGAGTCCTGCAGGCAGAGTAGAGGGGGCATGGGCTGCTGGAAGCGGTGCGAGGCAGGGCACACCCCATGCCACAACAGCTGCGAGGAGGAGCAGTGCTAGCCACCCCACTGCCCACTCAGGTTTGGCCTTGCAGCCTCTCCATCATGGAGGGGGCTGCAGGCTCGCAACTGATGGAGTGGCATTGCGATCCAGTGCATGGGGGTTGCAGTGCCAGGCAGGTTTGGCCCCTCCTCTTCCCCATGCCAGTTGCCCATGAAGCCAAACCCGGGTGTCGCTGTGAACCCCATGCAGCAGGATGCAGCGCCTCTCACTAATTTTGGCCATGCTGCCCCACCCCATTGCGCGAGAGAGGACACTGGACCAAAATTGAGTGGGCAGTGGGCCAGCCAATGCTGCTCCCCCTCGCTGCTGCCACAGGGCCCGCTTCTGCAGCGGTGCCTGAACCGGACCAGCTGGAGCTCAGGTTAAGCCACTGCTTAGGTTGCCTGTGCCTTTATCCCACCCTGCCAATGGCACATAACATGCATATAGCTGCAGGTACCGCTGGTTCTCTTCCTCATGCCGAGAGGAGGTTAAGCAGCAATCATCTCCCTCTGCCACTGCTTTATTCTGCAATAATATTTCATCTTTCTCCTGCCGCTGAAGCAGCTGACTAGCTTGTCTCTGCTGACACCTAGCAGCATTCTAGAACAAGTGGTCTCTCTGTAACGCAGAGCAAAGTGTATTAGAAAGCCTGGTACCTTCCGCAAAATTACAGGAGTGCTTGAAGCAGGCCTTTGGCAAGCTGCTGCTGGGTTACTGGAAGACTGCCAGACCTGTAAGTTTCCTCTTACAATGAACAGATGTACTCAAGGTATTTGGTGTAT
Source organism: Lepidochelys olivacea (assembly GCF_965140295.1). Classification (NCBI taxonomy): domain Eukaryota; kingdom Metazoa; phylum Chordata; order Testudines; family Cheloniidae; genus Lepidochelys; species Lepidochelys olivacea. Next base: position 29,839,998 of record NC_140411.1, on the reverse strand, counting down.
GCATTGCTGCTCCTTAACCCAGCGTCATGCCCCAGATAGCGATAGCTGGCAAGACTCTTAAAGAGGCCTTTGTCAGGACCTTTGTTGGCAGGACAAAACACTGACAATTGTCCTGCGTTGAATGATCGTCTTTTAATTACCATAATGTATGTTCACCGCTGCCCTCTGCTGGGTAGAATCAGAACTCCTCAGCTATGTCATAAACTGTGCCCTGCTAAAAAAGATTCTCCTTTAGCTTAAGTGCAGAGGTCTGTGCTTTTTTGAGCAAGAGGTCTGAAGTCCCACAGTTGTCATGAAGTTTAGAATGACCATTGTGGGCAGTAGAGAATGAACATTGAAGTCCTCAATGGCCATAGATTTCTTAATGTTCCCCCCACCCTAACTGATTGTTCCTACTATGGTGAAATTAAGTCCAAAAACCTGAGTATGATACTCACAAAAGGGTTAACCAGCTCTCAGAAGTTGTCAGGTAAGTGCCCTGCCCTCAGAATGTGTCCAGCCAATGAATTTGCTCTGATGCTAGAAGTGTTGCATGAGGTAATTCTTTCATTCTACCACACACTAATAAGGCCTCAACTGGAGTATTGTGTCCAGTTCTGGGCGCCACATTTCAGGACAAATGTGGACAAATTGGAGAAAATCCAGAGAAGAGCAACAAAAATGATTAAAGGACTAGAAAACATGACCTATGAGGGGAGATTGAAAAAAGTGAGTTTGTTTAATCTGGAGAAGAGAAGACTGGGGTGGAGGCAGAGGGGACATGATAATAGTTTCAAGTAAGTAAAAGGTACAAGGAGGAGGGTGAAAAATTGTTCTCTTTAATCTCTGAGAATAGGACAAGAAACAATGGTCTTAAGTTGCAGCAAGGGAGGTTTGGGTTTGGACATTAGGAAAAATTTCTAAGGGTCAAGGTAGTTAAGTACTGTAACAGATTGCTTGGGGAGATCGTGGAATCTCTGTCATTGGAGATTTTTAAGAGCAGGTTAGACAAACAACTGTCAAAGATGGTCTAGTTATGACTTGGTCCTTCCTTGAGTGCAGGGGACTGCACTAGATGACCTATTTTAGGTCCCTTCCAATCCTCCTCTTCTATGATTCTATGTCACCCAATGCCCTGTTGAGTTCTGGATGAGGCCAGCATAGTCAGCTCTCCTGCTTGAGCAGTTTGAATGGGTCACTCTCAATAAAGACATTTTTTTCTGAATCACTTCTGTGTTCTTAGCACTTGATGCAAAAGAGGAACCTCAACTTCAGTGTCAGCAAACTCCCTACCTCAGCTTCCCCAAAGTTCTGGAAGATCAGTGGTTTGGTTTGGGCCTCTATTTCTCTGCCCAATCAACAGAATCCACAGACACAGGATTTTCTGTTAGACTGACAGTAAACAGTTATCTTACGGGGTATTTTATTCTAGGTGTGACGGATTGCCCCCCCACCCTGTGGTGCCACCTTATGTACTGGGGTACCACTGAGCCCATCTGTTCCACCAGCCTGGGCTCCCTTACACTGTCCTGCTGAACCAGGCCCTCAAGCCTCCTCCAACACACACACAGGTAGGGACACACCCCGCTGCAGAAAGAAACAGACACTGAAATCAGCACTGCATGGGAAGGATTCAGCTAAGGAATTGCCCAGAACTCAAGTGCACATCCCCTCTGGAGGGTAAACCCAAAATTGTATTGTCTTGCGCTGCACAGAGAACTGTGTAAGCTCATTGAAACTCACCCCCTCCTTCAATGGGGAGAAAGATGCACAGCTTTTTGCCTCCCCAGTTACGAATTCCACAAACTGGTTTTAGAGAAAACAAAAATAAGTTTATTAACTACAAAAGATAGCTTTTAAGTGATTATAAGGGTTAGCAAACAGATCAAAGCAGATTGCCCAGCAAATAAAACAAAAATACAGTATAAGCGTATGATATTACAGAAACTGGTTACAAGTAGTAATGTCACACTCTAAATGTTATTTTAGGCAGATTGCAGAGGTTCTTGAAGTCAATGTTCTCTTGCTTAAAACTTCAGGTATTTCTTTCACAGGTCAGACACATTTTCCAGCCTGGGCTCAGTCCTTCTCCCCCACTTTGTCTTTATTTCTTAGATGTTCACAGCAGTCATCCTGGGCGGGGATTCAGTGAAGAATGAACACTGATTACGTCTCTCCCCTGCCTTAAATAGGTTTTACTTATAGCAGGAATCCTTTCTTTTCCAGTGTGGTTCCCCCACCCAGTGGAAAAATACTGGTATTCTATCATGGAGTCCAGTACCAGGTGACTTAATCACATGACCCTCAGTGTCAAAGCAGCCATGAGTCAGAGATTGGTTGTAGCATCCCAGGAAAGCTTCTCAGGAAGGTGGGGAATCAGCATCTTCAAAGAGCTGTTGTTCTCCCTAATGGTCCATTGACTGGTCCCCAGCTAGCCAGCCAGACTGACTGCATTCTGTCTGATGGGCATTCCCCAGGCACAAACACTTTTGTAGTACAGATGTATAGTCAATATTCCTAACTTTAGATACAAAAATGATACATGCATACAAATAGGATATAATCATATTCAGCAAAGCATAATCTTTCCCCTGTCTTATCTTGCACAAAACATATCATAGTTATGCTATAATAATATTATAACAATATTTCTATGAAGAATATGGGGTGCAGTGTCACTCTAGGAACATAGTCATACTAGATCAGACCAACAATCCATATATTGTCCCTGTCTCTGACACTGGTCCGCACTAGCTGTTTCAGAGGATAATGCAAAAAACCCTGCAGAAAGAACAACCTGCCAACAGGGAACATTTCTTCCTAGTGCTCAGTAGACAGTGCTTGGTTTATGCCTTGGACTTTACAGGTTTATGCTTCTTCTAAATCTCTAGGGGCCTGGTTCTCATTTGCACTATGCCCTTGTGTATTGAATTGTTACTCTTATAACTCTGGATGGTCTTGCCAGCCAGGTAAATGCCCGATCCTTTTCTGAATCCTAGAAACGCTGAAGCGTAGAGGAAGTTGCAAATCTGCCTGCCTTAAGGTGAGTCCTTCAGGTAGGTTAATTTCAGGCCAACCTAACCCTGATAGTATTCTTCTAAAAAAAAAAAAAAGTCACATACAGAATCCATTTCAAAGCTGTAGCGTGTTATCATGGCAACCCAACTCCGCAGTGAGATGGCCGAGGATGACCTCTGAAAATAAACAGCCAGAACAGACATAGCAACAGTACATAGGCTAGCTGAATATTTGTCTAGGAGATAATGGATACTGTTTAATATAAATTGTCTCTATACCTGGATTACTGCTGTAATCGCTGTGTAAATCAAAGGATTATGGTCCTGTCAGATGTCTGCTCTTGTTTATACACCCATTCAAATACAAGATTGAGTGGGCTCAAAATGTGTGTCATCCCCTCGCCACTGTTAGTTTTTCATTGTAAAGAAAGAATGGAATGTGTTGATTGGTCACTGAGTGAAAGATCTGAATTTAGAAGGTTCCCAGGCAAAGATGACCTATGCCTGCTGATAGTGGGGCGGGGGGAGGCCAGGTTCAGCAGTGTTACTGAGCATGCTCAATAGAATCATAGGACTGGAAGGAACCTTGAGAGGTCATCTAGTCCAGTCCCCTGCACTCACAGCAGGACTAACTATTAGCTAGACCTGCGTTTCTCAAACTGGAGTCTGTGGACCCCCCTCTCTCCTTCAACTTCTCCCCCTCCCTCCCAGCACCTCCTGAGAGCTGGGGCTGAGCTAGGGGCTTGAGGGTCCACGGAAAAATTTAAATCAAAATGGGGGTCCTTGGGTTGCTAAAGTTTGAGAACTGCTGATCTAGACCATCTAGTACAAGGCAAGCAGCAAATCTGGGGGGACATGTGACCCCGAATCTGCCCCATGTCACCTCTGTTCCCTCCCTTTTCTGAGTCCCCAGTCCTCTTTCTAGATAGATACAATGTTCCGAGCTTCTGTGTCCACCACCTGCCTGAAGTTATCTTTTCCAGTCCTTTTGTCCATCTCCGTTGAGTTAACTCTCTGAGCTGCCCCCCATTTCTCTATCAGGCAACACAGGAGTCAAGCAGGAGGAGAAATTAAAGCCTACTGAAAGGTGAGTAGTTTATGCTGCATGGTTTCACCCATGCTGAAGCTGCCAGTGGAACTGAGTGGAGACACCCCTGACTCTGTCTGAGATGGCTGGTGATCTCTCTTGCCTTTGCTGCTGTCCTCAGTTGGAATGGATCACCCTCTTACTGCCTCCCATTATAATCTTTTAAGGCTGGAAGGTGGGAATGGGTCCAGGATATCTAGTGGAGGAACAAAGTAATAGAGAAGGAGGAAGAGGGTTGGAAGGCAAACAAACATTAAGGCGACGTTTTCATGTAGCGTAAAGACAGGATTAGCAGCAGCTATGTAACCACTGTACTGCAGAATTAATCGCATCATACATGGGCCAAATCCCCTGGCTCTCATTGAAGTCAAGGGGAGCTGTACCTTTGGTGTCAATGGGGGTAGGATTTGGGCCCTAGCTATTCTTGGAACTGCTCTCCAGCTCTCTCTGTCTGCTGGACAGTAGATCTCTACAGCATTAGCAGCTGATAAGAAACTGGTAACATTCTGCTTGCTTCATACTAATGGAATGTGGGGGCCCAAGTTGGCTCTGTAGTGTGGAAAAACCTGGAGGTTGTGTGAGTTCACTGAAGAGCTTGCATAGCTCCTTATTGTTTGGAAGAGTAGGAGCCATTTTGGTTGTGTACTGTATGGAGCTCTATGCACACTGCCTTTGAAATCATGCAGAAAGATTAGTGGTACCTGGGAGCATAAATGGTAGCGAGCATGACATGCTGGTAGCAACACTTGGATCCCAGCTAGACTAGTGCTAACACTGTTTCTAGATACAAACAATTCTAGTATTCAGTATACAGGCACCCCATGAAGCATGAGATATGATTGCCCAAATTTTAGCATTTAGTGAGGCCTGCTTGGTATCTAAACCGTAGGACTGGGAATGAGAAGGTCTGAGCTCTATTCCCACCTCTTCCTCCTATTTCCTGTGTGAGCTTGGGAAAATCACTTAACGGATGACATTAAGATGTCTGCGATGTTTAATGCCTATTTCATTTCAGTCTTCACTAAAAAGGTTAATGGTGATCAAATACTCAACACAATTAATATTAACAACAAGGGGAAAGGAACGCAAACCAAAATAGGGAAAGAAAAGTTTAAAGAATATTTAGATAAGTTGGATGTATTCAAATCAGCAGGGCCTGATGAAATTCATCCTATGGTACTTAAGGAACTAGCTGAAGTAATCTCGAAAGCAATTATCTTTGAGAACTTGTGGAGGACAGGTAAGATCCCAGAAGACTGGAGAAGGGCAAATATAGTACCTATCTTTAAAAAGGGGAACAAAATGGACCTGAGAAATTATAGATTAGTCAGCCTAACTTTGACACCTAGAGAGAGATTGGAACAAATTATTAAATCAATCTGTAAGAATCTAGATGATGATAGGGTTATAAAGAATAGCCAGTATGGGTTTGTCAAGAAAAAATCATGCCAAACCAACCTAATTTCCTTCTTTTGACAAGGTTACTGGTCTAGTGGATTGGGGAAAGCGGTAGATATGATATATCTTAATTTTAGTAAGACTTTTGACCCAGGTCCACATGACATTCCCATAAGCAAATAGGGAAATGCGGTCTAGATGAAATTACTACAAGGTGGGTGCACAACTGGTTGAAAGACCATACTCAAAGAGTAGTTATCAATGCTTCATTGTTAAACTGGGAAGATGTATCTAATGGGGTCTTGCAAGAGTCAGTCCTGGGCCCAATACTATTTAATATTTTCATTATTGATTTGGATAATGGAGTGGAGAGTATGCTTACAAAATTTGCAGATGACATCAAGCTGGGAGGGGTTACTAGCGCTTTGGAGGACAGGATTAGAATTCAAAATGACCTTGACAAATTGGTCTGAAATCAACAAGCTGAAATTAATTAAAGACAAGTGCAAAGTACTTCACTTAGGAAAAATCAAATGCACAGTTACAAAATGAGGAATAACTGGTTAGGTGATAGTACTTCGGGGGGGTTACAGTGGATCACAAATTGAATAGGAATAAACAGTGTGATGCAGTTATGAAAAAAAGCTAATATTCTGGGGTGTATGACCAGAAGTGCTATATGTAAAACACAGGAAATAATTGTCCCACCCTACTTGGTGCTAGTGAGGACGCAGCTGGAGTACTGTGTCCAGTTCTGGGTGTCACACTTTCAGAAAGATGTGAATAAACTGGAGATAGTCCAGAGGAAAGTGACAAAAAAGATAAAAGATTTAGAAAACCAGACCTGTGAGAAAAGGTTAAAAAAAACTGGGCATGTTTAGTCTTGAGAAAAGAAGACTGAGGAGGGACCTGATAAGTCTTCAGACATGTTAAGGGAAGTTGTAAAGAGGACTGTGATCCATAGTTCTCCATGCCCACTGAAGGTACGATAAGAAGTGATGGGCTTAATCTCCAGCAAGGTACATTGAGATTAGATATTAGGAAAAACTGTCTAACTGTAAAGTTAGTTAAGATCTGGAATGAGCTTCCAAGGGAGGTTGTGGAATGCTCATCATTGGAGGTTTTAAAGAACAGGTTGGACAAACACCTGTCACGGATGATCCGTGTTTACTTGGTCCTGCCTCAGTGTAGAGGACAGGACTTGAGGACTTCTTGAGGACCCTTCCAGCCCTATATTTCAATGATTCTTCATGCCTCAGTTTAATAGGGCTTGAAGACATGACCTCTGAGGAAAGAATTGGGCATGCTTACTCAAGAGAAGAGAAGACAGAAAAGGGACATAACTGTTCAAATATGTAAAAGGCTTTTATAAAGAGGATGGTGATCAATTGCTCACCACTTTCACCAAGGATAGGACAAGAAATTATTGGCTTTATCTGCAGCAAGGGAGATTGAGGTTAGATATTAGGAAAAGCTGGATGAGTATTAGAATAGATAAGCACTAGAACAGGTTACCTAGGAAAATTGTAGAATTCCCATCCTTCAAAGTTTTTAAAAACAAGTTAAACAAACATCTATCAGGGATGATCTAGATATACTTGGTCTTTCCTCAGCACAGGGGGATGAATTAGATGACCTCTTGGGGTTCCTTCCATCCCTACATTTCTATGATTCTATACTAATACCTTCTGCCACACAGGAGGATATATTCATTATATTGGTAAATACAGTGAGATCCTTGGCTAGAAGGTGGTATTCATAGAACCATAGAATATCAGGGTTGGAAGGGACCTCAGGAGGTCATCTAATCCAACCCCCTGCTCAAAGCAGGACCAATCCCCAACTAAATCATCAAGCCTGACCTTAAAAACTTCTAAGGAAGGAGATTCCACCACCTCCCTAGGTAACGCATTGATATGCAAGATGATGTTATAACTACAAATGAGATTGGTTATAAAATTTACCAGCCCTTTTTAATGCTGTGGTCTTTTCTTAAGCTTTTGATATCCTACAGCTGCATATAAAAAAGAAAGTCACTGTATTTGGATCAGATCCTATTTCAGAAAAGTGTCATATTCCACCTTGAAGGGGGGGCGGGAAACAAGAACCAAATATTAGTCTCCATGTTATTCTTTTTTTATTTGGCCTTTCATGAGGCTTTTTCTGTTCTTTGTGTTTGTGAATGTGAGTCTGGAATTACTGCCAGCATTCTTCCCTCCAGGCCAACGCCTACACCTGAGTCAGCAGCTTGCATTAGTCTGCAAACACTACGGGAAATGTCCATAAAATTCTTCCCACCTCAGGGGAGAAAACAACCCATTGTAATTGCAAAGTTATGCCAACGCATAATTGCAACTGCAAAGTTACAGATCTAGGAGCACGAAATGTAGGTCATACCTACCGAAGGGGGGACAGTACCCTGGAAAAGTTTCGGAGCAGTTCAACAATCTGAAATATTTTGAGGCCGATCAACCTGAAATGAAATAATTTATTTCAATTTGCATGAGAGAAAATCAAAAATTTTTAACAAAATCAAATTTTTCCCAGTTTAGTAGAGATGGCATTTTCAATCAGCAAGTCATTTTGATTGAAAATTGCCAAGCAGCGCTAATTATAATCCCCAAGACACACCTTTCCCAATCCCAGCAGAGTTCCTGAAACTGCAGTCTCCCTGGAAGGCTCAGACAGTACTGGGAAATCAATTCCAATGCACTTTACTTAGGCCCAGCTCCTCAGACCTATTTAGGTGCCTAACTCCCATTGATATCCAAGGGAGCTAGGTGCCTAAATACCTTTGAGGATCTGGTCTTAGCACTCAGTGAGACCAGAGATGGCTACATGCTGCAAAATTCAGATCTCCTAGTTTTGGGGGTGATTGGATCTGAGCATTTGATTCAGCCAGTTATAGAAATAGCAGCTAGAAAATTCAGATTCCCAAATACACCTCCCTTCCCCAAAGTTTTGGAGTGTTGGATCTGGGGGGTTGGTTTCCTGCATTATGGAGATGGGTGACTGACTGAATTCAGATCCTGATCAGAATTCCAAGTCTCTTCCCAGCACTGAACTTTGCAGATGTTTGGGTCAATCTCAGTATAAGACCTGTTTGGTTTTCAATCTCATTCCTGCTGTTACCAGAACAGGCATCTGCACTACTACCCTTCCTGCTCTCTCCCAATCCACTTCTGGAGATACTGATGAGCAGAGACCATTAATATCTCACTGATGCCCTGATACAATTTACCAGCAGGTTTACTTCCCCTCCTACAGATAACAAGAATCTATGGCACTGTCTGTCAAATTCAAGGTGGGGTGGATAACCCTTGACTATGCATGGAGCATAGCTGGAGAGTAGAACATCATCAGGCATATTTGTTCTATAAGAAATGGCTCATTGATTTCACTTAATGCCGTTTTTTCTTTCAAGTGAAGGCCATTACGTAGCAATAACGCATCATGAGGCAACCAATTATACCAGAGATCTTGGGGAGGAAGAGTGCCCTTAGCCACATGAGAAGTGTGGGGGCGGGGAGGTTGTCTATCAATGTGTAAAATGGTTGTAAAGAAACCAAATGAGTTTGCTCAAAATGTGGGCCAGGCTCTCTAAGGCTTATGCGCACTTTGAGCAAGTCTGAGCTGGTTCATCATTAGGGAGCGCTTGGTGGTTTCACATAAAACCAAAGTCAGCTCTATCTGCCAAATTGGGATTTGAGATGTTGGATTCCTTCAAAGCAAAATTCTGGAGGCAGAAGTCCCTGTGAATCAAACCTATTGACTGGCAACCTATATAACATGTGGCACCAGGTGGAAGCAAGAGCTTTCCAAGAGGTTGTGGGGAAAGACAGAGTTGTTTGTCTAAGATCTATGGTGATTCCCCTAAAAACTCCTGCTGGAGAAGGGAAGGCCTCCAAGGCCCACCAGTGGGAATATGTTTCAGAAGAAAACCTGAGCAACATGAACGACGTGTACCCTGATACAGTGATGTCTTCTTGAGTCTATACACAGCCTGAAACAATAGCTCTGTGACCTGCTCCAGTCATCTCGATGGCTTGATAACTCTGAAACCAAAAGGTGACCATTGAAATGTCAGTATTTTTAACTATTTCACTACTGACCATTTTATCTGGAATACCCAGCTCATGTGTTCATCCCACTAGCTGCATTTACTCTTTGCTAGGCACCACATGTCCCATTTGCCCTCTGTGACACTGACAGACCAGCAGGTCAGAGCCATAGATTAATTCACTGATGTGCTAAATAGCATTGTCTTCACTTATCTATAACCTGTTGATTGCTATCACATTACATTATGTATATCTCTGTAATTAGATAACCCTAGATCAGTGATTCCCAAACTTGTTCCGTTCCTTGTGCAGGGAAAGCCCAGGCCGGGCTGGGCTGGTTTGTTTACCTGCCGCGTAGGCAGGTTCATCCGATCGCGGCTCCCAGTGGCCGCGGTTCACTGCTCCAGGCCAATGGGAGCTGCTGGAAGCGGCGCGGGCTGAGGGATATACTGGCCGCTGCTTCCAGCAGCTCCCATTGGCCTGGAGCAGCGAACCGCAGCCACTGGGAGCCGCGATCGGCCGAACCTGCCTAAGTGGCAGGTAAACAAACCGGCCGGACCCACCAGGGGCTTTCCCTGCACAAGCAGCAGAACAAGTTTGGGAACCACTGATCTAGATTAAAGAAACCTTGTGAAGGACTTAATGGCTGTAACCAGAAATGCTAACTTCAAAGCAAGGGCCAGTGTGTTCAACAATGGAAATTCACAGACTCAATCTGCATTTCCTGTGTATCAAAACCCACGTGGGTGAAGACACTGGTCAGCTTGGTTTCTGAAGAAGCTATAAAATGGATTTCAAGGAACGATCCTGTATCTCTGGACGGTTTGGATGCCAACAGTGTGGAAATACTGAGCAAGTGGACAGAGATCCCTAGAGTTATTCTGGGGTGCCCTAACAGATTTTTGGAACTGGCAGATTACTACATCTTGGCTATCGTTTTGGATTTACAAACTTTGAGTCACCTGTTAATTATTTTACCTGCTTTAACCTCTCAATAATTCTCATTTCTTTTTCTTAGCTAATCTTCAGTTTGTTTACTAGAGAATTGGCTACTAGCATTGCTTTTGGTTTAAGATTCAGAGTACCAGTTGACCTAGGGGTAAGTGACTGACCCTTTGGTGTTGGGAGTAACCTGAAGTGGTGTTATTTTTGGTTTATGTGACCATTATCACTAAGTCCAGATTGTCAGGGTGGCAAGACAGGCTGGACAGCCCAACAGGACTGCCTGTGACTCCATGTTCAGACTAATATAGTGATCCAGGAGTTCACATTTGTTACTAGCTTGGTGAAATCTTATTATAGAACATACCACAAGGTTGACATGTCTGCCCTGTTTTCTGACAGTCTGACCTGAGACTGACACTCAGTTGTGAGCTATTCCAGACTGTATGACACCCCCTTGCCATCTGCCAAAACTTCCAGTTTTGTGTCTGACACCACCTATGATGCAGTTACATGCAGTCCATACCAAACCCCTTGGCAAACAGGAAAAAGAAAATGTGGGGACCACATATCATCTGTAGAATTGACTATCAAAGCAAATAACACTGGGGCCACTGCTCTGATGGTTCTATTCATTTCCATATTTAATTAGTTTAAAAATGTACCTGTATTAATTAGAAAGAAGCTACTGCTGAACCCAGGAACCTTGCTGAAGAATATAGAGCCAGCTTACCATGCTGTATAGAGGCCCTTGACTGCAGTATTAGCGCAAATGTGGAATCTCCATAGGTCTGTCTGCTTAGAGATATTTGCTCATCTGAAAAGGGCTGTTTCATTGAAATGAATGACAGATGGTATCCAGTGCTGGATAAAACTAAGAATATGCAGCTACAATATATCCTGTCATGGTGAACATACAGTACCAGTAACTGACATACCAGGCATACTTACGGACACACCTTGGATGTTGTGCTGTCTGCTAACCCTTTCTGGCCAAACTAGTTACACTTGTATTTATTTTTCAGGAAGTGATTTTTTTGGCATTGACTAGGCCAAGGTGATAACTTGTGAATAACACCAGCCTGAATCTGAGCAGCTGGTCCTCCATGCAGAGCTGAGGTAATAGTTTGTAGGCAATGGAGAGGTGCTTATCTGTAAAAGGGGCTCTGTTAGGGGTAGCTTCAAGAGAGATGTGACCTGGTGAGCTGAACACAGGACTGGGGGTTCTTGGGGTCCAATACAGGCTCTGCTACTGAGTGCCTTTGTGACTTAGGGCAAGTTAGTCACCTCTATGGGCCAAATTCAAAGGGAATGTAAATGTAGCTGACAGTGGTTAAAGCTGCTCATCCCCAACAGAAGCTTGGGGTGAACAAGCAGCTATACTGCCCAGGCTGGCATAGGTATAATTCAGCTAACCTGGCAAGTGAATCTGGGACAATATTCATAAGCCCCCTGGAAGACATAAACCAGCACATAAACGCTGATGATTCATTCTGTTCTAGAGCTTTGTCCAGCCTTGGTGTAGGGCTGACAAACCAGCACCTTACACAGGCACTAAAACTAAAAAGAACTGGATATTTTTCTGGACCTATAATGGGGAAACCCCGCACTGGATAGGGAAAGGTTAACTCCTCCTTGTGGGCTGAAGAAGTCACAACCCCACATCCCTACTGGGCATGCTCCAAATGCAGTACTAGTATAAAAAGGAACAGCCAAGCTCAGTCTGGGCTGACCGCCGAGGAGGAAGGCTGCACCTTGCACGATTCAGCCCGGGAGCAGCTGGAACCCCTGACCACGGAAGCCAGAGGCGCCAGACAAACACCCAAACATCCATACCTGTGGATGCCCAAGTCAAGGATGGAATTGGAGTCACTGGGAACCACATGCACCGAGAAGCCTGGAGACTATGACAACACCTCAACTACTGCTCCAAGAGACTTGGTAGGAAGTGGCCCAGGGGAACTAGCTATAGTCCTGTGGGAAGTCAGTGTGTTTTGATTGGAGTCCCGCTGACTCAGTGGTGGAACATTCCACCACTGTTAGGGCCCTGGTCCAGGACCTGGTGGAGCATGGTGGGCCTAAGTCCCCTGAGCCTGGTCACCACCTACCCATTGGCTCTAGCTGCTAGGCCTTACCACCCTGTGGATAAGGGCAACCCCATTGGCTCTGGTCACTAGGCTTTACCACCCTGTGGACAAGGGCAACTCTACTCACTCTGGGCATTAGGCCTTACAGCCCTGCAAGCGGGAGCAACTCTATTGACCCTGGCCATTGGGCCATTCAGCCTTAAGGGAGGGGGCATCTGTATTGATCGTTGCTATTAGGTCTTCTTGCCCAGAGGACAAGGACAGCCGAATTGACTTTGACCACTAGGCCATGCCCTCTCGGAGGCAAATTATATCAATTCTAGCCATTAGACCTCACCGCCCTGAGGTAGAGGGCAGCTGGGAGGAGGGGGTGCACTCACCCCACACTGGATGGGGTTCTGCCACCCCATCACAGGGTCATTAACTCCAGCCAGATCAGGCACAATGGCACAGGTGGCGGGAAAAATCTCCCTCCCGTCTCCTGCTGTGAATGCTCTCAGATCTCAGGAGCTAAGCAAGGTGGGTCAGGGTTCAGATAGATAGGGCGCTTTCCAAGAAAACATCAGTGCGGCAGAAAGTGGCACTCTTCCTTCTGTGTCAGAACTGGAGTCAGTGCCCCCGCATGGTTTTTAGGTGTCACTTTAGTTTTGTGTCTCAACCAAAGAGCAAAGTCCTGACCTCTATGGTCACTAAAGATAACGTGGTGTGTGGTTGGTTTGTTTGCTTGCAAGACTGGAGGTACTAACTACATTGTTCTGGCCAATACCCAACCCAGGTATTTGGCTCCTACCTCCCTACATTCCCCACTGCAGTTTCAGCTGTTTACTGTATTTTTCATCCTGTCCTAAACTACGGTGCAATGTTACGGTGCTAAAAAAATAGCTGCCAGGATTCATCCCCGAGGTAGCTGCATTTCATGAAGAATAAAATGACCTCTCTCTCTCGATCTCCCTCTCTAGATAATTTATGGGGAAGAGGGGCATATGCATCTATATCATCTTCATCCTTCACCTATTTCACAAGTATGTCGCAAGGCTTAATGAACTAAGCCGTACAAAGTGCTTTGAGATTTTCAGATGAAAGGTGCTACAGAAGCACAAAATATTTGTTATTAACACCATCAGATCCTGAGCGGTGCAGCAGCTAAGTGAAACTACAACACTGTTATTTCCCCCAGTTAGGTATGGCCCTTTGAGCTGTGTCAGCAGTCTTAATCATAATGGTTCATAGCAATGTAATATGGAGTCTTTCTTTTTTCAAAGTCACTTTAATTTTGTTAATACCACATAGCTCCAAAGATAAGGTCAAGCTCCCACACCAAAAGTTGTGCCCAGATAAGGCTAATCTCAAACGACAGCTAGTTGACAGCTGTGCATAGCTGTTTTGCAATATTTGTTCTGTGTTTTAGGCAGTTTCTCTATAGACTGCTTGGACATGTACCATAGTAAAAAATGACCAATGGGATTTGGGACCCATGTTGTGCATGTTGGATTGACAACCCTGTTTCTCCAGGGATCAGGTGCAGCATGGCGAGTAGCCGTGTAAACTTCCCCATATGACTCCACTCATATGCCTCTACCCTGACCTGGAGTGACCACCTCTACGAGTGACAGGTGGCATTGATCTCCAAGTCCATTTTCTCTATGGCCTCTCTGCTGCCAAGGTATGTTGGGCTGTTTGCTAGGAACTGGTCTGGGACACATAATTGTTCCACACAGATCCCAGGGTAATAACTTTCAGTCATGATTAAGTTGGGCTGGATTTGAACCAGCCAGAGTTTCTTTATTCCACTGTTAGCACCTGAGCCATCTACTCCCCCGAAATTCAGCCTGTCATTAAATAGAAGAGGTGCGAACGCTGCCACATACTGTAAGAAAGTTTTCTCAAACCCAGAACTGCTCCCAAGTAGCATGTAACAGAGCAGCCAGATTCCCCCAGCAGAGACTTTGCATAGTTATGCCCACAAATGTAAAAGCATAGAAGAGCTACATAAAAATACAGCAGAATAGTCATGCATATAAAATGCACAGTGCGCGGTGGGAAGGAACTTAGAGGAGGGTCAGTGCGTGTCTCTTCTACAACTGCTTACAGCATTTGTGTGCTTGCAGACTGAATCAACAGAAGTGAATGCTGATGCAGTCAGCAAGGATCACTCTCAAGGGACAAAGCTTATACAGTAACAAGAAATCAAAACTCCTTCCCATGAGTCCCTTCCCAAGGGGAGGTGTAAGCTGAGCTGAAGTTACTCCCTTGTTTACTGGGGAGCAGACAGATCGTGCCCCTGCACCATGTCCCCTTAGTATGCAGGACCACTGCATTTTGGAGTGGGGCTCGGTTGAGCTAAACTGTGACCTCCCCTGTAAAGCCCTTTGCTTAGGATCTCATCTGCCCGCTGTGGTATTCCAGATGAAGTGAGTCACCACTCACCCAGACTCCAATGGCATGCCTGCTTGGGGCTGAGGGATCTCCAGGGGGACAGAGGACAATAGGGGATGTGTCCAGCACTGTGAGGTGCACTTGTAGGAAGTCCAGGAGCTAGGGGCGAAAGTGGATGGGTATGTCCTGTCAGCAGGAGGAGGGGGCACAAGGCTGTTGTGATAAAGTGGCAGGGGCCGGGTCCCCTCAAGCTCTATTAGCATCAAGCAGCTTGTGCTTCACACCGTGTGTCACGGGGCAATTACAGTCACGCCAGCCTTTCAACCCATCACTGACGGGCTGGGGCCTCCTCCACCCTGGGGCCTCCTGCCCCTACCAGTTTTGCCTGCACCAGCACTGATGAGCTAACTTTGTGAGAGTGGCCGACCCCCCTGCTCCAAACTTACTGCAGGATGCTGAAGATCACCATTTCCCCAGCCCGATGGGCTTCTGCCTCATCCTGCTTTCCTAGCTCACCCCCAAGGACTTCCATAACCTTCCAACCTGACTTCACTGGGAATTTGGGGTGCATGAAGACCACAGGCTGGTTCCTCAGATCTGCTTCCCCTCTCACTGGATGTAGGTAGGCAGGAGACAGAACACTTGACAGGTATCAGCCAGCCTTCCTAGGGCCAAATTCTGCCACCTTGCTCACGCCAATTCATCCCTCACCCTGCAGATAGCCTCCCTGTAAGTCAACGGGTATTCTTGCAGAGTGACAGATTACTCAGCGTTAGAGTGGCAGAACCTGGTTCCTCCTCTGCCCTTTGTCATTGCATGCAAGGCCTTGCGCTGACTGTTTGTTCAGACCAACCGGGATGATAGAGTCACGTATTTGTCGCCTCAGCCTGGAGGGTTCCTTCCAGCTGAGTGGGGCTCCCAGTGCACATCACCAAAAAAAAAAAAAAATCGAACACAACTGAGTCCCAAAACTTGCCAAGATCTCCAGATGAGTTGGCATAGAAGCATGCATTTGGGAGACTTTGGTCTGTAATCAGAGGCAATGGTTGTGGGGTTGTTTGGGGCATTAGGGTGTGATCCAAAGCCAGTAGAAAGACTATTTTGGACTTCACTGAGCTTTGGATTGGGACCACACTGAATAAAGACCCCAGGTCTTGGATAACTGTTTGATACCAATGGTCAGTTTAAAAAGTTATGGATAGTTAAGAAAAATGGTAAATATCCCCCACACCCCACCAAGCAACTGGCAGCTGTGATTTACTCTCATTAAGGGCTGTTCCATCCATTTCAGCTGCCTTGAAAGGCCAAGAGTTGAGAATTATCAGCTAAAACATACCAGCCCAAATTCTGCCCTCAGTTCCTTCCCACGAAACCCCACTGAAGTCAATAGTGCAACTAAAAGCAGAATTAGGCTCTATGTGGTTTCTTCCCATGCAATAATCCTAGCAGAGGGGAGGGGCAGCATAAGCTCCTTATCTGCCTGCACCAACCAACACGTGCTTTTGCTGTGCCTTTGTAGCCTGGCCCGTGAACAGGTATCTGCATTTTCCTCTTTTAGTAGTGAAGGAATAATTTTGTGCTACACTCAGCGTGTCTCACAGCAGAAGCAGCTTGACATTGGCCTTGAAATCCACAGACAGCTTGTCACCCCAGTTGAAACCCTGAACACTTTACAATAAGTTGAAGTCGATTTGTAATGGAATCCCCTTTTGAAGTGCCATAGGCCCTCCATGTGACCACCAGATTGGTTTGGTGTTATTAATGTCACTGCAATAAATACCAACAAGAACTGTCAGCATTGGTCACGTATCGGAACATATTGCCCCCATTTTCTTTCACCACATCTCTGTGCAGTTCTGTTTGCCGTCCCTATCAGTCATCAGAAGAGAGCTTAGGGACAAACTTTTTGCCTAGGTGAGTAGCTAGGTAATAAAAGGCGGACATCAGGGCAGCTGTGGCATCGACAATGAGTGAGCAAGTGCCGCCAACTCCAGCGGCCATGTCTTTGAGGACGATGGGAACGGCACAGAGAGTGTCCAAGGGGAAAGCCATGATATGAAGGAAGAGTCCAACGGGGACGCTGAGAATCCTGTAGATGAGGCTCAGGGTTTTCTGGAAGATCCGGACAAAGCCCATGATGATATTTGCTGTGACTTTGGCCATGTCCCTGGGGATGTTCAGCAGCACTGTGCTGATTTCTTTGACATAGGACATCACTCCATTCCATAAGCTGTAGAGTCCGCCCATCGCAGTGTTGCTGAGCTGCTTGACAACATACCACAGGAAATAACACGTGTATCTCACCACCTCCACCAACACATAGCCGACGATTCTCAGCAGCTTGGTGAAAGGGGTTGCAACGATGCCAGCTACTCTTCTCAGCAGGCTCCTCTCTCCGCGCTTCTCTTGGGCTCTCTGGCCTTCTCCATGTTTCCCAGCCATGGTTTGCAGTATGGGCTCTTCAGACTGGATCTGGTTTATGGTTTGCAATATGGCTTCCATTTTCTCCTGGCTTTGGCTGCCTCCCCCACAGTTTCTCTTAAACAAGTGAGCTCCTGAAGGAAGCTGCTTCTCCAGCTCTTCCACAGACAGGTCTTCTATACTGTTTTCACCACTCGGGCGTTTCAGAAAGCCCACAGACCATACCTCCGGAGCATCACAGCAAGCTGCCAGCCAGAGAAACTCTGGTATGGACACCTTGTCTTTAACTCTGAGGCTGGACGGAACAGCACCTGCAACAAGATACAGGCGAGCCCCGTTTTCACAATGTGGAGCCAAAGCTTGCTCTACTATTTTCTCGACATCCTTGTGCCAGCTTTCGCTGAGAGATGGAGTCATAGGGACAGCATTAGTAAGGGTGTATGTGGCTAGCTGGAAATCATCTTCATTGAGGGAACTGGGGTTTAGCTGCCCTCTCTCATAACCAGAGTCCACATAGTCTGTGGTCAGGGCTTGGTTTGCTCCAAGGTTGTTCACTGAGCCAACAGCATCAGCTTCATGCACCATTTCCTCCCAGTCATTTCCAGGATCATCTATCTGAGACACAAAAGAGAACAATTACTGGATGCGGTTTACCTTGCTGCATAATATGAAGCTACATTCAAACTATGTATGGAAATGCACATGTATCTCACCCACTGTGATGCTCAGGTCAACAGATGATATGAATCCATCCATCTATTCTATTTTTCCTGTAGCTCTTCAGATTAATAGATATATGGCCAGAAGGGATTTTGATGGTCTAGTCTGATCTCCTGCATAACACAGGCCATACCATTTCAGCCAGTAATTCCTGCATCAAGCCTATTATTTGTGGTTGAGCTGGAGTACAGTATATATTTTAGAAAGCATCCCATCTTAATTTAAAGACTTCAGATGATGGAGAACGGAGCACATCACTTGGGGACAGCAGACAGAGCCTGTATGTCCCCAGCTATTCTATGGGATCAGTGCTATATATGTGGTACACTCATTATTGTAAATCTTGTACTAGGAAATCTTAGCTAGTAATTCCTGTGCCAGGCATTCTTGCATGGAGTCTTACTTGGAGTGACAATGGAGTTATGCAAGCAAACTAACAAGCAGTCTGAGGAGGAACGCATAGAACGGAGCATATTCGAAGCAATGTCTGCCCTGTTCTTTCCCAGGACACAACAGCTCTATCTGTTCGCCAGTCATTCTTTCTTGACACGTCCTACATCCTTCTTTTGGAAATTTAAACTGCATGGTACAAAGTCTGTCCCAAATCACTCCCTAGGCAGCCTGAGTAGCCAGGTGTCTTTTGGATTTAGACAGGCTTACTTGGGCAGGATGGTTCCAAAAATTTGTGATCTTAGCATCTTATACACGTGTTGCATCATCTGTCTCTATTTCCTTTCTTAATTGATTTATTTAAGCTATAAGTCTTGTACATAAAACATAGGAATTGCCATAGTGGATCAGATCTCTGGTCCATTTAGACCAGTATACAAAAGTGCCCAGCACCAGATGCTTCAGAAAAAAGTGCAAGAAGTTCCATGGAAAGCTGATATGGGGTAATTTGCCCCCAATCCTCCCCGAGGGTCTCACCCTTACCCTTAATAGTCAGAGATTGGCTTAAACTCAGAAGTATGAAATTTTATATTCTTTCCAAAATTTGTATTAGCATTAGCTATTACAGCAAGGTGTTCCTGTTATCCATATAAATGTCCAATCCCTCTTTGAATCTTGCTAAATTCTTGCCCCTCAGTGACATCTTGTGGCAATGACTTCCACCATCTAATTGCAGGTTATGTGAAAGTTCTTCCTTTTATCATTTTTGAATGTGCCACCTTTCAACATAATTGAATATCCCCTTGTTCTTGTGTTATGAGACAGACAGGAGAGAAGTTCCTGTTGTACCTTCTATAGGCTATTCATTATTTTATCATGTCCCCCATTATTCATCTCTCTAATGTAAACAACCCTAATCTTTTCAATCTCTCTTCATATGAGCATTTTTCCAGGCCCTTGATCATTCTTGTTGCCATTATCTGACACCCAGTAGTTCTGCAATATCCTTTTTGGAGATGGGGTGACCAATACTGCACACCAATACTGCATACTGTTACAGAAGAGGCCATATGAATCATTTTGATGCATTATAATATTTTCTATATTATTCTCATCCTGTTCTTCATGTAACCTAACATCTTGTTTGCTTTTCTGATTGCAACCTTGGTCATAGGCAGAAGTCTTCACTAAGTTGTCCCCAGTATACCCAGGCCTCTTTCCTGTGCTGAATTTTGTATGTGAATGGAATGATAAAGAGACAACACATAGACTCCATCATGTGTCATTACTAAACAGTGAGGGATACTCTATACAGAACATGTGACATGAACTTAATTTTCCAAGCACACCAGTTTGTGAATGCAAAACATCATAGTTACGAATCAGGTAGCTGTTAGAAGCTGACTGTGTAGGCGGCCAATTGTCTGCGGTGGATGTGCAGCTGCAACTGCAGGATTTGGGGTTCAATTCACTTTGAACGTTTGGTCTTTTGTTCCAAGCGTAAAAATATCAGAGCAGGCCGTTTATGCTGCAGCTGGCAACACTGGCAACTGGCAACATTTCTTTCCTTGATGCCTCCCACCATTATTAATCTTTTCATGCAGCAGTTTTATTTGACACAACCGCCAGGTGCCACGAGTGCTCTCTTTCTCTTTAACAGAGCTCCAGGAAGGCTGTCTCCAGCACCATTTCAAACTCGGATACAAGCATTGTTGCAGAACTCTCGTGGGCCGTTAACACAGTCAAAATGAAACTGCGCTCATTTAGTGTGCTGACACTTATAGCTGTCTTTGGCACTTGCCTGGCCCCCATTACCAGAGTATCTGGCACCTCACAATCTTTCATGCAATCTCAATCTTCTTCAGGTCCCATCTTTCTGTGAAGCTTGAAAGCTTATCTCTTCTACCAACAGACGTTGCTTCAACAAAAAAGATATTACCTCATCCCCTTTGTCTCTCTCATATCCTTCAACAATGGTACAAACAATCTTTAATGTATTTATCCTCACAACACCCCAGTGAAGGAGCTACGATTTTACAGGTAGGAAACCAGTCTAATAGGGTTGAAAGTTTAGACTGCATGTTTACATTTTATTTTCTTTTGGTAACCACTCTGACTTTTTGCCTATCACTTATAATCACTTCAAATCTATCTTTTGTAGTCAATAAATTTGTTTAACTGTTTATCTTTACCAGTGAGGTTGCCTGAAGTGTTTGGAAATCTGCTCAGGTTTACAAAAGCTGGTGTATGTCCACTTTCCATTGATGACGTGGTGAACCAATTAATAAACTTGCACTGCTTGTCTTGAGCAGTGCAAGATGGTATATTCCTGAGGTACAAGGCTTGGAGCTGGGGGGATTTGACTGGTGTCTTTCTCTGTGTGATTCATGCATGGCTCTGGGAACATTCATGCAATCTAGCTGGGTGTGGGGCTCCACATGAGGTTGTGCTGAGTGATAATAATGCCTGGAGGAGTTTGCTGCTTGTCATTAGCAAAACATTGTGAGAGACAGCCCAGGCTGGAGAGTTAAGGGGGCACAGCGGTCCCACTGTCCCAGGCTGCACGCCAGGGATCTCGTCCTGATCCAAAGTGAAATAAGGCTACTTTAATGCTGAATAATAGCATCCACACAAGGGATTTAATACAGTTTAACAAATCCACTTCAAAGTCACACATTCAGTTAATTTGCAAAAAGAAAAGGAATACTTGTGGCACCTTTTCCTTTTCTTTTTGCGAATACAGACTAACACGGCTGTTACTCTGAAATCAGTTAATTTGGTTTAACTTTCCTGGATGTTCCTGTGTATATAAGCCCATAGGGACTTTCCCAGGGTCACACAGGAAGCTGTGGCAGATCAGGGAATTGAACCAGTGCCTGCTAGCACCCAAACCACTAGACCATCCTTCTTCTCTATAAATATATTCCATTAAAAATCCTGACTGCTGGATCACTGCGCATCACATGGCTAACCAACCGTGATAAATGAAGGGTGAGGGGATCTCCCTTTTATGGACACCAGCCAACCAGTAGCTATAAAATCCCTCTGAGTAGTTGTTCTCTAATTGCTCTACCTGTAAAGGGTTAAAAAGTTTCACTGCTATGCATAGGTAAAAGGAAGTGAGTGGGCACCTAGCCAAAAGAGCCAATGGGAAGGCTAGAACTTTTTAAAATTGAAACAAGACTCCCCTTTTGTTTGTCTGTGGTTGTTCTCCCAGAGAGAAGGGACAGAGCAGATGTGCTGTAAGAAGCTTTGGGCCAGGTATGAAAAATCATCAGTATCATACCTAGAAACTACTAATTTAAAACCCCAGATATATAAGTAGATCAGGAAATGTCTAGAAAGATGTGATTAGATTTTTTTATTTTTATTTTTTATGGCTTGTGGATGCTTTTGTGCTAACCCCAGGTGCTTTTGTTTTGCTTGTAACCTTTAACCTGGACCTCAAGAAACTATTCTTGATGCTTAATCCTTGTAGTTGCTCTTTTTAAATCAAGCAGTAGCCTAAGTTCCCAGATGTATTTTCTTCCTTTTGTTTTTTTAATAAAATGTACCTCTTTTTAAGAACAGAATTGGATTTTTGTGTGCTAAGAGGTTTGTGCACGTGTTGTTTAATTAGCTGGTGGCAACAGCTGATTTCTTGTGTTTTCTTTCTCAGGTCTGAGAGGGGGTGAAAGGGTTTGAGGGTACCTCAGAGGAAGGAATTCCCAAGTGCGCCTTCCTGGGTTCTCAAAGGGGTTCTGCACTTGGGTGGTGGTACCATCTACCAATCCAAGGTCAGAGAAAAGCTGTAACCTTGGAAGTTTAATACAAGCCTAGAGTGGCAAGTATTAATTTTTAGACTCCTTGCAGGCCCCCACCAGTGCCAGAATTGCCAAAGTGGGGAATTAGCCTTGACATGTTTTTTTGTTGTTGTTTGGTTTTGGTTTTGGTTTTTTGCGGTAACACTTTTTAACCCTTTATAGGTAGAGGAATTAGAGAACAGCTACTCAGAGGGATTTCATAGCGACTGGCTGGCTGGGTGCCCGTAAAAGGGAGCTACCCCCTCCCCCTTCATTTATCACACCAACAGTGGAGGCTATTGACATTCCCTTTATGTCACATCGGATTACTACTTCTGTGCTACTTTTGGCAAATATTCCTCATACATCCCTGAAGAAGCAAACATGGTACACTGGAGGAGACAAGTGAAGTTCCAAGTTACATTATGATCTATTGCAAAATATCCTGAGATAACCCTTAGTCACTCCAGAGTGAAAAAAGGTTGCTGTGTGATATACTTTGTTATGTCTGTGTGTGCACCTATGCACATAACTGTGTTCATGCATGTTTCGCGGTCATGTCTGGGTGCATATGGCTGTGTCCATATCCCTCATGAAATGACTTTGATGATAACTGGTGTCACCACTTTTCTAGATGTGCTAGAGGGCCGTGTGCTGTACCGATTCCCTTAGGAGCCCCAGTCTGACTCAGCATCGCACAGAGCAATCTCTAATATCATCACTATTCGTCTTCACTTTCTACCTGCATGACTCATTGACAGAGCCGGTGCTAGGCAGAAGCAGACAAAGCAATTGCTTAGGGCCCCGAGCAACTCAACAGGGCCCCTAATTTGCTTTTTATTATGTGTTTTGTGTGTGTGGAAGCCCCCAATGGGCTAGCACCACCTCTGCTCGCTGCTGCACCTTTGTTTGCTTATTTCTGGAGAGACAGAGGTCTGGTCTGCAGTGCACTACAGCCCTATAATGGTAAAATTATGTCACTCAGGGGTGTGAAAAATCCACCAAACCTGCCGACACAGCTACAGCCTCTCGGGGAGGTGGATGAAGTACACTGGTGGGAAAGCTCTCTCCCATCGGCGTAGAGCGTCTTCATTAAAGTGCTACATGGCTGTGCAGCTGCAACGTTTTAAGTGTAGACTTGCCCAGACAGTTGTAGAAAAATCCACTCACTTGCTCCTCAGTGTTTTGATTCTTAGAACTGATTTCCCAATTACAGGTTTATTTGCCAATTTGTGGAAGGTGTGTTTCTCCACTTCCTGTCCTAAACAACCGTGTAATGTTGCCACACAGTAGTAATCAGTTGCTTTCTTCCACCATGGAAGTGGCTGCATTTCAGTGATTGTTGAATGGGATGCCTGTGTATATGGTAGCTGTAAAGTGAAAAACCAGGTATGTGATGATCTAATTAAAGACTGTATCATGATGCATGCGTACAAAGCAGGGTGGATGTGTATTAAAGTTGCACAGGCAACTTAAATTCTGGCCTTTCCTAACTTTTGAGTATTTGACTTTGCAACCTTTAACACTTTATTTAGTACATTATGTAATGTATGGGTGTACCACCTAGCGGAGTCAACTAGGACAGGGTCCTATTGTGCTAGACACTGTATAAACATATAGTTAATGACATCCCCTGCCCCAGAAAACTTATAGTCTAAAACCCAAGACATAATAGGAGGATGAAACAAGTGAGCAAGAAGGGGAGGAAGGGGAACAAAAATAATAGGGTGCTTTTGCATTGCCTAGTTATGTGCAGAATTTATAGCAAGATCTTGTTGTGCTTTAATGGCAAAAACCATGAGAATTGCTTCTGTACTACACTGCAATCCCTTCTCAGGCACAGCTCCGACCAATGTCAAAGATCAGATCCTTGGAGCTACGTTAAAGCATTGCTTTTCAAGGATTTCCATAGATAAGGCTTTTTGTCTGGCAATCTCTGCTCCTTGATTAAGCTGTTGTTGGTATTAGGGAGTCTGCTTTGTCTATATTGACCTAGATCCATATTTGTGTTTAAATGTCCAGTCTTTTAAATAGGAACAACAGTTTTGTTTTAGGGAACACTTGGAGATTGAAAACTAAAAGCAAAACAAAACAACAAGCAAAAGTGAAGGGAATGGGCCTTTTAAATACAGCAAATGGATCTGGTTAGACAGAGAATGCAAACTGGATTTCTCTGGTCTAGCACATTTCACAGCAGCTCAGTACAGGGAAGGAAAATCTAAAGCTCCCCCTTTATCTCACATCATCATTGATCAAAATCAAGCAGGGCTCACTGGGGCCAGATTCTGATCTCCCAGACACTGATGCAAAGTTGGAATAACTCCATTGCAGTCAATGGTGTTACACTGTGTGAAGTCAGAGCAGCTAAGAGGGATAGGCATGTTAGTCTGTATCCACAAAAACAACGAGGAGTCCAGTGGCACCTTAAAGACTAACCGATTTATTTGGGCATAAGCTTTTGTGGGTAAAACACCACTTTATTTCAAGCCCTGATTTTTAAGTATACAGTAGAACCTCGGAGTTATGAACACCAGGGTTACCAACTGACCAGTCAACCACGCACCTCATTTGGAACCAGAAATATGCAATCAGGCAGCAGAGACAAAAAAAATTTTAAAAGCAAATACTGTATAGTACAGTACTGTGTTAAATCTAAACTAGTACAAAAATAAAGGGAAAGTGTTAAAAAAAAAGATTTGACAAGGTAAAGAAACTGTTTCTGTGTTTGTTTAATTTATGATGGTTAAAAGCAGCATTTTTCTTCTGCATAGTAAAGTTTCAAAGCTGTATTAAGTCAATGTTCAGTTGTAAACTTTTGAAAAAACAACCATAACCATTTGTTCAAAGTTACAAACAACCTCCATTCCCGAGGTGTTCATAACTCTGAGGTTTTACTTATTATAAAATAGTGACTGGCCAAGGTAATTCAGTGTAGAATGTGCAGGGATGCAGTGGTTTCTCAAATTGCTGCACTTGCTCAGGAATGACAGGCCTATAATCGGGACTGATGAGAAGAGGGGACCAAGGGGAAGACCCCTGTGAACGTGACTAGATTTTTGAAACAGGAAACTAACTATTGCAGCAAGGAGGTTTTAGCAGCTGGGGGTGAGGCCAGTCACTGAGTGCCAAGGAGGTTTGGCTGCTGAGTCGTGGATGTGTGTTTGGGGAGGGCGTGGGTGGCTGGGGGAAGGGAATAAGAGGGCTTGACAGTTGGGTGCAGGAACAAATTCAAGGTGCTTAGTGTGAGGTATGTAGGAGGCCTGGGTGCTTGGAAGAGAACACAGGGAGATATGGCATCTGGAAGTAAGGGTCAGGCTGGGTACGCTTGTGCCTGGCTGGTGCAGGAGGGCTCGGCAGCTGGGAAGGGCACCTTCCTTGTCGCTGGGTTCTGCTGCCTATGTGACACATTTGGCAGATGATGTTCTCTTGTCTAGGTCCTTTTGTGCCTACCGCTATTAAAGATTCCTATGCATTATTCAGCTTGGTAATTACATGGCTTTTAAAAGGCTTTTCTCTTTTTCAGGTGGCAGGTGGCCACCTTTGACAGGCGTTTGCATAAAATGGAACAACGCTAGATGAACAGCCAACAATGAACACCCGCTACGGTGACAGAGAGGAAGGAGGAGCTTGTGGCTAAGACAGGGACTCAGGTCAGCCAGGGGTGCTGGAACAGTTTTTATAGTGGGGTTGCTGAGAGCCATTTAACCAAATTGCAAACCGTGTTTAGAGTGGAAACCACTTCAAGCCCTAGTTCCAGCATCTATAAGGAGAGCTGGGTTCAATTCTAGTTCTTTCAGTGTGACTTTGGGCAAGTCACTCAGTCTCTGTGAGCCTCAGTTCCTCATCTGGAAAATAGCAAGTCCCTTTGTATATTTAGATTGTAAGCTCTTTGGGGCAGGGACCGTCTCTTATTGTATGTCTGTACGGTGCCTAGCACAAAGGATCCATGATTTTAGATGGGGCCTTTTAGACTAGGTGTTACTCTAGTACAAACAATAATCGTCAATGCTACGTGGTCACCCTTAATATGCGCCAGTTTTGCTTTAGCTGAATAGATCAGGTTACTTCAGTATGTGCAGTATTATCCTACACTTACTAGTGAAATACCTTGAATACTGCAAATATCAAAGTAAAGTTCTTCAGCTCTCTTAGGCCACTGGTAAGGATTTAAGGGTGAACGCTATAACATAACAACCCTAAGGAGTCAGCTAAACATGCAAAGTGGCAGTATAGACAAGACCAACTGACACTCAGATAACATTTTTTTAACTGAATTCTCCTGCCTTGACTGAAAACTTTCATATTGCAGGGCACTATGCTACACCTCTCTTTCCAGCTACAGTATCCACAACAGAGGGACACAAAGAACTGCCATAGCGTCAATTGTGTGAATCACAAATGTGGGTTTCATTCCAGTGCAATGAAGTTAATGAGCTCTTATCAGCTACTGGATCGGTGTTGGCAATAGAACAAACATCAACTTGCCACTGAAACTTTTAACTGTATTAGCCACCTCCCTCTGTGTTGTGTAATAGCTACCAGGTAGCTAGCTGGATAGTTTGCAGTGTTATGGTCGTGTTGGTCCCAGGATCCCAGAGAGACAAGGTAGGTGAGAGAATATCTTTTATTGGACCAACTTCTGTTAGTGGAAGAGAGAAGCTTCTGAGCTTCACAGAGCTCTGACAGACCTGAAGAAGACCTCTGTGAAGCTTGAAAGCTTGTCTCTTCCACTAACAGCAGCTGGGCCAATAAAAGATATTACCTCATCCACCTTGTCTCTCTCAGGTAGATAGACAGATCTGGTGGTTTAAAGTGTGAAATCCTTCCTTTTCTTTCTCTTTTTCTTATTCCATTTTGAATGCAATGCCTTTCAGTTTTCATTGTAAGCACTTTGGGACAAGAGACCATGGATTTGTCCAGGGTTGAACCCAAGAATAAATACTATTTCTAATACATTAGTGTCTAGAAGGATTTCACAGCTCCCTGACTTCTTTGCAAAATTCCACCCCCAACAGCCCAGGATAAAGACATGCCTTAACTCTTGAGAAGATTTGCTTGACAGCTATTGGGGAA
Source organism: Lepidochelys olivacea (assembly GCF_965140295.1). Lineage (NCBI taxonomy): Eukaryota > Metazoa > Chordata > Testudines > Cheloniidae > Lepidochelys > Lepidochelys olivacea. The sequence goes on along the minus strand of NC_140411.1, from coordinate 29,812,665 downwards.
ATTGACTTACCTGCGGTTCAACCATCCAGCTCTCCTCCCCTCTCTGAGCTGCTTTTGTGTATTTAAAAGCAGAATAAAGAGGGGTCTTGTCCTCCATGCTGTAGAGCGTTGCGAAGCGTGGCTCTTTGTTGTACTGCTGACAGATTTTCACATGGAAAGACTCTGTAAATCCTTCTGGTGGGGTTTCTCCATAAAAGAACTCATTGCATTCAGCAAAGCCAGCTTCATCCACTCCAACAACCCTGCCCTGGGAAAAGCCAGGGAAAGCAAAGATGCAAAGTGAAAATAAAATTGACATCTTCATGGTCCACTGCCTGGAACCAAGAGAAGCCCTGTCTGTCTCTGCTGGATATGATGCAGGACCTGTGCTCTGCGTAATGCACTGCAGTGAAGCCAGAAAGCAACTGGAATCTGGGTGTACTGTACAAGGGAAATGAAATATGAAACCGCAGCCGTTCCCTGCAGGGAGTGAGAGCTTACTGCATAGAGCGCATTATGAAACTGAACACGTGCAGGGCTCTGCTGACACACGCCACACAAACAAATTACATCGGCACCAGGAGATCGCTCCCAACACTCAGAGCTCAGGGGTAATTCGGTGCAGGAGGGAGCTCGATAACTGTTCTGGTTTCTTTGTTGCCCATCATCAGCTGACCAGGCCGGATCGCTGCTCAGAGCCACAGAGTGAGTGGAGAAGGAATTCTTTCTGCGGCTCCAAAGGGGCTGGGGCAGTTCACTGTAATGCCAACCCCAGCACCCCTGAGAGGGGGTAGGTAGCATGTCCTCTCCAGCCACCTGCTGGCTAATGTGTAGAGAGTTAGCAGGGTCTTGGCACTACCTGGAGCCGACTTCTCTTTGCCACTTTCGGGATGGCTATCTCTCAAAAGCTACTAGTTACCTGTGAGTATCATGCTCCCCAGCCATGTTGTGCATGGCTCTGACGTAGGGTCACAGGAAGAGGTGGCCTCCCTCTCCCCTTTTGCACCTATGCAAGGTGAACCACAGTCACTAGCCCTTAATGCTGAAAAGCCTCAGGCCCAAAGGTCTCACCTGACCTTTGAAGACCAGGACTGATTAACCAAAGGCAGAAATGCAAGAGAGTGAGAGTTGTGGGTGCTCAGCATCTCTGAAATCAGGCCCCTTTAAGGGTCTCATGTGGGACACACCAGAATTAAGGGACCCATAATCAATGGCTACTTTTGAATATTTTGGCCTAATCTGCGAAAATGGTATTTAATGGGAAAACAAACTGGAATGAAAGCCATTCATCACTGTCTGTCGTGATTTCATCTGTCCAATGGGTATCTGTATATGGCACGTTGGTCAGTCCCATTTTTGCCTTGTGTGGTCAACTGGGTAAAGGGGGAGACTGTCCTAACAATGCTTCCATTGGAATCTCCCTGTCACTGCTGGGGCACTGAAGGGCTTACAACAAGAGAGGAATGCAAATAACTGTAGCCCCATAGCATCCATTCTGTAAGGCTGAGAGGGAGCAGGTCAAATCCATCAGCAGCTGAAGAAGTGGCTTTTGATGAGAGGGGCAATGGCTGACAGGTAGGAAAAGGAAGGGTTTGGGAGCATGACAAGAGATGCACAGAACTGAAAGTGAAGACTAAGTATGGCATGTTGACACAAAGTGTGACCACCTGGCTAGGAGGGTGGTGGAAATAGAGAGAAAAGTGGAAGAAGGTGAAACAAGACTGCCTGCAGGCAAGGAGGCAGAATCAGATGCAGCATCAGACTGGTCATTTTCAGAACAGTGGGCATAGAGAGCATCAGGTGAGACTCAAGACAATGTATGCTTTCCTGCTGGGGGAGATGGATGGACATGGTCAAGTCTATTGGTAAGTCCCTCACAAAGACATCAATAGCATACAGATTAGATCCCACTTATATAATATTTTATGTTGTTATAGCAACCTCCAAACAAGGATCTTAAAGCACCTAAACCTCACAATCTTCCTATGAAGAAGAGAAGGATTAGCCCATTTTACAGAGGGGGAAACTGAGCCATAGAGAGGCTAAAGTGGCTTGCTCAATGTCACACAGGAAATCTGTGGAAGAGCTGAGAATATCCCAGCTTTAATGATGAGCTTCACCTACAAGGCTTCCCTTACACAGGGAGATGACGTCAGGAGCAGTACCGAAGCAGGAAAATCTATTGGCACCTTTACTGTGATATTGTCCAGTGGGGGAGCCAGAGGTAGGCGGAGAAAACAGTCTAAAGAACAACAGAAAATGTAGTAAATGGGTTTGTTTTGTTTTCAGAGATATGCCTGGTTACCCAACCCTGACAGAAAGTGTTAGTCACACTCAGGAGAGATCATGGAAAACGCGAATGCAGATACCACTGGCCTGAGCCCAGAAAAGCAGAGAATCGGCTTCAGCTCAAAACCTGGATAGAAAATCTGTGGAAAAAGTACCTGGGAAATAAAGAACTGAAACCAGACATGAGGTGTCAGAGTGTGATTAAATGTCAGGCTTATATGTATACAGGTGGCACAGGGTAACATTTTCACAAGCGCCTAAGGAGCCTAACTCCTATTTTCACTGGGCACCCAAGTGCCTAAGTCACTTTTGAAAATGGAATGTAGGCTCCTAAGTTACTTTGGTGCTTCTGAAAATGTTCCCCCCACTCCCCACCGCACCCCACCGCACCCCAAAATATAGTTACATTACCAAATAGGCCGGCAATCCCAGGGTGTGGTTAACGACATGCCTGCTGATTAAAGCATCTGCAGAGTGCCAGACTGGTTTGTTTTCTCAGGTTTTACTAATCTCACACCCTCTCTTCTGAGATGAGAAAATCATACCACCTCTGTGCCTCTATTTCCCCTCCTCCCATTTCTCTCTTGTCTATTTACATGGTAAAGGACTGGGTCTTCCTATGTGTTTATGTGGGGCCTCAGTCTTGGTTGGCACTTTTGTAATCAAATAAAACAACAAACAAACAATACATAATAGCAATACAGTGAAGTAAAGTATCTGGAGTCTGAATCTCCTAAATAGATTTTAAGGTCAAAATGGACCATCACATCATCTAGTCTGGCCTCCCAGGTAATATAAGCCACAGCGTTTCACCTAGTGATTCCTGTGTTAAGCCCATAACTTCTGGCTGAGCCACAGCCAATTTTTTTAGAAAGTTACTCAGCCTTAAAGACTGCAAATGATGGGGAATCCACTAGGTCCCACACTAAATTGTTCCAGTGGCTAATTACCCTCACTGGTAAAACTCTGCACTGTATTTCCAGTCTGACTTTGTCTCGCTTCACCTCCCAGCCACTGGATCTTGTTATACCTTTGTCTGCTAGATTGAAGATTCTTCTTCTATCTGAAATCTACCTACCCGGGTAGGCACTTACAGACTGTGATCAAATCATGAATAATGCTAATCTATGGGTTTTATTAATTATTCAAGATTTATTATATTACATATGTAGATTGTGATAGTGAGCAAAGGCCCAATCAGGATCAGGCCCGATTGTGCTAGTCGTACAAACCCATAAGAAAATGCTGTCCCTGCCCCCAAAAGGCTAGTTAGTATCTAACCAGACAAGAAAACAGACCCACAACAGAAGATAGACAACATACAAGCAAAATGCTCCAGAATAACATACATCTGAATTCCAATTCAAAATAAAAGATTTTTTTTCCCCAAGTCACATCCTAGCCCAGCTCAGCCCTCTGCTCAGGTGCCTCAGCCAACATGCTCCACTACTTCTAAGGGCTTGTCTACACTTAAAACGTGGTGATCAATGCATCGACAGTCGCTTTAGCAGGTCTAGTGAAGACTTGCTAAATCGACCGCAGATCGCTCTCCCGTCGACTCCTGTACTCCACCTGAACGAGAAGCGCAAGGGGAGTCGATGGGATAGCGTTTCCCATCGACATAGCGTAGTGTGGACCCTGAGGTAAGTAGATCTAAGTACGTTGACTTCAGCTCACTTGCGTAACTTAGATCGTAGTTGCATAACTTAGATCGATCTCCCCCCCCCGTAGTGTAGACATGGCCTAAGTGTGCTCTCAACCAGTCAGGACCTCACTATACTAGGGTCTGTGCAAACACAGAGTAAATAGCCTCTACCCCAGTGGTTTTCAAGCTTTTTAGGCTGCATACCCCTTTCCAAATATTGTAGTCTACCACGTACCTCCATCTGCAGTAGGGTCATACTATACCTATGATTAGATTGCCAAGTCTTTCTGAATGAAAGGCACTGTCCGTCATTACAGGATTTTTCTCGCATGCCCTCTGACGACAGCTTGTGTACTCCTAGAGCTATGCATACCCCAGTTTGAAAAACCACCGCTCTACCCCCAAAGAGTTTATAATCTCTGCTACTTCCACCTCCCAAATCCCTTTAGTACCATCACCACCCAAAGTCCTTTTACTCCTTATAAGTGCTCAAAGCTAGCCAATGAGCCAACCCTCTGATCACTCTGGCACTAATTAGACCCCACAGAGCAATCTGATTAGGGATTGGGATGCAATTAGCTAATCAGGCTGAGGGGTGGGTGCTAGAGGATTAGTTAGCCCATAAATTGAGGATAGATTAAAAAGTACAGGAAGTGCTGAGGGGGCAGGAGCACACCTAGCTGAATCCAAATTCATTTCAGTCAGATCTCAAGGAAGGGTCCATAATCAAAATCTGCCCTCTCACCCCTAAGTGTGGTATTGTGCACTGTGTGTTCTCTGGTTGCCCGCCTAAGCACTAAATGCATTTTGCTGGTGCTGTATGTCTATACTTTCTGTGAAGGGCTTTGTGCTTTACTGCCTTTACATAAATGTCAAATGCTATTGCTGTGTAAAGACTAGAGAGGCATGTTTTATACAGAGCAGGCGGCATCATGCAGGACAATGAATCACAATGAAGACAGGAAGAAGGATGGGGTGTGAATAGTTAAAGAAGAATGTGCATTCAAAGCGTTCAAAAATTCCTACAACAACCCCACCCCCACTATTTCCCAGAAGTCCCAGGACAAGCTCAGATAATAATGCTTCAATCCTCTGGTCTTGTCTCTGCATTGTGTATGACGTGCTACTAACACAGTTGTGTATTGTTCTTCTCTGGCCCTGGCATGCAGAAGTAGGTCAGGGACTGGAGACCCAAAGATCTATGTGGGGGCTGGGGAAGTAAAATTGATCACAACACAGTGGCTGGCAGGAGAGACAAAGTCAGGCTTTCTCCTCTGTGCTTTTGCATTTGAGCAGTTCATCTCAGGGGGAAGAAAGTGAAATCAAGCTGATTGTGTTGTGATCATCACAAATTATAGGCCAGAGAAAACAAGAAAGGTGTGTGGGTGGGGGGGTAGTGCACAAAATTCATTTTCAATGACTAATGTGGAATAGCGCCAATAGAGGAACATGCAGAGGCTTGCCAAGGCAAGTAAAGTTTACAGCACCCTTTGTATGACACACTTTTTGCATTTACAGCAGTTAGTCAATTTAATGAGACACACAAAAAACTGCACCTTGTACAGATAAGCTCTGTGCATATGCCTGAGCTGTGACTTTAGGCATGCATCTAAAAGGGAAGTGAGCCGCATGGCAAAGCCTAGATCCCTAACTAAATGACGGCATAACCAGGTAAAACAACTATATGTCTCAACTGCTAGCCCAGCAAAAACTGCTTACTCCTCAACTGAAAAAATAAGGGGAAGATGGAAGGAATGACCTTTGCAAATCTTGAATCGCCCATGGAGGCACATCCGAACCTTTCTTGACCTCTGCTCGGTGCTCCAGAGGAAGGTGATGCCCCACTGTGACCCAGGAACCTCTTGGTATCAACTGGCAGAGGGCACAGGAGGTGCCTAGATTTTTTACAGGGATCCCCTGGACCAGATATATGAATAATTCACTAAAGAGTGGCATGTGAGGTCTCTACAGTAGTCCACTGATCATCATAATCACTGTGAAATGTATGTCTGGATGATGTTTGTTTTTACTGAAAATTACGTTCTTAAAGGCAGGTAACCAGAAGGTGACATGTCTCAGACAGGTTCTTTTCAATCAGAAAGTAACAGACACTTATCTCTCTGTCTGGTCTTGTGTGGCCTGGGCATTGAATGTCCCATTATGGATGGCTGTGGGCATACTGAGCCAAATGCTAATCAAGAGATTGCGAAATCTCCAAGAGAGGAAATTTACAGGAAGAAATAAACAGCAGGATGGGATCCTGGTAGGACTAAAGTCAGTGGATTGTTGGGGTATAGCTGGGGGTGCAAAGGCAAACCCTGGATCCTTCACGGAGGAGGCAGGCTAGCCATGTAATTATCTTATGAACAGAGGCCCACAGCCAAGCCTAGCTGTACAATGCTGGAAGGACTTTGGATGAGCATTGCTCTATAGGACATGACAATATCTAGTTAAGTCTAGGTTCTGGAATGTGTGTTATGATTTCATTTACTATGTTTGTTCCGATACTGTCACTTGCTATGACTTGAATCTCCTTACTGTTACTTGTTTTCACTATAAACATATCTAAGTGCTGTGTGTTAAGCAGAGTGGTGATGTGAGATGGACTGGCTAAGCTGCGGTGCACTGATTCTTTGGAAACAGCCAATCTGTGAATGTCCAGTGGACCAGGGGCTAGAAATTCAACAGAGATGCTCAGAGGACTTGGAGTGTGCCAATCCCTGACAAGACACAGTAGGGCCTGTGTAGGGGTGCTTGTGTTGCCCATGGCAAGTGGAGTTGGGGAGTTAACCCACTGAAGGCACAGACAAGGCTTCCACGTGCTAGCAAGGTGCCTTGGGACCCGGGAAACATCACATACACACCCCAATGTGCCGTGGCGGACAATTTCATCTCAACCTGAAAAGTGATAATCAAGAACCAATCAATCAAGAATCAACCCAATTAAATATCTAATCCCAGTTACATGCCAAGATACCATCGTTTTCCAAGTAACAGTCCATTTTTAAAATCTGAATGGCAGTAAACTGGATTCTTCCCATTTGTCTGTGTGAAGACAATGCCAGGTGTTTAAGACTATTACAAATATGTAATCGCACCCACTATTAGATAAATGCTTTGGACTGTGTGTTAATCCAGTAACTAAAGAGTTAATTATTCCCAAACCAAGAGGGCTCACATGGTTTGGTCCTATTGGCTAGAAACCATGGAACATGCAAACTATGATACATTCTAAGGCCTGATCCTATTCCCATGGGAGTTGGTGGCAAATCTCTTAACTTCAGTAGAAGCAGGGCTGGACCTGTAGCTTAGCTTGTTTTTAATGAGTTCAGAGATAGCTGCACTGAGATGCTGCTAAAAAAGGAAGAGCACAGGTTTCAATGCTGATTAGACTGGTATTTAAATCTCTTTCCCTCCTTGGAAACCCTTCTCTGTGCTACAAAGTTGGGACCCAGGAGAAATGTTTTCTCAGTAATTACCCCGATAGCCAAAACCCCATTTATCTGGAGGATTTGGATGTCACTTAGATCTCTAAAAAAGAAAAGGAGTACTTGTGGCACCTTAGAGACTAACCAATTTATTTGAGCATAAGCTTTCGTGAGCTACAGCTCAGATCTCTGGAGTTCATAGATTTTTAAGGCCAGAAGGGAACATTATAATCATTGTCTGAGCTTCTGCATAACACAGGGCATAGAATTCTCCTCAATAATTGCTGTATGAAGCCCATTACTTCTGTTTGAGCTACAGAATTGCTTTTAGAAAGACATCAAATTTAGATTTAAATTCTCCACCCATGGATAGGCAAAGAGGTTTGTACTGTAATACACTTAGGAAAGAACCACACGTAGCTCAGAGATTAAAGTAAGCTAACTAGAAAGCAGCGATGAAAAAAAGAAATGTGGGTAATTATTAGGAACAACATGGATATGAGTTTCCAGTGCAATACCATTGCTTGCTAAAATGGATAATTCCATTCTGATACATGGGAATCTTTTACAGAAAAAAAGACCATACATTGCCCTTTCACATTGCTTTGGTAGGACCATCAGTGAAATGCTGTGCTGGTCTCCTTTCCTTCAAATATATATCGAAAAGATATAAAGACAAGGTAGGAAGTGGTGCATTGGTGATTTGCTTTTCTTTCTGATCAGGCAATATAAAGCCAATTCCCCAGTGTGGTACTGGGGGCACTGTGCTACCGGAACTTCTCTATGATGGGTGGGGGGCCACAGATGAGTCATTTCCGACTAACATTTACAAAGGGATAAATTTAGCTTAGCTATTAGTAGAAATGTTTGGCTGGTGGGTTAAGACAGTGGAATAGTTTGCCCAAAGATGGATGCAGGTGTGGACACAGCTCAGATACAATCACTAGACTGTGCGTAAATACTGTGTAACTACAATTACTTTCTTTGGTCTAAGCACAGAAAAATATTTGATCCTGTAGAAACAAGAGAGTCTGTATCGGGATCAGATTGTCTCCTAAACAATGAGGCAAGGAAGTGAGCCCACTGTGTTTCAAAATGTCAGCTTGCTTTTCCAGAATCCTCCCACCCCATTAAGCTAAATTCCTTTCGGGTGACATTATGTCTTGTATGTGAGCTTCACTGAGGTCTTGACAGCAAGCTGCACGTGTGGTTGAATTAAGCAGCCTGAGGAAAAATCAGGAAATAAACAAAATGCAAGTTCAAATCCAGTGCCTACCAGGAAATGCCAATATGACATGGGATACCATATGCTATCGTACCAAATTAGAACATTGGTCCAGGACGTTTGGTATTTAGCAAGTGGCCAATACAGAAAGGCGACCACACCCTCAACCATGCACCTAGACAAGGGGACCAGATCCTGTAAGTCCTCCTTGCAGGGGATTCCTACTGAGTTAAATGATTTGCCTGTATTGTTTTCAAACCTTGCGATGGGATTTATGTGCAGGTGAATTACAGGATTAGGCCCCAACTGTGATGCGGGAGAGAAATCCCTCCTGACGCTGTAGTTTACGTGCTGATGTATAAGATTGTTTAACTAGAAATGTTTCTGTTGGGGGTGCCAAGGTAGGTGAGGTAATATCTTTTATTGGACCAATTTCTGTTGTCTCTCTCATATCCTGGGACTCACACAGCTACAACAACACTACAAACAATGTTTCGATTGGCAAATTGAGAGCTGTTTTAATCTTTCCCACTTCAGTATCCACTGCTCCATCAGTCAAGTACTGAAAGGTTTGCTGTCTTTGTCTCATGCTTCAGAGATAGAGCACAAGATTTCTCCTATGTACTTTTTTGGGAGATTTTTCCAGTCAATTGCCAGTCCCCCATCCTAGCACTCTGGAATAACTGAATCTTTGTTTTGGTTTCCATGGGTCATTAACTACTAGAGTGCTGAGTAACACTCTTGATATTTGCAGGAGCGAAAGGGTTAACGGACAGCGGCAGCGCAGTGGACCCCAGCAATGAAAAGGTTAATAGACGGTGTTAGTCTTGTGCAGCACCAAAAGACTTCCTGCACAATGGGGGCACAGCGAGTGTGGCCAAGAACCAGCAGTGAAAGGTGTCAGAGTACAGTTCTTAATACAGACAAACAGTGTAAAGCTGACTCAGAGGCTTTTATTTATGCTCAAATAAATTTATTAGTCTCTAAGGTGCCACAAGTACTCCTTTTTTTTTTGTGAATACAGACTAACACGGCTGCTACTCTGAAAAAAGTGCTTTATCAGTCATCCATTCTTTTTTTAAATCAAGGAAACAGTAACTTCCTGACTTCTTCTAAGGTTACATTTTTGATTCAGAGCTTTCTGAACCTGTGCATTAAGCCACCATCTCTAAAAATCTAGAGCTGGGCAAATAATGAATTTTTCGGTGCACTGCCAATTCCAAATAATAATAATAATAGTAATAAAAAAAAAGACCGTACATTATCATTATGAATGGCTATGAATTGCCACTGTGAATTGTTACTGGGCTAGGGAATGAGTGGGAATGACTCTGCAGTTCTGAGGGCAGTGGTTATCAACCAGGGGTACACAGAGGTCTTCCAGGGGGTATGTCAACCCATCTAGATATTTGCTTAGTTTTACAACAGGCTACATGAAAAGCTCTAGTGAAGTCAGTGCAAACTAAAATTTCATACAATGACTTGTTTATACTGCTCTATAGACTATATCAGTGTTTCTCAACCTTGGGGGTGGGTGTCACAATTTATTTTATAATTATACAGTAAAAATGAGAAAGGAAACAATTTGTCAGTGCTAGGGTGCTGTGCCACTTTTGTATTTTTATGTCTGACTTTGTAAGCAAGTACTTTTTAAATGAGGTGAAACTGGGGGTACGCAAGACAAATCAGCCTCCTGAAAGGAGTACAGTAGTCTGGCAAGGCGGAGAACCCCTCGGTTAGGGCACTAACCTGAGATGTGGGAGATCCCAAATTCAATCCCTGCTCCAATGACTATTTATTTATAAAAGGTGGAACTACTTCAAGAGCAGAGACTGAAACTCACACCAGACTATCTCAGTGGCGAGGGGTGCTCTCCTGCAATGTGGGAGATCCATGTTTAAATCCCTTCTCCCTATCAGGCATGGGGGGAACTGAACCTGGGTCTCCCAAATGAGTGCTCTAACCACTAGGCTAAAAGTTATAATGAAGGCACCTTCTCCTCCTATTGTTTTGTGACTCCATCTCCAAAAACAGAAATTCAATCACAGAAATGTGGAGCTGGAACGGACTTCAGGAGGTCATCTAGTCCATCCCCCCAACAATGAGGAAGGATTAAGTATTCTTAGACCATCCATGGTGGGTGTTTGTGTAGCTTTAAATTCCAGCCATTGGTTCTTGTTGTGCTGTTCTCTGTTAGATTAAACAGTCCTTTAATACCCACCTGGAAAATACTTACATACCATAATCAAGTCACCTCTCAATCTTCTTTTTGATAAGATAAATAGATGGAGCACCTTCAGTTTCTCAATGTAAGCACTTTTCCCAACCCTCAAATCATTTCTGTGGTTCTTTTCTGAACCCTCTCCAATATTTCAGCATCCTTTTAAAAATGTGTACTGGACGCGGTATGCCAGTATCAGTCTCACCAATGCTGTAAACAAAGATAAAATCTTGATTCTTCTAAATTGTTAAAAAAAATTAAATTTGCATTTTTAAAATTCCCTATCCAACTACAATCCCAAACGCTTCTTAACCATCCCCTTTGTCTCCTCTGGGAAAAGTGACCCTGGATTCGCTTATTACTTTTATATAATTTATTGTATCTATTTCTTCCTGCCGCCCCCACTTCTTTGTAGCTTGTACCCAACTGCCTTTCCTCTATCTAGCATTAGTTTGTCCTTTTTAAAAAAGGAACCAGTATCTCCACAACTCTCTCAGATGAAGTGAGCTGTAGCTCACGAAAGCTCATGCTCAAATAAATTGGTTAGTCTCTAAGGTGCCACAAGTACTCCTTTTCTTTTTGCGAATACAGACTAACACGGCTGTTACTCTGAAACCTGTCAGATAATGGGCCGTCCCACTGCAGAATTCTCTTCTCCCTATGGGATATCTGCCCTGTGTGGAGCTGGTAGATTGGGGCCCTAAGGGTTCCCCAAGGTGCCAGGGCAGATCCATACATGTGTGAGATGCAATAAGGTAGAAAGTCCATTGATCAGTTATAGAGAATGTATTGATATCACTAAAGTAAAGGCTGTGAAAGTGCCACTAAAGCCTGCCAGTTACCTAACTTCCTACTCAATAACCCATTTGTCTCACCTCCCCAACCCAAAAATCAATCTCCGAACCACACAATAAAGCTCACTTGAGCCGCAATCACTGAACATCGGTTAGTAACTTTGAACCCAAAACACTTCAGCAGTTATACATACACACATCACTACTGAAATGCAGACACAGCTGGGGTGAAAGACACCAGCCAACTACCACACAGCATCCTCATGTTTAATAGCCATTCAGAGCTGGGGCAACATCCAGCTTTAAGATCTCACCTAACAGTCACCCTGTACAGGAACTGCATACCATTTAATTCCAACCTCTGGAACAAGCTACAAAGGAAAGTGATGGCTTCTCCCGCTCTTGATGTCTTCAGATCAAAACTGGATGCACTAGACTCCCTGTAATACTTTGATCTATTAGCATAATCCTGCTCATTTTGAAATCAATGGCAAAACTCTTATTGATTTCACAGGCAGTAGAATTGGGCTTATTGCAAAAATATGAATATTTATTTACAGGTGTAACTCTCGGGAATGTCCTTAATAGTTGTTACTTAATTTACTGGGTGCCTGTAGCAGCTAGACATTTATAACAATTTCTTTAAAATATATTATGTAAAACTCTGGGACACTTCCACTGGGGAGCATTAAAGACCCTCTTCTGATGTCTTCACAAATGGCGGGAAGTGGGCTGTCATTTTCCCAGGAATTAAAAGACACACAGACATACACACACACAAAGCCACTACAACTCATATCAAGTAAATGTATCTTATACCAGACCCTGGGGATCATGAGAGACAGGCGTGGGAAGAACATCAAAGGGAGCAAATTCCACCGATAGGGTGCTTGGGTGACAATGCCCTGCCACCGCCCTTGAACAGTTCAGCCCTGAGCGGTGACAACGAGACTCTCTCCCAGGCATTAAGCACCAGGGTGGAGTGCTCAGAAATACTTCAGTCAAACGGGCCCAGAGGCATCAATCTCGTCCATCATTGGGCCCTAGATCATACAAACTTTGCTCCTGGCCACCATGAACCTGTTACTGTGGCTCAGCCTGGCCCACTAGCTCTGGGGACCCCCTGGTGGATGATGTCATGAACAGCAAGCTGTTAGGAGGGGGACATTGGGATCGGTTTCTGCCCCGGTAACTGTCAGCAGGGCCAATGGGGGTGGGGGGGCAGGAGGGCCAGTTGGCCTGGGCCTCAAGCTCAAGCGTGGGGGGAGGAAGGGGGTCCTCAAATTTATACACTTGTTAATTTTTTGGCATTTGGTAAGTTTCGCAACTTGTTTTTATGTGCGTCCCTATTGGACCAAAACGTGGCCCCCCTCTCTCAGCTGAGAGCTGCAAAGTTCAGCAAACACGAGAGGCGAGAAGCATTTGTTCAATAAAGAAATATTCAAATTCTGTCTCCCTCCTTTTCTGGTGCCTTATTCTGTTTCCACCTGTCGTCGTGTTTTATTTTTACGATCGCTGGGGGGCTTCGACGGCTGGAAGTGGCCCGGGCCTCTCTGGACCTCTGAGGGGGCCGGACTGTCCGGGCATGACACCCCCCCGCCCAAGCTAAACCAGACGAACCGACGGGAAAAGCACCGGCCGCAGGGGAGAGACCGGACGAGGCGGGTCTCGCCCTCAGGCCCCGTCAGAGGCAGGGCCACACTGCAGCCGCGACGGGCTGGGCGCCCGGCTCCCCTGTGCCCATTCACGGGCTCGGAGCCCCTCCGAATCACCCAGCCTGGCCCCCTGCACCGCACAGGCTCCGGACCCTGCCCCCTCTCGGGCTGGGGTCTCAGACGCTCTGCGTGAGGAGCTGCCGTAGGTACAGGGCGGCGGGCGACAATGGAACCACAGCACCCACTCCAGGCGCAGAGCGAGGGAACTTCCGCCCCGGTAACCATCACGGCGGAGCAGCGCCCGCGCAGTCACGTGACGTCACGTCACGTGGCTCCCCTCGCCGAGAAGGCGTAAGCCCCGCCTCTTCTGACCTCTCTATGGTGCTTCCCTGAGCGGGTCCGTGTCTATGGTTTGCGCGCGGTGACCTGTGGGAAGGCGGAGGAGTTATGGCCTAGGGACTGGCCGAGCGCGCGTAGCTGGCCTAGGAGCGGGGCAGTGGCGGGGGGGACCCGCTGTGTCTAAGGTAAGTCCTGGCGCCTGGAGGCGGGGGCTCTTGGGGGCAAGGGGGGAGCCCTGGGTGTGGAGGCCGTGAGAGGGGGCATGTCACGGATGGGGGGAGCCATGTTGGGGGGCGGCTCTGAGGGAGGGGGAGGGGTTCTTTGGAGGGGGGCCCGTGGGGGGGGGCGGCTCTGATGGCGGGGGCCGTGTGGCGGAGTGGAGGGTGTCATTGACGGAAGGGGCTGGAGAGGAAGGCGAGGGGGCTGATTTGGGGGCGCGGTGCCTTTGATGGGGGAAAACGGGGCATCTCTGTGCAGGGGGCAGGAGGAGGGGGGGCAGTCAAGGGCTACGCCGTTAGTGGAGACTTTAGCTTCAATGATGACATTTTACATAGTTCTTTTCACGTGGACTGTGTCCTAAATGGAGGTTAAACACTATTCCACAGTTAAAATAACATGCAATAGGAGGGTGCGAGGTTACTGCTAATATCTAGCTCTTATATAATGTTTTCTATCAAAGCCCTTTACCAAGGAGGTCGGTATCATTATCCACATATTATTGATGGGGAAGGTGAGGCACAGGAAAAGGCAGTGACTTGCTTGAGGTGACCCAACAGGCCAGCTGGGCCTCCTGAGTCCCAATGCTCTAGCTACTAGGCCAGTGGTTCTCAAACTTTTTTTTTTTTTTTTTTGCAGACCACTTGAAAATTGCTGAGGGTTTCGGTGGATCACTTAATGATCTTTCCAAATGTTGTTTGTACTATTAGCTAACTATTGTAAAGCGCTTTGGGTAAAAGCACCATATTAAAAAAAACTTTAATAATAATTAACTGCTTTATTCTACAAATAAAGCACACAACTCATATTTTATTATCCGTAGTCTTACCTTTCTAATATGATGGATGTGCCCTCTCTCCCCTGCCGTGGCAGCCCCCGAGCTGGGGCTGGGAAGCAGAGGGGTCTCTCCCCCTCCATGGCAGCTCCCGAGCTGAGGCTTGGAAGGAGGGCCGTCTCTTGCCACAACCCTGGAGCTGGGGAAAATCACCTCTTTCTCTGGCCGCCGCAGCCCTGCATGTCCCAAATCCCCCCCCCCACTCTTCTCACCCAATTGCCCCCTCCCATCTACCCCATATTCCGCCGCAAGGCCACCACCTCACCTTACATGTGCATCTTCTCCAGGGTACAGGCACCTAATTAGTGGAGCGGATCCACCAATTAGGTGGATGGCCTTTCATTCTTTCGTGTGCAGCCACCCAGGCGCGCACATTAGAGGGAACTATTCGCGAACCACCTGAATGGAGCTCGCGGACCACAGTTTGAGAACCTCTGCACTAGGCTATAGTGCCTTCCAGGGAGAAAGAAGATGCAGTGCTCAAAAACTAATATTTACATGCACCTGGGCATGTTGGATAAATCAAGATGGATCTGTGATGCATAAAAAGTTTTAGGCACTTTTTATGAAGAAACTTAAATGTAATGCTCCTGCTTGTACAAATGTATATAGAGATTATAAAGTGTCTCTCTGCATGTTTTGATAAGAGTTGAAATGAGATGGGAAGGTCTAGAAAGGCAGATCTACAAAACAGGAAATAAGAAAAGGAGTACTTGTGGCACCTTAGTGAGCTGTAGCTTATGAAAGCTTGTGCTCAAATAAATTTGTTAGTCTCTAAGGTGCCACAAGTACTCCTTTTCTTTTAGCGAATACAGACTAACACGGCTGCTACTCTGAAAACAGGAAATGTAGAAGAGAGAGCTTGTTCATGCCGTTGATGACAACCTTGTGTTGAGGGAAATGACAGAAAGCTAGTAACAGAGGTTTTCATATGTTATCATAGTGTCTCATTTGAGATAAACTAACATTTGACTAATTTAATTTATAGAAATTAATTATAGATTACTTTGCATGTGTGATTTGACTTGAGTGATATTGACTCATATTTTTGAGAAGACAAAAATGGAAATTTATTGACTTTTTATAATACTTTGTCTTTCTTGAAAGGAGCTTTCTATATATGTAATAATCTCATGCCCTGTGTTTCTTTTCCCTTTCCTGACAGATTCATGAAAATCTGAATAGGTTATTCAGTTAACTAAAATGTTCCTCAGATGCAGCACTGTTTGCCAAGTTGTAGTTTACACTCTTTAACTGTAGCAAGAGCTGTGGTTGCTGCTATAACTCCATGAGTAATGTTCTTCTTAAATTAATGCCTTTAATTATGAATAGTGGTAATTACCAAATTTTTATATTTGTTCTTGAAGTAATTAAGATGACGACAGCAGCGAGGCCAACATTTGAACCTGCAAGAGGAGGAAGAGGAAAAGGAGAAGGAGATTTAAGTCAACTCTCCAAACAATATTCCAGCAGAGATCTTCCTTCTCATACTAAAATTAAATACAGGTAAAGGCCAGTTTCTTTTCTTGCAGAACATGGTGTACAGTGAATTATTCTCAGACTTGCACTGCTACTGAAAGAGAAATATCACAGATAATATTTATATATTAAACACTGATAATGTACTTAGCACTATACAGATGCAAAATAAGGGCATTTCACCTGCCACAGTGAGGGTGCAGAAATGGAAGACAGAAGAGTTTCCAGTCTGAAGAGCAAACACTGAAAATAGGATGTACTGGAAGTAATTGTAATATTTTAATATATATTGTATTTACTTGTTTCTTGTGGGCACCACAGCAGAACTTAGTCTTTAGAAGGGGCCAGAATAAGAAAAGGGTGAACTGTCTTGAGCAGAGCACTCTATGCATAAGGGAAAAGATACAGGGTCATGTGAAGGAAGGAGGAGGAGATGATGTCTCATTCATCATTATCATAATCATCACCAAGGCTGGTATTTGCAGAGCAAAGAAGCTGATGGGAGGCATGCTAAAAGATGGAATAAGAGATGTGTGCTGGGGTGGGGTTCTAAAGGGCCTTACAAGCCAGGACAGAGGTTTTAAATTGACACATTGGGCAAAAAGGAGCCTGCAGAGAAAGTCAAAGGTGGGGAATAATGAAATCCCATTGGGCAAGAAAGATCATTTTTACAATTGTGTTTTGGAAGGGCAGAAGGTGAGCAACACAGGTGTCACACAGGCTACAGAAGAGGAGGTTTTAATAATCAGTGTGGAAAATAATTCATTCATGAAATGATCTGTTTACAGTTGGGACAGAGAGGAGTGGTTGGATCTTCAATATGTTGTGGAGGAAGAAATGGCAAGTTTTGGTTATCGTTTGAGATAGAAACTCAAGATTTAAAGACAGTGTCAATTTGAAATTCAATCTTTTTTTTTTTTAAACAGTTAAAGGTAGCAGATATTACACTTCTCTGAGTTCCCTGGACCCTCCACTGCAAATTTTGGTATTTTACGCTCTCACTTCATTACCTTTTGAAATGCTTTGTTCATCTCTCTTGCTATGTGCAAGACTCATAGGTGAGAAATGGAGCATGCTGGAAATATAACAAAACTGTACACAAAATCCTGTCAAAAGCACAGTATAAAAAATGGTGGTGTTTCTCTACTTTTTAGTTAAAATTTTAGGTGTTTGTAGCAATAATATAGAAGACATTATCAGACAAATATGTTTTTTTAAAGTTAATGTTTTTGCTTGAAATGGAAGACAAGTAGGATGTGTCATACTGGTTTTTCACTTTCTCAGATAAGTAACAATGGGGAAAATACATGCATAAGCACATGCTGAATATTTTAACAAATCTTCTGGGTGCTTTTTAATAGTGTCGTCTTTATGTCCCTGTTCTCCATCTGATCTGAAGGATGGCTTTGTTAAATAGTACTACATCATTGAACCTTGTTGCAGTGTTTTGGTCTCCCTTGTTCTGTTTCGAATGACATGTAGTATTTGGGGTTCTTGTGGCTGTATCAGCCACAAGCCACTCAGATATGGGATCTGCAAATCCTGATTATTGTTTATACAGTAAGAAAATGAGCAAATTACTTCACCATAAAAACAGATATATGCATACAGTATATTAATAGCTGCTTGAATCTGGGTTTCATCCAGGCACTGTGTACACTTATTTCCAGAACAGAGGAGTGAAATGAATCATTGCTCACTTTATTCATTTTAGTTCTTTTTAAGTTTTCCACAGAAAATTCAACACTCCCTGAAAAAGGCTTGCATTAATGTGTGTCAAATATGAATGTGCTGTTGCTCGTGGCTGAGATCTCTTAAATATGCATGGTGTATCTATAATATTTTATTGAAGCTATTATTTCCATTTGCCCCCTCTTCCCACTTGTTTGTTCTTCTAGAACACAAGTTAGTGAATCATCTAATTTGCAGGTAGATAAACCATCTCTCTGCAAGGATAAACTATAGTCCTCTGATACATCTATCTGGGATTAACTGAAAACACATTTTAGTCTTGATCTTATCTGAAGAGGCCTGGAAAACCTTATGTGCTCAGCAATAACTTGGGATGTTATAACTGTCAGAGAGAGAATGTCGGCCAGAATGTCAGGTCCTGGTGAATGTTGGCTAGGACATGATACTTGTATAACACACTACTAGGTGTCTTAGAAATACCTAAGAGAGATGGATAGTCATTCCCTGTTTTTACAGAAATTCTGTGATGTCTTTAAAATCCATTTGAAAGCCACTGGAAACTGGATGAAGTTTTAATGTTACTGAAGCATGTGGGGAATGCACCTTGAATGGTGTCTCATGCTGCTTGTATAGCTCTGCAGAATCTTTCTGACTTCTGGTAACTAGCTCTTCATTCCAGAACTTTCAGGCCCACGGGGGCAAATGCTACAAACTGGGAACTGTCTGCTTCACCTTTCTTTTCTTATTTTTTTTTCATTGCCTGTTCTAGACAGACCACACAGGATGCCCCTGAGGAGGTGCGTAACCGTGACTTCAGAAGAGAACTGGAGGAGAGAGAACGAGTCGCTGTAAGAGAAAAGAACAGAGACAGACCAGCAAGAGGTGAAATGAAACTTCTACTAAACAGAAAGTTACATTCTGTAATGAATCCATACGCTTCTGTCAGGATATCACGGGGATAGAATTCATGACCTACTGGAGCTGAAGGAGAACCTTCGTCACTAATATTAAAACACACATCATCTATGAGCCAGCCACTAAAGCATGACTGTTACATATATGTTGCCAGTTAATGACCGTACTAAAAGAGTTTTTATTCTTGTCCTGCTTGGGGGAAACACATTTTGTGGATATTTTTTTAGCCTTGGCGAGACAAGTACATTACAAAATATGTGAGATTGTCACTGAATAATGGAGAATTCCTCTGAAATTAATATTTCAAATAACTCTTAGTGTTCTATAGTGCTGATGTATGTGAAAATTTAGGCACTACTGATTGTGTGGATCATCTAAAATGCATCTAGATACTTAATCAACACTCGTGGTAAGAAAATAGGGACATTCAAACTCTATGGGTTGAAGAAGCTGTGCTGATAAGGTCCAGACTGCCAGTGTTTAGAAGCAGCCCATATGCAAGACTGAGGGTTCCAGTCTCGTTGGGATCTGTGGAGTTGGGAGGGTGCAGTGCAGCCACCTCTGCTGGCCCCATTTCCTCTTCAAATAATGACATGAAGAAATTCTACAAAATGAGTATTTTGGGGTGCCAGTTCCACTGCCGTGGGATGTCTCTACGAGGGAGGTCAGTTCAGGCATCAAGTTACTTGATTCCAGAAGTTAGATGTTGCAGGGTCAAGTTTGGTGATTCTGCTTTACTGTCTATCTTATTAACTTGTCCTAATGTTCATAAATTTTCCTTTTTTAACTTCTCAGAGCACACCACATCCTCTTCGGTGTCTAAGAAACCTCGATTAGATCAGATTCCTGCAGCAAACCTTGATGCAGATGATCCACTCACAGATGTATGTATTTTCAGTTCTCCTCCCCAGATCTCTTGCTTTTCCTTAGGGTACTCAATAGTTGTACATATTGCATTAGGAGATATGTTAAGGACCAGACTACCAGATAATGGTTCCAGGACATCTGGTCTCTTTCTTTAACAAGTTACCATAACTGGAGTTCAGTGGAATATAGAATTGTTTGGAGGACCCTGCTTTCACAGCCTAACAGCAGTTTGAAGAAATCACTTTTTACACACCGCTGGCAGTAGCTAGGAAGCTAAGGGAGGGGGGTAGAATAGAAGGCTCTGGCTGGTAGATAATGAGGATCTTCCTTCCAACAGTTATTGGGAAAGAAGTGACTTTAAATCAAAACTTAGGTAGCTAGAGTTTCTGATGCTGATGTGCCACACTCTTACTCTCATTATTTTGTAATATTAAAATTACTTCCTTTCGTGCTGCTCTGGGTGCATGTGGCACATTTGATAGCACAATATTAATTTTGTTTCTAAATAGTACTTGGAAGTTCCATTCAAGGCCACCTTGTGCTAGTTACTATACGCTCCTTTAGCAAAAAGACAGTTCCTGCTCCAAACAGTTTACAGTTTTAGCATACCACTAGAGACAACTGATGAATTAAAATCAAACAAGGAATGAGGGAGGTTGAGGTACAAGTGAAAGGATTGTTTGGTGTCAGTAATTGTATCAGCATGCCAACTGCCTAGCCGTTGGATGCAAGTAATGAATTGCATAGTCTGGATAAGAACAAATGCATCCATTTGTGCCTTGCTGTTAGTGTTGAAGGACAAAAGAATAATTTGTATTACACTTGCTGTCATTGCAACCTCCAAAACGCTTCAGGAATCCACTTCCAGCAAATTCTAGTCTTACTTAGGCAGTCCTGGGTTTACAATGTTTGGGCAAAATATTTGGTTTGTGTAATTTCTTTTTCTGGAGTAAATGTATACTTTCCACAATAGAC
Source organism: Lepidochelys olivacea (assembly GCF_965140295.1). Classification (NCBI taxonomy): domain Eukaryota; kingdom Metazoa; phylum Chordata; order Testudines; family Cheloniidae; genus Lepidochelys; species Lepidochelys olivacea. Next base: position 29,792,111 of record NC_140411.1, on the reverse strand, counting down.
AGCTGGTTTTATGAAATGGAATGAAGTAACCAACCCACCATTTCCTCCTGTTAGGAAGATGATGAAGATGAGGATTTTGATGAAGAGAGCGATGACGATACTGCGGCTCTTCTGGCTGAACTAGAAAAAATCAAAAAAGAGAGAGCTGAGGAGCAGGCCCGAAAGGTAAAATCTCACCAGTTAAATAGGCTCTTTGCTTGAAAATTAATTTAAAAAAAATGCAGTTTCACAGTATACTAGAAACCATACCGAAAGTGATAAAGTGTAGAACTCTTAAAAACAAGTAAGAAGCACATTTTAATACTGCAGTAGCCCTTTAAAAGGACATTTACCAGGAATACATTTCTTATTTAAATTTTTTTATGGGGTGAACTTAGTACTCCATTAAAGGAAAGGCCAATGGCAGCAGATAGTCAGGCCTGGGATGGGGTACTGTGCAAACCAATGCACTTCATCCTCTAACGACCTTTGAGTTCCTGTGCCAAGTGGTTCTTGACTAAAGGCTGCCAGTTTGCCAAACTGTGTTACTGTTTTGATAAGTACTTCTGGAGATTTGACTAAGGCCACTCAAGGTGAGTGAGGTAATATCTTTTATTAGACCAATAAATAGATCAGATATAGAGTGATCGCTTTATGAAAAGTGTTCACCCACAGGTGATGTGGTGCTTTTGTCTTTTCATTTTCCTGGGTGAGTTAATTTGATAGCATAATGATTGTCTGGTTTCACTCACATAGTTGCTATTGGGGCATTTAGTGCACTGGATGAGGTATATAACATGTTGTGATAGGCATGTGTAGGACCCATGGATATTGAAAGGTGTGTTGTGGAGAGTGTTGATCATGTAGCAGTGGAGCAAAGTCTGCAGGTTTTGTATCTGTTCTTCTGGCAGGATCTGGTGCCACTTTGAGTTGGTGTATTCTGGTCTGTGGGGAGCTGCTTCTGATGATGAGCTTGGAGAGATTGGTCCATTGAAGGCCAAAAAAGGGGGTACAGGAAAGATTTACTTCAGGATGGAGTCCCCATCAAATATGGAGGTGGTTGTTTGATGATACCCCATATGGGTTCCAGTGTGGGGTGGTAAGGTGGAGTGTCTTTGTATGCATAATGTATGGTACCTGAGTGCCTGGCTGTAAATAACAGATTTCAGGTAACAGAACTTGGTCCAATAAAAGATATTACTTCATCCACCTTGTCTCTCTTGGACCCTGGGAGCAACACGGATACAATACAACTCCATAAGACAGTTTCATTTGAACTTAGAGTTGGCATAGCTGGCTGCTATGCCAGCCTCATCAGCAGCCCCTGGTGTAAGGGAGGGGAAGAGGTATGACTGGAATGCAGTGTGTTCTAGTAATCTCTGGCTGCCAAACATCTCTCGGGGGGGCGGGGGGTCATTGTTTGCTGGGATATTCTAGAACAGCCTATTATGTCACAGCCATTTTAGAATAAGCCAAAATTGGGGACCTGCAACAAAGTCCTTTGTGACTGACCTTCCTCACTGGATACAGCTGAGCATCTAGCTTCTAGTGTTGATAGCACAGGAAATTATTTTCAAACTTCTGTTGGGTATTATAAACAGGGAAATAAGAAATGCAAATCTGTTAGTTTATGGTGCCTCTCATCCCAAGAAAACACAAATACTTTAGCTATGCTCTTGCAATGCCACCGTTCAGTTGTGTGCCATTGGTCATGGTTGTCCAGAAGTTTGGAATGGTGTCCCAAATCCTGTGCTTAACAGAATTTAAAGGTGTGTTGTTAGAATGTTCTAGAACGTTTTGAAGGTCTGGTATAAACAAGGCACTGTAAACTTCAATTTGACCAGTTTTGCACATGTTGAAACCTAGGCCTCCCCCCAAGCTTTACTCAACCAGCTTCGCATGTTACAGTAGGGGTGCCCAACCTACAACTCATGGGCCGTACATGGTCCACCAGAGTATTTCATAAGGCCCGCAGCAATATACACAAAAAACCAAATTGGCCATTAGTATAATCATGGAAAGTTGAAGGGGTGAATCAGCCCTGGTTGGGTTTGAAGCTGTGGTTCTACTATTGATATTCCAAATACCTGCTGCTGAGCCTACCAAACTAGTCCATTTTTAACGTTTAAACTGTACTTGAAAGTGTCTTTCTCTTACCTCTGTGCCTAGGAATTGCAGCAAGTACCATATGTAATGATAGCCAGGAATCTGAAACTATGCTCTGCAATAGTAACTTGGCCTAGCAGGACTTATTTAACAGCCTGGCAGCCTTACCTCAGAATTTTCCTGCTTCAAAATTTATTTAAACACAGTGAGTTCAGTGTATCTGTTTTTGCAGTAGTATGAAGAGACTTTTGTTTCTGTGATCCAAGAGAAGGTTCTTCTTACAAGGAAAACTTATAATTTCAATTTGACTGAAAGTTTGAATTATAATTCTGTATCCATTAAATAGTTTAGTTTGTTACATTCACACTGATGTACAGATGGCTTTGCGTTGGGAATTTAATGGTTTGGAATTGCTGTGCACAGAAGTGTATTTCTAGATTTATATTATACAAAAGTGGGGGTGTGGGAATTACATTTCTAAAGGTACACTTTATCTGCCACTAGAGGGCACTTGAAGCTGTGAAGTATATAACACAAAAATCATCTGGCTTTTGCTGGCTTTTTTTTAACCTGCTAATATTCTTTATCCTCACTGTAATCCTCTTTTTGAGAGTAAGTCAGTGTGTAACAATTCATGTATAGACAGTGACCTAAAATGAATCCGTGTTTCCTCCTAAGAAGAAATGCTAAGTAAATATTATTGGATATGGTGGTGTATGTTGTCACACACTTGCTTTATATTTTAGTGGGAAGGAGATGTCTGTTCTTCGCTACTGAGACTCAGCCAGTGGCTGAAAATTATCCTATATGTAGGCATAAAAGCATAAAATATTTTAGTAAATATTGATGACTTCAAAGTACTTTGGAATTTTTTTATAGCACTAGTCTGAAAATTAAGTCCGTACTAATCAAAACTGTGTATAAAAGACACGGTTTGCAGAATATTCTGAAATAATATAAATTGAGATAATTGAATATGGCTCCCTCTTACTGTCATGGGAGGCATAAAAAGCCTGTTAGTGAGATCAAGTTAAGGAGGCTTCATTATGATGGCAACAGTAAAGATAAACATTAAATTTAAAAACAAAAAAGCGTGTTCCCCATCCAAGTGTTCTCCTGTCCTTCGGCACTTAGGATGGATTAAATGGAAAGCTTGCAAAAGATCAGGAAAAGATAAAGTATCCATTTTAATTTAAGAGGAGGGAGAGGTAGGGATTTGGATTCCAGAAATCTCTAGGATGGATCATCTTTTTTTGCTAAAAGAAGTGGACAAAGGGGGATGAAAACTCTATTTTCACAGCTACCGCATTGGTCCATGGAGAGGGTTTGCTCTCCTCTCCCACCCCAAATTAGCTGCATGCCCTCTTCACTAGCTTAGCTCCCATTGTCTTATTCCCTCATCCTTCACTTCCTGGCAGCATTTGGAGAATTACTGTCTACATTTATGCATATTACTTTACAGGGTAGTATACACAAACCCATGTACAGTATACTGTACTTTATGGGCGATTTAAGGGATTTTCAAGGGTAATTTTGACTATACACAATTTTCGCCTTACGCGTTGACTTTAGAACATAACCCCCGCGTAAGATGTGACTCCACTGTACTGCAGAAAGGGATCTGGGGGTAATAGTGGACCACAAGTTAAACATGAGTCAACAATGTAACACTGTTGCAAAAAAAGCATACATAATTATGGGATTTATTAGCAAGAGTATTGTAAGCAAGACACGAGAAGTAATTCTTCCGCTCTACTCCATGCTGATTAGGCCTCAGCTGGAGTATTGTGTCCAGTTCTGGGCACCACATTTCAGGAAAGATGTGGAGAAATTGGAGAAAGTCCAGAGACAAGCAACAAAAATGATTAAAAGTCTGGAAAACATGACCTTTGAGGGGAGATAGAAAAAATTGGGTTTGTTTAGTCTGGAGAAGAGAAGACTGAGAGGGGACATAACAGTTTTCAAGTACATAAAAGGTTGTTACAAGGAGGAGGGAGAAAAATTGTTGCTCTTAACCTCTGAGGATAGGACAAGAAGCAATGGGCTTAAATTGTTTAGGTTGAAAATTAGGGAAAACTTGCTAACTGTCAGAGTGGTTAAGCACTGGAATAAATTGCCTAGGGCGGTGGAGGAATCTCCATTATTGGGGATTTTTAAGAGCAGGTTGGACAAACACCTGTCAGGGATGGTCTAGATAATACTTAGTCCTACGTTGAGTGCAGGGGACTGGACTAGATGACCTCTCGAGGTCCCTTCCAGTTCTGTGATTCTAATACAGACAACAAAAAAGATTCAGGAAATGTTTTTTGACAGATTCCTTACTAGGCATATGAACACAGAACTCTGAGTAATAATTCATTTAAACTACAATACAGAACTTTATTTCCTGCACCTCTCAGAAGCAGTGCAAAGGCTTGGGGGAGTCAGGGGTAATGAGGGAGCTGAGGGAGAGGCAAGTAAATTGCTGGGAAGGAGGCTGGACATGAATTTGTAAGGTTGTTGGGTGTGGGTGGGAAAAGTATGGAACAGGTTTTTTGGACGGGGGGGGGGGTTAGGAGGGATTGATAGCTTCCCACATGCAGACGCTGGCTGACCCCTAGCTTCTCCCATTCAGTGAGGCACATTTACCCCTGTCCCCATGTGTTTCTACACTCCCATGTGTCCTTGTACCCCCCGTCCACATGTATCCCTCCACCCCCACTCAGACACGCACTCCCCATGTGCACCCCTCCCCCTGTGCCTATGTAGCTCTGCACCTCCCTCCCCTCTGTGGCCTTGTGCCTCCATTCCCATTCAGCCCCTGCCCCAATCTGTCCTCCCCTACTAGCCTTTATGAGCTCCTGTCTGACGCCCCCAGCATCCCACTCTGTCTGTCTCGCCGTAGCCCCTGTCTCCTGACCTGGCCTTCTGCGAAGAAGGCAGGCTCTTCCTACTCCCTCGCTGGCAGGGAGCTGCTGCTTTGTTCTATTGCCACAGCACCCTCTGGTGGACAAAAGGCGGAACTGCAGCAAAATTTTGGCAGAAGCTTGTTCTTGCTCAAAAAAATCAAAAATATGCTGGCTTATTAATTATGCACATGCACAGTAGTGCAGAATTCCCCCAAAAGTAATGTTTGCACGATCAGACCTTACATACACAATTAAATAGCTTCACTGCTGAAATAGAGAACCTCTGGAGTGGAGGAAATCAGACAAGCAAATGGCAAAAATCACATTGCACACTGGTGAGGAAAAGGAAAGTTTAACCCTGAGTAAATGCCTGCTCACTCTTATTGTCTCCACGGAACAAACTGAACCTCAATTTTTAAGATCTCATCTGAAAGACCCACATACAGTGGGAGAACTCAATTTATGTATTAAGCGAAGGTGTAATCCTTTAGTCTTGTGATTTGAACCCATAGTTTTGGGAAGCTTACATTTCAAACTTGAAGCTTAGATTTACTGTATTATTCCTTCCATTTTTTTTATCTCAGGGCTCTCATCAAGGAGATGCTCAATACTCATACTCCTGGGGGAACTGTGTGCCACTGCGTGTGTGCTGAATTCATGTCCCCCGCATATTTCTTTGCTTCCCTGCAGAAAAATGACTTTCTGATGGGGAAGCAAAGGAAAGCCTCAAGAATGATCATGCACCCTTCCCCAGCAGTGGAGATGCATCGTTTTGGGTACCCAGAGCAGTCAGTGGAGAGGTCACTGTGGCAGGGCGGGGATACCCAGAGTGGTGACTCCTACTCAGGCTCAGCTGCTAGTCCTGGCTGCACTGGGGACAGAGGAGGACAGGGCTTCCTCTTCCCCCGCAAGGAGCAGCTAGGGCTGGGTCAGGCCCACCCCCAGAAACCTCCGCTGGCTGCAGAAAGCTCTGCACCTTCCCCCTCACTTCCTGCCCCTATCGCTTCTCAGCCATGGGGGGAGGTGTTGCTGTATGGGAGCTGTTCCCCCATCTGCCCAACCCCTGTGCATCCGGACCCCCCGCCAAGCCGAACCCTCTCACACACTGAGCTCCCCGTATCCGAATCCCCACTCCACTGAGCCTCACCCTCTGCATCCAGAGCCCTCCCCTCCAAGCCCCTCCAGCATCCAGACCCCCACTCCTGCACCAGACCACCCCCCAATGAGCTCCTTGCACTCAAACCCCCATTCTGATGAGCCCCAACCCCCCTGCTGTAGATCACCTAACCCAGCCCCCACACCAAGACACCCCACCCCTCCCCCACCCCCTGCTTAGCCCCAACCATCTTCACGTGGACCCTCCTGCATAGTCTCATTGTCCCTGCACCAGGAACCTCTCAGCAACCCCTGTGCATCCAGATTCTCCTCCCCCCCACAGCTGGACCCCATCACTGAGTTGCCTACACGAGATTATCCCATCTAGAGCCTTCTCACCCCACACCTGGATTCCCCCCCACGCTTTAATCCTGCTGGGCTGAGCCTGCCTGCCTGTACCTGGTGTAGAGGGGCAGGGCCTGGGGGTATTTCTGGGGCAAGCCTAGCCCTTGTGCTCTGTCAGGGTCGGTTGCAGCCTCACTGCTGAGTCTGTGTCCCAGGGGGAGGAGTTGCAGGGTGATCTTCCACCTCCGTACAGCCAGTGGCCTGTGCTCCCCACTGTCATGCTGGAGCCTCCACATTTATTTATGACAAATAAAATTTGCAGAAGTTTTAATTTTTTGGTGCAGAATTCCCTCAGGAGTATTAGTCTGAACATGGTCTACTACAAACAGCATGCTTCTGTTTAAATGTGCTGTACAGTATATAAGTGGAATATGTAGTGTAAGGGGAACAAATCCCAGGCAAACTCATTACACATACTGGCTGTTGAGCAGCAGGACACAGAGGCACAGGAACACAAATTTGAAGGTCAATTTTTTGTTGGTAGTGTTCCTCTCTAGTAGGAACATGCAGGGCCAAAACCTTAAAGTTCTCTCTAGTTAAAGTACAGTTCTGTTGTCTATTTTGCATTTAATATACATAAATATTGCCACAGATGTGTTACCTTTCTTAAAGCTTTGCATTTTAGGATAAAAAGCAGTATAGTCCTAGTGGAGTTATTTTGAGGCCTCTTTAGGGTAAACTGCATGTTTTTATAATTTTCATCTTTTATAATATTTTCACTAGTTAGATCCAAGTCTAGTATTTAGCTTACTATAAAATGAGAACACTTCCTTTTAAGGTGCATCTCCAGTAAATGTTAAATACTGAAGACAGTTACTTTCTTGACAAATGGCAGGGAAAAGGCATAAATGTAAAACTTATGATCTGTCAGTTGGACCTACCATGAGTGGCTTGTTTAGATTTATATTTTTAGCAGCATAAAATAAATAAAAATAAACCAATTTTTTGTAAACTGTTTTGTTTCTTCCTGACCTTGTTACTTAATGGGCTGGAAGAGGTACTGCCATAGTGTCTTCTGTCCTTGCATTTGTAGATGCACCAACTCATAGACTGCAGTTGATGACTGGAAAACATCCAAGAATATCAGCCATACCCTTCATTGTTTTGCCCAACTCCTGTGTACTATAATATAGTTGGCTCCACTTGAGGCAGGGAAATCTGACTCTTTTTATTCTCTATGCATTTTCTGACAGGTTCTATTTTAGGAGCATACCTGACTGTGTTCCTTTTTGTGGTTGTCAACTTCAGTATGAAAGCCTTCAAAGCTATTTTTGGCTTATGGTTCCAGAATTTGACCCATGTTCATACTGAAACATATTGTCAGTCAGACGAACATCTAATAAGAACTATGAACAGTTTCAGTAACCAAATCATTATAAAAGTCCTCACTTCCTTTCCATCCTTTCAAACACAAGTTTAAGAGTTTTGGGTCTTCAAGTCTTAGCTTCTTATCAAGATCTGAAGTGACCAATCAAATTTATATCCATGAATGTTAAACGTATGTATCTTATTTTTGCAATCTATTCCATTTGATATTCTTCTCAACGTATTTAAAACCGTACAAGTGTTAACAAAACGTGCCTCATATACTTAGTATAAAGGCAGTAATTAACAGGTTTCATGTGAATTTTAAAACTAAACATTGATTTGGGGTCCATGAGTTAAAGATCCAACATCTGTCAAGTGTCAACCACTTCCTTAAAAGGTAAATTAAAATTATTAAAAAGTGTTGAACAATTTCAAATTGTCAGTTGGATATAAAACTGTTTTAAAATTAGATCATCATGCGTTTCTCTGAAGCCAGAGTTCAGACTTTTATGTTTGTTTTCCCCAAGCTTTATTTCCCCAAATGTTTAGCCTATACCCAAATATATCTTTACTAGTGCCTAAAGCAGAATCACTGCAGCTCTTTGCTCTGCACTAAGCTTTAGTGATGGCCTCAACTTTTGCAGGAAAAAAACACACAACTCAAGTATTGGACTCTGCTCAGTCATGTTAGATGACAGAAGTAAAAATGGCAGAGCTCTATTTATGCTGCAGTTACCACCAGCAGTGCTACACCCATGGTGAATTACACCTATGCAGTTTGCTAATATAGACACAACACTGTTCAGAGGCCCTTGCCTAGGGCGGATAGGGTGGGGCGAGTAAAGCTATACTCTTCCCTCCTAACGCTTATTTCTGTTGTCAGTTTGTTGTATGTTTTATCTGTTGCTTAATAAATCTTTGTACGGACACACAAGAAAAGCAATATGGATTTTGGAGCAATCTCTGAGCTGCTTATTCCTGGGCCTGATCATATCCCAGAGGTGTGAAGCTGAGACAGCTAAGATTCTGTTTGATGTGAAACAACCCACACTCAAATGCCTGGAGAGTCGTAACCTTCAGACAGGGAGTGGGTAGGGGAAGATTAATATGGAAAATTTTAAAACTCAGTGAAAACCTTTTTTGGCTATAGGCAGAAGACTCTGCAGCTTGGGCTGAAATGTATAACTAAGGGTAGAGAAGACATAATTCATTGTAGTGCTTAAAATGTCCATTTTTTTAACATCATGGCTCCAGAACATTAAATGCAGTAGATGATTTTTACAAAATGTGCCTATATGGGAGGACATAGCCAAGTAAAACAATATAAAATCTACAAGCACCATCTTTAAAACTAGTCAGCATCTTAAAGCTGTTCAAATATATTTAGATGTCATCCAGCCTAGAACAACTTCTGAGCTGTTGAATGCCATAAATTGATTACTGCCAACTTAGTACTACTAGTTCTACTCTGCAAAGTAACTAAAACTGGCATTGCCTTTCAACAGACCTGCTCCCTGTTTGTATTCAGAGTCTTGACTGTTGATATTTAGAGACACACAATAAGTTTGTAAAGTTTGTTCTTCCTGTTGGCTTTGCTGTCCCTGCAGGGCAAAAAGTAAGCAAACTGTTGCACGTCAATAGAATTGCTAAGCTGCAAACACTAGCATTGGGAGGGCCCAGTTTGTCCTGCAGAAAGAAGAACCCAGATTGACTTTTAGGTGTTAAATATTCGCAGGGATGGCAGTTAAGAAAAACATCTGTTTGTTTATATATTAAGCACACTTGATTCTGGAAATAATTAGACAGTAAGCATGCACCGCACAATTCTGACATCTTACGCCTCTCTTCTAAGAGTATATACATTTTAAAGGGACATTGTCAACTTGAAAAAAACAAAAAGGAATTCCCATAATGGATCAGACCAGTGATCGATCACTTTAGATAAGCTATTACCAGCAGGACAGTGGGGTGGGAGGAGGTATTGTTTCATGATCTCTGTGTGTATATAATATCTGCTGCAGTTTCCACGGTATGCATCCGATGAAGTGAGCTGTAGCTCATGAAAGCTCCTGCTCAAATAAATTGGTTAGTCTCTAAGGTGCCACAAGTACTCCTTTTCTTTTTGCGAATACAGACTAACACGGCTGTTACTCTGAAACCTGCTGTAAGTGGGAGAACTTCTCATACCTCACTAATTGTAGATAGGCTTGTGTCCCAAAGGTCTCAGGCTATTCATATCTAAGGAGGCATATAAATACCAACTAAAACCTTTCAGATACAGATTATGACAATGTGTTAGGTATAGTGAGTATGTCAGGCCTGATGAATTGCTCACACTGACTAGTGAACTACCAATGAGCCTCTGCATCGCACACATAACATAGGCTGTAAAACTTCCCCAAAATAATTCCGAGAGCATAGTTTTTAGAAAAATATCCAATCTTGATTTTAAAATCATCAGTGATAGATTCCACAATATTTGGTAAATTGTGCCTGTGGGTAATTACCCTCTTTGTCAAATTTACCCCCTTTCAGTCTTAATTTGTCTAGCTTCAACTTCCAGCCATGGGATTATGTTCTACCTTTCTCTGCTCAATTGAAAAGCCCATTATTAAATATTGTTCCCAATGCAGAAACTTATAGACTGTAGTCAAGTCACCCTTTTGTTAAGCTAAAATAGATTGAGCTCTTTGAGTCTATTACTATAAGGTATATTTTGTAATCCTTTAATCATTCTTATGAGTCTTCTCTGGACCCTCACCAGTTTATCAACATCCTTCTTGAATTGTGGGCACCACAACTGGATGCAGTATTCTAGCAGTGGTTGCACCAGTGTCAAATACAGAGGTAAAACAATGTCTCTACTCCTACTCAAGAGTCCCCTGTTTATGCACCTGTCTTGGGGTTCCATTCACTGCTGGGTGCATCCCCCCTTTTGGCTGCATCTGGGGACTAGCTCTGCCCAGTCTGATGCTTCCTTCCCTTGCTCACTTATACTTCAGCCCCTCTTGTTCTCTAAGAATTGCAGTGCTTCCTCTTCATGGCTTGGCCCTTATATACAGCTTTTTCCCCTTCTGGGTAACTCAGACCTTCCAGACCAATGGTCCAGTTGGTGTCTCCAACAATCCTGTGCCATTTCTCAGTGGGTGGTAGGGGAACCTAGATCCACCCTTTACACTTGGTTCCAGCCTAGGGACCCTTGTTGCCTGATCCTTTTTAATGGCTAATAATAATAATAAGCATATTGGTGGCCACTTGCTCCTTATTAACGAGGTAGGAATAATGGGGTTCTTGTCCCAGAATCAGGTCCACAGAACTAATACCGATGAGTTCAATGTCTTGTAGGGAACCTTGCGGTGTATGGCAAGGATACTCATGCTGAGGGGAAAGCAGAGCAATGGTGATTTTTATTAGAACAAGTAATAAAGACAGAAAAGCTCCAAATCACATAAGCAGATAGGAATATAGTATTGGGGATATCTGTGGTATCATTCCTGGCACATGCTCTTAGACTTCTATACTTACACCCTTCCTTGAGGACCTGGTGGTGAGAGACAAAGGACCAGCCCTGCATCTGGCATGCCGAGTGAGTCCAATGGTCTAGGTTCCCCAATGCCCAGAGATTGGTGGTAGATAACAATAGAGCTTAAGGGTCAAATGATAGAAAGGCAACCCACTCTATTTCATAGTTAGCCCTGTTATAGAACCTGAGCACTATCATGAATATTCATTCTGATGCCAAGCCTTCCATGTCCAAATTTAACTTTCTTATAATATTGGGGCGCACTTATCCTATAGGTCAGTGGCTCTCAACTTTTCCCGAGGACTGTACCCCTTTCAGGAGTCTGATTTTGTCTTGCGTACCCCCAAGTTTCACCTCACTTAAAAACTACTTGGTTACAAAATCAGACATAAAAATGCAAAAAGTGTCTCAGCCCGCTATTACTGAAAAACTGGTTACTTTCTCATTTTTACTATACAGTTATAAAATCAATTGGAATATAAATATTGTACTTAAACATTTCAGTGTATACTACATAGAGCCATATGAACAAGTCAATACGAAATTCTAGTTCGTACGGACTTTGCTAGTGCTTTTTATGTAGCCTGTTGTAAAACTAGGCAAATATCTAGATAAAGTTGATGTACCTTCTGGAAGACCTCTGCATACCCCCTAGGATACATATACCCCTGATTGAGAACCACTGCTATAGGTTAACATATTAATACCATTTAACTCATTTGCATATACGTCGGCTATTGCTCAAGCAAGTTTATGGTTAGATATCTGCCAACAACTCTATCCTAAAATATCCAAGCCTAGTATCAGTTTAGTGTTCCTGCAGTTGATGGTACTGTTACATACCAACTCCTTCTATTGAGCAGGCTATTCTTAGGTCCCCAAAATCTAAGGGTAACTGTTGTGCTATTTATCTATGCTGAGGGACACAGGCCTACTATGCTTAGCTATATTTATGCTAACTTGCTTAGACTAATGTCTTACAGGATGCAGGCCTGTAGGTTCCTTGTGTTACTGCTGAGTAGAATAAAAGGCTAAACTAGCTCTATGGGCTGCACCCTATAATGAGCAGCCATGGTCTGCTCAGTCCTACTCTTTGCTGCTGTTTCCCTGGGCTTCTTTCTACTCCACGCTCTCAGGTTCTTTCCCCACAATTCATCTGGGGTTGACCCTTCTTCCAGGGCTGGGATCCCAGCACTTATCCTCCCTCTTGGGTTTTCTCCTCCCCACTTCTCTGCTTCCAGTGACTGCAGACTCTCTCCCTTCAGCCTCTTCTTGCTGTCCACTTCCTGGTTATGTACCAGCCCAATCTGCCCCAGCTCAGCTTGGTTTCATCATCAGTTAGAGTTTATCAGCCCTGACTCTCCTCCAGTTGGAGCCAGATACCATAATTGGCCTCTCAGACCCACATTAAACTCTTCAGGGCATGTGTGGGAGTGCACACCCTATCATGGCATCCCAGAATCACGTTAGCTCCTTTGGCCAGAGTCACATTGGGAGCTCATGTTCAGCTGATTATTCACCACAAGCACCAGATCTTTTTAAGAGTTACTGCTTCCAAGGATAAAGTCCCACATCCTATGAGCATAGCCTGCATTCTTTGTTCTTAGATGTATACGCTTACGTTTAAGAGTCTTAAAATGTGCATTGTGTACTTGCATCCATTTTGCCAAGCAATCCAGTTCACTCTGAATCAGTGACCTGCCATCTTGTCTATTTACCACTCTCCCAATTTTTGTCTCGTTTGTAAAGCTGTCTCATTTGTAAAGCTCATCACTGTTGATTTCGTTTTCTTGCAGGTCATTGATAAAGATGTTAACTAGAGTTAGGGCCAAGAACCCTACAGGACCCCACTGGAAACCCACTCAATGACACTTCCCCATTTATAGTTGCATTGTGAGACTTATCAGTTAACCAGTTTTTAATCCATGTAATGTGTGCCATGTTAATTTTATATTGTTCTAAGTATTTTTAGTCAAAATGTCATGCAGTACTAAAAGTCTAAGTATATTATGTCAGTGCCATTATGTTTATCCACCAAACTTGTAATTTCATAAAAAAAAAAAGACAGTTTGACAGGATCTATTTTCGATAAACCCATGTTGATTTGCATAAATTATATTAGCCTTCATTAATTCTTTGTTAATCAAGTCCTGTATCAACTGTTCCATTATCTTGCTCAGGATTGATGTCATGCTGACAAGCTTATAATTACCTGGGTCATCTCCTTTGCCCTTCTTTAAAATTGGCACAACATCAGCTTTCTTTCTGACCTTCCCCAGTGCTCCAAGACTTTATTAAAAATTGACAATAATGGTCCAGCGAGCTCCTCAGCACACTCTTTTAAAACTCTTGGATGCAAGTTATCTGGACCTGATTATTTAAAAATGTATAACTTTAGTATCTTCTATTTGACATCTTCCAGAGATCCAAGTGGAATGGAAAGAGTGTTATCACCATATGATGAGACTATATCCTCTCTTCCCTCCCCCCCCAAAAAAACAGAACAGAAATACTTACTGTACATTTCTTTTGTTTCTCCATTATTATTGATAACTTTACCATTTCCATCAAGTAATGTACCATTGTCAGGATTCTTTTTGTACCCAATATATTTTAAAAGGTTCCTTCTTATTGTTGTTAACTCTACTGGCTATGGACTTCTCTTTGTGTCCTTTTGCTTCCTTTAGCAATTTTCTACAGTTCCTAACGTCTGATTTATATTTATTACTGTTAACCTTTCTTCTATTTGTTATACACCTATTTTATTTTTTATAACTGCCTTCACTTCCCCTCTAAACCTGCACAGCTTTCTTCAACTGAGGGATTGTGGGTTTTTTGACCTCTAGTAAGGTGTTCTTAAATGATTCCCAATTATCATTTACATTTTTCTTATTAATTTTTCCTTCCAGGTCATATTATGAGCTCATATTTTGCTCATAATTATTTTCAGCATTGTCAAATGGGCCCTTTTGAAGCACGAAGTATATCTATTACTAATCTGAACTTTATTCTGCTTGCACATTATAAATCTGGTCATATCATAATCACTTGTACCTAACCACTATTAAGTTTTAGTTCTGTGATCAGTTCCTTTTTATCTGTTATGACAAGGTCTAATAACAAATTCCCTCAGGTTGGCTGCAACACTATTTGACTTAGGAAATTGTCACCTATAAAGTTTAGCAATTCCAAAGATATTTTAGTGCTGTAGCATGGGACCTTCATCATATGTCACTCAAACTGAAGTCCGTCAAATCAAAGTTTTTCCCCAGTACACATTATACATACGTATGCAAGGGGGCAGTCATCCTGTTCCCTATTGTGATTTGGTGGTTTGTAGAAGACACCAACTGATATCCTATCTTGTGGTTTATCTGTTAGGACAGAGATCCATAAGCATTCAAGATAATTTTCTTCCGACTTATCCGTGACTCGGAAACAGGTAATGTTATTTTGACATAGTGCCGCTCCCCCTCCCCTTTTACCTGTTCAGTCCTTCCTAAATAGGTTATAAACATTAAGTTTAACATTCCAGTTGTGCTAATCATCCCATCAGCTTTCATTAATACCAACTAAATCGAATTTATGCTCATAAATGAGCAATTCTGGTTCTTCTTGTTTGTTACCCCGACACCTAGCATTAGTGTATAGGCAGTTCAAGAATTTCTTCTCTTTATGTCCTTGGGTTCCTTGACTAATTTTGAGATGGATAACCAGAACTGAACACAGTATTTCTTGTGAGAGTGTACTGATTTAACTAATAATCTAGTATTTTCCATATTTTCCATCACAGAATACTTTCTTTGCTTTTTTAAAATGCTGCTTCACATTGAGCAAAAATCTTCATTGAATCTTCATTCAGTCCCTACGTAAAAGGATAAATGGACACAAATCAGATATTAGGAATGGCAATATATAAAAACCTGTAGGAGAACACTTCAACGTCTCTGGACACGCAATAGCAGAAGTAAAGGTAGCCATCCTGCAGCAAAAAAAACCCTTCAGGACCAGATTTCAACGAGAAACTGCTGAGCTTCAGTTCATTTGCAAATTTGACACTATCAGATCAGGATTAAACAAAGACTGTGAATGGCTCACCAACTACAAAAGCAGTTTCTCCTCCCTTGGTGTTCACACCTCAACTGCTAGAAGAGGGCCTCATCCTCCCTGATAGAACTAACCTCGTTATCCCTAGCCTGATTCTTGCTTGCATATTTATACCTGCCTCTGGAAATTTCCACTACATGCATCCGATGAAGCGGGTATTCACACACGAAAGCTTATGATCCAATATGTCTGTTAGTCTATAAGGTGCCATAGGACTCTTTGCCGCTTCATTGAACTGGTCACAAAGATGACCAGGTCTTTCTCTGAATTGATACACTTAATTAGGAATCCAGTAAGATATGTGAATAGTTCAAATTATTATTATACGCAATGTGCATTACTTTGTATTTGTGAACATTTAATTTCATCTCACGTTATTTCCTATTCACTTTGTTTGGTTCACCTCTTTTCCAGCTCATTAATAAATATATATTAATAAATAGAAAACAATGCTGGTCCTATTACAGAATTTTGTGGCACCTCCATTAAGCTTTTGCTATCATGAAAATTGCCCATTTTGACCATTTATTCCTATCTTATGTTTTTTGTAGCTACTTTGTTACCCACAACAGTACTTTGCCCAATGACTTTAGTGTCTTTAGTAGCCTCACGTGAGGAGTTTTGTCAAAGGCCTTCCAAATATATTGTCAACTGCCTTTCCTTCCTTTACCCACTCTTTTATTGTGACCCATTCAAAATATTCTAATTAGTGTGCCATGGTTTCCTTTTGCTGGTCACTCTTGGTGTTTTATAACCATTTTAAATTATTGTTTCAAATAATTTACCAAGTACAAATCAATAATCTGTAGTCATCTAATTCCCCAGATTACCCAAGCACTTCTTTTAAATCTGTCAGTGCACTCTTTGGTACCGTACTATCCTTTGCTATAGTAGCAGATTTTAATGAGTGCAGACTTTTCTAGCAGCTCAGCCATTTCATTTTTACGTTCCTTCAGAACTTCTGGGTGTGTACTGCCAGGGCCTTGCTGTATGTTGCTTTTTAATTGAGTTGTTTTGTCACTACTTCTGATACCTCAGTCTTTGAATAGTGCTGCATCATTGTCACTAGTATGGAGTACAAATCATCAATCTGTTGGGCTAATCTGAATTGAAGGATATTACAAGTGTTGTAATATCACCCACTACAGTAGAGAAAAGTCAAGATGACTTTTGTGGCTGCCACAGTTTTTTTGCTTGTAATGTCTGTTATCTAGAACTTTTTCCATAATAAATTTGATTTTTAAAGTGATCTTGTGTGAAATAATTGAGAGCACGGAGGTGGAAAATATACACAATCTAGTGACTGCAGGTAATATTGTCTTGTACTTCCTTCTAACTGTTCCTTAAAACACTTAACTTAAATTCCTTTTGAGCCCTAGTTTTCCTTTCCTTTTTAAAAATGTGGTGAATAATAGTGTCATAAACCTACAGCTAAGGGTAGCATTAAAGCCCTCCTTTACCTGTAAAGGGTTAAGAAGCTCAGATAACCTGGCTGGCACCTGACCAAAAGGACCAATAAGGGGAGAAGATACTTTCAAATCTGTGGAGGAAGGTTTGTGTTTCTGTGTGTTCTCTCTGGGTCAGCGAGGAACCAGGGCAGGGAAAATACATCTCCTAAAGCCATACCTGAACTAAGCATCTAAGATTACAAATTGTAAGTAATAGGAAGGAAATGCAGTTGAGTGGACTGAAGAGTGTCAGAAGGCCTTTAACCAGCTTGAAGCGACACTCATGTCTGACCCAGTGCTAAGGGTCCCAAACTTTGACAAACCTTTCCTAGTAACCACAGATGCATCCGAGCGTGGTGTGGGAGCAGTTTAGTGCAGGAAGGACCGGATCAAGAATTCCATCCTGTCATGTTTCTCAGCAAAAAACGGTCTGAGAGGGAAAGCCACCAGTCAATCAGCGAAAGGGAATGTTACGCTATTGTATATGCTCTGGAAAAGCTACACCCATACGTTTGGGGATGGCATTTCCACCTACAAACTGACCATGCTGCGCTGAAGTAGCTAAAGAGGTTCAGAGGGTGTTTTGTAGGTTGGTTACAAAGTCCAGAATGTTAGTTCCTGGAGAAGGTGTAAACCCCTCCCATTGCTGCTTCACCAACTGTATATGGCCGGGAGGTTAAGGGGCCATTACAAGTTCAAATGGTGAAGACCCTAAACTGGGATGTGGTACGCTCTGTAGGCAAAGAGCAACTGCTGCAACATTAGGTCCCAATCATTGGAGTGCTCATTTACGAATTTACATATCATGGCCCCCAAAGTCACATTAAATTTCTCCACCAGGCTGTTTGTTTGATGATGGTAAGGGATGGCAACCAAGTGATTCACCCCATGAGCTTCCCAAAGGCTTTCCATAGTTCCTGCCAGGAAATTAGTTCCTGCATCTGTGAGGATGTCGGAGGGCCAACCTACCCAGGCAAAATGTCTGCTAGTGCCTGGCACACACTTTTAGCCCTGATGCTGCTTAGAGCTCCTGCTTCCAGCCATCGGGTGGCAAAATCCATGAAAGTCAATATGTACTGCTTTCCTCTGGGTGTCTTTTTCAGAAAAGGACCTAGAATATCCACAGCTACTCGCTAAAATGGAACTTCAATGATGGGGAGTGACTAGAGGGGAGCTTTGACTTCGTCTTGGGGTTTTCCCACTCTTTGGCATATCTCACAAGATCGGACATAGGTAGAAACATCCTTGCCCATTCCCTCCCAGTGGAATGACCTCCCCAAATGGTCTTTGGTCCTGTTCACCCCAGCATGGCAACTAGGATGATCATGAGCTAAGCTCAAGAGCTTGACCCGATACTTAGTTGGAACTACCAACTGTTTCTGAGGATGCCAGTCTTCCTGGTGTCCACCAGAAAGAGTTTCCTTGTATAAAAGTCCTATTTCTACAACAAACCTGGATCGATAAGAAGAGCTGAGAGGCGGTGGGTTGTTCTGTGCCGCCATCCAAGCTCTCTGGGGGCTTTCATCTGCTTCCTTTTCAACTGTTCCCTTGATGCTGGAGACATCAGTTCCTCATTGGATTGTGGACCTAGGCTTGGTCCCTCTGGAAGCGATGTAGGGGATGGGGCTGTTTCCGTAGACTGTGAACCGCTCTCCGCTGGTGCACTATGTTAGGTTTCAGGCTCTGGCTGAGCCTCTTGTGTAGGGTTATCGGCTGCTGCCAGTTCAGGTTCAGTGGGGCCTTCTGGTGTTGGGGTTGCAAGTACTTGATTCAGTGCTGGCAATGGGACTTGTGCTGGTTGTTCCACCGGTTCCGGTTCTGGCTCTGTCTGGGTCTCTGAGACTGGATCCACTACTGCTGTTGCAGATGTTGGTGTGGGGTCCGGGTCCATCACCTCTGACCGGGTCCTAGTAGAAGTTTCCGGAACAGAGCTAGGCATGACGGCTTGCTTAGCGCGGCTGTGGGTGACCATTCCCACCCTCTTGGCTAGCTTCACATGATTGGCCAAGTCTTCACCCAACAGCATGGGGTAGTCATCAATGATGGGATAATCGTCATATACTGTAAAAGTCCACGTTCCTGACCAGCTCTTGTACTGGACGGGCAACTTGGCTGTAGGCAAATTGAAAGAGTTGGACTTGAAGGGTTGAATTGTCACTTGGATCTCTGGGTCAATTAAATTTGGGTCCACTAAGGAAGCATAGATAGCAGACACTTGTGCTCTGGTGTCCCTCCACCTTCTTCCCCCCCCCCCCCCCTCACAGTTACCCTCAGAGTGGAGGGAATCTGGGTGGTATCTGGGCCTGAGGACCTCTGGTGTGATTCCTGTGCAATGAACTGTAATCTGTTGGGGTTCTTCGGGCAGTTGGCCTTCACATGCCCCGGCTCATTACATTTAAAACATCGTCCAGCTAACGGGTCACTGGGGCGAGGTGGGTTGCTGGAGAACGGTGTGGCAGGATAAGGTGTCTGGAGTATTCCTTGGTGTGTAGTTGGGGCCTTGGGCTGCCCCTGGTAGTAGGGTGTAGTCTGAGGGTGTCCCTTCTGGTATCTGCTCCAACTGCGACCAGGGTTGTTCCTCTCTGCTCCCTCCACTCGTTTTTTGTTCCGGCTTGCCCCGCCTCTCTGGTGTTCTGGGACTGCTCGTATCAATCAGCATAAGAAGCAAGACTTTCTGCTGAGTCCATTTCCTTATCCTATAAACACTGTTTTATTTCCTCCTTGGACATATTCAGGAATTGCTCCTGAGCTATCAAATCATACATTCCTTCAAAGCTAGTGACACCCCTTCCTTGGACCCATTTATCTAACAGATCCTTCATCTGGTTTAGATAAGCCACATTACTTAGTCCAGGGCCTCTCTCAAGGGTTTGAAATTTTACTCTGTACATTTCAGATATAATTTGAAATTGCTTTAAAACCAAATCCTTGAACTTATTATAGTCAGAAGCCTCATCAATAGGCATCTTATTGAATATGTCCAGAGCTCTTTCAGTTAATTTTGCGACCAGTGTGGTCATCTTATGAGCTTCAGGAATTTTATGGAGAGTGCACAATCTCTCAAAGGTGAGAAAATATTCAGCAATATCACTGGATTAATCATACTGTGGACATAGTCGCTCCCATTTGTGGATTGTTGGGGAAGGATGGTTAGGGTTATCCAGTAGATTCCGCTCAGTCCTTACCTTCTCCAACTCCAGTTCATGCTTCCTCTTTTTTTCCCTGTTCCTCCATTTCTTTTTCCTTTGCCTCTATAGCTCTCCTGTGGGCAGCCTCTTGGTTTTTTTCTGCCTCTTTCGCTGCCTCCATAGCTCTCCTGTGGGCAGCCTCTTTGGCTGTTGCTGCCTTGGGCTCTGTCATGTGTGCCTCTCTGTTTTTAACTAACTTTACACCCGAGAGTTAGAAATAAAACAAGCAAACAAAAAAACACTTGGCCTGTCAAAAAAAAATATGTAGGTTGTGCTATAACCGGATACCGGGGGCAGACTCGGATGTGCTCCGCCTGCATTGCTACGAGAGCCTGTATTGAGTCCACTTGGTGCTCCATGATGCTTAGCGGCCGCTCTGTGCTTTGATGCTGATGATCCGCGTTCTGCTGGTGGAGCCTCCTTTCGCTCTCCCGCCACTCCTGTACTTTTTGATTTTCATTAAGGGACTGCTGCATGACTTCATGTAGCATGTCCTCTTTGCTTCTTCGCAGACACTTCCTGATTCTTTGGAGTCTTTTGGCCGTTGATAACAAGGACGGCTGGGATCTTAAGGTTGCATCTGTAAAGCCAAAATGCAACACTTAACAGAGGCAGCATTGTTCACACCAGACATAGCAATGATTCGTCCATAGTTAAAGACAAGTACAGTGTACACAATAGCAGAAATTACCCATCCCAAACCGAGCGCACGTAACCCACAGGAGCCCCAAAGTGGTGAGTAAGCACAGGGGACTGATTTTTTTTCATGGCCGTACTGTCCCCTGGGGTTCTGTGCCTCAGGGAGAAACAACAACTGCAGGGGTCCCTATGCGGAACACTGTCCCCACATTTTCTACAGGATGAGTTCGTCCTGGAAGATATCTCCCTGCTGAGGGTGACCTGGGAAGCAAGGGAGGGTCTTCTGCTACAATGCGGCTTCCGCTGTGGCCCATATGCAGCTTGCCTGTGTGCAGCAATGGTCCCTCCGGCCGTCACGGCACAGTGGTGCAGACACATTAGCCTGACTGGGACAAGGAGCCACAGTAGCTCTGCCAAGGAACCTGCGCAAGTGGATTGCCCAGCTTCTGCATGAGACCTTTGAAGAGATCACTGAGGCCGATTACCCTGTTGTGAGAGAGCACATCAACGCCCTATTCCACATCTAGGCATGCGTGCAGCCCTAACCCTCTTCTCCCCAAGAGCCCACACCGAACAACTTCCTTCCCAAAATAAAAGCCGCTTACCGGGCACCTCTTCTGCTGTTTGTTCTTCTCCAAGCACTGTCCCCTATGACTGGCTACCTTCCTCCTGGCTTGAGAACAGCTCCAGGCTGCATGCATCTAGGGATGCCGGGCTGTCCCCCTCCTCCTCCGCACCCTCGCTACCGCTTTCCTCCTCCTCCGGTCGTGGCCCCTTTCCATCATGTCCCTTGATGTCTGCCCGAAGGTATCGTAATTCCTACGGCTGGAGTGCAGCTGGGACTGGACAGCTTCCTCCCCCCAAGCACTGATGAAGTCCAGCACCTCGTCATTGCTGCATACTGGGGATCGCCTGGCACGTGGAGGTATGGTCACCTGGAAAGATGCGCTGAGAGCACTCCACACATTGCTGAGCAAACAGGAAGGGGAATTTCAAAATTCCTAGAGAATTTAAAGGGCAGGTCTGATGGTTGGTCGCCTGAGGGCAGGGCAGTAGCGTTTAAAGTGATGACCAGAGTGGCTAGCACAGGGCATTGTGGGACACTTCTGGAGGCCAATCAGAGCGCATTAATAGAGCAGTGCGTCCACACTGACGCTGCGGCGCAGCAAGCGTTATGCTTCTCGTGGAGGTGGATTACCAGGGGCACTCCAGCCACAGAGTCCGGGCGCTCTACGTGCCTTGCCAGCGTGGACACATCAGGAGTTAGGGCACCCAGGGCTGCTTTAATGTGCTCTAACTTGCAAGTGAGAGCTTGTCTACAAGTGAACTCTAGCGATGCTGCTGTAGCACTTCAATGAAGATGCTACCTACGCCTGTTGACGTAGGTTATCCACTTCTCTGAGAGGCAGTAGTTAGGTCAATGGGAGAATTCTCTAGCGCTGTCTATGCTGAGGGTCAGGTTGGTTTAACTGTATCACTAAGGGGTGTGGGCTTTTCACATCCTCAGAGACGTAGTTATACCAGTCTAATTTCCTCGTGTAGACCAGGCCTACGGCTAGCTTAAAATTCCTCTGTGAAAGAAAATCTAAGAAAAATCATTCTTTCGTGTATTCTGAACTATGCAGACCTAAAGAGGTAAAGTTTTGACAAGTGAGCTGGTCTATGAATTCTATATGCTGATAACTTCAGTGTCTCAAAAGCACTTCCCAACCCCCACCCCCACACACTCTGTTCTCTGCATGAAACAGGCTGGTGTACCTTAAGTGCATAGTAAAATTTATAGAAATCTTGTAAATTCTACATTAGAACTGCCTAATGTTTATAAGAATGATTTACTATTGTATTTATTAAGGCCTCTTGGGCCTCTTTTATAGAAATATTCCACTTATATGTTCAGTCCACAAACATGAAAAAATAAAATAGGTAGGACTTATTAATGTACTCTTTCACAGTGATTGAGTGCTTAAAGCTTGCGAACTCTGGTTAGCATCAGTGTAGTTTATAGTGCTGAAAATCTTAAATTCTATTCTCAAGAAAAGCATTTCCTGTTCTGGGTCCCCAAAGTGCCCTGATCCATGAATTTTTTGCAGTTTTAAAAGAAACACCAGTTATGATCCATATATCATAGTAGCCCTGGTTTTAGTCCATGTAGCAGTTCTATAGCATTGAATGCAATATTTTTTTAAACTGGAATGATTCCAGACCATACTTTAGCATGTAGAAGGATATGCCTGTATTCAGTCATCCAAGTAAGAGAGCAGTCTTTTCCCCCTGATGTTTACATCGAAGAGTGAACCTGGTAACATGTTTGAAAGCTTCTGGAAAAAATTGTTGATACAGACAGAATGTCGCACATAACTTGAAGTCTAGGATAGATTAAGTGACTGGATGTTGAGATGGCTTATAAAAGTGGTTAGTGAAACCAGTTTTATGCCAGATACGTTTTTTGTTGTTTTAATCAGAAGTTTACAGTGTGCTATTGGGGAACAGGGTGAGGGGAGACCCGGACAGCAAAACTCTTAAAATTTGGGTATCATGAGATTATTCAGTGTTGTACAGTATCGCAGAAGGAAATAGTAAGACTCTGTGATGGTAAAAGGCTGAGAAGGTAGAAGACAATAGCTTGTTTTCAACAGTGTATAACACCTTCCACTTACCTAATGAATATTGCTGAACGTTTTCTCTTTTTCTCATGTGAGGTTAAATAGAATTTAAAATGAAGAAAATCTGGTAGGTTGTTTATTAATACACAAAATACATAGCCTATAACATGCTAGTATTTATGGGGTGTTAATTGCAAACTTTAGAACATCAAAGGCTAGTAATGCAGGGTTCAGCTTTGCTAGATGACAGTAGATTAACAATGTTAAGATTTTCAGAGTTTCTGCCTCACCCTTTCCTCTGTTTTTTCACACACACAACTGTTTTAAATCAGCTGGGAGTGATGACTAAACTAGGAGTTGAAGTTGTCTGTGTGGGAGTTATCAGCTAAATGATCATCATCTTCCTCTGTAAATTAGCTTGAAAAGATGGCCAAAAACTAATAAATACATGCATCTATTTCTCATTGTCAGGAGCAAGAGCAAAAGGCTGAAGAAGAGAGGATTCGAATGGAAAACATCCTGAGTGGCAACCCTTTACTAAATCTTACAGGCCCAGTGCAGCCTCAGGCAAACTTCAAAGTGAAGAGAAGGTACTGTGCTCAATATACATTTGTCCCTTCCTGGAGCTCCAGCAGTCTGTAAAGCAGCTAAACTGGTATCACTGCCATTGATTTTATTTCTCCACTCAAGCCTTGCGTCAACAATGTGACATGAAATTAAGGTATTGTAAGGACGGTGGTTTGTTTTTTTTCCCAAATAGACCACCCTGGTTCTTTTAGGGCAAAGAGAATTGCATTGAAAATTTAATCGCCTTGCGTTGCCATCCACAGCACAATATGTTTGCAAGAGGCAATGTGGCGAGAGTTCATAGGCAGACTCATTCTTACACCTTTCTAAACACATCTGTCTACTTTGGATTGTTAGTGTGAGTGACTAGTGAAATTTTTTGTGCTAGCACTTTTTTTTTTTATGGTTCGTTTTCTATTGATTATAGTACGGTTTCTGTTAGGAAATAGTCCAGGTAGTATTCCATTTAACTAAAATAGGGAATAGATGAGGAGTTTACGAGCTTCACTCAAAAGTAGGGACCTCTGGACATTCAGAGAACTTTCTACAGTTTTGACTGGGCTTTCTGTTTCCTGTGCTGATTGGCTGTTTGCTCCAGCTCTCGCCCTCCCTCGGTCTCTTCACTTCAGCTTCACTCCACATCTTACCTTCCTCTTCCCTGTCTTGTCCCCTGTCCCTTCACTTTTCTTTCCATTTAGCTGATCCCCTCCTGATTAAACACATCTTTTTGTAAAAAATTGTAGAGCTAACATGCTGTTTGCCATCACATTGTTCACTCTACTTGTGTATTAGTCTCATCCTGCGTCCATCTTGTGACTGTCTTGTCTGTTTCGTTTGTAAGCTCTAAGTCAGGAACTGCCTGCTCCTCTGTGTTTGTATAATTCCTAGAACAATAGAGCCCCAATTTTGGTTAGTCCTTAGGCATTCCCTAATAAACAGGATTTAATAATACTAATCCTTTCATTTTTTACTTTTTTTTTTTTTACACAGTAAAGACTTTAGGGTATAAGAGAGAGAATGTGAGTTAGGTCGGGGCGCCATTTCAGATGTTAGTGGGGAGCAACTTTAACCATGATTCAAGGGGCTATGTAGGCACCTGAAGACTCTAGGTGGTTTTGTTTGTTTTTTTGCAGATAATTTAGCAATTAGCTGGCAGGAACACTGTATCTAATTCCTATATAAAGAAAGAAAATTAAATATTAGACTCACTTAGCTCTAATACTAATATGTTCTGACATCTTGTGTCAAGGCACTTGTCTTAAAGGACACTGAATTTTAGTGTATATTCTTGCTTTGTTATGCTTGAATACAACAATTAAAACAATTTGTAGAAAAATCTATATTACTTTTTTGCAGTTCGCCAAGCTTGGAATAGATCATTAAACTTTTGGAAACATCCTACTAGGGCATGGCCCTGTGAGTTTATACTGCACTTGCCGGGGGCTTTAGGGGTGTTAGGGCACTACAAATAATAGACTAGAAACTGACTTTAAACAGGAGTGAAACTGACACTTTCAAGTCACTTTCATGGTATTGCCAACCCCAAATGTTCAGAAATCATGAATCAGGCTCACCAAGGCTATGTAAAAATAATAGATTTGGTGTTCTTTTTATTTGCTTTCTGCTTTTTGAGCTTTTAAGGTGCACTGGGGTCACATTTTTGAAGGTTTCTCCACAGCCATGAGGGCTAGAAACTTCATTTTTCTTTAAGAATGAAGGCTGAAATTATCACACATCCACTTGACTTCAGGGCCTCTGGCTTTAAGGAAAACAATAATTATCATGACAGAATCATGAGGCTTGGCAATACTGCTTTCACTTCTGTTTGAAGGCTAGTTACTTTCCAGAAGGCTCTTAAACGCAACACTACAGTGATTGAGTTGCAGTTCTCACAGGAGAATATTTAAAATCAAACACCAAGAAAAAATTCCACATTTTAAAGTTGAGGAAAAAAATGGATACTTCTGAGGTATATCAAGGCCACTGCAAGCAGGAAAGGAAAATAAACAGACACAGGAGCTCTTAGCACTCCTCCTCTTAAAAGGAAGTTGAAGGGTCAAATCTTCTAATCCTTAATCAAGTAAAACTTCTATTGCCATCAGCGCCTCCACTCATAAATATTAATATGTGCTCAGTAACTATAGACTTCATACTTAAATATCTGAGCCATCTTATCTGGGGCTACACATCTTGTGTTAGTTTAGGGACTACATTTTCTGGCATATTCTAAACCGTGCTGAGCACACAGATTGTGCCCAATGAATAATGCAAATCATGACCATAATCGTTGACTTTATGGACTCTGAATGCAATTTCTGTTCTTGTGGAATTGGCCTGGATACAGCTAAAATCCTAAGAATGTGAGGCATAAACACATCTGATACTCGTATGACACTTTTTCATTCCTTCTTTTTCTCAAACTCAGAACAAACAATGACAAGACAAAATGATTTGACTTATGAGGAGAGGCTGAGGGAACTGGAATTGTTTAGTCAGCAGAAGACAAGAATGAGGGGGGATTTGATAGTTGCTTTCAACTACCTGAAAGAGGGTTCCAAAGAGGGTGGATCTAGACTGTTCTCAGTGGTAGCAGATGACAGAACAAGGAGTACTGGTCTCAAGTTGTAGTGGGGGGAGGTTTAGGTTGGATATTAGGAAAAACTTTTTCACTAGGAGGGTGGTGAAACACTGGAATGCGTTACCTAGGGAGGTGGTGGAATCTCCTTCCTTAGAGGTTTTTAAGGTCAGGCTTGATAAAGCCCTGGCTGGGATGATTTAGTTGAGGATTGGTCCCGCTTTGAGCAGCCGGTTGGACTAGATGACCTCCTGAGGTCCCTTCCAACCCTGATATTCAATGATTCTCAGTTAAAATGTAAAATTGCACAGCAACCGTTGCTTAACAATCCAGCCTGGGGCAGAACCTTCCACTCCTTGGGGGTTAAGTGATCTCCTCTCATCTGACTCATTCTCTCTTTAGTCATCATTCCTAACCTCTGTGCTGCTTTTCATGCTGTCAACCATGACATCCTTCCCAACTGCCTGGGACCGTTTTCTGGAGTCTCAGGACTGTCCCTCTTGGTTTTGCTCCCATCTGTCAGAGTCCTCTTTTTCTTTTGTTTTTTTATTTTTTTTTACAGCGTGCAGCAGAGAGAGAGGGTGGTCCAGTGGATAAGGAGCTAGCCCTGAGAGACCTGGGTTCTAGTTCCCCCGTGGGCTTTTTGTATGACCTAGGCCTGTGCCTTAGGCACAGAGTTCCAAAGGTTGTTAGGCACCCAAAGATGGAGCTAGACATCTAGTGGGGTTTACAAAGCACCTAATATTCTAGACGCTTTTGAAAATCCCACTAGGTGCCTAAACACCTTTGAAAATCTGGCCTTTAGTCCATGTGTGCCTCTGTGCCCCATCTGTACAATGGGGAGAACAGCACTGCTCTACCTCTCCAAGGGGCTGTGAGGAGAAATAGGTTGGACGTTGTGAGGTGCTCAAATACTATGGTGATGGGGCCACATAAGTACCACAAGTAGAGTGGGAACTTCTCTATATCACTGCTATCCCTTCCCTTGGTTTTGGCCCCTTCTTTTCACCTACGCCCCTCACATCTCTCTCTTTTCTGAATGTTATCTTGGCTCAGAAGGCTTTGTAGTATTTCCAGTCCCCTGCCTTCTCTCTTCAATACTCTCCACTCCCTGCAGAGGGATTCCTGTTTTACAGACTCATTAATGACTTCCAGACCCTTAATATAATTACCAGCCCTTTCTTATCTTAATCACCCTGCCTCTGTAAACAAAACCCAGGGGCACAGGCTTTGAGCAGCACCTTTCCTCTTCAGAACTCACATTCCACACTCCTGCTGTGCTGTAGTTAAGAGCTCCACCTGAGAACACACCTCCTGTACGAAACTGGGAGGGGAGGAGCAGGAGCCCCTCCTCCCCTCCAAATGGTACCACTGGGTGAAGTAATATATTTTATTGGACCAACTGCTGTTGGTGAAAGACAAGCTTTTGAGCTACACAGAGCCCTTCAGGAGCTCAAAAGCTCATTTATTTCATGAACAAAAGTTGGTTCAATAAAAGATATTACCTCATCCATCTTGTCTCTCTAATATCCTGGGCCAGTATGGCTACAACAACACTGCAAACAACTTTAGGATATAGTTTGTATGAAAAACACACACAATAATTGTATTTTGGTTTTTCAAAATAAGTTCAGATGTGTGTTAACAGTTTTTTCTAAAAAGACAGTGGTCTTCTGAAATCTACAAAACTGTTTTAAACATAGTTTATTTAAGTTGCTCTGCCATAATTTCATGTAGTAAATTTTAACTGTACAGCTAAATAGTTTGTTTTTCTTTCAGATGGGATGACGATGTTGTCTTCAAGAACTGTGCCAAGGGAATAGATGAAATGAAAAAGGACAAAAGATTTGTAAATGATACTCTGCGATCTGAATTTCACAAAAAGTTCATGGAAAAATACATCAAATAGTACAGTTTTATGTGCTCCATTGCTGAAAGACTCAAAGGGTCAAGGTGACTTCCCCTCTGTGGTGTACTTCCCCCATTCCCCCAGAATGATGGCTGAAAATTGTCTCCTGCCATGAATTTCCAAGTGCTTTTTCAAGGTCATTGACAACTTTTTAATTGTCGCCTTGTATCTGGAGTGTTTTATCCTTTTCAGCATCCTTTTTTGTTTTAACTAAACCTGTTTCTGTTTAATTCAGTGGATATGCATTTACTTTTAATGGCCTTCATGTAATGTTGCAAGAGACTGGTTTGCAATAAATACTTTAATTGTCTAAATACTGTTCCTTGGGAAACAACCTGTATGTAATATGGAGATGTGTAATTTGTGCAGATTATGTAAATTTTCATATTCTTAAAGGTAAGTGAAATTCTACATGCTGGAAGAGAGTACTGAAGTTGCCTTTTTATGCATGAAATTTAATTATCTTCCTTCCTTTGATTGGCTAGTTGAAAGCCAATATGAACTCCCTATCTGACTTCTTAAATATTGAGTGTTTCTCTGATGTAACAGTTAAGAATGTGGTCTGACTGGATAGCTCCAAGCTGTTAAAAATTCTGCCTTCATCTATATCATGAGCTCGACCTGATTCACTGCTTTGCCACAAGGAGCATCCAGCAAGTGTGCAGCACAGTGGTGTGCTGCCTCTCTCCAGGAAATTCCATTCTATGTAATCTTGTGTTTCTAACCCCCAATCTTGCAGTCAGAGCCACATGGATGCAAGGTTGGAAGAGCCCAATCCTGCAATCTTTAAATCTGGTTTCAGGACTATGTTTTCAATGAAGGCAGCACCCAACCCAGTCATCACACGAAACTTTTTTTTTATAAGTCAATTTGAACAAAACTCAGAATATATGTGGGAAAACTTTTCTGTTAATTCAGAGGATATCACAATCAGTACAGTGTTCTTCAGCTATCAGAAGGATTTTATTCTCTTTTGTGATCATTGTCACATTTGAGATGCACTTACAAAAGGAGGCTGAGTGATGCATTGGATTGAAATACCATCCTTTTATCTCTGGATACCTGAGTTCAATCCCAATTTAGGTCACGAGTGAAAGCGTTCAGTGGTTTCTTACTCACCATTAGCATTCATTTCAAAACCTCCATATACGAGAACATGACTAGCAGTCTCTACTTGAGAGATCTTAGAATGGAATAGTAGTTGTTGCAAGTCAGAAAGGATTTAAGGTGCCTTTACGTAGAGTTCTTGCCTGGTTGGCTGCCCATGCTATATCTGTCCATTTAGTCCTGTTTCTATAGCACGAATGTTGCTCACAATCTCTTACTTAAAAATTAGTTGCATATTTTCAGAGTGATTGTCAGGGTTCCTTCCCCACTCTGAACTCTAGGGTACAGATGTGGGGACCCGCGTGAAAGATCCCCTAAGCTTATTCTTACCAGCTTAGGTTAAAAACTTCCCCAAAGTACAAACTTTGTCCTTGTCTTTGTATGTTGCCACCACCAAGCGTTTTAAACAAAGAACAGGGAAAGAGACCACTTGGAGACGTCTTCCCCCAAAATATCCCCCCTTCCCGTCCCGTCCCCCCCAAGCCCTACACACCCCCTTTCCTGGGGAGGCATGAGAATAACATCCTAACCAATTTGTTACAAAATCATCAAAGACCCAAACCCCTGGATCTTGGAACAATGGAAAAATCAGTCAGGTTCTTAAAAGAAGGATTTTATTTATTTATTTATTTTTTAAAAAAGGGGGGTAAAAATCATCTCTGTAAAATCAGGATGGAAAATACTTTACAGGGTATTCAGATTCAAAACACAGAGGATCCCCCTCTGGGCAAAACCTTAAAGTTACAGAAAACAGGAATAAACCTCCCTCTTAACACAGGGAAAATTCACATAAAACAAAAGATAAACTAATCCACCTTGCCTGGCTTACCTATACTGGTTGCAATATTGGAGACTTGGATTAGGATGGGTTGGAGAAGATGGATTTCTGTCTGGCTTCTCTCGGTACCAAGAGAGATCAACCATGTAAACAAAGAGCACAAACAAACTTCCCCCCCCGCCCCGATTTGAAGGTATCTTGTCCGCTTATTGGTCCTTTGGGTCAGGTGTCAGCCAGGTTAGCTGAGCTTCTTAACCCTTTACAGGTAACAGGATGTTGCCTGTAAAGGAGGGATTTTATAGCACTGTATACAGAAAGGTGGTTACCCTTCCCTTTATATTTATGACCGTGATGGTCAGGGGTTTTGAAATTTCAGGACAGATATTTCAGTCTTTTTGTTAGACATGGTTTTTAAATGATATCCTGTTAAACTACTGTATTAGAAGCATATTTGTATTGCCTAGGCAATTTCATTAGTTTTTATATTTTTCCTTTTTTTATGGTAAGACAAGATGAACCAGTCAGGGCTAAACTATCTAAACCGGTAATGTCAGTACATACATAGAACAGGGAATTTTATATGCACGTTTAAAAGCCATATTGAGACACACTTATTTCACTTGGAATTAAGGAAAGAATATGTACTGATTTTGCTCATGTTATCTGTCTTTTGGCGACGATGATGGCTTTTTGGAAGCAGGGGATCAGCCATAGTTCCTAATGAGCACACATTAAAAAGTCAAGATTTGAGTTAAGAGCGGTTAGTTGGCAAAATGTGGCAGTGGGGAAGCCAGCTGTTGCTTAGATCTGACTTAACAAAATGATGATGTCATCGCAACAACAATAATACTTAACTCTAGGCACTATTACAAGATATATAATATAGCTAAGCCAAAAGTGAGTAAGTAAATACGTTAGGGGGGAAAAAAAACCTTAAGATGTGGTTTTATAGCTAGTTCAGTGTCTTTGTAGAAATTTATTAGTTTATATTCTTCCCTTCATGGATCTTTGAAACACTGTAGCCCTTTTTGTGTATAGAAGAGTGATCTCTTGTACTGACAAGCTGCCAAAGGACCCTTGTTCCATGAGCTTTGTAGCTACATGAGATTATCCTGTACAAGTAGAAATAAAAATCAAATTAATCTCTGAAATATTTTATAATTATGTGTGTGTGCTTATTAACTACCTTCTCAGTGACTCTCCCCATAATTCTAGAGGAACAGCTATAGAAATGGAGATGAGAATCTGCCCCGGATTAACGTTAGTTCTTCAGCATTACTTTTAAAATAGGCTTTATTGTTTTGTTTGTGTGTCAACTAAACTACAAAAGCCAGGATTTGCAGATTTTTACGCTGAAATTCCATCTCTCACATTGTTTTTCAGACCCATGAGCTGTGTAACGTGACCTACTGTTTGGAAATCCTACAACAGCCAGGCACAATAGAAAGTTAAGGAGTTTGAGGCCATATCTCTAAATGGTCTTCAGTTGTTGAATATTAGGCAACTTTAACAATGTGTAGGTATCCAGTTAGTGAAGCACTTTGTGTTCCTTCAGAACGAAAAGCACTATATAAATGTAAAATATTACTTCACCACTGATTCAGTGGCCTAATTTTCTGTTATCCCTTCTAGTATTAAAATGCAGGAAGCAAAGTTGATCCAGTTTATGTATTAAAAAGGTCCATTGTGGCCACGATTTAAAAAAAAAAAAAAGAAAGGAAAAAAAAGAAAGAAAATGGCACCTTTTTACTGTACACATCTGCTCCCTGGATATTTTTCCCAGGAACATCTGCTTAGTTTGACAAATAACTTTACACGGAACCAGCATAGTTGGCAGCTCTGCTGCAGCTGAAGGTAGAATGGAATACAGCTTATGTTCTGCAGTTAAATGGATGTCAATTTAAAAATAGCACTTTATATCTGAATTGTTTTGCCTATTTTTTCGTATAAGTAACACCTAGGATGGCTGTAACTGGAAGAGGTGAATCTTTTCAGTTGGTTTACCTTGTGCATTTGGCAACATTTTGTGCATAGTCAGTATCACAGTTTCTCTGTGTTTGAGTCTTTTCACAGACCAATGGTGGAGAGAACCAGCACCTAGTACAATGGGACTATTGTGTTTATAAATAGACTTTCAATCATTTGTTAAAAATTGACTAGATTTCATGTTGGCTGTATCTCTCTCAAACTCTGATTTAGAGAATACATTTTTGGTGGTTTGGTGATATACAAAGCAGAAATAGAAGCTTAATTAAGTCCGTTATTATCTGAATATATACATTTACTGCTGAAATATATACATTTACTGCTGTTTAATCAGTCATTTCTTTTCCCTCAGAGAAAATGAGGCGGTGTCAGTGGTTGAGTTTTTCTTCTGATAAATAAAAGTGCTGGTTGTTTTAAGACAATTAATTACATGTTAAAAGTCTGATGCATACACTCCAAACTGGGAGCCTGGGTGAGGGTAGTTTTTCTTTAAAAATATGTATCACTGTTTCTGTTGACATAGCTATTTTGAGTTGTGCTTTCGGGAAAATGTTGGAGTTGAGGCCATCTGGTGCATCTAGTATTAACCTCATATGTCTCATGGGGAACCCTCCTGGTCCATGTTTGCTGGGGGCCTTTTCTCTGGCTATCCTCGTACAGAAAGATTTTGGGAGTCATCAGATTCTGCCAAACTGCTGAACTTCTTTCTCTCTGCTTTTTCTTCTCCTCTAACACCAAAATACCATAAAAATCTTACTGCGTGGTACTGCAAACTAGTTCTGAGTACAGGGTCAAGCAATTGCTGGGGTGTGGGACATTCCCTTGAAGCACTTAACTTCAAAGGGCTGCAGTCTGATTCAAACTTGAAGGGATGTGTTGAAGTTTAGAGAAGTGCTTCAGCTCTTCAAAGTGTATTCCGCTAGCTATTCCTGGTGGGTCTGACTGAGGCTGAAGTCTATTAGTTTTGTACTGCAACATTGAAAAATCAGGATTGCATTTCAAGGGATCATCTGTATGACTTCTCATCCTTGTGCTTGGTGCTTTACAATATGGAAAAATAAAGAGGCTTGCCTGACAGTTTGCAGCTTGGGGATGGGGGTGAATACCAATAAAATATATTCTCAAGGAAATAAGATCAGTCATTGAAGTCCTTGCTTCCCCTTTAAAAGAGAGGAAAAATTACAAAAGACTGAGGTAGTGCCATCATAATAAACATTTCTTCCCATACATAATGCAATTTGGCAGGAAACAACAATGTAGGGACTATCCCTGAAGTAAACTCTGATTTCAAATTCACCTTTTTCCCCCTCTTGGCTTTGGTCGGCCTGCTGAAATCCTGAGCACTGAACACCTTT
Source organism: Lepidochelys olivacea (assembly GCF_965140295.1). Classification (NCBI taxonomy): domain Eukaryota; kingdom Metazoa; phylum Chordata; order Testudines; family Cheloniidae; genus Lepidochelys; species Lepidochelys olivacea. Next base: position 29,758,545 of record NC_140411.1, on the reverse strand, counting down.
TTACCTAGATGGCAAACATTAATTCTTAAATAATTCTGTACACTGTGAAGAATGATAAACAGAGCAAGAATAAGAAGATTTTGAAGAAAGCGTATTTTCACACGGAAAGTGTTTATTATGTACCTGGGGATTTTTTGGGGGGGGGGGTAGATGAGTCATTTTCAAAAGCATCTGAGTCCCTCCTTTTCAAAAAATGAATGTCTGGGAGCTCCTAAATGCCTGCATTACTCTTCAAAATGATTAGGGAGCTTTTGAAAATTGTACCCAATGACATTTTTTTCTTGGATAACTCAAACCCTGGATTTGTGCTGGAAATGGCCCACCTTGATTATCATACACATTGTAAGGAGAGTGATCACTTTAGATAAGCTATTAGCAGCAGGAGAGTGGGGTGGGAGGAGGTATTTTTTCATGCTTTGTGTTTATATAAAAAGATCTTCTACACTTTCCACAGTAAAAAGAAAAGGAGGACTTGTGGCACGTTAGAGATTAACCAATTTATTTGAGCATAAGCTTTCGTGAGCTACAGCTCACTTCATCGGATGCATACTGTAGAAACTGCAGCAGACTTTATATACACACAGAGAGCTCATGCTCAGATAAATTGGTTAGTCTCTAAAGTGCCACAAGTACTCCTTTTCTTTTTGCGAATACAGACTAACACGGCTGTTACTCTAAAACCTGTCAAATAGGTTAGTGTTTAAACTTCAAACTTTCCATTGTCTTCGTCCTTGAGGAGGATGAGTGCTTTGCGTGTGCTTGAGGAAATCTGACTTGAAATAACTATAGTTGAAAATGAAGTAGTGGCAATGTATAGTTCTTACTTCATTGTTTCAATTCCTAGTAGTGCATGGAATGTGCTTAAAATATATATGAGAGCAATATATATTTGTGTAAGGAGTTGGATTTTTTTTCCTTCATAGCTTCTGCCCAGTGGTTCAAAAAATTGGTCTGGGAATTCCAAAATGTGCAGCGCAGCTATATCCAAAATGAAGAGTTATCTGAATCTAAACAAAATGAATCACCCACCGTGCAAATACTGCGCTGCCACCAAATCTAAGACAGTCTCTAAATCAGAAGGGAAATAAGCATTACATCAATGTGGGGAAAATGAAGCAGAACCACAGACTGGTCTAATGCATATGTGGGGTATTTCCATCGGCTTCAAAACACAGGAGCTGAATAGTGAGGATGTGATAATTATTTATTTGTATTATAGTCCTACAGGCCCCAGCGAACGTCAGGGATCTGTTGGACTGGATCCAAGACAAATACAGAGTAAAAGTCAAGCCATATCCTGAATAGTTGAATTAGGCAGGACAGAGCATGGGCAGGTGGGGAGCTGAGCCACAGAGAGATTAAATGACTTGCCCAAGGACTCACAGAAAGTGTGTTGTAGAGCTGGGTACTGAACCCACATTTCTACAGTTACACTCCAGTGCCATAACCACAAGACCATCTTTCCTCCTAGTTCTTCAATTAGCAATTATTTTCCCCCTTGAAAATCAGGCTCTTCTGGTTTATGATCTGGGTATCCCTCATGAGCAAGATCACTGAAACATCCTCTTCTACTGAAATTTATTTTACTGTACTACTCAGAAACCGGTGTCTGAATGAGTGAAGGTCAGGACAGCACTTCTCAGAGTATATTTACAAGTGAGTAGGAAAGGGGAAATAGAGGAACTATTGGTGAGTGTTAGTCAGTGTGCTCATTTTTCGCTTGTGTTGAAATTGAGGTATCCAATACCAGCTTGTGTAGTGGCCCTATTGAAGCCAGTGGTATGTAAGTCATGAGTGGTATTGGTTCGATGTGTGTGGTACGCACTGGTCAAGCAGTATATGCTGTGCTGTGGCTTACCTACTTGTTTGGATCGCTCCCTGGAGCTAAGCCAGGGGGTATTCTCTTCTCATGTCAGCTAAAATTGGCTCTCCTGAAAGTGAGGGTATAAGAATCTGATTCCCACCGAAGTCAATATGAATCTTTCCATTGATGTTAATGGGCTTTGGATATGGCCCTAGGAGAGCACTCTGGTAGCTGGACACAGGCATAGCGCAGGCAAGATGCCCCTCATAGCTCTTCCGGTGCACATGAATTCTGAGCTGAGTCAACCCTGCCATCTCAGGGCTCAACCTCTCCTACAAAGACTAATTGTGCTAAAATATGTCAGTCTTTTTGTCATGTGGACTAAGGCCTAGGATGAGACCAACCTGTGACATTTTGGGGATCTCACAGACCAGTAAGGGGTTCTGTAACCTTGGATGCTTTTATGCTGTGCAGCTTTGGTTCAGACCCCTGACAGCAGTAGCCTGCCCACAGGTACAAGATCACACCCTGTCTTCCACCACCCTACTTACTCTTTACATGGTGACACCACCAGCCCTTCTGGTCCTGAGACTCCCCGAATCCATCCTCCCCAAGTTCAAGTACCAGAAACTTGGACCATTCTCCTCTTTCGCAGCCCAGACGGTCTGAAACCAACCCCCAACACCACTTTCTTTGGTCTCCACACAGTTTGCACAACAGAGACCTGCTTAGGGTAAAAATAAAAGGTTTATTTAATAGAAAAGCCACAGATTCAAAGATGCAAGAGCAAGGGAAAGCCAACACATACCAGTTACATAAAAATAAATATAAGATGCAACCTCAGGCTTTACACTTCCATATTAGACAAAATCGCTTTTCTAATACAAGTTACCTATTACCTTTGAACAGTTTCCCAGCTCCCCTAGCCATAGAGAGGACCTAGCGGTTTATAGACAGCACCCACCAAGCGACTGTCCCTCAGTTTCGGGATGCCAAATCTGACAGAAGCCTGCTTTTAAAAAGCTTTTTCTTTTTTTCCCCCACCTCTTAATCCATGCTGACTTATGTTTGTTCAGAGTGTGGAAATCCTCTGATTCGAGAGCTGGCGTGTCCATGTCTTTCCATTAACTTTAGTGGTCCACTATTATCCTTTCCTGGGCTGGACACTGGATGGGTACTTGAAGTTGGTTTCATGTAAACAGCTGTCTTGAGAGGTGCCTTTTCCTGTCTCAACACTTGCCGTCCTGCTGTGAAGTGGAGCCAAAGTTTTATGAGCACAGTTCTCTGTATTCACAAATACATAAAATTGTGATGGTCGCCTATATTCCTATATCATCATGATGATTAAATTTAGAACATTACAAGCTTTTATGAGACCTTACTTGACATTTTAATACCACAATAACAGTGTATACAATCAGTTGGTTAACTGCTTATTCTTTAAAAAGAAAATGAGTACTTGTGGCACCTTAGAGACTAACACATTTATTTAAGCATAAGCTTTCGTGAGCCTATGCTCAAATAAATTTGTTGGTCTCGAAGGTGCCACAAGTACTCCTTTTCTTTTTGCAGATACAGACTAACATGGCTGCTACTCTGAAACCTGCTTATTCATTGGGGTTCAAACCCCCTGTTCTCCCCTTGGAGTGTTTGGATCCTTGTTGTCACACAACCACACACAGCTTCATTTGTGATCTAATTTATCAAGTAGGCCTGCGATTAAATTCTTGTGCACTAAACCCCAAGGCCCAGATCCTCCAAGGTATTTAAGTGCCTACCTCCCATGGGACTTAGGTGCCGAAATACATGGGAGGATCTGGGCCCAGCTCTCAAGCCAAGGCATTTTATAGTAATTTTTGTTTCTTAAAAAAATGTTAGTGCCCCAGTACAGAGTGCTTTGCATGTGCTTGAGGAAATCTGAATCTGACCTGAAATTAACGGTGATCAAGAGTGCTTATCACCTTACATACTCAATTAGGTTTATTTACATTTCCTTTTTTCCAAGGCGAGGGAAAAATCATTGGGTCCAATGAAAGGACTATTCTAAATTAACTTTCTGCAGCAAAGTTTCTTCACAATAATACACAGAATTGTCAGTTTGCTAGACCTGTTCCAGTCAGTACAGTGAGAGAGATTAGCGTTCTGATTTATGGGATGGTGTTGAGCCATGGAAAACATCTTTCTAATCTAAAGCATTTTCAGATGAACTCATTTCAGCAAAATGCACTAGAGTGGAGACATGTTTGAGACGTTGATGATGAATCATGTTCCATAAGAGCTTTAGAAATAATTCAGTTGCCTTGAGATCCTTTTGTACTTTTATTGACTCCAACTTTAAATCATGTTGGCTTCTCTAGAGTTCAGCTTTACTATAAATATATTGTCTTTTCAATAGGGAAAATAACTTTTTAGAGAATTCCAGAGCTTTGTGCTAAAGAACTCTGAATGTACAATGGGGTCCATTTATATATCACTTATTAATACATATTTCATGCCAATTTGTGCAAGTCATGAATAAAAGAGAAGCATTTTTACCTAGTGGTTAGAGTTGGAGATTATAAGTCAGGACTCTGGGGTTCTATTTCCAGCTCTATCCCTCATTGTGGGATAATGGACAAATCACTTAGAGCCAGATTCTGCTCCCTCTCCTTTTACTAATTGCTCACCAAAGGCCCTACTCAATATGGGTAAGGTGGGGAGCAGAATCTGTCCCTTTTTGGTGCCTCAGTTTATCCACTTGTAAAATGAGAACACCATATCTCATATTATAGACATCAGCCTTAATTAATTTAATTTAAAACTTGTAAAGTGAAGGATTTAGAAAACCTGAGTTCAATTCCCTGCTCTTCTCCTGAAATCAGTGGCAATTAGGACCCTAAATACCTTTTGAGGATCTGAGCCTTAGCTTCTCTGTCCTTCACTTCCCATCTGTAAATGAGGGTAATAGCATTGCCCTACCTCATGAGGTGTTGAGGATAAATGCATTAAAGATTATGAAACATTGGGACATTATGGTAATACAAGCCAGAGAAGTATGTTGCGATGCTGGATAAAAGTTGCTGTGTACATATAGGAAGGAAAAAACACCCACAGTTTCAACTGGGGGAGGAAAAGACCAAACCACAGCCGATAGATGTCACATCTCACTCAAAGCTCTGCTGGAATGTACTAGGGTGCTATCATGATGAGGGGCATATAAGAACTTGAGTAGAACAAATGCAAGGAATTATTTCAAATATCTTTGTTTCCTATTATGTTCTAAACATATTTGTTTATTTCTTTGCTGAATTGCTTTATATCTCAATTGTAACCACAAGGTACAAAAGCGTTTAATGGGTCTAGCATGAAAATTGTTTCCTTTGGCATTAATATTAGTTACTAAAATTCTGTGTTGTCCAAGGCACACTTCTTGGTCCCTTAAGTAGGCTCTATCGAAAAAACACATTTTAATATTTTTCTTTTTGTAGAAGACTGTTAAAATAATAGCACACTTGTGTTGAACTCATTTCCTTTTATCCAGCTGTAGGCTGGGTGCAGGTCTCATCTGCTGCCTTTGTGGGTTTGCAGTCATATCATCAGCTGGCAGTTTCCTCCTGTGCCTTTTTCAATAACAACAACAACAACAAAAAATCTATTTTGCCAGGAAAATCAAATCTGAGAACTTGGCTGGATGTTTTGCAAGAACATCTGAAGATGCCATCAGGCTTCATAAAAGAAGAGGGTTTGAGGAGGGATTTGAAATAGGAGAGGGAGAGAGTTGAATCACATTAAATGAGAGGCAGAATGGATTCAGGTGCCAAGTCACGACTGGTAGAAAGAGACTTAAGGTAAAGTCTGGAGAAAAGATTGGGAAGAATATAACAAATGGGGGGAAAAAAGAGATGAGAGAAGGAACGTAGGCAGGGAAAAGTACTTCTAATTATTGTGTAGCACCTAGAGCCTGTATCTGAGGTAAGGAACCATTTGTGCCAAACACTGTACATAGTAAGACACAGACTCTGCCCTGGAGAGTTTGCAATAGACAGGAGGTACAAAGGGTGAGATAGAGGTGAAATAACTGGCTCAAGGTGACACAGCAGGCCAATGGCAAAGCTGGGAATAGAAACCAGCTCTGGGGACAACCTACCCATTAGATTATGGGCCTTAGTGCTAAACAGTCATGTGGGACTGTGCTCAGCACGCAAAACTGGAGCTGGATTTTCAGCACCCAGCAGCTCCCGATGTGACACTTGCAGTCAGGCTTTCTTAAGAGCTCCACCCCAACACTGTTGCCATTCCATTGACTAGAGTGGAGTTACTATTGATTCACACTGCTGTAAGTGAAGGGAAAATCAGGCTCCGTTATTTTCCATGGCACTTTGGGATCATTCTTTAAAAGCGGCTCTCTGAGGCCTGGTCTATAGGCTACAAAGTTAGGTCAACATAAGCCACCTTGTTTAAACCTAGTGCATGTCTCCTGCTGATGTAAGCGCCCCATTTGGGAGATGCAGTAACACCTCCCCAAATGGTTTGAGCTGTGGTCAACTTACTGAAGTCAACACAATGTGAGTGTAGACACTCACCTAATAGTCCTCCAGCAGCTTTTCCACAATGATCTACACTGATAGCTCTGGTCACAACTGTAAACTCCATTGCCCGGAGTCACGGAGGCTGGAAGCCCTCCACGCCCCTCCCCCCCTTAACTCTCGCATTCTTTTTTAAAAACCCATACATTTTTGAAATGCTTTTTCCTGATTGCCCAGCTTGGCGATCACACCTAGCAGCTCTCCATTGTTGTGTGCAACTGACAACGCCGGCTACACACTCCAGACATGCCTGGACTAGAATAGGAGCTATTGGATCTCCTGGGCCTGTGGAGAGAAGAAGCTGGACACAACAGGCAGCTATGACCATTGGAATATTTTTCTCACAGAGATCCAATCTTGCCAGTAAACACCACCAGTGTTCCTTCAATCTACCAAAGGCACATTCAACTGTCATTCTGCACCTGCGGTGCTTGTAGTTGAATCTTTCCTTGGTGCTGTTCAGGTGGCCGGTGTATGGCTTCATGAGCAAGGAGCAGGCTATTTCAACATCACCAATAGCAATCTACTGGTTGGAAAAGAATTTCAGCTTTCTGAACAGTCCTGTGTTCTTCATGATCTGAGTGTCATACACCTTCCCTGACCAGCAAACGTTGATGTCCGTGAAGTGTCCCCAGTGATCCACCAACACTTGCGTAAACAGAAAAGTAGCCCTTTCTGTGGAAGTCGAGATGGTCACAAAATAGGGATGTGTGTGCCATCTATTGCCCCACTTCAGTTTGGGAACCCCACTGCTGCAAATCCATCCACTATGTCCTATGCATTTGCTGAGAATCACAGTCCTACCTAGCAGGAGGAGATTAATGGCCCTGCACATTTGCATGACAATAGCTCCTGCTGTGGAGTTTCTAACTTCAGAATGCTTTCCCACTGACCGATATCAATCTGGCGTTGTAATCTTCCCCAATGTGATCGCCACTTGCTTATCAACTGTCAGTGCAGGTCTCATTCTCATGTCTCTGTGCTGGAGGGCTGGGTGAGCTTAGCTCACAGGTCCAGGAACGTGGCTTTTCACATCCAAAAATTCTGCCGCTGTTGCTAGTCCTACCAAACCGGTGTTCTTCGAGTGATTCCACATGGCCATTCCTCTGCTACCCTTAGCAGTACCCATTGGGGTTGCCCGGTCATCCTGTGCTGTCTCATGCACACCACACAGGCACAAAAGACTGTGCTGCCCCAGACCCTCCCTCAGTTCCTTCCTACCGCCCGTGACGGTTATTGGAGCTCCCTATCTTTGCTTGTGCAAGTCTTTTCTTCAAAACTGTATATTATACCCATGTATAGTTAATGTAATTCAATAGTCAGTAAAAATTTAAATTGTTTTTGTTTTGTGTGGCTCCAGCACCCAGTCTGGGTACCGGTACTGGATATATACTGTGCTTTCCAGGTATCAAGCTGGTAACAGACAATAACAGTTTCAGTACTCTTTACACTAACCAGACTGACTTCAATGGAACAGAAAACTTGTCCTGTGGCAAGGCCATGCCTCATTGTGACCCTCACCCCAGCTGCTTTTAGTGGAGGCTCATGTGAGTGACAAGCGTGGCTTTAAGCCCTGTTTTGTTTGTTTGTTTTTGTTTTTAAAAACAAGACAAGGCAGCCGGTGTCTATGGCCTCCATCCGATACTGAGCTCATTGGCGTCAGTCAGCAGCACATCGCCAGTGCTACCAGTAGCAAGAGGCAGATCAGTGCCACCAGTACTGAAGAAGAGGCATTGGAAATCAGACTTGGTACTGGGATCATCAAAAGACTCGGAGGATGAACTGTTCTAAAGACTTGGGAGGGTGGTCAAAGAGGAAACACTCCCCAGAGCAGGCCTCTAAACAGGGGAGCTGGTTGACACCAGAGCCCAGCGCGGGCCTGTCAAAACTGATGCCCAAAGCACCTTCATCAGCATCTCCTCATGCCATGGTACCACAGAATGTCTTCCTCGTACTGTCTATTCCTGAGGCATTTGAGGCTGTGAAAGAGATGTTGAATCTCTCGGTGCTGCAATCACCAGCAGTTCGAGATTCATCCAGCGCTGGTGCCCAAGGTGCTGCTTCCAGCATCTTCACTTCTGCACCACGCAGCACCAACGGATGTGGACATCAGGGTATCAGTGAGGCTGGTGCTGTCTAGGGGAAACTCACAGATGATATCCTCCACTCCTCTTTCTTCAGTCTGAACCACCTTCCCAGTACTGACAGGTATGGCCCTGCTATGGTTGCAACAAGAAACTTCATCCTCATCAGTCTCTGAAGTGGGATCCTGGTAATAAATGAGGATATTGATATAACAGGTGTCAAAGAAACTTGGTGGCAAGGTGACAATGGGACACTAATACTAAGGTACAAAATATATAGGAATGACAGAATAGGTCATGCTTGTGGGGGAGTGGCACTATATATGAAAGATAGCATAGAATCAAATACAGTAAAAAATCTTAAATTAATCAAACTGTACCATAGACTCTCTATGGATAGAAATTCCATGCTTGAATAGTAGGAGTATAGCTGTAGGAATATGCTACCGCCCAGGTAGTGACTATGAAATGCTCAGGGAGGTTAGAGAGGCTATACAAATAGAAAACTCAATAATAATAATGGGGGATTTCAACTACTGTACCCCCATTTGACTGGATACATGTCACCTCAGGACTGGATACCGAAATGAAGTTTCTAGGTACCATAAATGACTGCTTCTTGGAGCAGCTAGTCCTGGAACCCACAAGGGGAGAGGCAATTCTTTTTATAGTCCTAAATGGAGCATAGGATCTGGTCCAAGAGGTGAATATAGCTGAACTGCTCAGTAAAGCAATCATAGTACGGTATAATTAAATTGAACATCCTGTGTGGGGGAGGGTGGAAATACCAAAAGCTCACCACATTGGCATTTCATTTCAGAAAGGCGAACTACACAAAAATGAGGAAGCTAAGTAAGTGGAAACTAAAAGGAACAGTCACAAGAGTGAAATGCCTGCAAGCTGCTTGGAAAGTTTTAAAAAACACCATAATAGAGTCTCAAATTAAATGTATACCCTAAATTAAAAAGACTAGTAAAAGGACCAAAACAGTGCTACCATGGCTAAACAACAAAGTAAAAGAAGTGGCTAGAGGAAAACAGGCATCCTTTAAAAAGTGGAAGTTAAATCCTAATGAGGAAAATAGGAGCATAAACTCTGGCAAGTCGAGGCTAAAAGTATAATTAGACAGGCCAAAAAAGAATTTGAAGAGCAACTAGCAAAAGACTCACAAACAAACAGTGAAAAAAAATTTAAGTACATCAGAAGTTGGAAGCCTGCCAAACAATCTGTGGGGCCACTGGCCAATCGAGATGCTAAAGAAGCACTCAAGGAAGATAAGGCCATTGTGGAGACGCTAAATGAACTCTTTGCATTGGTCTTCACTGCAGAGGTTGTGAGAGAGATTCCCATACCTGAATCATTCTTTTTAGGTGACAAATCTGAAGAAATGTCCCAGAGTGAGATTTTGGAATAAATTGATAAATTAAACAGTAATAAGTCACCAGGTCCAGATGGTATTCACCCAAGAGTTCTCCAGGAACTCAAATATGAAATTGCAAAACTAACTATGGTATGTAATCTATCGCTTAAATCAGTTTCTGTAACGGATTACTAGTAAAGAGCTAATATCAGAGGTGAAAGTAAGCCGGTACGCCCCGGTAGTAAAGAACAGAATTGTCTGACATGTAGAATGAACATGGTTTGTTGGGAAAGTATCCACATGGCTTCTGTAAAGGGAAATCATGCCTCACCAATCTAGCAGAATTCTTTGAGGGGGTCAACAAGCATGTCAATAAGAGTGATCCAGTGGGATCACATATCTCTTTAGGGGACACCATCATAGGGCCTAATCACATCAGCCACACTGTCAGAGGCTCTTTCACCTGCACATCTACCAATGTGATATATGCCATCACGTTCCAGCCATGCCCTTCTGGCATGTACATTGGCCAAACTGGACAGTCTACATAAAAGAATAAATGGAGACAAATCAGACATCAAGAATTATAACATTCAAAAACCAGTCGGAGAACACTTCAATCTCTTTGGTCACTCGATTACAGACCTAAAAGTGGCAATTCTTCAACAAAAAAACTTCAAAAACAGACTCCAACGAGAGACTGCTGAATTGGAATTAATTTGCAGACTGGATACAATTAACTTAGGCTTGAATAAAGGCTGGGAGTGGATGTGTCATTACACAAAGTAAAACTGTTTCCCCATGTTTATCTTCCCCTCTGCGCTGTGCCCCCGACCCTCCCCCCGGCTGTTCCTCAGACGTTCTTGTCAACTGCCGGAAATGGCCCACCTTGATTATCACTACAAAAAGTTTTTTTTCCCCTGCTCTTCTGCTGGTAATAGCTCACCTTACCTGATCACTCTCGTTACAGTGTGTATGGTAACACCCATTGTTTCATGTTCTCTGTGTATATAACTCTCCCCACTGTATTTTCCACTGAATGCATCCGATGAAGTGAGCTGTAGCTCACGAAAGCTTATGCTCAAATAAATTTGTTAGTCTCTAAAGTGCCACAAGTTCTCCTTTTCTTTTTGCAGATACAGACTAACATGGCTGCTACTCTGAAACCAGTGGGTATAGTATATTTGGACTTTCAGAAAGCCTTTGTCAAATGTCCTCACCAAAGGCTCTTAAGCAAAGTAAGCAGTCATGAGATGAGGAATCGGTAACTGGTTAAAAGTCAGGAAACAAAGGGTAGGAATTAAGTGGTCAGTTTTCAGAATGGACAGAGGTAATGATGTACCTCTGGGATCTGTACTGGGACCGGTGCTGTTCAACATATTCATAAATGATCTGAAAGAAGGGGTAAACAGTGAGATGGCAAAGTTTACAGATGAGAGAAAATTACTCAAGATAGTTAAGTCCATAGCTGACAGCAAAGAGTAACTAAGGTATCTCACAAAACTGGGTAACTGGACAACAAAATGGCAGCTGCAATTCAAAGTTGATAAATGCAAAGTAATGCACATTGGAAAACATAATCCCAACTATACATAATGATGGGGTCTAAATTAGCTGTTACCACACAAGAAAGAAATCTTGGGAGACCTTGGACTTTTCAGCTTGGAAAAGAAATGACTAAGAGGGGATATGAGGGAAGTCTATAAAAGCATGAATGGTGTGGAGAAAGTGAATAAGGAAGTGTTATTTACATAGCACAAGAATTAGGGGTCACCAAATTAAATTAATAGGCAGCAGATTTAAAACAAACAAAAGGAAGTATTTTTTCACACACCACACAGTCAACCTGTGGAACAAGATGTTCTGAAGGCCAAAACTATAACTGGATTCAATAAAGAATTAAATAAATTTGTAGAGAATAGATCCATCAATGGCTATTAGCCAAGATGGTCAGGGATTCAATCCCATGCTCTGAGTGTCCCTAAGCCTCTCACTGCCGGATGCTGGGACTGGACGACAGGGGATGGATCACTTGGTGGTTGCCCTGTTCTGTTTGTTCACTTTGAATCATCTGGCATTGGCCACTTTCAGAAGGCAGGATACTGGGCTAGATACTGGTCCCACCCAATACAGCTATTCTTATGATAAATTGGAGAATGTTCAGAAAAGGGCCAGGAGAATGATTAAAGGGTTAAATAACATGCTTTATAATAATAGACTCAAGGAGCTCAATCTATTTAGTTGAAAAAAGAGAAGGTTAAGGGGTGACTTGATTACAGTCTATAAGTACCTACATGGGGAACAAATATTTAATAATGGGCGCTTCAATCTAACAGAGAAAGGTATGCAATAGAATGGCTGGAAGTCCAAGCTAGACAAATTCAGACTGGAAATAAGGTGTACATTTTTAACATTGAGAGGAATTAACCATTGGAAGAACTTACCAAGGGTTGTGGTAGATTCTCCATCACTGACCATTTTAAAAACAATATTGAATGTTTTTCTAAAAGCTGTGCTCTAGGGATTATTGTGAGGAAGTGCTTAGGCCTGTGTTATGCAGGAGGTTGGACTAGATGATCACTATGGTCCTCCTGGCCTTGGAATCTATGAACAACTCTTGACGCAGCCTTGATGACTCAGTAACACAGGTTAACTGACTAGATCTTTTCTCAAACTACCTCTCTCCTATAGGAAATGGCCATCATTTTACCAAGGCTAGTGGCTAAATAACATGAAAAAAAATCCATTAATGATTGTTCAGATTTAAATACAAACTTACTTTGACTTTATTCATGGCCTTTGCATCAATATTCCAGTAAATGAGTTTTACTGGTGGGAATGAAGACTGATGAAGGCAATATAAGAACCTAGACATAAAACATTCACCAAGCCAGCAAATTTGAGGGGATTATTGTGCAAGAATCATGGAAAATCCATTTGGAATTCACACCAGTAACCTAATTCAATCTTCAATTAATCTAAACAGTGAACAGGAGCACTTGGAAGATCAGCATATAAATATGAAAGAAAATGTGGAGATATGAGTCATGTCCTAAACTAGTGTAAACAAGCATAAATTCTTTGAAGACAATGGCACTATACCACTTTACATCAGTGGAGGAATCTAGCCCACAATTTATTCCTCTTCCTTCAGCTTTAGTTTCCCTCTCTTCTCTCTTCTTAATCGCTATTTTAATAGAAAAAAATAAAGCTTAATTTTTATTTATTTTTGTCCATTAATCCCGGCAAGATAGAAAATAATCAGTAATGATAATGCTATATGCAGAGAAATTAGCTATTGTCAAGACACTGGGAGGGTTTTTTGTTGCTAATTATAAAATATGAACTAATGAGATATTGATATCGGTGATTGGTCACCTACCTACCTAATAGTAATTGACAATTTGCTATAGGCGTCCTGGTAGAAGTGGGTCTTGAGAAAGGATTTGAAAGGAGAGGGGGAAATTGCTTTATGGAGTCGTTCAGGGAAGGAAATCCATGTATATGGCGTGGAATTATTATTGCTTGTTAGACTGATTACTAAACATGTTTCATTCTAAACATATATGGATTGCTTGCACCATACATTGTAGCAAAACCACATATGCTTCCTCAGCTACTGTCCTGGCAGCTTTGATTAAGTGTTGCTTTCAAAGACAGTAAAGAAACAAGGAGTTTACATTTCAAAGGCCTAAATATGCATGGGGACCTCTTGCTGATGTCTGCTTTACATAAACCAACATCAAGCTAATGTGCTAATAAAGTTTCATCAGGTTCCTTGACCAGGCCAGACCTCCCACTTTGTTTTCTATTGTGTCAGTGGAGTAGAGACAGTTTCTCTGAGATTTATATGGTTATTTTACAGGGTTCGAAGGGAGCTATAAAAAGAGGAGCCCAACCCTAACCCCTGCACCTTCCAGGGACAGGAAGCAACGAAGGGGGAAACCAAATAGCAGGCCCAAGTTCAGGAAAAAGCACAGAGGGACAGCAGTATCAGTAGGTGCTTCTGAGGAAAGGCTACTCAGGATGGATTCATAAGGTGCAGCATGGAACAAAGTGCAGAGAGGACTGTGGGAGAAACAGACAAATGGGTCATCAAGGCTGGTGGTGTTGGAAGAGCAGTGGGTATGGGGAACAAGGAGGTAAGAGATGAGGCTGGCTAAGTAGGGAGGGGTAGAGCTGTGCAGTGTTTTGAAGGCAAGGACAAGTTTTAATTGATGTGATGGAAGAGGAGAGCCTGTGGAGGGTGGGATGGCTTAGTGTCAGCCTATGGATTTAACTGTGTTTTGTGAGTATCAGATATGATGGTAACCTGCACAGTGGATTAGGACGACTATTTTGTATCTGATCATATTTGTGTCCTGTCTTGGGAGCCAGTTTGAACTGCTATATGCTTGTTTGTGACGGATGGAGGAGGACGGTTGTTTCTCACCTTGGGGAGAGCTAATGCAGGAAGAACCAGCCAGGCAGCTCCCCACCCGCTTTACCTCCCCCTGTGAAATAAGGGAGCTGTGCATGCTAACCTAGCATGACTGGGGTATGAGTTTTCACACTGGGGGGCTCAAGCCCATGGCTGTTTTTTAGCCAGAGGGCTGTGTGTGCAAGGGATCAGCCACCACCAACAGCAAGAGGGACTTGCTGCAGGAGAGCCAGATGGCATAGGCAGACCTGGGGCCCAAACAGAGGGGTGAGATCCAGGGGAGGGGTTGCACTTAAGTCTTGGTAGTTTTGCCTAGATCGGTAACTCTCCTGTGCTGCCTCAGAGCTAAGTTTCAGAGTAACAGCCGTGTTAGTCTGTATTCGCAAAAAGAAAAGGAGTACTTGTGGCACCTTAGAGACTAACCAATTTATTTGAGCATAAGCTTTCGTGAGCTACAGCTCACTTCATCGGATGCATACTGTGGAAACTGCAGAAGATCTTTTTATATACACACAAAGCATGAAAAAAATACCTCCTCCCACCCCACTCTCCTGCTGCTAATAGCTTATCTAAAGTGATCACTCTCCTTACAATGTGTATGATAATCAAGTTAGGCCATTTCCAGCACAAATCCAGGTTTTCTCACACACACACCTCCCCCCCCCCCCCCCCACACACACACAAACCCACTCTCCTGCTGGTAATAGCTTATCTAAAGTGGTCACTTTAGATAAGCTATTAGCAGCAGGAGAGTGGGTTTGTGGGGGGGAGGGGGTGAGAGAACCTGGATTTGTGCTGGAAATGGCCCAACTTGATTATCATACACATTAGATAAGCTATTAGCAGCAGGAGAGTGGGGTGGGAGGAGGTATTTTTTCATGCTTTGTGTGTATATAAAAAGATCTTCTACACTTTCCACAGTATGCATCTGATGAAGTGAGCTGTAGCTCATGAAAGCTTATGCTCAAATAAATTGGTTAGTCTCTAAGGTGCCACAAGTACTCCTTTTCTTTTTTCAGAGCTAAGTGTAAGTGAGAAGCCAAGCCTGGCTCCTTGTTTTCCCTGTCACATGTTCTCTGCAGGGTGTAACTAGAGAACCCAGAACTCACCCAGCCAGGTGGACCCTGGAGGGAATATATCTAAGCAACAGGGGTTGCAGGGCCTAGGCAGCCAGGCTGAAGGATCTCCAGTGCGAAGAGGGGTGTCAGACACAGAGAATGCACCTGAGTGGTCCAGAACAGGAATGGTGATCAGTTCCTCCTCAGACCCAGGGAGCTTAGCAGCAGGTCAGCTTCAGCGTTTGGATCCCATCACAACAGACTGGTGTCTGGTCAGAGAGCGGGACTGGAGATGGGGGGAGAAGGGAGGGGAAGGAGGCAGTGTGGTGTCAAGGAGGAGGTGATTAAGGTAATCAAGAGGGTAAAGCATGAGGGCCTGGAGGAGAGAGTTGGTTTGAATAGCAAGGGAAGCACAGACATTAGAGAGCTCGTTGTGAAAGAGCAACAGGATCAAGACAGTCTGTTTGAGGAACAAAGGGGAGGGAGAAGTCAAAGATGACACCAGGTTATGTGCATGACTTAACAGAGGATGTGGGGTGCTGTCAAGAGTGACAGAGAATGTGAGAAGGGAGGGGAGTAGGCCATTTCAGATGGAAAAATTCAAAGCTCAATTTTGGTCAAGTTAAGTTTAAGTTGACAGCTGGAGCTCCAGGAGGAGCTGTAAGAGAGACAGGGGCAGGTGCGGGGTCAGACAGCAGGAGACAGGTCAGGCGCAGAGAGGTAGATTTGTGAATCACTGGCATGGTGGTGGCAGCCAAAGCCATGTGAGCAGATGAGATCCCTCTAGGGTGCAGATGGAAAAGAGGAGAGAGCCAATGATGGGGTCCTGATCTTGCAAGCCGCTGAGCACTCTGGTCTCAATCCAGCAAAGCACTTAAACATCTACATAACTTGAAGCACATGAAGAGTCACATTGGCTTCAAGGATCAAGCCCCACGAGTGGACAGTGTCACGAAAGCCAGGGGACAGGCTGTCACACAGGTGGCGGGTGCTCCACAGTGTCAAAAATGACACTGAGTTGAATTCCAACGAGAGAGAAAGGAAGAGGGAATAGTAGGCCTGAGGGTGAGGAAGGTTTTTTAAAGGTGCTAGAGTTGTGATTGCTGCAAAGTCCCTAATGGAACAAATTCGGGGGGCCCAGCTCTCTGTGGGGCAGGAAGGGTGTCAGAGCCTGACATTTTCTTGTCTCCATCTGCTAGTAGGAGGACTTACGCCCACTGTCTGTTCTGAAACCAAATTAGCAGGTTAAAAAATTATCATTTTTTCTGTCAGCAGAAACAGCAGCCTCCTGATGTCTCCATGGAGACCATTTGGATAAAGAAACTTGCATCGTAGTCAGATCTACAAGCTGCAAAGTACAGATCCTGCTCTGGATTTGGCACTCCTTAAAGTTCAGGCATGTTTGGATTTGGGGTTTTGCCCATTAAAAAGGGTAGGGTTCATTTGGATCCAGCCAAGGTTCAGGTTTTCAATAGATGTAAAGTCCTGGGGTGTTTTAGATAGTGAGTTTTATTTTTGTTCAGCACCAGCGGTAGGAAGATTGCTCTTGTATGAGCAGAGACAGCATGGGTGGGCAGGGAAATTGTTGCTGAAATAGATGGAGTTACAAGTGAATTTTTTTTATCAGTTAGGAATCCCCCTTTTTTTCATCCCATTTAAAAATGAACTCAATAGTTGGCCTGGTCCTTTAGTGTTGGATGAGATGCTGCTTCTTTCTCCCCATATTTGCCTCATGTGGAAAGGAACATGTGATGACTGTGATACTTTTGGATAGTTCCTTACACGTTTCACGCTTCTCTAACATAATCTTGAAGGCTGCAAGGAATTTACAGGCAAACTGTCTTTACCTCCACTGAAAGAAAAGGACACAGGATAATGTTCAGTCATTCACTATTAGCGATGGTAATTCCCCAAAGCCGTATGCGATATATTGCACCCTGTTACCAGCTATGTGACATAATTCCCTACCATTCATATATAATGTCTTCTGCAGTTTCCACAGTATGCATCCGATAAAGTGAGCTGTAGCTCACGAAAGCTTATGCTCAAATAAATTGGATAGTCTCTAAGGTGCCACAAGTACTCCTTTTCTTTTTGCGAATACAGACTAACACGGCTGTTACTCTGAAACCATACAAAAGGAAGAGCATTTTCTCCACTCATGCCATACGTCTATTATACACAGAATGAGTCCACGTTACCAGGCACTCCCATCACCTTTCCCCTCCCTCTTTCCTTCCTTTTGCTTGTTACACCCACTCATTGTATTTTGTGTTAAGCTCCTTCCAGTGGATCTCTCTGAATGGGTCTCTAGGCAGCCACAGATGTCCCCCTGTACAGAGCGTTGAGGGATCAGGACTATAGCTTGTAAGCATTTGCGGGCTGGCACATCATCTTTACAATTTCATTTTAGTTGATAGGCACGTTTTATGGATTTTCTTAGCTATAGCTCTAAGCGTCTTTGACTTAAATTACAATCAAATAATTGGCTGAGCCTGTGTGTCTGTACAACTTTTACCACAGCGGGGCCCCGCTCCTCAGGGGAGCCTTTGGGGGCTAGCGCAGTACCAGTAATAACTAAAAATACCATAACAATGTATCAGTGCAGGTCTCACTGATCTAGTTCTGTTAATAGCACATACTGTATAGAATGAAAACCCCCGGGGACCTGGACCGGTGTGGCTGGTGCCACAGGGAGAGAGGATGCAGGGAGCCTTCCTCTGCTTGTGCTCCTGCAAAAGGGCTGAGACCAATTTTAGATCTTGAACCCGCTTGAATGCAAGGATTACATGGGCACTAGCTTCCCCAGACAGGGTACGTAGGGCCAAGGCCTTGCCTAGAGCTCCTCATCAGCCAACAGAGTTAGCCCTGCACTGGGAGAAATCAACACTACTTCTGTTCCTGAAGCCACTGTACCTCCACAATGGGTTTGATTCTCTTTTCACTCACACTGGCATAGGTGCCAATTTTTCCCGGGCACTAGTGGGTGCTCACCCCTGGCCCTGCTCCCAGCCCGGCCCCACCCCAATTCCACCCCTGACCCGCTCTGCCCTGCCCCCATTCCAACCCCTTCCCCAAATTCCCCGCCCCAACTCTGCCCCCTACCTGCCCCTATTGGATTCCTTCCCCAAATCCCCGCCCTGGCCCTGCCTCTTCCCAGAGCATGCCGTGTTCCCCCTCCTCCCCCTCCCTCCCAGTGCTTGCCGCCGTGAAACAGTTGTTTTGCGGCGTCAAGCGCTGGGAGCCAGGGGGAGAAGCAGGAACGCTGCGCTCTCAGGGGAGGGGGCAGAGGCAGAGTGGAGGTGAGCTGGGGCAGGGAGCTGCTGGTGGGTGCAGAGCACCCACCAATTTTTCCCCGTGCGTGCTCCAGCCCCAGAGCACCCACGGAGTTGGCACCTATGCACACTGGTATTACTCCACTGACTTCAGTGTACCCACTACTGATTTTCACTAGTATAAGGGTTTGATGGGAGTCTTTCCATTTACTTCAACTGGCTTTGTATCAGGCCCGAAGTGAGATCACAATCGGTTCCAAAACCTCCAAGAGCTCTGGATGGGGGCACCAGTTTTCTGTGTTGCTCCCTACTGCAATCTATAGATCACCGCCACAATCGAGCCCCAAGACAAGTTGTTTATGGACATGTTATGGACAAAGTTTTCACTGGAGAATTTAAGCAGGAGGGGGGAATAGAAGAAAAATGCTTCACACCCAGAGGCTTTCCCTATGCATTTCTCCACCCACAGGCAAATGGCTAAAGTACTGTAATTCATTCTTTTTACGGATTGCAGCTACAGCTGGATGTTAAATGAACGGGTTACTCTAAAAGTGCTTTTCTTTTACAGTGACTAACCAGTGCAGTCATCATCAGCTGAGGCACTGATCAAAAACACCATTGCTTATAATGAGCACTCCTAAATCCCACTTGGTAGGATGAGAAAGGGACAACAGTCAAGAAGTTTTAGATGCAGAATGCAGGCCCATTGGTAAAATGCCCATGCAGAAAAAGAGGAGAGTGCCACAAACCAAAGGCAATGGAAACTGTATATTTTTTTCTTCCTTTCTGTAACTGTAAACATTCCCCTGCAGGGTTGGGACCCTAAAGAAAATACCCAAAATAGAAACTAGATAGAAAGAGAACATTTCACTGCCCAAAGTGAGGGCCTGCTCCAGCCTGTGGGGGAAGTCATTGAGGAGCCAGTGATTTCAGTGAGCTCTGGATCAGGCCCTGAGTGAGGGGCAAGGAGTTGACAAAGAGAGTAGCTGCTGAGAGGAAGGATGGTCTTGTGGTTAAGGCACTGGACTGGGCCTCAACAGATGGTTCTTTGCCTTAAGCTCCTTTTACCTTGGTCTTTCTCTCTAAGAATCATTTTCTTATTTGTAGCTGCTGCCTAGATGTTACACCCCGGCCAGCAAACAGGACAATGCCTGGTGCCAAAACATTGCAACTGGAGACGCTTCAGACCTGACTTGACATAACATCATAGTCTTGAGTTTCCAGGTTTCCCTTGTGACAGCTGATGATATTCTTAATGCCGAACAGGTGGCATGACTCACCATGTGTTCAGTGTCAGTTAGGCCTTCAAAAATTACAATGGAAACCAAAATCCCCAAGCCCCAAAGGGTGCTTAGGCATTGCAATGGCTAGCTCCTCGATTGCAGATAATGCAATTCACAGCCCAACTAGGTGCCTATGAACAGGAACCACAAATGCCAGCACTCCTGAGTAAGTGCCTTAACCACTGGGCTCCAACCACTGCCCCTGCCTCCTGCAGCCATTTTCTGTGAGTGTAGCTGTGCTCCGAGAACATCTACCAGATCAGCTCCGAAGTGAACACCTAGTCTGTGAATCCCTCAGGGACTCAGGTGTGAGGTAAATGTCAAGCAGCTCAGTGGGGTCAGGACTGAAGTGGCTGTGCGCATGCCCAGCCATTGAAATTTAGGCTCCTCAGGGCCTTTAACAGCGGAAACATAGGTGCTGAGGGAATTTAGGTGCCTCCAGTGTTAGGTGGCAGCTGAGCAGGGATTTTGCGAATGTTAGTGGTGCCAAAGTGTTGGACTTAAGCACGTAAAGAGACAGTTAAGGGCACATGATTCCCTTTGTGAATCTAGCCCTTAGGTGCCTAATTCCCATTAACTTCAATAGGAGTTATTACCCGAATATCTTTGAGGATCTGGGCTCAAGGGTCTGAAAGTAGGTATGGGCAGAAAACTGAGAGAGAAACTGATTTTCAACATGTTGGCTTTAAACTTTGTCATTTCTAGCTGTTTATTTAGGGAGTTTTAACAAGTTTTTATTTGTAATTTGTCCTCCCACATCCTTGTGTTAAGGATTCTGCCAGTACCTGAGATGTTTTCAAAGCCGCTGCCCCCAAGAAGAGTAACCATGATTCCATCAACTAAAAGCTATTCCCTCCATGATTCACATAATAAGCATAGTCCCGGAACAGCTGGGAATGTGAAAACCTAATTGGAAATATAACATTGTCCCTCTTCTCAACTCCAGGATGAGTGGCTGGAAGCTTTAATGTGAACAGCCAAAACATTTTAGCTTCTTTGTAGCATTCCCTGTTAGAGTTCAAGTCTAAAGTCAAGACTTGGCACTGTTCAGCTGTGATCTTTGATGTTTCTGTATTAGATCTTCCCCACGTATGTTCTCAGAAGATAGTGGGAGAGGGGAGGAGAAGACAATCTTGCATGAGGGTCACGTTTGCCTTTTACAATGGCCCCCTTTATGGTTTAGCATCAGGTGATCTTGCATAGGGTGGACTATAAAAAACAGAAACAGCTAAAAGGATAAAGCAAAGACCAGAGATCCTAGGCGAGAGAAATGAAAACAAGATGTGTTTTCTTGTCCCTGCTTTAATTTACATATTATACTCCCAACTCTTCTCTAGGCAGCACTGTTTTATCTTGTATGGAAAAACTCCCCTGAAAAATGAAGAACAGCATCAATTTTTTATACTTTGTTTAAACATTATTTCTGCTTATTTTTCTTTTTAAAACAGTTGAACAAATCACTCCATAAAAGAAGAGACCCAAGGGAACTCTGCGCCAGCCTCTTGCCCTTCTGAATTCCATACAGCTCCAGAGCTCTCTGCGCCTTTGGGTTTAATCTGTTGCCTTGTCATGGAAAGTTTTCCTCTTACTAAGGGTCTGTTTGAGAGCTGGTAGAAGAATGAAGCAGTAGTAAAGCTGAAAATTTTAGTGATTTCCAGGTTGTATTCATTTTAGAGAGTTAGAAAGAGACCCATTTTTTGTTTTGGTTTGTTTGATTGTTTTTGTTTTTTAAAAAAACCACTTTTTTATTATTTTAATTGAAATATTTGTGTAAAAACATTATTTAAAAAGTCATTACTGAAATCCCAAGTTTTCATAAATGAAAGTCATATTTTTAACTTTTAAAAGTCTAAATTTTTTGGTGGAAAAACAAGATATTTGTACACTGACTATAAAATCTAATTTGAAAATCGCTTTTGGGGAAAAAAAATGATAAATCTTTTTTTTTCCCCGCCCCAAATAATTGTGACCAGTTTAGTTATTGCTTGTCCTCTCCAGTGTGTGTCTTCTGCTTCCTTCAGAGCACACCATCCAACTGCCACAGATAAATGAAACAGACCCTCTGGATCCATGCTTTGCTTGATAGCCAAACCCACCTCCTTCACCATTCAACTTGTGCACTGAATGAAGATGAGGCCCTGCAAAGAAACAACAACCTTCTGTTACCATATATTAAAGAATTATTGTTCTCCTGAGTTCCAGTCCAGTGCTCTATTCCAATGGTTCTCAGCCAGGGGTACATGCAGACGTCTTCCTGGGGACACATCAACTCATCTAGATATTTGCCTAGTTTTCAACAGGCTACATAAAAAACACTAGTAAATTCAGTACAAACTAAAATTTCATACAGACAATGACTTGTTTATACTGCTCTGTGTCCTATACACTGAAATGTAAGTACAATATTTAAAATTCCAATTGTTTTATTTTATAATTATATGGTAAACATGAGGTATTTTCTGTAGATATTTCAAAGTCATCGGTGGAATGGCCTTCAGCAAAGGACTCCAATGTATAACACAGCAGCTACCCAGTGTCTGTTGCCAGCTCAAGCCACTTACTGCAGCATCTTGCTTGGCCAATGCACATGCAACTGTTCAGATCGCACAGTGCAGCTGCTAGCCTGGATAAGCATCATGTCATGTTGCGTATTGACCAGACATCCCTTTCCTTGGGTAGCATGGTTTCTAACACCACCATTAAGGCAAACAGCCTATTTTATCTTTCGTAGGCTATGAACTAGAGCTGCCTTGCATTAGCACATGCAAAATGGGAAATGTTAACATGTATCTCTTACTATATAATACATGGTTTTAGCCATTCATTTCTTGGCAAGGATGATTAGGATCAATGGGTCTGATTCAAAGCCCACTGGGGTCAATGGAAGGTGTTCTGCTGACATGGCCTAGGATGCATTTCTGAGATACCTCTGGTCTTGGAAGCCGACCTAGAAATGGTCTGTTTAATAGGAGCTGAATGTCCAAAATACTGTTGCTAAAGTAGTCTTCTATTCCTCCTCCTCAGATTCCATCATCTCCCTCAAATCCCTGTATTATCTTCCTGCCTTTTATCACATCCAGTTCATGCTCCTCATCCTCACCTGCGTAGTTGTGCCTACTATGCCCCTGCCCTGATTTCTCCCGAGTCGACTCTCACTCCTTATGTTCTTCCCTCTGTTCCTTTTCCCAGTCTTATTTCATGGTGGCCCCTGCAACGAGCAAAGTGCCCAGGCCCTCATCTGCTCCCTCTCTCTGACTTAAAATCCCTTCTTAAAAATCGGTCCCTTCTAACTACCTCCTCCTTTCTCTACTTCAGTAACTCCACACCCTCCCTTTCCTGAGCTGCTGTCATGTCTTGGCTTGCATTTGTCTGTCTTCTCATCACTTAGATTGCAAGCTCCCGTGTATGGATGAAATCCTGAGGTCCTTCTTCAGTTTTCACTTTCTTTCTTGGCTGCTGGCCCGAGTAAAGACAGCAGTTGTTCGGCCTTGTGTTTCTAAAGCAGCGTGTAAACTCAAAAAATATTTTATAGCACTCATTAGAGAAGTAGCCACAGAGGACATGGAAAAATCCTATCCCATTCCTATAGCATGCTAGGCTGGACAGATGTGTGAGTGTTTCAGCTCATGTCTTGCCTGGCTGTAGTCAGGAAATAAATTAGTCAGTAAATCAAGTGACACCTAGTAGTGCACACATTATAGTGCATATTTCAATGGCTTCTTTCTGATCGACTTTAACATCATTTCCCATATAATTTTATACCTCCTTTGGGGGAAAAACACTTTTCGGTGCCTATTGCCATTACATGGAATGCACTGTAATCCTGCTCCTCTTTATTTCATATTGTCTGCACAATAAGGCATTCCCTTTTGTGTTGGACTAGCCTCTAATGCTGTTCCTGTCTCATCCCCTGTCAAACACAGTAATCTTCCTTCATCTCCTGCAACCCGGTTTGTAATTCTCATCTCGTTGGGTCGCACTTACCGTAATGCTCTGTCTCCTAGTGTTGAGATGCAAGCTCCCTCAGAACATTTCTCACAGTCCAGGCAATTGAAGCCAAGTACTGATATGCATGGACATGTAAAGATGCATCACAAGCCGGTCACTTATCTAGTGACAATAGTGTTCAAACACAACCTTCTAGTTCACTCTAAACTGAGGTGGTAATTCTGGGGCTCTCCCATAGTGTGCAAAATCCTGTCACTATAGCTTAATAGACTATCAGATAGTTACATATTATTGCCCCAATTTAATATCTAAATATGGGATTACTCATCTGCTTAAAAGGAGGCATGTATTTAGGCCCAGATCCCCAAAGATATTTAGGCCCTATGGGAGTTAGGCACCTAAATACCTTTGAGGCTTTGTGTCCAAGGTACTTACACCTATGGATTGAAATATAAAGCAGCAATGGGAGCACCAAATATTGCTATGCATAAAAAGTAACATGCCTAAGAATGAACAGCAGGTTCCTAAAACATGAACATTTCCAAATGTTTTCAACACCTTTATGATTCTGTTTTAACCTGCAAGGAAATAATCATGTATTTAAAGAAAAAGGTAAAAGATGGCCCAGGACTGAGAGGCAGAGACCTGGATTCATTCTCCGCTCTGCCCCTGATTCATTGTACGATCTGGGATAAGTCACTTCAGACAAACTTTCTAAACTTGCACACTTAAATGTAGGCAACTTAATTCCCATTTTGGCTAATAAGTGAGTTGCTTTTCAGAGGCGCTGAATGGCCCCCACAGTTTGGGGTGGCAATGGGGGCTATGGCTGACTCAGCACACCTGAAAATCAGGCCATTCATCTAGGGGCCTTAATGCAGATTTCAGGGCCTAACTTCCGGCATCCCAGTTGGAAAATGTGGTCCAGACCCTCTGTGCTTCCATTTACCCCATCTGTCAAATGGGGATATTCATATGAATCTGCCTCAGCAGGGTGTTGCGAGGCTAAATGAATGTTTGGAATAATGCTGTTGAGATCCTTGAATGGACCCTGCTGGGGAAGTGCTTTATATTATGACGAATTTGCAATTCCCTTCTTAATTCAGCATTGCCAGAAGGCAGTTGTATTGCCATGTTGCTATAGCAACATCTCCCTATTGAAAATAACAAGAACTGAGAAAAGGAACAGCTTGCTTGCAGAGAGATAACAGAATGATTTTTTTTTCTTTGCTGCCATAGCTCTTGTTGGTTTTGTGCTCCTAGGATAGGTGATTCTAACACCCCTTGCACCTGGATGGTAGCTCAGCAAGCTGAAGGAGCAGCTTCTAGGTGGGCAAGAGCGGGGATGCAATAGACTGGGGCGATGGGAGGGAGGTAATAGCAGATTTGATTTAGCTTCCATTGCTTAAGCGATTGTTTTTCTTGGCAGGGCTCTTGGGGAAAGAAGCCTTCAGCACCAATGTAGAGTCTTTACTGCTGGAGGGAGTGATGGAAAGTGTCCGTATACACCGAACATAGAAACATAAGGATGGACACACTGAGTCAGACCAGTGGTCCATCCAGCCCAGTATCCTGTCGTCCGACAGTGGCCACTGCCAGGTGCTTCAGAGGGAATGACCAGAACAGGCAATCATTGGGTGATCTGTCCCATCTTGTCCACTCCCAGCTCCAGGACAATCATATAGTGTAAAATGTGATGAAGACTTCCAGTATATTTTTTTGCTGTTATTCTCATGGATCCAGTGGCACAACTTGAGTTTCATGCTCACCAGCTTGCTCTATTGGTGCACAATGCACATATCAGGGATTTTGGCACAATATACAGACTTGCCAAGATTTTTCCAAAGTGACTCGTGATTTTGGGTACCTTTTATTTCTGGGTAACCACTTTGAGATACCTATTAAGGGGCCTGTTTTTCCTATAGGATGCCCCTTTATGAAACTCAGGCCCCTTCAATTATCTCAAGTTGGGCACCCCAAATTTTGCAGCACTTAAAATCACTAGTCACTTCTGAAAAATCCTGGCCATTGTTTTTACATTGTGCTATAATAACACAAATACTTTGGACTTTTATAGCACTTTCCAACTATCCATCACAAAGGACTTTTAAAAAGAAACGTAAGTACCATAAGGGCCATTTTACAGATGGGGAAACGGAGGTACAACAAAGTGACATGACTTGTCCAAGATTATACAGCAGGTCAGTTGTTGAGTCAGAAGAGAAGCTAGGTCTCCTGACTCCCAGTTCAATCCACTAGTAATTACACTACCCTAGTAATTATATTTCCCCATTTTACAGTACTTAGTGGGGCCTAGGCTGTATGAATAGGATGAACAGGTTTATTGGTCTTTGTCATTGCACTAGAAATAGGCATGTTACAGTGTTAATGTGACTGTTGTAAGATTTAGACTAAGGTCAAGACAGGGACTGTCTCTCTGTATGTTTGTACAGCACCTAGGACAGTGGGGGCCCAAACTTATTGGGGCCCTTAGGTGCTACTAAATAATTAATAACTATTTTGTATTATTATTTATTATTTCCATGAGTCATTTCAAAATGGAAGGGACAGTGTCCCATATTTGATTGCTCTGGAATAAGACAATTCTGCTCCCACTTGAGTCAGTTCTGATGGGGATGTCTATACAGAGAATAATCAGCTCTGCATGCATCTTGGGGCTTGTTTCAGAACTAGCTCTTCATCTAAAGCAGTGACGTCTAATAGTGTTGTCTAGTAGTTAAAGCAATGGACTGGGCCAATGGACTCCTGGGCTCCAATTCTCATTCTGTTTCTGATGGCCCATGGGACTTTAAGCCAATTACTCAATCATCTCTTTGTACCTCAGTTTACCTATCTTTAGTACAAGTATAATGATACCTACTTTGAGACACTTGGTTTATTAGTGTTTGTACTGTGCATTGAGAACTGTATATGAAAGAACCTATATAAGTAGAGATGAGCCTTCACTAAGAAGTTTGGATCCAAAACCACCTACACATTTTGAGTGAATTCAGATCTTGTTTCCTGGTTTAGATCCATCTTCCAGAGAGGAGGCTGAGCTGCAAGGTTCAGATCTGGATGTGCCTCTTTCCAAAAATTCTGGGCTCTAGATTCAGTCACATGCTTTGTACCATCTTTGATTCTAAGTATGAAGTCAGATAACAAATCCATTATCACCTTGGATTTAATGTTTGTCATGATGCTGTGCACCATGTGAGTCTTCCCAGGAGGAGTGGGGAAAGATCTCAGAAGCACAATCACCTACCACTTTAACAAAGGAGAATCTCCATTACTAGTTAGCAATACTGGGCCTGTTCCATTCAATTGAGCTGTTCAGATTCCAGTAACTAGAGGGCAGAATTATGCACATACACTACCAGCGTGTTACAGTATTATTATTAATGAACTGTTTGTTCTTCAAAGGGAGGGAGAAGCCAACTTTAAACTATTAAAGAAAATCATCTACTTTTTTTTTTTTTGGTAGCATTTCCTCCGTAACTGAGTTTGTTGCCAATTCCTATCCTTCCATTCAGCCCTAACATCCCCTCCCATTCCCCAGTGGATTTCCCAGCCGCTTGCTGCTGGACTGTGTACTGTTTGAAATTCCACTGAAAAGCACTTTCTCAGGATAGTTCCAAAAGGGGGCTGGGTGTGCACATCTGGAAATGCTGCAGGAAAGTGCTTTCTCATGGTCTTTTCACTAAGAACAGCAAATCCCAAAGGCTCGTCCTGACCCCTGTTACTAGAGAGCAGATGAAAAGAGACACGCAGATGAAATCCCTGTTGTAACTGGAAGGAGAGGCTCATGACACCATACCACTGAAACTCGAGAATCCCAGAATCCCAGCAAAGTGGCATAGTTGTTCTTATCCTTCTATAGCCTTTGGCAGGCAAGGATTAAGACGCAGCACTGAATAGCAGGCACCCTGAACTCGGCTCTAGCTTTTGCTCTGCTCCCCAGGATAGAAGCAGAGAATAGCCATAGAAAACTAAGGTGGTTTAGGCCCAGGTTCCAGTTTATCGGAACCAACAGTGTTTGTTTGTGGGGATTTATTTGGATAAAATTTTTTATTCTGGCTCTGCACTTGCATCCAACTCCTTTACCAGCTTTCCAAGGCACGTGAATTCAGAAAGGCACCTTGTATTAACCCTGTCTTTCAGGACACTGGAACAGATACCCCTACTCCTGCAAAAGTCACTGGGATCTCTCTAATGATGCTAAGTGCTCAGGAACCCAATTTTACATATCTGGCAAAAGTGAGCCCCTCCCGCACTGAGGCATCAGCTCTGTTCTGAATCACAGCACCACTCCCTGTAGCACCTGGGTGGGGGTTTCTTTGGCGAGCTCCCATCTGTGCACTAAGCAGGACTAAGCCTGCTTTGTGTGTGGGATCTAAGCCTTTTCTACCACGTGCTCTAGCCCTGGGTCACACAGCTTCAGCTACCACCTCTGTGCTGATTATCTACTTCTCTGCACCTGACCTCTTCTGCTCCATCCAGGCTTGTGCCTCTGGCCGCTCCCACTGAGGAGAGAGGACATGGACCTTGATAGCTCCTCGCACATGTGATCTCCGGTGTCCTGCTGCCAACTAAAACTTAACTTTGCTAAAACTGAGCTCTTACCTTTCCTTCCAAACTGTTCCGCCTCCCTCCTTTCCTATCACTGTTGGCAACTCTTGGTCCTCTCTGCCCAGTGGGCCCACATCCTTGGTCTTTTCTTCTTCTTCTTCTTCTCCCCCAGATTGATACTATCACTAAATCTTGCCAGTCTTTCCTTCACAACCTCTCCCAAAATCTGCCCCTTCCTTTCCTGAGACCCTTGTCCTGTCCAGTCACCTGGATTGCTATGACTTCATCTTCTCTGGCCTGCACAGCACCCGCCTCATCCCCAGTTAAACCATCCAGAAAGCTGCTACCAAAATCATCTTACTTGAATGACATACTTCCAACTCCTTTGCAAATCCCTTCACGGGCTTCCCCTCTGCCCCACCTCTGAATCCAGTTTCATGCTCCTTGTCCTCTCCTTCAAGGCCTAGTAGGACCTGGATCTGGGTCAACTCTCCACTCTTGTCATCTTCTCTCCTCCTTGCTCAGTTCATGGCTCCCTTCCTGCCAGACTTAAAACTGCCCTTCATAAGTCCCACGGTCTGTCAGAACAAACACACACATGCAGAGGTGACAGACGCTTGCTTTGAAGGGGGTGGAAGAGGTAAGGTGCATAATGGGGGAGTGGAAAGCCGTGGGGGGAAGTAGGGGTTAATGGCAGGGGAGCTGAGAGAGAGATAAGGGCAGTGGGGAGCTGGGGGAGGCCCAGAGGAGCAGGGAGTGACTGCCTACAGAGTCTGTCCCATCCCTGCCTCCCCACTACTTGTGCCCAACTCCTACTCCCCCTCAGCATGCTACATTGTCTGGGTGGCACCGCTACTCAGCTCTTAACATCATCTGGCTCTGACCGGACTCCTGCCAGCTCTGGCCCCCCATGCCCCTCTGCCTGGTCCCAGCTGCAGCTTCCCTGGATTCCTACATGCTGACCCACCTGGGCCTGGCACTGCTACTCGTTTGAGGATGCTCCAGAGAGGGGAAAGGACCGCCTGGGTGAGGACCAGCTCCCCACAGTGTGCACTAGCACTAGGGGCCCACTCACTCCAACTCCTACCTGCTCCCTACTCAGCTTGGTGCACAGAAATATAGTTCACCCCCCACAGTATTTCCTTTCCGGGGGTTAGTCCGCACTCCCCTCTTCCCCCCGCATGCAAGGGGCTTTGAGGTGTTAGGGTCCATTCAGGACAAATGTTGTGGTACCTAGGTATTAATGGATATCCACCTGCTACTTCGTTACTGTGTCAAATTACTGTCTGTAGGGAGCGGGGAGGAACTTTTTGTGCCGTCCTCTATGGCCAGTGGTTTTTATTTCCATGGCTGCAAGCAGTTATAATTGGATACCAAGTAGAACTATGCTGAAACTTTCATTAGCTGTTTCCTGTACAGAGGCATGTTAAACCCATTACCATGGCAGCACCAACATGTTTTAGGGCCCAGTCCTGTTCCTTCTGTTTTGCCATTGACTTCAGAGGGACCAAGAGCAGGCTCATACTCACTTGCCAGCCTATGGCTTGCAATCGTAAGGCAGTTTCTTTGTTTACAGCAGACTCCTCTTACCTTTGTTCCAAACACATGGTTCTCATTACAGCTATATGACGCACAGGTCAGTTGGGGCCTAAAGAAACACTGATTTGACCCAAGAACAATTTTGCTTTTACTAAAACTCATTTTTCAGAGATTTAAATTGAGGACCAGATTGATTAAAAAAAAGAGTTTGTATACACAGCTGTGACTAGATAGAGGGCAGTGTAATGGCAGCATACTATGGGGCCCACAGACATTATTGTCTCGTGTTGCTTTAATGCACCATGTCGTGGCTGAAATAGCCAAAGCAGGATCTGTTCCTAAGATTGACCCATTTGTTCTGTGAGAAGAAGTTCTCTGTTGGTTGTTCCAAGTTATTAAATTCAGGATAAATTACATTACAGCAAACTGTACAGAACGATAAGGATTTTAAAACTAGCTGGTGAGCTATTAAAATATCTGATGGGTCGGTGAGTGTGGTGTATTGAAAACTGTGTTCAAATTACAAGCTACCCCTTTAAAGACTGGCTTCCTGGTCCTCCTTGCAGGCTCGGGAACTTTGAGGGCAGCATGTGATCTGTTTCCTCAGCAGTCACTCTAGGCTGGCTCTTTGCAGACTAAGGTTGGTGAGTTGTGCCTTAGGGCACAGCCTGCTTTGTGTCTCTCTCACTCTGTTTTTGACTCTTGTGAATTAGGGGATGTCTCCACTGCAATAAAAAATCCCCTGGCACTGAGTCTCAGAGCCCGGGTCAACTGACTTGGGCTCATGGTGCTGGCTGCGTGATGAAAAAGAGCAGCATAGATGTGCAGGCTGGACCCCAGGCTCTGAGAGCCACCTCCTTGCAGGGTTTCAGAGCCCTGGCTCCAGCCCAAGCCGAAACTTTCTATACTACAGTTTTTAGCTCTGCAGCCCAAGCCCCATAAGCCCAAGTCAGGAGATCTGGGTCAGCTATGGCCGTGCAGCGGATCTTTTATTGCAGTGTAGATGTACTTGTAGGGTTCTGAATTCTAAGAAATAAAGTAGTGTTATGTTGCAACCTTCTAGGGAAAGGCTTTTATGTTTTTCCCTAACTTCTCTGTGTGTATGCTGGGAACATAAGAGTGAAGTATTAAGGTTTTATCAGCATGTGTTTGGGATGACTGCCTTTTATTCACAAGTAGCAAAGCAAGTGACTTTGCAGGTCTTCCCAGAAAAATGACATGTATTCAGCTCTCCCTCTCTAAATTCTCTCACCTTCTGTTAATGGTCTTTTATAAATGAAATCTTTAATGTGTTAACCATTCTTTGGGGCCCGTTGTCTGGTCTGTGTCCTAGGCCCTATACACTGGTGGTTTATAGGGGCTGTAAATAAACCACAAAAGACCAGAGGAAAATTTCCTTGGCACAGGAGTAAAGTAGGGCTGTTGTGAGTGACCCTGTGCTGTCCCCTACCCCTCATGCCAGTGTGTTACCCATACAGATTCTCTGTTACTTGTACACTCTAGGGGACCCACTTTACCCAGTTCCTAGGGCTCAAAGCATAACTCTCTTAATTTAGACACCCACCCTTACCCAATTCCTAGGGCTCAGGGTGTATACTCTTTGCATGTTTACAGGACCTTTTACCAGTGAAAGAGTAATATCCTTATTTATGTATTGACCATTACCAAGCAGAATACACATGCTACACATACAGTGCTATGTTCACCATAAGATCAGGCAGGCGGACTTTCCCTGTTGGCCAGGCAAAGTCAGTCTAGTCTGGATTCTGGTTGCTGCACGTCATGGTCATGCAGAGGATTCTTAGCAGCTTTGATCTTAGGCTGCGTCTTGGAGGTAAGTTTCACTATATAAACTTGGTTTCAGAGTAGCAGCTGTGTTTGTCTGTATCCGCAAAAAGAACAGGAGTACTTGTGGGGTCCAAGAAGGAGACCAGCAGTGAAGGAATAGAAGAATAAGAAGAGGGAAAGACCTGGAGGAAGAAGAACTCGAGTCCTGCTTAGCTATACCATAACCAACCATTTTACTAAAATTTTACTAATCAATCCTACCCCACCACCTTAATTAATTTACACCTAGCAAAATTAATTATGTAACAGACAGAAACAACCAAAGAACCAGACAGAGAGCATACAGACAAACAATAGAGAAGTGGGGATCATAATGACAAAACAATAAAGAAGTGAGAATTTCACAACCACATCCTTGCCAGACAGGATGCTATCAAACTAAGTTTTCATTAACCATCTTAAGATCTGTTTCTTTATCTGGTGATAGTGGGTGCTATTAGGACTGGGTCTCCTTCTTAACAGCCCGATATTACATTTGTAAGCAGTGTCAGGATGAGCTCCACCCTGACATCTGGTGGTGAGGTGTGGCAAGTTGTGGAAAAGAACTTCAGGGGCCAATCTCATTTGCATAGGCACACCCACCCCACCTAGAATGAGACCATAGCTGCCCAAATGGTCACTTTGGCTGCTGTGGGATCCCCAGTGTCTCTGTTATTGGGGCAGGAAGAATAAATTGTTATTACCCTGATTATGGGAACTGTGCTTGGAACTGCACGTGGCCTTTTGTTATGATGGAGGGATTCACCATCAACTAAGTAGCACTCGCTAGGCAAGCGTCATGGGTTCCAAAACTCTGTGAAAGGAGAGATGCTGGGGACAAGTATTAATACTTGGTGGCATGGGCCCCTTGGTGAGGGACTTACATGCTAATTGCACTTCCTCCTCTCTCCACTGTGGAATATCAGAGCTAATTTTGATTTCATTAGAAGTCTAGTTATAGGCTGCTGAGCTCACTTTGGGCTAACAGTGCCCCAGAACTGAGGCTCCCCTACTACAAGCTGAATTCACCAAAGAGCTGAACTGATTAAGAGCTGAAATTACTGAGCGTTGTGTTAACTAGTGGGGGAGCCTGAAGATATATTGTGGAGCAGTTTGCGGGATGGCTGGAGTGCCTTGTGGACAGGCTGGTGGAGCAGTTCATAGGATGGCGGGAGCTGCTGGTGGGACGTGCAGCAGTTCGTGGGATGGCGGGAGCTGCGGGTGGGCCACAGAGCGGAGCTGAGCAAAGCAGTTTGTGGGGCGGCTGGTGGAGCGGAGTGAAGGCCTATGGAGCTGTGGGGCGGTCAGCTTCAGATCATGTGAGGTGCCTCTTACCTCCACCCCCATCTCCACCCAGGTTGGGAGGTAAAGCTCTGTAGATAAACTTTTGAACTCTGGGGCTGCCCTGACCAGGGACAGAGACTTTTGGGTCATTGGACTTTTGGAACTTTGGGTGATTTGGGTTGCTGGACTCAAGAACAAAAGGGAAATGGCATGCCCCAATTTGCTTGGGGTGGGTTTTTTGCTCATGGGTTGTGTTATGAATCCTGTTGATGGTGTTTCCCCAACATAATGCCACATTGTTTCTCTCTGTTATTAAAAGGCTTTTTGCTACACTCAGACTAGGTGCTTGCGAGAGGGGAAGTATTGCCTCTTGGAGGCGCCCAGCGGGGGTGGTATATATTTGTCCCAGGTCACTGGGTGGGGGCTCGAGCCGGTTTGCATTGTGTTATTGGAATGGATCCCCTAGATATTGAACCCGGCCCTTGTTGCTGCCAACTCTGATGGGCAGAAGGGTTACACATTGTTTTAATGTAGTTTAGACAGAATGTGAGGATGTGACTTCCTACATCTTAGTTAATGGCTACTGCTCTCCTAATATGGCTGCAGACAAAGGCCTTAGGTCTTACAATATAGCTACAGGAAAAGGCCTTATCCTTACAAGAGTAGGAAGCATCCTGAGACAGGGCTGGGAATGGGGCACGTTGGGGAGTAGCTATTCAGATTCTGGGCTATAGTGCAGCCCAGGAAAGATTGCCAGAAGTTAGAGCAGCCCTGGGGCTGCTTTAACTTACACCAGAGGCTCTTTTGGCCTGTAAGGAAGGCCAGAATCCAAACTGTACTGTAAAACCATCTTATCCCAGCCTCTTCCTTCTTCCTGAGCTGTGCTTTCGGTGCTGTGTCTCAAGCCCATTGTTGTTTGCACCCTGCTGTTGAAAGCACATTGTGTGTTATCGTATACACATATGGCTAATAGCTGTACATGATTTAATTCTATAGAGCGTTATGGGACACAATTTTTAGGCAGGCCATTGCACTAAAAAAGCCGCATCATATTACATGGAATGGAACAAATTTCCTCTTGCTTTTAGTTAACTTTACGCAGGAACATTTTATTTCTCTTTTGAATCCTGATAAGATGAATGGGGGAAAAAAGGGTATGAAGGCAACCTCCCACAAGCGCAATCTGTTTATCTGCTTGTGCCTCTTTAGTTTCGCAGCTAATTTGGTTCCTATCAGAGCCAATTATTCGCCCAATAATGGATGATCTGAATGTCCTCTGCCAGCTGCAGTTGCAGATAACCAGTACAGAATGTAGTGAGAGGAGCACCATAAGGCCAAAAAGCTCAATTCTGCTGAGTGTCAGTGATCTTGGGTGGGTCTTCCAAGCCAATGGGACTTCACAGAGGGCACTCAGCACCTTGCATGATCAGACCCAAAGGGTGGCCAGTGGAACAGTGCGGAGAAATTCCCAAGGGAAAGTCTAGAAAGGGCTAGATATTTTTTGCTAGGATTGAGAAAGAGAGACTTAAATTTGTGTGTCCAAAAATTCTCTTCTAGTTAGAACGTTTAGTATAAGGACATTTTCACATGGGAAAATCTTGAGATTAATAACATTTCCATGAGGGAAGCTGATGCACTTAGAAAAATAATAATAATAATACCTAGTTTATATATAGTGCTTTTCATCAGTACAGCTCAAAGTGCTTCACAAAGGAGATCAGTGTCATTTTACCCATTCTACAGAAGGGGAAACTGAGGAATTTAGAGGTGAAGCAACTTTCCCAAGGTCAGCCACTCATCAGGCTCGTTCTACAGCCAGGAATAGAACCCAGGTCACCTGAGACCCAATCCAGTGCTTTATCCACTAGAATATGCTGCCTCCAAATTGAAGAGCACATACCCCACCTCTTAGATAGGATTTGAACGTGCAACTGCATGAGTACAAAGCACCGCACTCTCCACGACTTCACAAAGCTACTGGGAAATGACTCTGGGAATTGGTACAAAAATTGTTATATAAAAAAGTGTCTTGACATGTTTTTTAAAAAATGAAGTCAAATGAATATACAACAACTGTTTGGAATCCCAGCCTATGAGCAGATACATGGGCTGACTTAACGGGCAAATTTGAGTTGCAAAATCACATAAGCACCAATTTGCAATTGTAGACCCCACATTTACATGTGGATTTTCCTATTTTGCTCATGCAAATGCAGAACTGCGTGTGCAAATGCAGATTTTGCCTAAACAAAATTAGTTCTTCAGGTTCCAGTGTTTCCTTAGAACGGTGGCCAGCCTTGTTAACCTCTGCATGGTAAATGAGAAAGGGAATGCAGCTCCCTGAAATGCTTTGGACATTTGTAATGTTCTCCACTGTAGCTGGACTTCACTGTAGCTATAACTGTAACTGTAGGGGAGTATTTATTTGCCTGTCAGGCAATAGCAGTGCTGAGGATTGCCTGTCAGGCAATTCCCCAGTGCTGAGGAATATCAGGTACCTATTCTGGGAAAGGAGAGTGACCATGCTGTCAGAAACGTTGGAGCACAGTAGTCAGGGGTCAGCAAAAGGCTATTAAGCCTCACCCTGGAGTTTGCAGGGAAGCTGTGGGTAGGTCCCTCTGACAGAAGGTAAAATGGCCCGAGTACAAACAGTAATCCGGGTAATGTGATCAGGCTTCCAGCATGTCCTCAAATGAAAAGCCTAGCCAGTCTAAAATAGGACCTGCTCTGGTGTAGAGGCATTATTGTATTGCCTATGTGAAATGTCTTTCTGCTCTCTTGCCAGATTAAAATTCAAGGCATTTTTACAATGTCCTCTGCCTAATAACAGGTAAGCGTTGGAGCTGTGTGGGCAGGTGCTCTCAAAGGCCATACATCTGGGTTCCCTTTCTGCTATTTTAGTCATTTATTTTATAATAGATGTAAAATTCCTTAGCACTGCCTCTGCCCCCCCACGTCTATCTCCCACAAATGCTTTTCCTTTTTCAATCCAGAATGAAAGCATGCTTCTCAGACATCAGTGGAAGGTTACTTTTTCTAGGGACAATAGCCTTATCTTCCTCTGTAATTCTCAACCAACCAATACCTCTCTCCGGAACCAGTTGATAGTTTTCATACTTCCTTGCCTTTTACCCTAGAGTGATTCCATTGACTTCAATGCAACTGTTGTTGATTTACACAGGTGTGAAACTGGAGTAACACAGTGGTGGATCGGGTAAAGTACCTCTAAACGTCTCCCTAGATAGTGTTGGTAACCTGTATAGCCAGTTGCTTGTCCGCACTTTGATTCATTATAATATCTATTCCAGAGGCCAAATAATCATTGTCAGTCAAGTTTATTGCTTTAAACTAATAATAATAATAAAGTACAGGCAAAAGATTCAACATGCTACCAGTCTTCAGGAAGTCAGCTCACCGAGCCTTGTTATATTCCCCTTACCCAGAAAGTGCGCTCCCAGCGTTACACATTTCAGCGCGGAGTATGTATAGTATGATTTTTGCAAGTTACAAAATTCTTTACAGGTCACTTAAAATCCAACCCAGCAGTTTGTCCCAGTTTCTTAACTTGTTGTTTTGGATACTAGCTTTCCAGGTACTGGTCAATGAAAGATACTTTCCTGGCTTGTACTAAGACACAGAACAAATGTACATTGGATGTGACACATTTCCGATCTGCTTATGCCAAATGTTGGCTTGTACTATTGCAGGGTCTTGTAGGCGATAACTTAACGTGAGTGAACAGAACTCTGGGAGAAATATAGGCCAGTCCAGCCCTTATAACTAGCAGGTATTTGTACTATGTAGTATGTACTAACCTACCATACACGTGTTGGGTAACAAATCCATCTGAAAGGTCATTTCTTCAGTTGATATTAGTATTATTGTTAATTGAGTTTATTATGGCAGTCCCTAGAGATCAACCAAGAACCGGGCCCCAATGTGGTAAGCACTAAGAACATAAGAATGGCCATACTGGGTCAGACCAAAGGTCCATCCAGCCCAGTATGCTGTCTACTAACAGTGGCCAATGCCAGGTACCTCAGAGGGAGTGAACCTAACAGGTAATGATCAAGTGATCTCTCTCCTGCCATCCATCTCCACCCTCTGACAAACAGAGGCTAGGGACACCATTCCTTACCCATCCTGGCTAATAGCCATTCATGGACTTAACCTCCATGAATTTATCCAGTTCTCTTTTAAACCCTGTTATAGTCCTAGCCTTCACAACCTCCTCAGGCCAGGATTTCCACAGGTTGACTGTGCGCTCAGTGAAGAAGAACTTCCTTTTGTTTGTTTTAAACCTGCTGCCCATTAATTTCATTTGGTGGCCCCTAGTTCTTATATTGTGGGAACAAGTAAAAAACTTTTCCTTATTCACTTTCTCCACACCACTCATGATTTTATATACCTCTATCATATCCCCCCTTAGTCTCCTCTTTTCCAAGATGAAAAGTCCTAGCCTCGTTAATCTCGCCTCATATCAGACCCGTCCCAAACCCCTAATCATTTTAGTTGCCCTTCTCTGAACCTTTTCTAATGCCAGTATATCTTTTTTGAGATGAGGAGACCACATCTGTACACAGTATTCAAGACGTGGGAGTACCATGGATTTATATAAGGGCAATAAGATATTCTCTGTCTTATTCTCTATCCCTTTTTTAATGATTCCTAACATCCCGTTTGTTTTTTGACTGCCGCTGCACACTGCGTGGACGTCTTCAGAGAACTATCCTTGATGACTCCAGGATCTTTCTCCTGATTAGTTGTAACTAAATTAGCCCCCATCATATTGTATGTATAGTTGGGATTATTTTTTCCAATGTGCATTACTTTACATTTATCCACATTAAATTTCATTTGCCACTGTACAAAAAAAAGACAGTCGTATAACACTCTAGCAGAGTGAACAATATGATGATGGCAAATGGCATATTAGTTCCCTGAGTTTTTGGGGGCGGGAGAGTGGGGTTGAGTTTAGAGGAGCTAAGCTAAGGGACAGAGAAAGGAGAGGGATGAGGAGACAGGGCTGCGATGGGATGAAGGAGGCAAGTAGGAGGGTCAGGTGTGGAGCAAGGCTGAGGTGAAGAGATAGAGAGGGCAGGGGGTTGGTGCAACCAGAAAAGGGGAGAGAATGTGCAACATCTATAATATAGCAGGGTAAGATATATTTGCATGATAAATACTGCCACATACCCTAAACCCGCTGTGCAATACAGTTGCCATAAGAGATATATGCATAGTGAGCCCCTTCCTATTTATACCTTCTCCCAGCCTTTCCTTAAACTAGGCAGTTGGGGGCAGTTCATGAGACACAAGGGAACACTTTAGGCCAAAGCATGTTCTACAAGATGAACCTAAATTCCTTCCCTGACCCTGAGTGGAACATAAACAAACTAGCTTACTCCATAGCTGTCTTGGATGGTTTAGACCCAACAAATCCTGCATCTTGGCAGGGGATTAGACTAGATGACCTTTGTGGTCCCTTCCAACCCTATGGTTCTATGAGTCTAAATGCTAAAGCTCTCTGCAACTCAACACCCTCATCATTCCCTTTTTTCTACTGACCCAACCAAGCTCTGCTCTTCTTACCATACATTTTAAATGATTATCCAAGTGCTCCATCCCATCCTGGTCTGAGGGGCGCAGGATACACCATCCAGAGACAGTATTGTGTCCATGCTTCCCCTGGGTGCTGGGAGCCTGGGGAAGTGAGAGCATCTCCTGAGCGCCACAGCTCTGCTATGGGGAAGACTAGTCATGGCCCCACTTCCACCTGGCTCCCGTTGCAATGATTTGCACTCTTGAATGGAGTGAGAGGAGGAACCTGCTGGGAGAAACAGGTGATGGGAGTGGGGAGAAAGGCTCATTGTACCTGCCCAGCCATCCCCGCACAAGGGCCCGCACAAGTGGCCTTTAGCTTTCAAATCAATAGATGATACTGGGGAGCGAGAGACACAAACAAGCCAATATGGTGTGTTGGTTAATGAATTATTATTGTTGTTGTTTTCTAAAATAAATAGGTTTGTACCAGGAATCGACTTCTGTTTTGCTTTTACACTTTAGAGCAGAGATGCACCCAATTCAGAATCCTGGATTTGAACAACAATGAACCAGATTCAGATTTTTGCAACTGAAGCTAACTTCAGTTGAGGGTCAAGCTAGCGTGTGGCTTTCCAAACTTTTGGACAGCCGCTCCTCACTATAGTTCCACTCTGCTTGGCTCATGTTACACTTTCTATAAGGATTTCACAGCATATGGTTTGTTCCTTCTTGATGGCACGTCAGACAGGCTTTGCCACGTAAATGGCAGAACAGCTTGCTTTGAAACCCAAATGCTCACCAGCCTAAATAGATACCTTACCACAAGGGACATGCGAGCCTCGTAGCATTTTTTACCCACACACATTTTCGTTGCTATAACAACATAATGTAAGTTTTATATTTTTGGCATCTAATTTTTTCAGTCCAATTCCTTTCCACAGTCATTTACATCAGCTTTTCCTCCCCCTTCAGTCAGCTTTCAGTCAGTTTATTTTTCTGCATTTAGCAGCTCTGGTTATAATGTGAATTTTCACTTGTCACCCTGTGGCTGTGCATTCGCATTAGCTAATTATCTGTACTGTACTTGGCTCTCAAAGCCCCAACAGCTATCCGGGCCCCACTGTATATACCCATAATAAGAGAGTCCCCACCCTCTAGCATTTACCATATAGATAAAACAGACAAGAGCCCTGTTGGCCCCAGGATACTAGAGAGACAAGATGGGTAAGGGAATATCTTTTATTGGTACAATTTCTGTTGGTGAGAGAGACAAGCCTTCAAGCTTACACAGAGCTTTTCTCTCTGTAAGTGAGAAAACTTCTCTCTCACTAACTGAAGCTGGTCCAATAAAAGGTATCACCTCACCCACCTTGTCTCTCTAAAAAGACATTATATGACTCACCCAAGGGCACACAGGGGAATTGTGGTAGAGGTTGGAACTGACCCCAGGTCTCTCGAGTCCCAGGCCAGAGCCTCAGCTACAAGTCTATCATTAGTCAATCCAAGATGACACAAATAGCCGGACAGAAAAGTTGGGCTGGGTTTTACAGCTCTTGGCCAGATTCTGCACTCAGATGGCTGTGACTCTGTCAATTCCAGTGGTTTTATACATGTTCAAGTGGGGTTGGATTTGTCCTAGGATTGCATTGCTCATTCATGTGCAGAGGTGTAGTACCCCACAAATAAGGATGTCTAAGGGGATTTACCTAAGAGCAATGAGCTTAAATTAAGAACAGGGCAAATGGGAGCTGACAACCATGCCAGTTAGAAATCTGTTAATCTGTGGTCACGCACAATGGTGGAAACTCTGTCAACAGAATCAATTTAAAAGTGGGTGAGCTAATATACTGTAGGGAGCAATCCTGCGCTGGCAGGGGGCTGGACTAGGTAACCTAATAGGCCTTTCCCATCTGACTCTGTGTCTGCAGGAACTCAGGCCTGCAGATTTGAGGCCAGGGAGAGCACCTGGTTGAGACCCGTCCTGCTCACACCCTCTTAACCTGTGGAGACTCAAAGCCATAGAGGGTCAAATGAGGGGACGAGGAGCTCTGAATGGGTAGAGTGCGATCCTCACAGAGAGGGGCCCCTTTGCTCAGCACCCATCAGGGTCAGGCTCTCAATTTTTCTGAACAATGCTGGTCTCTCTGTGTTTAGATCCAGAAAGACTTTGTCTGCATTGGCTGTTAACGTTCAAGTTCTGTAGGAGTCGGGAGACTGATGGTGAAGCCGGCTGCTGCGTAGCCCTTATTTTCTGCTCCAGGGTCCAGCTGTCACACAGGAAGTTCTGAATTCCTGGTGAGTCATCAGCTTTCCCCCTCAATGTTCTGCAGAGACCTAACTGCATTTCCAGGTAATGCATAAGCCATATGTGTGTATATGTAGAATTTTTCTGCCATAAATGGGGAGTCAAAACGATTGTTGGATAAAGTTCTTTGGCGAACAGATCCTTCAGTTCTGTTTCCATTGAAGTGTTTAATGCAAAATAGCTATAAATGAGTCTGGAACATCTGACACCTAATGCTTATAGGTAGGGATCATCCCCTCTACCAGTCATAGCTATGCTATTCCTTCTGTCAGTTGCTCATTGGCAGAGGAAGTACTGAATGGCCAGTATTATTATTAGCAGCAGCAGCTTCTATGTTGACCTAGGGCAATTCTAAGAACGAGTCTGTATCCCAGCCCAGGTGGGTGGGACTGTTACAGTCTATCCCTCTAGAACAGTCATTCTCAACCAGGACTCCGGGGGGGCGGTGAGCAGGTTTCAGGAGGGGCTGCCAAGCCGGGCCAGTGTTAGACTCGCTGTGGCCCAGGGCAGAAAGCTAAAGCCCCACTGCATGGGGCTGAAGCCCAGGGCCCCGAGTCCTGCCACCTGGGGACTGAAGCTGAAGTCTGAGCAACTTAGCTTTGCAGAGGCCCCTGTGGCATGAGACCCCAAGCAATTGCCCTGCTTGCTACCCCCTAATGCTGGGCCTGGCTTTTATATGCAGAAAACCAGGTGTTGTGGCGCAGCTGGGCTGTGGCATTTTTATAGCATGTTAGGGGTGCCTCAGAAATGAAAAAGTTTGGGAACTGCTGGTCTAGAAGGTCAGTGCTCAGGTCACGTCCCCTAGGATTCATTTCCTTCTTTCCTTCAACCAGGATTATAGCCCATCTGCCAGGGGCCTGAAAGGAAATGGAAATTCCGCCGCTCTGCAAACAGAAAGCAAAGAGCCAATCGACTGTGAACGAACCCAGGTCTAATTAGAGATGGGCCAAAGCTGCAGAGTCCAGATCCAGCAATTCCGCCCCAGCTGGTGGGTGCTGGGATCCAGATTGCATTTTGGTTCAGGCCATGAGAGTGGTACGGGTCAGGGGAAAGGTTAAATCCATTAAAAGCTCCCCAAAGGTTGGAGACATTGATTTGGGCTCAGCTTTAGTTGTAACTGTTTGTTCTCCATATCACTCATGCTCAGAGCTGCATTAAATGTAAGCGGGAGACACTCCGCATACAGTGACGTGATTCTGCTGCAACCCTGAGGCCTGGAGCCTCGTGCTCATACACTGAACAAATACAGCATGGGTCAGGGCAATGCAGCCTTTGGTAGGAGTGAGAGTTCGGTCTCTTTGTCCTGTCAGCCTTTGGCCTGTTGGGAAGGGGAGTAGCTGTAGTTATGGGGCATTTGGGGATGCTGCGCAGCCCATAGACAGCTCTGGGAAGACTGCTGAAGTTAGAGCAGCCCTGTGGCTGCTTTAACTTACACTAGGAGCTGAGTGAAGACCCTTAGTAGCCCAGAATCCAAAGGGCACATAGGTGGTGAAAAGCCACCTTGCCCACCCTCCTCCTGGGTTGTACCTCCTGGCAATGCAGCACAGAATCTAGATTGTGCTACTTCATTATTCCTCATTGTACAGCAAGTGATGTATGCAAATGTGTTTCAGCCAATTGGTTGTTCACAAATCAATCTCTTTGCCTGTGCCTTCAGCTACTCCCAATTAGTGTGTGATTGGTCACATACATCACATGATAGGCTTTCTGTGCCCTGACTGCGTGACTGAAATGTTATCAATAGGGGATGCTCACTTCTTCAGTTGGGCATGAACACCATTTTATTTTATTTTTTGCATGTGAACACAGGCAATTGCATGAAGATCTGGTTTTCCCTGTTCATGTGTGAGCAAAAGTCTAGCTGCACAAATATTCTCAGAAAAGCAAGGTGGCACAAACATAGCCAAATGGACAGAGACTGCAAAGTAGTGAAAGCGCTCGTAAATGAATTCCCCGCTGTCTGATCAGCTCTACACCCATATCTGCTGCGGGCACAAATGGGACTGAGTCTGATTTCACACCAGTTTTATAGCAAACAGTATTATTTATAGCAAATTCCATTGGCCCAATTCCCCAGTACGCTCTGACTACTTTGCACTGCTCTGGTAAGCCAAGGCAGCTGTAAACACAACATAACCGGGCAGCTAGAGAGCTGCTTTGTATCACCAGAGTAGCCCCAAAATCAACCAGAAACCAGCCCATTAACTTTCAGTGGAGTTACTCCTGATTTACGTTGATGCAAATGAGACTTAGGCACTAGGAATTGGACTTAGACGGAAAGCTCATTTCACAATGATCAAATATATTTTTCTTGACCAGATTGTCGGAGGAGCCCAGGACCTGGCATATGTGCTTTTTCATTGCAGCCGTAGTACAAAGACATATAACGACATGGGACCTGCCACAAAAAGTTTCCAGTGTAAGATTTGAACAGCTGACCTTCAAGGTGGGGGAGGTTCTGTGCCCCACATCCTTAAAGCTATTTAGGTGCCCAACTCCCATTGAAATCAATGGGAGTTAGGCGCTAAATACCTTTCAGGATCTGGGCTTCTATCACCATTAGCATTCCCTGATCCATTTAGCTGACATGAAGACAGTGCTCAAGATAGTTGCAAGATTAAAGTCCTCTTCCTAGTCACCTGTGTGCAGGGCTCCACACAGAGATTTACCGATGTGCCAAACTCCGGAAGGGACAGGCTGAGCTATATAGGAACTGAAGACATTTTTTTCTTCCCGTATTTGCTTTAATTTGAGAGTGAGGAGCTTGAGAAACTAGCTGGGAGGCTCCTGGTGACATTACAAGTTACACACAGGCAGCAATCTAGTGTGTAGCGTGTAATGATATTTCAAAGTTATGCCAGACCTGTTACTGAAATAGACGCCGATGCCATTCGCTGAGGCCTCTGCTCTGGGTA
The DNA here is from genome assembly GCF_965140295.1 of Lepidochelys olivacea. NCBI lineage: Eukaryota > Metazoa > Chordata > Testudines > Cheloniidae > Lepidochelys > Lepidochelys olivacea. Next base: position 29,714,768 of record NC_140411.1, on the reverse strand, counting down.
AGCTGCCCGGGTCACCCTGGGAAACGTGAAACAGGCTGGTAACCAAACCCTTTCAGAAATAGTTTGACTGTGAAACATTCCCTTGAGCACCCTGTCTGGTTAGAAAAGGTCCGTGTCAATTATTAGTCGAGCTCTGACACTGCACAACCAAAGCAAAACTGACAGGAGCAGACTCTGTTTGCCAGGCCCGCTTCTTTTGTAATGATAAATGTCCCTGGTCAGGGCCCTTCCCTTAAAACATCAGCCGCTGCTTCTTCCTGAAAGCTTATTCTGCCAGGCAAGTGGCTGTACATTGACACCTTAGATTTGGGGGACTTAGAAATCGCCTCACCTCGCAGGGCAAAATCATCACTGCTAATGACATCAAATCTGTAGCTGAAAATACAGCAGGAGAGGGCTGGGCAATGAGCTGGCCATTGCTTGTACAGTTTCGAAACTGGTTGCCCATAGCTAGGCACCCACGCCCATAGTGAGGCACCTAACGCAGTGCCCTGATTTTCATGGGGCACTGATCTTCCTTTAGGAATGGTTGGAAACTGTTGGCCATTGTGGGCTGATGTTCAGTAACTGATAATGCTCTTGCATTGATACAACCCCAGTAGTTTTCAAAGCACCTTACAGAATGTACTCAGGAAAAGTCAAGATGCTGCAAGGTGCTGAGTGCCCCTTCTTGGCTGCTTCTCAACGCCCAGCACTTTCCAGGCCTGGGCCCTAATTCAATACACTTTGGGCCTGATTCTGATATTGTGTACACCAGTGTCGGTCCATTGACTTCAGTGGAGTTACTCCTGGTTTACATCAAAACAGGACTTAAAGTGGTGCACTGGACTGCAGCATGGGTGGGGGTGGGGGGAATTTCACCCTCTGGGCTGGGGAGCCAAGGGATCCTCTGGTGACTATGAGCGGTGATATTTATTCGTCTAAAGCTGAAGTAGCTGCTATGAAAGACAATGCCCTAGGGTCTTTCAGCCTTAGTGTAATCTAATTCCTGGCCCTTTTGTAGCCTGAGAGTGTGGTGTAGTCTAAGCTAGTTTCACTTGCCTGCAAAGCCATGGTTTAAGGGATGGATTACCATTAATACAGAACAGAAATGATGCCAACTGCTCTTCTTGTACTGGGCTTACCAGTGGATGTAATGCTGCTGCTCATTAGTCCTCGTTTTCCCTGCTTGCTGTCTGATGGAAGCGCTTCCCAAGATAGGAGAGCTGCAGCGCAAGCCACTGTTGTAACAGCAGCCCTGCATCCTAAATAGCGTGTTTTTGCAATGAGAGCCAACTGTCTGGTAAAGTGGGAAGGATGGGTTTAAGGCAAGCTTCTAGAAGTTCTGTGGTCACCTAGTCCGTTCCCGCCGGTGCCAGCTTGCTTCTTACACTGGCCACTCTCTCCGTCTGCATTTCTCACACTGAGTTTTAAATATCTTAAGCCATGGTGCTTACGCCATTTCCTGTGGATTCAAGGAGAGGAAATGACTCAGCGCAGTGCAATGGAGGCAGATTCTGAAGCTGTTTATAAATGAAACAATTTCTGACATCTGGGTGAGACAGTGAGAAAACTTCACAAAATTAAGATTGAATGACAGTAGATGTGATTAAATCAAAATATTGAACACAAATTGTTACACCAAGGGAGGACTAACTGGACTCTGAGCTACGGCTTCCTTTTGTAAAAGACGCCTTAATCGGTCATGTTGAGAAGGAACAAGGCAACAAAGAAGCCGTGGAACTGCCGAGCATAGTGAATGCATTGCCGCCAACACCACTTTGTCCTTCTGGGCTTCTTTTCACCTGCAGCTCTTCCAGCCAGTATCACTACTCCCATTTACCACCTGGGGCACAGCAGGTCAGTGGCAAAGATGGGAACAGAACAGGGGACGCCTGACTCACAGCCCAGTGGTGCTATTTTGGTACCTCAGTGATCCTCCTTATTTGGCTGGCAGTTTGGGAAGCTCCTGTGTTTGTAGGCATTCCAAAGTGGGATCAAATCCATTTTGGTCTATAGCTGGACATATTTTTTATTCAGCTTTTCCTACACATTTCCTTCCATTTTTCCCTGGGCTGGTTCATTTCCTAACATGATCTCAAGCCACTCAGCAAAGTCCTAAATCTTGCTACAAAATCCAGGCTCCGGCTTTTTTTTCAAACAACAAACTAGATTCTTCTATGGGCCTGAGCGCGTTACCTAATTTTTTTTTGCTGCTGTTGGCAAAGCCCACCTGAACTAAAAATAGATACAGCTGCTGCATCTTGGAGAGAGTGCTAAGATAGGTGACCCAGCACCTGAAACCTGTGTTGAGTATGTGGGACATGAGACTGCTGCAATGTGTGAAGGATGCCATCCACGCTGGTATCTATGACATCCCTGTGTGTCTTCTGACACATGTTAATTCCAGGGTTGTTTTTTTAAAAACAGGTGCAGGAGAGCCAGGCAGGAATGTGGCAAGCAGCCGGGAAGATACACTTCATGGTTTTCATACCTTACATACACGGAGCTCCTCTGGAGTCGTTTCAGGAATTTTTTAATAGACGCATTCAAGAGCATGTGAGAAGTTAAATTAATTCTCTCTGATCCCATTCTTCACGCTTGCTGGATCGTGGCTAGGTTCCTTTCCTTTATTTGTTTTTACCCTTCGCTTTGCAGGCCTATCTATAAGAGTTTGCCATGTGCAGGGAGTCTGTATTGTCCTTGTCTTTCAGATGAGACACAACCAACTTCCTCTCCACCAGTATGCCATGATGTCAATAGTTTAGGGTTATGAAAAGGGGAAATGATCTGAAGCTAACTGGGGCCATCACTTTCCAGTTTTAGTAACTGGCCTGCAAAAGCATAGAGAATGGTTTAAAAATTTGTGTTTTTTTCATACAGCTAATACATTTCACACTGGAAACTCAAGGAAGGAAACATTTTATACATTTATTATATACAATATTAAGGCACAAGTTTAAGCAGCAAAGAATAGGAAAATCTTTGGCTGACCAACAATATCAATATTTGCCGCAAGTGACATATAATGTTCTTCATTTCCCCACATATGTACAAACACCCCTCCAGCTGTACAACACTGTACACCAACCATTCTATACAACCAACAACAGTAGAAAATGACAATATTTTACAATCAGTTACCAACATCACCTGGAATGGCTACAGCACAATTTCACAAAGCACAATACAAATCAAGCAGTTGGGAAGAACAGTAGAAATGCAGTTACACTGGTTTGCTGAGGCTAGGTGAACTGATTTACTAACAGTAGTACTTTACACATATTGCCACTAATGCTCTAACTTTGGGTAGAGATCCACCGCCTTCCTTGGCGTGAAAACAAAAATTTCACGAGCTCAACAAAACCAGGAAGAATTACCCTCTACGTTTATGTCAGCTGTGAATTCAAAAGCTATCTAAATAAATAGTTTTCTGTAGATGACTAGAATTCTGGGCAGCATCAATTGTAAACACACCTTTGGGTATTGCAACTGGAGGGATTGATGCTTAAAGAAATGCTGGAAATATATATAAAGAGAGAGGGAGAGCTGTATTCTAAGTGACCAAAAGAAGCAAAGTTATACCGCTAGCAGATATAATTGTGTGAAAACAACACCATCATGCACGTTAATAGAACACCGTTTTTGCTGGATGACTAGTTGTATATATGTACAGCATATATTAAATAGCTCTGCTTGAAAGGAAATCGTATAGCTAGCAATAAAATACTGAACAAACAAAAGGATTACAAAGCTTTTGTGTATCCTTATTCCTTAGAAAAGATCCAAGGTCCATTTGGTGAAATATTTATCACTAGTAGTTTTATTTTTACTCCCTTGTCTCTCTGCTGATCCATGCCTGATTAAGGGTGTGATCTTGCCACACCTGTTCACTTGAGTAAGGACTACTGACGTGAATCAAGGTTGTAGGATCAAGACTGTATGAAGGACAGATAGAAGCCATATGTCGAATGCATATCCTCTTAAAACATTTAAATTAACAAAGTGAGGAAAAAGAATTACTGTTACAATGCATATTAAATTGCGTAACATCTTCCAAAGTGTTTATGCATTTGCTTTGCAAGGCAAAGCTGCTAATACTTAAAAACATACCCTATTTTAACAAGTGCAAAAATTAAAGAGAGGGAGATGCTGACATATGAATATTTCTATGTATAGAGAAATATAAGTGCATAGATTTAACAACATTGTTTAGTACAAAAAAAGCATCGCTTTGCTATGCACTACTCCATGTTGTAGCAGACACATGGCTGGCTTTTGGCACCTGCAGGCCTTCAGAGCACAAGTTTTTAGTGGAAGCAGACTTGAAAGTGGTTGCAGTCTCCACAATCTAGTGGCTGGTAGAAAGAGCTCAGTGTAAGTGTTTGCAAGAGGGTTCCCCTCATAACCTCCTGGGGCCAGCCCTGAACACATGAATGCATCTAAACTTGTGACTTTTGTGACAAAGTCAGGCTGGACAGCTGGAAGAGAGTGGTGGAAGGCGGGTAGATGAGCCCTAGAATGATAAAGGCCCTTTTCCCTCTAAGCTGGAAAGGGGTTACCTCAGGTCCACTAGGGACCCCTGAGCCCAGTTAAGGGCTGCCTGAAACCTGTACAAACCCCTCTGCTGGTGAGAGAGGAGGGGGAGAGACTAGCTGCTGCAGGGCTAGTGGCAGCAAGGAGAAAGGACTCCTCCATGGTGGAAGGCTGCTCACCTCCCTACAGGGGAAGCTACCTAACTGCCTGCCTGTTTAGGGGATGAACTGGCACCCCAGGGCCAACAACGTCACCCAACCCCAGAAAGAGGGTAGGAAAAGGTATTCCCCTTTTCTGTGCTGTGAATTTGTGTCCTTTCGTTTGGTGGAGGAGAACTCCTTGGACCTCCGCTGAAGCCTAGCTGGAAAATATTGACAAATAAACCCCCTGGGGGAAGATAAACACTGTCTGGAGTGGGGCTGATTCACTCCAGGTCCGCCTCCACCGGCAGAGGAGCAAGTGCTGAGCCCTGCGAGGCGGAAGAGGTGCCTTGGCACACTTTGAATCTTTGACCACCAGGGCTGCAAAATCACCCTCACCCCCATCTCAAGGCCGTATTAACCCCTAACTTCAGTGGGAAAAGAGAATCCAAAGATTTGGAAAGATTTTTTTTTTAAATGACGAGGAGCGACATCTACCCCCAGCATTTGGAATAAAAGAAGCAAAGTTGTGTGTGTTAGGTTTCATGATGAGGTGTGTCTCCTTAATTACTGCCACACCTTACACCAATGAAAGGTACATTTTAAAATGAGGAATGTTTCATCTTGGGAGAAAACAAGTGGCGAAGAGAGATGGCAGCTCAGCAGGAAACAACCAAATGATTATTAACAATGATGCAGTTAAACTCTAGGAGCCAAGTTCTATATTGCTGAAGTGTCTCAAATCCCATTAACTTGAGGGAGCAAGGAATGTAAGATCAGACCTGAGGGGGGGCGGCGGGGGGGTTATCTTGGGGAGATTTTTTGGGGTTAAAATCACTAAGCACTTATATAGTGCTTTGCATTATCAAAGCACTGTACAAACACCAGCCTTCTCCACAGCCCTGGTAGGAAGGAAAGCATTCCTATCCCCATTTTACAGCTGGGGTCGCTCAGACAGACAAGGCCTGATGCTACACTGCTACACCTCCCATTTTTAGGTCAGTGACTCTGGTGTAAAACTGGAGTAGCGCAGCGATGAATCAGGCCCAGAGAGATTGACTGACTTGCCCAAGGACACACAGCGAGACAGTGGCTGAGCCAAGATTAGCGCATGGCGAATTTCTAGGCTCCCAGTTATTAGAATATGCTGCGTCCCGACCTTTGCCTTCTCACCTTGGGGAGACATTTTCAAAACTTGGGCTCTGCCCAGAAGCCATTTATTTTTTAGTTTGAACAAATCTCCAGCAGTATTTGAGTGGAAAAAAAAAAAGAGTGCTTTTCATAGAGTTCTTTTCTTGTGAGCAGCCCCACAACCAAAGTGATGAAAAGGTGAATTCCAGCCCCCATCAAGGAACTCTGCATACATAGTCCTGTTCCACGAAAACATGTTTTGATTTGACCAAATTCTCGCTGAATCATGGAGGATGAAATTCACCCTTGTGCAGAGAGCCAGGACAAGGATATTTTTACATAGAACAGGTTCCACTTTTGTCCCATTTAAGCCTTATTGGGAAGCTTTAAGTGGGGCATAGGTCTTGTGCAGGCTCCTCTGCATGGGGGGGTGAATGCAACTTCTAAGGAATGATCATTTAGACAGCAATGGTTGTGCATGTGTACATATACAGACTCACCACCAAAATATCCCTCGGGGACCCTAACCTGGTGACCTTAGAAATGTTAAATCTTCCATCTCTCAACACACATTCACGTGTGTCACAATTAAAATTTGAGCCCAGTCCTGTAACCTTGACTCGGGTGAGGCACGCCTACTTATATAAGGGCTGCAGGATTGGTCCCTTTAAGATCAGGAAAAAAGGATTAGGAGAATTTCCGTGCATGTTCAGAAACATCCTTTCTCATTTACACAACCAGGCTGTCTTTTAAAATGTCTTTGAATGTAAACATCCCAGTCAGGCAGCTACGAAGTGCTGTAGAAATCTTACCAACAAACTGAACCATGCTAAGCAGTTGTGCAAATTAACTCCTGCAGTGCCATGTGCAGTGGAAATCCATTTTTAAGTGAGGACGTTTATTATTTCTCATCCCAAGTGTATTGACTAATTTATTATTGTTATTTAATATACACCCAAGGGCCTGATTCTGATCTCAATTGCAAGCAGCAAACCTGGATGAATTAGGCTGAAATCAGTCAATGATCTCCACATTCCTCTCAAACCTCTACAGTAACTGGCCCCAAACACTGTAGTAACCCTGGCCTGAAATGCTGCCTGCCATTGCATGCTCAAATTCACCCTGGGTCACAATAGGAGGGTAGAATTTGCCCCACTGACAATGCTGAAGCAGTTTGGACAGAAACTGCAGAATACTGTACTATTATTTTAATAAGCCAGAGAATACATCTATAGTGGCACCATGTTGTTCCCTGCGAGGTGCTGAGCATCCTGAATGCCCATTGTCTCCAAGCCCTCAGGAGTAAAAACTTTTAGCACTTGAATGTATGTACAATTTGCTGCTTACACAGCTTTGTGTGTGTGTATTATGTATTAGAGCTGAGGGAATACGCTCAACATTTTCCCCTGAATAGTTACCAAAATTGTAAAAGAAATTGCTTTGACAGGGTTTATGCCCCTTTTACATGCATCTTCTATGCAAATTCTAGCAAAGAAATGCTCCTGGCGACAGTGAATTTTGAGCAAATTTTGAATTTGCAAAACATGAGAATTTGCTTTGGAAACCTGTTCCCAACAGTCGCACTCATCCAATCAGGAAAGACCTATACATCCAACCAAAACAAACCAACCCGGCTTGAAACAAATACTTACAACAAACTGCTTTGTGCTCAATCTACAGACCAAGAATTTTTCACTAAAATAATCTGGTGAACAATTATGAATAATGACTAAATTTGAGAAAAGTGTAAACTTCTCTTGGACAATTCACAAACTCCCACTGACTTCAACAGAGCCAGGATTTCAGTCTCTGTCTTGGTTGTAGCTAGAGAGTAAAATAGAACAGCATTATAGAACACTGTTGTAAATGGTAAAAAGATATGTTTTCTCTACAATAGTAAATGCAGTTCCTATTTCCTTTACCATCTCTTTGTGAATCCATGTTTCCTTATCACCTTCTGTTGTCAGAATATTCCAGCCATTCATGTCCACCTTCAGCATCCTTCATTTCATGTTTACATCTCTTTCTTTTCCCTCTGTCATTCAAAGTCTAATTCATCTCAGCCTCTAGGATCCTTCCAGACTCAATCTTTCTCAGACGTTCTTCAAACTCTTATATTTAGTTTTTAAGATTTGCACAACATTGGCCTCCGTGGACTTAAATGTGTCTGCACAAAATCCTGAGGAAGGTCACTCTTTCCTCAGATGAGGACTTCCATCATGTCGGCATCAGGAAATTCAGGCTTCTGGACCAAACTGCTTACTCGGCCTTTGTTATCAGACAGCTTCCCATGGCTGGGGGAGTTCTCTGTGACAGTGAGGAGAGAGAGAAATCCAGATTCATCAGAAATTCTCAAAAACTAATGCAAACTATTTTGGGGGGAAAATCTCTAACAATACTTTTTTATAATGTAAGGCCAAATTCATCCCTGGGGTAGTGACATCAGAGAGAGTTCCTCTGGTGTTTGCCAGGATGCAACAACTCCTCAGTCACTTATGCCCTCTGAGATAGAATTCTTATTTTTATGTTTCAGTTTTGCAATTTGAAAATATAACTCCTGCCATTTGCAACATCTGAAGTTCTCTGTGGCAAACTGGATTTGCACCAAGAAGGGCTTGGGTGTATTTCATAGTAGAACCTGACCCTGAATTCCTGGTGCACCAAAGGAATCCCACTGACGTTAGTAGGTTAATTAGCTTGCAAAGAATGTAGGATTGGACACAATGTGAATTAAAGGGACATGGTAAAGATAAAAATGACATTTAACAATGTTTCTTCCCCTGTGTTGCTAATAAACACAATAAATGCCTACCTAGATACTGAAACTGCCGTATCACCGTAAGAATCCTCAGATTCTTAAAGCAGAAAGAATCTTTTAGATCATTAAAGCACAGAGAAGTTTAAAAGTTTAATTCATTGTTAATTGAAAATGGGCTTGAACTAAACCCCAGAGCTGAATTTTGGAAAACATACTGGCCAAGATTTTCAAGAGACTTGTGATTTTGGACACCTTGAAGAGGTCTGATTTTTAGAAGGAGGGTGGCTCAGCTTTGCCCCCTTTAAGGTGTCTCAAGTTGGGCATCAAAATCCCAACTTTTAATGAAAAACTGAAATTTGGAAAATGTCAATATGCTGTAGGCTTTACCATTATTTGGGGAAGCTTCTCAAGGCAGCTACTCTGGATCTATAGAGATATAACTGAGTATAGAATCCCTAAATATTTTTTAAGTTGTTTTTATTCTTTTTCTTTATATGTGAAAACAGTTCTACTTGTATAGCATTTTGAAAAATTAGTCCAAGATACTATTGTAATCCATGTATTTTATCTATCTGTCTATTGCCCCCAGCACAAGAGTATCTAAAGGCTGAAAACACAACTTTACATCCATCTTATTTCCTTTCCTGAAGTCTAAATTTAGGGTTTAAATTACTTGACTGCACCTCTTTCAATTAACAGCGATGGAGTTCTTTTCATGGGGAATAAAAGATTGTGTGGGAAACAGTCTTTTTCTAAAATAATGTTTTTAAAACAAATGTCTCCTCTAACTAGGAGTGTATGGAAACAGTCCTCATCCGTCAAAAATCATTTCTAAATCAAATTTCCCTAGTTTTCACACAAAAGTAAACCATTCTGTGTTTTCGGCTCACTTTTCCCACGAGTTTTCATAAAAATATGAAACAAATGATTTCTTCCCCCCCAAAATAGTTTAAACTGGGAAAATTCTCCAAAAAAATGTTTGTCTGAATGTGGGAACAAATGCGGAATGTATCCAAGGAGAGAAATGTTGTGACCAGTTCCAGGATGGAATGTCACTTTTGGCACCACAAATAACTGTACATGCTGAAATTTCCCCCTTCAGCAAATTAATGGAACTTGATGAAAACTGGTAAAAAAAAATCTAAGCTCTGCATAGGAAAGTTTGCAAGGCCAAAGCAGGTGGTTTTGCACACATCTCTCTCTTAAATTTGACTTAAAGAATGCTTTTGATTGTCTTGAGATAATAACCAGCAACAATTTATTCATCCATTTAAGAAGTATTGCCTCTCTATAATTATATTTGTCTCAGGCACCTATATAGCGTGATTCACCATAATATCAATGCACTGATTGTACCATGAAGGTTGGAATCACTTACCTAGTTTATCTCTAGTGCCTTTGGCTCCTGTGTGTCTCAGGGCAGGGCTGTTTGATGGGGTGGTGCTTAACCTTCCCCTGCCTGGGAAAGAAGCAGTGTTTGGCCAGAAAAGCTCAGAGCTTTTGTCAGTCTGAGTGCTGCTGTCTTTGCTGCCTGTTTTAGCATGGGAGGTGCTGACTGGCAACGAGGGGGCTGCACAGGACAAAGAGGGAGGCAGGGGAGGCAGTGCAGGGATTGATGAATGGTCATGATGATCCTTCCCTAACAGCAACCCTAAAAACACAATAATGATCATGTTAGTAAAATCAAAGATGGAGAAGCCCTGCTAGGTCCCCCAGGCCAGCCTCCTTCCAGGGAAGGATTGTTCTCCAGGGCTTTGGTGCAGGGTAGTTTTAAATATATCCACTAATAAGGGGACCACTACTCACCTGGGGAGGCCCCCCCCCCCGAAAAACAGCCTCCTAGATCTCACTATCAGGAAGAGAGACATCTACCCCCAGCATTTGGAATAAAAGAAGCAAAGTTGTGTGTGTTAGGTTTCATGATCAGGTGTGTCCCCTTAATTACTGCCACACCTTACACCAATGAAAGGTACATTTTAAAATGAGGAATGTTTCATCTTGGGAGAAAACAAGTGGCGAAGCATAAGCTTTCGTAAGCTACAGCTCACTTCATCAGATGCAACGAAAGCTTATGCTCAAATAAATTGGTTAGTCTCTAAGGTACCACAAGTACTCCTTTTCTTTTTGCGAATACAGACTAACACGGCTGTTACTCTGAAACCTATCCAAAGTGCTGTCTGCTCTCTAGTTTAATGCAACTTTTCCTAGCCCAGAGTAGGTTTGATTCCCATGAAATATGCATACACTGCCTGCATTCCTCTGGGTATGATTGTCAGGCGAGTGCAGCTGTGCCGGAACACACAGGGTGGTGGCTCAAACTGTTTGTAGAAAGTGGCCAATCACACTTTCAAAGCTGACCCTCAAAGTCTTATTCTGGCCACAGACAGATTTTACTTGTTAAGCCGTCCTCTCACTGAAACCCTTTGCACTGCCAATGCCTTGCTCAAATTGGTGCTCACCTATGCTTCCTTTCCAGGTCTTCTCCTCCTTCTTTTCCTCAGCTATCTGATTGCTGGTGAGAGAGGTCTGGCGGGAATGCGCACCCGCTGCTGCAGCGATGGACGGGACCGATCGAGCAGGCCGTAAACTTGTGCTATCTGTTTTCCCAGCATCCTTCCGCAAACGCTGCTGAAGGACCTTGATCATGGCATCTTTCTCAATTATTTTCGCATGCAGATTCTTTATCCTGCCAAAATATGAATGTTCTGCTGACAAAGATGGAAAATAACTTCTAGATCACAGCTATTCCACTGCTGCCTTTTCCCTCTAGTACATTCTCTGCTGCTTTACCCCTTCCAGTTTTAAGCAACTCAAACAATGAAATTTCCACCATTTCCTTTGAGGGCAATTGCACAGCTTAACTGGGCAATATTTCCTGCTATTACAATCTTTTTGTAAGATTAAATAGATTTAAATTAAGCTGATCCATTGATATTACTTCAATAAACTAGCAAGAATAATCTGAAAAATAGTCCTAAAGATGCTGTGGACTGATGGGATCATTCAGGAGCAATTTTCTTTGCCCCAAAATACTTCTGGGCTAAATCCTGAGTTCTTTACTGTGGCAGACTGCCATGGGGGAGTTTTGTCTGAATCAAGGTAGACTGAATTAAATTTGCGTAAAAACCTCAGGAGCTGGCCCTATAATAGATTGAAATAAAGATTTTAATAATTAAATTATCTTGCCCAAATCTCTGAGGGGCCATACCAACTGCCACTGAAATAAATGAAAGAAACTTCCATTGCCTTCAGTGAGCATTGGATTGGGCCCTTAGTTTCTGTTGAAAGCAGTGAAAACAACTAATGGTCTGTGTTTTCCAACTAACTGGAGACCCCAACAGCTTTCTTCTCTAGACCCTGAAAGTGTTTTAAGATGATAAAGAATCAATTATTTGAGAATAGGCTGTGGAAACATGGCGGTGGGGAATTTAAGACTGAATCAAACTGAAAAGGTTTGAACTAACTAATTAAAATGCCAGTCAAATGAAAATCATGTCTTATGAAATATAGCCAAACACAGCAGATGTTTTTTGGGAGGGTTTTAAAAAAGAAATGTCACATATGGTGTAAATAAACACATAAGGGAGGTGGAAACTTTAAGGCTGTCATTTTCAAAATGGAGTGCCTAATTTGCACTTGCAACATAAAATCCTGATCCATCTCTTAAAGAAGTCAATGGCAAAATTCCCACTGATTTCAAGTCCTCTGTGTGTGTGTATGCATGCACGTGTCTATAAGATGAAAAACATAGAACCGGTTAAATTATATTTTTATTTTCTGAAAAAAAATTTGAAGAACATGAAATTTTTTGTCAGAATTTTATTTGGCTTTTTTTTTTTGCTTTTCAACAAAACCTGGGAAATATCTGTGAAAACAGAAATTTTCTCAAAAAAATTTGCTGTTTAGTCAAAAAAACATTTTTAATAAAAAAAAGTTTTGATTACAAATTTTTTGAGCAGCTCTAGCAAACAAGTAATTGGACGTGCTACATACATATTTGCATTTGCATGCTCAAAATGGGAAAACTGCATGTGCAAATGGGCACTTGCGTGTGCATAGACAGGTTCTGTACCAACTCCTGCTTTCATAGATTCCATGCCAGGAAGGACCAACTATTTATAAACCGCGATCAAGTCAACCCGTAACCTTCTCTTTCTTAAGGTAAATAGATTGAGTTCCTTGCGTCTATCACTATAAGGCATGTTTTCTAATCCTTTAATCATTCTTGTGGCTTTTCTCTGGACCCTTTCCAATTTATCAACATAGAATCATAGACTTTAAGGTGAGAAGGGACCATTATGATCGTCTAGTCTGACCTCGTGCACAACGCAGGCCATAGCATCTCACCCACCCACTCCTGTAACAAACCTCTAACCTATGTCTGAGCTATAGAAGTCCTCAAATCACCGTTTAAAGACTTCGAGGTGCAGAGAATCCTCCAGCAAGTGACCCGTGCCCCACACTGCAGTGGAAGGCGAAAAACCCCCAGGGCCTCTGCCAATCTGCCCTGGAGGAAAATTCCTTCCTGAGCCCATATATGGCGATCACCTAAACCCTGAGCATGTGAGCAAGACTCACCAGCCAGACACCCAGGAAAGAATTCTCTGGAGTAACTCAGATCCCACCCCATTTAACATCCCATCACAGACCATTGGGGGTATCTACCGCTAATAGTTGAAGATCAATTAATTGACAAAATTAGGCTATCCCATCATATCATCCCTTCCATAAACTTATCAAGCTTAGTGCCCCCACTGCTTCCCTGGGAAGGCTGTTCCAGAACTTCACTCTTCTGACTGTCAGAAACCTTCGTCTAATTTCAAGTCTAAACTTCCTGATAGTCAGTTTATATCCATTCGTTCTTGTGTCCACATTGGTACTGAGTTTAAATAATTCTCCCTCTGTGGTATTTATCCCTCTGATATATTTCTAGACAGCAATCGTATCTCCTCTCAGCCTTCTTTTGGTTAGGCTAAACAAGCCAAGCTCTTTGAGTCTCCTTTCATAAGACAAGTTTTCCATTCCTCGGATCATCCTAGTAGCCCTTCTCTGTACCTGTTCCAGTCTGAATTCGTCTTTCTTAAACATGGGAGACCAGAACTGCACACAGTATTCCAGATGAGGTCTCACCAGTGCCTTGTATAATGGTACTAACACCTCCTTATCTCTACTGGAAATACCTCGCCTGATGCATCCCAAGACCGCACTAGTTTTTTCACGGCCATATCACACTGGCGGCTCATAGTCATCCTGTGATCAACCAATACTCCAAGGTCCTTCTCCTCCTCTGTTACTTTCAAGTGATGCGTCCCCAGTTTATAACAAAAATTCTGTTATTAATCCCTAAATGCCTGACCTTGCACTTTTCACTATTAAGTTTCATCCTATTACTATTACTCCAGTTTACAAGGTCATCCAGAACTTCCTGTATAATATCCCGGTCCTTCTCTGTATTGGCAATACCTCCCAGTTTTGTGTCATCCGCAAACTTTATTAGCGCACTCCCACTTTTTGTGCCAAGGTCAGTAATAAAAAGATTAAATAAGATTGGTCCCAAAACTGATCCCTGAGGAACTCCACTAGTAACCTCCTTCTAGCCTGACAGTTCACCTTTCAGTGTGACCCGTTGTAGTCTCCCCTTTAACCAGTTCCTTATCCACCTTTCAATTTTCATATTTATCCCCATCTTTTCCAATTTAGCTAATAATTCCCCATGTGGAACCGCATCAAATGCCTTACTGAAATCAAGGTAAATTAGATCCACTGCATTTCCTTTGTCTAAAAAATCTGTTACCTTCTCAAAGAAGGAGATCAGGCTGGTTTGACACGATCTACCTTTTGTAAAACCATGTTGTATTTTGTCCCAATTACCATTGACCTCAATGTCCTTAACTACTTTCTCCTTCAAATTTTTTTCCAAGACCTTGCATACTACAGATGTCAAACTAACAGGCCTGTAGTTACCCGGATCACCTTTTTTTCCTTTCTTAAAAATAGGAACTATGTTAGCAATTCTCCAGTCATATGGTACCACCCCTGAGTTTACAGATTCATTAAAAATTTTTCCTAATGGGCTTGCAATTTCATGTGCCAGTTCCTTTCATATTCTTGGATGAAGATTATCTGGGCCCCCCAATTTAGTCCCATTAAGCTGTTCAAGTATGGCTTCTACCTCGGATGTGGTAATATCTACCTCCATATCCTCATTCCCATTTGTCACCCTACCATTATCCGTAAGCTCCTCATTAGCCTCATTAAAGACTGAGGCAAAGTTTACATATTGGGCCATGCCTAAATTATTCTTAACCTCCCCTCCATCCTCAGTGTTTAGCAGTCTCACTTCTTCTTTCTTTGTTTTCTTCTTATTTATATGGCTATAGAACCTTTTACTATTGGTTTTAATTCCCTTTGCAAGGTCCAACTCTACATGGCTTTTGGCCTTTCTCACTTTATCCCTACATGTTCTGACCTCAATAAGGTAGCTTTCCTTGCTGATCCCTCCCATCTTCCACTCCTTGTAGGCTTTTTGCTTTTTCTTAATCACCTCTCTAAGATGCTTGCTCATCCAGCTTGATCTACAACTCCTGCCTATGAACTTTTCCTCCTTTCTTGGGATGCAGGCTTCTGACAGTTTCTGCAACTTTGATTTGAAGTAATTCCAGGCCTCCTCCACCTTTAGATCCACAAGTTCTTCAGTCCAATCCACTTCCTTAACTAATTTCCTTAATTTTTTAAAGTTAGCTCTTTTGAAATCAAAAACCCTAGTCACAGATCTATTTTTGTTTATCCTTCCATTTAGTTTGAACTGAATTAGCTCATGATCACTCAAACCAAGGCTGTCCCCTACAACCATTTCTTCTATGCGGTCCTCATTACTCACCAAAACCAAATCTAAAATGGCATCCCCTCTTGTTGGTTCAGCAACTACTTGGTGAAGGAATCCATCAGCTATCACATCCTGGAAAATCTGAGCCCTATTATTATTACTAGCACTTGTCCTCCAGTCTATATCTGGGAAGTTAAAGTCTCCCATGATCACACAATTCCCATTAGTATTTACTTCATCAAAAACATTAAAGAGGTCTCTATGCATATCCAGATCGGATCCTAGTAGTCCATAGCACACCCCAAGCACTATCCCAGGGGAGGCTCTAGTAGCTTTCTTCCCCAATGTGATTTTTGCCCAGACAGACTCTGTCTTATCCATTCCATCGCTTCTTATTTCTTTACAGTCTACCTCATCACTGATATACAATGCTGCTCCACCACCTTTGCCTTTATTTCTGTCTTTCCTAAACAGCACATGCCCTTCAATACCTGTAGTCCAGTCATGACGACTGTTCCACCAGGTTTCTGTTATCCCTATAATATCTGGTTTCTCTTCCTGCACCAGTAGCTCTCGTTCCTCCATTTTGTTACCTAGGCTCCTCGCATTAGTGAACAAACATCTTAATTTTTGCCATTTGGCCTTGCTTATATTCTTTACCCGATTAGGCACAGACATTCTACCGCCAGTATCACCTATTAGACTGGTATGTACACTGCCCTTCCTCCTTATGTCCATTCTCCTACCCACGACTGTATCCTTTCTTACTTCGTTTTCTTCCCTCTCAATGTTAAAATCCGGTGTGGAGATTACCTGGACATCTCCCAACCATCTCCTGCAGATTCCTAGTTTAAAGCTCTCTTGACCAGTTGTAACATCCTCCATCCTAGAAGTCTATTTCCCTCCTTACTCAGGTGAAATCCATCCCCATACTTGTGTATGCATTTTTGTGTGGGTTCAACTTCAGGTGTTCATTTTTGAAGGTTTGTCCCTACATGCCATGGTACCTTTCATATAACTCAGAGAGATATCAGATACATGCACACACCTTTTTGGTTGGGCAGCAATGAAGTCATATTTAAAGCATTGGCTACTAGAGAGTCTTGCTTTAAAAAGTCAGAATTTTGAGTGAGATCATGCAAGCTCATGCCAACCTCCTTTTTCTAGTAAGGAAACCATCCATTTTTAAGGTCTCTCTTTGATGTGAAGAAGGTTTAAATCCAGGGAGGGGAGGAGGCAGAACCTAATCCCTGTCTTTTAATAGCTGAAGAGTGAAATGACTAGAAGACAAACTGGAGCAAAATCCCTCTTTTTAGAATGGGCCTATTGGCATGCGAAGGGCTAAATGACGCATGGGCTAGCTTATCCAAGGATCCAAGCGGTTAGGACGCTATGGATCTCAAGATAAGACCTTTAGCACAAATCCCGCAGTAAGTATTTAAAGCTGTCCTTTACGTGTATTCCATGTCCTGACACCTCCGATTGGCTTGAACAATCTCCTCCTCTTCCTGCCATATTCGAACCTCCAGGGAGTTCTCGTTGTAGCTGCCATTCCGCGAGTGGTTAATGACTGAGGTATCCCTAGCAACACAAGACACAGCCACACCTTTTAGTGTCACTTGGTTCAATAAAAGGCCTCTTTTGATACAAACAGGTATGCAACTGTTTTTTCACCATTCACGTTACAATGGAAATCTACAGCTATATTTGGAGGGTGTAATAGTCCAGTGAAATGAGGATTTCTGAAAATACAACAAAAGGTGGGAGGGAACAAATTGGAGGTGAAATCTCATGTTCTAAAATGAATTAAAATTAAAGGACACTGTCAAGATAAAAATAATGGACCAGATCCTCTGCCAGTCTAAAACAGCTCAGC
This sequence comes from Lepidochelys olivacea, assembly GCF_965140295.1. Classification (NCBI taxonomy): domain Eukaryota; kingdom Metazoa; phylum Chordata; order Testudines; family Cheloniidae; genus Lepidochelys; species Lepidochelys olivacea. The sequence goes on along the minus strand of NC_140411.1, from coordinate 29,697,522 downwards.
TCTCTTGGGTTCAATGAACCTATGTTGATTTACATCAGTTGAAGACCTGGTCCAGTATATTAAACAATAAATCCTTAGCTGGTGATATAAATAATAAATAAATGAACTGTGGATTGTTTTTAACTCCCCTCAGGTTTCTGAGCCTTTGAAATACACTTGAATCATGTTTCATGTTTTCCTGTACAATCACAAGGGCTAGAAAAAAATTTTAAAAATTAATGAAAGCAGAGATTCTCATGTAATCACTTGGTTCTATGTGCTGGGGCTTTAAGAAAAACACCAAATAATGTGAAGGTTGAAAGAAAATCACAAGAGTCAGCACATTAAATCTAATTTGCTGTTTGCTTCTGCACTTCAATGCTGGATGAGAAAATGAGATAGATCAAGTTAATTTCCTGTTTCAAGTTAAGTTTCACTTTCTGGTTCTCATACACTAACACAAAGCTAGTGTGTTTGGGTTTCCAAAGCCATAGGGGAAAATTTTCAAGAAAACATTTATATAAAGAAAAATATATAATTGATTAAAAAACGTATTTTATGTGAAATTTTGCAAACCTGGGTTTTGTTGTTTTTTATTTTACATTTTTTTATAAAGTCATACCTATGTTTAGGATCTAAAATATTTGATATGGTCCTTTTAATTATGATATTTTAGATGCCAGTACACATCAGTGACAATGCCTTGTATTACCTGTGACAGAAATATTAAAAACCCTATTCTGAAGACACAAACGGCCTGATTTGAAAAGGTGCTGAACACCCATAAGTCTAGCTGAAGTCAACAGGAGTTGTGGGTACTTTGCATTGTGATGGGGTGACTACCCCATGCTCACCTTGCAGGGTTTAATGCAGGACAGATGTGCCAATTAACCCCTTAGGCAGCTGATTAAGGAAGCTCAGCTGGGTCGGAATAGGCAGGGTCTATAAAGGCTAAGAGCTGAAGCAGAAGGGGCTACTGGGAAAAAAGGCAGACACCCCCAGGAGAAAGGGAGGAATGAGTGGAGACTGCAGACACTACCTGGGAAGAGGAAGGAGGTGTTGGAGAACTGGTAGGCCTATGAAGAAACGGGGAACCAACAGTAGGAAGAAGCCCAGGGATAGAGCAGTGAGGCCAGAGAGAGAAGGCCCAGATTGCTAAACTGAGGGTCCCTGGCCTGGAACCTAGAGAAGAGCGTGGGCCTGGGTTCCCCTACCAGCCACTGGGCAAGTGGCACTGAGGCAGTGAGCGAGAGAAGGAGCTAAACCTCCACCGGGAGGGGGGTGGTAACCTGTGACACAGCCACAGGGCCGAGCCATGAAGAGGATGCTGTGAGAGGAGCTCCAGGTGGACAGGGTGACGGTGTGCAAACCATGGATGGGGATCGTCTGCCTCAAGCTAATCCCCAGAGTACCAGAAGGCAGTCAGGCAGTGAGTGGTGCGCCCCATGACATACCTCTCTGAAAATCAAGCCCCCAGTGAATACACTCATTTTTTGGGTAATTAAAATGCCTGGGTCTATGTGAAATACTTGATAGTATCTGGCAGTAAATGGAGGGAAATTCCTTTGTGAGCCCTTAATACTATGGAGAAAAATTCCCTCTCCTCCCCCACACATGCCAAGTACATTAAACCAGGTTTATTAAGGAAAACTTCTGCCTTCCTTTGATGAAACAGTTATAGGTAGGACCCTGAATAAATCACGATTTCCTGGAGGGCATGGAAGTTGTGAAAATATTATAATAAAGGGACTTTAAAATATTTTTTTAAAACGTAGAAGTCTACAGGAAAGTCCATTTCAAGGATGGAATGAATTTTACAAGTAACAATAGTCAATGAATTTTCTGTCCTTGAAACTGATGAACATTATTTGTAAACTTCATTCTGTGCAAACTCCATGAAATTCAATACTTTGCCATTTACACTGTTGTGAATTTTCTAAAAAAAATAATAATAATGATTTACACAGGGCCCTAGCTATAGGACACTGCTGGAGGCTGGTTCACTGGCCTTGATGAACCATTGATCCTGACCCGGAATGGCAAGGCCTCATGGCCTTGCTATAGTGAATGGTCCCATTAACTTCAATGGGACTACATGACTGGATAAACCACGCCAGATTTGTCCCTAAGAAAACACCCACTTCTTTTTACTATACAAAGCCTCATTTGATTGAGTGTATTGCTGACTGCCTAGAACAATATGATCTTACCTTTCTGTTGCCGCTGTGGCTGCTGCATTCATGGCAAAGTGCCTGATTGTGCTCTCCTCTAGATACTTCTGCTCCCACTTGGTCATGTCAGCTTCCAGAGCCAGAATCCTCTCCTCCTTTTCCCGCACTAGCTCCATCAGTGCTGGGGCATTGTGTTCTGGCAGGCTTTCGGCCTGGTAGTTCCCCTGTCTCTGGAGTTGGGGAGAGGGAAACAACGAAAGATATTCAGCCTGCACCAACACGAGAGCTGCAGGCACCTCTTCTACAAAATCTTCTGCAAAACAAACCCAGGGGCTTTCAACCTTTTGGGTGGCCTGTTGCTGAATCAGTAGCCACCCTGGCGATCAGAGCTTAAATAGGGCTCCTTGTCAAAGCGTGACCCAATAGTTATTGCCTACAACCAGTGAGATGCAAGTTTGCTCTAGAAACTGTCCCTAGCAACTCAACAGCATCAGGAAAGCTGATTTATTGCTTAGCAAAGGAGGCAAGGCTACAGATGGCGTGTGTAAAACTTCCAGCTGAAGGTGGGGTCCTCCCCAAGTTCCTGAAGGTGACTGACTGAGGGCTAAAAGATGCTAGAAAGAGGCTAAAAGAACTGGTGGTCCCACCACAGCAAGCACACTCCTCACGGGGTGGAGCAGTCCAGCTCTCCACCGTGGAGTGTTAATACCTCATGGGCTGATTGAGCAGGATGCTCACCCTCGCACATGCGTATACTGCATGGGCTGGTGAAAGAATTGAGCTGCTATCCTGGGCATACATCTGCCCACATAACATACTTGATGGATTGCTGAAAAAGCAATGGAATTGTGAAATAGGCTAGTAGAGACAGCATGTCTGCTGCCTATTACAGCATGCGTGGGAGCTGAAACAGCACACGGACTGCACAGGGTTCTGACTTCTTGTCTCTATGCCCCTTTCCCTTCTTTCCTCAGTTCCTTCAAGTAATCTCCATGCTGTCTGTGCAAGAGATCAGCCTTGTCTGAGAGAGCCTGCTGGTGTCTCTCTCCCTTATTGGTCTGCAATCTTTTTTCAAATCTCTCATCCGCCGTGTCCAGGCTCCTTCATTTTTCTCTCCTCCTGCTGTCTTTTAAGCTAGCATTTTCAAACCTGGCAGCCTCAAGTTAGGGCACCTACATCAGAGGCCAGCTTTTCAGAGGTGCTGAGTACTTGCAAATCCAAATGAAGTCAGTGGGAGTGGAGCGTTCTCAACACGCTTGAAAATCCATCCACTTAAACAGGTACCTAAATATGGATTTGGGTCCACATCGTCAAAGGTACTTAAGCGCCTAACCCCCATTCCTTTCAATGGGAATTAGGTCCTTAAATACCTTTGAGAATCTGGGCCTTGGGGCCTAAAGTTAGAGTTTAGTTAAAGTTTCAAACCTGAGTTTGAAAATGTGCAATGGGATTTTCTAAAGAGCTTAGAGTTGACCTAAGTCTGCTTCCATGGAGTTTTACCAGGGAGTTTTACCCGGGAGTTTTACCAGGGACTTTTGCAGCGCCTACATGGAGCACTTTAAAAAGTCCCACCCTTTGTCTTTTACCTCTCTAATGGCTGCTGTCTTGCACTGCCAAGCAGCTGGGGGGTGCAGTTTGTAGGAAAGGTGCAATGCAAGCAAAGGTTGTGTTCCATTGTTATTACATTTGACAAATGTGCTGGCAGGACTGGCTTTCCAGATGCTCACTGTGGCCATCACATATTCCGTGTGATGCTGAACCAGGCTGACAGAACTAGGGTTCCTGCTGCTCTTCCTGGAATGCAAGGGCATCGTGGGATACTCCAAACCTAGCATTAAAATACCTCTTTTGCTGACTCTTTGTCACACTTCTCTCATGCATGGAGAGAGTGTCCAACATGTGTAGGGGAATCGGAAATAGTTAAATATAACCCAGAAGCAAAGCAATATAGCATGCTAAATTAAATGGCACTTGGCCACTATTATGGGCCATGGCTCTATGCCAATTTACAGCAGCTGGGGATCTGGCCCCATGTATCTACTATGGCTTCTTAAGCACCAGTTTCAGACTGTCCGACTCCCCTAAACATATGAGTTTATAGAGCATTCTTAATACCAGCTACCGTACCTCTACTGCACGTAGCACATTAATGGCACTTCAATAATCAGCATCATCATAAGATACAGAGATCAATCCATGAGTGTGGATAAAGCTTTCTTATGTTATGGAGAACACTGACGTTTGTTTACGCATTATCTCATTTGGCATCATCTTTTGAAATTTCAGAGTTATAAGATAAGCAAAATGGACACAGTGGATGAAAGAACCCGATAGAATAGAAAACTGTTTATCCAAAGCAGGGAAGCTAATGCAGAGGATGGGGAGTTAAAAGTCCTTGGCTCTATTCCTGGTTCTCCCACACGATCTTAGGAGGTGGTTTCTCTAGTGTAGCAGTTCGTGTGTTTATCTAGCATGCAAAAAGTCCCTGGTTTGAAACTGAGCAAAACGCTGGTTTTCAGCTCCCACAGGAACTCTGTATGGAACAGTGAAAGTAAGACCTTAAGCAAATTACTTAACCTCCCTGTACCTAAAATGGGGATAACAATAGTTACCTAATCCATAGGGGATGGTGTGAGAATTAAGGGTTGTAAAGTTCTCTGAGACCTTCAGAGAGTAGACATTATTGAAGAGTTTTATAAAGCATAAGAGTTGCTGCACTTAGTGGCACGTAAGATTGTGTCAGAGACGAGGAAACTATGTTGTGCACACCCCTGTTTGTCAACTTTGCCACATCACAAGCTGCCCAGGGCAAGGCAGGCCCTATGTGATGCATCAACACCATGAACTCAGGGGTTACCATGTAACCTACATTTCCATTCTCTGGAATTCATGTCACAAAATACAACAGCCTCTATTTCTTCGTTTTGGAACCTTTCCTCTTGATGACAGAAAACATGACTTGGGAATGCAGGAGAAGACTTAAGTGAACTTTGGCTTTGGGGTAATACTGACTTTTTTGGAAGAAGTTTTCTGGAACAATCCATTATGGAACAATCCTTTGGGGGCAACTGTTGTGATGCTTCACCAATAAAAACATCAGTTATGCTTCAGATAATGTCAGTCCTGGAAGGTATGACCATATTTTTACAGAGCAATTCCACTCTGTAAAAATTGTACCCTGAAACTCCATGTGTAGAGTGTCTTATTAATTTCAGATCAAAATAAATGCCAACCCCGTAAACTCAACCTGGAATATAAAGTTAAGAGGTCCTTTTTTCCTGGATACATGCATCATCAACAATAAAGACTGGCCATTTGGAATTTAGCTAATAATTCTGTTGATGGTAACTGAGCCAGAATAAAATCCAGCTCATTCTCTCCCAGGTGGACTGGGTCTATAAAGCTCACTGGGGTAAAAAGTAGTAAAAGTCTATTTTATTTGGCATGACTCAATATTCCGTAGATATGACTGTGATACATGGATAGCAGGTGTCATTTTATGGAGTGATGGGACTCACCCCACAGTTACAATTAGAGCTAGTTGTTCATCATAAACCTGGTTTTGGCCCTCTCTCAAATTAAAAAATAACCCAAACATTCATACCAGCCTCCCCTCAAACCCAGCAGGTTAGCTGAGAGGCCAAGGCAATTTTTTGAAGTGAAAATCTGAAGGGAAAAGGTGTTCCAGAATTACGACACTTTAAACATGGTGCTAATTACAATTCCAAGCCACTAACTATAGAGCCTGCCCAGTATTTATGCTTTTATCCCCCCAATATCCCTGTGAAGTAGAGAAATATTTGCAGATTTCCCACCTTCCCGGTGAAAATTGAGGCACAAAGAGATTGAGCAACTTGTGAGGTCACACAGAGAGTCTGTGGCAAAGCCAGAGATTGATCCTAGATCCCCTGAACCCAAGTCCAGTGCCTGATCCAGAAGTCCATTCTGATTACACCACAGGCTGATGTGGCTCTCTGATATTCAAACACTGAAAATAAGATTTTTTTTTTAATGTTACTTAACTGCAACTAGCTTCTCTTTTGGGGCCCTGATCCACCTCTCACACTGGTTTTTACACTGTTATAACTCCATTTAAGTCAATGGAGTTACTTCTGATTTACCCCCACGTAGCTAAGAGCAGAATCAGGTCCTTTGCTTTTAAGCAACACCACTGTGTAGCAGTGTGTCCATTTGCCACAAGTCTTAGCAATAACAAGCCCTGATTCCAGTAGGGTTCTGGCAGCAGCAGTGTTTCTCGACAGTGGGAAATGTGTGAACTTTCTAAGTTAAAACTACATGTCATGCCTCAGTTATGTTCCCTTTTACACCCTTCAGCTGTTTTTCTCAAATGGTGGCTTAATGCACTAGTATATCCATTTGCTGACCCTCAGCAGCCAATATTCACATGTTCTGATCTCAGTGCTAGCTGCCAGCTGGGAATTCTCTCTGCAAACTCTTCAATGCTTTTTGTTTGTCATGAACTAATCTACTCCCCAAAATAACATTACGATTTGTTTTGAGGAGGTGGTGATAAGTGAAGGCGAAAGAGGCAGTTACTTATCTAGATGAGTAACTGTGCTAAGACAGTTCAACTAAGCATAAAAGTACGGGCTCAAACACTTGTATGCAGAGCTCCCCAAAAAACCCATGAGATCCCGGGAAGCATTCATAGAACCATGTCTCCGCACCTCCATCCAATTTTGTTTTTAACCCATATATAAATAATTTATTGGAGTAGCAGAAGAAATGGTCCTTTGTAATCATGTAAATTATTCTGAATTTGTGCGTGTATTTCCATATACCAAATCAATGTCATGTTACACCGAAAATGCTATTAAATGCTGTTTGAGTGTTTGGTTCTATAGGATCCGTTTGATAGTAACTTGCATTTTCAGTAAAAGTCCATCAGAAAAACTATGGGTCAGATTCTCAGCAGGTGTAAATCCCAAAGCTTTATAAATGATACGGTTGAATTGTGAAGTGTTTAAGAATCTGGAATTGCCAAAGTTAAGGCTGGAGAGCGTATGCATTCCTTACTTACATTGGTCCCAGTTCAGGACCTTAACTCTGCTCTTTAGTGACATCATGCAATAACCATATGATTACAGCTAAGGATTTTAGTGATAAGTCCCAAATTAGATTGATTTTTGAAGCAAATTAGATTTTTTTTGCTTTCCTTCCCCACCCCACTCCACTCATTGTTTCACCACAAGGCAGAGTAAAGGCTGTTTGAGTGCTCCAATTCTGCATTTCCATACCATACCATATTTTTATTATGGTAAGGTTAGCCTGAAATCTGAATTTCCTAGGTTTATAAGGCTTGTTTGTGGGGTTAACTGCAACATTCCTGTAATGTGTTTTACCCTAAATGATTGATATATGTACTCACAAACCTAACTTCAGATTAACATTGTTTTTGTCTACGAATTTCCTTGTTTTGTTTTTTTAATTACAATTTTCATACATTAAACCGTAAATAGGAAACAAAAGAGAATGTTGCCTTACGATATTTCTAATGACATGAAGATGTGTAATATCAACCTTAAAACATCATATTTATTTATTTATTTATTTATTTATTTTAAGCCTTTTGTAGCCAGATTCACCAGTGTGCTTTGGCTGCTTTACACCTCCCTGGAGCAGCACAAATCAGCCAGAGCATACTTACCAGTACAGATGGGTTTACAGCTGCTTTGCCCTGCCACAGCTACACAACAAAATGGAGTACATTCCCCACTTTTCCCCTACATCCTGTCCCCCACATTCTCCTGCATCCCTCCCCCCAGCTTCCCCACTCCCTCCATATTCCCCTGGACACATATCCCAGTTTCTCCTTCCCATAGGCCCTTCATATTCCCCTGCACACACAGACATACACACCTATTTCCCACTTGCTCCTTCAACCCCTACATTCCTCTGCATGCACCTGTACACACATACAGAGTTTTTCCCACCTACCCTCCCTGTTGAACAGGTCTGGTGCAAAGGGTAGTTTTTGAAAAGCAATTTTGGGGAGGATACACTATTCTCCATAGATATGAAAGCATTTGAATCCCTACTTTCAGTGCAAAACTACACTCAACCTTAACTATGGAGCCGTAACTAGTGTCTATTCAGCATCTGGAGAGAGCCAAGTGCCATCAAGCAAAAATGGTGGAGAAATAATAAATAATCCTCTATTTAAAGTCAGCACTGAACAGGCTTTTCCAAGTGAAGGATTCATCTAAAATCCAGAAATTTCCATCAGGGTGACCTTTGATATAGTTAAAAATGACTGTCCTGATTAAAAAAATGAAAAAAGTATGTGGTACGTGTCAAGTCATGAGTATTAAGCATCCAGGTTTCTGCTTCAGTGCTGCATGGAAAACTCAGAGCTTTAAAACTCAACCAGGTGCTCACACAGCTCTAATGCAGGAGCCCTGAAAACACCCCATGGAGTCAAGGAATTCTTGAATCTCTCTAGAGGGACTGGTAAAAAAAAATAAAAATCCTAAGAATATGACAATTCTCCAAAATGCTCCTGTATTTGTTTAGCTTGTCATTGAGCTGGTTTGCTTTTTGGTTTATTTAGCAACCAACAAGAGTCTGTGCAGGTTTTACACCAAGGCAAGAACATGTAGGGTCATGACTATAGGAGTTGAGTGACTGCTATATGAATATTCACACCATGCAGGCCTGATCAGCAGTCTGTCATCATGTACTTTGCTATCTAACCTCAACACCTGCCTTAAGGACCTCTCAAAGGGTCCTTCTCTGAAAACAGTCTACCTCCAGATACTCAGATCTGTAGGTGAGAGCACTTCAGCTGACCTCAGCTGTTACAATGCTGCAGAGGGAGAGACGTGGTCCCTCTTATAACTAGGACTCAGCCAGGCAGGGCTTTAAGGATCATGATGAATTGTGCCTAGAATCAAATAGAGGCAGGGCAGCCGTTGAAGCACTGGTGTAATATGCACTTTGGCTAATGCTACTAAGCAAGCTGGCTGTCACATGCTGAATGAGCTGTAGCTTCCAAATGGCTTTCATGGGTAGCCCCACAGAGAAAGCACTGCATCGTTAATCCAATGTAGAGCTCACAAAAAGGCTTAGCTAACTGTGGCCAACTTCAGAGAGAAACTCTTGCAACCATTGCATCAAACTGATGGAAAAAGGCACTGAGAGCTAACGAAGCACTGCAGAAACAAGCAAGGGTTTGGAAGCGCCCCCTAACTCAGCCTCACAAAACTGCACTCACCCACTCACTGAGAGGGGGGAAGGAAATTGTTTTGGATGGGCAAATAAAATACCATTCTTGTTTCTACTATCATCATGGTGGCAAAGGGTGAGAGGCCAGTCCTCCTGTTCTCACTGCCAAGACACATCCTGGAGGTAATGCCAGGGGTACAGGGCATGAAGCATTCCGTCCTTATTTACCCAGGCGTCAGGATGGATGTGCTTGTGGCCCACGACCAATCAGCCTCTCACCTGCTGCATCCTCAGCGAATCCAGCTCCCGCTCCAGCCGTGTGCGCAATCGCCGTTCCATCTGCTCCCGTTTCTCACATGCTGCCTGGAGCTGGGTCAGAGCCTGCTGCAGCTTCTCCACTTTCTCAACATAGGCCTGCTTCTTACGCAACTGGGGGCAGAGCGCAAGCGGAGGGCACAGTGTCATTAACAGAAGAGCAGAAGCCAAACAAATATGACATGAATGTTTATGTCTATGAATTAGGCTGTGATATGATCTCATAAATCACTGGCATGTGCATGTTGCATATAAATGTGGCTTTCACTGAACCTAAATTTCACAGGGAGAAAATTCTGGGTAGCAAAGGGCTCTTTAATCTAGTGGAGAACGGCATGACAAGAACCAGTGGCTGGAAGCTGAAGCCAGACAAATTCAAATTAGAATTTAGCCACACATCTTTAGCAGTGAGGTAATTAATCACCTGGATGAAGTACGAAGGGAAAAGGCGGATTCTCCCTCTCTTGATGTTTTCAAATCAAGCTCTATGTTTTAGCCAAACACAAGTTATCAGGCTCAATAAGGGGATAACTTGGTGAAATTTAATTGGCCTGTGATATACAGGAGTTCAGACTAGATGATCTAATGGTCCCTTCTAGCCTTCAACTCTATGATTCTAGAAATAAATCTTAACCCTGTATATCTGCATGATCCAGTCTCCGATGATGGGAAAGGCATCTGCAGACCCTTAGCTGAAGATATACATCTGTTGGACGGTTTCCAAATGTTTTCTTGTCTACCAAGGGCTAGGTCATACAGATGAATATGGGTGACTGTTAGTATCAGCTAAAGCCATTCTTACTTCTAATGCATGCACTGAGTGATTTATAGGCCCAGTGTTACATGAGGATTCTGCAACCTAGCATTTTATGGCCTGAGATTAATCCTGACTTGCTCAAGTAGCATACCCTAACAGGAGTTTGTGGGAGTGGACTGCAGACTTTCTCTGTGACCTTTTAGGCATGCAAGTGGATGCAGATATTAGGTGCATCATAGCTGCTATCTGAGCCATTATTCTTGCAGCCTCCCACTGTGCTACAGAAGTGGTAATTGCAGGACAACAAGGTAAAATGATATTAATCTATGACGGGAATTAACATGCCTTAGAACCTTTGGGGAAGAGTTCAGATATGCCACAGACTGCCCAAGGCACATGTCAGTGAGAAGGGCATCAAAGCCTTCTGTGAAAACTGATCCTAGGGAAGCAACTAGGACAAAAAATGGGCCTGATCCTGGGGTATAGTGAAGTCAATTGGAGTTGGAATTACTCAGCACCTCTCAGGATCAGTCCCAGTGTAATCCAAAATGCAAATTGTTTCTATCAAGAGTGACTAAAATACAGTTCTCTTTCCCATGGAGCTTGGATGCTAACCCTAAACTTGCATGCATATCACTTTGACTGCTGCAGACAGATTCAAGACTTCACCCTGCAGGCTGCAATGCCTCTCTCTGGTGAGATATTGTGTTCTTGTTCTTCCATCCCAACAATTTAATTGTTTAATCCCCTTCAAAACATATCTGCTGTGTTGTACAGAAAAAATCAATTAGCATAAAGCAAGGCTGCAAGTCCAAACCAATTAAAAACATTTCTAGCCTTACCGAAAAGTTCACTCGGCCCAGGAGTTGGGGTTAGATAGTTTGGATTTTGTTAAATACTGACTTTACAGAGATCAGTGTGATTATTGCCACTTGATAGATATGAAACTGAGACAGAGAGTTTAATATGACTTTAGTCACAGTATGACAATATGAGGTTAATATGACTATCCAAAGTCACAGCTAATTCCTAGCATACACCGGATTCCTGGCTTCTAGTCTAGATACACAGACACTCCCACTCTTCCTCATTTATTTGTGCTCACGTGGCTTTGGTTCTTTGCACATTTTACAGTCCAGATAGGAGGTTGAAAGACTAATGTTTAACACAGTTATCATTAGAAGAGTGCTCTATAAAGAAACATGTCTGTATACATGTGAATAGGAAACAGTAGTTTTCCAGTTTCACAAATATTTTCAAGAGTTTAATATTTTTGCACCTCTCAGATCAGGACAAAAAGTCAAAATCTTAAACTTTTGCAAACTGGGAAACCAATTTTTTTCCCCGTTTCAAGTCAATTGAATTGTTTCAGTATGATAATTTCAACACATTTAATTTTGATTTTGACCTTCTTTTCAGAACTTTTTTTTGGTCTTATGCGCTTAAATTTCAAAGCAAAAAGTCCTCTCAAACTGGAACACTGGAATTATTCATTTTGAAAATGTCAAAGTGAAATGTTTCAACAATTCAAAACCTTTTTGGCTTTTTTGAGTCAGGAAATTCCTTGAACCTGATCCGGGTTTGCAAACGGTGTTAGTTTGGGTGAACTGGCATTTTTTGACCCCCCAAAAAAAGATTAACTAGAAAATTTCTGACCAGCTCTAGTCAATAATTAGTTAATAGATAATGTGCTCTTAGATGGCGCTCCAGAATATGCAGCTTTCTTCCTGGGTTTTGTAGGACCAATAACAGTTGTTATTATGGATTGCAAATGCTTTCCTGAATGTGGTCCTTTGCATGAAGCTCTTAGCAATTATAAAGCGGGGGCTCAGGTGTTTCAGCCAGAATAGGTGGAATTCTTTCAGCACAATGCTAGATCAAGCTATGTACCTTCCCACAGATTATACTGACAATGGAGTCTTATGCCTCAAAATTGTTCTCTGTGACCATAAAATACCCAAGTCAAAAATCAGAATGAAATTGATGGAGGTTTTTTTACAATACAGGTGCAAGACAAAACTTATTCTAAGCAGCCTTTCTAGACTCAGTAACAATGGGCCAGATTCTCATCTCCATTACACTGCTGTAAACAGCAGTTATTTCAATGGATTTACATTGATATGAATGAGATTAGAATCTGAACTAATGTCCAGAAGCAATCAGAAGATTAGATTCCCAAGGGGTGTGTGACTCTGTGAGAGTGGTATTGTGGGGTTCCATGTTCATGATCTCTGGCTTACTGATCAAAGGTGCTCAGTTTTCAAGCAAAAAGATGGTTTTACTAACTGCCGCCCTGCAAACTGAGCCTGGGATCAGAGAGTCAAGCTGGATTCTTTCTCCCTCATTCATCATCAGTAGCAATAAAGACACTCCAAGCCAAATTATCTCTCATTCATAACTGAGAAACCCTGTTGTCTGCAAAGGAAGTGCACTGATTTAACCAAATGCAAAATTTTGCTTTGTAATTGGAATTTAGGCTCCAGCCCTGCAAATGCTTAAGCATGCATGTAATTTTATTCACTATAGTAAAGGAATGCACTGAAGTGTTCACAGTATCAAGCCCTTTGTTAACAATTTTGTTGATTATACACAAAAATATAGCTCACTTGTCCATAAATAATAATGAATTATTATTATTGGGCAATTCTGACATCCTTACCCAGTCTGTAATTTCATAATCACCAGATGCACACAAATACCTTTAAAAATCAAAGTGAAAAATGTTTGCTAAACAGAACAGGAGAAATTTGGTGGGGAAATAATTGCTAGTCAGCTTAGAACTGAACTGTGTGTGAAGAAGCAAGAGCATAATAAGAATGATATGATTTTATGATCCAATAACTCATGACTTATTAGAGCAAGAAACATTTAATGGAACAATAGAAAAATTCATAGGATCAGTAAACTTATCCAGGTGCTGGTCCTGGCCCAGTGATCAGGAAAAAAGTTTCTCTCTTGGCTCAACCAGTATCTAGCCTTAGATTTATACATTTTAAGGTCAGAGGGACCATTATGTCAAGTATCAGGGGGTAGCCGTGTTAGTCTGTATCCACAAAAACAAGGAGTCCGGTGGCACCTTAAAGACTAACAGATTTATTTGAGCATAAGCTTTCATGGGTAAAAACCTCACTTCTTCAGAAGCTTATGCTCAAATAAATCTGTTAGACTTTAAGGTGCCACCAGACTCCTTCTTCTTTTTAAGGGACCATTATGATCATCTAGGCCAGTGGTCCCCAACCTTTCTTGTGGGAATAACATATTGCTATTATTAAAGGTTAGTAAAGGTAATTAGGCATCGCTGCGCTCAGTGTTGCAATGTCTAACTGATTTAGGAGCCTAAATCTCATTTTCAAGAAATATTTAAATCCCATTTGGATTCTGGCTCTTAAGTGCCTAAATCCCTTTTGAAAATAAGATTTGGGCTCCTTAATCAGTTAGGTGCGGCAGCGATGTTGCTGAGAGAAGCAATGGCTAAATATCTTTAAAAATATGGGCCAGACTGACTAAGTGACTTGCATAAGGTCACACAGGAACTCTGTGGCAGAGCAGTGAATTGTGCCTGGATCTCCCAAGTCCTAGCTAGCGCCCAAACCACTGGACAACCCTCCCTCTCACCAAGGTCTGATCTGCTCTGTATAGACATTCAAGGTCCCATAGCCTTTTTATCCTTATTCAGAATTTCCCTCATTACACTGTTCATAGATAAAACCAGAAAGGCCAATTATGATAATCTAGTCTGATCTCCTGCATAACACAGGCCATAAAATTTCACCAAGTGACTCCTGCATCAAGCTCATAAATTCTGATTGAGCTATAGCAGATCTTTTAGAAAGACATGCAATCTTGATTTAAAGACTTCAAATGATGGAGAAGCTAGAACCCCCGTAGGTAAACTGCTCCAATGGTTAATTACCTTCGCTGTTAAAAATGTACACCTTAATTCTAGTCTGAATTTGTCTAGTTTCATCTTCAGCTACTGGATACCGTTATGCTTTTGTCTGTCTGCTAGATCAAAGAACCCTCTTTTATCAGAAATGTTCTCCCTATGTAAGTACATCTACACCAGGGGTTCTCAAACTGGGCGTTGGGACCCCTCAGGGGGTCACAAGATTCAAACCCTGCTTTGCCTCCAGCATTTATAATGGTGTTAAATATATAAAAAGTGTTTTTAATTTATAAGGGGGGGTCACACTCAGGCTCCCTATGTGGAAGGGGTCACCAATACAAGTTTGAGAACCACTGATCTACACGATGATGTAAGTATTCTGATACTGTGGTTGAATCGCCTCTTAAACAACGCTTGGGTAATCTAAACAGATTAGTCTTCTTTAGTCTCATTGTAGGGCAGGTTTTCCAGACTTCATATCATTCTTGTAGTTCTTTTCAGAACCCTGCAAACTTTACCAGCAATGTTTTTATGTTCTCATCCAAATCATTGACAAAGATATTGAATAGCACTGGACCAAGAACAGATCCACTAGAAACATCCTCATTTGTGACTAATCCCCATGTACAATGACTTTTCGAGATCCATCAGTTAACCACTTTTTAATCCATTTAATAAGGGCTACATTGATTTTGTATAATGCTAATTTTTTAATCAGAATGTTGTGCAACACTTCGTCAAATGTCTTACACAAATCTGAATATATTATTTTAAACTCAACCAATCTCGTAATCTCATGAAATTATATCATGTTAGTTTGACAATCTCTGTTTTCCATATAATCATACTGATTTGCAATAATTATGAGACCATTCTTTAATTCTTTACTGATTGCACTCAATCAGTCTTTCCAAGATTTTGCCCATGACTGATGTCAAGCTAACCAGCCTATAGTTACCCATGTTAATCCTGTATAAATGCTGGGACATTAGCTTTTCTTCACCAGTATTCAAAGATTTGTTAAATATCAGAGTGCCTCAGCCATTTCTTTTAATACTCCTGAATGCAAGTTATCTGGTCCTGTTGTACTGAGTTCTGTGAATTGATCTGGCTGACTGTGGTGCACTCTGTGTGTGTGTGTGTTTGTATACACAGACACACACTATATGTATGCACTTTGGGATTCTTTGAGAAGAAATGGACTATACCCATATAAGATATTTTCTCATTAATTACACAAGTCCTAAATTAGTAGATAGGGTATTCTAAAGTCCTAACATCACGTTAGCCATCGGCTGGTGAAATTTGGTCAAGCTTTTGGTTATACAGAAAGCATCTGGGATTGTGGTTTCCTTTCAAATCCTGCCTGGCTCAGTGTTTTATAATTGTTTTCTGTTTGGAAGGGTCTGGGAAAGAGGGGGGCTGCCACCCTGGTGCTGGAAAGGGTTAAGAGGCTGGGCTGAATTACAGCTGTAAAATGAATACTAAATACAAGCAATCATTTGCAGCAAAGCAGAGGAAATGATGCCCTCATCTCACCTCCTCTTCCAGTTTGATGACCTTGGCCTGAGCATTGTTCAGTGCCTGGTCCAGGATTTCGATGTGTCTCCGCTGATCCTCACTGGCAGAGCGCACGGCTGCCAATTCCATTTCCAGCTTCTCCCTCTCCTTCAAGTGCTCTTTGTCTGGAAGAGAGACAAGAACAAGAGCAGCTCTATCAGAACAGCGCACAGACTCTGGGCCAAGTGCCAAAGGTAAGTTGGCACCATGTTAAAAAAACAAAACCTATGCAAAGCAACAGAGGGTTGGCCTACTCCAGCACAGTGCCTGAGATTCAACTGTGCAGTGGTGTGATGGGCAGAGAGTCTCATATGCCAGAACTCACTAGCTCACAGCCTGGCTTTACGTTACTGCTGATGTTAGAGGTAAATGACTGACCAGGTCCCTTTGAAATCACTGAATGGAAGATGCTACATACAGAAAGTGCAAAGGTGTCATATAGTAAATGCAAATTATACTGTATTCAATCCATGGCAAAACAAATGAGTGGATAGCTGAAGAGCCCCAGAGAGGGCTGCTGAATAAAGACTCTGGCCTGCCACTGGCGTGCCACAGCAGTTTCACAAAATGAATGGGCAAAGGTGACCAAGTTAAACAGGCGCAAGGCTTTCATTTTTCAAAAACTAGCCAAAAGAACAGAATCACTTCTCACTACATTGCCAGCACAAAGCTGCTTCTCTGCCTCTGCCGAGGGGTAAAAAGCAAAGACCTTTTACTTTCCAGTAAATAATCCAGACCTGCCCAAATAGGAGGTCAAGATGCACTAGCAGAAAGGATGTTAATGTGTCATTAGCCAGACAGGGGAGCTGATCAAAGTGCCTCACTGACCACAGCTCAGAATCCTCACCTTCGGGTTCACTAGAACCCTACTGAAATTGTGATTTTATTATTTAAAGGGAAAGGATGGTAATCTCCAGTAACTGGCATTCTCTTGCTCTATAGCCCCTGCATAGCCATAGGACCCACAACAGGGATTTCCAGAAGGAGTTCCAGGAAACAGAATTTAATCTTTAGTCCCAGTGGAGCTCTAGTTGATCCTCTAGTCCAGGATAACCTATGTGCCCTTCAGCCCTGCTGTGACTGCCAGCAAACTGGCTCTTCTCCTACTAGGTGACTGTTCATATGTCAGTAATGAGTGATCCCTTCCTTCACAACAAATGTACCAGAAACTACCCACACAAACAGCCCTGATGGCAGAGCACACACAGCAGTGTCAGACCTCTGTCATGGGTGTAATCCTCTCCTTTGCCAGATCTAATTTCACCATTAGAGCCAGCCGAAAATAGGGACATTTTCTGCCAAAATTTCATCCTCCTCTTTTTATTTTTAAACAAAATTTCAAATTTTCAAAATTAAAAATGACTTTAAAAAAATCAAATTTCACAACCAGCTATGCTCACCATCTTTCCTTTAGCCAGAAGGCAACAAGATCTAAGCAACAACTCATAGGCCCAGGTAGCATCTTTGTTGGCTAGCTGCCTATTGAGAGCATAATGTTAATTCATTACAGCCCAGACTCACCAAAGAAACCCTTCCTGTGAATGTAAGTGGAACTACCCGCACATAAAGTTCGCCATTGGATCATCTCTTACCTGAGGGAGAGCAGTTAATTTTTAAAGCTGTGTGGAAAAGAGAAGTTCTGTTTTACAAAGAATTTAAAAAGCAGGCTTCATTCTGAATCAGCATGAAAATCAATAATTTTGAAATTCTCTGCCAAGGAAATATGGAAAAAGTTCATCAATGTAACTTACAAATGTAGATTTTTTTGTTACATAACTGCACTCAAAAACAAAACAATGTAAAACTTTAGAGCCTACAGTCCACTCAGTCCTACTTCTTGTTCAGCCAATCACGCAAAGACAAACAAGTTTGTTTACATTTGCAGGAGATAATGCTGCCTGCTTCTTATTTACAATGTCACCTGAAAGTGAGAACAGGCGTTCGCATAGCACTTTTGTAGCCCGCATTGCAAGGTATTTACTTGCCAGATATGCTAAACATCCATATGCCCCTTCATGCTTCAGCCACTATTCCGGAGGAAATGCTTCCATGCTGATGATGTTCGTTAAAAAAATAGTGCGTTAATTAAATTTGTGACTGAACTGCTTGGGGGAGAATTGTATGTCCCCTGTTCTGTTTTACCGGCATTCTGCCAATATTTCATGTTATAGCAGTCTCGGATGATGACCCAGCACATTGTTTGATTTACGAACACTGTCACTGCAGATTTGACAAAACGCAAAGAAGGTACCAATGTGAGATTTCTAAAAATAGCTACAGCACTCGACCCAACATATTGTGTTCACCTATGCATCTGATAATTCTATTCTTTAGTACAGTTTCAACCAATTTACCTGGTAGTAATGTCTGGTTTACTGACCTGTAATTGCCAGGATCACCTCTAGAGGCTCTTTTAAAAATTAGCATTATATTAGCTATCCTCCAGTCATCTGGTACAGAGGTTGATTAAAGTGATAGGTTACATACCAATTAATAGTTCTTCAGTTTCATATTTGAGTTCCTTAAGAACTCTTGGGTGAATACTATCTAGTCCTGGTGATTTATTACTGTTGAATTTATCAATTTGTTTCAAAACCTCCTCTATTGACACCTCAATCTGGGACAATTCCTCATATTTGTCACCTAAAAAGAATGGCTCAAGTGTGGGAATCTCCCTCACATCCTCTGCAGTAAACACCGATGCAAAGAATTCATTTAGCTTCTTTGCAACTGCCTTGTCTTCCTTGAGTGCTACTTTAGCACCTTAATCATCCGGTGGCCCCAGTGATTGTTTGGCAGACTTCCTGCTTCTGCTGTACTTTACATTTTTTTGCTGTTAGTTTTTGTGTCTTTTGCTAGCTGCTCTTCAAATTCTTTTTCGGCCTGCCTAAGTATACTTTTACACTTGACTTGCCAATGTTTATGCTCCTTTCTATTTTCCTCACTAGGATTTGACTTCCAATTTTTGAAGGATGCCTTTTTGCCTCTAACTGCCTCTTTTATTCTGCTATTTAGCCATGGTGGCATTTTTTGGTCATCTTACTGGGGGCTTTTTTTATTAGGGGTATACATATACCTCTATTGAGCCTCTATTATGGTGTTTTTAAAAAGTTTCCTTGAAGCGCGGAGGCATTTCACTCTTGCAACTGTTCTTTCTAATATCCATTTAACTTGCTTCCTCATTGTTGCATAGTTTCCTTTTTTGAAATTAAATGGTACTGTGGTGTTCTTCTTTGGTATTTTCCTCTCTACAAGGATGATAAATTGAATTACATTATGGTAGCTATTACACAGTGATTCAGCTATATTCACTTCTTAGACCAGATCCTGTGCTCCACTTAGGTCTAATCAAGAATTGCCTCTCCCCTTGTGGGTTCTAGGACAAGCTAGACTAGCTAGTAGTCATTAATAGTGACTAGAAATTTTATCTCAGACCCCACTCCCCAGCAGGAGCTCAAGGGCTGGATTAAAATGGCTGGCGGGCCAGATGCAGCCCGCAAGCCGTAGTTTGCCCACCCCTGTTGTAATGGGTCAATATACTCAGACTGTTAAGGGATGCTTCCCAAAGGATTTCTCTTTTATCGTTATGGTTGTAATTATATAGAGTTCAATCCCCTTCCTGTGATAGTCAGCCTTCAGTGTGCTGAGAATGAGTAGAGCTATTCAGTGTGTCTGGACAGATCAAACAGGGAATACAGTGGGGAGTGTGTGTTAAGGTTCTCTTCAAACACACATGTCTTGGGTTATATATATTTGTAAATATGGTAACGGGAATCTACCCAGTATGGGAATATATGATTTAGAGTGAGTGCACAGTCATTGTTTTATGGAAAGGAGGGGTAGCCCCTCCTCTGGGAAAGTGGGAGGAGGTGGCCCCCTCCCCTCCGGGAAAATGACAGTAGGTGAATAAGGGGAGAAACAGAGCATCTGGGAGTAAGCAGAGAGAAAGAGAGCAAGGAGAGAGGGCAGACAGGCAGATGGCAGGAAACTGGGACTGGGAGACACTGAGAACGAGTGGAGAGGCTGAGATTGGGCAGGACAGACAGATGTGCAGGAGAGGGTCCTGTCAGGTTAAAGATGGATGGTCAAGTCGGTCTTTGTTTAATGGCGTGTTCCTGAGCATCCATTCCTGATCATCAGATCTGGTCTGATTCATGCTGTCCCAGGGACCCAGAACAGGAGCAGACCCAAAGTCTTGCAAAATGAAGCCTTTAAAATAAATATTTTTGATTCCTCTAGAATTATCATCAACAATGGGACTATCAAAATTGACTGGTATAAGAGAGGGCAGAATTTGGCTCCAAGAGTTTTGCTAAAAATATTAATCTCCCTCATTCTGAATCAGTATTTCTCCATGTTGTTTTCACAATTATCTTTTTTTAACTAATGGGGTGTTTAGTTCTGGTTTATTGCTCTTTACTTACAGCTGTTATTTCCAAAGACACCACAGAGGGACCTTGCCTTTCTTGAGTGAGCACTACAGTAGTTATTTAGCTTTTCATCAGTCTTACAGCCCCGACACAGCAAGCGCTCTGATGAGTTTTGTCATGAGCCATTTACAAATGCAGGAACCCATTGCTGCAGCCGTTGCCAGGCCTATCATGGGGTGACTGATTCACTAGAATGTAGGCTAGGTAACAAGATATGCCTTTTCTGCTCATTCAGCTCCAGCCTTGATCTGGCTGATTCACAGAACCTGACCTTAACAGATCGGTGGGGTCATAGGGACACAGGGGTGAAAAGGGATATAGGCCACTTGTACCCTTAGCCCCTACCAAAAATGCCAGTATTTGAAGATGGCACAGAAAATGGCAGAATGAATGCAGAACTGATGAGCACAAGATTCCAGAAGATACTGAAATTCAGACATGGTCATTTCGCATGCTGCAAAGACCTTTAGTTCTCAAAGCACTGTGGGAGGCTTGCATGCCACAAATCCTGCTAATTCAATGGGGGTTGCACTGCTGAGACACAGAATGAAGCTTTTCTTATTTTTTTTCTA
This sequence comes from Lepidochelys olivacea, assembly GCF_965140295.1. Classification (NCBI taxonomy): domain Eukaryota; kingdom Metazoa; phylum Chordata; order Testudines; family Cheloniidae; genus Lepidochelys; species Lepidochelys olivacea. The sequence goes on along the minus strand of NC_140411.1, from coordinate 29,676,667 downwards.
ACTGAAAGGGGCCAAGTTGCCAGACCTTAAGACCTGATTACCCATCAAAGACATACAGGATGGACTGCAGTCGGACAAGCTTTCACCACGCATTCCAGACTTCATGTCTCACTCTGAACTTGTAGGCACTGATCCCAACAGGAAAGACTAACGCAGGGTCTCTGGATCCAGAAGTCCAGCAGTCTGAGTGGCCTGATATAGCAAAGTGCCATGGAGGAATGAAGTGTTTATTTCTGCCTTCACTGACACAGATGTGACTCCTAATGGGAGGGCAAGTGAGGACCAACCTGGACATCAAGAGTTTATCTAGGGTGGCTGAGAGGGTAATATCAGGGAGCCCATTGGGGTGGAGAAAGAGCAGGAGTCTATGCAGCAAAAGGGTGATTTTTTGAGGTGGGGCAGCAAAGTTTTGGTGAGTCTGGCCCCATTTTCCGTTAATCCACCCCTGTTTCTATGGCTTAACCTCTATTCACATTCATCCCTTCACCTCACAGCTGGGAAGGGCTGAGTGAAATTCCCACACTTGCACACACAATTACAGTGATTATAGATACACAACATGAGTGAAACTGTATGTGCACAATCCTGGCCTCTGATATGTTGAAAATCAGGTACCATTGCACAAGAGCTGCAGTCCTAACCCTTATGTCCTGGCCAAATTCCATCAGCGGTAATTACAGTCTACCCTCCTAAATTCCCTCTACAGTTTCAATTACTGATGGTGAGCTAATGACAAAGCTCATCGGAAAACTACCCATGGTAGGGGCTGCAAGACTGATAAAAGACTAAATGACTACAGGAATTCACATTTGAGAAAGGCAAGGTCTCTGCACAGCATCTTTGCAATTAACAGCTATAAATAAAGAGCAATAATCCAGAATTAAATAACACATTAGCTAAAAAATAGACAGGATTGCAAAAACACCCTGAGGTAAATGACTCTGATTCAGAATGACAGTTGTTATGGCCACATTCTGTTTCGGGTTATACACTGGGGCCATGGGTTATACACTGGGGCTATCAGTGGTATAGCAAGTGTGACCTAGAGCAGAATTTGGTCCTTAATCTGATTTGAAAAAACAAGAGAAAGTATGGTCCAGTGGTAAGGGTGCTTGCCAGGGACTTGGGAGATCGGGGTTCAATTCCTGTCTCTGTCACAGACTTCCTGTGTGTCGTAGGACAAGTCATTGAGTTGCTCTGTGCCTCGGTTTCCTAGCTGTAAAACTGGAATAACAAAATGCCCCCACCTTCTGTGGATGTTATGAAGATAGACCCATTGAAGATGGTGAGGTGCTCAGATGTTATCAAAATGAGAGGCATAGATGATAGGAACTTAGCTCTGATAGCCTATGGAACCCCAGTGGCTGCCCTTTCAATCACCACAACCTGTCTCTTCTAATTATGTAGATCTCAGTACATACAGACACATATGAATGAAGCTGTACTGAGTGCACTCAGGCTGCAATTTAGCCACAAATTTGCAAAGAGCTTGCAGTCTTCTGGCTGAAGCTCCTACCAAAAGATGTAACAGAGTGTACAGAAGGGGCCCACATAACACCAGACCTTGCTTGCAACAGAGTGCAAGCCAAGTTGTATTCTGCCCCTCAGAAAGGACTTATAAATGACACCATATCAGTGACATCAGTCACATGGTCCCTGCTAAACCTGGACTGCAAAGGGATTTTCATTACATCTGGAGAAAAGGAAATTCCTTGTGGATCTCAACAGCAAAGTACTCAACCAATATTCTCATATCAAACTAATCTATTCTGCAGGCAATAGCTGCCCACAAAATATAAATACAGATTGTAAATTCTGTGCCCCCTCTTTTTCTATTATTGGAAAAGCTTTACATCATATTTGTCACATTTGGCTCTCTGGCCTAGACTAGTAGACACTCCAAGCATCCACACCAATTTGTGTGATGTGATCTCAAAGAGCTATATTTGTTTATAATTGTTATCTGTGATATGCTGAGAGCACAGCATGCGGTTACATCATTACTTCTGGTTATGTGTCAATAAAACCATCTTTTGAAGCAGAGTTGTAGTCAGAAAAGGGACTACAGCTTTGGCTACACTGGCGATTTTAACCATCAGTTGCCCAGCCATCAGTTTAGCTGCCCTGGTGTAGACCCTTTGTATCAAAAGGCAAAGGCATTATAAACTGAAAATTGCATTGGTGTAATCTATCCTTGCTTGAAACTGTCCCCAGAATAGACAAGGCCTGTGTGAAAGTGGTATCTTCTTATTCAACAGACCTGCTTCTGTATTCAGAACACTATCTACAGGTCTAATGACATCTGTTAACAATGCAGCGCCAACACAGTTATGGAAGAGTGGGCTAGACTGCCTTCTGCTTTGCGCATCTACAACAAAATGATCATCTACATTCCCACAGTGGCATCTTTGTTACTGATGATGTTGCATGAGCCAGAAAGAACACAGTATGACTTTCAAATTCCAGGTGGAGTTAGCGTGGCTGGCAGTTGGAAACCCCAAGCCAAATCCTCAGATGGTGTAAATCAGCATTTGCTCCAATGCATTCAGTGGAGCTAGGCTGATTTACACCAACTGAAGATTTGCCTCCTACTTTTAACTTGTAAACTCAGCAAACTTGATATGGAAATATGGAAGCCACGGAGAAGGAAAAGATATGAAACCCATACAAGGTCACTTTGCAGAGTGACTTCTCCTTAAACACTCTTTTAACACATTGAAATCTGTGGTCATAGAACAATATCTATGCATCCTAGCAAACACTCATTTAGCTAGTAGGATGGTACATCCACTCATTCAAGATTTGTGCAGTAACTATTTGTTCTTCAGTGTTGGGTATACTTTTGGTTGGTATCTCATTGGCTAAGGTCCTAGTAAAGGATTTTTTAAAAATTTGCTTTAAATCGCAGTATAATGTATGACGTGATCTGGTTCAAATAAAGTTTAGTGTTTTTAGTAACATGTAGTAGCAAGTACACACCCACAGGCTACATTATAGACATAAATATTAGAATGTTAAGGAATTACAGAGCCTAAATATTCTGGAATATCCAACAGTTTGAGTCCAGTTTCCTCACTCTGAAACTATCACAGAGTCCTTTAAAAAGACATGGTTACTTACTGTAACTGGTTCTTCAAGATGTGATACAAAAGTGTATTCCACTTATGTGTGTGCAAACACAGTGCACTGGTGCCAGAGAATGCTGCCTAGTGGTACCCTTGCCTTGTAGCCATAGCCCCTCCATTGGCTATATGAGGCAGCACCTCCGCAACCCCCATCAGTTCCTTCACGCTGAACGCCAAGAGTATAGACTCCAAAGCTGAGGGGACAGAGGGTGGATTGTGGAATACTACGTCTGCATCACATCTTAAAGAACCCAAGTTATACTAAGTAACCGTTTCATCTTCTTTGAGTAGATGCAGCCGTGTATTGCACTTAGGTGACTCATAAGCAGTACTTGGAGGAGGTGGGGCCCAGAGTCTGCTTAAAGGACTGCTCTACCAAAGTTTACTGCAACATCCAGAGCAGATACAATGGCATAATGACTGGTAAACGTATGCACAGACAACCAAGTGGCACCCCGTAAATGTCCAATGCTGAAACGCCACTTCAAAATACCATTGATGTAGCCTGCACCCTCATGGAATGAGCTCACACCCCTTGAGGGGTGTAGCTTGCATTTTTTCATATTCAGTCTCAAATACAGGAAGTTATCCACCTGGAGACTGCCTGCAAAGAGACTGCTTGTCCCTTCATCTGGTCTGCATAGGACACAAACAGATGAGGCAAAATAATAAAGGGTTTAGTCCTGTCCAGGTAAAAGGCGAGGCAACACTTAACATCCAACGAAAGAAGATGCTGCTTCTCCAGCGTTAAATGTAGCTTAGGTTAGAACACAGATAGATACACTGCCTGTTTCAGGTGAAATTGAGATATCACTTTAGATAAAAACTTAGGGTGTGACCACAAAGGCATTTTGTCTTTCGAGAATTGCCATCAAAGACTGCAACTCACATGCTCTCCTTGCGCATGTTACAGCCACCAGGAATGCAGTTTTTTGACACAGAAGAGGAAAAGAAGATGCCAAAGGCTTGAATGGAGGTCTCATCAGCACCCCTAAGACCGTACTGAGGTCCCACAAAGGAACTGGTTCTTTCACTGGTAGGTGGAGACAAAGGACTCCTTTCAAGAACTTTGAGACCATGGCTTTCACAAATGTCGACCTCCCCTGGATGGGTGGATGAAATGCCGAAATCATAGCTGGGTGGACCTTCAACGAATTGAGTGCAAGACCTGAAGCATGAAGATGCAACAAATACTCCAAGATGTCCTGAATCCCAGTCAACATCAGTTGAACCCTGCGAGTCAATGACCACACCAATAAACATTTCCATTTGGCCAAATAGGCCAATCTGGTGGAGGGTTTCCTACTATTAGGTAAAACCTGTTGAATAGCCTCTGAATATTGTTCCTTCTAATTTAACTATGGAGCAGCCATGCAATGATATATAGAGGGCTGAGTGCAGGGTGCAAGATCTGACTGTGATGCTGGGTCAGGAGGTTGGGATGAAGAGAAAGAGATATGGGAGGCTGAATCGATAACACCAGAAAGCAAGAGAACCAAGATTGCCTTGGCCATGCTGGAGCAATGAGGATGACCCTGGAATGATCCAACCTGAGTTTGAGGATTACCCGAGGGATAATTGGAACTGGAGGAAAAGCACAGAGGAGTGCTGATTCCCAACCCAGGTGAAAGGTATCAGTCATGGAGCCCAGACTAAGGCCCCCTTCAGAGCAAAACAGATGGCATTTCTTATTGTCTTTCATAGTGACCAGATAGATCGTAGTGATGCCCTAAATTACAAAGATGGATTGCAGGACACTGGGTTTCAGAGACTACTTGTGACTTTGGAAGAAATTCCTGCTGAGGTGATCTGTGAGTTGATTCTGGGCCCCAGGTAAGTGATTAATCACTGGAGTAATGTTCTCTCCAATGCGAAACTGCCATGCCCTGATTGGTTCCTGACACAGCACTCAAGTGTGCTTCTCCTTTCTGTTCACATAATGCATCACGGTGGTGTTGTCTGTAAGAATGTGAACTACTGAGCCACGATGCAATCTCAAAGGGCGTGATATGTGTTGTAAATGGACTGAAGTTCCGGAATGCTGACATGAAATGTAGCTTCTCGTTCTGACTACAGGCCCTGAACTCTCAGCGACTCCAGATGTGCTCCCCAGCCTATCAAGGAGGCATCAGTGACAACAGTCCTGGCTGGTGAGACCAAGTGAAGGGAACAGCCTATATTGCCCTCAACAGTCCACCTCCATAAGGAGCGGAGGGAGCCAAATCAATCTGTCTAAGGGGTGATGGGTTGGATGATAAAATTGTCTGCAGCCACATTTGGAGAGGGCGAAGATGCAACTTGGCAAGCAGCCATGTGACCCAACAGCTTTAGGCACTCTAGAGCTGTAGTTAAAGGCTGAAAGTGCAGCTCCAAATACAGATGACAAATCGCCTGAAAACAATCTGTTGGCAGAAGTGCTCTCAAACTTGTAGAACCTATTAAGGCCCCAATGAACTCAATTTTTTGAGTGGGGACCAATGTTGACTTGTCTCTGTTGCAAATGAGACCCAGACGATCAAGTCAGCGAAGTGTGGAGTGTACATGAGAGAGAACTTCTTCCCTGGACTTGCCCTTCAGTAACCAATCATGTAGTTACGGGAAGATATGAATTTCCCCCTTTCCTGTGTTATACTGTCACTACACCCATCCATTTGGTAAAAACTGGGGGAGAAGAGGCCAGACTAGAGGGAGTATGGTATACTGATAATATCGGTGTGCCACAACAAACTGGAGAAACCGTCTGTGGCTCGGAAGAACTGTCATGTGAAAATAAGCACCCTGACGGTCCAGAGTTGTTCTGATTTAACGCAGGGAGGATAGCTGATAGGGTGACCATCCAGAATCTCACATATCTGATATATTTGTTGAGGTTGCAGAGATCAAGAATCAGTCTCACCCCTCCTTTGGTTTTGGGAACCAGAAAGTACTGTGAATAAAACCCTGGGCCCTGGTGCTGTACAGGGACTTCCTCTACAGCTCTCAAAGCTAGTAGAGACTGAACCTGCTCAAGGAGCAATGTCAAGTGAGTGGGCTCCCTGAAGAGAGATGGGGTAGGAAGGTGGAAAGGAGGGATGGAAAAGAACTGGATGGCATAACCTGATCTGATGGTGCTTAGGACCCAGCTGTCAGTAGTAATCAAGCCCCAAACATTATGAAAATGAGACAGCCTGTCCCCAAACAGGGGGGATGGGGATATAGTGATCATGACTGGATCACTGCCCTGGACATACAAATTAAAACAGGCATTTGGTAGATGTTGTGAGAGGATAGAGTCAGCTGGCCAAACCCCAGACCTGACGGCCTCTGCCTCTGGGATCTATGACCCTCTCTGGGGTAGTCTTGTTGCCTTGGGGGTGGAAGGATTGCCCAAAGGCGTGTTGCAAGTGGTACAGTTGATGCTGCCACTCACTGTCAAAATGACATCTCCATGCTGCCTGAGTATATATCCCAAGAGAGCATAGGCTGGTTCTTGAGTCTTTAAACGAGAGCAAGGTTTCAGCAGTCTTTTCCGGAAAAAGCACTCGACCTTTGTAAGGCACATCCTCAATAGTCTGCAACACATCTGGAGCAATGCCTGAATTTTGCAGCCACGACGCCCTTCTCATGGTTACTGCTGAGGCCACAACTCTGGCCGAGGTACCTGCCATGTCCAAAGCTGACTGCAAGGATGTCTTGGCCACCAAATAGAAATCAGCTCCCAACGCTCAAAATTCGTCCCTGGAGGCTCCAGGTAACTGGTGTACAAATTTAGACATAGCTGTCCAATTAATAAAATTGTACTTGGATAGCATTGGCTGCTGGTTTGCAATACACATTTGCAGGGAAGAGGAGGTATAGATTTTTTTACCCATTAAGTCCATCCTCTTGGATTCCTTGTCTTTGGGCACAGACTTACACCTGCCCTGCCAAGCCCCATCATTTGCTGCAGTCACAACCAGGGAATTAGGGAATAGAAGCCCTCAAAACCCTGCGTAGGTACAAAATAGTGTTTCTCTGAACGCTTCGCTGCAGGTGGCACTGAAGCCGGAGTACTCCAAAGAATGTTTGCAGACTCCGTAGTACCTCATTAATAGGTCAATAGGCTACCCTCCCACGGAAGATGGCTGAAGAATATCCAGTAGTTTGTGAGTATTCTCCTGCAGGAACGCTGCCTGGATGCCCAAGGTAGCAGCCACACCCTGCAGAAGGTCCTGGTTGGCCTTGAAGTCCTCAGGACTGATGGAGAAGAGGAGCCTGGTAACCTCAAATCATCAAGGGATGATGATGAAGCAGCAGTTCCACTAGAGATGGGTCCTGCCCTGAACTGTCAGATCTGGACGGGACAACTCTGAGAAGGGAAGCTCAACCGATGTCTGAACTCACAATGGAACACCACCGCCGCCGACGTACCCCTATCAGGTCTTGCTCTGGAACAGGGTGAGGAATGTGACTTTTGACACTGAGGACCATCCCACAGATTCCAAGGAGGTCACTGGAAGTACGGGTAGGGCACTGGTGGCGAGGAGACTCTGGGTCGGGGCCTCTGTCTTGGTACCAGTGCTCTTCTCGGCATCAATCAGGTGAGGGAGAGCAGAAGAAAGATCCCAACCTGAATCCTGAGGCGCCCTGGGTCTCCGGGGACAGTGATGGAGCTGGCCCTGATGATGTAAGGAGATGATCTGATTCACCTGCTACCTAGTAGGAAAGAAGTATTAGTGCTGCTGATGGAATTGGCGCAGCCGACACCAAATACATCACAGTTACATCCGGGGCCAGGAGCAGCGTTGGTACTAACATCAGCAGCTCTAGAACTGATGCAGCAGATGGTGCTGAGATGGAAGACAGGATCTGCTGTCAAGACAATGTCGGTGCCAAGGAGTGCACCAGTGCAGAGGAGGTTCTCAGTGCCAGGCCCCGCACTGGCCTCAATTCTGCAGTCTGTGGCAGGTGGAAATCAGGCTGTGTTGTCCACGGACCCCAAGATACTGAGACAAGCCCAGACGGTGCCAACAAGGTCGTGGATGCCATAACCCCAGTGAAGTCCTGGATGAGCGGGAAGCCCAGAACTGATAGGCAGAGTAGATCTGCAGCTGCCTGCTATACTGTCAGTGTGTAAACACCCAGTGCTGGCATCACTGCCATTGGTACCGGACCCCACGGGCCTTCCAGAGCTGGAACTAGAGTCACCGTAGAGGTGCCGACCCTCCAGGATTGTCCTGGAGCCTCCAAGGATTAAAGATTAATCTTTAATTAAAGATTATGTCATCTGCTGAAACCTCCAGGAATATGTCCAACCGAAGTTAGTAATCCTAGTCACTGCTATGTGCTCCCCTATGCCTCTACGCGGTACTGGGGAGCAGTTTGAAGGGTCTGCTCCATCCCGCGTGCAGGCAGTAGCACGACACCAGTCCATACTCCTCTTAAACGAAGAAGAAGAGTCTCCACGAGACCTGGAGTGGTCCCAATTGGTTTTATGAGACCTTTTCCTTGGCGCACTCCAGGAGGCTGAACAGCTTCTTCATCTCTTAGGAGAGATGCCAGCCCTGCAACACAGAGCAGCGTCACTCACTGAATCTGAGAGCGACCGCCGATCCAACTCGGGCCTCTGTGCTGAAACAGGCCTCATGGCCTGCTCGATGAGGTGCTGCTTCAGACGAAGGTCTCTATCCACTTGAGTCCTTTCTGTGAACGATTAACAAATCTAACACCACTCCTTGGCGTGACCCTGGCCCACACAGAGCAAGCACCTCATGTGGGGATCACTGAAGGGGATCGCCCTTGAACACGACAGGCAGCGTTTGAACCTTGGGAGGGCATCACCCAAGGCAACTAACTACACTAACGACACTAACTTGCTAACTAACACTAACACTAAGTAGGGTTTAACTGTATAACTACGAAGAGAAAAAACTCTCAGTAACTGAGAAGAGATTGTGAGGTGAAAACCACACAGAGCTCCGACTCCAGCCCCAGGCAGTGAGAGCAAACTATACCTTATATAACCAGGGGAGGGGCTACAACCACGAAGCGTGAGTGCTACGGGTACTATGAGGCAAAATTCTCAGGCTCCGATGCACTGGGAGCACACACACTTATGTGGAATACATGGCTGCATCTACTTGTAGAAGAACACTTCTGAAACCTCTAGAACTATTTAGTATTTATTAAGCACTGTACAAGAAAGAAAAAGTCAATACATTAAAGACAGGTGGTCACGGAATGAGGCTCCTGCCTCACAGATTGCACAAGCTGTGCAATGCAGCACATTCTAGTGTTGCTAGCAAATAGCAGCACATGGTAGAATTTCTTTGTTTCCCTATTTCTCCTTTTTTTAAAATGTAGGAAATTCCATATTAAAAAAACCAATGCTAGAAGAAAGCTACAGTTGCAAAGTGAATCATCCACTGACTAAATTACGGCTGTCTGTGCAACCTGAATATCGCCTCCTGCGTACATTATTATGCAGTCAGTGCTATATAGTCACATGCTGTCATTCAAGGAAACCATCAACACACACCAGAAAATGAAGATTAAGTCACATTCAGGACATTTGCTTCAACTGGATCAAATCCGACAAGGTGCTGCATAACACCAGGGAGGTTTTCAACACCCTGAGCTCCCATTGAAGCTCCTTTGAAACAGCTGGTTGGAAATTTTTCATCAAAATGGAGTTTTGACAAAACACTCTGGTTTTGTAGAAATAGAAACATTTCAGAAAATATGTAGATTTTGACAAAATTTTGTTCAGAAATAAAAGAAACAAAATATTTTGATAACATCAAAATGTCCCATTTCAAAATATTCAGAATGGAATGTTTTCATTTTCCATTTCAATATGGCTATTATTTTAAAGAAAATTAGTTATTTTTAGATTAATTTTTTAAAAGGTCAAAATGAGAATGAAATGTTGTGATTTTATCGAAACAAAACTTTTTGATTGACCCAAAACTATTTTTTTTCCATAATTTTTTTTTTTGTGGGAAATTTCTCATTTGGTTTTGTTCTGTTTGGAACAGCACAGCATCCCGCCAATAAAGAAGCCTGAACCTGTGGGGAAATGCCTGGGATGTCACAAGAAGTGTATGACTGCTGTCCCTCCAGTTCCCTTCTTCAAAGAAGGGGCCAAATTCTGCTCTCATTCACATTAGTGTCTATCCTGAGTCATTCCAATGAAGTCAGTGGAGGTTACTCTGAACCTATCCCAGCTGAGAGAAGAATTTGGCTTCTCTGAGATGTGTGTGTTCTGGGACTACCCCTGCAAGCAACATTTTAAAGTAAATATTTAATCAAAATGAGCTAATTTGTGTGTACCGTTCACTCCTGTTGCATGGCTCTGGTGCACAGAGAAAGAACAGGCAACAGAACCTAGTCTGGTAGCTGCAATAATGTTACACAACGAACTAGCTAAGTAAAACCTAACCACAAAGGCAATAAAAAATGATGACTAAGCTCCCTCCTCCACTCCAGTTAAAAACCATATCTTCAGAAGAGATGAATGCAGTACTCACTCTGAGAGGCATAAAAGCCCTCTGTTGCCTTATCTTCATGCCCATCAAATTCTCTGCTGGCTAGCTGCCTATTGGCAGTCTCCAGTCGGTCTGCACATAAACAGGAAATACTTTAAATATAAATACATGTATATAAAATTATAGGCCAACAACCAAGAAAACGCATGCCAGCAGCATGGTATAAATAGAAGCTCAAAAGGGAGATATAAAAATGAAAGAGGCTGAGGTATATATCAAACAGTGAGGGATGAGCCCTGGACTCCTTCAGAAGATTAATCTTTTAGTTTCTGGTTGCTAAGAAGATGTTTACTGGTTGGCAGAGTTCAGGCCTTCATAGATTTGAAAACCAGAAGCAACATTAGATCATCAAGTTGGACTGCCTGCAGTAACACAGGCCACAGAGTTTCACCCAGTGATTCCTGTCCCAAGCCCAGTGACTTGTGGTTGAGCTAGAGCAATGTTTCTCAACCTTTTTGACACCTGGGACCAGTTTGTTGCCTTCCTAAACTGTGTCAGGGAGATCTCAGGGACTGGCGCCGGTCAACGGACCTGTCATTGAGAAACACTGAGCTAGAGCATCTCTTTGAGCAAGACTTAATTTAAAGCTGTCAAGTGAAGAAGAATCCACTATATCCCTGGGTAATGTGTTCCCAATGGTTAATTGCCCTCAATGTTAAAGAGTGCCCCTTATTTCCTGTTTGAATTTGTCAAGCTTCAGGAGATGAAAGCCTGAAACTAACAGTACAGGAAATAGGAGACCTGAATGCCTGCAGCACTGTGGATCACGGTATGAAGTACTCTAATGTAGCTGCTTGTGGTGGTCTCCAGATGAAATTCAGCTCCAGGCTGAGGGCCAGCACAAGGCCTATGCTTTTGTCCCAATTAAGAACTACCTGGAGGATGACAGGGCAATGAAATGATGCCTAAGCATTTTGCCAGCCCTCTGTACACGGGTGAAGCTCACCCTGCAAGTGCAAGGGCAATCCTGCTGTGGGTGGTACTGCTGCACATCACAAAGGGGACAGCCTCACTCCTGACCAGCAGCTAGTACCAGAGAAGCAACAGTGCTGCTTTGAACTGCGATTCCCCTACAGAGAGAGACATGTGATACCCTCCTCCACCACTCAGGCACTACTCATTCTACCTCCCTGCACCCCATTGCTCCATTGGCTCTAGCCTTATTGCCTCTTCACTTCCATTTCTCCATCTGTAAAATGGTGACCAGCCTCCAGCTGTGCTGAGTAAAATCATGACTCAATTTTTAAAGGGCCTCCATTGGACAAGCGCACAAAGAGGAATCTGTGCACACTCAGTGGATAGTTAGGCACACAGTTAAACAATGTGCACATCCATTTGCACTTGCAAAAAGGGTGTCTACAAATGTTGCCTATTCAATGGGAAGCTCTTTGAAAATTTGGCTTTTGAATGTTTGTAATGCATTTGAGACTAGGGCTGTCAAGTGATTAAAAAATAAATCTTAATTAATCGTGCAATTAATCACACTGTTAAACAATAACACAATACCATTTGTTTAAATATTTTTTGGTGTTTTCTACATTTTCAAATATATTGATTTCAATTACAACACAGAATACCAAGTGTACAGTGCTCACTTTATATTTATTTTTGATTACAAATATTTGCACTGTAAAAAACAAAACAAATAGTATTTTTCAATTCATCTCATACAAGTACGGTAGTGCAATCTTTTTATCATGAAAGTTGAACTTAAAATGTAGAATTATGTACAAAAAATCCTGCATTCAAAAATAAAACAACGTAAAACTTTAGAGCCTACAACTCCACTCCGTCCTACTTGTTCAGCCAGTCTCTCAGACAAACAAGTTTGTTTACATTTATGGGAGATAATGCTGCCCGCTTCTTGTTTACAATGTCACCTGAAAGTGAGAACAGGGGTTCGCATGGCACTGTTGTAGCTGGCATTGCAAGATATTTACACGCCAGATGCTCTAAAGATTCATATGGCCCTTCATGCTTCTACCACCATTCCAGAGGACATGCCCCCATGCTGATGAAGGGTTCTGCTCGATAACGATCCAAAGCAGAGCAGACCGACGCATGTTCACTTTCATCATCTGAGTCAGATGCCACCAGTAGAAGGCTGATTTTCTTTTTTTTGGTGGTTCGGGTTCTGTAGTTTCTGCATTGGAGTGTTGCTACTTAAGACTTCTGAAAGCATGTTCCACACCTCATCCCTCTCAGATTTTGGAAGGCACTTCAGATTCTTAAACCGTGGGTCCACTGCTGTAGCTATCTTTAGAAAACTCACATCGGTACCTTCTTTGCATTTTGTCAAATCTGCAGTGAAAGAGTTCTTAAAACGAACAACATGTGCTAGGTCATCATCCAAGACTGCTATAATATGAAATACATGGCAGAATGCGGGTAAAACAGAGCGGGAGACATACTATTCTCCCTCAAGGAGTTCAGTCACAAATTTAATTAACACATTACTTTTTTAACCAGCGTCATCAGCATGGAAGCATGTCTTCTGGAATGGTGGCTGAAGCATGAAGGAGCATACAAATATTTAGCATATCTGGCATGTAAATATCTTACAATGCTGGCTACAAAAGTGCCATGCAAACGCCTGTTCTCAATTTCAGGTGACATTGTAAATAAGAAGCCAGCAGCTTTATCTCCTGTAAATGTAAACAAACTTGTTTGTCTTAGCGATTGGTGAACAAGAAGGACGACTGTGAATTTGTAGGCGCTAAAGTTTTACATTGTTTTGTTTTTGAGTGCAGCTATGTAACGAAAAAAGTCTACACCTGTAAGTTGCACTTTCATGATAAAGATATTGCATTATGGTACTTGTATGAGGTGAATTGAAAAATACTATTTCTTTTGCTTATCATTTTTACAGTGCAAATATATTTGTAATAAAAATAATAATATAAAGTGGGCACTGTACACTTTGTATTCTATGTTGTAGTTGAAATCAATATATTTGAAAACGTAGAAAAACGTTCAAAAATATTTAATAAATTTCAATTGTAGTCTATTGTTTAACAGTGCAATTAAAACTGTGATTAATCATGATAAATTTTTTAAATTGTGATTAATTGTTTGAGTTAATCATGTGAGTTAACTGCGATTAATCGACAGTCCTATTTGAGACTTATATTTTATATTATATATTACATTATATTACATACCTTGCTGTTGAACTCATTATAGATTAGATTTGCAGACTGGGAAGAATAACCTTTAGAGGTTTACTGCAGAGTTTATAATTTTGGTCTTCAGGTTAAATTGGTGTTTTAAGAATTAGAACAAAAATCCAATGCTTAAAGTTGTCTCATGTAGTTTGCTGGGGAACTTGTTTGTAACTTGGAAAATCAGAGCATTTTTATCCTTTACCAACAAACAGAACTTGATTTCTAAAGCAGTTTATCTAAAACACATGAAAATCGGTTTGTCTAAAGCCTGAGGCTGGCGATTAGGAGCTTGATAATTGAGGAATGATACAGCATGTCACTTAGAGTGAAAAAATGTGTAAAAAACTCAACATACCACGGAGATCCCTGTTGAAATCGTGAAGTCTCCTAATTTCTCCTTCAAGCTTGTTTCTCATAGCCTTGTCCAGAGACTCTCTCTTAGTGGTGGTCTTGACCAGGCCCTCATACGCTTCTGAAATCCTCTGAATTTCTATTTCAAACTGAAAGGAGAGAGACCTCCCATTAAAGCAGGGCAGGAATGTATGTCATTCTGACACTCGCTTGGAGCATTTCCCAGGGGTTTTTGTGTGCCGGGGTGATGCACGTTCCAAGTTTCAAACAAGCATATGATTCTATAATAAGAATTCTTTTAGACAGATAACAAACTGATACCTGCACTTTTTAAACATCCCTATTGCACTGAGCAATCAACTTCCCACCCACCTCAGAAATATTCTGCTACAATAGCACAGGTCAATGCTCAGATAAATGCTTCCAAGCAAACTCAAGGGGGGGGGCGGGGTGGACAGACGACTGTTATGTAACAGAGATTTGATCCTCTTTCTTCAGCTACAGAGGCCTCCACTTGAAAGCTGTCCTCAGGGGGTGCTGAGGAAATATGCACATTAGAATGGGCTGAGTTACTCCTGATTTATACTGGTGTAAGTGAATCTGGCCCCTTATCTCTCTAACACACTGTTTTCCGAACACCAGTAGGTCACTGGAGAGCTGTAGATGGTTTGCCATGTCCAGGGCCAATTAATCCATTACTAGGTACTGGCCTAGGCAAGCATATACTACTCCTGTTCTGGTGCCGAGGGGAGGGCCTAGGTGGGTGAGGAGGTGGGGTGTGGAGAATGAGTCCACCCCACACTCAACCCACACACAAGCTCCTGCCCAGCGGGGCTGGGGCTGGATCCCTGTTCCAGACATTGCAGCCTGGGACACGGACTTGCAGTGCCACTCAGGTTTGGCCCCGAGGGCACAGGAGCTGCTGCTGTAAGGTGAGTGGGGTTGGGTTCACACTCCATCCCCCGACCCTCCCGCGCCCAGGGCTGCCCCTCTGCACCAGGCCAGGATTAGGGTTTTGGTCCTGGGGCAGAGGGTGCGTATATATAATGATAGGTTGCAAAAAAAGACAAAATGGTGCGTCATCTTAGATAAAGGTTGGGAACTTCTGCTTTAATGGACTGAAGCAAAAGCCAGGATTTGAACACGCTTGCACTTGGACTGTTGAAATCTAGATTCCAATCCAAACTTAAGCAAATTATAGAGACCTGAATGCACAAAAGGAATTTGGCATGGTGATACTGAAAAGATTCACAAAGCCTGAGATAGGCGTCCAAGCTCCTCTACAATAAACGGGGAGAGACAGGAACTTTGGACTGCAACTCACAAAAGCCAGCACACTATGTGGGGAGCAGCCTAAGCTAGCCAATGGGAGATGCCAATGAGATGGGTTGTGCTAAATCCCACCAAGTCTCAGAGGTAGGTGCCTAAATCCAGGCTATAGGGAGGCATGTAGCTCTGTTTGGGATTCTGAACTGTAAATCCTCTCTTGGCAGCAGCACCTATGTTGTTAGTAAGGAGGAGGAGAGTGGTTAGGGTACTCCCCTAGGATGTGGGAGACCCTTGGCTAAAGCCCACCTCCACCTGAAGGAGAAAGGGGATTTGAACAGGGAACTACCATCTCTTAGGTGAGTGCTCTAACCATTGGGCTATGGGATATTCTGAATGTGGGGCTTCCTCAGGCCATGTCTACACTATGAAATTAGGTCCAATTTATAGAAGTTGGTTTTGTAGAAAGCGTTTTTATACAGTCGATTGTGTGTGTGTCCACACAAATGCTCTAAATGCATTTAGTTGGCGGAGTGCGTCCACAGTACTGAGGCAACCATCGACTTCCGGAGCATTGCACTGTGGGTTGCTATCCCACAGTTCCCGCAGTCTCCGCCGCCCATTTGAAATCTGGGTAGAAATCCCACTGCCTGATGGGGCAAAAACATTGTCCTTGTTGAACCTCATCAGATTTCTTTTGGCCCAGTCCTCCAATTTGTCTAAGTCCCTCTGTATCCTACCCCTACCCTCCAGCGAATCTACCTCTCCTCCCAGTTTAGTGTCAAACTTGCTCAGGGTGCAATCCACACCATCCTCCAGGTCATTTATGAAGATATTGAACAAAACTGGCCCCAGGACTGACCCTTGGGGCACTCCACTTGATACCGGCTGCCAACTAGACATGGAGCCATTGATCACTACCCGTTGAGCCCGACAATCTAGCCAGCTTTCTATCCACCTTATAGTCCATTCATCCAGCCCATACTTCTTTAACTTGCTGGCAAGAATACTGTGGGAGACTGTGTCAAAAGCTTTGCTAAAGTCAAGGAACAACGCGTCCACTGCTTTCCCTTCATCCACAGAGCCAGTTATCTCGTCATAGAAGGCAATTAGATTAGTCAGGCATGACTTGCCCTTGGTGAATCCATGCTGACTGTTCCTGATCACTTTCCTCTCCTCTAAGTGCTTCAGAATTGATTCCTTGAGGATCTACTCCATGATTTTTCCAGGGACTGAGGTGAGGCTGACTGGCCTGTAGTTCCCAGGATCCTCCTTCTTCCCTTTTTTAAAGATGGGCACTACATTAGCCTTTTTCCAGTCGTCCGGGACTTCCCCCGATCACCATGAGTTTTCAAAGATAATGGCCAATGGCTCTGCAATCACATCCGCCAACTCCTTTAGCACTCTCAGATGCAACACATCTGGCCCCATGGACTTGTGCACGTCCAGCTTTTCTAAATATTCTCGAACCACTTCTTTCTCCGCAGAGGGCTGGTCACCTCCTCCCCATGCTGTGCTGCCCAGTGCAGCAGTCTGAGAGCTGACCTTGTTCGTGAAGACAGAGGCAAAAAAAACATTGAGTACATTAGCTTTTTCCACATCCTCTGTCACTAGGTTGCCTTCCTCATTCAGTAAGGGGCCCACATTTTCCTTGACTTTCTTCTTGTTGCTAACATACCTGAAGAAACCCTTCTTGTTACTCTTAACATCTCTTGCTAGCTGCAACTCCAGGTGTGATTTGGCCTTCCTGATTTCATTCCTGCATGCCCGAGCAATATTTTTATATTCATCCCTGGTCATCTGTGCAGTCTTCCACTTCTTGTAAGCTTCTTTTTTGTATTTAAGATCAGCAAGGATTTCACTGTTAAGCCAAGCTGGTCGCCTGCCACATTTACTATTCTTTCTACACATCGGGATGGTTTGTCCCTGTAACCTCAATAAGGATTCTTGAAAATACAGCCAGCTCTCCTGGACTCCTTTCCCCCTCATGTTATTCTCCCAGGGGATCTTGCCCATCAGTTCCCTGAGAGTGTCAAAGTCTGCTTTTCTGAAGTCCAGGGTCCGTATTCTGCTGCTATCCCACAGTGCACCATTGTGACCGCTCTGGACAGCACTCTGAACTCGGATGCACTGGCCAGGTGTACAGGAAAAGCCCCAGGAACTTTTGAATCTCATTTCCTGTTTGGCCAGGCGAGCTCATCAGCACAGGTCACCATACAGTCCCAGAATCGAAAAAGGGCTCCAGCATGGACCAAACAGGAGGTACTGGTTCTTATTGCTGTCTGGGGAGAGGAATCTATGCTATCAGAACTACGTTCCAAAAGACGAAATGCCAAAACATTTCAAAAAATCTCCGAGGCCATGAGAGACAGAGGCTACATCAGGGATGCAACACAGTGCCGCATGAAACTTAAGGAGCTCAGACAAGTGTACCAGAAAACCAAAGAATCAAACGGACGCTCCGGGACAGAGCCCCAGACATGTCACTTCTACGCTTATAATAGAGCCCATCTGGCATGAAAACTCTAGGGTTTAGGGCACTCTCTGTTTTCATAAGGACTCTTAAAACCGATTTCTGTATAGGCCAATACCTTCGAATTGCTGCCACACTAACCCTAATTCGAAACGGCGATGTCGATTTCAGCGCTAATCCCCTCGTTGGGGAGGAGTACAGAAATCGGTTTTAAGAGCCCTTTACGTCGAAAAGAATGGCTTCGTTGTGTGGATGGGTGCAGGGTTAATTCGATTTAACGCTGCTAAATCCAGCATAAACTCGTAGTGTAGACCAGGCCTTAGTCTCTCCAGTGGAAGCTGTTGCCCTGTGGCTAAATAATTAGAGTCATTGGAGCAGGGGGACTGGACCCTGGGATATAGGTCTCTGTCTTTCTCTCATTATTTGTGCCAGAAAGAGAGCACAAGCATAAGAATGACTCTATACCCTGGTGGTGAGGGCACCCAGACAGGGAGGCAGTATGCACTAGCTCAGAGGCAAAGACCTAGGTGCCTTGGCAATTTCTGCTGCCAAAACTTAGGCGCTGAATGAGTTTAGGTGCCTGCAGGATTCAGCAGGAGTTTAGTACATTGCAGTGTCCCAAAACGCGGGATTTAGGGGTCTAAAACAGGATTTTAGGTATTTAACTCCTTTTGTGCATTCAAGCCAGGACAGATTTGGTATTCAAGCCATTACAGAGTTAGAGTGTACTCAGATCCCTACCTGGTCCAAGGGTGCTAGAGGGGAGTCAAAAGCAAGGTCTGGTATGCAGTGTCGCTGAATCTCATGAAAACCAGCTACTGGAGTGCTGGGATTATGATAGAATCTCAGTTTTCATTTGAAAAAAAAAAATTATAAATAAGGACCGAATCCTCAGCTGGTGCAAACTGTCATAGCTCCAGCGAAGTAAATGGCGCTATGCTGATTTACACCAACTGAGTATCTGGCTCTATATTTATAGACCTCATGGCTGTGGAGAAAAGCAGGAAAACAAGACCCCTAATGGCTCAAAAATCGGGAGGCAAATTAAAAGAACCCAAATTCACCACTGGTTACAATCTCATGAGATTTTAGCCAATCTCAACATATTCAGGGCCTGATTCAGGATTTTTGGACACTTGGGGTTGGCAATTTGGATCTGAGCCCATCTCTCCTTATAATAGAGCCCATCTGGCATGAAAACTCTAGGGTTTAGGGCACTCTCTGATGCTGCTTGGACTTGATGCTGCAGCAACGGCAAAGAAGAGGCCCAGCTACAGTAATGTTTGTATTGGAGCTGTACAAAATGTTTGCAGTGGAACTCGAAACTAGTGAAACTGGCCAGGCTTTGCATTTTGTCACAAACTCGAACTTGCATCCAGATTCCCCAAAAGGTTTGTGATTGTTTAGAACCACCCTGAGGCCTGTGATGTGTGACTTTGCAGGGTTGGGATGTAGAACGAGCTAGGAGAAACTCAGCCATTTCGACTTACTTTTGATTTCAGTTTATTTAGACCTGACACTGAAGGTAAAACTCAGGGGTATCAATCTATGTTAATGGAAACTAACCTGGACCTGATCCAAAGCCTAATGAAATCAATGGAAAATCTCCTATTGTCTTCAAGGGCTTTGGATCAGTCTCCAAACTCATCAAATATCTAACTTACGTGGTTATTTAACAATTACCATGCACTCACTGCTCATCTCTACTCAAAATTTTTAAAAGGTCATTAACAAAGCTACCTAACGTCCACTGCTTCCCAAGTGACCCCCAATTCTGCACAACACAGAGAATCCAATGGGCTTCTTGTAACATGGCAGTGAAACAGCACAGTATGATCTTAAACACTGTCTTAGTGCTACCACAAATTAGTGTCCTTTTTATTTTGTTTTTAAAAAGCAAGAACTCCAGGAAGCAGAATTACTGTTCAGCTAATAACATCTTTAAAAGGTGGCCTTTCTCTTTAGCACAACTGAGACACACCAAAATAACAGTCGCACTTTGAGCACAAGAGACCGCATACTCAAAATAACTCGAATAAACCTTGCCACATTACTTTGTTGCTGTAAGAAAACCACCTTGTACAGGAAGAGAGTTTATTTTTCACTCTTTCCTGAACTACGACTGGAGAATTTATCAGCAATCGTTTACTTTCCAACTGGCAACGGGCAAACATGCTTGGATAAAATAAAACACTTTGTCCAAAATTCAGTCTTTGTCCATCTTTGTCCAAAATTCAACCCGAATCTTTACTGCGGTTCAAAAACATCTGGACAACTTTTTTTCTCATCTTCTGTAGCCAAAATTTGGACCAAAATTTAACAAAAAAAGCTGTTTTGCTTGGGATGACAATTACTAGAAATCTCAAGAGAAAGCCTGTTCTTGCAAGTTTTGCAGAATCAGACCAATGCTTCAATTAGCTGGTTTTTACTCTATAATAATACATAACACCCCAACAGTGCCTTCCCTCTGAAGATATCATAGTGCCTTACAAAGTAGGCATAAATTTCAAAGCTAGAAGGGCCCATTATGATCATCTAGCCTGACTTCTGCCATAACACAAGCCATAGAACTTCACTCAGCAGCTCCTGAGCCATGCCATCGTTTCTGGCTGGACTAGAGCAGATCTTTTAGACAGACATCCTGTCTTAATGTAAAGACTTCAAGTGATGAAGAGTCCAGCACACCTTGGTTAATTACATTAGTGTAAAAATCAGCACTTATTTCTAGTTTGAATGTATCTAGCTTTGGCTCCCAGCCACTGGATCTTGTTATGTCTTTGTTGCCAGATTAATGAGCCTCTACTACCAGAAATTTTCTCCTCGGGTAAGTACTTATAGACCATGTTGAAGCCACCTCTTAGCCTTCTATTTACCAAGCTAAACAGATTGAGCTTCTCCAAGTCTCTCACAGGAAGGCAGGTTTTCCAGACCTCAAATCATTCCTGTGTCTATTTTCTGAACCCTATCTAATTATTCAACATCCTTTTTAAAGTACAGACACCAGAACTGGACATAGCATTCCACTAGTGGTCACAGCAATGCCATATACAGAGGTAATATCACCTCCCTGCTCCTTCTCAACATTTCCCTGGATCACATAACTCCCCTCCCCCTTAGACACCTCATCACTTTGGGATCTCATGTTATACTGGCTATCTCCATTTTCCAGATGAGGCACCAGGAGATGAAGTGACTTACCCAAGATTACACAGGAAGTCTGTGGCAGAGGTGGAAAGAGAACCTACCTCTCCAGATTCCCAGGGCTTATGCTTTATCCCCACAACCATTCTCCCATGTTAGTCTTTCCTGCCTAAAAGCCACCTGTTACATAAAGTTCCTGTTGCAATTAAATTAATTTACTAACACAGCCAGGCAGTTTAACAGCTTATTAGTGCAGATCAATATTGTTAAGTCATACAAGTGAAGCCTTGTTCAATGCCCTTTGTCATAAATATAAAGGGAAGGGTAAACCCCTTTGAAATCCCTCCTGGCCAGGGGAAAGCTCCTCTCACCTGTAAAGGGTTAAGAAGCTAAAGGTAACCTCGCTGGCACCTGACCAAAATGACCAATGAGGAGACAAGATACTTTCAAAAGCTGGGAGGAGGGAGAGAAACAAAGGGTTTGTGTGTCTGTCTGTAGTCGTCTTGGCCGGGGACAGAACAGGAATGGAGTCTTAGAACTTTTAGTAAGTAATCTAGCTAGGTATGTGTTAGATTATGATTTCTTTAAATGGCTGAGAAAAGAATTGTGCTGAATAGAATAACTATTTCTGTCTGTGTATCTTTTTTGTAACTTAAGGTTTTGCCTAGAGGGGTTCTCTATGTTTTTGAATCTAATTACCCTGTAAGATATATACCATCCTGATTTTACAGGGGGGATTTCTTTATTTCTATTTACTTCTATTTTTTTATTAAAAGTCTTCTTGTAAAACACTGAATGCTTTTTCATTGTTCTCAGATCCAAGGGTTTGGGTTTGTGGTCACCTATGCAAATTGGTGAGGCTTTTTATCCAACATTTCCCAGGAAAGGGGGGGTGCAAGTGTTGGGAGGATTGTTCATTGTTCTTAAGATCCAAGGGTCTGGGTCTGTAGTCACCTAGACAAATTGGTGAGGCTTTTTACCAAACCTTGTCCAGGAAGTGGGGTGCAAGGTTTTGGGAAGTATTTTGGGGGGAAGGACGCGTCCAAACAGCTCTTCCCCAGTAACCAGTATTAGTTTGGTGGTGGTAGCGGCCATTCCAAGGATAACGGGGGTAATATTTTGTACCTTGGGGAAGTTTTGACCTAAGCTGGTAAAGATAAGCTTAGGAGGTTTTTCATGCAGGTCCCCACATCTGTACCCTAGAGTTCAGAGTGGGGGAGGAACCTTGACATGGTGGCACAGTGGTGGGATTAACCTGAAATCATTTTGAGATCCAGTTGAGATTTTTTGAACTAGAAATACAGATTTTAAAAAGGAATTTTTAGGAAGTCCAGAAGGCAGCTTTGAAACTGAAAGCAGCTTGGTTTCTCTCTGCTTTGTGGCCAAGCAGAGACAAAAGGGGATTATCTTGTGAATTGCAGGTTTTCTTTGCCTGGAGGCAGGGTACTTAACTCCTGCAGGGAAATTCACAGTCTTCCAACCCAGAGGTTTTTTTTTTTTTCTTTTCTTCCTAAAAGTAAATAGGGGGTGTGTGCTCTACCCATTTGCCTGGAGACAAAAGTGGCAGGGTTTTTTTTAGGATTTTGATTTTTTTTTTTTTTTTGTTTTACAAGGAGCACAGGTTTGAAAAGAAATTTTTTTCTTCTTTGGGCTGGGTAAGCAGGTTTCCAAGTAGTTGGAGGGTTTTTGCTTTAATTTGGGCCCAGAGCAGAGACAAGGGAATTGTCTTTTTCTGTAGGCTGACAATCACTATCAGAGAATAGGTATTCTATTCCAGCACAGCAAAATTTTACAGCCAAGTTTTGTTTGTTTATTTCTAAACCTCGGGTGTAAAGTTAGTTAAAAACAGAGAGGTTAGAATGGCCAAATCCTCAGCTCGACTACAGCTGGAATTAGCCAAATTTCAGGCTGAGGAAAAACAAAGGGAACATGAAAGACAGATAGAACTCATGCAGCTGAAGAAGGAACAAGAAAGGGAGGCAGAACAACACCAAGAGGCTGCCCACAAGAGGGAAATGGAGGCAAGGAAGCATGTGGAGGAGGAGAAGGAAAAAGAGAGGAAGCATGTGGAGGAGATGGAGAGGATAAAGGCCCAGCAGAATATACCAACAAACCCTAGCAATCCTTCTCCAGGTACCACTTCCCATCCCAGAAAGTTCCCCACCTACAAGGCAGGTGATGATACTGAGGCCTTCTTAGAAAACTTCGAAAGGGCCTGCCTTGGGTACAACATCTCTACTGACCAATACATGGTAGAGCTGAGGCCGCAGCTCAGTGGACCCTTAGCTGAGGTGGCAGCTGAA
Source organism: Lepidochelys olivacea (assembly GCF_965140295.1). Classification (NCBI taxonomy): domain Eukaryota; kingdom Metazoa; phylum Chordata; order Testudines; family Cheloniidae; genus Lepidochelys; species Lepidochelys olivacea. The sequence continues at coordinate 29,653,339 of NC_140411.1, read as the reverse complement.
ATGCCTAAAGAACACATGAACAAGTATGAACTGTTTAAATCCAAGGCGAGAGTCAGAATGGGGATAACACCCGAGCAGTCTCGTCGGAGGTTCAGAGCCCTAAGGTGGAAACCAGACATGTCATTTACCCGACATGCCTACCACATTGTAAAACATTGGGATGCCTGGATATCAGGAGCAAGTGTTGAATCTCCAGTAAATTTGCCCTTCCTAATGCAAATGGAACAATTCTTAGAGGGTGTTCCTGAGGAAATAGAAAGATACATCCTAGATGGGAAACCCAAAACTGTAATTGAGGCAGGAGAGATTGGAGCCAGATGGGTGGAGGTGGCAGAGAAGAAGAAAACTGGTCGCAGTTGGAGCGGAGACCAGAAGGGACCACCCCAGACCACACCCTATTACCGGGGGCCGCCCAAAGCCCCACCTACCTCCCAAAGAACCCTCCAGACCCCTTATCGTCCCACCACCCCGTTCTCCAGCAACCCTCCTCGCCCCAGTGACCCGTCAGCTGGACGATGTTTTAAGTGTAACGAGCTGGGGCATGTAAAGGCCAACTGCCCCAAGAACCCCAACAGATTACAGTTCATTGCACCGGAATCACACCAGAGGTCCACAGGCCCAGATACCTCCCAGATACCCTTGGAGCGGAGGGAAACTGTGAGTGTGGGTGGGAAGAAGGTCACCGCGTGGAGGGACACCGGAGCACAAGTGTCAGCTATCCATGCTTCCTTAGTGGACCCCAATTTAATCAACCCAGAGATCCAAGTGACGATTCAACCCTTCAAGTCCAACTCTTTCAATTTGCCTACAGCCAAGTTGCCTGTCCAGTACAAGGGCTGGTCAGGAATGTGGACTTTTGCAGTCTATGATGATTATCCCATCCCCATGCTGTTGGGGGAAGACTTGGCCAATCATGTGAAGCAGGCCAAGAGGGTGGGAATGGTCACCCGCAACCAGGCTAAACAAGCCGTGAGGCCTAGCTCTGTTCCGGAAACTTCTATCAGGACCCAGTCAGAGGTGATGGACCTGGACCCCAGGCCAATGTCTGCAACAGCAGTAGTGGATCCAGTCCCAGAGACCCAGACGGAACCAGTCCCAGAACCGGAACCAGCCGAACAACCAACACCAGACCCCGTGTCAGCACTGAATCCAGTACTTGCAACCTCAACACCAGAGGGCCCCACCGAACCTGAACTGGCAGCAGCCGATAACCCTACACAAGAGGCTCAGCCGGAGCCTGAATCCCAACATAGTGCACCAGCGGAGAGCGGTTCACAGTCAACAGAAACAGCTCCATCCCCTATATCGCTTCCAGAGGGACCAAGCCTAGGTCCACAATCCCATGAGGAACTGATGTCTCCAGCATCAAGGGAACAGTTCCAGACCGAACAGGAAGCAGATGAAAGCCTCCAGAGAGCTTGGACGGCGGCACGGAGCAACCCACCGCCTCTCAGCTCTTCTAATCGATCCAGGTTTGTTGTAGAAAGAGGACTTTTATACAAGGAAACTCTTTCTGGGGGACACCAGGAAGACTGGCATCCTCAGAGACAGTTGGTAGTTCCAACTAAATACCGGGCCAAGCTCTTGAGCTTAGCCCATGATCACCCTAGTGGCCATGCTGGGGTGAACAGGACCAAAGACCGTTTGGGGGGGTCATTCCACTGGGAGGGAATGGGCAAGGATGTTTCTACCTATGTCCAGTCTTGTGAGGTGTGCCAAAGAGTGGGAAAACCCCAAGACCAGGTCAAAGCTCCTCTCCAGCCACTCCCCATCATTGAAGTTCCATTTCAGCGAGTAGCTGTGGATATTCTGGGTCCTTTTCCGAAAAAGACACCCAGAGGAAAGCAGTACATACTGACTTTCATGGATTTTGCCACCCGATGGCCGGAAGCAGTAGCTCTAAGCAACACCAGGGCTAAAAGTGTGTGCCAGGCACTAGCAGACATTTTTGCCAGGGTAGGTTGGCCCTCCGACATCCTCACAGATGCAGGGACTAATTTCCTGGCAGGAACTATGGAAAACCTTTGGGAAGCTCATGGGGTAAATCACTTGGTTGCCACTCCTTACCATCATCAAACAAATGGCATGGTGGAGAAGTTTAATGGAACTTTGGGGGCCATGATACGTAAATTCGTAAATGAGCACTCCAATGATTGGGACCTAGTATTGCAGCAGTTGCTCTTTGCCTACAGAGCTGTACCACATCCCAGTTTAGGGTTTTCCCCATTTGAACTTGTATATGGCCGTGAGGTTAAGGGGCCATTGCAGTTGGTGAAGCAGCAATGGGAGGGATTTACACCTTCTCCAGGAACTAACATTCTGGACTTTGTAACCAACCTACAAACCACCCTCCGAACCTCTTTAGCCCTTGCTAGAGAAAACTTACAGGATGCTCAAAAAGAGCAAAAAGCCTGGTATGATAAACATGCCAGAGAGCGTTCCTTCAAAGTAGGAGACCAGGTCATGGTCTTAAAGGCGCTCCAGGCCCATAAAATGGAAGCATCGTGGGAAGGGCCATTCGTGGTCCAGGAGCGCCTGGGAGCTGTTAATTATCTCATAGCATTCCCCACCTCCAACCGAAAGCCTAAGGTGTATCATATTAATTCTCTAAAGCCCTTTTATTCCAGAGAATTAAAGGTTTGTCAGTTTACAGCCCAGGGAGGAGACGACGCTGAGTGGCCTGAAGGTGTCTACTACGAAGGGAAATGTGCTGGTGGTGTGGAAGAGGTGAACCTCTCCATGACCCTTGGGCGTATGCAGCGACAGCAGATCCAGGAGCTGTGCACTAGCTACGCGCCAACGTTCTCAGCCACCCCAGGACTGACTGAACGGGCATACCACTCCATTGACACAGGTAATGCTCACCCAATTAGGGTCCAACCTTACCGGGTGTCTCCTCAAGCTAAAACTGCTATAGAACGGGAGATCCAGGATATGTTACAGATGGGTGTAATCCGCCCCTCTGAAAGTGCATGGGCATCTCCAGTGGTTCTAGTTCCCAAACCAGATGGGGAAATACGTTTTTGCGTGGACTACCGTAAGCTAAATGCTGTAACTCGCCCAGACAACTATCCCATGCCACGCACAGATGAACTATTAGAGAAACTGGGAAGGGCCCAGTTCATCTCTACCTTGGACTTAACCAAGGGGTACTGGCAGGTACCGCTAGATGAATCTGCCAAGGAAAGGTCAGCCTTCATCACACATCTCGGGCTGTATGAATTTAATGTACTCCCTTTCGGGCTGCGAAATGCACCCGCCACTTTCCAAAGACTTGTAGATGGTCTCCTAGCGGGATTAGGAGAATATGCAGTCGCCTACCTTGACGATGTGGCCATATTTTCGGATTCCTGGGCAGACCACCTGGAACATCTACAAAAAGTCCTTGAGCGCATAAGGGAGGCAGGACTAACTGTTAAGGCTAAGAAGTGTCAAATAGGCCTAAACAGAGTGACTTACCTTGGACACCAGGTGGGTCAAGGAACTATCAGCCCCCTACAGGCCAAAGTGGATGCTATCCAAAAGTGGCCTGTCCCAAAGTCAAAGAAACAGGTTCAATCCTTCTTAGGCTTGGCCGGTTATTACAGACGATTTGTACCGCACTACAGCCAAATCGCTGCCCCACTGACAGACCTAACCAAAAAGAAACAGCCAAATGCTGTTCAGTGGACCGGAAAGTGTCAGAAGGCCTTTAACAAGCTTAAAGCGACACTCATGTCTGACCCTGTACTAAGGGCCCCAGACTTTGACAAACCGTTCCTAGTAACCACAGATGCATCCGAGCGTGATGTGGGAGCAGTTTTAATGCAGAAAGGACCTGATCAAGAATTCCACCCTGTAGTGTTTCTCAGCAAAAAACTGTCTGAGAGGGAAAGCAACTGGTCAGTCACTGAAAAAGAATGTTATGCCATTGTCTACGCTCTGGAAAAGCTACGCCCATATGTTTGGGGACGGCGTTTCCACCTGCAAACCGACCATGCTGCACTAAAGTGGCTTCACACCGTCAAAGAAACTAACAGAAAACTTCTTCGGTGGAGTTTAGCTCTCCAAGATTTTGATTTCGACATCCAACACATCTCAGGAGCTTCTAATAAAGTGGCTGATGCACTCTCCCGTGAAAGTTTCCCAGAATCAACTGGTTAAAATCGTCCTTGAGATGTGGAAAATATTGTTAGTCTTTATGTACTTGGTAGTATATTTAGAGATGCATGTGTCTTATTAACTCTGTTTTCCTAGAGCTCCAGGAAGAAATCCCAGCCAGTGTTTCACCCTAGCTGAGATTTGGGGGGCGTGTCATAAATATAAAGGGAAGGGTAAACCCCTTTGAAATCCCTCCTGGCCAGGGGAAAGCTCCTCTCACCTGTAAAGGGTTAAGAAGCTAAAGGTAACCTCGCTGGCACCTGACCAAAATGACCAATGAGGAGACAAGATACTTTCAAAAGCTGGGAGGAGGGAGAGAAACAAAGGGTTTGTGTGTCTGTCTGTAGTCGTCTTGGCCGGGGACAGAACAGGAATGGAGTCTTAGAACTTTTAGTAAGTAATCTAGCTAGGTATGTGTTAGATTATGATTTCTTTAAATGGCTGAGAAAAGAATTGTGCTGAATAGAATAACTATTTCTGTCTGTGTATCTTTTTTGTAACTTAAGGTTTTGCCTAGAGGGGTTCTCTATGTTTTTGAATCTAATTACCCTGTAAGATATATACCATCCTGATTTTACAGGGGGGATTTCTTTATTTCTATTTACTTCTATTTTTTTATTAAAAGTCTTCTTGTAAAACACTGAATGCTTTTTCATTGTTCTCAGATCCAAGGGTTTGGGTTTGTGGTCACCTATGCAAATTGGTGAGGCTTTTTATCCAACATTTCCCAGGAAAGGGGGGGTGCAAGTGTTGGGAGGATTGTTCATTGTTCTTAAGATCCAAGGGTCTGGGTCTGTAGTCACCTAGACAAATTGGTGAGGCTTTTTACCAAACCTTGTCCAGGAAGTGGGGTGCAAGGTTTTGGGAAGTATTTTGGGGGGAAGGACGCGTCCAAACAGCTCTTCCCCAGTAACCAGTATTAGTTTGGTGGTGGTAGCGGCCATTCCAAGGATAACGGGGGTAATATTTTGTACCTTGGGGAAGTTTTGACCTAAGCTGGTAAAGATAAGCTTAGGAGGTTTTTCATGCAGGTCCCCACATCTGTACCCTAGAGTTCAGAGTGGGGGAGGAACCTTGACACCCTTTAACTCTTTAGATATCTTTTTCCCCCCAAAACACACTCCACCACACAAGTCCCTCCACATGGTCCAGCAGCTACGACCAGAGGCAGGCTTGCTGCAGGATAAAAGGAGAGCTACCATCAAAGCTACTTTTGTTTAAAGTGATAAAGGGGGACAAGGGGAACACCAGTAAATCATTCTCATGTTTCTCAGCAGCTCTGCAATTTCCTTTTCAACTCCCACCCCATCCCCAATCCTTTCTATCCCCAGATGGCTTCTGATGCCAACCCACTCCAACAACCTACATGATGAGACGTTGGTTGAAACCATGCCAACCTGATCATTAAGCTTCAAAGAGGTAGTATCAACAACAACAAAGAAAGAAAGAAAAAAAGAAAGCAATGAACAAGTGAGCTAAAAATGAAATATCAAAAAGATAACAGCTCTTTTAGATGTCAGAATGAGACAATGTTTCAAACAATGCCAGGATTAATCACCACCTTGTAACTCATTGCAAAATGTCTATTCAAACATGGTCTAGAATTTGACAGCACGTAGGGACAATCTGTTCATACAAACTACTAGCTGTGCTATATACATCAAGAACACAGTCTGCTTTTCACAGTCCCCAGTATTTTTATTCTGTTCTGTTCTGAATGTCAGTGGAGGAAAGATTGTCCTCATATTGCAAACATTTTTTCCCTGCTCCACCACAGACTTCCAGTGTGACCTTGGGCAAGCCACTTAGCCTCTCTGTGCTTCAGTTCCCCATCTGTAGAATGGGGATAATGACACATCCCTACCTCGCAGGGGTCTTGTGAGGACAAATACACGGAGGATTGTGAAGAGCTTTGAGATCAACCGATGAAAAGCATGATCAAAGCTAGATATTGTTATTATTAATTATGATTATAATTATTTCGCAGTGACACATTTTGCTTAGAAAAAATTACATACAGCCTTTTTTCAATAACACTGAGCAATTTCCAAGTCCAAAATGCATTATTTAACTAATCACACAACACTGAGGTGAAACAGGTAAACATAATTATTATTTGACAGGTGAGGAAACAAAGACATAGAAGTTAAGGCAAAAAAATTCAGATTTAGGTGCCTAAGTTAGGCACCTAAATGAGTGGCTTTATTTTTAGAGGTTCTGAACACTCACAATTCCCACTAAAGTCCAACAGGAACCTCAGGAGCCTCAGAGAGAAGGACTTGACCCTTCTTTGTCTGTCATAGAATCACAGAATATCAGGGTGGGAAGGGACCTCAGGAAATCATCTAGTCCAACCCCCTGCTCAAAGCAGGACCAATCCCCAACTAAATCATCCCAGCCAGGGCTTTGTCAAGCCTGACCTTAAAAACTTCAAAGGAAGGAGATTCCACCACCTTCCTAGGTAACGCATTCCAGTGCTTCAGCACCCTCCTAGTGAAAAAGTTTTTCCTAATATCCAACCTAAACCTCCCCCACTGCAACTTGAGACCATTACTCCTTGTTCTGTCATCTGCTACCACTGAGAACAGTCTCGATCCATCCTCTTTGGAACCCCCTTTCAGGTAGTTGAAAGCAGCTATCAAATCCTCCTTCATTCTTCTCTTCCGCAAACTAAATAATCCCAGTTCCCTCAGCCTCTCCTCATAAGTCATGTGTTCCAGTCCCCTAATCATTTTTGTTGCCCTCCGCTGGACACTTTCCAATTTTTCCACATCCTTCTTGTAGTGTGGGGCCCAAAACTGGACACAGTACTCCAGATGCGGCCTCACCAATGTTGAATAGAGGGGAATGATCACGTCCCTCCATCTGCTGGCAATGCCCCTACTTATACATCCCAAAATGCCATTGGTCTTCTTGGCAACAAGGGCACACTGTTGACTCATATCCAGCTTCTCGTCCGCTGTAACCCCAGGTCCTTTTCTGCAGAACTGCTGCCTAACCATTCAGTCCCTCGTTTGTAGCGGTGCATGGGATTCTTCCATCCTAAGTGCAGGACTCTGCACTTGTCCTTGTTGAACCTCATCAGATTTCTTTTAGCCCAATCCTCTGATTTGTCTAGGTCCCTCTGTATCCTATCCCTACCCTCCAGTGTATCTACCTCTCCTCCCAGTTTAGTGTCATCTGCAAACTTGCTGATGGTGCAATCCACATCATCCTCATCATTAACGAAGATATTGAACAAAACCGGCCCCAGGACCGACCCTTGGGGCACTCTGCTTGATACCGGCTGCCAACTAGACATGGAGCCATTGATCACTACCCATTGAGCCCAGCAATCTAGCCAGCTTTCTATCCACCTTATAGTCCATTCATCCAGCCCATACTTCTTTAACTTGCTGGCAAGAATACTGTGGGAGACTGTGTCAAAAGCTTTGCTCAAGTCAAGGAATAACACATCCACTGCTTTCCCCTCATCCACAGAGCCAGTTATCTCGTCATAGAAGGCAATTAGATTAGTCAGGCATGACTTGCCCTTGGTGAATCCATGCTGACTGTTCCTGATCACTTTCCTCTCCTCTAAGTGCTTCAGAATTGATTCCTTGAGGATCTGCTCCAAGATTTTTCCAGGGACTGAGGTGAGGCTGACTGGCCTGTAGTTCTCCGGATCCTCCTTCTTCCCTTTTTTTAAAGATGGGAACTACATTAGCCATTTTCCAGTCATCCGGGACCTCCCCTGATCGCCATGAATTTTCAAAGATAATGGCCAATGGCTCTGCAATCACATCCGCCAACTCCTTTAGCACTCTCGGATGTCCATCACATCAAAGCAGGTAAGAAAATGGAGCCCTTTTAAATGACTGACCAATGAAGGCCTTGATTCAGGGAAGCGTCCCTATTCAGGAAAGCACTTATATATGTGTTTAACTTTAAGCACGTAATTAGTTCCATGGGACTTAAGCATGTGCTTTCCTGTGTCAAGGCCTAATGCCACAAACTTCCAGAGCACCAAAAAGAGAAATAGAATGTAATTACTAACCAGTATAAAGTGGTAAGATTCTTCAATTAATACATTTTTTGTGCATCACACTCAAATATATTTTATAAAAATATAAAGCAGCCTTTGTAAAACCAACATCTGGAATCCAACCTATTCAAAGAACATTTTTTGTCCAGGAAGGCCATACAGAGGACACCATTAAAACCTTTACAACTCTTTACACAAAATTCAGTATGGGGTTGGACCTCTGGCCTCAACTCTCTAAAAATCTGGCCCATGAAGTTCAAAGTGGATATATAAAAGTCCTGTTGATTGTGCAGTGGTGTAAAATCTTCACAGTATTTTCCTTTGCACGTAGGTAACGTTACGATTATATTTGCAGTATTTCCTATACTTAGGGTATGTCTATACTGCAAAAAAAGGTGTGTTCTTAACTTGGGTTTGCTAATCCACATTAGAATACTCAGGTTAAAACAGCAGTGAAGTCACGGCAACCTATAGGCCATCCTGGGCTTGAACACAAGGTAGGTACATCATTGTTTATGCCCTAACATGTACAGACTCCACTTTCTAAAAACAGACCCTAAGAGTTCTAGCACTGAGTTAAGCAATCTACTGTTAGCTTGGACAGGAGACAGACAGCAGTGCCCACTCTTTGGCAGTGGGTCTCTTTTTTTAAGTATCATCTTCTTGCTCGATTTTCTTTTTCTCCATTTTCTTCTATTGTTGCTTTAGACAGTTAGCTAGACAAATAGGCACAGTGACGGAAATATGAACAGAATCTTTAAATAATTATTTTACACAGTGTGGGTCCCATTAGATTGGGTATGTAATGAGGTCAAAGGAAGCAACTCTGAAAATCAGGTCACCTATGTAGAGGCCTTAAAAATGGATTTAGGCACCTAACTTTTGGTGCCCATGTTTTAAAACTGGGCTCTGAAGTGTTGCTTTTTTTTATTATTAAATTTAAAAACAACTCCTCAGAAAAGATTTATTATCTAAGTCCCAAACATCAGTCAACCCACAGTACTGGTGTGTTTGTTTCTTATGATAAAAGAAGGACTAATGCAAATCTATTAAAATGCGCAAGACCACACAGGACAGATTTTGTTGCGATCACTAAACATATTCAGGTATGTACAAAATGTTTCTGATTACGCTACACCTCTACAAAGGTGCTAGCTTGAAAATGCCATGTATTCAGACGCTGCACTCCAGAAGGGAGCCTACTGAAGGAAGTTTCCCTAAGGCAGGCATAAAAAAGTTGAAGAAGTAGATGCTCCCAAGAAAAGAAAAAACAGCACGCCTTCTGAGTAACATCTTCATGGCAAAGGAGTCTGCACAGCCTACTGTATTGGAATCACAGTCCATCCAATGACTGGCAAGGACTTACAGAGGGCCCACATGGCAACGATAGGAACCACAGGCTGTGTCAGGCAGTTTGCGTGCCTCATGTTAGGAAGGATTACTTAGATCACTGCCCGTGCCTAGGAGGGTAATAGACACACTTTAGACACACTATAATGGGTGCTTGCCTCTCTTATACCCTGTGAGAACATTCCACGTACCTTCTGAAGTTTGTCTGCCTTCTCGTAGTACCCCTCCAGCTCCTGCCGCAGAACATGATTCTCCTCCGACAGCATCTCCACCATTTGCTGCGCTCGCTCCACAATGGCATATGCATCAGGCGTGAGCTGCTGGCTTGGTGCAGTCACAGGTGAAGGCTGAGCAGTTACAGTTGATGGGAGCTGTGGCAAGGTTGCTGAGTGCAGTGGGCCAGTAATGGAGGAGGCCTGGGAGGACATTGGACTGTGCTGCTGTACCGGCACCGATGGAAAAGCAGGTTGACATTGTCGGCTAAATAAAAACAAATACGGGAAAAGAATTATATCAGCCCAGAAAAACTGCCCTGAAAATATACCAGCCATCTAGATTGTAGGGGCTTTGGGATAAGGCATATCTTTTTACTACAAGTTTGTTCAGCACCTAGCAATGGGACCCTGATTTATAAGTATTACCATAATATAAATCACAACAGTACTCCAGGTAAAGCATCTACTCACATGTGATTGACAATGATTTATATATTTATCTGGATCTCTAAAATGATAAAAAGGCATCTATCCGAAAGCACTGGGTATCCTGCTTTTGCTTAAAGAAAAGGAGTACTAGTGGCACCTTAGAGACTAACCAATTTATTTGAGCATAAGCTTTCGTGAGCTACAGCTCATTCATCGGATGCATACAGACTAACACGGCTGCTACTCCGAAACCTGCTTTTGCACAACTAGTGTCACAGACTTCAGACACCAACAAAATTCAGGAGTACTGGTTGATGGATGCTAACAATATATTCCCCATCCTTGAACCATTACCTGCCTGGAGTCAGTGAGTAGAATTCTGGTAGGCTGAATCAGAAGATGGGAGGAAGTGAAGCGAGCAATGTGATGTTCCTGAATAGCTTTAGCCTAGCAAAGGACAGACAGCTGCAAAACGGCTGCAAAACGGCTGGCTGGACAACCCTGGCTGGACAAACGGCTGGCTGGACAGACAGCTGCAAAACGGCTGGCTGGACAACCCTGATCAATTATTTCAAATCATCAAAGTCATTTTACAAAAGACCCTCATAATGATTGTATGAATAGGTGAGTTATATTCAGATGCATTAATCTATCTATTGATCTTACTGAAAACAAAGAGATGACTTGATCATGGTCTAGATCAGAGGCGGGCAAACTACTGCCCGCGGGCCACGTCCAGCCCACGGGACCCTCCTGCCCAGCCCCTGAGCTCCTGGCCCGGGAGGCTCACCCCCGTCCCCTCCCCCGCTGTTCCCCTTCCACCGCAGCCTCAGCTCCCTGCACCGCCAGTGCAATGCTCTGGGCGGCGGGGCCGCGAGCTCCTGGGGCAGCGCAGCTGCAGAGCCCGCCCTGACCCGGTGCCCTGTGCTGCACGGTGCATAGTTGGCTCCAGCCAGGCAGCACGGCTGTAGCGCTGCCAGTCACCGGTGCTCCAGGCAGTGCGGTAAGGGGGCAGGGAGCAGGGGGGTTGGATAGAGGGCAGGGGAGTTCGTAGGGTGTTCAGGGGGTGGGGGTGTGGATAGGGTCGGGGCCGTCATAAGGCGGGGGACAGGGGGGTTGGATGGGGGCAGGAGTCCTGGGGGGCAGTCAGGAAGGAGGGGGCGTTGGATGGGGTGGCGGGGGGCAGTCAGGGGCAGAGGTTCTGGGAGCAGTCAGGGTACAGGGAGAAGGAGTGGTTGGTGTCCCGGGGGGGAGTCTGGAAGGAGATGGGGCGGTGGGGGGCAGTCAGGGACAGAAGTTCTGGGGGCGGTCAGGAAGAAGGGGTGGTTGGATGGGGAAAAGGTCCAGGGGCGGGAGGGGGGGCATCAGGCGGGTGAGAAGTGGGGGGGGCGGATGGGGGTGGGGGGCCAATCCCCCCTCCCCTAACCAGCCCTCCATACAGTGAGGGTAATTCTATCTTAGCTACTTTTATGTCTCCATCTCCATAGTATCTGACTGCCTCACAATCTTTAATGTAGTTATCCTCACCACACCTCTGTGGTAGAGAAGTGCTATTATCCCCATTTTACAGATAGGGAACTGACACACAGAGAGGCTAAGTGACTTGCCCAATGTCACACAGGAAGTCTGTGATGGAACAAGGAATCAAACCTGGGTTTCCGAAGCCCCAGGTTAGCATCCTAACCACTGGATCAACATTCCTCTCCAATTACCCATTCTCCATCATCTGCAGCCGTATCAAGGCTACTTTTCCTGAAAGATAAGTTCTCAGATAACTACAAGTTACTGGAGTTGAAGCAGGAATCACTGGGTGAATTTTTGCATCCTGTGTTATGCAGGAGGTCATAATTATCCCTTTTGGCCTTAAAATCTATGAATACTATTATGTATACACCATATTTTTTGCTGAATACACAATACATGTGATCAATGTTGTTTTCACAGTGTATGGTGCTTCACAAGGAGGGGAAGATGGGATTTTCAAAAGCACTTAGCATTGGCTAATTCTGTTCCCACTGGAATCAACATCCCATTGACCTCCATGGGTGCAGAGTTAGACCAACACTGAATGCTTTTGAAAATCCTACCTAAAAGCAAAGGCCCAAGTACTAAAGAGCTCACCACAGCCTAATAACAATGGCTAGGCAGGTGGCCTATTGGCAATTCACAGGTATCTTAGCTTGTGCCTTGATGGACAGAACCTCGCTGAAATAGGAAATGCCCTGAACCAGCAAAGGTGCCATTACACAGGCGGGATGGGAATGGGCAGCAGGGCAGACTTAACCAGTAAATGCTCATGAGGCTACTTTGTGTGCTGAGTACACCATCGCATTAGTGAATTTTTTAAAACTTATTTGCTAATTCACTAATGATTAAGTTGGCACAAGAAAGCAGGTGAGTGCCCGGAAAGAGCTTGAACCAAATACATCAGGAGACAGATTTGCTGCAATTGTTATACTATGTTTCGCTTCAATAGCCATATAGTTTCACTTCAATGTTGCTGGCAGAGCCCCCCTCCTCCTGGCCTTCTCACACTACATGCCACATCCCACCTATGCCATATAATGTTTGATGCTAAAGCGAGGTCACAGAGCATCAAGGGGAAAAGAAATAAGGGAAGCTATCACACGCAAAGCCACTGTTAACTGAATGGAACTCTGTCTGGAACTGGGAATTCTCCTACACGGCTATGCCAGTGATGATGTCATAGGGGATGGGACGTTACAGCAACACTGTTCTCAGTATTGATTATAATGGGAAGTAACATGATGAATCTTGCTTAGGCTGCGCAATGCTCCCTTATGTGGAAGGGGCAGTATCACAGGTGATACTGCTTGGAATGTTATGTTGCTCTGCCACATCTGTCTCCTTATCACCAGCAAAATCAGAGAGAGGAAAGGACTGTGCATGCGGGCGCACGTGCTGTGGGAGAGGCCTTTCAAGGGCCCCATTTATTCATTCCTTTGCAATAACGTTTGAGGTTGGACCTATACCTGGTCAACCAGTTTTTTATTGTGAACTGAACGGTGTGGCCGTCAGATGTTAGACTATATAGCTCACGAAAGCTCATGCTCAAATAAATTGGTTAGTCTCTAAGGTGCCACAAGTACCCCTTTTCTTTTTGAGATATACTGAGGCCATTTTGTTACTGCCCTTTTCTTCATCACATTCGACTTTGTAAAACCTCATAGGAAACCGCCAGTATCCTGTCCTCATCAGGGAACTGAAATTTCTTTTTGTTTCAAAAGTTAACAATATAAAAATAGTATGACCAATATTATAAACTGGGTTGAGCAATGAAATGTCACATACAATTATGAGCATGTCAGATATTTCCCAATGCAACCTAGTAAATGGAACATTACTAGTTTATGTGAGGCCTATTCTAACACTTAATAGTTTTATCAATATAATTATTTCAATTAGTGTTTATTTTACCCAAATAGTTATCCTGGTAAAAGCCTAATGTAGACACAGTTATACTAGCATAAAGGAGACTTATACCAGTATAGTTAATTCCCTTTCCTGTACAGGAATAGCTACACTTGTATAAAGTACCTATATACTGATATACCTGTATCCAAACTAGGTGAGCTGTACCTACTTTAACTATACTGGTTAAGCCCTGATTATCCTGTTTGGGGATTTCTAACCATATTAGTTTTGCACTTTTCCGTTGGCTTCAGCCAATCTAAGTTTACATTGAGAAGTGAGGGAAGAAGCAGGCCCAGTTAATTCAGTCATTCCTGATTTTCGAGTTATTCACCCCAAGTTACTCCTGATTTACATCCATGTGAGAGCAGAATCAGGCCATAGATTCTGCACAGGCCAGATTGTATTGGATGTTCTCATAACTATTTTCATCTTGAACTTGTACAATTTATGTCGCTTCTTTTGATGTGTGGCTGGTAAACATAATGAATTACTGATGAACAGTTTGTTCTTTACTGTTTACAAGTCCCATTTATCCCAGGTTTCCTTTGAAGTTTTTTTTAAACTGAACCCACTGTTAAACCTCTGGATGCATGTACAATACATATAACACAACAATCCAAAAAGCAAACTGGCAGTTAGAAAAAATAAGATTCCCTGATGAGGTTAAATACAGTTCATATCCAACCCTCAAGTTAATGCCTGAATGAATAAATAAATGAACGAAGCTTGCCCTCTGTCCAGAGAGTCAACAGATTTGAGCTCCCTTGGACTAACAGGGCATATAAATGCCAATGATTTTTCTTTATTCTTTTTAAATGATGGTTTTACTCTGTATTAGAGCTGGCTGAAATTTCCTGTGTAAAAGGTTTTTCATGACAAAACTGCCTATTTTTTAAAATGACTCTTCAAGAAAAATTATCAAAATTATAGGTATTTTCCATTTTTTGCAAAATTTCCAGTGATGTTTTTATTAATTTTTTAAAACGTTTTTGTCAAAATTGTTTTAGAACTCAGTGGCATTTTTTGTTTACTGAAAACCTGTTATTTTGGTAAATGAAAAATTTTGTACAAAGTAATAAAACACTGCTTTTGGGAATGAAAAATTTCAGTAATGATTTTGATAAAAATTTGATTAATTTTTCAGTTTAAAATGTTATGAAAAATAGGTCCACGTGGAACACTTCATAATTTTGAAATCATTTTTCAACCAGCTTTGCTCTCACTTTTTTCCATTATAGCTGTTTCCCTAGTGATTGCACTTTTCTAGTGTTGTCAGGATAGTTTTATAGTTTGTTTGTTTGTTTTTCCTTTTTGACAGGCATTTAGGAGGGAAGGTTATGACAGCTACAGAAGCAGCAGTGGTAGTGACCCACGGAATGAAGGTGACTAGATGTGGAAGCTGCAGGATGTACAATCTTCTGGAGAGGGTACTTAAAAGGTGCTTCGTTCGTATGAAGTGCCGCCTGATAGACCTAAAGGAAGAGAAGGCCAGAGGTTTGGAGATGCAAACTATGGTTGAGTTTCTAAGGGGATTTGAGCAGATGATAGAGAGAGAAGGCTGAAGGGAAACCTCAAGACTTGCAGATCAGAGAACTGTGGATGAAAAAAGTGACCAGTGGAAGCGTGTGACTATGAGAACATGGCAGAAGAAAAGACCGGCTAGCAAAGGAGAAATAGAGCTGAGGAACAGGCTGTTGGAAAATGAAAGGGAGAAGCAGTAACAGAAGATGGAAGAGCAAGGAAGAAGAGAAGAGTGGCTAGTCCTACAGGAAGAGGGGAAGAGGCATGGGTGGTCGTTATCATAGGCTGCGGGAGCCTGAGCCTTCCCAAACACCAGGAAGAGGCAGGTCTACGTAACTGGGGACTTCCTACTAAGAAGAACAGAAAGGCCTGTCACCAGAGCTGATCTGGAGAATAGAAGGATGTGCTGTCTGCCTGGAGCTAATATATGGAATGTGGACCTAAGGCTGAAGAGAATCCTAATGGGAGCAGGCAAGAATCCACTGATTATTCTTCACATGGGGACAAAGAATACTGCTAGATTCTCATTAGTGTGCATCAAGGAAGACTACACCAGGCCGAGGAAGACGCTTAAAGAAATGAAAGCTCAGGTGATCTTCAGTAAAAACAATGAGGAGTTCGGTGGCACCTTAAAGACTAACAGATTTATTTGGGCATAAGCTTTTGTCCAAATAAATCTGTTAGTCTTTAAGGTGCCACTGGACTCCTCATTGTTTTTGTGGATACAGACTAACACGGCTACCCCTCTGATACGTGATCTTCAGTGGGATTCTACCTATACCTGGAGGAGGAGAGCAGAGACCAGGCAAGATTATGATGATCAACAGATGACTTGCACAACAGTGCTGTGAAGAGGGCTTTGAGGTGGTAGACCACTGGGAGGCATTCACCAACAGAGGACTGTTCTCATGGGATGGATTCAACCTGAGCAGGGAGGGAAACAGACTTCTGGGATGGAGGTTGGCACCGCTGAAGAGCTTTAAACTACGAATTCAGGAGAGACAGTTGGGAGGTGCTCATATAATCTCAATGTTTGATTCCAATATTTGAGCAGAAGGAAAATCATGTGAAAGAGGATACAGCAATGGAGAAAGGGACAACAGAGGGTAGGAAAATGGACATCAAGAGGAAAGATGTGCCAATAGCACTGCCAATAACAGGTATGTGATACTGGCGGTAAAACGACTGTACCTAATCGGGCGAGAAATCTGAGTGAAGCCAAGCAGCAACAACTAAGATGTCCGTACACTATTGCAAGGCGCCTGAGTAACAAAACAGAAGAACTGGAACTATTGGTGCAGAAAGTGAAACCAGGTATTATAGAGATACTGGAAACATGGTGGAACAGTCGTCATGACTGGACTACAGGTAGTGAAGGGTATGTGCTGTTCAGGAAAGACAGAAATAAAGGTAAAGGTGGTGGAGCAGCATTGTATATTAATGATGAGGTAGACTGTAAAGAAACTGGAAGTGATGGAATGGATAAAATGGAATCTGGGTCAAAATCAATTGGGGAAGAAAGGTAACAGAAGCTCCCCTTGGATAATGGTTGGGGTCTGCTACAGAGCCCCAGGATCTTATCTGGATATGGATATTTTAAATGAAATAAATACTAGAGCTGTCAAGAGATTAAAAAAATTAATCACGCTGTTAATAACAGAATACCATTTATTTAAATATTTTTGGATGTTTTCTACATTTTCAAATATCTTGATTTCAATTACAACACAGCATACAAAGTATACAGTACTTATTTTATATTTATTTTTATTACAAATATTTGCATTGTAAAAAACAAAAGAAATAGTATTTTTCAATTCATCTAATATAAGTACTGTAGAGCAATCTCTTTAGCATGAAAGTTGAACTTACAAATGTAGAATTATGTACAAAAAATAACTGCATTCAAAAATAAAACAAATGTAAAACTTACAAGTCCACTCAGTCCTATTTCTTGTTCAGCCAATCACTCATAGAAACAAGTTTATTTACATTTGCAGGGGATAATGCTGCCCGCTTCTTGTTTACAATGTCACCTGAAAGTGACAACAGGCGTTCACATGGCACTGTTGTAGCTGGCATCACAAGATATTTAAGTGCCAGATGCACTAAAGATTCATATGCCCCTTCATGCTTCAACCGCCATTCCAGAAGACATGCGTCCATGCTGATGACAGGTTCTGCTCGATAACGATCCAAAGCAGTGCGGATGGACACATGGTTTTTCTTCCATCATCTGAGTCAGATGCCACCAGCAGAAGGTTGATTTTGAAGGGGTGGGGGGGGTGGTTCAGGTTCCGTAGTTTCCACATCAGAGTGTTGCTCTTTTAAGACATCTGACAGCATGCTCCACACCTCATCCCTCTCAGATTTTGGAAGGCACTTCAGATTCCTGAACCTTCAGTAGAGTGCTATAGCTATCTTTAGAAATCTCATATTGGCAACTTCTTTGCGTTTTGTCAAATCTGCAGTGAAAGTGTTCTTAAAACGAATACTATGTGCTGGGGCATCATCCGAGACTGCTATAACATGAAATATATGTCAGAATGCAGGGAAAACAGAGCAGGAGACCTTCAACTCTCCCACAAAGAGTTGAGTCACAAATTTAATTAACACATTCTTTTTTTTATAAGCGTCATCAGCATGGAAGCATGTCCTCTGGAATGGTGGCCGAAGCATGAAGGGGCCTACGAATGTTTAGTGTATCTGGCACATAAATACCTTGCAATGCTGGCTACAAAAGTGCCATGCAAACGCCTGTTTTCATTTTCAGGTGACACTGTAAATAAGAAGTGGGCAGCATTATCTCCCATAAATGTAAACAAACTTGTTTGTCTGAGCAATTGGCTGAACAAGTAGGACTCGGTGGACTGTATGCACTAAAGTTTTACATTGTTTTGAGTACAGATATGTAACAACAACAAAACATCTATATTCGTAAGTTGCATTGATTTAAACTGCAACAAAGTGTACAGTGCTCACTTTATACTATTATTTTGATTACAAAATTCGCACTGTAAAATGATAAACAAAAGAAATAGTATTTTTCAATTCACCTCATACAAGTACTGTAGTGAAAACTCTTTATCATGGAACTATTTAATAAATTTCAATTGGTATTCTATTGTTTAACAGTGCAATTAAAACTGAGATTAATCGTGATTAATTTTTTTAATCGTGATTAATTTTTTTGAATTAATCACGTGAGTTAACTGTGATTAATCGACAACCCTAGTTTAGATGTAACAAGTTAGAGGATGCTTTTCTGTACTTTTCTCTTTTTTTTTTTTTGCTGTTAATCAAGTTTGTTCATGATTGTCCTCCACTGCAGCTTCTGATGCCACAAATTAGTGACATGGATGGGATGTCTAGATAATTAATCTACACTAACCCTCTCTAAACAATGAACAAATTGGGGTGAGGAGCAATTGTCTGATGCTTTATTTTAATCAAGATCATTGTGGGCCTAGAAACAAAACAATTCCCTATGATGAATCCTGTGAGGACTGATAATCATGCATTGAATGATTACAGCAGTTTGTTGATGATTATGGTGCAGCACAACAAAAAGGTAGCATTCCCTTCTGAGACCTGTGGGAAGTAAAACCTATGGGTACTTCCACCTTTTCATGTTCTCTGTATGTATAACTATCTTCTTACTATATGTCCATTCTATGCATCCGATGAAGTGGGCTGTAGCCCACGAAAGCTCACGCTCAAATAAATTGGTTAGTCTCTAAGGTGCCACGAGTGCTCCTGTTCTCTGTGCACATAGCATTTCATACATTCACAGTGACAGAGACGAGCTATCGAAAGACTGCAGCCACTTTACAAAGGCATTTGGCACTGAAACCTTTTATCCTGGCAGAACATTTCCAGATTCATAAGTGGAATCAGCGGCCCGCCAAGCTCACAAGTGTGCATGTGGCACAACTAAAGAAGCCACGCCAATTTGGAACAAATCTGGATGATGGTTTGAGGAGCTGTTTGGTGTGTGGTTAGAGATGCCCAGCCATTTGCTGACAGAGGCTGATCTTACATAATCCTGTGCTGTGGGATATCACTGTGTCAGTGAAGACTGTAGCAAAAGACATGGAAGATAAAATGGCCCAAAGTCAGAGTGACGTTTACCAAATCAGCGCCACTTTAGCCAAAGGCTGAATCCTCATTTTGAATGTTTCTCCTGTTGCCAAACAGACCATAAATTGTCATTTCAAAGGGGAGCTGTATCAAAAGTACCAGAAAGAAAGACATACACAGTCCATGTGTAAAAACAAATAAACTGTAACAAATCCAGATACAAGAATAAAGTAGTTCAAACTGTTCCTGAGCAATTGTCGCCAGTGACGGCGATGATGACTGGTTAAACATTGCCAGTAGGAATATGCACACAGAAAATAAACCCCAGAAAAGCTCAGATATCATCTAGACAGAACCAGAAAACATCTGCAGTATCAGTCAAAAAAGTTAACAGAATGTTAGGAACCATTGGAAAAAGGACAGATAGTAAGACAGAAAATATCATAATACCACTATATAAATCGATGGTGTGCTCACACCTTAAATATTGTGTGCACTTCTGGTTTCCCCATCTTAAAAAAGTTATATTAGAATTGGAAAAGATACAGAGAAGGGCACCAATTAACGATCAGGGGTATGGAAGAGTTTCCATACGAGGTGAGGTTAAAAAGACTGGGACTGTTCATCTTAGAAAAGAGATGACTAAGAGGGGATACGACAGCAGTCTATAAAATGAATGGTGTGGAGAAAGGGAATAGAGAAGTGTTATTTATTTACCCCTTCACGCAACACAAGAACAAGGGGTCACCCAATGAAATTAATAGACAGCAGGTTTAAAACAAACATAAGGACATATTTCTTCACAAAACGCACCATCAACCAGTAGAACTTGTTAGCAAGGGATGTAGTGAAGGCCAAAAGTATAAATGGGTTCAAAAAAGAACTAGATAAGTTAATGAGGATAGGTCCACGAATGGCTCTTAGCCAAGATGGTCAGGTACACAATCCCAGCCTCTGGGTGTCCCTACGTCTCTGACTGCCAGATGCTGGGACTGGACAACAGGGAACAATGGATCATTTGATAATTGCCCTGTTCTATTAATTCCCTCTGAAGTATGTGGCATTTGCCACTGTTGGAAGACTGGTTTAGATGGACCATTGGTCTGACCCAGTATGGCCATTCTTAAATGAGCAGTCTCATTGAAGTCAATGGGACTACTTGTAAGAGTTGCTGCTCACCGATGAGCAATAAGGAGTTCACAAACTGGGCCCACACAATTTCACAGTCAATTAACCTCACTCTATCATTCCCATTTTGAGACAGAATTCAGTGATGCTCTGCCATATACACTGGAGTAAGCTCTGCTGCTTAGTACACAGGGCCTTGCCCAAGGAATATTTAAAGAGACTCAGCAGAACAAGCTCCTTGGTTATTGAATCAGCATTTTTCATGAGCTATAAAAATCAAGCCATCACCCTTTTATGTGGAGATTAATCCATTTGGTGTCTGCAGTGTTTGTTAACATAATGAATCACAGCTGGAATCCTGTTACGCTTCCTGAGAATATAACCTGAACGTGACCCCATTATCTTGTATTTCCCATTCTCATATAGCTGTTTCTTATCATAAACAGGGATTTTCACTTGGCTCTTATGAGCATAATTTTCAGCTGAAAAATTATACAAACTCTGGAGAGCTAATGCTGGTATTCAAAACACATGTTTAGCTGGTGGAATTCAAATAATGTTCCCAAGACTAAACATGCCTAAGGGAAGGCCGACAGGCCACCAGTGCAGGCTCATGCTTGCAAATAAAGTGGCAAGGTCCTGATTCTGGACATCCCCGCCTGGCAGGATCAGATTTTATTTAATCAATTTGTACAACCATTGCACTATTTGAACGAGCAATCATCTTTACCCTCATTTTCCAAGCAAACAAGTTACCTACACTATTTCAGACATTCACAATAATGAAATATTCATGTTCTGATTTATGCTTTCAAAAAAATGATCAGAAATGAGGAGAAATGGGCCTGGAAATTCAGACCGTATTCCAGCTTCACCATGGACCAATGCTGAGGAAAGAAGAGGAACTCTGCATTGGGAGTTAAAGTCAAAGGAGCTTCAAGGATTTATGGGTCAATAAATATCTAATTAGACCACTTTGAACATGAAAAATATTAACACACCACCAAATATGTGGATCTTTAAAGTCCTCCAGATCCAAGGAGGAAGGAGAGATGTTGTTCAGGGAGACCAAGGAGGAATTGTTAAGAGTCATGTGGTGAAACAGAGATTATACATATCAGGAAAAATGTCCTAACAGTGCGGTCCATTGGACTATGGAATAATTCCCTAAGGAATGGTGGAAGCCTCATTCTTTAAGGCATACTCGAGGCCAAACTCCACCTTCAGACAGGAGCATGAGAATTCAGTGGGAGCTATGATGCTGAACTGGTTTCCAGTAGCTCTCAGGAGTCAGTCCACAAAAGGTAACATTTTAAGATGACTAGTTATGCACTTTGAGGGAAACTCACCCCTGTGCAGAAGGTCAGCACAAGGGACTATGTGCCACATAAGCCTACTTGTGAGGATTTAAGTGGAGCATAAGAGGCACATAGGGCCCTTTGCATAAGACAGCATTTCACACTTTGAGTGAAATTCACACCCAATGAGGACAGCCTGAAATAAGCAGGTAACTCATTACCTTGCAGAGCGTGGCTTTATGTTTTGTTTTTGTTTTTTCTTTTGGGGGGGGGGGTTCACACTCTCATTTTAAAAGAACCAACACCCTATTTCATTTTTTTAACACTCCTGGACTAAAAAAAATTTAGGCCAAATCTCAGCCCAAAGCATTTTTTTTTCTTACTTGTGAACTACAAACAATTGACAAATAGGGTTTTCCAAAGGTAGCATTATGTCCTTTAATTTAGAAGCTGAATCACAGTAAGTGTTAGAAAGTTTACGGCACCTCTAACTACCTATGGTGGTGACCGATAGCTTTGTTGCTTCGAATAACCTACATTAAAATGGGAACATCTGTACAGGCTGGTATTAGATTAATGATGAAAAATTGCATACCTAATTGATGTTTTTTCTACTATAGTTCAATTGTATAAATATATTCAGATACTTTTAGGTTTATGCGTAAAGTGAAATTAATAGGAATTAAGATACTAAAGAACTTCTAAATACAATATTCATTTCTGAAGAACTTTAGAGCTCAGAGGTTATCAGAATATTGGACCCAATTCTGCTCTCAGTTACAGCAGTGCAAATCCAGAGTAACTCCATTGACTTCAGTAGAGTTAATCCAGATTTATGCTGCTGTAACTGAGAGCAGAATATAATCCACTATATTTAAATATATCATCAGTGTTATAATCATGGGGCCTGATTCCCATTTACACTAAGGCCATTCTTCCAGTGTAAAGGGCCTTGAAATGGGAGTAAATTATATTTACATCCATTTTAAGGCTCTTTTGCCCTGCTAGTGATGTAAAATGGCCCTAGTGTAATGGGAATCAGATCCATATTTGTTTATATAGGACCAGAACCCGCACAAGCCAACTGGAGTTATTCCATTGATGTCAATGGGCACAGGATCAGGGCTTGTTCAACTGTACTTTCACTTATCCCTTCAGAAAACAATTATTTATGACCTACACAGCATATTTCTAAGTCTGTGGGAAAGTCTGCTGCAATTTGATTCCTTGGTTCAAGCTGTTTAACAGGAAAAAATGCCCACAGATGAACCTACTTGGCTTTCTAGCATTACGGAGCTGATGGAGTTCACCCTCAAAGCTAAGAAGCCGGATTAAGAAAATAGTAGGCCTGTTTGCTTAAAAGCATCAACAACGTCAATTTAAAAAAAAGTTCAAAGCCAAGAGTATTTACAAAAGCAAGAATGTCAAAGGCCAGGAGCTAGAATTACCTTGTCACACCATATTCCGGGGGAGGCTGGTATCTGACAACTGCTCCTTCCGTTCTTGCTGGCAGAGGAGCAGGGTAGGAGGGTTTGAGAATCTGCATCATTCCCGAGTGCTGGTCATTATAAAACAACCCATGTTCCTGAGTCTTGCTGACTGGTGACACCACCTGCTTGGCTTTGTAGGGGTACTCGGGCGGGGGACCTCTGGGATCCATTCCTTTGCCAGAAGGCTGCGTGGGTGGGGGTCCTCCAGTTTTGAAGCCTTTGTTGCTCCCTGAGGTAGGAGGGTGTTGCTTAGCACCATTTCTCTCCAAAGACAGCTGCATTATCCTCTCGCTTAGAGATCGGACATGACCCTGCTTAAGTTCTTTAAGTGCTTCATCTTTATGAGCCTGCCCACTGTTGGCCCGATTCACAGTTGGCCTCCCTTCTGTTCTCGATTTCTGACTGGACACTCCAGCAATGTAAAAACTTGGGCCAACAGCACCTGGCTGCTGGCCCCTAAAAAACTGGGACTGAGCCTTCGCCTCCTCATAAGTTGGTAGTTCTTCATTGTTCTGATGAGGCTGTGTGGCCCTGGACTGTTTCTCCATCACAGTATTGTCCACCTGATGTTCTTGCCCCTGAGGTTCCTGGCGTGCTGACTGCTGGAGCATTTGTGGGTCTTCTTGTGTGAGGTTTTCTGTGGAAGAAAGTGTGCTTGTAGTGCTGTTGGATGGTCCTGCGCTCCCTGTGGCCTGGTGCTGAATTGCCAGCAGATTCATGTTCTCATTTGGATTGCCATACCTCAGCTGCTCCTGGATCAATCGCTGTAATACTGTTCCAGCTGCAACATCCTCTGAACCTCTCATTTCCACCTCTGAGATCCCAAGGAAGTTTGAAGTGTGGAAGTTGCAAAGAGTGTCCTCAACTAAACATAGAACAGAAGAAAATCAGGGTTTATGTTTTCTGATGACACCATTATTTAAGGCTGGCAACTGCTGAGAAATCATCTAATCCTTTTACACTATAGTGCCCAGCTTCCTCTCCTCCTTACCAAACAATGCAGTATAACGTTGGGAAAACTCTGAAATGCTATTAAAAATAATGAGGTTGTACAGGTGTAATTAAGAGTAGAATCTGGACATGAATCTACTATCTTAGTCCAGTAATTTGATCTATTTCTAACAATGCCATCTCTACATGATTAACAGTAATTTTGACATGTCAGTTCTAACAAGATGATAGGGTGACAGATGCACTGCTATGTAAATCAGATCTGCTTATATAGTACCTTGGCTGTTCTATTCCCAGGTGTCAGGCACCTTAGAAATATCACAGATAGGCAAATTAGATAAAATATCTTCCATAAATGACACAGAGAATAAAAAGGATAATGCAATATCCTGAGCCACAGGAGGACAGGAGCTAAGGAAAAGTCACAAATCTCCAAGTACTGTATTTTAGGGGCCAAATACCACATTAATTTGCACGCTGTGAAACTCACTGACTTCAGTAAGGTTGCACAGGTTGTGAGTAACTGCAAAATACTGACTATTGTCTGAATTGATTCCAATCCACTTTTTCAACGCTTGAACCCACTCACCTAGTTTTCTACTGGAAACAATTTGCAGCTCATATAACGAGGAGTCTTTGTGGCACCTTAGAGACTAACAAATTTATTTGGGCATAAGCTTTCCTGGGTTAGAACCCACTTCATCAGATGCACGGAGTGAAAATACAGGAGCAGGTATAAACACATGAAAGGATGGGGGTTGCTATACCAAGCGTGAGGTCAGTCTAATGAGATAAATCAATTAACAGCAGGATACCAAGGGAGGAAAAATAACTTTTGAAATGGTAAGAGAGTGGCCCATTACAAACAGTTGACAAGAAGGTTTGAGTAACAGTAGGGAGAAATTAGTATTGGGGAAATTAAGTTTAGGTTTTGTAATGACCCAACCACTCCCGGTACAATGTACATAGCAGAGGGGCATTGCTGGCCCATGATGCCATATATCATATTGGTAGATGTGCAGGTGAACGTGCCCTTGATGTGATATATGCTATCATGTGCCAGCAATGCCCCTCTGCCATGTACATTGGCCAAACCGGACAGTCTCTATGCAAAAGTTAAATGGAAACAAATCTGACATCAGGAATCATAACATTCAAAAACCAGCAGGAGAACACTTCAATCTCTCTGGTCACTCAATAACAGACCTAAAAGTGGCAATTCTTCAACAAAAAAACTTCAAAAACAGACTCCAAGGTGAAGCTACAGAACTGGAATTAATTTGCAAACTGAATACAATCAGATTAGGCCTGAATAAAGACTAGGAGTGGTTGGGTCAATACAAAACCTAAACTTAATTTCCCCAATACTAATTTCTCCCTACTGTTACTCAAACCTTCTTGTCAACTGTTTGTAATGGGCCACTCTCTTACCACTTCAAAAGTTATTTTTCCTCCCTTGGTATCCTGCTGTTAACTGATTTATTTCGTTAGACTGATCTCACACTTGGTAAAGCAACGCCCATCCTTTCATGTATTTATACCTGCTCCTGTATTTTCACTCCATGCATCTGATGAAGTGGGTTCTAGCCCACAAAAGCTTATGCCCAGATAAATTTGTTAGTCTCTAAGGTGCCACAAAGACTCCTCGTTATTTTTGCTGATACAGACTAACACAGCTACCACTCTGAAACCTTTGCAGCTAATGAATTGCAAAAAGTGAAATATGTAGCTGGGGTCTTCGCTGAATTTCCTAGACTGTAACAAAGCAATAATTCTATCTACACAATCTCACCAGGGCTTGCTTCCTCCTCACTTACCATGCACCAGTTTCACAGGGGTGTAACTCCACCGAGACCAATGAAGTTACTCTTTAGAGACACCAGTGTAAACGAGATTAGAATCAAGTCCTCAGGAGTTGGATATAATCATCACAAATTGTTAGGCAATGAGGAAGCACCATTCTGTGTTCATTTTTTGAGGTCACTCTTGGAAATGTTATTTCTGAAGCCTGCTGTTCTCAGTTCTCATAGCAGTTTTTTAGAACTATTTAAAAAAAATGCATTTGAAAGTAATTAAAAAAAGAATGTTCTCTCGAGGTTTGGTACCTCCCTGAGGTTTCATCTGTTATTGCTCACACTGTGTGATCACTTACATACAAAATTGGATGCCAGATAGAAAAGAAAAACCCTCAGCTCTCCACTATGAAAATAGGTCACTTCTATTAACATTTTTGTGGCAAAGTCTTAAAGATGACTGTAGGGTTTGCAGGGGAGAGTGGATACCATGCTGTTTCACTACAGTCATGATACACACTCTGCAAAGTTCCTTCAGAGGACATTATCTGCCTATGCAGGGTCTAATCACTGCCAGGAAGTGCTTTGATCACAAGATGTCCATTTAGTTGAAGTCAATGGGACTGCTTAACCTGCTAAAAGCTACACATGTGCTTAACTGCTTTGCTGGATCAGTGCTGGATCAGAGCTTGAGTCAGAAAACACATATGTAAAAATCACTAAAATGTAAACATTTTCACACTTTGCAAAGGGATAGATTCCATTTAAATCTGCAAAATAACGAAGGGGTAATTTTTTTTAAAATAGGCCCGTAAAATGAGCCTGCAAAATGTGCAGATGCAAAAACATCCATTTATGTGCTCAGTTGGATACCTGCACATGCATTTACCTAATCTGTACCAGCAGTTGCCTACTTTTCATTTACAGCTGTTATTACTATTGATTTATATTACCGTAGCATCTAGAAGCCACTTCCAATGATCAGGGCCCCATCGTGCTGACCCCCTGTAAAAATATTCTTTCCCCTACGAGTTCTCAATCTAGGTTATGACAATAAACAACATGTGGATGAGATAAACACATCAGAGGTGGCAAATGACACGATCACAGTGAAGAAAGCAAGTTATCATACATAAGCAGAGAACATAACATAAGAACAGCCATATTCAGTCAGACCAAAGGTCCATCTAGCCCAGTGTCCTGTCTTCCGAAAATGGCCAATGCCAGGTGCTTCAGAGGGAATGAACACAACAGGTAATCATCAAGTGATCCATCCCCTGTCGCCCATTCCCAGCTTCTGGCAAATAGAGGCTAAGGACACCATCCCTATGATGGAGGTCTCTCTACAGCACCTGCCTAGCCAGTCATCCATTTGCACCCTACGTTCTATATTTTAGGGACACACTTTTGTTGCCTATTTTTGAAAACTTGACCCAAAAGGACTGATCTGTGCTTATTTTTCATAGGATTCTTGCAGTCCTATTCCCTAAGCAGAGAGCCATCCACCTTGGTCTAACTGTCCAGTGAAGAGTAATTGAGTACTGCAGTGTAACATGATATGTTGCACTGGGTGAAAAATGACACAGGATCAAATCCAGATCTCTCACTGAAGTAAATGGCAACATTTCCCTCAACTTCAGTGGGAATCAAGATTTGGCCCATGATTTTTTTAAGTTTTTACAGATCATTCTGAAGAAACTCTAAATTTCTCTTCAAGAAGTCGATAACAGAAAAAGGAACTGGAGTTAATTTTACAGGTAGGTGTGTAAGGGTTGTTGCTTGCTTACCAGCTTTATTTTTAGCACCACTGACTGTCTCTGCTGTTAACGGGGAAACATCAAGCCTGTCGGTAAACAGTTGATGGTCCTGGTAAAGAAAGCCAATGTCTTCCAGTATCTGGACAGGGCTACTGGGGTTGTAAGAAGCAGATAGGGGGCCTATAAGAAAGAAAAATGGGATGTCAGTGCCAATAAAACAGTCGGGGAAAAGTCTTGCTGCCATGACTCACGTTAGCCGTATGTTGGAATAATGAACTGAGTCTTGCTGAATGATCTGAGTGGCTCTACTGGAGTATCCAGACCTTTTTTTTATTCACATCATTTCGGATTTAGGGCCCATTCCTGCCAGGTCTGAGTGCTTTCTGGTGAGGTGCTGAACAGATTCAACTCCCATTGATTTCACTGAGAGCTGAGGGCACTCAGAATCTCTCAAGAGGTGTTCTGCACCTTGCAGGATTGGTCCTTTACGATGGAAAATGTATCCAAGGTCAGCCACCCAGCTAAGGGCTGCACAGGACAAATTTTCAATATAATGTAACACTGCTTTTTCTAGCGTACCAAGAAGGTTTATACTACACCATAATTTCAAACACGACTATTCTGCGCAGTTATACAAGCCACGGGAAAAAATATGCCTTAAACCTAACCATAAATGAAAAGAAAGCACAGCTGTGCTTTGAACCAAACACAGGCGGCAATTCCAGCTGTCAGAGGCCCAGTAGGTTCAAAACTAAGCACTGAAAGCTTCAGAGCTCTGAGATTCAGAATTTACTATATTCAGTCCTCGTTCAATGCCACAAAAGCACTGTTAGACCGAGGCACCAGTGACTGTTGAAGGCCTGCCACGCTGTGAACCCTCAGGAATCTAGACTATTGTTCTATATCATTGGAAAGCTGGGAAACCCTCGCCCCTAAAGACATAAAGAATTAATTTCTAGCCCTGACAGGGTATGTAACATAAGATCATAAAATCACATTATTTTGATTACTAATTTATTTCCATCATCACTGCATCCCCTTTTTAATCTGACATGATTTTAATCTCTAGAGCTAGGAATAAATATTTATGCCATCTCAAACAGCCGGGGAATCTCTGATTTCACAGGATATATAAAGCATTAACGTTCAACTCGAGTGATGTATCAGCTCCCAAAAGGCCTTGCCTAGACAATATCTTGACCTGCTAAAATCAAGCTAAAGCAGTTAAACTGTGTCTATATTGATATATGGTGGAGTTTTAAATTGGGTTAAGATAGGTTGATTGAGCTAATCCCATTGAGAAAAGCAACTTTTTTTTCTTAGTCTGGACAAGGCCCAAACTGGAATTTGGCTATAATACAAGGGCTGACACCATGGCTCCTAAGAAATGCACTGGGATCTTGAATGGTCATAAGTGGCCTGAACCTTGTTTTCACATGTCATCTGAATGGAAGTCATTCAAACTGCACAAAGCCAACAACACCAAGATAGCACATTGGATATGAGGAACAAGTACCATCTATTGAATCATCAATGCCATTTCTTGCACCCGTTTAGCTTTTGAGGTCTCCCATCCAAATACTGAGCAGGCCTGACCCTGCTTAGCTTATAAAATTTGGCAAGAGCATAAATCAAGGTATAGCCACAAAATAGTAATGGGAAGTATATCTGGAGATTGTATTATTGAAAGAAAGGGTTGAGAAATCCAAATATCTGAAACAATCCCAATGGCAGCATTCAATTCGATCTGAAGTCCATGACGCCTTTTACATGGAAGTTCACTGAACTCATGAATAACACTCAACTAATTCAGAACATAATTGTTTCGTAGAGTACCATCACCACCACATAGGTAGAGATAACATGATTCAGTATGTACAGATATTCTTAATATGGTAAAACGAAGATCTAGCTAGAGCATGAACAGAACCACATCAAGGATAACTATGCTTACATTTCTTACGGCTGCCATAATGCTAACAAAACTTAGAAGCATGTCTTCTACTCTCTTCTGCTCACTACTCCACCTACTCCCTTGACTATATTCCTCCTGATTCATGAGTTCCCTTACTCCCTCTGTCTCCCACATCCTTAACCACTCTCTGTCACCTAACTCCTTTCCCCTGCCATCAAGCATACCAGTGTGGACACTTGTCTCAAAGAAGATTCCATCCAACTACCTCACTCCCTCTTTCCCTTTACTGCTCAATTCCTTGAATGTACTGTCTAATCCTTCTGCCCAGACTTCCTCTCCGCTAGATCCCTCCCAGTCCTCTTCAATCAGCATCTGCCTGCTGTGTTCTACTGAAAAAGCCCTTTTCAATGTCATCAGTGAACCTTCCTGGCCAAGTGGCATGGCCTCCTCTCTGTCCTCATGCTCCTTGAACTATGGCCTTTGAAATGGTCCATCACTTCCCCATCCTCCTCAAATCTCTCTCTGTCTCTCTCTCTCTCAGGATTCAGAGAGCCTGACTTCTCTTGTTTCTCTGCTTATCTTTGATTCTACAGGGTCTCTCTCAGCTGCTCCACCTCCTGTTCCCCACTCTTTCTATCAGAGTCTCTTAGGGAGCTGTCCATGAGCCTTTCCTTTTCTCCCTCTGCACCTTTCCCCTGAGAATCCTCATCCAGTTGCACAACTTAAATCACCACCATGCTGATAGCTTCCAGATCTACTTCTTCTTACCTAAATTATCCCCTGCAGCCAAATATGCACCCTGTCTGCCTTTTTGATTTCTCTTTCTCACTTCATCTTTACTCCCTTCTCTAGTCTATTGTTGTTAGCTCCAGCCTCTTCCAGCTATTCTTGGCAACATCCATGACTCCTCCTTCTCCACCATCAACACTGTTACTGACATTAATCCTGCTAGTTTTTTCTCTATCACCACTCCCAAGTCCACCTGTTTCTCTCAACTCCCACCATGTCCAGGCCTTAATTGCCTCTTGCCTCAGTTGCTGCAGTCTCCTCCTTCCGGCTTCTTAAATTATCATCTCAGCCCTCCTTTCAATCAGTCCAAAATGCAACCACAAAATTCATGCCCCTTGCCCACAACTCAGACCATGTCCAACCTCTCTTCAAATTCCATCACCACCAGCTTCTCATCACTATCTGCATCAAAGTAAATTCCTTGTCCCTGCTTCCAAGCCCAGCATAACCTGGCTTAGGCCTACCATCTGCTCTTTCCACTCCACCTCCTGTCCCCAGACTCTACTCAAACTGCATGACTCACCTTCCCCTTTGTGTCCTTCTCCAGGTCTTGGTTCTGAGCACGCTTCCACGCTGCCCAATAAACCTTCCCTCCTTGCCTCAGCCAAAACTATCTCCATTCTCCTTAAGACTCACTCCTTCAAGGAGGTCTGTCCTCATTAGTCATCTCCTCAGATTGGTGTTTACCAACTAGATGACCATTTACTAATTATATGAGTAAAAATATTTATTTTACTTTAAAAAAAAATCCATCCAAAAGTCAGAGAACTACTAAACCATGAGCTAAACTGCATGCCTCATTCACTCTGCCTTATCTAGTTTCCATTACCCCCTCCTGTGTCTGAATACTCCCTGTCTATATTGTTTTTCTAGGCTGAAAAGTTCTTTTACAGCAGTGATCTCGAACCTGATTCTCACCTCCCACTGGTTTCACACTGGTGCAGCCTGGACATCAGCGGATGTCCTTTTGACTTACACCAGTTTAAGCTTAGGGAGAATCAGATTCTTCATCTGTTTGTAGCACATGGTTGTCATCAAATAAATAATAAATGACAACAGCATACAGCATGTGGGCGAGTCTGTACAGTCTTTGCAGGAGAGAAAAGCAGCCAAGGATAACAGAAAGTAATTTACCCTGATTACTCAGAGTAAGATAAGGATAACTGAATATTCGATAGCACACACCACACACATTTTAAATAACATTTGCTTTCAACAAGCCAAGCTCTGCTCTCAGTTTCACTAGTGACTCTTCCCTGAATCAATTCCACTGCCCTCAGTAGGGCTAAATGAGTAAAACTCAGGACAGAATTCAACCCAATATCTTCATAGGCATTGATATGCAAACTCTTTTTTTTTTTTTTTGGTATCCAGAGGAGAGAAAAGCAGAGTTGCCATGAAATGTTAATGAATTCACCATTTGATCGTTCAGAGTAGGCATGATCTGTTGTGCAGAATATCTATATTTAGAAAGCAACATGAAAAGATTACTCAATTGGGTGAATATAAGGCAGAAGAAAAGACTGTCAGATTAGCAAGGTAAATTGTTCTGGAATTTGTGTTGATACCGATATAGACCAAATATATCTATATTGAACAGAATTTTCATTTCTAACATGATTATATCGCATTCTGCTACAAAATAACATGGTAGCAGCCTAACCCTGCCTACCTCACACACACAAAATTTCCTATGAATTAATCAGTGGGAGCTTTGCATAAAACAAGCCTAGATTTGCTTTATGACTATAAGCTGTGTACTGTAGCACGTCAGAAAAATCTAAGCAAGGAAAGCAAACTGAATCATCCAGCACTGCCAACCCCAAACATTCAAAAATCATGAATCAGGATTCCAAAATAATGAGACTGTCTTAAAATCATGAGATTTTTTAAAAATAATAGTAATTTGGGGTTCTTTTTACTTGCCTTCTGGTTGTTGAGACTTTAGTACTCGGGTCATGTTTTCAACCTTTTCTCTGCAGCCACAAGGGTTAGCAACTTCCTTTTTCAGTGAAAACAGAGATTCTCACGTAATCACTTGTCTCCAGGAGCCGAGGGTTTAAATAAAACATCAATACCACAAGACTCTTGCTACAATCACAAAAGTTTGACAACCAGGATGATCTCCCAAAGTGTTTACATGCAGGGCCAGATTCTGACCTCAGTTACACCAGTCCCAATCCCAAGTAACTCCAGGCAGAAATCATCCCTCTCTGCTTTGTCTCTGTTACTGTAGTGGTGTTTTATGTTCAGTGTCCATAAGTTTGAATAAAATGTCAGATTTAATTGGCACAGGAAACATACACCAGTTTGCGTGTAAGACAGATAATGGTTGCTGAAAGATCCATGTTTCGCAGAGGGCCTTAACCCAGACCATAGACAATAAAATAAAACTTGAAAGGTATTTAAGCTTAATAATTAGTTTCAGTCCGAGGCAGAGGTCTCTTTCCTCTTTGAGTATGATGCTATTAATGGAGTTTCAACAACTGACTTTTCTTTTCCGGAGGAGAAGGGACTGCTCCCAACAAAGACAATGGCAAAACTTCCATTTATGTGAATGGGAGCCAGCCCTAAAACAGTTCCAAAACTGCTTCAGGGCTGAGCCAACAGAATTCACCCCAAGGTTACTTCACCATGCACAGCCTTTGTTCCCAGGTACAAACTCTTAGAGATGGTGACTCACCTCCTTCCAACAAGGCAGCGATTCCCAAACTTTAACAACCCGTGAACCCCTTTCACTAAAATGTCAAGTCTTGCAAACCCCCTCCTAAAAATTAATATTTCCAGTGATTTTCTCCTTTACCTGAGTATAAATTATAAAAACAGTGATCTTGGAAATATAAAGTTTGTTTTTATGACATGCTTATTACACACTATTTATTATTATTTATCATTACAGTATTTTATTAGATTATGAAAACGGTAACACTCTTCCAAGATCTCACTTTCATAGCTTGTATCACTTTGAATAACCCTGTTATAAGACAAGGCTCCTATGTTTCAACAAGGAGTATCAGATGTGAAAAAGCATGAAGGTATTTAAGAAGCCAACTCAGAGTTCCTCCTACACAAGCATTCAGGTCTTGAGCAATCCAGGCAAACAACGCACATTACAACAAAGCTTAAACTTGTTCTCCATAATCATTTTAAAAACAATACTAGCTACCTATTTAATTTTAAAAACAGCAAAAAATATCCACCTCCCTTTCCATTTCTTATAAGGAGTCTTGAAGTTTAAATCTCCTTACTGTGATAGATATGCTTGCTTTGATCTGCTTAACCTTTGGAAGTCCAGGGGCTCCGGGCTGCTGGCCCCGGGCTGCCCAGGGTCCCTAGGGAGATCGTTGGCCACCATTAGGGAATTTTTTCCCAAGAACCCCCTGTAACATTTCATGAACCCCAGTTTGGGAACCACTGCAACACGGCATTTTATCACACTGCTCCCCAGAGGTGGATCGCCCCGCTCACTCTGTCCCAATCGCCCTGCATTCAAGCCCCTTTTTAAAAAATCACATCTTCCACCATGCCCAACAGAAGTGAACCTGGACAGGAGAAAATGCCTGAACACGAAGGGTAAGACCAACAACCAGACAAGGAAGATTTCTCCCAGAGATTTCTCCCATCCTAAGCAGCCCTTTCAGGGGGCCTCCCACAAGCTCCAGCCTAGGGTGAGGCCTGGGGCTGGTAGGAATGGGACTAGCGGGATTCTGAGCAATGCTTCTTCCCTGAGGCAGTTTACGGTGGGCTGCCCAAGTGACACTAGGAGGAGTTTTGGCCCCTGGAGCAGCCCAAATTCAAGGTGCAAAGGCAGCTTAAAGCATAAGAAACACATCACAGAATCTCACCCTGCATCCTCTGGATTTCCTAGTGTGATCCATCTTCCACATGTCTTGATCTTACGAATGAACTCTTTGGGGCAGACAATGTCTTCATTTCTGTATATCGTACATTTCTGTATATCGTACGATGTCATAGTCCATATCGCACAACGGCGCTGGTACTAAACCAACTAAATAGTAACACGAAACTCAAGTTCTCACTTTTCCTTGTCCTCATGACAATGCAATGAAGAAAATCTCTTTGAGAGTCTTTAATGGCCCTGCAGGCTAGGGTGGCAGGATTCTGGGCCAGCCTGCTGGGAACATCAGGCGAAGTGGCAGCCTTCCACAGAACACACATGCTGCTGGCCCAGTTATGGAACGCCTGCAATCACTAGACCACACTGAAGCTGCCTGGAAAAGATTTAGAGGGCCAGTGCTCCATGCAGAAGCAGTGCTATTGAAAACCAGTGCTGACAGCAAATGGGAGGGCAGGAAGAGAAAGTTGATTGGCAGCAAGAGAATGGCAGGCAGCACATGTGACCGTATGAAGGCTGATTCTGAGAGAGACTGAGACGAGGAGTTGGCTCCTTAGAAAGCTACTATTTGTATCTCAAACAAATTAAAGCAGCAGGTTATCTCCTACACTGAAAAATAAACTGAATTTGGGAGCATTGCTGGGAAGTAAAGTAGAACAGGAAAAACAGAGGGACGGATGTGGCAGGCGTTTATTTTCTAGCTCTTTGGCTCACAGTGGGTCTTTTGCTTTACCCTGTCTTGAAAGGGGCCTTTTCATTCTTGCATGGATTACATAATCAGCTGTTTGTTCTTTAATCATCTGAAGAAAGGGGTGGAAGGTGCTTGCTTTACCACAACATTGTTTTTAAATTGGGAGCTACAAAGAAAAGGGAAGTGGTTAGGATCTGGGAAGACAAGAGGGACACAAAGATGTGTGTGGGTGTATGCAAGAGTACTAAGACTAGGAGAAGTCATGTGGGAGTACTAATAGACCATTATTATTTATATTACAGTAGCACTTAGGCTCTAACCAGATCAACTCCCCATTGTGCTAGATGCTGTACAAACAAATGGCAAGAGAGAGTCCCTCCCAACCCCAAAGAGTTTACAGTCAGAGGTCCTGATTCACCACAGCACCAGTGCAGGGATAGAGGAAAGACAGTTTCACAGCACCATGAATTGGGGCCTCTGTATCTAAAGCCAGGTACATGCAGGACTGGCCCACCTGTGGTCCCAAATGCAAACCAGGTATTTGCTTCTAGTTCAGGCGACTGGTAATGGAGTCCATCACTTTGAGCTCTTTCAATTCCTCCCTCCAGTGGTAGTAACCCAAATCTGTGACCATCTCACGGCTGTTGACTGACCTATGTGAAATGGGTTGCTGATCTCAGTCCATTTCCTAAGAGACGTATATCCACATTATCAAAACACCATCCTAAAACTGGGAGCCTAGCAATCTCAGCAGAGGAACTAAGGTCTATTGACTGTCTCTGTTCTGTGGTAACAAGGGGCAGAGGTGCCAGCTTCCTCCTTGCCCTGGGGGTGCTCAACCCCCACTCTGCCCCAGGTCCTGCCCCCACTCCACCCCTTTCCCCCAAACCCCTCCCCACCTCTTCCCGCCCAATTCTGCTCCCTCCCCTTAGCACACCTCCCCTCCTCCCTCCCGCCGCAACACTTCCTGCACGCCACGGAACAGCTGATTGCAGAAGGCGGGAGGCGCTGTGAGGGAGAAGGAGGAGTTGATCAGTGGGGCCACTGGTGGGCAAGCGGTGCTGGAGGGGGAGAGCGAGGAGCAGGCTGTCAATGAGTGCTAAGTACCCACTAATTTTTTCTGTGAGTGCTCCAGGGCTGGAGTACTCATGGAGTTGGTGCCTATGACAAGGGGAATTCAGCCACCAATGCTGTTAATTCATCCCCAACATTCACCAGCACTGATTCCACTTTACAAACAAATATTGTTTAGCTCAATCAGCTCCTGTGAACAACATCCTTCTAGACATGATTCAGATGGGCCGACTAATCCCATCCCTTTCCTTTGCTTTCCTTTCCTTTCCTCGTAGCACTTTTGTTTTCTTCTAATTCTATTATCCAACATATGGATGTAACTGAGCAAACGTAGCAGCTGAATCAGTGAGACCCTTCATTAGCAGCATTTCTTTAACTGGGTAATTACAGATATAGTCCCAGCTGTCCCCTCTGCTTCACTGTATACTGGCCAAGAAAGGGGAGTTTGGAGCTGACGCCCGCAGCCAATGAGACCAGAAGACAGGCTCCTCCCGCTGCCGCAGACCCTTTAAAAGGATCAGTCTTGAAAGCAGAACTTCCTGGAGCTTTGGTAGAAAGCAGCTAAGACAAACACCTCCACCTCTGATGAAGTGAGCTGTAGCTCACGAAAGCTTATGCTCTAATAAATTAGTTAGTCTCTAAGGTGCCACAAGTACTCCTTTACCTCCACCTCTGTATCCACAAGGCTGAGGACTGGAAACATAGCAGGCTGCCCAGTCCAGAATGGCTGATCTGGTCAGGCCAAGGGAGCTTGGATTCAGATAGCTGACCTTGTTCCCATGAGGAGGAGGAAGAAGGGGAGGAGGAGGAGGAGAAAGATTCCTTCTGTTTCTTTCCTCTTGGGAAAGCCCCTCCGCCTGGAGCGCCTGGCACAGGGGAGTCTCAAGAAGAGATGGGGCATCTTAGCCTCATTGAGGATGTTTTCTTTGAGACCAAGATCTTTGGAAGGGAACATGAATCCCCTACTCCCACAGGGTCAAAAGATGGCAGAGTAGTTCCTAGGTAGTTTGTGCCTGGGAGGCCCTTCCTTTGGCTCATGCTTACAAGACTCTCGGACAGGGAGAGGTTTGCTGTGCCTCACCAGAGGATTTAGTGCTTAACCCGTTAGGACTCCTTCTGCCACAGGTCTTGTTCTTAGTTTCATGTGGGACTGCTTTTCTATTGAACCCCCTTTGGATTTCGGCTGAGAGGGGGAACTGATCCCAGGATTGCCTGGCCCAGGAAGATAGGCCCCAAGGGGAAGGAATACAGGCCTAATAAAACTAGCTTCCATCCTAGGGGGTCTTGGTTAAAGTCACTTGCCTGCTTCTCCTACAAAAAAAACTCCAAAAACAGACTCCAACGAGAAACTGCAGAATTGGAATTCATTTTGCAAACTGGACACCATTAAATTAGGCTTGAATAGAGACTGGGAGTGGATGGGTCATTACACAAAGTAAAAACTATTTCCCCATGCTAATTTTTCCCCCTACTGTTACTCACACCTTCTTGTCAACTGTTTGAAATGGGTCATCCTGATTATCACTACAAAAGGGTTTTTTTGTTTGTTTGTATTTTTGTTGTTTTTCCCCTCCTGCTGATAATAGCCCACCTTAATTACCTGGTCTTGTTACAGTTGCTATGGCAACACCCATTTTTTCATGTTCTCTGTGTATATATATCTTCCTACTCTATTTTCCACTGCATGCATCCAATGAAGTGTGTTTTAGCCATGAAAGCTTATGCCCAAATAAATTTGTTAGTCTCTAAGGTGCCACAAGTATTCCTCCTTCTTTTTGCTGATACAGACTAACATGGCTACCACTCTGAAAGCAGCTCAGGAGTATCTAATGATAGGACTGGATGGGAAAGCCCCTGATACAGGTTCGGGAAGCATGATTAGAAAACTAGTGCTGGGCCTAAGGGTCCCACAACAACCTAGTGGCTCTATAGTCACCACACCTGGCGATGTGGGCTTAAGAACCTTGGAAGAGTATTTGGGTCCTTTTTCCTGGACTTCCCTTTGGATGGTGATCCCTGCAGGGGCATCCGCCACTAGCTACTTGTCCTGGGCTAGGGTCACCTGATCCCTAGCCCCAGCACAATGGCCTAGGCTATACCTCCCTGGCGGATCCCACACCGGAGAGGCCTAATTGCTCGTTACAGAATAGACACAGATGCCCATTCAGACACTCAATGATAGGCAAGTGCAGGATGTGTAGTTCTGCCTTTATGTTCTGTCTCCAAAGCTGCAAGGAGGCCAAGGTTCTGCAGACCTTGCTTCGATGAAAGAACAGCTATTCAGAGTATTGACCTGCTAGGGCCCTGTGGTGGGCCTGTAGGGGTGAAGCCCCAGACTTTTTTCAAGAGGCAAAAGCCACTTGAGCCTTGAACTTAGGGAGCACTATAACTATGGGAATGACTTCAGAAAAAGGGGGGATAGAGGCAAGTACTTGGCCCACAGTTGGGGACAGAAAAGTTTATCTGGGCAGTAATCATGCCCACAAATACCAGGCATGGTCTACTAACCTGAGACCAGTATGGGCCCGGCACCAACGTATTGACCTCTTGAAATCAATGGCAGCTGCAGATGCTCAGCCTCTCTGCAAATCAGGCTCAAGGAGCCAGGGTTTCAGCAATGCACAGCTATCATAAAGGCACCTAAACAAAGTACCCCGCACCCTGCAGCTCCCACTGAGAACAGAAGATTCTGAGCCCTTTTGAAAACCCACCCACTAATTGTGGTGCATAAATGGGAGCTGGTCTGGGCTAAGCACTTTTAAAAATTTTGTTCAGCTCCGCTCCCTCCCGCCCCCACACACAAAATGGAGGAACCCAGAACCACTAGCCACTTTTGAAAATGCTAGCCTAGATTTCCACTCATAGATGAGAGATAATAAGGCACGGCTCATGGATAGATTGCTCATAACTCTGCTGAGCAGATGCTTACAGCCGGGTGGATTTTTAATGATATGAAACTTCCAGCAGAGAAATGCACCCAGCACAGATTTCAACAAAACTTTGATAAGCAAATCAAATAAAGAATTAAAAAAAGCCTTTGGGGTTGTTTGCCAGAGTTGTTTTCCTCTAGCTGCCAGAGGCTGCGGCCTGAGGTGCCTTTGTAAAGGTGAGGCATTTTACTGGGAGGTTTTTCATTTGTTCCAACAAATATCATTCAAAAATAAATAAATTAATAAAAAAGCCAGCCATTTGATTGGGGAGGGGGAATTAGGGAGTTTATTATTTATGAAAGGTGCTGGATTTACAGCCTTGGAGATTAACATTCTCTACCTGCAGAACAGGTACAGCCCCGGCAATGGCACTGGTAATACAAGCTTAATCATGCTGTCCTGTCAACAGGGTCCTCCTCAGCCTATGGGGACAGTGCAGGTTAGCCTGAGCCCTCCGGTACCTGCAGGGAAAGTCGCACTGCAGTGGCTGTACTGTTCTCCTGATACAATAATTTCAGCCTCTCTCTAATGCCCTCACTCTGAATTATTTCACTGGCACTAAATACACTCAAAATCTCACTGCATTTTTAAAAAATGGCAGGGAATCACACTGGTGCTTCAAACAAGTCAGTGAAACAAGTTATTGTGCGAACCCATTTGCTTACACTGTTATATAAACCCTCTACTCCAGTTAACTGCCAAATAATGCAAATGCATGCTATGAGCTTGCAATTAGGAAAAAAAAATGAGCAACAGAATCCATGCTGAATTTGTTTTGTCTGAATTTGTATATTATAGCAACTGTTTTATGGATTTTTAACCTGTTCACAAGGCCATTTGGGGCAGCAACCTCCCCACATTGCCCTCTTCTCCTTGTCTATCCTTCTTCTTGGGGTGCCAGGCACAGACTCAATATGCCAAGCAACAGGATGGAGGATCTTTTTTCCAGGGACATCAGCATCTAACTCCCTGTCAGAGTCCCCTTCCAGCAATTGAGCTGGCAGCTCTGGAGCTGCCTCTGGGTCTATCACATGCATGGACTGCTGACAGGTTTTCTGGGTGTACTTGTTTAGCTGAGCACTGTTTTACTTTGATTTTGATGAATTTAGGGGCTAGTTATTCATTTGTGAAGGACTCATCATCAGAATTTCCTTGGTAAATGGAATACTTTTTCCCCACCACACAAATAAATGGCTAAATCCTTCAGCCTAAGTACATGCTGCAGAAGGCCCAGAACACAGTAGAAATCTGCTACAGCAAGAGGGGTGACAAAAGGAGGTTGCTTAACCTCTTCCCCTTCCCATGCACTAAGGAATACATCTCCATGACCTCCACACTGGGCTGGCCTGATGAGGATGGATCTGGGGATGGGATGATAGCAAATGTTCTGGCATGAGGGAAGTTTAGCAGCCCTGAGCCCTGTCCACAGGCTGGAGAGAAAGATATGGATGCACCCAACCCCATGTGCCTTTCCCCTGTCCACAGACTTTGCTCACAAGCTGCGCCAGGGGACCAGGACTGAGCACACTACACTGTTTTAGCTATGAGAATCAACACACAGACCAAATCCTGGCCTCCTGTGTGTCTCATGTGTCATTCTGAGTTTTCTTGGTTACTCAGAAGACAAGGATGCAGTCGCTGGACTGTACACAAATATATTATTTATGTGAATAAAACACTTCTTCTAAAGAGAAAGTCATTGCCAATGTTGAATGTACCAAGATTTGACATTTGAACACACAGAGATATGACATTAAAATACATGCAGGGAGATCCAATAGTCAATACTGTCATCAATCTAGCTAGCTATTTCTCATATGTATCTTACTGTCTAGGCACCAAGCTGTGGAGAACACTATGCCATAGCCAAGATCCTCAGCACACGCAAAACAGCACATAGAGCTATGCCACTTTATACCAGCTGGAAGTGGTAGGAGCCTAAATACCTTTGAGGAACCGGGCCTCAATCCTTATAAATCACACCCTCAGCTGGTGTAAATTGGCTAAGCTCCATGCACTGATTTATATATTTTGGGGATCTGGCCCTGTATCAGGTGTTTAGATAATTAACATAGGCCAAAATTCTGCTATCTCTAGAGACATGGAGCAGTGCCTTACTCTGCAAGTAGTCCCACTGATCAGCAGGATTATATATGAAGTACTACTAAGTGTGAGTAAGGGTGGCAGCAGGACCAGCTCTAGGCACCAGCTAAGGAAGCTGGTGCCTGGGGCAGCAAATCGGAAGGGGCGGCACTCCGGCATTCTGGCGGCACTCTGGCCGTTCTTGGGCCAGCACTCCAATGGCACTCTGGCCGCTCTTGGGCCGGCACTCCTTCCTCGGCGGCACTCCGGCCGTTCTTGGGCCGGCACTCCTTCCTCGGCGGCACTCTGGCCGTTCTTGGGCCAGCACTCCTTCCTCGGCGGCACTCTGGCCGTTCTTGGGCCAGTACTCCTTCCTCGGCGGCACTCTGGCCGTTCTTGGGCCGGCACTCCTTCCTCGGCGGCACTCTGGCCGTTCTTGGGCCGGCACTCCTTCCTCGGCGGCACTCCGGCCGTTCTTGGGCCGGCACTCTTTCCTCGGCGGCACTCCGGCCGTTCTTGGGCCGGCACTCTGACGGCACTTTGGCGGCAGCACTTTGGTTTATTTTTTCTTCTTTGGTGGCACTTCGGCGGCCACTTTTTTGTTTATTTGTTTTGCTTCACTGCTTGGGGCGGCAAAAAAGGTAGAGCCAGCCCTGGGTGGCAGAATCTGGCCCATAGGTTGTGTCCATTATACCACCTCCAGTTGAGACTCTTTCAGAGCTCATAAGCCAAGCAAACTCTGGCCTAGTCACTACACAGACAGGAGAGCTGTGTGGTGTGGTAGAGAGTTAGGGTGACCATAATTCCCTAAACTGAAAACGGGACACCGGGAGTAGATACAGATGACCTTTCTGCCCCAGTCCTTCTCCCTGACCAACTCCGCTCCTATTGCCCTCCTCCCCTGCCCTTTCTGCACTGAAACAATATGAGCGTGCTTAATTTGTGCTGGGGCTTGCCAGGGCAGAGCCCCAACACCTTTAGGCTTGGCAGTTCATAGGCCCAGCACCTCTGAGCTCCTGGCCAGCAGCCGCCACTCTCCGACCACCCAGCTCTGAAGGCAGTGCCACCGCCAATAGCAGCGCAGAAGTAAGGGTGGCAATACCACACCATGCCACCGTGTGGTACCATACTCACCGTGCAGGGCTGGCCCAAGCCGCCTAGCATCCGCTGCACACCCAAGACAATATCATGGAGGTCACTACATTTTTGGCAACTGGGCATTTGCCCGAATGCTCCTCTGTGCTCCCTCGCACCCGGGGAAGAGCAAATGGGACAACCAAAAAAGTCATGATGTCCAGGACAGAGATTAAAAAGGGGACTGTCCTAGCCAAAACAGGATGTAAGGTCACCCTACAGAGAGTGGATTTGGTGACTCACCGGGTGGTACTTCCTGGAGTCAGTATATCACCAGTGTCTGCACGGTGCCCAGGAGCACTTTTTGGATGACAGTGCCATCTTTTGGTCCTGACCACTCACTGTCTAGCCCATGGACACTTTTTGCAAGAATAAA
Organism: Lepidochelys olivacea; assembly: GCF_965140295.1. Classification (NCBI taxonomy): domain Eukaryota; kingdom Metazoa; phylum Chordata; order Testudines; family Cheloniidae; genus Lepidochelys; species Lepidochelys olivacea. The sequence continues at coordinate 29,610,881 of NC_140411.1, read as the reverse complement.
GTTAACTCGTATGTCAGACCACATTCCAATTTGAGTAATTCCATTCAGCCTACCTACATTTCCTATATACCTTCAATTCTATATAACAGTCCTCTGTAACTCCTCTCCAAACTGCTGTGTCATGTTGCCATGCTTTGTTAAACAAGTGCTACCTTCCACCGTGTGTGCATTTCAATTGGTGGTGAACCTATGCATGTGCACACACATGGCTATGGCAGACATCACAATGTATTGATCTGGAAGGTAAACATTGTCTGAAGCAAAGCCAAGGTCAATATTTACCTCCAGCAACAATAAATCTTGATGTCCACTGAAACAAGAAGCCAATGTGTGGTTGTTATATGCATTCATTTTTGCAGTCATTCAAACCGCTAAGCCAGAATTCAATCTAGTTGCATAAGTGGCTAGTACATATTTTCCTTTTAAATTGACATTTATCCAGTGTTTCCTGCATCAGGTCCAATAACTTGTAGTTGACATGAATCCTAAGCATATTTAAGGCCTGATCCAACTCTCATTGAATTCAACAGGAGAATGATTGAGCCCACGTTTTGCACTATGCTAAATTTCAGCATCACCGCTACTCTCTAAACAGTAGCTAGTTGCACCCATTTTAAACATATTATCTTTGCATTGTGGTATTTTTCATATCATATAGAAGGAGATATTGTATTCAGAGGGTGATTATAACACATTTTATAACTCCTTTACAGGTTCACTACCATTCTAATGACTCATGTATTAAGACCAATGGAGGTGAGTAATTGGCCAACCCAGAGGCAGAAGAGCGATACCCAAACATTTTCTGTGTCTGATGTGAGTTTAGTCTGGTATCCAGGAAGGATCCAATACAAAATTTCAGGTTTTCCTCATTCCTACCAACACAAAAGAGAAACAGATTTCTTGAAACTCTAATGGTACATCTAGGAAACAGACTTCTTCCCCGAAGCAGATGTAGAGAGGGCCTTCATTTGACTGATTGGAATAAATGGGTTACTAAAAGTCAAAGTGGAATCTTATATAGAAGTAGGAGAAACTTTCAAAGTAAGTGATGGGCACAAGCAGCTCCAGCTCAGAAATGTAGAGTCCCAACCATTAGCCAACCTCCTGAGTGCTGAGTAAAACACTAGACACAAGGCAAAATGCTCCTGCAGTGCTGCTCTATGCACCAGATACACACACAATGAGCTGCAAAAGTTCCAAAAGAATGTTGCTAATTTCACGAATGCTGCACTCTATGGCTGTGTTAGAGAATAGCAATGGAAGGGTTTCAGCCGATTCTTCTATACACGGACCTGCAACAGGATTATTTCCAAACAAAGTGGGACTTATTTGGAGGGTTAAAACAATGTGTGTTTATATTGTGAGCACACATACATGTGAATAAATCATGTTTCTCCTTCTAAAAGGCACAGAAAATACTTGTCTTACAAAGATAATACATATAAAACAGCCACAAGTGGCTACCATTTAGACACATATCGAGTGATAAATTGCAGAACCATGTGATAAATTCATTTATCTTGCATCTCTCACCACCTCCCCTTGATCTCTTCTCAGTCAGCTGGATTTCTGTGGCATAGTCTGCATTAGTTGCACATATGGCACTTCCTCTGACATTCATCACTGTGGAACGCGAGTAGAATTTGAATAGAAAGTCATGGTGCAGCATGGAGGGAAATATTTCCTATGAGAAATTATTTTCTAAATTTTTCTAAATGGATCAAACGATTCTAAATGAGGTTGAGGCTTCTGAAATCGCGTTTGAAGTAATCACTTGAAATTGAAAAGGGAATAAGTGATTCTGCGGTTTATAAAGCATTTCCAGAAATAATACAGAGAATGTAAATTCTTTGAAATAGTTTCAGACTCTACACCAGCCCCTCAGTCCCACAGCCAATTTGGGGAGAATTATAACCATGCTACCCTATTTGCAAAGTACTTTTCTCTCCCCAGTTGCTCCATGAGATTTTTTTTTTGTAACAAACAGTGGAAACTGACTATGACCAAAGTGCTGTCAAATGCACAAAACAAATTGGAAAAACAGAGGGCTATATTTTGTTCTGTGCACAGCGCAGAAGGCAAGCCCCCGGGGAGGTGAGGTAAAGATGGTTTTTGATGCCTTTGCACCTTACAGATTCCAGGTGGCTGCATGGACTGAAACAGCCCCCAATGTAACGGCACGTCTTCACTGACAACTTCAAAGCGCTGCCATGGTAGTGCTTTAACGTGGCTTGTGTAGTCACGTCACAGTGCTGGGAGAGACGTCTCCCAGCGCTCTGAAAAAACCACCTCCACGAGGGGCATAGCTGTCTATACCGGCAAATTACAGCGCTGAAACTTGCAGCACTCGGAGGGAGAGGGGGAGTGTTTTTTCACACCCCTGAGCAAGAAAGTTGCAGTGCTGTAAAGTGCCAGTGTAGACAAGCCCTAAGTAAGAGCAGCCCCACAGACTGCTCTATCTTACTGCATAAAATTTTCTCAGAGGTTCCCTAGAACTCACATCAGTCCTATCCTGCTCCTGCACTGAGGAAATTCTCCCATGATGCCTTGAAGCTTCTGTCTGGCCCCTATAGGCTGCTGCAGGTGTACATATGGGCCAGAGCAAGGGAGGTTTTTTTTTCCTCTAATCTCTTTCAGTTACAGTCATCTCAAGCGTTACCTGTAACAGTAGGTAAAACAACTTTGGACAGAGTGTTTTTTTAAGTTGTTGGTGTCCCTTTCAAGTGACAAGTTGCAATGCTAATTATGACAAGCTGCTAAAAGAGTCTCAATGTACAGCATCTAGGCACAGATGGTTCATTTGCACAAGTATTGCAACACGTTTAAAATGATCTCACACTTAGCTTCTTGTTTTGTCTTCTTCCGAAGGGCTTTCAAGCTGAAATACTCCTTGGTGGTGCCATTTTCAAGAAACTAGCATGATCATTAGATAACGCTCATCCTCACACCAGCTAAGTGCAACAAGAACTAATGTATCCATGCTTGCTTGGAAATGAAAGACATTAAGGAAGCACACACTCCCCACCATACCAGAGCATCTGATTTACACATCGGTGAGTTATATGATCTGAAGTGCTTCTTATAAATACAGAAGAAATACGTAGTGTTTTCTTCCCCTGCTATACAGCATTGCCAGGACTGGACAGAATTGAATTCTCATTGCTAATTTTTTTTAAGTATAATAGAAAAATCCACCACCATAGAATACAAAACCAGTCAAGCAATCAAGCAAGAGATTCATGTGGAAAACCCAGGCAATATTCATCCAAATAGACTACTGGATCTATTGGTGCATTCTAAACCTTTAAGCATTATATAAGTCACACCCTCCTCACCAGCCAGGGTTCACCTGACTGAAGTAATCTTATTTAACTGACTGCATCATGGGATGAAAGGTGGTCTTGTTATGAAGATGCTAACCTGGGACTCTCGAGACCTAAGTACACAGTCCATGTTCTCCAGGAGTGTCCTTCATAAGGCAACATGTTTAGAGATTCCTACAATGTACCACCTCCCTTTCCAAGAGAGAAGATGGTGGTGCATTATGGGACATGTAGCCTGACCAAAGAGCCCAGATTATAGAAGAGAATCCTGAGGCAACTAAACTACAACTCCCATGAGACAGTGTAGCAGCACATGCAAATCAAACTTTTTTTATTATTCAGATTTTCACAAAAACACATTTTCCAGGGGAAAATTTAGATGAAAATGGGGGAGGGGGGAGGGAGGGAAAAGTTTTCACCAAAATTTTCAATGAGGAAAAATCCCATTTTTTGACCTTGGGCTGTAGTGCCTCTGAAAGACAGCCCTACCCATTGAAACTTGGGTCTTAAAGAATCCTAGGCTAGTGGCTTCACCACAAGGATCACAGATTATCAGGGACCAGGAGGTCATCTAGTCCTCAAAGCGGGACCAATCCCCAATTTTTGCCCCAGAGCCCTAAATGGCCCCCTCAAGGATTGAACTCATAACCCTGGGTTTAGCAGGCCAATGCTCAAACCACTGAGCTATCCCTCCCCAAGACCAACCTTAGTCCATAGTGCAGTTGGTTAAAAATCTAGTTTAAAACCATCTGAGTACCAAAAAGACAGGGGGCTCTACTGTCTGGGAGTTCCACTGATAGATCCCTAATCTTTTCATGCTCTAATTTAAAAAGGCACCCATGCATTTGTATACATTTTAAACCACTTATATGATGGTAATATTCATGTGCCAATTTGCTTTTATCTTGCGCCATTTCCTGTTCTCACCTCAACTCTGCCCAATATCCCATATCTGCTAGGTTGCAGCATTTAAAAATAATGCTTCAAAAATTTCTCTCTTCACAACTCTCAGCCCACCCCCTCTCCACTCCCAAACGTAAATAAAAATTACACTGTTCTGAGGACAGCAAGAATCAGTCCTTCACCTAGATCAGTGACAAGATGACAGTATAACAACTTGGGCCAACTAAAAACAAAGGGCCTGATTCTCCACTGCCTTGAATGTGGGTTGGTCACTAACAAACCTGCCCAGCGAGCGCCCAGTGGATGTAAAATCCTACCATACTGAAATAGCTACATTTTACATTCACTTTGCATTTCTTCTGCACAGGTTTAAGGAACTACACAAGGTGCACACCCACATAGAATCAGGCCCATATGCTTCATCTGGTTGGAGAACTGGGATTCACCCTTTCCAATAGAAGATATAGCACTTGCTTCTGGCCCTGGAAGACAATGACCTTAAAATGTCTGTATTATGATTTACAGAATAAAGACACTTTGCATGCACTTTAGAAGCCTCTAAATATTGTTAGCCCTGATTTTTCTCTTCCTTTGAGACCTGAATAGTTGGATCTATGATACTACAACAACTTGGATTTATAGTAAGGATTTTTTTTTTAAATGTAATCAGTAATTTTAAATTGCCACTTTGCTTGTCAGTAACATGAAATGCCAATGATCATATTGTCTCATGTCAGTGTTGCTACTCTGAGATAGAAAATTAAATATTATACATTCTGGAGAGTGGAAAGGCAGGAAACTCTCCTTGAAACATTGACATATAGAGGATGACATGAAGCCTGCAATTCAAGGAATGGGCAGCACCTCTTTTGTCAATACAGGTAAGGGGCAGTTGGCATTTTCATTACATTATATATTCTGATCTTCAGGCCATAAAAAAAAACTTTGCTCCAAGCTAAACTTGCCATGCAAAGTGTTCAAGCAGGAAAAATATTTTTTCACTGAAATGAAACCATCCATATATCAAACTGCTTCAATTTACAGGACAAACATTTGCAGAACTCCAATCCAAGGTATGATTCACCGTGTTAGTCCCTTCAAAAATTATTATATTTTCAGGTGTCAGAAATTACCCAGCACAATTAATTTCACTTAGGTGTTGCCAAAGGGAAAAAGAAATTTAAAAATAAGTTCAAATATTTCATAACCTGACATTTACAGTGCAAATATTTGTAATGAAAAATAATCATATAAAGCGAGCACTGTACACTTTACATTCTGTGCTGTAATTGAAATCAGTATGTTTGAAAATATAGAAAAATATCCAAAAATAGTTATAATAAATTTTAATTGGTATTCTATTATTGTTTAACAGTGCGATTAAAACTACAACTAATTGCAATTAATTTTTTTAATCGAGTTAATTTGTTTTGAGTTAATCGCTTGAGTTAACTGAGACTAATTGACAGCCCCAGTCACACCAGATAATCCAAAGGATCTTTCCATGGAAGATTATCCGAAAAAATGTATTCCTAAAATGCTGCATTGTAAAAAGATCAAAGGCAATGGGCAGCCCGTGAACTGCTGCCTCGGGGAGGCTAGCCCCCAGCCCCATGTCTTCTGGCCAAGGCCCCACCCGCACCGGAGACCAGAGTGCCTTTCACCCCAGCTCCAGAGCGCTGGGTGGGCGGGCTGCGGGCCCCCAGCTTCCCCAGCCCCAGGCAGGCAGGCTGCTGGTCTCCAATTCCCCCAGCCCTGGAGCACCGGGCGGGTGGGCTGCCAGTCCCCAGCTCCCCCAGCGTCAGGCAGGTGGCCGGTCCCCAGCTGCCCCAGCCCAGGGGTGGACCTGGGAGCGGAGTGCGGGCAGGGCAACACAGGACTGTTTGGGGAGGCGATACCCATCGCTCATGCCAAAGATCACATAACTCCTGTGAAAGACACTGCACAGAGTCATGCTACCTGTCATCAGGAGACTTAGTTAATAAGAAAGAGGTAGGGATTTCAGAATATGACATGTCCCTGCAGGGAAAGGCATAGCAACTGCATTGCAGTGATGATACACTTATAGAATGGCATGCCATAGGCAAGCTAATTGAAAAGACACATAATATGCATGCCAATAAATACTGCAATATCTACTATTGTTTTAGATGAAGCAATTGCCCATTTGCTGCATTCTTTCTGATGTGGGACAAAATTCTTTTCCTGGCTCATCAGTGTAAAACTGGTGTTACTCCACTGTCTGAAGAGGATTTATTCCAGATTTATAGAAACGAAAAGCAGAATTTGATGTTATAAGAAATATATATTATATATATAAGATTATATTAAATTAAATTAAGATTATATTAAATTAAATTATATTAATATATAAGAAATATTAAAAAGACACTGTGCCCATTTTATCCTCACATTTTTCTGACATTTCAAAAAATGATGTCCAGTGAATTTCCATGTGGATTTATTCTTGGGGAGAGGTGATTTTTTTTCTCTTCAATTTAACTCTGCTGCTCTGAGTGGAATGAGGACTGTTCCCCTTTAATATTCTGGAAACAAATGGAAACCAGATTATATCTGTCCCAAATCTGCCAAAAAAAAGTGTTTTATTAAAACAAAATCTTCCTGGGATTTTCCCAAATCCACAAAATATTCCTGAGTGCAAAAGTTTCCACTGGGACTATTACATTAGCAGATAGGCTGCATCTACACTGCAAAAAAACCTCATTGCAGTGAGTCTCAGAGCCCAGGTTAACTGACTTGGTCTCCCAGGACATGTACTGCAGGGCAAAAAATAGCAGTGTAAACATTCCCTCTGGGCTTGAGCCCCGGCTCAGAAACCCAGCAAGAGGAGTTGGTCTCAGAGCCCATGCTGCAGCCTGAATGGGAATACCTACACTGCTATTTTTAGCCCTGTAGCATGAATCCTATAAACTCGAGTCAGTTGACCCGGGATCTGAGACTCACTGCGCGTTGGGGAATGGGGGATTTGCAATGCAGACATATCCAGACATGTATCCAGCCATCTCCCTAATTCCTCCCGCTATAAGGATGCTGCAAAGAGCAAGCTATTTCCACCTGAAAGCTGGAGTAACATTTTACCAGCTCAGACCTTTAAAATGCAGTTCTACTCTAAAAAGTGGCTGTATAAAAAATGCATTGTGGGGCACTAGACTTTTGTTTCATGGATTCCTGATCAAATCTGCAGAGTTCATATATAAAAATATACTCTTCCCTGCCTGCCAGCCCCGCAATCTCAGACGGTGCTCTAAGAGTCCAGTGGAGGTCTTTCTGTCTTACACATCGTAACTTAATAAATACTCTGCCTTCAGCTACACTCGCCTGTTCAATCCCGTTAGCCTTCAAGCACACGCACCCACACATCCCCAACTACATTTGAAGACAATGGGATTATAAATGGTTTAAATAAGGGCCTGCAGCTATGGATGAGGCATAAGATTCAAAGCCTTTCAGAGAGCTGGTTGGGTTTGGCAAGGTGGCAGCTAGGAAATAAACACAACTTTTTACGTATAAACTGACCACATTTTAGTAGGAATCATTGTAACATCATAAAATATAGAACCCCATGATGTCATTTTTCTGGCCACTTTTCAGAACTGCACTTTAAGTCATATGTCGCTCAGGATCCACAACCATCAAGCATGAAAAAGCCAGGAAATGTCAGAATTTTTTTGCTTCCTGCCTCATCTTTTGTTTATTATTGGGCAGATTCTGACACTGTATTCTACTTTATTCATTCCTCTGTAGTTCAGCTGAAATCAAAAGAATTATGTGTGGAGTACAGAGATCACATTCCGGCTTTATGCTAGCTAGCTATTGTTATAGCAGAAGTCACCAGTTGGCATTATTACAGTCTTACAAGTCTTTTTTCCCTTAGAGTGCTGGTAGTGGACATTCTATGCAGTATGCTACATTGTTAGTTTCGAGATGAAGATTTCTTTCAGGGGAACTAGTGCAAGCCACAAGGGAGTTTGCTCTCTGCCTTAATCCCTCTAATTAGAGTCAGTTCTTGAGGCAGAGTTGCTTCCTGGGAATTGGGTATTCATGTGGGGCTGATTCCTGAAAGAGAAAATTGCCCGCATGTTGTTTGACCACCTCTGTTTCAGGTTTGCTGTATATGGCAACTAAAGCAAATTATACTAAGAAAATACCCAAACTCCATGTCACTGATTTCTCCTACAACAGGAAACTGATTTGCAAGGCCCCGAAATCTGCTACCTATTTAGTTGGGGGTCACACCCATAGTGCAGTAGTCACTTTCCAAACACAGAAGAAAGCAGAGACCCTGCTCCAAAGAGCTTACAGTCTAAAAAAGACAAAGATAGAAAAGGGTGGTGAAAATGATGCAACACACAAGCAAAGGGCCTGATTCTTCCACCATACACAGTGAGCATATACACTGAAATCAATGCACAGCAAGGTACTAATCAGAGTGAGCAGAGAATGGCAGAATGTGGCCCTAAAAGATCAGGGTAATGACAGGTGCATGACCTATTTTTTATAAGTTTGGCCGTTTGCTAAGTTAAACAAAATTCTCCCCCTCCTCACTCTGTCATGCAACTCCCTCATCTTCCCCTCACAGCAATCCTAGCTTCAGTCTGAGCCATCTGGCTGATTGCTAAACCAATCATTGACCTGATTTTTATATTATATAATGTTTGCACATAGGAGGCTGAGCGGGAAGCCCCCCTCTCCGCCAGCTCTCCCTTGTTAAAGAGTGGGCAGCAGAACATTCTAGTTACGCTTCTGTCCCCTTTACTGTTTTCTCCCTACCTGTTCCCTTTCATTATATTTTCTGTGTCAATAATGAAGTCCCAGCTCCTTAGACTATAATAGCTCTCCCCTGTCCTGAGTCCCACCTTATTCCTCATTCTTCCCCAGCTTGCTCTGTGGGAGCTCTGTCTTCCTCTCTGGGACTTGTGTTCTTCTCCATTTTCTACGCTTTCATCATCTCTCCCCCTTGTCCTCACAGGCCTCTGCTCATTCCTGCTCTCCCTTCTCCAACCTATACCACTTTTCCTCCCCATCTCTCTCCTTCCTATTTACTCCACACTCCTTGCCAGCATTCTCCCTCCAATCTTACCCTCTCTCTTCCACTCCCTCTCTCACGCATGCACACACACATACACCCCTCCCTTACTTCTGATTTTCCTACCATACATCATCTTCTCTCCCCATACCAATAAGTAAGTATTCAGCCACACTAGCCACCTTCTCTCTTTGCAGGCCCATGCATGAAGATGAGTTCCTCCATTATGGGATCCCCACCCAAAGCAGCTGCCTCTTCTCCCTCTTGTTGCTCAGTGGGTGGCCCTTAGGCCCCATATCCTCTCTTCCTTTCCACAGAACCTCTCACAACCTCTGCAGGGCCCTGCTTTCACATCATAAGAACAGTCTCCCATTAAGCAGTTACAGCGAAGCCCTCAGAATAGGTCTGGCTGGTATCTAGCTGCCAAGTACTAGTAGGATATACACAGGCTATTCCGGCTCAGTTCTAGCCCAGAAGGCAAGCTTGTCTGGGGGTCTAAACCCATGCACAAGCCACTTATGATTTAAGCCAGTCTCCATCATCATCAAAACACATTTCAGGAATGGAAGAATCTAACTTGGTCATGTATTGTGCTACAGATTATCCTTTTTGGATAAACCACATTCCCTTTTGAGAGTTAGTTAGTCCCGACCTGGTAGATGTGGTGTGCTGGAGAATCTTCACCCACCCCCAAACAATCCAGTTAAGTCATAAATCCAAGATCTCTAGATCCACTGATTTTGGTGAAGTTACACCAGCATAAAACTGATGTAAGAAGCACTGTTCCCTCTCAGCTGTGCGCGTGCACACAGATCCTAAACCCCATGCACACGGCGAAACACGGCATGCACAAAAGTTTGCACAGAAGCACAACAATTTGCACAGAAGAAATTTTTTGCACACACAGCCTATCAAAAATTAGAGGGAACATTGGTAAGAAGGTGAAGAAACAGGTCCTACAGGTTTTTTTTAAACCACATGTTCAAAATGTATCCATAGATGTACCAGAGAAAATATGTGACACCATATTTGGGTCTTCAGCATGTGCTACTCAAAATGAGCTATAGGTATTCTATGTGCTGAATGGCACAAACAGATTCACAGGAGTCTTCAGCATATTGGGCCAAGTCTTCCATGTGACACCAGCAGAGAATTTGACTCATTCATTTTAACATTTCATTCCAGGTCCTCCAAAGCTTGGCTGACTGGCTCCCATTTAGCTGCAAATGCTCCAGCATTCACCACGTTGTGACATCACATCCAGTGCCAATACTCACAAGCCCTTGTGAGCATTGGCACTGACCCACACAGGATGAGAGAAGCGATATTTTACAAATATGTGACATGGTATTGAAATGGGGTTTTGCATTTCCATTTTTTAATATCTTTTGGGATAGAAGATAAAAAAATATTACTAAACTGGGCCTATAATGCTAGCAAGAGCACCTAGTTTAGTGTTTTTTAACTGAAGATCACGAAGGGGATAAGATCCACTATCCTCCTTTCACAGAAAGTGGAAACTGAGGTAGAGAGAGATGACACGACTTGTCCAGCATCACCTAGCAGGCCAGTGGCACAGCCAGGCATAGAACCCCAAGCACCTATCCAGTGCCCTATCCACTGGACCACACTGCCTCCCAACACATCACTGACCTGACTCTGCTACTACTATTTATATTTGTATTACAGTAGTGTCCAGAGGCCCAGACTACGATCAGGGCCCCAGTGTGCCAGGTGCTGTACAATCCCTATAGGCCAATTCCATGCACAGTGGGTTCCCCTGGGAACTTGGCCAATTATATTCTGCCTATTTACATTCCCTCAGCAGTTTCAGCGGGATCAGTGTACTTCACCTCCTGTACTAAAATGTTATGCAAGACTGCTGTGGTCTGTTACACAGCTACTACTTTCCACTTCAGAAGTGTCTGCATTTTTAGTGAAGCAATCACTATAGAGTTACCTCATAGAGGTATTGTGAGGCTTAATCTGCTAATGATTGTAAAGTGCTATGAGATCTTTGGATGAAAGTTGCTGTAGAACTATTATTTGCTATGACATCACAACAGAGGGCATGCTGGGGCTTCACAGATGGGCAGGAGCATGGTACTGCGATTTAAGGGGGACTGAAAAAAAAAGGGGGAGACTTTAATGTAACTAGAGGGTGAAAAATCCCTTTACCTTTGCTATTTGGAGGACTCAACACACAGTTGGTTTTTTGATAAAGTATTTACAGGCCACCTTTAAAATACTTTTCAAATAATTAACTCTTTTTGTTAATTGCAACATAGCTGTCATAAATACACCCCTCAAATTTCCATGCAGACAATGTAAAAGGACCCCATTCAATTTAAAAATCACTCTCTCTCTCTCTCTCTCTCTCTCTGAAAGGCTTTTTGTTTTTTACCTACTATTGTAAAACACCTAAAATTATTATAAACACTATAAAGTACTACTATAAATGCTACCATGACCAGGGTAAATGCGTCGATAGATGAGATGTAACTGATCATTTGCTCTGTGCATCTGACAGCACCTGCTGAATAATCATTTGCATGGGTTCCACTGTATAGCCACTAAGTCAATTTCCACTATTGTTCTTGTTCATACAGCAATGGGAGAGAGAAAAAACTTTTTTAAAAAATAGGAAAATGTAAAACCACAATAACTGGCAGTGAGACTTGTAATTTCAGGTTCTAAACCTGCCTCAATTTAATTGTTTTCTTCTTTAAACTGACTTGATTTTTCATCTATGCATCCTTTATATACAGTTTTATCTTCATTCTTTCCTGTGGTGCATTAGTATGTTTCACCATTCTCTAATAAAGTGTAACCTAAATACAAAAGCTTCTTTAGACCAGTTCCTTCTCCTCCCCCAGCCCACCATGCATGCCTGCAAAAGAAGAAAATATCCTACTTACGTCTCTCCTCTGACTTCAAACAACCTTACATGCATATTCCCCTTGTCTGATGATGTACTCTAAACTCTGATTAAAATTGCTAAGCCCAAGCATCCAGAAAGACAAATTCTAATCTATATGTGCTCTAAAGGCTCCTATCTCTTTGGCTTCACCAACTGCTAAATGATTGCTGAGTGTTTTCAAACTCACATTTTCACTTCTAGTGCAGGATGCTTGATTGAATAATTATTAATGTCACTTTAATCACACCTCAGTAATTAAAATGTTTCAGAGAAAGGAGTCTGTTAAAACTTCTTGCACTGATGGCCTAAACCACTTTAAACGACAATGTATAGTGACATTTCTGATGTAGAAGAGTATTACAAGTGGCCTGGGGTTCTTTTTAATAAGGGACTTTTAAGGACAGACACATCACTACCCACAGACATTTAGTTCCCTAACCTTAAAGTTCAGATGGAAATAGTTTCAGTGTTCTCTAATAAAGTTTAATCAAACACTGGACATATTCAACCTTAAAAGAAAACTGGAAACATAATGATAGGACTTGATGGAATGATGGAATCTCCATCATTGGAGATTTTTAAGAGCAGGTCGGACAAACACCTGTCAGGGATGGTCTAAATAATATTTATCCTTGCCTTGAATGCAGGGTACTGGACTAGATGACCTCTCCAAGTCCCTTCCAGTTCTATGATTCTATGACTTAGACGGTCATTTCTTTACTGACCCTAAAACTATTTTTAAGACGATAAATGTACAGAAATCATGTGTGTTGCTTGGGAAGGTTTTAAAAACTATTGTTTCATAAGAGCAGCCATACTGGGTCAGACCAATGGTCCATCTAGCCCATTATCCTGTCTTCTGACAGTGGCCAATGCCAGGTGATCCAGAGGGAATGAACACAACAAGTAACCGTCAAGTGATCCATCCCATGTTGCCCATTCCCAGCTTCTGGCAAACAGAGGCTAGGGACACTTCAGAGCATGATTTTGCATCCCTGCCCATTCTGGCTAATAGCCATTGATGGACCTCTCCTCCATGAACTTATCTAGTTCTTTTTTGAACTATAGTAGTGGTTCTCAAACTTTTGTACTTGTGACTCAATCAACACAGCAAGCCTCTGAGTGTGACCCCCCCTTATAAATTAAAAACACTTTTTAATATATTTAACACCATTATAAATGCTGGAGGCAAAGGGGTTTTGGATGGAGGCTGTCAGCTTGCAACCCCCCCCCCATTTAATAACCTCGCGACCCCCTGAGGGGTCCTGACCCCCACTTTGAGAACCTCTGAACTATAGTCTTGGCCTTCACAACATCCTCTGGCAAAGAGTTCCACAGGTTGACTGTGTGTTGTGTAAAGAAATACTTCCTTTTGTTTGTTTTAACCTGCTGCCTATTAATTTTATTTGGTGACCCCCTAGTTCTTGTGTTATGAAGAGTAAATAGCACTTCCCTATTCACTTTCTCCACACCAGTCATGATTTTATAGACCTCTATCATATCTTCCCCCCCAACCCAGTCGCCTCTTTTCCAAGCTGAAAAATCCGAGCCTTAGTAATCTCTCTTCATATGGAAGCTGCTCCATACCCCTAATCAATTTTTGTTGCCCTTTTCTATACCTTTTCCAATTCCAATATATCTTTTTTGAGATGGGGCGACCAGATCGGCACGCAGGTCCCATGGATTTATATAGAGGCAACATGATACTCAATAAACGTGGAGTCTCTCTCTGCACAATTTAGGGTCATTCAGCTCTCACACTGCATTAAAGCTGAAGACAACACATAAATCAGCTGAAAAATAAACTTGTGTTGCTGCTTCTTCATGTTAAGTGCCACCCCTGTCCCCGGCAGCATGCACGGGTGGTGGGACCCCCAGCTCCCTGACGGCAGGGCCTATGCATTAACATACCGGGGTCTCTTCCCCTACACTGCCACATTCCAAGGAAAGCTCATGGATCAGAATTTCTGAGCTGGTGTCTGTCCGTTCAGAGTTCCAGCGTTGAGCCAGCTGAGGATCAGGCCCCAACCTTTAGAGTGTCGTTTGCCCAGAACCTTTCAACACAACTTTTTTAAATTATCACCGGACTCATTAAAAGTATTGTCTGGAGGGTTATCTAACAGCCCTATTTCTGACCATACCATGGAACAAAGACAGAATTGCTGAGACAGGCTGCAGAAGCGCAGTACATCTGTACTGACTGATTGCAGAACCGGTATCAGAATGTGCACGGTTTGCCCCGAATTCTGGTTACTCAGCACAGCTTTCATACAAGCATGTGGCTTATAAGCTTTTCTCTGTTTGAGGCAATTCTCAGACTGTGGGTCGGGACTGCATTTTAATGGGGTCGCCAGGGCTGGCTTAGACTCGCTGGGGTCCGCAGCCAAAGCTCAAGCCCAAATCCAAGGGCTTCAGCCCTGGGCAGCAGGGCTAAGGTTAGAGGCCCCCTGCCTGGGGCTGAAGCCCTTTGGCTTTGGCCTCCCGGCATAGGGCAGTGGGGCTTTTGCTTCGCCCCCTTCACCTGGCGTGACGGGGCGTGAGCGGACTCAGGTTTCTGTCTCCTCTCGTGGGGTCCTGTAGTAATTTTTGTTGTCAGAAGGGGGTCGCGGTGCAAAGAAGTTTGAGAACCCCTGCACTAAGGCACCCTCTCAATCTCTCTCTCTCTCCCCCAGCTTCTTTTCCCCTTCCCCAGTCTGCTCCACTATCAACAAGCACTGAGCGAGGCAACAGGCACTTCCATGGTCAGGCAGCTCTGACTGAAGGAATCTCAGACATTGCAACCATATGTCAGACTCTTTCAGGGAAAAGCGAACTAACTTGACTTCCCAGTCGCTGTTTACATCCAAAATAAAGCCCCAAAGCTGCAATCAAAGGCTTCAACCCTTCCGCGGTGCCCCCCAAAGTCTCCCATGCTCTGTTAAAGGAGATCACATGGAGCAAGTAGCTTTTGCAATTTCCCCCCACCTCCTCCAAAAATAAGTTTGTGTTTATTACCTTTCACTTCTTGCTCAGAAGTTCCCGGCAGAAACTTTGCAATCCACATGAGGCTACCATGGCTAGTTTTGACCCCACCAAAAAAAAAAAAAAAAGCATAAAGCGGCTACCGTGCAAACGTGCTGCTTGACATGATGTGTAGAAAACGGATCGAGATGCAGAGGAAAACCTCAGATCCAGGACACAACAATCAGCCCCATTCACACTGGAATGAAAGGAATGTCAGAGCTTTACCTACTGCCCAAATCATGGCAGTCTCTGCTGGGTCCTAATGTTGCACCATGTATCCAGCGAGAGTTCAGTCCCAAGCAGACTGTGCTGAGCGGGCTGGGCGGGATAGGGGACTGGCATCGAAATGGTAACACTACACTATCCTGCAACACACACACACACGCGCACGCACACGCCAATGAGCTACCAGGTCCTAGTGCACCCGGAGTAAAGCAGGACAGATCGAACTCAGTAAGCGAAGTCTCTGGCAGAGAAGGCAACGCTGGCATAGCAGGGCCTGCTGGTGGTGGAAACCCTGTGGCAGGAGTTTGGAGATTTTAACCGCGGTTTCATCTAAAACTCCTTCGGATTTTATTCTAGGGCATAAAAACACATTGAAACAGTTTTAAGCAACCGCTTAAGGGAGTGACAGAATACTTGGTGGTCTTCTGGTGAAGATGGAGCAGAGTCATGCTCCACACACGGGGGGGGGGGGGAAATCTGGTAATTTCTAATTAGAATGGTCTCCTCTGCAAGTTTCTTCTGCCAATATTTGCACTGGAATGGATCGAACTGAATCCATCCCTGAAGGTAATTTAAGATTTTATTTATTTTATATTCAGAATAATCACATTTCATTCAAATTGTGTTGGTTTGGGGATTGGGGATTGTTTTATTTAACAATTTTTGTTTTGTTTAACAATTCTCTTGGTGATACATAAGTCAAGACAGAGTCATGCTCATTCTCACTTAGCTGTGTTGACTGACATCCCAATAGGAGTAAAAAGCAGAAAAAGCTTAATCACCAAAGTCACAGATCACAGGAAACAGCAAGCATGTCCCATTTTACATGGTCAGTTTTTCAACCATAATCACCATCACTTTAGGTGGTTAGGGTACCAACATGGGACTTGGGAGACCTTGGATTCCTTGCTCCATCACAGTCTTCCTGTGTGACTTTGGGCAAGTCACTTAGTGTGTCAACAATGCAAAAATAGAATAAAATAAAAACTAATAAAATAACCAAAACTCTGCTGCAGCAAGTCTCAGAGCCTGAGTTTACAGACTTGGGCTTGTGGTGATAAAAATAGCTGTGTAGACATTCCTGCTTGGGCTGGAGTTGGGCTCTGAAATCAGGCAAGGGGGTTGGGACATCTACATGGCTATTTTTAGTGCCCTAGTGCAAGCCCTCTGAATCCGAGCCTATCGACCTGGGCTCTGAGACTTGCTGCTGCAGGATTTTTTTTTTTGCCAGTGTAGACATAACATTTGTCTCTCTGTGCTTCAGTTCCCATCTGTTAAATGGGGCTAATAGCACTGCCCTACCTCACAGGGATTGTTGTGAGGACAAATACATTAAAGATTATGAGGTGCTCAGCTACTGAGAGAATGGAGGCCATATAAGTACTCAAGACGGAGAGATAAAAAAATGTTTTTAGCATTAAAACCGGGGCCTCAGGCATTGGTGGTACCTCAGTCTCTCATTCACTGCCTATGGCACACAAGTTTAATCTCCTGAGGACCGAAGGGCTTTAGTCTAACCCAAATTATCACTCAGAGTTGATGGTTTAATGGTCCATTCTGGCCTCAGACTCCATGAAACTATGAAAACAGGTCTGGCCATGTTTATTACCTTCCACTCCTTCCCCATCTCAGTGTTCCCCTTTTGTAGTATTGCTATCGTTTATTTGTATTACAGCAGGGTCTAGAGGCCCCAGCCAACATGATAACAGCCCATGCCTCAAAGAGCTTACAGTCTAAAGAGCTAAAACAGACAAAGGGTGGGAGAAAAAGCATCTCTCTATCATCATCATCATCATCCCACTTTACAAATAAGGAATGGTGGCACCAAGAAATTAAGTGACTTGCCCAAGGTCACACAGACAGTCTGTGGGAGAGTTAGGCATTGAATCCAGATCTCCAGAGCCCCAGTCCCGTGCCTTTAGCAAGACCATTCTTGCTCTCTGTTAGGAAATCCTTTCACACCGGTTAGAATTTGAGTGAAGGATTTGCATTTTGTTAGTGTATTTGCACTTTCGTTGTTTTGTTGAGCAGCATCCCAAGTGTGCAGATGTGGGGGGGCAGTATAAATAACATTACTGTTATTAAATCCAGGCCCTTCTCCCTGCTGCACAGCTGCCTCCCGACTCATTTTCCCATAAATCGCTTACTGTACATATTCCTTCGTGTCAAGCAGTGGATTTATTGACTGTGCTGGACAGCAGTACTGTAGAAACAGGAAAACAGGAAATTTGTCAGCACACAGTGGTTCTTTGCCATTCAGCACACCAGTTCCACGAATGCATTCTCATTATGGCTGGAATTATTCATGATTTAACTTCACCAACCGTACCTAAGCAAGCCATTCTTCAGACTTATGATGCTGTAGAGTCTGATTGCGAAGTGGGAGACCTACCGGTATGTGGGTAGCATGTGTGTGTGTGTGTGATTATTTTGGACTTAGTGCCTTTCATCAAAGCATCTCTAAGCACTGTACAAAGGGGTGCACTCAGCTTTCTGAGGCATGGGGGCAGGCAGGCATACCCCCTTCATGCCATGTATCTGTACTCAATGTGCTGTACCTTTCCCTTATTTCCTGGCGCCAACATTTCTTACGGTGACTGGATAGTTCCTTCTTTTGTCTCTCATCAGGAGAGAGAACACAATGCTAAGGCATGTCTATACTTTGAGCTGGGGGCGCAAGTTCCAGCTTAAGGAGACATACCCATGCTAGCACTGATCATGCTAGCCTGCTAAAAATAGAGTGTAGCTGTCATGTCAAGAGGAGCCAGCCACCCCGAGTATGTACCCAGTGCTAGCACTGGCCCATACTCAGGGTGGCTAGCTCCTCCCACCACTCACATGGCTATGCTGTACTTTTAGCACACTAGCTTGATCAGAGCTAGTGTGAGTATGTCCCCTCGAGCTGGGAATCACACCCCCAGCTCAAAGTGTAGACGTACCTTTAGATTTCTCTATTTAATTGCTCCAGCTACCTTTACTCAAGCAAAACTTCCAGTGACTGCAGGATTAGCCCTATCCTAGTAGTTACTTTATAGTGCCTAGAATGTGCAAGGTGCTTTACAAACCCACAAAGAAGACAAAGGGGCTGATCCTGGGCTCAGCCCTTGTTCCTATGTGCTACTCTGATGGTGTAGAGGGGCCAGAGAAGTGCTGCAACAGGCTGGAGGAGAATCTCCCCAGTGCAGCAGCAGTGTAGCACTATATTTGATGCTATGCTAGCCCCCTCACAGCCCCCAGCATGGGGTGTGTGCTAGAGATGGGGCTGAGAGGGGAGAATCTCTATAGTGATAAATACTATGGGAATTCTGGGCTCCTCTAGGCTGTCGTGCATTCCATAGGCTGCCTGGGTAAGGCTTCTGTAAATTAATTATTTTTTCTTTAGTTACCTTGATCCTGTATTGAATTTTATACAATCTGAATAAAACTAGATTTGTGGGATTTAACTGAGTCTGGTTACATTAGCCAGAGACTCCTCCAACCCAGTGTTTAGAAAGGTTTGGTTTGGTGTTTTAGCCTATCCTTACAGGCACCTGCAAAGAGGATTATATCCTAATACGTCTTTCTATAGCCCCTTCAACGCACAATGCATGATCTGGATTGTGTTGAATTTCAGAGGATGATGGTCTCTTTCTGCCTATGTAACTTTGTTTCTCTTTCCCCCCAAACCCTGTATTTTTGGAGACACATTTGCCAGGGCTTTTCAAAGTCCTTCTCTTGTTCAATTCTGTTTTGACTTCACAATTAATTTAGTGGTTGTGAAGGGTGCAAGATTGGAGACTGAAGTTCTCTAGTAGGTGACAGGTCTGGTACAGGCCAGCAGGAGCTCAAGCTTCCTCACACCACTTGTCTAATGGAGTTAGAATGTAACCCTAAATGGGACAAGAGGGTATTTCAGTTCCCATGCCCACACAGTCTTTGGCCTCTCTGCTGAGGATGCCTATTATAGTCATGTAAACAAGAATTCACTATGAACTGGATTGATGATATCTTTTTGATGATAAATCATCAAATTTGATGATTTAACTGGGAATTGGTCCTGCTTCGAGCAGGGGGTTGGACTAGATGACCTTCAGGGGTCCCTTACAACCCTGATATTCTATGATTCTATGATCTCATTTCACATAGGCCCATGACCAGCCACCTATTGCTAACAAGGGCCCTGGAACAGATTTAAGACCAGCAATCTAAAAATGGAAGGCTCTCTAATCTATGAGAGAGGGGAAAAAAAAACTTCCCCAGATTTCCCACACATTTCTTCTTTAGTTGGGAGTGGGCAGAGCAAACGTTCCCCAAAACGTGACAAATTTTTCCACGCATTTCTAATGACCCTTCTGCACTGAGTCATCACCAACCTCCTGTGTCATCTCGAGTCCCCAGTCAGCTCTGTGTTAGTGACTCCCTTTTACTATATAGGTCTGTGATGTTTATTACACCCAGGCTGCAGGCAAGAGCACTGAACTCCTGTGGACTCGGCCGTTCTGAACAGTAAGTTCAGTCTGGTATTGATGCTCATTACATTTAAAACCACCTACGCATGTCATCACATTGACTCTAAATGCAAACAAACAAATAATTATCCCATTCCAGCTGACAATTTGGCAACCCCAAATGCCTGCACCCCATATTATTTCTTGATTGTGACTGCCACTTCTGATGTTAGACTAGGCAGCCCACGACTTACAGCCCCACTAGCATTACCCCCTGCTATAGTGTATGTACAGCCAGCCTAAGATAGGAACAACCAAAATAGTCATGGTAAGATGCTTGGACAACAGCATGAACCAAAACGTGGAATTAAAATACAGTCTATAAAGAAGACGTTTTATTAGAGTAAATTTAGTAAGTAACACAGATCCATTAAAAAAAAAGCCTCCTTACCATGTCTCCTGCCCAGTCAGATGGAAAGAATGTAGCTGTTCTGATTAATCACTAACTTCATTTATCCCAGATACACGGCTTGTTTCAGCAGATATTATTTTAACAGTCATCAGCTTCTCTGAAATGTTTTAAATTATGAGCAGAGGCACATCCACTTGTGCTCTTCAAGCAGTAGTTCCATAATTCCATCTGCAAAAGGTGTTTAAACAATCCAGCTACCAGATGGCCAGTAAACTCAAAATCTTGGTGAGCATTAAAAGAAATATATTATTGCACTAAATTAATAGCCACTGCCAGGTTTTCACTATGGTGACGGCTGTACATATTTATCAGCTCCCCTCCGCTGTGCATTTAATAGGCTGCATTGCAACTACAGACAGCAAAGTCATCTCTGCACATCTGTTTTCCCAATTTTGCCAAAGAGCTTTCATTTTTCTTTCCTCTAATAATTTGACCTGTTTCGTTTCTGGCAGAGGACTCCGTTAAATGGAGCACTAGCTTCCTGGATTCATTCCAGCCAGAGATGAAGTCAGAACAAGGAAAAAAAGCAGCTGGTGGCTACTAAGCAATGGGAACAAACAGGCAAGGGATTTTTAAAAAAGTCAAATGGGATTGGATTCCTAGTTGTAATGGTTGCACAGGAACAACGTACCACAGAAACTGTATTTCCTGCAATCACAGTAGTTGTAGCATGCCTCCCCTAGTACATCTAGATAATCACACGTGTTCAGCTATCAGGAAATTTGGTGCACAGCCTCTAAGAATTTCCACAGATGTATTAGGTCTTTTACAAAAGCATTCAGATCTGGAGTCAGGAAGAGTGGGTTTCCCATCTCAAACCCCATCCCCCCATTTTATTTTTCCACTTTTATCAAATTTCCATTACTCTATCACAGATTTCTCTGATCCACTCATGTAGGGAGAGAGCTCTTTCTTCGCACACATCTTTCCTCATCTGGCCTCTCTTCATCCTGATATTCAACTATCTTATCCTAAAGCAGCAAACAGACCAATTTCTAGTGACACTTCCAGTTGGGTGTGACTCAGAAGCAGGATGTAGCTGTGGCAGCATCAACTGACGCCCCTCCTTAAGAAAGCATCTTTCCGTTGCCCTTCCTTTCTCCGAGACTAAAAATTCCACCTCACAGCTCACCAAGGAGACAATACAACATTCTTCTGCTAGGCTGCAGAGCAAGTGTGAAATATTCTGTTTTCATCATTTACAGAACAACAGTCACAGGCAGAATCATAAGTGCAGAAATCCTGAATTTTGGGAGAGTAGACAGAATGGATGAGAAGAAGAGAGAAGAGTTCATTTTAGGCTAATCATTGTGGACCCCTGACAAAATGATGCTTCCAGTACTTGCTTATCACAATCGTTTTAACTTGGGAATGAGTACGGGACACTTCAGCTAGCAGCTACAAAAGGGCACAATTGTGTCAGATGATGAATACCTCCGGAGGCTTCTCATCACCCTCAGTTCCTATGCTCTTGTGAAACTGAACGTGCAAAGCTCGACTCAGGAGATGCCCTTTGTCATGCAGGATCAGACTCATTGGTGACTGCTAGGGACGACAGTACTGATCATCCAAACCAAGCCTTTTATGAGCTGTGGGGGGAAAAAACTGGTTAAACTTTCTTCTCCTCTATTATGTTTCATGCTGGAAGCCAAAAGAACCCAAATACCATAATAAAGACCATTCTCATGATATTTCAAGCTATATAGGAAGCAGGAAGGACCCGAATCTCATGAAAGTGCTTGGAGCACTTCTGTACTTGGAAGTCTCTAACTATCTGACAATGAGGAGATCTCTCTCGATCTCTCTCTCTCTCACACACACCTCTGTCTTGCTAAAAACTCTCTTCCTTCTTCTAAGCTCTAATCTTTCCTTGTTCTTCCATTTTTGCACAATTGTCTCATATTCTGTTTTGGTCTTATCTAGTTTAGATGTGAGATCCTGTCTTACTCTAGGTTTGGAAGGAACAGTGGAAATGTAGGGTGCAACCAAAACTACGTTTAATAATAATTTCTGGCCTCTGGGACGTTGAATGTTCCCACACAGCCGCTACTCCCCTTCCCACACAAGTGTTCAGATGGGGAGCAGGAACTGGGTGGGAGCACCCTCAACTTGCCAGTTGTACCAGCACACCAGGGAAAGTGATTTCCACTGAGTAGAGGGCTGGCACAGATTATTGCCTTCTCGGAGCAGGAATGGAACCAGAGAGTCCTAGGTCACAATAAAGTTCCTGGTCTACTCTCAGAGAAGCACAGTAATGCTCTATCCCTTGCTTAGAGCTTGTGGCAAAGACACAGTTAAGATCTTTTGGACCTACAAAACTAGGCTGCTAGTTGATCATCCAAACTCTCTGCTGTTTCATTTAACCAAACCAGATCTTAGAACTTTTGAGGTTCAGCCATCACTAGTGAGGATGTGGTCAAGGGAAGGGCAAAAACAATGACAAAAGGTACGTAAAGAAAGACTGAAGATGTGAGGGATCAATAAGAAAAGCACAGAAGGGAAGAGTTGGAATCTGCAGCAGGGCAAGTACGTTTTAAGTAATTTGCAGATTTTAGACCTATAAGATCAGTTAGGCAATGGAATAAGCAGCCAAAGGATGGCTGTTGACATTGCATCGCTAGAGATATTCAGCACTAGACTAGACACCCATCTAGTATGGATTATTTTTTAATAATCTCAATCCTGACATCAAGCAGACAGAGCTCACAAGAGCTTCCCTACAATCCAGTTTTTAGAATATAGTTTCCATTTAGGCATTGCATTAAGAAATCCAAACTCTGGGCACCAGAGGTTCACAGTAGAGATGTGTACATGATAAAATGACCATTTTTCTTCTATGCAGTGTTGTTGTAGCTGTGTTGGTGCCAGGATATTCGAGAGAAAAGGTGGTTGAGATAATAGCTTTTATAGGACCAACTTATGTTGGTGAAAGAGACAAGCTTTTGAGCCTACATAGAGCTCTTCTTCAGGTCTCCTGAAATTGGTCCAATAAAAGAAACTACCTCACCCACCTTGTTTCTCATTTTTAATTCTGCCTATGGACAACCCTGTGTTTTACTTTAGGATGCTGGTGATCTATCAGTTCCTGTATGTTGTCTCCAAAAGAGGTTGTGTCTCCATAAAATCCAATCTCCTTACCAGAAAACCAGTATTTCAGAAAAAGGAGTGTATGTTCGCAGCAATACTCAAATCTCAGGCTTCAGAGCATAAAATGATCAATGAAGGAGTCAGGGAAGACATTTCCCCCCAACTACATTGCACAAACGGTGCACTGTGAGTGGTGGGGAAGGAAGATTCACTTCCCACCGAAGTTCATGTGATGACCATTCCTGGAGGTGGAATACCAGAACTTAATGATCCAATGAGGGAAATTGTACGTTCTTATGGACACATAATGTTGCCCTCTATGAGACATGATGCTCTGCTCCAATGGTCAAGTTTAAAAGTGCATGACTTTCTGTGAGGCAGTGGGGAGGATTGGGGGGAACCACAAGAGAAGGGTCTTTCTGCATGTCTAGCTAAACAGAATGTTGAAAGTCGTACCACAAACAAATACAGTCCTGAAATATCAGTGCACCTCAGATTAGACTCTGCCCACCTCCTTCTGTGAGAACATAATTAACGTGTTTGGTTTTAGAGAGGTCTGCTCTCTGTCGTTTAGTAATGTGAATCACGTCACTTGGTCCCAGAGCCCTCACAGTGCAGAATGCTGACAAAGAGCACTGGGCTCATACCTGAGACCACCCTAACTTAAGATGACTTTGGTATGAAGCATAAGCACAAAGGGAAAGCCATTGTTCTAGGTCCACTGGCACCAAGGGGTTATATGGGGAAAGAGTGTACCTCTTCCTCAGGATAACCGCTTTTGCTGTGAGTGCCTCAGCTTCCGCTTCTCCCATGCTGAGAACCTGCTGCTGAACAGCCATCTTGCTCAATGGCAGTAGGGCAGAACTGTCAGTGTGACAATGGAGCAGGCTAGGCACGCCAGGCTGGCTGTGATGCCACCAGCTTTTCTGAGAAGCCACTTGCCCATAGAACCAGAACATATTTAGTCAGCTCTCTTAGAATAACTGCACTTCGCATGTTTACTGCATATTACACCTCCAACCTTTCCTACTTCTAAACTACCCGGGAACCTCTTGCCTCATTTTTCATTTTGTCAGGCAGTCTTGAAAGCATGACCCACACCACCACCACACATACACACACACGCACTCTTGTGTCTCCATGCCCTCTCCCCATTCCTCAGGGCAACAGGTGGTCAATATCTTCAGCTGTCTCTACTGGCGCTGATGGTATGAGCCACCTGTTGAGGATCTTCTGATGAGCAACATGTAGTCCATCTCATCCTCTCTGGCCTGCCTCAATACAGCACTTCTAGCTAGGGCTACAAAACAGACTACTTCTGCCATGGCCCTGCTGAGCTGGGGTTAAGAGAAGACTCATGACCTTTATTGCCTAACGATGTCCTAATGAACCTGCTAGAGATTATGGATCATCTCTCTTAGAAAGCAAGTGCTGGAGGACCCCAAGCAAATAATTAGGGGGTGTCTCTCAGCCTCAGCTCATAGACCCGACAGCAGGGTCTGTTTGCTGCTTCCTGTTGCATTATTTGGGTAGATGGTCACCCAGTCCCCAGAAATGCCTTTATGCCTGTTTGAGCCAGTCGCCTACACTGGGTGGCCCCCAAGAAGCTACCTAGTGCCCCCTGCAGCCCAAACAGGGGAACTTCTAGCTACAAGACTTAACAGGGATAGAGCAGGCCACCAGCACCCAGTTCCCCACTTGAAGGTAAAGTGCGTGGGATCTTGAGCCCAAGCAAGGGGCTGACTGTATGTTCCCCTAAGTTTGTTGAACCCTGCCAAACCAACCCATATGAAGTGAACTATTGATTTCATTCTGGGAGCTGGACTCTTCACTCCTCAGATTTCACACATTTCTAGTCCTGATTCCCCTCTGCTCTAACCACTAGGAACATAGCATACCAGAGGACAAAGTTTTGGGAGCTCATTGTAGCACTAACCATCAGAGCAGAGAGTTACAGAAGTGCTGGTGCCAGGCACGGGTTAAACTTTAACTGCACTTCCAAAAACCTGGAGCATTTACACTTTCTGCAACAGAAAGGTGCAAGCTCTTGGCACAAAATTAAATACCCAAGCAAATGTGATTCAGAAAGGTACTAAATACATCTCCTAGTATGCAGCAGTGTCCACCTCTCTGGTCTGTGCATTTAAAAGCAATGCAGAAAGGAGCCACTGGTAATGATGCATTTATGCGGCAGACTGCACTCAGCAGCTGCCCTATTTTTTAACTAAGTCTTCTCATCCAAATTACAGTATAGGATGCAGAGAAGAAAAAGACATAGGAATATATGCTCTGCATGGGACTTACCCAACTGATCCAATCTGAGTGGTGCTGGTGCGCCTTCAGAAATCTCATTGTCTGCAGGAAGAAGAACAAATGCCTGGAAAGAGCAGCCTGATTCATAGATGTATATTGTTAGAGAAATAAAACTGCTTCTAGTAACACTGCAGTGAGGCCGTTGCTTAGCTCGCCACTAGTTCTGCCAGGTGGTGCTTTCTCTCAGCATGTCTGTTTGGAAATTAGCAATTGTCAAAGAAACTTTGGGTCAATTCAGCCCCAAAACCAAAGCATATTCTTGCTGCAAAATGAAAACTCATCGTCCCACCAGCACCCATACACTTTGCGCTGGCAGAGTCCTGGGGGGCTGCACTGCACCATTCTGATCCGTGATGGGACACCCAGGCTGCACATGTAAAACAACAACCTCATTTTCTGCTGTGTCCTCCAGACTTTTCAGAAGCCCCGCCACTCCCATCGCCTGTCCCTTTTAGTGGCCAAAGATTGGCCAGAAGCATCATTAACCAGAGCAGAGGCTCCAGAAGTGAGCACGCGGATCCTGTGTCCACCTGAATGGACACAAACACCTCCCTTCGCTACTGCAGGCCCCTCTTTGCCATCCGGCCTGCCTGCCCACTGGTTGCTAGGCAACCACAGCAGGCAAACGTATTCGGCATTAACTCTCCCACCCTCTTTGAGATTTTTTGTTTGTTTTTCAATTATTTAAAAAGAAAAAAAAACCCTGAAAAAGGCCAGATCCTCAAAGACAAATAAATAACAAAGAAACCAAAGAGACTCTTTCCCCTTCAGTCACTGGATTTGATCTCCCAGATACCAAAATCTCTTGTCTATCAAATGGGGATGTTGTGTAGCCAGAGTACATTTCAACCTATGGAGAGGAGGGGAAGGGCTACAGCCCAGTTTTCTCCCTCCTCCTGAATAGCAGACCAAGCGAGCCCTTTAACTCTGTGAATTTTCACCTGTAACACTCACAGGAGAAACTCTCACAAGGCACTAGAAGAAAATTAATCACTAGGGACTATCCTACACTGAGGATAAGACATGGGGACTTGAAATCTAGCAAGTCACCCTCACCAAAGGACCTTGACACTTCACACACATCAGTGAATTTATCCCCACAACACCCCTGTGAGGTAAGGAAGTACTATTATACTATACTGTCTTTGTTATTGGGATCTTCAGTCTAGCAGACAAACCTGTAAGTAGATCCAATGACTGGAGGCTGAAGCCAGACGAATTCTGATTGGGAATAAGATGCAAATTTTTAACCGTAGTGAGGTTACTTAACCAATGGAACAATTTACAAAAGTTGTGGTGGAATCTCCATCACTGGCAATTTTAAAATCATTACTGGGTGTTTTTCTAAAAGATATGCTCTAATTCAGTGGTCTCCAAACTTTTTACGCGCAAGATCACTTTTCGAATTTAAGGGCAACACAGGATCTACTGTGCCCCTTCCCTGGGGCCCCACCCCTTCCCCAAAGCCTCGCTCTGCTCACTCCATTCCCCCTGCCCCATTGCTTGCTCTCCCCCACTGTCACTCATTTTGAGCGGGCTGGAGTGGGGGTTGGGTTTCAGGAGGGAGTGCGGCCTCTGGGTTGGGGCCAAGGGGTTCACAGCGTGGGAGGGGGCTCTGGGCTGAGCCTGGGGCAGGGGCTGGGGTGCAGGAGGGGGTGTGGGCTCTGGGAGGGAGTTTGGGTGCAGGAGTGGGCTCCAGGCTGGGACACAGTGTTGGGGTGCAGGAAGGGGAGGGGGTGCAGGCTCTGGGAGGGGAGTCAGGGCTGGGGCAGAGGGTTGGGTGCAGAAGGGAGTATGGGGTGCTGGCTCTTGGAAGGGAGGTCAGGGCTGGGGCTTGGAGTGCAGGAGGGGGTATGGAGTGCTGGCACCAGGACGGGACTTAGGGCTGGGGGTTGGGATGCAGGAGGGGGTTTGTGGTGCTGACTCAGGGCTGCGGCTTGGGGAGCAGAAGGAGGCTTGGGGTGCAGGAGGGGGTATGGGTTGGTGGCTCTGGGAGGGGACTCAGGGCTGGGGGTTGGGTTGTGGCCTCCCGCTGGGCAGCACTTACCTCTGGCGGCTCCCGGTCGGCGGTGCAGCATGGCTGCCACTAAGGTTGGCTCCCTGCGTGCCCTGGCCCCACGCCACTTCCGGAAGGTGCCAACGTGCCCCTGTGGCCCCTTGGGGGGACAGGGGGCACATGGCTCTGTGCACTGCCCCTCTCTGCTGGCATCGCTCCTGCAGCTCCCATTGGCCAGGAACAGGGAGCTGTGGCCAATGGGAGCTGCGGGGGCGGTGCTTGCAGGCAGGAGCAGCACATGGAGGGAGACCCCTGCCCCCCCGCGCACCCTCCCCCCCCACCCACCACCCCTGGGGGTGCAGGGCTGCGCTGGCCACTTTCTGGAGCGGTGTGGGGCTGGGGCAGGCAGGGAGCCTGCCTTAGAGGCAGCCCCGCTGCACCACTGGAGATCGCGATCGACTGGGAGATCCTCTAGGATCAACCAGTTGATCATGATCGACCGGTTGGTGACCACTGCTCTAATTCAAACACGAAAGTCCTATGGCCTGTGTTTTACAGGAAGTCAGACTAGAGGATCACAGTGGTACCTTCTGGCCTTATTATCTGTGAATCATCCCCACTTAACAGATGGGGAACTGAAGAACAAAGAAGCAAAGTGACTTGCCCAGAGTCACACAGGAAGTTTATAGCAGAGCTGAGAAACGAATCCACATCTCCTGAATCCCAGGCCAACCTCAGCCACAAGCCCATCCTTCCTTTCCTGACCTTAGCTGAGGCAAGACTATACTATGGTGCCAATAAGACATCAGCCAACATTTAATGGTTAGGTCGAGGGACAATGGCGGGAGATGTCTGAGGGTTCGCTAAGACAATGCTTGTTTCAGAGCAGGTGGAAAAAAAATTATTTTCAAAAATTTTCATAAAAATTTCAGTGTTTTTCAAAATTCTAAAAATGCAATAAATTTTTTGAAAAATGTTTAGAATTTTTTCCCGTCAGATCTAATATATTTATTTGCAAAACTATAGAGTAGATTGGAACACAGATTGATAAATGTGCACACACACATACCCATATTGTATAAATGTATCTAATCATTATATATGATCATCTCTCTCTTCTCTATCCTTATATTTTGCCTGTCTTCCTAGAGTGTAAATTATTGATGGCAATGACCATGTCTACCATTATTTGTTCAGCCCCCAAGCACAAACAGGATCAGGGCCTCTGGGAACTACCATAATGTAAATATGAAAGAATAACATAGACCTGAGCACATGGCCAGTGTTCAACAAATCAATAGTAATGGGAATTGAGATAAGACCATATAAAATGTTTTTCTTCTAGATATTTAAAATGGACAAAGTAATTACGCCAGGAACCTTAAATTATCTGTTGCCTTATCCAGCCTTACTTCATACCCTTTTAAACAAACAGACTATTGTGGAACAGCCTTCTTTTCCCCTACAACTTCCACATTGGACTGTGAGGAAAAGAAATTACATTTTTGTGCAAATATTTAAGTACATTAGACCCACAATTTGGTGCATTCAGATGGACCACCATCAGGAGAATCTTCCCTGACCCCGCCCCTGATGCAGCACATCCTCTCTAACAAAGGTGGACTGCAGGATCAGGATGGCGCCAGTCAGGGTTTAAATTCTCAAAGATTATTTCCCCCCATTCAGGGCTCCGGACTTAAGTCCCCCAGGACCTAGCGGGGTGCTGGGAGGCACCAGCACCTCCAGCGGAGCTCCCACGGGTTTGAAAATATTTACCAAAGCTCTGCTCCAGTGGGTTCCTGCTGAATTTAAGCCCTAGCACCAGTGCAGGTGAAGTGCTATCCAAGTTTGGTAAGCAGCGAAATGACAATTTTATCAGCTTATTATTAGTACAGCCTTATTCACTTCAACACAAACACATACTATACCTCATAGCTAGAGACTGCTGAATAGCATCAGAATCTCTAGTGTTAACAGGACATGTTCTGGTGGTTGTGGTCATTGTCTCCAGGGACTGAACCAAGGATCTATGGATCTAAAATGGGCATACTGAATAAGACCAATGGTCCATCTAGCCCGTATCCTGTCTTCCAATAGTGGCTAATGCCGGATGCTTCAAAAGGAATGAACAGAACAGGGTAATTATTGAGTGGTCCATCCCTGTTGTCCAATCCCAGCATCTGGCTATCAGAGGCTAGGGACATCCAGAGCATGGGGTTGCATCCCAGACCATCTTGGTTAATAGTCGTTGATGGACCTATCCTTCATGAACTTATCTAATTCTTTTTTAAACCCAGTTATAATTTTGGCCTTCACAACATCCCCCGGCAACGAGTTCCACAGGTTGGCCGTACATTGTGTTGCATAAGCCCCTGCTGCCTAAGCCAAAGGACAAGGTCCAATAGTTTGAAAGCATTTGTAGGGATAAAGGCCATGCAATACCTTGGACAATTCCCAAGACATGTAACAGGTGCCAAGACTGGCCGTCACCAGCACTAAAGGAAAATAAATAGAGTTGGGTGGTACATTTTTGTTAAAGCAAAACACTTTGGTTTCCACAAAACTGTTGTTTGGAAGGTTTTTGGGTCTGGAGCACAGAGTGATTAAACAGGTGGATTAAAAACTGCACAGCTACCATACCTCCTCTGTCACTAGCAAAGTGAAAAATACCACTGTGAGTCAGCCAGTTGATTTCATCCAGCTTCCAGTTGTCACCAAGGTCCATGCTTCCCATACAGTGTCAGAGAGTTGCTGGTAACACCTCCTGGAGTTCTTTCTGAGGAATAACCAAAACCTATTGTGAATTATTGCAATTGCCAGGCTTCAAAATCTGCAAACAGCTAACCACTGATGCAGAGCGAAACTAGTATTTCTATGTCTAACCCTATTGGCCAAATTGTGCCCAGACCACACATGGGGGTGCAAGACATGGAAAGGGTGTACAGTTTCCAGATTACGTTTAGGTGTTGGTTTGACTAGGGTGAAGTGGCAATTTGTTTTCTTGTCCTGTGAAAATTTTTGACATTTCAAAATTTTTTCCCATCCATTCGCACACCAGGATGAAGTTGAAGTCTCAAAAATTGTCATTAACTGGAAAAAAAAAATCAGTTCAGGTCAATTGAAATGTTTTCTCTCAGTTTTAACTTCTCTTTTTTTAACATTTTTAGTATAAATTTACTAAAACTTCAGAACAACTTGAAACATCAAAACTTTCTGGTTCAACAGAGTTGAAACCTTTTTTAACCAAAATTTTTTTAAGTCAGATGTCTCACACCTGACGCTGTTTCATGAACAGTTTGGGTTTCGACAAATCGGCATTTGTCAGGGGAAAAAAAATGTAAAAAAAGTTGCCACCAGTTCTGTAGCTGTATAACCTGTGTCTTAGAGACTGCTGTAACAGTAGCAATTAGCCAGGGTGCTTCAACTTGTGGTCCCTGGTTTAAATGAGAGGGAGCTACTGGCAGGATTGCTAGATAGGCTTTTTGAGCTGAGGTCAGGGAGAGTGCTTTATCAACATTGAGCCAAATCATACTAAAACATTTACAATTACTTGCTTTAAGTTTTGCCATGTACTTAAGAATTTGATTAGCACATCTTTAAAAATTTCACATGTGTGTATTGTGACAGGGTCGGGCCAGATGGCTATAAGAGAGTAATTTTTTTTTTTTGAAGCAAAAGATGTTTTTTTATTTGCATAACACACAAAGTAAAAACAGCAGCATATTTAATGTGTAACACAGCAACCAATCACAACTGTTTTCTCATTAGCTTCAGGGGAGGGAAGTGTTCAAGCTTGCCTGGGCCCAGAGCGGGGGCTTCCTCGACTCTTGTGGTCTTCCACCCTTCTGAGTTACCTGATGGTCCAGAGCGAGGGGGCTTCATCGACTCTCATGGTCTTCCACCCCTTCGAGTTACCTGGCACCACGCCCAAGTGTCACCAACAATTCCCTCCTCTGAAAGCACCCAACAAGAGGGTCAGGCCATGGGGTGGACAATCCGGGGGTGGGGGGGGGCACGTGTACCCACGTGTGAAAGGACCCCTCTAAGGTGGTGGTGTCCGCAGCAGCAATGGTTGGGGCTGGGATCCATTACTCTCTCCCCAAATCAAAGGGAGAGACAAAGGGACCTGGATGGGGACACCGAGCAGAGAACCTTGGACAGCACCCACCGCTCCTCAAAAGCATCAAGGGAGTCGGTGGATGACGCCCAGAGGAACTCCGCCCGGATACGTGAACAGACCGAGGATCGGAAAACAGCCCCACAGTCACAGGAAACTCCATCGGCCAAACTCCTCTCTTTGGTTTTATAGATGGCCGTTTTAGCCAGGGCCAGGAGGAGGTTAACTAGGAGATCCCGCGACTTTGTGAGGCCACGGACAGGGAGTGCATAAATAAAAAGGTGAGGGGAAAAATGCAACCAAAAACATAATAGGAGATTTGTGAGGAGCTGGAACAGGGGCTGCAGCCTGGCACACTCCAAATATACATGTGCCAGGGTTTCCCTCACACCACAAAAGGGACAAGTATCTGGGATGGGGGTGAACCACGCCAAGTACGTGCCTGTGCTCACAGCTCCATGAAGAAGCCGCCAACTGATGTCCCCGACGGGCCTTGGAACCAAGGTGGAATATAGGCTGGCCCACGGGTCTGCTCACCCTCGAAAGGTGGCAGAAAGTCTCGCCACTTTGTGTCGGAGCGGGACACTAGGGTGAGGGCATGAAGGGTGTGGAACACGAGCATGTATAGATGTTTCCTTGGCGCATTTTGGAAGTGTACCAGCTGCAGTTCATGCAGCCGGCTCACAGTGAAGGGGTGAGGGGGTCGATTGGGTCTGCGGGGCAGGGGTCCAATTAAAAGGTCCAGCAGGCCTGGGATAGAGGGTGGGTGGGGTGTGCCCTCGAGCAGGACCCGGTCGAGGTAAGCTCGAGCAGCGGGCAGCAAAGTGGCCTTCGCCTCCTGAAGTACTCGCCGGGGGGTGCGAGGTCTGGAGAGCCCCATGCGCCGGGCGAGCGTCAGAGCGTACAGTTGGCCCGAGAGGGGGCACCCCTGCCATACTCCTTGCCCGAAGCTGACCGGTTCAGTCAGGGTCCAGTTGAGCTTAACAAGACACTCTGCGGAAGTGTACAGCACCCAGAGAAAACCCACAAACTGGGGTCCAAAGTCAAATGCCTGCAGAGTGCTCAGGAGGTACCCGTGGTCCACCCTATCGAACGTCTTCTCCTGATCTAGGGACAGGAGGGTGAATGACAGACCGTCTCTACGCCCAAGTTCCAAAAGGTCCTGAACCATAAATAGGTTATCAAAGATATTGCGGTCCGGGACGGTGTAGGTCTGGTCTGGGTCGATCACATCCGCCAGCACAGACCCTAGCCGCAGCGAGATTGCTTTCGCTACGATTTTGTAGTCCGTGCTGAGGAGCGAGATGGGACGCCAATTTCATAAATTGCGGAGGTCCCCCTTCTTCGGCAATAAGGTGAGCACAGCTCGCCTGCACAAAAGAGGGAGGACCCCGCTCTGCAGAGACTCGGCCCAGATGGTGACTAGGTCTGGGCCGAGGATGTCCCAAAACACGCGGTAGAACTCCACGGTCAGCCCGTCCATGCCTGGAGACTTATTAGTGGGCATACGACAGAGGGCTTCCGAGAACTCAGCCAGAGTGAGAGGCAATTCTAGCCGGTCTCAGTCGCTCGCGCTGATGGTAGGGAGCTCCTCCCAAAGCACTCTGCAAGCGCTAGAGTCGGTCGGATCCAGGGAGAAAAGACTTACGTAGAAGGCTCGGCCCCCCCCGCACATCTCCGCCGGTTCCGTGAGGGGGGTGCCATCTTCTGCCAGGAGGCAGGTGATGTGTTTCTTAGCCCCCCTTGTTTTCTCCAGGGCATAGAAGAAGCGGGAGCCACGATCCATCTCCCGAGGGAGGCGGATGCGGGATTGAACAAAGGCACCCCGGGCCCGATGGTCCTCGAGGGCCCGGAGCTCCTCCCGCTTCTTCTGGCACGCTCCGCAGAGGAGCGGGTCTTCGGGGCTGGCGGCCAAATGCCTCTCCAGCTCTAAGACCTCCCGTTCCGACTGCTCTATTGCCGCTTTTCTCCGTTGGCTGGTGCCCCGAGTGTAGTCGCGGCAGAAAAGCCGGGCACGCACCTTCCCTAGGTCCCACCATCGCCGCACCGAGGGAAAGGCACGCCGCTGCCCTCGCCAGGCCAGCCAGAATTACCGGAAGGACATCACGAGGCCTTCATCCTCCAACAGGCTGTTGTTAAAATGCCAATAGGCCGGCCCCGGCCTCTCCACACAGAGGGAGGCTGTCACGGTGGCTAGGTGATGGTCAGAAAATGGGGCCAGCCGAATGCTGGAGGAGTGGGCTCGTGAGAGATGGAAGCGTGATAAATAAATGCGGTCCAACCGGGAGTGGTTCGACCGATGGGCTTCCACTCGGACAAAGGTGAACGTGGAAGTGTCATCCGGGTGGTGGTCACGCCAGATGTCCACTAGGGAGTGATGTTCAACTATCTCCCAGAGGGTGTCCACGGCGGCCGGGCTCTGCTCGGTCCCCAAGCGGTCTCGCTCCTCGAGGGTGATATTAAAATCCCATCCCAGGACCAGGCACTCGTGACAATCTAAGGTGCCGAGGAAGGTGGATGCCTGCTGATAAAATTGCAGCCGCTCCGGGCCCGATGTCGGGGCATAGACGTTAACGAGGTTAACCACAAGCCCCTCTATACGGACCCGGAGATGCAGCAGGCGACCCGGCACGGCCTCGGAGACCCCTAGCGCCTCGGGCCGTAGGTCGGGGAAGAACAGGGTCACCACTCCAGCCTGCCAAATCATGGAATGGCTAAAGTAGACTCTGTCCCCCCACTCCAGCCGCCAACTGTCTTCGGCGGTCAGATCCGTATGGGTCTCCTGCAGGAAAATCACAGAGTACCCTCCCTCCCGAAGGAAGGAGAGCACCTGGGACCTGCGGAGAGCCATCCTACAACCTCGGGTGTTCGACGTTGCGATGGTGAGAGGTGTCATGAGGGGACCCGGGGGGGATCCTCACTGGCAGGGACGCTCGCATCCCCCAGCAGGCCGTGCGACAGTCCCTGACCCATCCCGTAGGTGAGTAATTGGTCACAGAAGACGCGGACCCGCCAATAGGCCGCGGCATCCTGCTTCCCCATTCCTTTACCTTCCCCCATGAGGGCCCTTGTGGCCTGGAGGATTTGAAAAAAATCCCCCCATCGCCGGAGAACAAGTTGTACCTTGTTGCAGGAGCCACGGACATCCTCTAAAAGCTTCCGCAGCTCTCCTCGCAGCTCATGGGGGGGTGGGGTTACGGTTTCCCGGTTGTTCCCCGGCGGGGCCGTTGGTGCAGCCCCGTGGTCCACTAAAACGGACAAGCAGGGTGCGGACCCCCGACGGGGTGCCTGATGGGCTGGAGCTTCTAGGCCCCCCTCAAGCTCTGGGGTGATAGGGGGCAGTGGAGGGAAGATAGCAGCTCCTAATGGGTCAGGACAGGAGAACACAAAGGCCGCTCCCTGGGTGTCATCAGTTGGGAAAGGGAAGGAGACAGCCCCGGTGGCGGCAATAACATTGCAGGAGGTAAATTGGATAGGGGCAGGGGCAGGAGCAGGGGCGAGGTTCTGGGTTTCGGGAGGCAAGCAGCTGGATGGTGGCGCCTCCCGCTCAGACTCGAGGGTCAAGGGGGTAGGGAGGGAGCTCTCAGTGATACCGGGCGCGGGCTCTATGGTGGATTTAGCGGCCACAGCATCAGGAGGTGGATTATCTTCTGTTGGGCCCCCGCCCGGGAAGAAAATAGATTGCTCCGCACCAACGCGAGGGGGCCCTGGTGACTCGTGTCCTGGCCGCGTGGCACCGGCTGTCACCTCAGTGGGCTCGGTGGTCGTCAGTGGGGTGCCATCAGCAGCCGGGTCAATGGAGGAGTCCAGGGGCTCCTCGGAGGTGGGAGCAGAAGCAGCAGTTAGGGGGAGGGAGCATGGGGAAAAGAGGGGTGGAGTGAGGTCGCCCAAATCGAGGTTTGCTGGCAAAAGGTCGTCCTCCCCCTGGGCAACCGGGCTCAGATCTAGGGCCTCGATCTCCTCGAACATAGAGGAGAGGACACTTTCCATCACCCCAGGATTCTCCCCACTGGCACCTGCCACGGTGGTTGCCTTGGGGTTCACGGGGGCTTCGGGTAGTGTCAGGACAGAAGGGGCTTCCTCAAGGGTCTCGGAGGGGAGGGTCTCCCGTGGAGGGGAGACACTACCTTCCGGTGCTACCACGTCTTTCCCGGCTGACACCAGTGGACGGGACGCACTCGTGGGCAAAGCGGAAGGTTCGGCATCGGTGCCCCCCTTCCTGGTCTTCCAGAAGGCCTCCGCCTCGGGTAGATGAGGCAGAGCTCGAGCCTTCCGCTTGCCTCGCTTCCCCTGGACTAGGGCCCAGCCCTCCATGGCATCATCTGGGGGCTGGTTAGCAGGGGTCGTGTCAGGGGGTAAAGGCGATGGCTCAGGGACTTGGGAGGGGACTGTGGGGCGGCATAAGGGAGGGAGGATTCTCCCTGGGGCAGGCTCTCTCCCATGCCTGGTGGTATCTCTGCCACCCCCTCCTCCATAGGCCCCGCCAGATTGTCAGCAGCGAGGGCGGGGCTCTCCCGCTCGTCTGGGCGTTGTAGGGGAGGTGCCGCTTGGACCTGAGCAGAAGTGGTGGTCCGAAGAGATGGGGGGGCAGATTTGGGTATCGGGCGTCCAGGGGCGTCGGCAATGACGGGGCCGATGTCCTGCCGGGTCTCGGGGATCCCAGATGCCCTTCCTTGCCAGGCTAAGGGGCAGTCCCTCCGGACATGCCCGGACGCCCGACAGAGGTAGCACCGGGCTTCCCCCGCGGAGAAATACACCCGGTAACGGGCCCCCTGGTGGGGGACTAGGAAGGAACCCTCGAGCGCCTCTCCATCACGCGCTGCCGATGGCAGTAGAAGCTGCACTTGCTGGCAGAAGGAAAAGATGTGACGGAGGGTGGGGTCCTTGCAGCTCAACGGGAGAGGACTGATGACAGAAACAGGTTTCCCCAGGGTGGAAACGGCAGGTAACAGGGCAGCATTGGGGAGAAAAGGAGGGACAGAGGTCAGGACCAGGCGGACGCCCAGGTCCTCTAGCGGTTCTAGGGGGACAAACGCCCCCCCTACCGCCAGGCCCCTCTCCACTGTCTCCTGGGCGGCAGCCTCCAATGCTAAGAAGAAGATGACCTTCCCATACATTTTGGAAGCCGTCACAATGGCCGAGGGCCCCACCACCCTCGCCAACGCCTGCACGTAGGTCTCCACGTGGGGCGAGGCGGGCACCAGGAGGCATCGGACACCGTGCTTCCTTGTCAGGGTGGGGAAGGGGCCCCTGCCGCTGTTGACGGTGGCGGAGGCGGTGGGCGGGAGAGATGACGAGGCGGCAGGTGGGGGGGCTGCCGCCGCCCGGGCATACATCCTGGGGGGTGAGGGAGGGACACCCGCAGAGCTGGTGAAGGGGGGCAGCGGGGAGGGATGCCATGGTCGGTGGCGGGGCCGTAGCAGTGGGGGTGGCCCCTGCCATGGAGGGCCTGGTGGTTTTAGCGGGGCCCTTCCCTTCTTCTTGCCCTGGCCTTTCCCGCCAGCTGGGGGGGGCTCCCCTAGAGTCTGGGGAGGCGGTGGGCATGGCAGTGGCGGAGATCACCCCGATGCCCTCCAGTGCCGATGCCCCAGCGGGGGCGGTGGCAGGTGGTTAACAGGAGTTGGGGTCAGGTAAAAAGGGACAGGCTGTGGGATAGGCAGTTTGGGGGGGGGCACATGAACCACCGTACGCTTGTCCAGAGAATCCTGTTTGGTTGGCTGGTGCTCCTGGCCCACACGGTGGAATCAGGGCGAGCAGCGAAGTCCAGAGGCAGATGTTAAACAGCCAGTAATGACGGTGGAGGAGGCAGTTGTGAAGATGGTAGTGTGGGGGTTGGGAGGAAACAGATGGATCAGGGGCAGCTCCGTGCCACACCCCCTGTGTCCCTACAAACACAGTCACGACACAATCAAGGCCTCCCCCCACACGAGAGCACAGTTCGAAAGTTACTCAGTCTTGGACCCTTTCCACCATGATTTGTAAGTTCCCCGGGCAATGTTCCTCTGGTAGACGGCTGTTTCTCTGTCTGTTCCGGGTTTTCTTTTTTGCATTCCAGAAATGCCGGAGCAAGTGATAAGATTCCTCTCAACCTAAGATGGGTCCACAGACAAACAACAAGCGGCTGGGGCTGGGTCCTTCCACTCCCCCCCTCTGGGGAAGCGGGCCGGCAGGCCACCCCTCTCTCGGGGGGGGGGGGGGGGGTTCAGCTGGAGCGGCAGCAGCGTCCAAGGGCGGGCGGCCTAACAGCCAGCTGGCAGCCGGCCGGCACTCTAGCAATAGCAGAGAAAGAAAAATAACAACAAAAGGAAAAGAAAGGGGGGAGAGCATCTGGCCCGGTCGGGGGGGAAGCCAAAAGCAGGGGCAAAAAGCAAGGAAAGCCCAGGCCAGAGGGCGGCGGCGGCGGCGGCAGGAGGAGGAGGAGGAGGAGAGCAGGCTAAGTAGGTCCCTTTTCCCTGGGTAAGGTAACAGGGAAGGTTTTTTTTTTTTTTTTTGAAACAGAAAGAAAGTTTATTGGTAACGCTTACAGAATTACCAAAGGAAACAAAACAACTATGCAACAAAACAACGCAATCAGAAGGTATAACACAGCGGCTTTCAGGAGGGAGAAGTGTTCAGGCTAGCCTGGGCCCAGAGCGGGGGGGCTTCCTCGACACTCGTGGTCTTCCACCCTCCTGAGTTACCTGGTGGCCTAGAGCGGGGGGGCTTCCTCGACACTCGTGGTCTTCCACCCCCTCGAGTTACCCAGTGCCGCGCCCAGTGTCACCGATCCTCCCTCTCCTGAGAGTGCCCGGTAAGATGGGCACGGCTGCGGGGTGGGCGGTTTAGGGAGGGGGGGGTAGACACCCATGTATTATAGGACCCCTCCTAGATGACAGGAATGATGGTATCCACAGCGGCAATGGCTGGGGCTGGCGTCTCTCGCTCTTCCCCTCAATCAAAGGGTCAGACGGAGGGAACCGGACGGGGTCACCGAGCAGAGAACCCCAGACAGCGCCCATCGCTCCTCGAAGGCTTCAAGGGAGTCGGTGGACGCCGCCCAGAGGAACTCCGCCCGGATACGTGAGTGTACTGAGGATCGGAAAACGGCCCCACAATCGCAGGACGTTTCATGGGCCAACCTCCTCTCTCTGGTTTTATAAATGGCTGTTTTAGCCAAAGCTAGGAGGAGGTTGACCAGAAGATCCCGCGACTCTGTGGGGCCGTGGATGGGAAGTGTATAGATAAAGAGGTGGGGGGAAAAATGAAGCCAGAAGCGTAATAAAATATTTGTGAGGAGCCGGAAAAGGGGCTGCAATCTGGCACACTCTAAATACATGTGCGCCAGGGTTTCCCTCACATTACAAAAAGGACAAGTGTCCGGAATGGGGGTAAACTGTGTCAAAAACACGCCCGTGCTCACAGCTCCGTGAAGGAGCCGCCAACTGATGTCCCCGACGGGCCTTGGGACCAGGGTGGAATACAGGCTGGCCCACCGAGGTTGCTCACCCTCCAAAGGTGGCAGGAGATCCCGCCACTTTGTATCGGGGCGGGACACCAGGGTGTGGGCGTGAAGGGTGTGAAGCGTAAGTGTATATAAGTATTTCCGTGAAGCAATTTGAAAGCTAACTGGCTGCAATTCGTGCAGCCGGCTTGCAGTGAAAGGGTGAGGGGTGTGTTGGGATCTACGGGGTGGGGGCCCGATGGAAAGGTCCGGCGGGCCTGGGGTAAGGGATGGGCGGGGTGCGCCCTCGCACAAGGCTCGGCTAACATAAGCCCGAGCAGCGGGGGTCAAGGCGGCCTTCACCTCCTGAAGTACGCGCCGGGGGGTACGGAGGCTGGAGAGCCCCATGCGCCGAGCGAGCATCAGGGGATCCAGCCAGTCTCTCCGGTCGTAGTCCAGGAGGTCTCCGACCCTCGTAACTTCCGCCAGGACCAACCTCTGGCGCACCGAGCGGGACTCCGCCACCTGCACACAGAGCTGGGGGTTGTGTAGCAGGGGCTCCGTGAGGAGATCTGCCCCCACGGTGGCCGCCACAGACCTGGTTGTTAGAAACAATTTCCAGGTCCGGAGGAGGTCCTGGTAGAAGGCCGGCAGCCCGGAGAGGTCTCGCGGAAAACCCCTCGAAGAAAGATAAAAGAGCTGCCGGTCATATCGAAGCCCTTGGAAACGGCGCAGGAAGGCGTGCGCCAGTATGCTCCATGCCGAACTACTTGCACTATAAAAGAGCCTCTGCAGGGCCTGGAGGCGGAAAACGCGGACCTGGGTGTACAGACACTTCAGGCCCTGTCCTCCTTCCTTCAGGGGTAGATGAAGAACTCCAACAGGGGCCCAGTGCATTCCTGACCAGAAGAACTCTAGAATCAATCTCCGGAGGTGAGTCAGGAAACCCGGGGCCGGGGCCAGGGTGTTGAGCCGGTACCAGAGCGTGGACAGGACTAGTTGGTTAAGCACCAGTGCTCTCCCTCGGAGGGAGAGACATCGGAGAAGCCTCGTCCATCTCCGGATCCGCTCTATCACCCCGCCCTCTAAATTTTGCCAGTTCTCCGGCGGGGAAGGATGCGTGGCGGAAAGGTAAACGCCGAGATAGAGCAGTGGACCCGCACTCCACCGGATGGTCTGAAGTGCGGGTGGGAGGGAGCTCACCTGTCGCCAGTCCCCCACCGCCAAGCCAGAGCTCTTGACCCAGTTGACTCGGGCGGAGGAGGCTGCCGAATAAATGGCTTGGCATGCCTCCACTCGCGCCAAGTCACCCGGGTCCTGGACCACGAGGAGTACGTCATCGGCGTACGCCGACAGGACCAGCCGCAGCTCCGGCTCCCGCAGCACCAACCCCGTCATCCTCCTGCGGAGGAGACAGAGGAAAGGCTCGATCGCCAGAGCATACAACTGGCCCGAGAGGGGGCACCCCTGCCGCACTCCTCGCCCGAAGCTGACCGGTTCAGTCAGGGTCCAGTTGAGCCTAACCAAACACTCCGCGGAGGCATACAGCACCCGGAGAAAACTCACAAACTGAGGTCCAAATCCAAACGCCTGCAGAGTGCTCAGGAGGTACCCATGGTCTACTCTATCAAACGCCTTCTCCTGATCAAGAGACAGGAGGGCGAACGATAGACCATGTCTCCGCCCGAGTTCCAAAAGGTCTCGGACGAGAAAGAGGTTGTCAAAAATGCTGCGACCCGGGACAGTATAGGTCTGGTCTGGGTGGACCACGTCCGCCATCACGGACCCTAGCCGCAGCGAGATTGCTTTCGCTACGATTTTGTAATCCGTGCTAAGGAGTGAGACGGGACGCCAGTTTCGTAAATCGCGGAGG
This sequence comes from Lepidochelys olivacea, assembly GCF_965140295.1. Taxonomy (NCBI): domain Eukaryota; kingdom Metazoa; phylum Chordata; order Testudines; family Cheloniidae; genus Lepidochelys; species Lepidochelys olivacea. The sequence goes on along the minus strand of NC_140411.1, from coordinate 29,569,752 downwards.
TCCCCCTTCTTCGGCAGCAAAGCGAGCACCGCTCGCCTGCATGACAGAGGGAGGACCCCGCTCTGCAAGGACTCAGCCCAGACGGTGACTAGGTCTGGGCCGAGAATGTCCCAGAACGCGCGGTAAAACTCCACGGTCAGCCCGTCCATGCCCGGAGATTTATTGGTGGGCATGCGACGGAGGGCTTCCGAGAACTCGGCCAGGGTGAGAGGCAGCTCTAGTCGGTCTCGGTCGCCCACGCTGACCGTGGGGAGTTCCTCCCAGAGCACCCCGCAAGCGTCAGGATCGGTCGGGTCCGGGGAGAAAAGGCTTGTGTAGAAGTCACGGGCCCTCCCACACATCTCCTCCGGACCCGTGAGGGGGGTGCCGTCTTCCGCAAGAAGGCAGGTGACGTGTTTCTTGGCCCCCCTCGTTTTCTCCAGGGCATAGAAGAAGCGGGAGCCGCGGTCCATCTCCCGAAGGAGGCGGATGCGGGATCGAACGAAGGCACCTCAGGCCCGGTGGTCCTCAAGGGCCCGGAGCTCCTCCCGCTTCTCCCGGCACGCTCCGCAGAGGGACGGGTCCTCGGGATCGGCGGCCAGGCGCCTCTCCATCTCTAAGACCTCCCGTTCCAGCTGCTCTATTGCCGCATTTCGCCGTCGGCTGGTGCCCCGAGTGTAGTCACGGCAGAAGAGCTTGGCGCGCACCTTCCCGAGATCCCACCATCGCCGCACCGAGGGAAAGGCACGCCACTGCTCTCGCCAGGCCAGCCAAAACTCCCGGAAGGACATCACAAAGCTCTCGTCCTCCAACAGGCTGTTATTAAAGTGCCAATAGGCCGGCCCCGGTCTCTCTGCACGGAGGGAAACCGTTACAGCGACTAAATGATGATCGGAGAATGGGGCCAGCCGAATGGCGGAGGAGTGGGCCTGTGAAAGATGGAAACGGGATAAGTAAATACGGTCCAACCGAGAGTGGTGTGACCGATGGGCCTCCACCCGGACAAAGGTGAACGTGGAGGTGTCATCTGGGTGATGGTCGCGCCAGACGTCCACTAGGGAGTGATGGTCGACTATCCCTTGGAGAATATTCGCGGCGGCCGGACTCGGTTCGGCCCCTGAGCAGTCCCGTTCCTCGAGGGTGGTGTTAAAGTCCCCTCCCAGGACCAGGCACTCATGCGAATCCAGGGTGCCGAGAAAGTCGGACACCTGCTGATAAAATTGTGGCCGCCTGGAGCTCATTTGCGGGGCATAGATATTAACAAGATTAACCACGAGCCCCTCCATACGGACTCGAAGGTGCAGCACGTGGCCCGGCACGGCCTCATTGACCCCTAGCACCTCAGGCCGTAGGTTGGGGGAGAAATAGGGTTGCCACTCCAGCCTGCCAGGTCGCAAAGTGGCTAAAGTATACCCCGTCCCCCCACTCCAGCCGCCACCTGTCCTCGGCGGCCGGGTCTGTATGGGTCTCCTGCAGGAAAACTACAGAGTACCTCCCCTCCCGAAGGTAAGAGAGCACCTGGGACCTGCGGAGAGCCATCCTACAGCCCCTGGTATTCAGGGTCGCAATAATAAGAGGCGTCATACGGAGGGCTGGGGGGGTGGGGGTCTCGTATTGGCGGGGGGGTTCAGGGCCCCCGGCGGGTTGCACAGCAACCCATGACCCATCCCGTGGGTGAGTAGATCGCTTCAGAAGCTGCGGGCTCGCTCGTAGGCCGCAGCACCGCGCTTTCCTTGCCCCCTGCCCTCCTTTATAAGGGCCTTTGTGGCCTGAAGGAGTTGATCAAAGTCCCCCCATAGCCGAAGAGCCAGCTGTGCCCTATTGCGGGCGCCACGGGAGTGCTCTAGGAACTTCCGTAGCGCATGCCGCAGCTCATGGGGGGGTGGGGTTACAATTCCCAAGGTATTCCCTGATGGGCCTCTTAATACAGCCTCGTGGTCCGCTAAGGCAGGTAGACAGGGTGCGGACCACCGACGGGGCGTCTGACAGGCTGGGGTTATTAAATTCATTTCACACCTTGGGGTGGAGGGGGATGGCAGGGGAAAAATTGCCACTCCTAACGGGTCGCGACTAGAAAGTGCAAAGACTGCTCCCTGGGGGGAGTCTGCAAAAGGCGGAAAGGAAATAACCCCAGGGGCGGCAGTAACATTGCAGGAGGAGGGTCCTTGGGCAGGGGCAGGGGTGGGGGCAGGGGCAGGGGTAAGGCTCTGGGGTGCAGGAGGCGAGCAGCTAAAGGAAAGTGCCTCCTGAGCAGAGTCAAGGGTTAAGGGGGAAGGGGAGGGGCTCCCAAGAATGCTAGGTGCTGGCTCCATGGTGGTTTTAGCGGTCACGGCATCAGGTGGTGGACCGCCTTCTGCAGGGTGCTCACCCGGGAAGGCAAATAGGGGGAGGGAGCATGGGGAAAGGGAGGCTGGGGTAAGGCTGCCCAGCTCGAGGCCAGCCGGCAGCAAATCATCCCCTCCCTGGGTGACCGGGGTCAAATCTAGGGCCTCAATCTCCGCATACACGGAGGAGAGGCCAACTCCTGCCACCCCGGGGGCCTCTCCTCTAGGGCCCGCCTCAACGGCCGCCTCAGGGTCCGCGGGGGGTTCGGGTAGCGTCCAGGCAGAAGGGGTGTCCTCAGAAGTCTCGGAGGGGAGGGTCTCCCGTGGAGGGGGGATTCTGCCCTCCAATGCCAGTCCGTCTTCCCCTCCCGACACCGGTGGATGGATCTCGCTCGCGGCCGTGGCGGGAGGCTCGATAGCAGTGCCTCCTTTCCTGGTCTTCCGGGGGGCTTCCGCGTCGGGTGGATGCAGCGGAGCTCGAGCCTTCCGCTTGCCTCGCTTCCCCTGGACTAGGGTCCAGCCCTCCATAGCATCATCTGGGGGCTGGTTAGCAGGGGTCGTGTCGGGGGGCGGAGGCGACGGTTTAGGGGTTCGGGGAGGTAGCGGTGGGGCAACGTGAGGGGTGGGGGCTTCTCCTTGGGGAGGGCCCTCTCTTGTACCCGATAATATCCTTGCCACACCCTCCTCCATGGGCTCTATTGGGTTGGTACTAGCAAGGGTGGAAACCCCTTGCTCGCCCGGGCATTGTAGGGAAGGTATCTCTTGGGCCCGGACGGGAGCAGCGATGGGTCGAGTAGGAGGAGGGTTGGTTTCAGGTACTGGGCAGCCAGGGGCGTCGGCAGCGACGGGGCCGATGTCCTGCCGGGTCTCGGGGGTTTCGGGTGCCCCTCCCCCCCGAGCCAAAGGGCAGTCTCTGCGGACATGCCCCGCTGAGCGGCAGAGGTAGCACCGGGCCTCTCCGGTAGAATAAAAGACCCGATAGCGGGCTCCCTCGTAGGGGACTAGAAAGGACCCCTCAAGCGCCTCTCCGTCACGCGCCCCTGCCGGTGGTAGAAGCTGCACTTGCCGGCGGAACGAAAAAATGTGACGGAGGGTGGGGTCCTTGCAGCCCAACGGGAGAGGGCTGATGACAGAAACAAGTTTCCCCAAGGTGGAAAGAGCGGGTAACAGGGCAGCATTGGGTAAGAAGGGAGGAACGGAGGTAAGGACGAGGCGAACGCCCAGGTCTTCTAACGGTTCTAGGGGGACAAACACCCCCCCCTACCGTCAGGCCCCTCTCCACCGCCTCCTGGGCGGCATCCTCCGAGGCTAAGAAGAAAACGACCTTCCCATACATCTTGGAGGCCGCCACAATAGCCGTGGGTCCCACCACCTTCGCCAACGCCTGCACGTATGTCTCCACGTGGGGCGAGGCGGGCACCAGGAGGCAACGGACGCCATGCTTCCTGGTCAAGGCGGGGAAAGGGCCTCAGCCGCTGGTGATGGTGGCGGAGGCGGGGGGGGGCGAGATGACGAGGCGGCAGGCAGCGGGGAGCCCGCTGCCGCCCGGGCATACGTCCTGGGGGCCGGGGGAGGGACAATCGCAGAGCTGGTGGAGGGAAACGCTGGGAGGGGCGCCACGGTTGATGACGAGGCCGCAGCGGTGGGGGCAGCCCCTGCCATGGAGGGCTCAGTGGTTTTAGCGGGGCCCTTTCCTTTCCACCCGCCCTGGCCCTTCTGGCGAACCGGGGGGGGTTTCCTAGAATCTGGGGGGGTGGTGGGTGCAGCAGCAGCAGCAGCAATCACCCTGGTACCTCCTGCTACCGGTGCCCCAGCAGGGGGGGTGGCAAGTACCTTAACAATAGTAGTAGGGGGGGGACCTTGGGGGTTGGGCAGGGGTGGTGGTGGGGAAGGGACAACTAATTTTATTAAAGCAGTCTCGCCCCTCTCGTTCCCCGCCATTGTGAGCAGGGAGAGACAGGGAGACACCGGAAGGAGAAGGGGGGGGGGGGGGAGAAGGCAGAATAGCCCCTCCTTCCGCTGGCTGCGGACGGGAAGGGAAAAAATGCCAAGGGAGGGGGGCTGGGAGGAGGGGGGGGAACAAAATCGGGGTCTAGTAAAAGGGGCAAGTTGTGGGATAAGCAATCCGGGGGGGGGGGGTGCAGACCCACACACGTTTGTCCAAAGAGTCTCGGTTGGTCGGTTGTTAGGTCCGGTCCGGAAGGCAAAGTTCAAAGCAAACAGCTGGATCCGAAGGGAGATGGCAGATTGCCAGCAGGGACAGACTGCGGGGGGGCCGTGACAGTTGTAATAACGATGGGGGGGTAGGGGCACCGATGGATCGGGGGTGGGGGTCTCCACGCCACACCCCCTGTGCCGCCACAAACGCAAGTAATCACAGTCAAACTCCCCCCCACGAGAGTATAATTCAGAAAGTTACTCAATCTTACGGCCTTCGTCACAATGATTTATATTATTTCTTCTGTCTGATGAAATCTCCGTCTCCGGCTGTGTTGGCTGTGTTCCAAGTCCTCCGGTATGTTAAGAATGTTGTAAGGTCCGAGCTGCTGGCAAAACGGCTGGGTCTGGGGGTTTCCACTCCCCCCTCCGGACAGCAAAATCGGCAATCTTCCCCCCCCTCCTCCAGGGGCCCAGCTGAGGCAAATAGCTGCGCCCGAAAGCAGGCGTCGGGGGGGATGGCCGGCGAAGGACGTAGACGGAAAAAAAACACAAAAAGAAAAAGAAAAATCAAAAAAGCGTCTGGCCCGGTCGGGGGGGGGACTAAGGCAGGTGCAAAAAGTAAGAAAAATCCGGGCCAGGGGGCTTTAGGAAAGAATAGAAAGCAGATAGCTGAGGAGCAAGCAAAAGACGTTCCGTTTCCTAACAGGGAAGGTTTCAGAACAATCAGGAACCTTCTGGAGACAATTAAGACAGGCTGATTAGAACACCCTCAGCCAATCAAGAAGCTGCTAGAATCAATTAAGGCAGGCTAATCAGGGCACCTGGGTTTTAAAAAGGAGCTCACTTCAGTTTGTGGTGTGCGTGTGAGGAGCTGGGAGCAAGAGGCACTAGGAGCTGAGAGTGAGAATGCGGACTGAGGAGTACAAACATTTTCAGACACCAGGAGGAAGGTCCTATGGTGAGGATAAAGAAGGTGTTGGGAGGAGGCCATGGGGAAGTAGCCCAGGGAGTTGTAGCTGTCACACAGCTGTTCCAGGAGGCACTCTAGACAGCTGCATTCCCCAGGGCCCTGGGCTGGAACCCGGAGTAGAGGGTGGGCCTGTGTTCCCCCCAAATCCTCCCAACTCCTGGTCAGACACAGGAGGAGTTGACCTGGACTGTTGGTTCAGAAAAACGGCCAAGCTGAGGGCTGCCGTGGAGCTTCAAGGTGGGCAAATCTGCCAATAAGTGCAAGACCCACCAAGGTAGAGCAGGAACTTTGTCACAGTATGTTATATATTATATCACAGTAACACAGTCTGACTCTTTGCCCCCTATAGGGGCTAAGCCACATAACAGGTTTCTGAGTCTGCTACTGCTTTCAAGCTAAGGAAGCTAGTCCTTTAGCTAAGGCAGCAGCAGCAGCTCCTGCTTTTAGATCCAGAGCACCTGGCTTCAGCCCCTGAAGACCCATCTGACCATGTCCTTTGAACATTAGAAATTCTCGGATGCTATTCAGCAGTCTCTAGCTATGCAGTATAGTGTGGTTTAGAGCTGAACCCTAATGATTTGCTATCTACTCTAGTATTTAATTATAATATAATATTACTCTTATTATTTATTATTTTTAATGGCCACCAGAGTTTAAATGATCAATTTCCAGAGTACCTGGAGATTTGCATTTTGTGAGGTATTAATAGCACATGGAGGCAGAGACGTTTTTCCTCCCATCTTGTCCATGTGGAAAGGAGCATGGGAATCATTCCTAGCCCTTCCTGTATGGCCAGCTGCCAGTCTATCCACAGGTAATTAGCAGTGTTGGGTTATGAATCAGCTTTATTCCAGATGAGATCTGAAAATAGATGAAGACTCAGTGAGGCAGACAGAGGTACAGGATGACTGTTCTAGTTAGCAGAAACCATAGAGGAAGACACGCTTGTTTTGACAAGATTGGGCAGGGAGATAAAGAGGAAGCCACTGCTAGATGAGCTGAGGAAGAAGGGAGGGGAGAAGGAGACAGTCCATGAGTTTGTTTGAGGCAAGTCCAGACAAGGAGAATGGTTTTGAACTGGATTCAGTGCTAAGGCTGGGGCTGGCTGTGCTGGTTTTAGTGCTGTGCCTGCTTTGCACTGATGCAGTCTTAATGCAGGGAAGATTCTGGGCCACCGTTATCACCTGATTAACATAACCTTAGCAGAGCAATAGCCAGACATCAGGAGGAAAACCACTAGATACTAGGTATTAGATGTTTTTCACACAGAATAGGGGCTTTTTATCCTGGTATCTGGGGCATAGTGTGTTTTTGAGCTGGGACTTCCCCTCTGCCCAGTGGGTGCTTGACCCCACCCCCAACTCTGGCCCTACCTCTGCCCCACCCTTGCCCTGCCCCCATTCCACCCCCTTCCCCCAAGTCCCTGCCCCTGACCCACCTCTTCTCCACCTCCTTCCTTGAGCGTGCCGCATCCCTGCTCCTCCCTCTCCCTCCTAGCGCCTGACAGCTATTTGGCAGTGCTTAGGACTTTCTTGGAGGGAGCGGGAGGAGCAGGGATGTGGTGCACATGGGGGAGGAGGAGGTGAGAAGGGAGCGGGGGAGCTTGGCTGCAGGTGGGTGCAGAGCACCCACTAATTTTTCCCCGTGGGTGCTCTAGCCACAGAGCACCCATGGAGTTGGCTCCTATGGCTGAAGCTCAAATAGTGCTTGTCTACATGGAGAAATAGCCCAAGATAGCTATTGTGGAATAGCTCTCCATATGGACACCTTTATTCTGCACTTTGAAAGTGGACTAAGTTAAACTGTAAAAAGGCGCTCAGTGCAGAATAAGAGTGTCCACATGGAGAGTTCGTTCTGAATAGGTATGACCTTGCCATTACTTCAAATGCAGTTTAGACACGTAGATGCTATGACTGTGAGCATCGTATGTGCTTCTATCGATAGCTGGAGGGGGGAGTGTGCGCGCGTGTGCACGCACCAATAGTTCAAGCTTCCAAATGAATGCATAACCTGGGTCCTCGGTGCTTACATGGTAAGGCATACCCCAGCACATACCCCTAAGACTAGATCAGAAGGAACCTAATGGGGTGGACCCAATTCTCCCCTCACTTCCATGAAGGTAATTCAGAGCCAACAGAGTTACCCTAATGTAAAAGAGAGATGGGAGAATCAGGCCCAGCTGGTCTAATGTTGCTAAACAGCAGTGCTGAAAGTTGCATCCTCATCCCGTGGAGCCTGGAAACTGCTGCACTGAATCACTAAGAGTCCTGCTGCCTGCCCCCCTCTCTCTCTCTGAGCCCCTTCCTGGAGCTAGTTGTGCCAATACTGGCAGAAAGTCTGGGGCCCATTTCCTCCTACTGCCACTCCGAGGAAGACTTCTTTCCCTCAGCCCTCACCAAGCAGCTACTACTTCCATGGCCCAGAAACAGGGTAGACTTGTGTCCACCCTCCTGAACCCTTCTTCCCTGACACATAGGCAGGGCCGTCCTTAGGATTTATGGGGCCCTATGCAGTATTATTAAACTGGTGCCCCAATGCCGGCGCATTCGCCTCTGTGAATATGGCCCCTGCTTTCTGCCTAACAATGAGACCCCAGCGCACGCTGGGTGTGCGGGAGCTGACCCGCTCTTACCTGCTGCCCGGTCCTAGGCAATGACTCTGTGGGTGGGTGCTCTGGGACTGAAGCGCGGCATGGTGGTGAACACCCCATTAGCTCAAATGTCTTATGCAGTCAGAGCTGAGGGAGATTTTCAAAAATCACCTCAGGTATTTAGGAGCACATGTTAAAGAGGAAGTGATGGCTGCCATCTTGACCAACACACCAGGGATTGAAGCAGGGACCTCCCAGTGTAAAGCATGCAGTGCTACATCTTGCGCTAATGAATGAAGGCTCTGTAGTTGGGGGCCATAACAACTCATATCCTCTGTGAATTGGCACAGAGGGGGACTTGTTACACACTCACCAGTGGGTTACATAAGCATTTCCTCAGCCCTTCATAGAATATCAGGGTTGGAAGGGACTTCAGGAGGTCATCTAGTCCAAACCCCCTGCTCAAAGCAGGACCAATCCCCAATTTTTGCCCCAGATCCCTAAATGGTCCCCTCAAGGATTGAACTCACAACCCTAAGTTTAGCAAGCCAATGCTCAAACCACTGAGCTATCCCTCTCTTCAACTAAGGGCTGAGAAATTACAATATACCTGAGACCTTCAACTTAGTCCTCTAACAAAAACAAGCAGGACAAGACTTAACATTCCTGATATTTCTAAGGTTTAAGGGGCGGGGCCAGAAAAAAACCTCATCCCCCCCCCCACCACTCATCCTTCACATCACTACACAGCAAAAAGGGGCACAAATCCAATTCTTTATCCTTATTGTCCTCATCGTTAAAGTCCTCCCTAATGGCAGAATAAATACTGCAATATGTGAATTATTTCAGTAACATTTTTTCAACCTCTAATCTGTAAGAACTGGATGTCAGAGGACAAAGGTCAGTTAAGCTTCTGGTTTGGAATTTTTCCAGATTAAAACAATCTATTGCCTGTATTCTCTGGACAGTAACGGCTGCACTAGAGCTCTTTAAGACTAAACTGTGCAGAATTCAACTGGCCAGAACAACAGGAAAATAAATTGTAACAACTTGACACTAACACACACAAGCAAGAGATTCATGGGATTAAATCCCCAATACTGCATCATGCAGCTGTCAGATTTTTGGAGGACGTGGTGGAACTCTTCCAAGGCTTTTCAGAAAGCCTTTGACAAGGTCGCTCACCACAGGCTCTTAAGCAAAGTAAGCTGTCATGGGATAAGAGGAAAGGCCCTGTCATGGATTAGTAACTGGTTAAAAGATAGGAAACAAAGGATAGGAATAAATGATCCATTCTCAGAATGGAGAGAGGAAAATAGTGGTGTCCCCCAGGGGTCTGTACTGGGACCAGTCCTATTGGACATGGAGAACAATTCATTACCATCCTCTTTATATCAGGTCCCCCCTCAGTCTTATTTTCTCAAGACTAACCACGTCCAGTTTTTTTAATCTTTTTTCATAGTTCAGGTTTTCTAAATCTTTTATCATTTTTGTTTCTCTGCTCTGGACTGTCTCCAGTTTGCCCATATATTTCTTAAAGTGTGGTGGTACCCATAACTAGACAGTACTCCAGCTGAGGCCTCACCACTGCTGAGTTGAGTGAGACAATTACCTCCCATGTGTTACAAACGTCACTACACCCCAGAATATCAGTCTTTTCCACAGCTGCATTACACTGTTGGCTCATATTCAGTTTATGATTCCTTGTGACCACAAGATCCTTTTCAGCTGTACTACCACCTAGCCAGTTATTCCACATTTTGTAGTTGTGCATCTGATTTTTATTTCCTAAGTGAAGTACTTTGCACATGTCTTTATTGAAATTCATCTTGCTAGTTTTGGATCAATTATCCAATGTGTCACGATCATTTTGCATTCTAATCCTGTCCTCCAAAGTGCATGCAAGTTGCAATCCCTCCCTACTTGTAGTCACCTGCAAAATTTATAAGCATACTCTACACTCCATTATCCAAGTCATTCATGAAAATACTAACTAGCATCAGACCCGGGACAGACCCTTGCAGGACCCCACTAGATACGCCCTCCCAGTTTGACCGTGAACCGTTGATAACTTCTCTTTGAGTACGGTCTTTCAGCCAGTTGTGCACCCACCTTATAGTAATTTCATCTAGACAGCATTTCCCTCAGTTCAGGACTTGGACACTGAAGATGCCCAAATACACATCTAAATAAGTGCTGCATCTAGGGTGCAGATGTACAACTGGCTTTGGCCTGGTTTACACTGTATAAAAGTTTTACCAGCATAGCTATATTGGTTGGGAGTGTGTGACTTTTTGCTGACACAACTCCACCAGTGAAAGCCTAGCTGCAGATGCAGTTATACCAGTATAAGTGCACTTATGATAGTATAAATTAGTTCACTTCACTGAACAAGTTATACTGGCATAAGCGCTTTTATACTGACATAACTGTGGGAGTGTTGCCACTTTAACTATTATGGCATAGTTAAAGCAGCAAAAGAAACCCAAACTTCTAAGTGCAAAGAAGGCCTTAGATGTACAAATTTGAAATGGTCACAGCAGTGCAGTCACCTCACTCTGCTTCTGCACAGCCTGCTCTCAAGACATAGTTCAGCCCTTGGAAAAGATTCAGCGTTTTGAACCAGCCTTTGAATAGTTACACACCTGCTCTCAAGAGCAACATGCATGGAAACTTCTTCCAGCCACCAGCACAGCCAATGAGATTTGGATCAGGCCCCTAGAACACAGTGACATGGAATCACTCAGACCCTCATGCACACACTCATATAGTAGGAATAATGTCCATTGTGCTGGAATGTACAAGGAAGGAAGCTGCCTTTGTGGTTATCAAACACCACGGCATGGCTTCTTTATTTAATCATCCTCAAAGGCCCTTTATTGCCTCACATATCCCTTCCCCATGAACGTTCTCCTTTAATTAACCAGAAAGCTGACTAATGAGCTGTTCATTAATGCAATCATTCAAAAAAATCCATATAGCCGCTCTTAAAGTTTCTTAAACCGTGAAGTTTGAGCCAACTGGCACGGAATATGGTCACAATGTTAATTAAATGATCTCATGATAGTTATCTTGAACTACTACATTATTAATCTGACTTTATTATAGCTAAAGGAGAAGCCAAGAGCACTGTGGTTTTTGGGCATTACAATCCCCAGGAGAGAAATCTTCTAAAAAGCTGTTATGACTTGAGACAAGTCACTCGTTTACACATTGCATATGCATGTTGGGACAGGGTTTAGATTTCTGTGTTGAAATGTACATTCCCCCACGTCCCATGCCTGCCCATGGAGAAAGCATTCAGTGCGGGCACATGGGAATCGTGAAATGAATGATCTCCTGGGAAGAGATGTTTATGTAAAACAGCAACAATTGTCCTACCCCCTATTTTAAGAGCCGTCTCCGAACAATGTTTTGAAAGATTTTTAAATGGGGAAAAATATATATGCTACAATGTCAATTACCTTACTAAGAACACATGGTGATCATTAACATGGTTCGGATAGATTCTACCATCCTTATTTAAGCTTAAGAGTAGTATTTTAGGGCCAGATTGTCTAAAAGAGCTTGGTAGCCAAAGGGTGCTAAGTGTGTTTGAAAATCTAGAAATAACTATGACGATGGGAACTGCTGAGTACTTTTAAAAATCTTGTCCAATGTGAAATCAGTAAGACGATTTGCAGAGTCAGGAAGCATTAAGTCACCTTTAATATATCTAAGGGTGCTGGAATCTGGCCTATTGTAAGACAGCTATGGAAGAAATGTAAAAAAAAATCAAACAAATATTGTGTATAGTCCTAGACATCTATGCATTACTTAAATTATGCAAAAAATAATAATTTAAATCCATTTCAGACTTCTCACCACCTCTGTCCATAAAAATCAACTCCACCAAAGCTCCCCAGAGGTTATTATGCCAATGAAATTGCTCCTCAAATTATTTGGGGGAAAAATTCCCTCACAAACAACCCCAGAGAACCTCACAAACTAAGGCTGTATAATGCCATAGAAATGCAGCCACCTCTGGGGTGGAGGGAAGCCACAACATTGGTGGGACTGGAAATATTGGCCAGGAAAGTGGTGTAATTGCCTATTCTTGTAAAAAGTCTTATGAGATCTTTATGTCCACGTGGAGCTGGTAGGACCCTTTATTATTATTTTAAAGCTCCTAAAGATCCTTTCTCAGTAAATTGCATGGAATAGTTAAACAGATGTTTTTTATTTCTTCCTTTGCCTTTTATTTCAACATCAGTCATGGGATATTTTAAAAGTAGACTGTAAGATACCTATTCTGGTGTTAAAATCCTCAGGGCAAGGGCTGTGTCGTCTTTTGTGTCTCATACAGAGCGAACCATATTGTCTCTGTTAAACGTATAACAACCACCATACAAAAAAAAGTCTTAAGCCATCATCACTAATTCAGTTAGTGGCATGCACAGACTGATTAGCTGCCAGTCCATTTTACGCACGGTATTTGCTTATCTAGTCAACAGATAAATACTTCTCTGTGGCTTTACTGTGAACTAAGAAGAGGCATCTCCCAGAAAGTACATGGCTCTTTTCTATACTCACAGTGGAAAATGTTCCAGCTACATCTGGATAAGGCCTTTCAAAAAGTCTGAATTACAAACAGTAAAATCTTACCTGACAACGTGTCCGTAGTGTGACTCCTCTGACACGAAAACGCTTCACCCTGATACTGCAAGACGAAAGATTGCTCTCCCAGTGAGCTATCTGTACTTCATCCACTGACGACTCTCTGAAAACTATGCAGCCATTTGCCTGGGCTTGCTTAGGTCGTATCGGTAAAGCCCTGGAATTCAATTGTTCTTGTGGGTTCAGAGAGCTTCAAAACACTTTAAACCACCCATCAGCATTATCAGTACTGGGAGTTTCTAAAGTATGCACTCATTTTCTTGAGTCATATAATTATCTTTGGGATATTAAGCCACTGGAAGTGCAACAGGAAAAAACATACACAAACACTTATTTTCATTCCTAGAAGGTAGAAAGTGTTATTGTGAGCAGTTCCCATTTAGCAACTACGAAATGACTGCATTGCCACAGGGGCATTTCTAATTCACATATTTCCAAGCACTCAAAGCTAACAGAGCCTACTGTTCCTCACAGGTTCTTGTCAACTGCTGGAAGTGGCCCACCTTGATTATCATTACAAAAGGTTACACACACACACACACACACCCCAGCTCTCCTGCTGGTAATAGCTCACTTTACTTGATCACTCTTGTTACAGTGTGTATGATAACACCCATTGTTTCATGTTCTTTGTGTATATAAAATCTCCCCACTGTATTTTCCACTGCATGCATCCGATGAAGTGAGCTGTAGCTCACGAAAGCTTATGCTCAAATAAATTTGTTAGTCTGGTGCCACAAGTACTCCTTTTCTTAGAGCCATCGGTTTATCTTTAGTTCCTTCATCTTCCAAAGGTTTAACCAGTGTGTAATCTGTTTGAAAGAAAAAGCAGATAAGGAATCTCTCAACCTACCTAAAGCACAAGAGGGTCTGATCAGTGGACCATGGATTAGATCCTTACTAGGGAAGAAAGTAAAGGCAAGTAATCCTGACTTTGCAGTGAAAAACTTAGTCTGAGTCATCTATGGCCCAGAAAAAGAAAATAGGACATTATACCATCTCTAGGGTGACTGGGCTATTCAGATCTTAATAAGGATGCTGAATATCTTGAAAAAGCAATGAGGAGTACTTGTGGCACCTTTGAGACTAACAAATTTATTTGGGCATAAGCTTTCGTGGGCTAAAACCCACTTCATCAGATGCATGGAGTAGAAAATACAGTAGGAAGATATATATATTATACAGATATATATAAAGAAAAGGCATATTTGTGGCACCTTAGAGACTAAAACATTTATTTGTTTATTAGCCTCTAAGGTGCCACAAGTACTCCTTTTCTTTTTGCAAATACAGACTAACACGGCTGCTACTCTGAAACCTGTCACATATATATCTATATCTATATCTATAGATATACACACGTAGAGAACATGAAAAGATGGGGGTTGCCTTACCAACTCTAACGAGACAAATCAATTACAGTGGGCTATTATCAGTGGGAAGAAAAATCACTTTTATAGTGGTAATCAGGATGGCCCATTTCAAACAGTTGACAAGAACCGTCACCTTCAGCCCCCAGTTAAAACCTCTCCAGCCCATCATCAAGGATCTACAACCTATCCTGAAGGATGATCCCTCACTCTCACAGACCTTGGGAGACAGGCCACTCCTCGCTTACAGACAGCTCCCCAACCTGAAGCAAATACTCACCAGCAACCACACAACAAAAACACTAACCCAGGAACCTATCCTTGCAACAGACCCCGTTGCCAACTCTGTCCACATATCTATTCAAGGAACACCATCATAGGACCTAATCACATAAGCCACACCATCAGGGATTCATTCACCTGCACATCTACCAATGTGATATGCCATCATGTGCCAGCATGATGCCCCTCTGCCATGCACATTGGCCAAACTGGACAGTCTCTATGCAAAAGAATAAATGGACACAAATCAGACGTCAAGAATTATAACATTCAAAAACCAGTTGGAGAACACTTCAACCTCCCTGGACACTCAATTACAGACCTAAAAGTGGCAATTCTTCAACAACAAAAATTCAAAAACAGACTCCAATAACAAACTGCAGAACTGGAATTAATCTGCAAACTGGACACCATCAAATTAGGCCTGAATAAAGACTGGGAGTGGATGGGTCATTACACAACTAAAAACTATTTCCCCATTCTAATGTTCCCCCCTTACTGTTACTCACACCTTCTTGTCAACTGTTTGAAATGGGCCATCCTGATTACCACTATAAAAGTGATTTTTCCTCCTGCTAATAATAGCTCACTGTAATTGATACAGACTAACATGCTACCACGCTGAAATCTGAATATCTTGAAAAACTCTGGGTATTTTCCATTGATTCTAGACCACCTCTGAACAAATGGCTCCAGGGAAAGGACATTTGCAATACTCAAAAATCACTTTAGGCAGCCTGGGAAGAGAACTGAGGATGGATGACATGCAGGTGACCTTCTCAGAGAATCTTCTTGATCCAAGCACAGGTGAAGAAAGGAGAAGATGGATCCTGGAGACGAATTGATGGATGCACTACTGTGATCAAGAGGAGGGGGGGTTGAGTCACTGAGCACTGGGAAGACATCTGTGATTACAGCCTGTTTGATCAAGCCTGACTGGTGTTTGGGTCATGAATGTGATTTCCTATGTGCTGAAGGAAGTGATGGAGACAATTCATCAGGTGGTACTTTACCCTCTGAATCAGTACAAAATCAGTGCTATGTGCAGTGCAATGAGGCACTGTGCAGCTAGAAGTGCCATCTTTTGGCAGATAGAAGCTGTCAAGTCCTTATTTTTATGTCTATAAAGGCCACATATCCCTTTTTGTAGGAGTTTAGGTGTTAACCCTGGTGCCCTGACCAAATTCTAACAAGAAATTACCTTCTACCTATCTAAATGATAGCCTCACTATAAAGGTAGGTGCACAACTGGTTGGAAAATCATATTCAAACAGTTGTTATCAATGGTTCAAAGACAAGCTGGAAGGGCATATCAAGTGGGTCTCACAGTAAGTTGTCGTGGGTCCATTTCTAGTCAATATGTTCATAAATTATTTGGTAAGGGCATAGAGAGTACACTTATAAAGTTTGTGGGCTATACAAAGCAGGGAAGGGTTGCAAGTGCTTTGGCTGACAGGATTAGAATTCAAAATGATCTTGACAAACTGAAGAAATGGTCTGAAATAAATAGGATGAAATTCAAGAAAGACAAATGCAAAGTACTATGTTTAGGAAGGAATAATCAATTGCACAACCACAAAATGGGAAATGACTGCCTATGAAGGGGTATTTCAGAAAAGGATCTGGGGGTTATAGCAGATCACAAATTAAATATGAGTCAATATTGTTGCAGAAAAAGCAAACATCATTCTGAGATGTATTAGCAGGAGTGTTGTAAGCAAGACACAAAAAGTAATTCTTGAATACTCAGCGCTGATAAGGTGTCAGCTGGAATATTGTGTCCAGTTGTGGGCACCACACTTTGGGAAAGATGTGGACAAATTGAGAAAGTCCAGAAGAGAGCAACAAAAAGTGATGGAAGATCTAAAAAACATAACCTATGAGGAAAGATTGAAACAATTGGGTTTGTTTAGTCTGGAGAAGAGAAGACTGAGAGGGGAACATAATAACAGTCTTCAAGTATGTAAAAGGTTGTTATAAAGAGGAGAGTGATAAATTGTTCTTATCTACTGAGGACAGGACAAGTAGTAATGGGCTTAAATTGCAGCAAGGGAGATTTATGTTTACATTAGCAAAAACTTTCTAACTGTAAGGGTAGTTAAGCATTGGAACATATTACCTAGGGAGGTTATGGAATCTCCATCATTGGAGGTTTTAAAGAATGGGGGTTAGACCGGGGTGAGCAAACTTTTTGACCCTAGGGCCACATCTGGGTATGAAAATAGTATAGCAAGCCATGAATGCTCACAAAATTGGGGACTGGGGTGCGGGAGGGGGTGAGGGCTCTGGCTGGGGGTGTAGTCTCTGGGGGGGGCAGAAATGAGGAGTTCAGGGTGCAGGAGGGGTGGGGTCCAGGAGGGTGAGGTGAGGGCTCCGGCTGGGGGGATGAGGGGCTGGGGGTGAAGGAGGGTGCTGCAGGCTGGGACCGAGAAGTTTGGGAGGGTGGGAGGGGAACCAAGACTGGGGCAGGAGGTTGGGGCACGGGAAGGGGTCAGGGTGCAGGCTCCGGGTGGCGCTTACCTCAAACAGGCTCCAGAAGCAGCGGCATGGCCCCTATCCGGCTCCTACCCGGAGGCATGGCCAGGCGGATCCGCGCACTGCCCCGTCCACAGGTGCCGCCCCCGCAGCTCCCATTGGCTGCGGTTCCCAGCCAATGTGAGCTGTGGGGGTGGTGCTTGGGGTGGGGGCAGTGTGAGGAGTCCCATGGCTGCCCCTACACATAGGAGCTGGAGGGATGACATGCCGCTGCTTCCGGGAGTCACATGCAGTGGGGCAAGCCCCTGACCGCACTCCCCAGCTGGAGCGCCAGAGTTGGGCAAGCCTCAGACCCTGCTCCCCGGCAGGAGCTTGAGGGCCAGATTAAAATGTCTGGAGGGCCAGATGCGGCCCCCAGGCTGTAGTTTGCCCACCTCTGGGTTAGACAAACATCTGTCAGGAATGGTCTAGAGATAATATTTAGCCCTTACTCAGTGTATGGGACTGGACTAGATCACCTATCGAGGTCCCATCCAGTCCTATATTTCTACCTATATTTCTATGATTCTATACATGGGCGGCGGGTATTAAAGGCAGGGGAAGGCTCAGATTACCCAAACTGCCTGCGTGGCCCTGCCTACTCTCCACCCTCAGGCCCCTTCCTGCTTCCCCCTGCAGCTCTGGGCCAGTGGTGCCAGAACCGGGGGGGGGGGTGGGCTCACCCAGAGCTGGGAGCCGTGCTGCGCACCCACCTAGTGTGGTGGGGGGTGCTGCCTGCCTGCCCGCCCACCAGGCTCTCTGGGGCTGGGACTCTGGGCTCCAGCTGGGGAAGGGGAGCTGGCGGGGCCAGCTGGCCGGGGGCCTAGCCTCCCCAAGCCTGAGGTTCACTTACCCCCCATGATTCTATCTGAATTCTCTCTGCAGTTTCCGATAGAATATTCTTTGTCACGTCTTACCCTAAATTGTTGTATAATGTTAAACAGCTGCGATTTCCTACCTCAGAGGTATTGCGTTTTATTTGTGGGTAAAATGATTACTCCTGCGTGCCCCTTATCTACCTCATATGCATATTGGGAGGTATAATACAGTTAATAGGCCTGACCCTGTTCCCACTGACTTAAATGGGAGCAGAATTGTGCCCACAGACTAGTCTAATGAGATTTCCAGAAGGGCTAACGTGGTATTTAGATGTATTGACAGGAGAAAATAAGGTGTCCACTCCTACCTGATAATTTCTGTATACAGCATTGATGAGACCACTGCTGAAATACTGTGTCCTGTTCTGGTGGCCACACTTTAAATGAGCTGTTGAAAAACTGAAAATAGTTCAGAAAACTGGTACAAGACTGAAGTGTGGTTTCACTGTAAGGTTTCACACCTTACAGTGAAAGACTACAGGAGCTCAATCTGTTTAGCTGATCAGAGAGAAGGTTATGAAGCAACCTGATCACAAATCTATAATGCAACTGCTAGAAGGATCTTGGAACAATTTCAATTTACCAAGGTATGTGGTGGATTCTCCATCACTTGAAGTCTTTAAATCAAGATTTGATGTTGTAACATTGAAATTGGGTTACTATCCCTTTAAATAGCACTTGAGTGGCCCTCACTGTCATCTTAATTAGCCTAATTAGTTTGTATGGCAACTTCTACCTTCTCTGTATGTATAATAGAAGATATATCTTCTTACTATATGTTCCATTCTATGCATCCGATGAAGTGGGCTGTAGCCCACGAAAGCTTATGCTCTAATAAATTTGTTAGTCTCTAAGATGCCTGTTCTTTTCACTGTCTTCTGTGTTTCAGAAGTCACCATAACCCTGATGAAGTAGCAGTGTATATAGGTAGCTAGGCCTTGCATGTTGTATATAATTAAACAGTTATTTGTGCACCCCTGTGCTCATATGATTCCTTACTGTTACACAACAGCTGTCTTTCTAAAAGAAATGTTCTAACTCAGCCACCAGACATGGGCTCAATGCAGGAATTACTGGGTCAAACTTTGTGGCCTGCGTTATACAGGAGATCAGACTAGATGATCACCCTGGCTCCTTCTGGCCTTAAAAATCTGTGTGATTCTTCCTTGCCTATGGCTCTGACCATGTCACTGTTATCCTTGAGTTCCTCTGCTGACTTCCACACCACAGGAGATTCAAGCTTTGTGTCTTCACTTTCAGGGCCCCTCCTATCCCTGCTTAAGGCTTACTCCTGCTGCGACGCCCCCAAGAAGTCTGCCAACCCCTGGCACCTGGGCTGTGCAGCAGTCAGGGGGAAACAATTTTATAGATCTGTTAAAAGAAAGAACTTGCACTAGTTTGGATCCATCAAGCTGTGCAGTAGCTAAACCATTGTGAGCACATGGTCTTACTATCATTACTAAGGATACGATTTAGTCACAGAGGTCACGGATTCCATGACTTTAACAAACCATCCTCACTTCTTTGGCTTCAGTCCCTCCCCTGCCACCCCTGGGCTTGGACTTCAGCCCCCACCCCCAGTAGTCAGCCCTTCCCCACTGCTTATTTTTAATAAAAGTCATGGACAGGTCACAGGGTTTCATGAATTTTTATTTATTGCCCACAACCTGTCTGTGACTTTTACTAAAAATAACCATGACAAAAATCTGAACTTTAATCATTACCCTCAGCTTCTTTCCCTTCTGCGGTGACCCTCTCTTATCATGCCTTCTCTCAAATTAGATCAGTGGTTCTCAAACTTTAGGTTGGGACCCCGTCTTAATGGGGTCACCAGGGCTGGTGTTAGACTTCAAGTAGGGTATGGTTCCACCATCACTTTTGGTCATTGGACACAGGGCCCTACAGGGGACAGGCTCGTGTTGTGGTTAAAAGCTAGGGCCATGTGTCATGGGAGCAAGGTTCTACTCCTTGCTCTAGCATGGACTTCCTCAAGGACTTTACTCACAGTATTGCCTCTGTTTGCCATCTCTAAAGTGCTTTGAGCCCCGTGGATGAAAAGCACTATGTAAAGAAATGCGCCTTTGTCTAACTCGCACTGCATGTTCAATATCTATCCCTTCAGCTGCCTCACTTACCTGACATGCAGGGATAGAACCCAGTATTGAAATGGAAATAGTTCAGCAGGAGCCATGACCTCTTGCCTGGACAGAACTCTTGGGATAGATCCCAGAAGAATAATCCTTGGTCCAGGCAGGCAGCAGGACTGATTATTTTCCTTACATCTGTGTATTTCTGGAGGTCTTCTCTGCCTTCCCCAGGTCTTTATGGAGTCTTTTGAGGAGGTAACACAAACTATGGACAGTGATAAGGTTGATCTCAGCCAGATCTTACCTCTATCTGCTTACTTATGATGTCTGCAGGAGCACTTTGGTAGCTGGCCATGTGAGGCCAGGTTGTTCAAGTGCAATTAGAGGACAGTACACTAAGTAGCAATGAAAGGATCCTCACAGAAAGGTCATTGCTAGGCTGGAGAAAGATGATCTCCTTGCAGCCTTCCACTCAAAAGACAGTTCATTTCTCCCCAAACATGAGGAGGCCCACAGAGGACGCACAAAAACTTCTCCCACAGTAAGTTGCCATCTGCATGTCAGGGATGGCAGGAAGCAGGAAGGATGAAAAAAGTTGTCTTAAAATATTTACACACAGTTGAATCAGAGCAACCACGGAGGAGTCTGGAGCTGGCTATGCAGAGTCTTGTTTTTTAAAAAAAATAAAAATAAAAATAAAAACCACATAACAGGTCAGACCCTCAGCTGGTATAAATAGTCATTGACTGTGATGGAGCTGCACTGATTTACAGCTGTGGAGGTCGGCCCTCTATTGCTCGAGGGAACACTCAATAAAACAGTGACTAGACAAGAACACGATGATCAGAGAAATGCCAGACGAGATAAAAGACACGAACACCAAAGAGTCTTCATTATTAATAAAATTAGGGGAAATTAGTCAGAGGAGTAACTGGATGAAAATCTATGGCCTGTGTTATACAGCAGATCAGAGTGGGTGAGCTAATAGACTTTAAAGCCAAATGGGACTATGAAATTACATGGAGGGGAAGGGTTGGCTGCTGGGAGCCAGGGGTGTAGAGATAATGGACCTGAAGCTGGGACTGCTGTGGAGGGCAAGGCTAGGGGACAAAGTGGTGGAGGGACCAGGAGGCCTTAGTGTGGATATGACTAAAAATTAATTCAGCAAATTTGTGACTAATAAGCTACTTGCTTGTGATCAACTTGATCGGTTTTCTTGGATGCTGCATCTCCTTCCCCGACCCTTCAACTGTCTGTGTTATAGAATATCAGGGTTGGAAGGGACCTCAGGAGGTCAGCTAGTCCAACCCCCTGCTCAAAGCAGGACCAGTCCCCAACTAAATCAGTATCTCCTTAGACTGTATGTTGCTTCAGGGCTGGGAATGTCTTCCTTTGTGTTTGGGAAGTGCTTAGCATATTTTGGGTGCTACCACATCCTCATGCTGACTCAGAGCCTGCTCCTGCTAGATGCCGAGTGCCCTTGATATCCAGGAGAAGACTTCAAAAACCCCACACAGGAGTCCTGCAAGTGCAATGATTCTTTCCATGCCTTTCCTTGCACAATGCACTGTTGAGCTGGCTGACTTCGTTTTGTACTCGGCGTCTCTCAGCATACTCCAGAGCAGTTCCTGGCTGGAAACTGTTATAAACCAAACCAAGCTGACCCTGGTCTATATGTTCTGTACTTACTGGGACACAGAAACTGAAAAATAAGAGATCTGGTAACGGGGAAGACGTGGTGGAACAAAGATGTATTGCGTGCCTCACCGTGAATGACTTATGATCACTCCAAGAAGGTCTCTATAGCTTTTGGTTTTTTTCTGCTGGGTTTTACATTCTCTCTGTTTTCTGCCCCACTCCTATAATTTAAAAATAATATTAAGCTAATTTAATGCTGGGGGAGGGGCTGCATTGACATCTCTGGAGGCTGAAGTTCTCTCTTTTTCCGCAGATCATATACAGCATGGTCAGATGCACCACAAGCTTCCACACTCTACATGTCAGTGTGCTCAACCCCAGGGCCACCTCTAGGGGTGAAATTCTCCAGGAAGATCAATCCGATGGTTACATAGATTTTAAGGCCAGGAAGGACCATTATAAGGGTCTAGTAGACTGACCTGACCAGAGAAGGTCACCCTATAACTTCTGCAGCAAGGCCCTAATTTCTGTTTACTAGCAGAGATACTACAGCTCAAACATCCAGTCTTGATTTAAAGACTGCAAGTGGCAGAGACTCTACTGCATCTCAAGGTAGGTTGTTCCAATGGTTAATTACCCTTGCTGTTAAAAATATGGCATTTATTCCACTCTGATACCCCATGAACGTATTGATCATCTGCCTGTCTGAAAATAAATACTGAAAAAATGTTCTTGGAAGGCCGGTCATTTACATGAAGTTTCTTTGATAACCTGCAGAATAAAGCTTTCCAAAGAAACACTTGTTTTCCAAAGATAGATTTTTTGATGCCTTCTCTTGGTCTACCTTTGCTGAAGTCAGAACCAGAGCTGGTCAAAACTGTTTGGGTGGAGCAGATTTCCATCAGTAAATGCTGCTTCAATAAAATCTAAATTTTCCATTGGAATCTATCAACTTTGCAGAATTTTGACAAAAAAATCAGTAAGTTTAATTTCAACGAGGTTAAAGTGTTTTGAACGTATTCTTTCAACTTACGTTTTGTTATATTATCATTTATAATACAAGTCAAGTTGATAAAGTTGGAACAAAATGTCATTTCAATTTTCCAAAACAAAATTTTGGAATTTTCATTTTGCAGGAAATTTCACCATTTTCATTCCACTTGAGAATGAAAAAATAAAGGGGGGGGGGATTTTTGATGCCACGTTCTGACCAGTTCTAATTAGACCATATTAGATGGAACTGTCTTCAGAGAGAGCAAGATCAAGCCCATTGGCAGAACTCCCATTGCTTTCAATGGTATGGAACCAGGCTCTCTGTTTGCATTTTTCGTTGAAACGTTTTCTATTCCATAAATGGATCTCATCAGCACTAGCTGGCAAGAAAAGGCTGGATTGACTGTACTCTGCACTGGGGACTACATTTCTCTGTCCACAGAATAAGTCCAGCCCAGGCAGCAAAAGTCCAAACTTTCCCACCCTACCGATGTGTCTCATCCCAGATCTCCACTTAGGGATGACAGTGTCTTTCTGAGATTGCCAGTTAGTGTCATCTGTGATAGCAGCGTGTGTGCCCAATGGTGCAATATATTACCAGATATATTACTGACTCATGCAGGCAGGGAAATGAGAGGAAAAGCTGATTTGGAGGACGTGACTTTCCAGTTTGCTGCCATCCATTCTGCACGGAACCAACATGGACCGCAAGCTCTTTTAGAAATTCATTATCTCCAGCTCTTGCTGGCAAGCTAACAGATATTGCTAGGAGCTGACAAGTTTAGCACAAAATTTACACCCCATTATAATCAGAACCCCTGGGCCACATCCGTTAACAGCAAAACTCATCAAAAAAATGGAAGGGGAGCGAAGAATTTTTTTGCCTTTCATTTTTCATCTAACATTCTAATGTCCCAAGCAGCTCCAGTCAACAGTGAAGTTAGCTGGAGAGAGAGGGTTTGCTATTTGCTTGGATTCTTAACAGTGCACTGAATATGTGTGTGTGTGTGTATATATATGTATATATATATATATATATATATATATATTTTCCCTGAATAAGGGCTTGGGCCCATTCTTTATATATATAAGAATGGGTCCAAGCCCTTATTCAGGGAAAATATTCATTGGCCCAAATGTTGCAACAAACACAAGCCAATGGCTTCCTTTGGAACCTACTGAGATCACTACCACAGTCTTCAATGGACAAAAAGGCTCCCTGTTGATTGATACCGAGGTCTTCTCCAGCTGCCAGAGGCCAACCATTCTGTATTTGCACCTATGCACATGATGGCTCATACTGCCTGTTCTACCACCACCTCCTGATTTGTACTTTGTACTCATGGTGATAGACTGTGATCTTAAAAGTTGACTTGGCTTTGTTCTAAATAGAGGGTCTGGTTCTGATCACACTTACCTGACATCTACACTGGTGTAACTCCACTGATTTCAGTCTACTTTACATCAGTATGTGCCAGATCAGAATCAGGCACAATCAGATCAGAATGAGAGTTTCATCAGTCACCATGTGGGATTGTCCCGTTCTCAGTGTCTCCATCAAGGGCTGTTTTCAGGTATGGTAGCTTGTTTCAAATCATAGTTCTTAGAAGCTCCAAGAAATATATGCCATTAGTGAACTCTTACATAAGATAGAGAAGGTTCAGATATAGATTCAAATTGGACCCGCCTGCAAAGTTCCGGACTGGGATTTTGGCTTAGCCATTTGGAGAGATTGGGACAAGCCACTGTGTTTGGATCAGAGTTCAGCTCCAAGTGTCACTGAAGTTCGGGGTGCTTGCTACTGGGGTTTTGGTTTGGGCTCGTTTAAAAAAAAAAAAAGCAAAACTCCCACAGCTGTAATTACATAGACGATAGAATCCGGATAATAGTCAAATACCTACTGGCATAGGGCATGCAGTAACTCTTCTTTAGTTTACATGTCTGTGCTTAGATGCTATCAGTCAGCACAGGGTCTAGTCACATTCATTCCTACATAAACAACTGGGCAAGCCAAACTCATATTTTAGAAAAAGATCAGCAGATATTGTGCAATTCCTGTGAGCTTTAAAACAAGTAGTGAGTCATTAACTACATGACAGATTTATGGCATACTATGTAAATCTGCCTTTAAGAAGAATGAGGCAAAAGATTAAAATTCAATCCAAATTTTCTCCCTCGTGCTTTGGATTTCAGTATTGGAAAGAATGGGGTGCTGACGAAATGCCATGCAGCACCTAGCATGTTTAGAACTACAATGGCAAATAGTGTTGTTGTAGAGAGGGATGTCTCCCTCTTATATACTCCCCATAGATTTGTCGGGGTGGGAGAATCCCATGGAATGTGGCCAAACCCCCGAGTTCCTTCCCCAGCCATGATACCTGAACTCTGCAATACCCCACTGGATGGACTTTTCCAAAGTCAGGGGGAAGCAGGCTTTGGAGCCTAAACTCCAGTTCTGCACCCATAGGTGAGAGCCGCCTGTACAGGGTCTCCTCAGCTCAGAGTGGAGAGAAACCTTTAGTCCAAAGGTAAAGCAGCTAACAAATCAGGGCCTTATTCTCCACTGCCCTGCCCCTGGAATTGGCATGTACTACTCTGGGAAGGATGGGTATGAAATACACCACAACAATGTGAGAGGTTCCTGCTGCCCACAGCTGACTGGGCAGCCAAAGTGTTTCAAGCTCTGCCATGCCACGAAACATTGGACTTTCAGACATTCATAGATTCTAAGGCCAGAGGGGACCATCTAGTCTGACCTCCTGGATAGCACATGCCGTAGAACTTCCCCAAAATAATTCGTGGAGTGGAGCTTTGAGAAAAATAGCCAGTCTTGATTTAAAAATTGTCAGTGATGGAGAATCCACCATGACCCTTTGCACTTTAATTACTCTCACTGTTAAAAATGTGCTTTATTTCCAGTCTGAATGTGATTAGCTTCAAGTTCCAGCCATTGGATCATGTTCTACCTTTCTCTGCTATACTGAAGATGCCATTATTAAGCACTTGTTCCCCATGTAGGCAGCCACTGGGCCAATAGGGCCCATGCCCAGGGGCCCCAGACAATTGCGGGCCCCCAGAAAAATGGGAACCCCCATGTCCTGACCCCTTCTGCCCAGCTGCCCCTGCTGCAGAGCAGGGTCAGGGCACGGTGGCTTGTCCCGCTCTGCCTGCTTGGCGCTCCTGCCAGGGAGCAGGGCGGACAGGCGGAGCATGGCAAGCCCCTGCATCATGACCCCATTTCCCTCACAGGAGCACTGGGGAGGGGAGTTGGGGAGGACTGCAGGCAGAAGGGGTGGGGCCCCCGCTTGCTCTGGCCCAGGGCCCCACAAAACCATAATTCACCTCTGCATGTAGGTACTTCTAGATTGTAATCAAGTCATTCCTTAGCCTTCTCTTTGCTAAACTAAACAGATTGAGCTCCTGGAGTGTATCGCTATAAGGCATGTTTTCTAATCCTTTAATCATTCTCATGGCTCTTTTCTGAACCCACTCCAATTTATCAACATCCTTCTTGAATTGTGGGCACTAGAACTGGACACAGTATTCCAGCAGCGCGGACATCAGTGCGAAACCCAGAGGTAAAATAACCTCTCTGCTCCTACTTGAGATTCTCCTGCTTAGGCATTATGGCCACAGCATCGCCCTGGGAGTTCAGGCTCAGCTGGTTATCCACTACAACCCCCAAATATTTCACAGAGTCACTACTTCCCAGGACAGAGTCCCTTATTCTGTAAGTAGGGCCTATATTCCTTGTTCCTAGATGTAAACACATTTAGCCATATGAAGACACATTGTTTGCTTGCACCAAGTTTACCAAACAATTTAGATTGCTCTGAATCAGTGACCTGGCTTCTTCATCATTTACCATTCCCCCAGCTTTTGTGTCCTCTGCAAACTTCATCAGTGTGTTCTTCCAGGTCATTGATAAAGATGTTAAATAGAATAGGGCCAAGAACCAATCCCCGCAGGACCCCAGTGGAAACACTCCCACTTGATGACTATTCCCTGTTTATAGTTCCATTTAATAATTGATATGTCTCAAAATGTATTAAAAATTGGCTGTGTGCCATGTTAATTTGAGAACATTCTAGATTTTTTAATCAAAATATCATGCAGTCAAACACTTTACAGAAGTCTACATATATTACAATCAATACTATGACTTTGATCAACCAAACTTGTAAACTCATCAAAAAAAGGTATTGAGTTAGTTTGACAGGATCTATTTTCCATAAACTCATGTTGATTTGTATTAATTACACACCCTCCTTTAATTCTCTATTAATCAAGTCCTGTGTCAGCTGCTCCATTATCCTGCCTGGAATCAATGTCAGGCTCACAGGCCTATAAGTACCCAGGTCATCTGGCTTAAACTTTTTAAAGAAGTGGAACAACATTAGTTTTCTTCCAGTCTTATAGAACTTCCCTAGTGCTCCAACACTTATTGTAAATCAACATTAACTGTCCAGGAAGCTCCTCAGACAGCTCTTTTAAAACTCTTGGATGCAAATTATCCGGACCTACTAATTTTAAAATGTCTAACTTTAGTAGCTTCTTTTTAACATCCTCTAGAGATACCAGTGGAATGGAAAGAGTGTTATGACCATATGATGAGACTATACCATCTGTTTTCCCCCAGATATAGAACAGAACACTTCTGCCTTTTATGCATTATTTTTGAAAATTCTACCATTTCCATCTAGTAATGGACCAATACCATTGTTAGGATTCTTTTTGTTCCTAATATATTTTAGGAACTCCTCTTTTTTGTCCTTAACTCTGCTGGCCATAGATTTCTCCTTGTGCCCCTTGGCCTCCCTTATCAACTTTCTAAAATTGCGGACCTATTTTTATTCATTAGTATCAACTTCCCATTTCTTCCATTTGTTATATTTATTTTTTATAGCTGCCTTTGCTTTCCCTCTCAACCAGTTTGGTTTCTTAACCATCACAGTCTTTCCCCTTAATTGTGGCTTTTTGGGCATCTAGGAAGTTGTTCTTAAATGATTCCCAATTAACATTCACATTTTTCTGATTAAATTCTTCCTCCCAGCTGATTTGTCTCAATTGTTTTCAACTTCATGAACTTTGCCCTTTTAAAGCACCAAGTATATATATAATTGGTCTTGACTTTATTCTGCTTGCAAATTATAAATGTGATCAAGTCATAATCACTTGTACCTAAGCTACCATTAACTTTTAGTTCTGTGATCAGTTCCTCTTTATCTGTTAGGACAAGGACTAATATAGAATTCCCCCGTGTTGGCTGCAACACTTCTTGAATTAGGAAATTGTCATCTATACTATTTGGAAATTCCAAGGATGTTTTAGGGGGGCAGCATGAGACTTCCAGGATATGTCACTCAAATTGAAGCCCCCCATGATCACACTCCTCCCCCTCCCCCCCCCACATTGTAGATAGGTGCATAAGGAGGTAATCATCCTAGTATGATTTCGAGGTTTGCAGCAGACACCAATACCCCCATCTTGTGTTTTATCTGTTAGGACATGAATGCTTATGGATCATAGATCATGATTTAGTTGGGGATTGGGTCCTGCTTTGAGCAGGGGGTTGGACTAGATGACTTCTTGAGGTCCCTTCCAACCCTGATATTCTATGATTCTATGATTTTCTTCTGAGTTATCAATGACTCAAACAGGTAATGCCATTTTTGACAGAGTGCAACTTCCTTTCCTCTTTTGCCTACTCGATCCTTCCTAAATAGGTTATAACTATGGATTTTAATATCCCAGTGGTGCAAATCATCCCACCAGCTTTCAGTATCACCAACTAGATCAAATTTCTGCTTATAAATGAGCAATTAGAATTCTTCTTGTCTGTTCCCCAGACTCATAGCATTAGTGTATAGGCAATTCAAGAGTATCTTCTCTTAATGTCCTTTGGTTTCCTGATTAATTTTGTTCTCAACATCTTGATCTTGCGCTGCATGCGTGTATCTTCCCTCTTTTTACTATCCCCTTTTGCCATTATTTTAATCCCCTCCTATCCCCCAGGAGACTGGTCTCCCTTCTACTCAGATGGAGGCCATCCAAACAATACAGCCCCTCTTTCCATAGGAGGCAGGCTAATGTTCCATAAAACCAAAGCTCGCCTACCTACACCCTTACCTAGCCAGCAATTCACTTCCCGAATCTTCTGGTCTTTTGTCTTCCTTTGCTCATATGATAGGAAAGATTTCAGACAAGATTGCTTGGACATTCTTCAGCACGCTCCCAAGTTCCTTGAAGTCATCTACTAGCGGAGCTAAGAAGGCAAGTCTTGGTATAAGAAGTCACTTGCAAGACAAAATCAAGAGCCACAAAGAAAAGCAGTTAATGAGAGTTTGGGAGGGAGTAGTTCCAGCTATGGACTCTATGATTGGAGGTATCACATGACTTGGTGAGTGGTGCATCTGAGCCAGCTGTGGGCTGTTTCTTCATTCTCGGTCTATAGGCTGCAAAGCTGCGCTGTAGGCCCGTGAGTAAGCCTTTGGAGCTTTGATCAGTGCCTTGCTGAAGACCATGAGTCTCTAGCCCTTGGACCTTCTATCAGCCCAGCTGGTTGATGTCTGAGTGGTTAATTGTTCCCTGGTGGTGAGCAGGGAAGACAAACAGAGGCAGCTAATAGGAATTTTGAAGAGAGGCAAGGGAAACCTTAGAGAAACTTGTACAGGTTAACTTTGTTCTGGGCTCCAAATCTCATTGCTTCTCTGGCTGGTCTCACACTCAGAGAACTTGGTCTACAGTTATAGATGCTCAGGTTCCCTGTATGTTTGTATGGTAGCATTTCTGTGTATTCTATTCTATTCCCCACTTTCAAGACTTTTGTATCTAAAAGATTTACCCACAGAGATGTTGCACTCTGCTCTAACTCCAGAGCAGATTTATGAGGCTCCTTTTCTCAAGTTACAGAAAAAAACTCACATGCCCAGCTCTTAAGCAGGGACAGCCCTGGCTGGGATGATTTAATTGGAGATGGGTCCTGCTTTTGAGCAGGGGGTTGGACTAGATGACCTCCTGAGGTCCCTTCCAACCCTGATATTCTATGATTCTATGACGAAAGAGAGCCTGTAGAACAGATGGAAGTCAATGGGAAAACTCAAGCCTCAGGCCAGGCCAGGCCAGCATCGTTTCTCAAAGGAGAGAGTTGTTACGAAAACAAATGCAGACTTCGAAGGAAAACATTTAGCGGGGGGAAGTCAGACTGGGCAGCAACTCTGATTGGCTGGAGCCCTCGGGCTCCTTGGGAATCACAGTCAATGTTCCTCACAGGACCGGCTCTAGGCACCAGCAAAGCAAGCATGTGCTTGGGGTGGCACATTTCAAGGGGCGGCTTTTTTGTTGTTGATGCTTCGGCAGCATTCCGTCCACCTTTTCTTCTTTTAATTTTTTTCCTTGGGCAGTTGCGCTCTTGGAGCGGCAAAAAACCTAGAGCCGGCCCTGGTTCCTCAGACAGAGAAAAGGAATGGAAACTTTCAGTGCCAAATAGGGCCTGGTTGTGGTCTCCACAGAGACAGAGTGCACTAATGTCTAAGGGTCAGGCTGGGGTTTGGAAGGCAATGGCTGCACTAGGAGTTGTGAGAAGGGTCATGCACCAGCAGAAAGCCCCAAAGGAAAGCTCCGGGGAAGAGGAACTCCATTGTCCTATGAAAGGAAACAGTGCACAGCACCACTCTCCTCCCCTCCACCCTGCCCCACTCCAGGCCAGGTCACCTCAGCTGGCTGCTGCAGAAGGAGGGGGGACCATGGCTCCACCTTTGCCTCAACTCTCTCCCTCAGAATGGCACTAGCTACACAGTGCCATCATTCCCCAGACTGACTGACACTCCCCTTTTGCATACCCCTGCACAGCTCAGCCATCCTCTGGGTGAAGTACACTGTAGTCAAAGTGCAAGGCTGTGCTGAGCCCAGCCAACAACTCCTCTTCCACCCAACCTGCTTTCCTTCTGTCTCATGGACAGCCCAACCCTTATCTTGTTGCTGTCAGCAGGAACGTGTCCTATGCTGCCTTCTTTTGCTCTTGGGGTCTTTCATTAGCTCAGATCAAATGCAAACTATCTTCTACCATCTGGGATACCTCACACACTGTGTCATTCTAGGGTACTAGACCACACACGGCATGTAAAATATACTGCAGGTACCACCAGTCAGTCGCAGCTAGATGCACAAATGACTGCCCTCTGACCCAGTTTGATTGGGAAGTACGTAAAGCTGCCTGTAAAAAGAGGACACAACAAAAGGCTACAGTGCACTACTCCTCCAGAAGGAAGACATTGGCATTCTTTTCTTTCCAGCTTTGAAGGGACTCTGTGGTTTTAAAGAAAGCGCCAACTGGGAGGTTGGAATGAAAGTGACGGGTAGCTTTACTTGACTCTATAGCAGTGGGGTTTTACGTACATGGGGATTTGTACTCCCCTTCCTCAAAAATCTACAGAAGGGGAATCTTAGTGCAAAGACTCCACTTGCTAGTGCAAAGAATCACAACACGCTCCCCTAGCACAAGCAAAGTCACTCGCAATGCAAAACAGGCTTCAAAACTCAGCATAAGCCGAAGGAGTACAGTAAGCGACATTGCTGCCCACATGCATCTGGGTCCACACCTGGGGATCGTTGCACAACTCCCCAGCACTGCTTTCTCCTGTGCTTGCTGCTGCTGATTACCCTACGGTTGGAGATGCGTATGTAACCACTCTGGTGCGCAGAGACTTTTATTGAGGTCGTTTACTTCCCAAGGGGGACAGCTCCTCCTGCTTTCTTCCAGCTCACACTCTCTACTCTTCCTCAGAGGGGCTCTGCTATGCAAAGCGAGCAGCAGGGTTGGTGGTGTCTATGTACCCCATTGAGGAGCGTGTCACAAGTCCCCCTCCATGCTGATCCACAGTGATATGAAGTATCAAATTCACTTGCACGTTTAACATAAAGCTGTTTCCACCATGAATATATTAATGAGGCAGCAACATGAGTTCCCGTTAAATTGTGGTGTTCCCCAATTCTTTCTTTTTTCATTGTTGGTTGCCTACTCTCTAAATGGGCATTATGAAGCAGTGCCAGGCTATCAACTTGGGGCATGTTATTTAAAATTCTCACTCAGGGAACTGAAGTAACAATTATCCTAACGATTACTCTAACAATTTACAAGACTCCAACAGGCATGATAACATAATTCAAATGGCATGACTGATCAGCAAAGAATGACCATAAACAAAGTCTACCCTAGAACCATTATACAAGAACCATTCATAACATGTTCAGCTGTAGCCTAGGGGCTAAGGAAGCGAAAAGACTTAATTATTCCATTATGTAACATGCAGTAGATCTTATTACTTTTGCACATATATTGCAGAAGAGTCCTCCAGCAGTCTATCATTCAGATAGAATAAATACACTCCAGAGTCTACAGCCTCTCAAAGAGAAAGGAGTCTGATCTTCAGTTTAAAACCTATTAGTGGCCTGATCTAAAGCCTACAGAAGTCAATGGGCATCTGTCTACAGACCGGAATGCGTTTTGGATCAGGCTCCCAGCTGCAGAAGGAGGCAGGGGGAATCTATCTTTTTACTGTATATGATGCATAGCGACTCACCTTAATTTCATAATAGTTCAAAAAAACTCACCTAAGGTAACATGGACACATTTGGGAAACTGCTGATAAGGTGAAATACTTTCCTGTGGCTTTTTAACATGCTCTCCATTTTAATGGGCTATGGCTCTGCTGAGCTGAGGCTGGGTGATTATGTAATCAGAGGGGGTTTCATCCTGAACTCAGAGTGGGTTTTGCTGCTGCTCATGAAGAAAGACTCCTGAGTGTTAAATATGTTAAATCCCCGCCCCCAAGAATTCTGTTCTATGAACATGCGAGTGCCCTTCAGCCTTTATTTGTTCTTAATTAAATTAGTTTATTTATGGGTGAGCCCAGCAGGCACAGGGACAGAGAGGCGGCATTCTCCTCCTAGGTCATGGGGCAGCCCCACAACTCCTCCCCAGGAGCAGCCACAGCCCAGAGAAGCCTCTGTGATCTTTTATACTGCCCCCCAATAATAATGCCTAGCTCCTATATAGCACTAATGAGTAGATGTCAACACACTATATAAAAGGAGTATGATTATCCCCATTTTACTGACAGAGAACCTGAGGCACAGAGAGGTGAAGTGACTTGACCAAGGTCACCCTGCAGGCCAGTGGCAGAGTGGACAGTGGCACCCGCAGCCATATACACATTATACCTGGTGCGTACCACGACGGGGCTGAGGCTGCTAGAAATGGAACAAGGCCAGGTAGGCCTTTGGGGAAGCCCTGGTGCAGGAGCTGAGTGGTCAGTGGGGCAGCTAGCACTGCTCCTCCTCACTGCTGCCGTGGGGCATCTCCTGCAACCTGACCTCGCCCTGCTTCCAGCAGCCCATGTTCCCTGCTCTGCCCACAGGACTCACTCAGCAACAGCCTCAAGAGCTGTTACACCTCTAGGGAGCTGCAGTGAGGGCCCATGCAGGGGAACTGGTTAGCAAAGGGGCAGCAGGGAGCCGGTGGGCAGACACGAACGGGTGAGTTGTGTGTTCCATGTGAAGAATTTCTGAGGGTGCCCCTGAGAGCTGGAACTAGAGCCCAGGGGTCCCAAGTCCAAGTTCAGTGCTCTAGCCACTCGCCCACACTCTCTCCACATGGGGGAGACTCCATACACCATAGCAGCAGGTGCTCCGTCCCCTGCATGCTGCCCTACTGGGAATCCCCACGCAGAAATCTTCATACAGCACAGGAAGGGTGCACTCCTTGCATGGTCACTTCAAAATCCAGCTCCTCCTACCCTCCCATGCTGTGGAACTGCACGGGGTCCACAATGAGGGGAGTCTACTGAGGCAGGATCTGCTCCTAAGGTGAAATGACTGAATCTTTCATATAGCTTGAGTAACTGGGATTATGTGGAGCTCTGCATGGAAACTGGGGAAGGTGAAATGCACTCCTCTCAGGCCCAGGGGCAAGCTGTGGAGCTGCACTTCACCCCATTTCTGGCCTTCTGCGGAGCACCCCCGGCTCCTCAGGGTATGTCTACACTGCAACATAAGCCAAAGGTTCCAACTCAGGCTCAAGCCTAACCCCCCTTCTATCTACACACAAGTCACGCTAACCCAAGGCTTGGACCCCAGGTACCAGGCCCCCGTAGGGTTTGGAGTGTCTGAGCCAAGCCAGGACCCAGGGTTCAAGCCCAATTGCTTTGCAAGGTAGATGCAGCCCTCCTGGACTTCTGCTCTGAGAGTTGGCCAAAAGTATTCCACAATCCCACAGGCCAACTTTCTTTGTCCTCAGGACAGTCAAGTTTTCCCACACTGCACCACGGCCACATTTTGGAGGGTGCTAGGAAATCTAGGATATGGGTGGTGGGACTCAGGCCTACTTAATGCAGTGTAGATGCTGGAGCCTCAGGTTGGGACCCAGGGTTCAACAATTCCTAACCTGGAGTTACAAATGAGCATAGGTGCTGAAGCCCCAGGTTAACAAACCCAGGCTCTACTACCTTGAGTTCTAACCCTGGGCTTACAGTGCAGTGCGGACATACCCTCTGAGATTTCCTCCAGGCACTGGCAGAGGCGGCAAGTTATATCTCCACGTGGTGCCTTGGCACCAGCAATATTCAGAGCCCAGAGGCCCAGCTCCACCAATATTTGGGACCAGGTGTCCCCCCCGGCCCCACCTGCTGCCCCCCTGCGCCTCCCCCAAGTGTCCTCGGCCCCCTCTTAGACTTAACAAGCTTGATCTATGCTAATAAGCGTTACAGTTTCAGAGAGAAAAAAGCCAGGCAACTCATAGAAGTTTAGGGCTCAATGAATACCATAGGGCTCATTCTCATCTGTCTCACTCTGGTATAAATCAGGAGTACATAAGAATGGCCATACTGGGTCAGATCAAAGGACCATCTAGCCCAGTATCCTGCTTGCAACAGTGGTCAAAGCCAGATGCCCCAAAGGGAATGAACAGAACAGGTAATCATCAAGTGATCTATCCCCTATTGCCTATTCCCAGCTTCTGGCAAACAGAGATTAGGGACACCATCCCAACCATCCTGGCTAAGAGCAAGTGATGGACCTATCCACCATGAACTTTGGTTCTTTTTTGAACTGTTACAGTCTTGGTCTTCACAATATCCTCTGGCAAAGAGTTCCACAGGTTAACTGTGTGTTGTGTGAGGACATACTTCCTTTTGTTGGTTTTACACCTGCTGACTATTGGTTTCATTTGGTGACTCCTAGTTCTTGCGTTATGAGGAGGAGCAAATAGCACGTCCTTATTCACTTTCTCCACACCCATCATGATTTTATAGACCTCTAGCATATCCCCACTTAGTCATCTCTTTTCTAAGCTGAGATGTCCCAGTCTTTTAAATCTCTCCTCATACGGTAGCTGTTCCATACCCCTCATCATTTTTGTTGCCCGTTTCTGCACCTTTCCAATTCCAATATATCTTTTTTGAGATGGGGTGACCAGATCTGCACACAGTATTCCAGGTGTGGGCGTACCATGGATTTATATAGAGACAATATGGAGCAGGGGAGTTGTAAACAAGAGATTTACAATGCACATGAAAGACGGTTGCTCCACACCATAGGGCTGCCTAACCCCCATGACACAGCAAAGATATTTCCAGCACCTGGAGGAGAGTATAAAATAAGGGACTATGACATCACCATTTCACCCCTCCCCTCTCACCTACACTGAAGGCAACAAGATCTTTGGAAGACAAAGAAACATTTGACTGGGGGAGGGGAGTAGTGGTACTAACTGAAATCGCTTGCCAGTTAGTACAGACTGCTGTAGGGTTTTGGGTCAGAGACACCTTATTACTTCAAATTTGACTTACAATTTATTTCCTTATTCTGGCTCCCATTACCACGCAGAATAGACAAACCCTTCGTTACACCCAATACCACTCAACAGAGTGATTAAGTCTAGGGTTGGTCATTTGTTAGACCAGATAGAAAGTCGTTAGAATAGAACTATTATTGCAGAAAGCCAAATTCTACCACCCATGCTCACTCAGAATAATATTTTACTCGGCGAGTAGACCCATTGATTGCAGGGGGGTTGCTCAAGGAGTAAGGAACTTTTC
Organism: Lepidochelys olivacea; assembly: GCF_965140295.1. Lineage (NCBI taxonomy): Eukaryota > Metazoa > Chordata > Testudines > Cheloniidae > Lepidochelys > Lepidochelys olivacea. Next base: position 29,534,217 of record NC_140411.1, on the reverse strand, counting down.
TGCACAAAATAATGGTGACTGAATCTGGCCCAGGATAAATCTCACCTGGTTTGAAAATAAATGTCAGAGTAATAATCTAGAAGCAGACAGGTTTCAGAGTAGCAGCCGTGTTAGTCTGTATTCGCAAAAAGAAAAGGAGGACTTGTGGCACCTTAGAGACTAACCAATTTATTAGAGCATAAGCTTTCGTGAGCTACAGCTCACTTCCTCAGATGCATATCGTGGAAACTGCAGCAGGCTTTATATATACACAGAGAATATGAAACAATACCTATTCCCACCCCACTGTCCTGCTGGTAATAGCTTATCTAAAGTGATTTCCAGCACAAATCCAGGTTTTCTCACCCTCCACCCCCCCACACAAATTCACTCTCCTGCTGGTGATAGCAAATAAATTGGTTAGTCTCTAAGGTGCCACAAGTCCTCCTTTCCTTTCTAGAAGCAGACAGTAATCCCCATGACTACATTCCTTTGCATTGAAATGCATTTTTAAAATTTGATTCAGGTATGCAGCATTATTTATTCAGCAGCTGCTGCTGCTAATAATAGGGCTTACAGGAATTCATTATTTTGGGGAAAATGATGCTTTTTCATTAGAAATCAGTTAGTGGCTGAGAATTCAAGCTGCTGAGTTTTAACTTCTTAAATTGTATTTGGCGCCCACTTTAAACACCTATTTTTTCAGGGGGGCTAGCGATATGACACTATTTAAATAGATGTCCAGGCTGCCTGTGAACAGTTACTATAACTCCATCAATTTCTTCATTTGCATCTCATCTTTGCTTGACTTCCATTTTATTAGCACCTATGGACCCCTACCAACACCGGGGCCCCATTGTTCTAGGCACAGTACAAACATATAGGAGAAGACATACATGCTATGAAGAGCTTACAATCCAAGGACACAAGACAGACACAAGGTGGGAGGGGAAAACAGTACAGAGGTGAAGTGACTTGCCCAAGGTCACACAGTATGTCAATGGAAGAACAAGAAATAGGACCTAGGTGGTCCCAATTCCTGATTTAGTGCCCTATCCTATGGACCACACTGCCTCTCATGTTGATGACCCGGTGTATGACAAGAGAATGTTTTGCTTTGCTTGCCACTAAGTGCACATACTTTGTTTCGATGAACTAACCTGCAGAACTTTAAAAAAGGTTTTGGGACGTGGAAAACATTGGTTACTATCAGTTAAAACTGCATTCTGCAAGCCCTACTCATAGTCTTAGAAATTTTATCTTCCTCTGGCAGGCAGGGTTGGTGGCCACAGCCAATTTACTCAGGCTGGCCGGAACGTTTTTGCCAAAATATATTCTTTTGTCTAAGTCAAAATGTTTTGTGGAGATGCACTGGTTTCCACTGAAAGAGGTATGTGTGTAAGAGATGCTGTAACTGGGTGGTTAGGGTTCTAATGCAGAACAAAAACCAATTTCAAAACCTTGAAAATTGCTGCAAAATTGTTGTCTTCCAGTCTGCTCTAGTTTCTGACGTAAAAGTTCTGTATTTCTCTCTCTCTCTCACACACACACACACACACTTTCCTCTTGTCCTCAGTCAATTTGCATTCTGCCCCAGATTCTTTTACTTGCTTTCTACTGCAGATCTCTTTCTTTTTCACTGAACAATATTTACCGTGGGCTTCCTCATGATTGTTTACCTATGTTTCAGTTCTCCATTTTCAGGGATTTTCTTTCCTTTAAGGCTCTATGTTTGTTTGCACATTTGGTTTGTGGAGTTAAGCTATTTTCCCTGCCATATTGCTGTTTAGTTTCACTAAGGGCTTCTCTATCAACAGAGAACTTGTACCTTTTTAAACTAATAATGTGATGATGTACTGATTAAGTTTAACCAGTGCAACTTTGTGTATGAACACTAAATAACAGGGACAAATGTGTCCACACAAAGTTGCAGCATTTTAACTAAATCAATGCAACCTTGTCCCTTTAGTTTAACAGATGCAATTTTATGTTTAGACCAGGCTAGACTTCACAAGCTTGATCTATGCTAATAAGTTTTACAGTTTCAGAGAGAAAAAAGCCAGACAACTCATAGAAGTTTAGGGCTCAATGAATACCATGGGGCTCATTCTCATCTGTCTCACTCTGGTATAAATCAGGAGTACATAAGAATGGCCATACTAGGTCAGATCAAAGGACCATCTAGCCCAGTATCCTGCTTGCAACAGTGGTCAAAGCCAGATGCCCCAAAGGGAATGAACAGAACAGGTAATCATCAAGTGATCCATTCCCTATTGCCTATTCCCAGCTTCTGGCAAACAGAGATTAGGGACACCATCCCTAACCATCCTGGCTAAGAGCAAGTGATGGACCTATCTACCATTAACTTTGGTTCTTTTTTGAACTGTTACAGTCTTGGCCTTCACAACATCCTCTGGCAAAGAGTGCCACAGGTTAACTGTGTGTTGTGTGAGGACATACTTCCTTTTGTTGGTTTTACACCTGCTGACTATTGGTTTCATTTGGTGACTCCTAGTTCTTGTGTTATGAGGAGGAGTAAATAACACTTCCTTATTCACTTTCTCCACACCCATCATGATTTTATAGACCTCTAGCATATCCCCACTTAGTCATCTCTTTTCTAAGCTGAGATGTCCCAATCTTTTAAATCTCTCCTCATACAGAAGCTGTTCCATACCCCTAATCATTTTTGTTGCCCGTTTCTGCACCTTTTCCAATTCCAATATATCTTTTTTGAGATGGGTGACCAGATCTGCTGCACACAATATTCAAGGTGTGGGCGTACCATGGATTTATATAGAGACAATATGATATTTTCTGTCTTATTATCTATCTCTTAATGATTCCCAGCATTCTGTTAGCTTTTTTGACTGCTACTGCACATTGAGTGGATGTTTTCAGAGAACTATCCACAATGACACTAAGTTCTTTCTTGAGTGGTGACAGCTACTTTAGACTCCATCATTTTATATGTGTAGTTGGGATTATGTTTTCCAATGTGCATTGGTTTGCATTTATCAACATTGAATTTTGTCTGCCATTTTGTTGCTCAGTCCCTCAGTTTTGAGATCCCTTTGGAGCTCTTTGCAGTTTGCTTTTGACTTAACTACCTTGAGTAGTTTTGTATCATCTGCAAATTTTGCCACCTCACTGTTTACCCCTGTTATATGTTGAATAGGACTGGTCCCAGTACAGACCCCTGGAGGACACCACTATTTACCTCTCTCCATTCTGAAAATGGACCATTTATTCCTACCCTTTGTTTCCTATCTTTTAACCAGTTACCAACCCATGAGAGGACCTTCCCTCTTATCCTAAGACAGCTTACTTTGCTTAAGAGCCTTTGGTGAGGAACCTTGTCAAAGGCTTTCTGAAAATCTAAGTATGTTATATCCACTGGATCCCCCTTGTCCACATACTTGTTGACCCCCTCAAAGAATTCTAGTAGATTCGTGAGGCATGATTTCCCTTTACAAAAACTATGTTGACTCTTCCCCCAACAAATTATGTTCATATATGTGTCTGGCAATTCTGTTCTTTATTATTGTTTCAACCAGTGTGCCTAGTACTGAAGTCAGGCTTACTGGCCTGTAATTTCCAGGATCATCTCTGGAGCCCTTTTTAAAAATTGGCGTCACATTAACTATCCTCCAGTCATCTGTTACAGAAGCTGATTTAAATGATAGGTTAAATACAACAGTTAGTAGTTCTGCAATTTCACATGAGTTCCTTCAAACTCTGGTCCTGGTAATTTATTACTGTATAGTTTATCAATTTGTTCCAAAACCTCCTCTAATGACACCTCAATCTGGGACAGTTCCTCAGATTGGTCACTGAAAAGAATGGCTCAGTTTGGGAATCTCCCTCACATCCTCAGCCATAAAGTTTGATGCAAAGAATTCTGTTTCTACGCAATGGCCTTATCATCCTTGAGTGCTCCTTTTCCATCTCGATCGTCCAGTGGCCCCACTGGTTGTTTAGCAGCCTTCCTGCTTCTAATGTACTTAAAAATGTTTTTGCTATTACTTTCTGAGTCTTTAACTAGCGGTACTTCAAATTCTTTTTTGGCCTTCCTAATTATATTTTTACACTTCATTTCTGGAGTTTATGCCCCTTTCTATTAGGGTTGTAAATACTGGGTAAAAAAAGTAACCGTTTAACCTATTGAAATTCAATCGGTTAAATGGTTAATGGGGAACAAGGGGCGAGGGGGAGCTGCAGCCCCCCCACATTTTACACAGGGCTCCGCTGGCCCTCCTGTGTGCCTGGGATCCCCTCTGCCCCATACATGTGCCCAGGGTCCTGGCTGGCCCCCACCCTGCACGCCCAGGGTCCCGGCTGCCAGCCCCTGGGGCTTTGCTGCTGCCCAGCATCTGGGGCCAGCAGCCGGGACCCCCGGCACATGGTGGGGAGGCAGCGGAGTTTAATCGTTAACTGGAACCGGGAAGCATCAAGCTCATCAGTTAACCGGTTAAACTTGTACATCCCTACTTTTTATTTTCCTCACTAGGATTTAACTTCCACTTTTTGTCTCTCACTGCTTCTTTTCCTTTGTTGTTTAGCCCCGGTGGCACTTTTTTGGTTCTCTTTTTTTTAATTTGGGGTATACATTTAAGTTGAGCATCTATTATGGTGTCTTTTACAAAGTTTCCATGCAGCTTGCAGGGATTTCACTTTTGGCTCTGTACCCTTTAATTTCTGTTTAACTAAATTCCTCAGTTTTGTGCAATTCCCCTTTCTGAAATTAAATGCTACCGTGTTGGGCTGCTTTGGTGTTTTCCACCACAGGGATGTTAAATTCAATTATATTATGGTCACTATTATCAAGCGGGTCAGCTAGTGTCACTTCTTGGACCAGATCCTGTGCTCCACTTAGGGCTAAATCTAGAACTGTCTCTACTCTTGTGGGTTTCAGGACTAGCTGCTCCAAGAAGCAGTCATTTAAGTGTCAAGAAACTTTATCTCTGCATCCCGTCCTGAGGTGACATGTACCCAGTCAATATAGGGATAGCTGAAATCCCCCATTATTATTTTTTAATTTTTATACCCTCTCTAATCTCCCTGAGCATTTCATACTCACTTTCATCAACCTGGCAAGGTGGTCGGTAGTATATCCCTACTCCTATATTCTTGTTATTCAAGCATGGAATTACTATCCATAGAGAGTCTATGGTACAGTTCGGTTCATTTAAGATTTTTACTTCATTTGATTCTATGGTTTTTCACATATAGTGCTACTTCCCCACCAGCACGACCTGTTCTATCCTTCCAATATATTTTGTACCCTGGTATTACTGTGTCCCATTGATTATCCTCATTCCACCAAGTTTCTGTCATGCCTATTATATCAATATCCTCATTTAATATAAGGCACTCTAGTTCACTCATCTTGTTTTTTAGACGTCTAGCATTTGCATATAAGCACTTAAAAATTGTCACTTTTTATCTGTCTGCCGTTACCTCGTGTAATTGAATGAGACTCTTTGTCATTTGACTGTTTCTCATCAGATCCCACACTTATTTTATTATCTTCCGTCCTCTCCTCCTTACTAGGACATTATAGATCCTTGCCTAAGGGATGGCTCTGTCCAAACCAGGTGCTCCTCCGCACCTGTCGGCTTCCCCCAGCCCTTTGTTTAAAAACTGCTCAATGACCTTTTTAATTGTAAGCGCCAGCCATCTGCTTCCATTTTGGTTTGGGTGGAGCCCGTGCTTCCTGTATAGGCTCCCCCTTTCCTAAAAGGTTCCCCAGTTCCTAATAAATCTAAACCCCTCCTCCCTACACCATTGTCTCATCCATGCATTGAGACCCTGCAGTTCTTCCTGCCTAACTGGCCCTGAACATGGAACTGGAAACATTTCAGAGAATGCTACCATGGAGGTCCTGGACTTCAATCTCTTACCTAGCAGCCTAAATTTGGCCTCCAGGACCTCTCTCCTATCCTTCCCTATGACACTAGTACCTACTTATACCACAACCACCAGCTCCTCCCCAGCGCTACACAAGTCTATCTAGCTGTCTCGAGAGATCCGCAACTTTCGCACCAGGCAGGAAAGTCACCATGCAGTTCTCCCGGTCATCGCAAACCCAGCTATCTATTGTAACTAGTGAAGTCAATACAATCACACTAATTTAAAACCAGAGTGCTATGAGGATCAGGCCTATAACACTGTGTTGCTTGATTGCTGGAAGTTAGTTTGAGATAGTATTAGTTCATAAAAACAAATTGGCAGTTGGAATCAATAAGTTAAAGATAGCCAAATTATTTTGTAATACTGGGATGCTTAAAACAGACTTTTTTTTTGTTAGTAGTAGCTCGTCTTTGAAAAACCTGAGATAACATCCTGCAGAAATCCAGAAGTTGTTCAGTTCTTCTATTCTGTCTCTTTGCTCCTTTGAGGAAAGAAACGTCAGTTAGCCAAACACAAACACCAGGTGCATACTCACTGGTTTTGGAAATAAAAACTCTTACCAGAAGCAGCTCATTCATGCAAAAAGAACATGAACAGAAAGTCAACATGGCATGTTCTAATAGAAAATGAGACTTGACCTTTTGTGAAACGGTTTCTAAGCTTCTGTTAAGACTATATATAATTCAAAGAATATTCGCTAGAATAAATTTAGAGTTGAAATCTGTTCTGAGCAGGCTCATTCTCAGACGCAGGCCTTGCCCCACATTCACTTTTTGTCTAAAAAATGCTGGTTTTGAACGTTTACTATTATTGCCTGATTATTCACTGAATGGTGAAGCGCTGCTGTGAAGAACAGAGCTGTGGCAATCCCTATGCAGCAAAGCACTTAAGCACATGCTTACTTTAAGCAGGAAGTAGTCCTAAGAACATAAGAACGGTCATACTGGGTGAGACCAAAGGTCCATGTAGCCCAGTATCCTGTCTTCTGACAGCGGCCAACGCCAGGGGTCCCAGAGGGAATGAACAGAACAGGAAATTATCAAGTGATCCATCCCATTACCAATTCCCAGCTTCTGGCAAACAGAGGCTAGGGATACCATCGCTGCCCATCCTGGCTAATAATCATTGATGGACCTATCCTCCATGAACTTATCTAGTTCTTTTTTGAACCATTATTGTCTTGGCCTTCACAATATCCTCTGGCAAAGAGTTCCACAGGTTAACTGTGTGTTGTGAAGACATACTTCATTTTGTTAGTTTTAAACCTGCTGCCTATTTGTTTCATTTGGTGACCCTTAGTTCTTGTGTTATGAGAAGAAGTAAATAACACTTCCTTATTCACTTTCTTCACACCAGTCATGATTTTATAGACCTCTACCATATCCCCCCTTAGCCATCTCCTGTCCAAGCTGAGACGTCCCAGTCTTTTTAATCTCTCCATGACCCTTGGGCGTATGCAGCGACAGCAGATCCAGGAGTTGTGCACTAGCTACATGCCGACGTTCTCAGCCACCCGAGGACTGACTGAACGGGCATACCACTCCATTGACACAGGTAATGCTCACCCAATTAAAGTACAATCTTACCGGGTGTCTCCTCAAGCTAGAACTGCTATAGAACGGAAGATCCAGGATATGCTACAGATGGGTGTAATCCACCCCTCTGGCAGTGCATGGGCATCTCCAGTGGTTCTAGTTCCCAAACCAGATGGGGAAATATGTTTTTGCATGGACTACCGTAAGCTAAATGCTGTAACTCGCCCAGACAACTATCCAATGCCATGCACAGATGAACTATTAGAGAAACTGGGATGGGCCCAGTTCATCTCTACCTTGGACTTAACCACGGGGTACTGGCAGGTACCGCTAGATGAATCCGCCAAGGAAAGGTCAGCCTTCACCACACGTCGGGCTGTATGAATTTAATGTACTCCCTTTCGGGCTGCGGAATGCACCCGCCACCTTCCAAAGACTTGTAGATGGTCTCCTATCGGGATTAGGAGAATATGGAGTCGCCTACCTTGACAATGTGGCCATATTTTCGGATTCCTAGGCGGACCACCTAGAACATCTACAAAAAGTCTTTGAGCGCATAAGGGCGGCAGGACTAACTCTTAAGGCTAAGAAGCGTCAAATAGGCCTAAACAGAGTGACTTACCTTGGACACCAGGTGGGTCAAGGAACTATCAACCCCCTACAGGCCAAAGTGGATGCTATCCAAAAGTGGCCTGTCCCAAAGTCAAAAAAACAGGTTCAATCCTTCTTAGGTCTGGCCGGATATTACAGGCGATTTGTACCACAATACAGCCAAATCACCACCCCACTGACAGACCTAACCAAAAAGAAACAGCCAAATGCCGTTCAGTGGACCGAAGAGTGTCAGAAGGCCTTTAACCAGCTTCAAGCGACACTCATGTCTGACCCTGTGCTAAGGGCCCCAGACTTTGACAAACCGTTCCTAGTAACCACAGATGCATCCGAGCATGATGTGGGAGCAGTTTTAATGCAGGAAGGACCGGATCAAGAATTCCACCCTGTAGTGTTTCTCAGCAAGAAGCTGTCTGAGAGGGAAAGCCACTGGTCAGTCAGTGAAAAAGAATGTTATGCCATGGGCTACGCTCTGGAAAAGCTACGCCCATGTTTGGGGACGGCGTTTCCACCTGCAAACTGACCATGCTGCACTCCAGTGGCTTCATTCCACCACGGGAAATAACAAAAAGCATATTTGGTGGAGTTTAGCTCTCCAAGATTTTGATTTCGACATCCAACACATCTCAGGAGCTTCTAACAAAATGGCTGATGCACTCTCCTGTGAAAGTTTCCCAGAATCAACTGGTTAAAATCGTCCTTGAGATGTGGAAAATATAGTTAATCTTTATATACCTAGTAGTATATTTAGAGGTGCATGTGTATTATTAACTCTGTTTTCTCCTAGAGCTCCAGGAAGAAATCACAGCCAGCGTTTGACCCTATCTGTGATTTGTGGGGGTGTGTCATAAATATAAAGGGAAGGGTAAACACCTTTAAAATCCTTCCTGGCCAGGGGAAAAACCCTTTCACCCGTAAAGGGTTAAGAAGCTAGGATAACCTCGCTGGCACCTGACCAAAATGACCAATGAGGAGACAAGATACTTTCAAAGCTGGAAGAGGGGGAGAAACAAAGGTTCTCTCTGTCTGTGTGATGCTTTTGCCGGGAACAGAAAAGGAATGGAGTCTTAGAACTTAGTAAGTAATCTAGCCAGATATGCGTTAGATTCTGTTTTGTTTAAATGGCTGATAAAATAAGCTGTGCTGAATGGAATTATACTCCTGTTTTTGTGTCTTTTTGTAACTTAAGGGTTTGCCTAGAGGGATTCTCTATGTTTTGAATCTGTTTACTCTGTAAGGTATTTACCATCCTGATTTTACAGAGGTGATTCTTTTACTTTTTCTTCAATTAAAATTCTTCTTTTAAGAACCTGATTGCTTTTGCATTGTTCTTAAGATCCAAGGGTTTGGATCTGTGTTCACCGATGCAAATTTATGAGGATTTTTATCAAGCCTTCCCCTGGAAAGGTGGTGTAGGGTTTGGGAGGATTTTAGGGTCGGGGGAAGGTGTTTCCAAGAGGGCTCTTTCCCTGTTATATATTTATTAGACTCTTGGTGGTGGCAGCAATAAAGTCCAAGGGCAAAAGGTAAAATAGATTGTACCTTAGGGAAGTTTTAACCTAAGCTGGTAAAAATAGCTTAGGGGGTTTTTCATGCAGGTCCCCACATCTGTACCCTAGAGTTCAGAGTGGGGAAGGAACCTTGACAGACATACTTGTCAACTGCTGGAGATGGCCCACCTTGATTATCACTACAGAAGGTTTTTTCCCCCCGCTCTCCTGCTGGTAATAGCTCACCTTAAGTGATCACTCTTGTTACAGTGTGTATGGTAACACCCATTGTTTCATGTTCTCTGTGTATATAAATCTCCCCACTGTATTTTCCACTGAATGCATCTGATGAAGTGAGCTGTAGCTCACGAAAGCTTATGCTCAAATAAATTTGTTAGTCTCTAAGGGCCACAAGTACTCCTTTTCTTTTTGTGAATATAGACTAACACAGCTGCTACTCTGAAACCGTTCAGAGGGAAGCTGTTCCATACCCCTAATCATTTTTATTGCCCTTTTCTGAACCTTATCCAGTTCTAATACATCTTTATTGAGATGGGGTGACCAGATCTGCACACAATATTCAAGGTGTAGGTGTACCACAGATTTATATAGAGGCAATATGATATTTTTTGTCTTATTATCCATCCCTTTCTTAATGATTCCCAACATTCTGTTCACTTTTTTGACTGCCGCTGCACACTGAGTGGATGTTTTCAGAGAACTACTCACAATGACTCCAAGACCTTTCTTGAGTGGTAACAGCTAATTTAGACCCCATCATTTTATATGAAAAGCTGGGTTTATATTTTCCAATGTCCATGACTTTGCATTTATAAACACTGAATTTCGTCTGCCATTTTGTTGCCCAGTCACTCAGTTTTGTGAGGTCCCTTTGTAGCTCTTTGTAGTTTGCTTTGGACTTAACTATCTTGAGTAGTTTTGTATTATCACATTAAGACTTCTTATTCTCCTCTCACTCCAATATAAGCAAAGCAACTAGAGCAGATTCTCCCCTCCCTTATACTGGTGTAATGACTTCAGACCTGCACCTGATTTATATTGGTGTTAGAGGAGAATTAGACAACTCCTCTCTATACATTTTTCTACACCAAAGAGACATAGCAATGCTTTAAAGTGTGTCTTTGTATTATTAAACATATATACTAAGATGATTTCAGATATTATTCTTGCCCTAATTATCTTATAATCAAAAAGAGAGACAAAGATGAGAAGATCTCACTGGGAGACCCAGAGGACGGTAAGTTAGAGTTCTGTATTTTTTAAATACAGAAAATCAAGATGTTATTTGTAGAAATTAGCTCTTTTGGCACAGAGTGCATGGTGTACGTGTGCACAACTAGATAAAGCAAAGGGTACTAACAGTCACTGGCACTTGTATTACATTAAAATTACTCTGTAGCTATATATGGAATAGTGTGATAGTCACATAAGATACCAATCAAGATGCTTCATAACACCAGTTTGGCCAAGGACTCACTGGCTTCCAGGTGGCAAACTACCTGCATGAAGGACTCAATAATGCTAAGAGTGTTTATTTTGATAAGTGACCTCCGGTAACAACGATACAACTATTACTAGATTCCACTGGTGTCAGAGAACCCGGTCACTGACCGGATTTATGTGAAAAAGGTGCAAGATGCAGAACTCTTTGGGGAACAATCTAATTTGGGACATTTTTGGGCAGCAATCTCTCCAGCGTTATTCTTTGCTATCAGTATCAATACTGATTCTTTAAACTCTATTTTGCCCAAAGTGGAAACAGTTCACCACAGCAATATGTAGACTCCACGTTCATTACTTCCTTATATATGGTCTGTGGGTGGCTTCTTTGAATCCCACTCATTTATTTTACAGATTTGACTGTATCTCTGTGTGAAACACCCTTTTTAAAACAGTGAAACTTTTCATAGGTTTGTGAAGTATCTGAACATAGAATACAGGTATTTCTGTGGCACTAATACATAAAAATCAGACAGAGTTAAGGATACTGGGTTGCATTCCTGCTCTTCACTCACACTTTTGCTATAACCAAGATACTTAACTTCAGTCTACCCATCTATGAGTCATATATGGTAATATTTACCAACCATCCAGGGTTGCTGAGACACAATTTGGCTGTTGAACCCAGATCCTTGAGTGGAAAACTCACCAAGTAAGGCTATTATCTAACAAGTACAGTGAGACACCTACCCTATTTAAAAATCAAACTACAATAGATGTCATTTAACACTTAAAAAAACACTGACTCCTCCAAACTAATTTTTTCAATTAACTGAATTCTAAAACATTTAGTAATACCTCCCAGCTAATATGTTTGTATAACAAGGTGTCTGTTCCTACATTTTTACTGTGATTCGTGTTAATCTGCAAAACATCCGTGCAACACTTGGCTTTTTTGCTTTTTTTTTTTTTTTTTAAATAAGGATAGTCTATCCATAGCAGAGAGAGCCTAAAAGAAAGTTTGGTGTAATATATTCGAACTAATTATCAAAAATAATCTTAAAATGCAAACAGAATAAAACTTTATTAATTCAAAAAACTTCAACCTTATCCAAACAGTTTTCTAAAAGAGTCTTTGAAGGAAAAAGTAACCCTCTAAAACGATCTGGAAATTAAATGGCAATGATATGCTTACAGAATAATCAGGTGTACAGTGTATCTGTATCAACAAAATTTCTATTAAAACATCATATACCCCTACATTTTCAAATGTTACTAGGGAGTATGCTCCAAGTCTCCTATTGGGGCTAAGTGAAGTAAAGTACCTTAATCCCTTATACTGCTCAGAAGGCTCTGTTCTCTTAATTCAGAGAATAGATATTTCTCTTTAAGTCTAAAACTAGATGTTTTCTTTCAGATACAAGACTGAGTTTGAGCTACAGTATGCTGGCAGCCATGAGACCATATCCAGATTTGGCCATGTTAGTATTTCTTAAAGTTGTCTTCATGATAGATTATTATTCTCCTCCTCACAAATAGAAAAGCTTGTCAGCTAGTTCCAGACTTGGCTCTCTGTGAATGCTCTGACCCACCAGGAAGGTCAACTTGTGGGCATACTGACAGGGTGCTGGCACTCTGATTAGACCCTGTGAAACAAACATCAGATGAAAGTGAGACTGACCTTCCCAGACTGTATTGCTGCTTTCTTCTGAGAAAAGCAAACTATTTTTAAAATCCCAAGTACCGTTTCCATACATAATATAATCTCAGAATTCCTTTCCCAGCCACTGGTAGGCAGGAATTGCCCAAATTTGTACTGATGAAATTCAGCCAATAGAGGGCACTCCTGCATAATGAAAACATCGTATCTTTTATTCAAAGGTTATGTTGTATATACCTACTGGAGAGGTAGGCCACTCCCCCCCCCCCCTTTTTAGACTGCATCTGCCTTCAATTTCTTAAATACCTGCTGAAGGGAAGGATTCACACCTTCAGCTCTCCTCTTCCCACCCCCGCATCAAGACAAGTATAATCCCACCCAGGATCCCGGGTACATACTCAGGTGGCTAGCCTGGACTGCTGTGGCTACCCTGCTATTTTTAGTGAGTTACCTCAATTAAAGCTAGCTCTGGTACACCAACATGTGCTGCAACTGCATATCTTGAGTGCAGTGTAGACATACCTGAACGGTCTCAACCTTGAAATGGTGTGAACACTTCTACAGCTGAATGTGTAATGCAGGCTTCCTGCCTTTTCAATCATTGGCCTCTCTATTAAGTATGCCAACAAGGGTTCCAGTTCGTACCAATAATTGTGATATGGATACATGTCTACTAGGAACTGAATTAATATCACAAACACATTTTCCAAGGGGGGTTTCAGCAAATACAGGCCTTTCAAAATAGCTTTTTGGCTCTAAAAAACAATCCTCTAGTCCTTGTAAATATCACCAATCAATTCTCAGCTAGAGAAGCTGCTCCTCCCACCACAGATGACGTGGGGGAGGTATGTGGGATCAAGTACCCTCCGCAGCGGAAGAAAGACAGAGCCCTCCCCGCAGGTAACTCTGGTGGGGTGGGGAGAGCGTGGTAGCCCCAGACTGGGTGCAGTACAAGAGGGTTGCTGGGTAGAAGATACATGTAGGGCAGTCACGTGTCCTCCCCTTTACATTGTGTCCCCTACTGCAGCATCTGGAGGCACAAGTCATCTATGCCTCCCACCATAACAGCAGCAGTGTGGCTATGATTGGGAGTTGCAGTCCTACCCTTTTTATAATAGCAGTACTGTGATAACTGCATTGAATCATCAAATGTGAAACAATGTGTGATTTCTTTCCAGTTTTATTTAAAACCAGCTGGAAAAATTACACGACTTTTAATAACGATTGTCTGTGACTATTTACTCACTGGCCAGTTGTAGTACAGGTGGCACATCTTGTACGTGAGGCGCTGCATGTGATCTGGTTTTAATCCACTGTTATCATACACAACATTATAGTATGTGGGATTGACAGTTCCCTGACGTGCTAGTTGGCTGATTAGGTAAAAGTCATACCTAAATAATTTAAAAAAAAAAACAGAATTAGTTTATGCGAACTTGACAGTTTATGCTCACTAATATTGCCTATTAGTTAAAATGAAAGGTGGTTCTTTATCATTTAAGGGCCTGTGATCTCACTTTCGCTGCTGTAAATCAGGAGTAACTCTACTGAAGTTAGTGGATTTACAATGCTGCAATCAGATTAAGGTTCTCCGAGCTAGATTCATATTGCCGCTAAGGCCCCTTTACAGCAGTCTGGCAGTGTAAAGGGGCCTTAGTGTAAATGACAATCTGATCCTCCTGTGCTTATACTCTAGACGAGTACAGGGCCGTGTCTACACTACAGAGTTTTATCCATAAAAGGCAGCTTTTGTCGACAAAATAGTGGAGGCGTGCCCACTATAATGCGACTTTTCGTGGCAAAAATGCCTTGTTTTGTCGACAAACTAAAACCATCCCGGTGAAACTTTTTGCGCAAAAGTTGTGTTGACAAAGTGCCAGTGTAGACACCGCACTTGATTTTATCGCTTCAATTGGCCTCCAGGAGGTGTCTCACTATGCCCATCCTGACTGCTCTGGTCAGCAGTTTGAACTCTGCTGCCCCCCAGCCAGATAAACAACCATCCGCACCTCCCCTTTAAAGCCCTGGGAATTTTTGAAATTCCATTTCCTGTTTGCTGGAAAGGTCTCAACATATCTTCCCAGGCGACCATGGCAACCCCTCCTGCTGGACTACTGAGGAGCAGTGTTCCCTCTAATTTTTTACATCCATGTGTAACACATCACCTTCATATTGGTGCACATAACAAAATTCATTTGGTGGGGGTGGGGTGAAGGGGTTCGGAGGGGGCTCAGGGCTGGGGCAGACGGTTGGGGTGGTGGGGTGTGTGAGGGATCTGGCTGGGGGTGTGGGTTCTAGGGTGGGGCCAGGGAATGGGAGGGGGCTCAGGGCTGGGGCAGAGGGTTGGGGGCATGCGGGCTCTGGGGTGCAGGAGGGGGATCAGGGCTGGGGTCCAGGGGGTGAGGGCTCCAGCTAGGTGGTGAAGGCTCTGGGGATGAGGGGTTCAGAGTCTGGGAGGGGGCTCAGGGCTGGGACAGAGGGCTGGGGTGCGGGCTCTGGGGTGGGGCCAGGGATGAGGGGTTTCGGGTGCAGGCTGCCCATGGCTGTGGGGGGGAGAAAGGACTCCCCCCAGCCCTCTCTCGCTGCAGCAGCTTGGGACCGGGGAGAGGCACCTCTCGCCAGCTGTGGCAGCTCTGGCAGGGCTGGGCCAGGGTTCCTCTCCCCAGTAACTCTGGTGGGCCTGGGCTAGGCCAAGGGAAGGTCTCCTCTCCCCTCACCGCAGAGGTCTGTACTGGGGCCGGTGGGGAGAGGCACCCCTCCTCTCCCCCCTGCTGCAGGTCCATGCTGGGACCGACATGGAGGGGTGCCTCTCCCTGCTGCAACAAGTCCGTGCTGCGACCTGAGGGGCGTGGGGGGTGATGCGCCTCGCCCTGCCACCGCAGGTCCATGCTGGGGGAAAAGCATCTCTCCCTGCCGCAGCACCAAGCCCCTGCACGGGAATTAATAGGCAGCTGCGCAGCCACGCAGCTTAGAGGGAACTTAGCTGAGGATCTGCTGGATCTGTTCTGTATTTGGGGAGAGGAGGCTGTGCAGTCCCAGCTGCACTTCAGCCATAGGAATTTCAATACCTAAGGGTAGATTTCTTGAGGCTTGTACAAAAAGGGGCATGCCCTGGACATGGTGCAATGCAGAGCGAAGATAAGGGAGCTGAGGCAGGCGTACCAGAAGGCGAGGGAGGCAAACCATCGCTCTAGTGCTGCACCCAAGACCTCCTTTCTATAAGGAGCTGGACACTATCCTCAGAGGCGACCCCACCTCCACCGCCAAGAGCTCCATGGATACTTGGGCAGGCCTGCAGGTGGCAGGAGGACGTAACCTGGAGGACAAAGTCGTTGATGAAAAGATGAGATAGACGATGATTTGGAGCCCATGGTGGGGTTGCCCAGTGGGGCATGCAGCCAGGAACTGTTCACCACTCTGGAGGTGTCTAGCCAGTATCAGCAGTTGCTCTCCAGTAAGCAAGAAGCAGGAGAGGAGATGCCTGCTAAGCAGCTGTGCTTTGTGTAGTGCGGAGGTGGGTTCAGGTACAGAAATGCACAAAGCGTGCTGTGTTTCTGTGTGCTCAACATTTCCCTGTGCAGCTAATTAGTATGGCAGAAAAAACAGTTGCCTAACTTTTCGTAACTGTTGTTCTTCGAGATGTGTTGCTCATGTCCATTCCAAGTAGGGGTGTGTGTGCTGCAGACAGTTGCCAGAAGGTTTTTCCCCTAGCGGCATCTGTTGGGTTGGTCCAAGTGCCCCCTGAAGTCGCACCTTCATGGCGCCACATATAGGGCCCTGCTGACCCACCACCTCTTCAGTTCCTTCTTGCCGACTGGCTCTGACAGAAGGGTAGGCGGGTGGGTCTTGGAATGGACATGAGCAACACATCTTGAAGAAAAATAGTTACAAAAACCTAAGTAACTGTTTTTATTTCTTCGAGTGCTTGCTCCTGTCAATTCCAAGTAGGTGACTCCCAAGCAGTTCCTAGGAAGAAGGGTCAGAGTTCAGTGGTTTGCAATTTGAAGAACCGCCCTGCCGAATGTGGCATCGTCTCTGGCTTGCTGTGTAATTGTGTAGCGTGACGTAAAGGTGTGGATCGACAACCATGTTGCAGCCCTGCAGATGACTTAGATCGGGACCTGCGCTAGGAATGCCACCGAGAACGCCTGCACCCTTATAGTGTGTGCCGTCAGCGTGGGGGCAGGAATGTTTCTCAAATCATAGCATGCCCGGTTACAGGCCGTGATCCACAAAGGTATTCTTTGGGACAATATGGGAAGTCCCTTCATCCTGTCTGTAATTGCAACAAAAAGTTGTGCTGACTTTCAAAACTGTTTCAATATAAAAAGCCAGCACTCGCCTGATGTCCAGGGAGTGGAGCCTTTGCTCCTGGTTGTTGGCGTGTGCTTTAGGGAAGGAAGCTGGGAGAAAAATGTCCTGGTTTGTATAAAATTGTGAAACTACCTTTGGAAGAAAGGCTGGGTGTGGCCTTAACTGAACCTTGTCCTGAGTGATCTAGTTTGAGACCAAGGGCAGAGTGATCGGAGTCTCCACCGACAGGTCTAGGAGAGTGGTGAATCTAGTGTTGGCAGGGCCATGCTGGTGCTATTAATATCAGTGATGCTGCTTCTCTTCTGACCTTAAGCAGGACCTTGTGAATGACTGGGATGGGTGGAAACGCATAGAGCACATGGTTCTTCCAGGGAAGAAGAAATGCATCTGCGATCAATCCCAGGCTGTGACTCAGGAAGAAGCAGAATTGCAGACACTCCCTATTGTGCCTTGTTGCAAACAAATCTATATGGGGAGTTCCCCACTGTTGGAAGATGTTGTTCATGACATCTGGTCGGATGGACCATTCGTGGTTGTGGAAGGACCTGCTGAGATGGTCCACCAGCTCATTCTGAGATCCCGGAAGGTATGATGACTCTAGATGTATCAAGTGGATTATGCAGAAGTCCCACAGCCTGAGGGCTTCCTGGCACAGGGGAGAGGAGTGAGCTCCACCCTGTCTGTTTATATAAAATATCACTGTTGTATTGTCTGTCAAGACTGACTGATACACACCTTCCCTCCAGATGGCTTTGGAAGGTCTGGCAGACTCGGCAAACTGCTCTTAGCTCCCTGACATTGATGTGTAGTGAGACTTTTGCTTGGATCCAGAGGCCTTGAGTTCTGAGCCTCCCTAGATGCGCTCCCCATCCCATTGCTGATGCATCTGTGACTGGAGACAGCGAAGGTTGGGGCGTGGAGAAGGGCCCCAACTGATTGCAGGTTGAGCCACCACAGGAGAGACTCGGTAACCAGTGGGGGAAGTGCAATCACCCTGTCCAGTCAGTCTCAACTCAGTCAGTATACTGATGCCAACCAAGACTGGAGAGGTCTGAGCCGCAGCCTTGCATGCTATGCTATATGTGTACAGGTGGCCATGTGTCCAAGAAGCTTCAAGCACTTCCTGTACTAGAAGTTGCTCGTGAGAGGCCTCTCTGAAAAGGGACGGGGAAGGCGGGTAGGAGGGAGGGAAAAGAATTGGAGAGAATAACCCAATACTATCCTGCGCAGGACACAGCGGTCTGAAGTGATCTGGGCCCAAGCATGATAGAAGTGGGATAGACTGTTCAAGAAGGAAGGAGATGGACCTATGATTTGAATTGCTGTGTCATCCCCAGGCGCACCCTCGAAAGGTGTGCTTAGGTCCAGAGAACTGCCTCATAGACCCAGGCCCTTGGCTGGAAGGGGGTTGAGGCGGCCTTCGCACATGGTTTCGGCCCTGCTTCCTGCTGTAATCCTGCCTGGGCTGCAGAGGGTAGAAGCATGGAAGAATCTGGGGTTTAAAATGTTTTCTCTGTGGGGCTGGTGCATGAAGCCCCAGGGACTTCAGTGTTGCCCATAAGACCTTAAGGCTGTGAAGTTTAGAGTCTGTTTTCTCCAAAAACAAACGTGAGCCTTCAAAGGGAAGGTCTTGAATTCTTTTTGGAACTCATGTGGGAGGCCTGAAGCCTGCAGCCATGAGCTCCTTCTCACGTCAATCGCAGAGGACCTGGTTTGCGTCGCTGAGTCCGTCACATCCAGAGAGGCTTGCAAAGAGGTTCTTTCTACCATCTTGCCCTTGTCCACAATAGCTGCAAATACTGTCCTAAATTCTCCCAGTAGCAACTCCTTAAACTTCCCCAT
Organism: Lepidochelys olivacea; assembly: GCF_965140295.1. Classification (NCBI taxonomy): domain Eukaryota; kingdom Metazoa; phylum Chordata; order Testudines; family Cheloniidae; genus Lepidochelys; species Lepidochelys olivacea. The sequence goes on along the minus strand of NC_140411.1, from coordinate 29,515,411 downwards.
TGCATTCCAGGAATTGAAATTATGGTGAATAAAGATCGCCTGCTAGTTTATTCTACCTTTGTTAGAAAGGTAGAATGAACCTTCTTAACAAAGAGGTCCAGCGTCTTCACATCCTTACCTTTGGGTGTTGGACCTTGCTGCCCCTGCTTCTCCTGTTCATTTGCAGCCGCTATCACCAATGAACCTGGCTGAGTGGGGGTAAGGAGATATTTGTACTGCTTTGATGGCACAAAGTACTTCCTCTCTGTCCCTTTAGTCGTGGGAGGCAGAGAGGCAGGCGTCTGCCACAATGTCATAGTAATGGTCTGAATGCTCTTTATGAGCAGCAAGGCCACTCTCGAAGGGCCCTTATGTCAGAATGTCCACCATAGGGTCCATTGCCTCAGTCACCTCCTCCACCTGGAGTCTCAGATTTGGGCCACTCTCTTCAACAGCTCCTGGTGAGCCCTGTTGTCCATTGGAGTCGGTGTCACCAATGTCCCTGCCACCACTTCATCCGGGGAAGATGAAGATGACGCCTGGGTTGGTACCGGGCCCTCCTGTCCCTCCGGCTCACAGGGTCCGACCTGTGTTGGTTCCTCAGTTGTGGTGCCAGGCTCAGCACCAGCCCTGATCTTGGTACTGGCCTCAGTGCCGTGCTCCTGTGTAGAACACTTACCCCTGCCCCCCAGCCAACGCTCACTCATGCTTGGGGTGTTCGCCAAGATGTGTGCTTGCCAAGGGTTAGTGAGAAAGTGACTGTTGTTACCGGATGTGCATTTTACTGAAATGTTTCAATGCTGTGTGTGAACTTAACAATCACACTTCTGTGTATTGTTTCTTAAGCTTCTACAGATGTGGCTCCAGGGGCACCCCCTACACTCTGGCATAGCATCTCAGCCAGATAAGAAAGCGACAGAGCAAAGACGACATGTTCCGGAAGGTGCTGCAGTTCTCCAATAAAGAGAAAAGGGAACCCTGGGAATGGAGGGACGCCAAAAGGCAGGACAGAAAAGAAGATCAGAAGTTCATTAAGGACGTTACTGTGCAGATGATTCAAATCATGGAGGAGCAAACGCAGATGCTGAAGTCCTTAATAATGTTGCAGACTGACCAGATGCATGCCCACCCTCCCCTGCAGCACATTCAAAAGTCTTTTCCGTGCCCCTCAACTCCACTCTAACATTCTTTTCCACTTTCCAAGACTTCTGTTTCCCATTCACTCCACTCCCTCAGACAACTTTCAGAATGATAGCGAGACCTATGCATAGCTCTGAAAGTCTGCCCTTCCCTGGCACCTCCTTTCCCACCAAGCGTTTGTGTGTTTTGTTTTTTGTGCAATAAAAGCAAAGTTTTGAACGATAAGTAATCTTTGTGTCCTACAAACTGAGATAGCAGGCACTACCAAGACATACCCAGGCAGTTTAATCATTTGCTTACTGGAATTTAAGGCCCCAAAATTCATAATTGTTTCCCAGGAAAACTAGATGTAATGTAACACTGCTGTACCGAGCACAGGGATATACATTACTGGTTCTAATTTTCAAAGAGCTGCCTCAAAGCCTCCCTGATTCGAATTGCCCCCCTCTGTGCCCCCGATAGCCCTGGTATCTGGCTCCTCAAAATCAGCAGCCAAGCAGTCTGCCTCAGCACTCCACCCCTAAGCAAACCTTACACCCTGAGCTTCACAAATATTATGCAACATAAAACACATGGCTGTGACCATGGGAATATTATCCTCATTGAGGTCTAACCCATCATAAAAGGCATCATGAGTGCACCTTTAATCTGCCAAAGGCACATTCCACGGTCATCCGGCACCTACTCAGTGTGCTGTTGAACCGCTCCTTACTGCTATCCAGGTTTCCTATGTAAGGTTTCATGAGCCATGACTGTAAGGGGTACGCTGGATTTCCCAGGATCACTATGAGCATTTCAACATCCCCCCCTGTAATCTTCTGGTATGGAAAGAAAGTCCCCACTTGCAGCTTTCTGTACAGGCTGGTGTTCCTGAAGATGCCTGCATCATGCACGTTCCCAGACCGCTTCTCCTTGATGTCAGTGAAACGTCCATAGTGATCCACAAGTGCCTGCAATACCATGGAGAAGTACCCCTTCCTATTAATGTACTCTATTGCAAGGTGGTCTGGTCCCAAAATTGGCATACGTGTACCATCTCTCACCCCTCTGCAGTTAGGAAAACCCATTTCTGCAAAGCTGTCCACTATTTCACACACATTTCCCAGAGTCAGGGTCCTTTGTAGCAGGATGCGATTAATGGCCCTCCACACTTTCGTTAACGCAGCCCCAACGGTCGACTTTCTGACTCCAAACTGATTCATGACTGACCAGTAGCAGGCTGGAGTCACCAGCTTCCACACTGTGATTGCCACGCGCTTCTCTACCGATAGGGCAACTCGGGGTCCGGTGTCGTAGTGCCGCTGTGAACTCCACACAGAGTTCCAAGAAGGTGGCTTTCTGCATCTGAAAGTTCTGTAGCCACTGTTCATCATCCCAGACAAGCATGACAATACGATCCCACCACTCACTGCTTGTTTCCCAAGCCCAAAAGTGATGGTCCACACTGTGAAGCTGTTCCGTGAATGCCAACAGAAATCTAAGTTGCTCCTATCCATATCACACAGCAAGTGAGGCAACTGGGAATCCTGTTCAGTTAGGAATTTCATGATTAACTGCACTGCCATCTGCAATGTCTTAGTGACAGTTATCAGAGCATAGGAGAGCAGTGCGGGATCCAACCCTTCACACACAGATGCCGGGGTGCACAGCGAACAAGGGCTGTTGAAAAATGCCACGAAAGAAAGCTGGAAGCCCACAGAATGCTGGGATGGAAAACAATGCATTATGGGATGTTGAGCCCAGTTCCAAGGTGCACTGCGATCCACTCCACCTTCCCACAAGACTTAGTGGCAGAAGGTGTCGAGCTGAACTGTGGGATAGATACCCATAATACACTTCTTACACTGTCAGTGCTAGTGCCTGACGACAGATGGAGAGTAGTGTGAACATGCAATACCAATTTTTATTATAGCACTTTGAGTGTCGACATAACTTTTGTTGACAAAACTCTGTAGTGTAGACAAGGCCCAGCTTAAAATCTTGGCTGAAATGTTATGTTTGGGTTTGAAAAGGACATTAAAATGCAGACCTTTTTCCTTGTTAGGTTTCTGAGTTTGTCATCTCTGTATCAATGTCTATTAATGTATCTTCTTTGGCTAGTTACATTAATATTAATACCTATAACCAGTATAACAGAGAAAATATAACTTTAGAATTCTGATATGGGTCTGATTTGCCCATGCATTACTCTAGCTTCATGCCAGTGAAATCAATGGATTTATACCAACATAAATCTGGAGTAATGCACGAGCAAATCAGACCCACATGAGAATCCTAAAGTTGTATTTTCTCTGGGTTTTTTTGTTTTTTGTGGATTTATCTTTTAAAATATAATGTAAAGATGAATGGATTATATTGGTACATACATTTTGTATACTATAACTGTCATTTTTAAAAATTAATGCAGATTTATGTACTTTTTCAATTTGGTTAGTGTCATTCAGTGCAGAACACTGTATATTTCACTTTTAATAGGTGTTTCAAAATCAGAATTTTTGTACAGGGATTAAATGTAAAATGAATTGTGTTCACTGAAGAAATTCTACAAGCATATCTGAAAACAGATATATTTACTCCTTCAAACAAATTATACTGTATGCTTGTTGAATTAGGAGAGCTGAACAAATTTCAGGGTGCCTTTCTAACCTGAAGTTTTAGAACACTCCTGCTTAATAACATTATGCTCCCTTAATCTGATATTCAAATTATACTCTGTGAAGGAGACAGCAGGTTCTATCGGTTTGACGCAAGTATACTTGCCATTCAGGACGAGTAGCCTCTGTGTCAACAATAGTGCCAACAGGTGGGTTTTGCAGGCTTCTGTTTGCCTCTGCAAAGAATCGAGGAATGCATTTCTTCCTGACCACAATCACTGACACTTTGGGACTTGAAATAAAGGACAAATATAAAGTAGCTATAATAAATGATTTCATATTACCTCTTTCCTAGTTATAAAAGGACTAAGAATAGAAACAGGCAGATGGCTTGAATTATGTTGCCATATCTCATTCAGAATGTTCTACTTGTCTTTTATAGGGCATCTAAACAATGGGTTATGTTTGAGAGCTGAAAGAACACACCAAGTTACACGATAGTGTCTGTAAGTCCTCAGTCTCTTTGGAAATCAGCAATGTCAACCAGAATTTTATGTTTTCATATATATTTCTATAGGACATTACATAATAGATATAAGTGCATTGAACTTGCTTTGATTTCTCCAACATGGAACGGGGCGGGCGGGGAAGAAATTCTAGTTACCTGTAATTAGTAGTTAATTCTGTGAGGACACTAAGTAGTTGTGGGACCTCATAATCCACAACCATCTTCAGCTGGCCATCTGCAACACCATCACGGTATACTATGATGCGCGCAGGCAATTCACAATTATACTTGTGCCACTTGCTGATGGCTCCTATAGTACATACCGCATCAGTAAGGAGAGAGTGATCAGGGTTTATTTCTTTGCAACCTAATTTAATATTAATATTCTTGTTTTCTTTTGTAACAATATGCAATCATTCTGTTTTGATTTTCATAGAATATAGTGTCATAAAAATAGTACTGGAGATAAAATGTTATATGATCTAGCCCTGGCACTAGAGGTAATAAATTTCCCTCTCTGCTAAAATGCGTACTGTACTGTATGTGCTATTAATAGTAACAGCAAGTTCTCTGATGCATTTTTGTTTCACTTGAATGTTTTTAATGCATTAATATACAACATATTATTTTATGAAACTTGTAGTACAAATTAATTCCTGGTGTTAATGACTCAAATAAATCGATTGTATCTTTTTATTGTGATTTCCTGTATTTTATATACAGTTGGCTCCACCAAATGTTCATGATTTACAAAAAGCTAAGCACAGTTTTTAATCAATTCCAAGTACCAAAGAAAACTGCACATGCTTATATTTAACATTCTGTAAATACAGACTACCTAATGCAGAACACTATATATTTCTGTGCATTGTGGTAAACCCAGGACAAACAACTACAAAAGTGGGGTAGTAATTAGTCCCAGGGTTTTAAAAGGCCCCTCCCTATCCACTGAGGAGAGAGAACCATGGGGCAATAAGGTTCAGCTGGAAAAGGGGTTACTAGGGAACCAATTAGGTTCAGCTGATTCCAACTACTTGGGACCTTTTAAAACCCTCCCCTGGGTGGTAGGAGGGGGAGAGTGAGGGGAGCAGGGAAGTTGCCAGTAGGCTGTTTGCAGCAAGACACCAGACCTCCCAGTAGGGAGGCTGCACTCGCTCCCCAGAAGGGAAGGAAAACAAGCACAAGGGACTGACTGAGGAGAGGAGTAGCAGGACCTTGTGCCACCTATAAGGATTCGCCTTGCCCCAAACCTGAGTCTCCAAGGCTAAAAAGGACTGAGCCTACTGAGGCGAACAAGGTATTTTGCCAAAGCATATAATAAACATACACTACAAACACACATCCACCTTAGATCTATTTAAAGCTGAGCACAATTTATAATTAGGGCTGTTGATTAATCGCAGTTAACTACGCGATTAACACAAAAAATGAATTGCGATTAATCCCAGTTTTAATTGCACTGTTAAACAATAGAATACCAATTGAAATGTATTCAATATTTTGGATGTTTTTCTACATTTTCAAATATATTGATTTCAATTACAACACAGAATACAAAGTGTACAGTGCTCACTTTATATTATTTTTTATTAAAAACATTTGCACTGTAAACAAGATAAACAAAAGCACAGGTGCCGATTCCATGAGTGCTTGGGGGGAAAAAATGTGGGTGCTAAGCAAGTACGGTAGTGCAATCTTTTTATCGTGAAAGTGCAACTTACAAATGAAGATTTTTTTTTGTTATTTAACTGCACTCAAAAACTAAACAATGTAAAACTTTAGAGCCTACAAGTCCACTCAGTCCTACTTCTTATTCAGCTGATCGCCCAGAAAAGTTTGTTTACGTTTATGGGAGACAATGCTGTCTCCCTCGCTTCTTATTTACAATGTCACTTGAAAGTGAGAACAGGTGATCGCACGGCACTTTTGTAGCTGGCACTGCAAGGTATTTACATGCCAGATATGCTAAACATTTGTATGCCCCTTCGTGCTTCAACCACCATTCCAGAGGACATGCTTCCATGCTGATGACGCTTGTGTCATAAACATAAACGGAAGGGTAAACCCCTTTGAAATCCCTCCTGGCCAGGGGAAAGCTCCTCTCACCTGTAAAGGGTTAAGAAGCTAAAGGTAACCTCGCTGGCACCTGACCAAAATGACCAATGAGGAGACAAGATACTTTCAAAAGCTGGGAGGAGGGAGAGAAACAAAGGGTCTGTGTGTCTGTCTGTATGCTGGTTTCTGCAGGGGATAGACCAGGAATGGAGTCTTAGAACTTTTAGTAAGTAATCTAGCTAGGTATGTGTTAGATTATGATTTCTTTAAATGGCTGAGAAAAGAATTGTGCTGAATAGAATAACTATTTCTGTCTGTGTATCTTTTTTGTAACTTAAGGTTTTGCCTAGAGGGGTTCTCTATGTTTTTGAATCTAATTACCCTGTAAGATATCTACCATCCTGATTTTACAGGGGGGATTTCTTTACTTCTATTTTTATTAAAAGTCTTCTTGTAAGAAAACTGAATGCTTTTTCATTGTTCTCAGATCCAAGGGTTTGGGTCTGTGGTCACCTATGCAAATTGGTGAGGCTTTTTATCCAACATTTCCCAGGAAAGGGGGGTGCAAGTGTTGGGAGGATTGTTCATTGTTCTTAAGATCCAAGGGTCTGGGTCTGTAGTCACCTAGGCAAATTGGTGAGGCTTTTTACCAAACCTTGTCCAGGAAGTGGGGTGCAAGGTTTTGGGAAGTATTTTGGGGGGAAAGACGCGTCCAAACAGCTCTTCCCCAGTAACCAGTATTAGTTTGGTGGTGGTAGCGGCCAATCCAAGGACGACGGGTGGAGTATTTTGTACCTTGGGGAAGTTTTGACCTAAGCTGGTAAAGATAAGCTTAGGAGGTTTTTCATGCAGGTCCCCACATCTGTACCCTAGAGTTCAGAGTGTGGGGGGGGAACCTTGACAGCTTGTTAAAAAAATTTGCTAATTAAATTTGTGACTGAACTCCTTGGGTGAGAATTGTATAGGGAGACCAGATGCCCTGATTTTATAGGTTTCAAAGTAGCAGCCGTGTTAGTCTGTATTCGTAAAAAGAAAAGGAGTACTTGTGGCACCTTTAGAGACTAACCAATTTATTTGAGCTATAGCTCACGAAAGCTTATGCTCAAATAAATTGGTTAGTCTCTAAGGTGCCACAAGTACTCCTTTTGATTTTATAGGGACTGTCCCGATATTTGGGGCTTTTTCATATATAGGCACCTATTACCCTCCCACCCCCGTCCCAATTTTTCACACTTGCTATCTGGTCACCCTAGAATTGTATGTCTCCTGCTCTGTGGTTTTACCCAGATTCTGCCATAAATTTCATGTTATAGCAGTCTCAGATGATGACCCAGCACATGTTGTTCATTTTAAGAACACTTTCACTGCTTTGACAAAATGCAAAGAAGGTACCAATGTGAGATTTCTAAAGATAGCTACAGCACTCAACCCAAGGTTTAAGAATCTGAAGTGCCATCCAAAATCTGAGAGGGATGAAGTGTGGAACATGCTTTAAGAAGTCTTAAAAGAGCAGCATTCCCATGTGGAAACTACAGAACATGAACCACCAAAAAAGAAAATCAATTTTCTGTTGGTGGCATCTGACTCAGACGATGAAAATGAACATGCATCCGTACGCACTGTTCTGGATCGTTATCAAGCAGAACCAGTCATCATCAGCATGGATTCATGTCCTCTGGAATTGTGGTTGAAACATGAAGGGACATAGGAATCTTTAGCGCATCTAGCATGTAAATATCTTGCGACATCGGCTACAACAGTGCAATGCGAATGCCTGTTCTAACTTTCAGGTAACACTGTAAACAAGAAGCAGGCAGCATTATCTCCTACAAATGTAAACAAACTTGTTTATCTGAGTGATTGGCTGAACAAGAATTAGGACTGGGTGGACTTGTAGGCTCTGAAGTTTTACATGGCATTCAAAAATAAAACTTTTTTTTGTACATAATTCTACATTTGTAAGTTCAACTTTCATGATAAATAGATTGCACTACAGTTCTTGTATTAGGCAAATTATGGGCCAAAGCCTACCACAATAAATGGAAACATTCCCACTGATGTTAATGCACTTTGGATCAGGATATAAGTGGCCTCTTCCCCACCAGGCCCACTACTCCTAAAAGTGATGGCTAGACTCTGGCAGCCTTAGCACTGGTGACAGGCAGGCTCATCATCTGCCCCTCTTAAAGTGATAGCAACATTGGAATCATCTCTCTGAAGACTTATACTAAATCTACACTGCAGGCTTCTTTTGACAGTGTGTAGTGTACATAGCTCGCCTCCCAGCACAGATATAAACAGCAGTGTTGATGGTGAGACATGGCTTAGGCAAGTAAACATACATCTGAAGGGGCAGGTTGGGGGTGCGCTATGTAACCAAGTACATACCCTACATGGCTCTGCTTGCCCAAAACACGCCTCCCTGTCTATACTGCTATTTTTAGCCACGTACTGTCCCAGTGCCTAAGTCTTTCCCTGCTGCAGGAAAAGACTCTGGTGGGGAAGCTACTGAAGCCTTTCGAAACTGCCAGAGCATTTTACTGAGTTGACACATACTGCAGCGTGAAGCTACACATACCCTGCATGCTGCTGAAAGTGGTGTGTAGTATAGACGTAAGCCTTAGGAAGACCACACTTGGTTCTTGGGAGGTTTTCTTCACAACCACAAGAGCTAGAAATGGGGTTGAGGTGGTTTGTTTTTTTGGTAGAGCTTGGATTCTACAGATGCTGAAGAAGCAGAAAAGAGTCCTACTCACGCTGGATGAGTGAAATTTTCAAGGTCTCTTACTATATATTACCATGTAATTTTGATTATATATTTATATAGCATACCTTGTGAGCCTTACTCTTTACAAATACGTAATAAGTAAAGGTTCCTGCCCCAAGGAGCTTACAAAGTGAGAACATGGGAGTAGTACTCCGTATAGTGAATAAGGAATATTCCTGTGACTAAGGATTTACAAGTTAAAGCCCTAACTTATTATCAAAAGAACCAATGAAAGAATATAATAATTTACAAAATACAGAGTAATTGGTGTAATGATGTTGTGCATTTGGTTTTAAAACTAGTCTAGGTAGCTAATTTCTGTAATAAGAGTTTCTATAATACTACAGTTTCTGATGCATTGTGAAATTCATTTACACAGGAGATTAGAATGTAATGCAAACAATACATTGAGACATAGCCAATAATCAACCTATAAACTGTATTGTTCTAACTTTAAAAGGTACATGACATTATACCTTTCATGCAGACTTTTAAACAATCTGCGATATCAGTCCCTGTATTCCGAAGGACGCAGCGAGAGAACCACCTAAAAATAAGTAGTAAGTTACTAGGCAACCATTACAATTGTGTTCTTCTGAGTTCTGCATTACTTTCACTCCACGTTTCCTTTACTATTGGCTACGCTTCTCATAAATCATACAGCCATCACCTGAAACTACCAATAAAGGGAGGACTCTTCAAAGTAGGATAGCTTGAGGTGGATATGAAATCCAGATCCTGAGCAATGCAGTAGAACAGGTCAGACCTGCCTTATTCCCCTGGATTTATGAGCTACATTTTTCAAACTCGATGTCTAGTTAGCTCACACTGACTCCATTGGCAGATTAAGGTGTTCAAAAGCTCTGAAAATTAGCTACTTAGTGTCTAAAGTTGGCCACCCAAAACACTGAGGAATCTGAAGTTAGAGGCCACTTTTGAAACTTGAGATTCAACCTCTTGTCCTTCTTTCCTTCTCTGTAAAATGCTTACATCTCTTACTGGGGTGTTGTAAGATGACTACACTATATTTGTGAGGCAATTCCAGATTCTCAGATGGAAGGTTCTATGTAAATGCTAATTATTAATTATTATTATTATTATTACTACTACTACATGCAGAGGGTGGGGTACACCAAAGAACTGGACTGAACATATATAGAGGGAACATTAACATCCATTCAGCACTGAGAAGTTGACCGACCACATCATGACAGCTTATAATGCAGCCCATCAGGGCTGCCAACAAGTCTTTCCAGGTTCAGAATTGTGAAGACACTATCATGCATTAATAAAATAGCTGACTTGGTTACAATGTTTGTTTAATTCTAGAGTTCTTCATAAATAAAGCTGTGTGGTTTCAATGGTTTAAAAATACACCCTTACTGGATTACTGTAAAAAAATAGCTTTACTTTGAAAAAATTAAGTTTGTGTTGGTTGCTGAATATACCCCCAAACACGTAAACCACCACAATATTTAACTTCATACAGACCTCTGAATGCAAAGAAATTTCTTTTTCTAACATTGAATTTATATCACAACAACAAAATTAAATTGTCACCATTCTATCTTCTGAAGAGTCTACAGACCGAATATTGTATTAACAAACACTTGCCCTGACACTGTATGAATTAAGGATTTGCAATCAATCCACTATCATTATACCAGGTCCAAACTCCAAAATGTTCTATATAAATAATAATATAAACATTATTTTATATGTATATAGCACCTTTTATCCTAAAGCACCCCATAAACTACTATACAAGTCATATATAGGAGTCACTTAATCTATCTTTGGGGCAAAAAAAGGCAGCTGTTTAATACTAAGAGAGAAAGTGAAAAGAACACTATATCCAATTTAGTAGGCAGGATGTAATTACCTAATTTAGCAAAGACACCTGAGTTAACACCCATATTCTTCCAAAAAATTCCCTTGTCTTTCAATAATACACGCGGTTGAATTTTACATCCTATCCAAAAACCAACACATTCATAGGCAGCGACTCTATGGGTGCTCCAGCCCTAGAGCACTCAGGGAAAAAATAATTAGTGGGTGCTTAGCACCCACCAGCAGCCAGTACCCCCCTCCCTCCCAGTGCCTCCCACCTGGATCAATCAGCTGTGTGGGTGTGCAAGAGGTGCTGGGAGAGAGAATGGAAGGAGCAGAGCTGGGATGCGCTCGGGGCAGGGGGTGGAACTGGGTGGGAAGAGGCGGGATGGGGGGTGGAGCGGGGGAGGGAAGAGGTGGGGCTTTGGGGGAAAGGGTGGAGTGGGGGCCAGGCCTGGGGCAAAGCAGTGGCAGGCAGAGGTGGGGCAGAAGCTTGGGTGGAGGGGTGAAGTGGAGGTGGGGCCTGGGACTGAGCAGGGGTTGAGCACCCAGAGAAAGGAGAAAGCCAGCGCCAGTGAGCACATCCAATGTGGGAGTAGAACCCAAGAGTCCCAACTCCCAGTCCCCTTGCTCACAACATTAAACACTGCCTTCCTTAATATTTATCAATAAACATTAAAGACCCACATGGTACTCTTGATCCACATATACAACTACTATCAGTATCAACTGGAAGTGATGCCTAGTGACCATGGGTGTGATATTGTCTTTAACGTGGAAGACACCTCAAATGGCTCATAACAGATGATCTTAAATATCATATATCATATATCATATATTCTGCAATACTTAGGAACTGTTTGAGTGATGGATGGAATAAGGGCATAAACTTGCTGTTGCTGAAGTTGATGGTAAAACATTTATGGCTGATAGGCACAGGCTCATGTCTAAATGGCCATTTTTAAGACTTCTACAGTCTTTGTGGATTTAAAAGTCATTTGAAGTTATTTCACATTTGTTTTAAACTCTCGTTTTCTTTGGTGTACTTAAGGGATTACAAAGAAAAACACAAAATTATTGACTTTTAAAATAAATTATATTTAAACCATACTGGCTTGAAATGATAGTGATGAATTACTAAGTCGGACTCAGTATGAAGTAGGATATTAAGTATGTATATATGTACAGAAGTGAATGAATGATAATGACACCATTCTGCTAGTGGATGAATTTCTAGCATACACAAAATGGGAACAGCCTTGTAGTTTTGTAAATTATGCATCTCACTTTGTCAATTATCTGGTTATCTTTTGCAATGTAGTAGGTGAAAAGTTAGAATGATTTTGTATACAATAAAATGCTTTCCAACAGTTAAACAAAACATCCTCCTTCCACCCTGTGTTTGTAAATTGGAATTCTAGTTATCTACATAAGAAAAATCTAGTTCTAAATAGAGTGGAACACCTGAGATGGTGTGAGTGGTGATGCAGTATGCAGTAATACAACAATTCAAAGATTCCTGTGCTCCTCATTGAATCCTGACTATCATAGGCCTGATTCCCCCTCCCATTACTCCAATTTTACCACTATTTAACTCCACTGACTTTAGTAGAGCTACTCCAGTGTAGTGTGTAGAAAATCAAGACAATAGATGACTTTATGTTTCAATGAATGAGCACCTGCTGGGTTTTTTTGGCAGCATGCAGGCCACTGTAGACCTTTTCCAATGTACTTCTATTACCACTGCTCTTATCAGTCACCACTGTTGAACAGCACATTGTCCACTAGGTACTGGTGTCCCCTCTCCGCTCTGGAGATAGAGCGCACCAACTCAAGTAAAGAAGCCAAAGTCTTACACTTCGATACAGAGATTTTTAAGGCCAGAAGAGACCACTGTGATCTAGTCTGATCTCCTGCATAACACAGACCACAGAACTTCCCTGAATTAATTTCTGCTTCATATCCAATAGTTGTGATTGAACTAAAGCACATCTTTTAGAAAAGCATCCAGTGTTTATTTTAAAATCTCCAGTGATGGAGAATCTACAACAACACTTGGTAAGTTGTTTCAGTGGCTAATTACCCTTACTATTAAAATTCTGAATTTGTCTAGCTTCAACTTCCAGCTACGAAACTGTTTTATACCTTTGTCTGCTAATTCGAAGAGCCTTCACCAATCAAATTTCTGTTCCCCACAAAGTACTTACTGATTACGGTCAAGTCACTCCTTAACTCCCTCTCTTTGAGAAGCTAAACAGATGGCTTCTGAAGTATCTCACTATGAGGCATGTCTTGCAATCCACTAATCATCTCTGTGACTCTTCTTTAAACCCTCTCCAATTTTTCAACATCCTTCTTCAACTGTGGACACCAGAACTGGAAACAGTATTCTAGTAGCAGTCACACCAGTGACAAATACAGAGGTAATATAGCCTCCCTGCTAGTCAATATTCTCATTTATACACTCAAGGATTGCATTAATCGTTTTGGCCACAGTGTCACACTGGGAAAGCTCATGTTCAGCTGATTATACACCATAATCCCCAAATCTTTTTCAGACACTGCTTCCCAAGATACAGACTTACATCTTATAAGTATGGTCTATGTTCTTTGTTACTAGATATACGACCTTACATTTGGCTTTACTGTATTGACCTTACTATATTAAAAGCCATACATTGATTGTGCCCTGCTTACCAAGTGATCCAGATCGCTATGTATCAGAGACCTGACCTCATTATTTACCATTTCTCTTATCTGTCACCTGAAAACTTTAATCAATAATAATTTTATGTTTTCTTCCAGCCAGTGATAGTACCTTCTGTCCAAAGAACTCAAAATAGAAAGTAAGCCCCCAGACACCTTTCTGAGATAGGTAGGCATAATTATAGGATCCTTAGGAGTAGTAATAGTATAAAAGGCTTACCTTGTAATTTTTGAATTAGTGCTAGCCACAAATCCAACTATTGAGCTTCCCTTGTTAAGGGCATCTTTATTGACATCAATACCTATCACCATGAGTGATTTTAGCTGTGAAATAAATTTAAATTGAGAATAATTTGGTGATGCAATGAATTACCAATTATATACAGTACGTCAAATATACTGATTTTCAAAGCTTTACCAAATCACTTTTTGAAACAGTTAAAATACATATGGCATAGAGCCACACAACAGAGCAAAGCTAGAGTATTGTCAGATGAGACTATGCTATTTTCAATAAAACCCACAAATCCTCAAGTTTAATTTTGTTAAATAAAGACATTTTAAACTCTGTTTAGATGAAGCACATTCACACCAATGCTAAGGGATCACTTCAGACAGGATTTGCTAATTCTGTAAGGTCCTCTTGCCCACATTCTATATAGATCATTTTACCATGCCATCACAATGATATTCCAATGAGCATCAACATGACTAGAGTCTGTAAAACATGATTCTTTCTTTCTCTTTTTTGCTCACTGGGGAAAAACTGTTAAAGAATTAAAAAAATATTTTATGTATGCTGCTATGCGTATTTATTATTGAAGGCCAGGTCATAGTGTGCTTTCCACTTGGGAAAAAAAAGTGGTAAGACTTAAGGTGATTCTGAGAAGGAACAGATTGCTAAAAGACACGATCAACTTGGAATAATTGAATCAAAACTTTTGAATAAAATTCAAGTGTCAGAAATAACCACAATTTAGGACATCTGTAGATGGGACTCAGGCTCTCTGTAATAGGTGGGAGCAAATATTTCACACAGTACTACTGGTGAAATTTAACTTTGTGTTATGAAAATAAGATTGTGTTACTTAACTTTTTTCTACCTATGCAAACTATGAAAGTGAAGAATGTTTCATTCTAAAGAGGGATGGAAATCCCCTTCTCAACCCCACAAAATGTTTGTGGTCTGATGCCTATCTCACCTAATTAAATTACAAGAGAATTCAAATACAAGGACTGCAAAGGTACTGTAGATACTTGGATTTAAAGTACCTATTTTTACAGTTATTTCTCATTACAGCAAGACCTCATTGCAAGGCTCAGACTCTCGTACAACATAAGAAGTAGAGATACAGGGCAAAATTCACATATAGAGCACAACAGACATGGAGTTTTAGTGGGGTTGAAAAAGTATAACTGCACGGGAGTAACTCAGGGAAAAATTTGGTACATAGTTAACATTTTTATATCTTACTAAATAAGCCATAGACGGGAAGGAGAGTGATAGCAGAGAGGCATAAAGAATGAGCAGAGTTCTCTGGTTTATGATAAAAGAACACTCATTGTAAGGATATAGTCTAGCACTAAAAGTTAAGCCCGGCTCATTCAGTAAAGAATCTTGACACCTTTTATGAAGGGAAATCAGGCTAAATGGAAGAATTTCAAAAGGAGCATAGGTGTCTCATGATGAAAGATCATACTAAATTAAATAAAGTAGTCCATTTCCTCCACTTAGTTCTGGCAACTGAATTTCAGCATGCTGTCAAGCTGTTTTTATAATGACAAAGAAAATCAATGAATGAAGTAAATTTTCTTGTTAAAGTGAGTGCTAAAGATTAAAGATGAAACAGAATTACCTGTTTCCCATTAATCATTAGATTGATAAAATATATATGAAATAAAGCAGTGTTCTGAATATTTTAAGAAATACAGAAGAACTCAGTTTAACCGAACCTCCATGTGGTGTTGAGCCCTGAGCAACTGCAACAAAAAGTTTGAGAAACACTGTTGTAGACAAGTCCCTATAATGTTCAGGGTTAAAGAGGAAAGAGTGTAAAAATGATCGATACCTGTACTTGTTTAAAACTCACATTGGTTTTCCTGTTAATAAATGAACATACCATATCTGCAAGAACTAGGGGTTTGTATATTCTGTCAAGTAGATAAGAAGTGTGTGTGTGGGGGGGGTATGTTTTAATGCTTTTCCGGGAGTGGTCAGCTAGCTGTAAAGCAACTCCGCATCTTAAAATAACAGATAGAAAGCTCTTTGCCCATTCTCTGGATTATCCAAATTTTTGATTATCCAATCTGGTCCCAGTCCCAATTAGATCAGATAAATGGGGTTCCACTGGACGAGGCTTTCTTCCAGCAACTAACAGAAGTTACTAGATCACAGGCCCTGGTTCTCATGGGAGACTTCAATCACACTGATATCTGCTGGGAGAGCAATTCAGCGGTGCACAGACAATCCAGTTTTTGGAAAGTGTAGGGGACAATTTCCTGGTGCAAGTGCTGGAGGAACCAACTAGGGGCAGAGCTCTTCTTGACCTGCTGCTCACAATCTGGGAAGAATTAGTAGGTGGAGCAAAAGTGGAGGGGAACCTGGGAGGCAGTGACCATGAGATGGTCAAGTTCAGGATCTTGACACAAGGAAGAAAGGAGAGCAGCAGAATACGGACCCTGGACTTCAGAAAAGCAGACTTTGACTCCCTCAGGGAACTGATGGGCAGGATCCCCTCAGAAAACAAAATGAAGGGGAAAGGAGTCCAGGAAAGCTGGGTGTATTTTAAAGAATCTTTATTGAGGTTACAGGGACAAACCATTCCGATGTGTAGAAAGAATAGTAAATATGGAAGGCAACCAGCTTGGCTTAACAGTGAAATCCTTGCTGATCTTAAACACAAAAAAGAAGCTTACAAGAAGTGGAAGATTGGACAAATGACCAGGGAAGAGTACAAAAATATTGCTCAGGCATGCAGGAGTGAAATCAAGAAGGCCAAATCACACCTGGAGTTGCAGCTAGCAAGAGATATTAACAGTAACAAGAAGGGTTTCTTCAGGTATGTTAGCAACAAAAAGAAAGACAAGGAAAGTGTGGGCCCCTTACTGAATGAGGGAGGCAACCTACTGACAGAGGATGTGGGAAAAGCTAATGTACTCAATGCTTTTTTTGACTCTGTCTTCACGAACAAGGTCAGCTCCCAGATTACTGCACTGGGCAGCACAGCATGGGGAGGAGGTGACCAGCCCTCTGTGGAGAAAAAAGTGGTTCGGGACTATTTAGAAAAGCTGGACGAGCACAAGTCCATGGGGCCGGATGCGCTGCATCCGAGAGTGCTAAAGGGGTTTGCGGATGTCATTGCAGAGCCATTGGCCATTATCTTTGAAAACTCATGGCGATCGAGAGAGGTCCCGGACAACTGGAAAAAGGCTAATGTAGTGCCCATCTTTAAAAAAGGGAAGGAGGAGGATCCTGGGAACTACAGGCCAGTCAGCCTCACCTCAGTCCCTGGAAAAATCATGGAGCAGGTCCTCAAGGAACCAATTCTGAAGCACTTAGAGGAGAGGAAAGTGATCAGGAACAGTCAGCATGGATTCACCAAGGGCAAGTCATGCCTGACTAATCTAATTGCCTTCTATGATGAGATAACTGGCTCTGTGGATGAGCGTAAAGCAGTAAATTTATTCCTTGACTTTAGCAAAGTTTTTGACACTGTCTCCCACAGTATTTTTCCAGCAAGTTAAAGAAGTATGGGCTGGATGAATGGACTGTAAGGTGGACAGAAAGCTGGCTAGATTGTCAGGCTCAACAGGTAGTGATCAATGGCTCCATGTCTAGTTGGCAGCCGGTATCAAGTGGAGTGCCCCAAGCAGGGCCGGTACAAGGACGTTTCGCGCCCTAGGCAAAACTTCCATCTTGCGCCCGCCCCCACCCCAGGAACCCTGCGGCAGCTCCCCGCTGCTGCCCTCCACCCTGAGGTGCCCCCTCATGGCAGCTCCCCTCCACCGCTGCCCCTCCCTCCAGCCCAGGAAGCACCCCCCTGCCGTGGCAGCTCCTCACCGCCCCCTCGGCCCAGGGAGCTGCGTGCGGCAGCACCCCTCCCCAGCTCATATCTGTTCCGCCTCCTCCCCGAGCATGCCGCCGCTTCTCCCACCTCCCAGGCTTGCGGCGCCAATCAGCTGTTTGCCGCACAAGCCTGGGAGAAAGAGAAGCAGAGCGGGGCGGTGCTCAGGGGAGGAGGCGGAGCAGAGGTGAGCTGGGGCGGGGAGCGGTTCTCCTGTATGCTGCCCCGCCCCCCCGTTACTTGCTGCAGGCGGCCCTCCCCACGCCCCCCTGCCCCAGGTCACCTCCGCAGCCCCCAACCACTTGGTGCCCTAGGCGACTGCCTAGTTCGCCTAGTGGCTGCACCGGCCCTGGCCCCAAGGGTCGGTCCTACGGCCGGTTTTGTTCAATATCTTCATTAATGATCTGGACGATGGCATGGATTGCACGCTCAGCAAGTTTGCAGATGACACTAAACTGGGAGGAGAGGTAGATACACTGGAGGGTAGGAATAGGATACAGAGGGACCTAGACAAATTAGAGGGCCAAAAGAAATCTGATGAGGTTCAACAAGGACAAGTGCAGAGTCCTGCACTTAGGACGGAAGAATCCCATGCACTTCTACAGACTACGGACTGAATGGTTAGGCAGCAGTTCTGCAGAAAAGGACCTGGGGGTTACAGTGTACGAGAAGCTGAATATGAGTTGACAGTATGCCCTCATTACCAAGAATGCCAATAGCATTTTGGGATATATAAGTAGGGGCACTGCCAGCAGATGGAGGGACGCGATCGTTCCCCTCTATTTGGCATTGGTGAGGCCTCATCTGGAGTATTGTGTCCAGTTTTGGGCCCCACACTACAAGGAGGATGTGAAAAAATTGGAAAACATCCAGCGAAGGGCAACAAAAATTATTAGGGGACTGGAACACATGACTTATGGAGGAGAGGCTGAGGGAACTGGAATTGTTTAGTCTGCAGAAGAGAAGAATGAGGGGGGATTTGATAGCTGCTTTCAACTACCTGAAAGGGGGTTCCAAAGAGGATGGATCTAGACTGTTCTCAGTGGTAGCAGATGACGAAAAGAGGACTAATGATCTCAAGTTGCAGTGGGGGAGGTTTAGGTTGGATATTAGGAAAAACTTTTTCACTAGGAGGGTGGTGAAGCACTGGAATGCGTTACCTAGGGAGGTAGTGAAATCTCCTTCCTTTGAAATTTTTAAGGTCAGGCTTGACAAAGCCCTGGCTGGGATGATTTAGTTGGGGATTGGTCCTGCTTTGAGCAGGGGGTTGTACTAGATGACCTCCTGAGGTCCCTTCCAACCCTGATATTCTATGATTCTGTGATTTTTAAAATGTGCAGGAGCCATCCCAAAATGATCAATTAAAAATCAGGGGGAGACAACAGAGCTTGATATGGAATTAATTGCTTATTGAATCTCCTACTGATGAATGAAAATGTTATTCTGTAGCATGATCATTTATTTTATTTTTTACCAAGTTTCTGTGAAATCACTATTCAGGTTCCAGACAACACTATGAAGAAAAACAATCTCATTTTTGGCCTTAAGTCTGAAGCCACAAGGTGTTCAAGGACATGCAAATCCCATAAGTAACAATTAAATAACTGGCATTTTAGCACTACAATTTGTGATTTCCAGACAGGACTTGCTTGATATAAACTTTGGCACCAATCCTGTTCTTTTTTCAGTCAGTCAAAATTTGGCTGCTGATTTCAATGGAAGCAAGTTTGGACCTCAAGAGCAACTGTACAGCCCTTACATCCGGGAGCTATTACTCACACAAGTAGACCCACGGAGGTCAAAAATATTATTAAGCCTCACTGCACTCCTGTGAGATACATAAATATTATTATACCAGTGTTAAATATGGATAATATGAGACATCTGGCTTAAAACTGTTTGTACAGTGCCTTGCACAATGGGACCCAAATCCTATTTCGGGTCATCAGGTATTATTTGTAATACCACTGCTATATCTAACGATCCCCTGTTCTAACCAATAGACCATACATCTTCCCAGAACATGTCCTTTTTTGTTGGAAAGCTTTACATTTCTTTAATTCTATTCTTTTAAATCTCATCACCACTGAAAAAATACTGTCAAACTAAATGGCCTATTGATATGATCACATGAAAATAAAGCTTATTTAAAGAATTTTAGAGGTTTTTCCCCCATGGTTGGACCATTAGGGTCACAAATGCATGATTTCCTGCCCAGAAATGTGGATCAAAGAAATGCTAACGTTGGACATTTGTTTGTATACCTTCATAAAACATGGATATGTTTCACAATACTGTACCTTGTAACAATCTTTACTGTAAACAAGAAGTGCTCAGATTTCTGAGTATGCACAGAGAGCTACTAAAATGTGAAAATGATTTTGATGGGATTAAATACACCAATATTTTGTGAAGTCAACAGATCAAGAGTAAGTATCCTGCATCATTAACACAGGACCCAATCTGGGGCAATCCTTCCTCATGCTGAGGAGTGGTTTCTCGTGTGAATTATTGTTGCTTAAGTATTCTGAGATCCTCAGATGAAAAATGTCAACAAAGCACAACTTATACCACGCTAAATCAATTTCAGCTAGAGCTAAGCATTTCTGACATACCAAAGACTAGTTAACATAAATGGTTGAACAAGTTTTGCTGTGATAAAAACAAACATTTTAAACAAATTACTTACAGGGATCTCTACTGCCCATAGCTCCCCTCCGAGTTTACAGATAATCTGCATTGCGATTTTCGTGGCAACACTCATCATCATGCCCTGCTTGTTCAGAGTGCGTGCTAGTACACATTGGCTTGGTACAGGTCGGTCAAGGCTCAGGAACTTTTTAATAGAATCATAACAGACCTTCTGATTGGAAGACAGTACACACATTACCTAAGTAGAAGAAGGAGAGAACAGTGGTCAGTGTTCTACTTCTGCAGATCTCTCCTTACACTTTGATACATTTCACCCTCTTAACAGACATACAATTTCTCCCACAAATCTGAAGAATTTATAAAGCCAGACTAGCTTGTTTTTCCTGCAAATCTCTTGCTCCTGTGAGTTCACGATTGGAAAACTGACATCCACAGATAAAGGCTTGTATATATTTTTTAAATGGACCACATTACACTTACTGGTTGATTAACTATAGGCCAAATCCAGCTAAAACCAGTGTAAACTGAGGGAGCAGAGATATTGGCAGATGTGTTCCCTTCTCTAGGAATTCTGCCAAATGGGAGAGGGTGCCTGTGAGAGAGTACTGGTTGCAGGATTCTGGTCACTGAGGTTGATGTAGCACAGAGAAAGTGGCAGACTTAACTGGAATCAACCTGTTACTGGTGGGGATTACTGACACTTAGTGGGCTAATAAAGTAATTGGCTTAGTAATGGGAGGATATATAATCAGGAGGAACAGGAATTGTGTGTGGGGGGCATCTTAAAGGGTGAGCTGGGTAAAGGAGAAAGCTGTTTGGAAGGCTCTCCCTGCTGTATACCTGTGCTACATCCTGCCCTGTTAGGAAACAGGGGATTAAAGGTATACATGAGGTAGAAAAAGTAACTGTGTGTGTTTGTGACAGAAAGACCACAAAAACAAGCTAGAAGTGCTGCTCACTTGGTAGCTAAAAAAGCATCCGCTGACAGTGCTGTTCTGGAAAGAAGCAGTGCATGTCCTGAGTTAGACATGCCTCCTAATTGGAAAGTCATCCTTTGGGGTTATGGTGTATTATCTGCTGCTGTAGCCAGGCTGCTGATAGTGTTCTCAGAGAGATTCTGCTCTGCTGATTCCACAGGGAGAAGAGGCTCTCTATGCTTTCTCTCCTCTCCCCCCACCTTCCTTGCATACCAGAAGACTGGACTTAGCCTATCGAAAGCATCACAAAGCAATGCTTAACAAACATATACACACCAGCTGTACTTCAGGATTTACATGCTGTTGCACTGCTCGCAGGAATGTCATTGGGCTTTCTTGTACTTGTACTCTGAACAAAAACATATAAAGACATTTAAACATGCACTAACTTTGCAAATGTCAGTTCACTGCACATCTTTAGAAGCATTATGAACAGATTTTCCACAAAGATTAAAAGGTTATTCATATTTGACTAGTTTGGAATTAATCAGTAACCAATGACAAAGGATGTGTCTACCAAAACTAATACTCAAAATTCCATCCATTGCCTAAAAGAGGCCGCATCTGTGTTAAGACTAGAGTTGGGCAAATCATTGATTTGGGGGGGGGGGCGTGATGGTTCATTATCCTACTCCACAGAATCTGACATGGAGGTGAAGAAAGTCAAAAGAGAGGCAATACATATTTGTGGGAGATAGGAGAACACAGGTCCTAGGACTAGCATCACAGTCAGCTCACTGAGACCATATGAAAGTAGCATGGTTGCAGAAGTCTATGTTGCAATCAAGGTTAAGGAAAAATGTGAATTAGTTATTTACTTCTAAAAAAGGGTGTCTCTCAGCTGCTTGAAGTGAACTTAACACCCTATAGAATCACTCATCATATCACAGAATCAGCTTCCTGAAGGAATAACCCTGACAATGCCATATGAAGTCTAACTGCCCTTCAGTTTCACTCTCAAGAGATGCTCAGTTTTTGCATAAGTAACTCCTGCTATCTATAGGAGTTAAATATGTATATAACAAAAGAACAAGAAAAGTGAATATAAAATCATTGAGGAAACAGATCTGAACATATTACACATCAATATCCAAAGAAAAGACTTTGGAATCTGTCCACAGCTGGCCAGCTAAGAATTTTCCCAGTGGCATGGACCTCATAACTAGAAAGTAACTGACATGGCTGGCTTTTATGCTACCTTCCTGGCCTAGGAGGCCACGCCAAGGAGTGGGAGAGGGCTGGTTTAGGGGCATGGCCAGAACATGGGTGTACTCAGGCCATTCTCAACTGTTGAATGGTCCCTTGGAAACTCCTGCCATCTGGCTTAGGTTAAAATAACCCCTACACTGCTCTAACCTAAGGTGGGTGACAGCTGCACAAGGCAGAAGATCAGGGAGCGTGGCTCCAACAGACCCGTACTCTCGAGCCAAGCAGATCTTGACATAGGAGAGAATCTGGCCCAAAGTTACTACAGAATAAAAAGTATTAATATTTAGTTTATCAAGGTGGTAGTTTAATGAGAATCCAAAAATGTTACTTTTCCTTCACAATGCAGATTTAGTAAACTAAGCAATAACCTGGTATACAGTGTAAGATATGTCTGTTGAAAGCTGCTTACATTAAAATGCAGCTTTTTGTAAAACTAAGTTTACTCTTTGCCTCTGTTTGCATTAGATACCTTAAAATATGTAGGAAAGGCTCCTATAGCCTCAGTCAAGTCTTGCAGTTTATTGTCCTTGAATACTTATATTCTGCTTCCCTAAATCACTTCTGTAGTTTCGAATGGATATATGGTATTCCTCTACCCTTAGTCTCCATTACATAACGTTGCTGCAAGTTGTTAAATAGCTGGTATACTGTATGTCCCAGAAGTGACTGTTTCTAGTAGTGGCTGAGATATTCCACCCTCTTTTTTGTTAATTTAATTTCACCTATTAGAATCTATATTCCATTGTACCTACTGGCATACATAATTATTTATACATACTACTTATTTATTATTATAATTCAACATTTATATTGGGGGTAGTGCCAAGAGACCAATCAGATTGGAGCTAGACAGTGTGCAAATATACAGAAAATGAAAATACCTGCCCCAAAGAGCTAAAAATCTAAAAATCAAAACACAGCAAGTAGATGAGACACAGGCAAGCTTGGATGGGAAAGAGAGCAACAAATGTAACAGGATGTGTCTCATTCTTAGCCAATCAGGGGCAGTAACCACAACTCACTATATGCCTAGCCATGATATGGTTGCAGTTTAGAGAAAGCATTATGGAAGAGGTGAGTTTGAGGAAGGATTTGGAGGTCAAGGTGGTGGCTTTACACATTTTGACTGGGAACTTTTATGTGCATGAGGGACAACATAAGAGAGAGCAGTGGTTCTTGAGAGAGAAGTGGGTAAGCAGGTCATTGAGGCTGCCATCATTCATTTGTTAATTTTGTGAAGGACTTTGGAATACTGCCAGTTGAAAGAGCTACATAAATGCAAGTTGTTGTTATTGGTAGTAATAATGCACAGGACTGATGGATGAAAGAAAAGCAAATCTAGGCTAGTCCTCTGAGAAATCTCACATTTTGGGATATTCAATGTAAAATCCCATGGGACCTCCCACTCTTTTCAGACAATTCAGAAGGTTCTCAGCTAGTTCTCCATTTCTGTTACTGCACAACATTAACCAGTTGTCCAGAGGCTGCACTCCAATTATCTTCATATTACGCATATCCTTTGACCAGTCACCAGCACTCATTGGCAGACACTGCCAAAGGAAAAAAACAATAAATTAACAATTAAAGAAAAATATCTTGTCAGAAGACAGTTCTTCATAGACGAACAGTTGTCAGCAGAAAATATTAAGGGTCAGTTTTGTTGACCATCCTTACATTGTTATACCTAGATAAAGGGGTAATTCAGTAGCAATGGGAACAGAATTCTTTTAAGTGTCTGATCTGACACTTGGAGCAAATGTCAGGACTTATTTCTATGCACTGGGAAAATCTTACTAAATGAAGTATGCGTTCACCCTACTCCACTGATCATACCTAAAAACAACTGCCAAATATGTTTGAGTATCTGGCTGTGAGATGGTTCTGCAAGCAAGAGAGCAGATACAAAAAGTACCATATGCAGGTGTTACATTAACAAACACCACCAACCGGGGTCCCAAGAGGCTGTTGACTTGACAGCCTGTCTCAACTAGCTTTGGGGCTTGATCATGCAAGCTTCTGAGCATCTTTAACTCCTACTGATTTCAGAGGGAGTTCAGGGCATTCTGCACCCACTGGATCAAGCCACAAAGCTGGTTTTTAAAATCCTTTCTTAGAAAACAGCTGTCCCATATCTGGCTCAGCACCCTTATATTAAAGGTGCTGGTGGCTGCTGAGGATGTCAATGATGGCTAACTGACCTATGCTGAAAGTTTTTTTTCTAGAGCTAAGGAAACTATTCACACAAGGGCTTGTGGTAAATTCTCAGCTACAAAGTGTAAAATAGCAAGTACCAACTTCCTAGACTCACTCCAGACAGCTGGGATGAATTTCTGTATTCCAAAGGTGGGGGTGCATACAGTATGGCCTGAGGGCTCAATGTGGTCTACAGCCACCTAAATTACAGCCCCAACCTGACTCTTGTAACTATTGGGTAATAATAAAACCGAGTTTTCTAATAGCAGGCTTTCCCTCAGTAAGTTTCCCAGCCTTAGATATATTGGCACCTTTAAACAACAGTTACTGGGCACATCGGGAATGCCTAGAGAGACATTCTCATATGGAATTTAAAGTGAAAGTTTCTGTACTCACGGTCTGCTCCTGCATTAGGATTTTTTCAGTTGGGACAACACGGCCTGTCAGGGAAACTTGGCACCCAAGCTGCAGCCCCCACATCTCTAACTCTAAACGAGCCTCTTTGATTCTGTAAGAAGATTTTTTTGACTTTATGGACAGGAATAAAAAAAAAAAAAAAGAAGAAGAAAAAACCCACCAGCACCAAAATTCCCAGTGAACAGTCAGTCGGTAAAGTAGCAAACAGATTTTTGAAGGATCTGTTTCTATTTCAATTTTAATTTCTATCACACTGGAACAAATACCAGCTATTCCACTGAATAAAATAAATGAAATATGGATGCTCTATACATGATCATTTCTAAAGGTTTCAGAACTTCTGAATAAAGGAAAAAACTAAACACCACCAGTAATCAATGTCAGCTAGTTAAACTAGCGAGCCCGAGTACTACGTTACGTTTAAGTACATAGAATACACTAAGTTGTCTAGATTTTATCCAGCCTAGTGCATTGTAAATATAAAACCATCAACAGCTAACTAAGAATTATGGTACTTTAACTCCATCTAGAGGATCTAGTCGTATCATAAATCATCAGAGTAAGTGTACGCAGCTGCTAAAACTCCAATACTGAATTCAAAGCTTGTTGTTCATTTTAAATAAAGTAATGCATTATTTCAGGTGCAAGACCCCGTACTTTTCTCTCCTTAACCCTTTCCCTCACAACTGTCAAGCCCTCCTATTCTTGTGTCCCATTACATCTCTCTCATCCTCCTCTTTTCTTCAATGTAGCACTCTAGCACTTAGGCCTTGCTGCTGCTCTCACCTTCATCTCCCTCAATTGTCCCCACTAGTCAATATATTACATTGATAATATACAGTTTAAGTATATAAATACAGTGGAGTCCATTTAAATAAATATCTTTTAAAGAATTAGACTGGCTAAAAGGCAGTCAAAACAAAGTAATACATTATTTAAAAAAAAATAGCTGGTAAAGCAATAAAACTGATTAAAATAATTTCCACTGCATAAAAAAGGTAAAATGAGCTAGTGAGCTAGTAAAATAAGAGTTGTTATATATATGGTCAGGTATACAGAAAAAATTATATCATTAAATATCAGAGCCCATCTGCTCTACCAGTATCAGTCCACCCCAGTGATTACGGTACAAACCTAGTAAAAGTATTCAACAATGTAAGTAGAAAGTTCACTCTTCCACCCTATTCCATTATTTCCCAATAGAATATTTATAGGGGGTGTATGTGTGTGTGTGTGTGTGTATAACTTACACCTAAATTTAATGGCCAAACATTTTTAAAATGGGTGCTTAGATTACATCCCCAACATATCTATGCACTGGTGCAAGTATGTGATTGCATATAGAGTATTTTAAAGGTCCGGTGCTGTGCCAAAGGAAGTCAATGGCAACGCTTTCAATGATTTACATGGGTGCGGGATTGAGCCCTAAATGAAGAAACTACCAGTGATGTAAACTGAGCTAATATCCTTCAAATAATTAATAGTCATTATAGCTACTCAACTATTAACCTTACTTCCCCAGAAGGCTAAACTAGTGATGCATTCTTTTATTTTTGGTCCCATCTACACTACAGAAAACATCAACCATGCTGGGGGGCCCATTTACAACATAGTTGTCGCCGACACAGTTAAAATATGCTCCAAATTATAGTGTAAAGAACAGCAAATCAACGAGAGACTGCTGAATTGGAATTAATTTGCAAACTGGATACAATTAACTTAGGCTTGAATAGAGACTGGGAGTGGATGGGTCATTACACAAAGTAAAACTATTTCCCCATGTTTATTCTCTCCCCTTCCCTCCCCCCCTCCCCATTCCTCAGACCTTCTTGTCAACTGCTGGAAATGGCCCACCTTGATTATCACTACAAAAGGGTCCCCTTCGCCCCCGCTCTCTTGCTGGTAATAGCTCACCTTACCTGATCACTCTCGTTACAGTGTGTATGGTAACACCCATTGTTTCATGTTCTCTGTGTATATAAATCTCCCCACTGTATTTTCCACTGAACGCATCCGATGAAGTGAGCTGTAGCTCACGAAAGCTTATGCTCAAATAAATTTGTTAGTCTCTAAGGTGCCACAAGTCCTCCTTTTCTTTTTGTGGACACAGACTAACACAGCTGCTACTCTGAAACCTGTCATATTTTAACTGTCCCCCAAAATCTTTCTACGGTCCTTACAAGCTGGAAACCAGGCTGTCACTTGATTTTAGGTACAGAGCTTTTTTTGTAGTAGTAGCAGCAAATGTTTTGGTAAGCCATTCCTCCTCTTCTACATCTGTGCTACGATGACGAATCACAGAATGAGACTGCATGGCAGTTTAGCAGAACAGGTAACTACAGACTGTCAAAAGATCACACAACTCATTTAACTTAACTTTTCAGGGAAATGTCTAATTTTGGTCCTAAAGGCAGGTTTTGTTATATTAAATTACCTCTGAATGTTGTCAGCAAGCCGAGACAGCCTTTGCTGTCTTTGCTCAGGATTCAGATGCATTTCTTGAGCCAGATCCTTCATCAGACGGAAGTCAGAAATTGCCCGGCTGGTCAAACCTAATAATAATGATAATACGTCAGAAAGCATCACTTCCCCACCCTCCCCCGAAAAAATCCAGAAAAAGGATATCATCAGCACTGATCTAGAATATCTGTGTGTTCATTCCAGACCTATCATCATGGTATCTGATGCTACATTGTTACTTAATAGATATATTGCGGTGGCCCCTACTGGCTTCAACCTGTTTGCGATTCTTTATGCTAGGTACTATATAAACACAGAAAATTGACAAACCCTGGCCCAAAAAACCTATGACGTAAAACAAGAAAGGTTGGGATAAGGGAAGGGGAGGTGAGATAAAAATAGGAGGATGTGTACAATTCTTAGTTGGGAGATTCCCTAACTAATAATATCTAAATTCCCTAGCTATTAATATTAATTCCTCATAAAAAAAGCATTCTTTGGTTTAGCAGACAGCCCATTTTGCCACTGTGCAAACTGCCCAGGGAGTTGGATGTAAGACTGAGGACTGGTCTTCACTACAGGGAGATCGAAGCTGCTGCAATTGATGTAGCAGAGGTCGATTTAGCGGGTCTAGTGACCTGCTAAATCGACGTCGAAGTGCTCTCCGGTTGACTCTGGTACTCCAGCTCCCCGAGAAGATTAAGGTAAGTTGACCAGACAGGGTCTCCCATCAACACAGTGCAGTGAACCTACCGGGGTAAGTTGACCTAAGCTACGTTGACTCCAGCTACGTGAATAAAGTAGCTGGAATAGCACAACTTAAGTCGACTTACCCCGGTAGTGAAGACAAGCCCAAAGTTAAATGGTTCAAATTCCTGGGTGGACAGATGCTACCTATGGAGCTCTTAGCTTATAAGTTAAAAGATGACATCTGCTATCAATCTTGAAAGAATGCAGGTTATTCTTTTGGCATGCATGATGTTGAATTTATTGCCAAAAAAAGTGATGTAAAAGTGGTTTGCCCAATAAAGGGGAAAGCAGTAGATGAAGTGTCCAAATTGATAATAGCAGTAACCCCTTCCACCAAAAAACTGTAAACCTCAGGTCACTGCTGTAGTTTTTCTTTTAGATTTACATCAACATTTTGGTGCATGTATTGTGCAGCCTTGAGTGTTTTCACAAGTTGTGACTGAGACAGTGTAATCTATTTGAGGCCTCCTTAATTTATACAAATATACATTCTTCAAAAAGTATTCCTGGTCTTCACAACCCTGGCCAGAGTCTTAGTATGAATGCAACGTGAAATTGACAATAAGCCAATGGAGTTCCTCCAGTTTTAAAGCTGTGTAACTGAAAGCAAAACGTGGCCTGCTGTATATAGGGATTCTGATTTGTTTCAAAGTGAGTATCAATCCAAAAAGTGTATAATTCGCTGCTATGTTTCATACTGTTGCCCATTTGTGAACCTTAAGGTATGCCAGACCCATGCTTTTGTCCAGTCTGAAACTGACAAGGAGCAATGCTCAATATGCTTTTAGTGTAGTTACCCCAGGTTAAATCAGTGAGAGATGTCCATCTCCTAAAAGAAATAGCTGAGAAATGAGAGGTTGCTTATTTCTGATCATTGTCTCATATGCAGCAAAGAGAAATCTCTTTAGCAAAGAGGCTTATGCTGTTTATTCCATCTTCATAGCAGCTCTGGATGCCAGCTCTAGATGCAATTTACAAATATGTTGATTTAAGTGTATAATAGTTTGTAAGTATATAATAGTTTTAAGTGTATAATAGTTTGTAGACTGCAGGTAAAAGATGATTACTAATCTTTCGTAACTGTTGTTCAAGATGTGTTGCTCACATCCATTCCATTCTAGGTGTTCGTGCGCCGACATGCACGGCTGCTGGAGATTTTTGCCAGCTCTGTAGGGCCCCCAGGAGCCCTACGCTCATGTGCTGGTATATGAGGCGCTGCCTGCCTTGCGCTCTCTCAGTTCTTGCTTGCTGTCAACTCCGACAGAGGGGATGGAGGGTGAGTCATGGAATGGACATGAGGAACACATCTCTAAGAACAACATTTACAAAAGGTTAGTGACACAGGGAAGAAAGGAGAGCAGCACAATACGGACCCTGGATTTCAGAAAAGCAGACTTTGACTCCCTCAGGGAACTGATGGGCAGGATCCCCTAGAATAATAACATGAGGGGGAAAGGAGTCCAGGAGAGCTGCGTGTATTTTAAAGAATCCTTATTGAGGTTACAGGGACAAACCATCCCGATGTGTAGAAAGAATAGCAAATATGGCAGGCGACCAGCTTGGCTTAACAGTGAAATCCTTGCTGATTTTAAACACAAAAAAGAAGCTTACAAGAAGTGGAAGATTGGACAAATGACCAGGGAAGAGTATAAAAATATTGCTCAGGCATGCAGGAGTGAAATCAGGAAGGCCAAATCACACCTGGAGTTGCAGCTAGCAAAAGATGTTAACAGTAACAAGAAGGGTTTCTTCAGGTACGTTAGCAACAAGAAGAAAGACAAGGAAAGTGTGGGCCCCTTACTGAATGAGGGAGGCAACCTACTGACAGAGGATGTGGGAAAAGCTAATGTACTCAATGCTTTTTTTGACTCTGTCTTCACGAACAAGGTCAGCTCTCAGACTGCTGCACTGGGCAGCACAGCATGGGGAGGAGGTGACCAGCCCTCTGTGGAGAAAAAAGTAGTTCGGGACTATTTAGAAAAGCTGGACAAGCACAAGTCCATGGGGCCGGATGCGCTGCATCCGAGAGTGCTAAAGGAGTTGGTGGATGTGATTGCAGAGCCATTGGCCATTATCTTTGAAAACTCATGGTGATCGGGGGAAGTCCCGGACGACTGGAAAAAGGCTAATGTAGTGCCCATCTTTAAAAAAGGGAAGGAGGAGGATCCTGGGAACTACAGGCCAGTCAGCCTCACCTCAGTCCCTGGAAAAATCATGGAGCAGGTCCTCAAGGAACCAATTCTGAAGCACTTAGAGGAGAGGAAAGTGATCAGGAACAGTCAGCATGGATTCACTAAGGGCATGTCATGCCTGACTAATCTAATTGCCTTCTATAACGAGATAACTGGCTCTGTGGATGAGGGGAAAGTGGTGGACGTGTTGTTCCTTGACTTTCGCAAAGCTTTTGACACGGTCTCCCACAGCAAGTTAAAAAAGTATGGGCTGGATGAATGGACTATAAGGTGGATAGAAAGCCGGGTAGATTGTCAGGCTTAGTGATCAATGGCTCCATATCTAGTTGGCAGCCGGTATCAAGTGGAGTGCCCCAAGGGTCGGTCCTCGGGCCAGTTTTGTTCAATATCTTCATTAACGATCTGAACGATGGCGTGGATTGCACCCTCAGCAAGTTTGCAGATGACACTAAACTGGGAGGAGAGGTAGATACACTGGAGGGTAGGGATAGGATACAGAGGGACCTAGACAAATCAGAGGATTGGGCTAAAAGAAATCTGATGAGGTTCAACAAGGACAAGTGCAGAGTCCTGCACTTAGGACGGAAGAATCCCATGCACCGCTACAGAGGAGGGACTGAATGGTTAGGCAGCAGTTCTGCAGAAAAGGCCCGGGGGTTACAGTGGATGAGAAGCTGGATATGAGTCAACAGTGTGCCCTTGTTGCCAAGAAGGCTAATGGCATTTTGGGATGTAGGGGCATTGCCAGCAGATCGAGGGACGTGATTGTTCCCCTCTATTCAACATTGGTGAGGCCTCATCTGGAGTACTGTGTCCAGTTTTGGGCCCCACACTACAAGAAGGATGTGGAAAAATTGGAAAACGTCAAGCGGAGGGCAACAAAAATTATTAGGGGACTGGAACACATGACTTATGAGGAGAGGCTGAGGGAACTGGGATTGTTTAGTCTGCAGAAGAGAAGAATGAGGGGGGATTTGATAGCTGCTTACAACTACCTGAAAGGGGGTTCCAAAGAGGATGGATTGAGACTGTTCTCAGTGGTAGCTGATGACAGAACAAGGAGTAATGGTCTCAAGTTGCAGTGGGGGAGGTTTAGGTTGGATATTAGGAAAAACTTTTTCACTAGGAGGGTGGTGAAGCACTGGAATACGTTACCTAGGGAGGTGGTGGAATCTCCTTCCTTAGAGGTTTTTAAGGTCAGGCTTGACAAAGCTCTGGCTGGGATGATTTAGTTGGGGATTGGTCCTGCTTTGAGCAGAGGGTTGGACTAGATGACCTCCTGAGGTCCCTTCCAACCCTGACATTCTATTCTATGATTAGTAACAGTCTTTTCTTTTTTGAGTGCTTGCTCATGCCGATTCCATGTTTGGTGACTCACAAGCAGTATCCCCCTGGACGTGGGCTCAGAGTTCACAGATGTGTTGTTTGCAACACTGCTCTGCCAAAGCTGACATCGTCCTGAGCCTGCTGGGCGATGTCATAATGGGATGCAAAGGCACGGACTCAAGACCAAGTAGCGGCTCTGCAGATGTCTTGAATTGGTACCTGTGTGAGGAAGGCTGCTGATGAGGCTTGCGCTTTGGTGGAGTGAGCAGATACAATCGCTAGTGGTGACAAACTTGATGCAGGTGGTTATCTACAAGGAAATTCTCTGAGGAGATCGACAGACCTTTCATACTGTCTGCCACTGCGACAAAGAGCTGTGCCAACTTATGGAAGGGTCTAGTTCTTTCGATGTAGAAGACCAAGGCTCATCTAACATTCAGAGTATGCAACCTGCGCTCCTTGCTGGGTTTGTGAGGTTTCGGAAAGAACACCAGTAGAAACGTGTCCTGATGACCATGGAACTGTGAGACCACTTTTGGTAAAAAGGCTGGGTGGAGCAGCAGCTGGACTTTGAACCTGGGGGGGAGGAGGGTTCCAATATCAGCACTGGAGCAGGGCCTGGTGGTCCTTAAAGTCATCAGGTGGGCTGGCGCTGGATGGGCCCGTGACCGCCTCATCCGGGGAGTATGAGGACAACTGTATGGGCGGAGGGGGGCCTGTTCCTCCTCCTCTGCTGGGGAGGATGGGTTGGAGGTAGGCACAGCCTCTTGAGGGTCGGCCACCGGGTGCTCCTCTGGTGCCAGGTCTGGTGCCAGAGGCTGCTGTTCCATGGCGGTGGCCAACAAATGGACCGATGGGGGCATCGCCATGACTGAAACCCCCCAGACATTCCAACATTGCCACTGAGCAGGCCACTGCCCTGGCTGTCACTGTCCAGCTGCCACTGCTGTCAGCTCTGACGCCCAGTCCTGCTGCTGAGGCCAGGGTGACAGGCTGAAGCGGCCCTTGGTACCAGAGGAGCTCCCTTCCGGAGACGATGGAGGGGCTGGGTCTGCCTAGAGACCACTGATACCGGAGATCAGTTCCCCGGCCAAGAGGACCGGTGCTGACGGTATGGTGAGCAGGTGCAGTGCCAAGGAGATTGGAGGCAGGAAGGAGATTGTTTCTACAGTGTCGGTGACTGGGAATGACGCCGGGATGATGATCTTGGGGACGGTGACTGGCGTCAGTAATATGGGGACTGGCACCTCCCTCCCAGAGAGCCACACTGAGACCACGGTGACTGTGGAGCTGGCAACCGGTGGTAAGTCCTTGTCAATCTCAACATCGGCATTGGCGACTGGCGGTGGAGAGCGTGCCATTGTCTCAAGGGATTGGCGGTGCTCCACCGCTTCTTGAGGAGCCTTGTCAGCTGCTTTGCCCTCTTGGGGAGCCTTAGCCAAAGGCTGCAGCACTGGTGGCTCTGGTTGCGTGGGCGGAGGCCTGTGCTCCTTCAACGCCTGGGCCTTCGAAGGTCCAGTTCCGCTCACAGAAGTCGAAGCAGGACCTTTTGTCAGGCTGACGGCCCCGACCAGGGAGGGCTGCCTGCAGGGCTCCGGTGTAAGCAGGCGGCTCGGGGCTCACTTCTTGTTCACAGCCAACTGGCCCTTCTTCGTTGGTGCCGGGGAACCGTGCTTCTTGGCCCTTTTCTTCGGCACCAGCAACATGGAGCAGTGTCAAGAGGGCCCAGCTGGCGCACTTCGCGCTGATGCTGAGGTGCTGGAAGATTCATGCCAAGATGGCTTGGGAGCTGGGTGGACTCCAAAAGGAGGGCTCTAAGCCTGATGTCTCTCTCCTTCTGTGTGCAAGGCTCAAAGTTCTTATAAATATGGCACCGCTCTTTAACATGCGTTTCCCCCAAGCACTTGAGACAGCCACCATGGGGGTCGCTAATAGGCATAGGCCTGTTTTAGGAGTCGCAGTGTTTAGAGCCCGGAGACTAGGGCATGCCTCACCCGGGGCAAAGTCCCCGCTGGGACCTAGCTACTAACACTAACTACTACAATTAACAGGTATTTAACACTAAAGATAACTATACACAAAGCCAAAACGCATAAAGTCCAAAGGAAGTAACCACAAGTCCTTGACGAGCAAGGAAGGCACTCCGACTGACAACCATGGGCGGTAGGAAGGAACTGAGAGGGTGTAGGGCCAGCAGCACCTGATATACTGCACCTGATATACCATGAGCAAAGCACTCCAGAGGGCACCACATCCGACCCTACGGGTACCGCTAAGGCAACAATCTCAGACAGCCACGCACATGGGCGTGCGTACACCTAGAATGGAATCGACATGAGCAAGCTCTTGAAGAAGAACCAGAGATACTGGCGGAAAGGTGTATAGTAGTGACTCCATCCATGGAAGTAGGAAGGCATCAGAGAGGGAACCTCTGGTGAGCCTGCAGGTCGAGCAGAACTGGTGACACTTTCTGTTCTGCCTGGATGCCAACAGGTCCACCTAGGAAGTCCCCCACCTCTGGAAGATCACTGCCTGTCTCTGGGTGGAGTGACCACTCATAGCAAGATGAGAGAACCTCCTGAGGAGATCTGCCAGCACATTCCTGACACCCAGAAGGTGTGATGCCACGAGATGAATGGCATGCTGTACACAGAAATCCCATAACTGGAGAGCCTCTTGGCATAGAGCTGATGAGAGAGCTCCACCTTGCTTGTTGATATAGAACATTACACCAGTACTGTCCATCAGGATTTGAACCACTCTGCCCCTCAGGTAAGGAAGAAACACCTGGCAGGCCAAGCATATAGCCCTGAATTCCTTAACATTTATATGGAGGGCACGATCCTCCTGTGACCAAAGACCTTGTGTGCTGAGGTCATCGAGCTGGGTTCTCCACCCCAGATCCAAAGCACTGGAGACCAATGTTATCGATGGAGATTGGGCCACGAAGGGAATTCCTTCCAACATTGATCGGGGGACCATCCACCAGGTCAGGGATGACAGGATGTGCGATGGGACTGTGACCACTAGATCCAAATTATGTCTGCCAGGAGCATAAACCAACACCAGCCACGTCTGCAGGAGATTGAAGCATAGACGTGCATGCTGGACCACTTAAGTACATGCTGCCATATGGCCCAGAGCCTTGAGGCATACCTGAGCAGTCTTGAGCGGGTGGGCTCTTACATGTGTGATGAGGTCCAACATGCCTCTGAACAGGGACTCTAGCAGAAAGGCCCTGGCCTGAGTAGAATTGAGTGCTGCCCCTATAAACTCTATCTCCTGAACTGGGGTCAGGGT
The DNA here is from genome assembly GCF_965140295.1 of Lepidochelys olivacea. Lineage (NCBI taxonomy): Eukaryota > Metazoa > Chordata > Testudines > Cheloniidae > Lepidochelys > Lepidochelys olivacea. The sequence continues at coordinate 29,480,292 of NC_140411.1, read as the reverse complement.
TGATTTCCGCTAGTTTATAAGTGGGCCCAGATCCTGACAGGTGGCCCGCACCAGACTGAGGCTGTGCTAAACCTGTGCTTGTGACCTGCCTCTGACAAGCCAGTCATCGAGGTATGTGTAGATCTATACCCCTTGACGTCTCGGGTAAGCGGCCACTACTACTATACACTTTGTGAAGACCCTCATAGCAGACAAAAGGTCGAAGAGAAGCACCATGAATTGTAAACGGCATCGGCCCACTATGAATCGGAGGAATCTCCTGTGTTCATGGAAAACAGAAATGTGGAAACAGGAAATGGATCAAAAGAGGGGATGATGGAGGCCAGGGAGACCATGCGAAACTTCAACTTCTTGAGATATTTGTTGAGGCGATGCAGGTCTAGGATGGGTCTAAAGCTGCCTTTGGCCTTTGGGATTAGGAAATACTGGGAATAAATTCCCTTTCCCCTCATATTTTGAGGAACTTCCTCTATGGCTCCTATCTGTAGGAGGGTTTCCACCTCCTGGACAAGGTGCTGCTCATGAGAAGGGTTCCTGAAAAGGGAGAGGGAGGAGGGACAGAGGAAAACTGCAGGGTGTAGCCAGCTGTAATGGTGTTGAGCACCCAACGGTCTGAGGTACCCTGAGCTCATGCAGTGAGGAAAGGAGACAAGCAGTTCAGAAACAGAAGGTGGGATGGATCCTAGGGCCAGACTGAAATACTGTCCTCAGGCGCACCCTCAAAATGCCTGCCATGGGCCACCTGAGTGTCGCACGGGCCCCAACTGGGCATCTGAGGAGGATGGGGTGGGACAACATTTAACACCTTTGTGTCTCTCCCTTCTCTTGTATGAGCTCTTCTGTGGCGGACCCGAGAATCTAGGCAGCGGAGGGGGCCGGAAATGTCGGCCTGCGGCATGTACAGTCCCAAGGAGCGAAGCATGATACAGGAATCTTTCAGTCCGTGCAGCCTGGTATCCATTTGCTCTGAAAACAAAGCCTTGCCCTCAAATGGAAGGTCCTGCATGGACTGCTGCACTTCTTGGGACAGCCATAAGTTGCGTCTCATGGATATAGCGAAGGCCATTGACCTGGCCACCGAATCAGCCACATCCAACGCCATCTGGAGAGAGGCTCTGGCTACTGTTCTACCCTCCTTCAGGATGGACGTGAACTCCTGTCCAAGTTCTTGTGGCAGGGAGTTTACTCAACGCATCCAAGATATTGAAATTATATCTCCCCAACAATGCTTGCTGGTTAGATATTCTAGGTTGGAGCCTGGCAGTAAAATAAATTTTTCTCCCAAACAGGTCCAGTTTTCTAGCGTCCTTGTTTTTAGGCATGACTTTTGCCTGTCCTGCTCATTTGCAGCAGATGCTACCAGAGATGCTGGAGGCGGGTGTGAATACAAGTATTCGTAGCACTTGTCAAGCTCATAAAATTTCTTTTCTGCCCTGTGACGGTGCTGCCTGTGGGAGCCAGCTGAGGTCACTCAATTAGGGTGAACTCCAAACAGAACGGGGCAGACAAACACCAAACACTAGTGGATATTCCAGTACTTAGATTTACCAAGCCAGCACAAAACAGCTTCTATAGTACCTCACTGGTTACTCAGAAGTCCAAATAATGCAGTTCACTTAAAGTACCCAGCCTCAGGCCTCCATCCAGACACACATGTCAAACATATGATGATAAATTCTGAAAATCTTATTTCATCGTATAAAAGAAAAGGTTCTCTTGACCCCAAAGGACCAAGCCCCATATCCAGGACAAATGGTAACTCAGATCTTACCCAAAATACACGCTTAAAGTCAATTCTTATTAACTAAACTAAAATTTATTAAAAAAGAAAAAAAGAGAATGTTGGTTAAAAGATCAAGATACATACAGATTTGAATTCAATTCTTGAGTTTCAGATACATAGCACATATGAGCTTATAGTTGCCAAAAGTCCTTTTAGAAATAGTCCATAGGTTATAGTCAAATGTCCATATTCAGGGTGACTCCAGTCAGTGACTGGGGATCTCAATCCTTATGGCTTAAGGTTCCCCCTCTTGAAACCCAAAGCAGATCTGAGATGAAGAAGGATCGTGTCCCAAGATTTTTATACATTTCCTGCAGCCTTTTGGCCTGAGAAAAGAATAGGCTTAACATTCCTTCTTCCAAACATCATGGCAATTAGCCCAGGATAATTTATCCATTAAACAGATCAGACACAGGTTATCACAACCTTCAAAGAGACACAGACAATACTATTATTTCACTCAAATATATGTTAATATTCCTTTTTTGATCTTTGAATCAAAACTATAGCAATAGACAAGACTTGTTTGTTTACATCACAAGACATGAGCAAACATCTCTTCTATCTCTAACAATAATACAGCATTGCATTTCAAAGCTCTATTCATTTACATATCTTCCTAACCAGTCTCTAAAGTTCGGCCATGGGTCAGGTCAGTCGGTGAGTTAATTAACTCTTTCTGGCCCTGTCATCTTTCAATGAGATATTATATTACACTCGTAACATCACATACCCTCTTAGACATTGGTGGCAAAGGGGACGGGGTCTGCCAAAGGGCCTTGACCACTTTCAGCACCCCTTCATGCACTGGCAGTGCAACCTTAGAGAGTGCTGCAGCCACCAGGATGTCAAAGAGGCTATGTGTTGGCTCTGTGAGCTTCTCCTGGTAGGCCGAAAGTCATCTGGTGGGAGAGACCTGCAACTGCTTCATCCGGGGATGAGGAGGATGAAGACAATACCAGGGAGGGGCTGTGGCACTTTCTACGGGGGAAGTCTCCCTTGAAACTGACACTTGCCCTTCAGTACCAGCATCAGAGACCAAGTCTGGCTTCTGCACCAGTGTAGGCGGTGCCGCAGACCGCTTGTTGGAAGTGGCTGCGGATGATTGGTGAGAGTATGGGCCTGGTATCACGGGGAGCTGCAGGTCCAGCTCTAAAGTCTGGTGCCCAGGCTGACCAATGCTTCTGAGGCTGTGAACTGAACTCCCCCTCTGACTCCAAAGAAGACTCCTCTCTCGGGGACCATGGCAGGGCAGTTGGTGCCTCCCTCAGTCAGCCCTGACAGGAGGCCGGAAAGCAGAGCTGCAAGGAAGGTGACTGGCAGCGTTCCGGAGAACGTACTGCTTAGGCAGGGACTGGAGTCGAGATGGTAGAGAGTGGCGCCGAGCTGGAGACCACGTCGAGGACCTTCGAGGGGTCGGCAATTGGTGCTGCAGCATCACAACTGTTGCCGAGAGGAGGGCAGCTGGTACCGGGAGGGTGGGGACTGACACTGCAAGGTCAGTGAGCCACAACATGAAGCGCGAGAGCGTGAACATAGAGCCAGAGACCCGGGCCACGGGATCGGAGACTGTGGTTGTGGTACAGGAAATCAGGGCCGTAATGTGAAGGACTGGTGCCGTGACTCTGGGACCAGCAACAACCGAGTGCCCATTGCGGTGGTCCCATGGAGAGCTTCCATTTGGAAGGAGAAGCCTTCGCGCACTCTGCCGCTGACTGGAGAGCCCGTTGCATAGGCGGTACTGGGAGGGCCATCAGGTCCCTGGCTGCCTGAAATGCCTCCATGTCGAAGGAACTGTTATATGTAGGGGTCCCCTACCGCTCCCAGGAGTCTGAGGTAGTTCTCTGGGTGGGCTCAGGGCCCTTGATGAAGAGGCTGCCCCTTGCCACTCCACCGAAGGCAGGTGGCCCAAGACGGGTCCTTTACCTGCCCTCCCTTTCCTGTCCTTGCTCAGCACCGGGGAACACTCCTGCTGTTTTTTGCACTTCTTTCTTGGCATCAGCGATGGCAAATGGTGCCAGGGTGAGCCCAGGGCCAGTGGAGCACTCCATACCAATGAGAACGTGCCCAGTGCAGAGTCAGAATGGGATGGTTCTGAGGCAGGTATCAGAGCAGCCTCCATCAGGAGGGCTTTCAAACAGATACCTTTGTCCTTTTGAGGACTGAATCAGAGTATGTTTAATATACTGTCATTTTGCTAATTAAATATCATTCCAAGTGCTCCCTGTCCTCTTTTGCTGTCAGCCTACATTACCTAGCTGCTGGATCAGACAAGATTTATAAGTTAAGTGTGGTTTACCTGTTAGATAGCACAGCTCAGGGATCAGGTGGACAATACGGGGTTCAACAGTGCTATTCTGCTTACTTTTCAATCGGCTAACCAGCACAGGCTGATTTAGGTCAGTCAGGACTATATCATACTGCTGTAAGGTGAAATATTATTGAGGTAAAAGTTAATCAGGAGATACTGCACCACATTCTAGATAATTAGTCAAATCTGCTCATAAGCTGCAAGTTTTCCACTGGCTGTGTTCTGGGCTGTACAATAAAGACCAAATTAATCTTGTCCACATATAGAGATACACGCACCCCCCCTCTCCGGAGGTACAAAGGAGAAGGAAAGCAGATTTTCCCAACCACATGGGATTCCTCTTGTGTAGAGGAAATCCTGTGTGGTAAAACTGGCATAGATACCTCTAAACCAGCCATTCCTTACTCTCCCGATGTATAGGACATACAGTGCAAGAGCCAAAGCAGGCAGTGGTTCAGCTATCCCCAGCTCAGGGGATGGATCCTCAGGAACCATAGCTAACTAGACATAATTCACAACAGAGACTGTTCTAAATTGCACCAGTTGCCAAAAACAGCCCCCAGGATTAGGGGGAAGGGCAGAGTGTGAGGTCCAGTACACTGAGAATCTAGACCTACGTTTTTATCCTGTGCTTCTAACATCACTCAAAACTACTTTCTGGAAAGATATTGGGCCTGACTCCACTGTTAATCGCGACCAAATAGGAATAGCTAATATTTTACACAGGTCTAAATACCTACACAAGGCACAAGGCAGTACAGAATCTTAAGTTTTCTTGTATGATATTTTCTGCTACGGTTTCCATGCTGCCGCCACTATCACCTCCTATATTCCTTTTCTGGTTTCCACATGTATTTAGAATAATCTTTTGCTTCCAGTGAAAGTGATTCCTGGCCAACCAAAAGGGATAAGAATGAAATATTGTCTTCTCTGCATATCAACATGCCAATCCCTACCTTTCTGTATTTTCTTGTACTTGTAAAGAACCAGTTCATATTATAAAGACAGAGGTTCTAATTCACCATCACCTCCAATACAACTCAGACACTAACAAAGGAGAAAATGGAATCAAAATGTATAAAGTGACTTTATACGTGTAGACATAAAGGGAGGTATCAGACTAGCTAGCTACTTTATATAGCTGCATGAATAATTACAATGAAAGGCCAGATTCTGTTATCAGTTATACCAGTACAAATCAGTGGAGTTACTGAATTTACTCTGGCACTAACAATAAGACCATTCAGGAAAAGTATAATTGAAGGTACAAGGCCAAATGCACCCAACAAGTGTGAACAGTTCCAATTTTATCTTTTGACCTAATTAAACCTTTAAATGAAAAGCAGCAATACTTTACCTCGATCTAATGTCTCAAAATGTGATTAGGATAGGATGCCTCCAATAAGACCAAACGTAAGCCTGCCCTTAAACAAACATATGAACAAGGGCAAAGATGGATGACATTCTAACTACTGTACAGTTGTGTTCCCAGCACTGGAACTAATGAAATATAACACCTTTTAATGTGTATTGTACATGCAGCATCTTAAGAGGATGAGCAGATTTTTTCCATATTAGCACATTTATGTGCTTTGAAGCATATTAAACACAAAAAGGGACTATTTCTAGTTTTATTGTACATTGGTAATATAGATTTTTAGATATTTAACTATTTTTAGATATTTAAAATTACTTTTACTAATAGAATACAATACAGTAGAGATGAGTGTGAAAATGCTTTTTGCCACACACTAAGTGTACTCATGATTTTATTAATGTTCATAAAGTGCTTCAAATATGTAAGTACCACGTAAGTGTGAAACATCATTATTCTTAGGAATTCACCGTAACTTATCTTTTACACATGTATGTTTATGGATGGAGCAATGTTTGCTCTTACTTGCCAAGAGCACTCTGTCCTGAGCATATTTTAAAGACAATGGAACAAGTTAAAGTTCTATTACTTTTCGTAAGAGGGTAAGCCAAATGCTCTAATATATAGAATGCTGTTAATATTTCACACCTATAAAGAACTATTTCATCTCCAAAACTCTTTACAAATAGTTCCTCATCCTAGAACATGGCAAAGTGTTCCCAGAGTCCATTAGTAAAAGTAATTTTAAACATCCGAATGTAATAGTATTGTATTTCCAATGTACATCATACTACTAAAAATGGTTCCTTTTTTGTGTTTTTTGTGTTTAATATAGAAAACCTTGGTCATACTTGCCACAATTACAGCGCCAGTACATTTAGAAGCGACCACACAAAATAATATAAAACATTTTTTTTGTTTGTAACAGCTTCCTAGTTTTTAACCTACCTGCTTATAATAATCAACGTAAGAGATTTCAGTGCCATCACGTTTTGGAAATGTGTCCGTTGGCTTCACGCACCAGTCAATATCATCAATACGGTAGGTTTTATTGTTATATCTATGAAAATGCAGAATAAGTGAGGGGATTTAATTGCTTGGCCTGTTTAAGTATGGTATAAATGACTGCAGCCATAAGTCTTCTTCAGTACAGAGACTTGTCCATTTGGAAATATGCGGGGGGGGGGAGGGAAGCTTAGAATGGCACAACAAATATTATCAGTACTACGCCTAACAGTTTTACATGATGTTGTCTTCTATATTTTCTCAGAGGATAAAACTTGCACCTTTAATGAATTTTCAGTAGTACAATAAAAACGTTAAAAAAAAATCTGATCAAATATTACTGCAAACCAGACTGATTAATTTACAAAAGACAGTTTTAACATAGATGTACCAGGAGAAACATATTTACTCTAAAAACTTAATTTTAACTACACTGAATTGTTTAAAAAAAAATCCAAGGCTCCAAACCAGCAAAGACACACGCATGCATTAATTTTATCTACTGCAAGTATTCCCACTGAGGCCACTGGAATTACTCACAGCACCCTAAACATAATGACATGCATACGTCTTTGCAGGATCAATGTGCAAGCTTTGAAGACATCAAATTCAAGGAGTACATATCCATCATTCCTTCCAGGCCAGAAGGAAGAGGTGCTGCAAGAGCAATCCAAACAGAGAGAAAACAGACTAAAATGGTGTGCTACCTAGCCCCAAGAGGGGTTGAACAGTGACCCAACATCAGACACCAGAAGGCTCTGTTTAAAAATCAGAATAAAAAAAGAAAGATAAGAGTCACACTGTGGTACATGTAGCAGGCAAAAGAAATCAAAGCCCTGCCCAAATCCAGGTTCTGCTGGGTGTTTTTTGGCTTCTCCTGCTCCAATCCCCACAGAACAGGAGGATCATGCAGGGGGAAGGTCAATAATGGCCAGCTCAATCTTCTATTCTAGAGACAGTAAAGTCACAGTGAGGGGAGAAAACTGATGGCCCACTGCCTCTCCAAGGAGCAGCAATTCTCTGATAGGGAGGCTCCCTCTTAAAGAGGCCTCCCATAGGAGTTTCTTTTTCTGGCAGAGACACCCAATGCACTCCTCTTCATGGGACACCCAGCTTTCTTTCATGCCCTCCTGCTTTTGCAGATCTTTCTACTGCAAGACACACCTATAATCTTTAATAGACAGCAATCTCCTGCCTCATGAACACTTAGTTTATGAATGACATAAGAAACCACTACAACTTTTAATATGGACTACCACTTTTAAAGTAGAAAGAAGTGCAAAAAGCCACTATGCACAAATAGTTCTAGTTGACAGGACACCTGAGTCAACAGCACAGCAAAATAAATAGTGATGGCTTTACCTTGTAAGCACAATAAGTCCTAGCAGCTCCTTTTCACATGTTTGTATGAAGCACACTCTGTCAATCCTGGTATACAGACTTGTCATGAATTCCAGAACAGTCTCACTGCGAAGGACTTTATGGCTCACATCAGCACTTAACATCACTCTGTTCTCGAACTGTGTAATGGAAACAGCAAATCCTGGCCAAAGAGTCAGTCTTACGGAATGCAAAGAAAAATATTTAAAATAACTATTTTTGAATTAACCCACATTTAACAATGTAGGTCCACTTCCACCATCTTGGCTGCCATGTGTTTAAAGTTAAGTTTTGCACATTTATTGCTACACAAACATGCAAGAAGTATAAACTCTCTCTCTTCTCGCACTGGTAATACAAAGAGTATCACCACTGGCTTGCCTAGCTCCTGCTGCTCTGCGTTACAGTGGAGATTCTGTACCCAAGTTCCTGCTGCAATTTGTATTAAAAATTCAGCACATCTTAAGAATGGCAGGGATGCTGTTCAAACGCAAAGCTCAGACATTAAAACTATTCTCCAGCAAGATATACTGGAAAGGGTTTACACAGTACCATAAACTGTTACCAGAAAATTCTAGAATTAAAGGGAGGAAAAAAACCCCAAACCTTACTTGTGCTGGGGAATTTCCACTGGATCTGAAGGACTGTAGAAGTTCCGTCCAACTTGGTACATGGACAGCTTTTTCCAAACCCTATGTATTAATGCATATTTTTCAACACATCACATAAGTATAATTCTTAGAACACACCGAAAATAGATGATGGTTTTAACTCATTATTAGAGCATTAAATTTTAAGTTAACCAAATTCACAACAGAAGCTGAACTCACAACGCAAGTCTCAAACCTAGCTATATTCTTGACTCCTGGGGGAACTCTGTACAAAAAAATTTAAAAATTCTGCTCACAATATTTTAAAATTCTGCAAAATTCTGCATATTTCATTTGTTAAACTAATGCAATATAAACATGCTGGATTCAATTATTTTGGAAATTTATTTAAATTACAATACAATGGATGGAGAATGGGAGTGGGGTGCATAGGAGGAAATCCCCAAACCCCCTTTGTCTAATAGTAATGTAGCTAGGTTTGAGCCTTTACTTCAAATTATTAATCGAACACAAATAGATGCAGCCATCTCACTAGGAGAGTGGTGAGACACTGGAATCAGTTACCTAGGGAGGTGGTGGAATCTCCTTCCTTAGAGGTTTTTAAGGCCTGGCTTGACAAAACCCTGGCTAGGATGATTTAGTTGGGGATTAGTCCTGCTTTGAGCAGGGGGTTGGACTAGATGTCCTCCTGAGGTCCCTTCCAACCCTGATATTCTATGATTCTATGATATGCTCACTGTTACATCATAGGCAAATGAAGAGCAAGTGAGGGTTGGAGAATCAAACTCATAATTTATATTGGCTACTGACCATCTCCAAAAAGATCAGTAGCAAAGAGTTCATGGAGCACATTTTGATAGGAAAATTTGTTCAGTCCAGAAATTTAGACCAGTTCTAATCACTAAAGCACCATAAGCATTTATAAGGCCACACTGTCCTTTACAACAAGGATCCTTTAGACTATTCTGGCAGTGTAAAGGAGCCTTAAAACTTTTACACCCGTTTTATACTCCTGGGGGAATTCACTAAGAACAATGGGTCCAATTCACTAAGCAGGCAGGCTGCTACATTCTGCTCTGCCTAAGGGGATAGAGCCTGCCCCTCCACGCCAAGTGTGCCACAATAGCAAGCAAGACTGACAGAATCTCTCTCTCTCACGCACACACGACTGTCCAGCCTCCCACCCCGGCAACCCCCCGGCAGTGAATTACATCTCTACTGGCTGCTCTGGGGGCCTGAACCAATATGTCAGCACTGCAAGGGAAGGGCACATGACAACTCTTGCGGCCCCCCTTTGCTTCTCTGTCAGAAGACATTTTTCTGCAGGGAAGCAAAGAAATATGCAGAGGTCATGAATTCTGTGCACGTGAAGTGGCACAGAATTCCCCCAGGAGTAATTCTTCAAACAAAGCTATCTTCTAGAAACTGCTCAGGGTTCAAGACAGTAAGTTGGACTTGAAAATTAAACTATATCTAGTAAATCTCACAATCTACTGTGCAAGAAAAAAATTAAAAAGAAAAAGACCACATCCAGATCAGTGACACACAGTCAAAAGGAAAAAAGGGGCAGTTCAAAAACCAATATCAGCTATAATACCTTAGTACAAACTGGAAATACTGCAAGAGTTCAGAACCACAGTAGCTAGTACTACCCCGTTCTATTGAAAGGTCTAAGGCACAATTGATAAGTGAAGTCAAAAAGTCTGTGTGCTGGCAATTTACAAACACTTTTGGTATGGGGGCAATGAGGCCACACAGCTGTGAGATTTTATTAAGACAGTTGAGTTATACCTGCATTATGGAATATAAGAAATGAATTCATTCCAATGGTTTTTATAAAAGAAAAAACATGTCCTTTAACAAATGCACACAATTCCATTAAGTCCATGTATTGAGCTATTAATATGTTAAGGAAGTGTAGAATCTCAAAAATTTGACCAACTTCAAAATTCAAATGGAAATCACTACTGCTGCCCAAAACTCTGGACATAAATAAAGCTTTAATAATAGGTAATACTACTAAATAATGACAGTATCACATTTATCGTAACACTTTCATCAGAAGGCTTCCAAAGCACTTTGTGAACTGTGCAGCATAAACAGGAATCACTGCATCCACTAATGAAATGCGGAACCCCACCCCCTCCACCACTTCCCGAAGTGGACCATGGCAGCTGTTTAATAGAGCACACCAACACTACACAATAGTTAGGCTGAGAAGAGAAGAAAGCTTCCTAACAGCACTATCAAACCCATAATACCTTTAATACCCAAAAAAGTACAAGTCTAATTTATTTATTAAGTAAAAATTTCACTTAATAGGAATAAGACATTCCAGACAATACATTCGAGGAAATAATTAATCTCATGGAATCAGATTAAATCATTCGGCCTTAAACATTTTGCCTTATAACACTAATCAGACATTTCTTTAATAATCTAGAAATATACTGCTTTGTATTCTATATCCCACTTCACGTCATAACTTCAGAGACAACAGTCCTTGAACATCTTAAAATAACTACTTCAAACATAATACCAACCTTTTTTCTAAGTATCAGGAGAGTAACAAAACAGAATCCCACAAAAATACATGAACCACAGAAATAAATCAAAGTATTTTGTGTGCAGTCAAAAACAATACAAATTGGTCTAATTGAGAAAACATAGAACATACCAGTTTCGCAATAATTTGTTTACACACTTAACACTGTTTCTTATCTTAAGAGCTCAAAGATGCATCCATCTGAAAGGCTTTCCCATTCTGCTCGGACGCACATGAAGGAGAATATTTTATTAGAAGAGTAATGCTACCACACGTCTCCTGCAACTGTTCTCTTTAATATTTAGGTTAAAAGATACTGCATGCCTGAGCACAGTATGGTCCTAATTCTGCTCCTAATGAAGTTAATGAGAATTCTGTCAAGAACTTAAATAAAAGTAAGAAGCCATTTTGTTCCCTAGTTAGCATTTGGAAAGGTAACAAAACTTTGACACCGGATGAAATTCATGGCTCTGGAGAGGACCTGCACAAAACTGTACGCATCATTTAAATACCACTTAAAACTTGGGTTAAAGACTTACAGACACGTAACGGTAAGTAGGAAATTGCGCAGGCCCACTCACAAGGGTGAATTTTATTCCAAAATAATTATCAGTTTTCTAAAGTGGGTAAGCTGCTCTTTTCTGACTTGACACTATGAATTATTACGTGTCAGTTTGAACTGGTAAAAAGCTGGGTTATGGATACATCTGAGTTCAGGTTTGGTTTAAAAGCAACTAAGTAATACAACTGTTCCTTTATTTCAGGAGATCTCAAACACCAAATTAGCATCCAAATTAGTGCCAACACTGCACTGCACAAAATTCGTATTTGCATACACATTTATGTGCTAGGTAAACCATAATTACTTAATTTGTATGTAAATATGGATGGGCACAATTTCTTCAGCTGTGTTTGAAAGTGTGGCCCTCTATGTCACAACCCATCAATACATTTTTTTAAAAACCAATATGGAAACTCTTAACCCAAGGTTTACTTAGAATTATGTAAAGAGCTTTGCCCTTATTGACTTCTATTGAGAATGATTTTCACACAAGTAAAAAGACAGCACAGGAAATCTGTATAATATGTTTAATAGTCAACAGTCAAAATTCACTACTGGCTGAAGTGAAGCAGCTTCTCTGGAGTAAATGGTGTTGTGAGTGAAATTTATTTAAAAAAAATCTTTTCCATAACTACTTCTGGCAACAATTTTTTTTTACTATGTACCAAACATCAAGAGATTTTCAACCCACATTTTTACAACCTGAACAATCGAAAAAAATCAGATGCTACTAGATATGCAACTTTTTAGAAGTTTAATTTTCACAAAGTTTTTGATAAAGCCATGTATTTATGCTCCAACTTTAACAGTTAATCTCAAACAAACACTTTCAAAATCACTTACTTTTTGAAGATGATATTGAAAAACTGAATGCACACAGGGGAACTTGATGCTAGCTGATTTGTTAGTGTAATGGTAATATTTACAGTCTCACCTCTTTTCGTTATACTCGATAATTCTGTAACCTAAGAAAAAATTCAAAACAGGTACATACAATATTCAGGCCACATCTTACCTTGAATATAGAATAGTAGTTGTAAAAGTCTAACTGCCCAAAAATGAATCCTATATTACTTTTCAGATAATTTGTCTTTTCATTGATTTTCTGGGATCAAGAAGTTAATATTCAGAACAAGGACTGCAACTAATGCAAAAATTAACTGGTCAGGCAGGCCTTCAATCAACATATCCAGAGCACTGTGTTTATTGGCATAATCATTACTCTCCCAAAGACAGAGCTTTCCTATCATGCAAAGGTGACTGATGATTTAAAATTTATTTCTGTGCCAGAAAACTACTGCTAGCGTATAACCCAGAAGAAGCTAAAGGGTTGTGGCATTTTCTTCCATAAACCCATCTAAACAGCTCCCTGGTTTACAAGTCTTCTCCCTCCCTCCCCCCCCCGCCACTTACTCACCTTTTGTTCCAGTAATATGTTTCAAACTGCAGACTACTGAAACACTTGCATTTGAGACTGAGAAGTGCTTGTAAGGCCACCAAACACCGAGAAATATGACTAGAGTGCAATAGCAATTTTAATACGGTAAAGTGAAGCCAGTTCAGTGTGCTATGTGAAGCCCCAGAAAATAAAAAACTGTACATTATACTTCTGTCTTTTTCTACTTTTTAAAAACATATTGTATTTTCAAGCTTTGAAAAGTGTTAGATTGACAGCCCGGGAAACTGATATCCTCTATTAGCTTAATAGATATAACAAACAGTTGAAATGGGAGCTATGCTCAATTAAAGATTGCCAAAATTTATGCATACATGCAGCACTAATGAAATGCAGGCACCTGTGGGTAGAAGGACAGAAGTCAGACAAGACAACCAGCATGTAAAACTCTACACATCAGAAGATGGTGGCCAGGGTAATTTTGGCCAAGGACATTGTTACAAATTCCAATCTCACAGGAAGTGCCATCTTTAGTGTCCTCACAAAGCAGACAAGCCTCATTTTTTGAAGATCCACATACACTAAAATGCATGGAATTCAATATATCTCCCTTGGAAAGATGATGAACTGAACTGATCTTGTTATTTCAATCTTAGTATTTAGCTCACTAGACCATCCTCTCCGGCAGCAGATGCTGCCAACACTAAACAAACTTCAGATAAGAGGAGATGGCTTGGTCACAAAATTATTTAAACTATTTTAAACAAATAAAACAAAAGGTTTTGGGGAGGGGATAGTTTCAGCTCTTTCATCCTGCCAACACAAAGGTCATAATTAAGATGACAGTGGCTTTGTGGTAATGCAACAGTGCACAAGACACTTATCTTCACCTGATTTTCCAGCTTTTGAGAAAGAAAAAGGATAGCTCCATCAAATACTTTGGCTCTTCCAAGAAGTTCAGTATGACCGTAAAGCAAAGCAAGGCGCAGGCGCCTTGATTCCAACTCTGGATTAAATGTTACATGGTATTGGTAAAGCTGCCATTCCCTGGGCAAACCTAAGCTATATAGGTTTGTGACCACTTTCACTGGAATTCCACTGAAGCCTGAAAGAGATAATAAGTTTATTTCTTTTAAGACAAATATTACTACCAAAAATATTTAAATCATGTTAAATAACTACAGGCAATACTTTATTGCCCAGTAACCTTAAGAAACAACACAGAGATCTTTTTGACAAAAAAGTCATCAATAAACAAATACAAGTCAATCAAAATGAATGCCTTACCAACATCAAAACAAGTAGATGGAACACAATGTCTAATGAAAGATGATACAAATGGGCTGGCAAAAGTAATTTCCCACTGCCAACGTAGGTTATTTTACAAAAATACACTAAAGATTAGTTTATTTCTCCCAATTAACTATTTGATGGTGATTGCAAATATACCTGTCGAAAGAACTGAAGAAATGTAAGAAAATAATAATAATAATAAAGCTCCAAATAAATATGGTAAAATGGGCATTTTGTGTGTATGTATGTATATATATAAAAAACAGCCTTTGATTTCTTATTCTGAAGGATCACGAAGACCAGACCTATGACCAATCACCAGGTTACACACAGAGAGATGCCCTAATGTGTACTGTTCTCGAGACATAACTAAGGAACCCTGCTGGTGTCAGCTTGTAAGGGTTAGGTCAGACTGCCCGCTCGTGGTCTCTCTCGCACTCTCTCTCTCAAAAAAGCAGTTTTGTAAAACGCTTATTACTACCATATTTTATATTCCAGACAAACCATGACACATATAAATGGGGTCACTGTACTTAAGCAGAGCAAGTTTGCTTTTAACTGCAAACCAAAACTGTTTTGCAGTATAAAAAAAACAGTACACCACCACAATGTAGCCGATTTTTTCTAAAATGTTCACTCATTCCAGTTATACTTGCCCCTTTGAAATGCATGCTAATGTCTGACTAAGAAATAATACTGTGTAATTCTGTATCATGTTCCATCCAAGGATCTCAAAACACTTAAATATTAATGGATTAAGACAGACAATACCCTTGTGAAGTAGAGTGCTGTTATCCCCATTGTACAGATGGGGAGACTTAGGCATAGAAGGCTTTATAAGTACTTTACATAAAGTCACACAAAACATAAGTGGCAGATTCAGTAACAGAAGACAGATCTGACTCCCGGTCCTTTGTTACACCCATAAGATCACATTTCCACTTTAGTGGAATTTTGTGTTTAGCAGAGACTATATTTTTCTATGAAAAAATGAAATCAAATGCCCTATTTGTTTGATACACAACATTCTTGATTTTGAACAATGTTGAAAGTCAATCTTTGAATCAGTTTCTAAATACTAATATTTCATTTAACAAATACAAGAGACACATTTATGCCACATTTTACTAGAGAAGACATGTTTATTCTATTTTTTTTTAAACTAAGAAAGATTTTCTCTGGTTAGATATATTAACCCCTTGGATTTAACAGATCAGGAGCGCCTGCCAGAAGAGCTAATGCAAAATGTATTATGTCATGTCAGAGAAGCTTAACTCCGGAAGCCAAGAAAGTTCAAATATATCATACAAGTAACACAAAGAGAATTTAGATGCCAAAAATTAGACATCTCTGAACATTCTCTTGACAACTTGAAACTCCTGGAAGGGGGTGAGGATATACTCTGAGGTAACAAGCACCGCAACCCCAAGTTAAGGGCTCTCAGCACTTTGTACATGCATAATTTCATGTTCCCATGTACTAACCAATTACTGTGGGCTTGCTGCTGAAACATATGGAGCTCTTGCAGCTCGCTGAAATCAATGGACTACTAGTACTCAGCACCTCCCCAAATCAGGCACTTAGAAGACAAGGCTAACCTGAAGGAAATGGAGTTACTCTACCTGTTTTACAGTCTTTCACATGTGCCATAGTTTCTCTAGTATTTAGTCCCAAATCTTGAAAGTTACATCGGGTCTTTCCCCCTCTCTCCAGCAGTGTAAATCCAGAATCCCCAGCAGAAAGGCCATCTTGAACAGAAATGTGGAAAGAACTGTAAAATGTATTCATTTTTGTAAATCCAGCAAAATAACCTAAGAAATCATAAATTTGGACACAGGTAGTTCTATAGCCTTCAGCCTATTAGCCTTCAATTTTTGTCATCCTAATAGCAAGAATTAGGTTATATAAATGGAATATGTTTAACTGGATTTTATTTGGACAGCAGCACATAAAATATGTAATAACGAGATGCAAAATCACTTTTTAATAACCAGAGCCTGAGCTACCACGATTGTCACAGCAGCATTAACAGCACCTTATTCTTAATGTAAGCAGAGACAGGGTGGGCTCCACCCTGACATCTGGTGGTGAGGTGTGGCAAGTTGTGGAAAAGAACTTCAGGGGCTGATCTCATTTGCATAGGCACACCCACCCCGCCTAGAATGAGGCCATAACTGCCCAAATGGTCACTTTGGCTGCTGTGGGATCCCCAGTGTCTCTGTTATTGGGGCGGGAAGAATAAATTGTTAGTACCCTGATTATGGGAAGTGTGCTTGGAACTGTACTTGGCCTTTTTGTTATGATGGAGGACTCACCATCAATTGAGTAGCACTCACTAGGCAAGGGACATGGGTTCCAAAACTCTGTGAATTGAGAGAGATTTGAGACAGGTATTAGTGCCTGGTGGTGTAGGCCCCTTTGTGAGGGCCTGAAGCACCAATTGCACCTCTGTTTCTCTCCACTGTGGAATGTCAGAGCTAATTTTGGGTCTATTAAGAGTTTTGTTACAGGTACTGTGCTGAGTTCACTTCAGCCTTATGGTGCACCAGCACTAAGGCTCCCACTACTATGAGCTGAAATCACTGAGAGCTGAAATCACTGAGCACTGTGTCAAGTAGTGGGGAGCCGGAAGATCTAGTGTGCAGCGGAGCTATTTGTGAGATGGCGGGGTGAGCAGAGCTGTTTGTGAGACAGCAGTGTGTTCGTGAGACGGCAAGCTGAGCGGAGCCGGTCGTGAGACAGCGGTGTGTTCGTGAGACGGCGAGCTGAGCGGAGCTGGTCGTGAGACAGCGGTGTGTTCGTGAGACGGCGAGCTGAGCGGAGCTGGTTGTGAGACGGCGAGCTGTGCAGAGCGGAGCCGGTCGTGGTGGAGCGGAGCAGAGCCCTGTGGGGCAGTCAGCTTCAGGACACGTAAGGTGCCCCTTACCTCTTTCCCCCACACCCAGGCACATTTTAGCCAGACTGGGGAGTAACACTCTGCAGATGAACTTTTGAACTCCAGGGCTGGACTTTTTTTTGGACTTTGGGTGATTTGGGGATTGCTGGACTCAAGAGCCTGAGGGAAAGGATGTGGCCCAATTTTTCTGGGGTGGGTCGGTGTTCATGGTTTGGTTAATGAACACTAGTTGTCGTGTTTCCCCAATTTAATGCTGATGTTGTTTACCTCATGTTATTAAAGATTCTCTACTACACCAAGACTCTGTGCTTGCGAGAGGGGAAGTATTGCCTCCTTGAGGCGCCCAGGGGGTGTGTAAGATTTTCCCAGGTCACTGGGTGGGGGCTCAAGCCAGTTTTGCATTTGCTTTAATGAGAGGGAACCCCTGTGTACTGAACCCGGCCCTTGCTGCTATCAACTTGGCCTGGCAGAAGGGTTACATTAAAGTAGTTTAAAAAATAAATTCCTTTTTAAAGACAATGAATGTCAAGATGTTTTCACATTTTTATACAAGACTTGCAACTCATTTATGTCTTTATACTTCATTCTGTCTATAATTTCCTAATACATGTTAATACATTCACTTAGAAAACAAGCTACTTTACAGTGGCTAATAATAATAAAATAATTACCTTATTATTAATATGTATTCTACTAGCACCAGGAGCCTCAGTCATGGACCAAGACTATTGTGCTATGCCCTGTACAAACAGAGAACAAATAGATAGTCCCTGCCTTCAAGAGCTTTCAAAGTAAAGTAATTAATACAGTTGATCTCTTACATCGCTGAGTAAGTTTTGTTGTTTCCCTGAGGCCAGAGGAAGTTGAGGCTTCTTTCTCAGATTGCGAAGTCCTAACAGCTATGGGCTCGTCACTTCTCAAACAATCCTATGAGATATAGATAAGGGATGTCCGTAAGATGGAAAATGGCTTAGTTACAAAATACTTACTCGGTAGATGGCCCATTGTTGTAACAACATGATACATGTTTTCATAGAAGAGATGAAATTTCACTGCTGAAAGAATGTTCTCTGTGTATATAAATCTCCCCACTGTATTTTCCACTGAATGCATCCGATGAAGTGAGCTGCAGCTCACGAAAGCTTATGCTCAAATAAATTTGTTAGTCTCTAAGGTGCCACAAGTCCTCCTTTTCTTTTCACGTACAGCACAGGTGATACTGTAGAGAAATTTCAATGCTGCACAGAACAAAGATAGCTATTACAGAATAGAAACATTACAGTATCCCCCAGCACATATTTAACTTTAAGCCTGTGCAGAAGTCCCCCATGCTTAAACAATTTCCTGATTAAGACAGACAGCTGAATCACAGCCTCAGTGAACTGAGATCATCTCATTCAGAGACCTGCTCAAACAGAAGCAACAGAAAGCCTCTGAGTCAACAGGAAGAGACAGGTACCAAACACTGGAAACAAATACAACCTACTACTTTAAAATTTTCAATTCAGGAACTCTAAGAGAATTCACCCTAAAAAACAGCATTCTTCAGGTTTTTCAAGGGATGTTAATAATAAGAGTTCTTTTTCTTTCAGTATTTTTGTGACTACATGGATATTCTACTAGTTGAAAGAAAACAATTTTGGTGCTTAGTTTTGAATGGCAGATGTCACCCCTTCTTGATAAGGCAGGCCTTTTTCACCCATTCTCTATTATCAAAACTAAATGCAGAGTGGCATGACAGAAGGGGCACGTGGACAAATTATCCTGGGAGGACTATTAATTCCACCTTCAATGCAGGCCACAGTTTTGCAACATTGGTTAAAACCAAGCAGTATTCATGGTACAATTTTGTAGTTTGTGTCCTTTAAGGTGGTTTACAAAGGAAAGCAGATAAACAGCACAAAAGTGTGAATATTTTTGTATTTCTTGCTATTAAAGGAAGTTACATTAGACTTTTTTTTTATTTTGAATGTCAGCGATTAATCCAAAAAGATAAATTAAGTCATATGAAGAAATGAAAGGGTGCTGGCCCTGAATTTGCACTCAGTGTCAACAGCTACAAGAACCAGTCTCCACTCTCTGGCTCAGATCCTTATACCTCACACAAGGGTGACTGGGGGGCCACTGGGGAAGTGACACATTTTACCACCCCCACCACTCGGGGAAGGCAGGGGATGACGGCTGTCACGGAGGAGCGAGGCAAGGCGCCCCAGCAGTGTCCAGAGACCACCCTGGCGATCAGGGGAGAGGAATGAACTTGAACAGACGGCACAGAACAGGGAGTCCGGGATCTGTCCCGGCCCGGGGACCGCCCGTCACGCACCCAAGACCAGCCCCCCCCCCCCCCCGAGGGGAGCACCGCATGCCGGGGCAGAGGGCACGGGGCACGTCACGGCCAGGCAGTACGCACCGACCGCCGTGGGGAGCCGGGCTGCCCGGCGGCGCCCGGGAGGGCTTGTCCCCGCGCTCGCACCCGCGCACGCCCGGTCATGTCCCTCGCCGAGGCGCCACGCGCCGCCCCGCGAGCCGCAGACACACAGCGTGTGACAGACGCTGCCTGGGGCGGGGCCGTTACACCACCGCGCGTCACCCCAACCGGCGGCTGCCAGCGGCCCGGGTCACCGCGTGGCCGCGCTGGGGCGGAACCGGCTCCGCGGGGACGGATGGGGTCTCGTGCGGGCTGGAGGGGCTACGACAGGGCGGCAGACACCGGGTCCGCCAGGCGGGGCGCCCGGAGACGCCTCAGGGCCTCGCCCTAGGGAGCCGGTGGAGAACGGAGAGGCGGCTCCGCGCGCTCACCAGCCCCGCCCGCAACTGCCCACGCGCTCCTCCGCACACACGTGACACTGCGGAAAGCCACGCCCCCTCCCCAGCGGCCCTACCTCGCCCGCTCTAGACTAGGCGCGCGTTCCCCTGCAAGCCACGCCCCTACCCACCCCTTGGTCCCCTTCAGCGATACCGCTGCGCGGGAGAGTTGCAGGCACGTGACACCTCCAGGGACTGGCTGATGCTAGGGTTGAGCAGCCCGCCTGGGGCAGGGCAGTGGGGCCTTCTCCATGTGGAGCCGACCCCACGGTCGGGATAGGGAGAGCCCTGGGTAGGTGGCAGCCACACAGAGCCGCTGCCGCCCAGGAAAGGCAGAGGGAGCCTCCCCTTGGAAAACTATACTGCAGGCACGTTTAGGACATGGGGTGGCAATACCAGGGCACATCATGACATCACAGCCCCACCCCAGGGTGCAGTGTCACCACGAAGTCACAACTGACATGCAATGTCATGACAGAATTGCTTCATGACTGAGGTGTGATCTTGTGACAGTGACCTCACGATGCCATCACAACAGTCGCCTTGCACCCAGACATGAACAGCTCATGCTTTCAGAAAAAAAGAAGCAAATAGATCCCAATACCTATGATGTATTTGTTATAAACATTTAGTATGCTAAGCAATGCAGCATATTTTTCCAGGCTCTTGTCAGTTTAATGTATAAGACATATACATACACATGCACGTATCCTCTTGGTGTTCACCCAGTTACAGTGGGAAGGAGACATGTGTTTCCTCTGGACATTTTTGCTCAGATCTTTTAATGAACCAATAAGGAGATGGCTTTTGTGGGCTCTAATACAGAATAGGCTACCAAATTAAGTTGCAAATTTAATCCTACGCAGAAATCTCCCCACGGTAGCCTAACATACTACAGTCAATTGTCAGGACTATCTTGAAGACATTTCTTATCATCTCTGTTAGAGAAACGCTGTGTATTTCTCTGAAGTTCTCCACCTTGTGCAGTGAAGATCAACAAGCACAAACATGTCTGCACATGCCAGTTCTTGTTTTGTTCAGGGCTTGTAATATCTGCTTGTGGCACACACTGAATTCCATGCACACTATGAAATGAACAGGTAAAACATTTGTGAGCTTTCCACTTCTATGACTTTAATGCTTCTAGGTTTTCCTTCATCAGAGACAACAGATTCTGGACATTTAGTAGACTTGCTTCCTTGGCTGCATTTTCTAACTCTAATCTTATTTAATCTTGGCATGGAACTGCACCTTAAATCAGCTTGGAAATTGTGTTAGTGCAGAGGTTCACTTGTTAAGCTGCGTTTCTGACCATGAGCACAAGACCCCAGTGCTCCTGGCTTTACACTGTCTGCTGGTTACTGGATTGAGTTTAAGGTGTTGTAGTCATATCATAGCTAACACCTACCCTTTGGAGAGATCACCTTTCTTCCTGTGCCATCCTGCCACAGCTAGTCAGAGGAGATACCTAAACTGGAGCCCCCTTAGTTTGCAGAGTATTTTTTGTGAAGGGCTCTAGACTTTTAAATTCATTTTTCTCCATCTCCATCCAAAATAGCCTAAATCTGTTACCATTCAAGGCTCATTTTTCCTAGCCTTTTTGGGAAAGAGGGGTGAGCTGAGATCTGGGACAGGTGCATTGGGTGTAAGCAACTGTTACTGGTATGATGTTTTTCTTTTCTTCCTAGTTTCCAGCATCAGAACATACTGGGTCAGACCAAAGGTCCATCTAGCCCAGTATCCTATCTTCTGACAGTGGCCAATGCAGGTGCCCCAAAGGGAATGAACAGAACAGGTAATCACCAAGTGATCCATCCCCTGTTGCCCATTCCCGGCTTCTGGCAAACAGAGGCTAGAGACACCATCCCTGTCCATCCTGGCTAATAGCCATTCATGGACCTATCCTCAGTGAACTTATCTAGTTCTTTTTTGAACCCTGTTATAGTCTTGGCGTTCACAACATCCTCTGGCAAGGAGTTCCACAGGCTGACTGTGTGTTGTATGAAAAAAATACTTCCTTTTGTTTGTTTTAAACCTGCTGCTTATTAATTTCATTTGGTGACCCCTACTTCTTGTCTGCAGGGTTTATTTTATTTCTGCATTCATTTACTATATTTTAATAAAGGCACATACAGCCCTGAACAGATGCTTTTGTGCTTGTATAGATTTAAATAAACAAACTCTGCTGCTGGTGTACAAGCAAAATAAAATGTTTTCTATGTAGAGGTAGTCAATATTTATGAGTATTCATGTACCTAAATTACATTATAATCTATGCAATTAATTGCGCCTACAGTTGCCTCCATTTAGAAGCTTAATTACTTAATTGCACCAACAAATATTGGAGGTTGAGATCGAGATTTGCCTAAAAGAGCACTCAGGATGTTTGATTTCAGTCTCTTTAGCAGCCTTTTCTAAGAGCTTTCAGGAACACAGGTTGTCCGTGAACAGGGTTTTTTGTTTGCTTCATGTCTGACCTGGGTGGTGCATTGGAACAAATAACCCAGTGTTTAGATGAGCTTGAAACTTGGACGAGGGCCAACTGTCTGTGACTGAATATGGAAAAAACTGAAATTATATGTGTGGTTTTTGAGAAGTAGGCAGAAGTGGTGGTGACGTTGAACCTGACTGAGGGAAGGCAATTACTGTTTGTAACAAAAGTGTATAGCTTAGGCGTATTACTAAATCCCGGGCTGCTTCTACAGGCCCAGGGAGCAGCTGTGGTTAAGAGTGTTTTTTCTGTCCACGTCTAGTAGGAAATGTATGTCCTTTCCTTTCCTATATGAACCTTTCCACAGTTATCTATGCTTTCTCACAGTGAGATTGGAATACTGTAATGCACTCTACATACTCACTAAAACACCTTAGATTAGAAACTGAAGCTAGTGCAGAATGTGATGACCTCAGGGCTGTCCTTACCCTTACGCAAAGTACGCAGCTGCATAGGGCACCAGGAAATTTGGGTCCTGGTGCCCTGCGCAGCTGCGTGCTGCTCCAGCCCCTGCTCTGCCTCTTCCCCATGGCCTCCGCTCCACCCTCGCCTCTTCCCACTCCTGCTCCACCCCAGCCGCTACTCCTGCTCCGCCCCACCCCACCTCTTCTTGCCCCCACCCCGCCCCTTCCTGGCCTCTTCCCACCCCTGCTCTGCCCAAGCACCGGCCCCACTCCCCTGAGGATTGAAGCAGGGCCGGGCCTGCACTCACGGGTAGCGGGAAGTGCAGCGGCCCAGCCCCAGTTGCGACGCCGGTGAGTGGGTCCCTCCTATCCCCCAAGCCAGCCCAGCCCCCCGACCGTGGAGTCCTGGGGCCATCCCCTCACGGACCCTGCTCCTCACCCCCCGCCCCCTCCCAGAATAGCTAGGGACAGCCCTGGATGACCTGCACAAAAAGACAAGTTTCAGGCTGAGAGTGTGTTACACCACAATTCTAGTGGTCCCAGCCCAAGCCCTAACATCTACACTTCAATTTTATAGCACTGCAGCCTTGGCACCACGAGCCTGAGTCACTGACACAGGCCCGCCGTGGGTGCTTTACTGCAGTGCAGACATAGTCTGAGAGTCTGCCTCTCTCCTTGTGCAATACTGCCCCAGTTAAAATCCATGAAAGTACTTGAGCTAGAGACCCTCACTATAAAAGGGAGGGGATTGCTGGCAAAGTATTCTCTTTGATTTGCCAGATGTGTTACGCTTCAGGACATTTTTTTCCTCAGGCATTTAACAGTTGGGTTGAGGGTTTGAGAGGTCTGTTGCTTTCTGTGTAGTTTACGTTATCTTCTGGCATGTATTTATTTTAGGTTGGAAAGAGCAGTTAACTCCTTTGAGATTTTACTGTGAAATTAAATTATATTAGGGTACCCAGGACATGGGATGGGCACCTAGTTATGTTTATATGAATTAGAGCAGTGGTGGGCAACCTGTGGCCCATCAGGGTAATCCACTGGCGGGCCGCAAGACAGTTTGTTTACATTGACTGTCCGCAGGCACGGCCACCCACAGCTCCAAGTGGCCATGGTTCACTTTCTGGAGCTCCCATGGGCCGGGAAGGGCGAACTGCAGCCATTGGGAGCTGTGGGCGGCTGTGCCTGCAGATGGTCAATGTAAACCAACTGTATCACAGGTTGCCCATCACTAAATTAGAGTAACTCAATAAATAGCTAAATAAATACTGAGTGTAACCTTGCCCTTAATTTATGCTCATTTGTAAGACTCTGGCCTTTAAGAATCTGGCCTAGAATGTGTGGTTGTATGGCTGGCCTCACCTAACTGTTCTCCTTTAGCTTGACAGCAGAGGTTGCCACAATGTAGCCTTATGGAGCCAAATTCAGCTCACAGTGTCTTTAATGTGGCACTGGCATCTGAAAAAAACTATGCATACCAAAGGAACTGGGAGAAAGATGGGGCATGATGAGATGATATTTGCCACACAGGCCACACCTATGTAGTAAAGAAACAGGAGACTGTGGTCTGATTTATTCAAGGCAAATTAGATATGAATCTTGGGCTCTTGGCAAGTTGCCAAAGCCAATGTGACAAAGTTTGAACTTCCTTGTTCCACGGATTTGGAGGAAAAGTCCCCGGACACCTTGCAAGAACTTCATACAGAATCATATAGTTCCTGTGAGAGTGGTGTGATGGGTTTGGTCATAGGGACCCCCTTGGGACTGTTACCTGACATGCTGGAATTACCACTGAGCCCGTTTTCCCTGCCAGCTTGGGACTCCAGAACCTGGCCTTGTTGAGCCAGAGATGCTTGCCTTCTGCAACACAGACCCAGGTCTGGTCCATGCCCCCAAAGCTGCAGACTTTAACCAAAAACTGCTCAGCAGGTCACCTATCTCCAGCACCCAGACACCCAGTTCCCAATGGGATCCAAACCCCAAATAAATCCATTTTACTCTGTATAAAGCTTGTTAGTGTTAGTCTGTATCCACAAAAACAACAAGAAGTCTGGTGGCACCTTAAAGACTAACAGATTTATTAGATCTGTTAGTTTTTAAGGTGCCACTGGACTTCTTGTTGTTTTTACTCATAAGCATATTTCCATAAAACATATGGTACTGTCACAGGTAGCCATTTACACTTCAAGCTTATATTTAAGGTCTACAACCCCACAATATTTTTTTCATAATATAAAATCATACATTCAAGTGATTATACAGTAGAACTTCAAAGTTATGAACACCAGAGTTACAAACTGACCACTCAACCGCACACCTCATTTGGAACTGAAAGTATGCAATCAGGCAGGAGCACAGACCAAAAAAAAATAAAAAAAGCAAATACAGTACGCTACTGTGGTAAATACATACTATTAAAAAGAAAGGGAAAGTTTAAAAAAAATGTTTGACAAGGTAAGAAAACTCTCTCTGTTTGTTGAATTTAAATTAAGATGGTTAAAAGTAATGTTTTTCTCTCCATAGTAAAGTTTCAAAGCTGTATTAAGACAATGTTCAGTTGTAAACTTTCGAAAGAACAACCATAATGTTTTGTTCAGAGTTACAGACAACCTCCATGCCCAAGGTGTTCATAACTCTGAGGTTCACCCGTAGCTTGAAAACTTATTTTTATCTGATTAAAGCCGTCTTAAAAGGTCCTTATTGGATAAGATTTGAGAGACATTGCACCCAAAATAAGGGATTTCCCTTAAAATACAGAATAAGTGGTCTTATTAGTTCTTGCACATAGTACCAGGGTCTTGATGCAGTACAGTCTGCTGTAATAGAGACCACATACACCATTTTCCAATGTGCATGGGGGTGCTCGATCCCCGGCTCTGCCTCAGGCCTCAGCCCCACTCCACCCCTTCCTCCAAATCCCCATCCCTGCCCTGCCTCTTCCTGCCCCCACACCACCTCTTCCCACACCTGCTTCACCCCCACCCTGCCTCTTCCCGCCCCGTTCCACCCCCTCCCTTGAGCGCCCTGCCCTCGCTCCTCCGCAGTGCCTCCTGCACGCGGCGAAACAGCTGATCATGGCTGGTGGGAGGCTCAGGGAGGTACTGATCAGTAGGGCCCACCAGTGGGTGGGAGGCACTAGAGGGGAGCTGATCGGGGGCTGACAGTGGGTGCTCAGCGCCCACCATTTTTTCCCCATGGTGCTCCAGCCCCAGAGCACCCACAGAGTTGGCACTTATGGTAGAGACCACTGCAAAGTGAAATCTATGCAGAGAAGATTTTATGAGGTTCTGCATGAAGCACACAAAAGAATACATATCGAGCCGTAATATTATTGCTTACCATTTCCTGCACTGTATATTCTGTAATCTTCATGTCTGCGAAGATCAAAGCAATTAAAATGTACTTTATCACAGTGCAAAGTACATAAATCTGAGGGTAAGTATCTCCTACGCAAAGGCTGTATGTGAAAAAGAACAGTATGACCTTTATTTCAGTGTTCCCTTTCAAACCAAACATGTCAGCTGGTTCACTGTACTTAGTACTGTACCAGTTCTTTAAAAAAATATGAATGAACTGGATTGTTCGTGATCACGACTGTACTGTGGCTGGATTAGACAAATACAGTACCACCTATGATTATGATGATATGTAAAAATGGGCTGGGGATTTTCCCCAGGTTTTTTGGTTAGTCAGAAATGAATGGATGCGTTTAACTGAACCAAATCAAGCTTAATTCTAGAATGTTTGCAGCAAGGAAGAACTCCTGTACCCAGCAAAGAGGCTTAGTTAAAACATCACAGCACAGAGAATTCTCTCTCTGAGGCAAAATCCAGGGGATTATAAAACACAGAAGCTTATCTGAAGGATAAGTGAGAGCTCCAGCAAGTAGTTCAGATTAATAGAGTTGTCACACAGTTTATCCAGGCAGAAGTCACAAGAGTCAGACAGTTTTAAGGAAAAAGAAAAGGAGTACTTGTGGCACCTTAGAGACTAACCAATTTATTTGAGCATGAATTGGTTAGTCTCTAAGGTGCCACAAGTACTCCTTTTCTTTTTGCGAATACAGACTAACACGGCTGTTACTCTGAAACAGTTTTAAGGAGCACTCCTCTTCTTTTATTTGTATGTACTACTGTGGTCCCTTCTCAGTGCTTCTGTAGAGTTTGTTATCTGCAGCTCTCTTCAGAATACTTTATGAACATTAAACTAGGGTTGTTGATTAATCACAGTTAACTCATGCAATTAACTCAAAACAATCATGATTAAAAAAATTAATCATGATAAATTGCAGTTTTAATCACACTGTTAAACAATACCAATTGAAATGTATTAAATATTTTGGATGTTTTTGTACCTTTTCAAATATATTGATTTAAATTACAACAACAGAATACAAAGTGTACAGTGCTCACTTTATATTATTTTTTATTACAAATATTTTCATTGTAAAAATGATAAACAAAAATAGTATTTTTCAATTCACCTCATACAAGTACCATAGTGCAATCTCTTTGTCGTGAAAGTACAACTTACAGATGTAGATTTTTTTCTTACATAACTGCACTCAAAAACAATGTAAAACTTTGGAGCCTACGAGTCCACTAAGTCATATCTCTTGTTTAGCCAATTGCTAAAACAAAGTTTGTTTACATTTACGAGAGCTAATGAGGCCGCTTCTTATTTACAATGTCACCAGAAAGTGAAAACAGGCATTTGCACGGCACTTCTGTAGCAGGCACTGCAAAGTATTTACATGTCAGATATGCTATATATTTGTAGGCCCCTTCATGCTTCAGACACCATTCCAGAGGACTTGTATTAGGTGAACTGAAAAATAAATATAGAGTGAGCACTGTACACTTTGTATTCTGTTTCAGAGTAACAGCCGTGTTAGTCTGTATTCGCAAGAAGAAAAGGAGTACTTGTGGCACCTTAGAGACTAACCAATTTATTTGAGCATAAGCTTTCGTGAGCTACAGCTCACTTCATCGGGTATGCATCCGAGCTGTAGCTCACGAAAGCTTATGCTCAAATAAATTGGTTAGTCTCTAAGGTGCCACAAGTCCTCCTTTCCTTTTCTTTTTGTATTCTGTGTTTTAATTGAAAACAATATATTTGAAAATGTAGAAAACATCCAAAAATATTTAAAGGTATTCTTCTATTGTTTAATCATGCAATTAATTGTGATTAATTTTTTTAATCGCCTGACAGCCCTCCATTAAACCATTATTTCTCACAACACCTCTAGGAAGTAGATTAATATTATTGTGCTTATTGCTCCTTTTACAAACTGAGGGCTCAACTGTGGCTTTGCCATGAGCCCTGCATTAGTGGCAAATGAATCATTGCACTGCCCCAGGAGCAGCCCAAGAGGGATACTCTGATTTAGGAAGTCATAATCTCCCTCCCAGTCCCCACACTGCTCCAGAGAAGGGATATGCAGCACTAGGCCTATACCTGGTGCAGCATAGAGGTAGCAGTGGAACTGCACTGCCAGGTGCATTGGGTGGGGCACAGTGCTCCCCTACACAGGGAGGGGATGTAAGGTCTCTGTGGAGTCTGTGTCCCTTCCCATGCTGCTACCCAGGATGTGGGTAGTATACCCACTCCTGCTCTGCCACATAGCCTGGGCCATGATTAAGTCTGGAGAAACTAAGGGAAAGAAAGATTTAGTGCCTTACTCAAAGTCACATAGCAGAACAGTGGTAATCCCCAATCCCCTGCTCTAATTGCTACACCACACCTTTATTCATTGAATCATAGAAATGTAGGGGTAGAAGGGACCTTGAGAGGTCATCTCGTCTATCCCCCTCATGCTGAGGCAGGACCTAGATCATCCCTAAAAGATATTTGTCTAACCTGTTCTTAAAAACCTCCAACGATGGGGATTCCACAGCCTTCCTTGGTAATCTATTCCACTGCTTAACTATCCTTATAGTTAGAAAGCTTTTCCTAATATCTAACTTAAATCTCTCTTGCTGCAGATTAAACAGTACCTATGATTATGATGAAATGGAGACATGGGAAACAATTGATCACCACCCTTTTTATAAAAAGAACAGGAGTACTTGTGGTCTTTTTGCGGATACAGACTAACACGGCTGCTACTCTGAAACCTATCCTTTTTATAATAGCCCTTAACATATTTGAAGACTGTTACCAGGTCCCCTCTCAGTTTTCTTTTCTCAAGACTAAATAGGACTAGTTTTTTTAATCTTTTGTCATAGGTCAGGTTTACTAAACCTTTTATCATTTTTATTGGACTCTACAATTTATTCTTCTCTTTCTTAAGTGTGGCGCTCAAAACTCAGCAGTGCTGAGTAGTGCAGAACAATTACTTCCAGTGTCTTACCTATGACAGTCCTGTTAATTCACCCCAGAATTATATTTTCCTTTTTCACAGCTGCATCACATTGTTGGCTCATATTGAATTTGTGATCCACTATAACCCCCAGATCCTTTTCTGCAGTATTACTGCCTAGCCAGTTATTCCCCATTTTTATTTATACATTTGCTTGTTCCTTTCTAAGTGTTGTACTCTGCGCTTGTCTTTATTGAATTTCATCTTACTGATTTCAGGCCAATCCTCCAGTTTATCAAGATCATTTTAAATTCTAATTCTATCCTCCTGTCATCTGACTATCCTCCTTTAATTTAGAGAATGACTCATATATAGAACACGAACTAAGTCTCCAATCTTGCAATAAACTCCATGCAGATGTGCAGAGTTCTGCTTGCATAGAACTCATTGCAGGATCAGGATCCAACTCACTGACTACATGGGGGAAACAGTAACTGACTGTACAAAAACTGGTGCTCTAAAATACACAAAGTGAACAAACTGAAAAATAGAGAAAAATCATTTTCTTTGATCTCTTCCAGTTCTAATCACCTCAGATGTCACTGAGGTGGCAAAATTATTTCAGACAAAGAGTGAATTTTAAGTTGATTGTACCCCTTCAAACCCTCTTGCAATTGGCTCAGTCCTGTAGCATAATTGGGTCTTGCTCTGTATCATGGGGGAAGCACGCCCCATCCCCTTTTGGAGCTGGGTGAGGGTTGTTATATCCCTGCAGCTAAGTCTGTGCAACCACTCTTTTTCTCAGGGTACTGTGGCATAGGGGTAAAAGTCAATATGGCTGCCCTCTCTCAGGGCTGCATGGCCCAACAGCCAGAGTCAATATGGCTGCTCTCTCCCTCAGGGCAGTGTGGCCCACTGGCCAGAATCAATATGGCTGTCTTCTCCCTCAGAGTTGTGTGGTCTAGTGGCCAGCCAGGGGAAGTGGAGTAGGCCACCATTTAGGGATGGGTAGTGACTTGGGCAGGGGACCTGGGCCCTCCCTTCTCCCCTGGGTCCCAGCCCAGGGCCCTATCAATGGCAAGCATGCTCACCACTGAGTCAGCAGGGATCCGACCAAAACACACTGATGCCAACCAGCACAATGACTAGTCTCCCTGGGCTACTTCTTACCCTGTCCCTGGTGCGGTGGTCCAGGTGTCTCTGGGGTCTCTGGACTTCTTGGCCTGTGCAGCTCACAGCAGCTCTGACACTCCTTGGGCATCTGCCTGGGTCTCAGCGCCTCTGGCTTCCACAGCCTGGGGGGCCTCAGCAGTTCCCAGGCTGGAGCCTGCAATGTACATCCTCCCTCCTCAGCCCTGAATGAGCTGGGCTGCTCCCTTTTATACCTAGTCTCCAGCTGGAGCATGCCCAGAAAGGCCAACAGGGTGTGGCCTCTTCGGCCCAAATTGTAGAGTTTACCCCTGCTGTTTCAGTGCAGGGCAAGCGCACCCCGTAACAGTCTGTGACTGAGGCTCAAGGCCAGCCTTAGAGATGGGTGATCAGAGCAGTTGGCCTGACTGTCAACTTCCAGGGGCACCAGATCAACATTTGGGGGGTAGGGGAGAAGGAGTTCCAAATTGTTTTGTTTTGTTTGCTCGGCTGCTTGGGGAGCACCAAAAACGTTTTCTGTCCCTGGCAGCAAAACACATAGGGCTGGCCCTTCTTGGCTCCTAGGTGAATTAATAAATACATACCTTAGGTATACTTTTAAAAGCAGAGAATGAAATGGCCAGAATTTGCCAAGAGGATTTGAAGTTCTATGATTATATTGATCAGGAAAGATCCCCTCTTTTTTCCTGACCAGGACTTTAGAACAGCTCACATAAAGATACCCTCTCAGATCTCCATCCCGTGTTTTAAAAAAGACCCTATACAGGCTGAGCTAGGACATCCAACAGTTTTAGTTAAGTTTCCTATAGTGGTCCCAGCCAGACGCGGCAGCAAGATGACGCAACCATGGCCCTAGCAGAGCTGAGGAGGCGGCCAGGTGGCGTGTGGGGCACTGGGGCTCAGCGGTTGCTGCAGAGCCAATCCTGGGAAAAACCTGAGACCCGTGACCCTCATTATCCCAGGACTGTGGAATCCACTGAAGAGTATTTGTGGAGAGATTCATTCCACCCACCAAAAATCCTGCTTCCCCCAAACACGACCAGTACCCCACCCTGTCTGGCTGGAGAGCGCCATCAGATACTCCACTTGCTCTTCCTTACTTTGTGAGATGTCCCCACATGCACAACGTTCCAGTCTATAAGGACATTATCAGTGGCAACAGGAGGATGACTCTCATCAGGAAAATCGAAGGACATATCTGGGCCCTGGAGGAGGAAGTTCTTCACTCAGCTTTCTGGAAACCACCACCTATTCAAATCAACGAAGTCACTGGCAGCATCCATATCATGGGCTATTTTGACAATGAATTGAAAGAGTGGTTGTTGAACAAGGGGTTTTAAATATACCAACTATCCCGTTTTCTTTGTGCTGATTCATGCTATCTGTCCCCTTCTGAGGAGGGTGTGTTTTCTTGCTCATAGCTATTCTAGACCCAGATGAACCAGTCTTACGATTTATGTAACAGCAGCAAGGAACCACAGGGGCACAACAAGGTTCCAGTAACATCAGTGATGAGCTGCCAAAATCTTAACAACAGGTTCCCTCCTCACTCCACGAGGGGGTCATTGCCCACCCCCGCCCCCCGGGACTCCTGCCCCATCCAACCCCTCCCCCCGGACCTCTGTCCCATCCACCCCCCTCCCCTGTCCCCTGACTGCCCCCAGAACTGGGCAGGAGGGTCTCGTTGGCCAACGTAGTGGGTGTCCACCCCTAAGAGCCAGAGGCACCTGCTGGGGGGCGAGGTGGGGAATCCCGGAGGTGCTTACCTGGGGCAGCTTCCAGGAAGCATCCGGCAGGTTCCTCTGGCTCCTAGGGGCGGGGGAGTGTAGCTGGGGGGGAGCAGAGGGAGCGACCGCTCCCCCACTGATCACATCAAAAGTGGCGCCTTAGGCGCAGACTCCCTGGGTGCTCCGGGGCTGGAGCACCCACGGGGAAAATTTGGTGGGTGCAGAGCCCCCCCCCCCCGGTTACCTGCTGCGCCGCGGGTTGTCCTCCTCGTGCCCCCCTGCCCCAGCTCACCTCCGCCTCTCTGGGCCTGAGCGGGAAGCTGCAGCCTGCTTCTCAGCCTGCCCCGGCTTCCCGTGTGAACCGCTGATTCGCGGGAAGCCTGGGGGGGCGGAGAAGCAGGGTGGGGCGGCGCATTCAGGGGAGGAGGCAGAGCGGAGGTGAGCTGGGGGTGGGGTGGGGTGGGGAGCTGCTGGTGGTGCTCTGCACCCACCACATTTTCCCCTTGGGTGCTCCAGGGATGGAGCACCCATGGAGTTGGCACCTAAGGCACCACTTTTGGCGGGTTAAATTTAGAAGCCCTTTTAGAACCGGTTGTCCCTCGTGGAACAACCGGTTCTAAAAGGGCTTTTAAATTTAACAACCGGTTCTAGCGAACCGGAGCGAACTGGCTCCAGCTCACCCCTGAGTAACATCCATATTACGCCCCATCTAGAGAAGGGGGAAGTGTCCACGTAATGTCCTATTAGCACAATGCTTTTTGCCAAGAGAAGGAGCTATACTATGACACCCATGTGAAAGTGAACAAAACTCCATCCTCTGCTGCGCTGAAGGACAAGGTCTGATTAATTGCACGTTTATTTACACCACATGAAATGTGCAGGAAAAGTTTACAAAATGACCCTTCCCTGCATGACTGTTGCAATAAAGTTAATAAAAAAGAAAACTACACCAAAGCTGGGTGCATTCATTAAAGCCACTAGATCTTTCCCTTCATTCTGAGTCTCAGTTAAATGCTCCGAATAGGACATATCTGGATTTGTTTTCTTTTTTCAGAGTGGATTACTATTTGTGAAGCCGGACAAATTGACAGCCTTGAAAACTTAAGTTCTCTGTATCCCCACAGAACAGATATAGCATAGGCTGCAAGTTTCACCAAATGTCCCACCCGTCTGGTAACACCAGGGTGGGAGGGCTGGGGCAGATGACAACACATCATCATCATCATCATCATGTTCCTATTAGGCCTCTGGCGTTTAGGACAGTGACGGCTCCTCCACGCCTGTCTGTTTCTGGCATGTCTTTCAATAGTTCCCCAGCTATGCCCCAGGTTTTTCAGCTCGGCTTCTACAGACCTTCGCCATGTTGTTTTTGCGCGGCCTCGTTTTCACTTGCCTTCAGGTGTCCATTGTGATCAACACTAAAGTTGAAATAGAAGCTTTTGATGACTTTGATTATACGGAAAGGAATTCCATATGCCTACAGAATGTGCCATAGGCTGGTGCTGTGAATGCTATCAAAAGCCTTCTCAAAATCTATGAAATTTATGTAGAGTTGCCATTGCCATTCTAAGCACTGTTCTACTATGTTTCAAAGTGTTAAAATCTGATCTGTGCATCCACACCTTTTCCGAAAACCAGCTTGCTTTTTTCTGAGAACGCTATAAGCTGCCTCTGATATACGCTGAATACGTATCCTACACAATACGTTGCTTGACACAGATAAAAGTGTGATACCACGCCAGTTATTACAATCACTGAGAGTTCCTCATCTCTTTGCGAACAGGGACCGCTAACAGGGAGTTTGGAAGGGGAGTGGGAAGAGGGCGAGGTACACTTGCCATTCTTTAAAACCTTTAAACTAAACTATAATCAAAACTTCTTGATTTAAACAAAAACCCTATCATTAACCTAGGTAACTGTAGGAGAAAATGCAGGCAGAAGCCCAGCAGCAGAGTGTGGGCTATCCTGTTTATTGCACTTAGTGTAGCATGTATGATTACCTGTCCTGTGGGCGGGTGGTGTATGTGTGCATTCAGTGCAAGGAGCTCCTGGCCCTCAGAGACCGTGTACAGGCTTTGGAGGACAGGGTGGCGGAACTGGAGGAGCTAAGGGAGGCAGAGAGGTATGTTGGTGAGGCTTTCTGGGACACTGTAGATTTTGCCCCACCTCCAGTCAGACAGCCCCTGCACTGTTAAGGAGGATGAAAGACCCAGAGAAGGAGAGCAGTCAACGGGAACAGAGGGAAACCTTCCCATAGTTGGGACCCTCCTTCCAGATGATGATGGAGTATCCTCTTGCACTGAGGTTACCTCTCCGGGGAAGGGAACTCCAGTCATTAGGAAAAGGCAGGTGTTAGTAATGGGAGAGTCGATCATTAGAAACATACCTGGGTTTGTGATGACCGGGAGAACCGTACGGTGACTTGCCTGCCTGGTGCGAAGGTTGCGGATCTCTCGAGGCATCTAGATAGACTTATGTGTAGTGCTGGGGAGGAGTCGGTGGTCGTGGTACATGTAGGTACCAATGACGTAGGGGAGGGTAGGAGAGACGTCCTGGAGACCAAATTTAGGTTGCTAGGAAAGAGACTGAAATCCAGGAGCTCTGTGCTGGCATTCTCAGAAATGCTTCCAGTTCCACCCGCAGGGCCAGGTGGGCAGGCAGAGCTTCAGAGTCTCAATGCGTGGATGAGACGATGGTGTAGAGAAGAGAGCTTTCAATTTATTAGAAACTGGGGAAACTTTTGGGATGGGGGAGCCTATACAGGAAGGATGGGCTCCACCTAAACCAAAGTGGATCCAGACTGCTGGCACTTAACATTAAAAAAGTTGCAGAGCAGTTTTTAAACTAAGAGATGGGGGCGGGAAGCCGATTGCTGCAGAGGCGCATGTGGCTCGGACAGAGACTTCTCTTAGAGGAGAGTCTATTGATAGAGATTCTCTAGGTTTTAGTCATGAGGAGGGGATGAAAGAGGATAAAGTATGGGCCAGATCAGATGAGAAACATTCAGATAAAGAATCTGACACATCAGAAAAGGGCAGACAAATAAACAGTGACAAGTTTTTAAAGTGCTTGTACACAAATGCTAGAAGTCTAAATAATAAGATGCGTGAACTAGAGTGCCTTGTGTTCAAGGAGCATATTGATATAATAGGCATCACAGAAACCTGGTGGAGTGAGGACAATCAATGGGACACAATCATTCCAGGGTACAAAATATATCAGAAGGACAGAACAGGTCGGGGGGCGGGGGCAGGAAGGAGTGGCGCTATATGTGAAAGAAAATGTAGAATCAAATGAAATAAAAATCTTAAGTGAATCCACATGTTCCATAGAATCTCTATAGATAGTAATTCCATGCTCTAATAAGAATATAACAGTAGGGATCTATTATCGACCACCTGACTAGGACAGTGATAGAGATGATGAAATGCTAAGGGAGATTAGAGAGGCTATCAAAATAAAAAACTCAATAATAGTGGGGGATTTCAATTATCCCCATACTGAATGGGTACATGTCACCTCAGGACGAAATGCAGAGACAAAATTTCTTGATTCTTTAAATGTCTGCTTCTGGTACAGGAACCCACAAGGGGAGAGGCAACTCTCGATCTAGTCCTGAGTGGAGCACAGGATCTGGTCCAAGAGGTAACAATGACAGGACCGCTTGGAAACAGTGACCATAATATAATAACATGTAACATTCCTGTGATGGGAAGAACACCTCAACAGCCCAACACTGGCATTTAATTTCAGAAATGGGAAGTATGCAAAAATGAGGTTAGTTAAACAGAAATTAAAAGGTACAGTGACTAGAGTGAAATCCCTGCAAGCTGCATGGACACTTTTCAAAGACACCATAATAGAGGCTCAACTTAAATGTATACCCCAAATTAAAAAACACAGTAAAAGAACTAAAAAAGAGCCACCGTGGCTTAACAACCATGTAAAAGAAGCAGTGAGAGATAAAAAGGCATCTTTTAAAAAGTGGAAGTCAAATCCTAGTGAGGTAAATAGAAAGGAGCATAAACACTGCCAAATTAAGCGTAAAAATGTAATAAGAAAAGCCAAAAAGGAGTTTGAAGAACAGCTAGCCAAAAACTCAAAAGGTAATAACAAAATGTTTTTTAAGTGCATCAGAAGCAGGAAGCCTGCTAAACAAACAGTGGGGCCCCTGGATGATCGAGATACAAAAGGAGCACTTAAAGACAATAAAGTCATCGCGGAGAAACTAAATGAATTCTTTGCTTCAGTCTTGACGGCTGAGGATGTTAGGGAGATTCCCAAACCTGAGCCGTATTTTGTAGGTGACAAATCTGAGGAATTGTCACAGATTGAAGTGTCACTAGAGGAGGTTTTGGAATTAATTGAGAAACTTAACAGTAACAAGTCACCAGGACCAGATGCCATTCACCCAAGAGTTCTGAAAGAACTCAAATGTGAAATTGTGAAACTATTAACTATGGTTTGTAACCTGTCCTTTAAATCAGCTACTGTACCCAATGCCTGGAAGATAGCTAATGTAACGCCAATATGTAAGAAGGGCTCTGGAGGTGATCCTGGCAATTACAGACCAGTAAGTCTAACGTCAGTACTGGGCAAATTAGTTGAAAAAATAGTAAAGAATAAAATTGTCAGACAAATAGAAGAACATAAATTGTTGCACAAAAGTCAACATGGTTTCTGTAAAGGGAGATCGTGTTTTACTAATCTATTAGAGTTCTTTGAGGGGGTCAACAAACATGTGGACAAGGGGGATCCAGTGGACATAGTGTACTTAGATTTTCAGAAAGCCTTTGACAAGGTCCCTCTCCAAAGGCTCTTACGTAAATTAAATTGTCACGGGATAAGAGGGAAAATTCTTTCATAGATTGAGAACTGGTTAAATGACAGGGAACAAAGGGTAGGAATAAATGGTAAATTTTCAGAATGGAGAGGGGTAACTAGTGGTGTTCCCAAAGGGTCAGTCCTGGAACCAATCCTATTCAATTTATTCATAAATGATCTGGAGAAAGGGGTAAACAGTGAGGTGGCAAAGTCTGCAGATGATACTAAACTGCTCAAGAGAGTTAAGACCAAAGCAGACTGTGAAGAACTTCAAAAAGATCTCACAAAACTAAGTGATTGGGCAACAAAATGGCAAATGAAATTTAATGTGCATAAATGTAAAGTAACGCACATTGGAAAAAATAACCCCAAATATACATA
Organism: Lepidochelys olivacea; assembly: GCF_965140295.1. Taxonomy (NCBI): domain Eukaryota; kingdom Metazoa; phylum Chordata; order Testudines; family Cheloniidae; genus Lepidochelys; species Lepidochelys olivacea. Next base: position 29,443,053 of record NC_140411.1, on the reverse strand, counting down.
CAATATGATAGGGGCTAATTTAGCTACAACTAATCAGGAGAAAGATCTTGGAGTCATCGTGGATAGTTCTCTGAAGACATCCACGCAGCATGCAGCGGCAGTCAAAAAAGCAAACGGGATGTTAGGAATCATGAAAAAAGGGATAGAGAATAAGACGGAGAATATCTTATTGCCCTTATATAAACCCATGGTACTCCCACTTCTTGAATACTGCGAACAGATGTGGTCCCCTCATCTCAAAAAAGATATACTGGCATTAGAACAGGTTCAGAAAAGGGCAACTAAAATGATTAGGGGTTTGGAACGAGTTCCATATGAGGAGAGATTAAAGAGGCTAGGACTTTTCAGCTTGGAAAAGAGGAGACTAAGGGGGGATATGATAGAGGTATATAAAATCTTGAGTGGTGTGGAGAAAGTGAATAAGGAAAAGTTTTTTACTTGTTCCCATAATATAAGAACTAGGGTCCACCAAATGAAATTAATGGGCAGCAGGTTTAAAACAAGTAAAAGGAAGTTCTTCTTCACTCAGCACACAGTCAACCTGTGGAACTCCTTGCCTGAGGAGGTTGTGAAGGCTAGGACTATAACAGGATTTAAAAGAGAACTGGACAAATTCATGGAGGTTAAGTCCATTAATGGCTATTAGCCAGGATGTGTAAGGAATGGTGTCCCTTGTTTCTGTTTATCAGAGGGTGGAGATGGATGGCAGGAGAGAGATCATTAGATCATTACCTGTTAGGTTCACTCCCTCTGGGGCTCCTGGCATTGGCCACTGTCAGCAGACAGGATACTGGGCTGGATGGACCTTTGGTCTGACCCAGTATAGCCATTCTTATGTTCTTATGTTCCTTTCTTTGGTATCTTCACTATAACCCCATTGGTCCACTCATCTGGCACTTTTTCCCTTTCCCAGACTGATGTAAATAGGGGGGCCAGAATAAATGCTGCTAATTTAGAATTTACCTTGAACAATTCTGCATTCAAGCTATCCTTGCCAGGAGCTTTCCCATTTTGTAAGGATTTGATGGCTTGAATGATCTCTTCCTTAGTGTGGGGTGTGGGTGGAGGTTGATATCAAGATATTCTGCCTCCTGGATGTTTGCTTCCTCTTTAGGTGACTCCCTGTTCAGCAATTCTTTGAAATGCTCTGTCCTGCCCATTTCTTGTTCTTTTTCGGTTGTTAGCAGGTGTCCTTGTTTGTTCCTGATAAGAGTGTTTGTTGGATGTCTGCCATTTCCCACTGATAAGCCACGTCATTTTGTAGACGGTTCCTTGTTCACCACAAGCAGCTGCATCTTCTGCTTGTGTTGCCAGATTATCTATATAATGCCATTTGTCCACTCTCACAAGGTGTTTGACATCCCGGTGTGCCTTGCTATACTGCTCGTGGTATTTGTCCTTTAGCTTCTGGGATTTTGTGTCTAAAACTTTTTTCTTCAGGACTCATCTGGTTTCTATGGTGTTCCATGTGCTGGGTGTAGTCCACTCCTTCCTTCTCTTCTGCTGGTAGCCTAGACAGGCTTCATTGCTCTGTTTATTAATTGCTGTTACTTTGTCCCACTTCTTGTTGATCTTCTCATCTGCATTCCCCTCCTCTTCATCAAGGTCTACTAGTGCTTGAAACCTGTTCTTTAACTGCAGAACGAAGGCTTTCTGTATTTCAAGGGATTTTAGCTTTATACACTGTGTTTTATAATGAACACTCCAAGCCTAAGATATATTTTGAACAACATGAAAAATAGGATAGACCCTGGAAGGACAAGGCAGGTCAGATCCACTAGTGATAACATCCATCAGCAGCATTTTTATGCTAATGACTTTAAGGCATGACCACCTCAGGCCAGATTCAGATTCATGATTAGCAATCAAATGCTCTACACCCCATTACTAATCCCTTGAGTCATCCAGGCCATGGTTTGCAGAATTGTTTTGTTATTTGTATACAGCTAGGTATATGTAGAAAACTAAACATGTGGAGGGGTTCAATCATAAAAAATAATGTTATGGACAGTGTACTGTACAGGTGCATTTTACTGCTAAAACACTGGCACCACTCATGAAAGATATTCCTTTAGCGCAAGAGGTGAAAACTGGTGCTTCAGGCGAACACAGTCCTGAGTTTTAACTCCACATATAACCATGTGACCACAGTCATGGATTCATAGCATTTAAGGCCAGAAGGGACCACCAGGTTATTTAGCTCTGAGTGTCCCCTGCCTCGGTTTGCTAGAAGCTGGGAGGGGACGACAGGATGGATTTCTTGATGATTGCCTGTTCTGTTCATTCCCTCTGAAGTACCTGGCATTGGCCACTGTCAGAAGACAGGATACTGGGCTAGATGGACCGTTGGTCTGACCCAGTATTGCCATTCTTACGTTAGACTGACCTCCTGCATATCACAGGCCACACCATCATCTGTAGTATAGATGATGCATGTGAAGTTCTGTGCAGCCACTGAATCACTACAATTGCTTTAAAAAGATCCCCCAATACATTTTTATACATTCTGCAAAGCTTACTTCTCTTGCTTCTTATACAGATCTTTGTTAAAGGATTTAGTCTGCTACATATGTTCAACTTCTTAAGCTTCTCTAGAGATACTGAAATTATACTTAAATGTATTGCAAGTGCACCGTGGGCTGAATACAATAGTCATGAACACATAACTTGTGAATATATTTGCATCTGCTTATGTGCTGCACAACTATAGTTTGTTGGCAGGTGCACTTGAATATAAAATAGGAAACTCCCAGTACCTAAGCTATCTTCCCATCTTCATAATACCTTTAATAAGCAGTTTAAACTTATCCCCTTCACCTTTAGTAGGTGGCTTTGTGAAATTACCCAAGAACTGCTTCATTAGAATATATGAAATCTGTTCTTTTTCCTTGTTTCTTTGTTGTTTATTTCATTTATTTTTTTGTAGCAGCCTTACATCCGTTAGAACACAATATGCAACTGGTATAACCAAGAAGATACATTTTCCTCCAGCACCAGATGCAGTAATGAAGTATGTTACCAGTAAAGATTCTCTCAGCACACCCTAAAACACTGAGCCAAATTTAGCCTTGATGTAGGTGGGCATTAGGCCACAGAAACTTACATACTTTAAAATGTCTTGCTTGTATTTTCTAGCTGTCTGACAGATATTTTTGTATAGATTGTATACATAGAGTGTAACATTTTCAAAAATGCCTAAGTGATCTAGGAGCACACGTCCTGTTGACTTTTAGTGTGCTCTTAAATTACTTAGGCACTTTTGAACATCCCACCCAAAGATAGGAGCTGGCTATATTCAGTATGGTAACCTATTCAGAGAGGCATGTATGTGTTTATGTTGACTGAGGTTTAAGTAGCACATGCCTTACAAATAGCCTGAGGGCCCAGATATACCCTTGGCAGCCTATAACTGCTCTGGGAGTTAGGCATTAGAAGAAAAGCAAACAAGGGATCCTTGATGTGAGTAACTGACTTTCTCCTGGGTGGGATAACACTCTCTGCCTTCCTTCCTTCCTCAGCACAGCTAGAATTAGAGAGCAGTGTGGAACCCGGTTGCCCAGGAAGAGACTAAGGTATGTAGGATTTGCAGTATCAGAGGACAGGGGAAAATATATAATGAGCACAGAAGATACACCTCCCATAAATGCCACTTGGTATTAATTTCAAAAAGTCCTACAGAAAATCCAAAAAGTAGCATTACAAATAGTACATTGGGTCACCTTCCCTCATTGATTCTCCCTTGCTCCTTGTGAGATGCTCCGTCTTGTGTCATGGGCAGCATGATTAATTCAGAACATAACAGAGTTACTCTAGGATATATTGCAAGATGACAACTACACTAAAATGACACTATACTTGTGTAAACTGGGCAAGATTTGGCAGTCCCAATGAAGTGAAAGAGATTACTCCATGAGTAAGGCAGACAGAACATGGCCTACAATCGTACAATGGTACAATCTGATGCTGCCTTCAGAGCTAGTTACAACCTCAGGCATATCTTTGATAATCATTATTTCAAGAAATTATTATGTTGATAATAGCATATACTTTCTGTATTATAATCATTTCACTATTAGTTATTATTTATTCACATTCTGGTAGCACCCCCACTGTGCTAGGCACTGTCCAAACACACAGGTAAACACAAGCCCTGCCAGAAAAAGCTAAAAATCTAAGCATGGGTCTTATCCTCTGCACTCCTGTAGTTTTTTCTGCGCAAGGGTCTCAACATACACTTTACAATCATGAATGAATTAAACCTCTCATCACAACACTTTTGTGGGATAAATCAATTTCATTCTCCTCCCACCTATGTGCTTTAATCAGGAGACTATGCTTCCTCTTCTAAAGATATGTGCATAAAACTAAGATATTTATTTAAGAATTCATCAGTGCCTGCTGTTTATTTCTCACATCACATCATAATCTTTAATTTAAATATCATTCTAATTAGCTGCTGTGGAGGTAATTAAAGTGTCACAACAAATTATAACAACTGCAGGCAAAGAATCTTTGGGAAAAATATACGTTAGAACCTAAGAAATGGTGTGTTAACTTTAAGAAAATCTAATTTTTGCCAGCATCCTTAATATTCTGGAGGAAGAAATAGCTGAGTGTATAATATTCCAAAAAAGAAAGGAGGAGCCAAATTCTCAGTTGTTGAAGTCAGTTATGTTGATATACACCCACTGAGGACCTGTCTCTGTATTTCAGGTAATTTTGGAGCTTCAGGTGGAAAGAGACCTCTCAAAGGAGGGGTTGCTTTATGAAATCCTTAAAGCTACTGCTAGAACCAAGGAAAATGTAAACAAACATTTTAGGAAATTTTATTCCTAACCAGAATTTGATAGATCGATTTGAAGACAATTGCCTGTAGCTCCATGATAAAGTTCAGCAAGTACTTTAGACTAATTTCTAGCTGCCCACTTTCTAAAATGGAGTAAGGTGAGTATATTAATGGCCTGACTTTTAGAGGCGGACAGCAACCCCAGCTCCCATTCCAGTCAATGGGAGCTGCAGGCTCTCAGCCTCTTTGAAAATCAGGCCAAAAAAAAGAACCAGATGCCTGAGTTTGCAAGCTTTTTCTATCTTGGGCTAACACATTTCTGTCGCTTGGCCAATAGTGCTTTCAATACCCTGAACTAGGTGCTGTAAATAAGAAAAGGAGAGGAAACTGAGAAAACAGACAACTCGACCACTCCGCTTTTTCATATTTGAGTGCCATGAGTGAAGATCTTTGTTGATGTCTCTGCATTGGCCAAGGCTCACTCTATTGGTTTTGTCGATGTGAATTCTTTCCTTTCTGTCTTAAGTCTTGCAGATTTTGCCCTTTCATGGGCATGCCAATTTTGCCCAAAGCCCACACCCAAGACTGCTACCCAACACATTCATATATTTTTTCTTATTCTCTGTCTGCCTTATTGCAGAACTTTATAAGAGACTGAAAGCAAAATATTTCACACTTGGGCCCAGAAAAGAGAAGAATTTGACGTGCACAGTATGGTGTCATTTCAAGAACTTTAGAAGGGCAAAGGGCTTTCTCATTTTTGCATGGTCTGTTAAAACTAGCTCCTGAGCATGGCACTTTTCACATGTCTTCAGTGGGAGTTAAACTGATGAGGGCAGAAATAAATACACTGGGTGAAATCCTGGCCCCACTGAAGTCAATTGCAAAACTCCCATTGACTTATAAGGCCATGATTTTACCCATCTTAGAAAAGCCTCTTTCCTTCCACTCCCTAAAGCAAGCAGCCTGTTTTAGGATGGGTTGTAGTGTTCTGCAACATTCTTTGAAGGACTTACATTCCATGGACATAGTAGTATTTCAGTTGGGATAAACCAGAGACATAGGAGGGCAGCATTAGAGACGTGTTTTGCCCAATGTACCAGGTATACTGGCAACACTCAAATGGATGAAGAAAAGAGGATTGATGGTCTCAACTTTTCAGAACAAAAGGGGAAATATAACCTAAGGTAAGAGGCCGGGTGTTTATCTTAGCATGAAAATCCAAAAAGTGGTTTTAGTAATTCCGTACATGCACCTAAGGAATGAGATAGACACTTCTTGAAAAGTAATATTTTTTTGCTTTTCTATAGCACTTTCTGTTCAGTGATCACTAAGCATGTTGCAAATATTAATTAAGTCTCATACTACCTTTGTGAGGTAAGTATTATTAACTCCACTTTACAGATGCAGAAAATTTAGGTACACAGAGCCTTATTCAAAGTCTAATGAAATCAAAATTCCCAGGGTACATCTACACTGGATTAAAAGAGCTGCAGCTGGCCCAGGTCAACTGACTTGGGCTCATGGGGCTTGGGTAGCAGGGTTAAAAATTTCAGTGTAGACATTTGAGCTTGGGCTAGAGCCCAGGCTACAGGACCCTACCCCCACAGGCACGGGAACTAGGGGTGCAGGGGGTGCTGCAGTACCCCGTTTTTGTACAGGGTCCCACCCGCCACCCCACGCCCAGGGTCCCAGTGCTGCCAGCCCGGTGCCTGAGGCTCTACTCCTGGCCCCGCACCAGGGGTCCCGACTCCCAGCTGCAGGACACACGCCCGGAGCTCCGTTCCCTGCCCCGCATGCGGGGCCCTGGCTCCCGCAGGACCTGCGCTCAGGGCTCTGTTCCAAGCCCCGCATGCCTTGGCTCCCTTACTTCCGCGTCCACATGCCCTCCCCAGAGCCACGGTCCTGCTCCTGGCCCCAGCTCTGCAGGGGGGAGGGGAGCACAGACAGGAGTAAGGGGGGGTGAGGTAAAAAGTTTGGGGTGGGGACCACTGGCTTTCAGCACCCCCACTGTAAAAATTGTTCCAGCGCCACTGGAAGCCCTTGCGGGGTTCCAGAGACCGGGCTCCAGCCCCAGCCGGAATGTCTACACAGCAATTTTATAGACTGCAACCCAAGCCCCAGTCAGCTGACCCAGGCCTGCCACAGGGGGTTAACTGCTGTGTAGTCACACCTCTACTGACTTCAGTTAAAATCAGACTCGGAGAATGTAACTAACACCCGCACAATCACACAGGATCTCTGTAGCAAAACCAGGAATTGAACTCACATCTCCTGGCCATGTGCTTAAAATTAAAGACCCCCATCTTTCCTCCCTTTACATTACATTAAGTAAAAGTACTGTGCTTATTATTTATGTTTTTAAGTAATTTGTCAGATGAGACTATAGTATAGTATAGTCTATATACTTATAAAGTATTCAAATACTGTACAGTGAATATATCAATTATATAGGTATCTATATTTATTTATAGATATATCTTGATTTGTTATAATGGCAGTAATTTTTACACTTGAAAAATAAAACACTTCAAAAATAAAACACTTCTGGATTGCAAGGCCTGGTTCTCCTCTCACTGATACTTAGGGTTGGAAGGATTCAATTTTTATCAATAAATGTCAGTACATCACTTTCACCATACACATACTTACTGACAAAATATATTTCCATAAATAATAATAAAAATTTACAGACAGATGAAGTAAGAAAAATGCTGTTTGAGAACTTAAAGTCAAAATCCAGTGATTTAAATTTGAATTAGGCTGGTTAGAAATGAACTAGCGAATGAATAGTAAAAACATGTATAATTTGTTGATTTAAGGATATTTACTTTGTATATTTTGACATGTGATGTTGACAATTTGTGTTAACTTTTTGAATCTCAGCATCTACTGTCATAAAATTGTCTGACGCCCCCCCGAATTTCCCACAACTGAAAATGTATAAACAGAAAAAAATGCTTAACCCCCCCTAATTTCACGCAACTGTGAAAAGTTAAATAGATAAAACTCTAAAAATAGCTTAATATAGACACTGATATCTGTCAAAATTATAAAAAATAAAATTTAATCCTGCCAAGTCCACTGATCCTGCAGTAACTCCATTGCCATAGGTGGAGTTACCCCAATGTATACCCATGTGACAGAAGAATCAGCCCCAAGGTGTATAAACTCCAAACTTCTGTAGTGAACTTCCACAGATTAGGGTAGCCTGACACCCACTGAAAGTGACAGGGGCTGTGACTGAAAATTGAGGTCTGACAGATGCACTAGTACAAGGGCTACATGGAGGACAGAGACTGTAATGGCATGAGGTCTAATGTGGCCTAAGTGTAGGTTCCTACAGATGCTGGTATAACTCCATGAATTGAGAATTTGGCCCCTACATCCATATTTAGATACCTTAGAGGTCTGACATGATTTTCAAAGGTGCTGAGCACCAGTTCTGCTCAGCACCCTTACGCAGACAAGTTTGAAAATTGTGTTTTTTGTCTCTAAAGCACTATGCACACCTATAGGATTATATCAACAATAACATTATGGAAGGGATAGTAAAATGGCACACTTTTAATGTATGACAGTGGTAGATAATAGTGCAAGAAGGTCAGGAGGGTCAAGAGATTATATAGAAGATAAAAAAGAGTGTCAGAGCTTTGGTCCCAATTCAGGAGAGCATCCCTATTCAGGAAAGCACTTGAGCACATGCATAACTTTAGGTACATGCTTAAATGCTTTCCTGAATCAGGCCTTAATCAAGTACAGCCTATGGTACTCCTGCAGGAATTCTGCAACAAAAAAATAAAAATTCTGTGTACAATATTTTAAAATTCTGCAAAATCTGCATATTTTATTTGTCAAAATAACACAATATAATCACATCAGTTTCAATTATTTTTGGTCATTAATTTCAAAATACCTGTCAGCAAGTATGTCTGTAACAACACATACAACAAAAAGAATTCAGGAGATGTTTTTTGAGAAATAGATTCCTTACTAGGCATATTAATACAGAACTCTGAGTAATAATTCATTTAAACTACAACAGGTTTTCTCAAAATTCATTGCACTGTGACCCCCTTCTCACAACAAAAATTACTACACAAGCCCAGGAAGGGGGACTGAAGCCTGAGCTCTATCGCCCCAGGCCAGAGGGCCAAAGGCGAAGCTTGAGGGCTTCAGCCCAGGGTGATGGGGTGGGGGCTGTAACCTGAATCCCACTGCTCAGGGCTGAAGCCCTCAGGCTTCGGCTTCAGCCCTAGGCGGTGGGGCTTCGACAGGCTGGGTACTGCACCCTGGTTCCCCAAGAACCCAGAGCTGCTAGGTAACAGTTATGAGGAAGAAATTGTGTCCTCATGGCTTAAAACAAGACCAGGCAAAACTCTCCAAGAGCAAAGGGGCAGTTCACACCTCATCAGGGCATGTATGGGACAAACCCAGCCCAGCCTCTCAGAAACAAAGGACACTGGCCTAGGGCGCAACAAAGGATCTGATGGACTCTCGAGTGAGTCACCCCCCTTCCTTTGGTCAGTTTGGGACTATGATGAGGTAATGCTCACTGGACTCTGAAGGGGGGAAGAAAGAACATGATAAAAGGGAGAGACGTTTGCCATGCTCATTCTCTCTTTTCCACCTCCATCTACAGACATCACCGCCAAGCAACTGAAGCACTGATCAAAGGGGAGAGCCTGGCTGAAGGCCAACCACCTAACTCTCTCTGTGGTGAGAAGCATCTAAGTTTATAAGGGCAATGAAAGTGTTAAGATCAGCTTAGAATGTGTTTTGCTTTTATTTAATTTGACCAAATCCGACTTGTTATGCTTTGACTTATAATCATGTAAAATTTATCTTTGTAGTTAATAAATTTGTTTATTCTACCTGAAGAAGTGTATTTGGTTTGAAGCATGACAGAAACTCCCCTTGGAATAACAAGCCTGATGCATATCAATGTATTTGTTAAATTGATGAACTCATATAAGCTTGCAGCGTCCAGCAGGCATAACTGGACACTATAAGGAGACTCCTAGGATTGTGTCAGGGATAATGGCTAGTGTCATTTGGTTGCACAATCCAAGGAGCAGCTTACATGCCAGAGACTGTAAGCCCAGGAGTGGGGTTCTCACAGCAGAGCAGGGTAAGGCTGGCTCCCAGAGTCAAGGATTGGAGTGACCTAGCAGATCACCAGTCCAGATAACACCAGGGGAACGTCACATATACCAACACTGTGTCTGGTGTCTGCCTGCTCCCCTATCTCATAGGGAGCCTCCTGCTGCGGGTCTAACACCCCCACTCAGAGACCACCATACCTGTCCCCATGTATCTCTGTGCCCCCACCCATCTCTGTGCCCCCACCCAGCCAGTCCTCTGTAGCTCTGCACACCCTTCTCCATCACCATGTGGCTCTGCACCTCCTCCCCCTGTGGCCCTGTGCCTCCAATCCTATTCAGCCCCTGCCCCAGTCTGTTCTCCCCCACTAGCCCTTATGAGCCCCAGTCTGACTCCCCCCCAGTACCCCACGCTGTCTGTCTCCCCATAGCGCCTGTCTCCTGACCTGGCCTGACAGGTGCTGTGAAGAAGGCAGGCTCTTTCTTTTCTCTAGCTGGCTGGGAGCGGCTGCTGTGTTCTATCATCACAGTGCCATCTAGTAGGCAAAAGACAGAACTGCAGCAACATTTCAGCAGAAGCTCTGTTTTGTGCAAAAAATTAAAAATATGCATGGCTCATTAATTATGTGCACGCACAGTAGTGCAGAATTCCCCCAGGAGTAATATAGATTCAGTAATTCCCACATAGTTCTAGTTGTTTAAATATGTAAAATTCATGTTCTTGTTCTCCTGCAATTCCAATCCATTTGCTTCAGTTTGTTCTGAATTCGATGTGTCTATTTTAAAATATTTAATTTTGCTTTTAGAACAAAACTTTTAACATTTCTGAGCTGAACCTATTGGATTGTTTCACAACAAACAATTTTCATATTTCACACTAGAAAAGACTTGGCAAGGCTGGCAATGTTGCAAAATATATTCCACAATATGATCATCTACATTTATTTTTTAATAAATAGAATTCAACATGTTGTGATTAAAAACAGAAAGTTCCAGTCGTAGGCATACAGGTTTGCATTTGGATGCTCAAAGAAGCCCATCAAGCCATATCCTGCAAGTGCAATCTCTTTGTTATGAAAGTTGAACTTACAAATGTAGAATTATGTACAAAAAACTGCATTCAAAAATAAAACAATGTAAAATTTTAGACCCTGCAAGTCCACTCAGTCCTACTTCTCGTTCAGCCGATCACTCAAATGAGTTTGTTTACATTTGCAGAAGATAATGCTGCCTGCTTCCTGTTCACATCACCTGAAAGTGAGAATAGGTGTTTTCATAGCACTGTGGTAGCCAGCATCACAAGGTATTTATGTGCCAGCTGTGCTATAGATTCATAATTCCCTTCATGCTTCAACCACCTTTGAAGGGGACATGCATCCATACTTATGAAGGGTTCTACTCGATAACAATCCAAAGCAGTGCAGACCGACGCATGTTCTTTTTCATTATCTGAGTCAGATACCACCATCAGAAGGCTGATTTTCTTTTTTGGTAGTCTGGGTTCTGTAGTTTCCGCACAGAGTGTTGCTTTTTTAAGACTTCTGAAAGCATGCTCCACACCTCATCCCTCTCAGATTTTGGAAGACACTTCAGATTCTTAAATCTTGGGTCAAGTGCTGCAGCTATCTTTAGAAAACTCCTATTGGTACCTTCTTTGCACTTTGTCAAATCTGCAGTGGAAGTGTTCTTAAAATGAACATGTGCTGGGTCATCAACCGAGACTGCTTTAACATGAAATCTATGGCAGAATGCAGGTAAAACACAGCAGGGGACATACAGTTCTCGCTCAAGGAGTTCAATCATAAATTTAATTAACACATTTTTTTAACGAGCATCATCAGCATGGAAGCAAGTCCTCTGGAATGGTGGCCGAAGCATGAAGGGGCCTACGAATGTATAGTGTATCTGGCACATAAATACTTTGCAATGCCGGCTAAAAAGTGCCATGCAAATGACTGTTCTCACTTTCTGGTGACACTGTAAATAAGAAGTGGGCAGCATTATCTCCCTTAAATGTAAACAAACTTGTTTGTCTTAGCAATTGGCTGAACAAGAACTGAGTGGACATGTAGGTTCTGAAGTTTTATATTGTTTGGTTTTGAGTGCAGTTATGTAACAAACAAAAAAAATCTACATTTGTAAGTTGCACTATCACAACAAAGAGATTGCATTACCGTACTTGTCTGACATGAACTGAAAAATACTATTTTTTTTATCATTTTTACAGTGTAGATATTTGTAATAAAAAATAATATACACTTTGATTTCAGTTACAACACAGAATACTATTTGAAAATGTAAAAAAACATCCAAAATATGTAATAAATTTAAATTGGTATTCTATTGTTTAACAGTGCCATTAAAACTGTGATTAATTTTTTTTGTTAATCACATGAGTTAACTGCGATTAATCAACAGCCCTACAATTTATGTAATAAATGATAAATCAGAACTTTAGATTAGCACTCCAAACTGTGGTTCTCTAACTTTTTCTATGATGTGGACCACATTTTAATGAGTCTCACGGACCTGCCCATCCCATTCCCAATTGTGCAGACCATCTTCCTTGCCATTCAGAATCATATAATATCCCTGCAGCAACTATGGCAATTGCCAATATCAAAAAGTAAGATCAGGAAAGAATATGAAGTGCTTTTAGCTGCATTTTACTGACACTTTAGCAACCGGGAATACAGATGGGAACCAGCAGTGTGTGACCTGACCACCAGCCAGTGGCTCATGCACCAGTTTTATTATTATTAATAATAATATTAAATATTCAAAAATATTCAATAATGTACAGAAGTGTCACTTGACCATCTACCTAGCCAGTGGGGAACCACTGATTTAAAGTATATTATAGTCTGCTGACAGCAAATGAATCTCAAAACTAGCAACTCGCCATGTAATAAGTTCAGATCAAGGCCAAACCTCTTCAGAACACTGGTCCCCAATGCTGGTAAACTTACCTGTACTGACACCTCATTCTTTTGAAACTGGTCTCACCCTTCCTTCCTTTAGACCCAATCCTACTCCTACTGAGGTCCATGGGTTGCAGAAAGAGGCCCATAATTGTTTGTATTGCACTCGTGTGTGTGGCAACTGTGTGCACTTTAACCTGCAATAAAGCTTGGGCACCTGAAACACCAGAGGAGAGCCGCCCAAGGCCCTTTGTGGGTTAGAAAGCATGCAGACACTGGGAGGTGGCAAGTAACTAGGACAGGGGTCCCCAACGCAGTGCCCGCGGGCGCAATGGCACCCACCAGGGCAGTTGTGTGCACCCGCAGGACATCGCGCCGCCAAAATGCCGCCGGAGAACCGTCCACCGTTTCTTGGCGGCATTTCAGCGGCGGGGTGTTTGGCACCCGCCACAGTCTTCTGGGAATAGGAATGTGCTATTCCCACAGAAAAGTTGGGGACCACTGAACTGGGAAGTAGAAAATACTGACTGGTATGCCAAAATCTTAGTCTGGCAAACTGACACAATTGCATTAAAGAGTTGGGACCCACTGCACTAACAGGAAAGTTTCTAGCCTAGGGACCTCATTTTATCTAAACAAAGAAAACAAAACAAAAAAAGCTGGAATAAAGGTATCAGAAAAATAAACTCAATAAATAATAGATCTCTGTCCTCCTCCATTTGCATTCTTTCTTAGTATCAAACATTTTAAAAATATAGCTTAGACCTAGTTTTCCATAATGTTTTTTATAAGAAAGGGAACTGTACTTACAATTTACCACAAAACAGCATTTTGAATTGTCCACCACCTGATAGACTGATTTAAAATTCATGTTGCAAGCCTAGATTAACCATTATACAAGAACTTCTAATAATATAGAAATAAATTAACCTTTTCATAAATGTTTCATCTGTAGTAACAAAATTTGCGTTGTTCTGAACCTTCCCCTGCCATTTCCTGTGTGGCAGTACTGTTGCAGAGAAAAACATGCAGACTCCTTTAAACACATTCTGATTCCTGAATAAAGCAAAGATGGATGAGCTCCTGCTTTATTTCTGTATTCCTTCCTCTCCTTTCCCCAGGTCTCTTCTTCACCTTCATACAGGGCAGGAATGCACTTAGTTTCAGCAGGCAGCAGAGGAATTACTTGCTACCCTTCAGAGCTTGTTATTTTTCTACTCACACCCACATCCTTCCACACAAACTTTTTCCTCACTGGGACTTTTAAGAGGCCTAGTAAAGGATTTTTCCATTTTTATTTTTGGTTATAGCTCTTTAAAACACTGCCACAAATTGCCTGTGCATTGTTATAATATTACATTAAAGGCAGCAGGGTCGGAATTTGTGTGCCAAGGAGTTTGCATCTTCCCAATGATCACTGTTAATACATTTGCCTTTGTGCAGCAGAAATACGTTCCCAGAAGGGAATAAAAATACACAGTCAGAACTGTATGAGGAAGTCTCACAATCCTGGAAACTGTCACAGCTGTCAAAATTGGCTGAGTGACAGAAATTGGCATAGTTTATTTGTGTCTAACACCATGCTGCATTTATGGTTTCTGCTCTGGATGACCAAATAATCAAGTTCTTGAGAAAGTGCTAGGTCTGTCATAGCTCAAAGATGGAATTGCATAGGTTCATAACAAACATATAGTGGTCTGATGGTCTGTTCACCTACATTTTTAATCCTGCCTCTCAAGCAACAGCTCAGACACACTTCTGAAATCCTCTATTTTTTTTTTGGCGGGTGTGTGACCCCCTGAGAACCGGTACTTTTTAAGCCTTGGTTTGACTGCACTGCATCCCCAGGAGAAGCCAACAAAGAAAACCTCCCCAGCCAACATTATCAGCTTTCAAACCAGCTGGCTAAATTTTGTATGGTCTTGAGCTGATCCCCAGCTGTCCTGACAGCCTCGCAAACCTTGCAGTATTGCTCATCCCAGAACGAAGTCATATGAACATCATATTTGTCCCTCCAAGCAAAGTACCGCCTGTAGAGGGGTTTGTTTTGGTCGAGGAATTTCAGGTAGATAGCTAACTTCCTAGGGCTGGGGAAGTCGTCGACGTGGATGAAGGAGTCGGGCGGGATAAAAAGCTCGTAGTTGGACCTGGAAGGGCCCAGAACGACAGGCACGGCGCTGGATTTGAAGGCGTTCCGCCACAGCTTCTCGGTGATGTAGTCGGGGTGCTGGGAGTTTTCAAAGGCCAGGTAGAACTTGTACTGGGAGATGGTCCTCACTCTGCTGCCCTCCTCCAGCACCAGGCCTTGTGCCCCATACACGTCGATGGGGACGTACTTCCTCAGCTGGTGGTAGTAGCGTACCCTGGCATGCGCCTCGTTCCAGTTGCTGATGACCCAGGCCACCAGCTTGGTCTTGCGGGGCAGGCTGAAGTGCGAGGGCGCCCGCCTGGCCCGGAGGTACCCGTAGGGCACGAAGATGTCCGAGTCCACCCGGTAGGACATGGTCCAGTTGAAGATGCCAGCCAGGTCCCTGAGCCCGGGCGAGTGCGAGGGGGACTCGAAGTTCATCCACACCCACCGCTGGGCCGGGGAGCGCTGCGGGGGGCCGGCGGGCAGCTGGCCCAGGCCGTGGAGGACGAGGTCCCGGTGGTGGAAGATCACAGCCTGCGCCTCCCGGTAGCGGCTGCGGTCGGCGCTGGGCCGGCAGCCGCTGATGTTGAAGCGCCGCTGGCAGTCGGTCATACGGCGGCGGTGGCCGAAGGGCTCCCACCACAGCAGCACGGTCACCTCCGGCGGGGGCCGCGTCCGGCCGGGCCACGCGTCCAGCGCCGGCAGCTCCGGCAGGCAGGCGTACAGGGCCAGCAGCGTGCAGCTCAGCCCGGCCGCCAGCAGCCGCCGCCGCCGCCTGCGGCGCAGCGCCCGGCTCCGGCCCGGGGGCCCAGCGGGGCCCGGCTCCATCGGGGGCAGCCGCCCGCGCCGCCTCCGCTCTGCCTCGGCAGCGCCCCGCGCCGCTGCTGCCGGGGAGCCGGGGACCGAAGCGACGGCGCGAGCATCCTGCAGCCGCCGCAATCCCTCCCGCCCCTAGGAGCGGCAGCCGGGGGAGGCTCCGAGCCACTCCCCGCCGGCCACGCTGTCCCCTCTCCTGCCGGGCCGGAGCTAGCAGCCCCGCCCAGCCGGGCCCCGGCCATTGGACCGCCGAGGAGCCCCGACCAACAGCTCCGTGCTAGAGCCTCAGCCGCTCCCCAGGTCCCGCCCCCCAGCAAGGAACAAACCACTCCCCAGGGACCCACCCCCTACCTGGCACAAGCCCCTCCCCGGGACCTTCACCCCTTCCCGGGGCACCCTCACTCCCCTAGGGACGCACTCCTCCCTGTGTAGGTACCACTCCCCGCAGTCCACGTATCTCTTCTTACCTCGTCCCTCCTGCCTCGCCTCCCCCTGCCCCCAGGTTATTTCTCATCCCTTAGCTCCTCCTTGCCTGTAAAGATACCATTCCTCCAAGCATCTCTTCCCCTACTTCTTACTTCCATCTAGGGTGCACAGATAGCAAGTGTGAAAAATCGGGACGGGTGTGTGTGTGTGTGTGTGGGGGGGGGGGGGGTAATAGGAGCCCATATTAAAAAAAAAGCCCCAAATATAGGGGACTGTCCCTATAAAATCGGGACATCTGGTCACCCTACTTCCATCCCTCCTCCTTCCCTTGTACAGTTCCCCGAGCAGCCCCACCGTCCCTCCCTGAGGTATGTTCCACTCCCGGCTGCTCATCCTTTCTGGGTTGATTTATCTGCAGCACCATCTTGCTGATGTGGCACAGCGTGGCTGAAGGCAGCATAAGGACAATGAACCTCCTTGTTCACTCTGGATCCTGCAGAGTAAAAGGAAATCCACTTCTTCCCTTCCACTGACTGCGTCAGGGAGTTGCATTTCAGGAAGGAGAGCCAGAGAAGACCAACACCCCCTGCTGTCCGCCTCCAAGCATAGGCATGAGGAGAGTGCACAGGGAACAGAATGTGAGGACACAGACCATGAGGACTGTGGGCAGACACAGGGCAGGATGGGGAGGGCACAGAGGCCACAATAAGCACAGTGAGGAAAGGGCCCAGTGAACACTCAGCATGAGGGTTGGAGGACTCTTGCTTCTTCATACACTTTCACTCATTCCTTATACTTCTTACTAGGCTCTCTCCTTCCAAGGGATCTGGAACAGCCTCCATGCTCCAAGTACTTTCCCTCCATCTTCTCCTTCAGATCACTCCTTCAAACCCACTTTGTTCCCAGAGCCACAGGCCTTGGCCCATCCAAATCCCCTTCTCACATTGCTTCTGTGTCAGGGGTTCTCAGACTTCTGTACTAGTGACCCCTTTCACACAGCAAGCCTCTGAGTGCGACCCCCCCTTATAAATTAAAACCTTTTTTTAATATTTAACACTAGTATTATAATTTTTTTTATATTTAACCGCCAGTTTGAGAACCCCAGCTCTATGTCTCCTTGTGTTTGAATCAGGTTGTTTTTCTGGGTTTGTCTGTAAACCCTGTGGGGCAGGCAGGGACATCCCCATTTTAACAAAGTGCTGTGTACAGCTTCGGTGCTTTGTAAACCTGAGAGCTATTTTATGGAAAGGTGAAGTTTCCAAATCTGACACTCTATTTTCATATCCAGTAGATATGTAGGGCCAACGTCATCTCTCATGTAAATCCACTGCATTCCAATGGTGACCCATAATTTAGATGAGAAGCTAGATTTTTATTACAAATAATAATAATAAATAATTTGATAACAGTAGCATCTAGATGCCCACCAGGTCAGGGCCCCATATGTACTGGGCACGGTGCAAATACCAAAAATGACAGTCCCTGCCACAAAGAGTTTAGGAGGATTTATGTCAGGATTATGTTAATCCAGGAAAAGGAAGAAGAGTTTATGTGTGGAGGTGTTCAAAGATTAGCTGGCATCATAGACAGCCTTCCAATTCCCTGTTCACAGCAGTTACAAAAATCGAAGCAACAGTAGCCCTGATATTCACTGTATATGTATAATAGTCTATCTGTGCTGGGTCCTTATTTGCAAAGATTTACACATTCTGTATAATATTTTCCTAACATAAAAAAACCACATATCTCACCAAACAAATATAAGATCATGTTTATTTTGCTAAATTTGTCACCACTATGGAAGTGGCTGGGGATTATTATTTTTGAAGTCTGATGTTTTAAATAGTTATTTTCTTCAGTTGTGGGTATCCAGGTTTTGCTAGTAACTGGAACATGTTAAAAGCAAATGTAGGTCCGAATCCTGCAGTGAGTTTTGCATTCAGTCTGTAATCCTCCTGCCCGTCAGAGTTGGCAGCAGCAAGGGCCAGGTTCAGTATCTAGGGGTTCCATTTCAATAACACAATGCTCAAGCCTCCACCCAATGACCTGGGACAATTACATACCACCCCCCTGGGTGCCTCTAAGAGGCAATACTTCCCCTCTTGCAAGCACAGAGTCTGAGTGTAGCAAAAGCCTTTTAATAAAGGAGGGAAACAATGTGGCATTATGTTGGGGAAACACCACAAACAGGATTCATAAACACCAACCATGAGCAAAAGACCCACCCCCAAGTAAGTTTGGCAGTGTCCTTTTCCCCTCAGGGTCTTAAGTCCAACAACCCAATAGTCACCCCCACACACACACACAGTTTCTGTCCTTGGTCAGTGCAGCTCCCTAGAGTTCAGAAGTTAATCTGCAGAGTTTACCTCCCAGCCTGGGTGGAAGTGGAGGAAGGTATGAGGGGCATCTTACATGCTCCGCTGCTTGGGTCAATGGCCAAGTGCCATGCCTCTCCATGGGGTTCTGCTGCAGTCTTCACCACCAGCCACACCTTTCCGTCAGCTGCCCTGCTATCCACTCCATGCCGCTCCGCCAGCCACCCAGCTATCTGCTCCGCTCTCTACTCCTCTAGCTACCCGGTTATCCACTCCACTCTCCGCACTAGCCATCCTGCTGTCCACTCACCAACTTGTCTTCATGGTCCCCCCACTTAACACAGCTCTCAGCAACTTCAAGCTGGTAGTAGGGGGAGCTTCAGTGCTGGTACACCACTAGCCCAAAGTAGGTCTAATGCTTAGATTAGTGATTTCAGCTCTGGAGCATGTAACAATACTCCTAATGGAGCCAAAATTAGCTCTGTTATTACTCCATAGAAAGAGAAGAGGTCAAAGTAGTGTTTAGGGCCCTTAGAAGAGATCCACACTACCAGATACACATACCTATCCCCAACCTTTCTTAATTCCCTAGGTTTTGAAACCCATGTCCCTTGCCTAGCAAGTACTACTTAGGTGAGGGCGAATCCCTCTGTCATAAAATGCCAAGTACAGTTCTACTTTCCCTGATTCACATAACCAGGATAACAACCCTTTATTACTCCTGCCCCAATAACAGAGAGACTGGGGATCCCACAGCAGTCAAAGTGACCATTTGGGGAAGCAGTCCATCATGGTAGGCAGGGTGGGTGTGCCCATGCAAACGAGATCAGCCCCTGAAGTCCTTTTCCACAGCTCACCACCAGATGTCAGGGTAGAGCTCATTCTGACTCTGCTTACAGATCAAGGAAGCTTTGGGCAGGCTCACTGAAGGATCAGCACAATAGTTATAAACGCTCAGCACAGTTCTCTTATCTGAAGTAAATAGCACTTTACCCTTATTCTAATGCAATCGTCCTTCTGCCAGGTGGTTAATTGCAGCAAAAAGGGATGGGTTCAATACATCTAGGTCCCCACTTGAGAAACTGGCTTGAACCCCCACCCAGAAATCTTGGGAAAACCAAAGACTCCCTGCTTGGGTTAGCCACTGGCACATATTCCAAAACTGTGTACAAACAGGAAAACCTTTATTATGGGAAAAGGAACATCGTCATAAACCCAGCAACAGAGTATGTATGTAAATAAAAAGTAAAATATCTCATCCCCAGCCTTCCAGTAACTTTGGCTATACTCTAACTCCTTTCCCATCAACCGGTGAGAATGTTGGATGGGTAGTGATCCCTTGACTGCACCACCTCACCCATCCACCAAACCCTGCTCACAGTTTGGATCACACAGGTAACCAGCACCACGAACGGCACGCACAAGTCAATGCAGAGCACTGAGCACATGTATTATGTGCTCACTTCGGCCTAACTGGCTTAAAGAGAGGATGACCATATTCTGCTCTAACAGAAGAGTCCAATTGATATAAAAGGGCTACTTTATTGCTAACGATTCTTTCATTCAGCCATTTTTGCTTGATAATTTGTGAAAACCTGGCCTCACTGAAGTAAGAAAACTCCATTGACATCAATGGGGCAAGGAAGTTGTCCATTATATTTATTATAATGGCTATGATCATAATTCTTATGGCTTTCAATAGTATAATTTCTAGCAGTGATGTCAGATGCTATGGAAAGTTCAGCTACATAATTTTTTGTTCATCTGGCTCCACTTGGCACATCAAGTTTTTATTTTTGTAGCTTGTGGGGGTGCTTCTATGTTAAGCATATTATGATTTGATCATACAAAGCCCAATCCTACACATAGTGAAGTCAGTCAGTATTTTGTCATTGCTTTAGAATTTCTAAAGTACTTTGGGATCCCTCGAAATGTAAGTTGCTATATGTTAAATATTATTAACAAATATGAAAATAAATATAATGTAAATTCCAACTCTTCTGTCTGTGTTCCATTGATATAAGATATTGTTTCTCCCACTGATTGTACACAGCTTCCCCTTTTCATAGTCTTATCTATTTTAAAGGTAAAATGGTTTGTTTTCTCTTTGGGGATTAGTAGTACCATTTGGCTAATTATTTTTGATTTTTTGCAGTCTTACATTGAGTCTTCAGCAACAGATCTGAAATCACACCTAAAAGCCAAATAAACAAGTAGGAAAAACAGCTGCAATACACTTTGAGCCTGATTCTGTCCTTACATTGATGTAAAGCAAGTGCAATGCTATCCAAAACTGTGGAGTTATTCTGGTTTAAACGAGGTCAAAATCAGGCCTCTTGTATTCACATACACCAGCTAAAGCTCTATTATCTTGTATACAGGAGCAAGCTATTATAAATATCTACATCAAGTTGTTACCAGTAGCTAAAGATTTGAAAATATAATATGGATATCACCTTATTATTTGACTTCCTATTATGACAAAAATAAGACCAATCTGAAGTAGAAGATGGATCTTAAATTGTTTTTTAGTATTATTGCAGTGTAGTAAGAGCACTTCCACGGTAATGTCCTGCTGTTAAAAAGACTTACACGTGCTTAGTTTTACATATTGTACATAGTCCATTAGAAATTATATTTCTAATAACAGACTTAGTACAGATGGGGATACAAGTAGCGTTAACTTGGATCATGGCACATATCAGGATAACACGGAATTAAATCACGGAAAAAGTAGCTGAAAATGCTGTATGAAATGGAAGAATTGACACAGAAATACCCTTGTGTAAATGGGAATTCAAAAGCTTAGTACAGAAAAATATAAAAGGAATGGCAAGAAAATTAATGAAAAAAGAGGGAAAAGATTTTTTGAATTGAGGATAAAGATATATTTCAGGGCCTGGATAGGAACAATGAAGTGCTTTTGTTTAGAATACTAACTGGCTATTGTGGCTTAAACAAAAATCTTTTTCAAATAAGTAGACACAAAGATGGACTATGTGTGCACTCACTGTAAGGTGGAAGAAACAGTGGATCACCTTTCATGGGTATGTAAAGGCTTTGATGAAGAAAGGGAAAAGCTTTCAGAGGAATTCAAACATCTTAAGGTAACAAAAAATTACATTATGTTATTTAATAAAAATGTTGGGGAAATGGGGTAATACTAGAAATTGGTTGTTGCATTACCTGAAGGGCACAGGGTCGACTGAGAAAAAATAAACCGTTAAGTATTTAGGAATTATAGTTGATGGTGGCTGTTGACTACTCAGCCAAATCTGCTTCCCCATTAAAAAAAGAAAAAGAAAGAAAAGTTGTCTCAGCAACTGATTGCTCCTGCTCCTGCTCCAGCATCAGCTCCTGCTCCTTCTCCAGCAACAGACCCTGCTTGTGCCTGCTGTACCCACCCATTCCTTAGTTCCTGCTCCGCTCCTGACCTGCTTCTGGCTCCTGCTTCACCCCCTCTTTGCTCCCAGTTCTTACCGTGCTCCTGCTCCATGCTCATCCTTGCCTGGCCTCCCGCTCCTGCCCTTATGCCTCACTTCTGACCATAGGTTACCAGTCTTGGCTCTGACCCCCAGCTTGGGCTTTTGACTCCAACTCTGGCTTGACCCTTGGCTCTGGCATTTGGTATCTGACCCCAGCTCCAACTCTCAGCTTCGATTTCTGACTCTGGCTCAACCCCTGGCTCTGGTGATCAGCAATTGACTCTGGTGCTTGTCCTTCAACTCCATTCCCTGACCTGGATGTGTGCTTCATCCACTAGACCACCTACATCTCAGAGCCTAACAACTTCTACCTCTTCCACAAACACCAGAAATTTGAGAGACAGCATAATGGTCTCTTTTAAGCACAGTTAATAATTATCATAATAATTAATAATAGTACCTTGCACTTTTAAAGTGTCTTGCCTTTGACAGTCTAACAGCATGTTGTAAATGTGGACTAGTTAAGCCTGGGAGGCAGGTCTTATAATTCCCACTTTGCAGGTGGGGAAACTGAAGCTCAAGAAAGTTGAGTGACTTGCCATAGAAAGAATCAATGTCATTGCCAGGGTTAGAAGTCAGGAGTTTTTGTCTCTCACTCCTGTGCTCACACCACTGGGTCACCTTTTTTTTTTTCTTTTTTTTTAAATTCTTCACTTCCTTTATAGAGAAGGAGTACACAATTTGGACAAAATTCTGCATGTCAGCTCCCCTATGCCTGATCCTTTCCTGGTATAAGGGATTTTATTCCAGCCGTGTCACTTGGACCTGCTTCCCTGCTGCTGGAGTAGGAGGAATGAAGTAATTTTACCTCTGTATCTGGTACTGTGCCCCTGGAACTGCTGGAACACTGTGTCCAGTTCTGGTGCCCGCAATTCAAGCAGGCTGTTGATAAATTAGAGAGGGTTCAGAGAAGAGCCACAAGGCTGATTAAAGGATTAGAAAACCTGCCTTATAGTAACAGACTCAACAAGCTCAGGCTGTTTATCTTTCCCAAGGGAAGGTAAGAGGTGACTTTATTACAGTCTGTAAGTACCTCCTTGGAGAACAAATATTTGATAATGGGCTCTTCAATCTAGCAGACAAAGCTATAACACGATCAATGGCTGGAAGCTGAAACTAGACAAATTCTGACATGAAATAAGGTGCACATTTTTAACAGTGAGGGTCACGGGAACAATTTATCAAGGGTTATGGTGGATTCTCTATCATCGGCAACTTTTAAATCAAGATTGGATGTTTTTTGTGAAAGCTATGCTGTAGTTCCAACAGGCACTAATTCAAGGACGTCTTATGGCTTGAGTAACACAGGAGGTCAGACTACATGAACACAGTGGTCCCTTTTGTCTTTATAATGTATAAATCAGGGCCAGGTGGCTCAGACTCTAAGAGCTGTAACCAGCCCCCTGCGCTGCCCCTCCCCCCGCACCTGAGTGGAGGTCAGACAGGGTGAAGAATCTGCCTCTCATGGTATGTCTACACTGCAATTAAAAACCTGCCTCTGGCCTGTGCCAGCTGACTTGGGCTTGTAGGACTCCAACTAAAGGGCTGTTTAATTGCAGTATGAAGAGCTTAAATTCGGGCTGCAGCTGGGGCTCGAGGACCCTGCGAGTTGGGGGGGAGGTGGCAGAGCTCAGATTGCAGCCCAAGTCAAATGTCTACAGTGCAGTTAACAGCCCCATAGCCCAAGCTCTGCATGCCTGAGTCAGCTGGCACAGGCCAGTCCCGGGTGTCTAATTGCAGTGTAGACATACCCTTAGTTTCTCTGGGTGGGGAGACTGGAAACTCTGCAACGCTATCCTTAGCCATGGTTCTTCTACACAAACATAGGGTCTTATACAGCAGTCCTGCTTTTTCTTTACTTGGGCAAAACGCCCATAGATGTCAATGGCAAATATGCCCTAATAAGAACTGAGTAATATTCCAGGATTGGGCCCTTAAGCCATAAAGGCATTGTAAAGCAAAACATGTTTGCTTCTTTTGTTGCAGTTTCTAACACCAGCAAATGTTTTTGCCCAAGAGCTGCCCAGCTGGCCTCTTCACCTTCTCTGACTCACTGTCTTCTTTAGCACTTGACGTTTATTTAGGTCTAAATTCTTTCTAAATTTATCAACTGTCTCAAAGCACCAGTTTAAAAAGGCACCGGAAGATGGTGATGTATTTCGAATCCCAAACTACTGAGCCAGATACTGTAGTGCAGTGGGAGACCTTGCAGAGTTTTTTTAAAAACAGAAATGAGTATTTTCACAGAATGGCAGGACTCCATTTTCCTGCATATAAATATTTCTGGGTCAGATTTTCAAATCCTTTCCCCACAAATAGTACTGAAGGGAGTGTTTGCAGAGTATGGCATTACTCAGTGTGAAAAAGTGGGTCAAATCCAGCCCTAAGTGAATTATATGCCATTTGCTGGTGTAATGTTTAAACATAGATGTAATTTGATTACATACGGCGTATTATTTGATTAATGTAATCAATTTGGTTGAAGGAATAAACAATTCTGAAAAGTAACTGTGGCTAAAAGATTAAATCCATGGTCCTTATATGCAGTAAAGGTAGTGTCAATGTGCACCTGTATTCTAGTAGGCAATAGCCCCATGTGCGTTTGAGTAGGGTAGAATTAATCTTTGCAGAGGGCGGTGTAAAGTTAATATTGCCAGGTGAGGTTGCAGTAATGCACAGATGTGTTGACCACACCCTGATCTGCAAACCCTGCCCCAGAATGCCTCTGTGCTTTCTGGTGCAGAAGATGTGTTAAGGTCAGAGCTAAAGCTGGAGCAAAAAACTTTCATCTCAAAGATTCCAAACTGCTCTCAGGTTTTGTGACACACACACAGAGGCAGCAGTGAGCTGGAGCTGGTTTGCACCGGTTCGCTGGAACCAGTTGTTAAATTTAGAAGCCCTTGTAGAACTGGTTGTCCCAGTTCAGCTGTCAAAGCTTTTGACACGGTCTCCCACAGTATTCTTGTCAGCAAGTTAAGGAAGTATGGGCTGGATGAATGCACTATAAGGTGGGTAGAAAGCTGGCTAGATTGTCGGGCTCAACGGGTAGCGATCAATGGCTCCATGTCTAGTTGGCAGCCGGTATCAAGTGGAGTGCCCCAAGGGTCGGTCCTGGGGCCGGTTTTGTTCAATATCTTCATAAATGATCTGGAGGATGGTGTGGATTGCACTCTCAGCAAATTTGCGGATGATACTAAACTGGGAGGAGTGGTAGATACGCTGGAGGGGAGGGATAGGATACAGAAGGACCTAGACAAATTGGAGGATTGGGCCAAAAGAAATCTGATGAGGTTCAATAAGGATAAGTGCAGGGTCCTGCACTTAGGATGGAAGAATCCAATGCACCGCTACAAACTAGGGACCGAATGGCTAGGCAGCAGTTCTGCGGAAAAGGACCTAGGGGTGACAGTGGACGAGAAGCTGGATATGAGTCAGCAGTGTGCCCTTGTTGCCAAGAAGGCCAATGGCATTTTGGGATGTATAAGTAGGGGCATAGCGAGCAGATCGAGGGACGTGATCGTTCCCCTCTATTCGACATTGGTGAGGCCTCATCTGGAGTACTGTGTCCAGTTTTGGGCCCCACACTACAAGAAGGATGTGGATAAATTGGAGAGAGTCCAGCGAAGGGCAACAAAAATGATTAGGGGTCTAGAACACATGATTTATGAGGAGAGGCTGAGGGAGCTGGGATTGTTTAGCCTGCAGAAGAGAAGAATGAGGGGGGATTTGATAGCTGCTTTCAACTACCTGAAAGGGGGTTCCAAAGAGGATGGCTCTAGACTGTTCTCAATGGTAGCAGATGACAGAACGAGGAGTAATGGTCTCAAGTTGCAGTGGGGGAGGTTTAGATTGGATATTAGGAAAAACTTTTTCACTAAGAGGGTGGTGAAACACTGGAATGCGTTACCTAGGGAGGTGGTAGAATCTCCTTCCTTAGAGGTTTTTAAGGTCAGGCTTGACAAAGCCCTGGCTGGGATGATTTAACTGGGAATTGGTCCTGCTTTGAGCAGGGGGTTGGACTAGATGACTTCCTGAGGTCCCTTCCAACCCTGATATTCTATGATTCTATGTTTGGGCGGGAAGCCTGGGAGGCCTGAGAAGCAAGCGGTGGTTTCGTGCTCAGGCCCAGGGAGGTGGAGGCGGAGTGGAGGTGAGCTGGGGCAGGGCGCGGGGCGGGATGGGAAGCTGCCGGTGGGTGCTCTGCACCTGCCAAATTTTCCCTGTGGGTGCTCCAGGGCTGGAACACCCATGGAGTTGGCGCCTAAGGCGCCACTTTTGATGTGATCAGTGGGGGGAGCAGCCACTCCCCCTGCTCCCCCCCAGCTATGCTACCCCGCCCCTAGGAGCCAGAGGGACCTGCCGGATGCTTCCTGGGAGCTGCCCCAGGTAAGCACCACCGGGACTCCCCACCTCGCCCCCTAGCAGGTCCCTCTGGCTTGTAGGAGCAGGGTGGGCACCCACTACGGTGGCCCACGAGACCCTCCTGCCCAGTTCTGGGGGCAGTCAGGGGACAGGGGAGGGGGGTGGATAGGGCAAGGTTCCCGGGTGGGTGGGGGTGGGCCACGACCCCCTCGTGGGGTGAAGAGGGAACCAGTTGTTAAGATTTTGGCAG
Organism: Lepidochelys olivacea; assembly: GCF_965140295.1. Taxonomy (NCBI): domain Eukaryota; kingdom Metazoa; phylum Chordata; order Testudines; family Cheloniidae; genus Lepidochelys; species Lepidochelys olivacea. Next base: position 29,416,459 of record NC_140411.1, on the reverse strand, counting down.
CTTATCACTGCATAGAGGCACCAGACAGCCACAATATGACTTGTGGATGTCTGTTAGTTCTTTTATGATACAGTATCCCATCTTGAATCTTTGGTTAGAAGCAATTCTTGGAACACTTGGTTATGAGACTTGGGTTTATAAATCCAGAGACAAAGAATAATTCTTCACAACCAAGATTTCTCCCCATCTTAAAGTCCCATATGCTATTAACTAAGGGAAAAGTTTAAAAAGACTAAGAGCTGCGATTCTGCAACTGGCTCCACTCAGATGGATCCTTGCACTGACACTGGGCCTCACTGCAGTCAGTGAGTTTCCATACAGGTGCAAGGATCCACCCTTACAGAACTGCAGGATGGGGCTATAGCTCCAAGTAAGATATTAAACTTACTCATAGACTGCCGCAACTGCTAAAACCACACTATGCTTAACTCTACTCCTACTCATGACAAGATGGAGGAGGAAATACTTGGAAGAAAGACAAAAAGACAATGACTTTTATGCTTTTATTTATGTAATTCAACACTCTTAATCAGCAACAACCATTTCATAGGGAGGTGTTTCCGTTAATATTTCGTCTTTGATTTCTTGATATGTTGATTTTGGATCTCTTTTGTGTTAGTAGTTAAAATATATTTCGTGACTTTGAAAGACAAAAGTCAATATATCAGCATTTGTAAATCTTATCAACACTTACCAAAAACAAGAAGAGTTCTTTGGGTTTTTTAATAGTAGGATTGTTTAGTTTGGAAATGGCAGGAGAGAGACAGGAGAGCTATATAACAGAGAAGGCCAGTTGGACAATCCTTTTAACCCTGTCCCAGAATAAAAGAACAAAACAACAGTTTATAAAATTAAAAGATAAACACAATCCATGCAGATAAAGGGAAATATTTTTGTGTGCAAGTACTTTGAACTCACAGTTGTGGAATATTATTGAAGCAAACAGTTTAATAAGCTGCAAATGAATGATTAGACACATAACTAAGGATAGTGTCTGTGTGTATATTAGCCTTGACAACAGTTCAAGAGAAATCAATCCTCAAGCTTCTAGGGAAAAAATGTTCAGTGGACAGGATCAAGAAGAAATTTGCTCCATGGTTCTACAGTTGTGCAGGTACCGTATGAGGCTTTTCATCTGCCTCTGAAACTCCTGGTACAAACTACTTTCACAGCTAGGACACCAGACTAGATGGACACAACTAGAGAGAGTGTGAAAGGAAATTGCTGTGCTCCCTGTAGTCAATTTTATACCATCTTCATCGCAGCAAGGTTGAGCTACTTTTAATGAGACTTAGGCTTCATAGGGTATGTCTACACTGTGATAAAAGACCCACAGTACGGCTGACTAGGGTTTACCGGGCTCAGTCTGCACGGCTATAAAACTGCAGTGTAGACATTCAGGCTCAGGCTGGAGCCTGGGAAGGGGTAGAGTCTCAGAACCTGGGCTCCACCCTGAGCCCAAATGCTAACACTGCAGTTTCATAGCCCCACAGCCTGAGTCAGCTGACCTGGGCTCTGACACTCAGTGCCACGGGTTTTTTATTGCAGTGTAGGCATTCCTAATGCCTCAAGTGACTCCCAGGTCAGGTAGACAGATGTGCTGGCTGTGCTTGAGCGAGCATGCTGAAAATAGCGGTGTGGCTGTTGTGGCATGGGTGACTGCATGGACATTGATTTTGTCACCCGTGGACTAAATTTATCCATTGCTTCCACACACACACACCCCTGACAGTTTTCTATTTACAACAGTTTGTTTTGTTGTGGCATGCCCGAACTGTACAGCCCGGCATATTAAAAGGGAAGGCAAAAAGGTTCTTACTTTAAACACCCCCAGCCCAGCTCTGTAAGAATGTGTACATTTCTAGTAAAAATTTCATTTTATATGTTTATTTCACTGTTGTTTGTGCTTCCCAGTCTCCATTTTGAGTTCCACATGGTGGTGGTGGCCAGGATGCTGGAGTGTAATCCGCCATTAGTGGATGCATGCTGCTGCCTATGGCTTGCAATACATTTTGCATTGGGTCATAAGCCAGAAATCCGTCCCATCCCTATACAGTATTAATAACAACAAACATGGGGTCAGAAACTGACCAGGCTCAGGGGTTAATTCTGCCCCTTGTGTTTCTGATGCTGGTTCTGCAGTGGACAGCTCCTCCAGGGACAGGTGGTGGGGGACCAAAAACCTGCTCTGAATAGGGACCCAGAATGTATTGAGGCTGCTCTAGTGGCAGAGCCTCCTCGGGGACCAGTGTGAGTACAAGAGTCACTTCGGCAGCCTTATCTGATGCTCGTTGTCTCCCCTCCAGTCCTATATTGGATTCAGGGGTGAGAAGGTCACTGTCCCGGCTGACCAGGCTGTTGTGAAGCCCTGCTGGCTCTGCGCTCGGCACAGTACCCAGCACCCAGTAAAACTCCTTGTAAAAGTTCCCAGCGGTGCAGTTCTCATCCCTGGTTTTCCTATAGTTGGTCTTGAGCCACTTAATCTGCTCCCTGCACTGGTCACTGGTCCAGTGAATCCCAAATGCTGCCAGCTTCTTCGCTATTAGCTGATCTGCATGGTCATTCCTTTGCTAAAGTCAAAGTGCTTACTTACCACACACCAGAGATTAACCGAAGTCTGGCCATGTTCCCATGACCGCTTAGCAGTGTGCTTGGTGAAGGATTTCTTCATGTCAGTGGCCATTACAAACGCAGGGGAAGGTTTATTCTGCGTGCAGCTCAGCAGTCAAAACAAAATGGAAGGGTTAAATGCTGAACAGCTGTACTTGAACCATGGGGTTGCTTCAGTTTCCAGGGAGTCGATTGGCCAGTCTTGGGATAGAAGGGACACTAGCCCATGGGATTGTGGGATAGCATTGGTGACTCTCAGGACCTAAGACAGGGGGCCCAGGCTGAGCTGTGTTCACACTGCAAAATGATGGAGTTCGGGCCTGTGCCTCGGCGGGACTCTGTCTCAAACCCTCTACCTCTCAGGGTCCTGGGCTCAAGTTAGACCCATCAATGGCTATTAGCCAGGATAGGCAGGGATGGTGTCCCTAGCCTCTGTTTGCCAGAAGCTGAGAATGGGCGACAGGGGATGGATCACTTGATGATTGCCTGTCCTGTTCATTCCCTCTGGGGCACCTGGCATTGACCACTGTCGGAAGACAGGGTACTGGGCTAGATGGACCTTTGGTCTGACCCAGTGTGGCTGCTCTTATGTCCTTATGTTAAATAGATTGAGCGTAGATGGAAGTGGGGTTTGGGCTTGAGCCTGAATCTGAGCCTGGGCTTACATTGCAGTGTGGCTACACCCTTTTATGCTTTTGAAAATGTTACCCATGGTAAATAACCATGCTCTAAGTCAGCGGTTCTCAAACTTTAGCAACCTGAAGACCCCCATTTTGATTTTAAAAATTGTGGGGACCCCCAAGCCCTGACTCAGCCCCGGGCCCCACTCCCACTCCATCTCTTCCCCCAAGGCCCCGCCACACCTCTTCCTGCCCCCCGATCACTCCATCCCCGATCCCTCCATCGCTAGCTCTCCCCCACCCTTGCTCACTTTCACCAGGCTGGGGCAGGGGATTGGGGTGCAGGAGGAGGTGCAGGGTGCAGGCTCTGGAAGGAAGTTGGGGTGTGGGAGGGGGTGCAAGGTGTGGGCTTTGGGAGTTTGGGTGCAGGAGGAGGTGTGGGGTGCAGGCTCTAGGAGACAGCTTGGGTGCGGGATGTGGGCTCTGGGCTGGGACATGGGTTTCGGGTGTGGGAGGGGGTGAGCGGTGCGGTTCTGGGAGGGACTTTGGGTGTGGGAGAGGGTACGGGCTCTGGGAGGGAGTTTGGGTGCAGGAGGGGGTGAAGGGTGCAGGCTCTCGGCTGGGGCAGGGGATTGGGGAGCGGGAGGGGGTGAGGAGTGGCACTTACCTCAGGTGGCTCCCGAAAGCAATCAGCACATCCCCCTGGCAGCAGCTTCTAGGTGGGGAGAGCAGGGGGTCTCCGCGTGCTGCCCCTGTCCACAGGCACCGCCCCTGCAGCTCCCATTTGCTTCAGTTCCCAGCCAATGGGAGCTGCGGAGTTGGTGCTGGGGCAGTGTGAAGAGACCCCCTGCCTTCCCACCCCAGGGGCTGCAGGGACATAGCGGCCGCTTCTGGGAGCGGTGTGGAGCCAGGACAGGTAGGGAGCCTGCCTTAGCCCCACTGCACCGCCAGACCTTTAGTGGCTAAAATCTCCCGGTTTGGCTTCAGTAGCCTCTGGGAGATAGACGGTGGGAGAGGAGTTGAGGGAGGGAGGGAGGGAGGGAGGAGTTGATCAGTGGGGTCTGCGGAACCCCTGGAGTTCCCTAGGGGACACCCAGGGGTCCAAGGACCCCAGTTTGAGAAACGCTGCTATAGGCTGATCTCTTTCCCATCTGTACCATACCAGTGACTACCATACATAGAATCATAGGACTGTAAGGGACCTCAAGATGTCATCTAGTCCAGTCCCCTACACTCTCGGCAGGACTAATTATTATCTAGACCAGTGCTATTCACTATTTCTGAAGTGGGGGCCACTTCGGCAAAAAAACCTTCAATGTGAAAGACACATGGGATGGGGCCGAGTGGTTCGGAGTGTGAGAGGTGGCCCAGCATAGGGCAGAGGGTGGGGTGCGGGCGTGAGGGCTTTGGCTAGGGGTGAGGGCTCTAGGGTGGAGCTGGGGATGAGGGGTTCAGGGAGCAGGAGAGGGTTCAGGGCTGGGTCAGAGGGTTGGGATGCTGGGGTGAGGGCTGTGGGGTGGGGCCAGGAATGCAGGGTTCAGGGTGCAGGAGGGGGGTTCAGGGCTGGGGCAGAGGGTTGGGATGCTGGGGTGAGGGCTGTGGGGTGGGGCCAGGAATGCAGGGTTCAGGAGGGGGCTCAGGGCTGGGGCAGAGGGTTGGGATGCTGGGGTGAGGGCTGTGGGGTGGGGCCAGTGATGCAGGGTTCAGGGTGCAGGAGGGGGTTCAGGGCTGGGGTAGAGGGTTGGGATGCTGGGGTGAGGGCTGTGGGTGGGGCCAGGGATGTGGGGTTCAGGGTGCAGGAGGAGGCTAAGGGCTGGGGCAGAGGGTTTGGATGCGGGGGTGCTGGCTCTGGGATGGGGCTGTGGATGAGGATTTTGGGGCGCAGGCAGGCTGCTCCGGGGCTGGGGCCTCAGGATTCCCCTAGCCCTCTCTCTGCTGGCAGGCAGCATGGGAGCTCCCACCCACCTCCTACCTCTCTCCTCTCCAGGTTCCCGCTGTGTTGCCCTTTAGAGCTGCTGCACAGCTATTTATAGCCTGCTGTGGGGCCACGCAGCTTAGAGGGAACTTAGGGAGCTGTGTTTCGGGTCAATGGGAGCCGCCACTGGCTCACAGGCCTTGCAATGAAGACCCCTGATCTAGACCATCCCTGACTGGTGTTTCTCAAAGCTTCTCTTAAAAACCTCCAATGATGGAGATCCCACAACCTCCTGAGCCAGTTTATTCCAGTGCTTCACCACCCTGACAGCTAGAAAGTTTTTCCTAATGTCCAACCTAAACCGCCCTGACTGCAATTTAACCCCATTGCTTCTAGTCCTGTCCTCAGAGGTTAAGGAGCACAGTTTTTCTCCCTCTTCCTTGTAACAACCTTTTAGGTACTTGAAAACTGTTATCATGGCCCCTTCTCAGTCTTCTCTTCTCCAGACTAAACAAACCCATTTTTTTCAATCTTCCCTCATAGGTCATGTTTTCTAGACCTTTAATCATTTTTTTTTTTTTGCTCTTCTCTGGACTCTCTCCAATTTGTCCAAACTTTCCTGAAATGTGGCACCTAGAACTGAACACAATATTCCAGTAAAGACCTAATCAGTGTGGAGTAGAGCACAAGAATTACTTCTCGTCTTCTTACAACACTCCTGCTAATACTTCCCAGAATGATATTTGCTTGTTTTGCAACAGCATTACACTGTTGACTCATATTTAGCTTGTGGTCCACTACGACCCCCAGATCCCTTTCCGCAGTACTCCTTCCTAGGCAGTCATTTCCCGTTTTGTATGTGTGCAACTGATAGCTCCTTGCTAAGTGGAGTACTTTGCAGTGCCCTTATTGAATTTCATCCCATTTACTTCAGACCAAAGACAGGAGTTGCAGAGGGAGCAAAGTAACAGGAATGAAAGATGATTTTGTCAGCAGTTTTTTGGCTGGATTAAGGGTGGGCCAGATTAGTATGGAAAAGACCCAAGGTAATGTGGACGTGGATGATTAATATGGCTGTTGGGTAAAAAGGAAGACTGTTCATATGGAATTTAGCACTCGTCATTGTGAAATGAAGACAATAACAACTCTGTTCTTAGAAAAGAGGCAAATTTTCATGTTTGGTTCATTATTATGTTAACTGATGGTTTTAAGGGTGTATCCTCAGCAAGACCGTGGCAGCTGCATGTGCCCAGCACCTCTCAGGATCAGGCCACATGAAAGGTATGGACTAGCAGCCTGCATAAAGTATAAGGAGCCAGGAACTCCTGAGCTCCAGCTCCCTCATCGACCTCAGGCAAGTCACTTAACCCCCATGCCTCAGTTTGCCCATCTGTAAAATGAAAATAATATTTGCTTACTTCACAAGTGTGTTGTGAGAATACTTGTGAAGTTCTCTGAAGATGAAAACTCTGGGATAAGGGCTAAAGGTTATTCAACCTGGAGTAAACTGTGAAACAAGTAGTTGGGAATATGCTGTAACTGTTCCTATCAATAAGTAATGGATTTCTCATTAACCATTTCTTTTTACCTCACTGTAATAATGCCTAAAGGCTGCAGTTAATGGATTTACTATTTCTGGGTTCCCTGGTGCCCATTTCTATTCTCTTTAACACCAGAATAACTTTGCTGTGTAAATATTAGACATTATGGGGGGGTGGTTATGTTCAACCTTTATTAAATGAGGATCTTGATTCACAATATTATAATTTTGGGCCTACAAGATGCTGCCATCAATAAATGAGCCCAGACAAAGGAGGTTAAAACACTTGTCAATTGTTTTATAATCTTGCTGTGGGGATTGGTATCACTTTACAGTAAAATTGCCAGAAAGAGGGCCAAAAATACCAGCATTAACTACACTTTACCCTCAAACACATTTCACTGTTCACACGTGGCAAAGGCATCTTGTATTGTGGAGTTGTGCTGGCCAAGATACATGCAGGTTTCCTTTCAGCTCAGAGATGGATGTTACAGTAATATCAGGTGACTAAGAAATATAACGTTAAGTAACAACTGAGCAGAACAGTGAGCCCAACACTTTAGATGGGCAGGCCTACATTTTCAGAAGTGACTAGTGATTTGGAGCAGCCAACTGGAGAGACCAAAAAAGGCTCAGATTTTGACAGGGCAGGTGCTCAGCGTTTTGTGAAAACCAAGTCCCTCTAAGGTGTCTCAAGTTGGACACCCAAAACCTATTTGCTTTTGAAAATTCAGGCCACAGGACAAATGTCAAGGAAAGACAATAAAATATAGCAGCAGTAATATATACAGGAAATTCACTAATGTCTGCATTGTAGGTATCTCTTCTTGATTCTCCCTCTTTTCCACTTCTTACCACCTCCTTTTCTCTCTTCTTTTATCCATTTTATTGCTTCTCCTTCATTTCTATTTAATTTTCTTATTTGAATCTTTCCTTCCCCTGAAAAGCAGCATCTCCCTCTCCTTCTTTGCCTCTCTCCTATTTGCCCCGTTCTGTTATCTACCCTGCTTGTTCTCCCTAGGTTGCCTCTGTCCCCTTATTCTTCCTCTTCTGCTCTTTCCTACTTTGGCCTCCCTTGTCTCTCTGTTCCTTCTTGCTTCTCCCCTATATTGCATGGTCTCCGGATGGTCCTCCTCTCTCTCCTTCCCCTCGTCCCATTCTTTCCCATGAATTTTCCCTGTCTCTCTACCCCCAGGATATTTGCCTGTTCCCTCACACCTCTGGTTTCCATTCTTTTGCCCCCTCCCTCTTTTTCCTGGGGATCCCCTTATTCCTCCATTAAATTTCTCAGGCTCCTTGCCTATGCCCCTTATTTTTCAACCTTGCCCCATTACCCTAGTCTGTCTCCAGTTCCTCTCTTCTCTACCCTAGGATCTCACCAGCTTCTCTTTCCCCCAACTTGAGCATTCCTCCAGTCGCTCTCAGGTGAAAGGGAGTGTACAGCTGGTGCTGTCATTGCTGTATGTATGTGTGAAGGGGGATGTGTTGGTGAGCATGAGAGCTGAAGCCAGATCACATAGTATTGGGATAACTATCAGCTGTGGGTGTGATTTTTTACTGAACTAGCTATACCACTATAACCTATAGTGTGGACACAGTTATACCAGTATAAAGGTGTCTTATATCACTATTGCTTATTCTCCAGCCCCTTCCCATATGGAAAAAAGCTCTACTGGGATAAGCACTTTATATGTCTATAACTGCATCCACACTAGGGAAAATGTGCCACTTTAACTATACTGCTACAATTTTTCTATGTAGACAAGACCTTAGTACAAGATCATTTGCCCAATATGTTAATTTGAGGTAAAAAACCATCAATAAACCTGAGTGACTGATCTTTACTTGCCAATGCCTGCAAATAGACAGGTTTGGCAATCAAGCCTTTGCACATTCAACACCTTCTAGCTACAGCGCTCTGTAGTTAGAGCTGATCAGGTGCCAATAAGATGGCTTTATTATTTTATTGTACAAAATATAATACACAGTCTATATCATGGTACTTTGAGTTTGCTGGAACAAAATAATCGTAGGCTTGGTAACACATGGAGGTGCCTGCCCTGACCCATGTCCTCCAGAAAGGGAGAAGTTGCTTTTCATTGGAGCTATCCTAGAGGGAAAAAATATATGGAAACAACAGAAATTAGTACAGATTTTACTTGGCAGGGGATATTTTTAAACAGCCTTTGCCTCAGAATTCTAGCACATTTTATATTTGTAAGGAAGCAGGACAAGACAAAGCAAGCACAGGGTGTTGAAATCCACTGTGGAGCAGTGCACACAGCAAAGCATGCAACCTTTGAGGGAAGGAGAATAACCGTGGAGGTTGGGGAGAAATAAGGTGTAGATACCGTGTGTAAGCCAACAATTTATGGGCCCCCCAAAAATGAGTTCTTATGGGATCGATAATAGGTTAATCACAGAATCACATGCCCGGGCAGGAGGAGAGAGCTGCTACAGAAGAGCTGAAGCAAGTCCTGCCTGGAGTGCCCACTCCCCAGCCTGGTGAAGAGGAGCCCCACTTAACCACACAGTATGCAGAGAGTATGAACTCTGCATGGTCCCCCTGGCCCTAGCAGCACTGCCCTGACAGAGCTTATAAACTCTGTATGCCCCTGAGCTTGGCAGCTTTCTCCCCACCACAAAGTCTACAAATTCCTCAGGAAGAGAGCTGCTGGGCATACTGAGCATGCTATGCTGATAGCTGGGAGAGGACAGGCCCATCGGACTGAAGAGGCCCCTTGGGGATTGTAAGGGAAAAGAGAAACCTCCCCAAGCTGCCCACTACCCTCCCAACATACAAAGAAGGAAATGACCGAGATCTCACCCCAACCTCGTATCTCCCCAATGGGAGATGTGCAGAGGATGGGGGTCACAGCATTCCAAGACCTGCAGAAAACTCTGAATCCCACGAAGAGAGGAAAGCAAGTGTGACTCAGGAGCCACATAGAGCTATTAAGAGCCACCCACCAACATGAATAAAAAGTAAGTATTCTACATCTTCAAGCAAAGTCCTTAGCACATGAGGTTAAGGTGACTCAATAAAGCAGCACTAAGCAACTTTCCCATGTAGGGTCTGTAACCCAGTGCCCTGCTATTTGCTGAAGGAAAAGAAGAGGTTGTTGATCTGTTAAAAAATGCCAAGATGCTATGGTGATGGGGGCCATATAGGTACCTAGGTAAACAGAATAAAACCAAGCAAGGTACAATTGCTAACTGTTTAATAGGTTTGTAGTGTATTATAAAACAGTGTCATCCTAATATTGCAAAATGAGGTGTTACAGTTGAAATCTACTGATTACTGTCTCTTACTTCTTATTCCTCCGTGCCTGGAATAGTACTTGGGCTGTGAAAGTAAAGTGTTTCTGTTCTGTGATGTTGGCTTCAAGCCTCCCATGGAGAAATTTCTTTTCAAACTCCATATTCCTTCCAGAGCCACTGTTAAAAATGTATTAGAACAATACCATTAAAATGGATTATTCTAGCTTGGTTTGTTTTACTTTTCACCTAGGCTGCTGTAAAAGAATTAATATAAACCACTTTTAAAACAAATATCTTTGGTCAACGTAATGAACAGAAACAAGATAATTTACTAGAAACAGACGAACACTACACAAAAGATATAGCACACAATTTACTTAACATACTTTAATTTTCTAACATTTTAGATCAACAGTTATTGAATTTAAGGTTTTCATTAACTCCTTCCCCAAACAACACCAAGAGAAGCTCTACAAACTCATCCTCCAAGAACCCACACGAGGGACCTTCTACCAGCCATGGCACTCTTACTAAGGAATATAGGGACTCATAGAAACCATCCTCAAACCACTCACCATACCAAGGCCCAGCTTCCTCCAGGACATAACCAACTTCCGCCACAAATGCTGCAACGTTAATAACCTACCTCAGTACACCATCCTTGCCACCATGGATCTCACTTCCCTATATGTCAACATCCCTCACAATGACAGCATAGCTGTTTGCCTCACATATTTACAAGACAATAGACAACTCTGGGCTATCCACCCCAAACACATCACTAAACTAATCCATTTCATCCTCATCCATAACAATTTTTACATTCAACAACAAACACGTCCATAACATGGGAACAGCCAGAGGTACGAGGATGGCTCCCCAATATGCCAACCTCTTCTTGGGCCACCTTGAAGAAGAATTTCTGGGCAAATGCACCACAAACCAAAAATATACTTGAGATACACTGATGATATTTTCATCCTTTGAAGAGATGACTTAAACTCCCTCATAGATTTCCATCACAACTTCAACAGTCATCACCAGTCCATTAAACTCTCTCTAGAACACTCCCATACCAGCATCAACTTCCTAGACACCATGATCAGCTTCAACAATGGAACCCTACAGATAACTATATACAAGAAACTCACAGATCACCACACCTACCTTCATAGATCCAGTAACCACCCCAAACACACCAAGAAATCTGTTATCTACAGCCAGACACTCAGATACCACAGAATATGCTCTGAGGAGAAAGTCCAGGATATACTCCTTAAAATACTCAAAACTACCTTCACCAACCAAGGACACTCCACCAGAGAAGTAGATTACATCAGGGAATGAGTCCCCCAAATGCCCGAAGAGAATCTGCTTCAATACAAAAATAAAATCCCTTCTGACCACATACTACTAGTTGCCACCTACCACCCCACACTGGAATCCACACGCAGTATAATAAGGCTAAGATTTTGTCATGGGTATTTTTAGTAAAAGTCACAGACAGGACGCAGGCAATAAACAATAAATCATGGAAGCCCGAACCCCGCAACCTGGCACCAACAGCCTGAGCCCTGCTGTGCAGGGCTGAAGTTATGGAGGTCATGCAAAATCACGGAATCTGTGACCTCCATGACCAACTCACAGTCTTAGTGTATCATCAAACAACTATCAACCCATACTTGATGGGGATCCTATCGTGAAAGACACACCAATTCAAAGGGGCAGCAGACCCTGCCAGAACAACAGATGCAAAACCTGCAGACATATCTCCACTACTATAATGATGAACACCCCCTACAAAACACTTTTCAAGATCCATGGTCCTACACATGCCTATCACAACATGTGGTGTCAGAGGTGCTGGAAAAAATTGTATAGTGGGGGTGCTGAGAGCCACTGAACCAAACAGTAAATGATGGAAACCACTTCAAGCCAAGGGGTGCAGCAGCACCCTCAGTTCCAGCACCTATGTGTGGCATCCCTCATCCAGTGCACTAAATGCCAAAATAGCAACTCTGTGTGTGAAACCAGACAATCATTATGCTCTGGAATAAATTTACACAGGAAAACATTAAAAGACAACAACAAACCTTTTGTTAAAACACAAAAACGCCCTGTGGGTGAACTCTATATCTGACCTATCAGCCCTCATCCTCAAAAGAAACCTGCACAACACTTTCAAAAGACGAGGCTGGGAGCTTAAATTCATTACTCAATTGGACACCAAAAATCATGAATTGAACAGAGATGCTGGATTTATGGCTTATTACAACAATCTGTAGCCCACTAACCCCCTCTTTTTGTCCTATGACTGCAGAGATTGTTAACGGGCCACTCTAGCTTGAATGGTCCCTTATACTATGTGCTAACTACCTATGCTAAACACTCTATTCCACCTGGCATTTTGCTGTGACTCTGGGAGTTCCTTTCCCAGTCCTGAAGAAGAGTTCTGTGTGGCTTGATAGCTTGTCTCTCAGGACAAGCCTACACTTAAAACACTGCATCAGCGCATCTTTGCCGATGCAGTTGCGCCACTGTAGCACTTTAATGAAGACGCTCTACTCCGACAGGACAGAGCTCTTCTGTCAGCATGGTTAATCCACCTCCCTGAGAGGCGGTAGTTATGTCCGCAGAAGAAGCTCTCCCACCGACATAGTGCTGTCTGCATGGAGGATAAAAATCAGTATAACTACGTCACTCAGGAGAGTGGATTTTTCATACCCCATAGCGATACAGCTATACCGATATAGGTATGTAGCGCAGACCAGACCTCACCAACAGAAGTTGGTTCAATATAAGATATTACCTCACCCACCTTGTCTCCCTACCAATGGTAACTTTCAATTCCAAGTGTGCTGGTGATTTATGTTACAATAGAAACAGTGCCTTTCTATATCTCCTCCCATCTAAGGATAAAGTCTTTTTATCAAAGATGATTGCCCACCCAGCCCCCTGAAAAATCAAGAGCTTCTACAGGAAATAGCAGGATGAGTGGGTGCAGACAGGAACAAGGTTTTTAAACAGACATTAACTCAGGTGCAAGCATATTTTAAAATAACAGAAAATTCAACTCTCCGTAAGCTTGGAGAGATTTTTGAAAAAGGAATAACTCATGTGGAAAGAGTTTTATTAATAGGAATTCAGACTGATTTTACCCTAGTACTGTGACGATATTAACGAGCATGTTGTAATGATTAAAGAAAAAGCCTTTTGTGATACTATGTATGAGGAGCAGGACACTATTACAATTAACTGTATAAGCCTATTAAAAACTAAGGATCCAGTCCCTTGTTATACAGTGCATTCTCAACCCACAGTGCAGTCAGTGGAAGTTGAGAACTCTCAGTACTTTCCTGGATCAGACCCTCTAATGGTCTTGTGCGGATTTAAATGCATTTTACTAGCCCCTGCCTGTTACATAATTAGACAGATATCTCATTAATATGTTCATTCAAACAACCATTTACATAAGGGAAGCGAATGTGTGGATTCTATTACAGAATGGGTGGATGGACCTGGTAGATATGCTGTAAAAACAGACTTCCTGGATGAACTAAGTAGGTATGGTAGATTCATCAAATAATTTTAAAACTAATGTTCACCCCAAAAATAACACATTGGTTTTAATATTTGTGCAAATATTTGATTAAAATGTACTGAAGGTACAATCTTGCACCCGCAGGGAGATGTACTGAATGACCTACATGGCCTTTTCCATCTCTAACATCAATGATTTTATGCTACCTAACATTTCACAGCTAGACAGCAATATTGCTAGATAACAGTGTGGTGCTCTCAGTCAGCTGGAAAACATTCAAAATCTCACTAACGTTTAAAAGGCAGGTAAAGGAGGCGTTGAAAGGGATTAAGTAAAAATGTGGAAGAACAATAAAGAGGTTTATATTTATTATGTGGTGACTCAAAGTCCTGTAGGTGCAGATTCGTTCACCTTACTAGAAACTGCTCTTGCATTCACTGGGAGTTTGGCCAAATCTGCGATTGCCCATTGAGCAGGAAAAAACAGCCTGAGAGAACAGATTGCAAAAAGGAACTGTTTAAGCTTCATTTATCAATAATCCTTCACATCAGCTACCAGTCAGAGCTGCTGGGTTTAGCTGTAGGAATACATAGTCATGAAACAACTCTAATATAAAGGTTAAACAATAATTAAATAAGCAAACAAAAAATATGCTGAGATGCCTTTCAGTCTAGTCAATGGAGATTTCAAAAGCAATTTAATAATGAAAAGCCAGTTAGTGACATCAGCTAAAAAATGTTCCAAGAATGTTTCAGTGGGATCTGCCAAACACCCTCCTTCCTTATTCCTAATCTGGTATATTACTATGGATCTTTTTAAACTGCAATGTGATCCTCTCATGCCTTGAGGGCAAAATCTTGCCCTTCTAGCCCACCCGAAACTCACACTGACTTCAATGGAATATTGAGTATGTATGCAAGGAATGCAAGATTGGATCTTGAGTCTGCAAGTTAGTGGTCTCACTCTCTTTGTCCAAAGACCATTGCAATGTTGCATAATAAGGACTTGGTAGGAGTCAGGAACTCTTGCCCCAAAGTCTCCATTCAGGGTGGAGGATGTATGTTTGTTCTTCACAGAAAGGGAATTTAAGGTATATTGGGAACACACAAGATTAATGTTTAGCAACCAAACTGTATGGTAGGAGAGTTGAAAACATAGCCTCCCATGTTTTCACTGGAAAAAAGGTTGTGTTTTTACACTGCGATAGCCATCTGAGTGTAAAATCCTAGTGGAGACAAAGCACTGTAGTTTTAACTCAATATAGCTAGTTCTCAAGGGGGTGTATTGACCCTGAGTAGCTATATTGGTATAGCTATAGGTAAAACTACCTATGTCAGGTCTCCATTAGGATTTTACATTGAGATAGCTTTCGCAATGTAAAAAAACACACCTTTTTTGCAGTGACGATAAAACCTGAGTTACAGTGAATCTAGAGGGGTGTAATTTACATATTCAAGGGGTGGGAAGATGGAGGATACTTCTTAGACTTACCTCTGAATTTAGCTTTTGGTCACATACAAGCTTGGCACAATAATTTCGATGGATAATATCAATATTTGTTTTTAAGCATGTTTTTATTTTTATTGATTTGAATTTTCACAGCTGCAGGAAATCCTGGGCCAGATCACATAATAATTATTTAATGACAGTAAACATTGAGATTCAAAAAGCTAAAGCTTTATAGAAGGGCTGTCAATTAATTGCAGTTAACTCAAGTAATTAACACAAAACAAATTAACTAGATTAAAAAAATAGTTGTGATTAATTGCAGTTTTAATAGCACTGTTAAATTAGTATTCTATTATTGTTTATTATAAATATTTTGGATGCTTTTCTACATTTTCAAATATATTGATTTCAATTACAACACAGAATACAAAGTGTACAGTGCTCACTTTATATTATTATATCGATTACAAATATTTGCTCTGTAAAAAGATAAACAAAAGAAATAGAATTTTTTCAATTCACCTCATACAAGTATTATAGTGCAATCTCTTTATCGTGAAAGAGCAACTTACAAATGTAGACTTTTCTGTTACAAAGCTGTGCTCAAAAACAAAACAATGTAAAACTTGAGAGCCTACAAGTCCACTCAGTCCTACTATTTGTTCAACCAATTGCTAAGACAAACAAGTTTGTTTACATTTATGGGAGATAATGCTGCCCACTTCTTATTTATGGTATCACCTGAACGTGAGAACAGTGATGCTTGTTAAAAAAAAATAATGCAGTCATAAATATAAAGGGAAGGGTAACCACCTTTCTGTATACAGTGCTATAAAATCCCTCCTGGCCAGAGGCAAAACCCATTCACCTGTAAAGGGTTAAGAAGCTAAGGTAACCTAGTTGGCACCTGACCCAAAATGACCAATGAGAGGACAAAATTCTTTCAAATCTGGAGCAGGGGGAACAAAGGGTCTTCTATCTGTGTGATGCTTTTACCGGGAACAGATCAGGAATGCAGACTTACAACTCCTGTTAATGACAGGTTTCAGAGTAACAGCCGTGTTAGTCTGTATTCGCAAAAAGAAAAGGAGTACTTGTGGCACCTTAGAGACTAAACAATTTATCTGAGCATAAGCTTTCATGAGCTACAGCTCACTTCATCGGGTGACTCCGATGCTTCGTGATTTTACCCACATTCTGCCATATATTTCATGTTATGGAAGCCTCAGATGACGGCCCAACATATGTTGCTCAATTTAAGAACACTTTCACCGCAGATTTGACAAAATACAAAGAAGGTACCAATGTGAGATTTCTAAAGATAGCTACAGCATGCAACCCCATGTTTAAGAAGCTGAAATGCCTTCCAAAATCTGAGAGGGATGAGGTGTGGAACATGTTGTCGGAAGTCTTAAAAGAGCAATACTCCGAAACTACAGTATCCAAACCACCAACAAAGAAAATCAACTGTCTGTTGGTGGCATCTGAGTCAGATGCCGAAAATGAAGGTGCGTCGGTTCGCACTGCTTTGGATCGTACCAAGTAGAACACACCTGTTCTCACTTTCAGGTGACATTGTAAATAAGAACCAGACAGCATCTTTAGAAATCTCCCCCAAGATTATTTTTTTAATGAGCACCATCAGCATGGAAGCATGTCCTCTGGAATGGTGGTCGAAGCACGAAGGGGCATGCGAATGTTTAGGCATATCTGGCACGTAAATACCTCGCAACACCGGCTACTACAATGCCATGCAAATGACTGTTCTCACTTTCAGGTGGCATTATAAATAAGAAGCAGGCAGCATTAATCATCTACAAATATAAACAAACTCATTTGTCTTAGCTATGGGATGAATAAGTAGCAGACTGAGTGGATTTGTAGGCTCTAAAGTTTTACATTGTTTTGGTTTTGAATGCAGTTATGTAAAAAATAAATAAATAAATAATTCCACATTTGTAAGTTACACTTCCACAATAAAGAGATTGCACTATAGTACTTGTAAGAGGTGAACTGAAAAATACTATCTTTTATCTTTTTTACAGTGCAAATGTCTGTAATAGAAATAATAAAATAAGCACTGTACACTTTGTATTCTGTGTTGTAATTGAAAACAATATTATTTGAAAAGAAAGAAAAACATCCAAATATAATTAAATTGGTATTCTATTATTGTTTAACAGTGCAATTAAAACTGTAATTAATTGTAACTATTTTTTCATCTTGTGATTAATTGCAATTTTTTAAAATTGTTTGACAGCCCTATTTTATAGGTATTAAAAAACAAATTGTCAACATCATATATCAAAATATTCAAAGTAAATATTCTTAAATCAAACTCTTATCTATTATCATTATCTTACTTTGCCTATAGGTAAATTTTGCTTATTATTAATGGAATTATTTTTATCAGTTTCTGTATGTACAGTGGAATCAACATTTATGGATAAAAATCTAATCTTTTAAAACCAAGTCCTATATCAAAAGGAAAAGTACAGTATAACAGTAGCATAAGTGAAACCTATCCAGAAAATGATTGTTACGGAAGCACCCTCTTTATGTGATATACAATCACTAGCAGCGCTAAAACAGGATGCTACAGAAGAAACAGTAGCCTTGTTTGTGCAGGACAATTTTAGTCTCAAATGATGGGATTTGGGAAACTCTATTAATAGACTCAGGGAGACACAAATCAAGGCTGGAGAGATCTTAAACAATAAAATAGCCACAAGGATATGTTTTTGAACATGTGACTTAAAAATAGACGGATCATATGTTCTTAAAATGATTTTAACTAGGTATAGACCGAAGCATATTAATTGAAGAAAATGATACTCAAGGTATGTTTTGAGACCTGCCATAGGATTTATTTAAACACACTCTGGGTCTTATCCAGAAAGCACCATTGGGGCCATGCAAGCCCTAAAAAGTTGCTGCAGATCCTGGTTCTGTAGCAGTCTGATTTGCTCAATGGAAAGACTGAAATGTCATGGAAACCGATACACTGAAAATAACATTCATATCCCACGTGGCAAGTTGCAGAGCTGACTGAGAAGCAGAGATCTCTTTGCCTCTTGTAGTCTAGGTGTCATATTTTAAAACACTCTTCTGCCCCTTGTGATTACACTTCAAATGGGAATTCAAGAGTAGCATAAACCTCTTGCATGACCACAAGCAAATCAGACAAGTTCCTAAATCCATAGTCTGAGTAGCTGCAATTTAATTTCATAAAATATGGAGTTAGAAATATGCTGAACTCAGTGTTTAAGAAACAAAGGGAAAGAGCTATTTTCTCTCTGCAATGGTGTCAAGAAGGTAACATAGGTATATTTGCCACGAGAAAATTTGAGAAATATCAGGTTACTGAATCACATGGTCTTTTCCGGGTTCTATGTTGCATAATGTCAAGCTGATGAATTGCATGGACTTCTATGTACTCTGTATGTTCCCCAAGTTTTAGAATGATGGAACAAATAACGGGCCATAAGGATTTCTCCAAGTTCTGTACATTCCCATAAGGATGATAATCAACATCATGGCTTTGCTTTAATGAACTGACCTGGTTTTCAGCATACTCTCTCATCAGCATTTTAGATTCCATTTCCCAAACAAACACTTCTTATTTTCTGACTACAGAGATTACCTGCAGCTGGATGTTTAATTTGGCATCCATCTCTCCGAAAATAAAGCTCTTCTTCAAGTACTTCCTTAACTCTCTTAGGTGGCTCAACATATACAAATTTCTTCCCTGTTTGCAAAACATATTGCAAAAAATTGGTTACTTTAAAGCCCCAAACTGTTAATGTACATCTTGTTTTATCCTATTCTATTAGTGTTTTTAATACACCTTCCCACTTCTCATCATTTAGAGATATCCAGAGGTATGCAGTCAGGTCCAGATATTCCAAGCTTGGGTGGCACCATGGCTCCCAATATTATGGCCAAAGGGGAACTGTTTGCAAACCTTTGCAGGGTTCAGAAAGTGCAAGACTGTGCTTGGATTCACTGAACATGGCACTGCAACTTTTGAGACTATGGTACAGTACATCTAAACTACAAACAGCAGCCTGTGGCAGTGAGTCTTGGAGTCCGAGGTCTACAGACTCGGGCTCATGCTACAGCGCTAAAAACAGCTATGTAGACATTGCAGCTTGTGCTAGAGCCCCTACCCCTATCCGCTCCCCAGGGCCTCTGTGAGCTGCAGTTATCTTTAGCACTCTATTGTGAGCTCAATGAGCCAGAGTCTGTAGACCTGGGCTCTGAGACTTGCTGTCATGGGCCACCATTTGCAGCGTACATGCACCATGACCCCGTGATGTTGTTCCAGCACATAGAGAACCCAGGGGAATGGCAGTGCAGGGTAAACGGGCAGGTCACACCCCTGCCCAAGGAAAAGACAGAGTCCTCGGCAGGGTGGGGATGTCTGAGACTCCCTGGTGAAGGCTACTGCTCACTACAGGGTGCGGATGGGGTAGGAAAAGACCCCCAGGAGGAAGAGTGAAGGGGCAGGAGAGACTACACAGGAATAGTGAGGTGCCCCTACAGGGAGATATGGGAAGACACCCTCAAGGAAAGGCACTGCAGGGAACGATGAGCTGGGAAGGGGGGAGACCACTAGAGCAGTAGTCTCCAAAGTGGGGTGCACACACCCCAGGGGGTGAGCCAGAGGATCCCAGGGGGCGCACAGCAGGAGGAGCACTGCCGGACGGCACTTCGCCATTTTTTTTCTTCAGTAGCAGCTCTGCACGACTGCAGCAGGCCTTCCTCTCTGGCAGCACGCCCGCGACAGGTCTTCCCCTCTCCCATCTTCGGCGGCACACCTGCGGCAAGTGTTCCCCTCTGTGGTAAGTCTTCCCCTCTCCTTTCTTCAGCAGCACCGTGGGGGTGCACGATCCAAAAACTTTGGAGACCACTGCACTAGGGCAGTGGTCTTCAATCTTTTTTCATGTGCAGACCTCTAAAACATTTCAAATGGAGGTGTGGACCCCTTTGAAAATCTATTGTCTGTATATATAGCTGAACAGATTCAGTCAGTTTTCAGTCAAAGTCTTTCATGGAACCCTTAAATAGTCTGTGGACCATCAGGGGTTCATGGACCAAACGTTGAGAACGACTATACTAGGGAAAGGAAAATGATGGGTTGTTTGGGACCCCATGGGGAGGCAATCTCACCCACATTGAAGGGCTGGAAAAGATGGGGTGAGACACCCCGCCCCTCCGAAGAGGGCTGGAGTGACACCACCAGGGCCAAGGCTGTGCCCACAGAGCAGGCAGTCCCACTTGAAGGGGGATGGATAGTGAGATGGGATTCCAGGGCAGGACAGTGCCCTTTGCAGGGGGAATGAATGGGACATGTGACCACAGGGGTGGGGCAGGGCACCAGCCCTGCTGGGGGATGGATGGGGAGATGAGACCCGACGGCAGGGCAGTGGATGGGAGCTGGGACCCGAGGACAGGGCAGTGCCCCTGCAGGGGGATGGACGGGAGCCAAGACACACCAGGGCAGGGCAGTGCCCCTGCAGGGGGTGGACGGGAGCCAAGACACACCAGGGCAGGGCAGTGCCCCTGCAGGGGGCGGACGGGAGCCAAGACACACCAGGGCAGGGCAGTGCCCCTGCAGGGGGATGGACGGGAGCCAAGACACACCAGGGCAGGGCAGTGCTCCTGCAGGGGGATGGACGGGAGCCAAGACACACCAGGGCAGGGCAGTGCCCCTGCAGGGGGATGGACGAGAGCCAAGACACACCAGGGCAGGGCAGTGCTCCTGCAGGGGGATGGACGGGAGTCAAGACACACCAGGGCAGGGCAGTGCCCCTGCAGGGGGCGGACGGGAGCCAAGACACACCAGGGCAGGGCAGTGCCCCTGCAGGGGGATGGACGGGAGCCAAGACACACCAGGGCAGGGCAGTGCCCCTGAAGGGGGATGGACGGGAGCCAAGACACACCAGGGCAGGGCAGTGCCCCTGCAGGGGGTGGACGGGAGCCAAGACACACCAGGGCAGGGCAGTGCCCCTGCAGGGGGATGGACGGGAGCCAAGACACACCAGGGCAGGGCAGTGCTCCTGCAGGGGGATGGACGGGAGCCAAGACACACCAGGGCAGGGCAGTGCTCCTGCAGGGGGATGGACGGGAGCCAAGACACACCAGGACTGGGCAGTGCCCCTGCAGGGGGCGGACGGGAGCCAAGACACACCAGGGCAGGGCAGTGCCCCTGCAGGGGGATGGACGGGAGCCAAGACACACCAGGGCAGGGCAGTGCTCCTGCAGGGGGATGGACGGGAGCCAAGACACACCAGGGCAGGGCAGTGCCCCTGCAGGGGGCGGACGGGAGCCAAGACACACCAGGGCTGGGCAGTGCCCCTGCAGGGGGCGGACGGGAGCCAAGACACACCAGGGCAGGGCAGTGCCCCTGCAGGGGGCGGACGGGAGCCAAGACACACCAGGGCTGGGCAGTGCCCCTGCAGGGGGCGGACGGGAGCCAAGACACACCAGGGCAGGGCAGTGCCCCTGCAGGGGGCGGACGGGAGCCAAGACACACCAGGGCAGGGCAGTGCCCCTGCAGGGGGCGGACGGGAGCCAAGACACACCAGGGCAGGGCAGTGCCCCTGCAGGGGGATGGACGGGAGCCAAGACACACCAGGGCAGGGCAGTGCCCCTGCAGGGGGCGGACGGGAGCCAAGACACACCAAGGCAGGGCAGTGCCCCTGCAGGGGGCGGACGGGAGCCAAGACACACCAGGGCAGGGCAGTGGCCCTGCAGGGGGCGGACGGGAGCCAAGACACACCAGGGCAGGGCAGTGCCCCTACAGGGGGATGGACGGGAGCCAAGACACACCAGGGCAGGGCAGTGGCCCTGCAGGGGGCGGACGGGAGCCAAGACACACCAGGGCAGGGCAGTGCCCCTGCAGGGGGATGGACGGGAGCCAAGACACACCAGGGCAGGGCAGTGCCCCTGCAGGGGGATGGACGGGAGCCAAGACACACCAGGGCAGGGCAGTGGCCCTGCAGGGGGCGGACGGGAGCCAAGACACACCAGGGCAGGGCAGTGCCCCTGCAGGGGGATGGACGGGAGCCAAGACACACCAGGGCAGGGCAGTGCCCCTGCAGGGGGATGGACGGGAGCCAAGACACACCAGGGCAGGGCAGTGCCCCTGCAGGGGGATGGACGGGAGCCAAGACACACCAGGACAGGGCAGTGCCCCTGCAGAGGATGGACGGGAGCCAAGACACACCAGGGCTGGGCAGTGCCCCTGCCGGGGGGTGGACGGGAGCCAAGACACACCAGGGCAGGGCAGTGCCCCTGCAGGGGGATGGACGGGAGCCAAGACACACCAGGGCAGGGCAGTGCCCCTGCAGGGGGTGGACGGGAGCCAAGACACACCAGGGCAGGGCAGTGCCCCTGCAGGGGGGTGGACGGGAGCCAAGACACACCAGGGCAGGGCAGTGCCCCTGCAGGGGGATGGACGGGAGCCAAGACTCACCAGGGCAGGGCAGTGCCCCTGCAGGGGGATGGACGGGAGCCAAGACACACCAGGGCTGGGCAGTGCCCCTGCAGGGGAGGGACGGGAGCCAAGACACACCAGGGCAGGGCAGTGCCCCTGCAGGGGGATGGACGGGAGCCAAGACACACCAGGGCAGGGCAGTGCCCCTGCAGGGGGATGGACGGGAGCCAAGACACACCAGGGCTGGGCAGTGCCCCTGCAGGGGGGTGGACGGGAGCCAAGACACACCAGGGCAGGGCAGTGCCCCTGCAGGGGGATGGACGGGAGCCAAGACACACCAGGGCAGGGCAGTGCTCCTGCAGGGGGATGGACGGGAGCCAAGACACACCAGGGCAGGGCAGTGCTCCTGCAGGGGGATGGACGGGAGCCAAGACACACCAGGACTGGGCAGTGCCCCTGCAGGGGGCGGACGGGAGCCAAGACACACCAGGGCAGGGCAGTGCCCCTGCAGGGGGCGGACGGGAGCCAAGACACACCAGGGCTGGGCAGTGCCCCTGCAGGGGAGGGACGGGAGCCAAGACACACCAGGGCAGGGCAGTGCCCCTGCAGGGGGATGGACGGGAGCCAAGACACACCAGGGCTGGGCAGTGCCCCTGCAGGGGGCGGACGGGAGCCAAGACACACCAGGGCAGGGCAGTGCCCCTGCAGGGGGCGGACGGGAGCCAAGACACACCAGGGCAGGGCAGTGCCCCTGCAGGGGGCGGACGGGAGCCAAGACACACCAGGGCAGGGCAGTGCCCCTGCAGGGGGCGGACGGGAGCCAAGACACACCAGGGCAGGGCAGTGCCCCTGCAGGGGGCGGACGGGAGCCAAGACACACCAGGGCAGGGCAGTGCCCCTGCAGGGGGCGGACGGGAGCCAAGACACACCAGGGCAGGGCAGTGCCCCTGCAGGGGGATGGACGGGAGCCAAGACACACCAGGGCAGGGCAGTGGCCCTGCAGGGGGCGGACGGGAGCCAAGACACACCAGGGCAGGGCAGTGCCCCTGCAGGGGGATGGACGGGAGCCAAGACACACCAGGGCAGGGCAGTGCCCCTGCAGGGGGATGGACGGGAGCCAAGACACACCAGGGCAGGGCAGTGCCCCTGCAGGGGGATGGACGGGAGCCAAGACACACCAGGGCAGGGCAGTGCCCCTGCAGGGGGCGGACGGGAGCCAAGACACACCAGGGCTGGGCAGTGCCCCTGCAGGGGGATGGACGGGAGCCAAGACACACCAGGGCAGGGCAGTGCCCCTGCAGGGGGATGGACGGGAGCCAAGACACACCAGGGCTGGGCAGTGCCCCTGCAGGGGAGGGACGGGAGCCAAGACACACCAGGGCAGGGCAGTGCCCCTGCAGGGGGACGGACGGGAGCCAAGACACACCAGGGCTGGGCAGTGCCCCTGCCGGGGGGTGGACGGGAGCCAAGACACACCAGGGCAGGGCAGTGCCCCTGCAGGGGGATGGACGGGAGCCAAGACACACCAGGGCAGGGCAGTGCCCCTGCAGGGGGTGGACGGGAGCCAAGACACACCAGGGCAGGGCAGTGCCCCTGCAGGGGGGTGGACGGGAGCCAAGACACACCAGGGCAGGGCAGTGCCCCTGCAGGGGGATGGACGGGAGCCAAGACTCACCAGGGCAGGGCAGTGCCCCTGCAGGGGGATGGACGGGAGCCAAGACACACCAGGGCTGGGCAGTGCCCCTGCAGGGGAGGGACGGGAGCCAAGACACACCAGGGCAGGGCAGTGCCCCTGCAGCGGGATGGACGGGAGCCAAGACACACCAGGGCAGGGCAGTGCCCCTGCAGGGGGGTGGACGGGAGCCAAGACACACCAGGGCAGGGCAGTGCCCCTGCAGGGGGATGGACGGGAGCCAAGACACACCAGGGCTGGGCAGTGCCCCTGCAGGGGGGTGGACGGGAGCCAAGACACACCAGGGCAGGGCAGTGCCCCTGCAGGGGGATGGACGGGAGCCAAGACACACCAGGGCTGGGCAGTGCCCCTGCAGGGGGTGGACGGGAGCCAAGACACACCAGGGCAGGGCAGTGCCCCTGCAGGGGGATGGACGGGAGCCAAGACACACCAGGGCAGGGCAGTGCCCCTGCAGGGGGATGGACGGGAGCCAAGACACACCAGGGCAGGGCAGTGCCCCTGCAGGGGGGTGGACGGGAGCCGGCCGGGACGCCCCAGGGCAGGGTTGGCGGGGCCACGGGACCCTAAGGCTGGGGGCGGCCCCACCACTCACAGGGCTGGCCGCAGTGGCCGCTCCCCGCCGGCTCCGCACAGACGCTGTTTCCCGCATCCCCGGCCGCCGGCTCCTGCTGGGGCTCCGCGGCCGCCTCCCTCATGCCACCGCCGCCGCCTCTGCCCCGGCTCTGCCGGCCGCGCCCCGCCCGTTGCCATAGGAGCTCGGGGCGGGGGAGGGAGGAGCGGCAGCCCGGGGGACAGCAGCGCGGCCGGGGCTGGGGGCGAGAGCTCGGCCGCCGCGGGGCTCTGGGCAGAGGCGCGGGGAGAGGGGCCGAGCAGCCCGGGGCTGGGCCGCAGGGCACCGCCCGGGGGAGCGGAAGGCGGGGGGCGAAGGCTCAGGGCGTTCCTGGCCCTGCGCGGCGCCGCTCTCCCCTCGCTGGCTGTTAGGGCGGCTCCATAAGCCGCCCGGCTCCGGCGGCAGCTCGCACGTTTCGTCCCAGGGTCACTCAAAGCGGGGCTGCTGCAAGCGTCGCCTGCCCGCCCCAGGCCCTGCCTGAGGTAGGGGAGCAGCGCCCAGGCGGGGAAGGGAGGCCAAGAGCGTGGCTCAGGGTCAGCCAGGGGTAAACCGAGTGAGTCCTGACGGCTGCTCCCCTGCTTCGCCCGCCCCCTGGCCGCCTGAAATAGCGTCTGAGGCAGCAGAAGCTATGGGAAACTCCAGCTCCATCCTCTTCCTTTGGCTGTTTAGACCAGTGGTTCTCAAACTTTTGTACTAGTGACCCCTTTCACATAGCAAGCCTCTGAGTGTGGGCCCCCCCCCCCGAAATTAAAAACACGCTTTAATATGTCTAATACCATTATAAATGCTGGAAGCAAAGCGGGGTTTGGGGTAGAGGCTGACAGCTGGCAACTCCCCTTGTAATAACTGAGGGTTAGGGGTCAGGACCCCCCTTTGAGAACCCCCATTTGAGACTGCACATGCTTCTGGGCAGGGATTGGGTCTTCCCCTGCCTTTGGAAAGTCCCTAGCACATTTGAGGCTCTATCACAAGCTAAGGAAATAATATTTTGGGTAAAATCAATTAATTAAATAAACACACACCTCCTCCTTTGTTGTCCCACCTTTTGGGTCTTCCACACGTTTTATAGGCCAGGTAAAGGTAGTTGGGTAAACTGCCTTTTTTACCAGATTGCACTTTTTGTCCCATTGCTAGAATTGGTTCTAGCTCAAGGCTAGGAACATCCAGTTTCTGTGGCTTATGGCAAACTATGTAATAATTCTTTGCAACCTTGTAAACCGCCTGTGGCCACTATAATTAAAAGTGGGGGGTGGGTTTTTAACTGTTATTGTATCTGAAAGGTTTGTGCAAGTCAGTATATTGGACATGGAGTATGCACATTGCACTAATTAACCTTTCCTTTGCCACATTTCTACATGGTGCCAGTGTTAGGCCTTTTAGAAGCAGAGCTATTTAAAGGAGAGGACCTACAGAAAATACATCACAGTAACAAACAAAAATGCTGCTAGATACGTTGGCTGTTGTAGATTTATAGTGTAGGAAGAATGTCTGATTTTAATAATAATTAAGTTTGCAAACTGTATAAGATTAAACATCTTGAAATGTATTCCCTTCATAAAAATTAAGCACAGAGCTTTGCCTCTTCTTGTTTAGCTGATGTTTTATTTTTTCTAGATTTGAGAAAAAAAAGTTGGTATTTATTGCAGGACATAGAGAACGCCACTAGATGGAGGTAGGGTTGCAAAGATTGATGATCTGATGCTGGTCTGGTAGAAAATTGTGAGTTTTACCAGTCACAACAATTGGAGCAGCCTTAAGTAGACCCAGACTTTGAATTTTGAAGAAGCTGAAATTAAAGCTTGTTTTATGGATACAGTACGTAGTTGTATGGATGTAGGGTTTGTAATCGGTAAGGATCATATATAGGGAATGGTGATTTTGAAAACCCAGGCTTGTCTATGCTTGTCATTTTTAGTTGTGTTTTAACATGTTACCCTGTGCTAACACATTTGTAAATTCTAGTGTAAACCCTAGCCTAGGCTTTGAGTTAAGCTTGATTAGCAGCATATGTCTGTGTCCTGGAACAAATGTTCATTCAGCATCAAGCATTTACAATCATATTAATAAAAGTGTTAAAACACCACTAAAAATGAAAATATAGACAAGACCCATGTTACTATTATGTTTGCATGTCTGTGTGATACTGGTGTGGTTTGGACTCAAGGGTTTCATTCACTTTCTGCAGACAGGCTACAAACAGAATTTACAAATGATGTGATGATTAAAAACCAGGACTGTACTTTGAAATTTCACTTTTCAATTGCAGTTCTGTACATTATAATAGAAGTGCTGAGTAATACTACTTATGTAATACTTTTCATCTCAAACTACTTTACAAAGGAAGGCAAGTCTCCAAAGTACAGAGAGGTGAAGCGTCTACACAGAAAGCCACTAGCAAAACTGGGAACAAAATTAAGGTCTCCTGACTTCCAGTCAAATGCACTATCCAATGGGGCACCTTCTGGGCTGATGGCATTGCTGAAAATATACCATTATCTTCACCACCACCACTGATTTGAACGCAGCTCCCTGACCAAAGCAGTTGTTTTTCACAACAGAAACATGCTGTACAATTCCTTGAAAAGTCATAAATGTACACAGATAGCAGTGATTTTTGCTTCAAATATAATGTACTTTAACACCTGCTGTTGATAAATCAAAGTGATACACGCCCTTCTTTTCACACTCCAGGAAAAATAACTCAGGTTTGAAAAAGTATACTATTGCAGCTAGTTAATAATCCAGATATGTTCATTTTTCAAAGTGAATTGCAACATTGATAAGTTCTATATGTGCATTTTTCCCAACGTAAGTACTGGGGACAGGAGGTGCAACTCTACTTCAGTCATGAAACTTTTGCTTGCTTTCAGAAGGGCTGAATCTATTGTTGAAAGAGAGCAGGTTTACTAAGACTGCCTGACTGGGGGAGAAGATTTGAACACTCTCTCAGGAGAGTGCTTTAACCACTGAGATACAGAATGTTGTGAGGTGGGCTCCCTTAGTCTTTCTTGTTGAAGCTCTTCTGGTGTGTATTTAAATATTTAAAGAATCATTGGTCCAGAGAGAGAAAGACTCTGTAGCCTGGTGGTTAGAAGACCCAGGGTCCAGTCCCTCTCCTCCAATGACCCTCCTGCATCCCAGGTGCATGCTCTAACCACTGAACTAACCTCCTGCGCTGGTCATTTTGTTTAGAGTGAGACAGGCACCTTACTCATTCTCACAATAAATGAGTTAGGCACCTAAGCCACCTGACTGCAGGAAATGGGTTCCTACTTGTGGGCCTTGTGTCCCTGCAGCCCAAAGTTATGTGCCTATTTCTGTGAGGAGGTGTGGCTTAGGACACACCCCTCTCATCCGTGTCTCCCATTGGCTAGCTTACCTGGCTCCCCAGCCAGTACACTGACTTTTTGTAGATCACATGCTAGGGAGCCTGTCTCTTTCCATTCACTATTTAGGTACCTAACTTAGGCTTTGTGGCTTGCCGTGTTGTTCCTGTGATTTTCTAGGCACCTAAAAGGCAAAGCTGAGCACTGCAATTCCCTTTGTGGATCTAGGCCTGAGCTGTTTGGAGAGGAAGGTGTTGGCAAAAGGAGAAAATGCTGGAGTCAAAGACTATCCAGTGTTGCCAATGCTTGTGATTTCATTATGAGTCTCATCATTATGAGTCTCATCATGTTCGGTGTAGGTCTTAAAGCTCTAGCTCTTGGGCTCATGTGAATACATGAGAATCTACTTTAAACTAAAAGCTGAAAGTAAGTTTCTAGCTCTTATGGTTGCAGAGAAAAGCTTGCCAATGTCACTCAAGTGCACCCAAAAACGTTCAAAAGCCAGAAGAACAGTGAGAACTCAAGATGCATTATTTTTAAAATCACATGATTTTTAATCCAATCTCATGTTTTTTGTGCCTGCCTCATGATATTTGAGTGCTCCGAATATTGATATTTGACAATACTGGTCACTTGTCAGTTAAAAAGGGGATCAAATATAGAAGTAAACTCAGGGAGCTGTCCAAAAGTTAGAGAGACTATCTGAGAAAAAACACAAAATGAAATGCATGGAACTACAATGGTGTCCTGACTCCTGTGTTAGAATGAACTGTACAAGACTTCAGCATGGATCAGATGCAGAAGGGACTTCAGTAGTGTATTGCAAAATGTTCCAACCAAGTCAGACACAACAGTGTTTTGTTTACCTTGACATGCTTCAACTTGTAGACAAGTGTGTATTTGGATGCATTTAAACATTATTCCTTAACTAATTTTGATGAAGTGAGCTGTAGCTCACGAAAGCTCATGCTCAAATAAATTGGTTAGTCTCTAAGGTGCCACAAGTACTCCTTTTCTTTTTGCTAATTTTGAAGGAGAGTGTAAACAGTACCCTTAATGACAGTCATCTCCATATGAAAGTATCAATAAAACTAAACTGGAACTGCTTTTAACACTACAGGAATAATCCTCTTGGTCTATGAACAGACAATTTCATTGATTATTAGGCCTTCAACAAAGATCCATAACACAAACAATATTTAGTGTTAAGTATTTTATTTTAAAATAAGGTAACTTTATATTTTGAGTGTCCCCTGTATAAGTTAGTTACATTCAGTCGGCATTTTCATGTAGTTTTTAAGACGTTAAAACAAGTATTTCAAAGTTTAAAACAAACAGTAACTACCAATTTGTGCATAACCTGCTAGCTTACTTAACGGTTAATGTTCCAGTTCTCTCCTTGACTTGAGATTAGTGTTTTGGACTTTAATTACAGTAGATCCTCGCTAATTTACACTGATTAAGCAGAGACCCACTGCAAATTACTAAATTTACCAAAGCTTTATTCTGCAGAACACCTCAAGTCCCATTGTATATAAGTGATAATATGTCTGAGTAAGTATATGGTCATTTATTTTGCAAAAATAATGAAATCTTAATCATGAGACCTCCCCTTCTACAACATCGCCCATTAAATCTTTTCTGAGAAGTGGGGAGAAACCATTAGTTTTAGGTGCAAGTGTAAAGAATGCCGTGTTACAAAGAGTAAGTAAGTGAAATTCATATTCAAAAGTTTAAATAATGAGAATTTTTAAGAATCTGGCACAGAATTTGTGCAATTTTCTACAATTTCAAACAGGTAGTGATATATGTCAGTTCTTCGAGCAATATCAAATGCAGTTTCATCCAAGTTATTTTTTAGGTTTGGTTTCAGGTAACGATTCATCAGCAGCAATTCAAGTGTTTCTTTACTCCCTCTGTTTCCTGCAGCAAGATGCAATGGTGTCAGCAATCCATTTGTCTGAGCGTTGATATCTGCACCATGCTGAAGTAAAAACGAAGCCACCTTTGTATTGTTCCACTTACATGCACTATGTAGAGGCGTCCAGCCATCCACTGTCACTGCATGGACATCTGCACCTTGGTCAATCAATTCACGCACAACATCTAAATGTCCACTGTAGGCAGCTCGATGGAGGGGAGTGTACTGATCTTCGTCTTGGACATTAACGGGAGCTAGCTTTTGAGAAAGGAGCTTGTGCACTGTACTAAGCTATGTAAGAAAGACAGACAGCTTAATATAACCCTCACCCCATGAGATGCACTGCTTTAATTTCTACAATCTAGAGCCAGCCTGGCATGCAGTCAAAGGAAGTTTATAATATTGGTCTCAGGAAGAAGCTTGTACACAAACAATTTTAAAATACCACCAGTTATTTTACTGGTGCCATTTCTTTTGGAGACCAGACATGAACACGCTGGTGCATGCATACACACAAACTCTGTACTTTTAGACAGCAGTTTATGTAACAAGTGTAATTAAATAAGGTCAATTTATAGTCTGTTGATTTTAGTGCATATAGGATAAAGTACCACTTAATGGGAATGTTTCTGTCACAAGTAACTATCTTCCCCTTCAGTCAAAACACAGTTCATCTTCTGTATATATATAGCATAGTTTTGACTGGGGTGGGGGACAACCATGTTTGAGACAAGAATTTTTTGGTTTGTTTTAATCTTATGGATAAACAGGAACTGTCCCACTGGATCAGACCAGTAGTCTACTTAGTACAGAATCCTGTTTCTGGCCCCAGTTCAGGAAAGCATGTGCTTAAAGGTATTTGCTTCAGTCCCACTGACTTCAAGCAACCCCGTTTCCAATTATGGAATAACTTGCCCCAGGTTATCCTAACTCCCTTCATGTAGTGCTTAGTTTATGCCCTAAAGCACAAGATTTTAGATTCCTTATTTTAAAAAGTTATCCTCTACAGAGAACTCTTGATAGTCTTATCTCTATAGATGGATTCAAATCAATCTTTCATTGAATCCTACTAAACTCTTGGCCACAATCATAATCTGTAGAACTCTGCCACACGATAACTATATGCACAAAGTTACTTCTGGCTGTATTTAACCAACTTTACAGTTGGTAGAATACTGTTTGTTAATGCACACACACACACACAATGACAAAATCCTTCAAAAAATTATTCTCCAATTTATTGGAAGTAGTTAGCCAGCTTCAGTTGACACAGGGCGAACAGATCATTTGCAAGAGATGGACCTCATTTCACCATTCAAAATTAATGTACTTTGTTTTAATATGACATGTATTAAAGCAATACGTTAGGATTAAGAGTGTACCTGTTGGGCTCATAATTTGTATTAAAATACCCAGAATGCTCTTTCAGTTAACAATATTTTCAGATTAGTGTTAGTATTTGAGCTCTTGGTACAAATCAAGGCCTTGATCCTGCAAGCTGAGCTGCATGGAGAGACACCTGAACTTATTTGGAGCCTTGCTGACTTGAAAGGAAGGCCACCCCTGTGAATTAACTTGCAGGACCTGGCCCCAAATGTCCAATTAGCTGGGCTCCCAGTATGCTTTACAAAAGTATAACAATTATGGCTAGATTTTTGTTTTTTAAGCATAATCTGCATAGATACCAATTTAAGGTAATACAGTCAAAAAAAAATATAGTGGATAAACCTCCTTCTTACCCGATTTTTTTCGGCTGCCCAAAGCAGCAGTTTTTCTGGATTGTTCTCCATTTTTTTTTCTTGCATTTGGTACCACTCCTCACTTTTTTCCTCCTCTTCATCTTCCTCATCAGACTCTCCTGACCAAAGACTCTGAGTTCCTATAGGAATTAGATGTCTGTGTGTTTCCAACAATTCAAGTTGGTTAAAGTTCTCAGTAAATTCCAGTAACTCCTCTCTGTCATCTTCTCTATTGTCAGCACTTTTCTCATTTGATTTTCTGCTTTCATTCATTTTTAGTTAGCATCTGTAAATGTCAAACGTACAGAGTTAAATATTTTTCTTCTTGCGCTGTCTTGCCTCTTTTCTGAGTCATTCATCATTACCTCCTGCCAAACACACAGACATAAATCATCAACAAAAGCTAAAACAAGGGGTGTGCTAACAGCAGCAACACTGTGAAAATTTTCAAGAATCAATTTTAAGAATTCCAGTTTTATGTACGTTTACCAAACTGGCTTTGTAAACAGGAACTGTGTTAGCTGCAGTTAACATATTTGCTATCAACCCCCCACAGAAATAGAGTGCTTGTACGCAGTAATTATGACATCTGCAAAAGTATATGGAGCAGCACTGAATGTGCATTCTGCATAATGTGTTTGGAATACCCTACAGCAGCCAAATGGTTAACAGTGTTTAGAAATTTTATGTCTATTTTCAACATTAATTTTTGCTTCTGTTTTACTTTTGAGTTGTAACAATAATGACTTATGTATACATTTCATCCAAAAGCCTGGGTTAGCTTCAGGGTGCAGATGAGGTGAGAAAGAAGGAGAGCACCTCCGTAAAGCACCACTGCTAGGAGAGAAACCCATGACTGGGGCAGAAAGGCAATCCTATACTCAGCTAGACAGGATTTTTCTCTGTCAGTGAAACTGTAGGAACTGTCTGAGCGTGCAATCCTCAAAAGCATGCTCTCAATTTAATCCATCCTGCCCCCACCCAAAAATGAGTTTATCCATCTTTAAAAAAAGAAAAGGAGTACTTGTGGCACCTTAGAGACTAACCAATTTATTTGAGCATAAGCTTTCATGAGCCAAATAAATTGGTTAGTCTCTAAGGTGCCACAAGTACTCCTTTTCTTTTTGCAAATACAGACGAACACGGCTGTTACTCTGAAATTTATCCATCTTTAAAATTCAAAGAGAAGGGATGGAAGCCACTATCAGCCTCCTGCCCACTGTTGCCAGCTTCCTTTTGTCCATTTCCTCTGCCTATTCCCTGAGCCCACCTGTCCCTTCTGGCTCCTGCTCCTAGGATGCAGCTAGTGCACAGCAGACGAGCTAGTCAGCACTGTACTCAGCAGGGTAACTGGTTTAATACTACTTCCCCAAACAACTTACTCTTGTTCCTCATCCCAGCTTGTTCTGAGGATGCAAAACACGTCTCAGGTGACTGGCAACCTGAGCTGGACTCTAGCCAGGTCTGAGATTCACAATACTTCTCGTGGCATTCACATTGCCATGAGATCTGTAGTGACCTAGAGTAGCCAAGAGCTCAGGTTCACATGCCACCCCACAGCCAAGACCTGCAGACTCCCCCTAGCAGTCTCCCGGGGCAGCAGGTGCAATACTGATGCCAGGGAACGAGTGCCACTTACTCCACCACCTGCGCCACTGAGTTCTGGGAGCACTGGGCGCTCCTGCTAAGGAAGGCACCCAGCCAGGCGCCGGCACCGATCCACCCGGGCGCTGCTGAGCTTCCGAGCTGTGACTGGGTCCCGCCCTGAGCGGCTCCAGGGACAAAAAATACCTGCCCAGCTTCACGTTCTCCACGGGCGGAGCCGGCTGGCGACAGTAACACCCACCTCAGTCGCACTCCCGCTCCGGGTGAAAGCACACAAATGGAACCCAGCATAGCACTTCCGGTCCTCAGCTGCTCCCGGAAGTGGCCGTGGCGCTGCCTGTGATTGGTTCCAGTCTGACCGATTGCGTCCCTTGCCTTGCGCCGGTCTCGAGGAGGCACAGGTAAGGCGGGAGCGGGTGGGCAGGTATCGCGAGAGGACGCTACTCCGTCTATCCCCGCCCCTTCAGCGCTATGGAAACTGAAAGCGCGGCGCGGCGCGGCCCGGGCTGCTGACGCGGTCGAGCTGGCGGGTGAGGAGCGCGCGGCAATTGTCTGCCCTGTACTGACCCATCAGGCTCTGTCCAGAACTGCTGCGTGCGGAGTCCTATCCACCTGGAGCCATTGTGAGCGCAGAGATGAGTCGCATCAACTCAGGGTAAGCTCCTGTTCTTTTCAGGCCCATAACCTCCCTATGCGAGCATTGCATATGTTTCTGTTCCATTTGAAAGGAAACAGACAGCTGGCAAGCTATTCAGTTTCATTTTAAAATGAATTAAATATAGTTTCAAGTACTTGATCTGCCTGTTTCTCTCAGCCAATATTTGTGGTTTTATGACTAAAATTTTTTTTTCTTTAAGATTAGAAGATCCTTCAGAGGGATCCACATGGGTGCAACCCTGCACGGATCCATTTGTGGGATCTAGTCCATAACCTCTTTCATTTACCGTAATTTTAGGTGGTGTTTGAAACAGAAGTAGGTTAAACATTTTGAGACAAACTTGATTTTTAAGTTGATGGTGTGCTGTTAAGTCTACAAAATACAATGTTTTCTGTGCCAGACTGTGCATTCAGTGATTTTTGGTGAAAGTTTATTGTACAAAAGGCTGTGGAAATAGCTGAATTCATAGTACAGTTTTCTATTTTTATTTTTTTAATTCAATTTAGGGGTGAAGAAGATACCTTCAAAATTCTGGTTGCTACTGACATTCACCTTGGGTACTTGGAGAAGGATCCTGTGCGTGGAAATGATACGTTTGTAACTTTTGATGAAATTTTGAGACATGCTCAACAAAAAGAAGTAAGCAGTCTTACGTCTTTTGGAAAATAAGGTTCTGAGACGGACTTTGGATGCTTTCTGGAAAATATTAGGAAGGTTGGTCCCAATCCTATATCTGGATCTTGTGGACCCCTTGAAGATTGCAAGATTGCGGCCCTTGTTCTGAAGTTGTTACAAGAAGGTTGCTCAATCTAAAGAGGAGTTTGAGCGAGAGTAGAAATGTAGCTGATGTTCAGGTCTTAGCAGCTAATATGGTACTTTAAATGTAATAATGGAAGTACTGGACAGTTTTCTTTTCAGGGACTCTGGTAGGAGTGAACCATTTATTTTGGAAATTGAGTTCCTGATACTAGAATGAGCTCCATGAAGACAGACCCACATTGGCGCTAATTGCAGGATTAAATGTCAATGGAATTTAGGCTTTGGTGCCCCTTAAAGTGGGAGTTAGGCTTCCAGGTCACTTAAGCACTTTTGAAAACGTTACCCTCTATTCTTATGAGCATAATAATTCATAAACAGATCCAATGGTATATTTGTAATCCTGGCTGAGGTTTTTTTGTTGTTGTTGTTGAATATCCATTCATTTAACATGAATTCAGAAATTCAGATTGGTTGGGCATCCTTATCAAATTAATGCAAAGTGAATTAATAATGATTTCCTAGGGCTAGAGACAATAAATTTCCAGCTTCTCCTCTGTGAAATACTTAAACATTTACTTTAGTAAATTCAGTTTAAAAAAACTGGGGTGGAACTCCTGTTTTTGGCTCCTTCCTTGTCATTGATTTTAAGAATTCTGAGGTGCTGCTTTGCAAAGTGTTGTATACTTTTGTTGTTGTTGTGGTTTTGGGTTTTGTAAATTAAACTTGTCTTTTAGTTTTTCTAAATCATTGTTAGACACTGAAATATTAAGGTTAGATTAATTTAACTATAAGCATTTTAGGTTTTACTTGTTTTACAATCTAAAAATATGGTATTAACATTGAAGGCCTGGTAAGAAATTCCATACACTTCAACATAAAATTAATGTTTTATAAGAGCATGTAGGGAATTACTTTTAAGATAATACAGAATACCATTTGACTATAACAAAGCTCTTGATTTGTGCAGGTGGATTTTATTTTATTAGGTGGGGATCTTTTCCATGAAAATAAACCTTCCAGAAAAACATTACACACCTGCGTTGAATTATTAAGAAAATATTGCATGGGTGATCATCCTGTACAATTTGAAATTTTGAGTGACCAGTCAGTCAATTTTGGTTTTAGCAAGTAAGTATATTTTACTGTGATGAAATAACTACAGTATGTTGTGCAATTTGCTGGTTAGGTACAGTTAGGTACTGCAGTAGATTTAAGAGTCTGATCCTGTAAATGGCTTATAGGCAGACCTCTGCAAGTCAGTGGATTTCTGTGCACTTTCAGTAGTCCACTGTGTGGAGCAGCTTGCAGGATCAATTCCTCATTCTATCTTCTGAGAAAATTTTAAACTCGTTAAATATTTTTATAAACTTTGTCACCATCTTTGGATGACTTTTCTAGGTGTATTGCGTGTCATATAAATTCTGATATATGTAAGCTCAGTATTGGAAACATGATGTTAGTATACTCATTTGAATAGTCATTGAATACAGTAGCACTGCTTGTATGAACTAAAATTGTTCCCTCTAAGTATTTGTAGGATTGGGCCCCCATAATTCTAGCTAGGATTTTGAGCTTTTAGGACGGAAAGATTCTAACATCATAAATTAAACTGAAAACAAAATTCAGCTTTGGACAGAGACAAGGCATGAATGTTGAAAAGGAAAGGAGTGGGTTTTGTTTTTTTAAAGGAGAACATGTGAAATAATTTTTCAACCTTAAATATAACAAAGTGTGTACCAGGTGAACACAGTGATGCAGTACAGTGCAAACTCCCATCTGTATCCAAAGTCTTGTTTATCCAAATTAATGTAATGCCTTTCCTCCCCTACACTCCTGCGCACTGTCTGTCTAAGCTATATCTATGGCCTCCATCTGCAGAATTTGAGCACCTCACAGTTATTAATGTATTTATCCTCACAACACTCTTGCGAGGTAAAGCAGTGCTATTATTCCCATTTCACAGGTAGGAAACTGGCACAAAGGCCCAGATCCTCAAAGGCATTTAAGCTCTGTGATTTCAGTGGAAGTTAAGGACCTAAATACCTTTTGAGGATCTGGGCCTAAGTGACTTGTCAGCATCACCCAGGAAGTCTGTGGTGGAGCAGGAACCTGAACTCAGGTCTTCTAAGTCCTAAACTGGTGCCTTTAACCACTGCCCTTCCTCTCTTAGTCCCATTTCATTTAGATAAAGTGAAACCTCATTTAATAATCACCTGCTTCAGAGTGTTGCTCAATGCTTCTTTATTAATGTTCATAAAATGGTTTAATATGCAGTTAAAGTTTCTGTATAAGTTAAATTGTTGTTTTGATAAGAAAAATTGTGTCATGAATGTTGAGTATGCAAATAGCTTGTAAACAAATGTAAACTTTTTTCCTATTCAGATTTCCATGGGTGAACTACCAGGATGGGAATCTCAACATTTCTATTCCAGTTTTTAGTATTCATGGCAATCATGATGATCCCACAGGGGTAATTATTATAGTGATGACAAAAATTATAACATTGTACAAATACAAGTATTTTTTTTCCTTTGGGAACAAGTTACTAATATCAG
Source organism: Lepidochelys olivacea (assembly GCF_965140295.1). Taxonomy (NCBI): domain Eukaryota; kingdom Metazoa; phylum Chordata; order Testudines; family Cheloniidae; genus Lepidochelys; species Lepidochelys olivacea. Next base: position 29,379,216 of record NC_140411.1, on the reverse strand, counting down.
TCACCCCATTTCACTTTTAATTAACTGGGAGCATTTTCCAGAGTCCTTTGTTTTGCTCGTGTCAGACTCAAACTGACATGTTAGGCTTTACATTCAGTTATTAGGGGGGTGGGAGGAGAGGATATGGGACCATATGATCTGCCTATCTAATACCTTATTTTAGGGATTTCTAGAACTAGAGATGGGATGAAGGCATTTTTGGGGGCAATAAGTAAGACACATTGAAAGGGTTTTCAAAACATTGGGCGTAGAAAAGTTCAACATTCTTTTATGTAAGAAAATGTCTTTAATATCATGAGTTTTAATTTCAGTCCTTTTCCATGCATTTAGATTAATTGTTAGCTGTATCTTTTAAAATGATTTACAGCTTTAGTTAGTTCTTCTGGTCTGTATGAAGGAAGCCATCACAATGTTGGTCAAATATTTTTAATTGTTGCTTAAAATTAAAAAAACAGCCAAGTTATTAAAGTTTAAAAAAGTGCAGAAGGCTCATGCTCTCAAACTACTGTTCATAAACGTTTTCATTATGCATTTGACATGGTGGATCTGTAATACATGATTATTACTATTATTCACAGCCTACAAAAAAATGAGCTATTTAATAACAGCAAAAATGTTACTTGGCAGTTCATACTGAGCAATCAATTTAGCCAAGCCAGATCTCATTCAGACTTCCTTTTTATAATACTTAATAAACTATTACTATTTGTCTTGCATTGTTGAACAAATTTAAAAGTTGAATTTAAGTACAAATTAATTATTTTTCTGTTCCTTAATATTTACAATAGGCAGATGCATTGTGTGCATTGGATATTTTAAGCAGTGCAGGATTGCTGAATCATTTTGGACGCTCATCATCTGTAGAGAAGATAGACATTAGTCCCATTTTACTCCACAAGGGAAGCACAAAAATTGCTCTATATGGATTAGGTAAGCTTTCTTTCTGTTCAGCTAGATATTTCAGAAGCATGTGTAGACCCTTCTTTATATCACAGAACGCTACTTCCTTTCTTACTGAGGTTTATATTCTTTCTTCATATAGAAGTAGTGAGCCAGGTAAAGAATCTTAGAATCAATATTTCTGGGAAAAGGTATTAGATCATAGATGGGCAAACTATGGCCCGCGGGCCACATCTGTCCCGTGGGACCATCCTGCCTGGCCCCTGAGCTCCCAGCCAGGGAGGTTAGCCCCTGGCCCCTCCCCTGCTGTCCCTCCTTTCTTGCCGCCATGTGGGCAGTGCTCTGGCCTGCCACTCCTACTGGGGAGCGCAGCTGGCTCCGGCTGGGCGGCAGGGTTGCGAGCTCCTGCTGCTCTGAGCAACATGGTAAGGGGACAGGGACCCAGAGGGCAGTCAGGGAGCAGCGGGCAATTGGATGGGGTGGAGGTTCGGGGCGGGGGGGGGGCAGTCAGGGAACAGGGAGGGTTGGGAGTGGAGTCTGGGGGGAGAGGGGTGTGTGGATAGGGATCGGGGCAGTCAAGGAACAGGGAGCAGGGAGGGTTGGATGGGGTGGGGTCTCAGGGGGGCAGTTAGGGGTGGGGGTCCCGGGTACAAGGAGCTGGGGGGGTTGGATGGATTGGGGGTTGTGGGGGGGAGTCAGAGGGCAGGCAGTGTGAGGGCGCGGGGGCCAGACTGTTTGGGGAGGCACAGCCTTCTCTACCCAGCCCTCTGTACAGTTTCACAACCCCGATGTGGCCCTCGGGCCAAAAAGTTTACCCCACCCCTCTGTTAGACATAGCTCAAAAGCATGTGTGCACATGCTGTTTCTCTTATCCTGAGATGAGGTTCCATTTTTTTGAAATTCTCTCTTAACAGCCTTTATCATTGGCTTCTAGTTTGTTCACAGTACAGCATGTTTACTCGCTGAGTGGAGCAGCCATGATCACTTTATCTCACCCTACATTCTTTTCAGAGGCTGCTTGTAAAGAGGCAAAATTGATTTTTAGTTTGTCTTCGTTTATAAAACTCTTAATGGTGCGTATTTCATCTATACTTTTATGACTTCCTGTCAGTCCTGTTGAGGTTAGTATCTGTGCTCTTGACAGTAGCTATCTTTTAGGGATTCTTCTATTGTGTTAGGGGTCAGCAAGTTTGATATGGTGGTATGTAGGATATACTTGTTTATTACAGTGGAATCTCTTGCTGTTGAATGAAACCCATTCCTCCACTTTTTTATCCTGACAACTCAACGTTGTTCGGGATTTTTTAATAGTACTTGTTATGCTTGTCTGAAATAGTGTTTTTGGCACAGAGGCCTTTTTTGTCCTGTCCACCTAAGTTGCTGCATAAATAGCATCTGTCTCAGTCAATTCCTCACCACTTGAGAAACACCTGAAAGTTTTTCTCTTTCAGAGGTGTTTTGTGATAGACTTCTGCCTCAATTTGTAGGACCCTTTCCTTTTTCCTTCCTCTCATGTAGTGCTCTCTCTTTATTTTCTGGGTTTTTGTTTAGACGGTAGTTTTCCTCACATTTTTCAAAAATAATTGTATTACACTATGAGCCATTGTGTCGTATCCATAACATGTTGGTATTTTTAATTTTTTTTTGCACATCCTGCCTCTTGTACCTCTTGTTTAATATTATAAGAGTTGATTTTTTTTTCAAGTTATGATAGTGGGAAATGGAAATTTGATTATTAAGTGTTGCTGGTAAAATAAGGCCCTAATTATAAGTAGATTTCACTGCAGATCAGGGCCTTTATATAGAGAGGTATTTAATAAGTGAAATCTAGTGAAACTAATAGTTCATATCTCACACAACATATAAAAGTGTTAACAAAAAATGTACCTTTTAAGTAGATGTATTTGCTAAAAGTGTTGTAGATTAGCAATAATATTTTTCTTATGTGCAAGTTAAAAGAAAAAAAACAGCAACTCTTCTTCCTTGGTGAAGAAGTACTTGAGTTCCTCATAGAAATGATGATTACTTTTAAGGATTTTATTGAAGTGCCTTCCTTGGTTTTTGTGGAGGAGATTTAGAGGCAAAAATTATTTTGTGCTTTCCCCCCCAAAGGTACGTGCATATGTCTCAGAAAACTTTTGAAAATGGGCAGTGCCTACTCCTGGGGGAATTCTGCACCACTGTGCAATGCAGAATTTTAATGTTTAATTTTGCGCAGAATGTCCTTTATCCACAGAAATAGGCTGCAGTGCTGCTGGCTGCCACTAGGGGCCACTGGACCCAGCGGAGCTGAGCTTGCACATAGAAGACACTGTCCGGGGGAAGGGGAGGGAGCTAGAGGGTTCCTGGCAGCTGCAGTTCCCAGCATGCCCTGAGGGAAGAAGACAGCGGTGTGCAGGAAATTCCACACAAGCTAGCATCAGGCTGTTTCTTCCTCTGTATCCCTGGGTTTCTGAGGAGTAGGGGGGTGGGTGTCAGGGCTAGGGGGCCCCACAGCTGGGCTCTAGCGGGGAGGGGGCGGGTGTCTGGGCAAGGGGGACCCCGCACCTGGGCTCTGGGGAGGAGGGGTTGTGGGTGTTTGGCCCCCGGCTGGGCTCTGCAGGGCGTAGGGAGGGGGCAGAGAAACAGGAACTGGGTTGTCATAGGGGTTTCTTTCAATTCTGTTACTCTTGGGGGAATTTGTGTGTGTGTCTGTAACAATACAGACATACTTGCTGACAGATATTTTGAAATAAATTAGCAAAATAATTGAAACTGGCATGATTATGTAGTGTTATTTTGACAAATAAAATTTTCAGAATTTTAAAATATTGTGTGCAGAGTTTTTAATTTTGGGGGGCAGAATTCTCCCGGGAGTAAATTCCAAGCAGCCCTCAAATTCTAGTATGGGGATTTATTGTTTCTGTGATGTAAGGCATAATCTTTAAAATACACACGTCAAATGAAAAACACAAAAGCTTTACCAAAATAAATTATTTTAGGGCTTGATTCTGCTAGGCGCTGAGTGCCTCCAGCACCTATTTAAGTCAATAGGAACGGAGGTTACTCACCCCTGGCTGGATTTGACATTGAGAACACTGCACCTTTCAGGATCAAACGCATGAAGAAAATAGGTTGGTTTCACAGATGGCCATTTTTTTGCAAACAGAGCAATTTTTTGAGTCTACTTCACTACTTCCCTGTACGTAGTCAATTTTTGTTTAGCCTTTTCACATACAACCAAAAGGGAGAGAGAAACGTGTGTGTGTGTGTGTGTTTAATTGCACAATGAAAAAGATTCATTGTGCAATTAAACAATAATAGAATACCATTTACTTAAATATTTGTGGATGTTTTCTAGATTTTCAAATATATTGATGTAAATACAACACAGTATACAAAGTGTACAGTGCTCACTTTATATTTATTTTTATTACAAATATTTGCAGTGTAAAAAACAAAAGAAGCAGTATTTTTCAATTCACTTAATACAAATACATTAGTACAGTCTCTTTGTAATGAAAGTTGAACTTACAAATGTAGAATTATGTACAAAAAATAACTGCATTCAAAAATAAAACAGTGGAAAACTTTAGAACCTAAAAGTCCACTTAGTCCTACTTCAGCCAATCACTCAGACAAACAAGTTTTGTTACAATTTGCAGGAGATAATGCTGCCCACGTCTTGTTTACAATGTCACTTGAAAGTGAGAACAGGTGTTCGCATGGCACTGTTGTAGCCAGCATCGCAAGATATTTATGTGTCAGTTGCGCTAAAGAGTCATATGTCCCTCATGCTTCAACCACCATTCCAGAGGACATGCGTCCATACTGATGTTGGGTTCTGCTCGATAACAATCCAAAGCAGAGCGGACCAACTCATGTTCATTTTCGTTATCTGAGTCAGATGCCACCAGCAAAGGGTTTATTTTCTATTTTGGTGGTTCAGGTTCTGTAGTTTCCACATTAGAGTGTTGCTCTTTTCAGACATCTGAAAGCATTTTCTGCACCTCGTCCCTCTTGGATTTTGGAAGGCACTTCAGATTCTTAAATCTTGGGTCGAGTGCTGTATCTATCCTTAGAAATCTCACATTGGTACCTTCTTTGCGTTTTGTGAAATCTGCAGTGAAAGTGTTCGTAAAACGAAAATGTGCTGGGTGGTCATCATCCGAGACTGCTGTAACATGAAATATATGGCAGAATGCAGGTAAAACAGAAGAGGAGACATACAATTCTTCCCCAAAGAATTCAGTCACAAAAACACGTTTTTTTTTCTCTTTTTTTTTTTTTTTTTTTAACGAGCATCATGAGCATGGAAGCATGTCCTCTGGAATGGTGACCAAAGCGTGAAGGGACATATGAATGTTTAGCATATCTGGCATGTAAATACCTTGCAATGCCAGCTACAAAAGTGCCATGAGAACGCCTGTTCTCATTTTTAGGTGACGTAAATAAGAAGAGGGCAGAATTATCTCCTGTATAAATGTAAACAAACTTGTTTGTCTTAGCGATTGGCTGAACAAGAAGTAGGACTGAGTGGACTTGGAAGGCTCTGAAGTTTTATATTGTAACAAACAAATGTGTTTGTTTTTTTTAAGTTGCACTTTCACAATAAAGAGATTGTAGTACAGTACTTGTATGAGGTGAATTGAAAAATACTATTTCTCTTATCATTTTTATAGTGCAAATATCTATAATAAAAATAATATAAAGTGAGCACTGTACACTTTGTCATCTGTGTTGTAAAAGAAATCAATATATTTGAAAATGTAGAAAAACATCCAAAAATATTTAAGAAATTTCAGTTGGTATTCTATTGTTTAACAGAGCGATTAACTCAATTAAAAAGATTAATCACAATTAATCGCATGAGTTAACTGCGATTAATGGACAGCCCTGATAGATATATATATAAAAAGAATAAACTTCATTGTAAAACCTGATAATTGGCAGGGGGACTCAAGGGCAAATGTAATACCTGCTGGAATTAATTTTAACTTTAGTCCTTTTTTTAAAAAAAAAAAAAATAAAAAATTCAAGTTTGAGTCTCCGTTTTACAGACAGAGTATAATAAATAATAAAATCACCTTGATCAAATCTGTGTTAGTGCCTCAAGGTTCTTTAACAATCAAAAGATAAGGTGTAATCTTGCCACACAACTTCACCTTCCATGCTTTTGCTGATTAAAAACGTAATTTATTGTACAGTAACACTGATTTACATTTTGCCATGCACATTCCAGGATCTATACCAGATGAGAGGCTATATCGAATGTTTGTCAATAAGCAGGTAACCATGCTGAGACCAAAGGAAGATGAGGATAATTGGTTTAATTTGTTTGTAATTCATCAGAACAGGTAACAATATTGACTGGATTGTGATTTTTTTTTTCAAAGTAGATGTACAGTTTTGTGCAACAAAAATATTCAAAATGCTATGTAGGAAAATTAGGTTCATGACCTGACACCTGCTACCTTGGGGCTTGTCAACACTGGCAATTTACAGCACTGCAACTTTCTCGCTCGGGGGTGTGAGCCCCCCTCTACCCCCTCCACCCCGAGCGCAGCAAGTTTCAGCGCTGTAAAATGCCAGTGTAGACAATGCACCAGCACTGGGAGCTACGCCCCTCGAGGTGGTTTTTAAGAATGCTGTGAGAGCTCTCTTCCAGCACTCTGCCGCGATTACACGAGCCACGTTAAAATGCTGCCAGTGTAGACTAGCCTTAAGACTGTTGGATATTAGGTGCATCAAGAAAGTGGAATATGTCAGTTCTTGCTGTAACAACCCTGTCCAGCTGATCTGATTACAGAATAAGGAGGTTGAAAACAGCACTGCCTCAGCAATTAGGTTTCTGGAGAGGGTGCAGTTTGTCACAAAATAACTGTAAATTGTCTACTCTGTATTACTTCAATGTGTGTGAGGAGAAATATGAGTCTATAAATTTGCATGTTATAACTGGAATAACAGCTCAGCCACTGATTGATTATAGTAGAGAAAGGCACAAGAACTGTAAGTGAGTTGGGTTTGCAAGTCCCATGTTTTCCTTTGCATTTTCCAACATTTAAAAAATCTACCTTGGCAAGAGTATTGTACATGCCTGTACTGTTCCGCAGCTGTTATTTCCCAGAAATGTTAGCAGGCAAAGAGTGAAAATCACAACATTCTCATCAGTTTTGGTCTGTGTCTGTTCAGGAAAGAGTATGTGAATGTGTTACAGATACTTTCAGGAAAAAGATGGGGAGGCAAAAGTCTGGGAATGTTGTAGAGAGAGCACCATCAGATAGTGCTTATTATTGACCCCATCCAGCTGGCTGAAGGAGCAGCAATAACTGGATAGAAGGAGTCAATTTTGGGTCCCCATTTTAGAGGAAAAAAGGTAAAGGGGAGTGGGAAATGAGGATTAAGGATTTAGGACTAACCCTAAAAAGAGAGAAGTGGAGGAATTTTTTTCTTTAAACAGCGGCTGTAACAAAAAGGTTTGAGAGATGGGAAAGAGGTTCGTGTGGAGGAAAAGTGAAGAGCATGCAAGCCAAGTGAAAGGAGAAAGAGCCCACATCAAAGCCACAGCTTGGGAGAGGGAGAAAACAGAAGTAAATAAGCTTAATGTTAGAACAGAAATGATATTTGAGTTTTTTAGTACCTTCTTACTTGTTAGGAAAAATAACCTCTATTAAAAACCAAGAGAAATAGTATTTCTCTTAACTCAGCATTTGGATAATAACTCTTATCTGTGCATGGACATTGTAAAGAAGGAGTATTTATTGTCCATGTGCATATGAAATATAGGCATTGCCAAATGTTGTAAAAGTGCAAACCAAATTTAATTGTAATATTGGTTATTATTTAAATTTAGTGCTTTACCACTGTTCTCTCCCCCTACCCCTGCTCCCACAAAACAGCCAAAACTGTACTTTATTCTAATTCTCTTCCTTTTCTTTGAAACAGGAGTAAGCATGGAGCCACCAATTACATTCCAGAGCAGTTTTTAGATGACTTTATTGACCTTGTTATTTGGGGTCACGAACATGAATGTAAAATAGCTCCAACCCGAAATGAACAGCAACTTTTCTATGTGTCTCAGCCCGGAAGTTCAGTGGTTACTTCTCTGTCACCAGGGGAAGCTATAAAAAAGTGTGTGTTTTCTTGAGCTTTGTTCTAACATTTTTCTTGCATGCTGTGTTGAGCAGTACATCTCCTACCCAGAAGATAAATGTATTTAAATATGAGGGAATGTATTGGGATATAGTGTAGTTCTGTCTGACAATTTATTACATAATATAATCAGCCAAAAGGTTAAAATCAGTATTTTATGATAATGTAGCCTTGGCTTCTTTAAGCTAAATTCAGCTTTGTATGTAGGTTTAACTCTGTTCACTTAGGTGGAGTTAGCCTGGAAAAACGAAGGGGCTCCTTGCATCCTGTCTACTTCCACACGTACACACACTCTCATGTAATGACTAGGTGTAATCTGGCCTTTACAGGTGTAATGTCCTGAAGGCAGGACCTGAAGTACTGCTCTGAGCACATTCTTACTGCTTTAAGGATTTTCAGTGGGGTTAATGTAAGAATGAAGGAGACATTAACCAAAGTTTTGATCTGAATTCTGTGACTTGTCTGTCCTCATTTGAAAAACTATTTATCTAATTCCAGGCACATTGGTTTACTTCACATTAAAGGCAAAAAAATGAATATGGAGAAGATTCCTCTTGAAACCGTACGAAGTTTCTACATAGAGGACATTGTTCTTGCTGATCATCCAGACATTTTTAATCCAGACAATCCAAAAGTAACACAAGCGGTACAAGTATTCTGTATGGAAAAGGTAACTGCCTTGTACTTGAACTGTAGGAAGGGAACGTGATCTTGTGGTTAGCGTAGGACTGGAAATTGGAACACCTTCATTTTCTCCCCATGTATGCCACTGACATGCTGATGCCTGGGGAAAGTCTCTTCATTACTCTGTCTCTCAATACTGGCCACCCCCTCCCTTCCTTAGAATCGCCAGTCGAATGAAGGATCACAATTGTATCTAATACTGAAGTATTCACATAGTATAGAACTTTATAATATTTGATATGACACTGAACTACCTAATGAAAACCTGAGGAGACTTGTTAGCTACTAACAGGAAACTTAATTCTAATACCGCAGTCTTTTTGTGTTGAGATTGGGTATTTGTGTTTCACACATTTTTGGCCAAATTCTGCCATCTGTTATGCATATGTGCATAAGCTCTTTATTAATTTGACACTTTTTTCTCCCTAACACATTTAGTTTTAGACAATGGCTGGAAAGGTCCAAGTAGCTACAACCAGAGAAAGTAACAGTTGCTGAAGAGTACCTTTTATATTTACCCCCTTACTGCTTGTGCTACTCAGGTTGAAACACTGCTGGATAACGCAGAAAGAGAGCGTCTGGGAAATCCACGCCAGCCAGAAAAACCTCTCATAAGATTACGAGTAAGACTTAGTTGCTTTATTCTAAAACTCTTGTTGATTTGATTGCTTTATGCTACATTTCTTTACAAGTTTTATTTTTAATAATTTATCTGCTCATACACAATTTAAATTTTGTTTGTTTTAAATCCCATCCTCACCGTACATGTACCCTGAGCCTTTTTGGCATGATCAATACTTTCCAGCAGGCAATTGTATGGGATTCCCATCAGTGCATGTCACAGCTCTTCCTTTATTGGTTGGTGGGATAGAAAGCGTTATCAGTTATTAAGAAATGTGATGATGTTCTTTACAGAAGCATACATGCTACCTTTGCTGCACTCCCAGACATAGGCGTGAGAGACTGGATTGGTAATTAAGTGTATGGTGTTAACATTAGCACCTGACTGGCTCATTGTTCAGACTTTTATTTAAAAAAATAAAAATAAAAGAGAGCGAGAAAGAAACTGATGCATCTTAGACTATTTGAAGTGCTTGGTTTCCTTGCCTCTATTCCAAATTTCATCTATTGACGTTCTCATTTTAGGTTGATTACAGTGGAGGTTTTGAACCATTCAGTATTCATCGTTTCAGTCAGAAGTTCATGGAAAGGACAGCTAATCCAAAGGACATTATACACTTTTTCAGACATCGTGAACAAAAAGAGAAAAATGGTAAAAACAGAATTTGTCAGTTAAAAGTAACATGGGAATTGTATTTAACTTTTAAAACTAATATAGGGGTTCACTATCTGTGTAAAATATGTAATTAACAGAGACAGTATTACTATTTTCTTTACCATAGCACCTAGAACCTTATAGAATCATAGAATATCAGGGTTGGAAGGGACCCCAGAAGGTCATCTAGTCCAACCCCCTGCTCAAAGCAGGACCAATTCCCAGTTAAATCATCCCAGCCAGGGCTTTGTCAAGCCTGACCTTAAAAACCTCTAAGGAAGGAGATTCTACCACCTCCCTAGGTAACGCATTCCAGTGTTTCACCACCCTCTTAGTGAAAAAGTTTTTCCTAATATCCAATCTAAACCTCCCCCACTGCAACTTGAGACCATTACTCCTCGTTCTGTCATCTGCTACCATTGAGAACAGTTTAGAGCCATCCTCTTTGGAACCCCCTTTCAGGTAGTTGAAAGCAGCTATCAAATCCCCCCTCATTCTTCTCTTCTGCAGGCTAAACAATCCCAGCTCCCTCAGCCTCTCCTCATAACTCATGTGTTCCAGACCCCTAATCATTTTTGTTGCCCTTCGCTGGACTCTCTCCAATTTATCCACATCCTTCTTGAAGTGTGGGGCCCAAAACTGGACACAGTACTCCAGATGAGGCCTCACCAATGTCGAATAGAGGGGAACGATCACGTCCCTCGATCTGCTCGCTATGCCCCTACTTATACATCCCAAAATGCCATTGGCCTTCTTGGCAACAAGGGCACACTGCTGACTCATATCCAGCTTCTCGTCCACTGTCACCCCTAGGTCCTTTTCCGCAGAACTGCTGTCTAGCCATTCGGTCCCTAGTCTGTAGCTGTGCATTGGGTTCTTCCGTCCTAAGTGCAGGACCCTGCACTTATCCTTATTGAACCTCATCATATTTCTTTTGGCCCAATCCTCCAATTTGTCTAGGTCCTTCTGTATCCTATCCCTCCCCTCCAGCGTATCTACCACTCCTCCCAGTTTAGTATCATCCGCAAATTTGCTGAGAGTGCAATCCACACCATCCTCCAGATCATTTATGAAGATATTGAACAAAACCGGCCCCAGGACCGACCCTTGGGGCACTCCACTTGATACCGGCTGCCAACTAGACATGGACCAAGGACCATGACTCTAACAATAGAAATCTGCAAGGACCCTTCCAAATCCATACAATTTTTGCAGGAGTATGTGTTCTTTGTTTGTTGGTGTTCAGAGGAGCACCCTTTCTCAACAGTTTACAGAAAGTGACTTAAAGGCCTCAGAGGACCTTTCTGAACTGTGTGTTTAATACTGTGCATGAAATTGCATCACAGTTGGGTTCTCAAAAAGTGAACAAATTAAGAGGTAGAGTAGCAGTACTTATATGATTTTAAAAGCATCCATAGGGACTGTGAAAACTTTGGAGAGTTGGGTTTTTCAGTGATTTCTTTCCTTGAGACATGTCAACACATTTACCCATTTGACAAGGGATTTGTCCTGACTTCAGAACATCTGAGTACCACTGGGGTAGGAAATAGCTTTATTATCCACATACAAACTTCCCTAACTCTTTATAAGTCAGTGCACACATGGAGGCTATCAGAGCTTTTTCTCTCTTCCCTTCCTGGCTACATTCATTTCCTTAGTACATGTTCATCTAAAAGTTGTAGGAAAAATTTGCTGAGGTATATTTGACATCTCTGAAAACCCAATAGCTAAATCTTTGCCTAAAATCCCAGTCTGAAATGGTGCCATGTTTTTCTTTTTGGTTTTAGTAAGAATGAGAGTGCTTGATGTGGAATAGTGTGATCTATTTGCCTTGATCCATTACCAGGTGTCTTCTATCAGAGTGACAGGTTTCAGAGTAACAGCCGTGTTAGTCTGTATTCGCAAAAAGAAAAGGAGTACTTGTGGCACCTTAGAGACTAACCAATTTATTTGAGCACAAGCTTTCGTGAGCTACAGCTCACTTCATCAGATGCATTCAGTGGAAAATACAGTGAGAATGTTTTTATACACACAGACCATGAAAAAAAAATAATCAAGGTGGGCCATTTCCAGCACAAATCCAGGGTTTAACAAGAACATCTGAGGAACGGGGGGGGGGAGGGGGGCGGAATAAACAAGGGGAAATAGGTTACTTTTTATAATGACTCAACTACTCCCAGTCTCTATTCAAGCCTAAGTTAATTGTATCCAGTTTGCAAATTAATTCCAATTCAGCAGTCTCTCCTGGAGTCTGTTTCTGAAGTTTTTCTGTTGTAATATCGCAACTTTCATGTCTAATCGAGTGACCAGAGAGATTGAAGTGTTCTCCGACTGGTTTATGAATGTTATAATTCTTGACATCTGATTTGTGTCCATTTATTCTTTTACGTAGAGACTGTCCAGTTTGACCAATGTACATGGCAAAGGGGCATTGCTGGCACATTATAACAGAAAAACTTCAGAAACAGACTCCAACGAGAGACTGCTGAATTGGAATTAATTTGCAAATTGGATACAATTAACTTAGGCTTGAACAGAGACTGGGAGTGGTTGAGTCATTGTAAAAAGTAACCTATTTCCACTTGTTTATTTCCCCCCCCTCCCCCCGCACTGTTCCTCAGACATTCTTGTTAAACCCTGGATTTGTGCTGGAAATGGCCCACCTTGATTTTCATACACATTGTAAGGAGAGTGATCACTTTAGATAAGCTATTACCAACAGGAGAGTGGGGTGAGGGGAGAGAAAACCTTTTGTAGTGATAAACACCCATTTTTTTTCATGGTCTGTGTGTATAAAAACATTCTCACTGTATTTTCCACTGAATGCATCTGATGAAGTGAGCTGTAGCTCACAAAAGCTTGTGCTCAAATAAATTGATTAGTCTCTAAGGTGCCACAAGTACTCTTTTTTTCTATTTTCAAAGTTTCAATTTTTATTACCTTTTGTATTATAATGAATCAGGGTGATGTTAGTAGCTTTTAACACCTAAATTGATGTATGAAGACAAAAATAGGTTCTTATTTTAATATATCTTTTCTAGAAGATGAGATTAATTTTGAAAAGCTCACTCGAAGACCTGCTTCGGAGGGAACAACCCTGAGAGTGGAAGACCTTGTGAAGCAATATTTCCAGACAGCAGAGCAGGTAACTTCATTGTTGTGTTTTTAAGTCCTGGGTGCATTTATGAAATCACACATTTGATTGCTATGGTGATAGGGTTTTTTCCCTGTGGAGATTTGACAGGGCTCTGTCCTTTGTGCCCTTTCTTGTCTCGCTCTATATCTTATCTTTGGGTAATCTCGTCTGCAAACACAAATTCAGTTACCCTCTCTGTACTGAAAACTCACTTGTCTCTTTCTATCCAAACTGAAATATCTGCTCGCTCTCTCTGACATCTCATCCTCGTGGATGTCTGGCTATCAGCTCAAGCTCCACATGGCTTAAGCTGAGCTCCTAAACTCTCCCTCCCGCCCCTCAACTTCCTTTCTTGATCACTGTGGACAGTGCCAGCATCCTGCATGTCACTCAGGCCTATAACCTGGGTCCTGTTTGACTCAGATCTCGCTCTCTACGTGCTCATGTACAGGCTTAGCGTCTCTAAGATATATGCTTTCTAATCCATCCACACAGCTAAAATTCTTGTCCAGGCTCTTATCATCAATATCTTTCTCTTTGGTCTTGACAAATGCAGTCTTGTCTTACTCAGTCAAAATGATGCTACTGAGATCATTTTCCAAGTCTGTTGCTTTGACCATGTTGCCCCTCTGTTTGCATCCCTCCACTGGCTCCCCACCCTTCTCTGTTGCATCAAGCATAAGCTGCTTGTCTTAATTTTCAAGGCCCTTCATGGTCTATCCCCATCATACCTATCATATCTTATTGGCTATTGAGATGTTAACTCTCTCTCGCTTCAGATCAGCCTGTGGCACCAACCTCTATCTCCCACTTTGTGTTTTCTCTCATGCTTGGGAGGAGCTCCCAGTCAACATCCGCAAAACTAACAACTTATCCTCCTTCAAAAACCTCCTCAAAATTCTCCTTTGCCAGGATGGCAACAAAAAACTTGACAACAGTTAGTCACTGTGTTGAGCCTATCATGCTGACCAGTATTGGCTCGTTGTTTCCTTGTATTCTATCTATATCCGTCTCTTGTCTTGTACTAGATTGTAAGCTCTTTGGGGCAGAGACTGTCTTTTTTTGTTTGTTGGTTCGTAGGTCCCTAAGTGCTACTGTAATATATTCATATTCTTTTCTCTCTCTCTCTCTCCCTCTTCTCTCTTCCCCCATCTAAGCCACCTGAAATGAGTATAAATTGTAGGGTTGTCGTGCGGTTTAACAAAATTAATCATGTGATTAAACAATAATAGAATACACTAAAGTTAAATATTTTTGGATGTTTTCTGCCTTTTCAAATATACTGATTTCAATTACAACACAGAATGCAAAGTCTACAGTGCTCACTTTATTTATTTTTTATTACAAATATTCGCACTGTAAAAAAAACAAAAGAAATAATATTTTTCAATTCACCTAATACAAGTACTATAGTGCAGTCTCTTTATCATGAAAGTTGAACTTACAAATGTAGAATTGTGTAAACAAACAACAACAAAAAAACCCCAAAATGCGTTCAAAAATAAAACAATGTAAAGTTTTAGATCCTGCAAGTCCACTCAGTCCTACTTTTTGTTCAGCCAATCGCTCGGACAAACAAGTTTTGACATTGTAAACACTTCTTGTTTACAATGTCACCTGAAAGTGAGAACAGGCATTCTCATGGCACTGTTGTAGCCAGCGTCGCAAGATATTTATGTGCCCGATGCGCTAAAGATTCATATGTCCCTTCATGCTTCAACTACCAGTCTAGGAGACGTGCGTCCATGCTGATGACTGGTTCTGCTCAATAACAATCCAAAGCAGTGCAGTCCAACACTTGTTCATTTTCTTTATCTGAGTCAGATGCCACAAGTAGAAGATTGATTTTCTTTTTTGTTGGTTCTGTAGTTTACGCATCAGAGTCTTTTAAGACTTCTAAAAGCATGCTTCACACCTCCTCCCTCTCCGATTTTGGATGGCACTTCAGATTTTTAAACCTTGGGGTGAGTGCTATAGCTATCTTTTAGAAATCTCACATTGGTACCTTCTTTGTGTTTTGTCAAATCTGCAGTGAAAGTGTTCTTAATGAATAACATGTGCTGGGAATCATCCTAGACTGCTATAACATGAAATATATGGCAGAATGCGGGTAAAACAGAGCAGGGGACATACAATTCTCCCCCAAGGAGTTCAGTCAGAAATTTAATTTACGCTTGTTAAAAAAATGAGTTATCAGCATGGAAGCATGTCCTCTGGAATGGTGGCCGAAGGGGCATATGATTGTTTAGCATATCTGGCATGTAAATACCTTGCAGTGCTGTTTACAAAAGTGCAATTTAAATGCCTGTTCTCACTTTCTGGTGACATTGTAAATAAGAAGAGGGCAGAATTATCTCCTGTAAATGTAAACAAACTTGTTTGACTTAGCGATTGGCTGAACAAGAAGTAGGACTGAGTGGACTTGTAGGCTCTGAAGTTTTACATTGTTTTGGTTTCGAGTGCAGTTATGTAACAAAAAAAAAATCTACATTTGTAAGTTGCACTTCCATGACAGAGATTGCAGTACCGTACTTGTATGAGGTGAATTGAAAAATACTATTTCTTTTGTTTAGCATTTTTACAGTGCAAATATTTGTAATCAAAAATAATATACACTTTGATTTCAGTTACAACACAGAATACAATATATATGAAAATGTAGAAAAACATGCAAAATATTTAATAAATTTCAATTGGTATTCTATTGTTTAACAGTGTGATTAAAACCACGATTAATTGTGATTAATTTTTTTGAGTTAATCGCGTGAGTTAACTGTGATTAATCGACAGCCCTAATAATATCCACTTTGGATTCAACATTTTTTGAACTAATTAAATATTAAGAATGTACTCTAAATTAGGCACAGTCAAGCTAATCACTTTACCAGATTTTGAAGAAAAATAACATGGTTAATAAAGCCGCTTTTATTCCCCTTCGCTCATGTCCAAACTATAAGTTGCATTAGGTCAGAAACTCTTACTATGGGTATGTCTACGCTACAAAATTAGGTCGAATTTATAGAAGTCGGTTTTTTTATAAATCGTTTTTATATAGTCGATTGTGTATGTCCCCACACAAAATGCTCTAAGTGCATTAGGTGCAGTAACTTGGTGGAGTGCTTCCACAGTACCGAGGCTAGTGTCGACTTCTGGAGCGTTGCACTGTGGGTAGCTATCCCACAGTTCCCGCAGTCTCCGCCACCCATTGGAATTATGGGTTGAGATCCCAATGCCTGATGGGGCAAAAACGTTGTCGCGGGTGGTTCTGGGTGCATGTCGTCAGGCCCTCCCTCCGTGAAAGCAACGGCAGACAATCGTTTCACGCCTTTTTTCCTGAGTTACCTGTGCAGACGCCATACCACAGCAAGCATGGAGCCCGCTCAGCTCACTGTCACCGTACGTCTCCTGGGTGCTGGCAGACGTGGTAATGCACTGCTACACAGCAACAGCAACCCATTGCCTTGTGGCAGCAGACGGTGCAGTAGGCCTGATAACCATCATCGTCATCATGTCCGAGGTGCTCCTGGCCGCCTTGGTAAGGTCGGTCAGGAGGGCCTGGGCAGACATGGGCGCAGGGACTGAAATAGGAGTGACTCGACCAGGTCATTCTCTTTAGTCCTTCCGGCAGTCCTGTTGTACCAGCTTTTGGCGAGCAGCCAGGAGATGAGTATGGCTAGTAGTCCTATTGCACCGTCTGCTGCCAGCCAAAAATGTAAAAGATAGATGGAGTAGATCAAAACAAGAAATAGACCAGATTTATTTTGTATTCATGTGCTCTCCCCCCCTTTCCTCCCTCCCTCTGTGATATCAACGGCCAACAATCGTTTTGGTGAGGTCTGTCAGGGGCACCTTGAAAAGTTTAATGGAGATTCAGTCCTGCCTGAAATACCGGGGGGAGGGATAGCTCAGTGGGTTGAGCATTGGGTTGAGCATTGGCCTGCTAAACCCAGGGTTTTGAGTTCAATCTTGAGGGGGCCATTCTGTGTGGCAGGTTTTTTTTTTCTCCTTGATGTAAAGCCACCCCCTTTTGTTGATTTTAATTCCCTGTAAGCGAACCCTGTAAGCCATGTTGTCAGTCGCCCCTCCCTCCGTCAGACCAATGGCAGACAATCGTTCCGCACCTTTTTTCTGTGCAGATGCCATACCCCGGCAAGCATGGAGCCTGCTCAAATCACTTTGGCAATTAGGAGCACATTAAACACGATGCGCATTATCCAGCTGTATATGCAGCACCAGAACCTGGCAAAGTGAAACCGGGCAAGTAGGCGACATCAGCGCGGTGACGAGAGTGATGAGGACATGTACACAGACTTCTCTTAAAGCACGGGCCCTGGCAATGTGGGAATCATGGTGCTAATGGGGCAGGTTCATGCCATGGAATGCCGATTCTGGGCCCGGAAAACAAGCACAGACTGGTGGGACCGCATAGTGTTGCAGATCTGGAACGATACCCAGTGGCTGCGAAACTTTCACATGCGTAAGGGCACTTTCATGGAACTTCGTGACTTGCTTTCCACTTCATGGAGGCGCAAGAATACCAAGATGAGAGCAGCCCTCACAGTTGAGAAGCGAGTGGCAATATCCCTGTGGAAGCTTGCAATGCCAGACAGCTACCGGTCAGTCGGGAATCATTTTGGAGTGGGCAGATCTACTGTGGGGGTTGCTGTGATGCAAGTAGCCAACACAATCAAAGATCTGCTGATATCAAGGGTAGTGACCCTGAGAAATGTGCAGGTCATAGTGGTTGGCTTTGCTGCAATGGGATTCCTAACTGTGGTGGGGCCATAGACGGAACCCATCTCCCTATCTTGGCACCGGAGCACCAAGCTGGTGAGTACATAAACCTCAAAGGGTACTTTTCAATAGTGCTGCAAGCACTGATGGATCACAAGGGACGTTTCACCAACATCAACGTGGGATGGCCGGGAAAGGTACATGACGCTCGCATCTTCAGGAACTCTGGTCTGTTTCAAAAGCTGCAGGAAAGGACTTTCTTCCCAGACCAGAAAATAACCGTTGGGAATGTTGAAATGCCTATAGTTATCCTTAAGGACCCAGCCTACCCCTTAATGCCCTGGCTCATGAAGCCATACAGGCAGCCTGGACAGTAGTCAGGAGCTGTTCGACTACAGGCTGAGCAAGTGCAGAATGGTGGTAGAATGTGCATTTGGATGTTTAAAAGCGCGCTGGCGCAGTTTACTGACTCATTTAGACCTCAGCGAAACCAATATTCCCATTGTTATTACTGCTTGCTGTGTGCTCCACAATATCTGTGAGAGTAAGGGGGAGACAGAAGAGCACAGGAGGGCGCGGTGCGCATCAGAGAAGCTTTGAAAACCGGTTTCATGACTGGCCAGGCTACGGTGTGAAAGTTCTGTTTGTTTCTCCTTGATGGAAACCCCCCTCCCCTGCCCTTGGTTCACTCTACTTCCCTGTAAGCTAACCACCCTCCCCTCCCCACTTCGATCACCACTTGCAGAGGCATTAAAGTCATTGTTGCTTCTCATTCATGCATTCTTTATTAATTCATCACACAAATAGGGGGATAACTGCCAAGGTAGCCCAGGAGGGGTGGTGGAGAAGGGAAGCACTGGGTGGGGTGGTGGAGGAGGGAAGGACAAGGCCACACGGCACTTCGTAAAAGTTTAAAACTTATTGAATGCCAGCCTTCTGTTGCTTGGGCAATCCTCTGGGGTGGAGTGGCTGGAGGCCCCCCCACCGCGTTCTTGGGCGTCTGGGTAAGGAGGCTACGGAACTTGGGGAAGAGGGCAGTTGGTTACACAGGGGCTGTAGTGGTGGTCTGTGCTCCAGCTGCCTTTTCTGCAGCTCAACTATACTCTGGAGCATATTAGTTCGATCCTCCAGCAGCCTCAGCATTGAATCCTGTCTTCTCTCATCATGCTGCCGCCACGTAGCAGCTTCAGCCCTCTCTTCAGCCCGCCACCTCTCTTCCTGGTCATTTTGTGCTTTCCTGCACTCTGACATTGTCTGCCTCCACGCATTTGTCTGTGCTCTGTCAGTGTGGGAGGACAGCATGAGCTCAGAGAACATTTCATCACGAGTGCTTTTTTTTCGCCTTCTAATCTTCACTAGCCTCTGGGAAGGAGAAGATCCTGTGATCCTTGAAACACATGCAACTGGTGGAGAGAAAAAAAGGGACAGTGGTATTTAAAAAGACACATTTTATAGAACAATGGGTACGCTCTTTCACTGTAAACCTTGCTGTTAACATTACATACATAGCAAGTGCTTTCTGTTACAAGGTCGCATTTTGCCTCCCCCCACCACATGGCTCACCCCTCCCTGTGGCTGACAGTGGGAAACATTTCTGTTCAGCCACAGGCAAACAGCCCAGCAGAACAGGCACCTTTGAATGTCCCCTTAAGAAAAGCACCCTATTTCAACCAGGTGACCATGAATGATACCACTCTCCTGAGGATAACACAGAGATAAAGAACGGATGTTGTTTGAAAGCCAGCAAACATACGCTGTAGTGCTTTGTTCTGCAATGATTCCCGACTACGTGCTACTGGCCTGGCATGGTAAAGTGTCCTACCATGGTGGATGGAATAAGGCTGCCCTCCCCATAAACCTTTTGCAAAGGCTTTGGGAATACATCCAGGAGAGCTTTATGGAGATGTCCCTGGAGGATTTCCGCTCCATCCCCAGACATGTTAACAGACTTTTTCTGTAGCTGTACTGGCTGTGAATGCCAGGGCAAATTAATCATTAAACACATTTGCTTTTAAACCATGTATACTATTTAAAAAGGTACACTCACCAGAGGTCCCTTCTCCGCCTGGCGGGTCTGGGAGGCAGCCTTGGGTGGGTTCGGGGGGTACTGGCTCCAGGTCCAGGGTGAGAAACAGTTCCTGGCTGTCGGGAAAACTGGTTTTTCCGCTTGCTTGCTGTGAGCTATCTACAACCTCATCATCATCATCTTCCTCGTTCCCCAAACCTGCTTTCGTGTTGTCTCCCTCTCCATTGAAGGAGTCAAAGCACACTGTTGGGGTAGTGGTGGCTGAACCCCCTAAAATGGCATGCAGCTCATCATAGAAGTGGCATGTTTGGGGCTCTGACCCGGAGCGGCCGTTCGCCTCTCTGGTTTTCTGGTAGGCTTGCCTCAGCTCCTTCAGTTTCACGCGGCACTGCTTTGGGTCCCTGTTATGGCCTCTGTCCTTCATGTCCTGAGAGATTTTGACAAATGTTTTGGCATTTCGAAAACTGGAATGGAGTTCTGATAGCACGGATTCCTCTCCCCATACAGTGATCAGATCCCGTACCTCCCATTCGGTCCATGCTGGAGCTCTTTTGCAATTCTGGGACTCCATCATGGTCACCTCTGCTGATGAGCTCTGCATGGTCACCTGCAGCTTGCCACGCTGGCCAAACAGGAAATGAGATTCAAAAGTTTGCGGGTCTTTTCCTGTCTACCTGGCCAGTGCATCTGAGTGGAGAGTGCTGTCCAGAGCGGTCACAGTGGAGCACTCTGGGATAGCTCCCAGAGGCCAATACCATCTAATTGCATCCACAGTACCACAAATTCGACCTGGCAAGGCCGATTTCAGCGCTGATCGCCTTGTCGGGAGTGGAGTAAAGAAATCGATTTTAAGAGTCCTTTTAAGTCGGGGAAAAAAAGGGCTTTGTTGTGTGGACGGGTGCAGGGTTAAATCAATTTAACACTGCTAAATTCGACCTCAACTCCTAGTGTAGACCAGGGCTAAGATGCTAATGCTTTACACTTTCTATTTTCAGATGACATTGGTGTGTATAAAACTTAGGAAAATAGTTCCACTGATGTGAATATGAGTAAGAGTTGGCAGAATTAGGCCCATATGTCCTGATTCTATGAAATGCTGAGGAGTTTGCAGGACTTGGGTCTTTAGAGACTCCCAGTGGTGTTAATTCAAGTAGGCACAGGGTACTCTCTCAAAATGTTATGAAATGAAAGAAAAAGGATTCAGTATTCTGTATTTATCACAGTGTTGGAAGTTTTTAATGTCCTGTTATAACAGCTTGCTATTGCATTAGTTTTCTTTAATTACAGTAATAGCTTAAGCTTTCGTGAGCTACAGCTCACTTCATCGGATGCATACTGTGGAAAGTATAGAAGATCTTTTTATACACACAAAGCATGAAAAAATGGGTGTTTACCACTACAAAAGGTTTTCTCTCCCCACACCCCACTCTCCTGCTGGTAATAGCTTATCTAAAGTGATCACTCTCCTTACAATGTGTATCATAAGCTGATATATGATACACATTGTAAGGAGAGTGATCACTTTAGATAAGCTATTACCAGCAGGAGAGTAGGGTGGGGGGAGAGAAAACCTTTTGTAGTGGTAAACACCCATTTTTTCATGCTTTGTGTGTATAAAAAGATCTTCTATACTTTCCACAGTATGCATCCAATGAAGTGAGATGTAGCTCATGAAAGCTTATGCTCAGATAAATTGGTTAGTCTCTAAGGTGCCACAAGTACTCCTTTTCTTTTTGCGAATACAGACTAACACGGCTGTTACTCTGAAACCAGTAATAGCTTTTCCATTTTGTGACAGAATTTTGTGACAGATTTCCTGTTAATACATTTATATACGAATTTACTGACTGTCAAAAATAATACTTCCTTAAAAAAATAAAGACAGTTCTAAGTGTAATGCTGGTGCATTTGCTTCATGGGGACTAACAGTTAATTTTAATAGCTAAAAAGGATTTTTTTTTCAAGTGTATTTAATTTAACTGTTTCTCAGGAGAAAAGGCTCCACTGCTTCTGACATAACTCTTTTTATAAAATAGCACCTTAAGCGACAGCTGGAAGATTGGAAAATAAATTAAGTATATATAATGTTCCCGAGTAGAGTGTTGGTGCTGTATTATCACAGACTAAAGAGAGCATGCTATTCAAATGTCAGTATCCTTGCTTTGAAGATCTGGCTACTCTGAAAAAAGAATATTGCAAAATAACATTAGTAATTTCTACATTTTGGTTTAATCAACAGCTGTAGCACTATCCTGGCATGACATAACTAGTAGGAATTACTATTGGTTACAGAAATTACAAACTTCCAGTGTTAGGAGCTATTGATCATTCAGAACACAATATTACCTGTCCTATAATTTTTACTGCTTTCTCGATATGAAATAACTTTAATATAAATATAATAGATTCTGCTTTATAGAAATCCTGAGAATAACTGCTTCCGGTTAATGGAAACATATTGCCAGGAACCAATCTGTCCCATTAATATTAATGTTAATAGGATTCGGATATTAACCACAGGTATAACACTTAGTAGCAACTTTTTTAGAGGAGAGGTCGATCCTATAATTAACTTTCAGGCTCTGAACATGTGCAGCTAAGTGCTTCTGCTGTGTGCCATGGCTTCCAAAGGCATGGACCTAACTCTCATCAATAAAGTTTGTGTGCTGGAGGCCCTACAAAAGCACTGTGCTAAGCAAGTAAGAGTGTCTGAAAGGTTTGATGTCTCCAAAGTCCATTGATTCTTGCATTCAGAACAGCCATAACATTATCAATTCTTCTATTTAAATGATTCATTTGTGAGATGAATTTTACTCTTTTCTTCCATCACTAATCATAATGCTTTTTAGCTTAATTGATCCTTAATTTGTTTTACATAATACATTAATCCTTTAATGCTAAAGGTTCTTGACTAGAAAGAATCTCCTGTTACCTTTTCCTGATGTTATCCAATTCTTTGACTAACATCTTAAAATATTTTTGTGTATTTCTCTTTTCTGAAGAATAATATGACTGTAATACTCTGGGATATATATTGCTGTTTGAGGGAAGTTTTTTGTCTTGGTTTTTGTTTTAACCTTTCCCCCCCTCCCTCTCTATCGCTTACAGAAAGTACAGCTTTCACTCTTGACTGAAAGAGGCATGGGTGAAGCAGTGCAGGAATTTGTTGACAAAGAAGAGAAAGATGCTATAGAAGAGTTGGTGAAATTTCAATTAGAAAAAACTCAGAGGTTTCTTAAGGAACGTCACACCGATGCAGAGGAGGCAAAAATAGATGAGGAGGTTAGTACCAAATTACTCAGTCCTTCTGGTTAGGAGAAGCCTAGGTTGTAGCTCAAGATTGTTGACAGCTTTGTAAGTATTTTGAAGCTTGCACAACACCTGCCTCTAGCCAGTCCCCTCAGTGGTTCACATTCATGAACACACACAAAAATTAAATATATTACTTAAAAGCTGCTTAATCTGTTTTTAAAATTGTATCTTTTAGTTTGATATGGTGCTTCCTACTTCATCTTAGTGGATCATAATAGGATCTTACGTGTACACAGTCTGTCAGTTTTTAAGTATATGTGGCCTACAAGTTAAGCTCTGCACAAACTCTGACTGAGATAACATACATACTGACACATATTGGTAGACACAAATGTTTAGTTTGCCTTTTAAGACTTGGGACCAAATTGACCACTGATGTTTATCAGTCATCTTTGGATTGCACTTGCTCATGCCAATGGTGAATATGGCCATTGGTTAAAACAGTAGCAGCTTGATGACTAGTTTGAATTTAAACTTTTTACTGTAAACAGAGCAGTGGGTCTAGATGTATATTCTGTGATGCAAGTTTTCTCTTTCCATTTTTTCCTTTCTCTCTTTCACCTCCTCCTTACCTTCACTTTTATTTTTCCTCTTTATTCCTGACCTCTACCCATGCTTTCTCTGGGGTCTACTGTATTTCTTCATATCCCACTACCTCTCGTTGCTCTATTGCCCATTCTCTGTTACTTTTACACTTTGCACATGTTGTGACCTTTGAGCTTCCAGACTTACTTCTTACAGCTGAGTTCACAATTCAAGTATGTAAAAGTTCATAAGATGTTACAATAGCATATAATAATAAATGTTGATAGGAAAAGGTAGGAAAGGAAGACCAAATAACTCAATTAGCTTTAACAAAAAGGCTAAGTCGATATAATTTAAAGACTGTGTTAAAATTATGCTTGCTAACAACAGGAGATGTGGAGCCAGAAGTTAATGAGCCAAAACTGGTATACCACATATTAGCCCTAATTAGTAGATTAAAATAACAAGAGGATGGGCAATTCTACCCTTTTTGGATCCTTAAATGAAAGAGATTTTGTGGGGAATGAAAAAAGAAAAACTGGAGGGAAAAACAAACAGAAGCTATGGCAACTGAGTTTCACCATCATGGCTGCTACCCCATGTGTTTTCTGGGACCCCAGGGCTTCATTATCATGGTCCTGAAAGGTGTCCTGACCAAAACAGGACAAAGAAAGAGGAACTCAGATGACATCATCACCTCTACCAGCTCCAACTGAAAGCCAAACACTATGTGGGATAACATTTATTACCATCTTTAACATTCTAAAAGACTGTCAAACAATGGGGCTTTTTTCCATCTAAAAACAGTTTACAGCTAAAGGGAAATAGAACAAGAGATGCTGTTAAAATGGAATACTTTACATTTCAGTTGCTTTAACTGTTTTCCCTTCTTTTTTGTATCTTTAATAAAAAGGTAAAAGGATTTTTAATAGAGTATTTGTCATGGTGCTAAACAAGCTGAGGTCTCTGTATCTTAAGGCCCAGACCTTGTTTAACATTGTTTAATGTTAGATAGTGACTATGTTATGTTAATGCCTTTTGCCTGTATATTCCATCTAAAGTAATGCATCTCCTTTCCTTTCTACCCCATATCAAGCACGTTTTCAGCCAGTGCTGAGCTTTATTGCACTGGCTCACATCCCATGAAATGTGAGATTCATGGGCTGCATGCAGCGTTGGCCTTCCTGCCTCCTATGGATTTTGAACATGTTGTTGGGCTTCCTTTGTTCTCACGCTAGATCGAATGTGAGAAGAGCACCAGCCCCATGATTTTTTCTGCAGATGCCTGTTGCTGGCATGCTCTACTATCTAATGGTGCCAATAAGTAGTAGTGGGGATACAGACCTACGTCGAGCCTTCAATCTCTGGTGGTGATTTCTTTTTACTAGG
Organism: Lepidochelys olivacea; assembly: GCF_965140295.1. Lineage (NCBI taxonomy): Eukaryota > Metazoa > Chordata > Testudines > Cheloniidae > Lepidochelys > Lepidochelys olivacea. The sequence goes on along the minus strand of NC_140411.1, from coordinate 29,354,103 downwards.
AGTGGACTAGGTTAAACTATTCTACATTACTTAATGATTTTTTATTTTGCTTCTCAAAAAGAGGTGTCTCTATATCTCTTGTGTATTCTGGACTCATCCTATTACAAACAGATCTCAAATGTATTGTTTGTACCTGGTAATATAATTGTTGCTCTTTACAGTCAGAAAAGCCTTCCTGGTAAAGCGTTCAATAGTGATAATACCATTCTATTTCTGTTCAAAACAAATCCAGTAAAATAACAGACATTCAGTTGATTTCTCTAAAAATCTAAGTTCACCACTAAGCTATTAAAACAGGAACACTTTTCTTGGAATTTTTGTGTCTTCAGGTATTGTACAGTCCAGACTATTAATTTGGTCTTATATTTTATATTACTGTGATCTAGGTGCGAAAATTTAGGGAGACCAGAAAAGAAAATATTGAAGAGGAAGAGGAAGAAGTTCGTGAGGTAATTCCCCTAAAACAGAAATGTAAGGTGTAGAATGTGTCTTTATTGATGTTGCATGAGTGGAGCACTGTTGTCTTCTATTAATGTATAATAGAATAAATAATAGATACATTCTGTATCACCCAGGCCTAATTGTTCAAGAAGGATGAGAGAATTCTGTGGCAAGTTTTGTTGATTTCTGTGAAAGAGAGAGATCCCACAAGGTCTTGTGTGGGATGCAGAATTGCAAATCACCTGAAAATATCCTTGTGTATGATATGCCCTCAAAGTCACAGCATGCTTCTGGTTTAAAAGTCAAACAAAAAACATTCTGAATTTGGATGTCCGGTTTACAGTTCTCTTTAGATTACAAATAACAAATTTTGTTGTTTTTCTCTACATTATAAAGTCACTACAGTTTATTTTTAAAAGGTAAAAATCCCAGATTATATTGCTATTCATCTGGGTCAAAACAAACAGTTTCATTGTAGAAGACACAAGAACGTGTCAGTAAATTGCAGAATAACTAAGCAACTATCAAAAATTATGCAAATCGTGAAGAAATTCAAACATAAATATCCACTTTGCTATGTATAATTTGCTTATGTGGACTCTCTTCCTGGTACATAATTGTGGGACATAATCCCACGCATAAAACCTATATTAAGACTCCTAATAAGTGAAGTCCCAGAATCTATTAAATTGACCTTTATGTAAGTGGTTTTGCAATTACTGTGGATTTTTTTGTTTGACAAAAGGATACCGGGTTTCTGTTCTGTCTTTTGGCAGCAGCCTCGTGCTGTATATCTAGGGAGACATATTGAAGCATAGAATGTATTCAAAAGTCCAGAGTAAAGTATTTAATAGTCCATTTATGCAGGGTATATTTATGAGAGACAGAGCACAAAATAAATGGCCTAACTGGAGCCACTGCCCAGTCATCCATATGACTGGTATCATTTGGGAGACAGCTCTGCCAAAAAAACCAACCTCGGATCCATAAGATTTAGACAAGCAATTGCAAATTTTCAACCCAAAGTTAGCAGTGCCTGAGCAGTCCCAGAAGCAGTGAATTAATGTCCCTATTGATGAACTACATTTCAGGCAGATGTCTGAGTCTAATGTTCATAGTGTTTGTAGTCAGGTTGGTCCCAGAATATGAATAATTTAAAAAAAGAACGAGTAGATTTCCTGATTTTTTTTTCCTTTCTTCCAGTGTGTGGGAGCATGTAATGGATTTGGGTTGTTTTTTTCTGAGGTGGTCCATTCTGGAGTATGGGAAGTGAAGGAGAGAGTTCCTCAATTTTTCTTCAGTCCTCCTGCAAAGCTGTTCAGAATCTAATGTCCATTTATCTATAAGGAGGAAAATGTCTACTTGAGCAATGTATATTCGGGTTCACCACCATAGAATTAGATGTGATTGGCAAACTCTGGGCGTGTCAAAATCAGCACTTAGTTTTCAGCAAGCCAGGGTGTAAATCTCCACACTAGGCTGTCGTGTGCTAAAAGTTCCCTCATATGTGCTTTGATCTATCCTGCTTTGAAACAGGAGTAAAGGGCACTAAAAGTTCCCCGGTGAAAGGCAGTAGGGTCCACACAGATACTTAGTGTGTGGCAGGCTAGTGTGGGGTAGATTTATACCGCAGCTTGCCATTAACTAAAGTTTTTGTGTAGACAGGTCCTTTCAATAAGCAGTGCTGAACTCTAGCTTAAAGCTGTGTTTCAGATTAGTGAGGTGAAAATTACAAATACTACCTAGTCAGGAGGCCCTTTTGCCTCATATGGTTCAAATTTATAGTGTAGATGGGAAGTTAGTTATGTTCTTATGCCCTGGACTGTCTCTGGATCAAATTTTCAAAACTGTCTAAATGACTTAGGCTCCTAAGTCTCAGTGAAAGTCAGTAAGGGACTTAAAGTCCCTTAATTATAACAACAATAATAATAGCACCTATGTCCTCTGTGTGGTTAAACTATGATTTAAGTTCATGTCTAAACTACAAATGGGAATATGGACCAGGGGATCACTGTGCAGACAGGGGCTTGTGGAAATCTAGAAATGCCAAATTCGCTTCCAGTCTGGGTCTTCTCATTTAATGACTTCAGTGGATTTACATTGGTGTAAGTGAAAGCAGAATAGAACCCTTAATCTTTTTAAGAAAGAAAAAAGAAATAAATGTTAACAGTCCACTCATTCATAAACCCCATTAATCTTTATACCAGATGGCTGTTCCCTTTCTTTGTATCTTTACTTCACTTCTCCTCCAAACTGTTTTCGCTCTCATTTGTTTTTGAAATCACAGTCCTTGGGTTGTAGAAACTGCTCAGTTGTTCAAATACTTTTTCCCCTTTTCTTTTATTAAGCCTTAATGACCCATCTTTCATAAGCAGTTTTTGCTAAGTTAATGGAAGAATATGCACGTTGCCTCTTAGAGAAAGCTGTTTTCTCTGTTGTAGGTTGGCTGACTTGTTAGTCCATTTCACAATTTGTTGTAACAGTAGTTTTTTCAGACTTCTTTGAATGGGAGTGAAGCATTCTGTAAACAATCATGACTTAGTGTACAAATTGGGACTGCATCAAAATGACTAGAAAAGAGACATCTGTTTTCTGACTGACATACATTACCATTGAAGTTGGCCCTAAATCTGAGTTCTTATAAACACGTCACCACTATGATTTCAACCCTTGTGCATTTTACTATTAATATTAAATATTCTGTATCGTTTCTTTCAGGCTATGACCAGGGCTAGAGCTCACAGATCTCATGAGGCTGCTCTTGTCTCTGGCTCTAGTGATGATGATCTTATGGATATTGGAATGTCAGAACAAAAAAACAATGATGATTCAGATGCTGGCACCTCTGCGTCATTCAGCAGAGGAAGAGGTCGAGGAAGGGGTCAGGCAAGAGGTGGAAGAGGGCAAATCTCAACATCCAGAGGAGCCTCTCGAAGGGGAAGAGGTCCATAGTTTCTTACATTCCTTGTATTGCAATTATTAGCAGTTTTCCCTTGTTTTAAAAAAAAAAAAAAAAAAGGCCTTTTTTGTAATGCTCCCATGAAATGCCCTATTGGCTTGTTGTTTAATTAGGTTCCTGATGTAATAATCTTTTTATTGCCAGCGTTTTTGGCACCAGTTGCTGCAGTAACTTGCCACCTTACAAAGTTGAAATATTCAGGTTTTGACAAGAGGAAAAAATACCATGCTCCTATGCTGCAGTAGTTATCGCAGTTTCTTGGGGAAGCCCCATGAAGAGAGATGTATGTCTATTCTTTTCTATTAAAATTAGGCAATACCTCTGCTGGCTGGTGTTTGTATTATGATAGCTTCCAACATGGGCTAGGTGCTGACCATGTGCAGAAGGTAGTCACTTCCTCCAAGGGCTTGTAGAACCAGTAGTCCTTCCCAAGGCTTAGAAAACTTGTCTTAATCAGGGAAGTGGGAGGTCTTTTTTTTTTTAACCAAAAATATCAAACCACCTCCTGGTCTGGTTGTAATTGATTGTGCCCTTTAATGAGTCACACTCCTTGTTGTTAACACCTTTAATAATTTTTTTTTCTTTTTAAAGTATCCAATTCTGCAGATGGATCAGCTAGCCAAGACTCCCACTGACTTCAGTGGGCCCAGCATGTTTGTAGGGGGGGACTAGAAGATCTGACAGCAAGATCAAGGCCTATGAATTCAAATTAAGACTGGGCACTTCAAAAATAGATTGGTTATGGAAACCACTAATGGGAAAATGTGCCCAATATACTGTCAAGAAAGGGAATAAGTTTTTGGCCATGGGGTAGACACTATGTCAAAAGCTAAATCATGCTCTCATTTTTATCCACTTTCTAGGCGGAAGAGTATGAATTGTAATAAAGATGAGTGGTTTTTATTAAATTTCTTACTCGGCCCTCTAATATTCTTGTTGATTATTGGTATCAATCACTGCAATGTGTTGTATATGTTCTCTAGGCTCTTCCTTATAAACCATTAAAGAAATGAAAATGGGCTGTAAATATTACTGAATTGGTATTGCACTGAAAAAAGCAGTGTAGCTGGGGGTAGCCACCTGAGTACATACACAGAGTTTCTGGGGGTGGGAGGGGGGGTTGTACTCAGGCGGCTAGCCCAAGCCTCCAACAATGCTATCCCCGCAGTACAAACCCACCCAGACACCCTGGGTATGTATTCAGGTAGCTAGCCTGAGCTGCCACCTCTGCTATCGCCAGCTACGCTGATATTTTCTGCTCTCTAGTTCATGCAGAGCTAGTGAGTGTCTGTCTGTCTGATCTGGAAAGCACTTTCCTGGCTACAGTGTAGACGTACCCTTAGTTATGGATCTTTTGATGCTTGTTTTTTAGAATTTCATAATTAACAGAAAAAATACAGAGTGCTAAATATTGATTCTTTAAAAAAAAATTTTGTGTGTTTTTGTGTATTATCCTTACAGGAAACACTAGCCAAGAACAGTCTAATAGCAGTAGAAGTTACAAGCCTGTGTCTACTCCTACCAAGAATATGTCTATCATAGATGGTATGTTCAGAATAGTGTGTTATTTTCACATGCCCTCTAAAATTGCTATCACTTTGCAGAATGCCATAATGAAATTAAGAAGTTTATGATGCAACCTTTATTTCCAGTAGATAAAATTCAGCCATCACATGGAGCTTAGTTTGCCTGTTATTAAGTAGGGAGGTGAACTGTTAGTGAGGTTTAGTTCAGCTAACTTCTTTTCCTGCCCCATCTCTTACCTATTATTTTAAGAAGATTAATTAATGGGGTTAATTGGTCTGCCGCTCTCTACTTTACCAGCTGATGAGTTCAGGTTGTTTCAAGAACTTCCCCCTTCAGATGCAAAATGTATCCAGAAGAGTGTCTTTGTCGAATCCTCCCAAATTGTGTGACCCAAACTGATTGGCTAGTTCTGGATTTGTGATGAAGCCTTCTTTTAGAGAAGGGGACAAGCCTGGCATGGAGCGAGAGGTGTCTATTCAGGTCATGGTGGGTGAAACAAAATACTGTGAGAGAGTGAGCGTGACGCAAGTAATTTAGGAATCCAAAGGATGCAATTGCCACTAGGACCAGTGAGTGCATATAAGTAACACAGTTGGGCACTAACAGTAAGCAACAATTTTTGCAACAAAAGAATTTTTTGTAGAGACCATGACAGATAAAATGCTATGTTTAGAGACCCTGGGCTGGATCCTGCTCTCTGTTACATCAATATAAATCTGGAGTAACTTGATAAAGAAAATGGTAAACTTAGATTTACCCAGGGTCATTCAGATCATCATTGGCACCCCTTAGAAACAAAGTGCTATAAAACGCATTTTTCAGTTGCAGTTTTAAAAATTTTCTGTCTCGGGATCTCTGAAATTATTACACTGGGTTAGTAATCTTCAAAATCTCGTCATTAAAAAGTTTGGGATCCTATAAAAAAACCAATTTAAAATTGCAGACTCGCTGGCTTCTTTATGCAGATGTTAGTTTTTAAAGTCATCTTTTAAAATACATTAGCACCTGTCCTTATAAAACTTGATGCACAACCTCTGCATCTTGGAAGTATATTGGATTTATACTGTATTTTTTTTACTTATATTAATAAAAACTTTATTTTCAGTTTTCCCTTGTACCTCCTCTCTTGTGCTCACTTTATTATAAGTATTCAGTTGGAGTATATCATGTGGAACAGAAAAATTAATACCAGACATTCTGACATTATTATTATTTATTATTTATTACCACCTTCGTGCACATGAATGCAAATGAACCACTGTAGTCTCCAAAATTACCACTTTCAAAGTCTCTTTTAATTCAAGGATGTTTAACTCGATGATATCTGAAGATTAGCTGTGAAAAGAAGTGGCTGATAATTCATTAAAATATCCTTTGTCTCATCTGCATCACTTCCCAAGTAAAGGCTAGTTTCATTGTTTGAGCATCACTCAGAAATTAACTGGATTTTATAGGATCAGTTTAGCACAAAGTGAACCTATTCATTTTATTTGAAATTACTACTGATTTCCATTTTATATTTTAAACAGGACCACAGCACAAGTGGGGTTTTTTTATGGAGTCCTTTAGAATTTAATAATAGCGCTGCCCCCAATCCTGCAAGCTGATCCATGGGGCTGGGTGCTAATATCTTCCCGGAGTCCTAATGAAGTCAGTGGGGCTCTCAGTTATTATGGGCTTGCACAAGTGCATCACACTGTAGGATCAAGGTCTAGATTTCTTCTGAATTGCTGTCACAACTTGTGCATGTTTGAGTACTTTAGTCTAAAACTAATATTTTTAGGAAGTATTTTTTTTAAAAACTCCTATTTTGCAGACATATTAGACAACTTTCCATTGGCTAGGCAGTACATGCTAAAAATCTTTTAATAAACATCTAAGTTTCTTGTGAAAGTTATACATGCTCTTGGGTAAAAACATGACTGATTTTTGAAGTTGGTCGTGTAAAAAATGGAAAATTTTAATTCTTTCCAGACTTGAAGTGCTGAAAATGTAGTCGCTCTTGAATTAACTGTATGACAGTGATAGAAAACTCTAACTTTTCGTAACAAGATGTTTTCATGTCTGTCTGATTTTTACTTTAGATAATTGGAACACCTTCAGAGGTCTGGCTCTGAGGCGGTCAAATTAAATTGTTAAATTAGAAATATAGTAGGAGAGCCAGCTGACAATAAAATGTTCTGCTGGCATGCATTGCTTAAGTACAGGCCACTTTAATTCTGGTGTATCTCGCTGTGGCAAATTGTTTTCCAGGAGCCACTGGAATAGCAGGCCTTACTGGAGATTTAGCTTATCAACATTGCACAGAAATTAAGAAACTTGCTTTTGCCACAGAGCCAAAGCATTGTTCAAAAACACAAATGACTTTTCTTGATAGAGCCAGTGTATTCAAATCCAGTTTAAAAGGCTGATTTGGGGCAACTTTTGAGAATTTAAAACTGTAGTGGATGCACTTAAAGACAGTAGTTTCTTAATTTGAAAACGAATCTGCCTATGAGTTGGGAATCCAAGCATGCACTTTGGCGAATAAGTTTTCAGAACAAAGCATTATTAATGTAGCAGTGTTGAACCCCTTCAAAACCTGAGTACTGTACCAGTGAGGCACTGCTCACAGATATCTGTAAAAGAATGCAGCAAGTTTTCTACTTGCAGTTTAAACAAGGCCAGGTTTATGATATCCCATGTAAAAGGTAGCAAGGCAAATTCATCACAATTCAATGAAAGTGACTAAGAAGAAGTCATTTGTTTTATGAGGTAGTTTTTGCATTTGTTTGATAAATAAAGAATGTTTCTCTTCTTTACTGAAAAGAAACCTCATACAATAAGTATGATTAAGAAATCAACATTTTTCTCGCAATTAACACATCACAGTATCCGAGATACTGCAGGTCTTGCCTATCCTAAGTACTGTATAGGAAGTACTGTATAGGAAGGGGGTTCCAAAGAGGATGGCTCTAGACTGTTCTCAATGGTAGCAGATGACAGAACGAGGAGTAATGGTCTCAAGTTGCAGTGGGGGAGGTTTAGATTGGATATTAGGAAAAACTTTTTCACTAAGAGGGTGGTGAAACACTGGAATGCGTTACCTAGGGAGGTGGTAGAATCTCCTTCCTTAGAGGTTTTTAAGGTCAGGCTTGACAAAGCCCTGGCTGGGATGATTTAACTGGGAATTGGTCCTGCTTCGAGCAGGGGGTTGGACTAGATGACCTTCTGAGGTCCCTTCCAACCCTGATATTCTATGATTCTATGATAAGACACTGCGGCATCTATTTATCTGGCTCTTTTCACATGAGCACCCTGTTCTTTCAGATACCACATTGGGTGGGGCAAAGGGAAACAAATGATTATTTCAGTTTTGTTGACGTGTGCTACAAGAATTAGAATAAAACTCTTGATTACTGAAAACGTGACTTAAAATAAGGCAAAAATATGTTAACTAGAAAAATTGGACTTCTCAAATTGTAATGTTAATATTAGACGATATGAACTAAATGTTAATTTAGTTTGTATTTGTGAATGTTTTATCTAACCAGTAGGATTATACTTTCCCCAGATAGAATAGGAAGCTTCTGATAACGTTAGGGAATTAATTCCTACGGGTTTTGCCTCCACTCACTACCTTGGGAAAATCACACCACTATTTTATCTGGAATGTTGTGGGAGAAATCATAAAAAGTAAACTATAGTAAGTCTGTGTACCATGCCTTTTTAGTCATACATTGTAGTAAAATACATACCAGTCAAAATGTGAAGGTGAGATCCTTGTGTGATAAGATGTGATCAGATAATGAATTGTGGTTAATTCAAGTGCCTTCCATATGATATGTTCTTATCTGTTTTATTTTAGCCTTTAAATCTGCCCGACAACAGCCCTCTCGGAATTCATCTGCTAAGAATTACTCAGAGGTGAGAAGGTATTTTGCATATGTGTACAGTTATACTACTACTGTGTTGTGTATAGCACTCTGAGGCTGTGTCTACGTTACAAACTTACGTCATCTCAGGTTACATTGGTATACAGCCACTGCAGTTAGTTCATCACTTGTGTGCATGCTTACTTGGCTCCTTGTGTCAGCAGTGCACATACCAACCAGGAGTTCTTGTATCGATGCAGAATGCAATGCACCATGGGTAGGTATCCCACTGTGCAACTTAGCAGTGCACTGTCTTCTAGGAAGTTTTGGCAATGCATGATGGAGCTGAAACAAGTCATGCAAGGGCAACTGGGAGCATGGGGTCAACTTCCTAGTTTGTAACTGTCTCCATCCGCTAATGTCATCTGTATCCCACAAACCCATGCAGCCTTTCTTGTTGTCTGCCATCTCCGACAGAAGCATGGAGCCTGCAAGATCTGTGCTGTTGTCATGAGCACTGCAAGTAGGATGCACGATCATACCGTATCTGCAGAGCTGCAAGGAATGAGACTATTTCTTGGAGGACAGATTGCTGTGGGACATAGTGAGAGCCAGTTCCATGTTGCTGGTGGCTTTCACGGAGCAGCTACAAATGGTGGAGTGCTGCTTCCAGGCAGAAGAAACAAGCACTGACTGGTGGGATTGCATCGTAATGCAGGCTTGGGATGATAAGCAGTGGCTGCAGAACTTTCAGATGTGCAAGGCCATATTCCTGGATCTGTGTGCTGAGCTCTCCTCAGGCCTCCAGCAAAGGAACACCAAAATAAGAGCTGCACTGATAGTGGAGAAGCGAGTTGTGATCACACTGGAAACTTGCAATTCGCTACCAGTAAGTCAGGATTCAATTTGGAGTCAGGAAACCCACTGCTGGGGCCATATTCATGGAAGTGTGCAGGGCCATTAATCACCCCCTGCTATGCAGGACTGTGATTCTTGGCAATGTGCAATACATAGTGGATGGATTTTCAGCAATGGGGTTCCCGAACTATGCGGGGGCGAGAGATGGCACACAGGTCCCTATTTTGGCACGAGACCAACTTGCCACAGAGTACATCAACAGAAAGAGCTACTTTTCTATGGTTATGCAAGCTTCACCAACTGGGGGTGCTGGGGATGCTTCACCAACATCAGTGTGGGCTAGTCAGAGAAAGGTGCATGATGCTTGTATCTTTAAGAACACCAGACCGGAAACAGGGACTTTGTTTCCCAACTGAAAGATTATCATTGGCGATGTTGAAATGCCAATAGTGATCCTGAGCAACCCAGTTTACCCCTTGCTTCCCTGGCTCATGAAGCCGCACGCTGGCCACCTCAGCAGCACCAAGGAACGCTTCAACTACCATCTCAGCAGGTGCAGAATGACAGTTACGCGTGCATGTGCTGTTGGTCGTTTGAAGGGATGCTGGCATTATTTACTCACAAGATTGGACCTCAGAGAGAAAAATATCCCAATGGTCACAGCTGCCCACTGTTTCCTGAATAATAATGTGAATCGGTTTCCACTGGAGCGGATGTGGAGTGGCTATCTGCTGAATTTGAACAGCCAGATACAAGGGCTATTAAAAGAGCTCAACACAGAGCTATACGGCTCAAAGTGGCTTTGAAAGATCATTTTAACGGGTGAGCCAGAGTAGTGTGTGCTGTTTGTAGTGTGTGCTACCTGGCCCTTCTCTTTCGTGGTCTGAAAGGAATTGTATGGTGACTGCTGTACGTGTAGGGGTATAACATTGTCAGTACACCTGTTAATTTTGTTTGGGAATGATCTTATGAGTTGTGTGACATTGAGCAGTAATTGGTCACTTTCAAAACTGATGAGCACCAGTCAGCATATGTTGTGAACTAATAAAGATGAATTATGTTCCAAATAATAGAATTTTATTCTGTAACAAAATCAGTGACCCCCTCCCCTCCCACCAGGCAATTTTAAAAACAAACACATTAAAAACTTAATCAAATTTAATAAATTACGAGAACAGAACTTATGAGGGGAAAAGAATGTTCATGTCCATTTCAGCTGCACCTACAATGACCTGTGAGAGCCATGATTAGTGTATTTGACGCTGTGACTGTCTTTACTCTCCCCCAGGGTGGAGGGTTAGGGGTAGTGGAGCAACCCCTGATGCCATGTTGAAGGGGAAGGGGTAGGCAGGTCCTGATTTTTGAGTTCTCAATGGGCTGCAGAGGGAGGTGAGCACAGGCTTGTTGAACCTGCAAGTCCACCAGAGTCTGCAGCATCTCTGCTTGCTGCCTGAGAAGCCCCGTTATGTCCTGGTGCCTCTCCCTCTCCTTTTCCTGCGCCCCTCTTTTCTCTTTTCTATCCTTCTCCGGGCTGTCCACAATGTTCACCCTTCAGACTCTCTGCTCTCAGTCCAGTGCAGCACTGGCTTGCAGGATCTCATTGAACATGTCATCCTGAGTCCTCTTTCTCCCCCACCCCACTCCCTTATCTGGCTCAGGTGTTCTGTGGGTATAGAGGGGGAAAACCTGAAAGCCGCAGTGGTAGCAGCTGCAGATAACACACACAGTTATCGTCAGTGTATTCACTACGGAAGGTGAAACATAAGATTCTGAACTCACTCCACTTGCACCTCTAAAATTTTAAGCACTACATTCTCACTTCCACTTGGGATTGCTTGTTCATAGCACCTGCCATGGTGAGCATGGCTTGCCAAGGGTTGGGGAAGTGCTGAGTTTCATGATTCTAGTAGTATAGGGCAATGTCACTGAATCCTGGCACTGTTTTCCATAGGCGGTAGTGGTTTTAGCTGATATCTCACTCCTGAGGGTAGCACAGGCAGAGAGAGCACAGCTGCTGCAGGCATCCTGAAGTCACCTGCCCCGTATGCTGCTAGCCTGTGTACTGCAATGGTGCCTGCAGAAATTATTGCTGAGTGGTGTGGGAAAGTGTCCTACCGTGGAGGAAGAATTAAGGCAGTGATCCCTAGAAATCTTTTGCAAGAGGACAGGAGAGTGCCTCCAGGAAAGTTTCATTGACGTTTCTCTGGAGGATTCACAGGACATCCCTGTGTACATAAACAAACTGCTTTGCCTTCCCCCCAAACTCTAAAGGGATAGCAGCACCCCCTCTGTTGGTCGTACCATGACCTCTTCTCGCACAAGAAAATTAAGGATAAGTCAAAAGATGTGTCCTGCTATTTTTGGGATGCATCCCTGTAATTTAAAATAGTTTAATTTAAATTTAAATTAAATATTAATTTAAAATAGTTTAATTTAAAATTAAACTGCACACTTACCCGACGTTGCTTCCCCTTCATCAGGCTTGCCCGTGCTTGACTCGCTGGACTGTGGTTGAGTCAAAAACAGGTCTTGGTTGGCTGCACAGCTGGATTCCCCCAGTTGCCTCTCCCCCATACTCTTCCTCCTCCTCTTATGACTCTGGCTTCTCAGATGTATCCACAGTGCTGGGAGGAGGGGGGATGCTTGGGTGTCTGCCAAGTGTGACGTGTAGCTTTTTGTAAAAGCAGCTGGTCTTTTGTTGGTCTCCCTGGCCTTCTGGTACGCTTGCCGGGGCTCCTTGACTTTCATGCGGTACTGCTGTTGGTCCCTGTCGGTTCCCTTCTGCATCCCCCAAGCAATCTGCTCGTAGATGTCAATGTTTCTGCAGCTGGTTCATAACTGTGCCTGCACAGCCTCTTCTCCCCACAGGCCCAGGAGATTTAATGTCTCCTGTCCACTTTAGGCTGGAGTGTAGCTGGTATGGTCAGCTGGGCAGCTGCACTCAACAATGGAGAGCTGCTAGGTGTGTTCACCAAGCCAGGCAGTCAGGAAAAGGAATTTCAAAAATGCATGAGGCTTCAAAGGGGAAGCAAGCTTCTGGCCTCCATAACCCCTGGGCATCAGAGTTCACAATGGTGACCAGAGTGGTCAATGTGGGGCATTGTGGGACAGCTGCTGCAGGACATTTGGTTGACATAAATAACCCAGTGTCTAAATTGATCTAAGTACATTGACCGTGACACTCTGCCACTTGGGGAGGTGGTATTAAGTTGGCGTAATGGAGCACTTGCATCGGTAGGAGCCAAACTTAAGCATAGACCCATACAAAGCTACGTCGACTTGTGTAGTGTAGATCAGCCCTGATTAACTCCCCTTTTCAAAATAAAGGCAAAATATACTAATTAAGGCCAAAATTTATTTCTTTACTACACCGTGTATAGCCAATGTGTGAGATCCATGGAAGGCCAGCAGGACAAATATTGTGACTGAACTGATTTGAGAACTTGAAAAGAAAATGGATCAATTTGCAAGTCAATAATTTGGACAACTTAATAACAGGTTTCAGAGTAGCAGCCGTGTTAGTCTGTATTCGCAAAAAGAAAAGGAGTACTTGTGGCACCTTAGAGACTAACAAATTTATTTGAGCATAAGCTTTCATGAGCTACAGCTCACTTCATCGGATGCATTCAGTGGAAAATACAGTGGGGAGATTTATAAACACAGGGAACATGAAACAATGGGTTTATCATACACACTGTAAGGAGAGTGATCACTTAAGATGAGCTAATACCAGCAGGAGAGCCGGGAGGGGGGAGAAAACCTTTTGTAGTGATAATCAAGGTGGGCCATTTCCAGCAGTTGACAAGAACATCTGAGGAACAGTGGGGGATGGTGGGGGGGGAATAAACATGGGGAAATAGTTTTACTTTGTGTAAAGACCCATCCACTCCCAGTCTCTATTCAAGCCTAAGTTAATTGTATCCAGTTTGCAAATTAATTCCAATTCAGCCATCTCTCATTGGAGTCTGCCATGTACGTTGGTCAAACTGGACAGTCTCTACGTAAAAGAATAAATGGACACAAATCAGATATCAAGAATTATAACATTCATAAACCAGTCGGAGAACACTTCAGTCTCTCTGGTCACTCGATTACAGACCTAAAAGTCGCAATATTACAACAAAAAGACTTCAAAAACAGACTCCAACAAGAGACTGCTGAATTGGAATTAATTTGCAAACTGGATACAATTAACTTAGGCTTGAATAGAGACTGGGAGTGGATGGGTCATTACACAAAGTAAAACTATTTCCCCATGTTTATTCCCCCTCCCCACCCCCCACTGTTCCTCAGATGTTCTTGTCAACTGCTGGAAATGGCCCACCTTGATTATCACTACAAAAGGTTTTCTCTCTCCCCTCCCCCCCCCCCCCCGGCTCTCCTGCTGGTATTAGCTCATCTTAAGTGATCACTCTCCTTACAGCGTGTATGGTAACGCCCATTGTTTCATGTTCTCTGTGTATATAAATCTCCCCACTGTATTTTCCACTGAATGCATCCGATGAAGTGAGCTGTAGCTCACAGAAGCTTATGCTCAAATAAATTTGTTAGTCTCTAAGATGCCACAAGTACTCCTTTTTTTTTAACTTAACAGTTATAAGCCTAGAGAGAGTCTCAGTCCCAGTCTGCCAGTCACTTTGCAAACTGTACAATCCAAGCCAGTAAAGCACTTAAGCACATGGTTAAGGTTAAGGATATGAGTAGTCCCTATGAAGTTTTTTTGTTTTATCCAGATTAAATTGTTTGACGTGTAGACACTCCAGAAAACACTAAACAAAGAGCGAAATAACTAGTGCACTGTAACTGTCACTACATGTTTCATCCCAAAAGAGTATGTAATGTACTACCTTCTGTAAAGTATTATTGTTTTTTCCAGGACATTATAGATGATGACTCTGATGTGGAAGAAGTTTCTTTTACTGCTGCTTCCAAAGTTACTCAAAGGTTGGTACAGTTATTTCAAAATGGCCAAAGAGCTGTTTGAGGATCTGGAGTGGTATGCATGAGTTGGGCCAAAGCACTATATGCCTCTGATTGTCAATAAAGATTTACATTAGCTGAAACTCACTTTTTAAAAGTCATAATTTAATATTTAATTAAAAATTTTCTCAACTGTTTTAAATAGAAAAATTAGCTTCTATGATGTAAGAGAATTTCATAGTGATTGAGAGAGGTTCAGCCCCCTTTTTTTTTCTTTTGAGACATTCAGCAACTAGTATTAGAAAATGTAGTTGAAGGACTTGAAAGTGCATGTTGCCATGATGGGAACAGACCATGTATATATTTTACCATTTTTTAAAGTATATTAATTACTAGCCAGATTTTCAGAAGTATTCAGTTCCCCCACTATATGCTCACATTTAGGCATCTGGCCAGACTTTTTAAAAAGGCCTTGGTACACAGCAGTTCCGGTTGTCTTCATTGAGAGTTGCTAAATACTTTTTAAAATCTGGTCACTTTCTTTAGGGATCCACCTGGGAGTGTATCTCTTCTGGAAATATAACCTCTATTGCTAACAACCAACAGACAATTGATTGCCACTTAACATCACTTCTGAATTCCTTCACTAAAACCTTATTTGTTATATGTTTTCAAAACTGATACATACACTTAACAGCAACCTGAGAACACCATGACCTGGATTAACAGGATAATAGGATCTACAAACAATATTTTTATTTAGGTGTGGTCTGGCCAAACAGAAAACTTAGAATGTCTGGTTCTGGTGCCATGCTCTGTGATGATCATTAAATATTTCCTGTTGTAACCCTTAAGGTTGTCAAGCACGTCTACATCCAGCAAAAGGAGCTCGCAAAGCCAAATAACTAGAGGGGTTGACTTTGAATCAGATGAGGTACAGTATGGTCTTCTCTTGTCCTAATTCTCACAACTTCATATTATCACTTTGCAAAATATTAAACTGATTAAAGGTATATTATCATCGTTTCAAAAAGGGAGGGGCACAAATGAGGGAACTAGTTAAACAGAAATTTAAAGGAAAAGTTACAAGGATAAAATGCTTGCAAACTGCATGGAAACTAGTTAAAGATACATAATAAAGGCTCAAACTAAATGTATGCCCCAAATAAAAATAAAAAAATCACCATGACTAAACAGCAGAGTAAAAAACATGGTTGGAAGCAAAAAGGCAGCCTTTAAAAATTCATAAAGGTCATATCCTGCAGAAATGGATCTGGGGGGTATAGTGGATCACAGTCTAAATATGAGTTAACAATCTAACACCATTGCAAAAAAAGCAAACATCATTCTGGGATGTAGCAGTAGGAGTGTGATAAGCAAAGCACATGAAGTACTTCTTCCACTCTACTCCACACTGATAAGGCCTCCACTTTGGTATTGTGTCCAGTTCTGGGTGCCACATTTCAGGAAGGATGTGGACAAATTGGAGAAAGTCCAGAGGAGAGCAACAAAAACGATTAAAGGTCTACAAAACATGACCTATAAGGGAAGATTGAAAAAATTGAGTTTGTTTAGTCTGGAGAAAAGACTGAGAGGGAACTTGATAACTTTTCCAATACATAAAATGTTATTGTATGGAAGAGGGTGAAAAATTGTTCTCCATAACCTCTGAGAATAGGGCAAGAAGAAATGGGCTTAACCTGCAGTAAGAGAGGTTTAGGTTGGACATTAGGAAAACCTTCCTAACTGTCAAGGTAGTTAAGCACTGGAACAAAATGCCTAGAGAGGTTGTGGAATCTCCATTACTGGAGGTTTTTAAGAACAGGTTAGACAAACACCTGTCAGGAATTGTCTAGTTATTACTGAGTTGTGCCTTGAGTGCAGACGACTGGACTAGATGTCCTATTGAGGTCCCTTCCAGTCCTACGCTTATGATTCTATGAAATATGAAATTGCACAGCTACTAACTAGGGTATGTAATCTATCACTTAAAACAGCCTCTGTGTCAGAAGGCTGGAGAGTAGCTAATATAATGGTGACTTTAAAAAAAAAAAAAAGGCTTACTGGTTTATAATTGCCAAGATTGCCTTTGCAGCCTTACTTCAGAACCAGGCAAACTGGTTGAGACTATGGTAAAGAACAAAATTATTAGATTCATAAATAAACATGACATGGTGGCAAAGAATCAAGATGGCTTTTGTAAAGAGAAATCATGTCTCACCAATCTGTTAGAATTCTTTGAGGTTGTCAACAAGAATGTGGACAAGAGTGTTCCAATGCATATAGTGTATTTGGACTTTCAGAAAGCCTCTGACAAGGTGCTTCACCAAAGGCCCTTAAATAAAGTAAGCAATCATGGGATAAGATGGAGGCTCCTCTCCTAGATCAGTAACTGGTTAAAAGATAGGAAACAAAGAGTAGGAATAAATAGTCAGTCTTCACAATGGAGAGAGGTTAATAGTGCCCTCCCACGCCCTGCAAGGATCTGAACTGGGACCTGGACTCTTCAACATATTCATAAATGATCTGGAAAAGGTGGAGAGCAGTGAGGTCACAAAATTTACAAACAACGCAAAATTACTCAAGATAGTGAAGTCCAAAACTGACAGCGAAGAGTTACAAAGGGATCTCACTAAACTGAGTGGCTTGGCAACAAAATAGTGTGTTAAGTGCAGAGTGTACTGCACATTGGAAAAAATAATCCCAACTATATATACAAAATGATAGTATCTAAATGAGCTGTTACCACTCAAGAAATAAATCTTGGAGACCTTGTGGATAGTTGTCTGAAAACATCTGTGCAGCAGCAATCAAAAAAGCTTACAGAACATTAGGAACCATTAGGAAAGGGATAGTAATATGACAGAAAATATCATAATGCCACTATATAAATCCAGGTACAGCTGCCCTTTGAATACTATGTGCAATTCTGGTCACCCCATCTAAAAAAAAAAAGATGTTAGAACTGGAAAAAGTACAGAAAAGGGCAACAAAAATGATTAAAGGTGTGGAACAGCACTCATTTGAGAAGAGATTGAAAAGACTGGGACCGTTCAGCTTGGAAGAGAGATGACTAAATGGGGATATGAAAGAGGTTTATAAAATCATGACTGGTGTTAAGAAAGGGAATAAAGAAGTATTTACCCCTTCACATAACTCAAGAACCATGGGTCATCCGATGAAATTCATAGGACGCAGATTTAAAAGAAACAAAAGGAAGTACTTCTTCACACAACCTGTCTACCTGTTCTTTTTGCCATGGGATGTTGTGAAGGCCAAAAGTATAACTGTATTAAAGAAAAAATGGGATAAGTTCATGGAATATAGGTCCATCAGTGGCTATTAGCCAAGATGGTCGGGGACACTACCCCATACTCCAGGTTTACCTAAACCTCCAACTGTCAGAAGCCGAGGCTGAACAAAGGGATAAGTCACTTAAAATTGAGCTTTTCTTTTCATTCCCTCCAAAGCATGTAGCACTGGTCACTTTCAGGAGGCAGGATACTGGTCTGGATGAACTATTGGTCTGACCCAGTACGACTGTTCTGTTGTTCTAACGAATATTTATAAGGATTCCTTTACACTTGTTTCTAATAGCACTGTACTGCATTGTATATTAAAATCAATAAAACTAATAGTTGCAGTTCACTCAGTAAGGACAGGAAAACCAAGTTGTCACTTTCACTCTTCTTGTCCTTATGCACAAGAAAAAATGGGGGTATTTTTGGGTTCTCAGCCCCTCATAATAATGTTTGAACTACCACGACTCCCCTGTCTGCGTCCAATGTTGTAAGTACATGGCTGTTCCTTCCTATGTTGTGGTACTACAAGATGGGTTAACTCTTTTGTTTCGGTATGTCTAATGGGTTTATGCTGCTATGCATCACTGTAGTATATGAACACCTGATTCTGTTCTATTTTCCAGAGCTTTCTGACTGTAAGATGCTTAGTACAAAAGAAATGTAAATAAGCTAATACGGTGTAATGGTGTTTAGCTAACAAAATGCAAATATAGTAAAACCGAATTCCAGATACCGTACTACTTGCTTTTCTAATTCTTAGTATTCTGTGGATCTAAAATATTTTTATCTTTTGTTAAAATTATTGTACATCTTTGTGTGCATTTCAAAATAAGGTGGCAGAAATTGTCCCTATTCAGGACAACATTTAAGCATGTTTTTTCCCTGAATCAAAACCAGCATAACTACAGCATGAATTAGATGTTTCCAACATACCCAAGCAATAGAAACTTTACTTTTGCATTTAAAAACTTTTTGGAAATGAATGGGACAGAGCTCCCTATCTCCACTGCTGTTACAAATTATGAAAAATGTATAAGAAAGGGTAAAAATTAATTTTTACCATGTGTGTTTAAAAATTGAAAGCTGAACTTCATATTACTAAGGAGGCAGTGTTTTTACAGGACCAGTCCTTACCTGCTAAGATCAGTCCTGAAATCCAATAATAATAATACCTAGATCATATATAGAACTTTTCCTCAACAGATGTTAGAGTGCTTCACACTTGATTCTCAATGTCCCATCAGGTTTTATTTATATTAAACTACCTTTATGGACATCTAACTTACAGAGATACATAGGATTTAACAAACCATATTGGACTGTTGGTTCATTGAGTCTGGTATCCTAATTGGCAATGGCCAGTATCTGACATCCAGAGAAAATCTTAACCAACCTTTCCGTCTCTTTTCTTCAGACCCTGTCCTCCCTCCAGCTCCTGGTACACAAACAGTTGTGCAGTGCTATATGATAAGGGGGGACAAATTCTTCCCTGAGCTCTGCAGATATACTGATTTCTCTTTCACAGAAATCAGGATTTAGTTTATGGATGCTGTGTGTGTGTGCACGCACGCCTGATTACAGCTCTCTTTATGATGTTGTATTTACAGTTTATATCAATAAATAATATCCTCCTTCATATTGAAAATAATAGAACAAGAACAAAGAAACTAACAGAAACAGGCAGTGGAAAATATGGAGTAAGATGGCGGGCCTTCTGATTTAGCCAACTCTTATGTTAATTCTGCCTTTTTAATTCAAAATGCCTTGATAGCTTTTTAAATGAACTTTTACATTGCAGGATGAATTTGACCCCTTCAAGAGTACTGCTGCTTCAAGAAGAAAGCAGAGATGATTCTGGATTCATTATATAAAATCACACTGCAGAAATGCCCAGGTCTTGTGATGGAATCAGAAAACAATATGCAAGGTTTTAGATAGTGTTTTACTCTAAACTATTTTTTGCCTTAATGTTTCAATTCTTTTGTGAAAGATTAACTCTCAGCGGCACTGTGTATGCAACATAACTTGACGTATATGTTGGGTTACCAGTGCCTACTAGTAAAAACTTTGAGAAATATTCCATAGGAAAAATTCTTCCTTCTGTAAAACTTCTAAAAGGTTGTGTTCATCTCTGGGCTGTATATAAAAGAATTCTTCCTTCTATAAAATTTCTCTCTGTGTTTTACATTTTATAGAGGAATAAATTAAAGCAATATGCATGGATGGATACAGTTAATGTATTTTTCAGGCCTAATGAACATTACATTTATCTGCAGTTTGGTATGGTTAGCAGAAAAATTCAAGGACCCAAAGATGCAACTTTCAATATTAAAACTATTAATGCCTGGAAAGGGTCTCCTGTTACTGTCTTATAAAGTGTCAGAAATACAGAAGCGACATTCTGCTCTGCAATTCTAGAAAATGGCTTGTATATTTCTAACACTCAAGTGAGACTTGTAGGACAGAACCTTGCAGCTGTGCAAGTAAAACTCTCAGAAGTTGGCATGAGTCTTACCTGCATAAAAAATATGGAATTGGGCTAGTAATGGATGAGACACTGCCTCTGTATATTTGTGCAAATGACACATTTCATGTATTTTTTTTTATTTTCAGTATTCCCACTGAAACAGCACTAATTCAATAATTCATTCAGTAATGCTTGAATGATTTGTTTTCAAAGTGAGCACAGAAAAACATGATCAAAATAGGAATTACAGCAGTTGCTATTTTAAAAAGTCAAGATTTCCCCACACTTGCTGCGTGGTGCTAACTGAGAACCACAGCTATACCCTTCAGTAGTTTCATCCTGAGAGCTAGGACAGTTCGGGGCTTAACTGCAAGACCTCTCAGTGGGCTGTGTGGCCCATTTGGTCTCCCTGACTGACTGCCTCTGGGATGTTGAAGAAGCACTACACTACATACAACAGTTGGGTGGGAAAGTGCAGAAGCTTGAACTATTCCTGGAGCGAGATGGAGTTTGGCAGCTGTATGGCCATGGTTCTGGCCTATCATGGCCACCCCTGGGTCTGCATTCACTTCTGCCGTTGTGAACCCAAATGAGCCATAGAGGCCCTGAGAACTCTGTGGAAGTTGTCAGATCCGGGACTTGTCCCTCAAGGTATTAAATAATTGGTGGTAATTTTTAAAGCAATCTGTTCCCTTATGGTATCAGAACATGCTTGTTCTGGCAATATTTGCAATGGCCTGACTCTTCTCCTGCCTCTTCGCCAATGGCTATTATTGCTATGCATAGACTAGCTGCTCTAAGCTTCTCTCTAAAGGGGGGACTATTTATGTTTTGTGCCAGAAGCCAAAAATATGTCAGATTACCATCGATCTCACTAGTAAGAAAAGTTACCTTATGTTGTTCCTATGATAGAAACCCCATATAATGTTACGTGAACAATGGATGTAAGTTGTATCGACCTGTGTATTTTGCATTGAATCTGAAGGATTTAAATGTAAAATCATAACTTTTTTTATATGTTGCTAGCTAAATAAAATTTTGTACTGAAAATAGATTAACAGGCTCCTAATTATTTTAAAAAAAAAATCTTCATCATACTATGTGTTTGAGGGGAACTTTTTAAATGTTCCAGTCACACAGGTTGTCAAGAAGCCAATTCTGCATTTTCTTTTTAGATATTTTGTCCATTTTCCGTGTGAAATCAAATGCTTCCCATGTCTTTTCCTATTATCCCTTTTACATGGTCTCCTATTCAGTGCTCAGATTTATAGTATAGTTGTGTGCACTATTTCTAGATTAGTTGCCACAGTTCTCAAATATCACTATAAAACTCAAAAGTATTACATTTGTTACACCATAGAGAGGTGTAAAAACCTCCTTATATAAACAGAACTAGCTTTATATTTAAACATCACTTCTAGAACTATTAATGTTGAGGATGATACAGTGTGCTCTGGCCTTGTAATAATAGAATCATAGAATTGGATAGGACCTTGAGAGGTCATCTAGTCCAGTCCCCTACACTCGAGGTGGGACTAAGTATTATCTAGACCATCCCTGACAGGTGTTTGTCCAACCTGCTCTTAGAAATCCCCAATGATGGAGATTCTACAACCTCCCTAGGCAATTTATTTCAGTGTTTAACCACTCTGACAGGAAGTTTTTCCTAATGTCCAACCTAAACAATAGCTTCTTGTCCTATCCTCAGAGGTTAAGAAGAACAGTTGTTCTCCCGCCTCCTTGTAACAACCTTTTATGTACTTGAAAACTGTTATCATGTTCCCTCTCAGTCTTCTCTTCTCCAGACTAAACAAACCCAATTTTTTCAATCTTCCCTCATACGTCATGTTTTCTAGACCTTTAATCATTTTTGTAGCTCTTCACTGGACTTTCTCCAATTTTTCCACATCTTTCCTGAAATGTGGTGCCCAGAACTGGACATAATACTCCAGTTGAGGCCTAATCAGCGTGGAGTAGAGCGGAAGAATTACTTCTCGTGTCTTGCTTACAACATTCCTGCTAATATATCCCAGAAAGATGTTTGCATTTTTTGCAACAGCGTTACACCGTTGACTCATATTTAGTTTGTGATCCATTATGACCCCCACATCCCTTGTTTGCAGCCCCTGCCATGTGTTGATTGTGTCTTCTTCCTCCATTCCTGCTGCCTTGCAGAATGTGAGGCTATGTTAACAACAAAGTGTTAACCCTTGAGGGCTCAGACTCTTATTTAGCTTGTGATCCACTATGACCCCCAGATTCCTTTCGGCAGTCATTTTCCATTTTGTATGTGTGCAGCTGATTCTTCCTTCCTAAGTGGAGTACTATGTATTTGTCCTTATTGAATTTCATCCTATTTATTTCAGACCATTTCTCCAGTTTGTCCAGATCATTTTGAATTTTAATCCTATTCTCCGAAGCACTTTGAACCCCTCTTAGTCTGGTATTGTCCACAGACTTTATAAGTGTACACTCTATGTCATTAACTAAATTATTGATGAAGATATTGAACAGAACCGAAACCCAGAACTGATCCTTGCGGGACCCCACTTGATATGCCTTTCCAGCTTGACTGTGAACTCCTGACAACTGCTCTCTGGGAATGGTTTTCCAACCAGTTATGCACCCACCTTATAGTAGCTCCTCTGTTGTATTTCCCTCATCCACCTCTTCTTCCTGGTTAGATGGTCTGTTTTTTACCCCTTTTATCATTGCCCAGAGACTTTCAACAAGTCTGTCTCCTATTTACAACTCAACCTCAGTCTAAGTCTATACATTTTTAATATATAAGGCAACATGTCCTCCCTTTTCCCCCGCCTGTCCTTCCTGAGCAAGTTGTACCCTTCTATATCAATATTCCAGTCATGCGTATTATCCCACTAACTCTCTGGAATGCTGTGTCATAGTTGCATTTATTAACTAGCATTTCAAGTTCTTCCTGCTTATTCCCCATACTTTTCGCATTCGTATACAGACATCTAAGATACAGATTTGATTTCCCCTCTATGTTCTCTCTTGTCTCTCCCTTATCCCTACAATAATGGCCCATACTCCCCCCAAATTCTGACCCTTCTCCCAGGTCTCCATGTTTTTGACTTACCTGTGGGCTTTTGTCACCTGTCCCAGTAAATCCCTCCTTACTAGGTTAACCAGTCTATATCCAAAATGCTCTTTCCCTTCCTTGATAGGGGGACCCCATCTCTGCATAGCAGTTCTTCCTGGAACAGCACCCCACGATCAAGGCAGCCGAAGCCCTCCTGGCTCAATAAATAGTTTAATCTGACTGATTAAATAGTTCAAGATCTTTAAAAGTTGGGCATCATGCTCTGCCAGGATCTTTCCAGATACAATCAAGGAAAACAAACACTTCAGTGAAGTTCATGTCTTTTACAACTGGCTTCATTAAGACGGTAGCTGTATCCAGGGATACTGTGGGTCATACTTCCGAATGGGTAGAAACTGTAAAGCTCTTCTCCTTTTTAATTAAACTGGAGGGGGTGTGCAGGTGAGATGAAACAGGGATTGTGAGCTGTGAAACGTGGTGGGGTATGAGAAGCCAGCATGCATGTGCAGGGGAATGTGGAGATGGGAAGCATGCGGGGATGGCAGATGTGCAGATGAATGGGAAGGCAGGAAGGAAACTGAGCTACTTCCCCCTAAAATTGCCTATTTAACAACACTTACGGCATTTGTTAGAACACATCCCTGAGCCTGCAACATTAGTCCTTTTAGTATATATTAAAATAAAGGTGTGTACTAATTGTAGAAGGCAGCTCTTCTCTTTCCTGAGCCACCATAACTGTCACCTTACGATCTCAGAATTCCCCAAACATCCTGCAATCACAGCAAATTGTCATGGATGTCCAAGTATGACTCCTTACCCAACGGTCTGCTTAGGCCACAGGACGGATGCCACTATCTTCCCTGACTATCACAGTAAAGGAAGCCATCATATTGTCCAGTAGCGCATTGAGCCACATGGAAGAGCACTTGCCAATATTCTGCCTATTGATCTCCTGAGCCACCTTATATTAGACCTTAAGACTCTTGATGTTTTCCTGACTCTGCCAGATCAAGGGGCATCTGGCTTGTTCGGGGTTAAAATAGAAAACTGAGTCACAACTCCACCCAATTTAGGCTTAATCAATTTTTGCCTTTATTATACAATTTCAGACAGAATTATTGTCACTTATATCTGAACATGCATTTGTGCCAGATAACAGCAGACAAGATGGAATTGATAGGGGCCCAAGTTACCACATTCCAAGGAACTGGGAAGTCCTTCCATGATGTTCATTGTCTCCTCTGATTTCTAGGTCTGGTCCTTCACTCCCATCCTTCAGTTTCCCAAAGTAATGCATACTGGAAAACATAATTCCAGCTATACATATAAAATGATGGGGTCTAAATTAGCTGTTACCAGTGAAGAAAGAGATCTTGGAATCATTGTGGATAGTTGTCTGAAAACATCCACTCAGTGTGCAGTGGCAGTCAAAAAAGCGAACAGAATGTTGGGAATCGTTAAGAAAGGGATAGATAATAAGACAGATAATATCATATTATCTGTATAAATCCATGGTATGCCCACATCTTGAATACTCTGTGCAGATGTGGCTGACCCATATCAAAAAAGATATATTGGAATTGGAAAAGGTTCAGAAAAAGGCAACAAAAATGATTAGGGGTATGGAATGGCTGCCATATGAGGAGAGATGAATAGGACTGGGACTTTTCAGCTTGGAAAAGAGTCAACTAAGAGGGAATATGATAGAGGTCTAGAAAATCATGACTGGTGTGAAGAAAGTAAATAAGGAAGTGTTACTTACTCCTCCCATAATGCAAGAACTAGGGGTCACCAAATGAAATTAATAGGCAGCAGATTTAAAACAAACAAAAGGAAGTATTTTTTCACACAGTGCACACTCAACCAGAGGATGTTATGAAGGCCAAGACTATAACAGGATTCAAAAAAGAACTAGGTAAGTTCATGGAGGATAGGTCCATCAATGGCTATTAGGATGGAAAGGGATGGTGTCCCTAGCCTTTGGCCTGGTCTACACTACAAGTGTATGTCGGATTTAGCAGCATTAAATCCGAATTAACCCTGCATCCGTCCACACAACGAAGCCATTTTTTCGACATAAAGGGCTCTTAAAACCGATTTCTGTACTCCTCCCCAACGAGGGGATTAGAGCTGAAATCGACATCGCCATTTCAAATTAGGATTAGTGTGGATGCAATTCAAAGGTATTGGCCTATGGGAGCTATCCCACAGTATACCATTGTGACGGCTCTGGACAGCACTCTGAACTCAGATGCACTGGCCAGGGGTACAGGAAAAGCCCCGGGAACTTTTGAATCTCATTTCCTGTTTGGGCAGGTGAGCTCATCAGCACAGGTGACCATGCAGTCCCAGAATCGAAAAAGAGCTCCAGCATGGACTGAACGGGAGGTACTGGATCTGATCGCTGTATGGGGAGAGGAATCCGTGCTATCAGAACTACGTTCCAAAAGACGAAATGCCAAAACATTTCAAAAAATCTCCGAGGCCATGAGAGACAGAGGCTACATCCAGGATGCATCACAGTGCCAAGTGAAACTTGAAGAGCTCAGACAAGCGTACCAGAAAACCAAAGAATCAAACAGACACTCCGGGACAGAGCCCCAGACATGCCGCTTCTACTCTAAGCTGCATGCAATTCTAGGGGGGACCGCCACCATTACCCCACCCCTGTCCGTGGACTCCGAGTATGGAATACTCTCCACCATAGCTGAGGATTTTGCAGATGGGGAAGATGAGGAGAACGACAAGCTTGGGGAGAGCACACAACACACCGTTCTCCCTGACAGCCAGGATCTTTTTATCACCCTGACTGAAATACCCTCCCAACCCAATGAAGCTGGAGAAGAGACCTCTGGTGAGTGTACCTTTTAAAATATAATACATGTTATAAAAGCAAGCGTTTTTTAATGATTAAGTAGCCCTGAGGCCTTGGGATGCATTCGTGGCCAGTACTGCTGCTGGAAAAATCTGTTAACGTGTCTGGGGATGGAGCGGAAATCTTCCAGGGACATCTCAATGAAGTACTCCTTCAGCAGCCTTATTCCGTCCTCCATGGTAGGACACTTTTACCATGCCATGCTAGTAGCAAGTAATCTGGTATCGTTGCATGACCAAGCCTGGAAGCGGTATGCTCCCGGTGTTTGCTGGCATTCAAGCAACATCCGTTCTTTATCTCTCTGTGTTATCCTCAGGAGAGTGATATCATTCATGGTAACCTGGTTGAAATAGGGGAATTTGATTAAGGGGACATTCAGAGGTGCCCGTTCCTACTGCGCTGTTTGCCTGTGGCTGAAAAGAAATCCTCTCCACAGTTAGCCACGCGGTGGGAGGGGGGGCCATTGGCGCTGAGCTATTTGCGTTTGGCTAGCAGGGATCTTCCCTGATACCAGCCACGTGGTGGGGGGAGGGGAAAAGCGATCATCCCAGAGAATTGGATGGGTGGAGGGGGTTAGTTTGGTTTCCGCTGCTGCAGGTTAACAGGAAAACTGCAGCAGTAAATGGCCAGCTCAGCGGGCTTTGTTTGTTATGGGAAAGGAGGAGGCTGCTGTTATGAAGGTTGTAGAAGCTGAAAGACTATGGCTTACCATGGCTGCCTGCAAGCTGAATTCTGTTGCCTGGCCCTGCGTGTGTGATCTCTAATACCAAAGCCGCAGGCACTCAATATAAGATGCAAAATGCGACCTTGTACCAAAATCTCATGTGCTATGTAATGTGAATAGTGTTTTTCACCGTGAAAGAGTATAGCCATTGTTCTGTAAAATGTATCTTTTTAAATACTTCACTCCCTTTTTTTCCTCCAGCAGCTGCAAATGTTTCAAGCCTTTCTCCTCCATCCCAGAGGCTATCTCAGATAAGGCGGCGAAAAAAATGCACACGCGATGACATGTTCTCTGAGCTCATGCAGTCATCTGGCACTGACAGAGCTGTGTGGAGGGACACAATACCAGAGTACAGGACGGTGGCTGATGAATGTGAGGGAGAGGAGGCAGCAGGAAGATCAGAGGAGGCATGAGGAAATGCTGGGAATACTGCAGGATCAAACGGACATGCTCTGGCGTCTGATGGAGGTTCATAAACAGCAGCAGGATCACAGACTGCTGCTGCAGCCCCTGCTTAACCACCCTCCCTCCTCCCCAAGTTCCATAGCCTCCCCACTCAGACGCCCAAGAACACGGGGTGGGAGGCTCTGGGCACCCAACCACTCCACCCCAGTGGACAGCCCAAGCAACAGAAGGCTGGCATTCAACAAGTTTTAAAGTGGCCTTTTTCTTCCCTCCTACCCTCCTCCCACACCCCACCCGGGCTACCTTGTGAGTTATCTCCATATTTTTATAATCAATTAATAAAGAATACATGTTTTTTAAATGATAGTGACTTTATTTCCTTTGCAAGCAAGCTGTGATCGAAGGCGGGAGGGCGAGTGGTTTACAGAGAATTAGAGTCAACCAAGGGGGCGGGTTTTCATCAAGAAGAAACAAACAGAAGTGTCACACAGTACCCTGGCCAGCCATGAAACTGGTTTTCAAAGCTTCTCTGATGCGCAGCGCTTCCGGCTGTGCTCTTCTAACCGCCCTGGTGTCTGGCTGTGCGTATTCAGCAGCCAGGCGATTTGCATCAACCTCCCACCCCGCCATAAACGTCTTCCCCCTTACTGTCACAAAGATTGTGGCGCACACAACAAGCAGCAATAACAATGGGAATATTGGTTTCGCTGAGGTCTGAGCGAGTCAGTAAACTGCGCCAGCGACCCTTTAAACGTCCAAATGCACACTCTACCACCATTCTGCACTTGCTCAGCCTATAGTTGAACAGCTCCTGACTACTGTCCAGGGTGCCTGTGTGCGGCTTTTATGAGCCAGGGCATTAAGGGGTAGGCTGGGTCCCCGAGGATAACTATTGGCATTTCAACATCCCCAACAGTTATTTTATGGTCTGGGAAGTAAATCCCTTCCTGCAGCCGTTTAAACAGACCAGAGTTCCTGAAGACGCAAGCGTCATGAACCTTTCCCGGCCATCCCACGTTGATGCTGGTGAAACGTCCCTTGTGATCCACCAGTGCTTGCAGCACCATTGAAAAGTACCCCTTGTGGTTTATATACTGGCTGCCCTGGTGGTCCGGTCCCAAGATAGGGATATGGGTTCCGTCTATAGCCCCACCAGTTAGGGAATCCCATTACAGCAAAGCCATCTAGTATGACCTGCACATTTCCCAGAGTCACTACCTTTGATAGCAGCAGATTGTGATTGCGTTGGCTAGTTGCATCACAGCAACCCCCACAGTAGATTTGCCCACTCCAAATTGATTCCCGACTGACCGGTAGTTGTCTGGCATTTCAAGCTTCCACAGGGCTATTGCCACTCGCTTGTGAACTGTGAGGGCAGCTCTCATCTTGGAATTCTTGCGCTTGCTTTCCCTTGCCCTCAAGTCACAAAGTTCCATGAAAGTGCCCTTATGCGTGCAAAAGTTTCGGAGCCACTGGGAATCATCCCAGACCTGCAACACTTGCGGTCCCACCAGTCTGTGCTTGTTTCCCAGGCCCAGAATCAGCGTTCCACAGCATGAGCCTACCCCATTAACACCATGATCTCCAAATTGCGGGGGAACGCGGTTTTAGAGAAAAGTGCGTTCAGGGCCTCATCACTGCGCTGCGGTCGCCTCCTCACCTGGTTTTTCAGGTGCTGGTTCTGCATACACTGCACGATAATGCGCGAGGTGTTTACAATGGTCATAACTGCTGGGGTGAGCTGAAGGGGCTCCATGCTTGCTGTGCTACGGCATCTGCTCCTGCTCGGGCAATCCAGGGAAAAGGACGTGAAACGATTGTTTGCCTTTGCTCTGGCGGAGGGAGTGGCGACTGACAACATGGCTTACAGGGTTGGCTTACAGGGAATTAAAATCAACAAAGGGGATGGCTTTGCGAGAAACAAAATGGCCCCCTTAAGGATAGAACTCAAAACTGGGTTTACCAGGCTGTTGATTTCATGGAGGGAGGGAGGAGAAAATGAATACAAAACAAATCTGGTCTATTTCTTGTTTTGATCCATTTCATCTATCTTTACACATCTTGCTGGCAGCAGACTGTGCAGTACGACTGCTAGCCATCGTCATCTCCTGGGTGCTCGGCAGAAGACGGTGCAGTATGACTGCTGGCCATTGTCTTCTGCTGGCTGCAGATTAAAAGACAGTGCACTGCCAGTCGGACTGAATCACCATGAGACTAAACTAAAAAGGGAAATGACCTGGCTGAGTCACTCCCAGGTTTGCCCAGGCGTCCCTGACCTCATCGAGGTCGGTTAAAAGAGCACCCTGGACTACGTCGACGATGGCTATCAGTCATACTACACTGTCTGCTGCCAAAAGGCAATAAGCTGTTGCTGTGTAGCAGTGCATTACCACGTCTGCCAGCACCCAGGAGACGTACGGTGACAGTGAGCTGAGTGGGCTCCATTCTTACCGTGGTATGGCGTCTGCACAGGTAACTCAAGAAAAAAGGTGCAAAACAATTGTCTGCCCTTGTTTCAGAGTAACAGCCGTGTTAGTCTGTCTTCGCAAAAAGACAGACTCCTTTTCTTTTTGTGTCTGCCCTTGGTTTCACGGAGGGAGGGAGGGAGGGAAGGGGGGCCTGACAATATGTACCCAGAACCACCCGCGACAATGTTTTAGCTCCATCAGGCACTGGGATTTCTACCCAGAATTCAAATGGGCGGTGGAGACTGCAGGAACTGTGGGATAGCTACCCACAGTGCAACGCTCCAGAAGTCAACGGTTGCCTTGGTGCCGTGGACACACTCCGCTGACTACATGCAATTAGAGCATTTGTGTGGGGACACACACAATCGACTGTATAAAAACACTTTCTACAAAACCGACTTCTATAAATTCGACCTAATTTCGTAATGTAGACAAGGCCTCTGTTTGCGAGAAGCTGGGAATGTGCGACGGGGGATGGATCACTTGACGATTACCTGTTCTGTTCATTCCCGCTGGAGCTCCTGGCACTGGCCACTGTTGGAAGACAGGTTTCAGAGTAGCAGCCGTGTTAGTCTGTATCTGCAAAAAGAAAAGGAGGACTTGTGGCACCTTAGAGACTAACAAATTTATTTGAGCATCAGCTCAAATTTGTTAGTCTCTAAGGTGCCACAAGTCCTCCTTTTCTTTTTGTTGGAAGACAGGATACTGGGCTAGATGCACATTTGTTCTGATCCAGTATGACCGTTCTTAGGTTCCCTTTAATGTTTGTTTCTCCAATTCTTCTATACGTTTTTACATTATAGATCACATAATTATTCTCCAATTGCCTTTTAGCACATCAACCCTTTTGGTTTTATATAACCTGTACGTTATGCATGTGCAATCTTTAATTTATCCAACTTCCGCTTTTTTTTTTGCTCTTTATGTATGTTTTATAGCATGTCGTTCTGTGTCACCCTTCCTCTGTGTTTTCCCAGTAAAAGGCTCGTTGTTGTTACAGGTTTGTTTGTTTCTACCTTAAAACTTCCAGCACAACATGTTATCTTTGTTTTGTCAGCACAGCATCGTTTTAAGCAGATCAGCAATACGACGTAAAAGAAGAATTGGCAACACCAACTTATGCCAGCAAGGCTTTGGCTTAAGTGTTATCTCATCTAGACTCATTCACTATCCATAATTACAAATTATTAAAGTATAACTCATAAGCTCGTAATCTTACCGTTTAGCAATCCTTCATTTTTATATTTGTCATATTCAGTATGTGTGTATTATCCTCCCCCTTAACCTATGAAAGGAGGAGTGTTATGGAAAACACAACGATTCTTTAATGTCAGCATATCGTATCTTTAGACATGGGTTTTCAAAGCACAGTTTTATTCAAAGTCCAGTTTTGTTTGTGAATCTTTACAAAGAAAACTTTATTAGAAATTTTCCTGTTAATGCATTTTGAAGGGTGTCTCAGTTACAGGGCCTTGATGTTTAGTTGCTTGTAATGGTATCCCAGCAGGCTTGAGAAAGTGTTTGGATGCTCCGTCATGGATCAGAACATTCTGAATCAGCTACAACTGGATTTTTTCTTTGCCCCAGATGGTTACCATGGACTGCACTCTGGCCAGCTGGTATCACATTCATTAGAAAGCTTCCTCTGAGACATGCTTGCTGCTAAAGGAGTTCATCCATTCTGTCATCTGTGGAAGAAGTTAAAACTGGCAAAATAGCATGCAAATGAGCTCCATAGAGAGTCTACCTCTATCTATACCAGTGGTTCTCCATCTGCAGCCCATGGGCCACTTGCAGCCTAATCAGCACAAGCTGCGGCCCATGTGACATCCTCAGGGCCATACAAGTAGTATTGGATGCAGCCCACAATGGTAAATAGGTTGAGAACCACTGATCTATACAGATAAGTGGCTTCTGGCACACTAATGCCCTCTGAAGCAGAGTGCATGAAGTAGACTGGATAGTTCACCTTAGGAGTGCCTAGTGCACTGTGGGATGATGGTGGGAGTACTAAATGCACTAATGAGACTATTAACCTAAATTACCCCCAAGAGTTTACAAGGGCTTCTAATAAATGTTTGTATAAGGTCTAGCCTATTGAGACCCAATCCTGATTGGGGCCCGTAGGAACCACTGTAATATAAATGATATTATATTACACCAGCATTTCTTATTTGTACTGAGTCTTCCCAGCAGAGATTGGCACAATAGTTAAACACACAGGCGTTAACCTTTAAGTCAAGTGCGATGGACTAATAGGAAGAATATACCCCTCAGGGTGGGGAGTGCCTCATTTAATATGTATATTATGCACACATAGAATCCTAGAATCACCTGGAGAGGTCATCTAGTCCAGTCCCCTGCACTTAGGGCAGAACTAATTATCTAGACCATTCCTGACAGGTGTTTGTCTAACCTGCTCTTAAAAATCTCCAATCTTGGAGGTTCTACAACTTCCCTAGGCAATTAATTCCAGTGCTTCACCACCCTGACTTTTTTCCTAATGTCCAACCTAAACCTCCCTTGCTGCAGTTTAAGCTCATTGCTTCTTGTCCTATCCTCAGAGGCTAAGAAAAACAAGTTTTCTTCCTCCTCCTTGTAACAACCTTTTACATACTTGAAAACTGTTACCATGTCCCCTCTCAGTCTTCTCTTTTCTAGACTAAACAAACTCAATTTTTTCAGTCTTCCCTCATAGGTCATGTTTTCTAGACCTTTAATCATTGTTGTTGCTCTTCTCTGGACTCTCTCCAATTTGTCCACATCCATTCTGAAATGTGGTGCCCAGAACTGGACACAATACTCTGGTTGAGGCCTAATCAGAGCGGAAGAATTACTTCTCTTATCTTGCTTACAACACTCCTGCTAATACATCCCAGAATGATATTCACTTTTTTTGCAACAGCGTTACACTGTTGACTCATATTTAGCTTGTGGTCCACTGCAACCCCCAGATCCCTTTCCGCAGTACTCCTTCCTAGGCAGTCATTTCCCGTTCTGTATGTGTGCAACTGATTTTTACTCCCTTTGAGGAGTACTTTGCATTTGTCCTTATTGAATTTCATCCTGTTTACTTCAGACCATTTCTCCAGTTTGTCCAGATCATTTTGAATTTTAATCCTATCCTCCAAAGGCTCTTGGAACCCCTTCCATCTTGGTATCATCCACAAACTTTATAAGTGTACTCTGTATGCCATTATCTAAATCATTGATGAAGATATTGAACAGAACCATACCCAGAACTGATACCTGCAGGACCCCACTCATTATGCCCTTCCAGCATGACTCTGAACCACTGTAACTACTCTCTGGGAAAGGTTTTCCAACCAGTTTTGCACCCACCTTATAGTCGCTCCATCTAGGTTGCATTTCCCTAGTTTATGAGAAGGCCATGCAGGACAGTATCAAAAGCTTTACTAAAATCAAGATATACCACATCTACTGCTTTCCCCCTATCCACAAGGCTTGTTACCCTGTCAAAGAAAGCTGTCAGGTTGGTTTGACATGATTTGTTTTTGACAAATCCATGCTGATGGTTACTTATCACCTTATTATCTTCTAGATATTTGCAAATTGATTGCTTAATTATTTGCTCCATTATCTTTCTGGGTACAGAAGTTAAGCTGACTGATCTGTAATTCCCTGGGTTGTCCTTATTTCCCTCTTTAAAGATGGGCACTATATTTTCCCTTTTCCAGTCTTCTGGAATCTCTCCCATCTTCCATGCCTTCTCAAAGATAATCGCTAATGGCTCAGATATCTCCTCAGTCAGCTCCTTGAGTATTCTAGGATGCAGTTCATCAGGCCCTGGTGACTTGAAGACATCTAATTTGTCCAAGTAATTTTTAACTTGTTCTTTCCCTATTTTAGCCTTGTCTGAGCCAACCTCATTTTCACTGGTATCCACTACGTTAGACGTCCAATCACCACCAACCTTCTTGGTCAAAACCGAAACAAAGAAGTCATTAAGCACCTCTGCCATTTCCACATTTTCTGTTATTATTCCCCTTACCCCCAACTGAGTAATGGACCTACCCTGTCCTTGGTCTTCCTTTTGCTTCTAATGTATTTGTAGAATGTTTTCTTATTACCTTTTATGTCTCTAACTGGTTTGATCTCATTTTGTGCCTTGGCATTTCTAATTTTGTCCCTACAGACTTGTTTGTTTATATTCATCCTTTGTAATTTGACCTAGTTTCCACTTTTTGTAGGACTCTTTTTTGATTTTTAGATCATTGAAGATCTCCTGGTTAAGCCAAGGTGGTCTCTTGCCATACTTCCTATCTTTCCTATGCAGTGGGATAGTTTCCTCTTGTGCCCTTAATAATGTCTCTTTGAAAAACTGCCAACTCTCTTGAACTGTTTTCCCCTTTAGACTTGCTTCCCATGGGATCTTACCTACCAACTCCCTGAGTTTGCTAAAGTCTGCCTTCTTGAAATCCATTGTCTTTATTTTGCTGTTCTCCCTCCTACCATTCCTTAGAATCATTAACACTATCGTTTCATGATCACTTTCACGAAAGCTGCCTTCCACTTTCAAATTCTCAACCAGTTCCTCCTTATTTGTCAAAATCAAATCTAGAACAGCCTCTCCCCTGGTAGCTGTCTCCACCTTCTGAAAGAAAAAATTGTCTGAAAGAAAAAACAGAATTTACATGAAGCTGCTGCTGCAGGTCAGGATGCTGACAGGGGAGAAAAGGATGCTCAGGTGAAACCAAACAGATTTTCTTTTTCTTCCACAGTACAGATGTAATTATCCCAGAGGAGAAGGGGGGGCATGGAGTAAAACCCAGTAGGAGTGCAATCTTGGACAAAGCGAGCACATCGGAGTAGCAGTAGTATTAAGCATCGAATGCGCGGAGATTCTTGCTAGCAGCCTGCCTGAGACGGGAGATATAAAAGTGCTGAAAGAAAACTATACACTGACTGAGTGTCAGATCTGCATAGCTACAGCACTTGTCTGGATCACCTGCTGTTATTTTGGCTGATAATTTTTGCATTTTGTTCACAGTTATGAAGATTGTGCTAAGGAAAGCAAGCAAGAGCTTGTCAAGCCTCCCGCTGACTGGACACAGTATTGTTTCATTGATGAGCTATTTCTGAATCTGAAGAAAGAAGCAGCGTTTCAGAAATGGTTACTCATTATATATGGCTCTCTCTCCTGTACTTAGCTAATGCCTTTGACAGATCAGCAAAGCTTCCCATCAACAGAAGTTTTGAAGGATCTTTTGAAACACCCAGCATCTCCAGTTTTTTTTCCTGGAATAACTATACACTTACTGACTGGCAGAGCTTTGTGGACAGGAGAAGCTATGGGGCAGAGTCTCAAAATCTTACAGTGAAAGCCCTGCTCATTGTGGCATACTCCTTCATCATAGTGTTCTCGCTCTTTGGGAATGTCTTGGTCTGTCACGTCATCATCAAAAATCAAAGGATGCACTCTGCTACTAGCCTGTTCATTGTGAATCTAGCTGTAGCAGACATAATGATAATGCTGCTCAATACTCCCTTTACTTTGGTAAGAACCTGACAGAGGTCTGTTCCCTCTCCCTCTGCTTTTTCTCTAAACCTTGGGCATTTGTAATGGAAAATGTATCATTTGCCTTTTCTTCCCTTAACAGAAATAGCTTAGTGTGTG
This sequence comes from Lepidochelys olivacea, assembly GCF_965140295.1. NCBI lineage: Eukaryota > Metazoa > Chordata > Testudines > Cheloniidae > Lepidochelys > Lepidochelys olivacea. The sequence goes on along the minus strand of NC_140411.1, from coordinate 29,318,601 downwards.
GAGTTCGCCTCTGATTGTTCTTACTTGCACTCACGGGAATGACAAATGACACTAGTAAATGCGAGGCTGCAATTTCAGCTTCCTGTCATGTTAAAGCATTAGAGTTAATTTAATGACTTTTTTTCTTTATCCTGTTATATAGAGTTATATTCTCAGTTTATACTCTGCTAATACAAGATAGTTCTATGAGACACTTGCTAGTAATCTTTCCAGACTAGTTTTAAATGTCTGTAGGGATGGAGTCATTACTCTTTGGAAGATTTAACAGGTCTTTTCCTTTTCTAATTGCTATGATCCAGTTAGAAACGTAATAATACTAAAAATTGCACCTGTGGTTTATGCCCAAGGACATTGTTGGCACTAAACTAGTCAGAATAATAGGGCTGTAGTTTCACAGTTTTATTCCCCCCCCCCCCACGAGGAGCTTCCAGTATAATACAATGAATCTCCCTTATTTAAAAAAATGGTTAATGGTCAGCATCATGTTACATGATCTGGTGAAAAGAGATACTTGCATTGTACCTAGATCAGGGATGCAGGAGTATCCATGTATCAAGCAGGGATGGTGGGATGAGGGGAACTGACTTGCTGGCAGTTCTTTGGGTATGGAGGAAAATATTCTGAAGGAAGTCAGACAAATACTTTAGAAGTTGCTCCACCATACCGCCTGCGTGCATATTGCCAGGTCAGTAAAGTGGCACTAATATAACTGTATTTCTGGATCACCTTCCCAAAAGTCTTGACTCTATTTAATGTCCTATTGCAGGCTTCAGTAATCAGCCAATAAATCAAAGGAGACAGAAGTTAGATAAAAGAAAGGAGTGATGTGTTAGCCTGTTTGTGACCTGCAGATTTTTAATAATCCTTTTGGGATGGAAGTCAAAAAAATGACCACAAGAGCAGCTATTAGTGTACTGACAATGGCACAATGAGTCGAATGTCAGGCATGTGAAAAGTACCCTAATTATGCATGTAGAAAGCTAAATATATTATTCCCTGATGGGATTGTTCCTAGGCTCGGTTTGTGAACAGCACATGGATATTCGGGAAGGGGATGTGTCACATCAGTAGATTTGCACAATACTGCTCCCTCCATGTCTCTGCTTTGACTCTTACAGCAATCGCAGTGGACAGACACCAGGTGAGAGTTCCCTTAAGCTAAATGGCCACGAATTGAAAATGCTGGAGCATTCCCTTATTTTAAAATAAGAAATTAAAAACCATTTTCTGAACACCTCAGACCCTAAGGAGTTTAGCACAGGGCACTCTCTGTAAGACTTGTCAGGGTGGTGGTGTATTTTTTTTTCTAATCAGCTCTCTGGTATCACTTAAGGAGGAGGAATAAGTACAATTTAGGGGCTAGAGGGTGTGCTGGCAGTCTGGAATCCTGGGTTCTGTTCCCAGGTCAGCCACTGGCTTTTTACTCAAACCTCTCTGCATCTCTAATAAGTTGGTAGTAATACCTGCCTCAGAGAGGGAGCGTGAAGCTGAATGAACTGCTTGTACTCCTTCAGCCAGGGATCTTAAAGCACTTCACAAAATATTATGTATTATTCTAAATGCAGGTACATGCTGCATCTTCAAATCTTAACTTAATATGCTAAATTCACATAAGAAGCAGAGCTGTCAAATAAATGATTTCCAAGGGACACTAATTTAAATAGTATATTTAGCTCTGGGCAGGAACTGGGATTTCTATCCCAGGGAAAATTTTGCATTTCCAAAAAAATGTGTGTTCTGAACGGGCACACAAGGCGGGATATGCAAAATGTGCTGGGAGAGGAGCGTCCTCCATACATTCCGTTGCAGAATCACCCACATGGAATTTTTCAGTAATGTACAATTTAGGTGCCGCAGCAGCCTGCCTAGCATGCTGAAAGCCCACAGAGCCTGGGTGAGCAGGGAGCCCGGTTGCAAGCTCCACACCAGAGGGGCTGCTGAGGAGCTAGGGAGCTGGCCAGCTTGGAAGCCCTGGGATGCCAGGGCAGGGTGCTGGGGAGCCCGCCAGCCTGGGAGTGGGGAACCTGGGCTCTTGGGAGCTTTCATTTCAATTTTCCCACCAGGAAATTTCAATATTGCAGAAAATGCATTTTCTGTTGGAAAACCATTCGGCTGTAATGATACAGGAAACCCACCAGACTTTGTGTCACTGGTGCTGTCAAATACAAACATTGAAAGCATTTTAAAAACCTCCATTCCCCCCTTTATTTATATTGTTGAATTGGCCCATCCTGCAGACTGATGTGCAAGGGAAGAACTTTGTGCCTGCCCGGGAGCCCACGGAAGTCAACCCATCTCTATGTGGGTGCAGAAGTTCACCTTCGCAGCTGCAGTAGCGGGATCGGGGCCTTTCTTTATCCATTTCTCTCAGCTTGGACTAGGAAAGTTAATTACTTCAGTTCAGCTTTCATTCAGAGTCAAGTTCGCTTTCTGGTTCTGTAACCGGAAGTCAATGGAAGTTGCATGCAGGCAACTCCCATGCAGTGTTGGCTCATTAAACTGCCACGATTACTGCTGTATTTAAGAGTGGGAGATTATGTGAGGAAAATCTCATAATTATTAAAATGTCATCAGGCCACGTGTTTGTTTATTCCAAACAGGTTATAATGCATCCTCTGAAACCACGCCTATCCACTGCAAAAGGCATTGTCTACATCTCTGTCATCTGGATTATGGCAACGTGTTTCTCCCTCCCACATGCTATTTACCAAAAACTATTCACTTTTGAATACAGGTAAGGCTGATCCCTGCTTTTGATCTGCAGAAACATATTGGGCCAGATATCCAGCAGGGACAAGCAAGTGTAGCCTCATTGAAGACAAGGGAGCCATGTGAATTTACACCAGCTGAGGATCTGGTCCATAGTGTACATCTATACCTTTCCCAATGGCTACTCTTCTAGTATTATTCATCAACAACAGTGTGTCAGATGCATCAGGCCAGATACACAGTTTGCATAAATTGGCAGTTTACACCAGCTAGCGAACTGGCCCATTGATTGAGGCGAGGATTGGAAAGGAGGCCCTAATTGGTTCTTATCTAACCCCAGCTCTAACTCTGACTCCCTGACCAAGTGACTCAACCTCTCTGTCTTAGTTTCCTCTTCTGCAGAATAAAGATAATAATACTACCTGTCACCCTCTGTTGTGAGGGTTAATTAATGTTTGTGAAGTGTTTTGCTGATGGAATGGGTCATAAACATGATAGACTTTTTATTACTGTTTACATACAGAAGTTCATTGAAAGGTAGAGAGAGTTTCACTTCACTCCGAAGAACTTAATTTTGTGCAGCTGGTAATTAGACGTTGCAATTAATTAGTTTCGTAAGGAGATCATGTCATGCATGCTGTGAGAAATTAGTCTGATCACATTTCTTGTAAGCTACGCTATGGGCCACCTCCTCAGTTGGTGTAAATTAGCATAGCACTGCTGAAGTCAATGGAATGATGTGAATTTGCACCACTTGAGGATCTGGCTCTTTGGTTTTATGACAGGAGTCTTGTCTTTCTCTCCCTTACTGTGATACCCAGGCATATTTGTTCATTCATTGTGATCAGTCCTTTTATCTGCAGTGAAGAAGTCACCCGAAGCCTATGTCTCCCAGATTTCCCTGAACCAGCTGACCTCTTCTGGAAGTATCTAGACTTAACAACATTCATTTTGCTCTACATTCTGCCCCTTTTAATCATCTCTGCTGCCTACCTGAGAGTGGCCAAGAAACTCTGGCTGCGCAATGCCATTGGGGACGTGACCACAGAGCAGTACTTCACCCTTCGGAGGAAGAAGAAAAAGACCATTAAGATGCTGATGGTGGTGGTTGTCCTCTTTGCTGTTTGCTGGTTTCCTTTAAACTGCTACGTCGTCCTCCTTTCCAGCCAAACTATTCGTACCAACAATGCCCTGTACTTTGCTTTTCACTGGTTTGCAATGAGCAGCACCTGTTATAACCCCTTCATTTACTGCTGGCTCAATGAACATTTCAGACTGGAACTGAAGTCTTTTCTCAACATGTGCAAAAAACCACCTACCCCGAGAGAGCACAGGTGTCCATCCACAGTTCCATCCTACAGAGTAGCCTGGGCAAAAAACAGCAACTTCAAGAGGTCTCAGGTCTCCCATGTCCTTCCATCAACCTCCAATCTCCAGTCAGGAAAGACAGACATCACTTCAGTTGAACCTATAGTAGCTGTGAGTTGAATGATGCAATAAAATGGGAGCACGTGGGGTACGCACCAGGATTGCAGGCGGATTTGGTGAAAGCTGATGAGTGTGACGTAGAGACACGGGAATCCTTGACTACTTCACTATAATGCACACACAAATGTGTGTGCTGTTTGTGCAGAGAACCCAGAACCACAGGAGTCAATGCATTCCTATTAGCAAGAGAGTTATCTCTTTAATGCAGACTGGTAGTATATCTATACAGCGTCCAAAGAGAAGACAGACAGCATAGCTATTGAGAAGGCGGGGGGGAAACCCTTTTCTTTGTCAGGCTGACTTTGAACTGGTGGCTAGCAAAGAACTCTCTGTGTATCTGTAACTATTATCTGTCGGTAATGCTGTCCAGTGCGGTCCTTTTTCCTCGGAGGTTTGTGTGTGTGTGTTGACTGTTGTTGATCTAGAACCAAAACACTGAAACCATTATCTAAGTACATTGAGTCTCAGTATTAAAAATGTCTTTTAGTGAACACAGGATTGGTAGAGACAATTTCACCGTTATGGTGCTGCTTGAATCCAGCCCAATTTAGGAGTGACAGAAAGCTGTTACCATGGCTCACAGGCTGACTGGCTCTTTAAGGCAAGCCAGGCTCAACCTTGCCTATGACCTAGCAGCCATTTCCCGCTAATGGTGATATGGTAACTTACTACAGGGTCCTCTGGGTGGGCCTCAGTTTCCCTACTTGAGGAAGGGGCACGCAAGCCCCACTGCAGAGGCAGATTAGGCTCCTGTGAAGGCAGCTCAGAGGGAAGGCCCTGAGGACACTTCAGTGCAGCCATAGAGGGACAGAAGAATTATTATTTGGGTGTTTAGCTTGGCCCTTTTGTTACCCCTGAAAGGGACTGAACTTAGGTGACTTAGCCAAAGGGCCAAGTCACCTAAGACCTGGTGAGAAGCAGAGGGCCAATAGGAGGTGGTGGGAATGAGGATCCCTTGCAGTGTTGCACTCTGACGCAAGGGTGCACTGCATGTGGTTAGTACACTACGTTACACCTTGTAATGGGTCTTCATTGGCCCGTGTGATATATGGTTTTGTCTTAGTCCATTTCCAAGTGAAAAAGTGTCTGCATCACAAGTACCATCACCCAAACTATCATCAGAGATGCAATAGGTTGGATGGACATGGAAAAATGGAACTGTGCTATTACCCTGATAGATGCTTCCTGGAAGGCAGGGTTGAGGCACACTGAGGGAAGAAACTGTACTTTTTAAAATACATAAACAAAAGATGACTTTGGACTTCTGGCTGACAGTTCAGCAAATTTTGCCAGGAATTTTTTTAAGGAAATCTAGGTACAGTCCCATAAAATCAAGTAAATGAAAGAACATTTAGGCAGATCCTATGGTCAGAGAATTAAAATCAGGAAATAATTTCTCAGTGCATTGAAAGTACTGCACAAGCTCATTTAGAACAGTAATGTTTACAAACCAAATTGTATTTGGTTTAGAATCTTCTTTGCCAGAGTATGTCTGAATCATCATCACGTAATAGCTAAGGAATCCTCCAACTTACATCTAGAATTTAGCATTGCTCCTTTGCTCTGTAATGCAGTTGTGTAGCTGTTCTCAGTTCAGAGACGGAGGGACTATATATGTTCTCTTCTAAAGTGCTGTATACATTACCTCTTTGAAATTGTGTACACACAAACTATCTGCTTTAAAATAGTAGGACTGATGGTGCATGATGTCAGGCAAGGAAACTCCAGAGCCTCCAAAAGCTGTGCCGTGAGCAGTGATGTTTACCTATGTGTTCATGGTGCGGAAATCAGCTGGCCATCATCAGCGTATTGCTCCCAAAGGTGCCCTGTTCTACATGAAACACTCAGCAGCTAACAGTAAAAGGAGAGAGAAGACTGTTGTTTTAAAGGAAAATAACATGACTGGAAAGAGAAACCAGTTGTAACTGATGTCCTGTACCAGTTTCTGGTGCCTTTGACTTGTGCCAAGTTTTTCATGGATGTATATTTACAGAAAATAAAATGTATGCAACATTTATTAGACTCCACTGAAAATCCTTGTTTCAAGGTGGTGGAACGTGATGTTGTGGGAGCAGCAAGTGGCAGTGACCAGCAGCAGTAGAGAGCAGTGGTAGCAACAGAGGCATTGCCTGATGCTCCCGACCCCCACCGGGGTAGGACAACCCTGTGAAAGCACCTCTGAACTCTGGGTCTTCGCTAGCCAGGGACAGCAACTGTGAGTGGGATGCAGAGGAGAGAGAGGGAAGTGATGTGTTAAAAGGACATTTGTTTGTTGGCCTTTCCCACCACATGGTGGGAAACTGAGGCAAAGGACACTGCCCAACACACTGTGGGGTTGGGATTTTTCTTACAGCTGCATGCTTTTGAATATGGTTGTGTTGTTTTCCCAAACTAATGCTTGGTTCCCTTTCCCTTTTAATAAAAGTTCTTTTGTTTTACACAGACTCCGTGCGTGCAAGAGGGGAAGTATTGCCTCTTAGAGGCACCCAGATGTGGTTGTAAATTTTTCCAGATTACTAGGTGGGGGCTCAAGCCGGTTCTGTTGCTGCTGATTCCACCTGGCAGAAGGGTTACCCTGCAAAAAAGAATCACAGGGACATATATCAGTGGAGGAAGATAAGTAATCTAGGAATGACCGCAGGCCCTGTGCTGTCCACACTGTCATGGGGAACCCAACCCAGTAAAGACAAAGATTTTTAAATTTCTGCACATTTAAGTGAATCAAGACCAGATTTTTCAGTACCTTACAAGACTGAGACCTTAAAAAGGAAGAAATGCATTTGATAGCATATTGCCAATAAGAAATCTTTCAGCACTTTGTTAACGTGGTATTTTTTGAACTAGTTATGTAATAATTAACCTTCTCCAGCACTTCAAGAGGAGACTGGCCACCAATATTAAATACTCTATAAAACAAGTCCAGGTTAATGCATGAAAAGAAACGTCACTGAAATACTCTTTATTGACGTCAGACAAATATACATTCGTGCTAAAGAAAAATACCCTGCAGTGATTTTCAGAATCTGATGGTTTTTCCCAGCACTCTTTTTTTATTTGTTATCTAGATAAGTAAAAAGGGAAAAACTGAGGAGGGTTAATCATTAATATCTCAATCCATCATGAAGTAAATCAATGGAATTTGTTTCACAGAAAATTGCCCAAGCTGTGCCAAAACTTTAAGCCTTGAATGGGGGTAATTTTGCTGAAATCTATATGTTTGGTAATACATGAAGGTAATTACTGAATGAAGTTCTAGGTGCTTAATTTAATTGTGACATTAACACCAGTGATCTAAAATTATCACCTAACACCTCATAAGTGGCAGAGATGACAGGGATAGTTTACTTTTCAGAGAGGCAATGGTAGGATGAGATGAACAAGGAGGGACAAAAATAATTTGCGACATTAATACATCTAGTATACATGGCCTTCCAGTCTCTGAAGCTGCTTTCCCCTTAAAAGACAGAGTACAAAGCAGCAGGAAGATTGGAGGTTGTGTTTACTCCTTGACAGGAAAATAAAGCCAGCTGTCATTATACAAAGCATGCTTTCTGAACAATTGCTCTTTCTGTGTTCCGCCCCCAGGGTAACATGTTTTTATTTAGCCAGTTTTATCCAAGTGCAAAAATTAATGATTCATAATGTATAACAGTGGAAACACAGGACCCCTCTTCCATTCCGTACCCAGGAATGATATGCTGTGGGATGAATCAGCATTGTGTAGTGTGGGAGGCTTGTCTGTAGGACCCCTTCCTCATTCGCTGTAGAAGTTGGAAGGTGTATAATGAATGAAGCAGGGGATTGCCGGTACCGAATGGATGGTCTCATGGTAAATGCAATTCATTGCTATCCTGGAGAACTGGATTCTGTTCCTGCCTGCACCATAGAGTTCCTAGGTGATGCTTTTTACAGAAGGTCCCTAACTGCATGTTCCTCATTTTCTGGATGTCTGACTTGAGACCATAGACTATAATTTGCAGAAATGCTGAGCACTCACAGCTGCAAGTGAACTTAGCTGGAGCTGCGCTTTGAATATGTGACATGCTATATGCAGATCCTAGGTGTCTCAAAGTGGGCACTCAGAATTAGCAGATACTTTTGACCTCAATCTCTGTGCCTCAATTCCCCCCTCTGTAAAATGTGAATAATATCATCGTGACACTTCCTGGGGGTACTCAAGCTGTGAGGCACCTTGCTACCACCTGCCCTCAGTGTAGAGAAGCCTTGTCTGTGCCTGCAGTGGGTCAGCACCCTGGCCCTAGGCAACACAAGCACTGCAGTCCTCCACAGGCCCTGATGTCACTCTACAGATTAGCTTGAGCCCTCTGAGCCCTCCCTGGAGTGTTTCAGCCCCTGGTCCACTGGACACTTGCTGTGTTCACAGATTTGCTGCCTCCAAAGAATCAGGGCAACGCAGCTCACTGCTTCACTTACCTCAGTGCACATATACTTGATTTCACTGTAATCAAATCACAGTTTACTGAACAAAGCAGGTTCAAGTAGTAACAAGTAGAAGCACCGGAAACAAACCGTTCCATATAAAATAAAATCATAACACACATTCTAGAGCCTAGACCTAATTAAAGGGTACTCTCATGCCTAGTAGAGTGTTGCTCACCCAAAATCTTTGCAGAGCTTTACAGCCAGGCTACTTGTGACCCTCTTTTTACGAGACACTCACAGAGTCAGTTTGTGTCCTAGGTGAAGGATTCCATGTGTCACTCTGTACTTCAAGAGTTACTAGAACAATCTTTTGCCTTTATTCATAAACAGGACACCTCTGCCTCCTCCCCCAGCTGTTTTTTAATGCCTGTAGATTTCCTTTCTTGTAGATTTCACAATCTCTCAAAAGCCAAGACCTTAAGAACAAAAATTTTAGTATAAATACATATATCCTTAAATATTATCCATCCATACATTTTGCAATGATTATGATGACTGGTGGGCTATGGGCTCTCAGTAAAGACCTCACATGCCACCTTGGGTATGCATATATCTGACTCAAGGGCTCCCTGTAAAATCCTATGCACCCCCTGTGTCCTCTGCCTGTTGGCATCAAGGGCATCTGTGGGCCACAACCATTTCATCTCACAAGGCTGTTGTGAAAATAAATTCATTCATGTTTATGAAGCATTCAGCTACTAGAGTGATGAGCCCCAAAGAAAAGCCCATAAGGAAGTTATTCTGTCTTCAGAGCACACTTTGAATACTGTGCATTAAATAAGCCCTAGGGCCACACACTGACCCACAAGGAAGACAAATAGTGAATAGCTGACCATTAAGTGAGCACTGTTCATCCTGTGCACTGAATGGAGGTGGGCCTCTGTGGAAAAATAATTAAATAATTAAATATTCATGTAATTAAAGACTGTAGCATAAAGGGCAAAGGAGCTGAATTAAGGATGCACAGGCAACCTTAATTCAGGCATGTCTGAACTTTTGAATGCTTGACTCGCAACATTAATTCTTTAATGTAGTTTTCACTATGTACTAGTATTGTATTTAAAAGAGGAGTTATGTCTCATGATAAGGCTAATTTCTTCCTTCTCAAGTTCCTCATAAAATGTTCTTTTGGATGCTGGACCACTGAAAATTAAGTTACAGCTCCAGAATTCAGCTGCTCTTGCTCCTAATGGGTATTCATTCCCTATCTTAAAACCTATATCCTGAGAGTTTTGTTCATCTTCATACAGAATTATATGGCAAACAAAGGAACAAAGACTGTGGTAGCAACTGGCTGATGCGGGTTGTGAGTGGCAGCTCGCTCTAGCCTGAATGCTCAACAAGAAAAAAAATAGTGTCTTCGAAATGTCTCCTTAGTGCCTGTCAGGCTTGTTGTTTAAAAAGTGCAAAAGTTAATCAAACCAGGAGTGGAAATGTGTTCATTTCAATGGGTAAAAGCAGCAAATGTTGAAATGGGAGGCGTAATGGCTGAGGTGTTAGTGAAAGACATGACTGGTGCTGTGCTAAGGATGCTGCCTTCTTCTGAAGGGTGAGGCCTCGTAAAGGACAGGCAAGTCTTTACTAATAAGCACATGGATTAATGCTCTTCGTCACTCTGGCAACGCCTTTCAAGTGGCTGGTTTTGGGCCGCCCAACCCGAGACACTCAGGGGCCTGACTTTCAGAGGGCGGGTGCTCAGCACTTCTTAAAAAATCAGGCCCTTTGAGGTGTCTCAGGGTGAGCAAACAAAAATGGAAGCATCCAAAAATCACTTCTTTCCCTTGAAAATTTTGAGCCAGCTGCATTTTCCCCGGCCTCAATCTCTTCCATTCACTCTACATAATTCAATTAAAAGTAAAGTAAATCTGGTATGTAAAGTTTTTCCATCAGTATCCCTGATGTCTTTCTATAATGAGCACTTTTAACATTGCTCGGCCATAACTTTCTTAAATTATACCAATTTAGCTCTAGCTTCACGTGGGCCGTGGTATCCTCTGATTCTAGGATCTTCCCTTTTTTGATAGATCTGCTACATCTTTCATTTTCTTAGTATTATTTTTCTATGCAACCGTTCAGTCAAGTTACTACCAAAGATAAGGAACACACCTATGCCTAAGAACCTTGACGAATCAAATGTTCTTTTCAAATGCCAGATAAGCCTCAGTTAAGACACAACAACAGTGGTAGCAGGATGTGGCATAATTGGCCCATATTGAGCCAATGCACAGAGACTACAGTGTTTCTCAGCAATAGGAGAAAGTTACAAATATAGCTGTCTCATTGCGATAGTTAAAGCAAAGGAATAGGCCTTACTGACAATGTTTTCCCAACCCATTCTAGCTGTCTCATTAAAAGGAAGGTATAAAAGAGTTTCTGCTAGGGTGGGCTCCACGAAGAATCTTAGGTGCCTAAGTCCAGTTTTTAGGTACCACTGTGATCCACAGAACTCCTGCTCAGCTGTCTCCTAACCCTGTAGACATTAAACTTGCTCAGCACCTACTTTTCCCCTCTGGGCTCATGCATGGCAGCATCACGCCAGGCGCCTGGATGCCTATCTCCCACCTAAGCCCCACAGTGGGTCACAAACCAGGGAAGATAGGTTGTGGCGCTCTAAGTCACGGCCTCTGAGCATGCCTATGGGGATTGGGCCCCTCAGACAAGTTCACACAGATCAATTGTTGGGGAGAGGAGAAGTTGATGGCCTTTCCTTATAATTTTCAGCGTAGTGGATAGGAGGATGTGGGAGACTGCTGGGTTCAAGTCCCCCTTCCTCCTGAGGCAGAGAAGGGGTTTGAACAGGGATCTGCAACTGCCGCAAAAGAGGGATTTGGTGTTGCTAAACTGTGTGACAGCTCCCTGTCAGCCAAACGGACTCCACCAGTTAACTTTGCCTTGCAGGTTAACCCTGGGTGTAGTTCAGTTCCCAAACTTTCCAGCAGCATCTCCCTGCAACATATGGCCCCTGTCACAGGACACTCACAGCAATTACCAAGTCTGGTGTCTCCACAGAGACAATGTACACACCAGCCTGTTGGTTCAGCTGTGTGGTCACACCCTATTTTAACATGACAGCCCTGAGATGAATTTATAATAAATCAAGAATAAGTTTATTAAGAAAGAACAGAGATGTAAGTGACAGAAATGGTTACCAATAAAACAAAAGTATACCATATATCTAAGAGACGACATATAACCTGAGCACACTCCAAGCTTTGTCTACAGCCTACAGCCACTTCTCCGCATCACCAACCCATGCGGTTGGGGATCCACTATTCATAGATGCAAAAAGCGCTGACTTCTTTGTTCCCTCGGCGACGGATAACAAAGGGATGCTCTTCCCCTCTTCGTATAGTCCAGTAACCCTTTGACGTGTATTCTTTTGAAGTGTGTCCCCAGATAAAGCTTTTCCCCTCCGCTGTTTGTGCTCCAGTGTGCTGGCACCACGCTGTTTTCTCGTTCCCCTGAAAACTTGCTTTTCCTGTTGACTTAAAATGCAGATGCTGCATCCTTTGTGTTGGTTTTACAGTACTTGATTCACAGTGGGTACTTAGGCAGGCAAGTAACTCAACATCACTTTGTCTGGGGCAGAATTGTTTGTCAACCCAGTTTGGTTACATGGTTTTAAACATTTCCAGTATACACCTACCACTTTTTAATTAACATACATACACACATCACACAATACCTGTGATGACCAGTACAATATACATTTTCATTTGACACCTTGCATGACATTCTTTATAAATACCCTGACTGTGATATGTTAGGTGCAGTGAGTTTGTCAGGCTTAACAGGAGGTGCTGTGACATGGCAGAGAACCCTTTGTCAGTGGGCATTGAGGGCCACTTAGGGTTACAGCCCCACTTAGCTGAGTGCCCTAATCACTAGGCTATACAGTCTTTCTAACTCTTTCTCTGGCCCAAGTAACATTTAAGTATTCCATTGTTTAATTCAAGTGGAACAACTTCAACAGGAGAGCTTGAGGGAGCCCCAAATCAGACTATTCCCTAGCCTAGTGGTTAAGGCACTTACCACAGAGATGGCAGAGCCCTTTTCAAATCCCTTCTTTTCCTCTCAGGAGGAAGGGGAATTTGAGCTGGGGGAAGGTCTCCCACACCCTGGGTAAGTATTCTGCCTAGTAGGATAAATGTTATATGGGAGCTCCCCCTCCCTGATTGGTGGTTTCTTTGTGGGGGGGGTCCTGCACACAACTTTGGCAGCCAACCACCTATCTTCCCTCAGTTTGTGGATGACTATCAGAGCTAGAGACCTCTGTGCAGCTTGGACTTAGATGCCTGTCTCCAACAGAGGGGCCGGGCTTAGCACACATCCTTCTGGTCAGTGTCTCCCATTGGCTAGTTTAGGTGGCTGTCCGCCTAGTGCGCTGGCTTTGTGGATTGCAATCTGTAAGGTGCTCATCTCTTCCCATTCATTGTGTAGGGAGCCTCGGTGTCTAGTTCAGATTTTGTGGATTGCTGTGTTGTTCCTGTGATTTTCTAAGTGCCTATAAGTTATGTACTGTGATGCTCAGTGTTGCAATGCTTAAGTCCCTTTGCTGAGCCCACGTTTGTCCCAGTGGTTGGCAGCTCAGATGAAATGAGCCCTGGATATAAACAACCTCTGGATTTGCAAAAAGAAAAGGAGGACTTGTGGCACCTTAGAGACTAACCAATTTGTCTGAGCATGAGCTTTTGTGAGCTACAGCTCACTTCATCGGAGGCATGCTGTAGCTCACGAAAGCTTATGCCCAAATAAATTGGTTAGTCTCTAAGGTGCCACAAGGACTCCTTTTCTTTTTGTCGATACAGACTAACACGGCTGCTACTCTGAAACCTCCGGATTTGGTTTCACTGGCTCATCTCCATTTATATTAAAATAATACTTTGTACTTCTATTGCTCATTTCATCTGAGGGTCTAAGGCCTTTAACAAAATTAATACTTAATCCTGTGAAAAGTGCCAGGAGGCCTTTAACAACAGCGCTCAAGACTTATAGTTTGTCTCATTCAAATGATGTCTGCACAGCAGCTGGAGCATTATAGCTGCATCTAATGGAGACTGGGATATCTAATAGTGTAGACCAGATGTGGGCAAACTATGGCCTGTGGGACCATCCTGCCCGGCCCCTGAGCTCCTGGCCGGGGAGGCTAGCCCCCAGCCCTTCCCCTGCTGGCCCCTCCTCCGCAGCCTCAGCTCACCGTACCACCAGTGCTCTGGCCCACCGCTCCTGTCGGGCAGCACAACAGTGTGACTGGCTCTGGATGGGTGGCAGGGCTGCGAGCTCCTGCTGCTCTGACCGGTGTGGTAAGGGAGCGGGGAGCGGGGGGGTTGGATAAGGGGCAGGGGATGCTAGGGGGGCAGTCAGGGGACAGGGAGAAGGGGGCGGTTGGATGGGATGAAGGTTCTGGAAGGGGGGCAGTTGGGACGGGGAGCAGGGGGTGGTTGGATAGGTGTGGGAGTCCCGGGGAGCCCTGTCAGGTGGTGGGGGTATATATAGGGGTCAGGGCAGTCAGTGGACAGGGAGCGGGGGGGATTGGATAGAGAGTGGAGTCCAGGGGGGCAGTTAGGGGCAGGGGGTCCTGGGAGGGGACAGTCAGGGGACAAGGAGTGGGGCGGGGGTTGGATGGGTTGGTGATTCTGAGGGGGGCAGTCAGGGGGCAGGAAGTTGGGAGGAGGCAGATAGGGGGCAGGGGCCAGGCTGTTTGGGGAAGCACAGCCTTCCCTACCTGCCCTCCATACAGTTTCGCAACTCCAATGTGACCCTTGGGCCAAAAAAGTTTTCCCACCCCTGGTGTAGACAAAACTGACAATGCATACTATGTAATGATCATACTATAATAATACTGAAGACAGACAAAACCTACATGGGCCACCCTGAGGAATATCCACTAATCGAAGGGGGTATAATTTACCTAGACAGACCAGAGAAAGAAATGAGAATGACATCACATATTTTTTTACATTCAATTTGGCTGCGTGAGATTAAACTCACTCTCAATACATTCCTTGCCCAGCCCAGGGAAACAAGGCCAATGTCTCTGCAATATGGAGAATTAACTATTAGGGCAGAGAAATGGCCTGGATTGCCCAGATTTAAAATATATGAAATTTCACATCATTTTTCAGTGGAATGTAAGTGTCCTGGATATTTAATGTGTGGGAATCACTGAGGGCCAGATTGTGATTCCCTGACTATCTAAGGGCTTCATACTGCCACCCATCACCACAGTATGTGTGCACTTTCAACGTAAAAATCAATAGCAATAGCAAATCCTTAGTGTACTTCATGGAATCTCTGACACTTCTCCCTTACTGACACCAAGTAGCACCTTTCTCCTCAAGTAGTTCCATTGAAGATTGGCCTTAAAAACAGTAAAAAGAAGCAAGCAGGTGCTGAAAACTGGCAGGTATAGAAATGAGATGCAAGAAGCAGGAAATCTTCTCAAACAACATGTATCCATTCTCCCTATACTCAAAGGCTTGCCTGCATTCTGAGTTCAGGGCATTCTCTTATCAAGAAATTCTGGATTCCCAAAGGGAATCTCGACCCAAGACTTGGAATCCCACCCAAACACTTCTTGGCTTGTCGAAAGGTTATGAGCAATTGGTGCCACTCCTGATCTGAAATAGCCAATGCTTTAGTCAGAGACAGAATCTTCCTTTCCACCTTCAAAACACACAACAGTCCAACCAACACTGAAGAAACCTACCCTGGATAAAACTGGTTCTTGCCGTTCCCCCACGTCAGATAGCTTGAGAAGCACTGGTCTAGGAGATTCCACCCCTTCCAGATAGATGACCTGGCCTCAGTTATTCACACTACAGCAATGTGATATACCTGGGTAAGAAGCCTTCAACACTTGGGAAACTCTAACTAGTACAGAACATTGCAGCACATCTCAGCAACACAGGGAATTGCGGAAACATCAGACCTGACCTATGCTCGCTGGCTTTTCGTAGAATGAGTCAAGTTCAGGGTATCAGACCTTATTTTCAAGGCGCTCCATGACCTGAGCTCTGGATATCTAAAAGATAGCCTAAAACTCTGGGATGAAGACCGTGCTTGACAATTTTGCTCCTCAGGCCCAATGGAACTCCTCTATAATAAGGGTAAAGTTCATCTGTGGTGGAGACAGAACTTTCTGGGGGCCAGTAAGAGTGTGAAATGAACACTCACAGGAACTAAGGACCATCACAAACCTCACTGCCTTCTTCTCCAAGTGCAAGGCGCAGTTCTTCGACCAGCCTTCTCCAACATAAGTACATAGAAACAAGTACAACAAAACCTAACACACCTACCAAGACAAGACACTCCAGTGCTTGTGCCTCCCCCTGAGGAGAGGATGAGAAAACAAACACCACATGACAGATGTCAGTCATGTTGCTTAATGCGCGACTGGCAGGTGCTCAGATACTACAGCGCTGAGCACAATATAAGAAATTATATAGAGCAGAAAGAGCTTCAAGGACATTTTACTCTTCCAAATAGGTTGTCCTGTGCCCAGTGACCTGATAGAGCACTAACATGATTGTCCTAGTCTTCTGGAAAAGATGGAAACTACATCATTATTCAGCAACCCCTGGATCTGGCTAGAACGTGAATTTTTATGCCAAATCCTCTGCTGGTGTAAACTGGTAGCATTCCACTGAAGTCAATGGAACTATGACAAATTTCACCAGCTGAGGATCTGGCACAATTCAGTAGGACTCAAAGGTCTGGCTGAAGGAACCACAATCACAATCCAGCACACTTAGTACTATTTTCAAAGCCACATTTAATTGGCATGTGTTTTTTTCAGCTGTTCCTTTCCCCTTGCTAAGGGCTAGATTCTGCCTTGCCCTTATGCAGGTGGCTAGTTGGAGACAGGTAGGTGAGTAAGACTTCTCCCCCTGCTTGCACACTGCATGTAAGAGCCAAGCAGAATGGTAGTCCTTGACCACAGAAGAGTTCAGGGATTGATCCCTCACTACTTCCATGGGAGTACAGGGGTCCCAAAGAGGCTGGGAGGGGTGTAAAGTAGCTGGAGCCATAGCTCTGTGCCCCCTGCAGCCAGCTGTGCTGGCTGTCCTCACTGGAACATATTTATCATAGGCTGTATCCCATTAAGGGGTGTAACATTGTGTTGTACGGGGAGACTTTGGCAAACCAGTAAAATGCCTGAAACCACTATGACTTATTGCTAAAAGCAGGTAAGTCAGCAGGCTGTAAATTGGCCAAGTCAGCAGGCTTAGCTTAACCAAGGCAGGAAGGGAGAGGGGTCTTTGGGTGCCACAGAGAGGGCAGCTTGACCCCATATCCTTCCTGATAAGAATTGTGTTGAAGTGGCTGATACCTGCATTTTCGAAGAGCAAGATGTGCCCCAGAAATATCTATTGGAGCCTCAAGGCTGCAAACTCTGGAAAAAAAACACACCTGGTTAATTGATAATCAGAAGGAACTTCTTGCTTGACTATTGAAACTGCTTACTTAACAAGTTTTCTTTAAGGGACATGTCATTCTGTTACTAAAGTATAAATAAGGGGGGAAAGTTTGAGGTAGTAGGACTCTTTTTGGACTCTCCCTCTGGATACATCTCGAGTCCCCACTGGCAGACGGAAGATTTGGCCACCGGAAGCCTGCCACTGTGTCACTTGAGAGCCACACTCAGCTTTGGTAATTATCAAGGGTTGGGGTGTTTTACTAACCTTTTGCCAACGTGCCTAAGTGCTTGAGACTAAGTAAAGTTTAGCTTTAAGTGAAAGCACTCTTGTGTTGTCCTGCTTGTGCCCGCCACCTATCGGTCTGATGGCCGTGTCTCCCCCGATTTATTTCTGACACCACCTCGCACAGAGTAAAAGTTACCAGCGGCTTTGGGTTGAAAGAACCCCGGGTAACAGCGTGTGCTCCTCCTCCATGTACTGATGGGCTCCAAGAGAAATTCTGTCCCTTTGAGACAGAAGGACTCTGGTGCCTTGCCGTAGGCAGTGAAGCTGCACATTTTCCCAACACGGCTGAGTCTATCTCAGTGGGTTTTAACCTTTTTTCATTTGCAAACCCCTAAAAAATGTCTAATGCAGGTGCAGACCCCTTTGGAAATCTTAGGCATAGTTTGTAGACCCCATTGGTCCATGGACTAGAGGTTGAAAATCACTGTTCTATGGTAACAGCAATCTTTCGTGGACCTATTAGCAGGGCTTAAATTCAGTCGGATCTGTCCGGAACGGCGACCTAAATCTTCTGACTCCCAGTCCTGCGGCCTACATTGCCTGAATCACTGCTGATTAGTTTAGAAGATAGAATAGTTCTATGTAAATAGGAATGTTCAAGTAATCCACTGTGATGGAATACAAAACTGCATGCATTTTGCTTTAAGTTTTTCAGACGGGGCCTTCTGCTTCTGGGATGCAGAGGACAGGGTGTGGCTGGAAAAGGAACAGCTGTACACAGAGTCTACAGATTTCAGAGTAACAGCAAAAAGAAAAGGAGTACTTGTGGCACCTTAGAGACTAACCAATTTATTTGAGCATGAGCTTTCGTGAGCTACAGCTCACTTCATAGGATGCATGCTGTGGAAACTGCAGAAGACATTATATACACAGAGACCATGAAACAATACCCCCTCCCACCCCACTCTCCTGCTGGTAACTCCAGTGACCCCAAAGCACCCCTCACCATGGAAACACTTGGAATTTGCTCTGTACATTGATGTAGCTACAGTAGATGCTAAAAGTTGGCCTTTGGGGTTGTAGAAGTATTGATGTGAAAAATCAATCGTCAGCACTGTGAGGAGGGGGCTCATAGGCAGGGATAGATTTTTACAGTTCACGTGGTTAGAATTTAGGCAAAGGTTGATTCATTTAACCCATCAGCCAAAGTAGCAAAATAATCAGAATTCAGAGTCCGTTGTGTGCAAAGTCATGGGCACCTCCAAGGTTCTGAGAGCTCTTAACACCCCCCCTTACCACCCTAACTCCCTTTAAGAGCGCACAGTCGTCCCCCCCCGCCAAAAGAGGGGGAGCTCCCCCCACAGCTCCTCCTCCTCCATTTGGCATAGTGAGAGCTCTCAATCTGCTTTAACCATTGCTATTTACTGTGACTTTGGGCCCAACTCTCATCCCTGCTCTGGCTCCGTTGTCCCAGTCTGTTGACTCTCAACTGGCAAAAGACACAGCAGCCCCCACACTGCTCTATGCCAAGACCCAGCAGATAAATCAGCCCACAGAATCAGAAAGCCATAACCAGCTCCTGACAGCTTTCCCTGCCCCTTCAATCCATTCTCCTGTGTACAGGTGCTAATTTTCCCCAAGGGTGTTCAGCCCCTGTTCATCCCCAGGCCCCTCTGCCACTCTACCTGTTCCCCCAACCTCCCGCCCCTGCCCAGCTCTTCCTGCCCCCGCTCCACCCCCACCCCCCACTCCACCTCTTCCCCCAAGGCCCCACCCTCACCCCACCTCTTCCTGCCCCAACCCTGCCTCTTCCTCACCTCTTTCTGCCCCCTCCCCAAGCCACCCCATCCCTGCTCCATGTGGGGTGGCAAGCTGTGTGTGTATTGTTTCTAGTATTGTATTAAAGTTATTGTCCAGGAAAGGGCTGGGCAGTACACGCCATGAATTTCTGGGGGCGAAATCTAGGACTAGGAGCATGTGGAGGTCACCCTGAATATAACCACGGCCAGTAAGAACCAAGGTGTGGCTGGCTGGCTGCAGCACAAACACAGACATAACTGGGAGTGACTTACATGCTGGAGGCTGTTTGTGAGCAGAGCAGGCTGGGGGCTATGGCAGCAAAGCATTGCAAAGGGCATGCCATGCACGAGGGATCCACTTGGATCCATCGTTATTTTTAATGCTTTTCATACATACGTAATTTGGATGATATCCTCAGCTGATGTAAGACATAACTCCAATGAAAAGCTGACCCTTCTACTGTTATATTATTTGTAATTGTGGATTGCTTTATTTCTACATTCATAACATTGTCAATAAGTTTTAAACATTAAAAAAAAAGCAAAAACCTGAAAGAGAATCTTTCCAGATACGCCCTCGTATGCAGGCTAAGCATATAATATAATAGCTACTTATAGGAAATGAAGTTGGAACCTGATAGAAATTATGAACCCTGAGGATTAAACCTCTGGTCTCTCCTGTACATTAAGGTGCAGGGAAATCAATGATTCTGAAAGAACTTGTATAAAGTGCCCACTGGTATTAAAAAGCTAAGCATTCCCTTGTCTCAACTGAGAGTTTTTGCAAAGAACAAAAGACCCTTTTCATGTAGAAATGGAATAATGCATCCTGCATTAAGGTTCCTTCCTTTAATACTGAATTCTCCATAATACATACCTGATCTAATTAATTTTTAAAAAGCCTACATAAAATTCTCAGGGTCTCCCCTAATTCAGTTTTTGGTCTAGCCTTTTTGTTGCTCATACTTTAAATTCTGTTATGTTGACCAGAGCCTCTTCAGTGGGCACAGTGAGTCATGCTACACTGCTCTGCTGAGTACAATTAAATTCCCATCCATCAATCTGAAAGACAGATAAACACAAAAGCTGTTTTCTGATTAAAATTCTCCACCTTGAGTCACTGCTGAATGCAAAAAGGAATTAGATTGGCTTGCTTGTTTTCCCACAGTGTCTCCTGCCCTCATACAACTCCATATAAAAGCCTTTGAATGACAACTGGCACGTCTGCTGAGAAGGTGCAGATTTTCTTTCACTGAAGTTGCACTAGATCGATTTCAGGGGGTTACTTTACTGTGGGACAGTAACATTGGGGAATTGCTACATTACTGTGCTGCTGATGGCAAAGACTTACTCTTCCTGTTTTCCTTTGGGGAGTGATGTTTATTTTGTGGAGAAACTTTTAGGCAATAGCAGGCTGAGCAAAATAAAAAGAATGGCTTTAAAATCCAGTTTCCTTTAAAGAACCTGGTCACAGTTCAGAGCAACTACACCCATATTTCCCCTCAGTGGTCCAGCAAGGGCACGCACTCACAGCCTCCCAGTTCCCCTGCCGGTACCCCTGTTGGGTGGAGATCTTTGTCTCTCTCCCTCCTGACTGGGGTATTTCCAGGCTCCCCAGCAAAGTCAAACTGCCTAAGCCAGCATGCTTTACTTTTTCTTCACAGATGGTACATGTCAAGTCAAGTCAAGTTACCACCCAGCTCTTTCTAAGCACATTTATTCTTAACATAAATGCTCTACAGAAAACACATATAAAATACAACAAAAGAACCTACATGCATGTTAATAAGCTTACCAGAGATAACCCCCACCTCCAGCATGGGCTCTGGCTGGCGAACAGTCCTTCATATCCCACCCAGGGGTTGTCCAGTGGCCACAAGTCCACCACAGCTTCAGCTCCAAATAAGCACCCCTGTCTTATTGGGCCTCAGTAGGCCAAACTCTTTCCAACCCTTCCCTAAGGATGGTGGCCCCCCCTTTGGACCTGAGGTGCTGTCCATTTGCTGGATCTGAAAGAAGGCCCTGAGTCCGTTTGCATTCAGGCATTAATGTGCTGCACTGGACTGTGCTCTGGGCCTGACGGTTTGGGTGCTGCTAAGAATTCAGCAGTGCTTGGTGGATAGCTATAATAATTCCCCGTCTCTGGGTTGTACTGAACCTGTGAATTCTGTGGTGCTTGCTCACATGCACACACACAACTGGGTGTTTTCTTGAACCTGTGAGTTCCAGGGTGCTGTACATTTACAAGCACGGGATGCTCTGCGTACTGCTAGGCATGCTGCAGTATGTGTGGTGAACTAATAAAGATAATGTATCACTGGATTTACAGTCAAAATGGAAAGAGAAAGAGAAGTTTCCAAACTCCCTTCCCTTAGTCCCATAAAATGTTTAGTAAGACATGCTTACGGGTATTTCAGCTTTGGCGCATGTCTACACAGTACTGCTCTTGAGCCCCAGCCATGGTGAGTATGGCCCACCAGGGGGGTGGGGTGGGGTGGGAGCAAAAGGGCGTTAAGACTTCTGGTTGCATAAAACAAAATTTTGGTCCCTATTTCCATGGGTAGAAGCATGGGGCAGGGGCACTAAATACTGGCACCATTTTCCACAGGCGGTGGTGAGGTTAGCGGATGTCTCACTCCTGAGGGTAGCAGCCATAGAAAGCACAGCTGCTCCTCCCTGCTATGCCTGCCGCAATTCCTTCGCTTTTACGTGGCACTGCTGCTAATCCCCGTCTTCCCTCTGTGCAACTTTTTCTGAGATGTCCACATTTCTATAGCTGGTCCAGAGCTGTGTTTGCACAGCCTCCGCTCCCCACAGGCCCCGCACAGCCGGGTCTGTCTACTCCAGGCAGGAGTGCAGCTACAGCATGTTGTCAGTGGCGTGCAAGTCTTTTCTTTCCATATGCTGTACCAGCCCTTACCGACAGCCAGCCTAGCAGACCTCAAGAGTACTACCCAGAAAGACCACAGCTTTGGTTCCGTGGCAAAGGCCCTCGGTCAGGTATTGCCGACGAAGCACGGTCCTAGCACCCCATAGGAGCTACAGGTAACTAACACATGTATTCCTGTGACAGTGGCTTCAGCTCAGTCAACAGCAGGACTTTCTGCTGCCCCCCCTAGGCTGGACAAAGGTGCTCCTCCTATGAGCTCTCTTTTATACAGCGATTAAAAACAAGTTACGCATTACACTCCTGACATAATTCCCAAACCTATGGACCTACTGGTTCAAACAAAACATCTCCATCCATCATCCTGTCCTCCCCTCCTTGTCTTACTTGGTGTCAGTGTGTTCCTGTACCATCTCCCAGGGTTGTGTTTATGCCATAACTCTATGCTGGGGTGTACCTGGAATAGCCTTCTGGAATGTGTTTACATGAATACCCAGTATCTAGTACTTCTTAGAGTGCTTGTGTTTTAGCAATGCTAACCATGCTTTTGCCAAGTTCATGCACTGGACAGTGACGTTGTAAGCAAGCATCTCTTTCATGACAGGGCCTGAATTTTGCTCATAGCATGGCTTTTGCTGATTTTGGTTCAAGCCTTGCACCAGGCCCCATGTTCCGGGCTCTCTCTCTACTACAGAGAGTGCAGCCAGAATGGTAAGTTGAGCAGCTGCAGAGAACAAGGGAGAGCTCTTAGGTGTGCTCACCAAGCTGGGTAGTCAGAGTAAGGCATTTCAGAAATACACAGTGTTTTTTAAGGGTGGGATAGCTTCCACTTTCCATGACTCCTGGGCAAGGGGCTTAACAACAATGTGACCAGAGCGGTCACTGTTGCCAGAAACAGGACGTTGTGTTGGACAGCAGTTGGAGGACTGAGTCAACATAGATCACACTCACACTGTGTCAACCTCAGTAGCTTGACAATGCCTCCATGCTGTTCGGGAAGGTGACGTTGCTGTAACAGGATGCTCCCATTGCTTAGAGACAAATTTAAGTGTAGACACATGCACAAACAGGTCAACGCAAGGTGACCGAAATCAACATAATTTTGCAGTGTAGACCAGGCCAAAGTCACAGGAGTAGCCTTACTGACTTCATTGGGACTCTTTCTCTGAGAAAATGCTCACATTGTGAGTAAGGCTTTTATAATCTAGCATTCTAGCCCTTACTGAATATACAAAGAGTAAGAATCTATAACTTTTGCACATACCCTTTGCAAGACTGGCCAGAGGATCGGCTCATTAATCCAATAACCTGCCTCTGGGAGCAACCTGTGACTGATTCTTCATAAAAGGGTAAGATTCCCCCCATTCTTAATGCACTAAGACAAGTGTGCACAGCTGACTAAACACAGGACAGATTTCCAAAAGTATTTAGGAGCTTAAGGATGCTGATAGGTACCAAAAGCATCTAGATGTTTATCTGCATCATTAGGCTCCTAAATACCTTTGAAATCCTGGCAAAGCTCATTTGTAGTCTATCGACATGTACCTTATGTAATGTCATGCTGAAAGAGCAATTACATTTATTAGAAGGAACATGGCTTTCAAACTCTATTCCCAGAACATAAGGCTACCTAGATAACTAAAATATGCACTCTGATCCTAATATTGAAGTTCTTCTCTTTTAAAATGTTCTGATTTGTTTTATATTCTTTGAAATCTGTTTGGCCATTTCCCCTATGTATGAATTAAGATGTAGCCTGTCTTACAGGTTTTATTTTTTATGCCTGTGCGGAAAATACAGCACTTTTCATTCATTATGCAGCTGACAAACCATGATTTCTCTGTAATTTATGTTATTTTCTCCAGCGTTTTTGTTTAATCAAGAGATGCCAGACGGGAACACACACACACACACAAAAATCTAAGAAAGTGCATGTGTATGAATAATGAGCCGCAAATGTCCTGCTGCTGTAATTAATTTTGTTTTGGAACCCAAATGCCAGAGGCACTTTAATTTCACACTATTCATACCCACCCTCCTACATCATCCCTTCAACTCTCTCCCCTTGCCATGCAATCTCTCCCAGACTTCCAGCCAGCTCCCACTCTGTGATCCTTCCAATCCCAGCAACCCCATGCCCAGCCCCTCCACCCCGCAGATTTTCGGGGAACTCTCCTCAAGCTTCTGGAAATACCCTTCTGTGATGTGGTTTCCCCTCTCCTCTTGCTGCCAGCATAGCCTTGGCACTTCAGTGGGAGATGAGGATACTCAGCACCACTCAACACCCTGAAGAATCAGGGCCATAGGGAGTGGCATTTGAAAAAAAAAAGAGAGAGAGAGAGAGAGAGAGAGAGAAATGGGGGTGAAATTCTGGCTCCAGTGAAGTAGCAAACCTCCCATTGACTTTAATGGTGCCAGGATTTCACTCATGAGATCACGAGTAGGATATTCACTTTGGTGTCCCAAATTTCACAAGGTCCTATAAGTAAAATATACTTGGACTACACAATGTAAAATTGCCTCCCCCACCCCAGTTTCATTTCATTTGGTACCAGAATTGCACTGCATAATCCAGAAAAAGAAAACGTTTGGAAAGTCTCTTTTTGTAACCTTAGGATGTAGCTCACAAATTCCACTTTAGCTCAGTGGTTTGAGCATTGGCCTGCTAAACCCAGAGTCGTGAGCTCAATCCTTGAGGGGGCCATTTAGGGATCTGGGCCAAAAATTGGGGATTGGTCCTGCTTTGAGCAGGGGGGGTGGACTAGATGACCTCCTGAGGTCCTTTCCAACCCTATGATTCTATGAACACTTGCTCTGAAATCTCTGTTACCAGGCAATTGCATGAAATTACTTCTCATCTCTTAAAGAACGACAAGTGTGCACTCAGGGCTATACAGACTGTTCAGTCCTGTCCATGAGTCTAAAGTTATCTGAAAGTTTCCACGTGAGTATTCCATCATTGCACCGTACTTCGGCTATGTAGTAAGATTTAGCTAAACTTCTACAATTGCAGGATGCAGACTCTTCCCAAACTCTCCCAGACTCTTCCCTCTCACAAAACCAAAAAATAAAAGCTTAGTACATACTAAGGTCCACATTTTCAAGAGTGATCTTTAATTTTTGCTGCCTCAAATTTTACACCATTTTATGGCCTGATTTTCAGAGGTGTTGAGCCCCCAGATTTTGAAGAAAGGGAGGTGAGATTGAGGTGGAGTAAAGAAGAAATGAAAAGAACATGGGGAAGAGCAGAGTGACCACAACTAAGAGAAAGAAAGAGGGAACTGGTGGGGATTGGAGATGAGGAACACAGCAAAACAATCACATTTTGTCAAGTAGTAGCCTATTCCATATCAAATTTTAATAATCCGATTTGGGTTTGGAAGGAGTTTCAGGAGATTAACACCTATGAAAATGAGATTCTAGGGCCCAGGTCCAGGAAGGTATTTAGGCTTCTAACTTCTCTATGAAAGAAAGAGAAGAAAGAGTGAGAACAGCATACACATTAACATGTTCCTTTTTGAAAGGGTGTTAAATGTCAGTCTTCTAGCTGAGACCTCAGATGTCAGGTAAGTACTCTTGAGATAACAATGGGCACTTCTGCACTCTGGTCATCTGGCAAATTATATGGCCAGTGTTATGCGGGAGGTCAGACTGGGTGGTCACAATGGTCCCTTCTGACCTGAGATATTTTCGTTGATTTTTTTTTTAAACATCCAAAGTAATTTGATACAGGTATATAATTTTCTATCAAAGTCTATAGGATGGCTTAAAAAACCCTTGCAAAGGGAATCATTCTGTATTCAATTCTGTAGGACTCTTCCATAAGGGTAAAATCTTATTTAGAACTTAGAGGCGAAAGGAAGCGAGTACTTGTTTGCTTTATAATCAAAACTGGTTTATATAATTAAATCTATGTACTCTACTCCTTTGCACTGTTCATTGAAAATGTGGATGCCATATAATGTGTACTAACATCTGCTTTCTCATTTGGGAATTGTGCTCTTTGAGATCAGCTTGCTATTTCCCACTGTCTGATGTTGCAACTGAGGAGAGAGGCCACATTCCTGACCCTGAAAAAACCTTTCGAATTTCCTCTCTCTTCAGGGAAGCACGCATCTTTCGGACGAGACCTCAAATATGAGGTGATGGACAGTAAAGATCCCATGACTACAGTCTGTGAATGTATCAATTTGCCATGGTATCATTGCCCCAAATTTCCTCCCTTCTACTCTTAGATTCCTGGCCACAGTCCTGTCACTCCAGAGGCAGCTGGTAGATGATGGTGGGGGGAGACACAAGGCAGGGGGAACAGGGGAAATTACAATGGGGTCATAGGAGCGACAAAAGGGAAATTAGAGGGGGAATCAGCTCAACCTCTTAGATGGATATACACAAATGCAAGTACTATGGTGAATAAACAAGGAGAATTGGAAATATTAGTATGTAAGCTAAACTGTGAGTTAATTGGCATTGCAGAGTCTTGGTGGGATAAGTCTCATGACTGGAATATTGCTATAGAAGGATATAGCATGTTCAGGAAGGGCAGGTAAGATGAAAAGGGGGGTGGTGTTGCATTATACTTCAAGAATATATACTCTTGTTCTGAGGTCCGGAAGGAGGCAGGAGGAGACCAATTGAAAGTCTGTGGGTAAAGATAACTGGGGTAAAAAAATAGGGATGATGTCATAGTAGGGGTCTTCTGTAGACTACTAAATCAGGAAGAGGAGGTAGATGAGACACTTCTAGAACAAATAACAGAACTACCCAAAATATGAGATCTGATAGTAATGGGGGATTTTAACCATCCAGACATCTGTTGGAAAAGTAATACAGCAAAGCACAAAACTTCCAATAAGTTCTTGGAATGTACTGAGGACAACTTTTTGTTTCAGAAAGTGGAACGTAACCGGGGGTGAGGAAGGGTGAGGGAGAAAGCCATTTTAGACTTAATTCTTTCCAAGAGGGAGGAATTAGTAGCGAATGTGGAGGTGAAAGGAAGCCATTTTAGACTTAATTCTTTCCAAGAGGGAGGAATTAGTAGCGAATGTGGAGGTGAAAGGCAAGTTTGGTGAAAGTGATCATGAGATGGTAGATTTCATGATTCTAAAGAAAGGAAGGAATGATAGCAGCAGAATAAGGACTGTGCACTTCAAAAATAGCAGACTTCAACAAACTCAGAATTTGTAGAGAAGAAAATAGCGTGGGGGAAATCTAAGAGAAAGTGGGTGTTCAGGAGCGCTGAAGGTTTCTCAAGGAGACAGTATTAAAGGCACAATGGTAAACTATCCTGACACACACAACGCACAGTCAACCTGTGGAACTCTTTGCTAGAGGATGTTGTGAAGGCCAAGACTATAACAGGGTTCAAAAAAGACCTAGATAAATTCATGGAGAATAGGTCCATCAATGGCTATTAGCCAGGATGGGCAGGGATGGTGTCCCTAGCCTTTGTTTGCCAGAAGCTGGGAATGGGTGACAGGGGATGGATCACTTGATGATTACCCGTTCTGTTCATTCCCTCTGGGGCACCACGCCTTGGCCACTGTCGGAAGACAGGATACTGGGCTAGATGGACCTTTGGTCTGACCCAGTGTGGCCACTCTTATGTTCTTATGATACTAAAACACTGTGTGATTTAATTATTAACCAATCAGGATGCTTTTACTATGTTGTTAACTAATTGTAGAATACTTAGTCAGCCATTTTGCTGTGAGGATAATATATTTATAAATAGTAAACATGGAGGTTTGATCATTATTGTGCTTTCTTCCCTGGGAGTCAATGGGAATTTTGTCATTTCCTGACTTCAGCAGGAGCAGGATCTGTCCCAGGAGTGTAACCTCCTTTTTATCTCTCATGCTGGTACTAAAGAACGAGACTCTGTTTCTGAAAGACAGATTGCCTAGCAACCATCAGCTAATCAGCCCCCACCACAATCACTATAAATATCTTCTTTGATAAGAGTCCAAATAAGACAGTCAGGGATCAGCAACCTTTGGCATGTGGCCAGTCAGGGAAATCCGCTGGGAGGCCAGGACAGTTTGTTTACCTGCAGCGTCCGCAGGTTCGGCCAATCACAGCTTCCACTGGCGGCTGGCCCGTGCTGCTTCCCGCAGCCCCCATTGACCTGGAACGGCGAACCGCAGTGGAATTGGCCTGGGGCTCCCCACAGTGCCCGGAGCCCTTTAAATCGCCCCTGAGCCCCGGGGTTCCCAGCCGCCTCTGTAGCTGGTAGCTCTGGGGGTGATTTAAAGGCCCCAGGCCTCTCAGAGGCAGCCAGAGCCCTGCGGCCTTTAAATCTTGATTTAAAGGCCTGGGTATTTAAAGGCCCCACCTCTTCCAGTTGAGGCCATGCCGCCCTGCTCAGTACTCTGGAATACTGGTAAGTCCTTTAAGTTACTTTCACCCTGTACAATTGGTCTGATGATCCCGGACCTCAATTGACCTGATGATCAATTGGAATTGATGACATCCCTGACATCAGTTGACAGATGGAGCAAGCAGAGTGCAAATATGCTACAGTTATTTTTGTTCTGAGCCCATTACGTTTTTCATTCCCCAATTTTTGTGTTTAAATTCATAACCTTATATTTGCACTAACATAGTTCTAGGCATTTTGAATTTTCTTTCTTTCTTACATTTTCTTTGTTTGACGGAAAGAGGCCAACATTTTCCAACCTCTGGTGTAAAGCTAGGCCCCTAAATCCATAGTTCAGTTCTTGACTAAAAATGGCCTGATTTTGATTTGATTACATGGCCATTGACAGCTGGATTCTGCCACTCTTATTCATGTTGTATAAATCCTTCCTCTGTGAGCAGCCCCACCCATTTCAGTAGGAGTACTATGCAGCATAAGATACTAATCAACTTGAATACGGTGGCAGAATACAGCTCTAAACAGCCTTTTAAGCCCTAATAGTCAATCTTATTGCAGTACCGGAAGGGTGCTGAATTCACACCTCTGCTCTTGCTATTGTTTCAATTAAGGGAGTTTTCTGTAAAACCAGTTTAAGAGCATGATAGCAAATGTACACTCGGCCACAATACTGTCACAAGAGAAAAAAATTAAATGTACTTAGAACAAAATTATAGCAGTTCTTAGGCCTGGTCTACACTAGCAAATTAGGTCGTTTTAACTATATCGGTCAGGAGTCTGAAAAATCCACATACGTGACTGACACGTTTAAGATGATCTAAGTCCCTGTGCAGACCATGCTAGGTTGATGGAAGAATTCTTCCATAGGGTAGATTAGTTCTAACTATTTACATATGACAGGTTTCAGAGTAACAGCCGTGTTAGTCTGTATTCGCAAAAAGAAAAGGAGTACTTGTGGCACCTTAGAGACTAACCAATTTATTAGAGCATAAGCTTTCGTGAGCTACAGCTCTAATAGCTCTGTCCACTCAGAGATATCCTTGGTGTTGTGGCTGAGTAACTGATTATCCTCTCCAGGAAAGGATCAGCCCACTGCTCAAGGCTGATAGGGGTGCATGTAAGTTTCATGCTGAGGCACTTACACAGGTGGGTTGGGTAGGAGAGATCACCTAAATAAAACTTTCCAGTTCCTCATAGGGTCTCTGAACCTTGCCCTTGGTCCTCCTCCTCCATCTTTAACTGAACAACCCATAGGCTTGTGGTCAGCCAAACTCTGCTCACATGCCAACAGGTGCTTCCAGATTTCCCATTGTCATGTGTGGAGTGCTTATATAGTGAACTCACCAACTGGTGATGCTGCTGGTACTGAAATTTAATAGCGAAGGACAATTCAACCTTTCCATGTATACAGTGACTGATTGCTCTAAAAAGGACATATCAGTTATAAATTGTTAACATATTTTTGGTGATGTTTTGGGTTTCCAGAAGGACTTTACACCATATTCATCCAAAGAACAGAAAAGATCACTGCCCGTGACTGTAACGAGGCTTGTTGATCCAGCTAACAAAAGCAACTTGTGTGTCTGATGTATTGTGGGGAACGTGTCTTTCAAGATTACAGTCAAGTAAGTCTGACAGCATTGTAACGGAGTTAATCTCTCTGTGCATTTCAGTATATAACGTATTCACCCATGCCCATCCTGCCATGAAAATAAATCACATAAAAACAGTGATATTCATGTAATTAAAATGACAAAGGCCAAAGACTTTCCTTTTTCCAGACAGCACATTTTAATTTGGACTGACATTGAAGGAGTGCAATATACATCACTACTTTATCTTGCTGTTTGTACATTTAGCAACTGTTAATTTCCAGCCTCCATGTGCTAGTGATGTTTTAATGGCAGCCAATATGATTGCAATACACAGACTAGCCAATTTGTTTAGGGCCCAGTCCTGAAGTCAAGTTTACATGTTTACAAGTAAATGGATGAACAGGTCTGGGTTCTTAATTTAGAAATCAATTGAGAAACTACATCAGTAACATCAAAATATGGAGCATTTGTTGTTTTCAGAAGAACATTTTCAAGTATTATCACATGTTTGGGGACTTTTATTGTTTTTACTTGTGTGTAAGAGGGTGTATTTTTTTGAGCTTAAAATTTGGAAGGTCAACTGAATGCTCAGAGGTTTCAGAGTGGTAGCCGTGTTAGTCTGTATCAGCAGAAAAAATGAGGAGGACTTGTGGCACTTTAGAGACTAACAAATTTATTTGATCATAAGCTTTCGTGGGCTAAAGCCCACTTCATCAGATGCATGCAGTGGAAAATACAGTAGGAATTATATATACATACACATATACACTCACATATATACAGAGAACATGAAAAAATGGGGGTTGCCATACCAACTCTGAATGAAACCAATCAATTAAGGTAGGCTATTATCAGCAAGAGAAAAAAAAACTTTTGTAGTGATAATCAGGATGGCCTATTTCAAACAGTTGACAAGAAGGTGTGAGGAACAGTAGGGGGAAAATTAGCAAGGGGAAATAGTTTTTAGTTAGTGTAATGACTCATCCACTCCCAGTCTTTAGTCAAGCCTAATTTAATGGTGTCCAGTTTGCAGATTAATTCCAGTTCTGCTGTTTCTCATTGGAGTCTGTTTTTGAAGTTTTTCTGTTGAAGAATTGCCACTTTTAGGTCTGTAATTGAGTGTCCAGGGAGGCTGAAGTGTTCTCCGACTGGTTTTTGAATGTTATAATTCTTGATGTCTGATTTGTATCCATTTATTCTTTTGCATAGAGACTGTCCGGTTTGGCCAATGTACATGGCAGAGGGGCATTGCTGGCACATTGGTAGATGTGCAGGTGAATGAGCCTCTGATAGTGTGGCTGATGTGATTAGGTCTCATGATGGTGTCCCTTGAATAGATATGTGGACAGAGTTGGCAACGGGCTTTGTTGCAAGGATAGGTTCCTGGGTTAGTGTTTTTGTTGTGTGGTATGTGGTTGCTGGTGAGTTTTTGCTTCAGATTGGGGGATGAGTCATTACACTGCCTGTAAGCGACGACTGTCCTGTCTCCCAAGATCTGGGAGAGTGAGGGATCGTCCTTCAGGATAGGTTGTAGATCTTTGATGATGCACTGGAGAGGTTTTAGTTGGGGACTGAAGGTGATGGCTAGTGGCGTTCTGTTACTTTCTTTGTTGCCCAGTTGCAGAGTGACTGTCCCCTGAATCATCACCAAAATATCTCATGAAGCTATTCCAGTCTGCAAAATTGTGTTTAAATCAACCTGGAAGTGTCCCTTTAAAGAACCACTGCACTGTACCATTCAGTTTAAAAACAAACATCCACAAGCATCTCTCCAATCATGCTTTCACAAACAAAGACTTTTACTACACTGCACTAATACTCATGTTGCTAAAGAAATGGACACAAAGTTATACACCACAAAAATACTTGACTTTCGTGAGTTTCAAGTTTTAAGGAATAAAAACCTACTAACTATTCCATCCAATGCTAATACATTACAAGATCTTACATCTCATTACTTTGGAAGTAAATATGCAACACACAATTTTAACATTTGACATGCTTCATTTAAATACACTATTCATAGATTCTAAGGCCAGAAGGAACCACTATGCTAATCTAGTCTGACTTCCTGTAAAACACAAATAATTCCTACAGCAGAGCTTTTAGAAAAAAACATCCAATCTTAGTTTAAAAATGGTCAATGATGGATCGTCCACCATGGACCTTGGTAAATTGTTGCAATGGCTATTTCCTGTGTGAATTTGTCTAGCTTCAGCTTCCAGCCATTGGGTCGTGTTCTACCTTTCTTTGCTGGATTGAAGAGCCCATTATTAAATATTTGTTCCCCATGTAGGTATTTATAGACTGTAAAGAAGTCATCCCTTGATCTTCTCTTTGTTAAGCTAAATAGAAAGACTCAAGGAGCTCAATCACTACAAGGCATATTTCTAATCCTTTAATCAGTCTTGTGGCTTTTCTCTGAATTCTCTCCAATTTATCAACATCCTTCCTGAATTGTGGGTACCAGAACTGGACACAGCATTCCAGCAGTGGTTGCACCAGTACCAAATACAGAGGTAAAATAACCTCTCTGCTGCTACTTGAGATTTGCATTTATACGTCCCAGTATCACATTAGCTCTTGTGGCCACAGTGTCACATTGGGAGCTCTGCTGATCATCCATCATGAGCCGCCAATCTTTGTTTAGAGTCACTGCTTCCTAGTATAAGGATCCTCTAAGTATTGCCTACATTCTGTTCCTAGATCAATATTTACATTTAGCTGTATTAAATGCACATTGTTTGCTTGTGCTCAGTTTACCAACTGATCCTGATCATTCTGAATCAGGGACCTGTCCTCGTCTAGGTACATTAAGTCAACGCTATTACGTCTGTTGTTGTACCTCTTCAATAGGGATTTGGAGGGCCTCAGCCATCCTTTTCAGTAGTTTTTGAAATCCCTTATAGTTGCCCATCTGTGGGGCCATCAGCCTCACAGCCCCTCATCAGCCTCTTTGTCCTCTGCTTGAGGCTGTGTTGGAACCAGGAAGGGTTACTGGGGTGTTCATCTGTGCGGTGCCGTGGAGGAGACAGTCTTCTGCTCCCTCAGCTCACAGTTGCTCTGAGCTGACCATAGTCCCCAACAAGGGCACCATGGGCAGTGGTGAGTAAGAATCTGGTAGCCGGGGATTAGAGAACCATTAGTTTGGGTTCAGTGGATCCCAATATCATTCTTATAGGGAGTTCTGACACTCCTCACAAGATGTAAAGGGCTGTGGTGAGAAGCTGGGTGAGTCAAGATGATGCTGGTACAGATATTCCTTGACCGCCAGTTTCGAAGATCAAGCTGAGGAGAATGTGCATGCTGGATCCACGGGCAATGCAGTGGACCCATGGTGCTGCACGAGTGGATAGTCGGTGCCGAATGAAATGCTTATAGCTGACCAGGGGAAGATTGGGGTTCTGCAGAGCCATCAGTGCTAAGAATCTGAATGGTGCCGTGTGAGGTGGCATAGACAGGTGACCTGGAACCAGGTTTTCCCACAGCGGTATTGCAGTCTCCACTAGAGTCATGGTACAGGTGCCCTGATCAGCCTGGTTCTGGTGCCAAGAGAGTCTGTGCCATGGCCACTGAGGTAGACAACATTGGGGTTTCATGCCAAACTTTTTCCCAAAATCCTGGATTTTGGTGCTGGGCATTACAATACCGTATGGTCAGACTCAGCTCAAGACTGAGCTTCAATAGGAACCATTCCAGACTGTGGAGTCTCAGATAATTATTGGTATCATGGGAAGCTTTCTTTAGAAGAAACCATGGTAGGCAATCTACCTCTGGGACTTCTGGCTCCCTGCTGTCTGTTGGAGGACAATGTTGTGGTTCTAGTCAGACAATAAGCCTGCATTTATGATCTGGGGCTCTGAAGATCCTCATGTGGAGGGGGGTGGGGGGTGTCTAATGAGCCTGGTTTGGAAGCGTATATCATGGGCGTAGTCATTAGGAAGACCTGATGGCGGGCCTCCCTGTTCTTTCTAGCCTGACAGCTGAAGGTCTCACAAAGGGTGTATTTACTGGGACTGTGATTCTCCCAGACAGGGGCATGACAATTATCCATCAGAGGCTGGGATAGCTTCCTTGCATGAGGGGCAGCATTTGAATTCGGTAGAACTGGATGACACCATACTGGTGATGAATAAGATTCTAACAACTAAAAAGGGTCGCAACAGTCACCCTAATGACTAAAACACTAACACTATAAACACTATGAGCTATAAATAATAAGAGAGAGGCTGGCCATCTCTGAGAGTCAGGCTCCATCTCTAAGCCCTGAGATGGTGAGAAGAACTGAATAGTGGATAGCGTGCCTCAACCTTGAAACATGAAGACTGAGGAGTGCATGTGCGTTCTAAGGGTACTGTAGGCCGAAAGACTCCAATCTCTGGCAGATGCACACCATCAGAGGAATGTACATATGGATGATCAGTGGCTTTTACGGTTTTTTACAGAGGGGTTGTTTAATTAAAGAGGGTCAGATGGCCATTTAGAAAAATCTCAGCTCCAATTTAAGAACAAACAAGGAGTACCGATTTCAGAGTTAAATAGACATATTTCTGGATAAAACTATTTTAGAAATAGCCTTTTAAGGCTTATCTTGGCCATAAGGTATAAAATACCCAAGTAGTTCTTATTGTACTATCCTAGCACCTAGGTTGTTCATTAATAATTTTGAGTGAAAGGTTTAACACTAATTACTTACTGGTTATCCCATTCATACTATCAACAAATCTTTTTTGCAGTGTTGATTCTACATATGTTAAAAGGAACCCAGTGAATAAGCTAAATGGGAAAGCAAATGTTAAGACTTATTTAGATACTGCTAGGCACTGTCACTAATGTTCTGTTTAAGTGTTTTTTAAACTGCATTTTTGGACAAAAGTTATAGCTGACACTAATCAGTTAAAAGGTCATTCTCATGCCAGACCATATGATAAAACCAGTGACTATTTAAAAGCTGTGAAAGATATGCATTACTATTCTGGTAATTAAGAAAAAAATCTCTTCCCTCTACAGTAGAACGTCAGAGTTACAAACACCCAAGTTACGAACTGATCGGTCAACCACAGTGGCGGATTAAAGATTTTGCTGCCCCTAGGCCCTGAAATAATTGCCGCCCCAGCTCACCTCCACTCCGCCTCCTCCCCTGAGCACGCTGCCGGGTCCTGCTTCTCCCCGCTCCCTGCCAGTGCTAGTGCGCGAAACAGCTTCGCGAAGAAGGGGGGGGAATGCAGCTCGCTTAGGAGAGGAGGCGGGGCCGGGGCGGGGATTTGGGGAAGGGGACCAATAGGGGCAGGGAGGGGACGGGGACTGGGTGGAGTTGGGGCGGGGCCAGGGGTGGAGGGCGTGAACCAGCGCCAGGGGAAGCAGCCTCTGGCTGCTATTATAAATTTGCCGCCCCTGCAAATTTGTCGGCCTAGGCGTTAATACGCCGCTGGTCAACCACACACCTCATTTGGAACAGGAAGTGTGCAATCAGGCAGCAGAGACAAAAAAAAAAAAAAAAAAAGAAGCAAATACTGTACAGTACTGTGTTAAATGTAAACTAGTAACACAAAGGGAAAGTTAAAAAAAAGATTTGACAAAGTCAGGAAACTGTTTCTGTGCTTGTTTCATTTAAATTAGGATGGTTAAAACCAGAATTTCTCTTCTGCACAGTAAAGTTTCAAAGCTGTATTAAGTCAATGTTCAGTTGTAAACTTTTGAAAGAACAACCATAATGTTTTGTTCAGAGTTACGAATAACCTCCATTCCCAAGGTGTTCGTAACTCTGAGGTTCTACTGTATATTCAAGAGTTCCATGGTAATTAGGCTTAATTTGCCATTTGAAAGAAATGCCAGGATGCTGACATGAACCCCCATTTGGAACATTGTTACAAATTGAATGAAATGCCCCCACAGCAATTAAAAAAACACACCACATGAACGAATTATGGCAGTACCTTTCTGAATTACAAAATGCCTCTGTGGATCAATGATTTTGCCACAAAATATGTCCATATTTCTATCACCACATCATCGTCCTCTTCTGTTCGGTTTGTTTCAATTACCCTTTGTATCAGATCTTTAACTAAGATTGCAAATTCTGAGGCAGGGACTGTCTTCTTCTGTATCCTGCCTAGCCCAGTGGGCCCTGACCTGAGGCCTGTAGTTGTTACTGTAATATAACTGAGAATGTCATGCATGCTTTTCTTATAAGGCGTGTCATGGAAGATGTGCGTTCTATACTGTATTTGAGACCCAATAAATGTTAAAAAGTGGCTACTTTAAACACAATGGATATAAAATACAGGTTCTTGACATCAGCATAGACAAGACAAACCCCTGTAATAGGGGTTATCACTGTTGTTCAGCCCCTAGTCTTTAGAATCCATTATTCAGAGGGACAAGTTAATATCAGTTAAGAAATAGAATTAAGGATTGAAATCTTGCAGTCCATACTCAAATAAAACTCCCATTAACTTTACAGGCTAGGGAGCCAAGAACACTTTAGTTCTAAACCCAGATCTAACACATCTCCTTTGATACCCACTGCAATGAATGGGATATTTTACCTTAACATAGTGTGATACAGGAGGGCCAAGGAACAGTGAGGGAGTGCTAGAGGGGAAATATATAAGCTCAAGGCTAATGTGGTTCCCTGTAGACTAGGGAAGGTGGCTTCAGGTTAATTGGAGCACCTGTGTCAGTTAAGGCCCTTTTAGGAACCTAATAAAACCCCCTGTGTCAGGCAGACAAGGGAGGAGGAGGAAGGACTGGAGCTTGGAGTGTGTTGAAAGATTTGGAAGACCTGAGAATTGAAGTAAGGGAGACCCTGCCCAGCAGGACAGGTAGACTCCCTCCCCCACCAGCATCTAAGGACTGAGCGTAATCCCACCTAAGGGGGACGAGGGTGAGAAACCCACAGGGGTTGAGAGGGGCTGGGACTCAGAGCGAGGAGCAAACCCAGATCCCTCCCCTGCTTCCCTCCTCTACCACCTTCCCAGGCTAGTAGCGGGGCTCTCGGCACCCAAGAGTAGGGGCAAAGGGGGGCATCTTAGCTCCCCGCCAAGAAAAGCACAGGACCCACCAGACTAAAATCGGCCATCTTGCCACAATAGATGGAGTAAGAACTGCAGAACTGGACTCTAGGTGGCAAGTAACAAAGTCTGGCATTTCCAGCACTCTGTTACACACACCTCAATACCATGCCATCTCAGGATGGAATCTGTCCATCTGTTTCTAGTGTCTATACAATTCAGTGTTTTGTCGCTGTAAGCACACTTCTACTGTTTAAATGGTCTCAGCTTCAACTGCTGCTTCTGGTAATTCATTCTGCATGCTAATTACCCGATGGATTTCACTTTTCCATAATTCATATTTAAGTGGTTTTGTAAATAGTCAAACTCTAGATGATGCCTTTTGTGATACGAGGTTAACTGTACAATACATAAACAGTCTGCAAACTGGTTTATCCTCTCTTGTGAACTGCTAGGACCCCAAATCCAGTCTATTCGTTGAGAAAGGCAGTGCCCTGTGTTCGGCGTGGCTTGTGTTGGAGGTAGGGAGAGAGGGCAGTTGTCCTGTGCTATAACCCTCAAAAGAGGAGCGTGCAGGAGCCATCAGCATGAAGAATCTATAAGTCTTTGACGAACCTTCTTATCTTCGTTGCTTGAGCTTGTATCACAACTTGGGAGCAGATCTGTTAAAACTAAACAAAAGCAAACGCTTGTTACAATGAAAATCCATCACACCATTTCGTCATAAGCAAATATTCCTGCTTTCCTTACAACAAAATACCAGCCTCAGAGATTTAAAAAACACAAACCCGCAACCTATTTTCACCTTTGCTTTGTACTATAGCGAGGCTAGTGTGTGGCTTTGTACAGGGACATACTCAAAGGGCACCCTCCTAGTGGCACTACCTGTCAAATGCTGAGCCTGAGGAGCACCTTACAGCTTCCTTTTGGAAATGCAGAACCCAGAGCTGGTGTAGAACCACGAGCTGGTGCATGGGGTTCTGGAGCCATCCCCCAGGCCTATCTCCACTTCTAGGATGGTCCATAGTGCTAGGATTCTGGCTGTTCCTGTCCTCTGAGGTGTGGGAAAGAAGTCTTCTTGGCGCCCCCTTTTTGT
The DNA here is from genome assembly GCF_965140295.1 of Lepidochelys olivacea. Classification (NCBI taxonomy): domain Eukaryota; kingdom Metazoa; phylum Chordata; order Testudines; family Cheloniidae; genus Lepidochelys; species Lepidochelys olivacea. Next base: position 29,280,550 of record NC_140411.1, on the reverse strand, counting down.
TCTTGTGCAAAGGAACTAGAATCAGTACCTCGGTTTGTAAAATCTTTTATTAAATCCTGCTAATATCACTATAGGCAGGAGAAAATGTGGGGGCAGTTAAATGCGACCCTTAGTCCTCCTAGTGCAGATCAAAGACCACAATCATCATACTCAACCTTCATACAAAACCTATAAAAATGAGAGCTGACTGGTGAACCATACATCCATTTCATGACACCTTTTGAGTTTCAACATTTGTTTTCATTCCACATCGGAACACAACAAAAACCTCTTGAACACTTTCACAAAACAGAATCAAGTTGAAAGATCAGTTTTCAGATTCAAAAAGGTCAGGTTTTCAATAAGTTACTCCCTCTCAGCGACTGGAGAATCCACCATGAACCTCAGAAACTTTCCTGTTGATATCGATACATTTTAGCTTTGACAAAACAGCACATGCCAGCAACAAACAGTCACCAGTGTTCTGACCAACTCTAATAAAAACATTCCTGTCATTAGGGCATCTTGGATTTTTTATTTTATTTTGCAAGTGTTTATATGGGGGAGGGGAGTGACTTAGAATACTACATCATGAACATTTCTCTTAAGCTGATGCTTCCTCCATTATATTAGGCAGAAGAGACAGTATCACTACTGTGCTGAAAAATTATTTAAGTATCCCCTGCCTTGGACACTGTTCTTTGACTTAATCTCAGTGTTCTCCAGTGCTAACATAGTATCTTTCATGAACTTCTTATGCAGGCTAACGATGAGTTGTCACTGATGAACATTTTACAAAGAATTCCTAAAAATGTTAGCGCATGCTTCTAAAACATATTGGTTAAGGGGATATTGGCAGCAGGTTCCTGATGTTTCCATTATTGTTCCACAGCTGCATCTGCAGTTCCCTCCTATCTGAGCTAAATATGGTCAGAGTTCCCAGCCATTCCCGCCACTGCAGGAAGAGGCTCTCTCTCTCTCTCTCTCTCCATGTACAACATGACTGGTAATTTCCTTCAAACAGCGATTTGGAATCACAATCAACACCATAAGTGGAAAGAGCATTATCTGAAGCCAGGTTATGTTTCTGTAGAAAGAGCAGGATCTGAGTGAGTGCTCTGTAATATAAAATATGCTACCCTCATTACCATAGTATCTGAACACTTATTCTCGTATTATCATGATTGCTCAATAGAATTAACCAGGTCTGGGCAGGGGATGGACTATTATGGTTTAAGTGCTCTATTCTGGATTCTGACACCCTATGATCCTGGTGAAATCACTTAGGGACAGATTTTCCCCTCTCCTCTGTGACCAAGTAAGGCCCCACTGCAGTAGAACTGGAGTGGTCCCTCTGCATGTGGCAATGGTCATGAAGGAGTTGTAGACATAGCTGCTGGAGCTAGGGATGGGGTGGGGGTGCTGCCACACCCCCAGGCTTGAAGTGGTTTCCATTATATACAAGGTTTACAGTTTGGTTCAATGACTCTCAGCACCCCCACTCTACAAATTGTTCCTGCATTCCAGCTTGTAGATCACAAACCAAGAAGGGACTGCTGTGACCATCTAGTCTGACTGACTGTTTAACTCAGGCCACAGAACCACCCTGAATTAATTCCTATTTGAACTAGAGTATATCCTTTAGAAGCATATCCAATTGTGATTTAACAAATGCCAGTCATATGATCCTTGGTAAATTGTTCCAACTAGGTTCTCTGATAAAAATGTGTGCCTTATTTCCTGTGTGAGGCCCTGCGTACATTACAGGGCCTTTGGCAGCATAGCTATGCCTGTGTAGCCCCCTAGCATAGATGCAGTGTATAGCGACAGAAGGAGGAGATCTGACAGTACAGGAATCCCACCTCCCCTACTGATGTTAGCTATGCTGACAGAATCCCTCTAACTGTATCTACACTGGGGGATTTGTCAGCATACCTATGTCGGTCAGAAATGTGGGTTTTTTTCATATTCCTGGCTGTCATAACCATGTTGCTGTAAGTTTTAACTGTAGATCAAGCCTTAGGAATCCTTTGGTGCAGAGTACTACCCCCCTTAATGGGCTCCCTCCACCCCTGGACAGGGGAGGTTTGGACAGGGAGCATGAGAGAAGTCTAGCTGGCTTAGTGGCTTATACATAAATAGTTTCCCTTGCCACACAGAGTAGACAGCCAGCAATAATGGGGCTCTGCTGCTACCCTGGCACTAAAAGGAGTCCCTTCCCCAACACCACCCCATCGGATCTCGCGTGTGTGTGAGAGAGAAGAGGGAGGATTAACTTCTATGCATCTTTGTTCCTGTAGCCTGAAGAATACCAGCCTTTCACACCGTCTTTAAAACAAAATCATGACACCACTAACTTCCCCATCTTATCTTAGTTCTATCTCTAAATGCAAACACATTGTACAGTGACTGTACACTTTACTACTTTGTTCTTAGTCCTTTGGATCAATCACTCAGTAACCAACAGCTGCTACCACCACTTCTGCTAGGCTTAAAGCTGATGAGACCTGAAGTCAGGAAGGGCTAACACAGATCTAAGAGCCTCTTCTGGCTCTAGCCCTCTGCCACAGGTTAGACCCCTACCCACAAATCATGCAGGAGAGCTAAGACAGGCACATGACTTCCTTACTTTTTTCCTTACCCATCAGTTCAAATTACCCAAGTAATATTATTGCACAAACACCATATTAATTGGAAGTGACATTTCTCAAAAGCAAGTGCCTAAGCTGTAGGTGGAAAAATTGCATCTTTGCTTATATATTTTGCAGGCACATTTTAGGCATCTATTTTTGAAAATTTGGTCTATTATGACAAACAAATAAAAATACTACAATAGCTTTCAACAACATAACCCTCCTGTGGTTTAATTGAAGTTATAAGAATATAAGCAGACTGTATTGTTAGGTATAAGCTAGTCAATTTTCTTATACAGCACATTTAAGTCTTTGCACACAATAATTCTAAGGCTTCTATTTGCTTAGATGCAGAATTCCATAATATAAGAAACAATTTTTCTTCTTATTCAGGCCTATATTAATGGATACACCATTTAAACACAACAAGCAGCCCAACTTTACCTTGTAGTTCTGCTGTATTCCTTTCTGGTTCTTCTGTAATTTTCTCTTCAGGCTTCTCTTTTACAGCTGCTGGCTTCCCATCTACAGTATCTGTCATCTTAATCGTACCAAGGTTTGGCAACAGATGGATTATGTTACATTTCCCAGGGCCTGCAATATTCTCCAGCACTTTGAGGCACTTGTATGATTTAAGCTCACTTACATTTTCCTCAATGAAGAGGAGGTAGAGGCTTAAATCATCATAATTTGACTTGAGTTTCAGAACATCAAACGTTGGCAGAATTTCATATACTTTAAGAATGTCTGAGCTTCGCCTGAATGGGACGAGCATGGCATACATTACAAGAGGCATCACCAAAAGATACACAATTAAGTTAATGTAACTGAGTAGCTGGAAGACACCAACAGCAATAAGCTTACATTGAATTAGTTCTGGAACTGTTGTGTCATTCTTTAAGATTCCAGTTTTGATGGTGCACAAAAACTCATCAGTCATAGAGGACAGACTGATATAATAGCCCAGATAGAGGCATGCAAACAGGATAATTGCTAGTGTTAGTAAACGGCAAACAACATATTTGATTATTAAGTTTTTGGAGATTTTCTTTGTCTTCAGGTATTGTTCCACAATGGGGTATTTAAAGTGGCTTTCAGATATCTCCCACAAACTGGAAAAAGAAAAAAAAAACCAGACCAATCATTGCAAGAATCATTTTGCCATATTAAATAAACCAAACACTTTGACACACACAAACAAAAAAAACAGGCCTGATTCTGATCTCACAGACACTTGTAAATCACGAGTTACTCTACTGAAATCAATGAAGTAGCACTTGTGTAAAACAGATGTGAGGGCAATCTCAAAACCAGAATTCCGGTACATTCATTAGGACTGAATACAACTGTTTACAAGACAAGTAGAAAGGTCAACAGGAAAAATGCCCAAGCCTCAAACAGAATAAGTAAAATACTAAAAAGAAATTTTTAAATGCAACTCAAGCATTGATACTCAAATCCAACCTAAGTGACTAAGAGAAAGAACGGACACAGCTGCAGCATGTCTTACATTAAGATGAAAATGGCATTTTACCTGCCAGGACCTAACTTCAGAGATCCATGCCTACTCACTATTAAAGAAACAATTTTCAGTTCTTATTTGTAATTTTTATTTCGTCTGAAGAAAGAGAAGAGGAGAAACTGCTGCACTGTCCAGGGAGACTGTGAAACTGAGGTTGGTTAGAACAGTGCAGCAACTAATTCAAGAGAGGGAGACTGGAAAAGACAAATATTTTAAAAAGAAGAAAAAGAAAAAAAGGAGTCTTTGCAGAAACAACTCTGAGAAGAACAGCATGGCAGGGGAGCCCAGTAGTGGCTTTCCACATCAAAGGATGTGAAAAATAACTATACCGGTAGGTAAGGAATGCAGCCACCAGCACTTCCTAATGCTGTTTTAGGCAATACTGACATCCATTGTAGCAAAGGAAACACAGAGCCACCTCAGGCTGGGACTGGTCTACAAAGGGAGAGGAAGAAGACCTGATTTTCAAGTATTTTGTTTGAAAAAAGTAGCTATTTGTAAGTTCTAACTCCACACACACATTTTATCATCAATTTGGGATCTTAAATTTTTAATCACAGTTTTAAAAAAACATTTCAGCTCATCTTTAAAATGTCTGCTATAAATTTACAGTATGTGTCTGTGATTTACAAGTGTTCCAAACATATTATACTTATTAAAGGCTAAAAGAAATAAAGGCCAGAAATACCAAGCTACAGCACCTTACCTCTGTGTCAAGTTTTCATTAACAGCTGGAGGCAGGCTACCGGGGTCTCTAGTGTCTCCACTGTGAAAGCTGTTAGCTGCTTTGATTGCCCTGTTGTAGGCCTTGTCAAGTTCTTCCATAATAAATTTCAGATCTGAGCAAAGATGAGGTGCTGCAGTGAAGCGCCAGAACAAGCATGGTAGATACAACAGGATAGCAACTAGTAGCAGGATATATGGGAAAAACTGGAAGAGAAAAATAGCATTAAAAGTTGTTAGATTAGAATCAATCTGTAACAAAACAAGCCAAATAAGAATATTTTCTTGGGCAAGGCACTCTGTCTTATAAAACCCATTCTCACGCTAACCAGGGTGAGTAGGAAACTTTCTTAGTGGGTTGGGGGAAGGGGGAAGCCAAAAATGTATGCAGAATTTAAGCTTTTGTTCTTTTTTAAAGAAAGAAAAAGAAACGAAACCAGGAAATAGTCCTATAGCTACAAAGAAAAGCTCCCATTGAGAACTAATGCAGAGCCATCTTCCTGAGTGTGCAGACAGACAGATCCACTGCCTCTGCTGCTGCTCAGAGTTTGCCAAACAGAAGCAGAGTGAACGTAACAAAATTCGGGACCACATTTTCACCATGGCTATTCAGAACTGTGTGGGCCAGTGTGAAACTGACAAGAACGTCATTTGATGTGGACACAGTGGCAAAATGAGGACAGACACATGCATGGCATTAAACAGCTGGCCGCACCTTTTATTAAGCTTTAACACAAGGGAGGGGCACTACCTTCCCATCACTCATACTCTCCTATACCAGGCATTTAATTGGATCCAGTGCAGGGGTTACAGAGCTCTGACCATATACCATGGTGTAGGCTCTCCTCAGCCTACTCCCCCAACGCCCAGGATTCAGTTCTCTGAGTCGTAGCACCCTTTGTTATGGCGAGGGAGACAGAGGGTGTAGAGGGATGGGGACCTTGGCCATGGGAGCGACAAAGTCTCACCTTATCCCATGAGCCCAAGGGCCAACACCAAAATCCCAGGTCTTCTACCTCAGCGAACTATTCATTTTATTTTTTGACTGCACTGGAAACAGGCTGCAAGTTGTGAGGAATTAACAACTCAACCCAAGAACCTCAGTTAAGTACTAAGCACCTTTGTACTTAACCAATTGTGGCTCGAAGGTGCTGCGAGGAAGGCGAAAAACTCCCTAATTCTCAGTCAACTGGCCCCAGGAGAAAAAAATTCCTTCCTGATCCCCAAATTGGAGATTGGCTAGACCCGCAGCACCTGTCAGGCCGGGTTCCCATTCCTAGTTCAGGATGGGTAGGGTGGGCTGCTGGAACGGAGCAGAAGAGGATCCACATGGCCCCAGTTCCAGGTTGAATCCTGGGAGCTGGGAAATGTAGGCCAATCAGCAGCCCACCCTACCTGGGAGTTGGTCAATTGCAGGGCTCTACATATTGGTCTCTTGGTAGTAATTGTTTTATAAAACTTTCAAACCTGATTAAGTGTTACTACTTTCTTCCCATATAAGGATGGTTATAAAACACATGTACTGCAAGCTTATAACACTATTCATGCCAGTATAGCCTACTCAATGCATGCTCTTATCACGTGTAAATAAATCATATAATAATGGCAATACATTCTCAAGGCTGTTTGTAGTAGTGCTGTAGCTGCACTGGTCCCAGGATGAGACAGAGACAAGTTGGGGGAGGTATTGTCTTTTATTGGACCAACTTCTGTTGGTGGATGGGACAAGCTTTCGAGCGTCCCAGAGCTCTTCTTCTGGTCTGCTCGTCCCTTCCACCAATCTCACCCACTTTGTCCCTCTCAATATATTCTCAAGGCACATTTATATTAAATGTATAATGTATAAAGCAGCAATAATATCTGAAAATCCTTTCAAATGCATATATTGTCTAATTCTACCAAACATAATTATCCATCTTATTCATCCATGAACTTCTAAATTACCATGCTTTAACTTTTAGTTCAAAGCATATTCTAATGAACTCCAGTATCAGAACCCAGGGAATTGTATTTATAGTCATGATGACCAAAATTCATTTGGTTTTAAATTATAAATTTTTTTTCCCCTCAACGCATACATTTGAAAGTCCATGAAGAGATCATCAGCTGGTTCAAATGGATGATGTAGTTCTACTGAAATCAACGGATCTACACAGATTTCACCAGCTGAGGATCTGGCCCACTCAGTTGGTCACTGTGGCTAGTAGCTTTCTTCTCTTGCATTTTCAGCAAAGATAAAGATGCTACCTGAATCTGCTCTGTGTTACCTGATGCACATACGCCTATGGAGGAAAGCTGCTTCCAACATCTAACACAACTGTGACAAAATCCTGTGAATTGCCTCGACTCTTACTCACTCTCTTAGCATACCTTTATACATATACCTTAGGAAACAATGTCTCTCAACAGCAGGAGACGATACATACTCTGACTACAATTAACATGCCAATCAGGAAACGTGCCGTGTTCTAAAACGGTAACAGCCAAGTCAAAAATTTACAAGCATTAATCATAGTAAATAACAAATTTGTGAAGCATTAATTGCTGATTAAAACCTGAAATTGCTGTGCTACGTGTGGCATGGGAAGCTTAACTACTTCAGCTTCTATTGCTGGCCACTACTTATATTGCTTGATCCCATCACAGTTATATGTGGGCAAAGACACTGGTTCAGTTTTCCAAGTCCTCAAGAAAAATAGTGCCATTGTGCACGCATTTTATAATCGGAACAGATGCAAGGGTGCAAGGGGGACTAGCCCAGACACAAATTAGTTTTCGAAAACTCATCATGATTAGGAAGTGAGGAAGACTGTGATTTGGGTGGGTGGGGGACTTTCTAGCCAGCAAGGACCCAGTGCTGGGCTGGGGGCCATGCTGCTTTTGCAAAGCAGCCTGTCCCTACCCCTTCACACCCAAAAAGGGGATGGCTACAGGGGGGAGTGGCCTCTAACAGTGTCAATGACCCTTCTTAGCCAGCAGGGACTCAGCTGCTGGGCTGGGCACATACCTTTACACCTCCTGGGTTGTGGGCTGGTTGTGGAATTTATTTACTTTGAAATCTTGTCCTTCTGCCACCCATCCACAGCTCTCACCACATCCATCTTCTGCCTCATAGCATCAGTTATCCTCCCTTTGCCCCACTGGCTCCATCACCCCTTCCTGGTTTCTCTCACCCCTCTACAGTTGCTCATCACCTCTATCTAGTCCTCTTCCCCTTTCCACCTCAATCTTCTCCCTCTTCTCAGCCACAGCCATACCCCCTTCCTCACCTCTCATGATATTTACACAGCTGTGGCCCTCCCTCCATTCCCCACCTCCTGCACCCGTCCCAGACCCCACCTCTGCCCCTCTTGTGCCTCCATTCCTAACCTCATGCCTATCCCCCTCCTTCCCCCTCTCTTGATGTCTCTGGATCACCCACTCCATCTCTTATTTAAAAAAAAATTACATCAATCCAGAACCTCTTCCTATCTTGCTTCTTTCAGCTCCTGCTCTCACAGAGACCTGGATCCCTTTGTTCAACATTGCCTCTTTAGCTGCCCTCCTACAGAGAGGCCTTTCCTTCTCTCACACTCCCCACCATGGATCAGACCATGAGGTGGAGGTGAGGGTCACAAAAGCAGAAGTTTCTTGTCTGCTCTCCTCCTCTAACCCCTCCATGTGCCTCTTCATTTCCTGCTCTCCCTCATACCCACTTTCATCCCCTCCCCTACTCTTCTCCTTAACCTCATTCTCCTGTGGCTCTTTCACCTCACAATACAAGCATGTTCCAGTCTCTCCCATCTTTAAAAAACCCCAACATGTTTGACCGCATTTGCCCCCCCTCCCCCAGTCTCCTTTTCATCTCTAAGCTCATTGAACACACTTCAGAATCACTATCTGGAGTTCCTCTCCTCCAGTTCCATTCTAGACCCTCTCCAATCCGGCTTCCACCACTTGCACTCAAATGATATTGCTCTCACCAGAGTCTCTAATGACCTCTTCCTAGCCGGAGCTCAGAACCAGTACTCCATCCTCATCCTCCATGACCTATCAACTGCCTTCTACACAGTCAACCATGCTTTTCTTCTTGAAATCTTTTCCTCCCTGGGCTTCCACAGCACTGTCCTCTCTTGGTTCTCTCTCATCTCTCCTTCACTGTGTCCTTCAGGGGATCCTCCTCATCCCCCATCCTGCTTTTTGTGGAGTTTCCACTGCGATCTTTCCGGGATCCCCTTCTTTTCTCCCTCTACACCTTATCTCTGGGTAAACTCATCTTCAAACACAAATTCAATTACCAATCGCTGTACTGATGACTCACAGATCTACCTCTCTGCTCCAGACCTGTCTCCTTCTGTTCAAACTAAAACCTCTGCCTGTCTCTCTGACACCTTCTGCATGTCTGGTCACCAGCTGAAATTCAAAATGACTAAAACACAGCATTCAATCTACCACCTTCAATTCCTTTCCCTCCACCTCTTTTCTCAACCATTGTGCACACCACCACCACCCTGCCTGTCATGCAGCCAAATAACCTGGTTGTCATCTTCAACTTGATCCTCTCTTTAGGTCCACACATCCAGACTATGTCTAAATATTGCAGATTATTTCTGTATAACATCTGTAAGATACAGCCTTTCCTATCCATTCACACAGCTAAAACTCGCACCCAGTCTCTCATCATCTCAAGTCTCAATTACTGCAACATTATTCTCTCTGACCTTGACAAATGCAATCTTGTCCCTGCATCCATTCAGAATGCAGTTGCAAATTTCATTTTCCTAACCCACTGCTTTGACTATGTCATGCCCCTCTTTTTGCATTCCTCCACTGCCTCCCTTTTCTCTATCAAATTAAACATAAGCTTCTTGCCTTCACTGTTAATGTCCTTTACCATCAATCTGCACCCCACTTATCTTTCATTCACTGTCGAGATGCTGACTCCCACCTCTGGTGAGACAATGATGCCAGCCTCCCTCCTCCACTTATTACATTTTCAAACAAGAATATTTGTGCTTTCTCCCAGGCTACCCCTCATGCTTGGGAGGTGCTCCCCACGAACCTCCACAAACCTACCTCATTATCCTCCTTCAAATCCTCCTTTGCCATGACACCTACAAAAATCCAGACCACTGATTTGTTGAACCTACTGCCTATCTTGCTGACCAATATCATTCCATTGTTTCTTGGTACTCCTCCATCTGTTGTCTCTTATCTTATACCTAGATTGTAAATCCCTTGATGTAGAGACTTTTTGTTCTGTGTTTGTAGAGTGTGTGGCACAATGGGGTCCGGGTCCATGACTAGGGCAGGTGCTGGGCTAATTAATGATAATATTAATGAGAACATAAGGGGAACCTTGCAGATGTTTGTTTTTTGTTCCACACCTGGAAAGAAACAGCATTTGTGCCTGTTTTATTTGGAAGCAGCAGTCTTCATTTACCAAGCATTCCATGATGTTTTCAAGGTCTGGTTCATAACCCTCTTTCCTCATCTCATTATCCTCATCAGTTTTTCTTTACGTGTGTTAACTTGTGAACAGAAGATAATTTCCACATTAAACTTCTGATATGAACACAGAAGCAGAGAAGAAAAGCAAAAGATGATCGGACAGTAGAATCATAGGAATCAGAATGGAAAGGATTTATTAAATTATCCAGCTCATCTAACCAATATTTAAATAATCTTATTTATACTGCCATACCGATCTTTTAAAAAGAACAGTGGGCAAAATAAGTCTTCACTTTAAAAAAAAAAAAATTCATGACAGTTGTACCTGGATAAACAACTGGCGCTTGGTGTATGGATCAAAGCATGCAATTTGCCTTTCAAAAAAATTTATTTCAATGTCTCACAATTCACAAGGTGGCAGCATTACATCAAGGAGTGGAGAGATGTCTCTGGGATAGTTTGCATTACATTAGCCATGTTTCTTGTTGGTGCTAAAGATTTATATGGTCAAATAAATTGAAGAGTTTTACTATCCCTTAAATGAAATTCAGTTTTGCCCCAGAGTGCTTTAGTTCTAAGATTATGAGTAGGGCCTCTTTTAACAGCCTTTTGTGAAGTTTATAATGCTGGATGTGAACTAGTAAATATGAATACAGTATACTCCTGTTTATCCGAAACCCTATTGTTGGATCATATTAAAGAAGTTCTGTATTAAAATCACAAATGAGTTTGATTCCCCAGAGTTTAAATTCCAGGGTATTACTAATTAAGAGGTCTCTTGGTTTTTGGTACTGTTTCTCTCCCTCTGTGTGTGAAACTTGCAAGCTGCTAATTGTGTTAGTACATTCTAAGACAGAGTCTGTTCTCAAAGCAATTCACAGAGAGAGAGACTCAAAGCAATACTCGAACAACAGAAACAACACCCAGAGACTCCCCGCCCTTTTGTTGTATTAACAATTGTCATTAAAATAGAGATAGAGGATGTATGTGGATGGATGCTTGGTGTGGATAATAAATGAATGATCAGGGAGGTGCCAGCCTAAGAATCCAGTGTCCATCGGCTGAAGAAGGCATCAAGTGGAAATAACCAGAGGACCTCCCGGAGGGCAGACTGGAATCTACCCAACAGCCTCAAGGATGGGAGAACCAAAGAACAAGATAACATCTTGGAGCCGTCAGGAATGTGCTATCTGCTGATTGATTCAGCAACAGCATGATGAAGCAATTCCCATAGACTGGCATAGGAAGAAATTCCTATAAAAATAGACTCTAAAAAGTGAGAACTTTGGGGTCTGATTCTGCAAACCAACTTCCAGGAGCATCAGATGAGCATCTGACAAGGCCCTGCTCCCGCCTCATGTCCAGGCCACCTGGCCAGTGGCTTGGCATGAGCAACTCTAAAGCTGGTAACTATGATAACAACCTTGCAGAACCTGTGGGTGTGGGTGTGTATGTGTGTGTGTGTTTGTATGAATGAATGTGTGAATAAATATGAGATTGAATGGAATGTTATAGCTATAACTAACTGCTTACTATGATTCTTTCTGTATTCACAATAAATGTGGTATTTTGCCTTTTTCCCTTTAATAAGATCCTGCTGGTTTTTATTTTATTGGTACAACACTATTATCTGAACCTCCATGTTATCCAAATCCCTTCCTTGTCCCCCAGCATGAGATATGTGCTGCAGAAGGCACGTATGTTGTGCAGCTCACGATAGGGGAAAAGGAGGGGATTCGGATAATGCAGAGGTTCAGGTAATAGAGCAGAGACTCCCAGCCAGGACTGCGAGGAGGAGGAGGAAGAGGACGCGTCCCTGGCCATAGGGGAGACCATACTGCCGCTGAACAGCTCCTGTGGCAGTGCAGGTTACGATCCTGATGGGGCAGAGCAGAGAGCCCCCCGCCCCCCAGCCAGAACAGAGAGAAGAACAAGCCCCTGGCCATGGGGAAGGCCAACCTGCTGCTGAATGGCACTCGCCTTTTCAATTATCCGAACGCCTGATTATCCAAATAAAGTCCATCCCCCCCATGCTATTTGGATAATCTGGAGTTTAAAAAGAGCTCTCCAACCTGGAGACTCTCATAAATAACCAACCTTCCATACAAATGGACTTTACGAAATAAGACAGGAGATCTACATTACACACTTCACCTCTCTACAAAGGAAAAAGGAATGTAAGCTGTCTAAAACCCTACCTGCCACTTGGAGCCACAACAGTGGTACCCCTAACTCACCCAGCAATATCATCAATCTATCCAGCTACACACTCAGCCCGGCAGATGAGTCTGTCCTATCTCAGGGACTCTCTTTCTGCCCCGCCACCCCCAAAAACATGAGACAGTTCTGCGGTGATCTGGAAGCCTACTTCCGCCGTCTCTGACTCAAAGAATACTTTCAGGATAACACTGAACAGCACACTGATACACAGACACCCTCCCACCAACAGCACAAGAAGAAAAACTCCACAGGGACTCCTCCTGAGGGTCAAAATGACAGTCTGGACCTATACATAAGGTGCTTCCGCCATCGTGCACAGGTAGAAATTGTGGAAAAACAACATTGCTTGCCTCATAACCTAAGTTGTGCAGAACGCAATGCCATCCACAGCCTCAGAAACAACCCTGACATTATAATCAAAGAGGCTGATAAAGGAGGTGCTGTTGTCATCATGAACAGGTCTGACTACCAAAAGGAGGCTGCCAGACAACTCTCCAATACCAAATTCTACAGGCCACTTTCCTCAGATCCCACTGAGGAATACACTAAGAAACTGCACCATCTACTCAGGACACTCCCTACACTAACACAGGAACAAATCAACATACCCTTAGAGTCCCGAGCAGGGTTTTTCTATCTACTACCCAAGATCCACAAACCTGGAAATCCTGGATGCCCCATCATCTCGGGCATTGGCACTCTCACTAAAGGACTGTCTGGATATGTGGACTCTCTACTCAGACTCTATACCACCAGCACTCCCAGCTATCTCCGTGACACCACTGATTTTCTGAAAAAACTACAATGCATTGGTGATCTTCCAGAAAACACCATCCTAGCCACCATGGATGTAGAGGCTCTCTACACAAACATCCCACACACAGATGGAATACAAGCTGTCAGGAACAGTATCCCTGATGATGCCACAGCCCAACTGTTTGCTGAACTCTGTGACTTTATCCTCACGCACAATTATTTCAAATTTGGTGACAATTTATTTACCTCCAGACCAGTGGCACCGCTATGGGCACCCGCATGGCCCCACAATATGCCAACATTTTTATGGCTGACCTGGAACAACGCTTCCTCAGCTCTTGTCCACTCACGCCCCTTCTCTACCTACACTACATTGATGACATCTTCATCATCTGGACCCATGGGAAGGAAACTCTGGAAGAATTCCACCATGATTTCAATAGCTTCCACCCCACCATCAACCTCAGCCTGGACCAATCTACACGGGAGGTCCACTTCCTAGGCACCACGGTGCAAATAAGTGACGGTCACATTAATAGCACCCTATACCGAAAACCCACTGACCACTATGCTTACCTTCATGCCTCCAGCTTCCATCCTGGACACACCACACGATCCATTGTCTACAGCCAAGCGCTGAGGTACAACTGCATTTGCTCCAACCCCTCAGACAGAGACCAACACCTACAAGATCTTCATCAAGCATTCTCAAATATACGATACCCATACGAGGAAATAAGGAAACAGATCAACATGTACCCAGAAGCCAGACGTGTACCCAGAAGCCTCCTGCTGCAAGACAAGCCCAAGAAAGAAACCAACAGAACTCCACTGGCCATCACATACAGTCCTCAGCTAAAACCTCTCCAACGCATCATCAGTGATCTACAACCCATCCTGGACAATGATCCCGCACTTTCACAGGCTTTGGGAGGCAGGCCAGTCCTCACCCACAGACAACCCGCCAACCTGAAGCATATTATCACCAGCAACTACACACCACACCATAGTAACTCTAACTCAGGAACCAATCCATGCAACAAACATCGATGCCAACTCTGCCCACATATCTACACCAGCAACACCATCACAGGACCTAACCAGATCAGCCACACCATCACCGGTTCATTCACCTGAATGTCCACCAATGTAATATACGCCATCACGTGCCTGCAATGCCCCAATGCTATGTACGTCGGCCAAACTGGACAGTCCCTACGTAAAAGGATAAATGGACACAAATCAGATATTAGGAATGGCAATATACAAAAACCTGTAGAACACTACTTCAACCTCACTGGACACACAATAGCAGATGTAAAGGTAGCCATCCTGCAGCAAAAAAACTTCAGGACCAGACTTCAACGAGAAACTGCTGAGTTTCAGTTCATTTACAAATTTGACACCATCAGCTCAGGATTAAACAAAGACTGTGAATGGCTAGCCAACTACAAAAGCAGCTTCTCCTCCCTTGGTATTCACACCTCAACTGCTAGAAGAGGGCCTCATCCTCCCCGACTGAACTAACCTCGTTATCCCTAGCCTGATTCTTGCTTGCATATTTATACCTGCCTCTGGAAATTTCCACTACATGCATCCGACGAAGTGGGTATTCACCCACGAAAGCTTATGCTCCATTACGTCTGTTAGTCTATAAGGTGCCACAGGACTCTTTGCTGCTTTTACAGATCCAGACTAACACGGCTACCCCTGTGATACTGGAGTTTACTGTACATGCAAAAGGCCCTTCCTTCGTGATTAGGATTCAGATAACCAAAGCCATTTGTAGGAAGTGTTCAAATTCTGAACATCACCAGCTAAAGTCTACCTGTCAATACGCTATTAGAACGATCAGGGTCCAGACACCCCAAGGGAAGAACAGAAGGTTCAAACCCCAAAAATGAGCAGTTGAACCAACTGACTGCATATTGTATTATTGTACCATAAAAGTATAATGAGAAAGGTCTTTTATGAAAACTTATAATGTTCTGAACTTGATGATCATTGTGAGATATGTAGATGTCATACAGTGTCTATCTCAGACTGTGGTTATAAATTTATGTATTTATGTATGCAGAAAACTGTTCATAACCTGTATTACAACTTCAAGTACACCTCATGGCAGGGAGGAGTACCTCACAAAAAAATCAAACTTCAAATACCCATCCATTGTCCAGCCCAGGAGAAGACAATGATGAATTATTAGACACACCCATCCTAGATTATCCCCCATGCTGAATAATCATGAGTCACCACAACAGGAAAGGAAAAAGAAAAGTTCTAGAGAAAGAGCTCAAAGGGCTGAAACAGGAGGAGAATAGGAGAGCCAAGAGCCTTGTCTACATGAGAAAATTAATTCGGCTTAACTATGTCACTCGAGGGTGTGAAAAATCCACACTCCTGAGTGGTGTAGTTAAGCCAACCTAACTCCCAGTGTAGACAGCACTAGGCAATGGAAGAATTCTTCTGTCCAGCAAGTTACCACCTCTCAGGGAGGTGGATTTCCCATGCAAATGGGAAAACTGCTCCCGTCAGTGTATGAAGTGTTTACACTGAGGCGCTACAGTGGCAGAGCGGAAGCTGTGCCTCTTTAGCACTTCAAGCATAAATAAGCCCTAAGGTGTGTGCTTCCCTTTCTCTGGGTCTTTGGCAGCAGCTCAGCGTAAATGCTGTGTGATTGTTACTCTGGGTGTCTGGGATGGGCATCTTGGGGTATCATGGGTGGAACTGGGAGCAAACATTACATATACATAGCATGTTCCCGTCCAAGCTGAGCAATATTTCTGCCTGACAAGCCAATGGAAGTTAAGGATGCTAGAAGCAACATTACTTGTCATTCTGTGCTAATTATTCCCTCGGATAAGGGTGCAGGTGGCTAGCTCCTGGAGTAGCCCCTTTTCAAGGAGACAAGCAGAGTCCAAGCAAATAAGGTGAATAAAGTAAAACAATGTACCTGGCTCCATATGGCTGGAGCTGGTTTTCCTGGTGGATCCTTGAGCTCTGCAGTGTTTGGAGACCACTCCCTCTGACCCCTCTGGGAAACTACAAACCCCTCACACATGTGAACAGGGCAGCTGTCAGCAATTCCCAAAGGTGAGTTTTCTGAGTCTTTGTTCTCGTTTCCAAGAGTTTGTACTCTGAGAAAGTACAATGTCAGCCATGTTATTAAAGAAACATTGAAATCAATGGTCCCACTTATGGAGTAAGGTCCTACTCAGTGCAAGTTAGAGCGGCAGAACTGGAAACTAAGTATAGCTTCCACAGCCAGGCTACGAATGTCCTGTGATTAACATTATTAAACCAGAACGATAAACTGAAATATTAACACATGACTTCAAAAACAATACAGTATAAAAGGGATTAGTCTTGCAGCACCATCTGCCTGTATTTTGTGAGTAAGACTCACAGCAGAGTAATCGAAGATGCAAAATTTGCTCTGGTAATCTTCTGCAGTTCCTATCTGCCACCACACTGTGCAATATATGAGACATCATTTTATATGTTAACGATAGCTCTAGTAACATGATTTATAGTGACATCAGTATTTTAAAGCCTCTCTCACCCTCAGTGATATCACTGACACATTATTTACAAAAGCATTTTCTTATGTTATGTACTTTTCTGAAAAGATATAAAATTAAGTCACAAAATATATTTGATAATCTATGAAAGCCACAAAAGAAATGTATTACTTTCTTACCCTACTGACCACTATTACATGTAAGCCACCAAATCTGACACCAGGTATTAATTCATATTAATTAAAAAGAAAACTTTAAACCAGATTTTCAGCAGAGCTCAGGGCCATATTTTTCCAGTGTTCTGTACCCACACTGGGGCCAGATTTTCATGAGAGCTCATAGGTTGAGCTCTTTTGAAAACACAACCATTTATTTACCTACCTAACTGGAAGTCGAACTTTTTAAAAAATACTAGCCTAAGACTTAGACATGGAAAATATTTATTCCAGTGTGTGTCACAGATCCACAGGGTCTGGTCTCTGAGCAGCCAGTTTGGGCAGGGAGCGTAGGGGGAGTGGGGTAGGGTTAGTTGGCTCCTTTTGGCCTTATATAATCTATGAAAATGCTTATTTCTCAAAATTTGGCCCAAAGAGATTGAGACCTGTCAGTTTGCCAGTTTTTTATCCATTTAATGTGCACCATGTTAATTTTGACAGGTTTCAGAGTAGCAGCTGTGTTAGTCTGTATTCGCAAAAAGAAAAGGAGTACTTGTGGCACCTTAGAGACCAACAAATTTATTTGAGCATAGGCTCACGAAAGCTTATGCTTAAACAAATATGTCAGTCTCTAAGGTGCCACAAGTACTCCTTTTCTTCATGTTAATTTTGTATCATTTTAGTTGTTTTATCAAAACGTCATATGGTACCAAGTCAAATGCCTTACAGAAGTCAGTCTGTTATATCCACCCTATTACCTTTATCAACCAACCTTGAAATCTCATCAAAAAATATATCAAGTTAGTTTGACAGGATCTATTTTCCATAAACACATGTTGATTGGCTGATACAAGAATTAAAGGAAGATAATGTAATTAATGCCACTCCATTGTTTTGTCTACGATCAATATCAGGCTGACAAGCCTATAACTACCTCGGTCATCCAGTTTACCCTTTTAAAATACTGGCATAACAGTGACTTTCTTCCAGTCTCCTGGAACTCCACCAATGTTCCAACTGTTATTGAAAATAAACATTAATGGTCTAGCAACTGCTTCAGCCAATTCTTTTAAAACTCTTAGATGCTAGTTACCCAGAGTTGCTGATTTAAAAATGTCCACTTTCAGCAGCTACTTTTGAACATCCTCCTGAGTTACTACTGGAATGGAAAATGTTTCATTATCAAAATATGATGCACTTTAACTGTGTATGCAAAATGTGTGCATGAGATGAAGTAAAGTTTGTTTTTAAGTTTGTTTGCATACTCAAACACCTATATTCAATATGTGCAGCTGCTTGCTCTGTCTTTCTCTGTAGGTTCTGACACCACATACAATGAATCTCTACAAAATACTCAAAGCCATACTTCAGGGCTCTTTCCCCAATTTGCACAGAGGGCAGCCTGAATCCCAAGCCTGTAATCTCTCTGTTATGCAGATGATACCATTGTCAATTCCTTCAGGAGCTAATAAATAAACTAAAAATAATAAATTAAAAGGGCACTTTAATGTGAGTGATAAACTCATGTTTGGACTGAATTATTTGTTTAAAAGTGGAGGTAATAACAGGTGCGGGGCACCCAATAACAGCGTTGTATAAAGGTGGGGCGCTCAATAAGAGCACTATTAAGGTGGAGGCTGAACTAAGGAAGGCACTCAAGCACCTGGGGAGCCGTGGCATGGGAAGACTCTAGCAACATACAGAAAAGATTGGTTATGGCACGTTCAGCTCTCATTGACTTCTGGATAAATACTTTTCAATAAAATCCAGCAGCACCAGCGGGACCCAAACACTCAGGCTGGTACAGCACTAGTTTAGTGTATTAACTCTAATTTAATAGAGCTGTGAAAACTGCAACCTCAAGACTGAATCAAGCTTTAAGAAAAGTAAATCCTCTGCCATGTAATGAGAAAAGCATTGGGGACAGAAAAAATATAAAATAAGCAAGAATTAGAGCAATATGGGACTAGGACATTTCTCAGGGGGAAGAGAAGGATCAAAAGCTATCAGATATCTTAGGCTAATTGACTACAGGTTCTGAATTACTCTGTCTCGTAGGAGAAAGAGAAAGACTATGCCTGGGAAAACCCCTCCACAGATAGATATGAACTAACAACAATTTCCAGAAGCCAGGAATTAAATTCACTATGGATCCTGTTGAAGTTAATGGGAGTTTTACCATTGGCTTCAGTGGGAAAAAGAGTAGGCATATTACTCATGGAACCCTGAGGGAATGCAATCTGGCTTGGAGATTATCCTGGCCCTAGATCTTAAACTGAATCCCAAACTATTTTCAATACATATGACATTTTCCAACCCACCTGTTTCTTATTTATTTGCTGTTTTATTAATCCATCTCAAAACAGGTCCAAAAAAAGTTCCTGTACTTACTCTGCTTTCATTATTACTTATATACTATTATGATTTGAACTAATTTAACATAATACTAAATGCAATTTTAGCTCTCAAAACTTTGATGGTGTTACTTTGACATAGATCAGAAAACAAGCAGCAGCGAGGAGTATTCATTTCAAAGTGAAATGCGCTTTCTCCCAGCCCCATGCCTTTAACCTAAAAAACACAATGTAGTGCCTCCTTAGCTACTTTAAATGGAGCTCTCCTGCATGCCATTACATCACAGTGGAAAGTGAGTCAGAACAGTAAACAGCACTTGTGGTGCTTTGTAAACAAACGTGTCTCTACAAACCCACAAATATAAACCTGAACACTGTTTTAAAAACTTTGGACCCAAATTTATCTCTGATGTCTCTCTACTGACTTCAGTACCTTGCACTGGGGATGAATTTGGTTAATTTTCCCTTACTTGAACTAAACAAGGTTCCCGTCACTTGTGAATGTCATTGTGCTAACATAAACACAGCGTGCTCTTTTATCTTATCTACACAAAAGGTGCAGGACGATTAGCTTTTACTACTCCATGGCACACAGTGTGTTTTGGGAGACAGCTAAATCCCTTTTCTGATGCGAAAGTGCAATCAATATAGCAAGCAAAGTAACAGGTGCAGCAAGCGGCAGCTAGCCCTGGCAACAACAAATGGGAATCAAACACCTAGAGACACCCCAAAGGGAACTGGAAGGTGCTGTTGACAATTATGATGAGGCTCCTTTCCTGGGACCTCACTAAGCATGAAGGCTAATAAGACAGAAATAGAATGGCATTCATTAACACTGACTTCCCGGCAATGCTTCAGGAGTTCTGTCAAGTATAAATGAGCTCATTTAAGAGTCATTGGGAATAGCGTAACTCAGCCAGCATTCCAGAAGACATGCTTCCATGCTGATGACGCTCGTTAAAAAAAAATGCTTTAATTAAATTTGTGACTGAACTGCTTGGGGGGAGAATTGTATGTCCCCTGCTCTATTTTACCTGCATTCTGCCATATATGTCATGTTGTAGCAGTCTTGGATGATGACTCAGCACATGTTGTTCATTTTAAGAACACTTTCACTGCAGATTTCACAAAACACAAAGAAAGTACCAATGTGAGATTTCTAAAGATAGCTACAGCGCTTGACCCAAGATTTAAGAATCTGAACTGCCTTCCAAAATCTGAGAGGGATGAGGTGTGGAGGGAGCATGCTCTCAGAAGTCTTAAAAAAGCAACACTCTGATGCGGAAACTACAGAACCCGAAACAGCAAAAAAAGAAAGCTCCTTTGGATTGTTATTGTGCAGAACCTGTCACCAGCATGGACACATGTCCCCTGAAATGATGGTTGAAGAATGAAGGGATATATGAATCTTTAGCACATCTGGCATGTAAATATCTTGCGATGCCGGCTACAACAGTGGCATGCCTGTTCTCACTTTCAGGGGACATTGTAAACAAGAAGTGGGCAGCATTGTCTCCTGCAAATGTAAACAAACTTGTCTGTCCGAGCGATTGGCTGAACAAGTAGGACTGAGCGGACTTGAAGGCTCTAAAATTTTACATTGTTTTATTTTTAAATGCAGGGTTTTTTGTGCATAATTCTACATTTGTAAGTTCAAATTTCATGGAAAAGAGAGTGCACTACCATACATGTATGAGGTGAATTGAAATACTATTTCTTTTATTTTTTTTAGAGTGCAAATACTTGTAATCAAAAATAAATATAAAGTGAGCACTGTACACTTTGTATCCTGTGTTGTCATTGAAATCAATACATTTGAAAATGTAGAAAACATCCAAAAATATTTAAATAAATGATATTCAATTATTGTTTAACAGTGTGATTAATTGCGATTAATTTTTTTAATAATTTGACAGCCCTAATTTAAAGTAAACATCTCAAAAAATCATGGGTAATGCTAATTAAACAACTACAGAGAGCATGGTAATAAGGCCATATATCCATCTTTGGGATAGCACCTATTGCCAAAATGACTAAGCCCTTTGGGTAGGGTGACCAGATGTCCCATTTTTAGAGGGACAGTCTCGTTTTTTGGGACTTTTTCTTATATAGGCACCTACTACCCCCACCCCCTGTCCTGTTTTTTCACAGTTGCTATCTGGTAACCCTACCTTTGGGCAAAAATTAAAAACTATGAATGGCTTCAGGTGTTCACCATGGGTAGCATTAAAGGGTCCGCTGCTACATGCAAGAGAGTATCAGTGCCCAATTGTTAGGAACAAAACTAAATAAAGAGAAAGCAAATAACAAAAATTCACCAACTCAAAGGAAAACAAAATAAATACAGACTATTGCTATTAGCTCTGCAATTGGATCTTAGGATCAGATTGTGACAACCTTACTCATGCTAAATGGTCCCATGGACCTCAGCAGGTCTCCAGGAAGAGTCCTACTGAAGCCAGTGGAAGCACGGATAGAGTAAGATACTATGCTACTTGAGTAACGGTGGCAAAATCTGTCCCTTAGTTAATGTCATGAGATGAAACAGAATCCAACTCACTTTCTTATAACTTTGTGGACTGTGCAGTGCTAATAGGAGCAAAAAGGAGTCATTAAAATCAGCAGACATATCTCGGAATTTACACTAGGGACAAATATGTGGAGTATGTTTACTTAGATGTGTTTCAGAGGATAACACTTTAATGTTGCCATTACTTGTAAATCAGATAATTGGCAACATTTACTGGGTATGGCAAGGCAGGAGGGTTTTTTTTAAAGCTAATACTTTTTCCAACAATGCCATATTTGGATACCAGTGAAAGTAAATATACGCTCTAAAAATAAATTGACAAGTGCTATAATAAATGGTTTTGAGTCAATAAGAGAAGTTGGGGATAGGGAGAAGGGAAAGGGAAATACAGACTTCTGCATTGGACCCAGTTTTCAAGAAGAAAATATATCGGTACATACTTTATGAAGCCACAGTGGAATGTGTCCTGAATCGCTCTGTGATAATTGCTTTTGCTGCACAGCTGCCCAGCAGTAGGAATCCACATACGCAGCCTGGCGCCAGGAGAATGAGCTGGGAGGAAAACAGCTTATCTGGGTACCTAAAATGCAAAGCAAAATGTATCAAAAGTCAAAATTTAAAAAGAACAGCTAATGAACATTTCAGTTTTTTCCAATATTAAATCCACGATGTAAGAAAAAATAAATCAGGATTCTCCAATTAGCTATTTAATCTAACTGTTCCCATTTCACCTTCTGGGGTAACAATATTGGTTCTCTGGACTTTTCTGAATGATATACTACCTTTCTCCACCAGCCTAATCATGAGCCTCTGTGCTGTACTCAAGCATGCCACCATTGCCCACCTCATTCAGGGCTCGTCTACACTACAGCTTAGGTCAATGTAACTCATGTCACTCGGGTGTGAATAAGCCACCCCTCTGAGCAAGGCAAGTTACATCAACCTATCAGCTGTTCACACTGGTGCTATGTCGGCGGGAGACGCTCTTCTGCTGACGTAGCTTCCGCCTCTTGCTGAGGTGGGGTAATTATGCTAATGGAAGAGTGCTCTCGTGTTGGCATAGCATGTCTTCCCCAGACACGCTACAATGGCGCAGCTGCACCAATGCAGCTGTGCCGATGTAGCACGGTTGTGTAGACTAGCCCTCAGTTTGCGCATCAATGAAATCCAAGCTCCACTGCAGGGTACAACATATCCCGCTGAATGGGAGGTAACAGGTGCAGTCTGCAAGGACTACGGGTACGTCTACATTCGAGTGGGAGGCGTGATTCCTAGCTCAGGCATACACACACATGCTCGCTCTGATTGAGTTAACACCTAAAAGTTAAAAGTGTAGCTATGGAGGCATGGGCAGCAGAAGTTCGGGTTAGCCACCTCAGTATGTGCCTAGGGTCTTGGACAGGCTCACACAGGCTAGACCCTCCTGCTACCTGTGCCACAGTAGCAGACTTCTAATTTTAGTCATTAGCTCAATCAGACTTAACACAGGCAATCGCACCTCCCAGCTTGAATGTAGCCAGGGCCAAATTCAGACTTGGTCCAGCTCTAATGACTCACGAAACTTTCCCACAGCGGGTTGTACCTCATAAGGATGGGATTATTTGGTGAGCCACATTGTTGACACCCTTCATATAAAGCCAGAACAGGATGAGGACATTAGTTAGCTTATTTTTGCACAATTTTCCAAAAAGGAAAAATAATTTCCTGTGCTCTATTAGAAAATAGTAGTATTGGACCTCCCCAGATTCTAAAATAACTCTGGCTAAATCATCTAAAATTATACATATTGGAGAATGACTTCTAGTAAGTCTGGGAGGATGGCTTCTGTAGGACTGAGCCTTTCATAACCTCCTGCACACAACAGCATTCCACAGCTCTGTTGAAGGGAACACCACCACAAGAAATAAGCTGGATGGGAAAACAGGTGCACTGTACAGGAACTATGAATTCACAGCAGGTTTTGCCAAGTGGCCCTACTATTTGTTCACCATTTATACTTTTGTACATTTTTCTTATTTTGGCTTGCTCATTTATGCACTTTTTAAGGAGAAACTTTTTTTTAAAATTAAGTTGACTGACTTGTAAAAATGAGGCAGAATAAGTTAATCTTTGAAAGCTGCATAGACTATTTTAAAAAAGGAATCACCATTATTTCTGTTGGTATATTCCCCCCCCCCCTCCCAAATTAGTGCTGATGCGGCCCCTGCATTGCCTTAAAAAAATCAACAAAATATTTGCAAGATTACTTCCTGGACTTTGTATCCACTTGCCAATGCAGTTCTTACAAAAGAAGAAGAGCCCCTTTTATAACAAGAACGAAATTCATTAAAACTATAACTATGCCACCTTGTGAACCAAAGATAGTTAGGGGCTCCAAGCACAATATGAACAAAAAGCTTAATTGTGAGTCACTGTTCTCATTATTTATAAGACTGCAGTGACATGACAACATGCTCTGACCAGTCACAAGGCTCCCTCATGAAATCAGTAACACATTTATCAGATTTAACGAAAACTTAAATGGATTTAACAGAGTTGGCACAACCCTCAACAGTTATGCCCTACCAAAACTCCAGGGTGGCTTGTACTTTACAGGCATTTTCCCCACTACCAGTGGAGGGCCCAGAAATACAGTGCAGGCCAGTGCGGCAATTTGTGTGCCCTTCATCATCTGGATATCCAGCAGAACAAATGAGCTTTATGTTCTGCCTTCATTATTTAGCAAGACTCTAGCTGCTGTCAATGGGGGTTTTTGTGTGTGAAATAACAGCAGAATATGACCCTTTCAAACATTCAAGAGGTGAATAACTAGAATTGTGCTGAGCCATGTTTGCCTTAGTAATGCCGGTGTCATCAATGAGAGTAATTGAACGTAATTCAGATGCAGTAGAACCTCATTAATTTGAATTAATCCATGGGAGACCCATTGCAAATGACTACGTTTTTGTGAATTAGTGAAGAAGGGAAAGTGCTGTGTGCCTCCTACGAGGTGCTAGCTATTTTGATTCCCACTACAGTCAAGGAGAGTTAAGTGAGTTCAACATTTTGCAGAATCAGGCCATAAGAAGAAAACAAAGAAAAAATATATGGATCAGAAAATGTATTTTCCCATTTATTTATGGTTTAATTTTAGTGATTGATAATACTTCATAACATGTTAGTGTAAATTTTCCACATTGTTACACCAATTTTATGCCAGTGTAATTCCACTGATCTCAATGGTATAATGAAGGTTCTTTGTATTTATCTAGTTTCAGCAGTGCACCAGATACTGTCACAGAGAAGTATGAAGACAGAGACATCAGTGGAAGTTGAGGGCACTCAGGACCTTGCGGGACTAGGACTTAATTGACATATAAGCATACTGTAGCATTTTTTGTAAGTTATGGATTCTTATTGATAGGAGTCATCATTTCAGATGAGATTGCATTTTTGGGCATGAAGTGGGCAGATTAGCAACGTTCTACTGCATGTTTATTTTCAGTGTTTTCAATTCACTTTTTGCACAGGATTAACACCTATTAAATCAATACAGGCAAAAATATTTTTAATGTAAAGGTATCTTGGGGAGGAAAGTTAAAACCATTAATAAATTATTTTTATTATTTATATTGGGTAGCACCTAAAATCCTCAGTAAATGATCAAGGCCCCGTTGAGGAAGGTGCTGCACACACATGGAATTTTTTTAAAAAGCCAGTGTCCCCCAAAATTAACAATGTTAGCACATGATGAGGGTCTGCAGGTAGATACAACAAATAAAGGTGCAGGGGGAAGATGAGGTAACTGCAAAACTATCATGTTTATTATACTAAGCTGCAATCACAGCACACTTTGCCTAATTTAGAAGAAAAGTTATGTACTGACATCAACAAAATTATATTTGCACTACTTTTAACACAGAGAAGGTAGAGAGAAAACTTAATTAATTTTTATGATACAACAGCATTTTCCTCAACAACAAAGCAAAAGGCAATGAAAAAGCCCCCTCATTTACAAGGCTATCCTAAAGAAAGACTGCATAAGACAGCTGCAGCATGCTATCCATTACAACTAAATACAGACTAGAATGTGAGAGGACAAACATGATAAAAGTGATCTTCATAACCATACTGAAATTATCAGGAAATTCAAGGACGCAGGAAATTACCTAAAGGCATGCAACTCAGGTACATAGTACAAATCTACATTATGGTACATAATGAAAGTCTAAGTCTCAGGGCTGCACTCCTGCCTGAAATTTACACAATCCTGAGGCCCCAGTCCCAACATGCCCCTCCCATCCTCTGCCCACTCCCTACACCAGACCTCGTAAAGGGATCCTGCTCAGAAAGCAGCCTTAAGCAGTCTGCTTCAGTAACTGCTCTAGGGCAATCCTCTCACTGCTGGAACCAAGGCTTTTAGGGTGCCTATATGCTGCTCCAGCCTTTTTACCCAGTGTAAAGAGCCTGGAGCATCAGTGAGGATCTCTTCCCCTGGCTTCTATTACCAGCTCTGCCACCAATCTACTGTCTGACTTTGGGCAAGCCACTTTACCTCTCTGTGCCTCTATTTACATATGGCAGAATCTGTCTGACTACGTTTGTATACAGTGCCTAGCACAACAGGACCCTGACCTTGACTGGGGTTTCTAGTAGGGAAGTAAAATGTTAACGAGTTAACTGGTAAGCATGAGTCTTACTGGTTAATCCACCTTAACCGTTAAACCCTGGACCCCCAGTGGGTCCGCACCAGCTGGTAGGCTGGCCAACCACAGCGGCCCTACGCCAGCCAGAGCGACCACAGCAGCACCGCCCGGAGCAAGCTCACCATGACCCTGGCCTGCCCCAGCCGCTTAATTGGTTAACTGCTTAAACTAAATATTTTTGAATCGTTTAAATGGTTAACTTTTTAAATGGTATTTACATCCCTAATTTCTAGGCACTGCTGCAATACAAACCATAAGTTTGGGTCTCCTCCTATTCTCCTTGAGGTTAATGTGAGTTTTGCCACTGATTTCAAAGGGGAGCGGGATTTAGTCAGATTTCACAAATCATGGCCCTAATACTGGAAAGGAATCTGCAGGCACAAAAACTTATTCCGCTCCCAGAGTCCCAGTGAAAATCCAAGCTGCTGTAAGAATTCATATGAGTGATTCAACAGTTTTGCTGGTGCAGAACAAGAGAAGGCTGCATTTCAGTTCTGCTCCTGGCAAGATTGAGCCCCCCAGAGTAAGTATAATAGAACCTCAGAGTTATGAACACCTTGGGAATGAAGGCTTTTCGTAACTCTGAAATGTTCGTAACTCTGAAAAAAATGTTATAGTTGTTCTTTCAAAAGGTTACAACTGAACATTGATTTAACACAGCTTTGAAATTTTACTATGCAGAAGAATAATGCTGCTTTTAACCAGATTAATTTAAATGAAATAAGCACAGAATCAGTTTCCTTACCTTGTCAAATCTTTTTTTATTTTTAAACTTTCCCTTTATTTTTTTAGAAATGTATTGTATTTGCTTTTTTTTTATTTTGTCTCTGCTGCTGCCTGATTGTGTACTTCCGGTTCCAAATGAGGTGTGTGGTTGACCAGTCAGTTTGTAACTCTGGTGTTTCTAATTCTGAGGTGCTACTGAAATCAGATTGCTTTCCTTTTAAACACTTTCAGACAGGCAGCTATTACTGAGATAAAAGATGACATTTTCATCTAAATCTATGCAAATTATTCTTATTACTGCCCCAATAGTCATGTTTCTCTGGTCAGTCCTCCATGGTGAGTGAAGACTGAATTTCACTGCAAAACTTTGACTTTATAGTTCAGATAAGTAAAAAGAAAATCTTGAAATGGTTGGAATATCAACTGTTACAACAGCTCCAGTCTAAAATGTTTCTCTAGACCAGCGGTGGGCAAACTTTTTGGCCCGAGGGCCACATCTGGGTATGGAAATTGTATGACGGGCCATGAATACTCATGAAATTGGGGGTTGGGGTGTTGGAGGCTCCGGCTGGAGGTACCGGGCTCTGGGGTGGGGCCAGAAATGAGGACTTCAGGGAGTGGGAGGGAGCTCTGGTCTGGGGTAGGGGTGCGAGTGGGGGGGTGAGGGCTCTGGCTGGGGGTGCGGGCTCAAGGGTGCCATAGGGTAGGACCGAGGGGTTTGGAGGGCGGGAGAGTGATCAGGGCTGGGGCAGCGGGTTGGGGCCCTGGAGGGGGTCAGGGGTGCAGGCTGCGGTCAGCGCTTACCTCAAGCGGCTCTCGGAAGCAGCAGCATGTCCCCCCTCTGGCTCCTACGCAGAGGCATGTCGGTTCTGCATGCTCTCCCATCTGCAGGCACCGCCCCTGCAGCTCCCATTGGCCATGGTTGCCGGCCAATGGGGAGCCGTGGGGGCAGCGTGCGGAATCCCGTGGCAACCCCTACACGTAGGAGCGAGAAGGGGCACATGCTACTTCTTTCAGGAGCCACAGCATATGTGGAGCGGGGCAAGCCCTGGAACCTGCTCCCGGCGGGAGCTCGAGGGCCGGATTAAAAGGTCTGAAGGGCTGGATGCAACCCCCGGGCCATAGTTTGCCCACACCTGCTCTAGATAGATAAATCATCATGATGCTGTTCATATTCCTAAAGACACAGACCAGTCAGTAATTCTTCTTTGTTTTCTCACAGTGTAAAAGTCTAGGGCATTCTTTTGCAGAATACACTGGCCCCACTGTACTGCCTGTAAGATATGCCAACCATATCCATGAGCACATGTATTGTGAAAGTCAGATTCACCAGGAGTGTTTACAGTGCTTTTTCAGCATTCACAGTAGGCAACTGCATTAGTACATGCACATTAGCCCACTGATGTCAAATTTAATTACAGCCTCTGGCCTTCTCAGCAATCACAAGATCGATTTTAACAAGACAAAGTTGTGGCTTCATTAATGGCCTCCTTGTTTGCTAAGACACCAGATGTGCATGACTGTAGGAAAAACAGCCTAACCAAGTCCAGAGACCGAATTGTTTCTTAGTGCATGTCTAATGGGTTGGTCCTAGAAATGCTTTTCCCCTTTCTCTAGGGCTTGAGTCTGATCTTTGTTTAGAAGTGTGAATAACTTGGATAAAAAAACAGGGGCATATTTAGACACCATGGGCTAGATTATGCTTAAAGAAATAGTTCTGCAATAGGAAGGGTGAAGAAGCGCACTGCCCTACCAAGAGAACCTGAAGGCATTTATTCTGGCACAGTGCCTCCAGGGACATCAGAGACTCATGGGTCATAGCAGCCACTGCTACACCTTCTTGCAGGGTACACACTGTGCCATTCATTCCCTCACCAGGATCAGCTCTGCCATCTGCCTGCCTCTTGGAGAGCGTTACACCCTGAGCACAGTGACTGGCATCTGGTCCCTCTGAATGGTACAATGTGAGACAAGGCTTCATTCACGTTCACCTACTCGCCCCAAATCCTTGTCCAGCCCTAGTGGCAAGGAACAATCTGGCCCTATAAGAGCAACACAATTTAGCACTCAGCATAGTGATGGGCATGGTAAAAGAACGTAAACAGGAGAGAAAGGAATTAACTGTGTTGTACTCCATTGGTTTTGATAGCTGAGTGTGTGTGTGGATTTGACTGTGGGTAGGTATATTTGCTCCCATCATGGCTACCAAGCAAATATAATCAGGGTTTTACCCACATCTACAGCAAGATCGTATATGGGTTATTTGCATTATTTTGTCTACCTTTTCATGTGCCTCTTTCTGCATGTCCAGAAAAGGTTTCTAAGGTATTTGTTGTTATACATATTTCTTTTATATTATAAAGATCACAATATTAATTGTGACTAGTATTATATGAGCCAGATACAACCATTGGCTGAAACTTTAAAGCCTCAGCTCCCAAGCACTGCGTATGCAGCTCAAGGTAGAAATTTTTCCTCCTCTCTCTACCCTATTGCTTATTTTGCTTATATTCTTTCCACTTACCAACTCCCACAAAAAGCCGTGGTTAATTACTGTATTTTAAACATTCTTCTCGCGGGGATAACCTCATGGGAAATGCTTTTATTCCATGAGGGCATCAGGGGATCAGCAGCTGAGCTTTAAATTCATTTGTGTGTCGTAAGTGTCCTCCCTCTGCCTTGCCTTTCCTTTCCCCTACCATCTTCAGGTGTTACTACTGAAGTGGCTTTTCTATATCAGCACAGAGGCCAACTACTGAGCACTACTGAGACACAGAGCTGCAAAAGGTGGGCAATGGTTAAGCTTATCCCTTAGCAGCAGCACCCTTTCTCCTTCCCACTCACATCGCTGCAGGCCAGCCTAGAGTGAAGGGTAGATGGGAGGTCATTTTCCACTGTCCACCCAGCAAAGTTTGAATGGGATGCATCTGAGTCTTCACTTGACAAGTTCACTACTCAGAAGAGCTGCATCACCACAGGGACGAGGTGTTCTTATACCATTCTCTCCCCTGCATTCCATGTAAAACTCACTGACCAAAGCACTGTTCAGGGCTGATTAACTGAAGGCACCATTCAGCAAATGCTCAACTGGCCACTTTCAGACTGGGAGTCTTCTGCTTTGAGGATATGGAATCTGTGAGGGCACTCGGTGTGGAGGGCAATTCCTATGACTGCAGTCTGCAGAACACTCCTACTTCTTTGAGAAGCAATTCCTGTACAGCTATTTTCATGTTCAGACTCATCACTGGCACTGCTTTCACATCTAGCTAATCCTTTCTATCTATTTTAAATATTCTATTACTCTTCTTCAGAGCTGAAATAGGATCAAACCATTGTCTCCCATTTTGGCAGCATTTAACTTTTAAACAATCCAAGTACAGTCACACAAGGAAACGTTTGAATCCAGTACTAGTTTTCCTATATGAGCGCTCACAGAATTATGTTCCTTTAGAGAAATTCAGTATTAAAATAGTTCAGATCATTCAATTAAGTAACGTTTGGTTATTTAAGCAATAAGACTTGTGACAACTGTTCAATATTAATACACCAACAGGTTATGATACCATGCAGTATCACCACATTAGAGAGCCCTAAAATGGTTAATTTAAAACCAGAATTCTTCCATTCAGAGAATCAAAAGCCATGTGTTTCCTTTGGATTCTTAGAATTCCAAGGATCAATAATATCACCTGGGCATAGAATGTTGGTGATCAAGCTAATGTTTGCTTTGTCAGTGTAGTTTTATAATTTCAATTATTATCTATTCAAATTATTTTCACATTCAGGGATGTATTTTATATACATTTGTGTGCTTGAAGCCAAATCATTTTTCCACTGAAGCAGATGTGAGTTTTGCCATTGATTTCATAGAATCATAGAATATCAAGGTTGGAAGGGATCTCGGGAGGTCATCTAGTCCAACCCCCTGCTCAAAGCAGGACCAATCCCCACCTAAATCATCCCAGACAGGGCTTTGTCAAGCCTGACCTTAAAAACCTCAAAGGAAGGAGATTCCACCACCTCCCTAGGTAACGCATTCCAGTGTTTCACCACTCTCCTAGTGAAAAAGTTTTTCCTAATATCCAACCTAAACCTCCCCCACTGCAACTTGAGACCATTACTCCTTGTTCCGTCATCTGCTACCACTGAGAACAGTCTAGATCCATCCTCTTTGGAACTCCCTTTCAGGTAGTTGAAAGCAGCTATCAAATCCTCCCTCATTCTTCTCTTCCGCAGACTAAATAATCCCAGTTCCCTCAGTCTCTCTTCATAAGTCATGTGCTCCAGCCCCCTAATCATTTTTGTTGCCCTCCGCTGGACGTCTTCCAATTTTTCCACATCCTTCTTGTAGTGTGGGGCCCAAAACTGGACACAGTACTCCACATGAGGCCTCACCAATGCCGAATAGAGGGGAATGATCACGTACCTCAATCTGCTGGCAAAGCTCCTACTTATACAGCCAAAAATGCCGTTACCCTTCTTGGCAACAAGGGCACACTGTTGACTCATATCCAGCTTCTCATCCACTGTAACCCCTAGGTCCTTTTCCGCAGAACTGCTGCCTAGCTGCTCGGTCCCTAGTCTGTAGAAGTGCATGGGATTCTTCCGTCCTAAGTGCAGGACTCTGCACCTGTCTTTGTTGAACCTCATCAGATTTCTTTTGGCCCAATCCTCCAATTTGTCTTGGTCCCTCTGTATCCTATCCCTACCCTCCAGCATATCTACCACTCCTCCCAGTTTAGTGTCATCTGCAAACTTGCTGAGGGTGCAATCTACACCATCCTCCAGATCATTAATGAAGATATTGAACAAAACCGGCCCCATGACCAACCCTTGGGGCACTCCGCTTGATACCGGCTGCCAACTAGGCATGGAGCCATTGATCATTTACCCGTTGAGCCGGACAATCTAGCCAGCTTTCTATCCACCTTATAGTCCATTCATCCAGCCCATACTTCTTTATTTGCTGGCAAGAATACTGCGGGAGACCGTACCAAAAGCTTTGCTGAAGTCAAGGAATAATATGTCCACTGCTTTTCCTTCATCCACAGAGCCAGTTGTCTCATCATAGAAGGCAATTAGGTTAGTCGGACACGACTTAGAATCATAGAATAGAATAACAGGGTTGGAAGGGACCTCAGGAGGTCATCTAGTCCAACACCCTGCTCAAAGCAGGACCAATCCCCAATTTTTTTTTCTTGCCATTGGTGAATCCATGCTGACTTTTCCTGATCACTTTCCTCTCTTCTAAGTGCTTCAGAATTGATTCCTTGAGGACCTGCTCCATGATTTTTTCAGGGACTGAGGTGAGGTTGACTGGCCTGTAGTTCCCCGGATCCTCCTCCTTCCCTTTTTTAAAGGTGGGCACTACATTAGCCTTTTTCCAGTCATCTGGGACCTCCCGCACTCACCATGATTTCAGCGGGCCCAGCCATTGTGGGACCACTCTCTCCAGCAATCATCCTGTGCAACTGTTCTGTGCACTGGGGTTCTCTGCATGGAAGGAATGAAGAAAAGGAATTCTTCCCCAGAGATTTGGGGGGGGGGGGGGAATCAATCTGCAGCCAATACTCCAGCTTAATGACTGACGTAGACTCCATCATCCTAAAGTTCTTCCTACAGGAGAAGAGGAGCTGGAGGAAGAGCAGGAGGATCTATGTAGTGGCAAATCCTCCATCCCACCCTACCCCACCTATACCCAACCCCTATGCAATCTCCTGAAAGGGGTCCCTTTGAAATAGGAGAGGAGCAGTATGTCACTCAAAGTGTTTAAAACCAGGAAAAGCATGAATAAATGGATATCAGGAACAGGTACATCTCTCTTCAATCTGTGACTGGTAAGAAAACTTTGCCTCATCCTATCAGACTCAGACCTAGTCATGGTGACTTTAACTCATGTGTTCATGACTTCTTGATTATTGCAACTCATTATACTTAGGAATGAAGCCACACAGACTGGAAGAGCTGCAACTGGAACAGAGTATGGCAGTCCACCTGATAGGCAACACACGTGAGCACCATGAGTACATCCCCCAATACTTCAATTTCTGCAGAGGCTCTCCATTGAATTCAAAATCTAATTCAGGCTCTCAATGATTACAGATTGAGTTGTGGTTGCTCAACACTTCCGAAATTTAGGCTCTAGGAGTCTAAAGCTGGGGACCCAGAACTGAGGCACTCACTGATACAGGCCACTTTTGGAATAAACTTTTTTTCTGATGCAGTTTCCTAATCTGCAGAGGTGGATAATAATACTTAAGCACACTCTGCCACGCATTTTGTAACCAAAAACTACATACTTTTTAAACTGTAAGTTAATGTTATCCTTACGACTTGGAAAGCCCCTCAGTCATTTCTTGGAAATTAAAAGAATCTGCTGTTAAAATAGCAAGAATGAAGAAGCAGAAAATTATCACTTAAAGATTCTTGAAAAGGAGATTCAAAAATATGGACCCATGAAGCATGTTTGTGAGCTGTCTTGTTCTGACATGGATCTGTCCATTACAAACTTCAAATAAACAATACA
Organism: Lepidochelys olivacea; assembly: GCF_965140295.1. Classification (NCBI taxonomy): domain Eukaryota; kingdom Metazoa; phylum Chordata; order Testudines; family Cheloniidae; genus Lepidochelys; species Lepidochelys olivacea. The sequence goes on along the minus strand of NC_140411.1, from coordinate 29,246,790 downwards.
TAAAATTTTCTCAGAATGCAGGTTTCATAATTCTGGGAAATCTGTGAGATAATCAGAAAATTTCGCCTTTGTAATGCAGGAGCCAGATTAATATTCTCAAATAATACCATTTCTTCAGAAAATACTGACTTCAGTGGGAAATTTGACGTGAATTTACTAAATACACTTGTTCACTGACACCAGGTCATCTCTACACTATGGGTGCTACACATGGGCAGCAGGTGAACCCCTGCTTTGGGGAGGCTAGCCCGCTGGCCATGCTCCTTCCGCCCGAGGCCCGCCCGTAACAGGAGGAGCCCTGAGGGCCCCACCCCAGCCATGCTGCCGCCCCCACTGAGCCGAGCTGCCACTCCCCCCTCCCCCGCAGCTGCTGGCATCCTTGAGCCGCTGGGCGAAACTGCTCCCCGGGACGGGCCGAGAGCCCGGCCCTGCCAAGCACGGGTCCGAGCCGCTGGCCCCTGTGAGCTGGGATGCTGGGTCGAGCCTCCAGCCCTGCCAGGCCGAGCCATCCCCCTATCCTCCATGAACTGATCTAGTTCTTTTTTGAACCCTGTTATAGTCTTCACCTTCACAACATCCTCTGGCAAAGAGTTCTACAGATTGACTGTGCGTTGTGTGAAGAGATACTTCCTTTTGCTTGTTTTAAACTTGCTGCCTATTAATTTCATTTGGTGACCTGTAGTTTTAAAAATAGATAGAATAGCTAGCCCTTTCGCCACTAAAGCCTAGAATGACTTTCTGGAAGGCTCAGGCTTATGGCCCACTTACGACATTATAGTGAATAAAGCCTAGGGGCAGAGTGCTTAGTACCGTGAGTGGCTCCATGACTTTCAGTGGGATTACTCACAGAAGTAAAGTTACTCACATGAGCATTTGCAGGATCAGGCCTTCAACTATTACCAGTAACTGAGCACAAGTTTGTCCAATTAACAGCTTTGCTTAAGACCAGATTGCACCTTGCCCTTGTGGGGGGATGTTGGTAGAGGCACAAAAGCTTTCCCCAATGAAGCCCTGCCAATGGCCAGCCATAGTCACTGCATTTGAGGGACCACAGAGACCGATCCCTCTGTGCACACCCCAGGAAGAGAAATCTCCTCAAAGGAAGAGGAGAAGGAGGAAGGACTAGAGCAGGCTAAGCACAGGATTAGGGATAGCATGCTTATCTGGAAGTTCAGGGATGGATGGATTGTGTCTCCCCATGGTGAAATCCCTTGCTGAGCTCCCATCGGGGTATCAGCTCTATGAATCTACTCAAGACTGAGTTATAAAGGTATAATATAGCCCTTCATAGCCAAATGTTGTAAATTAATAGATTAGTATCTGTTGCCCTTTCATCAATCTGAGGAACATCTCATTCAATGAGAAGAGTAACATGGGGCCTGTAGAAATCAATAGCAGAGAGTGTGTTGTTAAAAAAAAGAGGTGGCAGTTATTTCAGTGCACTGCGCTACTAAAATCTTGTTTAGAAGAATATTACATTAATGTCAGACAGTGAAAGTAAGGAGAGTCACAGATTAGGATGAAACATAAAAGAGAGACGATGGTCCAGTGGTTAAGGTGCTAGCATAGGACTTGGGAGACCCAGCTTCTCTCTTCCATTACAGACCTTGGTCAAGCCACTTAAGGCCCAGATCCTCAAAGGTAAATAAGCACCTAACTACCATTGATTTTAATGGGAGTTAAGTGCCTAAATACCTTTGAGGAGCTGGGCCTTAGGGAACTGATGCACAGAGAGGCTATCTGTAAAATGGGGATATTAGCACTTCCCTGCCTCAGAGGGGAGTTGTGAGGATAAATATGTTAAAGATTGTGGAGAGAGTCCAGAGAAGAGCAACAACAATGATTAAAGGTCTAGAAAACATGACGTATGAGGGAAGATTGAAAAAATTGGGTTTGTTTAGTCTGGAGAAGGGAAGACTGAGAGGGGACATGATAACAGTTTTCAAGTACATAAAACATTGTTACAAGGAGGAGGGAGAATTGTTTTTCTTAACCTCTGAGGAAAGGACAAGAAGCAATGGGCTTAAATTGCAGCAAGGGTGGTTTAGGTTGGACATTAAGAGTAGAGAGGTTATTTTATCTCTGTATTTGGCACTGGTGCAACCACTGCTGGAATACTGTGTCCAATTCCTAACTGTCAGAGTGATTAAGCACTGGAATAAATTGCCTAGGGATGCTGTGGAAATCTCCATCATTGGGGATTTTTAAGAGCAGGTTGGACAAATACCTGTCAGGGATGGTATAGATAATACTTAGTCCTGCCTTGAGTGCAGGGGACTGGACTAGATGACCTCTTGAGGTCCCTTCCAGTTCTATGATTCTATGATTGTGAGATGCACAGATACCATAGTAATGAAGGTCATAAGAATACCCATGACAGTTTACCAAAGTCCAACAGGGAACATTAATAAGGCTGTAAATCTAATTTACAATATTTTTCCAAGAGTGAGCACAATAAAGTGTTATATTTGAATTAAACAGAAAGAAAACAAAGGAGCAGAGATTACAACCTATCTAGATTGCCATTTAATGAATCAGACATAGGCACACATTCCAGTGTCTGAGATATGCACAAATATTAGATAATCTTTCTTCAGCAGTGTAATAAAGCCCCATGTCTGCCTCTGTCAGTGTGTAAATTGTGGGCCATCTCCAGGCGTCATTATATGCATGGAATGCCTATTGAATTCAATGAGAATTTTTCATGTGAATTGATATACCTAGTTCAGAGATTATAAAGCCAGAAGGGACCCTGTAATCACCTGGTCTCACCTCCTGTATAGCACAGACACAGAACATCTAATCTTGATTTAAAAATGGTCAGTAATGGAGAATCCACCACAACCCTTAGTATACTGTTCCAACGGTTAATTACTCTGACCATTAAAAGGTATGCCTTATATCCAGTCTGAATTTGTCTAGCTTCAACTTCCAGTCCTTGGATCATGCTCTACCTCTCTCTGCTAGATTGAAGTGCCCATTATTAACTATTTGTTCCCCATGTACATACTTACAGTCTATAACCAAGTCACTTCTTAACCTTCTTTTTGTTAAGCTAAATAGATTGAGGTCCTGGAGTCTACCACTATAAGGCATGTTTTATAATCCTTTAATCAGTCTTGTGACTCTTCTTTGAACACTCGCCAATTTATCAATATCCTTCTTAAATTGTGCAAACTAGAATTGGACACAGTATTCCAGCAGTGGTTGCACCAGTGCCAAATACAGAGATAAAATAACCTTTCTACTCCTGCTTGAGCTTCCCCTATTTAGGCATCCCAGAATTGCATTAGCTCTTTTGGTCACACCATCACATGTTCAGCTGATTATCCACCACAACCCCCAAATCTTTGTCAGAATCACTTACTGCTTCCCTTTTGTAACCATATGTAACCTTCAGCCCTTCTGAGTGACAAAAACTTATCAGTCTAGGAAGTATTTTGATGGAACAATACAAAGGCTGACAAACCAAAAATTTCACCATGTTCCTAAAAATGACATTTCTATCAGCATTTTCTGAAGCCTGAAGTGCAGTGCACTTGTAGTCATCCACACCTATTTACATCAAAGCCAAACTATTAGTTTTAATTATTCAGAGACATTCCTCTCCCATGCTCCCTGAAGAGTCTCACGTCTGGGTACAGACAGTAACAAAGAAACCGCTCAATTTCCTATTGTGATACAGAGAAGTTTTAGTTTCTCTCTCCCCCCGGTTATTTCCTTAGGAAGGGTACTTTAATTTTATACAGCACGTGTTTACTCTGACCTCTGACCAGCGAATGTCTGGCGCTGGATACAATTTGTATGAAATAAACTCGGTTCTTAATTATTGTGGGTGAGGCATCACCAGCGCCTGCAGTACGCCAGGAAAGACGAACTGACTGAACAGCATCATTCCCTAAAACCCACTGAGGGGTTCCTAATATGGAGACAAAACCAAACCTGCTGCAGACCGGGAGAAAGGCCAGCGGCTTGGTGCTGAATCCCCGGTCAGCAGGACCATCAGACCCAGCATAACCCAGAGCTGTCAACACACACACACGAGGTTTCCGAAGGGCCAAGCAAGCCCCCGCAGCCTTCCCAACGCAGCGGGGCTCCGCCCGCGCGGCTGCAGCCCAGGCGCTCCGCGGGGCCGCGGCGGGGCTGCGAGCGCCGCTGGCCCGGCGCCAGGCTGCGGGGCCGGCCCGGCCGGGGGCGCGGTTACCTATGGAGATCTCCTGCGCGAAGGCCAGCGAGATGAGCAGCAGGGGCAGCCCCACGGCGACGCAGGTGACCAGCTTGTCCAGCGCCAGCTCCAGCCGCAGCCCCTTGTACTTGGGCTCGGAGGGCTCCTTCAGCAGGAAGTCGGAGAAGACGTACTCGGTGGCGATGTGGGCGATGGCCATGGCGAGCACGGGCCGGGCCGGGCCGGGCCGGGCCGGACAGGGGGCGCCCTCCGCACCCCGCGGGCCTGGGAGCGCCCGGCACGCAGCCGGCCCCGCTCCTTTCGCTTTGCTTCCTGCTCCCGCCTGCCCCCGGCGCCCCGCCCGGCTCCCGCTCTTTGTCCGGCTCGCGTCCCCCCTCCCTCCGAGTGGGGCCGCGGCGCCGCCTGCCCCTCCCCGGGCAGCGCGCCCGGCTCTCGGGCCCTGGCGCCGCGGCCGGCCCAGGGCGGGAAGGAGGCGGGGCCGGGGGTAGCTCCGGGTGTGGCCCTCAGAAAGGGGGCGGGCGGTGGCAGGATTGGGCCCCGCTGGCTGGGCGCAGGGGTAGGGGCGGTGGCAGGATTGGGCCCACCCAGGAGTGGCCCGGGCAATATCTGGTCCATGCCCTAGAACCGTCCCCGTGGCCCTAACTTAGATAGGAGCGTCTGGGTTGGTGGCGTGGGTGCCCCAAGCCCCATCCCTCCACCCAAACAATCTTGTGAATCTTCCTCCTTGTGGTTATGGGGATGAGGGCCTCCCTGCCTGTCCCATCTTGTAGAAAGATGCAGTATCAGAGGCCAATGGGCCTGATGCTCCAGTCACAATGGTTTTAAGCCAAGGTAGTTTCCACTGATTTTGGTGAAGTTACTCCTGGTTTATAGCAGTGGGAGCGGAGAAGCAAGCCAGAGATCTCATGTGGGGGAGAGTAGAGTAGAGCTCTGAGGGCCAGATTCATTCTCCACAGATAAATTGTGGCAGCCTGCACTGAATTTAGGCTAAAAGGTGCTGAGCCTCAGCACCGCTACACTTGGCAGTTCAGAGCCCCAGCACCTCTAGGCGTGCTGCATCAGTTATGAATGTAGAAAAATTACTTGAGCCCCAGCACCTCTGTCATGACAAATTAAACCCTGGGTTACTCCCAGTGCTTCTTACAAGTTGCATCCTGTATTTGTACTGCCACCTGGCTACTCTCCAGCCTGTAATACCCAGTAGAAAGTATGTGGAATGGCAACTAGCTATGACTGAATGTTAATATCTTATTTGTACAGGGAGAGAAAAGAAAATTCTCCCATCTAAACCATCTGATCTCTGGCTTCAAAGGTCCACTAACTTTCTGTGGGAATTTTTGTTTTTGGATTGAATCCAGTGAACTCCTTTCCCTTGTGTTTATGGGATAACTCCTGCTTTCTGCACAGCCAGAGGGCCCAGGAGGCAATGGAACCAGACTGCATGTGTTACCGGTTCATTGATTTTTAAGGGGCAACCCACTTTCACATAATAAAAATCTCAGAAATTAATGATGAAAATGACCAAGATGTCAAGTGCTCTGGCATGCAGAACCCTATTCACTTCAACTGAAGTTCCACACACAGAATGTTTGTGGGATCAAGGTCCTAACAAGACAGCTAACCCACCCTCCTTGTCAGTGTAGGATTGTAGCATCCACTACAAGGCAGGGATGGTATCTATCTCTGCTTTTGTTTGGAAAGAGCCTTGCACATTTTGGGTATTACCACAAGCTAAACAATGAATAGGTAAATAAATATTCTCCAGTTCAGCTATAAATGATTTGGTGAGAGGGGCTTCTTCCTAACGTCTGACAGAACTTAGCATTAAAACATTTTCCGGATATTCAGCCTAAAATTTGAAGGTACAGGGAGACCTGCTGTCCTTGAGGGCTTGTTTGGGATTTGCATCTGAAGTGAGAATGCTATGCTATTCTAACAAAGCTCCTGGAGAAAATTGGGGCAGTCAACCCTATATTGCTAGGTGCAGTACACACATGCAATAAAAAGTCAGACTCTGCCACTAAAAGCTTACACTCTTAGCATATGGTGAGAGAGAAAAAATAAGCAGGGAGGGAAAGTGGGGAAGGACAAGGTAACAGTGAAACTATAATGTTTGGTACACTAACAGCATGAAGCTTTGCAGTTATGTTGAAGACATTTTGGAATACCTCATCTCTGTTCCACCACAACCACCCAATTCAAATAAAAAAGAGTTTCTGTATTAAAGAAGCTGTCAGAAGGTTCATACAAATGGTAATTGTTTTATTATTAATACATTAAAATTTTAAACCTTATATAAAAGGCTAAATTATACCATTCAGATATTTTATTATTCTGTTTTAAACATCAAACACATATACGGAAAACAGAAATAAAAATACCAAAATAATGTTGATTTATTTATGGTGCATGATGGGTGAAAGCCTTAACTCTATTTGTATATAGTACGCAAGAATTCTGGACACATGAATAGTATTTAACAAAGAACAAGACACCTCAATGCTAGTGGTTACATAGTGGAAAGAAACTAGTGTTTAGAATGTCTGTGGTTCCCTGAATGGTATTAGGTTTAGCCAGCTATAAAGGAAGCTTTAAAAGTAATGATTGAAGGAGTGTTTGTGGTACAATGTACAGTAAAAGCTGTTTTATCCGGCACTTCACCAGCTGGAAAGCTCTATAAACCAGCATTTCTGATCCTCAGTGAAATTCTGGTTTATAGTCCAGTTGGCGTGGAGACGGCAGGGGGTTGGGGTGCAGGAGGGGGTGTGGAGCGCAGGCTCTGGGAGGGAGTTTGGGCGTGGGAAGGGGCTCGGGGCAAAGGGTTAGGGCATGGGATGCGGTGCAGGGTGCCAGATCTGGGAGGCGCTCATCTCGTGTGGCTCCCCACAAGCGGCGACCTGTCCCAGCTGCTCCTAGGTGGAGGCGCAGGAGGCAGCTCTGTGCACTGCTTCCGCCCACAGGTGCTGCCCCCGCAACTCCCATTGGCTGTGGTTCCCAGCCAATAGGAGCTGCAGAGCTAGTGCTCGGGGCAGGATGGAGGCAGCACGCGGAGCTGCCTTCCGTGTCTCCGCCTACGAGCAGCCAGGACTGGTTGCCACTTGTGGCGAGCTGCTTGAGGTGAGCATCCCCTAGATCTAGCACCCAGCACCCCGCACCCCATCCTGTGCTCCACCCCACTGCACTGAGCCATCTCCCATGCCCCAACCCCTGCCCTGAGCCCCCTCCCGCACCCAAATTCCCTCCCAGCGCCCGCACCCTGCACCCCCCTCCCACACCCAAACTCCCTCCCTCTTATTTAACCCTCATTTTTCACTTACCAGCACCTCCCATTTCCCCAACATGCCGGATAAAACAGCTTTGACTATAATTGCTATCCTAATTCTGAGCCCAGTCCTGTAACTTTAACTCACACAAGTCATTGTTCTTGCAGGACTTCTTGAATGAGTAATGGTTGCAAGATCAGACCTCTTATCTAGAAAGCTTTTTGTTTTGCTTTTAAAGAACCAGAAGAAAACAAAAGAATCAAGGAAACACTGAGAAATACCCCACACCTCAAGGATTTTGTTTAACACCTTTTATCTGTTGGTGATCTTGGCATTAATCCAGAACACCATTAACCTATGTTCAAAGTGACTGTCGGTAAAGTTCCCTACAAGGGAATTATGACATTATGCACCAACTCGAGTTTATGCTGAAAATCAAACTCAGTTAAATTATTTCACAGATAAAAGATTGCTTTAGTTTTGGAGTTCATCCACCAAGGTTGTAAGTGATATGAACATCCTTGTGGCAGAAATAAACAATAGGTCATTCAAAATGAGCTGTAAACATTAAAGTATCACTATATATAAGGCCTGATTCTATGCCCTTATTAACACTGAGGGCTTGTCTACATTACCCGCTAGATCGACAGCGGGGATTGATTTATCATGTCTAGTTTAGACGCGATAAATCAACCGCCGAGCACTCTCCCGTCGACTCCGCTTCCGCTTCTCACTCCGGCGGAGTACCGGTGTCGACGGGGGAGTGTCAGCCGTCTACTTACCACAGTGAAGACACCGCGGTAAGTAGATCTAAGTATGTTGACTTCAGCTATGTTTTTCACGTAGCTGAAGGTGCATAACTTAGATCGATCGCCCTCCTGCCCAGTGTAGACCGGGCCTGAGTAAGTACTTGACTTCCTGAGTAATCTCATTGAAATCAGGGAGTAAGCTACTACTCAGTGTAAGTATAGGTCACAGAATCAAGCCCACAATAAGAAGTAGTTATAAAACCAGATGACTTTCTCTTTAGTAACCCAAGGCCAGATTTTTGCTGTGTTTTGGGGGCCAGAATTTTAAAGGTATTTAGGTACCTAAAGATGCAGATAGGCACCTTGCTACCTAATTCAATGGTAGTTAGGCTGCTAAATGCTTTTAAAAAAATCCCAGATGCCTATCTGCATCATTAGATGCCTAAAAACCTTTAAAATTTTGGCCCCCAAAACAGAAATCTCATTTAATAGGGTAAAGGAAGAGAACTCCTAAACTTTTGGTAGATTCAGTGGGCCAGATTCTGTTCTCAGATTGTGTCAATCCATAGTATCTCCAGTGAATCAATTGATTTGTTCCAGATTTACACTAGCTCACGCAGAATCTGGCACACTGAAAATAGTTCAACATAGCACTACCCAATAGAGATCCCATTAAGCAACTGTTTTATCACAGAGGCTATGGGCCAAATTCTGCCCTCACATACACCCATGCAAACCCATTGCACTCAGTGGAAACGCAAAGATGATGTACTGAACTTGAGAGCATAAAAAGTAATACGCAGGACCAAATTAAGCACAAGATTCTGTTAAAATCTCTTTAAAGTCAATAGGTTTGTACACATATTTGAGAGTAATTCTGCAAATTAGAGCTGTGTAAAATTTTCATTACAAAACCAAGGCCATGCAAATCTCACCTGTTTTGGATTCATTAAGAGTTACTGTCTGTGGCCTGATCCAAAGCTATTGAAGTCAATAAGAGTCTTTACATAGACTTCAGTGGGCTTTGGATCAGGCTCCTCCTCCTGCTCACATTGACTATAGGGGAAGTCCAGTGAGCCCTAGAAAGTAAACCCAGGTGGGTTAACATGTTCACTGATGCTTGTCCATCTTTTGAGGGAATCTAGGGCCAATAATAGGTTTGCATAAAAAGAAATGTCTGGGCTTTATTGTGGGTTTGACTAGGTTTCTCAGTGTGTTTTACTGTTTATTTGAACCAGAATCTCCAAGCACAATGAACATGAACTGAAACTGGAGAAAAGGTTTGCATAAACCCTCTACCCTGTTGAGTTTCTCATTGCTCCAGTCGCAACTCAATTCAAATTCTAAAAATAATATTGTTTGGCTACACTTTACAGCATTAAAAGAATCAGAAGCCGAATGCATTTTATCAGCTCTCAAAGCCAAATCCTGCTTGCCTAACTCAAGTGAGCAATCTCATTGATATCAGTGGGACCTCTCAAGTATAAGGGCAGGTCTACACTACTGCTTATGTTGATATAACTTACGTTGCTCAGGGGTGTGAAAAAGCCACCCCCCCGAGTGATGCAAGTTAGACCAATCTAAGCGCCGGTGTGTCCTGAAATTAAGCAGGTAACACTACATTGATGGGAAACGCTCTCCCGCCAACATAGCTCTCACGGAGGTGGAGTAATTCTGCCGACAAGAGAGCGCTCTCCCGTTGGCATAGAGCATCGTCACCAGACGCGCTACAGCAACAGAGCTGCATTGATGCAGCTGTGCCGATGTAGCACTTCTAGTGTACACTAGCCCTAAGTCTGAGCCTGCTCCCATTGAATTCAATGGCACAACTCACACTGACTTCAACAGAGCAGAATCAGGCTGCAAAGACAAGCAGTGTACGGTCATCAGGTCCTAAGCCTGCAGTCTGTGTCACACGTGACTTACGGCTACAGGATTGGGCTCTCTCTTTGTAAACTTCACAAACATATCTTGCCTCAAATATACCAACAATATACAATGAAATCCAACAGAGCTCTAGAAAGGGTCCCCAAAATACAGATTTACAGGGAATCAGTTGGGAGCGCACACTGGGGTTGCACAGACCTGTAGTATGTCCTTTTTCTCTGACAAGTGATGAGGATGATGAGGGTTAATACTGTTGCCAGAAGAACAAGTCCAACAGAAAAAAGGGCTATGAGTGTTGAGCTAGCTTCTCCTGCACCCAGAGCTTTGCCTAAGAATTTTATTCCTTCTCTGTCACCACCTGTCAAAACGAGAAATAGCGTATGAGAAGTCTGTACATCCATCGGCTTAAGTTTATATTATTTAAATAAAATGGATCCATACCCTTTACAGTATCCTGGTGTTTTACATTAATTGAGTCATATGCTGTGGTTGTTACTCCTCCTTCTAAAGGAACGTTGTTGTCTGTGTAAAAAAATTAAAGCTTACCTAGGCTGAAAATAGGATAAAGCAGCAGATTTTAGTGGTCTGAAAAAACAGTGAATGCGTCATTTATTCTACGTGGGTAACTCAAATAGAATTTCTGATTAGGCCAACAAAATTTCGTGCAGAGCTCAAGGGTAGTTGGATAGTTTTAAGGGCAAAATTTCCCTTTCTTATGTAAGCAGGAAGAGGACTTCAGTAGCTGATCTAGGTGAGCCTGGGTGCTCAGCATGATGGGACTGCTTGCCCAAATGATCACTTTTGGCTGGTGTTGGATCCCCAGACCCCTTGTTATTGGGGCAGGAGTAATAAAGGGTTGTTATCTTTGCTTGAATCGAGGACAGCAGAACTGTACTTGGCATAGCCCTATGGATGGAGTCACCCTGAACTAAATGGCACTCACTAGGTAGGGGACATGGGTTCCACAGCCCAGTGAGTTAAGAAAAAGTGGATATAGACATTTGTATCTGGTGGTGTGGGCCTTGCTTAGTGGCCATTGATATTATTTGACTGTTCTTTTCTCCATTATGTAATAAAAGAGCTAATTTAGACTTACTTGAGAGTCTTGTTACATGCTGCAGAACTGAAATCACTGATATCTAGGTCTAAGTATTAGATCTGCTTTGGGATAGTGTCTCTGATGCAAGAGACTGCTCAGTGTACAACAGCAGTGAGGGTCCCTCACCAAGAATTGCAATTGTTGAGAGCTGTGTTAAGTGGTGGGCTGTGAAGACATTTTGGTGATGGCCAGCAGGTTAGCTGGTGGAGAGGTGCAGTGATTGGCAGAGTGGCTCGTGGAGAGGGCCAGAGCAGAGCCCTCCAGAGAGGCTTGGTGATTGAGCAGCTGGCAGAGAGAGGTGGTGCGTGAGTGCCTGAGCAGCAGAGCATGTAAAGTACCTCCTTGCCCTCCCACTCCAATCAGGGCAGGAGATGAACTCTGCAGATGCACCTCTGAACTCTGAGCCTGCGCTGACCAAGGACAGCAACTGTGAGTGGGGTGCAGAGAAGGGATGGGCATGTTAAAGGGACTTTTGGGTTGTTGGACTTAAGAACCTGAGGAGAAAAGGACACTGCCCAACTTACCTGGGGTTGCGTCTTTTGCTCATGGTCTATGTTTATGAACCCTGTTTGCGGTGCTTCCCCAATTTAATGCTGAGTTACTTCCCTCCTTTTATTTATTTATTTTTTTGCTACACTCAGACTCTGTGCTTGCGAGAGAGGAAATATTGCCTCTTAGAGGCACCCAGGGCGTGGTGTGTAATTGTCCCAGGTCACTGGGTGGGGGCTCAAGACCGTTTTGTGTTGTATTGTTGAAAAGGAACCCCTAGATACTGAACCCAGCCCTTGTTGTTGCCAGCTCTGACTTATAAACAGCAGAGATCTCTGTTGCATTAGTTCTGCATGCTTTCACTCAGATCAAGAGAAGTTTCACACCCAGAATAAGTGCAAATTACAGAATGGTTTCACATTCGACAGTGAAGGGGAATTTCGGCTTAACCCTTACAATTGCTATTGGCAAAATCCATTGTGTATTCCTCCATCTCCTACGGAGGAGGGGTACAGGAGCCACTGAATGTGCTGTAGCAGCTGTGGAGCACCAGGTCAGGGGAGACTTTCTTTCCCAAGCCCCTGTGGACATTCCCAGAGCACAGTATCATTACCCCAGCTGTGGGCAGGATTTGCCTGATAAACATATTTCCATGTAAGAATGTGCCCCCTGAGAAGAGTTTATAAATTGTCTTTTTACCAGAAATGAAATGAAAATGTTCTCCGCGTGTAAGATTTCCAAATGACTTGATGGGAAAATCTCTCAAGCACAACATGCATTAAATGGGCTTGCTTTTGCATGAGCTGTGTACTCACAATTCCCACTGGAATCAATGGGCATTATTCACTGGCAGGACTGGGTCCAATGTCTGTATCTAATATTCTTCATCACCCTCCCCAGTTATTCCAACTCACCTGCTATAGGTTTTTACTTCATTTTTTCTAATTTTCTTTTGTTTTAAGACAGCCTTTAAAGAGCAGACAGCTTTTCTTTAGGGCTATATTTTCAGAGAAGCTCAACACTAGAGATGGTTGGAAAATATTTGCTTTTTCCTCCTGTGGAAAGTTTTAAGTTTTGGGCAAGTAACTTGACACTAATTTGTCCCTGCACCAAAACATTTCAATTCTAAAATGCCCCTAGAGTGCCTCATGCTCTCATTCTCCTCTATATGCTGGGCTACCTGGTAGGGCTACATCTTCCATGATGCACCTTGGTATCCCTTCTAGATGAGGGGAGACAGTGCCTCATAAAAGTCACCTTGCCATGGTACAATATGGTAGATGAAGTCTGGCAGGAAAACCCCCCAGGGTCACAGACAATGGGAACATGAAGCAGCTGGACTACAATTCCCATGAGGCAGTGCGGCAGCATTTCAGAATAAAAATATTTTTATGTTTGACTGAAAACAGGTGTTCAGTTTGTCGATAAAAGAACGGAACTTTTCTATGTAAAACAGATACCTCGAAAAAAATTAATTTAGTCAAAACCCCAATTTTCCATAAAAAAACAGTTTTGACAATAAATTTTCAGTCAGCCTAATCAACATACAACAGCTCCCATTAGTAGCTAAATGTACCATGTTCTATTGGTGTTGAAACAGGAAGCTCTCAGTCTAGCCACAACTCTAGGATCTCAGCATCTACCTAAGGATGATTCCAAAACTCAAAGCTGACCTACACAGTCAAATGGCAACTCTTCGCTGTGCTAACAGCCCAGGCCAACACTGGATGAACTTGTACCACACCTTATGAGAGCTTGATCAGACTGACATTTAGGCTACATTTGCCAGGTATGAAGTCAACATTCCAGAACAATCACTTTGTGTCATAAGCTGTGACAATGATTTATAAAAATAGGCTATTAATGTGCGTAAAGAGGCGTTTAAAAGAGTATGACTTTAGAGCAGAAGTACAATGTACTGAAGCTGCGCCTCCTCCCATTTGACATAAAGATAGTGCTGTGCATTTACAGGGATTCTCCTCAGAAAGGCTCAAAAGACTCCAGTTACTGAGGACCCGATTCTGCCAGCCTTATTCACAGGAGTCGTAACTTACTCTAACAATCCCCTGCTCTAATTAAAGAGCCACACTCAATCCAGTATAAAATACTCCCTAGTTTTAAGGGCTGCAGTAATGCTTAAAATTGTCATGTGTCCATTAATTTTTGGTGCCTCTGTTTCTGGGACCCCAACTTGAGAAACCTGGGCCCAGGTCCACAAAAGTATTTAAGCTCCAAGCTTCCACTGATTTCAATGGAAGTTAGGTATCTAAATACCTTTGTATATCTGGGCCCGGGTGCCTGATTTTAAGTGCTGAGCACCTACATCTTCAGCTGACTTCAACAGAAGCTGAGGAAGCTAACTGGGTTACCATAGAGCTCAGTCTTAGATCTCACTTTTGCGTGATCTAATAGATCTTGTTCATCTCTAATTCTAACACTTTATGCGCCATATTCACTAGTTGCTTATCTGGTTTAGGCTAGCAGAAATTCTTGTGATAATCCCTGGTGGCAAGACTTGTTGCAGGAGCAGGTTATGGTGACAGAAAGCAACTTCAGTTCCACCTACAGGAGATATAACATCAGCACAATCCCAAGAGTGGTTCCCTTCAAGCACTACCCATTCGAGGAGCTCTTGTGGATCTCCAAGAGGTTTAAAATCTGCAGAAAGCAGCAGTGATAACACTGCCTGTTCACACTGCAGTGTAGGTCCGCTCCCTGGAACCAGACATTGATGGAGCATGGAAGCATACAGTAATTTACAGATCCCTACACTAGCAGTGCTGATCCAAGCCTTATGTTTCTACCCATCTGCTGTTTATCTGAACAACTGTAATACAGCGCACAGTCACGAAATGGCATTTTCAAATACTATACCTGATTTGCTGATGGTAAAAGTTGTCTCCATGCCAGCATGAATGTGGTCAGCTACGTGACAGTGCAGAAGCCATGTTCCAGGGTTATCTGCTATGAGTTCGATTGTTTGAAACGTCCCAGGGAAAAGGTCATACACATCTGCTCTGTGATCATTATCTGTCTGGGGCAGGACAAAACAGCATCATGAAGACTTCCGTTACTACACCTGAAACAATGCATTCATGTTCTGACTAAACTGTAAGCTTTTTGGAGCAAGGCTGTCCTTGTTATGTGTTTGTACAGTGCCTAGCCCAATGAGGATGGGGCCCCGGAGCAATACAGATTAATACAAATGATTTCACGTGCTACATTAGCAGTATCAATGATGCCCTAAAACACCACACAATGGTATTTGTTTTAAATCAAGCTCTTTAAATAGTTCTTTCAACACATAAATACAGAACACGAGGCTTCACTGAACCCTACAATAAGCAGGTAAAATTCCCACTGACTTCAATTTGTGTAAACCATCCTCTATTGTCCTGTAGTACATACATACCTTAGCTATTGATATTCATTTATATTTTACCATACAAAGGCATATGAACCATGAGCTTTACAAAATTCTAACTAATTCTGCAGTATTCACATGCAAATCTCCCTATGGTATGTGTGTGTGTACAAAGGCTGTGGGATCAGGCTAGAAGCTAGAAGTTTTTGCAAAAGTTTTCCATCAAAATGTAGAATCATAGAATATCAGGGTTGGAAGGGACCTCATGAGGTCATCTAGTCCAACCCCCTGCTCAAAGCAGAACCAATCCTCAAGTAAATCATCCCATCCAGGACTTTGTCAAGCCTGACCTTAAAAACCTCTAAGGAAGGAGATTCCACCACTTTCCTAGGTAACCCATTCCAGTGCTTCACCACCCTCCTAGTGAAAAAGTTTTTCCTAATATCCAACCTAAACCTCCCACACAGCAAAGTAAAGATTTTACCAACCTTGAAGATGAAGGTCTCTGCATGGAAATGGACTGTATGGATATCGATTTCATTTCCCATTCCTATCAAGTACCAGTTTGTGTTTGCACCTTCTTTCATTGTTAGCCCATGGAGATTGTCATAGACCCTTCCATTAATTGCTGAAAGAAGTACAAAGTGAGAGTGATTCACACTAGTGGACTAAATGTGCCGAATAAAGAGACAGAATGCTGAGGGTGCTGAAGAGAAACACTTGTTCTTGCTTTCTCTTTGCAGAGACCAAGGACTGGGTTTTCCATTGCCATGAATCATTACTTACATCTGTGTGAAGTGGGTGAAAATGGGAAGTAAAACATTACCAAATCAGACTTCTGCCCTCACTTAGGTCACTGGTAGTGTTTTACACCCACTTTTCACTCACTGGGCCTGATTCATAAATGCATTACTCCAGTTTTGTACCAATGTAAGTCTATTTAAATCCAATGGAGTTATTCCAGCATAAAACAAAAAGAAAAGGAGTACTAGTGGCACCTTATAGACTAACCAATTTATTTGAGCATAAGCTTTCGTGAGCTACACCTCACTTCATCGGATGCATAAAACAAGTAACAAAGTGGTGAATCAGGGTCACTTTGCAACAGTGCAAATGGCTGCACAAGAAACAAGAAGGTGGAGAATCAGACCCAGGCCTTTAAATGTAAAGGATTCCTAAAGTTGTTGTTCACATCTCAAAGGTTACAGGCAAAGAGACAGTTTGCGTTTCAATTTCAACACAGCACCATAAGCAGTTTTTTGCAATGCAGAAGGCAAGTTTTAACCTGTCTTAATATAAAGTGCTTAGTGAGTGGGCTTTGTGCAGGGGACCTACGTGGGGGATGTGGGGATGGAATCCCATTCCAACTGGGAGTAATGTGCAGAAACACAAACTTGGCTTTTCTATGGCTGGTACTACAGCATCCAGTCTGTTCTCTCCCCCACCCAGAGGTTTGGCCAGTCGGTTCTTGCCACTTGGCCCCCAGTTCCCAAACGTCATGATCATGCTGTTGCAAAGTATGCCAACATGGAGCACAACTCTGCAATAACAGGAAGTTATGGAATGGCCTCTCCACATACACTGGTAGTTTGGCTGATTTTTCTGCCCTGAGAACTCTCACAAGGGTGGTGGAAGAGGATTTGGCCCTTAAATAAAAACTACAAAACAAAGTTAACGAGTGACCCAAGACCAAGAATATATATCTGAATGCTCCAGCTATCAGGGTCTTGAGCCATTCAGCACTAACTCTTAAGAAAACTTCTTTCAAAGTCCTCCAAAGTCTGCTGGATGATTCCAGGTTTGTTGACGCCCAGAATGCACCTTCATTCCTTAGTAGCCATCCAGCCCAATAATGACCTGGTCTACTTCATTTGTGAAGACTGTACAGCAAGATTGTGTAATTGCAAGCCAATTTGACAGTTTTCTGAAAGGATTATATTAAAAAAAAAGAATTCATTAGTCTCTTGGATAAACTGCTGCTACCACCAATGAAACCTACATACCATGCATGATGTTACCCTCCAGAAAGTCCTCGGTGTGATTAAAGTCATCAGGACACTTATGCAGATACTTTTCAATATTTTCATTCAAATACCAGGACTCATTTTCATCAAAGACCATGAACAGAAGAGCAAATTCACGATCAATCTCTCTCCTTAAACCCTTTTCATTTAGTATTCCTTTTCTGCAAATTACTAGCGGCCCAACCAAACCACTGTAAGTGTCCTGCAATTAGATTTTAAAAAAAAGACATTATACACAGTACATAATATTGCTATTAACTATAACATTGAGCTATGGTTAAATTAATAATTGTTGATAGTTCACATAACATAACTGAGAAATAAATACAGATATATATCAGTTAGAGCAGAACCTTATATTTTCCCATGGGATAAAGAAATGACTGACAATGACTATGCTTCCTAGAGTTCAGGCATTATATTTCACAGTCAGGACTGTAACATAGTTTTCTACTATAAACTCAAACTTCCAATTTATCTCTGTTTTATAAAACCTTTTAAATAATAGACATAAAAATAATTATTCCAACTCCAGGAGTTGTAACTGCCACCATCTTGTAAGAAGTAAATGAAAAATCTAGTTTCCATTCCTCACACCCAAAATGGATAATAAAGTTTTCTACTACCCAGTTTTTTACTATCCAATTTTGTTTCAATTCAATGTGCACATGGGAGAGCCAGGCAAGAATGCCTGGAGATATCTGCATGCGGAGCACACATCAGTTCAAAAGAATCAAAGCTCTCTCTACACTGCAATCAGAGGTATGACTGCAGCACCCAAAGACATTCCTGAGCTAGTGAACAGTAGTGAAACTGTGGCAGCACACGCTGTTCGAGCCCACCTGGGACATTGGGTACGTACTTGAGCCGCTAGCCTGTGCTGCTGTGGCTTCACTGCTATTGTTCTTTGAGCCAGTTAGCTGCAGTCACACTTCTGATTGTAGACACAGCCTAAGAGACAGAATTTCACAAGAGCATTGAGAGGTTCTGAGTCCTAAACCACTTCATCAAGGTGCCTAAATGGTGCCTAAGCTCTTCTGAAAATCCAACCCCTGCCATGCAACAGGGTCAAGGTGCTGAAAGGAGAATGGGGATCGTCTGCACTGGGAATCCAAATTTCCACCTGATTACTAATCAGTAAACCACAAGCCCTTCTTCCTCTTGGCTTCATGTTATTCTGTGCATAGGCGCCGACTCCATAGGTGCTCTGGGGCTGGAGCACCCAGGGGGAAAAATTAGTGGGTGCTCTGCACCCACTGGCAGCCAAGCTCTCCTCCTCCCTGCCCCACCTCCTCCTCTGCCTCCTTCCCTGAGCGCGCCGCGTCCCCACTCCTCCGCCTACCACCCAGCGCTTCCTGCCCGGCTGCCGCCAAACAGCTGTTTGGCCGCTCTGGGAGCTGGCGGGGAGAGGAGCAGGAATGTGGTGCACTCAGGGAAGGAGGTGGGGAAGAGGCAGGGCCGGGGCAGGGATTTGGGGAAGGAGTTGGAATAGGGGCAAGGAGGGGGCGGAGTTGGGGTGGGGACTTTGGGGAAGGCGTTGGAATGGGGGCGGGACCTCATGGAAAAGGGTGGAGTCGGGGTGGGGTCAGGGGCAGAGGTGGGTCAAGCACCCACCAGCAGGAGCACAAGTCAGCGCGTATGATTCTGTGTGCTATTTATGCCTGTCTGTTGCTGCATTTAGTCGACTCAAAAGTCTAACATGGTAACAATGACTTTCTAAGGATTTTCATGAAGTAAAGCAAAGGTCACACCTCCACCCAAACTGCCCTAAAGTTTTCCTTGAAAAGGACCAAATTTAGTCCTGATGTAACTCCCCTGATTTCAATGGACTGTACATGGAGATGAATTTGGCCTTACTCATGCATCATCAGTAAGGCTGCGAGTCTGTTACAGAGGTCATGGAAGTCACGGATTCCATGACTTTCCGTGACCTCGGTGACTTTTGCAGCAGCAGCAGTTTGGGTGTGTGGGAGGGGGCTCAGGGCTAGGGGCAGGAGGGTGCGGGGGGGCATTTACCTTGGGGTGGAGGGCTCCCACTGGCATGGCCCCGCAGCTCCTAGGTGGCAGAAGGGCCAGGGCGGGGCTCTGCACCGTGCGCTGCCTGCACCCACAGGCCCTGTGCCCGCATTTCCCATTGGCTGCAGCTCCCGGCCAATGGGAGCTGTGGAAGCCGGCGCTTGCGCCCCTCCGCTGCCTAGGAACTGCAGGGACACGGAGCCGGGTAGGGAGCCCCTGCCAGCTCCCCCAACCCTCCCACCCAGCACCAGTGGGGTCCTTGGCCATGTTCCAACCTCCCCCCAGTACCCACAGTACCTCCAGACCCTCCCCTCCTGAGCACCCCCCCGCCCCCTGCCCAAGTTTTGATCTCAGGTATTTTTAATAAAAGTCATGGATAGGTCACAGGCCATGAATTTGTGTTTATTGCCTGTAACCTGTCCATGACTTTTACTAAAAATACCTGTGACTAAAACATAGCCTTACTCATCAGCTGTCATCTTCAAAAGCATGAATTACCCAGTCCTTTAAACCCTTCCTCATGCCAGTAGTCCTCACACAAGTATCAGGGTGGATGTAGTCCACTCCCAATAATAGATGAGGAGGTGTCAATTCCAGGAGAGACAAAGCTGCTTTTGTAATGAGCCAGCCACTCCCAGTCCCTATTCAGGCTCAAATTAATGGTGTTAAATTTGCAAATCAATTTTAGTTCCGCTATTTTATCAAGCATTCTTAAAACTACAATCCCCACCTGGGGAAGTGAGTAAACAGATTGACAGAGCGAGACGGGTACCCAGAAATCACCTACTACAGCACAGGCCCAACAAGGAAAATAACAGAACACCACTAGCCATCACGTACAGCCCCCAGCTAAAACCTCTCCAGCACATTATCAACGATCTACAACCTATCCTGGAAAATGATCCCTCACTCTCACAGACCTTGGGAGACAGGCCAGTCCTCACTTACAGAGAGCCCCCCAACCTGAAGCAAATACTCACCAGCAACTACACACCACACCACAGAAACACTAACCCAGGAACCAATCCCTGTAGCAAATCTCGTTGCCTACTCTGTCCCCATATCTACTCCAGCAACATCATCAGAGGACCCAACCACATCAGCCACATCATCAGGGACTCATTCACCTGCACATCTACCAATGTGATATATGCCATCATGTGCCAGCAGTGCCCCTCTGCCATGTACATTGGCCAAACCAGACACTCCCTACGTAAAAGAATAAATAGACACAAATCGGACATCAGGAATGGAAACATACAAAAGCCAGTAGGAGAACACTTCAATCTTCCTGGACATTCTATAACAAATTTCAAAGTAGCTATACTTGAACAAAAAAACTTCAGAAACAGACTTCAAAGAGAAACAGCAGAACTAAAATTCATTTGAAAATTTAATATAATTAATTTGGGCCTGATTAGGGACTGGGAGTGGCTATTCGAGTGATCAAATTTGCCCTCTCAACATTGGTTCTCCACTTGTGAGGTAACTCCCTTCTCTTCATGTGTCAGTATAATAATGCCTGCATCTGTAATTTTCACTCCATGCATCTGAAGAAGTGGTTTTTTACCCACGAAAGCTTATGCCCAAATAAATCTTTTAATCTTTAAGGTGCCACCAGACTCCTTATTGTTTTTGTGGATCCAGACTAACACGGCTACCCCTGATACCTCACACAAGTAGTGAGTAAAGGTTTGCAGGATCCAGCTCCAGTTTAGGAAGCCATACATAAAATAACAACCTTTAGTTACTACTTCCCAGTTACCTTGACAAAATTCACTGTTGAATAATAAACCCAACTGATGCAGTTTGGATCAGAAGAACCCGGACCTGACCTTTCTGGGACATTCCATCTGTATGTATTTATTTCCCCTGAAACAGTAGAGAGAAAACAGTTTTACTAGTTTTGTAGGTGACAAATCTGAGGAATTGTCACAGATTGAAGTGTCATTAGAGGAGGTTTTGGAATTAATTGAGAAATTTAACAGTAACAAGTCACCGGGATCAAATGACATTCACCCAAGAGTTCTGAAAGAACTCAAATGTGCAATTGCGGAACTATTAACTATGATTTGTAACCTGTCCTTTAAATCAGCTTCTGTACCCAATGACAGGAAGATAGCTAATGTAACGTCAATATTTAAAACGGGCTCTAGAGGTGATCCCAGCAATTACAGATCGGTAAGTCTAACGTCAGTACCTGGCAAATTAGTTGAAAGAATAGTAAAGAATAAAATTGTCAGACACACAGAAGAACATAAATTGTTGGGCAAAAGTCAACATGGTTTCTGTAAAGGGAAATCACATCTTACTAATCTATTAGAGTTCTTTGAAGGGGTCAACAAACATGTGGACAAGGGGGATCCAGTAGACATGGTGTACTTAGATTTCCAGAAAGCCTTTGACAAGGTCCCTCACCAAGGCTCTTACATAAATTAAGTTGTCATGGGATAAGAGGGAAGATCCTTTCATGGACTGAGAACTGGTTAAAAGACAGGGAAGAAAGGGTAGGAATAAATGGTAAATTTTCAGAATGGAGAGGGGGAACTAGTGGTGTTTTCTATGGGTCAGTCCTGGGACCAATCCCATTCAACTTGTTCATAAATGATCTGGAGAAAGGGGTAAACAGTGAGTGGCGAAGTTTGCAGACGATACTAAACTGCTCAAGATAGTTAAGACCAAAGCAGACTGTGAAGAACTTCAAAAAGATTTCACAAAACTAAGTGACTGGGCAACAAAATGGTAAATGAAATTCAATGTGGATAAATGTAAAGTAATGCACATTGGAAAAAATAACCCCAACTATACATACAATATGATGGGGGCTAATTTAGCTACAACTAATCAGGAAAGAGATCTTGGAGTCATCGAGGCTAGTTCTCTGAAGACATCCACGCAGCGTACAGCGGCAGTCAAAAAAGCGAACAGGATGTTCAGAATAATTTAAAAAGAGATAGAGAGTAAGACTGAGAATATCTTATTGCCCTTATATAAACCCATGGTACTCCCACTTCTTGAATACTGCATACAGATGTGGTCTCCTCATCTCAAAAAATATATACTGGCATTAGAAAAAGTTCAGAGAAGGGCAACTAAAATGATTAGGGATTTGGAATGGGTCCCGCATGGAGAGATTAAAGAGACTAGGACTTTTCATCTGGGAAAAGAGGAGACTAAGGGAGAATATGATAGTGGTATATAAAATCATGAGTGGTATGGAGAAAGTGAATAAGGAAGTTATTTACTTGTTCCCATAATATAAGAACTAGGGGCCACCAAATGAAATTAACGGGCAGCAGATTTAAAACAAATAAAAGGAAGTTCCTCACACAGCACACAGTCAACCTGTGGAACTCCTTGCCCGAGGAGGTTGTGAAGGCTAGACTATAACAGGGTTTAAAAGAGAACTGGATAATTCATGGAGGTTAATTCCATTAATGGCTATTAGCCAGGATGGGTGAGGAATGGTGTCCCTCGCCTCTGTTTGTCAGAGGGTGGAGATGGATGGCAGGAGAGAGATCACTTGATCATTACCCGCTAGGTTCACTCCCTCTGGGGCACCTGGCATTGGCCACTGTTGGCAGACAGGATACTGGGCTGGATGGATCTTTGGTCTGACCCAGTATGGCCATTCTTATGTTCTTACCAACAACTGTTGCATGTTATGAGTTTTTAAAATAGAATTCAGATCTTACGGTCTCATAACCAGAAATGTAAAGAACCAAATGTGCACCATATGCATTGAGGAGAAGCTGTGTTATAATAGGCTGAGGCCCACGAAAATAAGCTCTGATAACGATGCTGAAAACATTTCTGTTTTTTATTAGAGGTTAGAGACAAACTGGAAGATTCTTATAAAGATTATGTAGCATGAAATGATCAAGAACTGTATTAGTATAAGATTAATGTCTCCAGTTGTGTGTTGATCCCTGATTTTACAAAACAAAATAATTTGACTGAAGAAACTGTTGTGACCACATTAAATTCTCTATATTTTAAAAAATAATACAGCAGATTAATTATTTTCCTTGTGTACTACTGCTTTTATTAATATTTTCTATTTGTGTTTTCACAGCGCCTAGGAGTTCCAGTCATGGACCAAGACCTGACTGTGCTAGATGCTGTACAAATACAGAATGAAAAGATGGTCCATGGCCCAGAGAGCTTACAATCCACGTATAAGACAAGAGACAACATATTAATACAGTAGAGAGATGGGGGAGTACTGGTCAGCATGTTAGGCTTTGGTCTCAGCACACCACAACATCAAGATTATTAGTAGGCATCACAGCAAAGGACGGTTTTAAAGTTTAAAATGGGCAAGATTTATTTATATCTGTGTTTAGGGTATGGGCAAACAGAAACCCCATTTACTACTATGTTTAGTTGTATATACTGTTTTATAATATAAATGTATACTAAAAAATGGTGACTCTCAAATATGGCTCCGACCTTTATGAATATCACACAAATGCTGCATTACCACTACTATTTTAAATTTATGGGACAAAACCTTGCTGTTCATTACCGTATTGATTTATTTATTTATGCAGGGCAGACATGCCAAACCTGCAGAAAAAAAAATGCAGAAATTGGGCTTGTTTTTGGCTTAATTGGCTTGTGAGTTGCTTGTTGGCTAGTTTTTGGCTTGTAGCTTGTTTGGTTTGTAGCTTGTTGCTTCTTGTTTTTTTTAATCAGCTCCTGGCAAGCAGGGGGAAAAGGGGCGCAAACAGGGGCAAAGGGCAAGCAGGGACAAGGTGGGGAGAGAGTCAGGGGTGCACAGCGGGCCCACCACAGTCCCAGACTGCACGCCGGGGGGGGGGGGGAAATCGAGTCACATAGAGCGTTGGAGTATTTAGGGATTGGCTTGTTTTGGCCTGGTTTTGAAACGGGATTCGCTTGATTTTTGAATTGTTGTGAAAGTCGGGGTGCTTATTGACTGCGTGAAAGTTGGCAATTTTAGTTGGGGATTGGTCCTGCTTTGAGCAGGGGCTTGGACTAGATGACCTCCTGAGGTCCCTTCCCACCCGGATACATTCTAGGATTCTATGAACTGTGAATTGCAGGGCCAGGGAGGCTTTTAAAGGCACAACCCTGGACTTAGGAGAGGACATGGAACTACAGGTGCTCTGGCAAGCATTCTGCCCCCCCCCCCCCCGGGACATGGACAGGCAAAGTGCAGCCACTACTACAGTCTTTGTGGGGCACCGCATTATTCCTCTCCCTGGGTTGAGCCTGCTGGGTGGGCTGTTGAGGAGGGAGGGCATGGCCATAGCCCTGCCTCATCCACCTCTTTTTTTACCTTCCCACCCCACTTGGGATGCTGTGGGACTTACGGAGTGAGGAGTTTCTGTGCTACACTGAGCTCAGGAACGATTGTGCCCGTCACCCATGCAGGCCATGCAAGACCCTTCCCTCCCTCCCCTGCCCTGCACACCTCTGCAAGGGCCAGGCACAGTCTAGTCCACATTTATTTCTCATGTGCAAGAATGTTGTTCAGCAACCCTTCAGTTCACATGGCCTGTGGGTAAGTCGCCTGTGCGGAACAGCAGGTAACATCCACAGTGAGACCAAATTAAAAGACAACAAGTTTTAACGGATACTGTTTGGGACAATGCAGCCATATGCATGTCAGTACAATGCACGGGGTAGAAATGATGTGAGCCAGTCTGTACTGCTGCAAGCAGGGTCTGCGTGAGCGCTCTCCTGACATCTAACGATCAGCTAGGGAAAAAGACTTCAGGAACAGTCCGTGTTTGCACAGGTTCTATGCTGACTCTGCCTAGGTCCTCAGCATGATGGCGCAGCTTTGCCAAAATGATCACTTTTGTCTGGTGCTGGGTTACAAATCATTTTAGCAATGAGTACAGAGGTAGTAAAATATTGTTACCCTTACTGTATGGGTAAAGGGCAGCTGAACTGTGCTTAGCCTACCCTGATTGAGGGAGTCACCCTAAACTGAACCTCACATGCTAAGCAGAGGGTAGAAATGCCAAATCCCAGCCAGGAGAGAGGGGGTGGGAACAGTTGTTTGTATCTGGTGGTATGACTCTGCCCAAAGAGTTCTAGTGACCAATTAACCTTCCCCATCTCCAGTGAGTCTTCGCTAACCAAGGCCAGCCAACTGTGAGTGGGGTAGAGGAGAGTGATGTGTTAGACTTTCCCACCAGAGGGTGGGAAACTGAGGCAAAGGACACGTGCCCAACACACTGTAGGGTTGGGTTTTTGCTTAGAACTGCATGCTTTTGAATGTGGTTGTGATGTTTTCCCAAACTAATGCTTGGTTTCCTTTCCCTTTTATTAAAAGTTCTCTTTTGACATATACAGACTCAGTGCTTGGAAGAGGGAAAGTATTGCGTCTTAGAAACACCCATGGGTGGTGTTAAGTTTTCCCAGATAACCGGATAGGGGCTTGAGCAGGTTCTGCTTTGTATTGTTAAGAGGAACTCCTAGATATTGAACCTGACCCTTGTTGCTGCCGAATCCATCTGGCAGAAGGGTTACACTGCAAAAGGGTTAAGAATCACAGGGAAATAGGTAATTAGGAATGACTGCAGACCCCTATGCTCCCCCACTGTCATGGGGAACCAAACCAATGGAAAGACAGAGACAAGGGGAAAAGTGGCTATAAAGGATATTGCCTCTCTGTGTAGTTCTCCTCCCCCCCTCCCCCCATCCTTTCACCAACAAGAGTCAAGGAAAGATGTGAAGGGAGGACCCTGCAACCATACACTTCAAGAGGCATGGTCCCCTGCTCCATAGATTAAAGTGATGGGCATTTTAGACTCTTTTTAGACATTTAGCTCTAGGCTAATTTTCTTTAATTTTCTTTGTTTTTGAAAAATCAGAGTGTGGTGATCTGAATTAGGGTGACCATATGTCCTGATTTTACAGGGACAGTCCCAATATTCAGGGCCTTTTCTGATGTAGGCACCTATTACCTCCTACCCCCTGTCCAGATTTTTCACACTTGCTATCTGGTCACCTTAATCTGAATGCAAAGTTCAGGCTGAGATTTTAATAATCTAACAGTCATGAAAATCAGGGTTACCTTTCCTACAACTTTACTGTAACCCGACCCCAGTGTGCCCATTACAGGCATTACAACAATGTCTATCATTATAACACTGCAATGCTGGACAACGTATATACTATCTAGCAACTAACAGAACAAAAAGGAATCATACAAAGGAGCTGCAATGTATTAAATAATAAACATGCAGCATTTGGAACCTCTGTATTATATGCATTTTTGTCAGCTGTGTGAAAGATAGAAATTCCATTCTGTGAAGGATTTTGAGATTTCAGAATTTGTTTTGATTTTGAACAACACACCAAAATTTCACAATTCTCCATGAAAGAAAATTCTCGGGGGGGGGGGGGGAAGGGGAGGAATCACATTGATCAAAACATGTAGTTTAGTTTCAACTTCAACTTTTATTATTATATTATAATATATAATACACCGTTTAAAAGACTGAAATAGCAAATGGTTTCAAAACAAAAAATTGAAACATTTCATTATGAAAATGTTGAAACATCCTGGAACTTTTCCCCCTCCAATTTTTTTTCTGAAACAAAATTTTAGCAAAATCAACATGATTTCAGTTTTGATGGAACTGAATTTTCCGGTGGAAAACGGTTCTGCATAAGCTTTTTTAGCCAACTCTGAAGGAAGGTTCCATTTGTAATGCTGATGCACAAAGAAGCAGAGTTAATGTTGTTGGAAACCTTAACTCTGAATTCCTTGATTTTTTTTTTTTTTAAGTTATTAAAATCTCAGCCTTTGGCCAAATGCAGCACAGGTATAAACTCTACTGACTCCAGTTAATTTGGGCCTGCTTCTGCCTATTCAGAGTTTGGCCTACTAAATTACATCACTGTTTCCATATATCACATAAAATGCCAGTTGTAACCCCTTCTTTCAGTTAAACATCACGTTTGGGCAGTATTACTGATCTTGATTTTGCAGCCTTTACCTAGGCAAAACTCCTTGTGGCTTTGGGCCTAATCCAAAACTCACTGAAGTCAATGGGAAGTCTTTCTGTTGGCTTTGCTATGGATTAGGCCCTTAGGCCCTGATCGGATTCCTGTTTAAGTAAATGGAAAGACTCCTATTGATTTCAGTGGGAGTTGGATCAGGCCCCTATTGATTTCCGTTTGAGTTTGCCTGAGCATGGGATCAAACGAAAATGGAAATATATTGTATACCGATTCCCATATGTTCAAGAGATCTCTTCTGCTCGAGCCTGATATCTATTGTTTTATTGAGTAGAATTTTTAGTTCTGTGTGCCTAAAGTAAAGTTGCTAAATCTATGTTTAGGCACCTAATTTTAAAGTCTGAGCCATTGGTAGTATTAATTATTGTTTCTGAGTGTCCAGAAGTGTCTCAGAAACAAGTGAAGACAAAGTCCCTGCCCTAACAAGCTTACACAATCTAGAGCCTACTAATAATAAGAACCTAGCTAGACAGACACATAGACGGATAAATCTAGAATTTACTGTGCCCAAAAATATGTGTAGGTGTCAGAAAGTTTGAAAAAAGGAATGTCATTTGATTTTTAAAATGATTTCTTCATATAAGATTTAAGGAGCTCTTCTGTTGCTCAAGAATAAATGATCATACTTACCAGGCATAGTGATTAGCGTTCCAGGTCTTTCTCCACTACCCACTTCCTCTATGCCATGTGCAGTTATTGAATAGGGCCTGTTAGCTTTATTCTTAAATATAACCAGTATGGAGTCACCAACCTCTGCATGGATTAAGGGCCCTAAATGAAAACAACACACTATGGTGACTAATGTTGCTCTTTTAAAATAAAGAAAACTGGAGTTTGTCCAGAAGTCAGCTCAGAAATGGATATTTAATAATATTTTTTACAAGTTGTAGAATTTGCTAGCGTTTAACTTGGAAGCTTACTTTTGTGACATGTCTAGGGTGACCAGACAGCAAGTATGAAAAATCGGGACAGAGTGTGGGGGGTAATAGATGCCCATATAAGAAAAAGCCCCAAATATTGGGACTGTCCCTATAAAATTGGGACATCTGGTCACCCTAGACTTGTCACTGCTGCTCATAATGAAAGTAAAGAGAAATCAGTGTAAATCCACATGCGAAATGCTGTGAGACCAAAGCTGTAAAGAGGAGTGCTAACAAGTAGTTAAGGTTGAACAATAATTTCATAAGCGATGTCTATACTAGAGACCTTTCAGCAGCACAGGTGTACCGATGCAGCTGTAAGATCTCTCGTGTAGCCGCCCTATGCCAACAGGAGAGAGCTCTCCTGTCAACATAATTAAACCACACCCCTGAGCAACATAAGTTTTGCCAACATAAATGGTAGTGTAGACATGGCCTTAGGGAAACAATATTCTTCCTCAGAGCCCATCAGAAATGCTCAGATTCCATTAGCCTCCAAGGACAGAACACCAAAACAGGTCCCTAACCCCAGCAGATATGGGGTATCCCAAATATGGCCAGTCAAAAGTCAATTTTTTTTCCAGTGAAAAATGGTTGGGGGGTGGGGGGGTTGGGGATTTTTTAAACAAATGAAAATGTTAATGAAAAATTTTTCAGAAACTGAAAACTGATTATTTCTCGTGGTTTAATAATTCAAACCTATTTTTGGTTTTCAGTTTTTCTTTGGGGAAAAAAGGAAAGTTTCCATGAACCTTTTAAAAAAAAAAGGAATTGTTTTCATTACTTTCAAAAATGTTCACAGAAAATCCATAGCATTTTATGACCAGGTCTAGCCCCACCCCTAAACCACAGGAGGTGATGATCATTCCATAGGACACAGGTAACATTTCCAATTCTCCAACCCCTAATCCCAATCCAAACACCTAACATCCAGTCCAACCTGCCTGCCCACAAGAACATCGCAAAAAAAAACACTGTGCATATGAAGCTAAGGTGGATGCCGGAAATGTCTGTTTGTCCATCCTAGCTGGATGAACTTTTTACCAGGGTCAGGCGCTGGGATAGTTTTATTAAATTTAGCACCCAAAAAACACCCCACACGTAATCTGCACGTGCCCAAATTGTGGTTGAGTCCAAATTCGGAGCACACCATACTCTTTTGTTGCAACCACACCCTGCTCCCCAGAGCTTTTCCCACTGACCTGTTCAGCATATCTTCAATCTTTAAAGGGATAGGTAAATCTTAAACCTGGCACTCTTATATGTGTTACATACTTCCAACAAACTGCTTCCTGTTTGACAATATCTGTCTTTACAATCACATGATTGTTCCCCTCTATTCAACATTGGTGAGGCCTCATCTGGAGTAGTGTGTCCAGTTTTGGGCCCCACACACTATAAGAAGGATGTGGAAAAACTGGAAAGCGTCCAGTGGAGGGCAACAAAAATTATTAGGGGACTGGAACACATGATTTATGAAACTGGGATTATTTAGTCTGCAGAAGAATGAGGGGGGCATTTGATAGCTGCTTTCAACTACCTGAAAAGGGGTTCCAAAGAGGATGGATCGAGACTGTTCTCAGTGGTAGCAGATGACAGAACAAGGAGTAATGGTCTCAAACTGCAGAGGAGGAGGTTTAGGTTGGATATTAGGAAAAACTCTCTCACTAAGAGGGTGGTGAAACACTGGAATGCGTTACCTAGGGAGGTGGTAGAATCTCCTTCCTTAGAGGTTTTTAAGGTCAGGCTTGACAAAGCCCTGGCTGGGATGATTTAACTGGGAATTGGTCCTGCTTTGAGCAGGGGGTTGGACTAGATGACCTTCTGGGGTCCCTTCCAACCCTGATATTCTATGATTCTATGATTCTATGGTGAAGCACTGGAATGCGTTACCTACGGAGGTGGTGGAATCTCCTTCCTTTGAGGTTTTTACGGTCAGGCTTGACAAAGCCCTGTCTGGGATGATTTAGGTGGGGATTGGTCCTGCTTTGAGCAGGGGGTTGGACTAGATGACCTCCTGAGGTCCCTTCCAACCCTGATATTCTATGATTCTATCATTCAAATCTGTGCAAAAATGTGTGAAAAATCACTGAAAAATCTGGGACCGATCCAAGTGTTCATCGTTTCCTTCTACAACAAAACTGACACAACCTATTTGGTTTTGGAAAGAGATGCTCTCTTGCATTTGTGAGTTATAAGAGCTACTCGCCTAGGATTGCTAAGTGTTCCTCGTGTGCTGATCTCACTTTGTGCTCTGTAAATTCTCCATTTGTGTACTCTCTGTAAACCACCTTCTTGTATTTTGAACCAATCCGATCTTCACCTGGGCTTACAAAAATTTTCCCGTAACTGAAAATTAAAAAAGACAAAAGTTAAAAGTGCAAAACTATTTAACTATCTAAAGTGCTAATGAAAGATTTGCTTTATTACTACTTGCTGGGGAACACCTCTTTAGCATTCAGTTTAAGGCTTTTACATCTTACGTGTGACAGATGTGTGAATACCTTCATATTCATCACTGTGACCATTTGGGCTTAACAGCAACAGTAAGGTGATAACTCAGAGCCTTTTACTGCAGTAGCTTTACCTAAACAAAATATGGCCAGTCAAAACCAGTATTGGAGCCTGACACACACACAATGAGCAGTTCTGATTCTATCCATAAGAGGGCAGTGATACACACTAGCCACTGATGCGTTTTAATATATGTTACACATTTCTGGCTCTGACCATAATGCCAGTATGTATGAGATTCTCCTTTTGGGAATACCAATCATCTAGTCCTCCTACTCCAGGTTTACATAATCACACTGCTTCTCCCCCCCACCCCAACCCAGCATCTTGGACTAAACACTAGAAAAAGAGTGGATTGGTCAGAAGGGGGCACTCAAAAACAAACTAGATTAGGGAGCATTGGTCTTTCATTACAATGTCACCTTCAAGGCGTACTCTGGGAGGGGAGTCTCTAGGTTGGCTCACATGTGCCAAGGGTGGAGCGGACATTGTTTTAATCAAATTCCTTGTTAGGAGAAAGTGCCTCTTTCTGGGATTCTTCCACATGGTTACATGACATACTGCCAATGGTTCTCAATAAATCTATCTTTGTTGGCTCCTTTGTACTCCTCACTTTTTTTTTTTTTTTTTTTTTTGAACGGGTACATTTTGCCAGACTGGCACATATTTCTGAAGTGATTTGTCTTTTTGAAGTTGCCAGGTTCAAACTCCCTTATGTTCTTTGGAGGCTTGGAAGTAAATGGGCACTGCACATAGATGCCTCAGAAATTCCTTGCAGAGTCCAAATTTCCCTAGAACAGCACAGTTCAGGAGAACAGTTAAAAAAAATGGCTTGGCTGTGGCTATACTGGAAGCCCAAACTGTGTTTTAACTATGTGGGGGGCTACTGTGCTGCAACCAGGGGTTGATTTTCCATAGACCTGAGCTACTTCATCTTCAATAAGGTCTTGTTCCTAGCAGTGGCTGAGTGACTCAGACTTAATTGGGAGTTGAGAGTGCTCAGAATCTTGCAGGATCGAGCTCTAAGGTCCTGATCCAAAGCCACCTGATGTCAACAGGAGTTCTTCTATTAACTATAATGGTAACTGAATCAGGCCTTAAATGAGCCAGTAAAATCATCAGATTTGCCTGAATTCTCGTACTTTGTAGTTCTAGTCCTGTGGCAGACTAACTTATCTGTCCAAGAATATAAAGAACTGGGTAAAGCAAAATACTTATTGCTGGCAAAACTAGCTTAAAAAAATTTTTTTTTTTAAAGTTTGTGGAAAAGGTAAATACTTTTCTTATCCCTAAATATAAGAAAAAATGGAGAGACAAGGTGGGTGGACCAGTAACAGATATTATCTCCCCACTGTATTCCACTGAATGCATCCGATGAAGTGAGCTGTAGCTCACGAAAGCTTATGCTCAAATAAATTTGTTAGTCTCTAAGGTGCCACAAGTCCTCCTTTTCAATAACTAGAGTTCAGGCTGGTGCTGCCCCTATAATGGGGTGAAACAATACCCTGGATCCACCCCTTTGCTACCTCAGCCCCACATTTTGAGAAAGTTCAGATAAGGATCTGAACGCTGTGTCCCAACCCCAAGTTATAACGCACTACAGTATTAAACTCAAAGTGATGATATCCTATTTAGCCACCAGATGCCACTGTTACACCCTTTGGTCTGTGTTTATCTATCTGTAGCCCAACAGAAAGGGCTCAGGAAGCAGGGGAAAGGGCACTGGAAAGAGAAATGCAAGGCCAAAACATTGCCAGGGAATCCAAAACCTCAGCAGCACCAGCTCACAGGGGAATGTCAGCCAGAGAACAGAGCTGAAATTTAAAATCTAAAAATACAGAACAACATTTTCAAAAGTGCCTAGCTGAATTAGGAGACCGAGTTCCCTTTCAAAAGTAACGCAGGTGCCTAACTCCTGTGGGAGCTAGGCGCCTCATACCTTTGAGGAGAGAAGCTAGGCACTTAATTCCCTTTGATGATCTGGGTCTTAGGAGCCCCCCATGCCACTGACTTTCAATGAGACCTAGGTTCTTAAGTCACTTAAGCACTTTTGAAATTTTTACCCAGAAACCACATTATTCAGTAAGAAATAAACATATTATAATTTCTTTGCAGAAAATACCTGCTTTAGCAAACATCTAACACATTCCAAAAGTATTAGCTAGCTTTTCTGAAACCCAAAACACATTTAGGTTTTGCCATAAGAGCATGTATGAATACCCATGAATACAGTTTGTTAATTGGACTTCAGTACCTTGCATCTTTGCCACTCAGCGCCCAGGTCTTATTAGGTGCATAATCCCATTCCAGTTCTTCCGCAGCAACGTAATATGTTCTCATGGTTCCATAGGGCTGCCCCGGGCGAGCTGTACTGCTACACCTATTCACTTCATATGTCTGTTTCATTCCAGCCACAAAGTGATCAAATGTTCTGCAAACCACTTTAAAAATGCCTGCAAGGAAAAGCACTGGGGATTTATATAAAGGATAAAATGACAGGATTAAAGATAAAACCCCATTCCTCATACTTTAGTAACCTGTCCCCAAAGCAAACTAGATCTGCTTTCGCATTGAGAGCCATGCAGCCAGACACTTGTTCTCACACAGAGCCCCACTGAGATAAGTAGAGATCCTCACAGGTGCAGCTGCACGCCCATGTGGTTTTCAGGATGGTCAGTGAAATGGACATACACCACTTTTCTCCTTTTGCCATTTACAAACTATGGTCTTGATCCTGCAATGTAAGTCTTTTCACGATCAATGGGAGCATTCATTCACTGGTATTTAATAACCAAAACGTGACCACTGACATAAATGTATCCATGAGAAAGCAAGTAACTTTGCTACCTCATGAGAGCTGACATAATCTTCTCTAGAAATCCCTAAACATCATCCTTGATATTTTTCTCATTTAAACCTGGATAAGCTCTCTTAGCTGAGGGAGTACTGATTTACGGTCAACTGTCAATAAGATGGCTGGCCTTTAGAAATGAGCTGGCCAGCAAACCCTCACTACCCTTAAGTACCATCCAGGTAGCTGTGTTATCTATCTAAGTTTATCACACTTCCAACTGCAGAGTTTCAGGAGTAACATTTTTCTAATACTATAGTGCCATTTCTTTTCCTGCAGATGTTCCTTCAAAGAATATAACGGGGATAGTAGGGCATCCTACCCACTTTGTTAGGTGGGATCGGGCAGCAAATCCAACTGCAGGCTGCTGAACACCACTTTGCTGAGAGATAATGGACTCTTGCTTAGAAGTTTCGGCTCCATTTTAGTTGGCATTCAGCTTCTGCTGACGTTGGCTTGTGTTTTAGGCACCTATCCAGATCCAGAGCTTTAATGTTATTACCTGATCAACTGTGCAGCTGTGAAATCATTGATCAAATAGTAAAGTTAGGAACAAGAACATAGCACCCTTTTATCGAAGAGTCTCAAAGTGCTTTGCAAACATCAATACTTGTATTAACAGACAGATTGCACTGTGAAGGCCCAGCCCAGAAGAGTAGCTAGGGCAGAGCAGTCTTGCCCCAGGGAACGTTCTGGAAGGCACTGTGCCACAATGACTCCCAGAGCTCCTGAGAGCACAGCTGTTGTGCCATTCCTCAGGGCTTGTGTACACTACAGGTTATGTCAGTGTAACTTACGTTGCTCAGCAGTGTGAATAAGCCACCCCGAGCGACATCAGTGACACTGACCTTAGCGCTGGTGTGGACAGCGCTAAGTCAGCAGGAGAGTTTCTCCCACAGACATAGCTACTGCCTCTCACCGAGGTGGTTTTATTATGCTGACGGAAGAGCTCTCTCCTGTCAGCAGGGAGTGTCTTCAATGCAGCTGCGCTGTTGTGGTGCTTCTAGTATAGACTAGCCCTTAGAGTGTAAACTCTTCAGGGAAGGGACGACTCTTACTAGGTGTTTGTACAGCACCTGGCATAATGGGCCCTGATCTGACTGGGAATTACTGCAATACATAGGGGCCAGTTGTGCCACACACGTATTCACCAGCATGAATCAGGAATGAATGCTTGAGCCTATACTAAGTAGGAGGGTGCAGCATTTGATCGTCCCCACTGGCAAGTGCAAAGAGAATTAGGTGAAGCCATGACTCCTCTTTCTCCTTCCCAGAGAGGTTCCCACCCACAGGGGCCTAGCTCTGAGCAGCTTTTGCTTTCAGGGCTTACAAGGACAGTGGTGGCTTCCCATAAAATGTGTGAAAGATGGGCAAGGCTTCTTGTATCCTCCTTCTTGTGCACCCAAGCAGAGGCTGACCACAATCTGGCTCTGAATAATTACATCTTGCAATACCCATGTGAGGTAGGTAAATGTTTTCAGATCCATTTGTTGCTGGGCAAGCTGAGGCACAGAGAAGTTAAGTGATGTATTCAAGACCAACTCAGTGGCTCAGTGGTTGAGCCAGAAGTAGAAGTAGAGTACTAACTCTCAGTACCTTACTCTACATACTAGATTCCAATCCCACCCTACTGCTTATAAAGCAAAGGTTATGGAAAATTAAAACATCCTTTAATTAAGATGAATCACAGATGTTAAAGACTGAAAAAAATCCATTAAGCCATTCACTCCAGCTTCTTGTTAGTGCAGGATCAAGAGAAAGGCAGATTGTTTGTTCAGATGCCCAAATTCTGGCCTGATTTATACTCTGTAATTCCATTGTAGATGATAGCATTGCATAGGATGCATGCTGGAACAGAATTTTCTTTCTAGTCCATACTTATACTCATCACACAATGGACCAAATCCAGCTTGCTAATAAACATACATAACTCCCATTGATGTCACATCGCCTATGTCTACACTATAGCTACACACAGCTGTAATGGCTGAGCAGTTAAGGCATTGGAACTGAAATCCAGTGGGGTTTCCCTACTCAGCTTTGAATCCTGCTCACAGCAAGAGCTGTGTTTTAGTTAAGCACTTGAATAAACTACCTAGGGAGGTTTCGAATCTTCATCATTGGAGGTTTTTAAAAACAGGTTAGACAATCACCTGTCAGGGATGGTTTAGATAATACTTAGTCCTGCCTTAATGCAGGGGACTGGACTAGAAGACCTCTTGTGGTCCCTTCCAGCCCTATGATTCTATGAGCTAGGGGTGTGATTTTGGTGCTCATATACACATACTCATGAGAGCTCATCTAAATAGCAGTGTAGCCATGGTAGAGGCAGAACAGGCACAGCTGAGCCACGGAGAGTACAGACCCTCCTGAAACTGGCGGGTATGAGAGCCGGCACAATTGTGTGTACATGAGCTGGGGAATTACACCCCTAGCTCATAGTGCAGGTGTTTGTTAAATGCTCTGGCCAAATTCTTCTCTCAGCTACACTGTTGCAAAACTAACAACTCCACTGGAGTTACACCAGTGTAAAGGAAAACAACACTGGACCCTAATGTTTGCAAAGCCTCTCTCAGGGCAGGATTTGTCCCATATTAATTTTGAAATCACATCACTGGATGACTAATGGAGAAATGGGAACATCTTTTATGCACACTCTCTAGGTGAAATGGAGCCCAGTACAGAGGCTCAAGGCTATGCCTCACTTCAGTCCCACCCAAGATGTCACTACAGATCTTAAGTCGTGCTGGCCTTGTTCATGGGGGTGAATTTTACCTTTAATCAAAATGCTGTATTTAGAGTTATGGAACATTTTATGATGATCCTCTCTGCCTGCCTGTCAGTCTGTCCCACGCCCATTGATGTGGGGGTGCTGTCTTTTGTTCCTTGGTGTACATACTTACCTGAATTCTAGCATCTTAGCAATAAAGAACTTTGGCCTGAAGTAAGGCTCCTAGATTCACATGCACTTTATGACCCCTTCACATTGCCAGAGAAGTGTAAATGGACCTTAACATAAGTGATAATCAAGCGGTTTGATTCCTCTAAACAGAGCAATATTGAAATAAATTCAAAAACATACCCACGTGGTCTGGCTGCATGAGCGCTGTCCCCGACGAGTGGGGAAACAAGGCCAGAGTATCCCTTGTCGTCCCGCTCAAATGGATGGTGTTTCCTTGGAAATGAACTCCATGCATGTCCGTGAAGGTACCTAAGCCAATCATATGCCAAGAAACGTTGTCATCCTTGCACATCACCAATCCTGGCAGATTACCGAACAAGTAGCCATTTACAGCTGAAGGAGAAGACAGTCCAGTTAGTAAGATATGTCATAATTCTGCAGATACTCTGCTAGCATGTCTAACCAGGGAACTCTGACTGAGTAGGTCACATTAATTAATTAAGTGAAGCACTGCACAGGTGGTATCTATCAACAACAAGTACGGAAGATTAATTGCCTTAATGCTGTTCCTATAAACCCCTGTCTGGGTATCTGACCTACTGTTAGATTTCAGTCTTAGTCTGTGAAATGGGATCTCTTAATTCTTTACACTGCAATGGCAGCTTTCATCCAAGCATTTCAAAGTGCTTTCCTAACATTAATTAAGCCTCACAGCAACCCTATTAGAAGCGCCAATGCACTCATGGTTAAGGCAAAGGAGTGGGCATAAGGAGACCTAGATTATAGTCTCAGCTGTGACTCAGCCTTCTCGTGTTACATAGACCAAGTCACTTAACCATATTTGGCCTCAATTTCCATTTTTATATAATTAAGATAGTAATCCCTCTTTATTTCCCAGAGGTGTTGTGGAGCTAACTTCAGTAAGGTTTGTAAAGCACTCTGCAATACTTGGTACTTTTTGTCCATGTCAGCATAAGGAACTATTAAGAGATACTGCCTCATACTGTAAGAATTAAATATAATCATCTGAACAAACCCAATTCTGAGTTTATAGGAAATGAATTAAGACAGGCATAATTAATCTAAAGTATGTGATACTGAAAGACACCACATGCCTAGTATTTCACAATATTTCCTTTATAATTAAACTGATGTAACATGAGCAGTTGACGGCATAGGTGTAATAGATTATTTTCATTTTACAGACAGGGAAACTGAGGCACAGAGAGGTTAAGTGAGTTGATCCAGGTCACACAGCTAGTCAGGCACTATCCTGATGGGACCAAGACATTCTGACTAAGAGCCAGATTCTGATCCCCATACACATGCGGAGATGCAGAATGAGATGTAGTCTTATTTACTGCAATGGGACCAAAGTACTATTCAGTGAGAGTTAGGGAATCAGAATCCGGCCCTAAATCAGAATAGCCAATCCCAGAGCACGTTCCCTCACAAAGAAAAGCATTGTAACCGCAGCGACGAATGATGACAAAAATTGGTAAGTCTTACACATTCACTATTCATCTGCTTAAATATCTCTGGAAAGTCTTATTTACAGATTCCATACCGTGCATTTTGTTGGATTCCTGGAAATCCTCATCTTCATTGTTTACCTTTGAGGGGTCCCCAGTAAACACCTTAATATTTTTGTCAAGATACCAGCTGAGATTCTCATCAAAGACTGTGAAGAGCAGATAAAATTCCTTGTCTATTCCTTTCTACAGTCAGGGAGGAAGCAAATGCGTTAAAACGAAAGGTGCCTGCAGAATTACACATGTAAAGACTTTTTTTCTCATGAACTTCATGACAGCAAAATAAATACTCTGCTTCAGTCGTTCTCTACCTTCTCCATACCGGCACCCCATGCCACACCAGGACCTTTTCCACTCAGCCATAAAGAAAGGCAGGTTGTTCATGACCCCCAGATTGAGGGCTCATGTTCTACTTTAGTCTGTATAGCTTCTTATACCGCACTCACCACCACGCTATCTGAATTACATATTAATCGGTACACAGAGACTGACACACACCAAAGCCCCTGATCTGAACACCCAGGAACTATGACAATGTTCAGATGCGGATCTGGATCCAAACTTTGTATATGGGGAAATTCAGAGTCTGATCAGAACTTCATAGCTTAGGTCCAGCTCTAGTCTGTATGAAAAATGTAATGCCTCAGGGAAAATGGAAAAAACAAAGATACGACTATAACACACTTAGCTTAGCGGGCAATGCCAATTTCTTCCTGACTTCCACTGATGAGCTTCCACTCTTAATAATGAAATTTGTTTACCCTTTCAAATATTTTATTAATTGGGCTGAGCCCATGTTGTGCAATTCAGACCTGGATGTGAACTTCTCCAGATCACCAAATCATGCCATTCAGGATAGGTAAACACGTCACATTTAGTACCTGTGTTCCATCACGATTCAAAGTGTTCTTTCTACAAACTATCAAAGGTCCCACAAGGCCAGAGTTGGTGTCCATGACTGGATCAGATGCTGAGTAGTACAGGTAAGTCAGGCACGGTGGATCGCTGGTGGTTGGGCCTACGTTTTCAGGCACTCTCCATTTGTATGTGAAGGTCTCACAGGGTTTAACATGGGCTCCCAACTTCCAATGTCCTTAAAATACAAAACCAATAAAAGCACCTCCCCAAAAATTACACTTTTCTTCCATTTCCCAGAAAATAAGCAATAGTTGGAGATCAGTCACAGTCATTAGTTTCTGAGAACACGTTCTCCGTTCTAAGCAAAAAAGCAGCACAAACACTGTCCAAATATTCACTGCTTTTTTCCCAAGGGGATTGGCATGCCCAACTCCCATTGACTGCAGTTGGAGCTGTGGGTACTTAACAATTCAGACTCTGTTATCTGTTTCTTTCTGGCTCTGCAACAGCACACCAGAAACTTTGTTATGGTCTCAGGAGTGTTGCTTGCTGTTTATATGTTATGACTTATTTGGAAGGGGGTAGTGTCATGCAAAGGTTTGGTATATTGCTCCTCACAGGAAACTCAGGGACAATGTTAAACTAGTAACACACCAGCCACGGAGAATGTCAGTATCACTGTGTGAAGACTTACAAAAGGGACTTTCTAGGACGGTTAGAAAAAGGAGTCGATTCTGCACCCTTCAAACACAATGGTAAAACATCCACTGGCAGCAATGTGAGCAAGAACAGGCCCAAAATGTGCTTTAAGATTGAAGAAATCATTGATTGGGCTGGTTGTCTCACTGCAGTTAAATGTGTCTGCCACTGGCATTTTATTCTCTCTGTGGCAGTTTATTTCAACTGAGCTCCTGAAATATTTCACAGGACCACAGAGGATACATTTGAAAGCTTAGATGGACTATGAACAAGTATATTGACATTATTACTTGGGATTACAATATGTGCTACAAACCACACGATAAAGAATGAAGAAGCAGAGAGTTATACTGAAGAATGAAAAATGACAGCTCTTAGTAAACAAAAGAGCATTGCTTTGGAGATAAATAACCCTCTGCCACAGGATAGGAGTGAGCTGCAGGATGGGAGAATACGTCTAGACCTCATAAGAAAAAAAGCTATATAATGCACCCAAGGTACAGTTAGTGTTTGGCCAATCCATGCCAAGCATGGCCACAGGAATGAGTGCATCGCTTAGAGCCCTATTACTAGAGAACTCCCACTGAGGTCAGAACATGAATGTGAGCAGACAGAGCAGAAGCACACTTCAATCCGGGGATGTCTGCTGATGTTGGTGGCAGCAGGGTCTTTACCGACGACATCAAGGCTGGCCTCAGGGTGGTCTTGTTTCAGGAAAAGAACATGGCTGGCTGCCTGCCTGGATGCCCACATTACACGCTGGGAGATCAGGGATTGAACGTGTAACAGAGGGTGCTGCTGCGGTTTGTATTGATTTCATTAGTTTGTTTACATTTTCCCTTTACTAGCCCTGCACAACTCCCTGCTGGGAATCTGTCCTGTGCCTTAGTTCCAAGTGCTGCCAGGGCAGTCGAAACAAAGCAGGTCGGCCAACAAGCGACTTCCCCTTCTGCTGAATGCTTTAAATGAGACAAAGTGCTACAGAGCCTATGCAGAAATATTCTCAGATTAGGGAACTAGAACGTTTAGGCCTAATTTATACGGTGGGAGATTTCATATCAACATTTATGTATTTACAAGGCTTAACTGCTTTGCTGCTTTCCAGTTACATTGGGCAAAAGGTACCTGCAGTGCTGCTCAGTGTTCCAGGTGTATCACATCAGAACATCAAAACAATGCTACCAATACAGCTGGGGGGGGCTGGGGGAGAAGAGGCGGAGAGGACGTAGCTCAGATCAGATCCTAAATTATTAGCTGCAATATCCTAAACAGCAGCAATAGTTAAAGATCCAAGACGAACAAAGAGATATGTACCAGATTCTAATATCAGGTAGCTCCATTGACTTATTCTAGATTTCCACTTGTATAACGGAGATCAAAATCTGGCCCATGATTTTCATATGACATTACAAAATGGGAAAATATCTATTGGTCTCCAATGCATTGCCTGGTGCAAATCCAAGTGGAGGATCCAACACAGAGTAACTGAAAGTATTTCTATGGCCTGTGTTATACAGAAGGTCAGAATAGATCAGTGGCGGGGGGCGCCGCTTCCCGCAGCTCCCATTGGCCGGGAATGGCGAACCGCAGACACTGGGAGCTGTGGGTGGCGGTGCAAATGTAAACGGTCTGGTGGCCCACCAGCGGATTACGCTGACAGGCTGCATGGAGGCCGCAGGTTGCCCACCACTGGACTAAATGATCTAAGGATACCTTCTGGCCTTAAAATCTATGACTATCTGAAGCAGACAAAGCTATAATGCTACAGATAAGGAGAGTTAGCTTCACGTAAACCAGATGGCAGCAATCCTACCTTCATTACTCACACAGCTGAAACTTACCATCTAAATAGGACGTTCCTTCTGATTGCTTGCTATAGCTCACACCATGTGGCATAATGCTATAGTTCTTCTCAGCTCTGTTGGCAAAGGTAACTAACAAAGTATCTCCCACTTCAGCCTTGATAACTGGGCCTTAAAAACAGAGCAGGAAAGGAGTCACTTAGAAAAACTGCCAAGCCGAAAAATACTTCCCCCTCTACAGAATGGGGGCTGATTTTTCGAATAGCTATGTGCACAAAATTCCCACTGAAGTGGATTGGAACTGCATGCTCACAAATGAGGCAAGTGATAGGACCTGAAAATATTTACTGTACCAAGTATTCCAAGGTGCATTGTAGCCTCAGTTCGGTTCTTCTTTCTGGTAAACTTGTCATCAGTGTATTCCACATACTGAACTTTCCAGTACTGTCCTCCTATTCTATCTGTCCCTTGTGTAAAGAATGGTGCAGACTCACTATGAAATAAACAAATCAGACTGATTACATAGTAGCATATACATTTATAACACTTCACTTTGGGCAAAAGTCCTTCTCCCAAATGAGACAGAACACAAG
The DNA here is from genome assembly GCF_965140295.1 of Lepidochelys olivacea. Classification (NCBI taxonomy): domain Eukaryota; kingdom Metazoa; phylum Chordata; order Testudines; family Cheloniidae; genus Lepidochelys; species Lepidochelys olivacea. The sequence goes on along the minus strand of NC_140411.1, from coordinate 29,205,041 downwards.
ACTAGATGGACAATGGATCTATCCAGTATGGCCATTCTTATTATCTATGGATAAAAAAAACACTATATAAAAGCTAGGTATATTATTATTGTTGTTGTTGTCATGTTGTTATGGAATTATGTCCCAGAATTCACGTGCCATCATATGCTGAGCCTGTATCATGAGTGGAATTCCCATGGTTAGAAATGGGTGCTCTGTGTGAAGATTAACCAACAAAAAATGTTCATTATAGAGAACAGAAATGAACTGCAGATACATAACCACCCCTAGAGATTGGTCTAATAGTTTGTCTGAAACTTCTTGCCTTGGCAGGTTATACATTCCAGAATTAAGTGACAGTCATCTGATTTCAAATTCTGGAAAGGTGGAGTGTGGCTGTTAGAAATGACAGGAGGGGAGTGTGAAGAACAGGATCATAGAACCACAGGGTTAGATAGGACAGTAAGGGTCATGTAGTCTAACCCCCTACCAAAATGCAGGATTTGCTGGGTCTAAACCATCCAAGACAGATGGCTATCCAGCCTCCTTTTGAAACCTCCACTGAAGGAGATTCCACAACTAGGGTGACCAGATGTCCTGATTTTATAGGGACAGTCCTGATTTTTGGGTCTTTCTTATACAGGGTCCTATTACCCCCCACCCCCATCCCGATTTTTCACATTTGCTGTCTGGTCACCCTATCCACAACCTCTCTAGGCAGTCTGATCCATTGTCCTGCTCCTCTTACAGTTAGGAAGATTTTCCTGAGATTTAACCTAAATCTGCTGTGTTGTAGTTTGAACCCATTGCCTCTTGTCCTGCCAACTGTGGCAAGAGAGAACAACTTTTCTCTATCTTCTTTAAAGGTAGCCTTTCAAGTATTCGAAGCCTGCTATCATGTCCCACTTAATCTCTTCTTTTCCAAACTAAACATAGCCAGTTCCCTCAGCTTTTGCTCATATGGCTTGCATTCCATCCCTTTCATCATCTTTGCTGCTCGCCTCTAGATCCTTCCAGTTTTTCTACATCCCTTCTATACACTGGTGACCAAAACTGGACACAGTACTCCAGCTGAGACCTAACCAGCACTGAGTGGAGTGGTACTATCACCTCCTGTGACTTGCATGCTATGCCTCTGTTAATGCAACCTAAAATTGCATTTGCTTTTTTTGCAACAGCATCGCATTTCTGACTCCTGTTGAGGTTGTGATTCACCACAACTCCTTCCCAGCAGTGCTGCTGCCAAGCCAGTTATCCTCCATTTTGTATTTGTGCATTTGGTTTTTCTTCCCAAAGAGTAGCAACTTACATTTGTCTTTGCTGAATTTCATTTTGTTGGCTATAGCCCAGTTCTCCAATTTAATCAAAATCCCTCTGAATTTTAGCTCTATCCTCCAAAGTGCTGACAACACCCTCCTTTATGTCATCTGCAAATTTGGTCAATATGCTCTCTATTCCTTCACACAGGTCATTAATAAAGATATTAAACACGGGACGCAGAACAGATCCCTAAGGAACCTCACTTGGGACCTACCTCCAATCTGACACCATTCCACTAATAGTTACTCTTTGTTTGTGGTTGTTTAACGAATTATGTATCCATTTAATGGTAGTTCTGTCAAGCCTGCATTTCTCTAGCTTATCAGAATCTCATGTGGGACTGTGTCAGAAGCCTTGCTGAAGGCCAGGTATATTATGTCCACCACATCCCCCCCATCCACCAAACTAATTACCCTCTCAAAGAAGGAAATCAAGCTGGGTTGGCATGATTTGTTCTTAATAAATCCATGCTGGCTGCTCACCTTCTCTAGTGAGCAGCTGACCCACACCATCCTTGATTTTTCTTTTATGTCTGACATATTTGAAGACTCCCTCCTAGTTGTCTCCAACATTTCTTGCCAGCTATAACTCATTCTTTGCCTTGGCTTTCCTAATTTTTTCCCCTACACATTCATGCTATTCCCATGTACACTTCCTTGGTGACATGCCCCTTTTATTTCCTGTATGTGTCCCTTTTGGCTTCTGGAAAGCTAAAAAGCTCCTTGTGCAGCCACATTGGCCTCCTATGATGCTTCTTATCTTTTCTCTGCATAAGACTAGCTTGATGTTGAGCCTCCAGTATTACATCTTTTAGGAACTGCCAGCCTTGGCAGCCAGCCGCCTTCGACTCCTTTTTTTTTCCTAATTGGTGTTTCCATGGGAACTTGCCTACTATTTCTCTGAATTGGTTGAAATCCACCATTTTGAATTCCAGTGTCCTTGTTTTGCTGTTCTCATGTCCTCCTTTCCATAGGATCTTGAATTCTATCAGATCATGATCACTTCCTCCCAAGTTCCTGACCACCTTCACGTTCGCAACTAATTCTTCTCTGTTGGTCAAAATGGATGACCCCTAGTTGTTTCCTCAATTTTCTAAATGAGAAAGTTCTCCCTGGCATATGCTAAGAATTTGCAGGACATGTTTTTTGCTGTAATAGTCTTCCAACAGATATCAGGAAAGTGAAAATCTCCCATTAATACTAGCTCATGTGTGTTAGTCCTGTTGCCTGCTTATAGACTGACTCATCCACTTTCTCTTCCTGATTGGGTGATCTATAACAGATCCCCACCAATAGCATTGCTGCTGTCCTTTCCCTTTTTATCCTCACCCAGAGACTCTCAGTAGGTCTGTCGCTCACTTCCTCTTGGACCTTGGAGCAAGTGTTTACATTCTTGATGTACAATGCAACACTTCCTCCCTTTGTCCCATACCTATCCCTTAAGAACAAGCTATATCCCTCAATGCTGGTACTCAAATCATGGGAATTGTCCCACCAAGTCACTGTAATGCCAATTATGTCATAATTTTATTCATATACCATGACTTAGTTCATCCGGCTTGTTTCCCATACTGCTTGCATTTGTATACAGGCATCAAAGATATTTTGCAGACTGACCTTTTGCTTTTCCTCTTGTCTTTTTAATGCAGTTGAGATTTCTAGTCTCTTCTCCAGAAATTAGCCCCTTTCCCTTGTCATTCATTATTTGAGCCTGGATGCACATTAGATGGATTTTTGTCACCATCCCCTGTAGGAACTAATTTAAAGCTCTCCTTATCAAGTTTGCAGTACTCTGCCACTGAGTAACAGAGTGCCAAGGCTAAACTGTGTAACGTTTGGGCATTGGCATCCCATGTTGCTCTGGTCAGTTTTCCAAGCTGGTTGTTGTGCGTTTTGATCTTCATTGTGATAATCTTAAAAAGACAGCGACTAAGGTCAAAACGCACAACAACCTGCTCATAAAACTGGCCAAAATGACATAGGGCGCCAACACTATGCACTTCAGCCTTGGCACTCAGTTACTCAGTGGCAGAGTAGTGTGCTCCAGTATGGGCTAGCTCATCTCACACAAGGATGATTGATGTATAACTTAATTTCACTGTGTGTATTATTTCAGGCACACTTAAATCTACTCCTCTACCATGGTTACCAGTTCTCTGCAATATTGCTCCATCCAATGTTTGCAGAGAGGAAAGTGCAACAAAGCTCATGACAAAATTGTGTAATATGCCACATCTGCTGTTAACTAAAGACTTGTTTAATCCATCATATGGCTGTCTGCCTTCATAGCGCCTGTTGTGGATAAATTTACTAAATAAGGGATTTACGGTAGAGGATGTGTGGTGAGCTTCATGGTGCGCAGAGAAAGTGACAAATAATTATCTTGTCTTGGACCCCACTCAATATTAACCCATGTTTGATTTACCATGAAGGCAATGGAGCCTTCTCAACTGATTTTGTATTGGACATGGAATTTGTGTTGCAGCAGAATTTCAGTGGCATTTTAGAGACAGTCCACCATGTCAATGTGGGCAGCCACAAACCATAACATGGTTTGGAGAGGACTGCAAAATGACTCCACTTCCTGGAGGCCTTCATGCCTTGAACACTGTTGATAAGAATGCTGTGGCTTGGCTTGACCAGATTGCATATGCCAAATAAAATAATCAGCTTAGCCAGACAATGTCCAAAGATGCGCTTACCAGTATTTGATAGATGGAGCCCATCCCATCACAGTAATCCTCCTTCCCGGAACATCAGCTCATTGTCAAAGAAGCCAAAACCCTCTCACCAACACAACCTGAGTAGCCACATATTTACTTCCACTATTCGATAGTCCCTGCCCAGGCCTTTTCCTTCAGCAACATGTGTGCACTGAACCAGTACTGCAGTGTTGCACTGGGCTGCAGTGCAACTAGAGGAGTCACTTTTTAGAGGAGAGGTGTAGTGATGTGGTAGCTTACAGAGCACTCCCTCATGGCCAGGGGTCCCATTACAGGTACCCTGTCCTTACTGGCCCCATCTTACAGGCCCCTTACCTTAGGGCAGCGGTAGGCAACCTGCGGGCCATACACAGCCCATCAGGGTAGTCCACTGGCGGGCCGTGAGACAGTTAGTTTACGTTGACTGTCTGCAGGCACGGCTGCCCGCAGCTCCCAGTGGCCGCGGTTCGTGGCCCACGGGAGCTGTGGGAAGCAGCGCGGACCACAAGTTGCCCACCACTGCCTTACAGTATGTCTACATTGCAATCAAAACTCCATGGCTGGCCCGTGGCAGCTGACTCAGGCTCATGGGGCTCAGGCTATGGGGTTGTTCCCACTGCAGTGTAGACTTCTGGGCTCGGGGTAGAGCCCAGGCTGTAGGACCCTGAGACGCAGGATGGTCCCAGAACTGAATGTCTACACTGCAGTTAAACTGCCTCTTAGCCCAAGCCACGTAAGCCCAAGCCAGTTGGCACGGGTCAGCTGTGGGTGTCTAATTCCAGTGCAGACATACCCTTACGCGCTCCAGACAGTCTCTGTTGTGGCTCACAGCACCCCTTTCTGGGACTGATTTAATGTCAAATAAAGTTCACACAAACCTCAAGAGTCCTTAATCACAAACAAATCCAAAAAGTCTTCAATGAGTCCCCCAGACAGAGTCCAAAATCATAAGCCCCACCCATCTAGCTGGAGCTCGGGCACTGCTCTCGTACTCTCTCAGCCCGACACTGCTGCAGCTTCCAGCGACCTTTTACCCTGGGATCACCTGATTCAACCCAGGTGTGGCTCATCAGGGCTTCACCTGCTTACATGTCATGGGTGCGCGAGGTTTGCATATAAATTGGGTTTGTAACACAAAGGAGTTAGATACACATTATTTAGCATGAAAGGGCCAGTTACATGTATTAATATATCTAGAAAACCAAATTCACAAATCTGTGCTCACTCTGTGTTACATTGTAACTCAAGGCAAGACATTAGTGAGTGTAAATATTAAAGGGCAGGACCTGTGTCATCCTAAGTGTCCATATAGCACCTAGCACAATAGGCCCTTGATCCAGATTAGGGTCTCTGAGCAATATCCTAATATAAAATCTCATCAGCAGCAGCAGCATCATCATCAACAGAAATTAAAAAAAAAAAAAAGATTTCACATTATGGCAACCTATGACAACAGTTGAGATTTTCAAAGGCACTCAAGGGATTTGGACGCCCATTTTTAATGAATGATAATCCAACGTACAAATCTGCTAGGGTGGTGTGAAAATCCACCCATACTCTTTACATTAAAAGTAGGAATGAAAGGCTGGGACACGTACCTGCCAGTGGTATTCAAGGCCTGCCCCGTGAATTTGTCATAGCCTTCAGGGCCGTAATTCCATAACACGGCTTCAGCAGCAATAAAATATCTTCTTTCCTGACCAGTCAATGAAGGCTGAGAAACATTTTTATGGCAGATCTGAACATTATACAGCCCCTTCATACCAGCTAAAATGTAGACAGAATCCACAAACAGTTCTTAAGACAGTGCAAATTTCACCATTTCAGGCATCTCTTTGGTGCAAAGTTAATGTACATTAGCTTTGGTAGAGGAAGGTGAACTACATGGACTGGGAGAAATGACTTGGATTGTTTGGACAAATTTACATTTTTAAAGAGTTCCCCAATTTATATGGGGTTGAATTCTGCCACCCTTACTCTTTTTAGCATGGCACATTATTTCACAAGTAATACCACTGAAATCAAAGGGACTACTCATGGAGCAAGGTACTAGTCAAGGCCTAGATCCTCAAAGGTATATTTATGCGCTTAACTCCCATTGATTTCAGTAAGAATGGCAGAATCTGGCTGTTAGGGTCCGGTCCTTTGAGGCACTGAGCACCTCCTGAAAGGTATGAAGTATCCTCACCTCTCACTGACTTCAACAGGAGTAGAGAGGGTGGGCAGCATCTTGTGGGAGGCACTCAGCACCTTGCAGAATCAAGCCTGGATTGCCTGATCCAAAGTTCATAGAAGTCAATGGGAGTCTCTGGATCAGACTCTGAGATTATAAATTCTTTGGAACAGGGACTCTCTCTTATATTTGGTCTGTACAATGCTGGGACAATGAGACCCAGAGCTGGGTATTGTATTATTAAACAGTACTTAATAATAATAGTAAGTTCTTTCATGCAAAGGCCCCTCGCTGGCCTTTTAGAAACAGACAGGTTTTTTTAGATTTCTTTAAAAAGAAAAAGTGTGAAATGTTTTACCTGACATGACTTTAAGAGTCTATATTCCACAAGACAGTGCAAAGAAAGGGCCTGACCCTTCATTCATTGCTCACCAAAAGCCCCAATATACACAACAAGTACTGAGCTAGGGCTGGATCTTGTGTGAATAACCCTTCTTGTGTGACTCATCCTCACTCACATGAATCAGTGAAGTTTTACACTCGCTGATGATTTGGCCTCATATAGCTTTTTGTCAATGACTGAAATAAGACTCACAAGATTTATTTGATGAAACAAGTGTAAGATATTAACGTCCTCGGAAAATGTAGGCCCCCCAATTCTGTGCCTGCTCATTGAGTTCCTCTTTTTGAGTCTGAAATATGTACTGTAGATAATCTAACTTGGCATCTTCCTGGAAGGATTTGCCAGATCTGTATCACTGTACCTTGTAAATGTTCATTTACTTGACAGGTTAACAGCCACTTCCCAACATTCCCTGCAATCATTTCCACTGTAATGAAGGTTGCTGGAAACAGGTTGACGACGTCTGCCCTGTGGCCTCTGTTAATGATGGTATGGCCATAGAAATATGCAGAGTGGATGTCTATCTCATTACCCATTCCAATCAAATACCAGGACACGGATTGACCAGCACACATCTCCAAGGTGGGGAGATTTCCAAAAATGTAGCCATTAATAGCTAAAAGCAAAACAAAACACAGCCCATAAGATACAAAGTAGAAGCACAGATTGCTAGTGACTCTTATTTAAAGAATGTAAATGCCTGGTCCTTAAAATAAACCCTCAGAATGTCCATGCTGAGACCATATCCAAGTTAGGCAATTAAACCCCCCCTCAAAACTCTCCTTTTCCATGTCTCCAAAAAGTTGACAACGGTTAGGCCGCTAGTGTGCAGAGATTGTACCAGTATTGTCTCATTTCTTTGTGCCGTCCTATCTGTGCGTCTATATCCATCTAGTCTATTATTTCTTATACTTAGATAATGAGCTCTTTAGGGCAGGGATTGTCTGTTTGGTTTATGTTTATACAGCACCTACCACAGCGGGGTCCTGGTCCATGACTAGTCACTACGATCATACAGATATAAATAATTAATAGCATGTATTAGTTGCAGATGAAGAACAGTTCTGAAAGGATGAGCGGCTGCTGCGCCTGAAAACCAGAGTGCAAACGTTGCAGCAATGGTTCCAGGTGAGAAAGAGGAAGGAGCACTTTGCAGTCAGATCACAGGCCTGGGCATCCAGAGACCTGGATTTCTATCGCTACTTGTTACCAACTTCCTAGGTGATCTTGGGAAGTCACTTACGCCAAGTTTTCACTGAAATCTGTCGTTAAGTACCTAAATAAATGGCCTGATTTTGAAGTTAATGGACACTGTGGGTATGCAACACCTCTGAAAATCACAGAATAATAGAAATGTAAAGCTGAACAGGACCTTGAGAGTTCCATCCCCCTGTATTCAGAAAGGACCCAGTATACCTACCCCATCCTTGACAAGAGTTTGTCTAACCTGTTCTTAAAAGCCTCCATTGATGGAGATTCCACATTTCTGTTACTTCAAAATCTGGCCATTTATTTAGGTGTGAAAACATGGATTTAGGTGCCTAACTGTAGGCACTCAGATTTGAAAATGATTAAGTTAAATCTCTCTCTACCTCAGACTCTCCACATGCAAAGTGACTACAGTACCACCTACCTACATTGCAGGGAGCGAAGAGGCTAACTTCATTGGACCAGATCTTTAGCTGATACAAAAGGGTGTAGTTCTACTGTCTGCAATAGCGCAATGCCAATTTATACCAGCTGAGGATCTGGCCCATTATTTGTAAAGCACTTTTGAGCCTTGGACACTCTCCACTTCCAGTAGTGTTTTTATGCAGTACATCTCACAGTGCTTTACGAAAGGTCAGTCTCATCATTTCTCTTTTGCAGGTGGGGAAACTGAGGCACCAAGGGTTTAAGCAATTTGCCAAAGTTCAAATAGCAAACTAGTGGCTGAGATGGGCACAGGAGCCAGGCTTCCTTCTTCGGATCCTGTGCCCTACATACCATGCTGCTTATAGACTTGAGGGGAGGCTTTCTGTAAGTACAATGGGGTAATAGTCTGGCCCACCCACAGCCTATGCTTTCATTTCTTCCCAATTGAAGAGAAAGGAAAGACATTTAAAAGGCATTTATAAGGAACAGCAATATATTACAGACATGAAAACAGTCTAGGCGCTATTGTAGGACAGGTTGTACTTGATAGTGGCTGCTCACCATGCATTTTGTTACTGTTCTTGAAACCTTCTTCCTCTTTGTCAACCGTGGCTGGGTCCAAGCAGAAAGCTTTTATATTTGCATCAATATACCAGCTGAGATTTTCATCTACAATGCTATACATCAGGGCAAAGCCTTTAGCAGCATCAGTGCCTTGTATCAAGGTATCATCTAAACTTCCTAAACAGCAAACAAGAAAGTACTAAAAAATAAACTCAGCGTTAATTAAATTTAAATGTTTCCTCTTCCAGTAAGTCTGAATGTACAATATTTCTGAAGTACTTTATTAAGCTGCAAGACTTTTACAGACCAATTTCAGCATAATTATTTGAATGAATGACGATACTGGGAATAAGAAAAGGAGTACTTGTGGAACCTTAGAGACGAACAAATTTATTTGAGCATAAGCTTTCTTGAGCTACAGCTCACTTCATCGGATGCATTCAGTGGAAAATACAGTGAGGAGATTTATATACACACAGAGAACATGAAATAATGGGTGTTTCATTACAGTGTGTATGGTAACACCCATTGTTTCATGTTCTCTGTGTGTATATAAATCTCCCCACTGTATTTTCCACTGAATGCATCCGATGAAGTGAATTGTAGCTCACGAAAGCTTATGCTCAAATAAATTGTTAGTCTAAGGCGCCACAAGTACTCCTTTTCTTTTTGCAGATACAGACTAACATGGCTGCTACTCTGATACTGGGAATGTTAATTCAGCTTCATATATACAGGTAGATGGGACGATTTCATAGGCTCCCCTATGAAGAATGACTCTGAGGCACTCTAATGAGGCAGGCTGGGTTTGAGATTAGGTTAGCCCCTTTCATAGCAAAGTCTCCCTCTTCCTCAGGAAATACAAAGATTGCCCTAAGGTAGGCATACATTTTGTATGTAAAATACATGGGCCCGGTTATCATTTCAGATGTATGGAGCACATTCCCGTACACTGAAGATTCGACATGCATGAACATATAAAGATATATTCCATACAAAAAAGCCTGAATTAGAAAAACATTAAGGTTCCTAACTGAAGCACACTTATAAGTCTGTAAATGCCAATGTTAAGGTTGCCTGCACAACTTAACACTTGTCCCTTGTACAACAGTCATAGGTGCCAACTCCGTGGGTGCTCCAGGGCTGGAGCACCCATGAAAAAAAAAAATAGTGAATGCACCCACCAGCTACCTGCTGACCAGCTGTTCAGTGGCAGGTAGGAGGTGCGGAGAGGAGGGAGCGGAGTGGGGGCAGGGCGCACTCAGGGGAAGGACGGAGCAGGGGCGAGAAGAAACAGAGTGAGGGTGGGGACTTGGGGGAAGAGGTGGAGCACCCACCCAGAAAGAAGAAAGTCAGCGCCTGTGATGACAGCCTTTCATGACATGATCACATGCCATTTTTCCACAGAACCACTGCCCGGTTCAGCTGGCAGACTGGATGGTATTCTGTGAATGAGGCAGCTGTTTATAAATATTATAAATAATATTTATTTTGGTCCTCATTTTTTGACATGTGGTCTCATCTGCAATGCACTACACACTATGCAACCTCTGCCCTAACTGAAGCAAGGATCCTGTGGATGTATAGGCTAGTCACACATTACTGTCCTCTAGAGCAAGAGGGAAGTAGCAAGGGAATTGTCCCTGAGCCACAATTCCAAGCCTGGGGTGCTCCTAGAGTGGTACAACTATAAACTGCCCCTTACTATGAGCTACGTACCGACACAATCAAGCCTGTAACATTTACACCTATAAACAAAAACGATTATTAAGATGCCAAAACAGGCAGAGGGGCTTTCTCGGTATTTTCAGCGCTGTACCTTTTTTACAAACCAGCAATGGTCCGATTAACCCAGAACTGATATCTCGAGGTGTATCAATGTGCGAATGGTAAATCCAAGTCAGGCAGGTTGGGTCTGCCAAAGTGGGGGCATACTCTTTCTTCACTGGCCATGTATATGTATAATTTCCACCAGGAACAACAATATCATCCTCTTTGCTTTTGCCACTTGTTCCATCTGGGTAGAGGGCTCCTAATGTGAAAAAAAGGGAGTTTAAGGCCAAACATATTGGAAAAATGGGTTACACTAGATAAGTATGGAACTACTTCTTTTTGTTACATTTTTGGTAAATAACCTAACAAAGTATTTCACAAACAGACCAATGACAGCAGCAATTGCAAACACAGAATCATTAAATCAAGACATAATTCTGAGATTAGCCTTCCGCAATATTAATAAGTATAATTTTCAAAAGACATCACGTTCAACAGACTGGTAATGTTGATTTACGCCTGATCTGTTTTGAGAGGTTGGCTCCACAGATCAAAGAGTAAAAGATAAAAGAAGCATACACAATGCAGAAAGATACATCAAAGAAACGGTCTGCTTCCATCCTAGTAGCTGTGCCTGCTGCTAGGATAAAAATCTGCACAAGCTACCTGAGACATGCTACCTGACATACCTGCGATGGCAGCTCTTCAGCTGACAGCAGGACTGGCCCGTGCGCCTGGCTCCCACACCCAAATGAATGCATACCTTCCCAGGAGGCATCCTACTCCCAACCATTTAATTTGGGGTATTTAAATCTGGGGTTTTGGCTCAGCCTGCTATCATAGATGTGATTTACTGAGGCACAATACAGACTAATAAGTAGCTGTGTAACCTAAGGTGCCCTTTACAAGTAATGGTCCATCAGCCTTGTTTACTCCTGGCTGAGCTGTCAGCCTGCCCCTTGTCTCTGAGAAACTGGTTTGGTCACTTCCCAGACTTATCTGGAAAACATACTTTTAGTCATCTCATCTTATGTTTATAACTTCACATATACAATGCTGCTATGTGCATTTTGCCATGGTATTACTGATCAGCAAATTACAAGTTTTTAAATGATACCTCACATGGCATACCTCACCCAAACATTATTACAATAGGATGTAGGGTGTGAGCACAGGGGTATATTCCATCACAATAGATAGGGGCCATTTTCAAAATTTATCTACAGAGTTGGGTTTTGAATTCAAAGACTTTCAAAATGTTGCTGTTGGGTGGGGAGTTTTGATTCAGGCCCATCTTTACCCAAAATTTGCTAAAAAGTTCACAAAACTTTTTGGTGAACCTGGCACAACTTTGGGGTTTCATGATTAAAGTTTTGCACACATTGTTCCCCTGTTCACTGTGATACAGAGACAGTCTCTAGCTAAACTCAACATCTTTCAGTTTCTCACTGGAACTGTCCAAGGAAGCCAGGTCAGGTCTCATATACTTCTGTGATGCTGAATGTGAATGATTTTCTTTCTTTCAGTTATAAATGAGGGCTGTCAAACAATTAAAAAAAATAATCTCAATTAACCATAAGATTAAAAAAATAGTTGTGATTAGTCGCAATTTTAATCACAGAGTAACAGAATTCCAATATAAATTTATTATACATATTTTTGGATATTTTTCTACCTTTTCAAATATATTGATTTCAATTACAACACAGAATACAAAGTATACAGTGCTTACTTTATATTATTTTGATTACAAATATTTGCACTGTAAAAAAGATAAAATAAATAGTATTTTTCAATTCACCTCGTACAAGTACGGTAGTGCAATCTCTTTATTGTGAAAGTCCAACTTACAAATGTAGAATTTTTTTTTTTTACATAACTGCACTCAAAAACAAAACAATGTAAAACTTTAGAGCCTACAAGTCGAAGCATGAAGCGGCATATGAATGTTTAGCATATCTGAAAAGTAAATACTTTGCAACGCTGGTTACAACAGTGCCATGTGAAAGCCTGTTCTCACTTTCAGGTGACATTGTAAATAAGAAGCGGGCAGCATTATCTCCTGTAAATGTAAACAAACTTGTTTATTTTAGTGATTGGCTGAACACGAAGTAGGAAAGACCTGTATGAGATGAACTGAAAAATATATTTCTTTTATTTTTTTTTTTACAGTGCAAATATTTGTAATCAAAATAATATAAAGTGAGCACTGTACACTTTGTAATCTGTGTTGTAATTGAAGTCATATTTGAAAATGTAGAAAAACATCCCAAAATATTTATAATAAATTTAAATTGGAATTCTATTATTGTTTAACAGTGTCATTAAAACTCTGATTAATCGTGACTTTTTTTAACCTAGTTAATTTGTTTTGTGTGAATCATATGCATGAACTGCAATTAATTGACAGCTCAAGTGTCAACCCATGCAAATACACAATTGTGTCAGAGAAGAAAATGGCTGCAGCCAGTACAGGGTGAGTCCTTTGAACTGGCTGCCATTGCACATGTATACATTGTGGGAGGACATAGAGACATACACACAAATATGATGTATTATTACATACAGTATGTCTTCACTGCAATCAAAGGTGTGACTGGGACTGACCCCATGTAGACATACCCAATTTTGCTTTAATCTACTAGCTCAAATAACAATAGCAGTGAAGCCATGGCCATATGAGCAGCAGCATGGGCCAGAGGCTTGAGTACATACCCAGGATCCTGGGCAAGGTTGTACAGCCCTTGTTATTTGAGCTAGCTAGACCAAACCTAGTTCAGATATGTCTACATGTGCTGCAGTTACACCTTTAATTGCAGTGCACACATACCCATAGATGTTGCAATAATTAAATATATGCATTGTGTTCTGTCCAATATTGATATAATTACATAGTTTAATATACTTTGGAACCTTATAGAACCCTTGGAACCTTGAAAATCCCTTAAAACTTGTATTTGTTTATTTAGAATTTTAGTCCTTACTTAATTTAACTAACTTACTTAATGCAGAATGAGTATCTGCGTACTAATTAAACCACCGGTTTCGGAGTAGCAGCCGTGTTAGTCTGTATCCGCAAAAACAACAGGAGGACTTGTGGCACCTTATAAACCACCAATATTCAGATAATACCATGATGGGCATCAATATCAACACTTAGCTAGCCAGATGTGGGGGGGGGGGGGGGTACGACACACACACACACACACACGTATCCTCAGCTGGTATATATCATTGTAGCTCCATTGCCTTAACTGGCATAACTCCACTAAAGACAATGGAGCTACACTGATTTACATCAGCTGAGGAGCTGGCCCAAAACGTACACTGCTTTAAGCACTGAAATGAGAAGAATAAAAACTCGGGGTGAAATCCTGACATGACTGAAGGCAATGGCAAAGCTCCCATTGACTTCAGCAGGGCCAGGATATCCCCCTAGAACTCCCACCTGCAAATTAAAAACAAAAATATCTGACACTAAAGAAAGATGCGGGGCTGAGACAGGGCCCTGAGCTAGCACTGGGGTGCACACAGTGCTTCTCCTAAGGGACGGGCTGTAGTTCAGCCACAAATTATTGAGCTTGGTGCAGAAAGTACTGGGTGATCTTCTATGGTGTGTGTTATGCGAGGTCAGACTAGGTGATGGTAATTATCCCTGCTGGCCTTAAAATTGTTGAAAGTGTTGATGACAGCGGTGAGGAGAAAATGCACACAGCATGTAATTTTGCATTCAAATCAATATCCCTCCTTGTGCAAATGACATCGCATGTTGTAGCCCCACAAAGAGCTATAGAAGCCTAGTCATTTGCCCCTGGGAGCTGTGTATAGAGAGAACACATCATTGCAGCCAAGATCTCTCATATGGATTAGAGAGGAGGATTTAGACGGTCACATTTTTACTAAGAAAAGCAAGCAAGGCAGGAAGAAGCTAATTATCCTAAAAATTAAAAACATAATAAATGAGAATGTTCCTTTTTTAAGTTACTGGTTAACAATACTGGTCAGTTTATTAGGAACTGATACAAAGTTTATTAAGGTCAATGGAAAGTTCCCCATTCACTTCAATCAGCTTTGGACAGGGCCCTTATCCAGTATATTCACTCCACAAAGGGAAGGGGGTAGAAAAAGAGAAATGAGACAGAACAACAATTATTTATTTACTTATTATTTGCATGAAGCACCTCGGAGCCCCAGTCATGGACCATTGTGCACAGAACAAAAGGATAGTCCCTGCCCCAAAGAGCTTGCAATTTAAATATAAGAAATAAGCAAAGACAGGGGAATACAAAGAAACAATGAGACAATATTGCTGAAATAGACAAGGCAGATAACTGGGTGGGGGAAGGGGTATAACACATAAACAGTGAATAATGTGATGGTGGCAAATGTCAGGTTAGCGCCATAGGGTTTTTTGGGGTGGGGTGGGGACAGGGGTTACTTTAGGAGGAGATTAGCTAAATAGAAAGAAAAAAGAGAGGGGAAGCAGAGTGAGGAGAGCAGGGCAAGGGAGGAGAGGTCAGAAGGGGCAGGTATGGAGTGAAGCTGAGAACTGGTTTTTACCTTCAGAATCTTTGTCATAAAAGAGACCATGTGGATGCAAAGAATATGGACGGAAAGCAAAGTTCTTTAAGTGAACAACAAAGATATCCTCTTCTTGAGCCTTCATCACTGGACCGAGGAACCCCAACCAGGATGGCTTAGGAATCTCCTGCATGTAGGTACCATCTGTGAACTGTTTATAAACAGCTTTCTTGTAAATACGTCCTATTCTGTTGGCTCCTCTCTTCACAAACCCACTCGCATGTCTATAGAATGGAGGGGGAAACAGTTTAAAGACAAAAGTTTAAAGACAGAAATACTCTTTTAAAGTTACGCAAAAGTTGGTACTTACCAACTCATGCAAGTGGTTCCACTGAACTCAATGGGACAAGTCACAGAGCTACTCAACCTGAATAAAGGCTGAGGAGTCAGGTCCTATATTACTGTACTACACTGATGAAAGTCCCCTCCTATGCAACAGTAGTGGTCATGCTATCAGGGTTGGCCTTAAGCACAAGCAAGACAAACAACTGCTTAAGGTCCTGCCATTTAGGTGTTTGTGTGTAGTGCCAGCAGCTCATCACTCAATTCCCGCTTTGGCAAAAAGACCAGAAGGAAGAAAGCTCACAGCTTAATCCCCATCTGCTCAGGAGCCCAAAAAGAAGGCAAGCAAAGCACAGTCCCCACTCTAGCAATGGAAAAAGAGAATGAATTAATTCAGGCACCAGTTTAATAGATTTCAAGGCCCGAAGAGGCCATTATGATCATCTGGTCTGACCTCCTGCATAACACAAGTTAAACAACCTCAGCAATAATTTCCCCTTCAAGCCCATAACTTCCATTTGATCTACAGAATATCTTTTAGAAAGATATGCAGACTTGACCTGAAGACTTCAAGTGCTGGAAAGTCTACCACATCCCTAGGTAAATTGTTGCTATAATTAATTATCCTCCCTTAAAATTTTGTGCTTTAATTCTAGTCTGAATTTGTCTAGCTTCAACTTCCAACAACTGGATCTCATTATGCCCTTTTCAAGTATATTAAAGAGACATCTACAATCAGAAATCTCTTCTCTATGTAGATCATGATCAAGTGAGCTCTGAACCTTCTCTTGGATAAACTAAATAGATTGAGCTTCTTTAGTCTCTCTCTAGAAGGCATGTTTTCCAGAACTCAAATGATTCTTGTAGCTCTTTTTTGAAACCCTTCCAATATTTCAATAACCTTTATGAAGTGTGGACACTAGAACTGGACACAGTATTCCAGTAATGGTCTCATTAATGCTATATACAAAGGTAATACCATCTTTCTACTCCTTGATCTTTCCCTGCCTATACATCCAAGAACTGCATTAATCATCTTAGCTACAACATTGCACTGGGAGCTCGTGTTCAACTGGTTAACTACCATGACCCCTAAATCTTTTTCAGGGTCATTGTTTTTCAGGATATAGTCCCCCCTCCCCACACATCTTTTAAGGACAACCTACATTCTTTGTTCCTAGACTAGGGTGACCCTACAGCAAGTGTGAAAAATTGGGGTGGGTAAGGGCTAACAGGTGCCTATATAAGACAAAGCCCCAAATATCAGGACTATCACTATAAATCAGAAAAAAGAAAAGGAGGACTTGTGGCACCTTAGAGACTAACCAATTTATTAGAGCATAAGCTTTCGTGAGCTACAGCTCACTTCCTCAGATGCATATCGTGGAAACTGCAGCAGGCTTTATATATACACAGAGAATATGAAACAATACCTATTCCCACCCCACTGTCCTGCTGGTAATAGCTTATCTAAAGTGATTTCCAGCACAAATCCAGGTTTTCTCACCCTCCACCCCCCCACACAAATTCACTCTCCTGCTGGTGCTGGAAATCACTTTAGATAAGCTATTACCAGCAGGACAGTGGGGTGGGAATAGGTATTGTTTCATATTCTCTGTGTATATATAAAGCCTGCTGCAGTTTCCACGATATGCATCTGAGGAAGTGAGCTGTAGCTCACGAAAGCTTATGCTCTAATAAATTGGTTAGTCTCTAAGGTGCCACAAGTCCTCCTTTTCTTTTTGCGAATACAGACTAACACGGCTGTTACTCTGAAACCTGTCACTATAAATCAGGACATCTGATCACCCTGTCCTAGACGTATAACCTTGCATTTGGTATTAACACACAGTTTGTTCAAATGATTCACCTTGCCAAGTGTCAAGGTTCCTCCCCCACTCTGAACTCTAGGGTACAGATGTGGGGACCTGCATGAAAAACCTCCTAAGCTTATCTTTACCAGCTTAGGTCAAAACTTCCCCAAGGTACAAAATATTCCACCCATTGTCCTTGGACTGGCCGCTACCACCACCAAACTAATACTGGTTACTGGGGAAGAGCTGTTTGGACGCGTCCTTCCCCCCAAAATACTTCCCAAAACATTGCACCCCACTTCCTGGACAAGGTTTGGTAAAAAGCCTCACCAATTTGCCTAGGTGACTACAGACCCAGACCCTTGGATCTTAAGAACAATGAACAATCCTCCCAACACTTGCACCCCCCTTTTCCTGGGAAATGTTGGATAAAAAGCCTCACCAATTTGCATAGGTGACCACAGACCCAAACCCTTGGATCTGAGAACAATGAAAAAGCATTCAGTTTTCTTACAAGAAGACTTTTAATAAAAATAGAAGGAAATAGAAATAAAGAAATCCCCCCTGTAAAATCAGGATGGTAGATATCTTACAGGGTAATTAGATTCAAAAACATAGAGAACCCCTCTAGGCAAAACTTTAAGTTACAAAAAAGATACACAGACAGAAATAGTTATTCTATTCAGCACAATTCTTTTCTCAGCCATTTAAAGAAATCATAATCTAACACATACCTAGCTAGATTACTTACTAAAAGTTCTAAGACTCCATTCCTGGTCTATCCCCGGCAAAGACCAGCATACAGACAGACACAGACCCTTTGTTTCTCTCCCTCCTCCCAGCTTTTGAAAGTATCTTGTCTCCTCATTGGTCATTTTGGTCAGGTGCCAGCGAGGTTACCTTTAGCTTCTTAACCCTTTACAGGTGAGAGGAGCTTTCCCCTGGCCAGGAGGGATTTCAAAGGGGTTTACCCTTCCCTTTATATTTATGACACCAAGTGATCTAGGTTAGTCTGTATAACTGACCTGTCTCCATAATTATTTATTACTCCAACAATTTTTGTGTCATCTGCAAATTTAACAGGAATTATATTTTCTTCCAGATCATTGATAAAGATAGTGAATAGCCCTGGGCCAAGTACAGATCCCAGCAGGCCCCCACTATAAAAGTCCCGATAGGATGATATCCCTATTTACAGTTATTTTTTGTGATCTATCAGTTGACTAGTTTTAATGTAATATGGGCTGCAGTGATTTTGTCTAGTGCTAATGTAATGAACAGTATACAGTGCAGAATGTCATGTAGGACTAAGTCAAATGTAGGGCTGGTCTAAAATATTCTGTCAAAGCAGTTTTTAAGGAAAACTGGATGTTCGATTAAACAAGTATTTTTGTAAAAAGTGTCTACTTTCCACATGGAATTTTGATTTTTCTGGGGAAAAAAAAAAACCATACCCAAACCCTAAAATATTTCAATTTGGAAATGCTGAAGTGATGCCTTATGGAATTTGTAGTTTGGTTGCCTCATGACCACATTCTTCTTTTCGGTCTGGGCTCCTTGTCCAGACTACATCTGCCCTGATGCATTGCCTTCCCTCTCCAAAGGTGGTGTAAATGGGAGATGTAGTCTGATGAGGGAGCCCAGCCTATGGATGAGAATAGGAGGATGAGAGACCTGAATTACAACTCCCATGAAGCACTGCAGCAGTATTTACAAATTGAAATATTTTGGGTTTTGGCTGAAATTTTTCAGTAGTCTAATTTCTGTCAAACAATCCAAATTTTGCACGGAAAAAAGAACACAATTTTTGACCAATGCTAGTCAACTGGGTTACCGAAATCTAAATATATTGTGTCAACCCAGTTACCTTTGTTGCCGGCACCCAGTGCCGAGAGGCAAAACAACAACAGGGGTTGGTTTGCTACCTGGTGTGCTTCACCCAATAATCACTGTTAGGATATACATATTCAGGCCTGTCTGTAAAGGCCTATACTCTAAGAATTTAGGTGTATTCTTATCACTTGGCTAATTATAGAGGTATAAAAGAAAGAATCAAAATCACTATCTGCTGGTGTAAGGGTCTTCTCTTACTGTGACAGTCTGAGACCCTGTTCTTAGGCTAAGGCCTTTGGCTAAGCAGCAGAGGCAGCCATAAGCTAGGAAGTGAACAGTCCCATCCTCACATTCCAAACTAGTCACATTGAAATAAGGTGCTATTGGGCTGTTAGGCACTATCAGGACAGGATTGTATTCCTATCACCTCCAGAGAAAGGGAAGTGCCTAGAAAATGTAAAAGGAAACTTAGTTTGATAGCATCCCGTCTGGCAAGAACTCACTTATCAATAGCTGGGATGTGAAATCCTCACTTCTGTATTGTCTTGTCATTATAGTTCCCACTTTGCTATTGTTTGTCTGTATAAGCTGTCTGGTTCTGTGATTGTTCCTGTCTGCTGTATAATTAATTTTGCTGGGTGTAAACTAATTAAGGTGGTGGGATATTCTTGGTTACATAATCATGTTACAATATGTTAGGATTGGTTAGTTAAATTTCAGGAAAATGATTGGTTAAGGTATAGCTAAGCAGAACTCAAGTTTTACTATATAATCTGTAGTCAATGAGGAAGTGGGGGTGGGGGTGAGGGTGGGAGATGGGAACAGGGAATGGGGGTAAGGAAATTGCAATCATGTTTTGCTAAAGGGGGAAATGGGAACAGGGAATGGGAGTAAGGAAGGAATCATGTTTGGCTAAGGGTAGGAATGGGAACAGGGACACAGGTGTAAGGCTCTGTGGTGTCAGAGCTGGGAAGGAGGATACTAAGGAAGGAAACTAGAATCATGCTTGCTGGAAGTTCACCCCAATAAACATCGAATTGTTTGCACCTTTGGACTTCGGGTATTGTTGCTCTCTGTTCATGCGAGAAGGACCAGGAATAAGCCCCCTAACAATCACAATGGGGTGGAGAAGCAGAAAAGTTTATTTGAAGCTTCAAAAAGGTACAGGGAGAATAGAATCTCAAATCCTGCACACAGAGCAGGAAGTTACACAGGTTTTTATACATCCTTTCTTCAGCATACTTATCCAATAGCAAGCTGCCCTAAGTATCCATATAGCCAGCCAATCCAGTTACCAGCTAGTTCCCTTGTTTTTTGTATCATTTGTTAAACTATACATAAAGCTGCTTTATTCAGCATTTTTCTTCCATATTTGCCCTGTTTGGCCTTGTTTAGTTTCAGGCAGTCTGACTCTGCAACATATTGTTGCAGATCCTCAGCATAACTGCTGTGAGTGCCTCCAGGCGGGGGGGCCAAGGACACTTGGGCCTAGTACACAGAGCTGCTGCGAGTGCCTCCAGGCAGGAGGGAGGGGGCTCCATCAACACTCGTGGTCTTCCATCCCTCGAGTTACCTAGTGGCCATGCCCCAGTGTCCCCAACACTTTATTTGCCAAAAATGATATCTGTTTAACAAGACCTGTTTTCCATAAAACCATATTAACTAGCATTAATTATGCCATCTTTTAAATTTTTACTGATTGCATCCCATATAAGCCTTTCCATGATTTTGCCCAGAATCTATGCTAACTCACCTATTAGTTTCCCCGGTCATCTGATTTACTCCTTTTAAAATACTGGAACAACATTAGCTTTTTCCAGTCCTCAGGAACTCTCCCAGTGTACCATGATTTGTTAAAAATCATTAAAGTGCTCCTTGGCCAATCTTTTACTACTCTTATGTGAAAGTTATTTGATCCTGCAAATTTAAACATGTTTAGCAGTTGCTATTTACCAGCCTTCATAGCTACTGATGGAATAGAAAGTATTTCATTATCGCTGTATAATATTAATACATCATTCTTCTTTTTAAATATAGAAGAGAAGCATATGTTGAATACTTCTGCCTTTTCTACACCATGATTGATAATTTTATCATCTTTGTCTAGATCGAACCTATACCATTCATTGAAACTAGGGGTAGCATCAGACCTCGAGTATATGTCACACAGACTGAAATCTCCCACAATAACAATTTTTCTTTCTACATGTTATACATAGATGTTTAAAGAACTGCTCATCTGATTTGAGGTTTATAGCACACCCCTGGTAGTGCCCCCATCCTGTGATTTATCAGTTAGTACATGATGCATAAACATTTCAGATCCTGTCCTTCTGAACTATCAGTAACTCTAAAGCCAGTAATGGTATCTTTAATGTAAAGTACCACCACCCCTATTCTCTTCTACCCACTCTATCCTTTCTGAATAGAATGAATCCAGTGATTCTGACAAACCAGTCACATGAATGGTCCCACCATTTCAGGTTTCAGTAAGACCAGTCTTATCAAATTTCTTTTAATAAATTAGTATTTAATTCCTCTTTATTACCCTAACATTGGTGTGTAGACAACTGAAGAATTTCTTCTCTTTACATCCTTTGATGCCTTGATTCTTTACATTCATGGTATCCTGAGTATGAGTTTTATGCTTGAGTGTACCTACTGTGTTTTCCTCCTTAGTACCCTGTCCTGTAGATCCTAGTTTGATATTCTCCTACCTACTATAGTTGGTCTGCTACCCAGAAGATTGGTTCCCCTTCTATTCAGATGGAGATAGCTCAAGTCACATATCCTCCTTTCCCCGTAAGTGGGCCAATGTTCCATAAAACCACACTGCTCTATTTTACACCACATACGTAGCCAACAGTTTATATCCAGCATCTTCTTGCTGTCTGTCTTCTCAGGGATCTTTCCTGTCCTGTGAATGAGAGAAGATCAGACCTTTCCTCTTCTTTCTAAGATCCTGGATGCTTTCGATGCTCCATGAAGCAGTGTCATTCATGCCAATGTATATCATCATAACCAATGGATTCTTTCCCAGTCTTCAGAATCCCATCCAGTTTTTCAGTGATGTGTATGGTCCTTGCTGCAGGAAGACAGCAGACCATCTTGCTGTCCTTCTGTCCCCTGCAGAATGTTTTGTCCACTCTCCTTAATACCAAGTCCTCAGTGCGGTTTGTATGTCTTCTTTGGAAAGTCTGTGTTCTTCATTTGGGTATGCCTGACATCCTCAACAGCTGGGCTGAGCATCCATCCTCAGGTATGTGCTGTGGAGATCCCTGTTCTTTCCCTTCAGTTAAATCTTCCAATATATTATTTGTGGCTACTGCACGAAGTGCCTGAAAGTTAGATGCCTCTACATGCATTGAATTTTACCTACTCCTCTTTCTTCTGGTGGGCACAGACTGCCCTTCTACTTCTGACTGTGTAAAATGTCTCCTGCTTCTCTGTCTTTGCTTGGTTACAAACAGCTAATTCTCCTCTGTTTTCCACTCTTCTGTTTCCTGAAACCTATTCATTCTACAGGGAGATCTGCAGTGGTGCTGCCTCAGTCTGGATGTCCAAGAACTCTTGCTTCTCTAAGGCTAAACAGGCTCAATAGCTGCCTTTCCAGATCTTGACTCTTTTCCTCCGATACAGCCATCACCTTGCACTTTTTGCAAAGGACATCTCTTTCTTCAGGCAGGACCACAACATGGCACATCCCTTGAAGATCATGATAACATTCCGTTATGGGCAATCCCTTGTTGGGAATGTAGAGTTGTCCCTGTAGACAAAAATTCCTATACTCCCTGTAGAAAAAATATCCTGCATTCCCTCCTGAAAACATCCTCAAGAACTTCCCTATTAGCCTCTCCTGTTTGCCTGCTCAGGTGTTTGCTTGGCAACTGACTTCCACTAATAGTCCCATTGACTTCCATTGGGCCATTCACTTATTTAAAGTTATGCACATGCTTAAGTGCCTTACTAAATAAGCCTAAAGGCCTTGTTCAGACTCTTGCCGCTTGGGCTCCATGCAAATCTTTAGACCATCCCAGATTTTCCCAATTTATCATTTCTAGCAATTCTTAAGCCCCAGCAGATAACTTCTGTTTACACACATGGATGGAGGAGGAGAGTGTAAGTTCAAGGAGTTATCAAAAGGGAACAAAATGCAGCCCTTTACAGTTATTACTGATTTAATTTCAGCTTCCCATTCCCCCATAATAAGTGCTATAATTGATATATTAATTCCAAAAGGAGTTGTAGAGTAAAACGCTACAGCAATGCATATTCCACCCTGAGGACACTAAGACTAGCCATGCTGATAATCAGGCCATACAGTAAATGTATGTGTTACGTGTAATTTCTACACCTATTTCCTCCATCAGTCCCAAAGAGTATTTTGCCAAGGATTGTCACCTTAAATGATATTTATGTTGCCTTTGATCTTAAGAGTCATAATACTTGATTTAAGATTGGCAAGTTTCACAATCACAGTACAGGAACCATCTGTTAACTCAGTGAAACAACCGCACCAGCACAGATATGTATTAAACAGGCATTTACATGGAGGGAGTTTTGAGTATGTAAGTGCTCAGCATGAGGACCTTAATTTGTTAGCATTTTTCTTATATAAAATGTCAACTTTTATGGTAGCAAAAATCATCTGGATTTCAGTTATGCTGTTCATTGTATCTAGCACAGTGAATCGTGCTATAGAAAACCCTAAGAGTGACAGGCCTTGAACAGGACAAAAAACAGGACTAGCCCAGTATAGATACAATAGCTTCTAGAGATTTGGAGCAAGATTCCTCTCTGGTGCAATTCCAATGGCTCTTTGAGTTTATGCTGCCACTTGAAGTTACAGTGATCTCCACTGAAATGTCAACATTTCTCATTATTATATATTGTTTATATTACTGTAGCACATAGGAGCCCCAGTCATGGACCAGGACCCCATTGTGCTAGGTGATGTACAAACACAGAACAAAAATACAGTCTCTGCCCCAAGGACCTTACAATTTAAAGTACAAGACAAGAGATAATGGATGCATACAAACAGATGGGGAAGTAAGGGTAAACACTGAGACCATATTGGTAAGCATGACAGGCAGCAGAATCCGCACAAAAACAGCCTAACCATTGTCAAGATTTGCTGGCATCATTTGCCAACAGTTACCAGACAAGAGGTTGAGTTTCCCCCTATACTTAATCTAGGGACTAACTGCAGCTAAATGTGGATTTTTAATGGCCACCATACAACTAGCTTCACAAAGGTTGAACATTAGTCTTCGTTTAAAAACCACCATTTTCTGGGTTTTGCCCTCCCATATAACTTTCACTTTCTCTATAGTTGTGTCTCTGCTAGGCTTTGTTTCCTTAAAATTCCCCACTCTTGCAACGATTGGTGGTAGCTATGGAAGTAGCACCAGAGTAGACAGGCTGCTGCTGACATTGTAACCTGTGTGTTGTGTAACCCTGCTCGGAGCACTTCTCTATGGTACAGTGGTTAAAATGCCAGCAGCTACCAGAACAGCCTCTGCGCGATTGCT
This sequence comes from Lepidochelys olivacea, assembly GCF_965140295.1. NCBI lineage: Eukaryota > Metazoa > Chordata > Testudines > Cheloniidae > Lepidochelys > Lepidochelys olivacea. Next base: position 29,180,449 of record NC_140411.1, on the reverse strand, counting down.
ACTGCTAGGAGAGCTGAACCAGTAGTGGGGGAACTTAAACACAGACAAGGCCTAAGATCACACAGCATCAAATCAAATGGGGTGGCGGTGTCTTTTTAAGAAGGTTCAAAAACATTTAGCACTTTCCCTCCATATATTGATACATTTGGGGTTCAGGGAATCCCTAAAACCTTAGGAGAACCCCCAGTTTGTTGCTGGTTGAATGTGGTTATAGCGGGTACATCCCTGAGGTGAAGTTTTGGCTCCATTGAAGTCAAATCACAAGACTCCCACTGGCTTCAGTAGGAAGCCGATTTCACCTCTGGCCTTCTGACACCCAGCTGTTGCTGACCCATGCCACAGTGATTGTTTTGGTGATGCAGATGGGTCATTTGGTCACCTAAAGCTTTAGCTATTAGTTTAGCATCTATGATCAATGTATTGTCTTCATTTAGCTGGACAGGATCAGCCAGTTGGCACATTTCATAAATTATGTTTGATTCTCTGGTAACGAAGGCTGCCCCTTGGTGTGGCTGGATGCAGCTGAGGGCAGGTCTTGGCCCACAGCTCCGGTGGCCTGCTGTGAGAGACTAGATTCACCTCAATTAATGCCTAAATACTGTCAAAACTCAGCAGAGATTTAAAAGATTTATGAGCTGCAGAATTAATTTGGATGGATCAGGGCACTTCATAATCAGCTAAGCCTTATCCTGAGGCATACTGAAGACAGGGAGGAGTTTCACTGAAGAACCAATGCCTGGAGGTATTTTTTCTTTCAAAGGTATAATGCTTACTGTGGCAATGAAGGGAGCAATGCATTGAGTGTATCCTGAGCTCTCCCCAGCACAGCCAGATGGGCCCCATTCGTGTCCCACTCCCTGTTGGGGTCTCTAAGGGTATGTCTACACAGGGATAAAAGACCCATGGCATGGCCACGGCTGGCTTAGGTCAGCTGACTCAGGCTTGCAGGGCTTGAGCCTACTGGGCTAAAAATTGCCATGTAGATGTTTGAGTTCAGACTAAAGCCCAAGCTCTGGGACCCTCTACCCGCATGGGGCCTCAGACCTCAGTCTTAAGTGGAGCTCAGGATCTGGTCCATGAGATTAATATAGCTGAACCGCTTGATAATAGAAAGCATAATATAATTAAATTTAACATTTGGGGGCGAGGGGAATACCAAAGAAGCCCACCATTTACCTTCAAAAAGGGGAACTACACAAAAGTGAGGAAGCTTGTTAAATGGAACAGTCACAAGAGTAAAATGCCTGCAAGCTGCAGGGAAACTTTTTAAAAACATCATAACAGAGACTCAAATTAAATACCCCAAATTAAAAATATATAGTAAGCGGATCCAACAAATGCCACCATAACTAAACAGAGTAAAAGAGGCAGTTAGAGGCAAAAAGGCATTAAAATTGGAAGTGAAATCCTACTCAGGAAAATAGAAAGGAGCATAAATTGTGGCGAGCCAGGTGTAAAAGAATGATTAGGCACGCCAAACAGAAATTGAAGCGCAACTAGCAAAAGTCTCAAAAATTAACAGCAAAATTTTTTCAAGTACATCAGAAGAGCAAGCCTGCCAAAAAATCAGTGGGGCCACTGAACAATCGAGGCACTAAAGGAGCACTCAAGAAAGACTAGGCTATTGCAGAAAAGTGAAATTAATTCTTTGCATCAGTCTTCACTGCAGAGAATGTGAGGAAGATTCCCACACCTGAGCCATTCTTTTTAGGTGACAAATCTGAGGACCTGTCTCAGATTGAGGTGTCAATAGGAAGTTTTGGACAACCTGATCAATTAAAAAAACAACAACTCACCAGGTCTAACTGGTATTCACCCAAGAGTTCTGAAGGAACTCAGATGTGAAACTGCAGAGCTACTAGCTGTGGTATGTATCGTATCCCTTAAATCAGTGCCAGTAACAGCTGGAGGACAGCTAATATGATGCCATTTTTTAAAAAAGGCTCTGGAGGCGATCCTGACAATTACAGGCCAGGAAACCTAACTTCAGTACCAGGCAAACAGGGTGAAACTGTACGAAAGAACAGAATGATCAAACACACAGGTGAACACGATTTGTTGGGGAAGAGTCACATGGCTTGTGTAAAGGCCTCACCAATCTCTTAGAATTCTCTGAGGGGGGTCAACAAACATGTGAACAAGGGTGATCCAGCAGATCTAGTATACTTGAACCTTCAGAAAGCCTTTGACAAGGTCCCTCACAAAAGGCTCTTAAGCAAAGTAAGCAGTCATGGGATAAGAGGAAATGTCCTTTCATGGATCAGTAACTGGTTAAAAGATAAAAATAAAGGGTAGGTGTAAACAGTCAATTTTAGCATGGAGAGAGGTAAATGATGTCCACAAGGGATCTGTACTGGGACCACTGCTGTTCAGCATATTCATAAATGGTCTGGAAAAAGGGGTAAACAGTGAGGGCATAGTTTGCAGATGATACAAAATTACTCAAGATAGTTACGTCCAAATAGCTACAAAGGGATCTCACAAAACTGGGTGACTGGGCAACAAAATGGCAGATGAAATTCCCTATTGATAAATGCAAAGTAATGCACATGGCAAAATATCATCTCAATTATACATACAAAACAATGGGGTCTAAATTAGTTGCTACCACTCAAAGAAGATGTTGGAGTCATTGTGGATAGTTCTCTGAAAACATCCTCTCAATGTGCAGCAGCAGCCAAAAAAATAAACAAAATGTTAGGAACCATTTGGAAAGGTATAGATAATAAAACAGTAAATATCATAATGTAACTATATAAATCCATAGCACACTCAATACTGCATGTAGTTCTGATTGCCCCATCTCAAAAAAGATGCATTAGAAATGGAAAAGGTACAGAAAAGGGCAACAAAAATTATCAAAGGTATGGAACAGCTTCCATATCAGGAGAGATTAAAAAGACTGGGACTGTTCAACTGGGGAAAGGGATGACTAAGAGGGGATAGGATAGAAGTCTACAAATTCAGAAATGGCACAGAGAAAGTGAGTAAGGAAGTTTTATTTACCCCTTCACATAACATAAGAACCAGGGGTCACCAATGAAATTAATAGGCAGCAGGTTTAAAAAACAAAAGGAAGTACTTCACACAACGTACAGTCAACCTGTGGAACTTGCTGCTAGGGGTGTTGTGAAAGCCAAAACTATAACCGTGTTAAAAAAATATTTAGTTAAGTTCATGGAGGACAGGTCCATCAATGGCTATTAGCCAAGATGGACAGGGATGGAACCCCATGCTCTGCCCTAAGCCTCTGACTGCCAGATGCTGGGACTGGATCATGGGGGATGGATCACTTGATAATTGTCCTGTTCTTTGAAGCAACTGACATTGGCCAGTGTCGGAAGGCAGGATACTGGGCTAGACTGACCTTTGGTCTGGTCCAGTATGGCAGTTCTTATGTTCTCAGAGCTGTGCTGGATGAGAATTCAGACCAGCTAGCTTCAAAAGGAACATTCCTTAATTTCTGTGCACTAGCTCCTTTAAAGAGAACCATCTTAGGTTGCCTCCTCTATGTCTTAGATTCCCCATCAATAAAATTGGGGTAATAATACTTACCTACCTACATCAGAGGGATTTTGTGAGGATTGCCACAGTGTGCCCTTGTTGCCAAGAAGGCCAATGGCATTTTGGGATGTATATTTAGGGGCATTGCCAGCAGATCGAGGGATGTGATCGTTCCCCTCTATTCGACATTGGTGAGGCCTCATCTGGAGTACTGTGTCCAGTTTTGAGCCCCACACTACAAGAAGGATGTGGAAAAATTGGAAAGAGTCCAGCGGAGGGCAACAAAAATGATTAGGGGACTGGAACACATGACTTATGAGGAGAGGCTGAGGGAACTGGGATTGTTTAGTCTGCGGAAGAGAAGAATGAGGGGGGATTTGATAGCTGCTTTCAACTACCTGAAAGAGGGTTCCAAAGAGGATGGATCTAGACTGTTCTCAGTGGTAGCTGATGACAGAACAAGGAGTAATGGTCTCAAGTTGCAGTGGGGGAGGTTTAGGTTGGATATTAGGAAAAACTTTTTCACTAGGAGGGTGGTGAAACACTGGAATGCGTTACCTAGGGAGATGGTGGAATCTCCTTCCTTAGATATTTTTAAGGTCAGGCTTGACAAAGCCCTGTCTGGAATGATTTAGGTGGGGATTGGTCCTGCTTTGAGCATGGGGTTGGACTAGATGACCTCCTGAGGTCCCTTCCAACCCTGATATTCTAGGATTAATCAGTCATGGTTTGAAAATGAAAATTACTGTGTATTGTAATACTAAGCATTATTATTTGCAGAATGCTGCCTTTTCAAAGAGTATTGCCCTGTTGTCCCGGTCATCTGGAATGGCATGAATCCAAAGGTTTTATGGAACTAGATTATCCTGCATGGCTTAATGCCTTTAGCAATCAATTTCTTATTTAAAAGATTTAACAATTACTTGTAGGAAGTAATGTCCTGTAAAAATTAGACTATAAAAATAAGCAAAGAGTTAATTTAAAATCATTAATGAAAATTTTCTCTGTCTATGAAATAGGCATGTGAATTAATGTCACTGACTTTAAAGTACATGCAATCAAATTCAGAGAGTGCTGTGTGTGAATGAGCATGCTGGTCCAAACAGCAAACTGTTCAGCTTAGTATTCAAATAGTCCAAAGGGCAGCCCAGAAAAATACCATTACCATCACATTCTGTAGGACAGATACAAACTCAAAGTTTGGATGCCCATAAGCAGAGTGGGGTGAAATGGCTGCAGTACAGTTCTAAGCACTCAAGATCTGAACATTTTGGTGCTAAATCAAAACTGGTCCTGTTTTCCCAAAATGCTCACAGGAATATGGGACCATTTTCAGTTCTATGAGCCTAGCATTATTATTTTTTCCTCACTAAAATGTCAGTAATTTTCTGAGTGAAAAAGTCCACTTTTCAGTGAAGTTGCTGTTTGAAAACGTGTAGTTTTATAGTTTTGCTGTAAAACTGTTTTACACAATTCTGCAAAATGGAGAGATTTCTGGGAGTGTGAATGAATTTGCACATTTTCTTCACAAGTTTGCACAGCTCCATTTGTTAGTCATTCCTTTTTTTTTTTTAAAGCAGAAACAGTGGTTATAGAATGTTATGCCATTTCTTCACTCCTTCTCCGTAACCATCATATCCACGCTAAAACAAAAAGTGAGAAGTCCATTCATTTCACTTGCTAATACTGCATTTTTGGTACTTTTATCGTAATTATCTGCAAAGCTGTGTATGGTTTTCACCTGAAGTTATTTTAAAAAAAATACTTCTTGTATTGCTTGAGACTTTTCAAACTATCATGAACATATCAGTAGGGATGTATGGAACAATCCTGCATTGGATTGGTGTTGCCTAGATAGCCATATAGGTCTTTCCCATTTCTAACTTCTAGGACAATACAAAGTTCTGAACTTTATCACGATCTGCTAGTGAGGACTCCTACATCTGGGCAGGATCCTATTTTCTCCCAAACCCTACCCCCATCCCTGTGCATAGTCCCATACCGGCTCTCTACAGTAGGTGGAAGGTCCCTTAATTTTCTTAATAAAACTGAAACTTTAAAACATCCCCATGTGGGCCTCAATGAACACACAATGTTCAGAAGTATAGCCGTTATGCCAGTTCCCAGGGCTACAGGGATACCTGCTCCTCTAGAGGTCTTCCATGGAGTGTAACGGATGGAGAATCAAGCTTAGCTGTGTGTGTAAGAAGAACATACACATCACAATACTGTGGTCACAGCTCAGAAAGGTACTTAGGCACATGTCTAAATTTAAGTACATGCATGTCAGTGGAAATACTCACGTGCTTAAATTTAAGCACTGACTTCTGTGGCTCCCTGAACCGAGGCCTATATGTGCAGTATACAGTATGTTTGTATGGACCATCTTCTTCTCATCCCACTCGTACATGTGTATTTGAATCTTGAATAAGTCTTTCCCATCTCTAACTTCTGTGGTTCCACATAGAATCATAAAAATGTAGGTTTGGAAGGGACCTTGAGAAGTCAAGTCCAGCCTCCTGCACTCAGCCAGCACCAAATAAAACTAGACCACCCCTGACAGATGTTTGTCCAGTCTTTTCTTAAAAACCTCCAATAATGGGGATTTCACAACCTCCTTTGGAAGCCTATTCCAGAATTTATCTACCCATATAGTTAGAAAGATTTTCCTAATATCTAACCTAAATCTCCCTTGCTGCAGATTATGCCTATTACTTCTTGTCCTACTTTCAGTGGACATGGAGAATTCATCAGTCCCCTTTATAACAGCCTATAAAATATCTGAACACTCTTATCAGGTCTCTCCTCAATTTTCTTTTCTCAAGAGTAAACATGCCCAGTTTGTTAACCTTTCCTCATAGGTCAGGTTCCCTAAACTTTTTATTCCTCTCCTTTGGAATCTCTCCAATTTGTCCACATCTTTCCTAAAGTGTGACGCCCAGAACTGGACACAGTAGTCCAGATCAGCCCTCACCAGTACCAAGCAGAGCAAGACAAATACCTTCTGTGTCTTTCTTATCATATCCCTGTTAATACACTCCAGAATATTAGCCTTCTGGGCAACCGCATCACATTCTAGACTCGTATTCAGTTAGTGATCCACGATAACCCCCAGATCCTTTTCAGCAGCAGTATTACCACCTAGCCAGTTATTTCTCATTTTGTGGTTGTGCATCTGCTTTTTCCTTCTTAAGTGAAGTACTTTGCACTTGTTCTTATTGATTTCAAACCAGTTTTCCCAATTTGTCAAATTTCACCAGTTTACAAGAGATTCTCTTCAGTTTTCATTGTGGAAAAGCTGTGCTTAGTGGTGACAGAACTGTGATGTCACCTTGGGCCAGCACTCACAGAAATACCTGATTTCCCACATGAATCCTGCTAAAGCAAAGCTGCAATTAAAAAAAAACAAAAAAAACTTTTAATCCTTTGAGAACTAACACCTGAAATTCACCCTTCAATAAGTGTCACAGCAAGTATCCAGTCCTTGCACCCCACCCCTATTTTATCAGTACTAAGGAAGAGAAGCCATTTTAAACAGCAGAGGCCTGATCCAACTCCCATTCAATTCAGTGGGAGTCCCTCAACTGACTTGAATAGAAGTCATATCCAGCCTTAAATGTATATTGCAGCCATACTAGCAAAACTTTTTTTTAAAACTAAAGTCCAGTGACGGCACAAACTTAAGACATTAAGACAATATGGGTGACCTAAGGATTTTTCTCTCGAGACATGAGATCTGATTTACCAGAAACCTGAGGGACTTACTCATCTTCTGTGAGGCTTTGTCCTGTAATCAGATTCTTCCCAGTTGGTGCATAGTCCCAGTTCTCCTCCACAATCCCAACATAATAGGTTCTGGTAGTTGCTTCTAACACCACAAACAGCCAAAGGAATTTAAGAGCCAGAATGCAGCCACCATACAACACAGAAGGCATTTGGAGGTGTAATTGCAACTCAGGCAGCAGAGATGGCTCACCCCTCCCTCCCTTTAGCTCTCAACAAGTTACAAATAAGGAATGGACAAAGCAAAGCTCCTCCTATTCAGCAATTTGGGGCTGGGATAGGCAAGAAAGCTTGTGCAAGCAAAACAGGCCTATTGAGGGGTTGCTATGGTGACAGGACTTTTGCCAGCCCTTCAATGAATGTGTAACTGGCTTATTTTTGTTTGCCTTTCAGACTACAACAAATCAGTGTTTTGGGAAGTTTGGATGCTTGTAAGTCCTTCCTCCTCTTTTACCAGAAAGTGTGGTTTGTAATGTTAGGCCAGGATTTTTTGGTCCTCATCACATCCACATATTTTTTTAATATTTGCTTTTCATCATTTCTTTATACCTTAAAAGCTAGACTCTTAGACTTTGCTTAGTAACTTTAAGTCACTGGAAACTAGGGTGACCAGGTAGCAAGTGTGAAAAATCAGGACAGAGGCTGAGGGGGTAATAGGTGCCTATATAAAAGACAAAGCCCTGAATATCAGGACTGTCCCTGTAAAATCAGGACATCTGGTCACCCTACTAGCCACTGCACAGTTGAGAACAATCAGCACTTTCTAAAAATCAGGCCCCTTAAAATTCTTTCAATTTGGACACCTAAAAAATGGAGGCACCTGGCATAGGGTTGCCAACGTTCTAATCATGGAAAACCAAACGCCCTTCCCCTTCCCTTCCCTGAGATCCCACCCCCACTCACTCCATCTCCCCTCTCCATCACTCACTCTCCCCCACCCTCGCTCACTTTCACCGGGCTGGGGTAGGGGGTTGGGGTGTAGGAGGGGGTACAGGCTCTGGGTTGAGGCCAGAAATGAGGGGCTCAGGGTGCGGGAGGTGGCTCTGGTCTCGGGCACAGAGTTGGGGTGTAGGAGGGGGTGCGGGCTCCGGGAGGGAGTTTGGGTGCAGGAAGGGGCTCAGGGCTGGGGCATGGTGTTGGAAGTTGGAGCTCAGGTGCTGAGCGGTGCTTACCTCAGGCAGCTCCCGGAAGCAGCTGGCAGGTGCCTCCAGCTCCTTGGGGGAGGGACGGCCACAGGGACTCCACACGCTGCCTCCACCCTGAGCTCCAGCTCCACAGCTCCCATTGGCCAGTGGAGCCAGCGCTCGGGATGGGGGCAGCACGCAGAGCCCCTGTGGCCCTCCCTCTGCCTAGGAGCTGGAGGGACGCTTCCAGGAGCTGTGCTGGGAGCCTGCCAGTCCCACTGCACCAGCAGTGCCACCAACTGGACTTTTAACGGCCCAGTCAGCAGTGCTGAGAGGAAGCGCCAGGGTCCCTTTTCAACCAGATGCTCTGATAGAAAACCAGACACCTGGCAACCCTAATCTAATATCATTAGTCACTTTTGAACATCCAGGCCTAATTGTCTAGAAAAGAAGACTACACACAATTATATATGCAAAGTATATTTGGAATACAAATACAAACAATGTTAAAAGGACATTATTAAGATTGCAATGACAAGCACTCAAATTAGGAAATGTCAGAATTAAGATTGGTTGTTCTCCTTTAATTTAGCCCCTTTTGCATATTCATTTTGATACAATCTTTAATTACATGATCACCTATTTTCCATAGATGGCTTATTCTGTGTGCAGGGTGGATGATGCTCATTTAATGCACAGCTGTTGAATATTTCGTTTTTCCCCCCCCCATTATTCAGCGTTTGGTCCCATGCCTTATTTACTGCACACTATTCAAACTCCTCCCTGAAAACAGAATTATTAATTTCCTCCTGGGATTTTCTGTAGTGCTCAACACCATGGTACCGGAATGGTTTACTAACATTAATGAATTTATATTTACAACACACCTGTGAGATGAGGGTGGTCTTATTATCCCCATTAGACAGATGGGGAACTGAAGCACAGAAAGTGATTTTGGGTGCTGCATCTGAGACTCCCATGACCTGATTTTTCAAAGGAGTTAACATTAAATAGTATTTCATATGTTCAAAGTGCAACTTTCATTGCAGACATGAGTACTCAGCACTTCTACAAATCAGTCCTCAGGGTCTCAAGTTGGGCAACCAGAAAATAAGGTGCACACAATGAGTGACCACCTGGTAACAGTTTGTTTTGCCCAGCATCACATCTAGGACTCTGGGGCAAAGACAGGGACAGAATCCAATTCTCCAGGTCAGCATTCAACTGCCTTAATCATGAAATCATAGGTGCCGTGTTTCTAATCTGTCGGGGGGTGCTCCCCCTGGCTCTGCCGAGGCCCTGCCCCCACTCTACCCATTCCCCCCAATGCCTCACCCAACCTCTTTCCTGCCCTGTTCTGCTCCCTCCCCCAAGTGCACTGCACCCTCACTTCTCTCCCTTCCCCTGCAGTGCCTCCAGATGCCACGAAAACTCTGATCCACAGCAGGAGGTAGGCGCTGGGAGGGAAAGGGATGCACTGATTGGTGGGACCCGCCAGCAGGCAGGAGGCACTGCGGGGAGGGAGAGGTGTTGATGGGGGGCTGCCGGTGCATTTTTTCCCCTGTGGGTGCGCCAGCCCCTGAGCACCCACAGAGCGGCCTATTCATGAAATCTTTTCTCCTAGCAATCACCTTCCTCAGTCATGACACACCTTCCAGCTTCTGCAACAAATTAAACACGAGTCCTACAGACAACAGTATCCTTCACTGCACAACCCTGAGTCATACGTAGAGCAGGTATCCTGTACTGAATGAGGCAGGGTCCTGTCGAAAATATGGTATGGGAGCACGTAATTATGTTGCCAACATTGTATGTCAAAAACAAGGGCTGTTTTCATAAACCCCCGCCTCAACCCTCCTCCTGATAGGATGATGATAATAAATGAATGAATAATAATACAATAATAAATAAGAATAATAAGCAGTACTCATGTATTCACCAGGGGTATTTCTTTCTGCTTTTTGCAGCACTCAGCAACTTACAATCTGGATGAAGAAATAACGGACATCCCTTCTAATAAGGGACTGTTGGCAACCCTAGGGCTCTCCCGCAAAGATGCACCCATGAGTACTAGCCCCCTGCTGTTGAAATACTGGATAAAAGGTGTCCTGTGCTGATTTAGTACAAGACAGGCAATTTTCTATTTAAATAAGGGATGTCCCTTGTAATATGAGACTGTTGCCAACCCTACATGTAATTAAAGTCTGTATCACAATGCATAAATGCAAAGGGGCCAAAGTGAGATTGCATAAGCAGCTTGAATTCTTAAGTTTCCTTATTTCTGAGTGCTAGACTTTGCAGTCTTAATAGTGTTCTTTTAATGCGTTTGTGTGTGTGTATACAATTTCCTTGGTTTTCAAACAAGCAAACTGAAAAACCAGAAATGCCCTCATATGTTATCATATTGACAACAAAATGGTTCATCAGCGGGTTGGAACATTTTAGATCCTCCTCACAGATCTTTACCACTTGAGCTAATGACGTAACTGATAGTAGTAGGTTGTCATCCTCTATATGGACCAGCACGGAACCATGCATTGAGACGGGGGTTTCACAGAGAGTTGCTGACAGCAGAAGAATGGTGCGATTCAGGAATCTTGAATTCCATTCTATACTTGGGGGAGAGAAGGGGGTGAAGTGTTCTCTAGGGGTCACAGACCCTTCTGCCTATTTGCCCCAAATGTGACCTCTTCTGCCCCATCCCCTCCAACCTGTCCCTGTCCCAGTCCTGTCCATTCCCCACCCCCGGCTCCTCCTCCCAGTCTCATTCTCTTCACCTAGCCATTCCCACTCTCCAATCCTCATACTTCATCCCAGTCCCAATTCACTTGCCCAGCCATCCTCAGATTTGTGTCTCCTCTACCACATTGCCTTAAAAATTCATGCTGAGGCAGACACGTGGCATGCAGAACTTCAGTTCAGTTAAAAATAGGCAAAATGATAAGCACATGAAAACAGGGTCTATAATGGGAAGTTTTGGGCAACCTTAGTAACTGGTGCTACCAGACTCACCTATAAGATATTACCCCCAGTCCTGCCCTGATTTACAACATGTACAACCCCAATGATTGGGCAGAAGTTGGCCCTTTATAGTCTACTTACCCCTTTGTAAGTATGATACATATGTGACCCTTCAGTTAACATTGGTTTTTATGTACACTAAATTACAGCTGTTTACCTCTGCACATACTCAGTGAGCTGTGGCCATTGCAGTACCATTGGAGCTGGCATCTGGGTGGCCCATGATCCCAGACCTACCTGCAACCCTTGTGCATGGTATAGTCTATATAGATCAGTGGTTCTCAAACTTGTTTGATCATGCCCCCTTCTTTCTGTCTGTAGTAGTTTATGCCTCTCCCCCTGCACCTGCCACACAAGTACACATACCAATTAAAAATAATCAACATGCAACTCTCACTAAATATTAAAAACAGCAAAGCATTGATTCAAACAGAGCCATTCAAGTATATAGTAAGGTAGGTAATTTTAAGTGAGATACTGCTTACTGGCATCACACTGCTACTAGTGTGATGGGTGCGCCTGTTTTCTGGAGCAGAGCAATCTCATGAATTGCAGGAATGAAGCATTGTTTCAGAGTAACAGCCGTATTAGTCTGTATTCGCAAAAAGAAAAGGAGTACTTGTGGCACCTTAGAGACTAACTAATTTATTTGAGCATAAGCTTTCGTAAGCTACAGCTCACTTCATCAGATGCATATCGTGGAAACTGCAGCAGACTTTATATATACACAGAGAATATGAAACAATACCTCCTCCCACCCCACTGTCCTGCTGGTAATGAAGCAACAATCCATTGCAATAAATGTGCACAATGTGTTGTAGCAAACAGATTAACGTTCAGATGGCAACGACTTTGTATAAGGCTAGGCAAGCTTAACAGAAATCTGTCAGAATGCACAGTGCCATCTGAGGACCTGACATGTCTGGAGGAATCAGCTTTGCTAGTTATTCATGGTTGCAGGTAAAATGTGCACAGTATTTGTGACAGGTTCTGCCCAGGGTGCCTTCTGGAACTGGGGTGCCACTGAGCCCTCTGACCCACCAGCCTGGGCTCCCTCTCTCACTGTGCTGCTGTGACAAGCTGCAGACCCGCTCCCAGTCCTACACTTCCACCAGCATTCACACAGGTAGGGACACACCCAGCTGCAGTTCCATGCAGGCTCTCTGACCAGCCACTGCATGAAGCAACAGTAGAAAGGCTACAGCCAAGGTAACTCTCAGCTCCCCAGGCATGCACCCCCTCTGGAGCATAAAGCCAAAATTATACCTTCTTGCACTGCACAGGGATTTGTGGAAAAACACTGACATCCCAAGATGGAGTCCAGAGTCATGTGGCCTGGTCACAGGCCCCTGCATACCTTGCTGAGTCATAGCAGCCATTACTTACAGGCTGTCTGGAATGTTCACAGGAAGGTGAATTTCTTCCAGGGTTCATGGTCTTTGCTTATGGGCCATCAGCACTGTCTGGCTTCTTTGTTGTTGTACCTGAAAGACTGACAGTGGGTGTTTTCCAGAGTAAGCCCATTTGAAATACAGATCCCAAGTCAATATTCATAACTTCAGATACAAAAATGACATGCATACAAATAGGATAATCATATCCAGTAAATTGTAACTTTTTCATTGACACCTCACATGACTTATCTTGTACAAAATGCATCATAATATTACTATAGTAAGTAAATGAGGTGCAGTGTCAATATTTTTTCTAAAACTTCTCACACCCTCCTAGATTACATTCCTTGCCCACAGGTGGATTACGATTTATTGGGGCCCTAGGCACAAAGAACATTGTGGGGGGTGGAGACACACACACCATGGGGCTCTGTCTGCTGCTCTTCCCCTTCCCCCCACGGCCCTACCTCCTAGCCTGGCCAGAAGTCAGGCCGTGGGTAAGAACTGCCCAGGGAGTGTGGACTGCTGTGGGGAGCTCTGGACCCTCCACCTGTCCTAGACGGCATGCCCTGGGGGCAGGGACACGGGCCAGGGGCTGCTCTCGGGTATCCTGGCTCCTTGCCCAGGGCAGGTGGAGGGTCTGGGGCTCTCCACAGCTGCCCGGGCTCCCTGGGCAGCTATTACTACAGTCTAGGGTGACCCTCCATCCTGTTTTGGCCAGGACAGTCCCCTTTTTAAGCCCTGCCCCAGACTTCCCAAACTTTTTGGCAAAACTGGGCATTTGTCCAAAAAGGGACTCGGGGGAGGGGCAGTGTCATTGAGGGGAGGGACGAAAGATGGGGAAGGGGGGCCCCTAGAACTGAAGGTCTGTTTGCTCCCTGTATTTGTAAAGGAGCAATGTGTATTTATTTTAAAAAGAGGGGAAATTCTGGCTGTCTAAAAGACCCATTCAAATAGAGAAGGAATGAATCAAAGAGGGTAAGAGGGGAGCAGAGAAAAGCCTAGATAGCTTATATATGATGTATTGGGCTGGCTGGAAAAGTGGTTTTTTTTTTTTTTTAAAAAATCAGCTATGGGGGAAACCAACTATTTATTGAAGACAAAGGAACCATGTACAGTTGCTGCACTTTATTGTACTGCCTTTATTGTTTTAAATGAGTTAGAACTGCCTATCTTATTGCAACTGGTTTAAGAAAGAAACACATGTAATGACTTAAAATACTTCAATTATTCCTGTGTAACTTAGATATGAAATGTAAATTTTCCTTTTTAAGTGGTCTGAGAAGCTGATGTAGTCAGAGCGTCTGAGCACAGGCTGTGGAGCCAGAAAAATGAGTTCTCTTCCTTGCTAGACGATCTTTGCTTATTGCATAACTTTACATTGTGTGAGTTTCCACATCATAAAATGATTTTTACTTACTTACCTCCCAGCAGGGAGTGAGGATTAATTATTTAGCTTTTATACAGCAGCTTGAAGTTTTAAAACACTCAATATAAACTACATATTTATGGGGAAAATACTAGATTGTAAGCTGCTCAGGGCAGGAGCCTTGTCTCTTTACAGGTCAAAGAATCAAACACTAATATAAAATAGGCAGCATAGAAATAAATTATGAATAAAAATAAATGGTTCGATGCACTTAAAGCTGTCCTCTTGTCAATACATTGTTTGAATTTGAATTAATAACCCTGCTGATACTTGTGACACTAGTTCTGGAGCCTGTAGTTTCAGGTGAGTGAGTGTGGACAGCTGCAGCTGTCCGTACACATAATACAGCATTATGCCAGAGAACTCTGTCTAAGTGCCAGACATTGTAATAGCCGAGTCATGAGGTTTTTTATGAAAACAGTATTGTCTATTGGTGAGTGTTGGAGATGGGCAGTCAGGACTCTTGAGTTCTCTGATTAGCAGTGATACTTGATTCACTCTGTGCTTGAGTGTAGGCAATGCACTTTACACATGAGTATAGTGAAACACACAGGTTAAGTCGGGGGGGAAGGAGAGGGGCTGGAGGGGGCAGTTCCATGCAGGAAGGAAGGGGGAAGGAGAGTGGCTTGGTGGTGGCAGCTCTGCACATGGAGGGGGGGGAATATGCTTACCTTACAGCTTCTGCATCTGGCCTGGCCAGGGGGAAAGGAGGAGCATGACCCCTGGGGGAGGGAAAGAAGGCACCAGAGAAGGTGGAGCCAGAGTTCTGGCTTGTGGGGGGCCCCCCCCAATTGGCTGGGGCTCCTGGGCATGGGCCCCATGGGCCAATGCAGTAATCCACCACTGTCTGTGCCCATCCAGGGCAGCCCACCTCCCACTTTGAGAATGTCTGATCTAGATCCATAGATGGCCCCCATCACTGTGATATCTGAGTGCCTCACAAACTTTAGAGTTATCCTCACAAGAGAGCTTTGAGATAGGACAGTATTATCTCCATTTAACAGATAAGGGAACTGAGGCACAGAGATTATTATTCATTAAGTGACATGAGGAAATCTAGGTCAGAGTCAGGAAGTGAACACAGGCCTCCTGAATCCCGGTGTCCAACTCATCAGCCCAGCTGGCTCTTGCTGAACTTATAAATGGTCAGCTTGGTGAATGCCTGGAAGAGGTCAATGAGGAAGTCTCTGGAGCTATAGGGTGGGATTTTCAGAAGTATTTAGGGCCAGATTTTTAAAGGTATTTACACAGCTAAAGATGCAAATAGGCATCTACTGGGATTTTCAAGAGTGCCCAGGCATTTAACTACAATTGATTTCAATCCCATTAGGTGCCTATCTGTATCTTCAAGCACCTAAATACCTTTAAAAGTCTGGCCTCAGGAGCACAAGCCCCACTGACTTTCAGTGGGGTCTTAGGCTTGTGTTCCTTAGGCTTGTCTACACTAGCATTTTACAGTGCTGCAACTTTCTCACTCTGGGGTGTGAAAAAATACACCCCCTGAGCACAGCAAGTTTCAGGCTCTTTTGAAAATCTCACCCATGATGCTTAGCCTGTTTGACCTCAGTCTGCTATAGGTAACAATCCTGCAGTGGCAAGGGGGTGGATTAGATTACCTAAAAGGCCTTTTCCATCTCTAATGTCTGTGCTTCTCGGAATCACCAATACAGCAATTGAAAAAAAAAAGAAAAAACCAAGTAAACCACACACCAACCCAGTTTCATAGCACTTGAATGAGGCTGGCCTCATCTGATCCAGAGACAATGTAGACTGCTTTTACTGAAGTATCTTTATGCATTTCTTTATGTTAAATATTCCTATTTATAATGCATATATCTGTATCTTTAACATAATCTCTAAAGCCCAGGAGGCATAGTTAAGCCCCAGGAGAGTGAAAACTAAAACCACTGTTGATAAGACAAAAGACAAGTATAGTCCAAAGGATGAGCTATGCTCTTATTTTCAAGATCAGACAATTCTCCCTCTTATTTTCCCCCCCCAACCGCTTTTGAGTCAGACCTGCTGATATGGTTTAATGTTTAGCTATCAGCCTTGCTGTTCCCTGATACAAACTAAGTTCACTATCACAATCAGTTAACTGTGAAAAGAAATTTGGAGAATCTATTTATTACTGCTATCATAAAGGCTGTGCAAACAGGAGACTGGATCCTGAGAGCTGAGGTGAACCCACAAGTCTCATTCCTATCTTAAAAGTCTTGCTCTGTTCTCACCGCTTCTACTTCAAAGACTTTGTCTGGCTTCCTAACATCTCACTTCATTCTACTCCAGCCCATTTAAAATGCTGGTGTTAATAATCACCTTCCTCTTCCATTGCTTAAAGCTCATCACTCAGCTATTCAAATAATCCCAAATTATATTACTATGTTTCCAACATTAATCACTAGAAAGAAAAAATGGGGGAATGGAGATGGTAAAGCTGTCAGAAAGTTAACTTAGGGTTGACAGGTTTCAGAGTACCAGCCATGTCTGGTGAAGTGAGCTGTAGCTCACGAAAGCTTATGCTCAAATAAATGTGTTAGTCTAAGGTGCCACAAATACTACTTTTCTTTTAACTTAGGGTTGTTGCTCTTATAAATTTGAATGTGAAGTAAGATAGATAGGCAGACTAGTCCATGATCAAGCAAATTCTGACTCTCATGAGTAGCCCATACTCAGGCAAGTAGTCCCATTGAGCTCAATTGCACTATGTGCCTAAGTCTGAGTTATTCATGTCACTCACAGTTTGCAATATTGGGTCCTTACTATGTAAGCTATGAAAACAAGGTCTGTTTGTATTTTAATATGAAAACTTTAGAGTATTTCTCTGAGGGTAAAATGCAACCTGTGCACTATGTAAATTTCAGTGAAGTCATCAAAATACAGATTAAGTGGAATTAAAGCGGAACATAGGCCGTGTACTGGCATCTGCTTAGGCTGAATTTCAACCTGGCAGCTTTACTATTGCCTTTCCTCTTTTTTTAAACTAATGAGTTTTACATTTTTTAAATTTCAATTTTTATTAATGTTTATATATACACAGCTACAAGAGGGAAGGAGAAAGGCTGGGGAGGGGGGCAGCTCTGCACAGGACGAAGGAGAGGGGCTTGGGGGAGGGCCAACTCTGCGTGGGAGGGAGCAGGAAAGGAGAGGAGCTCAATAAATTCTAGTTTTGCCACTGATTATCGTAAGAGGAAGATTAGGCCCCAGATGTATATTTGCTGCAACAACTTAAAATCTGAATAGTAAATCAACTTCCTTGCTCCTTACTGTGATAGTTATTTGCAGAACAGCAATAATGTGTGGATGCGATTAGCACCATATACTGGAAAACACTTTAGCCTGGCTTCACCCTTTACTAGACCTGGCAGCCTTGTATACATTAATGCTTCACTACCTTGTTGCATCATTAAATTGAGGCATGTCTAACATTCGTTAAGGTGCACATCACTATTCAGAACAAGATGAAAGAACAGTTTTGCCCTGACATCTGGGAAATTCTTGGGAACTTCCCCAGGCAGTGAAGCAATGCATTGAAATCATTTTGCCAATCAGAATGTTGCCAGCACCCAGTGCCGAGAGGCTGAACAACAGCTTGAGTTGGTTCGTTACCCGGTGTGCTGCACCCAATAATCACAACGGGGTGGAGAAGCAGAAAAGTTTATTTGAAGCTTCAAAAAGGTACAGGGAGATTTGAATCTCAAATCCTGTACAACAGAGCAGGAAGTTACACAGGCTTTTATACATCCTTTTTTCCAGCATACTTATCCAATAGCAAGCTGCTCCAAGTATCCATATAGCCAGCCAATCCAGTTCCCAGCTAGTTCCCTGATTCTCTGTATCATTTGTTAAACTATACATAAAGCTGCTTTATTCAGCGTTGTTCTTCCATATCTCCCCTGTTTGGCCTTGCTTAGTTTCAGGCAGTCTGACTCTGCAACATACTGTTGCAGATTCTCAGCATAACTGCTGTGTGTGCCTCCAGGCGGGGGGGGCCAAGGACACTTGGGCCTAGCATGCAGAGCTGCAGTGAGTGCCTCCAGGCAGGAGGGGGTGGGGCAAGGACACAGGGGCCTAGTGCGAGGGGGCTTCATCGACACTTGTGGTCTTCCATCCCCTCGAGTTACCTAGTGGCCATGCCCCAGTGTTCCCAACAAGAATGTCCACAGACCTTTTAGAAAACAGTCAGAGGAGCCATGCCACAGCTTTTTCCACACATTTCAAATCCAAATCTTGTGCAAGGTTGGGTATTTTCAAGTTTTATTATAGAAAAAACATTTTAAAGTCATGAATGATTATGTCTCAAGCACCAGTTTGGAAATGAGCCTTAAAGGGAATTTCCAAACTCTGGTATGATTACCTGACTACAGGAGCTGCTTTTCTTCAACCACATCTATTTATAGGAAAGCCCCAGGTTTTTGAATTCCCAAAACCAAGACCATGACTTCCTAAATGTCATTCTCATATATTTCAGTAGTTTGCTTTATCCAGTCCACTAAATGACTTGCAAATTTGAGTTGCGATCAGTTTCTTAAAAATATTAGATGTTTTGTTTTTAAAGAGTATTTTTTAAATAGTTCTCTTTTTTCCTTTTGTGTTTCTGAAAAAGAGGGTTCAAGATCAGTGCTCCATTGTAGTAGGTGTAGTATATAAACATGGTAAGGGACAGTTCCCTCCTTGAGAAAGTTACTGTCATGAAGTGTGGGGGAGTCCGGGCCCTGCACCCTTCTTCCTGGGATTCACCATGACTCTCAGCCAGGCAGTAAAACAGAACGTTTATTGGACAATAGAAACACAGTCTAAAACAGAGCTTATGGGTACAACCAGGACCCCTCAGTCAAGTCCTTTTGGGGGGCAGGGAGCTTAGACACCAGCCTTGGGGTTCCCTGTGTTCGACTACCCAGCCCGAAACTGAAACTCCCCAGCCCCTCCTCCTCTGGGCTTTTTCCCTTTCCCCGGGCCAGGAGGTCACCTGATTCCTTTGTTCTCCAACCCTTTAGCTCTCACCTTGTAGGGGGAAGGGCCAGGCCATCAGTTGCCAGGAAACAGGGTGTTGGCCATTCTCTGTGTCCAGATTCTTGCACACACCTGCCCTCTAGGGCTCTGCAATGATCATACACCCTTATCCCACCACCTAGATACTTAACTGCATAGGGGAAACTGAGGCACCCCCACAATATTCAGAGAAAACATTAATAACAGTCCCACTTCATCACAGTTACAATCTAAACAGAAAAGGAGTACTTGTGGCACCTTAGAGACTAACAGATTTATTAGAGCATAAGCTTTTGGTTATGCTCTACTAAATTTGTTAGTCTCTAAGGTGCCACAAATACGCCTTTTCTTTTTACGGATACAGACTAACATGGCTGCTACTCTGAAATCTAAACAGACAAGACAAAGTGGGAGAAAGGAACAATTATGACCCACTTTTTAAAGAAGAGGAACTGAGGAAGAAATAGATTGTGATTTGTCCATGGTCACATAGAAAGCTTGTGGCAGAGTCAGGAATTGAATGATTATGTTCCAAATCCTTAACTGCAAGAGCATCCTTCTGCCTCTGTTTTCCCAGGCATGGACACATACTATCTACCAACTATTACATTAATTAAAAACAACTTTACTCACAATATTTAATTTTAATTATTTTTTGAGGGACAGACATTACCGGCAGTGGGTGAACCTCAATATGTTCTGAGGTCAGATTCTCTTTGTAGAATGGGATGCTTAGGCAAAGCTTATTTGAATTACTCCAAGCTTTTTGACTTTACACAATTCAGATGGAAATCTCATGAAAACATCCAGTCTCACAAGAATTCCAGCACTTCTACTTTAATCCTGGATAGAAATTTTGTGAAAAAAGCTTTTCTTGCACTATATGGCTATTTCCAGGTCTAGTCCCTAATTGAACCTGGCAGTGTAAAGGTTACTGGGACCAAAGGGTTAGTGCAAAGGGAGTGTCAAAAGTGTTATATAAGCATATCAGAACTGCAAAAAATACTTAACCTTTTTCATAAAATGCTTCAAAGCACTTTACAAAAGGAAGGTATCATAACCCCATTTTACAGATGGGGACCTTGAGGGACAGAGAGGTGAAAGGACTTGCCCAACGTCACAGCAGGTCAGTAGCAGAGCTGAAAATAGAATCCAACTCTCCTGATTCCCAACTGAGACCCCTTATTTACTGGGCAATATTGCCCCCTAAAAGCTTTGGTTCAGCTTGTGTTCTAAAATAAGCTAAAGGCTCAGCTGTGTGGAGGGGCAGGTGGGAAGAAGAAAGCTCAATTTTTATCTGAGCCAATCTCCCAGCCCTGCAGGTCTCTTCTTTTCTAGTGCATGACCTACCCAAGTCCAGTAACTACTACAAGGTCCAAGAGAGATGCACCCACTTATGCAAGGGCTGAGTTTAGACCCAAGTTTTTAGAATAACTGATCATAGGAGAGAGATCAACTTGGATTTGAGGATTGTAATGGAATCAATAGTCCAACAACAAGAAATAAGGTGCTTAATAGAACGAACTGCATGTTCAAAGGAGAGATTATATTAAATTTCCAAAAGACTGAGTAAGTTAAGTGCATTCAGCCTCAAAAATCTATTTTAAAAAGAACAAAATCAGAGAGTTGTGATCCTAATCACTTGTGGTAACTCATGTATCTATAAACAAACAATAAATAAGGCTGATCCTTGTACAGAATTTCAAGGGACATTTATAAGTTTCTTTATGACTTCAAGGGACATTGTTTATGGGCTTCTCTCTGGTGATAATCATATCTCACAAGTATTAAAGAGCTTAACTTTACAACACTACTGTAAGGCAGGGAAGTATTATCCTTATTATACAAATGAGGAAACTGAGGCATGAGATAGTTAAGTAACTTTCCCAAGATCACACAGGAAGTCTGGGCAGAACCAAGCAGAGAATCCAGATCTTTTGCCTCCCAGTCCAGTGCTGTACAACAAAACCAACATTTCTCTTTCTTGTTGCTTACTTCCTCAGATTAGGGCTATTTGGAGATTAAATTGTTTTCATATGTGACTTTTTAATGAGAGTATTGTTTGAAAGAAGCTTTGTTAGCCTGACTAGGCCCCTTTTATACCAACCCATGCCTTTTTGAAGGAGGAAATCTGCGTCATTAGACAGGGTAAAGGCCTTCTACCCCAGTGGCATGTTGTCATTACTAAGACTAATGGCACCATGTAGGTGTTTCCCCTTTGGTGTAGTTGGCCAGATCTACCTGCAGAGACACAGTGAGATCCATATGCAACTCCACTGATTGTGCTGGCAGTTAAGGGCACTCAGCACCTGCCCATTGGGTGGGTTAGTCTGGAAGTGTTTGTGATCATTCAAAGGCAGCAGTGACAGGACAGGATGGACCTCTCTGTGGACAAAAGAATATGGCAGCAACTTATGTTTTCCCTAAGGCTGGAGAAGACAGCCTGGACTAGAGGATTTAAAAAAAACTTTGACCTTCACTGCACATATTGTAGTATTTCCAGTGCTTTAATGACACTGGGCCAGATTCACTAGCGGTATAAGTTGGTGCAGTTCTGTTGACTTTAATGGTATTGACCCACTTAATGTCATGGTAAATTCTGCCCACAGGATTTCAGATTATTATACTGCCCCATTTTCTATCTCACACACACCTGGGAGTTGTGGCAAGAGTTTCAGGCACTGAAAAGCCCAATATTTAAGGTAGATAACTGAATAATTGAGGGTGCAGAACAGCCTCCCTGGGGAGGGAGTAAGTGGTGTGATTGCTTCTAGACCATAGGCTGTTGTATTTGCTGAAGGAGTTTAAAATGACCGATGTTCTCCAGCTGATCTGTTAAAGTTCTCTCACTTAGAGGAACTGGTGGAGGAGATGTCATGGCATTTTGGAAGTTTGGTATCTTGCCCACATTGAAGCAGCATGATTTTACACCACTTGTGGGATATTTTCAGCCCTTGTAGAGTCCTTAGTTTGTCTAAAGAGCTTTGTAATAAAGACCAACCCTGCCAGTCTTAGCTGACTTTGCTGCTTTCTAGTTGAAGAAAATTGTATTGTAGCAGCAGTAAAGGCCTCCCAACCTAGTATTAAAAAAAATCAGCATCAAGTAAGGGAATGAAGAGTGAGAGAGCTCCCCCTTCTCTTAGCCCAATTGCTACACAAGTTAAAACAAACAACCCTTGCTACTCACCTGAACGTGTTCACTGCTTATTTCCAGACCATCATTTGCCTTTAAGGTCAGTTCTTAACCCCTCCCCAGCATCCCTGCTGCTGCTTTTATACTGGTCTCTACCAGACGACCTACCCCTGCACATTTGCAGTCACCCAGCTTTTACTCATTGCATCCTTTCCTTTTAAGTGCTTGAACCTGTGAGGAGCTGAGCACCTTCAGTTCCAACTGATTTTAGTAAGATTTGAACGGGCTCAAAACATGACAGGATCAGACCCTTAAATTCCATCACTGCATTGATTGTCTACAGCTTCAGTACATGTAACTTGGAGTCATAGCTTTAATCTGTGCCTACTGACATAGGGAAGTTGTGTGATTGGTAGTTAGACTAGGAAAGTCTCAGAGCCAGGATGCTTGATCCCTGCACACACTACTGACTTGCTGCGTGACTTTGGGCAAATGACTTAAATCCAAATTTTCAATTTGGGAAACTAAAATTAGGCATTTAAATTAGGCATCTTTAGGCACCTAAACAAATGGCCTGAGTTACAGACGTGCTGAGTGCCCACAGTTCCCAGTGATTAAATATGCATTTAGCTGCCTAACTTTCGGCACTCAAATTTGATAATTCTCGACTTAGTTTCTCTCTGGACTTCAGTTTACTCATCTGCAAAATGAGGGATAATTAGATTTAATTCCCTCACAGCAGTGTTGTGAAGCCAATGTAATTAATGTTTGTCAAGCACTTTGAGATCTAAAGATGAAAAAAACCCACAGATAGGCAAAATTATTATTCATTATTTATATTATGCAATTGGACTTGAAATCAGAAAGGATGACGACAATGATTTGTTTCTGGTACACTCACTATGTGCTTGGAGCTGTACCAACACATAGGGAGGCCCAGTCCCTGCCCCAAAGGGCTTGCAATGTTACAAGACAGACACACCAAGCAAAGGGTTGGGAAAAGGGGTACAACTTCCTAGAAAAGCGGTCAAGGTGGTGACTGGTCACAGTCTCAGGATAATATGCTAATAGACTTTTTTTTCTAATTTAGCTAGCAAGGTCTGGATTACCAACCCTAAGCATTCAAAAATCATGACTTAGGAGCCCAACAAACCATTACATTTTAAAAAAACTAATAAATTTAAAGTTGTTCTTTTTTGCCTTCTGCTTTGAGTTTTTAGGGCTCATGTTTTTGAGCTTTTCTTCACAATCTTGAGGGCTAAAATTTTACATTTTGGTTTCAAATAAAAGCTGAGAGTCTCACATGACTCCAGGAGCTGAAGCTTTAGGAAACATACCAAATATTATGAGACTTGTGATGAAATTGCAAAAGTTGGGCTCTCTGGCTTCACATACATGCATATCCAAATACACACAAGGCAGAGAGAGCCGGTTTTAGGTTGGAATATAACTCTACTTATCTCTCAGGGAATAGTTGAATGCCTCCTGTTGTTAACAAACAACGTTGTCATTCTCTGACCACATGCATTCTCCCAGGAGGAATCTCAGCATGTACAGAGCTCTTCCCAAGACCCCATACACCACTTAAACTCTATGTTAAAGTTTAAGAGTAGCATAAGTCCTCATGTGTGACTTTTGCCCTTGCAGCACCTGTCCTGCTCTGATCTAGCGTGAAGGCCCTGCCTTGGTTAGAAGTTCTTTGATTTCAGAAATACCCTAGCCTTATTTCCTTTGTGACCTTGTTTTTAAATACTAATTGAGTTTCATTTAAAATGCATCTTGTGATATTATTGGTATTATTCATATGACGGGAGCATCTGGAGGCTGCAAATGAGATTAGGAGCCCATTGTGCTTGGTGCTGTATAAACTCATGTAGCTCCTGTCCCAAAGAACTTGCAATCTAAATAACCAAGACAGACACAGGGCAGGAGAGGAAACAGAGAGGTGAAGTGTCTTGTCCAGGGTTCCATAGCAGGTCAATGGAAGAGCCAGGAACAGAAAAGATATGATCCCTTTCCTTCCCTGATGTTCCTTTCAGCTTGTTGTAACAGGACAATATGCAGATTTAAATCTTTTGGGTATCAATTCTTATTATATTTTTAAGAAGTAGCATTCTGTAAGAACATCTAAACTGAACTTCTAAACTGAGAATTGCTTCATTGCACACATCTCTCAGTGTGAGCTTCTCATTTACATGGTAGTAATGTAGTTCTTGTGAGGCAAGTGTTAGGTGGTCTTGTTTAGCACTACAAAGAGATTTTAAATTACAGGGTTGGTTATAAACTCTCACCAAATCACTACCTTGATTTTCATATTGTCATTATTAAGGTTGTGTTTGGCTTCTGAGCTAGAACTATTTCCCTTGATAAATCAAAAGTAATTTAATTGTAAATAATAGAGACTGAAGTAAATGATAGCAGGGGATGATTCCACACTGACTTGTCAAATCACTTGGCAACATGGTGACTTACAAAATATGACCCAATTCCTGCATTGTGATCCATACAGCCACATTGCTGTATCCCTATGAAACCCCACTATGTTCAAGAGAGCTCTCAACACCATTTATTCAATTGTACATGGAACTATCTATGATACTTTTATGGCCACAATATCTGAACACCTCACAATCATTTGTACTTATCCTCACAACGCCCCTGTGAGGTAGGGTAGTACTACCCACTCAGTGCCACAAGTACTAAGGTGCCACAAGTACTCCTTTTCTTTTTGCGTGACTTCTCCAAGGTCATATGGGAAGTCAGCGGCTAAACCAGGAATTGAACCCAGACCTCCTTAGGGCTAGTCCATGACCATTTCCACAGAGACCCTCTTGCCTTATGGGACCATTTTGATAGATCCTACTACAAAGCCCCAAGGAAGGTGTTAACACCAGAACACTGGCTTGTGTGCAATCTCTGAAGTTGCTATGAAGAAAAACAGATAATGCATTCCTAGGGCTGTAGCCTATTTGTTGCAGCATAACTGTTCAAAATAACAAGTTTCTTAAAAATCAGCACCCAGTGTTTCTTCCTGTCAACAGCAAAGAGCATAATTCCCTCAGCTTTCTGGATTTACAGGGCATCAAAAAGCTAGGTTTACAAGACGAATGAATTATCCAGCATGTACAAGCTTCACTCTAAAGTGCTAGCTTTTATTCTTTGGATGCAGGACAGGCTCCCTCTAATGGGCAGAAATGAAGAGTGTTCTTATGTGTGGTAAGTCACAGTACAGTCACTTGGGTGAAATTCAATGCTACCTGGTACATAGGGCAAGGGACAAGATTTAAAGGATTGGGTCCTCCAGTTATCAAGTGCATCTTTCTCCTAACTCCTTTTTGATCCTGTCTCCACCTTAGCATCTTCCCCCTTCACCTGACTTCCTCTGAGTCTTGCCCTTTCCTCAGTACTCTTAGGTCTGGTCTACACTATAAGTTTATGTCGGATTTAGCAGTGTTAAATCAAATTAACCCTGCACCCATCCACACAATAAAGCCATCTTTTTCGACATAAAGGGCTCTTAAAACTGATTTCTGTACTCCTCCCCAATGAGGGGATTAGCACTGAAATCAACATCACCGTTTCGAATTAGGGTTAGTGTGGATGCAATTTGAAGGTATTGGCCTACGGGAGCTATCCAACAGTGCACTATTGTGACCGCTCTGGACAGCACTCTGAACTCAGATGCACTGGCCAGGTGTAGAGAAAAAGCCCCGGGAACTTTTGAATCTCATTTCCTGTTTGGCCAGGCGAGCTCATCAGCACAGGTGACCATGCAGTCCCAGAATCGAAAAAGGGCTCCAGCATGGACCGAACGGGAGGTACTGGATCTGATCGCTGTATGGGGAGAGGAATCTATGCTATCAGAACTACGTTCCAAAAGACAAAATGCCAAAGCATTTCAAAAAATCTGCGAAGCCATGAGGGACAGAGGCTCCAGCAGGGACGCAACACAGTGCCAAGTGAAACTTAAGGAACTCAGACAAGCGTACTAGAAAACCAACGTGCTTTGCTTGGTATGGGAGAGGAGGGTGCTGCTGTTATGAAGGTTGCAGAAGCCGAAAGACTATGGCTTACCATGGCCACCTGCAAGCCAAATTCTGTTGCCTGGAATTGTGTGTGCGATCTCTAACACCAAAGCCGGAGGCACTCAATATAAGATGTAAAATGTGACCTTGTACCAAAATCACATGTGCTGTGTAATGTGAATAGTGTTGTTCGCCGTGAAAGAGTATAGTCATTGTTCTGCAAAATGTATCTTTTTAAATACTTCACTCCCTTTTTTTCCTCCAGCAGCTGCAAATGTTTCAAGCCTCCCTCCTCTGTCCCAAAGGCTATCTCAGATAAGGCGACGAAAAAAACGCACGCGCGATGAAATGTTCTCTGAGCTCATGCAGTCGTCTGGCACTGACAGAGCTTAGCAGAATGTGTGGAGGGACACAACAGCAGAGTATAGGAAAGTGGCCGATGAACGTGAGGAGAGGTGGCGGCAGGAAGTTCAGAGGAGGCATGAGGCGATGCTGGGGCTACTGCGGGATCAAACGGACATGCTCTGGCGTCTGGTGGAGGTTCATGAACGGCAGCAGGATCACAGACTGCTGCTGCAGCACCTTTTTAACCACCCTCCCTGCTCCCCGAGTTCCATAGCGTCATCACCCAGATGCCCAAGAACGCAGGAGGGGGAGGCTCCGGGCACCCAACCACTCCACCCCAGTGGACAGCCCAAGCAACAGAAGGCTGGCATTCAACAAGCTTTGAAATGGCCTTTTCCTTCCCTCCTACTCTCCTCCCACACCCCACCCGGGCTACCTTGTGAGTTATCTCCCTACTTTTATAATCATTTAATAAAGAATACATGTTTTTTAAACCATAGTGACTATTTCCTTTGCAAGCAAGCTGTGATCGAAGGGGGGAGGGCAGCTGGCTTACAGGGAATTTAGAGGCAACCAAGGGGGTGGGTTTTCGTCAAGGAGAAATAAACAGAAGTGTCACACAATACCCTGGCCAGTCATGAAACTGGTTTTCAAAGCTTCTCTGATGCGCAGCGCTTCCGGCTGTGCTCTTCTAACCGCCCTGGTGTCTGGCTGTGCGTATTCAGCAGCCAGGCGATTTGCCTCAACCGCCCACCCCGCCATAAACATCTCCTCCTTACTCTTACAGAGATTGTGGAACACACAGCAAGCAGCAATAACAATGGGAATATTGGTTTTGCTGAGGTCTGAGCGAGTCAGTAAACTGCACCAGTGACCCTTTAAACGTCCAAATGCACATTCTACCTCCATTCTGCACTTGCTCAGCCTGTAGTTGAACAGCTCCTGACTACTGTCCAGACTGCCTGGGTACAGCTTCATGAGCCAGGGCATTAAGGGGTAGACTGGGTCCCCAAGGATAACTACTGGCATTTCAACATCCCCAACAGTTATTTTCTGATCTGGGAAGTAAATCCCTTCCTGCAGCCATTTAAACAGACCAGAGTTCCTGAAGACACGAGCAACATGAACCTTTCCTGGCCATCCCACGTTGATGCTGGTGAAACGTCCCTTGTGATCCACCGGTGCTTGCAGCACCATTGAAAAGTACCCCTTGCGGTTTATGTACTCGGTGCCCTGTTGGTCTGGTCCCAAGATAGGGAGATGGGTTCCGTCTATAGCCCCACCACAGTTAGGGAATCCCATTGCAGCAAAGCCATCCACTATGACCTGCACATTTCCCAGAGTCACTACCTTTGATAGCAGCAGCTCAGTGATTGCATTGGCCACTTGCATCACAGCAACCCCCACAGTAGATTTGCCCACTCCAAATTGATTCCCGACTGACCGGTAGCTGTCTGGCGTTGAAAGTTTCCGTGGGGGTATTGCCACTCACTTATGAACTGTGAGGGCTGCTCTCATCTTGGTATTCTTGCACTTCAGGGCAGGGGAAAGCAAGTCACAAAGTTCCATGAAAGTGCCCTTACACATGTGAAAGTTTCAGCGCCACTGGGAATCATCCCAAACCTGCAACACTATATGGTCCCATCAGTCTCTGCTTGATTCCTGGGCCCAGAATCAGTGTTCCACAGCATGAGCCTGCCCCAGTAACACCATGATCTCCAAATTGCCGGGGACCGCAGTTTTAGAGAAATCTCTGTTAATGTCCTCATCACCGCACCTCCTCACCTGGTTTTTCAGGTGCTGGTTCTGCAGAAACTGCACAATAATGCGCGAGGTGTTTACAATGGTCATAACTGCTGCGGTGAGCTGAACGGGCTCCATGCTTGCTGTGCTATGGCGTCTGCTCGGGCAATCCAGGGAAAAGGGGGCGAAATGATTGTCTGCTGTTGCTTTCACGGAGGGAGGGAGGGAGGGTTAACTGACGACATTTACCCATAACCACCCACGACAAATTTTTGGCCCCATCAGGCATTGAGAGCTCGGCCCAGAATTCCAGTGAGCAGCGGGGACTGCGGGAACTGTGGGATAGCTACCCACGGTGCACCGCTCGGAATGCCTATGCTTGCCATGGTACTGTGGATGCACACCGCTGAATTAATGTGCTTAGTGTGGACGCATGCACTCAACTTTATACACTCTGTTCCCAAAAATTGACTTCTGTAAAATCGGAGTACTTTCGTAGTGTAGACATGGCCTTAGGTCTTCTCTTCACTACAGTGAAGTCGAATTATACCTCAAGTGCTGTCCCTATCTCAAGTCCTGTGCACATACAAAACTCCTTAACACGAGTATGATTATGCTTTTAACTCAAGTTGGCTGGCCCATCAAGGGGTATAGGTTAAACCCGGAGTCAGCGCAATGCACCAGCTGCTAACAGGACTACTCTGTGCAGCTCATGTTTTATTTTTCAATGTGATGACTCATGCCTGAGGTAAGCTAACTCAAGGGGAGTTAAGTGTAGATAACTTGAGTAAGATTTAGTTTAGTTCATAACTCATTATACTTCATGGGCCAGATCCTCAGCTGAGGTAAATCGAAGTCAATAGAGTTATGTTGATTTATACCAGCTAGGGTGATCACCTGTCCCTAATTGGGCAGGACAGTCCTGAAATGTACATTTCAAGTCCCAGTCCCAGGCTGAATGACAATTTGTCCCAAATTCCCGGCAGCACCGTTCCGCGCCTGCCTGAGGTTCAGTGGTGGTGCCAGCCTCTTCCCGGTGGGGGGTGGGGCTGAGGAGGGCCTTAGCCCCTCCCATGCCATGAGGCCCCTCCCTCTGCTTCTCCTCTTTCCCTGAGGCCCCACCCCTAGCCAGGCCAGAAACTGTAGCCGGGCAGAAGTTAGAGCCACCCAGGGATCCTAGGCTGCGGTGGAAAGCCCCAGACCTTCCACCTGCCCTGGGTGGCACACCCCAGGGGGCAGGGACACGGGCCAGGGGCTGCTCTTGGGCAGGTGGAGGGTCTGGGGCTCCCCACAGCAGCCCAGGCTCCATGGGTGGCTCTTACCACTGCCTGGCTTCAGCTTCTGGCCTGGCCAGGGGGCTGGGCCTCAGGGGGAAGAGGAGAAGCAAGGGGAAGGGCCATTGAGGGGGCGGGGCTCCTGCATGTGTCCCATTTTTGCATTTTGAAAAGGTGCTCACCCTAATATTACCAGTTGAGGTCTGTCTCTGTTATCTCTGTGGGTCTGGCCTCAGCTGTAAGTTCTGTTCATATTCTCCTGGACACCAAACAGACTATGGCCTACTTTTTTGAAAGTGGCCTCTGATTTTGGGAGATTCAATTCAATTTTCAGGACCCCAACCTAAGCCATTTTCCAAAATCAGCAGCCACTTTTGAAAATGTAGGGTTATCACTAAAAATTTAAACAACGAGGAGTCCTTGTGGCACCTTAGAGACTAACAAATTTATGTGGGCATAAGCTTTCATGGGCTAAAACCCACTTCATCAGATGCAGGGAGTGAGAAATACAGTAGGCAGGTATAAATATTACAGCACATGAAAAGATGGGAGTTGCCTTACCAAGTGGGGGGATCAGTGCTAACAAGGCCAATTCAAACAGGGTGGATGTAGCCTATTATTTAATTTATTTTATGGTTTGTTTATTTATTATTTTATTATATTTATTAAGTGTCCTCGTTAGCACTGCTCCCCCCCTTGGTAAGGTAACTCCCATCTTTTCATGTGCTGTAATATATATACCTGCCTACGATATTTTCCACTCCATGCATCTGATGAAGTGGGTTTTAGACTATGAAAGCTTATGCACAAATAAATTTGTTAGTCTCTAAGGTGCCATGAGGACGCCTCGTTGTTTTTGCTGATACTGACTAACATGGCTACCCCTCTGAAACCTGTCACTAAAAACTTAATGACTTAATGAAAAGGCAGCATTGCCCAGTGAACTCCAGATCACCAACATCATTTATGATCACATCTTTAGGGAACTTTAAACTGCTATATCATTTTAAAAATTATTAAAACTTTGCATGAACCTATAATTTAAAGATTGCAAGGTACTTTACACATTAATTAAACCTTAGTCATATCCTTGAGAGGTAGGCAAGTGCTGTATTATTATCCCCATTTTACATGTTGGTAAAGATGTTATACCAATAAAATAAAAACCAGCAGGATCTTATTAACGGGGAAAAGGCAAATGCCACATTTATTGTGAATACAGAAAGAATCATAGTAAGCAGTTATAGCTATAACATTCCATTCAATTTCCTATTTATTCACACATTCATTCATACACACACACACACACAGGTTCTGCAAGGTTGTTATCATAGTTACCAGCCTTAGAGTTGCTCATGCCAAGCCACTGGCCAGGTGGCCTGGACACGAGGAGGGAGCAGGGCCTTGTCAGATGCTCATCTGATGCTCCTGGAAGTTGGTTTGCAGAATCAGACCCCAAAGTTCTCACTTTCTAGAGTCCATTTTTATAGGAATTTCTTCCTATGCCAGTCTATGGGAATTGTTTCATCATGCTGTTGCTGAATCAATCAGCAGACGGCACATTCCTGTCTGCTCCATGCTGCCAGATGTTATCTTGTTCTTTGGTTCTCCCATTCTTGAGGCTGTTGGGTGGATTCCAGACTGCCCTCCGGGAGTTCTCTGGTTATTTCCATTGACGCCTTCTTCAGCCGATGGACACTGGATTCTTAGGCTGGCACCTCCTTGATCATTCAGTTATTATCCACACCAAGCATCCATCCACATACATCCTCTATCTCTATTTTAATCCCAATTGTTAACAAAGCGAGATGAATACAACAAAAGGGCGGGGAGTCTCTGGGTGCTGTTTCTGTTGTTACAGAGTATTGCTTTGAGTCTCTCTCTGTGTGAGTAGTTGTTGTTACAAAGAATTGCTTTGAGAACAGACTCTGTTTTAGAATGTACTAACACAATTAGCAGCTTGCAAGTTTCACACATAGAGGGAGAGAAACAGTACCAAAAACCAAGAGACCTCTTAATTAGTAATATCCTGGAATTTAAACTCTGGGAAATCGAACTCATTTGTGATTTTAATACAGAACTTCTTTAATATGATCCAACAAAGAGAGGCAGAGGGGTTAGCCACAAATTTTCAAATGCGGCCATTAAATATGGGTGCCTCAATTTTCAGGTGCCCAGATTTAGACAATAAAATATAATCCAATGTCTGGAAGTAGAAGCTAGACAAATTCAGACTGGAAATAAGGTATACATTAAAATTTTAACAGAGAATAATTAACCACTGGAATAATTTACCAAGGGTCATGGTGGATTCTCCATCACGGGCAACTTTAAAATCAAGACTGGATGTTTTTCTAAATGCTAAACCCTAGGAATTATTTTTGAGGAGTTCTGTGGCCTGTGTTATACAGGAGATCAAATTAGGTGATCACAGTGGTCTCTTCTGGCCTTGGAATCTATGAATCTACCTTAAATGTCTAGATTTGGGATCCTGAAAATTGAGTCACCTGAATTAAAAAGCCACTTTTGGAAATCTGGCCCTAGGTGCCTTGTCCAAGATAACACAGTGAGTCAGTAGCATAGTCAGAAATAGATCCCAGTTCCCTGCTTTATTCACTAGATGCCACTCCTCCGTGTTTTCCACTGAATGCATCCGATGAAGTGAGCTGTAGCTGTAGTTCACGAAAGCTTATGCTCAAATAAATTGGTTAGTCTCTAAGGTGCCACAAGTCCTCCTTTTCTTCTTGCGAATACAGACTAACACGGCTGCTACTCTGAGTCCTCTGTTGTTGCTGTTTTTTAAATTAAGTGTCTGATCCAATTTCTACTGAAGTGAATGGAAAGACTTCCAGAAGTCTTGGATCAAGTTCACAGAGCCAAATTCTGTCCTGATTTACACGTTGATTTTCATGGGATTATCTGGGTGCTAGCCAAGAGAGAATATGGACTATATGGTAGCCATTGAGTACAGAGGTTAGCTACGTACGCTCAAACTTGTAGGAATATCTTGGAGAGGTCATTATTGAAGGCTTCATGGGAGAAGTAGTGCATTATAAGGATGAGTTTGAAGAAAGAGAGGGGATTTGGAACTCAGGAAGAGGAATGCATGTTTTCTCCCTGAAACCAGGCAAAACTGGGTATTTCTTCTGTGTATTGCTTTTAGTTCTTCAGTTCATCCTCAGTTCAGTGCACCCAAGTGAACCCCAAATTCAAAGTGAAACTCAGGGGGGGTAAACATATATGAAACAAAGCCAGAAAAAAAGTGTTGCATTGAAATCCTGCAAATTGAAAGCTTAAAGCTTTGCAAAAAGAAAAGGAGTACTTGTGGCACCTTAGAGACTAACCAATTTATTAGAGCATAAACTTTTGTGAGCTACAGCTCACTTCATCAGATGCATATCGTGGAAACTGCAGCAGACTTTATATATACACAGAGAATATGAAACAATACCTCCTCCCACCCCACTGTCCTGCTGGTAATAGCTTATCTAAAGTGATCATCAGGTGGGCCATTTCCAGCACAAATCCAGGTTTTCTCACCCTCCACCCCCCCACACAAATTCACTCTCCTGCTGGTGATAGCCCATCCAAAGTGACAACTCTTTACACAATGTGCATGACAATCAAGTTGGGCTATTTCCTGCACAAATCCAGGTTCTCACATCCCCCCCACCCCCATAAACACACAAACTCACTCTCCTGCTGGTAATAGCTCATCCAAACTGACCACTCTTCAAGTTTAAATCCAAGTTAAACCAGAACATCTGGGGGGGGGAGGAAAAAACAAGAGGAAATAGGCTACCTTGCATAATGACTTAGCCACTCCCAGTCTCTATTTAAGCCTAAATTAATAGTATCCAATTTGCAAATGAATTCCAATTCAGCAGTTTCTCGCTGGAGTCTGGATTTGAAGTTTTTTTGTTTTAAGATAGCGACCTTCATGTCTGTGATTGCGTGACCAGAGAGATTGAAGTGTTCTCCGACTGGTTTATGAATGTTATAATTCTTGACATCTGATTTGTGTCCATTTATTCTTTTACGTAGAGACTGTCCAGTTTGACCAATGTACATGGCAGAGGGGCATTGCTGGCACATGATGGCATATATCACATTGGTGGATGTGCAGGTGAACGAGCCTCTGATAGTGTGGCTGATGTTATTAGGCCCTGTGATGGTGTCCCCTGAATAGATATGTGGGCACAATTGGCAACGGGCTTTGTTGCAAGGATAAGTTCCTGGGTTAGTGGTTCTGTTGTGTGGTATGTGGTTGTTGGTGAGTATTTGCTTCAGGTTGCGAGGCTGTCTGTAGGCAAGGACTGGCCTGTCTCCCAAGATTTGTGAGAGTGTTGGGTCATCCTTTAGGATAGGTTGTAGATCCTTAATAATGCGTTGGAGGGGTTTTAGTTGGGGGCTGAAGGTGACGGCTAGTGGCGTTCTGTTATTTTCTTTGTTAGGCCTGTCCTGTAGTAGGTAACTTCTGGGAACTCTTCTGGCTCTATCAATCTGTTTCTTTACTTCTGCAGGTGGGTATTGTAGTTGTAAGAAAGCTTGACAGAGATCTTGTAGGTGTTTGTCTCTGTCTGAGGGGTTGGAGCAAATGCGGTTGTATTGCAGAGCTTGGCTGTAGACGATGGATCGTGTGGTGTGGTCAGGGTGAAAGCTGGAGGCATGCAGGTAGGAATAGCGGTCAGTAGGTTTCCGGTATAGGGTGGTGTTTATGTGACCATTGTTTATTAGCACTGTAGTGTCCAGGAAGTGGATCTCTTGTGTGGACTGGACCAGGCTGAGGTTGGTGGTGGGATGGAAATTGTTGAAATCATGGTGGAATTCCTCAAGGGCTTCTTTTCCATGGGTCCAGATGATGAAGATGTCATCAATATAGCGCAAGTAGAGTAGGGGCTTTAGGGGACGAGAGCTGAGGAAGCGTTGTTCTAAATCAGCCATAAAAATGTTGGCATACTGTGGGGCCATGCGGGTACCCATAGCAGTGCTGCTGATCTGAAGGTATACATTGTCCCCAAATGTGAAGTAGTTATGGGTAAGGACAAAGTCACAAAGTTCAGCCACCAGGTTAGCCGTGACATTATCGGGGATAGTGTTCTTGACGGCTTGTAGTCCATCTTTGTGTGGAATGTTGGTGTAGAGGGCTTCTACATAACTTTGCATAACTCTAATTATTAGAGGAAACCACTTGTCAGACAATTTTGCATACAGCAAGGTATACAAGTAACCCTTGGCCATAGGTCAGAGTTCACCAGATAGTATCATCTCCAAAATATTTTCAAGCTTGCACAATGTTGTCTCAGCAACACTTCTGTGTAATTAAGTAAAATGAGTTTTGAGACAAAGCAAGTGGACACATAGATAACAGATCTTTGGATAAACATCTGGCTGTTTTGAGTCCAGATCATAGAAAGCCATCTCAACCCTTCCCCCACTCCCTCCCTTTTCCTCTAACTACTCACACTGGCTTTTGCAAACAACCCTTGGCTGTGCAAACAACTGAAGGTTTCAGTGAGATCACACAGCAGGCAACATACTGTCAATGGATAAATATGTGGCTTGTTTCCCAAGGTCTGTCTCCTCGTTGTATCATTGCTGATGTTGAGCCATTGCTGTAAGAGTAGATTGGGCTAGCTATTTCTCACCATAAGCCAAGCTTTGTACATTGTCTGAGTGGAGAAGAGAATGGAGATAGGTGCATAAGGGTACAGGAAGGGATACAAAAAGAAAGAGTATGCGGAAGGGAGGGAAAAAAGGAGAGCAGATTGAAAGAATATAATGTAGACAGGTAAATTAAAGGAGAAAGAAGGACCAATTATTTCAAAAGTTATGAAGTTGTTACAAGCACATGTACATTCAGAGAACTCTATATAAGTTTAACAATAACAATATTAATGAAAGTCAAGACATCTTTATAAGAAAGAGATTGTAGCACACACACTTATAAAGACGGTAGAGTGCATGTTTAAAACCTAGTCTGAAAGGATTCATGTTCATTCTTGATTTAAACAAAGTAGTTTGCTGTGTTATATTGTTTTGTTGCATTTTATTGCCATTTCTGGTAGCACCTACACACTTTCCAAACAGAGAAGACATGATCCATTTTGTGAAGAACTCACAATCATTTCGCAATATGTTATAACATGAAGTGTGTTTGTCCCCCAGATCTGGGGGAAGGCAATGGCAGACCCTTCCCCAGGAAAAACAGCCCTTCACTTTCCCAGAGTTGAAGAAATGCCTGAACAATAGAAGATCATCATAAGATTGGAAAAAACAAAGTGTTTGTGATAATGCCAATACTAGAACAAAATCTGCTTTCAGTAATACTAGTGTCAACCTGGAGTGATGCTTCTGACTTCACTCCAGATTTATACCAGTATAAATGACAGCAGAATTTGGTTGTTTACATATAATGTAAACAACTAAGAGGACCTGTTATAGTTAGTACACCATCTCTACATTAATAACAGAACAGAGCTATTAAAGGAGTAAGTGGGCAATCAAATATGCCCTGCAAGACAGAATGATGGCATAATTAGATTCCAAATCACACATTATACTATACAAGGTAATATTACAGCTGGAATTCTGATTATTAATATGGTGTAGATATATATATGTTTACATTTCCTTTCTCAGAATCATAGAATATCAGGGTTAGAAGGGATCTCAGGAGGTCATCTAGTCCAACCCCCTGCTCAAAGCAGGACCAATCCCCAATTTTTGCCCCAGGTCCCTAAATGGCCCCCTCAAGGATTGAACTCACAATCCTGAGTTTAACAGGCCAATGCTCAAACCACTGAGCTATCCCCCAAGTTACTTGTGCCACTAAGCTTAACTGGAACATTAATAAAGAGTTTATGGCAAAAAAAAAATACAGCACTGATGTACAGCTGATCAATATAAGCAGGGGACATTGATCAGTGGAACAGAGCAATGCTTTCATTGCCTTAAAAATCAATCCTGGAGGGTGACAGACACACACACATATATATACTCAGCTTGGTTACCAGCCTCTCCACAGACAAAGTTCAGGGTTTTTCTAATAAAGCAAATTTTTGGTTTATTTAGGGCAAATTAATCTCTCCTGAAAGTTTGAAGAAAGTCAGCCAAAGACTAACAGACAGACAGACTTTTGGTTTGGCGATTTGAAGCATAGACAGCCATCCCGCTGTCTTTGAACCATCCTATGCTATGTTTTTGTTTTGACCTGCACAGGAAGGTAAGTTGATCTATCTCAGTTTAATGGGGCAGATCCTCAGTTGATGTAATTGGAGTTCTGGAACTAGTTTTCTAGGAGCTGTGACAATTTACACAAGTGGAGAATCTGCCCCCATGTATTTAACAGCCTTTCCCTTTGAGCACAAAGGGTATGGAAGAGGAACAACAATAAAACAGGGGTTCTGTATTCAAATTAAACCTTTTATTTGCTTTTAAGAAGCCTGAAAAGGAATACGTTGCTTATTGCCCTTCACTGGTAGTGAAGAAAAGAGGAAAATCAGTATTTATAGAACTGTTTGGGGTTTTTTTGGAACGTCGCCATTTTGATTCTGTATTATGTCCAAACTAATTGGCAAAGTAACCATTTCTTAAGGTAAATGTTAAAAAGGCAATTTCACGTGTCACAAGCTATCTTTGGCATTTTTACAATGCTGTTTTTCTTTGGTGTTTCTATTGAATACTCTACATATTATTAACTAACCTTCTGAAAAGATAAAGATCACTACTTTCAGACCCAAATGGTGAGCTGGATTCACTCACCCTTACTCACGCAGAGCAATGCTTTCTGTAGTACTATCAGGGGGATTACAGACCCGAAGAGATCCATTTTAGAAATGAGAAATGTACTCCTATTGGCTCCTCATTTGACATTACGATAAAACCTCACTAATTCTCAGTTCACTAATCCTCAGAACCTCATTGTCTTCACAAAAGAACTAGCCTTCTCTACTGCCTTCTCAGCAAAGATCAATAGTAGGTGCTATAATAGTCTCATATGCCTAAGATTTCATTACTTACACAATGCACTCCTGCGTATTTCCTGTTATAGTATGCTACTTATCAGACATAAATAAATCTAAAGAACAAAGACATTTTTGATGCCAGACTTTTATTTGGTTGCTTCTTGCTTTCACAATGGATCTCCCAGTTACTAGTGAAAATGAGTGAGGTGCTATTGTTTACTTTATCACTGGAAAATGTGCATTGCATTGCATTAGCACACGTATGTTTGCCCTCTGATAAAGGGCACACTTGCAGGCTTTTTATGACATAAGTTCTTTCTTTCTTCCCTTTCTTTGATCTTTGAGCACTTCTGCTCCAGACATCCAAGGTGAAATTCTGGCCTTACTGACATCAATGAGAGTTTTACCACTGATTTAAGTGGGGTAATGATTTCACACACACCCCATTTTTGGAGCCAGTTTTGTCACTTGCAGACCACATGCAACAGCACATTACTTCTGTTATCTCAGGTAAAAAGTTTCTTGCACGTTGAACACCAGATCCTCAGTTGGCTGTAAATTGGAATGGCTTCATTAAAATCAATGATAAGTACTGTAGATATAAGCAGCATTTTAGCAGTGTAGTGGGAAGGTAGGTACAGGCAGTCAGGCTTGTAGGAGGCTAATCCTGTGCTGGACAGGAGGGCTGCTGATGGGTCTAGCTAATTCATGACATCACTACCCTATATTAGACCAGGGATAGCTAGAATTAAGAAACTGAGGTTACTGTGCAAGAGAGAGAAAGAAGAGACTTAAAGATAAAGAAAGGGTAGGGAATGGCAACTGATTGATATGCCTATCTAGAAAACAATTTGTACTGGTCTGAACACAAGATCCTCTTTAGGAAGCTTACACCTGGAGTGAGTTAGCCATGAACCTGGTTGTTGTTTCGAATCTTTATGCAACAAGCACAGGTGAGGTGGGCCATATAAATGCATGGATGGATGGATGGATGGATGGATGGATGGATGGATACCATAGAATTGTAGGACTGGAAGGAACCTCGAGAGGCATTTAGTCCAGTCCCCTGCACTCATAGCAGGACTAAGTATCATATAGACCATTCCCAATAGGTATTTGTTTAACCTGCTCTTTAAAATCTCCAAGGATGGAGTTTCCACAACCTCCCTAGGCAATTTATTTCAGAGCTTAAGCACCCTGACAGGAAGTTTTTTCTAATGTCCAACCTAAACCACCCTTGCTGAAATTTAAGCCCATTGCTTCTTGGCCTAGCCTCAGAGGTTAAGGAGAATAATTTTTCTCCCTCCTTCTTCTAACAACCTTTTAGGTACTTGAAAATTGTTATCATGTCCCCTCTCAGTCTTCTTTTCTCCAGACTAAGCAAATCCAATTTTTCAATCTTCCCTCGTAGGTCATGTTTTCTAGATGCTTAATCATTTTTGTTCCTCTTCTCTGGACTTTCTCCAATTTTTCCACATCTTTCCTGAAATGTGGCACCCAGAAGTGAACACAATACTCCAGTTGAGGCCTAATCAGTGAAAAGTAGAGTGGAAGAATTACTTCTTGTGTTTTGCTTACAACACTCCTGCTAATACGTCCCAAAATGATGTTTGCTTATTTTGCAACAGTGTCACATTGTTGACTCATATTTAGTTTGTGATCCACTATGACCCCCAGATCCCTTTCTGCAGTACTTCTTCCTAGGCAGTCATTTCCCATTTTGTATGTGTGTAGCTGATTGTTCCTTCCTAAGTGGAGTACTTTGAATTTGTTCTTATTGAATTTGATCCTATTTACTTCAGGCCATTTCTCCTGTTTGTCCAGATCATTTTGAATTTTATTCTCCAAAGCACTTGCAACCCCTCCCAGCTTGGTATTGTCTGCAAACTTTATAAGTGTACTCTCTATACCATTGTCTAAATTATTGATGAAGATATTGAGCAGAACTGGACCCAGAATTCATCCCTGTGGGACCCCACTTGATATGCCCTTCCAGCTTGACTGTGAACCACTGATAACTATTCTCTGGCAATGGTTTTCCACTTTATAGTTACTCCAGCTGGGTTGCATTTCCTTAGTTTTTTTATGAGAAGGTCATGCAACATGGTATCAAAATCCTTGCTAAAGTCAAGATATACCACATCTACCACTTCCCCGTTCTCCCTTGTTACCCTCTTGTCTGTGTTAAACACTTTTAACATGACATTGGAAAGGACACTACTGCGTTTTGTAAGGACAAATCCTGGCCCTGGGTGTGCTTCACTGAAGGAAGCAGTAGCTCCTGACCTTCCTGTCTTGGATGCACACTGACCTGACCGATCCTGAGTATGAGACCCAATACACCGTAGGGCACTCCCTCCAATACTGGTAAACTGTCACTGTTCAGAGGGGCCAGGAACCCCCCTAACAGTCCTTTGTGGATTCTGACCTGCTCTTCTACCCCATCCTCACTAAGATCACATAGGTTATTAAAGCTGTAGGATGCCATCACCTTGTACAGCTCTTGCCTAACACTTACTGTGTTATGTGGGATTATGCGGGAAGGCTCAGTCCCCCTCCCTTCATGGCTGGGTTTGGAGGAGTAGTTTTACCACAGTGGAGCCCATCCTCTCCCTGAGTGAGATCATTTTATGGGCCATGCAGTCTGTTCAGTTCTCCCTGGCTGTCAGTCAGCCATAGGGAAGACTGCCCTTCCCCTACCCCAAGTCATGGATATTGGGGAGCTCATATATGGCAGTTTAAGGCCAGAGTCACAGACTCTGCCTGTGTGGAGTGAGGGGGTTTTGCACTCAAGGGGGGCTCCTAAACCCTTAGGAGCCACAGATGTGACTGTGAAGCAGGCCTAGGCAGCTAGTGAAAATATTGCTTGATCGGGGGATGGGCTGCAGAACACTGAAAGCCACCGGAGCACAGACTGGAAAGGTTTCATATCGCTGGCATCTCCCATTACAATACTCCAGTTAAACATAACCTAGCTCTTGTATAGATCTCAAAGCACTTCACACAGGAGGTGAGTATCATTATCCCCGCTTTACAGATGGGGAAACTCAGGCAAACGGAGGTAAAATGGCTTGCCCAAGACCACCCTGCTGTCCAGTGGCAGAGCTAAGAATAGAAGCCAGGTCTCTTGAGTCCTTGGTGGTGCGCTATATATTAGGCCACGGTGCCTCCCACTATGTATACCTATTTTATTATTTCAATTATTTGTGCTGCATGACAAATCACAAATCAAACACACTTGCTAATGCAAGTGTGTAGCAGGAGCAGCAGCAGCACCCCTACCTCAACGTTGTCAGAGTGCTATCGCCCAGGCAGAAGGAAGCAGAAGATATAAGCTGGCCAGGCAAGTGGCACCTCTCAGCACTACAGTTGCTCTAGGGGCAGAGACTATCAGAGAGCAGGGAGCTCTCAGATATTTGGTGGTTGTTAATGGCTGGGCTGGTGTAAGTGCAGCCATGGCCTGTTACTTACAGTGCTTTATGTGTATATTTTACCAGTAA
Organism: Lepidochelys olivacea; assembly: GCF_965140295.1. Taxonomy (NCBI): domain Eukaryota; kingdom Metazoa; phylum Chordata; order Testudines; family Cheloniidae; genus Lepidochelys; species Lepidochelys olivacea. The sequence goes on along the minus strand of NC_140411.1, from coordinate 29,139,215 downwards.
TTTGCGATTACATTTTCTATCAAATCAAGTACCTGGCCGTGCTCAGTATGTCTCTTCCCTCAGTCTAATTTGTCTGTGTTTAATATTTCTTTTAAAATTTCATGGTATTATTTTTCGCTGAGCCCATCTCTTGTGTTCCTTCAAGGCCTTTCTTTGCCCTCTGCGCCTCCATTGTCTCCTGCCCATCCCTGTGTATAATTTCCCTTCAATATTCTCACTCTCTCTTACTTGGGACTGTGCTCTTGCTTCCCTCCCGCCCCCAGCGCACACACACACACACACACACACACTTAATCAGACCTCAACCTCTTTCATATCCCTCCACTCATCTTTCTTTCCCTGTCTTCGCTCACACATTTCCCCTCTTCTCCTCCATGGCTCACCTTGTCCAGCCCCACAGAACTGCACACCTTCACCATGCACCTGCCTACAGCATGACAGCCCCACCCTGGCTTTCACCAGCTGTGGTTACTACCTGCAGGGTGACCCCAACACACACCCTGTCCTGAATTTTCCCCAAACCGTCTGCCCTGATGTGTCCAGCCCCCTCCTGGGCCATGCAGAGAATTAATACATCTTGTTTGCTCCTTTAAAGAGACAAAAGCATATCACTGTTTATTAACTTACCTGAGGTAAATCCACCCTTTCCTGCAAACACAGCACTGAGTTGGTTTATAGTAAAAATAAAACCATTTTATTAGCAATAGTACATAGGTTAAGTGATGCCAAGTAAAAGAAATAAAAGTAAAAATGAAACACACTTTCTAGTGACTAAAACTGAACCTAGCAAGGTACAGGCTTTGTTCAAGATGTTTTTTCTCACCAATCTTCCTTTGTCCCAGTCATGGCTGAATTTCTCGCAGTCAGGACCTTCCACAGAAGTACAAGGTGCTGGCTTCCCATGGCTTCCTAAGTAAAAGATCTTTGCTTAAGCAGGTTTCTCATCTATATTCAGTTCCCAGAGACTTCACCCCTCCTTGGTTGAAGGACCCATCTTTCTCAGCTTGCAAGAGCGCTGTTCCCTTGTGTCTGTCTAGTGATTGATGCCAAAGACGGCTTCTGTCCTTGCTTATATCTTCCAAAGTTTAATTATCTTGCTTCAAGAGGGAGGATGACCTCATGCTGTTCTTCCCTTCCTATGGAATTTCCATCCCCCTGCTGATTTCTATATAAATGGGGCTTCTGTTGGTTTTGGTCACACCTTGCTTAATTTCACTGGAGACAGGTAGATAGCTGCCTTCCCTCCTCTCTGGGCAAAACTTGTTTCTCCCTTTGTTTGGTCACAGACTTTAAAGCATAATATCAATGAGTATCCACAATTCCTTAGGTAGTGTTAATACATACAATTCACAATGATATTAATCACCTGTGTTTCATAGGCTTTCATAAATCACCTCACTAGTTATACTTTTCTAATACAGTAATATTTACACAAGCAGTTGATTCAGTTGCTTACCACTTGAGGTTCAGACCCCCTGTCTTTATAGACCAGATAAAGTTTCTCTTCCTCCCCCGCTTGTTAGGATTGTTTACCTAGTATATAAATGGACCTTCATTGACTCTGTTGAATCATATTAAAAAAGTTCTGTATTAAAATCACAAATGAGTTTGATTCCCCAGAGTTTAAATTCCAGGGTATTACTAATTAAGAGGTCTCTTGGTTTTTGGTACTGTTTCTCTCCCTCTATGTGTGAAACTTGCAAGCTGCTAATTGTGTTAGTACATTCTAAGACAGAGTCTGTTCTCAGAGCAATTCTTTGTAACAACAACTACTCACACAGAGAGAGACTCAAAGCAATACTCTGTAACAACAGAAACAGCACCCAGAGACTCCCCGCCCTTTTGTTGTATTCATCTCGCTTTGTTAACAATTGGGATTAAAATAGAGATAGAGGATGTATGTGGATGGATGCTTAGTGTGGATAATAACTGAATGATCAGGGAGGTGCCAGCCTAAGAATCCAGTGTCCAGCGGTTGAAGAAGACGTCAAGTGGAAATAACCAGAGGACCCCCGGAGGGCAGACTGGAATCCATCCAACAGCCTCAAGAATGGGAGAACCAAAGAACAAGATAACATCTGGCAGCACGGAGCCATCAGAATGTGCCATCTGATGATTGATTCAGCAACAGCATGATGAAGCAATTCCCATAGACTGGCACAGGAAGAAATTCCTATAAAAATGGACTCTAGAAAGTGAGAACTTTGGGGTCTGATTCTGCAAACCAACTTCCAGGACCATCAGACAATGCCCTGCTCTCTCCTCATGTCCAGGCCACCTGGCCAGTGGCTTGGCATGAGCAACTCTAAGGCCGGTAACTATGATAACAACCTTGCAGAACCTGTGTGTGTGTATGAATGAATGTGTGAATAAATATGAAATTGAATGGAATGTTATAGCTATAACTAACTGTTTACTATGATTCTTTCTGTATTCACAATAAATGAGGCATTTGCCTTTTCCCCTTTAATAAGATCCTGCTGGTTTTTATTTTATTGGTATAACATTTTGGTGGAGAATTGCAAAAGGGGGAATACTGGTAAAAAACCTCAGTTATTGTAAATATTGGTGTGCACACCGCCAGCTCTATTGAGCTAGGCATTTTTATTAGGTTAACCAGACCTGCTGGCCTCCAGGAAGGTAGCAGGGGGAAAGCGTATAGATTAAGCTTGATTATCATACACATTGTAAGGAGAGTGATCACTTTAGATAAGCTATTACCAGAAGGAGAGTGGGGTGTGGGGAGAGAAAACCTTTTATAGTGGTAAATACCCATTTTTTCATGCTTTGTGTGTATAAAAAGATCTTCGATACTTTCCACAGTATGCATCCGATGAAGTGAGCTGTAGCTCACGAAAGGTTATGCTCAAATAAATTGGTTAGTCTCTAAGGTGCCACAAGTACTCCTTTTCTTTTTGCGAATACAGACTAACACGGCTGTTATTCTGAAACATAGTCATTGTGAATCACTAATTAAGAGTCTGAGACAAAAATTGGGCTTTGCCTCTAAACAGGTAGCAGCCATTACAGCAGGTGAAGGGGGAGAAGGTCCTATGTATGGCACCCCCAGGCATAATTACAAAAAGAAAAGAGTGAAAAAGTTAACTCTGCAGAGGCTGGAGGGAATTAAGCAGCTAAACTTTGTGAAAATGTTAAAAAGGAAAAGTGTTAGAGAAAGAGCATTCTTGGTTTCTTTGCAGCCATTCTGAAGGGAAAATGGGCCCCTTTCCAAAGGAATGTCTGTAAATTAGCCAGGCAAAAATAAACTATCTGATTAAAATCATTTGACTGAACAATTTAGTCAAATTTGCTAAAAGAACAGAAGGGGGTTCTATTGGAATTTAACTGCCTCAAATGTATAAAGGGAATGTAAGATGTAAAAAACAGAGCAGTGTGGAAGGGATGTTAAGGAAAAGAAAACGTGTATGTATCTATCTCTGTGTGTGTAAATATGTAAAGTTCTAAGGACCAATTCGTTTTGTTTTTGTTTTAAATAATGCCACTAAAAATCCATTTGACTCTTTAATTCAAAGTTGCAAAACTGACAGACCTTTTTGCTAGACACAGGTAATTAGTGTTGTTTGGCTTTGGGATTTGGCATTTAACCCTTAAAAGGTAACTCAATGCTTTACAGAATTTAAAACGTTTTTAAGTTGTGGCTGCAGCAGGGCAGTCAAAATCAGGAGAATAGAAAAAAAGATTCTGGATTCTTTTTGTTTGGTTGGTTAGTTTTTGTTTGTTTGTTTTTGTAACAAAATAGCAGATGAGAGCTGTAGTAAATAAATAAAAATAAATTAAAAAAGACAGTGCCCCTCTGAAGCAACAGCAGGGGTGAGGTGCACAAAACAAAAAGAAGCAATGTTAGAAACACTGAGTCTTAAAATGGCTCTGAGTAATCAGACTGTCACTTTGATAAAGGTACATGAAAACTCTGTAAGCAAAAAAAGAAATAGTTACACCTTATGTAAAAATGGATCTGGATAATGTTATAGAAGTAGAATTATGGAAGGAATGTGCGTTTGCCCCAGAACATGTGCAGCGTATATTGCAGAAGGGACAAAAGAAATGCAAATATACCATGCTACTTAATTAAAATGCTATTCGGGCTCCAAAGGGAGCCACAATAGGTTGGGTTTTCTTTTTCAGATTGTTGTGTGTTTTGGAAGCAGAAGTTAAAAAAGTGATCAAAACTCTGATGAAAGTTGATTGTGTCCCTTTTAAGATAGAGTCTCTGAGCTGCTGATGGCTTTAAATCCAAAAGCAGGAAGCATCTCTGAAAATGCAAATTACCTAAATGATAAAGGAAGGAAAGAACTAGCAGCACAAAGGAGCTGCAGATAAAAGACACACCTCGTCAGCAAACAAATTGTCTAAATAAAAGGCATGGGATAACAAGATAATTTTAATAAATTTAATGATAATAAGTACCCCTGTAACAATGTATAGTGTGTATGATTTTTGGAAAAATCCTTTAAGGTCATATGGTAATGATGCTTCTCAGCTATTACCTGTAAATAAACTTAAAGCTTAACACAGCAGGAAAAACATTATAAATTTGGTCTGCTGTATAAGAAGGGAAACTGAGGTACCTCACCTCATGGATTTAATGACATTGTAAGGAGAGTGATCACTTTAGATAAGCTATTACCAGCAGGAGAGTGGGGTGGGGGGAGAGAAAATCTTTTGAAGTGATAAACACCCATTTTTTCATGATCTGGGTGTATAAAAACATCCTCACTGCATTTTCCACTTTTATGCATCCGATGAAGTGAGCTGTAGCTCATGAAAGCTTATGCTCAAATAAATTGGTTAGTCTCTAAGGTGCCACAAGTACTCCTTTTCTTTTTGCGAATTCAGACTAACACGGCTGCTACTCTGAAACCTGAAAAATGACTAAATAGTGGGGTAATTTCCCCATAACCCTTAAAAGATAAAAACCATTGAAACCTGGCCTGCCTATACAACAAAAACAGGAAAATATGGGGGTAATTCCTCTGTTTTGCCTGCAATCAGCAAGGGTATTTGTAAAAGAAATATTTTAAGCAATAATCTGCCACCACAAAAAGGAGTAGAAACATGTTCTTTTGTCTTTCAGAAAATCAGGAAATGCTGATGCCAGCTGAAGAGCAACCCAATACCATGAATCTACGGTCACAATAGAAATTGTGTTTTGTGTTCTATGTTTTGTCTTGTCTTGTTGCTAGCACTGTTGTGTGTTTAAAAAATAATAATGCAGAACAGCAGGTACTTAAAAATAAATTAAGCTCTCTGTCCCAGCTACAGGACAGCCTGATACAAAAACAAATACATGCCAATGTAGGCTTGGTCCAAATTGGTCTGGGTAACCTAAAAGCCCGATGGAATCTTTGGCAATGGCTTAATACTACCACATGGCTTATGCATACGAAAAAAATTAGAAATAGGAAACTACACAGCCATAGCTATGGGATGCACTGAAATGCAGATACTTGCCCTAGCTACTTTGGAACACGAAATGTTCTGGGTCATATTGGGAAATATTAAGGGTTTGATGCATTTGTTAAAACAAAGAAAGAGATCAGGTCAGGCTTGACAAAGCCCTGGCTGGGATGATTTAATTGGGGATTGGTCCTGCTTTGAGCAGGGGGTTGGACTAGATGACCTCCTGAGGTCCCTTCCAACCCCTGATATTCTATGATTCTATGATCATTGTTTGACACTTATCAATATGAATGGATGCAATACGTTTCCAGTATTGTAAAACCAGATTTGTGAATGGGAGAAATTGTTGTCAAAATTGCACACCAACAGTCCCTGGAGGCAAAGGTATTGAAGGTTAGCCCACTCCCCATATTACACATGGGATCCTTCTGGCTACCCTGGACCTCGAGCCAGTGGGCTGGGGAGGGAGGGAAGCTATTGGACACTAGAGGTTGTACTGAATGGACTCCTCAAAAGTGGGTGTGCCTCACCTTGCCTGTTGCCCCAGAACCTTGTAGTAAAGATACATCACTAGGATCATGTATGTGGGATGAATAGGAATCACAAACTCAAATTGCCTCATAGTACCTTCTCTTGAATAGGTTACATAGAAAGTGACACTGATGATTATAAATCTTAGTGTCAAAAGGGGGATTATGTTGGATCATATTAAAGAAGTTCTGTATTAAAATCACAAATGAGTTTGATTCCCCAGAGTTTAAATTCCAGGGTATTACTAATTAAGAGGTCTCTTGATTTTTGGTACTGTTTCTCTCCCTCTATGTGTGAAACTTGCAAGCTGCTAATTGTGTTAGTACATTCTAAGACAGAGTCTGTTCTCAAAGCAATTCTTTGTAACAACAACTACTCACACAGAGAGAGACTCAAAGCAATACTCTGTAACAACAGAAACAGCACCCAGAGACTCCCCGCCCTTTTGTTGTATTCATCTCGCTTTGTTAACAATTGGGATTAAAATAGAGATAGAGGATGTATGTGGATGGATGCTTGGTGTGGATAATAACTGAATGATCAGGGAGGTGCCAGCCTAAGAATCCAGTGTCCATCAGCTGAAGAAGGTGTCAAGTGGAAATAACCAGAGAACCCCCGGAGGGCAGACTGGAATCCACCCAACAGCCTCAAAAATGTGAGAACCAAAGAACAAGGTAACATCTGGCAGCACAGAGCCATCAGGAATGTGCCGTCTGCTGATTGATTCAGCAACAGCATGATGAAGCAATTCTCATAGACTGGCATAGGAAGAAATTCCTATAAAAATGGACTCTAGAAAGTGAGAACTTTGGGGTCTGTCACGGTTCCTCCCCCACTCTGAACTCTAGGGTACAGATGTGGGGACCTGCATGAAAAACCTCCTAAGCTTATCTTTACCAGCTTAGGTCAAAACTTCCCCAAGGTACAAAATATTACCCCCGTTATCCTTGGACTGGCCGCTACCACCACCAAACTAATACTGGTTACTGGGGAAGAGCTGTTTGGACGCGTCCTTCCCCCCAAAATACTTCCCAAAACATTGCACCCCACTTCCTGGACAAGGTTTGGTAAAAAGCCTCACCAATTTGCCTTCGTGGCTACAGACCCAGACCCTTGGATCTTAAGAACAATGAACAATCCTCCCAACACTTGCACTCCCCCTTTCCTGGGAAATGTTGGATAAAAAGCCTCACCAGTTTGCATAGGTGACCACAGACCCAAACCCTTGGATCTGAAAACAATGAAAAAGCATTCAGTGTTTTACAAGAAGACTTTTAATAAAAAATAGAAGTAAATAGAAATAAAGAAATCCCCCCTGTAAAATCAGGATGGTAGATATCTTACAGGGTAATTAGATTCAAAAACATAGAGAACCCCTCTAGGCAAAACCTTAAGTTACAAAAAAGATACACAGACAGAAATAGTTATTCTATTCAGCACAATTCTTTTCTCAGCCATTTAAAGAAATCATAATCTAACACATACCTAGCTAGATTACTTACTAAAAGTTCTAAGACTCCATTCCTGTTCTGTCCCCGGCCAAGACGACTACAGACAGACACAGACCCTTTGTTTCTCTCCCTCCTCCCAGCTTTTGAAAGTATCTTGTCTCCTCATTGGTCATTTTGGTCAGGTGCCAGCGAGGTTACCTTTAGCTTCTTAACCCTTTACAGGTGAGAGGAGCTTTCCCCTGGCCAGGAGGGATTTCAAAGGGGTTTACCCTTCCCTTTATATTTATGACACGCCCCCCAAATCTCAGCTAGGGTGAAACACTGGCTGGGATTTCTTCCTGGAGCTCTAGGAAAACAGAGTTAATAAGACACATGCATCTCTAAATATACTACCAAGTACATAAAGACTAACAATATTTTCCACATCTCAAGGACGATTTTAACCAGTTGATTCTGGGAAACTTTCACGGGAGAGTGCATCAGCCACTTTGTTAGAAGCTCCTGAGATGTGTTGGATGTCGAAATCAAAATCTTGGAGAGCTAAACTCCACCGAAGAAGTTTTTTGTTAGTTTCTTTGACGGTGTGAAGCCACTTTAGTGCAGCATGGTCGGTTTGCAGGTGGAAACGCCGTCCCCAAACATATGGGCGTAGCTTTTCCAGAGCGTAGACAATGACATAACATTCTTTTTCAGTGACTGACCAGTTGCTTTCCCTCTCAGACAGTTTTTTGCTGAGAAACACTACAGGGTGGAATTCTTGATCAGGTCCTTTCTGCATTAAAACTGCTCCCACACCACGCTCGGATGCATCTGTGGTTACTAGGAACGGTTTGTCAAAGTCTGGGGCCCTTAGTACAGGGTCAGACATGAGTGTCACTTTAAGCTTGTTAAAGGCCTTCTGACACTTTCCAGTCCACTGAACAGCATTTGTCTGTTTCTTTTTGGTTAGGTCTGTCAGTGGGGCAGTGATTTGGCTGTAGTGCGGTACAAATCGTCTGTAATAACCGGCCAAGCCTAAGAAGGATTGAACCTGTTTCTTTGACTTTGGGACAGGCCACTTTTGGATAGCATCCACTTTGGCCTGTAGGGGGCTGATAGTTCCTTGACCCACCTGGTGTCCAAGGTAAGTCACTCTGTTTAGGCCTATTTGACACTTCTTAGCCTTAACAGTTAGTCCTGCCTCCCTTATGCGCTCAAGGACTTTTTGTAGATGTTCCAGGTGGTCTGCCCAGGAATCCGAAAATATGGCCACATCGTCAAGGTAGGCGACTGCATATTCTCCTAATCCCGCTAGGAGACCATCTACAAGTCTTTGGAAAGTGGCGGGTGCATTTCGCAGCCCGAAAGGGAGTACATTAAATTCATACAGCCCGAGATGTGTGATGAAGGCTGACCTTTCCTTGGCAGATTCATCTAGCGGTACCTGCCAGTACCACTTGGTTAAGTCCAAGGTAGAGATGAACTGGGCCCGTCCCAGTTTCTCTAATAGTTCATCAGTGCGTGGCATTGGATAGTTGTCTGGGCGAGTTACAGCATTTAGCTTACGGTAGTCCACGCAAAAACGTATTTCCCCATCTGGTTTGGGGACTAGAACCACTGGAGATGCCCATGCACTTTCAGAGGGGCGGATTACACCCAACTGTAACATATCCTGGATCTCCCGTTCTATAGCAGTTTTAGCTTGAGGAGACACCCGGTAAGGGTGGACCCTAATTGGGTGAGCATTACCTGTGTCAATGGAGTGGTATGCCCGTTCAGTTAGTCCTGGGGTGGCTGAGAACGTTGGCGCGTAGCTAGTGCACAGCTCCTGGATCTGCTGTCGCTGCATACGCCCAAGGGTCATGGAGAGGTTCACCTCTTCCACACCACCAGCACATTTCCCTTCGTAATAGACACCTTCAGGCCACTCAGCGTCGTCTCCTCCCTGGGCTGTAAACTGACAAACCTTTAATTCTCTGGAATAAAAGGGCTTTAGAGAATTAATATGATACACCTTAGGCTTTCGGTTGGAGGTGGGGAATGCTATGAGATAATTAACAGCTCCCAGGCGCTCCTGGACCACGAATGGCCCTTTCCACGATGCTTCCATTTTATGGGCCTGGAGCGCCTTTAAGACCATGACCTGGTCTCCTACTTTGAAGGAACGCTCTCTGGCATGTTTATCATACCAGGCTTTTTGCTCTTTTTGAGCATCCTGTAAGTTTTCTCTAGCAAGGGCTAAAGAGGTTCGGAGGGTGTTTTGTAGGTTGGTTACAAAGTCCAGAATGTTAGTTCCTGGAGAAGGTGTAAATCCCTCCCATTGCTGCTTCACCAACTGCAATGGCCCCTTAACCTCACGGCCATATACAAGTTCAAATGGGGAAAACCCTAAACTGGGATGTGGTACAGCTCTGTAGGCAAAGAGCAACTGCTACAATACTAGGTCCCAATCATTGGAGTGCTCATTTACGAATTTACGTATCATGGCCCCCAAAGTTCCATTAAACTTCTCCACCATGCCATTTGTTTGATGATGGTAAGGAGTGGCAACCAAGTGATTTACCCCATGAGCTTCCCAAAGGTTTTTCATAGTTCCTGCCAGGAAATTAGTCCCTGCATCTGTGAGGATGTCGGAGGGCCAACCTACCCTGGCAAAAATGTCTGCTAGTGCCTGGCACACACTTTTAGCCCTGGTGTTGCTTAGAGCTACTGCTTCCGGCCATCGGGTGGCAAAATCCATGAAAGTCAGTATGTACTGCTTTCCTCTGGGTGTCTTTTTCGGAAAAGGACCCAGAATATCCACAGCTACTCGCTGAAATGGAACTTCAATGATGGGGAGTGGCTGGAGAGGAGCTTTGACCTGGTCTTGGGGTTTTCCCACTCTTTGGCACACCTCACAAGACTGGACATAGGTAGAAACATCCTTGCCCATTCCCTCCCAGTGGAATGACCCCCCCCAAACGGTCTTTGGTCCTGTTCACCCCAGCATGGCCACTAGGGTGATCATGGGCTAAGCTCAAGAGCTTGGCCCGGTATTTAGTTGGAACTACCAACTGTCTCTGAGGATGCCAGTCTTCCTGCTGTCCCCCAGAAAGAGTTTCCTTGTATAAAAGTCCTCTTTCTACAACAAACCTGGATCGATTAGAAGAGCTGAGAGGCGGTGGGTTGCTCCGTGCCGCCGTCCACGCTCTCTGGAGGCTTTCATCTGCTTCCTGTTCGGTCTGGAACTGTTCCCTTGATGCTGGAGACATCAGTTCCTCATTGGATTGGGGACATAGGCTTGGTCCCTCTGGAAGCGATATAGGGGATGGAGCTGTTTCTGTTGACTGTGAACCGCTCTCCACTGGTGCACTATGTTGGGATTCAGGCTCCGGCTGAGCCTCTTGTGTAGGGTTATCGGCTGCTGCCAGTTCAGGTTCGGTGGGGCCCTCTGGTGTTGAAGTTGCAAGTACTGGATTCAGTGCTGGCACGGGGTCTGGTGTTGGTTGTTTGGCTGGTTCCAGTTCTGGGACTGGTTCCGTCTGGGTCTCTGGGACTGGATCCACTACTGCTGTTGCAGACATTGGCCTGGGGTCTGGGTCCATCACCTCTGACCGGGCCCTGATAGAAGTTTCCGGAACAGAGCTAGGCCCCACGGCTTGTTTAGCCTGGCTGCGGGTGACCGTTCCCACCCTCTTGGCCTGCTTCACGTGATTGGCCAAGTCTTCCCCCAACAGCATGGGGATGGGATAATCATCATAGACTGCAAAAGTCCACATTTCTGACCAGCCCTTGTACTGGACAGGCAACTTGGCTGTAGGCAAATTGAAAGAGTTGGACTTGAAGGGTTGAATCGTCACTTGGATCTCTGGGTTGATTAAATTGGGGTCCACTAAGGAAGCATGGATAGCTGACACTTGTGCTCCGGTGTCCCTCCACGCAGTGACCTTCTTCCCGCCCACACTCACAGTTTCCCTCCGCTCCAAGGGTATCTGGGAGGTATCTGGGCCTGTGGACCTCTGGTGTGATTCCGGTGCAATGAACTGTAATCTGTTGGGGTTCTTGGGGCAGTTGGCCTTTACATGCCCCAGCTCGTTACATTTAAAACATCGTCCAGCTGACGGGTCACCGGGGCGAGGTGGGTTGCTGGAGAACGGGGTGGTGGGACGATAAGGGGTCTGGAGGGTTCTTTGGGAGGTAGGTGGGGCTTTGGGCGGCCCCCGGTAATAGGGTGTGGTCTGGGGTGGTCCCTTCTGGTCTCCGCTCCAACTGCGACCAGTTTTCTTCTTCTCTGCCACCTCCACCCATCTGGCTCCAATCTCTCCTGCCTCGATTACAGTTTTGGGTTTCCCATCTAGGATGTATCTTTCTATTTCCTCAGGAACACCCTCTAAGAATTGTTCCATTTGCATTAGGAAGGGCAAATTTACTGGAGATTCAACACTTGCTCCTGATATCCAGGCATCCCAATGTTTCACAATGTGGTAGGCATGTCGGGTAAATGACATGTCTGGTTTCCACCTTAGGGCTCTGAACCTCCGACGAGACTGCTCGGGTGTTATCCCCATTCTGACTCTCGCCTTGGATTTAAACAGTTCATACTTGTTCATGTGTTCTTTAGGCATTTCAGCTGCCACCTCAGCTAAGGGTCCACTGAGCTGCGGCCTCAGCTCTACCATGTATTGGTCAGTAGAGATGTTGTACCCAAGGCAGGCCCTTTCGAAGTTTTCTAAGAAGGCCTCAGTATCATCACCTGCCTTGTAGGTGGGGAACTTTCTGGGATGGGAAGTGGTACCTGGAGAAGGATTGCTAGGGTTTGTTGGTATATTCTGCTGGGCCTTTATCCTCTCCATCTCCTCCACATGCTTCCTTGCCTCCATTTCCCTCTTGTGGGCAGCCTCCTGTACCTCCTTCTCCAGCCGCATGAGTTCTATCTGTCTTTCATGTTCCCTTTGTTTTTCCTCAGCCTGAAATTTGGCTAATTCCAGCTGTAGTCGAGCCGAGGATTTGGCCATTCTAACCTCTCTGTTTTTAACTAACTTTACACCCGAGGTTTAGAAATAAACAAACAAAACTTGGCTGTAAAATTTTGCTGTGCTGGAATAGAATACCTATTCTCTGATAGTGATTGTCAGCCTACAGAAAAAGACAATTCCCTTGTCTCTGCTCTGGGCCCAAATTAAAGCAAAAAACCTCCAACTACTTGGAAACCTGCTTACCCAGCCCAAAGAAAAAAAAATTTCTTTTCAAACCTGTGCTCCTTGTAAAACAAAAAAAAATCAAAATCCTAAAAAAAACCCTGCCACTTTTGTCTCCAGGCAAATGGGTAGAGCACACACCCCCTATTTACTTTTAGGAAGAAAAGAAAAAAAAACCTCTGGGTTGGAAGACTGTGAATTTCCCTGCAGGAGTTAAGTACCCTGCCTCCAGGCAAAGAAAACCTGCAATTCACAAGATAATCCCCTTTTGTCTCTGCTTGGCCACAAAGCAGAGAGAAACCAAGCTGCTTTCAGTTTCAAAGCTGCTTTCTGGACTTCCTAAAAATTCCTTTTTAAAATCTGTATTTCTAGTTCAAAAAATCTCAACTGGATCTCAAAATGATTTCAGGTTAATCCCACCACTGTGCCACCATGTCACGGTTCCTCCCCCACTCTGAACTCTAGGGTACAGATGTGGGGACCTGCATGAAAAACCTCCTAAGCTTATCTTTACCAGCTTAGGTCAAAACTTCCCCAAGGTACAAAATATTACCCCCGTTATCCTTGGACTGGCCGCTACCACCACCAAACTAATACTGGTTACTGGGGAAGAGCTGTTTGGACGCGTCCTTCCCCCCAAAATACTTCCCAAAACCTTACACCCCACTTCCTGGACAAGGTTTGGTAAAAAGCCTCACCAATTTGCCTACGTGGCTACAGACCCAGACCCTTGGATCTTAAGAACAATGAACAATCCTCCCAACACTTGCACTCCCCCTTTCCTGGGAAATGTTGGATAAAAAGCCTCACCAGTTTGCATAGGTGACCACAGACCCAAACCCTTGGATCTGAAAACAATGAAAAAAGCATTCAGTGTTTTACAAGAAGACTTTTAATAAAAAATAGAAGTAAATAGAAATAAAGAAATCCCCCCTGTAAAATCAGGATGGTAGATATCTTACAGGGTAATTAGATTCAAAAACATAGAGAACCCCTCTAGGCAAAACCTTAAGTTACAAAAAAGATACACAGACAGAAATAGTTATTCTATTCAGCACAATTCTTTTCTCAGCCATTTAAAGAAATCATAATCTAACACATACCTAGCTAGATTACTTACTAAAAGTTCTAAGACTCCATTCCTGTTCTGTCCCCGGCCAAGACGACTACAGACAGACACAGACCCTTTGTTTCTCTCCCTCCTCCCAGCTTTTGAAAGTATCTTGTCTCCTCATTGGTCATTTTGGTCAGGTGCCAGCGAGGTTACCTTTAGCTTCTTAACCCTTTACAGGTGAGAGGAGCTTTCCCCTGGCCAGGAGGGATTTCAAAGGGGTTTACCCTTCCCTTTATATTTATGACAGGGTCTGATTCTGCAAACCAACTTCCAGGAGCATCAGATGAGCATCTGACAAGGCCCTGCTCCCTCCTCATGTCCAGGCCACCTGGCCAGTGGCTTGGCATGAGCAACTCTAAGGCTGGTAACTATGATAACAACCTTGCAGAACCTCTGTGTGTGTGTGTGTGTGTGAATGAATGTGTGAATAAATATTAAATTGAATGGAATGTTATAGCTATAACTAACTGCTTACTATGATTCTTTCTGTATTCACAATAAATGTGGCATTTTGCCTTTTCCCCTTTAATAAGATCCTGCTGGTTTTTATTTTATTGGTATAGCAACTCTGCCTAATGACTGGGCTGGTCAAAGGAGCACACACATTCCTTTGTCTAGGGCAAACTATTTACGAACTCCCCCTGACATGCCAGGTTTAAACACACATTAGTGATGATCCCAGCATATATTCGTAACTCTTAATACCCACCAACTACATACAACATGCAAGAATATTAATGATCTATTAGTTTTCCAATGACACATTACATGGCACCTTTTAGATACAGATTATAATCATAGTGAGTTGGGGTACACTGAATTGGTCAGGCCATCTGAAACTCATTACCTGATAGCAGTGAGCCCCTGGCTCTCTGGCCCTGGGATGCTCTGAGAGTCATACCCTCCCATCACACACTTGAACCACCCCATGCTCATCTTATACGCTGCCACCATATGCACACAACCCAACTATCAACCCTCTGCAGTATCTGCCTACTTTCCCCAAGCCGCAGTTCCCCACCTCTGCCATCCTACAAACTCTTATTCTCTCACCTGGCCCAGTGCTCCAACCCCCTCACCCACGTCTGAGGTCCTATCTGCTGTGTCTCCTCCTTCTCTTCCCCCCTTGTTGGCTGGTCTTTAACCAATTGGAAGAGTCACAGTTCTGGGGACAGGCTGGGACCCAATGGTACTCCTGACCACTTTACAGTGAGAAGCAGAATTCCTTCCAGTCCCTGCTCAGCAATGGGCCTTGCAGAAGAAGTGGAGGAAGGAGCTGCTGCCTCTTGTGGTTTGCTTCCTAGTGGCTATAGAAAGTGTTGCAGGGAGCAATAGCAGTTTATTGGACTCAGAGGTGATCAAACCTCTTGAGGCCTAAGCCCAAACCCCATGTATCAGCTGACTACGGAACCAGCTCTACACTACGGGCAAAGACTGGGCCAGACTTTGACGTATAGCAAAACTGCTCTGTGAAAAACAAAAAGACTTTTCTTTAAGAGCGTCCCACTGTATTTCGCCATCATCTTGTACATTCTCTTGGCTTAATACATTCATATTTATTTTTTGCATTACATATGTTTCTTTTCTTGGCCTTCCTAATTTGTGACATCGTGCACAACTTAAAAGGTTGTGGCAGGAAAAAGGACTGCACCGACCTACAGCAAATCAATGTGACCTAGTGGGGGCATTGACCAGTGGAACAGTGCCTTAAAAAAATCAATACTGCAGGGTGACATGCAGCCTGTGCGCTGGCCAACCAGGGATAGTTTTGGGTATTTCCTCATTCTTTGGGGAGAAACTCCTGTTTGTTTAATGGAATCTATCACTCAAGAACATTTCTGTACCTCTCTGAGGCTGGTACAGGGAGAGGGGAAATATAAAACTTGAAGCCAGTTGAAAAATCACTTTGCTGTTTAGCGAGCTGAAGCACTGGTAGCTATTTTAATCCTGTATAGCCAGGTAAGCAGAGATATTTTCTTACTTTCTTCAGCAATACATAGATTAATGTATTGAGAGCTCTAATTAAAAAGCAGAAGGCTACTGCAGACACAGTCTTGTTCACTGAAGTTGCAGGGAGTGGGTTTGATTCTTCTTTGTAAGATTGGCAAGATGTTCAAGTCTCTCTGGTATGTCTTCTCTTCTGTAACTTGATCAGATTCAGCCCTGATGTGGGCAGGTGCAAGCTGCAATGACTTCAGTGGGAGAAGCCCTCACTGAACTTGGCTGTCGATGCTTAGGTTGATTCTCCTTGCAGTCTGAAGCGATAGTCAGACATTTCAAAGATAGTGTACCAGATCCTCATCTGGTGTAAGTCATTTTAGCTCTGCTGAAGTTGTTTGAGCTATGTTGATTTACATCAGCCAATGATCTGGCCCTATGGGTATATCCGAAAGCTGCACAAGGGGAATATGAAACTTCCCTACATGATTTGACTTTTACAGAAATGTGGTTAAGCTGTATGTGCTTATTTTGAGAAAATGGTAGTGCAAACAGACAAGGGTTGGCATGCACAGGAAGAGAGCAAGGGTTAAAATGCAAAGTTAAGTGTAGATGGGCAAAAGTAAATTTTTTTAAGAAAAGGCAAACACACAAGGCTGACAAAGAAAAAATGACAAAGGAAAAATACCTACATCCATTTCCCCTCCCTCTTTGTCCTTCCTTTGTAAGTTGCCTATCTATTCAGATTTTTTTTCTCTCTTTGAGCCAGGAGCTGTCTTCGTAAATGATTGTAAAATGCTCTGCCCAATTTTGGGCACTGTCTGAATAGTAAGTAATGATAGCGAGAGGCAAGAATGACCTTTCTTAAACATATCACTCTAAAATGGTTTAATTACAGATAACTTGTTTAAAAGATGAATTACTGTATGTAATGCTTGTAAAATGCTCAGAAGGTATGGTATGTAAATGCTAAGTTTTGTTGTTAAATTTGTAGCAGTGAAGAACAATGCAAATTACACTCTTTAGAAATGCAGACTGACAAAAAGACTGGCAATCTCTACTATATGACAGTAATATCCTGCATTTCTTGGAATCCCTTCACTGTAGCCCTCAGTTCCACTGTACCAAGTTCAAACTTCATGTCATACACAACTCACTGGTCCTTTCTTCTCTCCTAACTCATTGCCCTGACGTCCCTTCTCTGCCAGTAATGCCAGCTTCAACCATCAGCTTGTCTGCTTTTCCCTCAAATATTTTTCTGCTTTCTTTCACGCTGCTCCTTATGCATGGGACACCCTCCATGAACTGCTCTCTAAAGCTACTAGCCATTCCCCCTTCTCATCCCTTCTCAAGATCCACTTCTGCCACAATACCAATGAAAAATCAGCCAATGTAAAATGGCTAAACTGAGGAGCATTCCAGGCACTGGAAGTCTGATATTGACTTTTTTGTTATTCCAAAAATATTCGTACAGTATATATAAAAATGTATGTTTGTGTATAAAAATTGCATATAGTTTGATCATTTTCTCCTTCCCCTACACTTTATAAATCACTCCTCTTTTTAGATGATAAACTTCTTGAAGGCAGAGATCTACCTGCCTGTATCTATCTCTATTTTATACAGTGTTTAGCACAATGGGTCCTTGATCCTTTTAGTCACGATGCCAATATGAATATTTATTAATAATAGCAGTTATAATAATAATTGTGGATTTCTACTAGATGTTAATAGCACAGTGCAAAAAATAATAATAAAAAAACCCCAATCCCAGTAATCTCAAACTTCAAAGCTCTCATGGAGAACTATTTGTGGATCAGGTTCCAATATCAATCAGACCTCCCTCCTTTGGGGGTTGGTGATATCTGTGAGTTTAGTATTAAACCTCTAATCTGTTTCTGTTCTTTATGTAATATTTTAGCAGTAGCCTCTGAAAACTGTCGATTGTGTATATAGTGCACTAACCCTGATAGGGACATGTTATCTAAAGATTTCATTCTGATTGAACCAGCTGATGAAGAAGCACACCACACTGAAATGCAATCAATCTATCGTCTGTACAGTACTAAAGTGGGTCATATAGAAGCCCTCTCACATCAGAGGAGATAGAATAAAGAAATTTCTTTGGTGGGAACATCATGGAGTTTCCCTTTCCCTTTGTCCCTTTCCATGGGTTTCAACTTGAGAGGATGCTGTCCGGCCTGGGATATGGAGCCTTTCTTTTCTAGATCAATGGTGTGAATCCAACCCAAATCCACAGTGACTGAAAGTTACCTTTC
This sequence comes from Lepidochelys olivacea, assembly GCF_965140295.1. NCBI lineage: Eukaryota > Metazoa > Chordata > Testudines > Cheloniidae > Lepidochelys > Lepidochelys olivacea. The sequence continues at coordinate 29,121,325 of NC_140411.1, read as the reverse complement.
AGTACCTTTCAGTATCCTATGTGAGAAGGACTGGAAATATGAGTTCACTTCTTAGTGGATAGATTTCCATGCCGTAAACCACTCAATCACCATTGGTATTATCTTGTAGTGTTGTTATAGCTGTGTTTTTCCCAGGATATTAGAGAGACAAGTCAGGTTAATATTTAAAAATTTAAAAAAATCAAATGAAGATTTGTTGTATTACTAAAACAAGGTGAGTGAGGTAGTATCACTCCACACCACACCATTGACCTAACTTCTGATGGAGAAAGAGACAAGCTTTTGAGTTTACTCAGAGCTCTTCTTCAGGTATGGGAAAGGTACTCAGGTAAATACAAGCTGGAACAGATTGTTTGGCAAAAGTAGTTAACACATATTCTAAGAGACCATTCAAGGTGAAGTGGCTTGTTAACACCTGACCATGCCTCATCTTTTAAGGTGTTGTGCGGGATTCCTTTAGAGGACTGAGAGATCAGATATGGAGTGATCATTTTGTGAAACATGTTCACCCATGGGTGATATGGGCTTTTTGTCTTTTATCATTGTTCTGTGTGAGTTCGTTTGAGAGCATAGTGATCTGGTTTCATCCATATAGTTGTTATTGGGGCATTTAGTGCATTGGATAAGGTATGCCACATGTTGTGATAGGCAGGCATAGGACCCATGGATCTTGAAAGGTGTGTTGTGGGAGGTGTTGATCATCATAGCAGTAGAAATGTGTCTGCAGGTTTTGCATCTGGCAAGATCTGGTGCTGCTTTGAATTGGTGGGTTTGATCTGTGGGGAGCTTGCTTCTGATGATCAGCTTGGCAAGGTTGCGGGGTGGTGACCTGAAGACGAGTTCCATGTAAGCTCAAAAGCTCATCTCTAGGACCAACAGAAGTTGGTCCAGAAAAAGTTATTACCTCACCCATCCTGTCTCTGTCTTTTTTTCTTTTTTCTTTTTTGTAGACTGAGTAGAGAAGCAAAGAAATGAATGGGCATGAAGTCTAAATCATGCTCTCCCTCTGAGGTCTTGTCTTCCTCAGAAATTTTCCCCAATTCCAGTAGTTAATAGCCATCTGCCAAGGTAGCTGCATTGGTGCAACACTTAAAGGTAGACAAGGAAAACAGTGATTTGCACAGTGGACTTACCCCAGTTTCAAGCAAGTATAAGTGGTGCTGGTGCAAACTGAGGGTTTCTTTGTCTGTACTTTGGGATTAGACCACTGCAATTACATCAGTGGCTGTCCCTTGGTTGCTGGCATTTGGGGAAATGCTCCATGTAAACAAGGCCTTAGAAGGAATCCTTCCAGGATTAGCAGTGTGGGGAAGCTTTACTGTTGTTGATGATGCCAAATGTGTGCTGTGGAAAAATAGTGGCCCCCAATAGCTTAATTATGGAATAAAGATTCACTATTGGGTATGAGACACCAGGCATGTTTTTAGTATAGAACGGGACATATTAGCCTGAAAACCTGAAAGCCAGAAAATATAGGGCCGCTGCTTTTCACAATATAACGGTCTTCCCACTTTTCTGAAGATGAGATGACCTGGCACTATTAGCTAATGAGTGTCTCAGGCAAATATCTGCTCTCCACAAATACCCACAGAACTAAATGTACCTCTGCACTGGTTTTCTTTTAAATAAGTTTAGCGCTCATATAGGGACCAATAGACAGCCCTGAAACTGAAGTCCTCTGCTCGAACAAGCACACCACACAGGCAACTGCAATGTAACCTGCTCCAAACCATGCTATCTATGCACCTCATGCTGAGCCTGAAGATCTAACCAATTGAAAGAGGATGCCTCAGTCTCCATGCCTATTCAGTCCTTGACCCCACTCCTTACACTGTTAGGAAGGGCACTAGTTAGTGCCAGCCACAGTGGTGATCTTAATGATGTGAACAGCTGTTCTGTAGGAACTAGAATGAAACCATCAATTCATTTCACATAGGACACAGCCATTTCACACAGGACACTGAGCAACCAATATTTGTTTACTACTAACCAGGGCCAGTTTTGAACTGGAGGCGAACAACTCTATATAGTAGAGCCTTTCTTAAATAAATGGTTAATTGAAAATATCTTGCTTCATAACAAGTGTCACATACTTTACAGTTCTCTCCAACAAAGAAAGAAAACGATTGCCTTGTCAAGTCTCACTGTTTTTTAAACTGTGCCACGACCCATACTTTCCTCTCTCATTTCTTTCCACAGGGGTGAGCTACAATGTGCACTGGAAAGTGTTCAAAGTGCATTGGGGTCGTGTTATTCCCATTAGCTGTATGTGCCATAATCTCCAATCTTCTCCTGTACTTCCCCAATGGAAATGTTATAGAGCCCGACAAGATAACTGATTTGGTCTGGTTTTTCCATGGCATTCTTGGAGCTGGGATACTGGTAAGAGAGAAGTTTTGTCATTGTTGTTGTTGTTTTAATTATTTCAACTTTTTAAAGCTTATCAATGCCTCTGTCAATTCCAAATAACAATCCATGGGGGCTGCCTTTACATTTGTAGATGACACAACTTATCTGTGGGAAAAAGTTTAAAACTATCTGGGGTCTAAAACTGAGAAGGCATCTTTCCAGAGGGCAAAGGGGAAATCACCTATAGAAAGAAATATAACTTCTTTATGAAAATCCTGGTGTCCAAAGAAATTCCAAATTACAAATATTAGAGGAAACAAAAATGTTGGCTTTTCATTATTTAGGTAGTAAACACACACACAAGTTTCTTTCAGGCTCAATGTGTAAATTCAGCTTTAGGTTGTAAGTTCTCACATTTATTGAGTTGTGTTGCCTTGTTGCTCCTTCCATTGATTTTATTCTCACCTTTCATGAGGCACTGAAGCTTGTTTGGGCTTGCCCTTATTGGAGCTGTTGTCAAAATCAAGTAGTGCTGAACTGCTCCTCTATTTTGTGAGCACTGTTTGAGTTCCAAATAGCTGTTATGAAAATGGTTGAACTTTTTTTACTTTTGGTCATTTTTCTGTGAACATGTGTATGACCAGCTATTTGTCCACATGCATGTTTGGGGAATGCCTGTTCTTTGTGTGAATTCCCACAGTTGTATATGCATTGTGTTTGAATAGATTGTATGAAGTGCTTGTCCTTGTCTTTACATATTCAGTCATGCAATCAAGGAGCAGGAAAAAAAGCCATGCAACTGAGGTGATGAATCATATACCACAAATAACGAACAGTAAAGAGTCTAAGTGAATAGACCATACACACTAAATAGGCTGTCATCTCCTCACATAAAGGAGGAGATGAAATGTACTCCTCACTGAATATTTATGAACAACACATCCATAAAAATCAAAGTCTATTCTCGGTAAGGCCCGGATCCAAAACCCACTGAACTTAATGGAAAAACTCCTATTAAGTATAATAGGCTTGGATCAGGCCCATATCTCACAAACAGAAAAATGAGTAAATTGTCTGCTATGAATAGCTTGCCTGGCTCTTCTTGTGTACCGTCCACCTACTCCATAGGCCTATCCCTCATGCTGAGTTCTGGATGTATGAACAGGGAATCTGAACAAAGATTAAAACTGTACCATAGGTTCCTGTGAAAAATTCATACTATTCCAAGCCCAGGGGCCACTGGCTTTCAATGAAAGGAAAGACTAATGTTCAGCATGAGAGCCCTGTGTCACATTCAGAACATGACTTCTCTTGAGGGCTCTAATAAGGCTAGGCTGTGGCCAGGATGGTGCGCATCAAAAGTGGACACAGAGAGGGGAAGAGGCGTTTGCATTGATCTCCAAAACGCTGACAACCGCACTACGAGTAGTTATTGATCAGCAAAACAGTGCTGTTAAGTGTATATGTTTTCCATGAAATTATGTGATAGACTGAGAAAGAGGTGTGAATAGACAAAGTGTGGGAGAAGGGGAGTATTATCTCCACGTGACAGCAAGGGAACTGAAACATGAAGAAATTAAACAACTTGTTCAAGGTCGCATAGAAAGTCAGTCTCACACTGGGAACTGAATCCAGGCTCCTGTGTACCACGCCAGCACACAACCTTCCCATTTAGTAGCCAGCTTTGGCTCATTTCAACCTTGCTCTCTCCTTGTCTTCCATGGCTGCTTTTTAAAAGACATGCCCTTATAAAAACAGAACACAGACCTTTATTTTGCTTAAAACCCCTCAATTTCCTTAGTTTGCAAATTCAGACATTTAAGGAAAGGAAGAATGACTCATTTGTTACGAGTACTCGATGCTGCAAACGTAGAATGGCACCATTGGGAAATGACTGAGACCCCGCAACACATAGACCCCCACCTCACTGATGCCAGCGTACTGGCAAATTTTCATTCTAACCTCAAAAGGCAGGAAGATACAGATGCTCAGAAAAGCGAGACGCACCAAACAAGCCCTGCACTCCAAACAAATGAACTTGCTCCAAGCCGAGTCAAAATAGCCCACTCACAGACTGGACAGGAGGCCTTCAAGGAAAAGGAGGGTAGTGAGGGAAGCAGGGCTGCTGATTCAGTAGATGGCACTCTTGCCTCTCAGTCAATACTCTAAAATGCCTGAGGAGGGTACTAGAGGACCCTGTGTTGCTGGGGTTGCACTGTTGACTACCTCATTGCACTTTTCGCAACAGGAGGATTTTTTAAATCCCAATGTCCTAGCCAAATTCCAACAGAAGTATTTTCATTCTGCTCACATAAATTCCCCACTGAGGTTCAGTTACAATGGACATTATATTCTTCGCTTTCTGCCCATAGCACTTGTGGAAGTGTTGTGATGAGCTGTTAAAGGGATACTGTCAGGTTGAAATCTAGTCAGTTTAAAAAAAAAGAGAGGTAATAGTAGTTTCAAGTACTCCACCTGCCCCCGAGTCCATCCCGCCTTCCATTCCCTTGCTAGACAGCCACAGTGAAATGCTTTTCTCTCCCATGTTCCTGCATGAAAAAGCTACACAAACGACAGTGGACTCAGCTATTTTATGAACATAAAGGGGGATTCTTTATTCTGGTTACTGGACACAGACAGACCATGTAGTTCTCCAACCTGTGTTGTCTAGGGCAGCGTTTCTCAAACTGGGGGTCCACGAGGGCACTCCAGGGGGTCTATGGGCCCCGCTGATCAACTCCTCCCTCAACTCTTCCCCCTCCCTCCCAGCACCTCCTGCACACCGGGGAACAGCTGTTCCCCTCTGGCGTGCAGGAGGCGCTAGGAGGGAGGGGAAGGAAGGGGAAGGGGAGCGCTTGGGGGAGGGGATGGAAAGAGGCAGGAAAGAGGAGGGGCATGGGTGGAGCAGAGGCAGGAAGAGGTGGGGAGGGGGAGGACCTTGGGGGAAGCTGTGGACTGGGGGCAGTGCTTGGGGCTGAGTGGGGGACTTGGGGGTCCCCAGCAAAATTTTAAATCAAAATTGGGATCCCCAAAACTAAAGTTTGAGAACCGCTGGTCTAGGGAGACCCTATGTGGTGTGATAGGACATCCTGCCATGGCACAGTCATGGACGGGACTGATGGCTACACCTTATCAACTTGACTCCAACTAATAATTACCATGGATCAAACTGAGCTGAGCTCAGAGACTGTTGACTGAATTGTGTTGTTTGCACCTTCCTGTGGTCTAACACAAAAGGTCAAATTCAGGGATGATGAGTAAAATGGTGCAATTTAAAGCCCCGCACTCTAGTTTAGGACCAGATTCTCAACTGGTGTAAACTGGTGTAAATCCACTGAAGTCAATGGAGCTACATTGGTTTACACTAGCTGCAAATCTGCCCTTCAGTCCCCTTAATACTGCACTGAACTTCCTTAGGCCTGGTCTACACTGGGGGCGGGGGATCGATTTAAGTTACGCAACTTCAGCTACGTGAATAACGTAGCTGAAGTTGACATACTTAGATCTACTCACCGCAGTGTCTTCAGTGCGGTGAGTCAACTGCTGATGCTCCCCTGTCGACTCCACCTGCGCCTCTCGCTCCGGTGGAGTCCCAGAGTCGACAGGAGAGCGCTCGGTGGTCGATTTATTGCTTCTAGACTAGACGCGACAAATCGACCCCCGCTGGATCGATCGCTGCCCACCAATCCAGCGGGTAGTGTAGACAAGCCCTTAGAGTCAGTTGGAATACCATAGACTACCTAAAGTCACTCTGCCAATGCGCAAGAGAGTCTCCATTGGTGTACCACACAGTGAAGAGCCAGGAGAAGCTAAAGTAGCTTCATCCTATGATCCCACTTAATTCACACGTTGTCCAACTAATGCTGAGTGTATGGAGACCTCGCGCATTAATTCAATATGTGCTTAACTTACAGGTTATTCTGCCAGCATTTATGACGCTGGGTGCAGGTGGAGCTGGATGTTGTGCTAACAGATGTGGGGTAAGCAACAATTTACGTGCTGAAAAGGGCAATCACTATGATCCGTGAATAACAGCCCTTAAGTGGAAGCTGAGCAGATGGAAAGGCACAAAGCACGCAACCACTGACAGTCCAATCCTCCCAATACAGAAATAGGGCTTGACCTACAGAATCCCTGTGCTTAGCGTATGATTGATTGACCCCATCACAGAAGCAGCCTCATCTAGCAAGAATGTTAATATATTGGAGTGTTTATAGAAACTAGTATCTATCCCAAGGCCAGATTTGGAACATTTAGCCACAATAATAAGTGTAGAGTGGAGTGGGACAAAGTTGCACTACCCCACTCCAAGTAGAGCAAATCACTGCTCCAGTTTCCTGGTGCACAGGGGGAGTTGGCAAACTATACCATCCTCTAGGGTGGCACAGCCTAGCCCCTTTCCTGTGGCTGTTCATGTGAGGACAGTGCCAGGGTCCTGCCTCTCCTTCCTCCCTCGGGTGATGGGCTTTTCCATGGGTGCGTGGAGGGAGAAATCTCTGTGCTCCCCTAAATGCAGGGACTGGGGCTGTCCCTGACCCTTGTACCGAGCTGATGTGACAGCTGCCATCTTGTCCAACATACCAGGGAGTGAACAGGGTACCTACATCTAGAAGTGAAACCTGTTACAGGTTGAGCTAAAGCCAAGTCTCTCTAGCTGGGGCTGTAACAGACTCACATCTTCTGCAGGGCATCACTGAGGGGGACCTATAACCCACATCCTCTAGTGAGTTACACACCAGAGATGGAAAGGCTCTCTGTGCTCTCTCCACCCACCCACAGGCCAGGGAGAATTTGTCCCTCAAAAATTACAAACATGACAGAGCAAACAAACTGTTAGGGTATCTCAATTAATCTCCATGCCTTGTACATTAATTGTTGTTTCTGATGTACTGCGGTTTTCGTTAGCCAGGATAAACTGATTTAGAAATGTTTTTCTAGTCCAGTTCCTTGCTAGCAGTAGCCTGTAACTAGAACTGAGCAATAAAGTATTTTCATCAATACCTTTCAGTTTACATTTAGTAAGACTCATAATGAGATCATTCTACATTGTTAAGGTGCTTTACTAAATTTAAGGAATTTAATCTGATTTTAAGTAATTGCCTTTGATCTGACAAAGCATTGGATGGACATGGCAACAAGTCACAACCTAAGACATGGCCGTGTGTTCAGTTGCTCTGCAGTACGTGCTAAATCACAACAGGTGAAATAAGCTAAATGGGGCTCAGATCCACCAGAATTACTGGTGCACCCCAGACACAGCTGTTCCTCCAGTCTAGTCCCTCACCACCACCCCCAGCAGAATTTCAGACGGTTCCTCCCAGCACAACACTCAGGCTAGACAGACACTCCCTTCTAGCCCCATAGGATGTATTCTGGCTTTGTTCCCACTCCTGAGTCCTTGATCCCTCGGCCAGCTAAGACAATAAGAGGCATCTGACTGGCACCACTTAGCTCCACTATCCTTCCACTTGCTACTCTGCCACTGACTCACTACTGCATCCCGGACTGTGAGCTGAGATCCCAAGAGTCTGGCCTTAGCCTTCCCTACTCTGACAGCTGGTGCATACACACTTCAGCTTTACTGTTGTTATTATTTGTATTGTAGTAGTGCCCAAAGACCCCAATGTGGAATCAGACTCCATTGTGCTAAGCACTGTAAATGTATCTAGAATGAAAAGACAGTCCCTATCTCAAAGCGCTTACAAGCTAAATGTAAGACAAGAGCCACCGATGACTATAACAAACAGTGGAAAAGGTGACAATCAGACTCTACAAGTAACTACATGGAGAAGAGATGGCTGATAGCAAACAGTTCTTTAATCTAGCACAAAAAGGCATAACAAGAATCAGCGGCTGGCTGCTGAAGCTACACAAATTCAGACTAGAAATAAGGTACAAATTTATGAGGAAAGGTAACTAACACTTGGAACAGCTCACCTCGCCACGTGGTAGATTCTCCATCACTCGCAGTCTGAGTCAAGACTGGATATATTTTTACAAGCTATTTTACAGCTTAAGCAGAAGTTATGGCTTGAAGCAGAAATTAGATGGGGAGAAGCCCATGGTAACAGAGGGATGTTCTGACTAGTGTAATAAGCAACAGTCTCATTATACCAACAGCTCAGCCACTGTTGAGTGATTTATAAGCACCGCAGCAGAGATGAGTTTTAAGGAGAGATTTGAAGGATGATATAAGGAAATGGCTCTGCAGATTTTTTACAGGGAGCTGGAATATTCAAAATTGGTTTGCCAGTGATTCACAAACAATGACAAGGGGCTTCAGCAATGGGGGGGAAAGGGTTAATGTGTTTGTACAGTGGTTCGCATAATGGGGCCCTGATCCTCACTGGGGCCTTTGGGTGCTCCTGCAATACAAACGGTAAATAAGTATAAATCTATCTATCTATCTATCTATCTATCTATCTATCTATCTATCTATCTATCTATCTATCCTTTTATTTGTCTTATTAAGTTCTCCATTTCCATCTGCAGTGATTTCTGCAGACTAATTATATGTTATGGAATGGATATTTCTGTTAATACATTTTAAATGATTGCCTTTTAACTTCATTAAATGCCCTTTTGTTATTTCATTATGGGAACGGGTATAATAATTTTTGGAAAGTAACAACCTAGGTGAGCTTCTGTGTCCTGCAGGAGGGGTTGTCCTCCTCCAAAAACATCCTCACCACTATGGTATAATGAGAGGAAATCCCTCAAATATTTCCTGTAACAACAGGAGCATCATTATCTAGTAGTCCCTTAACCTGAGCCATTTATAAGAGGTATCAGTGCAGGGCTAGCCTGTACCCACTTCTCGCAGGGAAAGGGAGGGCTTAAGGGATCAGGCAAAAATCACAGTCTTTTGGCTTTTAGTGTGTAAGAACCAGGGGAGTCAGGTATGAGCTGCAGCACTAGATCCTTCAACGGATCCCCCTACTGCCCACTAGCAAAGGTGGGTGGGTATAATGGAGAACTCAGCTTGGGACCTGTAAAAGGGAATAGGAGACATACTCAGGCCTGAGCTGCCCAACCATTCCTGGAGACATTGTGCCTAAAACAGCAGCACAGTCACCCCAGGAGCAGCCTCCAATGTCCTGCCCTTCCACTCCGCCCAATTAAGGGCAACAGCTTAAAGCCCACAATCTTGTCCATAATTTGGGTCTCCTGCCTCATGATGCAGAAGTAACATACCATAAAACTTCTGTGCTATATATCATAATGCACAAGGGGGCCTAATTAAGATTTGCAACCTCAATTCTGGCTTTTCCTAATTTCTGAAAAAAGAATGGGAGTACTTGTGGCACCTTAGAGACTAACCAATTTATTTGAGCATAAGCTTTCGTGAGCTACAGCTCACTTCATCAGATGCATTCAGTGGAAAATACAGTGGGGAGATTTATATACACAGAGAACATGAAACAATGGGTGTTATCATACACACTGTAAGGAGAGTGATCACACCCATTGTTTCATGTTCTCTGTGTATATAAATCTCCCCACTGTATTTTCCACTGAATGCATCCGATGAAGTGAGCTGTAGCTCACGAAAGCTTATGCTCAAATAAATTGGTTAGTCTCTAAGGTGCCACAAGTACTCCTTTTCTTTTTGTGAATACAGACTAACACGGCTGCTACTCTGAAACCTAATTTCTGAGTGCTTGATGTTTCAATCTTGGCTGTAACGTTTTTGTAGCTTCCTACGTTTTTAAAAAAGCATACTGAAAAAATCACAGAAATTCCATCATGTGGAATCATAATAACCTTCACATGTTTCATCAATAGGTTTGGAACTGTTAGATCTACAACACAAACCTCTGCCATTTGACCTAAGGCAGTAACCAATAGCAGTAGTAGGTTGACATCCTCTATGTAGATCAGCCACTCAAGGAAAATGAGACACATTTTTACCAGTGGGTTTTACAGATATTTGCTGACAGCAGAGAACATTGAAACTCAGGAATCCCAAGTTTGATTCCATGTTCTGGACTGGAGAGTTCTCCAGTGGCTAAAGACCTTTCCCCTTCTGCCCCCTCCTGTCTTAGTCTTCATCTCCCTCCCCAGCTTCTGTAAGTCTCCACCACAAAGCTACTTCCTTCTCCTCCACGCTGCCAAGGCACCAGCAACAGAAGCATTAAGATCACTGGACAATCTTCCTGGTGGCACCACAGCAGCCCCCAGTAGCTCCGAGGAGCAGCTGCAGGGAAATTCCTGCTCAGCCCCTGCAGCCCCAGCCTGGAGCACACTCAGTCCCGGTGGAAAAACAATGCATTTTCCCTCATGTTGTTCCTGGAATTGGCTGAACCATTTTATCCAAAACTTTCTAATAAATAAATCCAGGCTGAGCCAGGCACCCAACATGGAAAATTGCATCCCAAATGGTTAAAGTTTGGCAAAGTTATAAGCAACCAAAAGTACATCTTATAACCGGACATATTAGGCAGCCCTAATTAAAGGCACCACTGGTAGCACCACTTATCAAAGTTTTCCATATACAAACAGCAACCATATACTCTTAGATGATTAAAAGTGGCTGGCTGAGGGAACCCAGGAGATGCAGTGAATCAGTCTTATGCGCTGCCATCACTGGCGGATCTGCTATGGAACTCCAGGCAATTAAAGCCATGAAGGGGTAAACACCAAGGAAGGAGAAAAACTATGTGAGCTAAAGGACAATGCTATTATTTAAGTTAAGTGCTAATGTTGATTTATTTAATCCATGCCTGTTGGGTGAGGTGCTCTGTCCCCCTCTAAAAAAGAAAAGGAGGACTTGTGGCACCTTAGAGACTAACCAATTTATTAGAGCAATTTATTGGTTAGTCTCTAAGGTGCCACAAGTCCTCCTTTTCTTTTTGCGAATACAGACTAACACGGCTGCTACTCTGAAACCTGTCCCCCTCTAGTGGCACCTAGATCACCTAGAGATTAATGAGTCTGCTACAGCCTTGGCTAGAAGCTTTTAACTCATGCAGTAGAGCAGTGGTCCTCAAACTTTTTACCTTGCGCCCCCTCTTATCCCTGTCCTCACCCCCCTGCCATGGAGGTGGGAGCGGGGCCATGGCTCCGGGAGGGTGGGGACATAGGCAGGAGTAAGGAGGCTGAGGCTGGGGCCACAGCTGGGGTGGGAGTGGACCCTCGGTGGTTGGCTGACCCTTCGCCAGAGGCCGAGGCCTGCAGCCGAAACTGGGCACAGAGCCCCAGGCGCAGGGTGGGCAGCTAGGACCCCGGGCGCAGGGTCGGTAACCACGGCTGGGAGCCAATCCCTGGGCACGGGGCCAGCAGGCGGGACCCTGGGTGCAAGGCCAGGGCCAGAAGCAGAGCTGGACAGTGCTCCCTCCCCGCCCCCCTGTGGGGGCTGGTCCGAGCCCGAGTCTCACCCCCCCGAAACATTACTCTGCACCCCCCCCAGGGGGTGCACCCCCAGATTGTAGACCTCTCCAGTAGAGGGTCATGCACTAAGCTTTAGAGCAGAGGTGGGGAACCTTTTTTTTATCAGGGGCCTTTGACCCACAGAAAAAGTCAGTTGTGGGCTACACACAGTCCCGCAGGAGGGTGCAGAGGCTCGGGGCTTCCCCTAGGCTCTGGGGTGGGACCAGAAATGAGGGGTTCAGGGTGGAGGAGGGGGCTCCGGGCTGGGGTGGGGGGTTGGGGTGAGGGCTCTGGCTGGCGGTGCGGGCTCTGGGGTGGGGCTGGGGATGAGGGGTTTGGGGTTCAGGAGGGGGCTCTAGACTGGGTCCAAGGGGTTTGGAGTGCAAGAGCGGGCTCAGGGCTGGAGCAGGGAGTTGGGGTGCAGGAGGAAGTTCGGGGTGCAGGCTCCAGGAGGGAGTTTGGATGGGGGGGTTCCAACCTGGGACAGGGGGGTTGGGGTGCAGGTGGGAGTGGGGGGTCTGGAAGGGAGTTTGGGTGCAGGAGGGAGAGACTTGCAGCAGGTCAGATGAAATGAAGCAGTGGGCCAGATCCAGCCCACATGTCATAGGTTCCCTATCCCTGATTTAGAGGTCCCAGGTTGATCCCACCTGCCAATGACCAGGGTCTATCAGGGGTACATTGACACAAGAACAAATGGATATAAACTGGCCATCAACAAGTTTAGGCTTGAAATTAGACAAAGATTTCTAACTATCAGAGGAGTGAAGTTTGCCAGCAGCTGGGAATGGGCGATAGGAGATGGATCACTTGATTATTACCTGTTCTGTTCCTTCCCTCTGGAGCACCTGGCATTGGCCACTGTCGAAAGACAGGGTACTGGGCTAGATGGACCTTTGGTCTGACCCACTGTGGCTGTTCTTAGGTTCTTATGTTCTGAAATAGCCTTCCAAGGGGAGCAGTGGGGGGCAAAAAAACTAACTGGCTTCAAAACTGAGCTTCATACATTTATGGAGGGGATGGTATGATTGCCTGCAATGGCATGTAGCCAATCTGCAACTGCTAGCAGCAAATATCTCCAATGGCCGATGATGGGACACTCGATGGGGAGTCTCTGAGTTACTACAGAGAATTATTTCCCAGGTGTCTGGCGGAGGGAGGGGGGAGGGTCTTGCCGACATGCTCAGGATCTAACTGATCACTGTATCTGGGGTGAGGATGGACTTTTCCCTCAGGTCAGATTAGGAGAGACCGGAGGGAGGTTTCGCCTTCCTCTGCAGCCAGGGGGATGGGTCACTTGATGGTTTCAACTTGTGTAAATGGGGGGTTCTCTGTAACTTGAGGTCTTTAAATTATGATTCGAGGACTTCAGTAACTCAGCCAGAGGTTCTGGGTCTATTACAGGAGGGGCTGGGTGAGGCTCTGTGGCCTGTGATGTGCAGGAGGTCAGCCTAGATGGTCACGATGGACTCTTCTCGCTTTACAGTCAGGGGAGCGAGCCTCCCAGCCCAGGTAGACAGACGCGCACTAGCTCTGCTCGAGCTAGCACGCTGGAAATAGTAGCACGGGCGGCAGCTCAGGCCAGGCCCCCGAGTCCAAGCTCTCCTGGCCCCCTGGTCTGGGCGTTGGTGCTAGCCTGAGCCATTGCCCATCCCGCAACAGCCACACTGCTATTCGAGCTCGTGCAAGTCTATCTACTTGGGCTGGAAGCATGCTCCCAGCTGCAGTGTAGACATACCCATCCAGTCCTATGTTCCTAAAGGTCTGGGCTTCACCCACCTCTGCAGGCAGGTGGGATGCAATTTGCACCTTTCTTCAGCCCAGGGGGTAGCTGCACCAGAGTTGGAAAGATTCAACAACTTCAAATTCCTGCAGCGGTGAAGCAGGCCCCAAATTACGGTTGTTATTTTTTATTGCCCAAAGTGCAAAACAGCTAAAGAGGGATTCCCTTTCCATTCACAGTCTGAGGTGTCCATAATACTCTGTGTCCATACAGATGATGTTCAGGGCCTTCTCCCTTTCAGATGCTGCTCTCTGTGTTGCTGGCTGTGCTGGGAGCTGCAGGAGGGGTATACTGTATGGTCATCTCATCCTTGGGACTGATTAGTGGGCCTCTTTGTGACACCGGTGATGGAGTATATATCTACCCTTTCCGGAATGACACACTGACGTAAGTATGAGGTACTGACTCTTCCAAACTGCAAGGGCCAATTTTTGCACCCTTCGAACAGCGGATCTAGGTTTTTCTGAACTGAATTGATGTTCTGCGCTATCAGATCCTGAATCTATATTATTCTGAGTGAGCAGGCCCCAGCCATCCTTCACTTGGTCCAACTTCTCTGGCCTATTCTCTGGGAAGCTGCCTGCTTTTGTTTTGGAGGACACAGGTGCTTTGTTTCCATTGCGCTATTGACCAGACTTGTGTGATGGCTGTGCGATACTTTTATGGGACTGTATGAGATTTGAGCCTTGACTCCTATTAAAGTCAAAGGGAGTCACATGGCTAAAACATCACACAGTTGGATGGAAATCTACCAAATTGAGCCCTCTCCCACATCCCTCTGAAAAGCAAAGCAAAAATCTCTTCATTGGCTTTTTGCAAGTTAACCCTGACAACATCTTGCAAAGTGGACTGGAGAATGCTGATCAGATATTGCAACAGATTATGGGCACATTTTTGATATTCTGTGGACTTTTGTATTTTGCCATTAAAATTGTCCTGAAACAAAACACAGGATCTTATGCAGGCAGCCATGTAATGCAAGCCTAATTCTCCACGGCCCTGCACCTTATGTTGTCATTTACACCTTTGCAAAGTATAAAATGCTACCAGACCACTGTGTTAGAGTTTTACATTCACTTTACGCTTTGCAAATGACTTCTAAAGATAGCAAGAAGGAGAGAATCAGGCCCAATCTTTGAGGTACAACTCGTAACAGATGAAGTCTTTTTGAAACACTCTTCATAATAAGTTGTCAATTATTTTTTCTATTTACAGAGACAATTATTTGTTTAATCAGACAACATGGAGCATTTGCAAAGAACCTGAAAACATTATTATGTGGAATATTGTCTTGTTTTCTCTTCTCTTGGGGATTAGTACAATTGAAGCTTTTCTTTGCTTTATTCAAGTCATCAATGGACTTATTGGATTCATATGTGGCACATGCATGAGGAAAAGAAAGGTGAGTATCTGATGTAAGATATCACAAAGTAAATATTATTTTTACTAGTTTTTATCAGACTTTACGATAATTTTAGCCCCACTTTTGACAGAACCACAGTAAATTGTCCTGATAGTGTATAATATCAGATATGTAAACAAATGATGCAAATCTCAAGGACTTTTTAAATAGTTGGACAAATAATAAAAAGTAATGCCCCGTTTAAAAAACATAACACTAGTTATTCCCACATGGAGAGGGGACAAAGGGTCTGATGCTGTGGTTATTTAGGACTACCGTTTCAAAAGCAACTAATGATTTGGGGAATCTCAATTTGCAGGTACTGAATTTGAGCTACATAAAAAGATCTGATTTTTAGACAATGCTTAGCACCCACCCTCTGAAAAGCAAGTGTCTCATGTTGGGCACTCAATAACTGAGGCACGCAAAGTCACTAGTCACTTTTCAAAATGCAGGGATTGAAGCCCATCTATGGACATACAGGTTTCAAGATTATGTTATCTGTGGGTTGTAATGAGGCAGAAATCTTTTTTTGGCTTGCAAGTCTCTTCTTTTGCAAGAAAAACACCTTTACATTTTGATTTCTCTCCACAAGGAGGTTGCTATTTATTTTAACTTAATAAGATTCCTGTTGCAAGCCTGATATCCATCTGGAACTTTAATTAACTTGACATTCTTTCCTTCCTTGTCTTTCAGACACATATTGCTGGAATGTAAATCACCTACAAAGAATGCTAGTGACAAGCATAGACCTGCGGGGATTCATGTATAATCATAATGTGTTGTGCTGTATTTGTGGGGGCAGAGGGACCCCAAGATGTTCAGGAGTTTCAAAACAACTCCAGAACATTTTATAAAGATATCTGGATGGGAGGGGGTGGATTAACTAGAACTTTTGAGGTCACAGATTCTTTTTTGTCTCCTCTAAGAACCCAGGCTAAGTCTCTGGTACTGGCAACATGATGCTGTCTTTTCAAGAGCGCCTGGCATATATAAACATTCAATCACAAACATTCTCCAATTAAAATTCACTGCTTACCCCGCAAGTGCTGCCCTGTGTAGCAAGCATGTCACTTTGAAGTTCTGACCGTTGTGTATGGAAACCTGGACTGAATGTAATCATTGCTAATATAAAGATTTATCAGCTGTACTGAACTCATCCATGCTGGTTGGATGTCTAAAGATGCTCATTAATGCTCCCCAAACCCTGTCCTGGCCCTGTGTAAAACTGGAATAGATTCTCTGGCAATGCTCTATCTATGTTTGCAGTGTTGTTGTAATCGTGTCGGTCCCAGTATATGAGAGAGACAAGGTGTGCGAGGTAATATCTTGTATTGGACCAACTTCAGTTGGTGAGGGACACAAGCTTTCGAGCGTACACAGAGCTCATCTTCAGGTCATGCTCTGTCTATTTCTATCCCTTTGGTACGTAAGCACTGGTCTTCAGTCAATACTGGGCTCAGAAAGGATATTTTCAGGACCTAGCAGTAGCGATGTTGTTTAATTAGGGCCAATATTTGTAGCACTGTGGAGGCCCGGTGTAGCAGGCAGCTGGCCAGTTTCTAACCTGCTTTAACCTCTGTGGAGCCAGCCTCCACTCACACTTCTGTGGGTGCTGTAGGAGGCTGTGGTGGTCTGTAAAGTGCCAATGCTGCACTGAAAATCAGCACTTCAAAGGTAATAATCTTGCACATTGGTAACCCTGGAGATGCATTTGCCCCAACATGCAAGGCATGTTATGTAGTAACCAACTAGCCAATAACTAGTCTTATTGAACTATAAGGAGGAAAAAAAAATCAGACTCATTTCCAGGGGAGTCTGATATGCACATCCTAGTGTAGAACATATTCATATTCAGTATTTAGTTTTTTTAAATTGCACTTCTGATCATTCTTGTGCACGCTTTTCTGAGAAACTGAAGCTAGCCCTGAGAGGCACCAAATGGCATCATTCTCAGTGCTACAGCAAGCAATGATCCCACAAAGTGCTGAGTGTGAGATCAAGCCCTAAATGCTAAATCCATGTGATTGGTAAATTCCAGAAAGTCTGTGAATTCTTTGTCATTTTATTGGCCACTTCAAAGGCTAATTCCTACAATTGTCACTGATTCTTCTGCTTAAGACAAAAAGTAGTAAGATATTTTACATATATATCAGAAGCTCTTCAAAACTGCCTAACTGTAAAGTTAGGTTACTTTGGATCTGTTTTGCAAAAGGAGAAACCTTTGTTTCCTCTTTCAAAAATGTTTTTTGACTACTGCATTTGATCACACAAATGGACATTTTTCCCTGTCCCCTTGGGAATTTTCACACAGAAGTATCCGGTCACTCATGCTGTCACCTGATATATGCATGCAGATCCCTCATTCGAACAAATAAATGTCGGTTATGTTCAGGCAACAGGTGTATTTTAGGGGGTGCAGCTTAAGCACCAATATTTAAATTTTTGCCCATCATGTTTTAAAGCATATTCTCTTAAAAAAAAGCAAGAGAGAAATACACAGGTTGGCCAAGGTTTTCAAATACTAATAAAGGATGTGGATGCATCCAAATCCCGTAAGTAGCTCCAAAAGTTCCAGCTGTTCTATACAGTGAAGTATGCAAGGGGCTATGATCAGAGAGGAGGTTTACCGTACTACTGTCCCTTTTACTGCAGCAATCTTTTTATTTTAAAACTGATGAAAAGTGAAATAAAATGCAGCGTTGTCTTTGGCTAAATTGTGTAAATTTTATCCTTTCACTGCATGAAAATGCACTGCAGATTATCCCATGTTTAACAATTTAAATGGGTTGTTTATTGTCATGTCCTGAGAAATGTGCAGCTGCTGTAGAGTGACCTGTATGAACGTGCTTCTAGTGTATTAAACCCTTAGAGCTTGATTCTCAGTTACACTAAGGGGCCATGATGTCCCTGAGAATTCAGGCCTTTGTTCCTAGCAGTGCTTCACAGACAGTATGTGATCAAACGGTTCACAGCCACTGTGCTGCAGCCGTTAGTTTACACAGATAGAACCTGCTAGCAACCAGCTCCTTTCACCCACCTCTCCTCTTCATGCAGGTCCATGTGTCTGCCCCACCCTACACAAGCTGTCATGAAGGTCCTCTCCTAGGCCAGCTGGCCTGACTCCCTTGCACCACTCAACTCTCCAGACACGCCCTTAGTGCTGCTTGCTTCACTACTGCCTGCCTGCTTCTCTGGCTCCTGCAGCAGCAGCATCTACTGTCTGCCACTACCTCTCTGCTCTGGCTTCTGTCTGCTCCTGCTCCAAGACTCACCCTCCTCCATCACTCCAGCTCTGACACAGCCAATCATCACCCACCTGACCACCCCACACCCACTCTACCCCAACTAGCCTCCCACTACTGCTATTTCCTCCCCACCTCCCAAGGAAACCAGAAGTTAACTGGCTGGAACAGGTTACTCTCTATTATGAAGAGCTGCCTCATTAGATGTTGTTTCTTCAAATGGGTTTCTGCAGTGGAAGCAAAGTAAGTGGACAGGCGGCTTGCTGCTGAGCGTTCGGTTGCAAAGAGGAGAGATGTTAGGCGAAAGCCTGTCTTGAATATGGGTCAGGCAGGAGCTTTGTCACAGAGGAACTGCTTTGTATGTGTAGTTGTGACAGTGAAACTTGGGAGAACTTATTGGAGCAGCGTTTTTAAGGAAAAGCTGCTTTGAAACTCATGTAAAGAAACAATAACTAATTAGACAACTCTTTATAAAACCCTATAATCTCTTACACTGCATCACAGCAAGCAGGAAGGAATAAAATAATCACTAACAAACTCTACTGAGCCTGTAGGAAAAACGTTAACTCTGTTAACAAGGGAACCCAGACTCTTGTCAGCTAGAACTGGGCAAATTGTTCATTGTGAATACAATTTCTTTGCAAATTTATCATTTTCTTCAGTTTGCAAATTATTCCTGTGCTGACCCTGATTTCTATCGCTTTATTCATTATTCATATGTATTTCTCAAGTAGTTTAGGCAAACCAATTTCAGCCTATCAGATATTCATGAGCAGTCTGCTAGGACTGGTCACTTCAGTCACATGGTATCATTTCTGCTCCCTGATTGGATGACTGAAACTTTTTAAACAGGAGGAGAATAGATGATGAAAAAAACACACTTCTAATGTTCTGATGAATATACAGACACTGTGGTCACTAGTTGGGAGTAGGGTTGCCAACCATCCCAGTCTCGCCGTGAATCTCCCAGAATCAGGCTCTATCTCCTGGAAGCTACTGAAGCCAAACCAGGAGATTTTAGGTGCTAAATGTCCGGCAGCACAGTGGGGTTAAGGCCGGCTCCCTGCCTCCCTTGACCCTGCACTGCTCCCGGAAGCAGCCAGCACGTTCCTGCAGGCCCTGGTGGGGGGCGGGGGGGTCTCGGCATGCTGTCCCCACCCCGAGCGCCTACTTTGCAGTTCCCATTGGCCAGGAACTGCAGCCAATGGGAGCTGCGGAGCCAGCACCTGCAGACGGGGCAGTGCATGGAGCCTCCCTGACCCCCACCCCCTGCCTAGAAGCCGCTGCCAGAGGGATTTGCTGGTCACTTTTGGGAGCTGCCTGAGGTAAGTTCTGCCTAGCCGGAGCCCAGACCCCTCACCTCCTCCCACACCCCAACCCTCTGCCCCAGCCCAGAGCCTGCACCCAAACTCCCTCCCAGAGCCCGCACCTCCTCCACACGCCAACCCTCTGCCCCAGCCTGGTGAAAGTGAGTGAGGGTGGGGGAGAGTGAGCAACAGAGGGAGGGGGGATGGAGGAAGTGAGCGTAGGGCCTCAGAGAAGGGGCGGGAGAGGGGGCAGGGCAAGGGTGTTTGGGTTTGTGCAATTAGACAGGTGGCAACCCTAGTGGGGATGAAACCTAGGTCTTTTAGCACCAAACCCACAGGCTCTACCATTTTACCTGAAGGAGTAACTCCTTTAGCTGTGAGTATGCAGCAGGCTGTTATAATTGCTGGGGCCAGCAATTAGACACACACACACACCACAGCCAGTGCATTACACTCATATTTCTTAAACCTCCAGCAATCATGAATTTTAAATGAATTCCCAGTAACCACTCAAATACTTGAGAATGATTAATATTAGGGCCCTGTAAATGACAGTGAACCAAACCCAACACTTTTATTCACAAAAATATATGCCAAGTACTTTGTGGCTTATTTGACCAGCTCTTCTCCCAGCCCAGGAATAGTCTGTTACAGCCAGACAACCAGATATCAAAAGGAAGATGGCAGCCCTTTGGTTCAGATAGTCAGAATCCACATGGCTGTTGAAGACAGTTTCTATGCCTCGGACAACTCCGAGTGCGATGTCATTATTAAGAACTGGTGTAGCCAGGAGATCAACCAAAATCCAAGCAATTCCCTCATGTAAAGGGGTCAGGGAGGCAGATAAGTGATTACACAAGCATATATTTTGAGTGTGTGAGAGAGAGAATCCAGCAGACATGTGCCAGCTCCAGGGCTCCTGCTAACCTTAACAAGCCTAAAACATCCATCCTGATCAGCTCACGTAAACAGTCACTGAAGGTTTTGCTGCCTGGTGACCATCTCTATACTCAGGTCAGCCCAGCTTGTGCCAGCACTAAGGGAAAGAAACTGACATGTTTGGGCTCTAGAATAAGTAAGAAAAGCTAAGTGTATTTCTGTAATCTCTTTTCAGAGTAACAGCCGTGTTAGTCTGTATTCGCAAAAAGAAAAGGAGTGCTTGTGGCACCTTAGAGACTAACCAATTTATTTGAGCATAAGCTTTCATTCCACAGTATGCATCTGATGAAGTGAGCTGTAGCTCACGAAAGCTTATGCTCAAATAAATTGGCTAGTCTCTAAGGTGCCACAAGTCCTCCTTTTCTTTTTGTAATCTCTTTGTTACAAGTTCTCCTGCATTAGAGGTGTTTAATGTAACCTGTATGTTCTCATGTAGATCACTATTTGTTTGTCTTATCCACCATGGGATCGTCTGTTTTACGAATATCTGTAAATATTAAATATTATTCTAAAGGTGTTTTCTAGTTTGATTTGTGCTAGGGTAACCAGATGTCCTGATTTTAAAGGGACAGTCACGATATTCAGGGCTTTTTCTTATGTAGGCATCTATTCTCCCCCATCACATTTACTATCTGGTCGCCCTAGATATTGATGGGAAACTTGGCTGTGATCATCTCCAAAGGGAGCTAGGGGACTGAGTAAGAACACAGTCCCCTGGGGTTTGCGTGTGTCTAGAGCTCAAGCCTTGAATAGCGTAGCTGAAGTTGACGTACTTACAGCTACTTACCACGGTGTCTTCACTGCAGTAGGTCAACTGCTGATGCTCCCCCATCGACTCCGCCTACGCTTCTCACTCCGGTGGAGTACCAGGGTCGACGGGAGAGCGCTCGGCGGTTAATTTATCACGTCTTCACTAGACGTGATGAATCATCCCCGGCTGGATCGATCGTACCATCCCCTCCATAAACTTATCAAGGTCAGTCTTGAAGCCAGTTAGGTTTTTTTCCCCCACTGATCCCCTTGGAAGGCTGTTCCAGAACTTCACTCCTCTGATGGTTAGAAACCTTCACCTAATATCAAGCCTAAACTTGTTGATGTCCGGTTTATATCCATTTGTTCTTGTGTCCACATTGGCACTTAACTTAAATAACCCCTCTCCCTCCCTGGTACTTATCCTTCTGGTGTATATATCTGTACTATGTTTTGTTAATAAACTATGTTGATGGAGTAGAGGTTGCATGGAATTACTGGGGACCCAAGAGGGAAACTGAGGCAATGAGCCACCTACTGGCCTGCCCCAGGCCACACATTTACAATACAGACCAAAGTGGGGGTGTGTAATCTAGAATTTATGGAGCAAGTGCTCAAGAAGATAACCAGATGCTTTGCATTGAGCATATGTGCACATTACAATGGAGGATAGGTGCCTCAGGTCAAATGGTAAGGATATATCTGTCTACATTAGGCGTTTATTATTCACTTCTCAGTGTCGTATCTCAGCACTCTATATAAAAGACTGAATAAAAGCATGTTCCATTCTGAATGGACTATACTTTTCTTGCTAGGCTGAAGCTCACCCACAGCTACATTCAGACTCGGAAATGCACTTGGAGAAAATAAAAGTTCCTAGAAGTGATTTGAGTCTTATGATTATTTATTAGTGATTTGGGCCTTATTCAATTCTATGGTCTGCACTGTACAGGAGATCAAACTAGATGATCACAATGATCCCTTGGGGCCTTAGACTCTATGATGTCCTTCTATTAACGGAACGTCAACCAGGAAGACTAATGCAGTCTCTATGCCATACTCAAGCCTCAAACTATACTGAAAGGGGCCAGGAACACCAGATATTACCCAAGCTGCGAGTTTCAGCGCTGTAACGTGCCGGTATAGACAGTGCACCAGCGCTGGGAGCTGCACCCCTCCAGGAGGTGGGTTTTTTAGAGCGCGCTTTAACGTTACCAGTGAAGACGTGCCCTTAGTCGAGAATTCTTGATTTAAGACCCCAATGCTTTCTTCTTTTCTGTTTAACTCTGAATATAGGCGACTCCTCTGTAGAAAGACTAAACAGAAGAACAGTGTGTATCTCTTCTTGAGTCTTTAATTTCGCCAATTTAGAAAACTTACTGTTTTATCATTTCTGTCCCTAGAACTTTCTTCTTCTCTCTCTTTGTGTCTTTGAGTGATATAAAGTTCCAAAATGTGTAGCCAATTCTGGTTAATCATCGTGTTTTACATATTTCTACAAACAAAAATGTGTTCTTATCATAGTCAGTCACTGCTGTCTTGGAGGCAAAAATCTGCATCTTCCTCCACTGTTTTTAGAGGGGCCCTTCCTTGTCTACTTTCTATTTGGACCTCAGATACATACCAACATGGTTTTCAAAGGACTAGACAGTTGCATGATGGTGTGTACAGCATCTGTAGCTATATAAGCCAGGCTACAGTTACAACAGCAATCATTCCTAATGTTTCAAGGCATAAACTGATCACTTACTTCCATTTAGGATCTCAAAGAACTTTATGAACATCAATGAATTACGCCTCATGTGAAGAGGGGAATAAATTTAATTCTCAATTTTATAGCTGGGAAAACTTGAGGCACACAGAACTGAAGTCACTTATCAAAGGGCACAGGCACACAGAAAATCAGTGGCAAAGCAGGGAACAGAAAGACTATCTTTTTCTTTTCAAATAGCTATGTAATATTACACAATTAAGTACATTATGGGAAGGTTATGTCTTCCTCTGAAGCAATTAATCTTGGTCACTGTTGGAAGCAGGATGTTGCTGGAATACATGAACATTGGTCTGTTCCAGTATTGCAAATCCTATGTTCCTACAATGTTTATTACTGACAATAAAACGTGTCGGGGTGCAAAGCCATCACTTGTGTGACAGCAATGAGGATGTTGTTACTGACTTTTAAACACATAAGATTTGTGTAGTGAGAAGCTCAACATATATCTCTGCTCCTCTGTGAGAAAAACATGACTCTGAAGCACTGACTTGTAGTTTATAATACAGTTGAACTTAAACAAGGCTTGGAGGCCAAATGTGGGTGGCCCAGACTGGTAATGGATATGGAAATGTCACCTGTAGGTCGCTGTGTCAAATTCAGACTAGCTCAGAGCTGACAGAATGTTCCTGCCATCCAATAGTTGCTTTGTGAAATGGATGTGAGGTCTCAGTCCAGTTCTTAGTAGTGGATAGGTGTCCAGATCTTAAAAATCATTATCACAATTAATGCTAATTGCCTAAGGTAATGACTTTACTTAGGGCTAAATTATGCCCTCCAAGGCACACACGCACATTGACTTCAAAAGATTAAAATCTGGCCTTTAATTTGACAAATTAGTTCACATTTCTACTGCTCTTTGAAAATGTAAATTGCTGTACAAATGCTAAGTATTCTTATGCAATAGACCCCTCAGCAAGCAAATCACCTGTGACTTACTTTTTCTCCTTGAGAGGCAATTTCATCCCAGCACAATGTGTTTCTCAGTTACATTTTTTTTTTAAACCTCACCTCCAATAACTACATTTTTTTCAGTTGTGTGTATGTACCAAACCCCACTGTGTGGCCAGATCCTTTAAATAAAATCTGCCTAGAGACAGTAAAAGTAGTAACATTAGGTCCTTAGCCCTCTCACTAAAAGTAGATCTTTGAGAGTTGTGTGAGTATATATGACTGTTCTACATGTGAACCAAATCTAAACAGTTACCATGCATGAGCACAGTAGTCACTTTTCCCACAAAGAAGTACTCATTGCCTTTTTTAAAAAAGGGTTAAAAGGTCACCTCTTGATTAAATAGAAAGGGAGGACGATACAGTACTTTAAATATTTTTTATTTGTTTTAAACATTAGCCACATTATTTATAGTCAGAAACCGCTCAGTTTAAGTTGTTTGAGGACATGGAAAGGAAAGAAAGTGTTTGGAGACCCCTCGGTTTTAATCTGGCCAGATGTGATAAAAACAGTCACTCTTGTTTGGAAAGCTGGTACAGCTCCAAGATAGAATGAATATTTACAGCTGTTTTATTAACGCCTAAGGCTCCATATCCTGCAATTGCCTCTGCTCACGGTCAGAGACAGGGCCGTCCCTAGCCATTTTGGTGCCCCAGGCCTCTGCAGGGGGGACGGGGACGGATTGGCCCCAGGCCTCTGCGGGGGGGTGGGGGTGGGCAAGCTGGCCCCAGGCCTCTGCGGGGGTGGGCAGGAGCAGGCTTGGGGACAGGGGGGAAACCGCCCCCCAGCCTGAGCTGGCAGAGCGGGCTGGGGCCAGGTCTCTCCTCTTCCCGAAGCCCGTTGAGAGCAGGGTATGCCCAACCCCGCATTCACGGGGGGGCGGGAAGTGGAGTGACCCAGCCCTAGCCCGCTCCGCTCTGCTCCCCTGGCTCCCAGGCTTGGGCAGAGCAGCGGTGGGAAGACGCGGGGCTGGGGCAGAGCAGGGGCAGGGGCCATGGGGAAGAAGCAGAGCAGGGCCTGGAGCAGTATGCAGCTGCCTAGGGCACCAGGAAATTTGGTGCCCCACACTTCCTCGTGCCCTACACAGCTGCGTACTTTGCATATGGGTACGGACAGCCCTGGTCAGAGGAATCAAAGGCAGCTGAAAGATCTAAGAGAATCAGCCTGGACATTTGATTGTCCACCATGACCAGGAGGACATCATTACCCAGCATCACCCAGCTTATGCAGGGACAGCTGGCCCACTGCCCTTGTGAAGCAAATCACTGAAAATTAGAGTTGGCAAAAAAATTTCCATCAAAACTGTTTTTCAACAGAAAAATGGGGGTTTGATAAAAATTTTCTATTAAAAGTGGCTGCTTTCTGTCGAAAATTTAGATTTTTTTGTTGAAAATCTGAGCACCTAAAAACCAAAAAATTTCATCCAAACACAGAAATATTTTGATTTGCAAATGCTGCAGTGTAGTTCAGTTGCCTCATATTCCAATTCTCTTCTAGGGGCTGGGCTCCCTGTCCAGACTACATCTCCCATGATGCACCATGGTCAGTACTCCCATGATGCACTGCCTCCACTCTCCAAAAAGGGGATCATGATGAACAGCTCATAGAGAACAGGAGCTTGAGGCGCACAGACTACAGCTCCCACAAAGTACTGTGACAGCATTTCTAAATTAAAATATTTCAGTTTTGGCCAAAGTTTTCAAGTATTAAAATTTGCACCAAAACTAATTTCCATGGAAAATTTAGACTTTTTTTTCCATTTTCATTTTTCAATGTTTTCCAGGGTTGAGGAGACATTTTTAAATCAGCTCCGACAAAAATCTTCTCCAGCAGCAAGTCTAGTGTTTTCTTGTTGGCTTTTACCATATAGGAAGGATATGAATTCAGCTCCCAGCTTATTTTATCTCTATATTTGGCAATAGTGCAATTGCTATGACAAATTGGAGAGGGTTCAGAGAAGAGCCAGGATAATGAACAAAGAATTAGAAAACACACTTTATAGTGATAGACTAAAGGAACTCAATCTATTTAGCTTAACAAAGAGAAGATTAAGGGGTCACTTGATTACAGTCTATAACTAACTCCCTGGGAAACAAATATTTAATAATGGGGTCTTCAATCTAATAGAAAAAGGTATCACATCATCCAATGGCTAGAAGTTGAAGCTAGACAAATTTGGATTGGACATAAGGTATACATTTTAAAAAGTGAGAGTAATTAACCATTGGAACAACTTACCAACGGTCCTGGTGGATTCTCCATCACCGACAATTTTTAAATCATGATTGGATGTTTTTCTAAAAGATATGCTCTAGGTCAGGAATTATTTTGGGGAAGTTCTATGGCCTGTATTATGCAGCAGGTCAGACTAGATGATTACAATGGTCCCTTCTGGCCTTGGAATCTATGAATCTAGAAGTTATGTTTAAATACAGCAAATACAACTTCGTGACACAGAATTTAGATTTAATGCCCACACAGGCTGGATCTTGGTGACTTATCCAAAAAGTAACATGAAAATTCTTCACAGCAAGAAAAACTCGACTTAGTAAACAAGAGAAGACAGCCCACATTCACCAGGCTATTCATGACCTGGAACAGTTTCACTTTCTAGGACTTTGCAGATGCTATCGTGAATGTGAAAGTTAGTGCCTCTTAGTAACATACCACACTGAAAATGTATATTTAAAATGTACAGTATTTCTCACCTAGCTTTTTATACATTTAGGGCCAAATTCTGATACTCTTATTCAGGCTGAATAGTACCTGATTTTAATAAGATCACTAAAAGACTACAGTACTATTCGGTATCAGAATTTGGCCTTTAGGCTTTTTCTTTTTTAAATGAAAACAACCACACTATTTCTATTTGTACAAATCCTCCTGTCAGATTGAAGCAAAGTTTACACAAATCTTGCTTCCTCTGCTATTTCTAATGAATTTTTCATATTACAGTTTGATGTCAGATTCATCTGTTTTGTCAAAAATGTAGTTAAAAACCTCTCATATAATTGCACTTTGAACGCGTCTCTCGCTCAAACAAAATGTTTGCTGTTAGATTAGAATTTTTGGGCCACAAACCCAGCAGCATGAAGGACCTTGAACTGGCTTTCATTCTGCAATCAGGACAGCTTCATACTGCTTCCAGAATGTTTTGAGAACACTGTACACAGAGGGATTGCTGATGGACTGTTTACAGAATGCTATAATAAAAAATAAAAAAAACCCCAAGGTTCTCCCCAGGTCTTTCTCTTCAAGACTCTCCACATCCGCAATCAATGTACGTTAGTTCTTAGTGTGTATTGTTAAACTAAAGGTCATCTTTGAGCTGTGCCATGTGAGTTTCACAAAATTGCTGCCCCTTGATCTCTGCATGAGGTGATGTATTTGGAAGAAACTGTTAAGATGTTTCGGACTTATAAATTCCAGCTAAGAATGCAAATGAAGGACTGTTCAAAAAACAATCTTTGATATGATCCTGGCATCAAGGATCATATCTCAGTGGACAGAAGGAGAAAGACTGAAAGTCTACTGCCCAGAGCAGAATTTCAGCCACAGATCAACCAAAACGCTGACATCTAAACTATATAAATTACTCACATCCTACTGTGTAAGAGGTTCCTATTGGAGGTTCATTATCTGTTTGAAGGACAGCTTCTTAAATTTATCAAAGAAAGATTTCTCTTTCTAATTACCTGAGAAACATTCTAATAGGAGTTAGTTAAATACAGCCTCCAGAGAAACAGCTGTGCTACCTGTTATTTTATGGTATGGTACAACACTGTCTGCACCCCTGCCTGCCTTTATCAATGGAACTGATGTGAGCTTGATTTGAATAAGGCATTGCTACTCATTCAGTTGATCATTGATTTTTTTCTTTCCTGAATTTCTTTTTATTATAATGATTTTTTTTATTTCAGTCAACTTTGTTCAGACAAGAGTCTCATCCACATATATTCTGACCTCATAACAAGAACCAAGCAAAACGGATACTGATTATTCACATGCCAATGCATATCATACAAAATATTACATTTCCCCTCATTGATATCAGACTGACATTATACAACACATAAATGCTTATTTGCCTGAGTCCCCGTCCCTTATCTACCCCACCCTACTTCCACCCAGAAGGCAGGATTGGATATTTCCTCAAGAAGGGTGGAGACTGAAAGACATAGCATCCAGTACCTTGACCAAAATTTTGGCTCATAATTCTTTTTGGTACTGTGTGAGCACTACTGAATCCATATTCATCTCTGTGGTCCAGAATAAACTGCAGAAAATGGCTCTGAATATACCTGGCTTGGTAGCTTTAATTGTGTTTTATGCAATAACTTTAGCCATTGGAATTTGGGCTTCTTGGAAAAGCAAAAAGGACCAGAAGAAAGGGAAACCAAGTGAGATGATCATAGTGGGGAGCAGGAACATGAATTTTTTCATTGGATTATTCACTGCAACTGGTAAGTGTTCTGAAAGGAAATCTGTTTATCTTATTAAAACATTCAGGTTGAGCTTTTCTCATTCACAACATAAATTTGTTCTTCTAAGTCTGGGATATGGAAGTTTTATTAGCATTGTGGGCCAGATTGTGCCAGCCCTACTCACACTGAGCAGTCCCTAATGTCTTGAGTAGTGGGACTCCCTCAGGAATATGATACTACTCAGGAGGATAGTATGTGGTGCTAATTTAGGGCAAGATTCTGCTACCTTCACTCGTGTTGAATACCTTACTTTTTGTGTGGGATATGGTGCTGCTCATCATGAGTAAGGCTATCAGAATCTGCCTATAAAGAAGGATGTATATATAGTTCTTTAAAGCATTTACACACTATGCTTCTGACACCTCTTCTATTTCTTCTGTGTTTTCCCATCATCAGAGATTTTTCCCTCTTACCTATCAATAGGGGAATGCTGTCCCAAGTGACATTTGTCTGGCCAGCAGATTTGCTTGGTTTTAGTCTAAGCTGAAGACTCACTTTTTTGAATGTAGTATGTGCTTGACTGTTGTTTTAAGGGATTTATTTTCTTAAGCACACATTTGCTATTGTAAAGGACCATGATACATGGGAATTATGTTCTATAAATTATTAAGGAACAATAAATGTAACGCTATTTGCTCTTGCTATCTGCTCCAGCCAGTGTCTACCATTAACAAAAATAGAAATAAAAATAAACCTATTCTGAACATTAATGAGTTTTCCATGCAAATGTAGCTATTCACTTTGAGTATCACCTCTTCAGAATTTTACCCAGGCCAGGTCTACACTGCAATGTTTTGTCAGCATAGCTATGTCGGACAGGGGTGTGAAAAAACCTCATCCCCCAGCCAACACAGCTATGCTGGCAAAACCCCCGGAATAGATTCAGCTATGCTCTGGTTAAACTTGGATTTATGCTGGAAATGGCCCACCTTGATTATCATACACATTGTAAGGAGAGTGGTCAGTTGGATGAGCTATTACCAGCAGGAGAGTGAGTTTGTGTGTGTGTGTGTTGTGGGTGGGGGGGGAGAAAACCTGGATTTGTGCTGGAAATGGCCCACCTTGATTTTCATACACATTGTAAGGAGAGTGGTCACTTTGGATAAGCTATTGCCAGCGGGAGAGTGAGTTTGTGTGTGTGATTTTTGGAGGGAAGGGGTGGGGGGTGAAAGGACCTGGATTTGTGCTGGAGGTGGCCCAGCTTGATTGTCATGCACATTGTGAGGGGAGTGGTCACTTTGGGTGGGCTGTTGCCAGCGGGAGAGTGGGTTTGTGTGTGTGTGTGGGGGGGGTGAAAAGACCTGGATTTGTGCTGGAAATGGCCCAACTTGATTATCATACACATTGTAAGGAGAGTGATCACTTTAGATAAGCTATTACCAGCAGGAGAGTGGGGTGGGAGGAGGTATTGTTTCATGGTCTCTGTGTATATAATGTCTTCTGCAGTTTCCACAGTATGCATCCGATGAAGTGAGCTGTAGCTCACGAAAGCTTATGCTCAAATAAATTGCTTAGTCTCTAAGGTGCCACAAGTACTCCTTTTCTTTTTGTGAATACAGACTAACACGGATGTTACTCTGAAATCTGTTGCCATAGCTAATGTCATCCAGGAAGGTGATGTTACTATCCCGGCAGAAAAATTCCTGTCAGTCTACGCTGCATCCCCTGTAGGGGCTTTTGCCAGCATAACTGTATCCACAGAACCTGTGTAGTGTAAACTAGCCTTTAGGGTCAGATTCTGATAAATGTGATAGTAAATGTGAAGTAAAAAAAATCTGGAGTAAATGTGAGTGTGAGTAAACACTCACCAGTGTGAATAGAGGTTCACAGTCTGGCTCTGGACTTTTCAATATGTTTTATGAGAGTAGTAAGGCAATATATGTCTCATCACTATTTCTCCTGCCCCCCCCCCCCTTTTTTTTCAGCAACCTGGGTCGGAGGAGCATATATCAATGGTACAGCTGAAATTGTCTATCTTCCCACAAGAGGACTAGTGTGGGTCCAGGCGCCAATAGGATTTGCTTTGTCCCTTGTTATTGGTAAAAAAAACAAAAAAAAACCCCAAAAACATGTTATAAATCTTTTTTTTTTTAATCCAATGTTATGGATCTAAAAAATGCAGACTCTCCCAGTGTTGACCGGGTCTTTTCCCTGCTACCCAGAACACACAGGTTCACAGACAGACTCTTGAGCTGAAGAAGTATGTCTTTTATTTGCTGATTCAATGAGAGATCAGTCCACCAAAACATGCCACAGCATAGGGTTAAATGCTAGCGCATACCCACATTCAGGTGCTCGCCTTAAATATATTGTTACAAAATTAGTCATTATAGATATAAACACTTTTCTGCCTAACACTAAGATTAGTTTGCTAACTCAGTTGTTTACCTGATCAGGTTGTTGACCAAGCTGTTCCCCTGATTGAACCAGTTGTTCATCCGATTGAAGTGCTGGCTCAGCTTTTCACTTGGCTGTTCTCCCTCCCTGCCAGACAAGCAGGCATCTTTTCATATGTCCCAACATCTACAATATACATTCTACATATTATGTGTTCTACACTCAGATAACTGTCAAATACTCAGGCTGTTTAAATTATTCTGAATGAAGTGTCAGATAGTGGACATCCCAAAAGTGATATAATTGGCCTTTATCGGACTATGTTCTGCATACATACAATAGATTCAGGATGAGAATTCAAGGGATTAATAATTGGAGGATTAGGGCCTAAAATGCAGAACTTAATGGGGCCCTGTGCAGATGCAGAGATTCACCTGCATGAGACAATCTACATCAAGAGAATCTTATTTGTGTGTTTTGCTTGCATGTGATAGTCTGTGAATACTGTTTTTCTCCAATATCCTTTTGGAAGTAGGAACATCATGCCCTCAACAAAATGTAATTCTTTCTTTGAAATGTTTGTGGAGCTAAAAAGTATCACCATGATTTCCCCACCAAAATACATTCTCCTAACACCCTAAATCTCAATGCATGTTTGCTACAGAAGACCTAGCCAAGTCCCTTAGTGGACAGTCACCAGTCAGCTGTAATTGTACCAACTTTGGAGCCCATGTGCTTCCAAGCCAGCTGGATCTGGTCAGCATCCAGTCACTGCTTCTAACTCTGGGCCTCTCAGAGTATGTCTACACAGCAATGTAAGCCTAAGATTAGTGGGACTCAAGTTGACCTGACTGAACCTTGGGCTTGAGCATTTACATGGCATTTCAACTCGAGATTAAGGATTTTCTGACCCCTGGTGCGCTCACTTGTAACACTGATAGACCCCAGTCATCGGGATTGAACCTGGGATCTTTGGAGCTAAATACATGAGCCTCTACTGCATGAGTTAAATGCCATATGGCCCTTAGCTAAGGCTGTAGAGCAGACTCATTAATCTCTCTCTCTAAGTGGTCTCGGTCCCACTACATATGGGGTTCTCAAACTTTTGTACTGGTGATCCCTTTTATATAGCAAGCCTCTGAGTGTGACCCCCTCCCTTATAAATTAAAAACACTTTTTAATGTATGTAACACCATTATAAATGCTGGAGGCAAAGCGGGGTTTGGGGTGGAGGCTGACAGCTCGTAACCCCCCATGTAATAACCTCGTGACCCCCTGAGGGGTCCCAACCCCCAGTTTGAGAACCCCTGCCCTAGATGGGACAGAACACCACACCCAGGAGGTGTATGAGTTACACACACGCGCGCACGCACACACCTGCTGTTGACTAATGCTGGCTATTGGCGGGACTCAGGTGCCCATAAGGATCACATGAGTACATAAGCTGCATAATTAGCTTATTTGGTGGCTGTCTCAGTAGAATGACTGGGGTTTGAGAAGGCTTTGTACTGAACTACCATCTAACCAGACAACTAGGCTCTTCACCAGTTTAGGCTGAGTCAGGAAAAGGCCCATGTGCAGCTGTTCTGAGGAGAATTCACACATCAGGCTCCCCGGCTGTCAAACTATGAAAGTGAAACTTCGCAATTCTTAATTTCTGAAATGGAATGTTCAGTGAAGGTGTTTTCCTTTGGCTGGTTTTTTATTTACTTTTGTCTGTCTGTTTCGAAGTTTGACATAAAAGGCAGGTTTCAGAGGAAAAACACTCCAGCCCGGCTGGCAGCAGAGCAGTGAAGTGCATCCCTGTGTGCTCCAGCACCTTCCAGGATCCCTTATCCCTGCCCCGACGCGCCCTGGGAGGCAGGGATAAGAGATCTCTGGGAGGCTGTGGGGAAGTTTGGGGGCTGGCTCCCACTCTCTGCCCTGACAGCACACACTGCCTGGGCACTCTGCACATGCAGCCCCCGGGGGGGGGGGGGGGCGGAGAGCAGGGTGGAGACCAAGCAGCAGCCCTGCAGGGAGCGGGAGCGGTCAGGGTGTTGAGGGTCATCCTTCCCCGGCCATGCTGAGCTGCGAGTTCTGCTCCCCCCCCTCTCTGCAGGGCAGTTGCTTGATCCCTGCTCTTCTCTCTAGGGCCCTGCCTTCCCTAGGGTTGCATGTCCAGTAAACAAGGGGTTAACCTGCTGATTCGACCTGCTGCCATTTGCAAAGGGAGGTGCAGCTTCCATTTGCAATAGAGTGCAACAGATGGCATCACAGATCGTCGGCATAGAGAAGACTAACGAAGTTGCCCGAAGGAACTCTGGGATACATTCGGAGGACTGCCGGGACCCGAGTCAAGCTGGGACCCCGTGCACAAAGGAAAGCAATAGGGCTTGAACACCAGGTCCCATAGCCAGCTTAATGTTTGCCTGGATCCTCCAGCCCTGCAGGGTCCTGGGAACCTAGCTCCGAGCCCTTGGTTAGCACAATTGGTATGTGGATGCAAGGGAGTTAGATTTGAGCCCAGGCTTAAGCCTAGGCTTACGCTGCTGGGTAGACATACCCTAAGGCCCACTACTGGGTACAGAGCTCTTGTCTGGCCCCCTCTGTGGGTGCTCTGGATTGTAATTTAACTCTTTAGGGACACATGGCAAGTAAAGTAAGGAACACAGGCTTTGCTCTGGAGTTTTTAAAATCACAGTAAGCTTTGCTGTCAAAGCATACAAGAGTTACAGATCTCTAGGAAAACAACAGGAGCCTGAATGCTCGTTTCCCTGTGTCTATGCTCATCCTTTCTTGTGAGTCCTTAGGCCTAGTCCATGTGTCAAGCAGGTAGGCCCCATGGGCCCTTTACCTTCTGCAGTCTCTGTTTTTCAGCAAGAGAGTGAGAACCAAGAGCAGATCTTGCATTTAAATAAGGTTTCAGTCCCCTTTGTCACGTTATCTACTGACCAGCCTCATGATCTCAGTCAGGTGGTTGAAGTCCTACTCCCCTGGGAGACAAACTGGGAGAACCAGTTTCCTTTAACCTGGCCACTGGTTTCAGCAAATCCAGTGTTCTGACAAGCACCACTGATGACTCTTGTGTTAGTTGCTTCAGGGAGGCGCCCTGCATTACAATAAGCTGCCTTGGTCTGTTCTTGGCATCTCTAGGCAGGCACAACTACACACTCCAAATGCAAGTCACATTCTTCAAAATGGCCGTTACAATGTCAAGGGCAGGTCACAATTAGATACAGCCATACACCAGCCCATCACATAAAGCTGGAGTAGTGGGTGTGCAACAGTGCCATTTGCGGGCAGCTTCCCCCGGAAGCATGTAGTAGGAATTTAGCAGAATCCTACAAGTAGAGACAAGGAAGAGCTGCTCTTACACTGGGAAATATCTGCCCTGTGAAGAGCACTATGACTTTGATCCAAAGCCCACTGAAATCAATGGAAAGATGCCTATTGACTTCCATTTCAATCAGGCCCTAAAGCAGTAGCCTATGGGCACAGCAACCCTTTCTCACATGAGTAATCCTTACCAACACAAGAAGCCCCATTCAGAGACTGCAGGTCCAGTCCAGCACCCATTCCTCATGTCAGTAATCCCCAGACAAGTAGTCCTGTAGGCATCAGGATTTGGCACTACATACATTCATCAATTTTAATGGAACTACTTGAGTGAGGATTGCTGACATGAGGAAGGAGTGTAGGACTGGGCTCAGTTCATGAGGTGCTGACATTAAAAACAAGATAATTTAATTTTGGAGGAGGCATAGGGGAGCTGCACGTTTCATTGTATGTAACTGCGGGCAGCATTTATCTCAGTATGTTGCATGGCACCTAGCATTCACAAAATCAAGGACAAACCTATTGCCTTATATTGACCAAAGCACATGGGCGGCGGGTAGCATAGGCAGGGAAGGCTGTGCCTCCCCAAAGAGCCTGGTGTGGCCTCATCCACACTCTGCCCAGAAAGCCCCCTCTTGCTTGCTCTTGTCCTTCTCCCTTGGCCCCAGCCCAGCTGGTCACTTGTCTTCAGGGAAGCAGGCTAGGGCTGGGGCTGGAGCTAGGGTTAGGGTGGCCGTGGCCTGCCAGCAGCCTGGACTTGGGGTGACTGGGGCTGCCCAGCACTGAGGGGCCCTCGGGCACTGGGGCCGCACTGCCCAGTGCTGAGGGGGGAGGATGCCAGAGCTGGGACTGTCCGCCCTGTGCTTGGGGGCGCTCGGGGGTTAGGGCTGGCGGACATGGAGAGGGTGGGGCTCTGGGATCCAGTGGGGCCTCAGGCAGGCGCTAGCCTCCCTGAGCCAGCGGGTCACCCACTGCCCATGCCAAAGTGCACTTTTTTCAGATGATGTAAGACCCTTTACAGTGAAAACTCCATAGGGCCTTGCATTGCCTGAAGAAGATGGTTACTGATGAGAAGTGCACTTTAAAAAGCTTAGTAAATGTGGATATTTAATGAGGTGATCAGCTGATGGACATTTTAACGGGGAACATTAGCAAATTATTGCAGTGTGACCAGTGAACATTGACTAATGCTGGCTTTAATACAGATATCATTTAGAACAAGAGGACAGTTCTGACAATTTCTTAGGAGATGTGTATAAAATTCAATGACAATATTATAATTTCTGATAGGTGGCCTCTTCTTTGTAAATCCAATGAGATCCAAAAATTATGTGACAATGATGGATCCTCTCCAAGAAACATACGGGAACATGATTGGAAGCCTTCTCTTTATTCCACCTTTAATAGGAGATATATTCTGGTTTGCAGCTATTCTTGCTTCATTAGGTAAATATATTTGCTCAGCATTTGTATTTGATAGAAAGATGATGTAGCGAAGACAAGGGAAAGACAGCCATGGATAGCTCTGCTTTACACCACCTTTTGCGGATTATGTGTTCATCGCTAATTCATGAAACTATATTATTTATTCCCTTTCCTAATGTTTCTTGAGCATGTTTAAAGTAAAACTGATAGAAATATAAAATTCACATTTCCATAGTACTAGGTAATGATGTGTATTTATTTACTATCATCCTGATATTATAAATGAGGAAACTGAAGTGCAGAGAGCTGAAGTGACTTGGCCAAGGTCACAAAGTAAGTTGGTGACAGCACAAGAAATAAAACTCTGGAATCCTTGGCTTCTAGCCAGGTGCACTAACCGCTAGACTACATTGGTATCATTTAACAACTTATTTGTATAATAAGAAACTTGCATATATAAGACCTGTTATGATTGTTCAAAATTGTCTTTGTCTGCAGGGGCAACAATGAGAGTCATTTTGGATATTGGAGGCTATTTGGCCATAATCATATCGGCATGCACTGTTATACTCTACACTTTACTGGGAGGGCTGTACTCAGTTGCATACACAGATGTGATACAGCTGATTTTTATTGTGCTCAGCCTGGTAAGTTCAATGCATTTCTGTGTTATCCGTTTTCTCAAGATTTCATAATCAAAGATGAGAGACAAAATTCCTCTCGCATTTTCACCAGTCTCAGTCCAAAGAAGGTCCATTGACACTGGTCTCAGACCCCAAAGCTCTACTTTAGGTGTAAAAACAAAAAGGCCCCAGGACTACATAAAGCCAGTTTTTCAACTCTTACTTGGGTTGAGTAACACTTACTCATGGGTGTAGTCTACTGTCTATTCACATGAGTAAAGCTAGCAGAATCTAGCCCATAATTTTCTTGGCTGGAAATAAACAAAACCCAAGAAGACGGTTATCCAAAAACACCAATTAATTTAAATAAAGCAACCATGCTCTTAACTACACGATGCAAGACCCAAGGCGTAATTCTTCCAGTTTACTCTGCACTGATTAGGCCTCACTGGAGTATTGGGTCCAGTTCTTGGAGCCACATTTCAGGACAGCTGTGGACAAATCGGAGAAAATCCAGAAAAGAACAACAAAAATGATTAAAGGTTCTGAAAACATGACCTATAGGGGAAGATTGAAAAAGTTGGGTTTGTTTAGTCTGGAGACGAGAAGGCTAAGATGGGACATGGTAACAGGTTTTCAAGTACATAAAAGGTTGTTACAAGGAAGAGGAAGAAATTTATTCTTGTTAATTTCTGAGGATAGGACTAGAAGCAATGGGCTTAGATTGCATCAAGAGAGGTTTAAGGTTGGACATTAGGAAAAGCTTCCTAACTGTCAGGGTAATTAAGCACTGGCATAAATTGCCTAGGGAGGTTGTAGAATCTCCATCATTGAAAGTTTTAAAGAGTAGGTTGGACAAACACCTGTCAGGGGTGGTCTAAATCAGTGGTTCCCAAACTTGTTCTGCCGCTTGTGCAGGGAAAGCCCCTGGAGAGCCGGGCCGGTTTGTTTACCTGTCGTGTCCGCAGGTTCGGCCGATCGCGGCTCCCAGTGGCTGCAGTTCGCTGCTCCAGGCCAATGGGAGCTGCTGGAAGCGGCGGCCAGTATGTCCCTCCGCCCGCGCTGCTTCCAGGAGCTCCCATTGGCCTGGAGCAGTGAACCACAGCCACTGGGAGCCGTGATCAGCCGAACCTGCAGACGCAGCAGGTAAACAAACCGGCCCGGCCTGCCAGGGG
This sequence comes from Lepidochelys olivacea, assembly GCF_965140295.1. NCBI lineage: Eukaryota > Metazoa > Chordata > Testudines > Cheloniidae > Lepidochelys > Lepidochelys olivacea. The sequence goes on along the minus strand of NC_140411.1, from coordinate 29,084,099 downwards.
CTTTCCTGCACAAGTGGCAGAACAAGTCTGGGAACCACTGCTTTAGATAATATTTACTCCTGCCTTGAGTGCAGGGGACTGGACTAGAAGACTCTTGAGGTCCCTTCCAGTCCTATATTTCTATGATGACCATGCAGATGAAGGACAGGGCCCAAGAATGGGGGAAAACAAATTACTCTTTGCACCTCCTTTGTGCCTGGTGCACAGCTGAGAATGTGCTCAATCTCTCTGTGTCTGAGTTTATCCAACATTACAACGGTGACAATAATTCATATTTGGTGGCCCTTTCTGATGGACTCTCTTTTTCCTGTTACTAACAGAACATTGACATACCAAATTCTTGGCATAGAGGATATGATACATGGAGTGAAGATTTTAACCTTAATGCATTAGTGAATTACAGAGGGCTGGCACTAGGATGACCAGATATCAAGTGTGAAAATCAGGAGAGGTGGTGGGGGATCATAGGCACTTATATAAGACAAAGCCCCAAATATTGGGACTGTCCCTATAAAATAGACATCAGTCTAGCTGGCACTGAAAGGCCTTGTAGAACAAGAAGGAATTTGAATGAGCTTGAGGGAAATGCTTAGGGAAAAGGAGGGGGAATGAGATACAGGAACAGGAATAAAGGGTGGCATGAAATGAAGACGAGCAAGAGGAGGAGATAAAAGGGACAATTAGGCAGAAGGCTTGGGATGGTTGTAGGAAGCAGAAGTGGGAGAGGAGGAAATTAGAGCAAAGGCAAGGCCAAGGAGCTTGAATAGGCTATAGAAGTGAGAGGAAGTTAGTGAAGAGATTCAGTGTTTCCATTTTAATCCCAGTGGATCTGTGTCCCATTTGCCCTGCTCAACTCTGCAACAGAAAACATTTATTACACTGCTGCTCAGGAATCCTACCAAGCCCCTTGGATTGGGCAAGTACAAACAGAATATCTTGGAAGGTGGCTGGATGACTTCTTATATCTGGTAAGAAATCTTTCTTGGATTGGCTGGTGGGGTGGGAGATTGGACTGGGTGAATGGTTTCATCGTCCATTCCAAAGCCAGTCCACAGAGTTGGCAAAAGACTCATCCCTGAAACAAAGGCCACCGCACACCAAACTTCAACTCTCTGCTCCCAAGCATCCAGGCGCTAAGAAAGAATCACAAAAAAGGCATTTTTCAGAGGCCACATTCTCAGGAAACAGCTGGACCATTCTGGCTGAACTTTTAAAACAGTTAAAGTTTGTTAAACGTATAAGCAACTGAAACTAAGCTCTTATAATGGTAAGTGTCAGGTAATCTTGATAACAGAAGGTGCTACTAGCCCTACCAATAAATAAAATAATACTAACAGGCATGGACCGTTGTCTCACTGCATTAACATTTGAATGTTTCAGATTCTTGGAAGTATCCCATGGCAAACTTATTTCCAACGAGTTCTCTCAGCCTCCTCACCAAGACAAGCAAGGCTCATTTCCTATCTCTCTGGATTGGGGAGCTTTTTAATGGCCATCCCCTCTGTGCTCATAGGGGCCGTAGCAGCATCCACAGGTAAAACTAAATCATGTGGCTTTAAGAAATGTACTTTTTTGCTCAAGGTTTAAAATCAGTGGCCAAGATTATTAAAATGGGGCCTAAAGATAGGACTACGTTGTCCTGATTTAGGCACCTAAGAAAGCAGCTGGTTTCAGTGCTGAGCATCGAGTAGCTTTTACTGACATCAGTGGGAGTTGCTGGACGTTTAGCATTTTTGATACTCAGGCCACTTATTTAGGGGCCCGAATCAGAATGCTGGAGCCTTCCAGCTTCTGATTCAGGTATTCAAATACCGAATATCTATTTAAAATGTTTTATGTTAAATAAAGGGGCTGCCACGTTTCTATTCTGTGCACAGTACAATACATACTCTTGAGTGCAAAAAGGGGAAAAAAAAGACCAATAAAACTTATTTTCCCTCACTGCTTTATACTCACGATCTTTACTGCGTTGTGTCGGTATCATTTGATCATGTTCAGGGGAGAAAACGCTCAAAGGAATTTAAAGATTCAGTGGTAAAACAAAAACAAACTCCTCCCTCCTCCTTCCCCTCCAAAAAAAATCTCAACCCTGGTTGGAGCAGGATCAAGCTCTTGTGGAAGTAAATAACTTAAGAGTCAGAAAAGAATTTGATACTTACGGGCTAAAGCTGTCAGAGAAATCAGTGCAAAGACCCCATCTCTGAGCAATCTATGTCTGGAGGGCGGACAGACCTCTCAATGCCCTGTTCCCAGAAGCAGCAGAGGGGACACTCTTGCAGGCACATTGTGCCCTGGACCAACCATCCCTCCAAGTGGTTGACTCAGTTCACTGCCAGTTTACCCAGCAGTATTGGGCCATTGTGGCCCTTACTTGATGCATAAACCAGTGTTAGGATTTGGCATTAACAACATATACATACTTTCTAGCTAGGTTTCCAAGGACTTTCAGCTCTCATGCTTCAAGATATACACTGATCACCAATTGGAGTCAGGAAACAACATAATCTAAGTTCTAGAACACAGTTTTTAACTGCGGAAGGATGGCTCTTTGTAGAAATACAGCTCTGAAGGCAACAAAAGCATGAATTAAATATTTAATTCTTCGCCTCCTTTTTTTGTTCTGTGTTCAAGACTGGAACCAGACGAGCTATGGTCTTCCAACACCAGTGGAGAGAGGAGAGTCAGCCATGATACTGCCATTGGTGCTGCATTATCTCTGCCCGACCTACATTTCCATTGGCGGCTTGGGAGCGATCGCTGCTGCCGTCATGTCTTCTGCAGATTCAGCCCTTCTCTCTGCCAGCTCTATGTTTGCACACAACATCTACAGAAAAATTCTTAGGAAACAGGTGACAGATTCACCACTAGTATTTACAGCGGGGAGAAACTACTGAAAATCTGTGCAAAATTTTTGCCACCATTTCAGGTGTCTGATTTCAGATTCCCAAAATTTCAACTGTTTGTCAAATTTAGGGAAACTTGAATTTTCACATGACATTTGCTCTCCCCAGTACAGCACTGCTGTCTGCTGGAAGCCCGGAGATCCCAGACTTGAACATTTGTCTGTCATGACTGGGATATGTGACCTTGTCCAAGTCATTTAGGCCCAGATTCTTAAAGGTATTTAGTAAATTGCTGTACTCAGCATTGCAAGGCCCAACTGATTTAGGAGCCTAATCTAATTTTCAAAAGTGATTTAGGCCCTTAAGAGTCTAAATCCCATCGGCTGTCAATGGTATTTTGGCTCCTAATTGCTGAAATCCTTTTGGAAAATGAGATTTGGTTAGGTGCTGCAACACTGAGCACAGCAATGCTCAGTGCTTAATTTGTAAAGAAAGAGGTGCTCGGCTTCAAGCAATTAGGTGACGTGTCTCAAGCAATTATTTTACATTCTTAATTGATGCAGCAAGCCCAGAGGTGCTGGGGCTATGAACGGCCAAGCCTAGAGATGTCAGGGCTCAGCCCTGGCAGAAATTCATAGATCACACCTCCATATCTCACAACAACAGGACTGATTCATGCTTTAGCAGACTGTATATTATTGATACAACACAGAGAGACTGATCCCGCTCCCATTTCGGCAAATGGGAGTTTTACTATAGACTTCAATATAGCTATAGCTTCAAGTCCGTAAAGGTATACAAGTCAGAAGTGGTAACAGAATCCAAGAGCTAGTGATTCCCATTCCTCTGGTCAACAGGCTAGCCCATGCTGCCAAAGTCAAACTGGGTTTTGCAAAAGCACCAGAAGCTTGCAGAAATTCTCTAAACTCAAAATGGCAAAATAAATTATTATGGGTATGGTAACTTTGGCTTGCAGGGCACGGACTGCTGGGCTGCTTTATTGCTGTGTAGACTTTCAGATTCAGATTGCAGCCTGGGTTCTAGACCCTGCGGGGTAGGAGGATCCTAGACCTCAGGCCCCAGCTCGAGCCTGGAAGTCTACACATCAATGAAACAACCCCACAGCCTGAGCTCCACGAGCTTGAGTCAGTGGGCATGGGCCAGCCACGGGTTTTTCTTTGCTGTGTAGACATACTCTATGTTGCTCAGCTCCCGTATTTGATAATAAGTTCTTACTATATATTTTACTATGTACTTTTTTATTATTATTAGCTACTCTAATTCCAAAGATGTATTTCAAAATGAACATGGCCCAGAGATTTGAATGTAGAGTTTTTCTAAGTCAAGACTAATTCAAATCCAGCCCAGGTTGGTAATAGCTTCTGATGGGCCAAACCAAAATTCTAGATCCAAATACCTCTGAACGTAGGTGTATTCAAAATCTGGATCCAGAACTAAATTCTTCAGCTGAAGTCTATTTGTAAAATTTGGATCTGGATATTATTTATCTGATCATTGTAAACTTGAGATTGGATTCAGGATCAGATTAAAAATGAGCCAGTGATGATTTCTACAACAATACTCTCTTATTTTACAGGCTACGGAGAAAGAAGTTGTCTCTATAATGAGGGTCTCCATGGTGGTTTTTGGGGCAGCAGCTGCAGGCCTGGCTTTTTACTTCCATTCTATTTATGATCTGTGGTTCTTGAGTGGTGAGCTGGTGTACGCCCTTCTCTTTCCCCAGCTCTGCTGCGTCCTCTTCATTCCCAACACCAACATATATGGCTCAGCTGCTGGATTCTTCTTCGGGTTCCTGTTAAGGCTGCTGGCAGGGGAACCTTCCCTGAAAATCCCCCCTATAATCCACTACCCAGGCTGCTCCCTTGTGGACGGCGTCTACGTTCAGCTGTTTCCTTTTAAAACCTTCACCATGCTTCTCACTTTGGGGACTATTGTCGCTGTTTCATACCTGGTGGCGTTTTTGTTTAAGAGAAACATCCTCCCTCGCAGGTGGGATGTTTGCAGTGTAATAAAAGAAAATGGTGCATTCACCCACCCGCCCTGCGCCAGTTAGGAGAACAGGTGAATTTACAAGCACCTATGCTACTAGAGAATCATGATTAAATGCAGGGCATCACTGAGCATTCTGCAGTTAAGTTAGCAGGTTAATGACATTTCTTTTCCAGTCTTCTCTCGCCAGTCATGAATTATTTGGTAGATTCACAAAGAAAACAATAATTCCATTTGCACTATAAAAAGGAATGAAGTCAGAATATGCAACAATTTAAGGGCATCTGGTGAAGGAACTTGATCTTGCAGTGGTTAGAATTGTTAATATAATGAAATAACACAATGCTTCTGCATGTTCTTGGTACTAGGAGCTTGAAAAATGCAGTAGGGATGAGAGGTTACAAAGTGAGTTGCCACAGATGTGAACTTCGTACGTGACACCTCCACATCACACAACAAAGGGGACTGATTGATCCTTTAACAAATTGTATTTTATTCATAAGACACACACAGGCTGATCCTGCTCCCATTGCAGCAAATGGGAATTTTACTACAGACTTCAATGGGGATAGCATCAGGTCTATGAAAGTATATAGACAAGTATGCTACCTTTTGAATTTGATATAGTCCCCAGTGAAATGGCAAAGCCATCTGTTGGGGGAGAGATCAGATGCAGAAAAAAATAAGTCACCCACTACTTTTACAATGCATAGATTATATATTGGACCAACCAGGCTGTTGAAATCAATACTTTACATTAGCTAGACTGAATTTTACAGACGTATGGTCTAATCACAGTTTAAACAGAAGTCTGGAAGCCGGAAATTCCTGAGTTCTATATAAGCCTTTGCCAATGACTTCCTCTTGTGGTCTTGGTGAAGTCATTTAAACTATGGTCCCCAGTTTTATTATCTGCAAAATGGGGATAATGGCCCCAATTCAGAATCTCACTTAATCACATGCTTACCTGTAAGCAACTGAGCAATCTTATCTCTGTTTAACAAAGGACTTCAGCACATGCTTAACTTTAAGCACGTGAGCAGTCCCTCTGACTTCAGATTTTGAACGTGCTGAAGTGCTTTGCTGAACCAGGAATGATAATACTTATCTACATCACATGAGGTGGTGATGATTAATTAGCTAAGGTATGTAAAGAGTTTGAAGATGAAAAGTTTTAAGTAAGGATCCACCCACTCCAGCTTTCACTGAAGTCATTCAAAACTGCCAGTGATTTGAGTGGGAGCAAAATTGTGTTTGTACACTGATTTGAACATAGAAGGCACTAGACATGGATAATTACCATTAAATCTCGGTTACCATATAAAGATACAAACATATTACCCAAAAAAAAGGTAATGTAATTGACACAATCTCAATCCTTAGCCTTACCACTGAGCCTGCTAACCATCCTGGTGGCTAACATGGACAGTTGACGCATGTCAACTAGGATCTATATTTAGACCAACTCTTTGTGTATAGGTTCTCTGAACATCAGTCACATAAGCATTCTTCATCATTACTAGGGCCCTACCAAACTCACAGTCCATTTTGGTCAATTTCACAGTCATAGGATTTTTAAAATTGTAAATTTCATTATTTTAGCTATTTAAATCTGAAATGTCATGGTGTTGTAATTGTAGGGATCCTGATCTAAAAAGGCATGGTTATTGTAGGGGGGGGGTTGTGGTACTGTTACTTCTTACTTCTTCTTACTCCTTACTTCTGCACTGCTGCTGCTGGTGGCGGCTGCCTTCAGTGCTGGGCAGCTGGAGAGCGGCAGCTGCTGGCTGGGAGCCCAGATCTGAAGGCAAAGCCACGGCCAGCAGCAGCAGTGCAGAAGTAAGGATGGCATGGTATGGTATTGCCAACCTTACTTCTGCAATGCTGCTGGCGGGATGCTGCCTTCAGAGCTGGGCATCTGGCCAACAGCCACTGCTCTCTGGCCATCCAGCTCTGAAGGCAGCATAGAAGTAAGGGTGGTAATACTGCAACCCCCCCCCTAAAATAACCTTGTGACCCCCTCTTCAACTCCCTTTTGGGTCAAGACCGCCAATTTGAGAAACGCTGGTCTCCCTTGTGAAATCTGTAAAAGGGTAAAAATACACAAAAGACCATATTTCATGCGGGGGGAGACCAGATTTCATAGTCCGTGGTGCATTTTTCATGGCCATGAATTTGGTAGGGCCCTACTCATTTCTGATCTTACTGGATTGGAAAGACAGCCGTAGAGGTAAAAGTCTATTACCAACTTGCTGCACCATCTACTTCCCATTTCTGTGATCCCAGCCATGATAAAGTTATGCTACACAGAGGAAAAGTTTCTTGGGAAGAGACCTCTTCCTTAGTTGTTATTAATATACAGTCTTAAAATGCAAATAACATTTATGTGACCAAGTGCTATTGATTATCATCTTAGTTTACTCAGACAAAGTCTGCAGTGTCATAGCTTAAACTGCATAAACAATTGGACCTCTCTGAACCTAACCCAAACCTTCACAGACCTGGCCTCCAACCTGATCATGTCTTTCCATATTCTCTTTCTAATTTGCTGTTGATAAAGAAACAAGGCTTGTGGCCTAGAAACTTAACTTTCTCTTCTAGTAGGGAATTTGAAAAAGCTAGCCAGGTAATATTACTATTTACATGGTAGCTCCTAGGGGCCTTAGGACCCTCATTGTGCTAGGGACTGTAAAGACATAACTAAGAGGTGGCTCCTGCCCTCAAGAGCCGTGTAAGCAAGGTATCTTACTGCAAATGAAGACTTAAGCAAATATTCCTGGTGCTTTTGTGAACTAAGGGACTTTACATCCACTTATAGCCTGCAATTGCTATTGAAGAATGTCAATCAGTGGACACAAAGAGCTAATTAGACTTGCCAGTCTTGTCACAATCTGCCTAGATGGATGAGCAAGAGGCGAAGCGGGACAGAAGAGGAAGTAGACTGAAAAACTACCAGATGAACCATATCTGATGGGAGTTTTTTATGCTCTCTCTTGGCTTGTCTGTTTTTCTTCAACCCAAAATGAATCATCCTAACTGTGGAAAATGCTTTGAATGGAGGAGATTTGCTCTAATTAAGATACCAAACTGCATGGGTGTTTTTAGTTTCCTTTAGAAAGCAAAAGAATCCAGGCTTTAAGATCCACGTAAGTTGTGGTTAGCATCAATTCAAAGCTACACTGGGAGCCAGTTAGGCTGCGTGTTAACTAAAAAACAATCATCATGCGAGGACCTGTCATTCTGATTGCAAGATAAACTCTCTCACCCAATTCTAATGATCAGGTTTGCAGTATTGCCAACCCCAAATCATGACTGGCTTAAAAATCATCAGAGTTAAAACAAAAGCTTTTCACTGCAACCACGAAGACTAGAAATTTACTTTTTAAACAAAATTAAAGTTGGGGGGTCTCATGTAGTCACATGACTCCAGTAGCTGGGGTTTTAGGAAAAAACACCAAACATTGTGAGACTTGCAATAAAATGGTGAATCTTGGCAACTTGGGGACAGATCCTGGCATGTTATTTCCTTTCTAGACTCCACGGTTGCCTGTCCCTCATATGGAAGTTGGATCAGGTCCCTATATGGAGGATAGTTCCCACTAGCGACATTTGCTGCTTCTGCAATCACATGAAACTAGCAGCAGAAGGGCATCTGCTTTGAGCACCATTCCTTTCTGCTCTTTTCCTATTACACAAGACTTACCACCAGCATCCTGGCCTTCTCCATCCTCCCACAATAAGGGGAGAGTACCTTTTGGCCCTAGTAGCCCACAAACTAAAGAAAAAAATGTAAACACTTAAAAACTTTTCCCACACCAGGTATCAAAGCTGACCAACTAAAACCACATCTAATGCCCTTCTGCCCAGCCCCCAGCTCTGCCTTGCTTTGCCCTGTGGGTACCCCTCCCCACAAACACTAATATGTTTAATGCTTTTATCCCAGTACCACATCAGGGTATGGTGTTGTGCACAGGCCTGTACTCTAAGTTGTCCAAGGTAACAAAAGTCCAACTCAGCCTCTTACATACAATTGTTTATAAAAGTCAGCCACAGTTAAAGACAGCCAGCCTGAATTAGTCCAAACAGAAAGGTCTGCAGATACCACCCAAGGACTGTGATGAGATTATCTGTGGTAAACAAAAGGAGGGTGGAATTGGAAATGGGCCAAAATTGGTGTGTTGGAAATGAGGCCTAACGGTGGATGAAATAATGAGGGGATACGCCATTCTACCCACCACCCCCTTTTAAGGGCCTTACAAAAAAGAGACTTTGGAGGGAATTGTGATGCCAGGAGCAGGATGGTTGGACTGGAAGGAATGAGTTTTACCACCATGGCAGTCACCATCTCCTGGGACCCTGGGCAGAGGTGTCATTTCAGATAAATCTGGGGATTGGGGCGAAGCTGCATCAGCATAAAACATTTTATGTGAATAAATTGTAACCTGCAGAGTCTCCTCCACCCACCCACCCCAACCTCCCCCACAAAAGTGGAAGATATAATGGAGCACGCAGACTTATGAACAGTCTGGGAGGAGACAACTGCCCCCCCTTGCTTCATAGCAAATGACGCCTCAACCTCAGAATCCGTTGTAACACCATTGGGCCTTTATCGTCCTGAACTGAAAAGGCGTTCTGGTTAGACTGGGCCAGAGAGTGAGACCCAGATGACACAGTCACCTCCACCAGTTTTGGCTAAGTCCTGAACAACACCTGGAATGTGAGACTTGGGTTCCTGCCAGCCCCCCTCCCTCATGTGTCCTTTTCCTTCCCCACCTTATTCCTTCTATCATAGAATCATAGAATATCAGGGTTGGAAGGGACCTCAGGAGGTCATCTAGTCCAACCCCCTGCTCAAAGCAGGACACTGTTTATGAGGAGCCTGGCTTAGCCAGCCAAGAAAACTGCATCTTTTGCAACACTCCTGTGAGCCCATGACCAGAGAGGCAGCTAAAAGCACCACATTTAACAGCCTGATGCAAGTTTGCCAGATCTTGGGGTGTCTGAAAAGACAATACGCTGTACCCAGGCTTCTCCACCCTGAGGTTACAATTTAGAACTACAAGTCAGCTCCAAAGGTAGAAGCTGCATTTTCTATCTTTAGTGTTCTTTTCTCTCCCCTGCACAGGCGCTGGCTTCCTCCTTTCCCCAGGGGTGCTGAACCCCCGCTCAGCCCCAGGCCCCACCCCCACTCCACCCCTTCCCCCAAGTTCAAGCTCCCACCCTGCCTCTTCCCACCCCTGCTCCGCCCCCACCCCTTCCCACTCAGTTCTGTCCCCTCCACCAAGCATGCCCCGTCCCGGCTCCTCCCTCTCCCCCCAGGGCCTCCTGCACGCTGCTGAACAGCTGATCGCGGAGGGCAGAAGGCCCTGGGAGGGAGCAGGAGGAGTTGATTGGTGGGACCGCCAACAGGTGGGAGGCCCTTGGGGGAGGGAGAGGGGAAGGAGCTGGCTGCCGGTGAGCGCTGAGCACCCACGGAGTCGGCGTCTATAGTCCCCGGCCTTTTGTGTGCGTTTGTCTTCAAGGAAGCAGGATCAGACTTAACAACAGCTCCAGCCTATCGCAATTAACTTTTTCTCTTTTCCTTCCAGAAAGGATCGTTATTACCACCTTTAGCACCCTTGAACATACTGTCAAATGGTGGTTTCCTTATATACAGTGGATACAACTACAGGGAAAGCCAATAAAGGATGCTGTTAAAATGAAAGCCTGACTTAATATTTTACATTTAAAATGCTTTTGCTGTTTTTCCCTCTTATTCTGTATATGTAATGAGGTAATAAAGATTTTAATGAAGTATTCACCATGGAACTAACAGGCCAAGATTGATGTACTCAAAACCCCGAACCTTGTTTAACTGTTTAGTGCTGTACAGTGACAGGGTCCATGTTAACACCTTTGACTCTCTGAGCCCATTTGCTCCACCAAAATTAACTCAACAGTGGCAACTGAGCTTTGTCCCTGTATGTGTTGCTAACATTAACCCCAATGCCCCTATGAAATTGGGATATTCGCTCCTTTACCCTGGCCCTGGCTAGGCTCCATCACAAATTCTTCCATCAACTCTTGTCTTAACTCCCTCGGCAAACATACACACCACTTCTGGAGACATTGACTATTCCCCCAATCAGTATAAAAGGTGTTGGGGCAAGATGTGAGGAATAAGACTCTACACCAACTCTTGGGCTGTGCATCCAGCAGTGGGCTACAAAGGGCTACATTTGCTTGGAATAAGCATTCATCTCTTTGGGGAAGGGGCTAGGTAGAAAGAACCATTAGCATGCTAGCACTGTGGTTTGGAGGTAGAACAGGGGCTGGCCTTGTAGTAGAAATCTGCTTGTTCTTACTGCAGTTCCATAATAGTTGCAGGGAGAACAGCAAACATGGAATTACCATGTCAGATTACAGCTATATTCAGAACACACACAGCACTTCACATTCATTAATTTTACAATGCTGGGTAAAAGCATAGTTACCCCTGTTTTACAGATAGGGAACCCAGGGCAAAGTGAGATTAAGTGGCGTGGTGGTCACAGAACTAAGTGATGACACAAGCAGGACTAGAACTCAGCTCCCTGGCCAGTATCCATTTCACTGGACCACTCTGTGGCACATTTAGCTGGAAGGCAAGAAGAATGGCAGCCGGTATCAAGTGGAGTGCCCCAAGCGCCGGTCCTCAGGCCGGTTTTGTTCAATATCTTCATTAATGATCTGGAGGATGGTGTGGATTGCACCCTCAGCAAGTTTGCAGATGACACTAAACTGGGAGGAGAGGTAGATATGCTGGAGGGTAGGGATAGGATACAGAGGGACCAAGACAAATTAGAGGATTGGGCCAAAAGAAATCTGATGAGGTTCAACAAGGACAAGTGCAGAGTCCCATGCACTGCTACAGACTAGGGACCGAATGGCTAAGCAGCAGTTCTGCAGAAAAGGACCTAGGGATTACAGTGGACGAGAAGCTGGATATGAGTCAACAGTGTGCCCTTGTTGCCAAGAAGGCTAATGGCATTTTGGGATGTAAGTAGGGGCATTGCCAGCATATCGAGGGACGTGATCGTTCCCCTCTATTCGACATTGGTGAGGCCTCATCTGGAGTACTGTGTCCAGTTTTGGGCCCCACACTACAAGAAGGATGTGGAAAAATTGGAAAACATCCAGCGGAGGGCAACAAAAATCATTAGGGGACTGGAACACATGACTTATGAGGAGAGGCTGAGGGAACTGGGATTGTTTAGTCTGCAGAAGAGAAGAATGAGGGGGGATTTGATAGCTGCTTTCAACTATCTGAAAGAGGGTTCCAAAGAGGATGGTTCTAGACTATTCTCAGTGGTAGAAGAGGACAGAACAAGAAGCAATGGTCTCAAGTTGCAGTGGGGGAGGTTTAGGTTGGATATTAGGAAAAACTTTTTCACTAGGAGGGTGGTGAAACACTGGAATGCGTTACTAGGGAGGTGGTGGAATCTCCTTCCTTAGAAGTTTTTAAGGTCAGGCTTGACAAAGCCCTGGCTGGGATGATTCAGCTGGGGATTGGTCCTGCTTTGAGCAGGGGGTTGGACTAGCTGACCTCCTGAGGTCCCTTCCAACCCTGATATTCTATGATTCTATGAATGCCTTTTAATAAAATATGATTATGTCTATTGCTGGCTACCAAGTTGTTCTCCTTTTGCTGTTGTTCCACTTCCATATCCTATTTGAAAGAAGAAAAAAAAAAAGAACATCCAGGACCTTAAACATTTAACCTACTGATGACATCATATTGGGATAGTCATAACTTTCCAAGGACAGACTTGAAATTTCAGCTCAGCATACTTTTACACAGAACACTACTGAAGGTTTTCGGGAGCCACAATCTCCACTAAGTTAACACAACCTTAAAACCTAAACCTCTTAAGCAATGTAAAGATCTGAATTCACTTGACACACCTGGCATATTTCAGGCCTATGAACTTGCTATACATTTTATGCTGCTGGTCTAAGCAGAGGGAAATGGGGGTTTTCCACTTATGAAGACCCAACTTCACTGTAAATTACAAAGATACAATCACTTGCAACACTCTTTAATGCTTATATTACACTTCCCATTTTCAAAGCATTGTACAGATATTAATCAGTCCCCAGAACACCCCCTGAGGAAGGTGGTGAGTGTTGTTATTCCCATTTACAGATGTGGAAACTGCGGTGCAGAATGATTTAGGGACTCACTCTGGACTTCATATTAAGCCAGAAAAAGTGAACTCTTAAGGTGCTCAGGTACCATGCTGATGCATCTGGTCTAAAAATTCAGAGATGAAAGATACTCGCTGGAATCACAGGTTCAAATCACACTATTATCAATTTGGTCTCTCACTTTTCCGCAGTATCATGGGTAAAGGTCCAATCTTAAAAACCTTTATTGTTTAGCCCAGACTTGAAGAAGAGCTCTGTGGAACTTGAAAGCTTGTCTCTTTCACCAATAGAAGTTGGTCCAATAAAAGTTATTTACCTGACTCACCTTGTCTCCCCCATTTATTCAGGTGAGCAGTCCCTTTGAAATCAATTGGAGCAGTCACATGGGTGAGAGTATGCCGGATCAGGCCCAAACAGAGAACCTGGCAGCTTTACTGGGTGTGATGTTTTCTTGGGAGACTTTGAAAACTGAGAACCTATCAGCTTTGCACAAACAGTAAAGATCTTTCAGAGTAACAGCCGTGTTAGTCTGTATTCGCAAAAAGAAAAGGAGTACTTGTGGCACCTTAGAGACAAACCAATTTATTTGAGCATAAGCTTTCGTGAGCTACTCACTTGAGCAGTAGCTCACGAAAGCTTATGCTCAAATAAATTGGTTAGTCTCTAAGGTGCCACAAGTACTCCTTTTCTTTTTAGTAAAGATCTTGTATCTCACCTTCCAAGAATGGGTGGGGTGGGATCTACTGCCCTTAGCCAAATTCAACCTCTCTCCCACTACAAGCCAGTTGCTTTATTGCATTTCAATGGTGATTGATTATAGAGATTAGATAAATAGTAAAGCTCTTGGGGATAAATGGTGCTCTATAAATGTAAAACATAATTAAGAAAGTAAGGCCATTGTTTTCTGATTTGAATTTAAAACACACTAATTTATTTATAGCTGGTTTTAATTAAAATGAATTTAAATCTTCATACCTTCAGCTGTTAATTAAAACCCTGACTCAGAGATTTTGGAGGAGGCAGGGATATCGCAGATTATGGTTTGAACAGTATAAAATACCAAGACTCCTGGCTCTCTTTTGTAATATCTATTTTTCCATTGCTATGACAGCACAGTTCTTGAAACACTATTTAATATTTTGGGATATCAAGGTTTTTAACTATTGTAGAGTGGAGACATGGTGATCATTAAATTGAAATTGAATATTCAGGCTGATCTGAAAGTAAACATCAGTTCAACTGCAATTAGGAGCCTAAGTGACCTAGGAGCACAAGTCCTATTGAAAGTCAGTAGGACTTATATATCTAAGTGATTTAGGTGCTTTTGAAAAATCTCACCCCGTACTGACTAGGACACTCACTTGTGTCAGCCAAGTCTTCTGTTCTATACCTCAGGAAACAAGCTTATCTTTAGCTTTAAACCATCTATCATCTATTATTTTATATTACATGGACTAGCCCTTGAAAGCAATATGATGTTTAATTACATGTGGGGAAAACTGGCTCACAAATTTGAAATAGTTTTCTGAATGCAGTATTACTTTAAGCTTTTTTTTTTTCTTTTTTTTCAGATTATTCACAAATAGAGATGGAAATAGGGTGGGGAAATAGTCAGAGAATATTCGTTCTGATTTCAAAGTGAATTTAAATTGACTTTTTCCCTTCCATAAACACTTCATCCCATGACAATTAAAAAGACAGACGTTGGAAGGACAGTCTGATCCCTTCTGCTCAGGATGAGCACATTGGCAGTGCAGGCTGGGGAAACCTTGTCTTGCTATATCTCTTCTGGGGACAGAGGACTGGAGTCTCTGAAGACTTGATGCAAAGCCCACTGAGATCACTGAATCATAGAATCATAGAATATCAGGGTTGGAAGGGACTTCAGGAGGTCATCTAGTCCAAACCCCTGCTCAAAGCAGGACCAATCCCCAACTAAATCATCCAAGCCAGGGCTCTGTCAAGCCTGACCTTAAAAACCTCTAAGGAAGCAGATTCTACCACCTCCCTAGGTAACGCATTCCAGTGTTCCTCCTAGTGAAAAAGTTTTTCCTAATATCCAACCTAAACCTCCGGCACTGCAACTTGAGACCATTACTCCTTGTCCTGTCCTCTTCTACCACTGAGAATAGTCTAGAACCATCCTCTTTGGAACCACCTCTCAGGTAGTTGAAAGCAGCTATCAAATCCCCCCTCATTCTTCTCTTCTGTAGACTAAACAATCCCAGTTCCCTCAGCCTCTCCTCATAAATCATGTGTTCCAGACCCCTAATCATTTTTGTTGCCCTTCGCTGGACTCTCTCCAATTTATCCACATCCTTCTTGTAGTGCGGGGCCCAAAACTGGACACAGTACTCCAGATGATGCCTCACCAATGTCGAATAGAGGGGAACGATCACGTCCCTCGATCTGCTGGCTATGCCCCTACTTATACATCCCAAAATGCCATTGGCCTTCTTGGCAACAAGGACACACTGTTGACTCATATCCAGCTTCTCATAGACTGTCACACCTAGGTCCTTTTCCGCAGAACTGCTGCATAGCCATTCGGTCCCTAGTCTGTAGAGGTGCATTGGGTTCTTCCATCCTAAGTGCAGGACCCTGCACTTATCCTTGTTGAACCTCATCAGATTTCTTTTGGCCCAATCCTCCAATTTGTCTAGGTCCTTCTGTATCCTATCCCTGCTCTCCAGCGTATCTACCACTCCTCCTAGTTTAGTATCATCCGCAAATTTGCTGAGAGTGCAATCCACACCATCCTCCAGATCATTTATGAAGATATTGAACAAAACCGGCCCCAGGACCGACCCTTGGGGCACTCCATTTGATACCGGCTGCCAACTAGACATGGAGCCATTGATCACTACCTGTTGAGCCCGACAATCTAGCCAACTTTCTACCCACCTTATAGTGTATTCATCCAGCCCATACTTCTTTAATTTGCTGACAAGAATACTGTGGGAGACCGTGTTAAAAGCTTTGCTAAAGTCAAGAAACAATACATCCACTGCTTTCCCTTCATCCACAGAACAAGTAATCTCATCATAGAAGGCGATTAGATTAGTCAGGCATGACCTTCCCTTGGTGAATCCATGCTGACTGTTCCTGATCACTTTCCTCTCGTGTAAGTGCTTCAGGATTGATTTTTTGAGGACCTGCTCCATGATTTTTCCGGGGACTGAGGTGAGATTGACTGGCCTGTAGTTCCCAGGATCCTCCTTCTTCCCTTTTTTAAAGATTGGCACTATATTAGCCTTTTTCCACTCATCCGGGACTTCCCCCGTTCGCCATGAGTTTTCAAAGATAATGGCCAATGGCTCTGCAATCACAGCCGCCAATTCCTTTAGCATTCTCAGATGCAACGCGTCCAGTCCCATGGACTTGTGCACGTCCAGCTTTTCTAAATAGTCCCTAACCACTTCTTTCTCCATAGAGGGCTGGCCACCTACTCCCCATGCTGTGATGCCCAGCGCAGCAGTCTGGGAGCTGACCTTGTTCGTGAAGACAGAGGCAAAAAAAGCATTGAGTACATTAGCTTTTTTCCACATCCTCTGTCACTAGGTTGCCTCCCTCATTCAGTAAGGGCCCCACACTTTCCTTGGCTTTCTTCTTGTTGCCAACATACCTGAAGAAACCCTTCTTATTACTCTTAACATCTCTTGCTAGCTGCAGCTCCAGGTGTGATTTGGCCCTCCTGATTTCATTCCTACATGCCCGAGCAATATTTTTATACTCTTTTATACTCATTGCAAAGACTCCCATTGATGTCTATGTGCCTTGGATCAGGCCGTCAGTCTGGTACTTTACTCAAGTACCACATTCAAGATAATCATTTGTAAATTCTTTGATGTCTTATTTTGAATTCATTTTGTGCATATTTCATAGTCTGTGTCATTTCCCAGCTGATGGGGGGCTGGATTCTGCTGTCATTTAAGTCATTAGCAAAGCTCCCACTGACTTTAATAACAGCAGGATTTAGGCCTTAGCCAAGAAATGTCTCTTCTCTTTGTCCTATTTACTGATGCAGGACTGGCTATTTTTTCACTGAGGGCGGAGTCTGAAAAGAGGGTGAGAGTCTGAAGGGAGAGAGCATGTTTCTCTTGGTGCCAGTCTGGGGCATGCTGAGTGCACGTCAGCTTTTGGATCATGTAATCATTCCTATCACTTTGGGAGACCACTGTTATTTCTTCCTTTGGGTTCTTACAACTCAGCAGGAATTCAAAGTGAGCTAATTCACCACAATAGGGCATTTGTATATAAAAAACAAAACAAAACCCCTTAATGCTTTTCCAGTCATAAGACTTTTAATCTTCTATGAGGTGCTTTGCGTTAGTCCTGGTGATCAGAATTATTTTATAATACAACTGCAGAAAATGGCTCTAAACATCCCTGGTCTGGTAGCCACAATTGTGTTCTATGTGATAATGTTGGCAACTGGGATTTGGGCTGCTTGGAAAACCAAAAAGGAGGAGAAGAATGCAAACCGAAGCGAGGTTGCCATGGTGGGAGGCAGAAATATGAACATTTTTGTGGGATTATTCACCACAACTGGTGAGTTTGTTTCTTAATATTAATTCCTGTTCTAGGTTTTAATCTATATTTTAGACCAGTAAGAGTTTCTTAAATTCTGTTGTGTATTCTCCTTATATAATTAACCTAAGGAGCTGTCCTCTACATGTATTTAGTTTCAGTTTTTTTGGCTACAGGAATTGTTCTTCTATGCACCTACTTTAATTTTATTGGCGCTCTTAGTTTGCTCTTTTTTCCAGTAGCACAGGATACTGTGTCAGAAATCCTCCCCCTTCTCTCTCTTATACCCTGGAGGTATTGTCATCTAGGGGTTAGGGTCACGGGACTAAGTATCATGGTTTCTGTTCTCAACTCCATAACAGACAGTATTTTAGCTACCTCTGTGAAGTGTTTTGACATCTTCAGAAGAAAGCTGCTGTGTAAATGAGGAGTGGTGTTATACAAAATACAAGTGTCTGTCTGCCACTGAAACGCATACAGGCTTCACCATCCCAACCTGTTGAAAATTCTACTCAGTTCTTACACATAAGTGTAATAAAATAAGTTGGGCCCTCTATTCACTAGGAGAAATGACAAATAAGATTGAATATCAGGCAGAATGTCTTCCCATTGAGACTGTGGAACAGCCTCCCAAGTAGAGTGGACCGGATCTCATTGGCGAATACAGATGTTCAAAACTGGACAAAGCCTTAGAAAATAAACTGAAGGGAACATTGCATAGCAGGAACATTGACTATGGCCTGATCCTGCAAGACACTGAGGGGGAGATTTCCAAAGGCACAAAGGGGAGTTAGGCGCCCAACAGTGAACGCCTTGGAAATCTCCCCCAAGCACCTCCTGCAAAGTGTCAAGACTCCTCAGTGCCCATTGCAGTCAATGAAAGGCATCAGTCATTCATACATTTGAGCCTTAAATGACTTAACAGGGTCTTTTCCACCTCTCTGATTGGTTAATAGAACTTCAGCAAATTGATCCAATCATACCTGGAGCAAGTAAACAGAAGGTTCAATAGAACCACCCAGAGGCAGATTTAAAAAAGAGTTACCTGAACTAGGGATAGGAAGGAACCAATTAAAATTTTACTCCCTTGTTTGCCTACCAAGTAGGATGAAAGGAAATGGGAATCCATCTTGCAGGCAGCATTTAAATCTGATTCAAAGTACTACTTCACTGGATAGCACTTCTATAGGGCATTGAAATATTTTGAAGAACTGAAACTGGAAGTTCAGAAATTCAGTGGTCAGGATGTTCTATTCCATTATTTTCACATTTCTTTATCCTGTCCATCACTACTATCAGACTACCTCATCCCTGTTCAGATATAGGGTATCCTAAAATGAGATTTGGCCTCATAACCACATCAGAGACATGAGTGTATAAATGTGTGTATGGTAGTTGTGAGGTTTGTGCCAATGAGTAGGTACTGTTAGGGTACTTAAATTTTCATACCCTTGCTTCTATGGGTTGTGAGAGTTATGTTGCTGTGTAGAAACCTTACCTGTTTCATCACAAAGTTTTTTGTGTATAATGTTTAAGCATCTGATGTTGTGCCTACATTCAGATTATTTGGTGCCTCCTGCTGGGAGAATGTGGGGAGGTGGAGCTGCGTCTGTAGCTGCCAAGACAGGTAAGGCAAAGATCTGTGCTGGGGGACTGGGATCCCTCACAGCTGTGTGAGTGGTCTGACAGCAGAATTTAGACAACCTTCTATGATGGCCATTGCTGATGATTTCAGATATGTAATAAATGATCAGCACTCTCATAGCTGCTTTGTTTCTCAACAAAAGCTTTTATTTTTCAGTCATTTTTTGCTCTTATTCATTAAAGAAATAGTTGGACAATATGCCAAAGTTCTCAGACATGGGTTCCTCAAGGTAGGCATTTAAATTCATATTTAGATACCTAAATAGAAGTGGCCTGATTTTCAGAGGTGCTTAGTGTCATGGTTACTGAACTAATTGCATGTGATACACCTCCTGGTCTCTCCAAGCACACCTTCTAGGTCTGAGAAAGAAGTAATGGCCGTAGTGTGGAAACATGGGTTCTCCCACTCTCAGACCAGGTGCCGGGCTGCAGTTCCTGGTGTATCAGCCACAATCACCAGAGCAGGTCTGACTGCTCAGACTCTGCAGTTCTATTCCTTCTGGGACGAATTAAGGTTGCCAACATTGTATTTCAAAAATAAGGGACTGTTTTCTTAGCACCCATGCCCCACCCTCCTCCCATTATTATCATCATTATTATCTTCATGGTTATTATTAATAATAATGGTAATAATAAGCAGTATTCACCTACATTCACCAGGGGTATTTCTTGCTGCTCTTTGTAGCACTCAGCAACTCCCGATCTTGTTGTGCAGAGATGAAGAAATAAAGGACTGTTGGCAACCCTATGAGGCAATGACAGTGGTAACGACAGTGGTAATGCAGAGGTCTTCCGGGGTACATCAACTCATCTAGAGAAATGTTTCTCAACCTGGGGGTTGCAAACCCTAGGGGGGCGGGTGTCACAGGATAGCTTTAAGGGGGTTGCAAGTGCAGGGCTGACATTAGGGGGGCAAGCAGGGCAATTGCCTGGGGCCCCAAGCCACAGGGGGCCTGGCGAAGCTAAGTTACATGCTTCAGCCCCGGCTGGCAGGGCTCAGGCTTCAGACTCCTGAAAGGGGTACGCTAGTCTGGAAAGACTGAGAAGCACTGATTTAGAACAAAAGTCCTTCAGAGAAAACATCTCTTAAAATACAACAGAGCATACTGCAAGTTCTAGTTCTTCCCTAAGGCTGATGATTCCCTGGAGATGTGAGGCCCAATTCCTTCAGTCTCCTCCAAAGGGCCCGTCTCGGCCAGCCTGTCTGCCGACAAGTGAACCCTCTGCCCATCCCCAGCGCTTTTGATCGCTAGTTCCCAGCCTGGCAAAACAAGGTTTACAGTGGTTTGGGATCACAACAGTGGTGAATTTTCAGCAAGTGCGAATAGCAGGGTTTAGAAGAGCGAACTCACCACTAGAGTGCCCCCTCGTGGTTGGACGTACCAGCTCTCTCCTTATCTAATGCTCCCCACCAACACTTGCTCTGGTCCTACAGCAGTCTGCCTCTTCTCACAACTTGGCCCTCATGCCAGTCCCACCCCTTCCAGAGTAATAAAGTTCAATAAACAACTGTCCAATGTCCTTACAAAAGGTCTTCAGCCCTGACTCTGGGCCCCATGGCCCACACACCCTTCTCTCAGGGCTCTTAGTCACCCGTATCCCTTTCTCAGGAGTTTCACACCACCTTATCAGGGGCTGATGGGGAACCCAGGGCCGCCCTCTACACTGGTCTCCAGTCCAGGGACCCTAGGACAGGGAGTCAAGGTTCACTCTGCCAGACTTCTTGCTGCTGCTGACTCTTTGGACTTCAAGAAGGCTTGCCTGTCAGCAGGCCTCTCCTACAGCCTCTCTAAGTTCACCCTTCTCTCAGGCCTCCCCTTGGAATCCCACAACAAAATCCATAACTAAATGTAAATCCACTTCTGCCCTCCGCAGGCTTCATGTTTCTCATGTCCTCTTTGATCATCAGATGAACATGTCTCAGGGCTCTCTCCCTGGTAGTCCAGATCCTGCCCTATTATCAGGGCTCCTCACCAGAACTTGCTTCACCCCAGTAGCTGCTCTGTGTCTAACCTAACCTCCCACAAGACTTCTCAGGAGATGATCTCAGGACCCAGCTTTCCCCCTGGGCTTTCTCATCACAACCTCTCTAGTCCCAGAGAGTGACTACAAAGTTCTCCCTGCATCTAGGGTTGCTAACAGTCCCTCATTTCTTCATCTCTCTGCAACAAGCTCAGGAGCTGATGAGTGCTGCAAAAAAGCAGCAAGAAATAACCCCTGACAAATGTAGGTGCGTACTGCTTATTGTCAATAATAATATCAGGAGGAGAGGGTAGGGCAGGGGTACCAAGAAAACAGTCCCTTATTTTTGAAACACAATGTTGACAATCAGACCTACAGCCCCCTCCACTCGGTAGTTCCCTTTTTTATAGCCACTGCTCAGCTCTTTCACCAGCAGGGCTTCATCATTAATTAAACCTGGCCCACCCTTCTGGTGCAGCCAGCGAGCATAATTGGCCTCTCAGGCACACATTAACCCTTTCATTGCCAGTGTGGTGTACATAATCACATCACACAGGGAAAGCAAGTATTGTAGTAGAAAAAAAGCCAACAGAAAAAAATATCTTGTCGTCTTTTCAGGAAAGAATAGGAAAAAACAGGGAAGATTGAGTTCTGAGCAACTCAGGAAAAGTCAGTTGGTGCAGTAATGCAGGGAGCAGCAGATAATCTCTCAAGAGCAGACAAAGACCAGCTGGTTTGCCTACTGTACTCTGAGGACCAGAGAAAGACTGATATCCCACAACTGGGAGGGGACTCAAAAGGTGCACCCAGATTGCTGGAGGCTGAGGGAGAGGGAGACCAGAACAGCCCCACAGGACTGGAAGATCTTGGAAACAACCTCCTAGAGGATGGGCAGAAGCAGCAAGTTAGCACCATCTAGGCCAAGCTCTCCTCTTCATCAGCAGCTGGCATTGAAAAGGCTGCAGGTTGAGGAGTTAAAGCTGCAGCTTCAAAGAGACAAGTTGCACTTTGAGGCCAAGCAACTTGCAAACTGGGAGCAGCAATGGCAACATGAACAGGAAGAGAAAGTACAGACTGAAAAGGAGCATCAGCATGAACTTGAAATGGAGAAAATGCTCCAGTTGCACCCGGATACTGGAGGTGGGGGCAGACCTCAGATACCAGGGTTCTCAGACTGCATCCTTTCTAAACTGCTGCCTAGCCTCACGATAGGAGGGGGCTGACATGGATGTGTTATTAAATGCTTTTGAGATGAATTGTGAGTTACATTAGATAGCCACCTCACAAGCACAAACTTTCAAAAGTGCCGGGGGGTGCTTGACCCCCCTGCTCTGCCCTTTCCCCCAAGGCCCCACCTCCACCCCGCCTCTTCTTGCACCCACCCCACCTCTTCCCAACCAGTTCCACCCCTTCCCCTGAGCACGCTCCGTCCTCGCTCCTCCCCCATCCTCCCCAGAGCCTCCTGAATGCTGTAAAACAGCTGATCATGGTGGGCGGGAGGTGCAGGAAGGGAGGGGGGGGCACTGATCCGCCGGGCCTGCTGGTGGGCAGGAGGCACTGGAGGGTGGAGTGGAGCTGATGGGGGGCTACCGATGGGTGCTCACCACCCACCATTTTTCCCCATGGGTGCTCCAGTCCCGGAACACCCACGGAGTCAGTGCCTATGGTCACCCATACTTATGGGGAAAGCCCTGTAACCTCTTCTGCAAAAGTTAAACTGACACCCAAATCACTGTAAAAGCTTGAGAAGGTTCAGGGAACCTGACAGTGGTTATACTGCAGGATATGCCTTTTGATCTATTGCTGGGAAATGATTAAACTGGTTTGAACCCAGAAGGCTCAGATGCAAACCCCAATACTGGTAGGGATACTGAGGCATGGCTGAAAGGTGCTGTGAAGACAAACTCAGGTGAGAGAAGGGAAACCAAGGCAGCTAAGGATCATTATCAAAGCTATGGCACCCATCAGAAAGAGGGAAAAGCAGAAAGATAAGTGTAAAATCATTGCTTGGGAGAATGCAGAGGCTGCAACAGCTAAGAAATAGCCTGATTTTCAGAGGCACTGAGCTCCCACTGTTCCTACTGAAGCCAACCAGGCACCAGAAAAGCCCTTTGCCTGCACCACCAGAGTTGGACGGGATGGAAAAATACTGCTTACTGTCATTTACATGCTGAAAGCACCTCAATCCTTTCCTCCTCACTAATCCTCCTAATGGTCCCATACAGGTTAAATAAGAGCAGCAACTGCAGAACCATGCATCACATCAGTGGCCAGCATGAATTACTTATCAAAGAACGGTTTCAGAGTAGCAGCCGTTTTAGTCTGTATCCGCAAAAAGAACAGGAGTACTTGTGGCACCTTAGAGACTAACCAATTTATTTGCGCATAAGCTTTCGTGAGCTACAGCTCACTTCATCGGATGCATACAGTGTAACCTTTCTAGTAGCTAAGTAGTTCCTAAGTGTCTTGCTGAATAGGGATAGACTTAAGTACTTGTGTTTAAGTGCTTTGCTGAACTGAGTGATAGGCACTCAGCATCTCTGAAAACCAGCCAACTTATTTAGGTGCCTAGCTTTAGTGGCCCACACTTTGAAAATTCACTCTGTAACATTATATTCTTGAAGTTCTATCTTTGCTTCTGCTTCATATGTCTTATCTTCTAGCACACAATATGATGGTGGCTCTGAAGTAAAGGAAAACCATATGATTTCTTCTTTTTCTCAATTTCCTCCTGCTTTTCTTTTTTTCCAGCAACTTGGGTTGGAGGTGGCTACATCAATGGGACGTCTGAGATCGTGTACCTCCCTACACGAGGGCTGGCCTGGGTCCTGGCTCCAGTAGGATATGTTCTAGCTTTTATCATTGGTAAAAACAACAATTCGATTCTTAGACGTTTTCATTGCAAAGCAGTTTTAGCAACATGAAAATTTAGCCTTCTTGTTGTTCAGATGCCTGTATTCTGAGTTGTCCAACTCAACTGGGTTGCATAAAAGTGGTTATGAAAGTCAGCAAATGTTGGAGACAGACAGGCACAAACTGGATAGTTCACATTAAAATAACTCTGTTTAGGGGACTTCAAGGAACCTGTTAAACTCCTGGTTTGGCTTAACAACAAACTGAAAGATTCTAGAAATGGGAGAAAATTATTATCATTTAAATCACCAAAATTCATTTTGATTGGTTAATTTTAATGCAATGAGGTTGCTCCCCCTTCTTGGACACTGCTTATTTTGGGGATTGGTAGGGGTGAACTGTACCATCGTGGCTGCCTCTCCCATCGTTTCCTGGGGTTACTCGCACACTGTAGGAACACCCACCTTTACCCTGTTCCTAGGGTTCACGGTATAACCCCACACTCTAGGGCACCCACCCTTACCCTTCCGTGGGCTCAAGGTGTAAACCTTACACTGTGTGGGTTTTCAGGGTGTTTTACCAGTGAAAGAGCCTCAGACAGTAATATCCTTAACTTGTATTTATTAACAATCATCAAAACAAAATGCACATTCTAAGCATACAATGCTCACCACTCCCAGTAATGCAGATGAGCTTTTTCTGCTGGCCAGTCAAGATCAGGTCATCCGGGGGCTCCAGGTTCTGCACGATATGGTTGCCAGGGTGTTGAGGTCTGGCAGCTCTGATCTTGGGCTGTGTCCTGGAGTTGGTTCCCAAGAGTTTCCTTTTGGACCCCAGTTTATATAGTGAATGAAACTTGAGTTCTGCTTAGCTATACCTTAAGCAATCATTTTACTGAAGTATTACAAAATAATTCTTTGACCAATCCTAATACATTGTGAAACAATTCTCCACCAAGTCATGCCCCACCACTTTAGTTGATTTACACCTTGCAAAATTAGTTACGTAACAGACAGAAACAATCAAAGAACCAGACAGAGACCATGCAGATAAACAACAGAGAAGTAGGGACTATCAAGGCAAAACAATAAAGTAGAGATTTCACAACCACAACTGTTGACACAGGATTCCTTGCCAGACAGAATGCTATTAAACAAAGTTTTCTTTAAACATCTTAAGATCTGTTTTTTTATCTGGTGATGGTGGCTACTATTAGGACAGGATATCATCCGTAACAGCCCAATATTATATTATTTTAATGTAATTTAGACAGAATGTGAGGATGTGATGTTCTGCTTCTTGGCTCATGGCTGCTGCTCTCCTATTGTGGCTGCAGAAAAAGGCCTCAGACCTTTCACTGGGGCCTCAGGATCTACCTTGATACTATTGGGCTGTCATCATCCTGATCCTGAAAGGCTACGAGAGCAGACTTGGCCACAGAGAGAACCAGATGAAATTACCACCTCCACCAGTTTAGTCTAAATCCTGACCACCACCACCTGGGTTTTGAGATTTGGGTTCCTGCCATCATCCACCTCCCTCATATGTTATTTTCCCTCTCTATCTTGTTTCTTCTCTGGACTATCTTTCTCATTCTACCTTCTGTCTAATAAGAGTCTGGCATAGCCAGCCAAAACAACTCTACCTTTTGAAACTGCTGTGAGCCTGTGATCAGAGGCAGCTTAACGCAACGGCTTTAGTCAGCCTGACAGAGGTACAAGTTTGCCAGGTCTGAGTGACTGATAAGACCATGTGCTGGACCTGTGTTAGTCTACAAGGGAAGCTACTTGTGAAAGTCAGCATCAGAGACAGAAGCTGCATTTTTTCTCTTTGCTATTCTTGTCTCTCCCCTGTTGTGTGTTTGTCTTATACTTGGTTTCAGTGTTGTAACTGCTTTTCCTTCTTTTTCTATGTTTTTAATAAAAGATTTAAAAATGGTTAATGGTGGTTGTTATAGTGGAAACAAGCCAGCTAAACCTGAATATCTGAACTGCACATAACTATTTAATGTTGTAACACTGAACAAAGGTTTTATTAATATTTTATCCCTTATTGGGCCCCGACACTATCCTATCAGCACACCAGATACCAGAGTCCAAATCAGAATGTGAAGGTTCTACTCATTTGTGCCTGATCCCATTGAAGCCAATGGAAAGACTCTCATTGACTTCAATGATTGTTGGATTAGACCCAGCAACCTATTACTTATGAAGCCCTTGCCTTGTTCCCCTCAACTCAGTGACAAAACTCCCATTGACTTCCAAGATGCAAGACCATCATCTTAAATGATTATTATTGAGGTCTTTGCTCAGTACGTACTCAGACACAGTCCTGTTGAAGTCAATGGAAGCTTTCTGCAGGAAGGAATTCAAGACTTTGTCCGTTATCTGTTAGCATTTATATAGCATCGACAGCATGCTTGGCACTTCAGACAGAAAATAGGCCCCTTGCTCTGGGGAGCTTACACTGTAAATAGATGGCCATAATAGATGAAGGAAATGACAAAAGAGGGTGGAACAGCAAGGAGGATAAGCATTCATCTTTGTGATTCCAAGGTTGTCTTTGTTGTCCTCTAATAAGAGAAAGATTAGGGCTTGGTCCACACTACACAGTTAGGTCAATATAGCTATGGAAGTATCTTCACTTAAATTTGACTCGGAGGGAAGTGTGCCACCTACTGCATTTGGTATGAACAGTTCCTTCTACTATCCTGCACTCTCATGCAAAATTAACTCGGCCAGACAAAGATGGGTTTACACATGCTTGAGGGAGCTGAGCTAAGAAATGTGCCTCCCTGTGGTAGGTGGGAGCCTCTTGAGACTATGGTTTGGGTTGCTTGCGTTTCTGGAACTGACAGATTCCTTCCGCTGCTTGGGGTATACAAGATTTTGTCCAAAAAAGAGTTCCTTTCCCCCTCTCTGAGGGCAGGGAGGAACAAAGTAAAGACAAGAAAAAGAAAAAATAGATGCTCAGTCTCTTGGGCAGTCTCTCTGCCACCCCTCTGGGTCCCAGGTTGTCTATAGGCTTTTAATCATCCTGATCAGAGTTAGAATCCTTCCTTAGATGCCCTGCCCCCTTTTGGTGACACCTGATCTGTACCTAGTCCAGGCAGTCTCAGGGCTGTCTCAGTCAGTGACTGTCTCCCTCTTCGCTGATCTATCTCTGTAATCAGCTGTCTGAGGCACTGCAGCTTCCCCAGTTAACTGCCTCTTCCTGTGGCAGGCTTCCCCTTTCCCTCCCCCACCAGGCACAGGAAGCCTTGGAGGTGTATCTAGATAGTGCTGGCCAGGCCCAGTGGAGTTTGTTAGCTTCCTCCTTGATAGGGAAAGGGTGTGCCCCTTCACGTAGCCCACCACTCAAGTTGGGAGGGTGGTCTTGGGGAGGGCTGCCTCCATCTCCGACTTCCCGTGGGAAAAAAAAAACCAGCGTTAGCATGGGCCTTTCCCACCTGGTGTTGCTCCCTGAAGCTATAGTGCTGTAGCACGAGGTACCATCACATCATACACAGTTCAAGTCTTTCATGCTATGGAACCAGCATAGAGGAGCGTGATTCATGATCAAGGAGAAGGGGCTGCCCAGCTGGTAATACCTCAGGGAATCCATGGCCTGCTTAATTGGTAGCACCTCTTTTTCAATAATCGAGTAGCCTTTTCTCTATGGAATAGCTTCAGTGCATCAGCTGGGAGGTGTAGTTAGTCCCTTGAGCTGAGCTGATTTGTATAAGTATAAGTAGGGGCTGTATAAGTAGGGGCATAGCTGTATATAAGCTGTATAAGTAGGGGCATAGCGAGCAGATCGAGGGACGTGATCGTTCCCCTCTATTCGACATTGGTGAGGCCTCATCTGGAGTACTGTGTCCAGTTTTGGGCCCCACACTTCAAGAAGGATGTGGATAAATTGGAGAGAGTCCAGCGAAGGGCAACAAAAATGATTAGGGGACTGGAACACATGACTTATGAGGAGAGGCTGAGGGAGCTGGGATTGTTTAGCCTGCAGAAGAGAAGAATGAGGGGGGATTTGATAGCTGCTTTCAACTACCTGAAAGGGGGTTCCAAAGAGGATGGCTCTAGACTGTTCTCAATGGTAGCAGATGACAGAACGAGGAGTAATGGTCTCAAGTTGCAGTGGGGGAGGTTTAGATTGGATATTAGGAAAAACTTTTTCACTAAGAGGGTGGTGAAACACTGGAATGCGTTACCTAGGGAGGTGGTAGAATCTCCTTCCTTAGAGGTTTTTAAGGTCAGGCTTGACAAAGCCCTGGCTGGGATTATTTAACTGGGAATTGGTCCTGCTTTGAGCAGGGGGTTGGACTAGATGACCTTCTGGGGTCCCTTCCAACCCTGATATTCTATGATTCTATGATTCTATGATTTCCCTAGGGAAATCCCATGCATCAGAAGAGGTTCAGGAGCTCTAGGTCTGTCACAAAGGTCTATCACTGTAGCTTTCACAGAGTGAAGGGGAACAGCCTCTGGGGAGCTGGTCACATAGTCAACAATTACTAAAATGTACTGGTGCCCCGGTGTGATCCTTTCCGGGGCCCAACTATGTCCATTCCAATTCTTTCAAAGAGTGTCTCAATCAAGGGCAAAGGGACCACAGGGAGCCCCCTTGCTGCTGGACAACTGGCACTCAGGGCAGTAGGAACAGTATTCTCTCACCTCCTGACGCACGCCCAACCAGTAGAATCGAGCTAGTAGTCATGATAGTGTTTTCTGTCTTCCCAGGTGTCCAGCACATGGGAGGCTGTGTTCAGACTGCAATACTGTCCAGTGATACTTGCGTGGCACCACCAGCTGGGCCCTTCTTACCCCATTCGTGGATCTCTTTCAACTCAGTAGAGGTGCTCTTTCTCATGGATACTGCTTGACCCTCTGATGCGCCATTATTTCCCCATTTATAAATGCCAATTGGTCATATGCCCGGACAATTGGCTATGTGTGTACGATTGTTTTTTTGTTCCTGAACAAAATTCCTGCCTTGTAAGAGCACTTCCTTTTCCAGGCTGATAACCTCTTCCTTCTCTGCAGAGATTGACAAGCATGTTGCTTGTGATGTTCCTTCTTCAGGGATCTTCCAATTCCCCAAGGTTTACCAGCCTTGAGAGTCACTCTACAACAACTGAGCCAGAACCCCATTCACTGGGCAGACCCGTACAGTAACAACTTGCCAAAAAATGGCCACTCCTGGCCTTTGATTACAAAGTAGGCCAATTTCTGGGCCAGGACTACACTTATCACCTTAGAACATGTCCACAGGGTCAGCTGGGGTATGTTTTCACATTGCCATGTATACACTGTGAGTGAATTGACTTTCTGGGGGATGTCGTCGCCTACAGCGAGTCTTGGAACTCTTTTCCCTTGGATCATCACCAGCACTGTCAACTTGAGGGGTACCATTTTCTGTGTACTGGTTTCTGCAGTCCAGAACCCTGGTCATACTCACATTCATTAAGAGAGAATCCTTTCTTTATGTGTCAGTCTGTCCAGAAGAGTAGCAAGTTACTCAGGGGCACTGACAGTATCTGTTCTAGCTGGAGGAGAACTTGGCCATGGAGTAGTGGCCGGCCTCTGTTCTGCAGGTCCTGCTTCAGCTGCTTGAGATGACTGATGGTCCCACTGGCAGTGTCATGTCCGAGCTAGACCCCCTTGTTCCTCACAGTCTTCCCATGGTCTAATGGCTGGTCTGATCATCCTGGAGGACATCCCCAAAGGTGGACCCCCCTCAGAGTGGGTGTTACCACTTTGAGGTTGCCTTCACAGGTTTCTCTCAAACCTATCCTGTGTGGCATCAAGGTCTTGATGCATTCTGTCTCTAACAGCCCTTTTGGCCTCTAGAAAACTCTCCATTAACCATACCGTATCTGACAAAGTCCCAGATCATGGTATAGTACCCACTCTCTGCCTTTTGCTGCGACAGCCTTACAAATTATTTGATCACAATTCACTTAGCAACCTGAGCCCCAGACCTTTCTTCTGGGTGGAGCCGCTTCCAACAGTATTCCTTCAAACACTGAGCTACGACCCAGGGTCTAGCCCCCTTGGGAGGGGTTTCAGACCTAAAAGATAAACAGTGAGTTTCCCTGGAAATGTCCAAAAGGCCAGATTTTACCTGTTTATAGTCCTAGTCTGCTCCAAGTCCAAGTTATGGTAGGCTGCCTGTGCTGGTCTTGTCAAGTATAGAGCCAAAAATCAAAGGCCACTGCTCAGGGAGCCACCAGGAAGCTCGTGCTACGTTCTCAAAGTTAATTTAAAAGGCCCCAGCGTCATTGTCTGGCCCCATCTTGTTTAGCTTCATGGGTATTGGTGGGGGTACCCACTATGGCACTACTGTGCCCTGCAGGGACTCCTGAGGAGTGCAGTGTTGGCACAATACATTGTGTCATCTTCTTGTGGAACTCCTGCTGCTGGGTCATCAACTCCCACAGCAGCAGTTGCAGTTGTGTTGTGTGAATTTGCTCATGGGTGGTCCATTGTGCATCTCCGCTAGCCACTTACACCACTGTTCAGGTTCCATCTTGTTCAGAGCTACTGAGCTCTGTCTTCCTCCATGGGCTTTTTCTCCCCTTGTATCAGGCATAAGCTGCCCGCATTCTCCAACACTTGTGGTGGATGGAGGCACCTTGAGTCCCCACAGTTTGGGTTGCTTCCATATCTAACACTCACATATGCCCTCTCAATACCATTATGGAAAATCTGAAAAAATTCTGGCTTGGACTCAACTTTAACCTCTTGCCATGTTTGGTTTCTACACACACACAAAACAATGGTTTTCTGTGCTTCTGAACTAGTCTTTCATCTCTATTTGGAAATAAAGTCAATGTAATGATGGGCTTAATGTAAAAACAACAACAACTTGGTAATAGTGACCCATGAATGTTTTGGGGAGGAGAGAGGAAACCATCCAATTTTTATTAGGAAGACATTAGTGAAAGGATATGATATAATGTATATCTCTTAGTTTTAATGCTGACGTCCTCCAGAAAGACAAGATAGTTCTGATCAGGAGATATTCTATGCATAATTAAATGCATAATTTAAATGTATTAAAAATCATAGAACTAACATGAAGTTTGCAGTCACCATATTGTTCACTCTGCCTGTTATATCTCTTTTCCTACCCTGTGTCTGTCTTGTCTATTTAGATTATAAGCTCTTTGGGGCTGGGACTGTCTATTACTCTGTGTCTGTACAGCTCCTAGCACAATGGGGCCCCATTCTTGTTTGGTTAGTAGGCAATAACTAAAATAATAATTTACCTTGTCATTTGATTTTTGCTAGGGGGCCTCTTCTTTGTAAAGCCAATGCGATCCAAAAGCTATGTAACAATGATGGATCCCCTCCAAGAAACCTATGGGAACACTATGGGAACCCTTCTCTTTCTTCCAACATTGATAGGAGATGTATTTTGGTTTGCAGCTATTCTTTCTGCTTTAGGTAAGTATATATCTTATACATATACTCATTCAGAATAGATTTCTTTTTCCCCTTGCATCATGTAGCTTTTTTTAAGAGTCAGTAGTTTCTGGATCCTTTTAGTATTTGTACAGATACACCGAAATTTGAACAGAACGCAACAGTTAAACCATAATAGGGAAATAAGCAATAAAAATCTGCACAAGAGCCATAGAACTATTATTATGTAACTGTAAGCTGTAAGATCTGAACTACTGCTGCAGAGTGTTTGGACTATTACTGCAGAGAGAACACTATAGTGTTTTATTTAATATAAGGGTGGCGTTAGTTTTGTTCTAGTACTGGGCAGCGGTTCCCCGAGGGCAAGGGTGACAAACACCTAGATTTGTAGCCCTCATGTTTGCAAAGGAAACTTTCACCGTGACCTAGGACAGAGCAAACTTTTCCCATCAGAACAGTTTTTTGTCCAATGGAAAATTCGGTCTTCGACTAAACAAAAATGATCATGTAGAGTGAGAGGAAGAGAGGCGGGGGAAAGGAGGACTGAGAAGGAAGAGTGACAAGGGGTAGAAATAGCAGCGATGTTAAAGGTAGAATATTCTCCCCCTCGGTGATGCTGAATGTGACGAAAAGGTACTGAACAAATTATGATAAAAACTAAACATTTAGCTACTACATACTTCCACCCTGTGCAAATCTGCCATTGACATCAGTGGGAAATCCATTTGTGCTAAATTTATACCCCCGCCACAGAGCATGATAATAAAGGGAAACTTGCTTTCTCCTCAAAGGGATAGCTAGCACACAACAGGAAGTCCATTACATGCAGCTGAACTCTTGACTGCTACAGCATGGGTGTGGCCTAAATGGCCTAAATCTGTCCATGGATCCACTGGTGAAGAAGCCCCATGAGGAAGAGAGAAGCAGAGACAAAATGACACAGAGAAGCAGAGAGGGAAAAGCAGAGAAACAGCCTTGCTCTTGACACACTGGCCATTGGGAAAGAAAGGGGAAGCTGTGGCAGCAGTCTTAATAAGGAAGAGCAAATGAGGTAGGACAAAAGAGGGAAGAGAAGGACTGAAGGTGAGTGAAGGGAATAGAAAAGGAGAGTGACTGAGAGGGATATAAAGTGGAGAGCTAAAGAAATGAGCAGGGGGTCTTGAGGAGGAAATAGGAGAGACAGAGAAAGAGTGAAAGAGGTGGGCACAGGTACAGAAAGATGGGGAAGAGGAGAGACAGAAGATGAGAGCGACGGGGGAAGTGTCATAGAAGGAAATAGAAAAATTGAGATGTAGAAAAGAATGAAATTGGGAGATGGAAAAATGGGAATGGTTTGTTGGGGTGTTTTTTCTGAGAAGACTTGTAAAGAGATTTTTCAGAGACAGGCAATGAGAATGATTAAAGGCCAGGCAAAACTTCCATGTGAAGAGAGAATAAAAAAATTGTTTACTCTAAATTGGAAGGGAATAAAATGGGACATGATAAAAACTAACAAAATAATGAGTGGCCCAAAGAAGGTAGTTTAAGAACTTCTATTTACTCTCTCCATAATACAAGAGGAATGGGATGTTCAATGAAATTGCAAGACAGCAAATGTAATACTGATAATAGGAAATACTTCTACACAATGCACATTTAAGCTGTGGTACTCATTGTCATAAGGTATCACTGAGGCCTAGAGTTTACCAGGATTCAGAAAACGATTAGATATTTATATGGATAACAAATATATCCACAGTTATGCTAGTAAAGAGGTTTTTTTTCAAAAAGAACAAAAGTTTGAATAGGATAAGCCTTCATACTGCAAAACATAAGCCAACCTCTAACTGGCAGTGTTAAGGAGCTTTCTGTATGAATAAGATATTCCACAATTTCAAGTTTTCTTCCTCCTTCCTCTGAAGCATCTGGTACTGGCCACTGTCAGAGGCAGAATACTGGGTAGGATGGAGCACTGTTCTGACATAGTTCGGCAATTCTTATGTTCCTAGGAAACCCAGACAGAATGACCAGATTTAGAGTCTGGAGATTTAGTTGGGGGAGGAGAAAGTATGTGGATGTTGTATGGTTGGGAAGTGTGGAATACTGAGGATATATTTTACCAAAGATTTTTTTTCTGGGTTAAAGCCACTTTACACATCACCTCTGACTGTTACACATTGGTAAGTGGGAGTAAGTTAGTTTGAAGGAGCCTAGAGAAGTTTAAGCTGGTGTAATTTACACACTGACAGAGCTGGAAGATAGGACTGTAGCAAGAAAACCAACTCACAGGAGGATGTAACTTAAGTATGCCTCTTCTTACTTTAACTCACACTTTTCCAGCCTCTGGGTGAATAAATGACACCAATTTAGACCTCCTTAAACTCCTTTACACCATCTCAAGTGTCATTTCTGAAACTAGTCCTTGGTGTTTCCACTAACAGAGGAATCGAAAGGGAAACTGAACATTGAGACTGGGGAAGATTAGTTGCGCTGCTTGAGGCTAGCCAAACTTTAGTACTGACCAAACTGTAAAAGTGGAATGTTCACAAAAACCATTTAAAATAAAGGCATTTAAAATAAAATTTTTAAAATTGTATAATAATTTCTGCCCATTAGATGCATGAAGATTCCTTGCTTCAAGTTTTGGTTTATAACAGGAATATTGATTGCAGTTCTGTGACCGGTATGGTGCCAACTGTGTAATTATAGTGTGTGTATGTATGTATATATGTTTGTGTGTGTGTGTGAGTAGATATATAGAAAGCTGTTTTTCTTTACAGGGGCTACAATGAGTGTGATCTTGGATATCAGAGGATATTTAGCTATCATCATTTCAGCATGTACTGTTACACTCTACACTTTACTGGGAGGACTATACTCAGTTGCGTACACTGATGTGATACAGCTGGTTTTTATGATGGTCAGCCTGGTAAGGCCTATACACTTCTGTGATTTTAGATTGAAGTGTAGAAGAGGTAAAGCACAAGAAACCTGTTTATGTAGAGAAGGGGCTTCTTTATTATTTCCTGATCTCATTATTGCATGGTTAATAACAATCTAAGGAAAACCATTAAAAAGCAACCTTTGCTCTAAAGGCAGTTATATACAGGATGTGAAACAAAGCAGTTCTGTAGTCATAAAACCAATGTCATTTTACTGACCATTTAAATGCAGCCACTTCTGGGGTGGATGGCAGTAACTGTTTAACAGCACATACGCACACTACACAACAGTTTAGGAGAAGAAGAGAAAATACCAGATATAACTGACACTATAGAGCATTTAGTTTGATTGTACTAATTGCCCCACTTGGAATCGACCCAGTCACTGGAGCTAACACTGCTACTATTGTGAAATTGCCATAAAATCCTTAATGACCATAGAGTATGGTGACAACCTTAGTTTTACATCTCATCTGAAAAATGACGCCCTGCAGCAGCACAGAAACCCTGGAAGGCCATACTGCAGCTATCAATTGACTGGGGTGCGGGGACTGGGGCGGGGGGGGGGGTGTTGGAGAGCCACCTATTGAATTCCCAGAAAACAGCTGGAGATTGAATCCAAACAGAGGGAAATAGTTCAAGCAAGTTCATGCTCCTTTGGGAAAAAAACAGCTGACTCACATACAGTCCATGAAAGATTCTCTGATTTACACAGTATAAATCTGGAGTAATCCCACTGAAAATACTCTGAATTTACACCTACAAAATCCAGAGCAGAATTTGGCCTCATAGATTTATGAGTGTCACTAAGATCAGAATCTAACCCACAGTCTCAGCCCCAAGGATCTTTCAGTATGTCTAATTAAGACAAACACTTCATTGGCTTACAAGAGGAATTACAAAGCAGCATAAATGATATGTAAAACCCTTCATGAGTCTTGGAGCGAGCACAGGGTGAACAATAATTCTTTTATGAGGCTGTAATGTTGTAGTTTCTAGGTCAATTCATCAAAAGACCAAATTTCCCAAGTCCTTCCAAGTGCCTTCCCCAGTAGCTTATTTTAAATCCAGAATGTGCAAGAATGCCAGAAACCACCTCAAAGTCAGAACTTATTAGAAAACAATTCTTTCCGCAAAGCTGGAACATGCCATTTTCTAAATGTCTGTGGTAAAACAGCAACAGGTTTCTCAAGCAATACACTATTCAGACTCACAAAAACCTCAATTCCACCTTCTCTCCAAATCACTGTTAAACTGAATAACAGTTTAAAAATATAAATATATTTAATAACTTAAGGGGGAAATATCTTCAGAGAATATTTTAGGTATTTTTTTTAAAGATTCAAAGTTCAGATTAAGGTTACACTTGTGGGAAGAACCATGCACGTGTTGGAAAATTTGGAAATGCTCATTTCAGGTACCCAAAGTTAGGTGAAAGTTTAAAGAAAACAGTCCTTGCCCAATAGTGCTTAAAAACAACTCAATTCCATAAGCACGTCTAACTTTACTCGCGTGAGTGACACCATTAATTTCAATTAGAGTTATGCACATGCTTAAGTGTTTGTAGGACCGGTATCTAACTTCCCAGTCCTACACTGAGTTCTATGTGGGAGGATCCCTGCATCCACATAGAGCTCCAGTGAAATCCATGGATCTGTAGGAAGGCAACGGGTCTGCGTAGGATGTGGGTTTCAGAGCACAGTCCTACAAACACTTATATGAAGTACTCAGGCAAGCAGTCCAATGGGACTAATTCACACACATAAGTATTTGTAGGATGGAGCCTTTAGTGGACATCCAAAACAATCCCAACAGAATGAGCAGTGGGAGATGACTGTCAGAGTGTTGCACTTTAATTTGCAATAAACGGGTCTGTAACAGCACTTCTAAATTAGATGGGCTGAAATTAAAACTATTTAAATCAAAAACAGTGTTTAGTCTTAGCATATTAGAAAAAGATCATGATGATTATGACTGTGTATCCACTCTGGATCCAACACCACCGATCACTGGAACTCTGTCTTTGAAGGGTCAGATTACTGCACAAATTTCTTAAAACAGTTTCCCCCTCCCTCCATATTTTAGAGAGACAGGGAGTGTCTACACAAGCTCTTCTTATGCCAGGATTATTATGAGTATTCTGAGTGGAAGAGGATGCATTCCATAAGTAGTAAATAAGACACTAAAACTCACACAACCTACAGTTCCCGACCCCAGATCCCTTCCACAGAATGCTCCTCCAAGGCTCAACCTGGGAGCGACTCACCAAGCTCTGCAGAATATTAACTCCTGCAGCCTGACTTTCCTCTCTCTGATACCAGCTGTATGCCAATGTAACTCCATGGAGCTCATCCTGATTTACAGGGATGTGAGATGAGCTTCAGGTTGCACGGGTTTTGGAGGAGCTAGGTTTAGGACACAGCAGCTGCATCCCTTCTCCTGGCTGTAGTTTTTCAGGTGCAGAGATAGCATAAGCCAGGGTCTGGCATCTGTGTTTTTGTTCAGACTGTTTTATTCTAATATCACAAACAAAATAGTCACTAGGGAATTCAGGCAGGGAGATCCACACAGGCCAAAGTGGGGAAACTTTAGTCTTCAGTTTGTCTTTCCTTAAATGTTGCAAGCCTGATATGACCCAAGGGAGGGACTTTATTTGAACTCTGCAAGGCTTCATTACTACAGTTCTCCAACTGCTTTTATGGAACAGCATGGGCCCCCTCTGGTGGCTAGGTTAACACTAGTCACTTAACCGGCAGCTGAGTCTAATGTCATCCAGAACATGGCTATAAACAAAACAGCTGTCTTCAAAATAGGGTGACCAGATGTCCCGATTTTATAGGGACAGTTCTGAAATTTGGGTCTTTTTCTTATATAGGTGCCTATTAACCCCCATCCCAATTTTTCACACTTGCTATCTGGTCACCCTACTTCAAAAGGTGTTAGCCATTTAGGCACGATTGATTTTTTCATCCAGAATGGGTGCTCAAGGTGGGGTGAGAAAAGCAAGAGGCACTAGGAACCGCTGGGTGCCAGAAGCACACTCACACATGGCTAGAAATAACTGCTGCACTTGTGTCCAGAGAGCTCAAGGAGAATGCAGGCTACCACCCACATCAGCACCAGCCTCTCCCAAAGGGGCAGGACAGACAATGTCCTCACCCTATCTATGCCAGCCAGCAGAGACGCTCCCCTCCGTGGGGAGTGTGGTATTATTCTTGAGGCCCAGAGAGCTTTATATTTAACATGACATTATTACTTAAACACTTAAAACACAGCAACAAGATCCTGCTATAAGTGACAGCCAGCCACAGCTTGTTCTGGCCTGGCAGTCTGGAATCCTGCTTTCCAAAATGGAGGATGACCTTTGGTCTCTGCTGCCACACCCCACACCCTTACAGCACAATCACAGCTGTTCCCCATTGGGAGGGCACTATGTACCAGGGGCGTAGCCACAAGTGGGTCTGGGTGGGCCACAGCCATCCAGGCCCACCCCCTCCAGCCTGGCTCTGCTCCAGCCCCAGCACTTGCCCCATTCCCCCACCTGCCAACACTCCAGCTGGGGGGTGGGGTCCGGGTGCAGGGGCTTGTCCCACTCTGCCTGCCCAGCGCTCCAGCCGGAGAGTGGGGTTGGGGGCTTGCCCTGCTCCACCCTACTGCCTGGCACTCCAGTTGGGGAATGGGGTCAGGCACTTGCCCCTCTCTGCCTGCCTGGTGCTCCAGCCGGAGAGCGGGGTTGGGGTGCAAGGGCTTGCCCATCCACCCAAAGTCGGGGCCCACCCAAGAGTCCCTTCCTGGCTACGCCATTGCTATATACAGTAGTACAACATAAAGGGGAGTGTACCAGTGACACTGCTCTCAGTCTTTTATTCTACAGGGTTTGTGTCTTCACATCGCCACCTCCATGTGCCTTATAGCCAAAGCTGATCTCTTAAAGATTTAGGGCAAAAGTAAACCTTCAGTTTTTAGGTATGTTCAGGACAGCAGCCTCATGTGCAAATCTGTGAAGAGGGTCAGGGCACTGCTCTCTAATTGAATGAGTCACATCCAGGATTCTCAAGGGGGAAAGTGCTTGCTGTACCTTTAGAAGGCTCTCTGAGTTATAACAGTGTTGAGTTGCCTGTTTTCCCCACTGAAATAGATACTGGTAATTGCATCATCACTGCTTAATCACCATCATTATTCAAGAGGCTGCATGATTAATATTTCAGCCGCTGTTTTGTTAGAGCCAAATGGGATAGATTCCATTTGATTTGCCACTGGCTGTTCCCAGCCCCATAGCAGTGTATTCCGTCAAGAAGCTGAGATAAACTGCACTGGATATGACTACATGGAGTCAGGACTAGGCGAGGCTATGCCTTGGAACACAGCACAACACCCACAGGACCTGTGCAGCAGTCTTTCTGCAGATCTATAGAAAAGCTCAGGTATAGGGAAGAGTCCTCGACATGCTTCCCCACTTCAACCAGCTTTAGGGCTAGTTTGTAGCACCACAGCAATGCAAAGCAACTTCTCTATACAAAACCAGCCACTTTATAAAATGACAAGGACAGAGTACCCATGTGAGCTGTATAAAAAGAGCTATCGAAAACAAGACAGAAGTTTAAATGGAAAGGTTAAACAGGACTAGTTTATTTCCCCCTTCTCAGCCTCAGTCTACTCACAACCATCATCCTTAACATTAGAAAAATCCCATATAAGAGCTTAAAGGTGGGAGGCAATTTCAGATTTCTGTGGAATGCCAAGATTTCGTGGTGGTATGGTCTGGGGAGGGGGAATTTCAGGTTTATAGGGAAAACAGAAGAGTTACAAATGTTGTCTGGTGTACATTATCCTTTTGTACTGATAATTGTTTTCATGCTAAACATAGTGGACTTGTGTGCCATTTGCACTGCTGAACTCTGCAACTGAAAGCATTTATTATACTGCTGTTAATGAATTCTATCAAGTACCATGGATTGGCAAACTAGAAACAGAGTATCTTGGAAGATGGTTAGATGAACTTCTGTATGTGGTAAGAGCTTCTTTTTTCCATCCTTTCCTTCTAATAGTTCACTTGGAGTGACAGTAAAAGCAAAGCACCTTTTTATAAACCCACTAGTACAGACTGAGTTTCACACGATAGAATACAGGGAGAAAGACACTTCAGAATTTCAGATATTTTTATGAATGCATCTTTATTATGGTTAAGGCTAAGATTTTGTCCCGGATATTTTTAGTAAAAGTTACAGACAGGTCACGGGCAAAAAAGAAAAATTCACAGAAGATGTGACCTGTTGCCGTGACCTATCCGTGACTTTTACTAAAAATATCCAGGACAAAATGGGGACCTGCGGGTCCCCACACCGCCTGAAGCGGGGCAGCTGCTTGGGGCTAGGAGCTACCTGCAGCAGCTGGGGGCTGCGGGGTACCCCTGCCACCTGCAGCTCCAGGGGTCCCGCACTGCCTGTGGCAGCTGGGAGGTGCCCAGGCCTCCATGCAAGGTTTAAAAATCTGAAATGCCATAGGCACTGACTTACCTTCTGCCCCGTGGGTGCTCGACC
This sequence comes from Lepidochelys olivacea, assembly GCF_965140295.1. Lineage (NCBI taxonomy): Eukaryota > Metazoa > Chordata > Testudines > Cheloniidae > Lepidochelys > Lepidochelys olivacea. Next base: position 29,044,215 of record NC_140411.1, on the reverse strand, counting down.
CCTCCCCCCACCACCCCTGGCCCTGCCCCTGCTTGCCCCTGCACCACCCTCACCCCACCCCAATTCCACCCCCTTCCCCCAAGTCCCCGCCCCACCTCTTTACCCTCTCTTCCCCCAAGCGCGCCACGTCCCCACTCCTCCCCCTCCTTCCCAGAAAGTCCTAAGCACCGCCAAACAGCTGTTAGGTGGCGGGCGGGAAGCGCTGGGAGAGGGAAGAGTGGGACGCAGCACTCGGGGGGGGGGGATGAGGAGCGGGGGCGGGGGGAGCTTAGCTGCTGGTGGGTGCGGAGCACCTGCTAATTCTTCCCCATGAGTGCTCCAGCCCCTCAGCACCCATAGAGTTGGTGCCTATGTGAAATGTCACCAAAAATTGTAGTTTTGTTTTTGAATACAGGTTTTTTTGTACACAATTCTACATTTGTACATTCAGCTTTCATGATAAAGATATTGCACTACAGTACTTGTATTAGGTGAACTGAAAAATACTATTTCTTGTTTTTTACAGTGCAAATATTTGTAATAAAAAATAAACATAAAGTGAGCACAGTACACTTTGTATTCTGTGTTGTAATTGAAATCAATATTTTTGAAAATGTAGAAAACATCCAAAAATATTCCACTAAATGGTCATTCTATTATTAACAGCGTGATTAATTGTGCGATTAGTCACAATTAATATTTTTAATCACACGATTAATCGTGATTCATTTTTTTAAATTGCTTGACAGACCTAATAATAAACATTAATAATACTGTCTGAGGAACAGGGTGCTCTTATTGCTGTGACTCGTGTCCTGCCTCAGCCCATCCCTCTTCAGGAAGTTTGTTACTCTTGGCTTGTGTTTAAATCTAGATTGTAAGGTCTTAGGGTTGGGCCAGTCTTATTATTTGTCCTGTGTACTGGGTGCTGTAAAAATAATAAATGACAACAAAGGAGTTCCTATGCCAAAGACACCCTGAGTGCCTGACAGGGAAACTCCTGCTGCTTTTCCCACAAAACAGTGGAACAAGGGCAGCTCTGCTACAGAATGAAGGAAGCCTAATGAATGAAGGAGCATACACCCCTGTGGGCTATAAAGCCTGGTTCTGCATGGGATCTTTCCTGGCTGCAGTGGAAAGGGATGGGGTTAGGAGAGAGACAAGCCCAGGGAGGAGTGGGGGCCAAGATAATGGATGCCACAGATCTACCAATCACCCTCCCCTGCAAAAGGACAGAGTGACAGGCAGAAGGAATATTACCAACCCACAGGTTTCAGTAGCAGCAGTAACCCCAGAATGACTACTGTCTGGAGGGAGGAACTGCCTTCATGAGGATAGGTTTGCCCCGAATCACAGGCGTCATTTCAGAAAAATTCAGGGGAGAGGGGGCGAAGTTGCGTCAGCATGCAGAACATTATATGTGATTATATTATATCCTGCAAAGTTGGGAGGGAGGGAGACAAAGAGCGGAAGACATAATGGAGTATACAGACCTATGAAAATTCTGGTGGGGGAGGGAGCAAATGAAGGTCTATAGCAAACGTCACTCCAGCCTCTAATAATGATGCATGAGTTATTTTTAATGGTTTACCTTCTTTTCAGGCTCTTGGAAGTATTCCATGGCAGATCTATTTCCAAAGAGTCCTCGCGGCCTCCTCATCCAGACAAGCAAGGCTCACTTCTTATTTTGCAGGGTTTGGGTGTGTTTTCATGGTCATTCCATCTGTTCTTATTGGTGCAGTTGCTGCTTCTACAGGTAACACAAAAGCTGTTTCTTTCCATTAGTACCCTGAGGCCATGACCAATGGCCTATTTCGCTAGGCGCTGTACACACACACACACGCCCGTGTCCCCAAAATCTTGCTGTCTATACGTATGAGGCACAAATGATGGATAGAACAAACAAATGGGGAAGAAAAAGTAAACAGTGACACAATGAATAGCAAAGTAAATATCAATCTCACTGTAACAGGCATCTTCCCTCTCCTACATGGAGATGCAGTGTCTGCCTCAGTTTCCCAATACATGGTGATCTCCTTTTAGCTGGCTGGAAGGAGGTCTCAGAGAGCCCTGTTGTCAAAATTAAAAATATTCCAGGATACAAAAGTCACAAAGAAGAGTCCAAACAAAATGGAAAAATCCAAATCTTCCAGACAGCCTTTTTGGCTTTCTTTCCAGGGCCTTCTCCTTGGTTGCAGAGGTTCCCATCTCCTATAGGTGGCACCATAAAGAAATTCCATCGTCTAGTGCAGTCTTCAGCCCAGGCTTCCTCAACCACTAAGGGTAAAGTCTACTCAGCCATTAAACACCTGCGACTGGCCCAGGTCAACTGATTTGGGCCCCCAGGGCTTGTGTTGCGAGGCTGTAAAACTGTTCTGTAGACGTTCAGGTTTGGACTGGAGCCCGATCTCTGGGACCCTGTGAGGGGGGAGGATCCAGCCTAGGCTCCAGCCTGATCCCAAACATCTACACAGCAATTTTTAGCTCCACAGCCAGAGCCCTATAAGCCTGAGTCAGCTGACCCGAGCCAGCCATGGCCAGGCCAGCCGCAGCCATGCCACAAGTCTTTTATTCCAGTGTAGATGTACCTTAAGCTGCTGTGCACTGCATTAAAATCCCTGCCCTGCTTCACTTTTTTCCAGACACTTCCCACCTTGGCCCATCTCATCCTAGGCCTTCTGAAATGTCTTCAGCAGACACCCTCCCAGGTTTCTTCCCTGGCTCCCTCTCAAGAAGGAATCACACCACCTTGATCCAAGCCCATGAAGAGCTTCCTTACGCTTCTGCTTGCCTGGGCCTTCTGTCCACTCTGAGGAAAGCATTATAGCTATCACCAAGCATTCAAAAACCATGAGTCATGCTCCAAAAATCATGGGACTGGTTTAAAAATCATGAGACTTTAAAAAAAGATTTCTTTGCCTTCTGGTTTCTGAGCCTTAAGGCTTGGGTCACATTTTCAAACTTTTCTCAATGACCATATGGCTAGAAATGAACTTTTAGTTTTTAAATGAAAGTTGAGTTTCTACACGAAGCCGGGGCTTTAAGAAAATCACCCAATCCTGTGAAACTTGTGATAAAATCACAAGAATTGGTAGCACTGCGAAAGGCTGCCTCTTATAGTCTCTTTCTTTCCCATCATGCATTGCAGCCTGGCCTACAACTCCTAGAAGACATAATGTCAGGCAGCTGTAGGCTAGAACGTGGAACAGGGCAGGCTGGACCCAGGCCTGCTATCCTCAGTCTCAAAATTCTTTCTACCCCTAAGATCATTCTTTCCACTCTGGAAGTTATATTTTCCTCATTAATTTTCCAGATATGGTTAAATAGGCAATGCTCTGGTACAAAGAGGTTTGTTTGTTTTAATCCCTAGTCATATATAATGAGGACTAGATCCTCAGCTGGTGTAAATCTGTGTAGCTCACACCAATTTACAATAGCTGAGGAACAGTCCCTCAGAATTAAAAAAAAAGAAAGCTCATTGCAATATTAGGCTTACAGAGTTACAGTCACAGAGATTCAAAATGTCAGCGTTGCCAACTCTCATGCAATCTCAGCAGGGAAAAGAATGGTGTCAAGGCTGATTCCCCATTCTGGCACTTCGAGTGCAGAAGGTGGAGGCCCACACGGATTCTAAAAATTAATACTGGACACTGCAGGCTTGTATTAAACTCCCAAGTTTACAGCTTCTCTTTGACCTTGGATGGGTAGATGCTGCCACCACCCAAGTGCAAAAAAACAAAACAAAAAACCAACCCCTTTAGACCCAGGAAGGCGCACTTGGGAATTCCTCCCTATGAGGTACCCTCAAGCCCTTTCACCTCCACTCCGGGGAAGAGCTGAGAAAGAAACAAAGGAAATCAGCTGTTGCCACCAGCTAATTAAACAACGTGCACAAACCTCTTAGGACACAAAAACCCAATCCTGTTGTTTAAAAAGGTAAATTTTATTAAAAACCAAAAGAAAGAAAATACATCTGGAACTTAGGCTATTGCTAGATTTAAAAAGAGCAAATATAATAATTAAAGCATCAAGAATGGTTTTCTTGAGGTCCAGCTTAATGGTTACCAGCAAAACAAAAGCATTTGGGGGTTAGCACAGAGGAGTCCACAAGCCATAAAGAAATAAAAGAGATAAATCTAATCACATCTTTCTAGACATTTTCTGATCTACTTACATATCTGGGGTTTCAAATGAGTAGTTTCTAGGTATGATCTAGTGATTTTCAAACCTGGCCCACAGCTTTTTACAGCATAGCTACAGCCCTGTCTCTGCTCTGTCCCCTCTCTCTAGAGAACAACAACAGACAGAAAAAGGGAAAGTTTTTTCCCAATTTTAAAAAGTTCTAGCCCTCCCATTGGCTCTTTTAGTCAGGTCCCCACTTCCTTGCTTTACCTGTAAAGGGTTAAAAAAGCCCATAGGTAAAAGAAAGTAGAGAACAGCTACTAACAGGGATTTTATAGCTAACTGGCTGGCTGGGTGTCCGTAAAAGAGAGCTATCCCCCCCCCACCCCCCCCCACCCCGCTTCACTTATCACAAATGGCCTCAAGGTTAAACCATAAGAAACTCAGAAAATCTGAGCTTTGTTCCCAGTTCTACCACAAACATCCTGTGTGATCTTGGACAAGTCACTTAATCCCTGTGCCTCAGTTTCCCATTTGAAAAATCAGGATATTACTACTTCTCTACCTCAGAAAACTATTGAGATGATAAACTTGTTGGTATTAGTGAGGTGCTCAGATACTACGTTGATGGGGCCTAAATATCTATAGTATGTAGACAGGAGCTGTCATAACCCTTCTTCTGCCTGTGCATCCCCAAATTGCATTGACTTTTGTTTGTAAACCAACTGATTTGATGAAGTTCTTGTTTTACGACATTCCAAATAGTAGATAGTGTGCCCACAGTTTGTACTGCATAGTGGGTAGACATGAATGCATATATAAATTCCTAATGTAATGCTTCTCTATTTGTAAGCTTTTGTACATATGATGTTGCACCTGATCTGCCTGGTAGAATGTTTTAATTTGCAATTGCCTGTTCATGCAGTACAAGCCTTTGAAATATTATAGAAATTAGCTTTTTAGTTTAGTGATGCTTATACATAGGTCAGTACAAAAATGTCAGTTCTGATGCTAACATAGATCTAATTTATATCGTCTGTAGCACAAATCTGTGTATTTGTACAAAATGAAAAATGGTGGTGGTGGTAATGCTAACAATATACTTTGGGAATTTTACCTCTACAGAGAAGTTACAGTATATGAAGACTTCAAGGACACAAGCCCCTTAAAATGTACTTGAAAGAACAGGACTTGCCACAAATTTGGAAAATGTGTTGTTTGTCAAGAAAATCAAAAGAATGCAAAACTACCAAAAGCTACCAGTGCTGAACAGAATTCGGTGATTCTGGCAGCAGAAGCCAGGAGAGATTAATTGTATGGATGACTACTGGCTGAGTTTTTTAGGTTAGATGAAATTAGATGAAAGTTTCTAACCCTCAGAAGAGTGAAGTTTTGGAATAGCCTTCCAAAGGAAGCAGTGGGGGCAAAAGACCTATCTGACTTGATAAGTTTATGGAGGAGATGGTATGATGGGATAACGTGATTTTGGCAATTAATCGATCTTTAACTATTCATGGTAAATAGGCCCAATGGTCTGTGATGGGATGATAGATGGGGTGGGATCTGAGTTACTACAGAGAATTCTTTCCTGGGTATCTGGCTGGTGAATCTTGCCCACATGCTCAGGGTTTAGCTGATCGCCATATTTGGGGTTGGGAAGGAATTTTCCTCCAGGGCAGATTGGAAGAGGCCCTGGAGGTTTTTCGCCTTCCTCTGTAGCATGGGGCACGGGTCACTTGCTGGAGGATTCTCTGCTCCTTGAAGTCTTTAAACCACGATTTGAGGACTTCAATAGCTCAGACATAGGTGAGAGGTTTTTCGCAGGAGTGGGTGGGTGAGATTCTGTGGCCTGCCTTGTGCAGGAGGTCAGACTAGATGATCATAATGATCCCTTCTGACCTTAATATCTATGAATCTATGAATCTTCCTTCTATGCTGTGCTTTGAATTATTTTCCTTCAGATGAACGTTCTGGTGTTTTTCAAGGTTGAATTTCGTTTAATTTTTTCTTCCATTTTCATAACCCCCAAACCACAGACCTCAAAGCATGATGAAGCTTAGAAAGTTTTGGTGGATTTCTGACAATTTAGAGATCTTACAGAGCCCAGGAATGCTGACAGTGTTCCTAATGATCTTTCCCTTCAGAGTTATTGATTGTTTCAGGGGAAATAAGTATGTCTTACTGCACCTTGCAGGGAAAAATAAAAGGTCAAGATCAATGCGGAATTCACTGTTAGTTACTTCAACACAGAAGAGAGTAAAGGAATGAAAAATTAAACACAGCAAATCCAAAACTCCCTGTTAATTAATGTTCTTTTCTTTTTTAAGACTGGAATCAGACAAGCTATGGTCTGCCAACCCCTAATGAAAGAGGGGAGTCCAGCATGATACTACCCATAGTTCTGCAGTATCTTTGCCCAACGTATGTTTCCGTTGCTGGCTTAGGAGCCATTGCTGCTGCCGTCATGTCTTCTGCAGATTCAGCCCTTCTATCAGCCAGCTCCATGCTAGCTCACAACATCTACAGGAAAATTCTTAGGAAAAAGGTGAGGAGTCTTTGTGAGCCGCTGACACCATGAATCACATAGGGAAAGTTATGGAAGGTTTTTAAACTACTCCTCTGTATGCCCCCAGGAGATTTCTCAAGGCGAATGTTGCTGTAAAATGCTGTCATTGGGCTCTAGACATGGGATGGAATCACTACAGAGAGCAGACTTTGAACTAGTCATTTAGCAAATGAAAAAGCTGTGCATCTATTTCATAGCCTCAAATGAAGTCAAAGAGAACAGCAAAAAGCCCTTGGGCAAAGCACTTCAAAGCACTCATGCAGCATATTAGAGAGCAGAAGGCGCTTTTTGGCTCCTCTCTGACTATTGTTCCATTTGTTAAAGTGTTTTTGTTTCATTATTAATGACTCCAGAAAGAGAAACCTGGCCTTCCCAACAAACTTAAGATGCTCTCATGTGACACAGAGGAGGCAAGAAAACTTTAGAAATTGGAACTAAAAAAAGTGACAGAGAAGTTTTCTAGCTGGGGACAGGATGATTTAGTTGGGGATTGGTCCTGCTTTGAGCAGGGGGTTGGACTAGATGACCTCCTGAGGTCCTTTCCAACCCTGATATTCTATGATTCTATGACAGCACTTCAGTGCTGGTGAAATGATTTATCTATAAAGTTTGTAAATCACACTGATATCCTATGATTTAAAGGTATGTAGTAAAGATAAGACAGGAAATTGAATTTCTTGGGGTCTGTACTTTGTTACTTGGTGGCCTGACCTTTTTATTTAAACTCTGGCAAATACATTGTGTTATGACAAAGGAAAAACTAGGAGGCCAAGATTAATGCACAAGGTGACTGTATCCTAGAAATGGGTATTATTAATCTTATTTGTATAAGATGTATAGCTAGGTTTTCAATATCAAGCTGCTTTAGAAAAATATATCACTAATTTGACTGGGCAAGTAACCCTCCAGAATTAACAGGCTGGTCTGATTTTCCTGAAAGGTTGTTCTCACTTCATTACTAAATCAAAATGGCTGCTAAAACAATGGGGCCTAGATTGTGCACCTTTTACTCATGCTAGTGAGCACTTGCTCACACGAGTAGTCACAGTGAAGTCAATATCAATATCTTGAACTGCTGAAATCAAGAGACTGCATGGGAATCTCAGCTTTCTTTTAAACAAAAGTTTCTAATCCTCACGGTGATGGAGAAAACCTTGAAAAGGGTGGAGTACATATTGAAGGTTTAGACATGAGAATGTAAATAAAAACAACCCAAAATTTATTTATATTTTTAGATCTCGTGATGGGGGGGAGGGGGCTGACTCATGATTTTTCAGGGCTTGGGGTTGGTAATTGTGTCTGCCAAGGCAAGCACAACCACATTCAGAGCCTGTAGTGCTCCACTGAAGTCAGTGGCAAAACTCACCAGGCTATTTTAAATAGATTTGGCCCAAATCATCATCTCCATGGGGGATGGGGATGGAAACCGTACATGTTCCTCACTTGGGGGAGTTCTGTTTCAAACAGCAGTACCTCAAAGCACACCACAGAACAGCGAAGAGAGTCCCATGGCCTGTCTATGCTACAGAGCGTTTGCAGGCATAGATATGCTGACAAAGCCCCCTACTGGAGACACAGCATATGCCAGCAAAAGGAGTTCTGTCAGCATAGCTACCCCCCACCTCCCTGAACAACATCAGCTCTGCCAAAAAAAAGCACTCTTGTCAGCACAGTTGCGTCCACATAGGAGGCTTTGCTGGCATAACTGTGTCAGCTGGAGTGTGTGATTTTTTTCATACTCCTACCTGACATAGCTGTCCTGGCAACACTTTGTAGTATTGGCCAAGTTAGCGTAACTTACACACTGAGAATTCCAGAAGGTGAAAATTATAGTTGCTTACACTCTCTTAGGTATTTTCATTTAGACTTGCCTCTGATTTCATCCCACATAATCTATCCCAGCATGAGGCCCACCAGCGGGACTTAAAAGCAACTCAGAAAAGCTCTTTAGTGCAAGAGTTAAAATCTACCCTCACTTCTGTAAACATTTCTTAAATTTACCCATTTTTAATATGGAAAATTCCTTACCACAGACAAATAATACAAATGTAAAATCTGTAAGGATCAATATTATTAGTTTGGTGAAACATATGAATTCTGACCTGGTTTGATACTACAGTTAATGTCCTGGCCTCTCCACTTGCATGCCTCAGTTTTTGGGAGCTCAGTTTTGCGGACATATTGTGTGATGTAATGTTGCAAGGAGCTGAACACCTGCAGCTCCCATTGGTTTCGAACGCAGCTGTAGATGGTCCAAACCTCTGAAAATCAGGCTCTGGTGTCTAAAGTTGGGCACCCAAAATTCAAGGCCACTTTAACTAATGTGCTGGCCTCAGTCATTAATCAACAGTACAACTAATAAAGTTCCTCCTTTATTTTAAGTGGCAGAGGTGCGGGCTTTGGCGCTGAAAGGCCTGAGTTCAAACACTACTGGCAAGGCAGGGGCTGTTACACAAGCACTAGAGTGCACTGTTATAACAGTGCCAGCATCTATTAATAAACTCCTCTGACTTTTGTAACCTTGAGATCTAATTCAGGGTGAGATTAAAAATGAGCCAATGATGATTTCTACAACAATACTCTCTTATTTTACAGGCTACGGAGAAAGAAGTCGTCTGTATAATGAGGGTCTCCATGGTGGTTTTTGGGGCAGCAGCTGCAGGCCTGGCTTTCCTTTCTAACTCTGTTTATGATCTGTGGTTCCTGAGTGGTGAGCTGGTATACGCCCTTCTCTTTCCCCAGCTCTGCTGCGTGCTTTTCATTCCCAACACCAACACATATGGCTCAGCTGCTGGATTCCTCTTCGGGTTCCTGTTAAGGCTGCTGGCAGGGGAGCCTTCCCTGAAAATCTCCCCTATTATTCACTACCCAGGTTGCTCTCTTGTGGATGGGGTCTACATTCAGCTGTTCCCCTTTAAAACCTTCACCATGCTTCTCACTTTGGGGACTATCATTGCTGTTTCATACCTGGTGGCGTTTTTGTTTAAGAGAAATATCCTCCCTCACAGGTGGGATGTTTGCAGCGTAATAAAAGAAAGGGAGGCTTCTGTTCCACTCCCTGAGATAGACGAACAAGCGGGCTTACAAATAAATATAGTTTACATTAATCCTATTGAAATACATACTTAATATTGTGTACTTCATAATATGGGCTAAGGTATTTTTCATTACATGCTGAGTTATTTTTATTCATGATTATTTATAATATCCCCCTAGAAAGCTGGAAGCTGAAATCTCTTTTCTGATTAACATTGTTTCTTTCATTATACAGACATATATTGGTTTGTTATTATAAGATTGAACGTTTGCGATGAAACTGAACGTAAACCCCAAAGCCAAACAAATCCACATTTGGGGAGAGTTTGAGATGTGGATCTGAACTTTGGGACTGGTCTCTGTCTTTATAATAGATTAAACCAAATCAATTGAGCCAACATTTAAAACTAATAAAGGATTTATTTTTTTCACAACCACAGAATTAACATGTGGAATCGCTGCCACAAGCTATCACTGAGGCCACAAGCTAAAAAAAGATTCAGTGAAGGATTAGAAGTTTATAAAGCTAAAGAAAGAAATCCACAGTTCTATTAGACAGGGTTTTCTTTAAAGAAGGACATAAATCAACCACTAACTGATGGGAGTTGGGAATAAACTGCCCTATGGGCATGTTATTTCATAACTGTCTATTATGGGGGTTTTTGCACTTTCCTCTGACAAATCTGGTGCTGGTCTCTGTTAGAGACAGGAGGACACCGGACTATATGGACCTCAGTTGTGAGCCCATACTGCAATCCTATGTTATTATGTAAAAGGTGTGTCAAAAACAGCCACATGAAGAATATTTTGAAAGGCAGGGATTGTGCCCTTTCAGTAAAAAAGAGTAGAAGTCATTCATTTTGGCTGCATAATAATGAAAATGAAGAATTTGAACTCAGTTCATTTTTCCCTCTAGTATCCAACTTTGAAAAATGTACAAACAATTACAAGCTTTAAGAGATGCATATATGTTTTACTTAAACATATTGAGGCCTGTTTCTGATGTAACTGTATAGACTTCAGCTCAGTTGCAAGAGGAATGAATGGGTGTCATGAACCAGGATGTGAGTGGTCAGGCCTTGTGGTTGGAGCAGGAGTCAGAAGCCAGAGTCGGCGTCAGAGCTGAGTCTGGAAGCCAGTACCCAGAGCCAGGGGTCAGAGTCGAGTCAGGAAACAGAGCTGGAGCGGATTGGACTGGAGCTGGGCAGGAACAAGGCTTTCACAGGAGCAATTGCAGGTGTGCACATGTACATTGACAGCCAGAGATCAGTCGTTGCTGTTGGGCTAAAGCGCAGGCTTGCTGACTTCCTTGGCCAATCAGTGGGAGAGGTCAATCAGGCAGCCCTGCGAGGATCAGCTGTGCTCATAGGCTGCCCAGAGACTGAGTGGGGAGCTGCACGTCCTCATTCCTGACAATGGGGCCCAAATGTCTCAATTCATTGGCCTCCTAAATGGCAGGTGTAATGATTCAGAAGCAGGCAAAATAGTCGAGGCACGTATGAGAAACGGAAATGTAATTCGCACACTGCAGTGCAACTGTGATCCGAATCCCCTTAGTTGAGTTATCTTTACTGGGCCAGGGGAGGAGACTTATTCATTGTTTCAGACAGCTGTGTTCGTGCAGCTTTTAGGCAGATGAATGGCATCATCTCCTTGAAAGAGCCCAATTTCCAGTTCAGACCCTTACAGACCACAGACACCTGGAGAACCTTGGCATGGCCTGAAACCTAAACCAGCGCCAGATCCGCTGGTCCCTTTTCTTCACCTGATTCAATTTCATCGTGACATCCTGCCAGGTGCAGGAAACAAGAAGGCAGATGCCCTGTCCCGAAAGGATGAACTTGCTGAGTCATGCACAACAGCTTGTACAACTATCCTTAAGCCATACACACCTCCTCAGGAAAAAGAGGGAAAACATAACAGGAGTTCAGATTTCAGAGTAACAGCCGTGTTAGTCTGTATTCACAAAAAGAAAAGGAGTACTTGTGGCAATTAGAGACTAACCAATTTATTTGAGCATAAGCTTTCGTGAGCTACAGCTCAATGAAGTCTCTAAGGTGCCACAAGTACTCCTTTTCTTTTTATAACAGGAGTTGAGATTATTTCTCAGATGGAACAGAGGATGATGAAGTAAACAGCAGCAGCCAATTACAAAATAGCCACTGTAGAGCTGCAGTTGCTTTTCCCTGCCAAATATAAAGGGTCAACCTGAGAAAGGGATGCTGAGGAAAAAAGTCCTTATAAAAGGGCAACCCTGCAGTTGGGAGAGGGGGAATTGGCAGGGATTAGGAAATTTCATTACCAAGTTCCTTCCCCACTCTGAACTTCAGGGTACAGATGTGGGGACCTGCATGAAAGACCCCTAAGCTTATTCTTACCAGCTTAGGTTAAAAACTTCCCCAAGGTACAAACTTTGCCTTGTCCTTGAACCATATGCTGCCACCACCAAGCGTTTTAAACAAAGAACAGGGAAAGAGACCAATTGGAGACATCTTCCCCCAAAATATCCCCCCAAACTCTACACCTCCTTTCATGGGGAATGTTTGATAAGAATCCTCACCAATTTGTACAGGTGAACACAGACCCAAACCCTTGGATCTTAAGAACAACGAACAATCAATCAGGTTCTTAAAAGAAGAATTTTAATTAAAGAAAAGGTAAAAGAATCACCTCTGTAAAATCAGCATGGTAAATACCTTACAGGGTAATCAGATTCAAAACATAGAGAATCCCTCTAGGCAAAAACCTTAAGTTACAAAAAGACACAAAAACAGGAATATACATTCCATCCAGCACAGCTTATTTTACCAGCCATTAAACAAAAGGAAATCTAACGCATTTCTAGCTAGATTACTTACTAACTTAACAGGAGTTGTAAGGCTGCGTTCCTGATCTGTTCCCAGCAAAAGCATCACACAGACAGAAAAACCCTTTGTTTCCTCCCCTCCAGATTTGAAAGTATCTTGTCCCCTCATTGGTCATTTTGGGTCAGGTGCCAGCGAGGTTACCTTAGCTTCTTAACCCTTTACAGGTGAAAGGATTTTGCCTCTGGCCAGGAGGGATTTTATAGCACTGTATACAGAAAGGTGGTTACCCTTCCCTTTATATTTATGACACCAAGAAAATGGCTCTTGGAGAAAAGGCTGCTGTGTTATACACCTCTCCAATCCCTTGACTATAGGAAATGTGTGACTACTAAAGATAGCTACTTTGGTGCAAAGAAAAAATTCTTAAAATGACCTGGCAACATATCATTGCTGGACCTGTGACTCTAGTGGGATGCTAGTTGTCCATAGTGACAATCAGTAGCACAGTCACGTATCCTTAGTTTTATAAATTCCATTTTTATCCCCATTATTGGCCCACTACTATGACATCTATGCAAAAAACAGCCTCCGGCCTCCAATGAAGAGCTGTCTTTGGGTGTGATTGTGCTGTGTGGGCATACCAAGCAAAGCAGTCAGTTCTCACCTGCAGATGCACCATTACCACTCCTCGCTTATTTTCACACCAACCGACACTCACACTCCTTGGCATTGAAGAAGGTATCTGTGCCCATCTGGGTATTGTGGCTGCATAATTTTATATTCGCCTCAATTTTATTAACAATTCTCTCAAAAAAGGTTTAGGTTGTACAGTTAAATTCTTATCAGAAAATGGCAAAACTAAGGATGTATATGTAACATTAACGCTGCCCCCTTTTGCACATACATTAGCCTACCATCTTTAATAACAAGATCACACACCATTTCTCAAATAATACAAGATAATTTTCTACAGTTATATATACATATGTAGCATGCTATAGTACTGTATGCTGCTCTGTGGAGGCCAGACATACAGAATCCATGAAAGTCACTTATATCCAGGAAATCTGACCAACCCAAGAGGTCAAAAATCATGAATTAAGCCCCCAAATAATATATTTTGGATTCTTTTTATTTACCTTCTTATTTTTAACCTTGAAGGGGGCCATGTTTTCAAGCTTTTCTTAATGGCAACACTACTTCACTGAGTAAGGAAACAGACTTCAGTGAAGTTGTACCCACTTAACACACTGCTATACTTCATCCTAGGAATCTGTCATTTGGGTTGAGCAAATTAGGAACTACAGAATTGTTGCTTTTTGCCTGTTTAGAGCTGTCTCTCTTCCAAGGAGGCAAGATGGTTGCTGTTTTTGAGACTAACTTATACCTGTGGCCATTACCAGCTAGTATGTGACTTCACAGGACTTCAGTCCAGTATCCCTAGCAGGGGTGCTGGTACAATTTTTATAGTGGGGGTGCTGAGAGCCATTGAACCAAACTCTAAACCCGGTATATGATGGAAACTTCTTCAAGACAGACAGATGGTGTAGCAGCACCCCTAGTTCCAGCACCTAAGATCCCTAGGTACACAGATAATTAACTTTCTTCTCATTCCTGAAGGTGCTTCCTCCAGTTAGGGCTAAGGTCTGCTGCTGTGTGTGTAGGGAAACTTGCACTGCTGTTGTCTACGCTGCACGTGTTCTGTGATCAGATGACTTCAATCTCTAGGGTTGGCAAAGCAAATCTGGTGCCTTTTGTGAGTTTTAAATGCCACAAGGAAAAGAAAATATAAGCAAGAGAACAAAAGAATCCTACTTTTGGCCCCGTTCTGCAAACCCTTCCCTCATGCGGGTCATCCCATTGGAGTCAATGGCATGACTTGTGAGAGAAAGGATGGATTATTCTGCCACCCACTGAGGAGTCCCTTACCCCTCAAATAGCCAAAGTGAATAAGGGTAGGAGACTGAGGCCTTAAGTGATTGAGAGTTTTCAGGATCAGGCCCCAAATGTGTATCAAGCTTAATTTCAGTGTGGAAAAACTCATTCTGATCACTGTTACTGTTTGTATTACCATAGCACATAGGAGGCCTAGTCATAGACCAGAATCCCATTGTGCTAGGTGTTGTATACAGGACAAAAGACAGCCCCTGCCCCAAGGAGCTTACAATCTAAGTAACTCATGAAGCGCTTTCTTATTGATTTCTGGAGAGAGGGAAAACGATGACCCATGAGTGGTGGAGTGAAAAGCAGTCACTCATTTCTGTGGGGGAAGGTGCACTGGAGGTTGGGTGGTTCTGCTGCACTCTTTGATCATGCATGTCTGGAGGAACACAGAGTTGCTGTTGTACAGGCTTGCTTATGTTATTTACATCACCCGTGAGTTCCTGGATATTACAGTAAAACAATCCAGTGTGCCTAGAAATAAAAGAGACAGCAGCCTCACTTGGGATTTGTCTTCTGAGGTTCTCTAAGGGGAGTCTCACCAAAGGGGGTCTGAACCTTGGGCCTAGATGGCGTGGAGGGCAGAGTTAGAGGACATTACACCCCATATAGTCTGTTTCCCTGCCACTGTGATGTATTTCCTCCCAGACAAAGGAACTGGCACAAACTTTTCCCTGATCTAACTCCGCTGAAGTCAGCAGAGTTCCACCAGGGATGAATGTGGCCCAGTTCTAAAGTGGTGACGTTGGAATAGTGCATAGTAACGGAGCAGCATTGCTGGCTCCTCTGCAGAACTGCCAATTAGATGCTCATTTCCTGGCTGTATTACAGCATAACTCTGTATAGTAGTTCCTCTTCTCATTGCCGCCCTCAGCCAATTGCATCTTAAATCAATACCAGAGGATCACAGGTTGTGAGCAATGGGAGTAGCCTACTGCTTATGTGTGTGCTTTGTGCGTGGCCGGCAGAACAATCTCAAGCTCCGGCAGAGACAAAGAGTGTGAGAACTGGTTTAGTCAGAGCCTGCAACCAGCTGAACTGGGTCTGCCCTAGGATCAGTGGCAACTCAGGAGAAGGAGAGAGGCCTGATAGCTCTTAGCCAGGCAGCCCTCGGAGCAGGTCATACTGGCCCAGATACCCTGTTAAATGCAACCCCCGGGATTTGCTCTTCTCTCTAATGAGACCTCTACAGGGCTGCAGAAGACAAGGCATCATACTGGGGATTGTGACCCTCTGCCTGGCTGCTGGGTGGGCTCTACAGAGTAAGTGTCCTGGATGAGTTTAATCTGTTTGCTTTGTGCTCTCCCCAGCTTTCTCTCTCTCTTCCTCACCCTACCTTCTTTTCTCCACCCCCTTTTACTTTTCCCTTTCTCTCCTTCTTTTCCCCTTTCCTTCTCCCCGTCTCCTTTCTTCCCATCTCTCTTCCAATCTTTGTTTCTGCTCTCTCTCTCTCTCAGCCCTTTGAGCTGTGTATGAACAATGTAGTTCCTAAGTCTTTGAGAGCAGGGGAATGTTTACATTGTGGTCTTGTGGCATATGCACTTCCAGCCCCTGATGCCAAACTGAACTCAGCGGGTATGTCTACACTGCAATTAAACACCACAGCTGGCCCATGTGAGCTGACTTGGGATTGCGGCGCTCAGGCTAAGGGGCTGTTTAATTGCAGTGTAGACATTCAAGCTCAGGCTGGAGGCCGGGCTCTGGGACCCCGCAATGTGGGAGGGACAGCATGGGGTGTAAGTCTACACAGTGCTTGGCCTTGGAAAAGTAGCTAAGACTGTTCTGGCAGTACTTTTCATTCATGCTGCTGGAGTTTGTGTGTTGTGGGGAATCTACTTAGCTGCTCTTTGCCCTGACAATGTTAATTGTTGGAGACATATAGCCCCAATTTCTGTTCCCTACTCCTTCCGCGGAAGTAAGAAAGCAGATGAGCATTCAGCATTGGGTGAGCTTCAACTCCCAGGCAGGATGAGAGCACATGGATTTAGTAGTGACCCAACAAAGCTGGAAACCAGGTGTAATTCCCACCCCTGGCTGAGAAAGAGGAGGGTTCTACTAATCATATTTTTCTCCTTTATTTTTAAACACAAGAGGAAACAAGAACATTTAGTGCAAACAAACTGTACTTAGGACGAAGGGCCAGAGCAAAATTGAGAAATATGGCAGTGCAGTCAGCAAAAAGCTAAAATAAGCTTAACTCAAAAACACAAAACACCCCGAGTATATTAAAGATGGTGAGCCAAGCTCATCCCTGGTGTAGTACAGTCAGTGGAATTAAACTAGGTATGTATTTGACGTGGTGTTTCCTGTGTTACTTCCAAGGAGAGGGTTAATAGAAGCAGCCAGGACAAGCAGAGAGGGTATTCATATTGGAGTCAGGAGTGCCTGCCTCTGATAATGACTTGTTGTGCAACTCTGTGCAAGTCACTTCACTTAACAGTCCTTCTGTTTACATCTTTATAAAGATTAAATTCCATATCTTCAGCTACAGTAGGATACAGAAGGGGAGTGATGTAGCCATTAGCCCTTTGGTAATTTTACTAACGGTCAATAACATTTTATTTCAAAGCTTTCTCCTCTTCATGAATAATTTCATAGCTGCCAGCTTTTCTCCAAACATATACGCGATCAGAATGCATAAACTCAATTTATGTAGCCATGTTAAGGTCCAGTATATGGTGCATTAGTTTCAATTTTGAACCTCTGCAGGTTGAATAACTTGTAGTCCAGGATTTATAGTCTGCAGAAGATGGAGATCCCATGATACGAGCAATGGTGTCTTCCTGTCAGTTCAGTCTATTCATATTTCTGGGATTTTAGTTAAAGGGATTTTTAGTTATTCCTTGCAGCTCAGCACATGTACTCACAGAGTCATCTTGCAGTCATTCACAAGAAAATGGATTAGGGTTTGATATTTGCTTTCAAGGTTGCCTATTTGGATTGGGCAGGTTCAAGAGATCCAAACTGATTGCATGCTAAAATATATTTATATGTTTACTTTTCAGATTGCCAGACTTTATGTATGTTAGACAAAGATTTTAAAATGTTTGCAGTTAATTTTCTGGCAGAAAATTCTGCCGGAAAATGCATTCTGTGAAAGGAATACAATTACCATGTTCAAAACAATACCATGCATTTATCAAAGCAAGTCACTTTAAAGAGCAAGGTAAAAGGAATACACTTGCCATGACCACACCAACACATAAACCAAAGAACAGCAAAGCCCCTTTAAATAAACACCTGATATGGAGAATTAATCTTTTTAAACAATTTTGAATTGTCGCCAGAACAATTAATTTAACCTAATTTTCACAGCTCCTATTTAATTTTTCACAAGTAAAAAGTGAAATTGACCAATGTGCAAAAGACCTACCAGGAGGGCCTATGCGAGGAGAATCCTGTGCAGCCACAGCAAATGTGCCTTTACCCTGAAAAATTACATTGTAACACTGGCATTGAGGGATTCCATGTTTATCATTTCTTGGGGATTCCAGATCAAATGTGTTCAGTAAACAAATACAAAGATGGGGTTTTATCCCTAGTGCCGATCTTACAAACCTGTGATGTGAGAATTAAACTGTTTTTTCCATCTTGCAACTCCACCAGTAATAACAATTCTGCAGGTTAGATGCTGTGCTGCTGTAGTGAAGGCTGATAGACCTCACAGCTGTAACTAAGAGTGGAGGGTGCTGGCAATTTATCCCATTTATTTTCTTAGGTTGGGAGGGGAAATTGAATTTTGAAAGTACAATTTTTCCATTGAGAATTTTATTCTTTCTGTGTTTGCCTTTGCTGAAATCAAATTTGTGAACTCTCCACAAAACTCCAAACACAGTCCTAAATGATCTTTTCTGTGGAGATCATTTACACTCACTGGAAGGTACCTTTATGCTGCCATAGTGGCATAAAGTGGCCCTAGTTTACCTGAGAGTCAGGCTTTCTGTGTTTTCAAGGGTGCAAATATTTGCAAATTTTATATTTTTTTCAATTGAGCACAGCAAGAAGGGCCATGAAAAGAATTTAAAGGAGAGGTGCTCGCCAACAGCTCCCCCCAAACAAGACGATGTTCTAGTAACAACACAAAACAACCCTTCAGTAGTGAAACTTACCCTTCACTCTTCCAGGTGTTTTGGGTCAATAACTGAGGATTTCAGTCTTCAAGCATCCTTCACCAGCACAATTTTTGTTAATTATTTGCCTTCTGAAAGTTCATATTTCAGCTGTTTCATCCAAATCTGCTTGCAAAAAAAGTGCATGCACAATTGTTGTGCTTACCCATGCAAGTTAGGTATTTGTACATTCAACAGGCCTATTACACGCATAACTGGACAAGGTGTGTGTGTACAGCTCCCTGATTTGATCACGCAATCCTGGTAACTGTGTGTGCAAGTTAGGTGTGCTTTTGGATTCACCATTGTCCTTGAAAATCAGGCCCTAAACCGCTATGAAAATGGGGAGAATTTATTACATGTGAATTACAACTCTGACAAATAACTGACTGCCTTTATGTAGTTTATACATTGCTGTTGTCTCAAATGATTGACTACACTTTATAACAATGGTTTATAACCAATCTGATAGCAGTGCTTCTGTAGTCCTGAAAACATTGCGGGTCAATTGCTAAGTGACTGTGCACTTAAACCCACGACAGAACTTGCTTTTTTGGCCCAGGCAATTAACTTACACAGCAGGTTACCCCAGCAGTGGTAGATAATTTTTCTATTAAATGCAAGATTTTAGAGTAAAGTCCTTCCTGACAAACATGGAAAATGTATATTTATTTATATTGTTGTTTGTTCCATGGCATGAAGTAAATGGTTCAGTTTTTATAAAATTATATTTATATTCACCGTGTATCTGACCATTCCAGTTATACCAGTTGGTAGAATTGGCGTGTCTGAAGGACACACAAAAATAGGATTCTGATATTTGTAACTGGGACAGGGCTTTGGAAATTTCAAGTGTGTCCTCCAGATTTTTAGTCTCAAGAGTCCAGCAAGTATGTTGTAACATGTCACAATGTAAGATACTGACTTTGGGTAGGGTGGGGAAGGGCTAATGTTGCCCGCAGAGAGTGTAGTGTATAGGAATTGGGTTAGTATCCCTTTACATATTTTGTGAGCACTCTAGTGGCACTCATTGTATTCTGTGTTTCAGAAACCACCACAACCCTGCCAGCACAGCAGTGCGTATATGTAGCTAGGCCTTGCATGTTTGATATATTTAGAGAACACAGTTCCTTGGATCCCCCTGTGCCCAGGGGGTTCCTTCATGTTATGTTTATTGATAAAGAGCAAGAGACATAACAGAGAGGATAAGGGACTTGCCACTATGATAAATGGGTGACTGCTGTTAAGCTCAGTTGGTGGAGCTGTGTGTTTTGGGAACTGAAGAAACAGAGTTCTAGTTCGGGGTGAGTGGGTAATCGTGTCTGTTTAAAAAGCTTGTTCTTGGAATCTCCTGTGGTTAGTTACTCTTGTGCACATCTCTCTGTATCTAAGGACAGGTACTTTATAAATGCAGATAGGTGATAGACACTGTTTGGAGTTTCAGCCAAAGAAAATTTTATTCTTTATATACTTTATTCAGACTTTAGTAATAAAAAGATGTCCATCCAATGCTCCGGACAGAGATGCAATGCTTAAAAATTACACAATAACAAACAGGATCAATGAAGAGAAAAATAAGTCTCAGGCAAAGCAGGGACTTGAATGTGGTCTTCTACATCGCAAGTGAGTGCCACAAGCCTACGCTATTTGGGAGGGGTGGAGGTGCAATTGCTGTCACTCTCTCCCCAATGCAGAATAGGATTTTTTAATTTTTTTTGAAATCTCACAGGATGGGAAAACTGTTTCCCTCTCAGCTTTAGTCACAGTATCTCTTTGTAAGTTATCATAGTCTGAGTGTACTAACGGAGTCAGAACTGCATTCTGACAGCATCCTGTTGAATTGCCATTGCACTGAGAACACTGACGCCGATGTTATAATGAAACTATTTTTAATGTGCAGTAATTTCCCCATGTTATTGTTTACAAGGAACAACTTCAGGACAGTACTTTTCAGTGGTCTGTAGAATGCTGTTTGGAGAGCCGCAAAGCTGTTCGGCACAAGAGTGAAGCATCTATCAGTCTTTGGTAGGGACATCTGCTGCTCGCTGTAACCCAGTCCAAGTCTATTTTAGGATTTCCATAAGATTTTTTTTAATCTCACCCATCATGTTAAAGTGAGCTGATTTTCAGCTTGTTTCCTCATATTACTTTTCATATAAACAAGTTACACAGAGTCTAGCTATGAGAGAGGAAGGATGGCCCAGTGGTTATGGCACCAGCCTGAGACATGGCAGACCCCGATACAACTCCCTGCTCTATCACTGGCTTCCTATCTGTCTCATTTAGTTTCTCAGTTCTCCATCTGTACAATGGGGATATTAGCACTGCCCCCCCTCACAGAAGTGGTGTGAGGATAAATGCATTAAGGATCATGAAGGGCTCAGATTCCTCAGTAGGGTGACCAGATGTCCCAGTTTTATAGGGACAGTCCCGATTTTTGGGTCTTTTTCTTATATAAGCCTCTATTACCCTCCACCCCCTGTCCTGATTTTTCACACTTGCTGTCTGGTCACCCTATTCCTCAGTGATGAGGCCCATGTAAATACCACAGATAGCTGCCTCGAGGGCTGTGAAGGGTGGCATCCACAAGAGGGGCTCTAGCTTAGGAAGCATTCTGCTGTGTGAAAAAGTTTCAGAGCCCTGGCTCTGCAGGATATATTTTCTGTATGACAACACTACACATATTAAACAGCTGAAGGCACTACACACAGCCGTCTGGACCAAAGCTCACCTTTGCTAGGAAATATATAACAGCCCCCTCTATCCTACTCCTTGATCTGTATTCCTGTGTTGACACATTCAGTTTTATTACAGCTTGAGGCAAGAGACAAATTTGCAATACTGCCGAGCAAGTGCTATATATTGGCATGATATTCCTGTGGAAATAGGTTTTGCTTCTGCAACAATTCCAAACAAATCCAACATTAAATAGAGTTAATATCATTCATCATGTTACATTCTTTCACTTTGCTTGTTAAAGTAAAACATATTGCCGTAGAACTGTAATTGCAAACATTTCTTCTTTCTTAAAAGTATTACTGGCAGGTCCAGATTAAAGAATTTTGGGACCCTATGCACTATGGAAATTGCCTTCCTCTTCCTTAAACTAGACGGACCATGTGATATACAAGACAATTGCCTCTCTAGGCACAACTTCTGTGTGCTGCCCGCCTGCCCCCTTCAGCTCCCTAGAACAGAGGTTCTCAGCTGGGGGGGTGCTCCCCCTTAGGGGCAGCATCTGACTTTCTGGTGGGGCATGGCAAGCCTTCTGATAGTTTAGTGGTTATGGCAGAAGGGAACAGGTCCAGCCCCGGTCACAGTGTCACTCATTCAGGTTTGGCCCAGCCACCTCTACATCATGAGAGGCAGCAGGGCCAAATCTGAGTGAGTAATGTTGCAACCTGGCATGTTTCCGTGGGATCGCAGCACCACACAGGTTTGGGGGGTGGGGGTGGGGTTTTTCTGTGGTCAATGGCCCCTGTGATGAGGGACCTGTGCAAGGGCACCGAATGCACGTTGGTTAATCCGGGCCTGATTATTGACATGTTTTTAAAATGTAGGCCAAGATTTTGAAAAGTGACTAGTAATTTGGGGTGCCTGATTTGAGATAATTAATTAGCTGTAAAGGAAGGTAAGTGCACAAGTGCCCTAGATAGCTTTTAAAATCTCAGTCTCTATCTGTTTAGCCATTTGGGCTCTGCAGTGTCAGCCACAGATTGTTTACTTCTAACAGAATTGACAAAGCTTGGCCCCACTGAAAATAATGAGAGCTACGGTTACCATATTTCAGGTTCCCAAAAAGAGGACAGTGGGAGGGGGAAATAGGGGGTACAGTTGGCAGTGCAGGAGGGGGTACCTGTGGTGGGGGTACTCACTGGAGGTGGGGGGCAGTGTTGCTCCCTGTCGGTGGCAGGGCAGCTGGCACAAGGCCAGGATGCAGCAACAGCCATTGGTCAGAACCTCCCTGTGGGACCCCCTTCCCAGCATTGCGAGAGGGGGGCAGGATCTGGACCCTTTGGCTTGCAGGGGAATGGCCCAATCAGCCGCAGATGCAGGGGAGGCACCAATTGAGAAGTGGACCAATCAGGGCTCTTTCCAATCTGCAAAAACTCCAGCTATTGTTTATTTGAAAACCCCTTTCAGACAGAGAAAGCAAGCTCAAAAAAGAGGTTCTGTCCTGAAACCCGGATGTAAATGAGAGCATCACACACACACTGCCCTGGTAGAGTTCCCTCTCTGGCTGGGCACTCCCCAGGCTGCTGTGTTTGAGGCCTACTTCCCTGGGCCCTCTGTGCTTTGCAAGTCTCATGTGTCTGAACAGAGTACAGGCACTGCTCCTTGCTGGGGTCTTTAGATACACTCTCTGGGTGCAGATCCCCTGTCTCACACCCACTACTGAGAGCTGAGACCACCCAGTCTAACTGCCTAGCCCTCGGGACTGATGCTGACCCCTCAAAGTCCCCTGTAATTTAAGCACACCTGTTCCCACAGTTCTACCTTATGGGTACTCAGGTTTATAGTTTAATTGTTCAGGACATGTGACAGTGAAAGCCAACAGACAGACTTTGCATCAGATTCCAGACACAATTACTCTTTACTTAAATAGCACAAGAAATATACAAATCTAGACAAAATAATAAATGTAAGCCACACACCTCCTGAATGTGGTGGGCTGTCCCACATAGTGGCACCGAGGCCACTTAGAGAGAGAAAAATGAGTCTGCTCTACAGCCTTAGCTAACAGCCAGTTGGCTTTTAGCTCATGCTGTAGAGACTCATGCACTAAACTCCAGAGCTCCCTGGTTCGATCCCGCCCACTGATGACCAGGGTCTGGAGGCGTTACATATGCATTTACCTGTCTCAATTTCCTCACCACTCTGGAGAGTTTACTGGGCTTAATCATAGAATCATAGAATAACAGAGTTGGAAGGGACCTCTGGAGGCCATCTAGTCCAACCCCCTGCCCAGAGCAGGACCAATCCCAACTAAATCATCCCAGCCAGGGCTTTGTCAAGCCTGACCTTAAAAACTTCTAAGGAAGGGGATTCCACCACCTCCCTAGGTAACGCATTCCAGTGTTTCACCACCCTCTTAGTGAAAAAGTTTTTTCTAATATCCAACCTAAACCTCCCGCACTGCAACTTGAGACCATTACTCCTTGTCCTGTCATCTGCTATCACTGAGAATAGTCTAGATCCATCCTCTTTGGATCCACCTTTCAGGTAGTTAAAAGCAGGTATCAAATCCCCCCTCATTCTTCTCTTCCGTAGACTAAACAATCCCAGTTCCCTCAGCCTCTCCTCATAACTCATGTGTTCCAGTCCCCTAATCGTTTTTGTTGCCCTTCGCTGGACTCTCTCCAATTTCTCCACATCCTTCTTGTAGTGTGCAGCCCAAAACTGGATACAGTACTCCAGATGAGGCCTCACCAATGTCAAATAGAGGGGAATGATCACGTCCCTCGATCTGCTGGCAATGCCCCTACTTATACAGCCCAAAATGCCATTGGCCTTCTTGGCAACAAGGGCACACTGTTGACTCATATCCAGCTTCTCGTCCACTGTCACCCCTAAGTCCTTCCTTCCATTTAGTCCCTAGTCTGTAGCAGTGCATTGGATTCTTCCGTCCTAAGTGCAGGACTCTGCACTTGTCCTTGTTGAACCTCATCATATTTCTTTTGGCCCAATCCTCCAATTTGTCTAGGTCCTTCTGTATCCTATCCCTACCCTCCAGCATATCTACCACTCCTCCCAGTTTAGTGTCATCCGCAAACTTGCTGAGGGTGCAATCCACACCATCCTCCAGATCATTTATGAAGATATTGAACAAAACCGGCCCCAGGACCAACCCTTGGGGCACTCCGCTAGATACCGGCTGCCAACTAGACATGGAGCCATTGATCACTACCCGTTGAGTCCGACAATCTAGCCAACTTTCTACCCACCTTGTAGTGCATCCATCCAGCCCATACTTCTTTAACTTGCTGACAAGAATACTGTGGGAGACCATGTCAAAAGCTTTGCTAAAGTCGAGGAATAACACGTCCACTGCTTTCCCTTCATCCGCAGAACCAGTTATCTCATCATAGAAGGCAATTAGATTAGTCAGGCATGACTTTCCCTTGGTGAATCCATGCTGACTGCTCCTGATCACTTTCCTCTCATCTAAGTGCTTCAGAATTGATTCCTTGAGGACATGCTCCATGATTTTTCCAGGGACTGAGGTGAGGCTGACCAGCCTGTAGTTCCCAGGATCATCCCAGGATCATCCTTAAGACAGAATCCTCTGAGGAATTGAGGTTCCCTGTCTTGCACATGGCTTCTCTGGAGAACTGTGAGTTCCTCACCCACTTTGCTCCAAACAGCTTGTTTCCTTTCACCTTGGCTGTCCACAGTTAAACAGAACCCGCTTGCTACAAAAGCATCCCCAACTCTTCCCTCCCCTGCCCAAAGCTTCCCTTTCCCCAAGAGGTTATGAGACACATTTTCTCAGTGCCCTTTTTCCTTCTACAATACTTGCTTTCACTGCTGTTGGAACTTGTTGGAAATTCACCATGCTCATAAATCCCACACATGCTGCCATCAAATATGTCACAGTTCCCAAGGTAATTGCACCTCTGACCCCTCTATGGCCTCCTTAAGGACATCCCACTTAGATCTTGGGCCTCCAGCCCTTTCTCAGAGCGGGATCCTGCAGTCTGCTTCCTCCAGACTGGGACTTAGGCTGCAGAATCTTTTAATTTACTATGATTATCTCAGCAGGTCTGACTTTAGTTCAGCACCTGCAGTCCTGTTCTCTCAGAGGCAATAACAGGGTTAATCAGTGACCAGCCAGTTTTCCTAAAGCAAAGTATCAGTTATTCAGAACAAAAGCATTACAGAGAAAACATACCTTTAAAAACAACGAAGACTATAGACTATAACAGGGTTCAAAAAAGAACTAGATACATTCATGGAGGACAAGTCCATCAATGGCTACTAGCCAGGATGGGCAGAGATGGTGTCCCTAACCTCCGTTTGCTAGAAGCTGGGAATGGGCAATGGATGGGGATGGATCACTTGATAATTACTTGTTCTGTTCATTCCCTCTGAAGCACCTGGCATTGGCCACTGCCAGAAGACAGGATACTGGGCTAGTTGGACCTTTGGTCTGACCCAGTATGGCCACTCTTATGTTCTTAACAAATTGAATATTTGAAGACTTACCAGGCAGACATCCATCATCCATATAGGGACTCTGGTAGGATTAAGTACTTCAGGGTCTGCCTTTCTTGGTCACAGTCTCAAGTCCATTCTTGGATTGAGGGTGAGCAGTATCGCCAAACCCAAAGGTTCAAAAGTCATGACTCAGACTCTCTCAGAATCATAAGATAGGTCCAAAAATCATTAGATAGATAGGTAGATAGATAGATAGATAGATGATAGTGGTGGGTTTTTTGGTTTGTTTTGATTTTTAAACTTCCCCTGCCCATCCCCAGTGTGTGTCACCAAATCTCCCAGAGTAACACGTGTGGTGATTTTAGCCTCTGTTGCAGAGCTCTCAGCCCCCACATCAGCCCATCCCCTTCCCAGCAATGAATTCTTCCCCCAGTCTCCAAACCAGTCCTGCCCCCCACCCTACCCGCATCACAGCCCCACCTCTGCTCCTCCTGGGGTTCTTCACCCACCTCTCCCAGACCCGGGGTTGCTGCAGCAGGGTCCCTCTCCCCCTTCCAGGTGGTGGGGCAGCTCCAGGGGGCTCATCACCCCCCTTTGTCCCTTTCTGGGCTGGATGCTGCAGGGAGGCAGAGGCAGGGAGCGGAGGCGCTGTCCTGCCTCTGTTGTTCACAGGACGGGAGGAGGGAGCCAGCTGAGCTGTTGGGC
This sequence comes from Lepidochelys olivacea, assembly GCF_965140295.1. NCBI lineage: Eukaryota > Metazoa > Chordata > Testudines > Cheloniidae > Lepidochelys > Lepidochelys olivacea. The sequence continues at coordinate 29,017,792 of NC_140411.1, read as the reverse complement.
TCTTTCTGTTCCCTCCTCCCCTCCCCTTCTGTGAGAATGACTTCAGGTTACTATGGAGAGAGAGAGAGAGAAAGAGCTCTTCCTACAGCAGCTCTGATTGGTCACTCAACCCCAGGAGGTGGGAAAGCAAGGCAGACAGCCAATCAGAGGGGATTTCCCCTCAGGCAGAGCTCAAACAAATAAATTCACTGTAGGTCTGGAGATCCTGGCCTCATGGCCAGAGCAGTGTCAGCCCCAGCCAAAATCCCAACATTCATGAAAAAATGTTGAGAGTTAGCAACACTGGGCGAGCGACCCACTGCCTCACATCAAGGAGGTCTTGTGTGGCAGAACTCTCTACAGTATCTAGACCAGTCTATACTATCGCCCCCAGGGTGACACGTCCCCAGGCTTGTTATCTGTGTTGGGAATTTGATTAATTATTCCCCCAATGACTTTAATTCCTTCAGGAAACCTGATAACTCCTCCACTGAGCCAAGGATATAGTCACTAGCTTGCCCATAATAATACATATAACAGTTATCAAGTTGATACACTAGTTTTTAAATATGCCATGTGTCCATAGCATCAGTCAGAGAGAGTTTTGCTGTTGACTTGGATGGGACCTTGTGTGGCTCATAAGGATTCGAATCTCAGCCACTGTGCTAGTCTATGATCTGTTCTCTAACAAAATAGCTAGTAAACTGTTTCAGAATGAGACAACCAAGAGGCACATGGTAGATAAAATGTGTAAGCAGAAACCCACATATGTGTAAGGTATGAGCTAAACACTGAAGGTGTTTGCCAGGAGAGTATATGTGAAAACCCCACCCACTGGCAGATATTCACCCATGCCTGCCAAAACAAACAGCCTTTTACATTATAGCGTTAGTTACATAGGTTTATAGCCACACCTAGTTTTTCCAGTTATAAGTGAGAACTGTTAAAGATGTCAAGGAACCAACACAGTAGATAATCAAGTTGACTCCGCACCTCTGATCCAGAAAATTCAGAGATTGTCATTCAGGCCTGGTCTACACTACAAAGTTAGGTCAATATAAGCTGCTTTGCATTGACCTAATTGTTCATGTGGCTACACTTAATTTGTCTCCTACCAGTGTAAGTACCCCATTACAGCGATGCAGTAACACAACCTCCCTGAGTGGTGTTGAGCCATGAGTGATGTACTGAGGTTGATGCAGTGAGAATGTAGACACTGCATTACTTATGTTGACCCTAACAGTCCTCTAGCAGCTGTCCCACAATGCCTGACGCTGACCACTCTGGTCACAATTGTGAACTCCATTGCCCAGGGGTCATGGAGACTGGAAACCCCCTCGCTCCCCGCTTTAAATCCCCACAAGTTTTTGCAATGCCTTTTCCTGATTGTCCAGCTTGGCGAGCACATCGAGCAGATCTCCTTTGTTACGTGCAACTGCCCAGTTGACCATGCCGGCTACACTCTCCAAATGTGCTCTAGCTTGGAGTAGATAGGAGATACTGGATCTCCTGCGCCTGTGGGGAGAAGCAGCTCCACAAGCACAGATATGGACAAGCTGTAGAAACATGGACATCTATGAGCAGATTGCGTGGGGGATGCAGAAGGGGTACAACAGGGACCAGCACTCGTGCTGCATGAAAGCAAAGGAACTGCATCAGGCGTATCAGAAGGCCAGGGAGGCCAACAGTCAATCTGGTACCAAGCCACAAACCTGCTGCTTTTACAAAGAGCTGCATGACAAACATAGGAGAGACCCCACTACCACCCCACAGACCACCACGGATACCTCCAAGGAGACTGAGCCACAGGCCCCCGGGGTGAACAGCAAGGATGAGGCGGAGGTAGAGGAGGCCTGGCTGATTGCATTGCTCCCAAGGGGTTGGAGTGATTCCCGGGATCTGTGTGTGTTGGGGCACTAGGGAGTGGGTGGTTCTGTGTGGGGTGTTGGGCAGTTGTGGTGGGGCTATAGGGGGGTGTTGGGCAGCGGTATTGGTGTGCAAGGCACTGTGCCTTTATGGTGGGGGAATTTGTGGGGGGGGGTGCTGGGCATAACGGGTACGGGGGGCACTGGGCATAGGGATGTTGGTGAAGCTTCCTTGGTGATCCACCAGTTCTTGCATAGCCACAGAAAAGTAGCTCTTTCTGTTGTACTCTGTGACAAGGTAGTCTGGTACTAAAATAGGGACATATGTGGCATCTATTGCTCCCATGCAGTTCAGGAACCCCATTGCTGCAAATCCATCCACTCTGTCCTGCACAAAGCCGAGAGTCACAGTCCTGCATTGCAGCGGATGATTAATGGGTCCTGCACACTTGCATGACAACAGCACCCACAGTGGATTTTCTGACTTCAAAATGATTTTGCATTGACCAGTAGCAATCTGGCATTGCCAGTTTCCACAGCATGATCGCCACTCGCTTCTCCACTGTCTGTGCAGCTCTTATTTTGGTGTCCTTGTGCTGGACGGTTGGAATGAACCCAGCACCCAGATCCAGGAATGTAGCCTTGCACATCTGTAAGTTCTGCAGCCACTGTTCTTCATTCCACCCCTGCATTATGATGGGATCCCACCAGTCACTCCTCATTTCTTGGGCCCAGAAGTGGCACTCCACTGTCTGCAGCTGCTCTGTGAACACTACCAACAACCTTGAATTGGTTCTTGCTCTGTCTTAGAGCAATCCGTCCTCCAAGAAATTTGTCATGTTCCACACTGATTCCGGTCTTCTTATGGCTCTGCAAATACTGGTGGATTGTGCATCCTGTGCTTTCAATGCTTATGACAATAGTACAGAACTGCACAGGCTCCATGCTTCAGTCAGAGATGGCAGAAACAAAGAGGGCTCTGCAGGTTCCTGAGATTTTTTAAAAAGCACAAAAATTACAGATATAGATGACACTATGGGCTGGAGACAGTTGCACATTGAGAAGTTGGCCCTTTGCGCCCAGTTACCCTTGAGCTACTCTTTCTGCTCCACCAAGCATTGCCAAATTCCCCAAAAGACAGTGAGCTGGATGGTTGCAGGTTGCACACCAGGATACCTAACCATGGTCCTCTGACACAAGCACTCCTGGGGACTACACACAGCGCCACCACAAGTATGCATGCACACAAGCAATATACGACCTGCGGCGGCTTTATGCTGATATAACTTTAAGATTAAACTCGATAAGTTTATGGAGGAGATGGTATGATGGGATAACATGGTTTTGGTATTTAAATATTCATGGTAAATAGGCCCAATGGACTGTGATGGGTTTTTAGATGAGGTAAGATCCAAGTTACCCGGGAAAGAATTTTCTGTAGTATCTGGCTGATGAATCTTGCCCATATGCTCAGGGTTTAGCTGATCGCCATATTTGGGGTCGGGAAGGAATTTTCCTCCAGGGCAGATTGGAAGAGGCCCTGGAGGTTTTTCGCCTTCCTCTGTAGCATGGGGCACGGGTCACTTGCTGGAGGATTCTCTGCTCCTTGAGGTCTTCAAACTACAATTTGAGGACTTCAATAGCACAGAGATAGGTGTGAGGTCTTTTTTAGGAGTGGTGGGTGAAATTCTGTGGCCTGCATTGTGCAGGAGGTCAGACTAGATGATCATAATGGTCCCTTCTGACCTAAATATCTATGAATCTATGAATCTATAAGTTGCATCGACCAAAGTTTGTAGTGTAGACGTGGCCTCAGTCCTTTTCAAACAAATGGGAATCGAGACTGAAGTGCTGGAAAATGCAGCCTAAGACTACCAAGCAGATCATAATTACAGAGCTGATCCCCAAAGATGAGAATATTCTCACGAGTAAGTGATACTCACTGGCAAGTAAGGGCTGCACAATCAGACTCTTAGCGGGCTCCAGACAATATATACGTTTTAAACACCAGAGAGAAACTCCTATTGTCCGAGGCCTTTGGGTGGAAAGTTTTAAAAGTGCTGGTTACAGCAATCGAAGGTCATTGTTACTGGATGTAGAAAATAGAGAGGGAACCAAACTATTACAGTAGGTGACCTAGACCCATCCTTGGCCAGTGCAGGATTGTTCCCTAGAATAGTACAATTACTTGTGCACTGTCCCATTTTGGTTTAAATGCCCTCCAGTCCTCTGACCATTTTTGTTGCTTTTCTCTGAATTCTCTCCAGTTAGTCAATAATAAGGCGCCCGCTACCCTCTCTGTAATATGATACCTTTGTCTCTGCTGCCCAAAATTGCATTGGCCTTTTGTTGCTTGCTATATCACATTACAATCACACAGTATCAGCCCAAAGTCATTGTTAGGCAGTGCTGTCTTCAGGTTTCTCCATTCAATTGAATGTCTGCTTTTTGGATTATTTCTCTCCTCCCCTACCCCTGATCTCTCAGCTTCCTTCCTCCCCTTCCCCCCCAAATCCACAGTATCCAGATCCCATAGCCAAAGCCACAACACCCATATTTATGTGATAAGTGGACGATGACCTGAAATGGGATTCACTGTTGTGTGGTGCAATTTGTAAACAGTAGGAAAATCCACAGGTGGTTTTCTTTGATAGAAGAATTTTCCCTAACTGTTGCTGAGGATGGATTTTAACTTCAGTTCCATTGGCAGGTAGCCGTTGCTTTTTCTATAATCAAATTGGTCTGCTAAATCTCTTCTAAATCATTTTAAAATTGTAGCAGTATAGCACATAAGCATGTATATCTCTTTGCCAAACTCCAGAAGAAGGAAATTCGAGCTGTAAAGGGAAGGAGACAACGTGTTTGCTGATTGTTTTTCTCTGGCAATTGGGAGAGAGAAGAGGAGAAATTGAAATTCACCTGAAATGTCTGCTTTTAAACTTAATCAGTTGCGTGAGCATCTGATTTTTAAGAGGAAGCTGCATCTCTGCTGTATCAACCAGGCAAGGTACTAACAAGCTTCAACAGGATTTTATTTTCAAAGTGGAAACCTCTTTACCAAGCTGCTGCTGCACCCTCTGTTCTCTCTCCCAACCCCTCAGCTCCTCCTCCTCCTTCCTGTTTCCTGTCCTTTCAGACTCCCAGCAGCCAGTGCTCCCAATTCTAATAATTACAAGCAACTTCTAAACACCACAATCTCCCCACAACAGCACCCATCCCTAATCCAAGGGAAAAGTGAAGCTTTTTGTTTGTGTAATTGTTTTCTCTTAGTCCTCAGGAGAAGCAGAGCCATCTAGCTATTGCACATTGAAAAGTCTATAGATTCATAGTTCCCAAACTGTGGTTAGCAAAGAACTTAGTGACGTTGCAAAAAAGAGCTGGCTGGTCACCTGGTGGTGCCTCATCTTCCTCATTTCCAGCTGCTAAACTGTATTAAAAGAAGTTTAAAATACATGAACCTAAGATTACTTTTGCATGTCTGCATTTTCTCTAGTTGCCACTGGGATGTGATTGTCATCACGGACGTAATGAGAGGTCATACATGAAACAATCTGTGTATTAAGGTGTGGTGCACGCTCTGAAAAGCCTGAAAACTCCTGATTCTGTGTTTATGGAGAGGAAGGGTGGTTCAGGGTTAGAGTGCTAGACTCCTCCCTGGGGGAGGTTTAGATTGGATATTAGGAAAAACTTTTTCACTAAGAGGGTGGTGAAACACTGGAATGCGTTACCTAGGGAGGTGGTAGAATCTCCTTCCTTAGAGGTTTTTAAGGTAAGGCTTGACAAAGCCCTGGCTGGGATGATTTAACTGGGAATTGGTCCTGCTTCGAGCAGGGGGTTGGACTAGATGACCTTCTGGGGTCCCTTCCAACCCTGATATTCTATGATTCTATGATATTCTATGACTTGGGACAATCAAGTTCAGTTTCTTCCTTTACCGCAGACTTCCTTTGTGACCTTGGGTTAGTCACTTAGTCTTTCAGTTCCCTCTCTGTAAAGTGGAATTATTACACTTACGTACCTCAAAGGGATGTTGTGAGGATAAATACATGAAAAAATTGTGAGACAGTCTGATACTACCGTGATGGGACCACGTAAGTTCCTAAGATAGATAAACTGAAAACAAACCAGGAAGCAAAAATAACAGTTTCTTAAAGTAAATAGTGATTTTGGCTTCCCAACTTGAGACACCTTAAAGGGGCCCAGTTTTCAGAGAATGCTGAGCATCCACCCTTAGGCACCATCAAGGTGTCTCCAGTTGGGCACCCAAAGACTGAGGTACATAATAAAATCACTAGTCACTTAGGAAAATCTGTACCTCTCTTCCCTCTACCTTAAAGGAGGAATGCTACAGTATTGTTTAAGCCTGGCATTAGTCTGAAATCTGATCTGTTCCTGACCATTAGCCACTGTCATGCTGATCACTCTAATATAATGTATGAACTGCCCTCACTATAAGTCATGCTTGCTGTAGTACTGCATCAGCACTCACTGCCCAACCCTCCCTTGTTTTTCAGCCCAAGGAGGAGTATCTTTACTAGTCCCGCAACCCAACATAAACGCCACTGTGGCACAAAATATTCTCCTCTCTGTTGAATATTCTTGCAAAGGCATAGTCTCCATTGAGTGGAAGCATGTGTCGAGTTGGGGCACCAACAAAATTGTGGAGTGGAAACCGGGGAGTTATACTAACATATCCAAAAGTTACAAGGACCGAGTGAATACTTATGAAAATGGCTCTATACAGCTTCTGAATGTAGGCGTGAGAGATGCTGGCTATTATGTTGTCACCATAACAGAAGAGTTGGGAACCAACATCTACGGCACCATCGTATTAACTGTCTATGGTATGAACTAATCAATAGTTCTTTTATTCTACCATTTAAATATATATGTGCTCATGACCAACTTCATAATGTTATGTTTTTCCCTCCTTAGAGATTATCTATGAAGATTTACATTTTGTAGCTGTCTTCTTTGCATTTCTCACTGCTGTGTCTGCAGTTTTAGTCTGCTGCATGTGGTTCTGTAATAAATCTGTGCATCTATTCCAGAATAAGAGAGACAAGTTTAAAGGTAATTTTCTGAGTGTGGACATCATCATGTAATGAGATTTCCATGCCTAAATTATGAACATTTGTTCACTTGTGATTTGGTCCTGGGAGGTGCTAAGCATCGATACCTCCCACTGACTTCAATGAGAGTTACTGATCCTCAAGATCAAGCCTCTAATGTAGGCCAGTGAAGACTGCTCGCTATTGTTAAAAGTCCTACTTATAATTAGACTTTTTTAAAAAAAAAACACTAGGAAATGTACTGTCAGGAACAACTCTGAATTGCAACGCTTCAGGCAACTTTTGTACTGGCTGAGTAACAAGCCAAGATGATACCAGATTATGCTACAGAGAATATGCTTCCTTCTGTACCCAGGTCCTACCCAACGCTTCACTAGTTTGAGGCCCTCAACCATCTTCCTTCTCAGTGCAGACCTTCCAGTGGCTTTTTCCTGTTGGTAAAAAGTCGGTATTTTTGCCTATCTGGGTACAATTTAAATTTTTTAATTGTGACCAAGCTGGAAAAATAGACCTTTTACCACACAAATAAAGAAAGTTTAAGTTCTGAGGCAGTGTGGTCCAAATCATCTTTTTTTTTAACTCTGCTAAAGTCAGTGAGTTATAGAAGGGATAAATTTGGTCCAGTAGGTCTCTTTCATCTCTTACTTCTATGCTTGTAAGACCCCAAAAGGTTTTCATACATACACAACGTATTTCTGCAACTGCTGTTGCAGCTGAAAACTCTTTCATTATGTGCACTAAATATACATTGCCATGGTTTACCTAAGCTGAACATTTACTCAGCCTCTTAGGGGACGGCCATTTTGTACAACATACTCCCCTGTGGGCACAGATGCAGAAAATAGGATATTTGACTCAACAGCAAACAAAATTTGTTGTATCAGACCAACCCAATGATCCATCAGCTTCAGGACCTCACCCAGGGGAATGGTCTAAATAGAGCTCAGTTCTGAGATTCCACCCCTTCCCCCATCTTCCATCAAGGAATTTGCAATCTAATGCTATTTTTGCTGTGAGTCCTGATTTAAGGAGTTTGTTCAGAGAAGGTCCACCTGCTCTGAAACCAGCCAGTGCAGGCATTCTGCCAGAGCCAGAGCTTTGTAAACATCAGAGTAAAGTGCAACCCTTATCTGGCTGGCCAAATTTGGGGATGACAGTGTATAGTCAGCCACAACAGGTTATGGTATCTTAGTGGTCTTCTCTTTGAAGAAACCAGTATCGTTTATGTTTTTAAACATGGTGAGGGGCAGTGTATGTGGTTAACTGAAATATTTTTAAATACCTTTACTAAATTTAAAAAATAATATACAATCCCAGAGTAATCATGTCTGAGCAAGTTTGTACTAATGACAAAAGGTTCAGAGCAGCTCTGATATTAACATTAGGTGGATTGTTAATTTTGGAATGTTGGTCTTCTAATTGATTTTCAGATCAATACATTTCTTTTTTTATTTGCAGAAAGAACAGCTGAAGAGATTGAACTGCAAACCATTGAGTGTTAGCCAAGAACATTTCATAACAAATAACATTTCTACCTCAAGAAAAAATGGTAAAGGAAAGGGGGGGAACCCACAAAAGGTAAAGTTTTTATACAATCGTTTTTTAATATGACTGATATAGAAACTTCCTGACTTGGAAATAAGACGAACGTCAATTGGAGATGGAATCAGAGCTGTATGTATGGAGCCTCTTGCAACTGTGAAGATTTCAGTTCTACCATTTACACTGGACAAGGTCAAAGTGAACAGACTGCTTTCTTTGTTGAGCTTGGGCACTATTTATGGTCTATATAATAAGATCTATAGCCTGTATCTCTCTCAAAAAAACAAACCGATCATACTACATTGGCTACGTAATACTGGGAAATATAAAAAGGACTTGGTTAGGGTCTTAACAGACATTTGTTGTGCTAATAAGCATCCCAGCTAATGCAAGTTTCCCATCACAAATAGGCAGCAGACTAGACCTCAACATTCTTTCACATGTTGTAATTATGCATTAATGTATTAAATTATTAATTTAAAAAAATTAAGGACAGTATACTGTATACTACATATTATGCTGCTATCTTCAGGCAAAAAGAATTCGCTGAAGCCTCTGAAGACTATTATAATTCATCATGAGACAAAAGTGAATTTGAGCCAATGACCCCATGGTTGAAGTTCCATCACTCAGTCTCTTTATGATTGTTTACATTGCAAACACCTAGAAGATAATAAGTTGATAAATAACAGTCAGCATGGATTTGTCAAGAACAAATTGTGTCATACCAACCTGATAGCTTTCTTTGCCAGGGTAACAAGCCTTATAGATAGGGAGGAAGTGGTAGATGTGGTATATCTTGACTTTAGTAAGACTTTTGATACTGTCTTGCATGACCTTCTCATAAACAAACTAGGGAAATACAACCTAGATGGAGCTACTAGAAGATGGGTGCATAACTCATTGGAAAATCGTTGCCAGAGAATAGTTATCAGTGGTTCACAGTCATGCTGGAAGGGCATAATGAGTGGGGTCCCGGAGGGGTCGGTTCTGAGTCCTGTTCTGTTCAATGTCTTCATCAGTGATTTAGATAATGGCACAGAGAGTTTGCGGATGATACCAAGCTGGGAGGAGTTGCAGGTGCTTTGGAGGATAGGATTAAAATTCAAAATGAACTGGAGAAATGGTCTGAAGCAAATAGGATGAAATTCAATAAGGACAAACACTAAGTACACCAATTAGGAAGGAACAATCAGTTGCATACATACAAAATGGGAAATGACTGCCTAGAAAGGAGTTCTGCAGAAAGGGATCTGGGGTCATGGTGGATCACAAGCTAAATATGAGTCAACAGTGTAACACTGCTGAAAAAAAGCAAACATCATTCTGGGGTGTATTAGCAGGAGTATTGTAAAAAAGACAAGAGAAGTAATTGTTTTGCTGTACACCGCGCTGATTAGGCCTCAACTGGAGTATTGTGTCCAGTTCTGGGTGTCACATTTCAGGAAAGATGTGGACAAATTGGAGAACGTCCAGAGAAGAGCAACAAAAATTATTAAAGGTTTAGAAAACATGATCCATGAGGGAAGATTGAAAAAATTGGGTTTGTTTAGTCTGGAGAAGAGAAGACTGAGAGGGGACATGATAACAGTTTTCAAGCACATAAAAGGTTGTTACAAGGAGGAGGGAGAAAAATTGTTGTTAACCTCTGAGAATCGGACAAGAAGCAATGGACTTAAATTGCATCAAGGGCAGTTTAGGTTGGACATTAGGAAAAACTTCCTAAATGTCAGAGTGGTTAAGCACTGGAATAAATTGCCTAGGGAGGTTGTGGAATCTCCATTACTGGGGATTTTTAAGAGCAGATTGGACAAACACCTGTCAGGGATGGTCTAGATAATACTTCGTCCTGCCTTCAGTGCAGGGGACTGGACTAGATGACCTCTCGAGGTCCCTTCCAGTTCTGTGACTCTATGATTGTTCCATGATCTCAATGCACACTTAACAATCTTATGGAAAGTTCTTAAACAATGAACAATGCAAATGTACAGAAGGTGACACCGTCAATAGACTATGATTAGAACAGTCAGAAAATTTCTGGTGGGGTCAAAAAGTGACATGGAGCTTAATCCAGAGTGGTACAAAGTGCCATGGATTCCACAAACTCAGGCCAGGGAACGATTGAGTCTATCTTGTATGGGAGAGCTGCTTAACAAGGTGGTGGTGTTTTTTCAGAATTTACGTTTTAAATTACAGCAAAGCGTCCTTTGCTTTTATTTTTTGTAAGCAAATATTAAATGAACTAACAAATACTGGACTGTATTTGTGTGCTGCACTTAAGGTTATTATATAGGTCTTCTGGGTGGAATAATACTGGCTCTTTGAAACAGAAAGCACTAAAAGTTTGTTTACTTAAGTAAGTTTAAAAGCATTAAAATCTAAATTACAGTACTGTATCTTGTTTTTGTAAGAAGAGAGGAATACTACATTATGAAATAAACCTTGAAAATGTTGAGACACACTAGATCAGTCTGTATCTGAACTGATATCTATAATCTTAAATACTTATATGGTCCTTATTATCATAGTATCTAAGTTCCTCATGCTCTTTAATGTATTTATCCACACAACACTTCTGGGAGGTTGGGAAGTGCTATTATTGCCATTTTACAAATTGAAATCGATGGAAGTGAGGCACTTTTGAAAATCCCAGTAGGCACCTATCTGCTTCTTAAAGCATCTAAATACCTTTACAAAGCTGGCCTTAAGTAACTTGCCCAAGGTCACATAAGAGGGTTGTGATAGAATAGGGACTTGAACCCAGGTCTTTCACATGCTGGACTAGTGTCCTAACCACTAGAAAAAACTTCCTTTCATGTTAGATTTTATCATTGTAATAAAACATCACAAAAAGAATGTCATAAGTTTCAGGGGAGTTGCTGTGGTCTGCAGAGATGGTACCTGAAACACATGAAAGAATGCATTCAAAACTGTAACCTGCTAAGCAACTTGGAAAGAAAAACAAACATGTAACATCATGCAGTCCTGCCACCACACAGCGTAAGGACAGATCTGGAATCAGGCAGACCTACAAGCAACACCCAAGTGTACAGGAAGTGTTGTTAAGGATTCAGGAAGTGGGATTTTTCCCCATTGGTTTTGAATCAACATGCCAGCATGGAGCAGGGAGGAGGATTATGCTACTTGAGTTGCCAACTTTCAGATGAAACATAAACTTTAAGTTTACCCAAGTGCAGTCACGAAAAATCCCATGGCGTTTTCTGTAAAGCGGAGGGGTGGACACAGACACAGGAGGAAGCCTTACTGTTCTAGCCAGATTCTAATTCAGGTTATTACGTTTTGCCTGCTCCCTGAAGTTTCTGCTGGACTCTTAGTATCCATCACTTACTATTGTGCTGCACTGTGTTTCACTAATGGATAATGTGATTCCAATTCTTCCTGACAGCAGCACGGACACACCTTAATATCGGTAAAGCAAGACTCTCACTGCTGAAGCCTTCAGGATTTGTTACTTTTAAAATCCATTTCACAAATATATGTGCCTAATTTATAGGTGAAAATCACAGAAGCAATAAGATACAAAATTTACTTGAATGATAAAATTGCGCTACATTTTTATGTTGTGGACATTCCTACTGCCCCTTCTCTTAAAGCTAAGTAGAGCAGACCAAACCAGGAATAACTAGAAAATAGACTACAAATTTTGGCCTGCAAGAAAGTATCTGAGCCATAAAAGAAAAACACACAAATAAGCTTTATAAAAGATTTAACTACCAGTGTCTTTCAGGCTATATTGTATTAATTTCCTCACTGGCACCCACTGAGTACATATCATATTCAGGGGGCATCATAGGGATTCCTTTTTTCCCTCATATCTGCTACAATAGACTGCAAGGATGTGGACAAGTCTTTATTACTTCAGAGATGTAGTGCCGAGAGCTTCATCCCCTGAAAAAAGAGAAGTGTATCTGAAATTTATTCTTGCAGAAAGTACACCATACATTGGGAAAATCTTTGACTATGAGAAAAAACAACATATGGCACAAAGAGGACTTGAGTTTTGGTCTGTTTGTATAGCATCCTTCCTCACAAAGTGCTTTACAGTGACCATGTACACATACAGCATAATACTGATAACGTTACAGAACAGTCTGCAGTTTTTGTTGTGTGAACATTTTGGTTGCTTTTGTGGCTTTATCCTTAAAGATTTAAGCCTTAAATGTGAAGTTGATCACTAAGACAATCCAAGTGCATATAGTACTGATGTTGGACATCAGCGAACAAAACAGAATAAGAGAAATAGGAAATACCAAAATGTCATCTCATTGACTGATATTTGCCCCCTTAACAATTACAGGGACTACTCAGCAAATGCATATATGTACAGTAATGCACTAAGAAAGGCTATTTGCAGCTATACCTTTGAGTTACAATACTAAAAATGCTATGATGAAGTATTAAAAAGGGACAATTTGAAGATTTAAAATGCATTATAACAGCATGAAAACTTTTCACAATTTTGCATTTCTTTCATTTTGGTTAATGAAATATTGATTTAGTGTCTCTCCCCTCGACTATTCAATTTTGCTTATAGGTGCTGTCACCCACTTCCAGATTCTAGTGCACTAGCTGAATACTGTAATGGGTGGGTTCTAAACAGCCCAGGAATATTTAAAGCAGGGGTTCTCAAAGGGGGGGGGGGTTGCGAACTGTCAGCCTCCACCCCAAGCCCCGCTTTGCCTCCAGCATTTATAATGGTGTTAAATATGTAAACAAGTGTTTTTAATTTATAAGGTGGGGGGGGGGGTCGCACACAGAAACTTGCTATGTGGAAGGGGTCACCAGTACAAAAGTTTGAGAGCCACTGATTTAAAGAGTAGCTGCAGTAGTTTATAAAAATAGTAGCATTTTTACTGTATATCTTACAAGAATCCTACATTTTAATCCAAATTTAACCTGTCGGTCTCCCTTTATGGAGAGACCCATTTATGAAATAAAAGAGTTTCTCTGCGTGTACCATCATTGCCAGTAAGGTTGGGCAAAGCTAAACGACGCCGGAATTATGTCTCAGGTGCTAATGGTGGGATAATTAAGATATTTATAGTTTTATGGTTAAATAGTTGGGGGGTTCAGTAGTTGAAAGGTGTGATATATACAAATGTAGCTACCACAGCACACTAATTGCAAGATTTCTGCTTGGAACATTTCAACGTATCTGGGGGATTAAGAAACCTTCCATTAAAACATCCACTTCTATTAGATGGCTTTGAAAAGCTTAACCTTAGAAATGAAGGAGACACTACCAAAATTTTCAGATTTAGGTGTCTGAAATTAGGTACTTAGCACTTGTGAAAATAAGGCTCCTTGGAACTCCCATTGACAGCTGTAGAAATTCAGCACTTTTGAGACAGGCTCTTATTAAGGTGTCTAACTAAAGGTTTAGGAACCTAACTTTCGACATCCTGTCTTGGGGCTCACTCAATCCTAGGGTGCCACCTCCTGGCTGCTCTAGAGATTAGCTCCTTCGCCAGGCGCTGTGCACTCTTCGGGTGGTGTCTCTACCCATTGTCCTCTCTCACGCTGCAGCCCTTATTGCTCCAGGAGCTGCAGCTTCCTCTTGTTGACTTGGACCTCCAGCCAGGTCTCTGTGGTCCTCCCCTTCTGTGGTATCAGAGTCTCTTGGGGCAAACTATCCCAGGCTTTCTGCTCTCCACTGCTGGTCTGTGACACTTCCCAAGGAGCTGGTAGAGTAACCTGGGCTTGCCCTCTAGTCCAGGTTCCAATGCAGGGACGCTCTGATCAGCAGCCAAGGTCTGCACTATCCTAAATCTTGCTGCTTTTCCCATGAGCCTTTCTGACCACCCTGCACCGCTCTGCATAAACTCCCTCCTCCCAGGGAATAATTGTCGACTACATACCATAATCCTAAACCCACCTCCCTTCACCCAGAGGCCTGCAGGGAAGTAGTCTGCAGTCAGTCCCTTTCTGCTCTCAGCTCCTGTTCCCATCCGCGCCTCATAGAATATCAGGAATATCAGGGTTGGAAGGGACCTCAGGAGGTCATCTAGTCCAACCCCCTGCTCAAAGCAGGACTGATCCCCAACTAAATCATCCCAGCCAGGGCTTTGTCAAGCCTGACCTTAAAAACTTCTAAGGAAGGAGATTCCGCCACCTCCCTAGGTAACGCATTCCAGTGTTTCACCACCCTCCTAGTGAAAAAGTTTTTCCTAATATCCAATCTAAACCTCCCCCACTGCAACTTGAGACCATTACTCCTCGTTCTGTCATCTGCTACCATTGAGAACAGTCTAGAGCCATCCTCTTTGGAACCCCCTTTCAGGTAGTTGAAAGCAGCTATCAAATCCCCCCTCATTCTTCTCTTCCGTAGACTAAACATCCCCAGTTCCCTCAGCCTCTCCTCATAAGTCATGTGTTCCAGTCCCCTAATCATTTTTGTTGATCCTCCTTTGCTGTTCCAGAAACACTGCAGTGACTGACTATAGGTTTTACTGTTTAAGTTACTGCACACTGGCTCCTCCTCCAGGTGCAGCCTGGCAGTTAATTGGCCCACCTAGCCACCTTAACCCTTTCAGGCCTCAGATGGGGTGGACACCTCATTACAAATGCAAATCTCAACATCTTGGCCAATTTCTTAAGTACAAGTCCTTTGTGCAGTGCCTACAAAAACGTGTTTCCCTTGCATTTACTTTCCTTTTCAAAGTGACAAAAGTAGCAACCAGCAAAATTAGTTTAAAAAAAAGTAGCCCCTCTGTGACCTCAATCTGACATCAGGGAATGCTTGTTCATTATTTCTGGGTGCAGTGGTATCCCTAATGTGAACTTACATTCCAAAGGAAGTCCTGTGATTTTCAGCCTACCTCACAATCTCACATTTTCTTGTATTGAACTAGAGAAGCACGGGGTAGTAGTGTGAGCACAGGAATGGGAGCTGGGAACAACCTCATTCTAAATCATGTCTCTGAGGCAAAGGTCTCAGAAGTTTGTTCAGCAGACACAATATCTCCTTCTCTACCTGGAATCTGACTATGACCAGTGTTTGTAAAGCCTTTGCAAGAGGGGGGGAAAAGTATCTTTAGTGTTATGTTATGGAGAAGTCATATGTATCCTCCAGTAAGGTTTCTATCACCTGTAAACTATTTTCAATTGCTATTTTTTCATTTCCTCCCTTGAAATGTCCCTTCAATAAGAAGCTAAAAGGAAAAGTTTTCATTTTCATAAATCAATCAGTTATGATACAAACTAGTGCTTCAATGTGTTGAAAAAAAGCCATGTTCCATATTTGTGATTAATATTGTAATTAAAATAACTGGCTTGGAAACACACAGAAAAACCAATTTGCAGAATGTATTGTCTAATATATAGTTGCTATAGTTAGTCTCTATCACCAGGGGAAGATAGCTGAAATAGTCACTATTACCACAGAAGTAACATGGTTCAATCAATCCACACATTTTATCTGTGATTTATAAGATGTACTAACTGACCTCAGTGTACAGTATGCACAAAATTCTAGAACTTACAGATGCCGAAACAAACCACTAGCAATTCAACTTCAGGCAAGAGAGAGACACTTTGCACAATAACCTAAAGATAAACTAACGAGAGGTGTCAATCTCAACCACAAATGGTTCCCCCATTTTTTCCTGTTTTGGGTACCACTAAAACCAATCACCCAAAAAAGTTATTGTGTGAGTGAACATTGAGGTCACCCAAAGTAGACAAGAACAGTGTTAGCTTGCAAGCACAATTACTACAAGAAGTGTTCATCACAACAGTTCCAGTCTTCAACCTAGTCTGGGATTTGCAAACATGGGGTCCATACAAAACAAATTCAGTTTAGGAGAGGGGACTTCTTGCAACTTCCTTCAGATGCAAACACAGAAAGACCCTCCCTTTTGCCCTCTTTTGGGTGCTACAGAAAAACACTTCTGGAGAAAGCCAAAATCTGAATCACACCCAGGTAGGTCCATTCCAGGTCAGTGACCTCCATCCATGATTACTGGTGATAGAAAATTTGTCAACAAACAGGCATCGAAGAGCATTCCCACAGATACAGTCCCACATATACTTGCCCATACCTTCAGGGTGAACAAACTTCTTTTCCCTTAAAAGAATAGGAGAAAGAACGTCCAGAGGCCATACCAAAGTAGGGTCCCACGGAGACACTCCAATTTAAGGGCTCATGTCAGAGGCTCACTCCAAAAGGAGGACATGAATTATGAATCTTATGAGGCTTTAATAATTCATTATGGGCTCTGCTGTTCCCTTCATTGTCTATTTCTATCCAAATAATCCACTAGCAGTTAAAAGAGCAAGCCACTGAACACGCTATGACTATTAGGACTGCTCCCACAAATGCTCAGTGGTAGCATAACATATATTCTCTAAAGGCCAAAAATCATCACCTCTCAGAAGAGCTTATAGGTGGTATTTTGAGGAAAATAGCAAAGACACATGAACAGAGGTTTTTCCATACAGGAATGAACAGGCTGTTGAGCTTCACTATAAAGGAAAAATGGGATAGCCAATTGGATCTGAACCACTCTAAAATATTACCAGAAAGCTATATTATGTTTGTAGTTTATTAGCTCAAGTATCTTTAAAAATTTGATCACACGAATTAGTCAGATGTTCTCTCAGTAACTTTCAGTAGTCAAATGCAAAGGCAATTTTAGGCATCTGCAATAAACAGCAACCTTCAGAACTCCACCCCTGGTATCATATGAACACTACAAGCTAGAAAAATAAGGTCATATTTTAATGGTATTTTTAAACTAATTGTAAGGAACATTTAAAAAAATCATTTATTTCACATAGCAAGTAACATAGTTCTGACATAATCACAATGGATACACATCTATAGAGAACTGCAAAACTGAACACTTTTGCACTGTTTTCTATTTTCATGTATTGTCTCCCAGGGTAGGTTTCCCTTTATTGTGATCATTGATACCACTACAAATGAGTGGCAATCCAGTGTCCTCCTTAGTAAGATGTCAGGCAATTAGCATGGAGTTAGGGCAGCCATGAGGAGCTCCAATTTATATACAAAGTTACGCCCTTCCATTTTATTCCACTGAACTTCCTTGAATGGCCCACGAAGATGGTTCCATTTACTGTCTTGTAGCACATCACTTTTGGGGAGGTCTTTGCACTGACATCGTGGAAACTGAACCATAACTTTGCTGCCACTTTCAGGACCATTACGTACTGCAATGAACAGAAAATATGTAAGTATAAAGCCTTTACGGCTTTTTTAATTCATCATATTAAATATCCCTATACAAAGTACACTAACCAGACACTTTTCCTTTAAGTACATTTCCATATTGTAACTAAAAAAAATAAATTAAAACACTGTTACTTCTAATGAAGTCTTCTTCTGACTTGCTCTCAAGTTTTCCTATTTTCCCTGCATGTTTTCATTGCTCTTTTGCACTACATTTTCCTGGTCAGAGCAAACCAGTAGTCAACAACTGTATTCAGGAAAGTTAAATGAGCACAGGAATCCTAAAATGTCTCCAACAATTCCCACTGAGCTTTATCCCAAGTCTGAATCTTATTTGTGGGCTTTCTCAAGAAGATTTTATAGAAGAATTCTTTTCCAGTGTAATCTTTCAAAGAGACAATTATGAAGTCTCCCAACATTTTTGTTACAGCTACTATCGGAGAGATCTTTGCCATTTTTTTAAAGTACTGTGGGAATCTAGCTCTCTAAGATAGCACAGTCAAACTGATTTAGTGAGGGGACAAAGCTTTTCAGTGCAGCAATATCAGTGCATATGGAAGCATAAGGGCTGGTGATCAGAGTACAAGACCAGGAATGATTAGTTCTAGTGGCCTTATACTATGTGTAATGCAAAGTTACTTTATCTTAAATATGCAACAATTTATTTCTCCTGCATTTATTACAGAACAAAATCAGAAAACAATATTTTAAAAAATGCTTTAAGCTGATTACCCCACGTACTAAACAGCAATGAGTAGCCAACTTGATTGAATCACTACTTTGCATAGATGGCAATGCTACCCATAAAATAAAAAGCTTGTTTATAAAGTACTCTGTTACATAATGATGCCATAAACTCTCAGGATTGATTCTATAATCAAACTGCTAGAAAGTTCTCATACATTTATTATAAATCATACAAAAGTCTACCTGAAATAGCATAGTCTCCACTTGGCGATGCCACAGTTATTGCTGATGCATTGCCGATACTCTCTACTGGTCCCAGACCCACATGATTACTGAAACTTAACACGTGCCATCCCATAACTTTAGCCAGCTGCTGAACTGCATGTACTTGATGTTGGGACATCTGAAAGAAGACAGAGGATTAGGTTATTTTTATCTTTGTCTCTTACTGTTTTTGTTGTCCCTGGTTCCTGTTCTTTGTTTCCTGTCCTGCTGGTAATAGCTCATCTTAAGTGATCACTCTCCTTACAATGTGTATTTTTTCATGATCTGTGTGTATATAAATCTCCTCACTGTATTTTCCACTTTATGCATCCGATGAAGTGAGCTGTAGCTCACGAAAGCTTATGCTCAAATAAATTGGTTAGTCTCTAAGGTGCCACAAGTATTCCTTTTCTTTTTGTCCTGTATTACTCATTTAAGAAAAAAATAAGTGATTTCCACCTGAAATGCACCACCCTGTTTCAGAAGAATTGGTCATTTTATAGAAATACCTCAATACATATAATAGCAAGTAGAAATTTGACTTCATACATGCCTGTTACTAGCTCATTTGGCGGTGGAGAAGATAGAGTTATTCAGTATACACAAGCTACACAGTTCAATACATCTATAACTCTTTCAACGTATAGTTTTTGTGAGGTTCTCTTACAAGTTCTGGATTTTAAACTAACACAAGTCTCTAAAGCTACTCAAAAATCTTGTATATGGTTAAGGTTTCAGAAGTGTCCTTCCTTTAGTCCCACATCCAATTAAGAGAGACACCTAACCCTTTTTGTGAAGCATTTACAGGGTATTATGCAGAAAAGTGGTAATGAATCATTCCAACATGGCAAATTTGGGAAGATTAGAGTTGGGGTTACCAAACACACTTTACACCCGTGTAACATTCTAGTAGAAACTACAGCAATTGTTTATAAGAAAAAGCATTTTAGTTTGCTTTTAACACGATCTATTTGTTGGAAACAGAGAGGAGCCAATGCCATGTAACCAGCCAGGTCTCTGTGAACCAGTTTGAAAACTACTTTATTAGAGGAAAATAATACCTCCCTCAACAGAATCTGTTCCAACTTGTTTTGTCTGAGCATTCCACATTATAAACTGTAAAAAGGCAATGCCTGCATCTTTACTACATAATGTGTATTGAAAAGACTGTCACATATGAACAAAAACAACAAGACTCATTGTAAACAGTTAAGAAACCACAGTTCATTCAAACATTAGTGATTTAGTAGTGTCACACGCAAAGTTGGAAACCCTGACACAATGTTGAAAGTGATGTTAATTAAGGGCATGTTAACTATTAAGAACTCCATTCCTGATGGGGTTTGGCTAGAACAAGTTTGTTTTACTTAAAAAAAACACCTTAGTTTCCGACATGGCTCCCACCAAGTAGAATCTTATGATTAAGAAAAGCAGCATGCTTATTAGATTGGCACTGTGTTCTGAAGGCTCACATGGTGAACAGCACAAACAATGCGTTTAAATGTATTTCAAATGAACTTCTTTGTTAGTATTTCTGAACTCACAGCCACCTGGCTAAAACGTGATACAGTTCCCACCGTCGATACACAAACATTTCTTTATGGAGAATGTGGTCAATCATCACTAAACCTGCAAAATTACTGACATTCTTGTATGCACATGTGGAATTTCTACCTAGTTTCTATCTGACAATAAACAATACTTTTGTTTCAAATACACTCATGTTACTTATTACTGTTTGTCCCAATCGCAGACACAAGACAAACACATGCAAGAAAAAGTCCCAGGAATTGAACGTGAGTTTACCTGAGACAGAAGGAAATCCTGTAATTCTTGCTTTTGATGGGACAACGTAATAACTCTTCCATCTCTGTGCACTACCCTGATCTGTTCAACTCCAATGTTCAGCTGTAGCTGAATGGACCTTTTAAACAAAAAGATACAATCAGTATATTTATTGAAAAGTCATCTAGAAATTGGTAGTTTACAACTACATTAATAAAAGTTCCTAATTTAAAAAGTCACTTTTAAAAGGCATCTTACAAACGCTAAAGGACAATCCAAGAGCAAGCTACCATCTTGACACCCTCATGTTCTTGATTAGGACAGACATGGGAAATGGCTTCTATCTGAATGAATAACAAAGCATGAACCTTGTTAGATATGGTAATATAGTATTGAGGCCTGTTTATTAGCCTGAGATAGAATTTTCGGTTTTGTTTGCCTGTTTGACTTTTGATATTCTTATATCCTTACTAAGATATGTGAATAAGGAACAAAGACACTGTGTGTTGCTTCTGCCTACAGATGGGGTTTTTTGTATAATGAGAAAAGAAAAGAAACAGAGCTTAAGTGTTGTATGGTGGGAGTTTAATATACAACTGCCTCGATTCCTAGTCGAGAGGGGCGGTATAAGAAACACTAAAAAACAAAGAAAAGGTAGCCTTGGCCAGTACACAACCTCACTCCCTACCCCTCCCATGGGGTACAAAAGAGGTGGTACTGAAACCCAGAGACTCAACACTCTCCAAAATGGAACATGACCATAAACTGTAATGGGTGGTACCAGGGGCGAGCACTACAGGTATGATTAAGCCTGTTAAGAAGGAGACGGTGGGGAAAAAAGAAAAGCTCTACTGGTGTAAAGAGATGGGATTATGCTTGCTTCGTAACCCCAATTAACATTGCATTGCCTGCACTTTGGACTCTGGCCTTCTGCTTTCTGTCTGTCTGACAAGAACCAAGGAAGGGCAGGGGGAGCCCTAACAAACCTTTCAAGGTTGCTTGGTAAATTCTGTTTTTAAAATATTTTGATTAACTTAGAACAGTGGATGTTGGTTTATCATCAGAGATGCAGGTGACATGACATACATCCGCTCTCTCCCAGCCAGCTCTATTCTTGTCAATATCAGTCCCACTCTAGCTGGTAAGATTCCTGTTCGCTGAAGTGCTCCAAGAGCACAGAATCTCATCAACTGCAATTCCCTGTCAACTTAAAAGAACAGAGCCAGCAGAGGGTGAAGACCCAGTACAACCCACATGGGACTCATCTCTGCTCTCAATAAATTCAGGGTCACCCAATGCAGCACAGAACTGAGGACTTACCAGCATGACAACTGGAACCAAAGTAACTAAATGAGTAGGAATTCATGCCTTTAATTATGTAATATTCAATTCTGCAATATGAATGTCTATTTTGGTGCAAGTCTGTGTACAGACACCTGTATTACAGAATGTCCACACACAGAATTGCACTGAAATAACTAAAGGCATGAATTTCAAGTGATTATTTTAGTTCCAGTTTCCGTATAGACAAGCCAACAGATATTAACAAGGTGCAACTCTTGGTTCAGAAATCTAGCAGTTTCTCCAGCCCACTAATGTGGAAGTAGAGGAAAGCATTTTAAGGACACTTTTAGTAACCAGGCCCAACATTTGACTCTTCCCCTAAAGGAATACCGTCATAGACATTTGAAGAAAAAGGTAATATATATATATGTACTAAATTCCTACATGAATGTAACATTTTTGCTACAGAAGGCAGATAGACTTAACTTTAGGGTCTCTCTTCTGAAAGCTGTTTTGGCAGAGTGTTACTTTTAAGACAAGGTTATCTTAATCTATGGAAAGTTAAATTTTCTCTCATTCTCTGCAACCACATTAATATTCCATACCTGAACATATAAAGCAAATACACAAAAACTAAGCTCATGTTGGTCTGCCTGAAGTTGGACTGGATCTCATAGGAGCAACACAATGTTATATGCACTCAATCACCATAGCTAAAAGAGATAACTATCTATTTAAGTAGAGAATATTTCAGTTTTCATACTTACTTGCATATTTGCTCATATCCTTGGGAAGTTATTAGAACTTTGACACTGGATTCATAAACATCATTTATGTTTGACCAATGGGCCTGAATCTGTGGATCCTCAATACGACTAGCTAGGCTGTCAATGGTTCGAGCAGTTCTAAAAAAACAAAAGCAGAAAAACCACACCCCAGTAATTTAATTTTTTTAAATCGCTTGACAGCCCTAGTTCTATTATGACTTCCATGACTAAAGTGGATAGGGATACAACCTATCCTGAAGGATGACCCAACACTCTCACAAATCTTGGGAGACAGCCCCCCAATCTGAAGCAAATACTCACCAGCAACCACATACCACACAACAGAACCACTAACCCAGGAACCTATCTTTGCAACAAAGCCCATTGCCAACTGTGCCCACACATCTATTCAGGGGACACCATCACAGGGCCTAATAACATCAGCCACACTATCAGAGGCTCGTTCACCTGCACATCTACCAATGTGACATATGCCATCATGTGCAAGCAATGCCCCTCTGCCATGTACATTGGTCAAACTGGACAGTCTCTATGTAAAAGAATAAATGGACACAAATCAGATGTCAAGAATTATAACATTCATAAGCCAGTCGGAGAACACTTCAATCTCTCTGGTCACGCGATTACAGACATGAAAGTTGCGATATTACAACAGAAAAACTTCCAATCCAGACTCCAGCGAGAGACTGTTGAATTGGAATTCATTTGCAAATTGGATACAATTAACTTAGGCTTGAATAGAGACTGGGAGTGGCTAAGTCATTATGCAAGGTAACCTATTTCCCCTTGTGTTTTCCTAACACCCTCCCCCTCCCCCCCCAAGACATTCTTGTTAAACCCTGCATTTGTGCTGGAAATGGCCCACCTTGATTATCATACACATTGTAAGGAGAGTGATCACTTTAGATAAGCTATTACCAACAGGAGAGTGGGTTTGTGTGTGTGTTGGGGGGAGGGGGGGACGACCTGGATTTGTGCTGGAAATGGCCCACCCTGATTATCATACACATTGCATCCGATGAAGTGAGCTGTAGCTCACGAAAGCTTATGCTCAAATAAATTGGTTAGTCTCTAAGGTGCCACAAGTACTCCTTTTCTTTTTGCGAATACAGACTAACATGGCTGTTACTCTGAAACCTGTCATTGTAAGGAGAGTGATCACTTTACATAAGCTATTACCAGCAGGAGAGTGTGGTGGGGGGAGAGAAAACCTTTTGTAGTGATAATCACCCATTTTTTCATGGTTTGTGTGTATAAAAACGTCTTCTGTACTTTCCACAGCATGCATCCGATGAAGTGAGCAGTAGCTCACGAAAGCTTATGCTCAAATAAATTGGTTAGTCTCCAAGGTGCCACAAGTACTCATTTTCTTTTTGGAAATTACAGACTAACACGGCTGTTACTCTGAAACCAGGGATAATAAAATCATGGTCTAGATATCTAGATAGTGTATGCCACCATCTTTTCTCCAAATAAAGTCAGGGTAGTGAGTAGACATCAGTTTGATCTAGCCGGTACTGTAAATTACACTGTAAAATAAACTTATTTCACAAAACTAAGTTTTATGACACCTAAAGCTACATTTATTTGCATTATAGGGTAAGCAGTTTGGGCACACACAAGGAGACCAAAACAGTTTTGGTGCCTGAATTGCAAAAGAAGCGTATCTGCTTACACTTTAAGACTATCTTTGGGGGTGCATGTAAAATATAAACATATGTTACTCAGCATAGAGATCAGCTATGTGTTTTTACACAGTGTACGGAGGAAAGTTCTGAAAAGGACTGAGGTAGTGCTTTTGTTAAAGCAGAGACAACTATCATGATATAAGTATCCTGTAGACGGGTACCTTACAAGTAGTATTGAACTTTCTGTGTTTGCATTCCATGGGAGTCACTACACTCACGTACTTGGAGACAGGATTTTTAATCTTTAATATTAGGCACTAACAAAACTGTTAGAAAAGCATTCAGGAATAACAACAGTAATAAGTTTTGGGAACATTTTCAAAAATTAATTCACAGCCTGTGTGGAACACAGAAGGATTAGTTTTACTATGACTTTTCCAAGAATCGCTTGTGCGCATACCTGTGCCTCAGAAAGATGTGTTTTGCCTGTTTAATGATCTTTTCCAGAAGCCCTTCATTTGGTTGTAAGGAACTAATGTCATTTTTATCAAAAGCCTGAGGTCCTGCCATTCTCATTCTCTTGTGGCCAAATGGTGCACTAGCTGGATGTGGCATCATTGTAGAGCTCAAAGTTTGCTTGTGGAACTGCAACAAATAAAAGCAGTTAGGAGGGATGAGAGAAGGAGAAGATAACAAATCTCAAGTATGTGCTCTTCTAATACATGCCGCTAACCAATTATAATACACTGCCTCATGTTTTATAAGGATAACTTTAAAAAGTCACACTTCTTGGGGAAAAAAACAAAAAACTGCATGCTATTTGAATACCTATAATCACAGTAATAAAAACTAAGAAAAGTATTCATTTTTCTAGTTTTACTTTGTGCATTTGACTGCACTTTACGAACAGTCCTTTCATATTTCCCTGTATAGTCTGCTTCCCTGTTTATTTGGATCTTTTGCACACTGAGAAGGGAAAACTAAAAGAGAGGAGATGCTGCATTATGCATCAAGAATATATACACTAGTTCTGAGGTCCGGAGGGAAATGAGTGGCAGACCAGTTGAAAGTCTCTGGGTAAAGATAAAAGGGAAGAAAAATAGGAGTGACATCATGATTAAGGCTGCGTGTCTGTCACGAAGGTCATGGAAGTCACAGACTCTGACATTCCACGACCTCTGACTTCTGCAGCGGCTGTGGCCATCCGCACCAGCCGCTGCTTGAGCAGTCTCGTGCCACCATGCCCCGTGTGCCACCCCGCCAGCAGCAGTAGTTTTGGTGGGGACCCAGCGCTGGGGTGCAGGACGGCACTTATCTCGGGGGGTTCCCTGGAAGCGGCTTGCATGTCCCTGCAGCTCGTAGGTGGAAGGACCAGGGGGCTCTGTGCGCCGCCCCCACCCGTGGGCACCACCCCCACAGCTCCCATTAGCTGTGGTTCCCAGTGAATGGGAGCTGCGGAGCTGGTGCCAGTGGCGGGGGCAGTGAGCGGAGCCCCCTGGCCTTCCCTTCCCCTAGGAGCTGCAAGGACATGCTGGTTGCTTCTGGGGAGCTGTGCGGAGCCAGGTAGGGAGCCTGCTAGCCATGCAAACCCTCCCTCCCTCCAGCACCTGCAGGGGTCCCAGGCCAACCTCCCCCACCAGCACCCGCAGCCCAAGTTTTAGTTAGGGGTATATAGTACAAGTCATGGACAGGTCATGGCTGTGAATTTTTGTTTACTGCCAGTGACCCGACCATGACTTTTACTAAAAATACCCTTGACTAAAACATAGCCTTAATCATGACAGAAGTCTGCTAGACTAACAAAATCAGGAAGAGGAGGTCGATGACGCATTTCTAGAACAAAACAGAAATATCTAAAACACAAGACCTGGTAGTAATGGGGGGAGGGGGGGGATTAACTGCCCAAATGTCTGTTGCAATAGTATAACAACACAAAATTTCCCATAAGTTCTTGGAATGTACTGGGGACAACTTTTTGTTTCAGAAAGTTAGGAAACTAACTGGAGGACAGCCATGTTAGATTTCATTCTGACCAACACGGAGGAGTTGGTTGCAAATCTGAAGGTGGAAGTCAATTTGGGTAAAAGTGATTATGAGAGGATAGATTTCATGAATCTAAGGAAAGCAAAGAGTAAGAGCAGCGGAATAAGGAAAATGGACTTTGAGAAAAAACAGACTTGAACAAACTCAGAAAGCTGGTAGGAATGAAAATGGGAAGAAAATCTAAGGGATAAAAGGAGTTCAGAAGAGCTGGCAGTTTCTCAAAGAGACAACATTAAAGGCACAACTGAAAACTATTCTGATGTTAAGGAAAGATACCAAAAATAGTAAGAGGCCAATAGGGCTCCATCAAGAGCTTTAATGACCAGAAAACCAAAAAGGAATCCTAAAACAAAGAGAAAACATGGACAAATTGCTAAGGAGGAATACAGAAGAATAGCACAAACAGGTAGGGACAAAATCAGGCTAACATACAAAATGAGTTACACCTAACAAGGGACATAAAAGGCAAAAGAGGTTCTTTAAATACAGTAGGAGCAAGAGAAAGACAAAGGAAAGTGTAGGCCTTCTACTCAGAGGGGAAAAGAGCAAATAACTGAGGACATCAAGAAGGCTGAGGTGTGTAATGCCTATTTTGCTTCAGTATTCACTGGAACCATGCTGAAGAAGATGTACATATCCTGGTCATATGATCTCAGAACTTTCCAGAGTAGAACTTTCTACTGTTTTTTAAGGCTATGCATGTCCTTGTGCTTTCCTTGCTCCCAAAAAGATATATTAGGGGGCAAAGCCTCAAGCACAATGCAGCTCCTTCTAATGAATCAAGAATTTATAGTAAGAGTTCAGAATAGTGAAAAAGAGGAGCGGGGAGAATGATCTCAAAAGAACCGTAATTATAGTAAGTAACTGTTCTTTCTACTTTAAGCATGACCTGCATGGACCTTCTCCTGAAATGAGCATCCAACTTAGAGGCTACATCCAGGAAATAATATCCCATGAAGGTACAAGTGAAACTCCTGGTATCAGCTTTGCATATCTACACAATGGTGGCATTTCTCATATATGCAACAGAGGCTGCCTTATACAGCTGGATAGAAAATGACTGGCCTCTGGCATTATTATAGTTATATGATGTGCTCAGAGACTCTGAATGGGAAATAAGAGAACTTCAGTGTTCAACTAAAAATGCATTACCTCTCTGATCAGCTGATGCAAATTGTGTTCCAGAACATAGAGGTGATCCTCTGGACTTTGTTTTTCAGAAGCAGCTTTTTGGGATTTCTTATCATTAGAAGAGTGACACAAAGAAATAGACAATTGCAAACCTGTATAAAGAAAATGAAAAGCAAAAACACTGTCAACTTTTCCATGCTGATAAGTAGAAACAAGACAGGATAATTTATTCTTCTCTTCCCCTTATCCCCTTTCAGAATCATTAGCTTTGCAACCAATGTTGTTTCAGAGAAATTCAAACAAACTATCATGTCACACCGTGCAAACCAGAAAAGAAAACATGATCATTTTGCCAATTTGTAATTAATAAAGTGCCCAGGGATCAACTTGTGACTTAAGAGGTGTTTTTCATTTATAATTCCTTATCAAGTGAAGAAAAGGAAAGTCTCCTAAGGTCGAGACCCTGCAGCATACTGGGGAAGAAATAATTCTCATATCACCCAGTTTACCAACCATTATATTTTTTGAAGCAATCCAAAAAAATCTTCAAAAGATGGAGTCAGGATCACTCTCAGCAGGGGGGAGGGAGAACATGGTGTAGATTCTCAAGGCAACTCTGAGCACAGAGGATGCTTTCAGAGTCCCCATATTCTTGGGCCAGCCTGATTGAAGGGTATTAGTCTTCTCTCTATTCAGGTACCATTAACACAAGTCAATTAGAAGTTTTGTAGTCTCCCATAAACCTACCTCTGGAGAGAAGGACTGATAAAAAGCCTCAAATTCCAGTCCCCACAAGGTGGTGTACTGGACTACCACAACTTTTGTTGTTGGTACCATTACTACTGAAATAATACAAGTGCACCATGAGAGTCATTTAAAAAACAAAACAAAACACTTTAGTCAGAAAAGATCAGATGCATAATGTGGTTTCCAGGGAAGTCTTACTTTTAATCCAATTCTTCATTTGGTATAATGAGAGAAGCAAGGAGGTCAACTGACCTTGCTTAAACGTCATACAAATCAAAGTTTAAGTCTGGATTAAAATAGACAATTCTGTGAATTCCATGTTCCATGACAAGAGTCTCGCAAGGCTTCTTACCTGGAAAAGGCTGGGAGATGATCTGGTTCTTCACAACAATGTGAGGAATTTGTGATTTAATTTGAACAGCTTCTCGAGACAACTGAGCAAATATTTCTTTACATAAGAGAACATTTTGTGCAGCCTCCAGTTTTGTCTGCCAATGTGGAGCACCTGAAATACACGAGCCATCCAAGTTTTCAAAGAAACAACAAAAAGCAACCCATTTTACTAATTCACATCTCAGCTGTTAGAGAATGACTAAGGCACCAGGTGATCAGTGTGACTGGAAAATCTAGCCTACTGTTCCCACCTGAGCTGAACCTTGTTATAATACAACAACAAAATATTAGTGAACATTGTTATAATACAAAACAAAATATTAGTGAATTTTAACCAAGCTTACATGGGCATTTTATTAACTATTTGTATTGCACTAGCACCTAGACAGCCCTGCTACACTGTGCTGGGCACTGTACAAACAGTTAAGATGACAGTCTGCTTACTTGGTTTGCAATTTCTTTGAGGCACACTTTCAAAACAGTACATTTAGACTTGCAAACTTAACCCATGCACATAAACACACAACATTTTTTAAAATCAGGGAGGTGCTTCAGTATGGATTTAGAAGCCAAAATTTAGGCTCCCATTTTTTAAAATATTGGCCTGAATAAACAGATGGGCCTCATGCCCTGAACATAAAGATTACCATATGAGATCAGACCAGTGGTCTATCTAGTACAGCATTCTGTCTATGAGCAGCCAGCACCAAGTTTCTTTCTAAGCCCAAAACTTAGTGACTGGCTTCTGAAGCATGAAATCTCATGTCTTAGTTTGAAATTGTAGAGGTCATTATTCATAAGAACATCTAGTTTTTTTTTTTTAAAAAAAAAAATCTTAGTTTTTCTGCTAAGCTTTTAGATTCACTGATATCTTATGGAAAAGAAATTCCACAGATTCCGTAAGTGTTATGAAAAAACATTTCCTCTTATGAGTTTTTAAAGTATCACCTTTCATTCAGACTGGATGTCCTCCTGGGCTTGTATTATGAGAAAAGGTAAATAGGAGCATCCAATTCACCTGCTCTATACTGCTATCATTTCCCCTTATAATTGTCTCCTCGCTAGACTTAACTCCCAATGTTTTCACACTCTTCCTGCATCTAGTACTTTTTATTGCTCACCTTTAAATCTCTTCCAATCATATTAAATCTTTTTTGAGATGGAGTGGCCAGAACTGACTATGGTATTCCAAATGAGAGCATACCATCAATTCACATAAAACCACTGGTCTGTCAGGCAAATGGGAAAGTTATTTCCAGCACTGAGCACTCCCCACTTAAAATGCCCTGCCCTGAAACATTTAAATCTCAGAAATATGCAAGAGTATCCAAGCTGACCACAGCTGTCAAGAGACTGCCTCTCTCCATGCACTAGCGTAAGTAGCCAGGTCCCAGACCATTCAGGACTTAATATTACTCTATAAACACCTTTAATTGCACAGGCAACTAATGCAGACCTTAAAGAACTGGCATAATATGCTCCTCTCATCCAACACCACTAAATAAGTGGGCGGCTACTGCTGAACATTGTACCAGTCGTATCTAATATAAATTTCCATTTAGCAAAGAATTTAATAACTTGCAATATAATACTTATTACATAAGCTAGTAACTCCAACTTAACTCTATGAAGACTATTTCATGTAGTTTTCTTTAATTGTACTGCGTTTTTTCCTGCGTTTACTTAATAGCAATACAAGAGATTGACGGGATAGACTTTGTGTTCACAATTTACAGGTATCTTCTAAACACTAAATTTACAGTAGAATCTCAATTTTATGAACACCGATCTTACGAATGAACAATTATAAAGATCATTCTTTGCAACTGGGGGGGTGGGGGGATGGTGAGTGTGAGTGCATGTGAAATCACGTAACAAAAGTGATGTTGATGAAGAACAAGTCAATATGCCCTCACATTCCAAGCCTTTAGAGTGCACTGGAAATTGCTTTACAATGGGTTAAAGGACAAGACGAAAGCAGTGCACCGCACCTACTGTAATTCTGAGATCAATTTTATGAGCTCCTTAATCCCCAATTAATTTGTAAAATACAGGCTGTCCTGTTCATATAAGTAAATCTCACAAACTTGCTCTTAATTTCTTAAACAATTCTGTAAATGGTCTGAGCTGACATCAAACGTCTCAATCTAAATTTTGGCTTGAAACAGAATATTAAATAAACTGAGTTACCATTAGTAACCTTTTCAGGCAAAATTTAGCTGCTCAGCTCCATGAACTACAGAAGGCACGTGATGTGCTTCTTTCTCCCTGCTGCTCCTCCCCATCAAAACCACGAATATTATACCTTAGTTCATCCTGTTGTATATTTGGAATACTTAAAATATATAAGTAAAATAATTTGAGAAAAGGGTTTAAACAGAACCCATATTATGTAAGTGATTTTCAATTAATCTCAAGTTAGATGGTTGACTCTCCTTCTAAACAAATATGGTTTTAACATCTTCATTTCAGAAGCCAAGCATGTGCATTAGAGTCATTGAAGGAATTTTAACACCTTCAATAGCATCATATCCATATGTACATTTTGAAAGGGTCACGTTTGCAAAGTCTCATTTTGCATTTAGGTGAAGAATTTCAGCTAAACCAAGAATGAGAAAATTATTTCCCCTTTTGTTCTTATTTTCAGGTACTATTCGAGTATTTCTCCAAAATATGAGATTCACCAATTTAGCGTCAAATGCAAACTCAATCCCTAAGACCGGATCTTAAAGAATGTACCTGGTTTTGATTTTGGCAGAGGTCTTTTAAATAGGTTAACTGTGCCAAGGTCACCTATGTCTGGAGCTTGCTTTTGAATAGAAACCTATACAAGAAAATGAAAAAGAATGTTACTTGTCTTGTGTTCTGTATTACAACTACATGAATAGTACAGAAGCTATCCAACAAATGTTTCAGGCAAACCTTTATATAGGCTGATCCCTCTAAATCACTTGGAATCTGAACATCCAAAGGACAGTAATCCTCTGGTATCTTCTTATCCAGATCAATATCTGTGTTCTTTATCACTTCAAATGTCCCATGATGAGGGAAGAGAGATCCTAAAAAGGGAAACAGAAAATATCATGAAAACATTTAAAAGCTTTCACAAGACAATGTTTTTATGGATTAGAAGTCTTCTCATCTTTGCATCATATGAGAGATATTGCTTATATTTGACTAACATTGTTTCGGGGGGGGGGGGGGTTCAATTCAGTAAAATGTCTTATCTCCACCCCATAATTGTCAATTGAAGAGGCTCTACGCGTTATCGCTGAGAAATACAGTGGAACAATATGATCTGGGCTATATGGTTTCCTTTCCTTTTTTCTGGGCATTGGGAGTGGGGGAGGTAAGAGAGAATGCGAGGAGAGTTGTTGGCTTAAATGTAATAGTACCTGTGATTTTACCAGTAAGGGACACTGCACCTGAATATTTTACTCCCAGCTCAAAATGATCATATTATGTTTCCACATAATGCTTAAAACTCTTTGGATTTATTTTTTTAACACAGATTAATACACAGATTTTTAGATGGTACAATAAAGTGGTTCTTTCATTTTGTCACGGTGATGCCACATTCTCCTTTAGGCCGCGAACACTTACACAAGGGCTTACCTCTAAGCACATGTATACTTACTGATTTCAAAAGGGACTACGTTTGTGTGTGTGTAGTTCATCACTTGCTTAATTACTTGCTGAATCAAGACATTAGGACATTATTAACCTTGTATGAACAACAACACAACCAACCACCTTTTGTGTATCGTACTAGAACTCTTTCCCAGGTTATAGTACCTAGTATGTTCTAATCAATAACATTTATCATCTCTCATTTAATACTTCATAAACTACATTTTAGTATTGTAAAGTCTGTACTTTGGAATATGGGGGTTGTATGTCAATTCAGAAAAGAATAAAAGTGACCAAATATCTTTTGAACAATTTTTACAGAACAAATCTAGATAACAGAAATCAGAGATGAAGAAAAATTACTTTTCATCTAACCCACCCCAATGCAGGATTGATCCTTAAAAGTACCTTTTCAGTTCTCCAAACAGTCTACTTTTAATGTACCAAAAGTGATGCAGCTTTATCACTATCTTTGAGATCTCAATATCAGGATGTTTCTCCTGGTATTAAATGTAAGTTCTCCTTTTTCTTAGTTCCTTCACAGTACTTATAGTATTTTACCACTTCAATCATTCCTTTCCAACTTTGGTGTTTACAATTAATCATCAAAAATGGTTTAGTGAAATAAAAGATTTAAGATTCATTCTTGATAACTGGTGACCTGCCATACCTGCACTTCTGTAGCTCAGGTCCCCGAGGATTTTGTCTCCCACTTTCCTCAGCTTCCAGTGCTGCCTCAATCTCAAGAGCTCGGAGTTGAAATCTCGTTGTCTCTTATTTTCCTGGTTTTCTGCAACTGATTTGGATAACCTTTCTGCTCCTTTCAACAGGATTTGGGCTGCTCCAGCTAGTGACTTCTTCTTTGAAATTAACTGTAAAGTCTGAGGATTCTGGAAATATGAAAATAAATTCCAATTTTGAGCTGTTGTAAATATTTTTAAGTTGTAAACAAATCTTCATAGTTCTAATGACTGGAAACTAGTAGTGCCTAAAAATTATTATCTGCTGTGCTATTTAGTAACTTATTTTGAAATTAGGCTACGTCTACACTAGAAACTTCAAAGTGCTGCCACAGGAGCACTTTGAAGTGTGAGTGTGGTCACGCGCGAGCGCTGGGAGAGAGTATGCTTTAAAGCATCAGTGTGGACAGGCTCCAAGTGCTGGGAGCAGTGCTCCCAGCGCTCGGAGCTATTCCCCTCATGGAGGCGGATTACCAGGAGCGCTGGGAGAGAGCCTGTCCACACTGACGCTTTAAAGCATACTAACTTGCTGCACTCAGGAGGGTGATTTTTCACCCCCCTGAGCCAGCAAGTTAGAATGCTATAAAATGTAAGTGTAGACAAACCCTTAGCTTCATATGCAGGTATCACACTACTATAACTGGCACACTTGTTGGCAGTCTCAGCAGATACATCACTGAGACTGAGCTACCCTCTCCCCCCTAGAAGTGGTCCCTCCCGTTGGAAGATGAGGCACTGTGGTAGGACAGCATGGGGAGGCTTGCCCTAGGCTACACCTGTTTTGTGGTTATATAAGAAGTCCCAGTTGTATGGGATCTTCAGTATTAAGCTATCAGGATGTATTAAACAATAAGATCGTTTGTACCTGCTTTGGGGGAAGCGGATCCTGCACAACTGGATCCAGAGTCATGAATTTTTTATCTTTGACAATGCTGAGAACATCGTAGAGCACACACATCTCAGTCAAGGCACCTCTTAAATTGTTTCTCACTGAATCCCAAGGCCAAAGAGATGGTTGAAACTTTACCAACCCTAAAGCACAAAAACAAAACAAAGGTTTATATTCCAAGAGCAAATACGGTGTCTATACCACACTGGTCCTTAAACTGAAACAGGGCATAGACAGTCTGCAAATACTCTGAACATTCTGCATTTTAAAATATACCTTTTATTTATGTAGGTGTATGTTAAATGTCCTCCTCTGAGCCTAATCCAGAGAGAATAAGAGTCTTATTGCCCCAGCTAAAGAGCCATAGCTCTTCAGCTCAAAATGAAGCAGCACACGCTTTTTACTTTGGAGTCTCTGGTGCACTGGTCAAGTCATGTAAGTGGGAGTTTGTTCAGGATCTGAACTGCTTCAGGCCTCAAATGCACAGACCAGGTTACATTAGCAATGGGCTAATATAGGCGACAGCAATGACAGGACACCGAAACTCACGTTTTGACCAGTATCTCTCTCCCAGGAAAGAGTGACCACCATAGTTGGCTCAGCTATTGAGGAAGGTATCTCATACGACATTCAGTGTAGAACCCACCACCCTAGTACCGCTTGGCTGCAAACACTAGCGGTCAGCATACACAGGCTCAGGCAGGGCATGGACCATGACAGCTCCGGACTCTGCCGAAGGCGAGTTTAGTCCCGGAGTGGCATTTTCACGGCAGCTGAACCACTTCGTGGCATGGATCCTACCCGCCCTGCCACACAGGTGGGCCTGCAAGGATCCCAGCGACTTCAGCGGGGCCACCCGCGCTGCGCAGCTCTCGGGTCAGGGCCAAGACGGCAGGCCCATTAGGGGCTGGCCGGCCCCAAGTCACAGAACGCAGCGGGGCGGGTGGGCGCGGCCAGGGCGTCGCCCAGGGCGGAGGGCTGCCCCTGGGGATCCAGGAGGGGCACAGGCGCTGCCTCCCGGAGGCTGGGTCCCAGCGCGGGGCAGCGGGTGGGGAGCCCTGCGGCGGGGCGGGGGTCTCCTTGCTGCCCCCCGCCCCCTCTCTCACCCTCCTCGTCCTCGGCGTCCCCGGGCGCGGCCCAGTCGCGGGCCTGCGCGCCAGGCGGCGGCTCGTCCTCCTCGGAGCCGGAGCCCTGGCTGAAGTCGATGCGCTGCGCCAGGCGCGCCAGGTTCTGGGACATGGAGAGCGGCTGCAGGTAGGTCTCGCTGCCGTCCAGCCCCACCTCCTGCACCTGCTTCTCGCTCGCCGACTCGATGCTGATCCGCACCGCCGGCGCCCCCGACATCTTCCCGGCGGCTGGGGCGCCGCTGGCCACGGCAGAGCGGAGCGCGCAGCCCGCCGAGCCCCGGCGGACAGGCCCCGCCGAGCATGCGCACCACCGCTACGGGCAGCGGCCGGGGACACACCGCCTAGGGGCGCGGCCGCCACCCAGCGGCCGCCGCGGACTTCGGCTCTTTCCGGAGGGGCCTCGGGAGAGTTCGGACTGGCGGGTCCGGGCGGGGAAGTGGAGACCAGAGGGAGGCGCTGCCTGGGTCCGGGCGTGGGGCGGGGCCAGACCCGGCGGCCTGGGCGGCGCTCCGCAGCCAGGTTGTCAGGCGCGGCGTGGGGAGGGCGGTGCAGTGCCTCAGGCCGCTGGGCAGCAGCGCCCGCAGCTCCTTCCACCGAGCACAGCTAGCCGCGGGGAGGGGGGTTGCTGGCCAAGGTGGGTGCCTCAGCCCCCCCCACACCCTTTTTTGTGGAAGGGAGAGGTCTAAGTTTCAGCACACTCGGGGGGGGGGGGCACGGCTACCCTTGCAGATGTAGGGCGCTGTGAGTTAAACCCGCCTTCGGGGAGCGCAGCGGGGAAAGCCCTGCAGTCTGTCCACACTGACAGCTGCCAGCGCACGGGCGTGGCCACGTTTGCGGCCCTGGGGGCGGTGCATTGTGGGCCGCTGTCCCCCAGAGCACCTCGTCCCATTCTGGCGCTGTGGCTTGTGGGAAGGGAGTGGGGGGGGGTGCGGGGCATTCTGGGTCCTGTCCCAATGCCCCGTCATGCATCGGTTCGCATCCCAGCGCTTCCGCCCACATTTAGCACTATCTTTCAACGTGTTTTGTACTGCGTGCTCTGTCTTCCCTTTCGGGCTGCGGGAATGGTGCCCGAACTGCTGAGGAGTATGCTGACGAGTCTCGCCAGCACGTCACGTTTGGTAGTCGAGTTATTTGTTATGATCCAAAGTGACAGTGAGGGCTCCGACAATCATATTGACTCGAATAACGCATATGACACAAGTTTGCTTGTAGCATTCACGGACATGCTCACCACCGTGGAATGCTGCTTTTAGGCTCAGGAAACAAGCACTGAGTGGTGGGATCACATCCTCATGCAAGTCTGGGATGACAAGTAGTGACGGCAGAACTTTCAGATGAGAAAAGCCATTTTCATGGGACTGTGTGAGGAGCTTGCCCTAACCCTGTGGCACAAGGAGACGAGATTGAGAGCTGCCCTGATGGTGAAGAAGCGGGTAGCCGTTGCAATCTGGCAACTCCAGACAGCTACCAATTGGTCGCTAACCAGTTTGGAGTGGGAAAGTCGACCCTTGGAATAGTGTTGATGCAAGGTTGCAGGGCCATTATCACATCCTGCTCAGAAGAGCCGTGACTCTGGGTAATGTGCTTGACATCGTGGATGGTTTTGCACAAATGCACAAACTGCAGAGGGGTGATAGATGGCACACATATTCCAATTCTGGCACCAGTCCACCTAGCCTCCGAGTACATTAATCGGAAGGGGTATTTCTCTATGGTTCTCCAGGTGCTTGTGGATCACCGTGGGCGTTTCATTGACATTAGCACAGGCTGGCCTGGAAAGGTGCATGATGCATGCATCTTTCGGAACACTGGCCTGTTCAGGAAGCTGCAAGCTGGGACTTTTTTCCCAGACCAGAAGATCGCCTTAGGGGAAGTCAAAATGCCCATTGTGATCCTTGGAGACCCCACTTACCCTTTAATGCAGTGGCTCAAAAACCCTATACAGGGAGCCTTGACAGCAGCAAGGAGCGGTTCAACAACAGCCTGAGCCAGTGCAAAATGACCATGGAGTGTACTTTTGGCC
Source organism: Lepidochelys olivacea (assembly GCF_965140295.1). Lineage (NCBI taxonomy): Eukaryota > Metazoa > Chordata > Testudines > Cheloniidae > Lepidochelys > Lepidochelys olivacea. The sequence goes on along the minus strand of NC_140411.1, from coordinate 28,980,964 downwards.
GTTTAAAGGGCCGCTGGCGCTCTCTATATGGGAAGCTGGACCTGGCCAATGACAGCATCCTCATGGTTATGTCTGCGTGCTGTACCCTCCGTAACATTTGTGAAGGGAAGAGTGAACGATTCACTCAGGCATGAAACTCAGAGGTTCAACACCTGGAGGCTGAATTTGAATAGCCAGAGAGGAGGACTATTAGAGGGGCCCAGCGCGGGGCTGCAAGGATTAGGGATGCCTTGAGGGAGCAATTTGAGGCAGAAAGCCACCAGTAATGTCTGGTGCCCTGCACAGGAGTGAAGTGCAGTGGTTCCAATGTTAGTAGGAATCTGTGTTTGCTACACTGACTTGAAGTGCCTGTTTCGTTCCTGGGCTAAGGTATCTTTTACTTTATGCAATAATAAAGAATGTTTTCAAAGCCAAAAAATCCATTTATTGAAAAGAAACACAAGTGCTTGGGAAACAGAAAGGGCAAGGGGGTGGGATGGGGAACGGTACAATCACAGATTTACGTATGTCCTGTTATACTCAGCCTTCCTGTCTGGAGTGCTGTGCAATGAGTGCTGCACTTCAGGATGGCTATACTGCATGGTAATGGGGGTTGAGTGCAGTGGGTAAGAGTCATAGTTTTCAGGGCTGGGTGGTGAAGGCAGCTGGTAGCAGTAAGAACTCAGATGTTGGGGAAAGTGGGTTGGAGGTTACATGGGGGCACAAGGGAAAGTTTTGGGATAAGGGCTGCGGGGGGGGACGGGTGAGATAGTGCTCTGCCTGCCTGGCTACGAGCGCCAGGATAAAGACCGCTTGGTGCTCCATTATGCTTATCAGCCAATCCCTCCTCACCCCAAGAGCCTGCACTGAATAACTTCCTTCCCAAAATAAAAGCTGCTTATCGGGAACCTCCTGTGGTGTTTGTCCTTTCCCAAGCACCGTCTGCCATGACTGGCTACCTTCCTCCTGGCTTGAGAACAGCTCTTGGCTGAATGCATCTAGGGATTCTGCGGGGGGGGGGGGTGTCTTCCTCCGCCTCAGCACAGGAAACAGTTTGGAGTGAGCAAACAGGAAGGGGATTTTCAAAATTCCCAGAGAATTTAAAGGGCGAGTCTGATGACCAGAGTGGCTAGAACAGGCATTGTGGGACATTTCTGGAGGCCAATCAGAGTATACTAACAGACCAGGGTGTCCACACTGCTGCTGCGGTGCTCCAGTAGGGGCGCACAAAATTTTATTCCACTCACCGAGGTGGAGAACCAGGAGCGCTCTAGCCACGGAGTCAGAACGCTCTACGTGCCTTGCCAGCGTGGACAGGTAGTGAGCTAGTGCGCCTGGGGCTCCTTTAATACGCTGTATCTTGCAAGTGTAGCCAAGCTCTGAGTTGCTGCCACCTGCACTGCTGGGATAGGGGAAGCCAGCAGGAGTCGGGCTGAGAGTGGTGGTGTGGCTTGGCATTTTCAGATCAGCAAGGATCTGTAGGCTGCTCTTGCCACAGGCACAGATAGTCCAGAACACTTTTGAGTAAAAGCCCTGAGACTTTATAAACACTCATGCTGGCAGCAGCATAGCCAAGTCAGTGGGCATACTTAGTTATCACTCCTTCCGAGGAGTAAGGGGGTTACAAGATACAGAGGAGTTAATGCTACACAAAGCAGTTTGCACCAGACATTACTGCAGGTTTGCTAGAAAATTGTCCACAACTGGTGCTTGACAGCTTCACCAGCTCTCTTTTCAAGTACTTGTGCTATCCTAAGGCCCAGAACACATGTTCTGTATTTTCTTTATTTCAATTAACACACCATGGGTGTATTGTACTATGTATATGCATTGCTGTTCATATATGTGGCAGGCTGGTGACTATGTAGCTTTAAATTATATGTATGTTAGTGATTTATACATGTGTCTTACTTTCAGTGCATAGCAGGCAGAATATTAAAAAAATATTAAATACACTTCACATCTACATTTTTAGTGTGTTTTTGCTACAAAACACAAAAGAGAAATATAACAAGGCTCAGACTTAAAATGTTAACTCCTAATCAGGGTTTATTCACAGCCTAGAAATATCCCACTTGACAGCAAGTAAGACAGTTTAAATTCAATTCAGTAAAACTTTATTGGCAGGACAAATGACAAATATCATCAGAGTGTAAAGGGAAAAAAAGAAAAGAAAAGAAAGAATGCTGACAAAGTGCTCCTGTATTTTAGCCTTATTCAAAACTAGAAACAAACAGGGCCTGATCCTCCAGTCAGCCCACTGTAACTCCACTCGCTTCAATAAAGTTATTCCTCATTTAAACTGGTATGAGAAAATAATCAAGCACACATGGCATGATAGTAACATGAACATTTAAAATCCTAGAAATGGTCCTATGCTTGTTAAGTAGTTAGCTAGCTTATAAGCACCAGTAAAAATGAGAAAAGTCCCTTTTTGACAAGTTTGCATTCACTCACAGTGAAATCAATGGGGGAATTGCCACTGACCCCTGTAGTTGTACGATTGCACCACCCTGTAGTTCTGCTGAGCTAGAAGTTACATGAGTGGAACTACAAGTGCCTTCCTCTTATTTCAAACAAGTTTCTTGTAATTACTGATTAAAATAAGTGGCCAATCCCATTACCCACATATAACCCACTAGGGCACATATAGCTAGAAGGGCACACAGCCATGTCAATATCAGATTCTGAATTGTAGTGTAGTTACATGGTTCTTGATTGGCATCTCTTTTCCTCTTCCATTTAGAATGTGTAGCGCTCATTAATTCAGTGGTGGCTCTCTATAGCCAGAGAAAATCGCCTAGTAATGCCTGCCTAAAGTAATCAATATGGAACAAAATAAATCATTAATACAAACTATTTGGCTTTGATGTTTGTATAAAAATTAAGTTGAATTCAAATAACTATTTCAATCACAAACAAACAATCTAAACTCTGAACGTGTCCCATTCTTTAAAAAGGCTAAGACTGCAATAAAATGCAAACTTTTCATGTGTGTGCTTGATGTCAATTCAAACACTGATCAAATCCAATATTTAATTTTTAAAAATTAATGGCTATCCTTACACTCCAAACTAAGTGTGCATCCATGGATTTAATCTCTCCCAACCATATGAGACTCCTTGGGTCTATCAATACGGAAGAGAAGTTCTGCAGGCAAAAAATATCCCAGATACTGCACACTATCTGGTGTAGTGTCATTGTGGTAGTGTCCTCCTTCGCCATGGTGACTGAAACAATGGGTGTGCTCCACTCGCAGATCAAACCCCTAGAAAAGAGACAAGTTTATGTTATGGGAGCACATTTTCTTTTAAAGAAAGTATTTCAGTAATGCTACAGTATTTTGCAGTTCATGTTGTATTTTTTCTTCCATGGATCTCAGAGTGTTTTACAAACATTTAATTATTTAAAGACTTGCAACGTGAAGTAACCTAGTACTCTCGCTATTTTATAGACTGGTAAACTGAGGCAAAGAGTCACTTCCTGAGGTCACACTGAGACAGTGATAGAATTAGGAGTAGAATCTAGAAGTCCTGACTCCTAATCCTCTACCCAGCAGTTCTCAACCAGGGGTCTGGGGCTCTCTGGGGGGCTGCAAGCAGGTTTCAGGAGGTCCGCCAAAATAAACCAGAGAGCAGGGCCAGCATTAGATTCCGTGGGGCTCAGGGTAGAAAGGTGAAGCCCAAGCAACTCAGCTTTGCAGGACCCCCTGTGGTGTAGGGTGGCCACAGACAATTGCTCTTCTTGCTACCCCTTAACGTTAGCCCTGGCTTTTAATCTACTAGACACGCAGAAAAACAGTTGTTGTGGCACAGGTGGGCCATGGAGGTTTTCATAGCATGTTGGGGGGGTCCTCAAAGAAAAAAGGTTGAGAGCCCCTGCTCTGCACTACAACACACAACCGTTCTTCCATGCAATCCAGCTGGTCCAAGCCAGGCTCTAGTATGTGTGTTGAGGTAGGGTCTATGGGCCCACAGTCAGAGATTAGGGCCCCATTGTGCCACACACTGTACAAACACAACAACAACAACAAAAAAAAGATAGTGTCTGGCCCAATTTTGGGAGATAACAGGTAGGTACTGACAGGAGGAAGCACAGGTAACAATAAGATAAGGAACGATATGATAAGTGTTGGATTCTGCACACCAGCTGCCTAAATGAAGAAGTTCCCATTGGCACAATGCTATTTGCCTTCTAGAGATATAAGGCATTATTATATTGCAAAAATATTAGTGCGATTAGGCCTAACAGCTAAGTTGGTGGCACGTTGAGACTACTAGCTATTAGGCAAAAATGTATCCATTTTATTATTATTTGTATTACCATAGTACCCAGGAGCCCTCATCACCAGGACCCCACTTTGCTAGGCATTGTGCAATACACATTCCATCCTTTTGTCTGTTTTTCCTTTCTTTTGCATCTTGTCACGCTCAAATTATGAGCTTTCCGGGACAGAGACAGTCTCTGTACAAACAAATCATGCTTAGCACAATGGGCCCTGGTTCTTAATTTCTCTGGGCACTAATTTAATACAAATAAGAAGTAGCAATCATTATATAAAAACAGCACCTACATGTCAGATGCTTTCATTCAGAAGAATATTCCATTAACAGCTGTCGATATATGTCCATTCCTATAATACTCATCACTAGCTTTTGGGAAACTATATGCAATTGAGCACTGGGCCCAAAGACTGCCAAATAGAGACCCAATGGAGTAAGGCACTTGAGTATGTGCAAACCAACACCATGTCCCACTAACGTACACACCACTTGGCAGAAGTGTTTTTTAAATTGTTATAAATTTGTTTAAAAGATATACAAAATATGGATGGTAATTAGTTTTTCTCCCAAGACTCTTGGTTAATGTATATACTTTAATGTAAATGTAACAATATTCCTAATGATAGGGACCCTAGTCTTATTTATAACATGGATTTTCTCATACTTTTAATATTTTTTACTATTGAATTTAGTGCTTGTGAAATATGCTCAGTCTATACTTTGATATCCAAGGCTGTAAGGCTCTGATTTGCTCACACTATAAATACAGTGCAGTGCGAATAGCAACTTCCCCACATAGCACTGCCAAAGTGTCCCAACCCATTTCTGAATGGGCCACATGAAGGTAAGGATAATTCAGTCTCCATCCCCTTTCATTCCTTGGTCTCTCTTCTGAGTGCCAAACAGATGTCCAAATTAATGCAAGTTGTGCTGGTTGTTTTGGGATGCAGACACCTACACACTAAGAACTGGACTGGGAACAAACATTTCACTCTTGTTACTGAACATGCATCAGCATTCAGTCACTATTGACCTGGGTTTAATTCAAACCAGTGAAAAGTGAAAGGCTTAGTTATATTCTATTACCAATCCCCTGAGCCACCCATTCCAACACTTCAAAGACTTTAATATAATCCATAAATAATTCCCATTCTTGAACAGAAAAAAAATAAAAATAAACAAATCCAAGACAGAATCATTACACATCAAGTTAGTAACTCAGACAAACACAAAATAGTGACTTACTGGATCTCTGGAAATTAGTACTGGCTGACAAATCAACGGAGCCCTCATTTCAAAAAAATTGAGCCAATTATTCACTTCCTCGTCAGTGTTTAAAGGACAGGCAGAAAATTCTGGGGGCTATAAAAAAGCATTATCAATTGAATGAAGATACTAGGACCAGAACTTTTCTCTAAGCTACTTTTCTTCACTAGCCCTAAATTATTTTCTGCTCCTTATTTCTTCTTAACTAGCAAAAGCAGTATCCACAATTGTTTCTCTATTCAGAATGATAAGCTTTTACCCAATGGCTGCCACCACTGCCATTCCTCGGGTACCAAATGGGGAATTCTTAGAATCAGGTAACCTGTATCCACATGTTACATTTGTCCTATCATGTTGGGATCAGAACTAGGTCAGTTTCAGCTGTGTTTGAACACAGCTGAAACTCACAGGATTCTGGCATGTTTTCTTCAATTGATGCTGACAGATTTTTTTCTGAGAACAACATTAGCCAAACTGTGATTACAATTGTACCAGGAATAGCAATCTAGACCATAATTTTATTATCCCTATCCACTTTAGTCATGGAAATTATAACAGAATTAGAGCTGTCAAGCAATTAAAAAACTGAATCATGATTAATCGCGCTGTTACACAATAATAGAATACCATTTAAATATTTTTGGATGTTTTCTACATTTGCAAATATATTGATTTCAATTACAACACAGAATACAAAGTGTACAGTGCTCACTTTAAATTTATTACAAATATTTGCACTGTAAAAAATAGTATTCTTCAATTCACCTCATATAAGTACTGTAGTGCAATCTCTTTATCATGAAAGTGTAACTTACAAATGTAGATTTTTTTTTGTTTATATAACTGCATTCAAAAACAAAACAATGTAAAACTTCAAAGCCTACAAGTCCACTCAGTTCTACTTCTTGTTCAGCCAATCTCTCAGACAAACAAGTTTGGTTACAATTTGCAGGAGATAATGCTGCCAGCTTCTTATTTACAATGTAACCTGAAAGTGAGAACAGGTGTTTGCATGGCACTGTTGTAGCCAGTGTCGCAAGATATTTACGTGCCAGATGCACTAAAGATTCATATGTCCCTTCATGCTTCAACCACCATTCCATGAGTCCTTGCTATACAGTTCTCCCCCAAGGAGTTCAGTCACAAATTTAATTAATGCACTATTTTTTTTAATGAGCAACATCAGCATGGAAGCATGTCCTCTGGAATGGTGGCTGAAGCATGAAGGGGCATACGAATGTTTAGCATATCTGGCATGTAAATACCTTGCAATGCTGGCTACAGGCGAACGTCTGTTCTCACTTTCAGGTGACACTGTAAATAAGAAGCAGGCAGCAGTATCTCCTGCAAATTGTAACCAAACTTGTTTGTCTGAGATATTGGCTGAACAAGAAGTAGAACTGAGTGGACTTGTAGGCTTTGAAGTTTTACATTGTTTTGTTTTTGAATGCAGTTACATAAACAAAAAAAAAAATCTACATTTGTAAGTTACACTTTCATGATAAAGAGATTGCACTACAGTACTTGTATGAGGTGAATTGAAAAATACTATTTTTTACAGTGCAAAATAATATAAATGAGTACTGTACACTTTGTATTTTATGTTGCAATAGAAATCAATATATTTGAAAATGTAAAAATATCCAAAAATATTTAATACATTTCAATTGGTATTCTATTGTTTAACAGTGAGATTAATTGTGATTAATTTTGCGATTAATTTTTTTTGAGTTAATCGCGTGAGTTAACTGCAATTAATCAACAGCCTTGATAATAGAACCTTGATAATAAGCGTTGTGAATACTGTTCCCAATGTGAATACAGCCTAAGGCACACAAATTCAAGACATCTGTTTCAGGAGTGTTCTAGACATGGAGGACTCAGGAATGGTGCTTTTCTCCAAAGGGGAGCACCATTGGTATCATGTTTAGATCCACTTCTTGAAGAGAAAAAAAAGATTCTTCAGAGTAATAGATTTTTTTAAAATTACCCTTTGAATTTTAGCTAGATGAAAGCAGCACTATAAGACGACAGGAATTTCATCTTTGACATTTGATAGGTTTGACAGAGACAAGAATCAGTGGAGACTTGTAAAAATTTAACATTTCAGAAAGTTCTGCTTGTAAAATGGAAAGCGAATTCTGGTAACCATGCAAGCAAATACAATCAGTAAGAACTGTATAGCTATTGCATAAATATATTTAATACTTGTAATAGTTTATAAAAAATTATAAATCTCTAAGTTAAACCATATCTCTGATCATTGTTTAATTGATTTAATTATTTTTCACACTATTCTACTGTTTGTGTGTTTCACCAAGTCCTTATACATCTCCATTTGTTTCTACAGCTTCTTTGTCCCAACAAAAGATGGGAGTATTAGGGTCATGGGATATATAATTTTGGTGTTTTTGTACTTTCCGTTTATCACTTTTCAGAAAGTGCACATTATTGCAAAAAAATTAAGTGCACTAAGTCTTTATATCCTGAACTGTCCTGCATCTTTATCTTTTAGAAAGATAAAGAGCCTGAATCAAGAGCAACTTACCATGATATGAATCTTCGCTTTCCCCTTTTGAATGACAAATGTACCGCCTATCCCGACTGGTTTATCTCCATAGCATTTTTCTATAATTTGTCTCATACAGGTCACAAAGTTATGCTGTCCAGTTCTTCCATTGGCTCTCACTTCAATAACCTGGAGAGTAGACATACATTTATCATGCTTATCACATGCTGTAATGTTTTGTGAATGTTTGCTACGTACACCATGTATTTCAACGCTGCTGTGAAACACTCAACCTTGTATCCTATAATCTTTGTTAAAGTAAGTTCTCTCACAGGTGCTGCTTCCTTTGTATCCTTAAAATATTCAACAGGTTTGGTTTTGTGCATGTAAGAATTTGCTTTTCTGAAGTTCTTTAGTCAGTCACACAACAGGCACAGCACATGAAACAGAGGCGTAAGCTTCCCTCTCCCACCCAACAGGCCTCAAACCAGTCATGAAAGAAGAGACTCTCTAGGGATAAAAAGGTTTGTTAAATTTTCATGCACGATTCGGTCGTTGCTTTTCTGTTGAGACCACCTAGTGCCAGTTGTGTTGAGGGAGACACTTGTCCACCAAGAACTGAACTAAGACCACAAACTTCAGTTTACAAAGGCCAATCAAGTTTCAGTCATTATCAACCTGGGCTGGATTACAGTGGGTGATTTAAGGGTGAAAAATTCCATATCCCAGTACCAATACCCTGGGGAATCCACTCCCTCACATCAACTTCATTTTCTTGTGAAGGATATAATTTCTCTTATGTGATTTTTGGCATTAATATTAACATCAGTATTACCTGAAAGAAAAGGCAGGCCTCAAACAAAGTAGTTTAACTTCAGCTATCACCTACTGAAGAAGTGACATTTTATCCAAATATGCACCTTGCCAGGTTGGCCCTGACTGGCATACAGGTTGGCCAGTAGTCCAAATTCACAGTCACCATATTTCTTGCTGTACTTCTCCAGGAGGCACCCTCCATCTGCAGGATTAATCTGAGCGGTGTAACTTGCATTTACAGCAGGCTTTTGTTCACTCTCAGCTTGAACAACTGGGATAAACTGAAAAGAAGAGAATGTAAAATTGCTTAGTTCTAGTCAGTTGATTTTATTACTAGGTAGATAGCATCCCAAGTTAGGGCCCAATCCTGAGAACTACAACAGAAGTTTCATCTCGCAGGATTAGGTCCATATAGGATTAGCAAAGACCCAACTATTTTAAAGAAAACTCTCAATTTAAAATTGATTAAGTGTGAAACACATGTATTAAAGCATTTTCTCTTATCTAAGGATTTGGATTCAAGTTCTTGTATAAATAACAGAACACTAAATGGGAAAGTTTCTCAATGAGGCAACCAACTTAATATATCACTGCAAGAGGCCCAGTTTAGGGATGATGACCAGGACTGAGCATTCAGCTTCTGTTAGAAAGCATTGAAATGAAAGAGTTTTCAGGTGGCATTTTCAAAAGTATTCATACTATTAGGTTCCATAGACTTCAATAGAAGCAAAACTAGACCAACTTTGAGTGCTCTTGAAAATATCACCCTTAATGTTGTTGTAAGGCAAGGCCTATAATAATTTAAATGGTTCATTTGACTACTTACTTTTAAAAAAAAAATATTTTCCTATTTTATTTAAATAAGAAAAACATGTAGCGACTTTGAAAGTCTGAGTTACCATTTTTACTACCAAGAGCTAAATTCTCTCACTCCTACTGTGCATCAGGCTGTTAAGATACCAGCTTTCAATTGATTTCGTTTTTTTCTTTGATTGTATTTCACTCACCTAGGAATATGTTTAGTCATGTACTCTTCTTTTAATTAGATGTAGCATTTAGAACATTTTTCACATTACACTGGAGTTTTCCATTCACCTCAAATCAAAACTGCTTTCTTTATCTATTTCACCATGTAGGACAGATCAACTAAATCATGTTTTAACTGCTGATCCTTACCTGACCTTACAGCGTAAGTCTTAAAGCAAAAGCATCTTGAGTAACACAATTTTTTCTCTTGTGCTATTTAAAATTAAGACCAGCATTGGGTATTTAAAGCAGTTTACCACTCAGCTCCTTGGCATCCATTTTTTGCATATTTTTCCTCTTCTCTGGAATTAAAAATGTGATCAGCTAATTACAAATTTCAGTATAGCAACAACTAGAGGCGGTTTCCTCTTAACTCCATAGTAACCATATGCTTCCCTGTAGAATTTATAAACACAAAAATGTGGTTTATTATCCAAGTAACCTTGTCTTTATTATCTTTGTAAAGTGCCATACAAACTTGTGGTGCTACATATGTTATCAGTGTAGAAATGTTTGCTATGTCAATGAAATAATTTTTTGAGAACTTCTGCATGTTTATACATATTTACTGACCTCAGCATTTACTCCAAGAATCCTAGAGGACCCAGCTCCAGCTCCAAGAATGAACGCTCCAGGCAATTCTATTTGCTTTGCAACAGTGTTCAGGTCATAAACCTATACAAGAGACATACATTTATGTACCTTTGACTTTCTTGCCTTGTAATTCTCATCTCAGCTACATTCCACTGCAATTTCTTGATGATTTTATCCAAATGCCATTATTATTTATTTGTGCAGATTGGTTTGAACACAGTCCCCAAATCCGAACAGCATTGGCATCTGGTCAAGTTCAAACTTAATGACTTGGGCACATATCCACTTATTTGCTGGACTGCAGTGTCTTCTTGCACAAGCTTGGCCCCATCCTGTCTAAGGGCCAAATTACTCTCTCTGTGCAAGTGACATTGTTTAAAGCAAAAAATGAAAATATCCTTAAGTGATGTCACATAAAATCAGATTCTGGCAGGTCCCATGCTCTACCAAAAGAGAATGCATTAGCAAGTATTAACGTGAACTCTACTTTGGCCTATACCGACCCCATACACAGACTGTTTTTACAAACAATAGTAATAATCAGCATGGAGGGCCATGGCTAGATAGCATACAATACATAAACATACAGATCATGCCATGGACTCTAAGTAATTCCCTCCAACATCCTCTGTGGCTTCTGTCAGACAGCTTTTGAAAAAACAGCCACATACTATTTAGCAGGTACCAGAAGAGGGACAACTTTTGCATGCAGTTTCTGCTGTGGGATTTCTGACATGTTCTTATGCTCAGCACAGGCCAGGATGCTTGGCCCATAATGCTTTCGCAATGTAAGCCTATTTTTACAAATGGAATCCTGCAGCTTTCATTCGTCAGTGTTCGCCAGGACAGTATTTTAAAATAGGACTACATATGCTTCTTTCTTTGGCAAATGCACTAAAAAGCCAGGACTGTAAATTAACTCACTTTATCTTTTTGTACGAGAGGCACAAGGTAAGGAACACCTCCCACATCTGCTATTCTAGGCTTCCCACAGATTCCTGGAACAAGAATAAGGCAAGTTAGCTCGTCAAGAGAATCCATCTAAAGTTCTCTTTGGGTACTGGAAGCATAATAAGACAAAGAATTTGTTCCTCAAAAGCTTCCTTTAAGTGTTCAGAAAGTCTTTTAAATCAGGGGTTCTTAACCTTTTTCTTTCTGAGCCCCCCCCCGCACCTATGCTTTAAAAACCCCATAGCCCACCTGTGCTACAGCAACTGTTTTTCTGCATACCCTGTGGATTAAAAGCCAGGGCTGGTGTTAGGGGTAGCAAGCAGGGCAACTACTTGGGGCCCCAAGCCACAGGGGTCCCTGTGAAGCAAAGTTGCTTGGGCTTCAGCCTCGCATGGTAGGGTTTGGGCTTCTGTTTTCTGCCTGGGCCCCTGCGAGTCTAATGTTGGCCTTGCTCTTTGGTTTATTTTGGAGGACCCCCTGAAACTGCTCGCAGACCCCCAGGGGGCCCCGGACCACAGGTTAAGAACCTCTGTTTTAAATCACCATTTTTTTTTCTGAGTACTAAGATAAATTGGGGTTCTACAAATCTATGTAAAGTAGGCCTGAATTGGAAGAAAAACATACATAAGGTAGGTTTCAGAGTAGCAGCCGTGTTAGTCTGTATCCGTAAAAAGAAAAGGAGGACTTGTGGCACCTTAGAGACTAACCAATTTATTAGAGCATAAGCTTTCCATGAGCTACAGCTCACTTCATCGGATGCATTCAGTGGAAAATAAGGTAAGGGCTCACTTCTAAAAGCTAGCTAGCCAGCCTGTTTCAAAAGTAGTACTGTTCTACAAGCACTCACAAATCTGCTAGGCAACAATTGAGGAACACTGGTTCTCCAATGAGGCATAGTTCATAATGTCATCATGCAAAGACAGCAGAAGGTACAGATATAAAAATGCTTTCACCTATCTTGTGTAGGGACAATGGTGGGAGTTTAAATAAACAGAGACTGAGCTCATTATTAGAAAGAAGTTGAATAGCAAGACAGTACTTGGTATCTACATAGCCCCTTCAATCTGAGGATGTCAAAACCCTTAACATACAATAGAGAATTAAACCTGTTCAACTCATTTTACAGATGAGGAACAATGATGCAGAGCACTTGAGTGATTTGTTCTAGTCAGGTCACATCCAGCCAGTGGCAGAGCCAAGAATAAGACACGGCTCTCCTACCTCCCAGCCTTGTAGCTTATCCACAAGACCATTCTTCCTCTGCCATCATCTTCAAGAGTTTCTAATTATGACGAATCAGCTACGAAATATTGGCAGTCATAGCTTATGGTTAGAACAGTATGTTACCTTTAACAGGAAAATTGAAGGGATCATGAGTCAGATCAGGGCATTCTACTACAGAGACCTGGACATCAGCAAAGTTCTCTGTAAGCCCATTCTGCAGGACTAGAATAGAGTAAAAAAAAAAAAAAAAAAAAAAAAATTATTAGTGAGACATTAGCTAGAGTTTGGCAAGTAATACACCAAATAAAACACATATTTTAAGGTGCCAATTCAGCAAGATACATAAGCACATGTGTCACTTTAAACACATGAGCAATTCCATTAACTTAAGTAAGGCTAGTCACAAGCTCAAAGTTACGCATATGTTAATTACCTCACTGAATCAGGGCCTCAGAGAGGAATAAATCCTTTTCTGCTAACCTGTCATATTGCTGAAGGACAGAAGGTTCTATTTTTTCTTTTTTTACACGATGAGGACTGGGGGGTTGGATAGGTGTGGGAGTCCCGGGGGGCCTGTCAGGGGGCGGGGGTGTGGACATGGGTTGATGCAGTCAGGGAGCAGGGGGAGTTGGATAGGGAGTGGGGTCCTGGGGGTGCAGTTAGGGGTGGGGGATCTCGGGAGGGGGTGGTCAGGGGACAAGAAGCGGGGGGGGGGGGGTTGGATGGGTCAGAAATTCCGAGGGGGACAGTCAGGGGGCAGGGGCCAGGCTGTTTGGGGAGGCACAGCCTTCCCTACCTGGGAAGAAAGTTCTTCCATCAGCATAATAAAAAACACCTCTGCAAGTAGCACAAGCTATGTTGGCAGGAAAAGCTCTCCCGCTGTGAACAGTGCTATGTCATTGTAACTTATGTCACTCAGAGGGGGTTTATTCAAGTTCACACTTAACCCATTCCTGGATTTGGCTTTATTGATAGACCCAACAACAGAAGATAAAATTCAGCCTATGTTTTCTCCTTAGGCCAGACTGTTTCTAGGGCTTCCTGAAGGATTTCCCTGTCTCCGCCCCTTGTCCCCCTGTTCAGAGATTCATACTGTGATGGGTTCGGTCACAGAGACCCCCTTGGGACTGTCACCTGATGTGCCGAGACTACCTCTGAGCCTGTTTTCTCTGCCAGTTTGGGCCTCCAGAACCCTGTCTTGTTGAGCCAGACACGCCAGTCTGCTCCAACACAGACCCAGGGTCTGAACCACACACCCCAAACCTGCAGGCTTAACTGAAAACAGCTTAAATGCTCCTGTCTTCAGCACCCAGACACCCAGCTCCCAATGGGATCCAAACCCCAAAGGAATCCATTTTACTCTGTATAAAGCTTATACAGGATAAACTCATAAATTGTCCGCCCTCTGTAACACTGATAGAGAGATATGCACAGCTGTTTGCTCCCCCAGGTATTAATTATTTACTCTGGGTTAATTAATAAGCAAAAAGTAATTTTATTACATATAAAAAGTAGGATTTAAGTGTTCCAAGTAATAACAGACAGAACAAAGTAAGTTACAAAGCAAAATAAAACAAAACATGCAAGCCTAAGCCTACTACATTTAAGAAACTGAATACACGTAAATCTCACTCTCAGAGATGTTCCAATAAGCTTCTTTCACAGACTAGACTCCTTTCTAGACTGGGCCTAATCCTTTCCCCGGTACAGTCCTTGTTCCAGCTCAGGTGGTAGCTAGGGGATTTCTCATGACTGCAGCCTCCTTTGTTCTGTTCCACCCCCTTATATAGCTTTGGCACAAGACCGGAATCTTTTGTCTCTCTGGGTCCCCACCCCTTCTTTTAAATGGAAAAGCACCAGGTTTAAGATGGATTCCAGTACCAGGTGACATGATTACATGTCCTGTGAGACCCCAAGCCTTCATTCTTCCTGGCCTGACTCACAGGAATGCTTGCAAGTAAACAGAGCCATTTACAACCAATTGTCCTAGTTGATGGGAGCCATCAAGATTCCAAACCACCATTAATAGCCCACACTTTGCATAGTTAAAATAGAGTTCAGAGTAACACTTCATATTTCTAGCTTCAGACACAAGAACGATACATTCATACAAATAGGATGAACACACTCAGTAGATTATAAGCTTTGTAAGGATACCTTACAAGAGACCTTCTTCATAAATCATATTCCAGTTACATTATATTTACACTCATAAGCATATTTCCATAAACATATGGAGTGCAGCATCACACATACCCACCTCTCTTCTAGCCTGGTGGAGTTAAAGCCATTTGCCATAATGAGTCAGCAAAATTTACTTAGCAGCGTTATGTGAGGTTTTAACTCCTGCTAGGTGAGTGGATCAGTAAGGAAGCTCTGAAAGGATCTCCACTGAGTCATTCCCCAAAGGTTGATGAGAGAGAGAGAGAAAATAAAAAGCAAGACAAAACTTTGGGTATGACGGCCCAGCCAGGAAGGGGAAACTGATTTCCACTCTACTTCTCCTGCTGCTGATGTAGTGACAAATTCAGCCTCCTGATCCTATCCTGGTTGCTCTCCAAGTGCTCCACCCCATCTCGCCCCCGATCCTATTGCAACTCCTCACCCCTCCCTGCCAAGCATTCAGCTCTGTGGGCAGCACCGGTTCAAGAGGCTGTGATCCTGGCACTGCTCCAATCAGAACACATAGTGGGTAAAAGTAGCACTCCCATGCAACCAGGAGGTTCTTGCCAAGATCTCAATCTTGCAATTTTTTGAAGCTGCAAAGTAATGTGGGATGCAAGTGGGACTAGCAAGGTCTCAGTTGGAAGAAAAGCAACTGCGAACCATTGGGTATATGTCCAAAAGTGTTCACGGTGGTGGCTATCCATTAATCTTATAACCTTTAGCCCAGTGGTTATGGCACTTGCCTCTCATGTAGAACATCCAGGTTTGAATCCCTACTCTGGAACCTAGACTTGAATTCAGGTTTTCCCTCCTCCAAGTCCTACATTCATCTCCTACCTCCCAAGTGAGTGCCTTAATCAAGTGGTTAAAGAATTGTTCTGGCTCTCTTTGGCCCAATGAATATTAAGTTTATGTTTATAAAGTGGAACAGCTTCAACAGGAGAGATTATGAGCAACCCTTTCCAAAACAGTCTGTAGCCCAGTGGCCAGGATACTTCCCCAGACAGGTGGATCCGAGTTCAAGTCCCTACTCCAGAGTAGGGATTCAATTATGGGGTCTCCCATTTCCCAAGCAAGTGTCCAATCATTGGGCTGAAGGTTATAAATGGGATAGATGCACAGACACAGTTTGCGGTCTTAGAATAATTCAGATGGGAAAAACTGTATCAGGTCAAAGCCAGCCTCTACCCAGCTCTATTTAGGACACAGGAGCAAACAGCACAATGCAAAATTTAGTTATTTGTCATTTCTTATAGCAACAACTTCCATAACACTATAAATTGCATTACTTACCCCCAGAAAGTTCCTCTAGACTTGGGACATAAAGAGCAAACTTTTCAACTTTGGTCATTTTCTATTTCTTTCCACAAACTGGACAACTGATTTATAATTCTCAGTGCCTAGTGTACTCTGATCTCTTCAGTAGAGACTTACTGATCTGTGAACAAACATAATGGTTTACTGATTAAAAAGGGCTTGCACAGCTGCATCCTACTTTTTGATATGTAGGGTTTTCCACCACAGTTTCAATTGTTACCTCTGTTCCCCTAAAAAAAACAACCTAGGGTCACACTTGTATTAGTTTTATTACAATGCAGCTGTTAGGTCAGACAGAAAAGGGAAGGAGCTTATTTATACACTGCATTTATACCCCTATGTACCCACATGCTTACACAGGCGGAGAGTTACCGGAGACAGCATGGGAAGCCAAGAAGCCAAAGCGTGGTAGATCTGGTGTATCTGCCTGCAGTCACGGATCTAGGCTGGTGAGCAGGTCAAGGAGCGGCAGCTTGTGTGCGCGGCTGGTTCCTTTTATTTTGGAACTGGGTGCTCCTGTCACGTACACTGAGTTTTTCTTCTGTGTCCGTCACTGAGAAGCATTCCCAGTCCCTGTTCCTTTCATGCATCTTTTCTTTACAGCACTCCGTGATTGCCTTCTCAGGGCAGATTATATCAGACACACCTGGCTCCTTTCTCCTTGCAGTTCCTCTCTGCCCAGTCTCCCCCTACACTTCCTTGTTCACACCCCCTTATCTTCCACACACACACTCCCTTGTTCACACTCTCTCTGATTGCTTTATGGGATATTACAAAGCTTGGCAGTTCATACAAGTGGTAACTTGAAAAGGTTACAGAGCTTGCAAAGGTTACAAAACTTAAAAGGCTGTGGTAACAATAACTGAAGTTACAATAAGGTTGCAGACCTTAATGTTACAAGTTACAGATCTTACAATCCCATTTGAGCGGCGGCTTTACATAACATTAAGAATACATAAACTACAGTAGACTAGACTTTTTGCTTCAAGTGAGATTGATATGTATATGCTTATAATGCTAATTTCCTCATATGTTTTGGAATGACAACATGCATAGCATGCAGTTCTAGAGAGAATTCAGAGCACTGTATCCATAAAGACTTAGACCCAAGCCTGTAACTGGGTCTGTGTAATCAGGCCCCTGACTTCAAAGGGCTCTGCATACCTGCAGCTGTTTGCCCAGGTGGAGCCAGTTATAAGATTGGGGCTTTAATTTGTTTTGCTGTGAAAGCTTCGTAAGGGGCATAACTTGTCACACATTAACCATCAACTTCTGCACGATGCAAGTTTTAATTAAAAAAACATGTTTCCAGTCTTTATGGTCATCAATATTACTTTTCAAAAGTGAGCCCATAGTCTTCCTGAGTCCGCAGACACACAGGGGCACAGCAAAGATCAAAGAGTGGGGAGAGGGAGGTGAGCATACTTTATAGCAACAATTTCCCAAGTGAAAGGAGAAAGCTGCTCTCTAAGGGCTGATCCAAAGCTCAGTGAAGTCAATAAAATACTCTGATTGACTTCACTAGGCTTTAGATCACATGACTTTTCATCACAGAACAAGGAAATCAGAAGGGAGCAGAACAGTGATTCCCCACCACCCCTATGAAAAACCTGTATTCTTCACCCCAATAAAAGTAGCAAAAATTAAGTTACTGACTTTTTTCAACTTTCTCTTCCTGACCAATGCCTTCAGTAGCCAAGCTGTTTGGGGGATTGTTAGCTGAGGGGGCACAACCCTTGGGAAGCTGGATGTGTCTGATTGATTGGGCTTCTGCTGAAAAGTCAGCTGAAATGTTTTCCTCTCCTACGCTGCAGAAAGCAACTCAGGAGGAGCTGTATCTCCTTCAGCAGGTAGAGGATTCCCTTACCTTCTCAGGTCAGGAGTTGACAGCTCAATAATTATTAGAGTTGATAGGTAGTGTAATACAAAGCCAGGAAAGCACTCAAAGGGTAAACAAATATGTAGCTTGTGTTTGAGGTGGTGGGGGGAAAAATCCAGCGTGGAATGAAAAAGTGTGAGGGGGTATTTAGCCAGAGCAATTAACCAACTAGATGACTTTAGTAGCAACGTTTTGAATGGACTTGAAAGGGGGCCAGATTGTTCCATAGGTTGACTCTGCGCTGTGTGAAAAAATACTTCCTTTAGTTTGTTTTAAATCTGCTGCCTATTAATTTCATTTGGTGACCCCTAATTCTTGTGTTATGATAAGGAGTAAACAACACTTCCTTATTTACTTGCTCCACACCAATTGTGATTTTCATATCCCCCTGAGTCATCTCTTTTCCAAGCTGAAAAGTCCTAGTCTTATTAACCTCTTCTCCTATGGAAGCGGTTCCATACCCGAATCATATTAGTTGCCCTTTTCTGTACCATTTCCAATTCTTTTTTTGAGATGAGAAAACCAGATCTGCACGCAGTATACAAGATGTGGGTGTACCATGTTTTATAGAGGTAATATGATTTTTTTAACCAAATTATTTATCCCTTTCCTAATGATTTCGCAACATTCTATTAGCTTTTTTGACTGCCATTGCACATTGAGCGGAAGTTTTCAGAGAACTATTCACAATGACTCCAAGATCTCTTTCTTGAGTAGTAACAGCTAATTTCGACTCCATCATTTTATATGTATAGTTGGGATTATGTTTTCCAGTGTGCATGACTTTGCATTTATCACCATTGAATTTCATCTGCCATTTTATTGCCCAGTCACCCAGTTTTGTGAAGTCTCTTACAAAACATAAAAGCAAAGTTTCAAATGAGAATTACTCAGTTCTGAAAGTGAGTGGATAGGTGAATAAACATGCCCAGACGGTAAGGTTAATGCCTCATATAAAGAAAAGGAGGACTTGTGGCACCTTAGAGACTAACATATTTATTTGAGCATAAGCTTTCGTGAGCTACAGCTCACTTCATCGGATGCATTCAGTGGAAAACACAGTGGGGAGATTTATATACACAGAGAACATATTTCACATATAAAGTGAACAAAGTACATTATATTAACATCTGCAGTCTCCTGGTTCCATTTAAGCCTACTTCTGAGAAATAACAAACCCTTAGTAGCAATCACAGCCTCACACACGCTCTTTTAAACCTTTGCCAAAAGGGGAGCTCCCGTGACAGGGACGCGAAGCAGGCAACTAACGGGCTGTGGGAAGGGTAGCGGCGCTAATGCAGGAGGTCATCTAGTCCAACCCCTGCTCAAAGCAGGACCAATCCCCAGCGTTTGCCCCAGATCCCTAAATGGCCCCCTCAAGGATTGAACTCACAACCCAGGGTTTAGCAGGCCAATGCTCAAACCACTGAGCTATCCCTCCCCCCCTTCAGGAGGTCACTTCCCGATTAGCCTTGCCCTTTTCCCCAAAGCCACCGCTTTCGGACACAAACAGCGCCCCTGGCCCGGCGGGGGTAAGGAACCGCCCAGCACGGGGTAACTGGGCCAGCCTCCCTACCCGCGCCATGGCGATCAGCCGGCTTCAGCCGCCGGCCGCTGTGCTACTTACCAGAGCGCGGGCGGGGGAGGGGCTCCGCGGCGCTCCTGCCCCGCGGCCGGGCTCTGTCTGCGCGCGCGCACCAGGCTCCCGTACAACGCTGGGGAGGGAGAGAGAGGCAGCAGCCCTCAGTGCCTCTCCTAAGATGGCGCTCGCGGACAGCCCCTCTGCTCCCTTCTTCCCATCAGGCCAGCCAGCTCTCGCGAGATCAGGGGCGCTATTTAAGAAGCCAAACAGCCGTTGAGCGGCCTTTGCCTTGGCCTCCCAGAGAGCGTGGAGAGGGCGGAGGGTGAGTCTTGTGTGAGGGTCGCTTCCTCTATCCGGAGCCATCCGCGGCGCTGGGCCGGGCGGGGACCCTCACGGGGAGGGTCCAGGGCTTGGTTGGTGGGAGGTCATCGATTAGCTGCGGCAAGTTCTTGGGGTCTAAATGCAGCCCCGCGCCGCTCTAAGGGCTTGGGGGGCTGGGCGGTGTCTCCGTCCTTGGTCCCTCCCCGCCCCAGGGCCGGTGGGGGGCGGGCGCCCCCCCCCCCCCCTTGGCTCGGCAGCAGCATGGGATAAGGCGCGCGCTCGCCGAAGCGCCTACTAATGGTCTGGCCCGCTCCCCTGCTAATGGTACGGCTCGCCCCCCGAGAGAGGCGTCCCCTCCCCCGGCCAGGCGCCTGGGCGCTCCCTCCACGCGGAGGCACCCGGCCGAGTGACCAGAGCGCGGGGCCGGGGCGGGTGTCGGGTTCCTCCGTTCCCTGCGCTGCCGTGGGCTCGCTGGGGCGCGGGGCAAGCCCTTCACGTTGCTGTGCCTGCTGGACTGACTCACGTCTGAAATGCTCCTGACAGCATGTGGGTGTAATTAGTACCGTGTGTACAGCGGGAGGCTGGGTGACTGCACGGTGCTGTAGAAGTGGAAAGACCGCAGCAGTTTTCAGAAGGAGTTGTGTTTTTAATCAATTTGTGGGAGGAAACACAAACCGCCTGTTACAGCAACACGAGGATTTTGGGGAAAACTCTCAAATGTTCACTTTTTAACCCTATTATTTCTGTGGCAGGAGAGGTGGTGCTGCTAGTTGTCTGCAGCAGGGATCAGCCCTTGCCATGTTAGGGCAGGGAGAAAACGGGTGTTGTGGAACTGCATGAAAAAGTCTGACGTTTCTGCATGTTTGTATACACGTGTAAGTTTGAAAGCACCATAGTTAAGCCACTGGTGTGCTGTGACTACCCATTATTTTTCTGTTACATTGTGACCCCTCTCTGTTGTTGTGTTTTCACTTGATGTACCTCATCTTCTACTTGGATTGTAAACTAGACTGTGTCTTTATTAGGAGTACAATGACTAGCACATTGGGGTCCTGGTTTCTAGTAGAGGCCTCTAGGTACAATAGTACCAATAGTAATGTTTACGACTCTGGAAACATTTTTCACCAGTTATGAACTCCATGCTTAACACTTATCAAAGGGGTAGCCACTTTAGTCTGTAGCCACAAAAACAACAAGGAGTCTGGTGGCACCTTAACAGATTTATTTGGGCATAAGCTTTTGTGGGTAAAAAGCCGACTTCTTCAGATGCATGATGCTACTAAAATTAACAGTGCAGTTGTACCCAGTTGCCCTAACTGGGTAGGGCCCAAATATTGTGTTAGATGCAATAAGAGATGAGCTCTTCTCAAATGCTTAAAATTCTATTAGCTGAGATACACAAACAAGATATCAAACCTAGTCACATTTTTAAACTAAACTGCACCATCTCACTTCCCAAACTTTATTCAGGAGCTCCATCTGCCTACTACACCATCATTCCAGTATGCCCTTCTTTCATCTTTCTTACCCTGCGGGGTTAAAAAAGAAAAAAGCTTGTAACACCATTGAGGAAGTTTTTTCCTTACAGTTTGGAAGTCATTTTTCTGTGGAAAAATGACAGTTATATACTGATGAGATCATTGCAATGATCTTATCTCTGGGGGGTCTTGAGTATTATAGGTAGTTAAATTAATGTATAGTTTATTCAACTTTCTATAGATAAGTTTACACTTTTTTAAAAGCTTCATGTAGTAGCAAACACTGCCAGTATTAATTTTTAGTATTGTTACAAATTATTTGAGCTATCACAAGAGAAAGCAAAAAGTACCTGCACAGAAGAAAAAGCACCTTTTGACCTTAACTGATTTAATGTTTACTTTTCTTGTACAGATCACTTTTCTACTATTGTCCTTTGTCAGGGAAAATTCCTAATACAATTCCCTAAATGTCTTAAACTAGCCAAAGCAGATCCTACTTCCTACATCAACTTTTCCCTTTATCTGCAGGGATTGCAAATGCGTGTGGCTCCCCCTTTGGCATCACAACCCTGCACTCCTAACATTTTCAGTAGTTAGCAGTTAACAGCAGATGCTGAAGGCTGGCACACTTTTTGCCAATGTCAACTGCTGATATTCGCCTGAGATCTGTACATGTACATGTAACAATGTTCAGACTACTTATCCAGCTTATTGGGTTAAACTTTAGGAGTTTGATCTAGTAGGGATGAGGCTTTCCAGTATGCCTGGTGGAGGGAAGGAGTGAACAAATCAATAGGACTTGTCTACTCTTTACTCCAGCAGGTGCTTTGGAAAACCTCACTCTTGAATTTTAATCCCTGCTTGCAACATGCATTGTCCATTGTTTTGGGTATGTCTCACCTCTCTGCCTCAGTTTTTTCATCCATAAGGCGAGAATACTTTCCTATATCAGTGCTGTTATGAGACTAATTGGATGTTTGCAGAGCACTCTTTGGGACACAACTAAATATTGTTAAAAGTACACACTTTTTTAAACATTACAACTTTTTTGAAATATCGCTGGGAAATATAATAGGTGATTATCTGCAAAAACTTTTATTTACTGCTCCAAAAAACCTGAATGCTCAATTTTGGGGCAGTGCAGGAAGGATATTTTATACTACACCCTGAAGATTTTTAATAAAATATTTTTTTTGCACAAAATGTCTTAGAACTGAGTTATTTGTAATAATTTTGCAGAATCCTAAAGGATGGGTTATGTCCACCTTCTTATCTTAATACTAATGTTTTTCAAACTAGTCACTGCATACACTATGCATGTTGCAGTTATTTGGTTGTAGGTGAAGAAAATGAGTGTTATACCCTACATAGCTGAAAGCTGATGGTTATTCTGAAGTTTAATACAAAGTAGCTTGACGTTCACCTGAATCAGTCTCTCGGATGTGCAAATAGTTAAGGGAGTGGTTCTCAACTGATTACACATTGTGGGCTGCATATGTGGCCTGCAGTGTGTTACCTGGGCTGCAGGGACTGGGCAGGGCAGCCTGGACCCCTGCAGTGCTGGGTCGGCTGGCTGCCCACTCTGCCCCATCTGCGTGAGGCCAGCTGGGAACCTGACAGACCCCGCACATGGGCTGGCCTTGTGCTAATTGGGCCACGGGTTGAGAACTGCTGACCTAAGTGTAACCAAAAAAACCCCTGCTGATTGATCCTTTATTGAATATTTTTTTATTTTAGAACAAATTGAAAGCTCAGAATGACTGATACTGATGAAGCCAAGACTTCAGCTTTTGACCACTTTGAAGATTCCCAAGATCTAATATGTATGCCGCAAGAACAACAGTCTAATGTGCATAAACATGCAACTGCAAGGAATTCATGTTTAGGCTCTGCACAGAAAGATTCTGTATGTGAAAATTCTTCACAGGAATCCTACACCAGTGGTAGATCTTCCAAATGTTTCACCCACTTGACCACTGTCCCAACCAATGCCTTGCTGGAGGACAGCGATTCAGAGATGTGAGTTTTTTTTCCCCCTCCTAAGCTACATGTCTGGTAAAACAGACTGAATGTTCTAAATCTCTTAAAATCCCAAAGTCAGGTGTATGAGATCTTGATTGAAAACAAACAATTCATGCTGCTGACTTCTGTTTAGGATGATGTACTTGGGTTGGTGCATATGCAGTACAGTTAAACCTCAGTTACAATCTGACCATTCAACCACAAACCTTATTTGGAACCAGAATTACACAATCAGGCAGCAGCAGATACAAAAAACAAATACAGTAAAGTACTGTGTTAAATATAAACTATGAAAAAAAGGGAAAGCAGCATTTTTCTTCTGCATAGTAAACTTTCAAAGCTGCATTAATTCAATGTTAAATTGTAAACTTTTGAAGGAACAACTTCAGAACAACTTTTGTTCAGTTATAAATATTTCAGAGATACAAACAACCTCTATTCCTGAGGTGTTCGTAACTCTGAGATTCTACTGTTCATTTGAGTGATTTTGGGGGGGAGGGCTGTTTCTTTGTTAGTTCCCCACATGTGTTAGGCAAGTATTTTCCAAACACAGGAAGACAGACTTTGTCCCAAAATGTGAATCGTCTAAATATCCTATGTAATTAGTTATCTAGGATACCCTAGAACTCCTAACCCATGTCATATCTACTTTGGCTTGAAAGACTTCATAGATCTACCTGCCACAATTCCTCCATGGAAGTAATAAAAAATAAAGTCAATATATTGACTTTCTGTTGGAATTTTTTCTTAACTCCCTTCCAGTTTTGCTCTTTTGGGGCCATTTTTTATTTAAACAAACCATATGGTGATGGGTACCAGGAATTCAGTCTTTATTCGCCTGCATTTTAAGCTGGTTTTAATGATTTATTAAACAATATCATTACCCTTTGAATTACCTCTTTTGGTTAGGCAACATTATTAAGGCTCTAGGACTAAAATTCCACCTGGCTTTTTTCAGTTGGATATAAATTTTTTTTAAAGGCTTGCAAATACCTCATAAACTTGCTTTTAAAAAAAGTCAGCAACTTTCCAGTAACAATCTAGTGCTTGTACTTGAGTAGTAAGGAAGTGACTTTCAGTTCCAGTATTCTGTTCCTCTGTAGTTCCTTGCATCCAAAGTCTTCCATAAATAGTGCATCTGATTCTGTCACCCTGTATCTTGTGTAGGCAATCCTAGTGCAAAAGTAGGAACAAAATTTTGGATTTGGTAGCACTTGTCATTGTGCAGATTGACTACACAAGGTTTTGGTAAGAGAATTCAGCAAAGAAATCTGTGATAGGTCTGTGAGATAGAGAAGTGTGGCTGTTCTCTAGCTGGGTTATGTGAAAAACGGGATGGCTTACCCAAGGTCAGTCAGTCACTGGCAAAGCTGCAAGTATGGAGTATAATCCAGGAGCCGGGGCTACCAGCCTCTTCATCCAAACCATTAGTCAGAGATTATTTCAAAGTAGCTTTACAGTGGGCATTTACTACTGAACTAGATATTTTTTTGTGTAAGCAGGTTAAACCAATTTTAACAGTTACAGAAATGAAGTTGCCCTAGTATCATAGCCTTTCTCTGCAGGGTGGTAGCAACCAACAAAAAGCTAAGGAGAGCCATTATATAGAATTTTTAAGGTACAAGCAGAAGTTGGTTGTGGCAAGAAGTCTTACCTCTTAAACTTTAAGAATATGGTGGAGAAGAGGTTCTCAAACCAAATTGTGGTGTACCTTGGGGGAGGTAAGTGTGCACCCAGGGAGGTGCTAGTTCTCAAACTGCATCTCCTCCTTTTGCACACTAACATTCGCTAGTGGCTTGCTGCAGCAGTGCTGAACCCTTCTTACTGGGGAAAAGGTTGTGCACTTGCTGATGGAGCTGGCCTCCCCACTGTGCTTCCATAGTACATGCCCCCCCTCCTCCCAGCAGCATCTTGCCTCCTTCATTCCTGCACAGCTCCCTTTAGGTTGGACCAAAGCTCATACTCCACTCGTGGCAGCTGTAATGCCCCTCTCCCACAGAGGAGCTGGAGAAACTGGCGTGGAGCCATCTTCCTGCTCAGCCATGCACACTGCGTCCCTTGCTATGGGGCAGAATTACACCAGCCCCACTCTAGTTGAGTGGCCATTGCCTGAGCATGCATTTGGTGCAGAGGGAGCCCTACATGCTCTGTGGGAGGGTGCCTGTCCACTGGCAGGGAAAGGGGCATACACCGCCTCCAGCTTGGCATTCAGCTGCACTGCAGCCCCTCACCACAGCAGTGCCCCTATGCACATGCATAAAGTGACCTTCCCCCACACACATATACTTTCTTTGCTTGTGTAAAACACCTGTCAGCCCCTCACATCTCCATCCATTGTGGTATCTAGGTCTCATATGCAAAAGGAATAAGAGAACACAATTTTCTCCATGGGACATACTCTTTGCCCCCACCTCTCCTGGGCCTTGGAACTAGATTGGGACCAACTCATTTCACACAGGTCACAAGTGGGCTCTGAGCTCTGCAGGAGCTCTTGATGCCTACTGGGAATAGCATGTTTGCCCATGCTAGGGAGGAAGTGATGTGGGATCCCTGAAGCTGGTCATGGGTTGGAGACCTGCTCCCCCTTAGACTCACTATGACAACATTTGAGAACCTCTGCTAGAGTGACCAAACAGATTGGCTTTCATTTCAAGCAGACATGTTACAGCAAGTTGCCATACGATTTTCCAAGGAAGGGATAGCAGTCTTGCGGTTAATGCATGGGTATGGGAAGTAAGTTTTCTGGGTCTCTGTCAGATTTCCTATGTGACCATAGCCAAGTTGTGAACCCACTCTGTGCCTTAGGTTTTTCCATCTGTAATACAGTTCCCTGCCTTGCAGTGGCATGGAGGCTTAATTCACACCTATAAAGCTGTATGAATAAAGCTTTGAAATCTCTGAAAGGCTCTGTATTCATACAAAGAATATGAACATAAGAGTGACCATAATGGGTCAGATCAAT
Organism: Lepidochelys olivacea; assembly: GCF_965140295.1. Taxonomy (NCBI): domain Eukaryota; kingdom Metazoa; phylum Chordata; order Testudines; family Cheloniidae; genus Lepidochelys; species Lepidochelys olivacea. Next base: position 28,954,589 of record NC_140411.1, on the reverse strand, counting down.
GGTCCGTCTAGCCCAGTGGCCAGTGCCAGATGCTTCAGAGGGATTGAACAGAACAGGGCAACTATTGAATGAACTATCCCATTGTCCAGTCCCAGCTTCTAAATATTTGAAGTTTTACCTACTACCCTGTTGAGAATAGAACTCAGGTAATTCTTTTTCCATAAAGAATCTTACGTAGCTTGTAGTCAGTTTTCTACTTAACTCCCTTGTGGCTTCACCTGAAATTAAGATGCATGTTTACTGATCTAGTGCATTAGGTATTTCTAATGCATCCATTACTGTGGTATCTAAGAGCCATACTTAGTCAAATTTTTTAATAGTAATCATCATGAATACCTAATCACTCCAAAGCTACTAGGGTAGAGAAAATTTTGTTTGATAATGGGAGAATTCTTTGTAATCAGAGTGTAATTTATCAGAAACATCAACTGTGCCTTCAAAAAAAGTTAACAATTTACTCTTGTTTTATCGTAGTGACCTTTCTGATTCGACTGGCAGCTTGTTCCAACCTGAGTGTAACATTACACCCTCAGCTCGAAGTTCAGCAAGACACTTGGCAAAGTCTCCAGCAAATACATTGGACAGAGACACTTCAACTGACTCTTCTCCAGATCCTGGATCACCATTTAAGTTGGTTAAATCCCCAGGGCTGTCTAGATCTGCACCCAATTTGAAAGCCAGTTTTGACAATCACTTGAGGAGGAAGTATAGGAGACGAGCACATCAAAGATGTAAGGAGAAACCAAAAGAGAAAGAGAAGAGGTATAAGAGCACAGGAAAGCCTAGAGGGAGACCACGGCTAACTGCTTCACAAGAAGAGCAGAAAAAAAGACTTCTAGACAGAGGCTTTCAGTTTCCTTTTGTGGAAAAAGAATATGGAAGGAAACATCTCCCCATGAAAATGATTGTTGAATACGAGGTGAGATTTTTGTCTATGGGTTTTTTTAAATTGGAGTGGTTTCTACAGGCAGAACAAACTTCAGTCTTTGCAGACAAAAACTGAAATGGCAGTTGTTACAAGGTAACTATTGTGTTTTTGCACTTAAGAACCATTGACTAATTTGGGCACAGAGTACAGTGAATTAAATTCACACTTTCAGTACAACATTATAGATGAAATTGCTGTCAAGTAATCTGCATACATAATTTATCAGTTAGTACTAAATGCTTGAAACTGATTTGCTGTATAGCATATTTTAAATGTAAGCTGAAGGGTCTGTTTGGTATTAGAAGTCAGTCTGTCTTAATGACATTGATTTTCAAGGTCTTGCATAATGTAACAAGAAATCTTTTTCTTAGCAAGCAGCTTTAAAGGGATATTTCCAATACATTAAGATGCTCAAATATGAAGAACATCTCAAAAAGGCTTTAAAAAACCTGAATGCTAGTGAGGATTTAGAAAATGAATGTATGGTGATGCGGAAACACAAATACTTAGATGATGAAGGACCCATTTCTCCTATTCAGGAGACAAAGTAAGTTCACGCTTAAATACTTTTTTTGGAAATTATAACAACTTTTCATCTATTTCCTTAACTGGCTTCTATCTATTTCCTATCTCTTTGAGGCAGGGAAGTATATCCCCATACAGATCAGGAATTGAGGAATCAGAGCAAACTAGTTTCTCAAGGTCTCACAGAAAGCTTGTGGCAGACCTGGGCATTCAACTCAGGTTTTCTAAGTCTCACTGTAGTGTGAGACCATCATCCACTGTGTACATGTTTCTATCAGACTTGATCTATGAACTTTAAACTTTGGTAATTTTAGATTTAATAGAGTTTAAATCTGGATTGGGAATTACTAAAAGTACTTGTTTTGAGAAACTGTTCACACCTTAACTTCATGTAGTATCACTTTATGAGGGAAGCCATAAGATCCAGCCCCAGTTCAAAAAAAAAAAAGCCGTGGCATCTTGTGGCATAGGGATTGGATTGGGATTTCATGGAGTGTAACCTGTCAAGTCTGAGGACTTGTCTTTTTTTGGTCTTTTTTTCCCTTGCATTTTGTTTGATTCAGTAACCTGAGTGGAATGGGAAATAGTCAACTTAAAATCATGCTTGTCTGAAACTTGTCTACACTTATTACAAATAATAGCTGAGCTTTCTATAGCTGAAAGATCAGAGACTTAATGTAACTGACTAGGCATTAGAAAGTGTATTCTGTAAAGTTTTGCTGTTCTCTCCTACGTGGTCAGTAATTTCCCCCCCATTTACATGGGTGTTTCACACAGCCATGAGGGGAAGATGTAAAATCATAACAATTAGCAAGGATGCTTGGGGATCAATAATAAAATCTCTTAACTCACTTCTCAAATGGAGTATGTTTCAAGTTGGCATGTTCCTTTAAGTGACAAGGTAATTTACAGTGGCTGAAGATTGGAAAAACCTGTTAAGAATAAGAACCCAATCCTTCTGCCCTTGGTGACGGTGGTAGTGTAGTTGACTGGAGGGAGGCCTAGTTCTGCGAATAAAGGCTGCAGGATGATTTGCCTTGGTCTCTAATGTGTAGAAGTATACCATGTGTAATGGTTGTGCCTCTGACTACATTTTCAGAGAAAATTCCATTTAGAGAAGTAAAGGAGTACTTGTGGCACCTTAGAGACTAACAAATTTATTTGAGCAGAAGTTGTAGCTCATGAAATTTGTTAGTCTCTAAAGTGCCACAAGTACTCCTTTTCTTTTTGCAAATACAGACTAACACGGCTGCTACTCTGAAACCTGTCATTTAGAGAAGTGGAAAGCTGAAGAGTAGAAAATTTTTTGCAGACAGATTACCCTGCTCAAAATAAGAACCAGAGAGCAGTCAGACTATGCATGTTAAAGATTCTTGGGTAAAGGTTACAACTATTCCTTGCACACGTTACTCAGCTGTGGTTCACCCACAGATGTAATATCAGGCGAACCTTATCCCCTCACCTCTTTTGGCCCATGTTTGGCTGTAAAAGCAGTGTTGTTTGGCTTTCTCTTTTTTCCTAATACAGACCTGTCCTCTTTATCTCCTCAGTGTACCAGTTGGCTTTTCTTCATGGCTGCCCTGTCCACTTTCTCATATCTACTCTGAAGGCCTTCTCTCTACCTCTTCCTTCCCAATTATCCACTTCTTTGTAATATCATTGAAAGCTTGTCCTACCTAGTTTCTAATTGTTTTGTGAGGTGTCACTTGAGATCAGACTTCTGCAGGAGTGGCATCCTCATGTAGGTACAAGTAGTAGCATTGAGGCCAAGAGAAACTCAAGATTTGGTGGAGGTAAAAATCAAAGACCACATGTAGTCTTCGTATTTTGTGCTATTACATAAACCTAACCAAACTCTGGACCATTTTTATTTCAGTGAAGATGACCACAACTTGGATCCTGATCAAGAAGAATTTGGTGCCACAATAGTTGTGAGTAAACCTTCGTTAACTTCACTACCCTGTGTAGCATTTTAAAGCAAATGAAACAAAAGAACAATCAAGCAAAATTAAAGTATTTTTGGATTAAATATTTGTTCCTAGAATTAGACTATATCTATGAACTATTATATATGCCATCTCTGACTCTGCTTCTTGATGTAAAAAAAAATTTTTATTTGAAAATGCATGGTTTTGTCTTATTTGGGGTGGCAAACAATCCTAAATTGAGGAATACAGTTATGAGAATTACTCATGGGTAGTTCTTGGGAAATACTGTTCTGTATCTCCAAAAATTACTGGCAAAATCCCACTTCAAATGTTGTCTTTATAATTGGCTTTTATTCTGATCAGTTTTATATCTTCCATTGACTTAGGAAAACAGCTGTTTCATATTAAGCAGCAAACTTCCAAGCAAGAAAAAATCAAAGACAAAAGCAAAACATTCAAATCTGATCAGAGAAGATGAAGAAGAGGAAGAATATGCTGCTGATGGGCCCGGGCCTGTACATGAGATACTACATGGGTCAGAAAACTAGTACATCATGGAACCCCATAAATGCTGGTTGCTGTGACCCTGACTCTGAGCATGCATGTCTGCATATGCTGCTCTGCCTAGCAAAAACACATTCACTTCAGACAAAAACTATGTTCAACATTCCAACTAAGGAAACTTTGTTATTGCAATTGATTGATCTAGCATCATCGAGGTTGTAAATATATAATTAGTCTCCTTTGGGTGAGTATGATTTGTTTAGCACTGTCTAGAGATAAAATTGTAAATGTTGCAATAAAACTATAGTAATAAAGAAGCTGCTCTTATAAAGCTTTGAGGTTTTAGTTTGCTCAGTGCTATCTGTAGAAAAGAAAGGTAAAATATCAAATTAACTTGGTTCAGAGATTAACCTTGCCTCCTTTCATCCTAACCTTAGTTTAAAGAAATCATGTCTGAACAGCCTTCTGCCTCCGTAGAAAATAGTGATATAAATTGAAAATTGTGATTGAAACTTAATGCATATATTCCATACAGCATATCACTTTCAGAAGCACTTCATTCTTTTGTTTTTGTCTAACATGGACAGAAGCTTTGAATTCTGTGCTAATAATAAAATGACTCTTTTGCAACCCACAACTGATAACAATATGAGTTGTGCTACTTGTAAGTGTGGACAGTAATTTGAACACATATATTAATGGTGTTAGAAATGCTGAGTAGATAATACAATTTCTTTCTCTTCTTTATGAAGTCTCATTCTTTCATCCCTCAATCTGTTCAAATTCTAGAGCTAAATGACTCCAAACTTCTTATCTAAAAAAAATTAATACGCAAGACTTCCTCAGTGCTGGTGGATCTAACAAAAATGTTTAAGGTGTGAAAATGTCACCTCTTAAATTGTGCAAATAAGGCTAAAGCACATATAGGACATAGTTATTAAATTGTTATAGTGGTGTTCAGAGGTCCCAGTCTGGAGTGATATTGTACAAACAAGTTCCTGTCACACAGCAAACATAATCCAAAATTGGGGACAGGGTGGGATATTGACAGTAATAGAACACAAGCTTGTATATTTTAGCTGTTATATTTATATTTTAGTTTGCAGGCTTCATATATGGGCTTCTTAAATAATTCTCATTTTGAGATCTTAGTTGAATCTCATTAGTAAGACATAAACAAGTCAGGTGAATCATTTCAATCCTGGTAGAAACTTTTCTGCTGGTTTGTGGTGTTCAACATAACAAAACTTGTGGCTTTACTTTTATCTACTGAATTATGTTAGCTATGTAGAATAAAACTGCAAGATCAGTTTTTAGGCTGTAGTATCAAACTATCTCTAATGCTGGTCTGAGAACTGCTTAACTTCTTTCTTTCTAGGCTTGAACATGGGAAACATCCTCTCACATGATTTGAAAAACTTCATGCTGGATCTGGGACTGGAGTTTTTGCTGGGTAAGGTATTGCAGGTGCCATATATAGTACTTGATCTACCTGACTTCACATTGCAGTTCACATGATGAATTTCTCTGTTCAACTGCTGGGTGATTCACAAATGAACTAAATTCTAATTCTGAATAGAACTGATTAAATATCCCATGAAAGCTAGCTTTTTACAAATGTAATGGTTAGAAATATTAATCTTTGATGCTAAAAACCTGAGACTTCATCTGGCTCTTTTCCATTTCTGCATTTTAGTTCAATTGGCCTTTTTTTGGAGGGAGAGAGAGAGGAACCATTTTAGTTTTTCTGCTGCAAGAGGTAAGTTGCTGCTTTCGTTGTATTTCTTTTCATGATTTTCTTTCAATAAATTGAAATAAACTATCTGAATGGCTCTTTGAAAAGATACAAATCACATGTATTCTAATCTTGCTTGCTTGATACTTGATTTGGTAGAAGGAGGTTGAGTAATGGAAACAGATTAAATGACTTGGCCAAAATTAGTGTGTCTGTCTGAGATGGGACTAGAACTTGGAACTCTTGATTACAGTAGTGGTCAGACAGTTACATGCAGTTATCCTTATGCTCAAAGAAATACTACAAATAACTTGGCATCTGGAGTTCTCAGGCTGCTGTGCTTGTTCAACCTGATATCTTGCTTTCTCAATTTAAGATTTCTGGTAAACTAACTATCTTCTAAAATCTTTCTTGTCCTCCTGTTCTGCTCTCTCAGACTAATACTATCTTATATGCCCTACATCTATAGTGTTGTGACTTCCAATTTCATATTGGATATAATTCTGCCCTGTGCAGGATTTGCTGACTCTGTAATAATCAGTATTCAAGTGCTTGTGAAGGCTTACTTGGTCCATATAATACTCCTGGGAGAATTCTGCCCCCCAAAATTAAATATTCTGTGCACAATATTGTAAAATTTTGAAAAAAAGTCTGTATTTTATTTGTCAAAACACTATATAATCATGTTAGTTTCAATTATTTTGGTAATTTATTTCAAAATATCTATCAGCAACTGTCTGTAACAGTACAGACACACACATTCCTCCAGGAGTAGTGTGTTAAGGAAACCCCTATGACAACCCTGTTCCTGTTTCTCTGCCCCTTCCCCCCAGAGCCCAGTAGTGAGGCCAGACACCCACACCCTATCCCCTCAGAGCCCACCTGTGGGGCATCCCAATGCAAGAAACAGGCTGATGCTGGGACCCAGACATTTGTGGAGGTTCCTGTATGTTGTCTCCTTCTTTCAGGGCATGCTGAGAACTGCAGTTGCCAGGAACCCTCCAGCTTCCACTTCTCCCTCCAGCAAGCAGTGTCATAAGAACATAAAAATGGCCATACTGGGTCAGATCAAAGGTCCATCCAGCCCAGTATCTTGTCAACAGACAGTGGCCAATGCCAGGTGCCCCAGAGGGAGTGAACCTAACAGGTAATGATCTAGTGATCTCTCTCTCCTGCCATCCATCTCCATCCTCTGACAAACAGGCTAGGGACACCCATCCTGGCTAATGACCATTAATGGACTTAACCTCCATGAATTTATCCAGTTCTCTTTTAAACCCCGTTATAGTCCTAGCCTTCACAAGCTCCTCAGGCAAGGAGTTCCACAGGTTGACTGTGCGCTGAGTGAACTTCCTTTTATTTGTTTTAAACAATTAATTTTGTTGTTTGGCCTCTAGTTCTTATGGGAACAAGTAAATAACTTTCTCCACACCACTCATGATTTTATATACCTGTATCATATCCCCCCTTAGTCTCCTTTTCCAAGCTGAAAAGTCCTAGTCTTTAATCTCTCCTCATATGAGACTTGTTCCAAACCCCCAATCATTTTAGTTGCCCTTTTCTGAACCTTTTCTAATGCAAGTACATCTTTTTTGAGATGAGGGGACCACATCTGTACACAGTATTCAAGATGCAGGCGTACCATGGATTTATATAAGGGCAATAAGATATTCTACGTCTTATTCTCTATCCCTTTTTTCATGATTCCTAACATCCCTTTTGCTTTTTTGACTGCCGCTGCACACTGCGTGGATGTCTTCAGATAACTATCCACGATGACTCCAAGATCTTTCTCCTGATTAGTTGTAGCTAAATTAGCCCCCATCATATTGTACGTATAGTTGAGGTTATTTTTTCCAATATGCATTACTTTACATTTATCCACATTAAATTTCATTTGCCATTTTGTTGCCCAATCACTTAGTTTTGTGAGATCTTTTTGAAGTTCTTCACAGTCTGCTTTGGTCTTAACTATCTTGAGCAGTTTAGTAGTTGCAAACTTTGCCACCTCACTGTTTACCCGTTTCTCCAGATCATTTATGAATAAGTTGAATAGGATTGGTCTTAGGACTGACCCTTGGGGAACACCACTAGTTACCCCTCTCCATTCTGAAAATTTACCATTTATTCCTACCCTTTCTTTCCTGTCTTTTAACCAGTTTTCAGTCCATGAAAGGATCTTCCCTCTTATCCCATGGCAACTTAATTTACGTAAGAGCCTTTGGTGAGGGACCTTGTCAAAGGTTTTCTGGAAATCCAAGTACCCTAAGTCCACTGGATCCCCCTTGTCCACATGTTTGTTTGACCCCCCTCAAAGAACTCTTAATAGATTAGTAAGACATGATCTCACTTTACAGAAACCATGTTGACTTTTGCGCAACAATTTGTTCTTCCATGTGTTTGACAATTTTATTCTTTACTATTCTTTCAACTAATTTGCCCGGTACTGATGTTAGACTTACTGGTCTGTAATTGCCAGGATCACCTCTAGAGCCCTTCTTAAATATTAGCATTACATTAGCTATCTTCCAGTCATTGGGTACAGTAGCTGATTTAAAAGACAGGTTACAAACCATAGTTAATAGTTCCGCAATTTCACATTTGAGTTCTTTCAGAACTCTTGGGTGAATGCCATCTGGTCCTGGTGACTTGTTACTGTTAAGTTTCTCAATTAATTCCCATGCCTCCTCTAGTGACAATTCAATCTGTGACAATTCCTCAGATTTGTCACCTATAAAAGGTGGCTCAGGTTTGGGAATCTCCCTAATCTCCTCAGCTGTGAAGACTGAAGCAAAGAATTCATTTAGGAATCCACAAACCTTTTGATTGCTGTGAGCGTACCTTCAGTTAATAAGGATAAGTTCATCACAAGTCCCCACTTCAGCCACTCACTTCAAAACTCCTTTTGTCTTAAGTTTGCCACAATTTGTAAGTCATAGGTGACAATTTTGTTTTTATAATCAAAATATGTGGGGGTGAATGGGGCTAGAAAAGTGAATGCTTCCTGGGAGGGTTATAAGAGCAGCAGGAGGAAGGAGGATTTGGGACTGCAGTGAGGTGAGAGGGATAAATGGGGACGGTAACAGGGCAGGGGAAGAAGTTGGGTGCTCGGGTAGGGGAGGCATGGCACCCCAACCCTCTGCATCCCCCTAATGGTGCATGTCCTGTTCCACAACTACCTAAATGATTACTAACTCCTACCAAACATTTTTTCCTGTCTTAAAAATTCTAAAATTCAGTACAAAATTTTTAATGCAAAGTGATTCTATGTTGTCCCCTGCAGAATGTTGAGTTGACTAAAACTCAAACTTCTGAAAACCAGGAAATGCATAGTTAAAGTGTTTTCGTGCATCCTTAACTCTGCCCTTTTTCAGCAATGCCCCAACATAGAATCATAGAATATATCCGGATTGGAAGGGACCTCAGGAGGTCATCTAGTCCAGCCACCTGCTCAAAGCAGGACCAATCCTCAACTAAATCATCCCAGTCAGGGCTTTGTCAGGCCTGACCTTAAAAACCTCAAAGGAAGGAGATTCCACCACCTCCCTAGGTAACCCATTCCAGTGCTTCACCACCCTCCTAGTGAAAAAGTTTTTCCTAATATCCAACCTAAACATCCCCCACTGCAACTTGAGACCATTACTCCTTGTTCTGTCATCTGCTACCACTGAAAACAGTCTAAATCCATCCTCTTTGGAACCCTCTTTCAGGTAGTTGAAAGCAGCTATCAAATCCCCCCTCATTCTTCTCTTCTGCAGACTAAATAATCCCAGTTCCTCATTAAATGCCTCATTAAAACACATACTACTTCTCTGTCAACCCCACAGTTGTTGAATTATTGCATGGGCAACCATAGCTGCATTTCTTGATTTTCAGAAGTTTTGAGTTTTGCTCAGTCTTTGTTCTGCATGGGGATGACATACCACCAAGCAACCCTAACTTTGTGCTAATGTAGTCTCTTGCTATTAAATTGGAAATGCAGGTTTGTAACTGAAGTAAATACTGCCAGATATATAACCAACTACTTATTAGAACCACCTGCATTTGAACAGTGCATAAATATTCTACTTTCAACTAAAGGGAGAAGTCCCATGGAGGACTGTTTAAAAAGTTTGTTTTTCCTAGCACATCTCCAGTTTTTGTTTTTTGCTGTGGACAAAATCTTGGAGTAAGTGCTAAGAATAAACCCTTCTCTTGCAACCCACAACTCATCAATATATGAGCTGTGCTACTTTTCAGAAGGGACAGTCTTTGAATGTGCTTCCATTAGAACAGAATTTCTGTGAACACTGGAGAACTCCAGTCTCTGCTTGCATCAAGTTCAGACTCTAAAATGGATAATATAAATATTCAGTGTTTGCTCGTAATCCCAGTTACATTGACTTTGTTTTAGGCCCTCCTAATGTAAATTCTGAGAAGACATGCAGCTGCTCAAATACCATAAATGTCTACAGTCAGCCAACTTCTTGGATTGATAATTCCACAGTCTTACCTGTTGGTCTTTCTCTTATGTCAGTCTGTTTCCTTTAGCAGCTGGATAGTGGAAACTTTTTTTCCGACAGTGTCCCCTACCATTTCCAGGGGAATTGAATAAAGCATCAGTTCTGAGTAGGCAGATTGGCCAGCCAATCTGTCTATTTCTAGTTGATAATTGGCCCCCAAATGCAGTTTTAAACAAGTGACTGGCATTTATTAACCTACCAGTATGAGAGAAATAATTGCTAAATATATAAACTCTTACATTAGGTGAGCCAATATTGAATATTTATTGTGTTGATTTCAAAAATAAACAAATTTTTGCTTGACTAATGTAAACTGTGCTGAACAGAACATAAAACTCTAGAAAAGTTTGTTTTTTTCCATTCTAGTTTCTGGAACTTCCAAAATACATTGATGAAATCAAAATGGAAATATGTAGCTGGTTGGTGAAAAGGGTAAGCTGTGATGCATTCCTGTTAAATTACCACATTCTAGTACACTAATTTTCTTTAGGGAAATGAAAATTTTAAATGCATGGCTTTTTGGAGAAAGTAGTTATCAAGTGAATTGTTGCACTGTTTTGGTATCTGCATCCAGCAGTATTCTCCTGATGGGGTGTTCAAAAAAACAGTGCCACAGTAATTCAGCATCTGGCATCGTTGGTTTTCATGCTGTTATGCATGTTAAACCTGGTATATCTGTTGGAACATGTAGATTTAATTAAATTGTAGGTGGTTTTATTCGGAAGCTGGTGAAATAACGTTGCCATTGAAATATTGTGGAAGTGCCAGTACAGACTTTTATAAATCACAGTAGTAGAAAAATGAAGTGACCTTTGCATCAGAATATCTTTGATTTTGTGTTCTTAAAGGGGGGGAATTTCCTATGGCGTTCTGACTGTAGAGAAACACAAGCTGACTGCGGTCATGGTCAGGAAGATCATCTTCATACTGAGAGGGTATGTACAGAGGAAATGTACATATTTGTAATCAGGAAGGAAACTAAGGAAAATAGCTAGTGTCAAGATAGGGATAGGTCAGTTGATCATGCTCAAGTCTTAAACTGGACTTGAAGGTGCATTTTTGTTTAAAGCAGAAATAAATCTTTATTTTGAAAAGGGACACCATATCTTTTTTACTATAAAGCCACTATGAGAAGAGCTGGAAGCCTTCCCACAAGTTTCACTTAAGTAGGTGTTGTCTAATGACCTTTTCCTTCATCTTTCCATATGCTGTGCATTTCTGCAAACTGGGGTGCTGGTTCCACTGAAGCTCCTGATATCCAGTGCCCTAGAATGACTTCTTGCAGACCAAAGCCAATTTGAGCAAGCTTCAGGATCTGAGGTAGACAACTAATTTTGAAGCTTTTAAAATGTCCCTTTTCCTCTGTAGGGATCATTCAACACATTACGTTACTTCCATTTTTGTCAAGCTACTTGCAGTTCATTTTAATCTTCTTGCCTGCATTAATTTGGCCCTGTCTACTTGGGTAAAAATGTGTGGTTTTTTAAAGTTTGGGTTTTTTATTGAAAACCTCTAACATCTGTGTAGACCCATTTGAACTATTTCCCTCCTAGTGTACAGTATGACCAGCTCAAACAAATTCAAAGGTGGCAAACTTTTTTTTCTGTGCAGGGGTGCCAAGGTTACGCAATCTTTCTTGTGCAAACAGAGCCTTTTAAAGCTAAATCTAATAGGGGAAGAAAGCCAGCAGTATATGGACTACTAATTTAGGTGAATAGTTGAATTTTTTTGTAATATGAATTTTTGATAGCTGGGTGAAACTGCCTCGTTACACACTAAAAATAGGCACAATTAATGGTGTGTGTCTGAACTGAGCAACGTGGCTACAGAAGTAACAGGTTATGCTTCCATCACTGTAAAATGAATTACAGTGGTGACAATGAGACCTGTGACAAACTAGTCTTAAAATGAATATGAACTTTTTGTCCAGATAGAAGGGTAAATTCAAACATAGGTTCTGAAAAATGGTCCACTGTATTGAGATTATCATAAAATACTGATCTGCTTCAATTTATTTTGACATGCGGGTTTTTGTCCGCTAGGCCAGCGGTTCTCAACCAGGGGGCCATGACCTGCAGCTGAAACACAAGCCCTTGTTCCCCCATTTGGTTGAAACTGGGAGTGGAGTCCTGGTGTGTCCTGGAGGTTTTATAGCATGTTGAGGGGGAAAGAAAGAAAAAGGTTGAGAACCCCTGCCCTGGGCAGCAAAACAAGATCTGTGGTTTAGATCAAGTTTAGCCATAGACTTCCTATAAGAAATCCAGGTAGGTGCAGGTTAGGGATGTAAAAGTCTAACCCAGTTAACTGATAAGCATGATGCTTACCAGTTAACCAGTAACTATTAAACTCTGCCCAGGGTCCTGGCTGCTGCCCCCACACCCTTAGTTCCCTGATTAAACATTTAACTGTGTAACTGATAGAATTTTAATTGGTTACACAGTTATGTTTTTAAATGTTGTTTACATCCCTAGTGCAGGTTAATATCTAAATACATATGGTGCAGCATGCATTTTGTCAAAGAAATTGAAGATGGGGATTACAAGACCACTTGACTCTTCATATCACTTTCTTGGAAATTGGGCTTTTCATATTTAGGGCATTTATCTATGTTTCTGGAGTCCTGTTGGAGGATTTAGAGGTTTATGTTAGCAAGGTTTGGTTCTGTAGTGAACAGGGAGGTCCCATACCTTCAAAAGACTTGATAACTATGTATTTTGCAGTATTACTGTAGCTGTTTTTGTTCCAGGATACTAGTGGGACAGGGTGGGTAAGGGAATATCTTCTTATGGGACCAACTTGGCTGTTGGGAAAAGACAAGCTTTTGAGTTTACACAGGACCTGAACAAGAAAGCTCTTGTGTAAGCTGAAAAGGTTGTCTTTGGCCAACAGAAGTTGGTCCAATAAAAGATTACCTCACCCACGTTGTCTTTCATTACTTAATGTCAGCATTTGAACTGCAGTTTGAAAGTAATGTAAATGGATGATTGTGAACCACATCCTGCCTAATGCAAATTGTGTAATAAAACTACTTCTATAACAATTCCAGGGGAAAGGTAAATTTTAAATTGTAGAGGCCACTTAACTGGCATTTGAGTATAACAAACTGAATTCTCTCTGTTTTTAGGGAGTCCAAATAACTCTGGAACACGCAGTCACAAATCACATTTTCTTCTGGTGTCTTGGTAAGAAATTCTGGTGTGACTCCTTGAATGAATTTTGTTACCTGGTTAAAGGGTGTTGCATGCCTCATTAACTCAAAATTGATTTGCATGCTATAGGATTGGATTATGCTAGGGTGTATAGCATCAGAATAGAATCTGCAGTCCTTGTTGGAAAGCAAAAGGCTTCATAATGAGGATTATGCACAGACCTGTATTCCTCTAGTTGGCTCTTTTGAAGAGCCATATAAAACTCATTGTTAATTAGTCCTATTAAACTTGCAATCAGATTGTTTTGGTATAGGAAGAATTAGAGCTTTGTTTTCATTTAACTGGCATCTGTTTCTATATTGAAAGAAATAGGTGGAGATGTTTCATAAAGTAAAAGTGTATTCTGCTCCGGAATATAGAGGATATTGTGAGGAAATGTTATGATGATTGGCAAAATGTTCAACTGCTCTGAAAAGAGTGAATGATGACAGCCTTTCTGAACACTTGAGTTATGTGGCTCTTGTCTATCTTGCTCTAGTTCAGGTACACACTTGCTGTTTAATGGTTTAAGCTTACCTTAGTATCAGACTAAAGGAAAAATGCATTACAATTGGGACAATCGTGTTTGTTTGCCACTGCTCTGTGTGTGGCAAGTGTGTGGTTTTTTGTTAACTTTATCCCCTGGGTTCTAGTTTTTAGCTCTCCAAAAGTAGGGTTCTGGCTGGTAGTTGCATGGGTGATTTTTCAAGGAGAACACAGGTGCTTCAGGAAATGTATGGTGGTACAACCCCATTGTTAAAAATTGCTGCTGCTTATGTGTGTTTGTGTGGCGGTAAACTGACGTCGATCTTTCAGGTGGATCCCATGTTTAGGAAGCAAGGCAAGTGAAGTGATTACAAAGAAGCCTGGTCAACCAGAAATGAGGAGATGCCTGTTCATGAGGTAGGAAATTCTACCCTTCACCCTTTTATTAAAAATTCAGTGAGTGGTGGCTTTTGGTTTTAAGTAAAAACTTATCTTCTATCAAATTTATTTGATTTGAGAAGCATTCCTTACTAAATAATTTAATTGTAAATATCATAGAATGAACACTTAGTTTTATCAGTGCTATCTCTGCACATAAGTGAAGGATTTTTTAACTTCACTGGCATCTCCAAAGGACATCTATACAAAAATAGCCAGCTAAATAGTAACATAGAACTACACTTCCGCCTGAAAACTTAATTGCTGTTATAAATAACACATGAGATGGCTAACTGAAGAAATAGCAGGGAGTTTTTTGCCTTTTTTCAGTCACTTTGTGCAATTGATAGCAGTTTGTGTATAGTCAGTTTTCCTGTCCAGATTAATTATCTGGATAAAACTAAATTGCTGGCCATTATCATCAAGCAGTCTCCAGTTCCAGATTATAACCAGTTCAGTATTAACCTGTCTGGATGGGACATGGAGCAGATGGCAGCTGTTAAAATATTTGGGCAGCATTGTAGACTGTATTGAAGGATCCTCAAAAGATGTGGACATGTGTACAGCAGCAGCTGGTGCTGTTGTAGAGTTTTTGGGCCTGTCAGCAGTCTGTGGGTAAGCTGTGATATCAGGTTTTCTACAAAGCTTCTGATGTATAGAGCCACAGTTGTATCAACTCTGGCAGTGAAATGGATTGTGAGGAAAGATCAAGAATGCCAGATTGATGCTGTTGATTCTCGTAGTCTTTCTTCGATGAAGACTTCATATCAAATGGCAGGACAAGATCAGAAATCATTATACATGATGGAAAAAGCAGGCTTTTACCTTTTCAGTAGGTGTTCCTGTTGAAGTTAATCTTTAGGCTGGTTGATATTGGCAAAGCTTGTCCTATATTGGAAATTACAGAAGCTGTAGGATCTCAGCCCTGTATTTCTTACTACAGTACCACATAACTGTTGAGGTCTATCCCGATGGAGCCTCTCCTATAGGTTCATGTCGTTGGAAATACCTCGTAGAGCAAACTTGTGGTTTCGCTTTACCCATTGAACTATTTGTTAGCTCTGTGGGATAAAACTGCAAGACAGATTTTAATTGCGGGGGGGCGTGTGTAACTATTTAACTCTCTATGCATGGACACTGAGCAATATATTTTCTGTCCCGTAGGCACTAGCTTAGTTAACACTCAACATGGATTGAAAATCTTATCTCACAAGGAAATGAGCAAATTGCTGGGTAAGATTTAGTGAGTGACTTGTCCTGTGCTTTGATTTCTCATTGTAACTAACTTGTTGAATCACATTGTCACCTTGCAGCTTAAACTAAAACTAGGATCTCATGTGTTCTGTTTCTGCAGCTTCAGAAATTGTGAAATCAATCCTTCACCCAGCCTTTGCTGGAAAAACTAAGTTTTCTTTTTAACAGATTGTTTCTAACCTTCATGGTTTGTCAAGACCAGACAGTGTACAAACAGACTATTAAGTTAGTAGACAATTTGAAAGAAGAGCTTTGAGGTGTGAATCTCTCTCATTTTGCGGGCTGCTAATGCTAAAATCCAAATGAAAGTAAAGCAACATTAATGGATTTACTAAACTTTAGCAGAATTTATGTATCCCAAACTGAACTTTCCATGACCATGTGCCAAAAGTCAACTGTCCCTTCTCTAGCTGCCAAACTCCCATCTTCTGAAGTGCTGTAAGCACTCAGAATAAAAACGTACAACACATTGAAAAGGTAGAGGCAGCATAAAATCAGTGTCAAGTAACAGATGTATTTTCATTCAATGAAATTGCTGCAGAATTTCCAATTCACTGTGCTGGAGTGTTGCAGAATCCAGGGATCTTGCCACAGAATTACTGCAGATAGCAGTGTCTTGACTAAAACTAGCTAAATGTTCTGTTTTAAAAAATGCATCAGTTGGAGTACAAATACCTCTTATAATCCTGGAAACAGAGTTTTACTAGCTTCATTTAATAAGAACTCCTCTTATGCTTCTGGTTACTTCACAGCTTGCAAAATGGAATTTTGCTCGGAGTTTACTACTGTTAGATCATTAACTTATAGATTCATAGATATTTAGGTCAGAAGGGACCATTATGATCATCTAGTCTGACCTCCTGCACAATGCAGGCCACAGAATTTCACCCACCACTCCTAAAAAAGACCTCACACCTATATCTGTGCTATTGAAGTCCTCAAATTGTAGTTTGAAGACCTCAAGGAGCAGAGAATCCTCCAGCAAGTGACCCGTGCCCCATGCTACAGAGGAAGGCGAAAAACCTCCAGGGCCTTCCAATCTGCCCTGGAGGAAAATTCCTTCCCGACCCCAAATATGGCGATCAGCTAAACCCTGAGCATATGGGCAAGATTCATCAGCCAGATACTACAGAAAATTCTTTCCCGGGTAACTTGGATCTTACCCCATCTAAAAACCCATCACAGTCCATTGGGCCTATTTACCATGAATATTTAATTACCAAAACCATGTTATCCCATCATACCATCTCCTCCATAAACTTATCGAGTTTAATCTTAAAGCAAGATAGATCTTTTGCCCCCACTACTTCCCTCGGAAGGCTATTCCAAAACTTCACTCCTCTGATGGTTAGAAACCTTCGTCTAATTTCTAATCTAAATTTCCTAGTGGCCAGTTTATATCCATTTGTTCTTGTGTCCACATTGGTACTGAGTTTAAATAATTCCTCTCCCTCTCTGGTATTTAATCCCTCTGATATATTTATAGAGAGCAATCATATCTCCCCTCAACCTTCTTTTAGTTAGGCTAAACAAGCCAAGCTCCCTGAGTCTCCTTTCATAAGACAAGTTTTCCATTCCTCGGATCATCCTAGTAGCCCTTCTCTGTACCTGTTCCAGTTTGAATTCATCCTTCTTAAACGTGGGAGACCAGAACTGCACACAGTATTCCAACTTCTAATTCAATGCTTACAGAAATGTAATTTTAAAATGGGCTGATACTTTGGGATGGTGGAAGCTGTTACAAACTGTTTTAACTGCGCACTGCAAGGTATCTGCATCCAACAGCATTCTTCTGATGGGATGCTCAAAAGCCAGTGCTACAGTAATTCAGCATTTGGCATCGTTGGTTTTCATGCTGCTGTGTGCTTGTTAAACCTGGTATTTCTGTTGACACAAACTGGAGTCATCTGTATGGATTGAATGTATCTGATTTTAACTTATCCATATAGTAAGCCATTGACCAGCTGTAGAAGACTGACAATCAGTGGTGCACTCACTACTTTATTCTTTTTAGAGGGACTTCACTACACTAGACAGACCAGATTTCATTATGATGAAAGAATTGTTTGAAACACAGTATCATGACGTCTACTTGTTTGACAGGTAATATACTTACAACAGCCGAAACATTTTTCATTCAATTTGGAAGGTATAGAATTGCAAATAACTCAAAATACAATTAAGATTTTGAGAACATCTAATACGCTGAAACTGCAGCAGTCAGTGAGTGTTTCTACTTTATTCCAACACTGCTGAAGTGTAGTCTAAACCTCAAAGACTAAGGCAATCCTCATCTCTAATTGTGATAACATTTTTGACTTGGGCAAAATCAATTTGGAATTGTTACCCATATCTGAAATTAGGATAATTCTTACGTACGTACCTGGCATTGCATATGTACCTTGCGTGGGTATTGTGATTTAGTGCCTCAAATAATTTTGAAGATAAAAAGTAACCTGAAGTTCCAGGCTGTGTGAAGGAAGAACTGATGTCTACTGTGAGGTGTAAGCACTTGTAATGCTTCGATCCATCAAGGACGACTGTTCCAATTCTCAGCTTAATTTTTAGAGCTTTAAGTTGCCTTCTGCATCATCATATAACAACTCTGGCCTTTTCCATTAAAGGTTTTAATGCTCAGGTATTACTCAAAACTCCAGTCAGTGGTCATTACCAAGGATACTAGGAAATACCATTTCTGGTGTGCTGTGGACATGACCATAAAGTAACTCCATCAGATTTTGGCATTGCTACTTTAGTAGCACTAAATCTGTTGGAAACAAGTAATGTAAGGGATCAAAGAGCACTCTTTCATGTCATGGTCTGTTTTTGCATAAATCCTCACTGAGAACCTTTTTACATAGGTTTGTTCTGTTAAGAATAGCCAGATTTCAGCTAAAGCTATCTAAAAAATATTTTTAAAATATTAACTATGGAAGAATTATCACTTTGACAGTACGTTCTTTATCAGGATTACAGGCAAAAA
This sequence comes from Lepidochelys olivacea, assembly GCF_965140295.1. Classification (NCBI taxonomy): domain Eukaryota; kingdom Metazoa; phylum Chordata; order Testudines; family Cheloniidae; genus Lepidochelys; species Lepidochelys olivacea. The sequence continues at coordinate 28,936,118 of NC_140411.1, read as the reverse complement.
TCCCTGACTTTATTGAATATTTCTAATAAAGATCTGTTTTGATTTCGTTGGAAGCTCCTCAGATGGTTCACTGAAGAGCAGTTTATCACAGGACTCCTACATTTAAATGTAACTAAAGAAAACTGACATTAGCTAAACTGCCTCTGAATAGAGTGCTTTTCCTGGCTTATCTTCAGGCAACTCTCACCTTGCTGTAATTTATGGCTTGATACTAACCAAATCTGGTGACTCTCACTTGAACCCTTTAGTGCCTATTGCTGACAAATCATTGACCGCAAATTCTAAATGAAGACCAGGCACTGACATGGGTATGGAAAACTTTCTAGCTGTATTGCAAAGGTAAGGATGTGTGCAAGCAATTCTGATAAGCAACAGCAGCCACTATACTTAAGGTCATTTCAAAGAGGGTTTGCATGGCTCTGAAACCAGCTGCTCTTAACGCGATGACCTAATATTGAAATCCTCTGTGGGATGCCATGAGCACTTAGTGTGCTACATGGCCTATTTCTGAGGAGATAGATGTAGTGCAGCTAGGGTGTTGATCAGGTGTAAGAGGTGTGCCACTAAACACTCCAAATTACAGATCCAATGCAACTGTGCCAATTAATGGGAAAACTTACGTTGGCTTCAGAATTTAGGTTACATTTTAAGTTCTTCAGGCTTCTGACCTCAGAACTGGAAATGGTTTAAATTAATATTTAAAGTATGATGGAAAGCAGCTTGATGCTGAGTCCCATACTTCTAGTGTACGTGTCACTTCAGTCAGTTGGTGGTCTGGCCCTAAGTATTCACATTTAAAACAGAAATAACAATTGTAAATGTTTTTTATTCTAAGCCCTTTTGTCTATGGGAGATTTCCTCTTGCTAGTTGAGGACCAACTCTGGACCCAAAAAACTTTGGAAGTTTTACTTGTATTACCTTATCTTCACATACTTCACTTCCAACAACAATCCGTTCATAAATGACAATCTAGCAACCAAAAGCCAGCTCTAGGTAACAACCCTCGAAGCAAAAGCAGACTTGCAGATGAGGGTGAAGGTTGAACCAAACCAGGGGATGTTCATTTTTAATCCACTAATCACTGATTGTGGGAACCTCAAATGTGTAGCACTATAGAGGTAGCATCCATAGGCTTGGGGAATGGATAGAGTAACTCCATACCATCTTGTAACTTGACTAACCCTACCTCCAACATACGAGCTGTAGTGACTTTTTGTTTTTGTTGAGGGAGATGTATCCAGAATGCAAACTGAGCCATCCTTTTTGTCAGAAGGGAGAAAAGGGGGTGAGGTTTTGGAAGGTCAGCTATGTAAAGCTGAGATATCAGAATTATCCTTGTTAAATAGCAGTCACTCAGGCTCATAATATTCCTTATTCACTCTTCATACAGGTCATTTAGAAGTTGACCTGCAAGTTGCTCAACTTCTAAATGAGGGCTAGTCAATAAGCAGACCACACACCAAATCCAGACTGCCAGGTGCTTTTGAAGGACCCAACATTTTTATTTACTTATTAGGGCTGTTGATTAATCGCAGTTAACTCACATGATTAACTCAAATTAATTGTGATCAATCTGTTTTAATCCCACTATTAAACAATAGAATACTAATTGAAATTTATTAAATATTTTGGATGTTTTTCTACATTTTCAAATATATTGTAGTCTGTAATTGAAATCAGTGTCACCAGAAAGTAACAGGCATTTGCATGGCACTTTGATTTCAGTCTTGATCATTTTTAGGTATCAGTGGGGAGACGGTACCAACTAGTAGCTGAAGTTTTGAAGAATATCACTAGTATAAGTTACAATTCCAAAGTAATTGTTACGAAGTCCTTGTGTTTAACAGTGTATGTTATGTGCTTACCATTTACTGAGGCATTCCAGTAATTTCTGGCTGAAAGCTTGTCTTAACCAGTGCCTCATTACAACACTGTTTGCATAAACAAAGCTGGTACTCAGTACCATTGGACTGTTTCTTTGCCAGTGCAATACTGTAACTTTTAAAAAACAAAACAAAACACTGATCAGGATTCTGATCTGAGCATTAACTGATAAGGCAATACTGTCAGTCAGGGGCCACGATTTAACTTTGTAAGGGCTGCATGTTTCACATTCCTGTGATAAAGTATAATTTTAAAAAATTGGATTTTATGTATTCGTTTTTCATGTTTGACACCATTGTTAGTGGGAGAAAGGGCTTTCGAATGATACCCAACTTGACCCATTTCTGATGTATGAATATTTCCACCAACCAGTGGAGCTAGCTGGAAGGTAGTGAGGCTCCACTACAACACTGCAGAGGGTGACAGCATTTAAATTATAATTCTGTAGAGTTAGGAATCAAAAGATACCTCCCTTACCTCTTTATTGTTAACTAGCCCATGGAATTATGCATGCTCCCAGACTAATATAGACAGTGTAATGCTTTATTTTAGGAAGTGGTATGGCCCTGTTACCAGAATATTGATCGTTTCCTTACATGGTTAAATATCTATTAATAGGAGACATGACTAATTGTATGCACTGACTTAATCACCAGAAGCTCAGCAATGTTACCTGAATCTGCTTTTTTTTAGGTCAGTGAGAGACCCCTCCCTAAGCTGTGGACAACCTTAAAATGTCTTGAGTTTGCACTGCTCCACTGGATGCTGCTGTAGTAAACTTGATTACTGAATCCTTTAACCTAAACTTGATAACTGTCACATGTATTTTTAAAAACATGCTTTGGAGGATTTAATGGAATGAGTCACCTTCTAATCGACAGGAAACTTCAGGGTGAACTGCTACATTGGCTTCATGATTGAGTCAGTTGTATATTGTGAGCCCTGGAAAATGACACATTCTAAAGTTATTTGAGAACTTACTTGCAAATAAGTGGCAGTCATTCAATAAATATACTATGTACAAAGTCTAGTTTTTCCTCATACTATTCAGTTACCTATAACTTAGCTGAACACACCTGTGCTTAATTTTCAGCAATGCAGCTGCTGCTGACACTTGGTTACCTACAGGTCAAGTTTACTTAAGGCAGGGGTTCTCAAACTGGGGATTGGGCCCCTCAGGTGCTTGAGGTTATGGGGGTGGTCACGAGCAGTCTGCCTCCACCTGAAACCCTGCTTTGCCTCCAGCATTTATAATCTGTACATTAAAAACACTTCTTTATATAAGGGGGGGTTGCACTCAGCTTTATGTGGATGGGGTCACCAGTGCAGAAATCTGAACCCCTGGCTGAAGGGATGGCAGTAGCACCCCAATTCTGCACATAGCTAGAATCTTTCATTATCATTTAAACTGGGTCCTGGGTGGCATCTGAGTTGAGAACCCAGGTAACTTGACCCCATCAGGAGCTGAACCCAACACAACTGCATTGTAAGGAATTCAGTAGCTAGAACACAGCCTGTGTCTTTTACAAAGGTCACTGAACTGGTGACTTCCCAGGACCTCCATGACTGCAGCAGCAAACCTGAGGGCTGCCGGAGCAGCAGGATCTGCTGGAGCACAGCCCAAGTACCTATGTTTTAGTTAAGGGTATTTGTATAGTAGAGACATGGGCAGCATTGCCTCTAATTTTTCCCAACAGGTGGAATGAATTTTATGTGCACCAGTATGGAGGCAGAGTGGCATATAAAATTCATGTTGCAGGGGTAGGGCAGAGGTGGTTGGAGTGGGGGAGGGGGCTTAGGGCAGAGGGTTACGAAGACCTGTGGGTCCCCTGCTGTAGTAGCTCAGGTTGGGGCCATAGGACAGCTGCCTCCCCTACTCACAGCAGATCTGGGGGCAATGTATCTCTTCTCCTCCCCCTCCCCCCCCCAAAAAAAACTGCTGTAGTGCTTAAGAGGCTGATACACAGCTTAGAGGGAACTTAGGTGATAGGGCATGACTTTGAGTAAATACCCAGGCTCAAGCCTAACTCCCCTTCTTCCCTCCCCCCACTGCCATCTACACAAGCCCAGGGCTCAGTCCCAAAACCCTACATCAACCCTGGACCTAAAGTTCAAGCCCTGTTTCTTTGCAGTGAAGATGTAGCCTCACTGGTTCATGCTGGGGGAGTCCACCAAAGGAAGCCCATACATAGACTTTTATTTGCCCAGTGGACAGCCAGTTTCCCATACTGCAGCATGAAGGGCTAGGGCAGTGGCAGCCACCTTTTGGGAGGGTGCTTGGGATGGTTGGTTAGATTTACATCCACCTAAGCAGTGTAGACACTGGAGCCCCAGATGGGGATCTAAGGTTCAACCATTCTTAACCTTAGCATCTACATATTTGTAACCCTAGGTCAGGGGTGGGTCAACTACAGCCCAGGGGTCACATCCAGCCCTCCAGCTCCTGCTGAGAAGCAGCCTCCAGGGTTTGCCTAGATCTGGCACTCCAGCCAGGGAGTGGGGTCAGGATCTTGCCCCACTCCACATGGCTGCCAGAAGCAGCAGTATGTCCCATTCCAGCTCCTACACACACAGACAGCCACAGGGCTCAGCACACTGCCCCCACAGCTCCCATTGGTTGGGAACCACTGTCAGTGGACAGTGCAGAGCTGCCTGGCTGCACCTCCCCATAGGAGCGGGGACATGCTGCTGTTTCTGGGAGCTGCTTGAGGTAAGTGCCACCTGGAGCACCCTCCAATTTTGTGAGCAGTCATAGCCCACCATACAATTTCCATACCCAGATGTGGCCAAAGGGCCAAAAAGTTTGCCCACCCCTGCCCTAGGTTAACAAGTCCAGCAGCTGCTACTTCAAGTTCTAATGCAGGACTTAATGTAGACACAGCCTGAGGCATGTTCTTCAGCTTCTCCATTTAACATTTGTAAATGTTGACACTAGAACTAGATACAATATTCCACTATCAGTCTCACCACTAGAGTACACAGAGGTAAAGTGATCTCATGTTAACTGTAAGACTCTACAGCCTTTCCAGGATACAGTTTATCATTATGTGTCAGACTCCTTTGAGGGACTGCAGAGTTTCAGTAAAATGCATTAGGTAAAATTTTCAAAGGTAAAAATGGCAAGGGTTTAATTTCAATGGGAATTAATAGTAACAGGCCTAACCACTTGTTTACCCTTCCCTTTATATTTATGACACCTTTAAAATCCCTCCTGGCCAGAGGAAAAGCCCTGTCACCTGTAAAGGGTTAAGAAGCTAGGATAACCTCACTGGCACCTGACAGAAATGACCAATGAGGAGACAGTTACTTTCAAAGCTGAAGGGAGGGGAGAAACAAAGGATCTGTGTCTGTGTGATGCTTTGGCTAGGGACAGAACAGGAACGGAGTCTTAGAACTTAGTAATCTAGCTAGATATGCATTCGATTTTCTTTAAATGGTTGGAAAATAAGCTGTGCTGAATGGAATGGATAGTCCTGTCTTTTTGAACTTAAGGTTTTGTCTAGAGGGATTCTGTTTTGAATTTAATTACCCTGTAAGGTATTTACCATCCTGATTTTGCAGAGATGATTCTTTTTACTTCTATTAACATTCTTCTTGTAAGAAACTGAATGCTTTTTCATTGTTCTTAAGATCCAAGGGTTTGGGTCTGTGTTCACCTATGCAAATTGGTGAGGATTTTTATCAAACCTTCCCCAGGAGGGGGGGTGCAAAATTTGTGAGAATTTTGGGGGGAAAAACATTTCCAAATAACTTTCCCAATAATAAACCCAGTTAGACATTTGGTGGTGGCAGCAAAAGTGCAAGGGCAAAAGGTAAAATAGTTTGTACTTTGGGGAAGTTAACCTAAGCTGGTAAAAGTAAGTTTAGGAGGTTTTTCCATGCAGGTCCCCATATCTGTACCCTAGAGTTCAGAGTGGGGAAGGAACCTTGACACCACTATTTTCACCTTTGAAATAAATCTCCCCTCAAGTGTCATTGAAAGGGTGTATCATTTTAAATTGATAGGAATTAGGCAAATTGGACTGTTTTACCTCTGTATCCTATGATTTTCCAATAAATTGACACATGCACAGGTTTCATTACAAAACTTTATTAAAAAGATTCAGCTGACTTCACTTTTAAATGCAGACCATCCTCAATTAAAAAGCCTTTGTACAATCTAGATCTGGTTAATCTGAGTCATAATACAAGCAGAAATGGAGTATAAACTGGAAGATGAAATCTAATTAGGCAAGCTTTGGTAGTGGTTATCACTCAAATCTTGGGAACAAACTACTGAGGTTGCTACATTATTTAAATTATGAATTTGACCTATATCAAAGCTCAGTACTTCACAGCCACATAATGATATTGCTTAATGTGACTTTGGCCTTATCATACATTCCTTGGATTGAACTGAGAAAGGAGTCAAGCACTTTTTATTCCCAGAAGTCTCCTAAAGGATCTAGTGTTCAATGTGTCTTTTTGGCTCGTAGTTTTTCCAATGTTTTCTGTAAGTAAAAATAGATGTTTAAATATCTAGCAGATCGATTTAGATGCGAAGTTCCTAAATCACGGGCTGGCAGTGTTATGAATAGCTAATGCTCAATCGGAAGGGCATCAGCTAAGCGTCAATGTTCTATTGAATACTTGCCACAACAGCAGATTGGTTTATTCAGACAATGAGGTATTCAGTGTTTAAATACATCAGTGTATATTTGGTACCAGGCAACCTTATGTAAATAACAGAACAAGCACAGTAATAATTATATTTCTTAAAGTCATGCAGTGGATGTCCTAACCGCGGCCCTCTGCAGGGAGTTTCTCAGGCTAACCCTACATTTGTTGCAATGAATGGAACAGTGTGCCAACAGTAGCCAGAAGTTTAAATCCTGATACTATGGTTTGGTTTAAATCAAGTGAGCAGTTCCATTTCAAAACCAAAACTCGTGTAACCTCTTAATAGCTAGAAGTGGAACACTTGGACTGTAGAGGCACCAAGCTTTCAAACACTGACTCCTAATTTGGGAGGTTTTCACCGATGCACTCTTTCCAGCAAAGTTACAGGAGGGGAAAAATCAGGATCAGATGATGCTAAATCAGATTTAATTTGTAGGGAAGAGTTTAGATAGTTTTGTTTCTTTCCCACCGTTGTTTTGGCCAGCGTTCATAATTTAACTATACACCTTAAAGACTGTAGCTCTCTATTGCTATTTTTCAACCTGGTCTTCATTGAAAAATGCAAAATTTTAGTATGTCAATTTAAAAAATTAGTAGCTGAAAGCCTATAAACACATGTCACATGGCTGTAATTCATCACCATGAGATAGGGTGGTAGAATTTCATCATTACTGCACGAATGGCTCACCACATTTGCTTTAGATGAACTCCAGTTTTTAACAATACGACGTAGATAGCAGTCTCATTAAAAAGGGACTTCACCGACAGCTCAGTGGAATTAGAACTGCTCAGAACAACAGGCATTAAAATAGAGAAACGCTAGGCCAAGGGGTTTAAGATACTGTACCAGATGCAGTTACCTTTTGAAACTCTTTAGCCTTTTCCCTGTTTTTAGCGTAGGTTTGTTGTCTTGATTTCTCTTCCTTTCTGATTTTCACTTCGGCTAGTTGATTATAAAGTCTGCCAAACAGTAAAAATGTGTATACTTCTTATTAATGGGGGCTCAACTTAAAAATTTAAGTGTTTGTATTACATATACAGGGTTAAACTGGAAATGATTAAAAATGCAACTTTGGTTTACTTCTAGTATGCCAAAAATCCTTATTAGTATTTATATCCAATAAGTTTAATTACCCAGAGTTTTGAGGTTATATTTGTAATTGTTTTACTATATATTATCATCTTGACATTTGACAGAATGTGAGTGGCAATTTTCCCAATGTTTTACTGATCTAAAATCCTGAAGTTAGATTTAAATTGTAAACACATTGGCATGAATAATTATTTTAGCTATAACAACTCAAAGTCACAGAATGGGAAAAAACTGTTTCCTTGGAACTCTGTAGGTCAAAAGTCTTTTCACTAAAGAGTGAAAACACTATTTATACAGCATAATTTATAATTATGGATAGCGAATGAGGTTAGATGCAGCAACACTTAGGCCAAGGTCTCAGCCTAACTTTGCCTGGCATGAGTGTTGTTTTGCCAATTTTTTCCCCTCTTACGTAAATCTGCTTAAGTAATGCTACAGCTGGCTGGGAAAAAGTGATGTTTTGTTCATGCAATGTGTTACATTAGATTTTTGGTAAAAGGAAAAGTTAATTAGTTTAATAAATATACAATCCTGTAATCCTAAAAGTGCCTTTTAGTGGGGAAAAATAAGGACAGGGTGACAACATGAAAACTGTATAAGCAGCCTAGGTTGTGTACATTAAAGCTTGCACATATGTACTGTATGGATTACATTAATGCTGAATGGAGAAAAATTTAATTAATGGATTCTTATACTTGTCTACATTACATATGCAAGTGAAGTTTAGTAGAACCAAACTGGAGAAATACTGGAGCAGACACTGGAGGAATAAGTCTGACCGACCAGACCAGGGATCAGAGGTGGCAATGATAGTCAGAAAATACAGGAGAATTTCCTGGTAGCCCAGAATTTGGTAACTTGGGCCTCTATCTATTTCATCATGTATGTCTGAAGTTTTATAAATAAAGGTGAAAATGATTAAGCCTGAACTGAGTGGACTCAGACTCCTAGATTTTAAGGCCTGAAGAGACCAGCACGATCATCTAGACAGACCTACTGCACCATTGCAGGACACAGAACCTCACCCACCCACTCCTGTAATAGGCCCATATCCCCTGGCTGAGTTACTGAAGTCCTCAAATCTTGATGTAAAAACTTCAAGTTACGGAGAAGCCACCATTTACTCGAGTTCAGGGGTGGGCAAACTTTTTGGCCTGAGGGCCACATCTGAGTGGGGAAATTGCATCCAGGGCCATGAATGTAAGGCTGGGGCAGAGGGTTGGTGTGCAGGGGAGAGAGTGAGGTGTGCAGGAGGGGCTCAGGGGTTGGGGTGGTGGTGGAGTGTGGAGTGTATGAGGGGGCTCAGGGCAGGGGGTTGGGGTACAGGAGGGGTGAGGGTGCAGCAGGGGCCTCAGGGCAGGGAGTTGGGGTGCAGGAGAGGTTTGCAGTGCGGGCTCTAGCCTGGCACCACTTACCTGAAGTGGCAGCGGTGCGCACTGGGGCCAGGGCAGGCTTGCTGCTCCCGGAAGCGGCCAGCACCACATCCCTGCAGACCCCGGGGACGGACACACGGACCACGACCAAGGGCTGCGCATGCTGCCCTCACCTGTGGGTACCTCCCCTGAAGCTCCCATTGGCCACAGTTCCCGTTCCTGGCTGCGGGCGTGTCTGCGTGTGCGTGCCTATGCCTGCAAGAGAGGGCAGCACACGGAGCCCTTGGCCCTCCCCCAGCAGGGGCTGCAGGGACGTGGTGCCGTCCACTTCCAGCAGCAGTGTGGGGCCCGCAGTGTCATGGAGGTGGCAATTCCACAGGCTGGATCCGGCCTACGGCCGTAGTTTGCCACCCCTGCTCTAGTTCAAACCAGCAGGTGACCTGTGCCCCACTGCAGAGTAAGGCAAAAAAACCCAAACAAAACAAAACAAAAAAAACCCCCAAAACCAGGGTCTCTGCCAATCTGACCTGGAGAAAAATTCCTTCCCTACCCCAGTTTCCTGCCTTGCACTCCCAACAAAAAGCACAAAATAGTAGTCTCCACAAGCACTCATCTAGTTTAAGTCTAAGGGGCTGAAATAAATGGGAGATCAGAAACCATTGCTAAAATTAAGGTTCTATATTAGTGCAACAGGTATTATTTCAGAAACAAAAGTAGTTTAGTCTAATTTCTACCAACTATATTCACACAATACCTTAAAGTGCGCTGCTGCATTTGAACATCTGCAGACCTTTTGTCCTCTGGAGAGCACACTTTCACTTCCCCCACTTTCTTCAACTGACTGATAACTGCACCTTCGTTTTAAACAAAATATATTTTTTTTACATTTGAAAATGCAACTATGAGGCCAACCCAAAAGTGGGCTCATACAGATCAGTGACAACAACTGTACCAGTGACAACTATATAATCTTTACCAGGACAAGTTTACACCTTTTACAAAATTGAGTGTGTAGTGATTGACAGACAGCAGGTAAGCCCTGGCCTCAAAAGGCAGTAAGGTCTGAAACAAAAACAAGAAAGACTAAATCATGTTTCCTATTTTGGAGAAAACACATTTGAAAAGAAACAGGCTGATAGAATGGACTCCATAAGGCAGAATTTTCTCTTTTGAGAGTAAGTCTCCAAATCTCAGCCAAGGACAATAGTAACGATCTTATCTCCTACAGGGAACCACCACCAAGTTGTGAGGCACTCTTAGTTTTTAGACTATTGTCTATAGCAGGCCACAGAGTTAGCTTGTCATAATGGTGCTAGCTATGCTCCTTATTTCCAGCTTCTAATTCCCATTAAAAGAAGCTAAAAATATGTTACGCTCTCAATACTGCTTTTTTATGTAAGCAATCACGGTTTTTCCAGGGATTTTATATAACTAAGCTGGTGAAGAGGTGATCCTAGGATTATGAGAGGGTGAGGTATCTCTGAAACGCTCTTAAGATGTGATCCAGGCAGTGAAAAAGTTTGAGAACCCCTGTTACAGAATATTCTGATCTGCAAGAGCAAAGATCCAAAAATAGCAGACTCTATCCTGCTTTATGGAATAATTACTAGAAGAATCCTTAATGCTTTACCCTACTTCCAAATGAAATTTACCAGAAGTAGAAGAATCCTCCTTTGGCATGTTAAATCTTTCAGTCTTGTCCCTTTGAAACAGCTTGGCCTGATGCTTTTCAGAACTTCTCTCTCTATTTTTTATTTCTTCCACTCTTTTAGAGGACTTCTGGATGAAGTTTTTCTTTCTCCTTAAAAATGATTCTTGTAAACTACCTGGTGTGGAAGTGAACTCTAACAACATGACTGTGAAGAAAGAAGGAAGGTCTCAGGACTTTTGATTTTATCGCTGATAGGATAATCACCTGTAGTAACCTATGAATTTAGATAGCTGTCCTAAAACTGAGCTTTACTGTTTTCACGGATTGTATCAAGGTTTGATTTGAGGAGAATTAGGAAATTTACTAAACAAACAGCAATTCAGATTTATGGTTCCTACAGTTATTTTAAAGCTACAGTGCACATATATAGCATTTTGGATTTGCTATACATGTTACTAAATCTTAATACCTTAAAACACACTGTAAACAACAGGGTCCAAATTACAGACATTCTCAAAACACAGAGCAGATCTAGCTTGTCATTTTAAGAAGGCCCCAAAGTGTATTAGGCACCCACTCATGCAGATCCTCAGATCTTTGGTCTGAGAAGCTTACAAATTAATACTAAGGGGCAGGGGACCAACAAGAAATTAGGAAAGATGGAGATCATTACATATTATGCAATAGCTCAGCAAAGGTGGTGGTACATCATGAAGGAGTGAAAGACTATTTTCTAATTAGTAAAAGGGATAGAATGTGAAATGAGAAGAGTTAATAAGCTTCTTGTTGAAGTAAGCCTTCAAGACAGGCAATGTTGAAACAGACTTTTCAATAGGAACAGGCAAATAAAGCTGTTTCCATGGTACGGTGGTATACATTGGACCTGGACCACATCTAGTATGATGCTGTAATGAATGGCGGCATATACTTATATAATTACAAGTCTCCCATAAGTGGAGCTGTATTTTACCAATGTTTTAATATTTCAGAGATTCTCTGTTTCAGTTTTAATGAGTATACTGAAGTTACACATGAGTACCTGCAGATTGACGTAATGGAGACTGATCCTCATTAGGACTCTGAGCTATTGCAGAGTAGTCAGGAAGCGTGAAAACAGAGTAATCTGCTTCTGGGTCTAAAGGTAAAAATTCTCTCCCCTATTGCAAAACAGAAGAATCGATTGGTATAATGTACTTAGAACAGGCTACACATTTTAGTGAAGTAATATTAATGCATCTCCATTATTGTCAAGGAACAAACAATTAAGGAGCCAACAGAAAGATCTTTCATCATTAGCACAGATACAAGAAAAACGTAGTTAGCACACAGCAGCAGGGAATCCAGACTCCTGGCACTAAAAGCCATTTTATAAAAACTTCTCTCAAAACAAAAAAAAAAAAAAAATCAGATCCTTACCCATAAAGCCGCTTTTCCCCATCAAGTTCAAACTTCTCATTTTTGCCTCAGGATCCAGTTTTGACCCCACTTACATCTGTTCACTTTTTTTCCTGTTCCATCTCTATTTCTCACACAATTCTGTCTACTTCTCCTATTCTCAGATAAATGTTACTCCCCAATGCTGCCCCAATGTTTACAACAGCCTCCAACTGTCTATTCTCAATTTCTTCCAGGGTCTAATTGCTTCTTAAAAGCTACCTTCATGCACTTGGAGCTCTTCACTGTCACTATGCCCTTTTGCAATTTAATTATTATTCATTTGAATGTGTGTGGTCATCTTCCCAAGATAGCAGCTATGTAAGCATGTTCCTTCATAACACTGGCTGGCATCAACTATATTATAGTCATCCACATAGTCTTGAGAAAAGGTATCTTTGAATAAATTACCCTGTGATCATCCACTGTCAGAATGGTTTAATCCTAACTGGCATTATCTGTAGAGTTTGGAACTGGTCAGGGACAGTTTGTGGACAACATATGAGCATCTGAATAGGGACAGAATGATCTAGGTCAAAGAGAACCACCAAGGAAATGCCTGGAAAATTGGCAGTCCTCAAATGAGGAAATAATCATTCACAACCTGATTTTAAAGTTTTATCATTAGCATCCTCATGGACCTTTCCAGAGCTATTAAAATATCCTGAGGATGGAACAGTTGATACACTAGCTTGAGTCATGCAACTCTGAGGAAAAGCTATAGTTTATCCACTGAGAAGAAAAAGGGAGGATTGGATAGAGAGAGGCCCCTAAACACTGTCTGAATTTCAGTTCCAGAAGTCTCATTAAAAGTCTACTACAAAATACCCCGAGGCAAGTTTCTTACATTAGAATAAGGAAGCATGCAGTCAGAACTTAAATAGCATACTCACACCCACTGACTTAGTCATTCAGTACCCTAGGGGTTTGGGGACATCATTCATTTAATTTGAGCAAAAAAGACAAAAGGATACTATAATAAAAAAAACTAGTGCAGTAATGCAATGAGCCCATCCTCTTCTGTCTATTCTGAGAACTGCAGATGGCTCTGAAGTGTGCCTCTATGCAATACCTGGATGCCCTTTCTCTAGTAAGGTAATAGGACTTTTGCCTTTCCCACTGAGTCTTCCAGGAATGGGTTATTGTTCTGCCTTAACAACGGGGGACATTTTTGTTCCTCTGACAGTGTGAACTTTGGAGTACTCCATCTCAACTAAGCTGCTGGGGTAAGGCAAAGGACTAAATGAAGGAAGCAGGATGGATTTCAGTTCTCTGCATCAGCCCAACCTACCAGACATGGCACCATCACCAAATGGCGCAAAAATCTGCAAATCTGGAGAACCCAAAACATGCTAATGATTTACAATATTGTATTACATGTTTTAAAATTAAGAAGTTTCTTCTTCCTCCTACTAAAGCAAAAAATCTGCAGAACCAGGTTCAAAATGATGAGAGATAATCAAGATTTACCTCAGAACAACTTTTAAGTTCAGACTGACTAGCATATGCCAGGCTATCAAACTTATTTTTTCTTTTTTTCTCTTGGCTAATGTGTTCAGAGTCTGATTCTGCAACACTGATGTCATTTGAGCTTATCAGAGTCAGTTCAGGTTCTTCCATAATACCATGCCCTGACTCGGTCTCCTAGAAAATAGAGAAGACAACATCAAGGTAAAAATCAATATTTCTAGCAACAGCAACATTTGTTAGCCTGTTACAAAGGAAAGAATTATTCAACATACAGATAAAAAGAAAACGTGCCCCAGGCAGTGAAAGAAATACCTCAGGCAAAGTGCTCTTCCCACATTTATTGATGTACTCAGAACGCCTCCAAAGGAGCTCAGTCCAACCTAAATATTTTATTTGCCATTGTACAAAACCTCCTTTCCACCCCTCCTCTAAACCGGAATTCTAGTCACAGCCTGAAAGCTAATTCTTGGCAAACAAAAGTAGCTTTTATTTGATCCTTAAGGGAACAGCATTTATAACAAAGCTTGGTTGTTTTTCTAAATTAACCATTTTAACCGTATCTTCCTTTACCATAATGGCTAGCCTTTTCTCAATTAAAATCTAGACCTAAAATGACCAGGATCAGTATAATTTCAGATTAAATTACACAAATTTTGAGAAGTCTCAAACTAAAACTGTAAAGTGAACTTTGCTAAATTTTCCAATTACAAAAGGTCTAAAATATCATGGAGCAATTGGTTGAAATCTGAATGGCATTTAACTCACTAACAATTACCTTGTGAAACCTTTATTTCACTCACCCAGACTGGCACACGGCTTTGTAAGGAATGTGACCCTGAACATATTGTGAGCACTGAATTAGAATTTTGGTTTTGGGGTATTTCTGGCAAACCATCATTTTGTTGTATAGTTGCTTGCGAAGGGCTGACGGAGATTTCTGAGTCTATTGCTCTAGGCATTCTAGATGACATCTGTACTTCCAGAATGCTTTGTTCTTCCTCCAATATATTTGTACTGCACTGTAAATGGTCACCTTCCACAATCCTATTTGCTTCATTTCCAAGAACTGGAGTTTCAGTAAGCTCCTTGTGCTTATTCAATGTCACAACAGGTAATTCTTCAAAGCACAAGTTCTCTTTTCTCAGTTCCACAACGTCTTTTACTGAATGTTCAGTCAGGAGAGTCTCATTTTCTGTAATCTGTGTTGTAAGTAGCTGATAAAATGAACCCTGTTCTTCCAATGAACTCAGAGTTGGACTCCGCAGGTTTTCCACTGAAGACTGGAGATTAGTATTCTTTATATTTCTCGCCAGCCCCCCATATTGGTCTCCAAAAGGTGAAAAGTCGTTCTCATTCTCTGATTTTTTAATTTTAGAATTTTGTTCAAATACAATGCGAAGACCTGTTGGTGGTTCAGTTCTCTGTCTGTGCTCATTCAGGGTAGATTCCAACTGAAGAGGGTGAAAAGATTCTTCAGAACCTGCTTGAAAAGTCAGACTGTCAGAAAAGTCTAACTACATACAATGGAGTTTACAAAAAGAAGGAAGCCATGGTCTAGAAAGTAGCTATTTATGCATTTAAGAAAAGCATAGTAAAATAGGCAACAATGTTTTAAATATAGTAATTTCATTCCAGTACATAATATTCACATTTATTAAGATATTACAGTGTTTTTTATGTCAATTTGGTGAATTAGAATGAAATTCTAGATAGCCAAATATCCAAATCATAAAAAAACTGAGTATTAATCAGGAAAGTATCTTCATTTAAAAATGTTATTTTACATAAAATAATTTTGGTTTCTTTTAAACACGATCTCTAATAGATTTATATTTCTTGACATAGTAACTTGTCTTTTTCTTTAATGTTTAGGACCACATTCTCTGCTGGTGTAAGCTGGCACAACTACACTGAAGTCAATAGAGCTGCACCAATTTATACCAAGCAGAGAATTTGGCCCTTGGAAGCCACTCTCAATTAGAAAGCCGTAGCATTTCAGGCCTCTCTGACAGTGTCTCTAAAGGAAGCAAAAGAGAAAAAAAATCATTACTGGTACTGTATACAGTAACAGTAGAAAAAAGCACCCAAATCAGAACACAGCCTGTTCTTTCTTATGAAGGCCAATTACAGCAGATGGTTATTCTCACTTGGATTTCCCTTAAGATCTACACATACAAAACCAGTTATACTTAGGAGTCACTTAGATATTACAGCAATGGGATTATATCTATCTAATAAGAGGTTTTGATTCTATTTTTTTTTTAACTGAGAATATTTGGAAGTTAGCAGATAAGCATTCTTTCAAATATACATGTCTCTAAACATGGTGATAAGATACCATTGATAAGCAGGCTCATGTCACACACACACAAATAGACTTTGTGATATGCAGACAACTTTCAAAATATTTCTGTATGGCCAAATCCTGCAAGCCTTAACACAAGCAAAACATCTGTAGTTTTACTTGAGTAAGGGGTCATCCCATGGTGAACAGCAGCAGCAAAAAAATTAAAGTCCACAGGAACAACTCATACTTTGAGATTAGTCATTGCTTTAAAAAAACTTCAGATGACAGACCTAAAATTTGATCTACCTTAAAAGTGCTCATAGTAATGCATGTCACAATTTTATTTGTTGTATTTTCAGTACATGAAATAATCGGTTTTGGAGAGAGGGAATTTACAAGGATTCAGAAAATAATGATTTAAGCTAAAATTACAAATTTAAATTCTACCCTTAAGTAACTATTATGTCTAGATATTGAGCATCATGCATTCCGCATTTGGATCTCTTCAATACCCAGAGACAGCAAGGTGAGTTACACAGAATGTGTGCCCACACCTTTAAAAAGTGAACAGTGTATTTTTTCCTTTTGTTTGAGAGCACTGTATCAGTAAATAAGCAGTATCTATACATTACAGAGTGGCCTGAATATAAAAATTACATATGCTCTCAAAGGAAACATGTACCAAAGTCAACAGTCAATTTTAATAATTGGGAAGGCAAACAACTGGATTGCGTAATTCCTGGGAATATCACCCAACAGCAGAAAAACTAAGGAACCAGGTCTGTGGACACAGTCTTGTTAAACAGCAACGGGGGCACAGAGTAAGAGCTAAGCTATGACATTGCAGAGAAGACAGTGTATACAACAAACAGCTAGCAGTGTCACACTAACTTCAAGAGAACACAATTGCAGGGGACCAAACAACTATAAATGTCCACGTTTAGACATTAAAAACAGATCCATACCCAGAGTAACAGTTTCCTTAATCGACTCCTCTGCTTGTGATGTAGTATTGTTTAGCTTCTTTGTATTAAGGAAAGAATGAAGATTGTAACTTCTCACTTTCAAGCTAGAGGTTGTGGCTTCAGGAAATACAGATGTGTCTTGACTTTGGATTGAGAAAGCTAAACTCTAGTGGCAGAAGAATCATGGCAAAGAATTTAGTTATTGATCATGGTTAAATATTCTCAGAAATATAATACAAGAGAAAAACTGCAACAGTAATTTTTCTTTCAGATCCATTTCTATCACAAACAGCAAATTATTGTGAAGTGAACTACATTGTCAGTTCTAGATAAAAACACAAAGTTGCCATTATATTTTCTGTAAATGTCAAAAGATTAAGTTTCTAATCACACAACACTGTAACCTTATATAAATTGCATGCCAAAGCATTCCCTTATTTCAAAACTGTGTGTAATACCTTGTTGAAATCCTTGCTGTCTTCAGAAATCCTATGTTGAGAAAGAGATGACGAGATATCAAAGTCAGGACTTGGTTCCAAAGGCTGAAAAGGTGGACGTTGAAAGTTAGGGAAATTTCTTTCTATATCAGAAAAATCGAGTCCAACTGCTGGAGCTTTAAAAAAAAAAAGTGGAAAATTTATTTTTAAAAAATGAAAACCTGGCACCTACACCTCAGGTGCTATAAATGTAATGCATAAGATTTAAAAAGTTTATGAATAGTTTTGCAAGTATTTTGTGTTAAAACAGGCTATTTACATCACTGTCTCTCTGAAGTGATGCATGTGTATACACTACCAATACAGGTTGTGCTGAGTCAATTCAAAGTAAAAACTAAGATTGTTTTAAAGTATTCTGGGACAGTGACAAACTAAAATGCTGAAGCTAAACACTAAGTAAAAAGAAAAGGAGTACTTGTGGCACGTAAGAGACCAACCAATTTATCTGAGCATAAGCTTTCGTGAGCTACAGCTCACTTCATCGGATGCATGTAGTGGAAAATACATGTAGCTCACGAAAGGTTATGCTCAAATAAATCTGTTAGTCTCTAAGGTGCCACAAGTACTCCTTTTCCTTTTGCGGATACAGACTAACATGGTTGCTACTCTGAAACCTGTCAATAAACACTAAGTAGTAATTCATGATCATACTCTCATACTTTCATGCATAGTCTTCTAATTTGAAGGCATAGAGTATTAACAAAAACTTAAAAGGATATATAAATAAATGCTATATAAATTACACCTCATTTTCTTTAAAAGATTTGGTTTAAAATACTAGTATTTACTATTTACCGTTAGCTGTACATGTGTGTGTTTTCCACTACAGACGGAGATAAATCCGTGGCAAAAATATCTTGAAACCACCCAATTATCCTACCAGCTGCATATGCACAACTTCCTCTGAAGCCAGTGAAAATTGCACATATGCAACTGACTATATAATTGGGCCTCTGATCTTTTTGGCATTTGGCCACAGGGTGCAGAATATCAGCAGAACAGGGAACATCAACATGTATATTATCTAGTGATTAACAAAATGTAATTAAAGTTTGAATACAGATTAAATGCATGTTCTTGTTAAACTCCTTCTCACAGTATACTTCTAGTTCTTGTATTCAGTCTCCATATTCTAAACAGGTTATTACCATGGAAAGATGTACTGTGTTCAGGTAACCAGTTCAAATCTTTCGTATATTTGTCTATGATCTGCTGAATTTGACTTCTATTAGAGATAAAATTCTCTTCTGCAGGCAGATGAAATTCAGAAACTTCAGAAGAATTCTCTTGCCTCTGCTGAGCAGTGGTAGGTGTTAGAGATGCTAAAGAGTCCCAAGGGCTGCTTGCTGTTTCTCTCAATATCCTATCCTCTGCACTATTTGAAGATAACTCTGGAAGATAAACCATAAGTCTGACACCCAGTTTTTCAAATAAGCCCCTTAAGTGAACTTGTCCGAAAATAAACTTTTGACAGCCTTGAAACAGCGTAAACTGAAGATTTTTAAAAAATGATGGTCTTCTATCACAATTCTCTCCCATACAAAACTTAAAAGTAATTTCTATAAATCTACATTGACAATACCTAATCACATAATGCTTGATGGAGCGTAGCAACTTCAAAGGATGAAGATCTTTACCCTCTCTCTCAGGTACATATGTGGCCCTCAATGCCACAGCATCTGAGTGCCCCACAGTGTTTTAGTGTATCCTTAAACACACATTATGTAGGGCAGAGTTTGCTATTTAAAAAAATTTACATAACACGACCGGTTAAAGCGTTAAATATTTTCAGAAATCTTGAATCAGAAGACTATATTCAAAAAGAATAAAGAAAAGTTAGGTCTCATAATGCTAACTCAGTCACACCCAGGTGAATAAAGAAAAGGAGGACTTGTGGCACCTTAGAGACAAACACATTTATTTGAGCACAAGCTTTCGTGAGCTGCAGCTTACTTCATCGGATGCATTCAGTGAAAAAAAACCCATGTGAATGTTTCATGTTTACTAACCTGTCATATCTAGAATATTGAGGAAAATATCTGACTTGTATTGTTCAAAGTAACTCAAGACCATGGAATTTCTTCCCAAAATGAGATTTTCCCAGAAAATTATGAACATATAAAAATGAGGAATTAAAATACCATATCAGACCTGATAAAACCATACCTCTAAGGCTTGCTACAAAGTGTATGCTATGAAAAAACATCTGAAGTTTGTGATCACTGTTCAGACAAATTGTCAAGTAATACTGAAACTCACAGATCAGGGTCGGCAACCTTTTAGAAATGGTGTGCAGTCTTCATTTATTCACTTTAATTTAAGGTTTCGCATGCCAATAATACATTTTAACATTTTTAGACTCTATAGACTCATTTTTAGACTCTCTCTCTAAGTCTATATATTATATAACTAAACTATTGTCATATGTAAACAAGGTTTTCAAAATGTTTAAGAAGCTTCATTTAAAATTAAATTAAAATGATGATCTTACACTGCCGGCCCGCTCAGCCCGCTGCTGGCCTCAGGTTCCATTCATCTAGGCCGGCAGCGGGCTGAGCGGGGCCGGCGGCCAGGACCCCAGACCAGCAGTGGGCTGAGCAGCTCAGCCCACTGCCGCTCAGCCCGCTGCCGGTCTCGGGTCCCGGCCCTGTCCACGTAAGAGTAGGTACCTACGTTCTCCCTGGTTCTAGCCATTCTCTTCCTCTCTCTCTGCACTGAGAGGAGGATGGGAGTGCGCTGAGCACAGGGCTGGGGGTTGGGGTGCAGGGTCTGGCCAGCAGCTAGAATGAGGGAGGGGGCTCAGGGTTGGGACAGGAGGTTTGGGTGTGGAGCGCTTACCAGGGCAGCTCCCATTTGGTGTGAGGGGCGCAGGTGGGAATGTGGGGGTGTGTGCGCACACACGGACCTCCTGTTTGGTGCTCAGGGTGGGATGTGGGGGATGCAAGAGTCAGGGCATGAGGTGTGGGGGTGTGTGAGGAGGGTGCCGGAGTCAGGGCATGGGGTGTGGGGGGTGCCGGAGTTAGGGCAGGGGGCTGGGTATGTGTGGGGGGTGCCAGAGTCAGGGCAGGGGGCTGGGGGTGTGGACTGGGGTCGTGGGGGTGCTCCCAGCCCCCTGCCCTGAGTGGCTCACGGCAGGGGGCTGGAAGGGATACCCCGATTCCACCCCCTTCCCCAAGGTCGCCGGAGCAGAGAGCGCACTGCAGCTCCACTTTTCCCTCTCCCCCACCATAGCCGCAGGGACGGAGAGGAGGGGCAGGAACCCAGCACACTGGGGGAAGAAGCAGGGGGAGGGGGAAGCTTGCCTGCCCTGCAAGGAGAGATCGGGGGGGGGGGGGGGTGCGGAGAAGAGCGGGCCAGGCAGGATTTTTAATGACATGCTACTGTAGACAGCAGCGTGCCATTAAAAATCAGCTCTCGTGCCCTCTTTGGCACGCGTACTACAGGTTGCCGACCCGTCATAGACAGAGCAAAGACTTACTGTAGAAGAGCAAAGACTTACTGTATGTGCATGTATGAAATGTTAAATTCCTTTTCTGAGCAAACAATTTATAGTTTTCCTTTTTTCAGTTTTGCCAACCTGAAAACCAGAGGTACTTCAAACAGTACTTGTAACTTCAGTTGCCATTTGCCAAAACTAATGTAGTTGTAGTTAACTTGCTAATGTATTCAGCTTTCTTGAAAGTCAAATAAAGCTACAACCATAGAACATGCATTCCATTTTATCTATGCTCTATTTCAGAGGGCAACATTAACAAGGCTTAAGTAAAGTTTCACATTAATCAATCTTCTTTCAGAAGAACTCACTAATGTCAAAGTATTAGATTCATTTTCCTTTATAATATTGTAAATAAAATCCAGTTTATAAGAAAAAAACATTTACCAGTGTTAGCACGGCTTAGGTCCAACTTTTCACCGGTTAAAAAACTGCCAGTGGAAATGGTTGTTGAAGACAAATAATCACAGGCTGCCTCTCGTGCACAAGCCTGTGGAGCAAAACTGGCTGTCCATCCTTTAGAAAGTTCTACCTAGGGTCAAGAAACTATAACTATAGCATTGTCTATGAACAAGACAAATTATTTAAAATACAAACACTTAATTTTGAGCTCAGTTCAAGTGTAGGAACCTTCATTATTTGAAGACTCAGGCAAAATAAAGGTTCATCATTGCTCAGTACAAAAATTTCTCACACATGCATGCGTGCGTACACCCCCCCACACACACACCCCCCAACACACAGCACACAACCACATTCTCAGGATCCGTTATATTGCTTCCCAGAACTCTATATAGATCATACACCATGTAAACCAGGTGATCTACTGGTGCTCAGATTTGGCTATTCTCATCATAGATCCACTTCAATAATAAAAGAGCAGATCTCAGAGGAACAGAAGTGTAGTATAGGAAAGCCTCCATGTTCATTTTATAGGTGACCTGCAAAGGAAGACTGCTGGGTTTGTGCCTTTTTTGTTTCTTTATGTCATATAAATGGGGCCTGGAAAGGTTTATTTTATTTTTTAGAAATTTCGCTTTGTTTTAAATTGTAAAAATATCAGGGATACAAAGTTCTCTCCCCTGTTTTTGCTGGACAAATCCTTAGGAGATCAGAAAAGCTGGAATAAGTGCTTTCTTAGTCCTGAACTGAAAGGGACAAGATATTTGAATATTTCAAAGATTTTGCTGCTGTCTTTTTTAAAGTGTTAACAAAACAGGTTTAAATTACTTAAAAACCCTTTCATCCATTAGCTGCTCAGAAACTTGTAATATTCACACCACTTCTCCAGTAGTCTATGAAAACTTGCAGGAAATAAAGGGTAAACAAGACCTGAATTTCTACTGAAAAAAGAAGCAGAATTGCATGTGTGTTTTACACATCACAAAGCAACAAAATTATGGTATAAATAACTGCCCCCACAAAACACTTTGCAGGTCACCTTCAAATTCATATTTCAAATAAATAAAAAAGGTTTAGGATATACTAAGACAGTCAACTGAATTTAAGTAGTATAGTTATTTTAAAAGACATGCTATATTAATTTCCAGCATAACTAACCGTACTATCAGGTCTAAATGATGGCTGAGAATCTGTAATTACTCCCCTTCCAATGTCAGCAGCATAAATTGGTAAATCATGACCCATGACAACAGAATCCTTGGGGCTGGCTGTAAATCAAGAACAGGAAACAGCTAAAAGTCCAACATTACCAAATTTTGAACACTAGATGGCAACCAGACTTAATCCTGCTGCCTCAGTTCCTATATAACTTGTTGACTTCTGTTCATGTTTACCTCTTCTTTATCGACTATAAAAAAAAACTACCTGATCCATTGTGTTACCTCCAGGAACAGCAATTGCACTGGTAAATACAGAGTGCTTCTCCTTAGTTGGCTTTTCTACAATTTACAAATGCGAACGATACATTCTTTTTTGCAAAATATTATCTGAAGAACTTAATCAGTGGGGGAAGTATGCCATCAAAAGTTAGAGAAAGAAAACTGTTACCTAGAACAGTGGTTCTCAATCAGGGGTATGTGTACCCTTAGGGGTACGTAGAGGTCCATCAACTCATCTAGATATTTGTCTAGTTTCACAACAGGCTACATGAAAAGCATTAGCGAAGTCAGTATAAACTAACATTTCAATTTATTTTATAATTATATGGTAAAAATGAGAAAAGCAATTTTTCAGTAATAGTGTACTGTGACACTTTTGTATTATGTCTGATTTTGTAAGCCAGCAGTTTTTAAGTGAGGTGAAACATGGGGGTATGCAAGCCAAATTAGCCTCCTGAAAGAGGTACAGTAGTCTGGAAAGATTGAGAATTATTGACCTAGAAGGCCAAGAGCTCCCCCTTTGAGGCAAACTAGAGAATGTACTCTCAGATCTCACCTCCCAATCTCTGAAGTAGAAACACAAAGACTGGTGCAGATAAAGATTGGTGGAGTGATAAATAATGAGGACAGGGCAGTAATACAAAGTGATCTGGATCGCTTGGTAACGTGGGCCCATTTAAACAAAATGTGATTTAATACAGTCAATAATGCCTTTATGGGCAGGTATTTTGGATTAAAGTAGATAGCTAGGTAAAATGAAAATGGATCAGAAAAGGAACAATGTTCAGTTAGCAGTTTTGACTGGGATAACAACGTGGAAGTAAAATCACATCTGGAATAATGCTAGCAGGGTTGTTTGGGATTGGGGGCTGAGCAGATGAACATGGATTGGAGCTTAAGGCTGGAAAATTTAAGGTGTTTATATATAACGTCTAGTTACTATTTTAAACCAAAATACCAAAACCCACAGCTATCTATAAATTGCCTACCCCTTAACACATTCAGATATTTTTTTTTAAAAAGTGTCTTTAGTCAGTATTTGTTAAAACCAGAGTTATTCAAAGGAAAATATATGGTTGGCAGGAGTACCAAATTCAGTCCTGAAATCCAGGACCACATGGATGAAAGCATCTAAGACCACAATTACCACCCATACGATAGGTGGTTCGGTTCCTTGAGGAAGTCACCATAATATGGAGGAATAAATCTAAGGGAAACTCCCTAAAATACGATCTATAAAACTGAGTATTACATTTAAATGTATGTAGAGTCAAGCGTGCGTGCGAGAGACACACATGCACACTTCAGACCCACTGTACATCCTCTAACAAATCAGGCCAGACATAGTTAAAGAGCTGTATATTTTACAATGATAAAATAACTACATATACCTTAAAAAAAGATGGATTCTCCCACCTGGCTCATGTGAACTACTAGCATCCACCACCAGTCTTTCATGCCAAGAACTGCTTAGTTGGTTAGTGTATCTTGGGTTCTCATTAGAATCTTGTACTTTGCAGTTTCCTATGGATAAGTCTCTTTCCTCATGAACAGATTCACTGTTGCACATGCCAGACATCAGGTCTTCCACAGATGAAATGAGAGAAGCTTCTCCACCAACGGAATCTGTCTTATCTGAATTTGAAAGAATTTTTACTTACTAGAGATAAGAGGTAATGTTTCATAAAAAGACGTGCTGTGTTGAAACGCGCATTTTGAACTACAGAAATACAGTACTGAATCTGTAAAGTGTTCGATTTCAATTAAAATGTTTAGCACTTGCTAAAATGCATTTAATTTCTAGGTTTAATTTAAAGCGATACTGTGAACTTGAACTCTAGTCAATTAAAAAAATTAAAACTAATTTACTGAGTCCCTCTGCCCATTTGTGTAGTTTTAGAACCAGGTTTTCCTAGTTTTGAAAGACCTAAGCAATTAAGGAAGCTACCTGACTTTTCAGGGGATACAACAGTGAAATGGACAGTCTACAAAGTATTGTCTAATGTTCAGAGTACATAAAGAGAAATACTGTTTCCGATCATAGAAATGTAGGACTGGAAGGGACCTTTAGAGGTCATCTAGTCCAGTTCCCTACACTGAGGAAGGACTAGGTATTGTTTAGATCATCCTTGAAAGGTGTTTGTCTAACCTGCTCTTAAAAACCTCCACTGATGGAGATTTAACAACCTTCCCTAGGTAATTTGTTCCAGTGCTTAACCACCCTGACAGTTTTTCTTAATGTCTCACCCAGGGGCAGGCAATCTGCGGCACGCGAGCTGATTTTCAGTGGCACTCATACTACCCGAGTCCTGGCCACTGGTCTGGGGGGCTCTGTATTTTAATGTAATTTTAAATGAAGATTCTTAAACATTTTAAAAACCTTATTTACTTTATATAACTAAACTACTGTTGTATGTATTAAAGACTTCTAGAAAGAGACCTTCTAAAATGTATTACTGGCACGCAAAACCTTAAATTAAGAGTGAATAAATGAAGACTCGGCACACCACTTCTGAAAGGTTGCTGACCCCTGGTCTAACTTAACTGCCTTGCTGCAATTTAAGCCCATTACTTCTTATTGTGTCCTCAGTGGTTAAGGAGAACAATTTATCACCCTTTGTACAAATACAAAATAAATACCTGAACCTCAATAAAGCTACAGCTGAGACCCCTGCTTCACCCTCAACCACCTCAAAGTCTTAAAAGAAAAATGCTCATTTCTTACTTCAGGAATTATATTTCAAGCACACCAGAACATCTAGTAAGTTTTGTTGCTTTTTTTTTTTTTTACCTGTAAAAGAAACTTTGCCACTCCTTGGCGTGTCTAGCTCTGGTATTACACTTAGTTCATGTTGTTCCAAATCTAGCCCTAACTTGATTTTAGCCAGAGGCGGTTTTGAAGTTTGCCATCTCTGTTCTCTTCCCAGAATTCTTTGAGACTGCTCTGTAATATAAAAATAAATGTTCTGCAATTTACATTTTTGCAACATACTATAAGCAGTTGAAGATCCAATTTGAGGGAAGGGAAAAAAGAAAGCAATTATAATTGAAAAACTGAGCAGCAGCATTATAATATGATAAATGGCCTCACCGATTTGCTCAGCTTGACTGATGCTTTGTGAAAGCCATCTGTTTTCATCATATTTGTTCATATCACCACAATTAACTTCTTGAGATTTATTTTCTGCATCTTTGAAAAGGTAAGTCATCAGATTGAAGTGATCAGACTTCTGTGTTTCTGTCATCTCTCTGTACGTGACAGATTCTTCTGTCTTAAAAAAGGAAGTAACAGTGGCTAAGATAATTTTCACACCCATTTTACTAAACCTCTATTTTTTTCCATGTGTACCAAATACACTATACCTCAGGACTTTCCAGAAGATGGAAAGAGAAAGGTTCTAAGAGCTCAACCCAGAAAAACATCTAAGCATGTGAATACTTGTTAAAAGTTAATTACTTGTGTGTTTAAGTGTTTTGCTGAATTGCGCCAAAATAATTTGTTTCTTGCAGGATCCAGTCCTGAAATAATATTTCTATTTGCTTCTCAGTTACCAGCGATAGAGATTTTAATTCTCTGAAGACTCCACAAATGAAAGGCAGAGAACCAAAGCAGCGTGAAGTCATTTTTTATGATGCCTACTGTTCTAGACCGGTTTAAATAAAATAAGGCAAAAAAAGAGTTTCTGTATAGCCAGCTTCTATAAAGAGACTTGCTTAACTTGAAGATATTGTGGACTATATTGGATAGAGTTGAGCAAATAACGGAGTTTTTGGTTCAGTGGCTGAACCAAAATAAGTTCATTTTGAACCAAAATTGAATTATTTTGGTTTCTTGCTTAAATAAAATGGGTTGTTTCAAAATAAAATGTCAAAACAGCTCATTACACACACACACACACACACAAAGTCAAAGTGTTTCAACTTGCAAAAAAAAATGCACTCTTTTATTCCAATGAATTATTAGCTGAATTCAATTCTACCTTGAATAGTTTTAGTCACCCTGAACCATTGGTTTTCAGCAAATTTACTATCTGCTGAAAAATTTTCATCCAATTCTAATCTTAGAATGGTAACTAAAGAAATCCCTTAGGTGACTTTATGGACAAGTTTTATACTGGAAAAAATTGGCAACCTGGGAATTTTTAGTAAATGAAATTGATTCTGTAAGTTCAAACAAATTTTAATCATCAACGGTAGCTTAGTTCATAGACAATATGCTCTCTTTGTTATCACCCTCCTCCCGCCCCAACCTCCCCAAAAAAGGAAAATTCAGCAAAGAAAAAGCTTTAGAAAAGGCCCCATAGTTAGAGGGTTGGGGAGAGAGTTTTTCTTAGATTACAAGGGACAATTATGAGTGCCCCAGCCTAAACCTTAATGGATATTTGTCCGTATCGCAAATATCACACTATAGCTTTTTGCCTGGTCAGGAGAAGCTGCAAATTTAAAACAAGATTAGTTAGAATTGAGATGCAGAACAGGAAAGTTGCCTTTTGAAACAGATCAGCCTTTACAAATGTGAATTTTTAAATTCCTTTGTGAAATGAACAGGGGTTATTTTATATCGTTAAGTGATTAAAAAACAATTCAAAGCCAGAATGTTACTGCTATTCAGAAACAATTTAACAAAACAGAAGGCAATATAAGCAATTTTAAAATCAATTTTCCTGTTTGCAGGTATAAAAAGTGTAGCTCAGTTTTTTAAAACCGTTTACCTGACACAAGTGTTCATTAGATCCTTAATGTTAGAGGTATCATTTAAAGGTTGTAAAGCTGAATAATGATGCCTGCAAATATTTCAAAAACTGTAACTACTTCAATGAACATTCAGAGTTCAAGCTAAGACAAACTTAGCACAGTTCCTGTATCCTTGGACAGACGAGCCACGAGAGCCTCTCTCTAACAGAACCACTGATTACAGATCACAAAGGTCACAGATCACTAGTTTGAGTCTTAATTTCAATAAAGGAGAAACGCACATCCTCAAAGTCTGCACACTACATGGGGAACTCTGCTAATCGGCAAAGTCCACTCTGTAGCTTGGACACCTACTAGCAGACAACTCATTATACTACATTTACAAAACATACCTGTTTATTAAGAAAATCCTTCAAAGCCTCTTGTTGTCTCTGCATCTGTTCCTTCAATTTAGCCTGCTTATGTAAAAGCAATTCTTCCTGCATTCTCTGCCTAGAAAGAAGAGCTTCTCTTTGTACATCCAGTTGTTCTTGCAGTTCTTTCAAATGGTCTTGCTGAGCCTGGATGCTCTCTGAAGAAGCTAGCACTCTCTCTCTTAACTTTAGTATATTGGAATAATTTAACAAAGATGTACCTCCATTTTTGGATGTCAACGACTCCTGGATTACCCCAGTCTCAGATTCACCAGGAAATAATGAAGTAAGTCGTTGAAAAGGCTGGGGGATAGTTTGTTCAAAGGTTGTCTTTATGCTGCTCTCTGTAGGTACCTGCTGGTATTCTGAAGAAGCAAATGATGCAGCCTGAGCTATCAGAGACCCCTCTGCTGCTGGCATATCAAGAAACATAAGCGAAGGCTGTTTTTGTGCTTCCGTCTCTATTAGTAGGTTTGACATCTTCTGAGATGTTACTGATTTTTTATCAAGGTCTAGGGTTTTTGAAGGCTCAGATGACTCTTCTGTGGGAAAAGCTGAACTGTCCCGTTGTATCTGCGCTTCTGTTTGCATCATAACTGAAGCATCTTGTGAAGTCATCATGACTGACCCTCGCAGCTTCTGGGATTCTGACAACTCTCTGACCTGATGATCAGAAGGATCCAACATTTCCATCTGTTCTTGTGAAGGGTAATTCTGTTGTGGCAAATGAAACTGCCTTTGCTCCAACTGCAAGGCCTCTATAGATTGTATCTGTCTACCAGAGCCCATGTTATGCCTTTGCTCGTCATCTCTCTGTTCAAATGACTTTTCCAACACAAAAGGTGTTCTTGAATGTGTGGTTAATGGCGGAACATATTCTTGTACATGAACTTGCACAGATGACTGGTTAGCTGATGGATGATCTCTATGAAGCACTGCCGGACCACGCATTTGTAAAACTGATTCACAGGTAGTTGGTTTTAAGTTAATAAATCTTGACTGCAACGTAACCGCAGAGCCTAATGGCATAGAAATAGATGGATATCTTTGCTTCAGCTTATTCTGATATTCCTGCAACTGTTTTCTGGCTTCTTCAACTGACTGTTTGTGCAATCTAAACAGAACAAAAACATTTCTTTCCTGTGTAGCATGAATACATTTTTCATTATTGGAACAGATTTCAATTACAAAATAATTCTCAAACAATCCAACCAAGATATTAATTTTACCCAGGGAAAATACCTGTTTTGCAGTAGAAGACATTGTTGATAGTTACGAATCATCTGTATATGATTTTCTTCATTAGAACTGCTAGTTTCTGGCACTGCAGCAGTTTCATTCTAACAGGAAATGAATTGTTTAGGTGGGAAAATTCAAACAACATGTATAAAACCTATTAAATAAGATTAATGCTAGG
Organism: Lepidochelys olivacea; assembly: GCF_965140295.1. NCBI lineage: Eukaryota > Metazoa > Chordata > Testudines > Cheloniidae > Lepidochelys > Lepidochelys olivacea. Next base: position 28,906,945 of record NC_140411.1, on the reverse strand, counting down.
CAGCATGTTCACTCTTACTCTAAAGCCAGCAGAAGCCACTCTGCATTAGTGCTTGTTTGAAGTCCATGAAATTTCAGCTTGAGGCAGTGGAGCTGGGGTGCAGTTCCTAGAGCAGCTGGTCTAAGGCTACATTCTCTCCTGCCAAAGTGGTATTATATACTAGCACATACTGTGGACGTTAATGCTCTCAGTTGATCTGCCGCTTATTTCAGAGAGGTACAAGGGTCCAGCCACAGACTAGGGGACCAATGATCCAAGATGGCTGCATTTAAAGGAGAAATGGGGGTCTAGAAAGAAGATGCCTCAAGATCACTTAAGAGCAACCATTAGACCATACCCTTTCCATACCCTCATTCATCTCCCCCTCCTCCTGAGGTGATGTTTGGGGCTTCTATGTAGCCAAAAAGGCATTTTTTTTTTTTTTTCTAAAGAGTAGTTTCCCTCTTCCCATGCGTTTCTGTACAGAAGAGAATGATATGGCTCACTGCACAAGTCAGCCACATGACCTTGGTTTTTGTGCATAAAAATGTTCTAATTTCTATGATAAATGTTCTATAATCCTGCAGAAATAAATCAATACCCAAAGTCTGTGGATGTCAAGCGAATCAGTGCTTACACATTAGCACAAATACATTTTGGAGCTAGGAAATCCTGCCTCACGGCAAACAAGTTGAAAATAAAGTTTAAACAATTACTCCAATTTAGTAATGGGAATCAGCTCTCAATTTTGATACAAAGTATTCTTACCTTACCTTTCAGAGTAACAGCCGTGTTAGTCTGTATTCGCAAAAAGAAAAGGAGTACTTGTGGCACCTTAGAGACTAACCAATTTATTTGAGCATAAGCTTTCGTGAGCTACAGCTCACTTCAATTTATTTGAGCATGAGCTTTCGTGAAGTGAGCTGTAGCTCACGAAAGCTCATGCTCAAATAAATTGGTTAGTTTCTAAGGTGCCACAAGTCCTCCTTTTCTTTTTACTTTACCTTGTGTTCCACTTCCCTCTGTTGGTTCATAAGTGGATCAGGACTCCGCTGCGACTGTTGAGCTTTCTCCTCTTGCTCTTTTTTCTTTATTTCCTCCAGCTGAGCCTGCATTTGGACATTCAGGAACTCTGCCTCTAAGCATATTCTCTTTTCTTCAATTTGCTTAAGCAAAATTAGCTGCTGCTGTTTTTGTTGCTCTATTCGCGCTATCTATCACAGAGAAATACTACAGTGATTCTCCAGAATTAAATGACAGAAGCATAAAACATAGTTAATTCTTATGTCCCAAATCACTTGCAGCGAAACCTACAATAGGCAATCCCTATTGCAAGAGACCTCTAAAAGTAGCCCTAAAGTTTACAGTATAATTTTGCTTGATTTTGACTAGAACAGATTCTTACTGTCTGTGTGGTGGTTGCTTTAAGTAAAATTTCACTGTACAGAGCTATATTACATATTGCTTCGAATAATTGCTATTAAACTGATAAAATAAAAAAGTGATCTATTCATTTCAGTTCTATTGACAATTTTCAGGTGGGAGGGAATGGGGGGACAAAGTCCCCATCTTGCAACTGAATTCAGAATAAGTGTACTTTGCAATTCTTTCGTGCTTTTCAAAGATTCTCAACACATTTTGCTAACGTTGATGCAAGTCTCACAATACCTCTGAAGTAGCTAAAAGGTACACAGCATAAATTGCACTTCACAAAACTCTGAAGTGGCTTATTTTTTTGGTCTACGAATTTGTTATGCACAAGTCACTGAAGTACCTGGGCACAACAGCAGCTCAAAACCCCTTGGGATAGGTAGTGAAGAATACAGAATCTATTTGAAATTGTTGCCAGGACACAGAGGTTAACACATACTCTTATACAACATGCCACAAGATCTTTAATGGTCACGGTCACATTCCGGGGTGCACTCCAGACCAGTGATGGGGTGTGTCACCACCTGCACTGCAACGTTGGGCACCACACAATGCTTTGCTGTTGTAGCTCACAAACATGAAAATCACATCTTGAATATCTGTGTATAGCTACAGTCCCAGTACAGCAACTCTGACCCCAGCAGCCTGTCAGCAAAACACCTGCCATGCTCTGGGTTCCAGCAACCTTGGTTATTACTTGCAGGGTGGCCCCAGCAACTTCCAGTTCTAAATTTTCCCAAAAACTTGTGTTCTGTACTGTCCAGCCCTCTCCTGGGCAATTCAGTTATTAAAGGTCTGTTTTCCCATCGGGGTCAATATGCAAGTTTGCCACCTTAACTCGAGTTACCCTAAGAGTTCAATTTAAACACAAACACTGGACTAATTTTGATTAAAAAATAAAACAAGTTTATACTTGTACTCACTTAAAATCTCTTTGTAGTTAAACAGGGTATTAAAGTCAGCAATTGTCACAAGAGAACTAAAGATAAAACTCTTTATAGCAGCTAAACCTTAAATTAGACTTGGTTCAAGGTAAAATCCTTACCACATGTTCCCATTGCTGACCAAATTCTTGGGTCAGAACTGCCCCCCTCCCCAAGGGCTGGTTCCTTTGTCATCTTAGGTTAAAGAGAGAAGTAGAGAGATAGGGAAAGAAAGAAAAATAACCTGGGGTGTTTTTGCCTCTCACCACTTTTATAGTCCAGTCTGCCTTTGAAATGCATTTTCCTGAGGGTTACCCCTAAAGTTACTTCTGGCTGTGGAGTCTCTGAAAGAGCTTCCATGTTGTTGCTTGATAAAATGGGGATTAATATGTTCCTGCTCCCCTTCCTTGCCAAAGGACGGCCACTTGACCAATGATTGCCCATCAACTTTGATGACTCCTGGCTAGAGGAATCAGTTTTTCCTTTGTCTTTGAGAAACAAGTTTACCTCCTCCTGCTGTCTCATGGAGACTGTTTACTACTTATATGTAAACTGAGGTAAACACACATTCCTTTGTTTAGGACAGACCTGTTTAACAACTTTTGCCTAATCAGGGCTGTGTGCGTTTGAACATGTGCTACCATCACCATACATCATACATAACTTCACATATAATGTTGCTACCATGATATTATTGACCATCAACTTGTTGGTTTTCAAATGATACTTCACAAGGCATATTTTGTACAAAGACTATTAGTAGAGTATATGGTGTGACCATGGGGGACTTTGCACAACAACTAAGTGTGGTATGTAACCTATCAGTTTTATAAGCTTCTGTACCAGATGACTGGAAGATAGCAATGTGAGTGACACCAATTTTTAAAAAAGACTCCAAAGGCAATCCTGGCAATTACAGGCAAACTGGTTTAAACTATAGTAAAGAATAAAATAATCAGACATATAGATGAACACAATTTGTTTGGGGGGGGAGTCAACAGTTTTTGTAAAGGGAAATCACACCTCACAAATCTCTTAGAATTCTTTGCAGGGGTAAATAAACATGTGGACAAGGATGATCCAGTAGATATAGTGTACTTAGATTTTCAAAAGCCTTTGACAAGATCCCTCACTGAAGGCTCTTAAGCAAAGTAAGCAGCCATGGAATAAGAGGGAAGGTCTTCTCATAGATCAGTAACTGATTAAAAGACAAGAAAGAAAGGGTAGGAATAAATGGTCAGTTTTCTAGAATGGAGAGAGATAAATATTGGTCCCCCACAGGGATCTGTACCGGGACCGTGCTGTTCAACATCTTCATAAATGATCTGGAAAAGTGGTAAACAGTGAGGTGGCAAAGTTGGCAGATGATATAAAATTACTCAGGATAGTTAAGTCCAAAGCAGACTGCAAAGAGTTACAATGGGATCTCACAAAACTGGGTGACTGGGCAACGAAATGGTAGATTATATTCAATGCTGGTAAAAGGTGAAGTAATGTACACTGGAAAACATAATCCCAAGTATACATATAAAATGATAGGATTTAAATTAGCTATTGCCACTCAGGAAAGATCTTGGAGTCTTTGTGGATAGTCTGAACACATCAGCTGAATCTGCAGCTGCAGTCAAAAAAGCTGATAATGTTAGGAATCATTAGGAAAAGGATAGATAAAATGACAGAAAATATCATAATTCCACTATATAAATCCATGGTACATCCATACCTTGAATACTGCATGCAGTTCTGGTTGTCCCATCTCACAAAAGATATATTAGAAATGGAAAAGGTACAAAGAACGGGTAACGAAAATGATTATGGGTTTGAACAGCTTCCATATGAGAAGAAAGACTGGGACTGTTCAGCTCAGAAAAGAGATGAGTAAGAGGGTGGAGGATATGACAGAGATCTGTAAAATCATGAATGGTGTGGAGAATGGAAATAAGTGTTATTTACCCCTTCACATACCACAAGAAGTAGGAGTCATCCAATGAAATAGGCATCAGGTTTAAAAACAAACCTAAAGAAGTACTTCACATAATGCAGTCAATCTATACAACTCGTTGCCAGGGGATGTTGTGAAATCCAAAAGTGTAACTGGGTTAAAAAGAATTAGGTAAATTCACGGAGGATAGGTCAATCAATGGTTACCAGCCAAGATGGTCAAGGAAAACCCTATGCCCTGGGTGTCCCTAAACCTCTGATTGCAAAAGCTGAGACTGGATGACAGGGGGATTGATCACTTGATAAAATTGCTCTGTTCGGTTCGGACCATTCCCTCTGAAGCATCTGGCACTGGCCACTGTTGGAAGACAAGATACTTGGCTAGATTGACTACTGATCTGACTCAATATGGCCATTCTTAGATTTGAAATATAGCAAATATAATGTAAAGCACACGTTAAAGGATCCTGAGAAGTTTAAAAAAAAACCAAAAAAACCCCCACATACCTGTTTTTGTCTCTCTATTTCCGTTCTAATTTTGGCTGCTTGTTCTTGAGGGTGGATTAGGACTGAATTTCCAGCTATAACAGTATGCTCCAACGTTTCTGGAGATTCTGAAACACATGTATATATTTAACAGATAGCACAGTCAGGAATATTACTCATGTCGGGGCTTGGGAACTACTAGCCAGAACACTAAAAACGTAGGTATTACAGGTCAACCCAGTGTTTCATCTGGGGGTGGGTTTCCCTAATTGAGTCTAAGGAAAACACCCTAATGAGAAGTTCCTCCTCCAACATCCCCACTGGCTCCTGGGAAGGTGGAAATTGGCACTTCCCACCACCTAGAGTTCTGTCCCTGAATCTTGTAGAGGGGCCCCATCTTTTATATTGGTTGGGGTTTAATAGCAACTTCTAAGATGGAGAGTTTCATCTTTCTCCTTTTCACTGTTCTCCCAGATGCAGGGAGATGGGGAAGGGGCTTCTCTTCCTCCACACACCCTCCTGAAGCAGTATTTACACTTTCCAACCCACCATCTTCCTAGCTGCTAAAAAAGTATAGCAAGCTTCTCACATTCTTTTTCCTCCCCTAAATTCATTCATAGCTTTCTGGAACAGATCAATGAAAGCGGATCATGATTTGGTTTCACTGCTTCTGCCAAAATTCTCTAAGTCTTCAATAAGCTACTGAAAAAGCAACAGCAGCAGCAACTCAGGTCTCTGCTGCCAGAAGGAGAGGTGTAGAGGCAGCACTGCCAGGTAAAGACAGAAGAGACTCTCCTCATGCACCCTCAAGCAGAAGAGTTTTGAGCCTCTGCTTCTGCCTTCTCAGCATCCCCATGAACACAGTCAGCTTCAATGGAGCATTTAAATTGAGAATGGTCACTTATGACTAGCTCTCAATATTCATGAGAAAAGGTTTCCTGCTCCCCTCTAGCAAGTGTATTTCTCACACCTTATCAATGAAGTAATAAAATTACCACATCTACACACACGCCTTAATGGCAAAGCCATTCCAAAAATTTCAGGGAATGCCTGTTCAATTTAAACAATGAGATTACAGCAAATACATTCACGAGTATAAGTAAAATTCTAATATGTTAAAGGTACTTGATCATTTACTTATTAAATAACTACAGTACTTGTGACTGAACTGCCTAATAGTTAGACTCTAAAAAAACAATCACATGCATTAATCCAATGACATCCCAGAAGCAAATGGGCGATAAACAAATGGTTGCAAAGTAATTACAAATCAAGCAGTAAACCCAATCTATTTCATGCTAAAGATAATTCAAAAGAGCTACTGAATCCAGGAACAGATGTCCTTACAATTTATTGCTACTTGATATCCAGTATGACAAGAAATATGGGAGAAAGGGATTTCAGCCTCCCTCCAAAGAACTTTCTTTTAAAAGAAGTCCCTTTAAAAAAATTCAGAAGTGGACCAATGGTAAAATTTTCAAAGAAGCAAGTCTCAATGAAAATCAAATGGTCTTTCTTAAAGCCAAGTCACATAGCCACTTTTTAACCCACATCTCCAAAATGAACAGAACACAAAGCACCAACTTTAGGCTGTTCACTAACGAGTTCTTATGAGTAAAGCAGTATTCACAGCTCTGCCCAGCCAGGCCTTCTTTGCTCTCAAAGCACATTTAATTTAGTTGGAGAGCTACACAATACTTACCTATGGCTTCAGAGACTGAATCAGTATGTTGTTCATGACCAGGATCTGAATCACATAATCGTCTCTCTTCACTAGCAAGTGTTCCTGACTCAATTGTCTCAATTTCACTTTGAATCTCTGCATCACATTTTGAAGTCCACTGGTCTTTTTGGCTCCGGATCTTATTTAGCAATTTTTTTAAGACCAGTTTTGATTGTGGTTGGGGAGCCACTCTCACTTCATGATCTAGGAGGAACACAGACCTCAAACTCTTAAAGGTATAAGAACAAGACAAAACAAGGTACACATTATGTAAGTCACTGATTGTAAACAAAATCATCCTAGTAAGATATTTACGGTGGCAAAATTTGTTTTCATTAGCTGCTTATACAAATGGATTAAGGAGACACAAAAAACTTTATGACATGGAATGGAGACAGGTTCTCAACATAGATATCTTAAGGTACCTTTTCAAAATATTTATAATGTGCATGTATTACAGTCAACATGCAATTTCACTAGTTACATTTACAAACCCTGCAACTTCTTAGGATAGTCCTCAGTACTACTCAACACAATTCATAGGACTGAGACGAAAAAAAAACGAGAGTTCACTTTTTCATTTGAAGTTTGTATTTATTACTTTCCATTCCAGAAATTGGAGTGTATCAAAAGCTGTTAAGGATGCACAGATTTCATATCTATAATTAAAAAAATACTTTAATAACTAGTTAATCTACATTCAACTTAAACTACTCAAAGCCATGGTTCCAAAGAAACTGTAGCTCATCCCCCTTCTAAATTCAGTAGTTCTTATTCTTAGATGTTAAAATTAAAGAGAGATGAAGATACCATGATCTCTGGTATTTAATAAACTTTCTATTTTTATTTTATTTAATTCACTACTACATTTTCCAAAATTCCTGTACAAAAACAATACCTCTCTTTTTCCTCTGGTACATCCAAATGGCTTAAATAATGAAGTATATCCAATACAAGAGTTAAACTTGAAAGTTTCTTACTCTCTGGTTCACTGGGGTGCTGGGCTTCCTTTTCTGCCACCTTGTCCAGATTTGGTTGAGTCTCACATGCAAAATCTGGCTCCAGGGAGATATCCAAGTCCTCATCCTGAGACCGATCAGAGGGAATTGGCAAAGGCTGTGGCTCTAGGTGCAAAATCATGTCTCCTTTCATTTCTAAAGAAGAAATGAAACCATGTGAAAGAGTCATATATTCTAATCTGTAATCGGAATACAACCACTTTAAATTGCAAGATTAAGACCACCACATAAGAAGCTCCTCAAGAGTTCCAAAATTAAAACTTCGTTTCAAAGAAACTAAGGAAGTTGTTTGAATCTTTCAACACATCTAATTTACATCTCCTACTACAAAGTTGTTTTTTTTAATACTGTATGCTGACAGTGGCTCACTTAATCTTTCAAAATAGCTTACTCCTATCTCCACTGTACATATCTTCAAAGGCAAACTCCAGTTCCCTCTGCCAGTCTTCTTTAATTTCCAGGCGTCTGTATGCAGGTTCGAACAGCTGAGGTGGCATCTGTGCCACAATCTGTCTTCTGCGTGCCAGGTCCATATTCTGCATCTGTTCAAGTTCTTTCATTAGCCTTTCCCGGTCCTTCAAGTAGCAAAGTAATCAATTAACAATTTAGCATTCACATCCAGACAGTCTGACATTAAAAGTAATAAAACATTTTCATTTAGCTGCCATGAGATTTGTTTAATGCTTGCTTCATATTGGAATACAAAATTCCTGAGCTTAAATACATACACACAGAACACCTCTTAAAATATATTAATCTAGATATCCTACACTCATTTATTGGCATCAAGAGAGTCATTAATAGCACTGAAGGATCAGCTACAATATTAAAGATCAGAAAATATACCTGTAGGCCAACTTTCCTAAATACAGGATAACTCCAAGTTTTCTATTTTATAGAACAAAACATTGGGTGTTGTTAAATTGCTGACCTGCAAAGGATTTTTTTTTAAAGATTGGGCTAGTACTCTCTTTGTATTGTCATGATATATAAAAGAAGTCAAAGTCTGTTTTAAATGTTTCCTTCTATTTTATACCTTAGAAATATCAGCAGTCAATTTTGGTCTTCCCTAGTTTTGCTGGATGACTGGTTGGGGTCTTGGAGGAGATTATATAGATCATTAGCTCGCACACCTTGCCTGACAGATTGGAGCTATTGAATATTTAAGGAAGACTTCTTTTCTCCAAAATGTTAGTCAAGTTAAACAAGTGTTAAAACAAAAACCGGTGAGTTACAACAGTGACTAAAATCCATTCCTTTCTTAAAAGCCCAACTTTTACCTCATCTCTTGTGATATAATTTTTCTAATTCTCTAGTCACCATCAAGACCTTTGTGCAGAATTGCTAATGTAAAATAAAAAAAGGCAGAAAAACGTTTTTAAGAAAACGTTTCAGGCTTCTCAAATTATAAAGAAACAAAAGAGGCAAAAGTCTCATTTTTCTCTGTGCTGAGCACTCACCTCCAACTGAAGTCAATAAGAGACGCAGTTACATAGAACCTTAGAAAATAATCAAGCCTTATATGACTCAAGTTGGGTAGCCAATCACCATGGCTCCAAAAATTAGTGGACACTTTTGCAAATGTTGGGCTTAATCTGTCTGTGGAGCATTTGGAAAATGAAGATATCTTCCCCCCCCTTAAGGGCTTGTTACGAAGATAACTTCTTTGATCTTTCTGAAGTGCTCAGATACTTTGATAAGCACTACAGAACAGCCATAAGGCAATTAACAATTTTATATTCACTGCAAGGGGTAGATGGTGTACAATAAATAAGGCATGGGTTCATTTACTGAAAAATTATAATAAACTATTGAACCCTCGTTCCTATATACATAATGAGGCACAGATGTTCTGTGGAAAAAAGTAGTAAGTGATCTAGGCACCCTAGATATAATTTAATTATATCACAAACATAACTCACCACTAGTAAGTTAATTTAATAAATTAAATCCCTCTTCCCCATACAATAGTTTGTCATCTCTAAAATTCCCCCCATTTTCAAACATCTTGGGGAAAAAAAGATGAGCTCTGCAATGTACTCAAAAGATCATGGTATTTTGTATCAAGGGAGATGTGAATTCCAAAGTGGTAGGATGATCACTGGAAACACTCAGCCAACAGCACTTTTTCATTTGTATCAGACTCAAAACAAACAGAGCCCTAGTTTACACTAGGAGTTGAGGTCGAATTTAGCAGCGTTATATCAACTTAACCCTGCACCCATCCACACGACGAAGCCCTTTTTTCGACTTAAAGGGCTCTTAAAATGGATTTCCTTACTCCACCCCTGACAAGGGGATTAGTGCTGAAATCGGCCTTGCCGGGTCGAACTTGCGGTACTGTGGACGCAATTAGATGGTATTGGCCTCCTGGAGCCATTGCTCCTTGTGACCACTCTGGACAGCACTCTCAACTCAGATGCACTGACCAGGTAGACAGGAAAAGGTCCGCGAATTTTTGAATTTCATTTCCTTTTTGGCCAGTGTGGCAAGCTGCAGGTGACCATGCAGAGCTCATCAGCAGAGGTGACCATGATGGAGTCCCAGAATCGCAAAAGAGCTCCAGCATGAACCAAATGGGAGGTACGGGATCTGATCGCTCTATGGGGAGGGGAATCCATGCTATCAGAACTCTGATCCAGTTTTTAAAATGCCAAAACATTTATCAAAATCTCCCAGGACATGAAGGACAGAGGCCATAACAGGGACCCGAAGTAGTGCCGCGTGAAACTGAAGGAGCTGAGGCAAGCCTACCAGAAAACCAGAAAGGCAAATGGCCGCTCCGGGTCAGAGCCCCAAACATGCCGCTTCTAGGATGAGTTGCATGCCATTTTAGGGGGTTCAGCCACCACTACCCCAACCGTGTTGTTTGACTCCTGCAATGGAGATGAAGGCAACATGGAAGCAGGTTTTGGGGACGAGGAAGATGATGATGATGAGGTTGTAGATAGCTCACAGCAAGCAAGCGGAGAAACCGATTTTCCTGACAGCCAGGAACGGTTTCTCACCCTGGACCTGGAGCCAGTACCCCCCGAACCCACCTAAGGCTGCCTCCCAGACCTGCCAGGTGGAGAAGGGACCTCTGGTGAGTGTACCTTTTTTAATAGTATACATGGTTTAAAAGCAAGCGTGTTTCATGATTAATTTGCCCTGGCATTCGCGGCCAATACAGCTACAGAAAAAGTCTGTTAACATGTCTGGGGATGGAGCGGAAATCCTCCAGGGACATCTCCATAAAGCTCTCCTGGATGTACTCCCAAAGCCTTTGCAAAAGGTTTCTGGGGAGGGCAGCCTTATTCTGTCCACCATGGTAGGACACTTTACCACGCCAGGCCAGTAGCACATAGTTGGGAATCATTGCAGAAAAAAGCATTGCAGCGTATGTTTGCTGGCTTTCAAACAACATCCGTTCTTTATCTCTCTGTGTTATCCTCAGGAGAGTGATATCATTCATGGTCACCTGGTTGAAACAGGGTGCTTTTCTTAAGGGGACATTCAGAGGTGCCCGTTCCTGCTGGGCTGTTTGCCTGTGGCTGAACAGAAATGATCCCCGCTGTTAGCCACAGGGAGGGGTGAGCCAGGCGGTGGGGGGAGGCAAAATGCGACCTTGTAACAAAAGCACGTGCTATGTATGTAATGTTAACAGCAAGGTTTACCGTTAAAGAGTGTACCCATTGTTCTATAAAATGTGTCTTTTTAAATACCACTGTCCCTTTTTTTCTCTCCACCAGCTGCATGTGTTTCAAGGATCACAGGATCTGCTCCTTCCCAGAGGCTAGTGAAGATTAGAAGGCGAAAAAAATGCACTCGCGATGAAATGTTCTCTGAGCTCATGCTGTCCTCCCACACTGGCAAAGCACAGATGAATGCGTGGAGGCAGACAATGTCAGAGTGCAGGAAAGCACAAAATGACTGGGAGGAGAGGTGGCGGGCTGAAGAGAGTAAGTGGTGGGCTAAAGAGAGGGCTGAAGCTGAAAGGGGGCGGCAGCGTGATGAGAGGAGGCAGGATTCAATGCTGAGGCTGCTGGAGAATCAAACAAATATGCTCCAGCGTATGATTGAGCTGCAAGAGAGGCAGCAGGAGCACAGACCGCAGCCCCTGTGTAACCAACCGTCCTCCTCCCCAAGTTCCACAGCCTCCACACCCAGATGCACAAGAATGGGGTGTGGGGGCCCCCGGCCACCCAGCCACTCCACCCCAGAGGGTTGGCCAAGCAACAGAAGGCTGGCATTCAATAAGTTTAAAACTTTTAAAGTGCTGTGTGGCCTTGTCCTTCCCTCCTCCACCACCCCTCCTGGGCTACCTTGGCAGTTATCCCCATATTTGTGTGATGAATTAATAAAGAATACATGACTGTGAAGCAACAATGACTTTATTGCCTCTGCAAGCGGTGATCGAAGTGGGGAGGGGAGGGTGGTTAGCTTACAGGGAAGTAGAGTGAATGAAGTGGGGCGGAGGCATCAAGGAAAAACAAACAGAACTTTCACACCATAGCCTGGCCAGTCATGAAACTGGTTTTCAAAGTTCGTCTGATGCACACCGCCTTGCTCTTCTAACCGCCCTGGTGTCTGGCTGCACGTAACCAGCGGCCAGGCGATTTGCCTCAACCTCCCAACCCCGCCATAAACGTCTCCCCCTTACTCTCACAGATATTGTGGAGCACACAGCAAGCAGTAATAACAGTGGAAATACTGGTTTCGCTGAGGTCTAACAGAGTCAGTAAACTGCGCCAGCGTGCTTTTAAACATCCAAATGCACATTCTACCACCATTCTGCACTTGCTCAGCCTGTAGTTGAACAGCTCCTGATTACTGTCCAGGCTGCCTGTGTGCGGCTTCATGAGCCATGGCATTAAGGGGTAGGCTGGGTCCCCAAAAATAACTATAGGCATTTCAACATCCCCAACGGTTATTTTCTGGTCTGGGAAGAAAGTCCCTTCCTGTAGCTTTTGAAACAGACCAGAGTTCCTGAAGATGCAAGCGTCATGTACCTTTCCCGGCCATCCCACGTTGATGCTGGTGAAACGTCTCTTGTGATCCACCAGTGCTTGCAGCACTATTGAGAAGTACCCCTTGCGGTTTATGTACTCGCCGGCTTGGTGCTCTGGTGCAAAGATAGGGAGATGGGTTCCATCTATGGCCCCACCACAGTTAGGGAATCCCATTGCAGCAAAGCCATCCACTATGACCTGCACATTTCCCAGGGTCACTACCCTTGATATCAGCAGATCTTTGATTGTGTTGGCTACTTGCATCACAGCAGCCCCCACAGTAGATTTGCCCACTCCAAATTGATTCCTGACTGATAGGTAGCTGTCTGGTGTTGCAAGCCTCCACAGGCTATTGCCACTCGCTTGTGAACTGTGAGGGCTGCTCTCATCTTGGTATTCTTGTGCCTCAGGGCAGGGGAAAGCAAGTCAAACTTCCATGAAAGTGCCCTTACGCATGCGAAAGTTTCGCAGCCACTGGGAATCGTCCCAGACCTGCAACACTATGTGGTCCCACCAGTCTGTGCTTGTTTCCCGGGCCCAGAATCAGCGTTCCACTGCATGAACCTGCCCCATTAGCACTATGATGCCCACACTGCCAGGGCTCGTACCTTGAGAGAAGTCTGTGTCCATGTCCTCATCACTCTTGTCACCGTGCTGATGTTGCCTACTAGCCCGGTTTCGCTTTGACATGTTCTGGTGCAGCTGGATAACGCGCGTGGTATTTAATGTGCTCCTAATTGCCAAAGTGAGCTGAGCAGCTCCATGCTTGCCATGGTATGGCATCTGCACAGAAAAAAGGCGCGGAACAATTGTCTGTCATTGCTCCAACGGAGGGAGTGGCGACTGACGACATGGCTTACAGGGAATTAAAATCAACAAAGGGTGTGACTTTACAGCAAGGAGAAACAAAAACAACTGTCACACAGAATGGCCTCCTCAAGGATTGAACTCAAAACACTGGGTTTAGCAGGCCAATGCTCAACCCACTGAGCTATCCCTCCCCCGGCAGGAGTGAATCTCCATTAAACTTTTCAAGGTGCCCGACAGACCTCACCGAAACGACTGTAAGCCGTTGATTGCACGGAGGGAGGAGCAAATGAATACAAAACAAATCTGGTCTATTTCTTGTTTTGATCCACTCCATCTATCTTTTACATCTTTGGCTGGCAGCAGACGTGCAGCAGGGACTGCTAGCTATCCTCATCTCCTGCCTGCTCGGCAGAAGACAGTACAATAGGACTGCCGGCAGGACTAAAGAGAATGACCTGGTCGACTCACTCCTTTTTAGTCCCTGCACCCATGTCTGCCCTAGCGCTCCTGACCGACCTTACCGAGGTGGCCTGGAGCACCTCGGACACGATGACGATGGTTATCAGGCCTATTGCACCGGCTGCTGCCACAAGGCAATGGGTTGCTGCTCTGTAGCAATGCAGTACCGTGTCTGTCAGCACCCAGGAGACATACGGTGACAGTGAGCTGAGCGGGCTCCATGCTTGCCGTGGTATGGCGTCTGCACAGGTAACTCAGGAAAAAAGGTGCGAAATGATTGTCTGCTGCTGCTTTCACGGAGGGAGGGCCTGACGACATGTAGCCAGAACCACCCGCGACAATGTTTTTGCCCCTTTAGGCATTGGGATCTCAACCCAGAATTCCAATGGGTGACGGAGACTGCGGGAACTGTGGGATAGCTACCCACAGTGCAATGCTCCGGAAGTCGACCCTAGCCTCGGTACTGTGGAAGCACTCCGCTGAGTTAATGCGCTTAGAGCATTTTGTGTGGGGACACACAATTGACTATATAAAAACGATTTCTAAAAAACCAACTTCTATAAATTCAAACTAATTTCATAGTGTAGACATACCCAGAGATGCTTGGGGCCGAACTGTGGCAGTATGGAACGTGGGCTGGATTGAAGACAAACTCATTTACCGTATATACTCATTCATTAGCCCGTTCATTTACAAGCCGACCCCACAAGATGGATAGGTAAGAAGAGTAAAAACTGTATGACCCTTTCATAAGTGGACCCTATATTTCAGGGGTTGGCAAATTTTGGCTTCTGGCCCGTCAGGGTAAACTGCTGGCAGGTCAGGACGTTTTGTTTACCTGGAGCGTTCACAGACACGGAGCCGCTCAGCTCCCAGTGGCTGCGGTTTGCCATTCTGCGGCCACTGGGAGCTGAGGAGCTCCGTGCCTGTGAACGCTCCAGGTAAACAAAATGACAATGTATTAGATATTCAATTCAATGATTTCATAGCGTTTAAAATCATCAAATTTTGGTGTAGACCTGTTTATAAGCCGACCCCCGCTCTTTGATGCGTCACTTTTTTACCAAAAATATTCAGTTTATGAACGAGTATATACGGTAATTTGTCACTAAAGTTAATTTAAACCCAGGTTTTTGGAGGTAAAGTTTATGCATTCCTACTAAAAGGTAGCTGCTGCTTCAGATTCCCCCACGTGTAAAGTGAGAATAATTACTTTTCTCCCAGCTAATATTCTGTGGATTAAGTCTTATCAGTCATGCTGCCTCTAAAGAATGCTGGGTTAAAAAGTACATAGTTTGCAATCACCTTTACTATGCACAATTAGAAGGGGGAATGTCCGGGTTCCATCAACGCGGACACAGGTAACTAACCGCTTTCATGTTCTCTCCACAGGTACCATTGCGGAGAGTGGACCAGATGATGTGTCTGGGGGGAGAAAGCAGAAGGAGACTCTGCTGGTTGGAAGGCATGAGATGCACTCTCCTGAGATGCGGGGTTCCACGACCACCACTCCCAAGAGAAGGAGGCGGGTGGTGGTGGTCGGGGACTCTCTCCTCCGGGGAACTGAGTCTTCTATCTGCCGCCCTGACTGGGAAAACTGAGAAGTCTGCTGCTTGCCAGGGGCTAAGATTCGCGATGTGACAGAGACTGCTGAGACTCATCAAGCCCTCGGATCGCTACCCCTTCCTGCTTCTCTACGGGGGCACCAATGATACTGCCAAGAATGACCTTGAGCAGATCACTGCGGACTACGTGTCTCTGGGAAGAAGGATAAAGGAGTTTGAGGCACAAGTGGTGTTCTTGTCCATCCTCCCCGTGGAAGGAAAAGGCCTGGGTAGGGACCGTCGAATCGTGGAAGTCAACGAATGGCTACGCAGGTGGTGTCAGAGAGAAGGCTTTGGATTCTTTGACCATGGGATGGTCTTCCATGAAGGAGGAGTGCTGGGCAGAGACGGGTTCCATCTTACGAAGAGAGGGAAGAGCATCTTTGCAAGCAGGCTGGCTAACCTAGTGAGGAGGGCTTTAAACTAGGTTCACCGGGGGAAGGAGACCAAAGCCCTGAGGTAAGTCGGAAAGCGGGATACCGGGAGGAAGCACAGGCAGGAATGTCTGTGAGGGGAGGGCTCCTGCCTCATACTGAGAATGAGGGGCAATCAGCAGGTTATCTCAAGTGCTTATATACGAATGCACAAAGCCTTGGAAACAAGCAGGGAGAACTGGAGGTCCTGGTGATGTCAAGGAATTATGACATGATTGGAATAACAGAGACTTGGTGGGATAACTCACATGACTGGAGTACTGTCATGGATGGTTATAAACTGTTCAGGAAGGACAGGCAGGGCAGAAAAGGTGGGGGAGTAGCACTGTATGTAAGGGAGCAGTATGACTGCTCAGAGCTCCGGTACAAAACTGCAGAAAAACCCGAGTGTCTCTGGATTAAGTTTAGAAGTGTGAGCAACAAGAGTGATGTAGTGGTGGGAGTCTGCTATAGACCACCGGACCAGGGGGATGAGGTGGATGAGGCTTTCTTCTGGCAGCTCGCAGAAGCTACTAGATTGCACGCCCTGGTTCTCATGGGTGACTTTAATTTTCCTGATATCTGCTGGGAGAGCAATACAGCGGTGCACAGACAATCCAGGAAGTTTTTGGAAAGCGTAGGGGACAATTTCCTGGTGCAAGTGCTAGAGGAGTCAACTAGGGGGGGAGCTTTTCTTGACCTGCTTCTCACAAACCGGGAAGAATTAGTGGGGGAAGCAAAAGTGGATGGGAATCTGGGAGGCAGTGACCATGAGTTGGTTGAGTTCAGGATCCTGACACAGGGAAGAAAGGTAAGCAGCAGGATACGGACCCTGGACTTCAGGAAAGCAGACTTCGACTCCCTCTGGGAACGGATGGGTAAGATCCCCTGGGGGACTAACATGAAGGGGAAAGGAGTCCAGGAGAGCTGGCTGTATTTCAAGGAATCCCTGTTGAGGTTACAGGGACAAACCATCCCGATGTGTCGAAAGCATAGTAAATATGGCAGGCGACCAGTTTGGCTTAACGGCGAAATCCTAGCGGATCTTAAACATAAAAAAGAAGCTTACAAGAAGCGGAAGGTTGGACATATGACCAGGGAAGAGTATAAAAATATTGCTAGGGCATGTAGGAATGAAATCGGGAGGGCCAAATCGCACCTGGAGCTGCAGCTAGCCAGAGATGTCAAGAAGGGTTTCTTCAGGTATGTTGGCAACAAGAAGAAAGCCAAGGAAAGTGTGGGCCCCTTAATGAATGAGGGAGGCAACCTAGTGACAGAGGATGTGGAAAAAGCTAATGTACTCAATGCTTTTTTTGCCTCTGTCTTCACGAACAAGGTCAGCTCCCAGACTGCTGCGCTGGGCATCACAACATGGGGAATAGATGGCCAGCCCTCTGTGGAGAAAGAGGTGGTTAGGGACTATTTAGAAAAGCTGGACGTGCACAAGTCCATGGGGCCAGACGAGTTGCAGCCGAGAGTGCTAAAGGAATTGGCGGCTGTGATTGCAGAGCCATTGGCCATTATCTTTGAAAACTCGTGGCGAACGGGGGAAGTCCCGGATGACTGGAAAAAGGCTAATGTAGTGCCAATCTTTAAAAAAGGGAAGAAGGAGGATCCTGGGAACTACAGGCCAGTCAGCCTCACCTCAGTCCCCGGAAAAATCATGGAGCAGGTCCTCAAAGAATCAATCCTGAAGCACTTACATGAGAGGAAAGTGATCAGGAACAGTCAGCATGGATTCACCAAGGGAAGGTCATGCCTGACTAATCTAATCACCTTCTATGATGAGATTACTGGTTCTGTGGACGAAGGGAAAGCAGTGGATGTATTGTTTCTTGACTTCAGCAAAGCTTTTGACACAGTCTCCCACAGTATTCTTGTCAGCAAGTTAAAGAAGTATGGGCTGGATGAATGCACTATAAGGTGGGTAGAAAGTTGGCTAGATTGTCGGGCTCAACGGGTAGTGATCAATGGCTCCATGTCTAGTTGGCAGCCGGTGTCAAGTGGAGTGCCCCAGGGGTCGGTCCTGTGGACAGTTTTGTTCAATATCTTCATAAATGATCTGGAGGATGGTGTGGATTGCACTTTCAGCAAATTTGCGGATGATACTAAACTGGGAGGAGTGGTAGATACACTGGAGGGCAGGGATAGGATACAGAGGGACCTAGACAAATTGGAGGATTGGGCCAAAAGAAATCTGATGAGGTTCAATAAGGATAAGTGCAGGGTCCTGCACTTAGGATGGAAGAACCCAATGCACAGCTACAGACTAGGGACCGAATGGCTAGGCAGCAGTTCTGTGGAAAAGGACCTATGGGTGACAGTGGACGAGAAGCTGGATATGAGTCAGCAGTGTGCCCTTGTTGCCAAGAAGGCCAATGGCATTTTGGGATGTATAAGTAGGGGCATAGCGAGCAGATCGAGGGATGTGATCGTCCCCCTCTATTCGACATTGGTGAGGCCTCATCTGGAGTACTGTGTCCAGTTTTGGGCCCCACACTACAAGAAGGATGTGGATAAATTGGAGAGTCCAGCGAAGGGCAACAAAAATGATTGGTTAGTCTCTAAGGTGCCACAAGTACTCCTTTTCTTTTTGAAAAATGATTAGGGGTCTGGAACACATGACTTATGAGGAGAGGCTGAGGGAACTGGGATTGTTTAGTCTGCAGAAGAGAAGAATGAGGGGGGATTTGATAGCTGCTTTCAACTACCTGAGAGGTGGTTCCAGATAGGATGGTTCTAGACTATTCTCAGTGGTAGAAGAGGACAGGACAAGGAGTAATGGTCTCAAGTTGCAGTGCGGGAGGTTTAGGTTGGATATTAGGAAAAACTTTTTCACTAGGAGGGTGGTGGAACACTGGAATGCGTTACCTAGGGAGATGGTAGAATCTCCTTCCTTAGAAGTTTTTAAGGTCAGGCTTGACAAAGCCCTGGCTGGGATGATTTAATTGGGGATTGGTCCTGCTTTGTGCAGGGGGTTGGACTAGATGACCTCCTGAGGTCCCTTCCAACCCTGATATTCTATGATTCTATGAATTAAAAATCATTCTGTCATCTCTTATAAGATTAGTAGAGGAAGGGAGCAGAGTAGCCTGTATTCTGAATATATGTTTTAACTTTAGAACAACCTAGTTATTCACACTTGCTACTGGGTGTTGCTGAGCATTGTCATCATTATGTAGTAACACAGTTAAATACCTAAATGGGGATGAGAAGGACTATCAGAATTAGATGTCAAATTCCAAAGTCAGGAATTTCACTATTACTTAATATAAAGCATAGGTCATTTTTAAATGTTTAAAAGAACTGTATTTTGCCTAAAATTAAATATTTCAATATTCAGTTTTTAATGTTCATTTAGCATTGAAGCAAGAATTAAAGTAGGAAGAAAGACCGATTATAGTGTCTTAAATAAAGCTTTTGTAGATGTCAAGTAAAAATGTGAAACGTGCCCAAGTGATTATAAACCTTATGTCCCGTTGATTTTCACTCACGCACTTTTGAAAATCAATATAATAGTTTTATGAACATTTTTAAAGGTCACTAAAGGAACCACTACAGTTCTTAGAACACTGCGAGAGATGGGGATTCTGAAACACTTAAGCTTTGAATCTGCCTAAATTGTTCCTGCTGTTTGACCACCTCATTGGTTTAGACCACTTTAAGCAGTTTATTCACACTGCAGTACTTCAGTTAAAAACCCTTTACATTAAAGGGGCAGCAGTGTTCAAGATCAAGCCAAACAATTCTGAAGCAAAGAACTTAGAAGCATACCAGCAGAGTTTGCAAGCTTTGCAAAATAAATAGCTCAAATTCACTCCACTTTTTTTTAAAATCAATCTAAGGCATTATTTACTATGTATATGTTTGTGGGCAATTTTGGTAAAAAATATAAGTCAATTTAAAAACAGAATGTACATTCCCACTTCTTATACACTCATTTCAACATTCCTTTTCCAGTGTTTGCAACTGAAGACCTACACCTAACCAAAAACCTTTTTATTTATTGTTTTCATATATCAGGTTTTGTAAGATTTGGGCATTATCCACGAAACCTGAACTATCTGCAGCATTCCTTTAATTTTCAAATCCCTGTCATTTTAATGACAGGGAGAATTGCTTCTTACCTCCTGAACGTTCTGATTGCAGGGCTGAGCAAAATGAGAACAGTTTTCTTTTAAGGATATGCATTTTGAAAACATCCATTATTCCAAGGTCTTTCCTGAAGTCAGCATGTTCTAGTTCAAACTAATTAATTTAGAATCCAGTTTACTACTGTTTGGTTTTTTAATTGCTGGTCATTTTGACATTTATGAAGAATTACAGTGTACTATTTCTACTTTGCTTACCTGTTCCAAATGGACTATCTTCAAGGCATGACTTCCTCTCAGATGTGCTTTTTCAAGCTGTTCTCTCCTCTCTCTCTCTCCCTCTTTTTGTAGTTCGTCCAACCGCTTTGCTTCCTCTTCAGCTACTAATCGAGCATCTGGCTGGTAGTCAATTAGTAACAGTTCAAATATCACAAAGAACTGTGCAGACTCAAAATATAGCAAACAACAAATGAGTAATTCTGTAGTCAATTATTCAGCCAAACCACTTTAAAAAGTAGTTATGAGTGGCTATACACAACTTGTAATGTATACAATTGAAGCAGTACAAAATTGCTTTTATTCTTTTGAAAAAGGCACATGTACGTAGTGACATCTATAATCCTCTCATTTTGAGATGTCAAGTTGTTCTAGTTTCAAGTGCTGCTGTGAAAAATGCCTTATACAATATTTATAGTAGCTTGGCTACACCAAAAAACACCCAGGATTTTTCATTCAATACAAGGTATAATGCTGAATACAGACAGTGCTATACATTTGATTTCATACTAGGTAGATTTTTTTTTTTTTTTAACATAACAGAAAATACAGAAGTCTTCCCAGATTCATATGGAAAATGAACACATTCTGTGAGTTTTGCAATGTAAGAGCCTTCTGAAATCTGGCCACTGAGCTGAAAAAAGTTAATGTGAAAACTCAAGGCCCATACACAAGGATGCACAGGCATCACCACAGGGAAAACATTTTCCAAGTTTTACATATGAAAAACTCTGAGGCATCTGCTCTTAGCCTTTAGGCCATGATCCTTCAAATATTTAACAATCCTGGGTAATTTTAGGCAAGCAAACAGTCCCACTGAACATAATGTGACTACTCAAGTAAGTATTTGCAGGATTGGGGCCCAAATACATTCGCAAAATGTATGCTGTTACAAGTCTTCACCATTTGAAATCCAAATTAGCTGACGTCTTCATTATAATTATGTGATACCAGCTCCTAGATCATTTAAAACAAGTATTGCAAAACTAGTATCTGTTGCCACAGATCTAAAATCCATCGATGCAAGACAACAGTACTGAAATAAGGGAGCATATGCCATAGACATATTTGACATCCGTCACCTGCTCTGTGTCAATTTCTCTATCCACATAAGGTTCAGAAAGATGGTGATGAGTAACAGAAAACTTGTCAGCATTATAGACCTTCACCGTAGGCACTCTTTTCACTTCAAAGTTCTAAAAAGCAGAAAGTACAAATTATCAGTTACTTTACCAGCTGCACTGTTCCATTATGAGCTACATGGAACATAAATAAATGATTTGCATAGATTTTCAAACTTTACGTATATATTAACTAACAAACCACATTCAACATGAGGCATAGAGAGGGTTTAATGACTGACAGGGTCTAACAGCCCAAGACAAACTCCTCCCTGCCAACTGTCATTAATCTTAAGGCTATGGTTCCAATTTTCAACAGTTATTACCTTAATTTAAAAGTGCTTTGTTTTTAATGTACTAATACAGATCCCAATTATAGCAGCTGTCACAATGTAGGACAACCAAAACTACACAATATACTTTCAAACAACAAAGCAAAAGTAAAATCTCTCAAATACACTCAACTGCAGACTACATTTACAAATGCCTAAATGTCTTATGATGGTGTCAGAATTACTAGTAATTCTGTTCAAGAAAAGACATTCCTTATATTAGCAAATGTCTACGCTGTTCCTCCAAAATGTGTGCAATTGAGGAGAGGAGGAAAACAGGCAACACTTAATTGAAAAATCTTCTGACTTCGTTTCTGAATTTCCCTGGGCTTTTTAAAATGAGCGCCAAAAGGTTTAAATTGGGTTGATATAGAACGTGTGCAGGAGAGGGCCTCAACCCACCAAAGCAAGGTTTCTCTCTTGCAGATGTTAGTGGCCCACAGATGGTGTGAGAAGATAGGAGTCGTACCCGAGTAGGATATGATGCAAACAAATGCAGCAGAGGCGGCGGTTGGCCTTTATCCCCTTTGAAAACGTGTGAAAAAATGCATACATACCCTGTACCTCTGCTCCTGTGGTCCTCTGTACTCCCCACCCACACTCATATCCCACCAGTGTTCTGTCTCCTTCATGTGCATCTACCTCATGTCTCCTTCAGAGGCCCCCATTCCAAGACCAGGGAGCCAGACTCCATGCCACCCGTTCATATGCCTTCCCCAGTCCTCTACTCCCATCTCTATACCTTATTTTATTTATATATATCATATTATATACACACACACACAGAAAGAGAGCGCACCAGTTTCGACTTTCCCAATGGAGTGAGACTACCACCACTCTAAGTATTGAAAACACATGCTTTCTAGTCTAGAAATATTGGTGATGCATCAATAATATAGCCCCACTGACAATTTAACTACTTGAAATGTTAAACAATACAAAAATATGTTACCGGAATTATCTGGGACAATAAATCAAAGTAATTATAACAAACCCACATAAACTAGAATATTTATAGATACTAACTATAGCTTTGAAAACAGACAATTCCCATAATTAAACTTAGATTACCTATTGCTAGCCCTCTTCCCTACAACTTTAAGAATATAATTAGATATAGTTCTTTTGAAATATTTGAAAATTTAACATTAACCAGTCATTAACAGATTACGTTTTAATCAAATCTCCAGCATTTTATGCAAGAGTTGCAAATCATAATTGTTGCAAAGATGAGAAAGTTCTGTCACAAGGCTGTAATTTTCCAATTAATGCAACAAAAAAAAAATCTCCTTAGGACGCAAAGACCCTTAGTGGCCTATTTCCCCATATGTGATCAATGTTATTACTGCTCCTGTAGTTAAGAATCTGTCAGAGTTTCTATTGGGGTTTCCAATCCAGCCTGAAAAAAATTCACTCTACTTCAGCACACTGATCTTAGCGGCAGCATTTTTTCCCTGCAATTTAACAGAACAAAACACAATTTAAGCTATTTTTAAGAGTGCTGAAATCAAGAAGAGTTTACCAATTCAAAACAATTTGAGGTGCTTCTGTAAGAACCATAACAATTTTTCAAAGGAAAAAATGTTATGGGCCCCAGCAGTTCCCCCCTCCACCCCTCCGGGTTACTAAGATTTCAATCCAGCATAGCGCTTGCTCAATTTTAATTATGGAAGTATTCCCACTGAAGTCAATTGGACTATGTGCTCAGAGTCAAGCATGTGCATAAGTGCTTTGTTGGATCAAGGCCCAAATTATCCACGTCTAAAAGCCACTGCCATGAGAGTAATTTCTTAGGCCTTCATACACTTTATGGTAATATATTGTGATCCTTCAATATTAGAAGTGGATATACTGTCAACAGGTATATTAAGTGAGCTAACAGCAGGCAGTTTTGAAAGAAACTTCTTTCTCTAATATTGAAATGGTTTTCAATAAAATAGTATTGTCCAGTTCCAGATAAAATTAAGTAGAAATGTATTTAATATAAAATCACCACAAGATTAAAAATATGTTTCGTGTTATTTTTCAAACTTAGGCCCCAATTCTACAATAGACCTCTGTGGTGCACAAAAGCCGCACAGCAGACAATGAAACTCCAAGTGGGTGTACGTCTGTGCACGCAAAATTACTGCAGGATCAGTATCTTAGTTTCCATTCGCTTTTCTAAACCACTGTTTTAACAAAATGAATTTGTGACGTGTCACTACCTGTTCTTTATGAAAATATGCGTATGATATGAATATGACATAACCTAGATGTACTTTACGCAAGATGGCTCATGTGAGATATCATTGGAAAGGAAGGGGATCAAGTTTGGGAAACAAAGGATTCCTGCCTTATGTAAATCCTATTTAAGGGTGGGAAGGAAGGCAAATGGGACTCCTCCTTTCCATGGCCTGTCTGCTCAAGAAGAAAGATTGCAAAAGCCACCTGAAGGGAAGGCAAGGGGGGATTCCAGAGTGAGACAGGGGTCCAGTCTGAAAAGAAATATAACAAACTCTGAACCACAGAAACTTTGCAACCTGCCTAAAACATTAAGAACAAGAAATTACATTGTGTAACCTGTTTCTTAAGTATATTGAGCTTAGTTTGCGTACTTTGGTTTAAATGCTCAGTAATCTGCTTTGTTCTGCCTGTTATCTCTTATATTCACTTAAAATTCACCTTTTGTGGTTAATAAACTTATTACTTGTTTATAATATAACCCCTTTTATGTAATTTCTAATGGCAGGGGGAAGAAGTTGTGCATATCTCCCTCCACATTGAGGTAGGGGGCAAATTTCATAAAACCTTTGGGTTTGTACCCCTTAAAAGGAGTGGGCATCAGAGGGCTGGAGCAAGCCCCTAAGGCTGAGTCCGTCGCTCTGTGCAGCTGGGTGTGGCCCTGCCTGTGTGCTTGGCTGGAAGAGGCTTGTGAGCATAACCCAGCAAGGCCAGGTAAAGGGGACCGAGGCTGGCATAATAGACAGGCTCAGTGACACCTCAGCACATCAGGTGACACCCCAAAGGACCCAAACCCATCACAAAATTGTTCTAGCATATATTCTGTACTCCATATTCCACAAGTGTAACAAAGAAAATGCAAAAACAGCTCAAGAAAAAAAGCTAACAGAATCTTAAAGCTCTCAGTTACACACACAAACCAAAGTATCACATTATAAAATCATTAAAACGGGATTGGGGATGTATTTGTATTTTGGGGGAAAGAGCATTTAAACTTTCATTTAATTGCCTCAATGGTAATAAAGATTAAAAGACCTCATTAATCAAGAAAAATCAGATCAGTCTCACAAAACAAAAACACACCACCATCACAAACCAAATTAAATATAAAAAACCTAATGACAAGGAGTATGTTTGCGCATAAAAATTAATTCTTTAATTTGCCCTTGAAGTCTTTGGTGCACTATTGCAACTTACAACATGCAAACAGTGAATTCAGACTTCCAGAAGACAGAATAAAGCCATAGTAATGCTTATATTTTACCCTGAAATTATCACCATCCCCACATATTGGATACTCACCTCAAAAGGATGGGGTGGAGGTGGTGGCAGGCTTGCAATTTTGGCAGCTCTCTCTTTTTCCACATACAATGCATGCTTACGTGCATTTGTTCGCCTTGGGCAAGAATGGTTGGAAAAAAGTGTTCAAACAGGAATATTAGCACTGTAAAAATCAAAGGTAAACCTAAAAACTTATTTTAATTAATCTTTGTATGTACCCTTATAACAACTCTCAAGGAGTGAGTGAACAGAAGTAATTTGATCAGTGAACAGGCAACTGAAAAAGAAAGGCAGCACTGAATAATCAATATCTTGAAATAATGCAGATGTTCAGAAAGTGATTAGAATTGCAGAGAGCACAAGCTTCTGAACAAAATCAACCCTTCTTTTTAAATAAGCTTCCTGAATATTACTGGGTTGCATGTGTCATTTTGGTCAGCCCACTTTAATTTTTCATATGTACACAAACTTACCTATAGTGCCTCATCTCCTCTAGTAATACTATCTTCTAAGACATATCATTTATTTTTTCATGCCTGTTCAAATTTGAACTCATCTGCTGAGAACACTAAGAAGCATGACAGCCAGTGGATTGGTGGATTTTATGAAGTGAATATCTGTCCCTCAGGAACTGAACCAAGATCAATTAATTTCATATGTCACTGTCATATGTCAACCACACAAGGGGGCTGAAACCAGTGATGATGGTGAAAAGCCCTTCATCACACTGATAGCTCCCTGAGCCATCTAGTTCATTTGACCATTTTACCCCCTTGTTTTTCAAGCTAGAATTTTTACTAAACTCCATAACTTCATCAAGCACTACACGGAATTCCTAAACTACAAACGTACCACACAAGAAGTCTCAAGGTTCCTGCATTTCACTCTTTATACACGATAATCTGCATTTTAAAGAAAAGTAAATTACCACTATATACCATGTTTGCTCTTTCAATAGTTTTTCTTTTTGATTTTTCTGTTCTTTCAGGGCTTCCTTATGTCTCTTCTCTGCTCTTTGTTTCCTTTCCTCTGCTTTCTTTGCCAGAGCCACCAAATCAGGTTCCTTTACAATGAAATGTAACGAATGTTATAATAAACACTTCGCCCAGATTCTAATGACTTATAATACTATCAACATGACAATTCAAGTATTACTGCTGACAAACAGCACGTCATATGAAAGAAATGCATCGTGTTTAATCCTGTACTATAAGGATCAAAATATTCTGCAAAAAGAAAAGGAGTACTTGTGGCACCTTAGAGACTAACAAATTTATCTGAGCATAAGCTTTCGTGAGCTACACGAAATCACTTTCCCTTACTCTATTGCTTTCCTTATAGCTCTTTGTATCATTCTGTACCAATAGCAACAAATTTGCCATGCCCTTCCCCTCCCCCGTCCTTCATTGAAACAGTTTGAAAAGCTTAGTTTTCCTCTGCATCTACTCACTGACTGCTAGCTGCATCTATTAGAAGCAAGAATTTTTTCAAAATACCAATTTCATACCAAAGTGATGCTAGCATTTCAAAGAACCATTACCACAATTTATCAACAATGTAGTATTTTAGCAAAAACTCCTTACAATGCCACATCCTTTTTGTGCCTCCTTTTCCACTGTTGCCAATTCCTAGGATATATCAACAGTAACTCTATCCTTCGTAGTTAGTTGCCTCCTCTTACTATAGTACTAATATGCAATTCTACAGCACATTCCATCCTAGGATATTAAAGCACTTGAGTAATAATTAAGTCTCAACACCAGGTGAAGTAGCACGATCCCCTTTTTATAGATGGAGAAACTGAGGTAGGGGTTAAGTGACTTACCAAAGGTCATGCAGGAAATCTGTAGCAGAGCTAGGTCTCCTGACTTCTAGTGTAGGTCTACACAGCAACTAGACATTTGCAGCTGGCACATGCCAGCTGACTTGTGCTCACAGGGCTCAGGCTGTTTGAGCCCACAAGTCTACATAGCAACTGAACAACCCAGCAGCCCAAGCCTCACAAGCCTCAGTTGACTAGCACAGGCTAGCCACAAGTGTCTAGTTGCTGTTTAGACATACAATTAACACATGGACCTAGGGGTATGACAATCCTTCCTCTCTACAAACCTGATCTAAAGTCCACAGAAGTCACTGGAGAGATTTTCCTTTATTTCAATGAGCTCTGAATCTGGTCCAGTGTAAGTTAAGAGGAAAAACAATCAAGTTTTTGTGCAGTTTACAACCACTGATGGGACTGTGACAAGACCCCAGCGCAGAAAGCTGAGATAAAGTCCTCTGCAGCCCATAACAGGAGCTACGTGATGGGCTCTGCACACGATTTTTGTAAAGATGTTCACGTACATTCACATGTATATTTCAGAAAAGATGTGATAGTGTATTACTATATAACAGTTTTTTTGGTATGTGTCTGGGATAACTGTTTACACAAGAAGCAAACAAGTCATCCCAAACACATACAAATAAAACCTTTATACTATCACACACCATCATGTATTTTGTTTATGCCACGTTTTAAACATGTTTCTTCTGAAGTTTGCCTAACAGATTACATTTCTGTATCAGACCAGCTGTCCATCCTGTCTGACCGAGACCTGTACCAGATTCTTTAGACGAAGTCACAAAAACCCTGTAGGCCAATAATGGTATAACCTGCCTATAAGAGAAGTTGCTTCCTAAAACATATCAATTAGCGGCTGTTTTGTGCTGTGAGGCCTGAAGATTTTCATCCTTCATAAAGCAATGCAATTGTAAATAAATGCCAATAAAAAGTGTTTATAGTACCACACACCATGCCTTATCTCATGCATACATGTTTATGTATAAAGGTGTATGTCAATATTTTTGCTTTTCAAGTGGCTTTTTTTAAAACATATCACTTCAGGCATTATAAATGCAAGGTCAGAAGTGTCACAGAAACTTGTAAGCTGTAATCTTTATAATTTTAGTTAAGTAAATATTTTCTGAGAGCCTTGACTATGACACAATATCAAATGACTTGTTTACTTACATTTTCCTTTGCCTGTCTGTGTCCCTCTCCCACAGCTCTTAAACTTGATAGATAAAGTTTTTCCAAGGCTTTAATCTTCTGATTTTGTGCTTTCCACCACTCTGCTTTCAGTTCCTCTGCCAACTGATGTAGCTGTTCATCTTTCCTCTGCTTCACTTCTTGTCTTATCTGTACAGCAATGTACCTCTCCTGCTCTCTAACCTGAGCAAGTAAATTATATTTTATCAGAGGACTTATCACAGTTTATTTTTGTAGCAGACCTTTAACCAACTTGCTAGTGACTCTTTCAGTCTCATCCACCTTAGTGACTACTCAGATCAACCTAATTGGGTTCTGAGCATATTTAAGTTGCCATTTTCTCCCTTTTCCAAACTAAAAAGCTTAAATAAATGTGCAAAACTATTCATAATGAGCTACAGTTGACCAACCATTAACAGCCATAATTCAATGATGCATTTAATATCCTTCTCTCCATAGGGAAGTTTAAGTGGAAAAATTCAGTTTTAATAATGTTTAGTTTGATTTGGCAGTGCATCATCTAGAAGGAATGTCTAAAAGGCAGTCAGGAATGTGAGTCTGTATGGAAGTGATACCTCAAGAGTAGAGAGACAAAAGCCACCTGTCAGAGAGAATTAAGAAGAGGCTAGCAAACAAATCTCACATGCTGTTACAACATACCCCTGCCAAATCAGTGAGTACTGCTGAATGAAAGATTTATTAGTTGTAGAAAGTCTCTGCCCAAAAGACCACACAATCTAAACAGAGAATGTACAAGGAAGTAGGAAATGCATTTTTTTCAGAAAGTTATGAGGGTGGAAAAGCAATTAGAAGCCAGGTTGTGAAAAACTTTAAAGGCAAGGTGCTTACATTTCCTCTGTACCAGGAGGAGCCAATAATGGCATTAAAAGAGGGGACAGACACAGCAGTACCTAAAGTAGGCAATTTAATGGCAGCATTTTGGATAGACTGAAGGAAGACAAAATGAGAATCCAGAAAACCAACAAAAGGAAAGTTGCAGTAGATGAGGAATGAAATAAGAGTAAGAGCAGTAGATATGGAGAGAAAGAGGTAGAAAAAGTTACAGGACTTAGCCACATGGACACAAAGAGAGGGGAGAAGAGTTCAATTTTATATTAAGGCACCAAGCTATGGTACATGGAGAATCACAGAATTTCCCCAAAGGTGACCAAGGAGAAAAGGGAAGTTTAAGTGGAAAAATTCAGTTTTAATAATGTTTAGTTTGATTTGGCAGTGCATCATCTAGAAGGAATGTCTAAAAGGCAGTCAGGAATGTGAGTCTGTATGGAAGTGATACCTCAAGAGTAAAGAGACATATCCAAGTGGTCACTGTCAACATAGATAGGTGGTAGTTGAAGAGAGACATTCACATGTGATTGTTCAGGAGTAAGGTGTAGAGGAAGGAAAGGAGCAAGGACAGAGCCCCCTGGGGCCTGGGAAAAGAACAGTGAAGAGAAAAGCCACCACAAAAGGTACAATGAATTGACAACGAAAGCGTTTCACAAACTTACTCTGCAAAACACAGCACAGTATGTTACCAAACTGCAAATTTTGCTGTGTGACAGTATTGTTTAAAGAAGCGTATTCCTAAACTGTAGATGTTCTTTTCTTCAACCATCTAAATGAAAACTATTGCTGATAATGCAGACATACCTGCTGCAGCCTTAGTCTTCGTCGTCTTTCATATTCTTCTTTCAAAAGTAAAGCTTCTTCATTAGGACTAAGCCTCAGTCTCCCACCCTTTGCCACTTTTCTTTTCATCTTTGCATACATTGAATATTTGACTTCTGTATCAAAACATCATAGAATAAAGTAAACATACTGTATTTAAAAATACTTATAGGAAAGCCTAAAAATCTATAAAGATATTCATGCTCATTGCACACTTTGCCAAAAAACTCAATGGCATTAAGCAGAAGTCTTTGCTACAAGCTTACAATAAAACGCATTTATCACTTAAGCCACTAAACCTGCAATGAGCTCTGCATGGACAACTCCTACATTCACATGACAATCACTGAGCGATTGGGGCCTCTGAAAGCATGCATGCTACAACTCCATTCAATTTATGAAACGTATCAATAAAAGTTCACTGTACTGGGTTATTTGGACTGAAACAGTCTGAGACATCCTGCTGTAGAAGGATATTTCAAAGGGTGGAAGGACTAACTCCTGACAGAGATCGCATCATTGCCCTTACCTCCTCCCCCTCATGCAGACCACCTTACCCACTCTTTCCCAATTACCTCATATCCTTATACCAACTACAGCAATTACTGACAAGAAAAAGTAATATTATAAACAAAAGTATTTTAAACTGTTTTTAATGTAATTCAGCAGCTGGAAACAAGGAGAATGAGGATTACATGACCTGTAAATTCTCCACAGACCAGATGGGGAATCTCTACCATATGAAGTTTTGAGCCAGATCGGCAATAGTCTGCTTGTAAAAATGACTAGAAAATAACCAGTTTCTCAGTGACCTTTTAACTACTATATACTTTTTTAATGTGCTACTGGTATCTGTCCCTCAGCTGCATCAATGCTAACAAATTATAAATCAAAAGTTTGACATAGGCAGTAAGGGAGAAAAACAATGAAAAAAGAGAGCAACACATTCTATTTCCTACTGAAATAGAAAAGGATAATTTCAGTGCAAAAACTGAAGAACTGAAATTTCAGGAACACAGAAGCAGCATAAACTAAATCGGTAAAGCAGAAGCCACTTCTAAATGTTTGATATTTCAGATTTTGGTACAATGTAGTGCAAGAAGAGAGTGTAAGAAAGTTGAAAATAAACTAAATTCGTCTGTTCACTAGAACTCTGCATTGTAAAAGCACCTGTCGGCATCACTGGAGTAACCACTCCTTTTCTTTTTGTGGATACAGACGAACACAGCTGCTACTCTGAAACCTGTCACTATAATGAAGGGATATAACACAGATGCAAGCTGGCATGCACACCAAGCACTCTTATTTGGGAGGGGCCGTTTCCATTGTTCTGTGTCTTACCATTTCCCCACACTTGCCCCCTAAAACCCGACTTCATTGTTTTTCTCCCAACAGCCCAGTTTACATCAGCCATGAGTATGCAGTTTACCCACGTGGTCTGTCTACACTGGCCTTTTTGACCTTGAGATCACTTGTTGACCTTCAGTGCAGGGTAGTTAGCGCACGTGGGAAGACACGGGAGGGGGCCACTGCCCAAACGTTTGTTCCAGGCCAGCAGCGTTCGCGCTTTACCCCATGGCTCAGCCTACACCTGCATCTCCGGCTTCTCTCAGGAAGGGGCCCCGAAGCACGCGCAGGCGCTGGCAACAGAGGGGTGTGGCGGGATTAGTGTCTCCATATTTACCCTAACTCCCCTTACAGCGATTCGCAGATAGGGCAGCCGTTCCGCCCCCCGCCCAACGGGGCGCCCAGCCCAGCGGGGTCCTGGCCGCCACCTGAGGCCGGGCAACACACGCACACAAAGCCTACAGCGAGGCGGGCCGACCCGCCCGGCACCCCAGGGGCCTCCCGCTGCCAGCCCCCTCCGCTTCCCCAGCGCTGCAGCTCTGGCAGTTGCGGGGGGACGGGACCGACCCAAGCCGAACACGACACCCCCCGCCGCCGCCGCCGCCGCAACCGCAGCACGGGAGCGGGGCGAGGCTGGGGAAAGGGGCGAAGCTCCCGGGAGCCGACACGCGCCGCTCCCCCTAAGCCTGCTGGTTACTGACCTACCGCGCCCCGGCCTTCGTCGTTTCAAACGGCTCCTTCCGGTCACTGGGTAGGGGGGCCCACGTCGTCACATCCGCTGCCGTTCGAACCGCCCGCCAATGGCTAAGGGAACAGCGCGAAGCCGGCCCAGCGCATGAACCTCCACTACGCAGGCGCGGGGGAAGCTTGGACGCTAGTTCCGCTCACGGCTGCGATTGCGCACGTGCCAATCAGAGGTTTTTTCCCCCAGGCAGGAGACCAGGGGGAATAAGCCACGCCCCTGGGGCAGCATCATGGCGCCTGTTGGCCAATGGTGGCTAAGAAGGGCGGTGACTGACTGGCGCAGTCCAAGAAACGTCTCTAGCGGCGGGAAAAGAAGGCGTCGGCGCGAATGTAAAAGGCCGCGGTGCGGGGGGTGAAGAGGATGGTTGGGTTGTTACAGGGATGGGGCCCAGTGGGGCAAGGCTGGCCAAGCTTTTCATGAAATATCAGGGTTGGAAGGGACCTCAGGAGGTCATCTAGTCCAAGC
Organism: Lepidochelys olivacea; assembly: GCF_965140295.1. Lineage (NCBI taxonomy): Eukaryota > Metazoa > Chordata > Testudines > Cheloniidae > Lepidochelys > Lepidochelys olivacea. The sequence continues at coordinate 28,874,586 of NC_140411.1, read as the reverse complement.
CCCTGCTCAGAGCAGGACCAATCCTGAATTTTTGCCTCAGATCTCCAATGGCCCCCTCAAGGATTGAGCTCACAACCCTGGGTTTCGCAGGCCAATGCTCAAACCACTGAGCTATCCCTCCCCCAAAGACATGTAAACTGCTCCTTGAATTGTGCAACCGAATGATATTAGCCAATATCTCTGGTCCCAGCTAGTAAACTGTGCTTTGTGGGGCGATGGAGGCTATAAGGCAGAATACTGACTCCAGGCTTGAAAATGAAGGCGCTAGCAGAGGGGAAGGCCGGTCAGAGGTTAGGAAAAAGAAATGGGTGGCTGTGCCAGAGCTGGAAAAGAAACAACAGGCAGAAAGGCAGGGAAGAGTAATCTTGTTATAATGATGCAGTCGTTAGTCAAGGAGGGCTGTGAAGATAGAGGATAGAAAGAGGGTTGCCATGTGTATTGGTTTTCCAGAACATGGGGGGTTTTTTTGCACCTCGGTCCTCATACATTTTTCAAATAATAGGAACAAGGCAGAGCCAGTGCTGTAGCTCAGAAAGAGCCCGGGTTGGTCGGCTTCCCGACTGGTCCCACCTCTGCATCTGCAGTGGGTGGGTCCATTCCCCTGGAGATACAGCTGTGGGATCCTGCCCCATCAGGGCCCCAGGTCAATAGAGCCCTGCGCAGATACAAAATGTATATCTCTGGATGTGGATATCTGTGGTTATAAATCAGTATCCATGGAGCTGCAAGGCTCTACCAGGAATCACCATGGCAAAAGCGGCAGTCTGGGAGGAGGGAGCTGCTGCTCCCATGAGTTTACGCCGGCAGCTTCTCCAGGGTGGCTGAACCACTCCCAACTCTGCCCACTGGGGCAGGCACCAGGCTCACTGGTAGCTGTCCCTGGTTGCGCAGGTGCAGTGGGCAGGGCTGAGTGTAGAATAAGTAATACTATGGCCAAGAGATAAAAAGCTCTAATGAAGAAAAATGGGAACCTTAGTAGAAATATGAGGCTATGAGTGTGACGTTTCCCTCTCGTGTTATCTGGATCATTGATCTGCAAGGTCGCTCCAATCCTTGACTCTGGGAGCCAGCCTTACCCTGCTCTGCTGTGAGAACCCCCACTCCTGGGCTGTTCCCGCATGGTCTCTGACGTGTAAATTGCTCCTTGAATTGTGCAACCGAATGATACTAGCCAATATCTCTGGTCCCAGACACAACCCTAGGAACCTCCACCTTGCAGTGTCCAGTTATGCCCGGTAGACGCTGCAAGTTATATGAATTTGTCAATTTAATAAAGAAATTGATAGGTACCAGGCTTGTTATCCCAAGGGGAGACTGGTTTCAGAGTAAAAAGAAAAGGAGTACTTGTGGCACCTTAGAGACTAACCAATTTATTTGAGCATGAGCTTTCGTGAGCTAAAGCTCACTTCATCGGATGCATACCGTGGAAACTGCAGAAGACATTATATACACACAGAGACCATGAAACAATACCTCCTCCCACCCCACTGTCCTGCTGGTAATAACTTATCTAAAGTGATCATCAAGTTGGGCCATTTCCAGCACAAATCCAGGTTTTCTCACCCTCCGCCCCCCCCCCCCCCCACACACACACACAAACTCACTCTCCTGCTGGTAACAGCCCATCCAAAGTGACCACTCTCTTCACAATGTGTATGATAATCAAGGTGGGCCATTTCCAGCACAAATCCAGGTTCTCTCACTCCCTCACCCCCCTCCACATTTCAAACCAAACTCACTGCTTCGGGTAGAATAAACAAAGATTTATTAATTATAATAAATTATTATAAATCAGAGCATAACAAATCAGATTTGGTCAAATGAAATAAAAGCAAAATGCGTTCTAAGCTGATCTTAACACTTTCAATATCCTGTGAAGCTGTGCTGGGTTTGTCCCATATCTGCCCTGATGAGGTGTGAACTGCCTCTCTGTTCTTGGAGAGTTTTTGCCTGGGCTTATTTTAAGCCAGGAGGATACATTTTCAGCCTCATAATTACATACATGAAATTATAACCTGGAACATTACTATAACATTACTGACAGGTTTCAGAGTAGCAGCCGTGTTAGTCTGTATTCGCAAAAAGAAAAGGAGGACTTGTGGCACCTTAGAGACTAACCAATTTATTAGAGCATAAGCTTTCGTGAGCTACAGCTCACTTCCTCAGATGCATATCGTGGAAACTGCAGCAGGCTTTATATATACACAGAGAATATGAAACAATACCTATTCCCACCCCACTGTCCTGCTGGTAATAGCTTATCTAAAGTGATTTCCAGCACAAATCCAGGTTTTCTCACCCTCCACCCCCCCACACAAATTCACTCTCCTGCTGGTGATAGCCCATCCAAAGTGACAACTCTTTACACAATGTGCATGACAATCAAGCTGGGCTATTTCCTGCATAAATCCAGGTTCTCACATCCCCCCACCCCCATACACACACAAACTCACTCTCCTGCTGGTAATAGCTCATCCAAACTGACCACTCTTCAAGTTAAAATCCAAGTTAAACCAGAACATCGGGGGGGGGGGGGTAGGAAAAAACAAGAGGAAACAGGCTACCTTGCATAATGACTTAGCCACTCCAAGTCTCTATTTAAGCCTAAATTAATAGTATCCAATTTGCAAATGAATTCCAATTCAGCAGTTTCTCGCTGGAGTCTGGATTTGAAGTTTTTTTGTTTTAAGATAGCGACCTTCATGTCTGTGATCGCGTGACCAGAGAGATTGAAGTGTTCTCCGACTGGTTTATGAATGTTACAATTCTTGACATCTGATTTGTGTCCATTTATTCTTTTACGTAGAGACTGTCCAGTTTGACCAATGTACATGGCAGAGGGGCATTGCTGGCACATGATGGCATATATCACATTGGTGGATGTGCAGGTGAACGAGCCTCTGATAGTGTGGCTGATGTTATTAGGCCCTGTGATGGTGTCCCCTGAATAGATATGTGGGCACAGTTGGCAACGGGCTTTGTTGCAAGGATAAGTTCCTGGGTTAGTGGTTCTGTTGTGTAACAGAATTGTTATTACTGTAATTACTGTAACAATTACTATAAGATCACTTAACAACCACGCTCAGTGCATCATGAGCCTTCCGAAGACACCTGTCAAAGTCAGATTCCGGACTCACATAATTTGTCAGACCACTCTGTTTATTAGCAAAGCGCCTTGCTAATGCACCCAGATGTGAGCCCCTCTCTGAGGCCCAAGATAACCTATTTATACAGCTAAGCCAAAGCCAATTTAACATAAGAGACAAAGGAAAGCAGAAACTAACCATACATATCTTATTTGCATACTAACGTTTACCAATCTCCTAGCTCAGTAGGAGCTCTAAGTTAATTAGTTTGAGGACCCATTGTCTCACACTCCTTAATGTTTCTCTTCCTGACAACTATATTTCAACAAACCCTTCAAGTAGCATTTCTTTAATGAATTATAATTTCAATATAATTCATTCTACTTTCACAATCCCTCCTTTTGGTCAAGCTACGCAATGACCAACAATTACTGGGTTCCACATATCAAGCGTTCTTTATCTCTTTGTTCATCAGTGATATTTAAAATCACCAAATTAGTACTCTGGTTTGGGGCAGCTATCTGTGTAGCATGCCTGACACAATTTTGGATACAACAGGAAAGTAACTGAAAACATACAAAAATTATTAGGATTCCAAACAGGAGAGTTAGGGCTCCCTGAAACAACCAGTTTCCTATGCCAGAGAAATTGAAAAGGTTACTTAGCCACTTCCATAAAGAACTTGCCTCTTCGTGGGGAAGATATGCGATTTGTTCTAAGTGGCTAGCACGATCTATTACCTCATTGGTGTTCTCTGGTATATACACACAGCAGTCTTTTCCAATAAGAGCACAAGTCCCTCCTTTTGCCGCCAGCACTATGTCCAATGCCTGACGGTTTTGGAGGGCAATCTGTCGGATTGCCCCTGTTTCTTTGGACAGGGCTCTTAAACTTTCTCTGGTTTCATTTGCCATTATTTCAACTACTGCTTGTAACCTTAGGAGCCTTTTTGCATGGTGTATTACTCCCCCTAATGGTATTAAGAAACTGCCAATGGCCTCTTCCCAGGTTAAGGGGCTTATGTTATTTACGTGCCGTTGGGCATCTGTTAAGTCCCTTCTTTTTCACCTGAAATTGCAGAGGTGTTCTCGAGGGAAGGTTCCTAGCACTCGGCATTGTGAGAAGAGTCGGGCAGGATAACAGGTTCCTGACCAATTAGCTGTTAGTTCGGTATAAGCTCTGGTCCCACACACCCAGTGATGGCCTATTAAAGCCAGGAAGGGTCGGTTGCACCCATTTGTCATATAGGTGTTTGCAAAGGAGGAGTAGTATCCCCCAAAGGGTACAGGGTAATTCTCCTTACAAGGAATGGTGTTATTTGCATGACATTGAAAGATTGTATTGTTTTCACTAAGGTTACTGTACGGGGAACATGAGATTGATTTCTCTGTTTGATCCCAGGTTGAGAAAAAATTCATATCTCCATACCCGGCCTGCCACTTTTTAGTTTTGTTTGAATAATCCTATACACCATTGGCCACAATATGCTGAAGGCAACGGCTTTTCCCCAGATCCAGCCCCGTCCCATTACACACCCAACACCAATGACCTTTTCCCTCCACCACACTTATCCATTTAGTTGCATTTATTCCCACCGCTTCCCAAGTGTCATTGCTGTTCCATATTTTGTTAAACGGACGAGGCCCTCCAGTGAGGTCTGAGGACTTGAGTGGGATAGCCAGGACAGGAACACCAGTGTGAGAGTGGGCTGGGATGTGGCTGCAGACCCAACAATTAGAAATATTAAGGGTCTGAGCTATCCACACCTGCTGCTGGATAAAAGAATTGTCATCATGGTCTCCCCAGACCGTAAGATACCAGCAGCCGAGGAACAGGCAGAGGTGCATGTTGGAGGCAAGGCTCTTCTGGTTCTGACAACCTCAACTGAGGGAACCGCAGTCACGGTTTTACGTCCACCAGGCAGTAGGCGCTAGGCTCACTACTGCTTTTTTTCTTTTTTCGTCGTCTGCTTCTGGCAACCCTTACGAGAACGTAGATTGTAAGGTATTGCAGACTGTTCCTGTACGTCTTCTTCTGGAGTCAAAATTGACTCTGCGTTGTCCTGAGGTGATGATTGGGTCTCTGGGGATGGTGCCTTCTTACACTGTGAAGCATGTATCCAAGCTGCGATGCCAGATAGTTTAACAGCCGTCTGTGTATTAAGCAGTACCTGATGAGGACCCTTCCACCGGGGCTGGGAAAAATATGATGGGCTTTCAGTATACCCCTGGGGCAGTGTGGTCCATGTGTACTGTTGCCCCTTGTAAGAAAAGGCAAACGGGAACTGGGAGTCAGGGTGAACCAGGGCAGAAAAGAAAGCAGAGCACAAATCAACAACAGTAAAATGAGTTGCATCTGGTGGGATAGAAGCCAGAATCTTTGAGAGAGGCAAGTTTTGATTCTGTCCACCTATGATTTGCCTCTTCCCACCACTGCATGAAACAATCAACCTCTCCTTTTGCCAATTTAGTTTTAGGTTGGCCGAGTTTGTCTTTTAGGACGTCTACTCGGTCTTTGTCCCAAGATCCTAACAGTGGCCACTGAATTTTGGGATTCTCCTGAGTTAGCCTTTTGCATTCCCATACACATCTTCCCCCCATCCCCCCAAGGTCAGCCTTTTGAAGCCATCCCCCACCCATGTCATAAGGTTTTCTGTTCATTAAAATACAACAAGACAAACACCACAGACAAACAACACAAAACATAGATCCATGATATTCTGAGTTATTCTTCCACTGGCACCAGCTTGCTTGTAGAGTCTAAAAACAAAAGAAACAATTTCCACCCCCCTGGTGGGGACAGATTATTGCTTAATAATAATACCACTTTCTTTTACAAATTTCCTTGCTAATTGCAGGAAAAACAGAGGAATTGCCCCCACATTTTCCTGTTTTTGTTCTATAGGCAGGCCAGGTTTCAATGGCTTTTATCTTTTAAGGGTTATGGGGAAATTATCACACTGTTTAGTCATTAAATCCCTGAGTTTTCCTTCTTATATAGCAGACCAAGTTTATAATGACAGGTTTCAGAGTAACAGCCGTGTTAGTCTGTATTCGCAAAAAGAAAAGGAGTACATGTGGCACCTTAGAGACTAACCAATTTATTTGAGCATGAGCTTTCGTGAGCTACAGCTCACTTCATTATAATGTTTTTCCTGCTGTGTTAAGCTTTTAAGTTTTATTTACAGGCAATAGCTGAGAAGCATCATTACCATACGCCCTTAAAGGGTTTTTCCAAAAATCATACACACTATACGTTGTTACAGGGATACTTATTATCATTAAATTTATTAAAATTATCTTGTTATCCCATGCCTTTTATTTAGACAATTTGTTTGCTGACCAGGTGTGTCCTTTATCTGCAGCTCCTTTGTGCTGCTAGTTCTTTCCTTCCTTTATCATTTAGGTAATTTGCATTTTCACAGACACTTCCTGCTTTTGGATTTAAAGCCATCAGCAGCTCAGGGTGTAAAAGGGACACAATCAACTTTCACCAGAGTTTTGATTACTTTTAACTTCTGCTTCCAAAACACACAGCAATCTGAAAAAGAAAACCCAACCTATTGTGGCCCCCTTTGGAGCCCTAATAGCATTTTAATTAAGTAGCATGGTATGTTTGCATTTCTTTTGCCCCTTCTACAATATACCCTGCACATTATTTGGGGAAAATGCACATTCCTTCTATAGTTTAACTTCTATAACATTATCCAGATCCATTTTTAAATAAGGTGTAACTATTTCTTTTTTTTGCTTACGGAGTTTTCATGTACCTTTATCAAAGTGACAGTCTGATTACTCAGAGCCATTTTAAGACTCAGTGTTTCGAACATTGCTTCTTTTTGTTTTGTGCACTTCACCTCTGCTGTTGCTTCAGAAGGGCACTGTCTTTTTTTTTTTTACTACACCTCTCATCTGCTATTTTGTTACAAAAACAAGCAAACAAAAAAACAAACAAACAAAAAGAATCCAGAATTTTTTTTTCTATTCTCCTGATTTTGACTGCCCTGCTGCAGCCACAACTTAAAAACGTTTTAAATTTTGTAAAGCATTGAGTTACCTTTTAAGGGTTAAATGCCAAATCCCAAAGCCAAACAACACTAATTACCTTTGTCTAGCAAAAAGGTCTGTCAGTTTTGCAACTTTGAATTAAAGAGTCAAATGGATTTTTAGTGGCATTATTTAAAACAAAAACAACCAACTGGTCCTTAGAACTTTACATATTTACACACACAGAGACAGATACATACACATTTTCTTTCCCTTAACATCCCTTCCACACTGCTCTGGTTTTTGTTTTTGTTTTTTTTACATCTTACATTCCCTTTATACATTTGAGGCAGTTAAGTTCCAATAGAACACCCTTACATCCTTTAGTGATTTTGATTACATTACCCAATAGTCAAACGATTTTGATTAGATTCTCTCTCTGCCTGCTGCCTGCAGCAGTCCCTTATAGATCATTTCTGTGGGAAAAGGGCCCATTTTCCCTCAGAATAGCTGTAAATGCTTCTGGGGACAGAAGCGTAGTGCTGGTAGTAGTCACTCTACCTGAACCCCTTAGCCTAGACCATTTTTCCAGAAATGTACAGGAGTCCGGACTCTTCCTAAAATACATAAACTGAGCCAGCGTTTCTTTAGGGAACTGTCCCGACTTAGACGTCTGGTTATCCATACAGGAGGACTTTACACACCAATCACACAAGAAGGAAAGTCGGGTTCGTCAGAGCGATGCCCGGTGCAACACACAAAAGGAGCCCACAGGCTACTGCCTCAATCACCCTTGCTTTCACACCAAGGGTTTTACCCAAGGCACGGTGCGGCTGCGATTGTACAGATTTCACTCACTCACACCGTGGGGACAGGAACCCTATGGTCAGCCAATCCCCAGACGGAGATGGTGCCCAGACTCAAACACACCACAGGGAGGACAGATAGACACAGAGACAGGACAATCCTCAGTTCGGACAAAACACAGAAATAATTACCTGACCAGATTCCTGATGTCAGATCCTGGGATCCCTACCAGAACAGAGTGGGAACGAACAGGTTCAATGGCGTAGACTTCACTGTGGTCATGCACCCTTCCGTTCTGGTGGAGGACCGCTCGGGCCAAATGCCCAGGTGCCAGCTTGCCACGGCCGTCCTAAGAACAGTCAGGAGTCACACAGCCCCAGTGAAGACAGTTGACATCTCGGTGGAACCTCCAAATTGTCAAAGTCAGATTCAGGGCTCACATCTGGGTGCATTAGCAAGGCGCTTTGCTAATAAACAGAGTGGTCTGACAAATTATGTGAGTCCTGAATCTGACTTTGACACACCCAACATGGCAAACTTTTTATTGGCTAGCACGCAATCATTTTATAGAGATGGACATGGGGGTGTAGGATGTTCCCCCGAGGTACAGAGTGTCACAGTCTACAATGTTAGTAATGGTGAAAATCAGAGTATAGAAATCTCTGGTGGACCGACGTGGGATCATTAAAGAGAATCAGGAGAACTAGAAGAGGTTGGAGGAAGATGAGGATATGATATTAACTGAAAACTTCTGTATGAGGGAGCTTTGAAAAGTTATAGCTAAAAGCAAAAACTCTGCACCAGATGAGGATAGCATATGTAATGAAATGGTAAAACATCTGGATGGAGTCTAAAAATACTGCTAAAACTGTACAACAGTATATGGGGGAAACGTGAGCTACCAATGGAGTGGAAACATGCGTTTGTAGTCCCAGTGTGGAAACTCTGTAAGCTGCAAACAAGACTTGATGCTTACAGGCCACTTGCCCTTACATCATGTATGGGTAAAGCCATGGAAAGAATGAAAGATTAACAACATATATAAAGAGAAATGTACTTACAGAGAACATACAAAGTGGGTTCAGGAGAGGAAGGAGTACAGCTGATTATATAGTAGAGTACAGACAAACACAAAAAAGTATGAGAAATAAGTAGCTTTCCAAGATATTGAAAAAGCATATGATGTATTCTGGAGAGAGGGCTTATTGCATAAAATAACATCCATGGACATAAAAAGAAGAATATATAGGTAAACAAAAAGAAAAGGAGTACTTGTGGCCCCTTAACCAAAATGAACGCTTATGCTCAAATGAATTGGTTAGTCTCTAAGGTGCCACAAGTACTCCTTTTCTTTTTGCGAATACAGACTAACACGGCTGTTACTCTGAAACTAGGTAAACAAAGGATTTCTTAAGTAAAAACTATGCAGGTTAAAGTAGGGAAAGCCTATTCTAGCATATATAAAATCACAAACAATACTCCACAGGGGAGTGTAATCAACCCTACTTTATTCAACATGATAAACCACCCCCAAAAAAAGGATGAGTGCAGGAATAGGCATTTCCTTGTTTGCAGATGACAGCGCCATAGAAACAGGAACCAGAAAATAGCTGAGAAGAGAATAAATGAAGCTCTTAGGAAAAGTGGGGAATGGGGAAACATATGGAGCTTTAAATTTTGAGTTCACAAAATTAAAGTATTGATAGTCACTAAAAAAAAAAATTATATGGACAGCAATTAGGTATAGGTAAAAGCTACACATTCCTGGCTGTGACATTTGATAGCAAACTAACATGGAAAGACCACATTGATTTTTACCTTTACATTTATCTACAATATTTTCAATCTATTTTAAAAGTATTTCTGGAACCACCGGCGGTGCAGATAAGAGAGCAATGCAGAGTAGAGAGCTAATGCCCCTCTGCCATGTACATTGGTCAAACTGGACAGTCTCTACGTAAAAGAATAAATGGACACAAATCAGATGTCAAGAATTATAACATTCATAAACCAGTCGGAGAACACTTCAATCTCTCTGGTCACGCAATTACAGACATGAAGGTCGCTATCTTACAACAAAAAAACTTCAAATCCAGACTCCAGCGAGAAACTGCTGAATTGGAATTCATTTGCAAATTGGATACTATTAATTTAGGCTTAAATAGAGACTGGGAGTGGCTAAGTCATTATGCAAGGTAGCCTATTTCCCCTTGTTTTTTCCTACCCCCGCCCCCAGACGTTCTGGTTAAACTTGGATTTATGCTGGAAATGGCCCACCTTGATTATCATACACGTTGTAAGGAGAGTGGTCAGTTTGGATCAGCTATTACCAGCAGGAGAGTGAGTTTGTGTGTGTGTGTTTTGGGGGTGGTGGGGGGGTGAGAAAACCTGGATTTGTGCTGGAAATGGCCCACCTTGATTATCATACACATTGTAAAGAGAGTGGTCACTTTGGATGGGCTATTACCAGCAGGAGAGTGAGTTTGTGTGTGGGAGGAGGGCGGAGGGTGAGAAAACCTGGATTTGTGCTTGAAATGGCCCAACTTGATTATCATACACATTGTAAGGAGAGGTTTCAGAGTAACAGCCGTGTTAGTCTGTATTCGCAAAAAGAAAAGGAGTACTTGTGGCACCTTAGAGACTAACCAATTTATTTGAGCATGAGCTTTCGTGAGCTACAGCTCACTTCATCGGATGCATACCGTGGAAACTGCAGCAGACTTTATATATACACAGAGAATATGAAACAATACCTCCTCCCACCCCACTGTCCTGCTGGTAATAGCTTATCTAAAGTGATCATCAGGTTGGGCCATTTCCAGCACAAATCCAGGTTTTCTCACCCTCCACCCCCCCACACAAATTCACTCTCCTGCTGGTCATTTGTGTGGGGGGGTGGGGGGTGAGAAAACCTGCATTTGTGCTGGAAATGGCCCAACCTGATGATCACTTTAGATAAGCTATTACCAGCAGGACAGTGGGGTGGGAAGAGGTATTGTTTCATATTCTCTGTGTATATATAAAGTCTGCTGCAGTTTCCACGGTATGCATCCGATGAAGTGAGCTGTAGCTCACGAAAGCTCATGCTCAAATAAATTGGTTAGTCTCTAATATGCATTTGGTGAAAACTCGAGGTGCTGCTGACAGGTCAAAAGGGAGGATGGCAAATTGATAGTGGCTGTTGCTCACGACAAATCTGAGGTAACGTCTGTGATGTGGAAATATGCATCCTTCAAGTCAAGGGCGGAGTACCAGTCTCCTGGATCCAATGAGGGGATAATGGAGGTCAGCGAAACCGTGGAGAACTTGAGCCTCTTTACAAACTTGTTGAGCTGCCACAGGTCCAGGATGGGTCAGAGGCCCCCCTTGGCTTTCGGTATTAGGAAATACTGGGAGTAGAAGCCCTTGCCTCTTTGCTCCTGAGGAACCTCTTCCACTGCCCCCACCGAGAGGAAGGAATGCACTTCCTGAATTAGAAGTTGCTCGTGAAAGGGGTTCCTGAAGAGGGATGGGGAAGCGCGGGAGGGCACAGAATTGGATGGAATATCCCCTTTCTACCGTGTGGAGCACCCAACAGTCTGAGGTAATATGGGACCAGGCACTGTAAAAAGGGGATAGACGTGACGAGAAGGTAAGAGGGGATGGATCCAGAGTCTGAAGTGCTAAGCTGCCCTCAACCACACCTTCAAAAGGGTCTGGAGCTGGGTGGAGGCTTGGGCTGACCAGAGCTCTGTCTCAAGGAGGGATGCTGCCTCCTCCTACCACTCCTATTCCACCGACAAGGTGTGTCCTGGCGGTTCTGCGTCTGGTAGACTCACGGGACAGGTTGAGGTCTAAAATGCCTGTGCTAAGTAGCTGGCGTGTGAAGCCCTAGAGAGCGCAGGGTGGCCCTAGAGTCCTTCAGACTGTGAAGTCTCTTGTCATTTTTTCGGAGAAGAGGGACAAGCCCTCGAAGGGAGGTCCTGGATAGTCTGTTGGACCTCATGTGGCAGTCCAGAGACCTGCAACCAAGAACCCCACCTCATCACCACTCCCGTGGACAGTGTGCGCGAGGCTGTGTCTGCTGCATCCAAAGCTGCTTGTAGGGAGGCCTGGAAGACTAGCTTCCCTTCCATCAACTAGTGCAGAGAACGCCGCACGACAGTCTTGTGGCAGGAGCTCCGCAAACTTGGCCATCCATGCCTTCTTATTGTATCTTCAAATGACCAGAGGGTGTCCCTTTGAAAATCCCTTGAGAGCACGTGGTGTTTCAGATCGGTACACTCTCGGTGGTTTCATCTTCATGTCTCCGGCAGCATTACCACCTAGAAGCAAGGTTAGATGGTCTTTAGCTGCTTTAAATCCGGGCTCTGTCTTCTCCTCTCAGGAAATGTAAGTCCGCTCAGGCATCCTCTTCCAGTACAGGCCCGTTTCATCGACATTGAAGACTTGTTTAGGGGAATAGTCACCTTCCTCAATTATTTTCTTGAGATAGTCGGGGAATTTTTTAGCTGCTGCAATATCAGCACTAGCCGCCTCACTGGACATCTTGATATTATGCAGGTGGAAGTGCCTCTTGAACTGATCAAACCATCCCCGACTTGCTGTGAAAGTTTCTGTCTGTGATCCTTCATCTTGGTCTCTCTTCAAATTGTCATACAAACTTTTTGCCTTAGCTCGTATCACTAGCAAGCTTAGAGGTATGTTCCGCTGGTTTTGATCGTCTGTCCACAGTGAGAGAAGACCCTCCATGTTTTCCAGCAAACTACTTCTTGATCGACTTATTGTAGCAGCACTACGCGGTGTTACACACCGAGCACTAGCCCTGACCTTGTCGGCATCATTCCAAATTGTTCTCACAGTGGTTGGAGTAAGACCTGGAGCGAGGCCAATGTCTACTGCATGCTCGCCTGAATCAGAATGCTTTAAAATGTCTAATTTAGTACCCAAACTAATGATTTTCCTAGTTTTCTTGCTGCTAGTGGTACTGCTACTGCTAGGCACTCCACTATCACTTGCTGGACATTTTTGACTCATGATGCTGGGTGATGCTCCTCTGGCTGCGCATGCATGTGCTGTTCTTCACTCCCTTCAGCCTGGAATGGCCGGGGTCATGCAGCATCAATCAACTATTGCAAGGGAAAGAATTTGGAAAATCCATGTCATTCTCCATGGTAATCTGCTCCCCTACTGGAAGCCCTGTGGGTTTAGCCTAGGACTAGTTATGGGGGTTCTTACTTTCTTGCAGGTTCTTACTTTCACAGGAGCCCTGCTGGAGGACCAAAGGCCTCTTTTCCAGAGTGCCCTGGAAAAATGGCCCTGCTGTATCTCCCCTAGTAACCATGCACTCAGCACCTGGGCAGCATTGCAGCCAATGTAGCAAGAGGAGGAAAATAACGTTTGCTGCACGGCTGTGCTCCTCTCTGATGTGTGCATGCAGGGGCAGAGAGATGCAGCTGGCATTAAAGTGAATGGCAAAGCTCCTGTGGATTTCACAGACTTTCATGGGAGCAGGGCCATGTTTTGTGCATCTCTACGCCACTTCTCCCCCTTGCTATAGCGAAGCAAGCACTGGAATGCTATTCCTGTAACTCGCTTTGGGCAGGCTGCTGCCCCCTGTATTCTTACCTCCCTCCAGCGAAGGGGAGGAGCAGATAAAACATTGTGTATTCTGTAGCAAGACAGCAAGGCAGGGCCTCTGCTGTGCACCACCCGCAGCTGCTTTGCAGGTAGCTGGTGGCCTTGCAAGTGCTTGGTGTAGAGCCCTATTCCTGAGCAGGGCTGTTGGACCATAAAGCAACAGTGAATCGCTGGGGGTGGGGGTAGTGTGCACGTGTTGTGTGTTTACAAACATACTGTACATACAGTACTATAGTTGGGAGGTGCCCCCACCTTGCCCCACCCAGGCACAGCCCACTGGCACTGGAGACAATGAGGCAGGCAAGGAGGCTGAAGGTGCTGTAGGCTAGGAGAAGCACGTTGCACAACAGCAGCGGCAGCTTCCCCTACTCTGCAAGCACCAGGGGTGGGGGGCTGAAGCCTTGGCCTGCTCACTCCACCGCTTCCCCCAAGCCTCCCCCCTTAACCCACCTCTTCCCCCCCCCTTTACTCTGCACACGGCGTCCTCACTCCTCCCCCCTCCCTCCTGAACGCCACAAGTCAGCTGATTGCCGCAGGCAGGAGGGAGGAGGGGGAAGGCGCTGATCCGCAGGGTCTGCTAGCGGGTGGGAGGTGCTGTGGGGGGTGTCGTAGGGGAGCTGATGGGGGCCTGCCAGCTGTGGACAAAGCAGGCAGCCAGAACACGTTATAGCAAAGCATTGCACAACTTTAAATGGAGCGTGTTCTGTAATTGAGCAGAGATGTAAGATCGAAACAAAGTTGAGCGAGAGGAAGTTAAGTGAGGAGTTACTGAGGACACGTGCCAGCGCACTCTTCCTTATGAGGATAACAAGAGGAACTAATCCATGGACTAGTCTCACACAGCTGCCCTAAAACACTGTCCAAATTGCGTCCTGGGATGGCTATGACACTTGGCACATTACACAACATGAGTCCATGACAATGGTTAATTTACAAAACCAGTATTTATTATTAATTCTTGAAAATGTGTCTTTCCAGTATGGCGTACCGGCAATAAATGTCTTAATGGTACAGCGTACCTGACTGTACTGGCTTACTTGCACCACTGGGTCATATAGTTAGAGGTGGCTTACATGATTACATTCTACATGTGGTGATCAATTGCTGACAGCAATTTTGATTAAACACTAAACTTTATACATAGCAACAAACACATGTAACCCTTCTGCCAGGTGGAGTTGGCAGCAACCAGGGCCGGGTTCAATGTCTAGGAGTCTCTTTTCAACAATACAACACAGAACTAGCTCAAGCCCCCACCCAGTAACCTGGGAAAATTCCACACCATCCTGGGGACCTCTAAGAGGCAATAATTCCTCTCTCGCAAGCACAGAGTCTGAGGCATAGACATCTACTACCCGCTGGATTGGCAGGCAGCGATCGATCCGGGGTGTGTGTGTTGATTTATCGCACCTAGTCTAAACACGATAAATCGACCCCCAAGCACTCCCCTGTCGACTCCTGTACTCCACCGCCGTGAGAGGCTCAGGCAGAGTTGATGGGGGAGCAGCAGCTGTTGACTCACCACAGTGAAGACACCATGGTGAGTAGGTCTAAGTACGTTGACTTCAGCTACGCTATTCACATAGCTGAAGTTGTGTAACTTAGATTGATCCCATCCCCAGTGTAGACCAGGCCTGAGTGTAGATAAGAAACTTTTAATGAAAGGAGGAAGTCAGCCGACATTAATTTGGGAAAATGCCACAAGCAGGATTCATAAACACAACACCATGAGCAGAACACCATCCCAGAGTACGTTGGGCAGTGTCTTCTGCCTCAGGTTCTTGAGTTCTACAACCAGAAGGTCCTTTGCCATGTTCCTCTCTGCTCCCTCACCACACCCCACTCACATGGGTTGTCTGTCCTTGGTCAGTGAGGACCCCAGGATTCAGAGGGACATCTGTGTGAGTTCACCTCCCACCCAGGGTGGGGGGAAGAAGGTACCTTGCTTGCTCTGACATCTGAGCACTTAATCTGGCATCGTTGTTCTGCTGGCCAGCCACCGCTTCACTCCGCTGGCTGCCCCGCCAGTCACTGCTCCGCTCTATTCCGCCCGCCCACCATCTGTCGCCTTCTGCCATCACCTGCCTCTTTGCTGTGACCTCTGCAGGTCAGTCTCTTGAGGTTCCACCCAGCTCTTAGTGATTTTCAGCTCTTAGTGGGGGAACTACCTTGCTGAAGAAGACTGGGCAGAAACCCTCTCCCACAGCAAGTGATTTCAGCCTTAGTGATCACTTAAGAACACAAAAAACTCTGCATAGAGCCTTAATTAGCTCTATCTTTGAACACTGGGGAGGGGCAGGTTGAACCATACCTAGGGCTCTTCAGTAGAGTCCACACCTCCTGGCAGGGACACCTGTCTCCACCCCTTCTTACTTTCACAGGGGTCTGGCATTCAAGCCCCCAGTTTAGTGAGTTCATTTCAGTTGAGAGTGACCCCCTCAAACAGGACAGGCTAAGCACAGTTCTGCTGCTCTTTACTCATACAGTAAAGACAACACTGATAACATTTCACTATCCCTGCATTCAGTACTAAAGTGATTTGTAACCCAACACCAGCCAAAGTTTACCAATCTGGCAACACAGCTCTATCTGCTGGATACCTAGGTAGAGTGGGTGTGCTCATGTAAATCGAGTCTGCTCCTGAAGTCTTTCCTCTCCCCAGCTAGTTGTCAGGGGAGAGATCATTCAGACCCTGGTTACATATACATGCACAGACATCCAACTTTATTATCCCAAAGATACACATTCAACCCCCCTATTCTCTATAACTTATGCTATAGTTGACACGCTCAGTTTTGTAATCTTCTTGTCCTCTTGTCTGTCAGAAGGGGTCCTGCTCTCTTTGTTGTCATTCTGCTGCCGCTACTGCCACTGGTTTCTTGGTCCATTGCAAAACCTAATCCTCTTCCACCCTCTTCAGTGAGTTCACTTTTTCTGCTGATCTTCCTCCTCTTCTCCTGCTCCTGACCCTGACTCTTCTCACTTCTGCTGACTTCATCCTTCTACTTCCGGCCTCTTCCTTCTACTAACCCAAGCCTGTCCGCTCTCTGCCTTATATACGTTTTTTGGCCTATTCTGATTGGTTATTCCCTCAATCCTCATCATTAGCATACTTTCCTCCAATAATCTTTAAACCCTCTCTGACTGGTCAGTTCTTTTAAACCGATCATAGCTGCTAGATCTGCCTGTCGATCAGAGCCAGACCTAACTGTAAACTTGTGCCTTGCCTGACTGACCCCTCCCTTCAGGTTTTGTAGTGACCTTTGTCTAACCTCAGCCTGCAAGCTTGCCATAGGCCGGATTGTTCCAAGACTGCCATCTTAAGGTCTTTGGCTGTGATCACGTGAGTGTGTTGTGTTGAGGGGAATGTGTGTGCGCCTGAGTGTATGAGTGCGCTGTCTCTTTAAGAAAGCACTCAGGGGCAGGAGCCTGAAGGCTTGCGTTCAGACACAAGCAGCCGCCAGCAACTCTGGACCCAGAGAGGCAGCAGCAGACACACAGATTTCCCCTGTCCCGTCACCCCAGCTCAATGGAAATCGGGTGCACGGGTGAGGAGGATGCCCCGATATCAGTCCTCCCTCCTCCCCCAGCAGACAGGAGGATGCTCCCAGTCCGGAGTGGCCAGGGGCGGCTCTGGGGAGGAAGGGGGCAGGGGACAGGAACAGCAGCGGCTGCACACATGGAGCATGGGGGAGGAGGGGAACCCCTGCTCTGGAGGAGTCTCCTGGCTCGGATGGCTGGTCATCCAAGTGCCCCTGGCAGCTCGGGTCTCTCCCCGCTGCCCCCTCTCGAGTGCTGCTGCTCACCTGCCTGCCGCCTCCATCAACCCAGCTGGCCCTCAGCCGGTCAGGTGGGAATCCAAACCCTGTGCACGGCGCCGTCTTTGGCAGGCTGCCCTGAGCGGGGGCCTGGACAGTCCACCCCAAAGCCTGGCCCTGGACAGCAATTCTTAACTTATATTTTAAGTTTTACATAACAAAATTACAGTTAACCATTCATTCACATACTCAGGCAGACTAATACTAAACTATACTTTATGCCAACTATAATTAGAATTAACAGGATTATACTATCCATTGATTCTGTTGTGTTGTCACAAATGTTGCTGTTTGCTGAAGTGTCGTTTTTCAGCAGTGCTCTATTTAGGATTCTAATCCGTTACTCTGTCTCTGGAACTCTTCAATCCTCTCAGCTACTCTTCTGTCTTCTTGGTGAGTCCTTTCCAGCAGCTCTTCTCACTGGCTCCCAGCTGAACAACTGCCTGCTGATCGTTTGCCTTTTGTACTGTTTTATTGGAGTTTTCTTTTATGGTGCTATTCTTAACCCCTGCTGAGCGTGTTCACTAACACACATTTAGGGTTGCCAACCCTCCAGGGTTGGCCTGGAGTCTCCAGAAATTAAAGATTAATCTTTTAAATTAAAGATTATGTCATGTGATTAAATCTCCAGGAACTCATCCAACCAAAATTGGCACCCCTACACACATTATCTCATCTTCAGACAGCACATGCTCATTGCTATACATTATCTCATTTTGCACATGCTCATTCACGTTGTTTTTTACTTCAGAGCCATGATTACCTCATCTGACCCTACTGCTCATGCTTCAGGCTATATATTTCATGGCCATACCTCATTTTATGAAATTTTACTACCAGGCATATGTCCAAAATTTGTAGCAAGCATGCTCATGATCTACAGCTTGCATTGTAGGGTGGAGTGACTCCTGCATATTCAGAGTAAAGAATAGGCACACAAAATGTAGGCTAGAAAATTTCTCCAGTATCACTGGCAGCAAATGGAATGTTAGTTCCACTTCTTTCTTTTTCAGTTTTTGGATAGGTTTAATTAGGGGAAGTCCTGCAGAAAGAACTGACTTAATCAGCATCCAAGGTCCCTGCTTTGCTTGCTTCTGCAGTTGCTCCTACCAGCTGGAGTCTCGCTGGCTCCTCACTGAAGCGGGCTTGGGGGAATCCACTACATTGATCCTAGTGTCCCCCGAGATGTCTCACCCCTACAATTAGTCCTGGGTCGCAGAATACATTCTTTGCCAGCAGTGCTCTGTTCCCACAAGCTCTTGCCCACTGTAAATGTGCAAACATTCTGAGCCACATGAATCTTGGAGCCATTGTATGGTATTGTGAACTCTTTCCCAAAAAACTTCAAACAGTAGTCATTGCCTATTGACAAAACAGGGTAGTACTGGTCCCAGAGTAAGCAAGGTGTAATTGGAGTGGGGTCCAGTCCTTGGGAAGAACCCTAGTTTTCCCCTCCTGTAAAATGCTAGTTCTTTTTTTTATCACACCTCTTGTAGCAGAAGTTATTTCGGTGCTGACCACTGCTCTCCTTGCACTGGTCTGAGAAGTCACAGGAGATGAAGTGAGGACATGCTCCTCTCCACAGGGCTCAGCTGACCTGCTTGCACTGCAGCTCCTACACAGCATCCTTGCATGAGAAGGCTACTAGCCAGCCTCTAACTGGTGGATCCACTGAACCTGCACCAGCAGCCTGAGCCTTTCACCCACCTGCTCCAGGGTAAGTCTGGGTTGGTATCCACTTCCCTGCAGAAGGACTTGAGGTTGTGTCCTTGTGCAATAGCCTGTATGGGGCTGAAGTCCTTGGTTAGGCCTTGGAATTACATAGGCCTGCAAAATCTTAGATGTAAGTAGGATAGTTTTGCCTGGGAAGGATGAAGGATAGGCTGCTTGGGATTTACGCATTAAAAAAGGGGGGCAGCTGTTGCTACCTCCCTATTTTTACTATTACCAGGCTATGTTGCTTTATTTGCGGATTAAAATTCATGAGGTGCAGGGAGTTGCAAGAGTCTTGCTGTGAATTGAGTGTTTGGGGCTTGTGAGCAAACTGATGGCTATTAATATTTGATTGTGCATTGAGGATACCAGATGTTCAATATGCATGTTTTATAAATTAAACTTGAAAAGTGTGTTTTTCTAAATGGCTATCTGTTTTCCAATCTCCTTAGATCTTAGTGGTTTTTTTGTCCTTTAAACTCCTCATTATGACATGCTCTCCACTTAATATATCCTCTCTAAATAGCTTGCTTCCTGCAATTAAGCAGGTATAAACAGAGAATAATTTATTAAGGAAATAATTAAGATTATAGATTTTTTTGGAACTCTCTTCACAGAAAAATATGTGTAAAAGGTCAAATCTATGCTCTAGAATTATATTATAGGAAACTGATCATGAGTCCTGTTTTTGAGATAAGCAAACTGATGCTGCTGGGTAAGATGTTTCGATTAAAGGGTCTGTCTCATTCAAAGTTCTGAAGATTTTCTACTCCCTTCCTTTACGTATATTGTAGGATTAAATAGGTATAAAAAGGATTAAATAGCTTGGAAAAAATATGGTTTGCAGTTCGCAGTTGGAAGGTCTTTGAAAGATGGTATGCTTGATTGGAATACTGGGCTTGGAATGTGGCCTACTTGGAGAAACTGGACCTGAAAGATAACTGATAAGGTAAGAGGAAAAGTTCTTGGGGAAAAAAGGCTGCAATTATCAGGGACAGTTCTAACTGGTTTGAACAATAGGAAGGATTATGCATGTTGCACCAGTAATGACTCAAACCAACCAAAACCTGGTTTTTAGCTAAGATAGCAACAATAAATCTGACATCACTTGTTTGTTACACTGTATAAAAGAACCAGGCTTGCTACAGGTATTTATCAGATCCTACCTGATCATACTGGAGCAAGCCAGGTTAAGAGGGTTCTCTCTTAAACTGATCCTTTTGTGAACATTTTGATCAAATGCGCATCTGCTGTTCTGGTACTGGAAGGTCCAAGGCACTGGGGACACCTTCCATCTGTATGTCCCCACTGTCCAACAGCCTAGGTGTGTCATCACAGGCTTGTTTTTCTTCCAAGAGGTCTGGGAATGTTGGTGGAACAAGCTCATTATCCCAAGCTGGTCTCCTTGTTGGTATGGGTGCACCAGCAACAGACCTAAATGCTACTTCCATGCAGCTCCCCTTCTTTTTCCATCCAGGTCCCTCCAGCAAATCCATTGCCGGGACCTTATTACCATCCACCCTCCTTGTAGGAGGGTTAAGGTTGGCTATGAGAAGGGGGGTTGACTCCCTGCTGCACCAATCATAGGAGTCCCCAACCACCCCCAGTTCATTCCTTTAAGGCCAGAATCTGGTCTCCAATCTAGGGTACACCGTGGTAGTGTCCTCTTCTTCAGACTCACTCTCATATGCACTAAATAAGGGTGGGTTAGTCCCAGGGGACCTACTGCACATGTTGGGTGATGGATTTGGTCTAGCACCTCTTTTCCATCCTGGTACCATATCATGGTCCCTTCCATAAGAGGTGCCTACCAGTTCCCCCACAGGTAGTAAGAGGTTTCTATGTAATGTCTTTATCTTTAATCTTGTAGACTGGCAGGTCGCCCAGCTTTTCCACCAGCAGGTAAGATATTGTCTTCCATCTATCAGCAATCTTCTGTTTCCCAGCAACACCCAAATTTCGCAGCAGAACTCTGTCCCCTGGCTGGAACTCCTGCAAATACACCCTAGCATCATATCAGTGCTTGTTACGATCCGAGTTCTTGTGGGCAGCAGCCATAACTTAGCAATAAGCATCCAGCAGCTTTTCTCTTAGTCGGGAAACATACTTGTCATAAAAATAAAGGGAAGGGTAACCACCTTTCTGTATACAGTGCTATAAAATCCCTCCTGGCCTTTCACCTGTAAAGGCTTAAGAAGCTAAGAACCTCACTGGCACCTGACCAAAATGACTAATGAGGAGACAAGATACTTTTAAATGGGGATGGGGGGGAGAAACAAAGGGTCTGTTTGTGTGATGCTTTTGCCGGGAACAGATGTTAAGTTAGTAAGTAATCTAGCTAGAAATGCGTTAGATTTCCTTTTGTTAAATGGCTGGTAAAATAAGCTGTGCTGAATGGAATGTATGTTCCTGTGTGTGTCTTTTTGTAACTTAAGGTTTTGCCTAGAGGGATTCTCTATGTTTTGAATCTGATTACCCTGTAAGGTATTTACATCTCCAAGTGGGCTCTTTCCCTGTTCTTTGTTTAACACGCTTGGTGGTGGCAACATAGGGTTCAAGGACAAGGCAAAGTTTGTACCTTGGGGAAGTTTTTAACGTAAGCTGGTAAGAATAAGTTTAGGGAGTCTTTCATGCAGGTCCCCACATCTGTACCCTAGAGTTCAGAGTGGGGAAGGAACCTTGACAATACTGCTGATGCATCTTGTAGCTATCTTTATCCTCTGACATGCCAAAGCACAAGTCTATGGGTAGTCTTGGTTCCTGCCCAAACATCAAGAGATAAGGGATGACTCCTGCAGCATCATTCTTTGCGGCATTGTAGGTATGCACCAAAAGGCAACATGATGGCTCCAATTGCTTTCTGCTCTGGACATAAAGTCCCCAGCATATCCAACAGCATTTGATTAAAACGCTCTGGCTGAGGATCACCGTGTGGGTGATAGGCATTGTCCTGGATTTCTTAATTCCTGAAATCCTCGGAGTTACCCCAAAATTTGGACCCAAGGCACTTCAGTATTGGTTTGCCTATAATTATAAATTGATTTGTTAATTTATTCTGCCCAAATGGGGAGAAAGGTAGTGACCTGCCCTAAGGGAATTTCCAGGATATTGCCAGGAAGTTTGCCTCTGACCCACAGAGGACTCTCCAGAGCAGGCTAATCCTTGAAAGGCCACGGATACAGCCCTCCGATCAGGAATAGGCACACAAGCAGTAATGCTTTGAAAACAAAGTCTTATTTATTAAGAGAAAGTTAGGTGGTTACAATATATCTAGTAAAGCAACAAAAGAAAAAGAAAGGAAAAAAATTAAATTGTATAGTAGGCAATAAGGCAAAATTGGATTATTTTTACAGATCATACATTTAAATAGTACAAGAGACTACAGAGACTGTAAGACAAATACCATGTTGCAATATCAGCATACACTGAACCTTTGATACATATGCATAAGGCCTACAGTACAGTAACCTTAGACTAATTACAATGTAACAAGTACCCAATGTATATGCATAAAAAGCACTACAATATAACATTAAAGAAACAGGGAACAATTAACAATTACTATTCTGCAAGCAGTGGCCAGCTGCTCACAGCATGGGGTGGAGCAGTTCTCACTCAGCAGCAGGCATCCAGCTTTATTCACACACACACACTAACGAGACAAAAATCAGACTTACGCTCCTTCTTTCACTCCCTCTGATCATGATGGTCCTTTGGCTCTATCTATTCTATTGCTGTTCATGATCTTCTCCCTCTGCTACTGCTACTTAATTGCTGATCTTCACCTTCTGATCGCCTTTCTTCTCTGTTCTCTCACCAACCACACGCACACCCTAGCTTGCCAGCTGCCTTCTTATATTCACTTTTCTGGCCTTCTCTGATTGGTTGACCTTTCAAGCTGCCTGTTACTTGCATGGATGGCAACTCATTCAGCCAATCAGCTTTGCGCTGACATCATAGCTACTCCTCCGCCTGCCCCCTCCAGCAGGTGTTTTGAGTCATACTCCTGAACTTTGTTCGACCTTTGTTCCTTGCCTGCTGTTGGTCAATTTAGTCTGTGTCCTCCATCTTGAGAATTCCTAATAGAAAGTTAATGCATCCACCATTTTGAATTTTTAACTACAAACTATCATTAATTATAACTTACCTAAAGCATCTAGCCTAAAACTAACTACCGACCCCTACAAACTAAAGCACTCTGATGCTAACACTACCTTTGAAATGCTAATTGGGAGAGGTAAATTACTCACAATGTTTCTCCCTCCCACCCAACCTCCACTGTCAGTATCCCTATCCAGGGTGCTGCAATTTACACAGATGGCAAGCAAGTGGGAAAAAAACCCTCTGGTAACATCAGCACCTCCTTCAGAAGGTGATTCTCAAAGTCCCATCCCTGGTCAGAGAGTATCCGAGCCAGGAATCCATACACTGTGAAAAGTATTTCTCCCACAACACTCGAGCAATGGTGGTGGCCTTCTGGCCCAGTGTGGGTTTTGCCTGTGCATACCATGTAAAATGGTCAGTCCCTACTAAAAGGTTCCCAACATTCCTCCTGTCCACTTCTAAAGACAAGAAATCAGTGCACACCAGCTCCAAAGGTTTGCTGCTGGTGATATTCTTCAGATACACCACTCTAGTGGGCAGAGTTTTTTCTTTGAACACACTGAGCACATGTCTCATATTTCTTGCAAACATCTGCAGCCATCTGGGGCCAACAGAACTACTATGAATAAGTTCCAGGGTTCTCTCCACTCCCAAATGTCCAAAGTCATCATGCAGGGCCCTCATGACCAGGGCTCTGTACTCTTTTGGCAGCACTAGTTGCATTCGTTGATATTGTAAAGGATCTGCTGTGACTCAGTATAGTGCTCACCGTATCAGTTTTAGTTTTCTCCATTTCCTCAATATAAGTTTACCCTCAGAGGTAGATGGAATAATTGCAACAGGATTTCGCCACTGCCTTTTTGCAAGTCATGTGTCACGAATGTCAGTATCTTGCAGTTGGGCTTTTTGCCAGTTGGCAGCATTGCAGGGTAACAGAGATTGGTCCAACACAATATAGTTCACTGAGGCAGGTGGCACTCTTTCAGGGGATAGGCCCAGAGTTTCTGCAACACAACCATAAAGACTCTCCTGGGCCTCTGGCTCTTTGACAACTCCCACTGCAAATAGTTCTCACTCCATCCACTGGAATCACAGCAACCGCTGATGCCTGCAGATGCTGGGACAGTGCATCCACATCTACATTGCTTCTTCCTGATCGGTACTGAATGCTGAACTCGTAGCTAGCCAAGGTGGCCACCCATCGCTGCCCTGTGGCCTCCAGCTTAGCACTTATTAGCATGTAAGTCAGCGGATTGTCTGTCCACACCTGAAACTGCGCACCATACAAGTAGTCATAAAACTTCTCAGTGATGGCCCATTTCAAGGCCAAGAACTCCAGCTTGTGGATGGGGTAGTGAGTCTTAGTATCAGACAACCCTCGGCTGGCAAAGGCCACAGGTTTACATTTGCCTTCAACTTCCTGGTATAGGACTGCTTCTAAACCCTCCAAACTGGCATCTGTATATAAAGATAAATGGCTTGCTTGGGCCAGCAAAGACTAGGACTGAAACATGAGTTAGGCAGTTAATGATTTCTCAAAAAGCCCTTTCATGTTTCTTGTCCCATCATGCTCTAAAGGGCTCTAATTGGCCATAGTGTCTCTGTTTAGGAGGCCCTGGGGCCTCCCCTTACTCTTGGTCTTAGATTTGTTCTTCTGGATGGGTATCCCCTCAATGGGTATCGAGAGACTTCATGATGATAGCATAATTCTTCACAAACCTGCAGTAGTAGCCACTAACTCTGAGAAAAGTCTTAAGCTCTCTGTAATTACTTGGGCAGAACCATGTAATGAGTGGTTCTATTTTATCCAATCAGTACTCGCACCCTCTTGGGGCATGATGTGACCCACATACTTCACTGATGTTCTGCAAAACTGGCATTTATCAATTGAAAGTTTTAGTCCATAGGCCTCCAACCTGTCAAGCACTTTAAGAAATCTTTCTTCATGTTCCTTCAAGGTTCTTCCAAATACATTCAGGTCATCCAATAAACCAAGACTTGCAGTAAGTTCATGTCTCCCACAACTTTCTCCATAAGAAGTTGAAATGTGGCAGGTGCCCCAGAAATCCCTTGACGCATGCGTTCAAACTGATAAAACCCTAATTGGGCAGATGGAGGCTGTCTTCTCCTTATCTTCTCTCCCAGCAGGATCTGGTAGTATCCACTTCAGAGATCCAATACTGAGAACTACTGGCTCCCCAGCAAACAATCCAAGGCATCTTGTACTCGAGGCATGGTGTACTGGTCAACTATAGTGCGGCTGTTTAGGGTGCGGTAGTCAATACACATCCGGATTTTCCCATTCTTTTTATGGACCACCACAATGGGTGAAGCATACAGGCTGTGCGACTCAGTAATGTTGCAGTTCGCAATCAGTTCCTGAAGATGATGTTGCACATCTTCCATCTCTGAGAGAGCAGTCTTCCTAGATCTCTCCCTAAAGGGTCAGGAATCTTGTAGTCTGATGTGTTTCACTCTTTTTGCACATCCCACATCCTTCAGTTTCACACTGGGGCCTCACAGTGGTTTTGGGCTCAAAGAGGTCTGCTATTTTCTGCCCTTGCTTCACAACAACATCGTGGCTTGTTTCATTAGCTGTTACCCCAAGCATTCCAATACTGGCTTACTTGTAACCATACATTGATCCTCAATTTATTCTGCTAAGACTATCACAATAGAATGTAAAATTATATTAAAGAATTCTGTTGCTGTGGGAGACCATCCCAAAAACACTTCCCACCAACTATGTTTGGTGTCACTTTTTATACACTCAGTACGTTCAGTTTTTTTTATTAGAGTGGTGAACAGTAATCATAACCCTTTGGGCATTTTTCTGAGCTTTTTGTAGTTGTTTTTGCAATTCAGGATGATCCATTAATTGCTTAATCAAACTGGACCCCAGAGATAGTGGTAATCCTGAAATACATATATATTTTTAAATCAGCTATGAAGTCATCTTTTTTCAGCCCTGAGCTTCAATATATGTTAGGGAATTTTGTGTTTAGTATTTTTAGCAATAAAGATGTTGTAAGAATAGCACACATTGAAACTCTGAATGTTTTAAAAGCTTTATTGCTTTATTACTTTTATTACTTTTTCCAGAAACTTCACAAATAAAAATATTTGAAACTTTGTTTGATTTTTTTTTATTTGTTCTGGTTTGGGTTTTCATGTCTTTTTAAACCATGGGCTAGCTCAGTGGTTCTGAAACTTTAGCAACCCGAGGACCCCTGTCATAAACATACAGCTAAGGTTATCATAAAATCGCTCCTTACCTGTAAGGGGTTAAGAAGCTCAAATACCTTACCTGTAAGGGGTTAAGAAGCTGGTTGGCACCTGACCAAAAGGACCAATGGAGGAAGAAGATACTTTCAAATCTTGGGGGGGATGGGGGGGAAGGCTTTGTTGGTGTGTGTTCTCTGGGGAAAGCAGAGAAGCATCAGGTCAAAAAAAATCCTTCTCCTATAAACCATCCTGTACAAGTCTCTGATATTACAAAAAGAGTAAGTAAATAAGCAAGGCGCATTAGATTACCTTTTGTTTTCAACTTGTGAATTTTCCCTTTGCTAGAGGGAGGTTTATCCATTTTTTTGTAACTTTTAGGTTTTGCCTAGAGGGGAATCCTCTGTGTTTGAATCTGATTACCCTGTAAAGTATTTACCATCCTGATTTTACAGAGGTGATTCTTTTACCTTTTCTTTAATTAAAATTCTTCATTTAAGAACCTGATTGACTTTTCATTGTTCTTAAGATCCAAGGGTTTGGGTCTGTGTTCACCTGTACCAATTGGTGAGGATGTTATTCTCAAACCTTCCCCAGGAAAGGGGTGTAGGGCTTGGGGGAATATTTTGGGGGAATAGGACTCCAAGTGAAGTGGTCCTTTCCCTGGTTCTTTGTCTAAATCACTTGGTGGTGGCAGCATACTGTTCAAGGACAAGGCGGAATTTGTGCCTTGGGAAAGTTTTTAACCTAAGCTGGTAAAAATAAGCTTAGGGGGTCTTTCATGTGGGTCCCCACATCTGTACCCCAGAGTTCAGAGTAGGGAAGGAACCCTGACAAACCCCATTTTGATTTAATTTTTTTTGTGGACCCCCAACCCCCCCGCTCAGCCCCCAGGCCCTGCTTCCACTTCACCTACTCCACCCCTTTTCCCCAAAACAGCTGTTCCCCGGCATGCAGGAGGTGCTGGGAGGGAAGGGAAGGAGTTCATGGAGGAAAGGGGAAGAGTTGATCAGCGAGGCCCACAGACTCCCCTGGAGTGCTCTCAGTTTGAGAAACACTGGGCTAGCTGAAGCACTTAGTGACAAAAGCCTGCATCAAATATGAAAACTCGGCCAAAATTTTCAAACTTAGGTAATTAAAAACTATCAAAATGAACCTCATGGCCTCATTTATTGGAAGCCATCCTGGATGGTCCCTGTGGCTGTAGGATATCCAGGAGACAGAGTTGAGGGTCCTGGATCTCCTCCATCAGGATTTGCAGATCACTACCCACCCTCTGGAATAGATCTTGATATTGCCAGTAGTCATCTGGAGGAGAGGGCAGCAACAGGATGGCTGCATCATCCAGCAATGAGGAGGCTCTGATTGGAACCAGTGGTACCGGCTCCATGTCTTCCTCCTTGTACACTGATGGAACTGGCTGGTGAGAGGGGGGCGGGGAAGGGGAATGGTAGGTCTCCTGCGATGGTTATTTTTCAATCCTTTCTTTATCCTCCAAATATAATTGTTGGAAACATAACTGTCAGTCATTGTTGTTCACCTCATTTGAGTATTATGGTCTGTAGTATTATGGTCTGTCTACTAAATATTATGGTCCGTGACCCTTAGCCTGTATTTATACTGAACATGCTTGCTTGACTTACTTTTCAGTGTCCGAGTGACCTTTAGCCTCCTTCTGTACTGAGCATGCTCCACTCTTTACTTGGATGCATGCCAATGTTCCACACATACCAGACTATAAACAATTGCTTCATTCCTACAGTATGTATATTCACATTCCAACTGTCAGTTTATTTACCTCAGTGTTATGGTTTGCTGTTACCACCTTATTTTCTTGCCAATTTAGCTTAGTTCACCTAACTCTTCCCCGTTTTCAGTTAATGATGGCAAAGTAATGCCTTTAGTGCTGTGCTTAAAGGAAAATAGAGTTGTCTCAAAGTCTTCGGTATCACCAGAGTCCCTTCAGTCTACCCAAAGTGTATTCAACTTTCATTCTGCACCTGAGACATTGTAAACAAGAAGTGGGCAGCATTATCTCCTGCAAATGTAAATAAACTTGTTTGTCTGAGCAATTGGCTGAACAAGAAATAGGACTGAGTGGACTTGTAAGCTCTAAAATTTTACATTGTTTTATTTTTGGATACAGTCATTTTTGTACATAATTCTACATTTGTAAGTTCAACTTTCATGATAAAGAGATTGCACTACAGTACTTGTATTAGGTGAATTGAAAAATACTATTTCTTTTGTTTTTTACAGTGCAACTATTTGTAATAAAAATAAATATAAAGTGAGCACAGTACACTTTGTATTCTGTGTTATAATTTAAATCAATATATTTGAAAATGCAGAACACATCCAAAATATTTAAATAAATGGTATTCTATTATTGTTTAACAGTGCAATTAACGTGATTATTTTTTTTAATCGCTTGACAGCCCTAGTTTTTATCTTTATTTTTCTTGTAAGCATTTCTGTCTTTAACGCCTCATTATTTTTACCCACTTAAAATCTCTCACTTTGTAAGTAAATAAACATGTTTTATTCTTTAATTAAAATTAATCCCGTGTTGTGAATCCCGTGTCATTTAAGGTAGCAGATTGTTGTATATTAATCCTCTTAGAGGGGCAATGGACCTAATATGTCTGGACTGTCAGGAGAGGCTGTATAGTGCAGAACATACTTTTTGGGGGGGAAATCTGGGACCAGGGGCTTGTCTTCACTACTGGGGGAAGTTGACCTAAGTCAGGGGTCTCAAACTCGAATCACCAGGAGGGCCACATGAGGACTTGTATGTTGACCCGAGGGCTGCATCACCCCCCCACTGCCCCCGCCCCCCCCACTCTACCCCCACCGCTGCCCACGGAGCAGCAGGAGGCTCAGGGTAGGGGGTTGGGGTGCAGGAGGGAGTCCGGGGTGCAGCAGGGGGCTCAGGGCAGGGAGTTGGGGTGAGGAGGAAATGTGGGGTGTGGCAGGGGGCTCGGGTGTGGCAGGGGGCTCAGAGCAGGGAGTTGGGGTGCAGGAAAGGTGTGGCAGGGGGCTCGAGGCAGGGGGTTGGGGTGTGGGGTGTGGCAGGGGTTTGGGTTCCAGCCCGGCGCTGCTTACCTTGAGTGGCTCTGGGGTGGCAGGGGCATGCACCAGGGCCAGGGTAGGCTCCCTGCCTGCCCCGGCCCTGGCCCCAGCCCCATGCTGCTCCACTCCAGGAGGCGGCGGACACCCTGTCCCTGCGGCCCCAGGGGGAGGGGGAGGAGAGAACTCCGTGAGCTGTTCTTGCCTGTGGGTACCCCCCCCAAAGCTCCCATTGGCCGCGGTTCCCCATTCCTGGCCAATGGGAGCTTCAGGGGAGGTACCCACAGGCAAGAACAGCTCACGGAGTTCTCTCCGCCCCCTCCCCCCGCGGCCACAGGGAAACGGTGCCCGCCACTTCCTCAGCACCACGAGGCTGGCAAATCCATGGGCCGGATCCAAAGCCCAGAGGGGACGGATCTGGCCTGGGGCCATAGTTTGCCCACCCCTGGCCTGGAGGTAGGCTGGGGATGCGGCGCGCTGGGGAGGGGATGGGGCGGGGCCGCGGGGAGCTTGGCGGGCCGCAGGGAAGAACCCCGCGGGCCGCGTGTTTGAGATCCCTGACCTAAGTTATGTTACTCCAACTGAGTACCGGGGTTGACTGGAGAACGCTCTGCAGTCGATTTAGCAGGACTTCACGAGACCTGCTAAATAGACCCCTGCTGCATCGATTGCAGCAGTGTCAATCTCCCCATAGTATAGATCAGCCTTAGGAGTGTGTTGGGATCACTCTGAAAACAGTAACCAGGGCTGCTGGAAGCCAGATTTGCTGACAGGCTGCTGGAGTCAGAGCTGCTGAACCAGAGCAGTGACTATACACAGACACTCAGGATGTGACCTGCATGCTGTTTGTGAGGAGCTACAGCATCAAACCAGGGCAAGTGTTGAGCATAGGGGTTGCCAACAGTCCCTTATTAGAAGGGAGGTCCCTTATTTTTTCCTCTCTGTACAACAAGATCGGGAGTTGCTGAGTGCTGCAAAAAGCAGCAAAAAACATGCTTGGTGAATGTAGGTGAGTACTGCTTATTAATTATTATTATTATTTATTATTAGTGATAATATCAGGAGGAGGGATGGGGTGGGGGTTCTAATAAAAGAGTCCCTTAAATTTGAAATACAATATTGGCAACCCTAGGTGCAGGGCAAAGGGCAAGTGGTGACACAGACCCTCACTGGTCTGGATTGCACCCCGGAATGTCATACCCACCCTCCCGCACCTGCCCACCCACACGTGTCCCCAGCCAAATCTTGCTGATAATATGAAATGTTTTATGCTAATGAAGGGGGTTGACAATACATATCTGTAGATGCTCCTCCCTGCTGTGCTGTTCCTCTTGCTGCTGCTGCTGAGTCCATTGTATTTGCTGCAGGGAGGAGGTATGTGGTACATGTGGTAGGGGAGTCTGTAAGGGTTCTGGGAGGGAAAGGGCAGCATTCCTGAAAATATTTTTATTAGTTGGAATCTTCTGGAACAGCAGCAATTAAAAACAGAACTGAATGGCTATTGGTTGATTGAAATACAGGAGATATTTCATAATCTAGAGAGCATTCCAGAAGTAGTGAGACATTATTAACAGTGACATAAAATTATGCAGAGCCTGGAAAGCTAAAATAATTTGTATTGACTTTTTATTTTTACTAGACCCGATCATGGAAAAACTGTTAAAGCTCAGTGGAAGTTCTGTTCTTCTGAATACGTAACACATGTAGATAGAATGGCGAAACACTTGTTGAATTCTTGTGACATGTGTCCAGCTACTCTCAAACATAGCTTGTTGCAGTCAAACAGCAAGAAAGGGAAAAAATTCTGTGCATTCTCCTTCTACTTTGTCTTTGGCAACATCATCATGAAGCTTGGAGTCTACTGATGAAGATAGTGCCATGAGTGACAATGAAAGTGAAGCTAATTCCATTTCTTCATCTTCTAATAAGAATTTTGCTACTCCATTTTCTTCAGCATCAAAAACTACTCCTGGAAAGTCTTCAGACGTTCATCCAATTGGTATTAAGAGTTTTCGGGTAGAATGTCCCATGGCCAGAAAAACGAACTTGACTGTAGATTCGTTAGGGGTATTTATGTTGGCAATACACTATTTCATATAGTTGAAAATTCTTATATGCTAGAATTTTTCCATCAGTTAAATCCAATTTGCCAAGTATCAAGTAGGAAATGGCTTGAAAGAAGTCTTCTGAATGCTGAAGTAGACAATGTGAAAAAGAGAGTTGGTGTTCTTATTGCACAAGCTCCTCACATGTCTCCAGAGTCTAATGAATGGCACAATACCCTCAAAGAGGGCATCATCAACTTCACGATAACAACTCCACAACCAATGTTTTATTCATTCCAATGTATAACTCAGCATCACCACATAGCCCGCATATTGCTGACAAGTTAAAAATATAATCAGTGGGTCCATGGAAAGTTATTTTGGTTGTGACCAACAAAATAGCTAATATGAAAGCCGTTTGGACTCTGTTGATAAATGATTATCCCTAGCTTCTGTGTTACAGATGTGCTGCCCATAAAATGCAGCTTTTCACTCGTGATGTTGAAGATCTGACAACTTTCTCATCACATGTGTAAAAAGTGAAAAGCATTGTCAAGATTTTCAAAAACAAAAAAATACCAGCATCTGTTTTCCGGCGTGTTTTTTTTAAAAGTACTCAGTTTCATCCACACCGAGTAAGCCTTGTTGTGCTTGACGGGCATCTTCTATTAAATGTCTCAAAGATCTTCAGATATGCAAGAAGGTTCTTAATTCAGCAGCTGTTGAAGGAGGGGTTGCCAGAGGTTGCCCCCAAGTAATCTGCACTGACATTCTTGATGACAATGTCTTTTGGATGTGAAACTCAAAATTATTTCACTGCTTGAACCCATGGCTCAGTCCATTGAGAATATAGAAAAATGACAATTGTACAATGTCTGATGCCAAGAACGAATTCCTGAACTTTAAGAAATGTTTGTGGGGATACTGAAAACAGTCATAAAAGTTGAAAAGAAAAAAATAATAAAACAATATCATAGAAAAATTGAGTGATCTCTCCGACACATAATGCTGCCTACCTTCTTTATGCACACTTCCAGGAAGATGTTTATGATGAACCTGATTTCGCTTGTGAGTGCCTAGTGGCTGTTGCAAATTTCAAAGGATATACAAACAGTTCTGATGGAGGTAGCAAACTGTAAAACAAGAAGCAGCTTGTTCAGTCATAAAACAATGTGGAGTGCTATCCCAGCAGTTGAATCAAAACAGCTTACTCCATCAGGGTGAAAAGTGTTGTGGCCTCCTTGCAATCTAGATACAGTGGCAGAAATTCTTTTAACACTTCTGTGTATTACTGCAGGTGTGGAACAAAATTGGTCAGGCTGGGGAATCATCGATTTAAAAACCAGAAATAGACTGAAGACTTCTAACAACCGGGAAGCTGGTGACTGTGTTTCACAATTTAAGATTAAAGAAGAAAGTGGCAGATGAAGCACTGACTCAGTATTCATCACATGAAGAGGAAGAAGGGGATATTGATGGATTTGATGAAGATGACAACAAAAACACAGATGAAGCAGTTGAAGCTGATAAAGAAAGAGACGATGATGAAAATCAAGATGCTTGACAAGTTGGCCTGCTGTCTACTTAGCATAAATGCATTTTAAAATGAGATTTTTTTTACAGCTGCTATATGTTTGTTTTATTTCTCTTTTATGTAATTTTTCTTTTTTTTTTTTTTGGTAACTGTTCAGTCTTGAATGACATTCACAATTAAATCCTAACTTAATGTTGCTAAAATCAATTATAATAATTATTTAATATTTTAGAGCTTCATTTCATTGTGTTTTACATTTTTCTGAGTTAAAATAACTCAGTTAAATAACTTGTTTTTTGTAATTACGTATAAGTATCTATCTAAGGCTAAGATTATTGAAGACTATTACGTCTTTAAAATATTTGACCATTTTTTACATTACACGAGACCCTCACTAGAACGCGGGATTTGGGATCCCTTAACGGTACCACGTTAACGCAGGGACCGCGTTATAGTGGGGACCACATTAAAATGAATTCCAATTAAAGTAATTAAATTTGGGATCCATGGCTGCAACCGCGTTATATGCAAATTCGCGCTATATAGACGCGTGTTCTAGTGAGGGTCCGGTGTATTTGACAATATTTGCCCGATGTTTTAGTGGACAATTGACCAATAGTTTTGGACTGGTCAAATGCCCAATCCTACTTTATTAGAATAAAGAAAACAGTATTACCTTTAAGTTGCTTGCTTTCTCTTTTGACTCAGTGTAGAACTGCTTAGGACCTTTCCCAGGGCCCTTTCGCTGTCTTCCTAGTATAGATTGAAAGAACCAGTGCATACTTCCTCACAGGTGTCTTTTTGGTCTATAGCCTGTGGTTGGGTGCTCAGATTAGCACTTGGGTGAATATGAATGGTGTTTATATAGGTCCATATGGATATATTGACATGCTTCAGTGCTTATATGAGTATACCAAATGCTGGATTTGGACATTCAATTTAGGCATCACAGTAACTAAGCCAGTGGGATTGAACTGGGTTTGGCCCCAGGTACATATGAGTAAGGGAAAGCTATGTCTAACTGCACTGTTTGCATGTCCTTGGAACCAGCTGGGAGAATTATTCAAAATATAAACATATGCATAATTATACAGCATGGACTTGTTTGTTCATGTGCACATATTTTAACAAAAACTCTGCAACCAACCCTAAGTTGTAAAACATACTGAAGCCATAAAAGGAATTTTTCTCCAATTATTATTATATGCATAATAATTATGTGCAAAATAGGCTAGTTATTCTCAATCCAATGAGCCTACAGCTGTTCTGCACTTCTTCTTGAACTATTGTACCATTTTCTATTTGGCTAACATTCCTTTAATTCTCCTACTTAAAATACTTACTTTATTTAATTTCAGAAACTATAAAGTGAACATTACCTGCTTTACTGACCAGATAATTTTAAGCAGAGAATAAACTGGAACAGTGTCCTTTTTTGAAACAACTGAATATAACACACTGCAGCAAATTCTCTTGAATAGTATGAAAAGCTGCCTAATAGGAAAATATCTGTTTTTTTGGCTGAATATCATTGGGGATCCCTTTTGGTGTCTCAACAGCCACTCTTAAAGCAGCTAGAAAAGTGGATGTTGGACACTGCCATCATGGCATGAACTCTGTAGCAAATTCTGCTCTACATGGCCCAAGAGTAAGAAATTGTGACTTACAATTGAACCCAAGTCACCCTGCATAGAGGTACAGTGCACTTTCACCAGGTATGTATTGCAATGCATTATTGTTGTTTATGGAATACCAGTAGTATATAAAAGATAAAAGAGCAGAAGATGTGGACACTACTTCAACCAAGACCCTCACAATCTAAACCAGATAGAGCATAGTCAATTGCCAGTACCCCAAATGACAGTCCTGTCACAAAGTATCTTAGAGATCTTTTTAAAATGTTTCTTTCTTAAATGGTGTCATGGGAGTAGTATATACCTCGATAACATTCATCACTATGTATTTTTGACAGGTTTCCATGCCCCATTTTGGGCTTATGTCTCACCCTCCATTCCCATTTCCGTTGGTGTCAAGGTTTGGCGCCATCGGCCATTTAAATTTTTTTTTATGATTGTTAAAATTTTAAATTATGTTTTATGTTTGAATAGGGGGAATGTTGCGTGCTTGTGTTTTGATACATTTGGTTGATTGTTTAGAGAAAAAGGTTGAAAGAATAGAGTGAGAGAGTTTAAAGGAAAGGAGAGTTGTTTTTTTAAAAAAAGAAAGCTTTGGTTAGGTTTAGAAAAAAAAGGAAAGAAAATTTATTAAACAGATTGTTTGGTTAGGTTTAGTAAGGAGAGATGATTTTAAAGGACTAGTTTGGAATGTTATTAAAGAATAGAAAGAGACAACCTACAGAAAAATAAAGATTTTTGTTTTTAAAGGGTTAGTTTGAAAGAGTAGAGGCAAGTTATTAAAGAAAAGAAAGATTCTTGATCAGGTTTATTAAGGAGAGATGATTTTAAAGGACTAGTTAGGCATGTTATTAAAGAATAAAAAATTCTGAGATAAATTTAAAGGGTGTATTAAGTATAAAGTTAGGTTAAAACAGAGCACATGGCAGAAAAAGGAATTTTATAAAGCGGAGACTGTTTAGTAAGCACCTGGTAAAAATATAAAGGTAGGTTAATAAAGAAATATTTTAAAAAGCTTTAAAATACTAAATATAAAGGTAGGTTAAGAAAAGAGCATTTTAAAAGAGTTAGGAGTTATTTTAAAATAAATTAAATATTAAAAGAAAAAATATAAAAGTAGGTTAATAAAGAAACATTTAAAATATTAAATATAAGGGTAGGTTAAGACAAGAGCATTTAAAAATATTAAATAAAAGCGAAAAATATAAAGATAGGTTAAAAGAGCACGTGGCAGAAAAAAGGGAATTTTATAAAGTGGAGACTGTTTCGTAAGCACATTGTAAAAAATATAAAGGTACACAGCATTACCCCTATTCAAACATAAAGCATGAGGTTGTGTCCCTCTTACCCTGTATCCCTGGCTGTCTTGCAATGCTTTGCTACTGTAACTCTTTGTCTGGGATATTCACAATCAGCAACAAGCATGCAAGTCACCCATTGAGTGTCTGTGTATAACTGCAGCCCTGGTCCAGCAACTATAACCCCAGCAGGCATCACAATAACACATCAGTCACACTCTGGCTTCCAGCCATGATTACAACCAGCAAGGTGATCCCAAAACCACTTCAGGCCAGTCCCAAATTTTCCTCAAACGGTGTGCTCTGCAATGTCTAGCCCTCCCCTGGACAGTTCAGAGAAATAATAAAGTTTGTTTGTTCTTATAAATCTTTATTAGAACAAACAAAAGCACATTCCAGTTTATTAACTTAGCTGGGGTAAGTCTTCCCTGCAAAGACAACACTGAGTTGGTTTATAGTAAGATTAAAACAAATTTATTAACAACAGGACATAGGTTAAGTTATGCTAAGTAAAAGGAATAAAGTTAGAAAGGGTTACAGGCAAATAAAAGTGAAAACATGCATCTAAATGTCTACAATTTAGGGCTGATATACCCTTGGAACTTACATCAGCATAGCTGTAAGTCTTTCAGGGGTGTGAAAAACCCACACCCCGGAGGGATGGAGCTATGCTGACTTAGCCCCTGGGGTAGGCAGTACTAGCTAGGTGGAAAAATTCTTCCATCAACCTAGCTACCACCTCTCGGGAAAACGGATTACGCACGCTGACAGGAGAATCCCTCCCATCAGTGGATGTTGTGTCAGTGTGTGCAGCATTTTAAATCTAGCAAGGCACAGACTTTGTTCAAGATGGTTTCTCTCACCAGTCATTCTTCTTCCCAGCCATAGCTGACTTTCCCTCAGTCAGGACCTTACAGAAGTACCAAGAAGCTGGCTTCCCTTATCATACTAGATGAAAGCTCTTTGCCTAAGCTGGTGTCTCACTTATATTCAGTTTCCAGAGACTTCAGACCCGCCCTCTCGCCCTTGGCTGAAGGGCCCATCTTTCTCAGCTTTCAAGAGTTCCTTATTTCCTTGTGTCTGTCTAGTGATGGATGCCAAAGATGGCTTCTGTCTTTGCTTATATCTTCCAAAGTTCAGTGACTTTGTTTCAAGAGGCAGGATGAGCTCATGCTGTTCTTCCCTTCCTGTGGACTTCTCGCCCCTCTGCTGATTTCTATATAAATGGGGCTTCTCTTGTTTTTGGTTACACCATGCTTAATCTCATTGGAGACAGGTAGATAGCTGCCTTCGCTCCTGTTTGGGATGGATCCTGTTTCTCCCTGTTTGGTCGCCCGCCCTTTCTAGACCTATGAACCTTTGCAATGTATTCTTCTGAAGATTGTCCCTTCAAAGTAAATTTTATTCAAGCTGAGAGGAAGGTGACATGGAGTCTGGTGGTGAAGGAAGCTCCGTGCTGTTTTTTTTCCTTTGCTGGTGTTTGCTAAAATGCAAATTGTTCTGTTTCCTCCATTCTCCTCCCCCTGCTCTCTTGATGGTCCTGTTCACTGCTTATATGTAAATTGAGGCAAACCTACATTACTTTGTTTAGGACAGACCTATTTAACACCGTTACCTAGGCAACGCCACCTGGTCTTTCACATGTTCAAGTAAAATCATACTGGGGGAGTTAACTTTATATACAATGTTTCAACATACATTTTACCACGGTATTGTTGACCAGCAAGTTATTCGTTTTTAAATGATATCTCATAAGGCATATTTTGTACAAAAGATTTTCACAGTAATGTATAGGGTGTGAATACCTAGGTGCTTTGGGTCACAGGTGGATTATCATTAAAAGTCTTCTTTGCAGTGTTGTAGCCATATTGCACACAGGATATGAGAGAGACAAGATAGGTAATGTAATATCTTTTTACTGGACCAATGTCTTGTTTCTCTCATTAAAAGGCTTCACAGTAAAAGTGTATTTCAAGGCGAGGCTTAAGTGATGAAAGGGTGGTGGTCATTTGGCATGCATGTATGGGACTGGAGTTCTGGGTGTGAGGAGCAGCATGGGAGAAGGTGTGAAGACAAGATAAAGGAACCAGCTAGCATTTGGGAGAAGCATGAGCAATGGGAAGGAGAGTAAGAGTGTGTGTAAACATGCAGTGACTATAGAGTAGCTATGCATAGATTCCAATACTGGTTCAGTTTTTAGAAACGGAACCCCTCAGAAATACTTTGATTTCTTTACTTTATAAGGCCCTTTGATTTCTCTTTAAGGTGTGCTGCTGAATAACACAGAAAATGAGAGGAGATGTGAAAAAACAGGAGATCACTAGAGCTTGCGAGGAGGTAAATCTAGATTCAAGAGCGGGAGGATGAGAGAGCTGCAGCAAAAGAGCATGTGTTAGGGCAGGGGTCTCAAACTCAAATGACCATGAGGGCCACATGAGGACTAGTACATTGGCCCGAGGGGTGCACCACTGACCACCCCCCCTGCTGCCCTGGCCCTGCTCCCACTCCACCCCTTCCATGAGGCCCCTCCCTGCCCCACCTCTTCCCACCCTTTCCCTGCCCCCATTCCAACCCCTTCCCTGAAATCCCCACCTCAACTCTGCCCCCTCCCTGTCCCCAGAGAGTGCAGGAGGGGTGCAGGGTGCGGCAGGGGGCTCAGGGCAGGGGGTCGGGGTGCAGGGTGGAGTGGGGTCAGGGTGCAAGGTGTGGCAGGCGGCTCAGGGCAGGGGGTTGGGGTGCAGGAGGTGTGTGAGGTGCGGCAGGGGGCTCAGGGTAGGGGGTCGGGGTGCAGGAAGGGTGTGAGGTGTGGCGGGGGCTCAGGGCAGGGGGTTGGGGTGCAGGAGGGATGCATCAGGGGGCATAGGGCAGGGGGTCGGGCTGCAGGGTGGGGTGGGGTCAGGGTGCAGGGTGTGGCAGGTGGCTAAGGGCAGGGAGTTGCAGTGCAGGAGGGATGTGGGGTGCAGCAGGAGGCTTAGGGCAGGGAGTTGGGGTGCAGGAGGGGTGCGGGGTGCACCAGGGGCTCAGGGCAGAGGGTTGGGGTGCAGGGATGTGAGGGCTCCAGCTCGGGGTGCGGGCTCTGGGATGGGGCCAGGGATGAGGGATTTGGGGTGCAGGAGGGTGCTCCGGGGCTATGGCAGGGAGAGAGGACTCCCCCCAGCTCTCTCTCCCCACAGCAGCACCTGGGCTTGGGCAGGAGAGGCGTCTCTCCCCACCACAGCAGCTCTGGGGCTGCAGGATAGGTTTCCCTCGCAGAGCCCCAGCGGGGGGGGGGAGGGGGGAGGGGGGGATCTGGATTCACCATTCCCGGCCAATGGGAGCTGCAGAGAGCTGAGCCTGCTGATGGTTAATGTAAACAAAATGTCTCACAGCCCGCCAGC
Organism: Lepidochelys olivacea; assembly: GCF_965140295.1. Classification (NCBI taxonomy): domain Eukaryota; kingdom Metazoa; phylum Chordata; order Testudines; family Cheloniidae; genus Lepidochelys; species Lepidochelys olivacea. The sequence continues at coordinate 28,835,274 of NC_140411.1, read as the reverse complement.
GGATTACCCTGATGGGCCACGTGCCAAAGGTTGCCAACTCCTGCTCTAACATATAGTTCTGCCAGTAAAGACTCATTAAGAGAGTACTACTGGCCATGATTTTATATTTATTTTGATATTTGTACTAAAACCTCCTTTTGAAAATTTTGCACTGAAATAGTTTACAGAGAGAGAAAGAGCAGGACCACATTCTAGAAGGGACAAAGCAAGGGCGTATGTACCAATTTTTTTTTTCTGATTTTAACCTGGCTCCAGAAGAGAATAATATAGTAGGAAGTTTGAGAGGAGAGTTTAAATCTAGGATGTTTGGCAATATCTGTGTATAGCCTGGTCACTGAGCTAACGGACCAGAAAGGCTGACTGGGCTTCTTACTTAAAGAAATTTCAATCCTTGTAGTCCACTCCATTAAATAGGTATTCCTTCTCCCTATACACCACTTTTTCTGATTGCAGGAAAGCAAAATAATGCCTATTTTATTTTTGCAAGGAATGTAGTCACTCCTCTTGATGCACTGTGGTCAAGCTGGGAGCTGTGAAAAAAGAAAGATAATCTTCATCACTTTATCCACTAAGCCATCCATTTAAATCTAAGATAATACATTTTTTAAATAAGCATTGATATTTCCACCAGTTTATGAGGGCTTTTAACAAGCAATTTTGCTGCGATCTTTGCGTTATTTCCTTTAATAGTTGACATCCCTGTTGTCAGGGCTGCTTCTGTCTCAAAGAGTATTAATTTAACCTATATGTGCACTTTAGTTAAATGTATTTTGGCAGACTTTCACAACTGAAATCAAGTGCTGAGCACTGCAGAGTATTTTTCTAATTGGACATAAAATTCACAGAGGTTTTTTAATCATACGATTACTTGCTTTATGGCATTTTCAGTGAGACTTAATGAGCTCATTTTAGGGCACGTTGGTCAAACCAATGGTATTGCTAATTTGTAAAGGCTATAAACAAGTCACTTGATGCATCTCTTTGCTAAATTACTTCTTTGAAAATAACATTATTTTCTTCCTTAATATAATCATATACAGAAGAGTCATTTTGGGAACAAAATGTTTGCATGTGTAACCCTTTTGCCCATCAGAGTTGGCAGCAACAAGGGCCGGGTTCAGTATCTAGGGGATCCATTCCAATAACACAATGCAAAACCGGCGCGAGCCCCCACCCCCGCTGGGCACCGCTAAGAGGCAATACTTCCCCTCTCACAAGCACAGAGTCTGAGTGTAGCAAAAGCCTTTTAATAACAGAGAGAAACAATGTGGCATTATGTTGGGGAAACACCACCGACAGGATTCATAACACAATCCATAAGCAAAACCCAACCCAAGCTAATTGGGCCATGTTCTTTCCCTTTGGTTCTTGAGTCCAGCAATCCAAAAGTCACCCAAAGTCCCAAAAGTCCAACAACCCAAAAGTCTCTGTCCCTGGTCAGGGCAGAGTTTGAAAGTTTATCTGCAGCGCTTTACCTCCCAACCTGGGTGGAAATGGCAGGGTTAAAGGGCACCTTACATGATCCGAAGCTGATTGCGCCGCTCTACCAGCTGTCCCAGAAATTGCTCTGCTTTGCCAGCACCCCCCCCGGTGAGCTGCGCCAGCCGTCCCACAAACTGCTCCACAATATATCTTCAGGCTCCTCCCGCTACTTAACACACACTCAGTGATTTCAGCTCTCTCATGATTTCAGCTTGTAGTAGGGGAGCCTTAGGGCTGGTGCACCATTTGCCCAAAGTGAATTCAGCTCAACAGCCTGTAACTAGACTCCTAAGGGAATCAATATTAGCTCTGATATTCCACACTGGAGAGAGCAGAAGGTGCAATTAGCATGTAGGACCCTCAACAGAGGCCCATATCACCACATATTAATATCTATCCCCAGCCTCTCTCTCCATTCACTGAGTTTTGGAACCCATGTCCCTTGCCTAGCAAGTGCTATTTAGTTGATGGCGAGTCCCTCCATCATAACAAAAGGCCAAGTACAGTTCCACTGTCCTTGATTCACATAATCAGGATAATAACAATTTATTCCTTCTGCCCCAACAACAGAGAAACTGGGGATCCCACAGCAGCCAAAGTGACCATTTGGGCAGCTATGGGCTCATGCTAGGCAGGGTGGGTGTGCCTTTGCAAATGAGATCAGCCCCTGAAGTTCTTTTCCACAACTTGCCACAACTCACCACCAGATGTGAGGGTGGAGCTCATCCTGACTCTGCTTACACATGTATATATTTTGCCATAATTGTTTAGCTTCAGCACAACTACACAATGTAGTATTCCTTGCAAACCTCTCTTCACTGAGTATCTCAGTCGTATTATTTTACCAGCCCAGAATGTTTTTAATTGGAATTTAGTCTTTTGAGCTTTGGATAGAGTAGTGAGGCTTTAGTTTGAGACATGATGCACTAAGGGGATGTAACAAACAATTTGAAGGAATGGCAGAAGGAAGACAGGGAAAACAGTATTCATAAGATCCAAATGCCATCATCTTCAGTATCCTGGTGCCCCCTGATGCTATGCTGACACATTGATTCAGAGGAAAGAGTGCCATCAAATCGCCAAGGCTGTTTTCCTGTGGCACCTGTGAAGGCTCCCATCCAATTGCAGTGAATCTATCCCTGGAGTGGGAGTTGGAAGACCTGGGTTCTATTTCCTGCTGTTATACTGACTTGGTTAGGCAAGACACTTAACCTGTATGCCTCACTTTCCCCATCTGCAAAATGAGGATAATTTGACGCACATTTTTGTAAAGTGCTTTGAGATCTATGGATATAGAGTTCTACATAGGAGTGAAAAGTATTCTTATTATTGTATTGTCCCATTCCTACCTGACCCTACTTAGCTTTGTGAGATCTGACATGTCCACAGTTCAAGGATGGTTTGCCTCAGGTCAGTAGCATTTTGTAGGTGGCAGATGTTGGGACACTTGGAGATAAATAGTTATTTTCTTGCATTGTTTGCATTGTATCAGATGTACTGAGGTTTTCATGCTTGGTATCAGTATTATCCTTGCTTCTTCCTACTAAAAAGTTTCTCATTTTTATTCAGATATAACAAGGCAAAGTAGTGTTAAAAGGATAGACGGAAGGCAGTCTAGACCATTTCTAACAGTACTAATTTACCTTTCTGTCTTTTTATTTGTGTGTGTGTAGATTTTCTTCTCTCTCCCAATGTATAACAACAAATTATTTAGCAGACCCAAACTTTTTTTTTTCCAGCTTGTGACGCCTCTCTTTTGACCTGTGCACAAACAAGGTTTAAGTTTTACACCTTGTAACTTTTTGGTGGTAATTTATTTATATGCATCCAGAGGCTCTCCTAATGTAATAGACCACTCTGCTCTTCCTAATAAAAATAATAATGGGAATATTTGCCATGGGTGCTATAATGAAGGCCAATACGTTTTAATGTTTCTTCAACAAAATGGTTTAAGCATGACTGTTCTATGTGTCAACTATTTATTTTGCCCTACAGAGGACATATTTGGCACTAAAAGTTGTAATGTATTAGCATCTGATACAGTACAGAGCCAATGTTAACCAAATTAACCTCACAACACTCCCATGAGCTAGAAAAGTAAGAGGTAAGCCCTCCTCCCTCACTTCTGGGGGCACTAGGGCCCAGATGGTGCATTCTCCTACAATCCCCATCATGTTGTGGGGGGATAGCTCAGTGCTTTGAGCCTTGGCTTGCTAAACCCAGGGTTGTGAGTTCAATCCTTGAGGGGGCCATTTGGGATCTGGAGCAGAAATTGGGGATTGGTTCTGCTTTGAGTAGGGGATTGGACTAGATGACCTCCTGAGGTCCCTTCCAACCCTGATATTCTATGAAACCTGTCATTATGCAAGGCACTGCATTTAGCTGTATGGAGTGGAAATCTATCAACTGCATGAAAAAACTTGTACAGATACAGACAGACATCATCTTCCTTTCCAAATGCAAACAGATGGACATCGTACCAAAAGGACTGAAGGTAAAAAATCCATTGCAATCTACATACCACACAGACTATGCTGACAGCTTGTGCCACACGCTCTCAAAGAAACTGCGGAACCACCTGATCAACATCCTCTACAGCAAACAGGGGAAGATTAAGAGTGAGCTCTCAAAAATGGATACTCTCATAAAAAACCAACCTTCCACACAAACTTCCTCATGGCTGGACTTTACAAAAACTAGACAAGTCATTTACAACACACACTTTGCTTCTCTACAAAAGAAAAAGGACACTAAACTTTCTAAACTACTACATGCCACAAGGAGCCACAGCAATGGTTCCCTCAACCCACCCAGCAATATTGTTAACCTATCCAACTATACTCTTAGCCCAGCAGAAGCAGCTGTTCTATCTCAGGGCCTCTCCTTCTGCCCCTCCCCCCCCACGAACATGATACAGTTCTGAGGTGACCTAGAATCCTATTTTCGACGTCTCCAACTCAAGGAATATTTCCAACACACCTCTGAACAACATACTAATCCACAGAGACCTCCCTATCAACACTACAAAAAGAAGGATTTTAGGTGGACTCCTCCTGAGGGTCAAAACAGCAGACTGGACTTCTACATAGAGTGCTTCCGCCGACGTGCACAGGCTGAAATTGTGGAAAAGCAGCATCACTTGCCCCACAACCTCAGCCGTGCAGAACACAATGCCATCCACAGCCTCAGAAACAACTCTGACATCATAATCAAAAAGGCTGACAAAGGAGGTGCTGCTGTCATCATGAATAGGTCGGAATATGAACAAGAGGCTGCTCGGCAGCTCTCCAACACCACTTTCTACAAGCCATTACCCTCTGATCCCACTGAGAGTTACCAAAAGAAACTACAGCATTTGCTCAAGAAACTCCCTGAAAAAGCACAAGATCAAATCCGCACAGACACACCCCTGGAACCCCGACCTGGGATATTCTATCTACTACCCAAGATCCATAAACCTGGAAATCCTGGGCGCCCCATCATCTCAGGCATTGGCACCCTGACAGCAGGATTGTCTGGCTATGTAGACTTCCTCCTCAGGCCCTACACTACCAGCACTCCCAGCTACCTTCGAGACACCACTGACTTCCTGAGGAAACTACAATCCATCGGTGATCTTCCCAATAACACCATCCTGGCCACTATGGATGTAGAAGCCCTCTACACCAACATTCCACACAAAGATGGACTACAAGCCGTCAAGAACACTATCCCCGATAATGTCACGGCAAACCTGGTGGCTGAACTTTGTAACTTTGTCCTTACCCATAACTATTTTACATTTGGGGACAATGTATACCTTCAAATCAGCAGCACTGCTATGGGTACCCGCATGGCCCCACAGTATGCCAACATTTTTATGGCTGACTTAGAACAACGCTTCCTCAGCTCTCGTCCCCTAACGCCCCTACTCTACTTGCGCGATATTGATGACATCTTCATCATCTGGACCCATGGAAAAGAAGCCCTTGAGGAATTCCACCATGATTTCAACAATTTCCATCCCACCATCAACCTCAGCCTGGTCCAGTCCACACAAGAGATCCACTTCCTGGACACTACAGTGCTAATAAACGATGGTCACATAAACACCACCCTATACCGGAAACCTACTGACCGCTATTCCTACCTACATGCCTTCAGCTTTCACCCTGACCACACCACACGATCCATCGTCTACGGCCAAGCTCTGCGATACAACTGCATTTGCTCCAACCCCTCAGACAGAGACAAACACCTACAAGATCTCTGTCAAGCATTCTTACAACTACAATACCCACCTGCGGAAGTGAAGAAACAGATTGATAGAGCCAGAAGAGTTCCCAGAAGTCACCTACTACAGGACAGGCCTAACAAAGAAAATAACAGAACGCCACTAGCCGTCACCTTCAGCCCCCAATTAAAACCCCTCCAATGCATTATTAAGGATCTACAACCTATCCTGAAGGATGACCCAACACTCTCACAAATCTTGGGAGACAGGCCAGTCCTTGCCTACAGACAGCCCCCCAACCTGAAGCAAATACTCACCAGCAACCACATACCACACAACAGAACCACTAACCCAAGAACCTATCCTTGCAACAAAGCCCGTTGCCAACTGTGCCCACATATCTATTCAGGGGACATCATCACAGGGCCTAATAATATCAGCCACACTATCAGAGGCTCGTTCACCTGCACATCCACCAATGTGATATATGCTATCATGTGCCAGCAATGCCCCTCTGCCACATACATTGGTCAAACTGGACAGTCTCTATGTAAAAGAATAAATGGACACAAATCAGATGTCAAGAATTATAACATTCATAAACCAGTTGGCGAACACTTCAATCTCTCTGGTCACACGATTACAGACATGAAAGTTGCGATATTACAACAAAAAAACTTCAAAACCAGACTCCAGCAAGAGACTGTTGAATTGGAATTCATTTGCAAATTGGATACAATGAACTTAGGCTTGAATAGAGACTGGGAGTGGCTAAGTCATTATGCAAGGTAACCTATTTCCCCTTGTTTTTTCCTACCCCCCCCCCCGCCCCAGACGTTCTTGTTATACCCTGGATTTGTGCTGGAAATGGCCCACCTTGATTATCATACACATTGTAAGGAGAGTGATCACTTTAGATAAGCTATTACCAGCAGGAGAGTGGGTTTGTGTGTGTGTGTGGGGGGGCAAAACCTGGATTTGTGCTGGAAATGGCCCAACTTGATTATCATACACATTGTAAGGAGAGTGATCACTTTAGATAAGCTATTACCAGCAGGAGAGTGGGGTGGGGAGAGGTATTTTTTCATGCTTTGTGTGTATAAAAAGATCTTCTACACTTTCCACAGTATGCATCTGATGAAGTGAGCTGTAGCTCACGAAAGCTTATGCTCAAATAAATTGGTTAGTCTCTAAGGTGCCACAAATACTCCTTTTCTTTTTATGATTCTATGTGATCTCTGGAGAAAACTGCAGAGAGGAGCCAGCCAGAGACTCCAGCCAGTTGGGGCAGAAGCAGCCAAAGCAGGGACCTCTGGGCATTCAGAGAACCCTCTACAGTACTGACTGGATGTTCTCTACCCTGTGCTGAATGGCCGTTTGCTCCATCCCACTCCCTCACACTCTCTTCACCTCAGCTTCACTCCACACCTGCCTGTGTTATTCTCTCCGCCCCTGCCCTGGCCCCCTCACTCACCTCCTCTTCCCTTTCCACTTAGCTGAGTCCCTCCTAACTAAACCCACCGCAAAAAAATTGTGGAACTACCATGTGGTTTGCTGCCTCTGCTTGTGTATCAGATCCTGCCCCCACCCTGTGTCCGTCTAGTCTATTTAGATTGTACACTCTAGGTGCAGGGACCGTCTATTACTGTGTACGGTGCCTAGCACAATGGGGCCCCAGTCTTGGTTAGCCCTTTGGCACTACTATCATAAACATGATTATTATGAATAATAATATTAAGCTCATTTACGGATGGGTAACAAAGAGATGGGGCTGATTCTCTTTTCCATTCTACCAGATTTAAACTGTATTTTGAAGTGTAATTCAATTAACTTTGGTGGTGTTGCTCTGGATTTACACCAGTAAAGTGAAAGTAGTATCATTTTCAGAACATTTCAGTGACTTTTCCAAGGTCAAATAATGAGTCAGTGGCAAAGTCAGAACTAGAATTCAAGAGATCATAGAATCATAGAACTGGAAGGGATCTTGAGAGGTCATCTAGTCCAGTCTCTTGCACTCATGGCAAGATTAAATATTATCTAGATCCTGGTTCCCTGTTCTATAACAATAGCACTTTGGATTTAAATAGCGTCTTCACACCACTAGCTTGGAAAATTTTAACAAAAGAAATAACAGAATCTTGAATTCTCTTCTCAATTGTGGCTAGAACTAATTGTCCTGTGTCTAGAAAGGTCTAAGTCCTATGGAAATAAAGGAAGGAGAAATAAATTACCTTTGGATGAACTTCTGTAGAAGAGAAGAATGAGGGGGGATTTGATAACTGCTTTCAATTACCTGAAAGGGGGTTCCAAAGAGGATGGATCTAGACTGTTCTCAAGGGTAGCAGATGACAGAACAAGGAGTAATGGTCTCAAGTTGCAGTGGGGGAGGTTTAGGTTGGATATTAGGAAAAACATTTTCACTAGGAGGGTGGTGAAACATGGGAATGCGTTACCTAGGGAGGTGGTGGAATCTCCTTCCTAAGAAGTTTTTAAGGTCAGGCTTGACAAAGCCCTGGCTGGGATGATTTAGTTGGGGATTGATCCTGCTTTGAGCAGGGGTTGGACTAGATGACCTCCTGAGGTCCCTTCCAACCCTGATATTCTATGATTCTTTTTGATCAGAAATGTGACTTTTTCTGGGTAAATTTAACAGCAGCAAAGACAGATGGGTTTATGAAGGCTGCTAATGAGCAAAGAATGGAAATTAAGAGCCTCTTTATATGCAAATGCATGATTTTGTTTGTTTTCTGTTGAATTCTGAAGCACAGTGGGACACTGGGTATACTCATGTACAGTGCTTAATTTGTAATGAAAGAGGTGCCGAGGCTCAGCCCTGGCAAGCCCTAGCACAAATTGAGCGGGGTCAGGACATGGGGGCTTGTCCTGCTCCGCCCGCCTGGCATTTCTGCTGTTGAGCGGGGAAAGCCCCTGTGCCCTGACCCTGCTTCCGCGCTCCGACCCCAATCCCCGGAAGGAGCGCCAGCTGGGCGGAGCAGAGCAAGCCCCTCCACCCCAAACACGCTCCCCGGCAGGAGTGCTGGGCGAGGGGTTGGGGGGACTGCAGGCAGAAGGGGTGGGGAGGACCTCCCACTTGCTCTTGCCCAGGGCCCCACGAAACTGTAATTTGCCTCTGGGTGCAGGGCTTGCTTGTGAGTGCACTGAGTTCTCCAGACTGACTGCATTGTGGAAATAGAGTTTTTAAAATATTTCTGCAAAAATACAAAATCTTTGTGCAACATGTATGATCATTCCATAGTCGTCGGGGGGATAGCCCTGGTGTAAAGCAATATCTACATTATTTCTAATGTAGCCATTATCAAAGTACCAGACTGTCAATCACAATGCACCAACTCACTACAAGCCTGGGAACTAGGGACAAAATTCACCCCTGTACAGAGGACCAGCCCAAGACACTGAAGTCCCACTCAAAATAAGTCTAATTCCTGCTTATTGTGGGACATTAGTTTGCTTTATTTTGAGTTGTGTTGCACAGTCATATGCTGGTTTTCTAGAGGGCTGAATTTTACCCCAGGAGTTTAAATTCATTTTAGAAAGTACTAACATTATATTTATAAATTCCCAAAACTCTCCGTCGGTAAGAAATAAATACAGGGTGAAATTCAGTAAACAAACTTAGTGTGACTCATTAAAATCAATAGGATTGCATTGGTGTAAATCAATATAGAATTTGGCCCACATTACTGAGATCTACAACTAATATTTCACTTGCTTTGATATTCTTATTTTGTTGGAAAAGCTTGAAAAATTATGACCCCTTTTACAAAAATTTTGAAACAAAACAAACAACGCAATAGAACATCTTACATTCTGAAATATTAATTTTAAAAAAATCCAAATATGAAAATAGTTAAGAAAAAATGAAGAACTTTAAAAAATAGAAATTGCCGGTCACACTTAAGCTCCCTCAAAAGGTAAGATCTACAAGAAAACCAATTATGTAAAATTAATTGCAAGGCATTCTTTGAGTTAGAAAATTAAATCCATTTGGACTTTAGCAGCACTCCAGGGATTACTGCCCATTTCCACACACTTCTGATGGAGATAAGAATCAGAGGCTGGGAACACCTCAATAATCACAAAATCAAAGCCAGCATTTCTTAAAGGAAAACTGCTGTGATTATAGTACCTTATCTAGATGAATGTTACAGTATAGTAGCCAAATAAATATTTATTAACTAATAATCCAAATTCAAAACTCAGTTTGGAAAAGGGCTCAGAGAAACATTTGTCCCTCTTTCATTATCTCCATATCTGTGGTGCTGTTGATGTTTCTCAATGAGAGATGCCTTTTTCCTGATATAGTTCATTATCAAGTGGGATTTTTATGTGTCTCAGATGGCAGCATTTGAATGCATGAGACAGGCAGGCAGTTCTCACTGATAATGTGAGATGAATTCTAATTTTAATTTTTGTTTTATTAATTTAACAACAACCTTGCTATACAACAAAGTGGAAAGTCTCCTACCAAATGTTGAACTGTGTTTCCTGAGTCAGGATAGTAACTCCTATTTCGTTGTTATTTTCTTAATATATTTAAGAGGCCTGAAATACTTTTGCTTAGTCATTTATTCTTCTGTGCAATTAAGTGTAGTGATAACAGTTGCCCTTCAAGAGCTAAGAGCTATAACAGCCCTCCTGTGGGCTGGACAGATGTAAGAATGAGTTTGTACTCTGAGTTGATCGTGCATCATGTGTGCAAAGACTGAGGTTTACATACCTGTGGAATGTCTCAAGATCCACTAGTGCATAGAGGTCTGCAAGCAAATCATGCAGATCTCACAGGATGAGGGAGAGCTGGGCCATTGACATAGGGCTTCTCCACGCTACTTCTGAAGCTCCCTTTAACCTGGGCAGTTTGGGTCTCTCTTGGGCCATGTTCTCTTGGCTTCCATTGGGGTTTTTTGAAAGCATGGAGCATGAACCAAGGCAAATTTATGCTTCCAAGGTGAGCATTAGTCCCTATGAGTATTTCCTCTTGGGTTTCCTAGGTGATAGAACAGAGTGGTTCCTCGCCGAGCCACAGCTTCCCCAGACATACAGTTTTTTAATGGTGGGGCTTCCACAGGCTTAAAATGGGGGGAGGGGGAGTTGCACAATTATTGCATTCATGTCTGAAAACAATTTTACCACATGTGATGGGGTGTTTATCCCACACTGTCCCAGAAAGGGTTAATACAGAGTGAGCAGGGGATTAATTAATCCAATGGACCACAGCTGAGGGGAATCAGGTGGCCAAGTAATCCCATGACTGAGTGAGGAAGCCCAGCTGAGGAGGAATGAGCTGGGATGAACTTATAAAGACAGGAAATTGGAAGCAGAGGGAGCTGCTAGGGAAGTCTGCAATCACTCCCTGGGATGAGGGAGGTGGGCTTGGGCTTGGGCTTGCAAACTCAGAGTTGGGGGAAGCCAGAAAGGTGGGATGGGGCTCAGGGAAAGTCAGTAAGGTCTAGAAGAGAACAGATTTTGACTGCTGGGTAGAGGGCCTTGAGCCAGAAACTGGAGTAGGGGGCCCAGGTTCCGCTCTCAGCCACTGAGGAAGTGGTGCTATGAGGCAGTGAATGGGAAGACTACCTAGGACTGTTGGCAAGGAAAGACTTTCCAATCACAGAAGGGGAAGCCATTTGGTGACCTGACTGGAGGGCCAAGTCATGAAGAGGCAGCAGCAGCTCGTGGAGTGAGGGAGGGGCCTCACACTCAGAGAGAGAGGTGGAGAACAGCGTGTAACCATAAGGAGTGTTGATCTGGCTAGTTATTCCCCAGAATGCGAGGAGGAGGTGCCACCCTAGCAATGAGTGGACCAACCCGTTGTGACATTCCCCTGGTGTTATCTGGACCGGTGATCTCTTAGGTCACTCCAATCCTTGACTCTGGGAGACAGCCTTACCATGCTTCACTGTGAGAACCCCCACTCCTGGGCTGTTCACGCACAGCCACTAGCATGTAAGCTGCTCCCAGCTACGTGAGTGAGCACTTTTGCCGGCCGCTGGTTGGATTCTGCAACCGAATGACATTAGCCAATATCTGTGGTCCCAGACACAACCCTAGGAACCTCAATCTTGCAGTGTCCAGTTATGCCCGCTGGATGCTGCAAGCTTATGTGAGTTCGTCAATTTAACAAAGAAATTTACATGTACCAGGCTTGTTATCCCAAGGAGAGTCTCTGGCACACTTCAAACCAAATACTCTGCTTCAGGTAGAATAAACAAACAAATTTATTAACTACAAACAATAGATTTTAAGTGATTATCAGTCAAAGTACAACAAGTCAGATTTGGTCAAATGAAATAAAAGCAAAACACATTTTAAGCTGATCTTAACACTTTCATTGCCCTTACAAACTTAGATGCTTCTCACCACAGGCTGGCTTGTTGCCCTTCAGTCAGGCTCTCCCCTTTGATTAGCGCTTCAGCTGCTTGGTGGTGGTGTCTGTAAATGGGGGTGGAAGAGAGAGCATGGCAAACGTCGCTCCCTTTTATCATGTTCTTTCTTTCCTCTTGGCTTTGCTCCCCTCCCCCTTCAGAGTCAGGTGAGCATTACCTCATCGTAGTCCCAAACTGACCAAGGGAAGTAGGGTGACTCTTGAGAGAGTCCACCAGATCCTTTTTGCTGCCTAGGTGAGTGTCCTTTGTTCCTGTGAGGCTGGGCTGGTTTTGTCCCATACATGCCCTGATGAGGCATGAACTGTCCCTCTGCTCCTGGAGAGTTTTGCCTGGGTTTGTTTTAAGGCATGAGGATGCATTTTCAGCCTCATAACTATATACATGAAATTACAACCTATAACATTATTATATCAACAGTGCTCAGTGCATCATGAGCCTTCTGAAGACACCTGACATGACAAACGTTGCATTGGATACCACACAATCATATTATAAGGATGAACATGGGGGTGCAAGTTATTCCCTCGAGGTACAGAGCATCACACCCATCACACCACACAACATTAGAGGTCACTTTTTGAAAATTTGATCCTAATTGCCTTAATCTCACCATTTATAAAGAAACCTTTTTGACAAAGTAAAGAGAGATGGGCCTGAACCAAAAACTCAAACCACCTTCAAACTGTAAAGTCCTGTTCTGGATATGGACAGAATCTCAAAGGGAGTCTATACTATAAATGTCTTGTGACTCAAATAGATGTGGAAGAATTGAACCTATCCAGAAGAGAAGAGAAAAGATAGGTTCTATGTTTAGCTCTTCCCCCCCAGATCTTTTGCTTGAGCTTGGACAAGTCAATCAGGGCTTGAGCCAGCTCCCACTGCAGTCAATGGGAAAGACTCCAATTGACTTCAATGGGATTTGGTTCAAGCCTTTAATCTCTCTGAACACATTTCCATTCTAACAAGCAGCAGACATTGATGTTAGCAGAGAAAAAGAAAATGACACAAATCTGTTTCCAAACAAAAGAGATTCACAGGCAAATTGGAACTCAGCATATTTATTTTCTTTACAGTTAATGAGCTGCATGATCCAATAATAACTAATTGTATCTTATGCCTTTCATAAAACTCTGAAGGCATTTCATAATCAATTAACAGCTCAAGCACGTCATCATTACAGAACATTTTGCAATAATACATTAGGAATTAATGTTGAGTGTGTACTCCATCACTGTCGAACAAACTGTTACATATCTTGGATTCAAGCCAAGCGGACATGCTTTGAACATTTTAAGGAAGACTTTAAATTCCTTGCAAGCTTATTATCAGGACTTTTTCACACAGACACCCCTACATTTTTCCTGGTTAGCCTTTTCTCATTCTGTTAGTACTTTCTGCGTTTTGAGGATTTGCCTGAAGTTGTCTTGATACCTGAATTAAACTGAGTGTTGCAGTGCTGGTTTACTGTTCATTCAAATGTTCCGGACAAGATGGATCACAGGAAAGATGGGATGGATCAAACTCATCCGTAGAAAGAAGGAGGTGACTTGGGTGATTTCATCTGCTCCCATGGTCTCTCTTAACAGCTCTGTGCAGAGGACTCAAATTTATTTTTCTCTCTCTGATCTTTCCCACCTCATCACAAGGCTTTCAGCTCTTCCTTTCTGTCCAATATATCCTCCTAGACACCCCACTAATTCCTTAGGGTATGTCTACACTACGAAATCAGGTCGAATTTATAGAAGTCGGTTTTTTAGAAATCAGTTTTATATATTCGAGTGTGTGTGTCCCCACAGAAAATGCTCTAAGTGCATTAAGTGCAGTAACTCGGCGGAGTGCTTCCACAGTACCGAGGCTAGCGTCGACTTCCGGAGTGTTGCACTGTGGGTACCTATCCCACAGTTTCCGCAGTCTCTGCTGCCCATTGGAATTCTGGGTTGAGATCCCAATGCCTGATGGGGCTAAAACATTGTCGCGGGTGGTTCTGGGTACATATCGTCAGGTCCCCGTTCCCTCCCTCTCTCCGTGAAAGCAAGGGCAGACAATTGTTTTGCGCCTTTTTTCCTGAGTTACCTGTGCAGACGCCATACCACGGCAAGCATGGAGCCCGCTCAGGTAACCGTCACAGTATGTCTCCTGGGTGCTGGCAGACACGGTATTGCATTGCTACACAGTAGCAGCAACCCATTGCCTTCTGGCAGCAGACGGTGCAATATGACTGGTAGCCGTCATCGTGATGTCCGAGGTGCTCCTGGCTGCGTCAGCCGGGAGCGCCTGGACAGACATGGGCGCAGGGACTAAGTTTGGAGTGACTTGACCAGATCATTCTCTTTAGTCGTGCAGTCAGTCTTATTGAACCGTCTTATGGTGAGCAGGCAGGCAATACGGATTGCTAGCTGTCGTACTGTACCATCTTCTGCCAGGCAGGCAAGAGATGGGGATGGCTAGCAGTCATATTGCACCATCTTCTGCCGGGCAGGGAAGAGATGAGGATGGCTAGCAGTCGTATTGCACCGTCTTCTGCCGAGCAGCTGTGAGATGTGGATGGCTTGCAGTCCTTCTGCACCGTCTGCTGCCAGCCAAAGATGTAAAAGATGGATGGAGTGGATCAAAATAAGAAATAGACCAGATTTGTTTTGTACTCATTTGCTTCCCCCCCTCCCCTGTCGAGGGGACTCATTCCCCTAGGTCACACTGCAGTCACTCACAGAGAAGGTGCAGCAAGGTAAATCTAGCCATGTATCAATCAGAGGCCAGACTAACCTCATTGTTCCAATAAGAACAATATCTTAGGTGCACCATTTCTTATTGGAACCCTCTGTGAAGTCCTGCCTGAAATACTCCTTGATGTAAAGCCACCCCCTTTGTTGATTTTAGCTCCCTGAAGCCAACCCTGTAAGCCATGTCGTCAGTTGCCCCTCCCTCCGTCAGAGCAACGGCAGACAATCATTCCACGCCTTTTTTCTGTGCGGACGCCATACCAAGGCAAGCATGGAGGCCGCTCAGCTCACTTTGGCAATTAGGAGCACATTAAACACCACACGCATTATCCAGCAGTATATGCAGCACCAGAACCTGGCAAAGTGATACCGGGCGAGGAGGCGACGTCAGCGCGGTCACGTGAGTGATCAGGACATGGACACAGATTTCTCTGAAAGCATGGGCCCTGCCAATGCATGCATCATGGTGCTGATGGGGCAGGTTCATGCTGTGGAACGCCGATTCTGGGCTCGGGAAACAAGCACAGACTGGTGGGACCACATAGTGTTGCAGGTCTGGGAGGATTCCCAGTGGCTGCGAAACTTTCGCATGCGTAGGGGCACTGTCATGGAACTTTGTGACTTGCTTTCCCCTGCCCTGAAGCGCATGAATACCAAGATGAGAGCAGCCCTAACAGTTGAGAAGCGAGTGGCGATAGCCCTGTGGAAGCTTGCAACGCCAGACAGCTACCGGTCAGCTGGGAATCAATTTGGAGTGGGCAAATCTACTGTTGGAGCTGCTGTGATGCAAGTAGCACACGCAATCAAAGATCTGCTGATATCAAGGGTAGTGACCCTGGGAAATGTGCAGGTCATAGTGGATGGCTTTGCTGCAATGGGATTCCCTAACTGTGGTGGGGCTATAGACGGAACCCATCTCCCTATCTTTGCACCGGAGCACCAAGCCGGCAAGTACATAAACCGCAAGGGGTACTTTTCAATAGTGCTGCAAGCTCTGGTGGATCACAAGGGACGTTTCACCAACATCAACATGGGATGGCCGGGAAAGGTGCATGACGCTCGCATCTTCAGGAACTCTGGTCTGTTTCAAAAGCTGCAGGAAGGGACTTTCTTCCCAGACCAGAAAATAACTGTTGGGGATGTTGAAATGCCTATATGTATCCTTGGGGACCCAGCCTACCCCTTAATGCCATGGCTCATGAAGCTGTACACAGGCAGCCTGGACAGTAGTCAGGAGCTGTTCAACTACAGGCTGAGCAATGCAGAATGGTGGTAGAATGTGCATTTGGACGTTTAAAGGCACACTGGTGCAGTTTACTGACTCGCTTAGACCTCAGCGAAACCAATATTCCCACTGTTATTACTGCTTGCTGTGTGCTCCACAATATCTGTGAGAGTAAGGGGGAGACGTTTATGGCAGGGTGGAAGGTTGAGGCAAATCGCCTGGCTGCTGGTTACGCACAGCCAGACACCAGGGCGGTTAGAAGAGCACAGGAGGGCACGGTACGCATCAGAGAAGCTTTGAAAACCAGTTTCATGACTGGCCAGGCTACGGTGTGAAAGTTCTCTTTGTTTCTCCTTGATGAAACCTCCCGCCCCTTGGTTCACTCTACTTCCCTGCAAGCTAACCACCCTCCCCTCCTCCCTTTAATCATTGCTTGCAGAGGCAATAAAGTCATTGTTGCTTCACATTCATGCATTCTTTATTCATTCATCACACAAATAGGGGGATGACTACCAAGGTAGCCCAGGAGGGGTGGTGGAGGAGGGAAGGAAAATGCCACACAGCACTTTAAAAGTTTACAACTTTAAAATTTATTGAATGCCAGCCTTCTTTTTTTTGGGCAATCTTCTGTGGCGGAGTGGCTAGTTGGCCAGTGGCCCCCCCACTGCGTTCTTGGGCGTCTGGGTGTGGAGGCTATGGAACTTGGGGAGGAGGGCGGTTGGTTACACAGGGGCTGTAGTGGCAGTCTGTGCTCCAGCTGCCTTTGCTGCAGCTCAACCATACACTGGAGCATACTGGTTTCGTCCTCCAGCAGCCTCAGCATTGAATCCTGCCTCCTCTCATCACGCTGCCGCCACATTTGAGCTTCAGCCATGTCTTCAGCCTGCCACTTACTCTCTTCAGCCCGCCACTTACTCTCTTCAGCCCGCCACCTCTCCTCCCGGTCATTTTGTGCTTTCCTGCACTCTGACATTATTTGCCTCCACGCATTCGTCTGTGCTCTGTCAGTGTGGGAGGACAGCATGAGCTCAGAGAACATTTCATCACGAGTGCGTTTTTTCTTTCTTTCTAAGCTTCACTAGCCTCTGGGAAGGAGAAGATCCTGTGATCATTGAAACACATGCAGCTGGTGGAGAAAAAAAAAGGGACAGCAGTAATTAAAAAGACACATTTTATAAAACAGTGACTACACTCTTTCAAGGTAAACCTTGCTGTTAACATTACATACATAGCGCATGTGCTTTCATTACAAGGTCGCATTTTGCCTCCCCCTACCGCATGGCTACCCCCTCAACCCTCCCCCCTCCCTGTGGCTAACAGCGGGGAACATTTCTGTTCAGCCACAGGTAAGCAGCCCAGCAGGAACGGGCTCCTCTGAGTGTCCCCTGAAGAAAAGCACCCTATTTCAACCAGGTGACTATGAATGCTATCTCACTCTCCTGAGGATAACACAGAGAGATAAAGAATGGATGTTGTTTGAACGCCAGCAAACATACACTGCAATGCTTTGTTGTACAATGATTCCCGAGTACATGTTACTGGCCTGGAGTGGTAAAGTGTCCTACCATGAAGGACGCAATAAGGCTGCCCTCCCCAGAAACCTTTTGCAAAGGCTTTGGGAGTACATCCAGGAGAGCCGCGAATGCCAGGGCAAAGTAATCCTTTCACATGCTTGCTTTTAAACCATGTATAGTATTTTAAAAGGTACACTCACCGGAGGTCCCTTCTCCGCCTGCCGGGTCCAGGAAGCAGCCTTGGGTGGGTTCAGGGGATACTGGTTCCAGGTCCAGGGTAAGAAACAGTTCCTGGCTGTCGGGAAAACTGGTTTCTCCGCTTGCTTGCTGTGAGCTATCTACAACCTCATCATCATCATCATCTTCTTCTTCGTCCCCAAAACCTGCTTCCATGTTGCCTCCATCTCCATTGAAGGAGTCAAACAACACGGCTGGGGTAGTGGTGGCTGAACCCCCTAAAATTGCATGCAGCTTATCATAGAAGCGGCATGTTTGGGGCTCTGACCCGGAGCGGCCGTTCGCCTCTCTGGTTTTCTGGTAGGCTTGCCTCAGCTCCTTAAGTTTCACGTGGCACTGCTTCGGGTCCCTGTTATGGCCTCTGTCCTTCATGCCCTGGGAGATTTTGACAAAGGTTTTGGCATTTCGAAAATTGGAATGGAGTTCTGATAGCACGGATTCCTCTCCCCATACAGCGATCAGATCCCGTACCTCCCGTTCGGTCCATGCTGGAGCTCTTTTGCCATTCTGGGACTCCATCATGGTCACCTCTGCTGATGAGCTCTGCATGGTCACCTGCAGCTTTCCACGCTGGCCAAACAGGAAATGAGATTAAAAAGTTTGCGGTTCTTTTCCTGTCTACCTGGCCAGTGCATCTGAGTTGAGAGTGCTGTCCAGAGCGGTCACAATGGAGCACTCTGGGATAGCTCCCGGAGGCCAATACCGTCGAATTGTGTCCACAGTACCCCAAATTCGACCTGGCAAGGCCGATTTAAGCGCTAATCCACTTGTCAGGGGTGGAGTAAGGAAATCGATTTTAATAGCCCTTTAAGTCGAAAAAAGGGCTTCATCGTGTGGATGGGTGCAGGTTTACATTGATTTAACGCTGCTAAATTCGACCTAAAGTCCTAGTGTAGACCAGGGCACAAATTGACCTCTGTAGCCTTCCTCCCAAACTGTCTCCCCATCCCACACCATGGACAACTCCATTATCCTTCTTCCACTCTAATCTTTCTTTCTTTCTTTCTTTCTTTCTTTCTTCAAATATTGTCTATTCTCCTTCAATAATAATTATAAAATTGCCCCTTTCTCTCTTCCCCATACTAATACCTTAGCTCGTGCCACAATCTTCTGCCACCCGGACGACTGCAACATCAGCATAATGGTCATTGTGCATCTAAGAGCAGAATATAGCCCCTAAAGCTTTTAATTAAAAGAGTTATTTGTGAGCAACCTGCTAATTACCACCTTCTTGCTGAAGAGGGAAGTTGTTTATAATCTCTGTCTGAACTTAGCATCTTAGTCTGACATCAGCAGAAGAGCTTTATTGTTTGATATTTAAGTAACAGGCTTCATGATTAAAGATTAAAATTCCTCTTTTGAATGTCTCATGTTGGGTTCCCATAAGTGACAATATCACACAGGATGCAACTTTTCAGCATGACATATTTTGTGTTATACAGATAGGAGAGTCTATTATTAATCTTCTGCATAAGAAACATGGCAGTTCCTCCACTGTTATGCCAGACAATGTGGTTTGATTGCCTTTGCCTCCTGTCAAGCCTCCGACTGTAAATGCATACTATAAAATGAAAGTGTTATTCCAACGCAGAACACCAGACAGGAATGTGTTGAGGGAGTTTAAAACAATACTGGGGTAATTAAGGACCAGTATCTGTGCTGGAAGTAAAATAAGCCCACCATGTAAAAGCTTTGTTTAGCACTGCATGATAGTAAGTTGTTGAAAATGGTTACTAAACATACAGGAGCTGTGCAAAGGTGAAAGACAAAAATGATTTTAATATAAAAGAGACTGAAACTAAATGATGCACAATGTGGGTATTTAATTTATTTAAAGGTTTTAGTGAAATATTTTTCACTCAGCAGAAACAGGAATGAAAAATGTTTTCTGTTGTAGCTACGGCCAACTAGTTAAATAATAAAGCACATAGTCTGATCTCTTTTGCTAACATGTACGGGAGTTGTTATGTGCTCTGACTGTAAGGAAGGAGAATGAAAGTCAGTGGCAGAAAACACTAGCAGCCACTGACAACCTAAAGCATAAGGAATTCCTCCTGTGGTATGCCACAGGAGGAAAAAACGCCAAGAGATTATTTTTTTATACACCAGAACAGCCATGAAGTCATGCTCAGAAGAACTATACTGAATCATAAACTGCAATGTTAATGCCCCTGTTAAGCTCTAGAAAGATCCAGCACTGTTCACTGGGAAGAATTTCCAGCCTGCTTTGCAGATAAAATCACCTGAATCCAAGGCAGGATTAAGAGAACTGCTTGCCGTCCATATAAGCCATAAATCCATGCCCTCTTTCACAGAATTTGGACCGTTCACACAGGGAACCCTAGAAGAACTATAAAATATCAGAGCCACCTGATGAGACTGACACATGCCCTTCCTAGCTGGTGAGGAATAGTCATGAATTTCTGGGCTCTCCCTACTTACCAAAATGATTGTCTTCTTTCAAGAGGGTAGTCAGCCCACCTTCCACTCATTTCAGGAAGGAACGCCTTCCTTCCATTCATTGCAGTTATATATTTAGGACCAAATTCTACCACTAGTTGTGCAGTGGCTGTGGGGGGTGAATGTATGTTCTCATTGGCTTCAAACGAGGAGATAAGAACAATAAGGAAAAGATTAAAGCAATTAGCTCAAAAGAAACATTCTCTCTCCTCTTTATTGTGTAACCCATGTCTGTTTGGTGTAGCACTCTGTCCTATTCGAGTGGCAGCTAGACTAGCTAGAGATTTATGAGTCTGCTACAGCCTTGGCTAAAGAATTTACATCTTTTAGTTCATGCAGTTGATGCTCATGCCTTACACTCCATAGGTCTCAGGTTTGATCCTGGCCACTGATGATCAGGGGGTCTATCGGCATTACAATTGCTTCCCCTTTCCCCCTCATCTTTCCCCTCGTACACAGATACTCTTCCTCTGCTCTTAATAGTTAAGGAGGATATTCATGCAGGACTTTCCTCACCAATAAATAAAGAGAGAACATCCTTACTTCATTTCTCTCTGTGAATGTATCAATTTAACCAACACTTCAACTGGAAATTGCTGTATATAAGCCAATTCAAGTTCCATGTGTTATCAAGTGAACAGGACCGGCCTACAACATTTTGGCACCTGAGGCAGGGAGCTCAAATGACGTCCCCCTGCCCCTTTGCTTGGGCCAAAACTTTGAAAGGTCTCAATTCTGCCTTCTTCCTGTTCTACTCCTCTCATGATACTGTTCTGCTACCTACCCCAATAAAGGAGAACTAACAACTTAAAATGCCTTGTTCAAAAATTTTAAAGTAACACTTAACTTTCAAATGCCTGAACAGCAAATGTAACTTTTCTTGTCTGCATAGTAAACACTGGTATTTTTATCTGTTTGAATAATCAAAGTGGTGCTTTCAGTGCCTTCTTGGTTGCGAAGATTTGAACTGCTTCTTGCTGAAGGTCCACAGTCTGAGCCAGCTCTTGCTCTATTGAGATGGTTGCAAGGCCAACCAGCCTCTCCTGTGGCATTGTGGAGTGTAGATGTGTTTTTATTAACTTCAGCTTGGAGAAGCTGGCAACTGTTACAGGAAGCGTTAGAAGTATGCGCAGAGCAAGAAAAGCATTTGGAAAGAGGGTGGTCATCTTATTTGTGCACATATATTCCAGAACAGCCTCTGGAGTTGATCCTGCTGAAATGTATCTTGAAAGGGCTTTCAGTTTATCACCTAAATCACTCCCATCAGTATCGCACATGTCATCACATGTCAACACGGTCTCTACTGCCCTGCATTGCTGGTGTAGGTCTTCTTCAGGTATAGTGAGGAGTTTTGGAATATCATACAACTTCCCAAATATACTGCTGTGTTCCTTGAGCTGCATGAAACGTTCTTCAACTGACTGTATTGCACAATCTAGCGCCTGGTTAAAGAATTCAACTTTGAATTGTTGTTTGGGGTCTCTTATGGGATTATCCCGAACTTCGTAATCAAAATGTCTTCTTCTTCGGTGACTCTTGTATTCTTGAATGGGTGGGAAAATAGCTTCAGTGTGAAGTTCCTCTGCCAACTTCTGTGCACTCTTCAGAATGTTTTGAAATCCCTCATCTGACCAGTAAGACTGTAGATATGACTTTGCTTTGCCCAGTTGTTCCATTGCTCCAGATATATCAAGGTCAAAACCTTGGAGTCTCTTGCTTATAACATTTATTTCAAACAGTATGTCATGCCACAACACTAAGCCACACAGAAATTTGAAGTTATGTATGTTTCTGGTGATTCCATTTTCCTCTGCCACTGTTCTCCCACAAACAGTTTCTGTGATAGCATTCAGAGTAGCAGCCATGTTAGTCTGTATTTGCAAAAAGAAAAGGAGTACTTGTGGCACCTTAGAGACTAACCGATTTATTTGAGCATAAGCTTTTGTGAGCTACAGCTCACTTCATCAGATGCATTCAATGGAAAATACAGTGAGGAGATTTATATACATACAGAACATGAAAAAATGGGTGTTTATTATGCACACTGTAAGGAGAGTGATCACTTAAGATGAGCTATTACCAGCAGGTGAGGGGGGGGAAAAGAAAACCTTGTGTAGTGATAATCAAGGTGGGCCATTTCCAGCAGTTAACAAGAACGTCTGAGGAACGGGGGGGGGGCGGGGGGAATAAACAAGGGGAAATAGTTTTACTTTGTGTAATGACTCAACCACTCCCAGTCTCTATTCAAGCCTAAGTTAATTGTATCCAATTTGCAAATTAATTCCAATTCAGCAGTCTCTCGTTGGAGTCTGGTTTTGAAGTCTTTTTGTTGAAGAATAGCCACTTTTAGGTCAGAAATCGAGTGACCAGAGAGATTGAAGTGTTCTCCGACTGGTTTATGAATGTTATAATTCTTGACATCTGATTTGTGTCCATTTATTCTTTTACGTAGAGACTGTCCAGTTTGACCAGAGGCTCGTTCACCTGCACATCTACCAATGTGATATATGCCATCATGTGCCAGCAATGCCCCTCTGCCATGTACATTGGTCAAATTGGACAGTCATGCAGTACAAGGAAGTCCCTCAGGCTACTGCTCAAGTGGGTCCACAGTCCTGGATCATCCAGACTTAAGGAACTAAACTCAGCAGCAGCTGTTTCTTGAGCCTCCACCACACTCTTCTCTGATCTACACTTTTCTTCAGAAACATGCATGGTTACATCCATTTGAGATGGAGTTATAGATGCTGCAGTAGCTGCCAGGTCACCTGCACTCTGACTAACTGGAAGATCAGGCATCTCCTCACCACTCACATCCTCACTGGGGCCGGAAGGCTCACCGTGAACATTTGTGTCTATGTATCTATGGAGAGCTCCTTCCTGCTTAGATAGAAAAGCTTCCTTTGCTTGCTTTCTTTTTCTGAATGCTGCCCCAGAGGAGCGTTTTCTTCTTTCACTCATGACTGCTGTTCTGTGCCAGCTACAGTGGCTCTCAACACTCAGTTGAAGGGAACAAATAAGCAGGCTGGTAGCAGGGCCTGAGTGAGGGAAGGTATCAGCATCTTAAGGGATTAACTGGCTCCTACTACTTCAGTTGACTGCCTGTTCTCATCAAGTGGGTTCAGGGAAGCAGCAGGAAACAGGAAGCTCCCTGAGAAGCTGGTGTTAATCAGTCCAGGCTCCTGGGGGTGCTAGAGAGGTACCTAAGGGGCTCCTCCTCCTCTCTCTCCCTGCAGCTCCTGCTGCTTTCTGTAATTCCCTCTCACCTTTTCTCCTGCCTGCCTGTTATGTCTCTTGTGCCCTCCTTCCCCCAGCACAGCACTCCACCATTTCTGTGCATCTAGAGCAGAGAGAATACACATGCACCAGCAGCAGACACAATTTTCTACACTCTGGGTCCTAGTGGCACCTCCCCGCCCCAGTCTAGCACCTGAGGTGGCCGCCTCAGTTCACCTCATGGTAAGGCCAGCCCTGCAAGTGAATGATGTACATTGTTGAAGAGCTCGAGAAAACAGGCCATTTCACAGTTGTGAGCTGCAGACTGATTGAACCAATGTAGATCTTCAATAGCATACTTTTCTGAACAGCTATTTCTTCACATTCTTCTAACTACACAGTGAGCAGTAAGAACTTCATGCCCCATTCCCTTAGTGTGAAAGGAAAACTGCAGTAATTATTCCTAACTAAATAACAATGATAACATGTGAAAGGATAGTCTTGTGGTTAAGGCATTGTATTGGGACACACTTGATCTAGGTTCACTTTGCCGCAGACTTCCTGTGTGCTGTAGGGCAAGACTCTCTCTTAATTCATCTTAATTCCTCATTGGCGAAATTGGGGTAATACTTCCCTACCTTACAGGTGTATTGTTGATAATAAATCCATTGTTATGGTCAGCACCACAAATGTCTATAAATAATACAGCCTTATATTTCTATAGGGTCTTTAATCATAAAACCAAGATCCCAAACTGCTTTACAAACTTTATGTTGAAATTATGTCTCCTAGTACTGAAATGTAGAAGCCTCTGGAAGGGAAAAAGACACTCTGTTCATGTGCACAGCAACACTTCATGGCAGCATACGGTAGGAAGTGAAGAACACTATACATAAGAACAGCCATACTGGGTCAGACCAATGGTCCATCTAGGCCAGTATCCCATCTTCTGACAGTGGTCAATGCCAAGCGCTTCAGAGGGAATGAACAGAACAGGCAATCATCGTGCGATCCATCCCCTGTTGTCCACTCACAGCTTCTTGCAATCAGAGACTATGGACACCCAGAGCAGGGAGTTATATACCTGACCATCTTGGCTAATACCCACTGGTGGACCTATCCTCCATGAATTTATCTAATTCTTTTTTGAACCAAGTTATAGTTTTGGACTTCACAACACCCCCTGCTCTGCGTGTCTGTAGTCCCCCCTGCTCTGGGTGTCCCAATGAGTTCCACAGGTTGACTGTATGTCGTGTGAAGAAGTACTTCCTTTTGTTTGTTTTAAACCTGCCTATGGGTGACTCCTGGTTCTTGTGTTATGTGAAGGAGTAAATAACACTTTATTCCCTTTCTCCACACCATTCACAATTTTATAGACCTCTATCGTATCCCCTTTTAGCCGTCTCTTGTCCAAGCTGAAAAGTCCCAGTCTTTTTAATCTTTCCTCATAGAGAAGCTGTTCCATACCCTTACTCATTTGTATTGCCCTTTTCTTTACCTTTTCCAATTCTAATATATCTTTTTTGAGGGGGTGACTAGAATGTCAAGATGTGGGCGTACTATGGATTCATATAGTGGCATTAAGATATTTTCTGTCTTATTAGCTATCATTTTCCTAATGCTTCCAACCATTGTTAGTTTGGTTTTTTTTTTGACTGCCGCTGCACATTGAGCGGATGTTTTCAGAGAACTATCCACAATGACTCCAAGATCTTTCTTGTGTGGTAACAGCTAATTTAGACCCCAGAATTTTGTATAGATAGTTGGGATTATGTTTTTCAATGGGCATCTGCCATTTTGTTGCCCAGTCAACCAGTTTAGTGAGATGCCTTTGCAGTATCCAATAGAAAGTACAAAGTGAATTCTAGGCAAGCAGTGTGTCATTTCCCAGGCTGGAATTTTGGTCAGGATACTGATCAGCACCCCTTTTGGTTTTGTAAAAATGTGCCACATTTTACTACTCACTGAACTGCATAACAGAGGGTAGCATGTAGTCCACTATATTCAGCTTTTTCAAGCTGTGGGCAGTTCAGTCCACACTTTCCCATTCATTTGAGTTACACACTTGCAGGGCCAAATTTACCACTAGTTGTGCAGTGGGACTGAGGAGCAGGCACCCAATGACTTCAAAGGAAGAAGAATAAGATCGTAACATCTATGCCTGGACATAGAGAATAATGAAAAATCTATTATACCATCTGCTACTACATTACAAGGTGACAAGGCCAGGCTGTGGCAAATTTTAGAACCCAAGAAGGTACGCTTAGATGAAGTGATACCTATTTGCCATTGTATTTAGTTTGTAGTTTACCTTTGACACAACCATATTGGGTCATAATTTTCAGCAGAGGTGCCCAAGACATACAAAGGTTCAGTTCTCTAAGTTCCTGCAAGCAGCTTGCCTGAGCCCTCATTGGAGGAACTCAGGACCTCATAGGAGCAGAGCTACATGATAGAGCTCGTAAGAAAATGTATGTTAAAATAGGGAAATGCCATTTTGATTAAATGATTTTTTTCATTAAATCATATTGATTTCAATGAAGTTTTGTTTAAAAGTTTGAAATAAAAATTTTTGATTTTTTTGTTTTGAAACTTTTCATTTAACAATGTCCTTTATTCTTTATTTAAAAAAAAAACAGAAAAGGGTCAAAATCAAAACACAAAATTTTGACTGACCCAAAATGCATTTTGAAAAATATAATTTAGAGGAAAAAATTGAAATTTTGGCTTTTTTGTTCTGATTTGGAACAATTTTCTTTTCAAAATCTCAATTTTTCATGGGACTGAAAATCCCTTTTCCTGACAAGCTCAGATTTATAAGTATAGGTTGCAGATCTTGCATCCATTTTTGTTAGCAGTGACAGCGAGATTATATCTGTAGAGGTAATTCAGATTTTCCATGACAACAGCTTCTACTAATATATTTCTAGTTAGCGGTGGTCCAGGCAAACAAAAGTGTAAAAGAATGAACAAAAGAACCTCACAACAACAGAAAAACAGTAAGAATCTAAAGAGGCAAAATTAGGTAATGCGTAGAGTAGCTGAGCCTGTTCAAGTAGGTAATTGTGTTAGTTTTGACTCAGTATAACCATCTCTCTTTCATAAACTAATGTTTTGCATGACTGGTTTTCTGTGAGCGTAAATGCCTTGGATTTCTTCTTTTTTGTTATTGAATTTTATAGAAGAAAACAACTGCATGGACTGAGGGAAAAGAGGCTAACTCCTAATATTTTTAGGAAGGGAAATAGAAAAAGTCAAGATATGAGGAGACACTGCTACAACTATTAAGGTTCTTAATGATGCTTTTCACTATGAGGAATGGTTTCAAACCAGAACACCAGATCTGAAACACACACACACACAATTGTCAAACTCCCTAACTTTGGGGAAGTTTGGATTTGGATCCAGTTTCAAAGCTGAACTTTGTGCCCATCTCTAATCTCTATTAGCCTGATTCTGTAACCACATTTGCACAACTAGACAATCACTCTCTATCATTTATTGCCACAGCAAACTGTGGTGAGGTGAGCACTGCGATGAAATATAACATGTGTCTGCATTGTAAATGTGAGTCCTGGGGAGATATTATCAAAAGAGTTTAGAGACTTATCTGTTGGAATCCAAGGGACTGAACCGATATGAACTTCTGCAAATAAAATGTGAAGAGAGACTTTGGAATTGAGCCCAAAGATGGTTATTGATGCAGACCGATTTTTTCATATCTTTCATGGGAAGCCCTGCCATTAATAAATGAAAGGGTTCTAGGCTGGAATTAAACTTGCATAGCCATGTGAGGGACATGCCTCGCAGGGTTAGTTCAGTCTACATGCCAGTCCAGACCTGGGACTCCAAGGCCAGTGCCACCAAGGATTCTAGTTAGTGCTAATTGTGGTGTTTCTGTCTAGGTGGACTTCTCCTGTCCTTTAGGAGATAAGCAGAGATCACTAGTTTATTTACTTCTGTTTACTTACTAATTTATTTCTGTTTATAACAATATAGGGAAAACCTGTCTATCCTAGCACCTTACATAAAATCTCTCATTGCAGCCAACCAAAGTAAAGCCACTCTCCAAGGCAACTATAGCCAACTTAAATAAAAATAAAGCGTGATCATAGTCCCCTCCCTAACATAGACAAGTGCCTGTGTCATGCCTCTCCCACCCCAATAGCCTGTGCTTTATGGTGGGGTTTAAATGTCATCAGTTCAGGCTGTTTTGAACCAAACAGGTAGAAGTAGGTTCCACATTTGAAGATCCATCACAGAGAACTGCAGCATTGTCCACATCCAGAAAGAAGGGTACCAATCTCCGAGCCAGATCAAAATGGAAAAAAGCAACTCTGGACACAGCCGATATATGACATAGCCTCTGTGGAATCAAAAACACCCTCTGATTGCATCATTTCACCTTTCCAGCCTCAGTAAGGTGTCCATCAAAGAGGCGCACAGGTAGGTGCCAGAATGAGGTGGCTTTAAGGGCATGCTGCAAAAGCCATACCTATACCCTGAAATGCCATTGAGTCTTTTAACAGATCACTGAACAGCCATTAACTATGGGCTGGGACTAAGGTAGTGATTAGAGAAAAAAATCCCAAATGGCTGAGCCATCTGGACACCTATTTGCTATGACATAGGAAAATTAGAAGTGGGTCCACAGTAGCGGTATGTTTATACGCAGAGGGAGTCAAATTGTCTCCTGAAAGTCCGTGAGCAGCACAGGATCTTTTAAAACGAAAAGAATTTTGTTTCTAAGTTTCTCCAAAAAAATCTTGCCCTCCTGACATTGAACATATCGTTAAAAAAAAAATTTGACTATTGGTGTGAAAAACCCCATGGGAAGCAAAGTCAGGTGTTTGCCATTTAAATAAATTTCTGTGATATAAAAAGGAAGGTGTGATGGAAATGTCAAACTACAACCAACAGTAACTAAAACTGCATAATATAATTTAGCTTATTTGGACCCAATTCTGCAAAGAACTGAGTTCTTCCTGTGCGTTACCCAGTCACCTCAATTCTTACTGAGATCAATGGGAGTCGAGGGTGCTTAGCATCTTGCAGGAAGTTGCTCAGCACCACCCAGGATCCAGCCCACAGTACAGACTCTAACAGTCTTGCAGATATGACAGGTTCTTCAGAAGAGAGGAAAGGTTGAAGAGAAAATTATACTGTATATCTTCACAGGCTTATTTTTGCTGAGATACAACATCAGTTACACACTAACATATTTCTGGTGGTTGAATATGAAACTGTAGGTAGGTGATTTAAGGAGCTTTAGGCATTGTTTTTGTAAGTTTTATGTCGTGTCAGTGGCACAAAATTACATGCACCATGTGTCACAGAAGCGAAGAGATATGTCATGCACATTGACAAGGCTTTCTTCACTACAGTACATTGAAATAAACACCATTAGATCTACTTATAATTTTTCACATTATCTCCTGTATAATGTGAATTTTAGTCACAATATTTAGTTGCATGAAATATATAACACCATAAATTTTGCTTTTACAGCCTATGTCTATCCTGGTTTTGGAATTGTGGGCCTTTGAAAGCAGATGGTATACTTGCTTATTCTCAAATAGAATTTACAAATGATTCTTTTAAATGAAAAATGCAACTGTAAATATGCAAAAAGAGTAAATTTTCTAGAACAGAATTTGCCTACAAAATATATTACTTTTTGTAGTGTATATAACACATGAATGGTAATGTGCAGTGGTGTTGTAGCCATGTTGATCCCATGATATGACAGAGACAAGGTGTGTGAGGTAATATCTTTTATTGGATCAACTTCTGTTGGTGAGAGAGACAAGTTTTTGAGCTTACACAGAGCTCTTCTTCAAGTAAAAGATATTAGTGGACATTTTATTTGCAGTAAAAGATATTACTGGATATTCAGGTACTGAAGAAGAGCTGTGTAAGCTCGAAACCTTGTCTCTGTCACCAACAGAAGTTGGTCCAGTAGAAGATATTACCTCACCCACCTTGTCTCTCTGATATAAATGGTAAATCAGCTGTCAGCATTGGCTAGATAATAGTTTTATGCCCTCAGGGTAAATTCAGCTATTGTTATGATGTACTATTTCTAATGGGAGGAACGTGGCCTAGTGGATAGATGACTGGATTGGGACTTCAGAAACCTGGGGCTACTCTTGGCTCTGCCACTGGCTTGCTGGGTGACCTTGGGCAAGTCATTTAACCTCTGTCTTTTGTTTTCCCCCTTGGTAAAATGGGGATAATGACCTCCTTTGTTAAAGCACATTGAGATCTACTGAGAAAAAGTGATATTTACAAACGTGGTGGTGCTGGTAGTAGTAATATTTCAATGCAGTATTCCTGTTGTGAAAGGAATTTTGCTGTTCATTTGTTCTGTACTATGGAGGCATAATGAGGAGTTGCAGAGGAAAAGAAGAGTTTCCTTGTTTTACTCTTCACTTTAAATGTCAATGGTCCAGGATCTCAGTTGGTGTAAATCAGCGTAGTTCCATTGACTTCAGTGGAGCTATGCTACATTACACCAGCTGAGGAGTTGACTCTTTATTTTCTGTCACAATTCACATGTTCTTCTAGAGACAGCTTTTCTTTGGTAAACTGCATTCTGCAAATGTTTTAGTCTCCAAACTAAAAGAATGTATTAAGTGACTTTTAGTGTTTGTGGGGATGCATCAGAAAGGCAGCCCAGGAGACTGTAGTCTGCTGTTTGCAGAACAAGTCCAGCAGGAACAGCAGCAATGCATGTTGCTCCTATTGCCTTGGCAATATGGATCTGCCTGCTTTTGGAGTAATCTCCTCCAGAAGAGAGAGGGAGTAATGCAGTCTTTTAGCTAGTTCAGTCAGTGGCCTCTCTAATGAGGTTGCCGTCGAGAATACCAGTTAAGAACTAGATGGAATTTCTCCACATAGTAATAACGTTTGGTCACTCTTGACCTGAAGCAGATTTCAACTGGTTAGCTAGCAGGGAAGGCACATACTGTCATTCACCTAAGTTATCCACTCTCACCAGGAGAAAAAATGCAGGGTCTAATCTTGCACTATTGAAGTCAATGGGAGATTTGCCATTGACTTCACTGGGAGCAGAACTAGGCCCTTAATGCTGTCAGGCATTTTGGAGGTTTAAAACACATCTTGACAGCAAACAAATCTGTGAAGTTGTGTGAGAGAGAAAGAGAGGACTGTGGGGAGAGAAATGATCCTGCTGGTGCAATGTAGAGAGATTCCTGTGGGGATTCAGGCCTGAGTGGAGAATAGGGAAAGGGGGAAACCCCAAAAAAAATTATCTGAGAAGTTTTTACTGTAAAGGATGCTGATACCTGGTGCTAGGTTTAGCTGGTGCTATGTAGGTTTTAAAACAATATTCTGCTTTCCTTCTTCTTTCCTCTTCCCCAGTTTCCTTAATCTATGAAGCGCTGGGTCATTCTTTAGCTCTGCCCTTATGGAATGGCCTTCGTGAAAAGGTGGCTCTTCCATTGCTCTCTGAACATTGTTAGTCTGGGATTCATGCCCTGTGATAATAAGTTCCACAATCTGGGGCTTCTTTCGGGAGCTGGAGGCACAGCATTCTCAAAAGTTTCACTCTGGGCTTCAGCATCCCTGATGAATGCTGCTGTTTCAGGGTACTGCAGATGGAGACATGGTCTCTAGTCTATGCAGAGAGTTATAGATTAGGACCCAGGATCTTGTATCTAGTATTGAATGGGGAGCCAAAGGAGTGTACAGAAGACTGGTGTTCTTGCCCACTTTTCTTGTTCAAAAGGCAGGCTGCTGCGTGTAGAACAACTGGGAGTCTCTGGGAAGCCTTTTCCTTCAGCCCCAGGTCGACTGAGTTGCAACAATCCAACCTGGAATTAATGATTGTGGGGAGGACTTTCTCTGGGAGAAAAGATGTCTGACCTCCTGGCTGGCCAAAAGCAGAAGTTGACATCTGTCACCTCTGTCCCCTACTTTGAGTGTTCAGGAGTCCAACCTCACCCAGAGAATACAGGCTACCTGGATAACTGCTGGCTAAACACAGTCACCAGATGGTGAGGTCAATGTCCTGGCTAGCTACTGGCATTTCCTGCTGGCATTGGCTCAGCTTGAGACAGCTGATTTTCATACATGCAGCTATGCTTCTCTCTTTCAGGCACTCACACATCTGTGTGAAAGCTGTGACTGAGGAGGAGACACAGATGGGTGCTGTCAGCATACAGGGAACATTGAGGGCTGTAGCATCATTATCTCTTCAAGAAGCCAATAAAATGACAGGAGACAGGAGAGATGCTCATGGGAATGCTAATCATAAGGCCGTTGTGTAAGAGGAGCGGAAGGCTAATACCCCTCTGGACTCTGTCCAACAGGACTGTGTAAAGCCATCCTAGTGCTGCTCCTTCCACCAGAAATTTTGGGCAGAGGCTCTGGCCTCCTTACTGCTTCTTTCTGGCAGCCAGACAGTTTTTTAATCTTTACTTTTCACCCTCCACGAGGGGTCCATCTTCCCTGCAGAGCTAGCCCAGGCGACAGCCTGCTGTTGTCCCTAACCCCCCACTTTTCAATCACACAGAAAAACCTCTAACCCAGGCCTGAGGGTGCTTGAAGCCCAGGCTCACAGGCACAGCTGAGGTATAGGGTTGAGCTCCGGTTTTGCTTCAGCCCAGGCTGGCAAATTGCTTACTTTGCAGAGCAAATGAAGGCTAAATCAACCTCAGGAGCCATTACTCCTCCAGTCCTATCCCCAAATTCCATATGGGCTGCACTTTCTTGTCTAACTCCTCCCTGGGTCTGCGCTGCGTTTTAATCCCACGTTTGCCTGCTCCATTTCTGCTGCCCTTCCACGGCATTTGAACAGAGATGTTGTCCAAGAAATCCTTTTCCTGTGTTGCTTGTTGGCCAAAAGCTGACTCCAGCCTGCACATACTTTATATATAACTGTATATAAATCAGTTCTCTGGCTTTTCAAGGGGCCAGTGTAGGCAGACTACCTGCCATTCCTGCCAGGTGTTCTATGTTGGACAATAGTACCTGGTGGTGACCTTGGTTTAGTTCAGAACTACAAAGTTTTGCTGGCATAGTGGTGTTGGCTAGGAGTGTGAAAAATCACACCCTCTAGCTGATATCACTATGCTGGCAAAACCCCCAATATAGATGCAACTATGCCAACAGAAGTCTGTGGCTGGCTTAACTAATGTCATTCAGGGACTTCTCCTGTTGGCTTATGCTATGTTCTCTACGCGGGGGCTCTGTAGTGTAGGCCTGTCCATTGTGTCTTAGGCAGTTGGTGACCCAGGGGTCATTTCCAGTCCTATTTCCTACATTCCTATGAACAGTCCACCACTATAAGCATGGACACAGGAGGAATGTAATTACCTTAATTGATTGGGAAAATTCCTCCAAGCAAGGAACAACTCAGCAGGAAGAAAAAATACTGCAGCTGCAAGGTCTTTTCCTCAAAGATTAACAAGGAAGTTAAAGTGACTTAATTAGTACCTCCCAGCTTGGCATTCATCCCAGTTCTAAAACACTGGGTGTGGAGCCCTACTTGCTTATCTTCCCCTTCTCTTTCACAAGCAGCTGTCCAACAGCCTTTCCCCATAGCACTTATTTACGTGGAGAAGAAAGAGGAGCAGACCCAGTCACATGCTGGTAATATTTTTTGTTGTTGATGGGGTTTGGTTTTGTTTTTTGGTGGATGCTATTAATATTGAGTTATTGGTTCACTGGAGATACTGTACTGTTTTGTTAAAATAAAAATGCTTTAAAAGTCTTTGAGTTATGTTAGCATACAAAATCATCTACAAATTATAAGCAATTTTTAAGTAGGGTTTTTTTCATAACTCCAGATTGCCTGAGCAGACTTTTTTCCAGATTTTTGAATAAAATAGTAAAGATAATAATAATTCTTCCTGTCATTAGGTTTTGTATATGAAACCAAAAGAGGTTTTTACTGAGAAGTGACGTAATTTTTAAAGAGTATTATAACACAAATATCAATATCTTAAAATTTCAGCCAAATCTTTTGACTTACTATACTGAATTGCTGACTACAATCAATATCCCAAACTGCCCTATTTCTCTTGAACAAAATGTATAGCACATGCCCTGCATTCAGAGGAAAACAGGTAAATAAATCAATAACCAAACCAAAATTTTCTTAATCATATTTATGATGGACAGGAGCAGATGGGGAAAATCCCATTTACCCTCATATAATCATTGTTATGAATAATTAGACATGATCCTGTTTATTACATCACTGACAATGTCCTGGTATTACATCATTTTGTTGACATAAAATCTATGTAAATTACAGCCAAATGTTGAAGTTATAAAGGTTAGAATAACTGTTCATCATATATCAGCCAGTATTAGACAGATTTATCTATGTAAAGTTTTGAGATAGCCTATTGTGGTATTTCAGCACAAATACACAATAAAAGTTAATAAATAATCAACTAATTATGCATTTAAAAGTCCAAAAATATTACAGAAACATATCCTCTGACTTCTTTAGCACTTCTGATCTTTGACCTACACTGATATTCCATTGGGAAGAGTGTGCAGGAGTTACAGCAAAAGACAGGAAGCTAGGATTTCTGCATTCTTTTCCCAGTTCTGCTACTGACTTGCTGTGTAATGTTGGTCAAGTTGCTTACCTTTCTGTACTTAATTTTACCCATCTATTAAATAGGTATGATAATATTTACAGATATGTTATGAGAATTAATTAATGATATGTTTGAAGCACTTTGAGATCCTTTGGTGAAAGACTGTAGCTATTATACAATCTGATGTGTGAAACCTGCAAAATTTTTGAAATTTTGTAGCACTGTCTTAAATTAGAGGTTTATAATAAATATTCAGACAGACCAGACTAGCAATTAAATAACAAAAAGCTTCATTAAGCTAAGTTTGCAAAGTGCAATTCAAGTAAAGATGTACCATTAAACATGTCCTTTAAAAACACAAATATTAAAAAGAATGAAAATCACAAACCTAGGGCCTATGAATAGTTCTGACACAAACATAGATTCTTAGGTCATGGTCCCAGACAATTACACAGAAAATTCTCAGTGACCAGCATTCATACAACCTTTACGCTGTGGCTGTTGTATTTTATTCACATAACTTTCTCTCACAATTGTACATAAATATATAAAATCCTTAATCCCATTCATATAAAGGTTGTACAAAGTCTGACCTTTAATAAATAATTCACAGAATCAAAAATAGAAAGAAAGATTTACCCATTCAATTTAATGTCAGACATACTGGGCCACATTCATCCCTTAGGTAACTCCACTGAAGCTACACTGGGAATGAATTTGGAACACTGTAATTATAATCTGTCCTTCAGTGCCAGTTTCAGCTTGTGATCCCTTCTGTCCATCTCCCATGGCTGTGCAGGTGAAAGTTAAATATTTAATGGTACTTTTAAAAGATTATGGGTAAGCTGGTGTTCGGTCCCGCAGAGTCTAATGTCCCAAGATATGTGTTTGGGAAGTAGAATGGCTACTCCATTTGTACACACAACCACTGCACTACCCCATATAACATTACTTCATAAGCACCTTGAGATACCCCTAGTATGAAAGGTGTTTTAAGCCTGTTGCGAAAAATCTATTGACACAGTGCAGCCAAGAGGATCTGAGCACCGTCATTGCCAGGAGGCGTTGGAGGTGGATGTGCTTCGGATGGAAACAGATTCCATTACCAGAGTAGCAATAAGATGGACACCTGAAGGCAAGCAAAAACGAGGCCGCCCAAAAACAACATGGCGAAGAGCTGTGGAAGCCGAGCTGAAAAACCTGGGGCACAGCTGGGGAACCATTGAAAGACTTGCCAGAAACAGACAGCCGTGGAGAAGTTTCGTCACTGCCCTAAACGCCAGAGGCGTAATAGGAAACATGATGATGATGATGATGATGATGAAAAATCCACACCCCCAAGAGACCTAGTTACGCTGACCTAACTCCCAGCGTAGACAGCACTAGGTCAACAGAAGAATTCTTCTGTTGATTTAGCTACTGCCTCTCGGGGCAGTGGATTAACTACGCCAATGGGAGAACCCCTCCTGTCAGTGTAGGTAGAGTCTACACTGAAGCACGACAGCAGTACAGCTGTGTCACTGTAGCATTTCAAGTGTAGACAAGCCCTTAGAAAATACAGTTTTATTTCTTCTCTGCTCTATCCCCAAGCAGCTTAGTGTGACTTGACCATCAGCAATAGTATTTCTTTGCATCCTGAAAGTCAGATTCTAATCTCAAAGGAGCAGTGTGGCTGGAGATTAGAAATTTGCTCACAACTGGAAAGAACTGAGGTTCTCTACAGAAATGAAAAATGTGGACTATGAGTTAATACCTGTGTGATGTTTTGGGGGATCACCCAGACCCGTATGGGGGCTCTGTCACCACCTGCCTTATAACTTTGGGTGCATGTGTAATGGGGTGACAGACTCCAGTCGTCGGCAGGCAGAATCAAACCTGTGACCTCTGGAGCTAAATGCATGAGCCTCTACTGTATGAGCTAAAAGCCATACACCCCTTAACTAAGGCTGTAGCAGACTCATTAATTTCTAAGTGGTCTCTGTGCCACTAGAGGGGACAGAGCACCACACTCAGGAGGAGTGTGGGTTACAGATGGGCAGCAGGGATAATAGGCCAGGGGAGGCTCCACCGCTGCTGCTGGACCCCTGGTTGCGGGATTTTGGGGGGAAGTTTTTGCTTTATTGTGCCCCATGTAGGTTCCAGGGTGGATGAGGAAGCAGTATGTGCTATTCAGCTTCCTGGGTTCATGGGTAATGTCCCTAAACTCCAGAGAGATTACCAATGAACCCAGGCAGCTGAGTAGACAATACCACCTCCTAAACCACCCCGGAACCTGCATGGGGCATCTGAAAAGCTTCTTCAGACAATAGTGGAGGGGAGGGGGCCTCAGGGCTCCAGCTGGGGGGAGATGAGGGGAGCGTGCAGGCAGAAGGGGTAGAGCTGGGGCCTGGCCTCCCCTAAGGGGGGGCTCCACCTGCTGTTCATGTTTGGGTGACTTAATGATATGCTGACATGGCTCAGAGCTCTAACACCAGTAGCCAGCCAACAAGTAAAAAGGTCTCACCCAGGCTTCCGCCAGCCTAGTTACTCTTTGTAGGGTAACTCCAATAGCCCTTCCGGTGCCGAGTCTCCCCAGATCCGTCTACCCTGAGTTCTTAAGTATCAGACACTTGGACTTTTCCCCTTTGGTTGGTCACTTTTGAAGGTGTGAAAACTGCCCCCTCAGTTATCAGTTCACTTTGGCACACACACACTGCACAGTTTGCACACCAGAGACCTGCTTGGGATAAAAATAAAAATAAATATCACAGATTCAAAGAAGGAATAGCAAAGGAAAGAAAACACATACAAGTTACAGAGAAACTAAACATAAAGACACAACTTCAGGCTTTACTCTCATATATTAGTTAAATTCCCTTTTCTAATACCGGTTACCTGTTGCCCCTGAACCTTTTCCCAGAATGCCCCTAGCCCTAAGGGTGGGATCCAGCAATCACAGACCTTCTCCCCTCTTCCCCCGCATCAGATCTGGATACTTTTCCATTAGTTCTGGATACTTTTCACTTCAAACTCCTTCCCTTTTAACAGGGTTTGCAGGTTTTCTTTTATCTTTCTCTTGGACTGTGGTAATTCCTGGTTATTCAGAGCAGGGGGAGCAGAGTGGGGCAAGTCCCTCTTGACACAATAGCTGGTGCGTTTCAGTGTCTTCCCATTAACTGTTATGGTCCATCATTTGTCTTTTCCATGGGTTGTACCATGGATTGTTACCTGCATCTGGTTTTGTGTAAACATGTGGCTTGGGAGGAACCCCTCCAGTCCCTGCTGTGAGGTGTATTTGAAATGGTAATACTGGTCTGGAGCATAGTATTCTATATACATAAATGCATAGATTCATAACTACAGTCTGTATACATATCTCATGATGACCATCAAGTTCAGAACGTTACAAATTTTCATAAAAGGCCTTACTTGAGTAAAAGGCCTTACTTGATATTTTTATATGCACCGTTCCCCCTTTTGTGTGTCTGGACCCTGATTGTCACAACTCATGCTGCTCTAATATTCCTCAATTAGGAAACAGATGCTAAGGTGCCTGCCATAAATATTCACCCAGGAAACTATTCTCAAAATGTGAGATGGATCTGGGAGAGCTTTGCAGCTACTATTACTGTGAAACAAGGGGGGGTGGAAATTCTTGTCATTCAGGATTTCTGTGTAAATCTCTCGGCCAAGCTTTCTTGGTCTTTAGAGCCTGGCCCCAGTGATGGTCATTGACTAGATAGGGCCTGAACCTCTTGTTTTACATTATTTATTATCCTAAAAAGTGGCTTTCTGGGATTTTCTGTTTTCTACTAGCCACAACCATTGACTCCCTCAAGCACCCAGCTGGGCTGCTGAAACTAACTTGAGGGTACGTCTACACTTAAAATGCCACAATAGCACAGCTGCAGCCCTGAAGCTGCGTCACTGCAGCACTTCAGGGTAGACACTCACTTCATGATGGGTGAGGTTCTCCCCTCGCTGTAGTTAATCTACCTCCTAGAGAGATGGCAGCGAGGTCAGCAGAAGAATTCTTCCATTGACCTAGCGCTGACTATGCCAGGGGTTAGGTCCCGTTGGGATAGCTATGTCTCTCAGGGGTGTGGATTTTTCACACCCCTGAGAGACACAGTTATGCTGATGTAAATTTTCAGTGTAGACCAGCTCTGAGATTTGCCCATAGTGATTCCTCCAAGCCCTGGGGTATTGGAGGCACTGGTACTGCACCGAGGACAGGAAGACTGTTCATGCTTCTAGCCTCCTTGTTCCCTGTTGGTGCATAGCCAGTTCTGAGCCATTGCAGTGGAGGCAGTAGCAGCCTTACTGACATGGAGGTGAGAGGGTCAACTGTTGCGGTTCAGTGATGAGACAGAACACAGCTTTATGCAAGCAAACAGGCTGGTCAGCGGAGATGGGCTGTTCTGCCCCCCCTGCCTTCCACCTTCTCCTTTTATTATATTTCTCCCCCTAAGCATTACACACTGCTACACAAAGGAATGTATGACGTTGATTCATATGCTTAGTTACCATCCTCTATCTACTACAATCCTGGTTCTCAGGCCTTGAGCCCAGGCTAAAGAAACCTCCCACAGTTGCTGTCCAAACAATCAAGTTCTCAGGGTTCATATCTAGCCCTTGTCCTTGGATAGAGCAATGTGTGCATTGCTCCTAGGAAACAGTCAGGGTGTGCCCCGCCTGCTTCCAGGTGGAATAGCTAGACATTAACCCTTCAGTCAACGTTAAGCCCTATCCATGCCCTATGTTCCCCCTTCAGCCTCTGTTTTCCTGGGGAGATTTGTAGGTCCCTTTCCAGTTTTACTTTGGGCCAATCATTCCACAACTGGATCAACCTCCTCCATCCCAATGGCACATGTCAAGGTAAAGACTATGATAACTGATTATACTCTTAACATTCTCCCGTTTCATTAATAAAACACTGCATACAAAAAACAAATTAAAATAATGTTTTTAGGTTGCATGTCAAGCACTGAAAAGAAGGAAATAGCAGCTTTAGGGTTGCCCATGCAACCTGAATCCTTCCCTCTTGTGTATCCAGCCTGTAGTACTGCGTGTGGCAGGGGGCCTGTAGAAAAATTAGTATGTGATCACATAATTAAAAACTGCATCATATTGCAGTGGTTCTCAACCAGGGGCCACCTGGGGGGCCGCCAAGCATGGCCAGCACTAGACTCGCTGGGGTCCGGGGCAGAAAGCTGAAGCTCCACTCCATGGGGCTGAAGCCCACGGCCTTGAGCCCCGCCACCTGGGGCTGAGGCCGAAGCCTGTGCAATGTAGCTTCACAGGGGCCCCAGGCAAATGCTCCCCCGTAATGTGGGCTGTGACTTTTATATAGAGAAAACCAGTTGTTGTGGCACAGTTGTTGTGGAGTTTTTATAGCATGTTGCTGGGAGGGGAGAAGGGGGAGGGCTCAGAAAGAAAAAGGTTGAGAACCAGTCATACTGCCCAAGGGGGCTGGAGTGAGGTTGAACCTGTTCAAGTGCTTGACTTAACAACCTAAATCATGTTCTGTCTCCAGGGCCGGTGTCCTTTGCTGCAGAATTTAGGTTAAGAGTCCCTTGGAGTGCAAAGATCTACATCACCTAACTGGCTTGGGACCAGACTACCTGAGAGATGGCCCCTCCCCCTGTGCAATATTGCCACAGTTCAATTCCCTCCCTTGAAACAGGAGGGAGGTGCAGGCAGGGCATTTTCTGTGAAAGTCTTTCAGCTTCGGGAAATTCCCTCTCCCCTGGGCCTAGCAGTGCCTGGGTTTGCTAAGCAACTTCCTAGACATGTTGTAAAACTCATCTTATATCGCATGCGTTTGGGGAAGGGCAGGGGCTGAATTTCTTTGCAGGGTTTGGAGCTGGAGGGCGCGTGTTTGTGTGACCACAATCTAAAGGAATAAGAGTGGATGCTGAAACGGACCGTGTCCCCTGAGAGCAGCCTCCAGGGTGCCGCTCTGTCCTGTGGACGGAGCCTGTTGGCGGTTTCCCTGAGCCTGCCAAGCCCGGCTTCGGGCTCCCACGCTCGGGAGGAGTCCGCAGGGGCAGCCGGGCCGGGCAGTGGCGCAGGGCAGGGCAGGGCCGGGCCGGGCCGGGCCGGGCCGAGGCAGGATCGGGGAGGGCAGGCTGGAGGCCGGGGCAGCGGGTCCAGCCTGTGTTCAGCAGAGGGCGCCCCGCGTTCCGCTGGAGCGGAGCCGGGAGGAGCCTCCTGCGCCGCTCGCCTCGGCGCGGCCGGTTCCCCGCTGGTGCTGCCACGTCCTCTGGGCTGAGCCGGGACTCGGGCGCGGCGCGGCAGCCGGAGCCCCACGTGGGCGGGGAGCCGGGCGGGACGGGGGAAGCTGCTGCTGCTGGTGCCCGGCGCTGGGAAGTTGGAGGCGGCAGAGCCCGGACCCCTGGCGGCAAAGACAACTCCAAGTAAGGACCCGCGCCAGCCCCCCACGGCTGCACGGGGCGCTGCGGACAAAAGGGGCCGAGGAGGGCGGGCGCGGGGGGGGGTGTGTGTGTGTGGTTAGGGCTGGGGCCGAGGAGGGAGAGGGGCAGGGAGGGAGTTTGGGGCTGCAGGGAAGGGAGATGAGAGTCCCGGATCAGGGCTTTGAGAGGCATGGGGGGGGGGCATGGCTGCTGGGGCTGCGGCGGGCACCAGGGAGTTACCGAGGGGGTGTCCGGGCAGGTCGCCGTGCAGACGGAGGGGAACATGGGGGTGCCCAGATCAGGGCTGGGTGTGGAGCCGCAGGGAGCAGGTGCTTTGGTGTGACTGGGGAGACTCCCGACGTGGGGCTGCCAGACAGCTGTTCTCCTGCCTACGCTACGTGGATTTAACTCCCGGTGTGGAGTCATGCAGGCCAACTTCCTGGGGACTTTGCCGCTGCTGCCAGAGCCCCCTCCCAAGAGCCTGGTGGTTGGATTTACAACCAAACTGAAACCAAAAGGAAATCGGTTCCAAAGGGAGTCCGATGCTTTGGGGGAATATTTCTTCATGTCCCCGGGCACGTTACAATGTTTTACTGGTGCCTGGGGACGGACCTGGATACTCTAAGCGCTCTTACCCGGTAGGGAAGGATAGTTGTGGTTCAAACAGCTACATTTTTTTTTAAAAAAAGCACATAGGCATGTAATAATCTTAGCAGAGAGCTAGTCTGGGGGGGGGCGTTGGTAGTTGTAAAAGTAAATTTAGCTTGGCCGTAGGAAATCTGAGTAAGAAGAGGAGCCTCTAAGTGACAGTCCAGAACTGCTGGCTAACATTTCAGTCCTTTCTGAATAGTGAAGAGTAAAGGCTGTTTTATTATTAATTTAGAGTAATTAGCTCTATCTTGTTAATTCTTTCATTCTTGATTTATCCAGTGAAGATAACAGACCATGAGTCAAGGCGTTTAGCACTAATCATTAAAATGAAATTTCCGTGGACCGTATTTCACTAGAAATCACTGTTTTTGTTGCTGCCGGTTTCTGTGCTCACTGATTTGGGGTGGGGTTTTTTTGGTACTGTCAGTAATTTAAACCAATATCAATTATGCATTTCCTTTCATTATTCTAAGAAGAATTACAGTATTTGTTGCTGGTGACAAATCGTAGACTTCCCTTCGATGATTTTATTAAAGATTCAGTCACTCCCTTTGAAAATAGTTCTGAGACATTAATAGGAAATAATTAAATAAGAAATGTCTTCATTGTTGAATTTTTGGATTTAAGCTCCCCAAACTTGCAGTACAGTTGTAATTGAACAATGATTGAGACTTGCATTGAAATGGCATATTGAAAATCTTAGGAGAGGATTATAAAGAGACCCAGTAAACTGTAGGCTAATCCATTTTAAATTTAGGTAATGGGGCTTTGTCTAGTTTCTAGGCCTAATGTGTCAATTTGTAGGGGCAAGACATGAGTAGTGTTTTGAGGCAAGTTTAATTTATAGCTTTTTTTGTGTTTTGATTGTCAGTTACCTACAAGAAACTGTTGTTGTGTTTTATAAACCACTTAATTCTTAATGTTTCAAATCTTATATTGAAGAAAAAGAAAAAAAAACATCATTGTCAATGGAGATTTCCCTTTCTGTGGTCCCAGTTCTATTGTGAAGTCTGCACAAGACTCACTCCTACATCCATTTGGATTACATTGCAGCAGCAGGGCCTTAAGCATGTTTCCTGTCCTTTTTCTTATAAAACTCTCAAATCCCAGATGTGTGTTGCCAATTATTTTACTGTTGGCTTCTGCTACAAGTCTTGAGCTATTTAAAAAAAAAAAAGAAGTTGAAATGTGCTCAAGTGTCTTGTTGAGCTAGATCCTAACTGCATTTTAGGGGCCTACTTACAAGATATAACTATCTTGCGGTATAGCTTAGAACACAGTGTCTTTGAAATGTGTTTCTGAACTGTGCTAGGGCTATGGACTTTCAGGTAATATCTGCACTAGAGAACTGAATTATTGGTAATTGAACCAGTGATATTGCATCAGTGTAAGTACTAATTGCAGAGTGTGTCCCCCTAGGCCAGGGGTGGCCAACCTGTGGCTCCGGAGCCACATGCAGTCCTTCAGAAGTTAATATGCAGCTCCTTGGATAGGCACCGATTCCAGGGCTGGAGCTTCAGGCGCCAACTTTCCAATGTGCTGTGGAGTGCTCACTGCTCAATCCCTGACTCTGCCACAGGCCCAGCTCCCACTCCACCCCTTCCTGCGCCCTCCCCTGAGCCTGCTGTGCACCCCACCCATCCTCCTGCATGCCACAAAACAGCTGATCAGGAGGTGCGGGGAGGGAGGGGAAGGTGCTGATTGGCCGGGCTGCTGGTGGGTGGGAGGTGCTGGGAGCGGGTTGGGGCTGTTGACGTATTACTGTGGCTCTTTGGCAATGTACATTGGTAAATTCTGGCTGCTTCTCAGGCTGGCCACCCATGCCCTAGGCTTTAGAAGGACCTTCTGCAAAAGGAAAATTAGGGAACAGAGGTCAAATTCCCTTCATTCACTGGGAAACTTCAGTAATTACCTGGAGAAATTCCCATAGCAGTACCCATTTCCCAGGTATTTCGTCAACATGGAACACTCGGTGCTTACGTACCGCTCAGCAAGGAGGTGTTTGTTGAAGCATTTCAACAGTGAGTGCAAGGTGGTTGCAGTGAGGTGGTAGAGGGGATTCTGGCAGTTGAAGTGGAGATGCAGAGACTAAGATGAGCAGCTTTCCAACTATGTCAGGCAGTTATTGTGCATCTTCCACCAATGTCTGAATATATGTTTGTCTGTGTGCTATATCTGAGGATGATCTTTAGCAGGTAGAATGCTGTTTTGGGGCCTGGTCCATGACCACAGACTGGTGGGACTCAGTTGTTCTCAAGACCTGGGACCCACAGCTGTAGCTACATAACTGCAGCACCTTTGTATCTCTTTGTTTAGAACTACACTGCTGTGTTGAGGTAGTCAGTGAAGCAGGAGGAGTGGAGATTGTCCTATGAGAGCTGGCACCAGTTTGTGGCTGGGAAATGAACAGTGGTAACTACTGTTGTGGTGGTGATCACAACAACAGGTGGGATAGG
Organism: Lepidochelys olivacea; assembly: GCF_965140295.1. NCBI lineage: Eukaryota > Metazoa > Chordata > Testudines > Cheloniidae > Lepidochelys > Lepidochelys olivacea. The sequence goes on along the minus strand of NC_140411.1, from coordinate 28,791,727 downwards.
CAGTGTAGTTATTTCCCCACTTGTGGCTTGTGTCAGTTTGCTAGGATAATATACCCAAGAATATTTTTCACACATTAAATAGGAAGACAGTGAAATGTGGTATGTGTAGGTAAGAGCAGCATGCTAATGAGGTGCCATGATCTGGCACATGGGAGGATAGATGCACTGTACTATAAATCCTTTGGCTGTGGTGCTTGAAATTTTACTTATTGCAATAACGTTGTAGTTTCTGAATTGCAGTTTGTGTTGCGTTCAATCCTCTTCTTCTTGCCATTTCACTGCTGGTCAAATGACATGACTTGACCAGCTGCAGTTCACACCAAATCGAGCACCTTGACTGGGAGTAGTGGTCAATGCTGCTAAGTGGGGTCTCCAGTTTCCCACCCTAGGGAGTTACAGAGAAACCAAACTGGCTGGGCTGGGGAGGGACTCGGTAGCTGCCCCTTGCATTGTGGAGGTGTGTGTGTGGAAGAGGGAACGGGAACAGGAACTGGCAGAGCAGAGGGAGAGGTGGATGTTCCTGCTCTCATAGGAGGCTGTATCTACCCTTTTACAGTGATGGCAGTGCTCATAAGAACCTGGAAAATTCTGCCAGGTCCAAGCCTGCAAAATCAGCCCTCGCTGGGACACTTGATAATGAAAAGCTACTTACCTGACCTAGACAGCACCTCCTCTCCTGATTCCCCTCCTGGAGTGAGTTGGGCTCGGTCTCTGCTGCCATGACTAAATCCCAGTTCTGCACACACAGCTCCTGGCCATGTCTCTGGCATCTCCTCTTCCAGTTTCTGTGGTCTGTGTGGCTCACTGAGCCAGTCGTCTCCTTGTCCCTCACCCTGCACAGCAAGATGTATCCATGTTGTCCAGTAGCATCTTGGGCTGCATGGCAGAGTGAGGTTCCAGATGCCTCCAAGAGACTCCCTAGTTTTCCAGACAAAGCCCTTGTGCACACATAAGATTCCAAGTCTGAATGCTGGTGCCTGGAGTTTATAGTGCTGGCTGCAGCAATAGGTGCTGGGGTGTGGCATTCCACTTGGCTCAAGTTTAACTTGCTTTTAAAATCACTTGCTCATTAAAGTATCTTACTCCCGCCTCTTCTTACGGCTCTTGTGAGGTGGAGATGGGAGTTCCACCATGACATCAGGAGAAAGGGCCGGTGGCCAAATCCCTGGTGGGGTCTCACAGTGAGACCGGAGACTGTCTCAGGCTGACACATGCATTTGGAGGAGGGAATGAAGCAACTGCATTGCCTTCTGACTCCCTGCTATGCATGCACAGGTCTCCACGACTACCGCAGGGTTAGCTGTTTTCATGGTAGCAGCTCTGAAAATATAGATGTGGGCTTTTTATTCAAACGTGGCATTTTTGAGCCTGTGAAACCCCCTAGGAATCTCCTTGAGTGCATTGTTTAGTGCCGATGTTCTCTGGCCCGGCAGCTGTGTTGTCTTTTTGCCTGAACTTTTCATTCAGTTCCCGATAAAGGTGAAAAATTCTCTTGCTTTCTGCACGTACGCAGAAGAGCTAAGGCAGCAGATGGGCTCTGTGACGATCCATGACTCTCATAGTTAACCCTGTTTGTGGGTAATAGTGAGGCCCTTTCAAATTAGTATGTCTGTACATGGGTATGAAAGTCTTGTCTAGAACAGGGAAATTTGTGCTGGTATAATGGCTTCAACATACTTGCCGTGTTGCGTCGGCCCAGTGTGTAGGCCCTCTACACAACAGCAGGCTCCTTTTTGTGCTGATGCAGTATGTCTAGGTTAGGGGTTTGCATTGGCACAATTACATCAGTGCAGAGACAGTGGTTCAAATTTCTGTAGTCTAGATAAGCCCTAAAACAACTGCTGAGAATGGGGGAGGGAGGAAGTAGGCTCTGTACATTAGTGCTGACAAACTGAAAATCGGATGCTATGGGGCTGCCTTATATATTCAGCCACAAGAAGATGAATTCATTTGTTCCTTTTGCTGTGGGTCTTTAGACATACCTGAGCCTTGAGGGGATGAGAATGTGGTATGTTCCGTTGGTCTCCGTATTTTTTTCCCCTCCTGAGTTTAGTCCTTTTTTCCTATTCTGCTCCATTTGGTCTCTTGCGCCTCTTTTTTTGTGCTCTTGTTCTGTGATTTTTGTCATCTCTTCCTTTTTGTATGTGAGATTTTTGCTTTTGAAAGTGAAGGGACTAAAGAGTCTTGACTATTTTAGTAATTAAAAACTCCATGGCCCTTTTCACAAGAGTAGGGGATCCCCTGCCCAAATGACTCTTTAAATTTCCAAAGTTAGCTAAATTACATTTGGTATATATAGAGCTTACAAAGGCTCTTCTCACAGATTTACCATTATTGGTAAAATTCTAAACTGAATAAATAATTACATTGTGCTGATTTGACTTCCCCCTTTGATTTCAGGTGGATGTAGTAGACATTTCCTGTTCTGAATAGTTGCTGTATGCTTACAGTTGCCTCTTAAAGAGCTGGCTGCATTTTGGTGGTGGATAAGGTAATCCTGTATCTTTCGTTTGTCAACTGTTTGGGATCATTTGGGATGACAGGCAGTTGAGTGACTTTGTCTCCATCCCCCAGTGATATGCAGTGTTGTGGGATCTGCAGCATGGTGACCTAAATTCTAAGTTAACCAAGCTTTTTGTGTGGGATATTGATAAAAGCAAGACCCAGAGCCAGGTGTAGGCTGTGTGGTCAGGCAAACAACATATAAATAAGCGTTGACACACAGCATTCTAAATGCTCTTCAGTCCTGACCTGCGATGACCTGTACTCTCCTGAGCAGAGGCTGCCAAATGTGCCAAATTATTTTTCTCATTTATTATCTTAGGCATGGAACTTACTGTCTAAATGATGATGCAAATTGGACACAGTGGGAGACTCGGGGGAAGTTGCTGTCATAGGGAATTGTGGTTGTGATGGGGGCACTTTCACTTTCATCATATTTTACTAATTTGGTTTAGCATCTGTGGGCTTTCCATGGGGTGGTGAATTTGGAGGAGGAATATGAATGGAGAGAGTGAGTGCCGGGCGCACTTGGATAGTTGAGATTTGCTGGAGTAGTGTGCAGTGTGGCAGAAGGTGCTAAGAGACCAGTGTGTGGTGCTTTTTTGGTTTAGCCAGAAGAGCACCAGAAAGGAGGCTGAGGCCAGGTCTACGCTACAGATTTGTATCAATATAACTATGCTGATTACGGGTGTGAAAAATCCACACCCCTGAGCGATGTAGCTATGACGACCTAACCCGTGGCATACACAGCGCTAGGTCAATGGAAGAATTCTTCTGTTGACCTCGCTACCACCTCTCTAGGGGGTGGATTAACTACAGTGAAGGGAGAACCTCACCCATGGCTGCAGTGAGTGCCTATACTGAAGGGCTACTGCAGCGCGGCTTCAGCATTACAGCTGTGCTGTTGTAGTGTTTTAAGTGTAGACGTACCCTCAGTTTAGTTCCAGCAGCCCAGTGGTTGTGGTGTAGTCACGTCTTCACTAAAGCGTTACAGTGGTACACCGGAGTGCTGTATGAGAAAACAAGCTTTGAGATCATTATCAAACTCTGTAATGCTTATGATCCAGGCCAGAGTCTGAACTTGTGACTAGTGCATTTAGCCGTTGTCCTAGCTAGCCTCTGATCCTCTTCCCTTTCATGATCTCTATTTTATCTTCTGTGCGGATTGCAGGTCTTTCTGATTAGACTTTTTCTAATGAGGCTTTGCTCTGTACATTCATTATTCTGTGTGTTTTCTTCACCCGTAACTTTTCCCCAAATGTGTTCTTTATTTGTCACTCCTCTTTTGGTTATTTTTAGTTACACCCCTTGGTTTTACTTCTTTTTTTTTTCTTTTAAATTTTGTTTACACTTGCTCTTTCTTTGCTTTCATTGCCTTATGTTTTACTCCTTTCAACTTTTATCCTCAAAGGAGCTAGTTTCACTCTTGGAGACCAGCCCTCCCCTATTGATTGCCAGCTGCTTTTATTGAAACTAATCTGCATTCTCCACTCTCATTGTGCTAGACAGAGCACTAGTGATTTTGATTAAAGCTCTTTCCCCAAAGGCTTTGCTCAGAATTGTCTCTGTATTGTACAAAAGGAGTGGAGAATAAAGAGCAGCATCAGTTGTAAAAGCTGCTTCTGCCTAAACCAATGAATGTGCTTGTGTCTTTGTCGCAAGGAAAGTAAGAATGTGGCAGCCTGTGCCCAGGGCACAAATGACTCCTTGAGAGGAAGGAGTGCTGTTGCCCATGGTAGTGAGTTATATTGTGCACTGTTTTACAGTGTGTATGCCACAGAACCAAAACAGTTTGACTGAATCTGTTTGTTGCCTCAGTCCTGTTGTTTACAAGCACTTACCTACCTGTGATTTTTTTGCCCATCAGCAGGACCAAAAAAATTGATTAGAGAGCAAATATTCTAAGGTTAAAGAGCCAGGATCAAACTTTTGCAAACTTGGAAAAAACCTTGAGCAAATATTACTTTTTAAAATGTTATGGTAACTTTTAATGCTGTGGGCACTCTTTATTCCAGACTTTCTCCTTGCACCTTATCTTGATGGGGACATATGCTCGCCCTCAACCTGTCTTCATTTTGGGGTTCCTACTACCCTATGTGTATGTGTGATCATGCCTTAGATGTGCTGGGCCCTTGGGTTTGGAATTCAGATCCACCTCTTAATTACACCAAAGTCCTTCCAGTTCTCAGGCAGTTTCCCCCATATTAATAAGTTATCCCTGAACCCTTTTTCCCTGTGTCAATTTGCTCGTCTGACACTTTTGAGGGTGTTCCCATGTATATCATACAGTGCCCTAAGTGCCAGGGCTTGGAGAGGGGCGTTATAAACAAACTATTATTAAAACTCAACCTAGATGTCTTGGATTTTATACTTCATTTCCTAGCATGGCTCGCTGTCAGAAGGAGATGCTGGTAACATCTTACATTTTTATATAGCACTTTTCCATTCTATGGGGTCTTAAGGTGCTTTATAAATATGGCCTCAATCCTATAGTCATTTACACACAAAGTAGTCCCACTGAGTTCATGTATAAAGTTGCTTACCTGTATGTTTGCAGGATCAGGGTCTCTATGGAAACTGGAATCACTTTATTACCACCACAGTGGAGCGGCCTCTGGAATAAAGGCAGCAGCTGTTTAACGATGTTCAGTAGCATGACAAGTTAAGACACAAACTGAAGAATAAACTATCCAGTTTGAAACAGCCTGGGGAATTTAGGTTGGTAGGATATAGATATTCAGGCCTGCCTGTAAAGGCCTATACTTTAAGAATGTAGGTATATGTTTATCATTTAGCTAGTAACAGAGGTATACAAGAAAGAATCTGTGTAAGGGCCTTCTCTCACTGTGACAGTCTGAGGCCCTGTTCTGAGGCCAATGTCTTTGGCTAAGCAGCAGAGGCAGCCAAGCTGGGAAGCGAACGGTCACATCCTCACATTCCAAACTAGTCAATATGGGGCTGTTAGGAAGGTGATCCGATCTATCACCTCCAGAGAAAGGGAAGAGCTTAGAAGATGTAAAAGGAAATTTAGGTTGATAGTTTTCTGTCTGGTAGGAACTCACTTATCAATAGACACAGCTGGGAAACCCTTATGTGTTTATAGATGTAGTTGTGAAATCCTCACTTCTGTATTGTTTTGTTATTATAGTTCCCACTTTGCTATTGTTTATTTGCATGGTCTCTGTCTGGTTCTGTGATTGTTTCTGTCTGCTATATAATTAATTTTGCTGGGTGTAAACTAATTAAGGTGGTGGGATATAATTGGTTACATAATCATGTTACAATATGTTAGGATTGGTTAGGTAAATTTCAGTAGAATGATTGGTTAAGGTATAGCTAAGAATGTTACTATATAAATTAGGGGCAAACAGGAAGTAAGTTGGAATTTGAAAATAAGGAAATAGGAACTTGGATTTTAAGCTTGCTGGAAGTTGACCCCAATAAACATTGAATTGTTTGCACCTTCGGACTTTGGGTATTGTTGCTCTCTGTTAATGCGAGAAGGACAAGGGAAGTGGGAGAGTGAAGGAAGAAGCTCTCTTAACAGGCAGAATGCAGTTACCTGTATTGAATTGCAGGCAATTGTTAATAGATATTTCCTTATATTCATTCTGCTTCTCTTGTTTGACTTACTTAGGGGCAAAGTCCAGCTCTGTGCAGTCAAATTGTGCTTTTATAATCCAGTGTTTGTAACCTCATCTATTGCTGCTGTCTGGTCTTGTTGGATATGGTGTTAGTTTTAATACCTTAAGGCCAAATTCTTCTTCTTGGAGCACAGCACGTGGCTCCTGTAGAATTTGGTGTATCTACATGAGGGTATCCAAGGACACAATTCATCCCTTCATTTGCATGTATTCACAAAATATGACTGAGCAATAACTGCACTGAGAATCATAATGTTATGTTTCCTGCTTCTTGTGCAGAATCTCAGCCACAACAAGTTATTAACTCTCTTTTTTGCATTTAGGACACTTTCTATTTAAGTCATACCCTGGATTGAATTTTTTTTACCTTCCATTGTTGCAAGTAAGACCTAAGATTTACTATAACTGAGACTCAAGAACAAAATATTTCCATTTTTTTCCAGTTTGTGTACTGCATTTGACAGCAGCTTCACTGTTTTCCCATACTTAATCAATCATTGAAGCCTTGTCAACACCCAGGAATAGCTGCACTTCAGCAATCAGTGTAGCTCCACTCTTGCTAACCCTGAAGTGTAGATGGACACATGCAGTGATTGACTTAGGAGGTAAAATTATGCCTGCCCTGGACTAAATAATAGGGGTCACCACTGATACAGCTACATTGGTTGCTGGTGACTAATTGTTGCTGAATACAAGAGATGATGACCAAATACAAGGAAAGATTGACAAGAAATAAGCAGACCACAGTATGGCTTCACATGTGGAAAAGGCACAATGTACACCGTTGTGAACTTGAAGCTCATATTAGAAAGATCAGTTGAATGGGGAAAATGGTACTGTGTTTCATTGACTTCTAAAGAGCATTTGACAAAATCTACCCTTACAAATTGCTCAACATATTAAGATCTGTAGGGATTGATGGATACAAATTCTGAGTAATAAAACAAGTATAGAAGAATGAGAAGGCAATTATAATGGGAGATGAAAATGAAAATAGTAGTGATCAAGAGAGGAGTGAGACAAGGTTGTATAATGTCACCAATTTTATTCAACATTTTTGAGTGTTTGATGAAATTAGTTGAAGAAACAGAAGAAGGTATTAAGATGAATGGAAAATGGGTGAATAACATTTTCTATGCAGATGAGAGTGCTGTTGGCTGATTCAGAAGAAGGTCTGATGAAGTTAGTGGAGATTATATGTGAGTATGGCAAAGAATATGGACTAGAGTTGAATGGACAAGACAAAAAGCATGGTAGTATGCAAGGATCCTGGGAAAACATGTAAGATTCCAGTGAACAACACAGACTTATAGCAAGTAAGAAATTATTTATGAAGCTTCATTACAGAAGATGGAAGATCAGATACTTAAATCCGCACCAAAATAGCAAGAGCAAAAGAGACATGCGAGAAGAATATCTGATGAGAAGGGTCAGAAATCTAAAGACTAATTTCTGACTTTTTAAAATTTGCATTTGGTATGTGTTTAATTTATGTCTGTGAAACATGGACATGCCAATAATCGATTATAAAGAAATTGCAATCCATTGAATTACGGTGTTATGGAAGAATTCTGAAAATATCCTGAATAGAGCAATTTACCAGTGAAAAAGGACTGGGGATGACTGGAATGCCACAGACGCTCGTCAGAGATACTCTGAAAAGAAAGATTCGATTTGTAGGACACCTTTTAGGTGGTTCAACACGCGATGCACATTTATCGGCATTGGAAGGGAAAGGTGACAGCAGAAGACCATGAGGCAGAAAGAGAAGATCTTGGATTGATGATGTGGTATCTTGGGTGGATCAAAAGAACTATTCATCTACAAAGATTAGCATATTGTACAGAATTGGACTACAATGGTTGCAAACCTCCAGTAATGGAGAGGCTATAGAAGACACAATTGTTGCTGAATCTAGGCTATTTATTCCATAGTGTAGATAAGGCCTTAGCTGGTTTCCACCATTGAAGGAAAGACTCTCACAAACAGCAATAAGGGGGACAGAACCATCTAACAAAATAGGAAACGGTGACTGTAAAATCAAAAAATCTGTCAGAATGCTGCGGGGGAAGGGGGGGCGGTCTGCTGCTTGAAATTACTTTTAACTCAATTTTAAATTAGCTAGATTTCGAGCTAATCCACTTGCAGGTGTCCTTTATCTTCACAATTTAGGTTGTGTATTTAGTTTTTTAAAGGACCTAATTCTAATAAACCCTTGCATGATGTTTTAAAAATGTCACTGTAATCCGTTTGATGTTTACATACAAACAGTGTGCTGCAAGGCTTGCCGCTCAAACATTGCAACACTCTGCTGGTCAGAGAACCAGAAAGAGAAACCTGTCTGTTATCTCTGTGTCCAAGCTGAGTGCAATGCAAAAATTAAATGGCACAATGGGGGAAAATAAACTCTACTTTAAAAATCCTTCTCCTGTTAATAATCAAGTGTATTATTATTATTAATACACATGAGGATCTGTTTTTTTTAAAGGGGCTTTAATTTTCATATTCCTTTAGGCGGAGATTTCAAAGACCCAAAGCAACAGCTAGGTGTCCAGCTTCCAATGGGAGTTGGGTGCCTAGTGGTCCTTTGTGCCTTTGAAAATCTCCCCCTTAGTTTTCTTTTTAAGAGGGAAATAGAGGTGCCTGTGCATTTGACTCTCGGATTGCATATCAAGGTCTGTGTGGTTTACAGTCATTAGCTACTTAGGCCCTTTTCCCCGTCTTTACAGTGACAGTGAAAAGAGCCCAGAGCTCTTGCGGCTTTTCTGCTGGATACCTGGCATTGCTGGATGTCACATGCTGGTGCAGAGGCCTGATCCTGTATTCCTTGCATGCCTGCATTTTCACTGGCTTAAGTGGGAATTTGGGGTGCCTGAAGAATGAAAGATGGAGCCCTAGCGGTGATTCACCTTGACATGCGTGACCCCAAATGTAATGATATTTAATATTTAAAAAAAGAAAAGGAGGACTTGTGGCACTTTAGAGACTAACCAGTTTATTTGAGCATAAGCTTTCGTGAGCTACAGCTCACTTCATCGGATGCATCCGATGGTTAGTCTCTACGGTGCCACAAGTCCTCCTTTTCTTTTTGCAAATACAGACTAACACGGCTGCTACTCTGAAACCTTAATATTTAAAGGAGCTGAAGAATTCATTTTAAAGTGTGTGTGCCTGGGGGGGAGGCTGTCAGTCTGGACCTTCTCTTCGCTGTTCGTTCCCCTTGGTTTTGCCCGAGTACTTTCAGGGTTGCTTGAGGCTGTGGTGTTTTTGGTTTTCTTTTATGGCACTATTGTCAGTGCCCGAGTTCTGAGTCGGGTTCCTCTGGAAGAGAGTTGGCTTCTTTCCATACTTTAGCTGAAAAAGCAAACATTAAATGAAAGCTGTCTATTTAGAATCTAGTATCATTTTAAATAGGAGCTGAGGGTTGGTTTTTTTTTTTTTTAATGCCTGACCTAGCTAGCATGCGGCAGAGTCCATTCAAAGACTCCCTGTACAGAACTGGAGCTGTAGCACTTTGAAAGAGAAAATGTTTGAAGACAGACAGGTATGCTGGCAGTTCAGGCTCTGACAACCCCCACGAGCACTGGAGAGCAGCATAGGAGAAAAGATGGATTGTGATTAGCCGAAGGAATTAATTTTAATATTTTCAGTCCCCTTCCCCCTTTCACTTATAAGAGTTGCAGTAGCTGAAGCATTAAACATTTCCCACGTGATTTTTGCAGCACTGGCAGTTTTTGGGAGCTAAAGAGCCACAGGAGGCAGACACTAAACTTAAGTTCTCTGGCATGTCAGTTTTCCCATCTGTAGAAGGAGAGTAATGGCCCTAACCTCATTTGCAAAGCACTTCGAGATTTACTGATGAAAAGAGCTATATAATAGATTGGTATTACTGAAAGTTTCAAAATACAATATAGGAAAACGGTCAACAAAATATAGTCTCAAAAAAGGAATGGTTAAAAACATTTATATATAAACCTTTAACCTTTTAATTTAATAAAAAAGTATGTGTTCTGCACTGTGCTTTTGCTAGATTATATGTACTAGTTGGGCGTGTGGCAGAAACTTGGCTGTATGTTCTGACTTTGTTACTCTCTTGTGTGTCAAAGAGAAGTTTATTTGTGCAATGCACGGGGTAGTTTTTTACATGTGAATATTGTAATTCACTGATCATACAAAATGTAATGAGGATGGATTATTTATAAGAATTACCTTAACTGGTCATTTGTGTGTGGTGTTATTCTTCTGTGTCCTTTTTCTGTAGTTTGTGTAAAAATTCTAGTAAACACTGAAGCAACCTTTACTGTAAGTTAATTTTTGTGTGTGGAAATTTGCTAGTGTATGTTTGAAATTTATATTTGTGTCAGTTCAGGTTAACTGTACCTGTATTCCCCCTCCACTGTCATCTCTCTTGGCTAGAGATCCATGTCTCTCTTCCTCCTGATTGGGGTTTTTCCTGCCTACACTGTGATATCCCCAGCAAGCCAGATGGCCTAAACACCCAGTGTCCGTGCTTTGCTTTCTCTCCAGAGGTTATGAACAGTGTAGTTGCTAGTAGTTATAAGTTACCCCACAGCTCTTCCTAAGCAAACACATTTATTCTTAAGGTGAAAGCATTACAGAGAAAACATAAAAAACAATAAATGTTCCAATATGCATGGTAAAAGGTAACCAGAGGTCAGTCTTATGGGGACCGAGTAGGTCAAGTCTTTCTATCCCCTCCACAAGGATTGGGGCCCCCATTGAACTGAAGGTCCTTTCTGCTTGCTGGATCAGAAAGGGAAGTCCTCCCCCAACCCCTATTAGTTTAAACTTAGGCTATTTATCCAAAAGTCTTTCCTTTGTGTGTTGGTCTCTGGAGAATCCAGTTTAAACTAGTATATGCAAACTGTCCCCGGAGGTAATACCTCTCTGTGAGGGTTACAACCTGGCTGATTTGCCTTAGTCACCACCCATTGCTTTCAGTTCCTGGAGGAGCTGCGATAGCCCTCCCCCATGGAGTAGAGCACAGTCATACATAAACCTTTCATTTAATATAATGAATTCTAAAGATACTGCGTGTGGTTGCAATATATGTTACATCTTCCCCTTTGAGAGGCTACATACAGTTCTGGCCTCCAGTGATCTATAAACCTAATGCAATACGGTATGTCAAGGATATTGCAGGAAATTGGCATATCTGTTGAAAGATATAACCCCTGAATGTTTAAGTCATAAAAAAAATCCTGCATTGGGCAGGTGCATGAGGTTTCCTGTGGAATTATGCTCCAGAGCTGAGTAGAAGATGGGCTCTGTAGATACTACCCTGTGAAGTTTCTGACTCTTGAAAGAGAGAGAGGTTTGGATTCTTTGTGCGGGTGTGATGGTTGGATTCTCAATGCTTTAGCATTTAGAAAGCTCTGTAAAGAGAAGGGAATATCGGGGAGAGACAGTATAGTCCCATGGATAGGGCACTGGACTGGGAGTCAGGAGAGCTGCATTATATTTCTCTCTCTCTACCACGGACCTGCTGTGTGACATTGGGAAGGACATTTCACCTCTCTGTGCCTTTATTTTCCCTGCTACCCTTTGTCTTGTTGGTTTAGATCAGTGGTCACCAACTCGTAGATAGCGATCGACTGGTCGATCCTGGAGCCTCTGCTAGTTAATCGCAATCTCTGGCCACTAAAAGTCCGACGGCGCAGTGGGGCTAATGTAGGCTCCCTGTGTGCCCTAGCCCCATGCCACTCCCAGAAGCAGCCAGCACCCCCCCCCCCCGGGGGGAGGGGCAAAGGTCTCTGCGCACTGCTCCTGCCTGCAAGCACTGCTCCCGCAGCTCCCGTTGGCTGCAGTTCCCCATTACTGGCCAATGGGAGTTGCGGGGGCGGTGCTTGTAGGCAGGAGCAGTGCACGGAGCCACGTCCCCACCCCCCGGGGCCACAGGGGTCTGCTGGCCATTTCCAGGAGCAACAAGGGGCTGGGGCAGGCAGGGAGCCTGCCTTAGCCCCTCTGTGCCACCGACCACAAGCCGCCCAAGGTAAGTGCAGCCCAGTGGGAGCCTGCACCCCAACTGCCAGCATCCCAAGTCCCCTCCTGCATCCCAAGCTCCAGCCCTGAGCCCTCTCCCAGAGCCAGCACCTCATACCCCCTCCTGTACCCCAACCCCAGCCTTGACCCCCCTCCTATACCCAAACTCCCTCTCAGATCCCGAACCCCCTCCTGCACCCCAACACTCTGCTGCGGTCCGGAGCCCCCTCCTGTACCCAAACTCACTCTCAGAGCTTGCACTCCTTACCCCTTCCTGCACCTCAACCCCCTGCCCCAGGCTCAGCCCAGAGTCCCCTTCCACACTGTGAACCCTTCAGCCCCAGCCCAGAGCCCGCACCCCATCCCAAACCTCAACCCCCTGCCCCATCCTAGTGAAAGTGAGTGGGGGAGGGAGAGCGAGCGTCGGAGGGAGAAGGGGATGAAGTGAATGGGGTGGGGCCTCAGGGAAGGGGCAGGGTAGATCCTGGGTTGCACTTAAATTCAAAAAGTGATCTTGTGCGTAGACCACTGGCTTAGATTGTGAGTTCTTGGGGTAGGAACTGTGTCTCGCTACGTGTTTGTACAGCCCTGGCAAGATGGGGCTCTAATTTCGCTCTGTGCTATGGGTTCTGCTGTATTGTATGTATAGATTCAAAACATTTACGTTAAAAGAACACTAAGGTTGTAAAGTCAAGTTCTCAAAAATTAGGAAGTGCCAGAATTAAACTTGCCCATAGAGTCTTAATTCAGGCCCCTTGGGTGTCTCTGTTATGACACAGTCTTTAACTACATCGTCCCATATTATTCCTCCTCTACCACCACCTCAGTTGGATCTTCTCAGTGAAATGGTTGTAAGTTTTTGTGTGTGTTTTTGTTTAAACCTAGGCAAAATAACATGTTTTCCCCTGTTCTCGTTCTTGCAAATTGCTGAACTATTTTAATTGAAACTTTCCAAAAAACAAAACAAAACAAACAAACAACAAACCCAGCCTGGGGCAGACCCCTAGGATGGAAAATTTCAGTCCAAATGGTTAAAGTTTGGCAGAGTTGTAAGCAGCTGAAAGCATGGAAAGTAATGGGCAACCTTAACTCTGGGGGGGCGCTAGCAGCTACATCTACAGTAGGAGAGTGAATTTGTGTGGGGGGTGGAGGGTGAGAGAACCTGGATTTGTGCTGGAAATGGCCCAACCTGATGATCACTTTAGATAAGCTATTACCAGCAGGACAGTGGGGTGGGAGGAGGTATTGTTTCATATTCTCTGTGTGTATATAAAGCCTGCTGCAGTTTCCACGGTATGCATCCGATGAAGTGAGCTGTAGCTCACGAAAGCTCATGCTCAAATAAATTGCTTAGTCTCTAAGGTGCCACAAGTACTCCTTTTCTTTTTGCGAATATAGACTAACACGGCTGTTACTCTGAAATCTACAGTATTAACGCTAAAAGGACCCAGTCACTATCCTTAGCTGTGCTGAAGTGCAGAGCACCTTTAATTTTCAGAGTCATGTCCATGGCCCCTTAATTCTTTTGAAAGGGTTGGGAATTCTTTTCCAACCTATGAAGCTGAGACAGTACAAGAAATGGGGGATTAAGTGACTCTTGGCTTCTTCAGTACTACAGTATTTCTGAGACTTACTTTTGAATTTAAGGTCTCCTGGGTGTTTTTTTTTTTTAAAAAAGTAAAGTGGATTCTAGCTGAGGCAGTTAACTTTTACCACCACAATATTTTAAGGAGCTCACTGGAGTCAGAGGCTATCCTTAGTTCCCATCGCCCTGGGGAGCTGCTGAGGTTGCTGGTATTCCAGGCCAGCATTGGAGTGCCCCTTCATTAACTCTGCCTCTTGGAATTCAAAGTATCAGAGAGGCTGGGAGATGCTTTCATCATGTGGGATGTTTCCAAGTTCTCTGGAATTCTCCTGCCAATGGCAAGTCTTGAAAATATAGCATTGCTGCTGCAAAATTCTAGTGAGCCCTGAATATAACGTAAACGTATCCGTTCTGTGTTTCAGTGCAAGAGCGTCTGCTGTCAAAATTCGGCGTCACTTATTTGGTTGAAGGCCAGTGGAAAATAATCCAGCAGAGCCACTGGCTCAGGGACCGTCTGTGAAGCCATTCCCTGACATTCGGGTGCTTTAACATCACATCTTAATAAGTAAATCCTTGAAAGATTAGGGAGCTGATAAACAGCATAAAGGTTTTAAGGCTCTGAATTCTTGTCTGGTTTTACTTGCTTCTTTCTTATCCAATTATTTTCTGCTCCTATTGTCTAGAATTTCTCTGGCATTTCTCTGGAACATGTTTGCCCTTTGTTTTAATGTCCCTTTCTGACCATGCATTTCGTGTACTTGAGCTCAGTTGTTGCTCATTCTCTAATTCTGTGACAGCCTTGTCCTCTTCATGTTCTTCACGACTAAGAAAAGTTTCCCTGGATCTGCTATCATCCCTTTTACTCATTTTGAAACACACAGCTATCTCCTTTCTTCTGCAAATAGGGAGCAGTTGAGCTTTCTTCCTCTGCTTTTCCTGGTGCCAAGGTTTGTCTCTGTACGCTTGCTTCCATTTGTGTCGGGCCTTCTCTAAGCAGTTATAACCTTCATGGAGACTTAAATCAAATAAGTGGGTCAAAATGATAGCTACAGAAAGTTGAGAAATTCATAGGCCCTGAGGCCTTCACAGTTGTCACTGGGCTACACACCATGGCTGCGTGGTACTTCACAGCAGCAGAGGGGAATAGAAAACTCCGATCTTCCTGGTCTAAAAGAACAGACCCTATCACTTGAGGTAAAGGAGAATCGCTCGGGGTGGTTAACAGGGTAGGACCTATGCCACACAGTTAAGCTGTTCTGAGTCAAATATTTAAAAAACAGGAAAATGTGATTGGAAAAGCAGGAAGGTTGCAAGGGAGAGTTGGAGGCAGGTGTAAGTCCTCAGACAACATTTAACTCATTTCTTGAAACTGACTGTGTCCCTTTGTGAAACAGTAGTAGTAATATTGAGCTGTTTCTTTGAATGCTAATGAAACTCCCTTCTAAAGTGTTGAGAGCAACTTGAAGAGCTGAAGTAGTTGGGGGAAGTATGCGTTGGGTTTTGAGCGCTAAAGCAGCATGGAGATAAAAATACACTTCCATTTCAAGGTTTAAAATCCTGTGTAGTTTTGTTAACTTTGTGGGCACAGAACAATGAAAGAAAGGGAGGTCTCCTATCATAAAGTCTGCATGTAACTAATCTGTTTCTATTTTGTGTTTTTTAAAAAAAAAGAAAAAAAAAAGAAAGAAATCGTAAAGTTCAATTAACTCTTAACGTCAAACTTTCAAAAACAATCCCCCCAAAAGCCCACTACCCTCCCCCCCTCACACACACAGAAAACCAAACCTGAGTTATATTATGATACCTGTTTAAGAAAACAATTTTTTTTTCTTTCTCTAGGCTCTTGATTTTATTCACAGGTCAACTTTTTTTGTTTCCATCTTGACAAAGTCTGGATGTACTAATTAACCTCTTCCTGACGATTCCTATAACTTGTGGTGTCCCATCTCTATTTCTCCTAGATAAGCATTAAGCCTCAGTAGCCAAAATGACGGTAAAATGCAGCAGTGGAAAATCTGCAGGAAAAATCTGTTTCCAAATCCTGTAAGCAGTATGTATGACTGTCACGGGAACTGAATGAAACCTATTAAGAATTTTGATTATTTATCACTTCTCAAGTACAGTTAAAATCTTTGTCAGGTGTGGTGATCAATTATGTCTCACGGGTAGCTTATCTAGTAATAGTGCCATCTTCTTTCATTGAGAGGTGTTTTCTTTAGCAGTTTAGTCAAGTGTGGTTTTTTTCATTGCACGTACAAAGTTGAGCTCTCAAGTGATATCCTACAATAAATTTTAAAATCCTTTCCTCTGTTCTGTCTGACCCTGGCTCATGCTGCTATGTCACCCTTCCATTCAGCAGATTCCATGTGTGATTATATGTACCATGTAAGCCGCCATACACAATGGGGAGGGGGGATGTGTTTAGTATAAAGACACCTCTGCAAAACGTCCAGTTAGATACAAGGTTCAAAGCTGAATGTCATCAACTTTCGAGTCATGTGATTATTTCAGCAATAATGAGCCCCAGAATATCTTGTGGATTGGATATTAAAAAAAAAAAAAAATCCACACTATTTTAAAAAATAAATATTAGAAGTATTCTGAATGTGATTTTAATTTATTAAATGGTTCGTATAATGTTTATATATCTGATCAGGAAATTATAGTGCCTTTTCCTGATAGGCTTGAACAGGAACCCTTTCTAACATTTCCCATTCTAAATTTAATCACATTAATCCTAGTTTACATCGCCTTTACTATGGTAAAGCTCACGTCCTGTTCCCTGGGAGTGGACCTTCATGCCCCTGTGGGGGCTCAGCTGGAATGAATGGGGCTCTGCACTAGCACGTGGGTCTATCAACGTGGAACAGTTTGGGACTTATGTCATTTCTTTCCCTCCTTGCTGTTGACACCATCTGTATATGTGTAGCCCCATAAGTCCAGGTCTTGT
Source organism: Lepidochelys olivacea (assembly GCF_965140295.1). NCBI lineage: Eukaryota > Metazoa > Chordata > Testudines > Cheloniidae > Lepidochelys > Lepidochelys olivacea. The sequence goes on along the minus strand of NC_140411.1, from coordinate 28,775,043 downwards.
CCAGTTTCTTTCTCTCTTTAAACGTCTCCTGTCTGTAGCTGTTTTACTTGCCATTTGTTTTCATTCTGCGTGTGTCCTTTTTTTCACTTGATGGAGATGAATGTTGATTGCAGCTGCCCCAGTTGTTTCTGAAACGCTTTTCACTTCCTACTGCTGATTTCCAATACGTTATTTGGATCCCAGCCAGCTTTCTCCAGCTCATTTTGCATTCCTTCTAAGCCCACTTCTTCTGAAGTGTGTAAATATTTTTGGTGTTTCTGCTCTACAGAGACTCGATGAGCATTTGAGACGCAGTATTAGGATCCCTTGATGCTAGGTGCACTTCAGCCTTCTCCCAGGCTCATGTGGGGCTGTACGCTGGAGCACTTCCCAGTACTAGTGGGTAAACACTGACCCCACCCATAAGGCTGCTTTATGACTGCTGTTGGAGCCTTCAAGCTGCAGTAGCTCCCATAGCAAATGCACCTCTATTGTAAGGCGACAGAGACCAGTGGTTGGTAGATCCATCTCCCTGCCTTCATCCCCAGCCCTATCTGCTTGACGGAGAAGAGAGCCCCACTGGAGCGGCGAAGGGTGTACACTGAGGTATGGGCTTCCCAGATGAGCTGCTTGTACTGCACGACCTTACCCATTCTGTTGGATTGGGCAGGATGTACCTCTGACTTGACGTGTCCTGACAAGGTTGGGTGAGGTAATGTCATTTGTTGGACCAACTTTTCCTGGTGAGAGAGACAAGCTTTCAAGCTACGTGGGCTCTTACAAGAGTGATGAGCATGATATAAGCACCTAGGTAGATCATGTCTACACAAATTCATTTTCTCCTTTCTCCATGGTTTGGTGCTTTATTTACCTCTTCTTTTTAAATGTTTTGTGGTTTTTATGGCATTCTTCCTCCACCCCACCTGGTTAGTAATAATTTGCTAAGAAAACAACATGCTCATTTTGCTCAGCCCTGAAATTTGGAAGCTGACATGTCAAGATGCCTCTTACAAATTGTGAAAGGTATTTGAAGATACACTTTCATGATAAAAATTGGGGTTTCTGGATCAATTTCTAGGGTTGATAATTGTACTGAAGAGCATCCTAATTTGGAACAGTGCTGGCAATATTTCCTCAGCATATATTGGTTTGTCAGGTCAGTACAGGAGCTTTATGTAATCTAGCCTCCATTCCACTTTAACTCCAGAAGAACTTCAGTGATTAATATTTATACAAAATGCTTTCATGTTTCCACAGTGAAATTGTCTCACTATCAAATGAAATGATGGCTTTTCCCTGTTGACTCAGTGTGAAAAAGATTGCAGAGGCTTTCAGCAACGCTGCATCTGAGATACACATCAGCAGGAAAACTAGGCTCGTCTTTAATTTGGTGTTTCATTTTGTGAAATCGCTTACTCTGAGAGAAATAATACATTTACATGTATATTAGCCAGTGTTTGCCAGCTCTTGGAACAAAGCCAGTTCTCTCAGGGCCAAAAACACTCTGAGCGAATGAGTAATAATCTGCTGTTGTCACTCCTAATTTATGGATGGGTAGACAGAACAACTCTTGCCATTTTAAGTTGTCCTAGTTGCTTCAAAGCCCAAAACCTTAGCTAAAGATTCAGAAATATAGATTATAGACAGCATGGCTTCTCACTGCAGATTTATTGGGTATTGCTGTGACACCAGATGAAAAACCTCCCTGGAGGATAGAAAAGGAGTAATAGAAGAATGAAATATATGCATTCTTATATATGCAAGCTGGAGATGATGTGGGACGGGAACTTCTAAGTGTCAGCCAGAGGCTAGAAAGAGATGTGGAGTATGCTCTCTTTAAAGGTGACCTGTAAAAGGGGGGGTGGGGGCGGGAGGATTGGGTTTGTGCCCTCTTTATGATGTCCAAAGAGATCCTGAAGATTTATTTCCCTTTCCTTCCCACACTAAAAAATAAAATTCTGCTGATTTCTGAGATAGAAATATCAGCAATATCAAGGTTATTTTTGTTGTTGGCAAACAGTGTGTGTTGGAGCTTTCTCATTTCTCAATCAGAAATGTGTCCTATACTGTGTTTCAGCAATGCGGAGTGTGTTTCAAATCTTGGATGTCAGACTAGAGGCACCTGAAAGAGCTCTGGGTCTTCAGAACCTCTGAAAATGACATAGGTATATAGTAAGGTCAGGTACTACTTAATCCAGGGACTTGGTCTTTAGGATTTGGATCAGGTTCTTCATGTTGTAAGGGTCTTTGAGATCCTCACATTGCCCACACTCCCAAATGCTGACCGTGCTTACATCACCTTCGGTTGTGATCCAGGTTTAGGCTATCTGGGAAATGTGGTGTAATTGAAGGTACATAGGGGGAGAGCGTTTGGCATGTTCTGAAATCTCCAGAAGAGATGCTAAAAGTAGATAAAAGCTGATTCAGTTCAGTTTTGTGCAGAGGGAGCAGTATTTTAAGAAATCGGTCAGTAGCATCCGTTAGGTAATAAGTTTACTTTTTAGCATTTACTTTTGGCATGTGTCTTGAAACTGCCATAACTTACAAGGACTTTTGGAACAATCTGCATAAATCTACAAAGAAAGAAAGGTATTTGTGGTATTATAAGTAGAAACCAATGGAATGGAAGCACTTATTTATGATGGTTTAAAAGATTGCAATGGAATGAAAACAAGAAAAATTACTATGGGTCCTGACTTAGAAGTGACTTAAATAACTATACTGTCAGAAAAGGCAAAACATAAACGGGGCTAAGAGACATTTGGAATAAGAAGTCAGTTATTTTATTAAAGGAATATGAAATCTATGGCCCTTTTCTTCCTAGAGTGGAATCATAGAATCATAGAATATCAGGGTTGGAAGGGACCCCTGAAGGTCATCTAGTCCAACCCCCTGCTCGAAGCAGGACCAATTCCCAGTTAAATCATCCCAGCCAGGGCTTTGTCAAGCCTGACCTTAAAAACCTCTAAGGAAGGAGATTCTACCACCTCCCTAGGTAACGCGTTCCAGTGTTTCACCACTCTCCTAGTGAAAAAGTTTTTCCTAATATCCAACCTAAACCTCCCCCACTGCAACTTGAGACCATTACTCCTCGTGAGTAATGGTCTCAAGTTGCAACCGTCTCAATGGTCTCAAGTTGCAACTCAATCCAACCTGATTGAGTGAAGGTTGGATGGAGCACAGAGTTTTGGTGGGATGTGGTTGAACCTGGGAGGGCTTAATTTGTTGGATGCCATTTCTAAATTCTTGTATTTTCAATGCCTTTTCTGCGATCTTTGGAAAATATCCCAGTGTGGCACAACCATCCTGTTTCCACGACAGTGTTGCAGAGCACAAGCATGTTTAGCCCTGTGGTCTAACCTGCTGTGATACGTTGTGGCAATTACGCCTCTGTTCTGTCTGCACTAGTATTCCCAGCACTATCCTGCACTAGCGGGAACTTCCTGAAAAATGCTTGTGCAGACACAGCCTGTAAGTGAACATGCGTCCTGGGCAGTGGGTGCGTGCGTACATCAGAATACGCAAATATATTCAACTCCCACCCCAATTTGTATTTATTATAAAATATAGTGTGAGAGAAAAAAAGGGAGTGTGGGCTAATGATAAGAGCAGGAGTCTGGGATTTGGGATTCCTGGATTCCATTCCCAATTCTGCATTGGATTCATTGTGTGGTCTTAAGCCATTTAGATGAGTGTTTCAGATAGTGTGCCTGTCTAGGTTTTGCGTCCAAAACACCAGATGTGTATATGCAGCTTAGGGAGTCACACGCACATGTACTCATACGTGTATGTGGTCCTGAGCAGTTTTCCTTAGATTACTCAGATGCACAAATGTGCATGCACTTGAAAATGTTTGGACCATAACCTTCCCTATCTGCAAAATGGGGATGAAAATAGTGTCTGCTTCACAGGGTTGTGAGGCTAATTAATGGTTTAGAAGTACTTTGAGATCCTTGGGGTCTGCCTCCCAGGGTTATGGAATACTAAGTACTGTTTATAGAAGTAGTGCATGCAGAGGGTTATGTATTGTGCTTTGTTCCTCCTTCCTTTTTTAATTCTGTTACATCAGGGGAACTGAAGTCCTGGTCTTGATAAGCGGTTTTTAAAAAAAGTCACTTTTCTGTTTCTCTTTTGTTTTCTGGGTTGTGGTATGAACCTGTAGTTGTTTCTTGAACTTTCCAGAAGAACTTCTACAACAAGGGTTCTCAAACTGGGGGTTATTACATGGGGGTCGCAAGCTGTCAGCCTCCACCCCAAACCCTGTTTTGCCTCCAGTATTGATAATGATGATAAATATATAAAAATGTGTTTTTCATTTATAAGGGGGAGCCACACTCAGAGGCTTGCTGTGTGAAACAGGTCACCAGTACAAAAGTTTGAGAACCACTGTTCTACAAGATGCTCTCCGATATCCACCTGCATTTCTCATGCTTTTTGGTAATGGACTGATGCATTAGCCACTGGGCTCTGTGCCATCTGTTACTGTCAATGGGTTTTGTGCTGCTGGAAATGCCTAACTCAAGTGTTACTCCTCAATAAATAAACGTGTTGGGTGAGCCATTGTTGCAGAACCGATTAGATTTTTCCTTCATGAGACAAAACGAGTCTGCAGTTTTTTGTTCCTAAGCCCCATGGGCTCTCATTAGAGGACACTTATGCTGGGAAAACAGACAATGTAACGCTTTTCCTTTGTCTCTTTTATTTTATTAGATCTTAATTTAAATGCAGAAAGTTGAATTCGTTTACATTACTGTTGCCCTGTGTTCTTATGTGTAAATTGAGGAGAACTAACATGGATTTGATCAGCCTGATCCAGCTCTATGTAATGATGTGTCACCTTGCAGGTGGGTTCAATCAAGGCGGAGGAGCCATGATGCTTTGTTACCGCGTGGGATAGTTTAGTCAAATATAACATGAATGGAGGAGTAAGCTTGAGAGTAGATTGAATTAGATTTTAGTAAATTGGAGGGAAAAATCCTAAAATGTCTGTGAAAACTCTGATTCTAATGGCTGAGTGCAGAAAACACTACCTTGAAAGGTTATCAAGCATGTAAGAGAAACAAGAACTTGAGAGTAGTTTGAGCAGGCCTGGATTCCCCTGCTTTGAGTGTACATGGCTTGGGCAGTTCTCACCTAACGTCTTGGTATTATTTTAATGTGGGGAAGGCAGGTTTTTGGGTGTGCAGATATGCATGACAGGGAAAAGAGTCTCTCTTATTACCCCTCGGTAATGTCCCGGCTCTGAGTGAGCGCTTTGGAGAAGAGGGCACAGATGAAAACCGGACCAGCAAAGCCATCACATCGCTTACATTCTGAAATATCCATCCAACCTGAAAACGTGGTGATTGGGGGTGGGGGTGGGGAGAGTCCCTATCCCTGCGGGAATTAGGAGGGAGAGTCTCCTGGCTCCCAGCTCGCCCTTGTCAGTAATTGTATTGGGGGTGAGGGATTCGCTTTACATTTATTTATAAACCGTGCAGTACTTATCTAACGGGCTAATCAGAAGTCTCTGGGTGCATGCACAAGCAGGAGCAGACAGGCACGAAGCCAGCAAAGGCTTTCCACAGCTATCCACTGAGAAGCCTTCAAAAACAGGGCTTCCAACGTGCCCTGAAGGAGTGAGCTTGAGACCAGGATCACTCACTCAAAATGCCCTGGCAGCAACCTCGTCTCACTTTAAATCTGTGGGTATCTCCAAGATACTTAGTAAAGTAAACAGCATCCCAGCTTGGGTGTACTGAAGCCCCACAAGGAGCTCACTCACATGAGCTCTTCCCCAGACTGCTCCATAACTTCCAGCCACAATATGGCCTTTTATGTCCTGAATGGAGTAATCAGCCTTTCCCCAGACAATTAGGGTCCAGAGTGACCTAGACAAATTGGAGGATTGAGCCAAAAGAAATCTGATGAGGTTCAACAAGGACAAGTGCAGAGTCCTGCACTTAGGTCGGAAGAATCCCATGCACCGCTACAGGCTGGAGACTGACTGGCTAAGCAGCAGTTCTGCAGTAAAGGACTTGGGGATTACAGTGGATGAGAAGCTGGATGAGAGTCTGCAATGTGCCCTTGTTGCCAAGAAGGCTAATGGCATACTGGGCTGCATTAGTAGGAGCATTGCCAGCAGATCGAGGGAAGTGATTATTCCCCTCTATTTGGCACTGGTGAGGCCACATCTGGAGTATTGTCTCCAGTTTTGGACCCCCCACTACAGAAAGGATGTGGACAAATTGGAGAGAGTCCAGTGGAGGGCAACGAAAATGATCAGGGGGCTGGGGCACATGGCTTATGAGGAGAGGCTGAGGGGACTGGGCTTGTTTAGTCTGCAGAAGAGAAGAGCGAGGGGGGATTTGATAGCAGCTTTCAACTATCTGAAGGGGGGTTCCAAAGAGGATGGAGCTCAGCTGTTCTCCGTGGTGGCAGATGACAGAACAAGGAGCAATGGTCTCAGATTGCAGTGGGGGAGGTCTAAGTTGGATATTAGGAAACATTATTTCACTAGGAGGGTGGTGAAGCACTGGAATGGGCTACCTAAGGGATTGCCATTCTTAAGGTTTTTAAGGCCTGGCTTGACAAAGCCCTGGCTGGGATGATTTAGTTGGTGTTGGTCCTGCTTTGAGCAAGGGGTTGGACTAGATGACCTCCTGAAGTCTCTTCCAATCCTAATCTTCTATGATTTTAATTCAGATCCAACAGGCCCAGCCAGCTTGCAGTCAGAAGGCTGTTGACCTGCTGTTGTTGGATCTTGTCCCCGTGTCTGAGGGATCGCTTCCTCTGTTTTTCTCCCATTCCCTGCCAAAAAAAAAAAAATCTATTTTTTGTTTTTTAGAATTAACAGTCCCCTCCTGCTGTGGGCATAGACTTTGCCTGCCAAGTTTGAGCCTGAATGTCATTTTCAGTGCCAAAGTTTTAATGACAATAAAGGGGATTATAATGAAAAGCATCGACAGTCCTTTCATATTACAAAACTGCAACATCAGGCTTCAGATTTCCTGGTGTTTTGCTGTGCTTGTGCCTTATAAATCTGTTTCATATATAGATTTATGGTTAGGCAGTTTCACAGAGTGGATTTTTGGGGAATCTGGTAGTTTGAATGAAAGACGTAACAGAGTATATATATTGGATAATAGGAAACAGAGTATTTCCCATCTTAGGTCATCACCAGTTCAAAGGACAAATGATGACTGTTGAGTTTGTGAGAGGAGTTGGCAGTGAAAGTCAAATTCCCAGTGGACAGGTGTCCCTAACATGGTTATATTGGAAAACCCATGTTATTTTCACGTTTGGTTTCCTTTGCTGTTCATTCTCACAAAGGCTGAATGCTTGTTGTTTGAAATCACTGCAGGCTGCTTTCATTGACTGGTTTAAATCTTCCTGTTTGGTGGTGGTGTTTAGAAACTGACTGAACTGAACAAATGCACCAGTAAGAGAAATAGCTTGTTTTCAGAGAGTTCTTGTCAGTAACAGCAGAAGAAAATTGCAGTTTATTAAGAAAACAGCTGAGCAAACATATTATCAAGTCATTTGCTGGGTCTTGCAGCATATTGCATTTAAGTTTAATAAGATCTCTGTTTGTGTAAATAGGAAATGGCAAGGTTTTCTTTTTTTTGGCAACCTCCCCCAAACTAATACATTCTGTGACAAATTCATGTTTATTTTTAACTTGTGTGTGCGCGCGCTCCCTCTCTACTGAAAACTATTTCATACTAGAACCTGACCTAAGAGACTTCTTGATACTGATCTTTATGTACAAAAAAAATCTGTTTCTGAGCCTAAAATGCTTGTCTCTCTTCTCTTCTTTCATGGAGTTCTGCTCTGTTAATGGAATAAAACCACAAAATAGCACGGCCTTATGTGCCAAAAATTTTAGCACCTGGCCTATGTTTAAGAACTACATCTTCCCAGATGTATAAATGTTTCCCACCCTCGAGTACGGGTTATTTTTGTATGTCAGGTCTTCAGAACTGTTACAATCATATTGAAATAACTCTTTTTACTTTGACAACCTTTTTCCCCCTCTGACACTGTGGAAGAATATAGTGATGGTTTTCATTTTCCAAATGCAATGAATAGTTTAGAGACTCTCAAAGCAGCACTTACTGTAAATGTGATGTTCTAGTAATGGTGGGTCAGTTTTGATTTAGGACTGTAATTTGGCAAAAAAAAAAAAAAAAAACCTTGCTAAAGGACAAAGGTAGACTGATTTTGTACACTACCTTAATAATTCTCTCATTGTTATGCATGCAACTAAAAGCTTTTACCCTTCAAAATGAAGGGTTGTAGGAGCAAATCATAATACTTTGACGCAGTGAAATGGACTGAGGTAAATTTGTATTATCACAAAAATTTGTCTTTGGGTAAATTTGTATTATCACAAAAATTTGTCTTTGTTATAGAGGAGAGAACTGATCTCTTTCACCAGGTCCAATATTCTCTTCTAATCAATGTCTTAATGTTAGCCCTTTTTGAAACCATATGATAAAAATGTCACAGAAATGTGGTAGTTTCAAAATCCTGGCGGTTGTTAACATTAACGCCTAAATTCTTGGTTGTGCATGATTTTAGCTGTGTCCCGCCTGTTTTGAACTGAATAAGTCATATGGCTATAACCCAGATTACTAATTTGAAAATGCAGGGATAAGATTTATTCATGTTGCTTTCAGTCATTTAGGGTTAAATTGTATGACTCTTACTGGGCAGTATGTACAGGAGTAGTTGTAGCCCTCTCAATGGGACTACTCATGTGAGTAAAGGTTGCATAATCAGTCTCATAATTACCATTTCCCTCTGTAAACAGTAGCTGTCCGGTGATAACATGGGCACAGTTTTAAATACACGTACCTGTTTCAATGGCAGACATTCTGTTATGTAATTGGAACCACAGGTTGAATCATGGAGCCACCTTGGTCTTGCTGAAGGGTGAGGTGGTCCAAAAGGGAGCAGGGGGATGATTCAGTGGCTCTTTCCATGTTAATCTTCTATACAGACCAGCTCTTCAAGGTTCTGTTGCCCTAGCCAGACTGGCCCATGTCTGCAGTATCGGGGGGAGGGATAGCTCAGTGGTTTGAGCATTGGCCTGCTAAACCCAGGGTTGTGAGTTCAGTCCTTGAGGGGGCCATTTAGGGATCTGGGGCAAAAAAAATTGGGGATTGTGACTGCTTTGAGCAGGGGGTTGGACAAGATGATCTCCTGAGGTCTCTTCCAACTCTGATAGTCTGAGTCTATGAGCTTCTAGGCACTTCTGGCTCACGCCCTCATCAGTATCCTGTGGAGCAGTGAGGCTGGCTGGGTTGAGGAGGGGGTCGTGAGCCACTTCACACTCTGCACTGAGAGCCGTTGATGTCACCCGGTCCAGCTCCTCATAGCATAGCCATGTACAATGAGCCCTCACAGAATGACTCCTGGAGTCGTTTGCCCACCTGTAGAGGAGTCTCCAGTGCTTGGTGTGTTGCTGGCACTGGACTGGAGTCTGCTGAACATCCGTCTGCTCCAGCCTCTGTGAAATTTCAGGTACAGGTGAATGTTTCTGCCACTCCAGGCCAAGTCGGGAAGGACAGTGCACTCCGACCACACGTTGATCAGCACCCTGGTGTGGTTGGTGGACCAAGTGGCTGCCCATGTCCACCTGCATTAATCTGTAAAGCTTGCAATGGAAAGCTGTTATGATGACTGGGAGGGACATTTATAGCTTGGGTAAGGGTCAGGCAGAAAAGGGTTCAGTGCGGTGTGGGGTTGGAGGACAGCTGAAACTTGAGATCTGGCATATGCCCTTTTCCCCTGTGTATACTGCACACTGGCATGGGTACAGGGCCTTGCCATAGCCTGAGGTGTGTACTTACCAACACCTTTCAATCGTGCTAACTTACTCGTCTTCAGACACTTGCTCCTGATGTGGTCAAAAGGGGGATTGTGGCAAAACCACATTCATGGACACATGTACAGACCTACCCTACTCTGTTCTCCCCCAGGAACTGAACTGCTCTTACTGACCCAATATGGTAACGTCTCCTTCAGCCATAACAGAGTTTCAGCCATGCTGGCTAAGCCCTGGGCAGAGGAGACCAAAATGCTGAGCCATGTAACTGCTCCCTCTGGCTGCATGGTAGAGCCACCCTTGTTCTTCTATGCAGGCAAACTCACTGAAGTGTAAGCAAACGCTCCCACAGAATCTCTTGTCAATATGGCTTGTATCTTGCTTCAGGAGTGTTGTAAACAAAGGCAATTTTTCATGTTTCCTAGTGGAAAATGTAGTCCTTATAATAAGGCTAGAGTGTATTCCCAATTTAATCTCTGCTCTGAAGAGGGGTATCCCCAAGTGCCACTACAATAATCTGCAGAGCATTGTCTGTTCAAGTTCCTAGCATCCCTTTTTACCACTGCCATCAACTGTCTTCAGTGGAGCAAAACCTGCCTCATCGCTAATTTGTTAATGTGTGATTTATTGATATGTAGGTGCCCCTAGGGATACCTTAAATTATAAATATTAGTTCTTGTTTGAATTTCAAGCGGTGCAGCTGTTGAGGGAGTGTTACACAGGACAGCGAGGCCTGGTCAATCCAGTTTAGTTTGCAAACTCTTTTTGATTAGGAGATAGAAGAAATTATTCAGAGTCACGTGGCTAATACATTTGTGGTGTAAGACTAGCTGTAATAAATTCTTCAGATGTCTAGATGTGATTATACTAAGTGCAGGTAAACAGTCTTTTGTGCATGAGTTTTGTGTGTAGAAAGAGCTGTAGAGATTGTAAAGTTGAGCAGTCATTGGTTAGAATAACTGGAAACAGCCTTGTCTTTCCTGTCTCATAGCAATTGGTCCTAGTTGTTTATATAGTGTATATAGTGAAAGATAGCTTTCATTTTATATAGTCCTGAAGTACTACAGTACCATGCAACCTGAAATGCTCTCTCCTTGTGTGCTGGTTTCCTTTAAAAAGGATTTACATGTTCATTTGAAATGTACCAACTGTTGCCCTGAAGTGGCTACAACTTAAACCTACACAACAATTTAGGACAGGAAGTGAAGAATACCAATTGAAACTGCAGAAAGAATTTTGGTGAGGAGCAGTGGAGGAGGGGACAGCAGTATAATATTACCTTAGCTGGACTTTGGCCACGCATTGTATATAAAAACCTTTATACTTGTGAGGATACCATGGACTCTTTAGTCCACCCCAAGTAGTTAGAACTCTCTTAAGTCTTGCTTGAAAGATGGTCTTTCCAGGGCAGGGTATGCTGGGATATTATTTTTTCAGAGGGAATGGTGCCCCGTATGGAATAACCAGTACCACTTCTTGCAGCACCTTGTCGTTTTGTTTCAGATTAGTGATTAAGAAGATTTCTTTCTGTCTAATAATTTAGTCATTAATCCTGACAAACAAGAAAGGCAACTGTTTTCAGTGCTGTTCCCACAAGAGTATCTGTCGAGTTGTTTACACGCATCTGATCCCTCTTCCAAAACCGGTTAGTTGAACTAGTCTGATGTTTCAGTTCCAGCGTTGATGAAAGCTTGGACCAGAGATGAGTGACTGCTAACAGAGCAAGGCTTTGGGACACGCATGACCTGGAGCCGTGAGGCCTCTCTGGTTTAGGGAACTAGAAATGTGAAGGAGACTCTTACCTTTTCTTTTAAACAGAAAGCTAAGTTTCCAGTTCTTTGCTTTACAAAGAGAGTCAGTTGATCACACTAGGATTGAAAGATGAATGATTTGACCAAAAGCTCAGACCGTTCATGATCCATCTCTAGCCCCTTATCTCCATCTAGTCACCTCGGGCTTATGGTCTGTGAAAACAGTGGGCACAGATCCTTTGAATTTTGAGGAAGACCTAAATAATTTTGGACCTGTGGTGATCATCAGTACCCATGCTGCCACCGATAGCATTAGGATGCTGCAAGCTCTTTTCTGCTTTCACCTCAAGAAGAGCTTTGTGTAAGATCAGAAGCTTGTCTCACCAACAGAAGTTGGTCCAGTAAAAGATATTACCTCCCCCGCCTTGTCTTTCTCGTATTCTGGGACCAACACAGCTGGAGTGACTCTACCTCCACCTGAATTAGGCTTTCGTATTGAGTGAACAGCATGACCTTTGGCCACAGGAAGAGGTAGCTCAGTAACGAGAGGCAGTGTGTTCTAGTGGGCTAAGAATGGGATTGAGAACAATGGACTCCATTCTAATCCCAACTCTGGCATGGATTGGCTCTGTGGCTTTGGTCAAAGATACTTAACCTTTCTGTCTTAGTGTTCCCAATCTACAGATGGGGAAACTTACCAGCCTTACAGTGAGGCCAAGGGGAGTGGATGTGGGTGTGCAACCATAGATTTCAAAGATAGAAGGAACCGCTATGACCATCTAGTCTCACTCGCGTAGCCTAGGAATTTCACCCAGGAATTCTTGCAGTGTGGAGATTTGTTCTTTCCTATTATACAAGTGAACACTATGAAACCCAAGCTATTGCTTAGTTATTGTTTGTAAAATCCTGTGTAAGTGCTACATTGCACCAGAATGCGTGCACAACTCTCCCATGGCTGGGTCCTGAGTGACTTGGACAAATTCTCTCTTGCAATGTTTGTTTCACTATTGGAAGCTATGAATGGATCCCTGGTAAAATGTGCAGCAGAGATCCTGCAGTGACCTGAGGAGATCCACCTCCTCCATTTTTATAGCAAATGGTTTGGTGAAACCCTAAGAATTGCCTGACTAACCTTCCCTGAAATCCTCCGGCCGGATCTCTGTATAAGTTCAGCTTCTGCTAGCAATGAAGCCAAATGACCCAAACCTATTGGAAACCTATTTGTATGTTGATGCCAGGTTCCCAAACTTGGGAGCAGTAGTCTGTAATTCTAATGGAACTGACATTTATGGAAAACCTTCTGTTCCAGTCCTTCAGGATTTAATTAATTTAGTTTCAGGATGAAATATTCATTTTAAAGAGGTTATAAACAATTGATGTTTTCGGTCTCTAATGATGGTTTATGCTGTACAGAACGAGGCACACATTTATTGTTTGAGTGAGAAATTGGTTTCATTTTAACTTCTGTGTGCTGCTGTGGATCATAGGAAGTCCCAAAGGCTTTTCCTGTCGGTCATTTCATTGGTCCCTTAAGTAACAAAAATATGAAACATGGTGACTTATATGGTTTCTATTATTAATATTTTCATGTTGCTCTCTCCCTCTCTCTCCCTCCAGGCTGTAATATCAGATCATCTAGTTATACTGAGTGGCAAATATAAAATTTTTTCTTTTGTACATCATCTGTTTTAGAGTGAAATAATAAAGCTAAGTACCAGAGAAAGGGAGGAATTGAGGAATGCAAGGGACAAAAGAAATTTCTTTTCAGTTGGTTTAAAAGGAGGAAAGTTGAGGCAGATATAAAAAGGTTGTTTCAGGAGTGTAAAAGACCCTCACCCTAATCAACAGCAGTGGGAGCATGTGAAGGGAGTGAGAAGCCACGGTGAGCTGAAGAAAGTATATGCAGTGATTTAAAAACAGGGCAATCCCATTTGAAGAGGATCCAGAAACAAACTAGGAATCCAGGAAGTCAAGTGATCTGAGTGTTGTAATGATGTAGGATTTGCCACCCATCCTGTAGTTCACTGAACATCAAACATAAGAGGGGAAAAACCCAGCTTGTCTCCGAATGAGAGTTTGCAGGTGTTCCAGTCAGAAGAAACATTGTTTTGTTTGGAAACTGAGAACAGGTGATACGAGACCAGTCAGAAGTGTCACCCACCCATAGGATCGGTGCTACGCTCATAGTTTAGAACAGTCTCTTGGAGGAACAGCTAAGTGGCATACCCACTTAGGTCTCTCAGTCTGCCCCAGAGCAACCTTAGTCCTTTCCCTCGCACTGGGTAACCATGCAAAATACAGGGGAAACCGAGGCACATGTAGGCTCCATAAAAATATTACAGAAAATCCCTACTTCATCACAACATGAGAGAGACAAACTCCCCAAATATCCCATTTTGTGATCTCTCTCCGTGCAGAATCTGACTCTGACAGAAACACATGCCTGTTGATTTACATCTAGTGTCCTGGTATTATGTGTTCGCTGTGCTATTCTGAATGTTTCCATAAGCTGTGGGATTATGGCACACTGATTTTATTCAGTGAAATAGTCAATCTGGATGAGAACCTCACTAGTCGGTGTATTACTACTTATGGGAGAGGATGGGAAAATTCCTTTGTAGTGCAGTTTCTCACATAGAAGAATTAAAATGACTCTTACTCTGTAAATCAAAATGCTTTTAGCTTGTTTTTGTTTTCTCCTGTCAAGCTATGAATTTGGGCTGGGTGGTGAAAATAAAAAAAAAAACCCACTTGCAGTAAAATTAGACTATTTTTTGTAGTAATTTGCTACATCCTCCAGTCAATAGGGAGGCCATTTATGCAGATTTCTGTTCTATCAGCAGGAGCTTACTGGCGTGATATTATGTACCTGAATGTGTAGCGAGAACACCAGATGGATAGAAATGATCAATATTCTGTCTTTTTAAAGCTGTGATGAAGCGATCACAAAGCTATTAATTGCTAACAACCAGAGATGCAAAAACAAAAAAGCTTGGGTCTGATGAACTGGAGGACGTATGCAGCTCTGCTCTGCTGGGTTTATGCTGCTTCCTACCGAGGATAACTTTTTATGCAAGCATGCCCGTTAGTACAATGTGTATATTTCATGATAAAAAGATAATCACAATTATTTTGCTTTCCTTGTAATCAGATTTCGTGAAAAAAAACAAACACCTAATAAAAAGCCCCAACCCTTGAGTTTCTTTAGATGTTGGATTCCAAAAATGTTTAGTTTAATATAGAGAGGGACAACATGTTGTTAGAGGCACCTCCAGGTTGCAGTCCAGGTAGAGCCTACAGCCAAGCACAGCTGACAGGTTTCAGAGTAGCAGCCGTGTTAGTCTGTATCCGCAAAAAGAAAAGGAGTACTTGTGGCACCTTAGAGACTAACCAATTTATTTGAGCATAAGCTTTCGTGAGCTACAGCCCACTTCATCGGATGCATGCAGTGGAAAATACAAGTAGGACGATTTTATATACACAGAGAGCATGAAACAATGGGTGTTACAATACACACTCTAACGAAAGTGATCAGTTAACGTGAGCTATTACCAGCAGGAGAGAAAAAAAAAACCTTTTGTAGTGATGATCAAGGTGGGCCATTTCCAGCAGTTGACAAGAACGTGTGAGGAACACATCCAGTCCCACTACCAATGTGTGATATATGCCATCATGTGCCAGCAGTGCCCCTCTGCCATGTTCATTGGCCAAACCGGACAGTTGAGACTCTCTACGTAAAAGAATAAATGGACGCAAATCAGACGTCAAGAATTAGAACATTCAAAAACCAGTCGGAGAACACTTCAATCTCTCTGGTCACTCACCTACAGACCTAAAAGTAGCAATATTACAACCCAAAGAACTTCAAAAACAGACTCCAACGAAAGACTGCTGAATTGGAATTAATTTGCAAACTGGACACCGTTAAATTAGGCTTGAATAAAGACTGGGAGTGGATGTGTCATTACACGAAGTAAAACTATTTCCCCATGTTTATTTTCCCCCCTACTGTTCCTCACACATTCTAGTCAACTGCTGGAAATGGCTCATCTTGATTATCACTACAAAAGGTTTTTTTTCCTCTACTGCTGGTAATAGCTCACCTTAACTGATCGCTCTCGTTACAGTGTGTATGGTAACACCCATTGTTTCATGTTCTCTGTGTATATAAAATCGTCCAAGTGTATTTTCCACTGCATGCATCCGATGAAGTGAGCTGTAGCCCACAAAAGCTTATGCTCAAATAAATTTGTTAATCTCTAAGGTGCCATAAGCACAGTTGAGTTACTGCTAGCAAAGCAAACTAGGAGCAGCAAATGGGAATTTTGCAAGGGAGTTCTCCAGGTGAAGGAGGAGTGACTATGTAGCCCTTGGGGTGAGTTTGTTGTGTTAGTTTGTGTGTTCTTGTGTGCTTGCCATGTGCCTGCTTGATTGAAGTTTATAGTGTGGTCTGTCTGGGAGGTTGCGGGGGCACTCTGTGCTGCGTCTAGTGACCTGCTAGGGAAAACTGAGAGCTTCCCAGCGAGGCTCTGATCTGCCATCTTTTCATCCCTAATTCCTTTAGGATTCCCTGACAAGGAGGCGGTGTTAACTCAGGGAGAACAGGGGTTTTAAAACCCTAAGCAACCAGAGGAGCTGGTGAACAGGGGAGTTTTGGGAGGAGAATTTAGAGAGGGAATGTGAGAGCCAGATACACCTAATAAACATTCTCTAAACTTAGTCCAATAACCCCCCCATTCTCCAACGAACCCCCCTCCCAACTCCCCCACACACAAGACCCTGCAAGAATAAAAAGAATGTAGGCCGAAGTCCAGCAGCAGAGTCGGGGGCTAGCCAGCTTATTGCACTGAATGCAGCATGTATGATTATCTGCTTATGTGCATTCAGCGCAATCAGCTCATGGCCCACCGAGACCAAGTATGGGCTCTTGAGACCAGAGTGGCTGAACTAGACGAGCTAAGGGAGACCAAGAGGTTCACAGAGGAGACTTTCCAGGATGCAGTATAGTGTTCCCACCCCAGTCCGACAGCCTCTGCGCTGCTGAGAAGGATGAAAGTCTCAGGGAAAGTAAAGATCAAACTGGAGAAGAGGGAAACAATCTTGTAGTTCGGATCCTCCTTCCAGATGATCTCATGGCATCCTTGGACCCTGAAGATATTTCTCCAGGGAGAGGGGACCATTGTTATTAGGAAGGTAATAGTAACGGAGGATTCGATCATTAGAAATAATAGATAGCTGGCTTTGTGGTGATTGGGAGAACCACATGGTGAATTGGCTGCTAGGTGCGAAGGTTGTGGATCTCTCAAGATATCTAGACAGACTTATGTGCAGTGCTGGGGAGGAGCCAGTGGTCCTGGTACATGAAAGTACCAGTGACATGGGGAAAAGTAGGTGAGAGGTCCTGGAGGTTGCTAGGTAAGAGATTAAAATCCAGGACCTCCATGGTAGCATTCTCTATAATGCTTCCAGTTGTACATGCCAGGCCAGTTAGACAGGCAGACCTGCAGGGTCTCAATATGTGGATGAGACAAAGGTGTTGGGAGTTCCTAATAAATAGGTTTATTAGGAACTGGAGAACCTTTTGGGAAAGGAGGAGCCTATACAGGAAGGATGGGCTCCACCTAAACCAAAATGGAACCAGATTGCTGGCACTTAAAATTAAAAATGTCATGGAGGAGTTTTTAAACTAAGGTCTGGGGGAAAGCTGACCGGTGCAGAGAAGCATGTGGATTGGACAGACTCATCCTTTAGGGGAGGAATTATTAAAGGGGATACTATCCCAGTAAAGAGGAAAAGGATAGAAGTTGCTAAAGTACAGGTGAGAACTGAAGAGAAACAGACAAATGAAAAAGAGTCCCATTCAATTACATCACATGATGGCAGAAAACTAAATGGTTGACAAATTTTATGTGCTTGAATACAAATGCAAGAAATTTAATAGCAATATGCGTGAACTTGAGTGCCTGATATTAAATGAGGATATTGATATAATAGGCATCACAGAAACTTGGTGGAATGATGATAATCAATAGGACATGGTAATACAAAATATATAGGCATGACAGAGTAGGTTGCACTGATGGGGGAATGAGACATTTGAAAGAAAGCATGGAGTCAAATATAGTAAACATCTTAAATGAATCAAACAATAGCATTGAATCTCTATGGATAGAAATTCCATGCTTGAATAATAAGAGTATAGCAGTGGAAATATACTACTGACCACCTCGCCAGGATGGTGATGGTGACTGTGAAATGCTCAGGGAAATTAGAGAGGCTACAAAAACAGAAAACCCAATAATAATGGGGGATTTCAACTATCCCCATAGTGACTGCATACGTGTCACCTCAAGATGGGATACAAAGATAACATTTCTAGACACCATTAATCACTTCTTCTTGGAGCAGCTAGTCCTGGAACCCCCAAGGGGAGAGGCAATTCTTGGTTTAGTCCAAAGTGGCGCACAGGATCTGGTCCAAGAGATGAATATAGCTGAACCCCTTGGTAACCACAACCATAATGTAATTAAATTGAACATCCTTGCAGGGGGGAAATACCAGAGAAAACCACTACAGTAGTATTTAACTCAAAAAGGGGAACTACACAAAAATGACAAGACTAGTTAAATGGAAATTAAAAGGAACAGTCACAAATGCCTGAAAGCTGCATGGAAACTTGCTAAAAACACTGTAATACAGGCTCAAACTATATGTATATCCCAAATAAAAAAGGAAGAGTCAGAGAACCAAAAAAATGCCACCATGGCTAAACAACAGAGTAAAAGAGGCTGTTAGAGACCCCAAAAAATCTTTTAAAAATTGGAAGTCACGTTCTACGGATGCAAATAGAAGGGAGTATAAACTGTAGCAAGTCGAGTGTAAAATTAAAATTAGGCAACCCAAAAAAGAATTTGAAGAGCAACTAGCAAAAGACACAAAAACTAAGAGCAAAATTTTTAAGTACATCAGAATCAGGAAGCCTGCCAAATAATCGATGGGGCCACTGGACAATCAAGGGGCTAAAGGAACACTCAAGGAATACAAGGCCTTTGCAGAGTAGTTAAATGAATTCTTTGCATCGGTTTTCACTGCAGACGATGTGAAGGAGATTCCCACACTTGAGCCACTCTTTTTAGGTGACACATTTGAGGAACTGTCTCAGATTGAGATGTCGGGAGAAGAGGTTTGGGAACAAATTGATAAATGAAACAGTAATAAGTCACCAGGATCAGGTGGTATTCACCCAAGAGTTCTGAAGGAACTCAAATATGAAATTACAGAACTACTATCACTTATATCTGCCTCTGTATCGGATGACTGGGGAATAGCTAATGTAATGCCAATTTTTTAAAAAGGCTCCAGAGGCAGTTCTGGCAATTACAGGCAAATTGGTTGAAACTATAGTAAAGAACAGAATTATCAGACACATAGAGGAACACAATTTGTAGGGGGAGAATCAAAATGTCTTTTGTAAAGAAAGATCATGTCTTATCAATCTCTTAGAATTCTTTGAAGGGTCAACAAACATGTGAACAAGGGTGATCCTTTGGATATAGTATACAGTACTTGGACTTTTAGAAAGCCTTTGACAAATTCCCTCACGAACGGTTCTTAAGCAAAGTGAGCAGTTATGGGAGAAGAGGGAAAGTACTTTTGTGGATCAGTAACTGGTTAAAAGATGGGAGACAAAGGGTAAGAATAAATAGTCAGTTTTCACAGTGGAGATGAATAGCAGGGATCCGAATGATCTGTGCTGGGACCACTGCTGTTCAACATATTCATAAATGTTCTGGGAAAAGGGGTAAATTTTGTGGTGGCAAAGTTTCTAGATGATAGAAAATTACTCAAGATAGTTAAGTCCAAAGCTGACTGTGAAGTGGTGTAAAGAGGTCTCGCAAAACTGGGTGACTAGGCAACAAAATGGCAGATGAAATTCAGTGATGGAAAATGCAAAATGCTGCACATTGGAAAACTATATCTACAAAATGATGGGGTCTAAATTAGCTTTTTCCACTCCAGAAAGAGATCTTGGAGTCATTGTGGATAGTTCTCTGAAAACATCTGCTCAATGTCCAGCAGCAGTCAAAATGGCTAACAATGTTAGGAACCATTAGGAAAGGGATAGATGATAAGACAGAAATTATCTTACTGCCACTATATAAATCCATTGTACACCCATAACTTGAATACTGCATGCAGTTCTGGTTACCCCATATGAAAAAAGATATATTAAAAATGGAAAAGATACAGAGAAAGGCAACAAACATTATTTAAGATTATGGAACGGCTTCCATATGAGAGAGATTAAAAAGTACCGGTGCTGTTCATTTTAGAAAAGAGACAACTAAAGGGTGAATAGGATAGAGGTCTATAAAATCATGACTGGTGTGGAGAAATGGAATAAGGAAATAATTATTTTCCCCTTCATAGAACACAAGAACCAGGGTCACCCAATGAAATTAATAGGTTTAAAACAAACTAAAGGAAGTACTTCTTCACACAGCACACACTGAACCTGTGGGACATGTTGCCAGGGGATGGTGTGAAGGCCAAAAGTATAACTGGGTTCAAAAATGGAATTAGATAAGTTCATGGAGGATAGGTCCACCAATGGCTATTAGCCAAGATGGTCAGGGATGCAACCCATTCTCCAGGTGTCCGTAAAGCTCTGAGTGTCAGAAACTGGGACAAGATGATGGGATACCTCACTTGATAATTGCCCTGTTCTGTTCATTCCCTCTGAAGCATCTGGCACTGGCCACTGTCAGAAGACAGGATACTGGGTTAGATTGGTCTGACCTAGTATGGCCATTCTTATGTTCAGATTCTTCCTAGCTCAGGGGTGGCCAACCTGTGGCTGTGGAGCCGCATGCGGCTCTTCAGAAATTAATATGCAGCTCCTTGTGTAGACACTGACTCCGGGGCTGGAGCTACCAGCGCCAACTTTCCACTGTGCGGGGAGGGGGAGGGTGCTCACTGCTCAACCCCTGGCTCTGCCACAGGCCCTGCCCCTTCCCACCCCTTCCCCTGAGCCACCGTGCCCTTGCTTCTCCCCCCAGAGCCTCCTGCATGCCACAAAATAGCTGATTGGGAGGGAGGGGGAGGTGCTGATCGGAGGGGCTGCTGGTGGGTGGGAGGCACTGGGAGCAGGGTAGGGGGAGCTGATGCGGGGCTGCTGACGTATTACTGCGGCTCTTTGGCAATGTACATTGGTAAATTCTGGCTCCTTCTCAGGCTCAGGTTGGCCACCCCTGCCCTAGCTAATGGGGAGGCTTAAATGACACATTTAGGTAACTGTTAAATCCCTGGGAAATTTCCATGGTGGGGTACTCTGTGGCATCTTTTAAAGATTCATTTACTAGGTTGGCTAGTGATCTGTTAATTTACGGTAAATACAGAAATAAAAGGGTCAGTGTTATTTCACTCCTAACCTTCAGTCGGAGCAGACATTTGTGCACAGTGTAGGCACAGAACCATGGGTGTGTGCACAAGTAAGGGATCTGCATGTGAATGTGGCAGAACAGGTACGTGTGTGTGTGTCTGTTTTCACATACAGACTAGTCATACACCGGCACACGCCTAAAAAGCACAGGTAGTGATACCTAAGTGTG
This sequence comes from Lepidochelys olivacea, assembly GCF_965140295.1. Lineage (NCBI taxonomy): Eukaryota > Metazoa > Chordata > Testudines > Cheloniidae > Lepidochelys > Lepidochelys olivacea. The sequence goes on along the minus strand of NC_140411.1, from coordinate 28,753,891 downwards.
GCCGTACTCCTCTCATCGCAGAGAGACTCGTGCATTGTGCACTCTGCTTATTAACCTCGCCTCACAGGCACGTCTCCTTAGAAAGTAGAAGCTTCACAGCAGCTTATTTTCAATGGTCTCATGTGTAGAACAGTCTGGTTTGCCTCCAGGGTTATCACTTCAAATGAATTCCTCCTTCTGAAAATGCCAAATTTAATAAAATCACAGACACAGCATTGTTTCAGAGCATGCTTTAATACTGTTCTCGCTGCCAGAGAACAAGATCCATGCTTTGAATGCATCTTTCCAATTCTTTTTTCCATCAGAAGGCCCTTGATTCTACTAAATGCCTTATGGGGATAATAAATGTGTGATGTCTTTGAATATAATGACAAGGTATGCGCTTACTCCCCGTGATATCTGTAATGCAAATCTGTGGGAAGCCATAGACTTCTGGTAGGGAACCCCTACTGTTACAAGAAGAGGCAGCTGGTGCTATGTAAAAAGAAAAGGAGTACTCGTGGCACCTTAGAGACTAACCAATTTATTTGAGCATAAGCTTTCGTGAGCTACAGCTCACTTCATTGGATGCATACCGTGGAAACTGCAGAAGATCTTTTTATACACACAAAGCATGAAAAAATGGGTGTTTACCACTGCAAAAGGTTTTCTCTCCCCCCACCCCACTCTCCTGCTGGTAATAGCTTATCTAAAGTGATCACTCTCCTTACAATGTGTATGATAATCAAGTTGGGCCATTTCTAGCACAAATCCACATTCCCCCCCCCCCCCAAACCCAGTTCTGTTATCTTGATTGCTTTGGTGCATCCAATGTATGGTGCCCTGCATTGTATCTGACTTAACATAGTACAGGTTCAGTGGCCTTTGAACAAAAATGTACACACCACGATGAACTGCTATAATTTTTCACGTGGCCAGTGTAGTGAATGAAGTGAGACTCTTCAGAAATAGGCCTTCGTTGACAGTAGCTGTGTAAATGTTGGTGTGCGTTAGATAAAAGTGATATCAAAGGGGAGCCAAAAATGTGTGTGTGATCACTATTCAGAACATACATTGATCCTGTCTGAAAGGTTTGTTTTGTTTTTCCCCCTTTTACAGATTGTGGCACAGGCAGCCATCTGAAGTAACAACATCGGAAGTTTCACGCCTTTTCAAAGACCTTCCTTTGCCTCTCTCTGCAACTCAACTTTTTGTTTTGTTTTTTGTTTTGGTGGAGGCACAACAAAAGAGCCTAAGAGAAGAATGAGGCAGCTGAAAGGAAAACCCAAAAAGGAGACCTCCAAAGATAAAAAGGAGAGAAAGCAGGCAATGCAAGAGGCTCGACAACAAATCATCACTGTAGTGCTTCCCACAATGGCTGTTGTAGTGCTTTTAATTGTTGTGTTTGTTTATGTGGCAACTCGCCCAAATACAACGGAATGATGCAGCTTTTTAAATTCTCTAACTTTGTGTATTAATACTCGTATTGTATGAAGAGCCAAAAACCCCCCTGCCAAACCTTTCTTCCAATATCCCACATTTTAATAGTATTTTACAAAGGAACCTACTGTCATCTTCAGTCTTCTACTTAATTGGAGTGCTAGGATTTCTGTTTTGGAATGTAACATAAAACGGATTCGTGAGCGTGCCAATACATTTTATGGTCCAGTTGATGTGCCTTTCAGACTTTTAAAATGGTGTTTTTTCTTAAAGCTATTTGAAGTTCTATATTGTGAAAGGAAACTCTGTTGTGTTATAAATTTGTATAAATCAGCTTTCAGATTTTATCACTGTAATCTGTAATATTGCTCCCATGAGTTTTTGTTTGTCTGTTTCACACCTTCCAAAGAAGTACACTTCTTCTTTGTGCTTAATGTCATTTGAAATGCTCTGATTTAAAATATATATATATTTTTGGAATAAAGAAGATATTAATCTTACTTAGAATCTTCATCTTGTTTTGCCAAAAAGTGGCTTGATGATGTAATACTTTTCATTTAAATGCTATACAGCAATGTTTCTCAGACGGGGTCTGTGGACCTCTGGGGATGCATGAGGGTATCCCAGGGGCCCCGCGGGCCCCCGCTGATCAGCTCTTCCTCCTCCCTCCCTCCCCAGTGCCTGCTGCATGCTGGGGGACAGCTGTTCAGTGGCGTGCAGGAGAGCTGGGGAGGAGTGGGCCTGGGGCGTGCTCGAGAAAGGAGGAATGGCAGGGATGAAGCAGGGGCAGGAAGAGGCGGGGTAGAGTGGGGTGGGAAATGGGGCTGAGCGGGGCAGCTTGGGGGTCTGCAAAAAATTTTAAATCAGAATGGGGGTCCTCTGATAGCTAAAGTTTGACAGCTGCTGCTATACAGAGTACTTACAAAGGATTTCTTTTTCCTGTGGGACTTGAACATTCAAAGTGAATAATATAATATAAGATCTACCAAAACAGTCTTGCAGAAGCCCAAGAGAAAGATTCCACAGGTTTGTCATGGCAAAATAGCTAATATAAAGACACAGTCACAGGCCTTGAATCTTCTGTTCTTTAAATGCGGAAAATGTGGAATAATGTAGGTTTGGCTTTCAAACACTTTATTCAAATGGACCGTTCTTATATGGATCCCAGTTTCTCTTTAGAACCTAGCATCAAACCACCACAGGTGCACTCCAGGAAGTTAAAAAGAAAAGTATATCAAAATTCCTGGAATAATTTTATGCACTTTTACTGCCCATCCCTTCTTCATCCAAGGATCTCAAAGCACTTAGAACCCCCCAAACACTCAAAACACGGGGAGTTAGGTCAGGGATCACTTCAGGGCAGATGCTGCTGAGGATGAATGCAATGCAGTAGCTGTGTATCAGTATTTTCCCACAGTCGCTTAATGCAGGAAGTGAAAAAGGCCTTAACCCTGCAAACTCTTCTGTGTGTGCTTAACTATCAGCACCTGGACAGTCCCAGTGAAGCTATTGGGACTATTCACATGCAGGCTTAGGACCCTATTCACTCTCTGCATTCTTGTGTGGTAAAGATGTTACTGTGTAGAATGCCATATCTGAAACTGCAGGAGAAATTTTGGGTCAGCAAAATGTAAATGTGTTTTGGATTTGGTTTAAGATGTGGGAATTAAAATCTTTATGCTCGGAAAAAGAGCTGGGAACTTTAACAATCAAAAGTGGTCCTGATCTCCTCCTGCTACTCACTTGACGTGTTTGCACAGTGACCACTAGCTCCAGGCTGGGTCTTGAAAATCACTGCTGTCCCAGATGTGCTATCTCATGAATGACCAAGTACAGCAGAACCTCAGAGTTACGGGCACCTCGGGAATGGAGGTTGTCCGTAACTCTGAACCGTTCGTAACTCTGAACAAGACGTTATGGGATGCTCCTCAGGGTGGACTGCTTGGAGTGAGGGCTCACAGCCGTGCCTGCGAACTTCAGGGTCTTCACCTCCTGCCTGTAAGTAGCTGCCTGGCGAGTAGGGGTGGGGACAGGCAGCTGGTTCTAGCCTCCTGACTGCAAGGGTGAGGAGTGGGGCACCCTGAGGCACCACGGTGACGGTGGGCACGTGGTGAAGGCTGTGGCTTTTTAACACTGAGCTGCTCCTCCAGAGCGCAGCAGGCAGGCAGGAGCTTGGGTTCCAGCTCCAGCAGCAAATACACCAGGCCAGGTTCCAGCTGGAGCTTGGGAAGTTTCTTTCCCCAACTGGGACTGAGCTTGCACACTTATCACCCTCCTGGCGAGGGAACTGCACCCATAGCTTACAGGAAAGTGGCACAGACCCTGGTGCTGCTCCTCTGCCTGCTCAGGGGGCTCATAGCTGTGCCTGTGAAATTCAGTGTCTTCACCTCCTATTTGTAAGGGGCTTCCCCCTGTGTGGTGAATAGGGGTGGGGACAGGCAGCCCAGATGTGCCTACCTTTAGGATACAATACAGGCACAGTACGGTGTTTCCTGTTTTTTGGTTTTTAGGGTTTTTTTTTTTTGTGTCTCCACTACTGCCTGATTGCTTACTTCTGGTTCCACGTGGTGTCCGGTTGACCGGTCAGTCTGTAACTCCGGTGTTCGTATCTTTGAGGTTCCAGTGTACTGCTACTTGTTGCTCAAAGCATCTCCTGTTCTTGAAAAATCATCTGGACCTCTTATATTGAGGGAATGTCCCCGTGTGGTTAGTGAAAGATCTAAATGATGTCTGTGCTGGAGTTGGTCAATTTCTGATGCTCCCCGTGTCAATTGTCACTGTAGTCCTCATGGCTTTTAGCATAATGTTTGTCTTCCTCTACTTTCCTGTGACGAAGCATTACCTCTCTATTAGGGACAGCCATGCTTCTGTGTTGTACATTGTCCTCACTGGATAAAAGTTGGTTACCTTAAATAAGAATGAATTGAAATTTGTGGCTGAGGAAGCTAACAAACCACCACACAACCTACACATAAATTCTGCAGTGTCGTTGGTCAGCCTGTTCAAGTGTAAGTAAAATTGCATTTAGTTAAAGACCAGCCTTGAATCTGAATCCTTCCTGCCCTGTCAGATGTTGCTTAAGGCACGGACAAAGCTCTGCCATCCTTGTCTATCCTGGGCTGCTTTTTGCATGTCCTCTATATTAAATCCCATGAGTTTTCTCTGAGTTCAACAAAGGGATTCTGTTGGTCTGTTGTGTGTTCCTTGTCACCCTGAGAAGCACTATCGACCCAGAAGGCCCCCCTCTGAACTATGCACACAAAGCCACTATGCTATTCCTTTAAAATCGGTCAAGACTCATTTCTGCCATAACTCGCAAATAATTAACTAATAATGACCCCCTATTGATCATGTCTTCTCTCCTCCTCATGTGTCACTTATCTTCTCTGATTGTGAGTTCTTTAGGACAAAGACAGCATGTCACTCTGGGCCACACATAATGTATTCGGAGTGCTACTACTGTAATCAAAATAATCAACGATATGGATCAAAATGTTTACTGGAACCTGTATTCTAATATCCAGGATAGTATTTCCAATGCACTGGAACGTGCAATTTTAAAGAATGTTACATCCAGGAGTAAAATAGAACACTTCACTTATTGAGGCGTTCATTATGTAAAATAACGTAGAATAAATTAATAGCCTTAGTTTGAAACTTTTAAAAAATCTTTTAAAAAAATTGATTGTAAACCTGTCAATATTTTTATGTAGTGAAGATCATATTTTGCACCTCAACTTTGGCATCTTTTACTGAGATCTCTTTTAATTACAGCATATGGGAATATGCATTAGAAAAATGTATTTCCTTTGTCATGTGTAAAATTGACATAAATCACTGACACTTAAGCATCAGGAACTAAACTAATGGTAGCTGGTCAAATGTCAACTATTCTGAACTTGCTGGACAAAGGTTTAATTGTATCTATGTATTAATCCAAGTGTCATTAGACTTCAAAAGTATTTTAGAAATAAGATTTCAAATGTTTCCCAGCATATAGTGGCTTGTGGCAAAATTGAAGGATTGATTACGAGCATTTTACCAGGAAATCATGCTGAGGTATTTCTGCAACAATGTCTTGTGATATGGTTTCCAAGAGTGTTCTTTAGCAGGTCAAGTCATTAGAAACCTGGCATTGCCTTTTGATAAATCAAGTTATGGAACAATTTATTAGGAGCCCATTTTCAAAGCATAAATCAAATATAAGTAAAATGCTTAAAGATCAAGGTTTTAATGGAGTTTTTATAAATGGCTTTGAAGTGTAAAGAAAGTAAAGAAGTTACTTCAAATACCCATAGAACGGTGTAAGTGGCTGTTTCTCAAACAAGATCTTACTCCCTGTCACCAAAGCATATAAAACAACTGACACTGCAAGGGGTTTTGAGGGTAAAACTACACGTTTTTTAGCTGCTGGAGCACTGGATCTTCAGTCTTCTGGTTCAATCACACAGTAGGAGCATGCTTGCCCCTCTAAATCCTCACTTCGAAAATTATTTTTAGCGAAGTTAAATAGTGGAAATATGAAATTGGCCTTCATTTTAAAAAAAGGAATAGTGTGTACGAGAGTGCATAGACGACAAATATCTAGGCAGACCTGGGATATGCTGTTGCTTTCATGAGGAACTACAGTGGAGCAAATAGGCTCCTTGCAGGCGCTGCAGTCTGCCCCTGCACAACAAACGGCAGGATTTCGGGCCATATTCTGTACAGGATGTAGACTATCCACTAGCAGTGCTGCCAACTCCCACATTATGTAGTCTTTTATTTAAGACACCAGGTTCTGGAGCCATGTGATTGCAAGAGAAAATCTCAGCTTTTACTTACCAAAAAAAAGGCAACTTTGTAGCCTTCACAGTGCAGAGAACATCTTGAAAACATGAAGCCTGAAGGTTCAAAAGCCAGAAGGTAAATTTAAAAAAAAAGTATTTCTTTTTAAATCTCAGGATATCTAAACGGATCTCACTGAACGTTTGAAGGTGGTAATACAGTACTACTCCAATGTAGATCAGGAGTAATTGCACAGCAGTCAGTGAAGTTCAACTTGTACAATATATATATGATCATCCAAACTAGGCTCAGGACGGTTAAAGCTCTCCAGCCTGAAGTTGTCTTGCAAATAGTACTTATAAAATAGCAATGAATAGTTAAATCCTTGTAATGAACTACTTGTTATTTCATGAGGGGCAAGGTGGGTGAGGTAGTGTGTGTCATTGGACCAACTTCTGTTGGTGAAAGAGACCAGCTTACACAGAACTTGTCTGTGTAAACTCAAAAGCTTGTTGCTTTCAGCAACAGAAGTTGGTCCAATGAAAGACATTACCTCACCCACCTTGCCTCTCTAACAATCTGGGACTGAGACGGCTACAACAACATGGCAAACAATAGTTAGTTCATTTTTTCTTAACTTAGTCTTTATCTTCTATGTAAGTTTCAAATGACAGTCCTGGACCTGCCACAAGAGATGCTCTCCCCCAGGCCCGGAGCTGCTGTGGCCGGGGAGAGCTGCTCGCCCCGGAGCTGCCGCAGCTGGGGAAAGGCAGGGAGAGGCACTCTCCCCCGGCCCTGGAGCTGTTGCGGGCAGAGAGGGCGAGGGCTGGGGGGGAGTCCTCTCTCCCTGCCACCCTGGTGCAGCCTGCACCCCAAACTCCTCATCCCTGGTCCCACCCCAGAGCCCATCACCCCCCTGGACCTCAACTCCTGCCCCATCCCAGAGCCCCCTACCACACCCCTCATCTCCATTTCAGAGCCTTCACCCCCAGCCAGAGCCCTCACCCACCTGCACCCCAACCTGCTGCCCCAGCCCTGAGGCTCATCCCACACCCTGAACCCCTCATCCCCGGCCCCATCCCAGAGCCCACATCCCTAGCCTGAGCCCCCTTCCACACTCCAAACCCCTCGGCCCCACCTCACCACACATCACCTCCATATTGGTGCACATAAAATTAATTCTGTACATGCATGGGAAAATGTAGAGGGAACTTTGGAGAGCACAGGAAGCCACAGTAATGCAGACAACACTAATGACACTGGCATCCAAAGGGGTCTGTAAACATCTCCAATGGGATTTCAATCTGCCAAAAGCACATTCAACAACCATTCTGCTCCTGCTGTGAATGTAATTAAGCTGTCTTTTGCCAGGGCCTCTGAAATTAGGTTATGGATTCATAAGCCAAGGCAAAAGGAGGTATGCAGGGGACCACCAGAATAATGGTGGGCACAGTAATTCCATTTATGACAATGTCATTTGGTGAGAATAGTGTTTCAGCAGGTCCATGAATACAGATTCTTGAGTGGCGAAAAACCCTGGCATCATGAACTTTTCCAGTGCAGCCCACCTTGACATTTATAAATTGATCTCTGTTGTCCACAAAGGCCTGTAAGAAAAATGGAGTAGTCCCCTCTGCTGTTTAGGTATTTGTGTGCTCCTTGAGGAGGGAAAATTATGGGCATGCGAATCCCATCAATGGCCCCAGCACAGTTAGGAAACCCCATTCTGTCAAAGCCAGCAATTACCTCAAAAATATATTGTATGCCTGCCACCTTGGGGTAAACCACATGCCTGACTGGCGCAGAAACCTCTGCCACCACTTAACCCACACTGGTTGGTAATGGACTTTAGCAGTCTGGAGTAGCCAGCTTCCAGACAGTTATAGCAACCCACTTTTGGACCGGCAAGAGTGACAGTTGTGTGACTTTACACTGGAGGGTTGGGGCAGGCTGCTCACAAAGCTTCAGAAATGTAGTTTTCTTCATGCAAAAGTTCTGGACCCATTGCTGGTCATCCCAGGTCTGCATGACAATGTACTCCCTGTGCTTGTGGCCTGCTCCAGAAGCACTGGGCTACATAAGGGGCAGCGGTAGCTGTACTGTGTGTCATGAGCAGCATCAGCCAGTTTGAGTTGGCCATGTCTGTGTTATCCTCTTCTTACTCCATCATAAGCTGTGCCAGGTGCCTTTAGTGGCTCAGAACACGCCACTAATGTCCACCAGTGTATCATGGAAGCGCTGCTTGTTGCCTGACACAGGAGTGAAAGTGCAAGCAAAAGAAGTCCTTCAAAAGGCGCCTCCTCCATATTGCTGTCTCTAGTAGCTGGGAGCACACAGACCAAAATGAGCACTGGGCAGGATGTGTTGGCAGGCTGTTCAAACTGTCTGTAGTGTGTAAGGTGGACAGTCAAGTTTTCCCACAGTGCACCACAGTCAAAGGACTAGAGTGGCCATGTTTCAGGAGGGTGCTATGGAGGCTGAGATATGGTTGGTTTTACTCAGGCCTGCGCGCTGAAGTATGGATGCCAGAGCCCAAGGTTCAAGCTCTTTTTTTGTTAACCCTACATTAGGGATTTTCTCTCAGTGTAGATGCTCAAGCCCTGGGTTCTTGAATCCAGGTCAGCTGACTCAAGTCCCACTAATCCTAGGTTTACATTGCAGACTAGACATACCCTCAGAGTCTCCAGTACCTCTGTTCAGAGCAATGTACTAACTTTTGGCTGGATAAGCCAAAGTCAGTGTCAAAGTCCAACATTCAGAGGTTTAAAAAAAACCCAAGAAAGATGTGATACCGTGATGATTTTTCATAACATTTGTCCATCTTTGGTTTGATTTGACTTGGTAGGGTTTTTACAGCCACTCCCTGCATGGCTCGCTGATCACTGAGACATAGCGTCTGACTTGTTCTTGCAGTCATTATAAGTTTTGCCTGTTAGCCAGGTTCAGATCTACTATGACTGATATCCTTCATGGAGTGACTTGTAGGAGCAAGCTGTTTTTACTTCCTGCCCTTAGAATGGAATGGAATGTGGGGGCCTGACACTGTTAGCTTTAGCTCAGTGCACCAGACAGGTTAATCCTATTACTTTACAGAGCTGGCCTTTGGCCACATGCTCTTTAGGACTCTCTAAAAATAAGGCCAATCTCACATAAATGAGAGATGAATTTCATTTTGTTGCAAAGCTAACCTTAACATTGTGAGCCCATCACTAGGATTTTTTCCTAGTTCTCAACATGGCTGTGAAAGACTGACCTTTGGTAATCCAAACTTTGTGGATTACCAGGGTTTTCAGAAGCCCCTGGACTGACTTGTAGGTGACTGTGTGTGTGTTGAATAGCCCCACCAATAGCCCTAGGGCTGAGGTTGGATAGAAGAAAAAAAAAAGAGAAAACACAAATGAGAAAATTGGGTTGGAGTTGGACAGAATGGGCAGCTCCCATAAGCATCTCCCTGCCAGCCGCCCAACAGATGATTGGCAGCTATGGCTGGTGTGTGCTGAGCATCCCTTCTTTTTTTTCCCCAGGGTTGAGCCCAGAGCACCCACGGAGTTGGCGCCTATGGGCTGGGTTCAAAAGGTATTTAGGTGTTGCAATGCTACAAGATCAGGTGACATCTGAGTGGTGGTTTGAGAATGTCAGCGGTACCTAAATGTTGCCATTTAAAGAGGCAGTTAAGTACTTAATGCACTTAAGTACCATTGTGAATCTGGCCTCAGGGGTCTAACTCTCCCCATGCTTAGGGTTGAGGATTTCACTGGACTGTGCAGGGATTAGGTGTTGTGACACATGTTGGAACAACACCTAAGTATCTTTGAGGATCTGGGCAATACTGACTTGATTATATGTTTGAATATTTTGCTTGGAAAAGAAACAAGGCTAATATGTCAATATCTTCTATTATCTTCCTCTCTATCATTCTTAAAGACAAATTTTTGCTTTCTTAGTCTCCAGGGTCAACTTCTGATTTATAATTTTCTGAATATTATTTCCAGAGATTCCTAAATTTCTACCATAGTTCTTTTAAAACTTCCAGATGCATCATCTCTTAAACTGAAGTTACATTTATTTAGTTTGTTCAAATACTCTTTCATCATCTTTTTGTTCACTCTTTGCTCTCCAGCTTTCTTTAGTTTTATTTGCCTGAGTTTATGGTTCTTTTACATTTTCATTATCATTACTCACTTTATTGAAAACTGAGCAAATTGGTATTTAAAATCTGGCTGTTTTGTCTAAGTGTGAAATAGTGCGTTTTGCTATGTTGGAGAGAGAGCTTCCAAAAACAATTCACATTTTAGAGTGGGCTAGAATATTAATGATAATTCTGTTACTCACAAACCAGCCTATTTGATTCACCAGTATTATTTTTCTCCAGCTTTTTCCAGGAAGTTGCAAACAGCAAGTGCACTATATGCTGTACTATAGCTTTTCTGTAACTATTCCATTCAAGTCAATTGTTAATTGGCTCCTGTACTTTCTGACTGTTCCACTTGCATAGCAATAGAATTTAGTATGAACTGCAAATAAAAGGAACGGCCATGTGAAACACAGAGTTACTCACGCTGCAGAGCATTGGGTTGGAAGAAGGATTGAGAATTGGAAAAGTAGTAACTGCTTAGAGCCTTTACAAAGGGGATGTTCAGCAATCTATATAGTCTGAGGACAAAGGTTTTACATGGTCTATGCTGAGATAAAAACAATAGGTCAACATTATACTTAAACACCAATATTTGCTTTGCAGAAAGATTTACTTTTAATACATTTTTTTTCAGATATTTAAATATTAATGAAAAACTTGTAAACCATTATAGGTAGGGCCCTACCAAATTCACGGTCCATTTTGGTCAGTTTCACAGTCATAGGATTTAAAAAATTCCAAATGTCATGATGTCAGCGATTTAAATCTGAAATTTCAGTGTTGTAATTGGTGGCGGGGGGTTGCGGTACTGCTAGTCTTACTTCTGCACTGCTGCTGGTGGCGGAGCTGCCTGTGGAGCGGAGTAGCTGGAGAGCAGCGGCTGCTGGCCAGGAGCCCAGCTCTGAAGGCAGAGCCATTGCCTGCAGCAGCACAGAAGTAAGGATAGTATGGTATGGTATTGCCACCCTTGCGTCTGTGCTGTTGCTGCTGCTGCTGGTGGGGCACCGCCTTCAGACAGGGGCGCCTGGCCAACAGCCGCTGCTCTCCAGCCCCCTAGCTCTGAAGGCAGTGCAGAAGGGTGGCAATACTGTGACCCCCGTAAAATAACCTTGCAACACCCCCCCTCACTCCCCTGCAACCCTCTTGGATCAGGCTCCCCAGTTTGAGAAACGCTGGTCTTCAGTGTAAAATCTGTACAGTATAAGGTAAAAGCACACAAATGACCAGATTTCACAGTCTGTGATGTGTTGTTCAGGGCTGTGAATTTGGTCAGGCCCTAGTTATAGGTAAGATGCTCTGTTCCAGCTGAACTCTGCTTATCACAGTAATGCAAAGCAAAGTGGGGTGGGAAAGGTGAATTCAAGGTATGTTTGCCCTTTCCCTACTCTTGACCATGCTGTGGGCTTGCCTGGTCCTAAGCATGGGTTAGAGCAGGCTCAGCTGCAATGGACATAAACAGCTATTCTTGTTGCCAAGAATAACCAGAGCACAGCTATGCCCATGATGCTATGAGCTGTGAATAGAACAGTGTAAAACTGTTATTCCGGTTCTATGCAAGCTAGAGAATCCCCTTAGACTAGGTATAGTCTCAAGTGGCCAGTTCCATTGATTAGATAGCTCCCTTACCCAATCAAGTTTCATGTATCTTTACTTAATTTACAGTGGTCCAAATGCGTTTCTGGAGCACACAAGTAGACAAAAACAAATTACATATTTAATTTCTAGATATGTCTTAGATTGCAAACATACACTGTAACTAAAGCAACAACAGAACAATGTGTCATGTTAATATAGGAATGCAAACCCTCCCCCCCCCAAAATTTATATTACAAGACACTAGCTATCTGTGTAAATTCAAGAAAATGGTAGCAGATTTTAGTTTTGAGAATCAGAAGAGTAACTACTTGGTTATACCTTTATTTGTTTTTAAACTGCATATAAAAAGCTAAAAGGCTCATATATGTCTATTTTGCTTTAGCCTGGCATATTTTTTGACAGTATTTTCAGAATGCCTTTGTAGTTCTTCAATGTGTGAATTTAAAATCTCTTCAAATTCTTTTGCTCGTTTCTCTTCTTCTTGAAAGAACTTTTCTGTTGCAGTTGTAGGTAAGGACATCTCTGGGTGAATCTGAACAATACATAGAGCAGGCACAGGTAGTACAGAATTGAAAGTACAGCAATATTTTTACATTATTGAAGCATAAAACAAATTTTTCATAAGTTTTACAAGCTAGAAAATATGCAAAGTTACCATCTTTTACTAAAACATAGACTTAGGCCTTAGGCGTGTCACTACATATTTAAATGGAGGATGGTGTGGATTGCACTCTCAGCAAATTTGCGGATGATACTAAACTGGGAGGAGTGGTAGATACGCTGGAGGGGAGGGATAGGATAGAGAAGGACCTAGACAAATTGGAGGATTGGGCCAAAAGAAATCTGATGAGGTTCAATAAGGATAAGTGCAGGGTCCTGCACTTAGGACGGAAGAACCCAATGCACCGCTACAGACTAGGGACCGAATGGCTAGGCAGCAGTTCTGCGGAAAAGGACCTAGGGGTGACAGTGGACGAGAAACTGGATATGAGTCAACAGTGTGCCCTTGTTGCCAAGAAGGCCAATGGCATTTTGGGATGTATAAGTAGGGGCATAGCGAGCAGATCGAGGGACGTGATCGTTCCCCTCTATTCGACATTGGTGAGGCCTCATCTGGAGTACTGTGTCCAGTTTTGGGCCCCACACTTCAAGAAGGATGTGGATAAATTGGAGAGAGTCCAGCGAAGGGCAACAAAAATGATTAGGGGACTGGAACACATGACTTATGAGGAGAGGCTGAGGGAGCTGGGATTGTTTAGCCTGCAGAAGAGAAGAATGAGGGGGGATTTGATAACTGCTTTCAACTACCTGAAAGGGGGTTCCAAAGAGGATGGCTCTAGACTGTTCTCAGTGGTAGCAGATGACAGAACGAGGAGTAATGGTCTCAAGTTGCAGTGGGGGAGGTTTAGATTGGATATTAGGAAAAACTTTTTCACTAAGAGGGTGGTGAAACACTGGAATGCGTTACCTAGGGAGGTGGTAGAATCTCCTTCCTTAGAGGTTTTTAAGGTCAGGCTTGACAAAGCCCTGGCTGGGATGATTTAACTGGGAATTGGTCATGGTTCAAGCAGGGGGTTGGACTAGATGACCTTCTGGGGTCCCTTCCAACCCTGATATTCTATGATTCTATGAAATGTACTACCGGTCACAATTTGGCTCCCCTGCTATCCTCAAGATCCTTGGGCCAGTCACAGGGCACTTCAGTCCCTGGTGTAATTTAGGGTAGCCTCTTGGCAAACACTGTATGAAATGATGGGATATATTGAAAAGAAAAGACTTTTTTTTTTTCCCGCATCTTAAGAAGTTAGATAGATGGCCCTCTAAAAGAATGTTAATTCAGGAATACCGGCAACCAAGACACTCAGAAAAACTTTAGTATTCCTTTTCTTTTTAGTATTAGCCTCAACCTGGTGTGGGTTACATCTCATTTCTCCTACCACTTAATTTTTATTCTAGGACCTCCATGTCACAGTCTTCACAGTGGGATGTTCCCCATCTCCATGGCAACTGGAGCAGACCAAATCTTTGGTCTGAGCTGGACTTAGGACTGCCCATCAGGAAGAAACTGTTACTAATTTTTTCCTGTAACGTTCTTTGAGATGTCGTACATGTTCATTCTACTTAGGTGTGTGTCCTCCAGTGCACAGCTGCTGCAGAGCTTTTCGCCTTAGCTCTATCCATCAGGATGGCACAAGTGTCCTCTGCTGTCTGTGTGTTCATTGCTCATGCAGTGCACATAAGGGTAGAGCCCCCCTCAGTTCCTTCCTACCAGGAGACAAATAGAGAGGGGAAGGAGGGTGGGTCATGGAATGGACACATGCAACATATATCTTGAAGAACAACAGTTACAGAAACCATTTCTTCTTCTAGTGATTGCACATATCCATTCCATGAACCACCCTCCTTCTCCTCTCAATTGGAGTCTTCCGGTAGAAAGGAACTGAGGAGGGGTCAGGGGTGTCTCTGTTATGCCTGCGTTCAGTGCATGATACAGCAGAGGATGCCCCCCAATGGGTACCGTTAAAGGGAAACACTCTGACAACTATGCACTCGAGTGCACACACACCTATAGTGGAATGGACATAGGCAACACATTTTGAAGAACAGTTACAGGAAGGTTAGTAACTGTTCTTCTTTGAGCGATTGCATGTGTCCATTCCCCTATACAGGATTCACAAGCAGTTCCAAATGGAGGTGGGTTCGGAGTCTATTGAACCACTCGACCGTTGTGAGAGGTAAATATATGACCAGACAAGCAGGTTGTCACTTTGAAAATGTCTAATATGGAAATGCTAGCTAGAAAGGCCGCAGAGACTGCTTGGGACCTAGTCAAAAGTCCATAGGATGAGACAGGTTATACTTAGTGTTTCATCTGTGAACCACAACCCTCACGTAAGAGTCCACATGGCATCTGTTATCTGTAGTTTAGACCTGACTTCAGGTAGCTATTAAATAATATTAAGAATGAATTCAACATGAGATGCTAGTACTGGATCTGGACCAAGATCTTTATATACTTATTTGCTGGAATTGCTATCTGGAAGCAAATAAAGAATTGTGCTGGGTATAAATGAGACCAAAAAACCCAGGAGCTGTCAGAGATTGTGTCTTAGGAGAGGTCTGCTAATGTCAGACTTTATTTTCTTCTGTCTCTCTTCTAAAATAAAGTTTATCTTAGAAGATAAGTTAAATGCTGGAATTTTGTGAGCACTGTAATTGGCCCTTCCACTTGTTTACTCAAACTTTTGTTTCTGAAGGTATTTTGTGATGACTGCTGAGGCCTGAGTATCATGATGAGAAGTTTCAGAGGAGCAGCCGTGTTAGTCTGTATTCACAAAAAGAAAAGGAGTACTTGTGGCACCTTAGAGACTAACCAATTTATTTGCGCATAAGCTTTTGTCCAGAGAGACAGACAGACATGTATCCTTTTCACTTGAAGGGAGGGATGAAATATGGCATTTGTGAATACCACATAGCAGTTACAAGTCCAAAAAGGGAGTACTCTGTATTGAAAATGCTTCTTGTGTAGCTGAAGCTAAAGTATCTCTGGGTGACTCTCCCTGATCAGTAGGGACTACAAGAAATTTATTTTTGTATTCTGAGGTCTGGGGAAGAAAATTCTGCAATGATGGATTTCAGTATTTCCACTTAAAATATTGATCTTCTTATGGACTTGTTGAGGCACCTGAGATTTCTATGCCATCGTTTCTCTTTTACCACAAAGAATCTTGTGCCCTTTCCAAAATAACTGTTTCTTCATGAAGCTGGTTCTGTTGTTCCAATAAGTAGAAGATGGCTGACTGCACTTTTAATCTTCTGATATCACAAAGGGTCTTATTGATAGTGTTGGTTTATTTTAACATACATGGGGAAAGGATAAACTTGACTCGGACATCTCAAGCACTCATTTTCTTAGCTGATTCACTCCCAGATGACAATTAAAGGGGGAAATCTGCCCAGACTTCAGAAACCCCTTATTCCCTTGTTTAAAGCATCAGTGACTGCTTTGTCCCTAAAGAGCTTACCAACAAAACATTTAGAAGGATATCAGTTTAGCATGCTATTCCAATTCCTTCAAGCTATGGTTGACCTTAGAACATATTTGAATGTATAGCAAATCAGTCAGGTGAAGCATCATTCTTGAAAAAGTTGCTAGGGAAGCTTAGTTTAAAATAGATTTTGTGTCATGTTTTTCCTTTATGCACACTCACAGTGGCCTCCCTGTTGAGCATAGACCTCCCACAATAAGAGACTGCAGGCAATACTATCAGCCCTGAGGCAGTTTTATTTTCCTGTTGTGTGTTTGGCAGGAATATGCCCTTAGTTAAACTATGTCCTTTACTAAGGATGCAGCAGGCTTCAGTTGAGGCAGAGTAATGAAGAATTGGTAGTCCTTAGGTATGAGTAGGTCTCAATAGAGAAATTCCCACTCCTTTATAAACCAGCAGAGGAAGAATCACACACCTCTTCATCAACATTCCCATTTTTATTTATTTATGAACTTATTTATTGGTGTTTCATTGTCTAAGAAAATAAGTACTTATGAAGCTAAACCCCCATTTGTGCTTACTTCTGGAAAAAACTTACTTGAGAGTCTGATGTATCTTGCTCAGAGCCTCAATTTTAGAGATTTCTCCTCCTTAGAGGATCTCAGCAGAGGACTTAAGACTTTAGGCTTATGATTGAGATGCTAAAGCAGCACTCAGGGATGATAAAGCCATTGTGGCAAAACTAAATGAATTCTTTACATTGGTCTTCACGGTTGAGGATGTGAGGGAGATTCCCAAACCTGAGCCATTCTTTTTAGGTGACAAATCTGAGGAACTGTCCCAGATTGAGGTGTCATTAGAGGAGGTTTTGGAACAAACTGATAACCTAAACAGTAATAAATCATGAGAACCAAGAGTTCTGAAGGAACTCAAATGTGAAACTGCAGAACTACTAATTGTAGTCTGTAACCTATCATTTAAATCAGCTCTGTACCAAATGACTGGAGGATAGCTAATGTGATGCCAATTTTTAAAAAGGGCTCCAGAGGTGAACCCAGCAATTACAGGCCGGTAAGCCTGACTTCAGTACTGAGCTAACTGGTTGAAACGATAGTAAAGAACAAAATTGTCAGACACAGATGAACATAATTTGTTGGGGAAGAATCAACAGGGTTTTTGTAAAGGGAAATCATGCCTCACCAATCTACTAGAATTCTTTGAGGGGAGTCAGCAGCACATGGACGAGAGGGAGCTAGTGGATATAATGTACTTAGATTTCAGAAAGCCTTTGACAAGGTCCCTTACCAAAGGCTCTTAAGCAAAGTAAGCTGTCATGGGATAAGAGGGAAGGTCCTCTCATGGACTGGTAACTGGTTAAAAGATAGGAAACAAAGGGTAGGAATAAAGAGTCAGTTTCAGAATGGAGAAAGGTAAATAGTGGTGTCCCCCAGGGATCTGTACTGGGCCCAGTCCTATTTAACATTCATAAGCGATCTGGAAAAAGGGGTAAACAGTGAGGTGGCAAAATTTGCAGATGATACAAAACTACTCAAGATAGTTAAGTCCCAGGCAGACCACAAAGGTGGTCTACAAAAAGATCTCTCAGAACTGGGTGACTGGGCAACAAAATGGCAGATGAAATTCAATGTTGATAAATGCAAAGTAATGCACATTGGAAAACATAATCCCAGCTATGAATATATAATAATGATGAGGTCTAAATTGGCTTTTACCACTCAAGAAAGGTCTTGGAGTCATTGTGGATAGCTGTCTGAAAACATCCACTCAATGTGCAGCAGCAGTCAAAAAAAGCTAACAGAATGTTTGGAATCATTAGGAAAGGGATAAATAAGACAGAAAATATATTGTCTCTATATTAATCCATGATATGCCCATATCTTGAATACTGCATGCAGATGTGGTCACCCCATCTCAAAAAGAGATTTAGAATTGGAGAAGGTTCAGAAAAGGGCAACAAAAATGATTAAGAGTACGGAATGGCTGCCATATGAGGAGAGACTGGGACTTTTCAGCTTGGAAAAGAGAAGACTAAGGGGTGATATAATAGAGGCCAATAAAATCATGACTGGTGTGGAGAAAATAAAGGCAGAAGTTCATTTACTCCTTATGATAACACAAGAACTCCGGGTCACCAAATGAAATTAATAGGCAGTAGGTTTAAAACAAACCAAAGGAAGTATTTTTTCCACACAACGCAGTGTCAACCCATAGAACTTCTTGCCAGAGGATGTTGTGAAGGCCAAGTCTATAACAGCATTCAAAAAGAACTAGATAAGTTCATGGAGGATAGGTCCATCAAGGGCTATTAGCCAAGATGGACAGGGATGGTATGCCCAGCCTCTGTTTGCCAGAAGCTGAGAATGGGTGACAGGGGATGGATCACTTGAGGATTACCTGTTCTGTTCTTTCCCTCTGGGGCACCTGGCATTGGCCAGCACAGGATACTGGGCTAGAAGGACCTTTGGTCTGACCCAGTATGACTGTTCCTATATTCTTAGGCTGTCCCTTTTAATGCTAAGATCCTTCACCAGTCCCTGGGTCAAAAATCCCTGGGAAAAGGTGGGAGGGGCCCCCTGAAGAAGAGAGTGCTATTCCTGGGAGATTGTAAGGAAAGTCTACAGGCATGTATCCTGCATATCTTCTTAAGGAAAATAGTGGTCATTTTATGACCTCCCCACAGTAGAGGATCTGAATCACTTCATCCCATGCTCCCTGCTGCTGGATCTGTGCTGATTAGGGACTGACTTCACAAAATGAGGAATGAGCTGGTGCCATTGAAGGCAAATTACTCATTGGTATCAGAAAGGTCACAGGAGCTGGTATAGAATCATAAGATCAGACAGGATCACAAGGGTCATTGAATCTAACTTTTCATGGCAGCTGAGGCCTTACAGGTAGAAGTACTTGTAGGAAGAGGGCATGTTTTGTGGTCTTCAAGCACCTTGGCATGGACCTTGCTTACAGACTGGCTGGGAGCAGAAATTTTTCCTTCTGGTTGCTACGGGGAGAACTTGCCCTCTGCAAGAGTCAGGATGCTCCAGTGAACCTTTCCTCCCTTCTCTACAAGTTGTTGAAATAGGGGCCCTATGACTAGGGGAGGATGGGGCATGGAGGCTGGGATGGGCTTTGAAACAAAACAAACTTACTTACTCTATGACCCATGCCACAGATACTGGCCTGGTTTCAATGAAGGCAGCTTCCAAATGGTCTGCTCAATTGTCAGAACATGGACCTAGCCCATGCACTGGCTGGGAGCTAGTTTCCCTTTGGCCTGTTGTCCTTGTCTGCCATTTACTGTGCAGGGAGACAGGAAGGAGAGGTGCTGTCCTTCAAACCCACTTCAGAGAGCCAAAATATGATTTCTCTTTCCTGTTTACCAATGTTGAGGACAAAAATCTAAAGCCAATGAAGAAATTGATAGACACATGCGCACACACACACACACACAATTTCTGCAAAAGTTCTGCTACAAAGGGAGCCCTGGAGGCTGCAGCATGTGCAGTTTGGAGGCAGAGAATTCTAGGGAATTCTTCTTGATTGGCAGTCCTAGACCCAGGCTTGCAGCAAAGATGTGGTCTGCCCCCAGTTGCCATAGAGATGGCAAACACCCCACTGTGAAGAGTGACATGGAGAGGACTGACAATGCTACAATTTTACTCTTTCCCTTTAAGAAAAAGAGAGATTACAACATTCAGGATTTTCTCTTTCATGTTTGGATACAACAGGTACACAGATCCCTTTCATTTTATCCATTAATCTACTTCTATAGAAATTTTATTTTCTAACAGCACATTAGGGTCCTTATTAGAGTAGTCATGAATTTACTGTGATAGAATTGTTAAAGCAGGGTGCCCCAGCTGAAGGCCATACTAGCAACTTGCTAAAAGCCTGAAGCTCACACCGTATTTTCATAATAGTGGATGATAACCATCATCACCACTAACACTGAGGTATGCCTAAGCATGAAATATACCATAACAGCAAATGTAAACTATATTATAGGAATCCATGAATCACATTTGCCCTATAGACTGAACTTTGGCTACCTCTGTGTTTAAAGTAAATTAACTACTCACCACTGGGTTGACTTCTTCCACACTGTACACATGGCTCAGTACAACATCACACCTATGCTTTTCAGGAAATGGGCTGTTGTAGTGTGAAGGATAGAACATTGGTGGTGATGGAGATTTACAATCTAGTTTCTGGTCATGATCTCTGCTAAGTCTCTGAGATGGTAGACTGCTGCCACTTTTAGTATCAATGATATCACCTTGACCATGTAGAGCAAGATTTTGGTTTCTGTAGAGTTCAAAGACAGTTGGTTGCATAGGTTTCATTTACCATTCAATTTTGTAAAGTTCTAAAATAATAAAATAGTGTTTTCAAATAGGAAGACCAGTTAACTATATTTCATAGTTTGTTAGGTCATGGTTTCTGTTCATATAATTTTGTCCTCTTTGCTTTTCAAACAGCTTCATGTCTGAGTTCCATGACAGATAAGTTTAAATCAGCTTAAAACAGTAGTCTGTACAATTGTCATTCTCTGAAAGTGCCATCTCTGAAATTTATTCCCCACCTTGGTCTGACACAGTCCAATGTAGTTGACCTGCAGGTCTGCTAACATCTATATTTTCTCATGCTTTAACTGATACAATGAGCTACAATATGAGAGTGTAAGAGATAGGAAGGGGATACCCTATTTATGGTGTTTTGGTTAGTGGATTTTGATCCATTCAAATGTCATATGGATATAAATACATGCAGGTGCCTAGGATTTAGACCTAATGCTTTTTAAAAAAAATTAAAGCTTTAGCATGTGGAGCCCCTGATCTTGCACCATTAAACTCAATAGGAAACTTTGCCATTGACTTCAATGAGTGCAGAGTCAAAACAAGAATGAGAAGAGAACAAACATTAAATACATATTTAAACTGAACAAGGGTATTTCATTCTCTAACAATAATAACTGAAGAACTTCAAGCTGATTCAAGAATCTAAGTACAGTGTTATGGTGCTCCATAATCTTTGGACCCTACTGATGGTGTAATCCATAGTAGATTTGAAATTGTATGTTTTTTAATCTACCTGAAACTCAAGTCAAGTAATTAACTGTTGAATAAGAAAAATCTACTTGCTATGCATTAGCAAACAAATTCCCCTGGTAGCTGTCTGAGCAACTGCTAAAAACATATTGAGAAATAGCATGTGGTTTTGATTTCTTCTTACTTATACACATGCTTTCTTAATTAGAATAATTTCCACTTGTATCTTTATTTGTAATATGTACCAAAGTGTGAAAACCAGAGAAATCCGATAACCTCATTTTTTCTTACATAGCAGGTTTTTCCTCTTAGAATACTTTTTGTAGTGGTAAAAGTTTCCATTGTATTAAAGTCTGAGCTTATTACAAAGAAGTGTTCTGCTTTTGTAAGTACAGATATTCCATGTTACCTACTTCAAAGCTTACAGTAATCCTAAATTTGTATACCGACTTAAATCGCCAAGGATCCCAAAGCATTTTACTAATGTAATATGCTAGTATACAAAAAAGTCTCCAAGCATGGAGTGAAGGTCCCTATTCCCATAGCTAGATGCAGAAAGGAAGGAATTGAGACAGTTAGGGACCACATAGCCCTTGTATAATATCATTTTGAATATTTGATACTGTGAGGCAGTGTATATGCAGTAATACTAGGAACTTTTAAAACACTCTTTTACTAGAAGTTCGCTGGAGTTGTGGGGGCAGGGAGCATCCCACAAATGGGAATATGTAAAGGCCGCATCAAAGAAGTAATGAAGAATATCTTCTCCAATTACAAATGAAGTGGGGATTAAAATAAGCAGAATGTAATACTCAGGTGTAGTACAATTGGAATGCTGTAATTATTATCCACTCCAAGAAGAGATACTCTGAAAGTAAGACAGAGTCATCTAATGTTTACTCTACCTTTAGTCGAATTTTCCACTTTACTCCTTACCGCTCACTGAATACATACAGCTTGCTCTTTGGAGCACAGAATAAATCCTCCCCACCCCACCATTTTAGAGCCCATTTAGTCTACCTTTGGAGTAAAGGCACAGTGAAGAAGACAGCCTACTGAAGAGAGCTGGCTTGAATAATAAAAACATGGAATTGCTCATTTTGTGTTTTGACCTTTTTGAAAGTAATTTCCTCTAAAAGCCCACAGCAAAGGTCTCTGCGATCTGTTTTTTCAAACCTGATTCTCTATGTATTGTGAGAAGATAGCCAATTTTAGTCTGGGGAGTCCTGAGCTTTTCTTGGTATGAGAGCTAAGATACCACCCTTTGCCCCTGCTCTTGGGTGCCAAGGGCCCCGCTACTAGCCTGGGAAGATGATAGAGGAGAGAAGCAGGGGAGGGGTCTGGGTTTGCTCCTCACTCTGAGTCCCAGCCCCTCTCAACCCCTGTGGGTTTCTTACCCTCATCCCCCTTAGGTGGGTTACCCTCTGTCAGATGCTGGGGGACAGGGTCTTCCTTACTTCAATTCTCAGGACTTCCAAATCTCTCAACACAGCTCCAATGCTGCCACCTCCTCCTCCCTTGTCTGCCTGATGCAGGGGGTTTTTATTAGGTTCCTAACAGGGCCTTAATTGACTGCAGGTGCTCCAATTAACCTGCAGCCACCTTCCCTAGTCTACAGGGAACCACACCTTAATTAGCCTTGAGTTTATATATTTCCCCTCTAGCACTCTCCCACTGCTCTCTGGTCCTCCTGTATCACTGTATTTAATAATAGTTATTACTGATTTATATTGAAATTTACTTCACAAAGGCCATCATTTCCAAACCTAGGTGTCTGCAGTTATAATATTTTTAAGGTAGTAAAAACAAAAAATATTTACATACCTAAATATAGGTGGCCTAATTTTTCAAAGGTGCTTAGCAACCCCAGTCTCCACTGAAGTCAATGGACCTATGCGGCTCACTCTCTTTGAAAAACAGGCCACCTATATTTAGGTGCCTTTATTATGGATTTTGTAGCCTAACTTTAGACATTCATGTTTGATCATTTTGACTTTAAATTTCTGCCAATTCAATGTATCATAATGTGTAAAAACAGAGTTCTAATTTTAATACAAGATTAAAGGTATGAAAAGATCTGAAAATCTGTGAAAACAAGACTATTTGTTTTTACAGGCAAGTCAAATTCTAAAAAGGTGCAGGTTAACCATTTATCAAGTTTTTGCATTTTGCTTATTATTTGTATTATCATTTGGCCTCGGATAGAATCATTGATATATACACATACAGCATAGGAATAACTTCATGGTTGTGGTGGACACAAAGTAACCCCCATCCAACTGAAACTGCATGGGAAATGTACACAGGCAAAATGTAATAACCCAAACTGTAATTTGTAGCACCACATGTTTCTATTTTTACTATCTAAAAAAATATATTTTTGCCCTTTCTCCGATGTCATAATTACCATGGAAACAGAAGCAAATTAAAACAGAAATAACATAGTTTATGTTCACAATAAAATAAAACATGTCCTAGCCTCAAAATAAACCAGCAACAATTGTCTGGTTCATCTGCATTCATCTGATGATTGAAACTTTAACTATAGTTGTTTGGGAAAATGTTGATGTAGTTCCTTGTTTGGGAACACAGAATTAGAAGAACACAATGGACCTGATTTTCAAAAAGCCTCGTATGTTAATGTGCATACAAAATACATGTGGAATTTGCACATTTGATTTAAATGGACAATTATCATATTTGTCAACACAAGTACCCAGTTTGTGCATGCATTTATGGCAACTGAATATGTAAATTAGACTTTAAACTGGAAACACATGGGCCCTTTACTTCTTGAATACCAGACCCAAGATTTACCAGTTAGAGCCATCACGTATCCTAGTAGCTTCATGACCTACTCTGAGAATTTTTTGGCCAGCCACAGAAGCCCTAAATCTCTTAGCTCATGAAGATATGTTCTCTACTTCCATGTGCAACAACTACAAAGTTCTGGCTCCTTCAAACCTGACACTGCACTGCACCAACATAGAGGCTTGAACAGGCAGTAATTCAGCCTCCCCTGGCCCCCTTGTTGGCATGCTAACTACAGTGACTTCAGTTACAAACTTATCAGGGAAAGGTGCTCATGTCACCCACTGGCCAGTTCCTTTGCATTTGAAATTCTAGAGAAAGTGGGGCACAAAGAAGTAGCCAAAAAACTGTTCTATAATGTCAAAATTGGTCACACTTCCAAGTGCTTAACATTGTTAATTAGAATTAGTTATATTTTATTCTGAAGTATTTGTTTAGATTTCTATTCTGAGATGTTATGGTTATAAAAAAAAAACACAGTTCTATATGCCCACTGGGTTCTTCCATTGCCTCTAACACTACCAAAGTGCCTAAAGGCCATATTTTCAAAGGAGTTTTTGGCTCCTAAAGATGCAGATGCCTAGTGGTATTTTCAGAAGAGCTTAGTGCCGAATTCCCATTGGTTTCAATATGAATTAGGTGCCTAGGCACTTAAAATATCATAATGCCACTTTAATCCATGGCTAGACCTTAGACCTTAGTCCAGCCCATGCTTTGCTGCACATTGGGCTACCCACATTTGCCATCCTTGCCTGTTAACTGCCCTTCTCTCCAAACCTTCCCATTTCATGTTGAGGTTCTTGATGTCGTTCAGAATTGTTCATTTCCATGTTATTCATGGTCTTCCTCGTCTTCCTATCTCTGTATGTTATTCCCAATATTCTTCTCTGACATTTGTGATGAAATGCATCCAGCTTTTTGCATATCTTTCTTGATAAGTTGCCATGTCTCACTGCTATATGTTGTGATGGCAATAACAATTGCTTTGTACACATTCAGCTTTGTCTTGAGGGAGATGTTTTTGAGTCGTCAGATGTTTTTGAGTCTTCCAAATGCAGCATTTGCCTTCCCAATTCTTCTTATTTCCTCGGAACTAGTACCATCTTGGCTGATGGTACTTCCAAGGTATGTAAAATTGTCCACCTTCTCCAGTTTCTCTTCTTCAATTTTGATTTCTGTCCCTATAGTGCCCATTAACATGACCTTAAATACTGTGTACAGTTTTGGTCACCCCATATCAAAAAGGATGTAGTGGAACTGGAAAGTGTTCAGAGAAGGGCCACAATGATGGTCAAGGGTATGGCGTGGCTTCCATAAGAGGAGAGACTAAAAAGATTAAGAACATAAAGAATGGCCATACTGGGTCATACCAAAGGTCTATCCAGCCCAGGATCCTGTCTACCGACAGTGGCCAATGCCAGGTGCCCCAGAGGGAGTGAACCTAACAAGTAATGATCAAGTGATCTCTCTCTTGCCATCCATCTCCACTCTCTGACAAACAGAGGCTAGGGACACCATTCCTTGCCCATCCTGGCTAATAGCCATTAATGGACTTAACCTCCATGAATTTATCCAGTTCTCTTTTAAACCCTGTTTTAGTCCTAGCCTTCACAACCTCCTCAGGCAAGGAGTTCCACAGGTTGACTGTGCGCTGACTGAAGAACTTCCTTTTATTTGTTTTAAACCTGCTACTCATTAATTTCATTTGGTGGACCCTAGTTCTTATATTACGGGAACAAGTAAATAACTTTTCCTTATTCACTTTCTCCACACCACTCATGATTTTATAGATCTCTATCATATCCCCTCTTAGTCTCCTCTTTTTCAAGCTGAAAAGTCCTAGCCTCTTTAATCTCTCCTCATATGGGACCCGTTCCAAAACCCCAATCATTTTAGTTGCCCTTTTCTGAACCTTTTCTAATGCCAGTATATCTTTTTTGAGATGAGGGGAACCACATCTGTATGCAGTATTCAAGATGTGGGCATACCGTGGATTTATGTAAGGGCAATAAGATATTCTCTGTCTTATTCTCTATCCCTTTTAAAATCATTCCTAACATCCTGTTTGCTTTTTTGACTGCCGCTGCACACTGCATGGACGTCTTCAGAAAACTATCCACGATGACTCCAAGATCTTTCTCTCGATTAGTTGTAGCTAAATTAGTCCCCATCATATTGTATGTAGCGTTGGGGTTATTTTTTCCAATGTGCATTACTTTATATTTATCCACATTAAATTTCATTTGCCATTTTGTTGCCCAATCACTTAGTTTTGTGAGATCTTTTTGAAGTTCTTCACAGTCTGCTTTGGTCTTGACTATCTTGAGCAGTTTAGTGTCATCTGTAAACTTTGCCACCTCACGGTTTACCCCTTTCTCCAGATCATTTATGAATAAGTTGAATAGGATTGGTCTTAGGACTGACCCTTGGGGAACACCACTAGTTACCCCTCTCCATTCTGAAAATTTACCATTTATTCCTACCCTTTGTTCTCTGTCTTTTAACCAGTTCTCAGTCCATGAAAGGATCTTCCCTCTTATCCCATGACAACTTAATTTACATAAGAGTCTTTGGTGAGGGATCTTGTCAAAGGCTTTCTGGAAATCTAAGTACACTATGTCCATTGGATCCCCCTTGTCCACATGTTTGTTGACCCTGTCAAAGAACTCTAATAGATTAGTAAGACATGATCTCCCTTTACAGAAACCATGTTGACTTTTGCCCAACAATTTATGTTCTTCTATGTGTCTGACAATTTTATTCTTTACTATTGTTTCAACTAATTTGCCTGCTACTGATGTTAGACTTACCAGTCTGAATTGCCAGGATCACCTCTAGGGCGTTACATTAGCTATCTTCCAGTCACTGGGTACAGTAGCTGATTTAAAGGACAGGTTACAAACCATAGTTAATAGTTTTGCAATTTCACATTTGAGTTCTTTCAGAACTCTTGGGTGAATGACATCTGGTCCTGGTGACTTGTTACTGTTAAGTTTCTCAATTAATTCCAAAACCTCCTCTAGTGCCACTTCAATCTGTGAAAATTCCTCAGATTTGTCACCTACAAAAGATGGCTCAGGTTTGGGAATCTCCCTAACATTCTCAGCCATGAAGACTGAAGCAAAGAATTCATTTAGTTTCTCCGTGATGACTTTATCGTCTTTAAATGCTCCTTTTGTATCTCGATCGTCCAGGGGACCCACTGGTTGTTTAGCAGGCGTCCTGCTTCTGATGTACTTAAAAAACATTTTGTTATTACCTTTTGAGTTTTTGGCTAGCTGTTCTTCAAACTCCTTTTTGGCTTTTCTATTTACATTTTTACATTTAATTTGGCAGTGTTTATGCTCCTTTCTATTTACCTCACTAGGATTTGACTTCCACTTTTTAAAAGATGCCTTTTTATCTCTCACTGCTTCTTTTACATGGTTGTTAAGCGTTGGTGGCTCTTTTTTAGTTCTTTTCCTGTGTTTTTTAATTTGGGGTATACATTTAAGTTGAGCCTCTATTATGGTGTCTTTGAAAAGTGTCCATGCAGCTTGCAGGGATCTCACTCTAGTCACTGATTTCAGAGTAGCAGCTATGTTAGTCTGTATTCACAAAAAGAAAAGGGAGGACTTGTGGCACCTTAGAGACTAACAAATTTATTTGAGCATAATGCATCCGATGAAGTGAGCTGTAGCTCACAAAAGCTTATGCTTAATAAATTTAAGCTCATGCTCAAATAAATTTGTTAGTCTCTAAGGTGCCACAAGTCCTCCTTTTCTTTTTACTCTAGTCACTGTACTTTTTAATTTCTGTTTAACTAACCTCCTCATTTTTGCATACTTCCCCTTTCTGAAATTAAATGCCACAGTGTTGAGCTGTTGAGGTGTTCTTCCCATCACAGGAATGTTAAATGTTATTATATTATGGTCATTATTTCCAAGCGGGCCTGTTATAGTTACCTCTTGGACCAGATCCTGTGCTCCACTCAGCACTAGATCGAGAGTTGCCTCTCCCCTTGTGGGTTCCTGTATCAGCTGCTCCAAGAAGCAGTCATTTAAAGTATCAAGAAATTTTGTCTCTGCATTTCGTCCTGAGGTGACATGTACCCAGTCAATATGGGGATAATTGAAATCCCCCACTATTATTGAGTTCTCTATCACTGTCCTGGTCAGGTGGTCAATAATAGATCCCTACTGTTATATTCTTATTAGAGCATGGAATTACTATCTATAGAGATTCTATTTGGGGCTGTTCAGCATAGAAAAGAGTTGATTAGGGAAGGGGGGATATGCTAGAGGTCAATAAAATCATGATTGGTGTGGAAAAAGTGAATAGAGAAGTGCTATTTACCCTTTACCACCATAAGTGCTAGAAATAGGGGTACTGGGGGTGCTGCTGCATTTCCTGGCTTGAAATGATTTCCATCATATACAGAGTTTAGTTTAGTTCAATGGCTCTCAGCACCCCCACTATACAAATTATTCCAGCACCCGTTTCCCACAATACAAAAACTGGGGTTCCCTGATGAAATTAAAAGGGAGCAGGTTTAATACAAACAAGAGGAAATACTTTTTCATATAGTATCTGTGGAACTCACTGCCAAAAGTGATGGGCAACAGTATAACTGTGTTCAAAAAAGACTTATATATGTTCATGGAGGATAGTTTCAGTATAGGTCCCTGTGATGAAGCAGAGAAACTACCAGCCGGCATAGCAAGGGTTAAAGAAAACCTTTGGGTTCAGCTAGCCCTGCCATGCTATATCTGCTGGTGAGGGGACTTCCTATTCTTCAGAGCCAACCCAGCAAGAACAGACCCTGTCCCAATCAGATGAGGAGCCCCCTCTATTACCTGAGTCAGAGATTCTGACTCAGTTCTCCAACTTTGTGGAAGAGCAATGGGCAGACAACACAATGAGCTGAGCATACACCCAGGTGGCAGCAATGAATGGGGAATCTCTCGAATCCCATCAAATGGGACTGTTTCCACACGTTGAGATTCAGGGCCACCATCTATATCATACAGAGAAAGACTGAGAAACTGAAGAGGTTTGGAATCATCTTTTGGTGCCCTGACCCTACTGGAAGGAGGTTATGCAACTGGCTCTTGCGATACCCTTCACTCTGCACCTTGCAAGGGCACTAGCCTGGATTCTGGCCTGTTTTTTTTTGGCCTGGGGTCTACAAAGATGTGCTGGATTTCTGTGCTTCATGCCTGGAGTGTCAGATCACTGCATCTCAACCAACCGAGAAAGCCTCCTTGATTCACCTCCGGCTTATGAATGTACCCTTTGGGTGGATTGGAAGCAACATAGTCGGCCCACTGGAGAAGAGCGCTACAGGATACCAGTTCATTTTAGTTGTAGTCTACGCAACCCGGTACCCGGACGCTCCATGAACGCCAAAACTGTTGCCACAGACCTTATGAAAATCTTCACTTGAGTTGGGATGCTACGGGAGATCTTAACAGATTAAGGAACAAACCTGATGAAGCAATTTTGCCATTTACTGAAAATCAAGACCCTAAAGACATCTGTATACTATCCCCAAACGGATGGCCAGGTGCAGCGCTTTAACAGAACACTAAAAAAGATGCTCCGAAGGTTCGTCCTTATGGATGTCTGACACTGTCTCCTCTTCTATTTGCGGTGTGAGAAGCTTCCTAGTCTTCCATTGGCTTCTCACTATTTGAGTTCTTATATGGATGGCAACCGTGATGGATTTTAGACCTCGTTTTGGAAATGTTAGAAGAGCAGTCATCTCAAGCCAACAACACAGTCTAATATGTCTTGAATCTCCTATGTGCCCAAGGCACCCAGGAAGCAGAATCCTCTGTGTTTTTTAATCTGATTGCCCTGTAAGATTATCTTCCATTCTAATTTTACAGAGGTGCTTCTTCTACCTTTTTTCTTTCTAATAAAGTTCTGTTTCTTTTAGAATCTGATTGGGTTTTTTTTTGTGTCCTAAAAAAACCCAAGGTTGGTCTGTGCTCATCTTGTTTATTCTCAAGCCTCCCCAGGAAAGGGGGTGTCGGGGCTTGGGGGGAGATTAGGGGGGAGTAGGAACTCCAAGTGGTCCTTTCCCTGAGTTTGCCATCACTTGGTGGTGGCAGCATTACCTAATCCAAGGTACAAGGGAGAATTTGTGCCTTGGGAAGTTTTTAACTTAAGCTGGTAGAAATAAGCTTAGGGGGTCTTTCATGGGGGTCCCCATGTCTGTACCCTAGAGTTCAGAGTGGGGAGGGAACCCTGATACCACCTGATAACCCTCAATATTCAGATGGAACCGGGAGTTAAGGTCAGGGAAAACCCTTGCCCTCTTGCCCATGAAGTAAGAACTCCAATTACTTTCTGGGCACTCACTTCACTCTAGTCACCAACCATGCCCCTCTCCAATGGCTACATGCCATGAAGAATATGAAGGTGGTACCTCTCCCTCTAGCCCTTTTCTTTCTGCATTCAATTCTGGACTAGAAGAGCCCACCTGAATGCCAACTTCTTTTCCTAGGATGGCAGAGAGTAGCCGGGGCGGGACACGGGGGGGGACGGACTTGTAGGAATTAGCCAGGACAGCAGGTTCTGACTCCCCTCCAGGAGAGACACCAACTTTTAGGGGTTGATATACACAGGTCCTGAGCTGGGACTTGGTGAAGAGGAAGGGCCCGGATCCCCCTACCACTCACTCAGCCTTAAGGACTAAGACTACTCAGCTCAGCAGGGGGCTGAGAGCCCTGCAATCTAACCACTAGGCTGCTTGGCCAACCAGTCCGCATGCTTGGGGCAACCCTAAACTTCCGACTGCCAGAAGCTGGGAGGAAAAGACAGGGGTGGGTCTCTCCAAAATTGCCTTGTTCTGTACATTCCCCCAATAAAGCTGTGGTACTGGCCACTGTCAGAAACATTATACTGGGCTAGATGGACCTTTGGTCTGATTCAGGATGGCAATTCTTATGTTCTTAGGTCTATCTGGACCTTCATGTGTCTAAATACCTTTGAAAATATGGTCCTAGAGGGCTATCTGCATCTTTAAGGTCCTAAATACTTTTGAAAATATGGTCCTTAGTCTCCTAAGCTCTAGATGCACAATAGGAACTTAGACTCAGCATTACGGTGTATATCTTTACTGCATAGAAAAACCTGTGGCACCAATTCTCAGAGCCTGGGTCAATTGACTTGGGTTCACGGGACTTTGGCTGAGAGGCTAAAAAAAGCAGTGTAGGCCATCCCTGCTTGGACTGGAGCCCAGGCTCTGAGACCCTACCACCTTGCTAGCCCAAGTCAGAATGCCTATACTGCTATTTTTAGCTCTGCAACCCAAGCCCTGCAAGCCTGAGTAAATTGACCTGGGATCTAAGACTTGGTGTCATGGGTCTTTTATTGCAGTGTAGATATACCTACAATATCTTTTAGGCAGCCTGACACCTAGTGGAATCCACAGCCCTGAGTTAGGTGCACAAGCTACCACAAATGCGTGGGAAGAATTAGGCATCTAAAAAAAGGATTTACATAAGCCAGCAGGCTGAGCAGGGAGCTGCCTAAGCTAGTCAGTAGGAAATGTCAATGGGAGGGGTGTGGCCTAAACCCTATTCCTCAAACGGAATTAGTCAGTGGTGAGCTGGAGCAGGTTTGCTAGAACCGGTTGTTAAATTTAGAAGCCCTTTTAGAACCAGGTGTCCCACGAGGGACAACCGGTTCTAAAAGGGCTTCTAAATTTAACAAGTGGCCAAAAGTGGCGCCTTAGGCGCCGACTCCGTGGGTGCTCCGGGGCTGGAGCACCCACGGGGATAATTTGATGGGTGCACAGCACCCACCGGCAGCTCCCCGCCCCACGCCCAGCCCCAGCTCACCTCCGCTCTGCCTCCTCCCCTGAATGCGCCGCCCCGCTCTGTTTCTCCACCGCCCACCCCTGGCTTCCCAAATTACAAGATTAATGGATGAAGGGAAACTCTGTAGGTATATATCTAAGTTTTAGCAAAGATTTGGGGAGGGTCTTACTTTGAAGTGCTTAGCAATGCTAATTAGAATTAAAGTTATATTTTATTCACAGGTACTTTTTAGATTTCCATTATGAGAGAAAGAACAGCACTCACAGTTTGGAATAATATTAAACAGATCTCAGATGATTATAAAAGAAAAGTTCTATAAAGTACCTGGGTTCTTCCATTGCCTCTAACAATAAGATGCTCCTGAGCAACAAGTAAGAAAATAAAATTCTAAATATATTTAAAGCTCTTTTAGTAAATAACCATACCTCCTTTTATGTGTACAGTGCCTAGCATATGGTTGGTGCAACCAGACACAATATATCATAAATGTTATGATTAAAAATAGCAACAATACATTCACTTTGAAAAGGAAATTTTAGGCTGAAGAATAAAAGAAGATAATTAGACAAATTTATTATTATATTGCACTAGAAAGTAGAAATAGCCAAGAATTAAATATATAGGTTCAGAAAATCTAAACCTTATAAAATCTGTGCCTACAAATTATTCAAATCTTTACTTCCTGGAATTTTGCTGTTGTGGAAGTTCTTCAAATTGGTAAAATCACAACTTTTATCTTTCAATTCATTTTTACTTTGCTACACTGCATAAAGTATGTTAGTAAGTAGTTTATTTTTCTTTTGAGTATTTTAATTTTCTTTTAATTTTCAATTTAATGTTTATTATATATTTTGGGGTAATTTAGTTCTTCACTGGCTAAAATGAATTGAAAACTATAGATATATCTACAATATGCTTTTTTTCTAAGTCTGAATACACAATATCCTTGCATCTCTCACTATTTTCCCCTTAACAGGGAGTTTAATGTGATAATTTATTCAGGACATCTGAAATGCTGTTTCTTTTAAAAATTAGGTCACTGAAGAACACCAAAATCAGACAAGGCATTAAAATGCATTTAATGAAACTTCCAACAAATGAAACTGGCAGGACACAAGGCTCTGCAGCAGGAGTTGTAGTTCTAGCTGCTTATTATGATAATCTCCTGCAGAGCAGTTTACCTCTCATGTTGGTTTGTATATCCCCCCATTATGTTTTTTTTATCAGGCAGTATTAATATAGCCTGTACTATTTTGCAAAATGAATAGCAAAAGAATAATACAAACAGAATACAAAACAAGGTTTAAAAAAATTAGTTAAAATATGCTATATTCAGCTTTTTGTATATCTAAACAATACAGAACGCTAGTAGGAAATTTCTAGGGCATTATTTCTTATCAAATTTCTACCGTCATCCAGAAAGGGGTAACAATTTGACTCAGATGTACTGAATGGGGTAATTGATATTATCAAATGCAAAAAAAAGTAAGATAAAAGGTAATTTATGTCGATTTATTGTGAAACTATTGATATGATTATGACACTAAAGAAACCCATCCATGCATAACTAGAGTTTAATTCCATAACTGACATTCGCAAAAAGAAAAGGAGTACTTGTGGCACCTTAGAGACTAACCAATTTATTAGAGCATAAGCTTTCGTGAGCTACAGCTCACTTCATCAGATGCATATTGTGGAAACTGCAGCAGACTTTATATATACAGAGAGAATATGAACCAATACCTCCTCCCACCCCACTGTCCTGCTGGTAATAGCTTATCTAAAGTGATCATCAGCTTATCTAAAGTGATCTCCTGCTGGAGAGTGAATTTGTGTGGAGGGGTGGAGGGTGAGAAAACCTGGATTTGTGCTGGAAATGGCCCACCTGATGATCACTTTAGATAAGCTATTACCAGCAGGACAGTGGGGTGGGAGGAGGTATTGGTTCATATTCTCTCTGTATATATAAAGTCTGCTGCAGTTTCCACGATATGCATCTGATGAAGTGAGCTGTAGCTCACGAAAGCTTATGCTCTAATAAATTGGTTAGTCTCTAAGGTGCCACAAGTACTCCTTTTCTTTTTGCGAATACAGACTAACATGGCTGTTACTCTGATAACTGACATTGTGTAACAAAGGAATTTATGCAGCAAAAAAGTTCGGAGGCCTTTTGAGCTCTGCCATGGGCATGTCTGGCAATGTAATAGTAATAAAACCTGACATCCCACAGGAGTTATTGTGTATGTGAAGGGAGCCAGAGAGCTCATGTAAATGTGCCTCTGACTCACGAACCTTGTGGTGCCCACTGGTAGAGGGCACAGAGTTACAGTGATTCCCTGGGTCTGGTCTCTAAATAACAGTTTGTCAAAAGGTGTCAGGTAACATCTCTACTGAAAGCCTGTGTCCTACACATTGCAAAATGTATTCATGGATAGTATGTAAGGAGTTAAATATCTATACTGAAAATGATGCTCTTAAGGTGATAAACAAGTTTCCTTTAGGCAGGAAATGCTTATCTACCTGTCTGGCTATATGTAATCTAAGTATCCTATACTTCACAATGAACACATATTTACAGTCTGAGCAAAATGCTAATCAAGTGATTGAAGACTCTCCTTTAAGAGACAGGAGAATGTCTTGTTAGTTAAAAATTCTACTTGCTTCTTCTAGAATCACTGTTCTTTGATAAATAGATTTTATTTGTTTTCACTGTAAACAAATCTAAGTGCTGTGAGTTGAGCAGAGGTGAAACTGGTAAGCTACGATGTATTATTGCACTGGGAGTAGTGTATCTCTGAATTTTGTGAGTGTAGGGCGGGTCACTCCAGGGAGAGTTTTGGGGGATTGGAGTGTGCCTATTGCTTGCCTGGTGAGGGACAGCCAAGCCTTCGTAGGCTGAGAGGGGCGTGCTTTTGTTGCCTGTGGCTGGTGGAGTCAGGGAACTGAACCCTGGAAGACAGAAACAAGGCTTCCTCCCGCTAAGGGCAGCTGTTAGTAAGGTGCCTCACAACCCTGGGTACCCCTGGGAAGCGTCACAGCATCCCACCTTCTCTTGTACCCAAGAGCTCCCTATATTATGTAAAAAGAAAAGGAGGAGTTGTGGCACCTTAGAGACTAACAAATTTATTTGAGCATAAGCTTTTGTGAGCTACAGCTGATTTCATCGGATGCTGTAGCTCACAAAAGCTTATGCTCAAATAAATTTGTTAGTCTCTAAGGTGCCACAAGTACTAACACAGCTGCTACTCAGACTAACAGACTTATACAGACTAACACGGCTGCTACTCTGAAACCTATATTATGTAGCTCTCCAACTGCAAAAGGCCTGTCAGCATTCGTTCATCCCTACTGCTATAGTGACACCCACATTCTGTCTCAGGAGTAGGAAAGGACCCAGGAAATGGCTGGGAATAAGCCATTAAAAAAATTACTTGCCTTGTACATAGATGAGTGTCTCATGCCTGAATTTAGGCAGAGAGAGGAAGGCTCTCTTGATACCCAGGTATCTTTTGATGGTTAGGACTCACCAATACTTCACTTCTGCTACACAGGGCCTTAACAGCAAATATTTCTTTGCATTGAATACTCATAAAACTTATTAGGGATGAACCCATTTTCTTGTTAACAAATTGCCTACCATACCTTAAGGAATTGCCTTTCTGGTGGCCGCAGCATGAAGGGGCCTATGAATGTTTAGCGCATCTGGCACGTAAATACCTTGCAACACCAGCTACAACAGTGCCATGCAAATACCTTTTCTCACTTTCAGGTGACATTGTAAATAAGAAGTGGGCAGCATTTTCTCTCGCAAATGTAAACAAACTTGTTTGTCTTAGTGACTGGCTGAACAAGAAGTAGGACTGAGTGGACTTGTAGGCTCTAAAGGTTTTTTTACATAATCACTAAAAATAAAGCAAAATAATAATTCTACATTTGTAAGTTGCACTTTCATGATAAAGAGATTGCACTATCGTACTTGTCTCAGGTGAACTGAAAAATATTATTTCTTTTGTTTATCTTTATTATAGTACAAATATTTGTAATCAAAGTAATAATATAAAGTGAGCACTGAACACTTTGTATTCTGTGTTGTAAATAAAATCAGTATATTTGAAAATGTAGAAAAAATCCAAAATATTTATAATAAATTTAAATTGGTATTCTATTCTTGTTTAACAGTGTGATTAAAACTTTGATTAATTGCAACTAATTTTTAAAATCTAGTTAATTCATTTTGCATTAATCAATTGAGTTAACTGTGATTAATTGGCAGCTCTAATTTAAATACCTATTAGGTCAGATTCTGAGTTTACTCATACTGGTTTTCCACCACCCTAACTCCATTGACTAAGGTTTTACTCCTGGTTTATACTGGTATGATTGTTGTCAGAATCAGGTCCACTGATTTTGTCTAGAATAGCTACTTAATGGAAAACTACTAGAATATTGTCAGTCTCCATTACTAATAAACATTTACACTATATTGCATTTGTAAAAGGCTGTGTTTTAGAAAAAACAAAAATGTATGTAAAATGTTTCATGCAAAATTTGTATCCATATTAATATGTTAGAATAAATTCAAAAGTAATTTAGCAACTCTGATACTCCCCAACCAATGTCTTGCATTATGATTTTAATGAAAGAAGAGTAAAACATTAGTGTATGATATGTAAAGGATCTCAGCAGAGCTTTCTAAATGTTTGAGGGGATGAAGAATTGTGTGAGGTGTGGGAAAGGAGAGAATTGTTGTTAACATGACCTTTATTTGACAAATAAATGTGTGTGTTTTGCAGCTGGAGAGCTATAGGTTATTTTAATATTTTAGATCCAGGTCCTGCTAGCTACTTGGTACAGTAATGTATGTTGACATATGAATCATACAGCATAGTAAAAAAACAGGAGTACTTGTGCCACCTTAGAGACTAACAAATTTATTTGAGCATAAGCTTTTATGGGCTACAGCCCACTTCATCGGATGCATGCAGTGGAAAATACAGTAGGATGACTTTATATACACAGAGAACATGAAACAATAGTTGTTACCATACACACTGTAATGAGAGTGATCAGTTAAGGTGAGCTATTACCGGTGGGCGGGGCAACCATTTTGTAGTGATAATCAACTGCTGGAAATGGCCCATCTTGATTATCACTACAAAAGGTTTTTTTTTTCTCTCCTGCTGGTAATAGCTCACCTTAACTGATCACTCTTGTTACAGTGTCTATGTAACACCCATTGTTTCATGTTCTCTGTGTATATAAAATCGTCCTACTGTATTTTCCACTGCATGCATCCGATGAAGTGGGCTCTAGCCCACGAAAGCTTATGCTCAAATAAATTTGTTAGTCTCTAGGGACTTTTTGCGGATACAGACTAAGACGGCTGCTACTCTGAAACAAGACTAAGAAAGTCTTTCTTTAGGGAGTAAGTAGGTAAGCCTATATTCTGATCATTTGGAGGCTAATTAGTGCCCCAGGAAAAGCTGAATAAGACTAATTATCTAATCAGGGTGATGGGCTGGGTGGGGTAAACATTCAGTTGGCCCCTGATAAAAGAGGCACAGGAAGGAAGTACAAGAAGAGGGGGAGGTGAGTAGTGGGGAGAAAGAGAGGGAGAAACAGGGCTAGCTGAGCCTGGCAATGCAGTGGTCCCAGAGTAGGAAGATCTCAGCGACCATAAAGCCCAGCAAAGATTGTAAATAGGTGGGAGCACGGGGTCTGTGGTGATATTGGTGAAAAGAAATAGAAATAAAGCGTCACTAAGAGCACACCTAGTGGAGTCTGTCTGAATTCTGCAGGGGACAAGGATGGAGCTGGGCCCCTGTTACAAAATGTAATATTTATGACTATCAATACAGTTTTTAATAAGAATAGCCAAACGCAAAACTGATACTAACAGTATCATAGAATCATAGAATATCAGGGTTGGAAGGCACCTCTGGAGGCCATCTAGTCCAACCCCTTGCTCAAAGCAGGACCGATCCCCAATTAAATCATCCTAGCCACGGCTTTGTCAAGCCTGACCTTAAAAACTTCTAAGGAAGGAGATTCCACCACCTCCCTAGGTAACGCATTCCAGTGTTTCACCACTCTCCTAGTGAAAAAGTTTTTCCTAATATCCAACCTAAATCTCCCCCACTGCAACTTGAGACCATTAATCCTTGTTCTGTCATCTGCTACCACTGAGAACAGTCTAGAGCCATCCTCTTTGGAACCTCCTTTCAGGTAGTTGAAAGCAGCTATCAAATCCCCCCTCATTCTTCTCTTCCGTAGACTAAACATCCCCGGTTCCCTCAGCCTCTCCTCATAAGTCATGTGTTCCAGTCCCCTCATCATTTTTGTTGTCCTCCGCTGGACTCTTTCCAATTTTTCCACATCCTTCTTGTAGTGTGGGGCGCAAAACTGGACACAGTACTCCAGATGAGGCCTCACCAGTGTCGAATACAGGGGAACGATCACGTCCCTCGATCTGCTGGCAATGCCCCTACTTATACAGCCCAAAATGCCATTGGCCTTCTTGGCAACAAGGGCACACTGTTGACTCATATCCAGCTTCTCGTCCACTGTAACCCCTAGGTCCTTTTCTGCAGAACTGCTGCCGAGCCATTCGGTCCCTAGTCTGTAGCGCGGTGCATTGGATTCTTCCGTCCTAAGTGCAGGACTCTGCACTTGTCCTTGTTGAACTTCATCAGATTTCTTTTGGCCCAATCCTCCAATTTGTCTAGGTCTCTCTGTATCCCATTCCTACCCTCCAGCGTATCTACCTCTCCTCCTAGTTTAGTGTCATCTGCAAACTTGCTGAGGGTGCAATCCAGACCATCCTCCAGATCATTTATGAAGATATTGAATAAAACCGGCCCCAGGACTGACCCTTGGGGCACTCCACTTGATACCAGCTGCCAACTAGACATGGAGCCATTGATCACTACCAGTTGAGCCCGACAATCTAGCCAGCTTTCTATCCACCTTATAGTCCATTCATCCAGCCCATACTTCTTTAACTTGCTGGCAAGAATACTGTGGGAGACCAGGTCAAAAGCTTTGCTAAAGTCAAGGAACAACACGTCCACTGCTTTCCCTTCATCCACAGAGCCAGTTATCTCATCATAGAATTAGATTAGTCAGGCATGAGTTGCCCTTGGTGAATCCATGCTGACTGTTCCTGATCAGTTTCCTCTCCTCTAAGTGCTTCAGAATTGATTCCCTGAGGACCTGCTCCATGATTTTTCCAGGGACTGAGGTGAGGCTGACTGGCCTGTAGTTCCCAGGATCCTCCTTCTTCCCTTTTTTAAAGATGGGCACTACATTAGCCTTTTTCCAGTCATCCGGGACCTCCCCCGATAGCCATGAGTTTTCAAAGATAATGGCCAATGGCTCTGCAATCACATCCGCCAACTCCTTTAGCACTCTCGGATGCAACGCATCCGGCCCCATGGACTTATGCACGTCCAGCTTTTCTAAATAGTCCCTAACCACCTCTTTCTCCACAGAGGGCTGGCCATCTATTCCCCATGTTGTGATGCCCAGCGCAGCAGTCTGGGAGCTGACCTTGTTCGTGAAGACAGAGGCAAAAAAAGCATTGAATACATTAGCTTTTTTGCACATCCTCTGTCACTAGGTTGCCTCCCTCATTCAGTAAGGGGCCCACACTTTCCTTGACTTTCTTCTTGTTGCTAACATACCTGAAGAAACCCTTCTTGTTACTCTTAACATCTCTTGCTAGCTGCAACTCCAGGTGTGATTTGGCCTTCCTGATTTCACTCCTGCATGCCCGAGCAATATTTTTATACTCTTCCCTGGTCATTTGTCCAATCTTCCACTTCTTGTAAGCTTCTTTTTTGTATTTAAGATCAGCAAGGATTTCACTGTTAAGCCAAGCCGGTCGCCTGCCATATTTACTATTCTTTCTACTCATCGGGATAGTTTGTCCCTGTTACTTCAATAAGGATTCTCGAAAATACAGCCAGCTCTCCTGGACTCCTTTCCCCCTCATGTTATTCTCCCAGGGGATCTTGCCCATCAGCTCCCTGAGGGAGTCAAAGTTTGCTTTTCTGAAGTCCAGGGTACGTATTCTGCTGCTTTCCTTTCTTCCTTGTGTCAGGATCCTGAACTTGACTATCTCATGGTCACTGCCTCCCAGGTTCCCATCCACTTTTGCTTCCCCTACTAATTCTTCCCGGTTTGTGAGCAGCAGGTCAAGAAGAGCTCTGCCCCAAGTTGGTTCCTCCAGCACTTGCACCAGGAAATTGTCCCCTACATTTTCCAAAAACTTCCTGGATTGCCTGTGCACCGCTGTATTGCTCTCCCAGCAGATATCAGGGTGATTGAAGTCTCCCATGAGAACCTGGGCAGGCGATCTAGTAACTTCTGCAAGTTGCCGGAAGAAAGCCTCGTCCGCCTCATCCCCCTGGTCCGGTGGTCTATAGTTGACTCCCACCACGACATCACCCTTGTTGCTCACACTTCTAAACTTAATCCAGAGACTCTCAGGTTTTTCTGCAGTTTCATACTTGAGCTCTGAGCAGTCATACTGCTCTCTTACATACAATGCAACTCCCCCACCTTTTCTGCCCTGCCTGTCCTTCCTGAACAGCTTATATCCATCCATGACAGTACTCCAGTCATGTGAGTTATCCCACCAAGTCTCTGTTATTCCAATCACTTTGTCCTTGACTTTGTCAGGACTTCCAGTTCTCCCTGCTTGTTTCCCAGGCTTCTTTCATTTGTGTATAGGCA
Source organism: Lepidochelys olivacea (assembly GCF_965140295.1). Lineage (NCBI taxonomy): Eukaryota > Metazoa > Chordata > Testudines > Cheloniidae > Lepidochelys > Lepidochelys olivacea. Next base: position 28,713,564 of record NC_140411.1, on the reverse strand, counting down.
CTTGAGATAACCCGCTGATCGCCCCTCTTTCTCAGTATGAGGCAGGAGCCCTCCCCTCTCACGCACTCCTGCTCGTGCTTCCTCCCGGTATCCCACTTCCCCACTTACCTCAGGGCTTTGATCTCCTTCCCCCGGTGAACCTAGTTTAAAGCCCTCCTCACTAGGTTAGTCAGCCTGCTTGTGAAGATGCTCTTCCCTCTCTTCGTTAGGTGGAGCCCGTCTCTGCCTATCTTAGTAAACTAAGGTAAGACCATGACAAGCTTCATACGTTTAATAGTCATTCACTTCAGATCTTGCTCCCGTTATTCGAGCCACACCGTTGAAGAAAAGGATACCAATACAAAGAGCCCTTTACAGAACAATGAAACAACACAATAGTTTCCATTTGGCAGAGATGAGTCACATACAGACTCAAAAATGTTATATTTTCAAACTATGCTGTTACGCATGAAAAAAGTTATAGAGAAAGTGAAAAGATAATAAAATAATATGGATATGAGGATTTAATCAATGAATGAACTTTGCAACATATAGACAGTTAACTTCCCCAGTAAGATTTTATGATTGTATAGACATTGGACTGTTTGTATAGAGTGAGCAGGATTTTGAGTCTCCTAACAAAATCAGCAATGGTTGGGCTGGTAATTGTTTGTTTGTTTCTCCTTGGTTCTTTGGGTTATAATTAGCTGTGTGGTGTTAATCTCAGTTTATGCTACTTTTTGGTGGGGGAAAAGCACTATTTAGTCTGTGCTGCTTGCTAGAAGTACACAAACTGTGTAATTCAACTGTTACATTCAACACTTACTATTTAAAAGACACAAAAAGACTCCTCTTACAAATTACGGTAATGGGTTCGACAAAGTACATCATTACCTGCACAAAGAATATACTTCCTCATTATGATCTCACATGGCACTATATACTCTGGCCTCAGTCCAGCAAAGCATTTAAGCACTTGCTTAACTGTAAGTATGGGAGTAGTCTCGTTGGTGTCAGCATAAGAATATAGGCAGAGGAGACCACATCTTTCCTCATCAGGCTCCTCCAATGCCCCTGGAGGCATTGTGACCACCATAGTTATGCTTCCTTCTAAAACACACAAAGTGCTCCAATACCACAGCATTCCAGAGCACTCAAAGCCACAATTTTCCTCTAAGCTTCAAGTTAGAAAAAAACAGACTCACTAAGACTAAAATTCAAGGAATATAAATACAGCTCTTCAACCAGCTGATAAGCATAAACTGAGTTTTATAGAGTTTAATTTGTGTGGGTTTTTCTGCTGAATCCTTAAAAACTGTGCTCTTGTCTGGTCTGCCTGTCACTGAAGATCTTTAGAGTGTAAACTCTTTGGGGCAAGGACCATGGTTTTGTTCTGTGTTTGTACAGTGCCTAACACAAGGGGGGCATAGCCATGACTGGAGCTCCTAGGTGCTATCACAATCTAAACGTAGTTGTCTGAATGAGCTCTCCCCTGCCATCAATTGATGAACTGGGGGGAAAGACTTCAGGAGAAGACCTTATTTTCAAAGACACACCTACTTTACCTAGGTGATCAGCAGACTAGCCGGCTTTGCCAAGTGATCAGTTTTGGCTGGTCTGGGTTAAAATTCACTTTAGTCTTGGATGTAGGGGTAATGTATTATCATTATCCTTCTTGTATGAGTAAAGAGCAGTAGAACTATATTTAATATGCCTTAATTGAGGAGGATCACCCTAAATTAACTCGCTAAGTGAGTGGTAGTGATGCCAAATCCAAGTGAAAGAGATGGCTGTGGACAGGTGTTTTTATCTGGTTGTGTGGACTTATTTAAAGGGTACTAAAACCATTTGAACTTCCTTTTCCAGTGTTTAGACAGAGCTGATCAGACTCAGTTGTGAATCCTTCTTTCTTCTGTGTGATTGCTAGAGCTGAAGTTTCTGATAAGCTGGGGTAGGCCCTGAGCCTTAGACCTCATGGTGTGGCCAGTATTGTGACAAAATATAATGCATACGAGGCAGTATCAGTGAAGTTGCCTGCTACCCTGTGAAATCAGTAAGAGCTGAAATTACAAATGGACTGGTGGAGTGACAGTGGCAAACAGTGCCAGTGACTACAATGCTGGCAAGAAGCAAGAGGAAGCAATGACTGCAAGTAGCGACAGAGGTGGCAGCAACAGCGGTGAGCAGAGTCAACAGCATCACTCTGCCAACCCTCAACGGTGGGCTGGGAGGTTGTCCCACCTGAATTCACCCCTAGACTGTGGCACTTCACTAACCTCAGACAACAAACCATCAGTGGGGTCCAGTGGAGGGAAAAAGGAAGTGGTATGTTTAAGGGATATTCATTCATTGGATTTTCACATTACAAGGTGGGAAACTGAGGCAAAGGACTGCTGCCCAAGATCCTGTGGGGAGGGTACTTTAATTAGTTACTTTACTTATTGTTTACTTACTTCTGAGTTGTTGTGGTGGTGTTTTCCCAAGTTAATGCTATGTATCCCTCTGCTTTTAATAAAGTTTTCTTTTGTTATCCACAGACTCAGTGCTTGCAAGTGGGGAAACATTGCCTCTTAGAGGCACCCAGGGGTGGCGTTTAGTTTTTCCAGATTTCTGGATGGAGGCCGGAGACAATTTGGTTTTGTAATGTTAAGAGAAACCCCTAGATATGGAACAGACCCTTGGTGCTGTCAATGTCACCTAGCAGAAGCGTTACATCAATAATAATTAATAATAATCCCATGGTACTCTCTAAGAGAAAAGAATTTCCTTTGGTGCATTTTCAGCTATGTCCACTGTTGTGCAAAATACTATATGGTGGCTGCCCTTTGGCTGCCATCCTGTCATCCTAATGATGGCTGCATTTTACTTTAATGGTGATGTGATTCCTGTAATGTAACAGGGCATACTAGCCCTTTAAGAATACGGGGGCCAGAAGACCTGGTTTCAGGTGTTAGAATGAAAAATGGACCCAGAAAATGATATTAGGAGTTGCATAAGGTGGGAAAAACCCTTGAACACAGTTCCTTTAGTGGTCTAGGATCAGGAGCTCTGTAATGTCTGACGGGGCAGGGCTCGCCTCTCTTCCAGCCAATCAGGAGGAGCTCTCTCGAGGAGGGCAATATATAGATTGCATTCTGTGTCAGATGAAGGGAGATACTGATGCAGAGGGAAGCCCGGGCCAAAAGAGTGAGCTCCACCCAGACAGGATTACTGGATTTGGGTGGAGCAGATTGACAGAGGAAGAGCTTTGGGTGTGGCTCAAGAATGGGAGCTAAGTATGAACTGTTAAATTACAGTTATGGACTTTATGTGTGGGATTCATTGTGATTAAGGACTGTGAGGATTGTGTGAACTTTATTTGATATTAAACCAGACCCAGAAAGGGGTGTTGTAAGCTACAACTAAGACAGTGTGTAGTGCTTAAAGGGGCTTGCAATAGGGGGCTAATAGGGAGAAGGTTCTTGTAAAGCAATCCCTGGCCATAAGGGGGTGCTCCACCGTTACATGTATATTTTTGTTTTTTTGTTGGGCAAATAGTTTGGGATGAAAGGTTTTGGCCCAAGTAGCCTGAACTTGAAGATGTTCAGGGCATTCTGAAAAGCTCATCTTTTCACAGGAATTCAAAATTGGGGGAGGAAATGTCAGAGTGGGGAATTGTTGGAGGGCGATTTAAGCTTTTGAATTCCTTGATTTGCTGGTAGTGGGCCATACTGAATTGTACTGCTGTACTTTAGATATGTTTCAGTATTTTTATAGATAGATAGATATACATTTCAGTTATGTTCTGGGTGCCCCTAACACATGGATATTTGCTCTTTTTTAGTGTGTATACACATCTAAATAAGTAAATGGAACCATAATTTCCCCTCATATTTGAACAACATAAGATGCACAGGTTAGTGTCAGAGTTCAGAGGTATCCCCTGGAGTCATAAAAATGTGTTCCTGACTAACTTATCTCTGTGACTGAAGGGTGAAGACAAAACTGATAAACTGCCAATTTTTATTGCTCAGAACAAACAAAAAATATTTCTATTAGTATATTATCAAGGAAGATTGAGGGCAAACACAAATTATGGTTGTGTATATTTTGATAATAAAATTAATATAAATGTATATGAAAATTAGATGTAGTCCTATATTGTCTTGCAAATTTCCTCTATTCTCTTCAGTTAGGCACCCTCGCACACACTGGAGTTCCTGCACCATAACCAGTGGACAAACAAAAATGAGAATTTTTTGTATAAGAGCAGATGTCAACACTAAAATTATAATTATAGTCCTGATTTATTGCTAAATTTATAATATCAGATTTCCGATGTTATTATATTGTAATATTGCCTGCAAGTCAGAAACCAGAGTTTATATCCATTGGGTACAATTCTGCAATATTAAACAGTTGCAAATTCCCACTGGCTTCCATGGGTCTCCAGTATTAGGTGCCAATGTACTTTGTTATCTTCAAAATTTTTACTGATTTGAGAAGAAACAGCACAAAAATAATCTATAAATAATAAACAGATGTTTTCATAATTTAAATTCTGGCCAAATTCTGCAGCCTTACTTGCTTGCTAATTGGACTAAATGTCTATTGAGGTAGTAGGAGTTTTAAATTAACAAAAATGGAGTAAGGACTTCAGGATTTGATTCTTTTAAAAGATGCTTACGAAACGCTTATGGAAAAATTAATGTATCTTTGCAACTTAAATTTTACCTCTCTTCCTTTTCTTGCATTTCTAATTGGATTTGCTTAGTGTGCTTTGTTTCTCCATATCTATCCAGAGTAGCCAATATTGATGTTTCTGAATCACTCTGCAATTTACCAAGATTATTTCGTAACCTTTCATTCTCACTCTCCAGTTCATGAATGGAAGCTGTGTAACTCTCATGTTCTGTGTTAGATAAATCTATGGTCTGTGGAAGAAAATAAAATCATCATTAAATGGGCATTTTTTCACTGTAACTAGAATTAATATTTTTTAACATGAAACACAAGGCAACACTGTTTGCTAAATACTTAGTTACCATATGTAATCACACAGCATTCACAAAAAGAAAAGGAGTACTTGTGATATATGCAATCATGTGCCAGCAATTCGCCTCTGCCATGTACATTGGCCAAACCGGACAGTCTCTACGTAAAAGAATAAATGGACACAAATCAGACGTCAAGAATGATAAGCTTTCATGGGCTACAGCCCACTTCATCGGATGCATGCAGTGGAAAATACAGTAGGACAATTTTATATACACAGAGAACATGAAACAATGGGTGTTACCATACACACTATAACGAGAGTGATCAGTTAAGGTGAGCTATTACCAGCAGGAGAGAAAAAAAACCCTTTTGTAGTGATAATCAAGATGGGCCATTTCCAGCAGTTGAGAAGAACGTGTGAGGAACAGTAGGGGGGAAAAATAAACATGGGGAAATAGTTTTACTTTGTGTAATGACACATCCACTCCCAGTCCCACTACAAATGTGATATATGCCATCATGTGCCAGCAATGCCCCTCTGCCATGTACATTGGCCAAACCGGACAGTCGAGACTCTCTACGTAAAAGAATAAATGGACACAAATTGGATGTCAAGAATTGCAACACTCAAAAACCAGTCAGAGAACACTTCAATCTCTCTGGTCACTTGATAACAGATCTAAAAGTCGCAATATTACAAAAAAAAACAAACTTCAAAAACAGACTCCAATGAGAGACTGCTGAATTGGAATTAATTTGCAAACTGAACACCATTAAATTAGGCTTGAATAAAGACTGGGAGTGAATGTGTCATTACACAAAGTAAAACTATTTCCCCAGGTTTATTTTTCCCCCCTACTGTTCCTCACACATTCTTGTCAACTGCTGGAAATGGCCCATCTTGATTATCACTACAAAAGGTTTTTTTTCTCTCCTGCTGGTAAAAGCTCACCTTACCTGATCACTCTCGTTACAGTGTGTATGGTAACACCCATTGTTTCATGTTCTCTGTGTATATAAAATCGTCCTACTGTATTTTCCACTGCATGCATCCAATGAAGTGAGCTGTAGCTCACAAAAGCTTATGCTCAAATAAATTTGTTAGTCTCTAAGGTGCCACAAGTACTTCTTTTCTTTTTGCGGATACAGACTAACACGGCTGCTACTCTGAAACAGCATTCATAGTAAATGATACACCGGTAGAAATGCTTCTAGAGAAAAAGAACTACATAAATGGGATAGAGGGAATAATAGCCTTTGAAACACAATAAAATTAAATTAGAATTTTTCCACAAACAATGCATTCAAGGCAGTAGAGTAGTAAAATTGTTTGGTGTATTTGAATTACTCTCCTTGAAAAACTAAGCTATGAAAGCAGTCCTTAGCTGCCAAAGCTTGCAGTTGATTTAACTATATTTCTTCCTCAAGTAATATTTCCACTAAAGAATAATAAGAAAAAATACACAAAGGCATTATCAGACTATTCGTTTAAACACTATATATAGTAGCAATACGTTGGTGTCAAAGGCAAAACATCTAGAAAGACATGTCAGACTATTGATAAAAAATCTGGAGACATCTTCTTAGACATTTGTTTATAAACAAATAGGCTTCCCTGGAGTTCAAAAAGATGCAATAGAAAAAAAAATGGTAACTGAGTTTAGAGATTGAAATCCAATTCCAACACTACCCTCAGAGGTGACTTTGAAAGACTGTCATTATAAAAGCTACTGTAAAATGAATTAGTTTGGCAGGTCCAAAAGCTCACTGATTCAACCAAAATTTCAACTAGTACAAAAAAGAAGCTCTTGTCAGATTTTTGGCGTTAGAAGAATTGGAAAGGTGCAGAAGGGCTAACTAGTTAAAGGCTAATATCTGCAAAATGCTGGGCATCTTCTTCATAGTTTTGAGCATCTTTAACCCCCATTAACTTCCACAGACATTGAGGAAGCTCCGAATTCTACTGGAGGTGCTTAGTACGTCAAAGAATTGGGCTCTTATGTAACACAAATGAAAATCCATGAAGGAAATACTTCAAAATAAGCAGCTTTTTATGCATAGTTTGTCATAATGTTAGTAATTAAAGTTGCAAATAATGTTTGTTTTCTACTAATGAATAAATTCATCTGGTTCTTAAAGGGGAAAAAAAGGTCTACAGATTTCACTGATAAATGTTTAAAATAAAAGTGTATGAATGAGATACAATATAGGCACCTACATATTTATATTTATAATGGTTGGGAAGCTCCATTAAGCTGAATTAGAATGCCTTAGAATTCTTGGAAATATGCTTATGTTATGGATATGATAAATGGAGATGTACTTTATGCAAGATGGATCTTGTACGATACAATTGGAAAGGTTATAATTTACTGAATGTGATTATCCAATTTGTATGCATGTATCATTTCTGTATCTAAAATTAGAAATCTGGACTATGTAACAATTACAACTGGGTGTGTATTGGGAAGACACCCACCAGACAACAGGCCATCAAATTTGATGAGCTATCAGGAAGGAACAACAAAACCATGAAGATACTAATCTCTCTCCCTCCTGGAGGTGTTCGGGGACATAACTGTGACACTACTAGGTCAGGTGATCTTGTCACCTGATACTAAACATTACCTGGGACTTCTTGTAAGGTTCCACTGGAAGGAAGGAAGGGGCGGGGGGGTCAAGTTTGGGAAACAAAGGATACCCGCCTTATGTCAATCCTATTTAAGGGTGGGGAGGAAGGCAAACGGGACTCCTCTTCATGGCCTGTGTGCCCAAGAAGAAAGACCGCTAAAGCCACTTGAAGGGGAGGCAGGGAGAAAGTCCAGATTGAGACAGGGGTCCAGTCTGAAAAGAAATATAACTGGAACCCTGAGCCACAGAAACTTTGCAATCTGCCTAAAATAACATTTAAGGTAAGAAATTACATTTTGTAATTGACTTACAAGGAGAGACTGAGGGAACTGCAGTTATTTAGTCTGAAGAAGAGAAGAGTGAGGGGGGATTTGATAGCAACCTTCAACTACCTGAAGGGGGGTTCCAAAGAGGATGGAGCTAGGCAGTTCTTGGTGGTGGCAGATGACAGAACAAGAAGCAATGGTCTCAAGTTGCAGTGGGGGAGGTCTAGGTTGGATATTAGGAAACACTATTTCACTAAGAGGGTGGTGAAGCACTGGAATGTGTTACCTAGGGAGGTGGTGGAATCTTCATCCTTAGAGGTTTTGAAGGCCTGGCTTGACAAAGCCCTGGTTGGGATGATTTAGTTGGTGTGAGTCCTGCTTTGAGCAGGGGATTGGACTAGATGACCTCCTGAGGTCTCTTCCAACCCTAATATTCTATGATTCTCTTAAGTAAATTGAGCTTAGTTTGCGTACTTCGGTTTATTTGCTCAGTAATCTACTTTGTTCTGTCTGTTATCTTTTATATTCACTTAAAATTCACCTTTTGTAGTTAATAAACTTATTTCTTGTTTATAACATAACCCCATGTGCTGGAGGAAGCTTAATAGCTTGGCTCAGCAAGACAAGTACAAAGGGTGCCCAGATTGGCATAACAGACAGGCTCAGTGGTATCTCAGCACATCACGGGGCACCAAAGAGGGACAAACTTTCACAATATTTATGAAAGATTGTGATTTGGAGATGTTCCCTCATAAGAGACAATGTTGTTAGTGTAGGAATTTGGAGTTTTTCCCTAGAGGCCAGGGTTGGGAACACCGCATGGCTGTGTGCAGAAGCTCTCCAGTTTCTTTTATTAAAGTCTTATTCCTTTCTCATTCACTGGTTTGTTATTTAATTAACCCCGAGATCATTACATCAACAAACATAAATACTGCTTTGTATATTTTACAGCTACAAAAATTACCATGTATCTTCTAGACTCCAAATTTTCTATCATCTTCTTCAAATGTGTGTTTTCCGATCTGATAGCTTCATACCTCATCTCTGACAACTGGGGAAAAATTAAATTCCTAGTTGAACTTAACAATATTAGCTATAAAATATTCAGTATAGTTCTGTAGAAGTTTAATTTTATACTTTACTCAAAACATTCATAAAGAATCATGACACTAATATAGTGAAAGCTTTTCTTGAATACAAGAAGCATTAAATTCCCAACATAAGCAGAAATGAGCACCTCTAAATCTCAAGGGTTTGGGTAAATTGTGTTTCTGCTACCCAGATGTTTTCAAATATGTGAGTAAGGGATGGAGCTTATTTGTTTTTAAAACTGAAGTTTACAATGATTTACAATACTGCAAGATTAACAATCGAGCTTTACAACTGACAGGCTTCTCCAAACAATTTCATAAACATTCTTTAATCAACAGGTTAAAAAGAGCTGTCAAAATTAAACAAATTTTCTGGATAATCTAATGAACAATTTTAATGATGTAGTAGGCATAATAAAACCAACTTAGAATTTTTCAAGATCTTCTATGTGCTTAAATGTAACTACAGTACTGATGATCTAAATGGGACCATATGTTAAAGTTAGATGTTGCACAAATGACATTTACTGGTCCTTTATTGTTCTGGCACCATTTCGCTTTATTTTCGTATTATTATTTCATAAAGCTTGAATATAATAGCAGGCCGATGAAAACTAAAGCACAAGATGTAATTTTTTTTTTTTTTTTAAGCAATGTATGTCATTATCAGTACTGAGCTGGAGAATGACCTAGTCTTTTTTTTTTTTTTTTTTTTTGCTTGCTTGCTTACCTGTTGTTTTGCTAACAATTTTTCTTTTATCTCTAACTCCATTTTTAACTTTCTTTCCAGAAGAGTAGCTTTCTCCATGATAGTTGCTATAGTGATCTCCTTCTGATGAAGCTCTTCTGTCAGGTCAGAGATTTCTGTCCTCATTCTTTCCTGCTCAGAGCTATGGGACTGCTTCTCTTGATAAAGATGGTCCCTTATCTGTAGCAAATATGTTTCCAAAGACAATGTTTATGCAGTATATAAGATCACATCGCTTATCAACTACTAGTGATTTTTCCTCCCCTATTCCAGTACACCAACTCTTCTAAATATCAGCAATTTTAAGGCAATTTTAAAATAAACTGTCTTTATGATTCAATGCAATTAACTTTTTTCTTTATTCAGCATCTTTTCACAATCCATAATTTATTCTTTAGTTCATTTGTCTATTTCCCTGATGTCAAAAGTGGTAATAATATTTAAATTCACAACAACAAACAAACAATAAGCATAGGGTTTATAAAAATATTAATTTTAATAATTATACCTTAAGACAAAATAAATCTATTGAAAGGTATTACTTACTAAGATGTATTTACCTTACTTCTAAATTAGTTTAGGCTGTCTTAAAAGCACTCATTTAACTCAAAATGAACCCACAGAAGTTCTTTATGAGAAATAATCACAAAAATAAAGAGCTTATACAGTATTATGGAACAGAGCTCTTATTAGTATTAGCTATCACAGAATAAAAATTTGCCACCAAAGTCACTTTATGACAGATACTGCTGCTATAATACATAACATTTAAAGTAATATTTTCTGCAAAACCTTCCTCTGTCTCGTACTCCAGAGTGTCTATAAAGAGATTGTGGGTCACATTATCCTTCTGCCAGTAACAAATAATGCAACACCAGAAGAGTCTCATATTACCTAGGAGCAAGAACAAAAACCAGCCAAACTACATCTGAATTTGTTTTAATTAGTTTCCCATAATAATGAACATGATCAATAGTTGATGATATTTTCATTTTATTACAAAAATATAAACATTTTAAAGCAATTAAATTTAGATATAAACATCTGAGGGATAGATCATGACCTCATGTCAAAGTCACTATAAATCTGCTTCAGCAGCCACGTAGGCTGCTCCCAATTGCAGATGCTGCTGCTCACATCCCTGGTCATAGCGTAAGCTGTATGTGTGAAGAAAGGGCAGGGCATCCCCTACACACCAGAGAGAGTAACACAGCCATTTTTGGTATAGCGACCCACCAAGCCATATGTCACCTCATGCCACTGCTACACTGACCTCACCAGGGTCCTGTACGAGAAGTATGGCTGTAGCTCACCAAAGCTTATGCTCAAATAAATTTGTTAGTCTCTAAGGTGCCACAAGTCCTCCTTTTCTTTTTGCGGATACAGACTAACATGGCTGCTACTCTGAAAACAGTTCAGCCAAAGAAGCCCTGCACTGAGCTGTGTTATGTGTATTGTATTCCAAGGTGCCCATGCTAACTTGCTCCAACTGTTCAGCCAGTGCAGCTTATGTTTCGGCCTAAATGGTCTGTGTAGGGGAGTTATTTCCATGACTGTGCCCCTTTGACATGGGTCTCTGCCTCTATTTGCATGTTGCGTCCAGTTCTGGTGTTTGCCCAGTGCACAATAGTGTTGAGTGTACAGCTGTCCTATTCCTTCTGGGAACACAGTACACACATAAGCTTCCTTCCTACCTGTGAAAATGCAGCTATTCTCCTATGCACTTTGGTGTATTCATATAAGCAAGGTCATGATTTTGCCTTAATACTTAAAAAAAAACAAACTCTATTACAACTAAGATTTCAAAATATTTACAAATGTGGAATACCTTGTTTAGCTCTTTTCGCTGACTTTCCTGGTGTTGTTCTAACTTTAATAGGTCCGCTTTTTTGTCTTCCAGTTCCTGAATACATTGTGCATAGGCTGATTGAAGCCTTTACATAAAAAAGCATTAATAATAATTATTGAGAGTCAAATTGTTTCCTACATAAGAAAAACCCATGAAGTGGGCAGACAATGCCATGAGCCACAGCTTACAGAAGTTTTTGCCTCACCATTCAATCAGGGAAGGGCTACCCTCTTATGGAAAAGGCAGAAGATTTGGTCACCTAAACCAGGGTGGAGCTTGGTAGATCTATGAACCATCTGTCTGCTGAAAGAATCCTGAAATCACTTGTGAACCACATGCCATATAATGCCACATGGCTACAGCAAAAAACATTTACTAGCCTAGCTGTAAAAATCATACAAATTGTTATCAAGGGGTGGGAGTGTTAGAGAGTCTTGTTTTTTTAATCAATGTATTTTTTTAAACTGTGTTAGAGTACCTAGACCAAAGGAAAGGTTTTCCTTTAATCAAATGAGCATATAAAGCCATATAAAACATATTTTAAACAATTAGGCATCATGAAAACTGTTTAACTGTGTGTCTAGCTATTGATTACAATCTCATAAAATAAAATTACTAAAATATTAATTCAAACATGAATTTGATTTTCTAATCTACAAGATCTTTTAAAAAAACCCAATATAAACCAAAGGGAAGAAAAAAGTTATTTAGCTCACAAATTCTTTACAATGTAAATGATGTCTTTCAAATACATACTTCATTTGATTTTCTTGGATGTTTTTACATTCTCCAATTTTCAATAATTCTTTACGCAACTGCTGGAATTCTGCTTCCATCCCTCTCCAGAGGGCATCACGTGACTGCAACTCATTTCTCATCTCTGAAAGTCCTGCCTCCATGTTCTAAATAAATAAATGATCAAAATGACTCAATAGTGACTTTAAATTCAATGGTCTTGTAGCATAAATATGCTGACATATACTTTATATTACATATTTAATATGAATTTAAGAAGCAATTTTTATTTGAAAAATTGCTTTTATTCTGAGGCCAGTTCCTATTTTGGAGAAGGCATTGCTTTTGTAAGGTTTTCAACAGTCAGTCTCTCTCTCCAAAAATGTCGCTCAAAAATAAGATACTTGAAGTTCTTTAGGTCATACAGTGCTAAGATGCATTTGTCTCTGACATATTCATAGGAAACCTTCTACAGCATTATGGTAACTTCTCATTTTATTTAAGTTTTCCAGAACAGTTCCAGTTTGCTACAAGTTCTGTCTAGACCACGGGTTCTCAAGCTTTTTCTTTTCTGAGCCCCCCCCACTCCCCAATATGTTATAAAAACTTCATGACCCACCTGTGCCACAACAACTGTTTTTCTGCATACCCAATAGATTAAAAGCTGAATTAAATTGATAGTTATACAGTTACACACACACATATATATAATATAAAAAGAAAAGCATAATATACATATAAAAATAACAGGTTTCAGAGTAGCAGCCGTGTTAGTCTGTATTCGCAAAAAGAAAAGGAGTACTTGTGGCACCTTAGAGACTAACAAATTTATTTGAGCATAAGCTTTACGAAAGCTTATGCTCAAATAAATTTGTTAGTCTCTAAGGTGCCACAAGTACTCCTTTTCTTTTTGCGAATACAGAAATAAAAAAATTAATATATATATTTTTTAACTTAGTGTGAAACTTTTTGTTGGTGCTGACCTGCAGGCTGGGTGGCCCACTGAGGTGACACAGGGGGTAGAGGTGGCGCGCGCTCCCTCCCTGAGTCCCACCACCCAGGGCTGAAGCCCAGTTTATTTTGGTGGACCCCCTGAAACCTGCTTGTGGCCCCCCAGGAGACCACAGACCCCTGGTTGAGGACTACTGTTCTAGATCACACTCTATGATGCAGGATTCAGTGGCATCATTTAGTGGTATTTTATATTTTCCTAACATTGAGGTCTAACATTTTATATCCTTGGAATCCTGAATAAGGAGAAGATTAGGAAGGAGGTGAATGGCTCCAACAGACACTCTCTAAAAACTTCCAGAAGCTTGCAGTGTATGTGACTAGATTCTACATGTGGGAACATGCAGAGGCCACTCTGAAGTAGAATCTGTCTAGCTAAAACATGCACTCATTCATCTCCAAAAAAAAAAAAAAAAAAGGAGAACTTGTTGCACCTTAGAGACTAACACATTTATATGAGCATAAGCTAGTCAGAGATGACAATTTATTTATAGCATGAACTATACAAGGTTTCAAACTATCACTATTGAGCTTTGCCCTCAGATTTCTCTAGTGTTGATCCTACTTCACCTTTCATTTCTTAGCATTAAAAATGTGACAAACAACTGACACGTAAACATCATATTGTTATGAGCTTGGTGAAAGCTTGTTATGTGATTGAGACTGATAGGTGTGAACTCACCCTAACTGTAAGCATAAGCCCCACCTAAGGCAAAATGAGTGTGTGAACCTGCCCAGAAGTGAGCAAGCATGGATGTGTGTGTGTGATTACACTAAAAAGCTGAGAACAGACAAGAAAAAGACAGCCTAAAGGAACATGGTGGCTGATCCTGGAAAAAACCTGGAGAGAGACTTTTGAGTCAGAGTGCAGGCTCATAAGAGTGCTCTTGATGCTCTAAGCAAAAGAAGCTGTTTCCTGCTATTTGATTCCTTCTGCATTCAGAGACCACAGGACTTTGTACATTCTTTGTAAATACACAAAACTGCATCAAAGAAATACCTAACACTAATTTCTACTCCCAATTGGAACACCCAGAGGACCCCAAACTCTGACTAGCTGCTTGGGTCAAAAAGGGCAACAGTATTATGCTTGAAATAATAACATTTTTGTATAAGCCCTCATTATAACCAGCACAATTATAACAAAATATGAGCATATAATTTGAAAACATAACTTTCGAGCACTGGCAAAAAAAACCAAGTAGTAGATAAAAGAAACAAGGATGTTCCAATGGTAGTGGACTTTGCCTTTAAGATAGTATGCTAAGAAAATGTTAAGTGTTTTTCATCACTTCTTCATTTTATTTCAATACATTTAAAAGTGAAAAGAAAGCTTTTTAAACTTCAAAAATGACCATGGAAATTCAAATCTCAGAAGAGTGAATCCAGAACAGCTATTGCAAGTGAGTCCCTTCAAAGGGTTTATTCCCCAAAAAACGGGGGTGGGGGGCAGGGGAGAGAGAGAGAATCTCAGATTAGAGTGACCTTTCTTCTAACCAAAGAAGAGGACTGTGATTTTCTTTGCCTGAAAAGGTTGCTGAAGGGTGATGTGAAGCACTCCCTCTCTCCTACAGGAGGTGGGCATACTGACTAAATTCTCACAGCCTTTGTTGGCTTCAGAGGGGTGGACCAAGCTTGAATTGTGTATAAGATCTCTAGCATTTCAAAGCATTGTGCTACAACTCCACCACTGGGCTGGCCCTTTGTTTAAAGGGTTAAAAGCTTTAGTTAAACACCGAAGTGCATCTCTGAGCATATCCAAGTAAAAATTAAATTTAATAAACTCTTAATAGAGGCTACAAGGACTTACTCATGGCTACCTTAGAGTTTGATTCTTTTAAGAATTGATTTTAAATGTATGAATGTATTGTCAAGCATTTACTATAGCCCAGAAATTCTGCAAGGCCTTCTAGTTTGGCTGCTGGATCCTGCATGCTTTTCAGCTAAATTCCCTGTATAACACTGTCATTGCTTCGAAACAGGCAGGAAAGTTTTGGATTCCAGGAATCTGTCAGCTCCTTGTGGGGTGATAGTGAGTGGACTCAAACTCAGCAAATTCTTATTACTATATTTATAATCATATAACTCCTGCTTTGGAATTGAGCAGGAATGGATATTAAATAATAAAAGCAGTAGCACTTTTATAATTCAAAGAACCCAGACTGCAGCTACATTTAAACCTTCAACAAGCCAGCAGTTTTACTCACAAACAGTGCTTCATTTGTCCACTAGGTGCCTTAACTAGGCCATTTTGTTTTGATATTTTCAAAATGTTTTTTATTCTAATTAGCTTAAATTTCAAACCAAAAAGACATTTAAAACCGGAAAATGTGATTTTTTTTGTGCTGAAGATATCAAAGGAAACATTTCAGAAAATTTCAAAACTTTTTTTCTGAACTCTTCTTAGTCAAATAATTAGTCACAACCAACACTTTCCTACAAAAACTTTCTGTTTTGACAAATTAGTATTTTCCAAAATTTCTGACCAACTTTACTCTTAACTCTTCCCTGTACCTGTTCAACTTCTTTGTTAGATGTGTGTGACTAAGTTGTCATGTAAATTCATTACCACTAGTGAATTCACTACCACCAGCTGAACTACGCAGATCTGCCAAGTATCACACACACACATACAGGCCATACCTCAAATATTTCCAGACCACAGCCCAGTCTGAGTTCAACAAGCTGCAGGAATGAGCCTTAATCATGGCTTATGGTTATTAAAGAACATAAGAATAGGCATGCTGGGTCAGACCAATGGTCCATCTAGCCCAGTATCCTGTCTTCCGACAGTGGCCAATGCCAGATGCTTCAAAGAGAATGAACAGAACAGGACAATTATCAAGTGATCCATCCCCTGTCATCCAGTCCCAGAATATGACAGAGTCTCAGAGACACTTAGAGCATGGGGTTGTATCCCTGACCATGTTGACTAATAGCTATTGATGGACCCATTCTCATTAACTTATCTAATCCTTTTTTGAACTCAGTTATACTCTTGGCCTTCACAACATCCCCTGGCAATTAGTTGCATGGGTTGATTGTGCGTTGTGTGCAGAAGTACTTCCTTTTGTTTATTTTAAACGTGCTACCTATTGATTTCATTGGGGGACCCCTAGTTCTTGTGTTTTGTGAAGGTGTATAAATAACACTTCCTTATTAACTTTCTCCACACCAGTCATGATTTTATAGACCTCTATTATATCCCCCCTTAGTCCCAGTCTTTTTAATTTCTCCTCATATGGAAGCTGTCCCAAACCCTTACTCATGTTTATTGCTCTTCTCTGTTCCTTTTCCAATTCTAATATATCTTTTTTGAGATGGGCAACC
Organism: Lepidochelys olivacea; assembly: GCF_965140295.1. Taxonomy (NCBI): domain Eukaryota; kingdom Metazoa; phylum Chordata; order Testudines; family Cheloniidae; genus Lepidochelys; species Lepidochelys olivacea. The sequence continues at coordinate 28,696,947 of NC_140411.1, read as the reverse complement.
AGAATTACATGCTGTATTCAAGATGTGAGCATACCATGGATTTATATAGTGGCATTATGATATTTACTGTCTTATTATCTATCCCTTTCCTAATTGTTCCTAACATTCTGTTAGCTTTTTTGACTGCCACTGAACACTGACTGGATGTTTTCAGAGAACTATGCACAATAACTCCAAGATCTCTTTCTCAGCTGCTGTTGCTCCTGCTGAGCAGGCAGCCAATTGGCCTGTGGCTCGCTGCTCCCCTGTTGGAGCCCAGTGGGGGAAAAAGCAGCCAGAAGGAGCAGGGAACCAAAGGTGGGAAGGACAGAAGGTGAGGGGGGCCCAATACAAGCCCCAGGCAACCCGCCATAGTAACCAGCCAGTCCCTCTCATCCATGCTTCCTCTCTCCCCCATTCCCAATAGGTCCCAGCTCTCCCCTAACCCTTCACCACCCTTACTTGGCTCATCCCAATTTTCCCAAGATGCCCTCTCCAGCTCTTTCCTTCTTCCTCCCAGACACCTCCCCTACTATCTTCCTGGACATCCCCACAAATTTATCTTCCCTAAGCTAATGTAATGGTCTCAAGTTGCAGTGGGGGAGGTTTAGGTTGGATATTAGGAAAAACTTTTTCACTAGGAGGGCGGTGAAGCACTGGAATGCGTTACTTAGGGAGGTGGTGGAATCTCCTTCCTCTGAGGTTTTTAAAGTCAGGCTTGACAAAGCCCTGGCTGGGATGATTTAGTTGGGGATTGGTCCTGCTTTGAGCAGGGGGTTGGACTAGATGACCTCCTGAGGTCTCTTCCAACCCTGATATTCTAGGATTCTACCACGCATCTTCCCTCATGCAATGACTTTACCCCCGTCTTCTCCCTCTTGGGTACTCCTACAAACACAGCTTCATCCAGCCTCCCCTACAATACCACTTCTGTCCAAACAGCCCCATAAACCTCAGATATGTCCCAGCATCTCTCAGCCACCTCCACCCATACAGCCCCCTGACCATCCCACAAATCCATGTACTGCAGCTTACCTCCCCACCAAGGCAGCTCCAAAACAGCACCAACCTACCTTTCAGGCACCCACCCTCCTGCCACAGTTGCCAAGTGTTGTGCTGCTTAGTTGTTAAGCAGAAGTTTACGTGAAAATACAAATAATTTGCATACATGCAAATACTTTAATTAGACATTTGCAAATAATTTGCATAAATGTCACACATGCTTGAGTCCCGATGATCCTGACATATTTCCTGAAATGGAGGGAGACCTCCCAGGAGAAGAGGGTGAGAGGATGCTTGAGGGAAATAAGTAAAGACTCTCAAGAATAAAGCAAATAAATACTAAATACTACATTAAATTAAACAAAACACTACAACTAACTGAAAGTTAGAGGCAAGCTTGACCAGCTCTAACGTGGGCATGCTAAATACTCTGAGGCCTAGGTGATTGAGAAGAAACTGAAGGCAGTTTGCCCACACAGCCCTACATAGCTGGCATTACTACCAAAAATCACACTGAACTGGAGCACCCATAGGGACCCTAGTCAAAGAAGAACTAAAAAAGATACCAGTAAGACTGCCTTCCGAGGATACCCTCCCAAGTTCTGGCATGGAAGGCAAGCTGAGGGAAAGAAGGGTATATCGCAGATGGGGTTGCAGTATACAGCACTGCAGAGATTCTGGACAGCACTATAACCCACAAAACCAGGGGATAGGCTACCGCAACTTTGACAGGCCTCAAGGGTGGTGGCCAACCCCCTAATGGCAGGTTGTGCTACCAGCTCTGCCTATAACAAAATATATTACCATACATTTTTTCTAGATACTTAGATACAATTTCATAGCATCTTGTGCACTACTCCACATAAGCCAGACAAACAAAATTCATGAAAGCTATTGATACACGAGATACAGTGAATGAAGCTGGGTTTCTCTGGTGAAGTGTGAGGTGTCAAGTGTGAGGTATAAAACAGACAAAAATAAAATAAATGACAGTATTGCATATCAAAAACATTTTTGTTTTCTCTTGTGTGTCATTCAAAAGATGGTACATCTGGCAGCACATTATGGTTTTGTAAATAAAGTACTCTACATAATAATCCTCCATACAAGCATTCCTAAGGAATTTTGAAAATGTATTCCTCAGTAATTAATGCTTCAACATTAATTCCTTTAGCTTTATTCCACTGTACTTATAGAGAAGAAATACTGTTACTAGTCATTACCTGGCACTGTGTTTGGTACACTGTTAGTTCCTGTTGCAGTTTTAGATTTTCCTCTTGTAACTTATTCCTGTTTATTGCTATTTCATTCACAGTTGACTTTAATTTTTCAATAATGAATTCATCCCTCTCAATTTTGGATTGGCTGGAGGTAGCTGCGTCTTCCTGTTTCTGGTTCTTATTGCTGATTTGAAATCGATAATTCTGTGTCTGTTTCTATAAAACAAGGCAATACTTTCAGTGAAATTCAAAAATTATATTTCATCCCTTTGGTCCAGTCCACTACCAATAAAATCAATAGTGGTCTTTTCATTAACTACAGTGGGAGTTGGATAGAGCACCACGAGAGGCTGGTGCATGCTGGAGGATTTCCTTGCTGCTTCTCCAAAGGACAAGGGATGTTTCACTCTTGTCTTTATTGGGCCTCAAATCCCTTGCCCTCAATGGAAGAATGTGGTAGAAACTCTGAAAATTTAAGTTTGCAGAATTTCTCAAAGAGTTTTCCCTTCTTGTGCTTATTTCCCTAGAAGGGAAAGATACAGACCTAATGTGAATGTAATGATATATTTGGACCAAATAGCTACAGAAAAATAATTAGTTGAGGGCAATTTTGCCCTCCAATACACTAACCTCAATAAGAGTTGTGTATGTGCATTTGAGGGCAGAAATTTGCCCTTGACTTTTAAGCTAACACCACACAATCCACATATAAAAAACCCAGTTAGTTACACAGTAACTGTGCTTCTCTGAGACGATTGCCCACTTGGATCCACTCAACTGGGGAATAATTGTACCTTCAGAATCTTCTAGAAAGCACTGTTACACAGGGATCTGAGTTGAAGGTATAATGCAGGAGAAAGAGCCAGAATTTATCAATGTACATTGCCAAAGAGCCACAGTAATACATCAGCAGCCCTCCATCAGCTCCCTCTCAACAGTGCCTCCCGCCTACTGGCAGCCCCGCTGATCAGTGCCTCCCCATCCCTCCCAATCAGCTGTTCTGTGGAGTGCAGGAGGCTCTGGGGGGAGGAGTGAGGGCACAGCAGGCTCAGGGGAGGGGGTGGGAAGGGGTGGAGTGGGGGCAGGGCCTGTGGCAAAGCCAGGGGTTAAGCAGTGAGCACACACCCGCCCCCCCCCCCAGCACAGTGGAAAGTTGGCGCCTGTAGCTCCAGCCCCGGAGTCAATGCCTATACAAGGAGCTGCATATTAACTTCTGAACAGCCGTATGTGCTCTGGAGCCACAGACTGGCCACCCCTGGTATAATGGGATTGGCCTCCAACCATCCTGTAGTCCCTTTTACTAATTAAGGAATCCTTGAACTGAAAGTTAGGGAAGGTGGGCAGTGTTTATGGATCCACAGTCACCTTGGAAAATCAGTTACTATGGTAACCACTTTCACTGTTTCAAGAATTGACCATGTGGACCCCTACTCCTGGAAGATTAACAAGCAGCAGTAATTATCCAGAAGATGGGTCTGAATTAGCTGAAAAATGACAGTAGGACTGCTCCTTCAAATTGGGCATCAGGTCTAGAGCTCACTTGAAAGAGTAATGCTGCATAAAAAAGTGTACAGAGCTACAAGTAGCATATTTCGTTGATGGAGGCAGTGAGAAGGCATGCTGTAGACTGTCTTAGGCCCTATTTTGTGTGTTCTGATATCTTTTGGTGACTTAACACCCTTCTAAACTGAGATAAACTGACCCAAGGTTTTATCCTCATGTTACACAAAGTGCTAGATCAACCAAAGTATTTAGGCATCTATCTGCCTGTGGCCATATTCAATACCAGCATGCCTTCTTATGGGATAGACTGGTGCAGCAGTGACTCTGCCTCTGTTTCTCTCAGGGCCTTCAGCTGATCTATCCAGCTTCCAATACCTTCCAGGTGATTTAGCCCTCCAGTTAGGTCACATAGCAGTTCCACCCCTCCCAGGGTACCCAAAGTTCAAAATAAATGCAAAGAAATATAAACTATTTCCTTCTCTCTGGAAAGCCCTGAGAGGGAACAGTCCACCCCAGATCTTGGCCCCAGCCAGGCTTCTCCACAAGACTGATAGCCTGGAGTCAATATCCTGCATGGCATGGAACCTATCATTATGCAAGAAGGCTTTTATAGTTGTATAATCTATCAAGATTCCAAAAAATCTACTCTTTGTGCTAGGATTAAAGTAAATAAAAAAATAAAAAATTGACTGACCAAGTAACTATATAAACAAAACAGTAACCCCCAAAGCCAATGAGGAGAGAACAGAGGACACCTTGCTGAACCTTTGGTGGTCAAGACGACTGGAAGGTGTGCCAAGCCACTTCAACCGTTATAATCCCAGATATCAGTGCAAGGAGAGAAGGATGAGCGGATACATCAAACATTACTTTCTAGAAGATTTTTGAGTTTGAATTCTGGGGCTGCACTGTTCTCATGAATGGGGATCAATATAGACAATTACTGAATGAACACTAATAGTTTGCACTACTCACATTGCAAGTTTTCTTGCAGTACGGATCATCCTAATGAACTGTATATTAATAAATAGCATAGAAGAGATGCCACCTAGACAAGAACCTGAAGAAGATCCTCTATGCATCATGATTTTTTAAAGTAAAACTGAGTATACATTATTTTCCCATATTTATCTATTCCAAATATTGTAATACTCACCTTGGTACATACTCACAATGTACAAGAAAAACTTAAATAAAAACTACTCCAAGTATCAAGTATTAGTTGTTTCAGAGAGGTTTCTCCTGGATTTACAGCAATTTGTGCACATTAATTCTTCTTTAGAGTCACGGTAAATTTAGCAGTGTTTTAGAGAGACAAGATGAGTGAGGTAATATCTTTTATTGGACCAACTTCTGTTGGTGATAGAGACAAGCTTTTGAGCTTACATAGAGCTCTTCTTTAGGTCTGGAAAAGTTACTCAGAGGGTCACAGCTAAATACAAGGTGGAATAGATCGTTTAGCATAAAGAGTTAACATGTAAGAGACCATTCAAGGTAAAGTGGGCAGTTAACATTTCTGCAGTCATTGAACAAAGAAGGCTAGTGGGTTATAGATTGTTGTAATGAGCCATATATCCAGTGTCTTTATTGAGTCCATGATTTTTAGTGTCTATCAAAGTTATGAATTTAAAATCCCAGGCTCATCTTTTTAAAGTGACAAAGATTCCTTTGAGGATGAGGACTGAGAGGTCAGATACAAAGTGATTGTTTTCTGAAAAGTGTTCACCCAGGGGCAATATGGTGCTTTTGTCTTTTACCATTTTTCTGTGTGAGTTAATTTGAGAACATAATCTCATTTCACCCACATAGTTGTTATTCGGGCACTTAGTGCACTGGATGAGATATACTATGTTGTGATAGGCATATACAGGACCTTTTTCACCAAGAAATTAGTCCAATAAAATATATTACCTTATCTACCTTGTTTCTGTAATACCCTGAGACCAACACAGCTACAACACCACTGCAAACAGTGTTTTAGAAACATTTTAGCATTAATTAAAACAGCTCTTTAGCTGAGCTCATGATTCAATTAATATTTTTCTAAAGCAGGAAGGCAGGAATTATACCTGAAATAAATTACACTTCTCAGACAATAATTTTCGTTGCGCATCTAAAGAAATGAGATGGTTTTGATATAGTGTCTCCTTCTGATCCCATTCTTTTGATTTTGCTTTAAATTCCTGAAAAAAAGCAACACAAGGTCATTAAGCCTTGAAATCATTTTTCTCCAAGTTGCACTAGCGCACTCTTCATAATGAACACTCAGATTTTTTTATAGCTTTAAGAAAAGTCACTTGTGTAATTAATATATATTTATTATTAATAATGAGGGACAATCAAATCTGTGGAAAGAAAATAAGTCAGCAAATGTAAAAAAAGGTTTTTCATTTTTTTGCAAGAAGAGAAAATTCCAGCACTTGAAAAAGCTGTTATTCTGAGCAAGCGGAATAACATGCACAATAATTGAAGTAAAATGTTAGAAACATTTTTTAAGTTTCATATATCTTCAGTTATTGTAGACCTTAGAGGCCCGATTCACCACTGTGTTACTCCAGTTTTATACAGTGTAATTCTTTTGATTTCAATGGAGTTACACGAGTAAAAATAGGAATAATGCAGCAGTAAGTCAGGCTCTTGGTGTTCAGATGAACAATTTCAGTGCTGGAATTTTTATATTTTTTCTTAAGAATGTGGGAGGGCAGCTAAGGAGGAAACATTTCCTCTCTTGCCGCTCATTCTGGTAATGTTTTTTTTGAGATTTTTTAAGGGATAGGAGGAATTCCTGCCTTGAGTCCACAGAATTTAAACCCAAACCTGATTAGCAATTTCTGTTATTTTCATATTTCTGTAACAGAGCTGAGTGTATTTTAGTTAGTTGTTTAAAGGTTTTAGAATTTAAATATTCATAACTAGACTTTGAAGATTATACCTAATAAAATAATTAGTAGTACTCCATAGCCATTGTAGATTGTTGCTTTTTCAGCTAAAGAATCAAAGTAACAATGCATTGACTTACACACAAAAAAACACCCTAAAATATCTTTAAAACCCAGACTAGAAACTTCATTTTTCCAAATGGAAATGTAGGGTCCAGAGACCTAGATGAATTTGTGCAGTTTTCTTAACTCAGTGTAATTTATGAATTTTGAACAATCAGATTATTTTTGCTGCATCTATGCCCTATGAAGCTGATTGATCCATAATTTTTCTATACTTTTACTACTGTCTGTTTCTGAAATATAAGCAAATATAAACAACTTTTATTTCTTCACAACATCAGATACAATGCATATTCATCTGACTACAAAGTGAGGACTACAGGTTCAAGGCACTAGTAAAGTATTGCTGAGCTTGAGTAGATTTTCAATACAGTAATTATTTTCTTAAAACTAGACTCTGCTGAACACATTCCAAGCATTCATTTTTTATACTGCATAATTTACTAACTGGTAACACTGTGTTGCATTATATTCATGTTCAAACCTTGGATAAGGTCATTCTCAGATTAGCAGGTTGTGAGAGTGTCATGAAAGATATATATTTAGCCCTAGGTAGATGCATAAACCATGCATTACTCTTGTAGTAACAACTGTTAGCCACTCTGGTGGGCTCCAAGTGACAGATTTTATAATAGTGTGGGCTTTGCCATGTGGAAGAGATAGCCACACTTCTACTGGAGGGCTGGTAATGTGCCCTATCAGGCAGGAACAATCCTCTGTGGTGGGAGGAGTTAATCCTATGCGCTGTGTTATGCAAGAAGTCAGACTAGATAATCAGATTGGTCCCTTCTAGTCTTGAAATCTATTACAACTAATTAATAATGACCATAACATGAAAAGCCTAGAACATCCCCCTGAATGCAAAAATTTTCCTGAACCATTGCCTTATTGAATAATACGTCTTTCATAGATCAGGGACAGAGTAATTGTTTATTTCAAATTTAAATTTATGAGCTGGCTGATCTATATTAACAGGGCTATAAACAGCGTTAATAAAATTAATGCCTCTGAAGAACAGAAAACACTGTCAACACACGGCTCTTTCCATATTTTATTCAGAACACTGTACATGCTTATGTGATTTACAGCCTGAAACTGTAAACCAAGTATGAATCCTGAAGATGAACTAGGTCTACTATAATAGCAAAACATACTTACTTCCAATTTCTGGTTTAAATTGCTCAGTTCAAATGGAGTTTCCAGATTTTCTGCACATATTTCTTTACTGTGAACCCTATCTTGTTTTATCTGGTGTAACTGTAGTTTTTCATAGCTTTGTGTCAGTTTACAAAACTAAAAATTAAAGGAGATATGAATATTAAGAATATGTGTCTTCTATCTCAGATAATCTTTTATTTAAGTCATAATTGGTAAATACAGTGAAGTTTAAACATTCTAATTAGTGAATCTCTGTAACAAAGCACCAGTTACTAAAACTAAATTATTAAAGATGAACAAGACTAAGCTTTCATATAACCCTGAGTGTTTATTAACTGCCCAGTTAAACACAGATTTACTTCACAGTTGTTGTTTTTTTATTGAAATTTTGTATGGCACTTTTATTTTTAACCATGTAAAGTAAATTCTTGTACTGTATTTATATGAATTGTTTTACATTTGTTTAGTGCCATCTTGTGTTGACAATTTTTAAAAGTACTTCAGTAACCAGAATAAAGGATTAACTGGTTTATATTCACTTATTCATGAAGACCTTTAGCAGTTTAAGGTGTTAAAATTAAGCATTTAAATGTTAAAACTGTTGATATATTGGTCCCATTACCTTGGGATCATCAGGTACCAAATAATACCAAATATAACTCTGCATTACTGATACCTATAATGAAGGGATGGCTCTGGAGCCATGGAAAGAATAGGGAGATAGCAAACAGGAGGACAAAGAACAACTCAGGTGCTGGGTACAAGATGGAAGAAGGTAAGCTAAGCAGCAGAAGACATTGGTGACAGAATAGAGGTGACAGAATAGAGGGAGGGAATCAGGCAGTAGCAGGAGGATTCTCGGAGGGGTTGAGGTGGAAGTAACTGGGCCATACTTAAAATGGCCATTATCACCATATTTGCCAATATTTTACAATTTTTACCAAGGACACTTCTCCAAATAATCTGGAAGTGTAGTAGCTGCCAGCCCCTCAGCCACCAGAGTTTTGTGTTTACATTCAGTGAATTTTAGCCCTGAGTTAATGTTAATCTTAATTCGCAGGGCCTCAGGATTAACACCCTATATTATTATGATAGATTATTTTTCAGCACTCAGAAGTATGCTAGGCCCCATGCAGAATAAAAGTCATGTCTCAGCCCTGAAGAATTCACATTATAGGTTTAGGTATGACACACAAGAGAGGATAGTAAACAGAGGAGGGGAGGGGAACAAAATGAGGTCAGAAAAGGATTACACTAATCAGATCATGTGGTTACTTATTTTAGCCATGTATATAAACTGATACATCTGGGGTAGGGAGGCTTTATACTCATCTTCTTCAGGACAGAATTGCGCTTTTAGGTGGGATCTGAATGAGGAAAGAGTGAGTGGTAGCTTAGTGAATCAGAATTTGAAGGATGTTCCATGTAAAGAGATGCATGAAAGAAGGCAAAGAAGCAAAAGAAGGAAACTGTAATGAACGGGGCATCAAGTATGGCATGTCTGGCAGAACAAAGGAAGTTGCAGAAAGCAAAAGGGGCAGGTGGCAACTGAAGCCAGGAGATGTATGGCTTTGCAAGCCAGAACAAGAAGTTTGCACTTCATACATGTAGAGCAAAAAGAAATCAGTGAGAAGATTCAAAAAGGGGTTGAAATGGTCTGAGTGCTGGATAATAAAGACAATCTTGGCAAGCTAAGACCCAAGACCAGAGAGAAAGAAATTAATTTGACTGTTGTTAAGATGGATAGGAATGGTCAGATTTTTTTTAGATTTTTTAAAAATATTATGAAGGGAACAGGTAGGATTTGCTCATGGCCTGGATGTGCAGAAGAAAGAAATACACTCAAGGGCAGAACTATCATGAAAGATTACATTAATTATTCATTATTCATTAATTATTAGTATTTCTTATTTATTATTATGAGGAAGTTCTATGGCCTATTTTATATAGGAGGTCATACTACACAATGGTCCCCTCTGGCCTTGGAATCTATGAATCTATGACTGCCAAGTTGTGACAGAGTCTCAGTAACAGAGAGGATGGTGAAGTTGTTAGCAGAAACAGAAAATGATGGCAGTGGAGAGCATTTGGAGAAAAAGTTAGATCATGTTTAACTTGAGATGATGGCAAGCCATCCAAGATACGACAGCGATAACAGGAAACGTGACAATGTAAGGGAGGATTTAGATCTGATGTCATTTATGGATTATTTAATTGTACCAAAATCCACCCCACAACTAGTGCTAAAAAACCCAATTACTTACTGGTACAGTAACTATTGTTCGAGATGTGTCGTGCACATACATAGTGTAAGTGCGCTCAGTGCACTGGAGCCAAAGACTTCTGCCAGCATAATCACCAGGCAGCATTTGCTCTCCTCGTGCTCAGAGTGATGGCATAAAAGGGGTGTGACTGCAGCTTCCCTCTCTGTTCCTTTACACCACTGCCTATCTAATATCCAGAATAGTGGGGAAGGCAGAAGGGTTGAAGAATGTATATGTGCACAATACATCTTGAAGAACAAAAGTTACTGTTCAGGTAAATAACTGTTCTTCCTCCTACGTGATTGTGCACATATACAATCCACTGTACATAACGAGGTAGCGCTGGCCACACTGATGGCCACTTGGAGTGATGTTCAGGCAGTGACATGTCCTTCAGAGATCATGGCCAAGAACTGTTTTTTGTATTCTTCAGGCAATTTTGTCCCCCAATTGGAAACTGCTCACCAATTAATAAAGGTATATTTCAACCACAGTGCCTGATAATTCAACATCCTCATCTGAAGGAGCATAGTGATATAGGCCGATTGATAGTGCCAGAAAGGCACTACAGAGGATAAGTTTAAAAGATTGGATTTAAAGTGGCCCTAGGATGAGACTGCTTTGAACACTCATTGGCTACCATAACCACAAGGGATTCTAGGACAGAGTGGGTGAAGAAATAATCAAATTACTGCTGGGGAACCTGATAACACTTGTCCACGTGTTTAGGTATAGGCAGGACAGAGGCCAGCAACTTCCAGAGGTTCTTCGCAGGTTCCAGAAAGGCTTCATTAATGGGATGGGCAACCCATTTTGTGGTAGGTGTTTATAAGATATCAAAAAACTTGTGTAGGTGGTCTTGCACAAGCTCTGCCTGCAATCCTAGAGATGTGGCCATGAGGTCCTGAAACACTTTATAGCCCTCCATTGGGAGTAGGGTGGGGAAGGGGGTGATGTCAACTGCGGGGTGATGGCATTATGCATGGAAGAAGATGAAGTATGGTGATGGGAACATCTAGGTGTTCTTCTCTTGCACCTTTTTCTGTGGGCTTCAGCAAAGAAGGGGACTGAGGGATGGTAGGAGGATCCTGCCTTGAAGTTTCCAAAAAGGAAGAATGCAATCATCTCCTACACTGAGACTCCAGCAGTGGTCTAGACACTCTTGGGGCAGTCCAAGATGCGCAATAAAGCCAAGGGGGGATTCCACTCTTTGAACTGCCTATGAAGGTGATGGGCATAATACAAGGACTTCCTTCTAAAAATGCCAATCTTGCCCCTTGATTCTGGCATGACTAGAGTGTGAACTAAAAGGAGACCTGAAAGACTGTGGAAGAAATACAGGTCTATCATGGTCCAAATTTGAAGAGAAGGTATAACTCTCCTTAGTGAATGGATGAGCGTTCCACTTGGCATTCGTGGAAGTCTCAATACCAGCAAAACCTGGTGCTGTCCTAAAGGTACTGACATAGAGGATGTATATGACGGAGCTGGTGGAAGCAGGCAAAATGGCCGGAAGACAAAAGAATAGGTCAGTCTCAGTGGTGCTGACAGTGCCTTCGTTGAGGGTTGTGATGAAGAAGCCAGTGGAAATGAGGAATATGTGACTGTAAATGATGCTGGTGGCACCGACCTGGTGGAGACTGTAAAGAAAGGTAAGAGGCAAGTGTTCTGCTGCAGGTACTGGGGGTACTGGACCCAACAGTGCTGGAAACAAATATGTTTTTGATAACAGTGAAGACTGCAAGCTCAATGGCACCAGTGGAAACAGAGTTGACAGTGCTGGTAAGTGTCAGTATTTGTGACCTGACCTTGATGTGGCACTGGAGGACTCATGTGGGGTGAAGAGTGAAACTTCAACCACCTCTCAGATAAAGAAGAAAGTTTAAAAAGTTTTACGGAGGCCACCGGAGAAAAAGAAGAGCAGCATTTTTCAGCAGACTTGGGCTTAGACTCTGGGGCAGCTGGAAAGGTGCTCCTTGTGGCCGAGCTGTTAGTTCTCTTGTGATCAGGGTCACGCACTGCAGAGGAAAGCATTATTTCTTTTATAAGATGGACTTTGAGGTGGAAATCCCTGTTTATTCATCCTCATTGGAAAGGGGGTACAGATAGGACATTTGTCCCTCACATGCCTCTCACCCAGGCAAATTAGGCAGCTTTTGTGCCTATCTGTAACAAAAATCACGGCCCAGCATGTGGCACATTGTTTGAATCTTGGGGATTTGTTCCTTCTAAATTCCTAAATGAAAGGACTCTATCTAATAAACTAAATTATATTAAGGCTAACTATAACCAGAACCTTGTACAATTAGAGAAATCTCTGACTAGTGGCTGGTTAACTGAAGCTGAAGAGCAATGGGGAGCTCCAATTCTTGCTACAGATGGTAAGAAGGACCTGAGAAAGATGTGGTGGCCATGCCCCTTTTATGCCATTGGCTTTGAGCATGAGAAAAGCAGGGCAGTATAAGTCACTTGGTGGTAATGGTGGCAAAAGTCTCCGACTCTAGTGCACTGGACTTAGGCTTATATACTGTGGAATATATATGTTCAGAATCATTCAAAGGAAAACTAGAGTTCTTTTTTTTTCATGGTCTAATGCTTAACTTCTCAGTAACCACACCAAGATGTAAATCTTGTATCTATATTTACAATGCAGGGAAACACTGTAAGTTACAAAAACAGCTTTTGTTTCATAACTGTTTTCTTAAATTACTGAAAGTGGTAGTTAGATGACAACCAAAACATTCTCAGCTTATTTACAAAGCTGTTTGTTTGTCAAGTCAATTTCTCCAACCAAATATAGGCAAACACAGATAAAAGAGAAGACTGAGGAAGGGAAATGAAAGTTTAAAAAAGAACAGATGCTCCTTTTTATGGTCTCGTGATATGTACGTGAGGAATATTGTCACCATCAGGTCAAAATTATAGTTCTTTACTTGGCCATGCCAAGTTCGAGGTCCATCTCAGGTTTGACTGGAAGGCTGATTTGGTGAAGAGGTCTGGTTGTTGAACAAACTATGTCTACATTACAGAGCTTATGCAGGCACAGGCCCCTCGTGTAGATGCAGTATGCGCTCTGACAGGAGGAGTTTTTCTGCTGGTGTAAGAACACCACCTCCCCAAATAACATTATCTATGCCAACAAAAGCACTCTTCTGTTGGCATAGTTGTATCTACACTGGAGGTTTTATCAGCAAAGCTATGGCTCTTTTCACACCGCTGACTGACATAGCTATGCTGGTATAGGTTTTAAGTATAGCCCAAGCCTTTGTTTCTTTCCCTTTCCCAGTAGCAGAAAACATTGAAGACACCATCAGATAAGAAAGAAAAGACCAAATCTAGGACTGTCTACTCTACGCTGTTAAATCTGAGAAACACTATGGACTGAAGTTCAGTAAACCTGACACCCATTAGACTCATAGCTAAGAGTGGAAAATAGAGAATAACAGAGAAAAAGGACAGATATGGAGCAAACAAAATAATCAAAAAGCAAAAATGAATCCAACCTGATGCCTCTTCCCTCTGGTTTTTATACCTCCTCTCATGGAATACTACCAATTTGTTCATAGCTGGAGCTATGAATCTGAAAGCTGTTTCCAGAGCTTTTCAGTAGCCTTCATAACACAAATAAACTTAACTTAAAAACAAGACAACCTAGAGTAATCTAAAACATTTCAACATACAGACATATCTCAAATCAAGATTCCCTGTGTGCATCAGCTTCTAATGATCATAACCCTGATTAGGTGATTATAGCCCTTCAAGATACCTAGTCCATAGTTCACAGGTCTTACATCTGACAGAGGCTCTCTCCATGTCCTTTGATCACATTGTCACAATAAGTCCAGTATGGAGAAGTAGATTCAGAGTTCTCCTTATAGAAATGATAATTGAACCCATGAAAGTGGATATGGTCACCCAAAGTTAAAAAGTGTGACAAATTACCATTCACAAATCCCTGAAGACACATCTATTAAATTATACATTAGAAACATTTTTTAGAAAATAGTTAAGGATAAAATTTTTAAATGTAGATAACACAAATTGAATGAGTACAAAAATACTTCATATTTATCAAACCAAATTCTCAACACAAAGTAAGTCTTTAAATAATTCTAAAGAAATATTACCTGATATGATTAGAAATGGAAATATAAAGTGATAAAGTAAGTTTAGAAAACTATTCAAAATCTACTAAACTAACCAGAAAATATTGAACCACTGTAAAATACTGAATCTGACTTTTTCCTTACTTGAGACTTCAGTGCTTGAAGTTGAGCTTCGAAATCCTGAGCCATCTCATATTTAGTCTTCTGCAAGCTGTCTAACTTCTGTCGAAGTATCCCTACCTACATTTAGAATAAACATTCAGTTTTACTTTTTCCAAATAATTCCTAAGAGGCTAATATTTAACATAGACAAAATTGTAAATAGGACTGGTGCACCAAAGGTAAATATTTTTATTGTACTTATTTTAACAAGTTATTAAAAAGTAAAATTAGATACCACAAAACTAAATTGCTTAAGTTTGACATTTTGTACCGAAAAAGTCCATTGCATATTTGCATTATAATTTGATTATAACATTATATAATTGCTTAATGAAAGATCTTGTCTTAGGAGCAATTCCTTAGACCACCAGCTGACCTGAGTAGCTGAGTTGAGAACTAGCAGAACCTCACATCTGCGTGAAACTTTTGCTGGACTGGCCTCATAAATAAGCAGTGCCCATCACTCATTTAAGACAACAATGAACCTCTTTACATTTTTATCTTCACATGTGCACATGTTTATGCATTACTTAAAAACAAACAAACATCCCACTAAAATGAAACAAACTCACAAGCATTGTGGCAACAAAATGTAGGTAAGTCTGAATGACAGAAGGGGTTGCAGTTGTGGATAGTGAAGAAGGTAAAATAGAACCTTACTAAACAGATAGTCTTTCATGTGTGTACAGAAAATCACACCTGCTTTCATTAGTGACAAAAATATCTTTTTTGCTAATTTTTACGCTTATTAACTCTGCAGAGCCAACATACCCAAGAGTTCGCAAGATGGATTTTTGTCCAAATTTCTTTACTAAACTTGAATTACACATATGCAAATTGTTGGGAGACACTAGGATTGCACTATTGTCTATGAATGTACACTCTGCAGATATGACTGTGCATCTGTACAGTGTCTAGCAGAAAGGATGTCTGATCTTTGATCAGTAATCCTAGGTGGTACTGCAATATAAATAATAATTATGATGGAGTTGCCCAGGTGTAAATGAAGGCTTAATTTGGCCTGGAAAACCTTTATCATTAATGAAGATACACAAGAAGGAAAGAACCCATTTTGACTTTAAAATCCCAGATTGAATTAGCTGGGCTGGCATTTAGAAAAACCAACAAATCAACTTTTTACTTGTAAACAGTGGACATATTTAAACTGGACATAACTGAGACACACTAAACATTGGACTACTCAATGACATTTTTACAGTAATTTTTCAGAGCAGAAACACATTTTAATACAAAATATCAGAGATCATTACTGATCTTTAAAGAATTTGTTCTGTATTCTGATGTGATACACTTAACAGGCATATTTATAAAGTATGCTATTAACTAACTCCCAGAATTAAATGCTTTCTTTATAGGAGATGGTATTCATGTACGTACTTCTTGACCTTTCAGATCCAACTTGCTTTGGGCATTTGCTAATTCTTGATCCCGGACATCCATTCTTGCCTCTAAAGCTCGCACCTTCCTTTCCCATTCCAGTTTCTTGTTGTTTACCATGATATCAATTTGGTGGATTAATTCCTGAAGCTCAGCTTCACATGGAGAAGCTCTAATAATATAAACACAAATTTTTAAAATATAGATTTAGAGAGGAAAAATATTTTATTCAGATTACTGTAATTTATTTACTCTCATCAAAATATCAGGTCTTTAGGGGGTGGGGGCAGGAGGGGAGGAGCCTTAAAGCTAAAGGATGTCTTCAACGTAGACAGAATCCCAGTTCATGATTCTTACCTTAGCTTGAAGTTAGGGTTGGAGGCTACAGTGTTTTTTTCAAAGCCCCTACACATGGCGGTTCCAGCATGTATTCTGGACCTCCTATCAAGTATAAATACCTTATCATACTTCCTGATTATAGTCTACCATCCATGTTATTTGATCAGGCAGTGGACTACTGTGGAAGAATCAATGCAACAATAGTAGCCACACAATAGTGCTGCCATATGAACAATATATAGTTGAAGTAGCAGCTTGAGTTCATTATTTTTTGTCAAACTGATATTTTCCCCTGCAGATCTGATAGTAGGTCATATAAATAACATGCTTTGCTGAATAGTAAACTTTCATTTCCACCAAGTTCCATCTCTCAGAATCCCAAGTGTGGAGAGTGCCAAACTACATCCTGCCAGACCTGGATTTGGTCATACAACCCATAGCTAATGTAATGGTTCCCAATCTTTATTTGCTGGAGCCCTAAGAAGGGCTGTGAGATAGCGCTTCCATCCCTCTGCCTCTATTCTATATTGTTTAGACCATACCCATTACTGTGGTATGTGGGTGCCTTCCAAAGTGAAGGATAAACAGGAAGACCAGCATCTGTCATATGATATTTCTTCTCCGTTCACCCTCTCACATTGAAAAGCTATGTCTTCTTCTTTAACTATGAACGTGATTCACTGCTGCATTACTCCAGTTTTACACTGGTGTAACTTCATTTCTGTGGATTTACTCCAGTGTAAAACTACAGTAATATTGTTGTGAGTCCAGCCTTACCAAAAGAGAGCAACTGAAAAATCAGCATGGTCAAGCTTGATAAGCCAGCTGTAGGGAATATTTTGACTGAACCCTTCTATTAATTTGGGCATTTAAACAAAACCTATCCTGAAAATCCTACAGGGCAAGACTTACATTAGCTGAGTATTTAGAAAGATTGCACATAGTAAGCACAGATATCCCTACCCAAAAGAAAAGGTGGTTATTCTAATTATTCAAGAGAAAACAGTTAACTCTATCACATATAAGTGAACTGATATTTTCAGAAACAGATTAACTATTTTAATATACAAACATTTTAATTAGAAAAGCTTGATATATTAACATCATTATTTTTTATTACAATATCAGACACTTAGATAAGTTTAAAAAACACCTTGCTTCAAGCAGGTTAATTTTTCATTGATGTGATTAGCATCTCTGAGTAGTGTACAGACTGTGCTCTTCACATAGTGCAGTAGAAAGTGACAGACACTGGGTATGTCTACGCAGGAGCTGGTGGTGTAGTTTCCAGCGTGGATATACATACCTGCTCTAGCTCTGATTGAGGTAGTGTGCTGAAAATAGAAATGTAGCCCTGGTGATGTGAGCAGCAAGATGGGCTAGCCACCTGAGTACGATCCCATCTGAAACACAGATACATACTCAAGCAGCTAGACCATCCTGCCACTTGCACCGCTGCAGTGACACTGCTATTTGTAGGGTGGGTGCTAGCCTGATCACAGCTGGAAATTATACCTGCTGCTCTGGTGTAGACATATCCATTGTTTTCCCACTATCAAACTGAAGCAATCATTCAGATCCTGCAGTCCTAGTACAGAAATAACTTCCAGAATGTGACCAAAACAACAAAAGTATTTTAGAGGTCTTTGTGACCAGTTGGCTGACTAATGTGAGGGCTAAAAGGTTGTTAAAACTAAGTCTAGTTAATAAGATTGCTAGTTATGTGACTTTCCCAGCCTGAATGGTAAAAGAGCTCAAGCAACAAAGCATCTCCTATTAAATCAGCAGTTTTACTTTCACTAAAAAGAGAAAAAAGCCTACTCATGAGAAAATGTCCTCTTCAGGAGATGAAGAAACCTTTTTCCATTGTACTTGTGCTGTTCCTAAAAGCAGATTTGTACAATATCTTCAAACACAAAGTAGTAAGCTTTCCGAACCTTTGAAGTTAAGTTTGAAATTCATCCTTTTCAACAGGACTCCTTTGACACTGATGAATGACATTTTTACAATGTTACTTCCAGGTCATGACTCTTCATAAGCAGGAAGGCTATGTCGAGAGATCTGAACAGAGACTAACTAGCCCTATATTTACATCCCTGAACTGGATATTAAAGGCAGTAAGAGGAAGTGTAATCAGAAACTCAGTATTTGTTGCCTTCTCAGTTACAAATAAGTCAGGATATCATCTCATTTTTAAAATTTATTTAAACATTTTCAATAAAGAGAAGGGGTAAACAGTGAGGTGGCAAAGTTTGCAGATGATACTAAACTGCTCAAGATAGTTAAGACCAAAGCAGACTGTGAAGAACTTCAAAAAGATCTCACAAAACTAAGTGATTGGGCAACAAAATGGCAAATGAAATGTAATGTGGACAAATGTAAAGTAATGCTCATTGGAAAAAATAACACCAACTATACATACAATATGATGGGGACTAATTTAGCTACAACTAATCAGGAGAAACATCTTGGAGTCACCGTGGATATTTCTCTGAAGACGTCCACGCAGTGTGCAGTAGCAGTCAAAAAAGCAAACAGGATGTTAGGAATCATTTAAAAGGGATAGAGAATAAGACGGAGAATATCTTATTGTCCTTATATAAATCCATGGTACGCCCACATCTTGAATACTGCATACAGATGTGGTCCCCTCATCTCAAAAAAGATATACTGGCATTAGAAAAGGTTCAGAAAAGGGCAACTAAAATGAGGGGTTTGGAACAGGTCCCATATAAAGAGAGATTAAAGAGGCTAGGACTTTTCAGCTTGGAAAAGAGGAGACTAAGGGGGGATACGATAGAGGTTTATAAAATCATGACTGGTGTGGAGAAAAGTGAATAAGGAAAAGTTATTTACTTGTTCCCATAATATAAGAACTAGGGGCCACAAAGTAAACTACAGTTGATACCATCTGTTATTTTTCAGGTTTGTTACTATGAGGTCCATATTCCTATAGACTACATTATGCTCCCACTGTACGTTAGCAGACTGTGCCTTCGCTTTGTAATGAGTGTGTCTGAATCCAGTTCACACTGAGGAATCACACTGCAGGAAGCCCCACTATCCAGCTGAAATTGCAGAGGGCATTCACTATTAACAGAGTTGCATGCACAGAGGTTGGTGTTGTCCTTTGTTTCCTTAGTGTCCCAAACAGCCTGAACCTGATATGCTCTTGGACTCAAGGAGAGAGTCATGATGTCATCACTGCTGTCTACCTCCCTTTTGTACAAATCTGACTGAATCTTTGAAACCTTCCTCTGCTCTTGCATACACTGACAAAATGGCTCAAATTGCCATATGCAATGCTGCCCTAGCTCAGGGCACTGCTCCTTTAGTCGCGCATGCTTTTTCCAAAAGTAAATGCATTTCAATATGGGTATGATATCCTGGCCACCTGTTCTCCTTTACTGTTTGTCGCATCTCATATACTTCTTGGGGTGTTGTGCCTTCTAGGGTTTTCATCCTGTCTTTTGTGGCTTCTACTGCAAACCCCATATTTAAGCATCTATGTAATATGACAGGTTTCAGAGTAGCAGCCGTGGTTTTTTTTTATAGTCTGTATTCACAAAAGAAAAGGAGTACTTGTGGCACCTTAGAGACTAACAAATTTATTTGAGCATAAGCTTTCGTGAGACTGCTGAATTGGAATTAATTTGCAAATTGGATACAATTAACTTAGGCTTGAATAGAGACTGGGAGTGGATGGGTCATTACACAAAGTAAAACTATTTCCCTCTCCACCCCCAACTGCTGCAACTGCTGCTGGGAGTAGTGTGACCACAATTAAAGAAAGATGTTGAAAAACTGGAGAGGGTTCAGAGAATAGCCAAAAGAAGTATTAAAGGATTAGAAAACCTGCCTTATAGGGATAGATTTAATCTATGTAGTTTAAAAAGAGAAGGTTAAGGGGTGACTTGATTACAGTCTATAAGTAATTACATGGTGTCATAAATATAAAGGGAAGGGTAAACCCCTTTGAAATCCCTCCTGGCCAGGGGAAAGCTCCTCTCACCTGTAAAGGGTTAAGAAGCTAAAGGTAACCTCGCTGGCACCTGACCAAAATGACCAATGAGGAGACAAGATACTTTCAAAAGCTGGGAGGAGGGAGAGAAACAAAGGGTCTGTGTCTGTCTGTAGTCGTCTTGGCCAGGGACAGAACAGGAATGGAGTCTTAGAACTTTTAGTAACTAATCTAGCTAGGTATGTGTTAGATTATGATTTCTTTAAATGGCTGAGAAAAGAATTGTGCTGAATAGAATAACTATTTCTGTCTGTGTATCTTTTTTGTAACTTAAGGTTTTGCCTAGAGGGGTTCTCTATGTTTTTGAATCTAATTACCCTGTAAGATATCTACCATCCTGATTTTACAGGGGGGATTTCTTTATGTCTAATTACTTCTATTTTTTATTAAAAGTCTTCTTGTAAAACACTGAATGCTTTTTCATTGTTCTCAGATCCAAGGGTTTGGGTCTGTGGTCACCTATGCAAATTGGTGAGGCTTTTTATCCAACATTTCCCAGGAAAGGGGGGGTGCAAGTGTTGGGAGGATTGTTCATTATTCTTAAGATCCAAGGGTCTGCGTCTGTAGTCACCTAGGCAAATTGGTGAGGCTTTTTACCAAACCTTGTCCAGGAAGTGGGGTGCAAGGTTTTGGGAAGTATTTTGGGGGGAAGGACGCGTCCAAACAGCTCTTCCCCAGTAACCAGTATTAGTTTGGTGGTGGTAGCGGCCAGTCCAAGGTGTAATATTTTGTACCTTGGGGAAGTTTTGACCTAAGCTGGTAAAGATAAGCTTAGGAGGTTTTTCATGCAGGTCCCCACATCTGTACCCTAGAGTTCAGAGTGGGGGAGGAACCGTGACATGGTGGCACAGTGGTGGGATTAACCTGAAATCATTTTGAGATCCAGTTGAGATTTTTTGAACTAGAAATACAGATTTTAAAAAGAATTTTTTTTTTTCCTGTGGAAAGGAAGTCCAGAAAGCAGGTTTGAAACTGAAAGCAGCTTGGTTTCTCTCTGCTTTGTGGCCAAGCAGAGACAAAAGGGGATTATCTTGTGAATTGCAGGTTTTCTTTGCCTGGAGGCAGGGTACTTAACTCCTGCAGGGAAATTCACAGTCTTCCAACCCAGAGGTTTTTTTTTTTCTTTTCTTCCTAAAAGTAAATAGGGGGTGTGTGCTCTACCCATTTGCCTGGAGACAAAAGTGGCAGGGTTTTTTTTTTAGGATTTTGATTTTTTTTTGTTTTACAAGGAGCACAGGTTTGAAAAGAAATTTTTTTTTCTTTGGGCTGGGTAAGCAGGTTTCCAAGTAGTTGGAGGTTTTTTGCTTTAATTTGGGCCCAGAGCAGAGACAAGGGAATTGTCTTTTTCTGTAGGCTGACAATCACTATCAGAGAATAGGTATTCTATTCCAGCACAGCAAAATTTTACAGCCAAGTTTTGTTTGTTTATTTCTAAACCTCAGGTGTAAAGTTAGTTAAAAACAGAGAGGTTAGAATGGCCAAATCCTCGGCTCGACTACAGCTGGAATTAACCAAATTTCAGGCTGAGGAAAAACAAAGGGAACATGAAAGACAGATAGAACTCATGCGGCTGGAGAAGGAGGTACAGGAGGCTGCCCACAAGAGGGAAATGGAGGCAAGGAAGCATGTGGAGGAGATGGAGAGGATAAAGGCCCAGCAGAATATACCAACAAACCCTAGCAATCCTTCTCCAGGTACCACTTCCCATCCCAGAAAGTTCCCCACCTACAAGGCAGGTGATGATACTGAGGCCTTCTTAGAAAACTTCGAAAGGGCCTGCCTTGGGTACAACATCTCTACTGACCAATACATGGTAGAGCTGAGGCCGCAGCTCAGTGGACCCTTAGCTGAGGTGGCAGCTGAAATGCCTAAAGAACATATGAACAAGTATGAACTGCTTAAATCCAAGGCGAGAGTCAGAATGGGGATAACACCCGAGCAGTCTCGTCGGAGGTTCCGAGCCCTAAGGTGGAAACCAGACATGTCATTTACCCGACATGCCTACCACATTGTGAAACATTGGGATGCCTGGATATCAGGAGCAAGTGTTGAATCTCCAGTAAATTTGCCCTTCCTAATGCAAATGGAACAATTCTTAGAGGGTGTTCCTGAGGAAATAGAAAGATACATCCTAGATGGGAAACCCAAAACTGTAATCGAGGCAGGAGAGATTGGAGCCAGATGGGTGGAGGTGGCAGAGAAGAAGAAAACTGGTCGCAGTTGGAGCGGAGACCAGAAGGGACCACCCCAGACCACACCCTATTACCGGGGGCCGCCCAAAGCCCCACCTACCTCCCAAAGAACCCTCCAGACCCCTTATCGTCCCACCACCCCGTTCTCCAGCAACCCACCTCGCCCCGGTGACCCGTCAGCCGGACGATGTTTTAAATGTAACGAGCTGGGGCATGTAAAGGCCAACTGCCCCAAGAACCCCAACAGATTACAGTTCATTGCACCGGAATCACACCAGAGGTCCACAGGCCCAGATACCTCCCAGATACCCTTGGAGCGGAGGGAAACTGTGAGTGTGGGTGGGAAGAAGGTCACCGCGTGGAGGGACACCGGAGCACAAGTGTCAGCTATCCATGCTTCCTTAGTGGACCCCAATTTAATCAACCCAGAGATCCAAGTGACGATTCAACCCTTCAAGTCCAACTCTTTCAATTTGCCTACAGCCAAGTTGCCTGTCCAGTACAAGGGCTGGTCAGGAATGTGGACTTTTGCAGTCTATGATGATTATCCCATCCCCATGCTGTTGGGGGAAGACTTGGCCAATCATGTGAAGCAGGCCAAGAGGGTGGGAATGGTCACCCGCAGCCAGGCTAAACAAGCCGTGAGGCCTAGCTCTGTTCCGGAAACTTTTATCAGGACCCAGTCAGAGGTGATGGACCCGGACCCCAGGCCAATGTCTGCAACAGCAGTAATGGATCCAGTCCCAGAGACCCAGACGGAACCAGTCTCAGAACCGGAACCAGCCAAACAACCAACACCAGACCCCGTGCCAGCACTGAGTCCAGTACTTGCAACCTCAACGCCAGAGGGCCCCACTGAACCTGAACTGGCAGCAGCCGATAACCCTACACAAGAGGCTCAGCCGGAGCCTGAATCCCAACATAGTGCACCAGCGGAGAGCGGTTCACAGTCAACAGAAACAGCTCCATCCCCTATATCGCTTCCAGAGGGACCAAGCCTAGGTCCACAATCCCATGAGGAACTGATGTCTCCAGCATCAAGGGAACAGTTCCAGACCAAACAGGAAGCAGATGAAAGCCTCCAGAGAGCTTGGACGGCGGCACGGAGCAACCCACCGCCTCTCAGCTCTTCTAATCGATCCAGGTTTGTTGTAGAAAGAGGACTTTTATACAAGGAAACTCTTTCTGGTGGACACCAGGAAGACTGGCATCCTCAGAGACAGTTGGTAGTTCCAACTAAATACCGGGCCAAGCTCTTGAGCTTAGCCCATGATCACCCTAGTGGCCATGCTGGGGTGAACAGGACCAAAGACCGTTTGGGGGGGTCATTCCACTGGGAGGGAACGGGCAAGGATGTTTCTACCTATGTCCAGTCTTGTGAGGTGTGCCAAAGAGTGGGAAAACCCCAAGACCAGGTCAAAGCCCCTCTACAACCACTCCCCATCATTGAAGTTCCATTTCAGCGAGTAGCTGTGGATATTCTGGGTCCTTTTCCGAAAAAGACACCCAGAGGAAAGCAGTACATACTGACTTTCATGGATTTTGCCACCCGATGGCCGGAAGCAGTAGCTCTAAGCAACACCAGGGCTAAAAGTGTGTGCCAGGCACTAGCAGACATTTTTGCCAGGGTAGGTTGGCCCTCCGACATCCTCACAGATGCAGGGACTAATTTCCTGGCAGGAACTATGAAAAACCTTTGGGAAGCTCATGGGGTAAATCACTTGGTTGCCACTCCTTACCATCATCAAACAAATGGCATGGTGGAGAAGTTTAATGGAACTTTGGGGGCCATGATACGTAAATTCGTAAATGAGCACTCCAATGATTGGGACCTAGTATTGCAGCAGTTGCTCTTTGCCTACAGAGCTGTACCACATCCCAGTTTAGGGTTTTCCCCATTTGAACTTGTATATGGCCGTGAGGTTAAGGGGCCATTGCAGTTGGTGAAGCAGCAATGGGAGGGATTTACACCTTCTCCAGGAACTAACATTCTGGACTTTGTAACCAACCTACAAAACACCCTCCGAACCTCTTTAGCCCTTGCTAGAGAAAACTTACAGGATGCTCAAAAAGAGCAAAAAGCCTGGTATGATAAACATGCCAGAGAGCGTTCCTTCAAAGTAGGAGACCAGGTCATGGTCTTAAAGGCGCTCCAGGCCCATAAAATGGAAGCATCGTGGGAAGGGCCATTCGTGGTCCAGGAGCGCCTGGGAGCTGTTAATTATCTCATAGCATTCCCCACCTCCAACCGAAAGCCTAAGGTGTATCATATTAATTCTCTAAAGCCCTTTTATTCCAGAGAATTAAAGGTTTGTCAGTTTACAGCCCAGGGAGGAGACGACGCTGAGTGGCCTGAAGGTGTCTATTACGAAGGGAAATGTGCTGGTGGTGTGGAAGAGGTGAACCTCTCCATGACCCTTGGGCGTATGCAGCGACAGCAGATCCAGGAGCTGTGCACTAGCTACGCGCCAACGTTCTCAGCCACCCCAGGACTGACTGAACGGGCATACCACTCCATTGACACAGGTAATGCTCACCCAATTAGGGTCCACCCTTACCGGGTGTCTCCTCAAGCTAAAACTGCTATAGAACGGGAGATCCAGGATATGTTACAGATGGGTGTAATCCGCCCCTCTGAAAGTGCATGGGCATCTCCAGTGGTTCTAGTTCCCAAACCAGATGGGGAAATACGTTTTTGCGTGGACTACCGTAAGCTAAATGCTGTAACTCGCCCAGACAACTATCCAATGCCACGCACTGATGAACTATTAGAGGAACTGGGACGGGCCCAGTTCATCTCTACCTTGGACTTAACCAAGGGGTACTGGCAGGTACCGCTAGATGAATCAGTCAAGGAAAGGTCAGCCTTCATCACACATCTCGGGTGTATGAATTTAATGTACTCCCTTTCGGGCTGCGAAATGCACCCGCCACTTTCCAAAGACTTGTAGATGGTCTCCTAGCGGGATTAGGAGAATATGCAGTCGCCTACCTTGACGATGTGGCCATATTTTCGGATTCCTGGGCAGACCACCTGGAACATCTACAAAAAGTCCTTGAGCGCATAAGGGAGGCAGGACTAACTGTTAAGGCTAAGAAGTGTCAAATAGTCCTAAACAGAGTGACTTACCTTGGACACCAGGTGGGTCAAGGAACTATCAGCCCCCTACAGGCCAAAGTGGATGCTATCCAAAAGTGGCCTGTCCCAAAGTCAAAGAAACAGGTTCAATCCTTCTTAGGCTTGGCCGGTTATTACAGACGATTTGTACCGCACTACAGCCAAATCGCTGCCCCACTGACAGACCTAACCAAAAAGAAACAGCCAAATGCTGTTCAGTGGACTGGAAAGTGTCAGAAGGCCTTTAACAAGCTTAAAGCGACACTCATGTCTGACCCTGTACTAAGGGCCCCAGACTTTGACAAACCGTTCCTAGTAACCACAGATGCATCCGAGCGTGGTGTGGGAGCAGTTTTAATGCAGAAAGGACCTGATCAAGAATTCCACCCTGTAGTGTTTCTCAGCAAAAAACTGTCTGAGAGGGAAAGCAACTGGTCAGTCACTGAAAAAGAATGTTATGCCATTGTCTACGCTCTGGAAAAGCTACGCCCATATGTTTGGGGACGGCGTTTCCACCTGCAAACCGACCATGCTGCACTAAAGTGGCTTCACACCGTCAAAGAAACTAACAAAAAACTTCTTCGGTGGAGTTTAGCTCTCCAAGATTTTGATTTCGACATCCAACACATCTCAGGAGCTTCTAACAAAGTGGCTGATGCACTCTCCCGTGAAAGTTTCCCAGAATCAACTGGTTAAAATCGTCCTTGAGATGTGGAAAATATTGTTAGTCTTTATGTACTTGGTAGTATATTTAGAGATGCATGTGTCTTATTAACTCTGTTTTCCTAGAGCTCCAGGAAGAAATCCCAGCCAGTGTTTCACCCTAGCTGAGATTTGGGGGGCGTGTCATAAATATAAAGGGAAGGGTAAACCCCTTTGAAATCCCTCCTGGCCAGGGGAAAGCTCCTCTCACCTGTAAAGGGTTAAGAAGCTAAAGGTAACCTCGCTGGCACCTGACCAAAATGACCAATGAGGAGACAAGATACTTTCAAAAGCTGGGAGGAGGGAGAGAAACAAAGGGTCTGTGTCTGTCTGTAGTCGTCTTGGCCAGGGACAGAACAGGAATGGAGTCTTAGAACTTTTAGTAACTAATCTAGCTAGGTATGTGTTAGATTATGATTTCTTTAAATGGCTGAGAAAAGAATTGTGCTGAATAGAATAACTATTTCTGTCTGTGTATCTTTTTTGTAACTTAAGGTTTTGCCTAGAGGGGTTCTCTATGTTTTTGAATCTAATTACCCTGTAAGATATCTACCATCCTGATTTTACAGGGGGGATTTCTTTATGTCTAATTACTTCTATTTTTTATTAAAAGTCTTCTTGTAAAACACTGAATGCTTTTTCATTGTTCTCAGATCCAAGGGTTTGGGTCTGTGGTCACCTATGCAAATTGGTGAGGCTTTTTATCCAACATTTCCCAGGAAAGGGGGGGTGCAAGTGTTGGGAGGATTGTTCATTATTCTTAAGATCCAAGGGTCTGCGTCTGTAGTCACCTAGGCAAATTGGTGAGGCTTTTTACCAAACCTTGTCCAGGAAGTGGGGTGCAAGGTTTTGGGAAGTATTTTGGGGGGAAGGACGCGTCCAAACAGCTCTTCCCCAGTAACCAGTATTAGTTTGGTGGTGGTAGCGGCCAGTCCAAGGTGTAATATTTTGTACCTTGGGGAAGTTTTGACCTAAGCTGGTAAAGATAAGCTTAGGAGGTTTTTCATGCAGGTCCCCACATCTGTACCCTAGAGTTCAGAGTGGGGGAGGAACCGTGACACATGGGGACAAATATTTACTAATGGGCTCTTCAATCTAGTAGAGAAAGGTATACAGGATCCCATGGCTGGGAGTTGAAGCTAAACAAATTCAGACTGAAAATAAGGTGTACATTTTTTACAGTGAGCATGATTAACCCTTGGAACAATTTACCAAGAGTCATGGTGGATTCTCCATCACTGACAAATTTTTAAATCAAGATTGGATATTTTTCAAAAAGATATGCTCTGGGATTATTTTGGGGAAGTTCTATGGCAGAGGTGGGCAAACTTTTTGGCCCGAGGGCCACATCTGGGTATGGAAATTGTATGGTGATCCATGAATGCTCATGAAATTGGGGGGCGGAGGGTGGGAGGGCTCCGGCTGGGGGTGCAGGCTCTGGGATGGGGATGAGGGGTTGCGGGTCCAGGAGGGTTCTCCAGGCTGGGACCTAGGGGTTCGGAGGGCGGGAGGGGGATCAGGGCTGAGGCAGGGGATTGGGGCATGGGAGGGGGCAGGGTAGCAGGCTTACCTCAAGCATTTCCAAGAAACAGTGCTGCCCTGTCCACAGGCACTGCCCCTGCAGCTCGAATTGGCAGCAGTTCCCAGCCAATGGGAGCTGCGGGGGTAGCGTGCTGAGCCCTCTGGCTGCCCCTATGCGTAGAAGCCAGAGGGGGGACGTGCCGCTGCTTCTGGGAGCCGTGCGGAGTGAGGCAAGACCCCGACCCCGCTCCCCGGCTGGAGCGCCAGAGCAGGGCAAGCCCTGGACTCTGCTTCCTGGTGGGAGCTCAAGGGCCAGATTAAAACGTCTGGAGGACTGGATGTGGCCCCCGGGCCGTAGTTTGCCCACCCCTGTTCTATGGCCTGTGTTATACAGGAGGAAAGAGAAGATAATCACTATTGTCCCTTCTGCCTTGAATCTATGAATCTATAATTGAGACCCCCCCCTTACTGAAAACTTCCTGTGCCAACAATCTCTGTAGGATAAAGCTATGAGCTGTTTAGATTCAGCAACTCAGCTGAACCCATATATTGTGGTATCACATAGAGAGAGAGGCTGTGAGGTAACCAGGGCAAAACACATTTAAATTATGCAGTAAATTCCACATCAGTAAATTGATGTAATTTACATGATGACCGAATGGAAGGGAGGGGCTGCACCAGAAAAAGCAAATAGTGTTTCTGTGTAGGTTGTTTACTTTATTCTGCTTAAATCCCATCTTTCCACACCCTCCGTGTGTAATTTTTCATCAGGCTTCTGTACTAAATCTTCCAACAAATATGACAGCTTTGGATAGTGGTTTGTACTGTGGACAACTTTCCACTATGAATACCAATTCAGCTTTCTACATAAACCACAAAATATCTTTCATATTGTAACAACTTTTGGGTCAGAATTGGGTCAGAATTAGATTAGCAAACTTTAACTATGTCACCCTCTCTTTTGAATCCCTTCACTACTTCATTCTTCTCTATTGTATAAAACATAAGCTTCTTGTCTTCACTTTCAGGTCTTTCATGACCTATCCCTACCTTACCTATCATCTCTCATTTAGTATCGAAACGTTAACTCCGACCTCAAATTAGTCCAAGATGTCAGCCTCTATCATCCACTTGTTAAATTTTCAAACAAGCACCCTCATCCTTGGGACAAGCTCCCAGTAAACATCTGCTAAACCAATTCATTATCTTCCTTCAAACTCTCCTTTGCCTTGAGATCTACAAAAACATTGTCAATAGTTATGCTGCTTATGCGCTGAGACCACAGCCTACTATGCTGACCATAATGTCTCACTGTGTCTTTGTATTCCCCATCTGTCTGTATCCATCTGTGGTCTCTTGTCTTATGCTTAGACTATAAACTCTTTGGGGGCAGGGATTATCTTTTTGTTCTGTGTTGATACAGCACCTAGCACAATGGGTACCTGCTCCATGACTGGGGATTCTAGGCACTATGATAATACATACAATGATAATAATTAATAACCTATTACCAATGACCACTCCTCTCTCTTCTAATTCTGCGATAGTTGATTCTACCCACTAGTCATGCCCCTTTCTTCAATCATCAGTTCCATTCATTCTTCTTCTCATCTAGGTTTCTAGAAAATTTGTATAATTTTCCTAATGTTTCCAAATAGACATAACAAGAACCTGGTTGTCCTTATTCTTTATAATAGTTAAAATTTTAATTTAGAAACGGTAATTAAAGCCTTATGTTTCAAAAAATGCTATGTCCAGAAAACCATTCTTTCCTTTTTGTGCTCTCTCCTCATTATACTTAGGTTTCACAGATATCTGGATCATTAACTATGATATTATGTACGTAAATGTGAACCAAAGCCCATGCACAACAATATAGGTTAAGGACAGTTTCATCTTAAAGCATAAGTTCATTTGTCTTTAGATCTTTAAACCAGATACTAGAATTATGGTGTTAATGTATTTTTCCTTATTATAGATTTTAAAAAAGGAATAATGTAATCTGGTTATTAATACAATAGCCCATCCGATCTGCTGCTATTAAATTCCATAAAATTTAGGCTTGGATGGATTAGTTTTTATGTGAAAATATCAGTAAACATTGATTTAACCATACATACACAAACTGATGAAAAAATATTTCCATCTATGATAATCTAAATTTCCAGATAGACAAAGTAAGAAAAATGTTGCTTGAGAATTTATTAGAGTTTTGATTTAAGGATATTTACACTGTATATTTTGACATTTGATGTTGACAATTCATGTTTTAATGGATTAACTTAACAGTTTAGGTTTAACTTTTTGAATCTCAAAGTCCACTGTCATAAAACAATTACTGTTGTGTTCCTCTACAATTTCCCACAATTTGAAAATCTAAATTGATTAAAAAAGGCTTAAAACTCATAATTTTGTACAATTGTGAAAACGTAAATAGATACAAATCAAAATGTTTAAAACACCCAGTATTATCTGTCAAAATTATAAAAAAAATCTAATTCTCCAAAACCTAATTGCATTAGTCAGAGCTCAGTTATTTACCAGTTACACTCCTTCCATCATTCATACACATATGTGCATAGGTAATCTGTGTATTCTGAGTGTTTGCAGCTGTGAAATAATCTTCATTATTTTGCTAACCCTTATACCATTTGTCTTGCTAATGTTCAGGGAATATTTTTTCCTAGGATACTGATGGCTGAGTGTACACTGTGCTAGTCACAGTAACTATGCATATTAAAATCTTTAAGAAAGAGCAGTATCTGCTTTTTAAGACAGCAATATTTTGGCTGATGGATTTTTTTTGTTGCCAAAGGAACTAGTTTACAATATGGCTAAAAAATTTGCAAACTTTTAGATCAAAACTGCTTTTGATGTGAAGTGAATAACTGCAAAAATGTCTGAAATCTCAACCACCGGTTGATAAAATAAAGTAAAATATTCTTCACATTTGTGAGTGAGGAGACCAAATATGAACTTCAAAGTATCCTTCCAATTAATTTTAAAATATAGTCTAAAAACCAATACATTTTATTTTAAAATAACAGTTAAGATTGTTGTGTGACATCACCATACTTACCTATCAGATCATTTACAAAATCCAAGCATGTATAAGCAAAGAAAAATAATTCAAGACATATTAAACTGTACATGTAACATAATACATTTTAAACATATTCTATACAAAACATACATATGTTATTCTTATCAAGTGTAAACAAACATCTTTTTCAATACAACACAATCTTTATTCTGACCCATGACTTTTTTAATGTTATACTGATTTTTGTATAATTTTAAGGAATACTTTTATGTTTAAAGTATTTTCAATTATATTTATAGACAGAATATTTTTATAAAATAGTTGTAATTACTTTACATTAACAATGCTGTATATGTTGCTTTATAGGAAAACATATAACATTTTTTATTTATAAATTATGGGCCAGATCATCAGTTTGTTGTCTAACCCGTAATAAAGGGTGGTGCTTTGTTGTGCTGCTCCTGGAAAACCCCAGGAAGCCACAATCTCTCTCTTGGTTCTCCTGCTGCTCTGGGAAGCGAATAAACTATCCCAGGTCTCTCTATACTTGTAGTATATTTTCCCTGATGTGTCAACATAACTATACCACGTGTGGAATCAAGGTTCCATCAACCTGGGTGAGGACAGGGACAGAGTGGTTCTGCAAAGGACAGCAGAGGCAGGGCTGGATTACCCAATAGGCAGAGTAAGCACATGTTTAGGGCACCAGCAAAGCAGAGGGCACCAAAAAAAGAGATTTTTTTTGGAAAAAATGTGATATTTGATATTTCAAAAAAAGCATTGAAGTAGTCATCATGGGAAAAATCATAACTTTGTTAGACTTCCTTACACTCCACTACACACTCTTCCCCCATTTTTCTGTTCTCTTTTTATTACTTATCCCCATCAATACCAGGGGGGCATCCTACTAACGTAGATTGAAATAATGCAAGGAAATCAGATCCTGTCATGTACTGCAATAAATTTATGTTTTATTATTGATATATTCTTCTGAGTTATACATACTTGATTCATTTTTTTCTCATATATATATATATTATATATATATACACATAAAAATAGTGTACACTGTGTAATTTTTTTTTTAAGTTCAGATAACTGAGATAAGGGGAAAGATGAAACGTAACCGAGTGGAGCACAGAAACGTAAACTGGCGGAAGAAAAGAAGCAAAAAACTAGTGAAATTTTCCAAAATCTTCCAAAGCTGACATCATTTTTCAAAGTGAATCCATCAAAAGCAACATCTTCTCTCAGCAGCACAGACATCGTTCCAAAACCTATAGGTGTTTCAGAGACTGACCCTTCTTCTATTGGTGAAACAAACACCATTCCAGAACATGTGGATGTGTCTGAGACTGTAACTGATCATCCTACTGCTGGTGGTAAAACAGACATTGTTCTAGAAGGTGTGGATGTGTCAGAGACTGAATCTGCTCATGCTGTAAATAACAGGAGAAAGGATCCCGGTATGTGGGTTGATTTCAGTACTGATGATGTAGCTTACTGGATAGATCATGGACCAAATGACTGTCAACACCACACTGGGCCATTTGAGAAATCACGTCGGACTTTTACCAATGACAAACAAACAAGATATGTTCACAAAAAATATTTTTCGGCATGAAAGCAAATGGTGAGAAATGCACTCGAGAATGGCTACTGTATTCACCATCAACAGGGTCCGTGAACTGTTTTGTTGCATATAAACCTTCAACATCCCGGTTTGCTGCAAATGGATTTAGTGACTAGCGGAATACTGTTTTAATTGAACAACATGAAAATAGCACTACTCACAGAGATTCAGTGTTGACATATTTAAATCAAAGACCGGGCTTTGGATTGACACAAAAATTGGAAGAACAAATTAAAGGGCAACATGTCTTGCAGTGTGTTATAGATGTTATTCAAACATTAGCTGAACGTGGTCTGCCTTTCCGGGGATCAAATGACACATTTGGATAATTGCAGAATGGAAATTTCTTGGGATTGTTGGAGCTTGTGGCTCAGTTTGATCCATTTTTAAAAGGCCATATCTCAAAATATGGGAATGCTGGCAAAGGTAACCCATCATACTTATCCAAGACAATATGTGATCAATTTATTGGTCTGATGAGTTACAAAGTTTGTTCAGCTATTGTGGATGAAATAAGTACTGCTGGGTACTTCAGTTTATCTGTCGACTCTACACATGATCTTTCACATATTGATCAATTGAGTATTGTACTAAGATACGTGTCTCCCACAGAGGGAAAACCAGTTGAACGATTTATAACATTCCTCAATTTGAAAAGCCACACTGGTGAAGAAATGGCAAATCAAGTACTGCATTATCTGTGCCAAGTTTGCAAAATAGATTTCTCAAAGTGCAGAGGTCAACCTTATGACAATGCTGCCAACATGTCAGGGCGTCATCAAGGAATGCAGAAGAAGCTTTTAGAACAGAACAAATATGCCATATTCATACCATGTGCTGCACACTCTCTCCATCTTGTTGGCCGCAGTCCTATTGATTAGTTGTCCAGCGGCAGTAAGTTTTTTCTCAACAGTCCAGTTACTTTATACATTTTTCTCTGCCTCAGCACACCGATGGGCAGTTCTTAAAACATATTTGGGCAATGATCATGTGTTGAAATCTCTTTCTAATTCTCGCTGGGAGGCACATGCAGTGGCAACAAGTGCAATTCTGGAGTCCTACTCAAAGATTGTGGATGCATTAGAAAGTATAGCTGAAGACCAATCACAAAAGGGAAAAACTGTACAAGAGGCAGAAAACATTGCAAACAAGATGCAAGAACTAGAATTTGTATTCATGTTGACCATGGGGAATGAAATTTTACAGCACTTTTACCACACAAGTCAAGCTCTCCAAGAAAAAGAATTGGATTTGAAAACATGTGCAGACCTCTGTCAATCATTAGCAGACCACTTATACACTTTGAGGAATGATTTCGAAAGATTTGAAGATATATCAAAAGATATCTTGCCTGATACTAACTACAAAGAAGCCCAGTCCCACAAGCGAATCAGGAAAAAACAAGCAAATGATAGCTGGGCAACAGAAACAGCATCGAATCCTAGAGACAAATTTCACGTATCTACTTACTACGCTATAACTGATATACTTGAAGCTCATATGAAGAGGAGAGGTGACGTGTACAAAGAAGTATCAAGTAGATTTTCTTTTCTAAACGATATGGACTTATCGGATGAACAATATTCACAAGGTTCCCAGAAGCTAGTTGACTCATACCCTGTTGACTTGAACACGAATCTCTGTGGAGAAGTATGGCAGTTCCACTGTTATATGCAAGCAAAGTTTAATGGAACAGGAAAAATGAAATTCAGTCCCATTGATCTTCATGGCACAATATTGAAAGAGGGAATACAATGTGTATTTCCAAATGTAGAGATCGCACTACATATTTTTCTAACATTGATGATTACTAACTGCTCTGCAGAACGCTCTTTTTCTCAAAGAATAAAAAACCCTCAGAGAATAACAATGTGTCAGGACAGACTTGATTCACTTTCCCTATTGCGTATGGAAGTGGACATGCTTCGTCAAGTCAGCTTCGATGAACTTATCCAGAATTTTGCAATCAGAAAATCTAGAAAGAAGCTATTTTAATTTCAGCATACATGTAAGTTTTATGTCATTTCAAAAAATAAAATTTTATTTTACGTTATAGCATTGTTTTTATTTTGAATTACATATGGGGGGGGCACCATAATCTTTTTAGTGCTTAGGGCCTCGAAAGGTCTTAATCCGGCCCTGAGCAGAGGTATGTGGCACTGGTGGAAAAGAGTAAAAGGATGCTTTACGACCCCCTGCTCCCTTCTAGCAGTGAGCAGGATGGGCCATTGTCTGGCTATATGTATGCGGACTTGTATTTGAAGCTGATAAATGTCTCATTAATGTGTACGTATGTAGGGCTAGATTCTGCCACCCTTATGTTTATTAGTACAGTGCTTTGCAACAAGTTGCATTGATTTAAATGATACTATTTGTGTCAGTAACTAATTAAGAGGTTCACAATCTGGCCCGTGTTTATTTGTCTTCTTTAGAAAGGTTGTATATTGAGATTACAGCTGAAATGATGGTATTTATTTTGTGTCAGAGTTAAGACTGTTCTGTTGTGATAAAAATGCATTTCTTAATACTTGATAAAACTAACGTACTTATGTTTATTATGTAGGCAACCTAAGATTAATTATATCTTTAACTTTTAATTTCCTTGCTTTTAAGAGCTTGGGTTTTGTAAATGATGTGATAGGTATCTATACTACTGTTGCTTAGCAACTTTAACTGTTTTTTTTTTTTAAACAATTTAAAGAAAATACTTAGGGATTCCAAAAATAGCTTACACATCTTTCTTTTGTCCATATAAATTAAAATAATTTTAAAATTTTAAATAAATGACAGACAGGCATCAGATTATTAAAATTACCATGGAGTGAGCTGTACTGCCCTACCTAATAGTGACTACTACTTCTCCATAATATACATAGAAAAACCAATGAAGAGTATGGGAGAAGAATTATCTTAAAACTTTACTACCTTATCTTCTACATCTTTAAAAAAACAAAAAACAAAAATTCAATTCCATTAAGGGCTCCAACCCCCAAAACAGAAGTCAGTGCTTACCCAACCACAAATTGTTCCTGCAACACTTGCAATTTCTGCTCCATTTCCCCCTCCAGATTGTTCTTTTAAACTGTCAAAAGAAAACAATGAAATAAAATAATTTAGACTCTTATGTGTATACTTATACAGCCATTCACTACATGTGGAGTGTTTCAACTTTTTTTAAATTTTGTAACTTTTCAATTGCAAATACCCCACACACCCTGAATTGTGGAGTAGCTCTGTGGAATAGCTCACAGTGAGTATGACTGTAATAGCAGGAGAGTGGGGTGGGAGGAGGTATTGTTTCATGGTCTCTGTGTATATATAATGTCTTCTGCAGTTTCCACAGTATGCATCCGATGAAGTGAGCTGTAGCTCACGAAAGCTCATGCTCAAATAAATTGGTTAGTAGCTAAAGTGCCACAAGTACTCCTTTTCTTTTTGGAGTGAGTGTGAAATTTAGGCTTGGCACAGTCCTAGCTCTGCAGCAATGAGTTGGAGAAGTCCTGACACTTGGGTTCAGAGTAGGGCTGTCAAGCAATTAAAAAAATTAATTGTGATTAATTGCACAATTAATCACGCTGTTAAACAATAATAGAATACCATTTATTTACATATTTTGGATGTTTTCCACATTTTCAAATATATTGATTTCAATTTCAACACAGAATACAAAGTGTACATTGCTCACTTTATATTTTTTATAAATATTTGAACTGTAAAAATAAATAGTATTTTTCAATTCACTTAATACAAGTACTGTAGTGCAATCTCTTTATCATGAAAGTTGAACTTACAAATGTAGAATTATGCACAAAAAATAACTGCATTCAAAAATAAAACAATGTCAAACTTCAGAGCCTACAAGTCCACTCAGTCCTACTTCTTCTTCAGCCAATTGCTCAGACAAACAAGTTTGCTTATATGTGCAGGAGACAATGCTGCCCGCTTCTTGTTTACAATGTCACCTGAAAGTGAGAACAGGCGTTTGCATGGCACTATTGTAGCCGGCATTGCAAGATATTTATGTGCCAGATGCGCTAAAGATTCATATGTTCCTTCATGCTTCAAACACCATTCCAGAGGACATGCATCCATGTTGATGATGGGTTCTGCTCAATAACAATCCAAAGCAGTGCAGACTGACACATGTTCATTTTCATTATCTGAGTCAGATGCCACCAGCAGAAAGCTGATTTTCTTTTTTGGTGGTTTGGGTTCTGTAGTTTCTGCATTGAGTGTTGATCTTTTAAGACTTCTGAAAGTATGCTCCACAGCTCATCCCTCTCAGACTTTGGAAGGCACTTCAGATTCTTAAATCTTGGGTCGAGTGCTAGACCTATCTTTAGAAATCTCACATTGGTACCTTCTTTACATTTTGTCAAATCTGCCGTGAAAGAGTTCTTAAAACGAACAACATGCTGGATCATCATCTGAGACTGTTATAACATGACATATATGGCAGAATGCAGGTAAAACACAGAGCAGGATACATACAATTCTCCCCCAGGGAATTCAGTCACAAATTTAATTAAAACTTTATTTTTGTTACAAACATCATCAGCATGGAAGCATGTCCTCTGGAATGGTGGCCAAAGCATGACGGGGCCTATGAATGTTTAGCATATCTGGCATGTAAATACCTTGCAATGTTGGCTACAAAAGTGCCATGGGAACGCCTGTTCTCACTTTCAGGTGACATTGTAAATAAGAAGCGGATAACATTGTCTCCCATAAATGTAAACAAACTTGTTTGTCTTAGCGATTGGCTGAACAAGAAGTAGGACTGTGTGGACTTGTAGGCTCTAAAGTTTTATATTGTTTTGTTTTTGAGTACAGTTATGTAACAAAAAAAATGTACATTTGTAAATTGCATTTTCATGATAAAGAGATTGCATTACAGTACTTGTATGAGGTGAATTGAAAAATACTATCTTTTATCATTTTTACAGTGCAAATATTTAATAAATTTAAATTGGTATTCTATTGTTTAACAGTACGATTAAAACTGTGATTAATCATGATTAATTATTTGAATTAATCGTGTGAGTTAACTGCAATTAATCGACAGCCCTAGTTCAGAGCATCCCTGGATTCACAGGACACTCTGATTCACACAGGCTCTGGCTCTATGATGGAGAGCCGGAAAGGTCATGAATGTTACACTAATGTTGAAAAGAAACTCCGGACTCTTGGTGGTAGTACTTGGAGTGGGTGCAAAACCTGAATTCAGAGAAGCCCTGAATTCATGGTGGTGGCAGCAGCATGACAATAGGGTTTTGGACAGCCTCATCTTTGTGGAGTGAAGGACAAGACACAGGAAAAGTAACACTGGGGTGTGGAGTTGACCCAGCACTTTGGTAAAGGTGGATCAAAGGAGGAGTGAAAACAGGGTGTAGAGCAGCTCCAGTTGGAGTGAACCTGTCACTGGGGTGCAGAGCAGCCAAGCTCCTTGGCTCTGCAGAGGCACATCAGACTATACACTATATGTAGAGCACCACTGACTCTGAGGGACCAGGTACCAGTCAGAGCAAGGCTGACACAAGGCATGTGAGCAGGAACATGGCTCTGTGGTGGCAGGGACCGGTCAGAGTGAGGCTGACACTGGCATGGGGGTGGGAGGGCAGCCCCAGCTCTGCAGGTGCAGGGACCAATCAGGGTGTGGCTGGCACTGGTACAGGAGGAGGGCAGCCCCGGCTCAGTGGGGGCAGGGACCAGTCGGGGTGAGGCTGGCACTGGTACAGGGAGGCAGGGACCTGTCGGGGTGTCACTGACACTGGCGGGGGGGGCAGAAACCAATTGGGGTGAGGCTGGCAGTGGCACGAGGGGCAGGGACCTGTCAGGGTGTCGCTGGCACGGGCACGAGGGCAGGGACCTGGTTCTCTGGGAGCAGGGAGCAGTCGGGGGGAGGCCGGCGCGGGCACGGGGCGGGGGGCAGGGAGCAGTCGGGGGGAGGCCGGCGCGGGGGCGGGGGCAGGGAGCAGTCGGGGGGAGGCCGGGGCGGGGGCAGGGAGCAGTCGGGGGGAGGCCGGCGCGGGGGCGGGGGCAGGGAGCAGTCGGGGGGAGGCCGGGGCGGGGGCAGGGAGCAGTCGGGGGGAGGCCGGCGCGGGGGCGGGGGCAGGGAGCAGTCGGGGGGAGGCCGGGGCGGGGGCAGGGAGCAGTCGGGGGGAGGCCGGCGCGGGGGCGGGGGCAGGGAGCAGTCGGGGGGAGGCCGGCGCGGGGGCGGGGGCAGGGAGCAGTCGGGGGGAGGCCGGCGCGGGGGCGGGGGCAGGGAGCAGTCGGGGGGAGGCCGGCGCGGGCACGGGGCGGGGGGCAGGGAGCAGTCGGGGGGAGGCCGGCGCGGGTGCGGGGGGCAGGGAGCAGTCGGGGGGAGGCCGGCGCGGGTGCGGGGGGCAGGGAGCAGTCGGGGGGAGGCCGGCGCGGGGGCGGGGGCAGGGAGCAGTCGGGGGGAGGCCGGCGCGGGGGCGGGGGCAGGGAGCAGTCGGGGGGAGGCCGGCGCGGGGGCGGGGGCAGGGAGCAGTCGGGGGGAGGCCGGCGCGGGGGCGGGGGGCAGGGAGCAGTCGGGGGGAGGCCGGCGCGGGGGCGGGGGCAGGGAGCAGTCGGGGGGAGGCCGGCGCGGGCACGGGGCGGGGGGCAGGGAGCAGTCGGGGGGAGGCCGGCGCGGGTGCGGGGGGCAGGGAGCAGTCGGGGGGAGGCCGGCGCGGGCACGGGGCGGGGGGCAGGGAGCAGTCGGGGGGAGGCCGGCGCGGGTGCGGGGGGCAGGGAGCAGTCGGGGGGAGGCCGGCGCGGGGGCGGGGGCAGGGAGCAGTCGGGGGGAGGCCGGCGCGGGCACGGGGAGGGGGCAGAGCCCTGGCTCTGGGGAACACCCCTTGGGGGACGCTCACGCCGGTTGGAGCTGGCGGTGGCGCCGCCTCCAGACCCCAGGGCTGCGGCGGCCGCTCAGCTTCCGACGCCTCGCGGCAGGATCCCTCCGCTCTCGCAGCTCCCCAGGGCGGACGCCGGACGCAGCGCGACCCCCGATCCCCAGCACCCGAGAGTCCGCCCCGGCTGCCGCCTTCCCGCACCTCGCGGCGGTTGCTGGACGGGCCCGGCGGCTTCCCACGTTACCAGGGCAACGCGAAAGGCCACCGGGCGGAGGCGCGGTGTGGGGGGCGGGGCGGGGCTGAGGAAAGGAGCTGGGGCGGGGCCGGGCAAAGGATCAGGCTCAGGGTCTGCGACCAGGGGAGTTGTCGGGGACGGGGTGGGGATGTGACAGGGTTGGGGAGGGGACAGCGAATGGGACAGAGTGGGAGGGGAGGGGGGAGGCACTGACAGCGTTAGGGAGGGGGCAGAGTGGGAGGGGAGGGGGCAGGCACTGACAGGGTTGGGGGGGGCAGGGGAGGGGGCAGGCACTGACAGCGCTGGGGAGGGGGCAGAGGGGAGGGGAGGGGAGGGGGCAGGCACTGACAGGGTTGGGGGGGCAGGGGAGGGGGCAGAGTGGGAGGGGACGGGGGCTGGCAGGTAAGGGCTCTGGCTGAGGGGGTGCTGGCTCTTGGGTGGGGATGGAGATGAGGGGTTCAGGGTTCAGGAGGGTGCTGCAGGTTGAGGCAGGGGGTTGGGTGCAGGGGGGGTTAGGGCTCCATCTGGGGGTGTGGGCTCTGGGTTGGGGCTGGGGAGGAGGGGCTTAGGAGGGGACTTCAGGCTGGGGATGGAGCAGAGGAGCTCAGGGTGTGGGAGGGGGTTCTGGGCTGGAGCAGGGGGTTGGGGTGCAGGGGGAATGAAGGCTCCATCTGTGGTTGTGGGCTCTGGGTTGGGGCAGGGTGTTGGAGTGCAGGGGCGATGAGGGCTCCATCTGGGGTTGCGGGCTCTGGAGTGGGGCCGGGGATGAGGAGTTTGGAGTGCAGTAAGGGGCTCCAGGTTTGTGGAGGCTCAGGGCTAGGGCAGAGGGTTAGGGCTCAGGGTTGGGGTGCAGCGGGGGTGGGGGCTAAGCAGTTAGCGGCGCAGCGCGGGGGCTAAAGCAGGTTTTCTGCCTGTCTTGGCACTGCGGACCGCGCTGCATCCGGGTAGCGGCCAGCAGGTCTGCCTCCTAGGCGGAGGCGTGGCAGGAGGCTCTGCGCGCTGCTCTCCCCCACAGGCGTCACCCTCGCAGCTCCCATTGGCTGTGGTTCCTGGCCAATGGGAGTGTGTAGCCAGTGTTCGGGGCAGGTGCAGTGTGTGGAGCCCTGTGGCCCCGCTGCCTAGGAGCTGGACCTGCTGGCCACTTCCGGGGCACAGCACGGAGCCAGGGCTGGTAGGGACTAGCCTGCCTTAGCTCCGCAGAACTGCCGATCAGATTTTTAACGGCCTGCTCAGTGGTGCTGACCGGAGCCGCCAGGGTCCCTTTTCTACCGGGTGTTCCGGTAAAAAGCTGGACACCTGGTTACCTTACCTATCACACTCTACCCTGTCTCCGAACCCCTGATCTCACTGCCCAAGGCCTTCCATGCCCTGCCCCTCATACTCAGTACTATTCCTTCACCACCCCAACCCTGTCATTGCCTGCCCTTGCCTTATACTCTGCCCCCTCCCTTTCTGCACCCAAGCCTGTCATTGCCTGCCCCAAATCCTTATACTTAGGCTCTCCCTTCCCCATCCCAACCCTGTCATTGCCGGCCCTGTCCTCTCACACTCTGCTCCTCCCCTGCCCATCCCAACCCTGTCATTGCCTGCCCCGTCCCCTCAAGCTCACACTTTCCTTCCTAACCATGTTCTTTACAAAAAAATCAAATTTTAAAGACTAGCTAATAATAAAATGAAATGCAAAATTTCCAAAAAGTTTGCTCCCTCCCATTCTTTAGCTCAGTGATCACTAACAAGTACCTCGTGGGACAGCTAATTTTCTTTTGCAGCTTCCATGAAGGTCACTAAAAATTATGTTTCCACTTTGAAAATTTGAGTTCACTTAATTTTTCTATTTTTAAAATTTTTTTTCATTAGTATTCTTTTTTTTTATAATGTCTTCTAAATGCTTCATGCTACCTTCTTAGTTGAACCCCCTTTGGCATATTTACTTAATGCAACAAAATTAGTTTGAACTGACCAAGGCAAGCTGTTTATTTTTATCACATACCTGAAGTGTTTGAAATATAATGGTCATGGCTCAAACTATGGATTTTTATATTCTTCTGGTTTAGGACACCTTTAAAAACACATTCAGAAGGATTTAAATTCATGTCCTAGGAATAACTTCACAAATTGAAATGCCAGCAAACTTTAATGATTTAATTATGTGTCTCTTGGTTTTGTTATTTATTATGGAGCAGTTGAAGCTAACTTTTCAAGCCCAATTTTCAACCTACATACATGAATTTTTTCCAGAGTAACTAATCATTCTGAAATTTCACTACCACATTTCCTACTCCGATAGAGTTTTTCAGGGAATTTTGGGGGGAAAAACAGTATTAAAATTATAAGCTGAGGTTTTCAAAGCTGCCTAGGGAACTAAGAAGCACAATTCCCATTGAAATCAGCTGGAGTTGTGATTCTAAATCTCCTACATGCCTTTGAAAAGGCTCAGCTCCGTTGTCTAAAATGTCCTTGTTATTGACTTTTTCAGAAATGTTTTTGTTTATTTTTGCTCATCTCTCCAAAATAGGTGGGCTAAAATCACAAAATTTGTTTTGTTTTGTTGGCCTTACTTAGAAGAGATGCCTTATAGTGTTTGGAGTGACTGGGGTGGGGGGAGGAATATATTACAAAGATATACAGTAATAAAGAACTTGTGAGGAATACACATACCTCATTTTAAATTAGCCAGGGAACAAGTTAACTAGAGTTATTGGAGCCTATATATAAATAAAAGGCAGTGGAAAGCTAGAGTCAGGCCCTGTGGTGGGTGAGGGGAAGAGGAATGTCTTTCCCCCAGAACAAGACAGGGACAAGACAAAGAGCTGGGTCTGCCATATTAGCAATGTGGGTTTTATTCCCTGCTCTGGCAGAAGTTCTCTTCTCTATAAAATGGGGGGAATGATAGTTGTCTGCATCACAGGGAGAGAAGCGTGAAGCCTTTCTCAATAATAACGGTTGGGAAGTTCACAGAAATATTAACAGCTGTCAGTGGAAGAGGTGAGACTTGAATTTAAATTATATTCATAAAGACAGGTTTCAGAGTAACAGCCGTGTTAGTCTGTATTCGCAAAAAGAAAAGGAGTACTTGTGGCACCTTAGGGACTAACCAATTTATTGGTTAGTCCCTAAGGTGCCACAAGAACTCCTTTTCTTATATTCATAAAAATATTCACTCTGCCAACATGTTATACTATGAGAATATAGAACTGCTATATGACTTAATATTTCCTGGGAATATATTCATTTTGAGTATTTGAGTATTCCAATCACGTCATAATTCCTTGACATCACCAGGACCTCCAGTTCTCCCTGCTTGTTTCCAAGGCTTTGTGCATTTGTATATAATCACTTGAGATAACCTGTTGATCGCCCCTCATTCCCAGTATGAGGCAGGAGCCCTCCCCTCACAGACATTCCTGCTTGTGCTTCCTTCTGGTATCCCGCTTTCCCACTTACCTCAGGGCTTTGGTCTCCTTCCCCCGGTGAACCTAGTTTAAAGCCCTCCTCACTAGGTTAGCCAGCCTGCTGGCAAAGATGCTCTTCCCTCTCTTCGTAAGATGGAGCCCGTCTCTGCCCAGCACTCCTCCTTCATGGAACACCATCCCATGGTCAAAGAATCCAAAGCCTTCTCTCTGACACCACCTGCGTAGCTATTCGTTGACTTCCACGATTCGACGGTCCCTACCCAGGCCTTTTCCTTCCACGGGGAGGATGGACGAGAACACCACTTGGGCCTCAAACTCCTTTATCCTTCTTCCCAGAGCCACGTAGTCCCCAGTGATCTGCTCAAGGTCATTCTTGGCAGTATCATTGGTGCCCACGTGGAGAAGCAGGAAGGGGTAGCAATCCTTGAGGGCTTGATGAGTCTTGGCAGTCTCTCTGTCACATCGCGAATCTTAGCCCCTGGCAAGCAGCAGACTTCTCGGTTTTCCCGGTCAGGGCGGCAGATAGATGACTCAGTCCCCCGGAGGAGAAAGTCCCCGACCACCACCACCCGCCTTCTCCTCTTGGGAGTGGTGGTCGTGGAACCCCCAACCTCAGGACATCGCATCTCATGCCTTCCAACCAGGCATAATCCTTCCAGGTATCTATCAATGATTAATAAGAGGGAAAAGAGGCAGAAAAATATGACTGTGTCAGATCTCATATGGTGCCATATTGTGCTACAAAT
Source organism: Lepidochelys olivacea (assembly GCF_965140295.1). NCBI lineage: Eukaryota > Metazoa > Chordata > Testudines > Cheloniidae > Lepidochelys > Lepidochelys olivacea. The sequence continues at coordinate 28,653,333 of NC_140411.1, read as the reverse complement.
CACCTCGCCATACAAGAACACACTAAAAATTCAGCTTAGCCTGTATTAGATTAGAAACTATTCCTGTTAATACAGGCAAGTACTAGAAAAAGCTATTTTGTCTTCTCTGCAACATAAATTTGAATGTAAGCATTCAAAGTGAATATGGAATACATAGAATGTCAACTGTATATTTTATTTTAATCTTAAATTTAATTAATTTTATGCAATCTCCACCCTTTCAGTTTTTAATGGCATAGGTTTTTATACATTGGAGAAGTTGTTTTTGATAGGGGAGCCTAGAGTCTTGGCAGCTGGAACCTTGGAAGATATGTGTGGCTTTTGGAACCTTGGAAGATATGTGAGGCAGTTTGGGATTGTGATATAAACATACTAGATGGATATTTCTGCTAAAATGATGTGTAGTTGTCAAGGTTCCTCCCCCACTCTGAACTCTAGGGTACAGATGTGGGGACCTGCATGAAAAACCTCCTAAGCTTATCTTTACCAGCTTAGGTCAAAACTTCCCCAAGGTACAAAATATTCCACCCGTCGTCCTTGGATTGGCCGCTACCACCACCAAACTAATATTGGTTACTGGGGAAGAGCTGTTTGGAAGCGTCTTTCCCCCCAAAATACTTCCCAAAACCTTGCACCCCACTTCCTGGACAAGGTTTGGTAAAAAGCCTCACCAATTTGCCTAGGTGACTACAGACCCAGACCCTTGGATCTTAAGAACAATGAACAATCCTCCCAACACTTGCACCCCCCCTTTCCTGGGAAATGTTGGATAAAAAGCCTCACCAATTTGCATAGGTGACCACAGACCCAAACCCTTGGATCTGAGAACAATGAAAAAGCATTCAGTTTCTTACAAGAAGACTTTTAATAAAAATAGAAGTAAATAGAAATAAAGAAATCCCCCCTGTAAAATCAGGATGGTAGATATCTTACAGGGTAATTAGATTCAAAACATAGAGAACCCCTCTAGGCAAAACCTTAAGTTACAAAAAAGATACACAGACAGAAATAGTTATTCTATTCAGCACAATTCTTTTCTCAGCCATTTAAAGAAATCATAATCTAACACATACCTAGCTAGATTACTTACTAAAAGTTCTAAGACTCCATTCCTGGTCTATCCCCGGCAGAAACCAGCATATAGACAGACACACAGACCCTTTGTTTTTCTCCCTCCTCCCAACTTTTGAAAGTATCTTGTCTCCTCATTGGTCATTTTGGTCAGGTGCCAGCGAGGTTACCTTTAGCTTCTTAACCCTTTACAGGTGAGAGGAGCTTTCCCCTGGCCAGGAGGGATTTCAAAGGGGTTTACCCTTCCCTTTATATTTATGACAGTAGTGAAATAACTAACAATGTTAGGATTTTGATTGTCACCCTTGGGTTTCAGCATTAACAATCCATTGAGATGAATAGGGGACATTCACACCTCTGAGAGCTATTGTTTCAGGCTATCTGCATATTAGGAAGAGAACACTATATTGGTTATATTCAGTTCAAACTTTGTTCCTACCCTTGTATAGATTATGTCCCCTTCCTTATTTTTATACCCTTTTAGCTTTGTTTCTCCCCTTAAATGTCCTTATCTGAACATTTTTACCCCACTACAGAATCAATGGCAATTACACTACAATTGCATCCTCTTTTTATATAGTGTAGTCCCTTGGTTATCCACTTACAAGCTCAGAATCAAACTCATTCTATGCAAATAGAATCATAGAAATGGAAGGGACCTCGAGAGATCATCTAGGCCAGTCCCCTGCACTCAAGGCAGGACTAAGTATTATCTAGACCTGATACTGTTCCCCTGTTTGTATAGAATCAGCATAGCATCTTCACAAAATGAATTGTATAGGGAAGAGATCAGGAACTTCTGTTCTCCTGTCTCATAACACAAGGGGATGTTTAGTGAATTTAAAAGATGACAAAATTCAGAACTGACACAAAAAACGGAAAATTTTTCACACAACAAATAATTGGACTAGGAACTATGTGGGTCTTAGCTTATCCTACATCTGTTTACTGCAGGGTTTTTACACCTTCCTCTGAAGCACCTGATACTGGCTACTGGCAAAGACAGGATACTGGACTAGATGGACCTCATGCCTGATCTGGTAGGGCAATTCTTATGTTCCTATCCACATCTATGGTTTATTTCTAAACTTTAACACTGTAGATACAGACTTGAATTTTCGAAAGTTACTAGTGCTTTTGGGAGCTTTTATTTTTGGGTGGCTAACTTCAGACACTTTAAAGATGCCTGATTATTAAAGGGGCTGAACATCTGTGATAATACTTGATTTTTTTGAGCAAGAGGCTACATTTGAATATTGTTTGGTTTAGGAACCAGTCAGGCTGCTCATCTTTAAGGAGTAAAGTAACAAGAAAACCCCAGTGCCTAGATGGAGTGCTAGCCAGAGGCTGACAAAATAGTAGAGCAACCTACTGCCAGGGTTTCTAATGGATTCTAGCCAGAGAAAAGAAAAGGAGAACTTGTGGCACCTTAGAGACTAATAAATTTATCTGAGCATAAGCTTTCGTGGGCTACAGCTCACTTCATCGGATGCAACTTGCACCCTTTGGCATCCTTGTTCCAATACCAATAAAATTTGTTAATCTTTTAGATTGTACATAGATATTATAATCTGAATTTACGGTTATAGTATAAGGAAAGTAACTGAAATCTCCTGGATGGTACTACTTGTTAGGAATAAGTGGGGAAAATGAATAACTTTGGGCCATTACAGTTCATACTATTACCTCTTGCATTTATATGATCTGGTAATGGTGTCTGTGTTCTCCAGCAGGTCTTTCTGAGTCCATGCCCTGGTAGACTGCCCTTCATGAGGAGGGACCGAATGAAGATTCATAAGTTCATAAATTTTGAGGCCAGAAGGGACCATTACATCAAGAGTCTGACCTCCCATATATCACAGGCCATTACTTTTCACCCACTGAGCCCAATAATTTGTGTTTGACTGAAGCGTAAGTTGGGTTTGGCTAAAGCATATGTTCCTGAAAGCCATCTAGTCTTGATTCGAAGACTCTAAGATATGGAGAATCTACCACTTCTCTTAATAGTTAGTTCCAATGGTTAATCACCATCACTGTTAAATAATTGTGCCTAATTTCTAATTTGAATTTGTCAGGCCACTGGTGGTTCTTGTGCCTTTCTTCACTAGAGTAAAGAGCCCTTCAGTCACCAGTATTTTCTTTCCTTGAAAAGAAAAGTGTTGAAAGTACTTAAACACTGTAATCAGTTTACCTCTCAATCTTTTTGACAAACTAAACTGATTTAGCTCCAAATGTCTCTCACTGTAAGGCATTTTTTCTGGCCCTGAATCATTTTTGTGTCTCTTTTCTGCACACTATTCAGGTTTTCTAGATTCTTTTCAAAATATGGACACCAGAATTGTTTGCAGTATTCTGGTATTGGTCTCACCAATGTTGTTTACAGAAGTAAAATCAACTGCCTACTCCTGTTTGCTACTCCCCTGTTTATAAGGATCTCATTAGCCATTTTTGCCACAGCATTGCACTGGGAGTTCGTATTGAGTTGTATGTCCACTGTGACCCCTAAATCCTTGTCACAGTCACTGCTTTCCAGGATACAGTCCTCCATCCTCTAGGTATGACCTGCATTTTTTGATCCTAGATGTATAACTTTGCATTTGACTGTATTGAAATACATTTTGTTTGAATGGGCCGAATGGGCGCTTACCAAATGATCCAGACTGTCTATATGACTTCTCTGTCGCCATCATTATTTTATCACTCCGTTAATCTTTGTGTCATCGAACATTTTATTCATGAAAATGTTGAATAGCCTCAGGCTTATACCAATCCTTGCAAAACCCCATTTGATGATTCCCCATTGACCACTACTTTTTGAGTTCTGTCAGTTAGCCAGTTCTTAATCAATTTAATGTGTGCTTTGATATTATATGGTGCTAAATTTTCAAATCAGAAAGGCATGCAGTACTATGTCAAATGCCTTACAAAGATCTGTTACATCTTCATAGTTAGTTTTATCAATCAAACTTTTAATCATTGATATCAAAGAATGAAATCAGATTTGTTTGACAAGACCTATTCCATAAACCCATGTTGACTGGCACTAATTATATTCCTATCCTTCAGTTCTTTATAGATTGAATCCCAAATCAGCTTTTCCATTATTTTGCCCAGGGTTGATGTCAGGTTAACAGTATATTTCAATGATCATTCAGGCCCCAATCCTCAATAGGTATTTACACTCCTAATTTCCCATGAGTTAGGAGTATAAATGCCTTTGAGGATCTGGGCCTCAGTGCTTAAGATGCTTGCAAGAAATCTGCTTTATTTTGTGTCTGTCTGTGAATAACAACAAGAGCTTCATAGTGCCCTGCCCAAACTCTGTTTAGGAAGACTAATGCTTAAAGGCATAGTTCCCCAATACCATATCTTCCCTTCCAAACCCAAATGTAACTCTTAAAACAACCAAACATTAATATAACAATTACAAATGCTTATACTAATAACTAAACTTGCCACCAATGTTCAACTAGTCTTTGAGGTTGCCAGCGCTATCACCTGGATCTTCAGGGCTCCCCTGCAACATCAGCACTACTGCTGTCAGGAAGTGGCAAGTCCACTTGGTCTGATTGCCCAGGCCCTGAAGCTCTGTTGTCTCAACCTGCTGTGGCTGTTCCCCCAAATACTGTTGTCATGATCTGTATCTAAAAAGGTGTCATGTAAGGTATCGTATGGCAATCAGTAACACACTGATCATTATTATTGTGTGATGTATGTACTAGGTGCTGTATAGAGAATTATAGATGTGTGCTAGAAATATGTTCTTAAAAGGTGATTTGCAAGCAATGCAAAAGCCCAGCCTGTCCGAGACAAAGGAATGTTGGTTCGTCTGTTTTCCTGTGGCTGCCATATAAATTGAGCCAGGTAATACTTCAGAAGACAATGAAAAGTATGTGCATAGGAAAGGTAAACAAAGCCATAAGGCTAAATGTGGTGAGAGGGGAGGCCATTTAACGAGCATAGTGGGGGATGGAGCCTGCAACCCCAGAAAGCCTTCCCAGCTTTTGAAACAGATACAACAGAGTTTTGGAAATATAAGCAGAATGAGAAAGCTGTTTTGGCATCCATCAGCAGGCAGACAAAGGGGTATCAGTGGGGCCGGATTTAGGGGCAGGCACCCAGGCAACAGTCAAGGGTGCCGGGCTTGGGGGGGGGCGCCAGGCTCAGGGTGCTGTTTTTGTTGTTAGCAACAAAAGGGAAAATAGAATTTTTGAAGTAAAATGTCTCAGGTATTCTGTATGTGGATTCATTTTTCACTAGCCTCCTTGAATGTTCTGGACCTCTGTAGAATCTCGTGGAACTTTCCAAACTTTCTGAGAACTACATTTTCCTTGAACCTCCTAGCATGTTGTCAGCCATGCCCTCATGAGTATATAAGAGATGTCTCCAGTCAGTGAGATCTAAGAATGAAGTGAAGTGAGAGCCCAACTGCAATATTGTGAACCTTGTTTTATTGTGTAACTGTGAAAGTGTATTTGTGCTTTAAGAATTGAAGAGTGTAAGTAGTGACTAATAAAGGACATATTTAAGGTCACCAGAATATTTTTGAACCCCAATCTACGCAACAATATAAGAAATACTGTTACTTCTTTTCCATGTTTGCACATAATGTTTGATGATTTTCTAAGACTGCAGAACATAGACTTTTGCTCTCCTTTTGCTGTCTGTTTTCCCACATAGAAAATAAAAGATGCCTGTGGTGGGTTTCCCCACCTCTTCGGGGTGCCGCCTGGAACTGGGGTACCACTGAGCCGGCCTGACTTATCAGCCTGGGCTCCCTTTACACTGTATTGCTGAGGCAAGCCAGCCAAGCCTTCCCTCAAGCTTCAGATTGCATTTTACCAGCACACATACAAGTAGGGACACACCCAGCTGCAGCTATACACACACATGCTGAGATCAGCTCTGCATGGGATGGCTAGCTAAGGAATTGCCCAGTTACTCAAGTGCACATCCCCTCTGGAGTGTAAACCCAAAATGTATCCATCTTGCACTGCACAGAGAACTATACAATGTAAACTCATGAAATTCGCCCCCCTCCCTCAGTGTGGAGAGAGAGATACACAGCTTTCTGTCCCAAGTTATGATTTCCACACACACTGGTTTTAAACAAAACAAGTTTATTAACTACAAAAGATAGATTTTAAGTGGTTATACGGGATAGTCAACCAATCAAAGCAGATGACCTAGCAAATGAAACAAACATGCAATCTAAGCTTAATATACTAAAGAAATTGGTTATAAGCAGCAAATTCTCACCCTAAATGATGTTTTAGGCAGATTGCAGAGACTTGCTTGCAGCTTAAAACTCCAGATATTCCTTTTACACACTAGAAAACCCTCTAGGCTGAGCTCAGTTCTTCCCCCCAGTTCAGTCTTTTCTCAGGTGTTTTCAGCAGTCTTCCTTGTTGGGTGGGGAGTCAATAAAGAATGAACCCTGATGATGTCACTCCCCTGCCTTAAATAGTTTTTGCATAGGGCGGTAATCCTTTGTCTCTCAGTGGGGTTCCCACCCCTGGTTAGTGGAAAAATACTAATATCATGGAGTCCAGTACCAGGTGACTTGGTCACATGACCCTGCAGCCATAACTCAGAGGCTGTTTGTAGCATCCCCAGGAAGACTTCCCAGTGGGAGATTAGCATCTAGTCCTGTGCAAAATGAATACAAAGATACGATGCAGTAAAATTTCACAACGCCTTTGCACAAGTGTAAAAGTAAGGGAGAATGAGTCCCATTATATATAATTGGCTAAGTGGGTAAAAGAGTTTCATGGCTTGGGTTGTGGTGACAAGCTATCTATCTACAGCTATTTGACTGAAGGGCTTAATCAACTAAGAGAAAGAGGAATTGTTTATAGTGGACCACCCAGGCTAAACTATGAGTAATGGACTGAAACTGAGCAAAGAAAAAATGACACTTATTGTCAGGGAAAACCTTAACAGCCATGTCTGCTACACTGGAATATTGTCCAAAGGGTAATTGTGTCAGCCTTATTGCTTGAGGAATTTAGAAGTAGAGTGGACAAAGCACTCAAGAATGAGCTCTAAGAAACACTCGTCCATTGACAGGGAAATGGACAAGATGTCCTACTAAGCTTTTTTCCTCTCTAATTTTATGCTATAACAGGTCCATTATATTAATGCCTTGTAATAATAATTCAGTGACCAAATATAGCAATGAAATGGTTCAAGAGACCAAAAAAGACCTTGAAATAAGCAGAATGTAAATTTAGCAAAGATAGCCTTTAGAAAGTCAATAGACTGGTTCACTATGATGTCAACAAAGGTCTCTGTGTAGCTGATGTTGCCTAATTCCTGCAAACTCCTTTGAGAGCTACTCCGCAAACAGTCTTGAGAGAATCCATGCTGGTATTTCAGAGCACATTATATGTCTCGACTGAATTTGCACCATTCCAATTAGTAACAGAGCACATTAATAAAAATATATTATGTGATGTGATCATGCTTGGTATGCATTCCAACAAGACAGACAAGAATGCTGAATCTGCAAATCAATGGTCCCTGGAAAGACTCTACTTGTTAGCTTTATTTCTTACTCATCCTGTGAAGAAACCATTATTATGTTTGCAAATGACAGGTTGATAAATCAATTTAAGATTCTTTTCCTATTCTAATTTTAATTAAGGAATAAAAGAATCGGGTTTCTCATTTTATGAGGCAATTAACTTGTCTGAAGACTCTTATCCCAGTGAAGTTTCTGTATTATTGCCTCTTCAAATGGGAGACCTAACCTTTTGTGCCACTGTACAAATAATATCATTTCTAAATGCAGTTTAGAAAGTGAAATAGATTACAGCTGGCCTCTTTTTACTGCTCATATTGAGTCTGTCTCTCCCTAGTGATGCATTCCACTCTCAGCTTCAGTGCACTGAGTTCTCAGAGACCATTTATATAATCAGGCAGTGGTATGATAGGCTCAGCATGGAACCTGCGTATTATCGTTGAGAAAAAGGGCAAATGATAATGGGGGAAGTAAAAAGAGAAGACCAGCAGGGCCAGATTCTCATCTCAATTACACCCCAGGATCATTTCAATGGGATTAGTCCATCTTGACTCCTGTATAAATAAGATCAGTGTCTGGAGGGAGGAAGCATTGGTGTAGTGGTTAGAGTAGGAGACTGCATCTCAGGATTGCTAATTGTGTTCTAAGCACTGCCACTGACTTACTGGGTGACCAGGGGAAAATAATTTAACTTCTGTCTTTCAATTTCTTTATATCTCAAAAAGAAAAAGAGTACTTGTGGCACCTTAGAGACTAACCAATTTATCTGAGCATAAGCTTTCGTGAGCTACAGCTCACTTCATCGGATGCATTCTGTGGAAAGTGTAGAAGTATTATTTTTATTAACCATGTTTTCTGAACTGGGCTTGGAAAGAGGAATTGAAATGGAGACTAGAATTTTGAGAAGAAACAGGTGGAAATTTTATTTAAAAATTGAGATATTGACATCACAGTCTTGTAAAGCAGCTGGAACACAACACTTCTGACTTGGTGCTTGAAATGGGACTGGAGCGGTAATGTGTGACAAGAGACTGAAACTCAATTATTAACAAGGAAGTGTAAGGATGGGAATTGGAGGATGAGGGAAACTTTGCATTATGGAGTTTTGATAGTTTCAAAACTAAGGGCCAGATACTTCATTCCAGCTGAGCTATGGTGCAGAAATGCAGGGTGGGACAAAGATGGCTGTAAACCATCTTTGTACTTCTATTATTCTGGGTCTGGCCTCATTTAATAAGTTAGAGAGCCTTGGGGATATTCTGATTTATGCTTTACTGCAGCATCCTTCTTGGGACTCATTTGTAACTAAGGTTTTGCTCAGGCCACACCCACTTTTTCCTCTACATGTCCCTAATGCCAGAGACTGCAAGGAATAGTGGCTAAGAGCTATTCTGTGGTTCTGCATCATCTGGGGAACCAACGCACACAGGAGCATTCCCTGAGGGGTGATTCCAATGGGTTTAAAACACCTTTACAGTCCCGAGTAGTGTAAAGGGGCTGTAACATAAAGGAGAACTGGACCAAGAACCAGAATCACACCAGTATAAAATCAGGAGTAACTCCACTAATGTCAATGGAGTTATACTTGTGTAAATGAGAGTAGAATAAAGCCCTAAGTAACATAATAACAGCCTTTTATTCAACAGCATATATATGAGTGTTGCCAAACCCAAAAGTTCAAAAATCATGAGTCAGGCCCCAAAAAATCATAAGTGGCTTAAAATCATGAGGTTTTAAAAAATAATGAATGCTGGGGTCTTTTTCTTTGCTCCCCTGCCCTTTGTTTTGAGCTTTTAGGGTGCACTTGGGTCACATTTTCAAGCTTTTCTCCTCAACTACAAGGGCCAGAAACGCGCTTTTGTTTTAAATGAAAACTGAGATTCTTTTGTAATTGCTGGATTCTAGGAAGCTGGGATTTTAAGGCGGCGAGAGTCTTGTCTTGAGGAGAAATACCTGGACTAGCTCTCATCAAGCTAGTGCACTAAAAAGAGAATGTAGCCCCAGCAGTGAGAGCTGCAACCAGGCTAGCTGTCCCGAGTATGTACCCATCCAAGACCCCAGGCACATACTCAGGGCAGCTACCTACTTCCATTGCTATGGCTATTTTCACCCCAGCTTGAAGTGTAGACATATCTGAAGAAAAACACCAAATACCATGAGCTTCATGGTAAAATCATGATTCATTTTATAGAGAAATAATCTGACAGCAGTTCCAGGTTTTGATTTCCATTGCTAGTATACTTTTGATAATCTGCATTAGAAAATTTTAATCCTGATAAAAATAGCTCCCTGTCCTAGAATTTCATACAGCAAGGTTCCTATATTCTTTCCAGATCAGACAGTTTGCAGCAAACATGAAGTGCTTTTCTCTAAACTTTCCCACATGCTTTCAGAATGAGATTATTTGCAGATAAAATGGCATGTATGAAAAGATTTTTTGGAAGTAACAAAAGTGTAATAGGAAAGTAAATATTATTTTGATGGGGGGAGAGCAGTACAGTGAATGAGGTATGAAGAATGTTTGTTCTTTATATGCAGAAACAGTTAATTAGTAGCAATAAAAAAAACCATATAACTTCTGAGACAGAATAGTGCTAAACAGTGTAATAGAAATGCCATGCTATAGAAAATCTAAGTCAGATAAAAGTAATCAGAAAATGCCACACTACAGAAAAGCTAAGATAAAAATAATCAAGATCAGTTTTTGAGACATAGTCTCTTTACCACTATAAAAGGCCTTCTCCAAAGCCCATTGAAATAAATGATGGACTTCAACAGCTCTGGATAAGGCCCTAAATAACTAATAAAAGTGAAGACATATTTTCATTTGAAAGAATAAAGCTGGTCGAGTGGCCACATCTTTCCTCTCCCTTGGGGCAGAGGCTGTTGACTGGGAATTATGATCTTGCTAAAAAAGAGAAGCAGCTCTTGAAGAAATTTTAATAGAAAAATAAAATTAGTGAGTTATAAACCCCGGAGCTTTACATTTGTTTCTTTGTATTGTCCAAATCTGAGCTGATTTACAACCTGTGCAGTCTTAGTGAAGTCAATGTGATTTTATGGGGTATATGGCAAGGCAGAATTTAGCCCTGTACCCTGTGTTTTGAGAGAGTAATTCCCATTTACACATAACTAATTTATGGGAAACATTATTAATATACTGTGAATTCTTAATTCAATATCCACAATTTAAACACCCTCCAGGCTCCAAAACACCTCTGAACAGCAATAATCTTCACAAAATGTATTAAAATCTTCAAAAAACCAATAAACCCCCCCTGCCAAATATAGGGAAAGTTGACATTTATTACAGAGAAGTTCTCATAGAAGCAATAAAAAGAATTCACAAGTGTTCATTTTCAACATTAGGGGACAGATTTTAAAGGTATTAGGTGCCTAAAGATGCAGATACACACCTAGTAGGATTTTGAAAAGCACTTAACTTTCACTGATGAGCGTTAGTTGCCCAGGCAATTTTGGAAATTCTGCTAGGTGCCTATCTGCAATTTACAGCATCTCAATGCCTTTAAAATCTGGCCCTAAGTCACCAAAAATCTATGCACCTCTCTCTAATAAACTTTCATCTACCAGTGAAAGATCTGTATCTAAAAGTGCTGGTTAGGAAAGTGAATTTCACTTCTATTAAAAATTTCAAGATTTTTGGGGAAAAGTGTCATCCCAGGTCAGGCTGAAAAGACAAAATCTCAGAGATGTTTTGGGAAGTGAAAGTTTGCAATATTTATTTTTGGAAACACTGAAATAGTCTCATAGTAAGCACATTTGGAGTTTTAAAAATGAAATATGCTTCTTGGCAACCTCAGCTTCATGGTAACCTGCCAGATGAGCTATGGAGGAGCCAGGAGCTTCCAGGCTCCTGGTTACTGAAGAGCTGGGGAACTTGGGGTCTGGGGCTCAGCAGCAGCCCACAAGGTGAGCTGCCAAAGACTTGAGAGCCTGGAGGCCCTGGGAACTCAGTGGCAGCCCACCAAAGGACCTGGGGCGGCATTGGAGCTGCCAGGACACCAGGCAGGCTTCCAACCAAAGATTAGCCAATATCATTACACTACTATAGAACATTTCACTTTTGACTAATCTGCATTTCCAATGGCTCCACCTTTAGTATCTAACCATAAACTCCTGGAATCAACAAAAAGCATAATCACCTTGGCTGTATTGATTTATATGGCCTTTAAACAGGCTATAATCTAACTTACTTGTGAGGACTATGCAGCACCCCTCTCCTGTGCAGGGTGGATGAAATGATCAGTAATCAATATGAATTTCATGGTAATATGTTATTATACAATCAACTAGTACCACGTTGTTAGATGAGCGAAGAGGGGTGTAAGCAAGTTCTAATGCAAATAGATAAAATGAAGAAAAATTAAAAAATAAGCAAAGAAACTCTTGGTTCTTGGACAATTAAAAGAAACCTTAGGCCTCAGCATATTTTCATTCAACACAGTTTTACTCCTGGGGGAGTTCTGTGCCACTGTGCAATGCAGAATTTTGCAGAAATTAATGTTCTGTGCGCAGAATTTCCTTTCCTCCCCACAGAAGTGGGCTGCAGAGCCGCTGGCCACCACTTGGGGGTGCTCGACCTGGCAGAGCCCAGCTCACAAATAGAAGAAATGGCTGGGGGGAGGGGGAGGGAACTGAAGGGTTCCCAGCAGCTGCAGTTCTCAGCATGCCCTAAAGGAAGGAGGCAGCATGCAGGAAACTCCACACCAGTCCAGGACCCAACATCAGGCTGTTTCTCCCTCTGTATCCCTTGGCTCTGGGAGTTGGGGTGCAGGTATCTGGATTGGGGGAAGGGTTCCGCAGCTGGGCCCTGGGGGGGGGCAGGTGCAGGTGTCTCGGCTGGGGGGTGCCCTGCAGCTGGGCTTTGAGGGGGAGGAGGCAGAGTAACAGGAACTGGGTTGTTGTAGGGTTTCTTTAATTCTGTACTCCTAGGAGAATTTTTGTGTGTCTGTATTGTTGCATCTGAAGAAGTGTTTTTTAACCCGCAAAAGCTTATGCCCAAATAAATCTGTCAGTCTTTAAGGTGCCATCGGACTCCTTGTTGTTTTTGTGGATACACACTAACTCAGCTACCCCTCTGATACTTGTATTGTTACAGTCATACTTGCTGACAGGTATTTTGAAATAAATTACTAAAGCAATTGAAACTGGTGTGATTACATTGTCTTATTTTGACAAATAAAATATGCAGAATTTTGCAGAATTTTAAAAGATTGTGTGCAGAATTTTTTTTTTTGGCACAGAATTCCCCCAGGAGTAACATGATGCATATGTTTTGTTGCTGGGGCTGGAACCAGTAGTGGGTAAAACTTCCCATTGGCTGCGGCAGTTTTGTAGTAAATTATCTCTGTATTATCTTATAAGTTCTTTCTGAGCTACAGGTACACCTTTAAATCTTGCCGTACTGCTTCTTTCCTTTAAGTAAAATGCAAAATAGAAATAGCTTGAAATGATCTCTTTTTATTAGCACACAAAAGCCACATGTATAGAAATGGATTTTCATCTGTGCACTGTGCACAAATTTTATGAGTAGGCTCCATATGATGAGTTAAAATGAGTCAAACTATTAGAAGTTATTCATTAGCTACTGTTGTCAAAGATGCTTTAGACTCAGTATTTCTTATAATTTGTCATCAAACTACAGTTGGGAACATATGGATGTTCGTGAGTCACTAGTTTCCAGGTGTCATTCTGAGAAGATCTGGTCATTATATTAATAGTTCCAAAGCGGTTCAGCATTAGCAGGAAATAATGTCTGAAGTTTATGACATGGCTAGATTTCTATCTGTTCCAGGAGCTGTTGACTGCACACATGTCTATTCATGTACCATTTCATAATGATGTGAAGTCTGGAACTATAAATCATTCTGTTGCCTCACTATGCAAGTGGTGCAAGTGTAGGTTAACAGATGTAGTCCTCAATTTATTAGGATAATGCCATGACTTGTTCACATTACGGCAGTCTGGAGTTCATAGTCTTTGAAACGAGAAGACCATATGGTAGCTGGCTGCTAGGTGACCACATTTTCTGGAGTAATGTATTATAAATTGCGGACTCCAATATTTATTATTGGTAGATCTCATTTGGAAAGTGTCTCTATACACCTGTGTCAGCTCACAAACTGGCTGACAGCTACATTACAATAGGTGAAGCTCATGGTGTCACTTGAGCTGTGGCAGAATGCTTTACAAATGATGCTTAAAGTCCCCGATTCAGCAAAGTATTTAAACATGCGCCTAATTTTAAGCACATGAGTAGTCCCAGTGACTTCAAAGTTGGGCATGTGCTTAAGTACGTAGCTGAATTGGGGCCTGTATAGGGAGGTGTACCAGTGAAGCACAAATTATTTATTATGCCTACAAGGCTCAAGTCATGGTCTGGGACTTCACTGTGCTAGGTGTTGCCCAGACATGTAGTAAAGAGGCAGTCTTTTCCCTGTGGGGTTAACATCTAGAATTAAGCTTCATATAGTAGTCACCATACCTCAGTGGGTCACAGCTGAGGATGCCAAATTCAGGATGAACTGCTGAGAAATAGGGCAGACACACCCCAGACTGATGGTTATTCTACCATCAGATATACCAAGCCGGTAACACTATTAAACTTCTTTGAGCAATTACTCATGTCAATTCCAATTAGGTGCGCGCGCGCTGTGTTCACGACAGCCGGAAGATTTTTCCCCTAGAAGTATCCGTAGGGTCATCCTGGGTGCCTCCTGGGGTCGCGCCTTCATGGCGCTCGATATACGGCCCTGCCAACCCGCCACCGCCTCAGTTCCTTCTTACTGCCAGTGACGGCTAGCTGGAACATCCCGTAGCTCTTGCCTCGGCAAGCGACTTTCTTGGCAGTCTCCATTTTTCTGTGTACATAATTGTAGTTTAGTTAGTAGTAGTTTATTAGTATTAGCAGTTAGTTACAGTTTTCATAAGTTTCCTTTGGGGGGTTCTCTCCCGCCAACACTCTCCCGGCACTGGGGCATGCCTCGTTCCCCGGGATTTAAACCCTGCGAGGACTGTGACAAGTCTATGCCCAGGAGCGACCTGTATTCTTCTTGTCTGAAGTGTCTGGGGGGAGAGTCATCAGAAGGACCACTGCAAGATCTGCTGGGGGCTTCGTCCCAGGATCCTTAAGGACAGGGAGCAGCGGCTTACGATCCTCCTCATGGAGGTTGCACTTTGCCCACAAACTGACCCCAGGTCGGCAGATCCCACCCCAAGCACCTCCTCCTTGGTGCGTAGTACACCGGCACCATCGACACGTGAGCCAGGGCTGAGGAAGGACTCCTCGAGAGACGCTCAGCACTGCCACGGCTCTGCACACAAGCAGACTACTGGCACCAGTCCGAATCCCCAGTGCCCCAGAAGAAAAGGAGGCCTGCGAGGGGTCGATATCCTCCCTATATTATAGATAGAGAAACAGAGAGGTGACATAGAGAGCCAAGAATAGAATCCAGGTTTGTGAGTCACAGGTCAGTGCCTTATATACTGGTCAGCATTGCCTCTGGGTGCAGTCTTCCCCAACCGTAATAAAATTTTGGTTCAATGTGAAAAATGCTGGAATTTCATTTCTACAAATAAATCTTTGTAAAGGAAAGGGTCTGACTCCATTTGTGATCATCTAAAGGCATTTCCAGGAACTGTTCCCTAACCCCCATGGCTACAGGATTATGGGTAGTGAAACAGCTTGCAGAGATGAAAGATGGCAGTCCTGGCAAAAAAACTACCCACAAAGAATCCTTGCAGGCTGCTAAATGAAAGCTAGAAAGGAAGAGAGGCTAGTCTTTTGAAGAAGAAAATGTTTGCCTCAAAGATAAAGTTATAACATTTTGTGTAGGGTAATTTTTTAATACAAAAAGCAGAAAAGGCAACAAGAAGGGAGGCCTTTTAGGATTGACAGTCACTAACAGAGGGGAAATGGTAACAAACCAAAAGAGAGTGGCACCAGTAGCCACACACTATAGTGGTTCAGTTTGGCATATTAAGGAAGAGTTAAAGCACGGGCAGCCAAAAGGAAACTCCAAAAAGATGGCACTTCTTAAACTAGAAGATACAGGAGTAAATTCTGTTGCTGGATGTACAGTAGAACCTCACCGTTACAAACACCTGAGGAATGGAGGTTTTTTCGTAACTCTGAAATGTTCATAACTCGGAACAAAACGTTATGGTTGTTTTTTCAAAAGTTTACTGCTGAACATTGACTCGATACAGCTTTGAAACTTTACTATGCAGAAAAAAAATGATGCTGTCCCTTTATTTTTTAGTAGTTTATGTTTAACACAGTCCTGTACTGTATTTGCTTTTTTTTTTTTTGGTCTCTGCTGCTGCATGATTGTATACTTCCTGTTCCAAATGAGGTGTGTGGTTGGACTGATCAGTTCGTAATTCTGGTGTTTGCAACTCTGAGATTCTACTGTATTCTCTTTGCAGAGGGTAAGCCAGGGGCATCTCATCTCCTCCTTCCTTTCCCTCTCTCTTCATGGGGCAGGCAAGAGGCAACTCACACCTGGATGACTGGTTAGTGAGAGGCCAGTCCAAAGCCAGGTGCTGTCCAGTGTTGCTGTGATCCAATCCATCTTCGGTCCACTAGGATTGCTCATCAACGAGGAAAAGTCAGTCCTGTCACCTGTACAAAGGATAGAGTTCAGAGGAGCAGTCTTGGACCGTACGGAAGCCAAGGCATTGCTCCCACAGACTAAGTTCCAGAGGATGCTGACCATTTCTTTAGACCTGGAGGCCCATCCTACCACAACAATACGGAATTGCCTCAGACATTTGGGGCACATGGCCTCATGTACTCACATGGTTTGTCATGCTAGGCTTCATCTCAGGAAGCTACAGGGATGGCTGAGCTCGTTGTACTCTTCAATTTGTCATTCTCTGGACGTGGTAG
Organism: Lepidochelys olivacea; assembly: GCF_965140295.1. Taxonomy (NCBI): domain Eukaryota; kingdom Metazoa; phylum Chordata; order Testudines; family Cheloniidae; genus Lepidochelys; species Lepidochelys olivacea. Next base: position 28,636,828 of record NC_140411.1, on the reverse strand, counting down.
ATTGGGTGCCCTCATGAATCTTAGCCTCCCTGGAGTGGTGGACAGACCCTCCAATGTGTGCATGGGGGTTCCCTTTGATCCTCTCAACCCATTTTGACCTTAGTTACAGTCACTTCAACCCTATACTGGGGAGCCCACCTCAGATCCCTGCATACTCAAGAGCTATGGACTTCCCAGGATTTAACTCTCCACATAAATGTAAGAGAGTTGACAGCCATTCAGTTAGCTTAACATGCTTTCCTTCCTCATATCAAGGCAAAGAATTTGCTAATACTTACAGACAATACGGTGGCTATGTATATGTGAACAGGCAAGGAGGGGACCAATTGACTCTGCTATGCCAAGAAGCAATGCTTCTGTGGGACTTTTATATCGACAACTCAGTCCTCCTCAAAGCCTCCCACCTTCTGGGTGTCCAGAACAGCCTGGCACATCGGTTAAGCAGGTCTTTCAACAGTCATCATGAGTGGTCTCTCTGCCCAGATGTAGCCAAGTTCATTTTCCAATTCCGCACATAGACGTGTTTGCAATCAAACTCAACAGGAAGTGTAATCAGTTTTGTTTGTGAGGAGGTCACAGTCCAGGATTTCTCTCAGATGTGTTCCTGTTTGCCTAGACAGACAAGTTTCTGTATGCATTTTGCCCTGTTCCACACCTACTCGGAGTGTTGTTAAAAATCAAGCAAGATCACACCCATGTGATACTCATAGCACCAGTGTGGCCTCACCAACACTGGTATTCCACCCTGCTGAGCCTCTCAGACAAGGCTTTGTTGACACTACTGCTGGACTTGGATCTGATCTCACAGGACCACAGTCACCTCCTACAACCCAACCTAGAGGCCCTTCACCTGACAACCTGGATGCTCCGTGATTAACACTTCAGGAGGTGAGCTGTTCAAAGGGGGAACAAGATGTGCTCTTGAATAGTAGAAAACCTTCTACTAGGTATACTTGCCTGGCAAATTGGAAGAGATTCTCCCTCTGGTCCCAACAGAAAGGGATTTCCCCAGTTCTGGCTCCAATACAACATGTGCTGGATTATTTCTTGTACCTAAATCAGCAAGTTTTTGCCATTAGTTCTTCAGGGTCCACCTGGCAGCTATCTTGGTTTTCCACCCTTCGACTGATCATTGCTCTCTTTTCTCCAATCCCATTCAGTCAGGTTTTTGAAGGGTCTGGATCACTTATATCCCCATATAGAGGATCCTATTTCCCCTAGGGACTTAAAACTGGTATTGACAAAACTAATGGATCCTGCCTTTGAACCATTAAATACCTGTTCTTATTCCATCCCTCAGCCTTTCTTTTTGTCAATCACCCGGGACAGGAGAGTGGATGAATTACGTGCTTTAGTGTCTGTCCCTCTGTATACAGTCTTCTACTACAGTGGTTTTCAAACCAGGGTACGCATATCCCTAGGAGTACGGGAGCTCTCATCACGGGTGCATGAGAAAAATCCTGTAATTGCAGACAACACATTTTTATTCAGTAGGACTTGGCAATCTAATCAAAACCTTATGACCTTATCTCAGATGGGGGGTATGCGGTAGACTACATTATTTGGAAAGGGGTAGGCAGCCTAAAAAGTTTGAAAACCGCTGTTCTACAAGGACAAGGTATACCTACCCCATCATCCCAAGTTTCCTACCAAAAGTGGTGGTGTTTCACTTCCATATTAATTAGGCAATATATTTGCCAACTTCCTTCCTGAAACCTCATGCTCATAAGGATGAGGAAAGACTCCACCCATTAGTTCTCAGGACAGCAATAGCATTTTACTTTGACAGGACTAAGCCATTTAGATCTTCCTCACACAATTGTTTGTGGCAACTGCAGACAGGATGAATGGCCTTCCAGTTTCTTCTCAAAGAATCTCATTGTGGATTTCTTCTTGCATACATTTGTGCTTCAACATGGGCAATGTTACTCCACCAAACAGGGTGCTAGTGGGTTCAGCCAGATCACACACAACCTCTACAGCCTTTCTAGCCCCAGTGCCTGTCCTGGACATTTGTAGAGCTGCAACTTGGTCTTCAGTGCATACCTTTGCCTCCTATTATGCCATTTCCCAACAATGTAACAATCATGCCAGATTTGGATGTGTGGTCCTTCAATCATTAATCAAGTAAACTCCAATCCCATCTCCACATTGAACTTGTGGAATGGACATGTGCAATCACTTGAAGAAGAAAAAAATGGTTACTAACCTGTTCGATAACTGTTGTTCTTTGAGATGTATTGCACATGCCCATTCCATGATCCACCCTCTTTCCCCTCTCTATCAGAGTCTGTCCAGTAAGAAGGAATTGGGTGGGGGGGGAGGAATTGGGGTCAGCTCTGCCCTTTATACAATCATGCTGCAGCATACAGCAACAGAGGGTGCATGTGCCACTTTGATGAGTATTGCTGAGGGAAAAATCTCCGACTACACACCTAAAATAGAATGGACATATGCAACACATCTCCAAGAACAACAATCACAGGAGAAGCTGGTAACCGTTTCTTTTTATTACTGCACAAATATATCTGGAGCACCTGACTTTGGATACCATCCAATTTCTTTGAAATGGTGACACACAAAATGTAAACTCCCTGGCTTGCCTCACCACTGTCCCTTCTTCCTTCTTTGAATATCTCTTTTAATAACCATAGAACCTCTCTTGTTACTCTGGCATTGAACCTGGGTGTCTTTTCTGGCTCCAAGTGTTCTTTGGAGGCTCACAATAGTAATGTTGCTGAGGTTTCATATTATTAACATAAGGACATCTTTAGACTGAGACTTACATTTTTTCCCCCAAGCACACAGATGCTTCATTATGTGTCTCTGTGTATGCATATATATGGTTTGATATATCATCACAGAAAATCTGAACAATGAAGGAAGCATGATTGTTGTTCCCCTTGATTTTTTTCTAAAGAATGAATATTACATACTTGGTGAAAAAGAACAAAGTAGCAAGGAAATCTATTTTTATAAATATCAAAATCATTTATTTATTTGTATTGTGGTAGTTCCTAGGAGTCCCATTCATGGACTAAGACTCTGCTGAGAAAGTCAATGGGATTTGTGCTCCTAAGTCACTTAGGTGCTTCTGAACATTCTATGCTAAATCTCAATCCAGCCAGAGACTGAAGACACTGAAAATATATAGGAACAGTTTTGCAATACAAAGGTCCTCCCATTGGCACAGACACAGCAGCATATATATAGTACATTTCTGGAACCAACAACCCAGCTGGCCTATTCATGGGCTTTCTGGTGTGTGAAGTTAAAAGGAGCCAGCAGTTTCACAGAGTGATAAGCTCATGAACTTTGTGTCTTCGTAGACCAGAATGCAGCAGAGTCTTTCAACAGTGATCAGTAGTCTCCGCAAAGCAGCAGCAGGGAAAACTGCATGAAGGGTGGATAGATGAAGGATCAAAAATCAAATGGAAGTTGATCTCCCTGTTGCTGTTATCAGAATTTTTTGTGAAAGACTTCACTGAATAAGGATTAAATAAATGTTATCAATTGCTAAATAATTGATATGCCTTAGGGTTCAGGACACCTAGAGTACTATGAGTTGAGTAGCTTTATTTCATTAACTGAGCACTCAGACATGAATATGGATTATTGGTTTGATCATTGCTAATATGCCATGGTTTATGGTTCTGATGCTTCATGTTGAAATATTTGTTTGTAGGGGATCGTGAGTGAATGTGCACACTAGTCTTTCACCTGTGGAGACAAGTGGCCTAGGCCAAGATGAGACTGAGTGCTCAGTACAGTCCACATGCATCTCATCACCCCTTGGACTGGCTGCATTAAGGCTTCAAAGGAGGTTTAGTAAATTCTAAAGGATGTTGGATCTCCTGAGTAGAGGCAGAGATTGGCAGCAAGACACCCCAATATATTTTAAATTTACGTAAACCCCAAGGCCAGAAGACCTAGTGGATGGAACTGTCAGCTTCTTCTGTTGGAGGGAAGGGAAAAAGCCAGCACTACCCGGCTTCATTTACATCTTGTTTATCTATAATTCCATCCACTGAGTTTTGTTTTAGTTGACATTTAAGTTTTGATGTGTAAAGATGTGAGTAAATGATGATCCTTACTGTCTAATGAAAGGGCATAGGCACTTTGCAGGATATGCCTTGGGTAAGGAATCAGTATGACTTTACTACACATGGGCTTTGATTGGGCAATGAAGCTTGAGCATAGCAAGAAAGGAAGAGAAAGGTGCTTTGTTCTTGAGACCTGGTATGCTAGCTTCAGGAACAGGAACTCTGCCCAAGAATACTGTTTTGCTCTTGATTTGCCCATGGAGGAATGTGCAGGGTGAAGGTTCAACTGGGCTGGTGGTAGGAGTATCAGTTGCATTGCAGAGGTGACTTTATGTTGGGTCCTGATTGGATGAGCAGTGGTGGTAGCCCAGCAGAACAGACTTCACAGTGAAGTAGAACTGAACTGGCAGTGGCAAAACTGAGTTGACTTCAGAGTATCCTGTGTTGCAGGGTGGTTGATCCTTTAAGGGGATTTGGGCCTTGCCTCCCCTGTGACTGATCAAGTGCTTATAAAAGCCAGCAAGTGGCTCAGTTGGAAAGGAGAGCTGCAGGAGGGAGGTTGGCCTCTGTGGCAGGTCCTGGAGCTGGGGGAGAGATGCTGAGGGAAAGTCCTCTGGGCCCCTGAAGATAGGGTTGCTGTCACGGAGTGTGGGGGAGTCCAGGACCTGCACCCCTCTTCCTTGATTCACTGAGACTCTCAGCCAGCCAGTAAAACAGAAGGTTTATTGGACAACAGGAACACAGTCCAAAACAGCGGTTGTGGGTACATCCAGGACCCCTCAGTCAAGTCCTTCTGGGAGAGCAGGGAGCTTAGACCCCAGCCCTGGGGTTCCCTGTGTTCCTCCACCCAGCCCCAAACTGAAAACTAAACTCCCCCAGCAGGCACTCTCTTGCAGCCTCTGTCCACATTCCTCGGCAGAGGTGTTACCTCCCCCTCCCCCTCCTGGCTCAGGTGACAGGCTCTCAGGTCTCCCATCCCCAGGGCACATTCCCAGGTCAACACCTCCCTCTCTCTGCTGCGTCACATCGTCACAGTTGCCAACATAGTATTTTAAAAATATGGGACAGACCTCAGATATCCCCAATCTTGACTTGAACCTCTGGGGACAAGTCCCTTTCCCTCCACCCCCAGGCTTCCTAGGGTTTCTCTCTCTCTCCAGCTCTGGATGCTGCAGAGAACCCAGGACCTCAGGTGCTGGGACAGCAGCCACTGCTACTCCTCTTCAGGGTCTGCATGCGGACCAGGAGCTGAGCTGGAGGCTGCAGTTGCTGGTCTTTGCCTGCTGCAGTGCTGTGCACCTTGCTGGGGACATTGGCAGAGACTCTGTGGGGGTGGGGAGAGCTACACCCCGGGAGTACTGACCTCTCTGCCAGTACAGCTCCAAGACACACAGCCCCGTCCACTTGCCCTGCCAGACAGAGCCTGCACAAGGAAAGAAGACGGGGCCGCGCTCAAGGGCTGGAGTCAGAAGGCGGTCCTGTCCAGCAGGGGCCCAGTACTCACGGGCGCATCTTTCCACTCCCTTCCTGACGCTGGCCCTTGAATGCAGCCCTGTCTGCTTTTCCTGCGCAGCACTGAAGGGCCAGGGTTGGGACGGGAGTGAAAAGATGCACTGTGAGTGCTGGCCCCCTGCTGTTGAAATATAGGATAAAAGGTGTCCCATACTGATTTAAAATGGGACAGGCAATTTTCTGTTTAAATAGGGACGCCCCTTATAATATGGGACTTTTGGCCACCCTACCTGCAGAAGACCCTGGGTCAGGGGAAATGACTGGGTTTGTATGTGGAACTTACCTTGAACTGGTTGATTATGTTTGAAGAATAAACTGGGCCCTGAAGAAATGGCCTGAACAGATTTTTGGGTGAAGTGTTAGTCCTCCCTGGGACAGGGGCACGGCCATCCTGGCCCACCCAGCTGGTGCAAGTGAGCTGAAATGACTGAACTGGACCATATGTGCTCCGTTGGAGCAGGACTTGGCTGAGAAGTTCTTTCAGCACCAGCAGGGGAGAGGAGTCATCCCTAGATATCTTTGGCTACCACTTAGACCAGTGGTTCTCAAACTATGGGGAGGGCCTGCCAAGGGAGGCACAGGGATGTGTCTAGGGAAGCGCGAACTGTGTGCTGCTTTTTTTTTTTTTTTGCTTTTTTTTTCTTCTTCTTTTTTTTTTTGGTGAAGAGCTCTGGCTGTCAGCCCCAGGTGCTTGGAGCTTGTGCAGAAGGGCCATGCACACCCAGGAGGTGGGGCAAAAGGGGACAGCTGGAGCCCCACCACTCAGGCTCTGGTTCTCTTTCCCCCCTCCCAATTCCTCATCAGGAGGCAACCAGAGCTTGGGGTCTCCTTCCCTCCCCTCGCCCAATCATAGAATCATAGATCCCTCACCTGGAGGTGGCAGGGCTCCAGTTGTCAACCCCAGGGTGGCAGCAGCAGTGTAGAAGTAAGGGAGGCAATGGGGCGCTAAATCTGCTGTGAAAAGTGATATTTTCACATTGCCACCCTTACTTCTGTGCTGCGGCTGCTGCTGGGGTGGCACTGCCTTCAGAGCTGGGTGCCCCGCCAGCAGTCGCTGCTCTCTGCTTGCTGTCAGAGCTGGGTGGCTGTATATGTCCTTGTGTGTGTGTGTGGGGGGAGCTGGGGGGGGAATAAATGACTACAGACGAAAGAAGTGGGGCCCAATCAAATACGTTTGAGAATCACTGACTTAGACTGATTCAACCTGTGAGTGGAGTTTTCAGTGGGGCGGATTGTGGTAAGACAGGGTCCTTGACCTCCATCAGCTGCATGTTGCTCAAGAGTGAGAGGATTTGACAAAACTCCTAATGTGTTGATTTGGGCTCCTCCATTTCTTATCTGAATATATAAGTATATATACTGAGGGTTTTCTATATTGCTTTTGACTGTGTTCCCCCTTTCACCCCGCAAAATAAGATCCCCGTGTTCCATGTTCTCAAAGGACTCTGTGTGTTTGTAAGTGGGGGGAAAACTGCCTGCAAAGGTGACCGAGGAAGTTTTTCAAGAAGGACCCCTAGAACCTGGCTCTTATGACTGCCTGTGGCACCCATCAAATGGATAACATTGTGTTTTAAATAAACAGTTTAATCCTGGGTAGACATAATTACTTAAATGTGTCTAGATAGGCTGACAGTCTAACCCTCACTCTCACACAAGTCACCATGTTTTGGCATGCATGGAAATCTCTTCTGAGATCAGGACCTGGACTAGTTGGAGCATAGTGTTCCTGATCACCTTTCACCACGCTGTTTGTTCTAACCAGGGCTCTCTGTTCCCTGAAATTCACAAACCCTAACATATACTAAAGTCACAAGAAGTGAGCTGTAGCTCACGAAAGATTATGCTCAAATAAATTGGTTAGTCTCTAAGGTGCCACAAGTACTCCTTTTCTTTTTAAGAAATAAAACATAAATCTCCTTTGTTTTTGTGCTGGTTATTTTATGTCCATAAAGGCTATAAAACTAATATGCTGATGGGACTGGATGAAATGATGGATAATGTCTGTGTGTTGGTTGATAGATGACATAATGGGCCACTACCGTAGCAGCATTTATTCAGTGCCCGTTGAATACTTGGCATAAAAAAAAGCAGTGGTACATGGCTTGTCATTTTAATAACTAGGGATGGACATTGTGGTCAACTACTATGAGATGCCCCATAAGACAGAGTCATAGGATAGGACTGTTAGGACTATTGCATGGAGAAAAATGCTCACACTGGCTGCTTTGGCTTTCTCCATATAACTTACATGTGATTTTATGTATATCCGGAGAGAGAGCAAGTGAGAGAGTGTAATAAAACAGTCAGACATCTGTCTGTGCCAGAATTCAGTCAACCAAGACCTTTACTTTACAGGTAATTTGCAGGCAAATGTCATTGGTTGTAATGAGTCAGTGATATGAAGGAAATGGCACAGCCAACAAACGCTATAACCCCAAACACACACAGCCCATCACTGTAGCATACATCCCTCGTTTGCCACCTGCACAAATCAACACAAATTTCCCAGGACAATACAGTGCACCCACAAATCAACACAACCACCCACACTACCCCACAACCAGCATGCACAATACCCCAACACACATAGCCCAACACAAACAAATCAACACAACCACCCACACAACACCACAATCAGCACACACAATAACCTCAAACACCTACAGCCCCACCACCATAGCACATACTCCTCATTCACTACCTGCACAAATCCACACAAATCTTCTAGCACAACACACACATTCATCCGCCTTCACTCATACTTACCATCAACTTGAACAGCAAAGCTGTGGGTCAGTGTGTGTATGCGTGAGTGTGTGTCTCTGTGCCTGTGACGCATGCTTACACACACATATACTTGAAAGCAAGGTGAGTATGGACCTCCCATCTGAAGTACTTTGATTTGTCTAATTATATCACTTTGGCTACGTCTACACTTGGAGCTAGGAATGGGATTCCCAGCTTAAGCAGATCTACATTAATTTTGATGGAGCTAGCATGCTAAAAATACTAGTGTAGCCCTGGCAGCACAAACTTGCCACCATATGTACTCCTGGGGCCGGGGTGATTTGTACTTGAGGTAGCTTGCCCATGCTGCCATAGGGTTGCCAACTTTCTAATCACACAAACCCAGACACCCTTGCCCCACCCCTGCCCCTTCCCTTCCCTAAGGCCCCACCCCTTCTCCGAGACTTCACCCCCTGCTCACTCCATCTCCCCTCCCTCCATCATTTGCTGTCCCCCACCCTCACTCACTTTCATGGGACTGGAGAAAGGGGTTGGGGTGTGGAGGGAGTGAGGGCTCTGGCAGGGGGTGCAGGCTCCAGGGTGGGCCCAGAAATGAGGGGTTCAGGGTGCGGGAGGGAGCTCTGGGCTGGGGCAGGAGGTTAGGATGCAGGAGGGGCTGAGGGCTCTGCCTGGGAGTGCGGGCTCTGGGGTGGGGCCGGGCTGAGAGCAGGGGCTGGCAGCTGGGAACAGGGTCTGTGGGGGTGGCAGGGGCTGGAGCAGAGCTTGGGGTAGAGCAGGACTCCCTCGTGTGGGCTGGCCTGGGCCCTGCCGTGTCCCCCTGGAATTTCCTCTATGCCCCCCCAAGGGTGAATGCCCCACAGTTTGGGGACCACTGGCCTAAGTGCTCCGCCTCACCTGGAGGGCCAGAGCCAAAAGACGATTGTTGTTCACCCCAGCCAGAAGGCTGGGCTACCAGCTGACTGGTCCTTCTCCTGGAGACCTGAACTGTAATTTGGGCAATTGCGCTGCTGCAAGTCAGACCGCCTGATGACTTCTGGCGGGCATATTGACATCCCGACACTGATAGAAGGGGGTGCCTTGCCTTGGAGAGTGAGGAGCACTACACAGCCCTTTACCTTTTTTGTGGCAGATATAGGGAATTTAATTTATCTTATGTAGTGAGTTGCTCAATGAGTTTAAGCACCATACTCCTCTTTGCTCAGGTTGGACACTAAAAATCCCCGCACTAAAGAATATTAAGCTACCACCTTTGTCTCATTTAAGTCACTCCTAAAAACTCGTATTTACCACAAACCCTTCAAAAAGTGAACTAAAATTAAATTTTAAAATGTACTCACTAAGAATCATTGCAAAATGTGAATCACTGCATAATGTGCCTTATATAACCTTGTTCTTCCCATCTCTATTCTTCTCTTGTTTGTTCTTCCCTTATTTGTTGTGTGATGTCTTAATTCAGGGTTTCAAAGCTTTTTCATCACACAGACCATATTTGGAGAGAATGTCTTGTGAACTACTTCCCCTCTCATGTCTAGTCACGAGGACAGTCTCCTCTTCCATTTATGATCTCATAACATTCCTAGGGCAATAGCAACAATTGCTTACAGGGAACGTTTTAATATTAGGAAAGTATTTAATATTATTTAACTGCCTTTTAGTGCAGTTTAGCTGCTGGAAACAAGAAGCGGGAACCACCAACTGGTGCTTCATGGACCATAGTCATAGAATCATAGAAGATTAGGGTTGGAAGAGACCTCAGAAGGTCATCTAGTCCAACCTCCTGCTCAAAGCAGGACCAACCCCAACTAAATCATCTCAGACAGGGCTTTGTGAAGCCCTTAAAAACCTCTAAGGATGGAGATTCCACCACCTCCCTAGGTAACCCATTCCAGTGCTTCACCACCCTCCCAGTGAAATAGTTTTTTCTAATATCTGACCTAGACCTCCCTCCCTGCAACTTGAGACCATTGCTCCTTTTTCTGTCATCTGGTACCACTGAGAACAGCCTAGCTCCATCCTCTTTGGAACCCCCCCTTCAGGTAGTTGAAGGCTGCTATCAAATCCCCCCTCACTCTTCTCTTCTGCAGACTAAATAAGCCCAGTTCCCTCAGCCTCTCCTCATAAGTCATGTGTTCCAGCCCCCTAATCATTTACGTTGCCCTCCACTGGACTGTCTCCAATTTGTCCACATTCTTTCTGTAGTGGGGGGCATGAGAACCAATCTCCCAAATATGCTTGTGATAAATAAAGTGGTGGAGTAGTTCCCTTTGATGGACACCCAGCCAGCCAGTTAACTGTAAAATCCCTCTTGGTAGCTGTTCTCTGCTGGCTTTACCTGTAAAGGGTGAACAAGCCCACAGGTAAAAGAAAAGGAGTGGGCACCTGACCAAAAGAGCCAATGGGAAGGCTAGAACTTTTAAAAATGGGAAAGAAAAAAGTATTTTCCATATCTAGAAGAAATAATTTGGATAGGGAATATTTAGTTAGACACTATCAGCAGGGCAGTCCCTAGACATTGTGGTGCCCTACGCAGCCTCTCCGCAGGAGTGGGGGGCTGGCCCCAGGCCTCTGCAGGGGGGGCGGCTGCACCCAAGGTCTGTGGGGGGCAGGAGCAGGCTTGGGGGGTAGGGGGAAACCACCCCCCAGCATGAGCCGGAGGAGCGGAGCAGGTTGGGGCCGGGTCACTCCACTTCCTGCCACTTGGTGATTGCAAGGCGGGCCCGACCCCGCACTCACAGGGTGGCGGGAAGTGGAGTGACCCGGCCCCAACCTGCTTCGCTCTGCTCCCCTGCCTCCCAGCCTTGGGACTTAAGGGGCAGAGGGGAACCGCCCCCCAGCACTCACCGGCGGCGCGGCTGGGAGACAGTGGGGCAGAGTGGAGCAGGCTGGGGCTGGGTCACTTCACTTCCTGCCACCCGGTGAGTGCAAGGCGCCCGACCCCTGCTGCAGTCCCCCAGGACACAGCTCAGGGGAAGGGGTAGAGTGGGGGCGGGGCTGGCGCAGAGCAGGGGTGGGGGCAGAGCAGGGACTGGGGCTTTGGGGAAGAGGCGGGGTGGAGGTGGAGCAGGGGCAAGGACAGCTTTCCTGACCGGCTCAGCCGGCTGGAGGATTGGGCTGGCCGCTGGAGCAGCATGCAGCTGAGTAGGGCACCAGGAAATTTGGGGCAATTTGGTGGGCTTGAGGGTACCCCACAGGGAGGAATTCCCAAGTGCTCCTTCCTGGGTTCAAAGGTTTTTTTTTGCATTTGGGTGGTGGCAGCATTTACCAAGCCAAGGTCAGAGAGAAACTGTAACCTTGGGAGTTTAATACAAGCCTGGAGTGGCCAGCATTAGTTTTTAAAATCCTTGCGGGCCCCCACTTCCTGCACTGGAGGTGCCAGAGTGGGGATTCAGCCTTGACAATGCTGATGAGCTTTCAGAGCCCAGGGCCATTGTCTTGTTTGTTTGTTTCATTTCGGGAGGCAGCTAGCGCACCCATGGGCATGATGCAGTTAATTATTCAGATTTATAATTCCATTGCTGTTTTTGTAAGTGTAGAGATTTGCCGCGGTCAAAGTGAATCCTACTGCAGTGCTCTGTGCACTGCTTTGTTGGTACCACCGAAGTGGCGGCCTGTATGTGGGGCTGTATTTTTCAAGGGCTGCATTTTCACGAGAGCTCAGCAGCCCTCATTGTGACACAGAACAGCTGTACAGTTATTTCTCTTTGTAACTCTGTGCCTTCACTAACCCTTCACTCCTCTAACACTTATACAGCAATCCTTCCCCATTGCCACGGAAGCAGTTTGAGTCTTCAAAGCCTCTCTTAAGACTAAGGGCCAGATTCACTATTATCCCGCCCTTTGGGTATGCATTTAGGATTCCATATGGCCAGTGTTCTCGTGCTGTTCTCCTGCATCTTCTTTGTAGGTCACCATCACTTGCCTCCCTGGCATCAATTGCCGACGGGATGGGGCAATAAGTGACTGGTCAACAAATCCCTCCTTTCCCCTTCTGCTCTGCTAAGCTTTAAGGGCCTACCTGATACAAGACCTCAACATATTTAGTTCCATCAGGAAATGCTGTACCCAAAGTATTTGAAATTCTCAAACACATGCCTCATTCAAAGTGTTTGTCCATAGCCAAACCTTATTGGAACGCTTCTGATGGAGATTTCAGAGTAGCAGCCGTGTTAGTCTGTATTCGCAAAAAGAAAAGGAGGACTTGTGGCACCTTAGAGACTAACCAATTTATTAGAGCATAAGCTTTCGTGAGCTACAGCTCACTTCCTCAGATGCATATCGTGGAAACTGCAGCAGGCTTTATATATACACAGAGAATATGAAACAATACCTATTCCCACCCCACTGTCCTGCTGGTAATAGCTTATCTAAAGTGATTTCCAGCACAAATCCAGGTTTTCTCACCCTCCACCCCCCCACACAAATTCACTCTCCTGCTGGTGATAGCCCATCCAAAGTGACAACTCTTTACACAATGTGCATGACAATCAAGCTGGGCTATTTCCTGCATAAATCCAGGTTCTCACATCCCCCCACCCCCATACACACACAAACTCACTCTCCTGCTGGTAATAGCTCATCCAAACTGACCACTCTTCAAGTTAAAATCCAAGTTAAACCAGAACATCTGGGGGGGGGGGGTAGGAAAAAACAAGAGGAAACAGGCTACCTTGCATAATGACTTAGCCACTCCAAGTCTCTATTTAAGCCTAAATTAATAGTATCCAATTTGCAAATGAATTCCAATTCACCTGGCCACTATGGATGTAGAAGCCCTCTACACCAACATTCCACACAAAGATGGACTACAAGCCGTCAAGAACACTATCCCCGATAATGTCATGGCTAACCTGGTGGCTGAACTTTGTGACTTTGTCCTTACCCATAACTACTTCACATTTGGGGACAATGTATACCTTCAGATCAGCGGCACTGCTATGGGTACCCGCATGGCCCCACAGTATGCCAACATTTTTATGGCTGATTTAGAACAACGCTTCCTCAGCTCTCGTCCCCTAAAGCCCCTACTCTACTTGCGCTATATTGATGACATCTTCATCATCTGGACCCATGGAAAAGAAGCCCTTGAGGAATTCCACCATGATTTCAACAATTTCCATCCCACCACCAACCTCAGCCTGGTCCAGTCCACACAAGAGATCCACTTCCTGGACACTACAGTGCTAATAAACAATGGTCACATAAACACCACCCTATACCGGAAACCTACTGACCGCTATTCCTACCTGCATGCCTCCAGCTTTCACCCTGACCACACCACACGATCCATCGTCTACAGCCAAGCTCTGCGATACAACCGCATTTGCTCCAACCCCTCAGACAGAGACAAACACCTACAAGATCTCTGTCAAGCTTTCTTACAACTACAATACCCACCTGCAGAAGTAAAGAAACAGATTGATAGAGCCAGAAGAGTTCCCAGAAGTTACCTACTACAGGACAGGCCTAACAAAGAAAATAACAGAACGCCACTAGCCGTCGCCTTCAGCCCCCAACTAAAACCCCTCCAACGCATTATTAAGGATCTACAACCTATCCTAAAGGATGACCCAACACTCTCACAAATCTTGGGAGACAGGCCAGTCCTTGCCTACAGACAGCCCCGCAACCTGAAGCAAATACTCACCAACAACCACATACCACACAACAGAACCACTAACCCAGGAACTTATCCTTGCAACAAAGCCCGTTGCCAACTGTGCCCACATATCTATTCAGGGGACACCATCACAGGGCCTAATAACATCAGCCACACTATCAGAGGCTCGTTCACCTGCACATCCACCAATGTGATATATGCCATCATGTGCCAGCAATGCCCCTCTGCCATGTACATTGGTCAAACTGGACAGTCTCTACGTAAAAGAATAAATGGACACAAATCAGATGTCAAGAATTGTAACATTCATAAACCAGTCGGAGAACACTTCAATCTCTCTGGTCACGCGATCACAGACATGAAGGTCGCTATCTTAAAACAAAAAAACTTCAAATCCAGACTCCAGCGAGAAACTGCTGAATTGGAATTCATTTGCAAATTGGATACTATTAATTTAGGCTTAAATAGAGACTTGGAGTGGCTAAGTCATTATGCAAGGTAGCCTGTTTCCTCTTGTTTTTTCCTACCCCCCCCCCCCAGATGTTCTGGTTTAACTTGGATTTTAACTTGAAGAGTGGTCAGTTTGGATGAGCTATTACCAGCAGGAGAGTGAGTTTGTGTGTGTATGGGGGTGGGGGGATGTGAGAACCTGGATTTATGCAGGAAATAGCCCAGCTTGATTGTCATGCACATTGTGTAAAGAGTTGTCACTTTGGATGGGCTATCACCAGCAGGAGAGTGAATTTGTGTGGGGGGGTGGAGGGTGAGAAAACCTGGATTTGTGCTGGAAATCACTTTAGATAAGCTATTACCAGCAGGACAGTGGGGTGGGAATAGGTATTGTTTCATATTCTCTGTGTATATATAAAGCCTGCTGCAGTTTCCACGATATGCATCTGAGGAAGTGAGCTGTAGCTCACGAAAGCTTATGCTCTAATAAATTGGTTAGTCTCTAAGGTGCCACAAGTCCTCCTTTTCTTTTTTCTGATGGAGAGTTAGTGATTATTTAGTTTTCCACTTGGTGGCAGCAGAGTCCATAATAATGACACTGAAGCATACCATATTTAATTCAAAGGAGATAACATTGTAATAGCTAGTCTTATCATCTAAGTGTCTTTTTCAATATATACTTCTTACCTGTATCCAAACAGATAAACTCTGTGTGCATAATAGGCAGTATCATTGTATATATAATGATTATTTGGTTTTCTTAAATGTTTTATTGATGAACGATCAAAAGTAAACTACAGGCTTGTATTCCAAGCAGCTCCTTTTATAGACGTTGTTTCAGATCTCTTGGATAAAACGTGAATTTAGTACTCAGAACTCAGTTTATCCACAAACCAGGCTGGGCAGCACCAGAGCCACCGCCTCCAATCCAAGGTGAAATCTCCCCCTTTAACCTACTCTAAACCTGAAACTATAAACGAGACCACATTTGCTCAAATCCAGGTCTGGGTTCTTATAAGAAGGTTCATCATAATTGCTGGGGAACCTTTCAATGATCTTTGCCTGAGCTTCAGACTGGAAACAAAACACCAAACCGGGTGGGGATTTTGGTCTCAACGTTTTGCAGAGCACTGTGCTGTGGGTTGGAGTCCTAGAGGTGGACAGAGATTGCTCATCAATTTGCACTCTCCCTAGACATTGTAGCAGCATTTAGAGATGATTTTATAATTCAAAGGAAAAAATAAACATTATTTTTTATATGTAAATGTCCTTACAAATAAAGAGTCAGGGAAGAGATGCCCAGAAAACATTCTCGTACACTTATCTGTTTATTCTCTGTGTGGTAACCAGCTGCTCTTTGAGAAAGTCAGTGTTTCAACAAACTCTCTGTTCTAACTTGCTTGTCTTTTAGTAACACCGCTTCCAGCTGTCCTGCAAATGCATTCCAAGTCACTGTTGGAAGAAATATTGTATGCACACCCACAATTCTAGCTAAGACAGGTGACAATGTTCATTTCAGAAATCTATTCAGCAACGGCTCTTTGCTTTTTTTTTTGCTATTAAAATAGCAGGCCTTTTCAGCTAGGTTTAAGTAAAAGCAGCAATTCCATATTTCTCAACTTTCATCCACAGCTTAGATTAGGAGTTATGAGGAATAGTGGAGTAAGCAGAGTGATGAAGATGTTAGGTTCTGTCCGTTACTGTCTTTAGGCTAGATTCTGTACTGTTTCCTTAGTGATTGGACTGCTTTGGGGTGCAAATTTGTTCCTGGCATAAATTGGTGCCACTCCAGGGACTGTGCTAATTTACAGCAGCCCTAGCTGGGCTAACTATAAGCTGCTCTGCAGCCAAGAATCCCCATAGCACTCACTGGTGCATCCTGACATGCCCTGTACTCCAGGGGTCTGTGAGTGGTGAGTGTTTGGCCATGTACATAGTCCCTATGCTGCTTCTGGATTAATGGAATTCTCCCTGGTCCATATAGGATCTGGAGGCCAGAATCCAGCCCTTTGTCTTCATTCTGCGAATGTGCTTGACAGTGGACAGGAACAGAAATGTTCTCACCAAATCTCTAGTCTATCACCAATATAAAAGTGCTATATCAACATTACTCTTGCCCCCTGAATCAAAAAAATATAATGGGGTGGAAATTGTTTGTTATTGTCAAAATTAGTTCATAAATTGCTCTCCCTTTCCTTACCAGGATTAAATGTGGATGAGCCCCATTGAAAAGGTGCTTAGCAAACAGAGAAAATGGAAAGAGACTGGAAGATACAAAAGCCAAACGGTACTAGACAAAATAAGTGTCTTATCATGTGTATGGGTGAAAATAAAATTACCTTTATTTAGTCTGTTTCTGATTGTTACATTTGTTAGGGAAAAAGGGTTCCCCTCCCGTCTAGGGTTAGGAGGGTAGCCTTCCCTGGACTTCTGTATTAGCCAAACAAAACACAGAGTCTTGGCTCTTTGATAAAGTGAGGCACTTTATTGCTAGCAAATACGACAGCTGAAGGGCTCACCAATTCCTTTTCAGAGGAAAATGGTGAAGCCCCGAACAAAGAACAGGGATGAGCTTTTATAGCTTGGTTCAACATACATTGTGATATCTCTTTCAGTTCGAACCGGTTAACCCAGTCTGTTTGAAGTTCTGGGGTAGGTACGAGCATGGAGGCTTATCTGTATAAGGAATTCTCTCCCCAAAAGCAGGGAGTGCAGGTTACACACAGTTCACATTCTTTCTATCCATAAACAAAGTAGAAAGGACAGATAAGCATAGCGTAGCTTTACATGATTATAGGGTCGTTTTCTGGGTTTTTTTCCCTATCACATTCTGGGATACAATCCAGACCAGTGAAGGGTTGTGTCACCACTTGCCCTGCAACCTTGGGTGTCTCACAATGCTGTGCTGTGGTAACTCCCAACCCGGACTGCTCATAAACAGCATGCAGCTCACACCCTGAGTGTCTGTGTATGGCCACGACCACAGCCCTGGTTCAGCAGCTCTGACCCCAGCCACCTGTCAGCAACACTCCAGTCACATTCCGGCTTCCAGCAGCCTTGGTTACTACTTGTAGGGTGGCCCCAACACAGTGCCAGTCCCGAATTTCCCCAAAGCATGTGTTCTGCACTATAGGTGCCGACTCCATGGGTGCTTTGGGGCTGGAGCACCCACAGGAAAAAAATAGTGGGTGCTCAGCACCTACTGGTGGCCCTGTCAATCAGGTCCTCCCCCGCCTCCCTCCCCAGCACCTCCTGCCCACAAGTGATCAGCTGTTCAGTGGTGAACAGGCGGCACTAGGGGGGATGGAGGAGTGGGGGCAGGAAGAGGCAGAGTGAGGATGGGGCACAAGTGGAGCGTGGGCAGGAACAGGCAGGGTGGGGTGGAGCCTAGGGCAGAGCAGGGGTCGAGCACCCCCGGGGAAATTAGAAAGTCAGCGCCTCTGTTCTGCACTGTCTAGCCTCTCCTGGACAGTTCAGATATTAGAGGTCTGTTGTCCATGTAAGGGGTCAATATTCAACAGTTTGCCACTTTAACTAGAGTTACCAAACAGTTCAGTTTAAACACACACTGGATTGATTAGTTTTGATTAAAAAAATAAAACAAGTTTATTTAACTAAGATTTTAAGTGAGTACAAGTATAAGGCATTAAAGTCAGAAATGGTTATAAGAAAAATAAAAAACTGCTTCTTCGTAGTTAAAACTTAACAAGCTAGATTTGGTTCAAGTTAAAATCCTTACCACATATTCCCAGCAACATTGTTGACCAAATTCTCAGGTTAGGATCTCCCCCAAAATCAAAGGGCTGGTTTCTTTGTCTTCTTATGTGAAAAAGAGAGCTAGGGAGAGATACCTGGGGTATTTTTGCCCCTCACTTTTGTAGTCCGGTCACCCTTTGTAGTGGATTCTTCTGAGGATTACCCCTCAAAGCAAAGTTTATTCATATAGTAAAGAGGGCAGCATGGAGTCTGGTGGTGAAGGTGGCTCCATGCTCTTTCTTCTCCCCTGTGAATGCAGATTTGGCTTGTCTCTAGCCATTTCCCCTTCTTGGTGTCTCAAGGACCCTGTTTACTGCTTACATGTAAACTGAGTTTAAAACACACATTCCTTTGTTTAGGATAGACCTGTTTAAAAACTTTTGCCTAGTCAGGGATGTATGGTTTGAACATGTGATAACATCATTCAGGCGGAATTCATAACTTTACATATAATGTTGCAACACACATTTCACCATGATATTATTGATCAGCAAATTACTAGTTTTCAAATGATATCTCACAAGGCATATTCTGTACAAAGATTATTACAATAGTGTGTAGGGTGTGAATGTGGGTACTTTTGGTCACACTCAAAGACAGAAAAAAGGAGATTATTTAATAGAAAACATCTGAAATTCAGGTGAAATGAACGTTTTCCCAGGGGATTCAGCAGCTTTAAATTTCCTTGCTGAATCTGGACCCAATGTGTCATACCACCATCCTCTCCTCCTTCAGATCCCTTTTTCAAATGCACCTCTTCCAAAAGTCCTGGAAAAAGTCTACTCCTTGAACAGTGAAGGACAGAACATAAAGGAAATCCAGAAAAAAACAGGCATCTAATAAGATACATGTGCAACTTTGCTGTTTAGTTCCACAGATGTTCATTGCAGTCCCACTCTTTGCTGGTACATTGGATTGTAAGCTCTTTAGCTCAGGAACTAGTCTGTAAAGACCTTGCACATTGTAGGCACTGTAGAAAGAGTAATGATAATGACATTCTGAACTGCTAGCAATTTCCTCTAACTCTGCTTTCAGAGGAAGGCTCAAAGAAATTTGGCAGAGTGCCCACTATGTGGAGTCCTTCAGTTTCTCTGGAAGTTTTACACAACTGGCTCTGTTGTGGCTTTGAGAGCATGTGGAGACATAGCACTCGAGAAACAGCTGCGTTCTGCTGGCAGAGGACAGAGGCAGGTTCACTTCCTAGCAGCTATTGGTAATGACTTCTTCACCTGCAGTTTCTCTGCTTTCTTCCTGGTCTGCTGGGGCTTGGAATTGTAATTTAATAATTTCTGCCACTCTGCAGATATCTATTGTTTTAGTTAATGTTGACTCTGGATCACTTATGGTCTCCTTCCAACTGGGGTTATTAATACCACTCTCTGTAATAGAGAATCTGTTAGTGTTCTAAACTCACACACTTTAGTTTTGGCCTAACTTCTGTTACATATTCATCTAGTGTCTCTTCTGGCTGTATATTTATCCTGTGACTATAGTACTAATCACCTGAGCTGTGCAAATAATGGAATTTTCTGGTTCGCTGGTAATTCTGAAAAATTAAAGAAATCCTTTTTGGGTCAAACAAAAACAATTTTTAGAATTTTTCAGCAAATTGAAAAGTTGGGGGACATAATTTTGTGTCAGCCAACACATTTAATTTAGATTTTAAAAGGTTTTTGGAAATTAAAGGAAAATGTCAAAAGGTAGATGATTCTGAACCAAAAAAATTGAAAATTTTTAAATTTAGAAAACAACAAAATGAAGTCATTTAAACTGTTTCAGCCTTGTAATTTAAAGCTTATATTTTAACCAAAACAATGATCGGAAACTGACACAAATTCATAAAATGTTTGTGTCACCAACTCTGTGGGGTTTTGTTTTTTGCCAAAAAAGTTTTGGACAAAAAATGTTGTCCCGTGTTACTCGCCTCACTTCCTGTGAAACCACAGCCTCATGATTCTTCAGTCTCATGCTCCAAGGTGAATGTGTTACAAACTTCCATTGATACTGCCACCACATGCAGGAACAATGGAGTCTTAAACTTTTCTAGGCCTTCAGATTAATGTTACATTTATAAATGGTTTATAAAGGGTTAATAAATGATTATTTGTTATAAGTATATTACAGACCTAAGTAATGTGTTAGAGCAGTGGTTCTCAACTCTGGTCCACCACTTGTTCAGGGAAAACCCCTGGTGGGCCAGGCCGGTTTGTTTACCTGTTGCGTCCGCAGGTTTGGCCGATCGTGGCTCCCACTGGCCACAGTTCGCCGCGCCAGGCCAATGGGGGCTGCGGGAAGGGCGGCCAGCACATCCCGCGGTCCGCGCCGCTTTCTGCGCCCCCATTGGCCTGGAGTGGCGAACCGCGGCCAGTGGGAGCTGCGATCAGCCGAACTTGTGGACGCGGCAGGTAAACAAACCGGCCCAGCCCGCCAGGGGCTTTCCCTGAACAAGCGGTGGATCAGAGTTGAGAACCACTGTGTTAGAAAGTTATAAGTACATCAGAAGGTGTTACCACCATGGTTTATAATCATCTATAAGTGATCTGTTAGACTTTTAACACCTATTAACTTCAATGCCTGGGGAACACTTTGGAGAAAGGCTTTCTTTGTTCTGTATACATTTTTATACTGCGCTCATCACCACAGTATCTGAGCACTTCCAGTAGTGGATTAAGTAATGTGACTACACATCTGTTATGTGCTGTTTGTTTTCTCATTGTCACCAACAGAGGCAGAAGTATTTGTAGTCCATTTCATAATGTTTTAATAAATTATACCCCATTTTTATGTGATTGCTAGAGAAGGCAATGTCAAAGAAACACATCTTGCACTTGGAGAAAAAGTGGTGAGGTTCATGATGGTCCTGGGGGAGTCCTTAACACTGTCTTGGACCAATCCTGGAGAAAGTTATGTCTTATGCACAGACAAACTTTGTTTCTACTGCTGAGAGTTCTGTTGTGCCATGGGAGCATAGTTAGACAATAGTCTTTGATCAACACTTTAGATGGTCTTTTGGGTATCATGTTAAAGATTCCATAACCTCCATCCTTTCAGTTAAGATGTAAGATCACAATACATAAGTTCTGAGACCACATGTTAACGGAGAGCTCTATTCATTAAGAGAGAAATTCACACCTGTTGGATGCCAGGCTAGACTTTTACATGGCCACTGGCTTGGCTTCACGTAACTCTGAAGTGGAGCAATGCTGGGTGCTGGGAACAGGCAGAATGGCGGGGCACCCAAGCTAAGGTTGTATTTAAGGGAGGAGGCTTGTGGAAATGGACTAGTTCATGAGATCTGCAATTCTGAGACTGTGTTGCCTGCCCATAGTCTGGGGCTGGATTCCACTTGCAGAGAGCTTCATAGAAAGTCTAAATAATCAAGTTTTGGCAGGGAAGGCAAATGTAACCCTTTGAGGTAGACTTCTAAATTGTTTTCTGAAACTAATTATATTGAATATTATAGATGTGACTTTTTTACAAACTAGACACAATTAACTTAGGCTTGAATAGAGACTGGGAGTGGATGGGTCATTACACAAAGTAAAACTATTTCCCCATGTTTATTCCCCCACCCCCACCGTTCCTCAGATGTTCTTGTCAACAGCTGGAAATGGCCACCTTGATTATCACTACAAAAGGTTCCTCCCCCCACCCCGCTCTCCTGCTGGCAATAGCTCACCTTAAGTGATCACTCTCGTTACAGTGTGTATGGGAACACCCATTGTTTCATGTTCTCTATGTATATAAATCTCCCCACTGTATTTTCCACTGAATGCATCCGATGAAGTGAGCTGTAGCTCACGAAAGCTTATGCTCTAATAAATTTGTTAGTCTCTAAGGTGCCACAAGTCCTCCTTTTCTTTTTACCTGGAACATTGTCTCTTAGGGAGAGGCACATAAGGAGAGGGAGTATCTGTCTTGTAGAGTAGGGCTCCGGAGGAGCCAGTACTCCAAAGTTCTGTTCCCACCTCTACCACCGATTTGCTCTGTGGCCTTGGGAATTCACCGAGGGATAAAAACAGTGCTATTGAAACACAACCTTGCATTAAGGGAAGTGCAGAGCCAAATGCTCCCAGAAGAACTCAAGAATAACTGTACCCTAAGGGAGGTCCAATCCCTTTTCAGTGGGCAGGCAGCATCACCTTTGTTCCCCTATGGTGCTTCTGGGCAGCACTGTGGGTTGGGGGTTCATGGCCTCCTCCTCCACGGGGATAATATACATCTCACCCACTCCCTTGGGGCACAAAGAGAGCAGTCTCTGGGCTACCCCTATATGCAGGGAGTGCAACTGTCCTTGCACTTTGCATGTGGTGTGGAGACATAGTGGAGAAGGATTTTTGCACTTCCCCATGCATCCAGGCAAGGCCCAGGGGCAATCTGGTCCTTAGGCTGTCTGTGCCTCAGCGTACCTTTCCCTATAGAATGGTGTAAACCAGTGGCTTTCAACCTTTCCAGACTTCTGTAACCCTTTTAGGGGTCTGATTTGTCTTGCGTACCCCTAAATTTCACCTCACTTAAACAACTTGCTTACAAAATCAGGTATAAAAATATAAAAGTGTCACAGCACATGATTACTGAAAAATTGTTTATTTTTATTATATAATAAAATCAACTGGAATATAAATATTGTATTTGCATTTCAGTGTATATTACAGAGAGCAGTATAAACAAGTCGTGAAATTTTAGTTTGCACTGACTGCACTACTGCTTTTTAAGTAGCCTGTTGTAAACCTAGGCAAATACCTAGATGAGTTGATGTACCCACTGGAAGACCTCTGAGTACCCCGTGGGGGTAAACGTATCCCTTGTTGAGAACCACTCAGATAAGTGTAAACAATACTTTAACTCCCGAGACTGTTGTGAAGCTTTGTTGGTTAATTAATTAAATTTGATTTTAAAGGAGTTTGTGATGGGGAGGCCCTATTGGGCCGAGCCGCCCCTGTTGGCCCAGTGTGGGGTTGGTACAGCCCACCACGCAGTTGTCAGGATTCCCTGTTAGATCAGGTAACTGCAGTACAGGGGGCTCCAGACCCCTGGTGGAACAAATAGTCAGTAGCCCCCGAGTCTCTGGCTGGGGCCGACAACAACACTTGGAGCTCTGGCCCTCTGGGTAGGATGGAACAATGGTCAGCCTGTAGCCCCCAGGCAGGGCTGGGCAAACAAACTATCTATAGCCCCTAAGTCTCCTGGCTGGGGCAGACGGTAACTGTTGAGAAATCAACCTCTTGGGCAGAGCAGAACAGCAATCAGTCAGTAGCCCCTGGGTGGGGCAGAACAAAAAAATAAAACAGTCTATGGTCCCTGAACTGTCAGGCTGGGACCAAGAGTAAACAGCAGCCACATCTAGTGGTAGGGGAACCCAGCCCCTCCCGCTCCACCAGGTTCAATCCCAGGGCCCTATGAAGCCAGGGACTTTCCTGCTAAGGGTTTAGGCATCAGCTTCTCCTACATCCCCTGGGTCACTTCCTACCACAAGTTGCATCCCAGGCATCTCCTCAGCTGGCAGCAGTTTGGTGTCTCCAGCAGTCAATGAGTTGCCTGTAGTGTAGTTTGGGTCCACAGGCTCTGCTGCTTGGAATCATAGAATCATAGAATATCAGGGTTGGAAGGGACCTCAGGAGGTCATCTAGCCCAACCCCCTGCTCAAAGCAGGACCTATCCCCAACTAAATCATCCCAGCCAGGGCTTTGTCAAGCCTGACCTTAAAAACCTCTAAGGAAGGAGATTCTACCACCTCCCTAGGTAACGCATTCCAGTGTTTCACCACCCTCTTAGTGAAAAAGTTTTTCCTAATATCCAATCTAAACCTCCCCCACTGCAACTTGAGACCATTACTCCTCGTTCTGTCATCTGCTACCATTGAGAACAGTCTAGAGCCATCCTCTTTGGAACCCCCTTTCAGGTAGTTGAAAGCAGCTATCAAATCCCCCCTCATTCTTCTCTTCTGCAGGCTAAACAATCCCAGCTCCCTCAGCCTCTCCTCATAACTCATGTGTTCCAGTCCCCTAATAATTTTTGTTGCCCTTCGCTGGACTCTCTCCAATTTATCCACATCCTTCTTGAAGTGTGGGGCCCAAAACTGGACACAGTACTCCAGATGAGGCCTCACCAATGTCGAATAGAGGGGAACGATCACGTCCCTCGATCTGCTCGCTATGCCCCTACTTATACATCCCAAAATGCCATTGGCCTTCTTGGCAACAAGGGCACACTGCTGACTCATATCCAGCTTCTCGTCCACTGTCACCCCTAGGTCCTTTTCCGCAGAACTGCTGCCTAGCCATTTGGTCCCTAGTCTGTAGCTGTGCATTGGGTTCTTCCGTCCTAAGTGCAGGACCCTGCACTTATCCTTATTGAACCTCATCAGATTCCTTTTGGCCCAATCTTCCAATTGGTCTAGGTCCTTCTGTATCCTATCCCTCCCCTCCAGCGTATCTACCACTCCTCCCAGTTTAGTATCATCCGCAAATTTGCTGAGAGTGCAATCCACACCATCCTCCAGATCATTTATGAAGATATTGAATAAAACCGGCCCCAGGACCGACCCTTGGGGCACTCCACTTGATACCGGAAGCCAACTAGACATGGAGCCATTGATCACTACCCGTTGAGCCCGACAATCTAGCCAGCTTTCTACCCACCTTATAGTGCATTCATCCAGCCCATACTTCCTTAACTTGCTGACAAGAATACTATGGGAGACCGTGTCAAAAGCTTTGCTAAAGTCAAGAAACAATACATCCACTGCTTTCCCTCCATCCACAGAACCAGTAATCTCATCATAAAAGGCGATTAGATTAGTCAGGCATGACCTTCCCTTGGTGAATCCATGCTGGCTGTTCCTGATCACTTTCCTCTCATGCAAGTGCTTCAGGATTGATTCTTTGAGGACCTGCTCCATGATTTTTCCAGGGACTGAGGTGAGGCTGACTGGCCTGTAGTTCCCAGGATCTTCCTTCTTCCCTTTTTTAAAGATTGGCACTACATTAGCCTTTTTCCAGTCATCCGGGACTTCCCCGGTTCGCCACGAGTTTTCAAAGATAATGGCCAGTGGCTCTGCAATCACAGCCGCCAATTCCTTCAGCACTCTCGGATGCAACTCGTCCGGCCCCATGGACTTGTGCACGTCCAGCTTTTCTAAATAGTCCCTAACCGCCTCTATCTCCACAGAGGGCTGGCCATCTCTTCCGCATTTTGTGATGCCCAGCGCAGCAGTCTGGGAGCTGACCTTGTTAGTGAAAACAGAGGCAAAAAAAGCATTGAGTACATTAGCTTTTTCCACATCCTCTGTCACTAGGTTGCCTCCCTCATTCAGTAAGGGGCCCACACATTCCTTGGCTTTCTTCTTGTTGCCAACATACCTGAAGAAACCCTTCTTGTTACTCTTGACATCTCTGGCTAGCTGCAGCTCCAGGTGTGATTTGGCCCTCCTGATTTCATTCCTACATGCCCGAGCAATATTTTTATACTCTTCCCTGGTCATATGTCCAACCTTCCACTTCTTGTAAGCTTCTTTTTTATGTTTAAGATCCGCTAGGATTTCACCATTAAGCCAAGCTGGTCGCCTGCCATATTTACTATTCTTTCGACTCATCGGGATGGTTTGTCCCTGTAACCTCAACAGGGATTCCTTGAAATACAGCCAGCTCTCCTGGACTCCTTTCCCCTTCAAGTTAGTCCCCCAGGGGATCCTGGCCATTCGTTCCCTGAGGGAGTCGAAGTCTGCTTTCCTGAAGTCCAGGGTCCGTATCCTGCTGCTTACCTTTCTTCCCTGCGTCAGGATCCTGAACTCAACCAACTCATGGTCACTGCCTCCCAGATTCCCATCCACTTTTGCTTCCCCCACTAATTCTACCCGGTTTGTGAGCAGCAGGTCAAGAAAAGCGCCCCCCCTAGTTGGCTCCTCTAGCACTTGCACCAGGAAATTGTCCCTACGCTTTCCAAAAACTTCCTGGATTGTCTATGCACCGCTGTATTGCTCTCCCAGCAGATATCAGGAAAATTAAAGTCACCCATGAGAATCAGGGCATGCGATCTAGTAGCTTCCGTGAGCTGCCGGAAGAAAGCCTCATCCACCTCATCCCCCTGGTCCGGTGGAGCTTCACCAGTCCCTGTGGAGAAGCCTGCAGCACACGTCCTTCCTCCTCCGCAGCCAGCCCCAACTGAGCTGGGCTGCCTTCTTTTATCTGACTCTTCCACCTGCAGCATGCACAGCAGGGGAAGGGGCCGTGGCCTCCTGGGCCCACCGTGATTGGTCTCTCCCCACTGGCCCAGTGCAGGGTTGTACATTCCGTCATAGAGCTATTATATAGAAGTTCAAATTAATGATTTACTTTTCAGGAAATGGAAATCTAAGCTACTAATCATCCACTGACATGACTGGGACAAAGGGGGTCAGACCTAGTGGTCAGAGCAGGAGTTGGGAGTCAGGCCAAGTCAGGCACTGGGAGATCAGAGTCCAGGATAGGCCAGAGGGCAGACTGAGGTTCAGGTCAGGCGCCAGGTTACAGACGACAATTGAAGAGCAAAGTCGAGGACAAACCAGGGTCGGAAGCCATAGTCTGGGGCGGGGCGGGCAAACTTTTTGACCTGAGGGCCGCATCAGGTTTCTGAAATTGTATGGAGGGCCAGTTAGGGGAGGCTGTGCCTCCCCGAATAGACAGGCATGGCCCATCCCCCGCTCCTGACCCCCTGCCTCTAAATGCCCTCCACAGCCCCATTCAACCCCCACCCCGGCTCCTTCCTGACTGACCCCCAGGAACCCCTACCCCATCCAACCATCCCTTTTCCCTGACCGCCCCCGGACTCCTTGCCCCTAACTGCCCCCCCATCCCATTCAACCCCCCCTCCTTCCTGACTGCCCCCCCAGGACCCCTGCCCCACCCCCCTGCTGCCCCATCCAACCCCTCCTCTCCTTCCTGACTGCCCCCCCCAGGACCCCTGCCCCTATTCAACCCCCCGTTCCCAGCCCTCTGACCGTCCCAACCCCTATCCACACCCCTGACCACCCCCTGAACACCCCTGCCCTCTATCCAACCCCACCCCTGCCCCCTTACACGCTGCCTGGAGCACCGGTAGCTGGCAGCACAGCTGCACCAGGACAGGCAGCTGCGCAGCACAGAGCACCGGATCAGGCTGGGCTCTGCAGCCTCGCTGCCCAGAGCATTGCGCTGGCGGTGCAGCAAGCTGAGGCAGCGGGGGTGGGATGGGGGGACAGCAGGGGAGGGGCCGGGGACTAGCCTCCCAGGCCAGGAGCTCAGGGGCCAGGCAGGATGTGGCCTGGGGGCCGTAGTTTGCCCATCTCTGGTCTAGGGTCTCTTGCAAGCAGGGTCTAGAGCAGAACCAGACAGGCAGTCTATGTTTTGCTCAGACAGCTCCCCTTCATGGCTTCCTAGTTTAAGTATTGGTATCAGCCAATCAGGGAGTGAATGGGCCCGCCACTCAGGTCCTGCTGGGTGGAACTTCCTGGCAAGCCCAGCCCCACGAGGCCCTCCTATGGGAGCTCAGTCTAAGCTTCCCGGGACAATGTGGAGGCAGCAGCAGCCCAGAACCCCCATGGCTTCAGCCCTGCGGGTTCTCACAACCACTATTGTTAGATACTTTTGAATAAAACTGCAGGAGACTTTATATCTCCCGGATTACTCAGTATGGCCTGTAACACGGTGATAAACAAGGCAGCAGAAATCCCATTGCTTTATCCATTTCACTTAGACACTGTATCACTGGCATGTTGATGAGGGACTACTGAAAGACGAGCAGACAAATTGTAAATTGAATATCTCCCTGTACCATATTGAAACTTCAAATAAACTTTTCTGCTTCTCCACCCCGTTGTGATTATTGGGTGACACACACCAGGCAACGAACCTTGCTGTTGCTGGCCTCGGGCACTTTGTGCCAGCAACAGTACAATGCTGTGTACACACATATATCCACGTGGCAGTGTTTTGTTAGGCAATGTTGCAGCTACCATTTCAGGGGTGCTATCCCAGGGTTCTGTGCATCACAGGAGGTACTTCGAGAACAACCTTGAGGTGTGGTGTTGGTACTGTCTACTGCCTTCCCACATTTAGTATTGGCAGTTCCTGCTCACTTCTGCCTCCTGCCAAACAATAGTCGCAGGGCACCTCCACAGGGTTAACACTTTAGGGGTTGGATTTGTGCTGCGGAAGGTGATGACCAAGTTGTATTACGATCATTGTGCAATGCTTTTTGTATTAACATTAACACCTGTTTACAAGACTGTTATCTGGAGCACTCAATCTGATTAACATCAGTTCCTTAATGGAGGGAGGAGAGGAGGAGGTTCATACTTTCTTTCTTTTAACCGTTCATTGTTGGTGGTGCTAACTGCACTTAGTAGTTGTTGTGCCTAGCTACACCCAAAGCTTTGAAATTGGTCATAGTTTGGTGGGTGTGTGGGATATGGGGCTGTGTAACAGGGAGCTTGGAGGACTGGATGACATAGTGGTAGGAACACCTGACTTCTGTCCCCTTGCTGCCCTGGCACCTCTCTTTGGAAGAAGCTAAGAAATCCCCCCACATAACATAATTTTGTACAAGGCCACAATACTGATACTTTCCAGCATTCCAGGAATGCGACTGTTAGACCATCTTGGTTCTCAGACAACTTTTACAGCCCCGAGGAAGGATCAGAGGCGAATAATGGTAAGATACATATAGTAATGGGTTTTTTTAAATGTTTACAATGTCTCAAAGGGGCAGGGTGTTCAGTTCCTTCCAGGGGCTAGGTTATCAGTTTTCAATTTCTTCTTTAAAGACTGGCCAACATTTTGGACAACATAGCAGTTTTCACCAGAATGGAAAAGAGAAGTGTCTTTCCAGGCCTGTGGAGATCCAGAAATCTATGACAGAGGGATGTTTCTGCTAGTGGTCACCCTCTACATATTGCTGACAGCAAAGGTTTGGTCAGCTATGAAGGTGGCCCAAGCACGTTTGCTGCTGACCCTCAAGAACCAGCTGGAGTTTTGGTTACACCAAAAATTTGCTAAAATATGCTTACAGAACTGGGAGGCAATTCGACTGGCCAGTGACTGTATTTGCAGTTAGCATATGGAGTTTCCCTGGAAAGAGAGAAGTGAACTACTATTGTTACCCACCCTGCCAGCACTGCCAGGAAATCCAGCTGACAGCTGTAACAGGGACAGGGAAAGAGACACACCACAACTTTATTTCATTCCCTGAAATTTCAGTCAACAGCACAAGCCACACACCTTTCCACAACAATGGGACACCACACTGTGTTTGTGCAATCATTGGAGCAAATCCTTCCTCCAGCCCCATTTCTCCCGCTTTATGCAGCATGGGGAGAGGCCAGACACCAGGGACAGGGATGACAAGAATTTTTGTAATCTTCCAAGGGACAAAGGACTGATGTGATGTTCTTTGGACAGGCACAGGGTTCCCTATCCTTTCCTGGACCTCACCATACCTGCACCTAAACTTTCTGCCCTTGTGCATGGCTCCCGTTTGTAAGGGAATGACAAGATTGGCGACTGGGTGGTGGGGGAGAAAGACGCACTGAAACTGTGTAATATTCCACGAAACAAAAGACAGCTGTTACTAACTTGAGACAACTAAGTTTTCTACAACTGTCCCATCTCCACCAGCACCTCTCTTTCTCCTGCTCTGCATGGCCCCAGGGCTTTCACTGCCTGCTTGCTGACTGAGAAATGCACAGACACAGGGGCCTGATGATTATTGGTTAATAATCTGTTTTATAGCTTCTGCCAAATTCATAACAGATGCTTCTTTCTGCTCTACTCCAGCAATATTCAAAACTGACAGTAAAACCAAACTCTTCATCTCTGAGTTCTGGCTTATGATTGGTTCCTGTAGCAGCTTTGAGCTTGTTCTATCTCTGCCCTGGACTCTAGACAGCCTGGAAACTGGAGTCCTGACCATCTGTAGCCACTGCTGCTGTAGGCTAGGGGTAAGTCCCCTACAGACTTAATGTAATACAGTAGAATCTCAGAGTTACAAACATGTTAGGAATGGAGATTGTTCGTAACTCTGAAATGTTTGTAACTCAACAAAATGTTACGGTTGTTCTTTCAAAAGCTTACAAGGGAACACTGACTAAATACTGCTTTGAAACTTTACTATGCAGAAAAAATGCTGCTTTTAACCATCTTAATTTAAATGAAACTTTCCCTTTATTTTCTGAATTGTTTATTTTTAACACAGTACTATACTGTATTTGTTTGTTCTTCTTCTTGTTTTTTTGTCTCTGTTGCTGCCTGATTGTGTAGTCCCAGATTCTAAATGAGGTGTGTGGTTGACCGGGGTTTGTAACTGTGGTGTTTGTAACTCTGAGGTTCTCTTGTATGTCATGAACAACCATCCAGAGGGGGTTATAGATGTAATGCCTGATTCTGAATCAGTGGCCTGACAAGCCCTGTATTTTTAAGTTTCTTCTTGTCAGACAGGGTCTTGTTGATACACAACAAACAAAGACCTCACCATGGAATTGTTTCCACAAAGGATTTCATTCTGCTTTAGTAGGAGATGTGATAAACAATGCTTTATTTTAGGTTTTAAATATGTTATACTGGGAGTGTTAATCATCCACCAATTCTAGTATAAAGGGGAGAGGAGGAGAGTTTTGAAGTAGGTTTATGGTATCCTAATTAAGAAAAGTTCTAAGTAACAGTTCAGAAATTTTGAAGATTTGGGTTTTTAAGCAATCTGTTCATTTGTTTTAGGGCTTTGTACTGCAGACCATCACCATAACATCTGAGTCTTCAAAAAGATCTCACAAAACTAAGTGATTGGGCAACAAAATGGCAAATTAAATTTAATGTGGATAAATGTAAAGTAATGCACATTGGAAAAAATAACACCAACTATACATACAATATGATGGGGGCTAATTTAGCTACAACTAATCAGGAGAAAGATCTTGGCGTCATCGTGGATAGTTCTCTGAAGATGTCCACGCTGTGCAGCGGCAGTCAAAAAAGCAAATGGGATGTTAGGAATCATTACAAAAGGGATAGAGAATAAGACGGAGAATACCTTATTGCCCTTACATAAATCCATGGTATGCCCACATCTTGAATACTGCACATAGATGTGGTCCCCTCATCTCAAAAAAGATATACTGGCATTAGAAAAGGTTCAGAAAAGGGCAACTAAAATGATTAGGGGTTTGGAATGGGTCCCAATGAGGAGAGATTAAAGAGGCTAGAACTTTTCAGCTTGGAAAAGAGGAGACTAAGGGGGGATATGATAGAGGTCTATAAAATCATGAGTGGTGTGGAGAAAGTGAATAAGGAAAAGTTATTTACTTGTTCCCATAATATAAGAAATACGGGTCACCAAATGAAATTAGTGGGTAGCAGGTTAAAAACAAATAAAAGGAAGTTCTTCTTCACTTAGTGCACAGTCAACCTGTGGAACTCCTCACCTGAGGAGGTTATGAAGGCTAGGACCATAACAGGGTTTAAAAGAGAGCTGGATAAATTCATGGAGGTTAAGTCCATTAATGGCTATTAGCCAGGATGGGTAAGGAATGGTGTCCCTAGCCTCTGTTTATCAGAGGGTGGAGATGGATGGCAGGAGAGAGCTCACTAGATCATTACCTCTTAAGTTCTCTCCCTCTGGGGAACCTGGCATTGGCCACTGTTGGTAGACAGGATGCTGGGCTGGATGGAATCATAGAATCATAGAATATCAGGGTTGGAAGGGACCTCAGGAGGTCATCTAGTCCAACCCCCTGCTCAAAGCAGGACCAATCCCCAATTAAATCATCCCAGCCAGGGCTTTGTCAAGCCTGACCTTAAAAACTTCTAAGGAAGGAGCTTCTACCACCTCCCTAGGTAACGCATTCCTGTGTTTCACCACCCTCCTAGTGAAAAAGTTTTTCCTAATATCCAACCTAAACCTCCCCCACTGCAACTTGAGACCATTACTCCTTGTCCTGTCCTCTTCTATCACTAAGAATAGTCTAGAACCATCCTCTCTGGAACCACCTCTCAGGTAGTTGAAAGCAGCTATCAAATCCCCCCTCATTCTTCTCTTCTGCAGACTAAACAATCCCAGTTCCCTCAGCCTCTCCTCATAAGTCATGTGTTCCAGACCCCTAATCATTTTTGTTGCCCTTCGCTGGACTCTCTCCAATTTATCCACATCCTTCTTTTAGTGTGGGGCCCAAAACTGGACACAGTACTCCAGATGAGGCCTCACCAATGTCGAATAGAGGGGGACGATCACGTCCCTCGATCTGCTCGCTATGCCCCTACTTATACATCCCAAAATGCCATTGGCCTTCTTGGCAACAAGGGCACACTGCTGACTCATATCCAGCTTCTCGTCCATTATCACCCCTAGGTCCTTTTCCGCAGAACTGCTGCCTAGCCATTCGGTCCCTAATCTGTAGCTGTGCATTGGGTTCTTCCATCCTAAGTGCAGGACCCTGCACTTATCCTTATTGAACCTCATCAGATTTCTTCTGGCCCAATCCTCCAATTTGTCTAGGTCCCTCTGTATCCTATCCCTGCCCTCCAGCGTATCTACCACTCCTCCCAGTTTAGTATCCGCAAACTTGCTGAGGGTGCAATCCACACCATCCTCCAGATCATTTATGAAGATATTGAACAAAACCGGCCCCAGGACCGACCCCTGGGGCTCTCCACTTGACACCGGCTGCCAACTAGACATGGAGCCATTGATCACTACCCGTTGAGCCCGACAATCTAGCCAACTTTCTACCCACCTTATAGTGCATTCATCCAGCCCATACTTCTTTAACTTGCTGACAAGAATACTGTGGGAGACCGTGTCAAAAGCTTTGCTAAAGTCAAGAAACAATACATCCACTGCTTTCCCTTCATCCACAGAACAAGTAATCTTATCATAGAAGGCGATTAGATTAGTCAGGCATGACCTTCCCTTGGTGAATCCATGCTGACTGTTCCTGATCACTTTCCTCTCATGTAAGTGCTTCAGGATTGATTCTTTGAGGACCTGCTCCATGATTTTTCCGGGGACTGAGGTGAGGCTGACTGGCCTGTAGTTCCCAGGATCCTCCTTCTTCCCTCTTTTAAAGATTGGTACTACATTAGCCTTTTCCCCGTCATCCGGGACTTGCCCCGTTCGCCACGAGTTTTCAAAGATAATGGCCAATGGCTCTGCAATCACAGCCGCCAATTCCTTTAGCGCTCTCGGATGCAACTCGTCCGGCCCCATGGACTTGTGGACGTCCAGCTTTTCTAAATAGTCCCTAACCACCTCTTTCTCCACAGAGGGCTGGCCATCTATTCCCCATGTTGTGATACCCAGCGCTACAGTCTGGGAGCTGACCTTGTTAGTGAAGACAGAGGCAAAAAAAGCATTGAGTACATAAGCTTTTTCCACATCCTCTGTCACTAGGTTGCCTCCCTCATTCATTAAGGGGCCCACACTTTCCTTGGCTTTCTTCTTGTTGCCAACATACCTGAAGAAACCCTTCTTGTTACTCTTGACATCTCTCGCTAGCTGCCGCTCCAGGTGCGATTTGGCCCTCCTGATTTCATTCCTACATGCCCGAGCAATATTTTTATACTCTTCCCTGGTCATATATCCAATCTTCCACTTCTTGTAAGCTTCATTTTATGTTTAAGATCCGCTAGGATTTCACCGTTAAGCCAAGCTGGTCGCCTGCCATATTTACTATTCTTTCGACACATCAGGATGGTTTGTCCCTGTAACCTTAACGGGGATTCCTTGAAATACAGCCAGCTCTCCTGGACTCCTTTCCCCTTCATGTTAGTCCCCCAGGGGATCCTACCCATCCGTTCCCTGAGGGAGTCGAAGTCTGCTTTCCTGAAGTCCAGGGTCCGTATCCTGCTGCTTACCTTTCTTCCCTGTGTCAGGATCCTGAACTCAACCAACTCATGGTCACTGCCTCCCAGATTCCCATCCATTTTTGCTTCCCCCACTAATTCTTCCCGGTTTGTGAGCAGCAGGTCAAGAAAACCTCCCCCCCAGTTGGCTCCTCTAGCACTTGCACCAGGAAATTGTCCCCTACGCTTTCCAAAAACTTCCTGGATTGTCTATGCACCGCTGTATTGCCCTCCCAGCAGATATCAGGAAAATTAAAGTCACCCATGAGAACCAGGGCGCGCGATCTAGTAGCTTCTGCGAGCTGCCGGAAGAAAGCCTCATCCACCTCATCCCCCTGGTCCGGTGGTCTATAGCAGACTCCCACCATTACATCACTTTTGTTGCTCACACTTCTAAACTTAATCCAGAGACACTCAGGTTTTTCCACAGTTTCGTACCGGAGCTCTGAGCAGTCATACTGCTCCCTTACATACAGTGCCACTCCCCCACCTTTTCTGCCCTGCCTGTCCTTCCTGAACAGTTTATAACCATCCATGACAGTACTCCAGTCATGTGAGTTATCCCACCAAGTCTCTGTTATTCCAATCACGTCATAATTCCTTGACATCACCAGGACCTCCAGTTCTCCCTGCTTGTTTCCAAGGCTTTGTGCGTTCGTATATAAGCACTTGAGATAACCTGCTGATCGCCCCTCATTCTCACTATGAGGCAGGAGCCCTCCCCTCACAGACATTCCTGCCTGTACTTCCTTCCGGTATCCCGCTTTCCCACTTACCTCAGGGCTTTGGTCTTCTTCCCCCGGTGAACTTAGTTTAAAGCCCTCCTCACTAGGTTAGCCAGCCTGCTCGCAAAGATGCTCTTCCCTCTCTTCGTAAGGTGGAGCCCGTCTCTGCCCAGCACTCCTCCTTCATGGAAGACCATCCCATGGTCAAAGAATCCAAAGCCTTCTCTCCGACACCACCTGCGTAGCCATTCGTTGACTTCCACGATTCAACGGTCCCTACCCAGGCCTTTTCCTTCCACGGGGAGGATGGACGAGAACACCACTTGGGCCTCAAACTCCTTTATCCTTCTTCCCAGAGCCACGTAGTCCGCAGTGATCCGCTCAAGGTCATTCTTGGCAGTATCATTGGTGCCCATATGGAGAAGCAGGAAGGGGTAGCGATCCGAGGGCTTGATGAGTCTCGGCAGTCTCTATTCGCGTCACATCGCAAATCTTAGCCCCCGGCAAGCAGCAGACTTCTCGGTTTTCCTGGTCAGGGCAGCAGATAGATGACTCAGTCCCCCGAAGGAGAGAGTCCCCGACCACCACCACCCGCCTCCTTCTCTTGGGATGGTGGTCGTGGAACCCCCCATCTCAGGACAGTGCATCTTGTTATACCAATAAAATAAAAACCAGCAGGATCTTATTAAAGAGGAAAAGGCAAAATACCACATTTATTGTGAATACAGAAAGAATCATAGTAAGCGGTTAGTTATAGTTATAACATTCCATTCAATCTCATATTTATTCACACATTCATTCATACAAACACACACACACACACACAGGTTCTGCAAGGTTGTTATCATAGTTACCAGCCTTAGAGTTGCTCATGCCAAGCCACTGGTCAGGTGGCCTGGACATGAGGAGGGAGCAGGGCCTTGTCAGATGCTCATCTGATGCTCCTGGAAGTTGGTTTGCAGAATCAGACCCCAAAGTTCTCACTTTTTAGAGTCTATTTTTATAGGAATTTCTTCCTATGCCAGTCTATGGGAATTGCTTCATCATGCTGTTGCTGAATCAATCAGCAGATAGCACATTCCTGACGGCTCCAAGATGTTATCTTGTTCTTTTGTTCTCCCATTCTTGAGGCTGTTGGGTGGATTCCAGTCTGCCCTCCGAGGGGTCCTCTGGTTATTTCCACTTGATGCCTTCTTCAGCCGATGGACACTGGATTCTTAGGCTGGCACCTCCCTGATCATTCATTTATTATCCACACCAAGCATCCATCCACATACATCCTCTATCTCTATTTTAATCACAATTGTTAATACAACAAAAGGGTGGGGAGTCTCTGGGTGCTGTTTCTGTTGTTAGAGTATTGCTTTGAGTCTCTCTCTCTGTGAATTGCTTTGAGAACAGACTGTCTTAGAATGTACTAACACAATTAGCAGCTTGCAAGTTTCACACATAGAGGGAGAGAAACAGTACCAAAAACCAAGAGACCTCTTAATTAGTAATACCCTGGAATTTAAACTATGGGGAATCAAACTCATTTGTGATTTTAATACAGAACTTCTTTAATATGATCCAACAATCTCATGCCTTCCAACCAGCGGAGTCTCCTTCTGCTTTCTCCCCCCAGACATATCATCTGGTCCACTCTCCGCAATGGTACCTGTGGAGAGAACATGAAAGCGGTTAGTTACCTGTGTCCGCGTTGCTTTGGTTTGACCCAGTATGGCCATTCTTATGTTCTTATTTTAGTATCTCTCAGGTTAATTAGAATGGCATAGCAAGGTCCCTATTGGACATTGTGGACTCTGGTTCATCTCCTTCCTCTGCTTATAGGAAGCTGTCTTGGGTAAGGTGTTTTTATTTTGGAAGTCAGAGGAGTTTGTTGTAATTATCATTATGATGGAAAAGCTTTATCAATGAGGAAGAGCTTTGAAGGTGTTCAGACTCTGGATTAGGCTAATCTCTTCTGGAAATTCATTCCACAGATGTGTCCCTTCAACCAAGGATGTCTTATCTCTCTCTTTCACACTTTGTGATCTATGTTGTCTAAGAGAACTGCAGTTATCTCAGTGGTTCATAGAAGGGAAGATGTTGTCTAATGTACCTGGGACAAGATCCATTAATGGCTTTGAAAGTTCAGTGGTTCTGTTTGGATAAGCACCTAACAGTTTGGATGTTTGCTGGAACCTTATCCAAACACCTACGGTCATCAAAATTGAGTTGGAAATCTCATGAGAATAGATTTTCTTCGGAGTCTTCCTATCAAGAAAGATTTCAGAATAGCAGCCGTGTTAGTCTGTATCCACAAAAAGAAAAGGAGTACTTGTGGCACCTTAGAGACTAACAAATTTATTAGAGCATAAGCTTTCGTGAGCTACAGCTCACTTCATCGGATGCATACAGTGGAAAATATAGTGGGGAGATTTTATATACACAAAGAACATTAAACAATGGGTGTTACCATACAGACTGTAACAAGAGTGACCAGGAAAGGTGAGCTATTACCAGCAGGAGAGCTCTCCGATGAAGTGAGCTGTAGCTCACGAAAGCTTATGCTCTAATAAATTTGTTAGTTTCTAAGGTGCCAGAAGTCCTCCTTTTCTTTTATCAAGAAAGAAATTCTGTGCAGAGAGGCTTTTCCTATGGTATTTCACTACTGAAGCTGCTCAAAATCTTTTGGCTGAAAAATGGGGTGTGATGTACAAATAGGGTTTGTTTTGTAGGATAAATGTAATTCTGTGTTCATTTTGTTCATTTCAAAATGAAATTTTGCTCCAGGTTTCAAACTGAAACATCTTAGACATTTTATCTTTTGGATTTTTGCTCCCTCTCTCTTTCCCTCTTTCACCACTAAATGCAATAGAAAGAATGATGCCTGGGTTAAGAGGAGTTTTGGGTTTTTTTCCTCTTTGTCCGTTTTTCCACTCTAACATTTCAAAACTTCTCCCTCTTTGGAAAAATTAGAGTGGCAAAAGGAAAAAGAGACATGAATTTTGTCACAAGGTGACTGATTATCATCTCAGTGATTTTTTGGGGAGAAGTTTTGAGAAGTTACAGAATGGGAAAAGGAAAAAGTTGAGGAAAACAATCCCTGGATACTCTTCTTTCTGTTGTGGTCAGTGGTGAGAAAGGGAGGGAAATGCAAATTCAAAACTCTGAAAAATGAAACAGAACCAAAATTTCAGTTTGAATTGAAACAAAATTTTGATACAAATTTAAGGAAACATGTTGTTTCATTACAAATCTTTTTTTATTTTGTGAAAAATAAAAAAATTTAAAACAATTTCCAATGAGAATTTTTTCTTCTAAATTGTTTGCGTTGGTGGGCTTGGGAAGGTGTTTTTGCTAGTTCTGATCAGCACTCCACAGAGATATGAAAATAAGAAACAGTGGGGAAAAAGCCTTAGTAGCACATTTTTGAACCTACCAAAAGAGGTCACATTCAGGATTACTTACAGAAACGAGCACAGGCTCCAAGTGCACATCGGAGATGGGGGCCTTGTGTTGCTATGAGCCTCAGCTGACTGGAGCTTGGGTCCTGCCCATCACCTATGTCAAGACTGGTATAAGACAGGACTTGCTAGTTTGTTGGCTGTGGTGCTGGGTGCCTCTCAGTTAAATGGTGTTTGGCTTGGCTCAGTTCATTATTGGCGAATCCCTTCTCACAGCCCCTCTGCAGAGAAGATTCTGTTTACTATCTAAATTGCCCTTTTGATAGGACTTCTTTGGTGTTGTAGGACTCTTTGGAAATATGGCATCAAAGAAGAGAGTCTCCAGCAGATGCAGCTGGATATAAATTTAAGACCAGACCTAAGCAAAGTAGGGGAGCAGATAACAGCTGATACAGTAACTCCTCACTTAAAGTCGTCCCGGTTTACGTTGTTTCGTTGTTATTCTGCTGATCAATTAGGGAATATGCTCGTTTAAAGTTGTGCAATGCTCCCTTAGAACGTTTGACAGCCGCCCTGCTTTGTCCACTGCTTGCAGGAAGAGCAGCCCGTTGCAGCAAGCTGGTGGGGGCTTGGGACCAGGGTGGACCGGCAGCCCCCCTATCAGCTCCCCACTCTCCTAAGTTCCCTGTGCAGCAGCCACCTAGCAGGCTATCAATTGCCGGCAGTTCAGCTGTCCCTCCCGCCACTGCCATGTGCTGCTCCTGCCCTCTGCCTTGGAGCTGCTCCCGGGAGCCTCCTGCTTCCTGTGCAGAGGGAACAAGAGGGGGGCTAATGTCAGGGTATCCCCCTCCCCCCTGCTCCTGCACGCCGCTTACCCCATCTCCATAGAGCAGGACACACACACACACACAGTGTGTCTCTGTCTCTGTCTGCCATGCTGTCTCCCCTCCCTCCATTCGTGCTGCCTTGTACAGTGTGAGGTTACAGTAACAACAATGAGTTAACCCTTGAGGGCTCAGCCAATTGCTAGTTCATCATTTAGCAGTAAGGCATTCCCTGGGACATATCCCACCGTCTGACTCCACCACCTCAACCAAGCTTCACAATCATCATCGCTGTGTACAGTATTAAATTCTTTGTTTAAAACATATACTGTGTGTGTGTGTGTGTGTGTGTGTGTGTATAGTCTTTTGTCTGGCAAAAAAAAAACTTTGCTGGAACATAACCCCCCCATTTACATTAATTCTTATGGGGAAATTGGATTCGCTTAACATCGTTTCGCTTAAAGTCGCATTTTTCAGGAACATAACTACAACGTTAAGTGAGGAGTTACTGTATTTCATCTGAGATTTTAATTACCCC
Organism: Lepidochelys olivacea; assembly: GCF_965140295.1. Lineage (NCBI taxonomy): Eukaryota > Metazoa > Chordata > Testudines > Cheloniidae > Lepidochelys > Lepidochelys olivacea. The sequence continues at coordinate 28,597,381 of NC_140411.1, read as the reverse complement.
CAATGTAGGTTCATTTTGCCAGTATATCTAGTGTTACTTGATCCTGATGAATGATGCTTACTTTATATAAACCTACCAAATCAAAACCAGAAGAAACTATAGGCAGTGTAAAAATAAACAAGTTGAGGTGTTTAAGGAACAAGCTAAATCAATACTGATTTTCAGAAATGTACAACTCTTTTGCATAACAATATTTTTGCATTGAATACCTGAAAAGTAAAAGGCCTAGAAAATAAATTGAAAGCTTTCAGCCTTATTGCCTATAGTTTGTTTTATACTTGAGCACATTTTGAATACAGCATTTGAGTTTTGATTTTGTATTGAAAAGGCGTGTTGCTTGCCTACAAATTTGGGATCATTAGTACAAGGCCTAGAAGTAGAAATATGGATGAGTCCCTGATGCTGTTTGGCTTAATCCTAAAGGTGAGAATAGAACTTGTGCCTCCCCATACTGGGAGGCGGCACAAGCTAAAGGGGAGGACATGTGACCATCCCATGTGTCTCCTCCTCCGCCCTGTGCCCAGGCCGGGGCCTTCGCGTTGTCCTTGCCCCATGTTAACTGCGCGGAGGGGGAGGCTCTGTCCTTCTGCTCTGCCACTCCCCCACCTCCTGGCATGTTCAGCCATTCTCCCTGGCAGCCGGGCCTAGGCGGGGAGCGGGACAGAGTTGAAGCTGGCCGCTCCTGATTGCTGCCTCTGTGCAGCGCAGCAGCTGCCTGCAAGAGAACCTGGCTGGGAAGGGGTGGCAGCCCAGGGTGGAGAAGGATGGCAGGAGAGAGATCACTAGACCATTACCTGCCCAGGCTCGGCTGCTGGTGCCAGGGCGCCAACATGCCATGGGGAAGGGGTGGGAGCTCTAGCTCACTTGGCCCCCCGTCCACGGCAGCCAGGCCTGTGGGGAGGGATGGCCCACCGCCCCTCCCCAGCCAGACTCTCTCGCAGGCAGCTGCTGTGCTGAACAGAGCAGCGGCTGGCCGGTGTGAGAAGTGGATCTGCCTCCTTCTGCCCCCAGCCCAGGCCAGCTACTGGGAGTGCAATTTACCGTGCATGTCTGTCCTCCACCCCCATTGCCTCTGAAGGTAAGTAAATATTCTTATGCACCATTTTTTCTGATTTATTGTAACATTTTTCAGATGAGTAAACTGAGGCACAGAAATTTAATAACTTGAGTAAGGCAGCAAGTCAGTGGAGGAAGAAAAACTAGGTGCCCGATTCTCATTTCAGTGATTTCACATCATCTTAATTCCATTGGGCCTGAGTCTCATTTACACTAAAGCCGCTTTACCTCAAAGGAGCATTATTGCTGATCTTCATTTATGGAATTTAGATGAATTAGGCCCAGCGACTCCTGCTTCCACTCTCTTTCTCTGTCTTACTATTGATATGGACCTTATTCAGATCTCTCTTATGTTGGTGTAAATCAGGAGTTCCTCTACTGAAGTCAATTAAGTTATACTGGTGCAAAGTGGTATCACAAACATACCCAATATCTATGTGGTCATAGACTGGGATTTTCAGTTGGACACCAAACTCCCTTATGCTCCTTTGCATATACTAGCGATAGGCTTTAAAGCTGACTTTGGTCCATTTTCCTCTGCATCCAAGTTCTCGGCAATTTTTCACACAACTAGGGATAAAATCTGTGCCTTAGTCAACATGGAACAAACCAAGCTTAGAAGTGTTGTCTCATTGTATTAGAAAAAAGGGCTCCAGAATTCTTTTTTGGGGTCAATTTCTTCGTCTTTCAAAATATAATGTCCTTCTCCCCTCCAATTTCTATTTTGGAGAAGGGGGGTTAGACCACTTGTAGTTTCAAGAAGTATGAATATCAAATAATGCCATGATAAAATTATCCTCAGGCAATTCCAATTGCCTGCATTTTTAGATGATTATTTTAGCTAAAAGTCACGCTTTTTTTCATTTTAATTGCTCATTGGTGTGTCCATCACGCTACCCTTTAGGCTGTCATTCTTTTTGACACAGTAAAAGTAATGGGACATAAAAGCTTAAGTTTAAAGGATACTTCAAGATAATTACTGTATTGGTCTAAAAATAAGACTCCACAAAGGAAGAAATGGTACCAGCTGGAGCAGTTCATGAAAAACCTGCACTATTGCTCATGGGTGTGATTGATAGATAGACTATCTCTCTCTTACAGATGGGTCAGCCTCAGCTGGTGTATATCAGCATAGCTCCATTGACTTCATTGGATGATGGAGCTATATTGATTTACACCAACTGAGGCTTTGTTCTATTAGATTTAAACCAAAACAAAATCAGGTGTGAATATTATCTAATTTTCTGTTGGACCCTCTTATTTGTGTATTAATGTGGGTTTGATGTAACAGATCTATCATAATTAAGGTAACTATTTTAAATTATTATTATTTACCATTAGAATTACCATAGCACCTAGGAGCCCTTGTCCTGGACCAACACCCCATTGTACCAGGTACTGTTCAAAAAATGCTCCCTTTACGCAAGAGCTAGCCATCTAAATGAAGAGCAAGGTTGTAAATGTAAACACTTAACAGCTGAGAAATGTCAAGGTTACAGTAAAAACTTAATTCAGTCCTCTTATATGTCATGCATTATGATTCGTCGTAATTATATGATCACATATTATTAGTCCTGCAGATTTTTGTGCTCACTTAGTGCTCTGGCTGGGTGGAGTGCAGTAAATGAGTCACATTGCCCAACCTGGATGCTGAATGAAGCTGAGGTCCAGAGAACATACCTCATCGCTATCCTTCCTGTGCACTGAGGGCCTAACTCTGCCCTTAGTTACATCAATCTGAAAGACTTCAGTATAGTTACACGTGATATTCACAATGGTAACTGCAAACAGAATTTAGCTCAAAACAGACCTTCGCATCAGTAAGTGTGCCCTCTACATCTTGTGAACTGAATGGCAAAAAGGTCCTGCAGAAATAATAGTCTGGGACCATGTAATTAAGACTTTATCATAATGCATAAGCAGAAAGTGGAAACAAGGTAGTGTGGACAACTTTGCCTGAGGCATTATCTGACCTTTCCTTGCTTACTGATCTCTTAACCTATTAATTGTAATATTTTTCATAAGAAAAACAACACTAAATACCATAGAAATCCCACAATGTGGAACTATTTGCTAGACAGCACCTGAAGTCTCTGTCTCACTCAGTCTTCATAGGTTATAAGGCCAGAAGGGACCACGATTTCACTTAAGAAAGAGAAGGTAAAGAGGTGTGGGAGGGAAGTTTGATAATGGGTTCTTCACTGTAACCAAATTATAACAAGGTCCAATGGCTGGAAGCTAAAGCTAGAAAAAACTCGGACTCTACTAGAATTCTTTGAGGGGGTCAACAAGCATGTGGACCAAGGGAATCCAGTGGATATAGTGTACTTAGATTTTCAGAAAGCCTTTGACAAGGTTCCTCACCAAAGGCTCTTATGCAAAGTAAGCTGTAATGGGATGAGGGAAGGTGCTCTCATGGATCGGTAACTGATTAAAAGATAGGAAACAAAGGATAGGTATAAATGGTCAGTTTTCAGAATTGAGAGAGGTAAATAGTGGTGTCCCCCAGGGGTCTGTTCTGGGACCAGTCCTATTCAACATATTCATAAATTATCTGGAAAAAGGGGTAAACAGTGAGGTGGCAAAATTTGCAGATGATACAAAATTACTAAAGATAGTTAAGACCCAGGCAGACTGCAAAGAGCTACAAAAGGATCTTTCAAAACTAGGTGACTGGGCAACAAAATGGCAGATGAAATTTAATGTTGATAAATGCAAAGTAATGCACATTGGAAAGCATAATCCCAACTATACATATAAAATGATGGGGTCTAAATTAGTTGTTGCCACTCAAGAAAGAGATGGAGTCATTGTGGATAGTTCTCTGAAAACATCCACTCAATGTGCAAACGCAGTCAAAAAAGCTAACAGAATGCTGAGAATCATTAAGAAAGTGACAGATAATGGGACAGAAAATATCATATTGCCTCTATATAAATCCATAGTATGCCCACATCTTGAATACTCTGTGCAGATGTGGTCGCTCCATCTCAAAAAAGATATATTGGAATTGGAAAAGGCTCAGAAAAGGGCAACAAAAATTATTAGGGGTATGGAATGGCTTCTGTATGAGGAGAGATTAATAAGACTGGGACTTTTCAGCTTGGAAAAGAGACGGGAAAGTGGAGATATGATTGAGGTCTATAAAATCATGACTGGTGTAGAGAAAGTAGATAAGGAAGTGTTCTTTACTCCTTCTCATAATACAAGAATTAGGAGGTCACCAAATGAAATTAATAGGCAGCAGGTTTAAAACAAAGAAAAGGAAGTATTTCTTCACACAATGCACAGTCAGCTGTGGAACTCCTTGCCAGAGGATGTTGTGATTACCTGTTCTGTAAGGTAAGATGATTACCTGTTCTGTTCATTCCCCCTGGGGCACCTGGCACTGGCCACTGTCGGAAGACAGGATACTGGGCTAGATGGACCTTTGGTCTGACACAGTAGGGCCATTCTTATGTTCTTGTGACTGGAAATAATGTGTACGTTTTTAACTGTGGGGGTAATTAGCCATTGGAACAATTTACCAAGGGTAGTGGTGGATTCTCCATCTATGATGGTTTATTAAATCAAAATTGAATGCGTTTTTCTAAAAGATATGTTCTGGTTCAAACAGATTAGAGAAGTCATATGGCTTGTGCTATACAGTAGGTCCGAATAGATTACTGCAATTGTCCATACTGACCTTATAATCTATGTACTACATAGCTTTGTAAATGTGGTTTGGGGAAGCGTATGCATAGCAATGATTGATATTTTGATATATAAAATACATATATACTGTGTGAATTCCGTCCTCCATGCTGGTATTCAGCTTATTTCAATTTCTAGTACTTCCAGGCTTTTTATTATTCAAGTCACACTGTGGTTGCTGAAAATTAGAAAATTGTTATTGATCCTGCATTAATTAGCTTCACTATATTTCAAGGAGACCTGATTTTATAACTGTCACTAATTAGATTTATGAACTGTGTTCCTTCAGTTAAGATTGAAATTTATATTTCTAGTTATATCAGTTCCAATCTTAAAATGAAGTTCTTCCAAAAGATTCTCTCAGGCTCATAAATCAATGACAAACAACTTCATACCCTGATAGAGTGTTAAAATTAAAGGGACATAGTCAGCTACGTAAGTGCTAAGCATCATTATCATTACCTTGACCATCACACTTTGATCTGAAAATGTTGCACCAGTGAATGTTGCAAAGCTGAAAATGACATGAAACAGGTGGAAAGCAGGGGCTGATGTTATCAGGGTATTTAAAAAACTTTTCAGCAATTAAAAAAATAAATAAAAAATAAGATCCAGGGCAGACTATTTGAAGGGTCCTGTACTAGAAAATTAATTATATATTTAAAAAAGTAAATTTCAAAAAATTCAAATTGACTTCCTGACTTACTTTGCAGAAGCACCTGCCTCCCTCTCCAGCTGACTTGATATGGCAATGAAGTCAAGAGAGGTTTTCTAAATTGCTTGGCCGCTTAAATTGCGGTATGGGAGCATGGGGTATGGGGGATTTTGCTGTCTGTCTTCATCGATCATCTCCCCTTTCTCTGTATTATACGGGGGGGAAGTGGGACTATAGGATCTCGAACGCAGGGAAGAAGTCACATAGGCTATGAGCTGTTGACAGCTGCTTCCCCACCTTTGAGATCCTATATTTAAAGCCCTGCGTGGATACAAAATTTATAGCTGCATCTGATCTGTGATCCACAAAAACAGTTCGCAGATATCTGTGGATTTGTAGGGCTCTACATATATACATGTGAATGCTTGCCTTCCATTGGCTTGTTGGCCTTAGAAAAAACATAAAAAGGAACTGTCCTTTTGTTCTGTTTGTACAGCTGGGGCTCTTAAATGCTACTACAATACCAATAAATAATTAAATAATTTCTGACAGCTAACAGAAATCTTCCTCTAGTTAAAATAGGCCTTTTTAAAGTGAACCAGCTAATTCTGAACAAAAGCAAAAACTATTCTCTCATTGGTAGCCACAAAATATAAACAAAACACAAAAGCATTTTGAAAAAGAAACATTAGTGATACACTTGGCCAGCCTCAAATGACAGTCAACATACATCCTATTACCATAAATACATGCATACAATCTTGCTATTATTGGCAAGAAACAGCAATTATGTATTGTACTGAATAATATACAGTTAGTTGACATATACATTAACTGATAGAATTTAAAGGTATTAAAAGAATATAGTTAGAAATCAAAATCAAGATAACAAATAATGCATAAAAAACCCCAACAATCCATGAGTGAGAGTTAAGGTTATTGTGCTTAAGTATGCATTTATTTGTACTTAATAATTATTAACTCACAATTGTTATCATGTAGGCAGCATAGAATTTATGCCCTTCATTTAGAAAACCCAGGCATGAAAATGAATGATATGGTAGGTGATTTCATTGCTGCCAATTTGTTTCAGAGATGATTTTCATTTTGTTTTGTTTCTTTTTGAATATAAATATGGCCTGGGTCACTGTAGATAAGGCTGAGCTGTTTTTTTAGATTCTTTCAAGTTGGTTCAATAGTTGAGTTATATTAGGGCTTTTCCTTTAGCTGTAAGGTGATATTAAGTAAAAGAGTAAACTTATTCTGTACTCAATCTAATCACCACCAGCATTTTCGCCACAGCATTAAACCATTTGGATTATTTAGCTGTTTACAGAAGTGATTGTGGTGATGTTTTCAAGTGCTGTGTTATGCTAATTATAAGCAATTGAGGACAGTGAGCTCGTTTTGATCAAAAGGGATTGTGGGATGCAAATGCTGTGAGTGGGGAGGTGAGACAGCTCTTTGCCTATAGACAAAAAGGCTTATATAAGTGACATTTAATAGCTAAATGCAAGCAGGCTAACCTGACTGCTGACATTCATTCATAGTGTAGGAGGCTAAATGCTGGAAGAAGCTATGAAGTTCAAAGGATCTTAAACAAAAGAACAAACTTCACAATGTTCAGATAAATGAGAGAACTTCTGCTGGTGGCGGTTCAGTTGGGTAATAGAAAAAACAAATTCCTCTTTGTTTAAATTCAGAATTAATCAAGGTTTTGGCTCCATTATACCCATCCAGGCTCAGACAGTCATTGATACAATCTCTTAGAATAAATGCAGTGGTACTGGGCATTAGGATTTGTTGTTGAAATGTGGATCCAGGAATGGCATCTTTGGGAGGGACCAGTTAGCTAGTGACTAATATTTTCAAGCTTCTTTCCCTTGTGGGCCTGTACATGTACTTCCATGAAATCACAGTCAGTCCTCTAGATGTGTAATGTTTAGTGCAAATGAAAAACTGAGGAATCATCTAAGTGGTGTGTTTATGTCCACACAAGCCTGGAATTGTTCCATGCAGTCCTGAGAATTGAGTGAGACAGACAGGGCTTTTGTGGAGCCCTGCCTCTTTCAGTCTCTACTTTATACAACTTCCTATGGAGTCCTTCCTCATTCAGTGCCACCAACTTTATCTATACTTTAAATTATTAGTGAATAGTCAAATTAGCGATGTACATAGGTGCAACAACTACCATCCATTGGACCATTGTTAAGAATACCCCCATCATTATTAAAGAAAAACAACTTCACATTCATGTAATGTGATTTTTTTTCACCTCCTCCTCACTCACCAAAGGTTCAACACCCCTGTAATGAACCTATGGGTTCAATAGTTTCACACAAGTCTAGTTACCTTAATGTGTAAGAAAAAAAATATTACAGTGCTTTAAAACAAGTCAGACAACTTAGTCCTCTCTCTGAATTACAAGACAGGAAGGACCAATTCAGCTGTAATGCATAAAACCTTCTGAGAAAGATACTAACCCAACTGGAATGTCATGTGACATTAATTTCTAACATTCCCATCACCACTACTGCTTTACCCGTATACTTTGAAAACTATATTTTAAAAAATATTCCACTTTTTTTTGCACACTTACCCAAACTTTTCTAAGGACTCAGAGCGGTCAGTGACTTTCTACCAAGTCCACATTGCTAATGGCTGAGCTATTCAATAAACACTATCGGTGCATGAGATGCTGTATGACTGGAACATGACCATTTATATCATTAATGTTGCCAGTGTTAGACAATTGCAACAAGTCTTGTACAGAGTATGTCATGTAAGGTATCAATGGGAAAGTTATGACTGGCTGAGTATGATTATGCTGTTTATATGCATGTATTATGTTGTGATGGGTTCGGTCACACAGACCCCCTTGGGACTGTCACCTGATGTGCTAAGACTACCTCTGAGCCCATTTTCTCTGCCAGTTTGGGCCTTCAGAACCCCGCATTGTTGAGCCAGACACGCAAGCCTGCTGCAGCACAGACTCGGGGTCTGAACCACGCCCCCAAAGCTGCAGACTTAACTGAAAACAGGTTAAAAATGCTCCTGTCTCCAGCACCCAGACACCCAGCTCCCAATGGGATCCAAACCCCAAATAAATCCATTTTACTCTGTATAAAGCTTATACAAGGTAAACTCATAAATTGTCCACCCTCAGAAACACTGATAGAGAGATATGCACAGCTGTTTGCTCCTCCAGGTATTAATCACTTACTCTGAGTTAATTAATATACAAAAGGGATTTTATTAAGTATAACAAGTAAGATTCAAGTGGCTTCAAGTAATAACAGACAGAACAAAGTAAGTTACCAAGCAAAATAAATCAAAACACGCAAGTTTAAGCCTAATACATTTAAGAAACTGAATACAGGTAGAGCTCACCCTTAGAGATGTTCCAATACGCTTCTTTCACAGACTAGACTCCTTCTTAGTCTGGGCCCAATCCTTTCCCCTGGTACAATCCTTGTTAATTCCAGCTCAGGTGATAACTAGGGGATTTCTCATGACTGCCACCCGCTTTGTTCTGTTCCATCCCCTTTTATAGCTTTGGCACAAGATGGGACTCCTTTGTCTTTCTGGGTCCCCACACTTCCTTCCAAATGGAAAAGCACCAGGTTTAAGATGGATTCCAGTACTGGGTGACATGGTCACATGTCACTGTAAGACCTCATTCTTCATTACCCACAGGCTAGCCCCCACGTCCACAAGAAGGCTTGCAGGTAAATAAACCATCTATAGCCAATTGTCCCAGTCAGTAGGTGCCATCAAGATTCTAAACCACCATTAATGGCTCACACTTTGCATAATTACAATAGGACCTCAGAGTTAACTTCATATTTCTAGTTTTAGATTCAAGAATGATACATACATACAAATAGGATGAACACACTCAGTAGATTATAAGCTTTGTAATGATACCTTACAAGAGACCTTTTGCATAAAGCATTTTCCAGTTACATTATATTTACACTCATAAGCATATTTCCATAAACATATGGTATGCAAGTCACAATGTTTTCTATCTGTAGTTATAAATATTGACTATATACTGGCATCCTAGCTATGTGCTGTATTCCTGGGCAACACTAACAAGATAGTTTACGTTCAGTCTAGCCAGCCATTGTGAATGGACTATTCAAGCTTGATAGCCCATGGAAGGCAATCAAATCTCACGATGGGCCATAGAAGGATTCATCCCGCCCAGAGAGCCTTTATGTGGATGTCTTAGTCAGAATATGGCTGCTTCTGTGAATCATCAAAGTATGAAAGGGCATGTGACCCTGGACTCCATCTTGTGCCTGTAATTTTCCATAAACTAAGATTGCGAGCATTCCCTCCACATGGGAAAAGGTATAAGACCCTGGAAGCATTTTCATTTTGCTTCTTTCCTGCTTTGATCTCTGGACTATGGTCTTATGCTAACTATTCTGTTTGCACATAACAAATGTGACTTAGTCATGATCATTTGTACCTAAACTAACACTAAGTTATAGATCTGTGACCAATTCCTCTTTATCTGTCAAGACATGGTCTAATATAGGATTCCCCTGTGTTGGATTCAACACTTTTTGAATTAGGAAATTGTCATCTATAATTAGAAATTCCAAGGAGGATGTTTTAGTACCTGCAACCTGAGTCCTCCAAAATAAGTCCCTCATGATCACACAGCTTTTTTCCCCTACACATTGTAGGTTAGTGCTTACAGAACCAGGCATCCTGTTTCCTAGTGTGATTTGGTGGTCTGTAGCAGACACCAACTAGTATCACATCTTGTGCTTTATCTGTTAGGACATAGATCTATAAATATTCAAGATCATTTTCTTTTGAGTTGTTGGTGCCTTGGAAACAGGTAATGCCATTTTTGATGGAGTACCACTTCCCCTCCCAATTTGCCTACTGGATCCTTCTTGAATAGGATATAACCATTGATTTTTAAAATTCCAGTCATGCAAATCACCACACCATGTTTCAGTAATACCAGCTAGATTGAATGTCTGCTCATAAATGGAGAATTCCAGTTCCTCTTGCTTGTTATCCAAGAGCCTAGCATTTGTTTATAGGCAATTGAAAGAATTTATTTTCTTCATATCCTTTACTTTCTTGTTTAATTTTGTTCTTAGCATCTCAATTTTGTGCTAAATGTCTTGAGTGCTCATTTCTTTTCTCTTTTCACTGTCCCCTTTTGTTATAAGTTTAATGCCCTCCTGATTACTCAAGTCACTCTATCTCCTTCTACTGAGGTGAAGGCCATCCAAATTTTACTAAAAGAAGCAGCTGTACAAGATGGATTAGTGTTCCACAAAATGAAAACTCTTTACTGTACACCACTTACCTAACCAGAAGTTCACTTTGAGAATCTTCTGCCTTCTGTTTTCCTTTGCTCATGGGACAGGCAGTTATCGCCAAGAAGATCATGTGGACATTTTCCTCCTGCTAGCACCCTTCTGAGTTCCCTGGAGTCATCTATACTCTGTGAGATATCCTGTGGCACAGTGTCATTAGTGCTGATATGCATCATCATCATCATCATCAGTGGATCCTTCCACTATCCCTGTCCAACTTTAGAGTGACATCTTGTGTCTTGGCTCTGGGGAGACAGCACACTGCCTTGTCCTGTGCAGAACATTCTTTCCATTCTTCTTAGTATAGAATTAACAAAGATCATCTGTTTTCCTTGGATAGTTGAAGTTCTCTTTGTGGGCAAATTTATTTTTTGTAAACATTGGGCTGAGAAGCTATCCACAGGTGTGTCTCATACATCTTTTCTGTCCTCTGAAGCAGCTGGATCTTCAGAGATATCACAAAGATCCTCATTGAAGCTCTGGGAATCTGTGCTATTTCTTTAAAGTGCATGAGCCCCTCAATTGTGGATGGCCTGTTAGGTTTAATTATTCACTAGTTATTAATTTCAGCACTCCAAATTGTACAGCTCTACAACTGACAGACAAAGAAGAAGAGTGCCTTCCCATTCACCCTAGGTCCTGATGGACTCCAGGAAGAGTTTTTAGTAGGGTGACCATGCGTCCTGTTTTGAGTGGACAGTCCGCTTTTTAAGCCCTGTTCTAGACGTCCTGACTTTTTTGGCAAAACTGAGCTTTGTCCCGTTTGCTGTTGCCACCTGATCATCACACATGCACACATAGAGGACTTAACCTTTTGCTAACCCCCCAGGTCAGATCAACAACACAGTAACATACAAGAAAACAATTTAACACTAAGATAAGTATCTACTGGTGGAGATGCTGTGGACAGTGTAATGTCCACACTAAACTTTACAAAACAACTCGATAGATGGTATATGGGGAGGCTTTTTCATATTCTTCTAGCAAGGAACCATAGGTAAGGCAATCATTTATTTTAATCATAACCAAAGCCCTGCAACACACCAACCATTATGTGACTGTTCTGAGCTGCTAACATTATTAAATAGGAATAAAAGAAACCTTTTTCAACTGATATAGCATATTGTAATGATGTATACCCATCAACTAGTATTCTACCTTGCTACCAAATGATACAAAGAATACTTAAAAGAATTTGTGCACAAATACTGCACTCTTTGAAAAGGAAATGCCAATCACTACCCATGTATTTAGGGGAAAATATCAAGGCTGGTGGGCTTTGAGTATATTCTACTCAATGTGGTTTGGATCTGGGTGGGTCACATGTCGTGGAAGAGGAAGGACACCTTAGGGATAAATCACAGACTGGGAGTTAATCACTAATGGTTCAGAGATCTCTTCAGCCAGTTCCTTAAGTATTCTAGGATGTATTTGGTCAGGCCCTGCTGACTGGAAGACATCTAATTTGTCTAAGTAATTCTTAACTTGTTCTTTCCCTATTTCAGCTTCAGATCCTTCCCATTTACACTTTAGATGTTTAAATACCTTTGAGGATCTTAGTCATGATTTTTGTCTCCTAAACACCACTGAAAATGAAGAATAACTGCATTGAAGCAGGTGGAGTCACTCCTCTGTAACACTGGCTTGGATGAATTAAGAATCAAGCCCATAGTGCTTAATCTCACTGGATTTATCTGAATTCATCCCAGTCGAATACTAAGTGATTTCTTACAAGATTCAAAAACCAATCCTATAAGATTTGGTAAAACATTTAGAATTTTTTTGCGGAGAAGGTGGAATCTAAACTTAGTAGAATTTTAGAACTTATTCAGGTTCTCCTAACCCAAATTAACACATCCAGCTAAGTCCCAGGTATCTTCAGGCTGAAGGAAAAAAATATCTCCAGAATGTGGGTGTGCTGGGTGGAGCTTTCTTTCTCCTTTGTGAAGAGGCTTCACAATCTCTGTTTACTTTTCCCTGGAGAGTTACAGAAAGCAGGAACTGACTGAGCCCACCCATCCACCAAGAGAGACCAGTGAGTTGGGGATAATTTATTTACAAGGAATGTGTGGTGGAGATGCTCAGAAGAGAGAGGACCTTCTAAGTGTCATAATATTTCACCTGGGTCCAGCAGGACAAAGAATATCCTTCTCACCATCAGATTATTTATACCTAGTTCTATGTAATCCTTCTACCAGGTGTTGTCAGCAGCAACAAGGACGAGGTTCAGATAGCTGGGGTTTTCTTCTGAAAACTTAAATAACCACAGCTAATGTCCCCATCCATAAACCTGGGAAAACTAAATAATTCCTGAATAGGTAATATCTCTCCCACGCAAACACTGAGTCCATTGTATGAAATGAAGAAATTTATGGGGGAAAGGATCGAAAAGGGACACAGAATAAACTTTGAAAAGCCAGTAATCATTAATCAACAATAACTGTAAATATATTAAGTAAGACTCCCCTCCCCACCACCTGAGTCTCTTGGAAATAGTCCGAAATTGAATTCAGTCCTCTAGTTGTGCTGTGAGCATCCATTAAGGTAATGCATTCCTGCAGTAGCCGCCACTTCCTTCCCCACTCACGGTTTGTTTCCCGGGGTTGGAAGAGCCCAGAGTCACAGCAGGTGCATCTCCAGTCCCTATGGGAAATGCTGCCTGCTCTGATACAGGGGCTCTATCAGCTAATTCAGTTGCAGTGATTACAGCTTTATTGATGTGGGGCCCTACCTGGAGCTCCTCATCTATGTTGCTGCCTTCTGCAGCTTCAGTGACATCTGTCTCTAGTTACACAGCCATCTCTTTGTCAACAGCCCTCCAGAAGCCATCATCCACTTTGAAGCCATTGCTGTGTGTTACCTGCCTCAAAGCCACCTCTTTACAAAGTCTTCCGAGGGGAATCAGTGGCATAGTACCCTGAGCAGAATCCTTTCCACCTGGGATGCACCTGTTGCCATAACACTATTCCTACAAATACCAGAGATTAGATTAAATGAAATGTGTTCAGTACTGCTCTTAGCTAGCTAGCTCCTTTTAAACTTATTATCAAATGGTTCTTTCAAAAACCCTTTCCTGAAGCATTTGAGCCTTGGAGGATCAGGCTTTTAGGCTGCAGAGCAAATGTCCATGTTTTTAAATCAATGGGAGTTGAAGGTGTTCAGCTCCATGCAGAATCAGGCCTTAAAGTGAGGCACGAAGAGGAGGAGGTGACAAAAGAAACAGTGGGGGAGGATGGGGGTGAAGACAATAAGATCAATCCCTGCTCATCCATTCCATGTGCGACTTTCTAAATGAAAATCAATAATAGTACAGCATGAATCATCATTCGCCTACAATTTTATTTTAAATAGTCCAGAGTTGAATCTAATTTTGAGCATTAAATGTACATTATTACATTACATCCTTCCCGCACGAATACTGGTGCACAGGGCACAAACTAGTCTCTTCCATTCCTCTCTGTCATTTGCTGCTGCTTCCATGTACTCTACGGTGTTAAGATCAACTATTCGGCTCTCTCTGCTAATGGCTCTTCTTAAGGTTTCTCTTGGGTGCTCTCATTTCCCAACACCAGTTGGTTTCCACTTTGACAGCTTCATGTGTTGGCATCTGGTGTACATGCCCCAAATATGTCTAGCAGTTCCTTCTAATTCTAGTGGAAATGAGATGCTGGTTAGTAATTCTCAGCTCTCTCTGTTGGTGATGAAATCTTTCTAAACAATGCCCAGAATCTTTTATAGGCACTTATTTTCGACAGCATCTGTCTTACATTTTGGTAGATCTCTAGCTCTCACACCTGTATGTTAGCACTGAGATTACATCTGAATTTAAAATCCTCAGTTTTGTGCTGTATATCTTTGATTTCCAAACGTTGTTGAGTTTTGTACTTGCTGTGGATGCCTTTCCTATCCTTGATGTCACTTCCTTCTTGAGGTCTCTGGTAGCCAATATGGTGCTGCCCAGATAGATGAACTGCTCCACTTTCTTATATTTTTGCCTTTTAATATGATGTTATTGCTTTATGTCTGGGTTTCAAGAATGTTTATTTTAGCACGACTAATTCTGACCCCTGCGTGGCCTGCTATTTTTGCTAGATTGTCTGTCTTTGTAATTCTTTGGAGCTGTTGCTCAGTAGCACAATATCCTCAGCAGAGTCTGGGTCTTCTACACATTTACCATCTACCCAGACTATAGCAGGGTTTGTGTCGCTAGTACACTTCTTATTCATTATCCAGACTATAGCAATGCCAAATAACAGTAGAGATAAAATGCAACCCTGTTTCCGTGTTGAACCACACCGTTTTCTGGTTGGTCACCCTTACAGACCACTTTACATATCTGTACATGACCTTGATGTTGATGACTTTAGCTGGGATTGCATAGGACTGAAGAATATTCCACAATGTATGTCTGTTAGGCTGTCAAATGCCTTTTGAAAATCAATAAAATTGATGGTGAGGGGAGCTTGTCATTTTATACATTCTTCTATGATGATCTTCAGTGTGAATATCTGATTGTGATCCAGCAATCTCTTGATGCCAACTGGCAGAGGGTACAGAGGTACATACGGGTACAGGGATACCCTGGACCTGGTATCTATATACTGGTTTGCCAAGGTGTGTCACAAAAGGTCTTTACTGAAAGCCAGTGTCACACTGGTCACCATAATCATTGTGAAAGATATGTATGAATAATATGTAAAGAGTTATATATCTATATTGAAAAATGTATATCCTTAAGGTCTATGACTTGGGGCTGGTCACCAAAAGTTGAGAAACAGGTTTCTTTCAGGCAAGAGATATTTGTCTGTCTGGCTACATGTAAACTATGTATTGTATGGTTCACAGTGGATGCCAATTACAGTCTGAGCTGAATGCTAATGAAGTGATCGTGAAATTTTCCAGAGAGGGAACGTACTGGAAGTAACAAACCAGCAGGAGGGAGTTCTGTTTACAGGTAATGACAATGGATTTTTGGACTAGAAATGTAGGTAGAGAGCTACACTCTGTATCCTTTCCTGAGGGGGCAAGCTGAGAGCACGCTGGTTTCACACAGGAGGGATCAGAGACTATCTGGCTAAAAAATGCAGGGAGCAATACTAGGTTCTCAAATGCATGTTATGATTGTAGTTTATATATAACCCTTTGTTTCCAATATTTCCATCTACTTGCTTCTTCTCAACTCTCTGTTCTTTGCAAAATAAACTTCTTGATTTTACCATAAACATGCCCAAGTGCTGTGTGTAAAACAAAACAGTGATCCTGAGGTGATGGTAAGCTGGTGTGTACTGTTCCTGCGTGAGTAGTGGATCTGTGAATGCTGTGAGTGCTCAATAGAACAGGGGCTGGGCACTACAGGGGAGCATTTGGAGGAGTTGGGGGTTGGAGTGTGCCTACCGTTAACCTGTAAAGAGAAAGCAGGGCTTGTGAAGGGATTGTGTTGAGTTAGGGAGCTGACCCACTGCAGGCACAGAAAAGGCTTTCTCATGCTAATAGCAGGTGGTAGCGAGGTGTCTCATGCCCTGGGTATCTCTGGGAACGTCACATTGATCTACACACGATCTCTTGGGCCTGAATCCTCCCTGTTCTTCTCTAAACTTTGCGTCCACTGACTCTTTTATCCTGTGTAGTATCACATTACAGAAGGCTTCCTCTACAACAGAGAGCAGTGTAACTTCTCTTTGGTTGTTACAGTCAGTAAAAGACCCTTTTTGGATATGCTGACAATGATCCATGTTTCCACTGGTCAGGAAGGGTCTCTTTTCCCCAAACTTAATTGAACAACTCAGTTTCATTAGGGGGATGGTATTGTGTGCTTTTAGCATTTCTGCTGTAATTTGATCATCTTCCACCACTTTATTTTTCAGGTTTTTGATTACAGCCTGTGCAGCCTGTTAATGTCCAGTTGATCAGATTCACATTTCATCAGAATCTGGTGCTGAAGTAAATGTACACTAATCATTACTGACATCAGCATAAACATACAGTTAAAGCAAAAGTTACATGGATTCTTTGATTATTCCAAATACTGCTTTGTGAGAGTTCCAGGTGAATAAGAGAATTAACTTTTAGAAGTGCTGATATGCTGTACTGATAAGATAAAGGCTGTGGAATATAAATATTCAAGAAGAAGTAAGACAACAGATGTCAATGCTTTCTTTTGTTCTGGTCAATGCTTTTCTTATGTGGGTTGTAACACAGAGATTTATGTAACTGACATTCAAAAGTAAACACTGCAGTCCATAGAGAATAAGAGCATTAGGGCAACAAACTTTTTTGTTTTTGTCCGGATGTAATGCAAGCACACTGTCAGAGGGTCTTTTGGGTTTGCAATGGAAAGCGAACCAATTAAATATTTTGCAAATCAAACAGCTTCAAACTTCCTGTAATGTGCAGGGAAGGCAGTAAAGTTTTCCCACAGTGCACCATAGTCCTAGGGCTAAGGCAGCCACATTTTGGGGGAGGGGCACTAGGGACTCTGGGATATGGTTACTTTGACTCAGGTCTGCACAGTATAGTGTGGATGCCAGAGCCCTACGTTCAAGCATGGGTTAGAAAAGTCTTAATGTAGGGTTAAAATGCAATGTAAAATAAAAGCCCAGGGTTCCCTAACATGGGTCAGCTGACTTGAATCATACTAACCCTGGGCTTACATTGCAGTGTAGACATACCCATTGAGAGCACAGAAAAGAGAGGCTCACAGGCTCTCAGTTCTTGTGCCTGACCTCATCACAGCCAGCAGTAGCCATTGTAGGAAGGTCCAGCTTTGCCCTGTAGCCACAAGCTGGAGTATGCAGCCTGGTCAGCCCTCAGAGCTGTAAGAGATTCAAATATACTCAGTGAGGACAATCTTCAGAGATTTTTAGCTAAATTCTAGCAAGTCTCTACTGAGTATGTGCAAACTGCAATTTTTCCAAGCTTGTAACTTGGCCAAATTTGGGTGGATTTTCAGATATGGCAAAAAGCTCATCCCTGACACAGGGGCTACTCTGCTGCCAAATTTCAAATGCCTGTTCCAAAGCATGGGGTCTCTAGAGCTTTCCAAAGAAAAGGTTGCGGGAATCTTTTTAGCATTGAAAAACATATTTTTCCCTAGCCTTGTTCTTAGAAATGGCTGCACTTCTTTGGCTGAAATTTTCCAGAAAATTTCAGCCTGAGGTAGACACCCAACTTGGAAAATTTCAGCCTAAATGGTTAAAGGTTGGGAAAAGTATAAGCAACTGTAAGCAGAGCCTTATAATGATAAACAGAGCCCTGCCTACAATAATAGTCTCTGAATAGTATTTTGAGATTGTGTACTTTATTTAGCAAGGAATGGATGCTTTTTGTGTGAAGTTATTTTTTATTATTTAAGAATGTGTATCTGGGAATGAAAGTTTAAGAATACAGACTTATTTAGTGGTTTGGCATAGACCAGCTCAGTTTTTCAATATTTTAAACATTTCAGATAAATGATATAAGGATCTGACATAGGTTTGCTGGGATGTGGTGTTTATAAATGCACAGAATTTTCCCCAGGTTGCCCTACTTATTCCAAGGATATTGTTAATGCTCTGACTTTGAATTGTACCAAAGGTAGTGTATAAAGCTAACACTGGCAGCCCCTCGAATAAAACAGCATAAGGAGATCTTGATGTTAAAAATGCTAAACTGACAAGTTTTAGTTTGTGATTTTAATCTGCAACTATGGATCTGTAATTCTCAATAACTGAGTGGAAAGTGTTTTACTTCAGTCACACAATAATGGTTCAAACAGGGAAAAATCCTGGTGGCCTCCTTTTATGTCTCCGATATTTGAACTGTGCTGAGAATTTCCATTTTAAGCATTAGCCATCAACACATTTTTTGAAAGCTGCAGCATACTTAGTAATTACTTTTTCCTCTGTGTCTAAAGAGAGACAACACACATCAAAAGCTTAATATTTCATTGCTCACCAGTTATATTTTACAGACTCCAGCAGACACCATCTAAAAACTCTGTTCACCAAGCCCAGATACCTGTAGTAATCAATATATCTTCCTATGTGAAGAGTAGGAGCTATCGTAGAGGGGCAACCGTGGGATTGCAAGGGTGTCTACTGCACACAACTGTCCTTTCTTTGAATAAGCTCCTCAGTCTGAAGTACATTCACAACAGTGATGTTAATAGCCTCTGGCACAGCAACACGGCAGAGGCTGAATCTGACACCTTTAGTACAAAAGCACAGATCTTGACCACTTGTGCTAAAGGAGCAACTTCATCAGTTAGTGTGACACAGAGGCCCTTTGGGAATTCACTACTGTTTCAGCAACTCTTGTCAGACTTGACATATTCACTACACCCAACACAATGTGCTGATATATACCCAAAGATGGCATGCAATAGATCACTGGAAAACAAATAATTCACTGATCATTAATATCTTGCATGATGTATGTATGAGATTTGAACAGAGTTATGGATATATGCTAAATTATGTTCTTAGAGTGTGTTTGGAAAGTGATGCATAAGCCCAGTGTGCCTTAGACAATGAAATATGTATTTGCATGGCTGACCAGCCTGGTAGTCAGGCAGAGACAATAAAGGCACACTTACATAAATGGTAAACAAAGCCATCAACCTAGCAAGTAGGGGAGATAGCCTCTTAACTAGGCATCTGAACCTTAAAAGATAAGTAACTGAATCAACAGATTATACAATATTACTGTATTATAAAAGTGTATCAAGTGTCTTTTATGAAAGCTAATGACACATTGGTAATATCATTATCAAATGTATATATTAACACTACATATAAGGAATTATAAACTCACTGATATTATGCTTTAAAGTCTGTGACAAAGGGAGAAAGAGATTTTCTCCCAGAGAAGAGAGCAGGCAGCTATCTACATGTCTCCAACGTAAATCAAGCATTATGGTAGCCAAACAATGGAAGTCCTATTTACAGGCAAATCAGCAGGGGCATAGGAAGTCCAGCGGAAGGGAAGAACAGTATGGGGCCTCTTGAAACAGAGTCAGTGAGTCTCCCTTTCTGATCCACTCTGGTGGGAATGTAGAGGAGGCTCTATTAATAAAGGGGCCTAGGCTGCTGCTTATTTCCCAGCATGTCCCAACCTAAACAGACCACCTAGATTCCAAAAATGGCTACTTCTCAACTGGGAATGGACTTGTCTTGTGATAACTCTGGCTAAGGTAAACACAGGCTATTGATGTACCCCGTCTCCATCTTAAATTGTCGGCTACTGAGAGAATCCATCCTGTTCCCCCCCGTCTTTTTTTTTTGTTCCCCTCAATTCAGTTGTGGCCTGCCTGTGCCAGCACCTCCAATAAATCCTAAGATTATCCATTCCCAGCAAACATCCTCTCTAAATGAGCTCCTCTCTGTGGCTTGTTTTGTTTCGTTTCCTTCCATTTCCGCCCTCTGAGCAGATTTGGATCCTCAACCACATCCACAGGTAACTACAAAAATGTTTGTACAACTGCATTGTGTATAGCCAACAAACAAACCAGGTTCTATATTTATGATCTCAGGCCCCTACAAATAGTCAAGGGAAAACAGCGTACATTTGCTATAATGGTTATTATTCTAGTGATGCTTGTGTAGTTATGTGGTAGTGGATTTTATAAACTGAAGAGTTTTTATATTTTCAAAGCATATTAGGTACAATATAGTCCAAAACCAGAAAGGTCTGAGTATTCCATTGGCAGAATGCACCATGGAATAGATGGGCCTATAAAGGGAGCTGGCATGACCTACATTAAATGGGAGAAAGAACGGGAGTACTTGTGACACCTTAGAGACTAACAAATTTATTAGAGCATAAGCTTTCATGGGCTACAACCCACTTCATAGGATGCATAAAATGGAATATATAGTAAGAAGATTATATATATATATATATATATATATATATATATATATATATATATATATATATATACACACACATACAGAGAAGGTGGAAGGGAGGTTGACATCTGGACATCTAGACATCTGGGAGGACAAGATAGAAAATTCAGGGTCAGATCCTTAGCTGGTAGAAATTGTATCTCCATTAGGTTCAACGGGGAAATATTGACTTACAGCCTCTTAAGATCTGCCACAATGACAGAAGTGGGAAAATGCTACTGTGACGTTATTGACATAAACTGTGACCGTATAGATCATGGTTGCAACCAGGGTCCTATGGTTGTACCAGTTCTTGTACAGAGGAGGCCAAGTGGGGTGTCTATAGAAAGGTTGTAATCTGTTGGTTATGATTATGCTGTCTGTATGTGTGTATCATTTTTGTATTTGAAGTTATGAATACTGGCTATGTATTTGTTTGATTCTAATTAGCCTCAGTGAAGCATTTGGTCAGCTTCTTGAGAAAGGACTATTCTCAGTAAGTGCCCAATCAAGAAACACTTAACTGACAATGGACTTTGGGAGATGCCAATCTGAGCTTTCCTGGGAATGTTCAAACTAACATGTAAACAATGGTGTCGACCTGCAAAAAGCTGAATCATCCATAGATATGTGACTTGCCCAGGTGGCTACAGACTCCATCTTGTTGTTGTGATTTTGCACAGGAGAACAAAGGGGTTTCTACCCACGAGAGAATATAAAAGGCCCTAGAAACCCCTCAATTTTGTCTTCAGCTGGCTCAGAAGATAGCTTCTCCACCCCATAGAGATGCCTGAAAGAAACTGGAACAAAGGACAGTAACTAAGGGGGTGTGAGTGATTGCTGGACCCAGACTAGGAAGGAGTCTAGTCTGTGAAAGAAAATTATTGGAACATCTCCAAGGGTGCGATTTACCTGTATTTAGTTTCCTACTGTATTAGGCGTAGACTTGCCCGTGTTTTTGCTTTATTTTGCTTGGTAATTTACTTTGTTCTGTCTCTTATTACTTGGAACCACTTAAATCCTATTTTTATACGTAATAAAATCACTTTTTATTTATTAATTAACCCAGAGCAAGTAATTAATACCTGGGAGAGCAAACTGCTGTGCATATCTCTCTATCAGTGTTACAGAGGGCAAACAATTTATGAGTTTACCCTGTATAAGCTTTATACAGAGTAAAACAGAACAATCAACAGATTTATTTGGGGTTTGGATACCATTGGGAACTGGATATCTGGGTGCTAGAGTCAGGAGCACTTCTTAAGCTGTTTTCAGTTAAGCCTCCAGCTTTTGGGGGACATAGTTCAGACCTGGGTCTGTGTTTGCAGCAGGCTAGCGTGTCTGGCTCAACAAGACAGGGTACTGAAGTCCCAAGCTGCCAGGGAAAACAGGCTCAGAGGTAGTTTCAGCACATCAGGTGGAAGTCCCAAGGGGGTCTTTGTGATCCAATCCGTCACAGCTACAAAAGGAGCAATTGGAAGAGAAGCTTGATCAGGCCAAAATGAATGGAAGTTGGAAGGGCTTAAATTTAGGCAGAGGTAGGGTCAATAAAGAGCTTTACAAGAGAGGAGGCAAACCTCAAACTTAATATATG
This sequence comes from Lepidochelys olivacea, assembly GCF_965140295.1. Classification (NCBI taxonomy): domain Eukaryota; kingdom Metazoa; phylum Chordata; order Testudines; family Cheloniidae; genus Lepidochelys; species Lepidochelys olivacea. Next base: position 28,575,166 of record NC_140411.1, on the reverse strand, counting down.
AATACATGTAATATCCATCACTTCAATGTGAGGACTGTTCTTTCTGGGTAACAGCAATTAATAAATCACTTGGAGAGAAAAACAATAGGCGATAATTAGATAAAGTAAATTGACAAAAACACATCTGTCAAATTCGCTTAATGTCGTCTTCTGTCAGGATAACACATTCACTGGGTAAAGGAACTGCAGTGAATGTAGGAATATTTTAAGACTAATAAGGCATCCCTTCAATTCCAAAACACACATTCAGGGAGAAACTAGATAAATGTGGAATGGGGGAAATGTTCTAAGAAGGATAGACATTTAAGTGATATAACTGGCTCAAACCAACAAATATGCTGTATTTTAAGGAAGGATAATCTAGTGTTTAAAGCATTGGACTGGGAATTAAGAAATCTTGGCTCCATTTCCAGTTCAAACATGAAACTTGCTGTGATCTTAAGTCACTTATCTTCTCTGTGCCTTAGTTTATCTCTCTGTGAAAAAGGAATAACACTTCCCTATTAAAATAGAGATATTGTAAGGCTTAATTCATTAATGTTTTAAAGTATTCCAATTCCTCCAAGGGAAGATACTATTGTTGGATCATATTAAAGAAGTTCTGTATTAAAATAACAAATGAGTTTGATTCCCCATAGTTTAAACTCCAGGGTATTACTAATTAAGAGGTCTCTTGGTTTTTGGTACTGTTTCTCTCCCTCTATGTGTGAAACTTGCAAGCTGCTAACTGTGTTAGTACATTCTAAGACAGAGTCTGTTCTCAAAACAATTCTTTGTAACAACAACTACTCACACAGAGAGAGACTCAAAGCAATACTCTGTAACAACAGAAACAGCACCCAGAGACTCCCCACCCTTTTGTTGTATTCATCTCGCTTTGTTAACAATTGTGATTAAAATAGAGATAGAGGGTGTATGTGGATGGATGCTTGGTGTGGATAATAACTGAATGATCAGGGAGTTGCTAGCCTAAGAATCCAGTGTCCATTGGCTGAAGAAGGCATCAAGTGGAAATAACCAGAGGACCCCTGGAGGGCAGACTGGAATCCACCCAACAGCCTCAAGGATGGGAGAACCAAAGAACAAGATAACATCTGGCAGCACAGAGCGGTCAGGAATGTGCTATCTGCTGATTGATTCAGCAACAGCATGATGAAGCAATTCCCATAGACTGGCATAGGAATAAAATCCTATAAAAATGGACTCTAGAAAGTGAGAACTTTCTGCAAACCAACTTCCAGGAGCATCAGATGTGCATTTGACAAGGCCCTGCTCCCTCCTCATGTCCAGGCCACCTGGCCAATGGCTTGGCATGAGCAACTCTAAGGCTGGTAACTATGATAACAACCTTGTAGAACCTGTGTGTGTGTGTGTGTGTATGAATGAATGTGTGAATAAATATGAAATTGAATGGAATGTTAAAGCTATAACTAACTGCTTACTATGATTCTTTCTGTATTCACAATAAATGTGGCATTTTGCCTTTTCCCCTTTAATAAGATCCTGCTGGTTTTTATTTTATTGGTATAACACTATAGGAACTACAGACTTAAGTACAGTATTACTTTTATCATTCGTGTTGGCTGTGATTCTGCCAAAACTATTCAACATTGTTATTAGTTTGGAGAATGGAGAGGAAAGTATGCTAATCAAATCTGCAGACAAAATAAAGTTGACAAGGATACTTTGAAAGATAGTGCTGTATATTAATCCTATCTTATTAAAGCAGAAATTTTGTTTGAACTAATTAAAATGAGGGTGAAAGAGAGTGGCTGATATTGGAAGGAATAACCAAATGCACATGCAATTGGTGAATACTGGCTATGGCTCCATTCCTTCAATGAATCCATGTGGGTGGATCTCTATGCCAACATGGAGCTCACTGCTCCACAGCACCAGAGCCTCCGTAAAAGAACTCTTGGGCTGTTCACTATCACCTTGGACCTAGGCAGAAGATGCAGGATTCCTCTGGCGGATGGGAGTGATACAAACAAGTATAACCCTCCTCCCAATAGCAGGACTCAGATGATCATAGTGATCCCTTCTAACCTTAGAGTCTATAACTTTTCCCTAGCTGCTTCTGTCAAGGTTCCTCCCCCACTCTGAACTCTAGGGTACAGATGTGGGGACCTGCATGAAAAACCTCCTAAGCTTATCTTTACCAGCTTAGGTCAAAACTTCCCCAAGGTACAAAATATTACACCCGTTGTCCTTGGACTGGCCGCTACCACCACCAAACTAATACTGGTTACTGGGGAAGAGCTGTTTGGACGCGTCCTTCCCCCCAAAATACTTCCCAAAACCTTGCACCCCACTTCCTGGACAAGGTTTGGTAAAAAGCCTCACCAATTTGCCTAGGTGACTACAGACCCAGACCCTTGGATCTTAAGAACAATGAACAATCCTCCCAACACTTGCACCCCCCTTTCCTGGGAAATGTTGGATAAAAAGCCTCACCAATTTGCATAGGTGACCACAGACCCAAACCCTTGGATCTGAGAACAATGAAAAAGCATTCAGTTTCTTACAAGAAGACTTTTAATAAAAATAGAAATGAAGAAATCCCCCCTGTAAAATCAGGATGGTAGATATCTTACAGGGTAATTAGATTCAAAAACATAGAGAACCCCTCTAGGCAAAACCTTAAGTTACAAAAAAGATACACAGACAGAAATAGTTATTCTATTCAGCACAATTCTTTTCTCAGCCATTTAAAGAAATCATAATCTAACACATACCTAGCTAGATTACTTACTAAAAGTTCTAAGACTCCATTCCTGGTCTATCCCCGGCAGAAACCAGCATATAGACAGACACACAGACCCTTTGTTTCTCTCCCTCCTCCCAACTTTTGAAAGTATCTTGTCTCCTCATTGGTCATTTTGGTCAGGTGCCAGCGAGGTTACCTTTAGCTTCTTAACCCTTTACAGGTGAGAGGAGCTTTCCCCTGGCCAGGAGGGATTTCAAAGGGGTTTACCCTTCCCTTTATATTTATGACAGCTTCCATTTCTGATCACAGACAACAGAAAGATCTCTTTGAGGGTAGGGGGTGAACCGTATAACAAATTTCTAATGTCCTGGAATTGGATGAGGGAGGGGTCAGTTGGCATTAACTGTTGTATAAATGTATACAATTTTGCTGCTTAGTATTTTAAGTTGAGGTGGTTCCAACTCCTTTTTAAAAAATGTTGCTTTGAGATTTGAGTGTTTAAGTATTGTACTGCCACTAAAAGGCCAGAAGAAAAGAAAGGGGCCTCAGTGCTTTTGTAATCTCTTGCTGGGGAGGAGTTTCATCTGGATGTGGCTGTCCTGCTCATAGGTTGAAGAATGTTTTTTCAGTGGAAGTTCCCAGGGAGATGGATGTCTCTTTGTTTAAAGAAAACAAAACGTGCTACAAGTTACAGAAAGATTTCTAGCAAATATAGAAGCAGTCACTGCAAAAGTCTCATATGTTTAAATTACTTTAGGGGCAAAGGTCCAGACTGTGAACATTCAATTTAGTGCATGCTATACTGAGTTTGACAATGTTAGAACTTTCTAGTGCTGTAGGCAAGGAGCATACCAAGGCCTGAAGGGACTATTGAGATCATCTAGGCCAGTGGTTCTCAAACTTTTGTTCTGGTGACCCCTTTCACATAGCAAGCCTCTGTGTGTGAACCCCCTAATAAATTAAAAACACTTTTTTACATATTTTTTTACTTTTTTTAACACCATCATAAATGCTAGAGGCAAAGCGGGGTTTGGGGTGGAGGCTGACAGCTTGCAACCCCCATGTAATAACCTTGTGACCCCCTGAGGGGTCTCAATCCCCAGTTTGAGAACCCCTGGGGCTGACCTGTGGTATAAAACTTTCCCAAAATAATTCCTACAGCACTTATCTTCAGAGAAAATTAGAGGGTGCTGAAAATCAGAGTGATTAGGGATCTATGCAATGTGGGTACTGAATGTCCTGAAATTCTTGTTTCCTTAGCTGGGATTGCAGAGTTTGAGAAAACATTTGATATCCCTACTTTGGGAAATACTAGTTCCTCCCTGCCACCTTGATATCTTCCCCTCCTCCTTTCTTTAAAGCTTTGGAAACCACAATTGTTAACTATTATGTGACAATGATGGGAAACACTGCTTTCTTCTAACTTTAACAAGAAATTTAAGGATTATCCCCTAAAACGATTCTGCTGTATGCTTCAGTATAATGTTTCTGCCTAAAACTTTCAGAAGTTCCTTCTTGTCTTGATTGTTGCTATGTATTTAAAGAAACAATACACTTGCCTCCAAGGCTATTGCTCCTATACAACTTCACAACACACTGTCTCTGAGAAATCCATAAAAAATAGAAAAAAATCTGTAGCAATTGAATAATTTAAAAAGAAACAAGATATATAATGTTAATTCCATAGTTTCATAGAGTTAAAGGCCAGAAGGGACCATTAGATCATTTAGTTTGATCTTCTGTATATATCGGGGCACTAAATTTCACTCAGATACCCCTATTTTAAGCCCAAACACATTAGTTAGACTAAAACATTTCAGTCTTCAGGATATTAAACTGTGCTACAAGAGATCAAAGTGCTTTTTTCATGTTCAAAGTGCTGATCCATCATTAATGTAAACTTATGGGAGGGTTGTGAGCATAAGTATGACTTCCAATTTATAGATGGGGAAACCAACTTGGACAGGCTAAAGTTAAATGACTTTCTTAAACCCAAACAGCAAGTTGGAATTATTACAGCTCAAGAGTTCCTGACTCTCATCTCTATGCTCATGTCTCCAATTCATACTGTCCTTGCCACAGAGCTTACAAACCAGGGATGTGAGTGAAGGATGAACCCCAATGCAGAGCCCTAGTGATTTTAGTGGGCTTGTGTGTGGGTGCGAATGAAGGGCCCACCTGAGTTCAACACATGTAAGGATTGAGGCCTAGGTGTCAGTTAGAACTCAAGAGATGGATAAATAGACAAGCAGGGACTTGGGAGAATAAAGATAATACATCAAAGAGGGTGTCATAAATATAAAGGGAAGGGTAAACCCCTTTAAAATCCCTCCTGGCCAGAGGAAAAATCCTCTCACCTGTAAAGGGTTAAGAAGCTAAAGGTAACCTCGCTGGCACCTGACCAAAATGACCAATGAGGAGACAAGATACTTTCAAAAGCTGGGAGGAGGGAGAGAAAAAAAGGGTCTGTGTGTCTGTCTATATGCTGCTTTTGCTGGGGATAGACCAGGAATGGAGTCTTAGAACTTTAGTAAGTAATCTAGCTAGGTATGTGTTAGATTATGATTTCTTTAAATGGCTGAGAAAAGAATTGTGCTGAATAGAATGACTATTTCTGACTGTGTGTCTTTTTTGTAACTTAAGGTTTTGCCTAGAGGGATTCTCTATGTTTTGAATCTAATTACCCTGTAAGGTACCTACCATCCTGATTTTACAGGGGTGATTCCTTTACTCCTATTTACTTCTATTTCTATTAAAAGTCTTCTTGTAAGAAAACTGAATGCTTTTTCATTGTTCTTAGATCCAAGGGTTTGGGTCTGTGGTCACCTATGCAAATTGGTGAGGATTTTTACCAAACCTTTCCCAGGAAGTGGGGTGCAAGGGTTGGGAGGATTTTGTGGGGAAAGACATGTCCAAACTACATTTCCCAGTAAATCCAGTTAGAGTTTAGTGGTGGCAGTGGTTATTCCAAGGACAAAAGATAAAATTAATTTGTACCTTGGGGAAGTTTAAACCTAAGCTGGTAAAAGTAAGCTTAGGAGGTTTTCATGCAGGTCCCCACATCTGTACCCTAGAGTTCAGAGTGGGGGAGGAACCTTGACAGAGGGTTTAGCATAAAAACTGAAGCTTCCACCCCATCACTTAATAACCACTAATATAGACATGTGTCCTGCTCATATTGCCAACTTTTGTGATATTTTATGTGGTTCTTCAAGCTGTTGGGGACACTGGGGCATGGCCACTAGGTAACTCGAGGGGATGGAAGACCACGAGTGTCGATGATGCCCACTCGCAATAGGCCCAGGTGTCGTTGGCCCCCCGGCCCCGCCTGGAGGTACTCGCAGTAGCTCTGAGTACTAGGCCCAAGTGTCCTTGGCCCCCCCCGCCTGGAGGCACTCACAGCAGTTATGCTGAGGATCTGCAACAATATGTTGCAGAGTCAGACTGCCTGAAACTAAACAAGGCCAAACAGGGCAGATATGGAAGAAAAATGCTGAATAAAGCAGCTTTATGTATAGTTTAACAAATGATAGAAAAAACAAGGGAACTAGCTGGTAACTGGATTGGCTGGCTATATGGATACTTAGGGCAGCTTGCTACTTGATAAGTATGCTGAAGAAAGGATGTATAAAAGCCTGTGTAACTTCCTGCTCTGTGTGCAGGATTTGAGATTCTATTCTCCCTGTACCTTTTTGAAGCTTCAAATAAACTTTTCTGCTTCTCCACCCCATTGTGATTATTGGGTGAAGCACACCGGGTAGCGAACCAAACCCTGCTGTTGTTTTGCCTCTCGGCACTGGGTGCCGGCAACAAAGCCTGCGCTCCAGGAGTCATGTGATTATGGAAGATTTTCAGGTTTCATTTTAAACCAAGTTTCTAGCCATTATAGTTGAGGTGAATCTTGAAAATGTGAACCCTAAAGAATGCAAAAAACAGTGTCAGTAATTTCTTCCCCCTAACATCCCGAAAAAGGGATGGCCTAAAAATTCTCAGGTTTGAAAATCTCAAGATATTTGGGGAGGCTTGAATAATTTTTTAATGCTTCAAGTTGGTAATACTGCATTTCTGTTCCTCTAACTTGACTTTAAAAACTTAATACAACATTCTGATTTGATTACAGGTTTGGAATAAGAGAACTGGAGGTGGTGGTAGGGTCCAAAGGCAACCTTGGTGGGAGCAGAGGCGATGTGTGGGAGACACATGCCACTCAGATTTTTTCCAGAGTTTGTATGCTCTACCATGAACCGCACTTTATACCACCAGAACCTTTAAATTATGCCCTCTCCCCATCAATAGTTATGTGTTGTCTCTGGAGCAGATTTGTTTGTAAAATAAGGGATATTTGACCAGAGAAACATAGAATTATGGGACTGGAAGGGACCTTGAGAGGTCATGTAGTCCAGTCCCCTGCACACATAGCAGGACTAAATATTATCTAGAAAGATTATTAATGAAAAGGAATTGATATCTATGGTAAGACTGATCCTGGGATGATAAACCAAGTCATGTGACTATGACTTATGATTTTATATAGAGACATATCTTTCATTGGATGAACTTGTGTGGGTGGAAGGTACAAGCTTTTGAGCTACACAGAGCTCTTCAGATCTGGGGAAGGCAGCAGTGTCTGAGCTAAATACAAGCTGGGACAGATTAAGCAGAAAGGGTAACACATATTGGAGGTGGTCACTTGAAAGTAAGAGTGGGGGTTAGACTACTATGCATAAAGGGTTTGAAGTGGGCAATAAAGGATAGCAGGCAGCGCAGTGTTACAAATTATTGTAATGAGCCATAACACTTGTTAAATCCATGGTTATTGGAGTCTAGCAGGATTATGAATTTGTCTTCCCTAGACCCCCCTAGTGCCAGAATCAGGCTATCTATAACCTAAGAAGTTTAGCTTTCATTTTTAACAAAGTAAGTTTCTAGCCTCAGAGTTGTTGTTGGAAAAACTTGACAATGGGACCCCCTATACGTTCCAATGCTACAGGTCAAGTAAAAAGACCCAACGTGCCCTATTGTAAAATCCTATGATTTTTCAGAGCCTGATGCAAAATTTTTGAATGCTTGAGGTTGGGGCTATTGCTCTGCAGCTGGAGTTGGGCTGAAGGGAGAACCAAGTCCGGCGGGAGTTAATTACAGACAGGCGCCTGCAGCATCTAAAGGCCGCAGAGCAGCCCTGGAATATGCCCCTGTTTCTACTGCAGGGCGCATCCCTAAAGAGCTCTGGACTCCGGAGGCCTAACGCCTCCCTCCTCCCCTCCTGGGGCATCTTGTCTACCCTCTCTCTGCGTTTCTATGGTGTGCTGAAGGGACAGGTGGCGCATGCGCACTGCCTCCCTGTGCCGGCCGGCTCCACATTGAGGCAGGGCGAGCGGAGGGACCATTGAAAGATGGAAGCGGCGGCTAGAGAAGAGCTAGGTACAGCGTGCTCCGTTGTCTGGGAATGGCGGTGAAAGTGAGGCAGGGCGGAATGGGCAGCGGCTTGCTGTGTGGCAGGGGTAGAGGGCACAAGGAGGCTGAGGAGATTTGACTCCCCCCCGCACTTGGAGAGAATGGTTTGCTCCGCCGGTAACGCATCTGCAGGGCGGGATAAACCATCTCACCCGAGGGGGGGGGAAAGGGTTGAACCACTGCAGCCCCTTCCTCCTAACAACTCCTGCGGTTTCCCCGTGCTGGGGTTGAGCCCGGGCCTCCCGTTGGGGGCGGGTGTCTCCTGCACAGGGGGGAGGGGTGCGAGGTGTGCGGGGCCCTGTCACTGATCCGGGAGGCCCGTGGTGGCAGGGCGCGGGGCGGGGGGAGCGCTGGGTTCTCCGCCGCTGTTGTGTGGCCCGGGTCTCTCTGCGCGCCGGGGGGGGAGAGGTGATGGCGGTAACCCCCCCCCCCCTCCCAGCCGCCGCGCTTGCTGACTCCCCAGAGCCGGCCAGGTTGGCTAGCGCGGGGGCTCGGGGAGCTGCGCCCAAGGGGGAAGAGTGACCCGCTGCCTGCTGGGCCGAGCTCTGGGCGGGGGACACCGAGGAATCATAGAATCATAGAATATCAGGGTTGGAAGGGACCCCAGAAGGTCATCTAGTCCAACCCCCTGCTCGAAGCAGGACCAATTCCCAGTTAAATCATCCCAGCCAGGGCTTTGTCAAGCCTGACCTTAAAAACCTCTAAGGAAGGAGATTCTACCACCTCCCTAGGTAACGCATTCCAGTGTTTCACCACCCTCTTAGTGAAAAAGTTTTTCCTAATATCCAACCTAAACCTCCCCCACTGCAACTTGAGACCATTACTCCTCGTTCTGTCATCTGCTACCATTGAGAACAGTCTAGAGCCATCCTCTTTGGAACCCCCTTTCAGGTAGTTGAAAGCAGCTATCAAATCCCCCCTCATTCTTCTCTTCTGCAGGCTAAACAATCCCAGCTCCCTCAGCCTCTCCTCATAACTCATGTGTTCCAGTCCCCTAATCATTTTTGTTGCCCTTCGCTGGACTCTCTCCAATTTATCCACATCCTTCTTGAAGTGTGGGGCCCAAAACTGGACACAGTACTCCAGATGAGGCATCACCAATGTCGAATAGAGGGGGACGATCACGTGTCTCGATCTGCTCGCTATGCCCCTACTTATACATCCCAAAATGCCATTGGCCTTCTTGGCAACAAGGGCACACTGCTGACTCATATCCAGCTTCTCGTCCACTGTCACCCCTAGGTCCTTTTCCGCAGAACTGCTGCCTAGCCATTCGGTCCCTAGTCTGTAGCTGTGCATTGGGTTCTTCCGTCCTAAGTGCAGGACCCTGCACTTATCCTTATTGAACTTCATCAGATTTCTTTTGGCCCAATCCTCCAATTTGTCTAGGTCCTTCTGTATCCTATCCCTCCCCTCCAGCGTATCTACCACTCCTCCCAGTTTAGTATCATCCGCAAATTTGCTGAGAGTGCAATCCACACCATCCTCCAGATCATTTATGAAGATATTGAACAAAACCGGCCCCAGGACCGACCCTTGGGGCACTCCACTTGATACCGGCTGCCAACTAGACATGGAGCCATTGATCACTACCCGTTGAGCCCGACAATCTAGCCAGCTTTCTATCCACCTTATAGTGCATTCATCCAGCCCATACTTCCTTAACTTGCTGACAAGAATACTGTGGGAGACCGTGTCAAAAGCTTTGCTAAAGTCAAGAAACAATACATCCACTGCTTTCCCTTCATCCACAGAACCAGTAATCTCATCATAAAAGGCGATTAGATTAGTCAGGCATGACCTTCCCTTGGTGAATCCATGCTGGCTGTTCCTGATCACTTTCCTCTCATGCAAGTGCTTCAGGATTGATTCTTTGAGGACCTGCTCCATTATTTTTCCAGGGACTGAAGTGAGGCTGACTGGCCTGTAGTTCCCAGGATCCTCCTCCTTCCCTTTTTTAAAGATTGGCACTACATTAGCCTTTTTCCAGTCATCTGGGACTTCCCCGGTTCGCCACGAGTTTTCAAAGATAATGGCCAATGGCTCTGCAATCACAGCCGCCAATTCCTTCAGCACTCTCGGATGCAACTCGTCCGGCCCCATGGACTTGTGCACGTCCAGCTTTTCTAAATAGTCCCTAACCACCTCTATCTCCACAGAGGGCTGGCCATCTCTTCCCCATGTTGTGATGCCCAGCGCAGCAGTCTGGGAGCTGACCTTGTTAGTGAAAACAGAGGCAAAAAAAGCATTGAGTACATTAGCTTTTTCCACATCCTCTGTCACTAGGTTGCCTCCCTCATTCAGTAAGGGGCCAACACATTCCTTGGCTTTCTTCTTGTTGCCAACATACCTGAAGAAACCCTTCTTGTTACTCTTGACATCTCTGGCTAGCTGCAGCTCCAGGTGCGATTTGGCCCTCCTGATAACATTCCTACATGCCCGAGCAATATTTTTATACTCTTCCCTGGTCATATGTCCAACCTTCCACTTCTTGTAAGCTTCTTTTTAAGAAGGAAGCCCCCCATCCCGCTCCGGGGGCAGTGTGCCCACAGCTGCAATGGCAGGTGGTGGGGAGGTTGGGAAACCGGGCCCAGAACTGCTGTCGCTTCAGCTCCGAGTCTGCCTTCCCAGCCTAGCCGCTGGGTAACGCTGCTGCCTGCGAAGCGAGGTTGTGCGGTGGCTTCTTCTGATCGTCGTGACATCTGCTGCCTCCACAGCCAGCTACAGCTTTTGGCTGAAGTTTTCAAACTTGGAGTGTCTAAAGCAAGGCATCTAAATCCGTGATTAGGCACCTAAATTTTGACTTTGAGAGGTGTGACTAGTCAGCACCTCTAAATATCAGGTCACTAAACTCATTTAAGCAGCTAATTTTTGACACCTATATTTGAAAATGTCCAAAAGCATTAATTCACTATGACTGATTTGTTGTAAATCACAAAAATGCGGGAACCCCCAATATATACCTGGCTCTTAAGATGTGACAATCTGAGGAAGGTTAAAATGGACTGATGTTTTTGTTCTTTGATGTCATGTGAAAAACACTGACTAAAACAGTCCGTTATCACCATGAGTGCGATTCTTTAAAACTAATCTCAGTTTATGGTTAAATAAAAGCCTTTTAATTTTTCAAATACTGAATTTAGGCATCCTTGATGTTCTGGAGGAACTCTCTGCATTATGATGAATAGGACTCCCAGAATAATACCCTTTCAATAGCAAAGGGTGGTAGCTTTCACATATAACAATTTTACTGATGCATAGCTTCAGGATCCTAATAGGTATCATTCATTCTTTGCCTCTACCTTCCAAAACTGTATGTCATTAGATTTCTCTCCCCCCATTATATTCTTTTCATTTATACTTGCAAAAATAGTATTTTCTCTGATCTTGGATTTGGCACTATTGGAGAAAAAAATAAAACTTCTTTTTAGGTGTAAAAATACATTGCTTCTCTTTTAGGCTTAAGTTCCTTGCTATCTGAATTCATCTTCTGTTACACCTATTCTTGAAATTATGAAGTGTAATTCATCAATCTCTGCCAAGCCCTTTTGCAAAGGAATTCTGCAGTGAGACAGGTGTTTTTTTACTTTAAAATGGGAATCTGATTGTTGCTTTTACAGACTGTACATACTCAGGCACAATGTGGTGTCAGTTGGCATTAAGGGCCATAAAGGCTCCCGTTGACTCTTCTGGGCTATAGATCAAATGCATTTGGCTTCTCTTCAAGTCCCTTATAGTGGATCTCCAGAACTGATCTTTGATGCTAGGCATTTTTACTTTCAGGTTACTCTTTCTCTTGATTTGACATTTGTCTCATCTATGCTGTAAGTCTCACCTTTTGAAGCCTTTAAGAAGCTTTATGTACTTATAGCAACACATCGTTTCCACTTCACTCAGGTATGCAGTGGGTGTTTGAGTAAATACCTGGTTACAGTACCATTTGATATACTGCAGAGCCTCATGGCATGAGGGCAATGGAGTTAACTTATGTCATAGATTAAACTGGAAGTTCATGTCCTTTGTGTGTAGGTTTAAAAGATTATATATACATACTGGCTTACAACTTGTATATGTATGTGTGCCCACGTCTTTATGTGAAATATTTGTGTGCACGCATTATTTATCTGGTTTCAGAGTAGCAGCCGTGTTAGTCTGTATTCGCAAAAAGAAAAGGAGTACTTGTGGCAACTTAGAGACTAACCAATTTATTTGAGCATAAGCTTTTGTGAGCTACAGCTCACTTCATCGGATGCATAAAGTGGAAAATGCAGTGAGGATTTTTTATACACACAGATCATGAAAAAATGGGTGTTTATCACTTCAAAAGGTTTTTTCTCCCCCCACCCCAGTCTCCTGCTGGTAATAGCTTATCTAAAGTGATCACTCTCCTTACAATGTGTATGATAATCAAGGTGGGCCATTTCCAGCACAAATCCAGGGTTTAACAAGAACGTCTGAGGAACAGTGTGTGTGTGTGTGTGGGGGGGGGGGGGAGTAGGAAAAAACAAGGGGAAATAGGTTACCTTGCATAATGACTTAGCCACTCCCAGTCTCTATTCAAGCCTAAGTTAATTGTATCCAATTTGCAAATGAATTCCAATTCAGCAGTCTCTCCCTGGAGTCTGGTTTTGAAGTTTTTCTGTTGTAATATCGCAACTTTCATGTCTGTAATCGCGTGACCAGAGAGATTGAAGTGTTCTCCGACTGGTTTATGGAGGTTATAATTCTTGACATCTGATCTGTGTCCATTTATTCTTTTACGTAGAGACTGTCCAGTTTGACCAATGTACATGGCAGAGGGGCATTGCTTGCACATGATGGTATATATCACATTGGTAGATGTGCAGGTGAACGAGCCTCTGATAGTGTGGCTGATGTTGTTAGGCCCTGTGGTGGTGTCCCCTGAATAGATATGTGGGCAGAGCTGGCAACGGGCTTTGTTGCAAGGATAGGTTCCTGGGTTAGTGGTTCTGTTGTGTGGTATGTGGTTGCTGGTGAGTATTTGCTTCAGGTTGGGGAGCTGTCTGTAGGCAAGGACTGGCCTGTCTCCCAAGATTTGTGAGATTGATGGGTCGTCCTTCAGAATAGGTTGTAGATCCTTGATGATGCGTTGGAGAGGTTTTAGTTGGGGGCTGAAGGTGATGGCTAGTGGCATTCTGTTATTTTCTTTGTTAGGCCTGTCCTGTAGTAGGTGACTTCTGGGTACTCTTCTGGCTCTGTCAGTCTGTTTCTTCACTTCAGCAGGTGCGTATTGTAGTTGTAAGAACGCTTGATAGAGATCTTGTAAGTGTTTGCTTCTGTCTGAGGGGTTGGAGCAAATGCGGCTGTATCGTAGAGCTTGGCTGTAGACAATGGATCGTGTGGTGTGGTCTGGGTGAAAGCTGGAGGCATGTAGGTCGGCATAGCGGTCAGTAGGTTTCCGGTATAGGGTGGTGTTTATGTGACCATCGCTTATTAGCACCATAGTGTCCAGGAAGTGGAACTCTTGTGTGGACTGGTCCAGGCTGAGGTTGATGGTGGGATGGAAATTGTTGAAATCATGGTGAAACCCTTGAGGAATTCCTTTTCCATGGTTCCAGATGATGAAGATATCATCAATATAGCGCAAGTAGAGTAGGGGCATTAGGGGACGAGAGCTGAGGAAGCATTGTTCTAAGTCAGCCATAAAAATGTTTATCTATAACTCTACTCAGCTAAGCTAAAATTCTATGTATTGTCAGCAGGTCTCTGCTTTTAAAGCACCAATCTTAAAGGGGCATGTAGTCAAAAAATCAGAGAAAGCTCCTATTCATTTAAAATGAAATGAAGGCTAGTTCTCATTAGACTTAGCGGTAGCCAATCTTACAAACATTTCTCTTCAAACTTCAGTATAAACAGAGAAGAGCAATAGAAATTTAGACATGTTATATGACTGTGGCAGACAAGCAAGTCGCAAGCCATTATTTACTTGGATGTAATAATAGTACATATCTGCAGGCGTAGCTTTTATTACATTTAGCTCTATGTAGACCTGTGTTACTCTTCCTTTGCAACCTGAACTGTAAACAAGTTAAACAAGTCTGCCTTGTGCTAATGGTTAATTTATCTAACCAGTTGGATGACATGCCTCCAGGTATGTTGAGCGACATGGGAAAAGCACAGCACTGAGGGTTTTATGCAGCTTTATAACAGAATGTGTGTTGGAAGATTGAAGGGATGAATCAGTTTTAGTCTATTTTCTGAATAAAGATGGGTGAAAGAGTAGGAGTGAAGAAATCTCCAAAGAAAAACAAACAGAACCTCAAACACTTAATACATTAATAGAAAACTTGCAGGGTGTCAGGAACAAGTGACTTTGAGCGGAAATTGTGATATTTAACAAACTGGTTGCCCCCTAGCCACAGCTGTGAAGTCCTGTCATTGTACATCCTGGCTGCTTGGAATTTCATGATGATAGCAGGAATAGATTTCAGGATCCTGCTCGCTCTGCTAAAGAAGAATCTCTCTTTTATTTGTCAACACTATAAGGGGTATGATATGTAACTGAGAAATTCTGATTTTATTCAGTAGAGGCAAGGAAAACATAGTACAGTATAGATTCATCTTATATTTTCCATAGGATATTGGTTTTGCATAGATATGTGAACTCAGAGATCCATGATGAGAACATGGTTGTTGTAATAGTATTAGTTTAGTTGCTCTAAAGTCCAATGGATAGCGCGAAAGAGCACAGAGCATGATTAAAAAATTGAGTGGTTGGATAGTGAATTATTGTTTTAAAATAGGAATATGGAGGAAATACTTATATAATGGACATAGTGTCCAGTGTTGATAGCAGCCAAGAAGCACAGAGGGGGCACGGGAGGGGGGGGAACAGCTCCTTTTTCTTCCATCCAGACTTATCAGACACCTAACTCGACACAGAGGTTGATATAAAGCCACCAGGCATGTCAGAGGTGCAAAATACCTGGTAGAAATCCTTTATGTTCTTCTTTCCCTGCAGTTGAAAGTGACAACAGGGCATTGAACCTAGACATTGCTGGCAAAGCTCCCCCCGCTTGTGTTTCCTATCTACCACTGGCTAGCAGCTTTAAGCATCTGTCTAGTAGATGTCAGCAAATTTTTTAAGCCCTGAAGTAAAGCTTATCTAAACTGTGGTTTGATTTATTGGAATTATGGAGTGAGATGGATTGTATTAATTGTAAATCAATTCACATCCCTGGTAGTAATGGCTAATAAATGCACTGCTGAGTTATTTATTACATTTAATTTCAAACAGGAATCAGATAACCCCCCCCAAATTTACTATGTGCTACAGGTTATTTTGCTTTTTTGGTGGTTAAAGAGACTTGACCATTTACGTAGGTGCTTTTGAAAATCGCACTAGGTACCTATTTGTACCTTAAAAAATCTGCCTCTTAGTGATATATCACCATTTGCAAGTGTTGTAATCATTCAGAAAGACTTGGCTTGGTCTAGAGATCTACAGCAGTTGAGATAAAGGATGTACATTTCTGTAAAATCATGATTTTAATGTGGCTCTGTGGTGAAATACTTCATCATAAAAGAACAATAAGATCCTGCAGGACTCTGAACGGCCTTGGCTGCTCAGTTTAACAATAAAAATGTCTTTGCTTTTGCTAGTCCTTTGATACGTGACAATTAGTGTTTGTAAGCAAAACTGAGTACTTCCTGATTTATGTTCTGATCAGGTAGAATTGCCAACAATAATTATTCTCAGAGTACAATTTATTTTCTGTAATTATCTGTTCTTAGTAATTCTGAATGTTACTAAGTTACACTTAATCTGAATCGCAGAGCAGGGTACTGTACAAATGTGTCTTTTTTCCAAGAGAGAAGAGGAAGGATAACCTGGAAGTCAGGTCACTGCATCAGCAATTGATATTTTTTTTTTTTTCAAGTGCTGCTTAAAAATAGGCATCTTAACTGACTGGACATCTGAAGATTTAGTATTCTGGGAAGTGTAATTTCCAATGATTGGTGATAAAACAGATTACACTTTGTTACAGCAGTTTTTAAACATTGAAGAATTTTCCTTTCTATCAAAAATGTTAAAGCAGATATCATTATGTTAAAGCAGATATTGGGGCAAAAATTGGGGATTGGTCCTGCTTTGAGCAGGGGGTTGGACTAGATGACCTCCTGAGGTCCCTTCCAACCCTGATATTCTATGATTCTATGATTAGGGTAATACATTTTTTACTACCAGTTTTGACTGGGGAAAGTGGGTCTTGGTTTGGCAGCTTTATTTTTTTCTCTTTTATGTCCAGCAGTTCAGGAGTGATCATTTTTATTTTTAAATTAAGTGACGGTGAATTTGATGTGCATTGTGGGGTGATCTGTTAGCCCTGGCTACAGCTAACCAAATCCCCAAAGCTCTGCCAGTGCACCTAAAGCATGTCCAGCAGCACCCCGCTGAGAGTGCCTGTCGTGGTCACTTTTTGGTGTTTATCAGTAATAATCTAGGCTTCAGGCCTGCAAGTGTGTAAATAACTTGATATATGTGATCGTAAGAATGGCTGTACTGGGTCAGACCAGTAGTTCACCTAGCTCAGTGTCCTGTCTTCTGACAGTGGCCAATACCAGATGCTTTAGAGCAGTGGTTCTCAAACTGGGGGTCGGGACCCCTCAGGGGGTCAGGAGCTGTGAGCCTCCACTCCAAACCCTACTTTGCCTCCAGCATTTATAATGATGTTAAATATATTTAAAAGTGTTTTTAATTTATAAGGGGGGGGTCGCACTCAGAGGCTTGCTATGTGAAAGGGGTCACCAGTACAGAAGTTTGAGAACCACCGCCTTAGTGGGAATGAACAGAAAAGGGCAATTATCAAGTGATCCATCCCCTGTCATCCTGTCCCAGCATCTGGCAGTCAGAGGCTTACGAGCATGGGGTTGCATTCCTGACCATCTGGGCTAATAGTGATTGATGGACCTATCCTCCATGAACTAATTAATTCTTTTTTGAACCAAGTTATACTTTTGGCCTTCACAACATCCTCTGGCAACAAGGTCTACAGGTTTACTGTGTGTTGTATGAAGAAGTATTTCCTTAAGTTTGTTTTAAATGTGCTGCCTATTAATTTCTTTGGGTGACTCCTGGTTCTTGTGTTATCTGAAGGGGTAAATACCACTTCTTTATTCACTTTCTTCACACCGGTCATGATTTAATAAACCTCTATCATATCCCTCTTTGTCATCTCTTTTCTAAGCTAACAGTCCCAGTCTTTTAAATCTCTTATATGGAAGCTGTTCCATACCCTTAATCATTTTCGTTGCCCTTCTCTGTACCTTTTCCAATTCTAATTTATCTTTTTTGAGATGGGATGACCAGAACTGCATGTAGTATTGAAGGTGTGGTGTACCATGGATTATATAGTGTCATTATGATATTACTGTCTTATTATCTGTCCATTTCCTAATGGTTCCTAACATTCTTTTAGCGTTTTTGACTGCTGCTGCACATTGGGATGATATTTTCAGAGAACTATCCACAATGACTCCCAAGAACTCTTTCTTGAGTGGTAATAGCTAATTTTAAACCATTTTGTGTGTATAGTTGGGATTATATTTTCCAGTGTGCATTACTTTGTGTTGGGGATACTTGCCAGCATAAAGTAACTCACATGTATAATGTTTGCCGGATTGCAGACATACTTTGCAGTTACATAACACTCCTGAAGGTCACAGTGTACTTTACAGGGGTTGGATTTTCACCGCTTTTATAGATTAGGGTGTGTAACAGGGCCCTCTGCCTCTGCTCCACAAACTGCTCAGAGACTCTTGTGCTGGTCAGACACCTTGTGCAGTTCATTTACAATGGGGGTTCCCACCACCTTAATACTATATGCCAGTGGTTCTCGAACTTTTGTACTGGTGACCCCTTTCACACAGCAAGCCTCTGAGTGCAACCCTCCTTAAATGTAAAAAAGTGTTTTTAATTTATAACACAATTATAAATGCTGGAGGTGAAGTGGGGCTGGGGGTGGAGACTGACACCTTGCGATCCCCCATGTAATAACCTCATGGCCCCCTGAGGAGTCATGATCCCCAGTTTGAGAACCCCTGCTATATACAGTTCTGCTCCAACAGTCCTAGGAAGCCCCCAGCTCCTGCACCAAGCTGGGAAGAGCAACCTCTTTCCTCCCCCTGCTGCCTGCTTTCCTCCCTTCGTACTTTCTTCCTGTACCTGTTTGTACCCTCTGCCAAATAGTTTAATTAGCCTACAGCTCTCCTTCACCCACAAATCAGGCACAACTCTGTTTAACCAGCACCATTCTGCATTGTTTGATTGGAATTGCTGTGACCAGAGTGCTGGATCAGCTGTTCTTGTCTAGCACTCTGTCACAGGGAGCGAGTTTTAAGGTGTGTACACTGAGCCAACAGTCAGTACAGTTAAAGAACTCATGTTGCCTCACACCTACCCTCCAATACTCCAACTGTAATTTTTATTGTTTGTTTACACTTTTGAAATCCCCCATGTGGTGCCCTAGATCCTGTATTTTTTTTTTTAAAAAAGCCCAAACAAAACATTACATAGTTTAAAAGATGATAAATTGATCCTCCATCCTATAACACATGATTCCTCTTGCAGCAGCTCTATTCCCCAATCATTATACTTCTCCATGCCCTGGAAAAGCTTGAGAAAAATGGATATGTCTTGCAGCATGCCCTGAAGGTCATCAAATCCAGCTCTAGTAGACCAAGGAGGGAAGTAAATTTCAGAGCTGAGGAACACATTATTGACAATGCTCTGCCTCTACCTCCCTTCTTTTAAAATCGGGGCATTTTCAGCTGTAGTACTTGTGCTAACTGTAACTCCTGAAGTATCATGGAGAGGGAAGCGTGATATTCTGGCATGCAGACCCAAACCCTATCGGGCTTTGTAGGTCAAAATACATTGCTACAACCCAAACCTGATAAACTGCCCTGGCCCCATCATTCCAAATGGACCTGGACTCGATTTAAAGGCCGAAGTTGTACTAACTACCGGATGAACAGGAGGTGTGATGGCAACAGGAGTCAACTTGAGGATAAACAGTTGGCAAGGGCGGAGGCTGAATAGGAGCAGTTGGATTGCTTTAGAACACTACTATACTTCAGGAGAACCAGTGATACACACTGTGACTGGCTAAATGCTGATTGGTGTGTTTATTTTGGCTACTATATTTAGATCTATTCAGAGCAAATATATGCACATGAATCAGATTATTCAATTAGACCTCGACCTATGGGCTACTGCTGTCATCATATGAACGGGTAGCAGGAATTCCAAATTCTAATCCCAGTTCTCTGAGTAATTTTGTGGGTTTAGGTAAACTGGTTTTCTCTGCCTCAGTTTCCTCAGTATCTGTCTTTCAGGGATGTTTGAAGAGAGTGCTAGACACTACTATCATAGTTACAGATGACTTATTAAATAAAACATCACTTTATGTGGATTTTTTTTATACAGACAGTAGTTGTTCTGTAGTATAGCACTTCCTTTTCAGAGATTATAGTTTAAGAATCTGTATCACACAACACTTGCATTTTTTACATCCAGTTCATCCTGAATTCATACTTGATCCAGAGTTTGTTTCTTTGAATGCTAATTTTCATGCCCTTGGTTTTCACAGTACCTCCTCTGATCAGTGAATGGATGGCATGGTTTAGATTTTAGGACTTTGGTCTGTATCCATAAATATACAGAGTCTCTTTGGAGCCCCGTTATGAATCATAGATGTAAAACCCATAAAATTTTACTTTAGTGGTATATAAAAAATAGCAATATAATGAAACTGATTATGATGGGGTGGACAGGCCCCATGCTGGCAATTAGTGGGTTAATGAGAGCCTGTGAACCCAACTGGTCCGCAGCACTACACCTGGAGCAACTGTAAGGCATGGAGAGGGAGGGGGAGTTAAAAGTAGGAGATTTAGCCCAGTTCTGGGCTGACCAGGAACGAGAGCAGAGCTCTGCTTTTCTTGTTGCGAGAGAAGCCTGCTTGCAGCCCTGAGACTGAACTAGTTTAGTGGGGGCTTATCTGGCTGGTAGAAGGAACAGCCAGGCTCTGAGGAATTGGTAGAGGCATGGCATATTTGGAGACAAGCCCTGAGTAGAAGTGTGGGGTCCCACCAAAGGTTGAGAAGGTGTGTGTGTGCATTCGTGTTCGTGATTCCTCTAGAGCATAACTCCCTGAAAAGGAAAAGGAGTACTTGTGGCACCTTAGAGACTAACCAATTTATTTGAGCATAAGCTTTCGTGAGCTACAGCTCACTTCATCGGATGCATACTGTGGAAAGTGTAGAAGATCTTTTATACACACAAAGCATGAAAAAATACCTCCCCCCACCCCACTCTCCTGCTGGCAATAGCTTATCTAAAGTGATCACTCTCCTTACAATGTGTATGATAATCAAGTTGGGCCATTTCCAGCACAAATCCAGGGTTTAACAAGAACGTCTGAGGGGGTGGGGGGGGTTAGGAAAAAACAAGGGGAAATAGGTTACCTTGCATAATGACTTAGCCACTCCCAGTCTCTATTTAAGCCTAAGTTAATTGTATCCAATTTGCAAATGAATTCCAATTCAGCAGTTTCTCGCTGGAGTCTGGATTTGAAGTTTTTTTGTTGAAGAATTGCAACTTTCATGTCTGTAATTGCGTGACCAGAGAGATTGAAGTGTTCTCCGACTGGTTTATGAATGTTATAATTCTTGACATCTGATTTGTGTCCATTTATTCTTTTACGTAGAGACTGTCCAGTTTGACCAATGTACATAGCAGAGGGGCATTGCTGGCACATGGTGGCATATATCACATTGGTGGATGTGCAGGTGAATGAGCCTCTGATAGTGTGGCTGATGTTATTAGGCCCTGTGATGGTGTCCCCTGAATAGATATGTGGGCCAGCTATTACCAGCAGGAGAGTGGGTGGGGGTGTGTGTGTGTGGGTGGGGAGGGGTGAGGAAAACCTGGATTTGTGCTAGAAATGGCCCAACTTGATTATCATACACATTGTAAGGAGAGTGATCACTTTAGATAAGCTATTGCCAGCAAGAGAGTGGGGTGGGGGGAGGTATTTTTTCATGCTTTGTGCGTATAAAAGATCTTCTACACTTTCCACAGTATGCATCCGATGAAGTGAGCTGTGGCTCACGAAAGCTTATGCTCAAATAAATTGGTTAGTCTCTAAGGTGCCACAAGTACTCCTTTTCTTTCTGCGAATACAGACTAACTCGGCTGTTACTCTGAAAAGGGAGAGACTGAAGTGTGCCTTGGCCAGAGGACCAAAGCATTGCGATCTTAGGTTGCTGTCTCTGGGAGGTCCATCAGTGGATACCTGCAACTGGGTGAATTGTACCCTGATGGGCCAAAGGGGATGCTGCAGAGGAAACCTGGTCACACTGGTTTTCTATTAATAGTCCTTAAGATGGGATCATGTTGTACTGGTTGCTGCAGGCACACCCTGTTCTGTGTTTAAGGTTACTCTGTGGGTGTGAGACAGTACGCTTACTCTCTTTGCTGGACAGAAAATCCCAGGCAAGATGACTCCAGTTGCACATGAGTCTGGGTTGGTCCTGGCTGAGGAATTCATTTTATGTTGTGAGCAGCTGTACTAAGAGGCCCTGTGTGCCCCTGGGCACACACAGAAAAATCTCTGGTACAGGCCTGTCGTTGATCTGTCATGTAAACAGAGAGTGGGTGTTTATACCATCATCAGTTTTCTGGGCAGTTTCATTTTTTTTTCACCATCTTCATCATAAATATTTTTATATAGTAATCCATTTAAATTCTTTGCTTTTACCTGAATTAGAGTTTCTGCTTCTCAGTCATTTTCTCAGACTAGCAGTTTACACGTCCATTTGTAATACAGTAATTAGATTAATGAAAACGCTGCTTTGCTGGCAAAGTAGGGCCAGACTGCACAGTGATAGAAAAGGGTGAAATCACCTACTGTTCTTTAATTACACTGTGGCCTCTGCCGTTGCTACACCAGTAGAGGTGCAGTGGTGGAAAATTACAGCTCTTGTACTGATTTTACCAGTGTGGGTGCAGCTCATGTCCAAGTACACCTGAACCATATGAGGCTCTTTATTTAAAACAATTGCGGAATCTGTGGCTTGCATCTGGGTAAATTTCTAGTGCAGGGCAGAGGGCTGGAAGTAGGTCATCAGGTCAGACAGAAGTTGATAATAGGCCTTGAGCTTGGAAGGTGGAATTGTTTCTGGTATTCTTGGCTGTGCTTTTTTGCCTTCTTCTTTTAAGGCAAACAGGACTTGTGTACATAATAGGAATAAAATAGATTCGGAGGAATATTCTAAGGTTGTGCATCTAACATTCCCTTTTATTGTAATAGTTTGGTAGACAGAAGTGATTTTGCGACCTTCTAGCAATATTCAAGTTGTGATATAAATAAATACTTTACAAATAGATGTGTGCTTAACAAAAACAAAGTCGTTAGGTCCAGTCTAATAGACCTCTAAAAACCTGAGTAATGGAGGTTACATAAAGACTCCCTTTTTTTCTTTCTTTCCCTGAGTTTGGATACACCTATCTTCAGTGGGTCAGTAAGGTAAATTCCTTATTTGCTCTTTCTCTGCCTGAGCTAGCAGGTAAACATCTCCTTTGGGAGCTACTTTTTCTGTGTGTGTGTCGAAGGAGGTTCTGTGAAGGATTATCAGTCTGTGACAGCGTGATTGTATCTTTAGGAAACACATGCAGCCTTTTTCTTTTAGCTGTCTTGGAAAGAAGGCTTCTTGAGGAAATTCAGAGAGGGTTTCCTGCACCACATTGGATTCTGAAGCCTTCATCTCACAATGTATGCCATAGGCTGGTGTGCAATGAGATGACTTATGAGAAGTTGACTTGAAGTGCATTAAAGGCAGAACCTTACTAATTCAGTTCTGGAAATGCACACATCTAACTTGCATGTGCACAAGTTGTCTCTTCTCATGTCTCACAGACATGGACTAGTTGTTGCTGAAGTGAGGTTCTGTGTTACTAATGGTACATCTACACTGTAGCCTGTGCTTGAGCTCAGGCACAAGTGTAACCCCCCTTGCATCTACCTGCAATTGTGCTAACTCAGGGCTTGGACACAGGACCTTGTAGGGCTGCAGGTCCGAGCACGAGGTAAGCCGGGACCCAGGATGTGAGCCCTGTTGCTTTGCAGTGTAGAGGCAGCCCTGTATGATTCGGGTACTGGGAGTCAGATGGAAGTATTCCACAATTCCATGGGACAATTTCCTTAGTCCTCTCTATCCCAACAATCTCTAATCCGCTCTATTGAAAATGGAAGCCGCCCCGCCCCGCCCCGCCCTGCACATGAATGGCAGCAGCTCAGGTCAGCATTTAACCCATTCTCTTCTGATCACTGATCTGCAACCACACTATCAGAGAGCCTCCTGGGTTTGCAGTGGAGAGTGAACAGATCAAGTTTTTTTGCAAAGTGAGCTGCTTCATAGTCACGGGATCACAGCCGAATTTTACTGAATCTCTGGTGCAAGGCCAGGAAAACTGCTAACTTCAGCAAAAACACCAGGAATGACCATGTGAACCAGCAGCTAGCTAAAAAGCTGACAGCTCTGCAGATTTTCTGGGCAGGTGGTTGGTGCAGGGAGCATATTAAGAGGCTGAACAGAGAGTACAGACACTCCCCGGGTTATGCAAGACCCGACTTAAGCAAATCTGCACTTTCGGAAAAAGTTCCATAAGCTAGAAATAGTGTTTTTTTGGTTTTTTTTGCGTAATGGTCGGGTATACGTTTCCGACTTACACAAAATTCGAGTTACGCAAAGTGTTCCGAAATGAACGCTTGCATAAGTCGCGGAGCGTCTGTACTGGAAGACCAGGGACAAGAAATGCACCTCGAGAATTTTCCAGCAACATGCCCATTGTGAGATAACTTTCATTGGGTTCTGGCCCATGCACCCAGCATGAAGCCAAGTTGTGCTTCGTGACAACCTGGTCAGCTGGGATGGTGCCCTGTTGGTCCCTGAATCCAGTATGGAGGCTGATAGGAGCCAGCAGCAGGTTCCCACTGAGAAGCAAGAAGTGACTCTCTTTCAGTGAAACCAGTCCCAGAGCAGGCTATGGATCAGGATCAACAGCACATTCTTGGTCCCTACTTGGAAGAGCTGTTCAGTTGAGCCTGCAGAAAACCTGGTGAAGACAGAAGCCTTCCCAGAGTCCGGTAAGTGTGTGACTCAAATTTACAGTTTATTATTATAGTAATGGGAGGGTGTGACGGGGTCCCCAGGGTGCAACCTGGACTGTGAGACTGCTGAGCCCACTGTCCCAACAACCTGGGCTGGCCCTTATGCTGTGATGCTCATGTCAAGTTACAAACCTCTGGCAGGTACTGCACTTAGCCATCCACAGACAGGGACACATCCAGCTGGGTTACGTGAATGCTCTCCCAGCCACTCATGAGCCAACAATGGACAGGCTCCAGCCAATTCCCCCCCAGTTCCCCAGTCTTGCACCCCAGAACTGTACTGTCTTGCACTGGTCAGAAGCCTGGCCAGTGTAAGTTTATTATCAAGTTCGACATTCCCTCAATGTGGTGTGGATCTACACTAGCCTTTGTAAATTGAACTGAGGTTTCTCAAGCACTTCTAACAAAGCACACTGTTTTAGGTAAAATATAAAACGGATTTATTAACTACAGGAAGATAGATTTTAAGTGATTATAAGTGGGAGGCATGACAATGAGATGGTTACCTGAAAGTAAAAAACTAAACACGCATTCTAAATCCTAAACTTTTAGCAAGAGTCAAATCAAACAGCTTTTCTCACCCTGACAGATGGTACAAGCAGGTTACAGTTCCTCAGTACACAGACTGGGCCTCCCTCCCGCCTCAACTCAAAATCTGGAAGAACAGCTGGAGGATAAAAACTTTGGACTGGGGAAGGGTGGAAAAGGGAATCCGATCTGCTTGTACCGTTTGTCAGGGTGAGGCACTGCTTGATTCAAATCCTGTTCAGTTTGTAGAACTAAGACTGCAAATTTATTTTTGTTTCTTAAGTAACCAATTTTGATCTCTATGCCTCCTACTCAATCACTTAAAATCTATCTTTCTGTAGTTAATAAATCTGTTTTATATTTTACCTAAAACAGTGTGTTTTAGTTGAAGTGCTTGGGAAATCTCAGCTTAGTCCACAAAGGCTAGAGTGGTCCATTCCACACTGAGGGAGTGACAAACTAGATAATGAATTTACACTGCCAGGCTTCTGACCAGTTCAAGACAGTACGGTTCTGGGGTGCAAGACTGGGGAACAGACAGGGAATTGTTTGGAGCCTGTCCATTGTTGGTTCATGAGTGGCTGGGAGATCTTTCACGTAACTCAACTGGATGTGTCCCTGCCCGTGGTTGGCTAAGTACCCTACCTGCCAGAGCTTTGTAACTTGACATCAGCATCACAGTGTGAGGGTAGCCCAGGGTTGTGGTACAGAGAGCTCAGCAGTCCCACAGACCAGGTTGCACGCCGGGGATTCCATCACAGCTGTTTCTGCTCTAAGAAGCAATGCAAAAACGAGACACACTGGCTACCAGTGTTTGGCCACTAATGATGGATTGTATCACAGTGCTTCGGCATCCACCCTATCCCCCACACCATGTGGAGTTCAAAACAGTGACTTGGAATTTAAACGTTAATAACTGTAAAGGTTAAGTCACAGATGTTTAGTAGGGTCATTCATATTTTCCTTTCAGTAATAAGAAATTTGCCACTATGTACTCACTCCTCCTGGATCTATGGAGCTGCCTGTAAATAGTGAACTGAGTGTGTGTGTGTGTGTGTGTGTGTTTGGGAAACTTTATTCTATTTCCAAATCTAGTCCATTTCAGTTAGAGGTAATCCATGCAGTTTGCCAGTAACAAAATAATTTCTGCAAAGAATGAGTGGGGCATCAGCTTTTCCCCCAGAACTGTGTCAGATGTGGGGTGGAAGAAAGCTGCAGATTTCAGTGTTTGCATGCAGGAATAACAGGATAAGCCATGTGTGAGCTAATGTAGCATCATGTTAATTCCCTCATGGATTGTGACCCAGTCCTGGCTGCTGATTGCTGTAAACTTTTCCTGAAGCAGGAACTCCAGATAGTTCATCACATTACAGGGAAGGGTGTATCTTCCAGGCCCCCAGTATAGCTGACTAGTCCATGCCACTCACAAATATGCTGTTTGGTTACTATATATTTGAATACTTCAGCTGCATACACTGCAGGTTTCCTTCCAGCAGCTTGGAATAACATCTCTCTGCCATTAGAGCACTACCAGAACTGCTATGTCTTCCAAAATATGAAAGGCCTGAAATGACAGTGTGACCTATCAGGATTAAATTCTGGGTGGGGGTGGGGGAAAGGCTGTGTCATCTCTGCCTTGCAACCTTGGGTGCCTTACAATGCCTTGCTGAATTAGTTCCCACCTGGGCTGCTCACAAACTGCCTTTCAGCATGCAAGCCCTACCTTGAGTGTCTGTGTGTAAGTGCAGCCTGCCAGTTACACCCTGGCTCTCACCAGTCTCAATTATACTGTAGGGTGACCACAACACACCCCCAGTCCTGAATTTCCCCCACACAAAAGTATGACCTGTACTACCCATCCCTCTCCTGGACAATACAAATAAAGTCCATTATTTCTTTAATATACAAGTGGAATAGTATACAAGTTTATTACCTTAAATAGTTACCCAGATACTTCAATTTAAACACACTGGATTAGATAACACAGTAAAACAAGTATGTTAACTATAAAGAGAGTTAAGTGAGTACAAATGATGAGGCATAAAGTCAGAAATAGCTACAAGAATAATAGATATAATGCTTACTAGTGTCTAACTTACACTATATTAAATTCAAGGAAAATTTCTCGTCACATGCTTCCGGCAAAGTTACTGACCAAATTCTTCAGCTTAGGACTGTCCCACCCCTCCCGAACATCCAATGGCTGTTTCCTTTTATGTTCTCAGATGAAGAGAATGTGGTGGGCAGGGGAAGGGGGGATCCAGAGGGGTGTTTGTCCCTTCTTTTTATTGTTTCAGTCCCCCTCTTGAAAAACATTCCAGCTGGGAACTGGCGACAGTTGTGTAGAAGGGTGTTCCCTACTGTTTTTGTCCACCTGTTTGAGTTTCCTTTGTTTTCCCTTCCTGCTTGATGACTCTGTTTACTGTTTAGATGCAAATTACGACAAACATACACTCCTTTGTTCAAGATAGGCCTGTTTGACCAGTTTGGTGGTATGACAGTTTTGGAACATGCACTCTTAACATCATACAGGGGAATCTTAAACTTCACATACAGTGTTGCCACACGCTTTATCAGGACAATATTCACCATCAAAATTTGCGTTTTCAAATGATACCTTACAAGGCATACCTTGTACAATGATTATTACAGTAATATATGGGGTGTGAATACAAGGTGTATTCCATCACAGACCGAAAAATACTATTACAGCAAGGGCACTAAATTTCAGTTAGTTATGAAATTTTTATGAAACAGAAAAAGGATATAACTTAAATTTACCATTGTCTCTTTCCTTCTGTAACTGCAATTAACCAGGCTGTGTCCAGAGACAGTATAAGGACTGAATCATCCCCTTCAAAAAGTGTTAGTTCACTTTAGAAATGTTACCTTTTATGTCCTTGGGATTCCACAATAATTAATTCTGTGCTCCTCCACTCAGCGAATTTAGACAATAACCATCTGTTTCTGGTCCTGTTTCAGAACTCTCAACTGATACTGCCTGCTGTTCTTCAGGAGCTTGATCTCTGGCCTAACACACCTTCCCTGATTTGTTCCAAAAGGAAGTGCTTCCACGATGAAGTTATGGTTGATGCTCTTGACAGGGCGGACCAGGAGGTCCTGTATCAGAAGAAGAGGGATAAAAGACCTGCAGCAATGGCATGTTGACAGACAGGAGGAAAGCCTGAGGCTTGCCACCCAGATGCGGGACAGGGTTTCAGTGCGGGAGCTGGCACTTGCAAAGGAGTTTCTGTTCCAGGAACTGTGGCTAAGGGAGGAGGACAGAGAAAACTGTTTCAGCAACTGCTGTCCATAATGGCTGCAAGAGTTTCCTCCCAACACCACGACATGATCACCTGGCAATGTATCCTTGTAACGATGCTGCCTTTGGTGGGACACAACTGAGTGTACCGATTCAGGATAAATTGCTTAGAGCAGGGCAGTTATAGCCCAAGGCTGGGTTTCCTTTACTTCTAAGGCACACCAAACCAGCCAAACAGAGAGGACTTCGGTCTCACCCCACTGGCTAACCATAAGTCATACAAGCATTTTCCTTAGACACTCCAGTTTCCCAGTATCACCACCAGCGACACTTGTTACGGGGATGAATGGTTATGAAAACCAACACCCCAGTAAAGGAAAAAAGGTTCCCTCGATGCCAAAGGACCAAGCCCCAGACCCAGGTCAATATACAAGTCAGATCTTATCCACAAATCATGCTGTTGCCAATCTTTTAGAATCTAGATTTAGAGTCTGGCTGGTTACTCAATGGGCCATTAGGGAGGACAATAGGACTTCAATGATGCTAATCTCCCACCTTCGTGAGAAGCTTCCTGGGATGCTGCTTTGATACTGCAGGGTCATGTGATCACGTCACCTGGTGCTGGACACCATCTTGGACTGCTAGTATTTTTCCATGAGTAGGGGGTGGAGATTAAACTGGGAAAAAAGGATTCCCGCCATATGTAAATCCTATTTAAGGCTGGGGAGTGAGTTAATCAGGGTTGGTTCTTCACTGAATCCCCGCCCAAGATGACTGCTAAAAATACCTAAGACTGAACTGGGGAAGAATTGGACCCAGGGTAGAAGGTATCTGGTCTGTGAAAGGAATATCTGGAATTCTAAATTGCAAGCAAAAGAAGTTTGTCTTCAAGAATCTCTGCAACCAGCTTAAAACAACATTTAGGGTGAGAAATTGCTGCTTGTAGCCAGTTTCTGTAGTGTATTAAGCTTAGGGTATGTCTACACTACGAAATTAGGTCGAATTTATAGAAGTCGGTTTTTTAGAAATCGGTTTTATATATTCGAGTGTGTGTGTCCCCACAGAAATGCTCTAAGTGCATTAAGTGCATTAACTCGGCGGAGCGCTTCCAGAGTACCGAGGCAAGCGTCGACTTCCGGAGCGTTGCACTGTGGGTAGCTATCCCACAGTTCCCGCAGTCTCCGCTGCCCATTGGAATTCTGGGTTGAGATCCCAATGCCTGATGGGGCTAAAACATTGTCGCGGGTGGTTCTGGGTACATATCGTCAGGCCCCCGTTCCCTCCCTCCCCCCGTGAAAGCAAGGGCAGACAATCATTTCACGCCTTTTTTCTTGAGTTACCTGTGCAGACGCCATACCACGGCAAGCATGGAGCCCGCTCAGGTAACCTTCACCCTATGTCTCCTGGGTGCTGGCAGACGCGGTACGGCATTGCTACACAGTAGCAGCAACCCCTTGCCTTGTGGCAGCAGACGGTACAGTACGACTGGAAGCCGTCATCGTCATGTCTGAGGTGCTCCTGGTCGCCTCTGTGAGGTCGATCAGGAGCGCCTGGGCAGACATGGGCGCAGGGACTAAATTTGGAGTGACATGAGCAGGTCATTCTCTTTAGTCCTGCAGTCAGTCCTATTGAACCGTCTTATGGTGAGCGGGCAGGCGATACGGACTGCTAGCAGTCGTACTGTACCATCTTCTGCCGAGCAGCCATGAGATGTGGATGGCATGCAGTCCTTCTGCACCGTCTGCTGCCAGCCAAAGATGTAAAAGATAGATGGAGTGGATCAAAACAAGAAATAGACCAGATTTGTTTTGTACTCACTTGCTTCCCCCCTTCCCCTGTCTAGGGGACTCATTCTTCTAGATCACACTGCAGTCACTTACAGAGAAGGTGCAGCGAGGTAAATCTAGCCATGTATCAATCAGAGGCCAGGCTAACCTTCTTGTTCCAATAAGGACAATAACTTAGGTGCACCATTTCTTATTGGAACCCTCCGTGAAGTCCTGCCTGAAATACTCCTTGATGTAAAGCCACCCCCTTTGTTGATTTTAGCTCCCTGAAGCCATCCCTGTAAGCGCCCCTCCCAGCGTCAGAGCAATGGCAAACAATCGGGCATCTGAGAGTGCTGTCCAGAGCAGTCACAATGGAGCACTCTGATGGGGCTAAAACATTGTCGCGGGTGGTTCTGGGTACGTGTCGTCAGGCCCCCGTTCCCTCCCTCCCTCCGTGAAAGCAAGGGCAGACAATCATTTCGCGCCTTTTTTCTTGAGTTACCTGTGCAGACGCCATACCACGGCAAGCATAGAGCCAGCTCAGGTAACCGTCACCCTATGTCTCCTGGGTGCTGGCAGACGCGGTACGGCTTTGCTGCACAGTAGCAGCAACCCATTGCCTTCTGGCAGCAGATGGTGCAATACGATTGGTAGTCGTCCTCGTCGTGTCCGAGGTGCTCCTGGCCACGTCGGCTGGGAGCGCCTGGGCAGACATGGGCGCAGGGACTAAATTTGGAGTGACTTGACCAGGTCATTCTCTTTAGTCCTGCAGTCCTATTGAACCGTCTTATGGTGAGCGGGCAGGCGATATGGACTGCTAGCAGTCGTACTGTACCATCTTCTGCCAGGCAGGCAAGAGATGAGGATTGCTAGCAGTCGTATTGTACCATCTTATGCCAGGCAGGCAAGAGATGAAGATGGCTAGCAGTCGTACTGTACCATCTTCTGCCGAGCAGCCATGAGATGTGGATGGCATGCAGTCCTTCTGCACCGTCTGCTGCCAGCCAAAGATGTAAAAGATAGATGGAGTGGGTCAGAACAAGAAATAGACCAGATTTGTTTTGTACTCATTTGCCT
The DNA here is from genome assembly GCF_965140295.1 of Lepidochelys olivacea. Classification (NCBI taxonomy): domain Eukaryota; kingdom Metazoa; phylum Chordata; order Testudines; family Cheloniidae; genus Lepidochelys; species Lepidochelys olivacea. The sequence continues at coordinate 28,544,173 of NC_140411.1, read as the reverse complement.
CCTCCCCTGTCTAGATCACACTGCAGTCACTCACAGAGAAGGTGCAGCGAGGTAAATCTAGCCATGTATCAATCAGAGGCCAGGCTAACCTCCTTGTTCCAATAACAACGATAACTTAGGTGCACCATTTCTTATTGGAACCCTCCGTGCAGTCCTGCCTGAAATACTCCTTGATGTACAGGCACACCCTTTGTTGATTTTAGCTCCCTGAAGCCAACCCTGTAAGCCGTGTCGTCAGTCGCCCCTCCCTCCGTCAGAGCAACGGCAGACAATCGTTCCGCACCTTTTTTCTATGCGGACGCCATACCAAGGCAAGCATGGAGGCCGCTCAGCTCACTTTGGCAATTAGGAGCACATTAACCACCACACGCATTATCCAGCAGTATATGCAGCACCAGAACATGGCAACGCGATACCGGGCGAGGAGGCGACGTCAGCGCGGTCCCGTGAGTGATCAGGACATGGACACAGATTTCTCTGAAAGCATGGGCCCTGACAATGCATGCATCATGGTGCTAATGGGGCAGGTTCATGCTGTGGAACGCCGATTCTGGGCTAGGGAAACAAGCACAGACTGGTGGGACCGCATAGTGTTGCAGGTCTGGGACGATTCCCAGTGGCTGCGAAACTTTCGCATGCGTAGGGGCACTTTCATGGAACTTTGACTTGCTTTCCCCTGCCCTGAAGCACATGAATACCAAGATGAGAGCAGCCCTCACAGTTGAGAAGCGAGTGGCGATAGCCCTGTGGAAGCTTGCAACGCCAGACAGCTACCGGTCAGTTGGGAATCAATTTGGAGTGGGCAAATCTACTGTGGGGGCTGCTGTGATGCAAGTAGCCCACGCAATCAAAGATCTGCTGATATCAAGGGTAGTGACCCTGGGAAATGTGCAGGTCATAGTGGATGGCTTTGCTGCAATGGGATTCCCTAACTGTGGTGGGGCTATAGACGGAACCCATATCCCTATCTTGGCACCGGAGCACCAAGCCGCCGAGTACATAAACCGCAAGGGGTACTTTTCGATAGTGCTGCAAGCTCTGGTGGATCACAAGGGACGTTTCACCAACATCAACGTGGGATGGCCGGGAAAGGTGCATGTTGCTCGCATCTTCAGGAACTCTGGTCTGTTTCAAAAGCTGCAGGAAGGGACTTTATTCCCAGACCAGAAAATAACTGTTGGGGATGTTGAAATGCCTATATGTATCCTTGGGGACCCAGCCTACCCCTTAATGCCATGGCTCATGAAGCCGTACACAGGCAGCCTGGACAGTAGTCAGGAGCTGTTCAACTACAGGCTGAGCAAGTGCAGAATGGTGGTAGAATGTGCATTTGGACGTTTAAAGGCGCGCTGGCGCAGTTTACTGACTCATTTAGACCTCAGCGAAACCAATATTCCCACTGTTATTACTGCTTGCTGTGTGCTCCACAATATCTGTGAGAGTAAGGGGGAGACGTTTATGGCGGGGTGGGAGGTTGAGGCAAATCGCCTAGCTGCTGGTTACGTGCAGGCAGACACCAGGGCGGTTAGAAGAGCACAGGAGGGCGCGGTACGCATCAGAGAAGCTTTGAAAACCAGTTTCATGACTGGCCAGGCTACGGTGTGAAAGTTCTGTTTGTTTCTCCTTGATGAAACCCCCCCGCCCCTTGGTTCACTCTACTTCCCTGTAAGCTAACCACCCTCCCCTCCTCCCTTTAATCATTGCTTGCAGAGGCAATAAAGTCATTGCTGCTTCACAGTCATGCATTCGTTATTCATTCATCACACAAATAGGGAGATGACTACCAAGGTATCCCAGGAGGGGTGGTGGAGGAGGGAAGGAAAATGCCACACAGCACTTTAAGCACAGCACTTTAAAAGTTTACAACTTTAAAATTTATTGAATGACAGCCTTCTTTTTTTTGGGCAATCCTCTGTGGTGGAGTGGCTGGTTGGCCGGATGCCCCCCCACCGCATTCTTGGGCATCTGGGTGTGGAGGCTATGGAACTTGGGGAGGAGGGCGGTTGGTTACAGAGGGGCAGCAGTGGCAGTCTGTGCTCCAGCTGCCTTTGCTGCAGCTCAACCATACACTGGAGCATACTGGTTTGGTCCTGCAGCAGCCTCAGCATTGAATCCTGCCTCCTCTCATCACGCTGCCGCCACATTTGAGCTTCAGCCCTCTCTTCAGCCCGCCACTTACTCTCTTTAGCCCTCCACCTCTCCTCCCGGTCATTTTGTGCTTTCCTGCACTCTGACATTATTTGCGTCCACGCATTCGTCTGTGCTCTGTCAGTGTGGGAGGACAGCATGAGCTCGGAGAACATTTCATCGCGAGTGCGTTTTTTTTTCTTTCTAAGCTTCACTAGCCTCTGGGAAGGAGAAGATCCTGTGATCATTGAAACACATGCAGCTGGTGGAGGAAAAAAAAAAGGGACAGCGGTATTTAAAAAGACACATTTTATAAAACAGTCGCTACACTCTTTCAGGGTAAACCTTGCTGTTAACATTACATACATAGCACATGTGCTTTCGTTACAAGGTCGCATTTTGCCTCCTCCCACCGCGTGACTACCCCCTCAACCTTCCCCCCTCCCTGTGGCTAACAGCGGGGAACATTTCTGTTTAGCCACAGGCAAACAGCCCAGCAGGAATGGGCTCCTCTGAGTGTCCCCCGAAGAAAAGCACTCTATTTCAACTAGGTGACCATGAATTATATCTCACTCTCCTGAGGATAACACAGAGAGATAAAGAACGGATTTTGGTTGAATACCAGCAAACATACACTGCAATGCTTTGTTCTACAGTGATTCCCGAGTACGTGTTACTGGCCTGGAGTGGTAAAGTGTCCTACCATGAAGGACGAAATAAGGCTGCCCTCCCCAGAAACCTTTTGCAAAGGCTTTAGGACTACATCTAGGAGAACCGCAAATGCCAGGGCAAAGTAATCCTTTCACATGCTTGCTTTTAAACCATGTATAGCATTTTAAAAGGTACACTCACCAGAGGTCCCTTCTCCGCCTGCTGGGTCCAGGAGGCAGCCTTGGGTGGGTTCGGGGGGTACTGGCTCCAGGTCTAGGGTGAGAAACAGTTCCTGGCTGTCGGGAAAACCGGTTTCTCCGCTTGCTTGCTGTGAGCTATCTACAACCTCCTCCTCCTCATCATCATCTTCTTCGTCCCCAAAACCTACTTCCGTATTGCCTCCATCTCCATTGAAGGAGTCAAACAACACGGCTGGGGTAGTGGTGGCTGAACCCCCTAAAATGGCATGCAGCTCATCATAGAAGCGGCATGTTTGGGGCTCTGACCCAGAGCGGCAGTTCGCCTCTCTGGTTTTCTGGTAGGCTTGCCTCAGCTCCTTCAGTTTCACGCGGCACTGCTTCGGGTCCCTGTTATGGCCTCTGTCCTTCATGCCCTGGGAGATTTTCACAAAGGTTTTGGCATTTCGAAAACTGGAACGGAGTTCTGATAGCATGGATTCCTCTCCCCATACAGCGATCAGATCCCGTACCTCCCGTTCGGTCCATGCTGGAGCTCTTTTGCGATTCTGGGACTCCATCATGGTCACCTGTGCTGATGAGCTCTGCATGGTCACCTGCAGCTTGCCACGCTGGCCAAACAGGAAATGAGATTCAAAAGTTCGCGGTTCTTTTCCTGTCTACCTGGCCAGTGCATCTGAGTTGAGAGTGCTGTCCAGAGCGGTCAGAATGGAGCACTCTGGGATAGCTCCCGGAGGCTAATACCATCGAATTGTGTCCACAGTACCCCAAATTCGAGCCGGCAACGTCGATTTAAGCGCTAATCCACTTGTCAGGGGTGGAGTAAGGAAATCGATTTTAAGAGCCCTTTAAGTCGAAATAAAGGGCTTCATTGTGTGGACGGGTGCAGGTTTAAATCGATTTAACACTGCTAAATTCGACCTAAAGTCCTAGTGTAGACCAGGGCTAAGTTTGCGTGTTTGCTTTATTTGTTCATTTGTAATCTGCTTTGATCTGTTTGCTATCCCTTATAATCACTTAAAATCTGTTCTTTGCTGTTAATAAATCTACTGGTTCATAGAAAACAAAAATTTGTGCAATTCATAACTGGGGAGCAAAAAGCTGTGAATATCTTCCTCCACATTGAAAGAGGGGGTGATTTTCATGAGCTTACGCTGTATGGATTTCTGTGCAGCGCAAGACCATACCATTTTGGGTTTACATCCCAGAAGGGGTGTGCACTTGAGTGCTGGGCAATCCCCAATCTGAGTCTTCCTACACAGAGCTGATCTCAGTGTCTGTGTCCCTTTGCAGCTGGGTGTGGCGTTACCTGAGTGTGTCCTAGAGGAGGCTTGAGGGTCTGGCACAGCAGGACAGGGTGAGGGAGCCCAGGCTGGTGGAACAGGCGGGCTCAGTGGCACCCCGGAGTGAGGGGGTAGGTAACCTGTCACAACGGGAAAGGAGAACTTGGGGGAGATGTAGCACTGAGGGGAGGGATGGATGGTGTCGGGTATTAACTATTTTCTGCCCTCTTTTGTGTGTGTGTGGTTTTGTAATGGCAGCTGGCTTGCCCAATACTGTGTGTCTTTTAATATTTTAAGACATGTTCACAAATAACGCTTATGTTTTTCAAGGAAGTTTATTGTTATCACTGCATCACATCATGCAATCACGATATGAGAAGATAAAGCTAAAACCATGTTCAGGAGCAATTAAGCATTAGTAAACAAACCATATTCCTCTGTTTAGCTAAGTACAGCATTTCACATTTCAGTAAAGGCAGTCTGTACATTCATGCTTCCCCCTCTCACCCATATTCCTTATTCATCATGGCATTCAGACTTGCATTGCCATCAAGTCCACACCCCTACTAAGCACTGCCCCCTACCCTTCCAAAAAACCAAAATGAACAAGACACTTTTCCTCCTGAAGCACATTCATACATGTACTATTCCCCCTCTTCCACTGAGCCTTGGAAGTCCATAAGTGAGAACACGAAGCATCTCTGACTTCTGCTGCCCGGCTGCAACCAGCTCCAGCAGTGGTAGGTGCACTTTCTGGCTGAGGGTACCAATCCAGCGTCCCTTTGCAGTCATAGGTCCATTCAGGGGGAAATGGCTCCCCTCTGGCTTCACAAAGGTTGTGAAGAGCACAGCAAGCCACAGTCATGTGGACAGCATTGATACTGGCATGGGTTTTTAGAGACCTCCAACATGCTTTTAATTTGCTGAAAGCACATTCAATAACTCTTTTACATCTGCTGAGGGTGTAATTTAAATCTTTTTGCCTGGGACTCTGAAATCAGAGTGTGGTTTCATAAGTCAAGGCAAAAAGTGGGTATGCGGGGTCCCCCAGAGTAACAGTGGGGACAGTAGCACCATTTAGGTCAGTGATGGTGGGAATAGTGTTCTTGTCTGTCCATGAATGTGGACTCCTGAGTGGCGAAACGCTGAGGTATTGTGAACTTTTTCCAGTACTGCTCAAGTTGACTTTCATAAATCTGCTTCTGTGGTCCACTAGTGCCTGTGTAACAATGGAGTAATACCCTTCATAGTTTATGTACTTGTGCTCCTTGAGGAGGGCAAACTGTGAGCGCACAAGTCCCAGAACTGGTCCTGGCACAGTTAAGCAACCACGTTCTCTCAAAGCCAGCCACTACCTCAGGAATATATTTAATGTCTGTCACCTTGGGGTAAACTGCATGCCTGATAGGCTCAGATATCTCCGCCACCACTTAACCCACAGTCAACTTTCCAACCCCACCAGTGCTAGTGGACCCATAGCAGTCTGGAGTAGCCAGCTTCCAGACAGTTATGTCAACCTGCTTCTGGACCGGCAAGGGTGACCTCAGTTGTGTCTATTTACACTGGAGGGTGGGGGCATGCTGCTCACAAGCTCCAGAAATGTGGCTTTCTTCAACTGCAAAAGTTCTGGATCCATTGCTGGTCATCTTGAGTATGCATGCCGATGTGATCCCCTGGTCTGTGCTTGCAGCCCTGCACCAGAAGCTGCAGTCTATGTAGGGGACATCAGCGGCTCTGCCAGTTATACTGAGCAGCATCTGCCAGTGTGAGTCCGCGGTGCCAGGGTACTCCTCCTGCAGTTGCATCAGGTACGTTTGGTGGGACAGAAAATGTGTCTGAAATGTCCACTAGTGCCTTGTGCATGCTCTGCCACTTGGCTGACAAAGCAGTGAAAGCACAAGCATGAGAACTTCGTTAAAAGATGCCTTCTCCGGTTGCTTGGAGCGCACAGACCAAAATGACTGCTCAGCAGGCTGTGTTTGGTGGGCTGTTCAAATTTCCTGTAATGTGCTGGGTGGGCAGTGAAGTTTTCTCATAATGCACCGCTATCTAGGGTTACAAGTGTTTCATTTTGGGGGCGTGCTAGGGACTCTGGGATATGATTATTTTGGCTCAGGTCTGCGTGCTTTAGGGTGGATGCCAGAGCCCCAGGTTTGAGCATAGGTTAGAAAAGTCTTAACGTGGGGTTAAAAACCAATGTAGATGCTCAAGCCCAGGGTTCCCTAACATGGGTCAGCTGACTTGAGTCCCACTAACCCTGGGCTTACATTGCAGGGTAGATATATCCTAAAACTTAATTTTGTATGGCATAGAGAGCATTTACTGGTACATTAAGAACATGAGTGGCTATACCAGGTCAGACCAAAGGTCCATCTAGCCCAGTATCCTGTCTTCTGACAGTGGCCAATGAACAGAGAGAATGAACAGATCAGGTAATCATCAAGTGATCCATCCTCTGTCGCTTAATCCTCCTTAGGCGTCTCTTTTCCAAGCTGAAAAGTCCCAGTCTTATTAATCTCTCGTTCCATACCCCTATTCATTTTTGTTGCCATTAAGGCACTACTTTATAAATGAAACTAAAGTACAATTTTTAAAACAAACTCCTTTTAGAATTAATTGTTCTTGCTTGTTTAAATGATTGTTAGTCGTAATAATTCATAATATTCAGTAACTGGAAACCCAAGTCAGGGTGAACAAGTGAGGTTCCACTGAGTTAACAAAAGAAAAATAAATTATGGATTGCAGACTTTCCAAATCCTGAGAGCAGTTAGACTCTAGTATAGCTGCATCAAGAGCAAACACTTAGTGTAGGCAAAGTTTATACCAGTGCAGCATGATTTGCATCATTTTCAAACTGGGGGACAATGCACCGTTGTAAATTGTACCGGTGTTAGAGATTCATAACGATACAAGCTACGCCTGTGGCAAATATCCTAGTGGAAAAGGTTTAGGACTTCGGCTCCTGAGGCTGTCACAGGCTTATCTCGGGCTTTCTTGCAATTCCTGGCCAATGTGAAGCCCAGGTTTCCACTGCAGATCTCTCTAAACAGCAGAGTTGCCTGTGCTGACTGTCCTGCTATCGACTCTTCCATCAACAATCCTGATTTAGCTACAGCAGGGCTGGGCAGTGCCTAAGGATAACCATAGTCACGGAGTGGCTGATCGACTTTATAGGAAGAGGATGCTGCTATCAAGAAGCCAGAGTACTTTGACTGATTAAAGAGGGACAAAAACAACAAATAAGCTAAAGCTTTTCTATTTCACTAAGAGACTAATGTCTTTCCTTCAACATTGGCTGAGCTACTGCACTACTTACCTGTCCAGCCAGAAAAATAGCAGAGGAAGAAGTTATTGCTTATCAATCTTTTTTTTTTTTTCTCATACCAATACCTTCATAGTTTCTCCTGTGCTTGCATTTTAATGCAGTAGAAGGTCCCTTAAAGAAAAATCTTCTGAGCCACTGTGTTCTCCAAATCTCTCCTTAAAACTCACTTTTTTTGCAATTAAGCCTGCAAAATACTTGACAATGGCTAAGCAGCTGGTGTGCTGTTTCTTATTATACTGTTCATAATTGTCTCACTGTTACCTTGTGCTCTCTTTGTCTGCATCCAACTGTTGTGTCTCATACTCTCTAATTAAATTGTAAGCTGTTTGGAGTAGACACTGTCTTCATTATGTTTATATACAATGCCCAATGAGGTCCTGACTGCAGATCAGGGCTTTTGAGTGCTACTGCAATACAAATTAATATTTGCTTAAGCTCAGTACCTCCGCAGGAGAGAGGGTCCCTCCTTGTTTTCTCCTGCTGAGCTCCCTCACCTCCTAAGGCTGAACTCCTTGTGAAGATGGTAAGCACAAAGAAGTAAAAAGGCAGCTGCCTTAGGCACATGATTTCAATGGCTCATGCACTGCATCTTGATCAGGAGTCACTGTGTAGTAAATCTTTTTTTCTTTCCTTTTTTCTTTTTTTTTTGGTAAGGAACATGAGTGAAGAAAAGACTGCAGTATAGTTCATCTGCAGCATATGCATGGAGGATGTGGTTCTTTGTACCATAGACGTTTTGTTCATAATGTAAACTAGAATTTGCATAGCTGTTGTTCAACAGTTTATAAATATCTGCCATTTCATTTCTTTCCCAGAGCAGAAATGTTATAATCCAGAGAAATTATACTACATAACCGATCATTCTAATTTTGCTGTCTTATAGCTGCTGAGGCAAAAGAACATCTGTAATTTCCTTGGCTCTGGATGATGGAATATTGATAACTAGGGAAAATGGAAATCTGTGCTTCCCTCAAAATGTGTGCAAATCTCTGGTGGTTTTATTTAAAATTTCGGAATTCATTTCTATTTAACCATATTCTTATGTTTTTAATTGCATGCATGAGTTTCCCCCTATCACTTCCCCACATATATTAAAAAACTGAGCTAGAACACTACAATTAAGGTGGAAGTGGGCTATTCTCAACAGGTGACAAGAAGGGGTGAATACCAAGGAAGGGGAAAAAAAAACACTTTTGTAGAGCTAATGAGGCCAATGCAATCAAGGTGGCCCATTTCAAACAGTTGACAAGAAGGTGTAAGTATCAGCAGAGGGAAATTAGTTTTTATAATGACCCATCCACTCTGTCATAAATATAAAGGGAAGGGTAAACCCCTTTGAAATCCCTCCTGGCCAGGGGAAAGCTCCTCTCACCTGTAAAGGGTTAAGAAGCTAAAGGTAACCTCGCTGGCACCTGACCAAAATGACCAATGAGGAGACAAGATACTTTCAAAAGCTGGGAGGAGGGAGAGAAACAAAGGGTCTGTGTCTGTCTGTAGGCTGCTCTTGCCAGGGACAGAACAGGAATGGAGTCTTAGAACTTTTAGTAAGTAATCTAGCTAGGTATGTGTTAGATTATGATTTCTTTAAATGGCTGAGAAAAGAATTGTGCTGAATAGAATAACTATTTCTGTCTGTGTATCTTTTTTGTAACTTAAGGTTTTGCCTAGAGGGGTTCTCTATGTTTTTGAATCTAATTACCCTGTAAGGTATCTACCATCCTGATTTTACAGGGGGGATTTCTTTATTTCTATTTACTTCTATTTTTTATTAAAAGTCTTCTTGTAAAACACTGAATGCTTTTTCATTGTTCTCAGATCCAAGGGTTTGGGTCTGTGGTCACCTATGCAAATTGGTGAGGCTTTTTATCCAACATTTCCCAGGAAAGGGGGGGTGCAAGTGTTGGGAGGATTGTTCATTGTTCTTAAGATCCAAGGGTCTGGGTCTGTAGTCACTAGGCAAATTGGTGAGGCTTTTTACCAAACCTTGTCCAGGAAGTGGGGTGCAAGGTTTTGGGAAGTATTTTGGGGGGAAGGACGCGTCCAAACAGCTCTTCCCCAGTAACCAGTATTAGTTTGGTGGTGGTAGCGGCCAGTCCAAGGACAACAGGTGTAATATTTTGTACCTTGGGGAAGTTTTGACCTAAGCTGGTAAAGATAAGCTTAGGAGGTTTTTCATGCAGGTCCCCACATCTGTACCCTAGAGTTCAGAGTGGGGGAGGAACCTTGACATGGTATAGTGGTGGGATTAACCTGAAATCATTTTGAGATCCAGTTGAGATTTTTTGAACTAGAAATACAGATTTTAAAAAGAAATTCTTTTTTCCTTTGGAAAGGAAGTCCAGAAAGCAGTTGAAACTGAAAGCAGATTGTTTTGTCTCTGCTTTGTGGCCAAGCAGAGACAAAAGGGGATTATCTTTGTGAATTGCAGGTTTTCTTTGCCTGGAGGCAGGGTACTTAACTCCTGCAGGGAAATTCACAGTCTTCCAACCCAGAGTTTTTTTTTCTTTTCTTCCTAAAAGTAAATAGGGGGTGTGTGTTCTACCCATTTGCTGGAGACAAAAGTGGCAGGGTTTTTTTTTTTAGGATTTTAATTTTTTTGTTTTACAAGGAGCACAGGTTTGAAAAGGAATTTTTTTTTCTTCTTTGGGCTGGGTAAGCAGGTTTCCAAGTAGTTGGAGGTTTTTTGCTTTAATTTGGGCCCAGAGCAGAGACAAGGGAATTGTCTTTTTCTGTAGGCTGACAATCACTATCAGAAAATAGTTATTCTATTCAGCACAATTCTTTTCTCAGCCATTTAAAGAAATCATAATCTAACACATACCTAGCTAGATTACTTACTAAAAGTTCTAAGGCTCCATTCCTGGTCTATCCCTGGCAGAAACCAGCATACGGACAGACACAGACCCTTTGTTTCTCTCCCTCCTCCCAGCTTTTGAAAGTATCTTGTCTCCTCATTGGTCATTTTGGTCAGGTGCCAGCGAGGTTACCTTTAGCTTCTTAACCCTTTACAGGTGAGAGGAGCTTTCCCCTGGCCAGGAGGGATTTCAAAGGGGTTTACCCTTCCCTTTATATTTATGACACACTCCCAGTCTTTATTTAGACCTAATTTGATGGCGTCCAGTTTGCAAATTAATTCCAGTTCTGCAGTTTCTCTTTGGAGTCTTTTTTGAAGATTTTTGTTGAAGAATTGCCACTTTTAAGTGTTGAGAATAGGCCACTTCCACCTTAATTGAATTGGCTCGTTAACACTGACCCCCCACTTGGTAAGGCAACTCCCATCTTTTCATGTGCTGTGTATTTATACCTGCCTCCTGTATTTTCCACTCCATTCATCTCATGAAGTGGGTTCTAGTCCTCGAAAGCTTATGCCCAAATGAATTTGTTAGTCTCTAAGGTGCCACGAGGACTCCCCGTTGTTTTTATTGGAAAGAAGAATACTCAGAAGTTCAGTAAAAGTTTAGACTGTGTAAGGAGTGTATGGTTTTATGGTAGGTTGACGTGCAAGGGATGTTCCAAATAGACAAGAAGGAATGGTGGTTCTTTCCTGAAGGAGCTCACAATCCAAGGACACGTGGAAAGACAAGTAGAGAGAGGCTACAAGTATAGGAAACAATATATAATTCTTCTGTACTTATTGTACATGTCAATCAGTTCTCTGTCTGTAGCATGGCAGAACTGGGGCTTCAAGTGAAACTTCTCCCTACAAAGTGCAGGGGTCTTGTGGAGGAGCTCAGAAAAGGCATGCCATGCATGGGCACCACATAGAAATTTTTATGTAAGAAGCTGGCAAATGGTAGTCAATTGTGGAAACATTGTGAGAGCAGAGGAGATGGGGGAGTGATGCAAATCTAAGATAAGTAGGGATGCGTAGAGCTTTGAAAGTGATAACAGGAAGTTTGAATTTGATGCAACAATGGAGGGATTCAGAGAGGGGAATTATGTGATCAAAACCAGCAGGGAAGATTACTTTCATTGTAGCATTTTGTGTCGACTAGAGTGAGGCAATGTGGGTTTCATGGGGAGAGGAAGATGTTGCAGTAGTTGAGACTTTTGGGTGGACTTTCTTGGAGGTGGCCAGCTCTGCTCATGCTAATGCAATCTAACTTCTCTAGTAAACTGATAAAACTCCAGAGACAAACATCTTTTTCCTTTTTGGAAAATGTTTGAGAGTAGAACTGGTCAGAAACTTTCTGATGAAACAAAGTTCAGGGGACTGCCCCAGAGCCATGGACCCCAGAGCTTCTAGGGTCAATGACACAGGGACAGAGGTCCAGACCCCACTGCTTCCAGGGCCTGTGGTTCTGGGGCACATGTGCAGACCCACTGATTCCAGGGTCTGTGGCTTTGGGGCAGACAGTGTGGCAGGGTTTCCATGGTTTCTAGGTTCCCTGCTATGGAGCTTCGAGCCTGGGAGACCCAGCTCGATCCTGGGCTCTTGGGACCTATAGGCTCCCAGTTCTGAGGCAGGGAGCCTGGAAACTCTTGGAGCCTTGACTTTCTAATTGGGACTCAGCTCCTGTCTTCACAGCTGGGAGTCTGGAAAGCGCTGAGAACCAGAGCTCTAACTGGGGCTCTCAGGGCTTCCAGGCTTACTGTCATGGAACCTGAAATGGGCTGCTTCATGTGGGGGGAACACTAGGGTTTCCAGTCTCCAGGCTTGCATAGGAGTAGAAGTGCTGGTGTCCCCAGGGCAGCCTGCATTGCAGGGCTTGGAACTGCAGATACTTGGAGCCTTGGGTGCTGCTGTGTGAAACTGACAAGAATGACAATCTCACACAGCAGCTGGTGTTCCTGGGGAACAAACTTTCATTTCAGAAATACCATATCTGATATGTCCGAAATAACAATTTTTGGGTTTCTCATTTCAGTGAGAACTAACTGACATACTATGTACTGTAGGGCAAGTCATTTAACCTCTCTGTTATCTCCAATCTGTAAAACAAGTATAATACTTTACAGTACCCACAGTGTTGAGGATGGATTGTACAGCACTTTACATTTCCCCGCCCCCCCAAGATTCTATAGAAATGCTGAGTGTCCACCTAACTATTTTCCATCAGCTTTCCTCTGTGGCTCTCTCTTTTTCTCTCCTCACAATCTCCCTCACTCATCCTCTGTGACTTCATCTTCCAAGATGTGGCAGAAGTGCATGACTGGAAGGGGACTGAGGAGGGAAAGAGGCTGGTTGGGGTGAGGGAGGGCTCCGGGGACTGGCCTTGAAGGACAGGGGTGGGGAGGACATGAGGCTAAGGTGGGGGGTTCTGGGGACCACTTGGGAACAGTCGGCATGAGGCCAGGGTGTCTGTGTGGGGCTCCAGAGACTGCTCGGTGGTAAGAGGCATGAGACTGGGTGGGGGCTCCTGGGCAAGGCGCATGAGGCCATGGGGTGGGTGGACTCTGGGGACCACTCAGGGCTGGGAACACGAGGTTGGGAGGGTGGGCTCCGGGGACTGCTCAGGGTGGGGGAACAAGGCTGATGGGGTGGGCTCTGGGAACCTCTAGGGTGCAGGAGGCACATGGTGGTGGGGCACACCACCTAAGCAGGTCGTTCACAAGTCACCACAAGTGGTCTCTTCATCCAGATCAATTTTCCACTGGTGGGGGATTCCCCACATGGACCTATTTGCAATAAGAACAAACAAAACATCATGCTTTTTGTTTCCGAGTGAGTTACAGCATTGTTTCATTGACAGATGATTTCTTCCTACCCTAGTCGAAAGGCCTGCTGTATGCCTTCCTGTCAGTTCTGCTTCTGTTCAAAGTCTTGTTTAAAGTCAAGCAAGGCCGTGCTCACCGTATACTAGTAGCCCCAGCATGGCCCCATCAACATTGGTTCTTGACTTTACTAGCCCTCCTTTGTCACTCCCACGAGACACAGATATGATCTCCCATTTGGTTCACCCAGAAAGGCATTTCCCCAGCTCAAGCTCATATTCACCGTATATCGGACTATCTTTTGTTTCTGAAACGATAAGGATTAGCTGTTCAGTTCCACCAGAGTCCACTTGGTGGCTATTTCAGCTTTCCACCCTTTCATCGATAACCGGTCACTTTTTTCAAACTCTACGCTCATCAGATTTCTGAATGGTTTGGACAGATCATATCCACAGGTACACACCCAGGTTCCCCTGTGGAACTTAAATTTAGTTCTAGCAAAGTTGATGGATCTCCTCTTTGAGCTGCCCGCAACCTGTTCTCTGCTACACCTTTCTGTGAAGGTGGCCTTGATTGCTATTTCCTCAGGAAAGAGGGTAGAGGAATTGCAAACCTTAGTATCAGAATCTCCTTATACAATCATCTTTAGAGACAAGGTTTTCCTTTGACCTCATCCAAAGTTCCTGACTAAAGTGATTTTCAGTTTTTGCGTTGACCAAGCACACACCTACAGCAGAATGGACATGTGCAACACATCTTGAAGAACAACAGTTACAGAAAAAGATTAGGAACTGTTTCATTTACTGAATATTTCTAAATTTGGTCATAGTACTAAAATGGTTTCTTGTATTGTACAGACATGGAAGTAATGAAGCCTTTAATTGGAGAACAGAATTCGGACAGCATCTCTGATGATGAGCATGAAAATGAATTGTTGCCAGTTGAGAAGCATTACCAACTTGATAATAAAGAGGGCATCACGTATGTACTGTTTTAAATGTCATTCTCTTTAAAATTTATTACATTTGACTTGATCTTTGGAAATATCTCTGTGCTTTTAAGGGATTTCCCCATGACTATAGCATGGCTTTATGATTCTGCTGTGGGAATCCTCACAGACAGCTTTTTGGTAAGCCAAGCTCTGGTGTAGGACGATTTTGGGTAGGCCCTCAATTTCCAGAACTTGACAGTGTACTGACGATAAAATAAGACATTTTTTGAATGACTGCACTGTATATAAAGTGTTTGAGTTGCTCAGGGTCTAAGGAACTCTTATTACAAAACAAATCAAATTTATTTTAATACTATTTCAATTATATGGGAAGCATCTAGAAGACCTCGGAAATAAAGTTTAATGAACCTGAATGTAGATTAATTTGGGGGTCTGAAAAAGTTTTCTTTGATATATTATTTAAGCTACTCTTTGTCAGACTCCTGGTTGCATCTACAACCATTTAAAAGGCATAACTTTTAAAATAGTTTAGGCAAAAATCAGCACAGCATCAGCTTGTTGCACTTAGTTGCCCCTCTCTCAGGCAAAAGGAGAGTCTCACTGCACAATTAAGATGAAATCCAACAATTGAAGTGAATTTCCAGATCAGGGACCACTCCCCTGAGAACACCTGGCTTCAGTCTCTCAGAACTCAAATCCAGACCCTGATAGGAGTATCCAAACTGTTTTTGCTTTGAGCATCCGATCTATTTTTGCTGTGTATCTTTCACAAGACTGCCTTGATCACCTTGAAACATTTAAAGCTTATAAATTTTATCTTCACATTCTATAAACTGATTGGTGAAAAGCTATCTGAATGTTCTTCAAAGCCTCCACTGTGACTCTGTATTATTTGTATTTTCAGGTTTGTACAAACACTTACTCATCTCCTTAAAGGAAACATTGGAACTGGGCTTCTAGGGCTTCCACTTGCGATAAAAAATGCAGGCATTGTGGTAAGAGCTTTTTCCCCCTTACATCTGGAAGAGATGCATAGAAAATGTTAGCACATCTCTGCAGTTCAGAGTGATAAAACTAAAATCTAGGTAACTTGATTATATGATCTATTATGTCAATATCAACTTGAACAGGGCATCATCTTAGTTTTCCTTTCCAGAGTCTAGTTAGAACTTGAGATTAGGATTTGGGATTCCTGAACTGGCCATTGGCTCATTATGTAACATTAATCTCTATACACTGCATTTTCTAGAGCTGATTGGAAAAGTGTGTGTGTGTGTGTTTTGTTTTTGTCCCCTGAAAAAAATTCTGTGAACTTTCTGTGAAGTTTTCTGTGAAAAATTGAAAACCGAAAATTTTTGGTTCAGAAATGCTGCCATGGTGCCTAATGTGAGTTGTAGTTTGGATGCCTCATTTCCTCCTTCTCTTCTATAGATTGGGCTCCTTAATTGGATTACATCTCCTGTGATGCACCATCTTGCTGATCTGGTGAGATGGTTCATGGAAACCTCATGGCCACTTTGCATCATGGCAGACATAGTCCAGTTGGGGAGCCTGGCCCATAGGGGAAAATGAGGGCATAAAGCACCCAAAGTAAAACTCCCTTGAGGCAGCGTGGTAGCATTTCCAAATAAAAATGTTCCATTTCTGGCTGAAAACTGAAAATTTTTCAGTTTCTGGCTGCTCGGTTTACATTTTTTTTTTAAATTTTCTGTCAAAAGCAGATATTCTGTGCAAAATTTTGTTCAGTCAAAAATCCAATTTTCTGTCCAAAATATAGCTCTGATGAAAAATTTTCAACCAGTCCCAGTGTTTTCCCTTATTTGTAATATTTATCATTGTTTTTAGGTCCTCTGGGCAGGGACCACATCATCTTCTCTACTAAGCAGCACCAAATATGCTGACTTGTAATGAAAAAGACCCTCAGCATTGAGGACAAGTTTGAATGTGCAAAATCACATCTTTTTTGTGTGATACATTTTTCATGGCAAATATTTTTGTGAAATTGTGGCTATTGGGATAAAATCTTTACCCGCATTTACTTCTTTCCCTTTGTTCACCATCCCATCTTTTGCTCAGTCCTTGATGTAAAAGCCACATGAGTCCTTAAGCTAGCAATCAAAACTTGTTTGGACTTGCAGTACTTAGTTGTTTTTCTATTTACCATATTTGTTTCAAACTTTTATGGAGGTGATCCTTATTTGATAAAATGTGAAATGTCATTTAAAGAGTTTTTTTCCCCCCTCTATATTTCTGTGAAAATGACTCTTCTTAGAGGATTTCAGGTATTTACACCTCATTTCCTACTTTCTTTCTCCATATAGCTTGGACCAATCAGCCTTGTGCTTATAGGAATTATATCTGTTCATTGTATGCACATCTTGGTACGATGCAGCCACCATCTGTGTCAGAGGTAAATGTGGAGCTATTTGTTACATTATGGCATCTGAAGTCCCTCAATTTTTTACTCTGTTTCATTTCATGTCTTCAGTCTGCAAAATGTCTTGGTGCTCTAATAATCTCTTCAGAGGTATCTGTCAGAGCCCAGGAGGAAGGAGCATGTAACTTCTTTTGGTGCAACTACCAATGATGGCTTCTAGCTGGCATGCAGGAATGCTTACTTGTTTGGCATCGTCTTTTCTAGAATGTTTTGAACAATATTTGTTTAAATACAGTTCATTTTCTGCCTACTATTCATGTGTTCTAAACTAGGCTGGTTCATCTTGGATGGATTTGCACCTTATTCCATACCCATAAATGGAAAACAACCCCTGTCTCTCTCACTGCAGTTCTAGTTGTTTAGCCCTAATTTTAAGAGTGAAGGAGTCTGAGCAAAACAAGGAGAGATAATGGAGAAAAGAGAGGCTCAGAGAAAGAGATTAAAAATGGGGTAGAAAAAGAAATGAGAGAGTAACAATCTAATAGTAAAAGTGAGTGGCTGAGAGAAGATGAGACAGATGCATTTTGGGAAGAATCCAAAAGCAACAGCTTCTCTGGCAGAGCATTTTAAATTACAAGCATTTCAGTCCAACTAACACACCCTCTCCCACCACCTTCCCAACATTTTTTGAATATTGCATCCTTTTGGCAGTGTGAGGAGAAAAAGTAGAGTGCTGAGAGGACCGGATGATCAAGGGCCATTGTCAAGGACCATGACCTTTTTGCAAAAAGGTATTCCTTCCAGTTTCCTTGTGCAAAGTCAATGTATGGGAAATGTTTAGTGCTATGAGAGCTCATATTAGATCAATTTTTCTAGTCTGTAAGGGAACAGGCACCTTTGTAATCCAAAGGAATGATTTTGGTTCCCATGCAGGTGTGCTACTCTAGGGTCCTAAGTTTAAGTTCTGTAATTTATCTGCTGCTTACAGGAAAAGCAAGAGAGACAGGGTTTTTTCAATGATGGAACTACTGTACTGGTGGCATTTGCACTGATTAGCCAGATCCAGAAAAACATTGCCAAGCAGCTTGGCATATTGAGTAAATAGTGGTTTAAAATAGAAAACTGGATGGCAAGTGCAAAGCATTTTCTACATTTCCCACCTGCAGTATAATTCTAGAACTTTTGAAAAGCATTCATTTTATAAATGACCCCACTTTTATGGAGAGTGGAGTATGAATTACTACTAAATCGCGCTGATAAAAATATAATACCACTGTCTTCTTGGATTGAGGGAAAATTAGTTATTTTTACATTTAGATTCTGGAAGAAATATATTAAAATGATGCAGTTGAGGAGTCAAATGTCACACTCCTGGTGGGGGAAGTGTGTATTTCTCTCTCATATTCACAGATGGATCGCCTTAGAATCTCACAACTAATATTGATTTTTCTTAACAAATATCTATCTCATCATCAAGCATAGGATTGTTATGTGGTTGAACACAATTGCTGGTTTTCTATCTCAGTGAAAAGGAACAATCAAAATGTATTTGATGTGTAAAAACACAGAATTATTCTTGTCCTTTTGGCCAGTTTAATGGGATATAACCTCTCTCTAGGGACTGTATCCTGCCTTACTTCATCTGTCAATAAATTGGAGAAAGTTCAGAGAAGAGGCATGAAAATGATTAAAGTATTAGAAAACATGCCTTATAGTGATAGACTCTGGAAGCTCAATCTATTTATCTTAACCAAGAGAAAGTTAAGGGGCAACTTGATCACAATATGTAAGTATCTTCATAGGGAACAAATATTTGATAATGGGGTCTTTGGAATAGCAGACAAAAGTAGAACAAGATCCATCGGCTGGAAGTTGAAGCTAGACAAATTCAAACTGGAAATAAATTGTAATTTTTTAACTGTGAGTGTAATTAATCATTGGAACAATTTACTAAGGGTTGTGGTAGATTCTCAGATTCTTCAAGATTGGATGCTTTTTAAAAGATATGCTCTAGTTCAAAAAAAATTATTTCACGGAAATCTTCTGGTCTGTGTTATGCAGGAGGTCAGAATAGATGATCACAGTGGTCCCTTCTGGCCTTTTGAATTTATGAATCAATAATTTTTACCTCATTCATAAATGGGCTTTCTAGATAGATATAAGGCAAAGAGTTCACTTTTAAGTGTGGTGGAGCTGTACCTCTCACCAGAATCCCAAAGTCAGTCACCATGTTTGCATTCACGCCTTCTGGAGACCAGTTCCCTCAGGGTATGTTTGCATGAGCACCTACTGCATGACAAGCTGAGGTGTAAATCTATGGTGCTTCAGCATGCCACGTACTAACATACTCTCAAAGTTATTGAGAACTTTTTAGTTCGCATCAGCTGGGTCTATGTGGACAGTGCACAGCATGCTGGAGCACTGTAGATTTACACCCCACTGTGCCATGCAGTAAGTACTTTTGTAGATATGCCATAAGAAACCTGTGCTTTAAAAACCTGATCCTGCTCTATTGACTTAACTGGGACCAGAATCATGGCTTAGATGCTAAAAGTCCACAAATTTTCAAGCTATGGCAGAGAATATCATATTTTAGGCCTTGATATTTTCTATCAACTTCTCTCTGTTCTTCCATTTCAGATTGAAAAAGACCTCATTAGGGTACAGTGACACAGTTAGTTACGCCATGGAAGTAGGGCCCCTAAACATCCTTCAAAAAAGAGCTTCCTGGGGAAGGTAAGGTTGTTGCAGCATTTAATTTAATAAATGAAATATTAAAAGGAATGGATAAACTGTGAAATATTAGAATTTTACCTTTCTACCATGATATTGCTTTCTGTGGATTAGCAAAAACTTTATACATCTTGTGTGGAAGGGGTGAGAGTGTAATTCCCACAGTCAAGCACTTAGTTTTAAAGTTCTGTGGGAGGAAAATTTACTTCAGTTTCACTCTATAAGTAGAAATTTGGTATAACCAGAATCGCATTCTGCACATTCTAATGTATTAAAACAATTTAGGATTTCAGTTCTGTTTTACCACAAACACATTCCTCCATATAAAGGTTCACTCTAAGCAACTCTGTAGTGCATACTTAAATGACTGGTATAATATATCCATCCTGAAAGGGAGCTACCTATTCTTTGACATGTCTTTACTCTGTAGTTTGCATTTGATGTTCAATCTTTATTATATTTCATGTTAATGAAACAAAAATGTTAATAACTTGTTGTCTGTCTCTGAA
Source organism: Lepidochelys olivacea (assembly GCF_965140295.1). NCBI lineage: Eukaryota > Metazoa > Chordata > Testudines > Cheloniidae > Lepidochelys > Lepidochelys olivacea. The sequence goes on along the minus strand of NC_140411.1, from coordinate 28,524,364 downwards.
TTTTTTTTCCCTTTGAGAAACTCAGTCATTTTCCTTTGCCATCTATAAAACAGAGTCATAATGCAGCAGACTAAATAATGGTTATGGTATTGTGAGATAATAATGAAATCCAAAACTTTAGAGCTGTTAAATATAAATATTTGTTTTAATAAGCATATATAAAGAATTTCTTCTTTCCACAAGGAAAATGTCTTTGCCCTACTATTTTCAAGGATGCAGCAATAGTGTGCAGTGTGTTTTGGTTATTGTATAAAACGTGAATTAATTTTTTCAGATTTTTTGGTGATTATTTTATAGGAATGCAATGTTTCGTTTGCAGAAGAACCTGCCTTTCAGTGCCCCAGAGTTTAACCTGGTGTTTTGAAGCTGTTGTTTCCACCTCACTATAAAAAGGAGCACTAGATGTATGCCATTTGGAAATGGGTTAATTGTTTGAAAACCTTTTAATATCATAACTTCAATATGTGTGTGTGTGTGTGTGTGTTTTTTCTCCCACCTAGGTGTATCGTTGACTTTTTTCTTGTGATTACACAGCTGGGATTTTGCAGCGTTTATGTTGTGTTCTTAGCAGAAAATGTGAAACAAGTGAGTAAAAGCATTGTATGGGAATAATTTTGTTTGCAGCTTTTTATTTCCGGCTTTATTTCCTTTCTGCATCCATGTCAAATATACCATTCATATAATGCATGTAATGAGAATACATACAGTGTAAACTCTACCTTGCTTTCCCCCAAAGATACCTCACTAATTAACTTTTGTACAAAGTGATCCACTTGCTTTGTAGGTTAAACCAAATCCAGTGCTTGTGTAAGCAGCTGCAACATCACTGACCTCCAGTTTTTCTTAAATTTCAACACTTAATCTCACAATTTAACCATGGGATGTAATTATTTTACACACAGCTAAACAGTGTTAGAAAGATAAGAGGAGTTCTGCCAAATTTTACAATAAGATAATGGTTTCTTCATGCACAAAATGAGTAGTGTACCATAAACTCTTAGGATTTGTGCTCCAAAATGTGTGTAATCTCTTGTACAGTATACACATATTCTTTCCATATCCAGATCTTGGGCCCAACCTTGCTCTCAATATGTAGCAATTGTTATTTATTATTTAGTTTGCAATAATGTCCAAAATAGTGCTAGGAAGTTTCCAAATGCAGAGAAAGACACAGTCCCTGCCCTGAAGATTGTAGTTAACGATAGTTATGTACTTTGTGTGAGCCCACACGCAAAGCAGTTTATTTTCTGAGCTCTGCAGCAGTGTGCGCCACATCTCAGAGAATGGAAAAAGCTGTTAGGCAATTGGAAAGGCATTCTGTAAAGAACTGGGGAAGATGGACAACATTGTTTATGGTTAATGATATCTTCCAGCAAGTGTCTGAAGCCTCCCTCCACACAAATTTAAGGTATCACCTGAGTGAAATGGGAGTAGTTGATTTACATGTAGATTATGAGGCTGTTCTGCTTCAGTAACAGCCAGCCCTGCAGTAATGCTGTAATCCTGCTAGACTCTAAAAGCTAAGTAAGGTTGGGCCATTTCAGTACTAGGATGGGAGACCTCCATAAGACACCTGAGAGCTACAGGTGATATTCAGCAGATGGCACTGTACACTTTTGCAATGTGCTGAACTGTTACCCAAAGAACCATTATCTCTTAGATGAGACATAAAGTTAGATCCTGACTACATTACATTTCTACAAGGTCCCGCATTCCCCCAAATGAATGGAGGCATTAAACATGGGCTTCTTGACAATTTTCAGCTCAGGTAATTACCCTACAATCCAGCTCCAATTTCAATCAGATATGATGTTCTTAATGTCCTATCTTAGACAATTCTGCAATACAGCTGTATGCTTTGAAACTGCTACTGGTTATACTTCACTGGTGGCTGAAGTGGTCCCGAGGTATCTTACCTTTCTCTTAGAAGTGTTGTGGGAAGTGCTCTAAGATCCTCTGATGTAAGTTGCTATAAAAATGCAAAGTATCTGCATATGCAGTTTATATATACTATGATTTGGGCCTCTGCTCCTGATATTCAGTAGTTGTGAGACCATATTATAAAAATGTATTTTACCATTCTAATGCCTCGTAATCTCAGCGTGCATATTATTTTCAGTAGTATGTCTCTTCCTTCTCTGGCCCCACTCTCTCAGTGTGAATTTTTATTGCATCCATCATAGTATAAAGTTCAAGTCCAAACAATTGCCATCAAATAGGTAAGCAGACCCATTGCTGCCTACCAATGACATCTTCCTAGTTACTGACCCTATAAGCAAAAACAAGACTAATCAGATGTGTCTTGCATCACTTCTAAAGGCCATTAAAATTGGGTCCTCATTTATTACAGGATTTCAGACAGAGGGGCCTTCACAAGAAATACTTTGCTACCTTCCCCCAGGAGTTTAACCCTGGGGAGAGATCCAGTAACAAATTCATCCTAGGCAAGAGAAACAGCCACAAGGAAATATGAAATGTACTCTGTAATTGAATCAAACTTATCAAAAATTCAGAGGTTTCACTTTTCAATTAATTTGATTTGAATTGAAGTTCTTCTCTCCCATGGTATGATAAGGAGATAAGAAGCTGTCTCCTTCACAGCCACAAAGATCTATATTGCAGAACTCTGTCCTGTAGAGGGCACCAAAGGACCTAAATTTGTACTGCTTTAAATATATAATGCATTGATTCTCTCCAAAGCCAAACTTTGTGAAAAAGCATTTAAGTTGCTTAGTTGCACATACCATTAACACAAGCATTAAAAGCCACGGAATAATTAGTTCTCACCCAACTCTTGCACCCAATTTACCACCTTGATTTCCTCTCCTCATGACCTCACCCATGACACTGCTTCCTCCACACAAAGCATTAGTTTGGAGGACTCCTGACTTGGCTGTTCTGGCGCCCCCAGGGCACTGGCACAGCAACACCGTAGTGATCCCTTGAACAGCTGATATTTCCAAGCTTGGCTTCCCTGGTGCTGGTGTGTAGTGTGCTGGAGAGCTGAGGCTGAAGCACTACGGAGCCACATGTCTCTGCATTGACATCAGTCTTGGTGCAAAGGCATGGGGATCTCCTATACAGCTGTGCTCCCCAAATCCAGTCAGCCCTTCCCCCCACATACAAACCTCACTCTCCTTTCTTGCCCTCCCTCAAAGCCCCATTATCAACCTTCCCCTATCCCCTGCTATGTAGCATAGCTCCATGCGGTCTCTGGAAAGAGTGGAGATGGTGACTCTGGGAAGCAAGATGTTGAAAATGGATGTAGCTGACAGAGTCGGACAGTTCCATTGGCTAATCTTAGTGTAGCTCAAATTGGTTATATCGAATGGGAGAATAGCTTGTGTGTTAGTTTTAAAATTTCAGAATTGGCTTATGTTGGAGATGTTAGCTGAATATGCTTGTGTGGGAACTGCAATTGTTTAGCTAGAGGAATCCAAAGAAATGTGTAGAGGGAAAATGGAAGGGAAATATTAGTTAAGTAGCCTTTTAAAATATTTCCTCTACAGAGTTAGTAAATATTTTTCTTTAAATGTTACATGGAAATTTAAGTGGTCCAATGAAGAGTAATTGTGCCAAATTTGTGGATGAGGCTGGTGTAAACAGTTGCTACTATTGTCTCCATAAAAAAAATGGAATGCTTGAACCAGAGCCTGTCACAAAGGCTGACCAGTCTCTCCGTGTATGTCTATACTTCAGTTAAACACCTGTGGCTGGCCTGTGTCAGCTGATATGGGCTCAAATGGCTTGGGCTATTTTTGATTGCGGTGTAGACATTTGGGCTTGGGCTGGTGTCCGGGCTCTGGGACCCCACAGCCCTGCAGCCTGAGCCTCACAAGCCTGAGCCAGTTGAAACAGGCCAGCCAGGGGTGTTTAATTTCAGTGTAGACATACCCTGTGGTATCTTGCTGGAGTGGCATCACTCTTCAATTATTTCAATGTTAACACATAACTGTGTCCCCTTAAATGATAAATAGAGCTCCGGAGGGGACATAGAGGGTCAGGAACATCTGTGTATAAAGTAAATAATTCACACAAACCTTTGATCCTTAACCACTTCGGAGTCCCAGGTACTAGGGTAGTAGATGCCAGATAAATGTTTGTAAACGTAACTTTTCATGTGCTGCATCAGCTGAGTTCTTTCAATTGTGCAACTTTATTTGTTGTAGTATTTCTTGTACAGCTTGCATCCACAAATCATTAAGAGTTAAATAATACAAAATGGTGGAGAATAAATGGTCAATTTTCAATGAAGAAAGGCCAATATTTTTTAAAATTTGCCTTAATGGGAGCAGTTGGGTATTCAGGACTTCTGATTTTCAAAATCTTGGCCAAAACCTTGTACTTTCTCAAAAAAACTTTGCATTTTCCTATGTTGAGTTTGCTGTCTTGCTATCTTGCAAAACAAAAGGTTGACAAATATTTTATAAAGAGCCTGGCATATGCAGCGAGTCATCATCAGTCCAAATCCCTTCTAAATAAGCATTTACTAACTATGGTAAGCATTGTGTGTAGGTCTAAATGTTTGCTTTCTCTTTCCAATCCTGTAAGGGATTCAATACAGTTTCCTTCCATATAAAATGCATTATATATCTTCTGGTTCTAGCTATTAAGGTTGCTTGAAACTTCCCATTGTAAGACCCTATTTTTTGTTGCTTATAACTTTGCCAAATTTTAACCACTATAATTAAAGACTGTAACACAGTGCATACACACAAGGTAGTAAAAAGAAAAGGAGTACTTGTGGCACCTTAGAGACTAACCAATTTATTTAAGCATGAGCTTTCGTGAGCTACAGCTCACAAGCTCATGCTCAAATAAATTGGTTAGTCTCTAAGGTGCCACAAGTACTCCTTTTCTTTTTGCAAAGACAGACTAACACAGCTGTTACTCTGAAACCTGACACAAGGTAGTGTGAGGAACCCTAATTTGGGCACTTCCTAATTTTTGAGCGCTTGACTTTGCAACTAAGCTTTCTCTTCATGTATGTTATGGTCAACGTAAAAACAAACTTGAGATTCTGTTCTTTGTTGAAATTCTCGAAAAGCTGAGGATACTTTTCTTTAGTAGAAATCCAGCCGCCTTTGTGTCAGTGCAATGAAGGCAAGAGGTGATGCTCAATAGCAAACATACCTTGTTGTAACACATTCTTGAGCTGACTTTTACCATTGAGAAAATCTGCTGCATGCTTAATCATAACGGAGAAGATTTGGGGAGGAAGAGATTATGTAGGCATTGGAGACCCATGTGTTTTTACAGCACTGCGCCTACTGACTGTGTGTGACATTTGACTGGAGAGAATTGTCTAAACTGATAGTATGTTTGCGAGTTACTATGCTCCGTTGATAGGAAAGAAAAGGCAAGGGGTAATGTCAGATGTGTCTTAGCCCAGTACGACTAACTGAAATGCAATGACGCACTAGAGGCAAACTGCAGTAGTTTAAAAACAACTGTTAGCAGGAATAGCTGTCTAAGATTATATCGAGTCTGATATTGTGAAGGAGAGTAGGTTAGGTAAAGGATGTGTCATATTCAGTCCATCTTAACATAATCAGTGGCAAACTTGTGTCACCCTACGCAGCATATAAGCCAGGGAAACTGGTGCACATTGTTATTTCATATTTATTGACTTGTTTAAAAGTTCAGTGGTGGTTTTTAGTGCTACTCACAAAGACAAGGTTGAGCAATGATACAATAGCCTGCACCTGAACAGCACAAAGTTAGGAACTGAAATTTCAGTGTGGGTTTCGCATGTTGCTCTCTCACTCAGTCTCTCCTCCATGCCACTCCACTCGGAGCAGCAAAATGAAAAGTTACTCCTTTTCCTTTCTTGTCTGCTCTTGAATCTTGTGTCACCATATTGTGCTTCCTTTCCTCTGCAAGTAATGTTAGCCTCCATAGCCTGTTTGCTCACCTCTCCTTGGCTACCCCATCCATGTTGTTTGCCCTCTCTGAAGCCATTTGCAGAACCATTACCCTGACCTTTTTCAAAGCCATCCTCTTCTGTGATGCCTATGGTAAACTGCTAAGGCCTTGTCTAAACAGAAAAGTCGTGCCACTTTAACTATACCAGAAAAGTTAAAGCACTACAACTCCTCACCATCTCATGGTGGAGGCAGTTTTACAGGTATAAAGGTGCTTTTTACCAGCATGGATTTATCCATACAGAAAGGGAATAAGTTATACTGGTTTAAGTGTCTTTATACTGGTATATCTGTTTTGGTTTAAAAAAAAAATCACACCCCTAGCCAAAATAGTTACATCAGTACAAACAAAAAAAAAGTGTATAGACCAGACCTAATAACAGTGGTTAAGCAGAGGGACTATTGAAGTTGAGTTTTTAAAATTTCCATATATTCATAACTTTCTGAAACTTTAAATATCCAAGGAAGGTGCAGGTGTGAGTTTCAGCTATAGAATCATAGAATATGAGGGTTGGAAGGGACCTCAGGAGGTCATCTAGTCCAACCCCCTGCTCAAAGCAGGACCAATCCCCAATTTTTGCTCCAGCTCCTAAATGGCCCCCTCAAGGATTGAGCTCATAACCCTGGGTTTAGCAGGCCAATGCTCAAACCATTGAGCTATCCCTCTCCCCTGAAAACTCTCACCAGCAATAGAAAAAATCTCACCAGCAACACAAAACTTACTTCCTCAATAAGCAACGTGTATGGCTCAGCAGAAGCCATTTTTTCACATGTTGAGCAGGGTGGTCTCTGAAATGTAGTCTTTGACATTGGCGAGTACACCTTTGAAAGAAAGCTATCAAGGGTCAATGTGACTTCAGTGGCCATCTCTGACAACTTGTCTAGACAAAGCCTTAGGTCTAGTCTATGCACTGTTTTTGTTCCGAAACTATTTTGGTTAGGGGTGTTAATTTTTTTTTAACTTCAAATAGTTATACTAGTACAGCTTTTAGTGTGGGAACAGTTAGACTGCAATAAAGGTACCTTGTGCTGGGATAGCCTATTCCTCTTTCCCCATTGTGTGTTCTTTTTCTAACTGAAGGTGAGTCTGCCTTATCTAGTTTAGCTTATGCAAAAGTATACATTTCAATATTAAAACTGGTTGAAACTCAGAATTTTCTTTCCCTAGGAAATTCTGACATTTTGAAATTTCTTTTTGTCCTGAACTGGAAGGAAAAGTTCCTTGGTGTAGTGGGTTTTTTTAAGCACCGCAAATATCAGGTAGGTTTAATTAGCAAACAGAAACTACACTGTATTTCCCAGAGGCCGGGATACAATGTACAAGTATTGACTGAGATGAACATCAGGAAAAATATTTCCTGAAAGAAAGTAACAGGTGATATTGTTTAATATTGCCCTCAACTGCAGTTGAATGATCTATTTTCATTAAAGGGACCTAAAAATATCAGCTTTACTAACCTTCTTAGTTTTCTACAGGTTGTGTACCTCTTTGTGAGGGGAGGCATCAAGGCCTACTCTTCCCTGGTAGAATCAGCCTTCATTAATGGTTCTTCTCTCTCACTTTCTTCTGCCAGGAGAGGGTGCCTTCAAAAAGGGGCAGTGTCCATATTATGTTTCTGTCCCCTTGTCCCTCATCTATATAAACTGCATTTTATGGGAAAATATATGTTTCAGACTCCCATACCAATGGCAAGGCCTCTGCTCCCCCAACTCTGGGGAAATGTCAGAAGCTTTGGAGGAATAGCCCTACCACACTGTAGACACACTGACAGATTTAGGGAAGCAGAAGGCAGACATCTCACACCAAACACTTACAACCTGTGTTGATTGCTCTGGCCACCTCTGGAGGTTACAGCTTTGGATTTGGGTATCCCAGAGTGTGATAGTGTTTGTCAGCCATCACTTTGCAGATATCTGCATCAGTGTTCATCTAAGGACAGCTGTGGATTATTTGTATGTGTGTACATGTGATGTATCTTTGTGGGTACATGAGTCCGTTGTGTCTGTCAGCCAAACACAGGATGAGTAAATATGAAAAACATTAATATGACCACCCCCTTGTTACATAACGTAAAGGTGAAAGGTGTTCAGATAACATAGCATGGGTACCATGTAGGGATCTGAATAGATTTGAACTTCCCTAATGATTTATGAAATATAAAACATTGTGAATTCAAGCAATATTTTCCCACTAAGCACCACTTTATTTGCAATTCAGCTAATAGAAAAACGAGAGATCTCTGTTTTTTAGGAACTCCTTACTGAGGTTTGTCTGTATAAAGCGAAAATTGTGTGTATGGATTTCTTAAAAAATATTTCTTCTTGTTTTAAGAGGAAAAATAATACTTGAAATTATTTTGGCAGAAAGCTAAATTAAAACTGGAGGGTTTTAAAAAGATTACCATTCTGTCCCTGCAATATCTCTTTCTGTCTTATCTATTTAATAGCAGGATGCATTTTTGAATGGCATAACAGGCTAAAATATTTACATACGATGCAAGGTATGTTAGCATAGCAAGCATGTGTGTGCTTCCACTGCTCAAATGCTGTATGTTATGTTAAATATTTATGGTGGCTGAGACTTTCAAAGGAACCTAAGGGAGTGACATGCCCAAAAGCCACTGGATTTCTTAGATTTCAGAGTAACAGCCATGTTAGTCTGTATTTGCAAAAAGAAAAGGAGTACTTGTGGCACCTTAGATACTAACCAATTTATTTGAGCATAAGCTTTCGTGAGCTACAGCTCACTTCATCGGATGCATACTGTGGAAACTGCAGAAGACATTATATACACAGAGACCATGAAACAATACCTCCTCCCACCCCACTCTCCTGCTGGTAATAGCTTATCTAAAGCGATCACTCTCCTTACAATGTGTATGATAATCAAGTTGGGCCATTTCCGGCACAAATCCAGGTTTTCTCACCCTCCGCCCCCCCCCCCCCACAAATTCACTCTCCTGCTGGTAATAGCTTATCCAAAGTGACCACTCTCCTTACAATGTGTATGAAAATCAAGGTGGGCCATTTCCAGCACAAATCCAGATTTTCTCACCCCCCCCCCCCAAAACACACACACACACAAACTCACTCTCCTGCTGGTAATAGCTTATCCAAAGTGACCACTCTCCCTACAATGTGCATGATAATCAAGGTGGGCCATTTCTAGCACAAATCCAGATTTTCTCACCCGCCCCCCCACAAACTCACTGTCCTGCTGGTAATAGCTTATCCAAAGTGACCACTCTCCTTACAATGTGTATGATAATCAAGGTGGGCCATTTCCAGCATAAATCCAAGTTTAACCAGAACGTCGGGGGGCGGGGGGGGGGTAGGAAAAAACAAGGGGAAATAGGCTACCTTGCATAATGACTTAGCCACTCCCAGTCTCTATTTAAGTCTAAGTTAATAGTATCCATTCCAATTGGAATTCATTTGCAAATTGGATACTGTTAATTTAGGCTTAAATAGAGACTGGGAGTGGCTAAGTCATTATGAAAGGTAGCCTATTTCCCCTTGTTTTTTCCTACCTGCCCCCCCACCCCCCCAGACGTTCTGGTTAAACTTGGATTTATGCTGGAAATGGCCCACCTTGATTATCATACACATTGTAAGGAGAGTGGTCAGTTTGGATGAGCTATTACCAGCAGGAGAGTGAGTTTGTGTGTGTGGTTTTTTGGGAAAAAAAAGAAGGGCGGGGGTGAAAAAACCTGGATTTGTGCTGGAAATGGACCAACTTGATTATCATACACATTGTAAAGAGAGTGGTCACTTTGGATGGGCTATTACCAGCAGGAGAGTGGGGTGGGAGGAGGTATTGTTTCATGGTCTCTGTGTATATAATGTCTTCTGCAGTTTCCACAGTATGCATCCAATGAAGTGAGCTGTAGCTCACGAAAGCTTATGCTCAAATAAATTGGTTAGTCTCTAAGGTGCCACAAGTACTCCTTTTCTTTTTGGATTTCTTAGAGAATCCCATCCTATGTTCTTATGTATGGAGCATCTTTGGCTGTGTATGTGTTTGAAAGTGAAAGAGCAATTGCACAAGACTTTCTTGTATAACTGAAAGGTAGTTAAAGCTTTTGCACAGTGTCTTGCTCTGTGTTTTTATTTTAAGTTTACTATTGGTGAATGAGATTTGGAATGGGAAGTTTACTTCAGATGACTTTAGGGAAATAGCAGATTTACTAGCTGTCTGTCACACTACTGGCCAGCACAAAGAGGCAATTATGGGTATGTGAATTCACTGAAATTGGGAAATGTTAGACAGTTTATACAATTTGTAGTGAGAGAAGCTTGTAGGAAATTTAATCTTTCATGTCTAGATTTACTTAACTCTTTGCAGTAGCTTTCTAAGAACCCAGGCTTCAGGTATTCTGAGCCCCCTCATTTTCCTTTGACTTCAGCAGGAGTTGAAGGGAGCTTAGTACTTTCCAGAGGATGCGCAATATCTTGCAGGATCAGATTGGTTGGTGTACTAGTAATGACTAGAGACCTGTGTATTCTATGGTTGCTGGAAAATCCACTCCCTTCTGCTGAGCTGTGTCCTTAGCTTTCCATTAACAAATCATTCTTTTTAACTCTTGTGGTTGCAACAAAAAGGAAATAAAAAAAGGATTTTTTGTCTGCCTGAGTTTGCAGACAGCCTGAAACAATAGGAATGAGAAGAGTGAAAGGTCCCACTAATCTTCAGTGGGCTGTTAACTCTGAATCTTAACCAAGCTGGCAATTTAAATGTCAACACTTTTCCTGCTCTTTGCTTTACAGCCCCAAACGGTCTCCCATTCCTGTCCAGATGCTCATAACCACTCAACCACCAAAATCTCTAGCTCCACCTTTCTTCCACTTCACCACCCAAACAAATAAAGCCCATTTAGTATAGTTATTAATTGTCGGTACAAAACCCTGCAGCTGTGTAGACTGAATGTGTTGTGGCAAACTAATACAAATGACATTTGGCATCAAAATAAATAACATGGGTGACTGTACCAACCTATCTAAAGCTGCCACAAGCTTTCTAGTCTGCCTCACTTGAATGCTGTGGAAACTAGAGGCCCTTGCTGAAGAATTTGGGTCCATCTTGTAATGGAATATACCTGAGGGAGTCAAGGAAGACAAGGCAGTTGTGGAGAAGCTAAATGAATTCATTGTATTGATCTTCACTGCAGAGGATGTGAGGGAAATTCCCACACTTGAGCCATTCTTTCTAGGTGACAAATCTGAGGAACTGTCCCAGATTGAGGTGTCAAAAGAGGAGGTTTTGGTAAAACTGACAAACTGATAAATTTAAATAGTGATAAATCACTAGGACTCAATGGTATTCATCCAAAAGCTCTGAAGGAACTCAAATATGAAATTGCAGGACTGGTAACTATGGTATGTAACCTATTGCTTAAATTAGCTTCTGTGCCAGATGACTGGAGTATTACTAATTAAATGGCATTTTTTAAAAAAGGCTCCAGACTTGGTTGAAACTGTAGTAAAGAACAGAATTATCAGACACGTAGATGAACATGAAATGTTGGAGAAGAGTCACAGGGGTTTTGTAAAGGGAAATCATGCCTCACCAATTGCTTAGAATTCTTTGAAGGGGGTCAACAAACATAGAGACAAGGTTGATCTAATGGGTTTAGTGTACTTGGACTTCCAGAAAGCCTTTGACAAGGTCCTTCCCCACAGGCTCTTACGCAAAGTAAGCAGACATAGGATAAGAGGGAAGGTCCTCTCATGGATCAGTAATTGGTTAAAAGGTAGGAGGCAAAGAGTAGGAATATATGGTCAGTTTTCACAGTGGAGAGAGGTAAATAGTGGGGTACCCCAAGGATCTGTACTGGGACCAGTTCTGTTCAGCATATTCATATATGACCTGGAAAAAGGGGTAAACAGGTAGCAAAGTTTTTGCATAGGATACAAAAGTTAAGTCCAAAGCTGACTGTGAAAAGTTACAAAGGGATCTCCCAAAACTGGGTGACTGTGCAAGAAGGTGGCAGGTGACATTCAATATTGATAAATGCAAAGTAATGTATACATCAGAAAACATAATCCCAACTATACATACAAAATGATTGGGTTTAAATTAGCTGTTACCTCTCAAGAAAGAGATCTTGGAGTCATTGTAGATAGTCTCCAACTTTGAAAACATCTGCTCAATGTGCAGCAGCAATAAAAAACCTAACAAAAAGTTAGGAACCATCTGGCCACATCTGGAGTACTGCGTCCAGTTTTGGGCACCCAACTACAGAAATGATGTGGACAAATTGGAGAGAGTCCAGCAGAGGGCAATGAAAATGATCAAGGGGCTGGGGCACATGACTCACTAGGAGAGACTGAGGGAACTGGGCTTGTTTAGTCTGCAGAAGAGAAGAGTGAGGGGGGATTTGGTAGCAGCCTTCAACTACCTGAAGGGGGGTTTCAAAGAGGATGGAGCTAGGCTGTTCTCAGTGGTGGCAGATGACAGAACAAGGAGCAATAGTCTCAAGTTGCAGTGGGGGAGGTCTAGGCTGAATATTAGGAAACACTATTTAACTAGGAGGGTGGTGAATCACTGGAATGGGTTGCCTAAGGAGGTGGTGGAATCTCCATCGTTAGAGGTTTCTAAGGCCTGGCTTGACAAAACCCTGGCTGGGATGATTTAATTGGTGTTGGTCCTGCTTAGAGCAGGGGGTTTTACTAGATGACCTCCTGGGGTCTCTTGCAACCCTAATCTTCTATGATTATATGATTAGGAAAGGGATAGATAATAAGATAGAAAATATGATAATGCCACTATACAAGTCCCTGGTATTCTCACACCGTGACTACTACATGAAGTTTTGGTAGCCCCATCTCAAAAAAGCTATATTAGTATTGGAAAAAGGTTCAGAGAAGGGAAACAAAAATGAGTTGAGATATAAAACAGCTTCCATATGAGCAGAGATTAAAAAGACTAGGGTTGTTCATCTTAGGGGAAAAAAAAAGACGACTAAGAGGGGATATGATAGCGGTCTGTAAAATCATGAAGGGTGTGGAGAAAGTGAATAAGGAAGCCCCTTCTCATAACACAAGAAGCAGGGGTCATCCAATGAAATTAATAGGCAGCAGGTTTAAAACAAGCAACAAAGGAAGTATGTCTTCACACCATTCACAATCAACCTGTGGAACTTGTTGCCAGGGGATGTTGTGGAGGCCAAAAATATAACTGGGTTCAAAAACGAATTAGATTAGTTCATGGAGGATAGGTCCATAATTGGCTATTAGCCAAGATTGTCAGGGACACAACCCCATGCTTTGGGTATCCCAAAAAATCTGACTGCCGGAAGCTGTGACTGGACACCAGGGCATGGATCACTCGATAAATTGCCCTGTTCTGATCATTCCCTCTGAAGCATCTGGCACTGTCCACTGCTGGAAGACAGGATACTTGGTAGATTGACCATTGATCTGACCCATTATGGCTGTTCTTATGAGGGGCCTTGATGATGACCATAAAACTCACTAACGACATCGCAATGCACTTCATTAACATGCTTAATTTAGAAACGTGATTACCATGTCACTTATGACTGGAAAACAGTGGATGTACAGTATAGAAAATTGTATTTTCTTTCAGTGTGTGCACTGATGCATTGACTATTGCTGTTGTATCATGTTGTCTGTTTTAGTACTAATGTGACTACACATACTCTGGAACATGACACTGGTACTCGTACATATACTTTCATTGTAAACTGCTGAAAGTGTTTTCTGTTAAGAGGCTCAGTGGTATCTTTGTTTCTTTTGTACAGGTAAGTAGCTCTTGTCTAGCAGTACACATGTGAAAAGCATTGTTCAACTGTTGACTAATTAATTCTTTTAACACCTCTGAAGTAGATAAACAGGACCATAATGCTCATGTATTATTATAAATATGCTTTATCTGTGAGACTAGAGTAGCTCTAATTTCACAGTACATTCTCTGAGCTACAGTTTTGTGTTAGATGCTCAGGTTGTGACTACAGTAGTATGGTTGGCTGATTTGGAATTTAGAAGTGGTATTGTAGCTGTGTCAGTCCGAGGATATTAGAGAGACAAGATGGGGTGAGGGAATATCTTTTATTGCACCAACTTTTGTAGATGAGAGAGAGAAGCTTTCGAGCTTTTCTCTCTCACCAACAGAAGCTGGTCCAATAACGGATATTACCTCATCCACCTTGTCTGTCTTGGTGTTTAGAAGGCAGTTTATTGTGTGCAGTTGTTTTGAGTTTCAGACCAGTGACGTCTCAGTTGTACTTGTTTCTGTTCACATCACATAGAATTAATAACTTTACATATTTTTTTTGTGTGTTCCTTTTCTCAAGTCTATGGCTTTCTGCAATGCAAGGAAACTAACCTTATCAGATACTCGGGGTACAGGATGGGAAAATATGGTGGGAAAATTATTAAAAAGAGATCACCCATTCTATAGGATAAAGCCACTATAGCTTTTAAAGAAAATGGAATGAAACTGTTACTGTTTTGAGGAATGCAGTCTGTCACCTCAAATGCTTTGGCTTACCACTGCTTTTGGTCACAGCATTCATGCCATAAATTGATGTGATTTTCATAAAAGAAATTTTAACACCATTGATCATGTTAAATATTTTCTAATGTACAAGAACAATTGTGAGTTTTTACATGTTTAGTCTTTTGAATAACATTGGGAAATTGCTGTATTGTTATATGGAATCTAGGAATATTTTAGACTTGACTACAGGGAGAATTGTACCTGTTTAATCTAAACCAATTCTGTTCAGCAAGTGCAAACCTCTGCATGGACTTTTATCTCTGTATAAGACTGGCTTTTTGAGTTTAGCTTAAGTTGATTGGGAACAAGTTTAAGTTGAATGGAAATAACCCACTTTTAAATTAAAATATAGCTGGGTTTGCACCAGTTTCAAACAGTTTAATCAAACTGGTGCAAGTATGAGTGTAGACAAGACTAATGCTTTAACTAAATTGGGGAGGCAAGTGTCCAACTCCCATTGAAAGTTAGTAGGAATTGGGTGTCTAACTCTCCCTTAAGCGCCTTTAAATGTTATAGTGGGATTTTAAAAGTATAACAAATATAATCATTCACATAAAATACAGTGCTGCTGATGTTTTTAAAAACATCTTCCTTCCAGGTCCATGAAGGATTTTTGGAGAACAGGATTGTACCGATCAATGACACTAGTACCAGTGGTCCCTCTGAGAAAAGGAGTGTTGATTTACGAATATACATGCTGTGTTTTCTGCCATTTATTATCCTTCTGGTCTTCATTCGTGACCTTAAGAGCCTGTCTGTGCTTTCGTTCCTTGCCAATCTTTCTATGGCTGTCAGCCTGGTAATTATTTACCAGTACATCGTTCGAGTGAGTATACATCCCCCCCCTCAATTGTTTTGTGAAGATGTGACATCTCATTTGGAATTTGTATGTAATGTCAAGTGACTATTAGATTTATATTTATTAACCTAACTTTCACACAGCATGGCTTATACTGTAGGTACTAAAGTGATGGGTATTTAAAAAGTGGCAGAAAGAGAGAGCCTTTTGAAGATGTGACATTTATGGGAAATTGGACTTTAAAAAAGAAAGGAAAATGCCTACTAATTGCTCCTGCCATTAAGGCAGTAAAAGAAAAAAGTACACGTTTTAAAGAACTTTTGCCCCTTGAGTGTGAAAAAATTATCCTCCATGCATGTCACCTGCAGCTTTGGGGATTCTGTTCCACTGCCTGTCCCTTCAGTTCAACAGGGCAGCAATTTAAACTGTAACACTTAATTCTAGTGTCTCTCCAAATACAGTACTGAACATTTGCAGACTTCTCATTTAGACCACATGTTGCAAACTTTCTGCTTTTAAGCAGTTGAATAATTGTTGCATGTACTGAATTGTTGCCATGATACTAAAAGGTGTCTTGAGAGATTTGTATAAAGCAAGCTGAATCATGGAATGAAAACAAAAATTCACATTTTTAAAAAAACCCCTCAGAAGATCTGTGACCAGAGTTCAAAAGAGTTTGCCAGGGTTACCTTTGGCATAAGATGATACTGGAAAAATACAAGTGCTACTTTATGTACAGCAGTATTTCCCATAGTGTGATGTGTGCCCCCCACTGATTGGCAAGAAAGACAGCCAGTGGGAGGGTTGAGTTGGGACAAAGGCAAAAACAGAACAATTACCAATAAATATTCTCCAGAGTCTCAGCTTTCACTTTAAAAAAAAGTCTTCAGTGGTTATGGTTGTGAAGAAAACCTTCAGAATGTGAAGCTCATGTAACTGAGGGTATATATAGACTAGAAACACTACAGTAACACAGTGCCATGCTGTAGCTGTAGTATACACACTTAACACAGCAATGGAAGCATTCTTCCACTGACCTAACAGTGTCTACGCTGGGGTTCAGGTCACCTTAATTACATCACACAGAGTGTGAAATTCTTCACAGTCCTGTAGGACATAGGTCAGCTGACCTAATTTTTTAGTTTTCAGAGTAGCAGCCATGTTAGTCTGTATTCGCAAAAAGAAAAGGAGTACTTGTGGCACCTTAGAGACTAACAAATTTATTTGAGCATAAGCTTTTGTGAGCTACAGCTCACTTCATCGGATGCATTCAGTGGAAAATACAGTGGGAAGATGTATATACACCGAGAACATGAAACAATGGGTGTTACCATACACACTGTAACGAGAGTGATCAGGTAAGGTGAGCTATTACCAGCAGGAGAGCTGGGGTGGGTGGAGGAAACCTTTTGTATTGATGATCAAGGTGGGCCATTTCCAGCAGTTGAAAAGAATGTCTGAGGAACAGTGTGGGTGTGTGTGGGGGGGAAATAAACATGGGGAAATAGTTTTACTTTGTGTAATGACCCATCCACTCCCAGTCTCTATTCAAGCCTAAGTTAATTGTATCCAATTTGCAAATTAATTCCAATTCAGCAGTCTCTCGTTGGAGTCTGGTTTTGAAGATTTTTTTGTTGAAGGAATGCTACCTTTAGGTCTGTAATCGAGTGACCAAAGAGATTGAAGTGTTCTCCGACTGGTTTTTGAATGTTATAATTCCTGACGTCTAATTTGTGTCCATTTATTCTTTTACGCAGAGACTGTCCAGTTTGACCAATGTACATGGCAGAGGGGCATTACTGGCACATGATGGCATCTATCACATTGGTAGATGTGCAGGTGAACAAGCCTCTGATAGTGTGGCTGATGTGATTAGGCCCTATGATGATGTCCCCTGAATAGATATGTGGACACAGTTGGCAACAGGCTTTGTTGCAAGGATGGGTTCCTGGGTTACCGGTTCTGTTGTGTGGTTTGTGGTTGCTGGTGAGTATTTGCTTCAGGTTGGGGGGCTGTCTGTAAGCAAGGACTGGCTTGTCTCCCAAGATCTGTGTGAGTGATGGGTCATCCTTCAGGATAGGTTGTAGATCCTTGATGATGCGTTGGAGAGGTTTGAGTTGGGGGCTGAAGGTGGTGGTTAGTGGCGTTCTGTTACTTTCTTTGTTGGGCCTGTCCTGTAGTAGGTAACTTCTGGGTACTCTTCTGGCTCCGTCAATCTGTTTCTTCACTTCAGCAGGTAGGTATTGTAGTTGTAAGAACGCTTGCTAGAGACCTTGTAGGTGTTTGTCTGAGGGGTTGGAGCAAATGCGGTTGTATCGTAGAGCTTGGCTGTAGACAATGGATCATGTGGTGTGGTCTGGATGAAAGCTGGAGGCATGTAGGTCGGCATAGCGGTCAGTAGATTTCCGGTATAGGGTGGTGTTTATGTGACCATTGCTTATTAGCACCGTAGTGTCCAGGAAGTGGATCTCTTGTGTGGACTGGTCCAGGCTCAGGTTGATGGTGGGATGGAAATTGTTGAAATCATGGCGGAATTCCTCAGGGGCTTCTTTTCCATGGTTCCAGATGATGAAGATGTCATCAATGTAGCACAAGTAGAGTAGGGGCATTAGGGGACGAGAGCTGAGGAAGCGTTTTTCTAAGTCAGCCATAAAAATGTTGGCATACTGTGGGGCCATGCGGGTACCCATAGCAGTGCCGCTGATTTGAAAGTATATATTGTTCCCAAATGTGAAATAGTTATGGGTGAGGACAAAGTCCCCATCATGCGCCAGCAATGCCTCTCTGCCATGTACATTGGTCAAACTGGACAGTCTCTACGTAAAACAATAAATGGACACAAATCCGACATAAAAAATTATAACATTCAAAAACCACTCGGAGAACACTTCAGTCTGTTTGGTCACTCAATTTACAGACCCAGAGCATAGCTGCATCCCCCACCCCCAGCCCAGAGACTCACCCGCTACCCTCCTGGAAGGGTTGCCAACCCTCCAGGATTGTCCTGGAGTCTCCAGGAATTAAAGATTAAACTTTAATTAAAGATAATCGCACTTGATGAAACCTCCAGGAATTCATCCAACCCAAGCTGACAAACGTGTACCTCTTAGAACCCAGGGATCCAGAGGGAGAAACAGCTTGATATTGGGTTCTGGGATTGCATTGAGTTTCCTGCATGCTGCCTCCTTTCCCTATCAGGGTGTGCTGGGAACTGCAGCTGCTGGGAACCCTCCAGTTCCCTCCTCCTCCTCTTGGCCTTGTTTTCTATTTGTAAGCTGGGCTCTGCTGGGTCCAGTGGCCCCTAGTGGCAGCCAACATCTCTGCAGCCCACTTCTGTGGGGAAAAAGGGAAATTCTGCGCACAGAACGTTAATTTCTGCAAAATCCTGCATTGCGCAGTGGGGCAGAATTCCCCCAAGAGTAAACAATGCTGGCATTTAAAGTGTCATGTTCACTATCATATTACAAATATCCACACCAGTATTTCCCAAGTGCAAGTGGGGAGAGGAGGAGATGTGGGCGAGGAGCAGCAGGTATTTGGTTACATTTTAAGATGTGCAGGCTATTAATACCACATGGTGATGTTGTTGGGGGCGGGGAGGATGGGATTGGGTTTATTTTCCTGGAGAGGGGCTCAGCTTTCAAAAGTCTGGGTAATGCTGATATACGGTATGTGATGATGCTGTGTTTTTTCTCCCCAGGATATATCTGATCCTCGAAAACTTCCCCCTGTGGCTGGTTGGAAGAAATATCCACTTTTTTTTGGTACTGCCATATTTGCTTTTGAAGGCATTGGTGTGGTAAGTGTTCAGCTGTACCCATCTGTATACAATGATTGATGATAAGCAATCCCTTTATTAACTTTCAGTTAATCGCAATATTCTGCCCATCCCATTGACTTTCATGTTAATAGGATTCAGCTATTTTAATCAAGCATGCCGCTTATGGGCAACTTTCATTGTGCAGCCCTGTGGGCCTGCAGCAGCCCCTGTGGAAAGATCTGGCTTCAGGCAGGTTTGTAGGACTGTGGCAGGGGAAGGAAGTCCTGGGACATGCTTAGCCAGGGCCCACAAGCTGTGTCCAGGGCTTTCCACAGGGAGTGAGGGTACTGGAGGGCCCATGGGGCTGCATGGTACCTCCCACTGGCATCAGGGACATCTTTGTGATACAGAGTATGCCACAGTTATCCATGCCTTTGTCATCTCAGAATAAGATTGCTGTAATGCACTGTTCAACCTGGGGACCATTCAGAACTATGGTTTACACAGAATCCTGCAGGATGCTTATTAACTGCAGTTACACTTTGGGAGGACATGATTAAACCAGTGCTCTGGGATACTTACATTTGCTTCAAGTAAGCATCCAGGTGGAATTCAAGGTGTCGATTTTACCCTCTCAAGCTCTAAGTGGTTTGAAACCTGCTTACCTGAGAGACTCTCCAGGCTTTACTGCCACAGAGGAGATCAGCACACTTACTGAAGCTGGAGACCTTCTCAACTTACGGAAGAAAAGGTTACTGGCAGAATGCTCTCTGCAGGTTCCTTGCTTTGGGACCCTCCTCCCTTATCTCCTCAGCATTGATCTGCCAGTGCCCAGGTTTGTTAACCTTCTGGGCACACTGCACACCTCCTCACCTTTCCTCTTTCTTCTCAGGCTGTTGAGGAAGGGGTGGGTTGAAGTTTGGGTTTGGCTATATTTATGGATAGTGTTGTGGTGGTTGTGTCTCCCCAATTTATGGGATGAGTGCCAATAGATACCTGATTTTTATAAATTCAAATAAATGAAAAGAGCTATTCAAAAAAGAGTGAAAAAGTGTGTGAACATAGGGGGGAAAAAATTCAATTAGTTTTGCCAAACCTCACGGCTGAATCATTTTTACTCAAACTTATAAGAAAAAACTCAATATGAGGCTGAGAATGAGCATGGAAGATTTCAACCCGAATGGTTGAAGTCTGGCAAAATTATCAGCAGCTGAAAGCGAGGGGTTATAATGGAACATGTTAGGCAACCTTAATCATAGGTAGTGTTGTTAAATCTGGGTAAGAAATGGTTTTCCTGTCCCAAAGAATGTTTTTGAGATTTTGACAATTTTTCCATTCTGTATTGGGTGAAACGGAGACCTTTTGAAGTTTTTGGCTCGGGTGGGTGAGGGGAGGAGGGCGAGGACACAGACACACACATGCACACACACACACACCCCTCCCCTGCCTCTGAATAACCAATAGCCTGGTGGTTAGGGTACTCACATGGAACCCAGGTCCAAATACTTGGAATTTTGACTGGGTCTCCCACATCCCAGGTGAGTGCTGACCACGAGGCTGTTGGCTATTCTGGGATGAGTCTCTTTCTGTCTCTGAGAAACCTTTCCTGATGAAAGTTTTGTTGAAACTGGTACGTTTCCTGCAAAGTTTCAGTTTTCTGACAAACAAATTTTTCATGTGGGGGGAAAAAAAGTTTACCATTTAATTAGTTTGGTACCCTAGACTACCTTCTTGTAATTTTGGTTTTTTCTATTTTGATCTCTCTCAGGTTTACCATTTAATTAATTGGTACCCTAGCCTACCTTCTCTCTGATTGCAGGCTATCAGCATATACACCGGACCCTCACTAGAACACGCGTCTATATAGTGCAAATTCGCATATAACGCGGTTGTGGCCATGGATCCCAAATTTAATTACTTTAACTGGAATTCATTTTAACACGGTCCCCGCTATAACGTGGTCCCCGCGTTAACGTGGTACCATGCATGGATCCCAAATTCCACATTCTAGCGAGGGTCTGGTGTATTATATTTCTATAAAATTCTTGTACTGGATTTCATTCTAGTAGGTCTTCCCTGATAGTGTTTACTTGTTTCATAAAGATACACTTCTTGGAAAACTTGAACAAGCTTTTTGCATAGAAGCAATAGATGTGATATATCTCAAGTTTAGTGGGGTTTTTGATACTGTCTCATATGACCTTCTCATAAACTAGAGAAATATAGGCTAGCCAAAGCTATTACAAGGTGGGTGCACAACTGGTTGGAACTCAGAGTACTCAGAGAGTAGTTATTAATGTTTCACAATTGAATTGGATGGGCATGCTGAGTGGGGTCCCACAGGGATTTGTCCTGGGTTCAGTTTTATTCAATATTTTTATAAATGATTTGGATATTGGCATAGAGAGTGTGCTAATAAATTTTGTGGATAATACCAAGCTGGGAGGGGTGGCAGGTGCTTTGGAGGACAGGATTAGAATTCAAAATGATCTTGCCAAACTGGAGAAATGGTCTGAAATAAATAGGATGAAATTCAGGAAGGACAAATGCAAAGTACTAGCCTTAGGAAGGAATAATCAATTGCACAAATACAAAATGGGAAATAAGTGCCTACGAAAAGTATCTGTCAGTTATAGTGAATCACAAACTAAATTTGAGTCAACAATTTAATACTGTCACAAAAAAAGCAAACCTCATTCTGGGGTATATTAGCAGGAATGTTGTAAGGAAGATATGAGAAATAATTCTTCCCCTCTACTCAGCACTGATAAGGCCTCAACTGGAGTATTGTGTCTATTTCTGGGCACCACATTTTGGGAAAGATATGGACAAATATGAGAAAGTTGAGAGGAGACTGACAAAAATGAATTGAGAGCTAGAAAATGCTGCCCGGACCGGGAAAACCGAGAAGTCTGCTGCTTGCCAGGGGCTAAGATTCGCGATGTGACGGAGAGACTGCCGAGACTCATAGAATCATAGAATATCAGGGTTGGAAGGGACCCCAGAAGGTCATCTAGTCCAACCCCCTGCTCAAAGCAGGACCAATTCCCAGTTAAATCATCCCAGCCAGGGCTTTGTCAAGCCTGACCTTAAAAACCTCTAAGGAAGGAGATTCTACCACCTCCCTAGGTAACGCATTCCAGTGTTTCACCACCCTCTTAGTGAAAAAGTTTTTCCTAATATCCAATCTAAACCTCCCCCACTGCAACTTGAGACCATTACTCCTCGTTCTGTCATCTGCTACCATTGAGAACAGTCTAGAGCCATCCTCTTTGGAACCCCCTTTCAGGTAGTTGAAAGCAGCTATCAAATCCCCCCTCATTCTTCTCTTCTGCAGGCTAAACAATCCCAGCTCCCTCAGCCTCTCCTCATAACTCATGTGTTCCAGTCCCCTAATAATTTTTGTTGCCCTTCGCTGGACTCTCTCCAATTTATCCACATCCTTCTTGAAGTGTGGGGCCCAAAACTGGACACAGTACTCCAGATGAGGCCTCACCAATGTCGAATAGAGGGGAACGATCACGTCCCTCGATCTGCTCGCTATGCCCCTACTTATACATCCCAAAATGCCATTGGCCTTCTTGGCAACAAGGGCACACTGCTGACTCATATCCAGCTTCTCGTCCACTGTCACCCCTAGGTCCTTTTCCGCAGAACTGCTGCCTAGCCATTCGGTCCCTAGTCTGTAGCTGTGCATTGGGTTCTTCCGTCCTAAGTGCAGGACCCTGCACTTATCCTTATTGAACCTCATCAGATTCCTTTTGGCCCAATCTTCCAATTTGTCTAGGTCCTTCTGTATCCTATCCCTCCCCTCCAGCGTATCTACCACTCCTCCCAGTTTAGTATCATCCGCAAATTTGCTGAGAGTGCAATCCACACCATCCTCCAGATCATTTATGAAGATATTGAATAAAACCGGCCCCAGGACCGACCCTTGGGGCACTCCACTTGATACCGGCTGCCAACTAGACATGGAGCCATTGATCACTACCCGTTGAGCCCGACAATCTAGCCAGCTTTCTACCCACCTTATAGTGCATTCATCCAGCCCATACTTCCTTAACTTGGTGACAAGAATACCATGGGAGACCGTGTCAAAAGCTTTGCTAAAGTCAAGAAACAATACATCCACTGCTTTCCCTTCATCCACAGAACCAGTAATCTCATCATAAAAGGCGATTAGATTAGTCAGGCATGACCTTCCCTTGGTGAATCCATGCTGGCTGTTCCTGATCACTTTCCTCTCATGCAAGTGCTTCAGGATTGATTCTTTGAGGACCTGCTCCATGATTTTTCCAGGGACTGAGGTGAGGCTGACTGGCCTGTAGTTCCCAGGATCTTCCTTCTTCCCTTTTTTAAAGATTGGCACTACATTAGCCTTTTTCCAGTCATCCGGGACTTGCCCGGTTCGCCACGAGTTTTCAAAGATAATGGCCAGTGGCTCTGCAATCACAGCCGCCAATTCCTTCAGCACTCTCGGATGCAACTCGTCCAGCCCCATGGACTTGTGCACGTCCAGCTTTTCTAAATAGTCCCTAACCACCTCTATCTCCACAGAGGGCTGGCCATCTCTTCCCCATTTTGTGATACCCAGCGCAGCACTCTGGGAGCTGACCTTGTTAGTGAAGACAGAGGCAAAAAAAGCATTGAGTACATTAGCTTTTTCCACATCCTCTGTCACTAGGTTGCCTCCCTCATTCAGTAAGGGGCCCACACATTCCTTGGCTTTCTTCTTGTTGCCAACATACCTGAAGAAACCCTTCTTGTTACTCTTGACATCTCTGGCTAGCTGCAGCTCCAGGTGCGATTTGGCCCTCCTGATAACATTCCTACATGCCCGAGCAATATTTTTATACTCTTCCCTGGTCATATATCCAACCTTCCACTTCTTGTAAGCTTCTTTTTTATGTTTAAGATCCGCTAGGATTTCACCATTAAGCCAAGCTGGTCGCCTGCCATATTTACTATTCTTTCGACTCATCGGGATGGTTTGTCCCTGTAACCTCAACAGGGATTCCTTGAAATACAGCCAGCTCTCCTGGACTCCTTTCCCCTTCAAGTTAGTCCCCCAGGGGATCCTGGCCATCCGTTCCCTGAGGGAGTCGAAGTCTGCTTTCCTGAAGTCCAGGGTCCGTATCCTCAAGGTCCGTATCCTCCAGGGTCCGTATCATCAAGCCCTCGGATCGCTACCCCTTCCTGCTTCTCCACGTGGGCACCAGTGATACTGCCAAGAATGACCTTGAGCGGATCACTGCGGACTACGTGGCTCTGGGAAGAAGGATAAAGGAGTTTGAGGCGCAAGTGGTGTTCTCGTCCATCCTCCCCGTGGAAGGAAAAGGCCTGGGTAGGGACCGTCGAATCGTGGAAGTCAACGAATGGCTACGCAGGTGGTGTTGGAGAGAAGGCTTTGGATTCTTTGACCATGGGATGGTCTTCCATGAAGGAGGTGTGCTGGGCAGAGACGGGCTCCACCTTACGAAGAGAGGGAAGAGCATCTTTGCGAGCAGGCTGGCTAACCTAGTGAGGAGGGCTTTAAACTAGGTTCACTGGGGGAAGGAGACCAAAGCCCTGAGGTAAGTGGGAAAGCGGGATACCGGGAGGAAGCACAGGCAGGAATGTCTGTGAGGGGAGGGCTCCTGCCTCATAGTGAGAATGAGGGGCGATCAGCAGGTTATCTCAAGTGCTTATATACGAATGCACAAAGCCTTGGAAACAAGCAGGGAGAACTGGAGGTCCTGGTGATGTCAAGGAATTATGACGTGATTGGAATAACAGAGACTTGGTGGGATAACTCACATGACTGGAGTACTGTCATGGATGGTTATAAACTGTTCAGGAAGCACAGGCAGAGCAGAAAAGGTGGAGGAGTAGCACTGTATGTAAGGGAGCAGTATGACTGCTCAGAGCTCCGGTACGAAACTGCAGAAAAACCTGAGTGTCTCTGGATTAAGTTTAGAAGTGTGAGGAACAAGAGTGATGTAGTGGTGGGAGTCTGCTATAGACCACTGGACCAGGGGGATGAAGTGGATGAGGCTTTCTTCCGGCAGCTCGCAGAAGCTACTAGATCGCACGCCCTGGTTCTCATGGGTGACTTTAATTTTCCTGATACCTGCTGGGAGAGCAATACAGCGGTGCATAGAGAATCCAGGAAGTTTTTGGAAAGCGTAGGGGACAATTTCCTGGTGCAAGTGCTAGAGGAGCCAACTAGGGGGGAGCTTTTCTTGACCTGCTGCTCACAAACCGGGAAGAATTAGTAGGGGAAGCAAAAGTGGATGGGAATCTGGGAGGCAGTGACCATGAGTTGCTTGAGTTCAGGATCCTGACACAGGGAAGAAAGGTAAGCAGCAGGATACGGACCCTGGACTTCAGGAAAGCAGACTTCGATTCCCTCAGGGAACGGATGGGTAGGATCCCCTGGGGGACTAACATGAAGGGGAAAGGAGTCCAGGAGAGCTGGCTGTATTTCAAGGAATCCCTGTTGAGGTTACAGGGACAAACCATCCCGATGTGTCGAAAGAATAGTAAATATGGCAGGCGACCAGCTTGGCTTAATGGTGAAATCCTAGTGGATCTTAAACATAAAAAAGAAGCTTACAAGAAGTGGAAGGTTGGACATATGACCAGGGAAGAGTATAAAAATATTGCTCGGGCATGTAGGAATGAAATCAGGAGGGCCAAATCACACCTGGAGCTGCAGCTAGCAAGAGATGTTAAGAGTAACAAGAAGGGTTTCTTCAGATATGTTGGCAACAAGAAGAAAGCCAAGGAAAGTGTGGGCCCCTTAATGAATGAGGGAGGCAACCTAGTGACAGAGGATGTGGAAAAAGCTTATGTACTCAATGCTTTTTTTGCCTCTGTTTTCACTAACAAGGTCAGCTCCCAGACTGCTGCACTGGGCATCACAACATGGGGAACAGATGGCCAGCCCTCTGTGGAGATAGAGGTGGTTAGGGACTATTTAGAAAAGCTGGACGTGCACAAGTCCATGGGGCCGGACGAGTTGCATCCGAGAGTGCTAGAGGAACTGGCGGTTGTGATTGCAGAGCCATTGTCTTTGAAAACTCGTGGCGAACGGGGGAAGTCCCGGATGACTGGAAAAAGGCTAATGTAGTGCCAATCTTTAAAAAAGGGAAGAAGGAGGATCCTGGGAACTACAGGCTAGTCAGCCTTACTTCAGTCCCCGGAAAAATCATGGAGCAGGTCCTCAAAGAATCAATTCTGAAGCACTTACATGAGAGGAAAGTGATCAGGAACAGTCAGCATGGATTCACCAAGGGAAGGTCATGCCTGACTAATCTAATCGCCTTCTATGATGAGATTACTGGCTCTGTGGATGAAGGGAAAGCAGTGGATGTATTGTTTTTTTACTTTAGCAAAGCTTTTGACACGGTCTCCCACAGTATTCTTGTCAGCAAGTTAAAGAAGTATGAGCTGGATGAATGCACTATACGGTGGGTAGAAAGTTGGCTAGATTGTCGGGCTCAATGGGTAGTGATCAATGGCTCCATGTCTAGTTGGCAGCCGGTGTCAAGTGGAGTGCCCCAAGGGTCGGTCCTGGGGCCGGTTTTGTTCAATATCTTCATAAATGATCTGGAGGATGGTGTGGATTGCACTCTCAGCAAATTTGCGGATGATACTAAACTGGGAGGAGTGGTAGATACGCTGGAGGGCAGGGATAGGATACAGAGGGACCTCGACAAATTGGAGGATTGGGCCAAAAGAAATCTGATGAGGTTCAACAAGGACAAGTGCAGAGTCCTGCACTTAGGACGGAAGAACCCAATGCACAGCTACAGACTAGGGACCGAATGGCTAGGCAGCAGTTCTGCGGAAAAGGACCTAGGGGTGACAGTGGACGAGAAGCTGGATATAAGTCAGCAGTGTGCCCTTGTTGCCAAGAAGGCCAATGGCATTTTGGGATGTATAAGTAGGGGCATAGCGAGCAGATCGAGGGATGTGATCGTCCCCCTCTATTCGACATTGGTGAGGCCTCATCTGGAGTACTGTGTCCAGTTTGGGCCCCACGCTACAAGAAGGATGTGGATAAATTGGAGAGAGTCCAGCGAAGGGCAACAAAAATGATTAGGGGTCTGGAACACATGACTTATGAGGAGAGGCTGAGGGAACTGGGATTGTTTAGTCTGCAGAAGAGAAGAATGAAGGGGGATTTGATAGCTGCTTTCAACTACCTGAGAGGTGGTTCCAGAGAGGATGGTTCTAGACTATTCTCAGTGGTGGAAGAGGACAGGACAAGGAGTAATGGTCTCAAGTTGCAGTGGGGGAGGTTTAGGTTGGATATTAGGAAAAGCTTTTTCACTAGGAGGGTGGTGAAACACTGGAATGCATTGCCTAGGGAGGTGGTGGAATCTCCTTCCTTAGAAGTTTTTACGGTCAGGCTTGACAAAGCCCTGGCTGGGATGATTTAATTGGGGATTGGTCCTGCTTTTGAGCAGGGGGTTGGACTAGATGACCTCCTGAGGTCCCTTCCAACCCTGATATTCTATTATTCTAAAATATGACCTCTGCGGAAAGATTGAAACAACTGGCTTTGGTTAGTCTGGGGAAGAGGGGAGGCATGATAGCAGTCTTCAAGTACTTAGAAGGTTGTTATAAAGAGGAGAGTGATAAATTGTTTTCCTTAACCACTGAGCACAGCACAGGAAATAATGGGCTTAAATTGCAACAAGGAAGATTTAGGTTAGATATTAGGAAAAGCTTTCTAACCGTAAGGGTAGTTAAGCACTGGAACAAACTACCTTGGGAGGTTGTGGAATCTCCGTCATTGAAGGCTTTTAAGAACGTGTTTGATAAACACGTCTCAGGGATGGTCTAGATCAGTGATAGTCAATTAGATCGACCTGTGGGCTGATATGAGAATTTTATGACAAGGGGCAGGTCATTTTTGCAGAAGGCTGGCAAAATAATTATAATAAAAAACTTCAGCTGCCAATAAATAAAGATCTTGATTACAACACAAGTACTAGTGTTTCTATATTTTAACAAAATTTATAAATCAACATTATGATCTGTGTTTGTGGCAGTCCTTAATGGGAGAGGTGACATCACCGATCTCTGGCAAGCTTTGTGAAGAGTAGTTTGCAGAATGTCATGCACTGGTGAAGATGTTCATCTGCCAGGCGATTGTGGTGTTGGTTTTTTATAATGTTCATGGTAGAAAACCCCAATTCTCAGAGATAAGTTGATCCGAATGTTAAAAGATAGATGGCTAGATTCAGGCTATTTTGAAACTGGTCAGCATATTGAGTCCAGAAATTGCAAAGTCCCACTTCTTTGAATTTTGCCTTCAAGACATTTGAGCTCTGGAGACTTACAATGTCCAGTTGAAAGGCACCTTCATTAGTTGAATCAAGAATGTTCTTTGCTTCAGAAAGACAAGATCCATTGGCAGAGATAACAAATGGATCACACACAAATAAAAGCAAATCATTTGGAATTTTAAAATTCTCAAATCGCATTTTAAAATTTTTGATCAGATTGTTTTGGAATTCTTGCATTGTTTTCATCGAAGTTTCATCTGTAGCAACAACCATGCAATGTGGGAAAGAGCAACATCTTTCCTGTTAAGTCTGTCTGAAAGATTTCAAGACTGCTCTGAAAGTCACACTTTTTTTTAAACAGATCCCCAACACTACTTGCATGGCCTTGGAGCTGCAAGTTGAGGGAATTCAAGTGACCAGTAATATTGCAGAGTAAAGCTACCTGTGACATAGCCGTGCTCCACCAATATTCACGACCGTGGGCCCGGCTCCTCCAATGTTTGGGCTTTTATTTTCAGAGCCGTCCCATCCATGGGACAGACCGGGGCAACTGCTCTGGGTCCCACGCTTTGGGGGGCCCCACGCTTCAGGGGGATGTGGGGTCCCGGGCTGCCTGGGGGGTTAGTGGGAGGCTTGGCGCCTGCTCCTCCCCCACTCCACCCCTTCCCCCAAGTCCTCACCCCACCTCTTTCTGGCTTCTGCCCTCTCCCTCGAGCAATGCCGGGAGCTGGCGGAGCGGGGCGGGCTGGGGCCGGGTCACTCTCTGCTGCCAGTGCCAGGCCCCCCACTAACCCCCCAGCCCCCCTGGACCCCACATCCCCCTGGAGCGCAGGGTCCCCCAAAGTACAGGGCCCAATCCTATGGACAGGATGGCTCTGCTTGGACCCATTCTGGGCACCAGCAAAAATTATACAAACCTGGCACCCATGGTTGACTCATATCCAGCTTCTCGTCCACTGTAGTCCATGGTCCTTTTCTGCAGAACTGCCACTTAACCAGTTGGTCCCCAGCCTGTAGCCGTGCATGGGATTCTTCCATCCTAACTGCAGGACTCTGCACTTGTCCTTGTTGAACTTCATCAGATTTCTTTTGGCCCAATCCTCCAATTTGTCTAGGTCACTCTGGACCTTATCCCTACATTCCAGCATATCTATTTCTTCCCCCAGCTTAGTGTCATCTACAAACTTGCTGAGGGTGAAATCCATCCCATCATCCGGATCATTAATGAAGACGTTGAACAAAACTGACCCCAAGACCGACCCCTGGGGCACTCCGCTTGATGCTGGCTGCCAACTAGACATGAAGCCATTGATCACTACCCACTGAGCTCTATGATCTAGCCAGCTTTCTATCACCTTATAGTCCATTCATCCAATCCATACTTTTTTAACTTACTGGCAAGAATATTGTGAGAGACCGTGTCAAAAGCTTTGCTAAAATCAAGATATATCACGTCCACTGCTTTCCCCATATTCACAGTTGTCTCATCATAGAAGGCAATCAGGTTGGTCAGGCATGACTTGCCCTTGGTGAATCCATGTTGACTGTTTCTGATCACCTTTCTCTCCTCTAAGTGCTTCAAAACTGATTCCTTGAGGACCTGCTCCATGTTTTTTCCAAGGACTGAGGTGAGGCTGACCGGTCTGTAGTTCCTCGGATTCTTCTTCTTCCCTTTTTAAAAGATGGGCACTATATTTGCCTTTTTCCACTTGTCCGGGACCTCCCCCTGATCACCATGAATTTTCAAAGCTAATGGCCAAGGGCTCTGCAATCACATCAGCCAATTCTCTCAGCACCTTTGGATGCACTAGATCTGGCCCCATGGACTTGTGCATGTCCAGCTTTTCTAAATAGTCCTTAACATGTTCTTTCACCCCCGAGGGCTGCTCACCTCTTCCCCATACTGTGCTGCCTAGTGCAGCAGTCTGGGAGCTGGCCTTGTCTGCGAAGACTGAGGGAAAAAAAGCATTGAGTACTTCAGTTTTTTCCACATCATCTGTCACTAGTTTGCCTCCCCCATTCTGTAATGGTCCCACACATCCCCTGACCTTCTTCTTGTTGCTAACATACCTGAAGTAGCTTTATTTAAATGTTCTCCCAAATATGAAATATCTTTTTATTGTATTTTTTTAATTTAAAGCTGCAACTTATATTCATGTTGACTAATACCTTACTCCATGAGCAGTGTTAGTGAAATCAGTGGTACTGCTCATGGAGTAAAGTCCTATTTGCTGCAGTAAGGGTTCTAAAGTACAGCTCTAAATTACTTAATTTAAAAGTATGGTTCAGGGCAACCCAATGGGAGATTGATAATAGGATTTAGGACTGGATCTTGCTCCCACTGAAGTCAGTGGTAAAACTAGCATTTAATTCAATGGTGAAGCATTAAACCTTGGTGATTTCAACCTTTAGGGTTTCGATTCAGTCCATCGTAGATTAGTGTTGTGGTTGGGTGTTGTAAACATTCAGTGATTTTTGGATATCCCCTATGAAATGCATAATCTAGCAATGTGTGGATAGTTTGCACTATGACTGCTTGTGCTTTATTTGATTGTTGGATAAATAGAAAATTTCATTCTTCGTTACTGTCAGTTTAGCACCTTTCATGAACCCGAATAAAACTTCTTTCTGTAATAACTCTCATAGAGCAGGAATGCTTTATTGATTGTTAAATTGCCAATGGAAACTCTCAAGTGGGTTAATATAGTGTTTACAATCTTTAATGCCTTTCCAATACCTCTTTCTTTATGTATGTATGACTCTATGACTTATTCCAAGAAATGTTTTGCATTTTGGAAATTTGCTGTTAAGTATTCACTTAATACAGAGAGCTGTTTTCAAGTTTAAACAGGTAATTGGCCAATCTTGAATAATGATTTTGAGGCAATATCTCCATCTGTCTCAGTTCCATGGATTTACATGAGAAGTTCTCAAAGCTTCCAATAAGGCTTCCATTTGAATTTTCCCATCAGTTGTGCAGCACGTGGCCCATTCTATTTTTGCTCTTTAAACAAGAAATTTGTGGATAGGTTTGTGATCCTGAATGTTCATTAAGGGACTGGAGCGGGTGGTACACTTAGAGGGGTTCTGAATGGATGCTGTTTTTACTCATTCCCTTTTACTAACTTTCTTTTGAAGTATGCTGCTGCCCCCGTTTTGTGCAAACTGATGTTTCAATGTAATTTGGTAAAATAGGTTGTTAATATAACTCATATAAGAATCTGTTGAAAATCTTGTTTGTTTGCTAATTTGAACAGTTTTATTGTGTGAATGCGGTGGCAACTGACTAACTTGACTGCATCTTGAGCTAAAACAGTCTGGAGAAAGAATCTGCAGATTTATGGCAGTTTGGGCCACAAGCTAATCACTGTTTGTGTTAATAGCAAGGTGTGTTGCACTCCAGGACTACATTTTCTTTGTTTGCTTGCTGTCTATTTAAGTCACATTCAGGACTGGGATCCCTATTGTCTGGCATAGGTTACCTTCTGGATTTTGAGGTACTGCAAATTTTGAATATCTTGGCAGCTGGTTGTTAATGACCCATGTATATTGACAGGAACAGCTGACAGCGGGGTGACAGAATGATCAGTCCTTAATTCCTATGCATGCAAATTAGGATTCAACAGAGGATCAGCGATAAAGTGGGAAGGAAGAAAGATTTATTTGTGTGCTCAATACACCAATAATGCCAAAAAGATTAACATCTCCCTGTTTCATTACCTCTATTTTGGGCTGTTTGGGGTTGTTACATCTGAATATTTCAGATACTATGGACGTTAGTGGACTCATTTCCCAATATTAAAGTTATGTGCATGTTCATCTGCCTCTAAAAGGACTTTTGATCTCTGCATATTTTACTGTTAAATTGAACGGACAGTTTAATTTCTTCATCATGTTGCCTTGGCAAGTGAGGAACATAAGAACTTTGTGTTCAAGTGATACTAATAGTGATCATTTCATTGGTGATGAAAGTTACTTTGGGCTCCTACCAACTTGTAAGTTAGGTTTTCAAGACATAAAAATCAGGATGATCTTGAGAAAAATTGGGACAGGTGGCATAAAATAGTCACTGTGAAACAGTTTTTTCTTTTCTTTTAATAACCCAGTGTCACAAGGTGACTGGCCCTTTTAAGAGGGAATGGGGTACAGTGCATCTGTGCCTGATCACCTACTACTCAATTGGGCTTAAGGGAAGGCAGCTGGGCCTGATAAAGAGGGAGACATCAGCAGGGGAAGGGCTACCCACTGACTCTCTCAGCCTGGTTTGGTAAGGAGAGAAGCTTGGGAAGCTTTGGGAGAGACAGATAGAGAGCTGGAGCAGAGAGCATACTCCAGGGGAGAAGATGACTCCAGGCAGGTAGGGCCGGGAAGGATGAAATTTGGACTCTAAGGACCTTGTTTTGATTGGAACAGTTTATGCTTAAAAAAAACTAAGCATTCTTAGTCTTGTGAAAAGAAGATTGAGCGGGGACTGATACAGTCTTCCAATATGTTAAGGGCTGCTGTAAAGAGGATGGTGATCAATTGTTTCTAACAATCCTTAGAAGTTTTTAAGGTCAGGTTTGACAAAGCCCTGGCTGGGATGATTTAGTTGGGGATTGGTCCTGCTTTGAGCAGGGCGTTGGACTAGATGACCTCCTGAGGTTCCTTCCAACCCTGATATTCTATGATTCTATGTTCTCCAGATCCACTGAAGGTAGGACAAAATGTAATGGGCTTAATTTGCAGCAAGGGCAATTTATGTCAGATATTAGGAAAAACTTTCTAACTACAAGGGTAGTTAAGCACTGGAATAGGCTTCCAAGAGAGGTTGTGGAGTCCCCATCATTGGACACTTTTTAAAAACAAGTTGGACAAACATCTGTCAAGATGGTTTAGCTTTACTTGGCTAAACTGAATGGCTCCTCAAAGTGCCTTCCAGCCCTACATTTCTATGATGATAAACCAGGGTGGCATGGAAAGAGAAAAGACTGTGTGGAATTTTTAAGGAGTCCAATAAGGGAAACTGAGGCAGCTGCCACAGAAACAACCCAGGCCATGAGGAGGTGCCTGGGAAGTGATCCATCCTGTGACACCAGGTTTCCCAGCACACTTTACCCAGGTACATTGTTTACTCCAATGAAAAAATATGCACTAGAGACCACTAGGTCTGTCAAGCGATTAAAAAAAAATAATCACGATTAATTGCGCTGTTAAACAATAATAGAAAACCATTTATTTAAATGTTTTTGGATGTTTTCTACATTTTCAAATATTTTGCTTTCAATTACAACACAGAATACAAAGTGTACAGTGTTCACTTTATTTTTTATTACAGATATTTGCATTGTAAAAAACAAAAGAAATAGTATTTTTCAGTTAACGTAATACAAGTACTGTAGCGCAATCTCTTTATCATGAAAGTTGAACTTAAAAATGTAGAATTATGTACAAAAAAACCCTGCATTCAAAAATAAAACATTGTAAAACTTTAGAGCCTAGAAAGTCCACTCAGTCCTAATTCTTGTACAGCAAATTGCTCAGACAAACAAGTTTGTTTACATTTGCAGGAGATAATGCTGCCCACTTCTTGTTTACAATGTTATCTGAAAGTGAGAACAGACATTTGTATGGCACTATTATAGCTGGTGTTGCAAGATATTTATGTGCCAGATGTGCTAAAGATTCATATGTCCCTTTATGCTTCAGCCACCATTCCAGAGGACATGTGTCCATGCTGATGACAGGTCCAAAGCAGTGTCAACCGATTCATGTTCATTTTCATAGAATCATAGAATATTAGGGTTGGAAGAGATCTCAGGAGGTCATCTAGTCCAACCCCCTGCTCAATGCAGGACCAACTCCAACTAAATCATCCCAGGCAGGGCTTTGTCAAGCCGGGCCTTAAAAACTTCTAAGGATGGAGATTCCATCACCTTCCTAGGTAACCCATTCTGAGTTACTACAGAGAGTTATCTGAGTTACTACAGAGAATTCTTTCCTGGGTCTCTGGCTGGTGAATCTTGCCCACGTGCTCAGGGTTCAGCTGATCGCCATATTTGGGGTTGGGAAAGAATTTTCCTCCGGGGCAGATTGGAAGAGGCCCTGGGGTTTTTTCGCCTTCTTCTGCAGCATGGGGCACAGGTCACTTGCTGGAGGATTCTCTGCACCTTGAAGTCTTTAAACCATGATTTGAGGACTTCAATAGCTCAGACATAGGTGAGAGGTTTATTGCAGGAATGGGTGGGTGAGATTCTGTGGCCTGCCTTGTGCAGGAGGTCAGACTAGATGATTATAATGGTCCCTTCTGACCTTAAAATCTATGAATCTATGAATTCCAGTGCTTCACCACTGTGTTTTGTATTTTCAGTATTTGCTGTTATTGGATTACGTTCAAATAAACACGTTTTTCTGGATGATTACAAATGTGACATGGATGTTTGTGTTTAACATTCAATTCAAATAACTGCAGAATTTAAGTTTGGCTTATTGCACATTCATATAAATGCACTTGTGCTACTGGAACATGCAGTCAAACAAAATCTGTGTTTACAACTCCTCTTGGAAGTAGGCATTCTGTAGACATTTTCTTTATTAATTGATACATGACATTTCTTAGGCTAATGCCAGGTTTGCAGCAGATCTGATGTCCTGTCCATACTGCTACTAAGCAAAATTAACTAACCTTTGTTCAGCAGCATCATGTTCAGAATCCTCTTTTTTCTCAAAGGAAGAAAGGGCTTATGTGAAAATACAAAATTCATTAGACTTGATCACAACATGGCTCCCTCGAACTTGTAGTGCAGATGGGACTTAAAACTGAGGATAAAGCACTATGTCTTTATGTCTGGAACTATGCCTGGAACTATGCCAAAGCTGGGCCTTTGGAATGTGTTGTATTGTAGTACAGATATAACTTAACAATACACAGAGTATGAATAGAATATTTAATAATTTTATTCATGTGTATTATAATCAGGAAAATATTCACCACATATGACTGAGAAGCTCCTGTAGTATTTGTCATTTAAGACACCCTCCCCACCAAAAAGTGAAGGTGATACTGTAACTGAAAATTGCAACAAAAAGAAAGAAATTGATTCATATTGTTTAGACAAAATAACATGCTTTTCTGTCCCTTTAAATACAAATCTATGCAATTCAGTATTATTTTCTTGTTGAGTATTGTACACTGGTTAGCTTAGTGAACAGAAAATGCTATGTTACTTTTAAACATTAATTTCAGAGTAGGAAAATAAGGCTCCTCATTTTTGTTTAACCTGTTTCTTCCAGAAGTCTGTTAAGTTGCTTTTGAACTTGGATATCACTGTTTTGCAATAAAGGATGGAGTGGTATTTTGTATACAAAAAGACAGAGGCTTTGGAATCAAATTAGGCAGCAGCTAACCAATTCCAGGATTTAGAAGAGGAAAAAAAAGTGAATTATCATTTTAAAATGTCATTGTTTTGGATTTTGAGACAGATGCAGAGCAGCTTGCTAGAACTGAGATAAAAGCCACTCATTGTCAAAAACTCTTTTAGCAGCTTAGCATTATCCATTTTAAAAACAAAAAAACCCCAAACCTGCTAGCTTAACGCTCTGTTCTGGTGTTTTTAAGACCAGGCTGGATTTGTCAGGGATAGACATTTAACAGGTAACGTGACATCATCTTAATGTACAGTTGGGGCATCTCTGGATCAGTGTACATCTACTGCATTAGTGTCTTTCAGTTCTCTGAAGGTATTTGACAAGATGTGCAAAATAAAAGAGGTGGGAATTCTCAGGAGGACATATCTTCAAATTCAGGCTCCCTTGTCAACCTCCAAAGCCAACAGTTACCATATCATTAATGGACATGTTTTGAACACTATCCAAGCACCAAAAGAAGCATTATCTGACAGGGCCGTCTTCTCCTTTCTTACACTGTCAAGCTTCTGCAAAAACAACAACTATAGGTAAATGGGTGGGAGCACAGTGCATTGCTTTATGTAGCTGATGCACTATTTGAGTTATTGGCCATACAACGTTCCTTGCCTGCTATATTCATCTTCTGCGGAAGTGTAGTGAGGACTCAGGCTAGGTTGTTGATAATTCTTTATCAAATTCAGTTTTCCTTATGGCAGGTTTCAGAGTAGCAGCCGCGTTAGTTTGTATTCGCAAAAAGAAAAGGAGTACTTGTGGCACCTTAGAGACTAACAAATATATTTGAGCATAAGCTTTCATGAGCTACAGCTCACTTCATTGGATGCATTCAGTGGAAAATACAGTGGGGAGATTTATATACATAGAGAACATGAAACAAGCAGGAGAGCGGGGGGCCCACCTTGATTATCACTACAAAAGGTTCCCTCCCCGCTCTCCTGCTGGTAATAGCTCACCTTAAGTGATCACTCTCGTTACAGTGTGTATGGTAACACCCATTGTTTCATATTCTCTGTGTATATAAATCTCCCCATTGTATTTTCCACTGAATGCACCCGATGAAGTGAACTGTAGCTCATGAAAGCTTATGCTCCAATAAATTTGTTAGTCTCTAAGGTGCCACAAGTACTCCTTTTCAGTTTTCCTTATGTACACCCTGCACGTACTGTCCTGTATAAACTCCCAAGTCATTACCAACATAGATGGACTTTAATTCTTTCTCCGACTTCAATCCAGTTATCAAAGTTACATCGAATTCCAACCTCAAACTGTTGGACTTGTGAGGATGCTTCCATACCATATTCCCAAAGGTCATATTGCCTCTCTGAAGGTCTCGTGGTTCTTAATGAACCCTCATCTCATGCTAGAGGTTTGTAATACGTATTTTTCCCCATTTCACTGATGTGGTACAGAAAGATGAAGTGACTTGTCCAAGACCCCAAAGCGAGTGTCAGAAATGGCAACAGAATCCAGATCATGTGACCCCTATTCCTTGGGTGTAGCCGCTAGGCAAAAGGCACATCTTGTTTGTTTAACATTTACTATTAGATTATTGTAAATTTAAAGATGCAAATTGTGACATTCCCCAGGGTACAATCTGGACTGTTGAACAGCTGGTCTTCTTAATTCTCTAGCCTCTCAGGGGTACCTTTTACACTGTCAGAACATCCACTCCTGGCCTGCTCACACAGCCTTTAGTGTGCCAATTCACTCCCAGCTAAATACATGAGCACTCTGGCCAGTCACCATGAATTACATACAGGGTGACACCCGCAAATTCTTAGTCCCAGCCTTGTTCTCCCAGAAATATGCATCTAGTGCTGCTCAGTACCCTTCTGAACAGTACAAGCTCATAGAAAGTCCATCTTTTATTAAAGGAAAATGGTATATGCACCAGCCTTGTTACCTCAAATGGAGTTTCCCACACACTTTAATCCAAACACACTGGTTAAGATAAAACAATAAGATAAGTTTATTAAGTACAGAGAGACAGATTTTAAGTGATTACAAGTGACGATGCATAAAAATCAGGATTGGTTACAGAAGAAAATAAAAGAGTAAAACGCAAGCTAATACCTAACTTAGCAAGCTAAGTGAATTTAAAAATGAAAGGTTTTGCTTCACCATACACTGCAGTAAATTTCACAGGCTGGGTCTCCTTTCAGCCTGGGCCTCTTCCCCCTTAGTTCAGTTCTTTGAGAGTCGACGATGTCATGAGCAGAGATGGAGGAGAGACGTAAATTCGAGGCCACTGTCTCTCATTCTTATACCACCCTCCCCTCTTTCAGGATTACCTCCTGCTGGGGTGAAGGTGACAAGTAGTCTCTTGTGGACATGAGGTCTGAACTGGCCCTGTAATTAAATGTAAATTTCTCAATCACATCTTCCCATTGCTCAAGAAAGCTTAAGTAAATGATAGCCCACTTGACTTTGTTGATACACTGGCACTCCCAGACACGTGTCTTTGTCACTGAAAAACTGGTTTGGGTCTGCTTTTCTAATTCTGGAACATGTTACAGCAATGTTATACAGTTTACATTTATAACTTTACATGCAATGTTGATACACATATTTCCCCAGGACAGTAATGTTCAGTAGATACTGCACTAGCTGTCTGCATGTCTCAAATAAAATAAAAGCCCATAAAAATAATCTTAAACAATGTACTTCAGATATGCCAAACAATTTGAAAATTGTAGTAATGCCACAGCACCAGGACAAGTATGTTGGAACAATTAAACTTATTTTTGTTGCAGGTCAGTATTACTATGTTAAGCCTCAAACCTGCAAACCCTTACTCTCATTAGTAACTTTACAAATATGAGTAGTCCTGTTTGCATAGTTTGCAAGATCAGGGTTTTAGTTATTAAGTTTCTTAGCTGTTCTGGGATTCAAAGCACTATAACACTCCCATTTAAAATAGAAATTGTTTTTCCATATAAATCATCTCTTTATTGACTGTGCAGTATTAATGCAGAGTATTTATGTACTGGTAGAATTCTAGTTTTGTATTTTAAATCTTAAACTAAAATACTAGCCTTGTAAATTAAATCTGCTGTATGTGTCAGAATTTAGTTTCTTTAGTTTTTTTACTCTTTCTCTGGAGTAAGCATAGTTGAGCTACAGTTTTGTTTCAAAGTGTACTTTAGATGATTTTACTGTAAAGGTAAAAATAACATGTACTATTAGAATTGTATTTTGCCTAGCATAAAGCACTTCCACACTAAATAACCTCTTTGAATGTTCATTGAAAAATGGTGTCCCAAAACCAAGGGGAGACATTCAGAACATATGCACCCCCACATATGGAGAAGTTCTTTGAAAGAAACAGCTCAGTAACATTGCTTGGATCTGATAAAGAGTGGTTAAAAATCAAACATTCACTCTTAACAATCACTCTGAAAGGGATTTGAAGACTCTGAGGGGAAAAGTTATCAAGGAAGAGACATTTTAAGGACATGAGAATATTACATCATGAAGTAATATGTTGCCCTTTGTGTGTTCTCACTTGTGCTGTAATCACAGTAGGGTCAGAGTGCTTTATAAGAAAAGGACTTTTGAACTGCTAACTTCCAAGTTGTGTGCATTATCTTGTGTCAGCTGGAAGAGAGGGATGCTTGATGCTGATTTTCTCTGTTGCTGTGGGAAAAGCATCTGGCATAGTCAGGGTGACTCACTGTATTTTTGGAAGGACCACCTCTAGGAATGAGACAGTAGGGATAAGACTACATAACCATTCAATTCTTGGCCAAAATATGAAGGCCCATATTCTCCAAATAAATGGTGGGTCTTTATCCCCAGTTTTTCTGTGTATGCACACTGGATTATCTTTCCATTTCCCCCTGTAGATGGGCAGAGATGAAGCAAAGAGTCAGGTGGACACTTAAGTGGCATGTGGCTTCTTTTGAATAAGGTTCACTGAATGTGGTCAAAGGGGAAGTCACTGGGGTGTAAATAGGCTACAATCCATGGGCAAGAGGTAAGCTATGCAGGTTTCCTCTAGCTGAGGATCTGCTCCTCTATCTCTGTAATTTAGTAATAGAGTGGATAGTTGTGCACCTAAAATTCAGTGCTATTTTTCCTATCATACTCTATTATTTTACGTTTTGCCTCACTGTAAGAGACTTATTTTGTAACAGGAGCACTTGACTGTAGATGTCTTTTGTGAGAAAGGGAAACACTGATAAATTATAGCAAATAAATGTTTTCTGTTTCTCTAAGTGTGCTTTATTTGTATTTGGGAAAATTGGTGAGCAATTTGTATCTGAGACAGAAACAAAGCGTCTGCCAAGTCTGGCTCTTAATTGAAACTGATAATTAAAAAGAGAAGGGAGGGACAGTTACCACATTCTTATCAGGATACTTCAGTGCAGTTTTTCTGAAGAGGAAAAACAAAATGTAAGAATTGAAACATTTTTAAAAAAATGCTTTTGAAGAATCTAGGCTTAATTCTTACTGGTTACAGAAGCTAAATCGTTCCTTATCTGATTATCTGGAATCTGCTTGTGTTCGTATTTCTTAAGTCAAATCGTATAAAAAGTGCAGTGGAGATTTTAAATTGGAATTGGACAGTACCCTGCAGCTTGGTGCTAAGTCTGTGTAACAGGGTGCATGGAAGGCTGGGCGGCCTAGTGGTTGGCATGCTTGACTTCCAGCCCCTTGTCTCCTTGGCTGAGGTGCCTCAGTCCTTAAGGTGATGTGGTAGGCAGACTCACTCCACTAGGTCCTCGCCCAGGGCCCTGTGCAAACAACCTCCAAACAGGGACCTCCTGGCGGAGAGTCTAAGTTCATTGCCCTGGGCCACTTCCTACCACTGTCCTTTAAGTTTGGGGCATGTCCTTCAACTCAGGTAGTGCCCTCTTCTGGACCTTGGGCAGCTTCTTGCCATGCACTCAGCTTCTTCTGGGCAGGCAGCTGTAAGTTTGGTGGGACCTAACCCCACAACATCTCTATAGTTCAATCACCCAGTTCACTCAGATGCTGGGCACTTCTCGGTCTTGTCAGCAGTCTCCCTCGGTCAGGGACACAGGGCTTCTTCCCCAGTGGCTGTCCTGGCTAGTGATACTCCCCTCAGGCAGGGAGGCAGTTAACTCTTCACCAGTCAGCCCTGAACTGAGTCAGGTTCTCTGCTTTTCTTCTGCCTCCAAGCCTGTCATT
The DNA here is from genome assembly GCF_965140295.1 of Lepidochelys olivacea. Classification (NCBI taxonomy): domain Eukaryota; kingdom Metazoa; phylum Chordata; order Testudines; family Cheloniidae; genus Lepidochelys; species Lepidochelys olivacea. Next base: position 28,483,524 of record NC_140411.1, on the reverse strand, counting down.
GGCTGCAGGTATAGGGAGGCAGGGCTAACTGAGCGATAGGTTATCTATAAGTTTTTCCATGCTGGTGTGAAGTTTCTAAGCTTCATCACAGTCTGATTGTACTGAGATACTCCAGGCAGGTGATGGATATACAACATAGTTTTTTGGTAGTGATTCCAATGATTATACACTATTTGAAATATAGGGGAAAATGTGTAGCATAAGTGACCATATCTGACTACTTGAGCTATTACAAAGGCTAGATTGTGGTTCTCAACCAAGGAATTTCAGGCATTTTTTGGGTTGCTGTTTGGTTCTTTAGGGAGGATCTGAGCAAGTTGGTCATATTTTTAAGTTTTGTAATTTAAGAGGCATATATAATCAGGAAAGAGAAGTATGTAATCAATGAACCGAGCTTGTAAGTTCCAGGAAGAAAACAGTATGGGCCAAAAACCTCCAGGCTGGTGAAGCAGGAAGTGGGATGGGTTATTTTTTGCAGAATGGCAAGAGGAAAAACAACATAAGGAAGACAACCAAGCCTAGAGAGTAACTACTGTGGGTTAATTTAAAGTATCTCATCTACTCTGTGCTGTGCTTGGGGCAGGAAAGGGCCATGTAAAGCGAGTGAGAGAAACCACAGAGGAGGCAGAGTAACAAAAGTAAAATGAAAGAAAAGCAAGGGAAAGTCCCAGTACATAATACCTGACTTTCTCTCCTCCGACACCCTCCCTACCCTGTGAGGGGAAAGCCCTGCTCCACATGGCCTCTCCTTTTAGCGTAATTTATCACACCAGTGGGTCATGCAGTAATTATATATGTGATAGAGGGGTTGCAGGACTGAAAAGGTCAGGAACCACTGGACTAGATTTATTAAAGCTGTCTGTATCCAGAGAAACACGTGGCTGAGCTAGCACACAGCAGCATGAAAGCCATCAATATGAGATACTGAGTTAGAGTAGCATTGCCTTTTCAACATCCCTCAAGAGACCGTGGTCTGGTGCAGACGGCATACAGTGCTACCGCTCAATTCAAGTGAGTCAGATGTGTGCTGCTTTTTTTTTTTTCCATTTCAAAATGCCATTCAGTCATCTAGTTTAAAATTTAATATCTTTAAAGAAAATCACTAAAAAAGATTTAAGAAAAGTGACTTAATTTCTGGCACCAGCAAAAAAGCCTGTTCAACGCAATTCTTCAAAAACCAAAATGTAATCCAGTTAAGAGACTAGAAACTGTGGGAAATGCCGTATCACTGTTGCCTTCAGGTAGAATGTTAGGCTCCATGAAGTCATCGCAACAGGGACTATACAGCGGCTGGAATCAAGTTGATAGTGAAAAACTGTTCAACCACTGGAGAAATAAGTGATCAACAGTAAAATACAATATTAGAATTATCAGCACTACTTCATGTTCTCCTCTTTCCTTTCTCCATCCATTGCAACATGGGCCATTCCCTGGATCTATTTTGAGCAGCCTTAGTTCCTTGATAAAGGTCAGTTCCAAAATTTGTCATTAAGACAAAGTCCCAGTGTAGGTAGATTTCGGTTTCTTATAAATGGTTATTTGCTTGTTATATACAGACCAGTCCTGCATCTTGTTTAGTGCCCTTTATTCTCACTGAAGTCAGTGTGACTGGAGAATGTTCAGTGCCTTCCGGAACCTGGTCCTAGATGAGATGAGGTCATGGTCCATGTACTCTATTTGGTGCCATCTGTCAAGGAAAGCATCTCACTCTGATGGAAGTAACTGTGACTGGGAACCAATGCTCCTGCTCAGTACAGTGTTTGGATCCAGAAAAGCTTAGAAGAGAAATAAAGATGAAATGTGACCTATGATGGCCAGCAGCAACAACACAAGAGCAGGCACATAAATAAGATTTTTTTTTTATATTACACATCCTTACCGGTTATACAATAGCTGCAGTTATGGAGGCAGCTCAAACTGGACGAGTCTGGTAGGAATTCAAGCCTGTCTGCAAAGGCCTGTACTTTAAGAATTTAGGGGTATTCTTATCACTTGGCTAGTTCTAGAGATATAAAAGAGAGAATCAAAATCACTGTCTGCTGGTGTAAGGGCCTTCTCTTACTGTGACAGTTTGAGGCCCTGTTCTTAGGCTAAGGCCTTTGGCTAAGCAGCAGAGGCAGCCATAAGCTAGGAAGCGAAGAGTCACATCCTCACATTCCAAACTAGTCACATTGAAATAAGGTGCTATTGGGCTGTCAGGTTTCAGAGTAACAGCCGTGTTAGTCTGTATTCGCAAAAAGAAAAGGAGTACTTGTGGCACCTTAGAGACTAACCAATTTATTAGAGCATAAGCTTTCGTGAGCTACAGCTCACTTCCTCAGATGCATATCGTGGAAACTGCCTATCAGGACAGGATTGTATTCCTATCACCTCCAGAGAAAGGGAAGTGCCTAGAAAATGTAAAAGGAAACTTAGTTTGATAGCATCCTGTCTGGCAAGAACTCACTTATCAATAGCTGGGATGTGAAATCCTCACTTCTGTATTGTTTTGTCATTATAGTTCCCACCTTGCTATTGTTTGTCTGTATAATCTCTGTCTGGTTCTGTGATTGTTTCTGTCTGCTGTATAATTAATTTTGCTGGGTGTAATCTAATTAAGGTGGTGGGATATAATTGGTTAGCTAATCATGTTACAATATGTTAGGATTGGTTAGTTAAATTTCAGTAGAATGATTGGTTAAGGTATAACTAAGAATATTACTATATAAATTAGGGGCAAACAGGAAGTAAGTTGGGATTCGAAAATAAGGAAAAAGGAACTGGTATTTAAGCTTGCTGGAAGTTCACCCCAATAAACATCGAATTGTTTGCACCTTCGGACTTCGGGTATTGTTGCTCTCTGTTCATGCGAGAAGGACCAGGGAAGTAGGAGTGTGAAGGAATAAGCTCTCTAACAAGCAGGCACATAAATAAGATTTTTTTTTTTATATTACACATCCTTACCGGTTATACAATAGCTGCAGTTATGGAGGCAGCTCAAACTGGACAGAGTCCGGTAGGAACCATAAATGAGCATGGTTGAAAGTTGGATGTGGTATATTGGTAATTAAAGTCCTGATTCAGCAGTATTCTCACTAAAATCAGTGATGCACATAGTTCAGTGCCATATTGTATCAAGGCCCAAGTATATGGATCTGTATCTTTCTTTGACTGTACCACTATCTTCTATTTCTTCTTCAGTTTGTGTAGCTTGTATTCCTTTAAATTCAAAGCTTAAACACAAGTTGTAGTGTTTAAAGTGAGGTTAGTGATGTTTGAACATATCTTGTACATGTAGTAAGTTCTTTCATCTGTTCATAAATGTGGCATGATTAAAGGTCAATGAGCCACTGAGTAACAAGTGTACTTGGTAGCTAAATAGCAAGACTCACACTTTGTCTCCGTTAATAGCCCTGTAATCTGCCAGAGTTATTTTCTTACTTCATTCTTTGTTTTCATGGTGAAACATGGGTATTGCAGAGTATGCTCATTAATGTTTAAACACATAGAGTAACATGATGGCATAATGGAAAATAAAATGGCACAGTGGATGCTGTAATTCAATCAGAAAATAAAAATAAAAATATATGAATGCTTCTGCACTGGAACTGAGTGTATTTATCTGCATTCAACTGATTGCCGTGATCTTGTGTTTTTCCAAAGAAGTTAAAAAAAAGTTTAGATCAAACACATTTTTAACTTTAGAAAGTAATTCTATTTTTTAAGAAGATTGTAGACTAAGTAATTGAATGGATTAATAGAGCAGTTGCAATTTACCAATAAGAAGTTCCATTGTGCTGTGGTTGGTAGCAAAGAGAATACATATTCAACTTTTTCAATTCAAATATGAGATCTAGGTTGTATTTCTCATCATGATTTCTTCCAGCTCCCTTGGTTGCTTCAAGCTCCTCTGTGACCTTTGACAAGTCACATCACTTTCCTGGGCACAATGATATTTATCCACATTAAGATCTGTTAAACCTTTTGCAGTTTGGTTCAGTTAGAGAGGTGTCTGTTTTTTTATCATCACCGTACACTGTATTTATTATTCTTTTATAGTAGCTTGCCATTCTTGCTTACAGCTGCATCTGACTTTGGCAAACAAGTAGGGAACTTCACCCCAGCTCCTTGTGAGGAATGGAACCTGGAGTTCATAGCAACTCAGCTTTATCCTCTTAAAAAACATCTTAAGGAATCTTTCAGTGATGTCAGTGGAAGAACTTTGAGCTGAGTTCCCCCTGTGCCTCCTGTATTCTGAAATTACATGATGGCTTTTTTCCTAAAAGCCTCCCACAGTTTACCAGTGACTAACCCAGCAAAATTTCAGTCTCTCTCAGAAGGCTAAGCAGTACACCTAACCTCTCTGGTAGCCCTCTCCTGTCAGACAAAATGGAGGAGGAAAGGTAACTCAGCAGCAAAGCTCTGGGAAAAGACCAGATGTTTTTCCCCGCTGAAACATCCATCTTAGGACAGTGCAGAAACTAAAGTCACTGCCTTCCTTGTGCAAAAAACTTTCAGAGGACTAATGTCCCATGTTGGAAGCATTAAAAATCAAACATCAATGATGGAAGACATATTTGAAGACTACTGGTATCAGGAAGTCAGGCAAACAAAAGGCAGTAAGTCCTTGTGAGTCAAAGTGGTGGGCCTGGAAGAGGCAGCCCATTGCAGCAATTTGCACATACTGGGATTCCCTGAAGAGACTGAGCATGGCCAAACTTGTGCAGAAAGTTCATCCCATTCACACTCACCAGAGAATAAACGTTTAGTTATCAAATGAGCACTTTTGTGCCTAACCCAGCACAAAATATAATTCCTACATCCATTGTAATTAAGTTTTAGCATTAAAGAATAGTTTTGTAGGAAAGCCAGGGAGCTGGACAAACTAACTTGGGGAGAAAAGTCACACCAAATTCTCAGTAAAGATAATGTGCCACAACAATCTCTGTTCCAAGCCACTAAGCAGACGGCAAAGCAAAAGACTCTGCAGTATTGCATGTTCTACCCAGCAATTTTCAATGCAAAACGTTAGGAGACCACTTCAGAGGTTCTATACTGCCACAGAAATTGAATCCTTTTGGAGGAGTGAGCAATTTTGATCTCTGTGGCAAGAAAATTACCTGTGCTGGCAGTTAAGATTCTTTTTTGTATTTCTCCTCCCATTTAATCTGATCACTTATTGATGGACTTATGTTTCTAAAGGCTGCCCAATGCAAACTTTACCTTCTCCACCATTAGGACTTCATTATGAAGCAATTCCATGCTTCTTTTTGGAGGAATACCGGTAGTGTGGAAGGATTAGTTTAAGAAAAGCATCCTCCTTGCATACAGATTCTTTAACTTTCCAAAATCTGAAATTTTGAAATGCCTCTAAATAAGGTAACTTTTTAGAGTACCATTTTGCCCCTAAATGTATTGGCTACCCCCAGAATGGCAAGTGTGTTAGAAATATAAATAGATGTACTGTATTGGCAGTGCTAGTATTTGGTGAAAGCCAGGAAATAACCATCTATGGACCAAATGTAGGGTAAGGAAGTAAAAGGTTCTCCTAAATGGAATAATACAGTGTGATGTAAAGAAGTCAGTATCTTTTGCATCCACTTAGACCCCCTTCTGATAATTTTAAATTTGGCATCAAAGACACAGAGGACTATTTGTGATGTGAAGGCAGTCCCCTAGAGCCTTAATCCACATTATTTTAGGGTCTGAATTTTTTCGGAGGGATGTGTGCATCCAGATATTCTCTTGAAGCCATAAATGATTCTTGTAAGCTACTTCAGTTCAGAAAAAAGAAACCTGAATAAATGAGCAGGAGTTGTGGATTCTTCAGGTTACCTTGGCAGCCAAGTAGATGAGAGTTTATATGTCACATACCAAGGGCGGGTAGAGTGACTTGTTGGAAATGGCAGCACTCGAAAGACCTTTAAACATGATCTTCATTTGATATAACAATAGATGAAGTAATAATATATTTATATAAAGTATATCTCACTGAATAATGTACATTGTTAAGACAGTGCTGTCCAAGTGAGATTATATGTTCTTTGGTCTGCTTGGTTTTTTCTTTTTTTGGTTCAATTCTTGGTGTGGCCCTGTTGCTGTCCTCAGTTTCTTTTGTAGTTAGCACGTCCTCCGTCTCTTTCTTTTAACAATAATGATTCTGTATATTGTATTTTAATTGGTGAATGAAATGTTTTATATTCTGTTTTCTTCATTACCTTTGTTATAAATTGAAAATAATAAAAAAATTAATCCTAGCCTCCCTCTGTATCTCATTTTAAAGAACATGATCATTGAGTAGTAGGCTAAGGGATCATTGGATAGCAGTGGCAGTGAAAGGAGCAGGATGCAATTTTGTAGCTGCCCTTTAATCCTTACCTGCAGCATTTAAAAAAAATTTTTTTTTGCTATATCAACTCTGGAGTCTCTAAGTAGTAACTGAATTATATTGTTTTTAAGTGGTTTTGTGCTGTGAATACATTTGCTCTCAATTTAGTCCTGTGAGAGAAGGCTAGAAGCTAAAAAGTGACCCAGCACTCTGATCACTTGGCACCAATCAGTTCCCTAGGAGAAAGCAGACTAGGGATGTGTAGCTAATTAGCTGATCGGTCTGGGATGGCTGATGAACATAAGAAGAACACTGGAAGGAAATTGGTGAGAGAGGGTCTGGGCTGGCTGAGCTGAATGTGTTCAGAGGTCTGATGGAAGGGAGAGAGCTCTGTTCCCTCTGGCCTATGGGAAAGGGCTAAAAGTAGAGAAGGACTGTAAATAATTTGCTGCATGAGCTTGTATTGGTGTTGGTGTTGTGAACGTAAATAAATCACATGAAGTTTTCCATGACTGGACAGAGTCTGAGACATTTCTGGGGCCTCAAAGGACAGGGATGGAGCACACCCTCTTTTACTCATTTTTTGTCCCTATTTTACTCATTGTTTGTGATTTGAGCCAGATTTGCAATATAGCTCTGAATTAAACTAGCCTTTCACATCCTGGTTCCAAATCAAACACATTGTGTGGACTGGATTCTTAGCTAGTGTAAATCACAATAGCATTTAGTTTTGTCAGTTTACACCAAGTAAGTATCTGACTCACAATGGGTGGCTTTTCTTATCCTTCTGTAATTTTTGTCAGATCTTTGTTTGGAAGATGAGTGAGGTGTCTTCTTTAACTTTTGCCAGTATCAGCTCACAGATGTTGTCAGTGATTTTATTCAGTAAGTGCTGCAAAACATTAAGAGCTTGAGGAATCTCCTGATATTCCATTCTTCAAAGATGCTTCAGTACTGCTAAGTTTTGCAGCTTTACTCTGATAAATTCTTACAGCTTTTCTGCAAGATGTAGCAAAAATATGCTTGTCTAGGAATGTCTTCACTATCTTTGGTACATGGGTTAAATATGAATTAAAATACTGTGTGTGCAGACCAATTGGACTTTCCTTTTAAAATGAGAGCATCATTCGTCTTTCTGTGAGAATTTATTGCCTACTTCCCTAGAAAAGTGATTTACTATGTAATTTGGTTTCAGCAATGATAAATTATTTAGGGATGAACCAATAAGATTAGGTGTGTTACCTGTAGTGTCCTGATTCTAGTATGAATAGCTTCCATTCTGACTATTTCAATTCACTCTACGTTTTCATCTGGACATACCTGACCGAAACTATAGAGTGGTGTTGCTTTGTGCCTTTAAACAGCTGTTGCTTTCTTCTAGAGATGGCTTCTTTTCCGTGGTTGAAGTGATTCTTCTATTGTGTGTGTACAACATAACAAATATATGAACTGCTTTGGATCCTTCGGTAGTACTACTTATTATAAAAACCAGACAGCTTAAGAAATAGTTTTAAAGGAAAAAATTCTTAGAGAGAAGAGATAAAGTGCAGGAGCATTTGAAAATCATTGACTCAGTGTTTTTGTTATGTACTGTTTCTTTTTCTTCAGGTGCTCCCTCTGGAAAATAGAATGAAAGAAACCCAACGTTTCACACAGGCACTGAACATTGGCATGGGAATTGTTATGTCCTTGTATATCACTCTAGCCACTCTAGGATACCTGCGCTTTGGGGATGAAATCAAAGGCAGCATAACTTTAAACCTGCCACAAGAAGTATGGTAGGTGGACATATATGATTTAAAATTCTTACTCTAAAGGAGTTTCAAAGATTAAATGTTGTCTGTGGTGGGAGGAGGAGGGAGGGTTACATTCCGTATACAAGAACTTTGTGGTATTTTATATCAGGATCTAAAATGGGTGACACTGAAAGATGAATACAGTAGGGGAAAGGGAATAGGAGGATTGACAAGTCTGAGTTGTGACTGAATAGCATAATTTTTAAGATGTTTGTTTATGCAGAAGTTGAGATACTTTACAGAGCTACACTTTCAAAACCAGATGATCTGCAAAATTGCGAGCCTGCTCTAGCTTCTCTAGCAACCCATGTTAATGTGAGTCAGTAGGCGTCTGCATATGCAGAGTTACCGGTCCTTGAAAATTAAATTACGTGTACGCTTACATCTTCAGCGCATGCAAATGAAGTTTTTTGAAGAGGTACCTGTTCCACTTTCCTCTTGGGATGCGGAGATGCATTATGTACCTGATTTAAAAGAACCATTACTATTTGTTCTAATGTATCCTTGTCAGCACTTAATATTTAAGCCCTGGATATGTGAACTACCTATTTAGGTATTTAAAAATTCAGTTGCCTTTTTTATTTTCACATATGGATCCTCACTTTTTAAAGACACCTAGGGTTCCATTTAAGGATGAACAGTTTATCCAGAAATTACATGGCCATGTCAAGTTACACCTCAAATTAAAATACTAAAGTTTCACATGAATTCTCTTACATCATGAGAATAGTTTAAGCACTATAATTATATTATATGGCCCCACTCTGATATGCTCTGTGTTCCTGTTTACATTTTTAAGTCTCTGACAGCATTACCGGTTTCCAGTTTTTTCCTTATCATTGAGTATCTGTGACCTAGATTAATTTTCCTCAGATGTGTTAGCTTGCACTTTTCCAAGCTGAATTTTAGTATGGTTTATGTGTACATTTGAACAGTCTTCTAGTAAGAGATGCCAGAATTCTGTGTGTAGAAATTCTGCAAATTCTGAGAATATAGGATCTCCTTCTAAATTTTTGGTATCTCTAGCATATCTGCAGTACATAAGCTGTACTGAGTGTTTGGCCATTCTGTTGCAAAGATATGATCTTCATGCACAGTAATTACTAAATTGTTTTTATTTGTGTTACCGTACTGCCTAGGAGTCCATTGTGCTAGGTGCTGTATAAACACAGAACCAAAAGACGGTTCCTGCCCCAAAGAGCTTACAATCTTAGTGTAAGACAAGAGGTAACAGATGGATACAGAGAGATGGGGGAATACAAGGAAACAGTGAGACATTATTGGCCAGCATGATAGGTAATGAGATCAGCATGCCAGTAGCTTAACTTCTGTCAAGTTTTTTTTGTAGGTAAAGGGCAAAGGGTTTTGAAGGATGGTAATTAGTTAGTTTTTGGATGTTAATGAGGAGCTCCTTCCAAATGTGAGGAGCAGCATGGGAGAAAGTTCCATTGGTGTCCTTATCACTGTAATATTCTAGAAATGTCACACTCCCTGCTCAAATGGACACACAAAAAAAGTTGGAATAAAAGATCTTAAGTAATGAAATGTTAAACAATAAAAAAATAGTATTGTCTGTTAGTTTGGTGCATTTTTTGTAGACTTTATGAAAGCAGTCAGTTTTGCTGAGGGATATGACTGTTTATTGACTGGAACAATAACACCAAGAGAAGTTTGTTGGCGGTCTCATTCATTTCAAAGTCATGTCAACTCCTGAAGCCCAACTGAATGGCAGATAAATTTAAGCACCCTTTTGTTATATAAACCCATGTAATGTGGCATTCCCAGTGGATCTCATAAAAACCGTCTGCTTGGATATCCATTTGTAAACAAAACATAGTGTCCTTTATATATAAGGGGATGGAATATAAGAGAATTGGATAGATACATAGAAAGATTGTTCATCTACCTTTGAGTAAATTATTATGGTCACAGAATGTTCCACGCATATTGAGAGATGGAAAAGATAATCTAGTGTTGGAATTTGAGGAGATGATTGTGATAAAGAAATTTTCAGCTAAAAAAGGTTGTTAATTGAAAGGGAACTTATGCATCATTTAATCAAAATCAAATGGGTGCTCCTAATAGTTTTGAATCATAATACATGAATGGGCATACACTCGATGAGACAGATGAGAACAGCCAAAAGGAATTACTATACCTTGCTACTTATTCTATTGTAAACTCTTGGAATTCCCTGGAAATCACAAGAAATTGTTGAGGCTAATAGTTTAGCAGAATTTGTAAAAGGAAGAGACATCTGAGCATGAACAACAATAACGAAGTATGTTGGCTAGAATGAAAAGAATTTGTTCCTTATGTTCTAGGATATAATGACATTGCTTTCAAAGCTGGAAAAGAAACCCCTGACACCTTTACTTTGGAGCGCTTTGCTTTCCAATGAACCATAAGATACTGCCACATCTGGGGATGGATATCCAATAAAACTATTTATTTAATCCAAGCTCATCTTTTTAATTTGGCTTATTTAGGCCCTGTGCTTACTCACCGCACTCTTTACTTGCTCTCACCTTAAATACATTTGTAAGCAAGCTACGTCTCCTTCAGCATGGCAAAGAAGAAAGAGAAAGATACTGTTTGGCTTTATTCTTATCTTCAGATACTTGGGAGATGCTCTGTGATGGAGTTTATATGGGTATTTAAAGATCCTAGATAGTGTAGAAAGAAAAGGAGTACTTGTGGCACCTTAGAGACTAACCAATTTATTTGAGCATAAGCTTTCGTGAGCTACAGCTCACTTCATCGGATGCAGTTTCCACAATATGCATCCGATGATGTGAGCTGTAGCTCACGAAAGCTTATGCTCAAATAAATTGGTTAGTCTCTAAGATGCCACAAGTACTCCTTTTCTTTTTGAGAATACAGACTAACACGGCTGTTACTCTGAAACTAGATAGTGAAGGTAACATAGTCCATATTTGGATGTAGGCCTGAGTACCTTTAGTTGGCCAAATGTTCTAGTTAACGTTAGCTCAAGTTAGTATTGCTAAGAAATGTTTGAAAGAGCTTTTAGGTATGTAAGCAAAAGGTTATTAGGATAAAGTCACTCAAATGTCCTAGACTCTGACCCCACCTTTTAAACTACTTTCCAAGTGTTTTAATTCATGCACTGTCATGAGAATGTGTGGAAATGAGCAAATGTTCAACACTGACTAGCCATTAATTATATTTAAACAACTAAGACACTTATGTCTGTGGTCTAAGTGGAAGCTTGCATATCAGCTCCTTATCACATGACACCTTCTTGCTTCCTGTTTTCAGGAGACATCTCTTTGTGGTTAGCAATGAATCAGATTATTACATCTGCACACTATACTGGACTCTTCACTGTGATTCCAGGACCAAAGTGCCAGGCCATTGGACTATGATGAGCTATAGTCAACATGCTCAAACCCCTAATTGGATAAGAGTGTTCCCTGGGGCAAGGTAGAAGAGTAATTTATTCCCATAAAAGATGCCAATCAAGATCAACTAACTCCCACATGCGGAAGCACAGATTACATCTATCATTAATGAAGTTATGGGTAAATATCAATGTGTTCCAAGCTAAGACCAGTCACATAAATTAGAGACCCAAAGAAGAAAAGGAAGGTGTGAAAATCCTTCTGTTCAGGAATTTGAGGATGCTCAAATTCCTCCAACATCCCCTGTATGTGTCTTTGTGTGTTATTAACTGTTCCCCAAAGGAGACACTAAACCCTTAACATTGTTAATAAAACAATAAAGGAACTCTGAGTTAAACCAGAATTGTTCCCAAGCTTCTGTAAGTGTAGGATTTTAGAAAATCTGTTTCTCTGCCAAAATGTGATGGGACGTACAAACCCCACACTGGCGGGTAAAGGAGAAAGTCTGAGCCCAGAAAGCCCTGTCCAGCCACTGCTGCTGGGCATGCTCACACTGGAGGTTGAGCTCAAAAGGGAGCAGCTTAGCTCAGTCAGGGTAGATGGAGCACATAAAAGTTCTGTTAAAAGGATCATTGGACCCTGAATGACCCTAAAGAGGCCATGGATACAGAAAAGCTGTTAAAATGGATGCTGGTGAACCGGCAACAGCAGGCAGCCCGGCAACAGCAGCAGCAAGGGGAGATACTACAACAGACTGTGGCCCAGGAGCAACAGCAAGAGGCCCAACAGCAACAATAGCTAATTCAGGGGCTGGTGACCCAGCACCAGCCACAACAAGAATGCCTGATGCAGCAGACGGTGATGCTGTTACAGCCCTAGGGGGCATCCAATGTCATGGTGCCTAGACCCATAGGAGAAGCTGTTCCCACAGGGTTGCTCACCTAGCTCACAAAAATGGGTGCTGGAGATGATCCTGAAGCATTTCTGGTCACATTCAAATGCGTGGGGGTGGATTTAGTGGGACCTTCGGAGAAGAGAGCGTCAGGATTCCGTTATATACTGATGATGGTAGACTATGCCACACAGTACCCTGAAGCCATTCTGCTATGCATGCCTAACACACCTATCATAGCAAACGAGCTCAGGATAGTCTTCATGAGGGTTAGGATACCAAAGGAAATACTAATGGACAGAGGATCTAACTTCTCATCCAGGTTGATGGAGGAGCTGTGTAAACTGCTGAGAATCAAAGCCCTCCAAATTTCTGTGTACCACCCACAGATCGCCTCAAAAAAAAGTTGCAGGTGACTCCTGGGTAGTAGCATGTGGTATGTTCCTGTAGACAAGAAAAACAAGAAATGGACTTAAAATAGTCTTGTTAGCTTTTAAGGCATGCTTAAATGTCACTACAATTCTGAAGCACTTAGAGGAGAGGAAAGTGATCAGGAACAGTCAGCATGGATTCACCAAGGGCAAGTCATGCCTGACTAATCTAATTGCCTTCTATGACGAGATAACTGGTTCTGTGGATGAAGGGAAAGCAGTGGACATGTTGTTCCTTGACTTTAGCAAAGCTTTTGACACTGTCTCCCATAGTATTCTTGCCAGCAAGTTAAAGAAGTATGGGCTGGATGAATGGACTATAGGGTGGATAGAAAGCTGTCTAGATTGTCGGGCTCAACGGGTAGTGATCAATGGCTCCATGTCTAGTTGGCAGCTGGTAAAAGTGGAGTGTCCCAAGGGTCAGTACTCGGGCCAGTTTTGTTCAATATCTTCATAAATGATCTGGAGGATGGTGTGGATTGCACCCTCAGCAAGTTTGCAGATGACACTAAACTGGGAGGAGAGGTAGATATGCTGGAGGGTAGGGATAGGATACAGAGGGACCTAGACAAATTTGAGGATTGAGCCAAAAGAAATCTGATGAGGTTCAACAAGGACAAGTGCAGAGTCCTGCACTTAGGATGGAAGAATTCAATGCATCGCTACAGACTAGGGACCGAATGGTTTGGCAGCAGTTCTTCAGAAAAGGACCTAGGGGTGACAGTGGACGAGAAGCTGGATATGAGTCAGCAGTGTGCCATTGTTGCCAAGAAGGCCAATGGCATTTTGGGCTGTATAAGTAGGGGCATAGCGAGCAGATCGAGGGACGTGATCGTCCCCCTCTATTCGACACTGGTGAGGCCTCATCTGGAGTACTGTGTCCAGTTTTGGGCCCCACACTACAAGAAGGATGTGGAAAAATTGGAAAGAGTCCAGCGGAGGGCAACAAAAATGATTAGGGGACTGGAACACATGAGTTATGAGGAGAGGCTGAAGGAACTGGGGATGTTTAGTCTACGGAAGAGAAGAATGAGGGGGGATTTGATAGCTGCTTTCAACTACCTGAAAGGGGGTTCCAAAGAGGATGGCTCTAGACTGTTCTCAGTGGTAGCAGATGACAGAACAAGGAGTAATGGCCTCAAGTTGCAGTGGGGGAGATTTAGGTTGGATATTAGGAAAATCTTTTTCACTAGGAAGGTGGTGAAGCACTGGAATGCGTTACCTAGGGAGGTGGTGGAATCTCCTTCCTTAGAAGTTTTTAAGGTCAGGCTTGACAAAAAGCCCTGGCTTGGATGATTTAATTGGGGATTGGTCCTGCTTTGATCAGGGGGTTGGACTGGATGACCTCCTGAGGTCCCTTCCAACCCTGATATTCTGTGATTCTATGATACAAAGTGTTCTGCTAGTCTCTTTGTAGCAGGACGATATGGAACAGAACATATGTGCTGAATTACATTTGAAGCTAGGAACCTCTGAAATTCTTCTGAACAGAACTGAGGTCCATTATCACTCATCAATTGTAATGATAGACTAAATTGGCTAAACAAGGTACGAAGGTGACCAATGCTCTTGGTAGCTGTAGTAGCAGTCATTCTGAAAACTTCTGGCCTTTTCGAATGGGTATCAACAATCACCAAAAATATATAATCTAGTGGTCTGGCAAAATCCACAGGAATACGTGTTCAACGAGTCTGGGATCATGACCAAAGGTGTAGAGGATCATGCTGAATTTGCTGACATGTAGTACAGCACTTCACCTTCCTTTCAACTTCTTTGTTGATGCCTGGCTATTACTCTGGGTTCTGACCTTCATCCGTACAATGCCAAAATGACCCTCACAAAGGACTTCAAAAACATGAGATTGAATTGATCATAGAATCATAGAATAACAGAGTTGGAAGGGACCTCTGGAGGCCATCTAGTCCAACCCCCTGTCCAGAGCAGGACCAATCCCAACTAAATCATCCCAGCCAGGGCTTTGTCAAGCCTGATTTCAGAATGATCACTCACATTCCCCGTAACATGCAACCTAGATTCACAGATAATTCATATTGACATGAGATGAATTTTGTAAATTGAGGATTCTTATTATTCAACACTGTACCCTGTAGTACCATTCCCTTCATCTTCCTTAGTGGTTTCTTTGTTAATGTTTGTGTTAGTGATGGGTAATCTATCCATCAAATTGAGATAAAACTCTTTTTGTACAAAGTTTCTTTGGGTTGATGGGAGCTTAGGCATGGCGGGCGCGACAGCCCAGAAGCATTGCCATGCTGAGCCCCTTCACAGAGTTGAATAGATAGGAATGACCTGAGAGAAGCAATCCCCATTGTTGCATACAAACAGTCACTAATGACAGAATTCCATGTTGCAGGCCAAAAATTGAAATTAACAGGTGTTGATCCGTAAGCAAAGTAAAATATTTATCATACTGATAGGTATTTCTGAAGTTAATGCTGAGAGCTTCTTGCTATATTTGCATGTAGTTCTTCTTAGGGGCAATGGGGTTCATGAAGCAAAGTCCATAGGTTTCTCCATGCCATCAGGGAAAATATGGGAAAGAACTGCACCCACTCCACATGGTATGCAGTTGCAATGAATATAAGAACAAAGAACGGCCATACTGGGTCAGACCAAAGGTCCGTCTAGCCCAGTATCCTGTCTTCCCATAGTGATCAATGCCAGGTGCCCCAGAGGGAGTGAACAGAACAGGTACTCATCAAGTGATCCACTCCCTGTCACCCATTCCCAGCTTCTGGCAAACAGAGGCTAGGGACACCATCCCCGCCCATCCTGGCTAATAGCCATTGATGGACCTATCCCCTATGAACTTATCTAGTTCTTTTTTGAACCCTGTTATAGTCTTGGTCTTCACAACATCCTCTGGCAAGGATTTCCACAGGTTGACTGTGCGTTGTGTCCTTTTGTTTGTTTTAAACTTGCTGCCTATTAATTTCATTTGGTGACCACCTAATGGTAGCAAGGTATCCAAATGCATAAAAACTACCTCAGATGTCAACCATTTCTTTGCTTCCTTAAATGTACACAGATTCTAATTTTTTTTGTGCTTGTAACTGTTCATGTAAATGTACACTGATTTTCATTTTTGTGTGCTTGTAACTGTTCATGTAAATGTGTCAATATTGTCAGATTAGGCAAAAATTTACCATAGTAGTTAAGCAGTCCCAAGAATGAATGTAACTGTGATATGTTTTCTCACAGTGATTCTGGAAGAATCACCTTATTTCTCTGCAATTTCTTAAAGCCCATAGCATTCATTTCATGTCCAAGATATTCAACTGAAGGTCTGAAAAAATTCACATTGCCTCAATGTACTTAGTTCATGATTTTCCAAATGTTGCAAGACAACATCCTAACTTCAAAGCTGAGCCTCATGAGCCTTTCCTGTAACTAGGATGTGATCCAAATAGCATTGAACTCCATTCAGTCGTTTCAGGTTCCCATCCATGGCTTTTTAGAACTGGGCAGGTGCCAATGTGATACTGAAAGGCAGCCTATTATAGCAAAATTAAACCTTTTTCCATGTTGATTGTGAGATATTTGCTAGATGCCAGATCAGTCTCCATTTGTAGGTATGAATTTAGCAAATTCAGTTTACTGAAACACTGTCCTCCATTAAGAGTATCAAACAAATCTCCAATACAATGTAGTGGATACTGGTCTGCACATAAAGCAGGATTCAGTGTCACTTTGAAATCTCCATAAATTGGGATAGAGACCTCCTTCTTGATCACTGGTGCAATAGGGATAGCCTGCTCATTGAGTGAAACTGGTGACAAGACTCCAGTATTCGCTAAATGGTCCAAATCAGCTACTACCAATGGCTTCAGACCATAAGGCACAACTCTGGGCTTGCAATACTTTGACTGACTTGTCAGATTTAACAAGTATCAGAGGGGTAGCTGTGTTTAACAGATTTAACAGTGACTTTTACTGACATATTGCTCATCTGTCCAAGTTCTTTTTCAGAAACTTTGGAGTGTTTGTCCAGTATTTCTTGAGGGTTTCAAGGTGCTTTTGTGATTGCCTTGATCTCAGTCCATTTCACCTTGAGCATCTTGAACCAAGTTCTGCCAAATAATGGTTGATATGTTCCTTCAATCACATACAAGGATAAAATGACTGCTTGTCCATCTGCTTGACCTTTCACCTGGAGTATCCCTTTTGGGACTAACTTTTCCCTGGTAAAAGTCTTCAAAACCATGGAGGTTTCTTTCAAAGGAACTTCTGACAAAGTCTTGTGATAAGTAGATGCAGAAATCTGTGAGTAGCAGCCCCAGTATCAAGCTCCATTCTTGTAGGAGCTCCCTCAATCCAGGGTGTGACCCACATGCCATCTCTGACTCCAGCGTCTGTTAACACATGCAGTGCTAGATCTTGGTCAGTGTCATGAGAGTGGTTTCTTTTTCCACAGTATGAATTCCTAACTTCCATCCTTTTTTAGGTTCAGTTTTCATAGGGGTATGCTTGGATGGATGGTTACTTTGTGTTCCTGGTTGCTGAGCGGTGCAACAGTTCACAGCAATGTATCCTTTCTTCTGGCACTTCTGGCAAATGACCTGGTGTGCCCAGCAGTCATTCTCAGCATGTGTAGTTTGAGCACAATGGCCACACAGACATTCTTTACATTCCCATTATCCTCTGCCTCTCTGATTCAGGAGATGAACTTTTCAGTTCACGCTACATTCTAGAGAATCCATCTTTGTGGTTTCCATGGCAATAGCTACCTCAACAGTCTTCTTGAATGTAAGCGATGATACAGTAAGTAACTTTTGACAGGTTTCAGAGTAGCAGTCGTGTTAGTCTGTATCCGCAAAAAGAAAAGGACCACACGCCACACAACAGAACCACTAACCCAGGAGCCTATCCTTGCAACAAAGCCCGTTGCCAACTGTGTCCACATATCTATTCAGGGAACACCATCATAGGGCATAGTCACATCAGCCACACTATCAGAGGCTCATTCACCTGCACATCTACCAATGTGATATATGCCATCATGTGCCAGCAATGCCCCTCTGCCACGTACATTGGCCAAACTGGACAGCCTCTACATAAAAGAATAAATGGACACAAATCAGACGTCAAGAATTATAATGTTCAAAAACCAGTCGGAGAAAACTTCAATCTCTTTGGTCACTCGATTCCAGACCTAAACGTGGCAATTCTTCAACAAAAAATCTTCAAAAACAGACTCCAACGAGAGACTGCTGAATTGGAATTAATTTGCAAACTGGATACAATTAACTTAGGCTTGAATAAAGACTGGGAGTGGATGGGTCATTACACAAAGTAAAACTATTTCCCCATGTTTATTTCCCCCCCCCACACACACACACAGTTCCTCAGACATTCTTTTCAACTGCTGGAAATGGCCCACCTTGATTATCACTACAAAAGGTTTCCTCCACCCACCCCCCCTCTCCTGCTGGTAATAGCTCACCTTAAGTGATCACTCTCGTTACAGTGTGTATGGTAACACCCATTGTTTCATGTTCTCTGTGTATATAAATCTCCCCACTGTATTTTCCACTGAATGCATCCGATGAAGTGAGCTGTAGCTCACGAAAGCTTATGCTCAAATAAATTGGTTAGTCTCTAAGGTGCCACAAGTACTCCTTTTCTTTTTTAGCAGGTAACTTGTTTCAGATCTGGTTATTGAATAATCCAGAGGCAAATTGGTCATGCAGGGCATCACTTAATGTTTGTGTGAACTGACAATGGTCTGACAACTTCCTTAGAGCAACAACAAACTGTGCAATCGACTCTTCACTTCTGTGGTGTCGCTGATGGAACCAGTATCATTCTGCTATCATCAATTGGGTAGAGGAGAAATGTTCTTCCATTGGTGCAGTAATTGTGGCACACGTCACATTTATGGACATAGTTGGAGCCAATAGGTCACACAGCAGCCCATATTTCCTCGGACCCATCGCTGTCAATAAGATGGAAACTCATTGTTCATCTGGAATGGAATTGCTCAAAACATTCTGAGGTACACCACCCATGACAGTCTGTGACTCTGTCAGGGAAGTCACCGATGCCATGACTTTCGCAGCGGCCAGTGCTGGCTCAGCAGAAGCAGTTTGAGTGTGTGGGAGGGGGCTCAGGGCTAGGGGCAGGGGCAGGCTAGGGGCAGGAGGTGCACTCACCTTGGGGTGGGGGGTGAATGATGGATGAGTCATCTGCTGGTTGTGAGATTATTATTAGGCCAAGTGTTGTTTGAAACACAATTTAATAGAAGGAGTGTCTTGTGGATTACATCTCCTCTAAACTGTGAACACACATAACTCCCATATGGCAAATGGAGCAATTGTTAGCATGAAAAAAATATTAAGTACTAAGTAAATTTTAGTACTTTCAGTTTCTCTGAATGTGATTTACTTCAGGAAATAAGAAGAGTTAGTGCAATGTATCATCCAGTTGTCTACAAATCTTCTGTGAGTGGTTTGCAGACTGACCATGGTCCATGCATCACAGATTAAGAAGTAGTGTACTTAAATTCATAGAAGATACGTTCATCGGTGGCTATTAGCCAAGATGTTAAGGGACACAACCTCATGCTCCAAGTTTCCCTAAACCTCCAGCTGCTAGAAGCTGGGCCTAGACTACAGGGGATGGATCACTTGGTATTATCCTGTTCTGTTCATTTTCTCTGAAGCACCTGGCACTAGCTGCTGTTATAAGACAGGATACAGGGCTAGATGGAGACATTGGTCTGACTCAGTATGATCATTGTTATATTCTTAACTTCTTATGGCAAGCTGTCTGAGGCAGGGGCTCTCTCTGAGTCACGTATTTGTTCATTACCTATGTGACAGTACCCCCCCATAAGGCTTTATGGAAATATACTTATGAATGTATATATGACATAACTAGAATGTGTTTTATGCTACATATACCATGTAACATATCTCTGTAAACGTTATGATCTAAATTTAATCCTATTTGTATGTATATATCATTTTTGTATTTGAAGTTATGAATATTGATTGCATACTTGTTTGATTCAGAGTAGGTTTTAGTGAAGCAGTCTGTCAGCTTCCTGAGAAAAGACTATTCTCAGTAAGTGCCCAATCAAGAAGCCCTTAAGCCAACAATGAACTTGGAGACGCCAATCCACATCTGGGCTTTCCCAGGAATGTGGCTTGGCTGGTAAGGAACTCAGTCATGCATGGACATGTGGCTTGTCCAGGTGACTCCAAAACTTCATTTTGTAGTTGGACTTTGCATAGGAGAGAGGAGGGAGTCTCCACCCACAAGAGAAAGTCTATTTAAACCCCTGGGAGATCCCTCCATTTTGTCTTCAGCTGGCTAAAGAGAGAGCCTTCCACCCCCAAAGATACCTGAAAGAAACTGGAACAAAGGACAGTAACTACAGGGGGTGTGAGTGATTGCTGGACCCAGACTAGATGGAGGCTAGTCTGTAAAAGAAAGCTTACTGGAACTGGTGAGGTTTTTATCTGTATTCAGTTTTATTACTGTACTAGACATAGACTTGCGTGTTTTATTTTATTTTGCTTGGTAATTCACTTTGTTCTGTCTGTTACTACTTGGAACTACTTAAATCCTACTTTCTGTATTTAATAAAATCACTTTTAATTTATTAATTAACCCAGAGTATGTATTAATACTTGGGGAGGGCAAACAGCTGTGCATATCTCTCTATCAGTGTTATAGAGGGTGAACAATTTATGAGTTTAACTTGTATAAGCTTTATACAGAGTAAAACGGATTTATTTAGGATTTGGACTCCATTGGGAGTTGGGCATCTGAGTGTCAAGGATAGGAACACTTCCTAAATTGCTTTCAATTAAGCCTTCAGCTGTTAGGGGACGTGGTTCAGACCTGGGTCTGGGTTTGCAGCAGGCTAGTGTGTCTGGCTCAAACCAGGTAGGGCACTGAGGTCCTAAGCTGACAGGATAGGAAAGAAGGAGCAGAAGTAGTCTTGGCACATCAATTAGCAAACCCCAGGGGTGTTCTGTGATCCAACCCCTCAAAGCCTAGTGCAATGGGGCTGGTGCTTCTAAGTGCTACCGCAATATAAATATTAATGTAGTAGACCTAGCTGTACAAGTTAGAGTTAAAGGAAAGTCTGGCACATTTTGCATCAGATACATCAAGAAGGGAGGTTTAGAATAGTTGGTTAAAGTTCTGGCAAGTAAAATATTTTTTTACTTTTGTCTTCAGGAGATGATAAAGATATAGCATATGTTGCCCAGGATGAAACCATGTCTAACTAATTTTTTTAGTATTTTAATCTTAGAAGAAATGTTTCCTTCCTCCAAGAACAACACACAATTTGTCTGTATATATCACTGCAGAGTGATCATTGCTAGTAAAGAAATAATCAAATATCAGTGTATTCAATTCACAATGTTTTATTTGAGTCCACTGAGGTGAATCAGGACACACAATGTACTAGATGTCCCTCCTCTGTTAAAATCTCTATTTGCTGATGTTCAAAAGTTGGTTTTCAAAATCTCATCTTGATTAAACTCCATCCTCATGAACTCTAAGGTCTGACCACATGAGAATGAAATATACTATCAGATTAAGAATGACAATCTAGCCTTTTATGTACTATTCCTAAAACCGTTATATGCTCATCCTGGCATTAACTGTCAGAGGCTATGGATAGGAATGACGAGGTGGGTGAGGTAGTATCCTTTACTGAGCCAACTTCTGTTGGTGAAATGGACATGCTTTCACGCTCTTCTTCTCAGATCTGTGGAACTCAGAAGCTTGTCTCTCCTCTCATCAATGGAAGCTGGTCCAATAAAAGATATTACTTCATCCACCTTGTCTCTCTCATATCCTGGGACCAACACGGCTACAACAACACTGCAGGCAGTTTTGATAAGAATAACAGTTTCAGGGATATTCTTTTCATCTTAAGTCACAGTGTTGTTTCATCGGTATTTTCTGCTTGCTGTACTAAACAAAGCACAGAGCAACAGTATACATTACACAGCTTCCACTTTCCAGCCTAGAGGCTTTGTTGCTGTTTATTAGTCGTATTGCACTAATGCCCAGAGGCCTCTTTCAGGATCAGTGCTGGGTGCATTAAATTAAAATAGACTCTGTTTCAAAGAGCTTACTGTATAAAAAGGGCTGAGGTGAAACATAT
The DNA here is from genome assembly GCF_965140295.1 of Lepidochelys olivacea. NCBI lineage: Eukaryota > Metazoa > Chordata > Testudines > Cheloniidae > Lepidochelys > Lepidochelys olivacea. The sequence goes on along the minus strand of NC_140411.1, from coordinate 28,461,585 downwards.
GAAAGGAGAACACAGTAACGGTGTGTCTGGGGGAGTGAAAGGAGGGAGAGAAGGGTGACAGTAATAGGAAAACAAGTTTGCATATGGTAGCAAATTGTACAATTTGGAGAATTCATAGTGTTTCTTTGTAAATAAGTAAGCAAGGTATTTCAGTGGTGGGTAAAATGACTTGTATGTGTTTTGTGTGTCTATAATATTTTTTGTAACTCTAATCACCTAGATCTATAGACATATGCTTGTATATCCTGGGGATGGGGATCCTGTTGGATGAAAGATGCTATATATAAATATTGAAGCATTTCTCCTTTTAAATGTCACTCTTTTGGCGATAGAGTATTTAATATCGGAAGAGTAACTCCTGGTAATATTTTAAACTGTCCATGAACACTCTGCAAAAAGATTTGTGTGACAGGTTGCCTCCCTTGGGATGCCACCCCACCTGATGTAGTGGGATAATGCTGAGCCCGCCTGTTATGCCAGCCTGGGCACCCTTTTTACCTGTGTTGCTGAGCCAGGCTATTAAGCCTACTCCAGCACACACACAAGCAGGGCCACATCCAACTGCAGAACAACACAGACACTGAGATCAGCTCTGGGAAGACGCAGCTTAAGGGACTTGCCCCAGCACTCAGGTGTCCCTTGGAGTGCAGACCCAAAGGTATATTATGAAATCTGCCTCCTCCCTCAATGTGGAAGAAGGTATGCACAGCCTCTTCCCCTCCCCCCCAATTATGAATTGTAGAAATGGGGTTATATTATAAACAAGAAATTAGTTTATTAACTACAAAAGGTGCATTTTAAGTGGTTAAAGCGATATCATTAACAGAACAAAGCAAATTACTAAGCAAAACAACAAAACACGCAAGCTAAGCTTGTTTCACTAAAGAACTTGGTTACAAATAATAATGTCTCACCCTAGATATTGTTGCAGACAGATTACAGAAAGTCTTGAAAGGCAGCTGCACTTGTCTCCAGCTGGAGACCTCAGATATATTAATTTTATTAAGATAATGTTGAAATAAAAAGAGAGCGGTACAGCGTTCAAGCATAGAGGTTTCTGGTTATCCGGGAATAAGGTACAGATTATCAAGGGGTGCGAAATTCGGTTAGGAGCTGGTGGTGTAAGGCATACAAAATCTGCAGTCTCCCTGATTGGGGGTAAAAGTTTAACCGGTCAAAGTACAGACATTGAGATGTGGGGGTGTGTTGTCCATATAACGGCTATGTTCAGGTGTGGCGTATAATGAGCGGCTACGATAATGGGGATGGATCTACCCTCATTGGGTGGGATTTAATGTTCATTGAGTTTATGGTTCCAGTTCATATGGTCCAATGAAAAAGCCTCTCAGACCCTTTCCCATAGTGGATGCACGATGTCGTACCGGCTCACACCTCCTGGTACTGTCGGTGGCCGGTGATGTGTTCGATGTAGATGTCCCTGGACCATCGGATGGTGTCCGAGACCATGAGGCGCCGCATGAGCCGTGCGTAGTGTCGACCGATTCCACAGGGGTCCCAAGCGCCCAGGGCTCCGACGATCAGGGCGTCCATCTGCACCTCGTAGCCCTTCGCTCTCAGGGTGTGGGCCAGAGGGGTGTATTTTTCTAGCTTCTGAGCTTCGGCTTCTCGGAAGGCCGGGGATCTGTTCTCGAAGGAGACCGTGATGTTGACGAGGATGATCTTTTTCTGGGCCTCGTCGGTGACTACCACGTCGGATCGCAGTTGGGTATTACTCTCAAGCTAGACACCCTTCCAGCTTGGGCTCAACTCTTCTCCCCCCCATTCAGTTCTTGCTTCCAGGTGTTTTTCAGTGTCTCTTTGGATGGGGAGGCAGAGGAGAACCATGATGATATCACTCCCCTGCCTTATATACCTCTTGTGTATGGCGGGAACCCTTTGTCTCCCAGTGGAAGAGCACTGGCATTCCAAGGGGTGGGGTCCAGAACCAGGTGACTCGGACCTGTGTCTCTGCAGGGCTGAGGCAGCCATTACTCATAGGCTGTCTGGAGCGTCCACAGGAAGATTAAGCTCTTTTACAGTCCGTTGTCTTTGCTGATGGGCCATTAGCCCTGTCTGGCTTTTTCAGTGTTGTACCTGAACGGCTAATTGGGGGTGACACCAAAGTAAAATATTTGAAATACAGATACATGATATATGGTTTGAGTGAATATCACAAATCATCAGTCTATAGATGGAAACAGTTCTGTTAATGCCTCTGCAATTCAGCTATGGTTTTTGAAACTAAAAAAAACTTCTTGTCCTTATATTCAAAGCCTTCCACAATTCATCCCCACCTTGACTGGTAGCATAAAGTTAACTCCTGTCTTTGCTCCACCAATTATGCCAGCCCTGATCACCCATTTCTCCGACAAGCACTTTTGTAGTTTCTCTCATTCTGCTCCTTATGAATAGAAAAAGCTCCAAGGAAAAATCCATAAAGCCACCACCTCCTCCTCCTCCTCCAAATCTCTCCTCAAAAGTCACCTCTTCTAAGTGCAGCCTGATTACAGGTAGGCAGCTGTAGAGTTACCACAGACTGACTAAGCACTGTCCATGTCTTATTACATGTGTTTTGTACTCTGTTTCTCCAGGCCCATTTGGTTGATTCATCCACCCAGTATGTCTTGTCTTTCAGGTTGTAAGTTCTTTGGGGCATGGACTATCATTTATTATGTCTGTGTACAGTGCCTAGCACAATGGGACCCAACCTAGTTGTGGCCTTGAGGTGTTGCTGCGATAAAAATGTTTAATAGTAATAAAAAGATTATTTGCATCAGCTCTTTGTAGAGTATAATTATGATAAATTAGATTGTGTATTTCCTGCCATGAGCTAGGTGCTTACCAAACACAGAGGCTGCAGGCTCTGCCCTGAAGACTAAAGAAAAGCTCTTCAATCTAACAGACAAAGGTATAACAAGATCCAATAGCTGCAGTTGAAGCTAGACAAATTCATACTGAAAATGAGGGCAGATTTTTAGCAGTGAGGGTAATTAACCATTGGTACAAATTACCATTGTGGTGGATTCCTCATTACTGGCAAATTTTTGAAATAAAAAATTGATGTTTTTTCTAAAAGAGATGCTGTAGTTCTAACAGGCATTAATTCAGGGAAGTTTTATGGCCTGTGTTATATTGGAGCTCAGCTTACAAGATCACAGTGTTCCCTTCACTAACAAATTATGGAAAAGCTAAGAACAATTCAGTGCTTTATTGGATTTTTTTCCTGAGTGTTTAGTATTGGAGCATTCTGCAGATTGGCTGCTTAGGGACATATTTTATACAAATATTATATATCTGTTGCTGTTAATTAATGATCATCTACAGTACTATAGTACATGGTGGCAGCAATCAGATCTGAGCTCCATTGTGTTAGAAACAGCACTGTACCTACCACCACTTACCTAGACATAGTCCTCGTCGCAAAGAACATAGAAATTCTGCAGTACAGTAGCCTTTGTTTACTCTTTTTTATTAGCTTCCTTAATAAAATTAAACTTTAATTTTCACTTACTATGGATTTTCAAAGCCACCTTTGTCTACTGTAAATTTCTTGCTTTATGGTCTCGTCTACTCAAGAAAGCTGTACCAATTAAGATAAATCAGTGCAGAAACAATAAATTGATTTCTAAACAAGTTCAGTTAATTTTGTACAACTCTCATGTTTACCAGTACTGAGTAATTTACAGGAGAAAGAAGGAAGATTGTTGTGTAGGCTTCAAAAATATTAAATACAGCCACTCCTTTGGCAGTCAGTCAAAATTCTAAGATCTATTTGATATTAAGCAATCAAATATGTGAAATGGCTCTATATTAATAAGAACTGAAAACTAGCTATTGAACAAAGTACCAAAAAGGCTCAGCTAATTTTGAAGATTAACATTCTGCAAAATGTCTGTTTTTGTCTAATTCTTGATAAAATGTATGAAACTGCAGTGCCTAATTAAACATATATTACATATTTGTGATCTTATTCTTCATTACAGACCCTCCTGATTTATTAGAAATCTATAGTCAATAAATCTCTCTAAATTCTAGAACTTTTGAGAGCTTCTCACTCAGCCAGTGCTTACAGCCGTTTGGAGATGCAGGGAAGAACTCCTTAAATTGTGCCCTGAAATCCTTTTTTTAAAAAAATCAACTATAGTAACAGCTTCATGAAAGTAATTGAGCACAGAGCATAATCAAGAAATTATTTGGTTAAAACCATATTTCATTAATCTAAAATTTCATCAGACTAAGTGGGGGGCATACAAATTGTCCAACTAGGGTGAGATTTTTTCGAAAGTGCCTAAGGGAGTAAGATGTCCAAATCTCTTGGAAAGTAAATGAAAGTTGGGCTCCTAATCATCTCGTAGGCACTTTTGAAGATCCTGCTCCATCGGAAATCTGAAACACACGGCTTTCTTTTATAATACCTGAGACCAGGGGTGAAAGTAACTTAAAGGACTTACTGGTACTCTGGAGTCCTGAGCAGGGGGTGTGGCCTCGACTGGAAGAGGTGGGGCCTTTAAATACCCGGGCCCTTTAAATCAAGATTTAAAGACCCGAGGGCTCCAGCTACCGCAGCAGAGCTCTGGGCCCTTTAAATCACCGCCGGAGCCCAGCTGCCGCTACCCCGGGGCTCCGGCAGCAGGGCTTGGGGGGGTGCTTTAAAGGGCCCGGGGGCTCTGGCCACTGCGGGGAGCCCTGGAGGTGCGGGGGAGGGGTGCTTTAAAGGGTGTGGGGCTCCCCACAGCGGCCGGAGCCCCTGGCCCCTTAAATCAGCACCGGAGTACTGCCAGCACTAGCCCAGGGCTCACAGCAGCCGGAGCCCCGGGCCCTTTAAAGCGCGACCGGAGCCCAGCTGCCGCTGCTACCCCAGGGCTCTGTCAGAAGGGCTTGGCGGTGTGTTTTAAAGGGCCTGGGGCTCCCCGCAGCAGCCGGAGCCCAGCTCCCGCTACCCCGGGGGCCCCAGCAGCGGGGCTCAGGCGTCGCTTTAAAGGGCCCGGGGCTCCGGCTGCTGTGTGGAGCCTGGGGCCCTTTAAAGCGCCAGCCTGGGGAAGCCGGTCCGGTCCAGCATGGCATACTGGCTCTTGCCGGTACGCCGTACCGGATCATACCGGCTTACTTTCACCTCTGCCTGAAACTGAGATAAAGTTTACAAGTGATCAGAAGTGAACTTTCCTCTTGATTTTGTGCATTTTTTTTTATGTGATAGTTTCTCCTTGGTATATACTATTCACTGGAAAGAGAGGTAAATAATGGGCTCCCCCAAGGATCTATACTGGGACCAGTGCTGTTTAACATATTCATAAATGATTTGAAAAAAGGGGTAAACAGTGAGATAGCAAAGTTTGCAGATGATACAAAATTACTTGATTGTTAAGTACAACCCTCAAGGCAAAGAGTTACCGAGGATTGTTATGTAAAGCCTCCGCTCGGTCCAGCAGAATGCGATTGTAAGGTTTGTAACTTTTCAGTCATTGCTAGTATGATCATTAAATTCTGTAACCTTTTGCAAACTTTGTAACTTTAGTTATTGTTCCTTTTAAGCTTTCTAACTCTTGCAAGCTTTGTAACCTTTTCAGTTACCACTTGTATAAACCTCCAAGCTTTGCAATACCCCATCTCGCAATCAGAGAGAGTGTGAACAAGGGAGTGTGTGTGGAAGATAAGGGAGTGTGAACAAGGGAGTGTATGTGGGACTTGGCGGAGAGGAACTGCAAGCAGAATAAAGCCTGGAGCCAGGAGCCAGGTGTGTCTGATGTAATCTGCCCTAAGAAGGCCATCATGGGGTGCCGTAAAGAAAAGAAGAACCTGGTTTGCATGAAAGGAGCGAAGCCTGGGAATGCTTCTCGGTGACGGACACAGAAGGGAAACTCAGTGTATGTGACAGGAGCCGCTCAGTTCCAATAAAAGGAAGAAGGCATGCACACAAGTCCCCTGCTTCTTGACCTGCTCGCCTGCCCAGATCCATGACTGCAGGCGGACACACCAGATCTACTATGCTTCGGCTTCTCGGCTTCCTCTGCTGTCTCCAGTAACTCTCCGCCAGTATGTGAGTGCATGAGGGTATGAACGTGTGTGTGCATGAATAAGCCCCATCCCTTTTCTGTTTGATCCAACAGCGGCATTTAATAAAAACAATGTAAGTGTAACCCTGGGTTGGTTTCTAGGGAAACAGAGGTAACAGGGATCTCACAAAACTGGATGATTGGGCAACAAATGTCAGATTAAATTCAGTGTTAATAAATGCAAAGTAATGCACACTGGAAAAAATAATCCCAACTATACCTACAAAATGATGGGGTCTAAATTAGCTGTTACTACTCAAGAAAGAGAACTTAGACTCATGGATAGTTGTCTGAAAACATCCACTCAATGTGCAGCGGCAGTCAAAAAAAGCTAACAGAATGTTAGGAACCATTAGGAAAGGGATAGATAATAAGACAAGAGAATATCATAATGCCACTATACAAGTCCAGTGCAGTTCTGGTTGTCCCATCTCAAAAAAGATATATTTGAATCGGAAGAAGTACAGAGAAGGACAACAAAATTATTAGGGGTACAGAACAGCTTCCATACAAGTAGAGGTTAAATAGGCAGTTCATCTTAGAAGAGAGGGAACTAAGAGAAGAGGGATATGATAGAGTGCTTCCACAGTACTGAGGCTAGTGTGGACTTCCGGAGTGTTGCACTGTGGGTAGCTATCCCACAGTTCCCACAGTCTCCACTGCCCACTGGAATTCTGGGTTGAGATCCCAATGCCTGATGGGGCTAAAACATTGTCGCGGGTGGTTCTGGGTACATATTGTCAGGCCGCCGTTTCCTCCCTCCCTCCGTGAAAGCGGCAGCAGACAATCGTTTTGTGCCTTTTTTCTTGAGGAAATGAGATTCAAAAGTTCGTGGTTCTTTTCCTGTCTACCTGGCCAGTGCATTTGAGTTGAGAGTGCTGTTCAGAGCGATCACAATGGAGCACTCTGGGATAGCTCCCAGAGGCCAGTACCGTCGAATTGTGTCCACAGTACCCCAAATTCGACCCGGCAAGGCCGATTTAAGCGCTAATCCACTTGTCAGGGGAGGAGTAAGGAAATGGATTTTAAGAGCCCTTTAAGTCGAAAAAAAGGGCTTCATCGGTTGGACAGGTGCAGGTTTACATCGATTTAACGCTGCTAAATTCAACCTAAAGTCCTAGTGTAGACCAGGGCTAGGTGGCCCATTGGTCTGACCCAATATGGCTGTTGTTATGTTCTTATATTTTCCTTTACTATGAAACAAGAGAGGATTGTTGGTATATTTTTGTTAATCTGCAAGGGCAGCTGCTGTAAAGTCAAAAGATTCCAAGTCACTAGTGTATTTGGAGATGTAGAGGATATTTTGTGAACAAAAGATCCATTGAACCACATATTGTTTCAAAGGACACAGTCAACTTAATTACACTTCTCTTTGAACATTTTTTTTACCTATACTTTGGTTATAAGTAACACCTAATAACATTATAGTTGAAAGAAATTAGAGAGAAAATTTTTTTTCTAGGTTTTTTTTTAGCTTGTTTGTTTTGTACATTGACTGCTTCTTCTATGTAGAAAGTTTCACCTTTAATATAGCTAGATTCTCACAGTGGTACCCATTGCTGTAATTGGTTAGACTCCTCTCTTTCTTTGCTAGGGAACTCTGTCATAAAATTTAAGACTACAATAAATTTATCTTTTAACTCAACAAGATATATAGATGATAGCATCCCTTTTAAAAACAGGTTTCAGAGTAGCAGCCGTGTTAGTCTGTATTTGCAAAAAGAAAAGGAGTACTAGTGGCACCTTAGAGACTAACCAATTTATTTGAGCATGAGCTTTCGTGAGCTACAGCTCACTTCATCGGATGCGTTCAGTGGAAAAACAGTTTAGTCTCTCTTCATCTGCCTAACGTTGTTTGGCCAGCTAATGTAAAGTAGGACAATAGTAATGTGGAAGAAATCATTATTACCCAGTTGCTACAGAAGATATAAATGGTGTTATTGTGGAAAATTACTTCTGGATATCTCTTTTTTTGTGTGTGCCACTAAAATCTAAAGTAGCCCCTACAAATAAAACAGAGATGTATTTTAACTAGGCATTGCCCATAGGTCCTGATGGTCAGGTTTTCAGTCTGGTTAAATGTTGCACAAGGGGCTATAATGCAGCTGTTCAGCAGCGAATTCTTTATCAGAGAGGAACTCTCTTTGGGCACATCTGTGCCTGTATCTCTTATCTCCTGTTGTTGGAGGTCTGCTTTTTTGGGCCAGTCATCCACTGGCATAGGGCTCATCAAAGACCCCACAAAAGTGGCACAACGTAGAGCTGCTGGGCTGCAGTTCTAAGTTGTTCTGGGTCTGGCAGTGAGAATCAGGGAGGTGTACGTGACTCGCTGATGCCGCAGCACAATTCTGTGCCAAGTGGTGCCTTGGTATAGGAGTGAATCTAGCCTGATGTCTGTGGCGATGTGTCGTTTTCCCTAGGGCACAAACTTCCAATGCCAAGGTGACTAAACAGTTTTCCAGGAGTTCACATGGTGTCCAAGACCACACTAAATCTTGCTTCCTCCATGATTTTCCTTTTTTCCAGTATGGCATAGCATTTTAATACTACAAGGTGTGTTCAGAGAAATTTGGAAGACCGTGTCTGGCAGTTTGCATTGGGTTTTGAAATGCCCAGAGCTGCCTGGCCCTACGTAGAGGTTTATCAATGTGCAGAATGTGGCTATATCTACACAATGGGGACTATTCTGGCACAGTCACAGTGCTGTAGCTATGACAGGATAATCCCATGGCACAGACGCAGCCTACGTGGACGGAACGTTTTTTTTCTAGTGGTGTGGGAACACCATATCCTCAAGCTAGGTGGACGGAAGCCTTCTTCTGTTGACCTAGCTGCATCTATACTGGGGGTTAGGTTGGCATAGCTAGTTGGCTCCGGAATGTGGATTTTTCACATCCCGAGCGATGTAGCTGTGTTGACCTAAATTTAAGGTGTAGACCAGGCGTACATTTGAATCTTCTTTCCCCTGACAATTTGTCTGCCTTGTAACATGTTCCTCTTTAACAGCATTCTTTTGTAAAAGTTCGATTCCATTATGTGTATTATTTGGTTAGTGGTTATTGGTTCTTTGGCTCTGTGTCCTAGCATTGCAGTCATAATGTGAAATTTCATAGCAACTGTGACTGTCGTACAGAGATATCTTTTTTTGTTTGCTTATTGGGAATATCACTAAGACTTTATGCTGATGTACTTTTAGTTGTGCTTTGAGTATCCCACTATGTCCTGCTACGGTAAATAAGAGACCTACTAACCCCCTTTGTCTTTTCACACAGCTTTTTTCCTGTTATTCACTCTTATCATTATTAGCGTCTTTATTATTATTGATTTATAAAGCTCACTTTGTGTGTCACAGTGCTTCAAAAAGAGCACAATGAAGCAGAGCATTAAACAATAAGAACACATTTAACGCTCAGATAACCAACAGGGAATGGCTTAATAATGTAAGCATCATGTCTGAAATAAGTCATTCTAAAACTACAGCCTCAATTTTCAAAAGTAACCAGTGACTGTGCCTCAATTTTTGGATGTCCAACTTGACTCCTTAAAAGGGCTGATTTTTTTTAGAGGGTGAGTAAACATTTTCTGAAAATCCGGCCCTTTTAAGGTCAGGTTAGGCACCCAAAATTACTACTCACTCTTAAAAATTTAAGACCATGTGTTCAAATCCCATTTTTATTATTAAGTGTTTGTATTGCAGTAGCGTGTCGAGGTACTGTTTCGGTTTGACACTGTACAAACATGTTCACCCCTATGCAGAGTGCAGGCATGTGAGATCTTTGCCCTACTGAAGTCTGGCATTGTAAGATGTATTTGACTCTAATGGGACTACTTGTATGAGAAAAATCAAATGTATATACGTGTTTTCAGGATTGGGGCTTAAAGCATTGCTTAACTTTGAGAACATGAGTTAGAGTTTGTCTATACTACTACTTATGAAAAAACACACCTCTGAGCGACATAAGTTTCACCGGCATAAGTGGTAGTGTGCACAGCTTCTCCCGCCAACAGAGCTACTGACGCTCATTGGAAGTGGTTTAATTATGCTGATGGGAGAGCTCTCTCCCATCAGCATAGAGAAGCTACATGAGAGATCTTACAGCAGCACAGCTGCATCGGTACAGCTGTGCCATTGTAAACTCTATTGTGTAGACATAGCCTTAGTCCCTGTTAAAGGCAATAGGGCTACTTATGTGCTTTGCTGATTAGGGCCATAGTCCCTTCCTAGAGGATCTGAGCCTAGGAAGAAAAGCAACATAGGGAGGGTGAGCAAAGAGGAATAAAACATCCAATCAAACCATATGTTTAAAATTATTTATATATAGCAATCTTCCCCAAGTATTTCATTATGTGAAACAATCCCCCTTTTCTTCCGGAAAACTAGCTTTTTACAAAATATTTGCAACTGACACAACTCTTGTATAAATGTTTTTAACAGGTTGTATCAAGCCGTGAAAATTCTGTATTCCTTTGGGATTTTTGTGACCTATTCAATTCAGTACTACGTTCCAGCAGAGATCATCATTCCAGCAGTTACCTCGAAAGTGCAGCAAAAATGGAAGCTGTTCTGTGAATTTATGGTCAGGACACTCTTGGTCTGCTCGACCTGTAAGTACACCATACAACCTTCATAATAATGCTCACTGTTACGTTTCTTTGAGACGTGCTTGAAAGAATGAATGTTTCTCCTTAGATATTTTTTTTTTGTGGGGGGGAGCAGGGATTGGTAAATCTAAGATGATGATTCACTGACTCTGTATTTTGGGGGTTTTTTTCTATAAACAAGTCAGTGACTTGATCACTGTAATGTTTGGTTCATATTATTATAACAGTATTTTGTTGGTAGGATTGATCAAGAATCTGACAAGGCAAATATTTTTTGGCCAGTGAATCTGCTAGTTCTACCAGAAGACACTTGAAACAGTTTTCTTACAATGAAAGATTTTGTTTCTAATTTAATGAAAGAGTTAAACAAAATCCATGCTGTCCTATATGCACTTCTTTTGTGTGTGACTTAACAGTAGATGCTCTGCAGAGAGAAATCATTCATCTTCCTTGCCAAATCCTGAGGACCAAGTCTTGACCCTGCTGCTCTGTAGACACATACATAGCAGAACCTATGCAGCTTGGCCAAGAGCACTACCAGCCCATGGAGTGCTATTTTGCATCTGAGTGGGCGAAATGCCTAGAGAGAGTTCTCTAGCTGGCCAGCCCTGCCCTCATCCTCTGGAAGTTGAAATCTGAGACTCCATTCCGTCCTCTCCACTTCAAATGCCATATGTAGGAGTCACTAGTGCATTGGTGCTTCCATCAATGTTTCTGTATACTGGGGGGGAGGGACTGCCCAGCTAACTGGTGTTGTGAAGACAATGAAGGGGGTCTAGCAAAATCTATTTCCTCCTTCCACATTCATCACCGAAGATGGCAAATAGCCTGGAAGGGTTAAAATGAAGAGAGAGGGAAAATTTTCCTTCAAAATGCATGGTCAACCTGTGGAACTCATTGTCATAGGGTGTTGTGGAGGCCAAAAGTATAACTGGGTTCAAAAAAGAATTAGATAAGTTCATGGAGGATAGGTTCATCAATAGCTATTAGCCAAGATTGTCAGGGACACAACCCCATGCTCTGATGTTCCTAAATCTCTGCTGCAAAGCTGGAACTGGACTGTAATGGATAGATCACACGATAATTGCTCTGTTCTGTTCAGTCTCTCTAAAGCATCTAGCACTAGCCCCTGTTGAAAGACAGGATTCTTGGCTAGATGGACCGTTGGTCTGATCCAGTATGGCCATTCTTATGTTTTTTCATGAATTCGGTTTATTTTTTTGGTCAGAATCAAAAACTGAATTTTTGGCACTTTTCAGTTGCTGAAAACCAAAAATTCAGATATTTTTTCTACCAAAAAAAAAAAATCTAAATTTTTCATGGGGGGGAAAATCATTTTTGGACCAGGTGTGGTTAGATGTAGATAGATGTTTGGTTGCGTGTGTGTGTTTCCTTTGCATGCCGCCCCATCTCTGCACAGACAGCTGGCATGACAGATCTTGAGTGAACAGCCCAGTGACCACAAAATACGTTAAGGGACAAAAGCACCTAGCCAGGTTTATTGTCAACGAAGCACGGTACTAGTATCCAGCAGACTATACCGGATGGCTAATACATCTACGCCCATAACAATGGACCAACTCAGTGAACGGCGGGACTTTCCATTCCTTCCTAGCCCAGACAAAGATACTCCCTCTGAGATATGTATTTATACCCTGATACAAACTAGTTAGTACTGCCCCTATGACATAGTTAGTTACTGCCCCCTGACGTCGCTAGTTATCACCCATTATTTTGTACATGTTGGTTTGATCAAAACATGTACGAAAGGGCTTATGTCTCAGGCTCTCTTCCTACTACACTAGGTATAGTTAAAATGCATAAAAGTTGTTAAGTGGAGTCTAGTACCTGTGTCAGTCAGAATGGGCTAATTCATGTACAATGTATATGGGAAATACAACATGCAGGCAGGTTTTAGTATAGAGTGTTACACAAATGATTACTCTTTGTAATCAAGTCCAATAAAACAAATGGTGGCTCTCAATATCAGATGGTAAGGAAATAATTTGAATAAGCAAGAGAGGAAATTGCCCTTTGGTTTTGTTTAATATCACCTAACTTGCTATTGGCACCCCGAAAACAGAAAATAGTATTCCGGGTACAGAATCCTCACCTTTGCATAAGATAAAGGAACAAGATGTGAAGGGTTTCCTTTGAACAATTTAGTGGCAGTGCAAATCTCCAGTAGCACTGTGCAGTGTTTGTTATTTTCTCAGCAAAGTTGGTCATGCATTGTGACTCCGTTAAGTTTAAGGTCAGTGATTGACTAGTTGAGTTGTTCCCATGTTGACTGAACTCACTCAAACTTTTCCAAGGTTCACATTGCTGTGGAATTTCTTTCCATGAGCTTCAATAGGCCTAGCTGCAGTCCCAACTTCATTTCTTTCAACCCCAAGAGGTCCCTTACTTCCTGTCATGCTGTGACATTCTCGCATCCCATTCTACTCCCTTTCCGGGTGCTCATACCATAATTGTTTCTTAAATGTGATGTGTAGGATGGGCATTGACCACTCTTTGAACATAGTACGTTTTGGGACTTCCTAGTCCAGAAATACACAATGCATTCTAGCGCGCCTCTGACCAGAAAAGCCAGTGGCAAACTGATTTTAAATGTTGCATGTCTCTTCATCACTTCCCTGTGGAGCTGACTCCATTGTCTAATCCATCCTGCTGTCCAAAAACTTTCTTTGATATTTAGCCTCAGTTTTTATTGCCTTAATTTTATTATATTATCTCTAATTCATGCCACTGGGTACTCAGTAGCTGGGAAAGGAGAAAGTGGGCAACAGCCTCCAGAAAGGGGATGAAAAAGGGAAAGGGGGCAGCAGCTGAAGAAGCTGGAATGGGAGCCGCTGTGGGAAGGAAAATGAAGGGCCTGTAGTCACCAAATAGGAAGAGTCCAGAGGTGGGAGACTTTGGGAGAACTGGAGGGGTAATGGAGTAGTGGCCTATATAGGGGATCAGTTGGATGATAGGTAAGGGGGGAGCAGGGAGAAGCCACTGATGAAGGGGGCATGGTACATTTACAGGTTGTTGTTTTTTAACATCTTGGCTCGCTGTATGGAACTATGGTTTTGCAGAGTTTTAGGGCTGTTTTTGTTGAGATTAAATATCTTGTTCTTCATTTCAGAGCAAGATCAACATTTTCTCAATGATTTCAAGTGAGAGAATGCTAAATGTTTTTTGGGGTGGGGTGGTGGTGTAAAGACAGTTTAAAGAGAATGAGTGAGAGCTTGTAAAGTGAGACCAGGTTGCTGTTTGCTTCTGCCTAAATTTACCAGTGATGGGAGATTGTAGAATGGACCTGATGAAGGGCTCAGGGTTGTACTGGAACACTTGAAAATATAAAAGTGAGATTGGTAGCAATGTCCTTGATTAAATGTAATGCACTTGATGGCTTATTCTCTTGGCTGTTGTGATATATATTGGCCTATCATATGGGCAGTACCACCACTCACTACTGAGTCACTTGGGATTGCAGCATTTTCCACACAGCTTGCCAGAAAGAGCACATGTCACCATCTTTTTTGGCAAATATTTATGGAAAGGGACATGGGACACACTCATAATTTGATTAGGTTCAGAATTCTTCTTCAGCAAAAGATAGTTTTGGAGAAAAGGAAAGATGAAGGAATTGAGACACATTTGCCCACTTTTTTGTCTTGAACTCCATTTCTCATCTTCCTGTTTTTCTCTCCTTAGCCTACCATTTCTTGTCTTGTTACCTCGTCTCCAATAAATTTCCCCTCCTTTCTTTCTTTAGTCATTGAGCAGCCCATGTTCTCCCTACACAAAAGCTTTAAATTATGGCCCTGTCACTCCTCCAGCGCTCTCTCATTACTGCTACCTTCATCAGTTCCTCCCACTCTTTGCTTTGCACATTTTGCTGTGCTGCCTGCTATGTATGGAACAGTATCCCAATTCCTCCTCACCAGCTGTCCACTCAGTTCTGTTTAAAATCCTCTAATAAAATGTGCTTCTCAGAATTTTTGCTTTGTTGCTTTCCTTACTTTTGATCTTGCCATACCTTCCTCTTCTGAATTGTTTGTCCAAATTTGTTTTCCTTGTGGTTTATTAGGTTGAAAGCTCTCTGGGGAAGGGAACCTGTCTTTTAGACTATATCTACTCTACAGAGCTGTCTCTTAGACTGTATCTACTCTACAGAGTTTATGCTGTACCAACATAGCCCCCTAGTGCAGACACAGCATACACTGGTAGAAGGAGGAGTTCTGCTGTTAGAATACCATCTCCCTGAATGATATTTGCTTTGCTGAAAGAAGCCTTCTTCTGTCGGCATACCTGTGTCTGCATTTTTTTTTTTTGTTGGCGTAGCTATGTCACTAATGGATATGGTTTTTTACACCCCTGATTGATGTATTGTGCTGCTATAAGTTTTATGTGTAGATCAGGCCTTAGTGTAGCACCTGTATATGTACTTAAACTGCTGTTCCAATTTTAACACCACCTTATAACTAGCTACCATAGTTATCACTGCTTCTGTGTTTATACCCTCCTTCTAGTTTTGTCCTTCTGCGAGGCACTAGTTATAATCAGGACTTGATTTCAACATTTCAACATTGCTTTGCTCTCACCAATCTTTCTGAAACCAGGTTTTAAAAGTAAAAATGTGCTTTGATCCCTCGTGCAGGATAACAGTGACAGAATATGCAGAAATGTCCAGGTTATTCAGAAATTGTATACTGATTAAAGGGGCTCTGCTAACTTAAGAATCATATGCTAAAAACGACAATTGTTTGTTACTAATAACATATTAGGATATTAAGAGAGAGGACTTGACAAATTCATCTAACTTTTCATTATGTTGTTGGTTTACTTTTTGGATTTCCCAAATCAAAACCAATTAAGCTGTTGTTTTATTATTCCACAAGGGTACTAATGCCTTGCAGAAAAAAACACATGTTCTGAGGTCTATGCCCAAAGAAGTTTACATTCTGAGTGAAGGACTTGACTGACAGACAAGTGTGGATATAAAATATCAAAGAGAAGGGGACGTGTATTATAGATGTATGATTATGTGGTTAGACGAGAAGCTGGATATGAGTCAATAGAGTGCCCTTGTTGCCAAGAAGGCTAATGGCATATTGGGCTGCATTAATAGGAGCATTGCCAGCAGATCGAGGGACATGATTATTCCCCTCTATTTGGCATTGGTGAGGCCACATCTGGAGTATTACGTCCAGTTTTATGCACCCCACTACAGAAAGAATGGGGACAAATTAGAGAGAGTGGAGGACAACGAAAATGATTAGGGGGCTGGGGCATATGACTTACAAGGAAAGGCTGAGGGAACTGGGCTTATTTAGTCTTCAGAAGAGAAGAGTGAGGGGGAATTTGATAGCAGCCTTCAACTACCTGAAGCGGGGTTCGAAAGGGGGTGGAGCTAGGCTGTTCTCAGTGGTGGCAGATAACAGAACAAGGAGCAGTGGTCACAAGTTGCAGTGGGGGAAGTCTAGGTTGGATATGAGGAAAAACTATTTCACTAGGAGGGTGGTGAAGCACTGGAATGGGTTACTTAGGGACGTGGTGTAATCTCCATCCTTAAAGGTTTTTAAGGCCCGGCTTGACAAAGCCCTGGCTGGGATGATTTAGTTGGTGTTGGTCCTGCTTAGAGCAAGGGGTTGGACTAGATGACCTCCTGAGGTCTCTTCCGATCCTAATCTTCTATGATTCTATGATTTGATACATACATACTTCTAGGTAGTACAGATGTGTTTTAAATTAAAGTTTTCACTTTTTCTTTCAGATATTTAGTGTTGCAGTGTTTGTATTTCAAATACAACAGTGGATTTTTTATTTGTTCTAAAATATTTCTTTGGGTGGAATTTTTTAATTATGGAAATATTTCCATTGGTTTTAGGTCTTAAAAAGGTATGCCTTAAAAATTACTGGGCTCCACATTTAAGTTGACAACACCTCTTTAATTGTCTTGTAAGGTTTTATTGGATTCTCATAAACTAATTAACATAGGATGATGCAGAACATATGTTTTATTGCAATAGATCCCCCATTGATAATTTATGATAGGTGAGTGTGTATATAGCTTTTCATGCAAAGATCCCAAGTAGCTTGGCAATTTTTACAAATTGTTCTTCTCTATGATTAACCAGTGTGACAGGGTCAGGCCAGATTGCTACAGGAGAGTGATAGAAGGCAGATAATTAGCCCCAGGTTAAGTAGGTCCCTTTTCCCTGAGTAAGGTAATAGGGAAGGTTCCAGAACAATCAGGAATTTTCTGGAAACAAGGCAGACAAGCTGATTAGAACACCTGCAGCCAATCAAGAAGCTGCTAGAATCAATTAAGACAGGCAGGCTAATCAGGGCACCTGGGTTTAAAAAGGAGCTCACTTCAGGTTGTGGTGTGCATGCGAGGAGCTGGGAGTAAGAGGCGCAAGAAGCTGAGAGTGAGAAGGCATACTACTGGAAGACTGAGAAGTACAAGCATTATCAGACATCAGGAGGAAGGTCCTGTGGTGAGAATAAAGAAGGTGTTGGGAGGAGGCCATGGGGAAGTAGCCCAGGGAGTTGTAGCTGTCACGTAGCTGTTACAGGAGCCACTGTAGGCAGCTGCAATCCACAGGGCCCTGGACTGGAACCTGGAGTAGAGGGCAGGCCCGGGTTCCCTCCATCCTCCCTACTTGATACCGGAGGAGTTGACCTGGACTGTGGGTTCCACCAGAGGGGAAGGTCTCTGGCCTGTTCCCCGATCCACTAGGTGGATCAGCAGAGATTGTGGGGATTGTTCTTTTTCCTTTTCCCCATACTGGCCAGTGATGAGGCTAACTGGGTGAATGGCAGATTTGAGCCACGAAAGTGGCCAAACTGAGGGCTGCTGTGAACCTCTGAGGCAAGCAAATCCGCCAATGCGCAGGACCCACCAGAGGAGGAACTTTGTCACACCAGTTACATGGTGAACATCACCTAGGCTGTGAACATTTTATTCTTTCAGGACCTCTGCTCTCCACTGTTCCAGCTGAGATTTACTTTCTCTTCTGTCAGACTGACTTCTGCCTGCCTGGGAGAGCAGGATGTACAGCCTCTACCAAAGTCATTTCAGATTGGTTAGTACAAGCTGCCATAGTATCACGGGGTGGTTCACTTACTGCTTCTTTATTCACCAAGCACAAAGACTGTGGTATTCATGGACTGGACACTGGAGTATTTCTCTGAACCTCAACCTTTTTGGTAGTGCTGTTCTTGTGCCACTGACTTTCAGAAGCATTATTACATTGAAACCAACAGGAACTGTCGGAGCTCAGCACTTTTGACAATCAGGCCACTAGTCAATACTGGCACATGAAAGGTTGTTGTCTTCTATTCTGATTCCCATATGTCAGCTCAACAGTGATGATAGGGCCAAATGAAGTCTTTCTACCTCTTTCTTGTATCAGGTTCATGGCTTCTTTCATCTTTAAACCTTTTTTGTTCTATATCATTCTTCACCATGTTTATCCAACACATCCTTGGTCTCCCTCTATTTCTAGTTCCTTGCACTCTGGTATGTATTGCTATGTATGGTATCTTTTCCAGGTCCGCGCTGGTCGCCCTTCCTGCAGCCCCCATTGGCCTGGAGCAGCGAACCGTGGCCAGTGGGAGCCGCGATCGGCCGAACCTGCGGACATGGCAGGTAAACAAACCGGCCCAGCCTGCCAGGGGCTTTCCCTGAACAAGCGGCGGCCCTAGTTTGAGAACCACTGCTTTAGAGGACTTGATGCATGTGTTTAGCATTAAGTGATGCAGTCATTTTCTTAGATGTGGCAGATGCACTAATCACAGGTGGTATTTTTGAGTAACAATTTGTCGTACTTAAAGAAGAGTATTATGTGAGAAATAAATTGAAAAGTCACCTTAGAGGTAAAAAACTAAGTAATTAATTCGACTTTTAGGTGGGCTTTGAAATTTGTGCGTGAAGTGTAATGGGAAATTTAAACAAGGTGACTTATAACCACAAGAAATGTTTATAAATTGCCAATCAATAAAATAAACAAAATGCGTGATTTAACTGGAGTATAATTTGGTGGTATCCATAATAATTGATTTTTCATTGTAGATTTGTGTGTTTTTCATGTTAGATATTAGTGACTCAGACTTGACTCAGACATGAATACTTCTAATTCTCCGTAAGAAAGTTCAGAATTCAAATTTAATCTAAGAAACAGGGATGTGTTCTCAGTGTGACATAGGTATTTATCGAGCTCCCAGAGATGGCAAATATTATGTTGAATTAAGGTTGCTTGTATCCTTCTTCTGGATTTTGGGCCATACACCAAATATGATCAGTTTTGTCTGGATAAGAGAGGGCATCCAGTTATTTATGGGAAAGGAAGATAAGATCTGGAATGGAAAAAGTAGCAGGTTGGCCTCTCTAATTTGTATAGTTATTTAGTTATTGGGGCAATGGGAATTGCTTTACCTTTGTAACTTCACAGATACTCAGTGCTAGTCAGTTCCCTGTAATATTTTGAATAGTTCAAAATGTCTGTTTCATTATTACTAATTAATCTGACTTGCCTTGATGCTGTTGGTAGTTGCCCTTGGGAGCTGTAGTGCTGTAATATATGTGTACTTTGGATAAGTAAAACTAAAACGAAAAGGAGTACTTGTGGCACCTTAGAGACTAACCAATTTATTTGAGCATGAGCTTTCGTGAGCTACAGCTCACTTCATCGGATGCATGCCGTGGAAACTGTAGCAGACTTTATATATACACAGAGAATATGAGAAAATGCCTCCTCCCACCCCACTGTCCAGCTGGTAATAGCTTATCTAAAGTGATCATCAGGTGGGCCATTTCCAGCACAAATCCAGGTTTTCTCACCCTCCACCCCCCCACACAAATTCACTCTCCTGCTGGTGATAGCCCATCCAAAGTGACAACTCTTTACACAATGTGCATGATAATAAAGTTGGGCCATTTCCTGCACAAATCCAGGTTATCTCACCCCCCTCCCAAGAACCACACACACAAACTCACTATCCTGCTGGTAATAGCTCATCCAAAGTGACCATTCTCCCTACAATGTGCATAATTAAGGTGGGCCATTTCCAGCACAAATCCAGGTTTTCTCACATCCCCCCCACCCCCATACACACACAAACTCACTCTCCTGCTGGTAAAACCCCTTCAAAACTGACCACTCTCCAAGTTTGATAGTGAGTTTGTGTGTGTGGTTCTTGGGAGGGGGGTGAGGGGGTGAGATAACCTGGCAAGGGTGGCAATACCATACCAGGCCATCCTTACTTCTGTGCTGCTGGTGGTGGCTCTGCCTTCAGAGCTGGGTTCCCGGCCAGCAGCCGCCACTCTCCAGCTGCCCAGCTCTGAAGGCAGCGCTGCAGCCAACAGCATTGCAGAAGTTAGGGTAGCAGCACCACAACACCCCCTCCAATAACCTTGTGGCCACCTCACAATTCCTTTTTGGGTTAAGATCCCTACAATTACAACACTGTGAAATTTCAGATTTAAATAACTGAAATCATTAAATTTATTATTTTTAAAATCCTATGACCATGAAATTGACCAAAATGGACCGTGAATTTGGTAGGGCCCTAAGTATAAGTTTAGCAGGTATGCTCGTTAGTTTGTGAAATGTATAACATTCATTGCAGGTTGAAAGATAAGATTCTTCTTCAAGTGCTTGCTCATGTCCATTCCATATTAGGTGTGTGGGCTCGCCATATGCATAAGTGCCGGCAGTTTTTCCCTCAGCAGTATCCGTAGGGGACAGGCTCTGGCACCCTCTGGAGTGGCACCCGTATGGCATGGTATAAGGGGCGCCGCCGGCTCCCCCCAACCTCAGTTCCTTCTTGCTGCCAGTGATGGTGCTGGAACATCTGCTGCTTTGGCTAGCGTTGTTTTGTTTTCTGTTCTTGTGAACTTTGAAAACCTGTAATATAGTTGTATATAGTTAGTAGTTTCTTAGTTACCCTTAGTAGCAGTTCTCAACTTTTAGCTAGTCCCAAATGGGACTCAGCCGGGGGGACGGGGCATGCTTTAAGCCCTGCGATTGCTGCAAATGGCCTATGCCCGTCAGTGATCCACATACCAGCTGCCTAAGGTGCACAGGTGAAGGGCACATAAGTGACAAGTGTCGTATCTGCAAATCCTTTAAACCTAGGGTGAAGAAGGAGTACGATATCCATCTGAAAGCGCTTCTAAAGGAGTTGGCACTCACTCTGGCACCAGAGCAGCAGTCCGACTCTGCACCGAGCATCGCGGCCTCCGTGCGCAGTGCTCTTCTGGCACGGTCCACGAGCCGGCACCAGTCCCCCTCCCCGGCTCCGGGAAAGAAGCTGAAAAAGACTGGGAGGGGAAGATCCCCTACCTCCTGTAAGGGAGAGGAGAGGGCTGGGAGTGAGCTACGACCTGTGCCGGGCAGCTCAACATCCCCTTCGGGAAGTCGGGCTCCAGCTCAAGTTGAGCAGTGTAGCCCATCCCATGGTTTGCCTGCGACCCCAGATAGTGGTGCAGGCCCTAGCCAGCTTCAGGTGCTGTCGATGGCCAAAGCTCTTTGAACAGCTCAAGAGATCAGGCTGCTCCTGGTGCTGCCCACACTGGTTCCCACAGTACCCCAGTCTCAGGGAAAACCTGTGTTGGGACCTATGCGTGTGTCCCTGCCTCAGCGGTACCGATCCCCATCGAGAGGGACGTCCCTCCATCACTCGCCTGCTTGAAGCAGTCACGCCTCAGGACTAGAGAGGCAGGCTCAGCAGAGCCCTCTTCAGTCCCCGCACCAGGGGCACCGATCGAGGGACTCGAGGCGTATCTCGCTGGTACATTGGCACAGACCCTCTGAGGCATCCGCCACCTGACAAGAACTCCGGGACTGGCCGCAACCACTCCAAGGGCCTGGTACTGATTCCAGAACCGATTGGACACCAGAGACCGCCGATTGACGGGCTGTCATCACCTGTCTCCAAGAAGGAGGTCACCCTACTCAGGACGATCCTCTCAGCAACTGGCCCATAGTAGGTCCTGGTCCCGTTTGATGTCCCGGTACCGGTCAAGTAGCATGAGGCATGGATCACTGGGTATCCGACACAGATCAGCCAAACGCCGTCGGTCCCTAAGAGCCAGACCAAGACAGTCTTGCTCAGATAGGTCAGCTTTGGAATGCAGCGGTCGGCACCAGTTGGATAAGAGCCACTGCTCAGCCTGATCCTGGTTGCCCGGTACCAATCACTCTGCTGGTAGCTCCAGCTCGGAGCAAAGTTCCCTAACTGCAGGACAAGCCCCGGTACTAGTGGTGCCGACTCCATTATTAGCACTGAAACCTGTCCCATGGCCCCAAGCGCAGTGGCCTGTGCCATGGTATCCATGGAATCCTTGTGGGTTCACCCAACCTTCCCAGGCTGCCCGATCGGTGTCGGGAGCCTCAGAGAGGCCAGCGGTCTCAGTATCCCGTCCCCCTTCGGTGCTCAAGGCTTCGGGGGGTAAGATCCCACAGGTCCAGGAAGACCCAGGGGAGCAAGCTGCTGGACCACTAATGGACGTGGAGGTTCCCGCAGCACCGGCATCGTCCTCGTCATTGCTGGATGAGGCTATCACAGGGCCCCCTCACCCAGTTCCTAAGGGTGACCCCAAAGCGCACCAGGAACTTTGAAAGAGGGTTACTTCTAACCTGGGGCTTCAAGCAGAGGAACTGGAAGAGCCCTCGGACTCTCTCTTTTATGTCCTCTGCTGCTACCAGGGTGGCTCTACCCCTTCATGAAGGGGTTTCCAAAATCACTAATGCCCTGTGGTAGGCCCCCTTTTCCCTGACCCCTATCTCTAAAAGGGCCGAACACAAGTACTTCATGCCAACCAAAGGGCATGAGTACTTATACTCCAACCCAGCCCCTAATTCCCTTGTGGTTGAGGCGATTAACCACAAGGAGAGGCAAGGACAACCTAGGGCCACCCCGAAAAATAAAGATTCGTGGATGCTGGATCTCTTTGGACATAAGGTTTATTCATCTTCCAGCCTTCAGCAAGCCCTTCTTGGCTGAAATGATTTTAATATGTGGCAAGCCATGGCCAAGTTGGAAGGGTCTCTCCCCAAGGCTTCCAAGAAGGAGTTCTGAGCGATCCTAGATGAGGGCATGACGGTGGCCAGGGCAGCCCTCCAGGCGGCGTTGGATGCTGCTGCCCGCACCATGGCTTCTGCTATCTCCATGTGACGAGTCTCTTGGCTGCTCTTTTGGGTTGTCCACGGAGGCCCAGCAGTCATTGCAGGACTTGCCCTTAGACGGCCAAGACCTACTTGCAGAGCAAACAGACAGCAAGTTGCATGGCCTCAAGGACTCCCATACCACCCTGAAAACCCTAAGTCTCTATGTCCCAGCCCCGGCATGGTTCAAATCGCAGCAGCCGCAGGGTCAGGGGAGTCAGCCTCTGCAGGACCAGCCCCATACATGAGCCAAGGGTTACAAGCGCTGCCTGAGCCACCCACCTCCACCCTCTGCCCAGTTGGGCTCGAGCTGTAATAAGCAGGGGGCCAAACGGTCATTCCCAAGGTCACATTGCAAGTCTGTGGCAAGTCTGGGAATTAGAACACCCATCTCCTGATTGCCAATCCAGTGTCTTAACCGTAACACCATCCTTCTGGAGTGCAACTAGATTCCATGCAGATAAATCAGTGTTTTTGAGCTGTCATGCCAGATTGTTCACTCTGTTACGCATCTGAAAATCCAGAGTAATGGCAACAAAGTCAGTTACTCCTGTGACTTTGATGGAATAATTCAGATTAACACAAATCTCAGAGGGCAGGGTTTGTCCTCCAACATATATTCTTCCTTTAAACATGTTTTATATATTGGTTCCAACAAATGATGGAGAATCATAGCTTCTATTCTGCTTGCAGGAATTATTCATGAATCAAATAAATTTTGTGATAGCAAGATATGAACTTCTTGTCGTTTTTCTCAAAGTTAGTGCTTTTTAACGTCCTGGGGTTTTTCCAACCAAATTACCTAGATTATCTTTTCTACTTCAGTAAAATTTTATTTGGAATCACAATACTGTGCTGTGAACTGGTTATTTATTAAAGGGTACTTTTCTGGTAAAGTGGAAGCTAAAGGGCTAATCCTCTCTCAATTCTAAGCAGTCCATTTTTTTAATTATAAAACTTGCTGTTTACAACAGATGCTTCTAAAGTTCTACATGTGCTACAGAGTTTTCTCTTAGCATATCAGCTGAATGTGCTGCCTTCTGATATACCATATCCCGGTACACCAATTTTGATAAAATGATTGAGCGCAGACCGCCTGCAGTTCACATGAATAAAACACTAGCAGGTGCCAAAAGGTGTTTTTCTATATCTAAGCTTCTGACTATACCCATTGATTAGTGCTAATACAGTCTGTCTTGTCGAGCCTTTGTGTCATGTGGTACATATTTATACTGGATGCAGCTCAGCATGCTTTGATTCTGTATTTAGAGCCTGGAGCTTTTATTTGTAGAGCATTTTGGCTGACGTTTGAGGCAATGTTTCAGAGATATCTTATCCAAAGAGCTTAAATGAAGTGGTAACCTGTCACCAACTTGGTCAAAGGGGAATTATTTCATTACTAAGGCTCTAATTGTGATATTGTGGAAATTGCAGATTCTGCAATATTAGGCTTCCACCTCATAGTTTTGACAGCGGGAACCCTAATCTGTGCGGGACTGACATCGGGAGCCCTGGCTACCCAGGGACTGAGAGCAGAAGCCCACAGTGGGACCCTGGCTGCCCCGGAGCTGAGCGTGGGAGACCTCACTGTCAGCCCCATGTGGCTGCTCTCAGCCCTGGGCCCTCGCTCTCAGTCCCAGGTGGCCGAGTGAGGCCCCTCTCTCAGCGGAAAACCATGGAAAAGTAATAATGGAATTTATTTCCACAAATAATAGGGTCCATTATGACTTTTCTGCAATTTTCCATAACTTGTCTGCCACTCAGCTGCAATTTTTTGACAATCATCCCTCAATTCAAGTAGGGCCTTATTCATGCCATTTTCCCTGGGTTTTATCCTGGTGGTGCCAATCTCCTCTTGGGGCCCCCTTTGATATAAGGAAGCATTATGATGCCTGTTTTAAAGATGGGGCACTAACAGGCAAAGCAACTTGCCCAAGGTCCCACAGGAAGTCTCTGGCAGAGCAGGAACTGAACCTGGATCTCCTATGAACACAGCTAATGCCCCAACCACTGTGTCATCCTTCCTTCTTAAATGAAAAGAACATTTTAAAATTCTGAGTACAGTGCCTGAAAGCTAATATTTCATAGAAAAGATTTAGAGGGATTTTCATAGTACAGAACCTTTCACCTATGTTCATGTTCTATTTAGCATGCTGATAACTGCTCTAGAAAAGCCAGAGACCAATTTACTGTTTGTACTTTTTTCATAATTGTTCTTACCACGATTGCTCACTAACATAATTATTTGTGTTGCTGTAGGGTTTATTCCCTCACAGCCTAACTTTTCCCATTTAATCTCATGGGTGTAGTTGTAATGTTGAATGGGGTATATCACAAGTATTACTGTGATGTTTTAAACAAACCTATTGAGTTCACTGCTGTATCAAGCAGAAGTGAAGTGAGGGATGGAGGAAGGTGGTGTATGAGAATAGAGAAAGGTACATTTTGCTTCATTTCATGTAAATGTTCGTTTGGCACAAATTAGTGATGTACACAAATTTATTATACATTTATGAAATGGCTTGTAATTTAGGATTTGTGCAGAAATATGTCTTATCTCTTATAAGCAAAGCAGGCTCTGGCCTGGTAACTAATTGGAAACCTAGGGTTAATTAGGAAGTAGAATTTGAGCAGCTTCTGTAGCACTGTCTCCTCTGAAGTCAGTACTGACACAATGGCTTTAAGGAACATTAATTTTCTATACCTTCAGTTCTAAATAAGTAAATAAATTATAAGTAATAAATAAGTAAATAAATTATAGGGTAATTAAGGATCTCATGGCATTTATCACAAAAGCAGGGGAATGACTCCGGTATTTTGCTCAAGTGTTATGGTTTAAACAGTTATATTCCACCTACTTAAATTTCCCCTGTAATTTCAATTGGCTATGGCATTCTTCACTGCCTGCCCTAATCTGTTTCGTGTTGTTTCTGTGTACTGTTGTAACAGCTGCAGCAGTCCACTTCACAGGTGGCTGCATTTCAGTGGTGGGTAGAGTGATTCATTTGTAAAAACATTATGCTTCTGAATGAGAGGAGTGATGGAAATGTTAAGACTTTTGCTAGTAAGAGTTCATTTGATAATTATCAGGACCACATAATATATGTGGTTCAAACAGCCTTACTTGTTTGAAATAAAAACCAGTTTATTTTTAAAACTGGCTTGGGACATTAATTATTTTTGACTTTTGATTTTGAGATGGGGAGGCCGTCTCCTATACTCATTCCCATCCATCCCTCTCGTTCACAAGGTGCTTCTCAAGATTCGGAGGGACCGAGCTTTGATGATATTGGTAGCTCCAGCCTGGCCATTCCAGCACTGGTACACATCACTCCTGGAAATGTCTGTGGAAGCTCCAGTCACCTTGCCACTTTTCCCAGATTTAATAACTCGGGATTATGGCCATCTCCAGCACCCGAACCTCAAATTGCTCCACTTCATGGCGTGGAAGCTCCATGGCTGAACCCAATAGAGCTTTCTTGCTCTGATCAAGTCAGACAAGTTCTCCTTGGCAGCAGGAAACCCTCCACGAGAGCTACCTACCTTGCCAAGTGGAAGAGATTTTCAATCTGGTCAGCACAGCACCATTCATCTCCGTCGCTCCCCTCGGTGCCACTAATACTGGACTATCTTTTCCACGTCAAGCAGCAGGGACTGTCTATGTCTTCAATAAGCGTTCACTTGGTGGCCATTTCTGCCTTCCATCCAGGCGCAGAGGGATGCTCGGTCTTTGCCAACCCATTGGTCAGCCATTTCCTTAAAGGTCTCAACAGGCTATACGTGCAGGTCAGGCAGCCTGTCCTGGCTTGGGACCTCAATTTGGTCCTATCCAGATTTATGAGGCTGCCATTTGAGCCTTTGGTGATGTGCTCCCTGCTCTCTCTCTCTCTCTCTCATACAAGGTGGCATTTCTGGTAGCGATAACCTCAGCTAGGAGGGTGTCTGAGCTTAGGGCCCTGATATCAGAGCCCCCTTACACTGTATTCCATAAAGACAAGGTTCAGCTCACCCAGCTTTTCTCCCGAAGGTTGTCTCCCTGTTTCACATCAACCAAGACCATCTTCTTCCCTGTATTCTACCTTAAGCCTCACTCGATCGGCAGGGAGCAAAGGCTTCACTCATTGGATGTCTGCAGAGTGCTAGCCTTCTACATCGAGAGAACGAAGCCGTTCAGAAAATCAGTCCAGTTATTTGTGGCAGTGGTGGACGGAATGAAAGGTCTACCTGTCTCCTCTCAATTTCTCTCATCATAGATCATGTCCCACATTCGTGAATGCTACAACTTGGCAAGGGTGCCGCGTCTTCGATTACTGCACACTCCACCAGGGCTCAGGCCTCTTCAACGGTGTTCCTGGCACAGGTTCCTACCCAGGAAATCTGCAGCACAGCGACGTGGTCCTCCATACACATTTTCACCATGCACTATGCAATCGCCCAGCAGGCCAGAGACAGTGCGGCCTTTGGAAGAGCAGTTCTCCAATCAGTGGATGACTCCAACCCCACCTCCTGAACTTGGGCTTGTCAGTCACCTGATTGGAATTGACATGAACAAGCACTAGAAGAATTAAAAACAGTTACTCACCTTCTTGTAACTGTTGTTCTTTGGGATGTGTTGTTCATGTCCATTCCAATGCCCACTCTCCTACCCCTCTGTCGGAGTAGCCAGCAAGAAGGAACTGAGAGGGTGGCGGGTTGGCAGGGCCTTATATTGGGCGCCATGAAGGTGTGACTCTAGGGGGCGCCCGGTCCGACCGTATGGATGTTGCTAGGGGAAAAAGCTTCTGGCTGTCCTGCACATGGCATGCACACACCTGATTGGAATGGACATGACCAACACATCTTAAAGAACAACAGTTACAAGAAGGTGAATAACCATTTTTTCCTTCAAATTTCTGTCTTGGGGCCTCTGTTATGTGTAGTAGTAGATGAAGACCAAGGTAGCGTGTGCATAATTACACAATTACGTATAGCTTTTTCTCTGGTGCTCTTCACCATAATGTCCAAACATTTCACAAGCAATGGATTATCCTCAGCACCCTGGGAAGGAAGGGAAGTGTAATCATCTGCATTTTACAGATGGGGCATTGAGGCACGGAAAGGGTAAGTGACTTGTTCATGGTTGCACTGGAATTATGTGGCAGAGCCAGGAATGAAAACCAGATTTCTAGTCCAATGTTTTATCACAGGACCATCGTTCTCTCACATGACATGCTGCTACTGTGTGCCTAAGGGAGTCATTTGTGTCATTTGAACTTTAGTCTGACTTTAACAAAAGTTGAAAATAACATGATGGAAATAATTTAGCAAAAGCCACAAGAAAACATCAGAAGCTATACTAATATCAACTCCCATATTGTGTAGAGTCATTTTCAAATGGCTGCTGA
This sequence comes from Lepidochelys olivacea, assembly GCF_965140295.1. Classification (NCBI taxonomy): domain Eukaryota; kingdom Metazoa; phylum Chordata; order Testudines; family Cheloniidae; genus Lepidochelys; species Lepidochelys olivacea. The sequence goes on along the minus strand of NC_140411.1, from coordinate 28,433,382 downwards.
CCAGCCTTCTTGTTGATTGTAAAAACCTACTACTGTTAGTCAAGAACTGCAGTAGACTTAACTATGTTCTTAATGATTATGTACTCATTTGAGCAGTCTTTACTCACCTTGATGAGCACTGGCTCATGCAAGGAATCCCACTGAAGTTAATGGGAGAATTCACATGAATAAGTTCTTATCAAGGTGAGTATGAGTTGCACACACAGGCCCTTTAGAAATATTTACCCATTTACAAGTTCTTTGGTCAAGATACTGTTTTCCCTAATGTTTGGAAAGCACCTAGCACATTTTGGGAAATTCTCGGTCCAAATAATAAATGATAATTGTATTATAAAGCATGTTTTTGTTTAGGTTTGGAGCTGTGATATATTGCAGTTAAATGTAGTGCAGTTTGAAATTTGTCTTCTCCAAAGTCCTTTTTCATTGATGAGCAGCAGATGAACCAGTTTTTGTTGTACTTGCTGCAACTTAAACTGCATTGTTTCCCCACAACTGTTGTATTTAGCATTTCCTAAGAGTATCAAGTTTAGCTAATGCCCAGAACATGAAGCTATTCACTTAGTTAACATTAGTAGCCTGGGCTGAGAATACACCACTTAAAACGAGTATGCATGTAGCATTTCAAAGATACTCTTTAACACCTAGTCTCTGATTATACCAATGGTAAAATTCTGAAAATTATCCCTAATGGTATGAAAAATTCTCTCTTATTGAGCTTCTGCCTATCAAATTTACTTAAGTGTAGGATGTTTGACTACATAGCAGGACAGAAAAGAATTACTCCCAGTTCAAAATAAATCGTTCAGATTCGCTATAACTCTAGCAGGAATTTGTTTTATGTGTGACATAATAGTAATAGGTTTCAGAGTAACAGCCGTGTTAGTCTGTATTCGCAAAAAGAAAAGGAGTACTTGTGGCACCTTAGAGACTACAGCTGTAGCTCACGAAAGCTTCTGCTCAAGTAAATTGGTTAGTCTCTAAGGTGCCACAAGTACTCCTTTTCATAATAGTAATAGTAATTTAGTTTGATTGTGGCTCTGCAGTAAAGTTGTGTTTAACGTTCATATATAATCAAATCCATTCTGCTCCATCAGCTGCTCAGAACCACTTTTTCGCTGCCCCCAGGAAAATGTTGTAAATTAGATGTGGCATCTTGGCTATGTCTTCTGCGAATACATTTTAAAATGAAATTCTTACAATCAAGGAATATCTTACAACTCAGACAAGGTATTAAGGTGGCAGAAGAAGGATCAGGAAGTCAATTAGAGTTGAATTATAATTTAAGAAGCTCAGGGAAGAATAATATCATTGCATTCTTAAAAGAAATATTATTTTCATTCTAATTTTGTTCCTTTTGCTTATGACTCATCTAGTAGCCCATGCTGTGCAAGGTGGATAAGATAATGACCTGCTTCTATGTTCTGCAACAAAGCTACCTTCTGTTATAAGTAAGCTAATAAAGGCCATGCACTGTAACTGACTTGCACAGGTGAACAAATCTAGGTACAACTTGATCTACAACAGCTAATGCTCAAAAGCCCCATGTGACTCCATATATTGTTGCTATGAAACAGCGTTTCTCAAACTGGGGTCCATGGATCTCTGGGTGTCCCCCAGTGGACTCCAGGGGTCCGCGGGCCTCGCTGATAAACTCCTCCCCCTTCCTTCCTCAACTCCTCCCCTTCCCTCTATCTTCCGGAGGCTACTGAAGCCAAACCGGGAGATTTTAGCCACTAGAAGTCCAGCGGTGCAGTGGGCCTAAGGCAGGCTACCTACCTGTCCTGGCTCCGCACCGCTCCCGGAAGCGGCTGGCATGTCCCTGCAGCCCCTGGGCAGAGGCAGGGGGGTCTCTGTGTGCTGCCCCCACCACGAGCGCCAATTCCGCAGCTCTCATTGGCCAGGAACTGCGGCCAGTGGGAGCTGCGGGAGTGGTGCCTGCGGGCAAGGGCAGAGCGTGGAGACCCTCTGGCGCCACTGCCAGAGAGATGTGCTGGTCACTTTCTGGAGCCGCCCGAGGTAAGGATCCTCAAGGAATCCATTTTGAAGCACTTGGAGGAGAGGAAGGTGATCAGGAACAGTCAACATAGATTCACCAAGGGTAAGTCATGCCTGACCAACCTGATTGCCTTCTATGATGAGATAACTGGCTCTGTGGGTATTGGGAAAGTGATGAACCTGCTATATCTTGACTTTAGCAAAACTTTTGATACGGTCTCCCATAGTATTCTTGCCAGCAAGTTAAACAAGTATGGTTTGGATGAATGGACTATAAGGTGGATAGAAAGCTGGCTAGATCATAGGGATCAACGGGTAGTGATCAATGGCTCGATATCTAGCTGGCAGCCGATATCAAGGGAGTGCCCCAGGGGTCTGTTTTGGGGCTGGTTTTATTCAGCGTCTTCATTAATGATCTGTACGATGGGATGGATTGCAACCTCAGCAAGTTCGCAGATGACACTAAGCTGTGGGGAGAGATAGATATGCTGGAGGGTAGGGATAGGGTCCAGAGTGACCTAGACAAATTGGAGGATTGGGCTAAAAGAAATCTGATGAGGTTCAACAAGGACAAGTGCAGAGTCTTGCACTTAGGACGGAAGAATCCCATGCACTGCTACAAGCTTACAACACTCCTGCTAGTACATCCCAGAATGATGTTTCCCTCTTTTTACAGTATTACATTGTTGACTCAAATTTAGTTTGTGATCCACTATAATCCCCAGATCCTTTTCTGCTGTGCTCCTTCATTGGCAGTCATTTCCCATTTTGTATTTTTGGAATTGATTATTCCTCTCTAAGTGTAGTATTTTTTCATATGTCCTGCTTGAATTTCATCCTATTTATTTCAGACCTTTTGTCAAAATCAAATCTAGAACAGCTTCTCTCCTAGTTTTTTATAATCATAATAAACAAACACATAAATTGTCCTGAGGAATTGTTTTAGTCCAAATAATTGTCCTTCTGCATGATATCAAAATTATAAGGGATGCACAGAAAATAAATAATTGATAAGACTAACATGAGCACAGTGCTTGATATCAACATAAAGTAGAAATATATCTGGAAATTGGTAACTAATGTGTAGGATGGCTTTTTTAAATTAACTGAATGTGACTCTTCAAGTTATTTAAAACAAAGAGGACCACAAATCCTAGAAATACTAAACCCTAAGAAAACAATTGGAGAGGCCTCTAAAAATATTAAATGCTGGAGAAATCATACATAAATTATTCTAAATTAGAATGAAAATTCAACCAATACTTTGCATTTAGGTAAGTCCTCTTTTAGTGCCCTTCACATACTGAGGTAGGGAAATGTGCTATTCCCAGTCATAATTAAGTCAACATGAATTACTGCAGAAAGAAATTATTTTCTTTTATTACTGCTGAATAAGGCTTCATTTCTAATGCAAAGAGCTCTTCAAAAAGAATTGCCATATGAGCATAAGAGCTGAATAGAATAATATTGCTATGGTTTAGCAAGGATTTGATTTGGGCTGTACTGTGGGTATAGCAGGCTACTCTACTTCTTGTAGTGTCAAACTAGTATCACTCCTACTCTAATTGAGATTTTTCTCTATTGAAGTGTTCTTATTGATGGGTGGCTGGGAGGAATTTTGCATAGTGTTTAACATTTAACAAAAAATAAAATCAGGGGAAATGTTACATTAATTTGGAAATCACATGATCTTCTTTGGACAGTTTTTGATAGCGGGCCCCCCTCTATTGAGGATGCTTTGGCCCCACCTCTCACATGCTTCATCCTGGTCTTTGTGATCTGCCTAGTCCCAGAGGAATGCAGCTGTCACAGTAGATCATAGATTGAAATTTGGTCTTTGATGTAACTGGGACTTGATCCAATAATTGCTTTGAAAATTGGGACCAAGACCGTAAACTGGCATTGGAAGCTGACTGGGAACCAGTGGAGTGATTTGAATATGGGCGTGATTTGCTTCTGGTGGTCTAAGCCATGAAGATGGCTGCCAGCCACCCTGTTCCTGCAGAAGTCTGTGCATCATCTTCACATTCAGCTTATGATATAAGCAGTAACAGTAATCCAGTCTGGCATTGACAAATACATGGATTACTGTGTCTAAAACCTGGTCTGGGAGGAAGGCATCAAATATCTTAGAAAGATGGAAGGAAAAGCAGGCATTTTTGAAAACTGATGCAGCCTGGTAATCGAAGCTTAGGGATGAGTCAAGCTGGATTCCAAGCTTTCACTCAGCTTTAACAAATGGGGGCTTTATGACTTTGATGTAAGGTGGAGACAATGCCTTAGCCAGTTCTTTGAAGCAGTTCCCCTTTCTGACCAGCATTACTTCAGTTTTGCCTAGATACAGCTTGTGCCAGTTGCTCTTCATCCAAGAGCTAATTTCTGTAGGCCTTCTGACATTTTAGTACTGGTGGTGGTCCAGCAGAGTGAACATGGCCAGAGGGACACAGGTCTTTTAGCTCCACTAGAGCTTTCTTTGTGCTGTGGCTTGGTCTGAACCCTGATTTGGAGGCATCCAGGATGTTGGCTATTGTCACATGTTGTTGGAGCATAGTGGTTACCGTAAGAGATACGGCAGTTTCCGAGGGCTGCCTAGAGGATTCAGGGGGCCTGGAGCAAAGCAATTTCACCCCGCCCCCTTCCCTGTCTCAGACGTCAGACATTCTCGTGGGGGCCCCTGCGGGTCCTGTGGCCTGGGACAAATTGCCCCACTTGCGTGCCCTCCCCACCCCGGGGCAGCCATGCAGTTTCCTGTCATATCCTTGAGAGACCTAATTGAATTAAATTTAAGTATCTTTTGACAGATGTGAGATCTGGGGGTTCAAATTACTATACTGAAGAATTTGTCAAACAAGAATGGATTTCTGGAACAAAAAGCGGTAAGTGGTTTTCCTGGGGAATATCCAGGGAGAAGTGACTGCAAATTCCCTCTAGATTTGCAAAATTCCTTTTGAAGCTACACTCTGAGGAGTGGGTCTTTGTCTGCTGATCCCCTGTTACATGAGGCTAAGTTCAAAAGCCCAAGCTGTATAAAGGAAAGACTGAACTACTCATGATTGTTCTGGTTCTGAGTCTGAGACAGTTATGAACTTGTAATCATGGGGAAAACCAATCATGGGTTTTGAAGGATTGTCACCTACCAGAGATGGAGGTTATAGTTGGGATGACTTTTGGTAAGCTCTTTAGTATGCTTGCTTAACTTCATTACCCAGAAAGATAATGGAGCAAATTATCAAAGAATCAATTTGTAAGTACCTATAAAATAGGTGATTGTGACAGGGTGTGCATACTCTGCACTGTGCTGGTAGGAGTTAACCCCACACTATGGGCGGAGGAATTTCCACCCCTCAGACTGTACTGGGCATGCTCCAAGTCCTATGCTAGTATAAAAGGGAGAAGCCCAGTTCAGTCTGGGCTGACTGCCGGAGAGAAGGCTCCAGCTGAGGAGGCTCCAGTTAAGGAGCCGTCACAACCCTTGCCTGCGGGAGCCGGAGATCCCGAGATCGGACAGGAGATCTGTGGCCAGTGGAGCCTCAGGGAATTATCTGCACTGAGGAGACTGGAGACTCCAATGCCCCCATTGACTGCAGCTTGAGGAAGCGCGGTAGGAAGTGACCCAGGGCGGGTGAACGAGTGGTACCTCCCACCCATATGAGATCAGCGTGTTTTGGTGGGATTCCCTGCTGACCCAGTGGCAGATCACTCCATCACTGTTAGGGCCCTGGGTTGGGTCCCAGTGGAGTCGGATGGGTCCAGGCCCCCCTAACCAGACCGCCTCCTTCCTTGGGTATTGGCCATGCCACACAGCCCTGTACCTGAGGGTGACCACATGGACTCTGGCCATTAGACCATGCTACCCCACACTTGAGGGCCGCAGTATTGACTCTGGCCACTAGGCCACGCTGCCCTGAACTCAGGGGCTACTGTATAGACTTTGGCTATTAAGCTGTGCTATCCCGCACTTGAGGACCGTGGTATTGACACTGGCCAGTAGGCCATACTCCCCTGAATTCAAGGGCTACGGTATTGACTCTGGTCGCTAGGCTAGGCTACCCTGAACTCAAGGACCACTGCTTTGACTCTGACCCTTGGACAGGGGTGAAAGTAAGTTAGAGGACTTACCGGTACGCCGGAGTCCTGAGCAGGGGGCGTGGTCTCAACCGGAAGAGGCGTGGCCTTAACCGGAAGAGGCAGGGCCTTAAATCCCCAGGCCCTTAAATCTTGATTTAAAGGGCCAGGGCTCCAGCTGTGGTAGTGGCAGCTGGGAGCCCAGGGCCCTTTAAATCACCCCTGAGCTACCAGCTGCAGAGGTGGCTGGGAACCCCGTGGCTCGGGGGTGATTTAAAGGGCCCAGGGCTCCAGCTGCATGGAGCCCTGGGCCCTTTAAATCATTGAGGAGCCCTGGGGGGGCTCCCAGCTGCCACCGCTACCCCGGGGCTCTGGGCTCTGGCAGAGCTTTAAAGGGCCTGGGGCTCTGCTGTAGTAGTGGCTGCCGGAGCCCCGAGCCCTTTAAATCCCCGCCTGAGCCCTGGGGTAGCGGCGGCTGGGCTCCATTGGGAATTTAAAGGGCTCCGGGGCTCCAGCCACTACTACTGCCCTGGCCCTTTAAATCCACTTCGGAGCCCTGCCGCTGCTACCCTAGGGCTTCAGCAGCAGGGCTCAGGTGGGAATTTAAAGGGCCCTGGGTGGGGGTAGCGGCAGCTGGAGCTCCAGGACCCTTTAAATCCCTGCCAGAGCCCCACTGCCGCTACCCCAGGGCTCGGGCAGCAGGGCTCAGGTGGGGATTTAAAGGGCCCGGGGGGGGGGGTAGCGGTGGCTGGAGCTCCGGGGCCCTTTAAATCTCCACCTGAGCCCTGCTGCCGAATTCCTGGGGTAGCGGTGGCGGGGATTTAAAGGGCCGTGGTGGTAGCGGAGGCTGAAGCTCTGGGGCCCTTTAAATCCCTGCCAGAGCCCTGCTGCCACTACCCCAGGGCTTCGGCAGCAGGGCTCAGGTGGAGATTTAAAGGGCTGGGGCGGTAGCAGCGTCTGGAGCTCCGGGGCCCTTTAAATCCCTGCCGCAGCCCCGCCGCTGCTGCTACCCCAGGGCTTTAAATTGCCCTCTGGGAAAGCAGGTTCCGGTACGGCGCACCGGCTCTTACCGGTACGCCATACTGGGGCGTACCGGCTTACTTTCACCTCTGCCCTTGGACCTCATCATGGTGAGGCACAAGACAGTCTGGTAGACAGTAACCGTGGGGTCAGCACACCCACTATCCATCCCGACAGGAGGCAGGGTGTGTATACACCGTCACAGTGATAAAATAGATTTTTTCAAGAGAAAATCATATCACACCAACCTACTGTCTTTCTTGGAGAGGGTAACAAGCCTTTTCATTGGGATAAGCACTAGATGTGATATATCTCAAACTTAGTAAGGCTTGTGATACTGTCTCACATGATGTTCTCATAAAGAATCTGGGGAAATATAGCCCGGACAAACCTACTATAAGCTGGGTGCAAAACTGGTGGGAAAACAGTACTCAGAGAGTAGTTATCAATGATTCACAGTCAAACTGGAAGGGCATGTGGAGTGGGATCCTACAGGAATCTATCCTGGGTCCAGTTCAATTCAGTATCTTCATAAATGATTTGGATAATGGCATAGAGAGTATGCTAATAAAGTTTGGAGATGATACCAAGCTTGGGGAGATCGGATTGCAAGTGCTTTTGAGGACAGGATTAAAATTCAAAATGATCTTGACAAACTGGAGAAATGGTCTGAAATAAATAGGATGAAATTCAAGAAAGACATATGCAAAGTACTACACTTAGAGAGGAATTCCACAAACACAAAATGGGAGATGACTGCCTAGGAAGGAGTACTGCAGAAAGGGATCACAGAATCATAGAATCATAGAATATCAGGGTTGGAAGGGATCTCAGGAGGTCATCTAGTCCAACCCCCTGCTCAAAGCAGGACCAATCCCCAATTAAATCATCCCAGCCAGGGCTTTGTCAAGCCTGACCTTAAAAACTCCTAAGGAAGGAGATTCTACCACCTCCCTAGGTAACGCATTCCAGTGTTTCACCACCCTCCTAGTGAAAAAGTTTTTCCTAATATCCAACCTAAACCTCCCCCACTGCAACTTGAGACCATTACTCCTTGTTCTGTCATCTGTTACCACTGAGAACAGTCTAGAACCATCCTCTCTGGAACCACCTCTCAGGTAGTTGAAAGCAGCTATCAAATCCCCCCTCATTCTTCTCTTCTGCAGACTAAACAATCCCAGTTCCCTCAGCCTCTCCTCATAAGTTATGTGTTCCAGACCCCTAATCATTTTTGTTGCCCTTCGCTGGACTCTCTCCAATTTATCCACATCCTTCTTTTAGTGTGGGGCCCAAAACTGGACACAGTACTCCAGATGAGGCCTCACCAATGTCGAATAGAGGGGAACGATCATGTCCCTCGATCTGCTTGCTATGCCCCTAGTTATACACCCCAAAATGCCATTGGTCTTCTTGGCAACAAGGGCACACTGCTAACTCATATCCAGCTTCTCGTCCACTGTCACCCCAGGTCCTTTTCCGCAGAACTGCTGCCTAGCCATTCGGTTCCTAGTCTGTAGCGGTGCATTAGGTTCTTCCGTCCTAAGTGCAGGACTCTGCACTTATCCTTATTGAACCTCATCAGATTTCTTTTGGCCCAATCCTCCAATTTGTCGAGGTCCCTCTGTATCCTATCCCTGCCCTCCAGCGTATCTACCACTCCTCCTAGTTTAGTATCATCCGCAAATTTGCTGAGAGTGCAATCCACACCATCCTCCAGATCATTTATGAAGATATTGAACAAAACCGTCCCCAGGACCGACCCCTGGGGGACTCCACTTGACACCGGCTGCCAACTAGACATGGAGCCATTGATCACTACCTGTTGAGCCTGACAATCTAGCCAACTTTCTACCCACCTTATAGTGCATTCATCCAGCCCATACTTCTTTAACTTGCTGACAAGAATACTGTGGGAGACCGTATCAAAAGCTTTGCTAAAGTCAAGAAACAATACATCCACTGCTTTCCCTTCATCCACAGAGCCAGTAATCTCATCATAGAAGGCGATTAGATTAGTCAGGCATGACCTTCCCTTGGTGAATCCATGCTGACTGTTCCTGATCACTTTCCTCTCATGTAAGTGCTTCAGGATTGATTCTTTGAGGACCTGCTCCATGATTTTTCCGGGGACTGAGGTGAGGCTGACTGGCCTGTAGTTCCCAGGATCCTCCTTCTTCCCTTTTTTAAAGATTGGCACTACATTAGCCTTTTTCCAGTCATCTGGGACTTCCAGATCTGGGGGGTTATAGTGGATCACAAACTAAATTTGAGTCAACAATGTAATACTGTAAAAAAAGGGAAACATCATTCTGGGAAGTATTAGCAGGAGTGTTGTAAGCAAGATGTGAGAAGTAATTTTTCCGCTCTACTCCGTGCTGCTTAGGCATCAGCTGGAGTATTATGTCCGGTTCTGAGTGCCACATTTCAGGAAAGATGTGGATAAATTGGAGAAAGTCCAGAGGAAAGCAACAAAAATGGTTCAAGGTGCAGAAAACATAACCTTTGAGAAAAGATTGAAAACACTGAGTGGAGAAGAGAAGACTGAGGGGGGACCTGATAAGTCTTCAAGTGCATAAAATGTGATTATTAAGAGGAGGGTGATAAACTGTACTTTTTATCAACTGGGGATTGGGCAAGAAGTAATGGGCTTAAATTGCAGCATGGAAGATTTAGGTTAGATATTAGGAAAAACTTCCTAATTGTAAGGGTAGTTAAGTACTGAAACAAATTACCTACAGAGGCTGTGGAATCTCCATCATGGGAGGTTTTTAAGAACAGGTTGGACAATCAACTGTCAGGGATGGTCTGGATAATACTTAGTCCTGCTCAGTGCAGAGACCTGGACTGTATGACCTATCGAGGTCCCTTCCCAGTCCCACATTTCCATGATTCCATGTAGGGGTTTTTAAAAATTGTTTTTAATATGTTTTCTCTGCAATGCTTTCACCTTAAGAATAAATGTGCTTTCTTGTTAGCTGTGTGATAACTTATAACTGCAGACCATCATGCTGTTCATAGCCTCTGGAGAGAAAGCAGAGCACATACTCAGGCGTGTTGAGTCAGTGACTTTCTGGGACTATCGCACTGTAAACAGTGAGCTTTGCAACCTGGAAAAATCCTGGTTGGTGGGAAAGAAAGAGAGGGAGACAGGTTTCTGTCCAAGAAAGGTGATAACTGAGGAACTGGGAGCTTAAAGCTGATGCTTGTGGTGGACTACAGAGGGGGAATACAGATGCAGTTGACCTGAACTGTGAAAGTTACTACTTTCCTGTGTCCCCAACTACCAGTGCTTTTCCAGTAAAAGTGTCTAACGTAGACCAGGTCTGAGTTACAATGTGATGAGTTAAACATGGCACAGGCTTTGAAGGTGAATTTTCTCTCTCTTATCATAGTTAATTTTTTTTAATTATAATAGTACAAAAGGAAGGTGAAAACAAAAGATGCCAACTATTTTGTTTCTGTACTCCTTGGTACCATGTACCACTTTTTCGACTGATGTCATAGCCATAGGAAATATGTTGAAATACACCCAGACTTGAAGTATTTTTAAAGCAATATGACAAGTATTTGAAGTGTGAATATGGTTGACTATCAAATAATGTCAAAGTAAAAAAAATTTTGGTAGTCAAAAATCAGTTACATGCTTTTTGGTGGTTGTGGTTGCTTGGGAGGATTAACGAAACCAAACATGAATAGAAATATCTTCATGAAATGTTTGGTTAATTTTTAGATTTATATAGTGTTAGGAGCCTAATATCCTACAGTCGGTATGAGAAGACATATGTGGCTAATTGTTTCCTGATGCTAATACAATATAGGTCTCCTCTTACTGATTTTAAATGTTAGCAATGTCGTACAATACTATTTATGCAAAGTCCCCTAGAAGTTTCCTGTCTGTCAGAATCACATATAATTTATTAGAGAGACAAGGTGGGTCTCTTTTAAAAGATATCTTTTAAAAGATATATAACCTCACCCACCTTGTCTGTCTAATATCCTGAGGCCGACATGGCTACAACAACACTGCATATAATTTGCTGGCAACCATTGGGGGTGCATAGGATTTGGCGTTCCTATTTCTTTGATACAATGTGGATGGGGTCATGGTGTGATCCAGAAGATTTTAATCAATCAACACCTTTAGAAGATGGGAAGGGAACACCAAACCTCTTCCTGAGCTCTTCAAGAACCATCATGCCCCTTCATCTTCTAGGAGATCGGCAAGATGTCTGAACCCCCTCTCCTCTTCTGAATTCTCCTGGAGACATCCTTAAGGGTAGTCATACTCATACTCAGTACTCTTCAGCAAAAGAGAGATTTCCATAAGGATTTCCCTAGCTTAGACACCACCCTACCCATAGTTAAAGGACAAGTCTGGCATGTGAATGTAACAATTTAGTCCCACTGTTAGCAAAGAATAGGGATGAGGGCAAGCTGCTTGCAATCTACCTTCTCACCCTGTGCTCAGTCTAGCAGATGGAAGAGGGACCCCCCCTCACCTGCCTTCCCAAGAAAGCTGTTGAGAGGGGAATGGAAGTAAAAGTTAAACAGCCTTCTTACTCAGGAGATGATTCAAAGTGTGTGTATTAGGAGGGGTTATTAGCATTCTGCTGTTGTCTGTTGTTGCTGCAGTGTTGTAGAAATGTGTTTGATAAGTCAGTGTGTTAGGTTGGTCGGTAATGCTAGATTTACAGTTTCTGTTCAACCTTAATTCTGTCCCTGGAACATATAAATTACAAGACAGTCTTTAATCACATGATGATATACTATTTTTTCCATAATACCCTTGACTCACTCAATGGTTGCTCAGTGGCAGAACTGAGGTTGAATGGGCAAACATAAACCAGGTATTTCCTCACTTTCGAATGCTTGACTTTGCAACTTAAGTAATATTTTTAATGGATTTTCTTTGGTACTTACGTGCTTAATGCTTGCCTTGAGTGCGTCCTCTCTATTTTATTTGATATCCGTTAATGAAAAAAACAACAACTAGCCAAAGTGCTTTCCCTTTAACTTAAAATGGGTGAGCCTAGTCTATTAAAAATAAAATATAGCTGCAGAGAGAACCTTGCAACTTTAATGTTCTTTTAAAGGGTGTGTGGGTTTTTGTGTGTTAAAATGTAATCTTGAATATAGGAGAAAAAACTGTGTGAACGTGGCTAGAATCAGGCTAGGGAAAGCAGTTTCTCCTCCCTTGGTGTTCACACCTCAACTGCTAGAAGAGGGCCTCACCCTCCCTGATTGAACTAACCTCATTATCCCTAGCCTGATTCTTGCTTGCATATTTATACCTGCCTCTGGAAATTTCCACTACATGCATCCGATGAAGTGGGTATTCACCCACAAAAGCTTATGCTCCAATACGTCTGTTAAGCCTGTAAAGTGCCACAGGACTCTGCTGCTTTTAAAGTTAAAAAAGTAGTAAAAATGTATTTTTGTCAATAAACTTTGTAGATATGTCTCTGGAAAAATATAGAGGTGAAGTCTGTTTAATAATAATAAGTTGCCATTAGTCAATTTTCTGACAATGTCCACATTTTAATTTAAAAAAGCAATCTATCCTTACGAGTGAGCAATTTTCCTTGCAAACGTACATATTGTGAAAATGGCTGGTGCAACTGTTACTCACCAGAAAAGGATTGTTTAATTGCTCATTATGCAAAAGTGTATGTTCTAGTTAGCGTTCACAGTTTTAACCTCAGTCTAATTTAGCTGTACACAGTGGCTTCTAGCAAAACATCTGCAGGAGAAGTGATAAAGTTCTATTGGAACTGTGATATTTGTATGAAAAAAAACCCCAAATGACTCGGTCCCAATGCTGAAAGGCGTCATATAAACTGAGAACAATAAAATTGGAAAATAAGGAAAATAAGTTGTCTGCATCTGAGCAGTAAATGCAAATCTATAGTTCAGCCCTGAGACTTGTGGAAAGGCTTGTCACTAGAAACACTGAAAACAAGTAATTTTCTTTTTGTTTCACTGGCTTGTCTTGGTCTAGACACTCTTTCGATTTGTCTGTCTTGCACAGTGTTGCTCAACCTTTCTCCCAATTAAAGGACATCAATGATCATTTACAGGTTAAATGTGGTCAAAGAAGGAAGGGCTTCAGCCAGTATTCTTTGGAGAGCTGACAAGAGCACATTCAAATTCTGTATGGAGGTGCTGTATGAAAAAACCACAGGATGGTAATAAGCACATCAAGAATCACTTAAGTCCTTTTTGATAGTGCAGAGCATTGTTGTGTGCAAGGGTAGTAAGAGTTAGTCCAGGGCAGCCTAAATTTTGATGCTGATTGTTGGCCATTAAAAAATAGGAAGCCAAGGAATATTTGCTATTGCTGTCCTATTATGCATGGAACAGCCTTCATGAATTACACAAGGCCACTACACTCTCCTTCAAATACCCCATCTCTGCTCTGTCTCCTACAAAAAGATAAGTCAACCAATAATAGCCTGGTTGTGCATCATTTGGGATAGTTGATTATATTTCATTTTTTAAAAATTAAGATGATTTGGATCCTGTCAAGTTATTGCGCTTCTGTGTCACTATGTGTTCTTATTTTCATTACCCTTCTGCCTTCCCTCTTTTTCTTCCTCATACTCAAATTCCCTCACACTGTGGTAATCCTCATCTCTTTCTTCACATCCCCTTTGGTCTTCTGGAATGGTGCAAAGCAGAAGTAGCAGGGTCAAAGGTCTGGTCCCCATATATTAAATCCACTGCAAATGCATAAAACACATAGCATGAGAAAGGGGGTATTGAGAAAGAGCACACTGGTTAAGGTGATTCTTAAAAATATATTTTTTTTCATTTGAGCAAGGTAGAAATCATTCACACATACACTGAGAGAGAGCTTTTTTTCAGAGAAATACTTGGATTTTCACTATTTGCTGATGAGACTGTGATTTGGTAGCAGAGATCCTTACAATTCATAAACAAAATTTCAACCATCCACTGTGAGCAAATTATTCTCCTGTCCTATTCCCAATGTCTGCAAACTTAAGGGGTTAAGCATATCTGTCCTTTAGTCCTTCCAATTTTGACAGAAGTTCTTTGGTATTAATATGGAGATGTTTGGTCTATTTTTGTATCAGTTTCACCTGCCAAAATTTTGCCAATTTTTCTTAAAAACAGCACAGTTGTTTCTTCATTCTAGATGAAAGCCGATCTTTTAAAAGATACAGAACAAAGCCGCATCTACTAACGTATTTGCCAGTAGCAATCTCTGTTGATAAGTCAGTAAATGTTCTGGGTAGAAATCAATGTAAGACAAAAGATAATTCTTCTGCCTTTGCCTTCTTTTGGTAACAAATATAATAAAATCATAGTTAATGTTTGCAGTTGGATCTATCACTAGGCTTGGGTCCAGAACTTTATATTAGTTTATTTTGCTGGAATATAAAGCATGATTTTTCATTTATTATTTTATGATTATATAGTGCTTTTGATATATGTGGTGAAATAATGTTAAGCATCCAAAAAATGTAAGTATGAATCTAAATTTAAATACACAGGTAAGCTTAATTATCCAGATTTAAACATATTCATCTGTCTAAAATCAAGCAGGGAGGTATATGAATCAAAGGGGATATGAAGTTGGCATGCTGGACTTTCTGTTAAGTTACATACTCTTTATACTTCTTTATTATTCCTTTTGAACAATATGGTGATTCCCTATCTCTCTGAAAAATGGAAAGGGGGCGGGGGAGGGTGAGATAATTGTATAGGGAACTGCTGCAGTTTAGCTACTACAAAATAGAGAATAAAGATGTTATGTAATTACAAAAATAAAATCTAAGCTTCTAATATTTTAAAATCACACTATAAAAGCTTAATACTCTTGTCCCATAGAGAATTTGTAAGGGATTAAAATACATTTTTGATGGACATGAAAATCCCAGGTTTCAGAGTGGTAGCCGTGTTAGTCTGTATCAGCAAAAAAAACTAGGTGTACTTGTGGCACCTTAGAGACTAACAAATTTATTTGGGCATAAGCTTTCGTGGGCTAAAACCCACTTCATCGGATGCATGCCGTGGAAAATACAGTAGGAAGATATGTATACACAGAGAACATGAAAAAACGGGTTTTGCCATACCAACTATAACGAGACCAATCAATTAAGGTGGGCTATTATCAGCAGGAGAAAAAAACTTTTGTAGTGGTAATCAGGATGGCCCATTTCAAACAGTTAACAAGAAGGTGTGAGTGACAGAATTGGCAGGACTCAGAGGCAGGACTAAACTCGGTTTTCCCAAGTTTTACAGTAGTACCCTAACCCCTGGACCAGCCTCTTATAAATGCACATTGTGCTTTTGAAAGTTTGGGGAATACATCTGTGTCCAGTTGTAAATTACATTTGATTTATTAACATGATTTGCAACAGTCATTGTGAATCAGAGCCTCAATTTTGTAGAAGAAACTTTTCACTATGCCTGGAAAGGCATGACCAGGCAATCAAGCATTGAATGGCGTTCATCTGCTTGAACTCTGGAGTGTCAGGGCCATCGTATTGAATTCTGGCCCACCAGGTCCTTAGGCAGCATCCTGTGCCGCTGCACCACAGCGGTGTATTGAACTGCTGCCTCTGACCAGTAGCCTTATTGCTAAAGGCCTACAGGCCCCTGATTGGATGGACAGGCAGCACTCTCATTGGGTACGTGGACTATCTAAAGGCCCCAACAGGAAGAGGCAGCTGTCTAAGCAACAGAACAGTGCCTGCTAGTTGTGCCTAGACTGCCTTGCCCTGCTACCTTCCATGACCCTACCTTGTTGTCTCACCCACCTGTACTTCCCCAACCCACTGACCTGGCCCCTTTGGATTGGATTGTCCAGCTCCTGACACCTGAGAGAACTCCAACCATTGTCCGGGACTGCGTTTGATATAGATTGACCTGCCAGCTACCCAAGCACCCGCACAACTTGACTACTGCTCTGGACAACACCCTAGCCCTCCTCAGCCACCAGACGTTACATGGAGTTTCTGCCCACAAGGGCTGTTGCCTTTGTCCTTCCAACACAAGAAATGCCTCAGAAATGTGGCAGAAGGTAGAAGTACACAACAGGAAGATGAATGCACTTCACCAGCTTTATTTGAGAAGAATCTTTGGAGTTCATTTGAGCAATCATACCAATGTGGAAGTGTTGTGCCACATGGGTCAGCGAACTGTGGATTAGATAATCAGACAGAGATGGCAACAGTGGTTTGGCCATGGACTACCCTGTAGCAGAAGTACAAGGTTTGTCTTAGATTGGATTCCACTTGGAGGGAAGCGAAAGCATGGAGGACAAAGTATGGCCTATTGCAGGACAATCAAAAAGGAAGTTACCGTCATGGAAACAACTTCTGATGGAGACTAACATCTTGCTCTGAACAGATAGCAGTGGGAATAATGGGTTGCCTTTTGTGCCACTAGGGCCAGAAGAGTCTAAGTAAGCCATTTCCTTTGAATGGACTCTCTCTTCATATAAGCTTTTTTGGCGAGAGGAGGGTGGAAGGTCTGGAATTCTGCCCCTGTCCTCCATGGCCTGATTACATGGCTGGGAGACCTGCAGTTTCTTCACCTAATCACCTGTCCCAGAGGGGACAGAGACTGGTTTAAAAGGCGTGCTTCTCCAAACCAAGGGGAACCATTTCATCACCAGAATTGGAGACCCCCAAAAAAGGAGTGGAGTCAGGAGGGACCTTCCCTCCCTTAACGACTTGAACCAACCTCAGAGACTCACAAAAGAGGGTGAGGCCAGACTAAGGCGGAGAGGAGCCCTGCCCCCGCACAGTGCTCACTGCACAGTCAGGTCCCTAACTGTGTACAGGAGTAGGCTTGTTTTCCATAGATCTGTAACTCTCTTGTATTTTTCTTTTAAGAATAAAAGTTGTGTGTAAGAAATTTCTTTGCCAAGCCTTGCTTTCTTACCATGAGGTTGCTGGAGGGTGTAACTAGGAAAACCAGAGCCCACACAGGCAGGAGAACTCTGGAGGGGAAGTGTCTAAGCAACTGGGGACTTGGGAGAGCTGAGGCATTGGTTCCAAGGTATAGACAGCCAGACTGCAGGTTTCTACTGCAAAAGGGGCGTGAGACACAGGGTCTGTGCTTGGGAATTGATCCTGACTGAGCCCAAGCAGGAACAGTGATCCAGACCCAGGGAACGTAGCAGCATGTGGGATTCAGCAGTTGGATCCCATCAGAACAGACTGGTATCTATTCAGAGAGCAGAACCGGAACAGGTTGTGAGAGTGCTGTCAAAAAATATGTGCACATGCAAAATGGGTAAATGCATATGCAGACAGGCACTGATGGATGCTGTTGCCAATGACAATTTGTGTTAGCAAAAGTGCATTTCTGTGAGCCTACCCTTTATCCTCTTGTCATAAATATAAAGGGAAGGGTAAACCCCTTTGAAATCCCTCCTGGCCAGGGGAAAGCTCCTCTCACCTGTAAAGGGTTAAGAAGCTAAAGGTAACCTCGCTGGCACCTGACCAAAATGACCAATGAGGAGACAAGATACTTTCAAAAGCTGGGAGGAGGGAGAGAAACAAAGGGTTTGTGTGTCTGTCTGTAGTCGTCTTGGCCAGGGACAGAACAGGAATGGAGTCTTAGAACTTTTAGTAAGTAATCTAGCTAGGTATGTGTTAGATTATGATTTCTTTAAATGGCTGAGAAAAGAATTGTGCTGAATAGAATAACTATTTCTGTCTGTGTATCTTTTTTGTAACTTAAGGTTTTGCCTAGAGGGGTTCTCTATGTTTTTGAATCTAATTACCCTGTAAGATATCTACCATCCTGATTTTACAGGGGGGATTTCTTTATTTCTATTTACTTCTATTTTTTTATTAAAAGTCTTCTTGTAAAACACTGAATGCTTTTTCATTGTTCTCAGATCCAAGGGTTTGGGTTTGTGGTCACCTATGTAAATTGGTGAGGCTTTTTATCCAACATTTCCCAGGAAAGGGGGGGTGCAAGTGTTGGGAGGATTGTTCATTGTTCTTAAGATCCAAGGGTCTGGGTCTGTGGTCACCTATGCAAATTGGTGAGGCTTTTTACCAAACCTTGTCCAGGAAGTGGGGTGCAAGGTTTTGTGAAGTATTTTGGGGGGAAGGACGCGTCCAAACAGCTCTTCCCCAGTAACCAGTATTAGTTTGGTGGTGGTAGCGGCCTGTCCAAGGGGTAATATTTTGTACCTTGGGGAAGTTTTGACCTAAGCTGGTAAAGATAAGCTTAGGAGGTTTTTCATGCAGGTCCCCACATCTGTACCCTAGAGTTCAGAGTGGGGGAGGAACCTTGACATGGTGGCACAGCGGTGGGATTAACCTGAAATCATTTTGAGACCCAGTTGAGATTTTTTGAACTAGAAATACAGATTTTAAAAAGGAATTTTTAGGAAGTCCAGAAGGCAGCTTTGAAACTGAAAGCAGCTTGGTTTCTCTCTGCTTTGTGGCCAAGCAGAGACAAAAGGGGATTATCTTGTGAATTGCAGATTTTCTTTGCCTGGAGGCAGGGTACTTAACTCCTGCAGGGAAATTCACAGTCTTCCAACCCAGAGGTTTTTTTTTTTCTTTTCTTTTCTTCCTAAAAGTAAATAGGGGGTGTGTGCTCTACCCATTTGCCTGGAGACAAAAGTGGCAGGGTTTTTTTTTTAGGATTTTGATTTTTTTTTTTTGTTTTACAAGGAGCACAGGTTTGAAAAGAAATTTTTTTTCTTCTTTGGGCTGGGTAAGCAGGTTTCCAAGTAGTTGGAGGTTTTTTGCTTTAATTTGGGCCCAGAGCAGAGACAAGGGAATTGTCTTTTTCTGTAGGCTGACAATCACTATCAGAGAATAGGTATTCTATTCCAGCACAGCAAAATTTTACAGCCAAGTTTTGTTTGTTTATTTCTAAACCTCGGGTGTAAAGTTAGTTAAAAACAGAGAGGTTAGAATGGCCAAATCCTCAGCTCGACTACAGCTGGAATTAGCCAAATTTCAGGCTGAGGAAAAACAAAGGGAACATGAAAGACAGATAGAACTCATGCGGCTGAAGGAGGAGGAGAAGGAAAAAGAGAGGAAGCATGTGGAGGAGATGGAGAGGATAAAGGCCCAGCAGAATATACCAACAAACCCTAGCAATCCTTCTCCAGGTACCACTTCCCATCCCAGAAGGTTCCCCACCTACAAGGCAGGTGATGATACTGAGGCCTTCTTAGAAAACTTCGAAAGGGCCTGCCTTGGGTACAACATCTCTACTGACCAATACATGGTAGAGCTGAGGCCGCAGCTCAGTGGACCCTTAGCTGAGGTGGCAGCTGAAATGCCTAAAGAACACATGAACAAGTATGAACTGTTTAAATCCAAGGCGAGAGTCAGAATGGGGATAACACCCGAGCAGTCTCGTCGGAGGTTCAGAGCCCTAAGGTGGAAACCAGACATGTCATTTACCCGACATGCCTACCACATTGTAAAACATTGGGATGCCTGGATATCAGGAGCAAGTGTTGAATCTCCAGTAAATTTGCCCTTCCTAATGCAAATGGAACAATTCTTAGAGGGTGTTCCTGAGGAAATAGAAAGATACATCCTAGATGGGAAACCCAAAACTGTAATTGAGGCAGGAGAGATTGGAGCCAGATGGGTGGAGGTGGCAGAGAAGAAGAAAACTGGTCGCAGTTGGAGCGGAGACCAGAAGGGACCACCCCAGACCACACCCTATTACCGGGGGCCGCCCAAAGCCCCACCTACCTCCCAAAGAACCCTCCAGACCCCTTATCGTCCCACCACCTCGTTCTCCAGCAACCCTCCTCGCCCCAGTGACCCGTCAGCTGGACGATGTTTTAAGTGTAACGAGCTGGGGCATGTAAAGGCCAACTGCCCCAAGAACCCCAACAGATTACAGTTCATTGCACCGGAATCACACCAGAGGTCCACAGGCCCAGATACCTCCCAGATACCCTTGGAGCGGAGGGAAACTGTGAGTGTGGGTGGGAAGAAGGTCACCGCGTGGAGGGACACCGGAGCACAAGTGTCAGCTATCCATGCTTCCTTAGTGGACCCCAATTTAATCAACCCAGAGATCCAAGTGACGATTCAACCCTTCAAGTCCAACTCTTTCAATTTGCCTACAGCCAAGTTGCCTGTCCAGTACAAGGGCTGGTCAGGAATGTGGACTTTTGCAGTCTATGATGATTATCCCATCCCCATGCTGTTGGGGGAAGACTTGGCCAATCATGTGAAGCAGGCCAAGAGGGTGGGAATGGTCACCCGCAACCAGGCTAAACAAGCCGTGAGGCCTAGCTCTGTTCCGGAAGCTTCTATCAGGACCCAGTCAGAGGTGATGGACCTGGACCCCAGGCCAATGTCTGCAACAGCAGTAGTGGATCCAGTCCCAGAGACCCAGACGGAACCAGTCCCAGAACCGGAACCAGCCAAACAACCAACACCAGACCCCGTGTCAGCACTGAATCCAGTACTTGCAACCTCAACACCAGAGGGCCCCACCGAACCTGAACTGGCAGCAGCCGATAACCCTACACAAGAGGCTCAGCCGGAGCCTGAATCCCAACATAGTGCACCAGCGGAGAGCGGTTCACAGTCAACAGAAACAGCTCCATCCCCTATATCGCTTCCAGAGGGACCAAGCCTAGGTCCACAATCCCATGAGGAACTGATGTCTCCAGCATCAAGGGAACAGTTCCAGACCGAACAGGAAGCAGATGAAAGCCTCCAGAGAGCTTGGACGGCGGCACGGAGCAACCCACCGCCTCTCAGCTCTTCTAATCGATCCAGAGAATTAAAGGTTTGTCAGTTTACAGCCCAGGGAGGAGACGACGCTGAGTGGCCTGAAGGTGTCTATTACGAAGGGAAATGTGCTGGTGGTGTGGAAGAGGTGAACCTCTCCATGACCCTTGGGCGTATGCAGCGACAGCAGATCCAGGAGCTGTGCACTAGCTACGTGCCAACGTTCTCAGCCACCCCAGGACTGACTGAATGGGCATACCACTCCATTGACACAGGTAATGCTCACCCAATTAGGGTCCACCCTTACCGGGTGTCTCCTCAAGCTAAAACTGCTATAGAACGGGAGATCCAGGATATGTTACAGATGGGTGTAATCCGCCCCTCTGAAAGTGCATGGGCATCTCCAGTGGTTCTAGTTCCCAAACCAGATGGGGAAATACGTTTTTGCGTGGACTACCGTAAGCTAAATGCTGTAACTCGCCCAGACAACTATCCCATGCCACGCACAGATGAACTATTAGAGAAACTGGGAAGGGCCCAGTTCATCTCTACCTTGGACTTAACCAAGGGGTACTGGCAGGTACCGCTAGATGAATCTGCCAAGGAAAGGTCAGCCTTCATCACACATCTCGGGCTGTATGAATTTAATGTACTCCCTTTCGGGCTGCGAAATGCACCCGCCACTTTCCAAAGACTTGTAGATGGTCTCCTAGCGGGATTAGGAGAATATGCAGTCGCCTACCTTGACGATGTGGCCATATTTTCGGATTCCTGGGCAGACCACCTGGAACATCTACAAAAAGTCCTTGAGCGCATAAGGGAGGCAGGACTAACTGTTAAGGCTAAGAAGTGTCAAATAGGCCTAAACAGAGTGACTTACCTTGGACACCAGGTGGGTCAAGGAACTATCAGCCCCCTACAGGCCAAAGTGGATGCTATCCAAAAGTGGCCTGTCCCAAAGTCAAAGAAACAGGTTCAATCCTTCTTAGGCTTGGCCGGTTATTACAGACGATTTGTACCGCACTACAGCCAAATCGCTGCCCCACTGACAGACCTAACCAAAAAGAAACAGCCAAATGCTGTTCAGTGGACCGGAAAGTGTCAGAAGGCCTTGAACAAGCTTAAAGCGACACTCATGTCTGACCCTGTACTAAGGGCCCCAGACTTTGACAAACCGTTCCTAGTAACCACAGATGCATCCGAGCGTGGTGTGGGAGCAGTTTTAATGCAGAAAGGACCTGATCAAGAATTCCACCCTGTAGTGTTTCTCAGCAAAAAACTGTCTGAGAGGGAAAGCAACTGGTCAGTCACTGAAAAAGAATGTTATGCCATTGTCTACGCTCTGGAAAAGCTACGCCCATATGTTTGGGGACGGCGTTTCCACCTGCAAACCGACCATGCTGCACTAAAGTGGCTTCACACCGTCAAAGAAACTAACAGAAAACTTCTTCGGTGGAGTTTAGCTCTCCAAGATTTTGATTTTGACATCCAACACATCTCAGGAGCTTCTAACAAAGTGGCTGATGCACTCTCCCGTGAAAGTTTCCCAGAATCAACTGGTTAAAATTGTCCTTGAGATGTGGAAAATATTGTTAGTCTTTATGTACTTGGTAGTATATTTAGAGATGCATGTGTCTTATTAACTCTGTTTTCCTAGAGCTCCAGGAAGAAATCCCAGCCAGTGTTTCACCCTAGCTGAGATTTGGGGGGCGTGTCATAAATATAAAGGGAAGGGTAAACCCCTTTGAAATCCCTCCTGGCCAGGGGAAAGCTCCTCTCACCTGTAAAGGGTTAAGAAGCTAAAGGTAACCTCGCTGGCACCTGACCAAAATGACCAATGAGGAGACAAGATACTTTCAAAAGCTGGGAGGAGGGAGAGAAACAAAGGGTTTGTGTGTCTGTCTGTAGTCGTCTTGGCCAGGGACAGAACAGGAATGGAGTCTTAGAACTTTTAGTAAGTAATCTAGCTAGGTATGTGTTAGATTATGATTTCTTTAAATGGCTGAGAAAAGAATTGTGCTGAATAGAATAACTATTTCTGTCTGTGTATCTTTTTTGTAACTTAAGGTTTTGCCTAGAGGGGTTCTCTATGTTTTTGAATCTAATTACCCTGTAAGATATCTACCATCCTGATTTTACAGGGGGGATTTCTTTATTTCTATTTACTTCTATTTTTTTATTAAAAGTCTTCTTGTAAAACACTGAATGCTTTTTCATTGTTCTCAGATCCAAGGGTTTGGGTTTGTGGTCACCTATGTAAATTGGTGAGGCTTTTTATCCAACATTTCCCAGGAAAGGGGGGGTGCAAGTGTTGGGAGGATTGTTCATTGTTCTTAAGATCCAAGGGTCTGGGTCTGTGGTCACCTATGCAAATTGGTGAGGCTTTTTACCAAACCTTGTCCAGGAAGTGGGGTGCAAGGTTTTGTGAAGTATTTTGGGGGGAAGGACGCGTCCAAACAGCTCTTCCCCAGTAACCAGTATTAGTTTGGTGGTGGTAGCGGCCTGTCCAAGGGGTAATATTTTGTACCTTGGGGAAGTTTTGACCTAAGCTGGTAAAGATAAGCTTAGGAGGTTTTTCATGCAGGTCCCCACATCTGTACCCTAGAGTTCAGAGTGGGGGAGGAACCTTGACACCTCTCATCTGAAAATAAAGTCTTAAATTCATTATCTTGCATGTTTCATTTGGAGATTAACAGCCGGGTTATGTGATCTGGTTCCACACAGTGCCAAATGCTTCCACACAGGGACAAATTCTTTGCGACATAACTTGAACTGAGTCTCACCCTCACAGAATATGGCCCTTATATTTTACAGTTGGGTGTCTCAAACATCTGAGAGCTAGTTTAGAAGTGTAGATGTAGATTTCTGAGAGCTAATTCCTTGGACAATAAGACATTGTCCAGCAATATACAAACAAACTCTACTTATTACTCAGATAATTAGAATTTGGAGGTCTTAAGTGCCAGTTCCATTAGCCTCTGCTCTTGGGGGAGATATCACTGGGTCGTCCAGACATACTTTCAAGTTCTTGTCCTGATTCTAATATACCCTTACCACTAAGGGACATGAAGCATCCAAAGCTAATCAATTTTCTTGTGTACACTCATTTGGAGTGTTGTAATCTAGTTTCCAACCACGTTGAAGCAAAGAGACCCTGCCGGCTACAGTTGTGAACAATTTGTTCCTGTATTGGCAGTGGTATATTAGCTGCCATTGTGATGCTGAACATTTCTGTTGCATTTGATCCTTCATATTGTGCAAACCAGCTGATTCATTTGGAATCTTTTATATGGGCTTGACAAGAACTGCACCTGTTTGGTTTGGATCATGTTCATCCAATCATGTATAATCTCTGTTTCTGTTTGTTAAATTTTGCTCTCTTTCCAGTTTCTTCCGGCATCCTATAGGGTTCTGTTTTGGATCTGTTATTATCTAGCATTTGCCTGGCTCCTGTGGGTGACATGTCATGGATTAGCATTCCATTCTTATGCAGATAACGCTCAGATTTATTTAAAGATCATTCCTTACTGTTTGTTCATTTCTGTCTCTCGGATGTTGCCCGGCCACAGTCATTAAATTCCATTTAGTCCAGTTTGTCCATAGTATTTATAGGACACTGATCACTTAAGAACAGTCATTCCCAAACTTTTATTTTGACCATCTCTTGCAGTGGATTGATACCGACTTCTGCAATGTCTTGGCACATCGATGCTCAGATGGAGAGGCACAACTTGAAAGTAGGTTATGAGGAGGCATCTGGAGGATTGCAGCGCACCAACAAAGAGTTCAAGAAAATACCTAGGTCTCTAAGACCCATTGAAAACCCACGTTAGGGGAAAGAAGGAACACTTTGCTCCTTCCTCTTCCTCCAGACAAGAATGTCTGCTGCCTCTGTCCCCACCCACAAGCCAGTTTTACAGAAGCCCCTCAGCTCTCCTCTCCTCCTGTCTGCATAGTGTTGAGTTTCAGGACAGACAGAAGTGATGCTTCAATAGCCTTGTACCCTTATGTACACGCCCCATGAGTTTCGTTTTGGGTCAAAGCCACATGTAACAACCAAGTTACACACAGATTCCCCCTAAGTATCGTAAGCTGTTACCAGATCTCAGAAGTGATCAATACAGCCCTTTTCCCATAGCTCTCAAATCAGTTTATGGATGTGTGTGTGGCTCAACCTTGTGAAAACTCAGTGGACATGCTCTCTGACCAACCAGTGTATTGTCTTCTGGGAAGTTGAGGATCGGGGAGAAGCTAAAAACAAGGGGCAGGGGAAATGAGAAAGAGTGAAGTATAGAAAACAAAGAAAATACAGGTTTAAATACTCTCAGAGAAAATGAGAGAGAAAAAGAAGGCGGAAAAAAGCAAACCTTGTCTGAAAAGGCGGAGAGGAGCCTTGCCCCCACACAGTGCTCACTGCACAGTCAGGTCCCTAATTTGCTGTGTTGCTATCTGAACTCACTCTGACTAAGCAAGGGGTTGGAACTGTTCCCAAGCCACCAAAGTGGCCAAGAAAAAGTCAAATTAAAATGTAACGAGTATGAATCTCCTACCAGTCCTTCATCAAATAATTCGGACGAAGCACAGATCCTTTTTCTAGGTTCCTGAATTTCAGGTGCTGGTCATTGTAGGGCTGTATTATCAATTTGATCAGAGGGGTGTGCGAGGTTTGGGAGCCAGTGCAAGAACACAGAGACTTCTGAGGTTCCCGTTGTCCTAAGACGTGTGTGTGGATGTGTGTGTGGCTCTCAACCTTTCCAGATGACTGTACCCCTTTCAGGAGTCTGATTTGTCGTGCATACCCCAAAGTTTCACCTCACTTAAAAACTACTTGCTTACAAAATCAGACATAAAAATACAGAAGTGTCCCAGCACGCTATTACTGAAACATTGCTTACTTTCTCATTTTTACCATATAATTATAAAATAAATCCATTTGAATGTAAATATTGTACTTACATATCAGCGTATAGTATATAGAGCAGTATCAACAAGTCATTGTAGAAAATATTAATTTGTAGTGACTTTGCTAGTGCTTTTTATGTAGCCTGTTGTAAAACTAAAAAAATATCTAGCTGAGCTGACGTCCCCCCTGGAAGATCTCTGCGTACCTCCAAGGGTACATGTACCTGGTTGAGAACCACTGTTCTAAGACACCAATCCTCCTGCTACTTTGTCCCATAGTGCAGGGGAAGAATCCTTTGGAAACTAGGCAAGACAAAACTCACCGAATTTCTTGCCCATATATGAGCAGCCTGTGTGTACGAGTGATAGTGGCCCTTAGAGTGCGGAAAGATTTTGATATCAAGTAACTAGTGCTCTCTACAGTGATATGGTACTTCAAATGCCACCCCTCCCCCCAAAAAACCTTGCTTCCGTACTAGAAAACATCGTCTTTCAATGTTGAATTTCACGGGTTAGGAAAAAAAAGCGCTCTAAATCTGGATTATACTCTATGGTGCTGAAGTTAGAAAAGACACAACAACTGTTTCTGCTGAATTAAGCCCTGTGTGATTACTGTGTATTTACACTTAAATACTGTATAATCAGATAGCAATTATGTCTTACAGATCAAATGGTAATTACCTTTGAGTCTCCATTTAACTCCATCTCTTCCCAGTCACCCTCCTGCATGAAATAGCTGAAAATTACAATGTAATAGTAGGGTTTATTTTCTGCTATGTGAATTCTCATGCTTACCAGCAGATACTGCAACAGTGAATTTACATTTTCCAATTTAAATTCCTGATTTATACTTCTTTTAAAAAATAAAAAATGCATTTTCCCAGCTATGGGCCTGATCCAAAGCCAATTGAGATCAATGAAAAGACACCATTGATTGTATTGGATTTTGGGTCAGGCCACAGATGTGACTGTTTACAGATTCTCTGTCATAATATTGGTGGCTAAGTCTGGAATCAGGAAGAATCTCCATAGAGGAATGGGAGAAAGGTGGATCCCTGGTAGAAGAGAAGAAAGATAGCAAAGTAGACAAGGATGCAAAAGATGTTAAATGTCCTGGACTAACAGGGAAGAGATATAGGGGAAGTGAGATGGAATATGTTGAAGAAAAGATATTAATATATTTTAGTAGCTACTATAAATAAATACACCCAAATTGTGCCTGAGTATAATTCCATCTAGAAATTTCAGTAAAATTAACAAATCACTCAAGCTTGCTTTTCATGATATGTATAACTTAAACTGTGATAGCTCTGCAGCCTTATTATCTATTATTGAGTGGTCATAATTCTATCTTATTTATAGCCTTTCAGAAAAATGTTTCTTACTATGGTCCCATTACTGAAATCAGATGCATGCAGCTAGACACACCTATTGGTGGGGTTCCACACAGGCACAGTGGTCCAACAATGTCAGTATTTCTAAATATAGCCCACAACTAAACATTTGAATGAAGCCTGGTGTTCCGTTTGAAAATATTAGTGTGTGTGATTTGTAATGAAGTCTTACATGTTTATAGCTGGCTTCAGGACAAAAAGATTGTGGTTCTCTGAACAGACAGAGCTACTTAGTAATTTGTTGATATGACAGCAGATTCTAGGAATGTATGTAATTGATTTAAATTCAAGAGTAAACTATGTTTATCCCCAAAATATTTTATTTAAGCAGTGAAGTTTTAAAAATGATGTCCAGGTTCAATAACTGCATACAGAAGCTGCGACAGGAGGTTATTTTAAATATGCCAGTGCTTTTAACAGAACAAAATCACTTTAGTTTTTTCATATGAAGTATAATAGCACACTGTATATTTTCTTGAAGGTATATTTTGGTGCAGTTGTACATGCAAGCTTAACTTTGTCACTGACTGACTTGAGTGCTGACCCATGTTCTCGTAACATAATTTTATGATGGAATAAGGTTTAGTAATGGAAGAATTAAATATTGATTCTGACATTGGAAATCAGACAAGATTTCCAGGAAACTGTTACATAAATGTTATGAATACTATTGGTCATTCTTAAATTGCGTGTACTGCCACTGTGAATTTTTAGTACCACTAAAATTGATTCCCTGTGATTGCTGCTTGTTTGTAAAGTGGATTAATTACAGTAGCATTTCTATAGCCTTTAAACAAAAGCCCTTTTATTTGCCATTTATTTCAGATGTTTTTTGTTAAGACAAAATAGTACATTCTGTTTGAGTATAATTTCATATCCTACATGGATGTGTTTCAGAGTAGCAGCCGTGTTAGTCTGTATTCGCAAAAAGAAAAGGAGGACTTGTGGCACCTTAGAGACTAACCAATTTATTAGAGCATAAGCTTTCGTGAGCTACAGCTCACTTCCTCAGATGCATATCGTGGAAACTGCAGCAGGCTTTATATATACACAGAGAATATGAAACAATACCTATTCCCACCCCACCAGCAGGACAGTGGGGTGGGAATAGGTATTGTTTCATATTCTCTGTGTATATATAAAGCCTGCTGCAGTTTCCACGATATGCATCTGAGGAAGTGAGCTGTAGCTCACGAAAGCTTATGCTCTAATAAATTGGTTAGTCTCTAAGGTGCCACAAGTCCTCCTTTTCTTTTTACATGGATGTGATCATTCATGGAGGGGGAAAAATGTTTTATAAACATTTATTATTAGTGTAATGCTGGTAGTTGGTCTGGACTTTTTTTTGCCAGTATAACTGCATCTACCTTAGAGATTTTGCTTGCATAGCTATGGTGGTTGAGGTGTGATCCCTCCACCCCATAATAGTAACTGACATAGCTATGCTAGCAAATCTTTTGTGTCAACCAGTCTTTAGCGAAGAGAAAGAGCAGTAAGAATTTTTGCAATTAAACAGATAAAGTGAATGCTCAGAAAATGAGCAGATCTGATGAGCAAGAAGGTGCAAGTGTTACATAGTCACTTTCCAGAGCAGATTGTACATTAAGAGTTATATGTGAGTATTCAGGAGAGGAGTAGGATTCTTGAAGGAGCCAATTACAGTTTATGGGTGTGCCACAGGATTTGGTCAATTCAGTTTAATTTTTTATACTTTGGATTACGTGCACTAATCCTAAACATAAAATCATTAATTATTGCCAGGTTCCAAAATCCAGGTATCTTCTTTTAGCACATTGGCATGCAATTATGAGAAGAAAGTGGAAACTGTGATATGTTAAGGAAAAAAGAACCCTGTTGGCTTAGTTACTTCCTTGCAGTGCTCAGTTTTTTTAAATAGTGATATTGAATTACAAAAAGAAAAGGAATACCTCTGGCACCTTAGAGACTAACCAATTTATTTGAGCATGAGCTTTCGTGAGCTACAGCTCACTTCATTGGTTAGTCTCTAAGGTGCCACAAGTACTCCTTTTCTTTTTGCGAATACAGACTAACACGGCTGTTACTCTGAAACCTGTCATTGAATTACAAAGAATCTCCTAACAAATTAAGTACTTGTCAAACAAACTGGACTTTTTTTTTTTTTTGCTATCCCTGCTCTCTGTGAATAGTCTTCCCTATTCTCTCTCCCCTCCTCCCAACATGTATGATTTCAGTTACTGAGAAATATTAAATACAACAGTGATACTGGCTGTTTTGTCCCGGAACTCCCCTGTAAGTATTGGTCACTAAGCCGGCAATGTATATTCTGCTGAGCCAATAAAGGTTTTTTTCCTTCCTGCCATCCTTATCTCCTGCCACCTACTTCCCTGTCCAAGTGTTCTCAAGAGAGGCCTAATTATCAGTTGCTTTTGAGGTCTGGAGAATTACTACTAATTACCATAGATATGACTCATTACAAATGACACATTTTTTGCTGTTATGATCTTGCAGTGCAATAAATCCCTCTTCTTCAGTTCGTTACCTGAATAGCTCAGGGTCTAGAGACAAAGGGGCATTCTCAGCTCATTTACAGAGAATCTGCTTATTGCAGATAGTTAAAAGTAGGATGTCCTGGGTAGTCTTAGCTACCATATTAATAAAATATAGATTTTTATGTGACTAATTATTCTGATACTCATAGCGTCTGCCTTTCAGTGTCACACATATATTATGTTACAGCAACACAAAACACCTTAAAATCAGTGAATAATGGTTGAGTTTTTGCCTTCTGATTCAGAGTCTCTCTGATATATACAAAAGCCAAGTAAAGGGAAATTTGCAGCATTGTAAGGCTGTAATAGCTATAATCACCCCGGGAGAGGCTTAAATGCTTACATGGTCAAGTTAATGAAGGCACACTCGGTCCTCTCTCCTCAAATCAGATTTCCCAAAGTTAAAGTTAAAGTTAAAGTCAGGGGGTTGGACTAGATGACCTTCTGGGGTCCCTTCCAACCCTGATATTCTATGATTCTATGATAATCCTGTTCAATTTAACTCACCCTTAAATGGCTGATCCTTTTCTAAGACAGCTGTTTGTATCACTCTTCATCTCTTCATATGGCTGATTAATAATAATAAAATAATAATTATTATTATAATTAGATGTGACTGTCTCAGTCTTCACTACAAAGGTTAACGGTGACCAGATACTCAACACAATTAATATGAACAACAAGGGGGAAAGAAGAATGCAAACCAAAATAGAGCAAGAACAGGTTAAAACTTTTAGATAAGTTAGACATATTCAAGTCAGCAGGGCCTGATGAAATTCGTCATAGGTTTACTGAAGAAACTAGCTAAAATAATCTCAGAACTGTTAGCAGTTATCTTGGAGAACTCATGGGGGACGGGTGCGGTCCCAGAGGACTGGTGAAGGATAAACATAGTACCTATCTTTAAAATGGGAAACAAAAGAGGACCTGGGGAATTATAGACAAGTCAGCCCAACTTTAATATGTGGGGAGATACTGGAACCATCAATTTATAAGAACCTAGAGAATTAATAGAGTTATAAGGAATAGCCAGCATGTATTTGTAAAAAAAACAAATCATGCCAAACCAATCTAATTTCCTTCTCTGACAGGTTACTGACCTAGTGGACAAGGGAAAGCAGTTGATGTGATATATCCTGATTTTGACACAGTCCCACATGACTGTCTCATAAGCAAGCTAGTGAAATGCTGTCTAAATGAAATTACCATAAGGTGGGTGCACAATTGGTTGAAAGACCATACCCAAAGAGTAGTTATCAATGATTCACTGTCAAAATTGGAGGGTATATTTAATGGAGTTCTGTAGGGGTCATTCCTGGGTCCAGTACATCTCAATATTTCCATTAATGACTTGGATAATATAGAGATGAGTATATATAAATTTACAGATGACATCAGGCTGGGAGGGTTCCAAGCACGTTGGAAGACAGGATTAGAATTCAAAACGACTTTGACAAATTGGAGAATTGGTATGAAATCAACAAGATAAAATTCAGTAAAGACAAGTGCAAAGTTCTTCACTTGGGAAGGGAAAATCAAATGCACAACTGTGCAAGTGATTTTCGGTGCCTCAAGTTTTTGGGTGCTCAACACACACCTCATAGGGTCCTGATTTTCAGAAACTGCTGGGCACCACCCTCTAAAATCCGCTTAATTTAAAATGGATCAATCTGAGCACCCAAAATCATTAATCATCTTTGAAAATCCTAGCCATTGAACATAATGTAGTATTCATAACATGGATAATTTATAAAATCATATTCAGTCTTTTGAGTCCAAATTCTCAGTTGAACCCTTTCGAAATGTATTTATCCACAATAATTATCTAAATGGATTTTCTCATCTACGGTCCCAGTCAGTTTCCTTATATCACTGAATTAGTAATTTTCTTAGCTTCTTCTTTTTGCCTTTCCCCCCACACACTTGCCTGGTGCCTTTCATGAAGGATCCCAAAGCTCTTTGCAAAAAATTAAGCCTTTCAACACTCCTGTGAGTTACCAATGGGTAATACCGGTGATATTTTTTTTTAAATAAAGAAGTCCCATGTTGAAATTGCTCAAACAGTGTAGCCAGAAACTTACTGAAATAACTGTAGTAGCATTTGTGTTTTACATAATTTTTCCCTCTGTTGCACCAGTGTTTTATCTTAAAAATCAAATGTGATGCAGTAGAATTAATTTTTCGTTTAACTGGGAATGTGTGACTCAAGCTCGAAAGAAGCCTATTAAGCTATAGAGTATTAGAGATGTTGTTTCTAACATAAGTGCAGTGAAATATACCAAAACATGTTCCTATTCTGTAAAAACCTGGGGGCATATCCTCAGCTGGTGTACACTGACTTAGTTCCATTGACTTCAGGGGTGCTACAAACATTTATCCCAACTGAAGATCTGCGTTCATGAGTCTTTGAGTAATCCATCATGGTACTTAAATGTACATCCTTTGAAAGGTAATGGTCTATCGAGGAGCTATCTAAGCTATTAGAGATGTATAACAATACGATTAATTTCTAGATCACCACTAAGACATTTCTGTTTCTGTACAACAAAATCAAACATAAAACTATAATCAAAGCTATCCCACTGTTCAAAAAAACCCACCACCTCAAAAGTGATTAAAACATGAGGAGTGCAGGTGGGTATCTCTTACAAGAAAGGGCCAAATAAAGGAATGAAGGTGGAATAGGTAATAAATATGGAGGACAACAATTGTCAGATGAAACATTCCTGGGAGCAGAGACATTTTTAAGGTAGTGTTTTTGAAAATGGACTGGGAGGAACAGAGATGAAATTTAGTGAGAGGATGTGTTTCATATCCCAGCAATTCCTTCTGAGCGGACACTGAACTTGCCCAATCCACAAGGAAGAGACATATAGTTTAGTATTATTTGCATATTAATGATGCTTGACACCTATTTAGAGGCAGTATCTATAAGAAGCTTTTCACGAACATTGAACACCGTGTGAGAAAGAGTGATCTTGGACAGGAATTGCATTAAAAATCCCTCGGTGAATACCCACAATTGTCCTTCACCACTGACCGACTCTAGGTATTCCTGGTACTCAAGACCTATCATAAGTTCCTAATCACCTTAGCTTACAAGTGGAATT
The DNA here is from genome assembly GCF_965140295.1 of Lepidochelys olivacea. NCBI lineage: Eukaryota > Metazoa > Chordata > Testudines > Cheloniidae > Lepidochelys > Lepidochelys olivacea. Next base: position 28,400,659 of record NC_140411.1, on the reverse strand, counting down.
ATAATTGCTGATTTATGTATCACATAGCAAACTGTCACACAGAAAATTTGTAGGGCAAAGATGGTCAGGGATCAGAATTATTGGTGGCAATTCCAAAAGAGGTATTTTATGATGTAAGAATTAGAAGAGAATGTATTTAAGTTGCTCAGGAAAAGCAAACACAAAAAGAATAAATGCAAATAAAGTAAATCAGCTTGATGCACCTAAAATATCTCAGAACTCTGCTTCTTCTCACTTGGAATGCAAACAAACTCTTGAAGATATTGGTCATTCAGACATCTTTGTGTTAAATGTGCTATAAATGGCTAGATAGGAAAGAAATTAGAAGGAAAGCTGAATTTATAGAGCCCCAGCTCTATAGGGAGGTTCCCTCACCCTCCCACAATTCCCTTTCAGCAGTATCATTCACCTTCTTTCCTGAGGAAAGCAGACAATCAAGATGAAGGGAAAGGAACTGTGGCTTGCCTGAAGTTACAGAGAGTATTTCTCAGTCTGAGGTTTCAAGCCTGATCTCAAAGATGGCCATTTCTTCCTATTGCAGTTCTTCATTGTATGTGGTGGGCTGAAGGATTTCCCACAGGTCAGCTGCAGAAGAAAGAACAACTTAAGCGGTTTCTAAAATCTGAAACCTGATGTGAACCTTTACATAGCTCCCCACATATGATGATTTCATAGGAATTCAAATGACGCACCCAGCTTAATTCCTGAAGGAAAGCAGCAGCACCTGGTGGCCTTGACTATATGTAGCTTTAACAGTAAAGGGAGGGTGCAAAAAGCAGATGCTGGCAATCTTTAAGACAACAAACATGGAAGATATCAAATTTCCAGGCTTTGGAACCATAGTGCAAAGCAAGTGCTCATTATGGTCTGAGATCAGTATCATTATGACACCCAGACTTACTTATTCAATTTGCTGAAAGTGACACTCGTTTTGTTAATTTTGGTGCTGATTTAGGCATCCATAAGAATATCATTGACTATAATACTCACAAGATAAGTAAAATGTGGCACAGCTAGAACATTTGGCTCCAGATGAAAATTTCAGGTTCCTCATAAGTGGGGGCAAGGTGGAGACTGACAGATTTTTTTTTTCTTGGCCAACATTGTGATCAAGATTAATTGGTGCAGAGGAGGTGTGACCAATATCCCCTGCCATTTCTAGTCTCCTGCCTGGTCATTTGGTCTCTCCTCTTGTATTCCTGCTATAGCCTTATGTCAATGGGATAGGAAAACCTTTGTCCAGGCTCTTTCACTCTCATTGAGGGTAGGGTGTAGGGGCTAGAAATTCTTTACATCTCTTTAGAACTTAATGGGGCTCTTTGTTCTCTGGGGGTGTCTGCATGAAATTACCCTTACAACACTAATAAAAAGTGAAACCAAGATTTGTTAAAAACAGAGAGAAAAAGGAATTAAAAGAAAATAAGTGGCTTGCTTAACATATCACTTTTCCTAAGTGAAACAAGATACGGCATTCTCCTCTCAGGCCTTCTTTTTTTTTTCTTTTTTTTGGTATAACCTAACATATGGATTTACACTGATACATTTACAGCCGTATAAATCCCATGGAGACACTTTCTGTAAGGGTGGCCCTTTTTTTGCTTTAATTTATGTCTCTTTGGAAGGGGGGACGGGAGGAAGATAAACTGAAAAAATCCACTCTTCTACTGGAATAAGGTGTCCAAATGGGGAGTTACACTGGTAGAACTGGTAGAACTTTCTCATTTAGACCTTAATTACAGAGAAAAAAGAAAAGTGAATAGGTTAGATTCCCTGAAAGCTGTTCTCTCCCTCTCTCTCTCTGACACTGCTTTATGTTCAGTATCCCAGCTGTCCACCAACCACCTTCTTCTGCTGTGTCCAGATATCTCTTACCTAACCGTTTCGGCTGGTTAACTTACATGTTCAGATATGTCTCTCCATGCCATCCATTCTTGCAAGTGTTGGAGTCCATCTCAGGGTGAAGTTTCACTGATGTTTACACATTAATTTCCTTTGGGAGGAAGTGCACATTACTATTTCCTTCTGATTACTTTGAGGAGTTTCTCTCTAAACTTCCTGCCTCCAAGCTGCATGTGCAAAGTGTGAGGATTTCTTTTTCTTTAGTCTAAAGATGGTGGTAAAGTTTTGATCTATACCATTATTACTTTATGGGCTAGCTAGTTTACCTTTCTGGCTGCATACACCCAGTCTCCATCTCTGCTGGACACAGATCTAGCTAAGATGTTGTGACCCTGTTCAAAATTTTATTAGTTTCTCACACAATGAAACTTAAGACCATAGATCCTCTGTTACATTAGGAATTGAGAGTTGCTGCAAAAAGTAGTATAAGGTGTTCAGTGTGACTTTAGTTTTTTATTTCAGGAGTGACGATTGAAGGGCATAGCTTCTTGAAATTGGTTATAGACTCCTGCCTGTTAAATGGGGAGTGGTTTCAGCAATAACTGCAATGATTAGAAAAGGGAAGGTACAAGCAAATATCTACATGTCCTCTACTCCGATCTGAAAGGGATCTGAAAGGACACCATTGCAAATAACTCTTCCAAACACATATTGATATTTCATACACACACACACAACAATAACAACAACAAAAAAGGAGTAATTGTGGCACCTTAGAGACTAATACCACAAGTACTCCTTTTCTTTTTGCGGATACAGACTAACACGGCTACGACTCTGAAACACAACAAAAATATACCTTACCATTACAAGAATGTTAGGATTGCAAAGTCAAACACTGAAAAGTGTGGAAATGTCATCATTAAGGTTGCCTGGGCAACACAAAGGAAATCTATGGCTGAGGCAGTAGTATGCTGTTATCCTCTATGTGGACCAGGCACGACAGGGGATGGCCAAGAGACGCATTTTGACAATGGGAAAGGAGTACTTGTGGCACCTTAGAGACTGTCAATAAATAGTTGTGAAACCCATTGTCAAAACGACAGGTTTCAGAGGAGGAGCCGTGTTAGTCTGTATCCGCAAAAAGAAAAGGAGTACTTGTGGCACCTTAGAGACTAACAAATTTATTTGAGCATAAGCTTTCGTGAGCTACAGCTCACTTCATCGGATGCATGCAGTGGAAAATACAGTGGGGAGATTTTATATACACAGAGAACATGAAACAATGGGTGTTACCATACACACTGTAACAAGAGTGATCAGGTAAGGTGAGCTATTATCAGCAAGAGAGAAAAAAAACCTTTTGTAGTGATAATCAAGGTGGGCCATTTCCAGCAGTAGAAAAGAACGTGTGAGGAACAGTGGGGCGGGGGGGAATAAACATGGGAAATAGTTTTACTTTGTGTAATGACCCATCCACTCCCAGTCTCTATTCAAGCCTAAATGAATGGTGTCCAGTTTGCAAATTAATTCCAATTCAACAGTCTCTCGCTGGAGTCTGTTTTTGAAGTTTTTTTGTTGAAGAATTGCAACTTTTAGGTCTTTGCAAAAAGAAACTTTTAGGTCTGTAATCGAGTGACCAGAGAGATTGAAGTGTTCTTCGACTCGTTTTTGAATGTTATAATTCTTGACGTCTGATTTGTGTCCATTTATTCTTTTATGTAGAGACTGTCCAGTTTGACCAATGTACATGGCAGAGGGGCATTGCTGGCACATTATGGCATATATCACATAGGTAGATGTGCAGATGAACAAGCCTCTGATATTGTGGCTGATGTGATTAGGCCCTGTGATGGTGTCCCCTGAATAGATATGTGGACACAGTTGGCAGCGGGCTTTGTTGCAAGGATAGGTTCCTGGGTTAGTGGTTTTGTTGTGTGGTGTGTGGTTGCTGGTGAGTATTTGCTTCAGGTTGGGGGGCTGTCTGTAAGCAAGGACTGGCCTGTCTCCCAAGATCTGTGAGAGTGATGGGTCGTCCTTCAGGATAGGTTGTAGATCCTTGATGATGCGTTGGAGAGGTTTGAGTTGGGGACTGAAGGTGATGGCTAGTGGCGTTCTGTTATTTTCTTTGTTGGGCCTGTCCTGTAGTAGGTAACTTCTGGGTACTCTTCTGGCTCTGTCAATCTGTTTCTTCACTTCAGCAGGTGGGTATTGTAGTTGTAAGAACACTTGCTAGAGATCTTGTAGGTGTTTGTCTCTGTCTGAGGGGTTGGAGCAAATGCGGTTGTATCGTAGAGCTTGGCTGTAGACAATGGATCATGTGGTGTGGTCTGGATGAAAGCTGGGGGCATGTAGGTAGGCATAGAGGTCAGTGGGTTTCCGGTGTAGAGTGATGTTTATGTGACCATCGCTTATTAGCATCGTAGTGTCCAGGAAGTGGATCTCTTGTGTGGACTGGTCCAGGCTGAGGTTGATGGTGGGATGGAAATTGTTGAAATCATGGTGGAATTCCTCAAGGGCTTCTTTTCCATGGGTCCAGTGTCATCAGTGTAGTGCAAGTAGAGTAGGGGCATTAGGGGATAAGAGCTGAGAAAGAGTTGTTCTAAGTCAGCCATAAAAACGTTGGCATACTGTGGGGCCATGCGGGTACCCATAGCAGTGCCGCTGATTTGAAGGTATATATTGTCCCCAAATGTGAAATAGTTATGGGTGAGGACAAAGTCACAAAGTTCAGCCACCAGGTTAGCCGTGACATTATCGGGGATACTGTTCCTGACGGCTTGTAGTCCATCTTCGTGTGGAATGTTGGTGTAGAGGGCTTCTCCATCTATAGTGGCCAGGATGGTGTTTTCAGGAAGAGCATGGATGGATTGTAGTTTCCTCAGGAAGTCAGTGGTGTCTCGAAGATAGCTGGTAGTGCTGGTAGTGTAGGGCCTGAGGAGGGAGTCTACATAGCCAGACGATCCTGCTGTCAGGGTGCCAATGCCTGAGATGATGTGGCGTCCAGGATTTCCAGGTTTATGGATGTTGAGTAGCAGACAGAATGTCCCAGGTCGGGGTTCTAGGGGTGTGTGTGTGCGGATTTGTTCTTGTGCTTTTTCAGGGAGTGTCTTGAGCAGATGGTGTAGTTTCTTTTGGTAACCCTCAGTGGGGTCAGAGGGTAATGGCTTGTAGAAAGTGGTGTTGGAGAGTTGCCTAGCAGCCTCTTGTTCATATTCTGACCTATTCATGATGACGATAGCACCTCCTTTGTCAGCCTTTTTTATTATGATGTCAGAGTTGTTTCTGAGGCTGTGGATGGCATTGTGTTCTGCATGGCTGAGGTTATGGGGCAAGTGATGCTGCTTTTCCACAATTTCAGCCCATGTATGTCGGGGGAACCACTCTATGTAGAAGTCCAGTCTGTTGTTTCGACCTTCAGGAGGAGTCCACCCGGAATCCTTCTTTTTGTAGTGTTGGTAGGAAGGTCTCTGTGGGTTAGTATGTTGTTCAGAGGTGTGTTGGAAATATTCCTTGAGTCGAAGACATTGAAAATAGGATTGTAGGTCACCACAGTACTGTATCATGTTCATGGGGGTGGAGGGGCAGAAGGAGAGGCCCCGAGATAGGACAGCTGCTTCTGCTGGGCTAAGAGTATGGCTGGATAGATTAACAATATTGCTGGGTGGGTTAAGGGAACCACTGTTGTGACCCCTTGTGGCATGTAGTAGTTTAGATAGTTTAGTGTCCTTTTTCTTTTGTAGAGAAGCAAAGTGTGTGTTGTAAATGGCTTGTCTAGTTTTTGTAAAGTCCAGCCATGAGGAAGTTTGTGTGGAAGGTTGTTTTTTTATGAGAATATCTCGTTACAGTGTGTAGGTAACACCCATTGTTTCATGTTCTCTGTGTATATAAAATCTCCCCACTGTATTTTCCACTGCATGCATCCGATGAAGTGAGCTGTAGCTCACGAAAGCTTATGCTCAAATAAATGTGTTAGTCTCTAAGGTGCCACAGGTACTCCTTTTCTTTTTGCGGATACAGACTAACACGGCTCCTACTCTGAAACCTGTCATTTTGACAATGGGTTTTACAACTATTTATTGACAGCAGAGGAATGTAAAGATTCAGGACTCCTGGGTTCAATTCCAGGTTCTGTAATGGAGTTTTCGCTAGTGGTTATAGATGTTTCTGTCCCTGTGCCTCCAGCCTGTCCCCATCTCCCTGGTTCCTCTCTGCTCCTATCCAACTCCCCCTGCCCCTTAAATCCTGCCTGCCTCCCCTGTGCCTACAACTGAACCCTACTCTACTCCCCAACTGAAGCTTGCTCCTGCTCTGCTACTTTCCAATTCCCCCATCCTCAAGCTGCTGCTCTCTTCCAAATTTGTGCTTATGTTCCCCCGAGCCCTTACTCTTCTGCTCCCTTCCCCCTAGCTCCTTCACTCTCTTCCTGCTCCAATTCTTCCCCCTGTTTTCCATCTCCTCCCTATTTCTCATTCCTCTACATTCAAAGCACGGCCCTTCCTCCTCCTCTACTGTGCCTGGGCACAGAAAGGGGGATCAGTGAGAGCACAGGAGGGACAGTCTCCAAGCTCTCAGGTCCCGTGACCTGTGCCAAAGCAGACCCCAGCTGGTGGGCAGAGCAACTGCAAGAAAAGTGCTGCTCAGCCCCATGATGGAGCATGCTCAGTACAGTCAGAATTATTGGAGAATTTAGCTGTCAGAGTCTGAAGCAGTGGTGGGCAGCCTGAGGGCTGTACACAGCCCATCAGGGTAATTCATAGGCCACCAGACAGTTTGCTTACATTTGCACAGCCACCCGCAGCTCCCAGTGGCCACGGTTTGCCATTCCTGGCCAATGGGAGCTGTGGGAAGCGGCATGGGCTGCAGGGATGTGCTGGCCGCCACTTCCTGCAGCTCCCGTTGGCCAGGAACGGCAAACCACGGCCACTGGGAGTTGTGGGCGGCCATGCAAATGTAAACAAACTTCTCTGGTGGCCCGCCAGCAGATTACCCTGACAGGCTGCATGCAGCCTGCGGGCCGCAAGTTGCCCACCACTGGTCTAAAGTGTTTCTACCAAGATGTGCAAATTGAGATTAAGTATCACTGAGATGCCTTGCAGCACACATTTTAACTCTGATTAATTCTACAAGACCATCACTTCTTGAAAGACAGAACTCAATGTATTTAAAGAGGAAAATGTAATTACTGCACATGACTCCATTTATGCTGATAAATCAGAGAATTACTGCCACTAATAACTTATCAGCTGTCACAAAAGACACCAGAATCCTACAGGTTTGTAACTTCATTAAAAAGAGCAAATTAAGGATTGACCATTTTCGGCATACATTTCTAGTATTATAGAGTGATAATACTTAGCTTTTACATAGCACATTTTGATCCCTCTAATTACATTAGTTTGAAAAACTTAGCAAAAATGTCTTAAGCTTGCAAAAGTTTTGTATCCAAACCCACAACCACAATACTATACTTTGCAGAACCATGTTTTTGAAGTAGGTATGTTGGATGTGTTCAGATTACTTACTAATATAATACTTCATATCCTCTTAGTTAACGTTTTTCATAGCAGTATACTGTAAACATTAAAAATCATAAGTCTTTTATTTTTACCTATAGTCTGTAAATGATAGTAGCTCTGAAAGGTGAGGTACTTAATCTTCTGCCCTCACCACAAAAAGCATTTTGTGCCATAAACAACAATTTAGGTAGTAAGGTGGGGAGGGGAGAGATGGATATATGGGCCAATGCAGTGGAATGAGCTTCATAATCAGCAGGAAAACAAGGTTTGTATTTTTAACTTTAAGTAGCAAATAGGACACTTGATTATGTAACTGTGTGATCATAGTTTCCTTACCATCATCTGACCTCCCCTTTCCTTGTTTTGTTTGTTGCAATCAGTTCTTGCGTCTTGTTTCAGTTTAGATTGTAAACTGTTCAGAACAGGGAGTATCCCTAACTATGCGTTTGTACAGCACTAGCGCAATACTTGATCCAGTATTGCCAATCCCAGGCACTCAAAGATCATGAGTCAGACTGCAAAAAAGCATGATTGACTCCAAACTCAGGAGATTACAAATAAATAAATCATGTTTTGTCTTGTCTTCTAACTTCCTGAATTCCCCCAGCCACTCCCAATGTATGTATGACAGTTACAATGGAACTTGTAAATTTATAGTGATTAATGAAATTTTGGATTCTTCATTTCTTTTTCTGGCTCTGGGTGCAGATTATATTCTAGTGGTTACAGACAGCACAATGTAACAACATCCCTGCTTGGGTAAACGCATCAACCTCAATCACTTGTGCTTAAAAAAATCAGATTTCTTAGTTTGGAAGCAGCAGCAGATTCATAAACAACTGTATGTGGTCCAGCCACTAGAAGATAACAGAGTCACACTTTTGGTGTGGGTTTCAGAAACATTTAATTTGGGATGATCCTTCTGACAGGCTGTGTAGCAAAGTGGGTGAGACTTGTCTGTCTTATATTAGAGACCTGGGTTCTATTCCAAGTGCTGTCTGAAGTGAACTTGTGCAAATGCATTACTATCTGTGAAATGGATGAATGATAGTTACTCCAAGGTACTTGTATGAGGTCTTGGTTCAGGAAGAGGGTTGTGAAGCATACAGAAATATTAACAGCAGAGAGTGGAAGAGCTAGGACTAGAACTCATGGAGTCTGGCGTTCCAGTTTAGTACACCTTGCCATGTGGGGTTTTCTCTCTCTGTTACCAGAAATTGCACAAAGGCTGGAGTTTTTTGCATTATTGTGAGACTGCCTGCAGCAGGGGCCAAAGTTGCAGAATTTGTGATAAAATCACAAGAGTTGGAAACATTGAAGGTGTCTTTATTTCAACTTGGTCAATGCCAGGTATGAAACAAATGATACACAATACTCCTGCTAGCTACATAGCTATCATTCTCATTTTACATATCTGAAACTTACAGTAGCTCTAAATTAGAATGAGGTTTGCAGTGTACTCATTTGTATGCCAATACCCAGAATACCCAGGTCATTGAACTTTCATGGGGTACTGAGGTTCAAACCCTCAGAGAAATATCTTAAGATTTGGGTGTTCTTTCAGGTGTCTCTCCCACTTTTACTGTCCATATCCTTTGTCTCAGTGGGTTTTTAACCCCTTTGATATTTTGTCTCCAGCATCTTGAAGAGTGATATTTGCAGGTTTGTTCCTGAATCACTGTGATTGTGTACAATTCATAAAATGTTAAATAAAATGTAAGAGTATATACTGTTCTTCCTGCTGCTCAGAACTCCATGTGACAACTTTTAAATAAACGTAGAGCTCTATTTTTATTGTACAGATGTTATTTTCATTTTTGTAGCAGGAGAATCTTTATTTTTTTCTTCCATCCACACTGTGCTCTGACCTGTTAAATTTCATTTAACGCTTGTGATGTGAAATGGAAACTGTATTTCTTACTCACTGACTAGTGTAGCTCCGGTAGACCTATTCCAACAATACTTATGACTTCATGACAGAAACTATTAAGAATTTTTTTTCACCAATCTGACATATTTTGCTAACTATTTCAAATTAGATCTATCAATGTTGTCACGTTTCATCCCCTCCCCCCGAAAGGTTTTGTTACTCAGTTGTCGGACTTGACCTATCAGGAAACAAGAGGTAAAAAACTGCCAGTCATCCACATAATGCATAGCTTAGCCTATCAGTCTGTACTAGATCTCAAGACATAAAAACCAGTCTCCAAACTGTATGTGGTTATTCCTTACAAATGTCAGCATTGGTGTTCTGGCTGAATTCCAATTTCAGTTATTACATTCTTCCTTCCTAAATTCCATCAGTTGGTATTATTTGCTATAGTATTTTGCTGTGTTGAACAGTCATGTGTAATTCCAAAAGTTGCTCTATTTTAGTGGCCCCAGCAAAGAACTAGTATATATCAATTTGTGTATAAAGTACTTAAGAATAATTAGGATGAATGGACTTTAGAAACACAAGGGATTCTGATTCTGTTCCCACATTAGTGTGGTACCATTGATGTCAGTGATTTACAACATTGGCAGTGACAGCAGAATCACTTCATGACAATGATAAGTTTTATGGGGGGATTTCCCAGATTTTGGAAATGATGCTTTAGATTATTTCCTAAAAATTTCCATTGGAGTGACCTGGTTGGGGGATTTATTATAAATCAACAAATTTCCAAGTTTTTGCAACTGCGAGAACTATTTTGCAGAACAGTATTTTCCCTTGTCCAAAATTCACCAACCTCCACCCTGTACTTTGGCAGTGCGCACCCCAGCATCTTCCTTCCAGATTGTTGCTTGTGCATCTTCTTGCCAAAAAAATGGGTGCACGTGGTGCCTGACCCAGAGCCTGTTGAAGTCCATGTGAGTCTTTCAGTGGGCATTTGATCAAGCCCGTAATACTCTGTGTGTAAGGCAGTTCCCTGACATATACAATAAATGAACCAGAGAACATAAAATAGGAATGGCCATTTTGGGTTAAACCAGTGCTCCATCTGGCCAATGGTATTTTCTTCCTACAGTGCCTGGTGTCAGATGCTTCAGAGGGAATGAATAGAACAGGGCAATTATCAAGTGATCTGTCCCCTACTTCTGGCAGTCAGAGGTTTAGGGACACCCAGAGCTTGGGGTTTGTCCCTGACTATCTTGGCTAATAGCCATTGATGGACCTAACCAGCATGAACTTAACTAATTCTTTTTTGAAGCCAGTTATACTTTTGGCTATCACAACATCCACTGCCACAGAGTTCCACAGTCTGACTGTGCATTATGTGAAGTACTTCCTTAAGTTTTTTTTAAACCAGCTGCCTATTAATTTCATTGGGTGACCCCTGTGAAAAGGGTAAGTAACCACTTATTCACTTTCTCCATAGCAGTCAAGATTTTATGGACCTCTGTCATAGCCCCCCTGAGTCATCTCTCTTCTAAAATGAACAGTCCAAGTCTTTTTAATCTCTCCTTGTATGGAAGCAGTTCCATCCCCCTAATAATTTTTGTTGCCCTTCTCTGTGCTTTTTCCAAATCTAATATATCTTTGTTGAGATGGGGTACCCAGAACTGCATGCAGTATTCTAGGTGTGCATGCATGTATAAAGTTATGATATAGTTATGATATTTTGTGTCTTATTATATATCCCTTTCCTAATGGTTCCTAACATTCTGTTAGCTTTTTTGACTCCCACTGCACACTGAGCAGATGTTTTCAGAGAACTATCCACAATGACTCCAAGATCTTTTTCTTGAGTGGTAACAACTAATTTAGACTCCCATAATTTTGTATATATAGCTGGGATTATGTTTTCCAATGAACATCACTTTGCATTTATCAATATTGAATTTCACCTGCCATTTTATTGCCCAATCACCCAGTTTTGTAAGATCCCTTTGCAACTTTTTGTAGTATGCTTTGGACTTAACTATTTTGAGTAATATTGTATCATCTGCAAACTTTGCCACCTCATTGTTTACCCCTTTTTTCAGATCAAGTATGACTATGTTGAACAGCATTGGTCCCACTACAGATCCTTGAGGGACCCCACTATTTACCTCTCTTCATTCTGAAAATTGACCATTTATTCCAACCCTTTGGTTCCTGTCTTTTAACCAGTTACTGAGCCGGCAGAGGACCTTTCCTCTTATCCCATGACTGTCTATTTTGCTTAAAAGCCTTTGGTGAGGGACCTTGTCCAAGGCTTTCTGAAAGTCTATGTACACTAAATCCACTGGATCATCCTTGCCCACATGTTTGCTGTCCCCCTCAAAGAATTCTAATAGATTGGTGAGGCATGATTTCCCTTTACAAAAGCCATGTTGACTCTTCTCCAACATATTTTGATCGTCTGTGGGTCTGATAATTTCGTTTTTTACTATAGTTTCAACCAATTTCCTGGTTAACTTCAACTGCAGTTAGGCTTACTGGCCTGTAATTGCCAGAATCACCTCTGAAGACCTTTTTAAAAAATCAGCATTATATTAACTGTCCTCCACTCATCTGGTACAGAGGTTGATTTAAGTGATAGGTTACATACCACAATTAATAGTTCTGCAATTTCGTATTTGAGTTTCTTCAGAAATCTTGAGTGAATACATCTGGTCCTGATGATTTATTACTGTTTAATTTATCAGTTTATTCCAAAACCTCCTCCACTGGCAAGAGAAGCTTAGAGAAGCACAAATACATGGCAAGTATCATTTGGTAGAATGGAGAATTAATTTGAACATCTCACCACCTGTCCCTCTATTTGTGCCTCTGCTTACTGAATCTGATTCTTATAACAATTTATGTGAAAAACTATGTGAAAGTTTTACATTTAAATAGATACAATAAAATTATGAGTTCCTTTCTTTTTAACTCTGCTTAGAAAGTTACAGTGAAACTAGGATATGCAGGAAAACTAAGCTCAGTTTAATTATTATGCATATCAGTTCTGGATATGTTAACTTAAAATGACATTTCCCATTTTCAACTTAACTTTTAGTCAGAATGAAGAGGGAGAACATGACAAATGCAATATGTGTGAGGTATTTACATTTTAATCAAATCCAACTTCCAGAATATAAATGAAAATTTGACCAAATAATCCCAAAGAGAATTTAACAATAATGATTATTCAGTCTACAATTGTTAATGAGTTTTCTTCCCATTCAAGAAATACATTTGTATGGATGTTACAGAAACTACTTAGGTTATGAATGTTTGATATAACCATGGCAGCGTGAAGCCTTAAAAATTGAATGGGTTCTTTTTTGGAAAACTTGCGGTTATTTAAAAAGGTCAAGCACCTTTATTCCACAGTGTGTAATTTTGTATTAAATTCTGCTTTTGACTTGCAGTTATCTATACTGTTCCTTGCTCTCTCTCTTGAACTCAAAAGTCAAGAAATCAAAAAGTTAAAGTTGCCCGTACAACCTTAATTCTTTCCCTTGTGTATATGTTGCAGTCTGTAATGCCATTATCACATACTGTTTATCAAATAACACTATATCATACAACTTCATACCCTTAGGTTTGCGTAATATAGATGCTCCCCGGGTTATGCAAACCTGACTTTCGCAAATCCGCACTTACAGAAAAAGTTCTGTAAGCTAGAAATAAGAGGTGTTTTTTTGTGTTTTTTTTGGGGGGGGGGGGTTGCATAATGGTTGGAGATACATTTCTGACTTATTCAAAATTTGAGTTACGCAAGGCATTCTAGAATGGAACACTTGTGTAAGTCGGGGAGCATCTGTATCTTGTATGTGTACTGCTCTGTGTATGCCAGAAGTCTGTGGAAATTATTTATATGAAAAGTGTATAACAAATGTTATTACCCACACACGGCAGTTTAAGTATAACATACAAGAATAAAAAAGGGACTAGCCAATCTAGGCCAAGTAAATTTACAGTGAAAATTTCTTCATAATTAACTGCCTCATCTCATGAATTGCATCTAGGAACAGCTGTGCTGCTTGCTGAAAGGAATGTATACAGTCCATGGATAATAGCAAAATTATAAAATTAGAGACAATAAAACTTAGATAAAGATTATAAGTGGATGAAAATATATTGGACCATTATGACAATGACATGAAAAGTTAAGGTTTTGATGGCATCAATAACTCTTCCATACTGTATGCATACAATAGTTTCAAAAGTAGACAATTGGGCCCTAATCCTGCAAGAAACTGCGGTGGAGTAATTTGTAAGATCAGGGCCTTAATTACAGTACATATAATATGGAAGCAGAACTCAGTCATTGCCTCCTCCTGATACAGGGATAGGGAGATGGGCCCAGAAATTTAAAAAAAAAACCTGTTTGGGTTCTCCCAAAATGGAATTTTTTGACAATGTTGCTCCCATGGAAAATTTCACACATCCAACTCCTTGTTCTGATTCAGAATTAAAATTTTTTGGAAATGTGAAATTTTTTGCAGGACAGAAATTCTCTTTCCTGCACAGCTCTAACAGACATGTAACACAGCAGAAGACCAGATCTCAGTCCAGTCTCTAATGGTGCCAATTTTTATTTTTTAAATGCACTTTTATCTATGGTGAATTAATATTTCATGGGCTTCAAGGAGGAAATATGGAGGCATTTTGGGGACAGCTTTGATTGTTGCAACTTAATGACAGATGATGTGGAAAAAGCTGAAGTACTCAATGCTTTTTTTGCCTGGGTCTTCACAGATAAGGTCAGCTTCCAGACTGCTGCACTGGGCAGTAAAGTATGGGGAGAAGGTCAGCAGCCCTTAGTGGAAAAAGAACAGGGTTGAGGACTATTTAGAAAAGCTGGACATGCACAAGTCCAAGGGTCCAGATGCAATGCATCTGAGGGTGCTGAGGTAGTTGGCTGATGTGATTGCAGAGCCATTGGCCATTATCTTTGAAAACTCGTGGTGATCGGGGGAGGTCCTGGACGATTGGAAAAAGGCAAAGATAGTGCCGTCTTTAAAAAAGGGAAGAAGGAGAATCTGGGGAACTACAGACTGGTCAGCCTCACCTAAGTCCCCGGCAAAATCATGGAGCAGGTCCTCAAGGAATCTATTTTGAAGAACTTGGAGGAGAGGAAGGTGATCAGAAACAGTCAACATGGATTCACCAAGGGCAAGTCATTCCTGACCAACCTGATTGCCTTCTATGATGAGACAACTGGCTCTGTGGATATGGGGAAAGTGGTGGACGTGATATACCGTGACTTTAGCAAAGCTTTCGATACAGACTCCCACAGTATTTTTGCCAGCAAGTTAAAAAAATATGGATTGGATGAATGGACTATAAGGTGGATAGAAAGCTGGCTAGATCGTTGGGCTCAACAGGTAGTGATCAACGGCTTGATATCTAGGTGGCAGCCAGTATCTAGCGCAGTGCCCCATGGGTCAGTCCTGGGGCCGGTTTTGTTCAACATCTTCATTAATGATATGGATGATGGGATGGATTACACTCTCAGCAAGTTTGCAGATGACACTAAGCTGGGGGGAGAGGTAGATACACTGGAGGGTAGGGATAGGGTTCAGAGTGACCTAGACAAATTGGAGGATTGGGCCAAAAGAATCTGATGAGGTTCAACAAGGACAAGTGGACGGAAGAATCCCATGCACTGCTACAGGCTGAGGACCCACTGGCTAAGCAGCAGTTCTGCTGAAAAGGACCTGGGGATTACAGTGGAAGAGAAGCTGGATATGAATCAACAATGTGCCCTTGTTGCCAAGAAGGCTAATGGCATACTGGGCTGCATTAGTAGGAGCATTGGCAGCGTATCAAGGGAAGTGATTATTCCTTTCTATTTGGCACTGGTGAGGCCAGCCCTAGAGTATTGCATCCAGTTTTGGGCCCCCCACTACAGAAAGGATGTGGACAAATTGGAGAGAGTGAAAATGAAAATGATTAAGGGGTTGGGGCACATGACTTATTAGGAGAGGTTGAGGGTACTGGGCTTATTTAGTCAGCAGAAGAGAAGAGTGAGGGGGGGATTCGATAGCAGCTTTCAAATACCTGCAGGGGGGTTCCAAAGAGGATGGAGCTAAGCTGTTCTCAGTGGTGGTAGATGACAGAACAAGAAGCAATGGTCTCAAGTTGCAGTGGGGGAGGTCTAGGTTGGATATTAGGAGGGTGGTGAAGCACTAGAATGGGTTACCCAGGAAGGAGGTGGAATCTTCATCCTTAGAGGTTTTTGAGGCCTGGCTTGACAAAGCCCTTGCTGGGATGATTTAGTTGGTGTTGGTCCTGCTTTGAGCAGGGGGTTGGACTAGATGACCTCCTGAGGTCTCTTCCAACCCTAATCTATGATATATAATTTGTTATATGCTTTATGGCTAAGGATTATTCTTTGTTTGGTCCCATTTTTTATATAAAGGGATTGCAGCTTCCTTTGCGCTTTTGTTTTAACCAAGTCATGATTCCTGATAGTAGAGAGAGGTCTCTCTCCAGGATGTTCAGAGTTTGCTGTTTCCTTGAGATCTTGCCAGTTCCCAATAGGAATAGCTGCCATTTGATTTCTGGAGTTTTACTCAATCTGAATATACAGAAATTATTCCTGTGTAAGGCCTGTCACTATTATTCTGTTATATGAACTTTTATTATATGGTTTCTCTTGGCCTATCAGCACTGCACCTACAGATGATATACTTTGGTTTTTTCCCCTCCCTAAGTTCTAGTGCCTTAGCTTTTGTATATACTACCTCTTAGAGTGAAACACAGAATGTGATGTTTATTTATAAAGGTTTGTAAGTTTGTCCTTTGTTGCTGTTTTGAAACTGCATTGCCTTGACTATTCTTTGCCTATAATCTGACTAACTAAACAGCCACTGATAAAAAGCAGGTTATATGATCATAGCTGGCTGGTTTCTGTTTTATTGGAATCTGTTCTGTCAATTGCACTGTGGTTTTAGTCTTTATTAATTAAATAATCTTTTGTTTGTAGCCATATGCTTTGTACTTTGCTTGAACATCTCAGCTCCTCCAAGCACGGAGGCCATATATGTTCACAGTTCAGGTTGCTGATAATAACATTGTTACTGGCTGGACCTTACACATGCTATATACTGTTCTGAGTGTAGAGGCTGTAACTAAGAAGCAGGGTAAGAGATCACAGAATGGTATGTGGCAACCTACTTCTTGGGCCTTATTGCACAAGCTCTGCAAATAAAATGGCACTGAGAACCATTCTGGTTTTTCTAATATTTTCTGAAATATCTTTCATTGAAAAGTAGCTAAAACTTTGTCCTGAATCAAATTCAGAAGTAAACATGATTGGGTTTTGCATGCAAATACTTGAGAAACAAAATAAAGTGTTCTCAAAAGTACACAATTAACGCCTTTCATGACAACTTTTAATTATTTCTCATGGCACTGAGCTAGAACCCTTTACAGAGGCCACAATCCATAAAAGCAGCTTTGTTCAGGAAAGAATGTGCATTTAAGAATGTGTTTAAATTCAGTTGAAGTCAATGCTTAAAGTTAGAAACATCCTCAAGTGCTTTAATTTTAAAGGAAAGAAAGACATCCTGTCTTGATCTGAAGACCTCAAGAGATGGAAGAATCTACAAGTTACCTTGATGGTTTCTTACAGTGGTTAATCACCCTCACTGTTAAAAATTTGTGCCTAATTTCGAATTTGAATTTGTCTGGGTTTAACTTCTAGCCTTTGGTTCTTGTTATGCCTTTCTCTATTAGGTCCTATAGCACCTGGTGTTTTCTTCTTGCGAAGGTACCTTTACACTGTAATCAAATCACCTCTCACTCTTCTTTTTTATAAGCTAAACAGTTCAAGCTCTTTAAGTCTCTCACTGTAAGGCATTTTCTCCAGTCCTTGAATAATTTTTGTCTCTTTTTTCTGCATCCTCTCCAGTATTCCAACATTCTTTTGTACATGTGGACACCAGAATTGTATGCAGTATTCCAGTATCAGTGTCCCCACTGTCATTGACAAAGGTAAAATCACCTTCCTAGTCCTGTTCACTACTCCCCTGTTTTTATATCCCAGGATTTCTCTAGCCCTTTTTGCACTGGCAGCTCACATTCATCTGTATGTCCATTATGACTCCTAAATCCTTTTCAAAGTCACTGCTTTCAAATCTCCCATTCCGTAGGTCTAGCCTGCATGCTTTGTACCTAGATGTATGACCTTGTATTTGGTTGTATTACTACTCATTTTGTTGAATGGGCCCAGTTTACCAAGCAATCCAGATTGCTCTGTCTGGCTGCCCTTTCCTCCTCTTTATCTACCACTCTGCCAATCTTTATGTCATCTGCAAATTTTGTCAGTGGTGATTTTATATTTCCTCCAGTTCATTGATAAAAACATTGAATAGCATCAGGCCAACCCTGGCAGAACCCACATAGAAACACCCTCATTCAGTAATGATTCCCTATTTACAACTACTTTTTGATATCCATTTATTAGACAGTTCTTAATCCATTTAACACATGGTTTATTGTATAGTGCTAATTTTTGTATCAGAATGTTTTCTGGTATTACCTCTAGTGCCTTACAAAAGTCTAAGGTAAGTGCGTAGCTGTAATATACTTAATCAGCCAAACTTTTAGTATCATCAATTCATCATTGCCATATTTAGAAATCTGTGGTGATTATTTTTATGAGTGGGCATTTTAAAAGGAAAGCTCAAATGCTACTGAAATTTGAGGAAATTCCACTCTAAATATGAATGTCATAGTGGGCCCAGATCTATACTGGGCTGGACAAAACCCCAGATCCTAAAAAACTTTCTTGAGAAAGCTTGGACCTTGATCCAATCGCCTGTTATGTTTTTTCTAATCCCAACCAGATGCACTCTGAAATCACACAGGAGTTCTCTGTTCCTAAAATCATGGCACTTGATTTTAAGGCCAGAAGGGACCAGCATGAACATCTAGTTTGACTTCCTGCACATTACAGGCCACAAAACCTCACCCACCCACTCCTGTACTAGGCCCATAACCTCCGGCTGCGTTACGGAAGTCCTCAACTCTTGATTTATAGACCAAGTTACAGAGAATCCACCATTTACTCTAGTTCAGACTAGCAAGTGACCTGTGCCCCATGCTGCAGAGGAAGGCAAAAAACGAAAAAAACCCAGGGTCTCTGTTAATCTGACCTGGTGGAAAAATTCCTTCCTCCCCCATACATGGCAGTTAGTTAGACCCTGAGCATTTGGGTGAGACCCACCAGCTAAACATCTTGGAAAGAATTCTCAGAGTCCTCCCCATCTAGTGTCCCATCTCCAGCTATTGGATATATTTGCTAATAGCAGTTTCAGATGGGCCATATGCCATTGTAGGAAACCTTATCATACCTTTCCCTTCATAAACTTATCAATTTCAGATTTTGGCCTCCACTGCTCCCTTTGGAAGTCTGTTTCAGAACTTCACACTTCTGATGGTTAGAAACATTAATCTAATTTCAAACCTAAACTTGTTGGTGGCTGGTTTATATCCATTTCTTTTGTGCTAACATTGGCCCTTAACTTAAAAATAATTCTTCTCCCTTTCCCACATTTATCTCTGGTCTATTTATTGAGAACAATTATATCTCCCCTCAGCCTTTGTTTTGTTAGGCTAAACAAGCCAACCTCCTTAAGTCTCTTCTTGTAAGGTAGGTTCTCCATTCCTCTGTACTTCCTGGTAGAATCATAGAATCATAGAATATTAGGGTTGGAAGGGACCTCAGGAGGTCATCTAGTCCAACTCCCTGCTCAAGGCAGGACCAATCCCCAACTAAATCATCCCAGCCAGGGCGTTGTCAAGCCTGACCTTAAAAACCTCTAAGGAAGGAGATTCCACCACCTCCTTAGGTAACCCATTCTAGTGCTTCACCACCCTCCTAGTGAAAAAGTTTTCCTAATATCCAACCTAAACCTTCCCCACTGCAACTTGAGACCAGTACTCCTTGTTCTGTCATCTGGTACCACTGAGAACAGTCTAGATCCATCCTCTTTGGAACCCCCTTTCAGGTAGCTGAAAGCAGCTATCAAATCCCCCCTCATTCTTCTCTTTTGCAGACTAAATAATCCCAGTTCCCTCAGCCTCTCCTCATAAATCATGTGCTCCAGCCCCCTAATCATTTTTGTTGCCCTCCGCTGAACTCTTTCCAATTTTTCCACATCTTTCTTGTAGTGTGGGGCCCAAAACTGGACACAGTACTCTTGATGAGGCCTCACCAATGCCAAATAGAGGGGAATGATCACATCCCTCGACCTGCTGGCAATGCTCCTACTTATACAGCCCAAAATTCCCTATGTATCCTATCCCTACCCTCCAGCATATCTACCACTCCTCCCAGTTTAGTATCATCTGCAAACTTGCTGAGCGTGCAATCCATGCCATCCTCCAGATCATTAATGAAGATATTGAACCAAACCGGCCCCAGGACCAACCCTTGGGGCACTCCGCTTGATACCGGCTACTAACTAGACATCGAGCCGTTGATCACCTATCCACTTTATAGTCCATTCATCCAGCCCATACTTCTTTAACTTGCTGGCAAAAATACTGTGGGAGACTGTATCAAAAGCTTTGCTAAAGTCACGGTATATCACGTCCACCACTTTCCCCATATCCACAGAGCCAGTTATCTCATCATAGAAGGTAATTAGGCTAGTTAGGCATGACTTGCCCTTGGTGATCCATGCCGACTGTTCCTGATCACTTTCCTCTCCTCAAAGTGCTTCAAAACTGATTCCTTGATGACCTGCTCCATGATTTTTCCAGGGACTGAGGTGAGGCTGACTGGCCTGTAGTTCCCCGGATCCTCCTCCTTCCCATTTTTAAAGATGGGCACTACATTAGCCTTTTTCCAGTCACCCGGGACCTCCCCCGACCACCATGAGTTTTCAAAGATAATGGCCAATGGGTCTGCAGTCACATCCAGCATGTCCTTTAGCACCCTCGGATGCAGTGCATCCGGCCCCATGGACTTGTGCTCATCCAACTTTTCTCCGTACCTGTTCCAGTTTGAATTAATCTTTCTTAAACACTGGAGATCAGAATTGTACAGAGTGTTCCAGATTTGGTTTTACCAGTGACTTGTATATTGGTAATAAAACTTCCTTATCTCTACTAGAAATACTTCGGCTGATACACACTAGAATTGCATTAGCCTTTTTAATGACTGCATTACACCAGTAGATCATAGTCATCCTGTGATCAATCAGTACACCCAGGTTTTTCTCCTCTGCTGCTTCCAACTGGTAAGTCCCCAGCTTGTAGCAAAAATTCTTGTTGTTAGTCTCTAAATGCATGACCTTGTAGTTCTACTTCTGGTTTTGTTATCCAAACTCCTTGCATTGGTGTACAGACATCTTAGTCATTTCTGCTTGGCTTCACCCAGATCTGATTAGGTACAGTCATTTTACTGCTGGAATCTCCTACCTGATCGTTACGGTCAGTGGTATTGGCACTGTCTTTCCTCTTGTCCTTTCTCCTACCATCTGTTGTTCCTTTCTCTATTGCTGTATCCCCTTTTATTTGGTTTTCCTCCCACTCAGTATTAGAATCAGGCACAGAGATTACATTATCATCTCCTGACCGTCTCCCCTGAATTCCTAGTTTAAAGCACATATAATTTCCATCCCAGAAATCTAATTCCCACCTTACTCATTCCATCCCATGAGAACAGTCTTCTGTCAATGAATGTCTTCCAGCAGTTGAACATCCCAAAGTCCTCCTTATAGCACCATTGCCTGAACCATTTGTTGATCTTCATAATCTCGTATCACCTTCTCTCTCTCCTCCTTTAGGGACAGGTAGAATTCCACTGAAGTTCACCTGAGCCTCCATTTCTTTAAGTGTCTTCCCCAGCCTGGCATCATCTGCTTTGATGTGTCCCAGTGAGAATCTAGCAGTATGATTTGTTCCCACATGAAAAAAGACAACTCTCACTAGGATCCTCTTCCACCTCAGGTACACATCCCATATCTTAGCTTCTGGCAGACAGCACACCCTTCTGTTCTCCAGATCAGCTCTGGTGACAGGCCTGTTTTTTCTTCTTGGTAACAGTCCCCAGTTGTGTAGACCTGCCTCTTCCTGGTGTTGGTATGATTCTCCAGCCTTCCTCCTTCTGTTCTTTCTGACTGCAAGTCATCTTGTCTTCTGTTCACACTTGCAATCTTTTACGAGTCGTCTTCTGTCCCCTGGGAACTCTGAACTCTGACCATCACCATTATCATTTCCCCTCTTTTTGTAGGACTAGCTGGTCTTCTCTTCTTCCTTGCTCTCTCATCTTCTGTTACTGCCTGCCTCTCCCCTTCATTTTCCAACTCAGCAAATCTGTTCCTCAGCTCTATTTTTTTTCAAGTTGCCAGTCTTTTCCTCTGCCTTGTTCTCATAGTCACATGCTCCCATTGGCCACATTTCTCATACAGCAATCTACCTCACACTTCTCTGGTCCAGCATGCATCTGCAAGTCTTAAGGTTTCCCTTCAGCTTCCTCTCTCCTTCCCTTCATCATCCGCTCAAATCCCTTTTAAAACTCAACCATAGTTTCTAGCGGCATCTCCAAACGTCATATTTTCTCTTCGATCAGATCTATTAGGTGGCATTTCATACAAATTAAGCACCTTTTAGGTACTGTCTCCAGAGTAATGTACATCCTACAGCTTCCACATCTAGTCATCTTCATTGTCTCTTCCATTCTTTGGGTCACTGCAGTCTCTGTAGCTGTCATACACACACACATGCACACACACACGACACTACTCCAAACTCCCCTTACAAACTCGCAGGAAACAAATTCACTCTCATGAGCTTGCTCGCTGCCTCTAAGGAGCAGGGGCTTGCATCCCTTCTCCGTCAACCTACCTCCACTCAAATCCCCTGTTTTTAGCTCTGTTTGCTGGCCCCTGTGCCACTGCTGTTCTGTGTCTATATACTTGGTTAAGTACAGACATTCAGAGGCCTCATTTCAATTACCTTTTATAGTACCGGGTACACACAAGTAATTTTACATGTCAGTTCACCCCAAGAAAGCCATTTATGATTTGTTTCGGTGCCTAAGTGCCATTTAGCCTTGATTGTATGAAAAATTCCTGATATGTACATTTAAATAAGTTGATATTATGTCTGTACAGTGTGCCATGGGTATGGTTAATTTACCTCATTAGTGCTAAACATCCGTAGAAGTTGCAGGTTATCAACTCATCTGAAAGTCAGGCTGCTTATTTATGTGCTTGAATATGGAGTTGTGGAACTTTACTATAGAACAACTTTAGGCACCCAAGGTTGAAAATTGTAACCACCATGCCTTTTAAGCAAGCGATACTTAGGGTGAAAACCTGGTCCCAACAACTTCAATACATTTTTAATCAGACCAGTGTAGGTTTGGGCCAGCTAGGAAGCTCATATCTGGAGTTGAATTTCCCCAAAGTTTGGTAACGTTTTAGTTTTTCTTTTTAAGTTTTAGACTCATAGAATATCAGGGTCGGAAGGGACCTCAGAAGGTCATCTAGTCCAACCCCCTGCTCAAAGCAGGACCAAGCCACAGTTTTTGCCCCAGATCCCTAAATGGCCCCCTCAAGGATTGAACTCACAACCCTGGGTTTGTCCACTCAAACAACAATCAGTACAAAACTGACACCAGTATAAAAAACAGAACCAAAGCATGCTGGGTTTCATTCATGACATCAGCACGTTCTTGAAACAAAAATTAGAGAAGTCAGTTAAAGTTTGTCATTTTACAGCACCTGGCAAGTGACAGTAATCTTGAAATGTAGCGTATTTTAAGAGCATACAACCTGTTGCATTTGGTTATTTTCTCAAAGTCTCTCAAGTATAATCAGTTGTTTATATGTGATCATGCAGGACTGTTGACTTTTGTATCTGCTTTTATTTTCTTGTTTGTTTGTTATGTGTAAGTGTTAAATAAAAACCCATTTAAAAAGACTAGTTTAGAACCTTTTAATAGAAGTTTCTTGAGGAAACTAATTGTTGTACATATGCTCCTTTTATTAATGCGCAGCAGTGAACCTCCCTTGACATGCATGAGAGAGTGTTACATGTATTAGCAATTATGCTTAGACTGGATCTTCCTTCAGGCACAAATTGCGCAGTTACTTCTTTAGCAGAAATTTAATACTGACCATAGGGAAACTGTAAAAGTGGCAAAGAGTCCTGTGGCACCTTATAGACTATTATTGGATATATTGGAGCATAAGCTTTCGTGGGTGAATACCCACTTCGTCAGATGCATGTAGTGGAAATTTCCAGAGGCAGGTATAAATATGCAAGCAAGAATCAGGCTAGGGATAACAAGGTTAGTTCAATCAGGGAGGATGAGGCCCTCTTCTAGCAGTTGAGGTGTGAACACCAAGGGAGGAGAAACTGCTTTTGTAGTTGGCTAGCCATTCACAGTCTTTGTTTAATCCTGAGCTGATGGTGTCAAATTTGCAAATGAACTGAAGCTCAGCAGTTTCTCTTTGAAGTTTGGTCCTGAAGTTTTTTTGCTGCAGGATGGCTACCTTTACATCTGCTATTGTGTGTCCAGGAAGATTGAAGTGTTCTCCTACAGGTTTTTGTATATTGCCATTCCTAATATCTGATTTGTGTCCATTTATCCTTTTACGTAGGGACTGTCCAGTTTGGCCGATGTACATAGCAGAGGGAAATTGCTGGTACATGATGCCATATATTACACTGGTGGACGTGCAGGTGAATGAACCGGTGATGGTGTGGCTGATCTGGTTAGGTCCTGTGATGGTGTTGCTGGAGGAGATATGTGGGCAGAGTTGGCATCGAGGTTTGTTGCATAGGGAAACTGTAGATCCAGGATATAGTCTCATCTCTAAAGTAACTCTCAAAACTAATTTATTTTTTGGCATGTGTAATAGCTAAGTGTTGAATAAAACTTTAGAGGAAAATCAATGACAGGATTACAATACTGGTCTCCAGACTTCTCAGGCACTACATTTGTAGTAATTCTTTCTCTTCCTCCAACCTTCACACTTAAGCTTGCCTGGGTAAAAACTAGTTGGCTTTTACTGTTAAAAGGATATATGCTTGCATAATACCTAAAACTGCCAGAAGCATATTGTATCCCATGGTTGTTTTCTACAGTTGCTGTGCCAGCCCTTCTAATACAAAATATTATGCTTATTCATATATTTCTATTGCCACAACTCTGCTGCTGCTCCTGCATCAAACATCGCATTTCCATAGTTCAGACACAACTAATTAATTCCAGTATGTTGATTATGGTGTGCTGAGCAGTTCAGGCTTATCCTCTATACTTAACTAAAGTAGATGGAATGGTTTCTAAATACAGAGGGGTCCAGTTGCACCACTACATTTATCTTTGTCAGATTTTCTGTTATGCCCCTTTGGACTGTAACACTGTCGTTTAGAAGCAGGGCTCTTCTTTATGTTAAATTTATTTGTTTGCTTAGTTTTTTAGAATGCCAAAAATGAAATTGTTTTGGATGCTTTTCAATATCATCTCTAAAAGTCTTAATATTTAAATGTATAATTTTCAGGCGGTTGAACCATCAGGTGAAGTAGGGTGTTTCTTTTTCCTTTGTGGCATTCTAACAAAAATGTGCAACTCCTGAATTACTGAAAACTGAAAAATGTCTTTTATGTGGAGGCACAATCACTGCTTTTGACAATGGATTTGGATATGTATTTTCTTCCACACTGCATGTTATCTCGCTTATAAACACTTCAAGGCGCGGACTCTTGTAGAATGGTAACAAATAAAGCAGGAGTGTCTCTCATTAGGAAGAGACGGTTGAATTCCACTTTTGATTATGGTTTGTGAGCTGGTGTAAAATTTATTATTACTATTTATTATTTGTAGAATTGGAGTGCTTGGGAGACCCAGACATGGATCAGGAGGATCCTGCATGGTCCCTACAATCTGCACCAGATTCCGCATTGATGTCAATGGGAAGTTAGCACAAAGATCATTGAGTGAAATCCTGGCTTTATTGAAGTCAGTGGCAATTAATTTCAATGGGGCCAGGATTTCACCCCAAGGGTAGAGGGCCTTATGAACTAATTAAACATTTATTTATCATTTATTATGTTAGTACACACCTAGCAAAATGGAGCCTAAACCTAATTGGTGGAAATGCAATATCAATATTAAATAATAATGATAATTTATTCATTATTTTATGGTTGCATACAGCATCACTGAACAATTTGCTTCCTTTACCATTGCCACTATTTTTCATTTGTTTCACTTCCTTCCCCATTGCCCCACCCCCTTCTTTGTGTTTTTCACTACAGCTAATTCATCTGATCGGAGGTTTGATACCTGCTTTGTCACCTTCTGTTCTCACCTCTATACCCGTTCCCCCATACTGAAGTCCTCTATGCCTAGAACACTTTTCTTATTCAAAAAGGGACTGGATATTTATATGGATATCAGGAGTATCCAGAGCTGTTATGATTACTGACAAAAAACATTACAGAACATTAGAGACTAACCAATTTATTTGGCTGCATCCGATGAAGTGAGCTGTAGCTCACAAAAGCTTATGCTCAAATAAATTGGTTAGTCTCTAAGGTGCCACAAGTACTCCTTTTCTTTTTGCAAATACAGACTAATACGGCTGTTACTCTGAAACCTGTCATTACAGAACATGTATTAAACCTCGTGCTTCAGGGTTTGAGCCAATCTCTCACTATTAGCGACCAGGATGAGAACGATGGGTGTGGGGGGTAGATTATCCCACATCTGAAGGGTTCTTACAATATCCTCTGAAGCGTCAGGTTTTGGCCATTGTCAGAAACAGGACTCTGGACTAGGTGGACTGATCCAATAAGTCAGTTCCTATGAGATGTGACCATTCATTTATTTGGTGAGTTTTATTTTATTTTACAAGAATTTACTATGAGTCTTGGGTTCAGCACTCTCCAGATACATAAAGCTACTTGTTTTGCTACTTGGGATACCATTGGAGAGAATGTCTTAGGTTCACATTCCTCCCTTTTATTTCAGGTGTTGCAACTCCCTCCTGAGCACCCGCCATGCCCTCCGAGCTGCACCCCTCTCCCCATCACCTGAGGTGCTCCCCTGGGCTGTGCCTCCCCCCACAGCACCCGTGGTGCCCCCTGGCCATGCCCACCCCCAGCACCTGTGGCACTTTCCCAGGCCGAGCCCCCCTCGAGCACCTGCAGCAGTTCTCTGGGCTACGCCCCCAGCACCCGAGGCGCTCCCCCGGGCCACGACTACCCCCCAAGCACCTCTGGTGCTCCCCAGGCTGTGACTCCCCCTGAGCACACAAAGCAACCCCCCGGCCACACACCCCCAGCACCTGCTGCGCTTCCCCGGGCCGCGCCTCCCTCCGCAGCACCCGTGGCGATTCCCCGGGCTGCGCCACCCTCCCCAACTCCTGAGGTGCCCCCCTGGGCCGCACCTGCCCCCCAACACCACCGGCACCCCCTGGCTGTGCCCATCCCCAGCACTAGTGGCATGTCCCCAGGCCACCCTCTCCCCCGCCCCCCCGAGCATGCACAGTGCTTCCCCCCAGTACCTGTGGCGCCCCCAGGGCCAGCCCCCTGAGCTGCCCCCCCCAAGTTTTAGTCAGGGATATATAGTAAAAGTCATGGACAGGTCACAGGCCTTGAATTTTTGTTTATTGCCCGTGACCTGTCCATGACTTTTACTAAAAATACCCATGACTAAAATTAGCCTTACATATAAGACCTACATATAAGACCTGCAAAGGACTTCATCCAGACAAAAAATGCTTCTTCTGGTTCTTTCATATGTCTTAATTTCATTTCATTTCTTGTCTTTTGCAGCATGTTAAGTCCAGAATGTTGTTTATAAAGGAGACAGGGAATGAGATTATTATTTGTTTGCATTGCACTAACACCTAGGAGCCCCAGACAAGGACTAGGGCCCCGTAGTACTTGGCGCTATAAACACACCCAAGAAATAGACTGTCCCTGCCCCAAAGAGTTTATAATCTAGGTAGATCAGACTTTAGGAGCTATCTGAATGAGTTACATTGAAAGCCTGCAAATTCTTAAATCAGGAAACCTGGAAAACGATCACAAATTGTTTATAAATCATGAGGTTTTCTTAAATTGCTTTTTGCTTTTATCTGTATTCTGATTTTTTTAATTCTTAGCAGGAAATGCCACCCCTCTGCTCCTTTGCATGTGTGTATTTCAGATTAACCTGGAATGTGTACACACAATGCACAGACACAGCTTGCCTCTTATCCCACTCCCAATACTGCCTCTTGACTAAGGAGGAGGAAACCTCTCCTGCTCCCACCACTGACAGTATCTCCATCTCCTTCCCAGGCTCCTCAGCTTCTGCTTCCCCTGAGCACTTTCTCCCTGCATCTCCTGTGCCTCCTCCAAACATTGTGCCCTTTCTACTCCTCTGACCCTGTCCCTTGCTTATCTGGCTATTTCCTCTGTTGCCTCTGTGGTCTTGCCATTTCACACCCTCTGTGACTCACCACCGAGCAGTAGTGGGGAAGGAAGGAGAGATACCTCAAAGAACTGCTTCTTTGTAGACCGGGGAAAGGACACATTTGCTTTTTAAACCTTTCCCTTCCCTCTATCCACCCCTCCTTTTTGTCCTGTGTCCCCACTACAGCAGGGAGGGTGGAGCTACCACTGCCTGGAGTTCTGCTGGTCCTTCTCCTTGCTAGTTCTCCTGCCTGGTCCAGTTTCTGTCTTCTTGCTCTGCGCACACCATAGGGATTAAGGAACTGAGGCTTTGCACAAGCTGGCCAGCATGGGAAACAGCTGCTCGTTGGCCAGAGACTCAATTGCAGTCCAGATCACCCAGCCAAGGTTGCCATCAGAAGCTTCTAGTAGCTTCAGGTGGAACTGTGAGGAGCCTTTAAAAATGCTACAAAAGTGCAATATACATGAATGTTTCACAAGAGTCGGCAATCTTGGAGCTCTAGTGGTAACCAGTAGCCGGTTTGTATTTGAGATTAATTACCCTTATCAAAAATGAACTCAAGGTTTGACTTATTGTCAGCTTAGTGCTGTGTTCTCCTGGCAGCCAGCAATTCAAGGCCTTCTGCTGCTAGCTAAATCAGCTCTGGGTTCTGGTGTTTAATGCTTAGTGTTGAATCCCAGTGATTTTCCAGGCATATAAAAGTTAGGCGTGGTGATACAGCATCACTAGGCCTAAGTTTCTTTGTGAATCTAGCCCTATGGAAGCATCCAGGAAGAAATAAATAATTTTGTATTCAGTTTAAGGTTTGAACGGGATGCTTTAAATAGGTCTGGGGCCACATATTGACTATGGAGGATATAAAGAAATATTGACTAACTGCCCATTCACTGAATGAGGCAGGGGTCCTGTGGAAAAAATAGTTTGTGATATGTAATTAAAGACAGGTTTCAGAGTAAGAGCCGTGTTAGTCTGTATTCGCAAAAAGAAAAGGAGTACTTGTGGCACCTTAGAGACTAACCAATTTATTTGAGCATGAGCTTTCGTGAGCTACAGCTCACTTCATCGGATGCATACCGTGGAAACTGCAGAAGACATTATATACACAGAGACCATGAAACAATACCTCCTCCCACCCCACTCTCCTGCTGGTAATAGCTTATCTAAAGTGATCATCAGGTTGGGCCATTTCCAGCACAAATCCAGGTTTTCTCACCCTCCACCCCACCACACAAATTCACTCTCCTGCTGGTGATAGCCCATCCAAAGTGACAACTCTTTACACAATGTGCATGATAATCAAGTTGGGCTATTTCCTGCACAAATCCAGGTTTTCTCACATCCCCCCCACCCCCATACACACACAAACTCACTCTCCTGCTGGTAATAGCTCATCCAAACTGACCACTCTCCAAGTTTAAATCCAAGTTAAACCAGAACATCCGGGGGGGGGGGGTAGGAAAAAACAAGAGGAAATAGGCTACCTTGCATAATGACTTAGCCACTCCCAGTCTCTATTTAAGCCTAAATTAATAGTATCCAATTTGCAAATGAATTCCAATTCAGCAGTTTGGAGCTGAATTGGAATTCATTTGCAAATTGGATACTATTAATTTAGGCTTAAATAGAGACTGGGAGTGGCTATTTCCTCTTGTTTTTTCCTACCCCCCCACCCCCCAGATGTTCTGGTTTAACTTGGATTTAAACTTGGAGAGTAGTCAGTTTGGATGAGCTATTACCAGCAGGAGAGTGAGTTTGTGTGTGTATGGGGGTGGGGGGGATGTGAGAAAACCTGGATTTGTGCTGGAAATGGCCCACCTTGATTATCATGCACATTGTAGGGAGAATGGTCACTTTGGATGAGCTATTACCAGCAGGAGAGTGAGTTTGTGTGTGTGGTTTTTGGGAGGGGGGTGAGGGGGTGAGAGAACCTGGATTTGTGCAGGAAATGGCCCAACTTGATTATCATGCACATTGTGTAAAGAGTTGTCACTTTGGATGGGCTATCACCAGCAGGAGAGTGAATTTGTGTGGGGGGGTGGAGGGTGAGAAAACCTGGATTTGTGCTGGAAATGGCCCAACCTGATGATCACTTTAGATAAGCTATTACCAGCAGGACAGTGGGGTGGGAGGAGGTATTGTTTCATATTCTCTGTGTGTATATAAAGTCTTCTGCAGTTTCCACGGTATGCATCCGATGAAGTGAGCTGTAGCTCACAAAAAGCTCATGCTCAAATAAATTGGTTAGTCTCTAAGGTGCCACAAGTACTCCTTTTCTTTTTGCGAATACAGACTAACACGGCTGTTACTCTGAAACCTGTCATAATTTCCTATGGTTTTTTAGAACAAACTAAAAAACCCCAAAAATTCCACCATGTGCAACTATATTGATCCCCCAGCTTGGTTCATCATCAGGCTTCAGACATTTAAATCAATAGCACAGATCTCTGCCACTTGATTTAGTGAATTAACTAGTAACATTAGTAAGCAGTTATCCTGCATGTGGATCAGACACTAGAGGGGGAATGAGACACGCACTTTGCCAATTCGTATCACAGCTATTTGCTTACGGCAGCCTTCTGCACTGGTATCCTTAGACTTTCCCTGTTCCCCTCTGCTCCTATCTGCCCCACTGTGACGGCTTTTCCTGTCACCGTCTCCTTTTAGACCCCTTCCCCTTCTGCTTTTATCCACCCCCACTTTCCCAGTTCCTGCCCTTCATCCGCCTTCTCCTATCCAACCATCCTTATGGCTTTTTCTCCCCACACCCTCTGCTTTTATCTCTCCTATCCCCTGACTCCTCACCCCTCCTCATTTTCTCTTACCTATCCTCCCCCTGGCACATGGGATGGAGACTAAATTCTTCAGCAAAGGTAATCTGTTGTTGTTATCATTTATTTTTGTGTTGTAGTACTGCATTGTGACTGACCAGCAATAGGGAACCAATGTGCTAAACACTGTACAAACATAGAGTAGTAAACAGTCCTGGCCATTAAGAGCTTACAATCTAAATAAGAGAGAAAAGAAAAATCTTCATGAGTTCACTTTAAAAGTAGGCAAT
Organism: Lepidochelys olivacea; assembly: GCF_965140295.1. Classification (NCBI taxonomy): domain Eukaryota; kingdom Metazoa; phylum Chordata; order Testudines; family Cheloniidae; genus Lepidochelys; species Lepidochelys olivacea. The sequence continues at coordinate 28,369,913 of NC_140411.1, read as the reverse complement.
GGATTTGACTCTCCTGATGAGACGGTACCAGCAAGGTTTTGGAGGGAAGGAAAGGTGGAGGGAGGGTTGAAGCAGTAGTATGATAATAAAAACCAAAGACATGGTCTGGGTTTACATACCACAGACAAAGTATATTTTATAAAATACTTGACATAAATACTGAATGAAATAAATGTCTTTCCTTTAAAGCTGTCTCGACAAGGAAAAACGCATTTTAAAGATATATGCTGAGCCTGTGTGACAGAAAAGCTGAGTCTGAAGGAGTCATTTGGCAGAGATTCCTCTCTTATTAATGTGCCCTCCTTTCTCTAAATATCCTTTGTCACTCAACTTCACTTTCCAGAATAGGGCACAGGAATCTCACACCGGGGTAGCACACTAGAGTACCTTCCCCTTCTCCAGGTGGAGGACTGCCAAGTTGACCAACATTTCATGCAGTTAATTCCCCAATGTATGTTGTAAAAGACAGCGTGATAAAGCCCTATTTTAAAGTACTGCCAGCTCAGTGCAGACACAGCAGCATTGTTTGCAATCCATTTCCATATCCCTGGGCTTTACAGAATTATCCCATATCCTAACCAGCATCCAGTCAGATTGCAGTGACCTGAGTTGCTCAGTCATGCACTATTTCCTGTGGCTCCAGCCTAAAGGCTAGAACAGCCAATTAACCCATCATCCTGGTCTGTGTCCTTCTACCTGGCCCCTCATAGAGCCAGCAAAGGCTTGTATAGTGTTGAGAATTGTTTCAGAGATACAAAGCTCTCCCTCCTCTCACTGACCTTCATCCTAGTATGGAGGGAGCCATGGGCATTCAGCACCTCTCAATATCAGACTACACATATTTAGTTAGGAACCTACTTTGGAAAAGATACACTTCAGTTAAGGAGAAGCTTACCATTGAGGAAAAAATTAATACTAAGAAATTCTGGTGTGAAAGTCAGCACTTGTTCAAATAAATTCCTCTGACTAATCAACAATGAATTCAATACTTGGTAAAGAGAGCTATTATGATGATGATACTTAATATCCTTTTGAAAGTCACTTAGATACAATTAAATCCCAGGTTGTTGTGAGATTGTACACTATAAAAATGGATGTGAAATGTGCTCCTGGGAAAGACAGTATACATGACTTTGGGGGAGAAGTAATTCTGTGGGCAAAAAAAAAAAGACTCAGAATAAGCTGTCAAAAAACAAATTCCCCCCAAAATGTTGGGGTTTTTTTCTCAAGAATGTACACAGAATACAGAACCAAATACCAAGACGTATTGCAGTTATTAATCTTGACTAAATGCATTTGTATGCCCGCTTTCTATTTCCTGATTTGGAATTTTGTATTTTTTATTCTGACAGTGAAACAAGAAAAGCAGGTAATTGTGAACTAACATGCAAAAAAGAAATTCTAGGAGCTTTTTGACCCTTCTCTCTGAAGATTTGCTAACCTACAAGTAGGGTAATTGAAGAAGCCACAGAGCTAGCTGATTGGTAACAGTCTAGCAAGTGTCACCTTATAATGGAACTGTCTGCAATAGTATATGCAGGTTTTCATGGTCTTGGCCATGAAAGGGATCACAGGGGAACCAAGGGGGTAACTCAACTGTAACACCTTTGAATTAAACTACCCTAAGGTGTGAGATAGACCAATGGTATATATATATAACATCAATAGATTCAAGTCTAAAAAGTATAAACTGTGCAGATAGTCTTCTGCTGGTGGCCTTGTACTAGGTAGAGAAAACAAGAGAATAGTCACTGATGCAGCCGGAGGCACTCTATGGTCCCAATTCTTTGCCGAGCTCCTTGCAGATACAGGGTTCCATCCATCTACATGGTGTTCACTGCAGGTTCGGGGACCTATGTTTGTATTCTACCTCTAAATTCCTGTTGCTTTTTGCACCTTGTAGAGGTAAGTGGGATACCTGTACCTGCCCAGGATGTAACTAGGTGTGATCTCACTAAGACAAACCATGTGGGGGCCCAGCATAAAAGATTATGAAACCAATTTCTATCCTGCTTTATTACTAGCTTAACATCAGAGGATCGCTAAAGTTTAAATAATGAAATAAAATGTTTACTGAGTAAAAATTCTTCAGTAACAAAGCAGCTTGTAAATTAATTTGCAATCTCTTGCAACAGTACTACAGCTGTTGCAAATGATAAGACCTTTTAGCAAGAAGGCTGCCACCAGCAGGACGTTCTGAAATTCAGATTTTTAATTAAAAAAAGCTTTATTTCCCAAAGCATTTCCTAATTTATACATAATGAAAATGTTTTGCAGCATGCGTATATTAAAATTGCTGTGCAGAGGGCAAAATGGACACAGTGTTTCTTTTACAATATGTTTGAAAGAAGAAAAGTAGCTCTTTGAAGGCTACAAAGGCTGTAGGTAGCAAAAGCATAGCTTGAAAATATTTAAGATCTTTTAACTGTGACTCTTGAAGTCAATTAGCAATGAAGAAAATACTCAGAGCCATCAAAGTATAACTTCATAGCCAACATCCTTGTGTATTTTTTCTTCTCAATAAAAGAGAAACAAAAGAATCCTGCACTTAGGATGGAAGAATCCCATGCACCGCGACAGACTAGGGACCGAATGGCTAGGCAGCAGTTCTGCAGAAAAGGACCTAGGGGTTACAGTGGACGAGAAGCTGGATATGAGTCAACAGTGTGCCCTTGTTGTCAAGAAGGCCAATGGCATTTTGGGCTGTATAAGTAGGGGCATTGCCAGCAGATCGAGGGACATGATCGTTCCCCTCTATTAGACATTGGTGAGGCCTCATCTGGAGTACTGTGTCCAGTTTTGGGCCCCACACTACAAGAAGGATGTGGAAAAATTGGAAAACATCCAGCGGAGGGCAACAAAAATCATTAGAAGACTGGAACACATGACTTATGAGAAGAGGCTGAGGGAACTGGGATTGTTTAGTCTGCAGAAGAGAAGAATGAGGGGGGATTTGATAGCTGCTTTCAACTACCTGAAAGGGGGTTCCAAAGAGGATGGATCTAGGCTGTTCTCAGTGGTAGCAGGTGACAGAACAAGGAGTAATGGTCTCAAGTTGCAGTGGGGGAGGTTAGGTTGGATATTAGGAAAAACTTTTTCACTAGAAAGGTGGTGAAGCACTGGAATGGGTTACCTAGGGAGGTGGTGGAATCTCCTTCCTTAGAGGTTTTTAAGGTCAGGCTTGACAAAGCCCTGGCTGGGATGATTTAGTTGGGGATTGGTCCTGCTTTGAGCAGGGGGTTGGACTAGATGACCTCCTGATATCCCTTCCAACCCTGCGATTCTATGATTGCTTCTTTCTTTCTTTAAATTTTATAGCTGGAATTAGTCACCCCAGGCATTTTCTCTGCTAGTGCTTAGAATAAGCATAAAAACTGCAAAATTAATGATGCCTTAGTGCTTTTCATGATTAGTGGCTTGATAAACAGATTCTCCAATATTCTACAACCAGCTTTCAAATGTCTCCTTTACTTTATTATTTTTTAAAGAGTGGGAGGGGGGGAGGTTGTTGGGTGGGAACAATTTTATGTTTGCTCCAAATGCCTTAGGTCATGCTTTGCTGTTCTTTTTAATTTTTGTTACATTTCCCCTACTCCCTTTCCCCACCATCCAGCATGAGGGGCACTGAAATTAATTTTTACAAGTTTTGAGATACTTATGGAAGTGTATGAGAATTGAGTCCTCTGTGACTTAATTATAATGGCTTTGCTAGCCTGCAGGAAAGTTAGGAATTTTAAGAGCTGTTGACATAAAAAGGTGGTGTGCTGTAACATTTCAGAGCAACCAGGGTGAAATTGGCATTTCTTAAACAAATTAAGAAATGCATAATTTTAAAATGAATTATATCTTTGGAGTATTAAGGTATTTGGATAAATGTTTAGTTTTCCTTTTTACATGATTTTTACTATCTTAGCCTTGTCCCACTGTTCCCCCACCTCAATCCAAATACTGCATCATACTCTGTGTGAATTGACCTCCAGTGACTGTCTAGAGCACCGCTGAAATCACTGTGGCTTGGTGCAGGTACAGTGTTCGACCCATACAGAGTAACTTGCAAGATCCAGGCCATAGACTTTGAAGATGAAACAGACCTATTGTGGCATTCCTGCCTTTCCCCCCTCAATATAGGATTGTTTCTTCCAGTATACTCTTGAGTTCTTTGTCCTATATATTGTTACGTGTCCCAAAAAACATTTCAATCACCTCCCTTGGGAGATTGTTCCAGAGTTGGATACATTTTATGGTTAGGAAATGAAAGCGAGGAATTATCCTTGGCTATACTTTAGTATGGACAGTGCAAGTATGTGCAACCTTCCACACACATCACATCACATCACATCAATTTTAACCTGCAGCAGCCCTCTCAGTTAGTCTGGGGCCTGTCATGGGCAGAGTTTGCCATTCATCCAGCTGTTTTTATGACATGGAGTGGTGTCCCATTAGAACTAGATTGATGCAATTAACTTCATTTTCACTTGTGATTTAAGGGTTGGACCCAAAGCCCACTGGGCTTTCTATCAGGCCCAAAAGTGACAATTCAGTGAAGCTCTTAAATGCACGTTAAGTCCAACCCAATCCCCAAAATAATTAAGCACACACACAAGTCCCAGGTTGAAGCACATGCTTTAAGTGCTCTGCTGAATCAGGGCTTAAATGAACACTTGAGCTACACTTTTGATGTGATTGGTTAGTGCATTAACTCACACTGTTCCTCATCATGACATTTTCATTTAAATTTACAGCTGTGTTTTATAGCTTTTAACATTACTGGGAAATAACTTTAAAACAGATGCAGGTAAATCAATGGATATAACTCATGACACTGATTAAAGCTGACATTTAACTTATATGGATTGTACTTACTGGCTTGTAGCAGAGCTATCCATGGTGAGCTGACTGACAGCTGGCTTGAGTTAGTGGAAGTTTTTTTTTTAGTAAAACTACAATGGCAGCAAATAGGATTTGTTTTTTCTTTTTTTAAAAAAATCAATGTTTCTCAACAGAAGTCCTCTGAGAACATTGGGTTTTGTCTATGTGATGTAGTTTAAAAGCTAGTAATCTTCTGATATCCAATCTTCAATTTGCTTTGTAATTTTATCTCTGCTAAATCTACAGTATATATCTTCCAGGGGCCAGATGGATAATAAACCTCATTGACCTATATTGTTGCTGTCAATTTAAATGTTGTAACCAGAACAAAGTAAGTTCTATCTGGCCTTTAATTCATAGAATCATAGAATATTAAGGTTGGAAGAGACCCCAGGAGGTCATCTAGTCCAATCCCCTGCTCAAAGCAGGACCAACACCAACTAAATCACCCCAGCCAGAGCTTTGTCAAGTCGGGCCATAAACATCTCTCAGAATGGAGATTCCACCACCTCCCTGGAGATTCCACCACCTCCCTAGGTAACGCATTCCAGTGCTTCACCACGCTCCTAGTGAAATAGTGTTTCCTAATATCCAACCTAGACCTCCCCCACTGCAACTTGAGACCATTGCTCCTCGTTCTGTCATCTGCCACCACTGAGAACAGTCTAGCTCCATCCTCTTTGGAATCCCCATTCAGGTAGTTGAAGGCTGCTATCACTTTCTCCCTCACTCTTCTCTTCTGCAGACTAAATAACCCCAGTTCCCTCAGCCTCTCCTCATAAGTCACATGCCCCAGCCCCCTAATCATTTTTGTTCCCCTCCACTGGAGTCTCTCCAATTTGTCCACATCCCATCTGTAGTGGGAGTCCCAAAACTGGATGCAATACTCCACATGTGGCCTCGCCAGTGCTGAATAGAGGGGAATAATCACTTCCCTCGATCTGCTGGTAATGCTCCTACTAATACAGCCCAATATGTCTTTGGCCTTCTTGGGAACAAGGGCACACTACTGATTCATATCCAGCTTCTCTTCCACTGTAATCCCCAGGTCCTTTCCTGCAGAACTGCTGCTTAGCCAGTCGGTCCCCAGCCTTTAGCGGTGCATGGGATTCTTCCATCCTAAGTGTAGGATTCTGCACTTGTCCTTGTTGAACCTCATCAGATTCTTTTGGCCCAATCCTCCAATTTGTCTAGGTCACTCTGGACCCTATCCCTACCTTCCAGCATATCTACTTCTCCCCCCAGCTTAGTGTCATTCGCAAATTTGCTGAGGGTGAAATCCATCCCATCATCCAGATCATTAATGATGATGTTGAACAAAACAGGCACCAGGACTGAGCCCTGGGGCACTCCACTTGATACTGGCTGCCAACTAGACATTGAGCCGTTGATCACTACCTTTTGAGCCTGACAGTCTAGCCAGATTTCTTATATCCATTCATCTAATCCATACTTTTTTAACTTGCTAGCAAGAATACTGTGGGAGACCATATCAAAAGCTTTGCTAAAGTCAAGATATATCACGTCCACCGCTTTCCCTATATCCACAGAGCCAGTTATCTCATCATAGAAGGCGTTCATGGTGGTCAGGCATGACTTGCCCTTGGTGAATCCATGTTGATTGTTCCTGATCACCTTCCTCTCCTCCAAGTGCTTCAAAATGGATTCCTTGAGGACCTGCTCCATGATTTTGCCGGGGACTGAAGTGAGGCTGACCGGTCTGTAGTTCCCCGGGTTCTCTTTTTTCCCTTTTTTAAATATGGGCACTGTATTTGCCTTTTTTCAGTCTCCAGGACCTCCCCCGATTGCCACAAATTTTCAAAGATAATGGCCAATGGCTCTGTAATCATATCAGCTAACTCCCTCATCACTTTGGATGCATTATATCTGGACCCATCAACTTGTGCATGTCCAGCTTTTCTAAATAGTCCTTAACCTATTCTTTCACCGCTGAGGGCTGCTCACCTTGCAATTATGGGGCTTCTGTCCTGTTGTGTTAGGTTACTTGGATGCATCTCTTAGTGATTTTGTAGTTGCCAGTGACCTTGTAATGCATAAAAGAGATCTGGCTGGCCTATCAGGGGTGCTTCCTTGCTCCAGTTGCTCTATTGAGGGACAAGGCTCTTTTCTGGCATTGGGGAAGCAATTGGTCCCATAAAGAAAGTGATGGGGGAAGACCTAGTGAGTATCTTTCTCCAGGAGTCTATCTTTAAATAATAAATCAAAAGATAAGTAATCAAATACCAGGGGCTGCATGGGTATGTGGGGTGGCAGCTGTGGACTTGAGCGTGCTTGACATGAGCTAGGGGTGCTTGAAGTTTCCCAATCCTGGACTGAGGGTCATGTAATTTGAGTGACAGAACCTAGAATGCATCCTGCTTTCCAAATGGGTTCTATTTGTACTATGCAAACCTTTCATAAAGCTCTTGTTGCCAGCTGTCCTAATTTCCCTAGGGCTGTCCTGCAAAAAAAAAAAAAAGAAGAAGAAGCAGCAAAAATTTCTGGATTCTAATTAGGCAGCAAATGTTGCATTGAGAGGCGATGAATAAATATCATGTCATGACGTTGATTTTTTTTTCCACAAAAGTAAATGGAAAAGTGGCAGCTCTAACCTTTGGGATCATCCTTAACTACCAGTTCAGGTATTGGTCTGCCCTAGATGAAATGACCCCTTGTACTCAGTGAAATTTAAAACCAGAACACAAAAAGTTGTTTATATTTTGTTTTTCCTGATCCTGCCTTTTAAGGAAGAAGATCCTCTCTATGTTTCCTTACGTTTAGGCTGCTTATCCCTGTGCATTTAGGTTACCATTCTTCATGGACAAATAGAAGGAAAAGACCATTCAAATACTGTAGGAGCAGAGGCAGCCTTAGAGCTAGGCCTAAGGAAGAGAAGAGACCAGAGCAAATGGAGAGGAATGGGGGGGGGGGGGAATTCTAGTCACTAGTGGGTCGGGGGGGGGAGGGGAGTGGAATGTGGGGAGAGAGAGAGAGAGCAAGGATATGAATATTTACCAGTTGTTTCTGATAGCACCTACAATGTGCTAGACAATGTATAAACACAGAAGTCATGGCCCTTCCCTGAGGATTTTCCACCTTAAAAAGGATTCTGGCAACCAAGGAAATGGGGGTGGGATTGAACAGAGGAAGAGGCTTAGAGAAATGAAACAAGGAAATAGAAATTTGAGAAAGGAGGTGTGAGCAGGCAAGAGAAGGATAGAAAATGCACAGAATGAGAACAGAAAATAGAGGGAGTAGAACAGAGGAAAAAAGCAATGGAGTGCAGATAAAAGAAATGGCTGGAAGTAAATGACATAACACTCCGCCCCCTTGTGTCCATCACTAAGTACGGTAATTTTGTCCTGTGTTCTTCATGCCACATGTTGGTGCCAACCCCTGCATGGTGGGGGTCCTTGGTAGAAGGGAGGCAGATAATTTCACCATTGTCTATAGGAGTGCTATTACCCCAGGAGGGAGTAGCAAGAGTGACTTAGGTGGGGAGCCTTTAAAAGCCTTTAGCAGTGACTCTTAAAAGAGTGGCCACTGCCATTTCCAACCCAATGTTGGGAAGCCACTACAGTGGACCACTACTGCCTGTCTTGAGGGGAGAATTTAATGCCCACCTTTGACCATTTTCCTTTCTTACTGGAAGGGATGGGGAAGGAGGCTGCTGCAGATATTTTTACTGGCTTCCACTGTAGCAGGGCTGACTGTTGGTGCAAGCATGAAGGCAGCAGCAGCTCTTAGGCATTATGACTAAAGAGTGGGTAGACATTATTAAATTGGAAACCCTGAAATCTCTTTTCATTACAGAGTTGTGGGCTGGCAATTTACAGAAATGCTGATTAGAGAGGCTCTTCTGTATCTCTAAAAATTCTGCCTACTCCTCATGTATATTTCATCATTTCCTTTCCAGTAAATTAAATCATAAATGCGGGGGAAAAAACAGAAACGCATGGGATGTAGAACCATGAAGTATCACACATACCTGTTTTATGGTTTTGCTGCATGGTCAAGTAGAAAAAAGCAAAGAGGGAAGTCCCTTGTGAATACAGAAAAACCAAAGGGAATGCAAGCAAAGTAAACAAAACCAAATGGGAATGCAGACAAAGTAAATTATTTTTTATTTGAATTTTCTACTTTTTTATTTAAATATTATTTTTCAAGGGTGCCTCCAGTTTAGAAGATTTTTTTTGAAGATCATTTTTCCCTCCTAAATCCTCGATTTTTTTTATATTACATTTTGGAAGGTATAGACCAGTCTATTTTCACTTTAAGACTTTCGTTGCCCTGTATAGGCATGCTTTATATGTAGGTAAGACTTGTGAGATGTTGACCTTAGTTCAAATTGAATTTGTTATGATTTTAGCTATTTATGCAGAAAGGTCTTTGAGTAAATGAAATTGTACTATACTGTATTTTAGATACAATATATGTTTAAAAAATCTCTTGGTATAAGTGCAGTTACCATCTTAATTAAACTGTTCTATTCCATTCTTATTTTTTTATTTTAACCATGGAAAATTACCCTGTTAGCTATTAATAGAGTAATTATTGCAAGAGATTTTCTGACATGTATTGTGGTGTCACCAAAGTGAGCCCATATTGGCATAACTGTTCCATTTTCATTTCAAAATTTTTCATTCCCCTTACAGCTTTCTATGGAAAAATTCCTTTCGTGGTGAAATCTATTATATTTAGTCTTGGCCAACATGGTATTCTTTTCTTTTCTTTTCTTTTCTTTTCTTTTCTTTTATTTTATTTTATTTTATTTTCTTCTCTTAAAGCCCAACAAATCTGGTGAACTAATCTTTGAGTGTTGTGACTGTGAAAAAATCTTTAAGAATTGAGTTGGTTTTTAGCTCATGCAATAGAGTTTTATGCACTAAACTCCAGAGGCCCCAGGTTCAATCCCGCCCGCTGACGACCAGGGTCAGTCGGTGTCACAAGTGAAGGCTCAACCGGGATTTCAATTGGGAAGTCTTTGAAGCTCGGGACACACTTTATCAGCTAGGGGAAGTATGTAACCCACACACCTCTTGGGTGTGGTGCTATGTACCCTCTAGTGGCACCGACACCATTTAGAGAGATTAATGAGTTTGCTCTACAGCCTTAGCTAAGGGCCAGTTGTCTTTTAGCTAAGGCTGGTAGAGGTTCATGCACTAAGAGGCCCCAGGTTCAATGCCGACAACCGGGGTCTGTCGGGTTACCTAAGTACATCCTGGCAAGACTACATTTTAAATATTTGAGAGATTACAATTTAAAGTACAAGGGCTGGAGAATTTTTAAAAATGATCTTTGCTAGTCTGATTTGCCAAACTTTTAAAAATAAACCAGTTTGAGTCTTGGATGGATGACAGTCTGAACTTATTAGATATTAATAATCGTGTTGCTGTACATGCTTATATTGATCGCCTCATACTAAGAGCCTTAGTGTATGAAGCTGCTTTTCATAGAACTATTGGTGTTAGGCCCTGCCTATTAGGGAATCCAGTCTCTGGGCCAAATGCTATCCCTGCACTAGCGTAAACCACTGAAGTATAGACTTATGCTGGTGTGACTGAGAACATAATTTGGCCCCATTTTGTTTTCTGACCATACTTCCAATCGCTCTCTCTGTCCTCACTGGTGTCTACAACTACTCCAAAGAGTAAATGTGATAGCCCGAGTAACTATAGGCTGGTTAGCTTGACATCAGTCTTGGATGAGACGGCTGATATGGGACGCAAACAGTAAAGAACTAAAGGATGGCAACATAATTAATGCCAGTCAGCATGGTTTTATCTTGGACCTGGAACATAGAAGGTATTAGGAGAAATTCTTGCAGAGGGCTAGCAATGGAGGTTCATTAAACTTTGATGGTCTTCAGCTTTGGTCAAAGACCTGCCCAAACTAAGAAAACTGGTTCTTCCAGGTGAGCTGGTGACCAAGCAATAAATCATCTGGGGGGGAGGGAGGAAACTTGATCACCTGATGAGGCTCATCTAGGGAGTCACATGACAGAGGGGACAAGAACTTTTATTAAAAGGGCAGGAGGGGTTCTAGTTGCACACTCTGGTCATTTCATGGCTCAAGCTGGGGGAGCTTGCTGCAGGAGCCTGATGAGAAGGCAGGGGAGGGGCCCCATCTACCTGAACACAAACAGACTTCCAAGGGCTATCAAAAGCAGGATGAGCTAGAGAGAAGGGCATGGCATTGAAAGATGCAGCTCCATGCTGCCTCCCTGCATCAACTGCCGCCACAGAGTCCTAGTGCCCCTCATCCACTACTGCCAGGGCAGGCTGCCCTGACCCTGCCCTTCCCCCGCAGAACCTTTCATTTTCCAGCAGGACCGTCCACCAGGACAGCCGCCCGCCCTGCCCGCAGTCACCACTCCTGCCCCACGCTGGGCAAGGGGCAGCCCCATCCCCCACCCCAAGTGAGGCTACAGTGAGGGGCAGCAGCAGCAGGGGATGAGGTGCACATGTGATGGCCTCCCCCCCTCCACGGCACCCACCACAGGGGAGGCGAGGGAGATTCCTGGACCTGAGAGGGGCCCTAAGAGCATATGCAGTGACAGTGGTGGGGGTCAGTGTGCTGCCGAGGGGTAGAGGGGGGCCCCTGCCCCAGAGCTCGCTGCTGCTGGCGGGGAGAGGGCTGGGGGGAGTCCTCCTCTCTGGCTCCAGTCCTGGGGCAGCCTGCCTGCACCCCAAACTCATCCCCAGCCCTGCCCCACCCCAGAGCCCATACCCCCAGCCACACTCCAAACCCCTCATCACCAGCCTCATCCCACTGCTCTCACCCCTGCACCCATTCCCATCCCCAGACTCCCTCCCAGAACCTGCACCCTGCACCTCTCCTGCACCCCAATCCCCTGTCAGAGCCCAGAGCCTGCACCCCAGACCTCCTCCCCAACCCAAACTCCCTCCCAGAGCCTTGGGCAGGTGGGGGGTGGAGTTTGGGGGGGCAGAGTTTGGGCAGGGGCAGGTTCTGGGGACCACCAAAATTTCTACAAACCTGTCACCCCTGCCAGCAAAAGTCAGTGTGCCATACCAGGGCAGACCGGCTTCCCCAGGTGGCTATTTAAAGGTCCGGAGCTCCCACTGCTTCTACCATTCCGGGCCCTTTAAATAGCCACCGGAGCCCCACCGCTGCTACCCCAGGGCTCCGGCAGGAGGGCTCTGGGGATGATTTAAAGGGCCCTGGAGAGTAGCAGCAGCCGGAGCCCCAGGCCCTGCTGCTGGGCTCCCAGGGCTCTGTTGGCAGTTTAAAGGGCCTGGGGCTCCGCTGCGGTAGCAGCAGCTAGAGCCCCAGGCCCTTTAAATCGCTCCCTTGAAATGGCCCCCGTGCCAGAGGGCTCCCAGCCATCTCTGCAGCTGGGAGCTCAGGAGTTGATTTAAAGGGCCCGGGGCTCCCAGCTGCTGCTATCACAGCCCGAGCCCCAGGCCTTTAAATCCTAATTTAAAGGGCCCGAGGATTTAGAGGTCCCGCCTCTTCCGGTAGAGGCCACGCCTCTTCCGATTGAGGCCCTGACCCCTCCTCAGGACTCCACAGTACTGGCACCCCGGGTACCAGACAGAGTCTATGCCCAGGAAGTATGCCATAGAGGCCAAAGAAAGAAACAATGCTGGAGCTTTCTGTAGCTCAGGAAAGCGTATAGGGCATGGCAGTGTGTGGTGCCCAAATGTAGCTGCCTAGTGAGCTTGGTGAGGGCTGTGACAAGTACATGATGGCAAATATAATTAATTTTTCTTTAATATTCTGGTAAGGCTAAAGATTGGACTATTTAAGTAAATGTCTTAAACCATCGGTCTGAAAGTTGAATGTTTTCTAACGAGTGGCTTGTGCTTATCAGAGGGATGGAGCTTCTTGATGATTCTTTTCTCCTATGAATTTTATGTTGTGAATTGCAAATTCTTTCTGCTAGGGCTCAAGGGATGGTATTCTCTGAAAGTTTTAACTAATATGCCCCAACATTTAAACAGCCAAATTGAAGCTAAACATTGATGTAATATTGTCTCCTTTAGCATGTCCTTTTATGTTGACATTGAACTTCTGCGTAAAAGAGTGGCTTATATCAGCAAAACAGAAAATCCTATTACCTTTAACTGTCTGTTCACTGATTAATTATTCAGTAAAGTAAATAATACAAGATTTAATTAAACTTTAATTAAAGATTTTTGTCTGAAAACTTGCCTCTTTGGGGTCTTCTGATGTTTAAGCTCTAAATCCCTTTTTTTAAAACATTAACTCGAGTGTAGCTGTTGGAAAAAATGTCAAGGCTTGCTTTTTGTCCATATGGAAAGTTAGATAATGATTCCACATGTGCCATAAAATAGATCGCAGTATCCTCCAGTATTAAGTGCTTACCACAGGTAAGCTATATCCAGAGGCATACTTACTTCATCTATCAGGCTTTTACATCATTACTGGAACATTTCCAGGAGGCATCTTTTCTGCTTTTGGTAGACGATACTTTCAAGACTGGTGACAATCACTGTTGTAATTTAGAGATAATATAAAACAGTAATATCTTACATTGTATAGATAGTATTATATTGTATCCTAAAGGATCCTTCAAGGGTTTACAAATTATGTATGCAGGATCACCCCGCACACCACTGAATTGCAATGCAGGAACACTACACAACAGTTTTGGACAGGCGGTAAAGAACACCATATCCTGGAGATCCCCAAACTAGTTTGCAGAACACTTGCTGGTGTTCTCCAAGAAACTAGCTCTCCACCACATTTCTGATATACCTTGTAGACCATACTTAAAGTGTGGATTGTGGTGGTCACAGGGGGTAACAGACATGGACAAAAAAATGTAAATTGTGCTCACTGTCTGATGGAAGCACTTTAAGCACTGTTTTACCAAAGCAGCTGCTGCTCCCCGATTATAACACTCCCCATACACTGTTTTCAGAGCACTGTAAGCACTACTTATAGGAAAATAGCTAGGCACAGACACAAGGTTAAGGGGATAATACTCTTTGTTAGCTGAGCTCCAGCAACCATAGCTGCATTATCACAGCTCTTGAAGTAGTGCTGGGGTACGTGGTTAACAGTACTGCAGAGCAATGGGTCTCAACCCATTTGTAAATATTGATGGCTGGCTGTGACCCAGTAAATAAGCTTGAGGGGGTGTCAGGTCCTGCCTCCAGCGAAGAGGGATGGCCCTGGTTTGGGGATGGGAGTTGGTTCTGCCTTAGGTGGGGTGGGATGGGATGGGAGTTGGTTCCTGCCTCTGGGGGAAGGGAGGCCCTGGAGTGGAGCAGGCAGGTCCTATCCCTGGGGGGAAGTCCTGGGGCAGGGTTTGCAGAGCGAGCCTGCAGGCTCTGGGTGGTGCTTACCTCAAGCAGCTCCCGGAAGCAGCGGCATGTCCCCCCCTCCGGCTCCTCTGCGGAGGCACGGCTAGGCGGCTCTGTGTGCTGCCCCATCCACAAGCACCGCCACCACAGCTCCCATTGGCCGCGGTTCCCAGACAACGGGAGCCGCGGGGGCAGCATGTGAAGCCACCTGGCTGTCCCTATGTGTAGAAGCCAGAGTGGGGACATGCCGCTGCTTCCCAGGAGCCCCGCAGCGCGGAGGCTAGCAGGGAACCTGCCAGCCCTGCTGCACGGCGCCGCTGACTGGACAGTCAGTGACCCGGTCTGCAGTGCTGACCGGAGCCACCAGAATCCCTTTTCAATCGGGTGTTCCAGTCAAAAACCGGACATCTGGTCACCCTACTGACAGGGGACTGACTGGGCCAAACTTGTGTGAGTTAGGGCTCATGGAGCTGAAGCACTACACATTCAAATTTGGCCTGGCTGGCCCCCTGTTGTTATGATGGAGGGGTGGCTGGGCCAAACCTGAGCAGCACTGTGACTCTGTGCAGCAAGTCATAATACCCGGAGCCAAGCCAGCCCTGTCTGACTGGAGCCACAGGAGCTGCCACCCAACCCTTTGAAACATTCTCGTGACCTAATTTTGGGTCATGGTTAAGAAACCCTCTTACAGAAACCTTAAAGGGACAAAACATTACATCCCTCCCCCATGAACATAAGCTTCTTTAGCTCCCCAAATACTACAGTAAGGAGGGCCATAAAAGCTCCTAGATAGGTAGTTTTGTTCTCATAGAAAGCACTGGCAAAATTACTGACCTGATAACTACCTTCATGGTCATCTTCTTGCTGTGGCTACATTCAAAAGTCTGTTTGTCTTTTGTTACAGTGTTTAGGAGGTCTACATTTCAAATGTTTCTAGTGGACTGGTATGCATTAGTCATTTTTCCATCTGTGGTCTTCCTGGATTCTTTGTGACTTTGTGCAACTTTTATCTCCTTAAAGAACTTGCTTTCTTCTCTGATGATTCTGAATGACCATATATCTCATCTTACTTGGGACAGCCAGATCAATGAGGGCTTTCTCAAGGGGGCTTTAGATATGTTTATTCTGGTGGGTCATGTAATTCGCAATACGAGAAACTAAGGAAGAAGTGTCAATAAATTAGAAATGAGGTACAGCTTAATTTTTAGAATTTAACATAATCATTATTAAAAATCATATTTTTCTGACACCTACTGTACTAATTTTAACATTCCACCCCCCCTTGTCCCTAAGGAAGAGATGATAATGCAAGTGCAATCTTACAGAAAATTAAACCTACATTAAAACTATCTCAGTCCGTTGCTACTGGCCATAGTGAATGTCCTGAGGCTAGCCACACTCAGCTGCTGATCTCTGAAGCTTTGTCTTCTCTAGGACAGAAAGATGTATTAAAATATAGTTAACTCAAGGTAAAAGCCATGACAAGGCAATTTGAAGACAAGGCAATTTGTTGTTTACACATAAGTTAGGAGGTCGAGTTAAAGACTAGGCTTTCCCATAGTTGAGTTAAGAATGCACCTTTTTTCCTAGTGAAGACAAAGCCTGAGTGGAGAGAGCAATATTGCATGTTAGAATGAAGAATAATGTTGCTATCAGTTTCCTTGCTTAAATTGTTGGCTTTCCTCATCCTCATTGGGATTGTTTGGGATCAGGACTGTCTGGGTAGCTATTGTGCAACTCTGTGGCAAGGGGGCAGCAAAAGGAGTTTGTTTGGGGAAAGGTCAATTTGTAATGGAATGTTTTATTTACAGATTGTGCAGATTCGGAAGGGAAAGCCAATGACATTTGTTTTTCCTTGGCTTTTAGCTTTCAAATATAATTAGGAGATGGAGATTTATATTGTGTGCAGCTGGTTAAAGTATTGAAAGTCATTATAAGACTGTGGCTAGTTGAGTTCATTTGCTGGGGGATTTTAACAGCCAATTTATTTGTTTCTTGATTTGAGGATTTGTTGAGAGTGGTATGAGGCCCCTACAGAACAAGAAAATATACAAGTTCAATCCTAAAAGTCAACAAAATATCTCTTTTAGACTATAAATTTAAATTAGCTGAGCTTTGTGAAGGAAAAAGTAGAAAAATCTCATGATTCCAAGACAGCACTTCCCTAAAAGCCACATGAATTCTTCAGTTACAGATATTTTCTCTGGACGTGTGCAGTTTTTGAAATGTATTCTGCCCTCATGCACAGGATGGATTTTGAAATGGAACTCCTCTTTGAAAACTTGGGAGAAAATTTGATGGTTTCATTGGTAAAATGTTAGTGAATCACCAATTTGGAGATTCATTTCTCAAAATTTGAACATTAGTCTTAGACATAAGCTACTAAAATACATTCTTAGTTATCTGCCTTCGGTACTGTAATGCAAGTTATTCTTCTGTATGTTAAGAAAGAAAAATTGGAAGATTAAATTTAAAAGTGTAAATCAATGGATATTGAGAGACCTGGTGTGAAATCCTGCACTGGCTGAAATCAGAGTTTGGCCCTTGATTTCAGTGGGCCTGGAGATAGGATTTATATTTCTGATTTGCAAATAATCTGAAAAAAATTATCTAACATATAATATGCTTTTAGAGCCATTGAGACGGACAGCATATTCATACAGAAAATAATGGGAGCTTTGGTAAAAGCAAACAAACCAGAATTAAAAATATGTTAAATTAGAAATGCCCATAATGATGATTGAATATATTTAACACATTTTTATATTTCAAGTAAAACGCTTTAAGAAATTGATTTTCCAAGGCCATCCTACTTACATATCTCCACCTATAAGTAATGTTACTCAATTGTACATATATGCACTAAAAAGAGTTTATTGAGCAGGGTGTATATTATCTACCTACACTCAAAGGTTAGAGACAAAAATATATATCCTTTTAGATTTTATATTGAAGTGAAATATTTGACATGCATATGTCTACATATCATTCAGCATATAAAGATGGGGGGGGGGGATTCCCATCTATTTGAATGAGATCTGCCATTAGTAACATTCAGTCCAGTGGCAGGCTGTGACATGATTGGTCAAAATATTTCTTTCTTGGCAGTTTATTTGCCAGATCCTTCTGTAACTCCATTGCCTTCACAAAAAGATAACCAGATGTCTGTACCATGGATTTGACGTAAAGAAGAGGGAAAGAATTTTTTTTCTATTAGGAGGATTATGGTTATTAATGTAAAATTTTGCTATTTAATATTGCTACACATCTGTAAGTATTTCTGGTATTTAACATGCAATCTTATCCCTGTGTATTGTCCTGATCTAAGTCTAGGATTGTTTTTGGTACAATTGGGATGGAATGGGAAAAATCAAAGGATTATTGAGCTTTCAAGTACTGTATTCATTGCTGTCTTTTTCTTTAATTCCCTAATGGTTTGATTTTCCTTACTCTATTATTTTGACTATTTTTGGAGGGAGAATTTGTTGGGAAAACACTATATGATCATGGGGAATTTCAGTTTGGGTGACATGTGCTGGAGATCTCATGCTGCCAATACTAAAACATCCTTGGAATTTCTAAATATTATAGATGACAATTTCCTAACTAAAAAAGTGTTGCATCAAGCATGGGGGAATTCTATATTAGACTTACTGTTGACAGATAAAGAGGAACTGATCACAGAACTAAAATGTAATGGTAGGTTAGGTACAAGTGATCATGATGTGATCACATTTATAATGTGCAAACAGAATAAAGTTCAGACTAGTAATATATGTATACTCGGTGCTTTTAAAAGGGTCAGTTTCACAAAGCTGAAAAGAATTATGAGCCAGAACAACTGGGAGGAAGAATTTAATCAGAAAACTGTGAATGATGATTGGGAATTTGTTTAAGAACACTTTACTAGAAGCTAAAAAGCCACAATAGAGGAAGAAGGCTGTATTGGTTTAAAAACTGACCTGGTTTAGAGGGGAAGTGAAAACATCTATCTACCTACCTATCTATCTAAAAAAATGGAGGAAAGAGGAAGTTGATATGATGAATATAAATCAGAAGCTATAAACTGTAGAAAACTGATAAGGGAAGCAAAGGAACACAAGGAGAAATCGGTGTCCACCACAGTTAAGGACAGTAACGAGTTTAAGTATATTAGTAGGGCCCTACCAATTTCACAGCCGTGAAAAACATGTCATGGACCATGAAATTAGCCCTTCCCCATGAAATCTGTTCTCCCTGAAATCAGTTGGGCTGGGGAGAGACAGGACTTGTCCTTCCCCTACATGGCTGTTATTGGAGGGAGATCAGACCTACGTCCACAGGCAGCGCAGAAGGGAGGGTGTACTACCCTCCTTTTTGCACTGCAGCAGCCCCAGAGCTGGGCTCAAGGCTTCTGCCCCTTGCGGCTCTGGCTGGGGCTGGGGGCTGCTTCCCCACATGGCTCCTGCCCAGGCTCGGGGCACCCGGGCTGGGGGCTGCTGCTGCCCCCCGCAGCTCCTGCTGCAGTTCTGGGCTGCTGCTCCCCCCGCTGTGGCTCCTGCCGGGACTGGGAGCTGCCCGGGCTCCATCCAGGACTCAGGGATTCCAACCCTGTGGCTCCTGCCTGGGCTCAGAGACCTGGGCTGGGGGCTGCCACCCCCCACAGCTCCAGCCCCCACAGCTCCTGCCCAGCTCCTTTAGTAGCCATGTGGTGAGGATACACACGGATGAGGAAGATGCTGGAGAGACCCTGTGTGCAGGGCTAGCCCCACCCCTCTGGCCCTGCCAGTCATGTGTGGTAGGGAGGAGGCCTTTAAAAAGGAGGAAACTGCAGTTAGCTGCGGGAGAGAGAACCTTGAGCAGGAAATGGCTGGAGTGACTCCTTAAGCGTAGGGGGAACTCCCAGCCAGGAGATCTCCACCCCAACCATTCCAGGAGTGCAGCAGACTTCCAGGGTAAGCCTGACAGTGAGTCCGATTCAGCAGCCCAACCCAGAGGGATTCTTCAAAAACCGGCACACAGATGCTGTAGTGTTGGCCTTTTTTCCCCTTTGAGGGGCTCCGGGAAGATGTTATTCTCTGGTGCGCTGGGGCATTTAACTTTCCTTTGGATTCCCCATCAGAAGGGACTTAAAAAGGCCTGCAAAGGCCAGGGTTCCCTTGCAAAAAGTAAGAAACTGGGGCCTGTGCATGAGCCACCCAGTGTAAATAACTGGGCATGGCCAAAGTCACCCACCATCTGGGAGGAAAACCTAAGGGGACTCTTTTGCAAGCTACTTAAGCATTTTCACTGTCATTCATTATAAAAGAAGAAATTGAAATTCACCTCTCTGTGTCACAGAAGTTCTATGTAATTTTGCACAACTGACCTTGGGAAGGTTGAGTACAGGAATAAGAAAAGATGTTATACTGGGATTACAAAGCATTGATAGGGCTGTGTGCAGTGCCTTACTTACATGCCACTTGACTGTAGAAATTGCTTCATGTGTAATGAGAAGAACTGACCCAAAAAATTAAGGCCTGGATCCTGCAATTATATCCATGCAGGTGGCCCTGTGTGCTTGTGCAGAAACTCATTGACAGAAGCAGAGTTCTGCATAGGGTCTGTCCATATTGAACCAGTTGCAGGATGGACTGATGCCTAGATCTGTTAGTGGCAGTAATATGCTTTCAATTGCTGATGCAAGAATTAAGAGGAAAATTTTAAGTCTCATTTAATGTGCTCTCTACCGCTCAGTTCACTCTAATATTTTAGTAGTTAGATGAGTTTTTTATAATCATATTTATTCATACCTCAGTTAAAGGATTGGTTTGGGTGTCAAGGAGTTGAAACAGACACTGAAGACGGTTTTCAATAAATTAGGAAGGCATGGCTTTCCTGCATATTTCTTAAACAGAACCATGGAAATCGGAGATTGAGCAAACCTATCAGTTCTTGTGCACTGGTCTAGGATTGTTTCCTAACGAGATGGTGAGTCATTGATAATGGAATATAAAACCCAGGATTCTGGATTCTCTTCCTCTAATCACTAGGCGTTTCTCTTCCAAACCAAGTTTGGAATCAAGCAATAGATATACCCTGAAGCTACTACGGGAGGAAGCTTTCTTACAGATTGTGGTGGTAGTACTACTTGTACCGTAAAAAATTCCTACCCTGACAGTAGGACAGAATAGGTAACTAAAGAGGTCTTTTGCATCCCTAATTTTATGAATGAGGTTTTTTTTTCTGCCTCTTCCCTATCTTGCAAATAATCTGCCTCCTTGCCCACTGCAGCTCACTGCATAAAAGAGTCTGGCTCTGTGTAATGGTGCTATCTTCAAACTGCAAAAAATGTGCTGTGTGAATTCTCATACCAAATGTTATGTTCATGAGTAAATCTACTCAAGACTTTTTCCTCTCGTTTTGATGATCCCACTACTCTAGAGGCAGCTAGATTGGATGCAGACAGGTTTAAATGTATTGCCATTTGTTATATGGAGGACCCTGTCACACAGCTGTTAGTCTATGTACAGGTATCAGGGTTTCTTCCCCACTCTGAACTCTGGGGTACAGATGTGGGGACCCGCACAAAAGACCCCCTAAGCTTATATTCCACCAGTTTAGGTTAAAAACTTACCCAAGGCACAAATTCCTTTCCTTGTTCTTGGACGGTATTGCTGCCACCAGCAAGTGATTTAAACAAACATTCAGGGAGTGGCCACTTGGAGCCCTATCCCCCCAAACCTTTTCACCCCCTTTCCTGGGGAGGCTTGAGAATAATATACCAACCAATAGGTTAATAAAGTGAGCACAGACCAAATCCCTGTTTTTTAGGACACTGAAAATCAATCGGGTTCTTAAAAGAATAATTTTATTTAAAAAAAAAGTAAAAGAATCACACCTGCAAAATCAGGATAGAAGATAACTTTACAGGGTAAATAAAAAGATTTAAAACCCAGAGGATCCCCTCTGACTTTGCTTCCCAGTTACAAAACAGGAATAAAGTTACCTCTTAGCATAGGGAAAATTCACAAGCTAAAACAAAAGATAATCTAATGCATTTCCTTGCTATTACATACAATTTCTGTAATTTTAGATGGATCTTTTTAGGAGATGTTTTTTTCCTGCTTGGTCTCTCACTTTGTCCTGAGAGGGAACAACAAAAGAGCCCAAAAAAAAACCTCACAACCCCAGATTTGAAAGTATCTTCTTTGCCCATTGGTCCTTCTGGTCAGGTGCCAATCAGGTTAATTGAACTGATTAACCCCTTACAGGTAAGTGATTCTATACCTCTGGCCAGGAGGGACTGATGTTACTGCATACATAAAGGTTGTTACCCTTCCTTTTATATTTATGACAACAGGTTTGTGCATTACAGACACACAGTAGCACACCTGAGAGGAAACTTCTTGTTCACAGAACAGCTTCAGTGACGGGACAGTTTGCCTTTTCTAAGTCTTCTGTTAACACAGCAGGCTCCAACCTCCTATTCTGAAACAGCAGCTGTTGTCAAGTATTAGTCTGGTCATCACACAGCAGTATGATTGTTCTCTTTATGTGCATTATTTGTGAGTTTACTTTTGTTGTGTGACAATAAATCCTCAGGCCATCTGCTATTATGTCAATAAACATATAGTACCTATCATACAGTAAAGTACAAAAAAACCCCAACTACCTGGGCTCAGACTCTCAGCATTTTCACAGCCCAATATGAGCAGACTGATCCAAGCATTTAAAAACAGCATGATAAACCAGGAGTGAGACGAGATGGCTCAGCTTTTATGAGCATTGTCTGAAATCAGAAGAGGAATAGATGTGAGATTTGAAAATGGCTTGTAATCAGCCTGGAGAGCAGGGACTGAGACTTTGTATTGTACCACACCTAACACAAAGGCACTTCGATCCTGTTTGAGTCCTGTATGTGCTCACATCATATAAATATTGAAGCATTGTTATTGATTATTTATATTGTTATAGCACCACAGTGAGTAGGACCCCATTGCACTGGCACTGTGCAAACCCGTAAAATGAAAAGTCCCTATCCCAAAACAATTTGACAGTTTTTGACTGTCAGGGAGTAGGTGACAGAGGTTGGATCACTTGATGATTACCTGTCCTGTTCATTCCCTCTGGGGCACCTGGCATTTGCCACTGTCGGAAGACAGGATACTGGGCTAGAGGGACCTTAGGTCTGACCCAGTATGGCTATTCTTATATTCAAAGTTTTCCACATTAACTGAGCCATCTCTCTTGTCCCCACCCTGACTTCTCCTGACCCAAGCCTTTAAAAGCAACAGTATGTTTTTTTCCCCTAATCTCCATGCTTTAATTTACACAGCCGTCATTAGTCTTTTTTAAAACAGTCTGTCAGTGGTATTCATTCCTCCAGACTCTGACCCCTTTCTGGTAGGCTCAGAAAGGGAGAAATGAATCAGGGAATTTTTTTCCTGCAACATAGCTTCTTATTGGGGCGAAAAGGGGTCGGACAGGCTTGTGACCAAATACAGCCACTGGGCTAAGGGGGTTGGCCTACCTGTGACAGATACAATGGGAAAATCTAGAATTTATGCCTTGAAAACCATCAATTTAAATTAACATTACATCTAAAATCAGAGCAAAATTTGAAACTCTTCCATTAATACACATAATAATAAACCAGGCTATACTGCAAATCATATGGTCCCTATCAAAGAGCTTCATAATATCTGAGTTTTTTTAAATAAGATAAGAGCCCAGTTCTGCAGTCTTCAGCTATGCAGAAATCCCACTGACATGGATGGGAATTGCATGCAGTTAGAGTGCAGTTCATCACATTTTATTAACTAGTGTTACTTTTTAGAAAAATGAGCACTCAAGTGAGTAAACTATCATCTTCTGGATTTTTTTTAAAAGCTTTTGTTGTCTTGGAACCGCTTTTCGTTAAGTTATACATGGCTGCATGAAGATAGGCAGAAGCTGCTGCTTTTGCTAGCAGTAGTAGGATCTGCAGGAGGAGGGAAGAATACTGCATACGTCCCCAGCTGTTGAGTTTCTTGATCATACACAGGATCTTCTGCTGCATCTGTTACTGTTGGCACATCTCCTTCTTGACTACTGTCTTCATGTTCAGATATTGGCATTGAAATATCGCCTGTTGCAGTTGCAGAGTTTTCATTATCTGTAGCATTGTTTGTTGGGGTAAGGTGTGTTTTCCAGTGATTTGAGAAATGAAATTATTGGCTTTGAGCTCTTAGCTGCTGCTTCCCTCAGTTGTTTTCGCCGTCTCTTGCTTGCACCACTTTCAAATCTCCTCTTCATAGTGATCTATCTGATCAATATGTAGCATATCCACACTTGAAATAGTCTGCTGTAAATAAGTAGCTTATCTACATTTGAAATCTTCTACTGTACACATGTACACAAATGCCGAATGGTACACAAATGCTGAAAAGACTTAAAACGAAGTAATACTAATTAAGAACACAAAATGAAACAGACAGGTTATTATCCTTATCACTGAATCAAAACTCAAGCACACAAGGTATAACAGGCTGATGAAGACAAAGGGATGGCATATATATATATAGTAAACACAGATACGGATACAGACAGAGGGATAATGTCCAAAAATTTCAAACGTGTATCCTCACAAAATTCACTGTACAAGATTGTCGTCACAAATTTTCACCTTGAATTTGGGCCTATAGACTACGAAAGCCTATGATGATGGCCAAGCTACCAAGCTAGGGCTCAATCAACCAATCAACCACCTCTTTTAGCTACCATATGAAGATAATAATAAGGAATTCTCACACATAAATAATTCCTTAGTCAACTAGACATAAAACTATAAAGACACTAAAATGTAACAATTCTCTGCTTTTCAACATGCACTTGATCCAGCACTAGCCACTAGTAGTGGTTTGTTTATATAATCAGCTGATCTGAGAGGACATGTTCATCACAGTCTAATCTTGTACCATCAGAACCGATATATTTTTATTAATATTTATGAACATTTTTAACTTTAATATGACAAAATCTATATCAGTTAACAAAAAATTTATCAGAGGGGTAGCCGTGTTAGTCTCTATCCACAAAAAAACGAGGAGTCCGGTGGCACCTTAAAGACTAACAGAATTATCTGCAGAAGAAGGCGAAAACCACCCAGGGTCTACACTAATCTGAGCTGGGGGAAAATTCCTTTCTGACCCCAAATATGGCCATCAAGTTAGACCCTCAGCATGTGGGGAAGACCCAGCAGCCAGACACCTGAGAGAGAATTCTCTATAGTAACTCAGAGTTCTCTCTATCTCTGTCCGTTGGAGATATTTGTTACTAGCAGTCGCAGATCAGCTACGTGCCATCATAGGCGGTCCTATCATAACATACTCTCCATAAATTTAGCAAGCTCAGTCTTGAAGCCACTGAGATTTTTTGCCTCCATTACTCCCCTTGGAAACTGTCCCAGAACTTCACTCCTCTGATGATTAAAAGCCTTCATCTAACTTCAAGCCTAAACTTATTGATGGCCAGTTTATATCCATCTGTTCTTGTGTCAACATTGGTGCTTAACTTAAATAACTCTATTTAAAAAGAAGTTGTCAGAGAAATTCACTATTAGGCCAGGTAAGGATTTCAGAGCAATAATACCAAATCATCGCAAGTTGGACTGCAGATAGTTTCACCCTCAACTCCTGCATGTCACAGTCGTATTTGACTTAAATGAGACTCTTCACCTTCCTTTCAAATGTTTGATACCAGGACCTGTTTACCACCCTAGCATTTGTGTATCTAATTAGTGCCAAAGCTCAAAATCCCTTAAGTGTTTGTATGTCTGCAATTGCTTAGTTTTAATGTGTGTTGACTTGGGCCTGCTCCCACTCCCATTGAAGTCAATGGAAAAGCCTTTACAGACTGCAATGTGTGCTGGAGCAGGCCCTTAGTACTGGGAGTAGGACATTCCTGAATTCCAGAGCTATGACAATACAATACTGCAAAATATTTTGGTTAAATTAAGATTAGAAAAAAATTGTTGTAATTACTTCACATGGAATTTAATTGGGATATTTTTAAAACTAACCTAACATGGCTGCTACTCTGAAACCTTCCAGTTCTAGTATTTCCCAGTCTTGCCACAGTGTGTACAGTTCATTCTACTTCAACAAATCCTTCAGTGATTAGTTACACAAATATCCTGAGAATCACGTTACTTTTTCAATCTTTTTTAACACTCACGTAGTTGGTTGCTGCAAGACTGTCAGTCATGCAAGTCTTAATGGGTAGAATAAAAGTAAGATCTGCCCTTTTGATGGTTCTAAGGTATGTACTGGCAGCTTTGGGAAGCATTTCTATATTTTCTCAAAGGCTTAAATAAGTGGACTTTAATTTTTCAGCAGAGCTTGCCTGTTTCTTTTTGACAAAATCCCCAAGAAAGGGAGAGATTGAAGTATTCAAGAAACATGGAATTAGCTCATTTAAATCCAGTCTGTGCTTTTTTGTGATTGAATTCCATGGACAACCTGTGTGAATAGTACAGAATCCGTTACTGAATTGAATCAGGAGCTGGACAGAATCTCAATACACATTCCCAAATGTATACATACATGGTGATGTATTAGTGCTTACAAATTTTACAGGTTTTAAGAGGACAAAATTTTTCTCTAATTTAAAATACAATTGTTACAATAGAACAGGGATAATAAATAGACTAAGGTCTCTATTCCTTACTCGGGTTGTGTCCCTCCAAATTGCTATCCACACTGGGATACAGTTTTAATGATGTGGGGGAAAATGCATAAAACAGCCATTATATGTAGGGGATCCAATGTCTCCAATTTTAAATATTTAACAGGTCTTGTTGTGGGGAGCAGAGGATTGGTATGTAACAGGAGAGATGGATTCAGAAGCCTCTAAAGGAAGAGGACTCTATATGTCTGACTATCTCCATAGATTCAGAAGTTATTTTATGATTTAAAGAACCATTGGAACTTAATGGTTGCTTAGGTGAATGAAGTCTCTAAAGCTGCTTCTGTTCTCCTATTTTGATGCACCAGGAAGAGTCTTGGAAAGAAATAGAATGGTATTGAAAACTGTCTAAAAAGAGTGAAAAGAACAGGAGAACTTGTGGCACCTTAGAGTCTCTAAGGTGCCACAAGTACTCCTGTTCCTTTTGCGGATACAGACTAACACGGCTGCTACTTTGAAACCTAAAAAGAGTGAACATGTTGTGTGAAACAAGGAGTGAGGTTAGTGGGGGTAGGAACAGTTACTGAATTTCCTTAGAATGCAGGACCCTAGAGATGACATCTGTATAACTCTTCTCTTAGCTCCCTTAGTGCCAGATTCTGATCTCTTGTGTGAATATTGGCTTGGTGCATTGCATGTGGGAATTCTGATTCATTCCTAACTGTCAGATTGAGAGAGCCTGCTAAATCAGGTTTCAGAGTAACAGCCGTGTTAGTCTGTATTCGCAAAAAGAAAAGGAGTACTTGTGGCACCTTAGAGACCCACCTCTTCAGCTGGAATTTTCAAAGAGGCCTGAAGGAGTTTGGCACTCAGCAGCTCTTTGAAATTCAATTGGAATTAGGTGCCAAAGTCCCAGTCCCCTCACTTCTTTGTTTAAAAGGAGCAGGAATCTCCCTGATCACTAGGTCACTTACAAAGTTGCTTGCGATTACGTGAAATTCAGTTTTTTGAGAGGAAAACACTTATGAGGCAATTACTTAATGTTTCAGGTGACCTGACTGCCATGAATATGATGGGGATCAAACCATCTTGAAAAGCTCAGATATCTTTATCTCAAAATCTTAACATGCAGATTAGTGGAAAGTATCTTGAGTAGGTTTCAGAGTAGCAGCCGTGTTAGTCTGTATTCGCAAAAAGAAAAGGAGTCCTTGTGGCACCTTAGAGACTAACAAATTTATTTGAGCATAAGCTTTCGTGAGCTACGTGCATCCGATGAAGTGAGCTGTAGCTCACGAAAGCTTATGCTCAAATAAATTTGTTGGTCTCTAAGGTGCCACAAGTACTCCTTTTCTTTTTATCTTGAGTAGCTATTTAGCAGTAATCTGCTAGGCTATAAATAGCTTAGATTTAAAAAGTAAAAGATTTATCTTAATTAACATTGGCATTTTATAGACAAAGCTGATTAGAATGTAGAATTGCCAATTTTGGCAGGACACATTCCTGGAGGTTTCATCATGTGACATCTTTAATTACTAGAGATTCCAGAACAATCCTGGAGGATTGGCAATCCTATTACAACTCCATCCTTTGATAGTCTACATTAGTCTCCTTTTCAACTATCTCTTTAGCACTCTAGATAAAAACTACGAAACAAACAAAACACTAGCATATAAACAACATTAGATCCAGCAGTGATGCTGTGTAACCAGAAAGATGCACAGTAAAATTGCAGACAGGAGAGTTGCTGAGTGAATAACTTGCTGAGAGCTTAGAAGAACTGCTGGTGCAAATATAGATTCTGTTCTCTGAGTGTTGGATCACTGAAAACAAAGCGCTGTCACATTGCATTACACTTACGGGTCTATCTACACTGAAGTCATGGAATGTAATAGCTACTTTGGGTACCGGTAGTAATGAAGCTACAGCAGCATGGACAAGCCTTCTGAGCAATTACCCAGGGTTTCAGGTGAACTTGTACAGCCCATGTTACCACGGCTTCACTGCTACTGGGACCTGAGCTAGCTAGATTATAGCTAGTTCAGGTATGTCTACATAAAGTGCAATCGCACCCTGTGATTGCAGTGTAGACATACCCTTTCTACATAAGTAGGAATTGACTTTCAGCTGAAAGCAACACTCACAAGTGAGCTTTAGCTCACGAAAGCTTATGCACAAATAAATTTGTTAGTCTCTAAGGTGCCACAAGTACTCCTTTTCTTTTTACTCACAATTCAGTTACTCGATCAATGTATCTTCACTTTTACAGATATTGCTGTGAGGCAAAGTATAATTTGTACAACTTTCCTTCATTCATTCTGTATCTAATGCCTTTCTGGGAGGTGAAAACTAAGTATATTTCATGTTTTATTAAAATGCAATGTCTTTTCCCTAATGCAAATCCTATATTAACATTAATTGTGTGACTTTCATATACTCTTATTAAAGCAATATGTAAGGATTGGGTTTCACAGCTTTGGCAAAAGATGGCATAAAGTGCTTCAGTACCTTTCTTTTCAAAATTAAACAACCTGAACATGTTGTTCTTCATTAACAAAGAAGTAAATATGCAAGAATCTCTTCCATATAATACCATGGTAAACACTTGAATTGTGTTGACACCAGTTCTTTCACAGTTGCTACCACCAGTGGTACCAGTTACTGTGAAGAAGGTACCAATTTTTCCAGTGTAGACAAGGCTAGGCAGAGATCTGGTGTCTTCTAGACACAATTCTTTTTTGTATAAAACTATGAACAGCGGTTCAAAAGCACAAGACTGAAAAATCATGGCACACTTTGAAAACTAACTTTTGAAATTCTATGAAATGCACTAGTACAGAAAGCATAAAGGAAAATGAAAATTCTGTATTGTTTCCTGAGCTTTCTTGAAGCTACCAGCTGCACACTGTAGAATCATAAAGCAGCTTTGTGAATTTTCTTATTATAATGCTTAATTTATATTAAGCAAAGAGTGATGAGATCAAAACAGCAATTGTAACCAACTTCTAAAAGTCACTATTTCTATCATTACAAGAATCTGCTACACCAAGCTCCTCTTTTAAATCTCCCTTGCTAAATGTCTTGGCTTCCTTTCTCTCTGTGGCAGGCTTTTGGCTCTCTGTTAAGAGTCCAGGAAGCAAAATGTTTTGTCATGAAATAGGAACATGCTCTTGTGACACTTTCTTGCGCTGCCCACGGCTGCAGGTTACCTTATTATCCCCCTGTCTCCCTGAGAGAGATTTTTCTGGTGCTAGACTGGGTGACAGGGAGCTGTTAGCCCAGTCTGTTAGCCACCCCAGACAGACTTCTCAGAACTCTGCCAGCCTTTACTTTACCTCGCAGGGAACACTTGGTGCACCCCACTCCCTCAGCCACCTTCAAGAGCATTCCCCTGTGATATCCAGCCCCTGTGACTGGACACTCTCAGTAATTACCAAGTCTGCTGTCTCCAAAGGGACAGTGTACACACCAGCTTACTTGATTCAACTAAGAAATCATACTTATGATAAAACAAAGAGAAGTTTATTAACAAAGATTCAAGTGATACTAAGTAAGGGTACTAGAAACAGATATGATTAGAAATAAAACAAAAGTATAACATGCTTCTAGGAGACTAAACATAATTTTAGCAGGCTAAAATCTTTCCCCAAGTTCAGTTTCTCACCTAAAGCAACTACCCAGCATCTCCAGCAACTGGGCCAGGATCCAGCTTTCATGGATACAAAAAGTTCTGTCCTATTTGCTCCCCCATTGAAAGACCCCCCATGAGATTCCCTTTCCCCTTTCTTATACAGTAGAACCTCAGAGTTATGGACCTCTGGGGAATGGAGGGTTTCTGTAACTCTGAAATATTCAGAACTCTGAACAAAGTGCAGTTCAGGCTCCAGAACCAGCAGCTGATACTCCAGGCCAGGTTTCAGGAGCAGCTGAGCTCCTTCCTCAGCTCTGGCAGGCAGCTTCTTTCCAGCGTATTCCCCTCCCGGGGGGCAGGGTGAAGGTTGTGTGCAGGGGTGAAAGTAACTTAAAGGACTTACTGGTACTCCAGAGTCCTGAGCTGGGGCATGGCCTCAACCGGAAGACGTGTGGCCTCATCCGGAAGAACTGGGGCCTTTAAATCAGGATTTAAAGACTCCCCCGACTCTGGCTGTGGCTGGGAGCCCCAGGGCCTTTAAATCACCCTGGAGCTACCAGCTGCAGAGGCGGCTGGGAGCTCAGGGCCCTTTAAATCACCGCGGGAGCCGTGCCGCCGCTACCCCGGGGCTCCAGCAGTGGGGCTTGGGCGGCGCTTTAAAGGTCCCGGGGCTCCCCAGAGCGGCCGGAGCCCCTGGCCCGTTAAATCACCACCAGAGCCCTGCCGCTGCGTGGGGTAGCACCAGCAGGCTCCACCGCAGCGGCTGGAGCCCTGGCCCATTAAATCACCGCTGTGGAAGCCGGTCTGGTGCGGCACGGCGTACTGGCTCTTGCCGGTACGCCGGACCGGACCAGACCGGCTTACTTTCACCTCTGGTTGTGTGTGTGTGAGAAAGAGAGAGAACAGCCATCCCCCTCCCGGCCGAGGGCGGGAGGGGTTTGAAAACAGCACAGACCCCAGTGCTGCTCCTGCTCTGCTGGCTCTGGCTACCTTGGGCTGGTAGCCCCAGCGTCTTCATCTCTTACTGTAGCTGTAAGTGGCTGCCCCATGCATGGGTGTGGGGTAGGGTTCAGGCAGCCCAGATGTACCTACCTTTAAGATGCAATTCAGGCTCAATACAGTATTTGCTTGGTTTTATTTGGTCTCTGCTGCTGCCCGATTGGTTACTTCCGGTTTCACAAAGTGTCCAGTTGACTGGTCAGTCCGTAACTCTGCCGCTCATAGCTTTGAGGTTCTACTGTAGTCCAGAAAACAGTTGAAATGTATCTCTGTGAAGTGTACCGCCAGACACAGTTCTTCTCCCTTGCTGTTTCTTCTTTGGTGTGCCGACGCCATTTTGTCTCTCATTCTCCTGTTAAAGTGCTTTTGCTGTTGATATGCAAATAAAGCTTTTTTGTGTTGACTTACACACTGCTAGATTTACCTCAGAGACCTAGGCAGACAGGTAAATCAACAGTCCTTTGTGTGAGAAAAACTGTTTATCTATCCTGCTTACGTTGTTTAAACATTGTTTTAGTACATACATACAACTCTTGAGTAACACTCACACATATCTCTCACAATGCTTATGATGACCAGGATGATATAAGCTTTCATTCAACACCTTACACAACATTCTTTATCGATAAATACTATGTCAGCAATGTGTTAGGTGTAGTGAGTTTGTCAGGAGATGCTGTTACATGACAGTGAACTTATTGACAGTTGGCACTGAGGGGTTTAAACTTTATCGTCCAGCACAGAAAAGGAGTAATAAAACTATGGCTATTAGCGTGATTATTTTTCCCTTCCACACCTACCCCTTCTGTTATTATGGGAGTTCAGTTTAGGACTCTTCCCCTTTGTCTGTATTCCTCCTTCCATATTCTCTTCTTTTATATTTTCCTTGCTTTCTCATCTCTCCTCGCTGCCTTTCTGCTACCCTTTTACTTTTCCCTTCCTAGCTCTCACCCTCATTTCCCCTCACTCAAGAGGTGGTCTTCAAGGTATATACGCATTCTGCTATTTTACGGCACCATTCATGTAATTTTTTTCATATACACATCTCTTTGCTTGTAGAAAGCTTAGGAAAAGAGGCATGGGCATAAAGAAGAAAGAGTCTAACTTGTTCCCTCAACTCCTGGTCAGAATGAAGGGAACACAAAGGTTTGGGACAATTCTGAGAGAGTAAATGATTGGTAGCAGAGAGAAATGTGGTCAATGGCAGAAGTGTTGCCCAGCAGCACTTGTTCTGTTGGGGTACTATAGGGCAGAGCAAGGCATGGCTGGCACTTCCTGCCTCAGTTTCCCTCCCTGATGTTGATGATCTTGCCTTCCCAGACACTAGTCTGTGCTGGAGATGTGGCTTAGCCTTCTGGCCAAGTTGCAAGCAAAACTTAACCCCTTCCCGTATAGCAGAAGTCCAACTAAAAAGTGCCCACAAACAAAAAGGTCCTTCAGGGCTTCTCTTCAGCATGCCCTCTGGGCTCTCGTCCCAGCCCCTTTCTGGACTACCTATGAGAGTCTTTATGATTCCAACTCCAGACTGATCTCACTCTCAGTCCTGTTATTAGACCTAGGTGTCCATTAATCTATCACTTGGTCCTCCTTAGTCCCACTCCCTCAGGCTAGGAAGCAGCTAATTAATTCTGACACAGGTGTGGTTGGCCCATTTCCCCATAAACAAGCCAGTCACTCTGACAAGTCCTCGCTCCCTAGAGCCTTCCTACCCCTAAGGTAGGTTCTACAATATCTACTATTTCATCTGCTGAGCTAGGACAGTCTGCTTTCTTACCCAGCTACAGGGGTGGTAGACAACTTCTGAGATTAACCTCTCTCTCCCCCAGCACAGTTTCTCCATAGTGAAAGCTTGAGTTACAATCCCTCCACATTATCTTCCAGCAGCATTACTTGGACTGACTTTCTTTTGTTTGTTTCCCAGCCGCCAGCTCCTTTTTTCTTTAAGGGTTTGTTTTTTGGCTTCCTCCAAGACAGCTAGTTCCACACACTGATTCTCCTTGCCCATTCTGAAGCTGGTCAGCTCCTGCTTTATGGCCTGCGTGCATCTCTTCCAGATTTCTTTTTAGCCGGTCCCTCTGCGGGAGAACCTCCTTCTGGTGCTTTTCTTGCACCAAAACCAGGATTTTCACAGTTGTACACTCCAATATTGCATAGGCCTTTTTTTGTCTACCACACCCAGGGCTGCCAAGATTACAGAGACTGTCCTTTCCAGCCCTTCTGTGTTCACCCCTTTATCAGCACAGTTTTTCTCTGTGTTCATGGCCCTAAGTCTTTCTACAGAGCTGCTGGTAGAGGGTAGAAATCTCATTCTCCAGACCCCTTTTTGCTTCCTGTCTGTGGATCAGTTGTTCTTTAAATCAGTTCCTTTCTGCCTCCATCTGTCTCAGGTGTGTCTTGAAGCTCAATTTCTGCTCCTTATTTCTGGGGTCTCTAATCACTTCATTGCTACAGTCCTTTTCCCCAAAGTTCAAGCTCTTAGTGGGACAGTCTCTTAATATGTTTCATCTTCCCATAGGGAAAGCATATGAGCCCTGAGGAGCTGCTCTCTCTCTTGTACAAGGGGCAAACCATCTTTATGTGCCTCACCTTCCTGTCCCTAAAGCACACCAAGATTTTTCTCACTGGCCAGTGCTGGGGTACATCCTGCCACTGCTGCTTTTGTTAATCCTCCAGAAATTGCAGGAAGATTGCCTGCCTCTCTCTTATTGTTGCACCATGAGCAGATGCAGAATGTCTTCCACACTTTTGTTAAAGGCTTCACCATACCCATCCTGCCTCCCCCTCACCCCCTGGTACACCAGCCTGGGAAGATGAATGTTCCCCAGGCAAAGAAGGCATCTCTATCTCTCTGTCCCATAATCCCTCCTTGATGGAAGCGTGGTCTTGTGACCCCACTTCTGCTACTAACTTGTCTTGAGGTGTGGCTGCTCTGTAGTGCTCCCTGTTGGCTGAGCATGGCACAGCAAGCATGCCCTGCTTTAGTTTCCCTCCTCTGTGGTTGGTCTCCTCGTCTTCCCAGACACCAACTTGTGCAGGAGTGGCTTAACCCTCTAGCCAAGTCAATCAAAACTTAACCCCTTCTAGTGAGGCAAAAGCCCAGCTAAAAGTCCCAACAAACAAAAAAGTTCTTCTGTCCTTAAGGGCTTCTCTTCAGCCTGCGCCCCTGTTTCCACCCTCTTTCTGGGCTACTTTTAGGGTGACCAGATGTTTCGATTTTATAGGAACGGTCCTCATTTTGGGGTCTTTTTCTTATATAGGCTCCTATTACCCCCTACCCCCTGTCCCAATTTTTCACACTTGCTATCTGTTCACCCTAGCTACCTGTCATAAATATAAAGGGAAGGGTAAACCCCTTTAAAATCCCTCCTGGCCAGGGGAAAGCTCCTCTCACCTGTAAAGGGTTAAGAAGCTAAAGGTAACCTCACTGGCACCTGACCAAAATGACCAATGAGGAGACAAGATACTTTCAAAAGCTGGGAGGAGGGAGAGAAACAAAGGGTCTCTGTCTGTCTATATGCTGCTTTTGCCGGGGATAGACCAGGAATGGAGTCTTAGAACTTTAGTTAGTAATCTAGCTAGGTATGTGTTAGATTATGATTTCTTTAAATGGCTGAGAAAAGAATTATGCTGAATAGAATGACTATTTCTGACTGTGTGTCTTTTTTGTAACTTAAGGTTTTGCCTAGAGGGATTCTCTGTTTTGAATCTAATTACCCTGTAAGGTATCTACCATCCTGATTTTACAGAGGTGATTCCTTTACTTCTATTTACTTCTATTTCTATTAAAAGTCTTCTTGTAAGAAAACTGAATGCTTTTTCATTGTTCTCAGATCCAAGGGTTTGGGTCTGTGGTCACCTATGCAAATTGGTGAGGATTTTTACCAAACCTTTCCCAGGAAGTGGGGTGAAAGGGTTGGGAGGATTTTGGGGGGGGGGGTTGGGTTTACTACGTTTCCCAGTAAACCCAGTTAGATTTTGGTGGTGGCAGTGGATATTCCAAGGACAAAGGATAAAATTAATTTGTACTTTGGGGAAGTTTTAACCTAAGCTGGTAAAAGTAAGCTTAGGAGGTTTTCATGCAGGTCCCCACATCTGTACCCTAGAGTTCAGAGTGGGGGAGGAACCTTGACACTACCTTTGAGAGTCTTCATGGCTCTGAGATACAGCACTTAGCCCTCAGACTGGTTCCCCTGGAGTACTATTGTCAGCCCTGCTGGGCTGTATTCACTGCATCCTTCCTTGATCTGGTATAGACCACTGGGTCCAGGCTAGTGCCCCTGCAGTGCCGGTCTCCTGCAGATGCTGGTTGAAGCCTTCCTGCTCTTTAGGAATAGGATATAAACCCAGAGGAGGCTTTACCGCACAAATGCAGTTGAAAAATGCATTAGGTAGAGCCCTGTATCATTCTTCCTGTCATTGCACTATTCTGTGTCAGTTTTGAGCACACTTACTGTTTGATAGGCTATGTTCTACCAGATTAATGTGTCCATTCTATTGGGAACAGCAGCACATAAAAAAGACAAACACAGGTTAAAGACTTTTAATGAGAGAGCAGAAAGCTTAGTTACTCAAGAGAACCTCCTTGCTCTATAATTTAATATCCTTGTTTATTATTCTCCTTAATCTCTTATTAAATAAATTATAGAACTAAAGAGGTAATTAAAGAAAATAAATAATCTAGAGCAATTAATGTAATTTTTGGCAACCTGATGGGCTCTACTGCTGGTGAAAGGCCTGCACAGAAAAATATTTTTGATTTTTATCTTCATGATTTGCTCCTTTTAATTATCTTTAGAGGAATGTAGAATTTGGTTATGAAATGATAATGCAAGAAGCTTGAGGGATGAAGAATCATAATTATAACTTCTACTGGACATGTCTTTGGCACTGGTTCTCCCACACACATACAGTATTTATGGACTAAAGTTTAGTAGTTAATATTAAAGTTGAGTAGTAACTTAAATTTGAATTTTACATTTACAGTTATATTTTTTGCTCACTCTGAAGAGTGACTAACAAGCAGAATATGATCAAATCTTAAAGCAAAATGTAGGTGTAGTTTTATGTGTGTATTTATTCAGTTAAACTTTCTCATCTATATCTTCCATCTCTATATTGCGTGTTAATAAAACACTGAGTAGACATGAGGGGCCACAGTTCAGAAATATCAATCACAATATACTCCCCATTATCCGAATGGCCTGGAGGACGTGGATTTTATTCAGATAATTGGGAGTTTGGATAAGAGAGAGGGCAGGAACCATTCAGCAGTGGGTGGCTTCCTCTGTAGCAGGGGGCTTATTCTCCTCCTCGCAGTCCTGGCTAGGGGTCTCTGCTCTATTATCTGAACCTCCAGATTCTCCAAATCCCTTTCTTGTCCCACAGCATGAGATACATGCCCTCTGTAGTATGTACCTCATGCTGGGGACAAGAAAGGGATTTGGAGAATGCGGAGGTCTGGATAATGGGGTTTCAGATAAACAGGAGTGTACTGTAATCAATGAATTTACAACGTGCTGTGGGGCTTTCGTAGTAACAAGCATGAATGGCACATTGCAACTTTTTAAAACACTTTGGTAATACTTTATAAAAAGTCTTTGAGTGGCCCAGATAAAAATTGTTACCAGCGTTTCATAGAAAAATAGTGTCTATGTATACGTCTGTATGTATATAGATAGTAAATCTGAAGAGCACCATCAACTGGTAATTAAGAATAGGATATATATGGTTCATGAGTTTGTGATTTGAGTAAAGTTGTTGTTACATTGCAAATGGCTTCCTAACTGAGCTTCGCACTGTCCTGAAAAGTTTATGATCTCAGAGCTTCATCCTGCAGACACTTACACATGAGTAATTTTACTCATGAGTGGTCCTATTGATAGGTGCTTTTAGGATTAGGCCCCAATTCTTCTATCAGATGCACTGGGAAATCCAGAGCGTAGGATGGCATATT
Source organism: Lepidochelys olivacea (assembly GCF_965140295.1). Lineage (NCBI taxonomy): Eukaryota > Metazoa > Chordata > Testudines > Cheloniidae > Lepidochelys > Lepidochelys olivacea. Next base: position 28,333,546 of record NC_140411.1, on the reverse strand, counting down.
TTGTGTGTGTGTTAATTCAAACTTTTTATGGGTCTCATAGAATTGGGTTTCTAAGAGGTGAGTTACTGGTTTATGGAGCAGTGTCCATACTCTGTATAGCTGTAACATTATCTATTTAGACTCAATTAATAATGCATTTTATAGCTTGCTTTGTGATATTGATTCTAGTTGCATATAGCAGTCATTTAAAATGATCTCACTTAAGTATGCCTAGATGGATTCTTAATTTAAAGTGACAATAGCAACACTGAAAGAATTTTGCTACAGAGTCAAATTAATCTACAGTGCTGAAGTTCACAGAAGACAGTCCAACCATATGTGAGATGAGAACACACAGAATGCAGTCAAGTGAAATGTGAAACATTTGCTCATATTTCACAGTGGGCTATGTTAAGCATCTAGTTACACACACTAGTTGCATGAAACCAATCAGGATAAGAGTTTTTCTTGCAGCCTGCACTGTTAAGAACCATCTTTCTCTAGCTACCCAGGCTGTGCTTGAGCTTAGTATCTAAGAGGCAGAATTAATAAAAACTTGAGGTTCCAGGCTTTGCACAGACCTTTTACAGACTTCCCTGGTGTGGAAGCCAGTTAGGGTTTTTTTATTGAGGTTGGCTCAGGGAAGCAGTTAGGTCAAGTACATAGGGCATAGGCACATGGCTAGGGCCCCAATTCCTGGAGTCAAACAGTCACATCAGAATCTCAACTTTCATTTTAAAATGAGTTTCTAGTTCTCAATGTTGCAAAGAAAAACCTGAAGATATGCCCTGAGTGTAACTGGTGCAGTCTTTATTTCCTGAGTCTGCAGACAGCATGACACGGTAGCTTTAAGAGGTGTGAGCTGGCACACTCTTCTGAATGGTTGTTATCTCTGAAACATGCTGCCTTATGGGGCCACAGTCAGCACCACCCTTCAGAGGTCTATGCATGGGGGGAGGGCCCTCCCAGCCACAGCCCTTATCATGGCTCTGTTATGGAGGAACATCCACGAACACACATGCACACATCCCAGAAGACACATGAAGGCTTCTATTCTAGTAGATAGAAGCTGAATCCTCCCTCTTCTCAGATGGGGAGGATGGCCAAACGTGAGGGGGTCTTCCCTACCTTCCTGAATCCAGTTATTTCATGTTGCATAAGCAGCCCTACTGTAGGAAGCTGAGCATTTGTTGCTCCCTTGACGTCAGTGGCAAGTGCCCACACACAGCATCTCTGGAAATTGGGCTCCTTTTATCCAACTCCCAGTCTAGAGCCCTGTGCACCCAACTTAACTACTTCCCTGAGCCAGTCTTAAAAACTCCCTCTGGCTTCCAAGCCAGGGATATCTGCAGAAGGTCTGTGTAAACCCCAGAAATCCAAGGTTTTACTACTTCTGCCTCTTAAATACTCAAACACAGCACAGGCAGCTAGAGAGATGATGACTCCTAGTGCAAGTAGTAGGAAACTCATCCAATGGGGGTTTCATAGAACTTGTGGGTGCAGGATCTTGGCATGCCTAACTTTTGGCACCTGGATTTGAAAATTCTGGCCTTGACTCCTCCATCTAGTTGCTGTCAAAGTGGACAAATCATTTACCACCTAATTGTCTCATCTGGAATACGGAGCAGTGATATTTATCCACCTTCTGAAAGGTCCTTGGTGCAAAACTTTATATACTCTTTGTTTATTAAAATACACTCATCCCCACCTTTTTACAGTCCCTCATATAATAGTGTGCACAGAGAAAGGGACTAGTGCACTGGTTCAGGGAACAGACTATTATGAGGGTTACAAAGTTTTTGTTGCTTGGGTGTAGGGTGTCCTTGTTTACTTCTCACTATGAAAGATTAACAGTGACATTTACTCTATCTGCTCTTGCTTGACCTGAATGAATCCTGTTAACATAGGATAAATCAATCAAAAACAGTGGGTAGCAGTGTGAAGGCAAGTGAAGGGTAGAGTTAGAGCAATTTCAGTCTCTCTCAGCCTACAGTATGTTGCTGAAAGATAATGATGAAAGCGTTCTTTACTCCACTGGGAATAATACAGAACAATATGATGTGTGTGGTTGTCCTAGTTGCTAGTCTTATCTCTTTTTCTCGCAAGTATGTAAGTAGCGTTTGTTACCTTGTGTAGTGTGCTTGCAATAGATTTCCTGCTTTATTCTTTATCAGTTTTGCTTTTGAGACTGCATTGATACTTGTAAAAATATAGTTTAAGAAATTTGGATTTAATCAATTGTTATTTGCCCAAGATTTAAATCAGAATAGGACTTAAAGAAATCATCTAATGAATGTACCTAAGATGAGTTAAAACAAATAAACAGAAAAAAACCCCAAGCCCTATGATAATTAGTGCCTGTCTTCAGAAGCAAGGATTTTCTTAATCACTGTTGCTTATTGGCATGTGTTCTATTTAAAATTCACATGTTAAACCCCTGCTTAAAGATATTTACTGTGTGAATAACTCCATAAATTATTAAAAGTTAAAAATATTTTAGTCTTGACCAGTAATGATTTTATTTACTATTTGCACACTCAGCTTGGACAATACAAATAGATTAATCAGTTTCACTTCAGGTTAATAATTGGTTTCTGCTCAGTTTCACATTCTAGTTTACGTATTAGAGCATCACAGAGTTTAAGGCCAGAAGCCATCACCCAGATCATCCAGTCTGACCTCCTGCACGTCATAAACCACTACCTAGTTATCACTGCACTGAGCCCAGTAATCTGGATTAGATTAAAGTATCACAGCCCTCTGGAGATCAAATTATTGTGTGCCGCAGGCAAAGAATAGAAGACATCAAGGTGTGCCAATGTCCAAGGCCCCTTCAATGACAGGGGATTGATTTGGTGAGATGTACCCAGATGAACCTATAATGTGGCAACATTTTGAGTTGTAAAGACTGTAAGGGAGTATTATTCCTTTAAAAAAGAAGAGCTTTTATTGAAATGCTAAATTCTGATAGTTAGGTTTGGTCAAAATGAAACCTAAATTGTCTTCTTGGTGACCGGTTAGATATATTTATTGTGTGTTTGGTTTTATATTTTAAGAGAAATATAATAGATGTGTGACTGCAGTGACTTTCTAAATATATTATCATTTCTATAAAATAGTGATTTTCCTTTATTTCTGATCTTTGGCCCTAACCTTGCAACTGCGTTCACACAGCCATACCCCTGTGCCTGAATGGAATCCCCTTGACTTCAGTGAGACTCTCCGTGGGCATGGGTGGTCCACTTGCATGGATGCATTTTCAGGATTGGGGTTTTTTTTGGTATCTGGAAGGCAGTATAGCAATATAAAATTTTAACATTTGTGAAATGGCAGGAAGAACCATGGATGCAAACTTTTGAAGCGTGTCTCTGCAGACAACCTAAAGGAATGTTTCTACTGGTTACTTTCCTTTTTGTAGAGTAAGAAAAAAAGCCTAATTTGTAAACTTCCTGAATCTGCTCTTCTGTCAAGCACATCAGTCACAGAACCATGATCCCAGCTAGCTGTACTTTGAATACTCAAGCCTATGTCAGGCATCTTTGTGAGGCTGTCTCCAGTACTTAGGCTAGTGAATATCTTAGTACCCCTGGGCATCCCACAAAGTTCTCCACATGTCGGTTGTGATCTTCCTGATTTTTTCTAGCTTTAGAATAAATTCTTTATCTGATTTGAGAGTGTCCCTTTAAATGTTTGTAAACGTAGCTCGTTATATAAGTCCCTTCTATTCCTAGTACATTCCTATGCTGAAAGTCACAAAAGTGACTTAAGCCAGGTTAGAAAAAAGGGCATTACCATCATTCAAGGAATCTACTTGGGGAATTTTGGGTATAGCCACGACCATCCAACTCGTAGAACTTATTCTCTTGTGTTTTCTCCATAGACCTAATAACTACGACAATGCATAGTTAAATAATTTAAACTGGTGCCCTTGCAATATTCATGGTAAAATATAAAACTACATTTGGGAAAATTATCTTTCATTGTCATGGGTTTAACGTGTTTTTGCTGAACCAAACTTCAGTAAATTATGTTTGATCATTAAATGTTGCATATGTGGGAATCTTGGTGTGAACCAAGCCCTTGTCTGCAGTGGCATTTTAGCCACAAGGGTAACTGCATAATGAACACCCTTACTGAAGAGACAGTTTACACTAGTGCAAAATGATTTGCTGTAGCTAGAAAGAAGGCTAAATTGTACTGGTGCATATCATGCTAAATGAATTTAAACTGTCTTTGTAGCAATTTGGATGGTGCAGCTACAAGAGTTGCTAAAATCCCTATGTAGACAGAGCCTCAGAAATATGCTTGCTCCTATATTCATTTTTATGCTTAGTCATCCTCATTATATGTCTGTTGTGCATTAGTATGGGATTACTCCCATCCCTGTAAATGCTATTTTGGAAGTCCTATAGGAAGAGATTTTTTTAAAGTGCCTAATGGATTTAGGACCACAAATCCCACTGAAAATTGGTGGGGCTTTTGAAAATCTTCACCATAGATGCTATAAAGACAAAACTTCTTGCTTTTTATTTTAAAGGTATTGAGTTAAAATCCTGTTGAGATTGTGTTTTCATTTAAAGAATTTTGTATTAGCTGCTTTTCCCATCAGTATGATTACAGATTTCATTCTTACCACTTTTCCAAAGCAGAAATGAAAAAAGATGGAGTCAAAACATTTCTCATTTAAAAAAGCCAAGCTAGCAAAAGAACAGTTTAAACTATATAAAAATGTGATACTGGATCTATTTAAAACACCCACACTGGAAATATGGATAGCTTTACAAGTCCCAAAATACAGTGTTCTCATACAAAAAGGTTAAAATATGTAATTTTCAGCCTAGGTGGCTTTTATTTCAGATTAAGGCAAACAACAAAGAAAGGACTAATGTAGTATCTCTAAGGGAGAGAATGTAGGTGCTTATTGTGTAACATTCTGCATCTGAACTGAAACAAAATGTCAGCCGCCATATAGTTGTCCCTGCAAAATGTATGGAGACTGCCAACATTTAAAGCCGCAGGACACAGAAAACAGAATGTTTAGCAGTGTAAATGAAAAATTATGTCCTATTCCTGTTCAGAGTGGCTATGTGGGAATTTGAACTATTGGATGAATGTCCAGTTAGTTAACTGTAACTTGTTTCCACAGATCTGTTTCCACAGATCTGTTTCCACAGATCTATTTGGCTAAACTGTTCTTTTCTAATTTGGCTTAGAGTTAAATATGAAGTGTTTCACTTCTGAAATGTTTCTGCTAGACCAGTGGTTCTCAACCAGGGGCCTGGGGCCCCCTGGGGGGAGGCTTGTGCTTCCGGGGGTCCACCAAGCAGGACCGGCATTAGACTTGCAGGAGGCCAGACTAGATGATCACAATGGTTCCCTTCTGACCTTGGGATCTACAAATCTATATGCATGAAACAGTCCTTATGGTTTCTGCTCTGTTATCTCATGCTAAGATATTAAATGTCAAATCATTATGAAGAGGTAGAAATCAAATGATTCTTATTGGGTTTTTTTTTTTAAATTATTTGTATTACAGTACCATTTGGAAGCCCAAACTAAGGTCAGGGCTCATTGGGTTTGTAAGTGCCTAGCATGGAGTAAGCAACAGTCTCTATCCAAAGAGCTTATGCTGTAACTAGACAAGACAAACAAAGAGCAGGAGAAAGGAAATACTATTCACATTTCAGATGGGGAACTGAAGTTTAGAGAGACTAAGTGACTTATCTAAGGTCTGTGGTAGAGGGAGGGATTGAACCCACATCTCCCAAGTCCCAGTCTAGGGTCTTAACCAAAGGACTCTCTTTCCTCTCAGTTTATTAAAAACACATGCATCATTGTTTTTCCAGGTGCATTACATTGCTGAGGTGCTATACACTCATTAACTGATCTCATTAACATAATTATATGCTATTTGTTTACCACCCTGTTTACATTTCCTCTCATTTGAAATCTTTAGCAGAATATATGGTTTCAGGTACATGTCTGTAATAACAGTGGTGACAGACGCTTCCAGTATAGGCCTTGAGTATGCTGTGTGCCACCATTATGTGACGTTTGCTTATTACCCCTACAACTCAGTCCCTATACTTTCTTCTTATCTGCTCTGGGGTGTACAGCTGGATTCTTTCTTAACCCTTAGGACCCTATGGATAGTCCCCTTCAGCAGTCATGCCTCTTCCTCCTAGAGATCACTAAGGAAAATATCTCCCTGCTTCATGGAGGATATGGAGCCACTCAATCTGTACCCCTGTACATCAGGGCCTTCCAGGGGCAGGTAAATTTCCCCCTCTGATGATTATCACAGTGTATTAGGAAGAGGTTTTTATACTATACATATTTGATGAGTCTATTTACAGCCTTGTATTTTATTGGCCAGATAGATCTGCCTGTCCTGGAGGAAAGGAGAGATTAATATAAAATAGGACCAGGATCCAAACAATCCGGATTGGTTTAGCGTAATCTAATCCAAAGTACCCCCTTTTCTGCCTTTCTCCAGTCTAAAGGAACCATTACAATGTATATATTTTAATTTCATGTATTTCTATCTTTAAAAAACTCTATCTTTAAAAAAACTTTCACTATTTTTTAATCAAGAACATTTTCAAACATTCCAATTAAATATAAGTAATGAATAACCCTGTTCAATTGTCAGCACTTCTGTTGCACTGAAAGGGGTCTGTTACAGAAGTTAAGAAGCTATATTGAATGAGCACTCCCACTGCATCCATTTCACTAGCAAGACAATAAAATGTGCAGCTCTCTCCATGTGCAGCTCTCTCCATCAGTCTTCAACAAATTTATTAACTGTGAGTTTTACCACACAGCACAAACATTTCAACTTCAGTTTTTGAAAACTTTAATGTTATGTAATACGGTACAAGTATTAAGTTATTAAGTATGCTTGCCAATTGTCCAATATAGAGAGAGAGAATCACTTGATCATTACCTGTTAGGTTCACTCCTTCTGGGGCACCTGGCATTGGTCGTTGTTGGCAGACAGGATACTAGGCTGGATGGACCTTTGGTCTGACCCAGTATGGCCATTCTTATGTTCTTATGTCCAGACCTGAGCGTTCAATTCTGCATTGTTTGTGCACCCAAGGTGCCTACTTTATTGTTTTCAATAGGACTTTTGGCTACACAAGGAATAGAGAGTTAAATTAGGGACTGAACTAAGCTTAAGTGTTCTCAGCCATTGTGAATAATGGGATATGCTGTACAGCTACTCACTTCAGGGTGGTTTTCAGTATGCAAGCCACCTGCACTTACATGCTCTACTGTTCTCTTGGACTCATCACTTAAAGTAGATATTATATTTATCCTCCACACAAAACTTTTGGCTCTTACAGCTATCCAGAATTGAGGGTTACTGGATCCCCTAACCCCATATTACTAAAGCCATCCAGTCTTAAACAGGAGAAATGACTTCATGCCAAGAAGCCTGAGAATTGGTAGCCTTTTAAACTTTAATCTACGGAGTGTGTAAGAAGGTGGCACCCCAAATCTGCTCCATACTATAGAAGGGCGAATACCCACTTTCAGGTGTTGGACTTTATTGTGAACGGAATAACATCACAACATAAAACAGAGTCTAAGCTTTCTCCACGTATCTGGGTGAACCTAAGGTTTTCTCTAGGACCGCTGTCTTTCCCCCTACTTCCCTCTGGACAGAGTGTCAGTGCATTCTCTTTTATAACCTTGTGGAATTCACAAACCACAGCTGCCACAAGACGTCTGTATCATTTACTTTGCAGCTTTCTTCTGTTAATAGGGTGGCATAATAGGAGAGCCCTGTAATATTCTGAAGGGTCATAAATCCAGTCTTTGTTATATAGTGTATCTAGAGATGCTGTTCTTAATCGTAAAAGAGCCTAATCCTTTTCTGAAACTTCTTGAGGTCTTTGCTGTGATGCAAATATCATGCAGTGGTAAGTGCCACAAGTTTATTGTGATACATGAACGACATTTATTTTAGAAAGTTGCCTTTCTAATTTCAGCTGTCCTCAGAATTCAAGACATATGCCCAAACAGGCCTACATCTGGGATATTAGTCTGCAAAACTTGTAAGGTTCCGTTTGAAATCAAAGTGCTGCTTGTCAGGCTGAGAAAAGATCATATTGGTATGCACTTAGTTAGGTTTTGCCCTCACTTGCTACCTAAAGGTATTTTCATTCCAATCATTGCATTATTTATTGCCATATACTATAAACATTACTCCACTACCATTTTTCTTGAAGGCAAAGGCACTGTACTGAAGCTGAGTGTAGGTGCGTGAGTTGAGGGAGGTGGCGGTTGGGAAATATGTGGCGCAATATAAAAATGAAGAGCAAAAAATGTTTTGTGGATGATTCCTGTCATGCTGGAGGTTTTCATACCGGTTTTCCACTTTCCCTTCCTTCCATTTAGCTATTCCAAGGAGGCAGCTGACATGACTGTCTGTGCTAATCTCTGCCAGCCAAAAGGAGATGCATTTGTGAAAGGAAAAGTCAGCTTTCCCTACCATTCACTGGAGATTAGATTGAAGCCTCTGCTCAACTGTTTTATAATACAGAACTGAAAGCATTCATTACCACACTTGTATGGTTCTAAATCGTGACTAGAACATCTTGGTTAGAGTTTCCAGACAAAGGGATTAAAAACATCAGAGGCCCTGATTCTTTTGTAACAATGAAATCAGTTTGTAGAATTTTACAGTATTGGGACAAAGACCAACCACCCGGTGCTGGAAGGCTCAATCATTCCTGTTTCTAAATATGTTTGTCTGGACTGAACTCTTTGTCTGGTAAATTGGTAACCTGTCAAAGGTATTTTACAAACTGAACAGTCTTAGTGATTGATATTTTTCAAGAGACAGATGTCCAAATAAGAGGGGATTGCGGTGGCCGTGGGATCCCAAATGGTCAGGAAGTTGTATGTCCATTTTGGTTAATTTTTAAGTTACTTTTTAATATGGATATCATTTACCAGGGCCTCAAATTTGATGTAGTTTGTAGGGTGATTCTGTGTGAGTGTTTATTTGTTTGCCTAGCATAGCCTGTGCTACTTACAGCCTCCCCTTCCACTGCAAAGCCTGTCTCCCCTCGACCTGTCATTCTCTTGAAAAAAATGAGTATAGAAGTGTCACCGTGCAATTTCAGATCTCTTGTGTCTCAATGATTTGCAAAGCAAACTTTGTTTATTCCACATGTACAAAAAGATTATGTTTTGAACTGCCAGCCCTGCAAATTCACTTTGGGATCTGAAAATCAAGTGAGGTACTTTACATTATCACTGAAACTTATCTAACCCAGAAATAAGTGCATTCCTCTCTTTTTGTGTTGAAGACTATCCTTATTTGTCAGTAAAGTCTGGGGCTCTACACTGATTAGAATTAAAAATGAGTGGTAAATTGCTCGATATTTGTTAGATTGTGATTCACTGGCTTATGTAGCTGTCAAGCTTTTATTTTAATGAAGATGCTAAATTTAAGATAAAAAATGCTTGTTATCTCTTTCAGGTGCTGTAGCAGTCTTGATCCCTCACCTAGACCTGGTGATTTCTTTTGTTGGCGCCGTAAGCAGCAGCACTTTGGCATTGATCCTGCCACCTTTGGTTGAAATCCTCACATTTTACAAGGAAAACTTAAGTGTGTGGATGATACTTAAAGACATCTTTATAGCTGTTATTGGAGTCATTGGCTTTATAACAGGGACATATGTGACAGTTGAAGAGATCATTTATCCTGCTGTGACAGTCTTAGTTAACACTACAGAGAGCCCCTTTGAAGATTTGAACACTATGCACTTAGTGACTGGTTTCAATTAATGGTGAGAGAACCAAGAATCATTTTGTTCCTGGGTGTGGGTTCTGATTAGGAGCAAAAGATCAGGATAGAGCCTGTACTTGGCGGTATGGGCCACATTCAAATGAACTGAACAAATAAATTCTGAACAATAACACACCTCTTTCCTCCTCTTCCTCCTTTACCCATTCTGTAACTCCTTCAGACCAGATCTCTGTGTTAAGTCTCTCAAGCCTCCTCTGCTCTATCTAGAGAAGGAAAGGACTGTTTAGGTGTCAGGGTGGGAAATATTTATATATGAATTGCATGTGCAACCAAATATCATTCGTCAGAAAATCAAAATGCCTACTCAAAAGGGTGAAATCCACCCCACGCATCACAGCACCAACACGATGCCTATGTACCACTTACATCTCATTTAAGCCCTGTTTTAAGGAGCTGAGGTGGGACTTAAGTAGTGTGTAGATCTTCTGCTAGCTCTCAGTGAAGGGGTGAATTTATCCCCAGTGGATAATAGTTACAATATATATAGCTTGGATTGTTAGTAATGTTTCTAGGGACCTGTAGACTTACTATCTGGAAGTGTTTCCTTTCAACAACTATAGGTTCTTCGCTCTGATTAATGGGCGTTAGTATGTCTTAAATCAATGTGGTTTTGAAAAATTACTATGACTGTTCTTGCAGTCTTTTCACACTGGCATCAATGGAGTTCTGAAGACCTAAGGCCTTCAGGGTCAAGGTCTTAATGCTTAGCACGTGTACTGCAGACCACCAGTGTCAGTCAGTTTATGTGCCATTAGGCACAAGGTCACTTTTTTGTGCAATCCAGATCAATAACAAGCATTTCAGTTGAAGTACGTAAAAGATACCAAATTCCTTCAGGAAAGTCCTCCATCCCTATCCTGACTATGTGGAACAGCTTGCAGGATCAAGGCCTTAGTTTTGACAGGGTATGCTACTTCCAGTCATAGAACAAGTAATATTTAAAACCTGGTGTTTTGTGGCCTTTGGGCTTTGTATGTGGTGTCACAGAATGTCATCATGTATCAGAAAAAATGTACTCTTTAATGATGCAGAAGTAGATAACAAGATAACATCCAAGTTCACAAATAATGATGTAAGTAGTTTATTCTGATATATTTTTGGTAACTGCTGTCCTAAAAAACTAAACAGAACACTTTTGTGAATCTATCCTTAACTGCAACTGTACAAATACATGAAATGCTGTATTTTTCTACCTATTCCAAAAAGATTGGAGTGACTGTCTATATTTGTATTGTAGCAGCATATACAATGGGGTAATCATTTTTGCATTATGTTCTGCCTTCATTAGTATTTAACATTCACATTACTGTATTTTGGTTCTCCCCAACCACCATTTTTGGTAAATAAAAAGAGTATCCAGGAAAGCTGGTAACTGTGGGGGAAAGTCATCCTTTTGCTTCAGGCCAGTGCACCACTTAATCCTTCATATTAGAAAGCTCTATTTTGAGGGCTTGTATTGGGATTTCTGGACCCCCTCTGTTGAATTTCACCCTGAATGCCCAAACCAAAGTGTTGTTGTTTTAATTGAAAAAACTCTCGATTTTTTTTAAGAGTTTATCAAACTTTCTTCTTATAAAAATGCTTTTCTAAAGAATATATTTAATTATAACATTTCTTGAGGAAATAAAACCTCTCCCCTCATGTCCATGCACATTTAAGACAGAGCAATAGCTAATATTTTTCTTGCCTTCAGAATATTTCCCCAGTCACCTACCATATGGCATCAGCATTATAGGCTTTCATGTCCATTTTATAAGTGTTTCCAATAGGGATTCAGTATAGTAACATATGGTGTGAACTGCATGTAGTTTTTCAAACAATTGTTCTAAGCAGCGCTCTCATTTTCATTTCAGCATGGACAAAATTAAACAAATACTTGGCAGGCACTTTAAAGGAATGCAGATGTAACGGTATGTTACTAACATACCCAGCACCTGTAATATTAAGGTGCCACCAAGGACCATACAAGGACAGTGACTGGACAGGCAAAAAGTAACTTTAACTTTTCAGAGTCAAGTATTTAAGCCTTTAAGCTATTTCTAAAGGAGTGTAGTGGGGTGGTTACCCCGCTCTGGCCTTGAAGGGGTTTAAGCAGTCCTGGAGACGGCTGCAGGAGGAAGAGGAGTGAGAACAGCTGGAGGAAGCTGAGTGAGTAGCTGTCCACAGCTGTGGCCAGCTTAATTAAGGCCCAGCTGGCCCTTATAAAAGGGCAGTGGGCCAGAAGCCACAGAGGACTCTCCCTATAGCTGTTGAGGGAGAAGGGCCTGGCTGCCTAGAAGTTAAGCAGGGTACCTAGAAAGAAGAAGGGCTGGGGGAAGGCCAGAGGAGCTGGGGAGCTCCAGCCTGGGAACCCCCACCCCCCGGCTGGAGGCCTTGTTAAAGGCCAAGAAGGGTACTGGGGTTGCAGAGGGTGGCCCAGGGGTAGGCAAAGGCAGCAGGTCCAAACCCCCCTTGCCGGTGATGAGTGGCACTTACACTGCAGTCTACCCCAGGGATCAGGGGCTAGTTGATGACTGGCAGTGGCCATAGACTGAGGTGAGGTGGGGATAGAGGGTGGGGGTTCCCTGGGGAGGGGAGACCCAGATTTGTGGGGGTACTGCCAGGGGGAAGCATCCTGGCCTGAAAGGGGCACTGGGGTCCAGGAGGGATTCAGGCCCAGCGGCAAGTGGGACACTGGCCTGCAGAGGGCGCTCTGGAGGCTGGAAACACTAATTCCCTGGACGACCACCAGGAGGCGCCGCAGGGATGAGTCCTGCCCCCTCACGAGGAGATATTGCAGCCAAGTTTTTCAATATATGTTTGGTGACGAAACCGGTTTACAAAAAAGGTACACTAGACAGTAGCATCAAAACACATTTTTTATTTATTTTTTGCTGTGAGATTTATTTTAATTGATCCTGAACATTTTCTACATATATTTTTAATTCGACTGGTAAACGTAACTTAGATTTCTCTCTTATTGTTTTGGCAGCTCTTTCTATTTGTGTGTGTATTTAGAAGATGCATAATTGCCAAATCCTTTCATATAATCTGTTCTCAGTCTGCTGCATTATAGCAAAGTCCTCTGAGATTGTGCTTCTGCCAACATGCTGAAGGATTTGGACCAGAAATATTTGGCCAGTGCAGAACATGGTGGTAATCTTCGGCTAGTACAGGTCGATGTGCACCTGATGCTATTTACCAAAGCCAAGGCTAACAAAGGTGGGTGCCTAAAGAGAGGCTCCCACATCCTATTTAAGTCCCTGAAGATGTGACCTGATTTTGAAAAGCACCCAGGAGTACTCCCTAAAGTGAGTGCAGGTCAGACTTTTTGAAAATCAAACCACATACTTAGGTGCCTAAATAAGGACTTAGAAGCTTAGCTTTAGGCCCCCAGCTTTGGAAATCTTGACCCAAGTGTTAACCCGTACAGATCTCACCATAAAGACTGCCCATGGCACATCCCATCAGTCCTAATGGTGTCATTCAGCAGTCTCTCACTCAGACTCCTTGCCACTGACCCCGTGAGTATGAAGTAGCTTTTTTTAGTCTCTGGGTCAGTACTGCTGTCTAATGGGTGGTATTTAATTTAAATTAATGTGTCACGTAAGAGATTTTTAAATTGTTTATTAATATATTTAAAGGCTTTCCACTATACCATTTTTATTTTTCACCTACAGTGTAGGATTTTTATTATTTCAGCACTCACATATTAGGTTTGTTTGGCCTGCTCAGTCATTTAAAAAAAAAAAAAAAGTCTGTGGTCTCAGGACCATGTTGTGCTGAAGAAGACTGAAGTGTCTCAAATAAAACTATTGCGAGATCATCAACTCCAAATATGACCAAATCAAAGACTGAAAGGGACCTTGAGAGGTTATCTAGTCCAGTCCCCTGCACTCATGGCAGGTCTAAGTTTTATCTAGACCATTCCTGACAGGTGTTTGTCAAACCTGCTCTAAAAAATCTCCAATGATGGAGATTCCACAATCTCCATAGGCAATTTATTCCAGCGCTTAACTATCCTGACAGTTAGGAAGCTTTTCCTAATGTCCAACCTAAACCTCTCTTGCTGCAATTTAAGCTCATTGCTTCTTGTCCTATCCTCAGAGGCTAAGAAATTTTTCTTCTCCCTCCTTCTTTTAACATCCTTTTACGTACTTGAAAACAGTTATGTCCCCTCTCAGTCTCCTCTTTTCAGACTAAACAAACCCAATTTTTTCAATCTTCCCACATAGGTCATGTATTCTAGACCTTTAATCATTTTTGTCGCTCTTCTCTGGACTCTTCAGTTTGTCCACATCCTTCCTGAAATGTGGCTCCCAGAACTGGACACAATACTCCAATTGAGCCAAATTAGTGCAGAGTAGAACAGAAGAATTACCTCTCGTATCTTGCTATCAACACTGCTGCTAACACATCCCAGAATGATTTTCACTTTTTTTGCAATAGCGTTACACTGACTCATATTTAGCTTGTGGTCCACTATGACTCCCAGATTCCTTTCTGTAGCACTCCTTCCTAGGCAGTCATTTACCATTTTGTATGTGTGCAACTGATTGCTCCTTCCTAAGTGGAGTACTTTGCATTTGTCCTTATTGAATTTCATCCTGTTTACTTCAAACCACTTCTCCAGTTTGTCCAGATCATTTTGAATTTTAATCCTATCCTCCAAAGCACTTGCAGCCCCTCCCAGCTTGGTATCGTCCGCAAACTTTATAAGTGTACTCTCTATACCATTACCTAAATCATTGATGAAGATATTAAATAGAACTGATCCCTGTGGGACCCCACTCATTATGTCCTTCCAGCATGACTGTGAACCACTGATAACAACTCTCTGGGAATGATTTTGCAACCAGTTTTGTACCTACCTTATAGTAGCTCCATCTAGGTTTGCATTTCCCTAGTTTGTTTATGAGAAGGTCATTCAAGACAGTATCAGAAGCTTTACTAAAGTCAAGCTATATCATGTCTACCACTTCCCCCCCCCCCCGCCCCCATCCACAAGGCTTGTTACCCTGTCAACGAAAGCTATCAGATTTGTTTGACATGCTTTGTTCTTGACAAATCTATGGTGACTGCTACTTATCACCTTATTATCTTCTAGATGTTTGCAAATTGATTGCTTAATTATTTGCTCCATTATCTTTCTGGGTACAGAAGTTAAGCTGACTGGTCTGTAAATCTCTGGATTGTCCTTATTTCCCTTTTTATAGATGGGCACCATATTTGCCCTTTTCCAGTCTTCCCATCTTCCATGATTTTTCAAAGATAATTGCTAATGGCTTAGATATCTCCTCAGTCAGCTCCTTGAGTATTCTAGGATGCATGTCATCAGGCCCTGGTGACTTGAAGACATCTAATTTGTCCAAGTAATTTTTAACTTGTTCTTTCCCTATTTTAACCTCTTCTGATACTACCTCATTTTCCCTGGTATTCACTATGTTTGACGCCCAATCACCACCAACCTTCTTGGTGAAAACTGAAACAAAGAAGTCATTAAGCATCTCTGCCATTTCCACATTTTCTGTTATTTTCCCCCATCATTGAGTAATGGGCCTACCCTGTCCTTGGTCTTCCTCTTGCTTCTAATGTATTGGTAGAATGTTTTCTTGTTACTTTTTACATCTCTAGCTAGTTTGGTCTCATTTTGTGCTTTGGCCTTTCTAATTTTGTCCCTACATACTTGTGGTGTTTGTTTATATTCATCCTCTGTGATTTGACCTAGTTTCCACTTTTTGTAGGACTTTTTTTTTTTTTTTTTTTTTAGTTTCAAATAATTGAAGATCTCCTGGGTAAGCCGGGGTGGTCTCTTGCCATACTTCCTATCTTTCCTATGCAGTGGGATAGTTTGCTCTCATGCCCTTAATAATGTCTCTTTGAAAAACTGCCAACTGTCTTCAATTGTTTTTCCCCTTAGACTTGCTTCCCATGGGATCTTACCTATAAACTCCCTGAGTTTGCTAAAGTCTGTCTTGAAATCCATTGTCTTTATTTTGTTGTTCTCTCTCCTACCATTCCTTAGAATCATGAACTCTTATCATTTCATTATCACTTTCACCCACGCTGCCTTCCACTTTCAAAATCTCAGCCAGTTCCTCCCTATTTGTCAAAATCAAATCTAGAACAGCCTCTCCATTAGTAGCTTTCTTCACCTTCTGAAATAAAAAATTGTCTCCAATAAATTCTTGGAATTTATTGGAAAATCTGTACCTGCTGTATTGTTTCCCCAACAGATTTCTGAGTAGCTGAATCCCTCATCACCATCAAGTCCTATGCTTTGAATGATGATGATAGTTGTTTAAAAGAAGTCTCACCTACCTCTTCTTCCTGGTTAGGTGGTCTATAGTAGACCCCTACCATGACATCACCCTTATTTTATGCCCCTTTTATCCTTACTCAGAGACTTTCAACAAGTCTGTCTCCTATTTCCATCTCAATCTCACTCCAAGTGTATACATTTTTCATATATAAGGCAACACCTCCTCCCTTTTTTTTTTAATCCTAGAATATCAGAGTTCGAAGAGACCTCAGGAGGTCATCTAGTCCAACCCCCTGCTCAAAGCAGGACCAATCCCCAACTAAATCATCCCAGCCAGGGCTTTGTCAAGCCGGGCCTTAAAAACTTCCAAGGATGGAGATTCCGCCACCTCCCTAGGTAACCCATTCCAGTGCTTCACCAACCTCCTAGTGAAATAGTGTTTCCTAATATCCAACCTAGACCTCCTCCACTGCAACTTGAGACCATTGCTCCTTGTTCTGTCATCTGCTACCACTGAGAACAGCCTAGCTCCATCCTTTTTTTTTTCTTCTCCCCGCCCCCCAGCTTGTCCTTCCTGAGCAAGCTGTACCCTTCTGTACCAATATTCCAGTCATATGTATTATCCCACCAAGTCTCCGTGGTGCCAACTATGTCATAGCTGTGTTTGTTTACTAGCATTTTGAGTTCTTCCTTCTTATTCCCCATACTTCTCGCATTAGTATACAAACATCTAAGATACTGATTTGATTCCCCACCCCCCAGTTCTGTCTTATCTCTCCTTTATCCCTGCTATAATAGCCCATGCTTCCCCCAAATTCCAAACCTTCTCCCAGTCTCCATGTTCTTGACTTACCTATGGGTTTTGGTCACCTGCCCCCTTCAAACCTAGTTTAATGCCCTCCTCACTAGGTTAGCCAGTCCGTATCCAAATATGCTCTTCCCCTTCCTCGATAGGTGGACCTCATCTCTGCATACGTTCCAAGGAAACATTGCCAAAGATTTTAAATGATAGGAAATCTGACAAACTCCTTTTTTTAAAAAAATAAGATGGTTATTTTGTTTTAAAGTACTGTAACAAGTGTAACCAGTTAAGAGGCAAGTAGACAAACTCCAGACTAAGTGAAGATCATTTGCTTTAATATGTATTTAAGATGGGCATAGAAGTACTTTATCATCAACTAATTAATTTAAATTGAAAAATGTATGCCATTGGAATTATTTTCTTCCTAATAAGGAATAGAAAAGTATGTTTATGTACTGTATGTACACTTATATTTAACAGGATTGTATTAACTGTTTTAATGTAACTTAATCATTGGCTGCACTACAAATAACTGGACCATTTTCTTGTCTGTAAATGTTCTATCCTCAGACATTGGGCAAGAAAGAGGGTGACTTTGTCTAGTGTTCTGTAACTGACGTTTTCTGTATCTAAATAAAGATTACAAAACATCTTATTTACTGGTTTCAGAGTAACAGCTGTGTTAGTCTGTATTCGCAAAAAGATAAGGAGTACTTGTGGCACCTTAGAGACTAACCAATTTATTTGAGCATAAATTGGTTAGTCTCTAAGGTGCCACAAGTACTCCTTATCTTATTTACTGTCCAGCTTTCACCACATAACGTCTCAGATAAATATGCAATCATGGAGAATTCATCCATATTTATATGGTGAGGTAGCCCATAGATTGTCATGGAATTTTCACATTCTTAAGTGTCTTAAGAACATGTCTCTGACTTTCTATGGGACTTGTGCTCCTAAGTCACATAGGCACATCTGGAAAATCCCACTCTTGAGCTCAGATTTTCCATGATTGGGTGCCTAAAGTTAAATCCATATGTAGACACCTCAATTAATGACCTAATTTGCAAAAGTATAGAGTACCTAGCAGATCCCACTGAAGTCTGAGTGGTTAGGTACTCAGCACTTCTGAAAATCAGGATATTTATATATGGAATTAGAAGCATACCTTTATGCCCTTTTTTTGGAAAATCTTGGCTGTGGAGGCCAGTTGATGCAGAAATTAACATTAAATTTCAGACCCTCGATCTAAAACCTAAAAGCCTGTGCTAGTAATTAGTCATTTTAGGTGCTTAATTTTTTCATAAACTTCACAGATTTACCCTATGAAAATCAGGCCTCTTTAAGGTGTCTTAAGTAGGGCATCCAAAATCACAAGGGGGTAAAACTTAGGTGTTTTTCAAGGTGCCATTTTCAAAAGTGACTTAGGCCCAGATTTTTAAAGAATTTAGGTGTTGCTCCACTCAGCGTTGCAGCACCTAAGTGACTTTTGAAATGAGACTTGGGCTCCTAAATGTAGGCATTAGTCTCATTGAAATTCAAATACCTTTAAAAATCTGGCTAAGTGCCTAAGTCACTTTTGAAAATGGCTCTGAAGTTCCTACATCACTTATATCCTTTTGAACATTTTACCCTGTCATTTTTTAACGTTTTTTTTTTAAAGAATCTTGGATCCAGTAATTGAAACTCCCTTGTTCTCTTCCAGTATCCAGAGAGCAAGTACTTGGATATAAATGTGCATTGTGGCCATTACTTAGACATACATATATAAATTCATCTAAAATGTGTGGATATCTGAGACAAATTAAACTGGTATTCCACAAATATAAAACATGAAGTGAAGCCAAAGGTACTGGTTCCTCTTTTCAAATAGTAGTTTTCATCCTGACAAATATGACTAATATCCATGAATTATAATATGGGGGAGGGAAGTTAAATTAACTTCAAAGATATGAAAAAACTAATTGAGAATATTGTTTGCACATGAATAAAACAGCATTTTTTTTAAAAAAACAAAACATGCTGCTGAATAACTTTTCACACATGTACAATTTCAGATCCTGCTCCTACAAGGAGTTTCACATGGGTGAACACCTGGGGGCAGGAGGAACTTCATTTGACTTCAGTGGGGTTTTATGTGAACACAGGAAAACAGATGTCAGCATATAAGCCTGTTTGTCAGCCTGAGATCAAACCCAAAATTCTATCTTTTTATACTCTTATATTAATTGTGTGTTGCTTGTTCACATACAATGTCTTTCTGCCTGGTCAGATGGGTTTGTTAGTATACTAGGAAGAGCTAAGGGATAGAACAGTTAAAGTGTTACGGGGCATGGTGGGAGTGTAATATATGAGCATACACTAGAAGGCTGCCTGGCTCTTCTCTCAAGCCACCAGTTAGGAGGGGCAAGGTGGGATGGGAGGGCAGGCATAAGAAACACTAAAAGCCCCCCCCAAAGAAAGCCTAGCCTTGGCCAGAACACAACCGTGAATCACTCCTTACCCCTCTCATGGGATACAAAAATGGTGGGATAAAGACCTCAGACACATGACCGTAAGGGGTGGGACTAAGGGCGTGCATTGCAGGTATATTTGGGCTTGTTAAGAAGGAGGTGGGAAATGGGAATAGGGACACAGGCAAGGCTCTGTGGCATCAGAGCTGGGAAGGGGGACATGGGGTAACAGCCTCTGGGACATCTGGGAACCAGACTCTGCTGGCATGTAGAACTATGGATATGCTTGCTTGGAACTAACCCCAATAAACATTGCCTTGCCTGCACTTCGGACTTCTGGTCTTCTGCTTTCTGTCTGTATGACAAGAACCAGGGGAGAGAGAGTGAAGGGAAAGCCCTCCAACAACAGCCCCATCCATTCTGTGAAGCTACAAAACATGACCCCAATCCTGAGGTCTTTGCTCCTAGAAAAGACTGATTAAGGACCTCAAGGTTTTGAACCAATGACATTTTAAAAAATATATATTTTTGCTAACTGTATTTTGCTATTCTATTTTTCGTATTTTTACCCCAGACTGTAAGGTTTCTGTGATGGGGTACATAGCTCATCCTGGCTCTGAAAGATTAATGTGGGCCTGAGAGGCCAATGAACATACTTGGCTGTACCTGGAAGGTGGACCTGGCCCAATTATAGATAAGTCCTAACTGAAAAAGAAATTGGATGGTTAGTATAAAGAGAGGAAGTCTGGAGCAGATGGGGAATACAGAGAGAAACTTTGTAGTCACTCTCTGGGACTAGAGCTTAGAGACCAGGAAGGTCAAGAAAGAAGAGTTGGACGGGGAGAGTTGGCCATGGGATCCACTGGGTAGAGCAAGCTCCAGTGATGGGAAGCCCTTATAATAGGGCAGGATCTAGACTTTTGGGAGGACAGCCCAGGAGGCATTCAATTGAGGAACCGATAGGAAAGACAAATCAAGCTAGAGGCAGTCAAAAGTGGATTTACGTTTGTACGCTTAATTTGGGATTTTGTTGGGGGATTTCAGGAGAGAGCTCTGGGAGTCCTAGCATGGAGAGAAGGGTGAACGTAGAGCGGCCATGGGAGAGACCTGCTGATGGGCTATAGTAGGAAAGTCCAAGGAGGCAGAAGCAAGGAGTCTGAGATTGGCTGCTGTTATAGGGGCCCTGGACTGGACCCAGTGTAGTGGGAGGGCCTAGGCCCTCCCATCAGCCACTGGGAGGGTGATGTGAGGCCCCTGAAAAGGGGACAAGAATGACTGAGAGAACATGAGAGAAGGGCATGTGGGCATTGGGGCCCAGAGGCAGGGCTGAAGATTCTTTGTAAGGACAGTGGATTGTTTTTTTGTTGGACTTTGTTACTAAAGCATAACCTGGCTGGAGGGCTGAGTTGCGAGAAGAGGCAGACCATCTCAGGACCAGAGCAACTGCCAGCAGGCAGCACTAATCTAGGAGAACCTGTGACACCTTCCCAACCACCAAGGGAGCTTGGGCAGTGAGTCAGCCTTTCTACAAATTCATTTTTTCTTTGTATTTTTTCTAGACCTAGTTCCATTTTGAAATATTCAATTTAAGAGTTTCCAAAAAGTATAAAATAATCTCACTCTAACACTTCCTTAAAATCTTCCATTCTGCCTTCAGTTAGACGTATACCGAAATTTACATATTGTTTCTTTTTTAAATGCTGCGCAGCTTACATGATAAGTGGAAATAAAATTGGTGCTTCATGAGCATGCCGGCTGAGGTGGACTAAGATATGACTGGAAAACTACCAGCTAGAAATGAGATTACAGAGGATCTGATGGTTACAAGAACCCAGCCACCTAATGCTGGTTAAGTTAATGGGCAGTCAGAGACAGGTGATTTTATTCATTTGTACAGAGATTTAAACATCCTGAGCTATCAAGTTGTGCACATAAATAGCATTTTGTGACAATTTGTCTTTATTATTATTATTACCCTCATCCATTTTATTATTACCCCTCTATTTGGTTCCCTCCCATTCCATTCTATATAGGTTTTTATATCCCATTCACCACCACAGAATTTGAGCACCTTCCAGCATTGCATTAAGCAATGTGACTAACATCTGTCATGTAGCGTTCTCTCATCCACTCTGCAGGAAGAGAAGTGTGTGCAACAGAGTGTCTTGTTTTGGTAGAGCTTGGGGGGTTAATACACATTGCTATATATTTATGTTAGAGAAGGCAAGGTCAAAGAAATCCTTGCAGTTGGAGCAGAAGGTGGTTTGGTTTGTGAAGATGATTAGATCCTGGAGGAATTCATTCCACAGTCTCTGATCAGCCCCCAAAAAAGTTCAGTCTCCCACACAGATGAGCTTTATCCTTATTGTAGAAAGTTCTGCTGTGCCACAGGACTGAAATTGTTCACTGTGGTTTTCATCACAGAGCTGTAGGTGGTCTTTTAGATATCATGGGCTCAGAAAATGAAGTGTCTTGGGATAAGCTTCTCGGGAAGCTGTCATGGGATAAGAGGGAAGGTCCTCTCATGAACTGGTAACTGATTAAAAGATAGGAAACAAAGGGTAGGTATAAATGGTCAGTTTTCAGAATGAAGAGACGTAAATAGTGGTGTCCCCCAGGGGTCTGGTCTGGGCCCAGTGCTATTTAACATATTCATAAATGATCTGGAAAAAGGGGTAAACAGTGAGGTGGCACAATTTGCAGATGATACAAAACTACTCAAGATAGTTAAGTCCCAGGCAGACTGCAAAGAGCTACAAAAGGATCTCTCAAAACTGGGTGACTGGACAACAAAATGGCAGATGAAATTGAATGTTGATAAATGCAAAATAATGCACATTGGCAAACATAATCCCAACTGTACATATAAAATGATGGGGTCTAAATCAGCTGTTCCCACTGAAGAAAGAGATCTTGGAGTTATTGTGGATAGTTCTCTGAAAACATCCACTCAATGTGCAGTGGCAGTCAAAGTGAACAGAATGTTGGGAATCACTAAGAAAGGGATAGAAAATATCATAATGCCTCTATATAAATCCATGGTAGGCCCATATCTTGAATACCACTTGCATATGTGGTCGCCCCATCTCAAAGAAGATATATTAGAAAAGGTTCAGAAAAGGGCAACAAAAATGATTAGGGGTATGGAACGGCTTCCGTATGAGGAGAGATTAATAAGACTGGGGCATTTCATCTTGGAAAAGAGATGACTTAAGTGGGGATATGATTGAGGTCTATAAAATTATGACTGGTGTAGAGAAAGTAGATAAGGAAGTGCTATTTACTCCTTCTCGTAACACAAGAACTAGGGGTCACCAAATGAAATTAAAAGACAGCAAGTTTAAAATAAATAAAAGGAAGTATGTCTTCACACAACGCACAGTCAACCTGTGGAACTCTTTGCCAGAGGATGTTGTGAAGGCCAAGACTATAACAAGGTTCAAAAAAGAACTAGATAAATTCATGGAGGATAGGTCCATCAATGGCTATTAGCCAGGATGGGCAGGGATGGTGTTCCTAGCCTCTGGTTGCCAGAGGCTGGGAATGAGCAACCGGGAATGGATCACTTGTTGATTACCTGTTCTGTTCATTCCCTCTGGGGCACCTAGCATTAGCCACTGTCGGAAGACAGGATACTGGGCTAGACGGACCTTTGGTCTGACCCAGTATGGCCACTCTTATGTTCTTATGTCTTGAAGATAAGGACAAAATCCTTAACTTGATTTGAAACGCTATGGGAAGCCAGTGTAAGGAGTGGAGAACAGGTTTTATGTGCTCACAGTAACCTCTGTGGCTGAGGAGATGGGCTGCAGTGTGTTGTATTAGTTGCAGTTTCCTAAGCACTGAAGGCTACATGCTCAAGTTTGTCATTTTGCTATAGACCAGCTCAGAGTTGATGAAAGCATAAATAACTGAGGCCCGATCAACGTGCACCAGGATGGGTCAGAGTCTCCTAGCCAACCAGGGATGATAGAAAGTGTTAGTTGTGGATGCTGCTATGTGAAAGCTTTGAATCAGTGAGGGATCCAAGAGCACTGGAAATGAGAAGAAGGTTTCTAAGCCTCAGAGGGGTGAGGTTCTGAAACAGCCTTCCAATAGAAGTTGTGGGGGACAAACAATTAGTTTTGAGAGTGAGCTGGTCACATTCATGCATCTGATTGTTTGATGGGATTGCTTGTGATGGGGGAAAGGGGGGATTCCAGCAGCCCTGGTGCTCAGTTCCGGTTTATTTCTTATATTCCTAAAAGCCCATGCTTCAGGGTTTCAGCCAGCCACCCAACAGGGGTCAGGAAGGGATTTTTCTCCCAATGTATGCAGGTATTTTCTCCCTCTAAAGCATCAAAGATGGCAATGGCTGCAGATGGGACATTGGGCAGGGAGTGTCAGGGCTCTGGGGGTATTACTGAACATTCTTACTCTCAGGAACTTGGCTGGCATGTTCTTGCTCACATGCTCAGGGTCTACCCGATTGCCATCTATTGGGGGAAGGAATTTTCCCCCAGGTCCAATTAGCAGTGACCTTGTGGGGTTTTGCCTTCCTCTACAGCATGTGAATGTGGGTCACTTGCCAGGATTATCTGGGTATATCTCACTTAATCATTACCCTGCCACTGCTGTAGCCCATAGGCTTGCATTTACTATATTCACTGCCTTGCCGCATTATATTCAGTTGTAATGCAAGAAACCTACAGCATCTTGTATCCTGTAAGACATTAGCTGAAGCATAAGTTAGCGTAAGTGTTGTTAAGTAGGCCATAACCCTTGGCACAGATCAACAGTTACCTTTAGATTTTAGGAACTAAGAAGAACTTGCTCTATGGTAGGAGGTTCCAGTAAATGCTATCGCAAGGAACATGGAAGTAATAACTGCAAATCTGCTTAAGAAGGGGTGACAGGTGTGATCATGAACGGTACACATATCAATATACTAACCTATGGGAGAAGGACTCCTCAACGTTAGTAGGATGAGGAAATAAAAATAAGGAAAAGGGGGAGAAACCCCTACTGAATATGCATTAGATATAGTGGTGCCAGGGTAACATATTATAAAAATTGCATCCCAGCCTGTGTGGGTAGGAGAGAAAGATGTAGCCCTTGGAAAGGGCCAGAATGATGGCCACTGCTGATGAGGAGAAAGGTGATGATGATGGTTAACGTCTCAGGTCGTCCTGCAGGGGTTGGTGTGAGTATATGGATGTGCAGATGTACATTCTGTAATCTCTCTATCTACCTCACTGAGTTAGAGTATTTGTGACTTTGCTAAATGTATTAATAACCTATCTGGAAATGACAGGTTTCAGAGTAACAGCCATGTTAGTCTGTATTCACAAAAAGAAAAGGAGGACTTGTGGCACCTTAGAGACTAACCAATTTATTTGAGCATAAGCTTTCGTGAGCTACAGCTCCGATGAAGTGAGCTGTAGCTCACGAAAGCTTATGCTCAAATAAATTGGTTAGTCTCTAAGGTGCCACAAGTCCTCCTTTTCTATCTGGAAATATAGAAGAGTTCCTATAGTGAGAGTGTTGTAGCGGAGCAAATCAGGGTTCCCAACCACATAGTAGTTTTAATAGTACTGGGTCTGATCTTGGGATAAGAACCTGTCAACCCTCAAAGTGATAACTGGGCAGTGTCTGTGTTTTTCTGTACAGCACCTAGAATAATGGGACCTTGGTCCTGATTGGGAGGACCTGAGAATGTAACCCAAACTGATTTGTTTATTGTGCGGTTCTACTCTTGAAAAACAGCCATGTAAAATAATACCTTCTGTCATAAATATAAAGGGAAGGGTAAACCCCTTTAAAATCCCTCCTGGCCAGAGGAAAACTCCTCTCACCTGTAAAGGGTTAAGAAGCTAAAGGTAACCTCGCTGGCACCTGACCAAAATGACCAATGAGGAGATAAGATACTTTCAAAAGCTGGGAGGAGGGAGAGAAACAAAGGGTCTCTGTTTGTCTATATGCTGCTTTTGTTGGGGATAGACCAGGAATGGAGTCTTAGAACTTTTAGTAAGTAATCTAGCTAGGTATGTATTAGATTATGATTTCTTTAAATGGCTGAGAAAAGAATTGTGCTGAATAGAATAACTATTTCTGTCTGTGTATCTTTTTTGTAACTTAAGCTTTTGCCTAGAGGGATTCTCTATGTTTTGAATCTAATTACCCTGTAAGGTATCTACCATCCTGATTTTACAGAGGGGATTTCTTTACTTCTATTTACTCCTATTTCTATTAAAAGTCTTCTTGTAAGAAAACTGAATGCTTTTTCATTGTTCTCAGATCCAAGGGTTTGGGTCTGTGGTCACCTATGCAAATTGGTGAAGCTTTTTATCCAACATTTCCCAGGAAAGGGGGGGGTGCAAGTGTTGGGAGGATTGTTCATTGTTCTTAAGATCCAAGGGTCTGGGTCTGTAATCACCTAGGCAAATTGGTGAGGCTTTTTACCAAACCTTGTCCAGGAAGTGGGCAAGGTTTTGGGAAGTATTTTGGGGGGAAAGACGTTTCCAAACAGCTCTTCCCCAGTAAGCAGTATTTGTTTGGTGGTGGTAGCAGCCAATCCAAGGACAAAGGGTGGAATATTTTGTACCTTGGGGAACTTTTTGACCTAAGCTGGTAAAGATAAGCTTAGGAGGTTTTCATGCAGGTCCCCACATCTGTACCCTAGCGTTCAGAGTGGGGGAGGAACCTTGACACCCTCTTACCCCATTCTCCCTTGTGACCAGCTATCCATACCACAAGTTCCAGAGTGGGGGTGAGAACAGAGTCAACTAAGTCCTGCCTCCCCAAACAGATGGATGGAGAGTGGTTGGTACCTTGGTTCCATTCCCAGTATCATGCTCCAGCTAGTGTAGGTAAACACTTCAAGTCACAATCTGCTTCCTGGTCTGCATCAGCAGCAGTGCAATAACATGCTGTCCTCTCTTAAGCTGCACTTCAACCCTGTATATTTGGAGTCTTATTTTCTGAAATATATGGCAGAATGCTGGTAAAACAGAGCAGGGGACATACAATTCTCCTCCAAGGAGTTCAATCACAAATTTAATTAACACATTTTTTTTAAATGAGCGTCATCAGCATGAAAGCATGTTTTCTGGAATTGTGGCCAAAGCATGAAGGGGCATATGAATTTTTAGCATATCTGGCACATAAATACCTTGCAATGCCAGCTACAAAAGTGCCATGCAAATGCCTGTTGTCACTCTCTGGTGACATTGTAAATAAGAAGAGGGCAGCATTATGTCCTATAAATATAAACAAACATGTTTGTCTTAACGATTGGCTGAACAAGAAGTAGGACTGAGTGGACTTATAGGCTCTGAAGTTTTGAACTGTTTTGTTTTTGAGTGCAATTATGTAACAAAAAAAATCTACATTTGTAAGTTGCACATTCACAACGAAGAGATTGCATTACAATACTTGTATGAGGTGAATTGAAAAATACTGTTTCTTTTGTTTATAATTTTTACAATGCAAATATTTATAATAAAAAATGTATGCTTTGATTTCAGTTACAACACAGAATACAATATATATGAAAATGTAGAAAAACATCCAAAATATTTAATAAATTTCAATTGGTATTCTAGTATTTAACAGTGCAATTAAAACTGTGATTAATTTTTTAATCACGATTAATTTTTTGAGTTAATCACGTGAGTTTACTGTGATTAATTGACAGCTCTAGTTTTTACTCTAATTAGCTGAGTAGAAACAAAACAGCTGAGAGTGAACTGGAGTTCATTCCGACTTTGCATCATCAATACAATTGTAAGCCAAGTTCCAAGTATGGGACCAGTTACTATCCTCATTTACAGTTGTTTACTCGACTGAATAGGTATAAATGAGGCAGAACTTGGCTTCTGGAATATTTATTGCTGGTGATGGTGTGCATGCCAGTGAGAAACCTACTTGATCCCATGTTTGCGGCTAGGAAAAAAAACGTAATTTTACTTGCACTCTGAGCAAATTTGATATTGGTTTTTTGAAGAGCAATAAAAATGGAACCCCACAATGTTAATTTTAGAATCCCTTTTCAAAGCAGAACTGCAGTTGAAGGTAGATCAAATATACCCTCATTCCACTCGGTTGGAAACTTCAGCATCATGTTGCATAGGGACATGTTTTATCTATTATACCACATTCAACAACTAGTCAATGCTATCAGAACATCAGTAACCAAAAAGGGGGAGCCCTTCTCATAATATATAATCACAGAACACAGCCTCTGTCCTGTCCTAGCCAGTATTTTATTTTTAGGAGAAATGTAGCAGATTAGGAACCTAAACATACCGCTGAAAAATTGGTGCAGACAGACTGAGTCTTATACAGGTGGGACAGGCGATAATTAAACAGAAGTGGCTCCAATGAACAGGCTCAGAGAACAGTAAGAGCTGTTTAAACTAGTGGAGGTGGTTACAGCAAGTAGCTGGGTCTCCATCCAAAGAGAAGCCATCAGAGAGGATGGAAGAAGCAGATCAAATAGCCTGATGGAAAAGGAGCGAGGAAATAACTTTAGCAAAATAGTCTAGAGATTAAAAAAGAAAATAGGAAAGAGAAAGAGAAGAATGAAAGAAATAAAGGGAGAGTCATCCCAAAACATTTCTAAGATATCTGTCTACAGCTGCAAGAAATGGATAAAAACAAAAAAAAGGCACAACCAAAAGTGTATTTTTGTATGAAAACGGAATGCATCAAAGTCTCATTCGCCTAAAATTCTACCCTATTCCCTTTATATCTTTAATTTGTCAATATCATTTGCTCTTTAATGGGCATTTGTCATGGCTGTGGGGCTACCTGCACTCTGTCTCCTTTCTGGGTTCTGAGCGCAGTCACCTCAGGTCTTGGGCCCTTAGCCCTTGGCTGCATTGGGGTGGAATCTTGCCATTCTTCCACTTTTAGACCAGCGCCTGAGTGCTTATTACCATGTGTGCTTGGCTCAGTTTGGGCACCTGATTGATCCTCCTTTTGAACCATTGATCCTGTGACCCACAACCTTCTTAAAACAAAACTCTTTTATAGAGCAGTTGGCACAAAGCATTTCAAAACAAAAGGTTTCCAAAACAGCGCCCTACGTACATATTTAGTCTCATCTACCCTGACACCTCAGTGCAAGCTAAATTAGATCTGCTTTCCTCGTAAGTTACAGGACAAACTCTCACTCTTAGTACTTGTCTACACTGCAGGTTATGCCAGCATAGCTTATGTTGCTCAGGGGTGTGACTAGTCCACCACCCTAAGCGCTGGAGTGGACAGCGCTATGTTGGCAGGGAGAGCTTCTCCCGCTGACATAGCTACTGCCTCTCGCAGAGGTACTCGTCTGATGGCTATGGGAGAGCTCTCTCCCGTCAGCACGTCTTCAGCCCCTCACCAGGCCGAGCTCCAGTCTGAACCCACAGCATGGCAGTGCTGTCTAGACAGCTGTTTTCAGAATGCCAGCACAAGCCCAAGTCTCTCGACCCAGGTTGGGAGGCTCACTTCTGTGGGCTGTATGGAAGTACTCTCCGTCTCGGTCACCTTCTGACTCATTCAGGTGAGCCCCCACCTTCCCTGTAGAGGGTTGGGCCCTGTTACCATGTTGCTCAGTGGTATCTATGTTTCAGCATCCAGGTGCGTGGTCTGATGGTGACTGCTCCCTATGGTTGGGCAAACTATGGCCTGCAGGCCAGATCCGGCACAGGAGAATTAAATCTCTCCTAGGTATAAAGACATAAACCAAAGATGTTTATGACTGCTCTACCGTACATAAAGGCCAACATCAGGACAATTATACAGTAGCTAAAAAGTTTGTTTAATCTGACAAAATAAGACCAGAGACTGAAAACGTCTTTGATGTTGAATTATGTTTTGTTTTGTTTTTTAAAGTATCTGCCTCTCTGAAAATCATGTACACATGAATGGAAAAATCCTTGGAGCATTGTGCTGGCTGGCTGCCATTCTCCAAATGCAGATCTGTGACTCCAGGGAAGTTTTGTTGGGGGAGTAGAGCAAAAACCTTATCTGGTTGAATGATCAGTGATGCTGCTTTGGCTCTGATATATCTCTGTCTTGGGGGCCTCTAAATTTCCCAGGTGGAATCTCATCTCTTCTAGCCTTCTGGATGACTTCATCATCCCCATCTGCTACTGAGACATCTCTTTTGGAGTTATCAGTTTCTCTAAACATTGCAAGCCAGATCCTCAAACTGGAGTAAAGAGGCAGTAACTTCAGTGGAGCTACGACTATTTACACCAGCTAAAAATCTGGTCCTGTGAGTTTAGAAGTTGATTGTGCTATATGGGGATTTCCCTGCAACATTTCAAGAGGGTTTTACGAATGGACCTTCCCCCACTCCCCTAAAAAGCCCTGTGTCTTTAAAATGTGATTTCTTTTGCAGAGTGACTCTATAAAAATGCCACTGTGAGGTTCTGTGCTTATTGAGTTTTGATGATTTTCACCACAAATGTGCTCACTTAACAATAAAAAAACTGCTCTCGTTTAAACTGCCAGCCCTGCAAACAGTCTCTCTGTTCTGAGAATCAAGCCTTTACTTGCATCCCCATGAATGATACAGGTCCTACAATGTGAACTTAGCCTCTCAGTTTGTGCAGACACATTCTCTTCAAAATAGTCCACTGGTGATACCATTTCCCTTAGTGGTTTCACGCTGGTGTGAATGATTGGAACGATTCTATTCTGATCCACAAGAAGTAGAATCCAGCTTGTTTTCTCTGAGCGGTGCTGGCTCAAGTGAGGCCAACAGAGGTAAAGGGCAGTGAAACCTATTTTTGTTGTCAATGAAGTGATTAGATACAACTCAGTTATGTACATCGAATAGATCTGAGTAAGAAAGTGTCATTTTTTTCATATAATCGCTGTTAGTAGCCTCACTTTAAAGAACACTTGATGCCACTTTCTCCATGTTGCTTTCCTGCATAGCTGTTAGATTTAACATACCACAGCTACTACTTCATTTACAATCTCTGTAACCATGGTGAGGCATTGAAAATCTTGGTATGAGTAGCTTAGTCCTTGTCAGCGACTTGCTTTCCTATCTCAATTGATGGCACTTTATTCTCTTGAATTTCATATGTCTTTGTCAGAGCCTGCGGTGCATAGAGTGTCACTATAGAATTATTGCATAACGTCAGCTCTCATTCCTGATTTTGATGAGTCTACAGATATTTTTACTCTTTAGAGTCCTAATGTTTCCTCCTAACTATCAATTAGTGGTTTTTTTTTTACTTTGCTAATTTTTAGTTTCTCCGCCATCCAGGGTTCTTTTCTGCTATTGTAATTGCGGAATGTCAGCTTTGGTGACAACCTGGGTATGACTTTTCCCCCCATATATTTAACTATATCAAAGAATCTATTTCCATTTTCTCCCTGTTCCAGCAACTCTTTCCTGACTCAAAATACATTCCTGGTTATTATACAGAAATTGCTGTATTCCTAGAACTGGATTTTAGGCTGTCCTGTCTTGCTTTTCATAGCATCTTAGGCTCTGATTCGTGATCTTTTCTGCACATTCAAAACGCCCATATGTCATCAATATACGATTAGAACCTCCAGTCTTCCAGACCCTCAAATACCTGCTTGTTTGGTTCATCTAGCTTTGCGTTGTGCACAGCTGATTTAAAAAGATGGTTGCAGACTGAAAGGTTCTAAGGAATTAGTTGATGGTGGCGCTAACAGAGAATTTGTCAGGATTCTCAGCTGTCATCTAAAGGACCAAGTGTTTTCCACCTGCCAGTTATCTAAATGTTCCAAGTCTGGTTGTTATGGATTTAGGGAGATCCTTAGGCCCAGTTTTGGGCATGTGTCACTGTGATGTCATGTCATTTAATAATTCTCATTATTACAATTTACTAGGTCAATAGTTGGACTGTCATACCTACAGACTAGCTCATGGTACGTCACAAAAATGATTCCCACTTGACTGGCATTTGGGTCTGCATGTTAGAACCCAGTTACTTCTGCTGGTATTCTAGAGCTACTGTACTCCATGAAGAATGTGTGGTACGAGGTTTCACTAATGTTTGTCTCAATCACCCTTACCCAATGTCTTTGTTGTCTGATTTATGAAGATGCACCATTATGTATTTCAGAATTTTCAGTGTGATTTCTTTCTAGCTAGGCCCTCATCCCCTGACCTGTGTGGTATCAAGCCTTATCTCTCCCCATGTCAATCAAAATGTCCTCCAATTTACCGTTACTTTTTGGGGGCCCTTTCTCCTTTTTACAAACTTTTCCAAAATCTGCTTTGTCACATTATGTTTATCCAGAGAATGTCCTGGAGGTGTCTCTGACTCTAGAACTGCCATCTCACTCTTGGTCCTGAAGATACTACAAAGCTCACCATCATATCATATGAGATGGTGGGTGGGTTTAGGAATGTTTGGCAGCTGGATGAAGGGGGATTCTTATTCTAATTCGTTTGAACATGTATTTTTCTGGTCTGGATAGTTTGGCGGGGGCAATTTGCTGTGTATCTGGTGGATTCTCCATTGAGTAGGCATGCCCACTGACCCTTGTTCATGAGCACATCCCTGCCCCGTAGTCTCTGGAGGCAGCTGGAGCCATTACTCAGGGTTGAATAGGTATTTAAGGCCTATCCTTTCACTTTCTGGCCAGAAGAAATTTTTTCACAGCTTAAAATTACGGCTCACACTTTTTAGTATCTGCATGATCTGACCAAGAACTAAATATACGTCCAGTGAGCCCAGAAAGAGGTTGAAAATTGATCAAACAGTATAATTGTTTAATGTTGCTTGGGTTATATTTTAAATTATTTGGGTGTTAGGGCATTTAGACCAGTGGTTTTCAAACTTTTTTCTGGCGACCCAGTTGAAGAAAATTATTGACGCCTGTGACCCAACAGAGCTGGAGATAAGGGGTTTGGGGTGCTGGGGTGGAGCTCAGGGCTGGGGCAGAGGGTTGGGGTGAAGGCTGCAGGGTTGGGCCAGGAATGAGGGGTTCAGGGTGTCAGAGAAGGCTCTGGGCTAGGGCAGAGGGTTGGGGTGCAGGAGGGGGTCAGGGCTCTGGGCTGGGGGTGCAGCCTCTGGGGTGGGACTGGGGATGAGGGGTTTAGGGTGAAGGAGGAGCTCTGGGTGGGGGGGCTCAGGGCTGGGGCAGGGGATTGGGGCACGGGCTTCCCTCAGGCGGCTCCCGGTTAGCAGCACGGCAGGGGTGCTAAGGCAGGCTTTCTGTCTATCCTGGCACTGCGGACTGCGCTGCGCCTCAGAAGCAGCCAGGAGTAGGTCCAGCTCCTAGGCAGAGGTACGCAAGAGGCTCCGCATGGCTCTTGCCCACAGGCACCACCACCCCAACCCAATTGGCCTGTTCCCGGCCAGTGGGTGTGCAGAGCCAGTGCTCGGGGTGGGGGTAGCACATGGAACCCTGTGGTCCCCTTGCCTAGGAGCCAGACCTGCTGCTGTCCACTTCCAGGGCACAGCGCGGTGTCAGAATAAGTAGGAACTGGCCTGCCTTAGCCGGGCAGCACTGCCAACGGGACTTTTAATGGCCTAGTCGGTGGTGCTGACCAGAACCGCTTCGACCCAGTGCCTTACATTCCACGACCCATTACTGGGTTGCGACCCGCAGTTTGAAAACTACTGATCTAGACCCTTGTATCTTTACTATTTAAATCTAAATAAATAAATGAATAGTTTGTTTGGCTCTTGTAAGAGACCATCCAATGACTTGTATCTCCAGAATACCTAGTGAGGATTGTCCCATTGGGCAAGCTCTTCTCTGAGAAGAAAAATTGGCAGATGTTTAGATATAGGATTGTAGCGGATATGTATTTGAACTGCAACAAACTCATTCTCTTTTTTGTTTGGCATTTTGGATTTTTCACTATCCACATAATAGTGTGTTATAAAACCATGCTTTTGTTTTTCTATTGATTTCTCGTTGCTTCCCCACTCAACACAGATTTTGTTTTCATCAGTTTTAGCAGTCTCAGCTGCTTTTGCAGATATTAATACATTTCTGCCATGTTACATTTTATTTATATCACATTCCCTGCCTAGTATTATCACATGCAGTGCCAACTGGTATTTATTTATGTTTCTTATGTGTTTATCCAACAAATGTTCCTGCTTTCATATTGCTGGGGGGGAATTTACCGTTTGTAAGAAGCTTGTCAAAAGTTTTATTAGGTCTCTGGATCTATATGCTGGAATGGATCTACTCATGGTGTGCAGCTCTTGGTCAGAAGTAATCTTTAAATAACTTAATTAAAATACATCAGTGTTACCCTTCTCAACTTTGCAGAATTCAAAAGCTGTATATTTCTAAGGCCATATGGAGGTGTGAAGCACAGGAGTGTCTGGGATTAACTCCTGAAACCTCAGTTCCTGTTTTTCAAGAGACAGATATCTAGGTAGCTATAGAAATGCCATGTTTCTTCATTATGTACCACTCCGTGGTGCTCCTTTCTTTAGGTGACTGACTGACTCTTCCAGCAGCTACTCTTTTCTGCTCAGTGTTTGTATTCACCACAGAGGTGAGGCATGAAAAGGGACAGCACTTAATAGAGACGTAATAGTTTAATGGTCAAAAATAAAAAAAAAGCCAGCCTGATGTTCTTGGGAGTCACTGAGGAAGTAAAATAAAGCCATTAACACCTGATATAAGCACTGGAGACAAGATATTGGATTTGATGGACTATTGGTCTAATTTGGTATGCTAAATCTTGTGTTCCTGTTTGCCCCCAAGAGCATGGCAAACCAGAAATCATAAGACTGAAGGAACCTTAAAGTAGCATCTTTTGAAATAGAAAGTCTCTGGCCCAGGCCTTGGTGAAGTACTCTGGGCCACCTATCTATTCCCATGAGGATGTAGCCCACTGTGGGTATTGAGAAGAACTGTGGGTATATGGTAATGGGGGGCCATTTAAGTACAGTAGATCATTCAATAAATACTACATTGATTTATTGAGAGCACAGTTTCTTATTTGTAAAGCTGTTTAGACTTAAAATGCCAGTACAGAGCAGGCTGTATTATACAGACAGAACATATGGTTCTGTTCTCTGAGTGGTCTGGGCTGGAGAAGGTGGATATTTGCTGGTTTGCTTAGTGCAGCAGAACCCCTAGAACTATTTGTATAATATTTCCTCTTTTGAATCTGCTTTTGCAGTGACTAGAAATGCTTCAACTTATACTGCCCTTTAAAAACTAAATACTACACTGGGTTTAAGATCAAATGTGGCTGGCTCTCTGGCCAGGGAAGTGCCCTGTAATGTCCTCCGTGTCCTTTCAGTTCTCTTCTCTTTGATGTGGAAACCACATGGCAGATGCAAACTCATGCATCAGGAGAAAAAAAGTCATCTTGACAGATTATCTTCAGGAACTGCCTCCTGGTGTTTGATGCCTTTGGCTTTCTTTCCCTCTAGCTCTATTTGTCTTATTAATCCTAGCTAAAGCGATCATAAGCTTTTTCCCCTGTGTGTTTTTTTTTTTTGCAGTGGATAGTGACTATGGGGAAAAAGGTTAAATTAGGAACTTTTGCTCAGAGACATGTATTCTACAGTAGGCTTCATTTTTCCAACAGCTGACAATTTCAAATTGTTAGTCTTATCTGTTCTTGTATTTTTGGAAGTAACTTGCTTGCTTCCTCATAGCTAACCAGGGTCTCCTGCTACACTGGTAAGTAGATTTTGTATTTAAGCCCACTTGTGCTTCAAAAGATCTTAAATCAAAAAGTTCTTCTGTGGTTTATTGGAAGACACCATAGACATTGAAATATTGGTTGTGTGTGGAGCATTGAAAAAGCTTCCAAGAGTTTATCATGTGCCATTTCTTGGCCATAGTGGGGGCTTCACCTCCGAGGGAGACAGGGCATGAAAGCCTCTAGAGCTGAATAATAACATGTAAAGGGGAAAACGGTGGGTAAAATCCACTACTAATTAGTTAAAACCATTTTGATTCTTATCCTGAATCTATTCTACAGAAGAACAAACCATGAGCTTTACCTAATACAGTCTGTTTTTTTCTCCTCCCTTTCTGTAGTAACTATTTAAATTGCTGCTATTCATTTTAAGCAAGGTGCACTTATTACCTAGAGGTGAGTTTAATTTTAATTTATTTTGCAATTATGTTTAGACGACAGTTTGTTTAAATCCATTCACTATGTTCTCAGAAGATGATTTTGCATGAGTTCATCAATGAAAGTTGAATGGAATAGTTTGGCAAGAATTTTGAACTTTTTTTTTCTCTTTCTGTAGCCATTTAGGACCTCAGAATAAGAGCCACAAATTTAGCATTTTCAAAATGTAATCAGTGTAAAGAAAATGTAAAGCTTTATATTTTCTTCACGAAAACATTACAATCAAGTAATGTCATCATTTCTGTTGCGTTGAGGTGCTCCCGACCAAGGCCCTGCTGTGTTAAGCCCTGTCCAAATGCATAGAGAGAGCTCCTGCCCCAAGGAGTTTAAATGGATAATAAAGACACACAGTGAAAGATACAGAGAAGTACAGTGACTTGCCCTATATTGCTTAGCAGATCAGTGCTTCTGATTCTAATCTAGTGCTCTTTTGATTGACCATGCTGCTTCCCATGTATTCTTCAGAATATCAAACTATCCTATCTCTTTCTCCATATGGGTGAAATTCACCCTTGTGCAAAGTCTGTGCATCAATGAAATCCTATTTTTAGGGTTTATTAAACGGTACTTAACTGGAACCTGGGTGT
Organism: Lepidochelys olivacea; assembly: GCF_965140295.1. Lineage (NCBI taxonomy): Eukaryota > Metazoa > Chordata > Testudines > Cheloniidae > Lepidochelys > Lepidochelys olivacea. The sequence goes on along the minus strand of NC_140411.1, from coordinate 28,297,574 downwards.
TGTGCTGGCCCTCTGCACAGGATGAATTTCACTCTGGCAGAATATTACCCTGTGTTTCTCTCCAGCCACAGAAAATTCTTTCATCTGCAGCATGGCCTTTTCCCCCTAAGCTACAGATGGGATCTGGGTGTGGAATCGGGGTGGAGGGGTGTTTTTTTTATAGTTAAGATCATTTTGTGGCTTCCCAAAACATTTAGAATGCTCCTAAAACTTATGCACCCCAAATATTACCAAGTTCATCCCTTCCAAGTGAAATCTCAAAAGTTCTGTTCCCAGGCTGGAGGAGCTTCTCCCTTTCCAGTTACCTCTTCTGTCCTTTCACAAATATGGTACTTACTGCACTTACCTATCAAACATTCCCAGCAAATGTCAAGATCTGTGGGACACTAGCTCAAGCAGGAACATTACGCTGTTTTTTCCAGCAGTATTTGAGTTAGTTTTTCCACTTGGATGTATTACTTGGCCTTAACATTTGTAACCCAACTGCACCAAACTAGTTTGATGATCCTATTGTTGTGTAGTCAAATATAGTCAGGAAAATCAGAGATGGAAAAAACCTGAGACATTTATCTAGCTTATCCTTCTGCTAGCAATGTATTGTTGCCTGAGAATATGTTTACCCGCGCTTTGTCCAGTTTAGTTTTAAATATCGTAAGCAATGAAACTCCCAATTTCCTTGGGAGACTTAGAAAGATGTATTTGACTGTGTGTATTGATCTGGATTAAGGCTGGCAGAATTACTCACTGCAAATATTTTTTTCCTGATGAATTGAAACTTCCCTGCGCCGCCTCCTTCTGAACTATCCACAGTCCCTGTGAACAATGTTTCTATCAGTAATATTCTAGGTGGCATGTTCATTTGTCTAATGCAAGCAGAATTACTATGTTAAAACTCTCCTGTAAGAATAATTTTTGTATTAAGTTGCATTACCTACAGTTTACGAATCTACAGTGAATTTTAAACTTTTCTATTAAACCAGTTTAGATTAAATTTACAATCTGTACAGGGACAAAATACATACCACCTGTAGGAAATATTATGGCTCAGCATGGTGCTTCATAAAAGCTTCCAGACAATAGGGAAATAAACCTCTTTGGACTATATTTGGGGAAAATGCTATGTAAATATCTAGCAAATATTATTCTGCTTAGCTGCTTTCAGATCATACCTTGGGGAGCTCAGAGGATATCAGCAGGAAGTTGTGGAAATGTTACCCATAAAGCATGATTGAGATTCTCTTATTTATTGGTAGCTTTATGCCAACGGCTGAAGCAGAATTGTATTGGATAACTAAAACATGCCCTGTTTGTAGTAAAGCTAGGTAAAAACTTTGCATTCCTTCTAAACTTAGCTAGAAAACGAAGCAAGTAAGGGAATGGCTTTAAAAGCTTAAAAACAGAAAGGAGTCATAGATTCATAGAGCTTAAAGTCAGAAGGGACCATTGGATCATCAAGTCTGATGTCCTGTATATCACAAGCCATGAAATTTCACCCAGTTACTCCTGCATTGAGTCCAATAAATTGTATTTGACTAAAGTATATCTTCCAGAAGGGCATCTTGTCTTGATGTGAAGACATCAAAAGCCAGAGCATCTACCACTTCCTGTCGCAGTTGTTTCCGATGGTTAATCACCCTCACCATTAAAAAATAATGCCTTATTTCTAATTTGAATTTGCCTAGCTTCAGCTTCCAGGTTCTTGTTAGATTTAAGAGCCTTTTATTACCTGGTATTTTCTCCACCTTATGGTACACTGTAACCAGATCACCTCTCAATCTTCTTTTGGACAAACTAAATAGATTGAGCTCTTTAAGTCTCTCATTGTAAGGCATTTTTTCCAGTCCTTGAATCATTTTTGTGGCTCTTCTCTGTACCATCCCCAACTTTTCAACATCCCTTTAAAAATGTGGATGCTATTCCAGAATCAGTCTCACCAATGCCATAGACAGGTAAAATCACCCCCCTACCCTCATGTATGCATCCAAGGGTCACATTAGCCCTTTTTGCCACAGCATCATACTTGAAGCTCATGCTTGTCCACTGTGGTCCCTAATTTTTTTTCAGAATTTCTGCTTTCCATTTTTTTTAAGGTCTGGTCTGCAGTGCTTCTTCCTTCACTTACAAGTTGAAACGAACCAGTTTGCTCTGATTGCCTGTCACTGACTGTCCTCATCATTATTTGACATTCCACCGATCATTGTTCGTCTGCAAATTTTATCAGCACTGGTTTTATATTTGTTTCCAGATCTTTGATGAAAATATTGAATAACATCGAGCCCCGTACCGATCTTCAGAAGTGATGACTAGGAGAAGATGACGTAATAGTAGCAAGGACTAAAATGTTCCAGCATTCCCATCAGTAGTGCCTACTGGTTTTTGGGGAAGGGTAAAGGTAACAGGACCATGTAACAATCCGAGGAGGCCTGAGAAGACCCCCGTTGTCATCAGCAAAATCATACATGTGGAATCAAGAGGAAACATTTCAAACTTACTTGGCAGCTCTATTCAGTAGCCCTCTCCTGAGTTAGCTGAAGAAGCAGGTCCATTAGCTATTTTAACACACTCATTCAACTCCACTAGGGCCTCAGGGTTTCCATTGCTATGAAACGCAGTAATATAGAGATTAGAGGCAGGGTATACCAGCAATAGGGCACCAGACTGGGAATAAGGACAACAGGGTTCTATTCTCAGCTCTACTACAGACTTTCGTAACCGTGGACAAGTCTCTTCATTTCCCCACGACCGCATTTCCACAGTGGTAGAAATGGGATGGTAAATCTGACCCCCACTTGTGAAGTGCTTTGTGATCATAAGGACAGTCTACTGTGGGGATTTTTGCACTGATATAGCAAAAGCCAGGATAAATGACACTGGTGCAAGCCCCACTTTACACCTGTGCAGCACATCTACACTGGGGATTTGCACTGGTGTACAAGGTAGACAAGCCCTTAGAGAGAAGGGCTAAGTATTAGCGAACTAGTATTAGCTGCTGCTGCATGTGAAGAGGCAAGCTGCCTTTCTCCAGAAAGATCCTTTCATAATATGCCAAGGGCCTAGTCCTCACTTCCCTTTGTGCCCCATGTTCAATCAGTGCTAGATGATGCAAATGCACGGATCATGGTGGCGAAGTCCAAATTCAACACGAGAGGACGCCATTTTTGTTGTGTGATAATAGAGAATTACAGAGCAGTGGCATTGGAACACTTTTAAGAGTGGGGGTGCTGAAAGCAGTTATTACTTTTTACCTCATGCCCCCCTTACCCCTGTCTGTGCCCCCCCTTCCCCCAGAGCTGGGGCCAGGAGTAGGGCCATGTCTCTGAGGGGGGGTACCCGGACAGGGGTAAGGGGGCTGGGGCCACAGCTGGGGGCAGGCACAGGGCCAGGAGCAGGGTGCTGGGTGAGGAGCCCCAGGCAATGGGCCAGCGGCCAGGGAGCGGGCTGCGGGGATGGCGGCCGGGACCCAAGCGTGGGGCTGGAGAATGGAGTTCCGGGTGTGGGGCTGGTGGTTGGGGCCCCGTGTAAAACCTGGGGGTGCTGCAACACCCCCTCCCCTGCACCCTTAGTTCCACCACTTATGTTACAGTCTCTTTTTTCTAATGCTGAATGAGGAGTTTTAGTAGAATGAGGACAACAGTATTGTCCCCGACCCTAGGTGCAGCCTAGAACTTTTCCCTAGCCCTTCCTGCTACCGTTTTAAAGAAACAGAAGACTTAGCCTCAGAGTCTTCCTATGAATGCTTTTCACAGATATGGCTATTTGGGTGTGCAGAAGTAGCAAGGAAGAAGTTCAGCCTAACACCAAAACTGCAGGCTGTTTAACAATCTGAGAGCAGACACCCTCAGCAAAATGTGAGGTTAGAGAGTGAGTGAGTGCTTGGGAAGTTCTGCCTTGTCCTCACTAGCATCACCTCAGCCTTTCCACTATTCAGCTGCTGCCTTGGGAGATAATACTTTGAGTGTCTGATGTATATAAGTGCAGATCAACACTTCACAATGTAGTACAAAATGGCCATGTGACATGCACCACCACAGCGTTAATAGATTTTAAGTCCAGGAAGTACCAATGTGATGATCAAATCAAACATTCTGCATAACAGAGGCCATAGAATTTCACCCAAAAATTGCTGCAGTAAGCCCATATCTGTTGAGTGAGCTAGAGCAGTGGTTCTCAAACTAGGGCCGCCGCTTGTTCAGGGAAAGCCCCTGGTGGGCTGGGCTGGTTTGTTTACCAGCTGCGGCTGCAGGTTCTGCCAATTGCGGCTCCCACTGGCCGCGGTTCGCTGCTCCAGGCCAATGGGGACTGCAGGAAGGGCGGCCAGCACATCCCTCGGCCCGCGCTGCTTCTCGCAGCCCCATTGGCCTGGAGCAGTGAACCACGGCCAGTGGGAGCCGCAATCGGCTGAACCTGTGGACGTGGCAGGTAAACAAAATGGCCCGGTGAGTCAGGGGTTTTCCCTGAACAAGCAGCGGCCCTAGTTTGAGAACCACTGCTCTAGACTGAAGAGCCCTTCATTTTCAGAAATTCTCTCCCCATGTAGGTGCCGATAGACCACAATCAAGTCATCCTTTAACCTTCTCTTGGCTAAGCTAAATAAATTGAACATATTTAGTCTCTCACTATAAGGCAGATTTTATATGTGATGTAATATTTTCTTGTTACTGGTGGTTTCTTCCAGAACTTTCTGATTTTTTAAAAGTGGATTTCAGCATTGCAAATTAGGGTGGGGGTTCAGTTATTTTACTTTGTGCATTTGACTGCACTTTGTAAATAATCAGTTTCACAGCTCTCTTCCCCCAACCATGTCCCTGATGTACTGTCAGTTTTTCCTGTTATCATATGAAAGACCTACACCAATGAAAGAGACAGGAACACTTAAAAATATGAAAAGGTATTTGTAAAGCCACAAAAATTGGCCGGGGGGCCAGGAACAAATGTTCATGGCACCTGAAAGTACTTATACCTCCTTTTTAAAAAGAAATGGACTCGATATGCTGATGATGTCCCTTCAGCCAGACCTTTTATCTTCTGACTGCAAAATCTGAAGTCAAACTTGCACAGTTTTGAGGAAGATTTTTCTGAGTTGCAGGTGTGAAGTAAATGAATAATTTTAATCCATTCAGTTTCACACAATCAGAAGAGAGAGTTTATAGTGTTTCTTCTACTGATTAATATAGAATTTGGAAAACATTCCTATCAGAGCAATGATGATTGCAACACAAAGTTCTGGAGTATCTTTGAAGTGTTCCCTTATCATTAGAGTCAAAGGTCTTGGAGCTTTTGGAAGGCTTACAGTTATTTCATTACAACACAGACAATGTGTTAATTGATTTGTTTTCAGAGAACTACATTATTCAAATACTGTGTGGGCAGTCAGAGAGCAAATATATTCAACACAATGACCTGCCAAGAAGTGTCATCTCATAGATTTAAACTCTGTGATGCTATTATTAAATTTTTAGAAAGAGCCAGAATTTCACATGGGTTTTTATTACAGCTATCTACTTAGCAGCATAAGGCAGGGAGGAGAGGTGGGGAGAGAGTCAGCAATTCATAAATGTGTTGTTGCTTAGAAGTCTTTCATGCATCGATGATATTCTTTCCTTAATTTTCTGAAATTGGAACGGTCATTCTCAGATAGGGGTAGGAGTGCTCAGTATGGTTTGCTTCATCTGAGTACAGGTCAACTCTGCAGTTGTTTACCAAACTACTTAAGCAAACATTTCATACAAAAAACAAAAACACAGAGTTTTTCTGCTGGGATTAATATACAACAGAAGTGATGCATTGCATGAGATTTAATTTATTGATTTAATTTTTATTTTATTTGCAGAGGCTGAAGCTGGCTTGCATTTTAATAAACGCTGAAACACTCTTTGGCTGGATAAAGAGGAAAACAAAGAAATGGAGATAAGTTTGTGCCAGGGTATTCAACATTCACTCAGTTGCTCATTTTCTTTGTCCTTCTCTTCTCCAGTCAAGATGTTGGTTACACCTCTTGGTCCTGCAGTGTATTCTCCAAAGTTGCAGCTATAGTTGAATTCACCCTTTCCTAGCGGTCACTTGAGAATTTACTGTAGGCAACATTCCTGCACTGGCCGCATGGGGTTGGGCAACCTGTGGCTCTGGAGCCGCATGTGGCTCTTCAGAAGTTAATATGCGGCTCCTTGTATAGACACTGACTGGGGCTGGAGCTACAGGCCCCTAACTTTCCAATGTGCTAGGGGGTGCTCACAGGCCCTGACCCCTCTCCACCCCTTCCCGCCTCCTCCCCTGAGCCTGCCGTGCCCTTGCCCCCCCCCCCACAGAGCCTCCTGCACACCATGAAACAGCTGATCAGGAAATGCGGGAGGGAGGGGGAGGCACTGATCGGAAGCACTGCTGATGGGTGGGAGGCTCTGGGGGTGGGGGCTTATGGGGGGCTGCTGACTTATTACTGTGGTTCTTTGGCAATGTACATTGGTAAATTCTGGCTCCTTTTCAGGCTCAGGTTGGCCACCCCTGGGCTAGGTAAAATAACTGATCTTTCCCATCTCAAAAATATCTGATTCTTGGACAATCCCATTTGTGTGGCAAATATGATTGCATGGAATATGGGGTAACACACATGTTAACTCCCCTTAAATAAAGAGGGTGACATTATCCCATGCTCAACACCTGTTTCAGTTACCTGACTCCTCCACTGAAAAAGAATAAGGAAAAAACAGACCTTGACACATGCAATAAACTGTTTCTGAACTAGCTGGTGGTATCGTTAAAGGACAAGACTGGAAAGGCAGTAAGTAAGTTCTTTCCCTCATTGTTCATAAAAAATGCTGGAGGGTCATGTCCTAGATGCTGGGATCAATCTGTTTAAAAGTGGAAGGGTAATAAAAAATTTCTGATTGTACCAAAGCAGAAAAATTTGGGAAAAGGAAAGCTTAACAAAGTAGCAAACACAGACGAATTATTGAACATATTTCAAGGTCATCCCTACTTTCTCCCATGCTCCCCACTACATCTGGATTAAAGTCCCCAATCTTATTTATTATTAATTGTATTTATTAGGGTAGTGCATAAGGACCAATTGAGAATGGGGTCCCATTTTGATAGGCACTTACAACTATATAATGAGAGACAGTCTTTACCCAGAAGAACTTGCCATCTAAATAAACAAGACAAAGTTTAGAGGTATAACTAGATGTTGAAGAATTAGATTTTTATTGGTAAATATCAATTTCACCAAGACACATGGGAAAAAATTTCAAATAGTTCCATCAATACTGATCAAAATGTACAGTAGTCAAAGAAAGAAATGCAGCTTGAGAACTTAGAGGTTGATTTAAGAAAATTTACTTTGTATATTTGACATATGATGTTGATAATTTGTTTTAATGAATATAAAGCTTTAACTTTGACTCTTGACCTCTGTTATTACCCCCCGCACACAATAATTTCCTGCAACTCTGAAAATATAAATTGATAAAATTGAAAAAATTCTTAAAAATAAACCAATATTATCTGTCAGATGATATGCATTTGAATTCTACCATGCCTAGGTATAACATACACATAGAGTGAACAATGTGATGGTGTCATATTAGCTCAGATTGTTTTGTTATTTAGATCCTTTCTGTGAGGTTATGTTAGAAGACAGTTAGCTAGCTGGAAAGACGAAGGAGCAGGTGAGAAGCCCTGCGAAAGGAGGTAGGAGGGGGTTACAGCAAACAGCCAATCAGCAGAGGGCAGAGAATGTTCAGAGTGAAATTCTGCTGACAGCCTCTCTTGGTCCTTGCTTCTCCAGCACCGGGGTTGCCTTCACTCTGGCTTGCTCCTCCCTGCAGTTTCTTCTTAAAGGCCACATGGCTGCAGAAGGGGAGATACTGCATAGCTCCTAGTGTCCCCAGAGAAGGGGCACAGTTCTGGGGTCTGGAGGTGCAAGGTGAGAGGGGTGATCCCAGCTCGACCCCATTTTACCTTCTTCATCCCCAGTACCTCCTTTAACTGCTCTCTGCAGCTGCTCTTTTGTCATGCAGCCTCTCTCCCCCTAAATCCCCTTTCAGGCAGTCGTCCAGCAGTGAAACCTTTCCTGTGTCCACCCCTGAAAAAAAAAAGAAAAACAAAAAATACAAGGCTTAGACTAACTATTTACGAAGCACAAGAGCTAACACTATGCTTATGTTACATACCCAGTAACCTCACAATCATATAGGGCCTGTGTTTAGAGCCCTTTGAAATCAATGGAAAGATTCCTATTGACTTCAGTCAGGCTGTTACCCAGGTTTGTCTGAAACCGCAACAGGGGCAACTTAACTATTGTGTAAGGAATAAACCAACAGGAACACAACAATTCTGTCTGATAAGATTCATGCAAATAAGTGTGCTCTATCTAAAACAGCAGTTTATTAGAGTTAAGCACACACAAACATCAGCAATAGGTTTAGAACATCCCAGATATTTACCTAACATCTGGACCAGCAGGTTCTCAGTGGCCAGTTGCTCACCCACCTGGGAGAAAGGGTGTCAGGAAAAACGTCTCAAAGTGGCTTCAGAGGACTGCTCCAAAGTACACTCCATTAGCTAATCTTTTATAACTAATTTCTACAAAACACAGAGGTCATAATGATTCTAGTCTATCATCACTTTTCTAACTTTCAATAAACTTTTAATATCAGAGGCGTCTAGACAAAGTTTTCCAACCACCAAGGTTTTCAGTTTCAGTTGTTTACATGTCTGTCCCCTCCTCCCATTCTGATTAGCAAAAGGAGAGACAGTCTTTATCCAGAAGAACTTGCCATCTAAATAAGCAAGACAAAGTTTAGACATATAACTAGATGTTGAAGAATTAGATTAGCAAAAACTGCCAGCTAGATATGACCTTGCTCCTAAAAGCCTATCTCCAAACTAACCCTCAATTACATGGTATTCTATTTCATTACTTCAGGGTGGCTGAAGACACATAATATGGTTGCAATTAACTTAATCACATTCTGGCGTATACACACTCCTCAAAACCAGGCAACAAGGCTCATACTGGGTATAACTTTATCTTTCTCCTACCTCTTTTCATTGCTTGTCATCCTCTCATGCCATCTGCTAGTCCAGGGGCAGTGACCCATCTCTTGTCTGTAAAGGGCAAAGCCTACTCATGGCACTGCAGAAATAAATAGTCTCATAACCCTCAATTTCCAAGGAGGTGTTAAGAATTTTGATAGCTCACACAAGATAGAAAGGAAGAGCCAGTGGGTTCTATCCATGTGCTTATATTGCCCTGTTACCAGAGTAGTTGAGCCTCGCAAACATTACAGGGTTTATCTCCAGTGATGTAAAAAAAAAATCTCCATTTCACAGATGGGAGACAGGAGCTCAGAAAGCCTACGACCAACATTGTCAAAATTGGCCACTGATTTTAGCTGCCGAAGTAGAGGCTCCTGGGGCCTGATTTTCAGATGCACTGAGTATGTGAAGCTTCAGTTGACTTCTTTGGGAATTATGGGTGCTCAGTGCTTCTGCAAATGCAGTCCAAGGTGCCTCTGTATGTGCAGCCAAAAACCAAAACAGCTAAGATGAGGAAGCTATCCAGCTGGAGAAGAGGACACAGCTCTGTCACACCAGCAGGCGAGGAGGACACAGCTCTGTCACAGGGAGGACACTGGCTGCTGGTTACTTCTGGTGGCAGGCACTGCTCCATCCCTACTCCCAACGCACCCATCATAGTGATAAAGAGCCATTACGCCATGGAGGAATCGCCCCAAAAGGTGGAGGAGGAGATGCTCTGGAACCCCAAGGCTGGGAGGATCACAGCCACCACTCCGAAGAGGAACCATAGGGTAGTGGTGGTCTGTGACTCCCTTCTGAGGGGGACAGAGGCACCCATCTGTCAGCTTGACATGGCATCCTGGGAACCATGCTGCCTGTCAGAGGCCTGTATCTGAGATGTTACGGAGGGATTATCGAGGATCATCTAGCCCTGACTACTACCCCATGCTGCTCACCCATGTGGGCACTAATGATACTGTGAGGTATGAGCCTGAGCAAATCAGAAGTGACTACAGGGCTCTTGGAGCAAAGGGGTGAAGAAGCTTGGGCTCAGGTGGTGTTCACTTTGCTCCTTCCGGGCAAGGGGAGGGGCTCAGGCAGAGAGAAAGATGCATCCTGGAGGTGAATGCCTGGCTGCGAGGGATAGTGTCGCCAGATGGACTTTGGCTTCCTTGACCGCAGGAAGCTAGTCTGTTGAAGAAGGACTGCTAAGCAGCAATGGGGTCCACCTATCGAGGAAGGGGAAGAGTATCTTCAAGTACAGACTGTCTAACCTAGTGAGGAGGGCTTTAAAACTAGGTTCAGTGGGGGCAGGAGACAAAAGCCCATGGATAAATCAAAAAACATTGAGAACTGGGAGAAGGATTGGAATCGGGGTGGGGAGCATGGGCTTTTATAGCAGGGACAAAGGAGAGACAAGAGGGAACAGAAAAATCAAATCAGTAGCTTAAATGTCTGTATACTAATGGAAGAAGTATGGGGAATAAACAGGAAGAACTAGAAATACTAGTGAATAATCAAACTATGACATAGTTGGCATCAGAGAGACTTGATGGGATAATACATGACTGGAATATTGAGATACAAAGGTACAACTTGTTCAGAAAGAACAGGAAGGGGTGAAAGGGTGGAGTTATTGCCTTGTATATTAAAGCTGTATACACTTGCACTGAAGTAGAGATGGAAATAGGAGACAGACTTGTTGGAAGTCTCTGGGTAAGGATAAAAGGGATAAAAAATAAGGGTGATGTCATGGTAGGGGTCTACTATAGACCACCTAGCCAGAAAGAAGAGGTGGATGAGGCTTAAAAAAAACACCCCTACATCATCCAAAGCACAGGACTTGGTGGTGATGGGGAACTTCAACTACCCAGACATCTGCTGGGAAAATACAGCAGGGCACAATTTTTTGGGGTGCATCAGAGGCAATTTTCTATTTCAGGAGGTGGAGAAAGCTACTAAGAGAGAGGCTGTTCTAAATTTGATTTTGACAAATAGGGAGAAACTGGTTTAGAATTTGAAAGCGGAAGGCAGCTTGGGTGAAATTGATCAAGAAATGAGAGAGTTCATGATTCTAAGGAATGATAGCAAGGAAAACAGCACAATAAATATAATGACTTTCAAGAAGGCAGACTTTAGCAAACTCAGGGAGTTGGCAGGTAAGATCTATGGGAAGCAAGTCTAAGGGGGAAAACAGTTTGAGAGATAGTTGGCAAATTTTTCAAGCGGATATTATTTAAGGGCACAAGAGCAAACTATCCCACTGTATACAATATGGCAAGAGGTCACCCTGGCTTAACCATGAGGTCTTCAATGATCTGAAACTCAAAAAAAGAGTCCTAGAAAAAGTGAAAAAAAATAGGTCAAATTACAAAGGGTGAAGATAAAGGAACAAGCATGCAGGGACAAGATTAGAAAGGCCAAGGCACAAAATGAGATTAAATTAGGTAGAGACATAAAAAATAACATATTCTACAAATACATTAGAAGCAAAATGAAGACCCATTACTCAATGTGGGAAGAAAGACAACAGAAAATGTGGAATTGACAGAAGTGCTAAATGAGTGTTTTCACCAAAAATGTTTGTAGTGATTGGACATCTAACCTAGTGAATGCCAATGAAAATGAGGTAAGATCCGAGGCTAAAATAAGTAATTTTTAACTTGATCTTTCCCTTGACAAGTTAGACGTCTTCAAGTTGGCACGGGGTGAAGAAATACGTCCTACAATACTCAAGGAACTGACTGAGGAGATATCTAAGCCATTAGCAGTTATCTTTGAAAAGTCATGGAAGATGGGAAACATTCCAGAGGACAGGAAGAGGGCAATTATAGTGCCAATCTATAAAAAGGGAAATAAGGACAACCCATGGAATTACAGACCAGTCAGCTTAACTTCAGTACCCCAAAAGATAGTGGAGCAAATAATTAAGTAATCATTTTGCAAACACCTAGAAGGTAAGGTGATTAGTCAGTCACCATGGATTTGTCAAGAACAAATCATGTCAAGCCAACCTAATAGCTTTCTCTGACAAAGCCTTGGGGATGAGGGGGAAGCAGTAGATGTGGTATATCTGACTTTAGTAGGGTTTTGATACTGTCTTGCATGACCTTTTCATAAACAAACTAGGGAAATATAGCCTAGATGGAGCTACTATAATGTGGGTGCAAAACTGGTCGGAAAACTGTTCCCAGAGAGTAGTCACCTTGGTTCACAGTCAAGCTGGAATGGCATATTGAGTGGGGTCCCACAGGGATTAATCTTGGGTCTGGTTTTGTTCAACATCTTCATCAATGATTTAGATGATGGTATGGAGAGTACACTTATGTTGCAGACGATACCAAGCTGGAAGGGATTTCAAGTGCCTTGGAGGATAGGATTAAGATTCAAAATGAGCTGGACAAACTGGAGAAATGGTCTGAACGAAATAGAATGAAATTCAATAAGGACAAATGCCAAGTACTCCACTTAGGAAGGAACAGGGTATGACTGCAGCTGGTGTAGACATATCCTACGCTACCTTTATCTAGCTACCTTGGGTACTGGAACTGTGAAATGGCAGCACAGTATAGCCACCCAGAGTAATTACCCAGGGTCCTGAGCAGGTTAGTACAGCCCGTGCTACCATGGCTTCACTGCTCAGGTACCCAAACTAACCAAATGAGCTTTAATCTAGTTATGTCTACAAGAGTCGCACTCTCAGCTGATGACTGCAGTACAGGTGTAGCCCGAGTCTACAGGGTCTGACACAGTAGCTCCAAGAGATGTGAAATGTCCAATTCATCCTAGCTACCTGCTGTCACTCCTAAGCAAGGCGGGGGGCGGGGCCATGAGGTACACCATCTGGGTTGGTTCTAGAGCTTTATATTACCTTATTTCAGCCCAGGAGGGTCCTGAGCTTGGTTGGGGCACTCAGTGTGCAAGGCACTGTACGTAAACATAGTAGCAGTCCCTGCTCTGAAGAGATTACAGGCTAAGACCCCTTTGTCTTGCAAGATGTGAAAGGGGCTCTGTGCAGGTGCAGCAGTCCATCTACATGCAACAAACTACAGGATCAGGGCCTAAATAGACAGGTCAGGAAAGGAAGTATTATTCCTATCTTACAGATGGGGAACTGAGACAGAAATTATGGCCCTGGTCCTGCAAAGACCTTAAGCACATGAGTAGCCCCCTTGGCTTCAGTGCAACTACTCATATGCTTGAAGTTAAGCACATTTTTGTGCTTTCCTGGATCTGAGCCTAAGTGACTTGCTAGAGGTCACAGAGGTAGTGTGAGGCTGAGCTGAGACCTGACTGAGGTCTTCAGACTCTCGTTCTTGTGCATTACTCACAAAATCACCTTTCCTCTAAAGGCTGATCACACATGTAGATTTGGCTAAATACTAATAGGTGTTTGGATTGACCTATGTTCCAAACCTCATTAATAAGGGGTTATCCACATTTTGCCTGCAGCTGGCTGGTTTCTATTGACTCAAATCTCATGCAACAGCCACGTTTCATAATTATAATAGAACAGGTTATGGTTCCTTCAAATACAGTGGTGGGAGATAAGTAACTGAATGGGACTGCCTGTTTCTGGAGTCAGGCTGTGACTGTGGCAGATATTACAGGAGTTTTCTCCCTGCATCTGACTACAGACAAGGCAGGAATTTCAGAATATATAGAAGTGGATGGGGACTGTGATCACACAGTATGGAGCTGTGAAAAGGCAGCAAGGAAAGTGTTAAATAAAAAAAACTGTAAGACAAACTTTAAAAATAAAATTCTACTCTCATTGTACATGTAGAGTAACTCCATTTACTTGGATCCTGTCAGGATAACAGAAGCATAAGCAATAAACTGCATGAGACTATAAAGGCTAAATCTTGCCAGATAAATTTGACCTTTTTAAAAAAGAAATACTAAATTAATCATTGAAAGCAAAGCAATAGCTGTAGTATCTTTGGAAAATAGCAAATCATTTAGTTAAGCACCAAGCATGAGATGTGTCATAAAATTTTACACTCAAAATTAATAAGCAATGATGCAATTGAAAACTGAATGAAGGACATAAAAGGTTAAGACAAAAGGTAGCATAATGGAGGAGAGGGAAGTGTAGAACCAGGATTTTTGTACCTTCTAATGTCATTTAATGTCTTCATTTGTGACCTAGAAGAGAAAGGAGCATGCACATTAAATGAGATTGACAAACGCTAGTAAATTGAGAGCAGTTGTGCATGCTGTAAAGACAAAGTAGTGCAAAGGGCCAGCAAGAGATCATAAAATAAAATCATTCACCTTGGACGCTCATACATCTGGAGAAAAGCAAGGGGGGTGGGGAAGGATATTTAGTGGGAAGGGAAATACCTGTAAAACACTGAATCCTCACTCCCAGTTAGGGCGTTTGATGTAGTAGACACAAGGCCAGCGCCATTTTGGGCTGTACACAGTGACGTCACACGACAGAGCAAAGAGACAACAATTCTCTATCTAGCTCTTGTGCAACCACACCTGGAATATAGAGTTAATTTCTGGGCACCTCGTTACCTGAAAGATGTTGAAAAGTTCAGAAAAGAGCAACAACAATGATTATAAGAGTCAGGAGGTGGTTAGGGTTCTGAGGCCTGATATTTGAAAAGTGCAAACCCTGAGCGAGGAGAGGAAGGATGAGTTTGTGGTTAATGCACTGGCCTGATGCTTGAGACCTAAGTTCTGGCTTTACTACAGTCTGACTGTGTGATCTTGGGCAAATCACTTCTTAACTGTGTACCTCAGTTTCCTCCTCTGAGAGCTGGAAATAATTGTACTTAACTACCACACAGTGATGTGAGACTAAACTCATACTCTGAAACATAGTCAATAGATTGGGGCCCCATTACCCTAGCCACAATGTAAAGTTAGAGAACCAGTGATGAAACCAGTCCCAAATGTGTAGTTAGTGCATCCATCACCAAATGGAACCAGGAAAGAAAAGATTTTGCGCAAAAAAATATTCCCATTAGATTTTTATCCTAATATTTATGCTAAGAAGTTTGGACAAGTTTTGCTATCTAAAGCAAAGCTCCAAGATATTAAAAATCCATCCACAACTGAACAAGAGTTGCTTTGGATATACAGAATCGTGCAACCTACATTGTCTAGCTTGCTGAATTGAATGAATATCTTAGTATTGTGATCCAGAAAGGTGCAACCATTCATGAGACTGAGAGAAAGTTCACAAAGTTCTGTTGGAGTTAGCGACATTCCATGCAACTTAATCTATTAAAAACAATTAGTGGGTAAAACAGCTTTTTAAAATATATTTCTATCGTTTTAGAAAAGAATAGGGGAGAGGCTTAACTAAGGGAGTATTGAGAGCTCGTATTCATGTTCACTATGATGGAAGTGGCTGTCAAAGAAGCCTAGGAAAGCTAACAATCGTAACAAGCCAAACCAGAAACTTCTGAGGCTAAAGTAAAAGTTCCAGGAAAAACTGGATACTGCAAGTGAGTAGAGTCAGTTGTCTAAGAACATAAGAATGGCCATACTGGGTCAGACAAATGGCCCATCTAGCCCAGTATCCTGTCTTCTGACACTGACCCATGCCAGATGCTTCAGAGGGAATGAACAGAACAGGACAATTAGTGAGTGACCCATCCCCTGTCATCCAGTCCCAGCATCTGGCAGTCAGAGGCTTAAGGATACCCAGAGCATGGGGTTGCATCCCTGACCATCTTGGCTAATAGCTGTTGCGGACCTATTTTCCATGAATGTATCTAATTCTTTTTTGAACCCAGTTATACTTTTGACTCTGGCAACCAGTTCCAAGGGTTCACTGTGCATTGTATGAAGAAGAACTTCCTTTTCTTTGTTTTAAACCTGCTGCCTATTCATTTCATTGGGTGACCCCTGGTTCTTGTGCTGTGTGAAGGGGTAAATAACACTTCCCTGTTCACTTTTGCCACACCATTCATGGTTTTATAGGCCTCTATCATTCCCTCCGCCTCTCCCAGTCATTTCTTTTCCAAGCTGAACTATCCCAGGTTTTTGAATCTCTCCTCGTAGGGAAGCTGTTCCATAACTTTAATAATTTTTGTTGCCCTTCTCTGTACCTTTTCCTTTTCTAGTATATCTTTTTGGTGATTTGGAGGCCAGAACTGCATGCAGTATTCAAGGTGTGGGCATACGATGGACTTAGATAGAGGCACTATGATATTTGCTGTCTTATTATCCATCCTTTTCCTAACAATTCATAAAATTCGGTTGGCTTTTTTGACTGCTGCTGCACACTGAGTGGATGTTTTCCTGAGAACTATCCACAATGACTCCAAGATCTCTTTCTTGAGTGGGAACAGCTAATTGAGACCCCATCATTTTGTATGTATAGTTGGGATTACATTTTCCAGTGCACTTTACTTTGCATTTTTCAGTGTTGAATTTCATCTGCCATTTTGTTGCCCAGTCACGCAGTTTTGTGAGATCCCTTTGGAACTCTTCTCAATCTGGTTTTGGCTTAACTATCTTGAGTAATTTAATATCATCTGCAAATTTTGCCACCTCACTGTTTATTCCTTTTTTCCAGTTCATTGATGAATACGTTAAACATCACTGATCCAACTACAGATCATTGGGGGAATCTGCTATTCGCCCTCTCCATTCTGAAAACTGACCATTTATTCCTAACCTTTGTTTTCTGTCTTTTAACCAGTTACTCATCCATGAGAGGACCTTCCCTCTTCACCCATGACTGCTTACTTTGCTTAAGGGCCTTCAGTGAGGGACCTTGTCAAAGGTTTTCTGAAAGTTCAAGTACACTATATCTGCTAAATCACCCTTATGCATGTTTGTTGACCCCTCAAAGAATTATAAGACATTTCTGAGGCATGATCTCCCTTTACAAAAGCCGTGTTGATACTTCCCCAACAAACTGTGTGCATCTATGTGTCTGATAATTCTGTTCTTTACTATAGTTTCAACCAGTCTGCCTGGTACTGAAGTTAGGCCTGTAATTGCCAGCATCGCCTCTGGAGCCTTTTTTAAAAAATCAGCTTTACATTTGCTATTCTCTAGTCATCTGGTACAGAGGCTGACATAAGTGATAGGTCATAGGTGCAGATTCTCTGGGTGCTCCAGGGCTGGGGGGTGAGGGCTGGAGGGAAAGGGGGTGCGGAGTGGGGCCAGGGGTGGAGTTGGGGGTTGAGCACTCCCCGGGGTCTGGAGGAAGACGATGCCTGTGTAATAGGTTACATACCACAGTTAGTAGTTCTGCAATTTGATATTTGAGTTCCTTCAGAACTCTGGGGTTAACGTCATCTGGTGCTGATGACTATTGGCTGGTTGAGCCTTAGCATTAGCTTCTGTGGTACAGTGCTAAACAGAAGCTTTGCTGCAGTTTTGTGGTGAATGGACAGAATAAATATAGAGGTTTTAAACTTTGCCGGTAGAATAAGTGCTCTCTCTAGTGGGAGTGAGATAGGAAGTAATCCTGCCAAGGTGCGGGAGGTGAGATTGAGTGACCCAAGCTGTCTTTTCTGCCCCTCTGATATGAGTCTATATTAGTCTAACGTAACCCTTGTTACTGTATAATGTGCACAACCAAGTAGCCACTATAATCCAGAGATAGTGCTGCTTCTTACTTCACGATGAGTTACATTTGAGTAACAAAAGACTAATATAACTGAAGTGGAAACAGTTGGTTGCTGACAATGTTTGTTTTAAAACCAGATGCAGCTGGATAATATAATCACATGACTGAAAATAATTAGAGAAAAATAAATACCCTTAATTAATTGTAATCATAATTAAAGGATAGATTGTATTTTCATTCAAAAGTCCTGTTCATAATCCTCAGAGGCCACACACAGAGGAACAGTAACCCACGTGCCTAATAGGGAGATATCTCTTAAAGAGATCTAGAGAGAAGAGGGGGAGAGGAATGAGCCGTGTCTGGGTCACTGTTGCTAGGCAGATACACAATTCACATGCCACACCCAGAAGTTTCTGGAATTGGGTGTTGTGGTATTTTGGAAATGCTCAGTAGGTTCCTTGTACCTAGACTCACAGACTCCATTGTGGGCAAGTAGTCAGGGCAGTTTACGAAAGGACACATGAGCTGCATGGGTTGGATGAAGCTCAGTCACAGTGGCAGAAAGGAACTGGTTTCCCCTAACTCTGAAGCATTGTGCAGCAGGTTCGTGCTATTGTTAACTTTCTGACATGGGGGTTAATTATAGAAAGAGGAAATTGAGGGGGAGGAGGGGCTAATTTCTTTCATTTTGTCTAATTTCAAATGGTCTTATCCAGTCTGGTTCACTAGCTCTCTTCTTGTTTAAATGGGATCCTGGGGAAAGAGTCATCTGTATTTTGCTATTTTTAGTCTTGTATTTTTCTTATCAGAGGGTTTTTCATGTATGTACTTAATACTGATTGGTAGGTTAATTAGTTGAACTTCCACTTGTATTATTTCCATGTATTATTTCCAGCCAAGCAGGGGTTAATGATATACTGCTGATATGGCAAATTAAAATAATTCACTCTCTGTTGATGACACAGCATATTCAAAAAGCTTCCCCCCCTTTCCATTTTTCCCATTCTGCCATTATAATTCACCCTCCTACATCTTTTTCACATTGTTCCATGAATAATTTCTCTTTGTCTGCTTCAACTGAATTTAATGCTTTGTAAAAGCTGGAAACTGGTTCTTTTGTACTGTAGCTACTATTCACAAACCTTGCTATGGTTGACAGTTCTCTGTTCAATGTGTCCTAATTTTCCCCTTGTGAAATGTAATGCTTAATTTGTAGAAATTGGAAAAGAGACAAATCAGTGCATTTATACATTTCCTTAACTTGAGGTAGATCTCAGATATACCCTTGTATATGTTTTGGCAGTTGTTGGGAGGAGCAGATTCTATCCACATGTCCATTCTTGACGTGAACGTTATTTTCCTTTAGGTTGAGATTTTCAATTTCAACAACTGACCCCAGCTTCTGGGAATGAATCCCCAGTCCTTGAGAGAGAAAGTTTTACCCTCTCACTTTTCTGCAGCAAAATATATTTTGTAAATTGCAGGTTGGGGAGGCTCATTTCCATGCTATGTTTATTTGACTAAATTTGTGCACCTAACCTGAAATAGCTTGCTTCAAACACGGTTAGTAGTGTTGAATATTGGGGAAGACCAGTGTTGTCTTTTGCCTTATACACAGCACTTAGGTGTTTGTGCTGCCATACCCCATGGCTTGATGTGGTTTCCATCATATGCAGGGTTTACAGTTTGGTTTAGTGGCACCCCCACTATACAAATTGTTCCAGCACCCTGCAACAATATTACCATGGAGAAACCACACAGTCACCATGGGGCCCAAATAGCAATATTCAGTACATAGACACAACATGTAAGGTGTAGCTACATATACACAGTTCTGCTCTGTCTGGCTTCCAAAAGATAGAACACAGTGAGTATTGGAGGGCTCACTAATTCATTAAAGGGATTTCACCTAATTCCTATTTCTCACAGTGAGGCAACCCCCTGCTGAAATAGACAGTGTTCCTCCTATCCACTTGTTTCTCTTTTGTCCTAGGAAAACGCTTAGGGCTCTCACAGTTTCCTCTGCATTTTTCCACCAAAGGAATATGGCTTGCTTCTTTCTCACTCCCTGGAAGAAACTGACAACTCCTCAGTTCTTCCAAGAGCTGTGTAGATTGTGGAGAACTTCTGAGGGTGCAGAGCCTCTGTCTTGGCCACAGGCCTCCTTCCACTGTGCTCCCACACCCTGTTAGACATCTCAACTTGTTCCTACTCCAGTACGGAATGATAATACAGACTGTACTAACTTTCCTTTGGATTGTCTGCTGGTGGTGGGGAATTCTGCACATTCCCCTTCCTCTGGGCCATAGCCTCATTTCACCCCATGCACAGATCCCCCCAAATCCATGAGGTCCTGGGCAAGGGGGAAATACTGCCATGGAGGTGGCTGATACTTCTTTCTGCAGGTGGAGGATATCTGCATAAATCACAACTGTATGATCCAAGCATTAGTTAACTTGCTCTGGGGTCTTTTAGGATGGTGGCAAATCTCCATTAATCTTATTTGTTAACCTTAAATGGTACAAACAGATTGGAAGTTCCCTATAACTTACAGTTGTAGCTGGGTACACATCCAAATATTTCAAGGGACTAGAAAACTCTACAGAAAATTAAGGGCCAAATCATGAAAATCAGTATAAAGCCTGAACAGACAGGCTGTACTTTAGTGCTCTCTGGGCAGGAGCCATCCTCCCTTCTGAGGCTATATAACCATTATGTGTCTGCAACCAGGGCCAGATTAACTCTCCTATGGGCCCAGAGCTATTAGATTTTGTGGGACCCCCTGTATACAAGTTGTTTTCCTAATTTAAAACAAAATGATCACAATTATGGCATCAAGGCTATTAACGCTATACTAAACTTATCTTTTAATTAACATAAAGCCATTCTGTGGTTACATTTCAGTCTTAAAACATGTAGAATATAGTTAAGTTAATTCAAAATGGCCTAATTCTTATTTTAGAACAGCTGTTATATTAGTTTCTTTCTGGGAGGGAGTTTGGGTGCAGGAGGGGGCCCCATGCTGGGGCACAGTGTTGGGGTACAGGAGAGGGTGAGGGGTGTAAGCTCTGGGAGGGAGCTTGGTGCAGGTGGGGATTCTGACCTGGGGCAGTGGGTTGGGGTGCAGGAGAGGGTGCGGGTTCTGGGAGGGAGTTTGGATGTAGAAGGGGATTCTGACCTGGCCTTTTTGCTATAGGGGAACGTTTATTTTAAATTGGATACTCCTGAAAATATATTTTCATCATAAAATTGTTGTAAAGTAAGTTATGTCTGATAATCTTAAATCATTTATAGAGTGTGTGATCACCAACTTGCAACACCGCCCTTAAATATTAATGTCAGATATTTGTTAATAAATGTAAAATATGCGCCAGGACCAAACTGATGTACCCTTAAAAAAACTGCTGAACCCTCAGGGAAAAACTTTGAAGACTATTGAAGATATAAGGATTGTATTTTGTTTCAGGGGATTCCGAGGATATGGCTACAATTCCCAGCTCTGCAACAGACTTCCTGTGTGACTGTGGGCCAGCCACTTCTTAATCTCCGTGTCTCAGTTCATTATCTGTAATATGGGGATACTAATAACTACAGCTCAGCTACATCGTATTTTCTGTATGTCTTATCCCTTTTATTTTTAATATGTGGGATATCTGTAGAAAAAAGAGGATGTTCACTTCTAAGAACTCTGTTGTAATTAGTGGGGTGATGTTGCAGATGGAGTGTTACGTCATCTGATCAAGGATCAGCAGTAGGAGAGAACAGAATCTTAAACAGAGGTCTGATGGCCCGGAGGGTCAGCAATGGAATACCTCTCATCTGCTGATTAAGTGTGGTTCCCAGATCATGACTGGTTGGTGTCCTTTGAAAATGGCTGGCAGTCAATATCTAGATACTGGTGGACAAGTGTCCATAAAACAAAACTACCACTGCAATCAACTCTGATTAGCACCCTTCTACGCACTCATGAAATGAATGGACATAAACTGAGGTGGTTCCTCCAGAATGAGGTTGAGTAACAGTACCTCTCCAATCTAACTCTTCTTCTTTGTCCTTTTGGCTACAGTGCTTAGCCAGGCCTTGGTTACCTGCAGACTCAGCTGCTGGAATCTCCTGTCTGGCCTCTCCTATCCCCATTTTGCTGCCCTCTATTCCACCTCAGTTAAAACCACTACCCTCACCCATCATATACTACATCACTTCCCTCCCCTAGTCCCTTTTCTGGCTTCCTTTCCTTTCTCCCAGCTCTCTAGGCTCTTTCAAATCCCTCCCAAAACTTCACACACCTGCAAAGCCAGTACAATGCTAAACCACCTCCCATTAAAAAAATTCTGCCCAGCACAGCCTACAAGTGAACTGAGAGAAAGACAATGGGGAATAAATAAAGAGGAAGACAGAAGCTCTAAAAACTTTCCTCTGCGTCTCCCAGATGCTGTCTATTTAGATTATAGGAGAGAGACTTTAGGCTTGAATCCAAAGCCCAGTTGTGGCCCCTTTGTGCCAGTCATGTGCATGAGGGCCATTATCCAACCACAACCACATCTGAGAATTCCTGTGATGTAGGCTGCTGGCCCAAGAGTGCTACTATTGGACACTGTGCCTCCCTTTCCCTCCGCTCTTCCCTTCCCCCTACCCCCCCGCCCAGCTTAGAGGGTATGTTGTAGAAAGAGGCATGGCAGGACTGTGCTCAGCACTGATCGGGCCTCACTGCACTTTGGGAAAGATGTGGACAAACTGGAGAGAGCCCAGAGGAGAGCAACAAAAATGATTCAATGTCTAGAAAACATGACCTGTGAGGAAAAGTTGAAAAAAAAATTGAGTTTCGGTTTGGAGAAGAGAAGACTGAAGAGGAACTTGATAACAAACTTCAAGTACATAAAAAGTGGTTATAAAGAGGAAAGTGATAAATTGTTCGCCTTATTCACTGAGGACAGGACAAGAAGCAATGAGCTTAAATTACAGCAAAGGCGGTTCAGGTCGGACATTAGGAAAAACTTCCTAACTGTAGGGGTAGTTAAGCACTAGAACCTATTACCTAGGGAGGTTGTAAAGAACAGATTAGGCAAATACCTGTCGGGGATGATCTAGATAATATCTAGCCCTGCCTCAGTGCAGGGGACTGGACTATATGACCTACTGAAGTCCCTTCCAGTCCTACATTTCTAAGATTCTGCTTCTTCTTATCTGTCTTAGATATTTTTATATGGCCTTTGTTACCATAGTGTCTGAGCACCTCAAAGTCTATATCCCCACATTACCCCTTTTAAAGTAGGGAAGTGTTGTCTCCATGTTACAGATGGGGAACTAAGGCACAGAACTAAATTACTTGCTCAAGATCACATAGGTAGTGTTGGTGGAGCAGGGATTTGAACTTACATCTCCTGAGTCCCAGGCTAACATGCTAAATACTAGGCTGTTCCTCCTCAATTAGCCCAAGTAGTGCACACAGCTGCGGCCCAGTTCAGCTGTGTGCTAAAGGTCATGGCCGCCCCACGGACTCCTGGCTGCCGCCCGGCCCCACACCACAGGGCTCGGGGTCTGGGCAGCCAGCTGCTGCCTGGCCCCACAGGGCTTGGGGTTTGAGCAGCTGGCTGCCACCCAGCCCCATGCAGCAGGGTACGGGGTGGGGGTCCTGGCTGCCCCCCAGCCCTGCCCAGCAGGGGTGGGGGTCGGGGGTCCCTGTGCAGCAGGGTCTGGGGTCAGGTCCCTGCCCATGCCCAGGTCTCCGCTTCTGGCCCCACTCTGTGGAGGGGTCTCTGGGTGGAGGGTGCGGGGCTTAGAGTCAGACTCTTAGAGATGAGTAACACTTTCTTGGGTGTGTGATAGAGGCCCCTAATTATGATTAACAGGAGGGGATCAGTTCTGGGGTGGTGGGTGTCTGGACTCACCACTGCCTTCTCATCCCTTAACTCACAAACATAAAGTAACTTTGGACTGAAAGGATAGGATCATATCTTTATTCTCTGTATAAGGCCTATTAAATAAAAGGTTTTTAGTATATATTCATAAAAATACGTACACACACAGCAGGTGCTAGGCATAAGGAGACTAAGCAATTGCTTAGGGCGCCGAGCAGCTCAAGGGAGCCCACTATTCACTTTTTATTAGAACTTGCCTCTTTTAGTATTGTGTGTTGGAGGGACCACCATAAATATTCCTGGTTAAGGCCCCCAGTGGGCTAGCACTGGCTTTGTGAACACACATAACATATGGTAAAGGTGTAAATCCAGACCTATCCCATGTGTAAAGGTGAAACCTCTGAAGCGGATACTGAAACGTCTTTAAGGGAAACTAAATAACCAACAGTTAAGAAAGCTTGTACCAGCTTTACATGCAGCATTTTTCTTCATTTTATTGTTGTGATACATCCTGGATCAAGAACTCTGAGGACTGTGAGACACACTGTTAATCTTTTATTCTTTGGAGAACAGT
Organism: Lepidochelys olivacea; assembly: GCF_965140295.1. NCBI lineage: Eukaryota > Metazoa > Chordata > Testudines > Cheloniidae > Lepidochelys > Lepidochelys olivacea. Next base: position 28,273,582 of record NC_140411.1, on the reverse strand, counting down.
CCATCTACAGTCCAGCTTCTTTGTTCATGTAAAGACCAATACAGTCAAATCATTCACTGATGCTAAAGTTTAGGAAATAGACTATTTTAATTAAAAATTCTACTAAAATCCAGCTTCTGCTGATCTCTTTCCCATTTCTGTTTTCCTGTTACTTTGTTTGTTCCTCCTCCTTCTAACCATCTTGCAGAGAAAAAATACTTGAATTTTATTGAATTTTCATTGTTTTAGAACAGTTTACCCACTAGAAAGTGCTCCAGTCTATTGATATAAATTGCTAGCTGCCGTAGTGTATCCTCATCTCTTACACACACGGATATTAACTGGCACTTCTGAAAGCTACAACTCCTTTTATCACACTTCTTATCTATGACTGGGTGACCATTTTTTGTTAACACAGTTTTTCAATGGAAAATTGTTGTTGTTTTTTTGACGATAGGAAAATGTGCTCATTAAGTGTCATGAAAAAACAGAGAAGTTTTTGGCCAAAAAGTCAAAATTTTCTAGGAAAAAAAGTTTGACTAGCTCTACTCGTAAACCTTAGATATAAATCAAGGAATATGATCAAAAAAGCCTGCAACACAACATGATTCTGGATGAGCCTTTTTTAAAGCGACTAACAAAGTCATCCAAAGCACAGGACTTTGTGGTGATGGGGGACTTCAACTACCCAGACATCTGTTGGGAAAATAACCCAGCAGAGCACAGATCATTCAACAAGTTCTTGGAGACAATTTTTTATTTCAGAAGGTGGAGAAAGCTCCTAAGGGAGAGGCTGTTCTAGATTTGATTTTGACAAATAGGGAGGAACTGGCTGAGATTTTTGGAAGTGGAAGGCAGCTTGGGTGAAAGTGATAATGAAATGTTAAGAATTCATGCTTTTAAGGAATGGTAGGAGGGAGAACAGCAAAATAAAGATGAAGGATTTCAAGAAGGCAGACTTTAGCAAATTCAGGGAGTTGGTAGGTAAGATCCCATGGGAAGCAAGTCTAAGAAGGAAAAACAATTGAAGACAGTTGGCAGTTTTTTAAAGGGACATAATTAAGGGCGCAAGAGCAAACTATCCCACTACATAGGAAAGATAGGAGGTATAGCAAGGGACCACCCTGCCTTAACCAGGAGATCTTCAATTATGTGAAACTCAAAAAAGAGTCCTACAAAAAGTGGAAACTAGGTCAAATTACAAAGGATGGATATAAACAAATAACACAAGCATGCAGGGACAAAATTAGAAAGGTCAAGGCAAAAAAACGAGATCAAACTAGCTACAGACATAAAAGGTAACAAGAAAATATTCTATAAATACATTAGAAGCAAGAGGAAGACCAAGGACAGGGTAGGCCCATTACTCAATTGGCGGGGGGGGGGGGGGGAGAATAATAACAGAAAATGTGGAAGTGGCAGAGGTGCTTAATGACTTATTTGTTTCAATTTTCACCAAGAAGGTTAGTGGTGATTGGACGTCTAACATAGTGAATGTTAGTGAAAATGAAGTAGGATCAGAGGCTAAGATAGGGAAAGAACAAGTTACAAATTGCTTAGACAAGTTAGATGTCTTCAAGTCACCAGGACCTGATGAAATGCATCCTAGAATACTCAAGGAGCTGACTGAGGAGATATCTGAGCCATTAGCAATTATCTTTGAAAAGTCATGGAAGACGGGAGAGATTCCAGAAGACTGGAAAAGGGCAAATATAGTGACAATCTATAAAAAGGGAAATAAGGGCAACCCCGGAAATTACAGACCAGTCAGATTAATTTCTGTACCTGGAAAGATAATGGATCAAAAAATAAAGCAATCAATTTGCAAACATCTAGAAGATAATAATGTGATAAATAACAGTCAGCATGGATTTGTCAAGAACAAATCATATCAAAACAACCTGATAGCTTTCTTTCACTGGTTAACAAGCCTTGTGGATGGGGGGAAGTGGTAGATGTGGTATATCTTGACTTTAGTAAAGCTTTTGATACTGTCTTGGATGACCTTCTCATAAACAAACTAGGGAAATGCAACCTAGATTGAGCTACTGTAAGGTGGGTGCATAACTACTCTCTGAGAACGGTTATCCAACCAGTTATCAGTGGTTCACAGTCATGCTGGAAGGGCATAACAAGTGGGGTCCCGCAGGAATCAGTTCTGGGTCCAGTTCTGTTCAATATCTTCATTAATGATTTAGATAATGGCATAAAGTTTGTGGACGATACCAAACTGAAAGGGGTTACAAGTGCTTTGGAGGATCAGATTATTATAATTCAAAATGATCTAGACAAACTGTAGAAATGGTCTGAAGTAAATTAGATGAAATTCAATAAGGACAAATGCAAAGTACTCCATTTAGGAAGGAACAATCAGTTGCACACATACAAAATGGAAAATGACTGCCTATGACGGAGTACTGTGGAAAGGGATCAGGGGGTCATAGGGTACCATAAGCTATATATGAGTCAACAGTGTAACGCTATTGCAAAAAAAGCGAACATCATTCTGGGATGTATGAGGAGTGCTGTAAACAAGACACGAGAAGTAATTCTCTGCTCTACTCCACTCTGATTAGGCCTCAACTGGAGTACTGTGTCCAGTTCTGGGTTCTACATTTCAGGAAAGATGTGGACAAATTGGAGGAAGTCCAGAGAAGAGCAACAAAAATGGTTAAAGATTTAGAAAATATGATGTGTGAGGGAAGATTGAAAAAATTGGGTTTGTTTAGTCTGAAAAGAGAAGACTGAGAGGGGCCAGGATAGTTTTCTAGTACATAAAAGGTAGTTACACGGAGGAGGGAGAAAAATTGCTCTCCTCTGAGGATAGGACAAGAAGCAATGGGCTTCAATTGCAGCAAGGGAGGTTTAGGTTGGACATTAGGAAAAACTTCCAAACTGTCAGAGTGATTAAGCCCTGGAATAAATTGCCTAATGAGGTTGTGGAGTCTCAATCATTGGAGATTTTTAAGAGCAGGTTAGACAAACACCTGTCCTGCCCTGAGTGCAGGGGACTGGACTAGATGACCTCTCGAGGTCCCTTCCAGTCCTATGATTCTGTGATTCAGTCATACTTGATTAGCAATAGATCCCATGACTAGAGCCCTACAAATCCATGGATATACATGGGCCATTTTTGCAGATCATGGATCGGATGCAGATGCACATTTTGTATCCGCGCAGGGTTCTACCCATGAACACTCTTCAATCTGCAGAGAGCCACTGATATCCTTCAGATAGTTCTATTGCAAAATACTATTAACCAAAGGACTGAAAAATCTTGTATTGGGCTCCCATTGAAATCAATTGAAAAATTCATGTTGATTTGAATGGGACTGAGATTTGCCCCATGAAATCATTGTACATTATAGATTCTGCAAATAAGCTCCTAGGCCAAGATTTTAAAAAATAGGAGTCTAAAATTAGCTCTGAAGTCATCATCAGACAACAAATAATAGGTCTGATTTTTTGAAAGTCCTGAACACCCACAAGCTCCAGTGAGTTCAGGAACCTACTCTCCGGCACCTACTTTGGATACCCTTGGACCCACAATTTTCAACAAATGCCTATTTATTATTTTTTTACAATGGATTCAAATGGCCCAGCAAAGATCAGCATTGTATCCCTGCGCGGATACAAAATTTTGGGATCCCTGCCATATTAAATTGACTTCAAAACAGTTTCCTCTCCCCCAGACATTCAAACAACTTGTACTAGTGAATTGCCTAGAAAGGATCCACTCCAGAGTCTGGTACTTTAATTATCATACCATTTATTTTGCTCAATGTGTCTTGGGTACCCTGTACAGTATCTGGTGGCAATAACATTAGCTTGCTGTGTAAATCATTTTTCATTATTCAATAAGAAATATACTGATCCTGATACATTTGCATTGTAACAGGCCAGAAAAGCTGCTTGCTTCACTTTCCCACGTTTATTTTATAAATGTAAACAATCTACACAGTCCAGTACTGCATAACAGTTTAATTTAGCATCTCTTTATTTTAGTACAGGAGAGTCTGACCTCTCCAATATCCCGCATTCTGAAGGCCATCACTCATTTTAGTCCTAGAATTACCCATGTTCCACACATCTGGTGTTCCCTCACTAGTGATGTAGAAAACTTGACATCAGGTAATGTATAGGAATGGGATAGTATCCCTTTAAACAGGAGAGTCCTCTAGCGGTGCTCACTTGGCTCTAAATTTTAGAAGCCATCAGAAACCAGTGCATATGTTGCTAGGCTTTACAGGTGGGTACATTTAGTAAACATGGTTCTTTAGGGCCAACTGTGCCCATGTGGGGTTTTTTCAGATAATTTTTGTTGTGCAAAGAGCAAAAGACATGACAATCAGAAATAAAGAATCATTGCACTGAGATTACAGCTCTATTTATACTGAAGGAAAAATTAACATGGCTGTGACTTGGCTTCCCATATTTGTCATAGTAATATTATGATATGATTGTGTCATAATCATAATGTATTTTGTTCAGTATAGGTCATGTGAGGTGTTATTGGAAAGGTTATGATTTACTGATATGATTATCCTATTTGTATACATGTATCATTTTTGTATCTGAAGCTGGGAATATTGACTACACATCTGTACTACAAAAGTGTTTGCACCTGGGGAATGCCCACCAGACAGAATGCTGTCAGTCTGGAGGGCTAGTTGGGAACAAGTCAATGGACCATTAGGGAGAAAAATAGGTCTTTGCAGATGCTAATCTCCCACCTTCCTGAGAAGCTTTCCTGGGATGCTACAAACAGCCTCTGACTCTTGACTGCAGGGTCATGTGATCCAGTCACCTGGTACTGGACTCCATGATAGAATACCAGTATTCTTCCACCGCGGTGGGGGGAACCACACTGGAAAACAAAGGATTCCCACCATCTGTAAAACCTATTTAAGGCGGGGTGGGGGCGGGGGGGACATAATCAGTGTTCATTCTTCACTGAATCCCCGCCCAGGATGACTTCTGAAAAATCTAAGAAACAAAGACGGGGAGGACTGAACTCAGGGTACACTGTATAGTTCTCTGTGCAGCACAAGATGGTACAATTTTGGCTTTACACTCCACTTAAGTGCTAGGCAATTCCCTAGCTGAAGCCTTCCCATGCAGTGCTGATTTCAGTGTCTTTGTCTTTCTGCAGCTGGGTGTGTTCCTACCTGTGTGCGTGCTGGAGGAGGCTTGAAGGCCTGGCTCAGCAGGACAGTGTAAGGGAGCCCAGGCTGGTGGAACAGGCAGGCTCAGTGGTACCCCAGTTTCAAGTGGCTCCCTGGGGGAACCTGTCACAATGGCATTTTAGTTTTCCTGCATAAATCATTTTTTGTGTCCATCATTTTGTGTCCTTGTCACACACTGTCCAATTTGGGCTTTGGCAGCATGAAAGATATGGATTTTGGCCACAGACACATTATATTCTTTAAAACTCTCTAGCTACCTAGATAGATATTTGGTTGTCCTCCGTTTCCACAGTATCTGAGTGACTCCCAAGTATTTAAACATAGAAATAACAATATATCACTCACTTGCTTCCTCTATAGCCTGCAGGACATTTTATAGAAAACATTCTGTTCCTTTTAAAAAACGTGGGGGATGTTGGTAGTGATGTTTGGAGGGGCAGACAAACACCACAAAACCCGAAAGCCTTCCAACTTTTGAAAACCTAAAAACTTTTTTTCTTTGGGGGGTTTTCATTTAAAGCGCGCGTGTACACACACACACACCTGTGAAAAACTTTTTTGGGGATTGGGGTGGGGAATACGTATATTCTGGCCAGTTCTGACAAAATATGTGGCTGAAGAGATGAAGTTTTCAGAAGTTCCTTGAAATTCAGTAGATTGAGTTTTTAATTTCATACAGCTCTAGTAAGGATGCTCCTTCCATATTTTGAGTGGTAGAGAGATTCAGTATCAACTTTACAGTTGCATACAGTTTTATCATAGAATCATAGAATATCAGGGTTGGAAGGGACCTCAGGAGGTCATCTAGTCCAACCCCCTGCTCAAAGCAGGACCAATCCCCAACTAAATCTATAAATTTATGCTGTGTGTTCAGTTAAAAATCAGAGTTGTCTAAGATGTTTGCAGTACTTGCCACAGCAAATATGTGCTCTGAAGATCAGAGAGTTGCAAAGCCTGCTCTGAATGAGGAATCATCAGTTTTGCAACATTAAGATGTATTTTTCATATTCTATGACATTACATAAAAGTAAAACTACTTCCCCCTTGCATATACTACAGCTGGTTAATTTTCAAAGGTAAAATAAAAGTAAGCCTGTTTGAATTGAATAAGTAACAAAGCTTATTAGAGATACCTGATTTATATATCAGTGTCAGTTAGAAACATAACTTATTCCAATATTAGTTCAAAATAGTTATGGTCTCGGACAGCACTAACCTTTCATGACATACTTTACAATCTAGTCAATACACAGACTGATGAAAGTGCCCGTTCTTCGTTTGAAGGCAGCAGCTGTGATTCAGGTCAGGAAAATACTCGCTGGCCTAGGGAGACGATAAGACATTGGTCTACACAGCACTGTGCTTTGTAGCAAAACCAAAATAAGAGACAATTGAGGCAGAGAACTAAGCAGGATTCGCAAAAGACTTGGGTATTTATACAGGTGATGATAACATCCAATATTATCTTAGGACATTTATTTTAATTTGGAAGGGATATCTAGCCTCATCCTTTAGGAAGAAACTTCCCATATAGACAGATTATTTTATAATTACCCACTTCAGGTTTTTGACATCTTGCACTGAAACATCTGGTTCTGGTTATTGTCACAGACAGAATACTGGACAAGATTGACCCTTTGGTCTGATCCAGTCAGGCAGTTCCTTTGTTCAATGACTACATGTACCCAAAACTGAAGCTGGTTGGAAAATTTCTGTTAAAACAGTTTTCCATCAGGAAATTCTCTTTTGAGGAAACAGATTTTTTTGTGTGAAATCATATCAATTCTGATGAAATTTCCTGAAATAAAAAATTTCCTAAATGGGGGGAAAAATTGTTTTGGAAAATTCATGTTTCAGAAAAAATTCAAAATTTTTGTTTCAAAATATATTTTAATGTTTTTTCATTCTGTTTTGTACTTCAACAAAAAAACTTCAAAAACAGACTCCAAGGAGAGACTGCTGAATTGGAATGAATTTGCAAACTGGATACAATTAACTTAGGCTTGAATAGAGACTGGGAGTGGATGGGTCATTACACAAAGTAAAACTATTTCCCCATGTTTATTCCCCCCCCTCTAGCCCCCACTGTTCCTCAGACGTTCTTGTCAACTGCTGGAAATGGCCCACCTTGATTATCACTACAAAAAGTCCCCTCCCTCCCCCCGCTCTCCTGCTGGTAATAGCTCACCTTAAGTGATCACTCTCGTTACAGTGTGTATGGTAACACCCATTGTTTCATGTTCTCTGTGTATATAAATCTCCCCACTGTATTTTTCACTGAATGCATCCGATGAAGTGAGCTGTAGCTCATGAAAGCTTATGCTCAAATAAATTTGTTTATCTCTAAGGTGCCACAAGTACTCCTTTTCTTTTTGTAGGGTAGTGATCTCAATTGGTAGCCTCAAACGTGAGAACCTCAGCCTTAGGTTAACAAAAACAAGTGGAAAAAAAATCCTGGTTTCAAATGTCATCAATTGAATGCCAGCACGGAGCATCCAGCAACTGTGTCTCTCTTCATTCCCTGTCTCTGTGCTGAAAACACCCGTCTGTGTTTAGACACTGCTCTCTCTGCATCCACGCAGTTCGTTGGACTTGTCAGACAGCTCTGAGCTAGCCTTGAAAGATGGGGGATTCTGCCTCCAGCTGAGTTCCAAAACTGTAGCATAGGCAAACTACAGTCCGCTTCTTTTGCAATATTTTTGTAAGCAGGAATCTCCTGCCTACGATTCTTATCAAAGCCAGGAATTGCATTAAGTGAGATTAAATCCACCATCAACAGATGCATTTGTGCAGGGTCAAAAATACACACTGCTTTTAGGAACCCTGCTGCAGGTTGTTGAAACTTTTGGGCCATTTTAGCTACATCACTTGACTCTTCCCCAAAGCAGTCACATTGTTTGAGCTTCTTTGCCAGGCAAGAAAATATCTGCTGAACACTGGCATTTAACGCAGCATTGTCAGAGTGATTTTCGTTTGTGCTTCAGCCCAGAACAGTACATCCATTACTTTGTTGTACACTTGGTGGATTGTGACACATTGAGATTCAAACCAAGTGATTAAGTCCATGAGTCCTATGGCATTCTTGGCAACAAACTGAACTTCCTTATTCAGCTGAGCATCGTGTAGACGGTTGACAGTTCTGTTAAAACCTGTGTTTTCGGTGTTGGTGGCAGCTCCACTGAGACAAATTCAGAGTAGTATTTCAGGTGAGCTGCATGGTATTGTACAGCCCCAAACCAGGAATTACAACGAGTATTTACTGGCTCTGGGGGAAGTGCAGTTTTCTGTTCCCCAGTTTCAGTCATTTCACTTGTGTTTGCAATGTGTTGCCTGTATCAAAGTTTATGGCTAGAGCAGTGTTTAAAGATCTTTTTAATATAGCTGACCAGTTTATCAACTTTACCAAACTCACGTCTCCACAGCTCACTGACAAGAGAAATTATACGTGCATTACATGTAATATGGACAGCATTTGGCATTATACCTTGGAGAACCAATTTGAAAGATTTCGTCATGTAAGTAGCATTGTCCCTTAGGGCTTGTCCACACTACCTGCCAAATCGACGGGCAGCGATCGATCTGGGGGGGTCGATTTATCGCGTCGAGTATAGACACAATAAATGGATGGCTGAGCGCTCTCCCATCGACTCCTGTACTCCACCAGAACGAGAAGCGCAAGTGGAGTTGATGGGAGAGTGTCAGCTGTCGACTTACCACAGTGAAGACATGGCGGTAAGTAGATCTAAGTACGTCAGCTTCAGCTACACTATTCACGTAGCTGAAGTTGCGTATCTTAGATCGACCCCACACAGTAGTGTAGACAAGCCCTTATGAAAGCAGATACTTTGTCAACGTTTGCACTGTTGTTAGCTTTCCTGTCTGTACATATTCAGCCTGGTCAGAAATAAAATCAAACAAATCAAGCAGTAAATAGTTACCTTGCTCATCTATGGACTCATCCGAAATAATTTCACAAGACTCTCATGAGTTAATTTGAGACTTCATCTCCTCACAATGTGTAGCAATAACCTTTGGAAGGTAGTCCTGCCATAGCTTATTTGCACTTGGTAAGCAACTGGCATTTTGTACATTCCACAATGAAATCACACAGCTTTGGGTGATCAAGCTTTTCCAACAGTATATTAGCACTTGCAAATGAATCCACACATTCTATTCTAGATAAATAACGGGTCTAAGAGTTCTCTGTCTCCTTAGAAAGAGATGATTTTTTTTAAACTTTTCGTCTACTAACAATGCACTATCTGTAAGCCCCTTTCTGCTTTGATGGGTTTCCAAGTCTAAGTGGCACTGAGTCGTTGCCCGATGTGTGTGTGATCCAGTGAAACATTGCAGCTTACACAAAATAGTTTGTCACCATTGGCATGTAGAATTTGGCTTCCAAATTCTTTCATGCAATCCACTGCAGTAATCATTTTTGAGGTTTCTGATTTACTTGGAACACTCATTTTACAGTAATTGCACGTGTGTTCTGGTAGGCAGTCAATTCAGATCACGACACTACAAAAGCTCCACAGTGTCCATATCTACCAATCAGTGAGTTGAGCCCTGAGTGAGATTTGCTGCTGTAAAGTGTCAATCAAAAAATTCGGTCACCTTTCTTTTTATTTTTATTGAAATGAGCTAATAATTGTATCTGGAAAGGGTGGGGGGGGGGGAGTTCTCAGTACAATGTCCCCTCCCCAGGCAGCTACAAAGGGAGGGGGACAGGAAGCGAGCAAGGAGGACAGGGTCTAGAGCTGTCTGAAGCCAGGAGAGATGCCCAAGAGCAGCTCTGCAGGGAAAGAGCAAGTCCTGTCCTGCCCCAGCCATGACCGGACTAGCAGCTAGGACCCCCCTGCTGGGCACTCCCAGCAGCACAGGGAAAATTGTACCCAACTCCACAAGCCTCCTCCAGCTGCAGGAACCTCTGGGGCAGCTGCCCAGTCCCAGAGCGTCCCCCAGCAGGAGCAGGCACCTGGTGGTGGATCTGAGCTCCCCCTGAGAGTGGCTGTGCAGGGGATGGACAAGTCCTGTCCCTCCCCAGCCTAGCCGGAGCTAGGAGCCCCTTTTGCTGGGGCACTCCTAGCACGGAGGGAGATCGGATTTCATGGGGAAAGGCTTATTTCGCTGTCCGTGATGTCTTTTTCACAGCCGTGAAATTGGTAGGGCCCTAGCTATGAGACAGGTTTTCCATCCCTTTATTCATTCTCATGGCTCTTCTCTGAACCCTCTCGAATTTCTCAGCATCCTTTGTGAATTGTGGAGACCAGAGCTGGACACCGTATTCGAGCAGCTTTTCACACCAGTGCCAATACATAGATAAAATAACCTCTCTGCTCCTACATGAGACTGACCTATTTATGCATCCAAGGATCACATTAGCTCTTTGAAGATGAGAGGCTGCATAAGAAATGGGGAGTGGAAGGTAAATCTCTGAGATGATGAATATGTGGTGATTAATGTGATAAGTATAGGTCACAGCAAACCAACTGCCTAGTCTTTCTTAGTCCATCTTCAACATCTCTCCAGCTGACCTGTGGAATGTTGTTATTAGTATCATTTATTTGCATCTCCCAGTGACCTCAATCAAAATCAGGGCTCCATCATGCTGGGTGCAGAACCATAACAAAACAGAACTGTCAGTAGTCCTCTCTGTATCTTTGGGCTGCAGCCTGGTTGTTTCCTCTCTGGGTAACTAACATTTGATTATTATCTACTTAACATGTGCAGAGACTTAACTAGTTCAGCTTAGTTTGTGATAAGCATCTTGGGCCAGATCCTCAGCTGGTGTAAGCCATGTAGTTCTATGAAGTCAATGAAACTGTGCTAACTTACACCACCTGTTTGCTAAGTTCTAACCATCACTAGTAAGAAAGAATTTTCCCTGTGATAAGGACATCTAGAGCATGGTGAGGTGGTGTTCCCTATCATTCCTTTCAATAACACTGTAAGTTTGGACATATTCTGTATCACTCATAGCATTCTGTACACATTATTATATTGTTTCCTGGGTGATATTAATAACTCCATTTTGTAAATCATGGTAAATATTGTCTCTTAGAAAATGCAGCTTTTTCATTCAGATTGCCACCTTTTTCCCTTATGTGGGTGAAGTCATTATGATGACAATATGATTTTTTACAGATCTTTTAACATACCATTTTGGTGATAAGGGTGCCTGCAATTAGATTCTAATGAGTTTCCTTCTGATAAATAATTCCTCTCTCTCAGCTAAATTAATTTACAATAAAATTTAATTTGTCTCCAACTAAAATTGGAAATTTTCACTTTAAATGGGAAATGAAAAAGGCAATTACCTATTTGATTGTGTTACTCTTATATTTTATCAGTTGTGATTATGAACCGCACACAGCATAATATTGCCCTGAACTGTTTTCAGATACATTTTCTGCATTGACTAGCTCAGATTTTTCTCTCTGCATGCCCCAGCTGTTACTACCTCTGCAACTGGCTTATAGCTGCTGCTGGCCATCACCTCTCTGCAGTGTCACATTCTGAGGTTCCACCACTTAACTTAGCTCTTAGTGATTTCAGCCCGTAGTGGGGAACCTCACTGCCAGAACAGTTTCTGTTTTTTCACTGCAACACTGTCCCCACACAAGCTCTAAGGCTTAGCCCCTAGATTGGCTCAGCACGGGTGCCAATGCCAGGAATCCTAAGTGCTGGAACTACGGGTGCGGGGCGTGCTGCCCCACCCCCTATCTTGAAGTGTTCTCTGCTATATACAGGGTTTACAGCTTTGTTCAATGGCTCTCAGCACCCCCCACTATACAAATTGTTCCAGTGCCCCTGCCAGGAATCACCAACCAGAAACAAGGACTCTTAACAGAGTCGGGTCAGTTCTGTTTTTAAACACTATGGAGGAGCAGGACAAATGGTGTCTAGGATTCTTTAGGAGGAGTCCACACCACCACACAGAAACACCTGTCCCCACCCACTCTCAGCTCCACTGGGATTTGGCATCCCTACCCCCTGCATAACAAGTCAGCGACTCCCTCAAACAAGGCAGGCTAAGTACTGTTCTGCTGCCTTTTACTCATACAATCAGGATAACAGCATTTCATTACCCTTGCATTCAAATATTAGAGTGATTTGTAATCCAACATCAGCCCAAATTCATCATTTTGGCAAAGCAGCTCCGCCTGCTGCACACCTGGACAGAGTGGGCATGTCTATGCAAACAAGGTCTGCTCCTGAAGTCTTTTCCCCCAGCTCATCACTAGATATCAAGGGAGAGCTTACGCAAACCCTGTTTACATCCAGAGCCAGTGGCGGCTCATGCCAAGGGGCCCAGCTAATTGGGGGTGGGGGCGGAAAAATGGGCACCTCCATGCCCCAACCCACTCTGCCAGCCAGGCACTCATGCCAGGGAGCAGGAGAACCCCACACCCTGACCCCGCTCCCCAGCAGGAGCACTGGGCGGGGTGGGCAAGCCTCCCTGCCCCAACCCCATTTTCCCAGCAGGAGCACCCAGGCAGGGGGCAGTCCAGGGAGGACTGCAGGCAGAAGGTTTGTGGAGGGGCCCCCACTTGCTCTGGCCCAGACTACAAAACGATAATCTGCCTCTGTCCAGAGCTTGTCCTCAGGATAGGGATCTGCTCTGAGGATAGAAAGCAGTAAAAATGAAGATGAACAGTGTATTGTCTAATTGGAGATAAACCCAACACACTAAAAGAGAGAGATAACACTGGCCTCTTTGTGCGTGAAGAAGCCAACACCAGCTTTGTGCCTCTTCTTCACTTGTAGACCCAAATTATTGTGTAATGTCATTGTGAGTTATTAAATGATTAACATTATCCACTCCAGGGGTGGCTGGATTTGAGGTCTCTATGGAGGTATCTATCCATCTGTCTTGCAGGCTACATGGTAGTTTATAGAGGTCTTTGGAATGGAAACAGTAAAATAAATTCCAAAATTTTCTATGAGCTTTAACTGTCTCTTTTCCTTTGCCTCATTTTTCCTACTCTTTCTTTAACTACCTCCCTCACTCCTGCCATTCCCCATTTTACCCCCACCTCCCAAAATACTCCAACCCAATCATAACAAAACTGTGTCAGCCCCATGTTCATTTGCTTGTATGTTATTCCCTCAACATCTCTATGCCTGTATCGTTTACTGGTGGTGTTGTGAGGCTTAAGCTCCAAAAAGCACTGTCAGATCTGTGAATAGCAGGTGCTATAAAAGTATAAAATGGGATTTTCAGAAGTGCTCCGTGTTGGTCTAAATGCTGCCACTGAAGTCAATGGGAATTTTGCCATCGGTATTAGTGGGAACCAATGCTGAAAATTTTTGAAAGTCTCTCCTATAATGTATTATTAAATCTCAACCAGAAATGTTAATTAGATCATCAGGGGTCTGGGTGCTGACACTGTGGGGTAAGAGGAGCTGCTCCAGGTCTGTTGGCAGCTTGTGGGGAGAAATGACTAACTTCCTCTTCCCAAATCCTACATTAATGCAGTAAGGGGGCAGGATTGGCATTGGCCAAGCCCCTCCCCTTTTCTCCCCAGAGATGCTTGTGTGGGAAAGAGAGGAGTTGTGCAGGAGAAAAGGGATATCCAAACTTACCATATCCGAATGGTAGGGAGGGAAATAGATGTCTGAGATGAATGGAGAAAAACAGGATGAAAAGGAGGCCCTGTGTTGTCTCATCTATTTCCTTTACTAACTGAAATGAGCAGCGAAAGGGGACTCAGCAAGCCAGTCTCAGACCTCCCATTTTCATAAGGGTAGGGATCAATAATCAAATAAAAATAACATTTGTAAAAAAATAATGTTTAAGGCACCTTGTCTCTGTGAAAAGCTAAACTTAGCTTGGTCTTCATTATCATCTATTTGTTTTGTTTTATTTTATTTTAGCCTTTGGTAAAAGCATCCTTTATTTATTAAGACGTGTAATGGTATCAGTCATTCGGATAACTTGGATGCCTATTGGACCTTTTAAAATAAGTCCATTACAGAATAAGAAAATATGAAGCTTTTCAGTTTAAAAGCTCAATAAGATCCAAACTTGATTAATAGTCCTCCAGCTGTGAAGAGTTTAACCCAAGGAGCCAAGCAACGAGAGCAATTCACCAGATTGTTATATGTGTGTTGGGTCACAGGGAGACAGGTGGCACTCAGGAAATGGGGTACTTGTAATGTATAGGCATGGGGTAGTATCCCTGTTACAGAGGGTCCCTCATGGCCAGAGTTCCCTCTGCAGCACCCTCCCCCCTGTTCTCTATCTTCAGGGTCCATATGAGATCTATACAGTCTCTCTTATGAGTAGTACCAGCCCTCCATTTGGGGCTTGTTTAATGACCGCAGACTGTTCCACATAGTCCTTAATGTCTCAGAAATAACCTTCAGCATTGCAACCTAGGGCAGGGATCACACTTACCTCTGACTCTTTGGCCACTCACACGGAGCTCTTCTGCCAGCATCAGTTCTTCACAGAGTGGTTTCTATCTGGAGCTCAGCTGTCTGGCTCTAGCTTTCTTCTCCTGCCAGTGTATCTTCTGTTCTTTTCTTTTTTTAATTTTTTTTTTACTTTTCATGGCAAAGCAGACCTCGTTGGATAGTCTATAAAAGGGGTGGGCAAACTTTTTGGCCCTCAGGGCCACATCTAGGTATAGAAATTGTATGGCAGGCCATGAATGCTCACAAAATTGGGGTTGGGCTGTGGGAAGGGGTGAGGGCTCTGGCTGGAGGTGCAGGCTGCAGATTGGGACCAGAAATGAGGCGTTCAGGGAGTGGGAGGGGGCTCTGGGCTGGGACAGGGAGGTAGGGTGCAGGGAGGGTGAGGGCTCTGGCTGGGGGTGTGGGCTCTGGGATGGGGCTGGGAATTAGGAGTTTGGGGTGTAGGAGGGTGCTCCAGGCTGGGACCGAGGGGTTCGGAGGGCAGGAGGGGGATCAGGGCTGGGACAGGGGGTTGGGGCATGGGGGTTGAGGGATCTGGCTGGGGGTGCAGGGGCTGGGGATGAGAAGTTTGGGGTGCAGGAGGGGGCTCTGGGCTGGGATCGAGGGGTTTGGAGGGCGGGAGGGGGATCAGGGCTAGGGCAGGGGAATGGGGTATGGGGGGAGGCTCAAGGGTTCAGGCTCTGGGTGGTGCTCACCTCCCAGAAGCAGCGGCATGTCCCCTTTCCGGCTCCTATGTGGAGGCACGGCCAGATGGCTCTGCTGCGCACTGCCCTGTCCGCAGGCACTGCCCCTGCAGCTCCCATTGGCTGCAGTTCCCGGCCCATGGGAGCTGTGGGGATGGTGCTTGGGGCGAGGGCAGCATTAAGAGCAGAGGCCCCTGGCTGCCCCTATGTATTGAAGCCAGAGGGGACCGATGCCTCTGCTTCTGGGAGCCATGTGGAGCAGCCCCCAACCCTGCTCCTAGGCTGGAGCACCAGAGCGGGACAAGCCCCAGACTTGAGGACTGGATTAAAATGGCTGGCGGGCCATAGTTTGCCCACCCCTGGTCTATAGCCACCACCAGCTATAATTTCTAAATACCTAGTGGTTTATATTCTCTCCTCCTACCCTGTGTCTTTCAGGTAATGTAACAACACCTTTCTAATACTACCCCATTTCCCTGATATTTTTACTAAATAACATAATGTAACTTTTGTTACCTTAAACCATTTAATTGCCTCAAAAGCTTTTGCCTTTCTTTATCACAGCCCTTATATACCCATAACAGGTGATAAATGTTTTGTCTACCTTACAGCATGCACATAATCCATCTTTTGTGTGTGTGTGTGCAAAAAAGTTTTTTGTTTAAACCACTTCGGCCAGTTTGTACTCTAAACAAAAGCACGTCACTTTTCCTATCCGAGTCCTCAAGTACGTTATTATCCTCAACTGGAGGGCACAATTAAAATCTTCCTCTTTTTTTGTTGTTGATCCAAATTTTTTGCTATTCCTCTTTTGAATTTTTCTGTGTTAGACTTTTGAATTCCTGTTTTGCACAAGGGCATTTCTCTGTCAGTCCTTCCATTACTTACAGCTCTTTTAGTGGCTTTGTCTGCTGTTTCATTCCTAGTCATCCCAATCTGCGCTCAGATCCAGTCCAATGCTTTATGTAGCCCCAGCTGTACTAACTCTGTGACTAGAATATAATTTCATTGTTTAGATCACTTCTACATACAGACACCCTTTTTATTGGAATACCGCATGATATTGAATAATAATAAAAAAAAAGATTTCTGCTCGGCTTACATCCCAGATCTAGTGTAATGCTCCTATTATTGTTGCTAGTTTAGCTGTCATGCAAGTGACAACATCATTTTTGGATCCATCTGTATATATTTAACAAAAATGACTCCACTTTTCTTCTATACAATGGTACACTTCATTTTTTATACCTCCTGCCTTCTTTTTACCCTTAAGTTGATACAATAAATCTAAATCCATATTTGGATGTAACACTCCATCCATAACTAATTTTCCCGTGACTAAAAGTTTTGATTTGTTTATCTTTTCCGTGTCTTTCAACTTCTGCAGCCACATTCTAACTCCAACAGCGTGTGGAGTTCTAGAATTGTGCCCTATAGTTCACCTGTTGAATTGCAAATAATCTTCATGTTTGTCTGGGTCTTTTCATCATTGCAATTTTCATTATCTTTGGTGCAGAAAGCTATAACCAGTAGTTTCATTTGTAGTGTAATTGGCAGTTCACTAGCAGTAATCTTTAGTGCACATAAGGGTGTTGTACTAAATGCACCACACGCAACTCGTAGTGCGTGTGCTTGCATTAAATCTAATATTTTAACTTTTGTGGTTTTGATGTTGACCCAGAACTTTGACAACCATAGTTGATAACTGGTCTGATAGATGCTCTGGGTACCATAAGCAGTGTTTTTTTATCTGCCCCCCAGTTAGTCCCAGCCATACTTTTAAACAGGTTGATCCTTCCTTGCATTTATCTTTAATATTGTCTATATGATCTTTCCAAAATAATTTAGTATCAAATATTTACCCTAGGAATTGAAACCTTTTTTACTACATCTATTTGTTCTGCATACAGGTACAGTTTACATTCCCTCCCCTGTTCTGAGGGAGAAGACTGTCTATGTATTGCCCTCCTCCACAGAGCTCCTTTTGACTGGCTGGAAGAGAGGGGAGCTCTATGGGGCTCCTGGTCCGAGGCCCTAAGAGTGACAGTGTTCTGAGTTTTTTAACTCACCCAACTACTAATTCCACAGAACCACTTCCAGTCTTCTACTATAAGGCCATTTCCTGAGTCTTTGTTCATTTCAGCTTTCTGGAACAGGGTCTTCTAACCCCCTCTACTCTTAAAGGGCTGCGGTACGCTATTATAATCCCTTTAAATAGTCTTCATTGTCTTCTGAATTTCAGAAGCCAGCACAACCCTGCCAGAGCAGCAGTGTGGTTCATACTGTGTTTGTTGCATAAAGACACAATAGTAGTAGACTTTTAAATCTTACATCTTTCACAGTTTAGCATGTCGAACTGCAGCCAGAATGCATCAGTGGCCGATGTAAAGCACAGAACACTGGTCGTATGAGCTCATGATTGCTTACTCAACGCACTAAAAGAGCCATCATGTCTCTACTGGATGAACCTTGCAGGTGCAAGGAAGCAAAGCCCATTGCAATAGTTGCACCTTGAGGTTAAAATGGCATGAATCACTCTGCCAAGGTCCACTTCTGAGCCACAGCATCAAGTCCAACTGTAAACGGAAGAACGTACCACTGTGCTATAGCTGTCTGTGAGAATCCAGCAGTAACAGTGGACCCCAAATCCCCCTGTGTCATGACTAGGGTGTGGGAGGTTCATGCTGGAGCCTGGGCTTTCGGACCCTCCCCCATGATGGGGTCCCAGAGCCCAGACTCCAGCCCAAACCTGAACACCTATACTGCAGTTGAACAGCCATGTAGCCCGAGCCCCACAAACCCAAGTCAGCTGACACGGGCCAGCTGCAGGTGTTTAATTGCATGTAGACATACCCTTGAGGTCAACTTAATCTCATTGCCACCACTCTCCTTCTCCTTCCAGTGAGGACTGGGGGGATACAGAGCATCTCACCCTCAGCATAGACAGCGGAAGCCATGTTTTGGCTTTGGGTTTGAACTAAGCTCAGAGACACAGTGGCATCATGGACCCTGGGGAAGTCATTGTGGATGCTACCTCAGCACACGGGGTGAATGGGCAACAAACAGTTTGAGAAGCCCCCTGCTCTAGAAATATGAGAAATATTGTACTAAAACTTGTAGTGCAATGGATACCATTTAAAAATTGGATGTTTATCCCCTTCAGCAGTTGCATTTCCCATCGTATGCATAGGGGAGTCTGCAAATACTCTGATAAGAGTAAAAACAATGGCCAATATTGTACTGTTTCCTCGTACTCTGCTGTCTGTCTGTATCCATCTCTTGTGTTCTGTCTTAAACTTACATTGTAAGCTCTCTTTGGAGTAGAGATTGTCTTTTTGTTCAGTGTTTGTACAGAGCCTAGCACAAGGGGGACCTTGTCCAGGACAAGGGTTCCTTGGTGCTATAATAATAAATACAAATAAATAAAGTAAATTTCAATGGTATTCTCTCTGAATGGACAGATATTTAAATATGCCAATTTTTACAAAAACATTACTAAATAGTTGTGTAGATATGTCCTCTCATGTGAGATTTTATCCTGCCTATAGATGGGATAAATGCAATGATTGATTGTGTCTTTTTCATCTCTAACTTCTATGATCCTGCATAGTAACTAAAATCTCTTTTTACATTTCCTTGGCTTTTATTAATTGTTTGTTAATTCAGTTACCAGATGCTGCTTGCACAATAGGGCCAACAAATTGTTTTTAAGAAAGAAAACTTACAAAATCATTAGCCATGTTACAATCTTGTAACAGACTCAGTATTCACACATCCTCCATATACAGTCTGTTAGGTAGGAATAAGTCACCCAAAGAAAGGTTTAGGATGGCATTTTTCCAGCATAATTGTTTGATGAAGTACATTAACAAGATAGGCAAATTGAGTAATCATCCTAAAACACAGGGGTTCCAAGGTAGCATCTATGTTTACAGGGACCTGAATCTTCCACAGGTAATTTGGACATGTTTCTATTGTGTATTTCTATTGAAAACAAAATGTGGCTTCTAATTTACTTTCCACAAATAAGTTGTTTAAAATATTGACAACCATTATAAATGCCATCTGCTTGGGATGTCCATTGTGTATAGAGACAATATGGGAAACTTCTTTTTAAAAAAATATATAAATATAAAGTTTTCAGCTTCTAAATATTAATCTCAACTCCACTGGGGTCCCTTAGCAAAAGTGATTTTTTCAAATATGTTATTGTGTCAAAACTTTTCTTAATTAAATAGTACTGGCAAGAATCCAGTAATAACAAGAAAATTGGCACACAACCGAATGTGAGCAGGAGACTGGGGATTCAAGATGCCAAGCAGACTATCACAATATTCTGTAAGTACTTAACATTAATTAAAAACCAATGAATTACATTCTAAGTTCTTGCTGCAAATCTTTCCTGTACTAAGACTATATGCAAGAAGCCTAACATAATATTGCTCTGCTGCTGGAATTCAGCAAACACACCAACATTAATTTCTGTTGACCTGTAAGTCTGGACTTGTAACTTGGTACCAAGAGTAATGGGCCAGTCTTTATCTACATCGCCCTTGAGGGGGCCATTTGGGATCTGGAGCAAAAATTGGGGATTGGTCCTGCTTTGAGCAGGGGGTTGGACTAGATGACCTCCTGAGGTCCCTTCCAACCTTGGTATTCTATGATTCCTGGCTGCCCCCCACGCCCACAAAACTGTATAATTGCTAAGGCTGGAAATTATTTGAGTACGTATCCACTCTCTTCCAACCAACATGGGATCTTCAAATTCTATACCTTCCGTTGTTGGTGACGTTTTGATGTACTTCGTTTGCTTCATTGTTCTACATTAATTCCGCACATTTTGTAGCATTCAGTTTACATCCCCGCTTAAATTCTGTTGTAAGACATAAAACCTGAAATTAAAGATGTAAAAATTACCTGTATGAGATGGCGACTACCTGGTGAATACATATAACTTATATCTACAGTGGGTTACACAGCAGGGTCAGCAGTGGAGCAGGGAATAGAAGCCACATCTTGAAACTCCTCATCCAGAGATCTAGTCATTTGTCCATGCTGCTCTATACCTACAAATGTCACAGCCATTAATCTGCTGTCTCTAGTCCTGGGGGGGAGGGGTAAGATCCTGGACTTGGAAATCACGTCATTTTTATGTAAAGAATATCTGTCACTGACCCAAGACTGGATATTGCCCTTCTTGGACCTATGACTGGTATAATTTCAGGTGGTAAATTCTACACTTAAGGGAAAGAATACAAAGGTGGTTTTGTTGCAAGTTGATTTTTAAAAAAATGATGTTGCCTATTTGAAGCTGCTCAGAGGTTTGGAATTTTAAGACTAATCCCAGGTGAGAGGAATCAGTGGGCATTAGGCAGGTGAGGCAAATGAACGGGCATACTAAATACAATTTACTATATCATTTTGCAATGCCCTTTCAGCTTGACTGCGAACCCTGATAACTGGTTGGAAAACCGTTCCCAGAGAGTTTTGCATCCAGTTATAGTAGCTCCACCTAGGTTGTATTTCCCTAGTTTGTTTATGAGCAGGCCATGAGAGACAGTATCAAAAGCCTTACTAAAGTCAAGACATGCCACATCTACCACTTTCTCCCTTTGCACAAGGCTTGTTACCCTTCCAACCCTGATATTCTATGATTTAAGCATGTGTGAGGTCCCATTGACTTCAGCCTAACTGAGTGCTTGAGTGCTCTGCTGATTTGGGATTTGAGAGAGATTCCTTTGCAGTGTACTAAAGTGAACTATAGAGAGATTAAGTGACTGGCTCAAGATCACACATGGAGTCAGTAGTAGAGATGGAAATAGAATTGATCTAAGAAAAGAGACGTAGTCTTCCCTGGTCTTAGATGGTCATGGATAGTACATCATAAAAACCCTTCTCAAATTAATTTATTTATATAGCAGCTCAGGTCCAAAATGCTGAAGATTGTAAAATGAGAGGGGGGTATCAATGATTTTGCAGTTCCACTGTTCTGAGAGAAGCGCTCTTCATTTATTATCACATTGCTAAAATAAAATACTGCTTTTATTGCCAAGTAGCTTCTGTTGTTAGTACTGCGGCGTGTTGTTAAGGCCACTAAGTGCTTCTGCGTCTGTAGCTCTGATGTCCACTTCAGTAGCAGAGAGTACAACTTGCCAATTCAGCAGTCCTCCATGTTGTTCTTAAAGAAAGACCACAGACTCAGTCGGGTGGCAAAGGCACTCGACCAGGTTTATTGTCAATAAAGCACTGTACTAGTGCCCCAAAGAAGTTACAAGTACACTAACACATGTATGCCTGCCACAAAGTACCAACTCAGTCAGGATACCAGGATCCCGTCCCCTCAGCCAGCAAAAAGATACCCCTCCTGTGACTTCTCCTTTTAACGTTGATAGAAACAAGTGATGTATTACTCTCCAGATGTTGTTAGTTATTAACCTTATCCTTGTACCCGCCAATTCGAACAAAACATCCTCATCCATTATCCTGTCATCCCATCCTTACCTTACAAGAAGTCAATGTGCTCTTTTACCACTTCTTAAGAAGGTGTTTATATAATTACTTGAGAGATCTGTGTGTCTTTGTACTGTCCTCTCCAGTCAGGAATGTGCTTACTTGGTTAGCTGATGCCTGGTGTGTTGCTATTTTGCCAAAGTCAGGCCTACTCTGGTTCACAGCCTTTTGTTCATACTATTACGTATGCTTAGGGCTCCAGCAAGGCCTAAAGCCTCTACGGCAACTTTAATTACTTAACTGCAATTGGTAATTGCAAGAAACCACTGAAGAAAAAGAGAGGTTTTGCCACAGACAGAAGGGTATGGAGCATTTCCTTCAGCCAAGAGTTGAGATGGAACAGGGGCGTGCTTTTGTTCATCCTGTCCTATGATAGGTTATTGACTTCTTCCCTCTCCTCTTCTGCAGCTGGTGTGAAGCCTACTTCTATGGCTGAGTTGCCTCCAGCGCTAAGGAGACCTAAAGAAAGGGCTTCTGACTAATGATAGAAATGATACCAGAAGCAAATTGGAGTCCATTATGGAAGGCTTAGAGGAGAAGAGTCAAAGTGTGGGTAGCTGGAGCCCAGTTTTCAAATCGAGTATTTTCCAGATGTACAAAGAGGCACTCAGCTCAGCACTTAGACAGATAAAATGGCAATTTGGATAGCTAAATTGCTGCTGTTTAAGGAGTGCCATAAATGACTAAGGCCCCCAACTGTAGAATTGAATACTCTAAGGTGACGCTGAAATTATTCAACATGCTTTAGTCTAAGAAAATGCTCATCTGCACTGAAATGTGAAATGCAGTGAAACCTTTCTTAAGTGACCCAAGGGACTAGCAGAAATTGTTTGCCACCTAGAGATTTGTCTTTAACTAGAGTTTGGACGAATTTGTTCTGGGAGCCCTGGGGATACTGAAGTGCTCAGGGAATGGTTACATATTGGTGGAAGTCCAGGCCTTAGTTATTGCAGGTGACCCTTGGTACTGTGGTTACCAAAGGCTTGTCTGAATTAGTGCACAGCAGTCCAGGCTGTGAATCTGCAGTGCAGATCCACCATGGCACACACTACCGTTCCATGTAGGCACTACTGCAGTGCAGGGAAAGTCCTAGAGTCTGGCTAAGAGTAGGTCTACATAGAAAAAAAATACTGCAGCAGTGACTCTCAGAACCCGACCAGAACACTTTCAGAACACTGACTCAGGCTTGAACTATGGGGCTAAAAATAACAGTTTAGACATTCGCACTGCGGCTGGAGCCTGAGCTGGGAGACCCACCCCCCCAGTGCCAGGTCTCAGGGCTAGTCTCCAGACCCAGACTGAATGTCTGCACAGCCACTTTTAGTCTTGTTAGCACGAGTCTATGTAAGTTGACCCTGGACTCTGCTGCCGTGGGGTATTTTTCTGCAGTATAGTCATCCCTTAGAGTACTGCACTTTCAATAAGAGTATGTTAAACTGCACTCTGGGACTTTTGCATCTGAACGACTAAGAAGTTTTTTTTAAAAAAAAACCCCTACTTTGAAAAATAACTATAGTGTATTTTACATTTTTGTCTCTTGGATTGTTTAATTATGGAATAGGAACAACTTCCTAATATCTGATTTCTTGTTATCTTTTTCAGTACCCCAGGGAATTTATATGTGCTACTGCTAACAATGACCATCATGTGCTAAATTGTTTTGGTGGGGCTGGTGGTTCATTTTTCAACTTGTGTTTCATTTACATGAAAACTGCAGGGTTTAGGGATGAGTGCAGTGTCCTCCATTCTTGCTGACTGCTCCATGCGTCCTAAGTTTTCAGTGGAGTGAAATTGATGGGGAACCTGCTCTGGGAGTTGATCAGCCTGAAAAGCTAAAAGGCTGAATCTTCACACTCCTGCCATTTGTATTTTCTGATCCCCCTACCCCTTGCTTCCAAGAAGCATGGGGACAGGGAGGGGTGAATAAGTATTTGAGCTCCAGATTAAGGACCGACCACCATGCCACAATTCTCCATTGAAAATATCCAAACAAAACCAGCTGTGATATGCATGCTGCTGTGTACCACATTGCCTTCTACTGGTTAGAATCAGAATTGCTCTTTTGTCATCCATAGGCTCCGGTATTGTTTCTAGAACTGATTGGGAATTTTCTGTCGGAATGATTTTCTGATGGAAAATACAGATTCTGGGGGGAAAAAATAAAAAAAAAAAAAAGCAGGAGAACAAACAAAGCATGACTCAAAACAAAGAATTTCAGGTCACTTCAACAAACCAAAATGAATCATTTTGCTTTTGGGAATGTTGAAATGTCTTGTTCTAACTGAGACTTTTCCTTTGAAATTTCTTTTAGAATATCTTTTCCATGGAAAATTTTGAAAATTTCAACTTTGTCTTGTTTTGGGATGAATCAAAATGTTGAAATTCAGTTTTGTTCAGCTCTAATTGTTACTATCACACATGGTGGCCACAGACACTACTGCATCAGGGGGATTGAATGATAGATCTTCCACACCAAAAACAAGGGCTCTACCTCTTGAGCTAAAGGACAACTTGTTTTAAGTGTGACTAGACAGCTGTCATACTAACTGTGGTCCTATAATAGAGGAAGACACAATCACATGCTCTAAGCAAGTATATTACATTAGTCATACAGGGAAGGATGCTCTTGTGGTTCAAAGAGCCTTTTGAGACCTGTGCTTTTTGGAAGAGGAAGATCTGAGTTCTGTTCATGCTCCTTCAGTGAAGTTCTAAGTGGCTATGGTGTGTAGTGTAGCGACAAGTATGGCAACAGATCTTTATGTCTATGGTAGGACCTTGATTTTATGTACACCAGCCTTACTAATGACCAGTTAGATAAACCATTTCTTCCCAAGGAGGAAAAAAATGACATAATGGAAGAGATAACCATGAAGAACAAGTTGGCATCCCTTCACAGTCTAATCTTCACAGCCTGATGTCTTCAATGCACTGGAAATCGGTTGGCATTGGTTTGAAAGACAAGAAGAAAGTGATGCAGTGCACCATACTGCAATTTATCCATCAGATCTACTGTTGTTTTATAAACTTTTTGATTTTTTATGAACTCAGTCCACAGGTAGTTCATAAAACAGTGGTTCTACTGGATGCATTTTAACAAAATCCTAGTTGGATTCTGTCAGTCTAGTATGTGGAAGGTTTTACAGGATTGGGATGTTAATAGTCATTTACTTTTGCTAACCTCCTTTCCCATATGACATAATTTTTTCTCTAACAGAATCTTTCTTTCTTTTATAACCAGCTTTCTCATTACCGTTTGTTGTCAGTTGTTTTAATAATGCCCCAATCCACTGAATGAAATTTTAGAATTAAATACATGGAATGAGATGTCATCAATAATGGGATTGTGGTCTCACTCCAGGAGACAGGTAGTGGGAAGAGAAAAATTGATAATAAAGAAAAGAGATTGTGTTTACCAACCACTCCCAGAAGCCCAGATTGTGCAGTTCTCTTTGTGAGCACTTTCTCACACTGACGGGCACTTAGTCACAAGAGTCATGCCATTGAACTGCTCTTGTGAATAAGCACTGTACAATCTAGCCCTTGATATGGTAATCAATAAAGATGGAAAAAGAATGCAAGAAAGAAGTAAAAAAGTTGGATGGAGCTTGGTAAAATAGGTGTGAGGGTTTTAAAATGGCTGGCAGTATGGCCAGTTCTCAAGATTTTGTCACACGTCTTATTTTATCACAGTATTTGGTGTTTTTCTTTAAGCCCCAGTTCCTAAAGACATGTGATTACTTGAGAATCTGAGGTTTCATTTAGGAATAAAAGTAAGCTTCTAACCTGCATGGTTAAAGAGAAAAGCTGAAAAACATTAAAAACCAGGATGCAAAGAAAAACCCGCAAATCATTTATTTAAGATCATGATTTTTTTAAGCCAATTTCATTATTTTGGGGGACTGGCTTATGATTTTTGAATGCGTGGGGGTTGGCAAGACTACTGAAGTGAGGAGCCCAATGTACAAAGACTAAGTGGCAATAGCTGAATGGCATTCATTTCCTGCTAGCCTAACGGTCCCCTAGTAACCTTTGCATAAAGTAGCTCTGAGAAGCCACAAATAACACTTCATGAATCAGTGGCTCATTTAAGTAAAGCACAGAAAGAGATGGACAGAGTTGAAACCCTAGAAAAGGATAATGAATTCTCCACATGTATGTCATGTAGAAAATAAATCATCTCCAGGTATCTTCTGGTGAGACCTCGAATTGTTTCACAGGTTATCTTTGCTTGAAATTTGCTTTTTTGCCGCAGTTATTCAACATGAGGGACGTGCCATTGGGGTTGCCCCACCTTCTTTACTTGCCCTGCACTTTCCCTTGTTATTAACACTTGAAAACTGCCAAGGGCTTTGGAGAGCTACATAAAATCAAATCAATATCAGTGCTTCCTGGGATGTTTTAGCTGATAAATATCTCAACCACCCTTGTATTTTATGGGGATTGAGGCTCAATACCAGGCTTGTATGCTAACAGCATCAGAACAATAATATTGCGTCCCGGTGGTAGCTTGATGTTCCTGTTTTCACTGATCTCTATGGTTTCGCAAAGTCCCTTTGATCACACCATACTGGGATGATAATACCCAGCGCGGTAGCTGATGACTTCAAAATGCCACTGTTGGGTGTTGCCATATGCATGGCATATGTAAGACCACATTACTGAAGCACTATGGCCTCAAATGGCATCATGCAACATGGCATGGTATGTAACATTGTCTCACAGTAAATGGAAACCTGTATTAACTGGAAATTACAAGTCACAGCCATGAAGCATCTGTCTTATCACATGTGGGAGATAACACATCAGCATTGTACCCTGTGGCATTTGAACTGTAATTGATTAAGAGATGACTTGACTCCACTATAATGTGATTCAGCAGCATGCTGCTGTCATGCTGCTCAGGAACTAAAATATTATCTGTCTATAACTCATATGAATGATAGGATACAGAATTAATTTCATTATCAGTGACCATTTATACTGCATAACTAAACCTTGTTACTTATTTTATATCCTGCAGGGTACAGAAATCCCCAGATATAAACAACAACAATAATAATTTTGTTTTAGGTACCAGTGTATCAGGGATGTTCTTAGATGTCTTAAATAAAATGAAGTCAAAATCACATTTGGCAGTGTGGGCAAGTGCATAGAGCACTAGAAAGGCACTCAGGAGACCTGGATACAGTCCTGACTCAACATGCTTTTTGCAGGGTGACCTTGGGCAAATCACGTTCCTTCTTGGTGCCTCAGTTTCCCCATGTGTAAAATGGGGTTAATGATATGGCTCTCCTTTTTGAAAGCACTTTGAGATCTATGGATTTAAAAGTGCTATATAGGAGCTAGGTTATCAAATTTGAGGGCCGTGATGAAAGCCCAAATTTTTACAGATCAGTTTTAAAGATCTAAACCTGAGATGCTCTCAGTGTCAAGACAGAAGTGACTCCAACCATCCTTGATACAAACAGTACCCTTCCTGATGCTGAATGCCCTTGATGTTTAACATCTCATTTGTTCTAACATAATTGGATGGGATGGGTTGGGATGTAGGCAGTCAAAAGATCAGCAAAGTAATGAGCACAGTCCACTGAAGAGTTAAAGTGAAAAGGCATATACCCATTTGCATGCAGCCAGTGCTGAGCGAAGCAGTGTGGAGAAATCCCTTTGTGCATCGCTTTCTGCGCTAACTGCAAGTAACAGATCAGTATTTTGGCTACCCAGCAATAAAAGTGGCATGCACTGCAGTAATCCATACTTGATGTCACACAGTCATACATCACAGTCACTCTAGCGTGAGCGATTCTACTCTGAAGAGTGGCTTGGTAAAAATGGTAACAAATTTGTGTTCAATTTGTATTCAGAGTACTTTTTGGTGACCTTATTTCTGTTAGCCCAGCAGAGCCAACATAGCTAAAAAGGAGGAAGCTATGATCAAAGGCACATACTTTCTTGTACATCATACTGTCTTGTACATCATCAGCAGAATTGATTACTAATTCCAATCGCTTAGAACTGTGCCAAACACATTGAGGAAAGTGGAGTTGCAGATGTCTCTGAGGATCTAATTTGAAGATCATGATATTCTACAATAAAGTTGAGGGTAGAAATGCTCATGAAGGAAGAATGCAGCTTGACTGATTCATCCCACGTAGAGTTTGCAGGGCTGTCAGTCAGAAATAAACACATTTAATATGATGTCCATGAGAGACAAAGGATATGAAAGGCCACAGTGCCATTCTTGTGGTGCCACTTTTCAGAGTGGAGTGGCACACAAGTTGCTCAAAAATTGCCTAAGGGGATGAGACCTTGCATCTGTAATGTCTGACATGATAACGGAGTGCTCCTACTGAAATTCGCAGCCAGAGAACTCTGACCTCAGTTTCTAGCAGATAATGGAGATAAGGGGCATCTGTATGTGGCTAATCAGTAGTGCTTTGGCCTCTGAACAGAATGCAGGCCACTGAATACACAATCTCACTGACTTTGCCTATGAAATACTATAATCTCCTCTCTGGACAAACTGTTGCACAATTGTGAAGTCATGAAATTATCCATTACATCCCTTGAGAGCAAAATGGAAATCCAGACAGGACAAATAGAGTAGGGAGAGACTGGTGGTGCTGACCTGGAGAAGAAAAGAGGTACATACCGTAAGGGAGAAGGAAGGCTTTATAAGCTTGCATAGTGCAGGGCCACTGAGCATGGAGAGGATAGCTCATTGATGGGGAGCCACTTGCAAATGAAAAATGTAAAGGGTAAAGGGATTCTGCCCGCAGAGAAGAGCACAGGCTCCAGGGATGTCTGCCAGAGTCAACGTTTGGATGAGGATGTACATTGACCCTTCCTGCACAATTCCATTGAGGAAGAGAAGCTGACAGGAGACAATGCAAAGCCTGTGATAGCGTTGGTTGGGTGCATGAATGAAAAGGTCAGGGTAAATGCTGCCAGGAAAGAGGGGCATTCTATGTAGTGGAAATAGGGTCCTGCTCTTTCTCTGACCTCTGCTGAGTACTAGGCAGAGGAAAGGAAAGGACCGAGATCAAACAGCATTTCCTGAGTGTAAGAGTCAATGCAGCTGCTTTAGTCTCATGAAAGCCAAGTGTCATCTATGAAGGAGAGAATCATCTGTTCTGGAACATTGACTCTGCAAAAGCCCCTTTACTAGGAACAGTTGGGGAAGATGAGAATAGAAGTAAATCTGAAGGGAAGGCAGCTGAGAACTAAAGGCTGGAGATGATTCATCTGTATAATTCGGTCTATGACAAATGATTCCTTATAGCATGAGTTTGGTTTGCATTACCTCTAACATAAATTTTTCCCTTTAGAGGCTCAGTGTGATTTTCTTGTTATGTGATAAAACTAAGATTTTTATAATTATGAGCCAAAGTATAATGGGAAAAAGATAGGTGGATTGTTATAAAATAGCTTTTCTTATTGGACAAGTACAGACTATACATGTCATCTCTCCTCACACATCCCCAAATAGAGGACTAACAGTTTAAAAGATCGGTGTGCAAGTGTAACCTGGGGGGGAGGTGTGCTATAGGTCCATCTCTTCAGAGGATATGAGCTGTTACAGGCCCAAATTACAGTGATTTGGCACTCTAGCTCATGTGTTTAGCTCTTGGGGGTCCCGATTCTATCCCCAGTGTGTTCATCATGAGGGCAGTCACCACACAAGCATGTGTTGTTGGAAACGATGATATAAATATACACACATTTCTACGGTACTCATGACAATAGTATCTGTGCACCTCAGAAACATTAAAGAATTTATCTTCAGACTACTCTTGCGAGGAAGGGAAGAAAAAAAAAGCAGGAACTTAATGAGACAGGGTCTGTGGGAATAATATCATGTGATGATGTTATTAAATCCTGTAACACAATGCATATGCACAAGGGGATAGAGTTAAGGTTACATAGGCACAGTGTTTAATTGCATGCTCAAAGTATTTTTTTCTTCAGAACCTCAGCCTCATTCAGATTCCAACTTAGCTAGCTTTAGACAAAGACACAGCACTAGTGGAGTCATTTGTGTTACTTTAACTGTAGGCATTCTTCCGTGTGTGTGTGTGTGTAAGAGTAATAGTGCTGTATTAGAAGGGAAAGAAGCACAGATCACCATTAGTATTGTTTCTGTGTATTGCGGTAGTGACTAGGAGTCCCAGTCATATACCAGGACCCCACTGTGCTAGGCCCTGTACGGATACAGAACAAAAAAAAAAAATGGTTTCTGCCCCAGGAAGTTTACAATCTAAATTGGGTCAAAGCGGGAGGGGTACCCTTTATATTCCATCTGTCATCCTAAAGCAAGAATTTTAGTGAAACTGTCTTTGGCATTCATGAATAAGATGAAGCCTGGAAATGCATTTCAAATTTTATGTCCCATGATGTTTCTGGTTATATTAACTATCTATCGTCACAAATAATTTGCTGTGATACTTTAATTTTGCCTTATAAGATTTCCTACATCCCTCTGTTTATACACACCATATCTAAAAAGGCATTATCTGAGATCTGTAAATTGGACTAGCAGTCTCACTGGTAAAAAGCTGATGGAACACAGAAATTTATTGCATGATTCATTATAAAGATATGCCTCAGGTAAAGAGAAAGTACTAAGGGATTAATTTTAGGCTTGGTATGATCACATAAACAGATATTTACTCCCTCCTGGTGCCATGAGTAACTAGGTATGAATTAAGCCCTGGGAGGTTAATTTTAGGAGACCATGCAGTCAGTGTGATTTTTATTTTGATCATTGTTTCTAGTCCATCTCCAGATATAAACAGTATCGATACCTGCAGAGTTGTCTGTGCCTTAAAAATAACTAGTTTTATTTTTTAGGTAAAATCATCAGAAAAAGTGTTTCAGAACAGACGCAATTATAATAAAGACAAACAATCTGAGCGAAGAGAAAAAAAATCACATTGCTGTATTATAGTCAGGACATAGAAATGGACATTTCATACCGGAACAGCCATTCCTGCTGTTTTTTAATCTTGTTGCATTCATACAATTTGGAACAGGTATTAATCATCAGATACAGATACGAAAAACTGGTTAAAAAAAAAAACAACCGGTAATAAAAACATGTAATAATCTCCCTGATGTACCTTCAGAACTGATCTTTTGCCTGGAACAAATTGGAGCTGAAACTCCGTAAGTGACACTGTTTCTTCACCGAGTAGGTTCCCTTGCATATCAGAAGAATGGGGTGTAAGTAGATCTAACAGAGTCAAAGTTAATATAACAGGATCCAATTTACACCATCTTATGCATCATCTCTGAATTTGGATATTTCTAGCATTTTTCCAGAGTCAAGTTTATAATCTTTATGGTACTTGAAAATAGCTATCAATCATTTTACATATTCTTCCTGAAACTTCCAGCAATCATGAGATGGTCTTAAATTCAGTCATGCAGTCACTGAAGCGTGCAGATTTTTTATTTGTATTTGCCAGGTGGCAGCATTTGTGAAATTGTGATCTATGGACCCCTGGGGATTTCATGGTGCTGATTGTGCTTCTTACAACCCATGCTCAGAGAGAGAATCAGAATAGGTGGAAGAGAGCAATGAGATGAAGAGCACAAGTAGTGTGTGTGAGGCCGAAACACTTAGGGACAGATTTTTAAAGGTATTTTTGGCACCTACGGATAGGTGCCTAGTGGGACTTTCAAAAGCATGTAGACTCCCTAATTCCTACTGATTTCAGTGAGCATTAAGTATCTAGCCTCTTTTGAAAGTCCCACTAGGAAGCTATCTACATCTTTAGGAGTCTAAATACTTCAAAAATCTGCCCTCATTGCATTAAGGATAGTTAAAAATAATAAATGCTAATGTAAAGACCCATTTGCTGTAGTTTTTAGTAGTAGTTGTAGTTGTCACAGGTGTTAAGGGCTCATGAGTGGGAAGGAAGGATTGGATTGACCCATATGATTGCTCATGAGAGACATTTTCCATGAGACAATCACTCTCAAAATGAGTCCCAGACTATGAAAAAGTTTAGGAACTTCAGCTCTAGAAGAGTCTATAGGAACTTGTGAAAAATATTAGGCCTTGGCTAACTCTCCTCAGAGGCTGTCTGCATTAAGGGCCTGATTCAGTAAAGTGTTTGAGCACAATGCAATCTTTCATAGATTCAAAGTGACCCATTGTGATCGTCTAGTCTGATCTCCGGCATAACATACACCATAAGGCTTCCTTAAATTAATTACTGCTTCAAGTCCTATAACTACACTTGCACTATAGCATCCACTCTTGATTTAAAATTTTCTAGTGATTGAGAATCCACCATAAGCCTTGGTAAATTGT
Organism: Lepidochelys olivacea; assembly: GCF_965140295.1. NCBI lineage: Eukaryota > Metazoa > Chordata > Testudines > Cheloniidae > Lepidochelys > Lepidochelys olivacea. The sequence goes on along the minus strand of NC_140411.1, from coordinate 28,241,489 downwards.
TCTGATGGTTAATTACCTCAGTGTTAAACATAATCAGAAATGCTCTCGCTTCAACTTTGGTATCTTTTCTCTGCTAGACGGAAGAGCCTTCTGTTATCAAATTTCTGTTCTGCATGTGAGTACTTATAGGCTGTGATCAAGTCACCCTTTAACCATCTTTCATTATAAGGCACGTGAGTAATGCCACTGACGTCTACTCATGCTTCAAGACCTTGCTGAATTGAGGCCTTCACAGCAGCAGTAACAGATTGCATAGGTATATTGCCCCAGTTTTAATCTCTAAAGGAGCAGTACACTCATGATTGAAGAACCTCAAAAACCCACAGGGAAAGAATAAGAACACATGTTAGTAAAGGGTAAAGGAACTCTTGCCACAGCTGATAGGCAAAGGGGCTAAATGCAGTGGTTAATGGGATGCAGGATAAGACAGCAACATGCAAACTATCCGTTCTATTCTTAGGCCAAATTAATTCAAAAACTGTTCTACAGAAACAAACAGTATACATGTTGTGAGGGCAGAGTGAGAACAGGCACCACCTCTCAGCAGACAGCTAGAGAATGACCTGCTACCTGCAAGTCATTTTATTAATTTCCCCATATGAGACATTTTGGTTCTCTCCAAGAACTCTTTGTGCTTGACTTAAGTCCACAAGTACATATCGTATCATACAATGTACAAATTAATCAAATAAAGTTAAGGATCCATTGTAGCTAGGATATGGGCTAGAAGATCAGGCTCTAAGGTACCAGGGGCCAGATTCTGATCTCAGTTACACAAGGAAAAATCCGGAGTAAATTCACTGAAGTTAGCTGAGTTACTCTGGATTTACACAGGTTTACCTGACATCACTATCTCATCCTCTGACATAAAGTATTGAAACCCCGCTCTTAAAATGGCAATGTGGCTGTGGCAAGTTTCAGGTTACCCCATGAGTGAGGCTGACTGTTGTAGGAAAAATAGCAAATTCCCTTGAGATTGTGGAGTGCTGAAAAATCAGAAGTGGGATTGTCCTGGAACCATTCTGCACCTCATTTATCAAGAAAAGACACGGACAAGAGCTGAGTGAAATTCACAGTCATAGTGGACAAGCCACTCAGCATGAGCTCCCGGTGCAATACTGTGGCAAAAAGAGCTAATGTGATCCATGGATATATAAACAGGGGAGTAGTGACTAGCAATACAGAAATGATTTTACTTCTGTATATAGCATTGATGAAAGTAGCTAATAGGGATAATAATTGAACGGGGTTGTTTCCAATGGGATTCTATTGGGATTGATACTAGACCTGACACTAATTCAATAGTTTCATCAGTGATCTGAAAGTAAATATAAAATCGCTTCTGATAACATTTGTGGATGACATAACAATGAGGACAGGGGAAGTCAGAGAGAATGACCTGGATCTCTTTGTAAAACTGATCCTATCCAAATCAAATGCATTTAATACAGCCAAATGCAAAGTTCTACATCCAGGAACAAGGAATGGTGACCATACCTGCAGAATGAGGCACTGTATCCTCAAAAGCAGAGACTCTGGAAAGGATTTAGGAGTTAGTGGACAAGCAACTCAGCACGTGCTCCCAGGGCAATGCTATGTTAAAAAAGGCTAGTGTGATCCTGGGAGGTATAGACAGAGAAGTAGGAGCAGAGGTGGTTTTACCTCCATCCGTGACATAGATAAGACCAGTACTACGTACAATTCTGGGAGTCCGTATCTGTAAAAAGATGCTGCACAATTGGAGAGGGTGCAGAGAAGAGCCACATAAATTATTTGAGTTCTGGAGAAAATGCTGTACACAGAAAGACTCATAGAGCTCAATCTCTTTTGTGTATCAAAAAGAAGACTCAGAAGTGATTTGATTACCATATAAAAGTAACTTCAAAGGGAAAAATACCAGGTACTAAAAAGCTCGTTAAGCTACCAGAGAAAGGCATAACATGAACCAATGGCAGGAAGCTGATCAAAAACCAAATTTTCTGTCAATTTTTTTTTAATGGGAAATTTTTGACCCGCCCTATTTCTAGCCTTAAAAATCTATGTGTCTTCATCTGACCACTGGTTAGGTCATAATCCATCTGAATTATTTTCCATGGCAATTTTCCACTGGAATAATTTTGATAGAAAATTCAGTTTCCATAAAATTAAAATTGTCCACAGGAAACTTTTATTGTAGCCAAAGGTTTTCAATTTTATCTAATAGAAAATTAAAGCAAAATATGCCATTTTGGGTAGGTTTGTTCCAAAACAGAGTATTTCCTTTTGTTGAATTGACCCATAACATTTCTTTCTGAGCCTGTTCAATATTAAACTTAATTTCCCTATTGTGTTGCATTTCCTCATGAGTTATACTTCATGCCACCATTCTCTCCTATGGCCTGGGCTCCCTAGGGTATTACATTTCCCATGATGCAACACGGACTCCCCCTCACCAAGCTGCAAGGTGAATCATGACTGTGGCCTTCAGTGCATCATGGGAAACGTAGTCCGGACAGGAAACCTGGTTATAGGGGAGAATGGGAGGGGAAAAATCAAGTTCCCAAACTGCAAATCCCAGGAAGCAGTGTGCCATAATAGGGTAATATAGTTTAATGTCAAAGTGAATTGAAACAAAGCCTTTCAAGTGAATTCAACAATGCAAAACCATGTTTCTATTTTACGAATGTCACAATGTTTCAGTTTAATCAAAAATATCCAGACAGAACATTGATATTTAAAAAAATATTTTCAGAATACTAATATTCTGATTTGGAATGAATAACCACTGAAATAATGAAGTTTCCCTTGGGACAGAAATTCTGATTTCATAAATTCATATTGTTTAAGGCCAGAATGGGACCATTAGATCATCTAGTTTGTCCTCCTGTACACTGCAGGCTATTTAAATTTCATCCAGCTTGTATTGAGCTCTGTCATAAATATAAAGGGAAGGGTAAACCCCTTTGAAATCCCTCCTGGCCAGGGGAAAGCTCCTCTCACCTGTAAAGGGTTAAGAAGCTAAAGGTAACCTCGCTGGCACCTGACCAAAATGACCAATGAGGAGACAAGATACTTTCAAAAGCTGGGAGGAGGGAGAGAAACAATGGGTCTGTGTCTGTCTGTATGCTGGTTTCTGCCAGGGATAGACCAGGAATGGAGCCTTAGAACTTTTAGTAAGTAATCTAGCTAGGTATGTGTTAGATTATGATTTCTTTAAATGGCTGAGAAAAGAATTGTGCTGAATAGAATAACTATTTCTGTCTGTGTATCTTTTTTGTAACTTAAGGTTTTGCCTAGAGGGGTTCTCTATGTTTTTGAATCTAATTACCCTGTAAGATATCTACCATCCTGATTTTACAGGGGGGATTTCTTCATTTCTATTTACTTCTATTTTTATTAAAAGTCTTCTTGTAAGAAAACTGAATGCTTTTTCATTGTTCTCAGATCCAAGGGTTTGGGTCTGTGGTCACCTATGCAAATTGGTGAGGCTTTTTATCCAACATTTCCCAGGAAAGGGGGGGTGCAAGTGTTGGGAGGATTGTTCATTGTTCTTAAGATCCAAGGGTCTGGGTCTGTAGTCATCTAGGCAAATTGGTGAGGCTTTTTACCAAACCTTGTCCAGGAAGTGGGGTGCAAATTTTGTTAGTCTCTAAGGTGCCACAAGACGTCTGGAGTGGCTCACCAGACAAAGGTGCCAACTTCAGGGCAGAGTGTTACAGACAAGGGCACAAACCCCAAACTGGTTGATACTTCAATTTCACCAACAAAGTATCAAGTGTTAACTCCTCTGGCACTACAACAGCCTTAACATGGAGTCTGACGATCCCCTAGGGCACTCTAGTCTATCTTGTCACCCAGGCAAGCCTGCCTTCGTGATAGATGGCCCCTTACGCCAAAAATCACCACAATATTCATGTTACTCCCAGTCCTAAAAGACCAGTTACTTACCCCAGGTCAATTGTACTGGAGATCTCTTACCAGAGACAACTCTTGTAGCCAATCCTATAACACACAACTAAAGATTTATTAACTAAGAAAAAGAATTGATTTATTTGCAACGTTAAAGCAGGTAAACATACAGATACAAATGAGTTACAGTTTTACATTTCTAAAAGTAGTAGAAGCTGCTGAAATGTGCAAGCTCTCTAAGTCCTTTAGGGCTAAGCTAAGCAGCTTGGGGATCTCTTGCTTATGCTTAGAAATATTGCCCTCTCCAAATTCCAAGCAGCACAGTGATACAGTTCCTTCTGGTCAGGGATATTTATTCCCTTCCCCCAGAGTTCAAACTGATAAACCCTCGCCCCGTTCATGTTCCCTCTTCATTGGTGTGGGGGAACAATCAATAAAGCCTTCTGTCCACTGATGTTCCACTGACGTCTGGTGCCTATAGGCCTTCTTTTGTTGGGTAGGAGATGACACCTCTTGTGGTAAACTAGTATTTCACACTTGGTAATGCTTCTCTCCTGACGTGTTTTTTTCCCATTTCATAGCAAACACTTAAATATTCCCTTATAACATGGGATGCAGATATGTGAGATTAATGTATGCAGCAACACGCAAGCATTTCATAGAGTCCAAACATGAAACACCTTCTTACAAACTTTACATCTATTTTAAGAAAGCGCTAACACTTGAGCCAGACTGGTCTCCTGTTATGCCTTGGCATGAGCTGCCACCTGCTCTGACAGCATCAGACCAGGCCAAAATTGTCTAAATATTGAGTGGCAGGATAAAGGTAGGAGATTATTCATAGGAACTGCTAGAAAGCTATTTTATCAGTGACTTTACATGTCAGTGTCATTTGTGGGCAGATACACTGCCTTCTGACAGCTCAGACCTCCATTCACATTAGCTTGTGTGTGGGGCTAGGCTTTGAAAGTGGAATCTGTTGAAACCGATCTTTAATGGCCCACAGCTAGGCAGATTGGTACCAGTGAAAACTTGGATTCAATTTGCTCAATGCACAGCAGTTTACTTGAGAGAGAATCACACAAGCAGTAAAAGGTTCTATAATATGTCTCCCTTTTAGTGTGGTGTTGTTCAAAAGGGTCATTTTGACCCGGGTCAGCCTGTGCCGAGCTCACTGATCCCACGTTTTTGCGTTTTCTTTACTTGGTGAGCTGGCCATTGTCTGATATATTTCAAAGTTCTATGTTGAAACACATACACAGATAGTGCCTCTGATCATGCTCAGTAAATTTCCATACCAGCTGTCTGATGCCAAGAGACCCCTGCTCCCAGAATCCTCTAGAAAATTGAGACTACCAGGCCATACCAAACTCCTGCTCCTACTCACAGCTTATTCATATCAATCACAGTAATCACTAATAATTTGGCACTGTCCCAACAGAAGCCTACTACTTAAATGACTTGTACTATTTGGTCAGCAATATGTCTGTAAGTCCTGATGGTGACTGTGTGCTGACAATCAGGTGGCAAGCACTGTGCCATTTCCAGGCATCCACCTCCCTGCAAAGAAGCCAATTAACAGCCACAGGAAACCATGATGTATCCAGCAGAAACCAATCAGGGAAGCGTCTGCACTCAAGGTAATTGGGGATTTCACCTCTTTTTTCAATTATCCTTGTTTATGCGGCATGCCTGCAGGACAGCCTGATGGGCTAGCAGTAGATGTACAGCTTGCCGAGCCATGTTCTAGACTAGATGGTGTAGATTCAATTACTGTTTTTTCTTCTGGAAGATCATACAAGAAACATAAAATCATTTGTTAATAACTGACTTTTTAAAAAAATATATTTATTTAGCTTAAACTATGGGGTCCTCTCCTTGACTAGAGGCACATCATTTCCATTGATGCTGGTAGATATAGTAGGTGTGTACAGAACACATTTCTTCTGCTTAAAAGAGAGGAGTGGATGGCTCAGGGCTCAAGAGCTTTTCACCTCTCAGGGTCAGATTTTCAAAAGTGTTCAGCAGCACCCATTTTGGCACCAAATTAAATGCCCATATTTTCAAAGAGATGTGCATATTGGGTGCTGAGCTCTTTTGAAAAGCTACCTCTTAGTGTAAAAATGGGAGTTGCTAAGTGTTGCACACCTTTGAAAATCTGGTCCTTATTTATGTGCCTAAATAAGAGCTGAGTTCTCCTGCAAATCAGGTTCATGTAGAGACTTGAAAATTTGGGCCTAGTTACCAGTTCAAATCTAGCCCAGATCAATAGTGATTGAAAGTTATTGTCACCTGATTGGTGGCCTATTTAAAATGAGCTGATTCTGATTGAAGTCACTCCCATTAATCCTGCACAAGTGCTAAATTAGCACAAACATGATATAGAAAATAAGATGGAGTCAAAGAATTTGGTTAGCATTTCTTTGTATTCTTTTTTGATCCACTCAACTCAGTTCCATTGGAAGGTTTTTCTCTGAGTGAGAGAACATCTCTATCTAGTCACTTTTGGCTACTATTATTTATAATCATTATTAGATGGCATTGTGTATGTATATAATATACATTTTTATAATGGTTACTATCTATTGTTATAATTATAATAGTAACCACAAGTGAGTTGTTAGAGCTGCCATTGTGGAGATGTTACATACTGAACTAGAAGCAATGTGACTGGATATTTTGTAATGCAATATATTAAGCCTGTTTTTGTGCATTGTCTTTTTGATTTACTTGATATTTTGCTGATTATTAGGTAGGAATAAAGTTGAATCTGCACAAGCAGATTACTGAATAATGCAGCCTCTACCTTCATGGTACACAAATAACTTTGAACTTCAGAGGTAGAAAGACAGATTCCTTATTTAAATTAAATAATCCCCAATCCCTCTAGATACGCTTGCGCTCTCTCTCCTGCTCTCTCTGAAATGCTCAACTCTGCCACTGTAAGGCCGCAATTCAGCAAAGTACTTAAACATGTGCTTAAGTCCCAGTGACTTTTTCCACTGATGTCCATAAGTGCTTTTGCTGAACTCGGGCATAAATAATGAGGAAAATCATTTGATGCGGAATAATCCTAATTTAACTTTAATATTTTTTTGCAAAACTACATCAGTGAAACTCCCCTACCCAACTAAAACAAGCAAATTAATTAGTAGCCCTTTGACAGAGCCCTTGCCATCCATTTTTGTGACAGATGCATTGTGCCGTTTCTTCTTTAAATCATCCTGCTCCTTGGTTTTGAATATGGAGAACAGTTGAAAAAATGATGGTACAGAATGGCCCCATGTGACTTACACAAAATGATTATCTATCGGAAAGTACTTTATTTCTTAGGAATATATATTTTCAGGTGTGCTTGCTTGGAGCATTGTTTTGAATCAGTGACTTTAACTTAAAGGGCAATTCCATTTGGAAGGAGCGTGCAGCTAAAGGACAGCCAAATTGCAAGGTCCCCCAAGTCACATTATCAGATATTTCAAAAAGATTTGTAAAGTGTCATTTTCAAACCCCCTTGGACTTGAATCTGAAAAGCACTCTGAAAATAAAAAAAAAAGTGTTCTAGACAGAAAGTCAAGGTCACGTTTTGAATAGGTGCAATGTGCATACCAAAGGCAGGTAGCGGACATGCAGATCCTCACACTGATCGGGAAGTGATACGGGACACTAATTCTATTCCCCTCTCCAGTCCATGCAACAATGCTGCCTCCTTTTCTTATTGGGTATGGCCAGGCAGGTAGCTGGAGAAGGTGAAGTCTATTTTCCTAGTGGCTTGTACAGTCGAATGGCAACTTGGTACTTTGAGCTAGGGAGGCAGTAATGGTGGTACTCCACAATGAAAATGGAGCAACTTTGACTAATTTAGGGGCTTAACAGAAGTGGCTCCTAGAGGCTCCCACACACAGCAGAATAGAGGCAGGGACTGGAGCTGAAACTGTGGCTACCTGCCCCTCCTCTGCTTGAGACACATAAAGAGCGTATTGAGGACAGCCCAGGAGCCTGACAGATAAGCCAAGCAATCAACTGCTGTCCTTAAAGAGCCTGCATGTGTTTGGGACCACTCATGCATATGAACTAAGCCTGGGCAGACCCCAGAGGAGAAAGAGTTACTGTGCAGGGCCTGAATGACCTGTATCAATGACCAACTACAGGCCCAGGAGAGGCTGCATGTGGCCAGGTTACCCCATTGTGTGGTGGGAATGAGAGGTTCTGCTGCCATTGGGGATCAGTGGTAACGCAGACGAGGGCTACAAACACTAACAGATTTTTGTTGGAGGAGATAAATATAAGGACCAGAATGGAAAATGCAAATGAACATCTCCTGTTAATACTATTATTGCATCTTAGCTTTGTGGTGCACAGGAGTGCAGGCTAAAGAAAGAGGTGAGCACAAATTGTGGGCTGGTGAGATCAAAAACATCCCAAATGCTGATAGAGCAGACTCTTCCCGGATGCTGCTGACAATCACACCCTTTGTTCTGTCTGAGACTCCAGGTACCAAACTATGTTAGATGTCAATCCTGCAAAGGAGTCCTCAGGGGCAGACACCTCACCTGTGGGGTCAGTGGGACTCCAGCAAGCATAAGAGTTAGCCTGCGTAGATCTGACTGCAGGACTGCTGCTAAAATTGTACAGTAGGAAGAGGCTTCTTCAACCTACTGTGACATCTCGATGATTTAGTTGAATCACTAAAGAGGGACACTGGGTGTCATCAGCATAGAGTGAGTCCATGGTATGATAGTCACCATATTGCCCAACACAGAAGGGAGTGAAGTGGAGACTTCCAGATCTGTAAGCATTGGTCACTCACTACAGCTTTAACTGAAGACCCAAGCTCTGTGTTGGTGGGCTGTAATGGAGTCATATACTCCGTGGGTGGGGCACAGAGAGGAACATACAACATACACTTCCTCTACATGGTTCCTCTGGACAGAAGAAGCTTGTCCTAAGCATCTGAAATCCACAGCAGTTTGAATCCCAGAGAGACCCTGCTAAGTGAGGGCTGCCCCCTGATGCTGATGGCTGACTCAGGGTATTAAATCAGGGATCTATAGATTTGTGTCTCTACAGCTGAAGTTAAAAAATCATGCTCTCTGTATTGCCCAGGCTGAAACAGACTCTGTGGATCAGGCATACAAGGCAATTTGTAACATACTGAACAGTGGGTTAATAGGGTGCATCACTATCTTGGTGATCTCCTGTATCCATTGAATCCAAGCATAATGTTGACCCACTTGCATATCTCTGTTATGACTCTTTTAGACAGAAAGGTTTGTGTGTGGCATATGTCACAGAGATCAGGAGAGTGGATTAGAGATTGGTTTTGTGGGTCGGAAGACAGAATTTCCCCCTAAGATTGTATGCATTGGTACTGCTATATCATCAACTAGGTAAATAAACATTGGGGTAAATATATGGCCCAAGAAAGATAATTTAAATTAATTTGTTCATGTTTCATAATGCTTTGGTAATTCTGTGAGCACCCCACACATCCTCTGAGGAAGGTTAATATTCTGACATCTTATTTTTCTTGAATCCTAAAATATGTATTTCTTATTTAGTGTTTACATAAGAAAATATTTTTCAGCAGCCAGTGCTGCATTATATCCCACACAATACAGTAGCTAAACATTTTAGGCCAAAGCACAACAAAACTATTACAAGTAATAGAAGACATGCAGTGTACTGGGAACAAATCTCAGGTACAGATTGTCTGGAGGTTTCCTTCCTGGGGCCCATTATTCTTCCCTTTCATTAAATATGGTTTGCATTCTGCCTGGAAAATGCAGTGACGCTACATTAAATCCTGTTGAACCTGATCTACAAGTTGGTCTTGGTAATATTCAAGTGTTGGATTGTGGCAGTATTGTAATTTAACTGCCAAACAAAGGGGGGAAACTCATTTTAATTAGCTTGATTTCTGTGTTATTATTATGTATTGTATTACCATAGCTTCTAGGAGCCCCAGTAATAGACAAGGATCCTATTGTGCTAGGCACTATGCAAACACTGAACAAAAGCGCATTCCCTGCCCCAAAGAGCTTACAATCCAACTAAGTATTGCTGATTTGTGTCCAGTCCTGCAAATACTTCTGTACCTGAGTAGCTTCACACACAGGAGTTTTATGGATTCTAATGGGATCAGTCACATAGACAAGGCTGCTGTGGTGCAGATGTGCAGGATTGGGCCCTTGGTTTGGAATTTTCCCGAAAAAGCACAACCAAGCTAGGGCTGTGCTCCAGCAACATACACTAGCATGTGCTTCGGGCAATCGCTACCCAGAACAGCACATAAGCATGTGCTTAACTTTAAACACGTGACTTCCACGGGAGTTGCAATGGAAAATGATTAAAGTTTACTTCAATTAGACTTATGCACATGTTTACTTGCTACTCTCACTAAGGAGGCTTTTCAGTTTGGGCTATAACTGGGAGACCCAAATCTTCAAAAGCACGTGTGCGCTTTGGTGGGTGTCCAATTTAGGAAGTAGCAACTACCAATGTACATGAGCAGGTTGGCGTTTGCACATGCCCATGAGGGCACAGAGCAGCATTTTATTGATATTCCAACTATTCATTGTAGATGTTTATGATCTACGGGGTGGCAGATAATGTGTTATCTAATTTACCTGGTATGTTCACCAGCAGTTCAATGAAACTTCATATAACAACTTTTTCATATAATCCCATCAGTTTGTTTTTTATTATTTATTATTATGAATTTATTGATTTATGTTCAGTTTCTTAAAATGGACCCAGCAAAAACTCTAGGTTAATGTACAAGCAATTAAAAAACCAAAACAAGCCTCAGAGCCAATGTTGGCATTAAAATCCTCTAGATCCGCCAAAACTAAAAACTTTAGATGCAGGGAGGCTGAAAGGCATCCAATACTGCACTGTAAGACAGCAGGGAGAGAAGAGCCTAAGCATCTTAATCTTCCTCCTTGAACACACAAATTATTGCTGGACTTGCCAGTATTAACTCCCATAGTTTCTCATTTCACACTTTAAAGCCCTTGGTAGGGAAGAGTTATTGGCTCAGGTTCCGGTTTCTGAGGGAGCAGTGTTGGTAGGGGGCCTGGGAACAAATGTGGAGGAGTTGGCCTTCTGTGCAGATCCTGGGAAACCCATGGGATTTTGTCATGGATTTTACTTATATAATCCAAGAATTATGGGGTTGTTTCCATTTTAAATCATTATCATCATCAGTGGAACAGTTGATATTTAAACTGTCATCATGGGACTTCAGAAAGAATGCTCCATTGGGGTACGTAGGGGCAGTTCACACTCATTTAACCTATAGTCTGTCTGTCTGCGGGGTCCATGAGACAGTACTGTCTCAGTTCACATTTGTAATGGTTTTTTTAGCAATGATGAACAGGACTGGTCGAAACTTTTCTATTAAAGTTTTGAAAACAGAACGTCCAAACCCCAAACCAGACTTCATCTCCCATGATGCATCAACTCACCGCACCAGGAGGAAATGGTGGGGACCTAAAAGAGAACAGATTTGAGGCTGGAGTCAGAGCCATTAATTGAACTTTCTGATAGTGTTTTCATCGTCAACCCTCGAATTTTATCTGACTTTCAAATATTTCCTTTTTAACTTTGAAATTCTCACTGCCGTGTGCATTTTTGGCATAACTACTGTATTCTAATAAGATTGCTTACAATAACTTTATATTATCAAAAAGCTTTGAGTGGGAATTATTTTAGTTTTGTTTGGTAGTTGGGTTACAAACCTAATGTGTGAGACTCAGATGTCCAAGTACCGAAGTTGCTGCAAGTCTGGAGCAGAAAGAGGTCAGAGTGTTTGCTGTATAAAAGCCTTGGGTGTAGTAGGCTGGCTTTTTTCCTCTTTCGCTCCTTCTGTGCTCTTAGGGAACCTTTTCCCCAAATAGGACTCTTGTTCTGGTTCCTGCTCTGTTCCTACAGACTTTATAAACTTTGCAGGAGCCCTAAGTGTTTATAAACCTTCGAGGATCCATGGACTTTTTTTTTCCTCTACCCCTATGGACAGAACTTGTTCTGGCAGGCTGCAAAACCTGCTTCTTCCACAGGGCGGGAGACTAACTTAATTCTGAAGCCATGGTACAAATTGTTACAGCATACAGAAGTATAGCCATGAGGCCTCACACTGTGACTATTACTGTACAGGGCATGCTCAACTCCTCACACTAAGAGGAGTGAGCAGCTGAGCCTCTGGGTGCAGCTGAAGCCTTCGGATTTGTCAAGAGGTAGGTTCTGAGCAAATGGAATTAGTGCCGTGAATGCCTCTCACCTTCTGATGGTGAGACATGAGGGGAAGGAGATTTGGAATAGGAATGTGTCTTAGTGAGGATGCTTCCTTGTAGTCTTTTCCTCAGTGGTGGCCCAGCTGGAGCTAGGGTGTTACGGGCGCCTTTCCTCCTTTGCAGGTGACAGCCCTCCCAATGGTGGGTGGGAGCCATCCTCTGTCCTTCTATGTAATACTGTAACCAGTGATGAGCTGCCAATATCTTAACAATGGGTTCCCTCCTCACCCCACGAGGGGGTCGTTGCCCACGCCCGCCCCCCGGGACTCCTGCCCCATCCAACCCCCCCGCATTCCTTGACACCCTCTCCCAGGACACCTGCCCCATCCACCCCTGTCCCCTGACTTCCCCCAGAACCGGGCAGGAGGGTCTTGTGGGCCACCGTAGTGGGTGTCCACCCCACCCCTAAGAGCCAGAGGCACCTGCCAGGGGGCGAGGTGGGGAGTCCCAGAGGTGCTTATCTGGGGCAGCTCCCAAGAAGCTTCCGGCAGGTCCCTCTGGCTCCTAGGGGCGGGGGAGCATAGCTGGGGGGGAGCAGGGGGAGCAGCCGCTCCCCCACTCATCACATCAAAAGTGGCACCTTAGGCGCCGACTCCCTGGGTGCTCCGGGGCTGGAGTACCCATGGGGAAAATTTGGTGGGTGCAGAGCACCCACCGGCAGCTCCCTACCCCGCGCCCGTCCCCAGCTCACCTCACCTCCGCCTCTGCCTCCTCCCCTGAACGCGCCGCCCCGCTCTGCTTCTCTGCCTCCTCCCCCGGCTTCCCGCAAGTCAGCTGTTCGGCGGGAAGCCGGGGAGGGCTGAGAAGCAGGCCGCGGCTTCCCGCTCAGGCGAGGGTGGCGGAGGTGAGCTGGGGCGGGGAGCGGTTCCCCTGCACATCCCGTCCCGTCCCCCGGTTACCTGCTGCGGTGCTGGCGGCCCTACTCGCACCCCCCTGCCCCAGCTCACCTCCGCCTCCCTGGGCCTGAGCGGGAAGCCGCGGCCTGCTTCTCAGCCCACCCCGGCTTCCCGCGCGAACAGCTGATTCGCAGGAAGCCTGGTGGGGGGGTGGAGAAGCAGAGCGGGGCGGCGTGTTCAGGGGAGGAGGCGGAGGCGGAGGTGGAGCGGAGGTGAGCTGGGGCCGGGGGTGGGGCGGGGAGCTGCCAGTGGGTGCTCTGCACCCACCAAATTTTCCCCTTGGGTGCTCCAGGGCTGGCGCACCCATGGAGTCGGCGTCTAAGGCGCCACTTTTGGCAGGTTAAATTTAGAAGCCCTTTTAGAACCGGTTGTCCCTCACGGAACAACCGGTTCTAAAAGGGCTTCTAAATTTAACAACCAGTTCGCTAGAACTGGCTCCAGCTCACCACTGACTGTAACCCAAGTCCTTCATGCAGTATTTGACTTTTCCTCTGGGAGAGCAGGGGGAGAGAAGCCGTGGGGAACAGACATGCATTTTAGCTAAATACTCTGTGTCGCTGTGCAGGGAGCAGGGCAACTCAGCTAGAAGGACCCAAAAGAAACTTCCAGAACAGGTTGTGATAATTACCAGACATGTTCAGTAGCTGTTCTGAGATGGTATAGGAAGTTTTCATGGTTGGCAACCCACCTGGCAGGTCATACCCTAGTCATGCTCTGAGAGCTGACCTGCAGGAACAAGGGGAGTGTAATAGATTTATACAGAACATTGCCTGAACATTCCCTGCCCCCAGCACAGTATCAGATGGTGATGTCCAGTGAGGAGGCTTTTTATGAGTATATGTTACAAGAGTCAGGTGCACCCACAGTGAGTTCCCAGTGTGCTTAGACTCACCATTACACAATGCTCAGGGTTATAATCTTTATGGACCCTTAGCATAGTGCACACAATTATTTTCTGTAGTGCAGGACTTTTCTATTATCCATTTAGCCTGAGTACCACATATGAGCACTTTTCCTTGCAACTTTAAACCTCTTAATTTGACCAAGCCACTATTGCATGCTACCAAAGAAACAGCAGCAGACGTGCCCAAAAATGAAATACCTGGCTCTTTTTGAAGTTGCATATCGCATACACTTTGAACAGAAAATATCTCTCTTTCTGTAATTTAAAGCTGTGACTGAACTTGGCTTTATCATGGAAAATTTCTTAAAGGTTTAACTATGGAATTGCTACTGAAGCTTCATAAATCAGGAAACTCTTCTTTGAGAAAGTATACACTGATGCCTCTGTACCCTCACATTACTATTTATTTCTGGTTCTTCTTTTGGAGAATGTCCTATCTGGGCAACATGCCCTGTTCTGTACAACCCATCAGCACAAACGGCCTGCTGCTTCTTGACCCCTATTATTTTAGAGCATGACCATCTATGCTCCATTTCCACAGTCTGAATTTGGCCTTGGCTCAGCCCTTTTCAGAATTAATTGTATTGCTGGAATAAAGCAATAATTTAATTACAAAAAGTGTTTTAATGCCAATCAAATATATATTTGAAAGCAGTGCTGCTTAATTCAGAGTCTTGGAAGGAATGAGTTGTGGTGTATAAAACCCTGGAGCTTCATCATACGGAGGGAACCAAGAATGATTTGTGGGGACTGTGGTGGTGGGCTTCTCTTTGGGTGGATTTAGTAGCAGGGGCTTTCCCTGCACAAGCGGCGGAACAAGTTTGGGAACCATTGCTCTAAAGTGCTTTAAGGTCTTTTGGTGGAAGTTGCTATATAAGTGCAAAGTTTTGTAAACTAAAAACATAAGAACGGCCATACTGGGACAGACCAATGGTCTGCCTAGCCCAGTATCCTGTCTTCTGACAGTGGCCAATAGCAGGTGCCCCAGAGGGAATGAACAAAACGGGAAATCATCTAGTGATTCATCCCCTATCACCCGTCCTCAGCTTCTGGCAAACAGAGACTAGGGACACTTCAGAGCATGGTTTTGCATCCCTGCCCATTCTGGCTAATAGTCATTGATGGACCTCTCCTCCATGAATTTATCCATTTCTTTTTTGAACCCAGTTATAGTCTTGGCCTTCACATCATCCTCTGGCAAAGAATTCCATAGCTTGACTGCACTGTGTGAAGAAATACTTCCTTTTATTTGTTTTAAACTTGCTGCCTAATAATTTCATTTTGTGACTCCTAGTTCTTTTGTTATGAGGAGTAAATAACACTTCCTTATTTACTTTCTCCACACCAGAAATGATTTTATAGACCTCTATCATATCCCCCCTTCGTCATCTCTTTTCCAAGTGAAAAGTCCCAGTCTTCTTAATCTCTCCTCATATGGAAGCTGTTTCATACTCGTAATCATTTTTGTTGCCCTTTTCTGAACCTTCTCCAATTCCAATATATCTTTTTTGAGATGGGGTGACCACATTTGCATGCAGTATTCAATACGTGGCATACCATGGATTTAGACAGAAAATATCATATTGCCTTTATATTATTATCTATCCTTTTCCTAATGATTCCCAGCATTCTGTTAGCCTTTTTGACCGCTGCTGAACATAGAGTGGATGTTGTCAGAGAACTATCCACAATGACTCCAAGATCCCTTTCTTGAGTGGCAACAGCTAATTTAGACCCCATCATTTTATATGTATAAATGGGATTATGTTTTCCAATGTGCATTACTTTGCATTTATCAACATTGAATTTCTTTTCCATTTTGTTGCCCAGTCACGCAGTTTTGTGAGGTCCCTTTGTAACTCTTCACATTCTGCTTTGGACTTAACTATCTTGAGTAAATTAAGAAATACTTATTTGTTCCACGCAGTTTCATAGCTAGGCTTGGAAGGAAGAAATGTTTATTGGCAAATGGCAGTAAAAATCAATGTCACCATATATACACAAACCGACAAAAAGTATTTCCATTAATAATCATCAAAATTTGCAGATAGGCAAAATAAAAAAAAATGCTACTTGAGAACTAATTAGAGTTTGATTTAAGGATATTTATTGTCTATATTTTGACATATGATGTGGACAATGTGTGTTTTAAGGGTTACAAAGGTTTAACTTGTTGAATCTCAATGTCAACTGTCATTAAATAATTATTGTCTAATGCTCCCCTCAAAATTTCCCAGAACTGTGAAAATTTAAACAGATAACAATTGGAAAAATGCTTACAAGCCATAATTGTGCATAACTGTGAAAATTTATCGATAAAAACCTAAAAAAATGCTTAAAATAAACATCAGCATCTGTTGAAATGATTAAAAAATGAAAATTGAATTCTGTCAAGCCCATTTATAGCTTATCAGGCCTGGCATTACTACGTGCTGATCTGGTCTATAATACTTCTCTCATTTTAATCTGACTGTTTCAGTAGTAATCTTAGCACTAGGTAGCACTAAGAACCCCAAAGCACTTAAAAGACATTAATTGATAAGCCTCACAAAACCGTTGTGATGGTTATGTAGGTATATAAAATTTGTCTCTATTAAACCTATGGAGTAACGAAGGTACAGAGAGGTATAGTGACTTGCCCAAGGTCATACATCAAAGCAGTGGCAGAGCTGGCAGTAAACTCCAGCAGTCTTGATTCTCATTCTCTCACTCTTGGCACTGGTAACACTCCCTCTCATGTATTAAAAAATCCAGAGTATTCTACAGTTTACTGTTACTTACATTGATTTCAATGAGAAAGTGAAGTAATGTACTACTTAAAATGGCTATGGTGGCTGAATCTGATCCACAGTGTTTGGAGCATTGCTGTAGAGAATATTGTGGTATACTTACTTCTGTCGCCCCTTATTAAATTTATCAGGAAAGCTTTGGACAATTCACAAGCAAAGTTAGCTCCATGGCACAGGACAATTCAGGAAATCCAAAAGCTAGATGTCTGTGGGGCACAGGTAGCTAATGATCTGAGACTCGCTAGCAACTGAGAATGAGGAATCAGTGCAAGGAGCCAGAGGAAAAAGGGACTTGGAAGCTAAAGAAGACTTTGCAACCAAAAGAGTAATGATAGGCACAGCCTGAGGCAGCTTCAAGGCAGAAGTAGAGGTGGGAGGTTTGGAGCAAAGGAAGAGGCTTCCAGACTCTTAAAAGCAAAGGAAAAAGCCGTGCCTAACCAAATACAGTCCAGATGGCAATTCAGGTAAATCTTCAGGACAAACATTGTGCAGGTACCTTTGTGATATCTTCCTTGAGTAGACATAAATGGAGCAATGTCATTTGGGAGTCAAATTTGGGGTTGACCTTATTTATATGGTGCTATATGTTAGCAAGTGTGCATGGCACTGCCCTGAGGTGCCCAAGGCCTGATTCCCTACTGTCTTATACCATGTGTCATCATTCACATCTGTGCAAGGTTTAAAATGCTGCAAAATCAGAATGGTAAATGATACACAAGGTGAAAGATTCTAATTCCGATGTGACGGAGAGACTACCAAGACTCATCAAGCCCTCGGATCGCTATCCCTTCATGCTTCTCCACGTGGGCACCAATGATACTGCCAAGAATGACCTTGAGCAGATCACTGCGGACTACGTGGCTCTGGGAAGAAGGATAAAGGAGTTTGAGGCGCAAGTGGTGTTCTCGTCCATTCTCCCTGTGGAAGGAAAAGGCCTGGGTAGGGACCGTCGAATCGTGGAAGTCAACGAATGGCTACGCAGGTGGTGTCGGAGAGAAGGCTTTGGATTCTTTGACCATGGGATGGTGTTCCATGAAGGAGGAGTTCTAGGCAGAGACGGGCTCCACCTTACGAAGAGAGGGAAGAGCATCTTTGCGAGCAGGCTGGCTAACCTAGTGAGGAGGGCTTTAAACTAGGTTCACCGGGGGAAGGAGACCAAAGCCCTGAGGTAAGTGGGAAAGCGGGATACCGGGAGGAAGCACAGGCACGAATGTCTGTGAGGGGAGGGCTCCTGCCTCATAGTGAGAATGAGGGGCGATCAGCAGGTTATCTCAAGTGCTTATATACAAATGCACAAAGCCTTGGAAACAAGCAGGGAGAACTGGAGGTCCTGGTGATGTCAAGGAATTATGATGTGATTGGAATAATAGAGACTTGGTGGGATAACTCACATGACTGGAGTACTGTCATGGATGGTTATAAACTGTTCAGGAAGGACAGGCAGGGCAGAAAAGGTGGGGGAGTAGCACTGTATGTAAGGGAGAAGTATGACTGCTCAGAGCTCCGGTACGAAACTGCAGAAAAACCTGAGTGTCTCTGGATTAAGTTTAAAAGTGTGAGCGAGAAGAGTGATGTAGCGGTGGGAGTCTGCTATAGACCACCGGACCAGGGGGATGAGGTGGATGAGGCTTTCTTCCGGCAGCTCGCAGAAGCTACTAGATCGCACGCCCTGGTTCTCATGGGTAACTTTAATTTTCCTGATATCTGCTGGGAGAGCAATACAGCGGTGCATAGACAATCCAGGAAGTTTTTGGAAAGTGTAGGGGACAATTTCTTGGTGCAAGTGCTAGAGGAGCCAACTAGGGGGGGAGCTTTTCTTGACCTGCTGCTCACAAACCGGGAAGAATTAGTAGGGGAAGCAAAAGTGGATGGGAATCTGGGAGGCAGTGACCATGAGTTGGTTGAGTTCAGGATCCTGACACAGGGAAGAAAGGTAAGCAGCAGGATACGGACCCTGGACTTCAGGAAAGCAGACTTCGGCTCCCTCAGGGAACGGATGGGTAGGATCCCCTAGGGGACTAACATGAAGGGGAAAGGAGTCCAGGAGAGCTGGCTGTATTTCAAGGAATCCCTGTTGAGGTTACAGGGACAAACCATCCCGATGTGTCGAAAGAATAGTAAATATGGCAGGCGACCAGCTTGGCTTAACGGTGAAATCCTAGAGGATCTTAAACATAAAAAAGAAGCTTACAAGAAGTGGAAGGTTGGACATATGACCAGGGAAGAGTATAAAAATATTGCTCGGGCATGTAGAAATGAAATCGGGAGGGCCAAATCGCACCTGGAGCTGCAGCTAGCGAGAGATGTCAAGAGTAACAAGAAGGGTTTCTTCAGGTATGTTGGCAACAAGAAGAAAGCCAAGGAAAGTGTGGGCCCTTTAATGAATGAGGGAGGCAACCTAGTGACAGAGGATGTGGAAAAAACTAATGTACTCAATGCTTTTTTTGCCTCTGTCTTCACGAACAAGGTCAGCTCCCAGACTGCTGCACTGGGCATCACAACATGGGGAATAGATAGCCAGCCCTCTGTGGAGAAAGAGGTGGTTAGGGCCTATTTAGAAAAGATGAACATGCACAAGTCCATGGGGCCGGACGAGTTGCATCCGAGAGTGCTAAAGGAACTGGCGGCTGTGATTGCAGAGCCATTGGCCATTATCTTTGAAAACTCGTGGCGAACGGGGGAAGTCCCGGATGACTGGAAAAAGGCTAATGTAGTGCCAATCTTTAAAAAAGGGAAGAAGGAGGATCCTGGGAACTACAGGCCAGTCAGCCTCACTTCAGTCCCCGGAAAAATCATGGAGCAGGTCCTCAAAGAATCAATCCTGAAGCACTTGCATGAGAGGAAAGTGATCAGGAACAGTCAGCATGGATTCACCAAGGGAAGGTCATGCCTGACTAATCTAATCGCCTTCTATGATGAGATTACTGGTTCTGTGGATGAAGGGAAAGCAGTGGATGTATTGTTTCTTGACTTTAGCAAAGCTTTTGACATGGTCTCCCACAGTATTCTTGTCAGCCAGTTAAAGAAGTACGGGCTGGATGAATGCACTATAAGGTGGGTAGAAAGTTGGCTAGATTGTCGGGCTCAACGGGTAGTGATCAATGGCTCCATGTCTAGTTGGCAGCCGGTGTCAAGTGGAGTGCCCCAGGGGTTGGTCCTGGGGCCGGTTTTGTTCAATATCTTCATAAATGATCTGGAGGATGGTGTGGATTGCACTCTCAGCAAATTTGCGGATGATACTAAACTGGGAGGAGTGGTAGATACGCTGGAGGGGAGGGATAGGATACAGAGGGACCTAGACAAATTGGAGGATTGGGCCAAAAGAAATCTGATGAGGTTCAATAAGGATAAGAGCAGGGTCCTGCACTTAGGACGGAAGAACCCAATGCACAGCTACAGACTAGGGACCGAATGGCTAGGCAGCAGTTCTGCGGAAAAGGACCTAGGGGTGACAGTGGACGAGAAGCTGGACATGAGTCAGCAGTGTGCCCTTGTTGCCAAGAAGGCCAATGGCACTTTGGGATGTATAAGTAGGGGCATAGCGAGCAGATCGAGGGACGTGATCGTCCCCCTCTATTCGACATTGGTGAGGCCTCATCTGGAGTACTGTGTCCAGTTTTGGGCCCCACACTACAAGAAGGATGTGGATAAATTGGAAAGAGTCCAGCGAAGGGCAACAAAAATGATTAGGGGTCTGGAACACATGACTTATGAGGAGAGGCTGAGGGAACTGGGATTGTTTAGTCTGCAGAAGAGAAGAATGAGGGGGGATTTGATAGCTGCTTTCAACTACCTGAGAGGTGGTTCCAGAGAGGAAGGTTCTAGACTATTCTCAGTGGTAGAAGATGACAGGACAAGGAGTAATGGTCTCAAGTTGCAGTGGGGGAGGTTTAGGTTGGATATTAGGAAAAACTTTTTCACTAGGAGGGTGGTGAAACACTGGAATGCGTTACCTAGGGAGGTGGTGGAATCTCCTTCCTTAGAAGTTTTTAAGGTCAGGCTTGACAAAGCCCTGGCTGGGATGATTTAATTGGGGATTGGTCCTGCTTTTGAGCAGGGGGTTGGACTAGATGACCTCCTGAGGTCCCTTCCAACCCTGATATTCTATGATTCTATGATTCTAATTGATACATTCTATAGGATAGAAGTGGAGACATCATTGAGATGGTATCTGTGTTGGGGGAGGCACAATTGGCATAATACCAGAGGGGAAAGGGCCAAAAGCGCACAGGATTCTGTTTTATATTTAGATTAGGGGGTTTTTCTGAGAGTTTGTAATCCTTTGCCTTATAATTATTGTATATGTCATAGTGTATTAGCTACTGTGTTTTGATAGGGTCTTTTTCTGTGTGTTTGTTTTTGATATAGAGATTTCAAAAAGGCCAGTAAGAATTAGACTCAGAAAAATGATGGATAGTCTTCTTCAGCCCAGATCTGTTCCTGGGCTGAGTTCAGTGTAGCTAGGGTGCAGTAAAAATAGCTGGTGGCTTTGTGACATGTAGCAAGATGGGCCTGTAGCAGGAGCCACTAGATCCAATGGACAGGGACCCCTGACATGAGGCAAATATTTATGTATTGTCATTTTTGGTGTTTTTCTTTAAAGCCGCCACTTCTGGAATCAGGTGACTAGAGCAGAATCTTGGCTTTTCTTTTTTTTAAGTAAGTTTTAGTCCTTGTGGAGGAAAACTTGAAAATATGAACCCTGAAGACTAAAAACCAAGAGGCAAATAAAAAGAACCCTAAATATCATGATTTTTAAGCCAAACTCATGAATTTTGGGACCTGATTTATGGCTTTTAAATGCTTGAGGGCTGGCAATTCTAGCATGACCTTTTGTAGCCCCAAAGCACATCATGTGGAGTCAGTAGCCACTGATGCCAATGACTACTGGCACCCTTCCCTTTCCTGACTGCAAGGGAAAGAGGAGGGAGCATTCCCTGGTGCCATGCTGATCCTAGTTTGCCTCTCCTCTTTTTTTGTCCGTAAAGAGTGGGAGTGGGCGGAGCTGGGATCCTGCCCATGTCCCACATGCAGCACAGAACAGGCAGCTTCTATGTTTAGAGCACAGAGTTATCTGCTGCAGCATGCTCCATGACCCACAGCTTCAGAACGGTTAGGTGAAAAGAGAACATAGAATTTACAAGATTTCACAGAGTTAGGGCAGACTAGATACTTCCCTCCTCACCAGATCTTTGCCATGTCAGTGAGTTTGAAAGACAAAACTATCCTTATTTCCTTGATGCAATCTGTAATAATGATAGTGGTGAGTTCAAAGCTAGTAGTTCCTGGGTGAGTCAATGAAGGTTTTATTTCAATGTGAGGGGTGAATTGATGTGGGAGACTATTTGATCCTCTCAATTGCAGTGGGAGGGGAGCTCAGTTTTGTTGTCTGTTTTGAAGATTCATGATGTGCGAGAGGATACCCTTATGGATAGAGTCAGGCAAGATAAGAGAAACAAACATAAAGTGACATTTTTGTTTTGAGGAATTTAGGCTGAATGTCCCCAAAGCCTGACATCCCCAGGAAATGGAATAATATGATGATACTTAATATCATTTCTAGTGGCAGAATTTCAGGCTGCTGATTCTTGGAATTGAATCAAATCCACTGTACATATGAGTTAGCAGTTGAGTGCCTAAAGCCTGCTTAAGTTCTCAGTACCAATCACTGTGAAGGCACACATGATTGATTACGCTGCCTTTCTGTTCTTGTCCTGTTTGGGGGCCATCCAGGGCCTTTTGGAGGAAATAGAGAGAGGTGAGCTTTGGAGTCATGTAAATACACCAGAATCCCAGCTTTTATTGTTTTAAAGTAAGTTTCTAGCCCTTATTGTGGTTGATGATAAGCTTGAAAATGCCAACCCTAAAGGTTCAAAAGCCAGATGGGAAAAAAACCGCCAAAGGTGTGATTTTAACAATCTCCTACTTTTTAAGGCAGTCTCATAATTTTGTGGGCCTTGACTCATTATTTTTGCACATTTGGGTTTGGCCATTGGTGCAGTTCCGTCTGAAGACTTCTGTTAACCCCAGCCTAGAAACAAAGAGCCAAATTCAGAGGTGAATCTAAGAGAGTCAAAGTTGCTGTATGCCCCCACTATGCTATGGCTAAGGAGGATTTAAATGGGTATAACTCACATGTAGAGGGGCCAGAAGAGACGGCAGAAAGAAAAGCAACTAATGAGGGTAGAAGAGGACATAAATTAAAATAGCTTCCACCCTACTTTAACTTGTAGCTTCTTGAATATTCTTCTTCAGCTCAGCTACTGCCCTCCTTACTTCCCCGAGCCCTGACTCATGGGGCAATGGCTAGCTGGGCTGTATTAGCCAGGCATCTTTCTGCATGGATGTCCATCTTTCTGCATGGATGACCAGTAATTGTGGTCTGGCTTTGTGTTGCTCTGTGCCAAAGGTCACTCACTCCTCTGATTCTAAGGAGCTTCCTTCTTGACTGGCAGGAAGAGAGCTCCACCCCCACCTTACTTTGGCCTGTGGGAGAATGAAAGGGCCAGTAACATTCACCATCTGCTGCAGCAGGGTTTGCCCTCTCACCTTGCCATGTGCTACAGAGCAGGGTTTATCCAGGGGAGATTGTATTTGTGTGTGATGGATGTAGGGTGACCAGACAGCAAATGTGAAAAATCGGGATGGGGGTGTGGGGTAATAGGAGCCTATATAAGAAAAAGACCCAAAAATCGGGACTGTCCCTATAAAATCTGGACATCTGGTCACCCTAGATGAATGGATGGATGATGCTGTGCTGGTTAACTATTGTGTTTCCCTGTCAGTTTGGGTCAAACTAGAATCCCATCTGCGTATCCCCATTATTATTATTTGTTGTTTGTATCATATTTCAGTCTGTCACAACTTTGGGGCTGACATAGGCTTTGCATAGGTAACTGTATTAGGCTCTTTGGTTCAGGGAGGAGAAGGCCTTACATCTCCCAGACTGGTGGGATTCAGAGTGCTGCTGGGACAGAGACCGTCTCAGTGGCAGCTCTAACCCGCTCTCTGCGTATGGAATGTGGCTATGGAACAAGCCACATATGCAGGCCTGAGTGGGCTGGACACTATCATGTTGTAGCAACCAGGCCAGGTACTAACAAACTTCAACAGGACTTTATTTTTAAAGTGGAAACCTCTTTACCAAGCTGCTGCTGCACCCTTAGTAGCTCTCACTCAGCCTCCTCAACTTGCCCCCCCCCGTCCTGTTTCCTGTCCTTTCAGACTCCCACAGCTAGTGCTCCCAGTTCTACTAATTACAAGCAGCATCTAAACACCACATATCAGTAGCTAGGTAGCCATTTTGATCTTGATATCTGCCAACCAGGACAAAGAGTGTTGCACTCATGTGCTGACAGAGCAGCTGCAGCCACCCTTTGCTGCTATGTTCACCCTCCTCCTTCACTTGTTTACAGTTTTGTTCATTTAATAAAGTTGCAGCCATAAATGCCATTAACTTTTCCTTTGCTTGTGAGAGGCCCTTTGAGGATCCCCTGGGCAGTGGTTCTTCATGTGAGACTTCCTTATGCAGCAGAAAGTGGGTGTAAGTATGCTGTGTCAGGGAGTCTGGCTTCCACCACCTCACGCATGACCCTGAATTTGGCTCAGATGCTGCTGAGGGACGTTCTGATATCAGGCAATGGAAGATATTTTGCAAGCTTTTATCTCTTAGCATTTACCAGGGAATTGAGCTGTTTTATTTTTGTCAGTACATCTAAGCTCCCCATCCCTCTTTGACTTCGTGACTCTATAAATATTAAGCATTACTAATTTAACCCTCCTGTGGTTGCCAATTTAGTATGTGCCCTTAGTTACCCAGGGCATCTGAGATTATTTGTAGTTTTGTAGATGAAACTTTAGGCAGAATTTTGCTTTGTGTTTTAGCATGTATTTAACCACGAAACTCCAACTGAAACTTGAGATTCATGAACACACTTGAATTGGAACCAAAATTGCAGACACCTCTGAACTAAAGCTGCCAAATTTTGCATGTCCCTCCAAATTCTGCTGCAGGAGTTCTATCCTGTGAGGTTCGCAGCACCTCACATGATCAGACCCCAAATGAATCCATTTGGGACAGAGACTAGATTGGTGGGTTTTTTTAAACAGTTCTTGGAGAAATAATGATAATTTACTGAGTCTTTCACTGCAGAGAAAGTGAATGAGCTTTGGAATGGTTTCAATCTGTTACAGTTAAGTAATTTAGGCTAACATTCTATATCTTTGTAAATTATTTGACTTTCAAAAGTTTAACAAGGAACTGCTTTTAATGTGGAATGAATAGATTTCCTTTGGGAGTGAGGGACGTCAGGCAGATTGTTAACAGGTATTCTAAGTAGTGCAGCACCAAGCAAACATCTTTTAAAATGATCTTTCTGATGACGTCTTTCAATACTGAAATTGCTGACACTGAGAAAAGAATGGTTTCAGAGTGGAAGCCATGTTAGTCTGTATCAGCAAAAAAAAAAATGCGGAGTACTTGTGGCACCTTAGAGACAATGTACAATAACATTGACCAAACCGGACAATCTCTACACAAAAGAAAAAATGGACACAAATCAGACATCAAGAATTATAACATTCAAAAACCATCGGAGAACACTTCAACCTCCCTGGTCACTCAATTTCAGTCCTAAAAGTTGCAGTTCTCCAACAAAAAAATTTCAAAAACAGACTCCAACGAGAAACTGCAGAATTGGAATTAATTTGCAAGCTGGACACCATTAAATTAGGCTTGAATAAAGACTGGGAGTGGATGGGTCATTCCACAAAGTAAAAACTATTTCCCCACGCTAATTTTTCCCCCTACTGTTACTCACACCTTCTTGTCAACTGTTTGAAATGGGCCATCCTGATTATCACTACAAAAGTTTTTTTTTTCTCCTGCTGATTATAGCCCACCTTAATTAATTAGTCTTGTTACAGTTACATTTTTTCATGTTCTCTGTGTATATATCTCTTCCTACTGCATTTTCCACGGCATGCATCCGATGAAGTGGGTTTTAGCCCACGAAAGCTTATGCCCAAATAAAGTTGATAGTCTCTAAGGTGCCACAAGTACTCCTTGTTTTTTTTGAGAAAAGAATGTACCTCTCATACGGACATCACCTTTTAGAGAGTGCTGATGGAATAAATAGTACATTGTAGCCATTGGAGAAGACAGATTAGGGAGTGAAGGGCAGGTGGTTGAATAAGAAGTGTCCATTATGTACTTTCATTTAAGTCAGGGCCCAGAATAATAGGAGTCTTTCCCCACATTTGGCCTTTTAGGTAAATATAGCCTTTGCTTAGGGTGACCAGATGTCCCGATTTTATAGGGACAGTTCCGATTTTGGGGGCTTTTTCTTACATAGGCCAACCCCTGTCCTGATGTTTCACACTTGCTATCTGGTCACCCTACCTTTGTTCTTCAGATGGATTCATTCATAAACTCAAAGGCATCCTGCATTTCATCTGGTAGGTGAAGAATGTGCGAAAATAACCCTCAGTAAAAATGTGTGTTTAATATATGTTTTGATTTAAAAAAAAATAAGTCACTGGGTTTGACCGAGGAAGTCAACACATGTTGAGTCCATTTCAGACCGTTCCCCTTGCCCCATGAATAAGGTGCTGAATCTCCTTTGTTAAACTGAAAAATAGTTAATTAGTCATTCCATAGACTGGACATGTGCATGCCCAGAACTCGATGTTTTATTTAGCAGGAAAACTGGGATCAACAGTGTCCTTCTGCTTACAGAGAGTGCCTGCTACATATTATTTTTTAATTTTACAGGTTATTTTATTTTACTGCCTTTTATATGGTTGTCAACATATGAATGTGGATCTCATGCTTTGAAAAGCCATTCAAAGTATTGGTACCCAAACTGCTTATCTCCCCTCTCTTTTTACTTCCTTTGAAAATTTTCCTCTAATGTTCTCAAGAGCCTACCTTGCTATCGTCTACAGCTCCAGTCCTGCAAACACATACGTATGTGCTTAACTTTATGCATGCAAGTAGTCCAGCTGAAGTCAATGTGATTATTCATATGTGTAAAGGTAAGCACATGCATAAATGTTTGCAGGAATGGGGCTTAAAATATGCTCTATTTTTTGTATTGTGGTAGAATCTTTGAGCCCCCGTCACATAGCAAGACCCCATTGTGCTAGGAGCTGTACAGAGAACAAAAAGAGCTTACAAACTAAGTTCTAACTTAGCCAGAAGTTACTGACTTTGCTAAAGTCCCTCTGCTTTAGGATTTCACCAAGTAATTCCTAAGGCTTCTGTTATGTAGGAGGTTAGACAAGTCTACTAAGTGGTCCCTGCAGCCCTTAAAATATATATGTACGTAGAGGGGAGGTAAGTCAGTATACTTACCAATTCTGTGCTACATAAAGGGATTGGGACTTCTGACAACCAGAGATCTTCTGCTTTAATGTATGTTCACACTGGGTATTATATTGATAATTAAATAAAAACATTTAGTTGTATCACCTAACCAGTTGTTTCAGCATCCAAACTATTTAGCACATACACAACTTCAAAAAAGAAGAAAACCTTTGACAATAACTGTAGCTGTTAGGCGCACACAGTGTCTTTGGTTCAATGATGTAATCCACCTCGCAAAGATATTTCGCCTCCAGTCTGTGATTCCTCCTTTATGGTGTTTCGAGTCTCAATCCCACTGACTTCTGAAAAATTACAGGAAACTGTGCTGAGATCCAACCCACAGATTCAGCTTGGGTTATCTCTGGCAGTTCCATCTCCTCCCTGCAGATCTGACGGGTGCTCAACATGGCTGCCAGTGCTGTACCCCTGACGGAACTCACTACTGCTTAACCAGGAGCTTCCAGCTAAGGGGCTATGTGTGTACATGTGGAAGGTATGTGCTTAACGTACAAGGGATGTCTGCCCTTAAATGAAGTCTTCCACAGTAGCTTCAAACAGCTGCTGAGCTTGGTTAACAACTTCCTGCGCTCCCTCTCATTTACTGAAACAGCAACTACTTTGCAGTCACTCGAGGCTCTTATACTGCCACCTTGTCTGGGAATGTTTCCATATCAGCTCCAAGCGAGGAGAAACAGCTGCTCAAATTACAGCAATAAGTGTTTTTAGCTAAACACCATGAACTAAGAAAAAGAAAAGGGGGTTACATGTGGATCTGTTAATGCTTGGGGGAGGGGGTGGAGTTCTCCTCAGGCTTTTTGGACTTCTCCCATCAGGAGGCCCAACCAAAGCCTTTAGAAACAGTGAACATGGGGATATGTGGTGCTGGGACCATATTGAAATTTGGTTGAGTTTCATTTAACTGGTGTGAGGACACTTCCTTTTGCTGCATTCTGGGTGCAATAACCTTATTATGTTTATTCCATGAAAAATATTAGTTTTGGCCACTAAAAAGAAAAAGGAAGGCGGACAAAAAAGAAATGTAGTTATTGCTGTGAGGGGAGCTTGGAGACTGGCCTCCTTTCTACAGCCAAAGTACATATGCTTAAGTTCATCCCTAGTGTATCTCTACTGAAGTTAATGGGGTTACACCAGGCATAAATATGCTCTCTAGGGTCTGATGCTCTTCTCACTTACACCAGTGCAAATCAATTGATCTCTTTTGAGTTACTTCTGAGTTACACGTCTGTAAATGAGAGGAGAATCAGATCCAATCAGCATTTGCTCCTGTAGCTCAGGCTTCCCCCCTGTCTAATCAATGTCTTGCTACCCTGACCTGGAGGTTCCACCTTTAGTGATGAGTGTTTTACTAGTGAGTTCCATTCCCATGTCCATTCAGTCCTTAGCCTCTTTTCTGAGGTTGCCAATGAGCTTGTTCATTAATGTAAATTGCAGTGGGATTTATTGTGAAATGAACACTTCTCCACAAGGGACTTGACAAAAGACTACCATATTTCACCCCAGATGAGCCATCAGATGAAAAATATCTTTAAGAGGAGGTAATTAGTACTTACTTAGTACCAAAGTAATGGACTTTTAGTTGCGCATTATACTGAAATAACCCTGAACTTCTCAGTTTCTATAATTTCATTCTGCTTGGGTTTAATTTATTACAGTCATATCAAATTCTCTCAATACAGGAAGGGGAAAAATACTTAAGTCTTTGTAAACACTGGCCTAATTTTATTTTTCCTTTTAAAAATTGAGTCTGCCAGTAGGGCTTCAATTGCCAGGAGAACAATTAAAATAATTTGCCAACAGGCATCTTTGCCAGAGGACAGACATACATTTTCTTACCATAACAAAAATCTGTAACTTTCAGTGTTGCATATTATAATGCATTTAGACATATCTGTCTTCTACTAATATGGCATAAATGGTTGCTCCATCTTTCTGTTTCTATATAGCATGCAATTAATTACAGGGATTCAGAACATAAGTTTCTTCCCATCATCACTCTAATCTACAAGTCTTTGTGGAGTAAAAAGGGGTAATTTTAAGTTGTTGGCCACCAAGGAATTTTAAAAGTGACTACAAATATTAGGCCTGAATAAAGACTTGGAGTGGCTGGGTCACTACAAAAAAGAATTTCCTCTCTGTTGATACTCAGACCTTCTTGTCAACTCTTGGAAATGGGCCACATCCACCCTAATTGAAATGGCCTTGTTAGCACTGACCCCCCACTCAGTAAAGAAACTCCCATCTTTTCATGTGCTGTATATTTATACCTGCTTACTGTATTTTCCACTCCATGCATCTGATGAAGTGGGTTATAGCTCACAAAAGCTTATGCCCAAATAAATTTGTTAGTCTCTATGGTGCCACAAGGACTCTGCGTTGTTTTTGCTGATACAGACTAACAGGGCTACCCCCCTGAAACCTACAAATATTTAATGTAGAGAAACAAGAAATGGTAGCCCAGCTCTTACCAGTTGTTTCTCTGACTGCCAACTCAGGGGTGTGCTCCCACTGTTTTAGTCACAGGAGTTCTTTTACCACCATGATCAAAACCAAGCAAAAAATCATTTATTAACTGTGGTTGTTTTATTATTAAAGAAGGGAAAAGAAAACATTATGCAAAATAAGTCAAATGACAGAACACAAATGATAAACTGGTTACTTCCTTTCCAATCTCTTCTGTACTTCTCTCTGTGGAGAGCCTTTAACAGAGATTACACCTTTTGAGAGTGGACTGCCTCTGGGGGCGTTCTTCGTTTGCTTTGGATGGATGTACTAGACAGACAGTTACTTCACAGAGATGTTGTAAGACTTAACTAAATAATTTTGAAAAGACATTATTACCTTTGGATGGGAAGATGGTGGATAGATGAAGGGTTCATGTTTAGCTATTCCACCTGGAAGCAGGCGGGGCACACCCTGACTGTTTTGTAGAAGCAATGCACACATTGCTCTATCCAAGGACAAGGGCTAGATATGAACCATGAGAACTTGAGTGTTGGGACAGCAACTGTGGGAAGCTTTCTTAGCCTGGGCTCAAGGCCTGAGAACCAGGATTGTAGTAGATAAAGGATGGTAAATAAGTATATTAATCAACGTCATACATTCCTTTGTGTATCTTTTTGCGGTAGCAGTGTGTAATGCTTAGGGGGGAGAAATATAATAAAAGGAGACGGTGGAAGGCGGGGGGGCAGAACAGCCCATCTCAGCTGACCAGCCTGCTTGCTTGCATAAAGCTGTGTTCTGTCTCATCATTGAACCGCCACAGATAGACCAAAGTAGATTGTTTCCCATATTATTGTGAGCTCAATTTAGTATCTTATTAGATACTTTAAAATGGTTTATGTATGATTCACATTCACAGTTGGGTCAATTCAGTCCATAGTCCAGGAGTACTCATGGGGTACGTCTACGCTGCAGGAAAAAACCCATGGCTGGCCTGGGTCAGCTGACCCAGGCTCATGAGGCTTGGACGGCTGGGCTAGCTCAAGCTGCAATGAACTCTTCATTGAGATTGCACCTTGGATCCCTTTGGAAACTGCCTCTAGTGCAGAATGCAGTGGCTTGCTTCGCTGGTGGAATTTCTTGCTGTGAATACATAAAACGAGTGCCATGGTCTGCACTGGCTGCAAGGCTGGTTAGTAGATGGGGTTTCAGCAGTTGGTATTGGTTAGAACTGGCTAAAAAATGGAAAAATAAGCAGAAACCCCCCCAAATGTTAAAATTGTGTTGATTTTGTTGGGTTTAAAATGTATCTCTCTTTCTCTCTGTGTATGTGTGTGTGTGTGTGTGTGTATAAATTTATTATATATATTTTGGATTTTTTTAATTTTTCATTTCCCCCCTTCTTTTTTGGGGGGGGAGGGTGGTTTGTTTTGGTTTTTTTTGTTTTGTTTTTGACTTGGCCATTGAGTACAATAAAATGAGAAATGTCCAGAACTTTTTTTCTCATATTTTCTTTTACTTCTTTCTACTCTGTAACTTTCCAAAACTTCCACTTTGGAAAAGTTTCAGAGTGGCAAAGTCACTGTTTCATTTTTTTTCTTCTTGCCATTTTGTAATTTTATCAAACATGAGAAATTTTGAAAAATTAGAGCGGAAAAAGGGAAAAAAAGGCGGAGACTCCACTCCCACCTCAACCCTGGATGTCATTCATTTTATTGCCATCAGTGGCAAGTTGTAGGGGAAAATACAAAATTTCTCTTTAAAAAATCAGTTTTTGAAAACAAAGCAAAACTTCAGTTCTTGGTCTGAAATAGCCCAAATCTGTTGACTATTAGGGCATGCTACAAAGCCCATCTCTCTTCCTAGTCTTTTGGGGAGGGGCTGTGTGTGAGGATCTGTAGCTGCGGTTTTGTTGTTTTTGTTTTTGTTTTCAGGAGGCTCCTAGAGCTAGTTTAGTTGTATTAATTTATTGTATTTTTAATATATGATAAAGGTGCCTAGAGCACTGGATAGGCAGGTTTCTTATGTTTATATAAATCAAAATAAACTAAATAAATAAAGCAACCAAGAAGACCAGAGGCAATTTTGGATTTAGTTACTGAGAAAATAAGAGCTATGATCAATTCACTAGAGGTTTGGGCATGTTTCATTATGAGACTGCACTGCACAGTAGTGTCACACATTTCTAGATATTTCATTCTGACTCTAAAGTACAATATCACTTTTATTTCAAATAACCGGAAATTGCTTCAGGCTCTCTCACTGATCACAGGCCTGGGCAGATATTTTCAACTCTTTTTCATTCCTATAATAAGAAGAGATTTCATATCTCCCTGAAGATAGGTTGTATTCTATTTTTTAAGGGTCTGATTCTGATTTCCTTAATCCCATGTAACTCTACAGTGTATGCTGGTGTAAATTAGGAGAGAATGTCAGCTTCATTGATAAGAAAAGAGTTTGAGAGTTCTGTGTTCCATTCCTGGCTCTGTCTCCGACTTGCTGTGTGACCTTCAGCAAGTCACTTGACTTATCTTTGCCTCTGTTTACCCATCTATAAAATAGGTATAGTAACAGAGAGGTGAAGGATTGTCTAGTGCTTAGGGTGCTGGTCTGAGGCTTTGGAGACTGGGATTCCATTCCTTATTTTACCATAGACTTCCTGTGTGACCTTGGCCAAGTCACCTCGTCACTGGCCTATGGTGTATTCACTAATGTCTTCTGTGTTTAGGTGATGGCACTTTACTATCTAAGGTCCTGCTCCTACAAAGGGATCTTTAAGTGTAAGGGTCCCTGCAGGTGAATCCTTTTGTAGGACTGAGACCATAGAGATCTCCATAGTGGCTGTGGGGTCTTCTGCTGCTCTTTGCAACCCCGTGTCAGCATGGGTAAAAACTACTGTGGATTCAGGAAGAAGCATCCTGGTGGGGGATCTTTCTCTTTTGTGGTATTCACCTTTAAAGTGCCAGGCATAGCAAAGGGGACCTTGGGCCTGATCCACCTCCCATGTGAGGCAGTCGTTGAGTTAAAGTAGGCCCTATATAAATACAAAATTTGCATTTAGACTAATAAGCATTAGTCTAAATAATTATTTATTATTATGCTTATTAGTCTAAATGCAAATTTTGTATTTATATAGGGCCTACTTTAACTCAACGACTTCCTTGCATGGCATGCCTCACATGCCTTATAAATAAATAAAAAGGGCTATACTTCACTTTAATCCTGAATAATCTTTGCAGCCAAGTGGAACATGGAATTTGATATTTTATAATTACATACTTTTTGTTAATAAAATGCATTTCTATGGACTTATAGTTCCCAACTGCCAGGCCTGGATATCATTCACCACCTCTGACAGAGACTGAACTCTATATGAATCGTGTCTGCTTCCTTAGAAAGCACAAGTTTCCATTAGTTCACTAAACTAAAGCCCTGACAGACCTGGAGACTAAAATCCATGCTGCATGCTTCCCCACATTGCTCACCCCTGATGTGACAGGATCACTGCTAACTGTGCAATAGGGCAGTTAAAGTCTTCATCTCCATTCAGTCATTTTCCTCTTTCCAAAGTGTGCGATTTGTCAATGATCTGTCAGCAAATACCCAGAGATTTGTATTGTACTCCAAATAATTTCTTATGCACAAAATAGGTGTTGTCTATAGAGCAAGGTCATTTAGATAATCTGCTGTGTTAAAAATGAGTTTATTTTACCTATAGATGTCGCCCAGCAGGATAAGAGATTGATGTTTCAGCCAGTGGCTTTTGTCAAGCCACTTGATGTTAGCAAACATCTCGACAAAGGCCCCTGCCAAATTGTTGCTCTTCTGTCCCCGTGGATGACACCTGTGAGTAAAATAAACTCATTCTAATGGAATAGGTGGCCTCCATGCCCTCTTCTCCAAAAGACTGAGCTGCGGTGAATATTTATGGTTGGATTCAACGTATTCCTAATCTATAAGGATACCTTTCCTCACATAATGGAGAACGTGTTCATTTACTTTTTTATGCTGCAAAGAAACAGAATGAAGAAGAAAAATACTCTTAAATGGGTGTGCTAGAAATCACCAGTCTTTAACACTGCCTCATGTTAAAAGAAATGTTTGTTTTATTGTGAAACTTACTACTTTTAAAGACAAAAAGAAGTGGGATGTTTATTGGCGGGGGGGGGGGAACTTTCAAGAAAAGGATGTAGGAATGGCCCCAATTTGCATGCACATTTCCCTAGATAAGTTCATGTAGGAGGTAGATTTAGAAAAGCATGCCTGGTATAAATGCCAAGTGCTGGTTTTTGCTCATCAGCATAGAAGCAGAGAGGATTTCAGTAAGTCTGCTTTTTTACACATATAATTTGTTCAATGAGGAATCAAAAAGGACTATAGTATATGCAGCCAAACCTTTCATTTTTTATAATGTCTCTAACAATGGTTCAAAAAAGACTTTCTGAAGATTTTTTTTCCTTTTCCAGAGCACAGATAGCCATGGCTAAATCCTATAGTCCATAGTCTTTACTCACATTCTTTGGTCCCATACATTTATTATGATAGATTATTGGCTTTGACTCCCTCCCCCCAACCAATGTTAATGTTAACAATTATTAATTCCATTTTAAATTAACTTTTTAGTTTAAGGTTTTTAATTTTTCAAAGTAAAAACAGCATAACATTAATTGAGTTTTTTCATGATTGGGTTGAAGAATGGGTTTATTTATCAATTTTTCTTATTAATTGTATTTATTTTTCTACCAATCCATAATGGGACACCATTGTGTTAAGTGCTGTATAAATTCCCGAGATCTTACGATTAAAATTGTAACAGGCCATGTTCTGGAGTGTAACACGTGATATCTTTGAACCAGCAAAATACTTCAATATATGCATGACTTTAGCCACAGGAGCTGATCTATAGATCTCAATGGGACTGCTAATGTGCTTAAAATTAAGTAGATTTGTAAGTGCGTTGCTGGTCAGTTGAAATTGTTTGTTAGGCTAATATGAGGAAATAGAGGGGAAGGGTAACAGTAAGGAGATGCTACATAGCATAATTTTGTGAAATGCTGAGGGGTCTAAGTCATTAGAGTGCTGAAGGAATTGGCGGCTGTGATTGCAGAGCCACTGGCCATTATCTTTGAAAACTCATGGCGAACCGGGGAAGTCCCGGATGACTGGAAAAAGGCTAATGTAGTGCCAATCTTTAAAAAAGGGAAGAAGAAGGATCCTGGGAACTACAGGCCAGTCAGCCTCACCTCAGTCCCCGGAAAAATCATGGAGCAGGTCCTCAAAGAATCAATCCTGAAGCACTTGCATGAGAGGAAAGTGATCAGGAACAGCCAGCATGGATTCACCAAGGGAAGGTCATGCCTGACTAATCTAATCGCCTTTTACGATGAGATTACTGGTTCTGTGGATGAAGGGAAAGCAGTGGATGTATTGTTTCTTGACTTTAGCAAAGCTTTTGACACGGTCTCCCATAGTATTCTTGTCAGCAAGTTAAGGAAGTATGGGCTGGATGAATGCACTATAAGGTGGGTAGAAAGCTGGCTAGATTGTCGGGCTCAACGGGTAGTGATCAATGGCTCCATGTCTAGTTGGCAGCCGGTATCAAGTGGAGTGCCCCAAGGGTCGGTCCTGGGGCCGGTTTTATTCAATATCTTCATAAATGATCTGGAGGATGGTGTGGATTGCACTCTCAGCAAATTTGCGGATGATACTAAACTGGGAGGAGTGGTAGATACGCTGGAGGGGAGGGATAGGATACAGAAGGACCTAGACCAATTGGAAGATTGGGCCAAAAGGAATCTGATGAGGTTCAGTAAGGATAAGTGCAGGGTCCTGCACTTAGGACGGAAGAACCCAATGCACAGCTACAGACTAGGGACCGAATGGCTAGGCAGCAGTTCTGCGGAAAAGGACCTAGGGGTGACAGTGGACGAGAAGCTGGATATGAGTCAGCAGTGTGCCCTTGTTGCCAAGAAGGCCAATGGCATTTTGGGATGTATAAGTAGGGGCATAGCGAGCAGATCGAGGGACGTGATCGTTCCCCTCTATTCGACATTGGTGAGGCCTCATCTGGAGTACTGTGTCCAGTTTTGGGCCCCACACTTCAAGAAGGATGTGGATAAATTGGAGAGAGTCCAGCGAAGGGCAACAAAAATGATTAGGGGACTGGAACACATGAGTTATGAGGAGAGGCTGAGGGAGCTGGGATTGTTTAGCCTGCAGAAGAGAAGAATGAGGGGGGATTTGATAGCTGCTTTCAACTACCTGAAAGGGGGTTCCAAAGAGGATGGCTCTAGACTGTTCTCAATGGTAGCAGATGACAGAACGAGGAGTAATGGTCTCAAGTTGCAGTGGGGGAGGTTTAGATTGGATATTAGGAAAAACTTTTTCACTAAGAGGGTGGTGAAACACTGGAATGCGTTACCTAGGGAGGTGGTAGAATCTCCTTCCTTAGAGGTTTTTAAGGTCAGGCTTGACAAAGCCCTGGCTGGGATGATTTAACTGGGAATTGGTCCTGCTTTGAGCAGGGGGTTGGACTAGATGACCTTCTGGGGTCCCTTCCAACCCTGATATTCTATGATTCTATGATTATGTCTTTATCAAACAGCTGTCCAAGACTGCCACTCATCCTAATCATCACGGGTGGCTGTGACATTACCCAGGTTACAATCTGGACTGATGAACAGCTGTGTCCACCCCCATGTTGGAGAACTGAGGGCCTTTTACACTGCTTCACTACCGCTCCTGGTCTGCTTACACACAACCTCCAGTATGACAGGTTTCAGAGTAGCAGCCATGTTAGTCTGTATTCACAAAAAGAAAAGGAGTACTTGTGGCACCTTAGAGACTAACAAATTTATTTGAGCATAAGCTTTCATGAGCTAAAGCTCACTTTATCGGATGCTTTCAGTGGAAAATACAGTGGGGAGATTTATATACATAGAGAACATGAAACAATGGGTGTTACCATACACACTGTATATAAATCTCCCCACTAACCTTCAGTATGTAAGTTATTCCCGGTTATACTATATGAGTGTTGTAGCCAACCACTCATGAATTACACTGCAGAACAACATCAGCAAATTCCCAGAGCTGGCCTGTACAATACAGGCTCATATAAAGTCTGTCATTTTATTAATAGAAAATGATATCCACAAATCCTGTTATCCCAAATAGAGTTTCCCAAATACTTCAATCCAAACACACTAGTCTAGATAAAACAAGTTTATTAACTACAAAAGATAGATTTTAAGTGACTGTAAGTAATGAGGCATAAAAGTCAGAACTGGTTACAAGCAAATAAAAGTAAAATGCAACTAGTACCTAACTTAATAGGCTAAGTAAATTCAAAGCAAAGGTCTCTCTCATCACATGTTCCAGCAGTCTTACTGGTTGAATTCCTTTCAGTCAGGATCCCTCCCCCAGTTCAAAGCTGTTTTCTTTGTTCTTCAAGTATTGTGGATGCCATGGGTACAGAGAAAGAGGGGAATCATTTGGGGTGTTTGCTCCCCCATCTTATTGCTCTTTCTCTTCTCCAGCTGAGGTTCAGGAGACAGAAAATCTTGTGGTTGGGAACCCCCAAACTGTTTCTTTGTCAATATGTAGATTTTCACCCACATCCTCTTTCCTGGTCATGTTGATTTTTCTGACACCTGGCTGAGGTTTTGGCTGGCTTTTTGTCTCCAGAGAACTGGTTTGTGGCTGTTCCCCACAGAATTGGAGCATATTTAGTAATACCATACAGAGGAATCCCACATGC
This sequence comes from Lepidochelys olivacea, assembly GCF_965140295.1. Taxonomy (NCBI): domain Eukaryota; kingdom Metazoa; phylum Chordata; order Testudines; family Cheloniidae; genus Lepidochelys; species Lepidochelys olivacea. The sequence goes on along the minus strand of NC_140411.1, from coordinate 28,204,136 downwards.
AGTGTTGCCACACACATTTTACCAGGACAATAATGATCATAAAGTTATGAGTTTTCAACTGATACCTCACAAGGCATATTTTGTGCAAAATTTATCATAATCCTGTAAAAGGGGTGAACATAGGGGTACAGACTGTCACAGTGGCTCATTTTTTTTAGATGTGTTAAAAGATGTGTGTAGAAGTGGCAATTTTTTTTAAATTAAACTTTCATTTTTTCATTCCTTACCTGAGGATCTAACCCCTAATTTCTTGGTGGCTCAGTTGCACTTAAAAAAGTGTGTATATGTAAAATATTTTCCTTTCTCACATACGTTTGTAAAGTGCTCAGATACTATGGTAATGGAGGCAATAACAGTACCAGATTTATAAGATTTGGCTCTTGGTGCTTTCAAAACCAGGAACTAAATTCTAATCTCAGACATTTGATGTGAATCACCAGGATCCTGAGAAGAATCCATAGATACAAAAGTCAACCCAATAGAGAAGTTTTGAGGTGTAAAGGGTTATAAATCTAGGAACTGAGAATGTAGGCCACAAGGAGTAAGTAAAGGATGGTGGACTCTATCCTGGGAAGCAGTGACTGAAAAAGCTTTGGGGGCATGGTGGATAATCATCTGAATGTGAGCTCCCACTGTGTGCCAAAGGACTAATGCAATCCTTGGATGTATAAATGGAGGAATCTCAGGTAGGAGTGAGAGCTTATACTACCTCTGTATTTTTCAGTGATGCAACAACTAAATACTGTGTCCCAGAGATGACTCGTACCAACTGATACTGGTGGGGCACAATTTGAGGATGGGGGTGGGGGCACATGACCATCCCATGTGTTGCCTTTGGGAGGAACCTTCTAGCCCCATCTCCCTAGGCTAGGGCAACCAATCTGCTGGCTCCTGGGGGGGCTGGGGCCACAGGAGCAGGGACCACGTGCCTGGGGCCAGGCTGGGCAGGCCACAGCCTGGGGAGACTCTCAGCATCACAGTGTCTCTACATACTTCTTGCACCCTCACGGATGATTCAGCAGGGGGAGGGGCATGGACAATGCCCATAAATCAGGCCAAACAGAGGGATCCTGTTCCCAGTGCCTGGCCCAGCCTGGGGACAATGTGCTGTCCTGGCCGGAATTACCTGGGGGCGGGGGTCCTGTCCTTATCCCGCTGTGCCTCCCCCCACCCCAGCACATTTGTGGCTCACTCAGCTCCAGCTTGCTTGGCCCCCGTTCTTGACAGCTGGGCCCGGACCACCGCCACCTCAGCAGCCAGGCCCGGGTGGGGAGCCGAGGGGGTGGGACAGAGCCACTTCTCACGCCAGGTGAGGGTGGCTGCTCAGGGTCACTGCCTCTATGCACTGCTGCAGCGGCTGCCTGTGAGGGCCTGCCTGGGGAGGTGGCGGTGGTCCGGGCCCAGCTGTCAAGAACGGGGGCCAAGCAAGCTGGAGCCCTCCTCCTCCTCAGCACATTTCCAACTCGCTCCACCCCATTCCCTAGCAGCTGGGCCTGTGCAGGGAGCAGAGCGGGTGGCCCACCACTGCCTCCCCACCTGGGCTCTCTCAGGCAGCCACCATGCTGCAAGGAGGCAACGACCCTGCACAGAGTCAGCCAGAGTGAGAAGCGGCTCCATCCCACCCCCTCCACTCCCTGCTCGGGCTCACCGGTGGGGGAGGAACCGAGCAAGCTGGAAGTGCCGGTGCGGAGGCACAGCAGGCAGCTTGGCACTCACAGAAATCTGGTTGGGGCACTTGACCCCGCATTTCCCTCCCATGCATTGCCTCTGCTGTGTCCAGTTCTGATGTCCACACTTCCAAGGAAAAATTTGATAAGCTGGAAAGAGACGAGAAGAGCCATGAGAATGATTATAGGACTGGGAAAAAATATCTTATGGTGAGAAGCTCCAGGAGAGCAATCTATTTAGTTTATCAAAGAGAAGGTGAGAGGGTGATTTGATCACAGTCAAGTACGTAAATGGGGGACACGAATTTGATGATAAATGGCTCTTCAGTCTAGCAAACGAAGATATAAGATTGAATGTCTGGAAGTTGAAACAAATTCAGAGAAGAAATAAGGCAAACGTTTTAAACAGTGAGGATAATTAACCATTGAAACAATCTACCAAGAGTTGTGGTGGAGATTTTTTTTTTATCAATGGACATTTTTAAATCCATATCGAGTGTTTTCCTAACAAAGATCCTCTAGTTCAACCACAGGTATTGGTCTTGAAACAGGAATGAATAGTCTCATGGCACAATGGTCCCTTGTGTCTTTAAAATCTGTGAATCTGAAAATGGTGCCTTAGAAACCATAACTTGGCCTAACCTTATACTTCTCCTCAGACATTGAAAACTAAGGCTGAATAAAGAAAATAGTGTAAAGAGGAGGGGTAGAAGAGAAAAAGGAAAGTCACTCATTCATTCAAGCCTCTTCTGTTTCTGAAATATATAAATAATCCGAAAGGAATAACTCAGGATCACTTTGTTAAATGAAAAACATATCTTAATTATTTTATTAAGCAAAGTTATAATGATGAAAGGTCAAAGTAATTAAGTATTATCTTTATTCTCAGTATGAGTTACCCATCCAGACAATAAGAGCTGAACTGTATGCAGCCTTCCTCTCCCAGCCCCCATTGTTAGAAATAAGGAAATTAGGCTGTTGTTTTGAATAAAAAGGAGTAACTGACATGCTCTGCGTGATTAAAGATACTGATTTAAGCATCTGGCTGCAAACAGAATTCAGCAGAATGCCAAGATATGTCATAGAGTATGACCTTATTTAGTTCAAAAACCTGAGGGCCTCATTCAGGTCTAGTCACAGTTGCCAACTTTCACGCAGTAAATAAGCACCCCGACTTTCACAATTAGCCAAAAATCAAGCTAATCCCATTTCAAAACAAGGCCAAAACAAGCCAATCCCTAAGAACCCCAACACTCTGTGACTAGATCCCCCTGGTATGCAGTCTGGGACTGTGGTGGGCCCGCTGGGCACCCCAGACTATCTCCCCCTCTTGTCTCTGCTTGGCCCTTGCACCCCTTTTATCCCCCTTGCCCCTGCTTACCAGGAGCTGATTAAAAAAAAAAGAAGCAACAAGCTACAAGCCAAACAAACAACAAGTTACAAGCCAAAAACTAGCCAACAAGCAACTCACAAGCCAATTAAGTAAAAAAGAAGCCCAAATTCCACGTTTTTTCCATGGGTTTGGCATGTCTGGGTTTAGTAGTATCTTACTTTGCTAACAGCCCCAGGATTAAGATCTGATTCTGCACTGTCAGAGTGGCAAAATCTGAATAATTAGGAATTGTGGGATTTTTTGTAGACTGGAAAATCAAGAGTGGTGGCTTTGATGCAGGGAGCAGTCCTGTAGTACGTTCCAAACACATGATGCAGCCTGAATCCTGCGGTCTATACCGTGGGAAGCACTGAAAAGGTTTTTGCATCAAGGACTCAGTAGGATTAGAGCTGGGCAAATATTTTTCAGATGAAACTTTTTTTTGCCAAAAGGTTAAAAAAAAGCCTCAAAAACTGAATATTTTGTTTCAGGTCAGACAACACATTTAGTTTGACCTGAAATAAACAAATTTCAGCTTCTTTGGTATCAGCCTTAACATTGGTGGTACAGCTGACAGGCTGAAGTTCAGTGACCTAGTTGCCTTGAAATCTGACCAAGTGATTTCAGAAAAGAAAATCTCTTTCTATCTCTCCTTTCTTCTTCATGTTCCCTTCCTTACTTTTAAAAGGCTCGCTCCTGCTCCTATTAAGTCTGTCAAAATTCTACTTAGCTAAACAGTAATATGGCTGCAAGAACTGGAGAGCTATTAAAATGTTAGGTAGAAATGTAGATGCCTTTGAAAATACATGCCCATAAAAGATTCTGCACTTTGGATGGAGAGATGTTATCACAGAGAAATTACCAACCAGAAGCAATTCTCCACTGGAATTAGAAGAAAATCCTGGACATATTTGCACCATGTTCTTGGATGCCAGCACACAGACTCCCGCATGAAGCTGTCAAGTAGAAACCAACTGGTCTGAGGAAATGAGGATGCCCTCGAGAAACCTTAACAAGAACCCTTATCCGGGAGGACAGAACCCTCAGTCTCAACACCATAGAGCAAACGAAGCAGCGGGCTAATGACTGAAAGGGATGGTAGAGACTAGTTTCTGCCCTGTGTGCCGACATTGGTGTGAGAAGAATATGACGGTAATAATAATTAATAAAATAAGGTACTTAATAATCTTGGCTGGTTATATGAGAGATGGTTATTTCTTTGCTCACACATTCAGCACTGACGTCTAGCTAAGTTCCCTGTAAGCTGCATGGCCATGCATCAGGCTATCAAGGGCCACACAGGTGGGAGAGGTGCCCCTCCCCCAGTCCCCCTGGAGCTGACAGGTAGAGAAGCCTCTCCACCGGCCTGGCCCAGCCCAGCCCCACCAGAGCTGCTGGGGAGAGGAGCCCCTCCCCCAGCCCAGCCCAGCCCAGGCCTGCTGGAACTGCCGTGGCCGGGGAGAGGAGCTTCTCACCTGGCCCTGAGCTGCTGCAGCGAGAGAGGACTGGGGGGAGTCCTCTCTCCCTGCCGCAGCTCTGGAGCAGCCTGCACCCAAAACCCTTCATCCCTGGCCCCACCCCAGAGCCTGCACTCCCCCGCACGCCAACCCTCTGCCCTAGCCCTGAGCCCCCTCCCACACTCCGAACCCTTGGCCTCACCCCCACCACACATCACCTCCATATTGGTGCACATAACAAAATTCACTCCACACATGTAAAAAATTAGAGGGAACATTAGAGGTAAGTGGAGTTTTGAAGTGACTTGCTCACAAGCAAATACTGAGTCAATACTGGAACCATGAGTTCCAACTCCCAATTCCTTTGCACTAACCATTAGATAAGGTTCCCTTTCTTCCACGGGAATTTGAGGAGGGCTCATCATTTGATATTTTTACAAAGATAGTCTGGACAAAATATACTTTAAAGAATAATCTTTTCCAAGAGGATCTGATACCTTTAATATAGGTATTTTCCTTCTCAAAGTGTTATGAGTCTGATTAATTGGTACTGATTAATTTTCAGTTTGGGGACTGTAAAGATAGTGTCAGAAAAGGGTTTTGGTAATAACAGTGATTCCACTGGATCTGTCAGGTAATTAACATAAAATGGAGAGATTTGTCTGAGCTGTAAAATCTTAGCTTGAACCTTCTTCTCCCTCCCCATCCAAACCAAATTTGGGAATGAAATCATGACCCACTGAATTCAAATGGGAGTTTTGCCATGGGACCAGGATTTCATCTTCAAACAGTTTGGATCTGGGATTTTTGTTTGGGCCATTATAGATATTGGGCCAAGTGTGAAATCTGGATCCAAACAGCCATGTTTAGATCTCAGGTCTTGGGACAGGGTCATCTCTAATGTGAACTTCAGAAACTGGAATATTGAGTGACATCTTGGGGAAGATCTTCAACTGACTTCACTGGAACTAAACTGATTTACAATAGAGGAAGATCTGATCTGTTGTATCCATGTATACAGTACAATTCTGACAATGATTGTAACATGATTGTATCTCATTTTACATATCATGCTGCTTTCAGCTAGGATCTTTTGCCAGAAAGCCACTTGCTACTTATTTGCTATTCTAATCAAACATCTTGTCTTGTTTAAGGATAAATATGCAAGTGCTGTATGACACATTTAATTGATGTCATGCAATTATATTTTTGTGACTGCTTTGAAATAACATCTGTCTGCCCCCTCTGGGTCCCTGTAGGAAATTCTGGTGAATATGATCATCTCAGTGAGTCTTTCCTGGACATGGTTTAAATATTGATCCAGTTTTGATTCTAAAGTTAATGTGTACTAATGATGTCCCCAATGCCATACATTTAAATTAACACCTGGAGCTAACAGCCTGGAAGTAACCTCAGTTGCTTTCAATTATTGCCTTAATTGCCCTGACAAATCTGTTGATAACATATTTAACATGTCCTTTTTGATTCATATTGAACCTGTATGTTCTTTAACTAAAAAAAAGTATCATCCAGAGTTGGGTGATTGTATGTAAAGCATTTTCCAGGTGACTTCTATTGTGTTCAACTCATATAAAGCATAAAGCTAAGAGTTTCAAAAGTGACTAATGATTTTAGGTGGCCAACTTGAGATACCTTAAAAGGGTCTGATTTTCAGAAGGCAGGTGCTTAGCACCTTCTGAAAGTCAGGCCCCATTAAAGAGTGTGAAGTTGGGCATCCAAAATCACTGGTCACTTTTGAAACTCTTGGCCTATGTTACTTGGAGATTTTTTAGAATATAAGAAAATTTAATCTACAGGCACAATTCAACTTAGAATTTTGCAATAATAATAATACAAATTCTTGGTAGTGATACAGGGCTAGATTGTGCCACCCTTTCTCACACAGTGGCTCCTCACACCATGAATAGTCCCAGTTTCTTCAACGGTAAAAAAAAACATGTAAACATTCACAAAACTAACATTGCTAGGCCCTGATATTTAATATTTCAGTGCAATGTACCTCTGACCACAACACTGATCAATCTATTTGTTCACCTAAAGCTAGCGTCCTCTTAAGGAAGAGAGAAAGGATGGTCCTGTGATTGACACTGGCCTGGAGCACAGGAGATCTGAATTCAGTTTCCAGCTCTGTCACAGGCTATCTGTATGACATAGGGCAACTCACCTAAGCTATATTAGCTTAATCACTTAACCGTTCTCTGCCTCAGTTTCTCCAAATGGATACAGTAATTCTTACTAGTTGGAAGACAAGTTTTCTTGTGATCAAGAGTGCTGGAGTAGTAGAGCACTTCTAAAGAACACGGTTCAGGAAAACATCAAGGAGGATGGAGAAACACCTTGTTTAGAACAGCACATAAGCTTGCGTTACATTTCAGTGCCCCTTGTGACAGATGAGGTGCTTTCAGTCCTAGAAAGGGTGGCTAGTGAGAAAATCCACCCCTAAATTACTCCATAGGGATAGGGTATCTTAGATGCTGCTACAAAGGTCTGCTGCCAAACTGGGAATGAAAGAAAAGACTAACAAAACTGAACTGAGAAGTTAGAAAACCCAGACAGTCCTCCATGCTTGATACTGAAGGCATCTGCAGACACTGCACCAGTTTACACCTGCTAAACCAAACCCAGACTCCCAACCACAAATAACCACCGTGGGAAGAAGTTAGTATACTTCTTACTAGAGCTGATCAAATAGTTAAATTCATTGGTTTGTGTCTTCATGAATAAAAGTACTGACTGCTGCGATGGGAGGTTTACCGTTTGCTCAGATTCAAGAATCATATTATTCATTATTCACAAACATTTGGATAAATGCTTGTTGAGTAGTACCTTACTCTGTGAAACTCATTGTCTTCAACTGGTCCACATGCAGATTAAGGTGCTACTCAACAGGAGTAAAGGTGGCATAATGTAAGCACTACTGTCTTGCATCAAAGTGCCAAATACTAACAAAAAGAAAAGGAGTACTTGTGGCACCTTAGAGACTAACCAATTTATTAGAGCATAAGCTTTCGTGAGCTACAGCTCACTTCCTCAGATGCATATCGTGGAAACTGCAGCAGGCTTTATATATACACAGAGAATATGAAACAATACCTCCTCCCACCCCACTGTCCTGCTGGTAATAGCTTATCTAAAGTGATCATCATGTGGGCCATTTCCAGCACAAATCCAGGTTTTCTCACCCTCCACCCCCCCACACAAATTCACTTTCCTGCTGGTGATAGCCCATCCAAAGTGACAAGTCTTTACACAATGTGCATGACAATCAAGTTGGGCTATTTCCTGCACAAATCCAGGTTCTCACATCCCCCCCACCCCCCCCCACACACAAACTCACTCTCCTGCTGGTAATAGCTCATCCAAACTGACCACTCTTCAAGTTTAAATCCAAGTTAAACCAGAACATCTGGGGGGGGGTAGGAAAAAACAAGAGGAAACAGGCTATGCTCTAGCTTATGCTCTAGAGCTTATGCTCTAATAAATTGGTTAGTCTCTAAGGTGCCACAAGTACTCCTTTTCTTTTTGCGAATACAGACTAACACGGCTGTTACTCTGAAATACTAACAAGTTTCACATCATCTCTGTGAGGTAGGTATGCTATTTGAACAGGTCAGAATTCTCTTTTCCAGTAATATTTGGTATGAATTTGGCCCCTCTTTTTGGTTAACACATTGTTTTCAAACCCTTCCTGATTTCCATAAATTCATTAATCAGTTCTTAACTTTCCACCTAATAGTTTTAACTGGTAATTTTCATTGTCTGGATTGATCGCTTTGACTATTTCACATTCATTATTCAGGTTTATGATTGGTCAGTTATGTCACATGCTACTGATTCTTCATCCTGACTGGAAGACTGGAACTTCTCAAACAGGAGAATAAATGAGAAATTAATTTCTAGGCCATACTTTTGGATACTTGTGCAGACACTTACAAAACTGTCAAGCTTGTGAACATTTCATGATTGCCCAGTGGCCACCCAAATATTTGTGAGGTGGGGGGAAGGGAGAGAGGGCAAGGAATGAGCAGAAGAATGGGGAGCTTGCAGTGAGACTTGTCAGACTTTGTTCTGACCCTACTGACATGTTTATAATAGTTTTGAATTTCTCAATACCTGGAAAGAGACCCTTGATCTTATGGTGTGGGATATACAATTAGAAATCTTACCCACTCAGCTTGTGACAGTGTCTATCAAGCCTTCTATGCCGCCTGCTGAAGTCCTCAGTGCTCCGATGCTTCCCTCCCAAGACAAATCCACTCAGACTGGGTGACGAACAAGACAGTTCTCCAGAGGCCTATATGGACCAGGAGGAAATACTGACCAATCGAGGACCATCATGCCAGTTAAGAAGGCTTGCCGCCTTTGCTCAGGGGCAAAGCTGGGTGAGACTGGGACAGAGGAGTTGCTCCTTCGGGCTCGTCCCTTGCCCGAAGAACTGCAACTAAGTGCATTTGAAGGGGTTTTCTCCCCTTTGTTTAAAGGTGCAGACAACTAAATCCTGAGTTGCTACTTTGTTACTCGATTGTTTGACACCAAGCTTACAGCACAGGTTATTCTGCCCCAAGCAGGCTGCCAAACCTTGCAGACTCAGGCAGGGAATGCCTGCAGTACCACCCGTGGCCCTGGAGGGGGTACTGAAGAGCAGCACTGCCTACCACGCTAATATTTACCCTTTCACATGGAATAAGATCACAGGCTGTGGCTTCAGCTGAGAGAGCTGTACTCATGTAATTTAAAAAAAAATATATATATATATATATATATTTAAAATATATATAATTAATTGTATTTTGAGAGTTGATGTAACTGATATTTTCTATGAACAGTATTGCAGGATAGAGCCCCAGGTGAATAAATGGAGAAGCAGAAGTGTATGGGAAAATGGGGGAAGGACATGAAAATAGCAGAGACAGGATCATTTGTATAGGGTGCAGTGGTGTTGTAATCGTGGTTGCCAGCCAAATCATTGCCAGATAATAGGGGTTGTAGTCATCACAGCAAAGATAGTCTGTAAGAAGAGAATTCAAAGGGAAAAGGTGCGGCAACACGCACCAGATGGGTGTGATTTTTGGCCCATGTGACCCCGCTGGAGCACATTTCTAAAGTTCCCTTGTGAATGTTAACGTAGTACTGCTTGAAACAGGACTAGAGTGTTGTGCACTAGCAGTTCGCATGTAGCATATAGCGTGCCTACAGGGTCCATATGGGTCACTTAGTGCATGACATATCGATGCAGGTTCAAATTCACATCCCTGTGGTGAACATTGCCACACCATAGAGACAAGCTGGGAGGTGGTGGCTTTGTCAAGGGAGATCTGCACAAACGTAAGGGGCAGCACAGGAGAAAGCATGAATGTGCCTGTGGGGGGGAAACGCTGTTTACATTCTCAGTGTCCCCACCCTTTCTAATTCAGAGACCCGAGGTGTGGGTTCATGAGACCTAGACGGGGGAATTAATTTAGCCCAAAATATATTTTATTTAACTTGCCTGTTTAAATAGCAAAGCATTCTTCATGTGGCTATTTTATCAATATCCTAGTTTTACATAATTCAACTTTCCTTATTCTTTTGTGTATTTTTATATGTGAAATACTTTATTTTATTTTTAATTTTTTTGCTTTTGCGAAATATAGAATCATATTGACTGAAAAAAATTAATGGATGCTCTAAGCATAAACTCACGAAGTTATGCTGACTTCTGTTGTTGCTCATGGAAAGTTACAGGTATTAAATTAACTATAGGCATTTACTGTAGTTGCTTAAATATAAGAGAAACATACTGAGAATTACACCGTGTGAAAAGAATCATGTAACTGGGTGTCCTATTTGTTGAGACATTCATAACTACACTTAGGAAAATGTTTATTTGTCCTGCTTTTACTGAAATCACATGGGATGTATGCTACTGAAGTCAATTGGAACAAGATCAGATGTCCTTCTTTTTGCCCTTTCACTGAGGAGCCAAGACACATTTTTCATAAATGTAGTTCTGGGATCAACCAGAGAACAGGAATTTTTGAACTCTAGAGTAGAGCTGGATGCAATTGTTTGATCAGCTAATAAATTTTCCAAAAATATATTTGCAGGCCAACCAAAATTATTTTCGAGTTCGGGTAGATTTGGCTAATAGTTTCAGGCAAACTATAAAAGTGAGGGAAAAAAATCTAAAAAATAGAAACAGTTACTTTTGACATTTTGAGAGTGAAATGTTTTGACATGTTGGTTTCCAAATGATGATGTTTTGTTTAGAAATTTAGGTAGATTTGTTTTTAAAATGTATTTTAAAAGGATAAAAAGACCAAAAAAGTTACTAAAGGAAAAATCAAAAAATGTCATTTGGAGTTGAGCAAAATACTTTGTTTGACCCGAAAAAGTTTTTGTTTGTTTTTTTGTTTTATTCATAAAAGGCAAAAACAAAAAATCTATTTTAGTTTGAAACAAACCAAATCTTTTTTTTTTCTGATTTTTTTTTTCTGTTTGGCCACTATGATGCTGTATGATTGAATATGACCATTTATATTATTGACATTACCTTTTTCGGCTATCCCTCAATGGGAGGATGATGTCTGCCAGAGGGTTCATTGGTGGGTTTTTAAGTGGCCGAGGAGCCCAGTTCATATTCTGTGGATTTTCCCACAGAAGTGACAGATGTGATCTTGGATGAGACATAGTTTTTGGCTGGAGTGTTGTGCCCTTTTATAGATTCATAGATACTAAGGTCAGAAGGGACCATTATGATCATCTAGTCCGACCTCCTGCACATCGCAGGCCACAGAATCTCACCCACCCACTCCTGCGAAAAACCTCTCACCTATGTCTGAGCTATTGAAGTCCTCAAGTCGCTTCACTATCTCTTGAGCACGTCTGTTATCCTCAAAGTGAGCTGTGGCTTGGTGCATGGTGTGGCGCCGCTGTGTTCTGTTCTGAACCAAGTCCTCCCAGTTTGCTGGGTTGATGCCTCTCTTTTTAAGGCATACTTTCAGTATCTATTTGAAGCACTTCCACTGCCCTCTGTGAGCCCTTCTTCCCTGACTTAACTGAGAGAAGAGTACTTGCTTCGGGAGGTAAGTCTTTAGAGATATGTACATAGTGGCCAGCCCAGCAGAATTGGTGTTCATGACCTGTGCTTCTATACTGCTGATGCTGGCTGCAGAGAGAATGCTGATGTTAGTGCATTGGTCTTCCCAGTTGATCCTGAGAATGCTCCTGAGGCAGTGCTGCTGGAACCACTCCAGCCACTTGAGATGTTGAAAGAAAAGGAGGACTTGTGGCACCTTACAAGCCCTCCTTTTCTTTTTATGGATACAGACTAACACAGCTGCTACTCTGAAACTTGAGATGTTGAGATATTCTTGACTGTTATAGTCAGAGCCTGAGATTACACTGACGTCCATATAACACAAGCCATGAGAGGTACAGATCACTGTTGGACAGACCACTGATTAGCAAGATCAATCATGCTCGCTCCACCACACTGCAAACACCCGAAGACTAAGCGGTACAACGTCAAAGCACTTCAAGACCAAACCAACTGTGAGACTTTCCAGTAACACCTGTCTGAGAAACTCTCTAACTTGCCTGACAACATAATTGATATTCAAGGTCACTGATATTACCACTGTTATATAATTACAACAAAGTATGTCATGTAAGGATCAATGGAAAAGTTATGATTTTGCTAAGTATGATTATCCTGTTTGTATGCATGTATCACCATTGTATCTAAAGTTATGAATATTGGCCATGAACTTGTATTGTATACATGTATTGTATTGTATTGTATTCCTGGGTAAAACCCACCAGATAAGATTTACATCAAGGCTAGACAGCTATATGCTGATAGCCCATTAAGGACACTTCACTCTAACAATGAGCCATAGAAAAAACTCATCTCACCCAGTAAGCTGTTCTGTGGATGCCTCAGCAAGAATAAGGGCAATGGCTGCCCTTGGGAGTCATCAAAGCATGTAAGGACATGTGATATGCTCATGTGACCCTGGACTTGATCTTGGGCTAGTAACTTTCCAGAAACAGAGACTGTAAGGTTTGTTTGGTACAGTAAAATTCCATGCACAAGGCAGAGGATATAAAAGGACCCCTGAGATATCTCCATTTTGTCTTCATTTCCTGCTTCATTTCTCTGGACTGGATTTCTAAGAGAGCTCTAAACAAGGACTCATGACCTCCAACCTGTTTGGGTAATTTCCAGAGCGACTTTTGCAAGCTAGCAGTTTATTCCATCACAGCTATGTTCCTGATCTATGAACACTAAAAAGTCACTTGTAGGTATATGATCTATTAACCATTTATAACTCTTCTTTTCTCTTTTTATTAAACCTTTAGTTTTTTAGTTACTAAAGGATTGGCATCAGCATGATTATTGGGTAAGATCTAAGTTATATATTGACCTGGCTAAGTAGTTGATCTCTTGGGATTGAAAGGATCCTATATCTGATTAAATTCATTTTCAGTAACTATTCATCATTAAGCCCAGTGTCTTGGTGGTGAGTCAAGGGCTGGGATGCCTAATGTGTTTTTGGCTTCTTATTTAACCAGTGTGGTGACACAGAATTTCACTTTTGATACTGGCTTGGTATAATTTAATGATAGAATAACCACCAGTTTGGGGTGAGTCTGCCCTATTTCTCAGGAGTCTATCCTGAATTTGGTATCCTCAGCTGTGAGCCACTGAGGCACTAAACCTAAAAATCAATAATTCACTCAGCTCTACCGTAGAGTAAGTAGATATGTGCAACAAGTCACAAAACATAAGGAAGTGTTGATCACTGGTATTGTACCAATACCCCCAACCCCTTCTCTGTGCTGGTCATAGGTGCTGATAGATGCCCTAAGGAGGCAAGCCTGCACCTATTTCTCTTCGGGTTGTGCATAGACTCCCTTTGCTTCTCTGGATCTGGAAGCTTCTGACGCAAAAACTGATTTTTTAGAGGAGATCTGCGACCATTCATATATAGTCTGCAGGGCTGTCAATTCAGCAACTTATGAGCACTGAAATTCCCATAAAAACATAAATGAACAGCAGCCTCTTACTGTAGCTTTCAGAGTCTCATCTCTTCTTACCCACAGCTTTTTAAAAAGTGTCAATAGCAATGAATTAAAAACAGTTATGATATTGATTAGCTCTCAGTTAATTCCCTTTGTCTCTAGCTCTAGTTTCTCATGCATTCTATAGTTAAAAATATTATTGTACCTAGTAGCTGTAATAAAAGTGTCAAAGTAAATCACATTATCCTGTCATTCTGAAGTATAAGCTGGTGATCTTGGTTTATTATTTCTTCTTTAGAATAATTAAATTACAATTAAACATAAAACCTCTCTAGTAATATTATGTGTCTTTTGAATATGTTGGAACTAGCATCTTGCTGTATTAATTTTTAACAGCCTTTGATTTCCTTCTTAGAATTGTCATGGTCATGTGTAATTGTTAAGGGTGGATGAACCATGCAATTTAACTCCTCTGATATTCTGGGTCTATGCAAATGATCATAATCTTTTGGACCTAAATTCATAATAGTGACTAAACATCCCACAGAGTGTCTAGACTGAAATCTAGTAGCCTGAGCAGGACAGGACAAAGGAGAATCTTAAATAAATCCTTTTCAGAACATCTGGCATTATACTGGCAGCCACTGATCAATTCTATAGCAGCTTTGATTCAGGTATCTCAAAGTGCTTCACAACCATTAGTGAAATGAGCAGCAACATTAATATTTACCAAAGGGCCAAAATGCTGCTAAATACCCATCTGATCTCTACAACATGTCAGGGAGTAAGACTACAGCTTCCTCTGAATAAATCCCAGATTGTATTCTACTATATCACTTTTACGATGTCAGATCTTCAGAACTGGAGAGGTATTTATTTGGGGAGATAACTAATGTATACAACTATGGTGCTATGTAAATAACAAGTATGTGTGTCCTGCAAATCCCCATGTGTTTTGAGCACCATATTGGGTCAGTGCAGAAGACACAGCTCACAGGGAGAGGCTGAACTCTTCCACCACCAGTGATAAGTGAATGACAACCTATGATGGACTAATTAAAGACAGTCTGGAATGACTAGCATTCACTATTTATATATATGTATATTTAATTCTATGCCACAGTGGAATTCAGAGCATAGAGACAACAGTGTTATTTTTGGCTGTAAGTTTCACTTTGGTAACCTATTCCAGAATGTCATTGAACCATTGGTTTCATACATTATAAAAATGGGTATACAATACAGATACATTGATCAGTTCAGCTGATATTGCTGCCTGTAGGTGTTGTCTTACTGAAATTGTAAACTGTAAATAGGAGTTATGATACCCAAGCAGGTGCAGCCATTTATAATATGGTCATAGGCAGATGGAAACTTACATTATAACTTGTCGAAATGGGTTGGATTCAGAGAGAAACAATGGATGGTTATTTGAGGATAGATGGTAGAACATAGAAGAAAGACACAAAATTAATCTGAAATGAAATCAAGCAAGAATAAAAACACAGACACAGGAGGAATATGTCGTAAAGAACAAAGAGGCCAAAAAGTCCTAAGACAGACAAATGAGATTTTATAGACAAAAATGCAACAGATGTGCGGACAGCTGCAGCCTAAAATGGCATAAAGGCAATGTACACTATCATTAGACAGTTGTTAGGAAGAAAAACAAATAAAAACCAGCTGGTTCAAGACAATGACGGCAACCTAACAACAGAGATAACAGAATATATGGAGGTAGTGCTTTAATCAGCTACTGAATGGCATGCCAATGACCAATCCCCTGGATATAGAGGAAGAAGAAGATCTGAACATTGAACTGGGACCTATCACTAGAAGCAGAGAAGGCAGTCAATCAGTTAAAAAGTGGAAAGGCATCTGGTCTGGAAAATATCTCAACCACGGTCCTTAAGGCACACTTGAAGAAAACAGTAGGCATTTTGATAGGTCTCTTACAAAAGATATGGGAAAAAGAAAAATACCAGACAAGTGGGGAAAGGGTCATATAATGAAGCTGCCAAAGACTTGAGTCCATGCAAAAACTTGAGGGACGTTCAATTGCTGTCTATCCCAAGTAAGTATTTATGTGCATTATTCTAAACAGAATAAGGAATAGAGTAGATCAATGGTTACAACAAGAACAGGTAGGGTACAGACAGGAGAAATTATGTATAGCTCAAATAGTAATTCTGCATATCATCATAAATTGTTGAATGGTGGTCACGACTTTATAAAATTCATGTAGATTTCCAAAAGGCCTATGATAAGGTGGATAAAACAGTTCTATGGAAGTTGGTATATTACTAGGGAATCCCTCAAAAAATTGTGAACCTCAGTCAGAGTTTACATGGAAATATGACATGCAAGTAATACATAATAGTGAACTGACACAGCCATTTGCAGTTATTACTGGCATCATAGATTCTAAAGCCAGAATGGACCATTGTAATCATCTAGTCTGACCTCATGTATAACACAGGCCATAGAACATCCCCAAAATAATTCCTAGAGTGTATCTTTTAGAAAAACATCCAATCTTGATTTAAAAATTGTTGTCGAATCCACCACAGCTCTTGGTAGATTGTCCCAATACTTAATTACACTCAGAGTTAAAAATTTATGCCTTAGTTCCAGTCTGAATTTGTCTTGCTTCAACTTCCAGCCATTGGATTATGTTATACTTTTCTCTGCTAGATTGAAGAGCCCATTACTGAATATTTGTTCTCCATGTAGATACAAGCATGTTTTATGTCACCCATTATCTTTTAGTGGTAGTGAATTGGGTAATGAGAAGGACCACAGAACAACCAAGGGACTGGAACCCCCAAGTTAAGAGGTGACAAGGTAGACCAAGAATAACATGAAGATGTGAGTTGTTATAACCAGAGGTCCTGGTTAGGTGATAAGAGCCCTTGTTTTTTCTCAGACTCAGGCAATTGTGATGGGTTCCCTCTGGGGTGCCACTAGAAACTGAGGTACTACTGAGCCCAGCTGTCCCACCAGCCTGGGTTCCCTTTACACTGTATTGCTGAGGCAACCCTCAGGGTTCAGATTGCACTTTACCAGCAAACATACAGGTAGGGACACACCACCTGCAGCTTTACACACAGATGCTGAGATCAACTCTGCATGGAAACGTTCAACTAAGGAATTGCCCAGCACTCAAGTGTACACCCCCTCTGGAGTGTAAACCCAAAACTATATTGTCTTGCGCTGCTCAGAGAACTATACAGCATAAGCACATTGAAATTCGCCCCTTCCCTCAATGTGGAGGAAGATATGCACAGCTTTTTGCCCCTCCCCCCAAGTTATAAATTCAACAAACAGGTTTTAGAGAAAACAAAACCAAGTTTATTAACTACAGAAGATAGATTTTAAGTGATCATAAAGGATAGCAAACAGATCAAAGCAGATTACTTAGCAAATCAAACAAACACACAATCTAAGCTTAAGATACTAAAGAAATTGGTTACAATTTGCACATTCTCACCCTGAATGAGGCAGATTGCAGAGATTCTTGAAGGACAGCTGCACTGGCCTGCAGCTTAAAATTTCAGATATTTCATTCAGAGCCTAGACATCCTTCCAGCCTGGGCTCAGTCCTTCTCCCACCTTATCTTTGTTTCTTAGATGTTTACAGCAGTCCTCCTGGGCAG
Source organism: Lepidochelys olivacea (assembly GCF_965140295.1). Classification (NCBI taxonomy): domain Eukaryota; kingdom Metazoa; phylum Chordata; order Testudines; family Cheloniidae; genus Lepidochelys; species Lepidochelys olivacea. Next base: position 28,186,957 of record NC_140411.1, on the reverse strand, counting down.
GGATTCAGTGAAGAATGAACCACAATTATATCACTCCCCTGCCTTAAATAGATTTTACATATGGCGGGAGTCCTTTGTCTTCCAAAGTGATTCTCACCCCCACTCAGTGGAAAAGTACTAATTTTATCATGGAGTCCAGTATCAGGTGACTTGATCACTGACCCTGCAGCCATAACTCAAAGTCTATTTGCAGAGTCCACAGGAAGACTTTCCAGGAAGGTGGGAGATTAGCATCTTCAAAGACCTATTGTGTTTCCTAATGGCCCTTTCCAGCTAGCAGTCTAAACTGATTGCATTCTGTCTAGTGGGCACTTCCCAGGTTTACACACATTTGCAATAGGTGCATAGACAATATTCCTAACTTCAGATACAAAAATGATACATGCATACAAATATGATGATCATATTCAGTAAATCATAACCTTTCCAGTGATAGCTCACATGACCCATCTTGCATAAAATATATCTCGGATATGCTATAATCATATCATAACATCTCCATGGGGAATGTGGGGCATAGTATCACAGCAACCCCTTAACGTCTCTTTGCTATCCCCCTTCCCAACGCCCTCACTGCAGGCCAGCCTCAGTCAGTTCTGGCACAACAGTCTCTGCTCTGGTTGCCATGAAGCCAACCAACAGCCTCTGAGGTTCCCTGCTTGGGCAGAGCCCCAGCAGACTATCAACAGCAGCTTCTGACTTTCTGTCACTAGCTTAGCAGCAGCTCCTGGCTTGGACAGTGCTCCTTATAGCAGTCTCCAGGGATTTCAGCTCCTCATATACAAGTTGCAGCCCACCAACTGCTCTCCCTCTATCCCCTGGAAGTGGAATCTCTCTCTCTTCCTAAGGGCATCATGAGAGTTGTAGTCTCCAAGGCTGGATAGCAGCAGTCAGGACCTTCCCAACTGGAACAGTCCCAGTTAAGTTCAGAGGTCTGTCTAGTACAGGGTGCCTAATTGCCTTCAAGGCCTGATCTGGTAAGTGGGCTCAGAACCCACCTACTGGATTAGGTCACTATCGACGAGTTTACACAAAACAGCTGGAGGAGAAGGAGGCAGTGCTTCCTAATAACTCATAGCCCAGAGATCCGAATCATTATCTGGGATGTTGGAGATCCCCAGTTTAAGCGCCTTCTGCTTGGGCAGGAAGAGGGAAGGGATTTGGCAGGAATCTGCCACCTCTCAGGTGACGGGTCTAACCACTGGGCTATGGGGTATTCGCCCTCGATCTCTCCTGTTGAAGCTGTCCCACTCTGGATAATTAGTGAAAGGAACATTGGGTGAGAGAGAGATAATGTGAGTGACTCTGTAGCCCAGTGATTAGAGCACTCACAGGAGCAGAATCCGGTCCCACTGCTTAAATCAGAAATCAGTGACTTAATACTCCACAAACACTATGAAATTATGATTGTTTACATAGGAATGTACACACATTCTGAGAGATGTCCATGTTTCCAAAATTAAACTGGCTCTTCATTAAGAGAACTATTTACAGAGGTTCTGCAGCAGTAGCTCTCTAGCTACAGCATTCCAGCCATGTGCATGCAAACTGACTTCCCAGTGCCTCCTCCAAACTTGCGCTCCGACAGGTAGGGTTGCCACCTCTGAAGTACCAGAAACCAGGACTTCTGGGATGATCCAGAGCCCATAAAATTGGCTGGCTGGCTTTGTATACTGAGCAGCCCTAGATTTCTCAGGACAGCTACTTCTAAAAAGGGACAATCCTGGGAAAACCTGGACATGTGGCAACCTGGCCTGCAACCTGTTCTCCTCCCTCCAAGTTCCACACAGGTTGCTTCAATGGTTTCTTAGACCCAAAGATCTGACAGAGCTGGAAAAAAACCAATTGGGTTCACTGGTTTCATTCTCTTGCCAGTGCTGGATAGCTTCCCATAGTACATTTTCTCCTGCAGTGATTCTCACCCTTTTTTTACTTTTAACAACTAATCTGGCAGGAGAACCTTTTGTATTTACCACTTTTCTCAAGACTGAGACTATCCTGTGGGGAGTTAAAAAATAAGATGATTGTTCAAAATCATTCTTAAGAAGCCTTATATGTGTCTGATCATTTTAGCTAGTAGGTTACGTATCCAATATAAATTTCCTACGTGAGAACCAGATAAGGCATAGGCTATGGAAAAAGTCCAAAAAAGGAAGACTGCCCATTTTATGCTAGCTTTTTTTCTGATAAAGTAGGAAATATAAAATTGCATATAATCATTCTTCAAAAAATTGATGTAGGACTGTCTCCACTTCAGATAACGTGTATAGTCTTGAACTTTGTAGCTGGATTCTTGAATCTATGATCAGTAAGATTCCCAAAGTGTAACCAGTTATGGTATCCAAAGATCAAAATCTACTATATCCATACCCCAGCGCACACGGCAGCTGTTGTATTACCAGCAAGCCAAGGGTTAACTCCTGGGTTAGATCTCTCACCAGTGTGTAGAAGAGAGTAATGGAGCAGAGCTGAGGGCTGAGGATATACTCTGGCACTTAGCTAGTAGCTTCCTGCTAATCATAGAGGGAAGACATTCCCAAGGAGCTGAACTTCATATCTGGTTCATCTAGTCCAAGCCCATGCTCAAAGCAGGACCAATCCCCAACTAAATCATCCCAGCCAGGGGGTTGTCAAGCCTGACTTTAAAAACCTCTAAGGAAGGAGATTCCACCACCTCCCTTGGTAACGCATTCCAGTACTTCACCACCCTCCTAGTGAAAATGTTTTTCCTAATATCCAATCTAAACCTCCCCCACTGCAACTTTAGACCATTGCTTCTTGTTCTGTCATCTGCCACCACTGAGAACAGGCTAGATGCATCCTCTTTGGAACCCCCTTTCAGCTAGTTGAAAGCAGCTATCAAATCCCCCCTCATTCTTCTCTTCTGCAGACTAAACAATCCCAGCTCCCTCAGCTTCTCCTCATAAGTCATGTGTTCTAGTCCCCTTATCATTTTTGTTGCCCTCCACTGGATGCTTTCTAATTTTTCCACATCCTTCTTGTAGTGTGGGGCCCAAAACTGGACACAGTACTCCAGATGAGGCCTCACCAATGTTGAATAGAGGGGAACGATCACGTCCCTCAATCTGCTGGCAATGCCCCTACTTATACACTTCTTTCTACTTTGGAATGCTGAGGGCCTGATTGAACCATTCCGGAGTCTGAAGCAAGTATTTAACAGAGCCTGCATATTTTGAACCTGATAGTTAGAGCACCCAGCTGCTTCTACTACTGGAAGAAGGCTTTATCACTGTGGAATTCATAATGCTTATAGAGATACCAAGTGAGTCTTGTTACCCCTCTGGAAACTGCTCTCATCCTTGCACTCCCTTGCTGGTGCTCAGAAGAGGACAGGGTTATGTTCATTAGCTCTCACCCACCTCGCACCTCCTAGAGCTTGTGGCAAATAATGGCTTCTTCTTGAATGGATGTGGGGTTTTTTTGCACCTTCTCTCCATAATCTACAAGTCCAGCCAGAATTTGGCCCATGCTGTATATTAGATTGCAAAATGACATAAATAATTTGCATATTGAATTTGAATTGCAAATACAAAACAATATATTGGTACAAATACACTACATACGAATTGCTGGTAGTAGTAGCAATCTGGTAGTGCCTAAAGGCCCCATCCAAAGCGAGGGCTTCCTAGTGCTAGGAACTGTACACACACTGAATAGAAGACCACCTCTGCTCTGAAGAGCTTACAAGAGCTTATTAAAGCATGTGCTGTGTACTAGACAGAGTTATTAGGCACCTACCATAAAGCTGGCATTCCCCGCTCAATGCTGGGGTATTGGGATCACATTTACATGAGTGGTCATGATGGAATGACATGTAGGGCCAAATCCTCAGCTGCTGTACGTTGGCATAGCTCTGTTGAAGTCCATGGAGCTACATCGATTTTTCACCAGCTGGGCAGCTGGACTCTGGGGTTCACAAGTATTGAGTTTCTTTCTGGATAAACAGGATAATAAAAACAAACAATTCCATGATAATAAAATTGAGTGAGTGAAGTGATATCTTTTATTTATATTGATGAAAGAGACAAGCTTTTAAGCTACACAGAGCTCTTCTTCAGGTTTGGGAAAGGTACTCAGAGTGTCACAGCTAAATACAAGGTGGAACAGATTGTTTAGTGTAAGTAGTTAACACACATTCTAAGAGACCATTGAAGGTGAAGTGGTCCATTAACACCTCTTCAATCATAGGACAAAAAAGGTTTCAGAGTAGCAGCCGTGTTAGTCTGTATCCGCAAAAAGAAAAGGACGACTTGTGGCACCTTAGAGACTAACCAATTTATTTGAGCATAAGCTTTCGTGAGCTACAGCTCACTTCATCGGATGCAAAAAGGGAGGTTAGTGCATTACAGATTGTTGAAATAAGCCATAAATCCAGTGTCTTTATTCAGGCTTTGTCTACACTGGCAAGTGAAAGACAAAACTTGTCATTCAGAGGTGTTAAAATAATACCTCCTTCCCTCCCCTCCCTCCCCCCGAAAGACAAAAGTTTTGTCAATGAGAAGTGCCGGTGTGAACAGCACTTTGTCGGAGCACTCTCCTGCCGACAATGCTAATGCCGCTCATTGGGGGTGGAAGAGCTCTCTCCTGCCAACAAACAGCGGCTACACTGCATGCCTTTTAGCGGCACAGTGTAGCAGTACAGCTGGGTCACTAAAAGCTGCGTAGTGTAGACATAGCCTAAGACCACGATTTTAGTATTTAGCAAAGATATGAATTTATATGTTCCCAGGCTCGTCTTTTGAAGGTGTTGTGAGGTCAGCACTGAGAAGTCAGAGATAGAGTGACTGCTTTGTGAAAAGCGTTCACCAGGGTGATATGGAGTTTTGTCTTTTATCATTTTCCTGTATGAGTTCATTCGAGAGTGCAGTGATTGTCTGGTTTCATGCACATCGTTGTTGTTGGGGCATTTAGTGCAGTGGATGAGGTACAGCACATGTTGTGATAAGCATGGATCTTGAAAGGTGTGTTGTGGGGGCATTGATCATTGTAGCTGTAAATATATGTTTGCAGGTTTTGCCTTACTTGTTCTGGAGATTGAAGAGCCCATTATCAAATTTTTGTTCCCCATGTAGGTACTTATACACTGTGATCATCATCCTCTTATCATCTCTTAGTTATATAGAATGAGCTCCTTGAGTCTCTCATTATAATGCATGTTTTCCAGTCCTTTAATCATTCTCATAGCTGTTTTCTGAACCCTTTCCAATTCACCAACATGCTTCCTCAACTGTGGACACCAGAACTGGACACAGTATTCCAGTAGCAGGCACACCAGTGCCAAATATAGAGGTAATATAACCTCTTTACTCCTACTCGAGATGCAGCCAGGGATCACATTAGCTTTTTTGGCCACAGCATTACTGTTCTTCCTTGTGCATCATTACGGGAGTTGCAAGAAGTTACAGCTCTCCCATCCCATTTAAGGCAAAGGTGGTTGCAAAGCAGTCACTAAGTAGTGATACTAAGGCCTTGTTAACCCTAGATTTTGAACCACTGCATTTCCACCTCCAGTAGCAATGGCAAGATCAATAGTGGGCCAAGGCCCTGATGGTCATTGATGATTTAACCACCATATTTTCTAGACCTGCTCTGAGCATTTTTAGGAGACATAGTAGTTAAGATGCTGGCACTTTGTCTACACTACAGCTTTCACTGTTGTTTCTGCACCAATGATAGGAACAGTGGGAAAGTTCAGGGGGGAAAAGTCCAGGGTGGACACAGCTTGAGTGCATAATTTGTCCTTTGAAAACCTTTAATATCAGTGATGGTGCACAAGAAGGAAAGAACCCAGCTTGATTCTCAGATTCTAGGTTGAGTTTACAGGGCTGGCAGTTGGGGGCGGGGGAGACATCCTTTTACTTGAAAACTGATTACACTTGATATGGAAATTACTGAGCCAATAAATACAAATCACAAGGATTCACTTTTACACAGCAAATTGTCAGAGCCGAACTGCACTTTCACTTGGAGTGTTCAAACTTTTGTGGATTTAAATCAGGATCAAGATCTTAAATTCAAGATCATTTCAATCTTGGACCTTTTGTGTTCAGTATAACTCAGCCTACGGCATCATGTGCCATGTATGTTTCATCCAGTGTATTAAACCTCTATTTGTCTACTCACCCTTTTTTTTTCTTTTTTTTTGGGGGGGGGGCAGAGAGGTCTGGGTTTTTTTGTTCAATTTCTCTCGTAATCTTGAAACTTAAAATCACTTCAATTAAGAAGAATATGAAGGACTCATCAATCCATGTTTATGATGCAGTTTTTAATTGTATTTAATAAGGAGAACAATGCTAAAGTTTAAAGTAAAATTGTTTCCTTGGACAAAGAGAATAAGCACACAAGGATAGAAACTGGCCAACATTACAGAAACAATTGACAGATTTAACAAAACATTGAATGAAAGCAACATTGTATAAAGTCTTGGTTTCTTTTTTTTTTTTAAATGAAATGAGTGCACTGAACTCTTACAAATAACACCATTGATAGGCTTCAGTTAAACTGAGGACACTTTAGTTGTGCAGGATTAATACATTGGATAGAACAAGTCATTCAACAAGTAAAAGTACTTTTTGAAAAATAGTTGGGGAAGGAGGTGCAGCATTTAATGAACTAACTCACTGAGCAAACTCCAGGATTGCTATATTCCCCTCCCCATAAGTAATATGGCACTTTTGGCAGTGTGATTGGTTATACATAATGTGTTTGAATGATGTCTTTACACATGCAAGATTGTCGTGCTGTTTTAAAAAAAAATCTGTACCCAAATAAATCTCAAAAATGTAGGCACGATGTGTTTTAATGCAGATGGCTTCAATGCCACATCAGTTTATGATATACAGCAGAGAGGACTACTAACATGTTTTTTATATCTCAAACTAAACACTGCTGGCTGCAACCAGTGGCACTAGAGTATCCAGCTCACTAGTCTCAGTAGCTTTTCAATGGTTCATAGCTGCTAATTGTGCAAAATATTCTAAAGCAATAAAAGTCTACTTGAAATTCTGCAACATAACTGGCTTTCACTGTACTGCAAGTGTGACACATTATTTTAGATTAGTTCCACTTCAGATTAAGGGGGGGGAGAATTTGATGCTCTGTCTATTTTTAATGACATTCATAGATTCATAGATACTAAGGTCAGAAGAGACCATCATGATCATCTAGTCCGACCTCTTGCACAACGCAGGCCACAGAATCTCACCCACCCACGCCTGCAAAAAACCTCTCACCTAAGTCTTTCATGGTGTGCTGTTGTGTAAAGCATTGAGGAAACCTTAAGTATAACTAACCTTTCTTGTGGCAGACTCCTGCCTTGGGGCCTGATCCTAACTTTATTCAGACAAAATACAGATGCCACAGTGATAAAGCCTGGATAGAGAAGAGAGGTTAGATAGATAGGATCATGGCTCCGATTTTAAAAAGCATCTGGATTATTGCACTAGATCCCATATAATCATACGTTATCAGCTAGGGCATGTAAGACTGGTGAACACACTGCATTTTGGGAAACCTAATGTTATATCTAATATAATTAATAGAATATCTGATTCATTACATTTTAATCAAGGGAAAAAGCAGAAACAGTTAGAAAATAGATTTGCAGTAAAGGCTTTAAGGGAAACTTTTAGCAGTGAGGCTTTGAGCTAAACAGGACACAAGATCCCCTGCTTGCACCAGAGTAGATGAAAGGGAAATTCTACCTGGCCCTTTTTCATGGGGACCATTTGGAGCTGGATATAAAAAGCCTGGCTGAGAGAAGGGGGCCAGGAACAATTCCAGTCCCTAGACTCAGGAGTATAGGGACTGCTTCCTTCCTGCTCCTCCGGTGTGCATGATACCCTGAAGTGGGCAGATAATGAGGCTGGGCTATGGTTCCTCCCCACCATTGTACAACAGCCAGTTGGGGGAGGGGAGTGAGTTGTGCCCCTCAGAGGTGCATAGTAGTACATATGCAGTCTCTGCCTACCCGAGAGCTCTGGGAATGCTCACCCTGTGGTGGGCAGCTGCATAACAAACTTTTCTATGGATTGTGATTAAATGATATAATCTAGCCCAATGTGATTTGTGAAGTGGAGCCAAGTTTGCAAACTCATACCACCACCCTGACATCAGTGGGAGTACTTGCTACTCCCACGAGTGAGTGAGTACAGGATCAAACTCTTGATTAGTTTACTACCCAAACCTAGTCACACATGGGGAAACATTTTAAAGTGCCTAAGTGACTTAGGAGTCTGTCCTGTTTTCAAAAGTGCTTTAGACACTTAGGAGCCTAAGTCTCATTGAAAGCGGATGAGACTTAGGCTCCTCAGTGATTTGGGAGCTTATGGAAATTGTACCCTTGTCTTTGGGAGTTTTTTATTTGCCATTTCAAAAATAGGTGACTAAGGTTATGTTCCCAAACAAATGGTCTGATTTTCAAAATTGAAGAGTAGCCAGCAGTTCCCGTTAAAGTCAATGGGAGCTGCTGGGTACTGAGCACTTGAAAATTTTCACTTTTTGGGAGTCTAAATGTGGATACAGGAGTGTCAGTTTAGGCACCTATTTTTGAAAATTAGAATTAGTATTGCAGCACCTGGGATCCCTAGTCATGGACCAGGAACCCGTTGTGCTAGGTGCTGTTCAAACACAGTGAAAAGATGGTCCCTGTAAGAAAAAGATGGTCTAAGTAATCTTAGTTTAGGTAATCCTTATGTAGAACACATAATAATCCATTTTCATTTGGTAGTGATGGCCATTAAGTTTTTTGAAGGCAATCAGAATATCTGAATAGGGTGTCATCCTAATTAACATTTTAAAAATGTCAGGAAAGGCTTTTTTTAGGGGAGATCTGTAAATTGTGCAAGTGGCATTTAGTACAAGAAGAAAACTGAGCACTTTCCTTGATTGCATCACTCATTGAGAGTTGTTAAATACAGAACCAATTCTGAAAAAGAATGATCATAGCAAAATTTCTGTCTAATTTTGATTGTTAGGGGCTAGTTTATGACATTTAGGCACAGCTCAAGTAAAACATGGTGCGAAGTACCACTGCTCTAGTGGGGGCACCAAGAGCCATTCTGTTCTGCACCACCCTGTCCCAGGTACAATGATGGGGTGTGGCTTACTACCCTCCACCCCTTCTTGGGGCATCATGTGTCCATATAGCATAGACAGGTAGCAGTCCCTGTGTTCTCAGACTGGAATTCAACCTGGCTCTTATGTGGGCAATCCTGCTGGGGGAATGATCCCTCACCCACACTGTGCTTGCACTAAAGTCCAGGCATAATCTGTCTCTTTAACAGAAAATGGGGGGATTTTTTTCATGTTGAGCAGTAGTGCAAGTAGGGTGACCAGACAGCAAGTGTGAAAAATCGGGACAGGGTGGGGAGGTAATTGGCGCCGATACAAGACAAAACTTCAAATATCAGGACTGTCCCTATAAAATCGGGACATCTGGTCACCCTAAGTGCAAGACACCTACTGGGTGATGCTACACAAATGAGCAGTTGGAAAGCCTGTCTCCTGGCGCTTTGGGTAGATATTATTTCTTCCTTAGGCTGACTTAAATTTTCATCCTTGTTTCTAATCATCCAGTTTCACATTGTTCAAACCATGTTTTCTACCTCTTCTGGACCCTTTTTAGCCTCCATTTTGAGTATTAATACGGTTAAATTAAAGATATCTCAGAACGTAGGAGAAGCACAAGGCTATTAAAAAGTGATTGTTACTGTATAGAGCTGCTTTTGTCAATGGGTCTGATTCTGCACTCCTTTTGTGTTCAGAGCTCCCACTGCAGTCAAGGGGTGTTTATGTTGTGGAAGAAGTAAAGGGTACAAAGGAGTGATTCCTCATGTCTGGAACTGATTGTAAGTCCACAAGTATTCTTCCATATTCTACCCTCATGTTAGTCTGTGTGAGTCTTCAGCGACAAGTTGAGTCTTTTGAACACACATCTTACATACAGATGTGCTCAGGAGCCAAGTGGGGCATAGACCTGGTGCTGGCCACTGCATAGCAGATTTTCCCCTCACCAACCCCACAGAGTGGACAGTGGCAGTGGGGAGGGGAGGGAATGGATGTGTAAGAGAATTTTGCTAATTATTTTCTGCCATTTTGCAAGGCCTTTCATGCTTTCTCTTTTTTGTGATATACCAATGAAATGACAACATGGAACACATGCAAGGAGGTGAATTGTCATGTGTTTTCATTGTGAAGCCATTTTGGCTCAAAAGCAAGGCATTTTTATTGAACATAGGAAAAATCAACAGCAAACAGAGCAAATATAGGCCATTCCTGATTTTGTACCTAAAAAGCACAGGCCAGCTGGTGTAAATTGGCATAGCTCATCATTCCTGCAGTTTTAGTACTTGTGATTATGTCACATGTCTGTAACCAGAAGGCCAGCTCACCTGGACTACAGAAGAGTTCATGGGTTCTTTGATATCCATTTTAGATACAGTGAATAATCCTAAAACTGCATTACCATAGTCAACTCTTCATTGCACTGCTGAAGAATGATTTCCTATATTATCATAGATTTAAGATAAATAAATATGTAAAAATTAAAGGCAGCAACTTCATCCCGCAATCCTTAGATTGAGTGGGCATTTTGCTTTCACAAGAACTTCAGATCAGATCTTTATTTTGGGCCTGATGGAAGTCAATAGGAGTTCTTTGTGTGGTAGCCAGCATTTTAGCTATCACCAGGTATTGGACTGGGGACTTCTAGGACTGAACACATGAGACTCTGCAGAATAAGATAAAGAACAAGGGTCTCTGGCTAGGCATGGTGATACTCTTCCTCTGTGGATCCAGCCAGTGGGTTACAGTGGGTGGTCTTGCGGGATCAAGTTCTTTGTTACTGCAACTGTATCAACATGAAACATTCTTAATACTACATTCATATTATTAATTTTTACAATGCAATTAAAATAGCTCTTGCTCTAGAGGTTACATGAAGGGAATTATTGCAAAATATTTACAAAAAGATCTTTTAAAAAAATTATAACACCAATGTTTAGTGGTGTTTTCTGGATGTTGCTGAAGGAGCAATTAACAAAGGATGAACCAGAATCAATAATGCTTTCTACAGTTTGACATTATTAACCGCATCCATATATGCTTGATAGAGATTGAGGCAGTCTATGGATTTATTATTTAGTCTTAGGGTGTAGAATCCAGCCTGTGAAAATGGCCATTTATTCCAATGGATTAGTGAACAGGAATGCTGGGAGGGTGGGGGTGGGTTGTTTTTAAAATTTGTGGTAGAAGCTTAACTCAAGAAATGGTTACAAGGAAAAATATATACAAGATCCACAAATACTTACAATATATACAGATAGAGATTTATTTATTTAACTGTAAAATCTCCAGCCTCATACACTTCTTTTAAAATTAGAATTGGGGCAAAAACTAATCATTCTAAATCCAAATGTGCCATTAAAAGAAGGAAGAGAGAGATGTGCTTCTGACCCTGAGACTGGGGTACTCAGAATCCATCAGCTGAATCAGCACTTTTAGTGTGAAATCCTTGCCTCATTGAAGTCAATAGCTCCAGAATTCCATCCTTAATATTTTATGAAAATGCTCTTTGAGGGTGAAAGTCATCCGTGTCGTCATGCCTGTGCAGACGGTTAGCATATGGCCAATGCACCGCATAAATCTCACTTAAGCTCATTGGAAAAACTAAAAGATCCATCCCTCTGTACTAAAGTGGGACTTACTGGGTAGAACCTCTGCAATAGACCCTCTGCAAAAGGTTGAATTTCACCTCTAAAGAAGAGTTTTGCTATAAGGAACATTCTGGAACAGAATCATTTTATTATAAATCCAAAACACTAATAACATTTAAAATCAAATCAAGAAGAAACTAAATAGATGAAAAGATCCCAAATAGTCTTCCAAAAGCAGAATAATCACTAGCAGCCTTCTGTCCCTGAAGCATCATTCTCATTCTGCTAGTGACCCATGTAGAAGACAGGATCTCCCTTTGCTTTTTTCCGACATTTTCTTAAAGTGTCAACATTTGATATGCTGTTATTGTAAATATTTTACAGTCTTCACAACTGAGATACTCTTTTCCTCAAAGATGGATAAATCTGTATGCAGCTTATTACATTCATTCTGACTATGTTTCAAATCATGCTATAAACATATGACCTGTATTGTAGACTAATAAAAGAGTTTCTTTTTTTCCCATATGAGGAATAATTGCATCTTACATTTACAGGTTTTTTTTTCAAAATGTACAGTTGGAGGAAGGGATTTTCTAACTGTAACAAAGTAATGGATACAATTAATTTAAGACTTTTTACATTGGTACGTGGGTGTATTATTACATGGAAAAATAAACTATTGCTAAATGAAGAGAGAATTTACTATGGAAGAACTGTGTTAGTCATCTAGTTTAACTGGATTTATATAATTGATTTCAGGTTTAAATTAAAATTAACAGTTGTGCAGTAATATACTATATAAAAACTTGTTCTTTGTTTACCAAGCACCTCCCACTGTCATTGCAAAAGTACTCAAGATGGAGAGTACCTTGTGCTGCAAATACCCCCACTGATTTCATGTAGATACCACAAGGAGCAAGATAACAAGGTACTAAGTGAGAGTAAGGATGGCAGAATCTGTCTCTTAGGATAAAGCATCTCTTCCGACATCTTTTAGCCAGTTGCAATGAAGGGCCAGATTTTGGAACCCTTATATATCTTAGTAAGCAGTTACTCACATGAGTAGTCTCATTAGCTTCATTTCAGATTACTGATGTACGTGCTCACCAATGTGAATAACAATTCCAAAATTTGACCCCTAATTTTTAAAGCACAAATGTAATTAGAAAAATGACTTTGTAAAAATGTCAATGTCCATGTCACATCTGCTTCCTATAAACATATAGAATATCTGCTTACTTATATGAGAAAAGTTATTACTACTTTTCATTTAGCTCTGCAGCATTAACACAGCAATAGGACTGTGAGCTGGATGCTATTCTGGCTCATGCATCATCGAATGATAAACTGAGATCCGTCTGAGTTATATTTAACACTCGTATTCATATACAAGTTAGAAAGGATAGCTTGACTTTCAAGTCCCAAGCTGAGTTTTCAGAGCTAGAAGTCTGAATAAACAATGTTGTGAAGTGAGCAAATTTGGTGCCACCTCTTGCGTTCCCTGAGCACTCAAAATTCCGATTGACTTTGATGGGCATTTCACACACACACGGACACACACACAGCAAGTCCATATTCAGGACCTTGGACAAAATGGAGGGTGGAAGTTTTATAGAGTCACTTTCAAAGTAGAACTATGTTTTAAGGATGGTTGCTTATATTTAAATTAATTTTATAGACACCATTGGGACAAATTTGTGCTGTTTAAATCCATGGAGTAATAAAAGGAATTAATTTGGCCCTGATTCTTTAGCTATTTCTCTTGGGTCATCATTAAGTGTTCCTCTCTTTCACCATCCTATAGAAAATGGTTATATCTCTCCAAGATCTTTGTCCACTTAGTTTTCATCAAAGCAGTACTATATGCCAGTTAGGCTCCTGTGCTTCAGAGCACATTAGAAATACCAGGAAAATATGGAAGAAGCTTGGAAAATCATAGAATCATAGAATATCAGGGTTGGAAGGGACCCCAGAAGGTCATCTAGTCCAACCCCCTGCTCAAAGCAGGACCAATTCCCAGTTAAATCATCCCAGCCAGGGCTTTGTCAAGCCTGACCTTAAAAACCTCTAAGGAAGGAGATTCTACCACCTCCCTAGGTAACGCATTCCAGTGTTTCACCACCCTCTTAGTGAAAAAGTTTTTCCTAATATCCAATCTAAACCTCCCCCACTGCAACTTGAGACCATTACGCCTCGTTCTGTCATCTGCTACCATTGAGAACAGTCTAGAGCCATCCTCTTTGGAACCCCCTTTCAGGTAGTTGAAAGCAGCTATCAAATCCCCCCTCATTCTTCTCTTCTGCAGGCTAAACAATCCCAGCTCCCTCAGCCTCTCCTCATAACTCATGTGTTCCAGTCCCCTAATCATTTTTGTTGCCCTTCGCTGGACTCTCTCCAATTTATCCACATCCTTCTTGAAGTGTGGGGCCCAAAACTGGACCCAGTACTCCAGATGAGGCCTCACCAATGTTGAATAGAGGGGAACGATCACGTCCCTCGATCTGCTCGCTATGCCCCTACTTATACATCCCAAAATGCCATTGGCCTTCTTGGCAACAAGGGCACACTGCTGACTCATATCCAGCTTCTCGTCCACTGTCACCCCTAGGTCCTTTTCCGCAGAACTTTTCATCAGATTTGTCACTTTGCCATATAGTTTTGACTTTAGATGGTTTTCATTGCCTGCCATAAAATCTATTAAAGTGAGTTCATTCTTTGAAATTTGTCTCTAAAAATAGGGTCCTATGTTTAATGTGTTTTAGTGACTCCATATGCAATTTGCTTAGTGCACAAGTTTTAAAATATTTTTCCTAAAGGTCAGCACAGTAAATCCAATTTGGAGTGTGAAAATCAAGTTGAGTTCCTTCCTTCTTACTCAGCATCACCAATGACTGAAAGATAGCTAATGTAACGCCAATATTTAAAAAGGGCTCTAGAGGTGATCCTGGCAATTACAGACCGGTAAGACTAACGTCAGTACCGGGCAAATAAGTTGAAACAATAGTAAAGAATAAAATTGTCAGACACATAGAAGAACATAAATTGTTGGGCAAAAGTCAACATGGTTTCTGTAAAAGGAAATCATGTCTTACTAATCTATTAGAGTTCTTTGAAGGGGTCAACAAACATGTGGACAAGGGGGATCCAGTGGACATAATGTACTTAGATTTCCAGAAAGCCTCGCCAAAGGCTCTTACGTAAATTAAGTTGTCATGGGCTAAGAGGGAAGATCCTTTCATGGATTGAGAACTGGTTAAAAGACAGGGAACAAAGCAATAAATGGTAAATTTTCAGAATCGAGAGGGATAACATAGGTGTTCCCCAAGGGTCAGTCCTAGGACCAATTCTATTCAACTTATTCATAAATGATCTGGAGAAAGGGGTAAACAGTGAGGTGGCAAAGTTTGCAGATGATACTAAACTGCTCAAGATAGTTAAGACCAAAGCAGACTGTGAAGAACTTCAAAAAGATCTCACAAAACTAAGTGATTGGTCAACAAAATGGCAAACGAAACGTAATGTGGATAAATGTAAAGTAATGCACATTGCAAAAATAACCCCAACTATACATACAATATGATGGGGACTAATTTAGCTACAACTAATCAGGAAAAAGATCTTGGAGTCATCGTGGATAGTTCTCTGAAGACGTCCATGCAGTGTGCAGCGGCGGTCAAAAAAGCAAACAGGATGTTAGGAATCATTTAAAAAGGGATAGAGAATAAGATGGAGAATATCTTATTGCCCTTATACAAATCCATGGTACACTCACACCTTGAATACTGCGCATAGATGTGGTCCCCTCATCTCAAAAAATATATACTGGCATTAGAAAAGGTTCAGAAAAAGGCAACTAAAATGATTAGGGGTTTGGAACAAGTCCCATATGAGGAGAGATTAAAGAGGCTAGGACTTTTCAGCTTGGAAAAGAGGAGACTAAGGGGGGGGATATGATAGAAGTCTATAAAATCATGAATGGTGTAGAGAAAGTGAATAAGGAAAAGTTATTTACTTGTTCCCATAATATAAGAACTAGGGGCCACAAAATGAAATTAATGGGTAGCAGGTTTAAAACAAATTAAAGGAAGTTCTTCTTCACAAAGCACACAGTCAACCTGTGGAACTCCTTGCCTGAGGAGGTTGTGAAGGCTAGGACTATAACAGGGTTTAAAAGAGAACTGGATAAATTCATGGAGGCTAAATCCATTAATGGCTATTAGCCAGGATAGGTAAGGAATGGTGTCCCTCACCTCTGTTTGTCAGAGGGTGGAGATGGATGGCAGGAGAGAGATCACTTGATCATTACCTGTTAGGTTCACTCCCTCTGGGGCACCTGGCAGTGGCCACTGTCAGTAGACAGGATCCTGGGCTGGATGGACCTTTGGTCTAACTCAGTATGGCCGTTCTTAAGTTCTTATGTACTGTAGTAATAAAGATGATGCGAGCTAAATTATACAGGCCATAGTGGGGTGTGCAGGTGTAACCCATGTTGTAATTTGGCCTGCATGATAGCTGTTAGTGGAGAAGGAAAGAGAAGGCTGAGTTTGCAGAGCTGACCAAAAAAACCCCTCCCTTTTATCCTGTAAACTGTGCAGAGTTGAGCTGGAGTCACACTAAGAGACCACAAACATGGAACCTCATCCTGATATTTTTAGAGCAGAACCCCACTTGAAACAGGCAACCCCACCTGCCCCATGTACAAAAAACCTTTAAATATCTCAGGGGAGATTTTCTCAAAAGTGTTCAGTAGTGGCCAAATGCTGCCCGCACTGAAGTCAGTGAGAGTCAATGAAGTAAATGAGCGTTTCACCACTGACTCCAATGGGAGCAGAGCTAGGTCAATGCTGAGTACTTTTGAAAAGTGACACCGTTAGTGACTCCCCTTCATTTTACATGATTCTGTTTGGAATTCATTGTTCCATATAGTTTTTGGAGCCTACAACTTCCAAATGAACTATATATACTATATATAAAATTAAGAAGGCAATATTTATACTATACATTTTATATCTGTTATTTCTAAACAGTTATTATGTGTCTATTGCCCTTCAGTATACACACCACTCCACCAAGTACTAATGGGAATTCTGAGCACATATTAGAAGAAGAATCCTCAAAGTAATATAAATGTGTAAACAACTGACCAGTTACATTGTATCATCTGAAGGAAAAAAGAGAAAGAAAGAATATATACAGAAGACAAATAGAATAAATAAACTGAGATGGATATATATGAAAATCCCTGCCAGGAAAGGCATTAGTAATAAAATATTCTTGTAGGACAAAATTCTCCTCTTCAGTTCACAAGGAAAACTTGTTCCCCTACCAGTACATACACAGAAATGCCAAGTTTGACACATAGAGGGAAAGCACAGTATCTACGTCAATTTCCATGTGCAAATATGACAGGAAAAATATGCCCTCAGCCTTGACTACTATACCTCTAAGCAAATGCATTCATTATATTTTCTAAGAGCCAAATTCTGACCTTGGATAAATGCATGACCCCCACTGAAGTCAATGACTGCCTCATCCACATTTTGAGAACAGGATTAGTCTCTCAGAAATAAAGCAGCTGGCATTCATGTTCTACTTTAATTCTGAAGCTGATTTCAAATTGGTATCTTGTATAAAATATGAATTTAGAAGAGCAGTGTGTTTTATCAAGACAACAGTATTCCAGTCACTGTATGACATTAAAATTGAAAGAACAGAAAAGTAAGCAAGAATGAGTGTAATCTTACAATTACATCACTGGAGTTCTCAATGACACTTCTTTGCATTCACCATAACACATTTACAAGGTATCAGTTTTGATTTGGTCATTGTTGTTTAAAGCAGGAGAAGGCTTGGTCTTTGGACCTTCAGTCCCCCCTTTGGATGTGTCCTGAAAGAAAAGCCTTGGCATCCACAGTGACATTAGGATTCGTTTATATTCTTTCCGAAAATTCTGGTTAAGAAGTCCGTATATTATTGCATTAAGGCAACTGTTGAAGTAGGCCATGAAATAGCTTATGACGAACAACCACTCAGGAATTTTTGGTGCCATTTCCAAAGGATTGATAGCTACAGCTAGTCCAATGAAGTTCAGTGGTGCCCAACAAAAGGCAAAGATCACGAAAACCACGAACATGGTGAGAAAGTTTCTGAAGTCACTTGGCTTCAGTCTTGGTTTTATTTCTGATTTGACTCTTCTTCTTACTTGAATCACTAAGATCCAAATCCGAAAGTAGCAGAAGCTCACAATAGTGATAGGTACTATGAAATGAATTATGACAACAGCGATGGTGTAATAGGAGCTAGCAGTCTGAACAAATGTGCATGAATAGATGCGCGGATCATACTCTAAAGAGCCAACGAAAAAATTTGGCACAGTTGCAACAACTGTTAACACCCAAATTAGGCAGACGTATAGCATTGTGTTCCACCAGGTATAGACTTTGTCATAAGCAAAGCTATGGCATATATAGCAGTATCTGTTTATTGCAATTGCAGCAATGTTGAAGATGGAGCCTATTACGCTTAGTCCCATCACAAAGCCACTCAGTTTACAGTGCATTTCACCCAAGGACCATCCATTGTGGAAAATGGCTAAGAGCACCAGTGGATATGGATACAAGGCCACCACCAGGTCTGCCAAAGCCAGGCTAACCACAAATGCATTACCTACGGAAGAAGAAAAGAGAGGCAAATAAATATACTCATATTTATGAAACAGAAGAAAATAGTTTCAAACATTTGTAACACGAACGTGTTCAAGGTACCAGCAAGAAGCAGCTATTTCAATAGCAACCTTTCTGTACATGAGATCTAGCTCTGTCATACAGAACAAGCTATCACATAAATGTTAGCTGCTGCTGAGCAGCTGCTGAGTGGCTTATAGCTATTAGTGACTGCACTTAGGCCAGAGGATCTTCCCACAGGAAATACCCTACTGCCAGGATCACTTTACTATTCTACCACTGTTTATAAACTTAAATATCAATAATCCATTATATATAAACTAAGTCACTTTAGTGTAACCAACTCCAGCAGCCTTGTGCAAAAATGTGATTGAAAAGGCAGCTTGGGTAGGCAGATACTTGTGTAGAGGATCGTTATAGGCTGCCTCTGTAATACACCTTGGGATTCAACAAACTGCAAAGGGAAAAATGGCACGAAGATCAGGGATGATGGTACCAGGATGATGCATTATATGTTTATTTCAAATAGCTACACAATAAGCTGAACTACAGATATTTTCTTTGGCATGTTGCCTACCCTTCTGCAACTAGTTTGCAATTGAATCAATTTAGGAGGAAGAGTGAAACACTTCCATCATCTTCTATACAAAAGCACACCAAACTATGTAAAAATCAAAAATACAGGAATGCAATGGAAAGAAAAAGTATTTAAATGCACAGAAGTCTAGATTCTTTTCTATTTTTGATGTTAAAAGAAACTTCAACAATAAAAGTGAGACTTATTGTCTCTCTCTAAATAATACCCTTTTCATCTATTTGAAGTTTCTGAACTGTATCTATAAAATCCTTCTTGTATAAAACGGTAAGACATCAAGATTTATATTTGAAATGTGAAATACGTTACACTAAATAGTGGTTCCATTGATTTTGTGGGAAGAATACCAAATACCTTCCTAGCAACTTCCCAAAGTAATATAATAGGAGAGTTACTAATATTAGGTTTCTGACATTCAGGAAACATAAAAAATGTTCTTAGCTTGGCTGTTTGTTTGCTTGTTTTTATTGAAATCCATATAGTACTAGTAAAAAAAAAATCCTTTAAACTGTGAATGTAATTGTGAAAAAGACCAGTGTATTTTAAAATTATGTGTGGGCATAAATCTGGTGTTCATTTACAGTGAACAATTAAGGGCTCAATCCTGGAAGATGCTGAGCATTTTGTTCCTGATCCAGTGACACACCTATGCACATGCTTAATTTTAGGCATATAAATAAACCATATGCTTAAGTACATTGCTGAGTCTGGTCCATAGTGCTTAGTCCTCTGCAGGATTCAACACTCAGAAAAAATGGCAAGACCAGTGCCCATACAAATTTCTCCACACACTTTAGCAAATATACCTTAACCATACGGAAGGAATATGGAGCTCTGCTACTCCCCTCTACTCAAAGGGAGATCTTCTTCCATCAACCCCTTCACATGGGGGAAGGGAGACTTACGATACTACCAAGAAGGACCTTGAACAGATCACTGCAGTCTACGTGGATTTGGGAAGAAGGATAAAAGAGTTTGGTGTTCTCATCCAACACAAGTGGTATTCTCGTCCGTCCTCTCTGTTGAAGGAAAAGGCCTGGGCAGAAACCATCAAATAGCGGAAGTAAATGTGTGGTTACACCGGTGGTGTCGGCAAATGGGCTTTGGCTTCTTCAACAACAAGCTGATGTTCCAGAAAAGAGGATTACTGTGCTGGGATGGGCTCTATCTATCTAATACTAGGAAGAGCATCCTGGGACATTGTCTGGCTAACCTGATGAGAGTTTTAAACTAGGTCCAATGGTGGATGGTGACAAAAATACAGCCAATGTGTATCTATGGTCAAGTAACAAAGACAAGGGAAAGGGGCTAATTGCTGAAGAAGGGTCTAGAAATAACAACTACATTCAAAAGGCAAAAAGAAAAGCAACAGGGTAATCTGCAAAGTATCTTCAATGCCTGTATGCGATTGCAAGGAGTATGGGGAAGAAGCAAGATGAACTAAAAGTCATAGTATATGAAGAAAATTGTAGTAAGATGAGGTCCTGAAACATAAACCCTTATATCAGAGGCCTGGTATGAAGCCTAAGGCCTGAACTAAAGTAATGGTCAAGACTTTGCTAACATAAAGCAAAGTTAAGCTGTGAGCCAGAGGCAGGCCCTGCTCACAGAAGCTGGCAAGGAAAGGGCTGATGTTGCAAAAATATACGTACCTAAAAGGTACTGGACACTCGATACCAGAACACTCCAATACTTGCACATTCCACACACATAACAAGGAACAGGCTGACCCATCCTAAAGACAGGGGCAAAAGGGTAATATGATGGATAGAGATGTTTTGTTCGAACCAACATGTATAAGGTGAGAGGCGGAACCTTGCTACGTAGAGGGGTTGCACCGCAATATGTCCAGAATGATGCGTAATTTGTTTGTACCTGTATATAAGAATGCATCCCTGAGTGGATGTCTTTGTCCGGCCTAGGGGGCAGTGGAGTGTCCCACCACTGACTGAGCTGTGTCCATTGTCAGGGGGCACATATTCGTAGTATGTCCTCTAGAGTCTGCTGGAAGCTATTACTGTGCTTCGTTTGACAGTAAACCTGGCCAGGTGCCTTTGTACCTTAACGGAGTCTGTGGACATGGGGGTTCTCTCAGGGTCTGCTGTGCCAGCGATCTGCAGAGCCGGGGCAGCACACAGAGGGAACACATGCACACGGACAACTGTTATCAACATTGAACAGAGCAGAGCACCACACTGGTGGCGTCTGACAACAAAAATTATGACTTAATTGGCATGACAGAGACTTGGTAGAACAACTCCCATGATTGGAGTACCTGCATTGTGTAATATAGCTTGTTCCAAAAGGATACGTATAAGAAAAAAGGAGGAGATGTTGTGCTGTATGTCAAGAATGAATACACTTATTCTGAGGTCCAAGGGCAAATGAGTCACAGGCCTACTAAGTCTCTGGGTGAGGATAAGAAGGGAAAAGAACAGTAGTGATGTTATGATGGGAGTCTATTATAGACCACCAAATCAGAAAGAGAAAGTGGATGAGTAATTCTATAAACAGTTAATAAGATTAGCTAACACATAAGCTAGTATTAATGGGGGATATTAAATTCAATGATATATATTGGAAGACTATTGCAGCAAAATATAATATATCCTGCAAATTCTTAGCATGTATAGGGGAAAGCTTTCTGATTCAGAAAGTTGAGGAAACAACTAGGGGGTCATCCATTTTGGATCTGGTTTTGACCAACAGGGATGAATTAGCTACAAACATGAAAGTGGTCAGGAACTTGGGAGGAAGTGATCATGATATGATAGAATTCAAGATTCTATGGAAAGAAGGACATGAGAACAGCAAAACATGGACACAGGATTTCAGAAAGGTGGATTTCAACCAACTCAGAGAAATAGTAGGCAAGGTCCCAGGGGAAGACCAATTAAGAAGAAAAGGAGTCGAAGGGAGCTGTCAGTTCTTAAAATACGTAATACTAGAGGCTCAACATCAAGTTATTCCAATGCAGGGGAAAGATAAAAAGAGCCACAGGAGGCTAATGTGGCTGCTCAAGGAGCTTTTTAGCTATCCAAAACCAAAAGGGATACATACAGGAAATGGAAGGAGGGGCATGTGACCAAGGAGGTATACATGGGAATAGTGCAAGCACATAGGGACAAAATCAGGAAAGCTAAGGCAAAGAATGAGTTACAGCTGGCAAGAAATGTTAGAAACAACAGGAAGGGGTTCTTCAAATATGTCAGACAAAAAGCAAGATCTAGGATGGTATGGGTCCACTGCTCAATGGAGAAGGTGAGCTGGTAATGGAAGATGATAGAAAGGCAGAGACGCTCAATGCCTACTTTGCTTCAGTCTTCTCACAAAAAATAATGTGACCAGATGACTAGTGAAGTTACCATAGACAATAAAGGGGAAGGGATGCAGATCAGAGTAAGTTAAGAATATGTCAGAGATCTTCTGACCCATTTGAATAAATTCAAATCAGCAGGGCCAGATGCTATTCACCCAATGGTACTGAAGGAATTAGCTGAAGAAATCTCGGAATCTCGGCAATAATACTTACAAACTCATGGATGACAGGCGAGGTCCCATAAGACCAGAGAAGGGCTACTAATATAGTGCCTAGCTTTAAAAAGTGGGGAAAGGAGGAATTGGGGAACTATAGACCAGTCAGCCTGACTTTGATACCTGGGAAGCTACTCAAGCAATGTATAAAATATTCAATTTGCGAATAGCTGGAAAGTGGAGGGGTAATCACTAGCAGCCAGCATGGATTTACCAAGAACAAATCATGCCAGACTAGCTTGATTTCCTTCATTGACAGGCTAACTGATTTGGTGGATAGGGCGAATGTAGTGGATATAATATACTTAGATTTCATCAGTGGTTTTGACACAGTCCCACATGACATTCAGATAAGTACGCTGGAGAAATGCGGGCTTGACAGAACTTCCAGTAAGTGGCTACATATTTGGTTAAACAACTGCAAAGAGTAGCTCATGCGCAAATAAATTGGTTAGTCTCTAAGGTGCCACAAGTACTCCTTTTCTTTTTATTAATGGAATGATGTCGGATTGGAGGGAGGTCTCAAATGGGGTTCAACAGGGATCTGTTCTGGGTCCAGTCTTGTTTAAATCTTTATTAATGACCTAATGTAGGTATAGAGAGCATACTGTTTAAATTGGCAGATGACACAAAGCTAGACAGGCTGCAAACACTTTGGAGGATAGAGCTAAAATTCAGAGGGATCTCTAGAAATTGGAGACCTGGGCTATAGACAATGAAACAAAATTCAACAAAGACAAATGTAAGGTGCTACATTTGGGGAAGAAAAACCAAATGCACTAATACAGAATGGGGGATAACTGACTTGACAGCAGCACTGCTGAGAAGGATCTGGGAGTTGTAGCGGAACACAATCTCAACATGAGTTAGCAATGCGAAACTGTTGCAAGAAAATGCAATTTTAGGTTGCATTAACAGAGGCATAGCATACAAGTCATGGGAAGTGATAGTACTGCTCTACTCGGTACTACTTAGGCCTCTGCTGGAGTAGTATATCCAATTTTGGTCACCAGTGTATAGAAAGGATATAGAGAAACTGGAATAGATCCAGAGGTGAGCGACACAGATGATCAAAGGGATGGAATGCAAGCCATCTGAGCAAAGGCTGAAGGAACTCGGCTTGTTTAGTTTGGAAAAGAGGAGATTAATGGGGGATATGACAGCAGTCTTCAGATACTGAAAGGCTGCCATAAAAAAGATGGAGAAACGTTGTTCTCTTTTTACCACAGAGGACAGGAAAAGAGGCAATGGGTTCAAACTGCAGCATAGCAAATTTATATTAAATCTCAAGGATAACTTCTTAACTGTAAGAACAGTAGGACAATGGAACAGACTGCCTAAGGAGGTTGTGGAAGCTTCTTTTCTGGAGATTTTCAAAAGGAGGCTGGATAGCCATCTGTCATGGATGGTTTAGACAAAATAAATCCTGCATTTTGGCAGGTGGTTAGACTAGATGAGCCTTGCAGTCCCCTCTAACCCTATGATTCTACCTTCCCACCACAGCCAGCACAGGTGGTCTGCAATGAGAGGAGACCAGCTTACCTCAAGACTAATGCAGAGGGAGCTCCTTGCTATAAATTTGGCAGCACTTTGCAGGGCCAGGTCCTGCCTGCTTTATGATTCCCAGGATGCACAAACACCTTGATGTCCATTGTTCATTCCAAAACTCAGTAGCGTGTTGGAATAATTTTCTTTGAGACTGTTGGATCCCTTTTTCTGTACTGTATCTCTAAGAGGTAGAGTCCAGAACTCAAAATGAGGATGGGGAGGGGGCAGGGGTTAAAATGACTTTAAGATAGCTTCCTGCCCTCCCAATCCTGAGTTGCTCTCATGGCTGGAGAGCCCCTGGCATCATTTAGATAGCCCTAAGAGTCAAATCTATGGCAGCTTCCCAGAATCTCCTCAGACCCACCCCAAAACTCTCTTCCTGCCCCCAGCTCCATTCCTGGTATGCACCTTACATCGAGATTGTGAAGAGGTCCTCAAAAGGCAGCCTTATGGTTGTCTTCTGCAGTGCCTGGGCTAGGGGAATCCTCCATAAGTCAGATGTAGGGGGTTTACAGCCCTTTTACTCAGGGCTGATTACCCAATAGGGAGACTAAGCACATGCTTAGGGCACCAGCAAAGCAGGGGGCACCAAAAAAATGAGATTTTTTTTAAAATTTGATATTTCAAAAAAAAGCATCCAAGTAGTCATCATGGGAAAAATCAGAACATTGTTAGACTTCCTTACATTCCACTACACACTCTTCCCCAATTTTTCTGTTCTCTTTGTATTACTTATCCCCACCTAAACCAGGGGAGTGTCCTAATAACGTAGATCAAAATAATGTGAGGAAATCAGATCCTGTTATGTATTTGCAATACATTTATGTTTTATTATTGATAAATTCTTCTGAGTTATATGTACTTGATTTGTTTTTTCTCATATATATATATATATATATATATATAAATAGTGTACGTTGTGTAATTTTTTTTTTAAGTTCAGATAACTGAGATAAGGGGCAGGATGAAACGTAAGCAACTGAGTGGAGCACAGAAACATAAACTGGCAGAAGAAAAGAAACAAAAAACTAGTGAAATTTTCCAAAATCTTCCAAAGCTGACATCATTTTTCAAAGCGAATCCATCAGAAACAACATCTTCTCTCAGTAGCACAGATAGCATTCCAAAATCTGTAGGTGTTTCAGAGACTGACCCTTCTTCTATTGGTGAAACAAACACCATTCCAGAATATGTGGATGTGTCAGAGACTGTAACTGATCATCCTACTGCTGGTGGTAAAACAGACATTGTTCTAGAAGGTGTGGATGTGTCAGAGACTGAACCTGCTCATGCTGTAAATAATAGGAGAAAAGATCCTGGTATGTGGGTTGATTTCAGTACCGATGATGTAGCTTACTGGATAGAATCATAGAATACCAGAGTTGGAAGGAACCTAAGGAGATCATCTAGTCCAACCTCCTGCTCAAAGCAGGACCAATCCCCAATTTTTTCCCCGATCCCTAAACGGCCCCCTCAAGGATTGAACTCACAACCCTGGCTTTAGCAGGCCAGTGCTCAAACCACTGAGCTATCATGGACCAAAGGACTATCAATACCACACTGGGCCATATGAGAAATCACGTTGGACTTTTACCAATGGCAAACAAATACGATATTGTCCAGAAAAAGAAGCTTTTAGAACAGAACAAATATGCCATATTCATACCATGTGCTGCACACTCTCTCAGTCTTGTTGGCCGCGGTGCTGTTGATTAGTTGTCCAGTGGCAGTACAATTTTTCTCAACAGTCCAGTTACTTTATACATTTTTCTCTGCCTCAACACACCGATGGGAAGTTCTTAAAACATATTTGGGCAATGATCGTGTGTTGAAATCTCTTTGTAATACTCGCTGGGAGGCACATGCAGTGGCAACAAGTGCAATTCTGGAGTCCTACTCAAAGATTGTGGATGCATTAGAAAGTATAGCTGAACACCAATCACAAAAGGGAGAAACTATACGAGAGGCAGAAAACATTGCAAACAAGATGCAAGAACTAGAGTTTGTATTCATGTTGACCATATGGAATGAAATTTTACAACACTTTTACCACACAAAACAAGCTCTCCAAGAAAAAGAATTGGATTTGAAAACATGTGCAGACCTCTGTCAATCATTAGCAGACCACTTACACACTTGGAGGAATGATTTCAAAAGGTCTGAAGACATATCAAAAGATATCTTGCCTGATACTAACTACAAAGAAGCCCAGTCCTGCAAGCGAATCAGGACACAACAAGCAAATGATAGCAGTGCAACAGAAACAGGATCAGCATTGAATCCTAGAGATAAATTTTGCATATCTACTTACTATGCTATAATTGATACACTTGAAGCTCGTATGAAGAGGAGAAGTGACGTGTACAAAGAAGCATCAAGTAGATTTTCTTTTCTAAAGAATATGGATTTATCTTATGAACAATATTCACAAGGTTCCCAAAAGCTGGTTGACTCATACCCTGTTGACTTGAACATGAATTTCTGTGAAGAAGTATGGCACTTCCACTGTTATATGCGCGCAAAGTTTAATGAAACAGGAAAAATGAAATTCAGTCACATTGATCTTCATGACACAATATTGAAAGAGGGAATACAATGTGTATTTCCAAATGTAGAGATCGCACTATGTATTTTTCTAACATTGATGATTACTAACTGCTCCGCAGAATACTCTTTTCCTTAGCTGAAAAGAATAAAAAACCCTCAGAGAACAATGTGTCAGAACAGACTTGATTCACTTTCCCTATTGTGTATGGAAGCAGACATGCTTCGTTAAGTCAGCTTTGATGAACTCATCCAGAATTTTGCAATCAGAAAGAAGCTAGAAAGAAGCTATTTTAATTTCAGCATACATGTAAGTTTTATGTCATTTCAAAAAATAAAATTTTATTTTACGGTATAGTATTGTTTTTATTTCGAATTACATATGGGGGGGGCACCATAATCTTTTCAGTGCTTAGGGCCTCGAAAGGTCTTAATCCGGCCCTGCCTTTACTCCACTCCACTCCACCCTTTTCACTTAGCATAGAGGGGACAGAGCGGGGTAGGGAGGATTTCACCATGGTGTATGTGCTTCATGGTAGTAAGTAGCTTCACCACATTTTCCCTACATTGTGATATCTTTTGGGGAGAGAAAATTTAATCCATGACAACACAGATTAAATGTCCATAAATCCCCTTAAACATCAACCAGGCACATATCTCAATTCAGCTAAAGGAATCACCTATTACTTTCAGAAAATTCTACCTGGCTTCTAGCCATCAGGAGATCTTCCCCATATAATTAAATCATTTACCTTTCACACACACTTACAGGTGCAGCTTTTTATTAAATGCTGTTTAAAGGTAATCCAGAAAAGCAGGTGGTGGTCCTGCTGCAGCAGTGGCATCAAGCCTTCTCTCCTTGTGAGAACATCTGTGAGATCCATGAACGTACTCAGTATTTGTCTTACTGACGTCTTTCAAGGGATCAATCTGTCTCTAGTCCTGGAGGGGGCACGGATGGAGAAACC
The DNA here is from genome assembly GCF_965140295.1 of Lepidochelys olivacea. Lineage (NCBI taxonomy): Eukaryota > Metazoa > Chordata > Testudines > Cheloniidae > Lepidochelys > Lepidochelys olivacea. The sequence goes on along the minus strand of NC_140411.1, from coordinate 28,159,407 downwards.
TTGGTAATAGCTAATTAAATGCAAGTCTGATTTCAGAGTTATCAGCTAAAGCCGCACTGTGGAGAAGGTTAGGCTAGGTTGAGATGTCTGGGAAATGATTTATCCCTATGAAACATTGTGATTAAAACAATTTTATTTTTAATTTTCAACAAAATTTTTCTTCAAATATTTTCAGGTTTTTGTCAAAAAAATGAAAATGGTTCAGTTTAAAAGAAAAATTTCACCTTTCAGTGGCTGAAAAGTGAAGTTTTTATTCAAAAAAAGAAAACCTTTCAGGAAAGTGGAAAATATTTGGTAAATATTTCTGTTTAGTCAAGAAGCTATTTTCTGCTGAGGAAATATTTAGATGGGAAATTTTCGACAAGCTCTAATACTGCATAAGCAGCATCCAAGAAAAACTAGTTTTTAGTCATAGCAAGGTGCACAGTGCTTACATGTAGGAATAGAAATCAGACATAAAAAGCTCCCTGAAAAGATGCAGAAAGTCAATGGGATTTGTGCTCCTAAATGCATGTGGAGCTTTTGAAAATGCCACCTAGGATGAATCAGGCCATTCCAAACTGATCAAGGAAATAATGTGACATTAGTGCATAATGTGTACTGCATTTTAGGAGAGACAAAGTGTAAAAGCCTGACAGAATGCTTTCTGTGCTTTGTCAGACTACTCATTGCAATATAAGGGCCAGAGTCTTGTCTCTTGTGGAGGTGAGTGCAGAATATGGTCCTAAATTGTTACATTATTGCAACGAGTAGTTTGAAAAAGCAAAGAAAACCTTTTCTAATGTATAAATAATCTAAACCAGGGGTCGGCAACCTTTCAGAAGCGGTGTGCCGAGTTTTCATTTATTCACTTTAATTTAAGGTTTCACGTGCCAGGAATACATTTTAACATTTTTTAGAAGGTCTCTCTGTATAAGTCTATATATTATATAACTAAACTATTGTCGTATGTAAAGTAGACAAGGTTTTCAAAATGTTTAAGAAGCTTCATTTAAAATTAAATTAAAATGCTGATTTTACACTGCCGACCCGCTCAGCCCGCTGCCAGCCTGGGGTTCCGTTCACCTAAGCCGGCAGCAGGGTGAGCGGGGCCTGCAGCCGGGATCCCAGCTGGCAAGGGGCCAGCAGTCAGAACCCCAGACCAGCAGCAGGCTGAGCAGGTTGGCGGCCAGGACCCCAGACCGGCAGTGGGCTGAGCGGCTCAGCCCACTGCCACTCAGCCCGCTGACGGTCTGGGTTCCATCCACCGGCTCCTGCCAGCCAGGGTCCCAGCTGCCAGCCCCGCTCAGCCCACTGCCGGACTGGGATCCCGGCCCTGACCACATAGAGTGGGTACCTACCTTCTCCCTGGTTCTAGCTCATTCTCTTCCTCTCTCTCTGCACTGAGCTGAGGGTGGGAGTGCACTGAGCGCAGGGCTGGGGGTGAAGGAGCAGGCTGGGGGTTAGGGTGTAGGATCTGGCCAGGACCTTGAATGAGGGAGGGGGCTCAGGGTTGGGGCAGGAGGTTTGAGTGTGGAGTTCTTACCTGGGCAGCTCCCATTTGGTGCAAGGGGTGCAGGTGGGAATCATAGAATCATAGAATATCAGGGTTGGAAGGGACCCCAGAAGGTCATCTAGTCCAACCCCCTGCTCAAAGCAGGACCAATTCCCAGTTAAATCATCCCAGCCAGGGCTTTGTCAAGCCTGACCTTAAAAACCTCTAAGGAAGGAGATTCTACCACCTCCCTAGGTAACGCATTCCAGTGTTTCACCACCCTCTTAGTGAAAAAGTTTTTCCTAATATCCAATCTAAACCTCCCCCACTGCAACTTGAGACCATTACTCCTCGTTTCTGTCATCTGCTACCATTGAGAACAGTCTAGAGCCATCCTCTTTGGAACCCCCTTTCAGGTAGTTGAAAGCAGCTATCAAATCCCCCCTCATTCTTCTCTTCTGCAGACTAAACAATCCCAGCTCCCTCAGCCTCTCCTCATAACTCATGTGTTCCAGTCCCCTAATCATTTTTGTTGCCCTTCGCTGGACTCTCTCCAATTTATCCACATCCTTCTTGAAGTGTGGGGCCCAAAACTGGACCCAGTACTCCAGATGAGGCCTCACCAATGTCGAATAGAGGGGAACGATCACGTCCCTCGATCTGCTCGCTATGCCCCTACTTATACATCCCAAAATGCCATTGGCCTTCTTGGCAACAAGGGCACACTGCTGACTCATATCCAGCTTCTCGTCCACTGTCACCCCTAGGTCCTTTTCCGCAGAACTGCTGCCTAGCCATTCGGTCCCTAGTCTGTAGCTGTGCATTGGGTTCTTCCGTCCTAAGTGCAGGACCCTGCACTTATCCTTATTGAACCTCATCAGATTCCTTTTGGCCCAATCTTCCAATTGGTCTAGGTCCTTCTGTATCCTATCCCTCCCCTCCAGCGTATCTACCACTCCTCCCAGTTTAGTATCATCCGCAAATTTGCTGAGAGTGCAATCCACACCATCCTCCAGATCATTTATGAAGATATTGAATAAAACCGGCCCCAGGACCGACCCTTGGGGCACTCCACTTGATACCGGCTGCCAACTAGACATGGAGCCATTGATCACTACCCGTTGAGCCCGACAATCTAGCCAGCTTTCTACCCACCTTATAGTGCATTCATCCAGCCCATACTTCCTTAACTTGCTGACAAGAATACTATGGGAGACCGTGTCAAAAGCTTTGCTAAAGTCAAGAAACAATACATCCACTGCTTTCCCTTCATCCACAGAACCAGTAATCTCATCGTAAAAGGCGATTAGATTAGTCAGGCATGACCTTCCCTTGGTGAATCCATGCTGGCTGTTCCTGATCACTTTCCTCTCATGCAAGTGCTTCAGGATTGATTCTTTGAGGACCTGCTCCATGATTTTTCCAGGGATTGAGGTGAGGCTGACTGGCCTGTAGTTCCCAGGATCTTCCTTCTTCCCTTTTGTGGAGAATGTGGAGGAGGGGGGTGCAGGAGCTTCCATTTGGTGCTCAGGGTGGGGGTGGGAATGTGGGGGGTGCAGGAGTCAGGGCAGGGGGCATGTGAGGGAGTGCAGGAGTCAGGGCATAGGGTGTGGGGGCTAGGTATGTGTGTGGGGTGCTGGAGTCAGGGCTGGGGTCGTGGGAGGGTGCAGGGGTCAGGGCAGGAGGTTGGGGTGTGGGGGAGTGCAGGGATCAGGGCAGAGGGCTGTGAGTGTGTGTGGGGGGCCATCAGCTGGGCCATCAGCTGATCGGCAGCAGGGAGGGAGAGGAGGAAGCGGGGCAGGAACCCAGCGCACTGGGGGAAGAGGCTGGGGAGGGGGGAGCTTGCCTGCCCTGCAGCAGCAGCCAGCAGGACCAAGCTTCTTCACCCTGCCCCCTCAGGGGGGGAGCAGGCTCAGGTGGGCAGGATTTTTAATGGCACGCTGCTGCTTGCCAGGGTTCCGGCCGCCGGTCCCGCTCAGCCTGCCTCCAGCCTAGGTTCGGCAGCAGGCTGAGCAGGGCCAGCAGCTGAGACCCAGCAGGCAGCAGCATGCCATTAAAAATCAGCTCGTGCGCTGTCTTTGGCACGTGTGCCATAGGTTGCCAACCCCTGATCTAAACTTTTGGAAATCAAAGGACTGTGATGTCTTTGAAGTTCTCTAAGCAAGCAAATGCACTATAAGGTGGGTAGAAAGCTGGCTAAATTGTCGGGCTCAACGGGTAGTGATCAATGGCTCCATGTCTAGTTGGCAGCCGGTATCAAGTGGAGTGCCCCAAGGGTCGGTCCTGGGGCCGGTTTTATTCAATATCTTCATAAATGATCTGGAGGATGGTGTGGATTGCACTCTCAGCAAATTTGCGGATGATACTAAACTGGGAGGAGTAGTAGATACGCTGGAGGGGAGGGATAGGATACAGAAGGACCTAGACCAATTGGAAGATTGGGCCAAAAGGAATCTGATGAGGTTCAATAAGGATAAGTGCAGGGTCCTGCACTTAGGACGGAAGAACCCAATGCACAGCTACAGACTAGGGACCGAATGGCTAGGCAGCAGTTCTGCAGAAAAGGACCTAGGGGTGACAGTGGACGAGAAGCTGGATATGAGTCAGCAGTGTGCCCTTGTTGCCAAGAAGGCCAATGGCATTTTGGGATGTATAAGTAGGGGCATAGCGAGCAGATCGAGGGACGTGATCGTTCCCCTCTATTCGACATTGGTGAGGCCTCATCTGGAGTACTGTGTCCAGTTTTGGGCCCCACACTTCAAGAAGGATGTGGATAAATTGGAGAGAGTCCAGCGAAGGGCAACAAAAATGATTAGGGGACTGGAACACATGAGTTATGAGGAGAGGCTGAGGGAGCTGGGATTGTTTAGCCTGCAGAAGAGAAGAATGAGGGGGGATTTGATAGCTGCTTTCAACTACCTGAAAGGGGGTTCCAAAGAGGATGGCTCTAGACTGTTCTCAATGGTAGCAGATGACAGAACGAGGAGTAATGGTCTCAAGTTGCAGTGGGGGAGGTTTAGATTGGATATTAGGAAAAACTTTTTCACTAAGAGGGTGGTGAAACACTGGAATGCGTTACCTAGGGAGGTGGTAGAATCTCCTTCCTTAGAGGTTTTTAAGGTCAGGCTTGACAAAGCCCTGGCTGGGATGATTTAACTGGGAATTGGTCCTGCTTTGAGCAGGGGGTTGGACTAGATGACCTTCTGGGGTCCCTTCCAACCCTGATATTCTATGATTCTATGATTCTATGATTCTATGAAATGTTCCTTAATATGCCTATGATGCAGCATCTAGCATGGGTCTTATCTATAAGAAAATTACCAATTTAGTGCAGGAACCACACTTTGCTCTCTCCAGCAAGTCTGAAGCCACACTATGCTCATGTAGTTGGGATGATTATTTCATCCTTACAATGTACCCATGGTAATGGGTTCCTAGATTTCAGTTCCATCAGCTACATTTGCTAAAAGATAGTGCTTACTGATCAGAAACACAGCTGCCTCGTTGAAAGCTACATGATAAAATGACTTCATACTGAATAAAGCACATATGCACCGATCAGTGGTGAGTTACGGCTATTGAGAGCCAAATGATCAGCCCTGGGTGCAGCAATGTACATGCACCTATTGTGCATTAAAATCTAACATTTGTGTGTACAGAGAGGCAAATGAACATTTATTTACCAATCCGTGTGCACAATCATCCAGTTTGTACCCCAGATTTGATAGCATGACAGGAATGTATATGTTTTTTGGTATGAATGTCTGTGCATATTGTTTTTAATCCAACTTCATAATCACAGTAAATGGGATATCATTTAGGGTTTGTCTACAGTTGGACATACAGGAAAGTTTATCCAAAGTAACTAAAGGTGTGAATTTGAAGTAGATCAGTTAAACCACATTAAATCCCTGTGTGAATGCTGTTATTCAGAATTAAAGTGGCCTTAATGTAGTATAGTTTAATTCACTTTGGAAGTGAATTAAGGCCACTTTGCTTCTTAATGAGAGGGTTCACACAGGGTTTTAATGTGATTTAACCAATACACTTCAAATTCACCCCTTTAGTTAATTCAGATTAATTTTCCTGGATGTTCCCACATAGACAAGTCCTTAATCTCTGACAGCATTTAAATGACTATGCTGAGAAATTAAAGAACAAACTTTTTATTAAAGCCAGGATTTTTAAATGCTAAGCACCCTCTGTGGGAAAAGTAGGTCCCATGAAGGTGTTTAAAGTTGGGCACCCCACAATGGGAGTACTTAAAATCATTTGGTTTTTTTAAAAATCTTTTTCTATTTCTTTAGTTTCAAATTGACATTATTTTATTGTTTTATATATTTTTATTATAGACTCATAGACTTTAAGGTCAGAAGGGACCAGCGTGATCATCTAGTCTGACCTCCTGCACATTGCAGGCCACAGAACCTCACCCACCTTTTCCTGAAATAGACCCCTAACCTCTGGCTGAATTACTGAAGTCCTGAAATCATGGTTTAAAGACTTCAAGTTACAGAGAATTCACCATTCACACCACTAGTTTAAACCTGCAAGTGACCCATGCCACATGCTGCAGAGGAAGGCAAAAAAAATCCCTCAGGGTCTCAGCCAATCTGACCGGGAGAAAATTCCTTCCTGACCCCAACTATGGCAATCAGTTAGACCCTGAGTATGTGGGCAAGACCCACCAGGCAGACACCTGGGAAAGAATTCTCTGTAGTAACTCAGAGCCCTCCCCATCAAGTGTCCTGTCTCCAGCTATTGGGGATTTTTGCTACTGGCAGTTGCCAATGGGCCACATGCCATCGCAAGCAGTCCCATCATACCATCCCCTCCATAAACTCATCAAGCTTAGTCTTGAAGCCAGTTAGATTTTCTGCCCCCACTGCTCCCCTTGGAAAGCTGTTCTAAAACTTCAGTCCTCTGATAGTTAGAAACCCCTTCACCTAATTTCAAGCCTAAACTTGTTGATGGCCAGTTTATATCCATTTGTTCTTGTGTCCACATTGGTGTTTAACTTAAATAACTCATCTTCCTCCCTGGTATTTATCCCTCTGATGTATTTAGAGAGAGCAATCATATCTCCCCTCAGTCTTCTTTGGTTAGGCTAAACAAGCCATGCTCTTTGAGTGTCCTTTCATAAGGTAGTTTTCTATTTCTTGGATCATCCTAGTAGCCCTTCTCTGCACCTGTTCAAGTTTGAATTAGGACTGTCCAGTGATTAAAAAAATTAATTGCAATTAAGAAAACTAATCGCCATTAATCGTGCAATTAATCCCACTGTTAAACAATAATAGAATGCCATTTAAATATTTTTGGATGTTTTCTACATTTTCAAATATATTGGTTTCAATTACAACACAGGATACAAAGTGTACAGTGCTCACTTTATATTTATTTTTGATTACAAGTATTTGCACTGTAAAAAATCAAAAGATATATTATTTTTCAATTCACTTAATACAAGTACTGTAGTGCAATCTCTTTATCATGAAAGTTGAACTTACAAATGTAGAATTATGTACAGAAAAACCTGCATTCAAAAATAAAATAATGTAAAATTTTAGAGTTCGCAAGTCCGCTCAGTCCTACTTCTTGTTCAGCCAATCACTCAGACAAACAAGTTTGTTTACATTTGCAAAAGATAATTCTGCCCGCTTTTTGCTTACAATGTCACCTGAAAGTGAAAACAGGCATTCGCATGGCACTGTTGTAGCTGGCATTGCAAGATATTTATGTGCCAGATGCGCTAAAGGTTCATGTGTCCCTTCATGCTTCCACCACTATTCCAGAGGACATGCGTCCAGGCTGATGATGGGTTCTACTGAATAACAATCCAAAGGAGTGCAGACCAATGGATGCTCATTTTCATTAACTGAGTCAGATGCCACCAGCACAAGGTTGATTTTTTTTTTTTTGGTGGTTCAGGTTCTGTAGTTTCCACATTGGATTGTTATTCTTTTAAGACTTCTGAAAGCATGCTCCACACCTCATCCCTCTCAGATTTTGGAAGGCACTTCAGATTCCTAAACCTTGGGTCAAGTGCTGTAGCTATCTTTAGAAATCTCACATTGGTACTTTCTTTGCGTTTTGTGAAATCTGCAGTGAAAGTGTTCTTAAAATGAAACAACATGTGCTGGGTCATCATCTGAGACTGCTATAACATGAAATACATGGCAGAATGCGGGTAAAAAAGAACAGGGGACATACAGTTCTCACCCAAAGAGTTCAGTCACAAATTGAATTAACACATTATTTTTTTAATGAGCATCATCAGCATGGAAGCATGTCCTCTGGAATGGTGGCCAAAGCATGAAGGGGCATATGAATGTTTAGCATATCTGGCACATAAATATTTTGCAATGCCAGCTACAAAAGGGCCAGGAAAATACCTATTCTCACTTTCTGGTGACATTGTAAATAAGAAGAGGACAGCATTATCTCCTGTAAATGTAAACAAACTTGTTTGTCTTAGCAATTGGCTGAACAAGAAGTAGGACTGAGTGGACTTGTAGGCTCTGAAGTTTTACATTGTTTTGTAACAACACAATAAGCTACAATGAATGGCAACTACACAAAAATGAGGAGGTCAGTTAAACAGAAATTAAAGGGTACAATGCCAAAAGTGAAATCTCTGCAAGCTGTGTGGAAACTTTTTAAAGACACCATAATAGAGGCTCAACTTAAATGTATATCCCAAATTAAAAAACACAGGAAAAGAACTAAAAAAGAGCCACCAACGCTTAACAACCATGTAAAAGAAGCAGTGAGAGATAAAAAGGCATCCTTTAAAAAGTGGAAGTTAAATCCTAGTGAGGAAAATAAAAAGGAGCATAAACACTGGCAAATGAAGTTTAAAAATACAATTAGGAAGGCCAAAAAAGAATTTGATGAACAGTCAGCCAAAAACTCAAAAAGTAATAGCAATTTTTTTTAAAATTACATCAGAAGCAGGGAGCCTGCTAAACAACCAGTGGGGCCACTGGACATTCGAGGTGCTAAAGGAGCACTCAAGGATGATAAGGCCATTGCGGAAAAATTAAATGAATTCTTTGCATCAGTCTTCATGGCTGAGGATGTGAAGAAGATTCCCAACCCTGAGCCATTCTTTTTAGGTGACAGATCTGAGGAACTGTCCCAGAATGAGGTATCATTAGAGGAGGTTTTGGAACAAATTGATAAATTAAACAGCAATAAGTCACCAGGATCAGATGGTATTCACCCAAGAGTTCTGAAGGAACTCAAATGTGAAATTGCAGAACTACTAACTGTAATTTGTAGCCTATCATTTAAATCAGCTTTTGTATCAGATGACTGAGGCTAGCTAATGTGATGCCAATTTTTAAAAAGAGCTCCAGAGGTAATCCCGGCAATTACAGGCCTGTAAGCCTGACTTCAGTATCGGGCAAATGGGTTGAAATACAGAACAATATTGTCAGACATACAGATGAACATAATTTGTTGAGGAAGAGTCAACATGATTTTAGAAAAGGGAAATCTACTAGAATTCTTTGAGGGGGTCAACAAGCATGTGGACCAAGGGGATCCAGTGGATATAGTGTACTTAGATTTTCAGAAAGCCTTTGACAAGGTCCCTTTCCAAAGGCTCTTATGCAAAGTAAGCTGCCACGGGATAAGAGGGAAGGTGCTCTCATGGATTGGTAACTGGTTAAAAGATAGGAAACAATGGGTAGGTATAAATGGTCAGTTTTCAGAATTGAGAGAGGTAAATAGTGGTGTCCTCCAGGGGTCTGTTCTGGGACCAGTCCTATTCAACATATTCATAAATGATCTGGAAAAAGGGGTAAACAGTGAGGTGGCAAATTTGCAGATGATACAAAATTACTAAAGATAGTTAAGACCCAGGCAGACTGTGAAGAGCTACAAAAGGATCTCTCAAAACTGTGTGACTGGGCAACAAAATGTCAGATGACATTTAATGTTGCTAAATGCAAAGTAATGCATATTGGAAAGCATAATCACAACTATACATATAAAATGATGGGGTCTAAATTAGTTGCTGCCAGTCAAGAAAGAGATATTGGAGTCATTGTGGATAGTTCTCTGAAAACATCCACTCAATGTGCAGCAGCAATCAGAAAAGTGAACAGAACTATTAGGAAACAGATAAATAATAAGACAGTAAATATCATAATGCCAATATATAAATCCCTGTTATCCCAGGTTATGGGCCTGAGTGACAGGGAGATAGTATTGTCCTCCGTGACAGAGAAAGGGGGGAGAGGAATGATAAAGGGTGAAATTCTGACCCTAATAAAGTAATTGGAGTTTTGACATTGTCTTCAGTAGAACCAGGAATTCACTGAAGGTGTTAAATTGATAGGAAAACATCTTAGAAAATATGTCAAAATGGCAGACTGAGAGTGCCAGAGATGCTTACAATATGTTCACAGTTTGGTGTATCTAAGATACACTTAAACAAGGATTAGATATTATGGATGAAGGGTTTTCACCTGTTGTGAATGCTTTGTTTATTCTTCTACAAGATTGGTTTAAATCCTTTCACACACAGTGTATAACGAGAGAGAATTTTGGAAGGACCCTACCAGGATTCTAGCTTTGGTTGATGTATCAAAACATATTCTGAGTTGATTTTCCAGCTAGCTAGACAAATGAGGGATGTATTTTGTTGGGGATGTAAAGTTTTATAGCTCCCATAAATTACCTGTGCAGCCACTAAGCATAGGAAATGATTTCTTGTTCTTCAACAAGTGGTAAATATATAACACACATACAACATGAATTTAAACTTTTATAGCCTTCCTGTATCCCAATAAAACAGGGAAAATAAAACATATGTTTTATGGTCCCAATCATCCTGCAGGCTTCCTATGAGGTAAGCTGGTAAATCTGCACAAAACTCTTCTTTTGCTGAGACATCTTCCATCTTGAACAAAGATCAACAAGATATGGGCTTTGGACTTAATGTGGAAGACCCTCTTGACAGTATTTGTTTCTGACTATTAAAATTGTGAGTGAGGAAAAATTATTTCCTTTTATCAACTTGGTTGCATTTAGCTGATTATATCAATCTAAATTTGGCCTAGTCCAATGTCTTTGAAAGTCAGTGGAAGAATTCCCATTGACTTCAATGGGCATTGGATCAGGCCATTAAATAATAGAAGTATAAGGAAATAAAAGCCACTTATCCTAAAGTGGAAATCCTGTGAGAAACTATTCTCACAGTACTTCCAACCTGACCTAAACCAGGTCTTACAGGAAATCTTACTAGCAAAATCTGGCAAGTTTTTCACCCAGATTTCTCAACTAATGAGGTCCAGAAAAGCATCTGAACTCCAGACCAGTGGAAAATTGAGAAATACTAATTTAAGGGAACAAGATCTTCACCAATAAAAGATACAGTAATAAATGGGGGTATAGAGTTTTGACAGGTTCTTACTTCAGTAAAGACTGTTATATGTTTGTTTAACAAGAATGTGAAACACTGAAAACATATGGTATAGCTAACATGCACTAAATTGTGAAAGTTCAAGGCATGTGCATAAAATTTGGAAACAAAGAAAAACCCCCAACCCATAGTTTCTATCCAACCAACAGTTTCTACAACTTTTAAAAGAACAGACCTCTTCTCAAAATAGAGCTAAGAAGTAACCCACTAGCAACCTCAGGTAAGAAAAAACCTGAGAAAAGGTCTGACATGCCAAGGGAAGTGGCCAGGGCAATCTAGCTGCAGCCAGGAAGTAAAAGGCTAGTTAGTGATACCCAAAATGGAGACATTTCTTAAAGGAAACTTTTATTTATTAGAAAGGATCAAAGTTATTCTGCTACTCTGCTGAACTTCCCTAATAGCAAATGTAGCAAGTGGAATAAAAGCAGTTCACCCATGTTTTGATGTTTTTCTGAAATACTTATTACCTCATATAATGGTGCCCTGCATCTAAAGAAGTATATGCTAGGTCTGGCATTGGTTTGCAAACATCTGCAGTGTGAGTCAAAGCTTATGATGGGTGGATCTCAGAATACTCATCCAAAGCTTACTCTGCTATTTTATAATGGGGTGTGCAAGTCCGTTAGCATCCCAAAAGGAGATTCTTATTGTCATGATATTTACCACTAAGCAGAAACATTGCCAAACTGGCCAGCAATGCAGGTGGGCTTGAGGAAACTGGAGTTGTTTAAATCTAGCATCTGTTAGCTTGGACACTGAGAGTGCCTGCTGCTCTAGGAGAAGCTGTGGGCTAGAGAGATTTGGGTTAAATCCCAACTGTAGATTCTAATTTGAGCTCATTGAAGCTGAAGGAAAGCAGCTCGATCCCCAGTTAAGCCTCGTGTTAACTAGGGCAGCTGAGCTTTGTTCTGTAATCAAAGGTTTATAAAAGATCAGGCTTGTGCTCAGGGAGAAAGAAATCAAGGGAAAATTTCTGCTTTCTAACCAGAATTCAGCATGTAGCTGGGTTGTTATGTGTTGTAGATGATATAGCTCCACATGCCCTTTATCCTGTAGAAGCAAGATAATAAATGAACATCCCTACCAGAAGACGATGCATCTTGTAGTCCCCTGACTAAAGACCCATGTGATTCGCAAGTGCGGACCCTGGCATAGCAATGAACTTCCTAGGCATAGCCAGTTCATTGATAAGGTAAGAGCTGCATTTTGTGTTCCTGGTTCTATTCCTTGCCAGAACTAAGAAGCATACAGATAGGTGGGAACAGGGTTAACGCTTGTAAACATGTAAAACCTAGTTTGAGGTTTTGAGACTAGTTTTGTGCAACTCCCAGACCTAGATAGTGTAGAGGGATGGAACTGTCTGCAACCTCTATAGGGGGAAAGCTACCTCTGGCCACCCTCATTACACAAATTACACTATTTCTTACCATTAGTTTCACATATTGTGGGTTTTTTGTGTTTTTTTTTAATTGGAATATGTCTGTGTTGTTCTATACATGCTAATAGATTGTTACTGTGACTGATCTTAGGAAAAGGCATAGGAGTTGTGCAAAATATGCCCTAGAGTATATTGGTCACCCTGACCTTATAGATCGTGAACTCTGGTTTGGGAATGGGATTCAAGCTCTGTAAGAGACCAGAGAGCTCTGTCTGAGATACCAGGAATTTTTTCTTCCAAGGAGTAGGGGCTTCATCCAAAAGGCTCATTTTGTAGGTTTCTATTAGAGAGTCTGAATCTTGAGTGGAGTGATTTGATTTGACCAGACTGGACTACACTCCACTAACAGCCATGATGCAGAACTGACTTCACAGCAAAGCCTGACTGGGCAAGTGGTGGTGGAGAGCTGACTACGTGACAGGGCCCCACCAGAACAGCAGTGGCAGAGCTGACATCACAGAACTGGATGAGGTAGCTATAAATCAGAATGCGATTGTGTGGTATGTAATTCATGGGAGTGGACAAGGAGAGCCACCTCCTGACGATCACCAAGTTTCTTTCAAACAATGAATGAGTGGGTTTGTTTATGACCAAGAGTTCTGGACCACAACAAGCTGGACAGTTGATACAATGGAACTCAGGGGTTGGCCATTGTTTAGGGTTTCTTTCCCCCGTCACTTCTGGAGCGAATTCTGTGATACTGCGCACCTTCAGAATTCATATCCCACACAGATTTTTGTGTTTGTTTCCCTGCAGAATAATAGTCTGATGGGGAAAGCAAAGGGAAGCCCCAAGAGGGGTCAGCGTTCCCAAGTGGGTGCAGCAGTTCTGGCATTGGGAACAGCTGGGAGAGATGTAAATCCTCACCTAGGTGGGACAAGGCTAGGCATGCAAGACTCTCTCCCTTGCTATCGCAGTGCACCTGGTACAGAGGGACAGAGCCCTGGGGTGTTGCTGGGGCAGGTCTGGCCCTTGCGCAGTGTTGGGTGCAGCCTCGCTGCCAAATCCATGCCCCTAGGGAAGGGCTGCAGGGTAATTCCCCACCTCTGCAGCCAGTGGGGAGGCAGTGCGTATCCCTTGCCTCCACTGATGCACCCACCCTGCAGAGGCATGGGGTTGACACAAGCATCTATTGGGAAGTCACAGGGAGCCTTGGCCAAGGGTGCCATTTAGCGAGAGCAGGGGGGTACCTACCCCCCATGAGTTTTGAACCAGAGGTCTGCTCATGGCTGCACCCCAGGCGGAGCTCTTACCTGCAGCACCACACAGGCGGATCCCCTCCTCCAGGAGTCGGGGTTTTCCGACTGACTCCCATGGTCAGTTTCCTCTGCTGCGCTACGCCTCTGGGGGAGGGGCAAGCAAGGAAGGGGTCAGTGAGGATGGGAGGAGAGTGCATAAGGGACTCTGTGGTGGGAGTGCATGGGGAGAAGCAGAGGGTCCCCAGTGGTTGGAGGGGAGAAGCAGAGGATCCTCAGTGGTGGGGAGATCTTAGAGCCTAGGGGTTGCCAGTGAGGTGGGAAAGGGGAGTTAATCTCCAGGGGACGGGAGAGGTGAGGGCAAAGGGCTGTGCCCTGAAGGAGGGGGCAAGGAGTGTGGGAGGAGCACCTGAAGGGGGATAGTTCCTGGAGCAAGGATCTGAGAGAGGGGGAGCTGAAGAAGGGTAGGGGGCTAGGAGAAGCAAGTGGATTTTGGGATCCATTTGCCCTCCGAGAAGCAGGGAGCACCCTCACCTGTCCTTGGAAGAGACTGGGGACAGACTTCATTAAGCTAATGCATTCTCTCAACTGACTAATTTGCTCTCTGCCTTCCTCCTCATCTCCTACTCCAGGGTAACCTATACCTTGATCCTGCAGTGAGGATCCATGTGGATGCAGAGGTTTCTTTAACTCTCTACTCCTGGGAGAATCTTTTTTGTTGCCTGTATTGTTAGACATACTTGCTGGCAGGTATTTTGAAATAAATGACCAAAATAATAGAAACTGATGTGATTATATTGGGTTATTCTGACAAAATGTGCAGAACTTTGCAAACTTTTTTAATTTTTTGGTGCAGAATTCTCCCAGGAGTAAAGCCTTGTATGTAAATATATATAGTTATTGTTTTTTGCTTTTGTTTGCTCTTCTTTTTCCCCAAATTATTTTGGGTTTCATGTTCCCAAAGACTCCTGAATGCTTGCAAGTAGGGAAGACCCCCCTAGGAAGATGTGATTTAATTTGGAAGTTGTGATTTAATTTCCCAGAGCCAGATGTACTGATACAGCTCTGGGTGGGGACTTTTCTCTTTTCAAAAAGAATCCCTCCACAGATCTAACCCTGGCCTTGTGGTGGTCATTGGCACCTGGCGGAAGGGTCACTCTTATTTTAGCTGAACAGATTCAATTTCCCTAGCCAACACTGGGCCACCAATACCCATAATCCTGATGGCTCAGCTAGACCCTAGGCTAATCCTGGTGCTGCTACAGGGCTCAGTCATGAGACGAGCTGTGCAAGTAAAGAGCTGCCTTGCCCCTGTCTGCAGGCCTGACTTTCTTGTTTGGTATTGGCTTCTTTGAATTTGAGGGGAAAAAAAAGATGGTACTTTCAAGATCCATTTGATGTTGGCTCTTGGTTTAAATCCGTAATGTTTGAGTCTAACCAAGCCACAATACATGGTCTCATTCTTCTTTTCTGTCAATGCATTAAAGAGGAGAAACTCTGCCAGCCATATTCAGGCAAAACTCTGTTCATCTGAGTAGGAAAAAAGCCAGCAGGATTGGCCCTGGTCTGCAGGTGGAGCATAGGATTAGATCTCTCATAGTTTGAAATTTAGATTCTCTAGTACAAAGTAGATATACCATGGATCAATACCTAGGGTATTTTTTGAACTACTCTGGACATGAGTTAATCCTTATGTTAAGTAATGTACTGTGAACAGAAGTGTTAGCATAATTCTCCTAGAAAGTGTGGGTGGGTGGGTTTGTTTTACACACCTAAAATTTAAAGGTAGCAATGCCCTAATGTTGTTGCTACTTTCTCATGGCCAAAAACACTTTTTGGGTGAAACTGCAGAAGATTGTTCTTATATAAAGTGACAGTCTAGATATTTTCACAGAGAATGCTGCATCACCCCTGAGCTTTTGTGGATCAATACCAAAAAATAAAAAAGGTATCTCAAAGGTAAGGCAGAGGACTTTGTCCTTGATCCATGGCCTATAGAGGGTATTTACTGTTAGTAGACACACATCTTTAGAAGAAACTTTAAATACTTGGTGAGTAAAATTGTCCCCTGGATCTCTCAATTGAAATCCCTCTGATATGGCTGGAAATTCTGTGTGCAGAACAAGAGTAGGGAAGGGGGAAATATTTTTGAGAACTGATCCTGCATGTGTTAAGCATCTTAATTGCTTCAATGGGAGTTTTGCATTCAGAAGAAGAGGACTGGACCCTTCATGTTCTGAAAGTGTAGGTATGACAGAGGGAAGACTTTGTAGCATACTTTAATATGATTGGGTGGACAGAATGCCTGCTCCATCCTTCTTAATTACAGAAAGAGTAAGGACAGTACTATAGGTGAGAGGAGTTTGTCTGTGCTGGTTCCCAAGTCTGAATTTTTTTATAATGCTTTTATACCCGAAATACAACTTCTGTGCTGCTCCATGGCTAAAAAGTTAATCAGGCACAAGATTTGTGACCCCCTAAATATGTAAGGTTGCCCAGATGCAGTGTCCCATGGTGAAATCAGTCCGTATTAATAATGAATATGACTCTGTAGTGCCACCTTGTGTTTCAGCTAAAATTGACATAATAAATTGTACCAACTAACACTGGAAGGCAACATGTAAAAAGTGTGTGGTGGTTTGCGGTTTCCAGAACAGACAAACCATCTGATCTGGTCCTTAGAGGTACTAGGCTTCCTCAGCTCCCTGTGCCGCTGAAAACTTAGGACACACCTAAGAGGTACCCTGAATAAATTTATAAGCAGAGTTCAATGCAAGAATCTTTAACAATATATTTACTGTCACTACTGTTTTGTAAACATTCAGACTCTAATAGTGTGATAATTCTGGGCCCAATTCCACAGCCTTTACTTACATAGAGCAGCTGTTAAACATGAGTTGTCCCACTGTGCTCAGTAGGACCTCTTGTTGGAATAAATGCTACTGAACATGAGTAAGAGTGACAAAATTTGGCCTATAAAGACAAATTTTATGTCCATTTTTCTTTTTTCCCTATAAATAAAAATTCCTATAGAATCTCCTTATGTTGAGCTTAGATATTATTATTATTATTCTCTATTATATAGCACTTTTCATCAGTAGATCTCCAAGCACAGGATCCTTTTCCCCATTTTATAGATGAGAAACTGAGGCACAGAAAGGTGAACTGACTTCCCCAAAATCACCCAGCAGGCCAGTGGTAGAGCCAGGAATTGTACTCTGGTCTCCTGAGTCCCAGTTTAGTACTCTAGCCATTAGGCAACACTGTCCTCCTGTGAAACTCCATGTAGGGCTAGCTTATGCCCTTAGGCACAGCCTTGAATAAAGGGCAGTTCATAGGAACACCCCCCCAGAGGAAGCACCAAGAGGCACTATGCATCATTATTACTGCTCAGAGGCATTGGCACAGATCCTCAAAGATGTTTAGGCACTTAATTCCCATTGAAATCAATGGGAGTTAGGCTTCTAAATATGCTGCTGATCTGGGCTATGTTTCCTCCTGGGATTCACCTATTGCACGGGAGTGCACATCATTTTACAGCACTCTGTTTCAGACTACTGCATACTCCCCCTGCATAGCCAGCCAGCTCTGCTGACAGAAACCTGATGAGGAGGATGTATTCATAACTCCACTCTCTCCTTGAGGGGAGAGATGATATTCAGCTCCTGCATTTCCAGCCCCAGCAGCACTGAGTTATAAAATCCCATTAGCAAGGGGAGGAACCCTTACTCCCCTGCCTCCACACTGAGGGCTAGTCACAATCTAGCCCTCAGCATAGCCCATATGGTTACAATGTGCATTTTCATTTCTAGAGAACTGCCACTTGTCATGAAGTTTTCTTCATAATTTTCTTCACTTGAAATAATCCATTACTTCAACCAACAAATAACAGGAAACCTATGTGATGTATCACAAATATGAAAAACTCATCTACTGCTGACACAAAGGAAAATATAACCAATTTATAAAACACCACAGATGTATTCTAGTCTGATCCCAACAATAACCAACTAAGCTATTTTCATTCTTATGCTCTCCTGTCATTTGTATCATGTTCCTTGTATAAAAAGAGGAATGTATAGAATTTTGTGGTATATTATTTTGTTAGCCTTAAAAATACCCACTGAAAACAAGTTTGGACCAACTGTAACAGGCCTCAGTCTGGAAGCAAACAATCAAATTAAGAAGTTTTCAGTGGTTGAAAAGTCTGGTCTATTCACAAAACTTTACTGTGCTGTTTAGGCCTCATAAATATGAATTTATTTTCTGTGACTGGGCTAGTTCTTCCTCTGCTACATTCACAGAAACCCTTGAGTCTGATAATGCACCTCAGCTTTCTCTGCTCCCTTCCTTTAGTTTCTGCTTTTTGCCAAAGAAAAATGTTCACAAATGCCAAAAGTTGCACAAGACTTAACAAGAATATTCAGAGGTGCAGGAACCAAACTGTAAACCCTGTATTGGATGGAAACCACTTCAAACCAGGGGGTCCAGCAGCAGGCTCAGCACCCCTATTCCAGTGCTAGCCTATGAGAATATTCAGCCAGGAATTATTTGCCGTTCATAATTTGCAATAAATAGTTTGGCCAGAGATAATGAAGGGCAAATTCCTACTAGTCATCAGAGAAGATTGGGGGAAGCAGAGGATATGAGCAACAGTCCCTTTAGAACCTATCTTTCCAGCTCAGGACCAGGGAGGGCTAAGTATAGGGCTAATATATGGGCTCAATCCAGGGGTAAGTGGCCTGAGGGATACGAGAAGTCAGTGGTGATTCTCTAATGGTCCCTTCTGGCTGTAGAATCTCGAATCTATATGATTGGGGTGGGGGAACCTTACTGCTAGTCGAAAAAGTAGCCTCATGTAATCTCTAGCACATGCTGCCCGTTACGTGGGGCCTACCCAACTAAGCCAAAAAGTTCCCACCAATTGTTTTCTAGGATTGTTGGGTGCTCAGCTTGAGAACCCTTGCACCTTGATTTGCAGAAGTTCTGAGTGCTCAGCTTCCATTCAATGTTATAGGAACTTTAGGTGCTTCTTATCTCTGAACATTAAATCCTATCTGTTTCAAGTTGGGCTCCCAACATCAGTGGCCACTTTTGTACATTTGGGTCATAGGCTTTTATAAATGGAGGCTAAGCTCCTTAGGGATGTTTAGAGTAACAGTAGATCTAAGCAGCATTGGTAACGCTCTGGATAGCTGTATAAAAGGCCTGGGTCTATCCTCTTAATTTACAAGACACCCCAGTGCATCTGCAGTAGAGTTGGATGAAAAATGGAGGGGGGAAATCACAAAGATTTTCATAAATTGTTTAAATTTTCATTCCTTGGATTTCAAAAGAGCAAATTTTGTCCAAAATTTGCATCAATTTATTGAAAATTATTTATTTTTTTCTTTTCGTTCAGTTTTCCTCCCCTGCTCCTTTTCCCCCCTCCATTTTGCCACTGAAAAAGGAAAAAGACAGATGAAGGGAGGGAGGAGAAAAATGAGAAATTGAAGTGCTGTTTAAATCTTGTTTTCCAGTTTTATTAAAAAATGGAAATTAAAAAAAAAGTGTGTGAAAATTGTTTTGGGGGGAGACCATTTTTGACCCACCCACCCCCACAGGCCAAAAACAGTTTGAAAAATTTCCACCAGAGATATCTAAACCCTTCAGACAAAGCTGTCCAGGGAATAGTAATGTGTAGTGCATTTTGATGGTTATGGGAGACTGCCCAGCTCTGTTTTAACTAGGTGTTTTAGGTAACCAAGATTTGGAATAAGAGTTCTAACAATATGTAGACCTTACATCAGTAGACTGCAAAGTGCTTTGAGGAAGGCAGTGTGGTTTAGTGGCTACAGCACTGAACTGGGCCTCAGGAGATCTGTTTTATTCCCACCTCTGCCACAGGCCTGCTGGGTGACCTTGGGTAAGTCACTTCCCCTCTCTGTACTTCCGTTTCCCTGTATGTAAAATGGGGATAATGATATTGTCCTCTTGCAGTGTGTTTTGAAATCTATTGATAAGTGCTCTATAAGAGAGGTATCCTTCAAAAAGGAGGCGAGATCGTTACCCTGATTTTTTTTTTTTAGATGGGAAAATGACTTGCCCAAGCTCACCCAGAAGTAGAGATGGTACTAGAACCTAGGTCCCCTGAGTCCTCATTTGGTGTGGTATACTCTAAACTTAAGTCACACTGCTTCCTTCTAGCTCTGAATTTCATTGATATTGTCTAGGGCTTGACCCACAGGCTCATGCTTACGGTGCTACCTGAACAAGTGATAATAGCAATAAACTTTAGTTGTAGATGAATACTGCACCTCAAACACACCATTCTGCATATGGGATAAGAACTCTTTATCTTGGTCTCTAGTGTACAGCCACTAAATCACTGCGCCATAAGTAGTATATGAAAAATACTGAGGACTATTGGACTCTTGGCAAACTTCCCTCAGTGGACTGGCACACTGTTTATTGCAGCTGTGTCTGCAATGGTGGTCGTCCTTTCAGTTCAAAGATGACCATGACATCACTGATTGGTTTGGTTTCTGTGAACATGTGTGGCTGATCAGGCCAATGGGAGCTTTGAACGGTCTGTGGCACACTGAACAAGAGATGCTGTTATAGGTTACTTGATTAACAGCAGACATGCTGCTGCTCTCAATTGTAACACACTGAAAAATGTCATTGTACAATGGTCTTCTCCAGTTTTTTTCCTTTCCTCTGTGCTCAAATCCTCATTTCACCCGTGTAGAGCAGAAACTCTCTAATTTAAATCTGCACACCCCTTAATCTAACCACAAAAGGTAGTGATCCTAGTCCTCCTCCTACTGAAGTCAATGGCAAATTTGCAAATCTCCTTTGGTATAATAGCAAACTGCTACAGTCAGGCCTGATAGAGTGTGTCTACACAGCCTGCAGCAGCAAGCATCCCAGCCCTGGTTGACAGACATGGGTTCGTGGGACTTATGCTAAAAATAATTGTGTAGACAGCACTTTTAAGTTGCAGCTTAGGCTTTGAAGCCCATCACCATTCATAGGCTTCAGACATGAAGATGTAACATCTGGTCAGCTATTTTTAGCACAGTAGCCTGAGCCTGGTGAGCCAAAGTCTGTCAACCTGGGCTAGGAGGCTCTGCTGCAGGCTATGTAGATGTACCAATATATTAAGTCTTCATTGTTTTCACAAACTCTACTACATTTAGTATGTGACAAAGTACTGTAATAAATAATTAAAACTAAAACACTTGTTCAGATACATGAACACAATACACATGATGCATTATCCATGTTTTCCTATTGTGTTGGTTTGCTTACTTGCTAATTCATAAAGCTGACTAATGCAGAATGGGCTTCCCTTTCCAAGTTATTATTGTGAATCAGCAGGGTTCAGTTGTAGGGGAGAGTGCATAAATACTACCTACCTAATTCTTAAAGATTATTTTCTGAAACCATCTTCATAGCTACTACATTTTTTTTAAAAGATGCAAAATTCTGAAAATTGTAATAAAGATCACACCTGACACTTTCCAAGCATTGTAGTCATTAAGTAACTCATCCTCATAACACTGTTTTGAGGAAGGGAAGTTTCATTAGCCTTATTTTACATATGAGAGAAACTATCCAAGGTCAGGGTTAGAGCTGGTATTAAAATCCATGGTATTCCTGGTTGCCAAGGCTGTACACAGTGGTTCTCAACCTCTTCCATATCATGATCCCATATTACAACAAAAAGTTTTGGGACTCCTCCCCCCCTAGTTTTAGGAAATGCCTGTACATAAAGAAATGGTTGCAATCTGCAGGTTGAGAACCTAGGCTCTACACAGTGCTGCCTTGCTATATCATTTATAGGGCCAAATCCTATAGGCTTTAGACCAAGGGTGGGCAAACTTTATGGCCTGAGGGCCACATCTGGGTATGGAAATTGTATGGCAGGCCATGAATGCTCATGAAATTTGGGATGTGGGAGGGGTTGGGGGGCTGTGGCTGGAGGTGCAGGCTCTGGGGTGGGGCTGAGGATGAGGGGTTGGGGGGTACAGGAGGGTGCTCAGGGCTGGGACTGAAGGGGATCAGGGTTGGGGCACAGGAGGAGGTCAGGGTGCAGGTTCCAGGGGGCACTTAACTCAAGCAGCTCCTAGAAGCAGTGGCATATCCCCTGTCTGGCTCCTGCACAGCCAGGCAGCTCTGCGCGCTACCCCATTCACAGGCACCACCCTGCAGCTCCCACTGGCTGGGAACCGTGTCAATGAGAGCTGCAGGGGCTGCGCTTAGGGCGGAGACAGCATGTGGAGTCCCCTGGTTTCCCCTATGCATAGGAGCCGGAGGGGGGACATGTTGTTGCTTCCAGGAGCCATGCAGAGGAGGGCAAGCCCCGACTCTGCTCCCCAGCGGGAGCTCAAGGGCCGGATGTGGCCCTCAGGCCATAGTTTGCCCACCCCCGCTTTAGACGAAACTCCCTTTGAACACAATGATGGTTTGCCTGCATAAGGACTTCCAAGATTTGGTTTGTGGGGGTAAAGTAATCAGGATAATTTTGGCCAGAGCAGAAAATATTACAAGTTTATGTTGTGATCAGGGAAATAAAGTAGTAAGTGGACATTTCCTTGCCTGTACCAAGTTATTTTCTCTTAAAATCCCAACAAATACTCCCCTAATGTCTCAGGGCTCTAAATAAACTTGCCTGTGCCAGAAGGGAGACACTAACAGATACAAACACACACAAAACACCATATGTAAAACAAAGCCTTTTATTGCCTCCCACATATCTAGGAATAGTGAGCTCCCAGCTCAATTCCCAGTCACATTCAGGTTTCCCAAGCCACATCCTGCTATCCCACAAATGACCTCTTCACATATTCCACTGAGTATCTGTGTGCACTAACTATAGGCTCAATAAAGTTCCAGTGTTACTTAGGAGCCTCTTTTATTGAGGCACCCTAACATCTTCCTGTTCTTTTCCACTGATTCTCTCCTGGTTCCTGCTTCTCGTCTGTATGAGAACAGCTGTTTTTGGTTAAAAAGATCCATTGCTAATAAACCAACAGAAGTCTCCAGAAAAGAGTGTAGCCCTTTCTACTCCGAGCTTGTGGGATCCTCCATCTGTTTTATATTGCACGCATTTACGGAGTTGAATGTCTGTAGAAGCTGTTGCCAGTTTTTACCATCTGCTTCCTTTGAAAGAGGGCTTTAAACTAAGATGCATTTACATGTATCAATATGATACACAGTAGGTTTGTAAACAGATGAGTAAATTAATGCTGTGTTGGAAATCAATTAATGTATTCTCTTCTGAAGCAGTAGTAGTTTTATCACTCACCTCAATCTAGAGAAGTAGTGGGATGATGATTCTTGAATCCAGGTCTTACCAGACAGCTGGAAAAACACTCACTCACACATAGAGAAACTCTGTTATTGTTGGCCATAAAAATCACAATACCAGTGCGGGAAACCATTTTTCCCCAACTGACTTGTTTTCTTAAGTGTAAGTGGATTACATTCAGGGAGGAGATGCAAAGATATTTAAAATACTTCTACCTTAATTTTAATTAAGGTACCTGTGTATGTGGAACAGATGGGGAAGGCTACTGGTGATTCTGCCTTAGAATGGGGTTCTGTTTGCATGGGCTGCTCCATCAGAAAGCACTCCAAACGGGTGATCTCTGTGTTCTAGAACGTGAACCATAGGTGCACAGGGAAACTGAAAAAAAATATTCTGGCTGGTTAAGCAATAGAACTCTTCTAAGCCCTGATTCTCCACAAAGTCTGAGCTCAGCTCACTATGGGAGTAGTCGAAAAGGGCAGCTGCAAGGAAACAGCTGTAGTTCCCTGATTCAGGGCCACTTGGCACCAGTGCAAGTTAGAGCGACAAGGGTCCTGTTTGGCTTACATCATTACCATAAGGTTATGGCTGCGGGGTATCTGGTATAGTGGAGCTCAGCTCTGCTGGTCCCTCTCCCACCCTTGGCAACATAGAATGGCCTTAGCAGAATGGAGAATTGGGGCCATAATGTACTTACAGCACACCGCAGAGAGCTCTAGACCCTTGCAAGAATAGTTTGGAAACCAACTTCATTGGAGTCAAGATTTCACCCAATGTTTCTGTAAATTAGTGTTCAATGCTAAAGTCAACTCAGCCATTTGCAGAGTCCCTTTCCCACTATGTAGGTTTGTGGCACATTGTGTGTGCATCTTGAACCTCACTCAGGCCACACTTCAAACTGGTCCCCTCTTGGGATTCATAAATATTACAAAGATGGGGCCCAAGTGGGTAACCGTTTTAGTTTTGGCTGTAGCAAAGTCAATGGGAGAAATTTTGCCTGAGTAAGACACTGTCCAGATCAAGTCACATCTGTAAGCTGCTGCTTTACCAGGTGCGTCAAATGGGAATTTCCCATTGGCCAGCCTAGTAATAGCTTTACTAAATCAGTCTCATCGGGAAACCACTCTTTGCACATCTTACAAGAAATAAGGTTGTTTTTTAAAGGCCACCTACTATAATATTTTGTTTGGTGTTTTTTTAAGTAGACTTCAAAAGTAACATACTTTATCTTTTCTGGGCATAGATATTTCTATTTCATGTCTAAATGTGAAGTTAACTTTATAATAAAGGCAGGAGAAGATATTTAAAATCTTCAGCTCCCTTGTCTACTGGGTGTTAGATACCTTTTAGATTATCTACCTAAAGACATCATAACAGGATTTGAAAGTAGTTAATTTTTGCTCAACTTTAAAGCAATAAGATGTCCAAGTGCTGAAATAAGATGCTGGACAGCATAGTGAATGTTTCAAGTCTGGGACCACGGTCATTTTGGGTGGTCTCTGCTCACAAAGGTAACATCCCACAAGATAAATCACCATGGCCAAGACTGTCATACCAAGGCCTATTTCTACATATGATAACAAGCTACCCATTCTTCTGACTGCAAAAGGGAAGCCTGGCCAACATGGCAATCGGTTCAGAAAAGAGCGTCTGGCAAGGAAAAAGAGTGTTTTTCACCCTTCATAAATTGCTATATGGGTGTTTTTGCAAAGACTCTAGAGTACACCGTGCTTAGTAGTCTGCCTTTCCTAGAGTGCTCTATAGTTTAGAATCACTACCAATCACTTTCTGTCACATGCGCGAACTACATTTTACTACAGCCCCCTGACTGGAATATTTAAGTACCATTTGCCTTCAGATAACCATGCTGCTGGGTGTGCTTAGTTTTAAGTGATCCCTGACTTGAGAGAGATGCACAAAAGGATGCCAGGCCCCCATTAATCAGATAAGTGTTTCTTTATTTCGGTACAATAGTAGGCCTTTATACTTAACTAAGGCTCTGTCTCAGGTGACTGTATTGAGAAGTTTCCTGGATTTCATTCAGTATATGACAGTGTGCTTTTTCTCCTTTTTTTGAACTTATTTCTTTCAGTTAAGACTTGAACCTACCCACAGATACAAAATGCTCACCAGGCTTTACTTCCCAGTCCCAGCTGCTTCTAGTAACATTGTAAATTTAAAGCAGTTACACAGACACAAAACATTCTTGTTACGCATATTTAAGCAAAAGGGCTCCATGTTTTTTTTATGCAAGAAATAATGCCCCACGAAATGCACTGATCCTGTTGTAAGCATGTTGCCAATGGTAAGTTTATTTCACTGCTCCCACTTTTCAAGGATGCAAAATTCATTCCTGTGAAGTGAGAGCAGTAAAGAAGTAGAAAAGTAGGGAAGGATAACGTTAGCCTTAAAATGAAAGGTCACCATTCTTACCATCTCTACTCCCCCTGCCCAAATAGTTATTTTGCAACCTTCTATTTATATAACATTTAGGTTGCATTATTTAAAAACTCAGAAGTGAGGAAATGCAAATCCTAAGCTTGTATATGCAACTTTGGGCCAGCTCCTCAGCTGGTGTGGCTCATTTGGAGTTAGACCAATTTATACAAGCTGATAGTCTGTTCCCTTAACTCTTTCCCCCAGTCAATAAATTATTTAATTACATGATAAGGTACTGTCTTTTAAACAATATAGGTTAGTACACTGTGGAAAAGGTATAGTGTTATGCTGGGACATTGGCTCAGTAGTGAATCAGAGGAAAGAGTGATACCTACTAGGTCACCATAGCATATTTTACAGCATCTTGCATTTTCCTTGGATGTCTTCTATTAAAGCACTGATCAAGCCTAACCCTGGTTAGCTTATACCTGTAGAATCAAAGGGAATAAGACATTAAACTACTACTTAAAGTTTCTTCTAATCCCACAAATGCAGAAGTTAGAATTTACACTAGCACTCCATCCTTAACACAGACCATCATGGTATTGTGAGACTGCCCACTGTGCTGTGACCATTTCCAATAAGTAAACCAAATGGGTTAGATTGTCAGGGCTAAAATGGTCTTTCAGTTAATTTTAGGCAGCCTTAGCAGCAGCTTTAAGTTATTGCAGCCCTCCCAGTGCGGCCTGTGTTTTGTGGCACAAGATACGACAGCCATAGCTGAATAAACTATGGCTCCCCCACTTTAGCCACTGGCACTTGCAGGGTACGTTGCAAGCCCACCCACAGTAGTTCAACACTACCTGCACCAAGGGAATTCTCCCTCAATCCACTGCAGGCTATTTAAAGTGCCAATACTCTGCCTGAGCAACATATAGGAGCAGAATCCTTTCCAGTGCAACAGCATTGATTTAAATGGTATTACATTTAGAATGAAGTTGGCCCAACTGGATAAATTAAGGGAAAATAGTCTCCTTGACTCAGTGTACTTGCTTTCCTTGGTCTGAATCAGACCCTTACACTCATTTTAGTGTGTTGACTATCCTACTTTTTCATCCTGAATGACAGCAGCAGTAATGGGAATAATGCCAACGCTGCCAGAGTCCCTAGCTGTGCTAGTTTTTTCATCAGCAGGTCTTAATTTTTTTGTGCTATGGGAAAGCATTCATCTCCCTGCAATGGAACTCCTTTAGGGTGAAAAGCACATCTTCTTTTTCCTGCATTCTGTGTCTCTGGATAGTGGATCTGAACAAATTTGCTAATTAGTTGGGTTGAAGCTGTGGGCCGTATTTCCCAACCAGACGCTCCTATGGAGAGTAAGAGTTGCCAAGCACTTTTGAAAATGTGGCCTCTTCATTTTGATGCCTAAATGGGAACAGTTGGATGCAGACTGCTTCTGCAAACCTCACTCTTGTTGTTTTATATTCATTAAATGAGAGCAGTGTGCTTGGCAGTGCACAGATTGTAAAGAAAGACATGGTCATGTGCCATAGAATTCACATTCTCAGTAGACTGACTGTAGGTGTGCAGCAGCACTTACTACTTACATGGCTTCACTCTGTACCATTTGCTGAGCTATTTCAGTGAAGGAAAGTTAGTTGTCTTTCATACCAAGAGTGTAGGAGGGAGTACTTAGTTACAAGGGGAACATGAAAGAAATCACAAACCTGTTTACCTTAGCTACAATAGTGCTTTGCAGGATCAGGTCCAGAGAGGAGTTCTAGGTAAAAACGCCAGCTCTGATTAAGGCAGAGGTCCCCAAACTGTGGGGCATGCTCCACAAAGGGGGTGTGGAGGAACATTCAGGGGAGAGTGGCAGAGCATGGGGCAGCCCCCATGGGGGCAGGAACACCACACCGCACCACTCTGACACCAGCCTCGGCCCCTGGCTCCCAGCAACGGCTCCCAGTTGTGACCCCAGTCTGGAGCCCTTTACCCCTGTCTGCACCCCTCTCCCCCACCCGAGCCACAACCCAGCTCCTGGCCTCTGCACCCTGCCCCTCCCCGGGGAGGATTGTGGGGGGGCATGACATGAAAAGTTTGGGCACCACAGGATTAAGCTATTTCAGTGAAGCTTATACGCTTTATTTTGCAGCCTCAGAGTAAGTTGCCAGAATTCTGTCTCTTAGGGTATGTCTACACTGCAGCTGGGTGTGTAATTTGGTGTTCATGTAGACATATCCATGCTAGTTGTAATCCAACTAGCTCACTAAAAATATCCATGAGGATGCAGTGGTATGGGCTTCAGTGCAGGCTGCACAAGTTCACTTGACACCCCACCCTGGGGACAGACTCACTTGTACAGTCTCTGCCAAATCCCTCACCGCCATGTCCTCAATGCCATGTTTAGTGAGTTAGAATACAGCTGGTGTGGGTACATCTATGCAAGCTGCAAATCAGACTCCCAGCTACAGCATAGACATACCCTTGGCCTTCCCAGATATTTATGCACAACGGCTTTGTGCACACAGCACACTGAAAAGGTTTTGTTGTATTTCATTAAGAGCTTGTTCCTGAAGGGTGCTGCAACTCTCTCAGGGAGGTACATGGTCTCTCCTGGATCGAGTCCCAGAGGAGTGTTTTGTTCTGACTGCTAATTGTATGGTGGTTTATTTTAACATTCCAGTATGATACCAGGATGTCAGATCGTTCTATTTAACAAAATTGCATGAATGAATGCAATAAAGTGTAACATATTATATGGTCATTAACATTTATAACAAAAGTCCTTTGCTTGTGATGGGCTTGTAGATTTACTTTGCCATAACAGGGGAGGAGGAGAATCAACACCTAGCTTGGCATTTCCTGAAGTGTAGGTACCAGGGTGTGTAATGAGATTTTTTTTTTTTTTTAAAAAAAGGGGGGGGGGGATGTAAGAAAGCATTTGTAAAAAGTGGGGGAAGAGAAATAAAAATGCACGTTGCAATGTGCGTAAGCTTTCATGCAAGCATAGAGGTGCTGGCTGCTGCATAGCAGCTGGCGTGCAAATCACATGGGCACAGAGTGTGCTGCTCATGCAGCACTGGGGCTCCCTTGATGGCTGAGGCTCCTGGAAAGGGATTGGTTGTGAGTGTAGGGGCTTGTGGTGGTGGTGGGAGGAGGAAAGCAGCAGTCAGAGGCTTGTGTGTCTAGGTGACCTCGGGGGGGGGCTTCCCTTTCCTTGAGGATTGAGGGAGGCTCCTGGGAGGGAGTGGGTATGGGGCTTATAGGTCAGGGGCGTCAGGTTGCTGGTTTGGGAGGGGTGCCTAAAAGGGCAATAGAAGGGTTAGTATGGTGGAGCCAGTGGCCAGTTTTTCTGTGCCTTGGAGGTTGGAGTTGTAACCCTATTTACAACTTTAATATTAATGTAGGCTCACATTATTGCCATCTTTGGAGTAGGGGAGTGGTCTGAAAATTATTTTTGTGCTTTTAATTTTCAAAAAAAACACCTCAAACCCCTGGTGTCAAATTAACAGAGATGAGCCTGAAGGGTGTTGTGGCCTAAAAAAGTTTGGGAACCACTGATTTAGCTTAATGAAGTGTTGAAATCCTGCAGGCACTGGAATGTTTTTAGAGGATGATAACAAACCCCGATATTATTATCTGTCAATTGAATGAACTTTGTGCTGTTGACAGGTTCCATCCTATTGGATGACTAGGATTGGTGGATAGGTTTCAGTCCAACACAGCTCTTGATTTACATGAAAATCCACAAGCAACACTGCTGGAGACACAGGCAACTTTTCCCTGTTAGCCTGATGCTGCCCTGTTACTTTCAAGTCAGGGTAGCGGGGAACAATAGGACCAATATAGCAAAACAAAAAATGCTGTAGGGGAAATACTGTATGCACTGCTCCCATAGAGTTATAAAATGTAGGGCTGGAAGAGACCTCAAGAAGTCATCAAGTCCAGCCCCCTGCACTGAGGCAGGACCAAGTAAACGCATGCTGGAATCTCGGATGCATGCAATGTTAGGCCATCGCATACAGAGGACCTGACTCTGAGAAGAGCCAACTTGAAAGGAGACTTGCAAGGAGCTCAACACCTCTGAGGTTTAGAGCTGGGCAGAAAATTTTTCCTATCCCAGGTTAAAAAATTGGCGTCTGAACTTTTGTCCTATCCTGAATTGGGACAGAGAGTCAAGATCTTAACCATTTTTGCAAACTGATAATATGGAAGGAAAAAAATCACTTTGGATCAATCTAAATGCTTCACGTCAATCCTTTTGAAACATTTTGTTCTCACATTGACCTTTTTTTAAAAAAAATTCTAATTAACTTAAATTTCTTAATTGAAAGTCATTTTGAAATGAAAACCCAGAATTTTTAGTTTTGAAAATGTCAAATGGGGCTGTTGTGACAACTTTGAAGCTTTTTTCCCTAAAATATATTTAAATGAGAGATTCATTGAAATCAACCCTTTCCTGCAAACAGATGTGTTTTCAAGGAACTGCCATTACATGACGAAAAAAGGTTTCCTTGAAAAATTCCCAACCAGCTCTACTGAAGATCCAGCCCAGAACACGATGAGCAAGATACTGGGTGCTTGGGAGCACCTGCCTGCTTAACAGGAGTGTAGCAGCTAGACACATTCAGCATGAAGGCAGCTCACAGAGGAGATACCTCTTACAAAGCTGTTTCCTACAATGCGAGCAAATGGACAACCCAAAATAAACATCACTTAGTTTCCTTTTTAAGCACACTGAGTTAGGAAAGGGCCACATACCTATTTAAGGTCAGCACATGAGATGGAAGACTGGATATGTGCACAGAGTCCCTCATCAGCCAATGATGAGATACTGCAAGGATAGCCATTTTCCTCTGACCCCGGTCAAGGTGGGGCCTGGTGGGCAGAGGATGCTTCTTTGAAACCTGCCCCAGGTAGGTTGATGTGGACAAGCTGGTCTGGAGGTTGTTCTGCCTGATCCTGGCACCAGCTGGGCTTGCCTGGTCCTAGCAGCACTGGTCAGCTGCTGGATCTGGGACCATCATTGCCCCATGTTGTGGCTGAGCTGGTGGGCCTGCAATTTCTTGTGCCCAGTGAAGGTGGTGGTGCATAGGTCACATGAAGGCACATGTGCTGCTCCAGGGACCACTGGTCCTCTATGGGAGCAACACTGGACAACCTGGCTTCTCGGCACAGGACCTGGTCTTCATGCCTGTCTGACAGGGCTCCCCACCCAGCTGTTTCCCCTCATTTTGCAAGGAGCCTCCTTCCAGCCCACTTCCTTCCCCTTCCTCTTCCTCCCCCTCTCTAGCAATGTACTACTACTTCATCTGCTGGACACTGTAGGGCTTCTTTGAATCCTCTTTGTCCTGAGGGGTGCCTTCTGGCTGGGTCTGTGAGGACCATGGTTTGGGAATGGATGCTTTTGTCCTTCGTAATACCTGCCCTCTGAATTTAACTAACCCTGGTCTTTTGCTGCTTTTTATCTCTGCTCTGCCCAGCATCAGTTGCTTCCAGATCCTTCCTGTCCAACCTGGCTGGGGTGGGGTCTTCCCCAGGTGTTCTTTTTCAGGTACATGCTGCTGACCTGGTACCACATACTGTTCAGCTGCACATAAGGGCATGTCTTCTGGCTTGTCTAGCTGCCAGAACTGCTCCTGGAGGTCGCTTTTGCTGTCTTGCAGCTCCAGAGCTGAGTGGGGAGCAGCTGGCTCCAGGGCTGAGCTGGAGGCCAATTGCAGAGTTAGGCCCTTTTCAGTCTCCAGGGCTATCAAACTCTACTTCTTTCATCTAGAACAGTGGTTCTCAAAGCCAGTCTGCTGCTTGTTCAGGGAAAACCCCTGGCGGGCTGGACCGGTTTGTTTACCTACCGTGTCCGCAGGTTTGACTAATCGCGGCTCCCATTGGCCGTGGTTTGCCGCTCCAGGCCAATGGGGGCTGCGGGAAGGGCAGCCAGCATGTCCCTTGGCCTGCACTGCTTCCCGCAGCCCCCATTGGCCTGGAGCAGTGAACAGTGGCCAGTGGGAGCTGCGATTGGCCAAACCTGTGGACGCGGCAGGTAAACAAACTGGTCCAGCACGCCAGGGTTTTTCCCTGAACAAGCAGCAGATCGGCTTTGAGAACCACTGATCTAGAAGATGCTACTTTAGGACAGAGGGCCCATTTGCTCTTTCTCCCTGGCTTTGACGTAAGGCTGTTCCCAGACCTATCCCCACTTCAACATCGGTATCCACAGCTGAAGAGCCCACCCAGGAAGTTTGTGTAAGCTCCATGATCTAGACACTGCTGCAACCAGGATTTGGTCTGATATGATATGAAGTGAGCAGCTACTTTGCCCCTAAATGTGAGAATGTGACACTGTTAGACAGCAGCATGATCTTCTCAGAAAGCCCAACTAAAAATGAGTCTCTGAAGAGCTGAGATTATTATGCACTTAGGGCAAGATTTTCCAAAGCACCTAAGTAATTTAGGAGCACAATGTCCTGACTACTCCTAAGTCACATAGGCTATTTGAATATGCCACCCTTAATATCATGGGTGCTACCAGCATTAAGAGATTTCTACACAGAGAAGGCATGGCACTTGCCCTGAGAAATACACACTCTAAAGACAGAGTAATAGGAAGGGATGCAATATATATGTAGAGTGGTCAAGTTGATGATTCACTGCCTCTAAGTAATGGCTATATAGAGCCCTGGCTTGGAGGATTTAATAGGACTCATTGTTCTTCTAGTGTAGAAAACATTCCTTCTCCCCCAAGTTTGAAGTGTCATGGAAACAATGATTACAGTCTTTGTAAGACAAAGATGAATGAAGCCAGCATTTTGCTCCATAAATATTGCTTATAGCCTCAGAATGTACAGTTTCAACAACATGGTTCACTGGTGACTTGCATCATTCATTACAAAAGGTCTACAGACACAAAAGGTACGATTTAGCCTGTCAGTTAAGAATGCTCAATAAAAATATTTTAAAATATTAAAAATATTTATCATAATTCTTCCTGAAACCATCTAAAGTTGCCCTGTTTGTTCAGTTTTGTATGTTTTTCTGACAATTATCTGACACTAGTAACAAGAAGAGATGGACGAGTGCGCTTCTTTGAGATGACTTTGTAGCTACTAAATACGAATGGAGGGAGCAAGGGATAGGGTGGAATATATAAAGGGCCAGATCCTGGGCTGAGTCTGAGACACACTTGGTGCAGCTCAGGTGCTATTTTATGGTCCCTGATCTTGGAACCATCTAGCCATTGTCCAAGAGCTGTCCTGTGATGGCTCTTTTTTATACTAAGTACTATTTTCTACCAGCTGGAAGAACATGAATAGGACTTCTAGGTACTAATAATTAACAATATGACCCACATCTCCTTTCCAGCTCATTTTGTTTTTAGGATCAAAACTTTTTGTGCTTCTGAAGTCTATGGACAATATTTTGCTTCTCAAATGCCTTTGTACTTGCAGGTCACAGTTGTACCCAGAATGCTAAAATACTATGCAAGAGGTTATCCTCTGGGCCCAAAAGGAGAGGACCCTTTTTGAGAAATGTTGTTAATCTTATTTGGTTGTACGTCTCTGTTCCTCAAATTCCCTCTTCACGTTCTGATTTCCAGCCTGTGTTACCTGCTAGAGTTTATACACATTTCTGTTGGCTTCACTTGGGTTGGATTTCCACTCTGTTTCTTTCTTGCTCTCCTTTCAGTTTAAGGGTATGTATGCCTTCTATGACTCTACTCTGGCTATTTTAATCAACCTCTGTGTTGAGTCTAAGGACTTTATTGTCCTTATTTTCAATGTTAGGGTCTTTTTGACTAGCTTCCTCTTTAAAAAATATAAATGATTAGATCCTCAGCAGATGTAAATTGGCATAACTCTATTTATTGTAATGGTGCTATGCTGATTTATGCCAGCTGAGTATTTGGCACAAAATAAAGGAAGTTTGGTCAAAGTGTTAACTTTTGATACACACCCTTCTCCAGCAACATTGAAGTGGATTCTATTGTTATCACTGGGTGAAACAGTGGACGTGTTGTTCCTTGACTTTAGCAAAGCTTTTGACACTGTCTCCCACAGTATTCTTGACAGCAAGTTAAAGAAGTACGGGCTGGATGAATGGACTATAAGGTGGATAGAAAGATGGCTAGATTGTCGGACTCAACGGGTAGTGATCAATGGCTCCATGTCTAGTTGGCAGCCGGTATCAAGTGGAGTGTTCCAAGGGTCAGTCCTTGGGCCGGTTTTGTTCAATATCTTCATAAATGATCTGGAGGATGGTGTGGATTGCACCCTCAGCAAGTTTGCAGATGACACTAAACCGGGAGGAGAGGTAGGGATAGGATACTGGAGGGTAGGGATAGGATACAGAGGGACCTAGACAAATTTGAGGATTGGGCCAAAAGAAATCTGAGGTTCAACAAGGACAAGTGCAGAGTCCTACACTTAGGACGGAAGAATCCCATGCACCGCTACAGACTAGGGACCGAATGGCTCGGCAGCAGTTCTGCAGAAAAGGACCTAGGGGTTACAGTGGACGAGAAGCTGGATATGAGTCAACAGTGTGCCCTTGTTGCCAAGAAGGCCAATGGCATTTTGGGATGTATAAGTAGGGGCATAGCCAGCAGATCGAGGGACGTGATCATTCCCCTCTATTCGACATTGGTGAGGCCTCATCTGGAGTACTGTGTCCAGTTTTGGGCCCCACACTACAAGAAGAGTCCAGTGGAGGGCAAAAAAAATGATTAGGGGACTGCAACACATGACTTATGAGGTGAGGCTGAGGGAACTGGGATTGTTTAGTCTGCGGAAGAGAAGAATGAGGGGGGATTTGATAGCTGCTTTCAACTACCTGAAAGAGGGTTCCAAAGAGGATGGATCTAGACTGTTCTCAGTGGTAGCAGATGACAGAACAAGGAGTAATGGTCTCAAGTTGCAGTGGGGGAGGTTTAGGTTGGATATTAGGAAAAACTTTTTCACTAGGAGGGTGGTGAAACACTGGAATGCGTTACCTGGGGAGGTGGTGGAATCTCCTTCCTTAGAAGTTTTTAAGGTCAGGCTTGACAAAGCCCTGGCTGGGATGATTTAGTTGGGGATTGGTCCTGCTCTGAGCAGGTGGTTGGACTAGATGACCTCCTGAGGTCCCGTCCAACCCTGATATTTAGAATCATAGAATCTTGACCCTTTGAAGTTAATGGTAAAAATCTCATTGACAAAGATTTGAGCAAGGGCAAAGATTTCAGTCCTTGTCAGTTAGGCCTAGATCTTAAAGTATTTAGGCACCTAATGGTCATTAAAACTAATGACTCAAAATCAGTGATGCAACTGTAGTTACTTTTTGAACCAGCTCAAATGGAAGAGAACATGTCACTGGGAATCTTCTCCCCTCCCGGATGACAGAGATGTACTGTGTTTAGTTTACTAAGGATGGGTAGAAAGTGGGCTGGTGAAGGGAAAGGAGAGAGAGAAACAGAATGCTGTAAGGCTTCAGAGTTTTGGGGATGGAAAGGGGTGAATGAAGGAGATACATCGGGGGAATGTAGAGGTGAGATGACAGACTGATGTTGAAAATAGGGTGACCAGATGTCCTGATAAAATTGGGACTGTCCCGATTTTTAGTTCTTTGTCCCATGTCCCGACCGATGCACAGTCGGGATGCCATTTGTCCCTATATTCCGGCTTTGGCCACTCCAGACACTTTTTTTTTTTTTTTGCTTCCCCCATGTGTCCCGATATTCTGTCCATTTCATCTGGTCACCCTAGTTGAAAACAGGGGGTGGCTAGAAAAGAGTAGCAGTACAATTGAGTGGGTAGGGAAGGAGAGGCGCAGAGAGCCTTGGATGGGGAAAAGAGAGGAGATGCAAAGAGCAGATGTTAGAGACAACATGGAAAATGAGGGAGAGAACACAATGCAGGGGGAAAAAGAAGAGAGATGAGGAAAAAGGAAAGGCTACAAATGGTTAATATACACCCAGATGTAAAGAAGGAAGGAATGTGGTGTGAATGATGAGAAAAGGGAATGTGAAGAACAAAAGCACAAGACACTTACATTTTTTAAAGTTTATTTAGTAGGAAGTTGAATGCCAGAATTGTTAAAATACCATGTGCAGGAATGTTTTATTTTATACAGGTGTGTACGTTTACAGATTACAGAAATAGATATTTCTGTAGAGATAGACGTGTGTGTATAATTACATGACTGTATACACCAATATTCTGATGGCGGGGGGGCAGGAAGAATGGAGGAAAGTGGAATTATTATTCATATTATAGTAGCATCATACCCCAATCAAGATCAGAGTTCCATTGTGCTAGGTGCCGCTTATGAGCATATGTGTATATATATATAGAGAGAGAGGGGGGGGGAGGGGGTAAGAATGGAGGGAGAAAAGAATGTTGAGTGGGTAACATTGCATTAGTATAATAACTAGCTCTTATACAGTACTTTTATCACTAGATCTCAACGCACTTTACAATCTGTTTATCCTTACAACATCTCTCTGAGGTAGTGAAGTATTATAATCCCCATTTTACAGATGGGGGAACTGAGGGTCTGAGGTCTGGGTCTACAATTAAAAGTTAGCTACGTTGCTCAATGTGTGAAAAAAGTCACATGATGAGTGACTGGTCTACAGTCACACAAGAAATCTATGGTGGAAGAGTGATCAGAAGCCAGATCTCCTAATTTTAGGCAAGTGCTTTAACCACTGGACCAAATGTCAATGCTCACGAATACAGCCTTTGGCAGTGCCCCAAGGCTAGCAAAAGGTTCCCTGCCAAAAGTCAGAAGGTACCACTGTCCTAAATTATCCTATGAGCTTACATTCCAGATAAGGTTGGGCAACTTTACGGTAGCAGAGGGCCATTAAAATCCTTTGAGCTATCACAATCAGGGCAGCTCACCTGGCTGCTGGTGCAAGCACATGCACCAGAGCAGTGAGTTATGCACCACCACCACCTTGCCAGGCCACATCACATTATATGCATATATTAAACTCGATCTCATGGAAGACAGATCAGCCCCTGCACACTCTCACCACTCCTGCCCTGGTCCCTACCAGTGGGGACATGCTAACCCCAGGCGCTGTCCACCAGCACCATCCCAGAGCTGCCACCTTCCTTCCCTTACTCCAGCAGGTGTCAGAGCAGCCTTCCCTCTTCCTCTGGACTGTGGAAAGAGCCGCCTCTCACCCTTTTTCACTGTCCTCTGCCCCATGCCAGCAGAGCCTTTCCCCTTCTCTCACTCCAGGTGCTGGCAGATCTGCCTAGTCTCTTCTGGTTGACGGGGCCAAATAAAAAAGATCTGACAATGACCAATGGGCTACCAGTTGCCCATCCTTCTTCCAGATAATGGGCATGATTCTGATCTCTTCCCCATTATGCACTGGCATAACTCCATTGAATTTCTCTTGATTTGATCTGCCCCCCTCCAATATGGAGCTCCTTGTAGAGTTCCCTACCATAGGTTTTACTCTCTTACCTATTGTTTGGTATTGGAATAGTAGAGTTATCTATGTCTATATAAATATGGACTGAAAGTCTCAGAAGTGACTTGTGATTTGGGGTAACTTGGGACACCTTAATGAGCCCTGATTTTTTTAGGGTGATCAGCTGAAAATGAGGCCCCTTCAAAGATCTCTCAAGTTTGGCACACAACAATTGAGGCACCCAAAATTGTTAGTCACTTCTGAAAGTACATTATGTCAAACAGATAGGACAAGCTAACTTATTTGATCATTCCCACATATGAAATTTTGTTTAACTTTGCAACAAGTTGGATAAAATTATTTCCCCTCCAAAATTAGACACTAAAAGGCACCAATTTCTGTAAATTAAATCATTTCTAGAAATCAGAAATTGCTCAGGATCGTACAAAAAGGCTGGTTAGAGTTGCATAACTGGATAAGTGGTGTGGAGTCATACCAATTAGGATATGAATTAGTAGAAAAAGCCTTCACAAATTCACTCCCTTTCCCCCAAGCATAATTCAGAAACAGACTTTAGTATGTACGTCAAGCCTGCAGTTGTAATGCTGCCCAAACTCCCAATGTAGCAGGACAAAGATCAGGCCCTAAAAACATCAGTCCTACCAATGCCCCACAGTCTCTTCACTCTCCTCTTCTGCTGAACATGAATACCAACCTACACTTTTCTATATAAAGGCTAATGGGACATTTTATTTCACTCAGTTCTGCGAGCCTCACATTGTACAAAAGCTGCGAAACAGATTTGCTTTTGATCATTCCTTAATTGTATGGTGGATGATTCATAATTAAACACTTTGTAATTATCAGGATCTTAGTATAAAACCTGAGACAAGTGTCTGAATCTGGGAGAATATAACATAATGGTGTCCTGATTCCTGAAGAGAAAGTTATTAGTGATATTAAAGTAATTGAGCTTGAGTTCTTTATTCCACAAATCCACACTTAGTTGCAACCTTCAGCTCACACCCTAAAACTCTCCCTCTGTCTCCAGACACAAGTTTACCAGCTTTTTCAGAGAGAAGGTAGTTAAGATCTGAAGTGGTCTCTCCGATTCATAGAACCATAGAGTTAGAAGGGACTGGAAGGATCATCTAGTCTAACTCCCTGCCAAGATGCAGTATTTATGCCTAAGCCATCCAAGACAGATGGCTATCCAGCCTCCTTTTGAATTCCTCCAGTGAAGGAGCTTTCACAACTTCCTGAGGCAGTTTGTTCCATTGTCCTACTGTTCTTATAGTTAAGAAGTTTATCCTGAGATTTAATATAGATTTGCTATGCTGTAGTTTGGACCCATTGCCTCTTGTCCTATCTTCTGTGGCAAGAGAACAATTTTTCTCCATCTGTTTTATGGCAGCCTTTCAAGTATTTGAAGACTAATATCATGTCTTTCTCCCCTTCCCTCCCCTCCCCCATCTGCTCTTTTCCAAACTAAACATACCCAGGCTTCTTTGCTCATAAAGCTTGCATTCCATCCCTTTGATCATCTTTGCTCACCTCTGGATCCTTTTCAGTTTCTCTACATCTTTCTATACAGTGGTGACCAAAATTCCTCCTATTTCCTCCCTATCAGCACCCTCTCTTCCTTTACCCCGTCACCTACGCCAAAGTTTTGGCCTGCTCTCTTCTTCTAACCCTTCCACTGTCTGTGATCCCATCCCCTCTTGTCTCTGACATCCACTCTTGCCGCTTCCTGATCCTCCTCACTATCTGACTTGCCTTTGCTCCTTCCCTTCACAATTACAAAGATGCTCAAAATCAACAAGATAAAATTCAATAAAGACAAGTGCAAAGTACTATGCTTAGGAAGAAAAATCAAATGCACAACTATAAAATGTGGTGGCTAGGTAGTAGTATTACTAAAAAAAGGATCTGGGAGTTGTAGTGGATCACAAATGAATGTGTTAATGTGACGCAGTTGTGAAAAAGGCTTATCATTCTGGGTTGTATTAACAGTAGTGTTTGTAAAACACAGGGTAATTGTCCCATTCTACTGACACTGAGGCTTCAGCTGGAGTACTGTGTCCACTTCTGGGCACCAGACTTTCAGAAAGATGGGGACAATTTGGAGAGAGTCCAGAGGAGAGCAACAAAAATGATAAAAAATTTTAGAAACCCTGACCTAGGATGAAAGGTTAAACAAACTGAACATATTTAGACTTGAGAAAAGATGGGGGAATGTGATAAGTCTTCAAATATGTGAAGGGCTGTTACAAGGAGGATGGTGATCAATTGTTCCCCATCTCCACTGAAGGTCAGGTAAGAAATAATGGGCCTAATCTGCAGGAAGGGAGATTAATATATTAG
Source organism: Lepidochelys olivacea (assembly GCF_965140295.1). Lineage (NCBI taxonomy): Eukaryota > Metazoa > Chordata > Testudines > Cheloniidae > Lepidochelys > Lepidochelys olivacea. Next base: position 28,120,427 of record NC_140411.1, on the reverse strand, counting down.
GAAAATCTTTCTAACTATAAGGATAGGTAGGCTCCAAAAGAGCCTTAACACAGAGGGCTGGACTAGATGATCTCTTGAGGTCCTATCCAGCCTTACATTTCTCTGATTCTATAATTCTATGCTCCAGTCTCCTCAAAAAGTCATCTCTTGACTCACCTATCTTTCCAACTCCTGCCTCTTCTCTCTTCTTCCCTTCACCTCCAAAGTAATTGGTTCTTAGCATTCCTCACCTTCTCCACTACTCCATTAATGGTGTTAGTCTGGAATGTTCATTTCTCTGATTCTCCCCCAGCCATGTTCACGCCTTCTTTCACTCTGCATTCTATTCATGGAAATCTGACTGAATTGACACATAAGCCACTACCTACCCCTACCTCTACCCCTTCTCCCCCCCCCATCTATCATCGAGTCATTTCTTCCATAATGCCTAAAAATGAGTTTGTGGGACAGTCATATGTAGACGAATATTTAAGGTTAAGAGAATATGTATATTCAAAATAAATATTTTGATGGTGTCCCTCTCTCTGATCCTCGGCATGTTGCTTGGCCTCATGAATTGTAAACTGTTACTAGCACATTATGGGCACTACTGGACCTAATAATATGCATTAATAATTCTATTATGAAATAATGCTTGTCACTAGTGACAACTTATGATACCACTATGCACTTTGATACTTAAATGTAAGCTGCTTCTAACTATCATTCACCAGTAACTTCTTTGCACTGTAAAATGAATGAAGCAAACCATATCTGCCTACCTAGACAGAAGTCCTTCCTGATCATGCTTCCTCCTCTGATTTGATGTTTCTATCCATCTGAGCTTCTCAAAGATGAGTGAACAAAAATCTATTCATTTTCATCAACCAATGGGCACTAGTCAAAGCAAGGTATTCCCAGGGTTATTCAGAGTCAGAACTGACACTTCTCTCAGTCTTTGGGTCATGCAAAGCTACAGTGATTCATATCTATGGACTCTGATTAGTGATAGACCTATTTGTCTAAGGACTGGTAGGTTGCTGTGATTTTTTTTCCCCTCCCCACTTACAGTATTTGCTCATCAGCAGAGGTGCAGGTGCCCTCAGTGTAATAAGAGGAATTTTAAAATATGTAGGAATGTCATTATCTTCCTCCTAACTAATTAGACATCTACATGGAGTAAAGCTCAATAGAAGCATATTGTTTTAATCATACTATATTATATGACTTTCTAAGCCACATCCTGCCCTTAAATATACATATAAACATGTTATCAAGTTACTAAGCAATTGATGACTAAACAGTCATTTGCTAAAAGAAAACTGCTTTTAGATTAAAACTCAGCATCCTCTATTTTTCAGCTCAATACCTTCCTGGTTCTATTTCTATATTTTCATTTTTCTGTCCCTTTGGCTTATTTTTCCCCACTGATAAAGGCTAGATTCCTTTTTTAAAAAAAATATAATAGTATTTAAGTATTGACCAAATGGTAACAGAATAGTAATGATAGCTGTGTATATTGTATTATTTCCAATTTCATGCATCTCCAGGTCCTAAAGAAGCATTTTTCTTTGAAAAGCAAAAGTAACCTAGTTCTAGCTCCTCCTACTGTTCAATTCAAATCCAATTAGTATATCTTCAGCAGTTATTACTGTCAAGTTACAGAAACCAGAGTTTCACACACATCTGAAGTGATGTTTGTAAAAGTCTTATGCTTCAGCTGAACTATGAGAATACCCTTTGTACTAGGTAAACTAATAAACAAGATAAAGAGCTATTTCAGCCTTTCTTATAGCAAATAAAATCTGTCTTAATGTATTGCATCCTCAATGGGGAGGAAGGAAAGGAAGCTTCATCTCTTTACACACTACTTTATCTTTTGTATTTAACAGGAGGACTGACTTTTCCTCAATTCCCTTCAGTTCCAGAACTATCCACAATGAATGTGAAACAAGAAAACACTGAAAAAACCTTTGCAAAAGAATTGAACCTCCCTGAAATAGCCCTGTATGCTTAAAGTACTTTAATAAGGGTATATTGCTAACTATATTTTACTAACAAAAGGAGCGTTTATAGCAAGGCTCTAGATACATGCGTCTAACTTAGAGCTGTTCTTGACAAAGTTTTGTTACTTAGCACTGTCACACCATAAAATAATGTTATTGAAGATCCGAAGTACCAGTGCAATCCCGGAACTGCTTGTAAGGGGAACTGTAAGGAGCTCAGGCTTCAGAGTAGCAGCCGTGTTAGTCTATATCCACAAAAAGAAGAGGAGTACTTGTGCCACCTTAGAGACTAACAAATTTATTTGAGCATAAGCTTTTGTGAGCTACAGCTCACTTCAGCAGCTCCATGCAGTTGAAAACAGAGGGGGGAGATTTTATATACACAGAGAACATGAAACAATGGGTGTTACTATACTCCATGTAATGAGAGTGAGCTATTACCAGCAAGAGTGAGGGAGGGAAAAAAAACCTTTTGGAGTGATAATGAAAGTGGACCATTCCCAGCAGTTGACAAGAACGTGTGAGGAACGGTGGGGTGGGGAAATAAACAGGGAGAAATAGGTACATGGATGTAATGGAAGAGTAGTAAACTAACAATCTAACTTTTTAGCACCTTATAAATGAACTCTAGTTTGGCTGACTGTAGGCAGCATGGTAGATGGTATAACAAAAGTCTATACACCAGGACATAACACACCACAACAATGGGACGCAATTCTAAAAGATGCATGGCAGAGCAGTCCCAGCGGGGTACCCCTTATTTCCTCCCCCTGTCTAGTTCTATAGGGCAAACAAATCCCTAGCCACCTGCATCTTTAGCTAACCCCAAACTGAATAAAGCGGGAGAGAAACAGAAAGTTTATCAGTAACATCACCTCAAGAAATAAACACACACACGATTCATAAATCTCCTTTATTTTCTGTTTCCTGGTTAAGGATGACCAGTCAGGAGGCAGAAAACGTTGTTTAATAAATATAAAGATGACGGTGATTTTGATAAAACGGGGGACCGTGAACTGAGTCAGTCTCTCTCTAACCGCCTCCCGCCCAAAGTACACTTAGACAAGCCTGGATCTCTACAAAGAGATTTCCCTCTTGATCAGTTTTGGGAAAAGCTTTAAGTTAAATCATTAAACGCTATGTTATTAGCCTATGCACTGGTGCCCAAAGAATTATACGCGGCGCAAAGATTACACGACGCTTTGCCAGGCTCCAGGGCCGGGTTTAGCATCGCGTCCGGCCGGAGCCCCCACGGGCGGGGCAGGGAAGGGCTACGCCGGAGCTCAGGTGTTGCTTTGAAAGCGCCCCGGAGGCGGCCCCGTCCAGCCGGCTCGCCCCCCGCGCCCCTTACCGGAGTTCCGGAGCTTGCGGTTCTTGAAGACCGAGATGACGACCAGCAGGTTGCCCACGATGTCCACCACGGTGGTGAAGATCAGCACGCTGGACAGCGCCGGCCCCACCCAGGCCGGCCGCCGGGCCGCCGCCGCCGCCGCCTCCCGCCCGGCCAAGCCGAAGCCCCCTCGCCCGCCCAGCTCGCAGCAGTTCCTCAGCGAGCCATTCTCCAGCATCGCGGACGCCCCCGCCGCCTTCTCCGGGCGTCCCCGGCCGCCGCCTCCCGCCCGGCCCGGCTGCTCCTAGCACGGGCTGGGGCGCTCCGGGCTCGGCATGGCAGCGCCGGCTGCCGCCTTGCCTCACGCCCCGGCTGACCCGGCTCAGGCGACTAGCCGTGCTCGGCGGCGGGCAGGGCTTTAAGGGGCTCCGCGCCCCCGCCCCGCGCCCACTCCCCCGCTGCCTCCCCGGCAGAAGGCGCTGCGGGCGGGCGGGGCTGGACGCAGCAAAACCCTCCCTCGCGCCCCCGCCCCTCTCTCGCCCGCCAGCGCCGCCAGGAGCTGGGGCAGGCGGGGGAAGGGGTCGGCGCGGGCTAAAGGGGGCGGGGGGGGGGGGAAGACTCAGAGCCGCTGGCCACTGGCTGTCCCGCCCCCCGCGCGAGCGCAGCGTGACTGCAAACTTTCCCGCGCGCCGCTCGCTGCAGCTCGGCGGCGGCCGGGGGGCTCTGAGGGGAGCCCGCGCGCCAGAGCCGTTTGCTGCGGGGATTGGCGCGTGCGGGGGGGGCCGGAGCACGGGGCCTCGCGCACGGGGCGGCGGTGGGTAAGTTCGGAGCGCTCGGGCAGGAGGAGGACGCGGGGAGGGGGGGGGAGCGGCGTGCAGGGAGAGAGACGGAGGAGCGTGCGTAAGGGAAGGGGATCCCCGACCGGGGGGGATCTGGGGAAGGGATAACACGCATGGGGGGGATCATTGGCAGTGGAGCATGAATAGAAGAGGGGGAATCATACAGGGGGAGGATGCATAGAGGAAGGAAGCTCCCAGGGAGATGGGAGGATGCGTGGTGGGGGGGGGGGCGGGCATGGTCAGGGCAGTGGCAGTCAACCTTTTTTCATTCGCGGACCCCTAAAATAGTTCAAGTGGAGTTGCACACAGCCCCCTTTGGAAATCTTGGCCATAGTCTGCAGATCCCCTCCCCCCCAGGGGTGCGCGGCCCGTAGGTTGAAAAGCCACTGAGTTAAGGGAATGGGGAGGAGGGGGGGTTATGCACAAGGGGCAGAGAGCCCCAAGCAGAGGGAGTGTGGGTGAGGGAGGAGTCCCAGGCGGGCAGGCACCCTGTAAGCTAGGGACTGGCACACAGTAGAGTGGTAACAGGTGTGGGGCACTGCACACGCCGGGGCTGGCACGGGGGCTGTGGCTGTGGCCGTGGCCGAGGCCGAGTTGAGCGTGCAGGGGACGCTGCTGCTGTAAGTGGGGCAGGCAGGGGCCATCGCACGCCGCAAGGGGCCCGGTCCTGCGGCCGTGGGTGTCCCAGGGCTGCTTGCAGCGGCCTCGCCAGGCACTGAGCCCAGCTGTGCCACGGGGCGGTGTGAGGGGCTGATCTTGTGCTGCAGATCCAGGGCCCTTCCGGCGAAGATGCAGCGAGGGGCCTGAGCCTTCGTGCTCGTCCCGGGCCCTGCGTGGGGGCAGAGGAGCCTCAGTGCTCCTTTCTGCGCGGGACAAGTCACAGCCACAGGGCGGGGCGGGGGGCAGGCTGAGGAAGGCCCGTGGTGGCTCACCTCACTGCCGGCAGGAGAGGAAAGGATTTGGAGACCATGCTCATTAGCAGTAAGCCTCAGAAGGGTCCAGCACCGTGCTGGAGCTGCATGGCAACTAGCCAGGAGTCTGAGCTCGGACAGCAGGAGCTTCCACGTGACTCATGAGAAGAGCTGCCAAGGGAGCAGCTCCTCCTTGGTTTCTCTGCCTTTGGCTCACTGTTTGAATGGACTGACTAACCCGGATAAGGTAATCAAGGGCAGCAAACAACCCTTCATCTCCTTTTTTAAACAGGGCAGAGCTTCAGATTTAGAGTTTATCTTAATTATGAAGTCCATGTAATCCAGCTCTATCTAAATCATCTCTCTCTAGCTTGGAGTTTCAGAACTGATTTGGCAGGAGGCGATTTTTTAAAGCAGGATGGGTATGAAAATTGTAGGGCAGGCCATGAATGCTCATGAAATTGGGGGTGGGGAGGCGGTTCCGGCTGTGGGGGCGGGCTCTGGAGTGGGGCCAGAAATAAAGAGTTCAGGGTGTGGGAGGGGGCTCTGGGCTGCAGGGGTGGGGGAGGAATGAGGGCTCGGGGCTGGGGATGAGGGGTTGGGGGTGCAGGAGGGTGCTCCAGGCTGGGACCGAGGGGTTTGGAGGCAGGGAGATCAAGGCAGGGGGCTGGGGCACGGGAGAAGATCAGGGGTGCAGGCTCTGGACAGCGCTTACCTCAAGCAGCTCCCAGAAGCAGCAGCATGTCCCCCCTCCAGCTTCTATGTGGAGGCGTGGCCAGGCAGCTCTGCGCGCTACCCTGTCTGCAGGTGCTGGCCCTGCAGCTCCCATTGGCCCTGGTTCCCGGCCAATGGGAGCTGTGGGGGCAGCACTTGGGGTGGGGGCAGCGTGTGGAGCCCCCTAACTGCCCCTAGGTGTAGGAGCCGGAGCAGGGACATGCTGCTACTTCCTGGAGCTGCGTGGAGTGGGGCAAGCCCTGGATCCCACTCCCTCCCGGACAGATTAAAACGTCTGGAGGGCCAGATGTGGCCCCTGGGACATAGTCTGCCCACCCCTGTTCTAAGGCAGGTCTCCCTACTATAATTCAATAACTATACATGAGGCACCCAAGGAGGAGAACTTTATTTTCCTCAGGATCAGTCTAACAGCTACAGTGAGTTAGTTGTAATGGGAAATCCCTCCTCACTTTCCCCCTCTACTCCATCTGTTGTCTGGCTCTAAATGTTCCACTGCTGTCCCACCAGTTAAAGCAATTTCAGTCACTTCCTATGGATTATGTCAGGGCTGCCCAACCTACAGCACACCAAAGCATTTCATAAGGCCCGCAGCCTGCTTCAACCCAATATACTAACGTCCAATTCACTAGCATTTTGTCATCATGTTTACATCATTTTAGTTTACACAAGTGTGTAAATAAACAATACTGTACATAGAAATAACCTGTTTCAATACATATGAAACAACCTGAACTTAAAATATAAATCAATACAGGTGACTTTAAATCTTATTAAAATTTGTGGAATCTGTTTGGCCCACACAAGATTGTGCTTAGGTATATGTGGCCCTCCTGTGTAATAAAGTTGGGCACCACTAAATGTAATCATTTACTAAATATAATACAATATACACTATGCATTATTATTTGTGTTACATTAATGCCAAGAGGCACCACCTGAGAACAGGGCCCCATTTTGCTCAGTGCTGCACAAACACTAGAGTGGTATACAGTCCCTGTCCCCAGAGAGCTTACAATCTAAATAGGCATGACCTACAGAAGTGGAGTGACTTGCACAAGGTTACACACATAGAATATCATTGGAACAGCTGGGATTAGAGAAACCCAGATCTCTTTACTGCTAGTCTGATGCCCTATCTACTAGGCCACACTGCTTCCTAATACAACAATAAGATTATATACAAGATCTCCTAGACTTGTGTGCGACTTCTCTTCCTCTCCTACTCCGCAAAATTTCACAGATAAATTGATCAATGTATGATAAGTAACATCCAGTGTATCCTGTGAATTTCACAAGTCACCCAGATTTGACTATCCTGGCAGACTCCAGTTGAGGCCTAATCAGCACAGAGTAGAGTGGAAGAATTACTTCTCATGTCTTGCTTACAACACTCCTGCTAATACATCCCAGAAGGATGTTTGCTTTTTTTGTAACAGCATTACACTGTTGACTCATATTTGACTTTTGGTCCACTATAATCCCCAGATCCCTTTCCTCAGTACTCCTTCCTAGGTAGTCATTTCCCATTTTGTATGTGTGCAACCTTCCTAAATGGAGTACTTTGCATTTGTCCTTGTTGAATTTCATCCTATTTACTTCAGACCATTTCTCCAGTTTGTCCAGATCATTTTGAATTTTAATCCTATCCTCCAAAGCACTTGCAACCTCTCCCAGCTTGGTATCATCCTCAAACTTTAGAAGTGTACTCTGTATGGCATTATCTAAATCACTGGTGAAGATATTGAATAGAACTATACCCAGAACTGATTCCAGTGGGACTGAACTTGTTATGCCCTTCCAGCATGACTGTGAACCACTGATAACTACTCTCTGGGAACTATTTTCCAACCAGTTTTGCACCCACCTTATAGTAGCTCCATCTAGGTTGCATTTCCCTAGTTTGTTTATGAAAAGGTCATGTGAGACAGTATCAAAAGCTTTACTAAAGTCAAGATATACCACATCTATCACTTATCCCCTATCCACAAGGCTTGTTACCCTGTCAAAGAAAGCTATCAGGTTGGTTTGACATGATTTGTTTTTGACAAATCCATGCTGACTGTTACTTATCACCTTATTATCTTCTAGGGGTTTGCAAATTGATTGCGTAATTATTTGCTCCATTATCTTTCCAGATACAGAAGTTAAGCTGACCGGTCTGTAATTCTCTGGGTTGTCCTTATTTCCCTTTTTATAGATGGGCACTATATTTGCCCTTTCCCAGTCTTCTGGAATCTCTCCCATCTTCCATGACTTTTCAAAGATAATCACTAATGCCTCAGATATCTCCTCAGTCAGCTCCTTGAGTATTCTAGGATGCATTTAGTCGGGCCCTGGTGACTTGAAGACATCTAATTTTTCCAAGTTGAATATTGTGCACCAGTATGGAGAAGATGCAGCCACATGCGACTTGTGGATACCCAGCTGAATACAGTGATGCAGTGCATCACAGGAATCCTTAAGTCAACTCCAACCCCATGGCTACCTGTTCTGTCTAACATCGCTCCCCCGCTGATACGCCACACTGTTGCGACATTCCATGAAGCTCAGTGAATCCAGGAAAATGGATGCCTTCCTATCCACCAAGACCTTGACAATGACCCCCTGCAACGTCGTAAGTCCCACATGCCTTTCTGGGAACATTCGTTTAGCCTCAAGCAATCGGGCTATGATCAGAAGCAGGCTTGGAAAGCAGATTGAGCTGAACAAGACTTAAAAAATAAGCACCTTGTGCCACATCCCATTCAGAAAGTTCCTAGGTTTAACCTTCACAGTCATCTTGGTCAACTCTGAACCGAATTTGAACCAACTATGGTAGATGCGCACATCTAATACACAAATGGAAAATCAAGGACTCCCCAGTCTGAGAGTTTGGTTCCCCACAACAGACCATCGAACATATCACTACTACTTCCAAATTTATAAATATGAAGCAGGCATTAGTGCAATAAATTCTGCAACTCCTGATGTAGCCATTTGGCTCGATCAACTTCATGTGAAATTGTAGTTGCTGCTCTGCACCAGCCAGACAAAAGAAGAAGATTTAACTGAGAAGAATTTGGTCCAGAATCTTCAGCCACACCTTAAAAAATGAGCACCTAATGTGGAGCACCTAACCCTTACTTAGGCACCTAAGTAAGAAGGACTGATTTTCAAAATTGCTGAGCACCAGCATCTTCCATTGATCCTAATAGGAGCTGCTGAATGCTGAACACTTTTGAGAATCAGCCAATTTATTAAGGAGTCCAAGAGCCCATTTTTGAAAGTCTTGACTATCAATCATTGCTCAGAATCAGTGGGACTTTTCCCAGTAATGCTTTTCTGTGTTATATCTGTGGATGCTCTCTCTAGGAAATGCTTCTTTTAGTTTTCTGAAAAAGATCACTCTTACCCTGATCTTTTTTCTTTTATTTGAAGCAAGATGTGGTACTTCATCTATGGGTGAATCTGGAAAACTGTACTGAGAACAGTCATGGGTAATTAAAAAGTGTTTGTTCAGAATAACTTCCACTGAATCTATGAACAGATCAATTTTTGTGGTTAAAGGTACTCCTATTGAGCTCTAATATAAAGAAATGCCTTGGTATTTTAAAGTAATATTAAAAATCTTTTATTTTCTTTTGAAAAATTCTATGCCTCTGCCCCTCATTTTATGTCTAAGGGAAGTAATTTTATTCTGTGATGTAAATCCAGGCAGATTTATTTTTTAAGCAATCTAAGGCTCTGTGTGTCTGCTGCAGGACAAAACCAAGGAATTGCCTGTATAGGGAGCAATCAAATATTCCACACATCACTCAGCTGCCCAAGGCTGTTCTCTGTGGATTGTTCTTTTTTTCCTGAAAATGTGTGGCTGCTTCCTGAAGATACATTCATACTCCTGTTTTCTGTGTTTTATTGATTTTTTTAAAGGGACTTATCTTTAACCAGTTGTCAAAAGTGTAAACTTTTTATGAACATGAATGTAATTTCGGGAGACAGAAGTTGCTACTGCTGGCGTCCCTTGAATTTTCAGTTTCCCAGTAGAACAGAAGAAAAAAATTACCTCTCAGCACATTCATTATGTTATCACATGTCTCTGTAAGCTAACAGTGCAATTTCAACTAGAAGCACTATCTCTTTTAAAACGCCTTCATGCTTTCAGTGGTGTTAATTTCATGGCAATTTAAACTCTGCACATCCTGGTGGAAGCCAGAATCTAGGGTGCTCTCCTGCTTTCAATTTGATCCAAGTTTAGTTCTTTCAAAAACAGTTTGACTTACCTTTGAGTCAAATCAGGCCCAAGTTACAATGTTTAAAAGAAAGCCTCTTCTACCCGTCACTGGTTTTCTACTGTTGAGAACCTGCGCAAAAAGCAGTATCTCCTTGCAGAAAGGAGAGACTGTGCCATCCCAGAAACAAAGTTGGTTGACTAACATATTGCTATATGATCTGCATCTTTTTTGCTCCCACACTATGAGAAGGTACTTATCTAGAAATCAAAGCCAGTTTTGTTATCTTTGTTGTATGTTTTTTTCAACTTTTAAAAATGGCTTTATTTTCCCCTAGAACTCTCCTTCGGCCCATGCCACTTCCTGCAGTCCCCACTGGCCTACAATGGCCAGTGAGAGCTGCGATCGGCCAAACTTGCAGACGCTGCAGGTAAACGAACCGTCTCGGCCCACCAGCAGATTTCCCTGATGGGCCGTGTGCAAAGGTCGCCAATCCCTGATTTAGTGGGTCTAATGAAGACCCGCCAAATTGACTGCAGATCACACTCTGGTCAACCCCGGTACTCCGCCCAGAACAAGAAGAGTAAGGTAAGTCGATGGGATACACTCTCCTGTCGACCCAGGTCGGTGTAGTCACCGCAGTAAGTCGACCTAAGCTACGTCGACTTCAGCGACGTTATTCATGTAGCTGGAGTTGTGTAACTTAGATCAACTTACTGCGGTAGTGTGGACATAGCCTCAAAGTGTGACCTTCATGCTTGCAGGATGATTGTGAGGAGCCCATGTTGGCACCTACAGCAGCAAAGCATTGTGAGGCACCTCAGCTTGCAGGGCAAGTGGTAACACAGCCCCTCACTAGTATAGATTGCACCTGGAATGTCATACCGTGGCAGGAGTAAAATGTGGGTTTTTTTGAGCTATTAAAGGAAGCAGGGAGAAAGGAGTGGGAGAGAGTTAGGCTCCTAAATCCCATTGACAGTCAGCATGAATGGAACACCTAACTGCCCTTAGTGCCATTGAAAAATCTTTGTTCCTGCTAGTATATTGTGAATTAGGAGTGAATTGAATGCTCTAAAAAGTGAAATAATGGTGGCTCGAGCACAGTGCATTGCCAGGTGACGGTTCCATGCACATCTCTGCTGATGCAACCCATCCCTAAACTTAGACCCTCCAGGCTAGGCCACTCTTGGGCCTCTGCTGCCGTTTTGTGTGTTGGTTTTATGGCATTTATAAATGCAAGGCTGGAATGAAATAAACTAATTTTCACTCATGACCTAAGCTAATATATGAGCATGCATTTCCACAGGTGAAAGGCAAATTCCATTGCCCCACATCACCCCTTAACTAATTGCATTTAAAATGGAAAGCAGAGTCACAGAGCTCATATCATTAGACTGAGCGACCATAATGCATAATACAGTGTCTCTGAAAAATTCTCTGCACTGAGCTCAGTGCAGTTGCCTATCTGTAACGGAGAGCAGAACTGGGTCCACGATGTGGAACAGGGCACAGGTGTGTGCTAGCTAATTGTTAAAACAATCTTTGAAATAAGGAAGGGGCTTGAATTTTCTCTTTCTCTTCCTACCCTGCAGTGCTGCTTCGATAATCCAGAGTGATCATCATTTGTGGGAGGCTTGATTCCTGTCATAGAGGAGTGGGATTGACTAGGCTTATGCCAAGAGAGTGGCATCTAACATTGGCCTCACTGGCTATGCCTGCCAGCTCATCTTGGGTTAGCAGACAGTGATCCTGCCTCCTCATTTCATGCAGTTGAATACAGGACAGTTGGCTAACATTATAATTAGCATACAAGATATAAAATATGGATGGGGACCCTTGCTTTCCATGTATAATTGAAACCCACTAGCCAACGCTGCAGGCTCAGATGACCCTGACGGAGAAGTCTGTTCAACATAAGCCATGAGAGAGATGCTGAGACAGTGCTATTTGCACCTGGCTCTGAGTGCAGCCCCAACACCACCAGATTTGAAGGTGTGACCACCTTGTATTGGAATCTCAAGAAGGGTGAAGCAGGGGCACTATGTGCCACACTGATGTACAGTTCACTACACCACAGAGTCCCTACTTGAGTTGACAACATTTCTTTCTGCAGAACCACTGATGTGGCCTGAACTAATGGGTGACTTCAGTCTCCACACAGATGACAATCCCTGAGGGGGCAACTTAAACTCTCGTGGTCAGCAGGACAGCCATGTGACTGTCCTGTGTGGTTTTTGGATTCATATAGCTAGAGATACTCTGGATCTGATTTTTGAGGTGGGATTGGAGGCAAAAGGGATGGTATGTCTTTTTCATGGACTGACAGGTTCTCTTGGGCCATGTTCTGCAGTACTTCATCAGTCCTTACTCAAGTAAAAGTCACTCTGACTACAATGGATGTTTTGGCTGAGAAAGGACTGTAGGATTTGGCTCTCAAATTTAAAAAAAAACTAGATAGTTCTGATTGTTTCTTATATATAGTATGTATATATGAATCCATGAAAATGTAAATGCATGAAATCCTGACTTTTCAATAGGGCCAGGATTCCCCCCATTAAGTACTGCAATATTTCAAACAGTGGTATACAGTAGAATCTCAAAGTTACAAACACTTCAGGAATGGAGGTTGTTTGCAACTCTGAAATGTTTGTAACTTTGAACAAAACATTATGGTTGTTCTTTCAAAAGGTTACAACTGAACATTGACTTAATACAGTTTTGAAACTTTACTATGCAAAAGAAAAATGCTGCTTTTAACCATCTTAATTTAAATGAAACACGCACAGAAATAGTTTCCTTACCTTGTCAAATCATTTTTTTTACAGTTTCCCTTTTTTTTTAAGTAGTTTACTTTTAACAGAGTATATGCTTTTTTCTTTTTTTTTTCTTTTCTTTTTTGACAGGGGTGGGGGGGTGTCTGCTGCTGCCTGATTGTGTAGTTCTGGTTCCAAATGAGGTGTGTGGTCAGTTTGTACCTCAGGTGTTCTTAACTCTGAGATTCTACTGTATTTCAATTGATTTATAACCATTGATAGAAGCAGCCAAAATGTACACTAGACATATTTATATAAATGCATATATATTTATATAAATCTTCTCTGATAAATGTAACAACAACAAAAATTCAGGAGGATGAAGAATTTATCCAGAAGTAGAATTTTTCATAAGGTTCTGTCAATAACAGGGGAAAAAATTACCCAGCTTCTGTTCAATGCTAAGGATTTATCCTCAAGAATCTAGACAGAGCATTGGCATTGAGGATTGCATATTGATGTGAGCAATAATGATAGAAGTGCAGGGTATTTCCTGGAGATTAATGGTCATCCGGGTATTGAGGGTCTAAACTGCACCAAGGGGCACTCACCCCAACTGGTTATTCATCCCCAGGAAATGCTGTGAATGTCAGTCATTATTGCATAAATTAACATGCAGACTTGGAAGCTCAGTCTACATTCTTAAGGATAAAATGAAAAAACAAAACCATGATGTGTGGCTATTTTTTAAATGGGTGATGCTGTTTCAGCTGGTACCATGTGTACAGGGCATCTCTAGAGAACTACTGGCGTGGAGTTTACACAGTCAAATTCCTTAAATCATCTGTCAATATCATTATATGAAACTCTACTATAGAATGTAATATTAGTTAAGAAATGTAGAAAGAGGGGAGCTGAAGGCCCAGTGTGATGAGTAGATATGCCACAAACTGCCCCTTGTAATTAAAGTGGAGTGAAACAGGAGTGGGAGGTTGCTTTGTACCAGCCAAGGGGGAATTTAGAGTGGTGGTCCCTCAAGACAGGGAAATGGGGGGAGCTCTCCCTCTGCTTTTAGGTTCACTACCTCCAGTACCCCCTTAATATAACTGCTCTCTCCCTTTAATATAAACCCGGCCTCACTCAGTCAGTCAATAAAAGGTATCAGGCTCTTTAAGAGGCAAATTTTAAAAGAAATCTCATCAGATAAAGAGCTAACCACATAAAACTAGGATGGTAAACACATTAAAAACATGCTAACCAGCTTTGCATCTTATGAAGCCACTGAATAGTAAACAGTAGCTTATATAAGCACAAAATTTGCAGGCCTAATCTTGCTCCCACTGAAGCAAATGAGAATCTTGCCACTGACTTCACTGGGGAGACCAAAATGCAGAGCTATGAGCATGAGAGAAGAGAAAATGCTCCAGTGATTACAGTGCTAGAATCTGATGGAGCTAGAGCAGTGGTTGTCAAACTTTTGTACTGGTGACCCCTTTCACATAGCAAGCCTCTGAGGGCGACCCCCCCCTTATAAATTAAAAACATTTTTTTATATATTTAACACCATTATAAATGCTGGACGCAAAGTGGGGTTTAGGGTGGAGGATGACAGCTCACAACTCCCCATGTAATAACCTCGTGACCTCCTGAGGGGTCCTGACCTCCAGTTTGAGAACCCCTGTGCTAGATCCTCCTGACCCCTGCATGCCAGGAGCATAAGAATAGGGATTGAGCCTGCCCCCTATGCGAGGCACATAGCAGGGGTATAGGGCCCTATTGCACACCTACTAAGGTCTCTAAAGTTAGCAAAGTCTGGTGCTTCATCAATGACTATATGGTTTTATTGACAAGTGACCCTGCATTGATCAGATAATAGCTGTCAGTTGGGGTTGTTTCCACTGTTACATTCAGCCATGCGGTTCTGGCATTGGTCAGTGTGAAGGAAATTAAATGACTGCTACCCAGGGTACCGGCTTGCCAGATTCTCAATGGATCTAATGGGAATGGGTCACATCTACCACAGATGCTTGGTGAAATGGAAGGAAAATAAAGAGTAAAAAGTGGAGTGCAATTATGTCAGCCAGAGAGGATGATACAGCACTGGAAGGGTTTGAAATTCCTAGATTCTGTAAGCCCTAAGATTTGAATCCCAGCAAGCTCAGCTAAGTCTTTCTCCCTTCTAAGTTAGATGGATTGAATAGTATGTAGTTTTCCTGTATGTATGAAGTCCTGTCTGCTCTATGTGAACATGTGAAAAGTAACTAGAGTTTGTCCTGGATGTTTTTCCATGGCCGAAATGCCATTTAATCCCATCCAGTTGTGCATTATCTACCTGCTGGAAGCTGCCCCTCAGCCCAGGGGATCTTCAGTGACATGTATGTAGAGGGAAAGTCATCTCTGGGAAGAAGGCTAACACAAGACCTATTCATCACTTAATAGTGCTTAAAAGTGAGAATTAAGTGGTGCATCGGTCTTGTACTGGTCCTTGGCCCAGGGTGAATTTCACCCAGAGTTTGTAAGCCTTTGAGATGAAAGGCTAAATGTTAAACAATAAAATCTTTCTACTTAACATGTGAGAGAGTTTCAATAGGCATTAAAATGAAGCTTGAAAATGGGTAAAAACTATTTTTGCATCCTAGGCTCATGTAATAGTCTTTGTGTGCTCCAGGCACTTTCCCATAGGATAGGTGGTAAAATCATGTTAAAGAACAAAATTGTATTTATTGTAGATGTTAATTATTCAAGCATTGACTGGAATTCATTAAGTAGAGGAAAAGGCATGAAAGTATGTTTGTGGTGGTGGTACAGAATTGCTTTTTAACTCAATATGAACATCAAGCAACAAGGAAAGGAATGTTGCTAGATATGTTACTAAGTAACAGAGAGGATATGAAAACAGAAAGGCAAAGGGAGACTGCAGGAAGCCATTTGGATCAAAGTGCCATTAGGATTAGTTTTAAACAAAAAGGGGAAAAGTTAAAGTAGCCAACTTTATAAAGACAAGTTTGGTTTGGAAGAGATAGGGGATGAATGGAATACAATTAAATGCTATAAGACGCCACAGTGGAAGTTAGAGAGTGAAAGGAAATGTGACAAAACAGTGTTTCTTTCTACCTTTTTCATTTCAAATGCTATATTACTAAAAAGCGTATAATGGAAAAAATGGACCCATTTGAATAAGTAAAAAGGTTTATAGCATCATTAGGAGGAGGAAAGAGACAATCAGAACTATTAGATGCTTACAGTTTCAGAGAAAGAAGATAGTGAACTAGTGAATGGACTAAAATTCTAAATGTAAAAATATAAGGAACATTACAATAGCAAATACATAGAAATGGTATTTAACTAGTATATTTCAGCCAAGGATCCCAGAGGACTGAACCTTTCAAAGCAGACTAGAAACTGTAGGTAATTGAGCTATGCAGGTTTATACCAGCTGAGGATCCGGCCCTAAATTGTCATGGATTTACTGGTATGCAGCCCGTAAGCAGCACACAACAATACTATGCAACTGAAAAATACCACATCCCAACTCAACCCATATGGGAATTGAATTAGAATTGTAGAAGTTTGGTGCTAACTCTCTTTCTGTCAGCAAAGGTGTCACACATTTTTAATGATCAGTGCTTGAGTTGAAAGATGGTACCTCCCAACACCCATCATATTAGGCTATTGCCAGTAATAAATCAGGAGGAGGAGCACCACTTACTGAATTATCTCAACAGTTCCATTTCCTCCTGCAGCACCTTAGAGGATGGGATTTCCAAAATTCATCAGTGGGAGCAGAGTTCAGGCAATGAAAAAGTGGGTGGCTAACGTACAATAGTTCTCAGATTTAAGAAATTGCAAACAAAAACCTACAATAAAACAATATTATCAAGGGTACAAAGTCAAGCACCCAAAAGTTGGGGCATGCCAGAATTAGGTTGCATTAAGGTACCTTGTGTTAATAAGAAGCATAATTAAAGTTGGAATCTTGGTCATGCCTAGATTTCCCAGCAACACCAGTGGCCCCAAATGCTCCCACTTCCTTCCCCCCTTCACTTAGGGACAGATTTTACAACACCTATCCACACTGACTAGGGGATAACCTGAAATCAGTGAGAATACTCAATCAATAATGCACAACTCAGTGCAGGTGGCAGAGTCTGGCCCCTTGTCAAGTAGTTAAAGTGTTTTCTTAGGCAAGCTTAACAATGTGTGTCACTGTCACTCCAGCTAGAATTCAAAGGTTACAGCTACACTGCGATAAAAAACCCACGGCTTTGAGGTCAGTTGACTTGGGCTCATGGGGGTCATGCTGCATGGCTAAAATTTGCTGTGTAGACATTCAGGCTTGGGCTGGAGTCGGGACTCTGAGACCTCATGAGGGGGTGGGTCTCAAAGCCTGAGCTCTGACCCGAGCCTGAACATCTGCAATTTTATAACCCGACAGACCAAGCCCCCCAAGCGCAAGTAAGCTGACTCAAGCCAGATGCAGCCATACTGCAAGTCTTTTATTGCAGTGTAGATCTACCAATATTGATAGTAATCATAAATATAACTGTGACATTCTATACCTTGGGGGAGCACCCTGTAACCCCCATATTCCTAATTTACATATATTTGTGATATTGCATATCAAGCATGCCTTGTAAAGTGTCATGGGAAAGGTTATGATCTGCTGAAACCCACTGTTCCATCTAAATATGTACATTATTAATGCATATGAAGTTATGAGAATTGTGTTGTAAAGTTGTCACTAAAATACGCTGTGGGTTTGGGAAGCACCCAGATATTAGCTCCCCAGAGACAACAGCAAGAAAAGTAACCAACACCTGGGCAGGTGTCAAACAACCATCAATAGCCATTGTCCAGCAAGGGAGTTACAATTCAATGACTCACCTGGACTCATGTTCTCCAAGCACATTGACTAAGGGTATAAAACAAACACAGTGGCCACATGCTGGGGCTTTTCTCCCTCCCTCCACCGAGGCTGCAAGCAACAAGGACATTCAGAAGACTGAAGATTCCAACAGAGTGGCCCACGTTTCAAGGGTGAAACCTGTGTACTCTGAACTGCAATATCCATTGGGGTGCGAAAAACTGTTTAATCTAGATGTTGCCCAATCTAATAGGGTTGAGAGTTTAGACTACGTGCTGATATTTTCTTTTCTTTTGGTAACTAACTCTGACTTTTTGCCTATCTCTTATAATCACTTCAAATCTATCTTTGTAGTCAATAAGTTTGTTTAACTGTTTATCTTTACCAGTGAGTTTGCCTGGAGTGTTTGGTAAACCTGCTCAGGTTTACAAAGTCTGGTGTATATCCACTTTCCATTGATGCAGTGGTGAATCAATTAATAAATTTGCACTGCTCATCTTGAGCAGTGCAAGATGGTATACTCCTGAGGTACAAGGCTGGGAGCTGGGGGAATTTGGCTGGTGCCTTTCTCTGTGTGATTCATGAGTGGCTCTGTGAACATGCAATCTAGCTGGGTGTAGGGCTCCACATGAGGTTGTGCTGAGTGATAACAGTGCCTGGAGGGGTTTGCTGCTTTTCACTAGCAAAGCACTGTGAGAGGCAGCCCAGGCTGGAGAGTGAAGGGGGCACAGCAGTCCCACAGACCCAGGCTGCACCCTGAGGACCCTGTCACAATAACACGATTGTAAGGATTTTCCTTCTTGCAGCATCTGAACTTCTAAAATGACTTGTAGGTGTAACAATGCAAGACTATTGTCTTGCTATTGAAGGATGGGATGAGTGCAAAGTAGAGTGAAAAACCTTCTGAGGCTGCCTCTGGAGCAGAATAAAGGGGTTTGGGTTCTCCACTGCCTTGCATCCATTTACACCTTTGTTAAGTGTTTTGCACCTGCCTTACACAGGTGTAAAGTGACAACACAAGGTACAAGGTGGTGGAGAATCAGGCATAAGGAGCCTGGGAAAGAGGCTCCTACCTGAAGCAGCGGAGTGCTGAAGTTTAGGAATTTTAGGGACAGTGCTGGGCAGTAAGTAGTTTAATCCATTGATATAAACTAAGATCTGACCCTGGGGAATTGGAGAATGAACCTTCAACTAGAGAGAGTGAAAGTATAAAAAGGAGAGGGGAAAATTAGCAAAAGTTGGGTGAGGATTCCATTGGCAGACTGTGAAGAGATCCAAAGGGACCTCACAAAACTGGGTGACTGGGCAACAAAATAGCAGTTGAAATTCAATCTTGATAAATGCAAAGTCATGCATATTGGATAACATAATCCCAACTATACATTCAAAATGATGGGACCTAAATTAGCTGTTCCCACTCAAGAAAGAGATCTTGGAGTCATTATGGATGGTTCTCTGACAACATCTAGGGGAACAATTTGTACAGTGGGGGTGCTTAGAGCCATTGAAACAAACTGTAAACTCTGTATATAATAACAAGCCAGTAAATATCAATTCCACAAAGGAGAAACAGAAACATATAAAAGTGAAGTGACGTACCCAAAGTCCCATACCAGGTCAGTGGCAGAGCCAGGCTTAAAACTCATTCTCACCATTCCTAGACCAGGGCTCTATTTGCTAAATAACACTTGTGAAGGGTTCCCCCCAGCTGGGATATGATCTGGAACTTGGGTACCATAGGCGCCGACTTCCCCTGTACCCGGGAGAGGGGGGGTGATCGACCCCCCCACTCTGCCCAAGTCCCACCCCCACTCCAGCCCGTCTCCCAACCCCCCACCTCTTCCCCGCCTCTTTCCGCTCCCTCCCCCAAGTGTGCTCCTGTCACTGCTCCTCCTCCTCACTTCTGGAGCCGACCTGCATGCTGCAAAACAGCTGTTCATGGCGGGCAGGAGGTGCTGGGAGGGAGGGGGAGGAGTGATCAGCAAGGCGGCCGGCTGGAGGGAGGGCAGGAGCTTGGCTGCTGGTGGGTGCTGAGCACCGACAAATTTTTCTCCGGGGCTGGAGCACCCGCAGAGTCAGCACCAATGGGTACCACTGAGCCCCCTGACCCACCAGCCTGCGCTCCCTTTACACTGTACTGCTGTGACCAGTCTACCAAACCCTCTCCCAGGTTCCAGCACACATACAGATAGGGACACACCCAGCTGCAGAACATACAGATGCTGTGATCAGTTCTGCATGGAGAGGCTACAGCTAAGGAATTACACAGCTACTCAAGTGTATCCACCTCACCCTGGAGTGTAAACACAAAATTATACTGTCTTGTGCTGTACAGAGATCTGTACAGTGTAAGCTCATGAAATTCACCTCCTCCCTCCACGGGGAGAAGGATATGCAACAGCTTTCTGCTCCCAATTATGACTCCCACATACTGGTTTTAGACAAAGCAAAAATAAATTTATTTAACAAAAGATAGATTTTAAGTGATTATAAGGGGTACCAAACAGATCAAAGCAGATTACCTAGCAAACAAACAAAACACGCAAACGAAGCTTAATATACTAAAGAGACTGGATGTGAGTAGCAAATTCTCACCCTAAATGATGATTCAAGCAGGCTGCAGAGATTCTTAAGGGGCCAGCTGCACTTGCTTACAGCTTAAAAACCCCAGGTGTTCCTTTCACAGGCTAAAATCCCTTTAGCCTGGGTCCAGCAATTCCCCCCATTTCAGTCTTTGTTCCTCAGATGTTTCTAAGAGTCTCTTTGGGGCACGGAGTCAGTGAAGAGCCACTATGATGTCACTCCCCTGCCTTAAATAGCTTTTGCATATGGCAGGAACCCTTTGTCTCAAAGCTTACTTCCCATGGCAGTCAGTGGAAAAACACTGGTATTCCAAGATGGAGTCCAGTACCAGGTGACTTGGTTACATCTCCCTGTAGTGCCACAGCAGCCATTGCTCAGAGGCCATTTGTAGCAGCCTCAGGAAGACCTCCCCACATAAACTTCTTCTAAAGCCTATTGTTTTCTCTAACGGCCCTTTCCAGCCAGCCAGAATGATTGCATTCTGCCTAGTGGGTGTTGCACAGGTGTAAACACATTTATAACACAGATACATAGTCAATATTCCTAATTTCAGATAAAAAAGTGATACATGCATACAAATAGGATAATCATATTCAGTAAATCATAACCTTTTCAATGATATCTCACATTACTGATTTTGCATAAAATACCTCATAGTTATGCAATAATCATATCGTAATAATAGCTCTGTGAAGAATATGGGGTGCAGTGTCACAACACTGTCTCCTCTACTAGATCTTTATGAATTGCTAGTTTCCAGTTTTGCCATCCCCAACTATTCAAAATTTGTGAGACAAGCCCTATAAAAATCATGACATTGGCCCAAATAATGAATTTTATAAATATAATAAATTTGGGGTTCTTTTCCATTTAGATTTTGAGCCTTTAGGGTACACTCTGATCACATTTCAAGCTTTTCTCCCCAACCAGGAGGCCTAGAAACTTACTTTTTTTTAATTGAAGCTGATATTCTCACATGATCCCATGATTCCAAAACCTGGTACTTAAAGAAAAAACACCAAATATTGCAACACTTGCAATAACAATCACACAAGCTGGCAATGTTGAAATTCTTCCACTCTTACTTTTGAGTAGCACTTTACTCTGTGAGTAGTTCTATTTAAATCAATGGGCTACTTACAGAGTAAGGTGCTACTCAACGTGACTAAAATGGCAGTCTCTAGCTCCATCTAGAATATGAAATGATACACCCACAGAAACATAATACATGGGTAACCAGATGAGATTCTATGGCCTGTCTGATTGAGGAGGCCAGGCTAGATGATCTAACGGTCCTTTCTGGCCTTTAAGTTTATGAATAGACAGACAGCTCATGTAATTAACTATATGGACTCTCTCAGACCAAAACCACTCCCATCTTCATGCCTGTCCAGCTTAGGCAAAATCTGAGTGAACAGATGGGTCTCACACAGCACAAGGAAGATCAAACACATCCCAATCACTATGAAATAAAATTCAAACAGCCATTCATGAATATCTTTTTGAAGAGAACACTGCAGAGCTCAACACACCTATGAGGCAGTAGCCTTCCTACATCTCAAAAAGAGACAGGAATGTTTTCATGATCATGCTCCACCACCAGCAACACATGCCAAGGAGAGGATTAACTGTTAAGTGTGTTCTGATTACACTGCCACATGCGAGTTAACTACATTTCTTGCCCCTACCCTGTGGCAGGTTATTCTGCTGGCCTACCCTCTTGCATTTGAGCCAGGAGTGGTCAAAAAATTCCTATCAACACCATTTTATGATGGGAAATTTGGTTTTCAACAAAATGGACATTTGTGTGGAAAGTATCTGCTTTCTGCAGAAAATTTTGAGCTTGGGGGCTTTTGACCAAAAGTTGAAATTTACCTCAGAACCTCCCTCCCATTTTCTAACAACTCTAGTTAGAACCCTGCATAAAGCTGCTGAAGTTCTGCTGCCTCATTGAAGCAGGAGCACCCAGGGAGGTAGCAGTAGCTCTCTAGGGACAGGGAATAAGGAATCTAGGACAGGGGAAGGTCCGGAGGCAAACCAAACCCAGGGCTGGTCTACACTACAACGGTAGGTCATCTTAGGCACTTTGCTCAGGGCTGTGAAAAATTTCACGCTCTGTGATGTAATTAAACTGACCTAAGCTCCAGTGCTGACACCACTATGTCACCGAGCTACCATCTCTCAGAGAGGTGGATTTACTACAGAAACAGAAGAAGACCTTCCATCGCTGTAGTAAGTGTCTATGCTGTGCTACTTTAGCATTTCTAGTGTAGAGATACCCCCAGTGAGGAAGCTTAGGTTTAAATTACCAGTAAAGCTAAATCCCAGGAACACTGTGAGTTTGGACACTTAACTCAGGCTCTGGGTTGATTTACTGACGATAGGTCAGAGACATAGCCCATTCATATCCTGCCACAAATTTAAATGCCTTGCATGTCAAGGACTGCTAGCATGGGCTATGAAAAGGAGAAAAATTATGGTTCATTCACACACCAGATAATCCTATTTTTAATAGGAGAAACTGCCAGAGAGATGAAATAGTATGTGTCGCAGGGCAAGGCCCGATGGCTACAGGAAAGTAGTGAGAAACAGGTATATTAGCCTCAGGCTAAACAAATCCCTGTTACCATGGTAACCAAATGGCAGTTGCTCCAGGTCAATTAAGACACCTTGGGTCAATTAAGAGCCTTTTAGAAAGCAGTGGAGACAGCGTGGTTGATTGGGACACCTGAAGCTAATCAAGGGCTGGCTGAAACTAGTTAAAAGCCTCCCAGTTAGTCAGTGCGGGGGTGGGGGGAGGGGTGTCAGGAGCAGTAGGAGGAAGCTGCGCTGCTGGAGAAACTGGGCAATGCAAACCCTATCAGGCACAAGGAAGGAGGCTCTGAGGTAAGGGTGAAGTAGATGTTGCACAAGTGGGGGCTGCTGTTGGGAAGTGGCCCAGGGAATTGTACTTGTCCTGTTTCAAAAAGTCAGCTACCAATAGCTGCTACTATTAGGGTCCCTGGGCTGTTGTTGGGGGGGGGCGGCTTTGCCCAGTGAGAGGTTGCTAGAGTGTGGGGAGAAGGAAAAGATCATTGTCAAAAGTGAACCCTGTGTGTGCTAGCACAGTAGTAAAATTTCCATTCAGGATGTTTGAATGACAACATATGCTAGTTTTTGTTGGGGGATAGGGAGGCATAAAGAAGCAAAGAGGAAGGAAATGGCCTGTTTGCTAGAGTCAACTAGTTTTGGTGACAAGAGAACAGCACATGTTAGGAGAGATAATTAAGGTGTCAAGTTTAAATACTTTTCTATAAGGATGAATAATCGTATCAGAAAAACACCTTTGATATTCAGCAGAGAGCAGTTTAGTGCCTGAAAAGTCTACGGAAGCGTGAAATCTGACATAAAAGAAATCCAAGGGACAAAATGCCAATTAGCTCCAACTTTGATTTACATAATGGAGACTGTCATCCACTGAGAGTCAATGATTCTGATGTCCTGTGCAGACAAGGTGCATGTGCCGATTGACAAATTGCCCACAATATCACCTCATGAAAGCCTGTCATATTATATATATATATATATATATATATATATATATATATTTCAAAAGGAAATTTCCTCCAGAATTTAAGCTGAAGGTATTATAGTTAAGGTTGCTGCACCACAACTTCTGTTTACAGGTTGAATTTTCTAAGTATTCTAAAATGGACATGCTTAGTTAGATCCCTTTGAAATTTGATGTGCATCAAGAAAGTGCAGGGGAGGGTTAGTGACCCAAATTTGGAGTCATTTGAGCTAGCAGTTGCTGAGATATAACCCACTGAAAAATAGTCAGTTTTCAAAAGTTTCAAGGTCGGTTGTGTTTTTAGTTTTGTTTTTGTTTTTTGCTCAGAACTAGAGATCAAACTATTGATGTGATGCAGGTCAAAATGGCCTCAAATCTGTCAAGTTTTACCCAAAGTTGTACATGGAACCCATTAAATCACTAAATACAGAACAGTATTTAAGAATTTTTTTTACAACACACATGCATCAATACAGAAAAAGGGCTAGAGGGTTTCCATTCCCTCCATTTTATATGTTTTAAAGCTCAACTCTTGTAGGTGCTCTAAACACCTTTTTCCCCTGGTTGTTCTTCTATAGTGTTAGATGGAAACCTGTGGGTGGGAGCAAAATGGGCTGTAAAAGGAGGTGAAGAGCTTGTACATTTCAGCAGCTCTGGGGTTGACTCAATAATGGTATATGTGTTAATGGTCATAATGGGGTTTTGCTGAAAAAGGGAAGAGTTAAGGTTGCATGGGTAATTTAACTGTGAATTTCCTGGTTTTCAGAAGCTGAGTTCTGCTCAATTCAACATTCTGTATGAGGACGACATAACTCTGTGTTAGTATAGTTTTTTGCCATTGAAATATTTATATATATTTACACTAAGTAACAAATTACTTTTAATATCTGAACTGCTGCTGCTGAAAACGTGACTGACCACTGCTACATATTGTGTTGCCTAACAATGTTGAGTAAGTATGATACAGTATTATCCAGAACCCAGCAGAATGACTGAAGAGAGGAGATTGGGCTAATTAGAATGTTAATTAGAATCCAAAGATTAAACATCAGTTTTGATAACTGATGGAAAAGGTTGGTGAAGTAATATGTTTTGACAACTAACAGTTCCTCCTCTCTAGTGGTAAGTAACTTGTACAGAACATCACAAGCAGTGCATGCAGTAAGTACTATAGTGTAAATCCTAGCAATTAAAAACTAAAAAATACCCCCAAACCAAACATGGAATTAAGGGGAATATGCTCCACCCTAACTGCATTGAACACTTCCCTAACTGAGCATAGGCTGACCTTAAATCTTGAGGCTAGCATCTTTACTTACTTAGTCATGTACTCCATCATGTGATCTTCCTGTCCCCTCAGTTTTATCAACTGGGTCAGCCTTGGAACAGGTACATAGGGCCTTGCACATGTTACACCTTTTATGCCAATTCTTAGCTTCCAAAGGAGAACATAAATTATTTTTAGAATTCTAACCTTTCAGCTTCTTGCAATGCTGAGGCCTCCCAGGCCCCAGCTACACGTAGCACAGTAACATATACACTGCTCGCAGGCCCATACAAGAGCTCAGTCTGAAGGCTACCACCCTATTCTTAAAAAGGGAAGCTCACATTTCTTGATACCATTTATGTAGCTATTAACACAGACTATCAATACAAATAGAACCACACTTTGGAGGAAGAGGACTTGTAAAGCAGACCTTATGTGATGGTATTAACAGAAGGAAGAAGAAGACAACCACTGCAAAGACAATCATCAAATAGTCACACAAAATTATTACTAAAAATAAACAATATGAACCCTTTTGTAAAACAATGTATTTCAGGGGTCCTCACACCTGTGCACCGAGAGCAGTGCACTGTTACACTAAAGCAGCGGTTCTTAACCGGTGGGTCATGATCCCTGTGGGAGGTCATAAAAAGGCATTGGGGATGGAGGAGAAGGAGGCATCACAAGTTGTTGAAAATTTTATTTCAATCTAAAGCCGAGAAAATTTGCTCCCCCACTCCCTGCAATACCCTTTCCCTTCAAAGTAAATATTCCTTTTCAAGGTCTCAAAATGCACAGAGATAAATCCTATAGGCCTTGCATGGTTCTCAGTGATACATATTTTAAACACACCCAAACACATTCTGCCCGACTTTTGTGAGCTATATAAATGACATCCTAAGATGGGGGCAGTGAAGAATTAGGCCCCTAGCTTTCCATGCTGTCACAGGATGTTACTGACCCTTTAAGAGGGAACAGGGCCAGTGCCCCTTTGCCTTCTAGTCTGGCCAATTAAGAAGATAGGCGAGCACACAGGGGTTATAAGTGGGCCAGGAGAATCAGAGCCAGGAAGTGACCTGGTGAAGGGAAGAGAGATTTGGTAAGAAAAAGAGACACTCAGCCAGGGCTGCCTGGGTCAGTCAGGAGAGACCCAGTGTGGGAGAGAGAGAACCAGTGAATCAGAGCAGACTGAGTCAGTCAGGAGAAGGGAAGGAGGCAAGAGCTGTCTGAGGTTGTTTCTGGGAGAAGGCTGAAGGCAGGAGAGCAGCAAGAGGGGGTTGCTGGCTGGCGTCCCCAAACCAGGGTTGGGGAAGGCTGAAGGCCAGGCAGCAACAGAGGGAGTTGTCTGCTGGCTCTCTGCCAGAGAGATGTAGCCAAGGGCTGGAGGCAGCGAAGCAGGGGCAGAGCCTAACCATTGACATCTCCAGGGCTGGAGAGGGGCCAGGGGCAATGAGAGGTGTTCACCTGGTAAAGATGATTTCCCAGCAGAGAAGCTGTCCGGTTTCCTGTTAGGAAGTCGGGGCTGCATGCCAGCTGGAAGGGCTGGTGTGGCTATTCTAGCAGAGGAATAGCAGAGGACTGACAGAGTCTTGGCATGGCCAAAAGGTGCCAGTGTGTGGTATGTAGGGCATCAAGGGACAAGGTATCTTGAGTTTTAATGACTGCTTGCAATGGATTTTTGTTGGCAATTAAGGGAATTGTGTTTTGGTAATAAACAGTCCCCAAGGAGGGGGTTATTAAGTAAGAGAACCAGACGTGAAGTTACTGGATTACCTCAGGAGGGAAATTGAGGCAAGCACACCTGTTCTGTCATGACCTGCTGCAGGAGTGTGCTCCAGGTGGAACCACCCAGTGATACCTGGTAATTCTTTTAGATCTGTCAGCAATTCTTTGAAACCATTAGCCATGAGGTGGTGGTGATGCAGCTGAGGACCATGAGGTGGATTAAGAAGTTGTATTTCAGTGGCTTTTCCTTCCACTTTCAAAGATCCTGAAGGTGAAATTTGGTATTTATCCATCTGCTCCAAGGGCTCTCTAGCACAGGGTCCCTATTCTGAGGTTACTCACGGGTCTGGTTAGCCTGCACTACCATGAGTCATGCTGATGTCATTCAGCCAATGTCTCCTTTTGTTTAGACCCAGATGGTGCAATCTCTGCTTTCCCAATGTTGAGCCAAGGCTAGTCATATTATATAATATTTCTTAAGCATTGTGTGCATGGTGCTATTCAAGATACAAAACACACACAGTCCCTCCCTCAAGGAGTTCAAATGCTAAACTAGACAGACACAAAGTGGACATGACTCACTGAAGCCCAGAAAAGGTACTGTTTGTTGTCCCTTTTCTTGTGGACATTACAAAAGTATTTTAATGAAAATAGTGTAGTGCTTAAGGGATCTGAATTATTCTACTTATCCAGGTTTTATAAGGTCACCCATCTACATGTTATCTAAGTGCCTTCTACGAAAAGGAGCCATGTCATACCAGGGTACAATCCAGAATAATGAGTATTTGTGTCACTCCTGTCCTGTAACCTGGAGTGCCCTTTACAATGCTTTGCTGCTGTGGCCTCCAACCTGGACTGCTCACAAACGGCCTCCAGCATGTAAGTCACTCCCAAAGTTATGTCTGTTTGTGCTGCAGCCAGCCAGTCACACCTTGGCTCTTATCAGCCTTGATTATGCTACAGGGTGACCCCAACACACACCCCAGTCCTGGATCATCCCCAAGAAATGTATGTCCTTTGCTGCCCAGCCCTCTCCTGGTATGGTAAGGCCCTTATTCCTTTAAAACGGAATAATATGCATGCAACTTGTTACCCCGAATGGAGTTACTCAGCCACTTCAACTTGAACACATTTGATTAGACAAAACAATAAAACAAGTTTACGAACTATAAAGAATAGATTTTAAGTGCATACAAGTAATGAGGCATAAAAATCAAAAATGGTTACAAGAAAAATAAAGATAAAATGCAACAAGTGCCTAACTCAACAAAGTATATTAAATTCAAAGCAAGGTTTTCTCACCACAAGCTTTCAGCAGTCTTATTGACCAAACTTTTTTAGGTCAGGACCCCACGCCCAGAGTCCAACAGCTGCACCCTGTGTCTCTTTGGGTGCAGTGAATGCGGTGGGCAGGGAAAGAGAGACGGATGCCTTGGGGTGTTTGTTCCTCCTTTTTATCATTTCAGTCCCCCTCTCTTGAAAAACATTTCCAGATGAGACCCAGGAGACACAGAGTCTATGTGGAAGAATATTCCCCGTTTTTTCCCACCTGTTTGAACTTCCTTTGTTTGCCTTCCCTGCTTGAGGACTCTGTTTACAGCTTAAATGCAAATTAAGGCAAGCATACACTCCTTTCTTTGTTCTGCCTAGGCAGGGTGTGGGGTTTCGAAGATGTGCTATGAATAAGGGTACAAATCTGTCACAGATATTACAGATTCCGTGATTTTACGAGACCTCTGGGACTTTTTGAAAATTCCAGTAATTCAGCCCCTTCAGCTTCAGTGCTGGGCAGTGGGATGGAGGCCCACTCCTTAGTTTCTGCTGTGAGCCCCAGTGAGTCTAATGCTGGCTTTGGTTGTTGCTTAGCCAATAAGATTTGTTGTAATTGAGCAGTCAAGCATGAGGAGCACGTGTGTGTTTTAGTTGAGTGAAAGAAAAATTGGCAACTCCAAATACACTAAGAAGCAAAGTGGCAAACACCGCTGCAATGCAGAGAAGTAGTAAATTTCATGAAAGTGGCAATTGATTATTTGTACAGTATGTAATGTTTCTGTAGATTACAAGAGAAAAGCAAGCTGCGACAAACATATAGAAAGTGCTTTGCATAAACATAAGGCACAAGGCCTTGAATCGGGTCTGGGCAAGAAAGCTAAACTACAAAAATGGTGAGCGAACTGTTTACTCTAAAGACCAAAGAACAGATGCATTGTAGGACAGATGTTTACTGACTTACAGAGGCTTTCTTCACTGCTAACATTCCACTACATGTCCTAGACAACCCTGCTATGAAAAGCTATCTGGGAAGCTCCCTGAAAAACATCAGTGTTATACTGACCTCAGATCATCTCTGAAAAATGTATTTGCCAAGGCTTTCTGAAAGACATATAAATGACCTGAAAGAACTGTTGAATCAATGCTTTGGAATTAGTCTCATAGCAGACAAAACTACGGATGCTATATAGTGAATATCCTGACAGCGCCCTGTTTGTCTTTTACAGACATTTCAAACTGACAAGGAAAAGGTAGATTGGAATTGAAGTCTTTACTACTATTGTGTGTCTGTTTGGAGACTGTTAACTTTAAAACTGTGAGTCACACAGTGGTGGAAACAGTTCAGAAATACAGAATTCCTTTTGATAAAGTCACTGCTTTTGCCACTGACAATGCTGCAGATGCAAACAAAACCTGGGAACGATGTCTCAAAGTGCTTTTTCTGACTGCACTGAACAGCTTCTCAACTTAGTGGGCAATACCTGGAGAAAAACATTTGGAAAAGTAAATGAACTTGTCGTTGATGTAAAACGTACATTCACTACCTGCCCTGCCCACAAAGCATGGTTCTGTCAATCGTTGCAGGAAAAAGAGAAAGTGCCTGCAATTCCACCTTCTTCAGTAATCATATCGTGGAACAGCTGGTTTTTTTGAGGAGTGGGAGCAAAGCTGTAGTTCATCTGTTGAAGATGTGGTCACTTTAAGTAAATCAATGGAAATAAAAGCAGATATTGCAGCAACAGAAGCATTTGCACCAAGAATGATGGCAACTCTCATTGCTTATGAAAAAACAGAAATCAGCTTGCATAAGGTGGCAAATAATTTAGCTGATCTTGCCATTTGGGCAAGCCCTTCAGTGCGACGACTGACAATCTGTTAGCTAAGAAAGCCCTTTGTGAAAACAGCTATAAAATCGAAGCCTATATGACTGGTTCTGAACAATTTTTTCAAACTGCTGCCAGTTTTTTTAAAGCCTGCTGAATCTTTGATCCCAGTCAGGCTAAACTTCTCGACCTTGCATCACTAAATGTATTTGAGTCTATTCCCATGTTTGAAGACAATGAGTTGGCAATAGCCACGTTTTGTAGCTATAGCAGTGCAGTTTCTGAAATGAAGTCCCTTGACACTGTGGAATTTTGGTGCAAACTTAAAAGATCGCTTTCCAAGTCTGGCCATAATAGCTTGGAAGTGTTTATTGGTGCACGTTAACAATGCATACTGCATGAGATCATTTTTGTCTTACGAGGATATCTTGCGAGATGATAGACGCTCAACCAAAGACAACAACCTGGCGATGTGCAACATGCGGTTTCAGAAATAGTTGAAAATTCTGTTTGTAAATGACTAACAATTAGTCTTGTCAGTAGTCAAAATTATATAAGGTTTAATAGGCAATTTAAAAGCTTCAGTACTGATATAGTGAAAACTGCTTTACTATGTACATTTCCCTGATTTATAATTTATTGCCCAGGTCCTGTCCATGACTTTTAATAAAAATACCCATGCCAAAATCTTAGCCTTGTTAATGAGATTATACAGGGGAATCTTATAACTTCACATACAATGTTGCCACCCATATTTTACCAGGACAAGATGGAGCAGCAAATTATGGGTTTTCAAATGATACCTTACAAGGCAAACTTTGTACAAAGATTATTACTATAATGTGTAGGATATGAATATAGGGGTATATTCTGTCACATGGGTCATTTACAGATGACGCAGAGCAGTTGCTCAAGGTCACAAGGCAGGTCAGAGACAGGAAGAGAGCCCGGGTCCCTTATACACTGGACCATGCTGCCTCCATGCATAGGGGGGTGCAGGGAAAAATTAACAGACACAGTTAGCGGAGCAAATGAATGGGGGTGGGAGAATAACCATTGTGGTAATGGGGTGGATGTCAGTACCTAAGATAGAAAAATTATTGGTCAGCATAGGCTCAGGGAGTGACATGCAAAAAGAACGTGTCAGAGATGTAAGCCTGCAAGACTGGGACCTGGATAAGAGCTTATTGTCTAACCCTCAGCCTGGGTAAGACAGAATTGATACTGGTGGGTTAGAAGAAAAGCATCAGGAGAAGATGGCGATTGTGGAGGCAGCATCTTCCTCCTTCTTTGAGGTAATATGCTCACCAGTGCTTAATTTGTGCTATGGCTTGCAAGGGCTGAGCCCCAGCACCTCTAGGCTTGGCAATTCATAGGCCCAGCACCTCTGGGCTTGCCCCATCACTTATGAATAGAACCTACCAAATTCATGGCCATGAAAAACACGTCATGGACCACAAAATTTGATCTCCCCTATGAAATCTGGTCTCCCCTGTGAAATCTGGCTATTGTAGGAAAGACCAGATTTCACAGTGCTGGGCAGCTGGAGAGCAGCAGCAGCTGGCTGTGAGCCCAGCTCTGAGGGCAGTTCTGCCACCAGCAGCAGCGCAGAAATCAGGGTAGCATGGTATGAGGAGAGGTCACCACTTTGGGGCGGGCAGGGCTGGCCTTATAGGTGGGCGACTGGACAACCGCCCAGGGCCCTATAGTCGGGGGGGCACCATGGTCACTCCCACATACACACACAGCCAGCCCAAGGCCCCTTTTACTCCTGAGCCCTGGGCCTGGAGCCAGGAAGGGCAGGGCTGGGGATGTCCCACCTGGATCTCCTAATGTGCACTGGGCTCCATCTGCTTGTCCTGGCAGGCTGGGGAGGGACAGGACTTCCTCTTCCTCTGCACGGGCCACTCCCAGCCCCAGGTCAGACCCACCTCTGGGAATCTTCCCTGGCTTCAGGAAGCTTGCAGCTGCTGGCTGGGAGCCCAGCTCTGAAGGCAGTCCTGCCACCAGCAGCAGCACAAAAGGGAGGGTGGCCTTGTATGGATTGCAACCCCTCACTTCTGAGCTGCTGCTAGTGGTGGCATTGTCTTCAGAGCTGGCTGCCCGGCCAGCAGCTGCCCTCCAGCCACCCACCTCTGAAGGCAGCAGCAAAGACGTGAGGGTGGCATGGTATGGTATTGCTACCCTCACTTCTGCGCTGCTGCTGATAGCAGCACTTCCTTCCGAGCTGGCCACCCAGCAGCAGCTGCCCTCCGGTTGCCCAGCTCTCAAGGTAGCAGCACAGAAGTAAGGATGGCAATACCACGACCCCACCCCAACAACAGTCTTACCACCCCCTCCCACCACAACCCCATTTTGGGTTGAGACCCTCATGGTTACAGTGCTGTGAAATTTCAGATTTAAATATCTGAAAGCACAAAATTTACAATTTTTAAAATATGATTACCATGATGGCTTGAAAGGGTTAAATATCCTGCAAAATAAATAACCCTCAAAAGATACGTGGGGAGTTAGAGTAGGATCGGCAATGTAATCAACAGTCCCTATCTATGCTGTATTCTGATATCATTTAAATGAATTGTGAACATGGGATATCTCGGTATTCATTTCACTTTGAAATGTATAGAGAATCTGTGAATGGTGGAGGAACAAGCGGATGATACTAAACTAAACTGGGAGGAGTGGTAGATACGCTGGAGGGGAGGGATAGGATACAGAAGGACCTAGACAAATTGGAGGATTGGGCCAAAAGGAATCTGATGAGGTTCAATAAGGATAAGTGCAGGGTCCTGCACTTAGGACGGAAGAACCCAATGCACAGCTACAGACTAGGGACCGAATGGCTAGGCAGCAGTTCTGCGGAAAAGGACCTAGGGGTGACAGTGGACGAGAAGCTGGATATGAGTCAGCAGTGTGCCCTTGTTGCCAAGAAGGCCAATGGCATTTTGGGATGTATAAGTAGGGGCATAGCGAGCAGATGGAGGGACGTGATCGTTCCCCTCTATTCGACATTGGTGAGGCCTCATCTGGAGTACTGTGTCCAGTTTTGGGCCCCACACTTCAAGAAGGATGTGGATAAATTGGAGAGAGTCCAGCGAAGGGCAACAAAAATGATTAGGGGACTGGAACACATGAGTTATGAGGAGAGGCTGAGGGAGCTGGGATTGTTTAGCCTGCAGAAGAGAAGAATGAGGGGGGATTTGATAGCTGCTTTCAACTACCTGAAAGGGGGTTCCAAAGAGGATGGCTCTAGACTGTTCTCAATGGTAGCAGATGACAGAACGAGGAGTAATGGTCTCAAGTTGCAGTGGGGGAGGTTTAGATTGGATATTAGGAAAAACTTTTTCACTAAGAGGGTGGTGAAACACTGGAATGCGTTACCTAGGGAGGTGGTAGAATCTCCTTCCTTAGAGGTTTTTAAGGTCAGGCTTGACAAAGCCCTGGCTGGGATGATTTAACTGGGAATTGGTCCTGCTTTGAGCAGGGGGTTGGACTAGATGACCTTCTGGGGTCCCTTCCAACCCTGATATTCTATGATTCTATGATTCTAAGCAAATGGCCTTATGTTAATTCATATCGCTAAGTACCAGTGATGGACCTCCTTCAGTCGTCCTAATTACATTTTGTTCCCCGAGGAACTCCCAACTTGTCAAAGAGGACATGAAATTGTATAAAAGATCCCTGGGTCTGATTCTGTCATCTCAGAACTGCCTAGGCTTCATCAGGGGAAGTATGAGTCGCAAGACTGAGGTCCCAGTTATGCTGGTACGCCCTGAATATGATATTTGGACACCGGACTATGACCTATGAACTGAATTCTAAAGGAACTCTTTGCAACTACAAAGCTCACCATCTCTGCTATGAATCTGAACCTCAATGGATTGAACTCATGTCCGTATGTATATTGATCTTTTAACCATACTCTCTCTTTTGTTTTTTAATAAATTTTAGTTCAGTTAATAAGAATTAGCTGTAGCATATATTTGGGTAAGATCTGGAATATTCAATAACCTGGGAGGTAATGTATCCGATCCTTTTTTCTTTTATATGATGAAATAAGATTTACAGAAATTTTCATCGTATTTGACGTGGGTACCTGGATGGAGGCCTGAGGCTGGATCACTTTAAGGGAACTGTGTTGTTTGGACTTCTGAGTAACCAGTAAGGTAATAAAGAAGCTGTTTTATGCTGGCTTAGTAAATCTAAGTATTGGAATATCCACCAGATTTGGGGGGGTTTGGCTGCCCGATTCTTTGCAGTTCCCCCTAATTGAGTGACCCTAGCTGGTCCCCACTGGGACCCCAGTCACACATGAAATTGACCAAAATGGAGCGTGAATTTGGTAGGGCCCTATTATGAAAGTAAAAAGATTGCTTGAGCCCCAGAACCTAATTGCTTGATCCCGGCACCACTTTCATTACAAATTAAGCGCTGATGCTTGCCCTAGCCCGTGGCTAGCAGAGCTCACAATCTGGTGGTCCTGCTAGAGCCTCACATGCTCCCGGGGATGCAAAGCAGCAGCAGCAGCCAAGACATTTTTTTTTCCCCCCAATCTGTGCTTGGCAATGACATGGCAGCCATTTCTGTCTGTCCCAGGCCTCTCTCTAGATTTCTCGCTGCCAGGACAATATTCTCACAAAGTGCTGCATATGAAACCACTCAGAAACTTCAGCCAGTGCCTGCCTGTATCTAAATGGGTGGTCTTCCACAGAACATAATGATAGCCGTGTTACACAGAAAGCATTGGCTTCCCAGTTTAGTGTTCCCCAGTTGCAACAGAAGGTGCTGGTTTTGATCTATAAAGCCCTATATAGTATGGGTCTTGGCCCAGTCTTAGAGCTCCCACCCTCTCCTATCCTGACAGCTGAGATCAGCAAGGTGATTCACATTGCCCAGATGGGAGCTGGAGGCAGGGAGTTCTCAACTCTGAAATGTCCCCACTCGTCTGCCAGAAATTGAGCTACCTTCCCGGGCATATTCCCTGTCTATTCACTCAAGGCTCATTAGTGCTGGCCCCCGCCCTATTCCTGAGCGTTTTGAGTGGGCAGACTGGTGCAAAAAGCCTCTCTATCATGTGCACTCCTACAAAGGATACAGTGCAGCTGAGGTCCTCTAAGTGCAAGGTGGTGAGAAGCATGTGCAATCACCTGCCAACAGGTGGGTTGCCATGGTGGGGGGAAGAAAGGGTCATAGTCTTGTAAAGTGCAGAGCAGGGGTTATGCCCCTTGGAGATCCACCAACCGTTTTGCCAGTTTCAGGCACAACACCTCCTAAATCTCCCTCTTGGCAGCTGTGTCATGGCCAGCTAGTTATGTTTTAACATGGGTTTGAAACAAAACAAAACTGTAAATGCACCTAAGGCGATGATGGGCCATTTGCAAACTGGAAAATAAATAAATATAGGCTCTACCTCCATTTGACCCAAATCAGTTTATTTTATTAAATCACAGTAGCTAGATTAAAACCTGATACTTAAATGACTAACCCATACCCTCTGGCTGTCCACGTGACCCTCAACAATCCCAGCTCTAATAGCATTTAGACCCCAAAATGATGTTGAGCAAAATCCCTTACAAAAAGTGCATGTGATTTCCCCTATTCGCTGTTTTTGCCACAAATAAGATTGAATTAGTGTCCATCTTTCTAATTATAATTCATGATTCACAGAGGCTGAAAAGTTATTTCCTTTCATGTCTTTCTAATTAACTATGCTTACAGATACATACCAAAGTGAAGAGGTACTATGGAACTAGCAGCTTGTTCTTGGCAAACAGATATGTTTCTCGCTCACTTTTTTTTCTTTTCATCTCTGAACAGAAATGGTTGTTACAGCAGAAAAACTAAGTAAACAATGTATTTCTCAGTGGATACTCCATAAAAGTTCATGTAATGTCTTCACTTTGGTCTGATGATGCATTACAGGAGCTAATGATGAGCAAGATTAACTGGGGCTCTTACCTTGTGATCATTCAGCTATTGGTTCATTTATTCTGTTATCCAGAATAATGGTGGGAATGTAACCCCAAACCATAGTCATTGCTCCTCATTACATCTAGAATTATTTCTCATTATAACCATATAATGAGGCATGAATGTAATTTCACTGTCTTTACTGGACCACTGTTAGTTGAACTTTCTTTTAGTTTAAGCAGTATTGACTGTTTTAGGTCATTCCAATGTCTCCTTAAGAAAAATTTAAGAAAATACTCTAATGTAGAGTATTTTAAAACACAAGGGGCCTAGATTAAGCAGGGCACTTAAATGCATGCCTAATTTTCAGCACCCAGGTTGCACTATTGAAGACAATGAGTGCTAAAAGTTAGGCACCTGCTTAAGTGCTAAGCTGAATCTGGGAGCCTTACGTGAGTGTGAAGTGGGTGTAAAACACTGACATTCTGCTCTGGTAACATTTGACACCCTCTTTGCACTGATGTAAATGACAATACAAGGTGCCAGGCAATGGAACATCAAAACGGAGGTATAATTTTTCTCATGATTGTTTATCTGTCACATGCATCCAATTTCTGAGGTCAAAATTTGAGAATAAAATCATACCGATCATTCTGAAGCCTGCGTGTCATTAGTTTTATATTAGTGGTTAATGTTACCTAAGCCTAGCACATGTAAGCATTCCCCTGACTAATAGACCTCAAAATACGAATAATGGCCCTGATTATCCGCTCATTATTAGAATTTATCTGTATTAAAATAGCACCAAGATTAGAGTCCCATTTTGCTAGGCACTGTGCAAACACAGAGTTAAGAGACAGTCCATACAGCTTACAACCTCAGTGCTGCAAACAGCCATGCACATGCTTAACTTTAAGCACCTGATTTAAGCTCCCATTGACTTCAACGGGGACTTCTTATGTGTTTCTTCAGGTATGTTGGCAACAAGAAGAAAGCCAAGGAATGTGTGGGCCCCTTACTGAATGAGGGAGGCAACCTAGTGACAGAGGATGTGGAAAAAGCTAATGTACTCAATGTTTTTTTTGCCTCTGTTTTCACGAACAAGGTCAGCTCCCAGACTGCTGCGCTGGGCATCACAAAATGGGGAAGAGATGGCCAGCCCTCTGTGGAGATAGAGGCGGTTAGGGACTATTTAGAAAAGCTGGACGTGCACAAGTCCATGGGGCCGGACGAGTTGCATCCGAGAGTGCTGAAGGAATTGGCGGCTGTGATTGCAGAGCCATTGGCCATTATCTTTGAAAACTCGTGGCGAACCGGGGAAGTCCCGGATGACTGGAAAAAGGGTAATGTAGTGCCAATCTTTAAAAAAGGGAAGAAGGAGGATCCTGGGAACTACAGGCCAGTCAGCCTCACCTCAGTCCCTGGAAAAATCATGGAGCAGGTCCTCAAAGAATCAATCCTGAAGCACTTGCATGAGAGGAAAATGATCAGGAACAGCCAGCATGGATTCACCAAGGGAAGGTCATGCCTGACTAATCTAATCGCCTTTTATGATGAGATTACTGGTTCTGTGGATGAAGGGAAAGCAGTGGATGTATTGTTTCTTGACTTTAGCAAAGCTTTTGACACGGTCTCCCACTGTATTCTTGTCAGCAAGTTAAGGAAGTATGGGCTGGATGAATGCACTATAAGGTGGGTAGAAAGCTGGCTAGATTGTCGGGCTCAATGGGTAGTGATCAATGGCTCCATGTCTAGTTGGCAGCCGGTATCAAGTGGAGTACCCCAAGGATCGGTCCTGGGGCTGGTTTTGTTCAATATCTTCATAAATGATCTGGAGGATGGTGTGGATTGCACTCTCAGCAAATTTGCAGATGATACTAAACTGGGAGGAGTGGTAGATACGCTGGAGGGGAGGGATAGGATACAGAAGGACCTAGACAAATTGGAGGATTGGGCCAAAAGAAATCTGATGAGGTTCAATAAGGATAAGTGCAGGGTCCTGCACTTAGGACGAAAGAACCCAATGCACAGCTACAGACTAGGGACCGAATGGCTAGGCAGCAGTTCTGCGGAAAAGGACCTAGGGGTGACAGTGGACGAGAAGCTGGATATGAGTCAGCAGTGTGCCCTTGTTGCCAAGAAGGCCAATGGCATTTTGGGATGTATAAGTAGGGGCATAGCGAGCAGATGGAGGGACGTGATCGTTCCCCTCTATTCGACATTGGTGAGGCCTCATCTGGAGTACTGTGTCCAGTTTTGGGCCCCACACTTCAAGAAGGATGTGGATAAATTGGAGAGAGTCCAGCGAAGGGCAACAAAAATGATTAGGGGACTGGAACACATGAGTTATGAGGAGAGGCTGAGGGAGCTGGGATTGTTTAGCCTGCAGAAGAGAAGAATGAGGGGGGATTTGATAGCTGCTTTCAACTACCTGAAAGGGGGTTCCAAAGAGGATGGCTCTAGACTGTTCTCAATGGTAGCAGATGACAGAACGAGGAGTAATGGTCTCAAGTTGCAGTGGGGGAGGTTTAGATTGGATATTAGGAAAAACTTTTTCACTAAGAGGGTGGTGAAACACTGGAATGCGTTACCTAGGGAGGTGGTAGAATCTCCTTCCTTAGAAGGTTTTAAGGTCAGGCTTGACAAAGCCCTGGCTGGGATGATTTAACTGGGAATTGGTCCTGCTTCGAGCAGGGGGTTGGACTAGATGACCTTCTGGGGTCCCTTCCAACCCTGATATTCTATGATTCTATGATTCTATGACTTGCAGGATCGGAGCCTAAATCTCACTTAGATACCAAGTTCATGCGAGTGTAATTCTACTGACTTCAGTGCAGTTACTCCTGATTTACATCAAAGTAAGAGGTGAATCCAGCCCAGTATCTGTACTGCACATGAACAGCATTAATCACCTGGGCTGGATCTAATACTGCTGTTGCTTTCCTTGTCCTTTTGTTGAAAATGTTGGATTTTTTTATATTCATTAAAGTAATGAACAGCTCTATTGCCTTTCAAATAACAAATATTTAAAAATAAATGAGCGAACGACATATTCTTAATTCATTGCATTCACATGCTTTTAAATGTTCCAGTGCTAAATAAAATCAATGGATACTAACCAGAGTTTAATCCCTGAAATTGTTTTTAATGTTAATCTTAATTGTGTCAGTGCTTTGAGATCATAAGAAGAAAAGGCATATTTTTATTATTATTTTGAACATAAAAAGCTCAATAACCCAGATATTTAATGTTTAAAATAAAATGCTCTGCCCCTGTCATAAATATAAAGGGAAGGGTAAACCCCTTTGAAATCCCTCCTGGCCAGGGGAAAGCTCCTCTCACCTGTAAAGGGTTAAGAAGCTAAAGGTAACCTCGCTGGCACCTGACCAAAATGACCAATGAGGAGACAAGATACTTTCAAAAGCTGGGAGGAGGGAGAGAAACAAAGGGTCTGTGTCTGTCTGTAGTCGTCTTGGCCGGGGACAGAACAGGAATGGAGTCTTAGAACTTTTAGTAAGTAATCTAGCTAGGTATGTGTTAGATTATGATTTCTTTAAATGGCTGAGAAAAGAATTGTGCTGAATAGAATAACTATTTCTGTCTGTGTATCTTTTTTGTAACTTAAGGTTTTGCCTAGAGGGGTTCTCTATGTTTTTGAATCTAATTACCCTGTAAGATATCTACCATCCTGATTTTACAGGGGGGATTTCTTTATTTCTATTTACTTCTATTTTTTATTAAAAGTCTTCTTGTAAAACACTGAATGCTTTTTCATTGTTCTTAAGATCCAAGGGTCTGGGTCTGTAGTCACCTAGACAAATTGG
The DNA here is from genome assembly GCF_965140295.1 of Lepidochelys olivacea. Lineage (NCBI taxonomy): Eukaryota > Metazoa > Chordata > Testudines > Cheloniidae > Lepidochelys > Lepidochelys olivacea. The sequence goes on along the minus strand of NC_140411.1, from coordinate 28,080,848 downwards.
TGAGGCTTTTTACCAAACCTTGTCCAGGAAGTGGGGTGCAAGGTTTTGGGAAGTATTTTGGGGGGAAGGACGCGTCCAAACAGCTCTTCCCCAGTAACCAGTATTAGTTTGGTGGTGGTAGCGGCCTGTCCAAGGTGTAATATTTTGTACCTTGGGGAAGTTTTGACCTAAGCTGGTAAAGATAAGCTTAGGAGGTTTTTCATGCAGGTCCCCACATCTGTACCCTAGAGTTCAGAGTGGGGGAGGAACCTTGACAGCCCCACAATAATCTCTTTGGAGCAGAGCACATCTTTTAATCTAGGTTTGTAAAGCACTGTGGATGTTTGTAGCTCTATGTAAATGAATTATGATTCATAATATTACAAATTATAATCAAAATTATTAGCACACATTCCAAAATGCAGTGGCATTGGTATTCAGCTGTCAGAGGAAAGGAGCAGACTTACTTTTCAATCTACACCACAGTGTAAATCTTCTAAAAGAGCAATTATACTCTATTGGGTAAATAATGCTCATCTGATAAATTAAAATCTATGTATTTAGTGACACAATGTACTGCAGTAGCCTCTTCAGAACCATTGGGATCCACAGGGTCAAGCTAATGTGGCAAGAATCTGTATGTGTCTGAGAGCCCAGTGGAGGGGATATCTAAAATGCTATGAACCTTCATGGTTTGGGGCATGAGCCAACTTCTGTCACTCCGACTTGGGAACCCCATCAGTGCACTGGGATTTCTTTGCTTTCCACTTTCCTCTAATTGGGGAACAGCAGGGCAGAAGGGGAGTCAGTCCCTGGAGCAAGGGGCTGGGGAAATCAGGCTACAGTGGGGCAGAGGGAGGGTTGGTCCCTGGAGTGAGGGGCTGGGGTGGAGAAATCAGGGCACAGCAGAGGGGCGGACAGGATCCCCCTCCCCATTTTCCCCCCTGGTGGCACCAATACCTACCTCTCCACCAGAGAGACTGCAGCTGGGTCTGAGAGCCAGCCAGTTCTTTCCGTCAGCAGCTGAGCAACATCTCCAGGCTCCAGCAGCAGCTGTTGTTGCTGCTCTTCCCACCCTTTCGTCAGGGAGGCTGATTGTGATTACTCTGGTAACCGGACTTTTTTGTCTCTGGTCAGCAGTGCGGACATTGCTGGGTTCCTTTTTTGACTGGACTTTCTGGTTGAAAACCAGACACCTGGCAACCCTATTACAACATCCCTGTGAGGTGGGTAGTGGTGTAATAATTGTGCTTACCAAGTTACCCTAATTGTGAGCTCAACTGTAAAGTGTCTGTGAAAGTTCATAAAATGTCACAATAATCTATAATAACAAACGCTGACGGGAAAAGGTATGAAAGGGAGACACAGAGTGAATTAATCCACACAAAAAGGCTGCTGATATGACTCCAGGATGGTGTTAAGATCATGGCTGGTAAACAAGAAAAGTGTAGAACTAGAAATTGGTGAAACTAGGCCTAATTTGTGGACAAAATGAGAGGACAAGCTATTCCACCCACACTCCCTTTGTGGGTCCGTAAAGAAAGTGGATGGGGGGCAAATGGGCTACTGGGGTGAGCGTCACCATCATGGCTGTCACACCCACCATCTCCTTGTACCCTGGGCTTCTCTCATGCTGATCCTGAGAGATGACCTGACCAGACTGGCCAGCAAGAAGGACTTAGATGATATCACCACCTCTACCAGCTCCAGCTGAATCCCAAATGCCACATGGGATGAAACGGGATTGGATTTCAACAGCAGCAGCCGCTCCAGTTCATCAAATATTACCATCCTTAACACCCATCTAAGAGACTGTCAAGCATGAGGGTTTCTCCAGCTAAAAGCAAAGGAACCAAGGGATGTTCCTTATTTAATACTTTACATTTCAAATGCTTTAAACTGTTTTTCCTTCTTTTCTTTATCTTTAACAAAAAGTTTATCTAATAGTGTGTTTGCTATGGTAGTGAGCAGGCTGAGGGCTCATTATTTAACCCTGTTTAATGTTGGACGGTGACTGGGTCATGTTAATATCTCTGACTCTTTGGGCCCGTATACTCCAACTAAATTAATATAACAGTGGTAAGGTCTGATCACCCCTATTTTACAGATGGGGCAGCTGATACTGCAAGATGATGTGACTGGTCCAAGACCACACAACATAGTAAGTCAGGATTAAAATGTAGAACCTTCCAATGCTAAGCTTATGCCTCCAGACCACACTGCCACTTCCACCATCCCACCTCGGGGGACTATTCTACTACATAACACATCTCACTGTTCTCACCGCCAACCAAATTTTTGGCTGAAAAATCAGTCTCTCACCATTCTATTGAACCCAAGGTATTGTACAACAGATTGCATGTAAAAGCACTGAACAGAAATGACTGAGGGTGCCATAATTTTTGACAATACAAGAGAGTAAAGGACTCATAATGCAGACATCTCTGATCAATAGGTGATTTTAGGGACAATACATCCTACAGCACAACAAAGAAGAGGAAAAGCAAGAACAGCAGCAAAGACCCCAAATCTGTATATGATATTTACATATAGTAAATTATGTAATACTGCACAACAGGATGAGTCACAGCTCCAAACTTCGTAACCTCAAAATTGTTTAAACACAGCTTTTCTGTGTGAAATTCACTTTTAAGGTGTTTATAGTAGTGCCTGCTATTTGGCTATCACGGGTTCATCAGCAGATGCTCTTTAAAAAAAGGAGTACTTGTGGCACCTTAGAGACTAACCAATTTATTTGAGCATAAGCTTTCGTGAGCTACAGCTCACTTCATCGGATGGTATATTACACTGGTAAGCTTATGCTCAAATAAATTGGTTAGTCTCTAAGGTGCCACAAGTACTCCTTTTCTTTTTGCGAATACAGACTAACACGGCTGTTACTCTGAAAGATGCTCTTTAATAACCCACTATTTTGTAGCTGTAAAATTTCAGCTCTGCTTGACAGAGAAGTTCTCAACCCTGGAGCATTAAAAAAAACCAAATCACCTCAAATGCCATTTTTCTTTTGACAAGCCAGCACAGTGCATTAATAATGGATCATTTCCAAGAGCAAGAGGCACATCATCGGCAAGGGAAGAGGCTGGAGAGAGGTGAGCAGGGAAGGAGAATGAGATAAAGTAATAAATGGGATTAAGGAGCAAAACAAATTGTTCTTTGTTACTATTTTATAAATGGTAACGTGCTCCAGAACTGTGCATAGATGTAATTTCATCGCAAAGTTCTAGTGACGCTGAGAAAAAACACACATACCGCTCCCATAATTTATGGTGTCGCTCTCTGCAAAATAGCAGCCTTACCATGTATGGTTAGGTGTACAGAATTTGGTATATTACACTGGTAAGCGGCATGACAAAGGGTCTGATTCTGCTCTCGCACAGTGCAAATCAGGAATAACTCCCCTGAAGTCAATGGAGTTACATTGGTGTAAAACTGACACATACCTGAGCTCAGTATCAGGACCAAAGTACTTTGGATCTTTACTTCTATGTTAAGGGTTGTTCAGTATTTGTTATTTTAATTCACTACAATTTAGTCTGGTAGGGTCTGACTGGTCAAGAACCAGGATCTAGCTGGATTTATTCACTGATATACTTAATTGACTCAAAAGGTGGTTGCACTTCATCCATAAGTGAAGAGGTTGATTTTATATATGTATGCGTCCCATATCTATACATCTCTATCTCTAATCTCTGTATATCTCTATCATATATATATATATATGCCCCAGTCCTGCAAAAACATGCAATTGGATTACTTGCATGTATGAAGTAACATACCTGCTTAAGTCTTTGCAGAATCAGCCCCATAGTTTGTAAAATAAGTCTGGCATCTGAATGAAAGTTGCTTATTTAGAAATATAGAACTGTATTATCGTACTTGGCAAGATTAATGAATTATAGTCACTGCATTCTAATGGTATGGTTTATTGACCTTCAGATTAAGTTACATAATATTTTCCATACCTGTTAAGGACCAGGAAGACTCTGCTAGGAGAACACAGAGATCTTAAATGTGTTTTTGGCTGTCTGTTTACAATGTATGTTAATTATTGATCAAAAGGGTAGAGGCTGGAGTAGTTACTGGAGTGGTCTATTTGTAAAATACGTCAAGAATTGCCTACAGCTAAGGATGGGTGATCTTTTTTAAAATGAGTTTACAAATCTAAATAAATAAATGAAGGAATACATTATTAATGCAACTTATTACTCTATAACAGCAAGAGTAACACAACATAGATATGCAGAATGAGTGCAGAGGAGGTGTAAAACACTACCATTCTGACATGGTAACATATTACACTTGCATTGCACTGGAGGAAATGACTATCCAAGGTCCAGGGGCTTAGATAAATGTGCCTTTTGTACATGACCTTGGGATTTTTATTTCAAAATTGAACATCCAAACATTTAGGGCTCAACTGATGTTTGGGCACAAAAGATAGGATAGAGAAGGCACAAAGAACATCTGTGCAGGGACCAGGCACAATGCAATCCTTGTTCTCCCCAGACCTCAAGGACCACTGCACCTGGCTAGTACTGAGGTCAGTAATGGCCTTCCCAGAGAAAGAGAGGCTGTGACTGTGGCCCTCATTCTCTGGAGCACACCAGACAGATAGCGATTCCCATGCAGTCGGGACTGCTCGTTGCATGCTGTGAAAGAGAGGCACAACAACCACACTCCCATTTGTGCTCCTGGGGACCTGATACCAGGATGAAGACCATGCTCGAGAATTTCACTCCTCTGGCACAATGGGACTTTCTGCAATAAGGGTGAAGCTCATCTGTGTAGCAGAGAACTTTCTCAGGGCCTGAACTCCACCAGGAACTAAGGACCATCACAGATCAAACCCCCTTCCACTCCAAGTACAAGGTGTATTTCTTTGACCTGGCCTTCTCCAACACAAACATAGCAACATTATATAAATAAATAAACTCCAAACAAACCCTGCACAGAGAAGCAATAATATGGGAAGGGAAGTCACAACAATGCCCTCAGTTTTCATTCCAAACCTGGTGTCACAGACACAGTCTTAACATAAAGTCCACCAACAATCTGCATCCACACACAAATACGCTATTAATCACTCACTCAGCTGCAGGCAAATAAGGGGAGGTGGTAGCTCTGTGACTGGGAAGCAGCCTTCACACCTCAGAGAACTCTTACACTGAGCATTGGGATGGGAAGCTAGCCACGAGTAGTGAGGCTGCCAACTTCCAGTCTCCATAACTCCTCTCTTCATGAAGCACTATCAGCCAAGGCACAGACTTGCTGGAGAGCACAGATCATGTGTGTGTAAGAGGGAATCACAGCCATGGACAGATATAACTCCAAACAAGTAGCAACCCAGAGAAAACTGATCACTTTCCCCACAAACAGTACCCTGAATTCACATGGCAATGTCTACGCATAATAAATTGTTCTGAGGATTACCTGGTTTTATTGGTGCAGAATAGGCCAAGATGCAGCTACTCTCAGACTAGGACCTATTATACCTAGCAGCAAGGTACTTCAGCATTTTGTCAGTCACCAGTACTTCAGGGGGACACTAAGGCTCCCTTGTCACTTTACTCCCTAAGGCCATGTTTCCTAAAATGTGGGATGGACCCCTTTTGGGTATTGCAAAGGACCAGTCAAAGAGTCTTGGCCAAACATCTGTTCTTCAGTCCCAGCTTTCATTTTCAAATGAAGTTAGTCTCAAGGTGCAAGCATTGTGAGGAAAACCTTGAAAAATGTGCCCTGAGTGTACTGATGCAGTAATGTCTGCCTGAGTTTGAAGAGAGTCTAAAACAATAGCTCTGAATTTGAACTACCCCATTCATCTCAACGGGTGCTAATAACGCTACTTTAGGTGTCTACATAATTAGCTATTTCACTGATTGTCACATGTAAGAAAGGAGAATCATCATGTTATTTAGCTTTATACAGTCTACTTTGAGAGCTTGTTTACCGTAGAAAAGGAGTTGAAGCAAGATCATTGTTAGCTTGGGGAATGTTAACTAACTTCAGTCTAACCACAACCATTTTCTTAGGGCATAGCTACACCTGCAAATGTAGCGTGCTCTCATAGAATCATAGAATATCAGGATTGGAAGGGACCTCAGGAGGTCATCTAGTCCAACCCCCTACTCAAAGCAGGACCAATCCCCAACTAAATCATCCCAGCCAGGGCTTTGTCAAGACTGACCTTAAAAACTTCAAAGGAAGGAGATTCCACTACCTCCCTAGGTAACGCATTCCAGTGCTTCACCACCCTCCTAGTGAAAAAGTTTTCCCTAATATCCAACCTAAATCTCCCCCACTGCAACTTGAGACCATTACTCCTCGTTCTGTCATCTGCTACCACTGAGATCAGTCTAGATCCATCCTCTTTGGAACCCCCTTTCAGGTAGTTGAAAGCAGCTATCAAATCCCCCCTCATTCTTCTCCTCCACAGTCTAAACAATCCCAGTTCCCTCACCCTCTCCTCATAAGTCATGTGTTCCAGTCCCCTAATCATTTTTGTTGTCCTCCGCTGGATGCTTTCTAATTTTTCCACATCCTTCTTGTAGTGTGGGGCCCAAAACTGGACACAGTACTCCAGATGAGGCCTCACCAATGTCGAATAGAGGGGAACAATCACATCCCGCGATCTGCTGGCAATGTCCCTCCTTATACAGCCCAAAATGCCATTGGCCTTCTTGGCAACAAGGGCACACTGTTGATTCATATCCAACTTCTCATCCACCATAACCCCTAGGTCCTTTTCTGCAGAACTGCTGCCTAGTCATTCGGTCCCTAGTCTGTAGCGGTGCATGGGATTCTTCCGTCCTAAGTGCAGGACTCTGCAATTGTCCTTGTTGAACCTCATCAGATTTCTTTTGGCCCAATCCTCCAATTTGTCTAGGTCCCTCTGTATCCTATCCCTGCCATCCAGCATATCTACCTCTCCTCACAGTTTAGTGTCATCTGCAAACTTGTTAAGGGTGCAATCCACGCCATCCTCCAGATCATTAATGAAGATATTGAACAATACTGGCCCCAGGACTGACCCTTGGGGCACTCCACTTGATACCAGCTGCCAACTAGACATGGAGCCATTGATCACTACCTGTTGAGCCCGACAATCTAGCCAGCTTTCTATCCACCTTATAGCTCTGAGTTAAACCAGTCTTCATAGAGCGCAGTAGGTAAGCGCTGCAGTCTGTCCACACTGACAGCTGCAAGCACGCTGGTGTGTCCACATTTGCGCACTTGCAGTGGCATTGGGAGTGGTGCATTGTGGGCAGCTATCCCATAGAGCACCTCTTCCCATTCTGGCACTATGGCTTGTGGGAAGGGTGTGGGGGGTGTGGGGCATTCTGGGTCCTGTCCCAACACCCTGTGATGCATCAGTTCACATCCCAGCAATCCCTCTGCTTCTGTCCACAATTGGCGCCATCTTTCAATGTTTTTTGTACGCTCTGTCTTCCCTTTCAATCTGTGGGAATGCAGCCCGAACTGCTGAGGAGTAGGCTGATGAGTTTCACCAGCATGTCACATTTGGCAGTCAAGTTATTCCTTATGATCCAAAGTGACAGTGAGGACTCCAACAATATCGACACGAGTAACGCATACGACACGAGATTGCTTGTGGCATTCACAGACATCCTCACCACCATGGAACACTACTTTTAGGCTCGGGAAACAAGCACTGAGCGGTGGGATCACATTGTCATGCAAGTCTGGGATGACGAGTAGTGGCTGCAGAACTTTCGGATGTGAAAAGCCACTTTCGTGGGACTGTGTGAGGAGCTCACCCCCACCCTACGGCGCAAGGACATGAGATTGAGAGCTGCCCTGCCAGTGGAGAAGTGGGTGGCTATTGCATTCTGGAAGCTGGCAACTCCAGACAGCTACTGATCGGTAGCTAACCAGTTTGGAGTGGGGAAGTCAACCATTGGAATCCTGTTGATGCAAGTTTGCAGGGCCATTAATCACATCCTGCTCAGAAGAACCGTGACTCCGGGTAACGTGCATGACATTATGGCTGGCTTTGCATAGATGGGTTTCCCTAACTGCGGAGGGGTGATAGATGGGATGCATATTCCAATTCTGGCACCAGCCCACCTAGCCTCAGAGTACTTTAATTGGAAGGACTATTTCTCTATTGGACTGGAATAGGGGCCAGAAACCCACCCCCTGCAATGCAAAAGGGTAAATGGCTCAGCTCAGATTGTGGGTGATGAAAGGGAGGGATGTGGTCCTCACTCACAGAATACTTGACAGTGAGAGAATGTGTGTGTGAAGGAGAGAAAGCATGGCCGGAGGACAAGAGAATGTGCAGCAGAGAGTCAGCTAAGAGACAGAAAAACAAAAAGCACAGAAAAGCAGAGGGCAAGAAATACCTCTCAGTGCAGAAGAAAAAAAAATGAAGCCATCTATCCTGACCACAACAAAAGCTGAGCAAAAGGACAACAGGTAGACAGTGAAAGAAAGAAACCAGCAAGAGGGAAATGCAGCTAAAGACCCAGGCTATAGCAACTGAGGAACATCTTTAGAGCAGCTATGAAAAGCGCAAGCTTCACAGGAACTGAACTGCGATACTGCAGACATTATAAAGAGAACGGAGAGAAAGAAAAAACTAACACAACTGGCACGGCATTCCCAGCAATAGCCCTAGAAAAGTTAAATTGCACAAATACAGGTTCGGCTGGGAGATTACAATGCCTCCAGATGGTGTAAGGTTTCAATGAGACAATAGATCCTTAAAGGTGCATATGAGTACTCCACTGTCTGAGGGGAATCCAGCATAGAGTGGGCATTCCTAGTTAGCTCAGGGTTGGGGCCTTGTGTGGGAGGAGGTCTGTCCAGAGGGAGACTTTTCCAAAGAAGCAGATGTTAGAGAAGTCTTATGGCTGTTCTAAATTGCACTAGCTGACCCCAAGATTGTAGGGACAGGGAAAGCCACCTTTCCTCCTCCTTCCCTGGCAGCTGCACTAAGCAGGAGCTTCATATAACTGGAGGATAGAGCCCACGAATTCCCAGTAAGAGTTACTCAATGAAAGATGCCTCTGATGAGATCCAGGAAATGTTTCTGTTAACTGCAGAAGCAAAAAATAATGATGAGAAGTTTGATGCTCACTGTTGGGGGTCCATAAGGAGAGATACAAAGTGCAATTTAATCACAGTTCATAGATTCCAAGGCCAGAATGGACCATTGTGATCATCTAATCTGTCCTCCTGTATAATACAGGTCATAGAACTTCCCCAAAATATTTCCTAGAGCATATCTTTTAGAAAAACATCCAATCTTGGTTTAAAAATTGTCAGGGATGGAGACTCCACCACCAGCCATAGTAAACTGCTCCACTGGTTAGTTATTCTCACTCTTAAAAATTTACTCCTTATTTCCAGTCTAAATTTGTCTAGCTTCAACTTCCAGCCATTGGGTCATGTAATATCTTTCTCTAACAGCATATCCTCAGCAAATGTGAGGAGCATGATTTGCTTATCACAAATACTATCTTTAGGCAGAGGGACAAATATAAGACCACTTGGAAACACCCAGATTCCGAACACTGGCATCTTCTTGAGTATGTCAATGTCAGAGCTAGTGACTGTACTGGTGTCCATATTACTCAAGTCATGAGAGGTACAGATGACCGCTGGACAGTCCATCATTTAGTCAGATCAATCATGAACATGCAGCTTGCACCACAACACCATAAACAACCAAAAGGAATGCAGAAGAGATTTAACATCAAGGCACTTCAGAATCACACTAGTCATGAGACTCTTCAGCCATGCCTCTTTGACAGGCTCTCTGACCTGCCTGACAACATCAATGACATCCAAAACGCATTGGGAGCAGTTCAAGACCATTATTCACAAGGCATGGGCTGAATTGATTGGATACTCCACTCACCGCCATCAGGATTGGTTTGATGAGAACAACGAGGACATCCTAGCACTTATTCATCAGAAGAGAAGCACATTTTGCACTTGGCAAAATGAACTCGCTAACCAGCATTGCCCTCCTCTCCATTGCTGGAAAGTCCTTGCTCCCTTCCTTTGAACTGTCTCCTCCCTCTTCCCAAAGACATCCTTCCAGAATCCCAATGTGGTTTCAGACCATCTCAGACATGATTTTTGTTTCACGACTGATCCAAAAGAAGTGTAGAGAATAACACCAGCTCTTGTTTATGGCATTTATTGACCTAACTAAGGCCTTTGATTAATCAATCATGACGTATTATGGAAGGTGCTGTCTAGGTTCGTCTGTCCATTGAAGTTCATTTGTGTTCTCAGGTTATGTCATGGTGGGATGACTGCCATCATCCTCTGTAATGGTTTGGAGATGGACCCTTTCACCATCCATACTGGTGTCAAGCAGGGCTGTGTTAGTGCCCCAACACTTTTTCCCCCTCTACCTTGCCGTGATCTTGATTCTTATTTATGACCACCTTTCTTCGGAAATGGATTGAGTATCGCATGGACAGCCAACTCTTCAACTTCCGATGTCTTCATTCTAAAACTAAGGTCACCAGGACTGTTATTACCAACCTTCAAGATGCTGATGACTGTGCTATCCTCGCACACACCAAGGCTGACTTGCAATCCACCCTACATCTTTCCTCAGGTTCCTATCATAGCCTGGAACTTTCCCTCAGTATTGGGAATATTAAGGTGCCCCACCAGCCTGTCTCAGCACAAGTTGTTACCTTTCTCCCACTAATTGTCATCAGTGATGAGCCCCTGAAAAAGGTTAAGCATTTCCCTTACCTTTGTAGCCACCTCTATCTTGATGAGGAGATGGAACATAGGATCCATTGTGCCAGCGTATCCTTTGGAAGGTTGCTTTGTCATGTCTTTATTGACAGAGATCTGAAGATGGAAACAAAGATCCTGGTCTACAATGCAGTAGTCATCCCCATTCTTCTTTATGGGTGTGAGACATAGGTGATATACCAAAGTCAGCTTAAGTGGCTGGAGTGGTACCAACAGTGCTGGCTTAGGAAGATTCTCTATATCAGATGGGTAGACCATCACACCAATGACAGTGTTCTCTCTGCAAGTAACATCACCAGTGTTGAGGCAAAGATTATGAAACAGCAGCTTCACACACTGGACTGGCCATTGTATGAGGACAGCTGATACTCATCTTCTAAAGCAAGTCCTCTTTTCTCAACTTAGTCATGGTAAGAGAACTTGCAGTGGACAGAGGAAACACTACAAGGACACCCTGAAAGTATATCTTAAGAAGGGAGGCATTGACCTCACAAACTGGGAAGAGCTTGCTGGCAATAGACTGCAATGGCATCACATCAAACATCAAGCCTCAGCCTGTTTTGAAGAGAATTGTCTTGCTTCAGAGGCTGAGAAACAGCAGAGGAGGAAGGAAGGTGTACAGCATCCTGGCCAGCAGTTGTGCTCTCTCCAAGCAACCACCTGTCACATATGTGGAAAACCTATAGAGCATGGATTGGACTCCTCAACCATATTAAATTTCATCAATGACTTTTCCCCTGGCAGACATCATCCTTGTATCGAGGTATAGCTGCTGCCGATGACCACCTTTCTTTGATAGATTGAAGAGCCCATTATCAAATATGTGTTCCTATGTACTTATTTAGATTGTAATCCAGTAATCCCTTAAACTTCTCTTTGTTAAACTAAATAGACTGAGCTCCTTGAGTCTATCACTCTAAAGCATGTGTTCTAATCCTTTATTCATTATCATGGTTCTTCTCTGAATCCTCTCCAATTTCTCAACATCCTTCTTGAATTGTTGACACCAGAACTGGACACAATATTCCATCAGTGGTCACAACAGTGCCAAATATTGAGGTAAAATCTCCTATTTGAGATTGCCCTGTTTATATATCCAAGGATCACATTAGTTCTTTTGGCCACAGTGTCACACTGGGAGCTCAAGTTCACCTGATTATTGACCACAACCCCTCAAAGCTTTTTCAGAATCACTGCTTCTCAAGATAGAGTGCTCCATCCTGTAAGTGTGGCATACATTCTTTTTTCCTAGATATATACATTTACAATTAACCATACTAAAACATATATTGTTTGCTCACACCAAGCAATGTAGACTGCTCTGCATCAGTGACCTGTCCTCTTCATTATTTACAACTCCTCCAACTTTTGAGTCATCTGCAAACTCTATCAGTGATGATTTTATGTTTTTTTCCAGGTTACTGATAAAAACATTAAATAGTGTAAGGACAAGAACAGATCCTTGTGGGAGCCCACTAGAAATACACCTGTTCAATGATGATTGCCCATTTACAATTACATTTTGAGACCTATCAGTTAGCCAGGTTTTAATCCATTTAATGTGTGCCATATTAATTGTATATCGTTCTAGTTTTTTAATTAAAATATTGTGCAAATACCAAGTCAAATGTCTTACAGAAGTCTAAATATATTACAATCAACCATATTATCTTTATCAACCAAATTTGTAATCTCATCAAAAAAAGATATCCAGTTAGTCTGACAGGATCTATTTTCCATAAACCTATGTTGCTTGGTATTAATTATATTACCATCATTTTATTCTTTATTAATCAAGTCCCATATCAGTCACTCCATTATCTTGCTTTGGATTAATGTCAAACTGACAGGCGTACAATTATCCAGGTCACCCCGTTTATCTTTTAAAAATATTAGCACAATATTAGTTTTCTTTCCATCTTCTGGAATGTTCCCAGTGTTCGAAGATTTAGTGAAAATCAACATATATGATCCAGTGAGCTCCTCAGCCAGCTCTTTTAAAACTCTTAGATGAAAGTTATCTGGGCCTCCTGATTTAAAAATGTCTAACTTTATTAGCTGCTGATTAACATCCTCCTGAGACACTAGTGGAATGGAAAGAATGTTATCATATGATGAGGTTACATCATCTGTTTTTCTCCCAGATGCAGAACAGATATATTTATTGAACACTTTTGCATTTTCTACATTATTACTGCTAGTTTTACCATGTCCATCTATAAATGGACCAATGCCGTTACAGGATTCTTTTTGTTCCTAATATACTTAAAAACAACCTATTGTCCTCAATTTTGCAGGCCATGGATTTCTCCTAATGTCCCTTTGCTTCCCTTATCAATTTTCTACAATTCATAGCTTCTAATCTGTATTCATTACCAACTTTCCTTTTCTTCCATTTGTTATATATTATTTTGTATAGTTGCCTTCACTTCCCCTCTACCCCAAAGAAGACTGTATAGTCCTTTAAAACAGCTGCATAGAACCTTGTCAAACTTTGCCAATTTTCTCAGTTACATGTAAGAAATAAGAAGATACAATCATTATTGTGGCTGTAAATGGGACAAAAACCTGTCAAATACTTCTTGTGAAACCCCAAAACCGACACTTGAAAAAAGCAGCAAACACAAATAATTTACAAAGTTTATGGACTGTGTGAATAGACCTCAAGCTTTAGCTGGCCTTAATGGCTGAAAATGCTTTGATAACTTCCACCCAGAATCAAAAGATTTCACCTTGGATGCCTGTGAATTACCTACAAAAGTAACACATATGCAAACAAAGATACTAAAATTAGCAATGCCCCTCATAGGTATCCACTTAAACAATCTATCAGCTGAGTAACAGGACTTTGAGAAATATAACCAAGTGTGAGTGTCTCGGTGACAAAGACTATACCAGAATCACCACCCAACTTCAACACAACAAGGCAATTCGAAAGGCAGACAACATCAACTTGTGACTGATCAGGCCTGGTATAGGAGGCTAGGGACATAAGACAGAATTTCTGTGGACTTGATTGACAGGAATGTGACTGTGGTAATTATGCAACAAAAAAGAGTAATACCACAGATCTGACTAGCGAAGTTACAGCTGAAAGTTCACAAGGGACTCCAGTGCATAAAAAAGTACCACACAAGGGCTCTTTAGTCACTGTGGTGGATTGGTGTTGGCCACAATTAAAAAAGAAAGAATGCAAAACCTTAACGTGTGGTAATAAATACAAAATTCAACAGTGAAGATCAGCGATGTGACCAGGGATGTGGAGGGGTCACTCACCAGCCAGGAGGATATAGCTCATTCTGTGAATAACATGACACATTAGAAACATTGATGTCAGCTGTTGACCTGTGATTGTCTTCAGCAACCAATTTGGCCAAAGACTTTTATTATAAACACGTGACCAACTGTCCACGCTTGCCTCAAAGACAGAGGGACGGGAAAAGATTAGTGAGAAGAGGAAATGCAAAAAATATCTGAAAGTCAGGGGAACCCTAAAAGGCCTTGGCAATCAGCCAGCTCTGCCAGTACCAGCAATTTCACTAGCATCACCCGAAATTGAGAGAAGGCTTTCTAGTCTATTATCTGTGGCTTTGAAACAGTTTCAGCCCAATGGCTAAATTTAGATGTGTAGCCACTACCATGTATGCAACAACCGTTTATAGGGAAAGCACAGGTATTCTAAGACTGTAACACAAAGACCTATAGGCCTCAAGCCTGTATGACATTTAGCTCAGCATAACTAAAGCCTAGGTATAAAATGGTATAGTAGTAATGAAGGAGGCAGTTACTAGGTAAGTTGTATTTAACTGATAATTTGCATGTAAGTCATAAGATAATTATTACAGTAAAAGAAAGTGATATGTGAAAAGAAAAGGTGAAGTGAGATACCACAAAAGCATACTTTTAGAATTTTAGGGAGAGTTTAAAATAATGTTGAGCTCAACCGAAACTGACATGTACTAACTGCAAGTATACCATTGTAACTAATTGGTATAAATGCTAATGAGTGTAATGTAAATGATTAGTTAAACCATGGAAGATAGGAACCCCAATATTACTGAGATATGGAATTATGTATAAGGAAAAGAGGCTAAAACCCCCATTGAATATGCATAAGATAGGGAGCATTAGAATAACCCTCTATAAAAGTTAAGACCCAGTGTAACCCATGCCTGTGTGGTTCTGTACCCCTCTAGTGGCACGTAGCCCAGTTAGAGTCTGCTACAGCCTTGGCTAAGAGCCATGTGGATTATAGCTCATGCAGTAGGAAGGGGCGGCCAACCTGTGACTCCAGAGCCGCAAGCGGCTCTTCAGAAGTTAATATTCGGCTCCTTGTCTAGGCACCAACTCTGGGGCTGGAGCTGCAGGTGCCAGCTTTCCAATGTGCTGGGGGGGGGGGGAGGAGATGGCTGCTCACTGCTCAACCCCTGACTCTTCCACAGGCCCTACCCCTGCTTCACCCCTTCCCCCAAGGCCCCCGCTCTTTCCTGCCCCCTTCCCTGAGCCTGCCAGGCCCTCACTCCTCCACCTACCCCCAGAGCCTCCTCCATGCCTCAGGAGGCATGGGGAAGGAAGGGGAGGTGCTGATCAGCAGGGCTGCTGGCAGGCGGGGGGGGGAACTGATGAGGGGTTGCGGAGGTATTACTGTGGCTCTTTGGCAATGTACATAGGTAAATTCTGGTTTCAGAGTAGCAGCCGTGTTAGTCTGTATCCACAAAAAGAGCAGGAGGACTTGTGGCACCTTAGAGACTAACAAATTTATTAGAGCATAAGCTTTCGTGGGCTACAGCCCACTTCATCAGATGCATAGAATGCAACATATAGTAAAAAGATATATATACATACAGAGAAGGTGGAAGTTGCCATACAAACTGTAAGAGGCTAATTAATTAAGATGAGCTATTATCAGCAGGAGAAAAAAACTTTTGTAGTGCTAATCAAGATGGCCCATTTAGACAGTTGACAAGAAGGTGTGAGGATACTTAACATAGGGAAATAGATTCAATATGTGTAATGACCCAGCCACTCCCAGTTCCATTCTATGCATCCTATGAAGTGGGCTGTAGCCCATGAAAGCTTATGCTCTAATAAATTTGTTAGTCTCTAAGGTGCCATAGGTAAATTCTGGCTCCTTCTCAGGCACCGGTTGGCCACTCCTGCAGTAGAGGCTCATACACTAAGCTTCAGAAGTCCGAGATTTGATCCCGCCCACTGACAACCGGGGTCTGTCAGTGTTACACCAATCTGAGGGCATTGGAACGCATTGGTCTGATGACAATCTGTGGCTCAACTCACCTATTCCATAGTTTCCTGCAAAGGATAATGCAAGTGCCGGACATTTTGTATTGGCTCTGTCTCCTTTGCTATATTACAGTGTTTGTGATCCTGTTTGTTTTGCTAATAAATTTTATAACATTACTAGTCAGAAAACACGTAATGGATTGTTTCTCATGCAGTCCTCAAGGTCCTCATTTTACTGACAGCTTCACTACCCTAGCCAGTTCAGAGGCAGAACTCTCACAAACTACTGCATAGTAGACTAAATTAAATACCCCCTCCCTCCTTATAAATTAGGCTACAGATGCAAGAAAAAAGAGGCAACAATAAAATAGCAACATGGATCTGATGCCAATGTAATCTCCACAGAGCTAGCTATTTGCCTGAATTAAACCAAGAACAGTGTCTGGTAGCTTAATTTTCAGCCCCATGGCAAGGTTGTTAGTCATACAGCGAGGAGGTGTAATAACCATGCAGCTCCACAATTCCAGAGTATACTCAAACCTGATTGGTTTCAGAGTAACAGCCGTGTTAGTCTGTATTCGCAAAAAGAAAAGGAGTACTTGTGGCACCTTAGAGACTAACCAATTTATTTGAGCATGAGCTTTCGTGAGCTACAAACCTGATTGAAATTGCTGGAGATTGGCAAGATGAACACCACTAACAAAATTCATTATTTTCTATCTGGAGTATTTATTTCAGCAAGATTCCCCACAGCATTTCATTAATATCAGTACATCTTCAGAAGAGAATGTATCATGGAGCAGCAAGACTGCAAAGCATGCTGTGCAAGGTGCTAATGTGTTGGACTCTAACAAATCTCACAAAGGACATGAAGAGAGCTTACCTGCTAAGACTCTTTCAGCAACTTGCTCTCATGCTAGGAAAAAAAAATAATTCAAAAAATAAAATAAATCAGTGCTCAATACTTGTGAGTTCTACAGAAATCTCCAGCTAACAATGGTTAAATTGAGGGCCTGTTGAGTATAGTTTATGTTAATGTCATATATACACATGAAAAATTGCACAGATTTCAATTATATCTTCCTCCTACAACAAAAGGCTGAATTGACAAGATGCCTTTTATCACCATGACTGCTTTCTCGTATATTATATGCTGCTCACAATCCTTTCTCTATCCTTTTTAGATTGTAAGCTGCTAAAGGCAGAGACCCCATTAAGTCACCTGCCACAGAATCTTGCTCAGAACTGGGCCTCCCAGAACTATTACAATACCAATAAAAAAGTCTAAGCAAACTCAAATTGATCATAGACTTTCCAGCAAACAGAGATACCTCAGGTGTGATAAGGAGACTTCTGGTGATGAATATACATCGAAGGAAACTCAGGTCATGTCTTTTAGAGTTATAAAGACACTAAGAGAGCTAATGTTTCCATCTATGCTGCTGCACTTTAAAGTGCCAATGAGAGAAAGCTGGTAGTGGCAGATGCTGCATCAAATGCAGTATGCCAAATTGAAAAGACAATCATTTCTGGGGACATATTTAAACCTTTATGAACTCTCCCCCCATGCAGTATCAAAACAGATCTTAAATAAAACTATTTGGCTGAACCTCTGCCTTTAAAAAGAAAGAGAAGAAAAGGTTCCCCTGTCAGAGAGAGAAAGGGACTTTGAGAAACGAGTCCAAGTGCATTTTGACTGTGACATAGAAGATCCCCAAATCCACCACACAATCACAAAAAGTATGGCAGTTCAAAAGATAGATAACGTCAACCCAGATCTTGCAAAAGAGGTGAGAGACATAGGACAGAACTGCTTTGTCATTTTCATACGTGATTGGCAGTAACCCTGATAGAAAGAGGTTTGTTGCTGAAGCAACATCACAGAACAACACCACAGTCTCTCTCAGCAAAGCTGCTATTGAAAATTGACAAAGGATGCTAATACATAATGCTAATGCAGTGTGATACAATGATTTATCATCTCACCTTGAATAAAAAAATGTGAGCTCATGAAAGAGAAATCAGATCTGAAGACCACACATCCTCAGTCTTACTAATGTGATTGAATCTGATCCACGTAAGACAGAATTAGACACACCAAGGTATTTAGGCTCCTAACGTCCATTGAAATCAACAGAAATCAAAAAGTTAGGAGCCTAAATACCACTGATGATCTGGGCCTGAGTTTCCAGCAAATAAAAATACTTCAGAAATGATAATACTCCAGGGAATGAGCATACATCTCAAAAACTTCATACCCAATGTTGTACAAGTTACACAACCATTTAAAGAGTAACTCCAGCTGGTCTGGCATGAAATAGTGAAAAGAAGCAGGAGATGGCAGTGGAAGATGCCCCATGATATGGCCAGTGGGCATCCTTTTTGCAGCTTCAATAAGATAGAGATTTGCTTTCATTTCCTGAATATAACAGAAGCAGAGCAATGGTGTGTGCATATTGTGAAATAGGGCACTTATGGGCATTCTAATGTGTTTAGCCTTGCTGTGTGTATGTGGAGTTCATGATCAAAACAGCACAAGCCTTGCTTGGCCCTTCTTGGATCAAAATGCTTGAATGGAAAGACATTCTCATAAGTAAACAAAGGAAAGGTGGCCTACATGAAATTACTATAAGGTGGGTGCACAACTGGTTGAAAGGATGTATTCAAAAAGAGTAGTTATCAATGGTTTGCTGTCAAACTGGGAGGGCGTATCTAATGGGATCCTGCATAGATCAGTCCTGGTATTATTCAGTATTTTCATTAATGACTTGGACAATGGAGTGGATAGTGTGCTTATATAATTTGCAGAGGATGCCAAGCTGGGAGGGTTGCAAGCACTTTGGAGGACAGGATTAGAATTCAAAATGACCTTGACAAATTGGTCTGAATTCAACAAGATGAAATTCAATAAAGACAAGTGCAAAATCCTTGACTTAGAAAGGAAAAATAAAATGCACAATTACAAAATTGGGAACAACTGGCTAGTCGGGGGTACTGCTAAAAAGCATCTGGTTTACAAGGCATTCCAATGCATAACAAAGTGTGATGCATGGACTCTTCATCTCACTTGCATTAAAAAAAGTGAGAGAAATCAGATGTAAGGAACAAATGCTAAAATACTATAACTGGGCTTACCTCTTCTTTTAAAAAAATAAAGAGAAAAATATTCACAGCCTTTTCAGCAAACAAAGATAGTTCAGAGTAATAAGACCAAAGGATGAGCATATGTGTGAGGAAATTCATACCCAACCTTGCATGTGTTTCATAGCCAATCCAAGAATCACCTTGTTCTAGCATGAAAGGGTGCTTAGGTGTAAAACATGGCAGTGGCAAATGTCTCACTGTATGATCTGGAGGCTTTTCTCATATAACATCAACAAGAAAGAGAAAGGCAACCAGTTGCCTTCATTTTCTGAGGCCTAATAGAAGCAGAGGAGTGATATGTGGATAGAAACCACCCCACATTTATTGGCATGACAATGTATTTAGCGTTACTGGATGGGTATGGAGCTTACTATCAAAACCAGAGCAGATGACTTCCTTGGCCTTTCTTGGATTAGAAGCCCTGCTTTAGACACTAGAACTTTACTTACAGTAGCACACACAAATGCCAAAAAATGCTGGCAATAGTAATTTCTAAGGCTCCACTCACACAGGCTTTGCTGGAGGAGACACAGGAGGTTGAGAATTTGTCTGTGTGTATTTTGCCTCTGTTACAGAGCATATTACAAAATCCAGCAAGAAAGATCAATACCACAAACTCTGTGAGCACAGGTGATGTCAACAATTCACCAAGGACACAGAAGCAGAAGCAAAGGCCATGCAATGGCCCTTCGGCCGGTGTGGCAGATTGGAGTCAGCCCACAAATGCAAGAAATAATGGGAAATCGCAACATACACCACATATTGAAGTCTTATCTTCCAGAAGTAATGATACCGATTTCATTTTTAAAGAGACCTTCCAGCATGTGGCAAGAGACCTAGTCATCTTGAACAAGAACGCTGTAACAGAGTTCTTCTCTTCATCTACCGAAGTGGTCAATTCGGAGAAAACAACGTGCTGTATAATTCATCGACTAAAGTCCATAAACAGTCATCAGTTGCCTGCTACAGCCTTTGATGGTTTTCCAATAGTCTGATTTTGAACACATGCCCAGCTTTCTTCAGAGAAACAGGGGAGTGGAAAGAGTCTGTGGAATTTTAAACCACCTAAAAAATGTCAGGAAAACAAAACAAAAACAAAAAATGATACAACTATACTTGCAACTCTTTGGTGCATGAAATTTGTGCAGCTGAACTCTTAATGAGAACATGAGTTCATGCCCTATTGCCTGTAGTTTAATGGAACTAAAAATTGACAGATTCCTGAGACTATGGGTTGTGAATGCATCCAGTTATTACACAACCCATAGGGCTCTGGAGCCCCAGTCAAAATGGTTTCCAGGAAGAGGAGAGAGGAATGGTCAGATGGACAACTTAAACTGATGCCAAACTAATTTTTTGTTCAATATTTTGGAACGAGTAAAGAACTGGTAAATGTCAGTGGAGTGATGCTGAGAGTTCGCCATCAGTTATTCTTTATTTGCATTGTGGTAGCACCAACAGGCCAGAGCACACTGTGTTAGGCGCTGTTCAAACAAATAACAAAAATGGCTCCTGCCTCAGAGAGCTTACAATTTCGATTGTATATTAAATAATATACCATACTGAAATGGACATTAAGATACAAAATACGTTTGGAATGCTATCGTTTTATTTTTTTCATATCAGGGCCCTGTTATTTGATCATCAGAACTCTGACAAATATGGATCAAGGATGCTATGTCAAAAAAACCAACAACCAGAAGTTCAAGGTGAATGCACAAATTGAATGTTATTGGACTAAGAAGATACACAACTAGGACTTCATTAATATCAAGGGCTCAGATGGTGGAGCAAGCAAGGTGCCTTCTTCCATGCCCCCCTCCGCTCCCCCAGTGGGAGGGGAACTCACACAGATGCACCTCTGAACCCTGGGTCCTCGCTGACCAAGGACAGCCACTGTGAGTGGGGTGTGGTGAGAGAGCAGAGAGGGGCACAGAAAAGGAACTTTTGGTTGTAGAACTCAAGAACCTGAGGCAGAAGACTCTGCCCCACGCACTCTGGGGTGGGTGCCCTGCTCACAGTTTTATGACTATGAATCCTGCTTGCAGCATTTTCCCTAATTAATGTCAGGTGACTTCCCTCCTTTCATTAAAAGTTTCTTTGCTACACTCAGACTCTATGCTTGCAAACGGGGAAGTATTGCCTCTCAGAGGTGCCCAGGAGGTGATGTGTAATTTTCCCAGGTTACTGGATGGGGCTTGAGCCAGTTCTGTGTTGTATTGTTGAAAAGGAACCCCTAGATATTGAACCTGGCCCTGGTTGCTGCCAGCTCCACCTGGCAGAAGAGTAACAAAAAGGAGGGGAAAGGTCCTTCTTAAATTCACCATCTGTATATAGAAGACCTGCCTGTCTGCCTGGTCACATTTAAGAGGTATCATAGATGTAGTTTGACTTCTATATTTGGGGGTAGGGCCCATGGCCAGTAGCCACCACTCTCTGGCCACCCAGCTCTGAAGGCAGCAGCAGGGCAGAACTTTAGAGCTGGGCAGCCAGCATTCATGTTGTTTGGACAATGGACATAGATTAGTAGATGGTTTCACTTTTGGTTTAGTCAGTTTCTCTTTCTTATGTTGCTGCACCAGAATGGTGCTATCATGTGATTAAAAGTGCATGATTTGGAGTGAGACCTGGGACAGCAATGGTTGCCCAAAGTCAGAGCTGCACTGTCCCATGGAGAGGTAGGTACAGGGCTGGTTCTAGGGGCGGATAAGCAGGGTGATTGCTGTGCCACTCGGCTGGGTTTTTTTTGTGGGGGGGGGAAGTTGCCTTTTACCCTCCTCCACTCTGATTGGCTGGCTGTTTTGTTGGTTTTGCTTCACTGATTGGCTTTTGGTTGGTCCTTTTTGTCCCTGTTGTTATTGCTTGGCTGTCTGGAGGGCAGTGGACACCACAAAGGGGGCACCAAAAACATTTTCTGTCCTACCCTACGAAACAGTTGAGGCCACTCCTGGGTAAGGGAGGAATTGTGCCTCAGGAAAGCAGTCTTCTTTAGGGCTCTGTGCAGCTGAAGAGAGGTGGGTGGGATTAAGATAAACACTAAAATTAAGGCACTCAAATCAGTGTTCTGTTTTGAAAATGTCAACGTATGGGCCTGATTTGTCAGAGTTACTGAGCTCCCACTGACTTCAGCAAAAGCCATAGGTGTTCAGCTCCTCTGAAAATCAGGCTCCAGGTTACTACTATTATGTTAAAGTTTCTTGTGGGCTGTACCCTTAAGTCTCTAAGACAGTGTCTGCAGAGATAAGCAGCCATATTGAGAAACGGAGCTGCCTCATGGAGGAGTCTGTATTGAGGTTACTGAGCACACAGAGATAGACACCAACTCTGCCTGACTCTCTAGCTTGCAGGCTGAGGCAAACAGCCTATGCTGAACAGTGTTACTGCATGGCATCTGCCTAAATCATCTTGCTCTCAGAGATGGAAGGTATAAAGTTGCTCTTTGTTTGGAAAACTTAACACCACTGGTATAACTGAAAGCAGGATTTGGGCCACAATATTTTATGCTCAGCTTGGCTTTGTTTCTGAACAATGACTGTTTTATTGCAGAGTAAGGGGTCCACTTATATTTAAAGTTAACTTAAATGCCTGTTCATCAGTTGTCACTGTTAGGCTCTTTGGCACATGGATTGTGGTTGTAGATGTTTGTACCACACCTAACACAAGGAGGTTCTGCTTCTGACTGGGATCTCTGGATGCTACTTTAATCTAAATAGCAACCAACAATCTATTTGAGCATCTAACACTTTGTTGTGGAGTCATTTTGGTTTGCAGTAGCAACGACATAGTATTTGATTATCCTTTGCTGATTGGAGTCCAAGTCTAGACGAGCCAGTTAATCAGAATAAAAGTAACCTCACTGTGTTCGTGAACTGTTGGCATGGCACACAGTCAGCTTAATGCTGTGTCTCAACAAAATAAACTCATTAAACTCAGTGACTAACTTTACTTTTTCTGGCATTCGAGTTGTACCCATTGGCTAGATGGATATGATGCATTTTGCTGTTGTGTGCTTCCATTGCCAATGAAGCGGAAGTGACTCACTGATGTGTGGGCTGACCAACGCAACCGAGTCTTCTAGCACTGAACCATTTCTTAATTGACTATGACAAGACTATCTCTCTCTTTTCCTATAATATTTTTAAAGCGCACAAGGCCAAAATGTAGGTTCTTTTCCTTTACACAACCTTCTATTACTATACTATAGAATAAAATAGCTTAGACTAGAAATCACTTAAGACCAGAGTATTATAAGTAATATTTTATTCTATGCTGAATAGCTAACACTAGGACTAACCAAATAACTAGCATTGCTCCTTAATTAATTGTAAAGCTGGTCAAATATTATTCCTCAAATGTCTTATAGGGGTTTTATTATTGGCTAGAAAAGTCATCAGGCACATGGATGTGAAACAACCAGATTTTTGTGGGTCATTTTTCTGCCATGCATGTGTGCCCTCAACTTCATGGAATAATTTATCTGTGAAGAAAGTTAACACTGGATGACACTGGAACCAAGTACCAAAAATTAAACGATAATTTAAAAATGAAGTCTTCCTTATTATTAGAATATGCCCTTTTACGGGAGTTGGACATGCTAAATAGCCAGGAGCTTTGCTTACAACCAATATCTCTGATTTATGTGATGCCATCAACAGGAAAAAGCCAGTTAACTGAAACTTTTAACCCTTTCTCTGCTTAAACACCTTCTGTTCCGGAGTGTGGTAGCACTAAACCTGGTACATGGAGTAGCACACAAGTTTCAATCATTAACCACTGGGCACTTCAGACATCTATCTTCTTATGTCTTATTTAAGTCTCATATGCATCTTTTTGTTCTGTGTTTGTACAGCATCTATCACAACTGGGTTGTGATCCATGACTGGGGCTCCCAAGTGCTTGGCAATCTAAATAATAAATAATATATCCCCCTTTTTGTGGGTTAGCTATGCTCATTGTTGCTCATCAGTTCTGTTGGCTGAATACTAAAATAATATCTTACACTAATTGATAATGTAGTTAGCTTGTGGAAAAGGAATCAGACAAGGTAGATAGACTTCTGAAGACTTGAATGAAGCTGGTAGATATGTACTATTTACTGTACCATTAAGTATATAAAAATGTATCCATGCTGAAGAATAGAAGAGGCAGAATTTGCATCAGTTGTCGCACGCATTTACATGCAGGAAATGTTCAGCCCCTGCAACTCAAGAAATTAAACCCACATCACGTATAAACATTTCATAAGAACCTGTGAGGTTATCCCTCATGGAAACGAATGTAAAAGTTCAATGGGAACACACAGAGATTTGTAAGGGAGAATGTTAGCAGAGCTGAAAATAAAACCTTAGAAAAATACAATGGATGTTACAGAGTACTCTCCATTCACTTCTCATTTCCATAAAATCATGGTATAGAGTTTGGATATCAAAATGACAAGCATGGGAATAACCTGACAATTGAAGACTCCTTAGCAGTGATTCTTGAAAAATCACCTTCCTCCTTTAAAAGATAAGAAGGGACATGAGAAATACATTAATCCAGTAAAGCATAAGGAAAGAGATGCTTTCTGGTAAGTTTACTGCCGAGTAATGTCAGTGTCATTAATATACACCAGTATAATCACCAAGGGATTAAAATGCGCTGTGCCTTTAAGTATGTTGTCTCGCAGGCTGAGAGAGGGGCACATTCTATCACTCTCATTCCAAATGACCCTTCTGCAAGACATCTCTTCAGGACAAGCAGCATATATCTGGACTGAGCTTTAGACCTTAGCTTTAGACGGTGATTTGGAAAAGGGAAGGGGTAAGGAAAAATGCCTTCAGAGAAGAGGACCAACTTGGATCCCTAGGTTATTAGTAATTCATACAGGACCATAGGAGTGTTGGCATTACCAATAAAAACAATGGTTCTCTGGACTGGAGCGTTTTCAATTTAAGGCACTGATCCTGCCAGGAGCTCTGTGCAGATGGACCCCTATGCCTACATGGAGCTTCTCATAGATTTGGGGCCTAAATTCAACATAATACAACAATGGCTAATGATAAAGGAAGGATGGGTGAAGGTAACAACAGTGAAACATCAGGAGACACATTTATAGCTGCAGAGACATCTTGTATCTCACCAGTTCCTATTTTTAGTTAATATAGCAAAATTAGGGGATGCAGTCAGGGAAAATGAGAAGGAGCAGAGGTCAGCACTAATCAGATGAAGTGAGTTCTGATGCATAATTTGTAGGAGGAGAGTGAAGACTCAGGCCATGCAGTGTCAAGGACAATGTTCCAGATAGAAGGGAAAGAAGGGGTGGCAGGCAGCATTCCCCTTGACTCTGCGTACCATGCATCCATCAGTGGGAGTTAGCTGCCTAAATACGTTGGGGATCTAGACCTTAGAGGACCTAGACTCCCTCCCCAATGCTGTAAGTGGCACCTGAGCCCCGATGACTTCACTGGGCTCCACGTCAGCACAAGAATCTCACCTCATGGAGACAATTCCAGGATCAGAACCTTAGATACCTCAGTGGTAGGCACTATATAAAAAGAGAGAGAGAAAGAGAGAATGTGTTAACAAACATTGATTTTTTAATAACTGCTTTGTACAGTGCCAGAGAACGATGGGTCATTGTGCTGACAGAGCCACTTTGAAGTGATCTTGACTACCCCAGACTCAACTTCCTGAGCCAAATTCTGCCCTCAGTTACACTCATGTAACCCTATGAACTTCAGCAGAGCTGTAGCTGATGGCAGAGTTTAGCACCCTGTCCATCAGGAATGGAGAGCAGAGAATGCTACTCCCTGGTAAAGGACACACAAGCTTTATTTTTGCCTGTAACTTGAATATTTGTCATTTTAATATTGACTCCAAAGGAATTTAAAAGATGAAGTTGATAGAAGAATCATCCTTCCTGCCTGGAGCCCAAGAGTGAGTAAGAGAGTTCACAGTTTAGGGGGGGAATTCAGATTTAAAAAACAAGACTTACACAGCATAAGTCAAGTAAACTTGTGTGGGCTGGCAGGTTTAAAGAGTATGATAGTATTCATTTAGTGGGGGGTCTATGGTTTGGGGGGAACACATGACTTATGAGGAGAGGCTGAGGGAACTGGGATTGTTTAGTCTGTGGAAGAGAAGAATGAAGGGGGATTTGATAGCTGCTTTCAATTACCTGAGAGGTGGTTCCAGAGAGGATGGTTCTAGACTATTCTCAGTGGTAGAAGAGGACAGGACAAGGAGTAATGGTCTCAAGTTGCAGTAGGGGAGGTTTAGGTTGGATATTAGGAAAAACTTTTTCACTAGGAGGGTGGTGAAACACTGGAATGCGTTACCTAGGGAGGTGGTAGAATCTCCTTCCTTAGAAGTTTTTAAGGTCAGGCTTGACAAAGCCCTGGCTGGGATGATTTAATTGGGGATTGGTCCTGCTTTGAGCAGGGGGTTGGACTAGATGACCTCCTGAGGTCCCTTCCAACCCTGATATTCCATGATTCTGTGGCTTAAAGCACTTTCATTACAGTTATAAAAATTATTCAATACCCACAGCTATTTTGAAAACTGTATGTATTTCAATCTATTCATATCCATCTGAGTGTCCTCCACTTCTAAGTACTCTGGAAACTAGCATTTTAAAACACTTTTGTTGCTAAGGTCTTGTGAACTCAGCATTTCATCAACTTGACCCTGGCTACCTATGGTCTATTCATATCCTGAAAGGTGTCTCCATACCTGTCCCTAATTAGTTTGGATATTGTTTTCAAATGGCATTTTTAGATATATCAGCTAAACAGGCCCATGTAGATTAGATGTCTTTCAATTACTAGAACAACGTCATCTGCAGTTTTCCACTGGCACTAAATAAGCTACTTCAGCCACATGAACTGCTATATAACAAATTATGAGCCAGGCCTTCAGCTGGATGGCATAACACTATAGAAGCATGACTTCAATATAGCTTTACCAAGCTGAGGATATTGCCATTCTTCTGTTGTGCACCTCGTATTTTACAGTCTGAACATTTATGATAAACATCTTTTTTTTATAGCAAAAGAACTTTAAAGCGATGTGGCAATTTGCAGAATTATTTGAACTGATGAATCCAGTTTTCCTTTAAAACAAATCCGAGAGTTCTGTGTAAGCTCAAAAGCTTGTCTCTCTCACCAACAGAAGTTGGTCCAATAGAAGATATTACCTCACCGCCTTGTCTCTTTCATATCCTGGGACCAACATGGCTACAACAACACTGCATATATAAAGCACACAGACCTACACACAGTGCAGTAGAACCAAACTTATGTTAACATTTTCTTTGTACCTTAATGCAGCCTACAGGGGCTTCTATCAGGCTAGCCTTGCTCAGAAATGAAGGAAATAATTGTTATGATGATTTAAATAATGAAATTTCATTCAAACATGGTAATGTAAGAGTTTGGGGCTGTGTATCGTGTGATCAGCATGGCACTTTGCTATTTTGAGTCCACGTTGATTCTAGATTGCTTAATTGTGGTATTATAAACTGAGTCACTTTAAACATACTGCAAGCATGGTGCTAACCAGAGGGCCCTGCAGAGAAATTTTACTTAAGCAGTTCATATTGATTTATGTCTTTTTAGTCATGACGAGGTGATCATGAAATACTTTATTTCTTTACCTTGTTATCTCTTTAAAAATATTGAGTAGTTTAGGCCTAGATGAGCTAGAGAGGATTTTCTGGGCAATTGGTTGGTGAAAAACACAGCATGAACTAAAATGGAGACTTGATGGTCCCTTTGCCCTCCAGGAAATTCCCTTGGTATACATGGATTTCCTGGCTGGCACAAAGTCCAAGTAAAGGTTCTAGGCCACACTTGCAGTATACCAGGTATGTCAAGACATTGCTTGGGGTAAGACGATAGCCCCTAGGAAACAGCACATTTGGAGCTATTGGCAGGCAAGCGTAAGTTATAGCAGCTCTAATTTAGGCTCCGAATCAGCCCAAGGGCTGAACTAGCTGGGTTGTAGAGATGTCAGTGACGGCAGAATTTGGTGTTTCATCTCTAACTTTTTCATTGCTTACCTCCTTTCAGAGGTCAAGCTCCTGACCACTCACGGTCATTAGAAATCCTCTGGCCATGTAACAGGGCACTGCTCACTGCTAGGGCACCTCCTCCTGGATGCTCTCGGGATTAGCTCTCTCCAGGTCTGACACCCCCTTCTGCCACTCATTGAGTGCCTTCCATCTCTCTCCCCCTGCGACTCAGGGTGCTCTCTTATCATGACTTGGCTGCTCCTTCTTTGTGGGTTGGCCCTCTAGCCAGGTCACTAGGTGTTTTTCCCCCTTCCAGGATATCTGTACTCAGGCAGTCTTCCCAGTCACTGACCAGATGGTGCCACTTCCCCACTGGCTGGTAGGGGAACCCAGGCCTGCCCTCGAGTCTGGGTTCCAGCTCAGAGGTCTGCACTATCATAAACCTTGCTTCCATTTCCTACACCCTCTCCCCTAGGTTTCCTGCCTTCCCTCCCTCTCTAATGTATAGAGAATGGCTCTAGGGCCCCTCAGTACAGCCCTTTCCTGCTGCCAACTTCATGGCTTTGTACTAGCTCCAACTGTTCCTTCTCAGCTAGGCTCAATCATCATTCAGGGGGTTACTAACTAATTCCCCTCAGCTGTGGCCTATCTGGTTAACTAGCCCCTTCTCAGCATCACTAACCTCTTTTAGGCTAGTGTATGGTGAACACCCCATCACAGTCAATTAACAGTAGAGATTTTCTCCTGGTATCCTAACTCAGTTCCATTTGGGCAATTAAAATCTGTGAATTGTCCCCACAGCTTCAATTAGACACCAATAGCCTTCACCTTTTCTCCTAAACTATCAGCTAGTGTTTCTACTGGCTGTTAAACTTTCCCCACTTTACACCCAAGGAAGCTGCATTTCCATGATGCCTTTATAAATTTGGCTCATACTGGTGTGAATCCTGAGTAACTCCATCAAACCCTGTGCAATGACTCAGGATTTACATGAGTGTGAATGAGAGGAGAATTTGACAGATATAAATAAAGA
Source organism: Lepidochelys olivacea (assembly GCF_965140295.1). Taxonomy (NCBI): domain Eukaryota; kingdom Metazoa; phylum Chordata; order Testudines; family Cheloniidae; genus Lepidochelys; species Lepidochelys olivacea. The sequence goes on along the minus strand of NC_140411.1, from coordinate 28,051,692 downwards.
TCATGATTAAAAAAAAGAGTCTTTCAATGAAAGCTGCTGTAGAAACACCAGCAATTATTAAAAGTTATTATTATTTTCATTACTATTAATGCCAGAAGATCTGTCAGCCATACAAAAAAAATCCTAGGGTAGATCTACTGGAACTATGCCAGTTTATACCAACTGGTGGCCTGGCCCCAAGTTTCTTTTGAGTTATCTTTATCAAGGAAGCATTGCCTTTGAAGCACTCACATCTCCAAATTTTTGTTCGACCCTTGGAGGTGCAACTGAGAACCAAATTTGGCCAGTGTCCTTGTTACAATATTCAAAGCATGTGAATTCTCTGTGTGCGTGTGCGTACATGCAAACATTTCCCTGTTGTTTTTAATGATATCTATGAAACATACCATATTTTGATAAAGATTCCTTTAAAAATTAATTTCAGAAAGGGGTATGGCAATGAATAAAGCCTTTGAGATGTTGAAGCTGTTTCCCAACTCTGTTTACTTTTTCTCAGAATTCTTTGTTTTCACTAAAGTTTCAAGATAAATGATTATTAGGTGTTCTCCTGGCTCTATCCTATTTCCTCAGTGCTGTGGTAGCTTCATGACCTAAACATGAGCCTGGAAAATCACTGTCCACTAGCTTGAATGATCACCTTACCCCTTCTTCAAAAGGAAGGTTAAATTCCTACTAACATCACATTCTGATGGACTAGCAGAAGTGAACAGTGTGAAAGACGCCTGTTACTGGCCTAATGCATCTGATGAAGTGAGCTGTAGCTCACGAAAGCTTATGCTCAAATAAATTAGTTAGTCTCTAAGGTGCCACTAGTACTCCTTTTCTTTTTACTTCCTTAAAGGTCGGAATCAGCATGTATATTGCAGATCTGTCTTTTTAAAAATGTTCACATAATGCATTTGAGATTAAAACAGGAGTTTGAAAATATTTAAATATTTTTCCTATTTATGTATGCCTTTTATATGCACTTTCTTATTCAGATTGAAATAATTCCTGTAGTCCATGATAACACATTACCCTATACATAAACGCCACATCATAACACAAGCCAAGTAAGTCACTTCATGCCATGTTCTATGGTCTACAGAATTTGGCCCTCCTTTTTTATTCCCCTCTCTTGGAATATTTTCTATTCAAGTATAGTCATCACTACGGTATCTGACTGGTCAGTATAACCCTTGTACCAATGTTCATGGCCACCTGATCCATGAAATAAGGCACAGCCTGCTAATGGAAAATCCTGCCTTTGAACTAGATCTCCTTTGCTTTGCTTACAAGGAGTTAAGGAGCATGATTTGACTAATTTTGAAGATTGCCATTTGAAATTATTCTAAAAAGGATTAATAAAGTGCTTGCTGTGGTCTGTTGGAAGTTGTGCACCATCTGCTGGAAATCTTGAAGCTCTCTCAACTGTCTTAGGAACCAACTGTCATTTTAAATGGCAAAAGGTGCTCATTTAAAAGGCAATTAGTTCTTTTTAAAATGTGCCTAAACACTTTCCTAGTCAGACCCAGAGTATATATGCACATATACAATACATTTCATCCAAAATTTGAATAAATGAATGGTCAACTTGAGAGGGCTTGAGCCGGATTTCAAAAGCGCTAAGCACCCACAACACTTGATGAAGTCAGTGAGAGCTGCAGATGGTCAGCATCTCTGGAAATCAGTCCCAAGGAGTCCAAGATTAGGCATCTAGAACTAGCGACCTCTTTTGAAAATGTTGGCCTATATATATACACATATGAGGTTGGCCTGAACCTGAACACCAGATCTGAACCCCTTCAAACAACTGGGGAAGTTTGGATCCATGGCCAGATCTCTCTCTGCCTAGCCTGAAACAGAACCTTGGATCCAAACCCCCCTGGAGCTCTGGGGAAATTTGGATTCAGATCTATCTCGATCTGAACTTGATAACTCAGCCCCACCTCTGGAATAAATTCAGATTTTCCTCATAAACTCTACCCTGCTTCCTGGCCTGAGCACCCAATCTTTTTTTTTTTAATTTTATTTTTTAACAGATTTTAGCGAGGATACACAATTTGACTGAAGACAGAAGACTATAGGTCACCCTTTCAAGATGAGGGATTGTATCATGGAAAGCAGTGCCTCTAAAAAAGAATTAGAGAACATGGTGGAGAACCCCTGAGCATGAGCTCCCAATGGCTGGAAAGACTAAGTGGGATTATGTGATCCTTGGCTGTATATACAGGGAAATATCAAGAAGGGGGTGCTATTATCTCTGTATATAGCATTAGTGAGACCACTACCAGAATGCTGTGTCAAGTTCTGGTGTCCATCCTTCACAAAGAATTTGAAAACTTGGAAAAGGTTCAGAAAAGATCTACAAGAATGATTCAAGGTCTGAAACATCTGCCTAATGGTGAGAAACTAAATAAATTCAATGTACATATGGAAAAGATATCTAACAGTAGAAGGCTATTTAATCTAGTAGACAAAGACATAACAAGAAAAGCTGGGAGCTGAAGCTAAATTTGTTCTGGTTAGAAATAAGGTGCACATTTTTAACAGTGAGGATAATTAATCATTGGAACCACATGGATTCTCCATTACTTGAAAATTTTAAATCAAGATTGGTAGTCTTTCTGCTTCAGCCACAAGATACAGGCTTGATGCAGGAATTACTGAGCGGATTCCTATGGCCTTTGTTGTGCAGAAGGTCAGACTCAGTCTAACCATGAGGTCTCTTGTCTCCCAAAGCAGCAACAGTCTTTGCAGGGCACGTGGGGGATGATGGTGCCCTTAGTTATATTCTGAAGAAGATGCCTGAGGAGTTCGAGGACTTGTCCTTTCCTTATGAGAGAAGGCTGGAGCTCAAAACTTTTTCTAAAGTAATTTGGCATTGATTCTTGCCACACTAGCATCATCCCAAACTAACATCCTGCGGCTGAGGGTGAGCTCTGAGAACATGGAATTTCTTTCCTCTGGTGGGCCCTTCTCATGATGCTTGAGGTGGGGGGAGTGTCCCAGAAGCTAGGGCCCTATGCAGGGGCCCTACTCATTTCCCATGGTGGACAGAATAATGCCCGTTGGTGTCAATAATGCCCCTGGAGCCAGTTGTATCCTGCATCAGAAGAAGGCAACCATAGGCATCCCCCTTAGAAATTATCACTGGCATCAGACAATAGACTATTTCCTTGTGTGCAATGTGGGTGCTCTCTGTGCATCAGCAAGTGGGCTATGCACGCCCATTATTCCACATTATATCGTTTGCTTAAAAATAAGTCTACAAGACAATAAAATAAGCTAATCAAGGTTACAGCAAAGATACATTTTGCACAAACATCTTTTCTAGTGTTTTAGCAATTCTTTATTTCTACACTTTTCCATTAAGAACATTACTAAATATAATGACAGGTTTCAGAGTAACAGCCATGTTAGTCTGTATTCGCAAAAAGAAAAGGAGTACTTGTGGCACCTTAGAGACTAACCAATTTATTGAGCATAAGCTTTCGTGAGCTACAGCTCACTTCATCGGATGCATAATGTCTTCTGCAGTTTCCACAGTATGCATTCGATGAAGTGAGCTGTAGCTCACGAAAGCTTATGCTCAAATAAATTGGTTAGTCTCTAAGGTGCCACAAGTACTCCTTTTCTTATTACTAAATATGACACCTATCCCACATAGCAAAACTCCAATTGTTCAGTACAGCATAATATCCATAGGGGCATAATGAATAACACTAATTAGAATGTTTCAGTGTCATCTTAATATAAAAACTAAGAGGAAAGAGATGAAATTACAGTGAATCAGTTTTCTAAAGACAAAAATGGGAAAGAAATCTGCTGAAATATTACACTGGAGAAAAGGAAACAAATTGCAGCACCTGTAAAAGTGATGCAGTGGACACAGAGTGCATAAGCTGCATATCTATTTCAGTCATGTGTCCATTAAGCCTAGGTAAAAGATTAGACACAAGTGACAATTCAAAAATATTTCTTTTAACTTCAGTCCATTGAGATGTCACTTGTCCCTTTTTCATAGGTCCTGTGAATGATAAAAATCAGACATAAGTGGCAAAGATTGTGGTTTAACTGCCTTTGTTCTTACAACAAGTGTATCCTAGCAGCATTTCTCTGCAGAACACCAATCCTTTATAGTCACCATATTAAATGAAATCTCCTTCACTTGTCTTCGGATTTGGATTCAGCTCCGAGTTATCCTCTCCCATCGTTCAGGCCCTTGTGTTTACTGCTCTGTTGTTATCATCCAATTCTCCAGGCCTCAAGGTCACTTGGCCAGATCCTCAGCTGGTGTAAACTGGTGCGGTCCCAGAGACTTCAAGGGAGTGACTTCCAATTTACAGAGTTGTGAACTCTCACAATTTGATCAGAAGTCTCAAGTTCCTTGGTGTTTTTCTTAAATCCCTAGACACTGGAGTCATGTGAAGACACCAGAATCTCTCAGCTTTCGTTGCAAAAAAGTAAGTTTCTAGCCTTCATTGTTACGGAGGAATGCTTGAAAATGAAAGTCAAAAAGATTCAAATGTCAGAAGCTAAATAATTACAACCCCAAGCATATTATTATTTTTAAGCCAACAGAGGGTTTTAGGGCCCTGATTCAGGAGTTCTGAATGCTTGGGGTTGGCAAGCACCAACTGAAGAATTCCCTCATCTCCATGTTAATGTCCATTTCAGAGCGCATTGCCTCTGGTTTCTTTCCTCTTGGATGCAGAGAGTCTAATATATTCTTCCTCATCCTCAACTGTGCTGGAGCCACTTTATGCCAGTCTCTTGGTGCAAAGTGACCATAGGGCTGGTGCATCTGATTATGGGAGGATCTCCCCAGCACAAGGAGATTGTTTTGGTGGCACAGAGCTCCCGTAATGTCTCTATGCCACTCCATTCCTTGTGGCTGAGTAAAGGTAATGCCACTTTTTTCCTCAGACCCTGCAGATCTTGGGCTGCTGAGGCCACTTTCAGCCAGTATAAATTAGAGCAGGCTTGAGGTGGTTTCAGTTACACTGGGTCGCTGGCCATACTCACAATTGGCACAGGACTGGGGAATGCACATTTACAGCACTAACATATACGTCTGCCAGCTGAGAATTGCTGGACCACTGCAGAGCTGCAGACGTGTCCCCACCCCCCAGCATACCTCCTTCACTGCAAGATTCAGTCCTAGGCCAGTGACAGCTTTCCTAGGTCATGACTTTAGTCTCAAGTCTCACAGCCCTGCAAGACTAGAAACAGGAACTTTACATAATTGGAACAAGTAGAGTCCCGCCTTCCCAATGGGGGCACAGCCTTTGTTTTAGCCTTAGGAGGTCCCAAGGTATTTATCCTTGAAACACTGACATTTTTAGACACAAAAATGCTATTTAAAAATTGGTTTTAGAGGTTTTTGATGGTTCCCTCTGAGCCCTAGATTGTTGGATTCATGAGGCACCTGGCTGTATGGGCAAGGGGATGCAAAAAATAATCTGAATCTTTTTGGTTTTTTAATTAAACAAACTCTCCAGAACATCCTAAACCTTTTTTCTTTAATATACATAGCATATCAGGCTATGTGATTGTGTGGTTTCTCAGAAAAGTTAGTTAATAATCCAGGATTCAGTCCAGAGATTATAAACACATTAGAAATTTAGGAGACAAAGGACAGAATTCCAGTATGAGTAGTAGTCAGACAGAACTTTCAAAAACTTCAGCTGGAATCTTGCCTGAGAAAAGATTGCTGGATTTGGTTCATAGATTTTAAATTGTTCCATACCCAAAGGAAAACAAAACAAAATAAAACAAGTAGGTCTTTTCAAATGTGGCAGTCTCTGCTAAATCATCAGTTTAGGTTAGATAAAGGAGGGTAATCTCTGGTCCAGCGCTTAACATAGACAGCTTGTGTAAAATAGCAGTCAAGCATGCCAAGATCACATCTTCTCCAGGTCTATTCCATCAACATCCGGACACTCTTTTGAAACAGAGGAATTTGTGCATGTTTTGTTTTTAGTCATAAATACTGTTTAAATACAAGACAGGATTAATTTCACTGGACATTTTCTAGAGGAGAGTCACTCCAGCAGGCCTTGGGAAATTGGATAAGAACAACTCCTGTCCAACCCCACTGTCAAGAAAGCAGGTACTTGCTGGAATTATAATTGAACAAGCTTTTGTAACAGTATGAATAACAGGGTTCAGAAGACTAGATAAGCCTGATTCCTATAAAGTTTCTAAAATATTCCTGTCCATCCACACATCACACAATATTGCTGTTGGCACCACTCAACAAAAGCATAGTGACTTAATGGTTTCACTATAAAATCAAGGCATCTCTATAGCAAACAAGTGTCCCCATCTGCTCAATCATTCGTAATGAGTGTAAAACAGGGAACTCTACAGTCAGACAACATGTTGCTAGGATTTCAATATCAGAAGCTGTCTGCATCTGTGAAGCCAGACAGGCTTCTGTCAGTTTAATTCATTGAGCCTGCAAAAGCATTTAAAGAGAAAAGAATATACAGCTGGGGCTGTACCTACTGCTTTCCTAAACGCTGAATACCTCCGTAGATAACTACTGTGTTTTAGATCCCAAATCATTAGCAAAAAAGATTCAATAAAATTTACAAGTAGCAGGGGGTAGAAGAAGTGGGTTTTTTACCCATGAAAGCTTATGCCCAAAAAAATCTGTTAGTCTTTAAGGTGCCACCGGATTCCTTGTTGTTTTAATAAAATTTACAAGCACAGTAGGACCCTGAAGAGTCTGGGGCACAGGTGAACCCATCTGAAAAACAAGGTGGGAGAAATATTGTGAGTTTAACGCTTAGCACAGAGGTTTGCGGGACAAGAAACCTTCATTCTAGCCCCAACTCTGGCAGATATGTCTGGCCTCCCTATCTTATGCCACATGGCTGGGAACCGGGGTTCAGTGAGTCTGAGTGCAAGCTGGCCTTGGGGAAACGGAGCAATGTGGTCCTCTTCAGCTAGTTGGTTTGGAAGCTAGCCAGGGGATATTGACTTCACTCTATGTGAGTGCAGGAAAGAGTACAATAGAGTCCCGAGGGGGAAACTGATCCTTATTTAATCAAGACCTTTGATTAGCTGGATTTTGGTAAAACAGAGTGTACTGTGACCCAACAATTTAGAAAGCACAATACTGGAGCTGAAACCTGGTTCCTCAGTCCTTGTCATGCTCTGCATTCAAGACTCTATGTTTCTCTGCCCCAGCTAGTGGAGAGGACCTGACCCACTGGCTGCATTAGGAGTTGCAGGTGCACACTTCTGTGCAGAATTTGATGCAAGTCATGAAATGCATTTCCTACTACTGGTTTAGTTGTTAATTGTGCTATCAATGCCTCCAAAAGAAACCCAGCACACTGACCAAGTCCTCACAGCAGGTCAAATGCTCTTTAGTCCACCTTTGGTTTTCCCCCCTAAGTTATTTAAACTGTGTAAACCAGAACCTCAATAATAGGCCTGATTTTTAAAAATACTAGCATGCAGTTGCATACCTAATTTGTGTACACAATTACCATGACTGGACATGCAAATCAGGTAGTCAGAAATGCAAATTGCCCTCTATTCATCAAACTCGTGATTTGTATCCGTAAATTTGCTAAACATTATTTATTAAAAATAACATGGCTGCCCACATCCTTTGCCTTCTTTATGTGGATGACCTCTGTGTTCAATCCTCTTTGCCACATGCTGTCTGCAATTACAGCTATGCAATCCTCTAGACTTCAGTTGAGGTTCACAATAGTAACTGCCAGCAAAATTTGACCCATAGTGCCAGTGTTTTCCTTCCTCCAATACAGAATTAGAACTCTCATTCAGCACTTAATTTCTTGTCATTGCATTTAGTCAGCAGCTTGGATGATAATGTATGTTCCACTTTCTTATTGCCCAGTAGCCTGTGCATGGGCAAATCTTCCCTGGTTCATGCCAAATAGTCTTAGATGAGCCTGGCAAATTGCCACCTTCATTTCCAGTCTCATTAGATTAACAAAGATATCTTTGTTGTTTTTCTGATCTATTTTTGCTTTACAAAAATCGCATCAATTAATCGAAAGTCACAATGAAAGAAAAAGTTCAAAGAAAGTGCAGTATTGTTGGGATGAATTCTTCCCTCCGACATAACCACACCCCTGATCTCTGCTTCAGCCAAAGAGGGCATGGGGCAGCTCAGCTGGGGCAGAGCCTTTAAACCACCTTTGTGCCATATCTCCCTTCAGATTCTGGACTGATTGGGCACTGGTCTATCCCGCTCCCCACCCCAGCATGACTTAGGCCAGCCAGAGGGCTGGTCACTGTGGGTGGTGTGGGAGCTGCAAGAGTGGCTCTAAGGCACAAGGGGTACTTCCATGAATGGCTACATTGACTGTAGGGTTCCTTAACAGCCTGAAGTAGCACTGTCATAAATATAAAGGGAAGGGTAAACCCCTTTGAAATCCCTCCTGGCCAGGGGAAAGCTCCTCTCACCTGTAAAGGGTTAAGAAGCTAAAGGTAACCTTGCTGGCACCTGACCAAAATGACCAATGAGGAGACAAGATACTTTCAAAAGCTGGGAGGAGGGAGAGAAACAAAGGGTCTGGGTCTGTCTGTAGTCGTCTTGGCTAGGGACAGAACAGGAATGGAGTCTTAGAACTTTTAGTAAGTAATCTAGCTAGGTATGTGTTAGATTATGATTTCTTTAAATGGCTGAGAAAAGAATTGTGCTGAATAGAATAACTATTTCTGTCTGTGTATCTTTTTTGTAACTTAAGGTTTTGCCTAGAGGAGTTCTCTATGTTTTTGAATCTAATTACCCTGTAAGATATCTACCATCCTGATTTTACAGGGGGGATTTCTTTATTTCTATTTACTCCTATTTTTTATTAAAAGTCTTCTTGTAAAACACTGAATGCTTTTTCATTGTTCTCAGATCCAAGGGTTTGGGTCTGTGGTCACCTATGCAAATTGGTGAGGCTTTTTATCCAACATTTCCCAGGAAAGGGGGGGGGTGCAAGTGTTGGGAGGATTGTTCATTGTTCTTAAGATCCAAGGGTCTGGGTCTGTAGTCACCTAGGCAAATTGGTGAGGCTTTTTACCAACCCTTGTCCAGGAAGTGGGGTGCAAGGTTTTGGGAAGTATTTTGGGGGGAAGGACGCGTCCAAACAGCTCTTCCCCAGTAACCAGTATTAGTTTGGTGGTGGTAGCGGCCAGTCCAAGGATAACGGGGGTAATATTTTGTACCTTGGGGAAGTTTTGACCTAAGCTGGTAAAGATAAGCTTAGGAGGTTTTTCATGCAGGTCCCCACATCTGTACCCTAGAGTTCAGAGTGGGGGAGGAACCTTGACAAGCACAAAGCAACTGCAGCTCAGTCAAGGGTCTGGCTTGTTGACTGCAATAGAAGTTGCACCTGCAGGCAGAATTTGGCCTTGTAATAATTCAGTCTTAAATTTGACTACAGAATCTCTGAAACACATGAACACTTCAGCCATCAAAGTGACAGTTTCTTATTGAAACTTGAGGAATTAATAAGTGTTAATCAAGCTACAAAACAGCTCCTCAGCGGTTCCCCAAACACAGCAGAAACATAATAGAATGACAGCTCCAAAACTGAACAAAGGGATGAGACAGCTTGAACCAAGTGTGCATACAAATTTCAGGCAAATCAGACAGTTTACTTTTGCCTTTTAACCCTTCAATCAACCAGAGGGAAGCTGAGTGCAATGGGGTTCCCACTCACCACTTCGTGCTCCCCTTTGCATCTAGACCTGGGAAAGTAGCTCTCATTATATTGTGTACCCCAGTCCTGCTCTCAGCTCAGTCGGTGATTGTCTCTCTTCTGCTCACTTGGCCCTCCAGCCAGGTCCCCATTAAAGCAGGGAAGGATGTAGAGGTGAGGAAGTCCAACAGTATCACTGTCCAAACACTTTATCCAGATGGCGTTCAGCCCCAGCTTGGAGCTGTGTGCCACTATACCATTGACTGGAAGGGGAACCTGAGCCTGCTACTCTGGGTTTTGGTCCAGAGACCCTATAACTAGCAATCCAGATCTGCTCTGTCCCCGTCGCTGTTTCCCTGGGCTCCTTCCTACCGAGCCTCTTGTTTCCCTTGGCTGTGTCTGGGTTTACCACAGTACTCTACTCCCCATACTTCACTCCTTCCTAGCCTCTTGCAAGACTTCTTACTCCAGGACAGGCTCTCAGGGCTCTCTCTCTCTCTTCCTGGACTTCCTCCTTAACCCGGACCACTACCCTCATCCCAGGGAGTATCTGGAGCCTCCTTCCCCGGCAGCCCTTCTGCTTTTAGCATCAGTGCAGGCTTTATAGCGCTGGCCCAGTCCTTCCCCAGCTCGGCTTCACTCAACATTAACCCTGGCCCTCCCTTTCGCAGGTGATGCCCCACTGAGTCCCAGTAACAACTCAGACATGTGGCTAAAGGGAAGAGATATTTTACTGGAACTGTCAGAATGCAGAAGGTTGCAAATGCCATAGTTACGCTACTTAAACAATTGCAATTCAAAGTAAAACAGCGGCAGTTCCTATTTGGGCCCTGGGGGCAGTTCAATAGAGAGTTAGGGTTCCTCAAGTCTAATGCCTGTGGGTCTCTGTAGAGGCAAACAGGAGCTTCCAGATTTCCAGGCCAGGATCAGTAAGCAGTGATTAGGGCCCCTCTGAACTGGCTCCCTGCCCAGCCTCTGCTGCTTCCCCACAGAGTCTGCACAGGTTTGACCACAGCTGCAATGTGCTCCAGGCACACCTCTTCACATGCAGTTCCCCAGCTCCAGCTGCAGCTTGCTTTGCATGCAGTTTCCTGGCAATCTCTGCAGCATTCAGCTTCCCTAATGCTCCAAATTTGTCATGTAGCCACTGCTTCCCCCAGAATGAGGTTACCTCCTGGCTCAGCGTCCCCATAACATTTCTGCCCCACCTTGTAATGGCCAGACAAAGGGAATGTATTCACATATCCACCTGGAGGGTGATAGGTCAGAGGAGATGGTAGTTTTCTGCTTAGCAGATCATCCCACAATTCTTTCCTGTGTATCAACTGTAGTGTTTAATAAGTTCCAAACAGTCACACCTGTACAACCATATTGAAGGCAACAGCTCTCACTGAGGGTAGTATCTGGCCCGTCAAACCTTTATTATTGGCAATGGTGCATTGGAAGGTAGGAACCCAGCTTGACCTTCAGATCTTAAGTTGAATTTGCAGGGCTGACAGTTAAGAAAAATACATATCTGAATTCATAAAGTGAGCACACTTGAGACAAACTTGGAACCCAATAACCCCCTCTCAATTACTCCAATTAGCTAGCTATTATTATTAATCATTTGGATTGCAGTAGCATCTAGAGGCCCCCACTTGCTCAGGTCCCGTTCTACTAGGTGCTTTACAAACATAGTAAACGATAGTCCCTATCCCAGAGATCTTACCAACAAAAGATAAGAAATCAGGGGGCAATGAGACAAACAAGCAAGATGAGGAGGGTGGAGACCTGCAGAGTAAGAAAACGTTTAGGATATTTTTGCATCAACCAATTGTGTGCATATTGCTTAGCCCATCAATAGCAATAATCACAACGAGCTACCTGCTAAACTTCTGTACATCTGTCTGTCTTGATTTTTTCCTTCCATTTGCCTTCTCAAGTCCTGTCAATGAGTTTTCAGTTTCTTCCATACCTTGACTGCAATTCACTGCCAATTCTGTTGTGTTTTTCATTTCTACCTCCCGCCTCCTCTCAAATCCTTTCCGTTGTGTCAGGAGGGTTTTTTTCTGACTATTTCTTTCTGATGAGTAAAATGGATTTTTCCCCGTTGGACAGCAATGCATTCCCTTATTATACACAGTAATATCCCCAGAATGCCACTTCAAACTGTACTTGAATGATTTAGCACATAAACTGCAAATGAATGAGCAAATTTGTGAATAACTTTAAATTTTCTGCCTTTAACTGTTGAACTTTATGATCTCAGCAACTCAAATAGCCTTTCTGAGATATAAGATACAAGAATAAAAACAACAAATAGGAGGGAGGGTGTTTTGTAATTGCACAAGTCAAAGGCCATTTCATTTAAGGGCAGGTGTTAGCAGCTAATATTTACCATACAGGCAGAGAGATACAGTTTAAATGTCAGCTAGACAGATATTGCTATCTATATATAAAGGGTCAGATTCTGTGTTGCCTTCAGCATCTGCTGTGCAAAGCAGAGAAGCCAGGAAGCCAGTTATGGTTCCTTGATTCTATGCCCAACCCCAGATGCAGGTTGGAGCAGCCTGGGGGCTGCTCTACCATGCCCCAGCAGGCAGCTAGTGCATAAGGGACTATCCACTAGTTGGGAATTGCACTCCAGATACTCTCCCCCTTCTGACCCTGGACAAGCTTCCTGCTCCAAGAGATGTTGTGGGCAGAGAACTGTTGGAACCACTATGCTGACTGTAAACCCTTGGCGGAGTCCCCACGTCAGGGCAACCCCCAACACTGGACTTGAAGCCAGTCTCTGTCCCCAAGTGGTTCGAAGGTAAAGGAGCACAGCAGAGACTCTAACCCCAAAATGTATGTATCAAAAAAATGTGAAAGTACCTTGTATTCCTAGGTCACTTAGACTATTATGTACACTGAAACTGGGAGGTGTGATTCCCAGCCTGGGTAGACAGACTGCGTAGATGTTGCAGCATAGGAAGTGGCTTGGGCTAGCCGCCTGAGTCCATGCCTGCCCAACCCCCTGGCTCGGAGCGTGGGTGGCTAGCCTGAGCCACACCCCGGATGTTGCAAAGACCACACTGCTATTTTTTGGTGAATTAGCTTGAGCAGAGCTAGCACGAGTCTGTCTACCCACGCTGGGAACCACATCTCCCAGCTGCAGACTAGAGACATTCCTATCAGCCTTGCTGGAGCCCGAGGCATAACTAACAGTGTGAACCAAAGGTGGTGAACCAGAGTAGGCCTGGCCTTGGCGAAATAACAGCACACTCGGTATTAGCTATCACCATGTAAGCACATCCCTGACGGGAGAGGAGGGTACAAACCCACACTTCTCTCAAATAACTGTGCAAACATCTTCTTAAGAGCTGGTAGAGGGACACACCGATACATGGATAAAGATGGGGGGAGGGGTAGCTCAGTGGTTTGAGCATTGGCCTGCTAAACCCAGGGTTGTGAGTTCAATCCTTGAGGGGGCCATTTAGGGATCTGGGGCAAAAATTGGGGATTGGTCCTGCTTTGAGCAGGGGGTTGGACTAGATGATCTCCTGAGGTCCCTTCCAACCCTGATATTCTATGATTCTATGTTTTGTTCGAACTAGCAGCTACAAGGATAAGGGTGGTGACTAGCCCTGTCTGGAGGGTAATACTTAACTTGTTGGCATCGGTGTATAAAAGGACAAGTCATCGGAGGGGCATCTTTGGCCACCAAGGGGAGAGCATCCTGTTGTACTGAATGAGCTGGTACCATTGTTGCAGGCATATATGTGTCAGTGTACTTGAAGCTCCCATGGGATGCTAGCACCATGCTTTGTCAACAGTAAACTTAGCCGAGCGCCTTCGCCACCGAACTTTCTTAAGAATAACATTGAGATTTGCTGTATCAGCACGCTGAGTCCTCTGCTCACGCAGCTAACACCGGAGCTCTGAGAACAGCAGCGCTGAGCAGCCGTCACAACTTGGCAGCAGTAACAACATTCCTCAGCACTTAACAATTCCCAGTGGCCCAAAATGGTACCTGTAGGTCTTTCTGCAGACTTGGCCAATGCTTCAACCCATGGGCAAGCTAACCCATTTGCCAAACCCCTTCCGCACCCACCAGGATGGCTATGCTAAGAGGAAAGCTGGATATATCCGCCTCGCTCCCCAGCCATCCCAGAGACATTATGCTTCCTGCCACTAAAATGGCACACCTTCTTCTTCAGACCTCTGAGGCAGCGTAATATGGCCCACAGTCTCTTGAGAACCTAGGCTGAAAATTTCAAAGGGTCAATCGGAGTTGGACACCCAATGCCCTTAGGCCTGTATAAAAATCCGATCCCTAGAGAATAAAGCAAGCCACAATTATATCAGGCACCTAAGAGTGGCAGAGGGAGGGTTATGGAAATCAGGGGCCCAGAAAACTATAGAGGGAAATAAATATTATAGCTAGATTTGTTGCTGCTGTTGTTTACAAAAGACTAGACAGTTCTGTGACTGATCATACTTATAGTGATGCAGGATAAGATTACAGAAACCCTGCCTAGCATGGGTTAGGAAGAGAAAAAACTATAAGGTGGCAGACGTGTCTTCCTTCGACCAGGCCTAGGGTTAGATCTCTCAGTGACAAGACAATGGCAGACTGCGAGACCCTGAAATCTGGTTCATGCTGATGAGTGTAAATACTCTTGTTAATGAACCCAGCACCAACCACGATCTGACTGATGGTGGATCTGAACCTTCCTCATATCACTAAGACCTAGCTGCATTACCTAGCTGTCTGTGTGTTAGAACACAGCTCTGTGCTGATTAGAGCTGAGCATTAGCCTAGAGAAGGCCAGGGAGAAGGAGTGGCTGGGCTTTTAATTCTTATGTATATCACTCCATAAGCATACACGTGGCTTTACGGAGCAGGAAAAAGACTGTCCCTGCCCCGGAGGAGGAACTTGGCATGACACATGAGAAGAACGAGGGCAAAATGGTGACAGAGCAAGAGATGCTGCATAATACACAATGTCTTTTCAGCTTCTGGTTTGCTTTGGTTTTAGTATGTTAATTCTATTCTGAGGGGTAGAAGTAATAGGAAGGAGCAGTTCTCAAGGAGAGATGAGAAAGAGGGAGAGTAAGGTTGTCTGGTGTTACAGGTGCTGAGACGGCTTTTTGCATCAGAGCTCAGAGGCTGGAAACTTCCAGTTCCAAAGATGGACTGGTGTGAATATTGTCACTGCGTCTTTCAAAGCCAATGTGAGACTCCTCAGGGTGCACATGGTAACATGAATGGGGTGCTAAGAAGAGCAAGTCATCACCTTAGATTTCAGGGAGAGAAGAAGCCATTCACACACTGTCTCCAGGAGGGCTGTAGATAGCACTGCTGCGTTTGCTGAGGTAAACCAGGCTTCTCACACCTATAAAGTCATCTCAGTGCCATTCAGGGAATGGTGCTTGTCATATGAATGCTCCTTTGTCCCACATAAACTTGCAGCTGTCAGCACAGCCAGCGCTAACTGCTAGGAAATGATCAGTCTGAGAAGGAAACGTTGCAAGCTACCAAGTTTCCAAAATGTGCTAAAACTGCCATAGACGCAAGCTGCCAGCAGCTTTTTATAAACTGTGGCCTTGACTGGCATGCTGCTGAGTAAGGAAATATATCAAATAATCCCAAAAAGAGAGGAGACAACACCCTGACCAGGGTAACAGTCCTGAATGATATCTTATAGGGATCATTTCCTGCCACCTGCCTCCCCCACAAAACAGGAGTGCATGAGCTCAAAAGAACCTTTAAAAGGCATGTTATTAGTGAGGGAGTGAGAAGAATTACCCTAGCAAGGAATTCTATAGCTGTTATCAGGAAAACCTGAATGAGCTACTGCTCATACAGGCAGCAATAACTGCCAGTGTATATGCCTGACTTGGATGCTGCCCTAACTTCATGGAGCACGAGGTGAAAGAGTCAGGGAGCACCAGGGCTAAAACTGAATCACCAGCTTGCTGAACCCAGGCCCTGCCTTGAAAAGTCTACTCTGTAACTCCAGCCATGGAGCACTTGTGGAGTATAAACTCCACTGGCTTTGACGGTCAGTGGAGTTTGGCAGAATATGGATACATGGAAGAGGCTGTTTGAATGTAGCTAGTCTTATACTATATCAAGACAGGTAACATTTCATGACATGCTGATGATATCATAAGAGGAGCTGATAGCACTGTAATAGTTAAGGTTGCCTGATATTTTACATTATGAGACCCTGTGTTCATAATGATGAATGTTAACTGTTTGGGTTGAAATTTGACATGTTGTGAGTCTGCCTCAGGCTTCAGAGTAACAGCCGTGTTAGTCTGTATTCGCAAAAAGAAAAGGAGTACTTGTGGCACCTTAGAGACTAACCAATTTATTTGAGCATGAGCTTTCGTGAGCTACAGCTCACTTCATCGGATGCATGCCGTGGAAACTGCAGCAGACTTTATTTATACACAGAGAATATGAAAAAATACCTCCTCCCACCCCACTGTCCTGCTGGTAATAGCTTATCTAAAGTGATCATCAGCTTATCTAAAGTGATCTCCTGCTGGAGAGTGAATTTGTGTGGGGGGGTGGAGGGTGAGAAAACCTGGATTTGTGCTGGAAATGGCCCACCTGATGATCACTTTAGATAAGCTATTACCAGCAGGACAGTGGGGTGGGAGGAGGTATTTTTTCATATTCTCTGTGTATAAATAAAGTCTGCTGCAGTTTCCACGGCATGCATCCGATGAAGTGAGCTGTAGCTCACGAAAGCTCATGCTCAAATAAATTGGTTAGTCTCTAAGGTGCCACAAGTACTCCTTTTCTTTTTGCCTCAGGCTAAATTTTCTGGGAGAATTTCAGAAAAAATGCTTCAGCAATTTTTCAGAACAAGGTTAACAAAGAATACATTGTTTGGTACAGGTTAAAAGGTTTTTACAACTTTTTCGCTGAGAAGCTCTAGCACCTTCATACTTCGGAGCCGGGACTAAAAATTTGGTAGGGGACTTCTCAGCTGCCAAGTATGTGCCTTTTGTGGTCTCTTTGAAAATCCCCCTCAAAATTTCACCAAATTATGATTGTCTGAAAATCTCAGTTTGCATGTGCTCAGTCGAGAGCTGCTAGCATTTGCTAGCTATATTCTCTGAAGATTCCATCTGCACTGTCCATCTTCCATCCCAGCACTGCGGGGTCTGAGCAGAACTTTCTCTGCAATTGCTCTTCCCTGCTGCCATGGGCTGCTGGGTACTGGAACTGTCTCTCCTGTGATCTCAATAATCGGACTGATAGTGCCCAGACAGCAAGGAGGAAGAAGTCTGACTGGAATGCAGAGGGGTGAGGAACTGGGGCAAGGTGGGAATGGCAAATGGGGTGACAGGGACAAGGGGCTTAGGTGGGTTAGGAAGACAGAGACTTAGACATGTGGGATGGTGGGAGGTACGAGACTAAGATGTGGAGCTAGAGGGACGATTGGGACTAGGGCTGGAACATGGTGCTGAGGAGGGCCAGGGGACAACCAAGACTGGGATGGGTTGAGAGGAGACTGGGACTAGGAAAAGGACAAGCTGGAGGGGCCAAGTATCTGTAACGAACAGCAGGCAGTCCCCTCAGTCCCCCTGGAACAAAGCTTAAGATTCCTGCATCTCCCCATTCCTCAGCTGTGAAGCCCACTGACAAAATGTGTGCCTCATTTCCTTCTAATGGTTGACTTACGTAGAGGATAACAACCTACTACCACTGTCAGTTGCTCTGTTAGCTGAAGTAGCAGAGGGCTGCTAAAGATACCAACCCTGCTGAGGAACCATGTGGGAGTCAGTATGGGTCCGCATGATAGAATACCTACTTTTTCAGAGTCCTGCACTTAGGACGGAAGAATCCCATGCACTGCTACAGACTAGGGACCGAGTGGCTAGGCAGCAGTTCTGCAGAAAAGGACCTAAGGGTTACAGTGGACGAGAAGCTGGATATGAGTCAACAGTTTGCCCTTGTTGCCAAGAAGGCTAACAGCATTTTGGGCTGTATAAGTAGGAGCATTGCCAGCAGATGGAGGGACGTGATCATTCCCCTCTATTCAGCATTGGTGAAGCGTCATCTGGAGTACTGTGTCCAGTTTTGGGCCACATACTACAAGAAGGATGTGAAAAAGTTGGAAAGTGTCCAGCGGAGGGCAACAAAAATTATTAGGGGGGTGGAGCACATGGCTTATGAGGAGAGGCTGAGGGAAATGGGATTATTTAGTCTGCAGAAGAGAAGAATGAGGTGGGATTTGATAGCTGCTTTCAACTACCTGAAAGGGGGTTCCAAAGAGGATGGATCTAGACTTTTCTCAGTGGTAGCAGATGACAGAACAAGGAGTAATGGTCTCAAGTTGCAGTGAGGGAGGTTTAGGTTGGATATTAGGAAAAACTTTTTCACTAGGAGGGTGGTAAAGCACTGGAATGGGTTACCTAGGGAAGTGGTGGAATCTGCTTCCTTAGAGGTTTTTAAGGCTAGACAAAGCCCTGGCTGGGATGATTTAATTGGGGATTGGTCCTGCTTTGAGAAGGGGGATGGACTAGATGACCTCCTGAGGTCCCTTCCAACCCTGATATTCTATGATTAAAAGAATATCAAGGTTGCAAAGTCAAACACTCCAGAAATAGGAAACACCAGAATTAAGGTTTGTCCAGCTACAAATGCAAGAATTTGCAACACTGCAATGGAATATCCCAGACTTTCTTAAACTCATTTAATAACCACAAATCTGACATGGTTTGATGGGATGTTTACCTCACACTTTCTGGGAAAGGGTTAATGGAGAGTGAGAAGGGGGCTAATTAACCCACCAAGCCACACCTGAGGGGAATCAGGTGGCCAAGTAATCCCCTGACTACATGAGGAAGCCCACCTGCAGAGGAATGAGCTGGGCTGGGATCATAAAGACAAGAAATTGGAAGCAGAAAGAGGGTTGCTGGGAAAGTCTGGAGTCACTCCTTTGGAGAAGGGAGATGTCTTTGGAGGCTATAGGGACAGATCATCAACAAAAATGATTAGGGGTCTGGAACACATGAGTTATGAGGAGAGGCTGAGGGAACTGGGATTGTTTAGTCTGCAGAAGAGAAGAATGAGGGGGGATTTGATAGCTGCTTTCAACTACCTAAGAGGTGGTTCCAAAGAGGATGGTTCTAGACTATTCTCAGTGGTAGAAGAGGACAGGACAAGGAGTAATGGTCTCAAGTTGCAGTGGGGGAGGTTTAGGTTGGATATTAGGAAAAACTTTTTCGCTAGGAGGGTGGTGAAACACTGGAATGCGTTACCTAGGGAGGTGGTAGAATCTCCTTGCTTAGAAGTTTTTAAGGTCAGGCTTGACAAAGCCCTGGCTGGGATGATTTAATTGGGGATTGGTCCTGCTTTGAGCAGGGGATTGGACTAGATGACCTCCTGAGGTCCCTTCCAACCCTGATATTCTATGATCAACAGTTACTTTCTGGAAGCACCAGATGATAAGGAAAGGGCTCAGTGAAAGGCAGTAAGGTCTCAAAGGGAACAGATCTTGACAGCTGGCTAGAGGTCCCTGAGCCAGAGTAGTGGGGCTGGGTTCCCCTGCTTGCCACAGAGGGAGTGGCACTATAAGGCAGTGAATGAGCAGAGTGCCTAGGTCTACAGGAGAGGAATGACTTTGATACCCCGGAAGGGGACAAAGCAGATAGTGACCTGGCTGGGTGGCTGAATCACAAAAAGGCTCCAGCAGCTCCTAGAGCAAGAGAGGGGTTAGAGACAGAGGTGGAGTGACAGCTTGCAACTCCGGAAGGGAGGAGTTGACCCTGGTGAGCTATTCCCCAAATGACCAGGAGGAGGCGCCATGCCTGCAGTGAGTGCAGCACTTCTTCACACAAGGAAATTTCACTCACCCTGAGGAAAGTGTATAATTTGAGGATATAAACAGGTGGAGTTAGGAAATCCTGTTCCTAACTGAGCTTGTGGACACACACACACACACACACACATATACTGTATCTTTCATTTCAACCTTAAATAAGAATTATATATTTCCCTCTGAATTCCCAACTGAGCTTGGCTATTCCTAGGTTCCTTCCCTGTTCCTTGTACTCCACCTCGGGAGATGTTCAAACCTTTTATACTTCTGAGTTGGAACTAATAAAGACCACATGGTATGTCTGTACAGGGTCCTAGCACATGACAGCCTGAGACAGAGTGTCTCACACTTTTAAGTTAAAAGATTCCTAGGTTTCATTAACTTTTTCCTAAAAGGGAATTAAGATTATCTCAGAGGGAGAGTAGCACTAACTGGCTTCCACGGGAGTCAAGTAAGAGCTAATCTCGTAGGATAGTAAATGCAAACCTTATTTTGAGGAATATTTTATCCTTGAAATTTTGGTTGGGTTTTCCATGCTTCTTAGACAGGAGTTTAGAAGTACCTGAACTGAAGTGTATAATGGGAACATTTGAGAAAGAAAATCATAGAATCATAGAATATCAGGGTTGGAAGGGACCCCAGAAGGTCATCTAGTTCAACCCCCTGCTCGAAGCAGGACCAATTCCCAGTTAAATCATCCCAGCCAGGGCTTTGTCAAGCCTGACCTTAAAACCTTCTAAGGAAGGAGATTCTACCACCTCCCTAGGTAATGCATTCCAGTGTTTCACCACCCTCTTAGTGAAAAAGTTTTTCCTAATATCCAATCTAAACCTCCCCCACTGCAACTTGAGACCATTACTCCTCGTTCTGTCATCTGCTACCATTGAGAACAGTCTAGAGCCATACTCTTTGGAACCCCCTTTCAGTTAGTTGAAAGCAGCTATCAAATCCCCCCTCATTCTTCTCTTCTGCAGACTAAACAACCCCAGCTCCCTCAGCCTCTCCTCATAAGTCATGTGTTCTAGACCCCAAATCATTTTTGTTGCCCTTCGCTGGACTCTCTCCAATTTATCCACATCCTTCTTGTAGTGTGGGGCCCAAAACTGGACACAGTACTCCAGATGAGGCCTCACCAATGTCGAATAGAGGGGAACGATCACGTCCCTCGATCTGCTCGCTATGCCCCTACTTATACAATCATCCTGATAGCATTAAGGAAAAACAAGCTGAGGGAAATCTTGCTAACAAATGTATTTACCTTAAAGAGTTTTCCTCAGGTTCGAGAAAGGATATGTCACCTGGGAATCTGGTGGCTGATAGAGAAAAACTGTGGCCAACTTTAGAGTCTGATCCTGAATTTAGGCCCTTAAAGATTTAAGGGGGCCTGATGGAAGTGAGAATTATCATCCTTCTCATTTACTAGAAAAGGGTAACTCAGTATTGGTTGAAGAAATCTGGGATGTCCTCCAGTCATGACACCAGGCCCCACAAAAGGACTTAGACACCTACTCCTACTTTAGGCACCTAATTCCAAATTTTAGGTACCATTGTGATCCTCAAAACCCCTGCTCTGCTACCTTCGAAACCTGGAGGCACCTAAAATCCCTTGGCACCTAAATTTCTGCCATTGAAGTTCCCAAGGTACCTAAGAGTATCTCTATACAGCAGCTGAGAGGGGTAATTCCCAGATCAGGTAGATGTACACAGGCTAGCCTGGCTCAAGCTAGTATCTAAAAATAGCATGTGGCCACTGTGGCACTAGCTAGCCATCCACGTGCATAGCCAAGGTCTTGGGTGGTATTGTACTCAGGCAGCTAGCCTGAGGCACGGCAGCCTTACTGTTGTTTGGAGCACACTAGCTGGAGCAGGGCTAGTTAGGAAGCACACCTCCCAGCTGCTGTGTAGACCTACCCTAAATTTCTGCCTCTGGGCATCTGCACTCCCTGAGAGGGGTGGGGCTCAGGACACACTCCCTGTCTTTGGCGTCTGCTATTGGATAGTTAGGTGTGCCCTCCCCCCCCATCTTGCTGGCTATTGTGGATCCTATACTTAGGCACCTAATTCTCCCCATGCATTGTATAGGGAGCCTAGCCCACTCCAAGGTTTGTGGATTTTGCTGGGCAGCAGCTGTCTAAAAATTAGGCTCTGTGTTACTGAGTGTTGCAATGTCTAAGTCCCTTTTTGGATTTGGGTCTAGGAGACCAGAGTTATTCAGGAGTTGGAGATAGCATAACTTTGTTTTTATCAGTGATGCGTCATTTGTTAAGTGCCGGCAGTGTGCTCAGCATAGCTCTGCACACACGTCTGTGACCCAATTCTTGTTGAAATCAAGATGTATTTCTCAGACCATGAAGAACTGATGCAGTGCATTCTCTGATTGGAAGCTGAGTAGGATTCAAGGTAAAGACATTGGCTCTGTGTGGGGGAGGAAGGTGAGGTCACTGATACAGAATCACCTCCTACACTTTGGCAGGCGTGTGTCACACTTTGAAAAGAGTACTAAACATTAGGCAAGGCAACACATAACCTTTTCGTCAGACATTTTATTCTGTTCTGACTGTAGTCCTTCTGCATATCTGCGTGCTCTCTCCTAACTGCTCCTTTGGGGCAAAATTCCACTCTCCATTCAATCTACCACTGACTTTAGAGAAGTTACTGCAGCTTTATACTGGTGTAATTGAAAGCAAGATTTGGCCCCACATGTCTCCTTCCACTCTTATCTTTTAGCCATGTTTCATGCTTGAAACAGCCTGTCACCTCTCATGCACCAAGCATCCTCTCTCTCCTCTTTCAAACCTCTCCTTAACTCCCTTATTTCCTCAAGGCTTCCTACGTATCTTCCCCAAGAATGTCCATACATCTCCTTCTGCCTGAACCATTGTCCTGTGTAACTCTCCAGGGCATAGGCCTTGTCTCTTTATATGTTCTGTAAAGCAGCGGGCATATTTCTGGTGCTCTATAATAACAGTATTATTCACAGCAGGTACGTTTTACTATCCCCACTTTATAGATAGGCAAACTGAAGCATGGAGAATTTAAGTGATTTGCCCAAGATCACATGGCAAGTCAGTGGCTGGGCTAGATGCTGAGAACAGGAATCCTATCTCCCAGTCACCTGTTCTAACTACTAGATAACTGCACCCTCTAAAGGAAAGAATTCTGGTGGTACTAAAAATCTATTACATCCCTTTTCTTTGATTCCTAGATTTTTAACATCAGAAGTGTCCCTTACGGTCATCAAAACTGGCCAGCATAACACAGGCCACAGAATTTTACACAGTAGTTCCTACATAGAGTCCAATACCTTTAGCTCTGCAATATACTAACTTGATATCAAGATTATTTGACCCACTAGTTCTCTGCTGTGTCCCAAATCCCGTGAAAATGAATAATACCCTCTAACTGCACTGGACAGAGATGTTAATAGTGACAATTCTCTTTGATTATTGTAATACTAAACACTTTGAAGAAGTAGAATACACCATTTAAACTGAAATGATTAGATGAGTTCCAGCTTTTCCCATCTTTGCCTGCTAATACAAAATGTCACCCTGCACAAACAGTAATCTGGGCAGCTACTATACAAGGGGTCAAATCTTCAATTGGTGTAAATCAGCACATCTGTACTGAAGGCCTTGTCTACACTAACCCTGTAAGTGTAGATTTAAGTTACACTAGTTAAGTTAGGTAACTTAAGTCAATGTAACTTACATTGACTCATAGCACTGCCTACACCATACTGTGCTGACAGGAGATGCTCTCCCATCAACACAGCTTCTGCCTCTCGTTGAAGTGGAGTACTGAAGTCGACGGGAAAGCGCTCGGCCATTATTGCATCTTCACTAGACTGCTAAATCGATGTCCACTGCATCCATCGCAGCAGTGCCGATTTAGCCCAAAGTGCAGACAAGCCCGAAGTCACTGGAGCTGCGCAGATTGAAAGCAGCTAAGGATCTGGATCTAAGCCAGTGTTTCTCAAATGGGGCCACCATGGCCACATGCAGCCACCAGGGGCTTTTCATGCAGCCACAGCCTCACCTGGGGTCGGGCCCTGCCATCCTCTTGAGCCACAAACACTGGAAGAGCAGGCAGCCGGTGTGAGTTCCCCACCTTCCCGGGGGCAGTGAGGTTCAGGCTTCCACGGTGGGCAGCGGGCTCTGTCCCCTGGCCATGGAGCTTGGGCTTGGGCTCTGGCCCCAGGCTCACCACCACACCCATCACCTCTGTGCCCCACTGCCTCCTATGGCTCCAGGCTCTGGCTACAGAGCCAGGTGGCAGGCTGTATTTCCCAGCTGCAGGGTTTCGGGTTCTGGCTACAGGGCCATGGGATCCAGCCCTAGCTGTGCCGCAGCAGTGGGTGCTGGCTCCAGGGTCACCCCCCACCATGCCTGGCCCCCACTGCATCCTCCAATGCCGAGTTTTGGCCGTGTGCTCTGTCCTCTGGCCACATGATGACGGGCAACAGGTGCTGGGCTTTGGGCTCTGGCCCTGGGCTCACCACCCCACCTCCATTGCCCCTGCTGCCTCCTCCAGCCCCCATCCATTCCCCCAGGCACCAACTGCCTCCCTAAGCCCCCCTATCCATCCCCAATTGCCCCTGACCCCTGCTGTATCTACCCACCTCCCCATCCAGGGCTTAATTTGTCCCCAGCTTGTCAGGGCTCAGTAAGTCTGTTATGAAAAGTGATATTTGTATGTTTGTTAATATCACTTTTTGCTGCCTCCCAGTTAGCTAGCTCTGAAAAGTGTTATTAAGCATACAAATATCACTTTTCACAGAAGCAGACTTATTAGCTAGCAAGGCTAAAAAAAAAAGGCAACCAAAAAAGCAAAAGAAACGACAACAAAAGACAAGAACATGCAAAGCACCTTATTTGTGTTTCTATTCTGGTTAGGTCCAGTAAAGAATAGAAACGGCAGTAAATTCTTTTTTATTATTGAGTCTGCATAAATAAATGACAATGATTTGGACATGTGTATGTGCATATTTATTTGTTCTTCCTAAAGTGAATTAAATATTTTAGGAAAAATTGTCAGAGCAGCCACCTGCAAGAGTTGGTGGCTGTACTCTGAGGCCACCAAAAAATGTGTTGCGAGAACCAAGCACTTTAAAAAGACTGTAGAGTGGGGATTAAAACTCTGTGGGTCATTCGTTAGAATACACCCTCAGAATACTGTAGATCAATATATTTTAGGGCAACTTCAGTTTTGCAAACCACACAGTTCCTTTAATGTACACATGTAATAGGAATGCCCTATTGTCAGACACAGAAGATAATTCTCCAGCAAGGGAAAATCTCACATCCCCACTTTGTCTCACACTGACAGATCATCACACATGGTAAAGGGCACGTGGTATCCCCATGTACTGGAGTGCAGCCAGAAGCAGGGTTATGTGGATGATGAACCTGAATTGCAGGGCAGCACATAGGACACTGTCATGAATATTTCCATGTTGAGCCAAAGGTCACCTTTCACTGAAACTCGGGGAGGCCAAAAATCACATGTTCTAATGAGCAAAATGCTGATTTTTGACGTTGCCTGACACTGCAATGCTGAACAGGACCAGTCAAGTTCTGTGCTTTCCATGGGGACACTGAGCAAAAGACAGATTCAATAAATCATTAACAAATTCACTCTCCGGGCAGGGCACATGGTAATTAATCTCATCTCTGTCACTTGCTTTGAGAGCTAACTCTGTAACTGACAAGCTTCTCCTCTTTGGTCCCATTTCTGCAAGTGGATAGAGAGCTGGCATTGGTGGGGCAGCCCACGAGATTATGGAGGCGCTTGTATGAGGAAGTAGCAACCCCATCTCCTGCCAATCCCAAGCCCTCCTTTCCCTTCCACCCTGATACTTCCAGCAGCATTAACTCTCGTGGATTTCTGATTAGGAATTGACAGGGTCCAGGGGGGCAAACGCAATGGAGCGCAGCTGCTCCCTGAAACCCTATCCTCAAAATCTATGGAAAATCGAACTCACTGTCTTTCTACAGTGGGCTCTCCACCCCAGTTCCAGCTGATTTTACTCCCTGTGCAGAGTAAGTGTAGAGGGGAGTTGGGCTCTTATTGCCAACACTAATAGCCCTTCTACAACAAAGATGTACTAAATAAAACTTACTCGTTTACTTCTTTTCCAAGAAGTCAGAGGACTTTTGGACACCTTTATGAAAGGACATCACAGTATCAGGCCACAGCAACAAGTATAAAAAAGAAATTTTCAGAGAACTTAGTCCTTACTTTATTGTTGCACAGGGTAATAGTTTAACTATCAAAGTATTTAGGAACCCCCTAGAAAAAGCTGTGGCAGGGGGCTTTTGTGTTCACTCTGTGCTTCTGCTCTACATAAACAAAATAGTCCATAACGTCAGCGGGAAGAACTAGGATATCATACCTGTTGTTTGTAAAGTAGACAGGACCCACTTATTGCTTTGATTCCTGGAGACTAGAAGAATGCTTGTGGGAATGCAAAATGCAATCTTTCAGAGCAGTGACTCTACCCAGGATGCTACTGTGTCTCAAATGTTGTCACCTGACTTCTTTGCTTTCTTTCATTTTGCTTCACAGCAGTTGTTTTGGATTTTAAAGTGCACTACCCAGGGAAAGCGGAGATGGGGGGATGAAGATCCAAACGTAAGTATTAAAACCTGTAGGGTGTAAGAGTAAATACATAAAGCAGCAAGAAACCCAGATCACATGCCATATGGTGCAGCACCATATCAGGAGTCTCACTATTAGAGCGTCAAAAGCAGCTGACCAAAATTAGTATTGCACTTCCATCCAAGCCATTCTAAACAACTCTTGATCTCATTCGGAGTTAGGACAATCTTTACATTAAGAACAAACCTGTCATGTACAAAGCAGCCTAATTAGCCTGGGAGGCAGGATACCTTAGTTCTACCTTCCAACCATGCCACTGATTAACTATGAGAGAGAATGTCTCTCGCTGACATAGCATGGTGTGGATACCGCTTTAAGTCGATGTAACTTACGTCACTCAGGGAGGGGTCGTTTTTTTCACACCCCTGAGTGACATAAATTACATCGACTTAAGCAGTAGTGTAGACCAGCCCATAATCTCAGGCGAGGCAGAGGGTTGTGTGTAGGATGTGTGTGTGTAGAGAGAGAGAGACTTAGAGACTTATAAAAATGTCTGTCACTTTGGTATATTGTATGATGCACCATTAAAAACAACTATTAACAAAAACGAAGTCACAAACTAAAAGAATCTAGATCAAAATCGTAAACAGCTTTTATTAGACACTCGGGCATCTATGTACAGCAGATTTAGCTAACCCTGGTAAATACCAGAAATGCTGCCAGACATCAGCTAATATGTCCCATAACACTTTTTCTTACCGAAAATTACAAAAATATTGGAGTAATGTTTCATTAGTCTTTCCACGGTTTTGAATTCAAAGTTCCTCCCCTCTCCAAAAGCCTGTCACCTGGCATTTATGGACAAATTCAAATAGTCCAGCAAATGCCAGAAATGGCAACTAATGTGTCTCGTAGCAAAATCTGTAATACTCAGAAAATAGAACACCCCTCCAGTTTATTTATAATGGGCGGGAGAATTGTCAAACACAGCTTTGACAGAGAAAATAACTATATTGGCAACAAAGTGAGGAAAAATACATTGAAGTGTGATGTGAAATGAAGGCTTAAATTAGCTGTGGTGTAACACAGCTTGTACACTGGGGGCTAGGTCAGCTTACCTATGTCACTCAGGGGTGTGGATTTTTCAATGCCTGAGCGAAGTAGCTGGGTCAACCTAGCTTTTTAGTGTAAACCAGGCCTGACACAGTGACCTGATGCCCACCACATTCAGTTTGTGCTGGACTCAAAGAGGGGGCATACGTCCTCCTAGGAGAGCACACTGCCTCCCATCCCGGAGGGTTCAACCCCAGGAACAGGTAGCAAGAGTCTAAACTGCTATGACAGGTCTGGAGATAGAAAGGTGATCTGCCAGGTGACTGGATCTTGATTACTTAAGCCCAAAATGTATTAATAGATTTGTTCTGGATTCAGATCATAGTTTCATAGATTCTAAGGTCAGAAGGGATCACTGTGATCACCGAGTCTGACTTCCAGGATAACACAGGCCAAAAGATTTCCCTGAATTAATTCTTGTTTGGACTAGAGCATATTTATTCATTTGCCATGTGCTGGTGTCTTTGATGATAGCTATTTTGTATCATTACCCTGTGCAATAATTTCCCCATAAAAAAAGACCAACTCTTGGAATAGTTCACAGTGCTATTCAGTCATCGTTTCCAAAACCACCATACGTTGCCATTCATGCAGGATCTCTAACAGGCATAACTTTGTAGTGACGTGAAAATGACAGCATGTGAGTGGCAGAGTTCCTGACCTGGGCTTCCAAACTTTCTTCATGTTAGGTAGCTGATTAGCGAGTGGGTCTGGCAAATATAAATATGCATGACAATGCATATACTCCTTAGTTTTCTCAACAAACTTTCTCAGTCTCCTCCAAGGCATTATAACACACAAAACTGGGTTTAAAACAGTCCAATGACACTAGACTGCATCACCCTACTTTGAGATTTGACGTACGGCCCAGTTTTTAGGTAAAATACAATAATCCTGTGCTGCAGATTTGTCTCAGCACATTTCACATAATTAGGGGAGCCAGTGAAGGAGCTGTTCAGAACCACAGAGAATCAGCAGGGTTCTCCCCAGTCACTTGTATTTGCCTTCTGTTCTACTGAACAAGAATACGAATGTTCTGAGGCCACCTACTGTTTATTTTAAGGACCTACATGTTAAACTTTAGGACAGTATCCAAGAGATCTGACATTTCTTAATGACTGAAAAGTAGGCCTCATCATTTATTTAAAAAGTCAAAATAAGTTGACAACAGAACAGCATGAAACCCACCTGCTTTGCTTTATGTGAATCTTTATTTTAATAACAATCCCTAGCTCATATATAAGGGCTCATAGGAGATAACTATTGTGATACCCAAATCTGTTTCTTTCACTTTATCATAATGAATGCAACAAGTGCTCTGGGAGCATGTAGAATCTTTATAAGAATGCAGTGAACAAAACTCAGACTCTCCCAAATGCTCCACTTCCAAATGCTCCTACAGCCCTGCTCTGGAGAATTCTCAAGACACGGGGTGAAATCTGGGGGCCCATTGAAATTATTGGTTGATTCCAATGGGGCCAGGATTTCACCCATGCTGTTTCTCCCCCATCAGTTCAACAGAGCCTGAATTTGCTGACTTCCAGGTGATACTGCAATGCCCATTTGTTCTCCCAGGCTTTTGCAACTGGGAGAGATGAGTAGAGGGTGAAGAAATGACGGTTGCAGCAACTCACACCACTTCAGAAACTGTTCTTGACTGAAAGCCTCAGGCCACTCACAAGCCAACCCAAGCTGCATTTGAACACCTGTCTTTGGACTGAGGCACAAATGGAATTTAACCAGAAGCTCCAGCCCAGCACAATCTAACCCTACTGCCAGGTGGACCAAGCGAGGGTGCCATGATGGTCTGTTGGACTGGTTAAAGACTGAGCCCAGGGAGAGCTGCAGAGGAGGGCACACCAACAGAGGGCACCGCCTCAGGACCTGTTGGACAGTGAGAGGACTGAGCCCAGGAAGGGCTGCAGGACACTTTTGATTGTGTATCCCGGAAGAGGTTTTGTCAGTTTCACACACAGACTGAGTGTGACTTGGCCAGAGGGCTGATTCACTGAAGACTGGCCTGACAAGCACAGCGGCTGACCGGGGGCACTGTGAGTGAAGGAAACTGAGAAAAAACTGGAGGCCCACAAAAACAACGAGGAGTCCTTGTAGCACCTTAGAGACTAACAAATTTATTTGGGCATAAGCTTTTGTGGGCTAGAGCCCACTTCATCAGATGCATGTAGTGGAAAATACAGGAGCAGGTATAAAAATACATGAAAAGATGAGAGTTGCCTTACCACGTGTGAAGTCAGTCTAACGAGACAATTCAATTAACAGTAGGATACCAAGGGAGGAAATATCAGTTTTGTAGTGGTAATGAGAGTGGCCCATTGCAAACAGTTGACAAGAAGGTGTGAGTAACAGTAGGGGGAAATTAGGTTTAGGTTTTGTAACCACTCAGTCTTTAATCAGGCCTAATTTGATAGTGTCCAGTTATCAAACTAATTCCAGTTCTGCAGTTTCATGTTGGAGTCTGTTTTTGAAGTTTTTTTGTTGAAGAATTGCCACTTTTAGGTCTGTTATTGAGTGACCATAGAGATTGGAGTGTTCTCCAACTGGTTTTTGATGTTATAATTCCTGATGAAGATTTGTGTCCATTTATTCTTTTATGTAGAGACTGTCCGGTTTGGCCAACGTACATGGCAGAGGGGCATTGCTGGTACATGATGGCATATATCACATTGGTAGATGTGCAGGTGAACGAGCCCCTGATGGTGTGGCTGATGTGATTAGGTCCTATGATGCTGTCCCTTGAATAGATATGTGGACAGAGTTGGCACCGGGATTTGTTGCAGGGTTTGGTTCCTGGGTTGGTATTTTTTGTTGTGTGGCGTGCACCCCATTACAGTCAGCCTAACTTCAATACCTGGAAAGATAGCAGAACAAATTATTGAACAGTCAGTTTGTAAGCAGCCAGAGGTTAATAGGGTTGTAAGGAATTGCCAGTATGGATTTGTCAAAAACAAAATATGCCAAACCAATTTATTTTCCTTCTTTGACAGGGTGAGTGGCCTAGTGGATAGGAAGGAAGCAGTAAATATGATATATCCTGATTTTTAGTATGGCTTTTGATAAAGTCTCACATAACAGTGTCATAAGCAAACTAGGGAATTGCAGTCTAGATTAAATTACTAAAGGTAGATACACAACTGATTGAAAGACTGAACTCTAAGAGCAGTTACCAATGGTTTGCTGTGAGGTTCCACAGAGGTCAGTGCTGGTCAATATTTTCATTAATGACATGGATAATGAAGTGGAGAGTATGCTTATAAAATTTGCAGATGACAGTGAGCTGGAAAACATTGCAAGCATTTTGGAGCACAGGATTAGAATTCAAAACCACCTTGACAAACTGGAGAATTGGCCTGAAATCAACAAGGTGAACATTTAAAATAAAATTGCAAAGTACTACATTTAGGAAGGAAAACTCAAATGCACAACTACGATATAGGGAATAACTGGCTAGGTGGTAGTACTGCTGAAAAGGATCTGGGGGTTAGAGGGGATCATCAACTGAATATGAGTCAACAGTGTGAAGCAGCTGTGGAAAAGGCTAATATAATTCTGAGGTGTATTAACAGGACTGTCATATGCAGGACATAGGAAATAATTTTCCCTCTCTACTCGGCACTGGTGAGGCCTCACCTGGAGCACAGTATCTAATTCTGGATGCCACACTTTAGGAAAGATGTGGACAAATTGCAGAGAGTCCAGAGGAGAGCAACAAAAATGCTAAAAGGTTTAGAAAACCTGACCTATGAGGAACGGTTTAGAAAACTGGTATGTTTAGTCTTGAGAAAAGAAGACTGAGGAGGGACCTGATAAGTCTTCAAATACATTAAAGGCTGTTATAAAGAAGAGGGTGATCAATTGTTCTCCGTGTCCATGGAAGATAGGACAAGAAGTAAAGAATCTGCAGCAAGGGACATTTAGGTTAGATAGTAGGAAAAACTTTCTAACTATAAGGGTAGCTAACTCTGCAATAAGCTCCCAGGGAGGTTGTGGAATCCCCATCATTGGCGGTTTTTATAACAGATTAGACAAAGACCGGTCAGGGATGGTCTGGGTTTCCTTAGTCCTGCATCAGTGCAGGGGGCTGGACTTGATGACCTTTTGTGGTCCCTTCTAGACCTACATTTCTAGGATTCTAAGTTCTGGTTCAGTGAAGACAATTCTTCCAGGCTCCAGAATTCTAGGGAAGAAACTCAGAGCAAAGCAAGACCCCAACACAGTCTCTGCTCTCTCTCTCATTGATCGTCAAACTCAGTATGTCATGAATGAATTGAACTAAAGGGACAGAGAATGTGAAGAGAAGAAAATTTCCAATCGTTTATATACAAGGAGACTGGGTAACAAGCAATAGGAATCGGGAACTCTCATTGATAAGAAATTTGATATAATTGGCATTACTGAAAACTGGCGGGATTATTCACATGATTGGAATGTTCAAATAACTAGTTATACCCTGTTTAGGAAGAACAGAGAAGGTAAAAGAGGTAGAGGGGGATGTTCTAGAGTTATTGATACCTCAGAAAGACAGAATGATGAACACATATGGAACAATGTGCTAACTAACAGAGCCCTCTCTAGGACTTTGTTACAGACCACCAAATCAAACTAGACAACAGGATGCCTTACTTCTTAAGCACCTAACTGTAACGTTTGGAAAGAAAAAAATGTGTTATGGGGTACTTAAATTTACAAGATCTCTTGTAGCCAGTAGGAAAAATCATTAGAGTTTCTAAAAACTATAAATTTAACACAAAAGGTATTGCAGCCAACATGAGGAAACTCTATTTTGGACCTCATTGTGATCAATCACTGAAGTGGAAGATGGTGATTTCCTAGGAATCAGTGATCATGACCTGATTACATTTAATATGAGCAACCAGAGGGCAATCCCAACCAGTAAAATAAATGTGTGTGTGTGTGTGTGTATAGAGACTATCCTATACTAAAGGGTTAATTTCCCCAAGATGAGGAAAATTATGAGCAAAATTGATTGGGAGGAAAATTTTAGATAGAAAAATATGAATGAAAACAGGGAGTTCTTTAAGAGATTATTAGCTTGTCAAAAAGCCATGACTACACAATCAAAGACAACTTTGGCTAAATATTTCTGTTTTGCATTTGGAAAGAAGTAAGATGATGTACTTGTATCACATAAGGACGATAAAGGACAGTCCATTAGTAACCAAGGAAGATATTAAATATCTACTAGGAGTTAAACATTTTTAAATCTACAGGCCTGGGACACTTCCACTCAACAGCCAGAAAGAGTTGGCTGAGGAGATCTCTGGCCCATTGATGTTAATTTTTAATAAATCTTAGAATACCAAGGTAATTCCGGAAGAATGTAATAGCACTAATATTATGCCAATATTCAAAAAGGGCAGGTTTAGAGAGGATTATTTATAAATATATCCTATCCAGTCCTTAACTTTTTTCAGGCTCAGTTTATACTAAAGCCACTACTTTCAGATCTGGATCTTCAGTTTCCCCAAGAGTGATGGAGTGTTCTTCTGAATTTGACAACAAATCTTAGTGCCTTCAGAATTAAATGTAAAATATGCTTCTTCAGCATTGCTTTCCCATTAAACTTATACACACACATTTCCTCCAACTTGGTGATTGAAAGAGAGAAATATTGTATAAATTTGCTCAGATACAAAGCTGATGCGTTCAGGATGGGTAGATAGATGGATTTTATCCATTATCTCCAAATTTGGGGGTGCTTAGATGTAGTATTTTGGTCCAGACCCTCCTAATATTTCTTTACAAGTTTATTTTGTATTGGATTCAACTGTTTATCCTTCAATTGAAGCAAAGCTCTCTCTGGGGTAAGTTAGCCCATTTGTATTTCATATTGATAATCTTTAGTAATTTGTTACCATAACTAATATTTTAATAGTGGAGGCCAAAAATCTGTGATTTACTTTCTGTGGAACTGATTGACTTCAGTGGATTTGCACAAACTATGAGTCAGCACACAAATTGGCCCAACATATTTAGCCTTCAGATCCATCATTAAAACTATTTGAGTTTAGCTGGTAGAAGAACAACCACCTGGGATCCTTATTGATATACAATAAACCACTTGAAAAAAATGTCTTTGGGTTTTCTTCCACAATTGAATGTACCATTTTAGGTAATATTTTTACATGAAGTAGGAATATGTGAGTGTTTTAAAAAGTAGTTATTATTACTAGTTATTAGTTATTAGTTACATTAATTAGCTGAGGTATGGAGGGAAGTTGTTTCTCTTGAATGCCTCATGCTGTAGTTCATTAATTTTCCCATTTGCTCTTTTTTAACTCATTAACTTTTAAATGTTGTAGATTGATGCTGAGGTGAAGACAAAGTTATTCATTCACTCTGCCATCAGCTTCAAGCCATCTTACAATTATCGGTATTGAGAGAGATAAGGTGGGTGAAATCTTTTATTGGACCAACTTCTGTTGGTGGAGGGCACAAGTTTTCGAGCTTCACAGAGCTTTACTTCGGGTCTAGAGAAAGTAACCTTATGGCAAGTCTACAAATTTAAGTCAATATAAGTTATGTTAACGTACAGCCACCACAGTAATTTAATCGGTTGATGTCCACACTAGCGCCTTCTGTCAGCGGTGCATATCCTCACCAGAAGTGCTTGCACCAGCTGTCGGTGTGGGGCATTGCAGTGCACTGACAACTGGAGCCCCACCACCTGGTCAATAGAAGAATTCATCAGTTGATTGAGCTACCATCTCTCTGGGAGGTGAATTAACTACAGCAACAGGAGAACCCCTCCCAGCACTGTAGCGAGCATCTACACTGAAGCACTACAGCAGCACAGGATTGCCACTGGAGTGTTTTTAAGTGTAGATATCCCTAAGGCCTGGTCTACACTAGGAAATTAGGTCAGTTAACTGTATTGCTCAGGGGTGTGAAAAATCCACACCCCTCCCCCCTAAGTGACACAGTTCATAGAAGATTAGTGTTGGAAGAGACCTCAGGAGGTCATCATCCACTATAATTCCCAGGTCCTTTTCTGCAGAACTGCTGCTTAGCCAGTCATTCCCCAGCCTGTAGCAGTGCATGGGATTCTTCTGTCCTTGTTGAACCTCATCAGATTTCTTTTGGCCCAATCCCCCGATTTGTCTAGGTCACTCTGGACCCTCTCCCTACCTTCTAGCATATCTACCTCTCCCCGCAGCCTAGTGTCATTCGCGAACTTGCTGAGGGTGCAATCCATCCCATCATCCAGATCATTAATGATGATGTTGAACAAAACAGGCCCCACGACTGATCCCTGGGGCACTCAACTTGATACCAGCTACCAACTAGACATTGAGCCATTGATCACTACCTGTTGAGCCCGACGATCTAGCCAGAAATGGATCTATCCATTCATCTAATCCATGCTTTTTTAACTTGCTGCCAAGAGTACTGTGGGAGACTGTATCAAAAGCTTTGCTAACGTCAAGATATATCACGTCCACCGCTTTTCACATATCCACAGGGCCAGTTATCTCATCATAGAAGGCAATCAGGTTGATCAGGCATGACTTGCCCTTGGTGAATCCATGCTGACTGTTCCTGATCACCTTCCTCTCCTCCAAGTGCTTCAAAATGGATTCCTTGAGGACCTTCTCCATGACTTTTCCAGGGACTGAGGTGAGGCTGACCATCTGTAGTTCCCTGGATTTCCTTCTTCCCTTTTTCAAACTGACCTAATCCCCCATGTAGACAACACTAGGTTGACTGGGGCATTCTCCCATCGACCTAGTTACCAACTTTCGGGGAGATGGAGTACCTACTCTGAGGGGAGACCCCCCCTTCCATCGGCATAGGTTGTCTTCGCTGAAGTGTGACAGCAGTACAGCTGCACCACTGCATCATTTGAAGTGTAGACAAGCCCTAAAATAAATACAAGGTGGGGCAGATTGTTAATCCTAACGAGTCAACACTTGGGGCTTGTCTACACTATGGAGCTTTTAGTGACAAGGCTGCGTCGACACAGCCTTGTCGCTAAAAGTCAGCAAGCGTGAACACTCTTTTGCGGTATTTTGTCAGCACTTTTGCCAACAAAATACTTCCAGCCCCAGGAGCGGCCTAAGCTTTGTTGGCAGGAGAGTGCTTCTACCGACAAAACCGCATTCACACTGCTACTTGCATTGTCAAAACTTTTGTCTTTTGCGGGTACTTAAAGAAGCCCCCCCTCCCCCCTGCAAAAGACAAAAGTTTTGCCGACAACCATGCAGTGTAGACATACCCTTGGTGTAGGCAACCACTTAAAACGAAGTGAGCAATTAACACCTCTGCAGTTGGAACATGGTGGAGGGTTAGTAGGCAGCAGGGTGTGTTACAGATTGTTGTAATGAGTTATAAAACCAGGGTTTCTGCTAAGTCCATGGTTCTTAGGCCTGATCTACAGTAGAAAATTAGGTCAGCATAACTACATCAGTCAAGAGAAAAAGCCACACCTCTGAGCAGCATAGTTAAGCCAACCTAAGTCCCCATGTAGACAGCGTTAAGTCAACGGAAGAATTCTCCCATCAACCTACCTACTTGGAGAAGTGGTTTCCTGTGCCAATGGGAGAATCCCTCCTATCCACATACATAGTGTCTATGCTGAAGTGGTGCAGTTTTAAGTGTAGATGAGCCCTTAGTGTCCAGCAGAATTGTGAATTTAAATTCCCAAGTTCCTCTTCTGAAGGTGTTACATGAACCCCCCCTTTTGCTTAACAATCTGTCCAGCTTCTATTTAGCTTAGACAGTCTGGTTCCATTTTCCAGGCCCGAGGAAGAGCCTTGTCTGTCTCATATCCTGGGGCCAACACAACTATAACACCACTGCACAAGCAATTATGGTATTCTGATTTATTTATATTGCAGTAGCACCAACCAGGGGTTGGGGCTCTGTTGTGTGAGGTGCTGAATAAATGCATGTGGCCTATGCCCCCAAAAACTTACTATCTCTATCCACTCGTCTCTCTAAAATGAGACAAGTGGATATGACAAGGGGATGAGGAAGTACAAGGTTGCAGTGAGATAAGACTTGGTGGATGGGAGGCAATGTGTTGGGTTGTCCTGTCCCATGGACCTTCAGAGTTGTAATACATTTCCTCTAATTTCCTTCCAGCCATAATCCCTTCCTTATTGGGAAGCCTTAGGCACATCCATTGAGGTAGCATAGGAGGGCCCAGGAACAGCTCTGCTCCCAGGTGACATATATGAGACCCTTGGAACAACTGTAACTTACAGAGCTATTGGGAGTAAAATGTTGTTTTCTGCAATTCTAAGGAGCCATGTGTGTGCATGTGCACACACTCATGGTGATGCAGGTGTCATTAGTGAGAGCTGGAAAGTAAATAAGAGAATCTGAACAGCTGGTAATTGTTTCATTTCCTACATATTTCATCTCCCAAATGCAAACAGCACATAGAATAGAAGAGAATTTTTCTGCTGATAAGCAATTAAACCAGGTGAGGCTATAGCCTACAATGGTCCCTATTTGGGGATTATAGGGAAAACCTGGAAGGAATCCCCTCTCTCTGGGTAAAACCTTAGAACTCAAAGTACTCTCTTCTGGCAAAATTTGCTCCTGTGGAGAGGGCTAGCACAAGACATAGGCACCACTTTAATCCTACTTACATCCATTAGTATATCTGGCTAAACACTCCAGGCTTGGTAAAAACATAATGAAAACATACAAGCTCAACTGCATCACATCAATTGCAAAAGCCAGCTTGAGTTGTTAATTTCTTCAGGATGTCAAAGGTACTTTGTTCCTAGCTCTGTGCCGGAAAGAAAAAGCTGCTTATCAACAGAGCTGTAACAAAATAGAGAGGGTGAGGTTAAACTGTGTTTGGAATAAAGGACCTGACACCTTGCACATTTCCTCTGACAGCTCATTATTACAGCTAGAGCTGGAGGGTGAATATTTTGGCAAAAACTTTTTGTTCAAAAATGTAGATTTGGGCTGACTGAAACATTTCACAAATTCATGCTGATTTCAGAGAACTGTTTCTATTGTAGGGGGTGGGAGTGGGAGGGAATGGAAATGTCCAAACAGTTCATTCTGACAACAAAACACTGCAATTCTTCAGGCTAGATTCACAAAGGAGCCCAGGTGTCCAACTCCAACATTCTCCCACCATTTGAGGAACCCTGGAGTAGATGGTGCTGGCAGCCCCTTTATACCTGACAGCTCAATGGTCGGGGTACTCCCTTGGAGAGGAGGGCCTGTTCCAGAGCAAGAATTCAAGCCTGGATCCCGCATATCCTAGGTGAGCTAGCTAAACACAGGACTATTACCACTCCGCCGCCTCCTTGGTTTGTGAATGGTACCTCAGTCCGTCCTATGAATCTAGCCTTTCACTTCCAAGTTGCCTTTATATTTATTTTTTTTAAAAAATCAAAAATGCCTAAAATCACAATGAAACGTTTGCTTTTGGTCAACCCAAAATGAATTCGTTTAATTTCTGGCTTTTCAGTTTGCCAAAAACTTCAGCTTTGGATTGACCCAGAATGAATTTTTACAATTTTTCAGAACTGCCAGTGGACCAAAAAATCCCAAACCAGTTATTCACACATTTCTAATTATAGCTTCAGGGCCTGGTATACCACCACCTGGAACCTTGTGTAGTCATTTATTCCCAGACAAAGTGGTTGTAAACTGTACCAGTCAAGATTTAGTGGAGTTTTACATCCAGTTTTGAACAGGGTTAAATACATGAGGGGCAAGGCTCTGAAAAGTCATACCTCCATTATCCAACTGTTGTTCTAGATGAAAAACAAGCATCAGCAGATAAAGCCAAGCTACTGCAGCCACATGCGCTTTGCAAAAGAAGGAAGGCTAGTGCTAAGACAAGCTTTACAGGACTAGTGAGGCAGGAGTAATGCAGGAACCTGAGCTAGTGTACTGAGCACAAGCTTATGCTTCAGTAACTCCTCAGCCGTAGTCCCAACCTTGCTTGGTGGCATTGGGCAAGTCACCAAGAGTCAAGCATTCAACAATGGCCTCTCACTTTGGTCACTTCAGTTTTTGGGATCCCAAATTTAAACATTCAGAGCTGCTGAAATTCATGGAACCCACTGAGTTTAGTCAGTATTGTATACACTCAGCATCACTGAAAACTAAGTGTTACAGTAAGTATTCAAAGCTAGGCCCTCAAAAATGGAAGCACCCAAAACTATAAGCCTCTCTTGAAAAGCTAGGCCTCAACTTCTGTCTCTAGTTTCACTTTCAGTAAAATGGGGGTAATACTTACTTGTCTCCTGGGAGCATTGTGAGGGTTCATCAGTTAGTGTTTGTGCAACACTTTCAAAGGGTAACTCACCTTTAAAGCGAGAAACTCATCTATTACAGTGAGAAAATACTTTGCATTACAAACCTGATTTTAAATCCCTCCTTTAATGTCCCCAAAATCCAGCCAATCTGACTGAAATTTCTCCTGCATGATGTCTTGCCAATGGAGACTTTATTGGGGTGAATCAGACAGGGCTTCTAGCATTAGCTAGTGTCCTAGTAGTGAAGACTTACCATAGGATCATGATCTCAGAGCAGAGTAGAAATTGTATTACAAGAGTTGTCTGCAGTCCTGGAGCTGTTTGGGACACTTGAGGCAGGCTGCTGAAGTTCTGCCATTAGAAGACTGTTGGCCCTGGCCCTGTGTATATATCATGATTACTCCCCACAAAGAAGTAGCAGGACAATAAGGAAACATTTTCAGGAAGGTAACACTTCTCCCACACTGAAAAACAAATTACTCACCTCATGCTAATCACATGGCATTTTTACTAGCAGTAAGTGAGAGCGACTTTTTCTGTTCTTGTCAGTAATATTTTCTTTTCTCAGATGAACTGGGAATCAGTCACACTGAAAGTCAGTGGAACCTACAATGTGATCCTAATGACAAATCTCTGCAGCTTTACATTCGTTCACATGTGTTATTTTGTTTTCAAATCCCTTTTAAAAAGCATTTGTTCCAATTCCTTTAATTCCTCTTTAACAGAACTCTCAGCCGGGCTTCTCCATCACTCCTTGTTCAGAATACATAAGGGGTCCAGCTATATGAAATGCACAAAAGTGGGAGCATCCCCCTCTTCCCAGGAGGTGGGAGAAGGCACAACACAAAGGGGTTTTAATATCTGGGAGTTGCAGGGGTGGGAAAAGAGCTTGCTTCTTTTCTTCACTGGACTCCCTCCTCTCTTCCAGAGCCTGCCCACACCACAACCATCGCAAGCTGCCCATCTATTCCTAACTCTTTTACCTTAACAACCTTTGCTTCTGCTGGGTGCTGACACTACTGTATTTGTATAATCAGTATCTGCTGCTTTCTGAATAGGGATGGGCCTGATCCCAAACCTTGAAACTAGATCTGTATGTCACATCGCGATCACAGGTTGCAACAAAACTTGTGCTCTGAACAGTCCCAGTTTGGGGTTCAAACTCCAGTGTGGAATCCAGGCTTTCCTGAATAATTGGGGTGTTCAAATCTAGGCATTTGAGAGCCTGTGAATTTGGCTCCAAATCAAAGTTTGTACCTGGGGTTTTGGTTCACGCCCATCTATGCTTCTAAGGCTAGCATGGCCCAGAATGCGGTGCACATTTCTTGCAGGATCAGCCACTAAATGTTGTTTCATAGCAGGTAAGTAAGTATCAGCCCCATTTTACAGAAAGTGAAACCTGAGATGGGGAAGCTAGGGCCTACTTTTTCATAGCAGTGCTGATGTCCAGGTTCTGGGGGAAAAAACAAAAGATTGGGGTGCTCTTATATGCCTGAGTTTCTTTCCTACCATAATGTAAACCAGTGGTTCTCATCCAGGTGTACACATACCCTCTGGGGGTATGCAGAGGTCTTCTGGGAATACATCAACTCATCTAGACATTTGCCTAGTTTTACAACAGGCTACATAAAAAGCACTAGTGAAGTCAGTGTAAATTAAAATTTCATATAGACAAATGAGAAAGGAAGTAATTTTACAGTAACAGTGTGCTGTGACACTTTTGTATTTCTATGTCTGATATTGTGAGTACATAGTTTTTAAGAGAGGTGAAACTTGGGGTATGCAAGACAAATCAGACTCTTGAAAGGAGAACAGTAGTCTGGAAAGAACCACAGATGTAAACTGTAGTTAGTGCATTGCTATATCTCCCTCTGGTGGTGGCTGAACCATACAGAGGGAGACGTAATTTGCAAACTGGACACCATCAAATTAGGCCTGAATAGAGAGAGGGAGTGGATGAGTCACTACAGAAACTAAATCAATTTGTTAGTCTCTAAGGTACCACAAGTACTCCTCGTTGTTTTTACAAAAACTAATTTCCCCTTGCTAAATACTCTCACCTTCTTGTCGACTGTTTGAAATGGGCCACGTTGTTTACATTGGCCTCATTAACACTACAAAAGTGATTTCCATTCCTACTTGTCAACTGTTGTGAATAGCCTACTTCCAACTTAAATTGGGTTGGCTCATTAGCACTGACCCTCCCACTTGGTAAGGCAACTCCCACCTTTTCATACGCTGTGTATTTATACCTCCCCACTGTATGTTCCACTCCATGCATCTGATGAAGTGGGTTTTAGCCCACGAAAACTTGTGCCCAAATAAATGTGTTAGTCTCTAAAGTGCCACAAGGACTCCTCATTGTTTTTGCTGATAGAGACTAACACGGCTACCACTCTGAAACCTGCAAAAAGAAAAGGAGGACTTGTGGCACTTTAGAGACTAACAAATTTATTTGACCATAAGCTTTCGTGAGCGTTTATGGTCAAATTTGTTAGTCTCTAAGGTGCCACAAGTCCTCCTTTTCTTTTTGCGGATACAGACTAACATGGCTGCTACTCTGAACTCTGAAACCTGTTACCAAGCTAATGTTCCTCCCACCAAACATATCTTTTTTTTCATTTAACATGTGATGGAAGTGGTGGGGAAAACAGTCACATCTGAACTGTTGGATCATCACAGTACTTGATGCTGATGGCAACTTTTGGGCAGATGTTGATAAGGACCTTTTACCTGGCCCATTCATCTTGGGCTGCACTTTAAACTTTCACTGTCACCAACTGCCCCATGAAAGCAGGTTTTAAGATACATTCTACCCCCAAATGCATCAGTGCGGGTGTTTGGTAGATTTGTTGATATTGGCAATGGGCTCCAAATGAAGGATCATCAGACAATTATATGAGTCATTTTAGCTGCTGTTGCCTCCAAAATTGTGATTCCAGATGATAACAACAAGGACGATGATGAGGAAGCACTTGCCCACAGTAGATTAGGAAACATATCCGGGGCATCATCCTTTATGGAAAAAATTGCACAGAGTAAAACCTGACAAGATTTCTGTGGTTCAGGTCACAGCGGAGCATGAGGGATCTACCAGCAGCAAAGGACACTTGATTCTTTCCTTTTTAAAATATCACAACAGTGTCATTCTTATTGTTGCTGTAAGCTTCCTCGGAATTTAGGGCCAAATCCTTCAACCCTTACAGAGACTTGCATATTAATTTCAAGGGGCATTTTACCAGAACAACAACTGACTAAGGTCTGCAGAATTTGT
The DNA here is from genome assembly GCF_965140295.1 of Lepidochelys olivacea. Lineage (NCBI taxonomy): Eukaryota > Metazoa > Chordata > Testudines > Cheloniidae > Lepidochelys > Lepidochelys olivacea. The sequence goes on along the minus strand of NC_140411.1, from coordinate 28,009,958 downwards.
CCCTTAAGAAATAAAAATTGTAAATACACATGACATCCTGCCCTCTGTCCTTTATGAGCTTTGCAAATATAAAAATATTTGGTTCACTGAGTGGTTACACTGTGTGGGGACCTGACCCTATTATCCCTCATGCCCAAAGCAACTAGGTCCTCCACAGCGGGGAAAGTGAGAGCAAGACTGACTTGTCTCTCATAGTTAAACTGAAATAAAGCCTAGACACATCAATCATTTCTCTCTCAGAACTGGAATTCTTTCAGACTGTTCTTTGAGTACAGTCCTCACTTGCAGTGCGGGTGTCTTGCAGTTCTCTGTGTGACAGGAAAACCTAGGATTGAGCTTGACAGGAAAAAATGGAGGAAATGTCCAGCCCAGAAAGACTTCACTGTTTTTTGGTAGGTGCAGACCCTGCAGCATTCTGTTCTAGAGAATGTTAATTATGAAGAAGTAACAGTTACCTGGGTTGCTTTCAGTACTCTTATTCTCCCCGCCCCTCAAAATTTCTGTTTTTCCAAACATTGCAATGCCAAGTATAAACAAGCCTGAGTGTTCCAATGCAGTGAAAGCAACAGTAAATGTAAGCTTTACATAATACAAAAATTGCTAATTTTATTCTTAAAAGTTGGGTGCAGATTGATTTTGCCATCAGTTCCAAAATGCTTCCCAACTGTCAGATTACAAAAAACATTCCTACTCTAGTGATTAATTTCCTTTGCTCCATTTCTTTTTTAGTTATTGATATAAACTTTCCTTAAATTAGATCCAAAATCCCCCACCCCCCATCCCCAGTGCAAAGCCTGAGTGTACAGAGCATTGCATGGCAAACAGCACCTACAGAATTAACTAGCTGACAATGCAATCCGCCACTCCGTCAGTCAGGGTATAAAATCCACTGTTACTGTAGTAGCAGCTGTAACATACTATTTGCTCTCTCATGTGAGTGTTTTGGCTGGAAGAGTGTAAGAAAAGGACTGAGTCCAAATATTAATTTCACATAAACAAAATGGCAACAAGTACTTTCTGCCAGTACAAACCTGAGCATAATTCAAACCTAGGATATATTCACATTGTTCACGTCTGCAAATGTACAAGTGAGATCTAAAGAGGTTTATTTTATGGCCTGGATCCATGTATATTTGCCCCTGCTATGAAATTTAGGTTTGTACCTCAGCAAAAACTCTTGTATTCTGCATGGCACAATAGCATTTGTTCTTGCAGAAGGCTTTGCATTTTTCAAAGTTAAATTGATTAATAAGGACTCCTGGTGATTTATAGGATATCACAGGGAGAGATAATGAGTTTACCTTACATCTATGAATTGGTAAGCATGTTTCTGATAGCACTCAATAATGAATCACCATCTAAGTATTAGGGTCAGCCTTCTGACAACAAGCTACTTGTCAGGTGCTTGGAAAGCACAGCTGTCAAGGTTCCTCCCCCACTCTGAACTCTAGGGTACAGATGTGGGGACCTGCATGAAAAACCTCCTAAGCTTATCTTTACCAGCTTAGGTCAAAACTTCCCCAAGGTACAAAATATTACCCCCGTTATCCTTGGAATGGCCGCTACCACCACCAAACTAATACTGGTTACTGGGGAAGAGCTGTTTGGACGCGTCCTTCCCCCCAAAATACTTCCCAAAACCTTGCACCCCACTTCCTGGACAAGGTTTGGTAAAAAGCCTCACCAATTTGCCTAGGTGACTACAGACCCAGACCCTTGGATCTTAAGAACAATGAACAATCCTCCCAACACTTGCACCCCCCCTTTCCTGGGAAATGTTGGATAAAAAGCCTCACCAATTTGCATAGGTGACCACAGACCCAAACCCTTGGATCTGAGAACAATGAAAAAGCATTCAGTGTTTTACAAGAAGACTTTTAATAAAAAATAGAAGTAAATAGAAATAAAGAAATCCCCCCTGTAAAATCAGGATGGTATATATCTTACAGGGTAATTAGATTCAAAAACATAGAGAACCCCTCTAGGCAAAACCTTAAGTTACAAAAAAGATACACAGACAGAAATAGTTATTCTATTCAGCACAATTCTTTTCTCAGCCATTTAAAGAAATCATAATCTAACACATACCTAGCTAGATTACTTACTAAAAGTTCTAAGACTCCATTCCTGTTCTGTCCCTGGCCAAGACGACTACAGACAGACCCTTTGTTCCTCTCCCTCCTCCCAGCTTTTGAAAGTATCTTGTCTCCTCATTGGTCATTTTGGTCAGGTGCCAGCGAGGTTACCTTTAGCTTCTTAACCCTTTACAGGTGAGAGGAGCTTTCCCCTGGCCAGGAGGGATTTCAAAGGGGTTTACCCTTCCCTTTATATTTATGACACGCCCCCCAAATCTCAGCTAGGGTGAAACACTGGCTGGGATTTCTTCCTGGAGCTCTAGGAAAACAGAGTTAATAAGACACATGCATCTCTAAATATACTACCAAGTACATAAAGACTAACAATATTTTCCACATCTCAAGAACGATTTTAACCAGTTGATTCTGGGAAACTTTCACGGGAGAGTGCATCAGCCACTTTGTTAGAAGCTCCTGAGATGTGTTGGATGTCGAAATCAAAATCTTGGAGAGCTAAACTCCACCGAAGAAGTTTTCTGTTAGTTTCTTTGACGGTGTGAAGCCACTTTAGTGCAGCATGGTCGGTTTGCAGGTGGAAACGCCGTCCCCAAACATATGGGCGTAGCTTTTCCAGAGCGTAGACAATGGCATAACATTCTTTTTCAGTGACTGACCAGTTGCTTTCCCTCTCAGACAGTTTTTTGCTGAGAAACACTACAGGGTGGAATTCTTGATCAGGTCCTTTCTGCATTAAAACTGCTCCCACACCACGCTCGGATGCATCTGTGGTTACTAGGAACGGTTTGTCAAAGTCTGGGGTCCTTAGTACAGGGTCAGACATGAGTGTCGCTTTAAGCTTGTTAAAGGCCTTCTGACACTTTCCGGTCCACTGAACAGCATTTGGCTGTTTCTTTTTGGTTAGGTCTGTCAGTGGGGCAGCGATTTGGCTGTAGTGCGGTACAAATCGTCTGTAATAACCGGCCAAGCCTAAGAAGGATTGAACCTGTTTCTTTGACTTTGGGACAGGCCACTTTTGGATAGCATCCACTTTGGCCTGTAGGGGGCTGATAGTTCCTTGACCCACCTGGTGTCCAAGGTAAGTCACTCTGTTTAGGCCTATTTGACACTTCTTAGCCTTAACAGTTAGTCCTGCCTTCCTTATGCGCTCAAGGACTTTTTGTAGATGTTCCAGGTGGTCTGCCCAGGAATCCGAAAATATGGCCACATCGTCAAGGTAGGCAACTGCATATTCTCCTAATCCCGCTAGGAGACCATCTACAAGTCTTTGGAAAGTGGCGGGTGCATTTCGCAGCCCGAAAGGGAGTACATTAAATTCATACAGCCCGAGATGTGTGATGAAGGCTGACCTTTCCTTGGCAGATTCATCTAGCGGTACCTGCCAGTACCCCTTGGTTAAGTCCAAGGTAGAGATGAACTGGGCCCGTCCCAGTTTCTCTAATAGTTCATCAGTGCGTGGCATTGGATAATTGTCTGGGCGAGTTACAGCATTTAGCTTACGGTAGTCCACGCAAAAACGTATTTCCCCATCTGGTTTGGGAACTAGAACCACTGGAGATGCCCATGCACTTTCAGAGGGGCGGATTACACCCATCTGTAACATATCCTGGATCTCCCGTTCTATAGCAGTTTTAGCTTGAGGAGACACCCGGTAAGGTTGGACCCTAATTGGGTGAGCATTACCTGTGTCAATGGAGTGGTATGCCCGTTCAGTCAGTCCTGGGGTGGCTGAGAACGTTGGCGCGTAGCTAGTGCACAGCTCCTGGATCTGCTGTCGCTGCATACGCCCAAGGGTCATGGAGAGGTTCACCTCTTCCACACCACCAGCACATTTCCCTTCGTAGTAGACACCTTCAGGCCACTCAGCGTCGTCTCCTCCCTGGGCTGTAAACTGACAAACCTTTAATTCTCTGGAATAAAAGGGCTTTAGAGAATTAATATGATACACCTTAGGCTTTCGGTTGGAGGTGGGGAATGCTATGAGATAATTAACAGCTCCCAGGCGCTCCTGGACCACGAATGGCCCTTCCCACGATGCTTCCATTTTATGGGCCTGGAGCGCCTTTAAGACCATGACCTGGTCTCCTACTTTGAAGGAACGCTCTCTGGCATGTTTATCATACCAGGCTTTTTGCTCTTTTTGAGCATCCTGTAAGTTTTCTCTAGCAAGGGCTAAAGAGGTTCGGAGGGTGTTTTGTAGGTTGGTTACAAAGTCCAGAATGTTAGTTCCTGGAGAAGGTGTAAATCCCTCCCATTGCTGCTTCACCAACTGCAATGGCCCCTTAACCTCACGGCCATATACAAGTTCAAATGGAGAAAACCCTAAACTGGGATGTGGTACAGCTCTGTAGGCAAAGAGCAACTGCTGCAATACTAGGTCCCAATCATTGGAGTGCTCATTTACGAATTTACGTATCATGGCCCCCAAAGTTCCATTAAACTTCTCCACCATGCCATTTGTTTGATGATGGTAAGGAGTGGCAACCAAGTGATTTACCCCATGAGCTTCCCAAAGGTTTTTCATAGTTCCTGCCAGGAAATTAGTCCCTGCATCTGTGAGGATGTCGGAGGGCCAACCTACCCTGGCAAAAATGTCTGCTAGTGCCTGGCACACACTTTTAGCCCTGGTGTTGCTTAGAGCTACTGCTTCCGGCCATTGGGTGGCAAAATCCATGAAAGTCAGTATGTACTGCTTTCCTCTGGGTGTCTTTTTCGGAAAAGGACCCAGAATATCCACAGCTACTCGCTGAAATGGAACTTCAATGATGGGGAGTGGCTGGAGAGGAGCTTTGACCTGGTCTTGGGGTTTTCCCACTCTTTGGCACACCTCACAAGACTGGACATAGGTAGAAACATCCTTGCCCATTCCCTCCCAGTGGAATGACCCCCCCAAACGGTCTTTGGTCCTGTTCACCCCAGCATGGCCACTAGGGTGATCATGGGCTAAGCTCAAGAGCTTGGCCCGGTATTTAGTTGGAACTACCAACTGTCTCTGAGGATGCCAGTCTTCCTGGTGTCCCCCAGAAAGAGTTTCCTTGTATAAAAGTCCTCTTTCTACAACAAACCTGGATCGATTAGAAGAGCTGAGAGGCGGTGGGTTGCTCCGTGCCGCCGTCCAAGCTCTCTGGAGGCTTTCATCTGCTTCCTGTTCGGTCTGGAACTGTTCCCTTGATGCTGGAGACATCAGTTCCTCATTGGATTGGGGACATAGGCTTGGTCCCTCTGGAAGCGATATAGGGGATGGAGCTGTTTCTGTTGACTGTGAACCGCTCTCCGCTGGTGCACTATGTTGGGATTCAGGCTCCGGCTGAGCCTCTTGTGTAGGGTTATCGGCTGCTGCCAGTTCAGGTTCGGTGGGGCCCTCTGGTGTTGAGGTTGCAAGTACTGGATTCAGTGCTGACACGGGGTCTGGTGTTGGTTGTTTGGCTGGTTCCGGTTCTGGGACTGGTTCCGTCTGGGTCTCTGGGACTGGATCCACTACTGCTGTTGCAGACATTGGCCTGGGGTCCAGGTCCATCACCTCTGACTGGGTCCTGATAGAAGTTTCCGGAACAGAGCTAGGCCTCACGGCTTGTTTAGCCTGGTTGCGGGTGACCATTCCCACCCTCTTGGCCTGCTTCACATGATTGGCCAAGTCTTCCCCCAACAGCATGGGGATGGGATAATCATCATAGACTGCAAAAGTCCACATTCCTGACCAGCCCTTGTACTGGACAGGCAACTTGGCTGTAGGCAAATTGAAAGAGTTGGACTTGAAGGGTTGAATCGTCACTTGGATCTCTGGGTTGATTAAATTGGGGTCCACTAAGGAAGCATGGATAGCTGACACTTGTGCTCCGGTGTCCCTCCACGCGGTGACCTTCTTCCCACCCACACTCACAGTTTCCCTCCGCTCCAAGGGTATCTGGGAGGTATCTGGGCCTGTGGACCTCTGGTGTGATTCCGGTGCAATGAACTGTAACCTGTTGGGGTTCTTGGGGCAGTTGGCCTTTACATGCCCCAGCTCGTTACATTTAAAACATCGTCCAGCTGACGGGTCACCGGGGCGAGGTGGGTTGCTGGAGAACGGGGTGGTGGGACGATAAGGGGTCTGGAGGGTTCTTTGGGAGGTAGGTGGGGCTTTGGGCGGCCCCCGGTAATAGGGTGTGGTCTGGGGTGGTCCCTTCTGGTCTCCGCTCCAACTGCGACCAGTTTTCTTCTTCTCTGCCACCTCCACCCATCTGGCTCCAATCTCTCCTGCCTCAATTACAGTTTTGGGTTTCCCATCTAGGATGTATCTTTCTATTTCCTCAGGAACACCCTCTAAGAATTGTTCCATTTGCATTAGGAAGGGCAAATTTACTGGAGATTCAACACTTGCTCCTGATATCCAGGCATCCCAATGTTTTACAATGTGGTAGGCATGTCGGGTAAATGACATGTCTGGTTTCCACCTTAGGGCTCTGAACCTCCGACGAGACTGCTCGGGTGTTATCCCCATTCTGACTCTCGCCTTGGATTTAAACAGTTCATACTTGTTCATGTGTTCTTTAGGCATTTCAGCTGCCACCTCAGCTAAGGGTCCACTGAGCTGCGGCCTCAGCTCTACCATGTATTGGTCAGTAGAGATGTTGTACCCAAGGCAGGCCCTTTCGAAGTTTTCTAAGAAGGCCTCAGTATCATCACCTGCCTTGTAGGTGGGGAACTTTCTGGGATGGGAAGTGGTACCTGGAGAAGGATTGCTAGGGTTTGTTGGTATATTCTGCTGGGCCTTTATCCTCTCCATCTCCTCCACATGCTTCCTTGCCTCCATTTCCCTCTTGTGGGCAGCCTCCTGTACCTCCTTCTCCAGCCGCATGAGTTCTATCTGTCTTTCATGTTCCCTTTGTTTTTCCTCAGCCTGAAATTTGGCTAATTCCAGCTGTAGTCGAGCTGAGGATTTGGCCATTCTAACCTCTCTGTTTTTAACTAACTTTACACCCGAGGTTTAGAAATAAACAAACAAAACTTGGCTGTAAACTTTTGCTGTGCTGGAATAGAGTACCTATTCTCTGATAGTGATTGTCAGCCTACAGAAAAAGACAATTCCCTTGTCTCTGCTCTGGGCCCAAATTAAAGCAAAAAACCTCCAACTACTTGGAAAACTGCTTACCCAGCCCAAAGAAAAAAAAAATTTCTTTTCAAACCTGTGCTCCTTGTAAAACAAAAAAAAAAAATCAAAATCCTAAAAAAAAACCCTGCCACTTTTGTCTCCAGGCAAATGGGTAGAGCACACACCCCCTATTTACTTTTAGGAAGAAAAGAAAAAAAAAACACCTCTGGGTTGGAAGACTGTGAATTTCCCTGCAGGAGTTAAGTACCCTGCCTCCAGGCAAGAAAACCTGCAATTCACAAGATAATCCCCTTTTGTCTCTGCTTGGCCACAAAGCAGAGAGAAACCAAGCTGCTTTCAGTTTCAAAGCTGCCTTCTGGACTTCCTAAAAATTCCTTTTTAAAATCTGTATTTCTAGTTCAAAAAATCTCAACTGGATCTCAAAATGATTTCAGGTTAATCCCACCACTGTGCCACCATGTCAAGGTTCCTCCCCCACTCTGAACTCTAGGGTACAGATGTGGGGACCTGCATGAAAAACCTCCTAAGCTTATCTTTACCAGCTTAGGTCAAAACTTCCCCAAGGTACAAAATATTACCCCCGTTATCCTTGGAATGGCCGCTACCACCACCAAACTAATACTGGTTACTGGGGAAGAGCTGTTTGGACGCGTCCTTCCCCCCAAAATACTTCCCAAAACCTTGCACCCCACTTCCTGGACAAGGTTTGGTAAAAAGCCTCACCAATTTGCCTAGGTGACTACAGACCCAGACCCTTGGATCTTAAGAACAATGAACAATCCTCCCAACACTTGCACCCCCCCTTTCCTGGGAAATGTTGGATAAAAAGCCTCACCAATTTGCATAGGTGACCACAGACCCAAACCCTTGGATCTGAGAACAATGAAAAAGCATTCAGTGTTTTACAAGAAGACTTTTAATAAAAAATAGAAGTAAATAGAAATAAAGAAATCCCCCCTGTAAAATCAGGATGGTATATATCTTACAGGGTAATTAGATTCAAAAACATAGAGAACCCCTCTAGGCAAAACCTTAAGTTACAAAAAAGATACACAGACAGAAATAGTTATTCTATTCAGCACAATTCTTTTCTCAGCCATTTAAAGAAATCATAATCTAACACATACCTAGCTAGATTACTTACTAAAAGTTCTAAGACTCCATTCCTGTTCTGTCCCTGGCCAAGACGACTACAGACAGACCCTTTGTTCCTCTCCCTCCTCCCAGCTTTTGAAAGTATCTTGTCTCCTCATTGGTCATTTTGGTCAGGTGCCAGCGAGGTTACCTTTAGCTTCTTAACCCTTTACAGGTGAGAGGAGCTTTCCCCTGGCCAGGAGGGATTTCAAAGGGGTTTACCCTTCCCTTTATATTTATGACAACAGCATTTTGCCATCACAAGAACAAATCAAGTGATTATCTTTCTCATGATTTTTGGCACTAAGAGAGGAGATATTGTGAAAACACACACACACACACCCCGCTCTCCTGCTGGTAATAGCTCACCTTACCAGATCACTCTCATTACAGTGTGTATGGAAACACCCATTGTTTCATATTCTCTGTGTATATAAAATCTCCCCACTGTATTTTCTGCTGAATGTATCCGATGAAGTGAGCTGTAGCTCACGAAAGCTTATGCTCAAATAAATTGGTTAGTCTCTAAGGTGCCACAAGTACTCCTGTTCTTTTTGCAGATACAGAGTAACACGGCTGCTACTCTGAAACCTGTCATCATGCAAGGCACGGAATTTAGCTACATGGAGTGGAAATCTATCAACTTCATGAAAAAACTTGTACAGATACAGACAGACATCATCTTTCTTTTCAAATGCAAACAGATGGACATCGTTCCAAAAGGACTGAAGGTAAAAAATCCATTACAGTCTACATACCACACAGACTATGCTGACAACTTGTGCCACACGCTCTCAAAGAAACTGTGGAACCACCTGATCAACATCCTCTACAGCAAACAGGGGAAGATTAAGAATGAGCTCTCAAAACTGGATACTCTCATAAAAAACCAACCTTCCACACAAACTTCCTCGTGGCTGGACTTTACTAAAACTAGACAAGCCATTTACAACACACACTTTGCTTCTCTACAAAAGAAAAAGGACTAAACTATCTAAACTACTACATGCCACAAGGGGCCACAACAGTGGTTCCCTTAACCCACCCAGCAATATTGTTAATCTATCCAACTATACTCTTAGCCCAGCAGAAGAATCTGTCCTATCTCGGGGCCTCTCCTTCTGCCCCTCCACCCCCATGAACATGATACAATTCTGTGGTGACCTAGAATTCTATTTTTGACGTCTCTGACTCAAAGAATATTTCCAACACACCTCTGAACAACATACTAACCCACAGAGACCTTCCTACCAAGACTACAAAAAGAAGGATTCTGGGTGGACTCCTCCTGAAGGTCGAAACAACAGACTGGACTTCTACACAGAGTGCTTCTGCCGATGTGCACGGGCTGAAATTGTGGAAAAGCAGCATCACTTGCCCCATAACCTCAGCCGTGCAGAACACAATGCCATCCACAGCCTCAGAAACAACTCTGACATCACAATCAAAAAGGCTGACAAAGGAGGTGCTGTCGTCCTCATGAATAGGTCGGAATATGAACAAGAGGCTCCTAGGCAGCTCTCCAACACCACTTTCTACAAGCCATTACCCTCTGATCCCACTGAGAGTTACCAAAAGAAACTACACCATCTGCTCAAGACACTCCCTGAAAAAGCACAAGAACAAATCCACACAGACACACCCCTGGAACCCCGACCTGGGGCATTCTATCTGCTACCCAAGATCCATAAACCTGGAAATCCTGGGCGCCCCATCATCTCAGGCATTGGCACCCTAACAGCAGGATTGTCTGGCTATGTAGACTCCCTCCTCAGGCCCTACGCTACCAGCACTCCAAGCTATCTTCGAGACACCACTGACTTCCTGAGGAAACTACAATCCATCCGTGATCTTCCTGAAAACACCAGCCTAGCCACTATGGATGTAGAAGCCCTCTACACCAATATTCCACACAAAGATGGACTACAAGCCGTCAGGAACAGTATCCTCGATAATGTCATGGCAAACCTGGTGGCTGAACTTTGTGACTTTGTGCTCACCCATAACTATTTCACATTTGGGGACAATGTATACCTTCAAATCAGCGGCACTGCTATGGGTACCCGCATGGCCCCACAGTATGCCAACATTTTTATGGCTGACTTAGAACAACGCTTCCTCAGCTCTTGTCCCCTAATGCCCCTACTCTACTTACGCTACATTGATGACATCTTCATCATCTGGACGCACAGAAAAGAAGCCCTTGAGGAATTCCACCATGATTTCAACAATTTCCATCCCACCATCAACCTCAGCCTGGACCAGTCCACACAAGAGATCCACTTCCTGGACACTACGGTGCTAATAAGCGATGGTCACATAAACACCACCCTATACTGGAAACCTACTGACTGCTATGCCTACCTACATGCCTCCAGCTTTCATCCAGACCACACCACATGATCCATTGTCTACAGCCAAGCTCTACAAAACGACCACATTTGCTCCAACCCCTTAGACAGAGACAAACACCTACAAGATCTCTATCAAGCATTCTTACAACTACAGTACCCACCTGCTGAAGTGAAGAAACACATTGACAGAGCCAGAAGAGTACCCAGAAGTTACCTACTACAGGACAGGCCCAACAAAGAAAATAACAGAACACCACTAACCATCACCTTCAGCCCCCAACTCAAACCTCTCCAACGCATTATCAAGGATCTACAGCCTATCCTGAAGGATGACCCATCACTCTCACAGATCTTGGGAGACAGGCCAGTTCTTGCTTACAGACAGCCTCCCAACCTGAAGCAAATACTCACCAGCAACCACACACCATACAACAAAAACACTAACCCAGGAACCTATCCTTGCAACAAAGCCCACTGCCAACTGTGTCCACATATCTATTCAGGGGACACCATCATAGGGCCTAATCACATCAGCCACACTATCAGAGGCTCGTTCATCTGCACATCAACCAATGTGATATATGCCATCATGTGCCAACAATGCCCCTCTGCCATGTACATTGGCCAAACTGGACAGTCTCTATGTAAAAGAATAAATGGACACAAATCAGACATCAAGAATTATAACATTCAAAAACCAGTCGGAGAACACTTCAGTCTCTTTGGTCACTCGATTACAGACCTAAAACTGGCAATTCTTCAACAAAAAAAACTTCAAAAACAGACTCCCATGAGAGACTGCTGAATTGGAATTAATTTGCAAACTGGATACAATTAACTTAGGCTTGAATAAAGACTGGGAGTGGATGTGTCATGACACAAAGTAAAACTATTCCCCCCCCACACACACACACACACAGTTCCTCACATGTTCTTGTCAACTATGGAAATGGCCCACCTTGATTATCACTACAAAAGGTTTCCACTCCTCCCCCGCCACACACTCTCCTACTAGTAATAGCTCACCTTACCTGATCACTCTCATTACAGTGTGTATGATAATACCCATTGTTTCATGTTCTCTGTGTATATAAAATCTCCCCACTGTATTTTCCACCGCATGCATCCGATGAAGTGAGCTGTAGCTCACGAAAGCTTATGCTCAAATACATTTGTTAGTCTCTAAGGTGCCACAAGTCCTCCTTTTCTTTTTGCGGATACAGACTAACACGGCTGCTACTCTGCCTGTAAAACATTTGACACTTAAATGGAAATAACCACTTCACATTTGAACCCGTTCGGCAGGACAGATTTTAGTGAATGCCTCTACACAGAGATACATAGATGCTGCCACGCGGTAAAGGATCTCCATCATGAGCTATGCATTTAAAAGTGAACAAAGTTTAGGTATTGGCTTTATTTTTGCATATAGCTAAACTTTAAAAGAGCCACTTACCCTTAAATCTGTGCTTCCAAACATTGCAAAGCCTAGTGTAAACCAGCCTGAGTGTTCCAATGCAGCCAAGCAGGAACCAAACCTAGAGAGCCAAGAAATAGATCATGAAAATGTTGTCTATAACAATCTGAAGTATGCTCGCCACAAAAAACTCAAAATAAAGGAGATGGACAAATTTGATATGAAAATTAGAGAAGACAGGTAAATAGCTGGGTCCCAAAAAGATCTGTACTGGGACCAGTGCTGTTCAACATATTCATAAATGATCTAGAAAAAGGGGTACACAATGAGGTGGAAAAGTTTGCAGATGATACAAAATTACTCAAGTTAGTTAAGTCCAAAGCAGACTGCAAAGAGTTACAAAGTGATCTCACAAAACTGGGTGATTGCGCAACAAAATGGCAGATGAAATTCACTGTTGATAAATGCAATGTAATGCACATTGGAAAACATAATCCCAACTATACATATAAAATGATGGGGTCTAAATTAGCCATTATCACTCAAGAAAAAGATTTCGGAGTGACTGTGGATAGTTCTCTGAAAACATCTGCTCAATGTGCAGTGGCAGTCAAAAAAGCGAACAGACTGTTGGGAATCATTAGGAACGGGATAGATAATAAAACAGAAAATATCATCAAATCATAGAATATCAGGGATGGAAGGGGCCTCAGAAGATCATCTAGTCCAACTCCCTGCTCAAAGCAGGACTAATCCCCAATTAAATCATCCCAGCCAGGGCTTTGTCAAGCCTGACCTTAAAAACCTCTAAGGAAGAAGATTCCACCACCTCCCAAGGTAACCCAGTCCAGTGCTTCACCACACTCCGAGTGAAAAAGTTTTTCCTAATCATAGAATCTCAGGGTTGGAAGGGACCCCAGAAGGTCATCTAGTCCAACCCCCTGCTCGAAGCAGGACCAATTCCCAGTTAAATCATCCCAGCCAGGGCTTTGTCAAGCCTGACCTTAAAAACCTCTAAGGAAGGAGATTCTACCACCTCCCTAGGTAACGCATTCCAGTGTTTCACCACCCTCTTAGTGAAAAAGTTTTTCCTAATATCCAATCTAAACCTCCCCCACTGCAACTTGAGACCATTACTCCTCGTTCTGTCATCTGCTACCATTGAGAACAGTCTAGAGCCATCCTCTTTGGAACCCCCTTTCAGGTAGTTGAAAGCAGCTATCAAATCCCCCCTCATTCTTCTCTTCTGCAGGCTAAACAATCCCAGCTCCCTCAGCCTCTCCTCATAAGTCATGTGTTCCAGACCCCTAATCATTTTTGTTGCCCTTCGCTGGACTCTCTCCAATTTATCCACATCCTTCTTGTAATGTGGGGCCCAAAACTGGACACAGTACTCCAGATGAGGCCTCACCAATGTCGAATAGAGGGGAATGATCACGTCCCTCGATCTGCTCGCTATGCCCCTACTTATACATCCCAAAATGCCATTGGCCTTCTTGGCAACAAGGGCACACTGCTGACTCATATCCAGCTTCTCGTCCACTGTCACCCCTAGGTCCTTTTCCGCAGAACTGCTGCCTAGCCATTCGGTCCCTCGTCTGTAGCTGTGCATTGGGTCCTAATATCCAACCTAAACCTCCCCCACTGCAACTTGAGACCATTACTCCTTGTTCTGTCATAACATCACTATATAAATCCATGATAGACCGACACCTTGAATTCTGCACCCAGTTATGGTCACCTCATCTCATAAAGGGTATCTTAGAACTTGAAAAAGTACAGAGAAGGGCAACAAAAATGATTAAGGGTTTGGAACAGCTTCTGAACAGCTCCTTTTGAGGAGAAATTAAAAAGACTAGGATTGCTCAGCTTAGAAAAGAGACGACTAAGGGGGGATGTGATAGAGGTCTATACAATCATGACTGGTTTGAGAAAATGAATGAGGAAGAGTTATTTACCCCTTCACATAACACAAGAATCAGGGGTCACCCAATGAAATTAATAGGCAGCAGGTTTAAAATAAACAAAGGAAGTACTTCTTCACACAATGCAGTCAACTGGTGGAGTTCATTGGCAGGGGATGTTGTGAAGGCCAAAAGTATAACTGGGTTCAAAAAAGAAGTAGATAAGTTCATGGAGGATAGGTACAGCAATGATTATTAGTAGGGCCCTACCAAATTCAAAGTCCATTTTCGTAAATTTCCCGGTCATAGCATTTTTTAAATCTTGAATTTCACTGTTTCAGATATTTAAATCTTAAATTTCACGTGGTTGTAACAAACACGGCTATGTATTTTAAAATGACAAAAGATAAACATGTAAAGCCCTCAAAGCACAGCGTTTCTCAAACTGACCCAAAAGGGGGTCACAAGGCTCTTGTAGGGGGGTCATGGTATTGCCACCCTGACTTCTGCGCTGCCTTCAGAGCTGGGCGGTGGGAGAGCAGCAGCTGCTGGCCGGATGCCCAGCTCTGAAAGCAGCACTGCCGCCAGCAGCAGCACAGAAGTCAGGGTGGCAATACTGTGGCCCCCTCCAATAGCCTTGTGACCCCCTTTTGGGTCATGATCCCCAGTTTGAGAAAAGCTGTTTACTTTTATACACTTTTACCCTGTAGTATAGGGCACTTTTATAATATTGGGTAAAAGTACACAAAAGATCAGATTTCATGGGGGAGACCAGATTTCATGGGGGAGACCAGATTTCACAGTCTGTGATATGTTTTTCACGGCTGTGAATTTGGTAGGGCCTTAGCCATTAGCCAAGATAGCTAAGCCTCTGACTGCCAGATACTAGAACTGGATGACAGGGGGTGGATCACTCAATAATTTCCCTGTTCTGTTCATTCTCCCTGAACCATCTGGCACTGGCCACTGTCAGAAGACAGGATACTGGGCTAGATGGATTATCAGTCTGACCCATTCTTACGTTGCTTAGAAAATAATTGCATGACCATAGCACATAGCACTTACACAGCTCGCATTTTCAATGCACAACACAAACGCTGACTAATTAAACTTAAGATTCAGTCATAAATCTCCTAACATGCCCATGCAGGGGCGTAAAGGGGCATAAAATGCCCTCTTGTTTTTCTACTTGGGCTACCTATGTTGTTACTCAATGCACTTGGGAGAGGGCAGCTGTCACCAAGTTCCTGCTGTTATTTCCATGTGGCTGGGAGGGGAGTAAAGCTGGGCAGGAAAGGACTTTTCCTGTTGTGGAAAAATATGAGATTTTGAAAAGTTTTCCCTTCCCAAATAGGAATAAAAAGTCAAAATTGCAAAAATTTTCATGAACCAACAATCCAGAAAAGGATTTGGTTCAGGCCAACCAAAATGTTTCATTTTGATCATTTCAAAATATTGTGTTTTGATTTGGACCTTTTTTACCTTTTTAAAATACATTTAGCTTAAATTTGTAAATGAAACAATTTCTAAATTTCTACAAACAAAAAAAATGAACTTTTCATTTCAAAGATGTCAAAACAGGATGTTTTGACATTTTTTAAACTTATTTTTCCAAAATTTGTTGAAAGTGACCCTTTCCCCCAAAAATTGGTTTTGACAAATCAGCATTTTTGGACGAAAAGTCATTGTTGAAAAATTCCCAACCAGCTGTGAGGGTGAGACAGCAGAACCCTGGATCCACTCTGTTTTTCCCTCCCTCAGTGCACCATGCCCTACTCCTGCAGCAGTGCAACTGTCTGCTACCCCTTACATGGGGCAGGCTGTCAGATTATAATTCATTTAGTTTGTCAAATCTTTGGGGCAGGGATTGCCTTTTATTACAAGTTTGCACAGTGCCAAGCATATTGCAGTCCTGACCTCAGTTGGGGCCACTAGACCCTACTGACGTACAAATAATAAATAACTGACAAACAACAAAGGCAGAAAAATCTATGGAGTCATTGGAGGTTTTCTGTCTGTTACAGTAGTCTGATGTTACCCTGGATGGATATTTTGAAAAAATGGTACTTAGAATAAGAAATCCCAACCACATAGAATAACTAACCATTGCAACAAAACTCCTTGCATTGGCTATCGATGTCTACCAAAAAGCAGCAAATTCTGCTTGAAGATATGCCCATGAGAAGTATAAAATAGATTTACTATTAGCAGACTTGGTTAACATTTTTCTATACACAAATGGCTTCTGCCACCCCCACCATCAATCTTTTTGGTTTTGTGTGTGTGTGGAAACTTTCATGTTTTAACAACATTGAACATGACAGAAAGACGAAGTGGGGAAGGAGACAATGGGTACGTCTACACTGTATAAAAGCCCACAAGGCAGTGAGTTGCAGATCCCCAGTCAACTGAATGGACTGAACAACTGAACTGATTGTTACCAAGCTAACAATCAACATTCCTGCCTGGACTGGAGCCTGGGATCTGAAACCCAGCAAGAGGGGAGGGTCTCAGAACCCAGACTCCAGACTGAGTGGGAACAGCTGCAACTGCTATCTTTAGCCAGATTCCAGGCCTGCTTCAGTTGACCTGAACTCTGAGACTTTTTTTTTCTTTTTGCAGTGTAGACGTACCCGAAGCGACAGTCATGGGAGAGGTGTGTGTAGAGTCAAAGAACGAGGATGAACCGTGGAGTGATTTAAAGACAAGTGGGAGAAGCTTCAGCTGTATGTAGAAGATGGCCCTGCAGAGAGTTAAAAATGGATTGGATCATGTAAAGCACTAAGCTCCCTCACATCCCACAGACTTCAGGAAGATGTGCAACCTCAAGCCTTTTGTAAAAATGATGGGAAGGGAAGCTCAGAGAGCTATGTACTAGGTGGATACTGGTACTGCTTTTCATGGGCAGTGAGTCAACCTCCCTGTTTGGGGAGGCTAGCCTACTGCCCTCCCCTTCTGCCTGAGGCCCCGCCCCTACTTTACCCTTCTGCCCCCAGCTTGCCCACCAGAGCCAGAGGAGTCCCCCTCCCCCACCATGGCCAGAGGGGCCCCAGCCTGCCTGCTGGCCCAAGACCCACCCGCCCTGAGCCCTGGCCAGCCAGTCCGAGATGCCCCAAGCCCCGATACGAGCCCCAGCCCAGCCAGCCTGAGCCACCCTGAGGCACAGCCCACCCACTGGCCCGAACCCCAGCTGCCCTGAGTCCCAGCCTGCTGGCTAGCCCAAGCTGCTGGCTAGCCCGAGCCCCATGCCCCGTTGGCCGGCCCCTGCTCTGGCCAACCCAAGCCATGCCAAGCGCCGAGTCCTGGCCCACCGGCCAGCCTGAGTCGAGCCCAACCCTTGGCCTGAGCCACCTGCCCTGAGTCCCAGGCTGCCGGCTGGCCCAAGCCCCAGGCCGCCAGCTGCCCTGGCCCACTAACCGACCTGAGCCCCAACCAGCCCACCCCTGGCCCACCAAAGCTCCTGCAGGTGGGAAGAGGAGCCTTGGGATGGAGCATGGGTGGGGCCACCGCCTGGCTGTTTGGGGAGGCTTAGCCTCCCCTGGCCTATTATACATGTCATCCATGCTTCTTTTGGGTCTTAGCAAAGCTTTCCTTAAAATTCACAACAGAATAAATTTAACATGGTATCTAAGGTTACTCTGTTTTATCTAAATCTCAAACTCTCTTCTCTTTAAAGTTCATTTCACCCCATATGAACTCTCTTGGTGAAGGTGAAAAAAAGCTGCTGAGAGCATCTTAGTCACATCATTATTATTGTTGTTCTCACTAACTGTCTAAAAGGTGATTGCATTTCATTCACAGTACATTGGGCAATTTTTCTTTCCCACATCCTCATCCTGACCGGCTCCAAACCACACAGCATCAGGAAACACACAGTACGACACTATGCTTGGAACAAAAACAAATGCTACTACAGAAGCTGCAATACGTAGCTGGTTCTGGCTTACCTCTATTTTCTTAGGTGTGGGCTACGCACAGAGTTGTCCCAATGTAACTAAAGGTGTGGTTTCATGCCAGTTCTATTAAATCAGTGCAACTTTCTTGTGTGGGCTCTTATATCAGTTTAAAACTGGTTATACTGGTTTAGTTTGCACTTGTACAGTTTTAAACCAATATACAAGAGAGTCCACACACAAAAGTTAAGTAAACTGATGTAAGTTAAATCTGTGTAACTTTGGTGCACAGACAACTTCTTAAGGCTCATCTACACAAGGAGTTATTCAGGAATAGCTGTTGCACTTTAAATTCACACCCTACCTTAAGCAGAATTAACTTTCAAGCATAAACACCACCTTAGTGTGAAATTTTTGTCCCTCATGCAAAGACTGAATTCAGAGTTGAGTGACAACGAGGGGCCCGTTAAATGGGACAAATCCTCCCCCAACTCAGAGCAAGGTGCAGGGCACCTTCTATTACCATAATGTCCAGCAGGGCCTCGTTCCCAAAGATGTGTTGTGGAGAGTAAAACTGTGAAGTTATTGCCAGGCCCTGCTCTTCAGCTAACCCATTCACAACACCTTGTCTGGGTAAATGAGGCCCCCTGCCTGGCACTCCATATTCATAGAATCATGGAATATCAGGGTTGGAAGGGACCTCAGGAGGTCATCTAGTCCAACCCCCTGCTCAAAGCAGGACCAATCCCCAACTGAATCATCCCAGCCAGGGCTTTGTCAAGCCTGACCTTAAAAACTTCTAAGGAAGGAGATTCTACCACCTCCCTAGGTAACGCATTCCAGTGTTTCACCACCCTCCTAGTGAAAAAGTTTTTCCTAATATCCAACCTAAACCTCCCCCACTGCAACTTGAGACCATTACTCCTTGTTCTGTCATCTGCTACCACTGAGAACAGTCTAGATCCATCCTCTTTGGAACCCCCTTTCAGGTAGTTGAAAGCAGCTATCAAATCCCCCTTCATTCTTCTCTTCCACAGACTAAACAATCCCATTTCCCTCAGCCTCTCCTCATAAGTCATGTGTTCCAGACCCCTAATCATTTTTGTTGCCCTTCGCTGGACTCTTTCCAATTTATCCACATCCTTCTTGTAGTGTGGGGCCCAAAACTGGACACAGTACTCCAGATGAGGCCTCACCAATGTCGAATAGAGGGGAACGATCACGTCCCTCGATCTGCTGGCTATGCCCCTACTTATACATCCCAAAATGCCATTGGCCTTCTTGGCAACAATGGCACACTGTTGACTCATATCCAGCTTCTCATCCACTGTAACCTCTAGGTCCTTTTCTGCAGAACTGCTGCCTAGCCATTCGGTCCCTAGTCTGTAGCAGTGCATGGGATTCTTCCATCCTAAGTGCAGGACTCTGCACATGTCCTTGTTGAACCTCATCAGATTTCTTTTGGCCCAATCCTCTAATTTGTCTAGGTCCCTCTGTATCCTATCCCTACCCTCCAGCATATCTACCTCTCCTCCCAGTTGTACCACTATGGATGTTCAACTATATTTTGGGGCTTTCGTAGCTCAGGGAACAATTCCCAGCCCCTTCCCCCAGTTTATGATGTCATCTCAGAGAGATGAGGCTCAAGCCTGATTTACACTAAAAAGTTAGATCAGTGTGAAAAAGACACACCCCTGAGCGACGTAGTTAAGCTGACCTAAACCCTGGTGTAGACAGCACTAGGTCGCTGGGATAATCCTTCCATTGACCTAGTTACCACTTCTCAGGGAGGTGGATTACCTACACTGAAGAGAGAACCCCTCGTCTCAGTGTAGATGGTATCTACACTGAAGCGCAGCTGTGCTGTTGAAGCATTTCAAGTGTAAACAATCCCTCAGAATTACTACAGAAAAATAAAGTACTCATGATGTGTGATGTATCCAGAATCCAGTGGAGCTAATACAAGATTGGGTGTCAGAAGAGTGCGCTTCTAATCCCAGTTTTGCCACTAGGTCACGGTGTGTCCTTGGGCAAGTCACCTAGGCCAGCATTTTCAACAATATCTGCCTAAAGTTAGGCACCTAACTAAAAGTATCCTTTTCAGAAGTACTGAGAACTTCAGACACTCGGTACATCTAGAAGTCAGTCCTCTGTGTATTTACATACCTATGTATGGATCCGGGGGCCTAACTTCAGCCACACAAGTTTGAAAATGAGCTAGTGTAAATCCGCATAGCTCACATGCCTTAAATAGAATGCAGTCAGTTTGCATCAGCCCAAGATTTGGCCCATTGGTTTTAATCTGTCTGGCCTTAGTTTCACCATTTGTAAAATGAGGATGCGGATGAAACCCATCCTTTGCCATTATGCCTTAAGCTCACCCTTGCTTCTGAGACCTAGGGATGAAAAGCACTACAAAAATACAAAGCCTTATTTATTAAAGGTTATTCTATTATTACTGAGGAAAATTATAATATTTTTAATGTTCAGACCTTTGTTGTTTAGTATATTTTCTATTTTGTCTCAAAATGGGGCATTACAACTAAACGGTGCTAAAATCTTGCAAATATACCAAACGGTATGATATTTAACATGTATTACTCAGTACTTATTAAAACAATAACAGTTGCAAAAGCTACCACAGCCTGATTAATATATATAGACCAAATTCTGACATGCTTACTCACACTAAGTCATATCTTAGTCTGTGAACAGTTCCTTTAAAGCCAATGGGAGTAACTGTGGAGTAATGTGCTATTCATCAGGAGTAAGAATCTGTCCTTTGAGCGGGTGATAAGAAATAAAGGCTCACATTCTCCTGTATTGCAATGAAATGTGCAGTTAGCTATTATACCTTCTGGGAGGCAAGGAACAAACTGCTCTCCGCCTTTCCAGTCTGCTGCTCGCCCGGTCTTCTGGGACTAGATCATTGGCTGCCATCTCCTCTTGCATTTATCATGGAGTGGTCAGGCACTAGTATATTATTCAGATGCGTGGGAGTGGCGAAAGCATGCCTGGTGCTCAGGAGCGGGAAGAGAGAGCTGTGGAATCTTTATGATCATAGGCTGTTGGCATGTAGGCACCCCACACCAGTGCCTTGATCTGAGAATAAAAGAACTGCAACTGGTAGCATATGCTACTTTTCTTTTCCTTTCAGCTACTAAAATGTTCATTTTTCAAAAAGGGAAGGTTTCCCCCCAGTGATGGGACAAGGCCTCGAATCAGAGGGATGGCAAGGAAGTGGTCACATGAGTTTTTGTGGGTTAAGCCATACTCTCCGTGAGGCAGCTTACGCTGATCTAACTATGGAGGTGTACAATGCTCCTCCCACTGCTTTAACTCGCCTCTTACACCAACCTAATAAAGCCACCTGGATGAGAGGCTTAGACCTTTAGGAGGTGTCCCACAATGTCCTCTGTCACCGTTTTGAACGCTGCTACCCTGCAGCCAGGTACTCAGGTTACTCCTGGGGGAATTGTGCGCGCCCACAGAATTCATGTCCCCCCACAGATTTCTTTGCTTCCCTGCAGAAAAATGATTTTCTGACTGGGAAGCAAAGGGAAACCTCAAGAGTGGTCATGCACCCCTCCACAGCAGTGCAGGTGCATTGTTTTGCTAGCCCAGAGCGGCCATCAGAGAAGTAAATGACCACAGGGTGGGCAAGGTTGAGGTTGCCCCAGCCAGTGGCTCCTACCCTGTGCGGGACTCAGCTGCTAGTCCTGGCTGGGATGGGGGCAGAAGAGCACAGGACTTCCATTTTCCCTCCAAGGAGCAGCTGGGGCCAGGGCAAGGGCCAGAGCCAGATCAGACCCAACCCCAGAAACCTCCCTCGGCTACAGGAAGCTCTGCACCCCCCCGACACACTTCCCGCCCACATTGGTCCTTAGCCATAGGGGGGGTCACTGTGTGAAGAGCTGCTCCGCTGTCCACCCAAATTCCGTGTATCCAGACCCCCCCCATACCCGGACCCCCCCCACCAAGCCTCACACACCCAGAACCGCCCCGCACACGGAGCCTCCCACATGTGAACCCCCACCCTGCCAAGCTTCACCCCTGCTGCATCTGGACCCCCACCCCTCCCGCATCCAGATTCCCACCCCTACACCCAGACCACCCCTTGCTGAGCTCCTCATACTTGAACACCCACCAAACTAGCCACACCGCTCCTGCACCTGGACCACCCTGACCAGCCCCCCACACCCAGCCCCCGACCCCACTGAGTCCCAACCAGGTGCACCCAGACCCCCATCCTACCCCACTAAACTCCACTTCCCCAGCACCCAGACACCCCCACTGAGTTCCCCGCACCCAGACCTCTCCTGCTGAGCCCCAACCACTTTCACCTGGACCCCCCCAGCAGAGTCCCATTGCCCCTGCCTCCAGAACCTCCAAATAAGTCCCCGTGCATCCAGATCCTTCTGCTCCCAGACCCCCCACTGAGCTGCCCACACAGAACCCTCTCACGCCGCACCAAGCCCCTCCACACTTGGATCCTGCCAAGCTGAGCCTGCTTGCCCCACACCTGGTTGGGAGCCAGAGATGGGCATGCGTGCAAAACTCCCTCCCTCTCACGTGCTATCTTAGTGCCCCTGATGGGAAGGGGCAGGGCCCAGGGTGTTTCTGGGGCAAGCTCGGCCCTTGTGCTGTCTCAGAGTCAGATGCAGCCTCACCACCGAGTCCACGTCCTGAGAGGGACTGCAGGGTAATCTCCCACCTGTGCTCCCCACTGCCATGCTGGAGCCTCCACATTTATTTATTGATAAAATTTGCGGAGTTTTGCAGAATTTGAAAACATTGTGCGCATAATTTTTATTTTATGTTGTTGGTGTAGAATTCCCTCCTTATAATGAATGAATGCCCATCCCCCCTTAAAGACTCAAGAAGTTTTGAAATTGCTCTTCCTGTTTGCTCAGCATGGAGAGCAACTGCCCAGTGGACCGTGCTGGCTCCATGGAGCAAAAACGCCCCCTGCCTGGAGTTCAGGGGAGGTGGTGGATCTCCTGGGTCTGTGAGGAGAATTGGCTGTGCAGGCACAACTCCGCTCCAGCCACAGGCACGTTGATATCGATGGCCAGGTCGCTCAGGGCATGGTGGAGAAGGGCTATGACAGGGACATGCTGCCGCACCGCGTACAAATCACGGCATTGAGGAAGGTGTACCAGAAGCCAAGGGAGACAAATAGCCACTCCAGTGTGGAGCCGCAGACGTGCCGCTTCTCCATGGAGCTGCATGCCATCCTCAGCGGTGACCCCGTCTCCAACCACCAAGAGCCCTGGGGATACTTCTGGGCAGGGCGGGGCCGGAGTCACTGGCCACCGTAGTGAACCCAGAGGATGATGTGCTGGACAAGGAAATGGAGGCAGAGGAGGATGGGGGCAGGCAACAGGGAGATCCAGTGGTGTGGGGAGCCAGGACCTCTTTTTGTCTCCTGAGCATTCTAGCCAGTCCCAGCAGTCAAGCTCCAGTGAGCCAGGGAACCTCTAGTAAATACTCTACTTCACTACTGCAGGGACACATCTGGGCATGGACTGCCTTTTAATCGGGCTACAAGAGGTAGTGAAATAACCAACACAGGTACAGTTGCTATCTTCTTCTCACTTCCCTGTACAGCTAGGCAGAGGGGGCCCTGCAGAAAGGTTTGTTTACACACACCAGGCTGTCCCATGAATCCTCCATAGAGATCTCTAGGAAACTTTCTGGAGATAGTCTGCAATTCTCTGCTGAAGGTTTCTTGGGAGGGCTGCTTTGTTTCTCCCCCCGTGGTAGGAAACTTTGCCATGCCACTCAGCAGTTACTTCAGCGAGCACCATAGCAGCACACAGGGCAGCAGCATGTGGTCCTGGTCTGCAGCCACACGCATACAGGAGCTGGACCCTTGCTGCCATGGCTAACTTCAAGACTGAGATAGTGAAGTCAGGGAAGAAAAGAAACAATCAGTTCCAAATGAGATACCAGCTTTAGCTTTGGCTCCTCAGCCCAGGGTGGCGGGGCTATGGGCAGGCTCAGGCTCCAGTACCCTGACCTGGGGTCGTGCAGTAATTTTTGTTGTCAGAAGGGGGGTCACAGTGCAATGAAGTTTGAGAATCGCTGGACTAGATAATCATAATAACCCTTCTTATCTTAAAATCTATGAATCACAAGGTGTGGGGGGAATTGGCAGATTTTACACAGTACCTGTGAAGCACACACATTATTCTATTTATAGAGATATTACTATAGCACAGGTGGATCTGAGAACAGAACTCCACCTTGGGAAAACAATATACACCAGACAGGGGCAGATGTGCCTGACTGTATGGGAGAGTCAAAGAGCCAGCCAGGGTCTGCATGGGGGAGTCTCTCCAACTCCCTAACAATCCCCCCCACCCCCAAAACAAAAACAAAAACTAAACCAAAACAACCCTGTTCCATTCTTCTCCCACCTACACCCAACAACCCTCTAGGTTCACTCCCAGGCTTCTCCACAGCAATTACTTCCCTCTCCCTTGGCTCCTCCATTACCCCTGACTCCCCCATGCATTTGCACTGCTTCTGAAGCATGCAGGAAATACTTTACTGCATTGTAGTTTAAATGAATTATTACTCAGAGTTCTGTATTAATATGCCTAGTAAGGAATCTATTTGTCAAAAAACATTTCCTGAATCTTTTTTGTTGTCTGTATTGTTACAGACATACTTGCCGACTGGTATTTTGAAATAAATCACCAAAATAATTGAAACTGGTCGGATTATACTGTGTTATTTTGACAAAATATGCAGAATTTTGAAAATTTTGGCACAGAATTGCCCCAGGAGTATATATACATCTGCAACTTGCTGTGCTGATTTCAATGCAGTGCAATAGCTTCTTATTTGGGTTTATACATTATATGCAGAACAGACAAATCCCAGTTTAGAGAAGAAAATTACCACAGAAAGATATTTTTGTTGCAGGAAACAATCATTACATCAAAAGCAAAAGACACCGCTGGTACCCCTGTGACTAACCTCTTAAAATGAACTCTCTGAGGTAGACTCATACTGAGAAGCTATCTAATACCAGCTGTGCTTCCATGGTATTTTTCCCCCTTGCAGCAAAACTTCTTCTGTGTCCTGCTTTACTTGTAAAATTAACCACAGTAAATAATGCTTTCAGGTCTCTTTATACTGAGATTTTATTTTTAACAACAGAAACATCTTAATGGTTAAGACAGAGAATACGTTGTGCCTGGGATTTAGTACTCTTGAGGTTACTTGTTCTCAACACAATGCGGGGCGGCACAGGGGCAGGGGGAAATCATCTCTGTCAGATAGTAGAGAAAATAAAAAGTTAGACTGCACACACTGAAGAAGCCTACAAATATTAAGGAGCCTCTAGATGGCAATGTGATCTTCTGCTATTGCTGGAATGCTCGCTAAACAGGCGTAGTGCTTCCATCAGCACTGGTTCGGTTTCGATGGGTTTCTTGTTATGGGCATATTAGACTGGAAGACCAATGAATTCCAAAGCACGCTGACCAAGGAATGCCACTGCTTGGCTGTTGATCATGCAAGTATCAAAAGCTTCAGCGGCATAGTGAGATTGCTAGTGATAAACTGAACATCCAGCCAGGCCACCATAAGCACCTTGTCAGAGATCAATCCGGATGGCGCTTGATCTGCAAGGAGGCTATGTCCTTTTGGGACATGCCATGGTGGTGATGGGGTTGGTGATGATGTGGGCACAGAAGGGTGAATTCTTGTCTGCGTTCAATGAGAAAAGTCAACCCATTCTTGGAGCAAAGCTTTCAAACCATGCGCAGGAAGACAGGAAGAGAGAATTCCTTCAGGAAAGACCTTAATAAAAAGAGAGACTGTTCTCCTGGGAAGAGAAACAGAGATTTTGCTCTGTGGAAACAGACTATGCTTATTTCACCCTTCTGACCCCATAGAACTAAAGCTCTTTCCAGCTGCAGAATGTGTGTACAATCACAGTTCTGAATTGGCTGAAAAATGCAGATCAGCCTCAAGCTCTGAGTGAGCCAGGGAAGAACAGAAACACTCAGCAGAAAAACTCCTGAGCCATCAGTAGTAAACCTGAGCCCCAACTGGGGGAACATCCAAATTAACGGGAATTCTCCTGAAATGGAAAAGAACTATATCTACACCATATGGGGATGTGACCCTACCTAATGAACTAGACTGGATTCTTGGACTACTGAAATTGCTGAACTCTGCATCCTTAAGAAGTAACTGTTATGCCTTTGCTCAAAACGGCAACCCATCACTTCTCTCCAGCACTGTCCAAGTGGACATGCTCTAGAACAGGCGTTCTTAACCTTTTTCTTTCTGAGCCCCCGCCCCACCCCAGCATGCTATTAAAAACTCCATGGCCCACCTATGCCACAACAACTAGTTTTCTGCATATAAAAGCCAGGGACAGTGTTAGGGGGTAGCAAGCACGGCAATTGCTTCAGTCCCAGGTTGAAGGGTTCAGGCCCATGAGGTGGGACTTTAGATTTCTGCCCTGGGCCCCAGAGAGTCTAACACTGGTCCTGCTTGGCAGACCCCCTGAAACCTGCTCGTGGCCCACAAAGGGTCCCTGGACCCCTGGTTGAGAACCACTGCTCTAGAGCACAGCACAACAAACACAACCTCTTCTGATTGTGCACTGGCAGACTGCTGTTTTTATCCTCTTGAGGCTCAGCCTCTCGAGACATCCACAGTGCTGTCCAACACTAAGGGGGGAAGTTTTCAAAGGAGCAGGTGATAATTCCCATTGATTTGCTCACTGCCATTTGTGCTTCTAGAATTCTCCACCGAAGTTCCTAGATCTGAAGTCAGGGTCACCAAGACAAGCAAAAGCCAATACACCAACTGCCAAGCCCAACCCACTTGCCCACCCTCAGCAATAATGTTCAGGGCAAAACTGCCTTGCACATAGTAATCCAGCCTCGGTGTCCGTATAGCTGCACGGATCTGCTGAAAGCTTTGAGGCCTAGAATGTAGTCCACAAAGCTCAGTTCTGTGCATTCAGTGAACCTATGACCCATGCTCCCATTCTTGACATGCACAGAGGCAGCAAGGCGCTACCTTGAAGCAATGCAACGTGGTGCCCAACAAAGCAGACCTTACAAAGTCTTCAAGTGCAAAGCTCAAGGAGAGGAAATGGTGCTGTGCCATCAGAACTCATTGCCATCATACTGGACTCATGACAGCACTGCCCCAGAGAGAGTCTGGAATACAGCCATGCACAGCCAGCCTTCCCCTTGCAGTGCCTGTACACAGTGAGACCCCTTTCCTGACTAGGACCTCTAGGTACCACCATAGTACAAATAATACTAGTAATAGCGGATAGCAGAGTTTTAAATACAACCCATTTCAACACACCCGTATTACAACATTCAAATACGCACTCTGATTTTACAGATAAGTCTAAAACCACTACATTGAAACTCATCCGTTAACCTGTGTACTGCCAGGAGTCTAAATTTTATTTCCTCTTTGAGTGACTTATCTATGCCTGCAAACATGGCAAAGCAGTTTTCTGGGGTCAAAGCATGACAGGTAGGAGCTTCTATTGAGTCGATTCTTTTGACGATTCCAAGTTTTTGTTCTTTCCTCAGTTATGGTGAGTGGTGAGTAATTTTCCTCCAGCTGATGAATTCCATTACCTTCCCCCCTTTAAAATTAGTATCCTCTGCAGAAACCACATCAAAACAGTGATCTAATGTCAAAAACATCTCAGGCTCCAAAAAGAGAGTAAAAAAACAAAACACCTTCTCCGACAATTTAGAAAAGTTCCTGCTGCCAAGTAAATTCCTTTGTAAATGCTAACTCCACTCAAAAGACATTTTAGAGTAATGTTTTTGAAGGCTTATGCTTTCATTATCACAGCCAGGAAGGTGAAACTTCCTCACTAGAGTACACATTTGAATGCAAAATAAATAAATGGAGAGATGAAATAACATGGAAATATCACGTTATAAACCAGCACTCACAACCAGAAGCAAAATTAGTGTCATCAGCGAACTCCAGAGTATTAAACTATCCTTTAAAAGTGCTCGCATGCAAAGGCAAAGTCCTTGGCAATGCATTGTGGGAATGGCCACAGTGTAGGCTGTGGGCCATGAACATACCACAGGGTTTTCACATTTGTGGCAGTCCTCATCATTAATAGTAATACGTTCGCCTCCATATTATATTAATAGATTCATAAATTTTAAGGCCAGATGGGACCATTATGATCATGTAGACTCACCTCCTACATAATACAGGCCAAACAACCTCATCCAGTAATTTCTGCATCAAACCCATAATTTCTGTTTGAACTAATGTATATATTTTAGGTAGAAATCCAGTCTTAATTTAAAGACTTCAAGTGATGGAGCATCAATGGTTTCAATGGGTGATTATTCTCCTTGCTAAAAATTTGCACTTTAGTTCTAGTTTGAATTTGTCTAGTTTTAGCTTCCAATCACTGGCTCGTATGTCATGTCTTTTATTGTCAAATTAAAGAGCTGTCTACTATCAGAAATCTCATCTCCATGTAGTTACTTATAGACTGCAATCAAGTCAAATATTACCCCTCTTTGAATAAAGTAAACAGATTGAAATTAAGTCTCTCACTATAAGGCATGTTTTCCAAATATCAAATTAGTCTTGTAGCTTGTTTCTGAATGCTTTCCAATTTTTCAATATCCTTTTCTGAAATGTGGACACCTGAACTGGACACATTATTCCAGTAATGGTCTCGCTGATGACACCACACCATGGGAATGCCACCCTCCGTACCCCTACTTGATATTCCTCTGCTTATACATCCAAGTATGCATCTGCCTTTTCACATACAGACTCACCCTTGGAGCTTGTGCTCAGCTGGTTACCTGCTATGACCCTAAATCCTTCAGTGTTGCTGCATTCCAGGATACAGTCCTGCATCTTGTTAAGTGTGGCCTACATTCTTTCCCCCCCAGACATACTACCTTGCATTTGGCTCTGTTAAAATGAATGTTGTTCAAATGAGTCCACCATGCTAAGTGATCCAGGTTGGTTTTTATAACTGACGTGTCTGACTCATTATTTACCCCTGTGATGGGGTACATAGAGCTCACACTGGGCAACAAGGGGGCTGAGGAGTTGCTCTGGACTCATGCAGCTCCACCCCCCACCCCCACCCCGCAGCTCCCCTACACACCTGCAGGGCATGCGCAGGCTGGAGGAAGAGTTTAAAAGGGGGAGCAGAGCTCACCTGTTGGCAGACCAGGGAAGAAAATAGGACAGACCTTCAGCCCTCCGCTTCTGAGGAAAGGGCTGACTGAAGGAAGGAGCTTTCCACATGACCACTGCTTTACGGCCCTGGTGATTGCAGGTCACTGCAGAGGTGGAGCAGCCATCAGCAGGAGACCCAGCAGGGAGAGAGCTACTATGCCAGGCCTGGCCACAAGGAGGCACCAGCTGTGAGTCAACATCTTCACCCTTCCCGTGCCTAGAGAGAAGGGAGGACTGACTGACCCAGACGGTCAAACACTCTAGACCTAAAGGCATGGGTTGGTAGGACAGACAACACGGATCTAGAGATGGGGTGGCCAAACTGTGGCTTGCGAGCCGCATGCAATTCTTTTACAGTTAACGTGCGGCTCATGGAGCCCCCCCAAGCCCCCATTCTCCACCTACCTGACTTCAGGGAGTGGTGGGGAAACAGGTCAGGACCTCTGCCTTGCAGCAGGGTGGTGGGGTGGGGGCTTCTGCTTGGTAGGGAGGTGCTCAGAGCTTCAGCAGGAGCAGGACTGAAGCCCTGAGCCCCGGTAAGTGCCTCCCATGTGGCAGAAGCCCCAAGCCCCAGCAGGCACACCCCAGCTCTCAAACGTCTGAAGGTCGTCATATGTGGCTCGCAGGGTCAGTAAGTTTGGCCACTCCTGCTCTAGGGCATCTTGTCACGTGGATAACTGAGAACCAGCAGCAGCAACAGGCAGCCCAGCAGCAACGCTTGCAATGCATGGCTGCCCAGCAGCAACACTGGTCCAGGACTTGGGGGTGCAACAATAGGAACAGCAGCAAAGACTGGTCCAAGAGGCACTGTCCTAATGAAGCCTCAGGATCTCCCGGGGTTTCCCCTCAGGGGGGCTATAGGCCCCATGGCCCAGCCTGTGCCAGTGAAACTCACAAAGATGGGCTCCAAGGCAGTAGCGCAGCCAGGGGGGGAAGCGGCCACTCCCCCTCTGAGCACAAGTGGTGCCTTTTTAATTTATAGGTGCCTTTTTTAATCTGTACTCACCCGGCGGCGCTCCGGGTCTTTGGCGGCGAGGGCCATTACACGTTCTGGCTCCTCGGCGGCACTTCGGTGGCACGGGCCTTCACGCGCTCCGGCTCCTCGGCGGCACTTCGGTGGCACGGGCCTTCACGCGCTCCGGCTCCTCGGCGGCACTTCGGTGGCACGGGCCTTCACGCGCTCCGGCTCCTCGGCGGCACTTCGGTGGCACGGGCCTTCACGCGCTCCGGCTCCTCGGCGGCACTTCGGTGGCACGGGCCTTCACGCGCTCCGGCTCCTCGGCGGCACTTCGGTGGCACGGGCCGTCACGCGCTCCGGCTCCTCGGCGGCACTTCGGTGGCACGGGCCGTCACGCGCTCTGGCTCCTCGGCGGCACTTCGGTGGCACGGGCCTTCACGCGCTCCGGCTCGGCGGGGGCCGTCACGCGCTCCGGCTCCTTGGCGGCACTTCGGTGGCACGGGCCTTCACGCGCTCCGGCTCCTCGGTGGCACTTCAGTGGCACGGGCCTTCACGCGCTCCGGCTCGGCGGGGGCCTTCACGCGCTCCGGCTCCTCGGCGGCACTTCGGTGGCACGGGCCGTCATGCGCTCCGGCTCCTCGGCGGCACTTCGGTGGCACGGGCCTTCACGCGCTCCGGCTCCTCGGCGGCACTTCGGTGGCACGGGCCTTCACGCGCTCCGGCTCCTCGGCGGCACTTCGGTGGCACGGGCCGTCATGCGCTCCGGCTCGGCGGGGGCCTTCACGCGCTCCGGCTCCTCGGCGGCACTTCGGTGGCACGGGCCTTCACGCGCTCCGGCTCCTCGGTGGCACTTCGGTGGCACGGGCCTTCACGTGCTCTGGCTTGGCAGGGGCCTTCAGTCGCTTCGGGTCGTCGTCGGCATTTTGGCGGCGGGGGCCTTCAGTGCTGCTGAGGACCTGGAGCGCCGCCCGGTGCGTACAAGCGGGTGGCACCTTTTTTTATGTCCACTGCCCCTGTTCGCTCCACCTAGCTACACCACTGCTCCAAGGATGACCTGCAGGCTTTCCTGCTAGCGTCTGAACGAGAGGCAACTGCAGCCTAGTGGCCACCTAACCAGTCCGTACATCCAACTGGGGATAGAGATTGGGTGCTCAAACACTGGCCAGAGTCCCTACCTAATGCTGTCTGATGGAAAATTATCTAGCTGCAGAAGCAGCTCTGGCAACATCACACAAGCAACTGCCTGAGCCAAGGAGGCCCCTTGACTCAAGAGAAAACCCACTCGGGCGAGTCAGCAATCACACAATATGGTCTCAGCAGCACCAGCTTTTAACGGGCCCAACAGATCGCTGGGTCCTGGTCTGGCCTCCGTTGGGAAATCCCAGCATCTCAAGCTCCAGCCCACACAGAGGCCCCTGGGACTTCTGCGAACATCTCCACAGGAATACAAGGGAATAGGAGCAGACCAGCCACACAGGGAAGGGCTACCTCAAACATTCGGCCCAGAGGCAGCACCCACTCAGCCAGCAATGGGGGTTTGCTTTTTA
Organism: Lepidochelys olivacea; assembly: GCF_965140295.1. Lineage (NCBI taxonomy): Eukaryota > Metazoa > Chordata > Testudines > Cheloniidae > Lepidochelys > Lepidochelys olivacea. The sequence goes on along the minus strand of NC_140411.1, from coordinate 27,978,337 downwards.
TGTGGGTGCCCAGATCATCAGTATCATGATTGCCCCTATATGGAGTGTGGTTATGGAGAGGTGTGGCCTGCAGAAAGATGCCCCCTAGGTAAACCCCAGCCAAAGTAATGGGCCCAGTTCAGATATATGGAACAGAGGTAGATTCTAGATGAGGGAAGAACCTGGTCTAGGACAACTTGGTCCCAAAGCCTAAGACTCCCCAGGGAGACACTATTTCTACAGTGTATTCCTGGAGACATTAAACCCTATCTCAGTACACACATGCGCTTGGCTGTAGGGGAAAACATGAAGTCCCTTGTAAGTGGGGCTGGCCTGCACACTAGCCTGCCTCATTATCTTGAGTCAGGATTGGTAAGATTACTCTGAGATATTGAAGGAGGTTAAACCAGCCCCACAAGGATTAACTGACGACACTCTGGGAGATGGGCTCTCAAAACCTGTGATGTTGGCAGGTGTAGGTGGGGAGCTGAGCCCTGGAGACAGGGGATCCAGCCAAGGAGAAGTTCCCCCAGAAGGGCCACCTCATAACAAAGTGACATTGTCCCCCCCCTACAGGAGAGGGACATCCTAACTAGAAGGACTGCCTTCATCAAGAATCAGAAGGAAGGCAAACCCTTGAGGCAGGTCAACTGCTGGTGGTTAGCAGGGATCTAACAGACTCATAACAAACAGAGCAGTACCCCTGGTTTGAGCTCTAGGCAGAGTGATTGTACCGACTAAAGGAAGACTGACCGATGGGTGAAATTCAATTGCAGCTCCTCATTCCCTGACCTCATAGGCACGAGGTTATATGACTGGCTCACACTATCCCCTCTCCAGGTCTCCTCAGTCATGAGAAGACCCTGGCTAGGTTCTGGACTGATTTTTTGGGAGGCCAGGATTCACCAAGAACTTAAAGTCTTCTGAAGCTCCTGTCCCTAATGCCGACTCATAGGACTGAAAGGAGTGACAAAAACCCATCTGGTCCCACTCCCCATAGTAGGCATGATATTTGAAAAGATTGGGATGGACCTCTTCAGACCCTTAGAAAAAAGTCCAGTTGGGTACAAACACGTATTAGTTGTAGTTGATTATGCTACCCGCTGTCCTGAGGCAAACCCACTGTAGGTCTCGAATGCAAAGACTATTGCAGCAGAATTGTTAAAAGTCTTTGCCAAAGTTGGGGAAAGGAGATCCTCACTGATCAAGGCACCAACTTTGTCACATCTGCTGAAGGAGGTGTTGTAATCTATATGTCTGTTAACAGCCTTTTCATGGTGTGACAAAGTTAATTGCTGAGGACCCTGTCACTGGGATCAGCTGATCTCTCCCCTGTTATTTGCTATTCAAGAAGTTCCCCAATCATCTACTGGATTCTCACTCTTTGAACTCTTACATGGGAGACAAGCCTGGGGAATTCTTGACCTGGCCTGTGAGATGTGGGAGGAACAGGCTCCTAGGACAAGAGTGTTGTACAGAATGTAGTGAAGCTTTGGGAGAGGCTCAAAACCCTAGGGACCTTTGCCAAAAAAACTTCCTCCATGCTCAACAGGCCCAGCAGCGAGCCTGCAATAAAGTGAGCATATGGGCATATTTAAGCCTGGGAATTGGGTACTACTTCTACTCCTGAGTGCAGAGCCCAAGTTACTTGTTAAATGGCCAGGGCCATACAAAGTATTCTGCCAGATCAGGCAAGTTAACCATGAAAGCAGCCAGCCCGATAAGAGAAAGCGAACCTAGATCTACCTTAGTAAACTTCTGAAGCCCTGGAAGGAGTGAGAGAGCTTATTTATCATTCCTTATCCCCCTAAGTCTGAGCTGGGGCCCCAACGCCCACCCCACTGGACCCAGCTGCTATACAAATGGGAAGACATCTTCACCTGGAACAGAGAGCCCAGTGAGAAGCCTAGTAAAAGCCTTCTTGACAGTGTTTGTATCCCAGCCAGGATGGACTCATCTCGTGCAACACCACATCCAGACAGAAGCTGGGCAACTCCTGGGATAGCCCACAGCGACTCCCCCCAGAAATACAAGAGGCTGTGAGGCAAGAGGTCCATGTAATGTTGGAACTAGGGGTAATTGAAGAATCCTGCAGCAACTAGTAAAGTCCAGTTGTACTGGTCCCAAAGCTGGACAGCACTATCCAGTTTTACATAGATTTTAAAAATGCCTGTGCGATCTCCACATTTGATGCTTATCCACTGCCTGAGGGACAAACTACTTAACTGGCTAGGTGAGGCCCAATATAGTAACACGTTAGGCCTAGCCATGGAATACTGGCAGATCGCACTCACAGCAGAATCATGGAAAAAAACTGCCTTTGCCACATGGTTTGGCCTCTATCAGTTTAGGACTATGCCCTTTGGCTTCCACAGTGCCCCAGTGATATTCCAATGGCTCATGGATCAAGTTCTTCAACCACATGGGTCTTATGCTGCAGTCTATTTAGATGATGTGGTTGTCTCCAGCTGAGATTGAGATAAATATTTAGCACAAGTCGCTGCTGTACATCAATCACTATGGGGTGGGGGAAGGGGGGGCTAACTGCAAACCCAGCAAAGAAGAAAACATCTGTCTGGGACATACTTTGTGGAACGGCACTGTCCAGCCCCTTGTAGACAACGTCCAGGCCCTCAAAGCATGCTCTACTCCAACCATGAAGAAATAAGTCCAAAGATTACTGCCAAGATTTTCAGTGATACCAGCTCCCCTAATTGAGCTAATTAAGGACAGTAGCCCCAAGAAGGTTCCCTAGCCTTAGACCTGTGAAAAAGGCCTTTCAGAAGTTGAAAGACCACTTGTGCAAAGAGCCTGTCCTGTTCAGTCCTGATTTCTCAAAAGAGTCCATTTTGCAAACTGATATCTCAGAAGTGGGCCTAGTCACAGGATTGTCCCAGGAAGCAAATGGAGAGGAACACTATGTGCTTTATCTGAGCCACAAAGTGTTCCCTCAGGAGCAGGCATATTCTGTGATAGAAAAGGAAGAACTGGCTGTGAAATGGGTCATGGACTCTTCTTGATATTACCTCCTGGAAAATGCATTCAAGCTCATCACTGACCATGCTCCCTTAAACTGGTTAATCGCCATGAAAGACACGAGGCCCTCAGCTTATGTTCTGATATCTGTCCCTCCAGCTGTGCACCTTCCAAATTCAGCATAGAGCTGGAAATGCTCACCAAAATGTTGATTTTCTTTCCAACGGGTGGAGAAATCTCCTGGCTCTGGTTTCCTAGATACGATCTTGAAGGGGAGGGTGGGTGATGTAGTATACAAATCCCTCACTGGACAACAGGGAATTATGGAGCAGCTCAGGGCTCAGGCAGCTCCTCCTCAAGGGTGCTGATGATGGAAACCATGTATTTGGTGTTTGTTATTACTACTTCAAGCCAGGAAGTGCAGGAGCACCCCATCACCTTTAGTTCCGGCACCACTGCTTCACCCTGCCACACCCGTAAGGCCGGCACAGGCTGGAGGAGGAGTTTAAAAGGGGGACAGAGCGGCTCCCTTATTGGCAGACCAGGGAAGAGAACAAACCTGCAGCTCCTGAGGAAAGGGTTGACTGGAGGCTGGAGCTTCTCAGATGACTGCTACGCAAAGACCCCCTTCATGAGGGAAGGGAGGGCCAGATTCCGATGCACATTGAGAGGGAATCATTCTCCTCTGCTTCTTAGTAGCTCAGTGTATTTGTGTTAGTTCCCTTTGCTTTTTTGTTAATAGACTACCCTAAAAAGAGAGAGACTTTAAAGTGACATGGTCAGAAGGCCAAGTCACAGGAAAAGGCAGAGCACCACAAAGGTGGAGCAGCTGTCAGTGGGAGACACCCCCTGGGGAGAGAGCTGCTATGCCATGCCTGGCCACAAGGAGGAGCCAGCGGTGAGTCAACCCATTTCACAAGGACTAAGGTAAATGTCTTACAGAAGTCTATTATGTAAATACAGTTACCATTATCAACCACATTTGTGATCTCATCAAAAAACAATATCCAGTTTGTTTGACGAGAACTATTTTCCATAAAACCAAGTTGACTGGATTATTTTACCATCCTTTAATCCTTTTCCGAGTGCAGCTCATATCGGTGACTAAATGGATCAAATGCTGAGAGATGCTGTTACCAGTTTGTTACCCATGAGGGTTTTAATAAGGTTCAAATTTATTTTTTATTCATAAATTTCCAGTATACTCTGAAAATCTGTGTATCTGGCATAATATACTAAATTCTGCTACCCTAAACATCTATTACAATTTTTAGTACTTGTACAGTTCTGTAGCCATTAGTTTACCCTCTCTTTAATGTAGAGATCCATGTAGACTGTTATAAGAACATCAGTAGAAAGTGTTATGAATAGTTATAAGCAACCTGTCGACCTGTTAGGCTCTATAACAATTTATTATTGTTTATTAAAACATCTATTCATTATGTATTAACCCTTTGCAAGCTATGTGTATATATATATTTAATATAGAATGTGTCCAAACCAAGATTTTTTTTTTAATTCAGCACAAATATACAAAAGAGCCATTCAGTTTAACTGCAAATGGAGGTTTGTGGGAATCAAACCATAAATGCACAGGAATATAAAAAGTTAACAGTTCAGAATTATGTCCATAGGTAAAAGTTTTGTCCAGAATATTTTATTTAAACGTGGAAGCCTTCTGTTCTTATGTATCAGTGTTTAGAGATGATATTTGCTATTGTTCCCTTCAAATGTTGTAAATTGCCTTATTTTCTAAATGGCAGAAGATTCATTTCTAAAGGTTAGGCTTGTTTATCAGGAACATGACTTTTCTGTGGAAATTTAATGATTAGATACGGCAGCTCCAAACACAGAACGGAACCAAATAATTTATATCAGAGGTTCTCAAGCATTTTGCATAAGACACTAGGAAAAAATAGATAGCCCCATAACAACTAGTCCATTGTAAAATCTTATGGTGAAATCCTGGTCTGATTGAAACCAGTGGCAAAACTCCCGTTGACTACAGTGGGCTAGGATTTCACCCCGAGCAGAGACTTGATAGGTTTTTGTTTTACTTCATAGTAGCTGTTAAGGTAAACTTCAGGGGGAAGTCTAGAGTTGACCTTGACCAATTACATTGAGGTAGAACTACAGCTTGCCCCGTCAACACTACTCTGTTGTGTTGGTTATAAAATCACACCTTGTTATTCCCCCAAGTATAGACATGATCAGATTGTGGCCTAAATCTTAACATGTGGATTGTCTTGTGGACAGTCCCTTTCCTGGTAGTCCAGGCTATCTCCCCTCTCATTTGTGATCACATGACACCCCAACTGCTACATGACAGTGGCAACTACAGCAAATGCTGACTTGGGAAAGTAACATCACGAAATTATTTAATGCATTTTTAGCTTCTTTGAATGAAATTTAGCAGATGGAGACAAGGAGGAGGAGCCAGTACCATGTGACCAGCACACACTTCATGATCCACCAACAAGTGCTCCACAGTTTAAGGACATCTGTTCTATATGATATTACGTTTAACAAAATCAAACCAAACTTATGTTAAAAGGACTGTTTTTTAGGTTGCAAAGTCAAACACTCAAAAGTTAGGAAATGCAGAATTTTGATTGTCCATGTAACCTTAACCTCTGCCCCACAATCGTTCATTACATGATCACATACTGTTTTTAACACAGGACCCCAGACTCTTTCAGTGCACAGGATGGGTGGTGTTCAAGGAAGGAGACAGCTGTTCAATACCTTTAGCTTCATCATTTAATTAGTGGTTTCTGCCTTATTTGCTGCACGCATTCCGAGGCCTGCAGTGCATACATAATCATTTCCTCGTAGCCAGGACACTTATTACTGTCGTGTCTGAGTGGCTCACAAACAATGAATTCATTTACACTGAAACATAATAGGGCATTATTATCCTCATTTAAAAGATGAGGAAACTGAGACAACACAAATTCACAGAAACCACACAGTGAATCACTGGCAGAGCCAAGATTGAAACTAAGGCTGTTCTGACTCCTAACACTGGGTTTACGCCTCCAGACCAGACAGCTGCAATAGTGTGCGGGCACAGCTTCCCTTGGCATCAGCTGGAGTTGTAAGCGTTCAGCATTTCTGCACCTCGGGCCCCAAATGTCTCAAACCAGGCACCCAGGAAATGAGGAACACACATTTCGTTCGGGGCCACCTGCCAAGATTTTGGTTTAAGCGAATTGCTGAGCAAAATAAGGGAAGCCTGTGCCAGAGGCAGGAGGAGCACTGAGTTCTCCTCCATGGCATTCACATGCCTTAGCCATAAGAACACCCTTTGTCTTCCTGCAGCCTCTTGCCTTGGTCTCTTCCAGCTTCTAAAGCAACTGAGGCCCAGATCCTACAAACAGCCTCAGACACTACACAGCCCTGAATTATGGCCTGAGAACAGGCCAGTCTCTTTGCTGAATCATTATTAGTTCTCTTTATGTGGTCATAGTGCCGCTGAGTGACCTCCCAGGGCATTGAGTCCTGAGCTGAATAAACCAAACAACGGGGGAAAGGACACGGTAACAGGACAGAACTGAACCCCAAGCTGAGTTCGTCCCGCCAACTTCAGTGAACTCATAAGCCTACAAGACGACTGCCCCCAGAAGGACATGGGTCCCTCTCTCCAGGAAGGGGCAAGGGCTGGTATCTCAGACATAGTTTTCTCTGAGCTGGCTTGGTTACTGAGAAGCACCCTGCTTTGTTGCTGCTTGTCATTTATTTTCTCTGTTGAATAAATAGCTGTGAGGTCTTTGCTTGTCTGAGTCATTACACCCCTTCATGTGTGAGAAGAGCCCACGTGCCAAATAGCGGAATCGCGACCCTGGTGCTTAGACAATGAGGCTCAGTTATTAGCAACTGCCTGCCAGCCCCGACTACACTTTTCAGTAATTTTCAGACAGCAATAACTTGGTGCTCAACAGACCCCTAAATCATGCCTAAAACACCTTGTTCCTGTCTGTACTCCGCAACGCTAGCTCCCCCAGTTCCCTGAATGGTATCTCAGGAAAGACTGGGCTCCTGGCTGAGAGGAACATGCCCTGCTGCACAGAGGTGCTGTTGACAAAGGGCTAGATCGTCAGCATTGTTGTTCCCCGGTGTGGCTGAACAAGCAGGAGTAAAACCACCCTCCTTCCTCAGATGGATACTCTGGCTGCGGGGGGAGACAAAGGCTGCTTGCAAGTAGGCACGGAGGGGCTAGGAAAAGCCCTGGCTCCCATCACCCTACCAAACAACCGGCATCGGTATCCTGGTGAACAGGGAAGGGGTATGCTGATCCATGGAGAAACGTGAGTAGTACACATAAGAGCAGATCAGAGTTAGAGTGACCTGTGCCCTGACCCTTTAAGGATTGAAGGGCTGCTGAGAGGGGTTAAAGGGGACAGCTGTGGTTGCAGCAGCAGGGTAGTGTGCGCCCTGCAAGGACTGGCCTGGGCCACTGTGTGTGTGTTTGTTTGGATACTAAGTTGAATAAAACTCCAGTTTTAAAATGGTCGCTGCTCTGGTAGTGTAACGTGTCATAACTGACTTCCTCTCCAGAGTGTGGGAGGAATGGTGGCTGGTTGTGAACGACATGACAAGTAAAGCTGTTCCTAAACCTACTGTGTCAGACTTTACACCTCTCTTTAGGGGGGATGAATAATGAACATTGCTAGGGGCTGGGTCTAATTTATAAAGGTGTTAAGAGAGAATTGTAAGAAAAATAACAAGATGATGGAAACACTGAAAGATCCATTGAGATGACAGCAGCACCCGCACTTCTGGGAGGGCTTCCTATTTTCTAATCCAAAATAAAGCAGAATTAAAACTTGCCATTATCTGAAGGGGGGTTTCATACTTTTGGTCTCTAAGAGCTCTGCTCCCATTGGAACCACATCAAAACTTACATTGACTTCCGGGAGACAGGCTCAAGCCTCAAGAAGCAGTAGGCGGTGTGCACTCCCATTGAAGATAAGGGGCCAGATTTACAAGCTACTTAGGTGCCTAAAGATGCCGATGGATGTGTAGGCCCAGATCCACAAAGGTACTTTGGAGCTTTGAAATGAATGGAAGGTACCTTTGAAGGTCTGGGCTCTAGCGGGATGTTTGACTTCAAAAGAGTTAGCTTAACTCACTGAAGTGCTTTCATAAACGCCAGTTAGTGCCCATGTGTATTGTTAGGAGCCAAAATTCCTTTGTGCATCAGGCCCCTAGAATAGGGACTGGTCCATGGGACTACTTGTGTGATTGAAATTAGACACATCTCAACAACTTGAACCCCAGAGGCAAGCCACTGCAACAGTACAGGTGGGAATCCCTCATTGCAGCATGCAGAGACTCTCTTAGCACTGCATACCTCTAGGGGCGGGGCGAGGCACAGCAATGGTCCCATCTACTCACTAGACATCCTAGCATCTGGTGCTAGGTACTGAAGCTAGCTGCATTCTTTTTAACGATGCAGTAAGTGCTACCAGTGAGTAAATTCTCCCCACACTCTGACCTATGCTTGGGAACTTCACCTTTCCAGCCCAGTCCAGCTCTGGGTCTAACAGCTATAATTTAGCTCTTTCTTTCAAGCTACATGGACTAGTGACTGTGCCTCCTGCTCTGTTCTGTACAGCACCAAGCACAGTAATTGTTCTCAGTTAATAATCAGATGCAGTAAGTTGCAATATTGCAATGAAATTTACATGGTTAAAGTTCCCTAAAGTCCAGTACAGCAGAAGTCAGTCCTTCAACAATGATAGCTCACCTGCATCACAGATTTGTGATCATTATTACATTGGTAAAGCTGCCATGCAATAACACTAACGGTGTCCAATAAAATTACTAATGCCCACGAGGTAGGATTTATGGTATTCATTTCAGTGCACAAGTAGTAACATATTAAACTACATATTTAACCAGGTGAACAGGGACAGAAAAAAATATGGTTGAAACATTGGCCCCACTGAAGTCAATGGGGGTTTTGCTTCAGCGGAGCCAGGATTTCACCCTATATATGTGTAATGAGGCTGAGTTAACATACCTGTTATCTTCACGCCTGGTTTTGGAGACTAACACAGTACTGCCCTGTAATTGTATGAATAATTATCTATGCATTTAAATCTCTAGGTTCTTTTAAAGAAAATTTAGTGTGAAAGGTGACCTGCAAAGTAAAAACAAGTGTTGAGTGTGCCTCTTTTTTTGCTTCTTTCTGAGGTATACACAAGGCACTCCACAGTGTGCCCAGCTAACTGATCATCACACAGAGATTGAGGGCCAAATTCTCTACGACGCCTGTTTACAGCAGCATTTGGCCCTGGGAAGCAAGCTCATGACACTTATGAGTTCAAACAACTAGTGACCAAATGGGAAAACCTGAATTTGGTTCTACACAATTCTGCACTGCTTTGGGCTCAACAGAATTCTCTGCTCTCTGAAGAACCCAGGGCCATATTCTCACCTTCCACTGGCTTTACAGTGGTTCCCTCCATTGTTTTGAATGGAGTCATTCCTATTTTACACTGGTGTAAGGGAGAGCAGAAGCAAGCCCTAAAATATTGGAAACGAAAATCTAGTATCAAATTCTCTCAGGCAAATTGAAGAAGCTAATATTGGCAGGTGTGGGGCAACAAGTGTAGTCAGGGAAATAGAAAGCCAGAGAGAGAGGCCTTGTCATGTTAAGGGAGAAAATACCTCTGGTGAGAGCTAAACTATTGTAGACACAAGTCATAACTGAAGCTGTTTCCTCCACCTGCTGTTCAACTGCTCTGTCCTCTCTTCCTGGCCCATGGATTCCGCTCCCTGCGGTTCATAGCCCTTATTTACAAGTGAGGCATTGGGGCTCGGAAGTCTCTCTTCGTTGCAGCATCTAACTGCTGGTAGAAAGCAGGCAGGGGGTTTGTAAATTACTGTTCCCACACTGCAGAGAGAGTCCTAGTTACAGTGATGATTTATTTTTAACTGGGAGGGAGAGGGGAAGAGAAACAGGAAAAGATGCTACCAGGAGTTGCAAGTCTTCAATTTGAAAATTGCAACACTCATTCAAGTTTAATGACCCTGAAGCCTCTATCTCTTCACTGCCATTTGATCCACACAGAGGACTGTGCAGCCTCTATCAGTGGGATGCTGAGATACTACAGCCGTGGGGGCCAGAAGTGCCTTTGTTAAATAGATGGCTTCTTTTGCCGAAACATTTTCATTCAGTTTTGCAAGTGCACCTTTTGTTTTATACTGGACATCCCACTGTGAATATATAAGAAAAGTTTCTAGGTGAAAACCCAGTGCCATTGAAGTCAATAGCAAACTGTCACTGACTTCAATGAAGCTGGCATTTCATCCTCTGTACCTATTCATTTTTTCAATGCTTTATTATTTTTATATTCAATGGAAACACTGCTTATCACACTTATCACCATACGCGATGCTTCTTGGCACACAACGAGGGAGAATTCCCTTTAACCTCGTCTCATTACTCATACTTATAACGACAGTTTTATTGTCCCACATCCCTTAGTAGTTTTGAATAAAATTGCTACCAAGTCCTAAGGCACCCATTCTGAGTGTCATGGGAACAAAGAACCAGGGGCTGATACCAGAAAACTGGGGAGAATCACTAAACTGTTTGCCATGGAAGGGGAATAGAGTTTTACTTAAAGAGTGATTTTTAAAAAGCACTCTCTGTATTAGCAATTCTAAACTGGGTCAAAAGTAATTTGTTTTGCCTGAAAATGATGTTTTCTAGTGTCTCCCCACGGATCTTGCGCTCCCTACCTCTCCAAACAGGCAAATGGATCCTCCAATGGCTGAATTTTTGACTCCTAGTCCTGACAGCCGCTTGCCCACATGTGGTCTCAGTTCCAGAGCATCCACATCTACTTACACTACTGTTTGGGGAAACAGTGAAAAAACAGCCTTCTACTCCCAGAACAAGGGAGATGTGAACTGAAAAGAAATTAACATGGTTCAAATGAGGGCCCTGAAGTCTAAGAAAACCTTTGTCCCCTTGGAGGGAATAGATGCTTTTGCTTGGCATCCTGCTTTGTTTTACCACTATGCGACTTTAAATTCATGTTTCCAGGAGGCCAAAGAAAAGTATCTGAACTCTGATCAGTGGTTTAGTTTCAAAGACTGTTCTAAGTTTCATATGGTTTTAATGTGATACCGTCCTATGAAAAAACATCACTCCTCCAATTTAGTGGTGTGAGTGCTCTAAATCCATTCTCCAGTTTTGTATGGGAGTCATTTTTTAAAAAATTATATGGTTGTGTTATGTAAACAGGATTAAAATGTGTTTGAAGGGCTCTGAAATGGTTTCCCTTCCTACTTGGAGCTGGTGTTTCTTCTCAGCATGTTGGGAGCTGGGGGGTCGGAAGATCTGAGCAAACGTGTCTAGAGTTAACTGAATGTTGGGGGTGGGGGAATCCCTCTAATTCTGATGTGGTGAACCCCTGTACACAAAACTCTGAGTGGACTGAAAGATCTTTGAGACAAGGACTTTTTTAAAATAATTGTATACATCGTGCCTAGCACAATAGGGTCTCATTTTGTTACTGCGCTATAACAAGGAGGCGGATTTGAGGAATCTGAAAAGCGCAGTGCTTTCTGGATTACAACATACAGTAGGGAGAACTATACATTGCAATGTGAATTTTCCCCTAGACTGCTGACAGAATTTATATGCCTCATCTGAATCCCTCTTTTCAAAATGTGTCCTAATGAAAATGTCAATAAATAGTAAACACAAGTAGGTTTTTTTTTTGTTTTTTTACTTAAACTTGTTTTAACCATCAACTTTAGCAAATTTTGGCAGTTACAAACCTGTACACTTTTTTCTTTTTTATAGCAAAAGAACACAAGACAATACTGCCAACAGCAATTATGAAGGAACATTTAATCTTCAGATGAGGGCCGAGATCCACTCGAAGTGATTACCTTCTCCTTTGCATAAGGTTGTTTTTTTTTTGTCAATGAAAAAATGACGTATCTTAACAGCTACTTGACATGGCATAAAAATCATGTCTCTAAGTCTTTGTGCAAAACACATTGATTTAAAAAAAGTCAATAAAAAACATCTTCTTAAAAACAGAAAAAGTTAAATGAAAAGAGCTGAACCAAAAGGAAAGTTACAGTACATTTGAAATGATTAAAAAGTACCATTTTTTCAAATCTAAACTTTTTTTTTGCCATTACCTTAAAAGTTTAAACCAACTTGGATGACTCTCTTTTAATTATATCAAACAAAAATTTAAAGCGACCCGATTGGCATCAAATATCTACAAAAGCCTGGTAATTTGAAACCATTATATACATTATTTTTATAAACTTCTTTTTAAACACCAAAACATACATCTTTTACAAACCAGCCTGCTTGCAACAGGTAAAATTTACACGACAATCTTTCTGATACAGTGCTTTAAAGAGAACTGCTTCCATTTCCCAAATGCATTTGTCACTTCCTGAAAAGCAGTTGTATGGGCTCATAAAATTATTAAATAGTAGCAATTCAGGTATTCATATGACAGACGAATAATTACAGTACTGAGAGTTCCAATCTCATTCCCATAATACAATTCAAGTGCATCCTTAACACTGGTAATGACAAGTTATGGCCTTCGCATAATACTACGTATTTGTAATTATTGCTTTTTGTTATTACATAAAGAAATTAATTTCGTTTATTCTTTCCCCACCCACCCGCCTGTTCCTCCCCCGTAAGATGTGGCTATAGGTAAATCAATGCCCCTTCTGTTAATGGGTGACTTTGTAGGTCAAGTTTACAGACTACAGGCTAAAGGCAATGGACAATAATGCGAATACTGTTAATTTCTAGGGATTGTTGTATCACTGATGTGTACTGAGAGGACAGAGATGCACACTGGCAAAAAAGCAGAGAACTATACCATAGAGCGTGTACCATCATGAACCTAAAGAAGTCTCTCTCCCCTTTAGAACCTTTTAACTTCCGTAATTACTCCTGTAATAATTAAAAAAAAAAAAGGCTAAAATGGTAATATTGATCTAACAAAGATGCATTTCTCTATTGGTTTAAAATAGCTATTTTCCTTAATTATGAATGACACCAGCCTTTTAAAGAAAGCATTGCAGTAATGAACAATAACGGTCCACTGAACCTTGAGTCACTCCTGGGTTGTGGGGTTAAAATATCATGGCATGATTTTCAAACAGGAGTATGACTTGCTACACAAATATGTATTTACCATTCCTGCTAGACCTGCCTTTTCCACTGGAACTTGTATTGAGGCACAACAACAATTGTCATGTAACATATCAAAGGCTTTATAACAAGCTAGAATTTTTTTTGTTGAGGACCAAAGTTAAACAACTGTAAGAAACATGCTCAGGGTGAAATTCTGTGCTGTGCCTCTGAGAGGTGCAGCCCAGGTGGAGCTGGGATCTCTAAACCACCTTTGTGTCTTCTTGACCATGGGCTGCTCCCGTCTTCCAAACCTTGCCTTGAGAAAGGATCCTTGGAAGGGCAGCCCTATGGCTGTCTCCTGCAGTGCTTGTGCCAGGCAAATCCTCCCCCACCTGTATATGGGACTTTTAGGGTCCCTGTACACCACTTTGGCCCTTTTACCCAGTGTAAAGGAGCCAGATCAGGAGTACTAGTTTTTTTCCCCTCAGAAGCTCATAACTGGAGGCAAAATGTTAACGATAATTTAAAAAACCCCCATGCTTGCCAGATTCTCCTTTACACTAAGACCACTTTAGAGGGTCTTGGCAGTGTAAATGGCATTGACACCCACTTTAAGGCCCTTAAAGGAGCACTGGTGTTAATGAGAATCTGACCCTTTGTCAAAAACAGAAAATATGCATCAGATAAGTAAGACTCACAAGCATCTTGGAAGTCTAAGAAATTCTGATAAAGATATGAATTTATTTTCTGAGCAGTTGCTGCCTTTTTTTTTTTTTAAATAAAAAGCAAAGAGTATATTTACCATAGAGGACTGTGGTTTTGCTGTGGAATATCATCATTTGATATTGTAGTAATTCTGTGAAAATAGAATCTGAAGGGAAATATCATGTAGGGGAGCCATTACAGGAATGTGAATTGTGATACTGTACAGACACAATGATAGTTAGTCAAGACTAGCAGGGATTCTGAGCAAAGGCTGAACTAGGCAGCTGACAAGACGGCAACAAACAAAAAACCCATCATACGACAGAGTAATATACATCAGATGGAATAGTGTAAACTACCTACTCATGCACTCATTTGGTTCATATTGTCACCTCCCAGGTGAGAGAATCAGGGTTAATCATAGCACACCATTAATTAAAAAGGCAAATAAGATGCTGAGTTGTATTAACAAGGAGACAGAAAGTAATGTGAGAACGTTATTGCACGCTGTAATGCTTGGAAAGGTTTTCACCTTGAGATCTGCATTCAAGTTTGGTCATTGAAAAGAACTAGAAGAGAACCAGAAAGGCAACAAAAGTGGGGACAGGCATTGAGGGGTTTCTGTCTGAGGAAAGACTGAATACAAGAGGCCTATTTAGTTTGGAGAGGAGGCGATATTGAGGTATATAAAATCATGAATGGTACGGAGAAGGTTTATCAGGTGCTCCCATATATCCTTCCCCATAACACATTAACAAATTGGCGCTTGATTAAATGAAATGGCAACAAAATTTAAAAGACAGAAAAGGAAGTATATACTGAAGCTACGTGTATATTACCAGTGAAACTCACTGCCCACAAGATATTACTGAGGCAACAAGCTTAGTTAGAACCATTGGTATTTTCTGGTATGGCAATTGCTATGTTACCAATTGTGTTTCCCTTTGTGACACTTTTGATATGTCCCTATAAGGAAAATAACTTAGATACCAGTGTCTCAGGGATCTATTACCCAAAGATGTTTTCTACAGATGAAGATGGTGAGAATATTTAATAACTAGTTGGGGGCAAAAAGAGAGTTCATTGCATAATAGCTCAAAATGTAGTACAGAAGAGTTGACTTGAAGCAAACCCCATGTACATCACAGCCATGTGCTAAAAGAGTATTAAATTCATATCAGCATTAAAACTATTGCACAACAGCTAAAAGTGCAGCTTTTTTATTTTGTTTAAACTCAAATATTCCTATCCTTGAAGTAATACTAATCTATTCCTTGCAACCGCTTCTCTGTAATGTGAACTTTCTGAGCAGGGCACGGTCATGCTGCAAAACTGAATCTCTGCCTTGGCCCGAGCCAAACTATTTCATGGGTTGCAGGGAAATCCCTCATTTCCCTTGCAATCGTGATATACTTGAAATCTGTATTTTTTTCCTTTAAAATGGTGGGAGAGTGGGAGGGAAAGGGGATCAAAATGTACCATAAACACATGTAGAACATACCACTCTTACAGAAGCACTTTGAGGAGACCAAGTGACAGTCATAAATTCAATGAACAGGAACTATATGCAGGCAAGTACTTCATAATACTTGTAGGTGCAGTACATTCTCTTGCCTAAATTCCACTTTATTTATTTATGTTCCTCTACATACTGTAACCGGATTGTTTTTTAATGAAGAATTGTTGCATGATCCAAAGTAAAACCAAACTTCTACTGATATATGATATACCGGAGGGAAGCACTGAAATATCAGGTTTACACTGCAAATTTTAGAGACCATGTTTTATTAAAAGTGTCACAAGCTACACAACTATTTAAGTAACATTCTCAATAACCTATTTTCTTTTGGGAAAACTTGAGAATAATCACCAGCAGTATGATAAGAAATAAGACTGACTTATGACAACCAAATGGGTAAAATTCAGTTCAGTCAAGAATCTCAAAAACGATCCAGTTAACTTATTTGACCAAGAAACAGGATAAGGCAGCAGCATGAAAAACCTGTTGGAGCATCCATTCATCTATAACTTCTATCTGTTCAACAAACTTTCAGAACGACTGAGTTCTGCCAGGGAAGAATGTGGATAGTAAACATGAATGCAAAGTGAAGACTTCCTCCTATTCAATGTACAACATACAGCTACAGAGATATATAAAGCTGTAGAAGTACTCGTAACTGTAATAAACACATTTTCACAGCATTGAGTAAAGGGCACATATATATTTTACTGCAGTTGAGTGGAAAAAAAAAAAGATTTCCATATTGCATTTAACCTGCTCTGGATGATTAATGTGAAATGCCAAAATTAACCTAATGTGTTGTTTTTGCATTTTACAGTATTATGCAAAAGTGCTTTTAACCCTGTGAATACTATTTGAGCGTTCTGAGGGAATACAGGGCCAGGTACTCAGCTGATGTTGATGTAAACAAAAATATCTCCACTGACTACCCCAATCTACACCAGCAGAGGATTTGTTCCACAAACTCGAGGGCAGGCCTTTTTGAAACTGTAGTTGATCTAGCAATTTAAGATTACAGTAGAATGCGTATGCAAATTAATACAAACTAATTTAACCGGACTATGACAGCATTATGACTGCTGTTAAAAAGCTGCAAGGAAGCCCAAAATAAAAGCAGCAAAATGTGGTAGGTCAGGTTCAGTTCTGTTCTCAGATACGCATTCACATTGTGTACACAAATCACTGGGAGTTACATACGTGTATCTAAGGGCAGAATTTGGCCATTAGTGAGTCATACTCGCACGGGTTAAATGTCGCAATATTTGGAAAGTCTCATCATTCAATGTATACACAAACATCTGAAAGTAACTTTGAATAATGGCAACCAACCTAGTCTAGTTTGGTGTACAATATATAATGTATATATTTGTCTTATTTGATGCACACAAGCTAGAATTAGATGTGATATATAAACAAAACCATAAATAAATAGTTATTTATGAACAGATATTCATGTCGATAAGTTGACTTCAAAATGCTTTTTAAATAAAACCAATGGAATTGTTTTACATATGATCAAATTCTTTAGCGGACCTAAAATTTCATGCAACAGTGCCTCTTGGAATCATCCTCCCGTTTCTTAATACTGCAGGGAGAGATTGTAACACTTTTAATAATACAATACCAAATAAAATAGGAGGTGAAGAAAGGGAACTTAAAAGGTGAAATTGTTTCCCCCCTCAGAAACTCTGCGAGTGTACTCTTGGGAATAAATAGATGGTACGTACTCTCCAGATTGTCTGTAACAATTTTGTGGCATACAGCTTAACATAACTGGTCTCTTTGTGTCTGCACATACAGTATCGTTTTTGAACAAGTTAATAGGTTATACTGGATTTCTGCCTTGCCCAATATACATAGATATATCTTTACCAAAATGTCTTCTCAGTATTTATACTGTTAATTGGACCAAATGACCACCAAAAAAAAAAAAAAGTCTCCTTTACACTTGTGTCTGATGCTGGGTCTCCACAAATGGAATGTGAATGTTATCTAGGATGAGCTCCTCCACACTTTCAAAGTCACTCATGGCTACTTCGGAGTCGTCAAAGCCGCAGCTAGCTGAGATGTCAGATGAGGAGGCATCCAGAGAGTTGTGTAAGGATAAGGGCATCTTACCTGCACTAACGTTTTCCACGCTTTGGCCTGGGACAACAGCAAAAGTACTAAATTCATTCACAGTCTGAGATCCAGCAGCGTCCATCTCATTGGGAAACTGATGAGGAGGGAGGTATTGGCTAGGGTGAAACTGTGGCCGCCGTCTGCAATCTGGGCTGAGTGTGCTAGCCATTGAGACTGGCTGTGATGGTGAAAGGGTTTCATATTGGTCTGGGTAATCCTCGGGTAGAGGTGGCGGTAACTGGTCCTGACTTAAAAACTCTTCTTCGTGAGGAGGAGGATAGTCGCTGTCAATGTCATAGCCACCAAGGTAGTAATCAGTTTCCAGCTCCCTGTTACTTCCATGATGCACCGAGCCTCCATCTGCTGTTTCATAATTGGGCACTTCCTCAATATCAGACAAACGAGCGCTTGGCATCCAGTCAGAGGTGTCCCAATGATAAGCTGTAAAGGGGAACAAACTCTTTAGGATGGACAGTAACTAATAAGAACAAAACCTATTGCATGCACCTGCCTCAGAGAAAATATTCACAGCAAATTTCAGCCACAGATGCAAATATAATCAGCATGCTCCACAGCCTGCTAAAACTGGTCAGCCATGCTCTCCCCAAAGGGGGGAAAAACAACTTTACATCACGATGCCAACACAAAGATTAAAAGAAACAAAACATAACCATCTGAAAGCATTTCACATTGAAGGATGCAAGTAAGTGTATTAGAAATTATGAGTCTAAAAAATCAAAATGCTAGAAATCTGTGGATTAATATTTTTCACGAGGCATTAAAAAAAATCCAGCATGCTCAAAATAGCACGTCTGTCACCCCCAAACAACTTTGTTTCAGGAAAGAAAATACGCAGGACACACAAAGTGAACGGCTGAGAGGTCGAAAAGTATGGATGGCCCCTGAAGTAAACACTGGATGGCAAAATTCCCATGCATGCAGAATTTGCACATAATATAATCCAGAAGAGGGAAGAGAGATGAAGCACACTGATACTGAGAAAACAAAACCCAATGCCTTCCCCACCCTGACACAGTACAATAGGCAGAAAGCATCTCAGAAAAGTCACCTCTGTTGTAGTTCTGTCCTTGATCCATAACAGACACTGTTAGATACAAAGTGAAAAGTAAAAGCTGGTAATTCAAAGCTTGCTACCAGCATAGAGTTACAAGTGAAAATACAACTCTTAGCATGCATATGTCTAAAATACAGCTGGCTGTACGTTGTTTTATTAGCATTTTTAGTTGTGCCATAGTTTAACGTATCAGGTAAGCCTTGCCCAGTCAAACATGGAAACATTCTGTCACTTGTGTCAGTAAGTCATATTCCTTTCCTTTCATCATCTTAATTATCTATCTTCCCTTAACAAATATGGAATTAAATTAAAGCTGGAATTCTTAGTATGAAAGGGCCACCCACAGTCTGTAAGGTTTATAACTGTATAATACATTTCTCTCTCTCTTGCTCACTTTGAAATGGAAAAATAAGAATCTACAATTCTCAGGACCAGTTCAAACAAATCTGGGCCCACTCAAGTTCAGATACCATGGTGATGGGCATGGTATAAAAACCTGAATAGAATAGAAAGCCATTCCATGGGGTCATCAGCTACCCAACATTGCATGCTTCCCGATCCCACACCCTTGACCTCTAAACTGTTCTGCCATGCTAGCTGATTGGGGGGGGGGGATTCCAATATGGGGTAGGAAAGAGAAGAGGAATGAAGGTTTTGCGTTAAATGGGAGGAGAGTAACCTGTGATCTTTTTTTTTAAAAAGAAGCTCTAATAATTCAATCACTAGTTACTGGTCTCAATGCAAGAATCACTGAGCAAAAATCTCTGCACTTTGTTACTGTAGGTGGTCAGATTAAATCATCATAAGGGTATTTTATGGCCTTAAAATTTATTAATCTATGTATCCCAGCCAGGGCCGAGATAAAAGTGTGTGTGTGTGTGTGTGGGGGGGGGGGGGGGGGCGTGGGGAACCATCCCAGTTCCCTGGTGGCTCAATTTATTAACATCACACAGAGCTCTCACTCAGCACCAAGCCATTTGTCCAGTTTACATGGTAACATAGCATGGTTAGTAAACATCATGCTAGCCTTCCAACTGGTCTCTGATAATGCTGGGGTGGCTGGGGACATGCTTGCCTGGAGGCTGCAGGTTTGGCAGCACTGTCTGAACCACCCTTAGCCATCCAAATATTGTCCAAAAAGAGCCTAAAACAAATGATCACACCAGTGGTCCCCAAACTTTTACCTCGTGCCTCCCACCTTGAGCTGCAGCTCTGGGAGGGGGGGGATGGGGACAGGGACAGAGGTACAGGGGTAAGGAGGCCAAGGCTGGTGCCACAGCAGGGGGCGGAGCCGGAAACGGAGCCTCAGCCAGGGGCGAGGCCTGGCAGCCGGGGCCAGCGCTGGGGCCAGGAGCAGAACTGGGTGGCACTCCTTCCCCACCCGCCGTGGGGGCTGGCCCGGGCCCAAGCCTCACCCCCCGAATGTTCCTCTGTGCCC
This sequence comes from Lepidochelys olivacea, assembly GCF_965140295.1. NCBI lineage: Eukaryota > Metazoa > Chordata > Testudines > Cheloniidae > Lepidochelys > Lepidochelys olivacea. Next base: position 27,958,383 of record NC_140411.1, on the reverse strand, counting down.
CCCTTGGGGGGTGCGCCACACAATTTGGGGACTTCTGGATTACACTGACAACACTCTTTGTTGGTAACCAGTATTGTGCTCTCCTCCGAGCTGTCTTCCGTCAGTGCAATTATACTGTACCCAAGGTGCATCAGGTACCTTAGCAGCTGCATCTTTTCACTACCCAGTAGAACCTCACTAATTTGCTGACCTGCACCAACCACAATTCCCACATGAAATAGTGCCTTCTGATCCCTGCCCCTGACTTCCCAGCAGGGATTTGACAGCAGATGTTGTTGTGAGGTTTCATGTGACTAAGGGCTTGTCTACGCCACACAGCTTTTAGCGACAAGGCTGTGTCGACACAGCCTTATCGCTAAAAGTCAGCACGTGTAAACACTCTTTGTCGGTACTTTGTCGGCACTTTTGCCAACAAAATACTTCCAGCCCCGCGAGCAGCGCTAGCTTTGTCGTGCTCCTGCCAACAAAGCCGCGTTCACACTGCCACTTGAGTCAGCAAAACTTTTGCCTTTCACGGGGGGGCTTTTTTATGTACCCGTGAAAGACAAACATTTTGTCGACACCGTCACAGCGTAGACACATCCTAAGAATCCATTGCTTTTACCCAACTCTACCTACTTCTCACATCAGGAGTTTGCAGGTGGGCACAACATTTTCAGTGGAGGTTTCTGAAATTTATTTCTATGTTTTCTTGAGTCCACTGACCTTAAGGCATGGTGTGCAGCCAATTTGTTTTTCAAGTTTTTGTCTTGAGACACTGAGGTATTGGTGTTGTTTCTTATTTTCTTAATTTGGGGTGGAGTCTATTTTATTAGTTAACATTGATTACCTCATTGTATTAGTTTTGTAACATTGTATATGTTAGACAACTGCTAAGGGTATATCCTTAGATCTCAGGAAATAAGCAAGTACTTTCAAGTACTGTACCAATAAACAATTCCGGCTAAATGAACCTTTGAAACCTGCCACGAAAATATACTAGCCTGGGCACAAAATCAACTAGCTCACCATTTATTGTGATTATAATGATGACATCAGTATTTTATTTGCCCATCCTTAAACATTACTCAGCCTGGGCTAGCAGCACTCTGTAAGGCTGGACTAAACTATACTTGCTAAATAAGGGTGAAATCCTGAGCAAGCCAGACTCGATGGGCTTAGCAAATAAATAATAAAACCGAGCTCTTATATAGCACTTCTCACCAGTAGATCTCAAAGTGTTTTACAAAGAAGGAGAGTATAATTATCCCCACTTCACGGGTGGGGAAACTGAGGCACAGTGAGGTGAAGAGACTTGCCCAGCAAGCTAAGTGTTCCAGGTGGGAACAGAACCCAGTTGTCCTGAGTCCCAGTCCAGTGCTTTATTCACTAGGCAACACTGCCTCCAATGGGGGGCTATGGAACCCTCACTCTAACTGAGAACCAGGACATGTTTCTGTAATAGCATCCAGAGCTTTCTGCACAACTTGTGTGTTGGCATTGTGGCATTTGGGACCATTTGGCTTTGCCCACACCTACCTTCAGCCCCCACCTCCTCTCCATATGGTCCTGTGGCATAAAGAGCTGCAGAACGTAGCTCCCCTGTGGTCAGGGGTTAAACAGTCCCCAAGCATGGTCCCCCAGCATCCACCTTACGACAGCCACAGCAGTTTGGCTATGTCATGAGCTTAATCCTGCTCCAAATCAAGTCAACAGAATAACTCCCATTGACTTGAATGGCACAGGATCAAGCCCTGTGTGCCTTTTTGTACCCTGGATGGCACCCACAATTACCAAAGTAGATTTTGTGATGCATCGTCCTAGATCTTATTCTGCTGTTTGTTTGTTTGTAACCTTGCTAATTTGTAAAGCTGTCATCTGTAGTGGGTTTGCCAGTCAGTGTAGATTAGTGAGATTCTGCTGTAGTGTTTCAACAAAGAATACAGGAGGCAATGTTTGCAGAATAATAAAGAAAAAAATTAAATACCTTCATTTTCTATAGTGTCAACTACATTGTTGACAAGCTGTATGACAGTCACTATGGAAGCTTGTGGAAAAGGGAGAGCGGAAAATAAAGGGAGGGGAAGGACAGCTTTAGGTTAGTATTTAAAAACACACACAATATGTTCCCACATTAAAATTTCTCAAACAGAACTGGCATGAAAAAGGCTGTCAAACAATTCATGAATTATGCAGTGGTTTCCAACACATTTCATTTCAGATAATCCTGTATATTTTTCAAATGGAAAAGCACATGATGATAAATTCCAAAGCATTACTTCCAAAAAGGCACATGCAATGATGAATATCAACTCCTAAATTCAAACAGGACTGTCCAGCTGATTCAATTAACCAAAGTAGTATCTGGTTTTACCAGATACTAATCTCTAATTAATTCTTGCTCAAAGGCCACTAGAGACAGTGTGGTGCATTTCAAGGAATCATTATCTCTGAGGCAATCACACAGATCTGAAATGGAGTTAAGTCTTCAACTTAATCTATTTCATAATAAAGATATTTTACTTATTTACTGTGCGTACCCTGCAGTATAGTACCTCAATGACATTAAGCAGTGCTGCTATAATTAGGACACTGTCAAATGGTTTCAGTCCAAATTCCGACCCACGTTAAATAAAATGCTATGTTGAATGTCCTGTGGGTTCGAAACGTGTTTTGCCAGTAATTAATTTAGACCAATCACAGTTAAATACAGGACCAAACTGCATTGTATGGCATAGACACCTTGACAGTAGCAATGATTGGACTCCAAAAGGTCCTGGTTATTGGATGAGCTGCCCCAAGTTCAGATGCTTATCTAAACCTTCTCCCGATCTCACAGATTGGCAAACCAGGACTTGACATTTTTTGCAAATAAGCTTTCATAGGAGGCTTCTGAATGTGCAACATTATTCTGATTAATATCCCATTCTTCTCCTGATGAGAGGCTATGCCCCTTTCAATTGAGGCATGGTCCCAGGCCCACTGGAGTCAGTGGAAAGACTTGCATTAAATTGGTGCTGGCCCTTCATGAAGGAATAGTTTTTCCCATCTCTAATTACCATGATCCAACTTAATGCTCCTGGGAAGGGGTCCCTTTTTTGATCCAGAAATAGCCTCTCTTCTCATGGTATTTAAGCCCATCCCTTATTGACAGTCATTTAGCAGAGAGAGGCCTGGTTAACCAAATAAACCATATCCTTGAGCTGTGTTGACCTTATAGATGCCATCAGTGATACTGATTATAATCATATAAATAAGGGAGTCCCAGATCTGTTAATGCACCATAAGTAATAGAGAGGGATAAAAAATCCTCCATTATATGGTTAGCTGCCGCATGACTGGGGAAAGAGGGTGAAGGGAGCACTAAGTGAGAGTGCCTTTCCAGAGACGCAGTGAAGTGCCCCCCACCGCCGGGCCAGCAGGATTCCACCAGCACAAGATACAGAGTCACTGCTTAGCCTAGCAGTGCTGACTAGCTCAAGATTTGGCACGCATAATTTGGAGACACAAAAAAAATCTTGCCCATCCCTCTACTAATGCAAATGCTTGGCAAATTAAAAAAAAAAAAAGGCAAAACCAGAAGGGAATGTGATGCTAGTGTGAAGCATCTGTGAGACAAGAAAGAGTTGAAAACAAAACATTAAAAACCAGGGTCAGCTTCGCATGGTAATGGCAGTGCAAAAAGTGAACAGAATGTTGGGAATCATTACGAAAGTGATAGATAATAAGACAGAAAATATCATACTGCCTCTATTTAAATCCCTGGTATGCCCACAACTTGACTTCTGCGTGCATATTTTGGCCGCACCATCTCAAAAAACGATATATTGGAATTGGAAAAGGTTCAGAAAAGGGCAACAAAAACGATTAGGGGTATGGAATGGATTCCATCTGAGGAGAGATTAATAAGACTGGGACTTTTCAGCTTAGAAAAGAGACAACTAAGGGGGGATGTGATAGAGGTCTATAAAATCATGACTGGTGTGGAAAAAGTAAATAAAAAAGTGTTATTTACTCCTTCTCATAACACGAGAACTAGGGGTCACCAAATGAAATTAATAGGCAGCAGGTTTAAAACAAACAAAAGGAAGTATTTCTTCACACAACGCATAGTCAACCTGTGAAACTCCTTGCCAGAGGACGTTGTGAAGGCAAAGACTATAACAGGGTTCAAAAAGAACTAGATAAATTCATGGAGGATAGGTCCATCAGTGGCTATTAGCCTGGATGGGCAGGGATGGTGTCCCTAGCCTCTGTTTGCCAGAAGCTGGGAATGGGCGATAGGGGATGGATCACTTGATGATTACCTGTTCTGTTCATTCCCTCTGGGGCACCTGGCATTGGCCACTGTTGGAAGACAGGACAGTGGGTGAGATGGAACTTTGGACTGACCCAGTATGGCCGCGCTTATGTTAAGGAGTTACCCTTCCCCACAGGATCAGAGTTTGGGTTCTCAGACCAGTTGGAAGAGACAGCAGGGACTGGAACTACTTGCAGGGGCTGTGTACTCAGTCTCCTCATGCTGTTCTGGAGGGAAATCCCTCTGGCTGATTCAATATGAAAGGGGCAGCATCCATGAACAGGGTCAGCTTTTATGGAGAAAACTAGGGGTCTCAGTGAATGGTCCCTCTGATCCCTGAACCAACTCACCCACCCTAGACCCCCAATATAACAAGTAACCTGACAGTGTCCTTTTAAGTTTGCTTCAGCCCATCCATTCAAAATTCCTTCTTACAGGAAACAGTAACTTGCATTCAAAGTGCACTCTCAAAACCTTTGTGCTGAGAGCAGGCATTCTTTTCCCATTACGGTGAATAAGGAATTTTAAGACATCGTTTGCCTTTTTTGATTACGAAAATTAATGCTAATTACTCTGAGCACAACAAACTGAGACAAGCAATTTAAACACATTCAAAATGACTTAGAGTCACCTTAACAAAAACCAGTCACAGTAAATGTTCACAATAAAAAGCATTCAAAAGAAATGTTAGAGTTATGAGCTGAACCCATCAAAGCTATGGAAATCCACAGAGAAAGCCCCAAACCAACAACACTCGGGGGAACGTATGCTGCCTACCCATGTATTGACACAAACTGAATGAACAGTCTGATGTTTCTCTTAGGAGAAAGAAGAAATGCCTTTTGCTTGTAACGGCACTTTTACAGGAACTATTCCCAGCTCCAGTAAGACGAGCTCTGTTGCTTCCATATATGGAACAGGCTTCCCGAGTCAGTGGAAGATGACAACCCTACCCAGTTTTGCTAATAATTTTCGTAACATGACACAACACGTTGCCCAGTCTCAGAAGAGGACAGTCAGTGTTGCAGGCAGGGTCATGCACAATCTTGATGGGAAGAAATATAATAATGACTCCGCCTTCGTGTCTCCTTGCGGACGTGGCTGGTGAGCAGCTATCCAGTTTCGGGGGCAAACATTGTGACCTTTGCAAGACGGATTCATTCACTAGCTTTAGAATGGAACGCCGGTGTGGGAATGTGAGGTGGTGAGTCATCCCTGAACTAGAGCCTGATTAAACCACTTGCAGTGACTGGTCATTCCTTACTAGGCTCCAGTCAATGCACAAGCCAGGAGCTGCTCTGGTGACTCTCAGGGCACCTATATAAGCCTCACAGGAGAAACAGTAGCTCAGTCTGCCCAACGTCACAGAATGACTTGGAACACTCCCCTGCTGGATAGTGGTGACGGGGAGAGCACCTGCCCTGCTCTTGTTCCAGCTTTGTTTCCAGTCCTGCTCCTGGAGAAACACTTAACTGCTTTAAAAGGAGAGTGCTTCCTTACCCGCTGTGTGTGTGTGTGTCCATGTATGTCTGCCTCCTATTTGGGGGTCCTATGTTGAAAAAAATCAGAAAAAACAGGATATGCTATTCTGCACTGACTTCTGTGGGATGACGCCAATGACCTAAAAGGCCTTCCTATCCTCTCTGAACCTTGATTACAGTAGACACTGAACTAGAATTCTTATCTTTAAGGGACACATTTTAAATACTGCTTCCACAAAATGTGTGTGGACACAAAGGGTCCAATCCAGCTCCCCGGAGGAGTTTTGCCTAGGGTTGCCAACTTTGGTTGGAAGTATTCCTGGACGTTTCATCAGATGCCATAATCTTTAAAGATTAATATTTAATTCTTGGAGACTCCAGGGCAATCCTGGAGCGTTTGCAACCCTAGTTTTGCCACTGACTTACAGGATCAGGTACCTGAAAAGCCTGCATTCACACTAATTTGAATTTGGTTGGCCTACAAGGTAATTGCATATACGTGCAAATGCATGTTTTGCAAATGCAACAGAAGTGCAACAAATAATGCAGGATTACACAGACAGTTTTGAAATTTGGTCTTGAACTGCATGGAAGCTTAACTGCAAGGAAACTGAGTCTTTGCTCTTTTTGTTTTAAATAAAAATGTGCATTTTTTTCTTTTAATTCTTTTGAAAGGGGAGAAAAAATAATTAATTAGACAAGAACATTTGAATGTGTTCAGTTTATTCAGACATAAAGGAAAAGGAAAACAGTCATTTGTTTGACAGCTACCATCCAGCTATAGTCAGCATTTTTTGTAGCCTATGAATTAAAAAGATAGCCAAATTGCTACCCTGTCTGTGAAAGAAAGAGTAAAATTCTCTCCTTCATTCCATGGGGCAGGCATCAATTATACACTCTGCACTCCTTCCACGCGGGGTATGGATCCAAGAGGAGAATTTCAACTGAACACTGGTACAAGGTATGATTGGGACTGTTTACTTTTTATCAACAGGAACACATATTCTAAGCTTTTTATTGTGTTTATACTTTAGGTTTGAAAACTCTGAACATCTTACAATGGAAGGAGGAAGGGTGTTTCTTGTTAAAGGGCGGCACTGAGACTCAGGAGATCATAGATTCACAGATTTGTTCCAGGCTATGCCAGGCTTTTTGTGCGATGCTTCATCTCCCTGTCCCTCAGTTTCCTCCTCTGAAAAATGGGGAGAATAACATTTTACAAGGGAGCAGAGTGGATAGATTCATTCCTGTGTGGGAGGTGCTCAGACTCTATGGGTATGAGTGCCACAGAAAAGGTCAAAATGTCTGAAATTTCTATTTTTAAGGTATGGATGAAAAGATTGAGTCAAGTGAATGAGAGGAATTACTCACCTGTAACTGGAGGTCCTTTGAGATGCATGGTCCCTATCTGTATTCCTCTGTGGGTTATGCATGTGCACCATGAGCCCAGAGCTGGAACATTGAAAACAGTGTCTGTTGGTCCACGCATGCCCCCTGCCTCACACCTCATGCCTCACCTCATAAAGGGCAGGCTGGACTGACCGCTTCTCTGGTTGCTTTACTACGACAAATCAGATAAGATCTGAAGCAGAGGAGAAGGAGGGTGGGTAGTGGAATACAGATAGGGACCACACATCTTGAAGACCCTCCAGTTACAGGTAAGTAACCTCTTCTTCTTCTTCAAGTGATGGTATCCCTATGGTATTCCATTGTGGGTGACTGACAAGCAGTACCTAAGTAGGAGGGTGTGAGGATGTAGATTGTAGGGCTGAGCAGAGTAATCCTGTCCCAAAGGAGGCATCAACAGAAGAGTCCTGCACCCGGACATAATGTCTTGCAAATGTGTGATTGGAGTCCCATGGGGCTGCTTTACAGATGTCCCGGAAGAGTACCTCCTGAGGAGATGCCAGAGTTGTTGCTTGTGTCTGGTAGAAGGAGCTCTTACCCCACGGAGGCTGGGGATTCAAAAGCGGATAAAGTAGAATGCAGCCAGAGATCCACTGGAGATTCTCTGAGAGGAGATGGTGTGTCCATTAACTTTTTCTGCTGTAGTGATGCATAGTCGCGGGATATCCTGGTTGGTTTTGTAAAAAGCCAAAGCCCGCTGAACATCGAGGGAGTGGAGTCTTTGTTCCTCTGTGGAAGTGTGCGGTTTTGGGAAGAACACAGGTAAGAGAACGGATTGGTTAAGGTGAAATACCAAAACTACTTTAGGGGTGAATTTGGGGTGTAGGTATAATATCCTTATGGAATACAGTGTATGGAGGATGGGCCATCATCACTCCAAGTTCACCAACCCTTCTCGCTGAGATGATGTCTACAAGGAAAGCGACCTTCCTAGAATGGAGGGACATGGAGCAAATAGCTAAAGGCTCAAAGGTGCGGCCTTGTGTGTACTGAGAGAACACAGTTCAGGTCCCACTGGGGGGCAGGCTTTTGAGTAGGTGGGAAGGTTCTGATTTAGCCTTTCCAGAATGTATTGGTCCACAGCTGTGCGGAGACCGAGTAGCCCTGAGAAGGTGGATTGTATGCACTCATCACCACCAAGTGTATTTGAAAGGAGCTGATGGACAAAGACAGGATACAGTCCAAGATGAGAGGAATATCTGTACTCTCTGGGAGAACGCCTCTTTGCTTTGCCCAAGAGGAGAACATTTGAGAGCAAAAATGTCCTGTGGAGCAGCAACAGATTCAGATCTCCCTGGTGTGAGACGGATTCTGTTTGTCTGGGCCATCGGAGCTGGCAAGCAGGGTGGTATCTGAAGTTGGCGGTGATCAGACTTCATCGGTGCAGACGGATCCCGGGGTTTGGGAGGAGCCGGGGATGACAGCGCCAATGGACCATGGTCCACTACCAATGGAGCCCAATGTTTCGGACTTTCTTGTTGTGCCTCTGGGACTTAGGATGTACTAATTCCTCATAGGCCAAGCTAGTGGGCTTGCTTACAGCTGAGTCCAACTTCTTTCAAGTGGACTTAGAGGAAGACTTAGTCTCATGCTTATAAGAGTGCTTCCTAGCTTCCTGATAAGACCTCACTGTAGGGTCCGTGCAGGCAGATTCTCTCACACCAGAGTCAGACTTCACAGCAGTAGGCGCACGCTTTGCTGAATCAGGCCAATGTATGGGGTGTGTGTGAGCGTGTTCCCGGGCCTGGGTCCAACTGGGGCCTCATGGCCTCCATGAGGATTTGCGGAGATGAAGTTCCCGCCCTTCTCAGGTATGGCTGGGGAACAATCAGCAGATAGTGCACCTTGCTGCAATGTGAGTTTCCCCAAGGCAGCGCTGGTGGTCATCACTGACTGGGAAGGATGGCGAGCAGAAGCACAGAGTTTGAAGCCTGGAGTCCTGGGCATAGTCCAGTACCCAATTGGGATGGAAGTGGGGTGCTAATAGTTTTAAAAGTTTTAAAAAAGATTAAAATGATTAAAACCTATTAGAACTTTTAAACTATTTATGGACTAGATGATTCATATTTTGTAGAAGGAAGCTGAAGCTGCGGACTCTAAAGTTTCCCACCTGGACCATGTGGCAGTGATAAAAGACTGTGGAGGTGGTCAGTCTGCCCCACCCTTAATCCCCTGGTCTGGAAGTGCAAGGTGAGCCAGGGCGTATGCACAGATCAGCAGGCACTGCTTTCAAATTCTGTAGCTCTGGGAGCATGGTGCTCTTGTGGAATATAATAAGGACCGTCACTCAAAGAAGAATCTGTGTGATCTGATGACGAGACAATTCCCCCCCCAGGAAACGCACTTGTGAGTGCAACAAAAACAATTGCTGTGCTGCTTGTGGGTAAAAGGCCACAGATTAACCAAAAGGAGCTGTGAATGCACTTCACGTTAAGTACTTTTTCTAATATTTAAGAGTACTTAAGGAAGAGCTGTACACAACGACTGGGGAAGTAGATCTCCAGAGGATTCATTAATTGATTGTTGAGGATTCTAAGAACAATTTCTTTCTGATAATCTTCTTGATGCATCTGAATTAGGCACCCACTTTCATGGCAGGAGCATCTAGCTTTATTTCAGACCATTGCTCAACATACGCAGTCCTTAGGAATAGAGGTTTGATCGGCTGCTTAATTTTAGGCCGCATATATTCACCCCTTGTATAACCTTCTGTCAACCACCAAGGTAACAATCTAAGACATGAGAGCAGGCAACCAACTTTCTCTGAGTTGGGATGTAATGGTATTGATCATTCATCCAGCTGTGATTACTAGCGTGACAGTCATCACTAACTGTTCACTGAAAAGTAGTGGAGTTTTTTGTTGGGAATCCTAAATGAGACTTTGCAAACCTTACAGGATTTCCCTTTGAACTGACTCTTGAGACATGAAAAAGATATTGCTCCAAGGCTGAAAGACGCTGTTGCTTTTGAGTGATAGAAATTCTATATCCAGGTCCATTATATTCCTTGCGTTCTGGACCTTTGGGCGAGTTGTAAAGCTGGGTCTCCCATATGACAGCTCAGGACACCAAGGTTTCAATGATCTTTCCTTTAATTGAAAAAAAAATCACAGAGAGGTTTAGAACCCAGGAGCTCTGTGCTCGAAAGCCTGTGCTCAGACTGCACTAGATTTTCTACCAGATTCCAGCCCTCTCTCTACAACGGCTGTGGATGGGTTTACAAGATGTGGCAACCTCTGCTGATAACTCATCCCCGATACAATAATGCTGTAATCACTTCTTACCGTTATCGTCACCCGAGTCTGACTGGAAAGAGCTGAGGGACTGAACTTCAGAGTTGCTGCCTTTATTACTTCCTGCAAAACAGGTCACCTCTTCAGCGTCATCAACCTCTTTACCTTCATCGATAGCAAAAAACAAAGCAAAATGGTACTGTACAGGTATGCACATGTCTAAATATACCACTGCAGAGTGAGTTAAATGTTGCAAATGAGTAGTTCCCTCTTGCTTTTGTTGGAATAAAATTATTTACTTCAACAGCAGGAAATGACCTCATCTATTGGTCAAGTGGACAGCCAATCAAGAGATGTGAATTATGTTTTTGAAACACTTGACAAGTTTTGAAATGGCTGACGACAGCCGAAGCAATGAAGCAGCAGCTGTTTTAAATTTTCTCATTTGAATGCTGTGTGGGATCAGAACTAATTAAAATTATGAATCAAAAGGGTGCTATAAATATCTTATACAATAGATCATAATTACATTGATCTTTACTGTTCACTGTCCTGGGGCAGAATCTCACACAGAGCCTACTCCAGAGCCCATTGAAGTTAATGGGAGTCTTTCCATTGACTTCAGTGGCCTTTGAATTAGGCTCTACTTGCTCTGCCATTGGTGAATAGTCGCAGTGATTATACTTTGCACTTCCAGTGCCTTTCCCCTTCAAGCACCTGACAATTTCTCCTAACTCCTGAACAGTTCAGAAAGGTACTTAATTTAACTGCCATCTATGGTATATATCCTCTCTCCTTCACGTAAAGATACAAACACACCATATAAGACACGTAATTAAACACAGACAGATATATATATTTCCAATCAAACAACTATCAAAGTGGCATAATTACATTCTGTAATAAGGATATTTAGGTCTGTATTCTTCTTTAGATCAACGAAAGCATGTTTATAGGTAAGAAAAACATACCTATATCTGCAAATGCTGTTGTCTGCAATGTAAGTGGCAAGTCAAAAATTAAAACACTGCCAGAAAGCTTAAGAATTATATCCTCAGTAAATAAAGGTTATCCTTGTACTTCACAATGCTAGAAATATATTTGGTCAAAATTCTGACCTCATTTACACCACCCAATTGAAATTAAAAGGTTACGCTAGTTCTGCACTTGTCCCTTTGTTCTCAATTAATAATTTCCAGAACAATGGGACTTCCCATATTAAGATAAAGATTGTAGTATGGGCTCCTTCATTTGGAAGTTTTAAGTTTAATCTACAAAACAGTGGTTTCAAGATGCAACAGAATAAAAGAGGGATGAGGTTATTAAGAAGAAAAAAAAAAAGATGAGCAAAAAAGAAAACTTTGAGGACCCATGCCCTAATACAAGGCGTTTTATCAAGCACTGATTTGCGATAAAGGCAGGGGGACATACAGCATCATATATGGCCCTTGGAAACTGCTATTTGCTGATGCAATAACTTGTATCATGTCTCATGTGTGGATAGACCGTACAGAAATTGAAGATGTGCTTTGCTATCAGTGAAAAGGGAAGAGAAGCACTGGGAGCACAAATGGTTTAAATATGAAGATAACAGACGGTACAAGGTTTTAATATTTAGCACAGATGAGAAATAGATTGAAAATGTGGTTATAAGAGCAGCCTACACTCGTCCGATGAGCAGCATAAATAAAAAGTACTTATTAATTCATTTCCTGCGTAAATTTTAAGTGCCTTATCCGGTCTAGTTCTAAATACCCCTTGCACGACTGATTGCTCAAGCTAAGAGAGCTCAGAGTCAGGAAACTTAGGCCAAAATTTTCCTTTTCAACAGAAAGACACTTGCACTGCATCATGCGGCAGGAGTCCTCAGAGCAGTCTTCCTCAAACGTCCTGAACCAATATAAAAAGTAGGTTGGCCGCCATATTTTGATGACCTAAATAGGGCACTTCTCTACCTAGCCTCATCCTAATTACATCCTTTCAGTACTAAACCAGCACTTTCTCTGTGTACATTAGTCTGGGCTGCTTTCAATACGGTTCATTAAGTGTTCCCTGTCAAACTCACCTAGCGTTAACCAGACAGCACATCCTGGTTCACCCTGCCACCCTTGAGCTCCTAAAACTGCTGTACTCTGACAAGAGCTGTTATAACATGTGTCAGAAAGGGAAAGTAACACCCGGCATCTAATGACGCGACTCACTTTCAGTACCACCGTCCCAGGTACTCTTCCTGATGGAGTCACAGTCAGATCGACAGGGAGACATGGCTGGCAGGTTGGGAGCCACGCTGCACACCACCACACCCCGCCTTGCTGTCAATATCCGAGGAGACTCTGGATGAAACGTTGTCATCTCCTGATGCTCAACTCCAAGTCCATCCACTATCTTGTCTAAATTGTTCCGCGAGTCACTCTGGAAGCAAGGGGTGTAGGCCATGGGCCTCACAGGGACTTGTGGTGGCCCTACCTCTTGGTAGATATTGCGACTGTCCCCAGTGTTCCTTAGGTTCTTGAACTGGATCCCGTTGCTCTTGTTGAGCAGAGCAGCAGTAGCCGGGTCCTGGACCAGGGTGATATTGTTGCGTGAGTAATTTTTCCTGAACACTTTCTTGCGGAAAACTATAAACAGGATGATCAACACAAAGATGACAAAAAGGACGACTGCTATTCCTATTAGCTCTTCTTTGCCGACGTAGGAATGTCCGGCTTGTATGTTGGGTACCACCACAGGCCTGAGGCCACAATACTGGCCCACATATCCAGGAGTGCAGTTACACAGAAACGAGCCAAATACATTGATGCAGGAGCCGCCATTTTCACATTCCTCTCTTTCACATTCGTTGACATCATCTTCGCACCTTAAGAGAACAAGACATGGATACAGATCTCGGAGGAGAAACCTTAGCAATCAACACCACTTACAATAATTTATTTAGGCTGTCTAGGCAGCAATTGTGTTATGTACTCTGCCAGTATCTGGCAAATGAACATATTATTATCCAGCCACATTACAACATTTAAAATCGTCTAAAGAGGGAAACAAGTTCTGCTGCTTTTTAAGTCAATGACAAGAAAACATACTGGAGAAAAGAACTGATTAATCCTACTCATCAGGAAAAGGCTCCTAGGACTGATTCACCATTGCATTACTCCCAGGTTTTATGCTGGTGCAACTCCATTGATTTCAGTGGAGTGAAACCGGTATAAAACTGGACCAATACAGTGATGAATCAGGCTCAGAGACTGTAATAAAAATGCTAACTTTTCTGTAGGTGTTTTGGACCATCCCACGAGATTCAATACAAATTGATATCCCTGCTGTACAATTCCACAGAATAGTTCAAACAACCTAACAAAAGGTTAGCATTGGCTATTAAATTCTATAGGATTTTAGATGGTTTGGGAAGAGAAAGGGAATGGAAATGAAAGAGAACGAATAGAGGGAAAAAGAGATCAAAATTGTACTAATATGGGAAAGGACTGGGTGATGGGGAGTATAAAAAGTTATTTAGGACTGGAGATAGAATTAACAAATGTAAGAGAAAGCAGAAGAAATGAGAACTAGAATCTGAAATATCGAGGGGAATTGGTAAGCAATGAAGCTGAAGGAATTATAACAGGAGAGCGGATAGATGACATGGGAAGAAGCAAGTTGAGGAGCAGGTTAGGGGATTTTTCTGTTTCTGCAATAGATATTTGCTGGAGAACAAGATTTTAAAAAATGGATGCATTGAGTTAGGCTCCCAAGTCAAGACTTAGGTGCCCAAATAAGTGAGCTAATTTTCAAAACTGATGAGCACCCAGCAGCTTCCAATGCCTTAATGGGACTTTCAAAGGAGCCTATGGGAGTTAGGTGCCCAATTTCCACTGAACTCCCAGAGCTAAACAACAACTTCAGAAACCAATTTTAAATACCCACTTTGGAAAACTTTGGCCTCATGAATTTCTTGGATCATGTTAATATGGCCTCTTGGTAAGCCACGTGATTTGGCTATACTTTGTTAGGTAACTAGAGGCTTTGGGGTACAAGACGCCCTATGCAAAAAAGACCTCGTATTAAAATGATTCAAAGATGACAATTCCCCACTGGAATGCATCTGATGAAGTGAGCTGTAGCTCACGAAAGCTTATGCTCAAATAAATTGGTTAGTCTCTAAGGTGCCACAAGTACTCCTTTTCTTTTTGCGAATACAGACTAACACGGCTGCTACTCTGAAACCCCACTGGTAGTTCACTTACGTTACTCCTGTCAATCCATTTTTGCAATTGCAGATGAAGGCATTGCCTATCGGGTCACATGACCCTCCGTTCCGACACGGATTTGGAAAGCACACTGTGATCTCCGATTCACAATTTCTTCCTGTGAATTGAGAGAGGCAACTACACTGATAACCTGGGAAAATAAAAACAAAAGTAACAACAGGAGCCTATAAATACAACTGTCAACACATGCTACAATCGGGTTACTTTAGTAGCTGTCCGGTAAATTGAAACAGAGTCACTTGGGGTTGGGTGTCACATAGGAATTCTGGCATGCAAGTGTGACCCACATTAATAGCAATGTGAAAGTTTGTCCCCAGCTGGTGGCCAGACCTCATAAGAAGCTTATACATCTGCAAATGCCTGTGCCCTAATAGAGTTGATCTTTTTTTTTCCAGGAGTACAGCCAAATGTTTTTACATCAAGAGTCCTGGGTTCAATCCCAACAGAGGACACCACCAAAGAAGCAGTTACAGTCAGTAACTTATCCTTCACTTTCCGATATCAGCAACTATCCTTTGAGAAAGCCTTTAAAAAAAGATTTTACATCATTGCAGCACTTCTTACTCAACAATCTTGCACATGAAGAGAAGCCGCCCACACTTATATTAGGGCTTCCGTGCAGAATAAATAAATGCGTCTAGATCAGGGGTATGCAAACTACAGCCTGCGGGCTGGATCTGGCCTACCAGCGTTTTTAATCTGGCCCTTGAGCTCCAGCTGGGGAGCAGGGCCTGGGGCTTGCCCTGCTACGGCACTCCAGGTGGGGAGCAGGGTTGGTGGCCGCTCCACATGGTTCCCGAAAGCAGCGGCATGGCCCCACTCTGGTTCCTGCGCTTAGGGGCAGGCAGGGGGTTCCGCCCTGCATGCTGCCCCTGCCCCAAGCACCGCCCCCGCAGCTCCCATTGGCCGGGAACTGCGGCCAATGGGAGCTGCAGGGATGGCATCTGTGGACGCGGCAGTGCGCCGAGCCGCCTGGCTGTGGCTCCATGTAGGAGCTGGAGCGGGAACATGGCCAGTACTTCCGGGAGCCGCTTGAGGTAAGCACCGCCTTTAGCCTGCACCCCAGAGCCCCTCCCAGGGCCCCAACCCTGATCCCCCTCCTTACCTCTAAACCCCTCAGTCCCAGCCTGGAGCACCCTACTACACCCCAAACTCCTCATCTCCAGCCCCACCCCAGAGCCCTCCCCCCCCGCACCCTGAGCTCCTCATTTCTGGCCCCACCCCAGCGCCCGCATCCCCAGCCAGAGTTCTCATCCCCTCCTGCATCCTAACCCCAATTTTGTGAACATTCATGACCCGCCATACAATTTCTATTCCCAGATGTGGCCTTCGGGTCAAAAAGTTTGCCCACCCCTGGTCTAGACCCTTAGAAAATATTTCCAATTCAGATACACCAGAGTTTACTGATCTCATCACTAGAACAGAAAATCGCATGACATTAAATTAAGAATAGGCATGATAATGATACTTAACATTTCTATATAATCTGTCATCTAAGAGACTGTGCGTGCTTTACAAACAGTAACTGACTCACCCAATGCCTGAGTGAGGTGGGAAAGCAGTATGACATCCATGCTGCTAGCTAACCTGGGGCAGCATATGGTTAAGAAACTGATTAATCACGATTCAAGATCATACTGTTGGCCCCAAGTTTCCTGCTCAGTCTCACACTGAAGGTCAGTGGCAGTTAGAAATAGAACCCAACAGTTCCTAGAACTTCCAGTTTCCTTGCACACTCATTTTTGTAACAATGAGTAACATTAATGAACATTGTTTAAAATTAATAACCTGGAACAAATTTAGTGTTGTGGATGCCGTCACTGATCTTATTAGACAACTGTAAGTATCACAAAACCACATATTTTCTGTGTTCCGGCGTCACTACTGCATCTGCAAGATGAGGTGGTTGGTGGGTTTTCCCCCCCCCCCCCAATTCAGACACTCTGACCTACATTCTGAACATTCAAAGACCTGGACAAAACACACAGAGTGGCCTTACGAGATGCGAAACTGACAATGCCATTGGCATTATATCATGATGCCAGCCTATTAGGAAGATTTCTTGTTACCTGGAAAACCATTTGCTTACAAACAGTTTGGAAAGGAATCACTGCATGAGTGAACAAGATTGTGTCAGTGTTCCATTATATGACTCAATAGTGACATCTATAGACCAAAACACTGCAGTATATCTGTTTTTATATAAAGCATTATAATCGCTCTGTGTATTTAATTTAACCAAAATATTTAATTCAAATACAAAAGATTTTATGCAGAAAGTTGTCATGTGACAATGTAATAGCTGAACTAATATGTTTTCAGTAGATTCCTGACCTAATTGTAATCAGACAGTAGGAAACTAAATAAAACATTTGTGTAAATCAAATATCTTTATCTAAGTTACTAATAATTACCAAGAATTATATTAAAATATAATTTTCTTGTCACTTTTTGCATTTCTCTGAGCTTGAAAACTGAAAATAGGTTAGTCAATTTTTCTTTCACATTCTCATGCAATAAAGCATGATACCCCAAAGTTTGGATTGCAAAAAGTAAACCTATTTCCACTGGAAATAAAAAAGCATACCACTTTTATTATTTTTTATATTATCTGCATGAGAGCAGCATTTAGAAAACCTGAACTCTCAGATGTTCAGAACAGATTAAGCTCCATTGTAGGAGTGTAGGCAGTGTATAAACTAAACAAAAAAGTCTCTGTTGTATAAATTTATACTTACAAAGCTGCATTTTAGACTAAATTTTACTCAACGATATGGCCTTTAAAATGCACTCAGATGCTAGCCTAGTACACTAAGCAGCACAGTATCTAAGTATAGGGATCCATTTCTTGGGTTAGGAAAAAACACTCATAAAACAAGGTAAATAGAGTCCACATTTATCACTGATTTAATCTCAGGACCCTAATCAGGAACCTACCTATGCTTATATCTTGGGACCGAAAGCAGCAGGGAAACAGCTTTCCGGTTGCACAGCTAGGCCAAGCCACAGAAAACACGTTCAGGAGGATTCCTCTCACTCCAGCACATTCATAGGTGGAGCACTATTCTCCACGGGGAACAACAGAAGTGAAGCACTGAGCACTGGAGGTATTGCCAGCAGGCCAGTTCACAGAGAAGATTCCCTGGGCCGAAAGACTGGCCATTCCCTTTACTCCTTCCTATCCCTCAGAAGTGGCTGTGTTCTTGTTGCATGGCAGCGACTGCAGGTCAGGGCGGAGGATTCCATACCTCACCCTGTGACAAGGTTTGACCCTGAAGCAAATCCCTTTGGCTACTGTTTCTGATGTTGGGTTCAGATTTAGGCCCCCAGGGAGGAGGTACGATACATATTATATTTCATGGTACATACCATGTGATAAAGTTAGCTATTATCCCACTGGCACTATGAGAAGAAAAACATAAATCTGCTTCCCTAACAAAGGCAGGCAAACTTAAAGGAAACACTAATGACCTCTAACTTTTCTGCATGGAAAAGAGCACATTTCAAACAGTCCAGGGCTTGATCCCGCTGCTATTGAAGCCAGTTGCGGGGCTGTGGATGTTCAGCACCTCTCCAATTCAGGTCATGTATTCCGGTCCATAAATATGGACGTAAATGCCTAACTTTATGCACCCACATCTGAAAACATTGGTCTATATACTTCAGTGCAGTATGAGTCACTGATGAACTGATGATGTTTCGAAAGGGAGCGGAGGAAGATGACAGATAAAAACGTGTTAATTTATTATTATAAATAATAACACAGATGCTAACACCGTCAAGTGTACTTTGTCTTCCTGACATTTTTAAAGGTGTGCATATTGTCTGCCAGAAGGCCACCCTGCAAACTTCAGGCCTGGTCTTCAGCTGGTGTGAACAGGAGTAGTGCCCACTGACACCAGCTGAGGAGCTGGTCCTTCAGCTTTTAATAAGGCTTTTACCACAACTCTACCAACTTGCCTCTCCTCAAGCCTCATCACTTTGACTACAGCATCTTCCTTTCATCTAAGGTATTGCTCACCTCTCCCTTTTTGGTGATGTAAAGTGTCAAGAGGCACGAGGACACCGTGTGGTCCCAGAAGAGGAGCCTCTAGCAAACAATGACACTCGCAGTACTACACAGATACACTTCTCATCTATTCACATATGTTTGCTTGGCTCCCGTAGACTTAAAGAAGTTGTAAGCAAGGAGGCACTGTGCCATTGTAGCAGATGGGATGACTCAATGCAGCTGTCATGCAGAGAGCGTGTCTGTTGTTGCTAGAATCTCCAGTCTGAACCTTTGAGCTGCTCCCTATCCGTAGATTCACTTGACTTTATTAAAGAGGATGTTCCAAACAGCTGCCAATTCTTTTTCACACACATATGCTCCTGTTTCCATCTATTACTTGGCCTTCTTTTGTGACATGCTTTGCTTTTACATCAGTTTCAGGCATGTTGTTTCCATGCTGTGCAGTTTTACTTCACCAATTCAGAGCTGGACCTATAGAAACAGATTTTGCCTCAAATCCAGTTATACCAGGAGCTGATTGGTACGAAGCATTGGAGCAAAAGGGGAGCTCCCCGATTTGCATTTTGATATGATTCTGTAGACATCTGGTTGGTTTGGGGACCAGAGTATTCTTCATCCAAGCATATTCCTGCCACCTCTAGTTTGTTTTATATTTCTCACACAGACAGTGACTTCCTTGCAATTACAATGACGACTCTGGTGACACCTTAAAGACTAACAGATTTATCTGGGAATAAGCTTTTGTGGGTAAAAAAACCACTTCTTCAGATGCATGGGGTTTTTACCCACAAAAGCTTATGCCCAAATAAATCTGTTAGCCTTTAAGGTGCCACCAGACTCCTCCTTGCTTCTGTGGCTACAGACTAACATGGCTACCCCTCGGTTCCTTGCAGTTCAAATTGCAATTACAATGAATCTCTGTCTTTCACTCAAGACCCTTGCAACCAAATTTGTTTCTGTGAATTTATAGTCAGACTCTTTTACCTAATTTGAAACCATAAAATTCAATCAAGAAATCTGGAAGAGCTGATTAGCAGTCTCTTAAAGCTATACAAATAATAAAACGGTCCAACTCTTTTTAATTTTTTTTTAAATCCTAAAGTCTTTTAAAAATCAACATTAAATGGAGTTGTGATTTTAAGATTGCTTTTGTAAATCACGGTGTTTCATTTGCGTCTCTCTGAAGGAGAAAGAAAAAGAGAGCCGGTCAGTTAATGACCATATGATTAAAGCAGCCTTTTGTTCTTTGCTTAACTCTCATGAGTGTTCTGAGAAATACCTAGTTCACATGTTAATATCTCTAAAATGCATCAAAATTTAAAAGTACCATATAAATGCTACGAAGGGCCCCCCCCTCCGCCACTTGGGATTTTAATGGTATTTATGTAAAAAGCAAGAGCTCATAGAACGAGGAGGAGGAAAGGAGTGTTGTTCTCTACTCATAATTCGCCCATGATCCCAGAGAAGCTAGATACCGCTGTTAAAATGATACATACTAAAATAGCCAATGTTGATATTTATGATGTCATTAGGATTCAGAGTTAGTTCCTCACTGGTTAATAATGGGGCAGCTGCATCTTTCTGGGAGCTAGTGTCTATCCATACAGATGGTAAAACAGCTTCTGTCAGCTCAGGTTTGAAAGATTTTCTTCAAAGCTGTAAGGGTGCAATTTTTTTACCCTTTAGTTGAAAGTTTGAATTCTGCAGAAGCTGAAGGGCTGAAAGAGGGCTGCTGGTCCATAATCTCACCACATACTGGTTCAAACCATCTCCTGAGACTCAACCCCACATGTGTTTTTTTTTTTCACTTCGACATGGTAAATCTGCCTGTTCAGACAATTCAATCAAGGCCAGATGTATAGCACTGATAAAATTAAAATGAAGTAACTATACTTATAATTACAAGACTCTAACTAACCTAAGGTTTGTTTCTGTGACTTTTGAAAAACTTGGTCCAGTATTCATGCTTGCCCTATTAGTACATTTGGTACAGTAATGCTGTCTATGCCACTGCTGTTTGCTTGCCTTTGCATTGAGTGGAAATCTATCAACTTCATGAAAAAACTCGTACAGATACAGACAGACATCGTCTTCCCTTCCAAATGCAAGGAGATGGACATCGTACCAAAAGGACTGAAGGTAAAAAATCCATTACAGTCTACATACCACACAGACTGTGCTGACAGCTTGTGTCACACGCTCTCAAAGAAACTGTGGAACCACCTGATCAACATCCTCCACAGCAAACAGGGGAAGATTAAGAATGAGCTCTCAAAACTGGATTCTCTCATAAAAAACCAACCTTCCACACAAACTTCCTCATGGCTGGACTTTACAAAAACTAGACAAGCCATTTACAACACACACTTTGCTTCTCTACAAAAGAAAAACGACACTAAATTATCTAAACTACTACATGCCACAAGGGGCCACAACAGTGGTTCCCTTAACCCACCCAGCAATATTGTTAATCTATCCAATTATACTCTCAGCCCAGCAGAAGAATCTGTCCTATCTCGGGGCCTCTCCTTCTGCCCCTCCACCCCCATGAACATGATACAATTCTGTGGTACCTAGAATTCTATTTTCGAAGTCTCCGACTCAAGGAATATTTCCAAAACACCTCTGAACAACATACTAACCCACAGAGACCTTCCTACCAAGACTACAAAAAGAAGGATTCTGGGTGGAATCTGGGTGAAGGGTGAAGGTAGAAATTCTGGGTGAAGGTAGAAACAACAGGATGGACTTCTACACAGAGTGCTTCTGCTGATGTGCACGGGCTGAAATTGTGGAAAAGCAGCATCACTTGCCCCATAACCTCAGCCGTGCAGAACACAATGCCATCCACAGCCTCAGAAACAACTCTGACATCATAATCGAAAAGGCTGACAAAGAAGGTGCTATCGTCATCATGAATAGGTCGGAATATGAGCAAGAGGCTGCTAGGCAGCTCTCCAACACCACTTTCTACAAGCCATTACCCTCTGATCCCACTGAGGGTTACCAAAAGAAACTACACCATCTGCTCAAGACACTCCCTGAAAAAGCACAAGAACAAATCTGCACAGACACACCCCTGGAACCCCAACCTGGGGCACTCTATCTGCTACCCAAGATCCATAAACCTGGAAATCCTGGACGCCCCATCATCTCAAGCATTGGCACTCTGACAGCAGGATTGTCTGGCTATGTAGACTCACTCCTCAGGCCCTACGCTACCAGCACTCCCAGCTATCTTCGAGACACCACTGACTTCCTGAGGAAACTACAATCCATCCGTGATCTTCCTGAAAACACCAGACTAGCCACTATGGATGTAGAAGCCCTCTACACCAATATTCCACACAAAGATGGACTACAAGCCGTCAGGAACAGTATCCCCGATAATGTCAGGGCAAACCTGGTGGCTGAACTTTGTGACTTTGTCCTCACCCATAACTATTTCACATTTGGGGACAATGTATACCTTCAAATCAGCGGCACTGCTATGGGTACCCGCATGGCCCCACAGTATGCCAACGTTTTTATGGCTGACTTAGAACAACGCTTCCTCAGCTCTCGTCTCCTAATGCCCCTACTCTATTTGCGCTACACTTCCCATTTTAAGACCTTGTTTTCAGTGGCTTATATTTTTTATCAAACTCCAACCGTTTGGGCTGACGTTTTCCATGCCTCAGGCTGATTGTTTGGGGAAACATTCAGCTGACACAGTGCATCCATCTCTATCTCTCCCCCTCCCCACACCTCCAAAAGGCTAAGGAAAAATACATTGTTTAGCCCATGTTAAACTTTTCCAACAACTATTCTTTGAACAGCCCTAGTGCTGTCACACTTTGGAGTAGAGACTTGAAATTTGGCAGCGGTGTGGCCTTTGTGTCAGGGATGTGCATTTTGTGATCCCTGTAAAAGTCCAACCTACTTTGGCCCAGTTGGAAAAATTGGGAGTTTGCACATTCTCGGTAGAAATGTCTTAGATGTTTAGAAGCTAAAATCTTATAAGATTTCATCTTTACTAAGTGTGTACCATCTCCTCACTGCTTAGTGCTGAGCAAACTGTGCATGCCCCATTCCCACAGACCATGGTCCTTCCAGCTCAAGGCTACAGGGGCTCATAAGGCCTGTAAGGGCTGCTCTGGGCCAGGGTCAGGCCAGGCACTGGAACTCAGAGCAGGGAGCCTGTCTCTCCTGTGCTCTCATATGATGTCCCCTGATGGCATCCAGGCAGCATGGAGGAGGAAGCCATCTGATCTGAACGCAAAGTGGGACAAGCTGGTCTGGGGGAATGGAAAGGAGTAGACTGGGACAAGGAATCTGGTGAGACTGGGACTGGGGGGTGGATGACCGGACTATCAGGTAAGGAGATTGGAACTGAGAGGTCAGGGGAAGAGGCTGGGATGGTTGGATGGAGAGGCTGGAACTGGGAACCGGAGGAAAGGGGAATCTGGGACTGGTTGAGCAAGAAGACTAGGAGTTGGGAGGGGGTTAAAATACGAGGGAGCTCGGGAACTGGCAAGGGAAAGAGGGCGATGGGAGAACTGGGAGTCAGTTGTCCAGGAAGGGGAATGCTGAGTTTGAATGAGCAGCTGGGGAGCGGGGAGAGGAAACTAAGTCTGGCTGGACAAGGAGACTGGAACTAGGAACCAATGGGGGGGAATGGAGACAGATCTGACAAGGAGCTATAGTGGGAAAACTGGGACTGGCTGGGCGAAGAGACTGGGACAAGGAGGCAGGGAGGGGGGCACTGAGGTAAGGAGCTAGAGAAGAAGGTTGGGGCGGAGCTCGGAGACAGAGACTGGAACTGAGAGATGCTGTGGGGGAGGGGAGAGACATTCTGGATTAGGAGTTGGGAGTGGGGAACTTGGACAGGATGTGGAAGGAGACGGGGAAGAATCAGGACTGGGTCAGGGACAGGTTGGAGTGGATGGGACAGAAGGGTTCAAACCTGGGGGAAATGGGCAGAAGAGTCTGTGTCAACTAGACAACACTCCCCT
The DNA here is from genome assembly GCF_965140295.1 of Lepidochelys olivacea. NCBI lineage: Eukaryota > Metazoa > Chordata > Testudines > Cheloniidae > Lepidochelys > Lepidochelys olivacea. The sequence goes on along the minus strand of NC_140411.1, from coordinate 27,934,715 downwards.
CCAGAGCACAGACAAGAACTGAAGAGTCCTAAGTCTCACTGCATCTCTTTTGTCAGAAAACAGCTGTGAAACCCACTGGAAAAGTCTCTCATCCTCCGCTAGTGCCAGTCCACATAGCAGTGGTAGGTTGTCATCCACTATCAGCTACTCTATTAGCTCATGTGGCAGAGGTTTGTGTGATGGATCTAAAGGTCCCAAGCCTGCTGACGAGAATCTGGCTTATTAAAAAACCAACAAACAAACAAAAAAAACACAATCTAGGAAATCACACTCCCCCACCCCAATCCTCTCTTAAAAGAACATTAAGGTTGCAAAGTCAAGCACTCAAAAGTTAGGAAATGCCAGAATGAAGCTTTCCTTTTAATTCAGCCTTTTTGTTCATTTGCTTTATGACAGAATGTTTAATTAGATGATCACATACTATTTTTCCCCCACAGGATCCCTGCTTCGTTCAGTACACAGGATGCCCCTGCTCTGGGAATGAACCAGAATTGTGTAGTAGAGAAGGCTGTTGTGTGCAGGATCCCTGCCTTTTCTGTTGCAGGAATTGGAAGTAATGTGTAGTCATGAGGCAGGGGATTGCAGGAAAAGAAAGGCAGGTTTCATGGTTAAGGCAGCTAAATGATGCCCGGAAGAACGTGATTGCCTTCGCCACAGAGTTCCTGTGTGATTCTAGGCAAAGCACTTAAACCAAACTTTCCACAGGTAGTCCTTTTCATGTGTATTCCTCATTTTCTGGGTGACTGACTTGAGACCCTAGGGTCTAAACTGTGGAAATGTGGAGCTATATGCCAGCTGTGCTTTGAACACATAAAGTGATATATAATGCTTTGTGCTTCGACAAATCAGGTCCTGGGTGCTTCAGATCGGGCACTCAGAATTAGTGGAAATTTTTGACCTTAATCTCTCTGTGCCTCATTTCCCCATTTGCAAAATGGGGACAATACCACTTCTTCACCTCTCAGGGGTTTTGTGAAAATAAATTAATGTTTGCAGAGAACACAGCTACTAACGATTCATAGATAAGGCCAGAGGGGACCTCTTGGATCGTCTGGTCTGATCTCCTGTATAACACAGTCCAGAGAACTTCTTTGAATTAATTCCTGTCTGAACAAGAAAAACATACAATATTGATTTAAAAATAGCCAGTGATGGAGAATCTACCACGATCCTTGTTAAAGTTGTTCCAATGATTAGTTACCCTTGTTGTTAAAAATTAACATTTTATTTCCAATCTGAATTTGTCTTGCTTTGACTTCCAGGCACTGGATCTTCATTTACCTTTGTCTGCTAATTGTGATGTATGCCACAGAAAACCAATGAGGAAATTAGTAATTATGTATTTAGAACACGACTTGAATAGAGTACAATAAATAAGGCATGCAGCCACACATTGAATAAAGAGAAAACAAAATACTGAATAGATGTTAATTAAGTGTGCACTGAATGAGGCAGGAGTCCTGGGGAAAATATAGTATGTGATCACATATTTAAAGACTTACTATAATGCACACACACAAGGGGATCAAACTGAGGTTGCAAGGGCAATCTTTTCGAGGGCTTGGTTTTGCAACCTTGATAGTTTTCTTTTGATATGTTTTTTTTTGGAGTATAAGCCAGCAGCATCACCACTCTGAAACATTAACGGAATTTACTCTCACAATGCCCCTGGAAAGTGTTATTACTCCCATTTATTTAAATAGTTGGGAAACTGTGGTTTTGGGAAATTAAGATATGTCTACACTGCAGCTGGGAGCAAGCCTCCCAGCCTAGCACCCCACACTAGCTTTGCTCAAGATAGTGCACTAAAAATAGCAGTGTGGACACTGCTAACCATCCCAGTACAATCCTACCCATACCCTTTAGGTCTGTATTCAGGTAGCTACCCTACCTGTGCCACAATGTCCATTCTGCTACTTTCCCCATGCTTGCTTGAGCAAAGCTAGCATGTGTCTGTCTACCCGGGCTGGGAGGCACACTCCCAACTGCAGTGTAGACATTCCCTAAATGGCTTGCCAAGAGGGCAGGCACCAAGTCTGTGGAAAAGCCAGGAATTTAACCAAGGTCTCCCGAGTCCCAGTTCAGCACTTTACCCACAAGCCATCCTTCCTCCTTGCCACGATCAATTTAGCTGACCATACTTCTATGTAAGCCACTGCTTTGGCTCCTGGTACCTTATGTCAAGGACTTCATGTTCAGGTTCTAGATTCTTTTGCACATGTAGCCCTTTCCTGGTTGACATCATCCTATGGACCATATGCTTATCCTCCTCCATTCATGAGCAGAATGCCCACACAGGTCAATCAGAAGCAGTTCTCTGTATTGGTGGAAGTTCCCTACATGAACAGCATGCGGTCTTCAGCTTCTGAGCTGCTCACATTGTACAGTTCTACCTATAGGGTCCACCACTTTAATTTTGGAGAACCCCTTGCAGAAGGCCTCTGGTCCCAGCCCCTCTATATGTCTTAGCAATAAACTTTGATCTGTTGAGACTTGTCTTTTTTCCCTTCAGATATGTCATCTCTCTCTCTCTCAGGGTGCCCAAAGAATGGACTGAGATTCATTGTAGCTAGCCCAAAAATGCCTTGAAAGCTGTAATGGCAAGAGGAAACCAAAGTTGATCAAATGTAGGTTTTATTGCTGATGAACAGAAACAACCAGCCATTTCTATTCAGGAAGGAAGGTATCACCTCAGGGATAGCATTATGGATGTCTGCATTCATTTTACATACTTTATGCAAATTATATGTAAATTAGGCATGGCCCCCTGCCTCCTGCTACACTGCCAATGACTTTTTGACGTCACAGTGTTTGGTCGTAGATAGAACTCTGAGCTCTCTTTGTTTTCTCTTATTTTCACTGTAAATCATAGTAGGATTATTATAGGAAAAGGGAACTTACAATTGTATGCACACTACTCTGGAACATTCAAATTCAAAATTTATCCAACTAAATTCTGCATTTATGCTGAACACTGCTCACTTTGGGACAGATTCTGACACCCTTGTTCATAGTTAGTAGCACCTTGCTCCAGTGATTTCAATGACCCTACATGTAAAGTAAGGTGCTATGTAAAGAACTGGGCTGTAGGTGCTGCTGTGTTATCCCTATAGTCATTGACTTAACTGGACCAGAATCAGGCCCCTTTGGTAGCAAAATATATGTGTGCGCACTTTCCCCCCAAAGAAAAGCTGCCATCTCCTTTCCTAAGATAAAAATGAAGCTTCGTATATTTTATTTTAAATCTACTGCGGGTGCTACCATCGGTGCCAGCAAGCACAATGTTCTGCCATCCTTAAAAGCATGCTACAATTTGTGGTTATATAACTAGCATTTGACATGGTGTAGGGTTTTCCTTTCAACCCAATTTCATTATATGCTCTTTTTATATACTGAGAATGGCTCACACTAACAGGATTGTTTTGCCTGGTGGAAAAAAATGGCCATGACTTGTCATAGCGGGCTGGTTTATAGAGCCACTCACGTATAGTTAGGGCCCACTGCTTTGAAATTATGGTACTATAACAATCTTTTATTTACATAAATTGCTGAAACAGTAAAAAGAGCAAACAGATTTCTTAACTAGAGACAGCTGAAATATCCCCTCTGGGCACTTGCCTCCTCATTGAGGCAATAACGTTTGCAAGTCTAAATAACTTCAGTGCCTGGATTCCAGAAGTAAATTATCTTGACTTGAACCGTTTATTTTATTCTAATAATAAAATGGACTCAACATTTGGAGCTGCATGCATCCCCTGCACTGCCCTCCTGTAAACTGGCAATACATATGATGTTGGGAAAAAGAATTACCATGAAGTGATTTGTTAGAAAGGTCTCAATATACTCACCATGCAATTGCTAGACAATACAATAAATAGATTCAAGTTAAATTAATAAAAGGCACAGTTCCTACTCTCCCCAGCTTGCTAAGTTGGTGATACTTGACCTAATTTATTATATATGGAATCTGAGTTAACGTTTCATCTTTACTTTCTGGGATTTCTATAATCTTGTTTAGCAGTTTCTCAAAAGCCACTACCTCTTTTTCACTCAGAAATATTTTCTTTCCCCTTTAATTGCCTGCTGCTTATTGTCTTTCCTTACATTCGCAGGTAAAGACCTTACACATACACATAAGCTGCAACATTTGTCTTTGTGCTGCACATTGAAGTCCCATTGCCATGCTTGGTGTTAATACTGAGATGCTTTGCTAATGTACGTGCTGTGAGTTCATTTCTTTTAACTATCTTTGCACTTTCTTCAATTGACCATACTTCTACAGCTTCCCTGACTCATCCTTGATCTTACTTGTTGTGAACCAAAGCCAAGTAGGAAGCACTGAGGTAAATACTGGGATGGCAACAGGGTGCTGTGGGCCAAATTAAACCTCCCACTAGCGGAGCTGTGAAGAAGGTACCTTGCATGAGCAAGGACAGCTGGAGGCCATTCAGTGAGCCCCTTCCATATGCTCAGGGAACACAGACAGACCAGTTATGGCTTCCTTCTGCACAAGAGCACTAGGGAAAGTGCTTATAACTTCCTTCTGGTGAAAGCCAAAATTCAGCTTCTGTGTTTTCTTGCAATACTGCTGAAGAATAAGCTTGCTTTTACAGAGGGAAGGACACCAGAGTGTGCAAGTTTCCCACAGATTTTCTTCCATTTCCAAAAGTGAATTTCAGTCCAGTTGAACTATTTAATGTCTGTGCAGGGCTGGGACTGAGAAGCAATAAACAGATGCTAAGTAACATTATTACTAACAGGTGCTTGGAAAAGGTACCAGATTGTTTAGTAACTGGAATCGGAGCCCACAAAGACAAGGAAAGGCTCTACCCCTTCAGGTGAGGGAGGGGCCACTGAGCCCTGAAATCAATAGATTACAGGGGACAAAAAAATGAAAAAAGCAGGGATAGAAGTGCAGGTCACAGAGTCAAAACCAGGGCTCCGGAAGGTGCCGCCAAGCAGAGAATCCCAGGCAACACCCACATTTCCAAGAAGGAGTCCAAGGAGTCAGTGGTTGCTGCATTGAGGAACCCTACCTAGACAGGTGAATGTATGAAGGACTGGAAAAGGGGACCACAATCTCAGAGAACCAGGTATGGCTAGTGCCACGAGGTGGCTGATGAGTAGGTCCTGGGACTTTGTAGGGCCACAGAAGAGGCATGAATAGAGGTGCCAACCTGACAGATATGGAAAATGAAGCACTGAATTGTGCGCAGCAGAAAAAAAGCTTCCTCATTTCTGTGCTGCAAACTAGGACTGGGAGGGCCCAGCCGTAGCATCAAGCAGGTAGATTTGTCTCCACACCCATTCAACACTCTCACTGACAGGACTGCCAATGATCCCAGTGTTTTTTGTGATTTGGGCACCTGCTCATTAGGAATTAGCTTGATGCTACAAAACCCACTTCACACAAGCTGTCAAACTGCCACTAGACAGGAACGGTCACCTCTAATACAGGTGTGAGTCAAAAGAATGACCTACTGGCTTTGCCCTGTTACCAAGACCCTGAAGCATTCAGTTCCCCCTGGGACTCCACTGCACGTGGGTTTTATCTGCAGTTTTATAACGCTTTAGACTCACAATTTAATATATAGATATGTAAGCAAATTATATACTCAAAAATGGATGATGGTGTTGTGGAAGTCTAAGTAACAATCTGTGCCAGCTTATATAGAGAAGCACAACCGTACGATTCAAGCTGTGATGGATATTAGGTATCACCAGTTTTGTTTGCAACCTCTGTGGCTGTAAATGGATTTTGAAAGCCTCAGCTGAGCACTTCAGTAATTGTTATGCTATTGGTGTCTACATAAATAGGATTATAGTAACCCTAGTGAAAGACAATCTCCTCCTTGAATACTAATACAGTGAGAATGGGTGAGTGCCATTTAGTTGTTGTTTATGAAGCTGGCAGCTTTTATAAACTTTGCCAAACCTAAAAAGCTTTTATAGAGTTTATGAGACTTTTCCAACATGTCTCCGCATTGAAAGACTTGTGACAGACTGAATGAGAGACAAGGTGGGTGAGGTAATATCTTTTATGGGACCAATTTCTGTTGGTGAAAGAGACAAGCTTTCGAGCTCTTCTTCAGCTCTGTGTAGCATGACAGCTTGTCTCTCTCACCAACAGAAGTTGGCCCAATAAAAGATATTACCTCACCCACCTTGTATCTCTAATATCCCGGGAACACCACAGACAGCACTGCAATTGACTGAATGAGACAGACATTGACTTCCCTCCCCCCCCCACAAAAAAAAGAAAATGTAATTAAAGATATTTACCACCAGATGGCAAACTAGTACAGCTCCCTCCGTTCTGGCAAGGATTCCTCTCACATGCATCAGGGTATAGAACGCAGCCAAGCTTTAATTCAGTCAGGCCAACCACTTCTGCAAAGCTGCTGCGCTTGTTTTGGAGCGGCAGTTCATTGTTATTCAGGATAACAGAATCCAGGCAGCCCTGAAAACCACTCAGGACCTGGGTTGTCCTCTTGTCAGTCAGGCTCCGGACATTATCCACTTGCACCTGGGCTCCAAAGTAGACAGAGCTATCGGTACTCAGAGTCTGAAAGTAGAGGGGGGCTTTGCGCCGCTCCACATAACTGTCATCGAGTGACAAGCTTGTGAAATTCCGATTGAGCTCCAGGAAGACCGAGTGCCAGTTCCCATCATTAACAGTCCTGCCAGAAATGCCCAGGATTCCTGGGCCACTTCCACAGTCCAACTGGAACCACAATTTGCCGTCCATGATCTGTGAGGGTAAAAGCAAAAACCAACCCACTTAAAACATTGGTCTTACAACACTTCTTTAATGTGTGTCCTTAAAATTGGTCTGATGCTTTACACGAATACTGTGGTATATTGTAGCAACCATTCACAACAACACACAGACACATGCTGCTGTACATTAGCCATAGAAGTAAGTATAAGTAAGTTTACACTACAGGTGTAATCCAAGGGATAAGGCACTGGGCTGGGACACCTGGCTTCTATTCCCAACTCTTGTGTGACTTTGGGCCAGTCACTTCATCTCTCTGCACCTGTTTCCTCTCCCATCATGTGCCTCTCTTGTCTATTTGGACTGGAAGCTCTTTGGGGCAAGGACTGTCTTGCACTGTACATTTCCTGTGCTTAGGACAATGGAGCTCTGATCTCAGCAGGGGACTCCAGGTGCTAATAGAAACAAATAGGTTTAATGGAGTTTACATTAGTTGGGTTGCAGGATTCTGCATCCCTATAGCTTTCACAGAGGAGCAGTTATTTTTGTTGTTTTTCCTAATGTCACAAGTTCACTCACCTCTATCAACAAAGTGAAATCCTGACTAACCAGGGGTCAGTTATGACCTGTGGAGTTTACTTCACTGCACTCCAGCTTCCATTCAGAAAATGCAAGAACTGCCCAAGAGCTTCTACTTTCTCTCCTTCCCTCATATTTGTACTGAGCTCATCACTATGGTGTCCGCTTCCTTAATTTAAACATCATCACCACAATGTAAAGGTCACACCTGGGTCTAGTTTCCTCCCTCTTCCCCTGGAGGCAGCTGGGGATTTATTGACGGTGGTTGTCATTATTTATTACTGTCCCTCTTGCTCCTTGTCTGGCTGGTGGCAGAGGAATGGAGGTGCTGGTTAATAAAGAGGGTCTTGAGTGGAGAGGAGATTGAACTAGAACGCAAGAGACCTAGGTTTGATTCCTGCCTCAGACTCCTTGTGTGATATTGGGGAAGTCATTTAATCCACTCTGTGCCTCAGTTCTCCATCTGTAAATCAGAGTTAACACCTCCCTACGTCAGAGGAGCTGTGAACATAGCACTGAAGATTGTGAGGGGGCCAGTGCACGTACATAAATAGTGACAAGTGGAACCCTGTGCCTGGGTTTCCCTGAACTTGAAGCTTGCCAGCATTGTGGGGAAGGTGAAGTTCTTGGTCCCCCAAATGAAGAGCACAAACACCGGCTTCCCTGATTAGCTGTTTATCCAAAGGTTGCAAGTGTCACCAGAGGACCATGAGGAACTTGAAAATGGCTGACAGAATTGAGAAACATTTTCCTTGATGTGCTGACATTCATTGGACCCACACACTGTTCAAACCTTTGTGATTGTTTTACTTTTATTTCTTACTAAATGTTGTCCTTCAAAGGCACAATCTTTTTGCTGTGAGGACATGCCACCATCTCACCTGGAGCATGGTAATACAAGTGACAACCCAGCCTCTGATTTAGCTGCTGCCATTACTACGTCTTCCCTTAAAAGTCATACAAAATGGGCACCTGTAATAGAGATGTCTCAGCTTTCAGCTCTAGTGTAGCACAATGAAAGGAAAATAGCCTTCAGGCCTTAACTGATATAGCATCAGGGATGAAACAGACAGTTGGCAGAATGAGGATGGTGCACTTACTCTTTTAGCCCTAGAGACCAGTGTTCAGATCTAGATTAGGTTACTGGTGAAAATAAGTTTGGTGGTTTCTGCTGGTCCCTACTGTATGCATTGCCATTCTATTTTGAATAGCCTCTGCACTGCAACCCAGAATGCTTTATTGCATTCTCTAAGCAGTATTTATCCTCACCAGCCCCATTCTGGGACAGCTCTGTCCCAGTGTTTATCCCCCACACTTGAGTTCTCACAAAAGTCCCATAAAATATTAAAGCTAATACACTCCTTGACATTTCCCCATTCCTGACATTTTTTTCCCCATTTTGCTGGCTTTGGAAATCGAGGTAAAATATTTGGGACAAGGGCACAGGCTGAATTTTCAGCTACTGCCAACTTCCATATGTCCTACCACTTACAGCTTCTGATCCTGAGATTGGCCAGATTTGGACAGGCTGTAACTTTGAATGGGCCTGCTCCAATTCATGCTAGCAGATAATGGCTCTGAAGAGGCCGTTCCACTGTCCAGCACTCAGAGTAGGGGCACAGAGCTGGATAAGCTGACTCTATGCCACATAGGGACTCTCTTCAACTGCTTTACATGCAGGAGTGGTGCCTAGCAGATGAAAGAGGGCAGAGGACGAGGGGAAGGATTTGGCCTTATGAGTTTATCATGAACAACCCTTTATTTAAAAGCCCTTGACTAGACAAACCTGTAGGAGTCTGATGGAACTATACAGAATTGGAAATGTTTCTAACACAACAAATGTAACTGACAGAGTTAGAAATCTAAACTGTTGTCTTCTACTCCCAAAGGTCAATAAAGGAAAAGGCTGAGAGTTGTGTGTAAGAATAAGTCTGGATTCACCTTCCATTTCAAAGTCTTATCTCAGAGGGCTTAAAAATTGGCTATCAACAATTACTTTAAATTAAAAGCTGGCCTATTAAGCTATCAACTGAAGAGGAATCTTTTGATCATCAAGATGGCCCCTCAAACTACAGTTGTTGTTTTTAATTTAAGAAGGGGCAGTTTATCTTCCCCCATGCAGTAATTAAAACACCCCAATTTTGTAGGAGCAGTTTAGACAGGCAGTTTCAAATTTTGACTTGACATGGTCTAAATACAAAATACAAAGGGGCGGGGGGGAGGAGGAGGAGGAGAAGTGCTTTGAAAAGTAGCCATCACAGGAGCAGTAAATACAGTTCTTTCCCTAAAGGCTTTTATTATGCTTACTATGGAGTCTATTCTCCTGCATATTATATACATATAACTCCCATAAGGCTCATTATACCCTGACAGGTCCATTATCGACATGCCTTTTACCGGTATCCATGTACCATGCTTTTCCAGTGATCTGTCTAAATACAGCACCGTACACACACTCTTGGGACAAACATGACACAGTTTTTATCTGGGAGACAAAGTTTTAAAGGATCTAGAGTTTAAAAATACTTTACATATCTTCTGTTGTAGCTTGATCTTCTCTTTCTTTTCTTTTTTCATCTGTTTTATTCCTTCCCATTCATATGTTTATTAAATATTACAGCTCCTCTGTATGCTCTGAAATTTCACGTCCATTTCATTAAATGAAAAACACACACAAGGCAAGTCTTGGAGAGAGCAAGGATGGTCCAGGGGTTACAGCTCTAACCTAGGACTTGGGAGACCTGCACTCATGTCACCAGTAACAAACTGATAACTTAAACAGTTATAAGTCACCAGGGCCAGATGGTATTTACCCAGGAGTTCTGAAGGGACTCAAATATAATATTGCAGAACTGCTAACTGTGGTATGTAACCTGTCACTTATATCAGCCTCTGTGCCAGATGACTGGAGAATAGCTAATAGGATGCCAATTTTTAAACAAGACTCCAGAGGCGATCCTGGCAATTAGAGGCCAGTAAGCCTAACTTCAGTACCAGGGAAACTGTTTGAAAGGTCAGAATTATCAGCACGCTTTGTTGGGGAAGAATCAATACATCTTTTGTAAAGGGAAATCATGCCTCGTCAATCTATTAGAATCTTTGAGAGGATCAAAAAACTTGTGGACAAGGGGGATCCAGTGGATATAGTTACTTGGACTTTCACAAAATCTTTGACAAGGTCCCTCACCAAAGTAAGCTGTCCTGGGATAAGAGGGGATTAGGGATAGGGAACAGCTTCTATATGAGGAGAGATTAAAAAGAATGGGACTTTTTAGCTTGGAAAAGAGACAACTAAGGGGCCATATGATAGAGGTCTATAAAATCATGAATGGTGTGAAGAAAGAGAGTAAGGAAGTACTAGTTACCCCTGCACATAACACAAGAACCAGGGGTCACTCAAATTAAAGTAATAGGCAACAGGTTTAAAACAAGCAAAAGAAAGAACTACTTCATACAATGCACAGTCACCAGGAACTCATTGGCAGGGGATGTTGTGAAGGCCAAAAGTTCAATTGAGTTAAAAAAAGAATTAGATAAGTTGATGGAGGACAGATCCATCAACGGCTATTAGCCAAGATGATCAGGGATGCAACCCCATGCTCTGGGCCTCCTAAGTCTCTAACTGCCAGAAGCTGGGAATGGGCGACAGGGGATGGATCACTCGATGATTAGCTGTTCTGTTCATTCTCTCTGGGGCACCTGGCATTGGCCATTGTCAGAAGACAGGATACTGGGCTAGATGGACCATTGGTCTGACCTAGTATGGTTGCTCTTATGGCCCTGCTCTGCTACAGACTTCCTGTGTGACCGTGGTGCCTCTGTTTGCCATCTGGGAAATGGGGATAATAGCCCTACATTAAATACATTAAAGATTGTGAGTTGCTCAGATACAACAGGGATGGAGGCTATAAAGTACTTTAGAAAGACAAATGCGCAGACAGTTACAGTGCTTAATGTGCAAGGGAAGAAGGTGTCCTGCTCAAATTGCGACTTCAGCTGCAGTAGGCAAAGCAGGACCTACGTGCTATAAGTAAGAGGGTTGGGAGGGGCTGAGAGCAGAAGGAGTCCTGGCCCCAGCCACCCCCTACTTGCTGGCTACAGAAGCTGGATAGACACACAGGGAGAAATAAACTGCTTCACAAAAACAGGTGAAGCAAGTTACTCCTTCCCCCAGAGCAGGCATTGGGTAAAGGAGAAATTGTTGCTAACTGAGTGACAATTCACCTCTTGTCTCCCCCTGGGGTAGCGCAGCAAGGTGCTGCCCCTTCCTTAGGACAGGCTGTCCAATCTAATTTTTGGTGCTGCATTGAGAGATATGGGGAAACAGAGCTAAAATTTTGTCTGAAGATGGTAAATGCTAGCAAGTGTTATGCAAATCAAATTAAAAGCTGATGCTCAAGTCCAGGGCCTGCAGATTCCCATGCAAATAGCTTTTACGCCTTTGGATCTAAATGGGATGACTAACGGTTTGCTGGTCCAGACCAGACTTCCACTCAGAACTGAGCCTCTGGTGCTACTTTTGCACATACAGCGAGGTGCAAGTTGCCCCATCCTGTGGTCGTACAGTCCGCGGGACCCCAGTGGAGACCCACTCTGATCAAATTAAAGAATGATGCTATAGCTTCACTGCAGGGCAGCCAGTGTTTCTTTAAAGTGGTAATTCCTGAACAGCTGAGTGCTTCCTACCTCAGAACACAACTTACCTTAAAGTCTCTCTCCTTATAGCTGCATGGGCTCTAATGTCAATATATATTTGGATACACGTACGTGCTCTAGCATACAAATATATAAAATTCATGAAATATGTGAAATAGGCAGAGATGTGCAGAGGTGCTTCGTAAGGGTGATGCAAATTGGTACATTTTGATTGTTTCATTCAATAAGCAAAATGAATATTATAAATTACATTAAAATATTAGCCTGGCAGAGGGGCTTGGATCTGTACATCAACACAGGTAATAAAATGATCAAATGGTTCTTCTCAAACCACCTTAGGCTTGCATAGTCCACCTGCAATCACATACCATGAATACAACATGATGCCTACTGATCTATCTAGGGAAATGTTTTGTTACATTTCAGGTTTATGTGTGTAAAATGGTATATTTAATACTGAAATATTACTTGCTTCAACTCTAGCAACACCTGGGATCACACCCAAGCTTCAATCTTATCCTGCATGAGGTGATGTTGTAATAATACGTTACAATGTATAAAATTCACTTAACTAAGCTGTGCAAAGTTTCACATTGACTGTCTGGACTAAAAAACATATGATCACCTTATACTATTCAACAGTTACATTTATTGCATGACAGGAAAGTCAGTCTTTATTTTTTTAATCTCTGATTTTATAAACCAAGCGGGACTTAAATGAGGATTCTCATCCAAAATGGCCTAATCTTGGTTAACCTTATTACTTTTCACTGATAGAATTACACGAGAGAAAGGAACGCGTGATGCAATTCTCTGCATGTGTAATCATTCCTAGGGAAAATGCAACTGAATGACATCTCATTTTGCTCCAACAGCTTAAAATCAGGAGGCATACATCTGAAATAATTTACTTTTAGAATGGCTGATGTCTCTAAATCAATGGATAAATTGCTTCATCTGAAACAACAAAATAAATAACACCCTTATTATACCAACATACTATAACTAGTAAGCTTTGAACAGGATGGTAGACAAGCAGTTTGTTCAATTAAATTGATTATTCAGTGAAGAAGGACCCTGTGTTATGATTATGAAGCATTTCCATCCCTTGAGTTATCATAAACGTATGAGCTTCCAAAATTAAGCTGGTCACTTAAACATTAAAGACCTTATTGTGCTATCAATTTTTAAGTAGATATCTGTGGTGGTGGTGGTGAAGGCCTATTTCAAAATCAATGGTACAATATGCCTTAAATATCTCTTTTGGCCTCAAGAGAGTTTCACACAAAGCCCTAAAATTGGTAACATCAATATTGTTCCATTTTCTACCCTCATTTAGGGCTTGATTCTGTGAAGTGCTGAGCCATCTGGCTCTGATCCAGCAAAGCACCTAAGCAGGTGCTTAAAACTTAGTATGTGTATAGTCTCAATGACTTCATGTGTATGAAAATAAACAAATGTTTCAGTGCTTTGTTGGATTGGGTCAGAGTGCTCTGCACACTGCGGGATCAATCCATTATCCCCTTCTTTGGAATAGCTCAGCAGATTTAACTTAATTGAAAGCAATACTCAAATCTTCTGAATAACAGTCTCACATTTAGAGACCTCTGTCTAGTCTAGCAATCTTAGATACCCATATGACCGGCATTACCATAGTGTTTGAGTGGCTCACAATCTTTAATACTCACAACACCCATTTTACAGATAGCATCAATTTTTCAAAGGTGCCTAAGAGATTTAGGAGCCAAATCCCATTTTCACAATTGGCTTAGGAGTCTAATTCTCAAATGAGCTAAAGATGCTTTGAAAAATTTGGCCTAAGTGAATTGCCCAAGATGGCACAAAGTCCATGACAGAACAGCGAAAGGAATCCAAATCTCCATATCATACCCTAACCACTGGAGTATGCTTTCTCTCTATTTTAGGTTTTCTTAAGTGTCTGTCACCATAGTACCCAAGCCCCTGTTGGTAATGTTAACTAAATGTGTGATCCATTGAAATGATAGGCACTATACGAATGTGGGATTATCATCTGAGTATTGCATATGCATTACAGACAGGGCTAATTGAGCCATCTATTGTCAACGTTGCCTGACACTTCTCATCATAAGATCCTATTTTCAGTTTCTTACAACTTTACCAAACTTTAATTATTCAGGATGAAGTTTTATTTATGAGTGTCTGCTTCAGGTTGAATTTTTTTGGGAAACTTCATCCAAAATAGTTCAGCCATTTCCAAGAACGAGATTAGGAAAAAGACAGAATTTTTGTCCATGTTAAACTCTTATTTGGAAACCACTAGCACCCTCATATTTGAAAATTCAAGCAATGGCCTTTTTTACATCTCCAAACAATTAGGTCTCATACAAGCCTGAGCTGTGCTGATTTCCCTGCTCTCCTTGCCCCAGGTGAAAGGCACAATACTTGTACTCATGAAACATTTTTTGTATTTAAGCACAACAGCTAAAGAGATATTTGCTGTACACTAAAAATTGCTGTCACTGTTTTAAATTTACCTGAACATTCAAACAAACAAAAAAAAAATCCAAAAATTGCAAACACAAATACAAAATGCTTTGTACCATTTCTTCCATTGCTGATTTACAGTACATGGGAAAGATACAATCGGTCACATTGTCTTCATTCAATGCCTTCGGGATTCCAGCAGAAGTATTATACATGGAGGCTGTTGGAACTGTTTATCCTTCTCTTTTAACCTGCTCTACAGAAATTTGGCCTTCCATAGAACCACACTTTAGGCAGTTCAGCAAAGAGTCAAAGTCATAGAGACTTCATTCAATACAGTAGGTATCTTCACCTACCCCCAGCCTTCTGGAAGAACAATCATAACTCTCTGATTCGATAAGCCACCTCATTCAAGCAGAGAAGCTTTTCTTAAAAAATAAAAAAAAAAGTTTTTGAAATTAACTGTGATTCAGCGGTATGAAGGCTCATTTTCCAATCACACAGATGCAGAGGAAAAACAGCCTTTTCAACAAGTGTGGCTTAGAATACACAATCATCTGAATGGCCAGGTCTTACATCTCAAGTAGATCGGCTCTTGCGCCTAGTCACATAGAATCATAGAATATCAGGGTTGGAAGGGACCTCAGGAAGTCATCTAGTCCAACTCCCTGCTCAAAGCAGGACCAATCGATACAATGGTCATATAAGATAAAGCACCCAATGGTCCATATTCAAAGAATACTACTACTGCAATGCATATCAAGCTGCTTTTTTGTTTGTTGTTTTTGTTGAAATTGCTGCTTTTCCCTGTTACCATGAAACAGATCAATCTTCATCTTCTCAATCCACAGCTGAAATGAGAACAACATTCCCCAAAGCAAGAGCCAATGAGAAAACATATAATCAAGAAAATAAGTGCAGGAAAGATAACATTTTAATTACCTTCAGAATTATACAGGGATTCGCTCTGGTGTACATTATAATCCCATTGCTTTGCAAGGTTCGTAGACGCAGAGCCAGCTTGAATTCTTCTTTCTTGCTATTTTCAGAAACCCGGTATTTGATGTAACTATTCCCAGCAAAACTAAGGGAAGTGTGCCCTGAAACAACCATTTTGAGAAGATACATATTCTTTTAATGTTCAGAAATGAGCAGAGACACATGAAATTATCCTACAATTGCAAATGAAGTTAGTTACAGAACACAGGTAGCTAACAAAGAAGAAACTTTTAAATAAAACCCACCATTGACTGATTAAAAACTTGTCTCCATTGCAAACCACACACCACAGATTTGGGGAGAAATCTAATAATTTATAATTATAATTTCCTAATAAGGGGGAAAATCCAGCTCACCATTCTCAGACAGGAAGCCTTATTGACTTCATTGGAACTACTGGCAGGTGTAAGGTGAGAAGGATTTAGCTCTAGCAGAGCACCAGAAATCAGAATTTGCTGGGGAATCTGCACCCTCTGTTAGCATCAGGATATTTCTGACTCCGAGTCCTACTCAAAGCCCATTGAAGTCAATGGAAATGGTCTGCTTGACTTTGCATTAGGACCCTGGTGCCTTGGTGGTTAACATAAATTGAACAAAATGTACAAAGTTCCTGAAATGTTTTTTTCAAGATAACATGGTATTTTTATCACAAAAATTACAAACTTTATGAATGTTAATAACAAGTAAAACCTTGAATTAATATCTCCTAAAGGATCCCAAAGTGCTTTGCCACTAGCAGGGCAGTATTCAAGGACAGCAGTTCTCTAGAAAGAACTGTCTTCTCAAAAGTCCCATGTTTTACTGATTTGGGGCACCATCCTGATCAGATTCAGTCAATGGGAGTTTTGTTTGTAGAAGCAGAATCGGGTATATATGCAGTACCAGGTTTGGACAACCAGTTTCTTTTACAACACTCATAAGTAAATGAGTGAGACCAGATCCTGAGAGGTGTGCATACACAACTCCCATTGACTTCAATAGCAACTCTCCATATTATGATACAACGGCCGCACTTCTTATATAAAAATCACACTTTTAAGTATTTCCTGGTTACTCTTTTGGAGGAATCTGCACCTGAACATTCTCCGAGCTTCCCTGGTGGGCACTGGCAGATGAATGGCCTTCGACTAGCTTCGTACCCCACACACTGCATGTCCCCTGGACATGGCTTCTCCATACAGGGATCGCTGGACCCAGGACACAGCCCTCCTGTGACCAATTGAAACATGCTGTTAAGAATACGTCAAACATGCACCTTGGCAACAGGAAGCAGAAAGAGACTTAAAAATTGTAACAGAATTTAAATCTAGATTGTAAACTCTTTGGGTCACAGATGTCTTTTAAATAAGTGTGCGTACTGTGCCTAGCATAATGGGGTGCTGGTCCTTGAGTGGGTGCTTAGGTGCTGCTATAAGACAAATCAATAAATAATAATAATAAACAATTATGACCAATTGACTGGTGTCATGATGGCTTTGCCAGTGTTGTCGTTCCAAACCCCCTCTCTGAAGGGGATCTAGAGCTGACCCATGAAACACATTACTAGGGGCTACAACCTTCTTTTGCCTTGCCTTAAGTTGGGAGAATTCTGCGCAGGCAGGAAGGACAGCCACGCCCAGGCTGCACAGTGTAAGGAGAGCTCCTTGTGCAGGCGGTACTGCAGTATCCTCATGCTCCACAATGGCATGCTGATCCTTCCAGAAGGGGAAAGCAATCCCATAAAGCTGGACACACTGCTAGGCACCACAAATCCTGCTCCCTCCCTCCCAAATTGGGCTGCATAAACTACACTGCATCTGGGATCCTGGACAAAAAAGGAGGAATGGACAGGATTTTTCTGTCTTTGAAGCTACATATTATCCTGCAACGGATTCAGGGTGGAGATTTTTTTTTAATTTAAAAAATAATCGGATGGGTTATTTTAAATGATATATTTTTAAGACAGGAGAAGTTTAACACTCTAAATAGCTAGCTTCAATTTACAGACTTAAATTGGGCAAATAATCCTTAAAATATTCAAACTGTATTTAGTGGCATATGTAAACGGGTTAAAATTACTTAAACTTTGAAAAGCCCTGACAGCTGATGTACCATCAGTACTTTCATAAGGATTCTGACTAGGTTTGCCAACCCAGGACACAATTTTGGTTTGACCTCTATCCATGAAGATCTCCCGCTGACTGCAAAGGGTAGTCTGGAGGAAGAACTGAGTCCCCGAGGTGTAAACCTTGATTAAAATCTTTCCTTACAACACAGGCACTGCAAGCACTTCAAAAAATCCCTAAATATGTTAACACCCAACAAATTCAGATGGCTGCTAAGGGCTTGATTTAAAGCTAATGGAAGTCAATGGAAAGTTCCCATTTAATTTAATGGATTCTGGATCGGGACCTTATTTTGTCTTTTTAAAAGCCCTTAAAATACATATATATTTAAATTACCTCAGTCTGGAAAGGCCTGTAAACACTGTAAACCACAATACAAATGACCACACAGCCTCTGAGGGAGCCACTGAAGCTCAACATATCAATCCTCAAATGTTTCTAGAAAGAGAGACTTTCTTTTTAGACACCACAAAGAAATGTAAAGGAAATTAACATGCACTGGGCCAAGTTCTGCCCTTGGATGAGTTTGTGGGACTTCTAGTGAAATACATGTGGTTGTGCACAGACTTGGAAAATGGCACGCCTGCCTATGCTTGGGATTTATTTGCTTCTGTTGATTTGTATTTAGGGCTTGAACAGAGAGAGGGCCAGTGGTAGGGGATGGATAGGGTTAGCACTTCCTCGTCTGTCAAACTTAAATTAAAATCTGCTCTGAGATGTATAAGGACAGGAGAGTCCCCCCTTACTGAATATTTGCTGTTCCTGCTTTGTGTCACAACCTTAATGCAATTTGAATGTGGGTTTTTTTTTTAGTGCATGTATTTTATTTACAGTGTATAAAGAAAGTAATGAACTTGTAATAGAGCAATCCCCTCCTACCCCTTGCAGTTATGAAAGAGACAACGTTACTAACACACTTCTGTACAAGCCAAGCAGGGCTCAGACTAAGCATAGCTCAAGTTACCTGTCACTGTAGGTATTTTCTGGAAACAGACAACTTATTACTGTAGGTTTCAAAGTGGAGATGGTCTGCCTATAAACATGGCAGAGACTATAAATGTCTATGCTTGGTGAGCAACACAGTCAGTTTAATCTTTTTACACCTCCCCTCCTTTGTCAAACATTTGTTTGAGATGTCTGTGCAGGAAATGAGCACTGATGTAAAATGATACATGGCAATCATTATTAATCAGTGTAATAGGGTATATTAACATGCATAATAACGAAGCAGAGCTCTGTGTAAGCACAAAAGCATGCCTCTTTCACCGTCAGAAATTGGTCCAATAAAAGATCTTATTTCGCCCACTTTGCCTCTCATGAATAATACTAGTGATATACTATCACATTTCAACTCCTATCGATACCAAAAGGGATGAAATCAACAGGCTTCTATGGAAATTTAATTTAACAGGGTTCTATAGAAAATATTATAAAACGACAGAATTTAACTGAGAATGAGATATTTTCCATAGGTGTTTTTGGGTGTCTGTTTTCTTCTTAAGAAACAACAATCCTATAGATTTCTATAGCAGGGACATAATTCTCTAGAGAATGGCAAAAATGTTCCATAGAAAGGTTATAATTTACTGTTTAATTCCATCAGCTTTATCAATACATTCTTATTAGGTGTATGCTCTATCTGCACAGTACATCTGTTCTTTCAACGCACTTAAACCTTTTGTAAGGTAGTAATTTAAGTGAGCCTCTCTGTAGCTGACAAATAGACAAGTCACTTGGGCAAAAACCCCAGAGCTTGTGAATATGCTGAACTGCTGAGATTTCAGAATGTGGCATTGCACATTTTCACAACCCTTTAACCTTTGATTAAAATCTCTGACATTAAGCAATAAATCAATACTTGACTTCTCTATCACTCTCTGCCACTTTTTAGCTGATTCTAACTCTTGATTTGTGGTTCAGATTCATCATTCCATGGTTCAAAAGTATATGGAAAGAATCTAATATATTTATTATCACTGTGAAGATGTAAGCTTACGCTGGCAGACCACGAATGGTTTTTTTAGATAAACTACAAGAAAATCAACTTTGTATTCATCCTGTGGATTTCACAGCTGTGACAGAAGTTTTAAAATATTCAAACCTGGGAGAAGAAATGTTTTATGCCTATCTGTATGATTATAAGTGCATAAGCTACAAATCATGCACTGCTGTATTGCATTGTTTTGGCTAATGTGCATGTTCAGGCTGATTTCATAACTGCACTGAGTAAAACTGTAAAATAATGCACGGATATGTTATCCATTGTCAAAGATTTACAGCCAGAGTTGAAATACAATAATTGAGTTGTCACATTTCCACTCTGAAGTCCAGCATTTTTACCATTCTTTGTTCTTTCCAAAAGAGATTCAACGATATGGATTAGGATTGATTTTCTTTCCCCTAGGCAAGTCCTGAAAATCCATGGCATTCCCATGTAACTCACATTACTATTAATAAATTTGTTTCCAAGAAGGTATTGCATAGAAACATGGGGTTAGGGTCAACCAGTAATGGACAGGAAATTTTGGGAGGGGTCTGCCTGATTTTGACAGATAATCTCTGTTTATTGCTCTAGAAAGAGGTGGAACTACTCCAAGGTCCCTGCCAGTATGATGAAGAGGAAAATACTTTCTCATTTCTAAATGTGGCAATTACTCCATCCCTGTACATATAAGCAGGAATCACCCAGAACCATGCAATTCCATTTGCAGTGTTGCCAAGTCTTGGTGATTTGTGTTTTTCTGAAAGCCCCAGCTCCTGGATACATGTGATTATCTAAAAAAATCTCAGATTTCATTTTAAAAAGTAAATGTTTAACTTTCTTGGTTGCAGAGAAAAAATTGAAAGTGACTCCTAAAGGCTAACAATACCAAGGCAAATAAAAAGAACCCCAAACTTATTATTGTAAAAAAAAAAAACTTAAATTTTTTAAGACAATCTTATGATTTTTTGGTGGGGGGGTCTGACTCATAATTTTTGAATGCTTGGGTTGGCCATACTGCAATTGTACTCTTGGACTAGGGTGATCAGGCATCTTAGTCTGTTCTAATGTAACTGGGAATTTGTCCTGGTGTTAGTGGAACTGGCTGGGATACCTGACTACCTCTGCTGGCTCCAAATTCTCCCCAGCTCCTTCCAGTCTGTAGCAATTCCCACTCTGCCTGTCTCTACTTGCCTCACACTCCTCTGGGCCTCATTCCTCATATTTTATACCAGCTCTCTGCAACATCCCCTACCTCAATGCTCTATCAACAGCAGCTTCTCCTCATTGATCGCATTATGTAGTACCATAAGGGAATCCCATCTCCTCTACAACCCAGTGACAATTCCTTTCTTCCTCTTAAAAATCACACCCCTTTCACTCCAGGGCCAAGTCTCTCTCAAACCACAGCTCTTCTAAAATCTGAGCCACATGGATTCTGCTGATACCTTGTGGGGCACAGAATTCCAAAGGTTGATTACCCTGAAAAAAGTCTGACCTTGCAAGTAATCTATACTTCAGTGGCTCAAAAGCACTGTGGTTCAAAGAGCAATGGACTACAGTCAACTTTTTCCAACCTTGGGTGATGCACTGGCTTCAAAGGCAGCGTACATGTTTTAGGGGAGAGACCTCAGTATTAATGCAAAAATGATATTAATTATCTCATAACAACTTATTTTTTATTAGGTCATTACAAACGTTCATGGAGGATAAGTCTATCAATGGCTATTAGCCAGGGGTGAAAGTAACTTAAAGGATTTACCGGTACTCTGGAGTCCTGATGAGGGGGTGGGGCCTCAACCGGAAGAGGCGGGGCCTTTAAATCCCCAGGCTCTTTAAATCAGGATTTAAAGGGCCTGGGGCTAGGTCTGTGGGAGCAGCAGCTGGGAGCCCCGGGCCCTTTAAATCACACCCTCAGCTCCCAGCTGCAGAGGCAACTGAGAGCCCTGGGATTCGGGGGTGATTTAAAGGGGGCTATTTAAAGGGTCTGGGGCCACTGCTACCGCCCCAGCCCTTTAACTTGCCACTGGAGCCCCGCTGCTGCTACCCCAGGGCTCTGGCAACAAGGCTCCAGGAACAATTTAAAGGGCCTGGGCCGGATTAACTTTTTGGGGGCCTGGCACCAAACATATCTGAGGGCCCCCCCTGGGGAAAGAAGAGGCCAGGGGCAAGAGCACAGCTGGGCATGGTGGTGGTGGGGGGGAAGGATTGGTCCCCAGCTGGAGTGAGGCAGGGGCCGGGGCAAGATTAGCACATTGAGGCATGGGGGGAGAATTAGTCCCTGCTGACTGGAGCAAGGCAGGGGCTGGGGGCAAAAACACAGTGGGGCGGGAGCTAGGGTTGGTCCTTGGAGCAAGGGAGGGTCTGGGGTTAAACTGCAAGGGCAGCAGGGCTGGGGAGGGGGTAAACAGGATCCCCCACACATACCCCTGCCCACATAGAGTGGGTACCTAACTTCTCCCTGGTTCTAGCCCATTCTCTTTGTCTCTCTCTGCACCAAGCTGAGGGTGGGGGTGCACTGAGAACAGGGCTGGGGATGCAAGGTCTGGGAGGGAGTTAGGGTGCAGGAGCAGGCTGGGGGTTGCAGGGTCTGTCCTAGAATGAGGGAGGGGGCTCAGGGTTGGGGCAGGAGGTTGGGGTGTGGAGCGCTTACCTGGGGCAGCTCCCATTCGGTGCAAGGGGTGCAGGTGGGTATGTGGGGTGGGGGAGGGTGCCGGAGCTCCCGTTTGGTGCTCAGGGTAGGGGTGGAGATGTGGAGTGGTGCAGGAGTCAGGGCATGGGGTGTGGAAGGGTGCAGAAGTCAGGGCAGAGGGCTGGGGTGTGGGCTGGGGTCGTGGGGGGTGTGAGGGGGGTGCAGGAGTCAGGGCAGAGGGCTGGGGGTGTGGGCTGGGGTCGCTCCCAGCTCCCTGCCCTGAGCGGCTCATGGCAGGGGGTATGCCCTGATTCCACCCCCTTCCCCAAGGCCCCGCCCCTGCCTCTTCTCTGCTTCCTCATGCCAGCAAACAGCTGATCGGCAGCAGGGAGAGAGAGTGAGAGGGGGCGGGGGAACGCAGCACACTGGGGGAAGTGGAGGGGGAGTGGGGAGTTGGGCTGCCAGCGGAGCCTGCCCTGCAGCAGCAGGACAGAGCCCCGGGAGAAGGCAGCACCAAGCTTCTGCCCCCATAGGAGAGAACGGGGGGCGGAAAAGAGCGGCCAGGGCCCCTTCTGAGAATGGGCCCTTTAAATAGCTGCTGGAGCCCCTCCGCCGCTACCCCAGGGCTCTGGCAGCGGGGCTCTGGTGGAAATTTAAAGGGCCTGGGGCTCCAGCCGCTGCTGGGAGCCCCAGGCCCTTTCAGTTGTCGCCTGGGGAAGCCAGTCCGCCCCGGTACGGCACACTGACTCTTGCCAGTATGCCGTACCGGGGCGTACCGGCTTACTTGCACCTCTGCTATTAGCCAGGATGGACAGGGATGGTGTCCCTAACCTCTGTTTGCCAGAAGCTGGGAATGGGAGACGGGGTGGATCACTTGATGATCACCTGTTCCGTTCATTCCCTCTGGGGCACCTGGCATTGGTCACTGTTGGAAGACAGAATAGTAGGCTAGACGGACCTTTGGTCTGACCCAGTGTGGCCGTTCTCATGTTCTTAAACTTGTTTACATGTTTACTGAATATTAAGATATAACTACAAATATGTTATAGCTTGGAAATATAACAATACACATGTTTACCTAGTTATGTTACAAAATGTTAAAGCTAATCAAAGAAATTCAGGAAGATTTCTACTCCTATTTCCCAAGGACAAGCAAACATCAAGATGACAAACCATGTAAAACATTCATGTTTTAGGAAGAAACCTGAATATGATTGGAATGTAGGGTGTGTTACCAGAGCGATACATCTAGGTACCGTGGGGGTTCTACCAACCTCCACCCTCTTGCAAGAAAACTTACTTGTGTTCTTAAAACCTTCAGAGAAAAACATGTTGTTGGAGATGTTTTAAACTTTTGTTTATTTCTTAAATGTTGAAATTGCAAACACCTTTGGAGATGTATGTTTGCAAAGATATCTAAATGTAGGAATAGTAAGATGTTTAATATACAAATATAGCAAGGTCATTTGATGCTATAACTGTGTACTAATATAAGAAGCTATTTAAGTATAGAATATTCATATTAATAGGATGCTAATTAATTACTGGCAGTGTGCAAGCAAACCCTCATCCAACTCCAGAAGACAAGAATCATCTCTTCTAAAACTATGACAAGAATCAACACATTTTTATATTATTTAAGTTGTAAAAAAAAACTTTCTAAAGGTTATTTAATTTTAAAAGACTGTTTGGAGAACTGAAATCTTTTATATAAAGAACATGAGTGTTTGGACTGTTTCAAAACAGAATTTCATTTTCTAGTAAAGTTGAAAGAATATCTCAGAAGATGGATCAAATAAAAAGAAACAGTTAAAACTAGCTTTGACAGTTATCTGATGCTTTCGTCCACAAGAAGAACAAAGGCGATGAAAGAAATGTTGCATATTTATTAAACAGATTGTATATTCAGGAGCTGAAGGTGTCACCTAAGCCAAACCTGAAGACATCAAGCCAATGAAAAGGTGACAGCAACCAACTTTGAATCTTCAACAAGCCTATGTCTTTTCCCGTAAATTTCCTAAAAATCGGAAGGTGATGCATATAAAAGAGTCAAAGTGAGCACCTCTCATACACACACTCCCTGCTATTCTGCTTAGACAGCAAACACTCCACAACTTATGCTGTGTATCTCTACAAGCTAGTTGCCACAGACAATTGAGAAAAACATAAAAGACTCAAGAAGAAACCAACCCAAGGAAGACCTCCCCAAACTTCAACATGCACAGGTGAGAGAAGTTAACTAAAACACTGACAATGGATTAGATTTCAATTCATATAATGATTTTATTGGGATACTGAAATGCTATTGTAACATAAAATATTAATAGTTTCTCCTGATAATCACCAGCTGGTTAGGCCATGTATTGCTGGAGAGAAGATGGGATAAACATTGGTAATCAGAGAAATAGTGGGATTTAATTACACTTAGGATTCTTAATATTTGTAATTGTCCTGTTTTAAGATAGCTTCTTTTAATTAACTAATTTCAATATTTCCTTTGATTTCAGAGGATTTACTTAAGATTGCTTACTTTGCCAACTACAAACTGCTTAGTTATTACCAACAACCAGACATGCTTCACTTGCCCTTAAACACATTATTTTGCCTGTTTATCCACAGTTTTAAGTATCTAATAAGATACTAAAACTGAATTTACAATAATTTTGGATAATAATATACTTTGTCTTAACTTACCAAAAAACAAAAAGCACCCCACCATCGCCCAGGGAATCCATTCTCAAAGGTGAAATCTCTGCTATAAGACCTCCATAGAACAATATAATATAGGAGAGATTGTAATGTAAGTATCAGTATTGTTATATCTGTTCTCTCATTTGTGTTATTTAATTTAATACTTTCTCTTTCTTTTTTCACTAGTAAAATGACCACAATTAATAACTGATTATTTTGCTTGGTCTTAATCATGGTATTTCCTAAGACACATAAAAGAACCTCTGTGACTAAGTAGGGGGAGTCACACCCATAATATGGCAATAAAAGAAACAATTAGTAAGAGATGGCCTACCCTTTCTCTAAACTAAGTATTTTTAGTAACATTTACAATAAAATTACATGGCGCCCAACAATTAAAATGACCCCCCATACCACACAATGTGTTCGGCACCTTGGAAAAATCAGACCACTTTTATTTAATGCCTAAGCGCAGACTGGATGGGAAGATACTATCCCCCTCTCTCACTCAGCCTTCTTAGCTGTACTACCATGATGGCTTACAAGGGGCAGGATCTGTGTGTAGGCTTCATGGGAGTCAGTTGGTCTTTTGGAGGAATTTGAATGAGCAGAGAGTGGGAGTCTGGCACACTGGTATTGGGACTTGAGTTCAATGGTCAGGACTGGATGCATCGGACCCTGTCATGAGAGGTATCGAGGACCTGTTAGCGGGTGCGGTGCACTCAACTTCTACAATGGGACCTGAGGGGGCACAGCTCCTCTAAAAATTGGGCCCCTTTTTTTATTTATTAGTGGCAGAGGATCACAGTGCATTATATTCAGATATTTCTGCCTTCCTGCAGAATGTACCAGGTACAGCTCCAAAAGACCTAAAGCTTAGATTCCTTCTTTCCTCCCATGAATTTAGATTTTGGTACAAGACAGAATAATCTATTCCTGTTACACTGTAGAAGAAGCCATATGCACTCTAATATAGATGTGTGAGTTTTCACTTCCACACAACACTTTTGGGGACAGTGTTCACAAGGCTCCTGAATGATTACATCGGAACCATATTCGATCCTCTTCCCTAACACACACATTTTTGTAACCCATGTTTTCAAAAACTGTCGAGTGTAGTGCAAATTATGCTCCTCATAGAAGTTCCTTAACAGGGGCTAGAAATGGGAGTGTGAGCAAGACTGTATGAACAAATCAGTTCCAACAAAACTAACCAACTTTCCCCCCGTGAATCTTTGTCCTAAAACTAAATTCAGACCAAATCTTTACTTAGTTTTTTTTTTAAAGGATAATGTAACATGAAGTATCATTTTTGCCTCTGAAATACCAAAATACCATGGGAATGGCTGTTTATTCCAGTACTTTTCACATGACTGGATGCAAAAATGCCAGAAATCTCAGGAGTTAGCCTGTTATTGCAAGATTTTTTAGTTATTGACTCTAAAGGTTCAGGCTGAGGTGTCTGAACTTTGGGGCGTTATCCTACCTGAAATGAGCTGCTGAATCTTTAGAGGTTCACAAGTTACCTGCTTTAATAGTCTCTCAGCATTCTGGTGTTAGATAACTCCGTTTGCTCATAAAGGTAATCTAGGTTATGCACAGCTGGCATGCATAATTTGTGCATATTTGTGACATCTGGCAGTGGGAACTATGTTCCAAGTCTGATACATATTTCAAGAATGTGTGAATTAGCTCAAACTCAGGCTTCCTGGGTTATAACTGAATCTGATCAGTGAAAACATATGCAATATTTTAATAGGTTTGTCATTCTTCAATCTATCAATATTTATTTGGCTAGATCATTAAACTACTCTAGAAACAAATATAGTAGAACACTGATTCTGCTGAATGTGTCTTGCCAAAGCTATCATGTTAAAGGAACCATGAGGAAATCCATCCTAGTATTTTGTGTACTATTTTTCCACTTGCTGTATTTATATGCACATAAATATGCAGATACACATTCATTATGGTTTATCATACAGAATACACACATACACACTTCTGAGGAAAGACTGATTAAAAGAACTATCTATGATTTGCTTTAACAAAAACTAAAGAGAGTGAGGCAGGTTAATTTTCTACAAGTATCTGAAGGGAGCAAATGCCACTGACCAAGGTTAACTGCTTTGGGTGGTAAACAAAGGGTATAATTAGCAACAATGGAATGAAAATAAGAATGGGA
Source organism: Lepidochelys olivacea (assembly GCF_965140295.1). Lineage (NCBI taxonomy): Eukaryota > Metazoa > Chordata > Testudines > Cheloniidae > Lepidochelys > Lepidochelys olivacea. Next base: position 27,907,703 of record NC_140411.1, on the reverse strand, counting down.
ACATGTAAACTGAATATCAGGAGAAAATTGCTGTCAGTGAGATCTATCAGTCTCCCAAGATAGGTATGGATTCCCCATTGATTGGTACATTTAAAACTAGACTGGACAAAGATACAGTTTCAAAACAGTACAGAATATACTGTACGTAATAGTCCTGCACTGGCCTAGGGGCTTGGCTAGATGATATGATAGCACCGTCTATTCTATGGAAGTCTCTATTGCACAGCTTTTGTATAGCTAATAATAGCAGGGACTGTAACATACATCTAAAGCTGTTTGAAACACTTAACACTATCATTTAACAATTAGCCCTTAAATGTGCATAAAAGATCTCGACTCCAATATTCTTATCTTCTCACGTTCCCTGAACTATCAGGGCCCTATTATCTCCCCTCTGCAGGACTCAAGTGACTCCAGCTGAAGTTCCATGCATTGGGGCCTGACCCAATCCCCTCTGAAGTCCATGGTAAGACACTTATTGACTTTAACAGGAGCAAGAGCAAACCCTTAAGGAGGCTAGGTTGTCACACTGAAGATCTGCCATACAGTTCTGAGAGCAAAATGTGGTGCACAGTCTTTATGGGCCGAATTCTTTGCTAAACTGTCACAGCCTCATTGACTTCACAGGAGTTTTGTCCATTGACACCAGCAGAAAACAAAGTCCCGTCTCTCTGTGTATGTTTACGAGAAGGGAGGTTTACATGTATTGATTTTACAGCAGCTTCTTATTTCACTCTTGAGCAAAGTGGAATGAGGAACAGAAAACAACGCAAACAGAAGGAACAGGTCTATTATTATAAGTGCTTGAGGTTTTTTACCTAGTACACAGAAGCAGAAGGAAGATGGGCAACCAAGTGAATATGTTGGCCGTTCCCATATGAAATCCCTTCAAAACTGCGGAACAATTTCATGAACCAGTGCCACTGCTGGGAGCTCCAGGCCCTTTAAATTGCCCCCTGGGGAAGCCGGGCTGTCCCAGTACGGTGCACCAGCTCTTGCCAGTACGCCATACCGGGGCGTACCGGCTTACTTTCACCTCTGGTTAAAGATCATTCTCACTTTCAAAACGCTGGGTGCAGTCGCTAAATACTGACTGGCCAGTTTCTGACATGACCACACTTTATGTACTATTCAGTACTGTTACAGATTGGGTGGCAAACCACAGCAGAAGGTTTGTTGATGGCTCTGATTACCATGCCTCCAGCAAAGTGGCCTTTGGTCACAGAAGGTGAAAGTTCACCATCTTCCATTTACATAAATAAACGTGAACAATTCTTAACCACCCTCAGAAATCAATTCCCACCATACATTTGCCACATGCTCTTTAACTAAATGAATTGAACTGCCCCTTCCAATCTGCATCAGAGAAACAAAAACTATCCTAACCCATAATGTGGAAAGATTGAAGGTGAAGAGGGAGTCATACTCACCATTACATGTGCAGCGTACATTTCTGTAGAAACGGGGACACACAAAACTAATTCGCGCTGTGCTATAGGTCATCAGGGAATGGGAATCAATAGACAGGCTTTGTTCGCAGTGCTGCTCCTGACAATCCAGTCCAGAACAATTCTTCTCCAAGATAGCTGAGATGTGAATCACATTTTCTAAGTGTCTCCTTGCATTGGTAAGCTTCTGAATCAAATAAGCAGGCTTATAGAATCCACTGTTGTGCATCTGAACTGCAAACAGCATGTCAAGCTGATTGGTGCCTGCCACAGGCTGAATGCTGATAATGTGCAGGCTATCTTGTTTCTGCGAGAGCACAGCATTTCGCAAGGTGCGCCTGAACCCATGCATGTGGAGCCCCACAAAATCTTCAGGGGAAACGTTCTCAAATCGGATGGTGACCGTGTTCTGCAGCATTTCTTGTATCAGCTGTTCCATGTGAACTATAACATCAATGGGCACTTGGAACCGACCATCGCTAACTGACACGTTCAGCGTGTACTTGCCGTTATCTAGCCCTCCCAGGGCAATGATCTTGCCATCATGGCTGCTAACCTTGAAGAGACTTTTCTGCTCTGACTTCAGGGTATAAGTGAGAACGTCATACATATCTTGATCTGTGGCATGAATCTTTCCAATGACACCCCCTGGAAAGTCATCTTCCATGGTGACTATAAAAATCTCCAGTGGAATGGCTGTTGGTTTGTGAATGCTTTCTTCAATGACCCGCACTTGGATGTAACTGTGGGATACCTGTTGGGGCTTCCCAGAATCTTTAGCCTAATTTAATTTGGAAAGAACAAGCACACGCATAAATCACAGTCAATAGTAACAAATCCTCACTCTTCCTCCTCCTCCCTACTACTATATTTATAAAGTCTGTCATCCTGACACTCTTTTCAAAGTACTTTACTAACTATATTCATAAAGGAACTTGGCCCCACATTGCAATGCTGCCACCTCTGATGTGGAATACAAAAACACCTTAGGGAAATGAAGAAAACTGTATCTAAATGAACTGCAGGGGGAAACATATAGGCAGACTGAAATACGACCAGAATACCACAGACAGAACTTGTACTCCGGTATTACATCAATTACCACAAATGCTCAGGTTTTTTATTTTAGTCTCAAATTCCCATTTGAATGATGGCCCCTCCTGCACATCTGATGGAGCTTTGGTTCAGTACTGACTCAAAGAAGAGAGTGCAACCTACTTAATCATCAAGAATGCTTTCTGCAGCAGCTGGGCATGCTTCAGAAGTTTCTGATCCACCTTGACCCTGCTTAGCTTATGAGGATCTTAGAAAGTTAGGGTTGGCGTTTTTAATACTGCTTTCTGTATTGCTTTACCTAAATCACTCAAGAAACATGCTTGAAATAAAGAAAATTTATCACCCTCCAAAGATGAAATAAGATGCATGTTATATTACTAACAATAAAATATGAGAGTAGAACTGAGCTTGGACAGCTGACTCTGTGACCCAGAGCACATATGATAGCATCATTTTCACTTTTTAGAGAGAGCAATAGAGCAGGTCTGACAAAAAACTCAAGGCCTTCCTGACAGAAGGCTATGCAAACTTGGATCAATGTCCTTTTTGTGCAGTAATAAAAATGCTCCATTCAGCTCACTATTAAGATTTACTACTCACTCTGAAGGAGAACAGAACAAAAGAACATAGACCTGCCACTTGATCCGAAGAACTTTATTGGAGAATTGAATGTGGTTATAAAAATCAACAAGGAAAAAGAAAAAAATATAGAATGCTAATAAGAATTATATATACACCTTCAGTAGGAGCAGTGTGTGCTGAGCACCTCTGAAAATCACTCCTCCTCACCCTGAATAGGGCTGGAAAGCCAAAAAGGTCATTTTGTTGACCTGTCCCTCCTCCAAATTTAATGTTAATAAAAACTACAAAGGAGGACTGGTGGTAGAGTGGAGAGAGAGAGGCTCTTCCTTCAGCTGCCCTGAACTGTCAGGTATGCTGGTAGGGTCCAAACACTCCAAATAACATTAAAAATGTTTTAATTGTAGAAGCCCTTAAATAAGAAAGGAATGCGAAGGGTCCATTAAGCCTCCAAAAGTCAACCACAATATTTTTCTATATATTTTGATACATTTTAGAATATGATGTCTATCTTTTACTCCATTTATATCACAGTCACAGGTACATAGCTAAAATTGCAACCACATTTCCATTACATATGCTATTTATAGCCTCACCAGAACTTTGCTTAGGAAAATTAGTTTGGCCTAAAAATTGGCAGTTTTATAATAAAGGCTAGGAAAAGGGTTTTTTTATTCCTATAAGGCTTGAGAATAAAATTGGTTTCAGTGCTTATGAGTTTTAGGCTTGCTGCAGAATGACACCCAACTGTTTTCCCCCTGTAAATCATGAAGAGAAGCAGACAATGTACTTTTGAGTTAGATGTCACAAAAATTACTCTGGTTATGAAGCTCCTCGGTAGTGACTTCTATTAGCAGCTCTCTTTTCATCTCCCTTCTAAACTAAACAAACCTGGAAAATTTTCATGAGTTCTTGGTCTGTTTTGGAAAATGTATTACTACATTTATGGACTTAGGAACCAGTGTGATTTCCTTCCCTATAACAATATTTTGTTGTGTGTTTATATGAGCAGAAGGTATTTTTTTCCTGGATATTCTATTCCCCTACTTTCCTTCCTGAGCTTTATAAAAAAATAAATGAAAATCTTAAATCATACGCTTGCTACTCACAAATCCCATTCCATACAAATAAAATTGGTAAGGTGGCTGGTTACCTATTTATATTTATATGAAATTGGGTTTGTGAGCAGTGAAGGAAATGTACTGTTTTGTGCACTGTACGTTGCAATGCACTATATTGACTAACTAAATAAAATCAATTAAAAACAAAACAAACAGGCAACATAAAAACATAAAACATAAAAATAGTGGCAAAAATGACATGACACTAAGAGAATTTTCTTGGTTTGTGCTGATGTGCAATAATAAGGCCATACCTGCACACAGAGCATATATTCAGTTGCTACCATGTGCTTGAAGATAACTGCAGATCTCAAAACTCCATGTGGGTCCAACATAAATTCCTCCTCTTCATTGCCAGTCAGAATGGTAAAGGTAAACGGGGGGCCATTGTGAAAAGAATCGTTGTCTGTCACTACCAGCTGCAAAATGCTTGTGCCCACGGGCTTATTCTCCTTTATGCATATACACAGTGTATAAAGAGAAATTACAATGACGTATCTCACCATATTGTTAAAAGAACATTCAGAATACACAGGAAAATGGTTTTTCCACAGCAGTTCCCCATAGTTTTTACATTCCACCCCATTGTGCTCCAGTTACACACATGGAACACGATTCACTTGGCAGGAAGCACAGAGGTGACTGAGAGCAGAATTTGACACAGATTCTCTAGTGAGGAGTCCAGATTTTGGGCCTTTTTTTTTTTTTTAACCACCACTGTATCTATTACACATGACCATTATTATTAGTACACTGAATAAAATGAAGAAAACTTTAACCTCTTGTCGGCTCATCACCTAGCTTAGGGTTGGGCAGCCATTGGTATATTTGGCAGGACCAACATGCATTTACTAGGGTGATGCAGTGCTTTGCCAGTCAGAACATTTAACTGTCCCCAGTACTATGAAGGTAATCATATCAAAAAGCTGTTTCATAAAATTTTTCATGCCTGCATCCCATTGTGATGCAATGTTCATGGTTTTCCCACAAGATACACTGAAACAGATAACATGGGGTTGCCAGAGATTTAGATTCTCTCCCAACTCCGCCCCCAAAAACCTACCCCAAAGAGAGCTCTGACCCTGTAAAGGGAGAAGTGCTAGAGACTCCATGAAGTCCCTAGGGACTTTGCAATTGCTCTTGATTTTATGGGGAAGGCACTGAGATACCACAGTGATTGGGGGGCAGTATAAAACTCTAAGATAGACAGATAGATCCATCTTCACAGTACCAGACATGGAATATACTAGTCAAGAGTGCAGAAACTCTTCAGGAGAGTATGGGAAATGGAAATTCCAGAACTTCTTTCATTTTCTTCTCTCCTCTGATCAAGGAGGGCTTGAACCCTCTATAAACAATTTAAGCTAATTCTTTATCTAGCTGTGGGACAGGCAGGAAAGACAAGAGAGCCCGACATGGCAACTGGAATGGCTACAATTGTGGAAGAAGAATAAAAAACATTTCTTAGACAAGGGGAAAGCTTCTTGAGTTGCTGGGATAAGTGGTAAAATCTGTGGCAGATTCTGAGGAATCTCATAAACAGAGTCCTGTCAAAGAGTTCAGAAAAACATGCCTATCCTTTGCTTGCAATGAGACAATTTGATATACCTTGGGCTGATCAAAAGTAACTTAATGGTAACCAAATGCTTTCATGTTTAAAGGTCAGATCAGTTTTTGATGTGCAGGATACACTTACTTGAATTACAGCTGTATAGTTGGCTGGTGTAAATACAGGGCTATTATCGTTCACATCAGAAATGTCTATGTTGACCGTTACAGATGATGACATAGGAGGGATGCCACTGTCTCTTGCCTGAATAACTAGTGAATATCCAGACACCTGCGAAAAGGTGAAAACATTAAATCAATGCGAAAGGGGTCCTAAATTTCAGCAATCATTCCTTCCATCTTGTGTGCTACGTACCACATTCTGTGGAAAGCTGTCTCACCTCATTACTTGTCCTGCCCTTTGTATAATATTTCCCTGTTTAGTGCTTCACTGTGTCCCAAACTCTGTTTTATAAGGCTATCAATAATCTGAATGGCGTCACCATATTAAAATAACTGCACCAGACAATGCATACTATAGATAATGGTACACTTCAAAAACAAACTGCATGGTGCCTTGCGTATAATATGCAAAATCAGCCATTACAACTTTAACTTACAAGCAAACACAGAGAATACTTTGAGTTAGGTGTCTACTGCAACATTTTGGTCAGATTCCAGTCAAACCGGGATTTTAGGAATGGTTTCCAAGACTCTTTTGTACATGATTTCTGAGAGCATGTCTCATTATCTATCTAACATGAAACACTTCTAACATGGCATTTGCAAAGTACTAAGGTAAAGTTCATAGAGACGTAGCCTAAATGATTTGAAAAACACTTTCAATGGCTAGTAACACCTGTGCCTCTGTACCCCCTGGCTTGGATAGGTAGTTTGCAGCTGGATATCATCTACCTGCCACTAAAAAGATTTTTCTCGGTACTTATTAGAAACAGCCACACAATACATGTCATTAGGGGAGCAGTTGTCTTTATGCTTTTGGGACATGTCTTTACCTTTGACGATAGCACAAACCACAGGGTGCCTGTGGCATTAGGTTTAAAACATCACAACAGCACCTGGGGAATGGATTTTCTTACTTCCCTCTCTCCTATGACAGGCTTTGGCTGGTTCAGAGTTGGTTGCTGTCTTGGGACTTCTTCCGACAATTTTTTTTGTTTGGTTTTGTCTTTCTGTGCCCTCTATCACTCACCTTGGATTTAAGAACTTAACCTGTCTGTATGTTTACCCCTTTGAAATGAGTACTGTTTCTCCTTCCGAAAGTTTAGCTTATACATTTTTTTTTTGTACAAGAATGAGGAAACCCAACATCGATGTCCTAGAGTATATCCTATATTCTATGTATTTCAGAATGGGGCTTGCTGTATTGTCTCCGAAGAACATCAGAGACAATGGGCCAAATTCACTACTGATGTAAGCAGGTGCAACTCTGCTCACATCATGTAACTGCCCCTGTTTATACCTGTGGTGAATTTAGTCCTACAAGCATGTTTATATAAAGCACCTGTGTGCGTGTGTACTTTGCAGCTATACTAACACAAACATTAAATTAATGCAAATTAAAAAATTAAGGCTATACAGTAAAAAATATATAGCACCTATCTAGCCTATAGACCACAGCACAGCAAAGAACAAACACATGCACTGACCGCATGACGTCTGTGTCCTTAGCACCCCTAGTGCTACCTGCAGAGATTTCCCTATGTGTTGTAAGATTACTGAAGTCATGTAACTTTCTCCTATGCTCACACTAACACTAGGCAAACCATCTTTGTTTGTCAAATGCTGTTATTTGAGAGGTGGGTGAAACGGTGATAAGTTGTCTTGGGTGAATGTTGTACTGGGGTAAACAAAGCAATGGGGTCTCTCAAATATAGCACCCTATCACTACCTCGATAGCTTGGCCACTTCACCACATAACCTTGCTAATAATATTTTACACACATTACCAATTCAAAGTTGAGGTCTTGGCTCTGTGCCTGTTGTTACTGTCTAGAATGTGTTACAATCACCATTGTGTATGTGTATGATAGAAACAAGGTAGCAGCTCATTAACACTACAGCTTTCTGCATTGTCACAGGTTTGTCTTCTTTAATCTTATCTGATACCAGTAGAGAGGGGAGCATTTGAAGCTCAGTTTGCTTGTAGATAGGACTGGGGTGAAAGGAGTGAATTGGGCAATAAGAGAAATAGAGGATAGAATATTTTGTAGTGCCAACTGCAGACTACATAAACGACAAGCCTGCAGTCATGCAGAAAGCCAGCAGCACAGCTGAAGTCAATATACATATGCAATTTCTAGTAAGTTTAGAAGAAAGTCCAGCACATGTTATCTTACCCTTTCTCTGTCCAATTTCTTTTTAACCTTTATAAGTCCCAAAACAGGATCAACTGAAAATTCATTGTCCCGATCACCGTTCACTATGGAAAAATGAATCTGGCCATTGGTAGGACTATCCTGGTCTTCTGCTATCAACTTTTTGAGAGAAGAATAAAATTAGCTATACAGATTAAGAAATATTTCTATGGTACAATAAGAAATCAAAACCTCAAAGGAATAACTTTACATTCCGTCAGGTTAGTAGATATAACTTACTAGACAGTGCATGTTTGTCTAAAAGTTCTCTCATCACAAATTTGGAATGGGAAGATTATTTGCAAGGGGCAAGCCCGTGTGTGTGTTATACAAGTCATATGAAACAAGTACCAATGAGCTCTTCATATCGCTGCATACAATCATACATTTTGTTTAGGCCACATAGAATCACAGGGTTAAAAGGGACTGCAAGGATCATTTCGTCTAACTCCCTGCCAACACAGAATCATAGAAAATCACAGACTCATAGAACTGGAAGAGACCTCGAGAGGTCATCTAGTCCAGTCCCCTGCACTCAAGGCAGGACTAAGTATTGTCTAGACCATCCCTGACAGGTGTTTGTCCAACCTGCTCTTAAAAATCCCCAATGATGGAGATTCCACAACCTCCTTAGGCAATTTATTCCAGTGCTTGTGATCCACTATGACCCACAGATCCCTTTCCACAGTACTCCTTCCTAGGCAGTCATTTCTCATTTTGTATGTGTGCAACTGTTTGTTCCTTCCTAACTGGAGTACTTTGCATTTGTCCTTATTGAATTTCATCCTGTTTACTTTAGACCATTTCTCCAGTTTGTCCAGATCATTTTGAATTTTAATCGTATCCTCCAAAGCACTTGCAACACCTCCCAGCTTGGTATCATCTGCAAACTTTGTAAGTATATTCTGTATGCCATTATCGAAATCACTGATGAAGATATTGAACAGAACCAGACCCAGAACCAGTCCCTGCGGGACCCCACTCGTTATGCCCTTCCAGCATGACTGTGAACCACTGATAACTATATGCAGGATTTGTTATGTCTAAACCCTCCAAGACAGATGGCTATCCACATTTTAGACAGAAGTTATTTTAGAAAATTTGTTGATGCTCTAGAGTGGGATTTTCAAAGGCGTTAGGTGACTTTTAATGGCAGCTGGATGCCTAACTCCCTTAGCAGCCTTTGAAACTCTCAGCCTTAAAATCTTTTAATGCTTCTAGTTTTCACAACCTTTCCCTACTAAAGCCAGATGTCTCAGATACAGTAGAAAGTGTTGTGATTTGAGGTATGCTATGTTGTATTCCAGCAGGGCTAGATTCAAACACTTTTTATGTCACTGGAAAGCCATAAATGTTGCCTCTCCAATGAGAAACATGATGTGTTTCTACCTCTGATGAGCCACGAGACATCAGACATCACCTGTCATGGGTCCAGGGCAAAAGTATGCCTAGGGTGGAGTGCAAAATTGAGAGGAAAAAAGAAAACATTTTATCTCACGGGTTCTTTTTTTGAGAGGGGGCGGAGGGGGGGAAATGGCAGTTGCTTTGAAAGTTGATTGGCGGTTTGGAACATTAAAAGTAATTCTAGAAGAGACAGAATACTGGACAGATGGCAGATAAGGTGGTCAAAAGGTGCAGTGGCTATTACAGTTTATCATCTGTACAGCCACAGAATGATTGTTTATTATATGCTTATGCAAACATAGTTATTTATCGCAACACCTTGTATTGACTTTCTGTCTGAAATCATATACATTATACTCACCATAATAACGGAATCACCAACTGAAGCATCCTCACTGATAACTGCACTGTAGGCCTCTTGATTAAATTTTGGTGCATTGTCATTAACATCCGTTACATTTATGTTCACTGTAGTAACAGCACTTAGGGCTGGCGTACCTCCATCTTTTGCTTCCACTCTTAGGTAAAAGTCTTTACACATTTCATAGTCCAGAGCTTCAATTACAGAAATGGATCCTTTGAAAGAAGAGAGGGAATGTTAACAGATCTAAAGAAGCAAACTCTGTGAGCAGTAATATTATCAGCGTTAGTGATAGCCAAAAAATTATAGACTAGAATACATTATTTAGCACCATTGCAAAATACCACATGATGCTACTGAAACGATAATGCCAGCAAATCCAAGGAAAATATACAATTAGACATCTGCATTTCCTCTTGTATAAATTAAAGAAAGATATAATAACTTGAGCTTATATATCACTTCTCAGGACAGGAACTTCAAGTGGTTCAGAATGATTAATGGCACCACTAGAGGTAGCTTTTATTACACCAGTGCCATAGATGGGTAAACAGAGAAAGCACAGTTTAATGACTTGCCCAGGCTCACAGAGAGTCAGTGGCAGAACGGGAAATGGAATCCAGACATCTTGATTCACAGCTCAATGTTCTGAACTCAATAAACATTCTGGCCAAAATTTTCAAACCTACATGGCTAATGACACCTATACCTATCTTCAGCAGCCTAAATACAGGAGGTCTGATTTTTCCATAGCATTAAGTACCCACAACTCCACCTGAAGTGGGAGCTGTTGGGTAATCATCAGCTTTGAAAATCAGGTTATTTTTGTTTAGGGCGTAAATATGGACTTAGAAGCCTAACTTCAGGCAACCAGGTTTAACAATGTTGACCTCTATCTCACAACACTGCAGGAACAGAATTTCTCTTGCTCCAATGATTTGAATACATTTTCATCTTATTAACTTCATGTACCAATGCTACCTTTAGAAGATAATCACTTTACATACAAGTCTTTAGCCAGAGGTTTTTTTGCACTGAGTAAAATGCATTGAGGGAAGTACCATTGGGCACTAAGGGGAAGGGCTGAGTAGCAACCCCAGCCAGACGAGCATTACTCCCCCTTTGGCATGACTTGCTGAGAGCAGGAGCGCTGAAGAGGACCCGTGGAGAAGCCTGCACTTGCTAGCAGGAAATTCCCATTGATAAATGGCGTGACTGAGGGGGATTATTTTTCAAGCCCTGATCAGGCATGTTACATCAGTATATGGCTGTCTGGAATTTCAGCTCCTGCATCTAAACTGACAATAATGAGGCTGTCACACATTAATGAATAATAAATGCTATTTTCTTCTTGTGCGATTAAACTTCACCTCTGTCTTTTATTGATCTATCTCCTTGGCTTCCTTGTCAAATGCAAATTTAACAATATTTAAGTATCTCTTTCCATGTGCTTATGTATAAATTCACCTACTCCTTGCTGAAATAAACTGAAGTTAAAGCACACTTCCATTAGTTATTTTAAAAAGCCCTTTAACGTAAGTGAAGAGTTTCCATAGAGAGAAGGGGAATTTTTTTACACAGTATAGTGTATGTGAGATAACGTGTCATGTTGGGTATTTCTAGGCTAAGAGCTACATTTATAGCTGCCCATAAACAACTGTTACTTTCAGCTTTCACATTACAGATCAATCAGGTAAGAACCTCAGGTGGCAAGTCCATATGGCTCTTCCTGAATATTGTGGGATGAGGGAATGCTGACTGAGAGAGGTACAGAAAGAGATGACAGCTCACTGCTGTTACTTAACGGGGATAATGAATAGATCCCAATCAGGAAACTGAAACAGCAGTAGCCTTTTGGAATACCCTGTGTTTCTGGGTATTTCTTTAAAGAAGCCAAGCAGTCTGTTTTTTGAAAAAACTCATTACACATAATAAAAGCATAAAGAGTTTAAGCCTACTTTCACAATCCTGTAGATCATGAGCAACCTCACTGAAGTCAGTGCAGTTCTACAGGGTTATAAACGTAAGGCCAGAGACAAGCCCTTAGTGCTCTGTCCATTGATCAATCTTCTCCCAATCTGCCGAGCGTCAGCAGCGAGTCACATTTGGGTAGCACAGCAAGTTAGTTCTTAAGGGAAGGATCAGAGAGCCTTTGCTCACACTGGTGAGCACCTGAGTTGCTCCACTGGGCATAAGTGCTCATGAGTGTGAGTAAGGGCTGCATAGTTGGGCCCCAAGGACTAGTTTCTGCTATCCATACTCAGAGCCTATAACATCCCAGGCCACTGATTCATGGAGTAAGGTACTATCCACTTGAGTACCTGTGACTGCATCTGGCCCTAAATCACACCACTCCTTTTCATGTGGAACTTGTCTAAAACTAATTCCACAATGAAAGGATCTAGAGAGCTGTCTTTGGAACTCATTGAGTTCTACAGATTTCCCCAAAGCACTATTAATTAGAGAGACGCTTTTCGTGGGTGTTGTATTACAAACCCGTCTTTGAGTTGATCCTGAATTTCCCTTTCTCATTTCCAGACCTGATGAGGTAGGTAATCTCTGCATTGGTACCAATGTCTTTGCTTGTTGCGAAAACAGCCAGTACTTTGGTGCCAGGTGAGGTATCTTCAGGCACTGTAACAAGGTAGTCTCTTCTCTCAAACACAGGAGGGTTGTCATTAACATCCAGCACTGTAATGGTAACTGTGGCAAATGAAGACTGGGACAACACAATGCTTTGGTCTGATGCTTTTACGCTGATGTTATAGGAAGGCTGCAGCTCTCTATCAAGTGGATGCTCCAAAATAATGATCCCTGATGACCTATCCACAGAGAAGTAACCATCTGCGGAGTCCGCTAAGGAATAGACCACCTTTCTGTTCACACCTGAAAGAGAAGCAAAGATTAATTTTAAAAAATGCTTCTAAGCAAAACAGTTGCAATTTTGGTGTTCATTTCTCTAGCACGCCATGGGATGGGGGGGGGGGGGAAGTTGAGTGGCCTTTCTTATACCAAAAATCCCCGGTGAGCAATCTGTGCAATCCTTTACACCTGACCATAGGGTGTTGATTGAAAAAGCATGGTAACTCTTTCGCAAAACCAACCAGCAATACAGTCCAGAAGCAACTGAGAACCAGTGACTACCGAGATCTAACCCATTCTCTGGTGCTGACTCTGTGGCCGTGAACAAGTAAACAACATTTCCATCTCCTTTTCTCCAGTTGTATAATGGCGATATTAATACTCACTGACTTCACTGGGGTTTGAGGGATTAATTAGCTACTATTTGTAGCGAACCTTGAAATGTAAAGTGATGAGGAAAAAGAAGATTTGTTACAGTGCTGTGATAAATGCTTAGGGTCCAGACCTTACTATGGTCACTCCAACATGAGTTTTGCCTGAGTAAGGATGGGCTCTTATGCTGGGCATAGAAGAATTCCCACGAATGACAACAGCAGCAGTTGTGCATCTATTTCCCCTTCTATCCCATGTTGTTACTACAATATTCCAGTAGTGACTACTTAAATCAAGACAGGACCTCTGCTTTTGTGCTATATAGATTGTACAGACCTTGAGAGACACAGTTGCTGCCCTGAAGAGTTCATAATTTAAATAGATAAGAAATAGACAGAATATGCGGAAAATGCATTGCCTCAGAGAACATCTTGGAGAAATAGTAATGCACATATGGAAAAACAAATACAGCAGAACCCCTTTATCTTATCTAATTGGGAACAGGACCGATCAGATAATCAAAAATTTGGGTAATGCAGAGAATGGGGAAGAGTGAGGCTGCATCGCCATCTAGTGGCCACAGTAGAGACCGCCAGCTCCTGGACCTGTGCGCGGCGGTTGTTGGGTTAATACAAAGAGCTGGATCACGGCGGTTCAGATAAATGGAGTTCTAGTGTATACCTCAGGTAGCAAACTGCATTCTTTCACTACCAACTTTGCCTTCATTCCATTGCACACACAGTATGAAAGTGAAAAGTGTGTGTTGAGGAACAAAACATTGTCTCTATAGGTCGAAATTTGTCAGATGGGATAGTTACATCATCCAGTCCCAGCAACAATATGGACATTTTAGAAAGGAAAGTCTTTTTTCAGGTTGAGAACAGTAATGGAATTGGGCAATGAAGTCTTTTATTTTTCAAATCCCAGTTATAGTACCAGAAAGCCTAGGCTTACTTACCTTACAGTAACTGGAGTTCTTTGAGATGTGTGGTCCTTATGGTATTCACTGTATGTGCACTTGTGCTCTTTGCACCTGAGACCGCAACTTCTTCAATAGCCTGGTCCATGCCTGCGCCCTGCACCTCCTTGTGCTCCCAGCTGAGGGCATAAGGGTGATGCAGACTGATCGCCTCTCCAGCTCCAACTCTACCACGAATCAGAAGATGACACAAGCAGAGGGAAAGTAGGGCAGGCCATGATTATCCATAGGGCCTATGCATCTGGAAGAAATCCAGTTATTGTAAGTTAAGTAACTTCATTTCTTCTTCAAGTGTGGGTCCCTATGGGTATTCACTGTGGGTGGGTCTCAAGCAGTGTTTGTTGCGGAGGAGGGTATGCTGTGCCACAGAGTGGAAGATCACCAAGCCAAATGATGCATCCATAGCAGAAGCTTGGACCAGTGAATAATGCCTGGTAAAAGTCTGTATGGAAGCCCAAGCAGCTGCTCTGCATATCTCCGAGAGGGGGATTCCCCTATTGATGCCACTTGGACTTTTGCAGAATGGCCCCTGAGGGGCTTTCATAACATCATGGGAAAGAATGGTGGAGAAAATCTACCTACAGAGCCTTTGAGAGGAAACAGCTTTCTCCTTCATTCTTTCAGTAATAACAACAAAGAATTTTGGGGTCTATTCTGTGCAGGTAGAAGGATAAAGCCCTGCACACATCCACGGAATGGAGTATTGTCTTCTCCATGCTTTCGTGAGGCTTAGGGGAAAACATTGGAAGGTGAACAGTCTGGTTAAGATGGAACTCTTAGAGGTGAACATAGGATGTAGTTGCAACAAAACCTTCTCCTTATGGAAAACTGTACAAGGCGGATCTACCTTAAGGGCTCCAAGATTTCCAACCCTTCTAGCAGAGTTAATCATTGTTAAGAAGGCCACTTATATAGGTGCAGGAGGGAATGGGAGGCTAAAGATTCAAACAGTGTTCTCCTGTGAGCAGAAAGATCAGGCTGGATGTCTTCAGATCAAGCTGGATGTCTTGAGTGATAGAAGATACTCCAGCATGAGGGGGATTCCTGGTGTCCCAGCAGGTAACTGGTGGTGCTGGCACCAGAGGGAGAATTGTTTCCATGTAGCGGTGTAACATATCTGCATAAAAGGTCTCAAGCTGTAACTGAGGAACTATGTTGGTTGTCCATCCAAAACTTGTGCTGCCACATGTAGGGATGCTGGGTTGGGCTGGTTCCTCCTAGCCATGTTCTGGGACAGCAGGCCAAGGAATGGTTGTAGGTAGAGGGATGCTGTGAGGCTAGCTATAGTGTGGTAGTGAACGAAATTTGCCTGAGCCACTAAGGTGCTATCAGGATCTCTGTTGTTCCATCAAGTTTGATCTTCTTGAGTATGCAAGGAAGCAGAGGGATGGGAGGGAAAGTGTACATCAGTGGTTCTTACCACTTGCCCAGGAAGGCATCCCCTCTGGAACTGAGGCCTTGACGGATCCCAAGACAGGACACCCTGCCAGATTGTTGGAAGATGGGTGGAGTTCCCACTGGTGGTCTTTGTGTAAATGCCTGCTGAAACTGTCTGCCAGGAAATTCATCACCCTGGGATGTGTTGGGTGATTCTCATAGACTATCAGAGTTGGAAGGAACCTAAGGAGATCATCTAGTCCAACTCCCGGCTCAAAGCAGGCACACTCCCCAATTTTTTTTTTTTTTGCCCCAGATCCCTAAATGGCCCCCTCAAGGACTGAACTCACAACCCTGGTTTAGCAGGCCAATGCTCAAACCACTGAGCTATCCCTCCCCCTGTGGCTGATGCCCCAGTTTCAGAGCTGGACTGTCTCTCTGCAGAGTCCAAAGGATCTTGCTCCTCCCTGCTCGTTTATATAGTACAAGATGGTCATGTTGTCTGCTCTGACCTGGACGTGTGTGGACCAAACAATGGGTATAAATGACTTGCTCGTCTTGTGAACTGCCCGAAGCTCTAACACATTGATATGTAGTGTGGATTCCTGTGGGGACCAGGAGTCGTGGATTTTCTGGTTGTCAAGATGCACTCCCATCCCAGTAGGGAGGCATCCATTGTGAGCGACTTTGTAGGGAGTGTGGGAACAAAGGAGACTCCCACTCATACTGTGTCTCTGCTCTGCCATCAGGTGAGCGATGTCAACATCTCCTGAGGAAGAGAGACCTTCTTGTCCAAGGAATCCCTGTTTGGGGCATAGACTGTAACCATATTTGAAGGGGTCATAGGTGCAGACACACAAATGGAGAGACATAGGTGCACTCCACCATGTGACCTAACAAAGACCAAGCAGGATTGGACTGGAGTCTGAGGTCTGAGATGAAGCTGGTTGATCAGATCCCTAGTGGCGAGGAGCTGGTCTTGAGGCAGAGTAGGGCCTTGATGTGACTGAGTTTAGGCCCATCCCAGTGAAATCTATGGTTTGTCTGAGCGTCAATGTGTCTAAACTGACTTAGAGTCTGAGGGAATGAAAGAGTTGGAGTGAGGTGGTGGCTATTGCTTGTACCTCCTGGCATGATTGACCTGTGAGCAGTCAATTGTCCAGGTAGGGAAATATTGGTCTTCCCTGTCTGTGAAAGTATGTGGCCATGATTGCAAGTACTTGGAGCTGTGAGGAGGCCAAAGGGGAGCATCTTGTACAGAAAGTGCTCTTGGCCCACTGTAAAGCCCAGGAACCTTCTGAGAACAGGATGAATGTCCAAATGAAAGTATGCATCTTTTAAACTGAGGGCTGTAAATCAATCACCTGATTTGAGGAAAGGCATTATAGAGGTCAGAGTCGTCATTCTGAACTTTGAGTGTCAGATGAAGACATTCAACTGTCTGAGGTCCAGAATGGATCTCCAGCTCCCCTTTTTTTGAAGGGGGGGGGTAGAAGAAGTACCTTGAGTAAAAGCCCTTACCTACATGAGGAAATGGTTTGGGCTCTATTGCCCACAGCTAGAGAAGAGAGTCTGCTTCTTGTTAAGAATCCTCTGGTGAGAGGGGCCCCTGAAAAAGGGATGCGGGGAAGAAGCAACTTCCAGCATGCAGCCTTTTGACAGAAATGGCCAGTACCCATTTGTCTGTCGTGATAATGTGCCACACTGGGAGAAAATGACACAGGTGGCCACTGAAGGTGTAGCAGGGGGTGTGGAATCTAGTTGTTGACTGTTGGGCATTGCATCAAAATGACTTTGGCTGAGACTGCAGAGTGGAGGATGATGGTGCAGACTGTCTATCCTGCTGGGTCCTTTGCCATTTCTTGGGAGGTTCATATGTCTGCTGTTGAAAGAAGGATGGAGACAGTAGTCAATGTTGAGGTGGAGGAGGCCAGGAATATTTTCTATGGGTTGCCGGAGTATATATCGCCAGAGAGTGGAGGATAACTTGAGAATTTTTGAGGGTATGTAGTGACTCGTCCATTTCGTCATTAGAGGTTGCTACCTTCTAGGGGAAGTCCTCCACAGTAGTTGGACCTCTTTAGGGAACTCCAAGGTCTGTAGGCACAAAGCCCTTCTCAAGACTACCGAGGTAGCCAAAGAGCGTGACACTGTGTTTGCTACATCAGGGGATTTCTGGAGAGAAGATATTGAAACTAACTTTCCTTCATCCAGGATGGCCTGTGGAAACTTGATGTAATTCTGACAGCTTGTTGTAATTCAAGAAGTTGTATCTGGACATCAAAGCTTGGTGATTCGCCAGCAGGTTGGACGAGTGGAAGGGGAGCAGAAGGGCCGTAATCTGAATGGGGCCTCATGAGAATTGCATAAGATGTCTCTGGAGCCTGAATTCACGAGTCTGCCTGGTAAGACGAGGGAAAGTGTGGCAGATACTGGACTTGGAAGGGATGTGAGCTTCCCAGAGGCAATACAGGCAGGTCTTATGCAGGTCATCAGGAAAACCAGGGGCACGCACGGCAAGGCTTCAAGCCTGGAATTTTGGGCATAAAGGTGCCTGAAACAGTGGTGGAATTGGTAGGGGGAACCCCCCCCAACTTCCAGCTCACTATCACTACAAGCCAAACTAACTAACTATCGAAACTAAAAGTCCTATCTACAATATTTACAAATTTGATTAAGTAAATCACCCAAGAGCAGAAATTGCCACAGAAATGGAGGTTCCACCCCAGACCATGAGTGGTAGAAAAGGAATGTCAGGTTTCAGAGTAACAGCCGTGTTAGTCTGTATTCGCAAAAAGAAAAGGAGGACTTGTAGCACCTTAGAGACTAACCAATTTATTTGAGCATAAGCTTTCATGAGCTACAGCTCACTTCATCGGATGCATACTGTGGAAAGTATAGAAGATCTTTTTATACACACAAAGCATGAAAAAATGGGTGTTTACCACTACAAAAGGTTCTCTCTCCCCCCACCCCACTCTCCTGCTGGTAATAGCTTATCTAAAGTGATCACTCTCCTTACAATGTGTATGATAATCAAGTTGGGCCATTTCCAGCACAAATCCAAGGTTTAACAAGAACCGGGGGTGTGTGTGTGTGTGTGTTAGGAAAAAACAAGGGGAAATAGGTTACCTTGCATAATGACTTAGTCACTCCCAGTCTCTATTCAAGCCTAAGTTAATTGTATCCAATTTGCAAATGAATTCCAATTCAACAGTCTCTCGCTGGAGTCTGGTTTTGAAGTTTTTTTGTTGTAATATCGCAACTTTCATGTCTGTAATCGCGTGACCAGAGAGATTGAAGTGTTCTCCGACTGGTTTATGAATGTTATAATTCTTGACATCTAATTGGCGTCCATTTATTCTTTTACGTAGAGACTGTCCAGTTTGACCAATGTACATGGCAGAGGGGAGAGACAGTCAGTCTGCACCATCCTTTGCTCTCAGTTGGGCTTACAACGGGGCACAGGATGCAGGTGTGGACAAGTGGACACCACTATTAAAGAATTTCTGGTCCTGGGCACACTTGTGCATACACAATGATATCCTTAGAGAATAGCACTCAAAGATTGCATAGGTGCGTATGCTAAAGTTGTCTGCAGTAATGAGGCCTGAAGGGAAGGTACCATACGGTTGCTTGCTCTTCCTACACTTCAGTGAGATAGCTACTTCAAATCTTTGCAAAAGTGAATGCTGAAACAACCCCACACAAGTTTCCTGGTTGCTGGTTTATTTTATACCCAGGTCCTGGGAACTGCAATCAGAGATTATTATTAAAACACAAAGATCCACTAAGTTGTAGATTCCCCATTCTTAGCATCTATCAGCTGAGTATTTGCTGCCCTTATTGTCTGAGAACTTTACAAGCCTGACATTAATTGAACACACAAGAGCTACCAATCCCTTCTAGGCGTATTTTTTTCATGTAAAATTTGTGACAGTATTATTCTGCTTTACAGCAGTAGAAAAGCATTGTAAAAATGACTGATCAAAAGCCATACAAATCACATTTGTTTTCTGCTTGACATAGTACAAATAAAGTATTCACACCAGGGGGAGCTGAGGGACTCTCTTTTCTCCAACCGTGCTTACATAAAAGCAACACCAAGCACCAAGAAAAGATGCTATTTAAATTACATTAGGATTAGCTGGCTCTCCAGAGAATAATGCAGTCTTTGACACACCTATCTTGAGTTTTAAACATTCAAATGTAATTAAAAATAGACATATAATTGCCAGTATTCTAATTCATTGTTATTGGTGTTACACTAGCACCTAGATGCACTGCCTGAGATCACAGCCCTGTTATGCAAGACAGTAGAAAAACAGTCCTTGCACCATCTAAACAGGCAAATGGTGGAAGAAAGGAAGTATCTGCATTTTACAAATGGGGAACTGAGGTCAGCACAGAAAGACAGAGAGTCACTTGCTCAAGGTCACACAGGATGCCTCTGCTGAACCTCGAACTGAACCCAGATCCCCTAAGTCCGAGTCCAGTGCCTTATGCACAACATACATGGCTTAGACTGTAAGCTCCCTGTGGCAGGGACGGTCTTTTCGTTCTGTGTATGTACAGCACCTACCACAACAGGGTTCTGGTCTTAGGCACTATGGTAATAAAAATAAATAAATACATATACAACAACAACGATTAGACGAACACAAAAAAACAATTCCCTGTACAGTAAGGTGCTAACAACCTGTGACCACGTGGGAACCACATTTTTAAGAGGACAGAAATAAGGAGGACATTGAGAGCACAGGAAAAATGAGCTCGTACTTATGAAAAAAGCCTAGAAAGAGAGATGAGTCTTAGGGGTTTTCTAAATGTGGCCAACCGTAGGCAAACCCCTGGGAGTAGTGGATTACAGAGGCAATGGCCTCTGTAGTTCCAGCTCACTAAGTGGTCCAGATAAGAACAGGTTCTGTGATGGGTGAGAGACAGAAAGGTGGCTCCTAGAGTAGCTGGGCCAGAAGGCATTTAGAGGTTTGCTGATTGTAACCAATATCTTGAATGTCACCAGGCAATTTGCAGGCAGCTATCTCAGAATATGAAGCACAGGTAGAATACACCCTCATTCTCCCATCCTACTCAGGAGATGGACAGCCTGGTTCTGCAGCACTTGCTGAAATTTCTGAGTGGCCTTTGTGACTTGCTCCAGCCTAGAAGCATTGTGCAAAGGCATGGAGGAGTGAGGCAAGATCTCCAAGGAGTATATGCTGCAATCTTTTAGCAAGCTGAAGATGGAAAAGGGCATTTGTGGCCACGGTTGCTATTTGCTAGAAGCAGAGATGCACCTAATGGGACCACAACTTCTTTGACAAAGGGAAGAGACAACCTCAGTTTATGAGGTGGTTCTAGGCCCTCAGGAGGCTTCCCTGTACTGAACAGCATTCTCGCCACCCTTTTCAGGTTGATCTTAAGCCAAATGGTTTTCATACAGGTCACTATTTCTTCCAGTCACTGAGAGATAAAGCTTTGAGTCTATATAACTGTGTGACACATCATCTAGAATATTAAAAGTAAGCCAGGCCTTTGGAGGACTTCACCTTAAGCTACTCATCCAGTGCACCATCAAACAGTCAACAAATCTGATGATATACAAGGCAGCAGTAATAGCATCCCTTGTATATGGGTGTGAAACATGGACAGATTTACACACACACACACACACCCCCTACACACACAACCTCAAACAACTTGAAAATTTTCACATGCACTGTCTCCATTCTGTTCAGAAGCTCCACTGGTGAGACCAAGTCTCAACTTTTAACATCCCTGAAAGAGCAAAAACAACCAGTATTGAGGTGACAGGTTTCAGAGTGGTAGCCATGTTAGTCTGTATCAGCAAAAACAACTAGGAGTCCTTGTGGCACCTTAGAGACTAACAAATTTATTTGGGCATAAGCTTTTGTGGGCTAAAACCCATTTTATCAGATGCATGGAGTGGAACATAGAGTAGGGAGGTGTAAATACACAGCATATGAGAAGATGGGAGTTGCCTTACAACGTGGGGGGTAAGTGCTAACAAGCCAATTCAATTAAGGTGGAAGTGGACTATTCTGAACTCCCTAAAGAGGTCCAGCTCTTCTCAACGGTTGACAAGAAGGGGTGAAAGTATTATTATTCCTATAAGAGGATTCCACAGTATTCTTTTAATAAAGGAATAAGCCAGGAAATTTTATACTTAGATTTTGTACTAGCATGGGATGGACTATTGCCCTTTGCTATGTGAACACAAGCCAAGTCTCTAGAGTGGAGACTTTGCGTAATATACAGCCTTTTTGTACATCAAATGCCATCCTTCCAGTGGTTATTCCTTCCTTCTGTATAGCACTGAAATAAAGTAGCACGTAGCTGAATGCTGCTTATGTTGTTTGTCGCTAATCGCTATATTAAGGACAGTCACAAGAAATGTGTTTCTGTAAAACACAAGGGTTACAAGTGTAACTCCCGTGATTGGATACACTCCCATCCCCCGATTTAAAGGCTAACAAACATTCATGCACTCAGGCAGCACCAATTAGGTGCGCCTGCAGAACATGTTTCACCTGGAAAAGGGGAACTTAGAAAGGTGATGCTCGCCACAGAAATGGGGCAAAGTTTGCCCTGGAGGAGAGGCTGCCAGGGACTGCCAGTAGCAAAAGGAGCCCAGCCCCGTGGCTAGCCTCCCTGCCCTGCCCCGCCCCCCACCTTGTTTGGGGGCAGACAGTGAAAGCATGATACAGGCAAGAGGCCCCATGTAAGGCTGCTCCAAGCTAATTACCTGTGGTGGGACCTGGGGAGCACCGCCAAGAATTAGAGGTAATTGGACTCAAAGAAGGATCGTGGGAGTGAGCTGAACACCTGCCGGGAAATCTGAGATTGCTCAGGCCTGGAGGGATAGAGGGCCAAGGACCAGAGACTGAAAGAGACTATGGCCAAACCCAGGCTGAGGGTTGGCCAACTACAACTGTGGGGCAATGCGGACGATGAAGCCCTATGCCTATACAAGGCCCTGAGACAGAAACAGGTTCCGCACCAGTCTGATGAGAGGGGTCTTCTGCCAAGGTGGCCCCCGAGCACTGATGTAAGTTGATGGTGGAGTGGCAACAACAGCAGGCCAACCAGCACCAGCAATCCCAGCAGCAGATGTTGCAGCAGTGGAGAGTCCAGCAGCAGGCCCGAGCAATGCAGCAGCAGCAGCTGCTGAAGGAGATTGTGTCCAGCAGCACAAACTCTGGACTTTCTGCAATAGTTAAGACCATTGGTCCCTGCCCAGAGAAGGCAGGCAGGGCCCAATACAACAGGGGGAGCTCTGCCATCTGTGTCAGTGAAGTTAACTAAGATAGGCCCGGACAACAATCCAGAAGCATTCCTCACCACCTTCGAGGGGGAGCTGCTGGCCTCTCAATGCCCTTTGGAGTATTGGGTGTTAGTTTAGCTCCTTACCTGACAGGACAGGCTCAATTGGCTTGCCGTAATCTTGATCCATCACTGGCTTGAGACTACAATCGGCCAGGGTAGCTATTTAAATTACCTGTACATGAGAGACACACTGGCAGCACTTTAGAGCAGAGATATAACCCAGGTGGTAACCCAACAATTAAAAGAGCACTGTCGGTAATGACTTCGCTCCAGGGCCGAAGTTGCAGAGTTGGGCCTAATGGAGCAGTTTGTATCCATGCTTCCAGTAAGGGGCCAGGAGTGTGTATTCCGGCATCACCCCAAGTCATCGTTGGAGACGGTGCAGCTGATGGAGAAATTTCTCACAGTCAATTGGTTGCTAGAGATGGGACACGCGTAGCCTCTACTCTCTTGCCAACCATGGCACCAGATACCCACCAGCAGACACCATACCCTGGGCGTGACAGAAAACAAGTGCAAACCCCACCCCAATGACTGAGCTACCCGCACAGAGAAGAGAAGACCTTGGCAAGACACGGGGCCAAGCTCAGTGAGGCATCACCCGGATTACTGTCTGGTGATGCAAACAACCAGGCTGGAGCCCTTGAGCTCAGACACAGGTCCCATTCATAGTTTAACAGCTGCTCCCCGCCAGGCAGGAGCCCGCAGAGATGAGCTTGGTAATATGCTACTCCTGTGGGCAACAGGGGCATATGAAGAAAGAGTGCCCATGGATAGAAAGGGAATAGGCAGAGAGTTGGACGGCAGATGACAGGAGGACTTCCCCTAAATTGACAGTCCCACTATGGGTCCAAGGGAAGGAGGTCCTAGGGCTTGTAGGTGTAGCCAAGTGGTTATGCAAGCCACCCTAGTGGGTTAGCCAATGAACCCAGAGGGGACAATTTGCTTGCAGTATATACATGGAGATGTGAAGCCTTGTCCCAGTGTACAACTGGAACTGTCAGTGGGGACCCTCACCAATTCAGTTACAATAGAGCTAGCCAAAAAATTTGAATACCCGGTGATAAATGGCCAAGATTGGCCCTACTTTTGGCAAATTGTTAATGAACTAACCAATGCTTCAGCTGAACACCTTGACAAGACCTGGCCTGTGAACACAGCAGACTCAGTGGGCTTGGGGGACTCGGAAAACCCCAAGGAGGGTATGTCCCAGGACCAGAGCCAGCCAGGGAGATGCCTAAACAACTGGTACTTCCTGTGGACCTTGAGGCCCTAATGCGAGGGGAAAGCTTCGTCCAAGGTAGATTACTAAAGGAAGATCATGCCAGACCAACCTGATCTCTTTCCTTGAGAAGATAACCAAGATTCTAGACAAAGGAAATGCAGTAGATCTAATCTACTTGAATTTCAGTAAAGCCTTTGATACAGTTCCACATGGGAAATTAATAGTTAAACTGGTGAAGATGGGGATTAATATGAGAATCAAAAGGTGTGTAAGGAACTGGTTAAAGTGGAGACTACAATATGTCATGCTGAAAGGTGAAATGTCAGGCTGGAGGGAATTTACTACTGGAGTTCCTCAGGGATCTGTCTTTGGGACCAATCTTATTTAATATTTTCATTAATGAGCATGGCACAAGAAGTGGAAGTGGGTTAACAAAATTTGCAGATGCCACAAAGTTGGGAGGTATCGCCAATATGGAGGAGGACCGGAATAGCATACTGGAAGATTTGGATGACCTTGAAAATTGCAAAGCGCAAGATCATTCATATAGGAACTAACAACAAGAATTTTTGCTATAAGCTGGGGATGTAGCACTTGGGAAACGAGAAAGGAAGAAAAAGACTTGGTTGTACAGGTTGATCACAGGATGACTACAAGTCGCTAATGTGATGCAGCTGTGAAAAAAAGCTAATGCAATCCTAGTATGCATTAGGTAAGGTATAAGCAGTAGAGATGGAAGTGTTATCATCATTGTACAAGGCACTGGTGAGACCTCATTTAGAATACCATATGCAATTCTGGTCTCTTGTGTTTAAGAAAGATTAATTCAAATTGGCACAGGTAAAGAGATGGGCTACTAGGAAATGGAATGGAGAACCTATCTTATGAGAGGAGACTTAAGGAACTTTGAAGGTTGAGGGGAGATAGGATTGCTCTCTATAAATACATCAGAGAGATAAACACCAGGGTGGGAAAGGAGTTATTTAAATTAAAGGCCAGTGTTGGCACAAGAATAATATAAACTGGTCATCAACAAGCTTAGGCTTCAAATTAGATGAAGATTCCTAAACCTCAGAGAAGCCCTGGAACAGCCTTCCAAGGGAAATAGTGAGAGAAAATCCCTAATTTGTTTCAAGATCGAGCCTGTTAAGTTTATGGAGGGGATGGTATGATGCGGTTCCATATAATAGTATGCTACAAATGCCATTACCAAATATCTCCAATGGCCACAGCCGGGACACAAGATGGGGAGGGCTCTGAATTGGGGGAGATGGGTAGATGTCTGGCTGGTGGGTCTTGCTCACATACTCAGGGTCTAACTGATCACTATATTTGTATCAGGAAAGAATTTCCTCCCAGGTCAGACTGACAGAGACCTTGCAGCATGGGGCACAGATCACATCTGATTTGAACTAGAGTAAATGGTGGATTCTCTGTAACTTCAAGTCTTTAAATCAGGATTTGAGGACTTCAGTAATGCAGCCAGAGGTTAGGGGTCCATTACAGGAGTGTGTGGGTGAGGTTCTGTGGCCTGCGATGTGCAGGAGGTCAAATTTCATGATCATGATGGTCCCTTATTGCTTTAAAGCCTCTGAATGAGAACAATATGATGATGCGACATTTAGCTACAGCTGTGAACAAGTGGCATACATGAATGAGGATACAATGGACCCCCAGCACCTGAGACACTACCCCCCACTTTTTGTTAGCGAAAGAGCCACTGTATAGAGCGGAGTGAAACTTGCAGTTGGGGGTAGTAGGAACTCAGTTACTCGTCCCCCATAAGTATTGCCAAGCTGCAATGCAGCTAGCTCATTATATTCTCTGTACGGTGCATCTAGGTCAGGAGAAGACTCTGGAGTGGATACTGGCCCTGTTTTTCTGCTCAAGGTGCATCGTGCAGTTAGGAAGTATTGCTCTTTCTGCCCCCAGTGAACGTATTCAGCAGCTAAGAATGTCCCGAAGGTCCCCCTGGTCCCAATGCTATTAGTGGAAACCACATTTGAGAGAATATGGATGGATATGGTCATTGAGAAACCAATATATACTTAAAAAGAAAAGGAGTACTTGAGGCACCTTAGAGACTAACAAATTTATTTGAGCATAAGCTTTCATGAGCTATAGCTCACTTCATCGGATGCATTCAGTGGAAAATACAGTGGGGAGCTTTATATACACAGAGAACATGAAACACTGGGTGTTACCATACACACTTTAACGAGAGTGATCACTTAAGGTGAGCTATTACCAGCAGGAAAGCGGAGGAGGGGGGAGAAAACCTTTTGTAGTGATAATCAAGGTGGGCCATTTCCAGCAGTTGACAAGAACGTCTGAGGAAGAGTGGGGTGGGGATGTGGGGGGGGAATAAACATGGGGAAATAGTTTTACTTTGTGTAATGACCCATCCACTCCCAGTCTTTATTCAAGCCTAAGTTAATTGTATCCAGTTTGCAAATTAATTCCAATTCAGCAGTCTCTCCTTGGAGCATGTTTTTGAAGTTTTTTTGTTGAAGAATTGCTACTTTTAGGTCTGTAATCGAGTGACCAAAGAGATTGAAGTGTTCTCCGACTGGTTTTTGAATGTTATAATTCTTGACGTCTGATTTGTGTCCATTTATTCTTTTACGTAGAGAAATTGGTTAGTCTCTAAGGTGCCACAAGTACTCCTTTTCTTTTTGCGAATACAGACTAACACAGCTGCTACTCTGAAACCTGTCAATATATAGTTGTAGTGGTGGACTATGCCACTCATTACCTGGAAGCCATACAGCTCTGTTCAGCTAAGGTGACAGTGATCACTCCTGAATTTATGAGATTTTTTGCCCAGATACATTTCCCGCAAGAAATTTTGACTGATTGGGCTCCAAGTTCATACCTCAGGTGATGCAGAAACTATGCTCCTGCCTTAAAATCACGGCTCTGAGAACATCAACGTACCATCTGCAAATGGACAGCATCGTGGAAAGATTTAACAAAACATTGAAGGAGATGTCAAAATGGTTTGTTGGGATGAAGCCTACTCACTGGCACCATCTCCTCCTGCTGCTGCTGCTATTTACCATGTGAGAGGAACCCCAAGCCTCTACGAGGTTCTTGCCCTATGAATTGCTCTATGGAGTCTAGCTCTGGGGAATCTTGGATGTGTTATGAGAAGGTTGGGAAGAAGCAAACCCACTTGACACAACCCAGTATATT
This sequence comes from Lepidochelys olivacea, assembly GCF_965140295.1. Taxonomy (NCBI): domain Eukaryota; kingdom Metazoa; phylum Chordata; order Testudines; family Cheloniidae; genus Lepidochelys; species Lepidochelys olivacea. The sequence goes on along the minus strand of NC_140411.1, from coordinate 27,880,451 downwards.
ATACGCCTACGGAAGCACTTTAAGACATTGAGCACGTCTAAAAAAGAGAATCTCATCTGCGCTCAACCAAGGCAAGAACAAAGGTACAACTAAAAGAAATGTTTATGAACTTTCCACTTGGAGACAGAGTTCTGTTGCTATTACCATCCTTGAAGTTGAAATTGACGGCTCACAGGCAGGGCCCATTCAAGACGTTGAGATAAATGGGCCTGGTAGATTATGAGATCCAGCTATCCAGCAGGAGGAAGGAAACTAAGGTCTCCCATGTACATTTTCTCAAGCTATGGATGACACAGGAAACTCTCCTGATAGACACTTACCTGGTGAGCCCGGAACTCGGGCCCAAGGTAGCTGCTTGCCCAGAACCTGGACCTCTACTATTAAGTGAGGCCCTTTCACCGGATCAAAAAATCCAATTGGTGCAAATGATCTCAGACTTTGCTACAGAGTTCTCCCCAAGTCCGGAGAGAACATACACAATACAGTATCATCTGGAAACAGCACCAAGACAACTGGTTAGGGAGAATCCCCGACCCTTACCAAAAAGGATAGGGGACACAGTAAGAAAAGAGGTGAAGGCCATACTGAAAATGGGATATTGAGGAGTCTCAGAGCAACTGGAGGGCCCCTATAGTCCTGGTCCCTAAAGCGGATGACACAGTCCGATTTTGCATAGACTTTTAGAAGGTCAATGCCTTTGTGAAATTTGATGCCTACCCAATGCCCAGGGTGGAAGAGCTATTAGAGCAGTTGTGCCCAGCACAATACCTCAGTACCCTTGACTTTGCAAAGGGCAGACTTCCCTGTCTCCATCCTTCCAGGAGATGTCTGTATAATCAATCCCCTTTGGCCATTTCCATTTTAAAACTATGCTGTTTGGGTTGCAAGGGTTGGCAGCAAGTTTCCAGCGTCTTATGAATCAAAACCTTAGACCCCACCAGCAGTAGGCCGTGGCTTACCTTGACAATACTGTCATCTATAGCTATATGTGGGAAGATCACTTACAGCACAGAAGGGCAATACTGACATCCCTATAGGAGGCTGGCCTCATAGCTAACCTGGCAAAATGTAAGTTGGTTGCAACAGAAGTAATTTATTTAGGGTATTGGATAGGAGGAGGCCCTGTGAAACCTGTGTTAGACAAAGTCTCTGTGTGTTGAAATCATATCCCACGTCCTGGACTAGGAGACAAATACGCTGCTTCTTGGGCCTTGTGGGATTCTATTGCCAGTTCATCTGCAATTCTGCACTCCAATTTAGCTCCCTTGTTAAAAGGCAAAGACACCAAGAACACCAAGACACCAGCACTATCCGGTGGGAGGACTGGTCTGATGAAGCTTTTAATACCTTGAATACACTTCTCAGCCAAGCGCTGGTCCTCATCAACCCACACTTCACCCAAGAGTTTATTCTCTATACAGATGCTTCCGATGTCAGCCCAGGAGCGGTGCTCTCCCAGGACCCAATCCTATATGTAAGCAGGAAGTTGTCCCCCCCACCCCCTGGGGTGGGGGAACAGCATTCAGTTATTGAGAAAGGGAGCTCTGGCTATCCAGTAGGCTGTAGACTCACTCAGGTATTACCTCCTGGGTAGGCCCCTTGTCCTTAGTCACTGACCACGTGCCCTTGCGGTGACTACCCTACATGAAGGGCTCGAACCCCACATTATAAACTGGTATCTAGCCCTCCAGCTTCTGGGAGCAGCACCACATAGGGAAAGAGCATACAAATGTGGATTTTTTTTCCCCAGACTTATTATCCCTGTTTCTTTCCAGACATGACAAGTTTCTTTCCGGACATGACATCCATTTGCTTTTCTGTAGCTGATAATGCCTGCTGATGACACCACATAACCATTTTCTTTTTAAATATTAAAAGTTTACAGCATGTTTCTCTTCTTGGTTTTAATCCATCTCCATCAACTAATTAACAAAAATATTTTCTCCAGGAAAGTTAATTTACTCTATTTTAATTGAATTTTTAAAAGAATTCTTAGCTTGCTTGCTTTCTTTTTAAATAAATGAGATTGCAAAAGAAAACCAAAAAAGAGGGTTGAAATATTTTCTTTATCACAGAAAACAATCACACTGTTAAAGCTTGGCAAAAAGTCATGACAACCATAAGAAAAAAATATTCTATGAATATGAAAGAAAAAAAAAAGGAAGCTGTGCCATAAGATCTGTGAAATTAGTGGTTACTTTTCAAGTTACAAATTATTTGTAAGCAGACTATCTAATTGCAGTGCTTCCTCCCACTCCAATTTTTCATGGTGTAATTATTAGCCTTAGGATGCTCCTATGGCAGTGGTTCTCAAACTGTGGGTTTACACACACAAACAACAGAGAATTATCCACATCCCTTGGCCTTTTTTGTTAGTAGTTGTCATAAACATACAGCTAAGGATAGCATAAAATCCCTCCTTTACTTGTAAAGGGTTAAGAAGCTTAGATAACCTGGTTGGCACCTTACCAAAAGGACCAATAAGGGGAGAAGATACTTTTAAATCTGTGGGGGAAGGTTTTTGTTTTGTGTTCTTTCCCAGTCAGCGAGGAACCAGGACAGGGAAAATACATCTCCTAAAGCCACACCTGAACTAAGCATTTAAGAGTACAAATTGTAAGTAATAGGAAGGAAATGCATTAGATTATTTTTTGTTTTAGCTTGTGAATTTTCCCTGTGCTAAGAGGGAGGTTTATTCCTGTTTTTTGTAACTTTAAAGTTTTGCCTAGACGGTAATTCTCTATGTTTTAAATTTTATTACCCTGTAAAATTACCTTTCATCCTGATTTTACAGAGGTGGTTATTTTACTTTATATATCTATATATAAAAAAATAAAGTTCTATTTTTTAAGAATTTGATTGGTTTTTAGTGTTCTAAAAACCCAAGGGTCTGGTCTGTGCTCACCCTGTTTACCTATTTGGTTGATAGATTATTCTTAAGCCTCCCCAGGAAAGGGGGTGAAGTGGCTTGGGGGAATATTTTGGGGAAACAGGAACTCCAAGTGGTCCTTTTCCTGAATCTTTGTCTAATTCACTTGGTGGTGGCAGCAGTACTCATCCAAGGACAGGGAAGGATTTGTGCCTTGGGGAAGTTTTTAACCTAAGCTAGTAGAAATAAGCTTAGGGTGTCTTTCATGTGGGTCCCCACATCTGTATCCCAGAGTTCAGCATGGGGAGGGAACTCTGACAGTAGTATTTCATTTTTATTGGAGTTTTAGTAGCTCCCTCGGTACTCGCAAAGATTTAAACACTTTGGAAAGGAGCAGAACTTCAGATAGAATAGATATTAATCATAGTTCTGAGATCTTTGCTGAAAATGTTGTATCCTCCCTCACCCAACAGAGGGGAAAACTCAGAGAGAGGGCATTTAGCGATAACTGCAAGTACAAATTAACCATATATAGATACAGAAAACAATAGATAATGAACTTGATTCCTTCTCTTTGCAGCAGCTGGGAGGGCAGCTATCACTTACTACACACAAAGGTCTATAGGAGCCCCAACTAGCAGAGCCTGCATGACACGGGATATGCTGAATGCAATGCATCCTCTGAGCTACCTGGACCTAAAGAGCACCACCCACTTTTTGATGGGTGCAAGCTCACAATGCCGCTTTAATCAGACTTAGGCAAAAATTCCACTGCTAGGGGCCTTCCACTGCAGGCCATGACAATATCCAGCACAAATCCTGAAGGAATCAAGCCCAGGAAATAGACTCTTAATGGAAATAAACCAAATAGCAGAGACATACTGAGCCATAGGAGTCATACAAGACCCAGAGCAACCAAGGTCATCATACAAAATATCCCACTGTGTGGATATATTTTTGAAACTGACAGATACATCTCAGAGCACTCTGTGTTCTGCTGTGAGGTTACAGCCTTTCAAAAGAGCAGGATACATCAGCAACTAAAAGCACCGTCTTCACAAAACTAAAGGAATGCTTTGGAAATGTACCACAGAACTTATTCATCGTATGTGTTGCTTTATGATGTATCCAAAACTTTTCTTTAGGTTTGTAGAAATCCTTCCCAAAATTGCACTCTTACACTATACCTGTGAAGTTTCACCCCTCCCAGCACAGACCATTCCTAGACTTGTTTTCACCTCAGGAGAGAGAGACGTGCTCTAATGGTATAATTTGCTCTGGATAGTCCCAGACAACATTACCCCTAAATCCTTTTCAGAGTCACTGCTTTCCACATATGGTCTCCGACTCTGTAGTTCTGGCCTGCATTCCTTGTTCTTAGATGTAGAACTCTGCATTCAGGAATATTAAAACACATTTTGTTTGCATGGGTCCAGCTTACCAAATGGTTCAGATTACTCATATGACTGCCCTGTCCTCATCATTATTACCACGCCACCAATCTTTGAGTCATCCACAAATTTTATAAATAGTAATTTTTCATTCTGTAAGCATGAAAAGCCAGACTACAGAGTGGCTCATCGGGAACACTGGCATGAAACAGGGCTTCATTTTATCTCTGCTGTTTGGCATTGCCATAAACTGCATAGTAAAGAAGTGCATTTGGAGCACAGGCGCCAACTTTTGTTGGCGTTGGTGAGTGCTTGTGCCCCCCCGGCCCCTGCCCCCCCGGCCCCTGCCCCACCCCAACTCCGCCCCTCCCTGCCCCTATTGGATCCCCCCGCAAATCCCCGCCCCAGCCCCGCCTCCTCCCCCAAGGGCACCACGCTCCCCCTCCTCCCCACTCCCTCCAAGGCTTGCTGTGCGAAACAGCTGTTTTGTGGCACAAGCACTGGGAGGGAGAGGGGAGAAGCAGGACCCAGCGGCGTGCTCAGGGGAGGAGGCGGAGCGGAGGTGAGCTGGGGCGGGGTGGGGAGCTGCCGGTGGGTGCAGAGGACCCACCAATTTTTCCCTGTGGGTGCTCCAGCCCTGGATCACCCATGGAGTCGGCGCCTATAATTTGGAGTACAAACACTGGTATAGAATCAGTAGATAGCATATGATTAGAGGAGCTACACTTTACTGATGATAGTGGGAAACTAAGTGATACCCCCAAAAAGTAACAAAGAGAGTCAATCTGGCAAACACAGCAGTCCACGTAAGGCTCAAAATTAGTTATGCTAAAACAAACGTACTGGAAACCCAGACATCAAACAGTAACATCACGCTAGATGGCAAAAATATCAAGGAAGGAAAACAGCTTCCCTTCCTGGGCAGCACCATATTGGCCAGAGATCTCAAGAAGGAAAGGATATCAAAGATAGGAAAGGCATCTTCAGTATTTACTAAACTCAACAACATATGGAAATCAATGATATACAGCACCAAACTAAAACTGAGAATTTTCAATTCGAACACAATATCAATGCTAACATATGGCTGCAAGAAATGAAGATCTTTTAGACTGAAAACTAGATGGCTTTAAAAATATGTGCCTATGAAAGATTCTGGGCACTGGTTGGAAAGACTTCATCACCAATGAAAAGATCCAAGAAATTACGAACCAGCAACTTGTTTCCACTAGAATCAGAAGAAGGCGCTGGACATATCTACTCCAGATACCAACTCTCAGACTCCCACATGAAGCTGTCAAGTGGAAACCAGCTGGTGTGCAGAAATGAGGGTACCCCAGAGAAACCTCAAGAAGAACTTTTAGGAGGAAGGGCAGAACAATCTATCTCAACACCATAGAACAGTGGAAGCAGCAGCAGCAAATAACAGAGAGGAAAGGAAAAGACTAAATTCCGCCCTGTGCACCAACATTGGAAGATGCAATGTAATAATGATTTTATATTTATTTCCATATCATTGATGCAAATGTTGAATAGCTTCAGTCCTAGTACCAAACGCTGTGAAACCCCACTAGAAACATCCCCATTCAATGCTGATTCCCCATTGGCACCTATTTTTTGAGATCTATTAAATAGCCAGTTCTTACTCCATTTAACGTGTGCTTTATTGATATCATATAGTTTGAATTTTTTATCAGAATGCTGTGCAGTCACAAGTTAAATGCCTTACAGAAGTCTATGCAGTTACCCTTATCGACCAAACTTGTAATCTCATCAAAGAATGAAATCAGGTTTGACATGACCTATTTTTCATAAATCCATGTTGATTGGCATGAATTATATTCCTATCTTTTATTTCATAATCAATTAAAGCACATATCTTTTCCATTATTTTGCCTGGGACTGATATCAGGTTAACCAGCCTATAGCTAACTATGTCATTCTGCATGCCCTTTTTGAATATTGGCACAACATTAGCACTCTTCCAGTCATCTGGCCTTTCCTTGGTATTCAAGATTTATTAAAAATTAACATCAGCAGGCCAGAGATCTTCTCAGAAAGCTCCTTTAGGGATCTTAGTTACAAGGTATCCAGGTCTGCTGAGTTTAAAGTGTTTACCCCTAGTAGATGTTGTTTAGCATCTTCCTAAGTTATGAATGGACTGGAAAGTACTTCATGGTTCTCATGTGACACGAGCACACACACATTTTTCTATCTATATTTTTTTTATCTCAATGAATTTTGCTCAGCTTTTGGAAATTACCCCTTTTGAAGCACCAAGTATTTATAGTACTGATTGGAACTGTCCTCTACTTGTCCCTATTCAGTGTTCTCTGGTCATGATCACCAGTCACTCAGCAATTATCCCCCTTTATCTTTATTCATCATAAGGAGCTACCTTGGTGTTGGGTACAATAACTTTTGTGTTAGAAAATTATCATGTACAATTTTTAGAAACTGTAATGATGGCTGAACGGTACCTCTAGCATACGTCTCCCATGACAGACCGATCAGCTAAAAGATTGACTAGAAGGATCTTGTTAGACTTCAATAAATTGCCAAAACCACCAGTACTGGATGAGGGAAATGGAGAGCTGGATCTGCCAGCTGGTCACCACAAATGTTAATGCTCCAGGGACCAGATTTCTAGAGGCGTGTAGGCACCTGAAGATGAAGATAGGTGCTGGCCTAGTTGGAAGTAGTAGAATTTTCGAAAGCGTCAAGGCACCTAACTCCCATTAGAGTTCTCCATCAAGTTTCCCTCTAGGGTAGACGTTGCATAATAGATTCCACATATTAGATTGCTATGGTGTCTCTGCAAACCTGGAGCCTCTCTGCCACACCATACAACCAGTTGCAGCTCAGGTCCCAAAGCCTCTATACTCTATCTACAACAGCAGGATGGTGGGTTATTTCACTAGCTTGTATGATATGGGTGAGCTCTGTGAAAAATCAGGAATTTCCAGTAAACGTAGGGCAGATAGCAATGCTATATGTTTATCTTTAAAAAAAATCAATAATTTTAGTGTAACAAAGCGAGTTGTGTAGCTACTCCCCTTTCTTCCAGATGCCCACTTAATTCACAGTTTGGACCATCCACCTTTGTTTGAACTATGCACTGTATTGGAATATGCTCCTTGTTATCCAAAGCAATTCTCTTCGACTGAAAGTTGTGAAATTGGAAAGCAGAGCCCTCCCATTCATGTCCCCCTCTAGCACGTGTTCGGGCTTGGCTACACTTACATTTTATAGCGCTCTAACTTCCTGGCTCAGGGGGGTGAAAAACCGCCCCCTTGAGCGCAGCAAGTCAGAGCGCTTTAAAGTGCTAGTGTAAACAGGCTCCGAGCACTGGGAGCTAATCCCCTCATGGAGAGCTCTCTCCCAGCGCTCACGCGCGACCACACTCACACTTGAATGCGCTCCCACGGAAGCGCTCCCACAACAGCGCTTTGAAGTTTCCAGTGTAGCCATGCCCTTAGTCAATTTAGGTTCAAATCCTGCATAGTGCTGAGTACACTCTGTGATGCTGTCAAGCAGGTTGCCAATACCCACCAAGGCAGCAGGCTAATTCACTCACATGCTAATAGAAATCAAAGGAGTGTCAAAAGGCATTGTAATGTGATCAGGCCAATTCACTTGTGGGTTGGCATAATTAAAAAGAAATGTGATGGTATTGTCTTCATTTATCTGTAACCTGTTGAATGTTATTACATTATATTTTACATTATAGATCACTGTACTTAATTAACCCTAGATCAAAGGATGTATTAGCGTTTAGATGAGAATTTACTTAATGTGTAAAACTGCATGAAAACTAATGAAGGATTGTTTCTGGCTATCACGTTGTTCATGAAAACTAATGAAAGACTGGCTGGATGGCTTAACTAAATGCATTATGTATGTCTCTTTTCAGAGTAACAGCCGTGTTAGTCTGTATTCGCAAAAAGAAAAGGAGGACTTGTGGCACCTTAGAGACTAACCAATTTATTAGAGCATAAGCTTTCGTGAGCTACAGCTCACTTCCTCAGATGCATATCGAAAGCTCATGCTCAAATAAATTGGTTAGTCTCTAAGGTGCCACAAGTACTCCTTTTCTTTTTGCGAATACAGACTAACACGGCTGTTACTCTGAAACCTGTCATTAACCTCTCAGTAACTTTAATTTCTTTTTCTTAGCTAATAAATCTCTAGTTAGTTTACTAGAGAAATTGGCTACAGCATTGTTTTTGGTGTGAGATCAAGAGTATCCTTTGACCTGGGGTAAGTGACTGGCCCTTTGGGGTCAGGAGTGTCCTAATGTGAGGTGATTTTTGGTTTTAATAACTTTTCATCATTTAGACCAGTTTGTCTGGGTGGCAAGATGCACTAAAGAGCCTCAGGGGACTGTCTTTGGCTCCATGGTAAGATTAATATAGTAATCCAGCAGTGCACAGTTGTTACTGGCTTGGTGAAATCCAATTATAGAATCACCAGTTTGGGGTGTCAGAAAACAGGGCAGACAGTCTGAACGGAGATTGACACTCTCAGTTGTGAGCTACTCCAGATAGCATGACACCCTCACCTCTCATAGATTTCAAAAGGTCTCTTAGGAAATGCTCAGCATATTTCATGATCAAACCCTTAAGAAGAAAGCAAAGGCACATCCCTGTTTCAAATAATATGTTGAGCTGCAGGTACTGCACAGCAAAAACCTTCAATAACTTGAGCAGTGGCACTGAATCTTCCTACTGCCTGGAAATTTCCCTAATTATCCTAAGAATATCTGACCAACCATTCATTCTATATAAATGCCAGTTCCCCCATATGCTGTATTATGTTTAGTGGGACGAGTTCCTGGAGCCCATAACATGGCTTGTCTTTCAAGTTTTCTCTCTGTGTTCCCCATGCTGGCATTCCTTTCTTCATTCTTCTGAAAAGGTTTCAGAGTAACAGCCGTGTTAGTCTGTATTCGCAAAAAGAAAAGGAGGACTTGTGGCACCTTAGAGACTAACCAATTTATTTGAGCATGAGCTTTCGTGAGCTACAGCTCACTTCATCGGATGCATACCGTGGAAACTGCAGCAGACTTTATATACACACAGAGAATATGAAACAATACCTCCTCCCACCCCACTGTCCTGCTGGTAATAGCTTATCTAAAGTGAGGCCCAACTTGATGATCACTTTAGATAAGCTATTACCAGCAGGACAGTGGGGTGGGAGGAGGTATTGTTTCATATTCTCTGTGTGTATATAAAGTCTGCTGCAGTTTCCACGGTATTCATCCGATGAAGTGAGCTGTAGCTCACGAAAGCTCATGCTCAAATAAATTGGTTAGTCTCTAAGGTGCCACAAGTACTCCTTTTCTTCTGAAAAGGGTGCATGTTCTCTAAGTCACAACTCACCCACCCACAACTCAAGGACTGAAATAGCAGAGGAGTCGGCAGATGCTAACACTGACTGTAAAATGCACCATGGAAAATATGTTCCTTGGCTCATTACAAGCTAAACAAATGTTTTCAAGGGGAGTGGGGGCTTTCAGTACACTACAGAGATTTAACTGCTGTATGTTATGAAAAAAACATCCTATCCTAATTCATTCATTTCCACAACAATGGGAATATGTGTTTTTAGTGCTGACTGATAAAACACTGAATTGTATTAAAATCAGTTTCAAACCAGATTAACCCCTGCATCTTACACATCCCTCTATGATTTACAGCTCTAAATACGAAGTCTATATACCCTTTCATATTTGTCATCACATATCCACCTCTATAAAAATATGCAGTCTCAGAAAGAGAATGAATGTAGCAATTACCTCTATTTTTAAATAGTTCATCATCTCTTTATGTAAAGTTGATTTAGCATAAGCATTTATTTACAACTTTTATTTCAAATTCTTTGCTATCTTTTTAAATGTCACTTCATACACATGAGAAAAATGCTAATTAAAACAGCAGTGGAAAATAAAAACACTGGGTTTGCAACACATGTATTGGCTAACTAACAGTAATTGTTTTGCACTACTGGGCAGTAGAATAAACTGTAATTGTGATTTTTCAACCAAGGAGCATAATATATTCTTTATAGATAAAGTAATAAATGTTTGCAGCTTATTATTTAACTTTACTGAATGCAGCAAATTTAAACTAGCAACCTTAACAATAGAGGACACTACCAGCATCTATTATAATCCAGAAAAATATGAACAAAAAGTATTTCCATTCAGTGGAAGATCCTGGTTTGTAGGTAACATCACTCATGCCATGATTTCATAAAACATCTCCCAAAAATAAAGCAGAGAAAAGAAAAAACTGTCAGACTCTATATTTATTTACCTGAAACAAATTAGATGAAAAAGAGCAAAGGCTTTTACAAATTAATACTTGTGTTACAAGACAAAAAAATTGTGCCTAGATTTCATGATTAAGTTCTTCACATAACAAAAGACTGAAATTAAAAAAAAACAAACCAGTAAGAAAATAACCAGAGTATCTCCAGTGTAAACAATAACAGACTAAAATTATAACAAAGCTGTGATGTATCAAGACCTATATTTCTCTACCTAGCAATAGATTTCTACTGGCATATAACTATACTACATGCATAACACAAAAACAGGCATGGAGAACTTCAGCTCCAAAAGAACTTGAGACCTTTATAGCACAAAAGTTTAAACTTAACCCTAAATTCATCATAACTGCTACCAGTGATCTCTACAATAAGAATATGGTGATGACAGACTTCCCTGGCCACTGCAATACTTATACATCTATGACACCATGCCACATTCAACAATGGGCAGCAGCAAAGGGGATAACAAAGGGGAGAGGAAGAAAAAGCAGAAGAGGTGAATAAGGAGAGAAACAGGGAAGAGGAAGGTGCCATCTCTGTCGCAATTCCACCAAACCATGCATTTTTCCTAGTTATTCTTAGTAATATTGCTCACTTACCTACATCAGGATCCGTGGCCTGGACTCTTGTTAACAAAGCTTTAGTGGCTGTATTCTCATAGACACATGCGGTGTAATGATCAGTAGAAAACATTGGTGGATTATCATTGACATCTTCCAGAAAAAGGTAGATTTCTGACTGGCAGAACCTGCCACCGCCATCTGTTGCCCTGGCAATCAAGTTGTACACAGGGATTTTCTCTCTGTCTAAAAGGGCCGAGGTTTTCAACTCACCTAAAATTGGGTACAAGCAGTGATCATCATTATAATATTACAGAATATCCATTTTTAGATATTGTAAGTACCAGAAAGATCACATATTTTTCAGGAATTAAAAGAAAAAAAGAGGGGGGGGGGAAAGAAACAACAACAGTATCCATCACTGAAAAGCATACAAAATCCTGAAAGTTTCATTTTTACTTCTGTTTATCCACCATAGTTAACTGCCAGTACAAATGCAGTAGCGTAAGCCAATCTGGATGACCTTCAAAGCCCTACAATTTCACCCATGGCTGAGAGTATAATAAACAATATTTTTCATGTCTGCCTTTTGGTTACTCTCATAATCTCCATGGCTCTCTAGATTTCTAAACACATAAATGCACTGTAAATCTACTGATGACAGCAAAGATAATCAAATGTAAAGGGCCATAATGCTGATCTTTGCCAAAAAACAACTCAAGCGTCTCAGTGGGTGCCTGCGCCTTCCAGTTTAGATCAGATCTCTCATTCTCAGATACACACACGTTATAGACCAATGAAAGGACACAGGTCTGACCCTGGGCATTAAGAGCAACAATAAGGTAGATTGTTCATATTCCACAAGTTTTCAATATTATCTGCTTCTTATAAAACAAAGAAATAGTCTTCAACCATTAACGTATCAGCAAAGCATCTGGTACTAGCCAGCAGGACCGATTTAGTCTTTTATATGCCAGATCCCATATTTAAATGGATTACACTTTATTCTGATAGGGGACAATAACCCACCTTTAAAATACTAAAAACCTCCCACTGCTTCAACCTCTGTCATTTATGGTAACAAAACAGTACCACCAGATGCAGTTGCCTCCGGTTATTAAACCACGTATCAAATCAGCAATACCCCCACAACACTCCAACATGCTAACAAATACTATATCCATGGCCCTTCCTCCCCAAAAGCCTGGATGAAAAGATAGTCCTTGCCACATGTCCTGAAGATTGACACATTCAGGCTATTTTAGACATGGGTGGAAGAAACGATTGCCAAAGCTGAAGGCTTTTTGTAAACATTCTGCCAGCAGCTCCCTGTCTTTTATACCAAGTGGGCTCCAGCTCAAGGCCTCTGATGCCCACAACTGGTTTGAAGGTCTTGCTGGGAAACAGGAGGGTTAAATCCTCCCCAATGGATGGAATATCCAAGGTGGCTATGAAAGGGGTTCCTTCTCCTCTACTGTCCTATAACTGTCACCTTCAAAGTGGACATAAATGCCTGCAATATTATAAACTGACAGCAGAAGTTCAGATTTCCACATGTGACACTTTAATGGAAAATGCATTAGCAGTAATTGGCGAGAACTCTGGCCCCAACTGGTGGCCGGGGTTAGCAATGTCATTCAGAGACAAAAGTTTTGTCACCTTACCGCTTTCTGGATCTAAAAAAAATTTATTGTTCCCAGGCCCGAACAGCGAATAGCGAATTTCACCATTGGATCCGATGTCTGCATCCTTGGCGCTGATCTTAAGGATGATTTTGTTTGATGGAATGTCTTCAGGAAATAATGCTGTGTATGCAAACTAGGGACAAAAGCACAAAACACAGGGGATGCAAGAGCAGCAGTTAATATTATCTTTGCACAAACATCATTTTGCATGGTTACTCTCTATGGTGCATGCACTTACAAGTATCTTCAACATTTTTATACAAAAGAAACAACTTTTCTTAAGGAACCTTAACTCATTAGTATAAGTTCTAAAGTTTTTTAAGTATCACAACAACAACAAAAATTAAAAGCATTAATAGGACTGCAAAGGTGTTAGGAATAAAAAGGAAGCCACACCTTATACACTGCCTACCCTGACTTTTCCTTGAACATTCCCCTCATTTCACTACTGTAGCAGGACAACTGCACCCTTGACGGTGAATGTGGGAGCGCAAGGACAGGACACAGGTAATTTTACCACTGTATCATCTGTGCTCAGAGTAGGTCTAGATATCATGGTGGTTAAAATGCCAGAGGCTACCTGTGCCCGGTCTATACTAATCCTCTCACCATTGTTACCACTAGAGGAGCTGCATCAACAATAATCTAACCTTACTGCACAATAAGAAAACTACCAGTGTGGAGAAGGCCCAGTTCCTCTAGCTCCACTGCTATGTTCTCTAAAACACTATTCTTCCACCTGCTTTAGTGAAACTATCTACTCCCACCAGTGCCTCCCAGAACACGTCAGGCCACTGAACTGAGAACTTACCATAAATGCAGCTAAGAAATGAAACTGGAAAGCAATGATAAATAATAATGAACTTATAGGAAATCTTTATGTCCAGTAAAATATTACACAACTAAAATTTGCTGACTAACCTGATCACAGACAGGACTATTATCATTAACATCCGTGACCGTCACTTCCACAGCAGCTTGCGTTACAAAGAGGCCATCGGTAGCAGTGATGTTCAGAAAATAAATGTCTTGTTCTTCCCGATCTAGTGGTCTCTTCACGTAAACCTTCCATTCATTCTGAACCAGTCCCAAGGCGAACTTCCCTTTGGGATTCCCTCCTACAAGAGGCAATGGGGGCCTATCAGAACTTTGCACTCATTCAAACATAAACACAAGATGCAGCTTAAAGGTGCCACAAGTAAGTAGCTATCTTTTCTCCTCATACAATGATAAGTGCTTTCAAACTGGCAAACTTTGGAAATCTGTAATAAGATTATGCTCCCGGGCATTTGTGGTCCCTTGTATGAAAGTAGAACACTAATATCAAAAGAAAACAAAATCCGTTTAGCAGAGCTCAAGATGATCTCGTTTAGTTCTCCTAAAGGGCAATCAAATTCAAACTGTGAACAATCAATAGTCTTCTCAGGATGGTACAATTGTCTTTCCACTTAGTCTCAAGAGAGTCTGTAATACACTATAGCTCTTGTTACCAAGACAATTTCATTAGCTGTTGATTATGCAATCAAGGAATGGCAGTAGGTTCTATTAAGGAATCCTTTAATGAAAGCTTTATCATACAGCTGTGCTGTTCTTATACTCATTAGGATTCTAGTTTTAAAAAAAAAGTTTACATGACCCAGGAAGACACATTAGTATTAAATAGCCCTAACGAGGGGTCATTTAAAGAGCAGTTCAAAGATAAGCATTGCAATTAGATCACATTTATCAGAGAGTGAAAGCTAGCGAAAGCCAGCCAGGAGTGAAGGAGGTGAAGCAGAACAGCTTTTCATTATGCTGAAACACTGACACCGAACCTGGCAATATTACTTTTCCACATCATTAAATTGCATGGAGAGAAAAGCAGCTTGTACAGAGAAAGACTCGTCCCCATCATCCTCAGAGAGGGAAATAATGTTATTTCACACACTGAAGGATACAAGGAATTAAAAGTGACGTGAAAAGGGGCATGGTTCTTTGTCAATAACATTTCTAATGCTTATTTACACCTGCATTTGAAATTATATAATCCCCTAACTCTTCTATAAGAAGATCACCTTCAATTACCTTCCTTTGATGTAGCCTGTTCTCCAACCTTTGTCTTTAAGTTGTCAGATTGGACTGGAAATTCTTTTGGGTCGGGTTATCACGACTTCCTATCTGTGTGTACAGCTCCTAGAACATGCCTGGTCTGTAAAACTAGATGTATACATTCACCATATTCAGGCAGAATGGCATCTGTTTATAATGAACTCAGATGCTGCATGAATTGAATGGGGAGACGGAAATGCCCCACATTGTTTCAGTGAGCAAATTACAACTCAGGCTAACCCGCTATTTAAGCTTTTCCCACTGGGCAAAGTTTGCTACTGTTCTCTTAAAGGGAGACTGCAAAGGTTAAAAAAAAAGTGTGGGGGGGGGCCTTCTGCCCTCCTTCTTTGTGATGTATAAAGGCAGCCCAAATGGTGTCTTTTCATTAAATTTTTTTTTCTCCTCAGCAATATCAAGAATGTAAAGTCTGGTGTTCCTTGGCTTTGCTGGAGGGCTCACTCAGTGTCTTAGATGTGTGTTGTGAGATCTCTTGGCCCCAATGAAAAAGGCAGGTTTTTAATCTTTTCTCCCAACTATTTATGTGAGTATGTTAGAAAATAGGCATTAACAAAAACATAGAAAAGAGAAAAAGTTATAAACGGTCGGAATAAAAAAAATCACTCTCCCCCTGTGATCACACCACTTTATTAGGTGTGACTACCTAGCATCTCAGATATCATAACTCTGCCAGTTCTCCATGAAGTCTCTCAGGGGCCTGTTCTACGTTATGAAATTAGGTTGGTATAACTACATCGCTCAGGGGTGTGAAAAATCCACACCCCTGAGTGACACACTTAAAATGATCTAACCCCCAGCGTAGACAGCACTAAATGGATAACAGAAATCTCTCATTGATCTAGCTACTACGTCTTGGGGAGGTGAAATACCTATGCTTTCCCATCAGCATAGGTAGTGTCTTCATTGAAGTACTCGAGCGGCACAGCAAACTTAAAACCGAACAAAAAGGTTGAATGCATATGTTAAGCCTTGTGTGTATATCAAACACCAGAAAATGAGGGCACACACTCGGTCCCACCGCTCTTTTGCTTTAAATATTCAAGCTTTTTCAAACTGGCCTATCTCCATTAAAATTAATGGAGTGATGTCTGGCCCTAAGTCTTTATTGCTAGACAACACTATTTGTACCAACCTATAACTGATTTGAGAAATAATTTTGTGATTTAAAAGATGTTTAGCTTATTGATCAGCCATATATTTTATAGAACCTTTAGACTGAGTGTGTGCATTTGTATTCAAGTATAAAATTAGTATATCAAACATTTAACTATTTTCTGTTTATAGCAAACCACTGGACACAGGTTCCAATCCTGAAAGGTCCTGAACTCCCAGTGACTTCTGTGAGAGCACAGAATGCTCAATGACAGGCCAAATCAGGCCCTTGCTGAAGCTGTATTGTGACAAAAAATGGATTTCCCCAAAAGAGGATCCATTGTATTTCATTATGCAACATGGGCTGGATCCAAAGACCAGTCAAGTCACTGACCACTGACTTGACTGAACTATGAAGCACATCCTAATCAGGTTATCAAGAAAGGTTTAATGATTAACATTAAAATATCTCCATTTAAGTTCAGCATCCAGGTAAAGAAGCATAATTTTTCTCCACAGCTGGTTGCGAACCAGTCATAGCAAGAATTCTTTATAATATAAAACAAACAGCCTTAAATATATGTGTTTAACTTCATGGTGGCTTTCAATACTTCTCTGCACTGTACATGAGAGTTACATGTACATGCTTTGGTTAAAGCAAATGATTAACAAGCTTCAGTTAACATGAAGCAGTATACCCACCTCATGTATATCCCATTGCAAAGTAAAGAGGAGAGGTAAAATCTTTAATCAGTTGGGTGGTTGGTCCTGCTAATAGTAACACCAGCCTTGAACAACTCTATAGTCATTACTGCTGTGTTGTTCATGAAATAACTTTTATATCATACGCTGTGAATTATGGGAGCATGTATAAAATGTTTGGGTCTTTAAGATCCCACATTTCTTTCCTTTATTCTATTAGGAGATTCATCTGACTGACCAAGAAACCTTAGTGATAAACAGGTTTCAGAGTAACAGCCGTGTTAGTCTGTATTCGCAAAAAGAAAAGGAGGACTTGTGGCACCTTAGAGACTAACCAATTTATTTGAGCATAAGCTTTCGTGAGCTACAGCTCACTTCATCGGATGCATACTGTGGAAACTGCAGAAGACATTATATACACAGCTTTATAATAGCTTAGCTATTATAACATTATAATAGCTTAGCTATTACCAGCAGGAGAGTGGGGTGGGAGGAGGTATTGTTTCATGGTCTCTGTGTATATAATGTCTTCTGCAGTTTCCACAGTATGCATCCGATGAAGTGAGCTGTAGCTCACGAAAGCTTATGCTCAAATAAATTGGCTAGTCTCTAAGGTGCCACAAGTCCTCCTTTTCTTTTAGTGATAAACAGAAAACATGTGAATCAAAGGATTGATTCATATGTCTCTTCCTTTTTGGTTATCATTATCCTTCCTTTCTCCATTGCTCAGCACTGGTGCTACATTTTGCTGATGAAAGACTGAAGGCATATGATAAAATGTCACAGAAATAATGAGCTGCAAACAGTAAAATACTGTCAGGGAAATATTCTTAAAAGGAAAGGATAAAAATAAGCTGTGGTTCATGGAACCATTTTCTAGCACTCATATGTATGTCCTGCTGCAGATCTCATTCTGCAATGATTAATTAACTTTTCCACTAACATAGTTAAGCAGATTCTGTGTCCTCAGGGCATTCTAATTAATTAGTTTTTCACTCTGAATAATGTAGAATTTTTAAACGGACGCCTCCTGACTACAAGTATTAATGGATTCTTTAAAATCTGTTGGCAGTTTTCTTATGTTCTGCTTTGAATGTCACAACACTGAAGTGTTAGCTAAAAATAAAGGCAACTTTTTAGAATTACTTTTGAGGCTAAGGCCTGGTCTACATAAGGGGGGGGGTATGGATCTAAGATACGCAACTTCAGCTACGAGAATAGCGTAGCTGAAGTTGACGTTCTTAGATCGACTTAGAATCACTTACTTCGCGTCCTCGCAGCGCGGGATCGATGGCGGCGGCAGCTCCCCCGTCAATTCCGCTTCCGCCTTTTGCCATGGTGGAGTTCCGGAGTCGACGGCAGAGCGATCAGGGATCAATTTATCGCGTCTACACTAGACACGATAAATCGATCCCCGATAGATCGATCACTACCCGCCGATCCGGCGGGTAGTGCAGACATGGCCTAAGAGAATCTGCATAATCTTTCATCTTTTGTTACTTGAAGTTTGACTAATGGCCTATTCCCCCATGCCCTACTCAGCACATGGTACAAAACCAACTTGGGCACAAGTTTAATGAAAGAAAAAACAGCTGGATACAATGAAATCCAGAAACATGTTGATCCCAAATAAACAAATCTTGATACATATTATTACTAAAGCGCACATACGTAAGTAATAACAACTAAAAGGGTAGCTGAAAACTAGATGCTGACCACATGAGTTTTCACTGCGAAAACTATTCCCTATTTGTAGTGCATACGAGAGTGGTTAATTTATTTTGTTTCTTTCTTTGGATTTCATATTTATTTATTTAGAAATGTCTAGTGCCTATCTGGAACTGTATGTGATTTATGCATATTAAAACCAATAGAGTTTACACAAAATTTAATACAGTGCACATGCTTATTGAGTTGCCCAAACGATAAAGACAACCCACCAAATTCTACCACCACACCTTAGCTTTTGAGGACAATATTCTTATATCTGCCAATATACCTCCTCCTGCAAATACCTGAGCTCTCAGGGCTCTCAGAAGTGGCTACTGAATGACTCTAAGGGTATGTCTACACTGCAAGAAAACACCCACGGCTGGCCCATGTCAGCTGGCTTGGGTGGTGAGACTACAGAATTTCAGTATAGATGTTAAAGCTCGGGCTGGAGCTCCAGCTCTGGGACTCCACAAAGTGGGAGAATCCTAGAGCCTGGACTCCAGCCCAAGCCCAAACATCTACACCAGTGGTTCTCAACCTTTCCAGACTACAGTACCCCTTTCAGGAGTCTGATTTGTCTTGAGTACCCCAAGTTTCACTTCACTTAAAAACTACTTGCTTACAAAATCAAATATAAAAATACGAAAGTGTCCCAACACACTATTACTGACAAATTACTTCCTTTCTCATTTTTACCATATAATTATAAAATAAATCAATTGGAATATAAATATTGTACTTACATTTCAGTGTGATACTTGAGCCTGTTTTCCCACTTGTGAGTCTTTGTCTTAAGCCAGAGCCTCGGCGGTGAGGCTGAAGCCTGAGCCCCACCTCCTGGAGCATGTAACTTAGCTTCACAGGACCCACTGTGGTGTGGGGCCTCAGGCAATTGCCCTGCTTGCCCCCCCAACCCTGCACTTGTGACCCCCCAAAACCCATCCTGCGACCCCCACTGAGGATTACAACCCCCAGGTTGAGAAACATTCATCTAGATTAGTTGAATAGCCCCTGGAAGACCTCTGTATACGCCCAGGAGTATGTGTACCCCTGGCAGAGAACCACTGATCTACACTACACTTTTATAACCCTGCAGCCCAAGCCCTGTGAGCTCAAGTCAACTGACACGGGCAGCCGCAGGTGTTTTACATACCTTAAAGGACAGATCCTCAGCTCTGGTTTACTGTCTCCATTGACTTCAGCAGAGCTATGGCCATTTACACTAGCTGAGGATCTGCCCAGAGGTGCTTGAAATGCACACAAAGCAAAAATAAAAATGTGCCACCCACCCCAAAATTACTCAATAAATACCAGTTGAGCTTCCCATGCAAAACAAACACAGACAAAAAGAAAATAATACTCACCACAAACTCTCCCTTCCAAAAAAAAATACCGAGAAAGCAGATGAATAAGGGGTCCTCCTCTCTTAATCAGAAACACAGGCAAGGGCTCCAATGACTTGCTGGATCAAAGTTATAATCTCAGCCACATTTTCTGGTTGCTTTCCCCTGATCTACCAGCATTACACCTCAGTCTCATCTGAGATGGGCATCAACCAGCTCACCCGTGCCCAGGGTCAGATGTCAGTCAGACACTGGGCTAGGCATACCGCCTCACCAGGTAGGTCAGCCACACTGAGGATGTCAGACTGAGTTCCACTGGCACACTTCGAAGCTGCTATCGCCCATGCCTCCTCACTAAGGGCCTGATCCTCTCAGCTGCTGAGCACCCTCCGTTCCCACGTTCTTCAATAGGAACTGTGGGTGCTCAACAGCTTCAAGGACAGGGATGCAATCTTAACAGCCTCAAGCAGTGGTTACGTCCAGTTACCTTAGGCCATGTCTACACAGGGACACTCAGGACAGTGAATGTAAATCAACTAGAGGTGTGAAGTCAGTGCACATTGTGTGTGGATGCCCTCATTAAGAAGTAAAGTGGCCCTAATTTACAGTAACTTAATCTGCCTTGAATCAGGCTTCCCCTCCACCTTGAAGGTGACTTCACACCTTTTAGTTGATTTGCCTTAACTTTCCTGAGTTTCCCCGAGCAGACAAGCCCTCAGATATCTAAATACTTTTACAAAACCTGCAATATTTGCACTAACAAGGGCATTCCCCCCTACAGTAATTACAGGGGCCTGTAGGTAATACTGCAAACACCAAGAAAACCTTCTCTATTTGTCTAAAACAATACTGACAAGTCTTCGGTAACCCACATGAAAAGGCCCATGGTTTATTGCATGCAACTGGCCAAAATTGTGCTCTCACAAGAAAAGCAACAGTGTCCCTTCCATCTCCAGCTATCACTGCTAGGGATTTGCTGATATTTAACAGCCAGCTTTTATATCGTGCCTTTCATTGGTACGGATCCCAAATTGTTTTACAAGGACTGTCAATAAATGGACAAATAGGCATCACTCTTCCACCCGTGAAATGCAAATGGCTCTGGGCTAGAAAATGGCAGCTGTTTACCAGCACAGAGCAAGCCTGAAAAACAGGTTTGAACTGAAGAACTGTATCTATGTTAAACTAAAAGTGGGAGGGGCATGTTAGTCAAGGACAGTGTTGTTATCCATATTAGAAGTTGGCCAGAACACTGAGATCATTGATGTATTCTTGGGGAAAGTATTATGAGAACTTTAGTTGTCACAAGTGGTTAGAGCTTTGATTTTATGCCTCATCTAAAAGGCGATTTTTCCACACCTTCTGTGTGTTACATGTCCTCAGGGACATGTATGAAAGGCTATTTTGAGTGCCCTAAATGCCATTCTCCTCATTTACTTTCTTTTCTCTTTAATTCAGTGATCCATACTTGCTCCAGTGAACGGCTCAGGCGTGACTGTATTTACAGAACAATATTCTGGGTCTCAAAATACCCTCAAAATGACACAGTCACTGAAAAAAATCCCCAGCTAATTTGATCTCAAGAAATGTTTAAGTCCACTAGCAAAACTCATTTTGAACTCGAAGTATGAACTGAATGTTTCATTAGTGAAAATGCAACTGTATTTTAACATTTGTTTTTTAGCCAATAGAATTAAATTTTTCTGGATGATTTTCATTCTACAATTTCCCATATCTAAGAGGATGTCTTAAAAAAATGAAGATAGCAAAGCCTCTTTGGTATTATGTTCTAGCAACTGCAATGGTATATCACATGTGCCTTTTAAACCTTTTGCTTTTTTCAGTAGCATTTTTAGAATTTTCTATGACAACTTAAAATCAGGAAGGGATAGTTTTGAAACTTTTAGGTCTTATGGGAGGAGACTGCTGTTCAACTGGTATTTTTCTCAAATGAAAGGAAGTGGATTAATACATAATGTATCTATATTGTGCTTTAGAACAGGAGATTTAAGACTGCCACAAAACCAATAGGACACCAGCATTACTATTCCAGTTTTACAAACAGGGACAATGAAGCAGGAAGTGGGTGGCAGAGTCAGGAATAGAACTCCTGTTCTTTACTCACAAAACTATCCTTCACTTCCTGTCCTTATATACTATTAAATGATACACTATTAATATACCAGTTTAGCCTTTACAGGAGCGGAAGAATTCACTTTCCAACTGAGTAAAGACTCTTTTCAAATGGTCAAAATGAATTATTAAATCACTTGAAACCTGTGGTATTTTGAATGTATATGATGACAAATCCATGTTACCTAGGACTTCACGATTGTTACCATACCACGTGCCACAGCCATTCTGCATTTGACAGCAAGAGCAGGGACAGAATTCAGATCCTCCAGCTCCAAATACACAAACCCCTGCACCACTTGAGCTAAATGAGACTTATTTTTGCCCATTACTTGTTAGCAGAATTGAGTCTATGACAAAACTGGGAGCAGTTCTAATTCTATCCAGTGCAGACAGCGGTGCATATCCACAATAACCAGGTCATTACAATATATCAGCAGCTCTGGCAGGATGAGAGGCAGGAGGAACCAAAACCTTAATCCCAAAAAAGTACTGGAGAATGCAGATAACAGACATAGGCATAGACAAAATAATCACATCCCATTCCCCTCTCCATCTCCCTTTTCCAACACATACAGACACATCTAACATTGCTCTGGAAAAAAAGAATGACAACAAATATAGCATGATAGGAACAAACAATACTACTATGCTTGGAAAAAAAATTAGTGAAATAACGTTTACACCATATACCTACTGCACAGCTGTTAACCAGAACAGCAGTGAGGAGGGTTATTGCTTCCCTGGTTTGTGATATGATGCTTCTCATAAGTGGGGAAAGTGTGGTATTCCTCCCTCACTAATTTACATTGCACATCAATTTTTCCAAAGATAATGATTTTTTAAATTGAATTTTTAAATGAAAGTTTAAATGAAAATTCCCCTATCAGGAAGGGGAAAGGTTTAATTAAA
This sequence comes from Lepidochelys olivacea, assembly GCF_965140295.1. NCBI lineage: Eukaryota > Metazoa > Chordata > Testudines > Cheloniidae > Lepidochelys > Lepidochelys olivacea. The sequence goes on along the minus strand of NC_140411.1, from coordinate 27,857,609 downwards.
AAAACGTGCTTAGAAATGTAAGGGTTTTCCTCCTGAGAATAAATGCTGTTTATTTTCTCTGGTTGATACATTAAGTTCTGATCTTTCCCATGCTGACACATCAATCATGATGGGTTACACCTCCTTACATTGCAGCACAGCATGAAGTGCTGGGCTGTGAAATTGGTGGGGAGGGGTAGGTGGGGGGGGGGAAAGAGTGACACACACACAAATCTCTTTCTATCTCTAAGCTTCACTAATTGCTACAAAATTCTGGTCAAATTAAGAACAATAAATCCAAGAGAACAATAAATCCAAGAGAAACAGAACTGACTCGCTTCCAAGCTGAAGATGTACCTGACATCCTGCTAAATCTTTCATGTCAATCTGTACTAAATCTCAGTCCTTCAATAACGGCAGGTTTCAGGAAGAAAAGGGGTTTGAAAGTTTCTTACCTGTGATATGGTAGCTAACCTGCCGGTTGACTTCAGACGTGTCTTCATCCCATGTGCTGAGAACTGCCACAACTTCACCGGGAGGGTCACTCTCTTTTACGGATCCTTTGTACACCTCGTGTTCAAAGACTGGTGTGTTGTCGTTTATGTCTGTCACAGTGACAGAGACCAAGGTGGTGGATGAAAAGGAGAAAGCTTCTCCCAGATCTGAAGCAACCACTGCAAAAGTAAAAGTGGGATTCTTTTCATGATCTAGGTCCTTCAATGTGCTGATCCACCCACTGTTGCTATCGATTGAGAAGGCTTCCATGATCTTGTCCAGATCAGATTCTGCTGAAAGAGTATATGTGACTTGCCCATTTGCACCCCAGTCTGCATCAACTGCTTTAACCTGGATAAGATTAATCCCTATTGGCATCCCTTCCATTATTACAGCTTCATAGTTGGCAGCTTCAAACACAGGCTTGTTATCATTTACATCCAACACTTTAACCTCCACATCCACAGTTAATACAATGTCCACTTTGTCAAGCTGTATGGTGGCTGCAACTTTAAAGTGAAAAGCAGGATTTGTCTCATGGTCAAGTCTCTTATCTAGCTTTATGATTCCAGTGTCTTGGTCTATGATGAAAATCCCTTCCTTGTTGTTTTCAGCTAATTCACCATTAACAGTGCTATACACAGCACCCTGGCTTGGCAAAACATGCAAAATGTCAAGGGTGCTTCCTATGAGAGTGTCTTCTGGTATTGTAAAGGAATATTGGGGTTGGGAAAAGGAAGGTAAAACAGCTTCTGGAGGTAAAACATGGATATAGACAGGAATAAGGGAATGCTTCATGGGAATGCCACCATCAACTGCTTTGACGAAGAATGACAGAACTGTGTTTTTCAGCTGGTTAAAGTTACCTTTGGTGACCATCCATCCATTGTCAGGATCAATTTCAAGCAGATCTGCCACTGAAACAGAGGCTTCACTATATAATGAATAAGTGATCCTTGAATTGGTTCCATCATCTGGATCTAATGCCTGCACTTGGGTGACCAAATGACCTTTTCCAACATCTGCTTTGACACTTGCTCTGTATTCTATTGTCAAAAACTGGGGAGTATTGTCATTCTCATCCACTACAATCACTCTCACGGTGCAGAAAGTCATTCTCCCACCTCCATCCAGGGCCCTCAAAAATATATTGATATCCCCTTCCAAAGGGTTCTCTCGGTCCAATTTCTCAGTTGTTAGGATCTGTCCATTGTTATCAATTAAGAATCGGTCCTTGGCAAAATCATTTATTATAGAGTAGTTTATTTGGCCATATATACCAGAATCTCCATCTGTCGCTTTTACATGAATTACCTTAGTTCCAGGTGCAGCATTTTCTCTAACCTCTGCCACATAAATACTCTGTGAAAACACGGGGCTATAGAGGTTAGCACCAAGGATGTGAATATGCACTTGAGCTGTGCTGGTGAACAATCCATCCGAGACAGAGACATTTAAGCTATACATTGGCTCCATCCTCTGTTTCCGATGGTTAGACAGAGTTATAATGCCACTCTTGCTGTCCATTAGAAAGCTGGTCCGATCATTTCCAGACAAGATACTGTACTCCAGTCTGTCAAAATCAGAGCTGTCAGCATCAGAAGCTTGGACACAAGTCACAAAATGACCCCGAGGGGCCAGTTCACTCACGTAAGATTCATATATTAACTGGTTAAAAACTGGAGGGTTGTCATTCATATCTGTCACATAAATACTAACAAGAACTTCACTGCTCAGTGGTGGGAATCCATTATCAGCTGCTCTGACTTTTAAGCTGCACTGCTGTAATAGTTCATGATCCAACATACGGGCTGTCAGGATTAGGCCACTTGTGCTATCTATGTGAAAATAATCAGTGCTGTTAAAGGAGTCCTGGACAATTTGATACTGTATATTTTTGTTATTTTCAGAGTCTGCATCAGTAGCAACAACCTGCAACACAGGAGTCCCAATCAATGATGCTTCGGATAAGGTGGCATTATAGGCCGAGTGATCGAAAACAGGAGGATTATCATTTACATCATTAATGATTAAGTCCACAGTGACCTCAGCCCGAGCACCAGTGAGGGCATCACTGGCTCGTACTGTCATCTTAAAAACAGAATTTACTTCATAATCCAATGGGCTGATGACACTCAGAATGCCGGTATCAAAGTCAATGTTAAACTGGTTGTAGGGATCTCCATCAATGATGATATAAATGATACCCTGGCCCTCTGGGCTGGTTGCATTTATGCTAAGAATTGGGGTGTGCATTTCTATGTCTTCATTTACAGAAGCTGTATAGAAGGGCTTGTCAAATACAGGCATTGCTTTATTAACTATAGTAATAGGCAGTTCTACTGAAGCAGACAATGATGGATTACCACCATCTTTTGCAAGGATGATAACTAAATACTCTATATTAGATAAGTCAGAGTTGAAAGCTTCTCTTAAAGTGACACTACCAGTTTGTCTGTCAATTTCAAAATGCCCATAGTCTTCTTTCAGCAGATAGGAGACTTCACCATTTGCACCCTTATCTTTATCAATGGCTGTCACTCGATATATTAGGGTACCAGGCTCAGCATCAACTTGTACAGCAGCATAGTAAGGCAGCCCTACAAACACCGGAGCATTGTCATTGATGTCCTCAATGTTAACTCTGACAACCACCCTGGCCACACGGAGATGATCTAGTTCACGACTTGCCTCAACGACCAACTCATATAGCTCTTGTTTTTCTCTGTCAAAGGGGATGCCCGTTGTTTCAATGACTCCTGAGGTGGATTTGATCTTGAACTTGTTCCCTGGGTTTAATATGCCATACTTCAAGGGCTCATTGAGACGGTTTCCAACAGCATTCACCACAGCTACCTTTGTGATATTAGTGCTGTTCTCCGAAATAGAAGTGGAATAAAAACTTTGCGTAAAATGGAGCCCACTATCCATGGCTTCTTTTACCATTATGGTCACCATAGCAGTGCTGTAAAATTTCCCATCAGACACTCTTACTATAAGCATATAATGATCTTTGGAAAGAGTATTATTTTTTATGGTGAGTACCCCAGTACCTGAATCAATCAAAAAATGGTCCACATTGCCTTCGATCAGACTGTATGTTAGTTCAGGTGGAACCTCTGAATCTGGGTCTGTAGCCTTGACTTTAAGAACCTCTACACCAATGTAAGTGGGAAGAAGCAAGACTGTCTCAAACACAGCCTGACTGAAGACTGGAGGATTGTCATTGATGTCAGTTACTTCAATAGTAACTTCGACCGGACTCTCCGCTGTGAGCTGTGGATTTCCGCTATCCCTAACATGCACGTGGAAATGGAAGTGGGCTATGGTTTCATGGTCTAAATTTGCAATTGTTCTGATCGCACCGGTGCTGGAATCTACAGTGAAGTACTTCTTAGCAGTGGATTCAACAATCTGATAAACCAGCAAAGCATTCTGATTACTGTCGGCATCCGTGGCTCGTATCACCAGTGGGTTGTTGGCTGAACTCCGGACTATACTGTTTACAGGAGCAGCTTCACTTATGCTGCCTAAGTATTGGGAGAGGATAAAAACTGGCAGGTTATCATTTTCATCAAGAATCTGAATGTTGGCGGTGGCATTTGATGCCATGCCTGCCATGTTAGTTGCTTGAACAATGAGCTGGTAAGAGGAAGTGCGTTCATAATCAAGTGGCTTTTGACTGGTGATGACTCCAGAATATGGATTTATAGCAAAGGCTCCATCCACATTCCCATCCTTGACCTCATAAACTAATGTAGACTGACTGATTGCAGAGATCAAAATGACTGAAGTTCCAATATCAACATTTTCATTAACTTCTGCTTGGTATTCCTTGTGTGTGAACTTTGGATGGGAATTATCTGACATGGTCACAGAAATGCGTACAATTGCTGTTGCAGACAGTGGTGGTGAACCTTGATCAGTTACTTTGACTGACAAAACAAACTGTCCCATTGTTGTCAAGTCCGGCTCCTTCAATACTGTGATGATGCCTAAAACTGGTTCAATCTTGAACGTGTTCCCAGTGTTTCCTAAAACATAAATGTTGAAAGCTATATTAGAAGTGAAATCTTGAAAATGATGTTATAAAACTAATCTATGATACCATAGTCATTATGTTATAAAACTAATCTGACTATGATACCATAACCCACAAGTGGTCATCAGTAATACCAGTAATTGCATAGAATGAAAAAAGCAGGTAACTAAATCTGTGGCCTGAAAATCAAATAAGTGGCCTGATTTTCATAAGTACTGAGCATCCAGCAACATCCACTGTCTTCTGAAAATCAGACCATGTATTCATGTATGTAAATATGGTCCTAAGAGCCCCTTTTTGAAAATCTTGGTTTATACATTTGTTTCATATTGATTAAAACAAAGCCTTTTTCTCTATTTTTAAAGATTTTAAAATTATTTTAATGGTTACTACAGGTGCTCAATACTTCTGAAAACCACACTATTTCTATTTAGGTGCCTACACATGAATTTAAGAGCCTACCTTTAAGATCCTAGTTTTGAAAATTTGGGCAATGTATATTATGCAAAAGTAAAATGTAGGCAAATGCACCTCCCACATTATGTAATTAGACTATCAAATAGTTGCATACCTGAGACACAAAAAGGGGATCATAGGCTAACAAGCCAATTGTCTGATAAAGGGATAACAATTCATGGCCTGAAATAAAGAGGCTATTAAGCACCTGTAGAGAAGATTACTGTAGCTCAAGGCTACAAAGAACTGACTACAAAGTGTTAGAATAGAAGTTAGAAAAATTACAAGGAACAATACCATATAAAATAGATAACAGTATCTTGTGTCAGAGAGGTTTATTATTTGATTTCTGAAGAAAGAGAAATCTAGATTAATAAGATTTTGTAGAAAATGTTTTGAGATCAGTGTTAGAATGTACAGACAGAGAGGTGACAGACTGCATAAAGGAGAAAATAATTTGTTTGGATCACAGGTTTGTGTGCTTTTTAAACTAACGTGTGATATACACTCTGACTGTTCTTCAGGAGACAGATGCAAAACTTCAGGGTCTGTCCAAGTTTTTAACTGTTACTACATGTCACCTCTATTAGGCAACATTTTTGTGTGTGGCATCTTAAGTAATTGCTTAAAATGTGGTTCATTGTGTGTGTGTGTATAAGCATACACACAAGCTTTTAGCTCCTTCTTCTCATTTTGATTCCAAAGCCAAACAGCATATATAGACCTGTACCAATTCTGAATCTTTGTTGTCAAACCATTCCCGATATCATGGTACATTATCATGGAGACTATTCCGGGGATCTTTTTTGCTAGTCAAGGACCCATGGCCACTGTAAGAACATTTCTCATACACCACTGAGTGGTAACCATTAGTAAACAGTGATCTTTTAGTGGCAACTGCTCCAGCTGTTGCGCAGAGGGCAGCATGTGTGAAAATTCCAGCTGGAGAACAAACTATGTGGCGACCCAAGAAGTAAATAAATACAGATTCTCTGAAAGCTGTAACTGACTTCTAAGACTACCCGTATTTGCTGCAGGTTCTGAGGCACAGAGGCTAGTCCAAACAGCAGAGATCAGTATGATAGTGGCTCCCACATATCAGCTATAAACACACCCGTAAGAGCGACAGAGGCCAAGGGTTATGCTAGCTAAACCAAACTTTGTGCTGTTCACTGAGAAGCCCGGGGTGCAGATTCCCACAAGGATGAGCACACTGGTAGCACTGACAAACATTGCATGTGGCCGAGCAGTTTTATTTTGTTACTGCTAGCTAACAGGAATCACAGACTGATACATGTAGGGCGGGGGGGTTGTTTTTCTCCTTTAGAAATTTCTGATTAAATTATGAGACTACTGCTTTCATCATTCAAAACACTTCCTGTGAATGAAGAAGCTGTGGATGATCTGAGCCCAGCTGCTAAAATCAGCATCCTCACTGCACAGAATTTATAGGTTATAGAAACTACAGCAAATGAAGCCTCAATTTTGATGCATCTAGGATTGGAACGTCTGTGGATAATGAAACCATAGGAGTTCAGTTTTATAGTAAATGGAGGCTTGAAGTCTGGAAAAGCAGACAGAGCTCATGATGAAACAGAAACAGCAGGCAGTTATAGAAGACAAACCTATATGCAAACACTTTGGAGGACAGAACTAAAATTCAAAGGGATCTAGATAAATTGGAGAACTGGGCTACAGACAAGATGAAATTAAACAAGGACAAATGCAAGGTGCTACACTTAGAGAAGAATAACCAAATGCACAAATACAGAATGGGGGATAGCTGTCTTGGCAGCAGCAGAATCTGGGAGCTGTGGTGGCTCACAACCTCAAGATGAGTCAGCAATATGATGCTGTTGCAAATAAGGCAAATGCAATTTTGGGTTGTATTAACAGAGGCAAAGCATGCAAGCCACAGGAGGGGACAGTACTGCTCTACTTGGCACTGGTTAGGCCTCAGCTGGATGTACTGTGTCCAGTTCTGGTCACTGTTGTATAGAAAGGATGTAGAGAAACTGGAAAGGATCCAGAGGCGAGAGGTGAAGATGACCAAAAGGATAGAATGCTAGCCTTATGAGCAAAGGCCGAAGGAACTGTGTACGTTTAGCTTGGAAAAGAGGACGGGGTGAAAGTAAGGAGGTACAGGCTGGTACGGTGTACCGGTAAAACGTGGCCGCCGGTACCGGTTCGTACAGCTGACTTTAAAGCGCTGCTGCCGCTGCCCGGGGGAGGGGGAACGCAAAAGGGGCAGCGACGTTAAAGCCCTGCCACGGCAAAGGACCCTACTTACAGCTTAACATTGTTGCCCCTTTTGCCCCCTCTCCTGGGCCGCTGACGGGGGCAAAAAGAGTAGCTGTCCTGGGCCCGGCAATTTAAAAGGGCCCAGGGCTCTGGCCAAAGCCCCGGGCCCTTTTGATCGCCACTGCAGCCTCAGGCAGCATGGGCCAGGCAGCGCGGATGGCCTGGCTCGGGGATGCTGACCCCCAGCCCCGCCCCTTCCGCCTGAGGCCCCGCCCCTTCCCAGCCCCCCCTACTGGTAAGAGTTCAATTTTACTTTCACCCCTTAAATATGTCATAAATATAAAGGGAAGGGCAAACACCTTTAAATTCCTCCTAGCCAGAGGAAAAACCCCTTCACCTGTAAAGGGTTAAGAAGCTAAGACAACCTCGCTGGCACCTGACCAAAATGACCAATGAGGAGACAAGACACTTTCAAAGCTGGAGGGGGACGGACGGACAAAGGGTTCCCTCTGTCTGTGTTGCTTATGCCGGGACCAGAGCAGGAATGCAGGTCAGAACTCCTGTAAAAAGTCAGTGAGCAATCTAGTTAGATATGCGTTAGATTCTGTTTTGTTTAAATGGCTGATAAAATGAGTTGTGCTGAATGGAATGTATAGTCCTGTTTTTGTGTCTTTTTGTAACTTAAGGTTTAGCCTAGAGGGATTCTCTATGTTTTGAATCTGATTAACCTGTAAGGTATTTACCATCCTGATTTTACAGAGGTGATTCTTTTACTTTTTCTTTAATTAAAATTCTTCTTTTAAAACCTGATTGCTTTTTCACTGTTCTTAAGATCCAAGGGTTTGGGTCTGTGTTCACCTAAGCAAATTGGTGAGGATTTTTATCGAGCCTTCCCCAGGAAAGGGGGTGTAGGGCTTGGGGGGGATTTTGAGGGGAAAGACATTTCCAAGTGGGCTCTTTCCCTGTTATATTTGTTGGACGCTTGGTGGTGGCAGCAATAAAGTCCAGGGACAAAAAGTAAAATAGTTTGTACCTTGGGGAAGTTTTAACCTAAGCTGGTAAAAATAAGCTTAGGGGGTTTTTCAAGCAGGTCCCCACATCTGTACCCTAGAGTTCAGAGTGGGGAAGGAACCTTGACAGAGAGACTAAGGGGGAACATGATAGTGGTCTTCAAATATGTGAAAAGCTGTGTGACGGGGTGTACTTGCCCCACACTAGAGAAGGAGGACTTAACCCCACATGGTGGGTGGAGGAAGCCACATCCCCTTGCCACTGCTGGGCATGCTCCAACTGGAGCCTCAGTATAAAAGGCCAGTTCAGTCGGGGGTGAGGAGAAAGTACGCTCATTGCAGGCTCCCTCCTCGGAGCTGCTGAAGCCCCCGATCGTGGAGGCCAAGCGCGCCGAGACCCAGGCCAAAACCTGGCTGCCCACGGAAGCCCAAGTCATTGGGAGCTCTGCAAACTGATGACCCCCAGGAGACTTGTGCATAGCAACACTAGAAAACAGGGTAGGAAGTAACTAGATTGGTCTGGTTGTGGAACCGGGACAAAGGCAGCGTGTTTCAGACGGATCCTCACTAATGTAGTGGTGAATCCACTCGCTGCTATCAGGGCCGTGGGCTGGGAATTGGTGGAGCAGGGATAGCCTGGATCCCTCTTCCCTGGCTGCCAGCAACCCCTGGGTGGCAGCCCACTTCCGCACTGTCAGCGCGATCACGCAGCCTTGACTAAGAGGGCAGCCACATTGAGTCTGGCCACTAGGCCCTGAGGCTCAGGGTGGTCATTGGGACTCAGTTGCGGGGCTTTAATGCTCTTCCCCACGCCCCAAAGGGTGATGGGGTGTACTGGCTCCACAAGAAGTTGCCACAAAAAAGATAAAGAAGAACTGTTCTTTCTTGCCACAGAGGGCAGACCAAGAGGAAAAGGGTTCAAACTACAGCATAGCAGATTTAGATTAAATCTCAGGAAAAACTTCCTAACTGTAAGAACAGCAGGACAATGGAACAGATGGCCTAGGGAAGTCATGGAATCTCCTTCATTGGAGGTTTTCAAAAGGAAGCTGGATAGCCATCTGTTTTGGGTGGTTTAGACCCAACAAATCCTGCATCTTGACAGGGGCGTAGACTAGATGACTCTTGCAGTCCCCCCCTAACCCCAAGGCTCTATGATTCTGTGATGTGATATATGTAGAAAGGAGGAAAACATACAGCCTAAAAATGGCCATCTAATAACCTAAACATCATTTTATCATCATCTTATTTTCTGTCTCCATTATGTACTATATTACAATGCATTGTAGCCATATACTTACAGCACTACATTATTTATGATGTGTAGTGTGGTGGCGCCTAGAGGCCAACGAGGTTGGGGTCCCCTTGTGCTAGGTGCTGTACAAAGATATAGTAAATAACAGTATCTTCTCCAAAGAGCTTACAGTCTCACAGACAAGTCATAAAAGGTGGACAAGACAAACCAGGGGGCTGTGGGACAGACGGACTAATAAAAATAGTAGGACGTGTGCAATTCTTCACTGGTTTGCTGTCTACCTCTTTAAAAAAAGCAATAAACCAATCCCATGCCCTCACCCACACACACATTATAATAGGGAATATAAAACTATATCCCAATGAGGGAATCATGTAGGAGGAGCATGGAGGGAAGTAGATGGCTCAGGTTATGGAACAAGGAGTCTTTTATCACTAGGTTGCCGGTTGGAATCTGCTTCAGGTAGATACTCAGGTCTGGTGACCTTGAACAAAGTGATCTGCTGGCCCCTGCCCCAGTGCGAGTGGAACAGAGGCGTTCTTTTGCTACCCCCGCTACTTACACTGGGAAAGTCTCTTCTCCTCCATTTCCTCACCCATCCTTAGTCCATTTTGACTATTTAGACTGTTCTAAAACACCATTTTTTTGGCTCCCATGTTGGAAGCCACAGCAGACTGGCCAAGGATGGAACAGGCACAGAGATAGAGAGCTGGGTGCCCTCTCTCCCTGGGCTGATCCCTTAGGAAAGGGTGGAGGCATATTGGTGTGTCAGCATGGGTAACCTGAAATGCAGCTGCCCATGCTGTGCTCATTCTGTGATGACCAGGACTTAATTCTTCCAGGGTTATTAATCTATTCCCTTTCCCAAGGGCCACAATAAATAAAACGTATGGCATCTATTTCTTTCAAAGAAAAGGCCACCCGTAGAACGGTAATACACAGTGCAGAACTGTATTTCACCAACATACTCCATCTGAACATAATGCCGTGCCGCATTTATTTGTATGGCTGATGGGAGCCCTCCTAATTAATTGTGCATAGAGTCACTTGTTGTGGCAGGGAAGAAGACATCAAATCTGGCAAAAACAGCCACAGCTGTCTGTCCATAGAGCTTGAGACCAGCTCCTCCCCTAGATAGTACATTGTCTGATACTCTGCTGGAGCTGCTCACACTCTTGGCACTGGCTGACCATACTGGAACATGTTCACAGGAAGGACAGTGGGAGACAGAACCAGTAGTATGTGTAGAGAGGCAGCATGAACCAATGGATAGAATACTGGATTGGGACTCAGGAAACTGGCTTCTGTTCCCAGCTTGCTACTTATCTTGGGCTAGTCACTTCACCTCTGAGTGCTTCTGCTTCCACCCTTTATCTGTCTTGTCTATTTAGATTGTTAGCTCCTAGAGTTGAAGGCCAGAAGGGACCACCAGATCATCCTGTCTGACTTTCTGTATATGACAGGAACATCAACACCACCCAGCACCTGCACACTAAACCCAACAACCAAAATTAAACCAAAGTCCATGGGAGACCAGTCTATTATGTGCCTCAAACAGAGAATGGGAAGGAATGAGATGCCCAAGACCCCTGGAATGGCAGGGAAATGATTAAGTAAGATACCCAGATAATCCTGGCAAGTGGCTTGTACCTACATGCTGCAGAGGAAGGCAAAAAATCCCCCAAGGTCACTGCCCATCTGACCGGAGAGAAAATTCCTTCCCAACCCCACAGATGGTGATCACGGAACAAGTGAGCAAGAACCAGCCAGCCAAGCATCTGAGAGAGAGACAGAGTGCTCAGTGCCACCTCAGAGCCATGGCCTTCCCTGCCCAATGTCCCATCTCCAGCTTTGGCTGTCCTTGATGAGCCAGAGGAAAGAGATTAAAAAAAACAACCCAGAACACACAGGAATCCCTTTCTGACTCCCTGCAGGTGGCTGGCTGGAACCCTGAAGCATGAGTTTTTAGGAACGTAAGACAAACAGGAAGTGAGACCCAGGGCTGCTGAGCCCTGCCCCCCGCCATCACATGCAACCCCATCACACAGGGCAGGGATATTTCTGTGCACCTGAACCCTTCCTAGTTCAATGTTCCTGATCTGAATTGGGGCCTCTAGAGGATACCATGATACAAATAATAAACCTGCATTCTGACCACATGCATAAATAATATATATGATTACTTAGACTGTCCAGCTTGGCTGCTTTTCAGGTCTGTATTTAACTGTTTTCTGTTTCGAACAACTTACAACATTATCTTCTTATTTGTTTAAGGAAGTGAAATTCCAATTCCTGTCATTGTTACAAAGCCTCCAGAGTAGAGACGGGTGAACAAGAAAGAGGGTTCCTTAGGGTTTGTCACCATGAGAAAGTTGCATGGTTTAATTTAAGGTGTGTAGTGCATAAAGCTGTACAGGCACTCTTATTTTGGGTTGAGCGAGGCTTATTTCAGTTTAGTTGAACCTGTTCCTAATAGACTTAAACAACACAAGACAGAGCCAAGAAAATATTTTTGCTCAGGGCTGGGTATGTAGCCTTAGGTTTTCTGGAAAAGCTAAGACTACATAAATAGCACAAAAAATAAAGATTGTGTGGCCACTGGAAAACTCTTGATCTCTCACTGAAAAGTGAAGAGGATTATTTAGATACTTTGGAAACTGGCTCAGATGTTGAACTTTCTGAACTGCGTTTTAATAGGTATGCTTAGTGTTTGTCTATTAATATGTTTATGATACTAAGAATAATGGGCAAGATCCTTGGCTGGTGTAAATTTGCATGGCTCCACTGAAGTGAATGGGTCTCTAGGAGAGCATAAGTGCCACCTGAATAGATCAGTCTGCAAGATCAAGGTCTAATAAGTGAAGTCTGTGTCTTGATTAATCATTGGGACCATCATGGAGTATGGGATTCCTCTTCTTTGTGATCTACAGTTGAGAAGTGTGATATAGGTGCCAAGCATTATTATTATTAAAATGGAAAATTCACATTATTTCAAAGTGCAGAGTGCAGCAGCAACACAAAAGCAATCTAAGAGATAGGATTTTCCATTTTCTCACTTTTCCCAAGTATCTCTACTGAATGCATACTAATTTCCGGCTTTGGAAATGGTTTCTAAATTCAAATCTATAAAAGCAATAAAATGTTCACCTCTTACATATATATGCATACACCCAGAAATGCATTAGGGAAATTAAACCATGAAAAATACAGATTGACAGCCTTGGAGATTCACATCCACTAATTTTTCACAGCAGCAGCACAGCATGGACAAAGGCAATGCAAGTTTCCAGAAAGTCTTGCTATTAGTTCTACTCTGGAGTAACCAACTCTAGGGCCAGAAAGGAAACTCAGGCCTAAGCTATGCTTCACATTTTTGTCAGTATAGCTATGCCGGCAAACCTTCCCACTGTAGACACAACTTATACGAGCGATAAAATGCTACTGCTAGTGTAGCTTATACAGGTTCAGTGAGAAAGATAAGCTGTACCAGCCAAAACACTTCTATACTCGTATAAGATGCCTCTATACTAGGGCCTTTGCATGCATACAAATCTTGGCTGCGGGGACGAGGGATATCATACTCTATGCCGGCAAAAGTGGCCTCAGTCTCCCTGCTCCTCTGATTAAAATGTCAGCAAAGATGCCAGTTAGCACCAGCTGTCATTGTGTTAGTTTATGATGAAGCCATCCTGTCCACTGCACTAGAATGCGGCTCCCACTGGCCACGGTTTGCCGCTCCCGGCCAATGGGGGCTGCGGGAAGCGGCACGGGCCAAGGGACGTGGGAGCCGCGATCGGCCGAACCTGCGGACGCGGCAGGTAAAAAAACCAGTCCAGCCCACCAGGGGCTTTCCCTGAACAAGCGGTGGACTGGCTTTGAGAACCACTGACCTAGAGGTAGAAGTCTCAGTAGCCATCTAATTAAAATGAAGTCAGCTCTCTCTGATCAGTAGCTTAAATGTGGAAAACAGCAGACAAGAATTTGTACTTTTTGTACACTTTCATCAGGGGATAGCTAGGATCAAGAATCCGTAAAGATTTCTTAGTGTTACCCTATCTCTAATATAATCACTCTTTTCAGTTTATAGAATGCATCATATTGCAGCCTTTTCTGTCCCTGTCCTCTAACCTGCTTCCATAGTGTAGATAAGCTCTGCGTTTTCTCCTTTGTCTTTATCCAAAGCAGTGACCTGCAAAACAGCAGATCCAATAGCTGCTGACTCATACACCGAAGCTTCATACAAAGGACTGGTGAAGTAGGGACTGTGATCATTGGAATCTTCCACATTTATGATGACTCTGGCCAGGTTTCTTCTATAAGGAAACTCCTGATCTCGAACCTATAGAAAAAATGCAGGAGAAACATCTTGAAATACCTTTATTAGCAGTAATAATAACTATCTGAGCCCTGGCAATGTGCTCCTTGCTGTACATTACACTAAGTACAGACTTTTTCCATTCTGAAGGCCTTAAAATCTAAAAGACAGACAAACAGAAGAGATGGCACAAAGCGAGAAATCAAGAGGAGAAAAAGGACTGGAGGGTATTTTTAAATTTAATTTGTTATAAATTTATTCCTGGTGCCCCCACACTGAAGATGTAGATTTTTAAACTGATACAAAATAATGCCGTAAAGTCTCATTTGATGTTCAGTTTTGAGTTTGTGCCAAAGGTTCTCTGATGCTGACAAATAAAATATAAACTGCGATGTGCCACGCCCCTCATTGCCACCATAGCAGGGGAACAAAGCAGCAGTATGTACAGTGCACATCTACGTAGCTTTGTACCTTCTTTCCAAAAAAATGTATGGGATTGCACACACAATGACCAAAGATATAGTTATCTAATCGTTTGCATGTAAAAATCCAATTTGCGCATACAGGTACGTGTGGATTTTTGTATCAGCAAATATGTGCATACATTTTTGAAGATCATGGTACCCAGGGTAAAAAGGACAGTATTGATCCTACGGGGTGCTGAGCACTCTTCACTTAGACTGCAGTCAGTGGGGACTGATCAAACCTCGCAAGAGGGACTCAATACCTTGCAGACCTGGAGCTATTATTTACACCTGTACTTTCTTTCACTCCCACATCCAAAATCTCAGCACTGGCTACAGTGAAGATCCTACCGGCAGGTGTAAGACAACCTTGAATATTTTGGTTCTTCTTAAATAAAGCAAGCAAACTTTGCATCACATGGAGGCTAAGCACACAATCCTAGCAATGATCTCCATGCCCCGGTTTCTCTATAGTCATGTCTGCACCACTTCTTAGCTTCTGTCACTTCTCACTCACCACAAGCCTGCCTTCTCCTTGGGCTCTGCTTGCCTGAAGATGAGTCGCAGTATGCAGGATGGTGCCTAAGTTGTTTCTTCCTAAAGCTAGCCTTGCATCTAACAGGCCACACGGTGGTGCTTCAAAGGGCTTATTCTACAGGGCTCTGAGATAACTAAAGAAAATTAGTAGGTTACAGTGTTTAAACTAACTGAGTTTAAACTAATCTGTTTTGAAATTAACCTCCACTTCATAATATGCAACTTCCACATCAAAGCAGAGCACATTCACCTCTATAATTTAGGCACACTGAGCACACAAACTGATAATTAATTTTTTCTCTGCCTACTCCCATGTTCGGAAAAGTAGCGGCATATGAATATCTACCACCTTAAAATAAACCTATATAAGTAAACTATCTATCAGGCTGCCATGCTTCCCAAGGCTACAGCTTTGTGAACTGCAAGAAGCGATTCTTCTGTGAGCGACTTCTCAAAGAACTTTTTAGCTTCTCTTCAGAAACTTTGAAAATGATCTCAGATGAAAGGGCCAAATGTCAAGAGATTATAACGTTTCTTGCTTGTTGTCCCTCAAGATGGCAAATCATTTCATATTAGATAAAATGTACTGGTAATAAGTCTTGCAGAGCTTAAATAAAAAATGTAAAATCAATGCATAGTGTAGGAAAAGATTAAATTAATTATCATTTACTATACTGAAAACTCTTTGCTTATCCAAAGACTAAAGCAAATATACATCTTAAACAACGATACTGTTCTAGGTACCAAGCTTATATTCCGTTCTTACCATTACATTAAGGATGTGCTTATCTTGAGCTTCATGGTCTAATCTCTCGGCAGTGTATAGTACCCCTGTGCTGGGGTCAATTCTGAATTTTCTCATGCTGACTGAGTCAATGCTGCTGTGAACAGTGTAGCTCAACTTGTGTTTCTCGTCTCTGTCTATAGCTTCAACCTGCAGTATCTCAGTATCAGGGAGAATGTCCTCCGAAATCGTGACATCGTAACTTGGGTGAGAGAATTCCGGGCCATTATCATTGTTATCCAATACTTTGATAAGAACCTACAGACAACATGAAATAAATAAATCAATAAAGCAACTATGACTAAGAGTTATTGGAGTCAAGTCAGTTCACTCAACATGCACGCAAAGAAATACGATTTGCTTTACAGAACTGTCTGTTATGTTATTCATATATGTGCTGGGGCAGAGGAGTTGAGAGGCATCATTTAATGTTAAACAGTCACTTCCATAATCAAAATAAATGCAAGAATATTCAATGGGAAAGCAAATTGATCCTAATTAAAATGATCTACCCTAGAGAGGATTGTTAATGATCTAAACAAGAGATTCACAACACCAAGGTTTCCAGCAATAATTGGAATGACTTAGTATTTTGGTACTTTGAATTGCTATAGAAACATTAGTTTTGTGGGTGTTACCAGAGAGCTGTATGCATATTCTGGGCATTTTTTCCTCATCATCATCAAGGCCACAAAACTGATAATTTCCCTGATTTTTAAACCTGTTCTCTTACCGGACGAAGCATTCATTAAATCCTGTACCTTTCTCAGCCCCACATATTGCACTGTGATGTACTGTCAGTCGGTATGTTGGTATCCAGACACAACAGTGATGGCTACCGCAAGTGTTCATCACATTTTAAGCAACATTTTAAACTACTGTAGGACTGGAAATTTGGGCTAAGAATCAATTCAAGGCCACACAGATCTAAAGCCAGCTAAATTGGAACATATTTTGGTGACTGGGCAACAAAATGGCAAATGAAATTTAATGTGGATAAATGTAAAGTAATGCATATTGGAAAAAATAACCCCAACTATACGTACAATATGATGGGGGCTAATTTAGCTACAACTAATCAGGAGAAAGACCTTGGCGTCATCGTGGATAGTTCTCTGAAGACGTCCATGCAGTGTGCAGTGGCAGTCAAAAAAGCAAACGGGATGTTAGGAATCATGAAAAAAGGGACAGAGAATAAGACGGAGAATATCTTATTGTCGTTATATAAATCCATGGTACGCCTACATCTTGAATACTGCATACAGATGTGGTCCCCTCATCTCAAAAAAGATATACTGGCATTAGAAAAGGTTCAGAAAAGGGCAACTAAAATGATTAGGGGTTTGGAATGGGTCCCATATGAGAAGAGATTAAAGAGGCTACGACTTTTCAGCTTGGAAAAGAGGAGACTAAGGGGGGGATATGGTAGAGGGATACAAAATCATGAGTGGTGTGGAGAAAGTTAATAAGAAAAAGTTATTTACTTGTTCCCATAATATAAGAACTAGGAGCCACCAAATGAAATTAATGGGCAGCAGGTTTAAAACAAATAAAAGGAAGTTCTTCTTCACTCAGCTCACAGTCAACCTGTGGAACTCCTTGCCTGAGGAGTTGTGAAGGCTAGGACTATAACAGGGTTTAAAAGAGAGCTGGATAAATTCATGGCGGTTAAGTCCATTAATGGCTATTAGCCAGGATGGGTAAGGAATGGTGTCCCTAGCCTCTGTGTGTCAGAGGGTGGAGATGGATGGCAGGAGAGAGATCACTTGATCATTACCTGTTAGGTTCACTCCCTCTGGGGCACCTGGCATTGGCTCCTGTCGGTAGACAGGATACTGGGATGGATGGACCTTTGGTCTGACCCAGTATGGCCATTCTTATTTTCAAGGATAGGCAATCTAAAGGCACTGGCTACATGGCAGATTTATTTTAAAATAATTTACAATTCCATATAATCCCCTCCTGCCTATGCTCTGCGCAGGACTCCAACCTTTATCGCCCCCTTGTTCAATTTACCCTCAAACACTTTTGTGCTTCCTCCAATCTTTGCCTTAAGCCTGCGAGCAGCTCTCCATAACAATCTGAAAAGCCACTACATTATCCTCTTTCAAATTCCACCTTAAAACTCAATGCCAAAGTGATGCCCACAAAACAATGATCAGTGGTACACTGCAACTGCAGGGTATTATACGGATTGTAACAGCTCACTGTTACCCTGGTCTATCCCCATCCGATTGTTGTATCCACCTGCTCTCTCTCCTCATAGGCTGTAGACATGGCCCTCTTTTCAAGTGTACTGCCAAGAACAACAGGGCCCCAAATCCTGATTGGGGGGCTCTAGATGCTACCCCAATTCAAATGGTTAATAATCATCATCCCCACCTTCAAGTTTTTGCTTATTCACAATTTTGCCAATATGTAACCATAAATATACCTCAAAATGTATTTATCACCAGCTGAGGAATCAGATCCCTGCTGTGGGCTTGGTTTCAACCCTGTATATGCTACTGATTACTTCTGGGACCCTGGCAGCAGAATCATAGAAGGAGGCAAGGAAAAGTGTTTGTAACACTGAAACAGACAACAACAAATACAGCTGTATCTCTCATTGCATTGAGGAAAAGCAGTATCTCCTGCAGAGGATGTCTGGGAAACTCGATACACTTTTTACAAAGAGAGCATGTAATACTAGAGATGAAGAATAAATGTACCACAGGAGGGAATCCATCATTTAAAAAAAATAGTCCTCACAGATTGCCAGCTATAAATGGTCTGATCCTATTATTCAAAAGTTTTAGAAAGAGATAGGAAATGAACTGAGACCCTGCCTAGGAGATGTAGTTATAAACCAAGCACACGTCTGCTGGGTGATCTGACTATCCTCCAGGATACTACCTCTCATATAAAAAAGTGCCTCAACCTGGCTCTTTTGTAGCAGGAAGAGTTTATTACAGTGCTGGATCAAACCCAGCTCACCCACACTTTTTGTTTTAGTAGAGGAAACATTCATTTAATCTGTTACTACAGTATCACATGAAAAGACATGGTCTCAGAGGGAAATGAAACTTTAGATTTCCATGTTTGGAAGCCTTTCTTGAATATTTTACCAGACAGAGCACAAGCAGTTGCAAACTCCAGTCACAATGACCTAGCCCGGGAACTGACTAAAAAGCAGTTGCAATGAAATGGTCTATATCTTAAAGCTATTATAAAGGACTTAGCATGTGACTGTGCGTTTGAGAAAGTTTAATCTTTGATAGCTTATGGGGATATGAAGACAGGAGGAAGCTATATTAGGTTATTTTTTGGTGGGAGAAAGAGAGAAGTATAATAGAGGGGTAAACATATGTCATTAGAGCTATAATGATGACAAATCTCCCTTACTCATTGCAGTTTTATTTTTCTAAACATACAGAATACATCAGGATATGTTCCTAACCTTAATGAGATAAATGAATCCTTAAAAAAAAACAAAACGTTGTAGCACTTAGGGATTTTAGATGCCTTAAAACATGGGAAAAAGTTTGGAATAAAAATAAAGAACCTAATTCTGCTCTAAAAGCACAGAGTAAGGTTACCTGACCAACAACTTGCTCTTTTGTGAGCATAGAAAAGAGACACTGAAGCAATTTGAATGTGGGGGAATATGATGGGAACATGTTCTCTAGCATCTAACACTTAATACGAAAACTATTCAAATAGAACATTCCCTAAAAGCAGTGACACTTTCAATCCTTGACACATATCCTACTGTAAAGCAGCATGATTATTATTTGCTGCATTGTTAACACAGACTATAAGGAAGAGAGATTTATTTTGATCTTGATTTAATTAGTGGCCAGGAGCTTTGTTATATGTCATTAATTTAGACATTCTAATTGAGAAGTGAACACTTTTCAAACCTTAAATAGCATTTCACTGAAATGCACAGTGTGTTCGATTGCACAGCTATTATTACAGCACAGATTACATTCATTTTGGGATCATTAAAGTTGCCATGTGAGTTTGTTTTTTTTACTAATGCTAAAGTGTGTTAGTTCAATCCACTCTCTCTCTAGGAAACAATGGTTATGCCAACGTGGGAGCTCACAGTGACAAGCCTTAACAGCACTGAATTATGTGTTACAATCGGGACCTTAACCACCAACACCATTGTTGCCGTGTTGTATACGATTATACAAATAGCATGGTCGCTTCCCACTAGGTGTTTATGTGCAGTATTTCTGATTCCATTATGGCAACCACAAGAGGTAAGCTCATGTGGTTGTGATATCGCAACCCAGAGATGTGTACATGCCTTTGTTCACCACCTTGATTGTGCAATCACAGCTCCTTGATCTATGATTTCATTCAATCTCATAAATTAAGCAGGGCTGAGCTGGGTCAACATCAAGAGACCAAAATGGAAACCAAGATGCTACAGGAAATCATAGCAGTGATTCATTAGGTGGCATTCTCTCTGATACACCAATGAACCAGCACATTATTAGGGAGCAGTGAGGTGGCTGAGGTGCTCCTTAGATAAGACTGAGGTCCTAATTAGTTATGGTCATTAAAAATCCCATGGAACTTTTCACTTTAAATTTTCTTGGTAGTTTCACGGATAAGGTGGTTTTCTTTTCACTTTCTGTCCTGAACTGTTATGAAATCTTGATAGCTGCTGTTTAATGGTTGCCAACTTCCTCCCTAGAGATGACTGCATTTTAGTGGTGTGTGAAGTGATCCATAGTGCAATACATATTATTTATTACATACTTTGCATTTCTATAGTACCTTCCCATCTGGAGATCTTAAAGTGCATTACGAACATTAATGACTGAAAATGACACTATCAACTTGAAATTTAGTCTATTAAAAAGGAGTTAAAAGTAATTTCAGGTACTGTCACCTGCACCTCTGTATCCCTGCCAATTTGTTATGGGTTTAAGATCAGATTTTCCTGTGTTATTTAAAATCATGTTCTCTCCCCTATTGCTGTGTCAAAGTCCTCTCCCCACCCAAATAAAAACAGTGGAAACTGACTGTACAGGGGAAAAATGATTATATACAAAGTGTTTCAACTCCACAAACTGGACAAAATATAGAATTTTGTTTTCTCCGAGTTCTTTAAATTCTAGTATTCTTAGGAGTTACTTGTAAAAACCGTAGGTAAAAAATGTGCAGACACAAATATAATTTTTAAGCTGATGGTATCCTATTAAGCCTCACAGCACTTCTATAGGGTAGATAAGTATTATCATCCTCATTCTACAAAAGGGAAAAAACAGAAGGGAGGGGTGGGCGGGGTTGTGATGCTGTATGATCAAAATATAACCATTTATATCATTAATATTACCACTGTTAAACAAATGCAACAAATCTTGCTCAAAGTATGTCATGTAAGGTATCAATGGAAAAGTTACAATCTATCAAATATGATTATCCTTTTGGATACATGTATCATCTTTGTATCTAAAGTTATGCATATTGACTATGTACCAGTATTTCAAATGTGTTTGCTCCTGGGGTAACACCCAAAAGGTAGTTTAAATACAGTATAACCAGCACATTGTGAATGGATCATTCAAGTTGATGGCCCATTATGGAAAATCAGGGCCATAGAAGAAGCCTGTTCCAGGCTCAGTGAGCTTTCCTTTGGACGCTTTAGCCAAAATATGAGTAATGGCTGCTCCTATGAGTCATCAAAGCACACAAGGGCATGTCACTTGCTCATGTGACCCCAGACTCCATCTTGTGCCTGTAATTTTCCACAAACTAAGACTGAGAGCATTCCCTCCATATGGGAAAAGTTATAAAGGACCCTGGATGCATCTCCATTTTGGCCTGTTTCCTGCTCTGTTTTCTGGACTATGGACTTACACTAAAAGGCGCATTCCAACCAATGGACTGAGGACCTTCCAATCTTTTGGAAGTTATCAGAGGCCTTACAAGCCAGCAGTCTGTAACATCACTGCTACAAACCTGATCCAAGAACTTTGCAATGACTGTATGTATTTGCTTTCCTTAACCATTTTAACTCTCTCCTGTTTCTTTTCATCTTATAAATAAACCTTTAAATATTAGATACTAAAGGATTAGCAACAGCATGATTATTGGGTAAGATTTCAGTTATATCTTGATCTGGCTATGTGGCTGATTTTGGGATTACAAGGAACCTTTTGTTTGATTAAATTGGTTTTAAATAACTACTCATCAAAGGCTAGTGTCTGCATGGTGAAATGAGTGCTGGAATGCTTGGGGAGACTGCAGTTTGGACTTCTTGTTAATCAGTGTGATGAAACAGAAGTTTAGTTTTGTTACTGGCTTGGTATATCTTATGGAAGAATAACCACCAGTCTGGGCTGCGTCTGCCCTATTTCTCACCTGTTCATCCTGAATTTGGCATCCTCAGCTGTGACCCACTGAGACATGGCAACAGGCTGTTAAATGACTTATCCATTATTGCACAAGGGGTTTGGGGCAGGGCTGGGAATAGAATCCAGATCACTTGACTGTTAGAGGTATATTTTTGATCTATTTCCTCATTAGTCATGTCACCTTAAAATATTTTTTTATCTTGTAAAAGATTTCCTGCTATGCTGGATGAATTTTATAGACTAAAAATGGGTTCCAGAGAGGAAAAAAAATCCTTTTCTTCAAAAAAGGAGCAATGTTAAGGTGACATGAACACCGCACACATACAAATGGGTCTTGATTACACATATGTGGATAACATTAAATGAGCTGAACTGAATTCAGAGTACTCATGTGAGTAAAGTTATTCAAATTTACACAAGTATTTGCAGGATTGTGCCAAAGTCCAGGGGTGAAATCCTGGCCCCATTGACAAACGTCCCATTGACTTAAATGTAGCCATGATTTCACTCCTGAAGCCTTAAATCCTAACCATCCTGCAGTAAGGGAAGTGTCTTATATTTTTTACAAAAATTAAGTCTTATCAACAGAATTGGATCCAAGGCTAACAATGCATGTGTGTATGTTTCAAACCCTTTTCTTTTGTTCCAAATTGAAAATCTGACATGAATGAATCTGCCATTCATTACTGTTACTTCATGGGTCAAGTAAGCTTTTAATCAGACAAAGATTCATTGGCACACATCAGGACTGGCTTTTAAAAATATTTATATACTAGTTGCAGTTGCCCAAAGTTGCAGTCAACTTGGAAGAAGGTAAATGTTAATATTGTAGGTGAGTGGAGCATTATGTTGGCACAATTCCTATTATTTAAAATGAAAGGCTGATTTTAAAAGTTCTATGTTACATCTCCTCAATGAGATGCAATGACAATATTTAATGCCTGCATTCTGTTAAGTAGCAATGGCCTCAGGAATTCCTCTTTACTGAGGTCGCTGATTAAAACACTTTTCATCTGCCAACGTTATCTGAAAGACTTTATCCACCCTCATAAAGCAATTTCCAGCACAGCAATCTTTGCCCAGATATCCTTGAAAGCTCATCTCTTTTCCAATATGTAGCAGGCTCTACAAAAGCTTGCCCATTTCTGGTCACATTGTGCACTGTCTAATTTACAGTCCGAACAAGTGTCTTGCTATAAAAGATCTCCTTCTCCCTACTCACTTCCCTATTTCCCACAGTTAAAGCAAATTTCAAATAAAGGACCTTTTGGAGCTCCAAGCTTATAAATTAGGCAAAGTAACTCTCAGAGCATTACCAGAGACTTTGTATTCAAAATGGCAAGTGACAGGCCTAGAGAAATACAATCAAATCAAAGCAGAACAAAGCCTAATGCAGGAAGTCTCTCCAAAGCCGTTTTTAATGTTGCCCATCACAAATACTTCTGGTTGAGGTAAAACGTAGTTGAATAAAAACTGGACACTTGCCAGGAGCTGCTTTACAGATATATGAGGCTGGAAGAATCCTCTTGGGCTAATTGCTTGGTCAGGGAACTGTGTTGTAGTACAACCTATTAAGTGCCTGAATTGCTTCAACTCAGCTTATGCTTTTATATGGGTTTTGAAAACCTACTTTGATTTAATATTGCTTTCAAGAGTGTTACCACACAAGTTTATTTGTTACAACCTGAAAAGTTTTTTTTTCTATCCTTCTAAATTTTCCATACAAATGCAAACAATTTCTCCACCATCCTCAGTGGCCAGTCATTCATGCTTTAACATGTCTCTGAATTTATGCTGAAATGGAAATGAAACATCACACACAGCCTCCACTTCACACACTGGCATGTGGCAAGATAGTGCTGGGGTTGTGGCATGAGGAAAAAGCAAGGCTTCCGAGAGTGGAGGTTCTAGTTCTGGAGAACTGTCCTGCTCAGAAAAGTAAAGAATTGAATGAAAACAGAATGTAGCTTCATCTCAGTTCTGTGCGCCATTCACAACTACTAACTTAACAGTTAAATCTCCTAGAACTGATTGATATGGGAACAGCTGTGGTTGTGGCTTAGACCATGTACCATCCATGCAACAGGAGAGGGCAGAAAAAGGACTTCAGGGAAGGATCCAGTTTGTTTAACAACTGGCCACCTGGTAGAAGGCTGAAAGACATTTTAAAAATGTCTCCAATTAAAGCGCACATGTGGACCTATAGAGGGCTATGATGCTTCACCTACATTTTGACTCATAGCCACTACTGGTTGAAGGCGAGCCTTTTTGGCATTCTGCAGAAACAACCTCCCTCTCGTGTAAAGATCACTATGATTTATTAGGTATTCACTTCAGCAAAACTATTTCCTAAAATAAACGTGTGCCCTGTACAAAGAGAACAAGTTCTACATCCTGAATGTGCCATCTAAAGGATTCCAATGAGCAGAAAAATTCCATAGCTTTCTGCAGAGAGGAGGGAAAAGATCCATGAACAATAGCTCTGGCGGAGGCTCATTCAACCAGAAGACAATTTGGCTGGGCTGGGCAAAAGCATTTTAACAGCAACTACAAATATTGCTCACAGAAAAGTGTGTAGGAGTAGAGACCTAAGCATTCACAAAGCATGAACCAAGTCACCCACATCATGAGATTGGTTTATAAATAATGAGATTTATTGTTTAAAAACCAATACATCTAAGCTTTTTATTCCTCTACTGTCTGGATTTTGAGCCTTCAGGGTTCACATTTGCTCTGAACCAGGAGGAATAAAACTTTCATTACAAAAACCAAAAGGAAGCTGAAATGCCAGCAAGCTGCATGGAAACTACTTAAAACCACCATAATAGAGGCTCAAACTAAATGTATTATCCCCTCACCTCCTGCAAAAACAAAAAAACCCAAACAGTAAGAGGACCAAAAAACGCCACCATGGCTAAACAGCGGAGTAAAAGAGGTGGTATGGTACAAAAAGGCAACCTTTAAAAACTGGAAGTCAAATCCTACTGAGGAAAACATAAAGGAGGATAAACTCTGGCAAGTCAAGTATAGAAGTATAGTTAGACAGGCCAAAAAATAATTCGAAGAGCAACTAGCAAAAGACACAAAAACTAACAACCATTTTTTTAAAGTACATCAGAGGCAGGAAGCCTGCCAAACAACCATGGGGCCACCGGATCATCAAGGCGCTAAAGAAGCCCTCAAAGAAGACAAGGCTGTTGTGGAGAAGCTAACTGAATTCTGTGCATGAGTCTTCACTGCAGAGGATGTGGGGGAGATTCCTACACCTGAGCCATTCTTTCAGGTGACAAATCTGAGGAACGGTACCAGATTGAGATGTCAATAAAAGAGATTTTGGAACAAATCAATACAGTAAACAGTAATAAGTCCCCAGGACCAGGTGTTCTGGTCACCCAAGAGTTCTGACGGAACTCAAATATGAAATTGCAGAACTGCTAACTGTGGTATATAACCTGTAACTTAAATCAGCCTCTGTACCAGATGTCTGGAGGATAGCTAATGAAACACCAATATTCAACAAAGGCTCAAGGGATGATCCCGGCAAGTACAGGCCAGTAAGCCTTACTTCAGTACCAGGCAAATTAGTTGAAACCATAGTAAAAAACTGAATTATCAGACACACAGGTGAATACAATTTGTTGGGGAACAGTCAACACATTTTTTGTAAAGGGAAATCATGCCTCACCAATCTCTCAGAATTCTTTGAGGGTGTTAACAAGCATGTGGACAAAGATGATGCTGCTGACATAGCATACCTGGACTTTCAGAACGCTTTTACAAGGACCCACAACAAAGGCTCTTAAGCAAAGTAAGCAGTCATGGAATAAGACAGAAGGTTCTCTCATGGATCAGTAACTGGTTAAAAGGGTAGGAATAAATGGACAGTTTTCAGACTAGAGAGAGGTAAAATAGTGGTGTCCACCAGGAATCTGTACTGGGACTTGTGCTGTGCAAAATATTCATAAATGATCTGGTAAGAAGGCAAACAGTGAGGTGACAAAGTCTGCAGATGATATTAAATTACTCAAGATTGTTAGCTCCAAATCTGACCATGAAGAGTTACAAAGGAATCTCACAAAACTGACTAGGCAACAAAATGGCAGATGAAATTCAGTGTTGATAAGTGCAAAATGCTCATTGGAAAAAATAATCCCAAGTATATATACAAAATAGGGGAGTCTAAATTAGCTGTTACCACTAAGAAAGAGATCTTGGAATCATTATGGATAGTTCTCTGAAAACATCTGCTCAAAGTCCAGTGGCAGTCAAAAAAACTAACAGAATGTTGGGAACCATTAGAAAAAGGATATATAGTAAAACAGAAAATATCATAATGCCACTATAGAAATCCATGGTATGTCCACAACTTGAATATTGTGTTCAGTTCTGGTGCCTTATTTCAAAAACAATATAGGAGAATTGGAAAAGATACAGAGAAGGGGCATGGAACAGCTTCTGTATGAGGCAAGACTAAAAAGAGTGGGACTGTTCAGCTTAGAAAAGAAATGACTAAGGGGGGATATGATAGAGGTCTACAGAACCATGAATGGTGGGAAGAAAGGGAAGAAGGAAGTGTTATTTACCGCTTCACATAACACAAGAAGCAGGGGTCATCCAGTGAAATAAGCAGGTTTAAAACAAACAAAAGGAAGTAGTTCTTCACACAGTGTGCAGTCAAGCCGTGGAACTCGTTGCTGGAGGATGTTGTGAAGACCAAAACTATAACTGAGTTCAAAACAAAATTAGATAATTTCATGGAGGACAGGTCCACCAGTGGCTATTAGCCAAGATGGTCAGAGATGCAACCCCATCCTCTAGATATCACTAAACATCTGACTACCAGAAGCTGGGACTAGGCAACAGCTTGATAATTGTCCTAGTCTGTTCTTTCCCTCTGAAATCTGGCACTGGCTACTGTCAGATGACAGGATGCTGGGCGAGAGGGACCATGGGTCTGACCCAGCATGGCCATTCTTATGTTCTAATGTTCTCATGTAATAGCATGACTCCAAGAGCTGGGGCATTAAGAAAACCCATCAAATAAAATTGCAAGAGTTGGTAGCACTGAAGCTGACAGAAATAAATCATTCCCCACTCCTCTGTACCTTTCCAGGTGTTTTAGAAGAGTGAACAGCTGGTTAGTGAAAGGGGAAGCAAGAAGGCAAAGCACCCAGTTTCTTTGCTTCTCCAGCAGCTGGGCTGAAAGGTTCTTGTGAAATTGACAAGACACTTCCAGATGGGCAGCTGGGAAACTGAACATTTCTGTTTTAGTTCTCCTAAAATAATCTTTTTCTTGAAATCCCTTTTTGCAAAAAAATTTGACATTTTGTCCTGGTTTGTGATAATTTCTTTTTTAAATGCCAAATTTTTCATGGGAAGGGATTTCTACTTTCGGGCCAGCTCTATTCCTGACCTCATTTCATCAGGGCTGGTCAATACTGAGAAGGGAGTGGGAGAAAGGGTACCATTAAATTGATTCTGTGCCAGCAGAAGCCCCTCTTTGTTCAATTGAGGGCAATATACTCTCCATCATCAAGATTAAATCTTATGGCCTACGGCAAAAGCAGAGTCCTAGGGTCATGGATTCATGGTTTCATTCAAGTGTGGGGACAGCAGATGTCCCCCAAGGACTAGTGAGCAGGCGATACCTGCAAGAATCACATTTCTCATGAACTCAGAGGTGGTGTACAACTTCAGACTTTTATAAATTATCACATTGCCTTCCGAAATGATGAATTAAGTGGAGAAAAAACAAAACCCGTCCCTGTCTTGTTCCTCGCTTAGCCTTCCTAGAAGTTAATCAATCTAATAGGTACCTTCATACTCACACTCCAATAATATATCAAGTAAATCAATATTCCTCCCTCACAACTACCGCTGCCATTTTGCTCGGATCATAGCCGGAGTGCATTAAAATAGATCTTTACTGGCATAAAACGTGGTGGTTGCAGCCTGGATGAAGGGGCAATGTGGTAAGTGGGAACAGTACATTAACACGAATAGTGTCTCACTCACGAATTTGCATGGATCTCTGTAACTTGACATCGTCCACTCCCCCACCAAAAATCCTTTAATTTATGTGGAAACCTTTAAGGCCTTCTTGGGTTTCTTAAATTCTCTCTTTTACCTCCATCAAAACTTATCTATAACACAAAACGTGTGAATTTTAAATCATAATGGTTTTGTTTCTCTTACTACACTATAACATACAGCGTGTAGGGTCATGGGTGAAGGAAGTCATAATAGTTTATCAGAATTTAATAAATATGCAGCACTACTACTGAAGAAACTGAAGCTGTTATGCGGTCTTCAGCACTGATCATATTACTGAAACAAAAATCTTTGGTATTTTTACAATGTCTTTTACCACTTCTGACTGTGTAATGCACCAAATGACAGAAAGAGATAAAGGAAGAACAAGTGCTGTTGAATAAAAGGGAATATGGTTCCATTAAGCATGATGAAGATCAGCTGTTTTGTAGTAAACCACTGCGTGTTGGGGGAGGGGGGTGAGTGGGAGGGCTTCTTTTATTAGTTTTTTTTAAATGAAGCAAAGGGATTTATAGATGCATTTCCCCCCGCACTTCTTCCAGAAAATATTTTTGCAAGTAACATTAAAACTAGGGCTGTCGATTAATCACAATTAACTCACAAAAATGAATAGTGATTAAAAAAATTAATCTCAATTAATTGCAGTTTTATTCGCACTGTTAAATAATAGAATACCAATTGAAATTTATTAAATATTTAGGATGTTTTTCTACATTTTCAAATACATGGATTTCAATTATAAGTGTACAGTACTCACTTTATATTATTCTCATTACAAATATTTGCATTGTAAAAATGATAAACAATAGAAATAATATTTTTCAATTCACCTCATACAAGTACCATAGTGCAATCTCTTTATCGTGAAAGCACAACTTACAAATGTAGATTTTTTTTGTTACATAAATGCACTCAGAAACAAAACAATGCAAAACTTTCGAGCCTACAAGTCCACTCAGTCCTACTTATTGTTCAGCCAAACGCTAAGAGAAACAAGTTTGTTTACATTTATGGGAGATAATTTACAATGTCAGCTGAAAGGGAGAACAGAAGGTTTGCATGGCACTTTTGTAGCCAGCATTGCAAGGTATTTATGTGCCAGATATGCTAAACATTTGTATGCCTCTTCATGCTTTGGCCACCATTCCAGAGGATATGCTTCCATGCTGATGACGCTGTTCAAAAAATATTGTGTTAATTAAATTTGTGACTGAACTCCTTGAGGAAGGATTGTATGTCTCCTGCACTGTGTTTTACCCACATTCTGCCATATATTTAATGTTATAGCAGTCTTGGGTGATGATCCAGCATGTTGTTCATTTTAAGAACACTTTCACTGCAGATTTGACAAAACGCAAAGAAGGTACCAATGTGAGATTTCTAAAGATAGCTACCGCATTTGACCCAAGGTTTAAGAATCTGAAGTGCCTTCCAAAATCTGATCAGGACTGGGTGTGGAGTATGCTTTCAGAAGTTTTAAAAGAGCAAGACTCCTGTGTGAAAACTACAGAACCTGAACCACCAAAAAAGAAAGTCAACCTTCTGCTGGTGGCATCTGACTCAGATGATGAAAATGAAAATGCGTTGGTCTGCACTTCTTTGGATCGTTATTGAGCAGAAGCCATCATCAGCATGGACAGATGTCCTCTGGAATGGTGGTTGAAGCATGAAAGGACATCTGAATCTAACACATCTGGTACATAAATATCTTGCAACACTGGCTACAACAGTGCCGTATGAACACCAGTTCTCACTTTCTGGTGACGTTGTAAATAAGAAGCAGGCAGAATTATCTCCTGCAAATGTAAACAAACTTATTTGCCTGAACGATTGGCTGAACAAGAAGTAGGACTGAGTGGACTTGTAGGCACTAAAGTTTTCCATTGTTTTATTTTTGAGTGCAGTTATTTTTTGTACATAATTCTACACATGTATGTTCAACTTTCATGATAAAGAGATTGCAATACAGTACTTGTATTAAGCTAATTGAAAAACACTATTTCTTTTATTTTTACAGTGCAAATATTTATAATAAAAATAAATATTAAGTGAGCACTGTACACTTTGTATTCTGCATTGTAATTGAAATCAATGTATTTGAAAATGTGGGAAACATCCAAAAATATTTATATAAATAGTATTTTATTAGTGTTTAACAGCGTGATTAATTGCACAATTAATCGTGATTATTTTTTTATTTGTGAGATTAATCACAATTTTTTAATCGGTTGACAGCCCTAATTAAAACCCAGGTGGTTCTTTGCCTACAGTGCAATGTCCTGGGACTCAGAATAAGACTTCTGAGAACTCTCAGAAGATTATATTAATATTATATATGAGATATTTTTGACTTAGCACATGGGCTTTATTTTGTTAAATAAACAAAGGTGAGTAACATTGTTCAGCTCTTTTTATCACTTTTAAGTTTGAAAATTCAAACTTTTGAATATGATAAAAATACCTCACATGAATGTATATAAGAAAATTGTAGAATGTGAATATATGGAACACTATTCAGTATTTCCTGTATTATAAATTCTCATCTCTAACATTATTTCACACTCTATAAAAGAAAACAATCTTTATAATTTTAATTCCTATTTCTACCTATGAAAACATAACTTCCAGAAAAAAACTAGTTAATGAGTTGATTATATATCACACAGGAAATGATAGTTATTGCTATATCTTATATAGCCTGTTACTATAGTATCACAATGTTTAATGTACTTATCCTCATAAGACACTGGTGATTTAGGGAAGTTCTACTATCCCTGATTTACAGATGGAAAACCGAGGCACAGAGGAGATAATTGATTTGCCCAAGGTCACACAGGAAGCTTATGGCAGAGCAAGGACTTGAGCCAACCCAACCCACAACCTACTATTTATTATTATTTTTCATTAGTAGTATTACTGTAGTACCTAGGGGTCCCAGACCAGGACCATGTTATACTAGGCACTGTACAAACATAAGAACAAAAAGACAGCCCTTGCCCCAAGAAGCTTACCAAGACCAGTGCTCTAACCACTGGGCCATACTTCCTCTGTATTAAACCATGGGTTTAGGTGGACACCCACTATGAAGCACAATTTTCACTGTGGGCAACTGTTTTGGTTTTGTTTCTTGGTGCTTTCTTTTAGTTATTTATCAAGCATTTTAATAACATACTATTCGATATCTAAATCAAATCACAGAGGCTGCGTAAATGATTGCACTGGGTATGTAACATGACATGTCTGACCCACAGAGATTATGGTTTATATTTAGGATTGGGATAAAGAACTAGACAATATATGTACAAAATTCATTTTGCTAGCTACAAGCTTGTATTAAATGCTTCTGTTTAACTGTCACTGAATACTCTGGAGATAAATCAAAAAGTACAAACTGGAAGTACTGTAAATGGCGAAGGTTAAACAGCTCATAATTCTTGAAGGTTTGAGACTTTGATCATCTTTTCAAATAAGGGCGGAGAGCTCCCAAACTACATATGAGTCATCCAAGCAAAACCAGACATTTCTGATAACGGTAAGATAAAAAAGCAAAAAATAAATCTGCCATGACATCTTTTTGCATTATAAAAAAGCAAACAACATTACAAACCTAATTTTTTTCATTTCCTCTGCAGGTCACCTTTAATCTGGGAGGCCCTGTACATTCCAATGATGTATATTTCATCCAAACACTATAAGATGCATGCTTCATGCACACTTGACTCTCATGCTGAGTTAGGAGTCAAGACACTAACTAGTCCATACCTCTCAACTGTACCTCACTTTGAGGGACATGTCTCCTTTTAGTCCCAAAGTGGTCTATGCTCCAAATAAATTCATCCCCTTACTTGTATTTTTGGAAATTACTGACATCAGAAATAAAGAAATGTAGAATTGAGATTAGACAGTCATTGACAGGAAAGGAAGGAATCCCAAAGCACAAGTTTTCTGCCTGAATAATTTGTGCCTTCCCCTCATTTTGGGTCTTTGCTACACATTATGTTCCACATTTAGGCATGGGTAGGTTGAGAGGTATGAACTGCATTTAGAAAAAAAAGAAAAAGAAACAGAAAATAATCCGCAGTATTCTACAGTAATATCCACAAAAACTGCAGAATCACTAAGATGTAAGATGAAGTCCTCTGGACCATTGTTGTATAATACAAATCTGTGCTGTCAACATCTGTGCCTAGCTCCCATCTGATATGGAAACTCTCAGTCCTGGGACAGAATCTTGGTTCAACATGAACATGAAGACCAGAAGAAGAAATGCCACTATTCTAAGTGTTAAACATTCAAATCTCTTCAAAGCAAGTGGAAACATGCTTCAAAATATTTACCAAATGCCAAATTATTTAACTTGGCTGGCACAGTTATTCTATAATATTGCACAAATTCCACAAACAAATGAAAAACTTGCGCACAAAGAATGCGATATTGTACCTGAGTGGTTGCAACATTTGTTCCATCGGTGACCTCCACAGTCATGTTATATATTGACCTCTGCTCTGCATCCAAGGGCTTTGCAATGACAATAGTGCCCACACCCTTCTCAGCGTCGAAAGAACTATCGAAATTCCCTCCTAATCATCCACAAAAACACAATTCAATTAGCTATCTCTGGAAACTTTCCATAGAAAATGTATCTGGGGTAGTTGTATCTGTTTATTGACAACCATGTTTAGGGCCTTCTTTACGCATAACCCAGTGAATTTTAGTGAAACTTTTTGTTCTAAAATAATTTATATTTCAAAGCACAGTTTTGTACACTGTAAAACAGATGTTATAAAAATGCCCTGAAAACAAAAGCTTCGACAATATATTTAAGTGAAGCATTATTAACTGAGTTTATAAAAAGATTTTAGGGGTTATAAACCCACAAGAGATGTGCCCTTGTAATTCCTGTAATGAACAAGCATAAGTTTTGGTTTAAGAAATTAATTTTAAGGGGGTTCAGTTCTGCAGATTTTAAGTCAATGGGTGCAAGGACTAGACTGGTCTTTTAAAATGAGCACGGCTTATTACATATTTGGAAAAAAATGCAAATAGAGAAATGTAATGCTAATTTCAAGGACATGTAAATATTTGTCAGCAGAGGTCAAATAATTTGTCTCTCTCAGAAATAATTAAACAGAGTTGACAGGGAAGACACCAAAAAAAAAAACCAAACTCCGAAATCAAGATAAACCTCTAAAACTTCTCTCTGCATTTTACATCAGAATTGTTCCAAATACACAATTGTCCTGCCAAACCAAATTACCTACAGCAGTGCAAAAAATATTCCAGCAGCTCATAAAGTAGGGGAAAAAAATCAACAAAAGAATAAGGGAAAGCCATAAACAACCAAAGATTAAAGGGTTACCAAGAATATTCTACCACAGCTATAGTTCATAAGTTAGAACTGCTCATTGTGCAAAAAGTAGGATTGCATTAACTGCTGCTGTGCTTCCCTCCCCACCCCGGGTGATCAGATGTCCCGATTTTATAGGGTCAGTCCCAATATTTGGGGCTTTATCTTATATAGGTGCCTATTACCCACCCCACCCCCACCCACCCCTAGTTTGCCTTCTGGTCACCCTACTCAGCTGTAAAGAGGAGTTTATTATAATTCCCACTCTGAGATTTTCTGGAGCATGAGGAGGAGGAATAAGACTAGACGGGGAGAGAACTCTTGCACTATTTTAATTAAATATTAGTATCATTCCAGGAGCTATATTTTCTAAGGGCCTGATCCTGTGAGTGCCTTTGATTCCCATTGATTTCAGGGGGTGTTTAAAATGTTTCAGGAGGTGCTTAGTTTCTCTAGGGATCAGGTCTGTAGTTGAGAGATTTCATTCCATTGCTTTTGGTTTTGCCCAGTAATTTTACTGAATGGCTGCTTTGTTATGGTGAAACCTTAACCGTTTTTGGGGGGTTTGGGGGCTACCTTTACTCCTTGCTCTCACACCCTGATACACAAACTATACCAAAAAGAATAGGGAGGGAAGCAGGCAGGGCCTCACCCTGACCTGCAACAGCTAGATGCACAGTGTGGGAGTTTGCGGCACCATCCGAAGCTATCGGGCAGTCACTGAACTCCCTCTGCACACTGGGAGATCCAGAGGAACCTGTCTCCTGCACTGCCCCCCCACCAGTGAACTGAACCTATCAAGCACAATGTGGCCTGCCACTAAAACACTGCAATTTGATCTGCTGTGATTTACAAAGAAGGGAAGCCCCCTTTCTGCATAACCAAACACTTACTGTTCCCAGTGGTTATATATACTTAACACTTTTTAATTGCTAGTGAAAGCATAATTGTCCTTGACATTTAATTAAAGTTATGGAGATACCAACTTATTTGAAAACTATAATATCATATGTTTGGAGGTATTTTTAAGTTAACCTAAAAAAGAGAGAGGTCATCTCCCAATTAATGTTTTTAATTGATTTACTTGGGAAATACTGCATGAAAAAAAAAAATCAACTCCGGGAAAAAAAATCATTTGAAGAAGCGAGTTTGCAGATGGTTGCAAGGAAACCTGGGCTGAAACGAAGCTAGCCTTGGGACAGTCTGCTCTTTTCAAAGGGAATGTTTCACACTAATAACCGTGATAAATGAAATGAAAGTCTTTAATACAAAATGCTTAATAACTATCTTAATGAGCAATCAAAAATCATATGTTATCAGCACACACTTCCAAGGAAACTCTGCCTTTAAAACTTCCAAAAAGTTAAAACTGAGAGATTAGCAAATACAAGTTTTTAAATGCCCTTTCCTTGCTTACCAAGTATAGTGTTTAGGATGAGGACAATGCAGATTGTTCAACACTGTGCCACAAATAACACCCATCTGTCATTGCTCTATGAGTCACAGACAACTTTGACTAACTCCATAATCTCGTCCTAAAATTAATAAACTTAATTCAATTGGATTAATAGTATAGGCTCTCATATAGCCTTCCAAAATTATATTCATGATATATTTCTCTCCCTCTCTCTCTTTCTCCTGTCCCTCCCACCAACCAGCAGGGGCTGGGCTGTGTTTATTTTTCATGGTTCAGTTTTGTATTAAATAGCATTACTGAGGAAAAGCTAGGTCAAAGAACTGGATCTGCATTTTCGGGTGAGGTTTGCTATCAGCCCAATCTCTATTGGGATTGAGGGCCATATTTATGGGTAGTTTGTATTTCGCATCAGCTGTGGACAACAGAGAATTTGTCACTTGATTATTTCATTTAGGGGAATGACCTATCACTCAGTCTGAGATATTTGGATTGTGCCTCTCTTCTAGCATACACACCAGAGGCAAGTCAAACTCATGTCTCAGAATTGCAGGGTTTAGCCGCACTGCAAACAATCCCTCACCAGGTGAGTGTTTCCAAAAGTGTATTGAAATGCTGACACCTTACTAGTAAATTAGCTATAAATTCTTAATTGTAACAGTGTGTACAAATGTATTCACTACATACATGGACTCCAAGAAGGCAATGATAGAAGCACCCAAAGGAATTTCCTCAAGTGGGACAGAATGGGGAACAGGTGTTTCCCAGAAACAAAATCATAACAAGGTTTTGCTTCTGGAACCTGCCTTTCCCCAGTCCGAGACTTCAGAGATGTAGAAAGCAATGCAGAAACAATACTAGGAAAGGACGGATAAAGTAAGACAGAAAGAAAAAGAATTCTTGCCTTCACTACAAATTAGTGGAATTAAATTATTTTGTGACCAGTGCTTGGACCTACTTTCTTCCAAAGGATGCTTTCATGGGATGGCTACGGAGGTGGCAGCTTTACAGATTTCCTTTGTGGTGGCTCCTCATGTTCTTGCTATGGAACGTACTTAAAGGGCTCCAATCCCCTCTGCAAGTATTTTATTCGCAGCTGTGTAAACTTCAGCGATGCAGTTTCATACATAGCTACAGAATATTTAGAAGCTTTCAAGAAGAGGAATTTAGGATGAGAGGAGACAAGCAAGGATGACATCTGCCTCAACTGTGCAATTCTATTAAGGTAAACCACTGAGGGTGGGGGAAAAGCACTCTGCTATGGTCCTGGAACAGCCGGTTTCCTGTGCCTGATCTTTCTACCTTGGCAATGGTAACAGAATGTTTTGCAACCTCTTGCATAAACCAAGAAGGTGGAAGATCTCCATGAACTCAAGGGTCAACCTAATACCCTAGAGGAGTATCCCAGTTTATTTAGGGTTTGGCCCTGGTATAAAAGATCCTGCCTACTGAGAGGACAAAGCAGACACCTATGCAACAGGCCTATGAGATCTTAGCAGCACGGGCTTCTTTGCCAACTTGGGATGAGGAAAATGATGGCTGCTTCCTCTTTTGTCTTTTGAGTCACTCTTCCTAGTATAGTACGGAGCAGGAGGAGGTGTATGGAAGCTGAATTGGGACACCTGTGAGCCAGAGCTTCCGTTCCCTTGGTGAAGACGAGATTCAGCTGCATCTCTTGACTGCTGTAAATAGAGCCGGGGGAAGGTATGCTATTTGGTATCAACTGGAATGCTTCTTGGCTTAGGGGCTATTCCCAGTTACATATCTGCTGATGGCTTAGCACAGAGGTGGGCCAACTATGGCCCGCGGGACTGTCCTACCCGGCCCTTGAGCTCCCGGCCGGGGAAGCTAGCCGCCAGCCCTTTCCCTGCCATCCCCCCTCCCCCGCAGCCTCAGCTCGCCGTGCCGCCAGCACTCTGGGCGGCGGGGCTGCGAGCTCCTGCTGGGCAGTGCAGTGGCATGGCTGGCTCCGGCCGGGCGGCGTGGCTGCCAGTCCTGCTGCTCTGAGCAGCATGGTAAGGGGGCGGGGAGTGGTCAGGGGACTGGGAACAGGGCGGGTTGGATAGGTGTGGGAGTCCCGGGGGGCCTGTCAGGGAGCAGGGGTGTGGCTAGGGGTCGGGGAAGTCAGAGGACAGGGAACGGGGGGGGGTTAGATAGGGAGTGGGGTGCTGGGGGGCAGTCAGGGGACAAGGAGCAGGGGGGGTTGGATGGGTCAGGAGATCTGATGGGGGGCAGTCAGGGGACAAGGAGCAGGGGGGGTTGGATGGGTCAGGAGATCTGATGGGGGGCAGTCAGGGGACAGGAAGTGGGAGGGGGCAGGGGCCAGGCTGTTTGGGGAGGCACAGCCTTCCCTACCCGGCCCTCCAACCCAAATGTGGCCCCCAGGTAAAAAAGTTTGCCCACCCCTGGCTTAGCCAGTCCGCTCTTGCATTCTATATCTTCTTCATGTGCATCAACTGGAAAGAAGCTAGAGAACCTTCTGCCCACCAAAGAACCTGCCTCATTCTGGCTGTTAGAACTCAAAGCTACTGGTGTCCTCTTGCTGATTTCTATATCATCTTATCTGACTGAATCAGGAAATGGCCCCTTTCTCAGGTGGCCCCTGAAGTGGAGGAGGGTCAGTCTGACGATTTTTATCTCTAGGAAGTTGGTGTTCTAGAGAGTTTGACTTTGTCCCTGATCACTTTGTGCTGTGGTTCCCCAAGCATGCTCCTTCATGGTGAGGAGCTGGCATCCACGGTCAGAAAGTAGGGATTTCGACTCTGATGGAAGAATCCTACTATCACATAGGCTTTTCATTTCAACCACAGGCCTGCCACAGATGCAGACTGGGGAAACTGCTAAACTGGAGGTGCGATTTTTGTGTAGTCTTGCATGTGGGGTGACCAAGAAGACATAGGAGCTGCATGTAAATCTGGATGGGTGAAACTCAGACACTTCTTGGAGATTAGCACCTGCACCTTGCTGAATGAGACTTTCCTGTATCTAGAAGACTGGCCACCTTCCTTGTACCTGTTTTGAAACCTAACTATGTGATCACCTGTGAGGGAATCAGGGATTTTTTTTAGCTGATCAGAGACCCATGTTCCTGAATCATGGAGAGGATCTTTTGGGTTGCTGGCTTCTTGTCATGGTGCTCTTAAAACAGTACCAGCTCAGAACAGACACATGTGACTTTCTAGACAGAATTAGCCTGGCTAATATTATCATCAAAATCTTTGTGAACACCCTTGCTGCAAAGGACAGGCTGAACGGAAGGGTTTTATAATGCTAGAGGCAATTTCCAAGGGTGAACCTGAGAAACTGCCAATTGCAGGGCCTGATGGATACGTATACTGTAGCACTTGTGAGGAAATATGATATGCTTTTTATCTTTTCTTTTGCATTTTCTTTGGTTTCCACTCTGGATTTTTTACTTTATCTTTAGAGGGAGAAATATAGAAAGTAGAAGGTGTAAGAGCCATGCGTCCCTGCTTTGCTGAGAAGTAATTTAAAATTAAAACAGGCGTGTATCCTGTAAGAGACCGTATCTTCCTCTGGGAAGGAGGGGAAAGCATGCCAGACTTCTGTGAAAATGACTCTATTACCCACTGATGTGTATGGAAGGACACTCTAGAGCTTTTCCCCTTTGAAGAGGACTGGACCAGGATAGTGGGGTTGGAGATACTCCTGAGAAATCCCTGATTGCAGAGGGTGGTGTTTGTTGTCAAGTCCCAGACATGATACTCGACAATACTGAGTTTAGTGAGGTATCTACAGGCTGAAGTGGGGGTGGATTTCTCAGCCCTTTCTCCTGATGCCCTCGGGCAGTGTGTGCCTGGTTCAGTTGCTGGGCAGGTCTCCTCACAGATGGAACAACTCTGGGTGAGCAGGGTCTCATACAGCCTGCTCTGGCATGATGTGGAGGGCAAGAGAAAAGGAGTCAGGTGAGTGCTTCTAATTCAGGGAGCAGAGCCCCAAAAGAATATTTGTCCCAAGGCGTGGGGAGGGGGGAATCTTGCTTAGTCCTGCCCCAAAGTGAGTTATAAAACCTAGGATGCTAACAGAAAAACATGGGACAGCCGAACCACTGCCCTGTATGCAGTACTGGAGGCACAATGATGGAAAGGGAATGGACAGATTCCAGGGTCCCAAGGAAGAGTCTAAACTGCCTCTGGCATTTGCAGAAAGAAAGGTACAGCCCAAATTACTCAGACTCAGGGAGAGGTCAGGATCAGAAATTTAGCTTTCTAGTTCTGGCGGATCTAAAATAAATCTATATGCTGACAAAACAGGTACCAAGTACTCTGAATTCAACTGCAGCATTCAGTTAAAACATGGTGTATTTTAGAAATATTAGTAACACAACATGCAAAGCAAGACTTCATACGTAGCACATTATCTTAGAAAGAGAAGGACACTGCAGAGATATTTTGAATTTCAGCGAAGTAACTGTTAGTAGCAAATCCAAGGCTGTGATTCTCCTGAAAAGCTGAGTATGGGGCAGAAAATAAGGTGTAGGGGGAAAAAAACCCCAAGAAATATAGTACACAGTTCTCATAGCAGATGATTCGAAAGAGGCTGGGGAATCATGTTTTTGGCAATGAAAATTGGTGCAATGTAGTTTGCATAGGAAAAAGTTTACATTATTATTAGCCAGGGATCCTGAAATTACTGGAATTTAAGCACAACGGGGTAGGAAGGTCCTGCTCTAGTTTTAAAAGTTGCCTGTCCTTTTAAAGGACATCAGGAGTAGGAGGAAGGGATGGAGAGAGACCTAATGGGAAAGTGTCAGAGGGGTTTTGTGCAACATGCTACTCAAGCAACAATCGGCACCGTGCAGCTCAGCTAATGCAGCGAAAGTAGCACACTAATTATCGTACCACTCCCACGACCAGTGCAAAGGGGTGAAAGAGACAGAGACAGAGAGAGGGCTCAGTTTACATGGGAACAAAAATAATTTCAACTGTTTTGGAGCTTCTATTCCATGAAAATGAGTTTCTTATCAAACAGTGATTAAATATAACAAAAACTGAGAAAATGGGCTCTTTTGTTCAGGGCCTTCACAAAGAAGTGCTGTGGGCTCTGTGTGACCTGACAGATAAATTCAATACATGCTGAAAACAGAAACTGGGTTTGACTTTTCAACCATTATTGATTAGAAGGGCCCAAATAGAAGGCAGCCTCCTATGTGAGGAGGTGAACTCCAAATTAAACAAACAGGCAAGTAGATATCAGAAAAAAATAATGAAGGGAAACGATTACACTGGGAGATTCTGGTCCTTATTTATTTTATGAAGCCAATAAACTTAAAGGTTGAACTCGAAACTCTGGGTTAAATCAGGCACTTGCATAAGCATGCAGGGCTTCCATTGACTTTACTGTGGGATGTTCATGGAGATGCAAGTGCAAAATTCAGATCAGGGCAAGGTTGCTGCCATCTTCTAGCGTGGCTCACAAACAGCTGTCTGGAGCCATCAGTCCCTCCCAGCTTCCCGTACGGTAACTGACACTGATTAGAAGCAGCTAAATTAATCTAAACATAAATACTAGACTGTAAGCTCTTTGTGGCAGGGACCATATTTTTGTTCTTTGTTTGCACACCACCAAGCACACTGGGGTCCTGGTTCATGCCTGCTGCTACCAGGCACTACTGCAGTAGAAATACTACGTCTAATAAAGTAGATGGCCACAGGCGCAGACGAGGGAATTGACCCTGCAGTGTACTGAGAGGTGCCAAGTGCCCAGAATACCTATTAAAGTCAATGGAAATTAGGCGCTCAACACCTCTTGGTACTGGCTAACATCAAACTCTAGAGCCTTTATGGACAATGTTAGTTGGTTTTTGTTTGTTTTTTTTGGGGGGGGGGAACAAACTAAAACCTATTTTAAAAAGTATTTAAGCTATTCTAGCTGTAAGTACTGTATTAAATTACCAACTACGGGCTCTAATTACCATGCACGCTCTTCATCAGCCATCTCTTTGGGGGGGCAAACATGTTGAGCATCATTACTAGGAGGTGCTGGAACAGGAATAATTACAATGATGCGTAAGAATGTAGTTGGAAAGCAGCAGCCTTCTCTCAGACTTAAAGTTGAGAGCATTATAATGAGAGTGGTGGGATTCACTGAGCAAAAGACAAAACAGGATGAAGGGCAGAGAAGTCCAACAAGAAGTTCGAGTTCAAAAAGTGACAAAGTCAATGTGGGGGGGAGAGGGGCCTCCCATGGGAGGATAGTTAGGGCCAGCAAGAGGAAGGGAATGTAAACGTGATGCTAATATAAACTGCTCAGACTGTGCTAAAACTATCGAAGAATGCAAGGGAAGACATTAGGAGACGTGTTTTGCTCTTCTCAAAGGGCTAACGGGAACCCAAGAGCGCGACAGCACTAGGTTTAGTTTTAATGATGTTTGGCATCTCAGAAACCCAGCTACAGATACAAGAGGAAACACAACAGTTTTCCTTCCTGATCTGCACAAATTAAGGACAGAAAGGTTACAGAGCTGTTAAGTGAGTTGCCCAAAGCCACACAAATAAATCAGTGGCAGAGCTGGGAACAGACCTCAGGAATGCTGACTCTTACTTAGTTCCCTGTTCCAGCTGCTAAGCAATACTCCTTCTTCCCTCTTTTTCTGATATCCACAGACCTACTGCATTTGCCTTTGCATTTAAAATACCACCACTGTCATGCCCTCTCCTGCCTTTTACCAACCATGCTTGCTCTCCTTTTCCCCACCTTTATAAGCAAAGTTATGGAAGGCAAATTAGGCAATTTTGTGCTTGAAATCTCACATCTAAACTGATTTCACTTTGTCAGCTTGCATTCAAGTGGATCATTTTGGTGGCTCCACTTGCAACCCACATGCTGATGCTGCTCATGCCTAATTTTTTTTTTTTTCATTTCCCATTTTAAACGGACAGCATTGAACTGTAAAACCTTTGAATTTTTTTTGGTTAAATTGTGAAAATCTGTGAATAAAGGGCTAATAATTGGATATGATAAAATCTGTCATAGAAAAGAATGTATCCAGTCCATCCTGTCAAAGGCACTTATGAAAGGTGTCATATAATTTGCTTCAAAGAACTTGTAAAAAAAGAAAAGAAAAAAAAAAGGCAGCTTGGATAGTTGTACTTTAGCAAATGTGTTTGCACTAAGGGTACCTTCTGTTGAACAGTTCTGCCCACAAGCTGTCTGTAGAATATAGAACATCTCTCGAGCATGCTTGCCACCTTGAAGCAGGGCAGTCGGAAGCAGAAAAAAAAGAACAGAATGCAGAAAAAAAGGTGAAGAAAAGAGAGAAATGAGGGACAGCAAGTCTAAGTACCATAAATACATTTAGAAATGAGATTAGCAAAGTATGACAATAGAATTCAAATGACAGACAACATCAAGATTGCAGTAAATAACATACTATGAAAAAAAAAACAATCCAGCCATACAGCGCTTTCTTTTCAGCTTAGCTAAGGAGTCATAACAAAAGCATGATTATTATTATTATTATATTATTAAATTAGGCATTTTCATTTCAGCATGTCACATTTTTAATTTGGGTAATAATTCACTGTTAGTTTTCTCACTCTCAAAACCACACATCCTGAGATGTTTTTCTTGATACCTATTCACAGCACTGAGTTCAAACTTACCGACTACATCAAACCACAAAGGTATGTTAGCGGGTTGCACAGAGACCACTCCCACAATTTCCGTCACTTTATCGCTTTCCATGACAGTGAAGTTGTAGAAGGGTTCATCAAAAGTGAGTGATACAGGTGAGGGTACGGGTTTCTTAATCCACTCAATATGGAGGCGTGCAGTTGAAGACTTCTGGGGTCGTCCATTGTCCACTGCTTTTATCTGTTACGCATAGAGAGAACACATATGGTGCCTTAACATGCTGCTCTGTCAATGCATCTTGAGTATACTCCTGCCACCAGAGTAAAGTTGGGTTTATTTTTGTGGAAATTTTCAACAAAAATGAAAATTCATTTTTTGTCAAAATTTTTCATGTAAAAGTTTGATCTTTCAGTGAAAATCAAAATGTTCTGATTTGGAAATGCCGCTGGCCTCATGGGAGTTGTATTCTGAGGACCTCATGCTCCCTTTTGGTCCAGGCTCCCTGGCTGGACTACAACCCCCAGCATGCACCACAGTTATTCCTCCTGGTGAGGGAGGTGGTTGCATCACGAGAGCCCCTGATCATGGTGAGTCATGGGGAACATAGCCCAGCCAGGGAGGACAATGGGGACATGAGGAAACTGAACTACAACCCTTCATGAGGAACTGTGACAAGATATCTGGCTCAAAATATTTCAGTTTTCAGCCTAAATATGTAAGTTTTCCATAGTGTCATAGGGTTACGGTCTGAAGGGACCTCCTGTGTATCTAAGGCCAATAAATTTCACCCCAAATCAAAAATTTCTACAGATACTTTTCACTTGGTAAAATCTCTTTTAGTTGAAAACTCAATTTTGCACTATTTTTTTTTAACTAAGTAACTAACTTAGTTGCATCCGACGAAGTGGGTATTCACCCACGAAAGCTCACTCTCCAATATGTCTGTTAGTCTATAAGGTGCCACAGGACTCTTTGCCGCTTTAACTAACTAAAGTGACATGCCCAATACCTGAGATACAATTTAAGTCTAAAGGGATTGTTACTGCTTCTTGGTCTTCTCTGCAGTTCTGAGACAGCGAGGAGAACTTGATAAAATAAAATTATGTCAGGGGTTTGAAGCAATCCTTGCTATGCGGAAGTGATACAAACCACTACAACTGGCACTGTCAAATAACACCATCAATATTGTAGGGATGCGTGAACTCACAAAACAAATATTGAATACAGAGGGCTTTCAGCATGGTAGATGCTGATGATGACTTCAATATCCTATATAGGCTTTTTTCACCCATAGCTTAACTCCATAGATTTTACAACTGCCGCAGTTTTTGTGAGATACTGGGCATAAATATTTTGTCATTCAAACAGGGGAAAATAGCAAGATGGCATTCACACTAGTGAGATGCAGAGGTCTATATCTGCTTGCCATGCCAGTACTAAAAAGATCTGCTACAAGCAACAGACAAGTAAGAATCTCAGCTTTCTAACAGTACATGTCAGATGTTTCTAGTCAAATAATTCACATTTTTAACCTGGTTTCAGAGTAACAGCCGTGTTAGTCTGTATTCGCAAAAAGAGAAGGAGTACTTGTGGCACCTTAGAGACTAACCAATTTATCTGAGCATAAGCTTTCGTGAGCTACAGCTCACTTCATAACTTGTTATTGGTGCCTGTGTCTACCAGTGCTTTATTGATACTGGTCCAGAATTGGACTAGTGTTATTTTCATTATCTTCTCTAGAAGCCTTTTCTAAAATGTAATAGGCTTTCGCTGTCAGGAAATTTGACCTGCGTTCTATTCCTGCCTTTGCTACTAAGCTGCTGGGTGACCTTTGGGAAGTCACTTCACAACTGTATGCCTCATTTTCCACATTTGTAAAATGGAGATAATGATATTTACCTTTGCACGTTGAGACCTGCTGATGAGAAGCATTATATAAGAGGTAAGTATTATTATTAATAATCTTCCCAAAATTTCCCTTAATTTCACCCCATTACTCCTATTTCCAGTCTAAATAATTTCTATATCTTATGTTCACACTGTTGTTATTATTTTCATCATTATTTGTATTACCAGAGTCCTACTCGGAGATTCCAACTGAGACAGCAGACCTACTTTGGCAGGTACTGTACAAACACAAATATGATCCATGACATGACACATATGTGGACCAATGGCCTTTTTTGCTATCGCACTTGGACTGCAAAACTATTAACTTTTCAGTATGCTATATCCTTCAGTCTCTTACAGTACTATGTTTTGGATTATTTCAACCCATTTTCCAAAATGATTACTTTCTTCCTGTGTTTCAGTTTCTCTAGATCTATTTATGTTGCTTCTCTGCCCTCAGTGTTCACAATTCCTCCCGAATTAGTATTAATTCTTCTT
Organism: Lepidochelys olivacea; assembly: GCF_965140295.1. Classification (NCBI taxonomy): domain Eukaryota; kingdom Metazoa; phylum Chordata; order Testudines; family Cheloniidae; genus Lepidochelys; species Lepidochelys olivacea. Next base: position 27,812,879 of record NC_140411.1, on the reverse strand, counting down.
ATTATTTATGTTATACTATCAATGTGCCTGGTGCATGATAAGCGTGATCCTTGCCTGGAATAGTTTACAATCTAGGGGCTTGTCTATACCAAGAGTTAGTGCATGGCAAGCTGGGGTGTAAATCTACAGCAGTCTAGCCTGCTATGTGCTAACTGGCTGCATGGACCTTCTGGCCATGTGCTAAAAGTTCCATAGTTCACTTTGATCTACCGCTGTTTCAGCATGCAGTAGGTCAAAACATACTGCAGAACTTTTAGTGAGAGGCAGCAGGGTTCACATGGTGACTTACTGTGCAGCATCCTATAGGGCTAGCCCACTGATTTACAGTGCAGCTTACAGCACAGTAACTGTCCAGATAGACAAGCCCTATGTGTACAAAAAGACATGGGATGACAAACATCTGGGTAAGAGAAGGGAGGATGGGGGTTACAAATACCATTTCATGTGGGTGCGTTGGTCAGTTATGTAAACATCTGGAGAGTCTGGCTAGTTTTTCTTTATTTTAGTGTGTTTTTGAGTTACACACTATAGGAGATATTTATAAATATATATCACTATACCATGAACTAATGTGATTAACACACTTTTAAAAAGGCTGGAAGTATTTGCCTGAAACACCTTATCCTGTTAGCCAGTGTTGATCTTGCTGGGAAATAGATAAAGGGGGTCTGGTGAACTATAGCAGATGGTTTGTTACTCTACTTGGATTTAAGAGGGATGGACTCTTTAGAGAGAGAGGAACAAGGCTGTATCCTGAGCAGTCCTGGGGTAGATTCCAAGTTGGAACTCGGCCTGGGGAGAAGACTTGAGCTGAACTTTACATTACAGTATTTTATTAATAAAGCCAACTGCCAGGAAGTGAGAGACCTGGCTCACAGTGTGAGATCTGAAAGGCAACTGGTCAGAGTACTGTTTACGCTGACACCTAGATCCCTGATGAAGATGTGAAATAAGACAGGATGAAACATCCATCGATGTGGCACACTACTAGACACCTACGCCCACTCAATACTTTGCTGTTTATCATTAGACTTTGTTTAAGTGCCTACCACCAATCGTTTTCAATCACACAAGAATGTTTCAATACATATGGATTTCTGGAGTTCATATGCCCCTAAATTTGATTCTATCAAAAAATACCACACATCTCTTGTCTCTCTCAGGCCTGGTCTGCACACAGTTTTTGTGTCCCATAACTATTTTGGTTAAGGCAGTGATTATTTTTTTTACTGAAATAGTTATTCCAGTGCAACCCCTAGTGTGGGTGAAGTTACACCAGTGTAAAAGTGCTTTATATCAGTATAGATTATTCCACTTCACTTACAAGCATAAGCCCAGGGCCAAACAGAGAGTGGGGGCCAGGAGGGCCATTTGGCCTGGGCCTCAAGCTCAAAGGGGGCCTCAAATTTAAACACTTGATATAGATTTTTCCTCAATAATTAGTGCATTTGCACAGAAAAAGGCTAGAAAAGAATTTGTTAAATAAAAAAAAATTCAAATTATGTCTCACTTTTTTTGGTGCCTTATTTTGTTTTCATGTGTCGTCATTTTTTATTTTTATCATGGCTAGGGGCCTCAAAAGCCGGAAGTGGCCCGGGCCTCTCTGGATCTCTGAGAGGGCCTGCATAAGTCATGCTAGTATAATTACTTTTATACCGATATAACTGCCTCCACACTAAGGGAGTTGTATTGTTTTAACTGAAGTGGTAGAGTTGCAGCAGTACAACTATTGTGTGCATAGACAAGCCCTCGGTCTACATTTTTTCCCTGTGCATTGGAAAGACAACTGATGTTTTGAAGATCGACCATTTGAACAACCTGAGAAGAACCCATTATGTGCTATAGCATGAAAATATTCAGGGTAAAAAGAGCTTTTTCTTTATCTATAGTTATGTATGAAGACTGGATTTCTTAATGGGTTAAGGGTTTACATATAACTCCTAAATTAGGGAAAACTATGTGATATTATTTATACTAACTTTAAAAAAATATTCTTGAAACATCAAATGGTGTGTGCTTATTCTGGTTAATGAATCCTTACTGTTAAGATGTCATAATTCCCTGCTGTGAATTGCTTTCTGGAAGAAACCATCCCAGTTTTAGGGTCAATAAAAAATTTCCCATCATCATTTCCATCCACGATGCTGTAGGAAATTTCTGCATTCGGTCCTTCATCTTTGTCAAATGCAAAAGCTCTGTAGATTGGCTCCCCTCTTTTCTTGCGGTCTCTCTCAGGCAACTTGATCTGATAGACTTTCTCTGGAAACTGAGGCTTGTTATCATTTTCATCCAGAACTTGAACCACCACCCAAACAGTAGATTGCTTGGGAGAGACGCCTCCATCTGTGACCGTCACCTGGATCAAAATATATATTTTTATATATATATATATATATGAAGAATTATGGAATCTAAATCTAATGAAACTTTGTAAATGGGCGGAATGAGCCACATGGAAAAATAACTCTTTGGTAGTCAGCAAGGTCTTCCCTTTAAGGAATAATGTTTATAACAAGAAATCTAACAAGTTCATATAAGCAAAAAGAGAGAACACAGAAAAATCTCCAGCTGGGGGTTCAGCTCAGAACCTACAGCCCCAGGTGTAGAAATCTATTACTTTTTCCAAAACACATTCTCCTGCCTCTCTCTCTCAAACAGCCCCTGAGCAGTGATGCCAAAAGAGATGGAAACGGAATTGGAAATAACCACTTGCTCACCAGGGGATCATGTGGTACCTTTGCACCACTGCATTTTTAAAAAAATTTTTTTAGAAGTTTCCTGATTCATACATGGAAGAAGAGATGTGATTTCTTTATAGCACTGATGACAAATTTAACACATTTCTTCTTAAATTCTGAAAGGATGGCTGTCATTTTTTCATTCATTACCCAGAATCTGACAGCTCATTAATCCCATGATTTGTATGGCTGCAGTGGAAACAGAGATACATATATCAACAGAACAGAACCAGAGACATGCTTAGTAAAAATTCCTGGTGCATTGTGTAAACTATACAGCGAGCTGACAGTAATAAATAAGCACTGCAATCTGAGGGAAAAAATAGTTAATTAGGAAGTTGGCAGAGACTTAAAACAGAATTTACTAATAATTTTAATTATGAAATATTGTGAAAATGCGATGATCCAAAATCAGCAAGAACTTGAGAGACTCAGTAATACTCTTCAAAAAAAAAAAAATCAATCAATATACATTTCAAGCTTTCCCCCCATCTTTCAAGTACAATTTTAACAAGTTAAGCAATAAGTCAGAAAGAGACTTCTGCTTGCATGAAAGAAGCTTGGATTCGCTTTCAATTAAATTTGCTAACGTGCCAATTCCCACAGTAGCAATTTTGGATGGCGGTCAGCCAAAAATATTACATACTTTCTAGTCTGGCTGGGCTGACCATTGACAGCGACAGCTCTGCTGGTTAACTGCTCAGTGGGTTATTTTTGTCTAAATGTCTCTTTATTTCCTCCTTACAAAACGAAGTCCCATCTCCCAATCCGCAAAGAAAGCTAAATGGTTCTGGAAATCTTATCCCCTGGCATTGTTCACTCCCTGCAATTAGAAACTGTGATTTAGAGTAAATGCTAAAGTGGTCTTGCTATCAGCAGCAGAAGTACAGCATTTTCTAGGAAGGAGTCAAGCTGTTTTTTCCCCCTGGCCTGTTTTTAACCACACTTTTTAAAACTAAAACCATGGAAAGTGCTGGACTGACAGCTGTGGAGACTCAACCCCTCTCTTTACAGACAAGAACTGTTATGGCAGCAGGCACCAGCAATGTAAGATTGCCCACATCATCCAATCACTCATCTGGGACGAGGGACCTGCTCTAGGAGTGCATCAGCCTTGGGTGTCTCTCTTGAGAGACTGTCAACCTGGGTGCCAATTAGTACTGGTTGGGATTGCAGTCTCGTGATGCGCACACTTGTCTGCTGAGAACTGGACTGAGACCAGCATTGTATTTCTCACAAGCCACTAAACCACCATCTGTCAGTACTGGAGCAACTGGCAACCTAGAGATGAAAGACTCATTGCTCACTGCCGATGAGCTCAGTCAAACAGTTCCTTGTCACTGCACTTTTAAAAATATTATTTATCATTTTTAAAAGGCTGCATGAGTGGTAGCTGATCTGCCTCTCCCATCTTGTGAAGTTAACACCTCTGGAAGTAGCAGTTGCTTCACTCAATAAACCCATGAATGCTAGATCATTTGTAAACAGAAAGCACTACCTCCAATCTATCACTAGCATAAAAAAGTAAGAAAAAATCTACCACCTTTAAGGATGATCCCACCGCACCTTTGCTTTTTGCTGCAGAGCAAGACAGGCAGTCAGCAGGAGCACAAGTTAAAGAAATCCTATTCCAGGACTTCTGCTTATAATAGAGATAAAATAATCAATAATACTGGCAGTACAGCAAGGATGTAGCATACCAAAATAAAATAAGCCATGCTAATTTCAACACCAATCAAAATACAATGCAATGCTGTTTATTATTTCTATAATGTCCCTAATACACAGAAAATGCCAGTGTGAGAGGGAAAATACTGGTGTTTGCATAATGAAATATGACACTATTACCAGGGAAAGATACATCTTCCAAACTCCCAGAGGAACACTGTGAACAATGGAGAATAGAAATAAAAATATTATAGGTGGGGCTGATAGCACAGCCACTTTAAGATCACCTGATACTTCTATTATTAGATCCTGTTTTCACTGCTTATGACTTTGCCAAACTTTAATTGTTTGGGCTGAAGTTTTCCATTTCAGGTGTCTGCCTCAATTTGGGGCGGTTGTTGTTGCTGTATTTATTTATTTATTTATTGAAGATTTCAGCCAAAATGGCCCAGCACTTTCTGAGAATCATAGAATATCAGGGTTGGAAGGGACCTCAGGAGGTCATCTAGTCCAACCCCCTGCTCAAAGCAGGACCTAATCCCCAACTAAATCATCCCAGCCAGGGCTTTGTCAAACCTGACCTTAGAAACCTCTAAGGAAGGAGATTCCACCACCTCCCCGTTCCACTGTTTCACAACCCTCTTACTGAAAAAGTTTTTCCTAATATCCAACCTAAACCTCCCCCACTGCAACTTGAGACCATTACTCCTTGATCTATCATCTGGTACCACTGAGAACAGTCTAGAGCCATCCTCTTTGGAACCCCCTTTCAGGTAGTTGCAAGCAGCTATCAAATCCCCCCTCATTCTTCTCTTCTAGAGACTAAATAATCCCAGTTCCCTCAGCCTCTTCTCATAATTCCTGTGCTCCAGCCCCCTAATCATTTTTGTTGCCCTCCGCTGGACTCTTTCCAATTTTTCCACATCCTTCTTTAGTGTGGGGCCCAAAACTGGACACCATACTCCAGATGAGGCCTCACCAATGCCGAATAGAGGGGAATGATCACGTCCCTCAATCTGCTGGAATGCTCCTACTTATACAGCCCAAAATGCTGTTAGCCTTCTTGGCAACAAGGGCACGCTGTTGACTCATATCCAGCTTCTTGTTGACTATAACCCCTAGGTCCTTTTCTGCAGAACTGCTGCCTAGCCACTCGGTCCCTAATCTGTAGCAGTACATGGGATTCTTCCGTCCTAAGTACAGGACTCTGCACTTTGTCTTTGTTGAACCTCATCAGATTTTTTTTGGCCCAATCCTCTAATTTGTCTTGGTCCCTCTGTATCCTATCCCTACCCTCCAGCGTTTTATGTAGAACAAGGCTAGGGGAAAATATGTTGTTTTGCCCACGTGAAAAAATTCTGGGGACTTTTTCTGAGAGATGCTCTGGTGCCCCAGGCTTTGGAGCAGGGATGTGACATTTGGCAGAGGGGCAGCCTTTGCATCAGGGATGGGCCTTTTGCTGGCCACATGAAAATCCACCCGAATTCGGCCAAGTTTATTAGTCTCTGAAAATCAAATCTTGCACATGCTCAGTAGAGACTTCGATTTTCGCAGCTAAATACCCGGGCAGCTTGGGGCTGAACGTGACTTTTCCTGTAACTGCAGCAGGCTGTGACAGGGGTCAAGGCACCTGAACTGAGCGCAAATCTCTCCTCTACTCTCAATACCCCCGATGCCTGGGCAACCTTATTTTGCCCACCTTGTGCATATGTATTACCATGTACTCTTTAAATTGCATGATCATATCCTATTTTTCCATGGGATCACTGGCACCATTCATCACATAGGATGGGCCTTCTCTGAAGGTGGATCAGGGCTGTGTAATGAAGTTCGTTTGTAGGACTCCGACTCCTTCGTTGCAGAAGTTGGAAGGTCTGTAGTGAGTGAGGCAGGGGATTGCAGGAGGACGACAAAAAACATGGTTAAAGCAGTTGAATGCTGGCCTGGAGAACTGGATTCTATCTCTGCCTCTGCCACTGGGTTCCCACGTGATGCTCGGCAGGTCACTTAATCCAAACTTTTTATAAATGGTAATTAATTGTGTGCTCCTCATTTTCTGGGTGACTGACTAGAGACCCTGGGGACTGATCTGCAGAAGCACTGAGCCACTGAAGTCAATAGGAGCTGTGCTTTGAACATGTAAAGTGCTATATCATCAGGATCTATGCATTTCCTTTTGACTTTAATCTCTCTGTGCCTCAGTTCCTCTCTGCAAAATGGGGATGATAATACTCCCTCATCTCACAGAGGTATTGTAAAAATAAATTCATTAATATTTGTGAAGAACTCAGGTTATATAATGATAAGCCCCTCCAGAAAGACCATGAGGAAATAAGTGAGTCTGTCTTCAGAACAGGGTTTGAGTAGCCTGCAATAAACAAGGCATGGGGCCACACATTGAACAATAAGGAGAGAACAAAGTGCTGAATAGCTGCTTGTTATGCTCCAGTCTGCACTGAACTAGACAGGGGTCTTGAGGGAAAAATAATGTGAATAAGATTACGTATTCTAAGGCTGTCAGAAATGCATATGCAAAAGGGGGTCGAATGCTGGCATTTTCTAACTTTTCAGAGCTTGACTTTGCAACCTGCTAATGTTCTTTTAATGTTTTTTTGTGTACACAGACAGATCTAGACACAGATGAAGGTGCCCTTTTACCAGACAGCAGTGATTTTGGGGCCAATTCTGTTTTGGAGTTGATACAGGATCCAAGTTTTTCCTCTCATTCCCTTTTTGCTTTTTTTTTTTTTTTTTAATTAAAAAGTGAATTTTCTAGTTCCTTAAATTTACAAAACTAGCTTCTCCTATTAGGAAGGCATTGGTTCAAGCTATACTGTTAAAAGCATATTGTTATTTGCTTCTCAAAGGTGAATTAAAATCCTTTGTTTTACTCTTTACTGACTGAATTCAGTCTCCAAACTTGGAAAAAAACCTTTTCAAAGTAGAACTGAATTTTCTATGGATTTTTTGCTGTAAAATATTCTGTAACTCTGTAAAGAAAACCTTTTAGAATACTCCCTTTCTGAATTCTGGAATTCTTTTCCAGAGATTTTTTTTTTAAGTCCATCTAACATAAGAGCCAGATGAACCACGGGCTTCAAATTTTACTCATGTGGAGCAAGGTGTAGATCTGGGATCCATCACATTTCTAGAATACCTTGGACACTGTCTACATAGTGGGACATATAATAAATAAATTTAAAAGTTATTTCTAAAATGTGTCAAACTAAATTTATTCTGCCAATGGCAGCTGACAGATATGACAAATTACGAAGAATGCCCCCCAGCCCCACTATTGTGTCAAGTGGATGCTCAAGAATTGTTCATATAGCACCCGTGATCGAGAAGAAAACCCCCATTACACCTTATGTTTTCAGTATTTTCTTAATGATGAGTGCTAAGAGTTCCTCATGCTCATCTTTAAGAAAATGTTGATAACATAAACTGAGCGTAATCGGAGTCTTCTTCACCACCATGGGGCTATAAATAAATTAATTTTTGTAAACCCAATTTCTGGAACATCAATGGAATAACAAATATATTCAATGATTCAAATATACGTCAATAACAACTGAATGGTTACATCTAGTAGTGTTAATTAAATAACAGAAATTAATACATTAATAAAATTCAAAGCAACCAATATCATAAATTTTTGCTTTAATCCTGAAGTTTGTCAATTCTGCTCTAAAATTGTACACCCTGGAGGAGAAAGCTTTACATTTAAGTGTCTTCTGGGTAACACAAGCTTTTCAAATTGCCAGGCTGCAGCTTCACTTGAAAAGCTCTGAGTGCCAGACAGAGGAAGCTGAAGTGTTAGTTAAAGCTTTATCTCTCAGGCATGTAAATTAAAAAAATCCAAAACCCAACAACCAGAGATCGGATTATTTTACTGAACTGCTATTCCACTCCCTGGATAGCCCTTTTCTCCACTCCACTGGCCTATCTCCAGCCCTGGATTGTCAGATCCCACATTTAAAATAGATTAAAATAAAAGAGAAAAAATAAAATGACTTTCAAAATCCCCCCACCCCCCCGCAACTTTGCAAGTTTAAAGTTGCTCAGACATATTTCCATACAACACAAATTCTGAATAGCATGGAAACAAAAAGATATCTCAACTATCACCCAACAACACCAATATCCAAGCACTAGCTCATTTACATCAGGACACTCCAACTTGTTACACTGATCTCTCTAATGTACTCACTTTCAATTCAACATTACTACAATCCTCAGTGCAAACATCAAACAGTTAAAAAACACACTGCAAGGTAGTAAGGAGATCTCCTCACAAACCCCAGAAAAATCCTCTGCAATTTTCTTGGAAAAACAGAAATCTCTTGAAGTTCTCTTCAATTTTAAAATGACCTTCAGTCAAGGCTGTGGTGAGATATACCAGTTCATAGGAAAATTTAATTTATCCAACCTTATCTGAAAATTTCCTTTCTTTGAGTAACAAGGTCCATAGCTTGGTTAAAATGGGTACTTCAGCCAGCTTGCAGCTTGGGAGAGGAACCAGACCTATCAGTCACTGGCAGCAGAAGAATGCCCTGCCTCCTGGAATAGCATAATTCAAATCTACTTTCCTAAGTTACAGATTGTGTTCCTCAATATACACTGAAGGAACAAATTCTCCTACTGCAGAGTATGGTAAATCCCATGTAATGGCAACAAACTCAAAACCATGGATGTCAATTTCCACTGCTATTCTGGATGATCGGTTTTGTCTCCAGGATGAGCCAGATCTGTCCACCTTATTACTCAACTAAAGGAAATTTTCACATAAGCACGGATAAATTTTCCTATTCTTCATTACACCTATCCATTACGATGGGATTTTTATAGTAATGCACTTCCAGTGTGTGAAGCAGGTTCATCCTTTAATTACGGACATCCAAATAAAGGTAGATTTTATATAAGTTGCTCCTCTGTCTTCCTGTGGGCACTAAGGTGTGGAGAAGACTTCTGCCAAAAGAAAGAAAATGGCATCTGCTAACACTGGATGACCAATATACAGAATTTGGTGAACTAATGGATATTTACCAGACCTCAATACAGGAGATATGTCTACTCTGCCCTGAGAATGCTAGTGCCCCTAACAACTGGACTTGCTGCTTAACTGAAGGAGGACTATTTCCTGAATTTGCTTAGGAAATGAACTCTATGGCCATTGTAAGAATGACTGATCTGAATTAAAATTACAATAATGGTCTCATTAGAGAAAGCTCCCCAATGGAAATAAAAAACTCATCTGATTGGAGAAAATAGCAAATAGGAGGCCTACATGTTTGTTTTGTCAGTTTGCTGCAACCTGAGTGTTTTCATGCTCAGAAAAGGGAGCTGAGAGGATACCTGCCTGGACCTGGCTGCCTACAAAGGGTCCATATGGTGAGGAGCCCATTCCTTCAACTAAAAATCTCCCTCTGTTAGAAATGCCGACTCCCTGACCACCAAGAAAAATAGCCACAGGTATCTTTGGTAGCAATACTAGGTTCAATTTTGATTGGTGCAAACTGAGAACTGAGCAGACTGGTTCTTCCAGATATAGATTGCTGTCCCTCTCGATCCTCTATAGCCAGCTGTTGAGAAGAAAGTGGCAAGGCAGGGCATTTTGCAGCAAAATCTGGAAGCAATCACCAGGACATTAGGGCATGGAGACCCATATTGGTAGCTGGGGATGAAAGTCCAATACCTTCCCAGTCTTTTAGGATTTGGCAGGAAATCCCTGTCACTCTATTGCACTTTCCCAGGGTCTGTGATGAGGTATACATAGCTACAGCTGTCTAAGGCCATTACAGATCTCCTAATGGAACCTATTTGAACCGGGAACTCTCATTTGGAGTTCCCTAAGGAGGAAGAGTTCCCCTTGTGAAGGTGTGTGTGTACACATGCCTAGAGGTATCAGAGCGTCTATGGACTGGTCCTTTGTGCATTGATCTGTCATGTCGACTCTATAAGGGTGAACAGGGGAATGCAGCACTGATGACTAAACCCCAGGCTGCGCTCCATGGAAGTGAGCAGAGGAACCGGGTGCTAGATCATCTCTCCTGCTGCACTCAGTGAGGGTGACCAGGGGAAACAGTGGTGATTTTATTATTAATTTATTTCCCCCTTGAGAGTTTGTCCCCATAATCCTGCTTTGGAAGGCAGAATAAAACTGGGCTCTGAGACAGTTCTGAAAATACTTCAAGTGGCTGGCATCTCCTTGTCCTCAGAGAGGCTTGGGCGCGTCTCCTCTCCCCCACATAGAATCGTAGGACTCGAAAGGTATGGCCCGCTACTGGCTCTCTCTGAAAGAAGGTTCAGCTTGGGTCTCAAGGATGGGCTTCCCAGAAGCTCTACCCCTCTCTAATGCATGGGATCCATACGGGTCAGACGGGTCTGTGTTTCCCATTGTGGTCTCAGCCTGGGATATCAGCACGGATCCCCCATGGGGAGAGGGGCTGTTACAGAAGTGGCAGCAAGGAGAGGAAGGGGGTCCCAAGGGCCCCTCATCAAACTCTCTGGCATTGGCAGCGTCTCTGCTGCATTTAGTGCCCTCCATCTGCAAACCACGGGAAAGTGGAGGGGAGGAAGCAGCTGAGTTCCACAGTCAGAGGCAAGGCTGCTGGCATGGGCTAGAGGGTCTCAGGTGCAAACTTCTTCAGGCAGAGAGGGGCTGATTATCCTGGAGCCAGTTTTTTTCCAATCCTTCCTAGCTCCTTTCCTGCCAGGGATGGGGAAGCTGAGGTGACCCCACCCAGACTGGGCTGTGAAGGATACTGCATTCTACAGGGGTGGTAGCAGGAGGCTCACTCAATCCTTTCCTTTGGCATCTCTGGCTTTCTGGGCCCAGCTCGCTCCCTGAAGCCTGCAGGGGCACCCGTTGCTACCAACACCTCAGACAAGGAAGCAGAGCTGAGGGAATTGTCTGCCCAAAATCAAATGAAGCCACAGGATAGGGCTGGGCATTAGCTAGACAGTAGTCAACGGAACTGTTAGCCTAAAAAACTGAAGTAACGTTTGGAATTTCCCTCTGCAGCAGGGAGGTCTGGCTGAGCTGCCAGCCCCTGTGGAGGCAGAAAAAAATGGAGATGAGTTCAAGAGGCAGGGCATTCCCCACCTGCCACTGACTGCCTGGCGTGGTTCTGCCTCCAAGCTGCAAGCACCCTGAAGTATCCATTGGAATGGATCTGTGGACATTAGCATGAAGAAGAAAGATAAAGATTCTGAAGGCAGAAGCATTGCAAGAAAAAGACAAAGACAGTGAAATACAACATGTAGTTATACTCCAGAGAAAGACAGCAATACTGGCTACATTGTTCCAGAGGTTTCATTTAAAACAATACCCAGAATCCTTAGTGGCAATAGCATAAACACAGTCAAATTGCTCTTCTGAGTTAGTGTGTGTGGAAGGTATGGTTATTGTATGATCTCAGTGAAAAATAAACTGAGTGCTTTAGGGAACTCTACGATAATAATTTTTGTAAAATGTGTGATTTACTATACTAAATTTAGGATGTATTGATACAAATCAACACACAATAGATCTGAGAGATCTTGGAAGTAAAACAGACATGAGGTGGGCAGTTGTTTAGCTCATTTAATCTAATGCAAATTCCTGAAAAACACAAATGACTCCAACACTTATTGTAGAAAAGACTGCCAGTTATAGCAATGGGACTCATCCCTGCTTCTCTCCCATTGGAGAACTGTTAATCTGGTAGTCTTATGTTTTCAATCATGAAAATTAATCACTCACTTTGACCAGATATGATAAATGAGTAATTTACAATTCAGTTTTAACAACAATCTGTTAAAGACACAAACACTCGAGGTAGCTGATTAGAAAAGCCACTGATTTCAAGCCACATTCAAGCTGGAAAATGAGCACAACAATTTAATATTCAAAACTAAAGATTAAATTGTCAGGTAGTTTCAAGGCCTTAACAACAAGTATTGCTAACAACAAGTTTCAGTTTTACTAAGTTTTACTAAGAAAAAAGCTTTTGTTATTGAAAAAAGTGAAAATAGTTATTGGCTTGGAAATAAGCATTCCCCTGCTGTATTTTCAATCCAAATATTACAGGACTGTATTAAGAAAAGTCTTGATGTTTTTGAATCAAGACTGGATGCCTTTCTGGAATATATGCTTTAGTTGAAAACAAGTTATTGGGCTCAGCACTGGAGTAACTTGGTGAAATTCTATGACCTATGCTATACAGGAAGTCAGAGTAGGCGACCAGGACGTAACCACTCAAAGCAGCACCAGATCCTGCCATAACAACAGATTCAAAACTGATGATCAACACCCCTAACACACCTTTCAAGATCAACAGGGCCTACACATGCCTATCACAACATGGGGTATATCTCATCCAGTGCCTCAACAACTATTTGGGTGAAACAAGACAATCGCTACACTCTTGAAATGAACTCAAAAAGAAAAATGATAGAAGATAAAAACACCACATCACTCATGGACAAACACTTTCCACAAAATGATCACTCTATATCTGACACCTCAGTCCTCGTCCTCAAAGGAAACCTGCACACTTACAAAAGAGGAGCCTGGGTTAGGGTTGCCAACCCTCCAGGATTCTCCAGGAATTAAAAATGAATCTTTAATTCAAGATTATGTCATGTGATGAAAGCTCCAGGAATACGTCCAATCAAAACTGGCGACCCTAGCAGTGCTTAAGTTCATAATTTTGCTAGACAAAAATCATGACTCTATAGAGCAGTGGTTCTCAACCTGTGGGCCTCATGCGCCCCAATTAGCATACAGCTGCAGCCCAGCTGTGCGCTAAAGAAAATTTCAAAATTTGTCGCTCTGTTCTGGCAGGGGGCGGGGCTGGCTGACAGGGAGACAGGATCTGGCAGCCTGCTGGAGCGCTCCTGCCAGCAGGGAGCTGGTGGGTGCTGCACGGGGGGCAGGGTGCGGGAGAGTGGGTCTCTGGGCAGGTTTGTGGCGAGGGCGAGTGCTCTGGGCAGTGGGGGGAGGGGAATGTGAGGGACGCTGGGAACTAGGGGTTTGTGGGGGTGCTGCAGCACCCCAGGTTTTAGGCTGCCGGGCCCTGTGCGGCCCGACTCGGGTCCTGGCTACCAGCTGCCTAGCCCCGTGCAGAAGGTGTGGCTGCCCTGCGCTGCAGGCTGTGGTTGCCTGGCCTCCTGGCCCCGCTCTGTGGAGGGAGTCTCTGGGCATAGGGGACTGTGCATGTGTGTGGGGGGGGAGGGCGTTGTAGTTCTCAATCTGTGGCCCACGTAACACATTGTGGGCCATGTATGCAGCCCCACAGTGATAAACAGGTTGAGAACCCCGGCTATAGAGATACTGATTTTGTGTCTCATTACAACAATCAGTGGCCCAGGAACCACCCTTTGTCCTGTGACTGCAGAAGTGTTAATTGCCCACTTGATCTTCAATGGTCTCTTGCAACATATGTAAACTCCTTATGCCTAACAATCCCTTCCACCTTATATTTAGCTGTGACACTCTGAGTACCTTTCCCAGACCTGAAGAAGAGCTCTGTGTAGCTCAAAAAGCTTGTCTCTTTCACCAACAGAAGTTGGTCCAACAAAAGATCTTACCTCACCTGCCTTGTGTCTCTCATATGCTGGGATGATTATAGCTACAGCACAACTTCAAACAAAAGTTAAATACATTCATTTATTTTATTGACCCAGCTGTTTGAAAGTCTAAAAAGCAAACAAGGGGAATAAATAGTGAAAAGAAAATTATATTTACATTTTAGTTGTAATAATTTAAGTTATTAATAGTAAGACAGGCAAGGATTTTTTGATTATATAAAAAATTTTACAGTGTCCCTTTAAAAATAAAATACAGTCCCCCATAGACACCAGTTCAGAGGTTCAATATACTTGGAGACACTATCAGTCTTTGTGTACTAAGTTATATTTATGGCACTCTGGAATGGATAAGTGTAAAGCCTCAAAGAAAGAGATATTACTCCATTAACTTCTCATGACAGCACAGCAGTCTGCTACATGTCAAAAGACAATCCCACCTATCATCTCTCATTTGGTATTAAGCTGCCAACGCTCGCCCATGATGCCAGACTCCACTGTCCATTTGTGGAGTTTTCAAAGATGCACCTCCATGCTTTCTCCCAGCCTGCCCCACACGCGCGGTCGGCACTCCATGTAAACCTCCAGAAAGCTAATATTCTCCTTCAAATCCTACCTCAAAACTCTTCTTTGCCATGCTGCCTGCATAAAATGTGACAGTGGTTAGGCTGCTATTGTGCCAGGACCACTGCCTATCATGCTGACCTAGAATGTCTTCTTGTTTCCTTGTACCCCTCCATCTGTCTATATCCATCTGTTGTCTCGTCTTGTACTTAGAGTGTAAATTCCTTGGGGCAAGGGCTGTCTTTTTGTTCTGTGTCTATACAGTGCCTAGCACAGTGGGGTCCTGATCCATGACTAGGGCTCGTAGGCTCTACAGTAATATAAATGAAATATAAATTAAGTGCCCAGGCTCCCTAAGCAACACATGGGGACAGTTAGGTGCATAAGAATGTAATTCACAAATGCCAAGCTGGGAGCTCCCTCAACTAGCCAATAGGAAATGCTGAGGAGAAGGATGCAGCCTAAGCCCTGCCCCTCAAAGGGAGTTAGGTCACTCCAGTCTGGAGAGAAGCACTTCCCTGCACTCTGGATTCACAGCTATGAATGCTCTCCTGGAATTAGGCACCGAAGCCAGCCCAGACCTTTCTCAATGGAAAACTAATGAGGAACAGGAGGAGGTGGTGCCCCTCTTATACCCTACAGCCCAGTGATTAGAGCACTAACCCAGAATGTGAGAGATCTGGGTTCAAATCATCCCTCTGCCTGCTGTGGAACAGGAATTTGAACTCAGGTCTCCCATCTCCCAGTGGGCTCTGGGTCACGGGTGCGTGCCCCCCACTCCTGTTGAAGCTGTTCTGTTTTGTACAAAATACTTAAATGGTCACTGGCCAGACAGAGAGTGAGACTGACTCTATGGTCCAAGGGCTACGGTGCCCAGCTGGGATACATAGCTTTCAGTCCCTGCTCCAGTGAATAATTATTTATACAAACTTCACAAGGTTTTTTTGACCTTTTTATGATCTCTTATACTATTTCAATTGAAGAAATGGTCAGGGTTTACCCACCTATGTTAAGTGCAAAGGTTGCCTGCAGTCCGGTAGTTCCTTTCCTAACGTACCTAATGGACGGTTTCAGAGTAGCAGCCATGTTAGTCTGTATCCGCAAAAAGAAAAGGAGGACTTGTGGCACATTAGAGACTAACACATTTGAGCATAAGCTTTTGTGAGCTACAGCCCTATCTACTTTAGCCATTTGTGATTCTTCCTTCTCTCAGGCTGAGGAAGACTTGTGATCAAATATTGATATTGAGAGTTGTTCTTCCATATCCTTGCCTAGCTCCACTTTTGCAGATAACAGTCTCCTTCAAAACTCTTATCTCTAAACTTCAGAAAATAGAGTGGCTCCCAGCCTGACAGCTCTTAAAGTCCTCATGCCTGCCCGCAGAGAGGTATGCATCAACTACTAAGCTCTTCACATTACCATTCTCTTAGGAGATTCATCTACTCTTCATTTTCTATTCATAAATCTTGCTTGATTCTAATCTTCACTATCAGCAGGAACTAAACACCTTTTTCAAAGTTTCCTTAAAATTATGATGATTGCTATTCAATTCTAATCTCTTCCCTGTCACATAGGCTAGCCCAATCTCTCCAATCACATGACCTATTGAGAACAACTCTGCCATGAACAAAAAGAAAAGGAGCACTTGTGGCACTTTAGAGACTAAACAATTTATTTGAGCATAAGCTTTCGTGAGCTACAGCTCACTTCATCGGATGCATCATACCACTGTGATGGAGTGTTCATGGCACATTAGTCTTGGAAGGGTTAACAGAAGCAAGAAAGGCCAATTAGCCAGAGGCTGCACCTGGCGAGGAAGTAGGATGCAATGAGGCTTAATTAGGGATGAAGCTCACGGAAGCAGAAACAGGCAGGGCTTCTATAAAGCCAGGAAGCTACAGTCACAGTACCTGATATAAGTGAGGAGAGTAGGAGCCTGTAATAGGAGTGCAGGAAGCAGTCCAGGGAAGAAGCAGTAAGGGCTGAGAGAGCAGACCTGAACTGCTCTTCGAGGGCCCCAGGACTGGAAGCCAGTGTAGAGGGTGGGCCCAGCTTCCCGTACAAGCCACTGTGGGAGTGGCGCAGGCAGTGGAGATAATAGACTGCCTCAGACTGTGTGGAGACACACTCTGGTGAGACTCCGGAAGGGGAGGATGATGGGGAGTTGGCCGGAGGACTATGCCACGAAGGAGAAGTGCTGCAGCTTCTTCCCAGCCAGAGGGGCCGCAGAGCGAGACAGCAGGCTGAGCAACTGCTGGATGGGGCGTGGACACTGGTGAACTAATTTTCCAGGCGTGCCACAAGGAGGTGCCAGAGCAGTGTAGAAAGCAATGCCCTGGCCCAACTGCTACCAACAAATTGCCTGAGCAGTACCCAACTTTTGCAGTTTGTTTTATGCTTTAACTGTCTCCAGACAGGCTGTGTTCAAAATACGATTCAACTTACCAGACACTAAAAAATTAATCAACAACAGAAGTGGTACATCATGTCCTACTACAGTCTGCAGACCTACCATTTTTTACTATGGCTCCTCCAAGCTAAGCAGGGTTGGTGTAGGTCAGCTCTTCTACGGGAAACTTCCCAGGACTGTACTGATGATTTAATATGTAGCACTCTTCCCTCTGGTTCATAATAAGCCAATGTCACTGCCTGGTGTGAGCATGTGCTGTAATGTTGAATGTGCTGTCTCTCAGATAAGACATAATACAGATGTCCCGGGCTCCATTTTCTTTAAACTGCTCCTGGCATTTATTGAAAGATGTGCGGTGTTTATTGTATTATACTGGCCATACCCCAAACTGGATAAATATATTCTGCCCACCTAAATTCCCACTTCTGTTGCACCTGGATAACAGCCATTCTACCCAAAACTATAGCGTAGTACTGCATTTAACAGTTGCCAAGTCTCATTTCAGAAGTAGCTGCATTCTAATAGTGGATGATGCAACCTTGTGTGTTGTTCTGTTATGGACTCACAGACATTTAAATTAAACTTTGAAAGTTTTATGTAAAAAAAATGTAAAAAAAATCTGCAAAATAAAAAGACTTCTTACTAACAGACAAATTACAGGTAGAAAAGACCTATTAGGTCATTAGTCCATTCCCAGGAGAGGCCAGAATTATTACCTCTAACTCCAGTTACCTCTCGTTGTCTGTGTCCTAACTGATGCAGAGTTGTACCACCACACTTGGGAGACTATTCCAAAACCTACAGCATCCAATCCTCAGGAAGTTTTCCCTGATATTAAGCTTATTCACTTTCTCAGTTGTATCCCATCACTTTTAAATTAATATTAGTTGAGAGGAATGACGGAAAATCCCTAAACATAATCTACACTGTTCTGGATCTTCATACTAACTGGTGGTCAATTTTACTAGTTAATTTCAGAATCAGCCTGGGGCTGGTAGTGGACAGGACCCAAAATCCCTTCAGATGCGGCTTTTGGAGAAATTTTTATCTTCATGATTTATTCTTTTTTTCTCCTTTAAAGTTCAGTTATCAGTCTTGAAAACCCAGCCTGGGAAATGAAAACCAAATTGTGTCTTTTTTGGCTCACCTATTGTGACCAGCACAAAGATTCTGCATTCGGAACTCCAATAACAATTCTGTTGATGCCAGGATAAAAGCCCGTTAGTTTTTTTTTTCCATAGGTGCTTTGGGTCAGTTCTCACCTCAAGTAGCGAAACCGTATTTTTCCATCAAAGTAAGTTGATTTGGCTCTGAATACATTTAAGGACTGATTCGCTGTTGCCCTGAACTGTGTGTAGTCATTTTATTTTAATTTTTATCTGAACAGCCCAGATATGGTAAGATGTATGGGCTGCTAGTAATACACAGCGAGAGGCTAGAGGCAAGCAAGCATTCCCCTGCTGAACCAAGTGCATGTTGTCCAGTGAACCAGATGTATTGCAATCTGCTCAGTGGAGAAATATATCAGATGTGAAATTCTAGCCCTTTGAAGTCAGTGGAATTTTTCCCGTTGACTTCAATGGGGCTAGGATTTCATCCCTAGTGCTTAATAACTTTCCTTGAGCCCACATATTGCCTTTGCCTAACCTTGGGCTCCATGCTGCACAGTATACAATATAAGAACCTGCAAGATCCAGGCCTTTGCCTAAAGGAAGGGGTACAAAAGATGTACGCAACTGTCTGGATACAGCAATAAATATTGGAGCAGGTAAGGAAAAACATAACATTTTTACCCTAAGAAAAATGTGTCCCCTTTTTGTTGAAGAAAATTAGCTATTTCTTATATACAATATCAGTGATTTGTGTTTAAAATCAGCCATTCCTGCTGGCTCATTCTTCCCCCATATAGGCACCATCTTACAAACAGTTATGCGTGTGAGTGACTTTTAGCATGTGTGCAGTCTCATACTACTTACAGACAGAAACATGTAGAATCAGGGTTGTGGGGTTTGTTTGTTTGTTTGTTTTGGGGGTTTATCTAATACAGGCAATACTGTCCTAAAGCCTTAAAATTCCAAGTGTCTTTGAAGAGATTTCATGTCCTGAAGGAATTATCACTGAGTTCCCATAAAAAAGGTTCAGGAGATGATGACTATATATACTCTACAGTGCACAGAGCTCAAGAACGGCATCTTTATAAACCTGAAAAATAAAAAAAGAACGACACTCCTTTCCAGCAGGAGATGTGGAATTTTAAGAGGACAGATCCGTAAATCTTTTGATTTTTCTTAATCCCATTATTCTTGCGCACCATACTTCTATAGTGTTTTTTTTTATTATTATTTTTGCAAGGATCAGTGAGACTTAGGTAGTGCATAGGTACTGTACTAGCCCTCTGGAGACAGGTGAAATAAACCCATAGTGATGAAAATACCCATTTAATCCCTGCCCACTGATGCCAAATGGAGCAGGATCAAGTCCTTCCTGTCTATAGTTATACTGGTTCACTTCCATGCAATCGAGGTATTTAAATTCTCAGTAGGTATCTGTCTTTGTCTGACTTCACTAAATCAGGACTTTTTAAATATGGAGCAAATAATTCCATTTTGGGACATTAGCAACTTGATAAAGTGCTCAAGCATCAAACCTATAATTTATGGAGTCACTATAACCCCTTGATGGAATTAGACAGTCTCATCATCTACCTGTTATTCTATAGTATACCAATAGGAGAAACTGGTGACACATGAGAGACTAGAGGGAGGATGGATAGAGAGAAAGATCAGCCAAAGTGAATGATAATTGGATTCCAAAAGTCACAAAACATGGCTGAAGTATAAGGAGTATCATTCCATGTAAACGTCTCCCTATTGTGAAATGAAAGTTAAGAGCAGAGCCAGTCATTTACATGTAGCATTGATCTATAGGAGGATATCTGAGGGCCCCGGTGAGCAGCATCCCCATTAACTTTTTAGTACTAGGGTTTAGTGCTATTGGTAAAATGAGTGGATCTTATAACGATGAGCAGGAATGTCCGACTGAGACAACTTCATAATGCTATTAGCCTTTTGAAAGACTGTCCTCTAGCAAATGTGATCTCAGGGACAATAAAACACTGCATGAGACAGCGTGCCTAATTTGATAATGTGGGACTGACTCAAGGGAGAAGAATCAGAATTTACCTTGACTCATTTTATGGGCATCCAATTAGTTCTTAACAGGATGGAGAGAGAGAATGGTCAGTGGCAGAATTAATTGTTCTGAAACAATTTTGTGGATTTTTTAGCATGATAGATTACAGAAGCCAACTTTCCAGCTGAGAATCTTCCTGACACAGGGCAAGTCTCTGATAGGAGAACTGTGCCCCGGCCATGCCCTGGGCAGCAATCCCCATCGCTAGGTATTCGGGTCAGAGGCAGGAGGTGCTATGGCAAAGTTCTATTATCCTCCACTGGAACATGGGCCCATGAAGCACCCTATGTGAGCGAAGCAACAGAGCTTCCTAGCAGCAGCTCTAAATGGTGTCAGGGCTGGGGCTGGCCTTCAGAATCAAGGAGCAGTAACTGGCTCCCTGTTCCCTCATCCCACCTGCTGTGGCAAGTAGAGCTCTGGCACAAGAGTATCATAAAACACACTGGCAAATCTTTGTGTCTGCAAAGCTATTACTTGAGTGTGTAAAATCAGAGGCCAACGTGATACCCTCTTTCAAAAAGAGGCCTTAATCCATTGATTATTGACCTGATAGAATATTTAAATCTCATTAAGAAACTATTGAATAAAAATCCAGAGTGAGTTTAAGTGATCTGCAGCAAGGGAGATCAAGGTCAGATATTAGGGGAAAAAAATTAAATTTCTAACTATATGGATAGTTAAGCAGTGGAATAGGTTACCAAGGGAGGTTGTGGA
This sequence comes from Lepidochelys olivacea, assembly GCF_965140295.1. NCBI lineage: Eukaryota > Metazoa > Chordata > Testudines > Cheloniidae > Lepidochelys > Lepidochelys olivacea. The sequence goes on along the minus strand of NC_140411.1, from coordinate 27,792,023 downwards.
ATCTCTCTCATTGGAGGGATTTAAGAACTGGCTGGACAAACACCTGGTCTAAATATACTTGGTCCTGTGTCAGCATGGGGGAATGGGCAGACTTGGTGACATCTTGAGGTCCCTTCCAGCTCTACATTTCTATCATTTTATGAATATTCATATTTCACTGCTCATGCATGGTGAGTTCCTGTGCTAAAAATCCTTGGGAAACAGTGCTGAAATCTGCATTTTAAATCAGCCATTTAAACATCCCAAGGCAAGCCTATATTCTGGAAAGTCTAAAAGCAGAGATAAGCCCAAATGACAAAGTTTGGATGTAGACTTGTGATATTGCCAAGATTAAAGAATTAAGATACAGTGTTACAGTTGCCATCTCCACAACTACATGTGTTTAAACCACTCCCTTCGGAAACAAACACAAATCATTTTGGTTACAAAGCTCAAAGAAACTTGTCTTTTTTAGTCCTTTCTTCTCACCCCACCCCTCAGAAACAGACCTTTCACTTGATACTTTCACACAAAGTTAGATTGTACAGGAAATGGATGCCTGGGGATAAGAAATTAAAGCAAATTTGATTTTATTATTTTTTAAATTTCAGTCCCTTGCTCAGACTTGGCATCTCAGCCTGGAGTGAATTTGTATAGTCAAGTTATATCAAGAGGCTTATAACAGAAATGCTGAAAGATCCTTAACTATCTCAAGACTGGGTAAATGCCACTGGCGTATGCAGAGAAGACACACCATGGCTTGGCTTTGGATATTGCATTTAATTCCACGAAGAAAAGGTTACACTCAAAACTCCCAACACTGTGGGGAGTTTGTTGCTTGTGATTTGCCCACGATCAGAGGTGCAACAATGGGGCAAAGAGTCTGGGGGGCTGGGGCCAGACTCCTCCCCCCATCCCTTGACTGGCTCTGAACAGAAACACAGCAGCTGCCACCTCCCTTCCTGGCCATGCTGAAGAAAGCAACAAGGGGCAGCCTCGCAGCTAGGGGATCCTGCTTCCCCACCTAAGGGCGGAGCCCTGGCTGGAGTCCTAGTGCTGTAGGCTGGCATGGGAGGCCCCAGCACTTCCCTAAGCCCCCTATCCCAGGTGGGGCTGTAGCAGGGAGAGGGTGTCTGGAGCCTGGATTCCAGGGTTTTCCATGGGGATCCAGGGTGCTGGGAGCCTATGGTGCTGAGCCCTGTCCTGGCTCTGGGTTCAGCATGTCCCAGCATTTCCTTCTCTGGCAATAGCCCCACAAACTTGCCTGCATCTTGCTCTGCCCTCTGTGAGCCGTGAGCCAAGCCAAGCCAAGCCCTCAGGCCAGCGAGCCCCACACTGTCTTCTTCCCTAGGACAGGCACCCTACTGGAGAGGGGTCCTCTCCCTGGACACCCTCCTTTGGAAAAATTCTGATCACATCTCTGCCCAAGACAACAGGGTATTTGGAGTTGACGGTGATGGAGGAGAGAGCACTAACATCAGTTAATACTTTTAACCCTCTGGTTTTATATTTTAGGCTACTCTTTCATCCTGAAGAAGAGCAAATTAATCCTGAAGCTTTGAGTATCTCCCTCAACGAACAAATTTTATCAGGGAACTCATGCCATACTCCACTTTTTAATGCACCACAGAATAAAACACATCTCCCCTCAGCTAAAGAGTACACAATCCCAAAGATGCTTATTAGTGGGAATTATTATTTGTAGGTCGTTTTTTAAATGAATATAGCCAAGATTTTAAAAAATGGCTGCCAAGCACATACCACATTTTTACTTACTACATGTTTGTTTGTTTGTTGTTTGTTTCTTTAAAACTTGAAAATACCTGTTTTGGCAAAACAGGCTAGAAGCTCATTTACTCATATGATGGTTTTAAAATTATCTGAAAAAGATGGAGAAGGAAATAGAATCCATGGGAAAAATACATATGTTCAAGACTATGGAAGAAAGTATTAAAATGCTTATTGGTGTATTAATTAAAGATAAAATGCTGTTTCTGTAGAAAAGAAGACACTGTACTAGAACAAGGTTTTTAATGTTCACATCTTAGATTTTCCTGTATTATTTAAGGGAAATAAACTGATTAATTCTGTGATGATATTTTGCAAATAATTAGCTATGATAATACACCCCGTCAAATATTTTGTGTTCTAAATAAGAGGGTTGCTTTTTTTTGCCAAAACCTTCCATAAAACTCACTCCACAACTAATATTGTAGCATTTTCAACATCTCTAGAAAGATCATGAGAGATTTTCAACCAGCAATATTATGTTTCAAAAGGAAGAGACTCATCTACTTCTTGACAACTCAAAAGTCTTCTGGCTAGGAGAAAGAAATTATTTGTTTTTTTGAGGGTAGATTTCATAGCACTTGATGCTTTAGGGCTTCTGTACTTTTCTGTCTAAGTTATATCTCAGGAAAGGCCCCACTTTGGTCTATGATTATGATCAAGCTAAAGATTTTTTTATCCATTCTGATGATGAATAACAATGTCAATGAATTAGATACCAAAGATGAATTAACCTACAAATTTGAACTTTTTTTTAATCTCTCAAGTCTCTAGTGTACCACTGTTTTAGAGATAATCCATTATGTCGGAGACTGCAAGGCAACAGGATTCTTATACCTTAGGGTAATAAGTTTAGAGAGAAAAAATATTTGTGTCTAGTATATTTATTAAACTGTGATTCCCAACATGATTAGAGGTCTTCTTATACCCAAGATTCTAGTAAATACTTTAATTGTGTCATGTTACAAATTATGCTCACTATCAGATTCTTGTCAGTGAAAGGTGCATTTCTTTGACATGATACATTATTTTTTTTAAATTAGGAGAGAAATAAATCCTGTAGGAGGCCAGGGTTTTTTGTGACATTCTACCCTTTCAGGTACGTCTTGTCTATCTCTACTTATCTAATAGAAAGTGGGCTGAGAGGCGGTAATTTTGTAAGATAAAAGAGCAGATAAGTAGGGAGAGGCTTAGCTGTGAAAGGGCTCACCTAACAATTGTGATGGAGAAGAGGGAGATTAAGAAAAGGGCTGTCATGTTTATAATGATGGGTCAGGAAGAGGATCCTAATAGCGCTATGGCATAGAACTGAGGAGAGGGAGGTGGGCATCAGAATGGATAGAAAGGAGGAGATTTCGGCAGACAGTCAAGATGGGAAATGACGAGGGCTTAGATGACAGTTTTGGCAACCAAAACAGAAACAAAAGACCAGATCTTAGGGAGGATCTTAGAAGAAGATCTGTGGGTACATGTGGCTCTACTGAGAGAGCAGGGTCAAAGATGACTCCATGTTATGGGCTTAAGTGACTAGGACGATGTTGGCAGCACTGATGGAGACAAGAGTGAAGGCAGACACTTGGGAGGAATGGCAATGATTTAGGTTTTTGCCATGGTAAGCTGAAGTATATGATGCAACATTCAGGAGGAGATAGCAGGGAGACAGTTAACATGCAGGACTGGATGGAGAGAGGAAGGTCAGTAGCAGAGAGGTACGTTTGTGAGCTATTGGAGAAGAGGCACTGGATCAAAGACAGAGTCCCATGGGACACCAAGAGGATGTGGGACAGAGAAAAAGTATCCTGCATGAAAAAAACTGTGGAAAAAAAGAGCAAAGAGTTTTGAGGGGACCCAGAAGAGGACAGAATTGCAAAAGCCAAGAGGAGATTTCAAGGGGGAGGATATGATCAGTGGAGTCAACAGCAGTCAAGGAGACTCTGGCTGGAGGCAGAGGTTGAGATTGATCTATGCAGAGGTCACTTGAGGCTTTGGGGAGAGTTCTTTCACTAGAGTAGAAGGCAGAAAGCAGAAAGGATCAAGGATGGCACTGAAGGAGAGAAATGTGAGACAATAGTTGTCAATATCACATGCAGTGGGTTTAGAGGTGAGGTGGAGAAGGGAAGCATGTGGTACATGGAGAGGAAGGTGGTGTTTTTGTAGTCTCTGGGATGTCAATGTACCACTCTTTACAAGAGCTAAATTAACTTTTTAAAACAATCAAAATTATATCTATACACTAACAGCTCACACAGGAAGAAGTGTTCCCAAGTAAGAGTGAAGCCAAACTACTCACAGGGAAGACAGTGGTCTCCCATGCTGAACAGGAGGCGAAGAGGAGATGGGGAATGTAAGCAGTGGCCATATTTGCTAAGGGTAGCCTGTAGCCTCAGGGGATGTCTACACTTGCCATTTGAAGTGGAAAAAGTCCCTTTTTTGCCCAAAACCCATGGGAGCATCTATACTTGCCAATGACTTGCCCCGCGCCCCCCCCCCCACTCGATGAGAGGTATATAGCTCTTGCCGGTGATGCTTTTGTGGTGATGTGCAGGTGAAAATACGTTCTTCCTGTTTACACAGCTTTTAGCCTCCGGAGAATATCCCACAGTGTCCAGGTGACCACGCTAGCCAGCAGCTCTGCTGCTCTGTTGCCAGGTAAACAGACATTCTCCCCACTCCCTGTAAAGTCCCGGGAACTTTGAAACCCCCTTCCTGTTTTCTTGGCAAGTGCTCACTTATCTGACCAGGTGACAATGCCTGCTCCACGGAGCAAACGATCCCCTGCTTGGAGCAATGCAGAGCTACTGGAGCCGATCAGTGTTTGGGGGAGAGGAGGCTGTGCAGGGACCCAGGATGCCCCGCGATCACCCTCCACCCCATTCCCACAAGACCCATCGTCAAACTGGAGAGAGCTGAACTGTGGGACAGCTGTCCTAGAGCGCTGCTCTCATGGATGATGGAAGTGCTTCTAATGTAAACACTCTCTGACACCTGAGGAATTAAGTGAGTACACAAACCAGAGCTTTACTTTCACTGGTACCCTATCACTGGTGAAACTTACAGCACAAAAACTCTGCAAGTGTAGACATACCCTCACTCTCTCTAAGAACAAAGAGGGTGACCATTCTGAAAGAAGGAAATTCTTTGTGTGGTTCTCTGAAGGGAAACATCAGTGAGAACATTATCCTTCAGTAATTGATGAGGGAGAAACCTTCAGTTTTAAAGGATATTAAGGTGGGAAATGAAAATTAAACCTAAAAAAATCTTCACAAAAGATATCCATTCCACCAGATTATTCAAGATTCATCTCTCTACCAATTTCTGGATAGACTGAAAAGGCTTGAGCCAAAATCAGGAAAAGAAAAGGCTTGATGCTGAGTGCTACAATTCCTAAAGGACCTCTTTTAAAATTAATTTTAACTAATCAATAATTTTACTTGTAAATTCTCAGAAAATGGATTCTGTAATCAACAAGTAAGTGTTCTAATTTTCGGGAGAATACAGTGTATTTCTCATACATAACAAGGAAGCTGTGTCCCTGCTTTAAGTGCAAAACTCACCTCAACCTTAACTACGAAGCTGCAGTTGGAAACCTCCACAATGAGTGTATGTTCTGTATATGTATTACACACAGTCACAAATTAGGAATCCATGGAAGCTGTTAGTTACTGTAAATGATACAAAAACATGACACAGGACTAAAGCAGATATGCTTCAGATAACACAAAGATTCTGTACATCCAGATAGATTCAAATTATGTGAAAGATTCCCTGCCATTTCTGTAGAAGATTAAAACATTGGTACATTTATAAAAACAAGCGTGAAGATTTAGTAAACCAAGATGTCCTCCACAATGACTTTTTGTTTAGTAAAGCATGGAGCGTGGCAAGAGGCTCTGGAGGAGACATAGTAAGGGGATAAATCAAACCGGCGTGAGCCTCGTGGGTGGGCTCCAATCAATAAAATAGAATGACACATCTTCAGAACAGTACAACAAAGTAAAAACCTATGAACCCTGAACTAATCTCTGAGCTAATTCATCAAAAGGAAAGCTACAGCAGACAGAACTCCAGAATTATGACAGAGAATAAGATATAAATGAACTACAGAATTTGCCTACACAAACTTACTGCCAAAAAAAGGTTTAAAACAGGAAGAGGGATGGAAAATCATTATAGCATGTTCCTTTTTATTTCATCATGCATTTAACAAACTTCTAATAGCCTAATTTTCATAAGAACACAATAATGTTGGGTGTTTTAACAACAAAACATCCATCCATTCTGTTTACGCTAAGGTAATGCCCATCATCTCCTAGCTCTCCAAACACAAGGGATGACATAGGACTTGTCCATGCTAGGATAAAAGGTATATTTTAAAAAATGTGTTAGTGAACGCATTTTAACGGACCCATTTTACAACCCTCTCATAGCCAGCTGGCCAAGATAAACCCAAGAGGGGAATCTAGGCTACAGCACAATCGACTAACATGTCTGTGAAATACAACTTGCTCTGTCTAGCTAAATCATGTTAACTGATATGGTTTAAAAACCACACCTTTTCTCCCACTGTGGACAAGCCCACATTCACTGAGGAGAAGAGTGTGTGATCTCTCAAAATATATATCAGAAATAAAAATGGGAATGCTGCAGGTTCCTAACTCACACCATGGTAAATCAGAAATAATAGAGCTCAATGGAGTTAAAACTGGCCTAAGTAGACCAGTGTTAATCAGAAAATTAGGTCGCGTGAGAATATTACCATGACATAAAAATAAATGTGAGTTGTCCCTATCTACAGTGACTGCAATGCTATATTATTCAAATGTCAGTTAACCAAAAGGTCATGTTTTCACACTCTCTCATTTTCTAGTTAAAAGCTCAGTGAGATCAGAATCCAGCCCAAGATGATGAGCCCTTCTTGATATACATTTAGGAACCTCAGCTCCCAAGAGCTGCTCAACCCTTTACAGTTCATTTCTCCTCAGAATCTTGTTGCCTGGTAAAATTTGATCTTGTGGAAATGTCCTGCAGCTAATATTCCACTGGAGAAGTGAGATCCAGGGATCCCTTGATGCCAGTTGGCAGAGGGCACAGGGGGTGCATAAGGTTGTACAGGGATCCCCTGGGTCAGAGATATACATAATAGTTCATCAAAGGATGGTATGTGAGGGGGTCTAGGAGAGCCAGTAGCCCACTGGTCATCATAATCAATGCAAAATGTATGTATGGATATTGCAGGAGTTATGTATCTATGCTGAAAATTATGTTCTTAAGGTCTCGGAGTTAAAGCAGGTCATCTGGAGATGACATACCTTGGAGATACTTAGTTCAGGCAGGACGTAACAGACACTTATCTCCCTGTCTGCTCATTTGTGCATTGCATGCCTCACAACATACACCTATTTGCATATTGAGTTACAGGCAAAAGAAGAAGTTGTGAAATCTACCAGAAAGGAAATCTACAAGATGAAACGCACAGCAGAGGGGTGTCCTGTTTCTGAATAAAGACAAAGGATTGTTCTGGTATACTCTGAGGTGCAAGAAAACACACTGAATCCTAACCTCAGAGGCAAACTGACAGAGTACTTGTCTCATCAAAGGAGGACCAGAGCCCAGCCTGACTGTAAATCGTTGCAAGGATTTTGGGTGAGCACTATTCTACGAGACATAAGAGCATCTTGTTAATTAAGGCTAAGCTCTAGAATGCATGTGATGATTTTGTTCTATATGTAACCATTTGTTTCCAATACTACACCTTGCTGCTGCTTGAATCTCCATGTTTTGTTAAATAAACTTGTAAGGAAAAAAATCCAAAGGGGACAAGGCCTAAATGAAGTAGTTGGTTAATACTTTAAAATTAAAAGCTAAGATCTGCAGTAGACATGAGTGAAACAAACATTTCCTCTGGGATGCCCCAATTCCAAAGAGTTTATAGAAATATCACACACAAGCATTTCTAGGGTTCACTGTCATTCTCATCTCAATAGTATTGTTTAGCTAATCTGAAATCGATTGTGGATCTCTCACTCCATCTCCTAGCAAATATACAGACAGTCTCTCCCTTGCTGTGGTAAAAATTATGGTCTCAGCGATGTCCACACACCTCTCACTGACAATGTGCATCTTGCACAGGAGCCTAACGGGATTTAAATAAAATAAAAATGGATGTTCGTTTTCAGCAATATTCATGTTGCTTTATATCTTAGCACAAAAACTTTTTTTTTTGCCTTAAAAAAACATTGTAAAATTTAGTCTTCCTGAGACTTTGGCCTCATCTACAGCCTTACTTCTCAAGTTACTGTCTCAAATATCACAGCATCTGGAAGCCACTGAAACGTGTGGTAATCAAGGAAAGAGAGAAAGAAATATCTGTAACAATGCCATGCATTCGCTATTTTGCAGCTTTATTTTCTTGTACAGACCTCTTGGATGGATCCTACTTGGTTAGCAGATGAAGTAGTAATATTTCCAGTCATGCATTTGATAACTCTGTGTTCTTAGGTCACATTAGTAAGAGATGATGCTGTAGCCCATGAGTCACTTATCATGACAGACCGATGTAATCACAGCCAGACGACTTTCACATTCTGCTGTGTCACATTTTATGCCTCAATACTCCTGAGAAGCAGTGTCCAATGTCATATGTAAATCTGGCTCTTGAGCAATGATTTTTAACCTCCAAAGCCAGTCCCTGTCTTTGGAAAGTTCGTTGGCAACTTCTGATAACAGGACTTTCAGAGAAATGGCATTTTTAAGTGTGTGCCACCATTTTGCTGCTATTCATTTTTAAGTGGTCTTCTGTAAAGATTCACATTTAATTCCTTGGGGTGTGCAAAGCAGGGGCAGAGGAGTAAACGCAGACTTCTAGGTGACCCTCAGCTGTTGTCTTTGATACAGAGGTAGAGCCAACAAAGAATGCAGATCTCAGCATCATTATTATTATTATTTGCATTACTGTACTGCCGAGGAGCCCCAGTCATGGACCAGAACCCATTGTGTTAGGTGCTGTACAAACACAGGACAAAAAGACAGTCCCTGCTCCAAAGCGCTTACTGTCTAAGCATAAGACAAGAGACCACGGATGGATACAGACGGAGCAACAGGACAGTACAAGAAAACAATGAGACAGTATTGGTCAGCATAATAGGCTGTGACCTCAGCACACAAGGAATGCTGCAACTTCCTCTAAGTTGCCTGGGCAGCTTGGCCCACCCAGTGGCACTGCATGCTGGGAACTGTAGTCTCAATGAGCTGTACTGCCACATCATAAGTATCAGCATGTTGAAATCTGCTCCGTTATATAGAAATAAATCCCCCAGACCTGCAAAGTGATCCACAGGCAGGGAGATCCACTGGGGTCTGAGTGTGGCCCACCACCTCCCCAGGAATGAAACCATTGGTTGGGCAAAGTTTGGGACATCCTCATCAGTTTTATACGCCCCCACTCACAAATCAAATTTCAGGCCTGTTAAAGTTTATTTCTTTCCTGTTTTTAAGCATTTTTTGCAATGTTGTCACTATAATGTTGCTTTTATTACCTTTTTAATAGGGACTCAGACTTATTTTGCCACTCCAAATGATTTTTAGATCATTCTAGCAATAATCAAAGGCAGCCTACAACTTTTCTCTCTCCTTTCCTTGTGGCAAACACAGCAAAGCTATTCCAGAGAACTGTTAACTAAACAATTTTAAGTTCAAGCTATAAGTAGTAGTTTGCCTTCCTATATTACTAGTTTCTCTTGCATCATCTAATGGACTTCAGTTTTAAAAAGGGAAAGGCAGGTGCCCTCTTGGCAACACTTAAACCTCAGATAAAAAAAGCTGAACCAAATACGTTGTCTAGTTTATACCCCAGTCGCTAGTACGTCACCAAGAAGGAATGCACAGTTTTCTTCGCCAAAAGTGGGCAAAGTTAAAGCTATATGAATAGATGTTTAAACAAATTAATAATTTAGGATTTAAAATAATCAATCTTCTGTATAGTACTAGCTACATCTCAGAAGCTAAGCAGGGTTTAGGTATGTCAGTACATGGATGGGAAGCTTCCACAGAAAACCAAGGATACTGCAGAAAGTAGTGTTGGTGAGATGAAATTCTTCCATAGGGCTCTGTACTAAACCAATGCCCTGGCATGGTATTAGCAGGATACTGTGTTATTTTAAGTGCTACATTTTGGGTGAGATGTCAAAAAGCAAGATCCTTACCCACTTGTGGTCATTTCCAATAATACTCTTCCCCAATTTGATATTCAGGACAAATTTTAAATTGGATAACAACATATCCAAATATCAAAATTCCCCTTGCAGTTTCAATTTTTCATTATGGATGGAAACTAACTTTTCAGAAGGATGTACTTCTGACTGCATTTGCGGGTGGGGAGGGGGAATTATGTTTCCCTCTGATTACTGCACATAAATAGAAAAGGAGGACTTGTGGCACCTTAGAGACTAACCAATTTATTTGAGCATGAGCTTTCGTGAGCTACAGCTACAATAAATTGGTTAGTCTCTGAGGTGCCACAAGTCCTCCTTTTCTTTTTGTGAATACAGACTAACACGGCTGCTACTCTGAAACCTGCACATAAATACATGCTACATAACAAAAAGAAAAGGAGTACTTTTGCGGATACAGACTAACACGGCTGCTACTCTGAATGGTACATAACACAGATTATATAGTGCTCTTTGCTACTGTACTCACAGTAAATGGTTTCACTGGAGCCCTGATATTTTGGCACTTACATCAGATCTGCCCATTTATCTTCATTACAGTCTCTTGTACTGTTACTGACCTCCTTCTCAGAACTATACTAAAGCAGCATGGCAGCAAGATTGATGAGGCCGGTATTTACTGATTTGCTACAAAAGCAAGGCATTTCTGAGTACTGCTACAACATTCTGATTGAACAAAGTTGGTTAAAAATAAGCAGGGAGTCAGCGAAGGCACTCTCTTCCCCTTATTAATAATGATCCTTGAGCTGAAATTTCAAGGGCCAAACCTGTCACAACTGCTTCTTAAAAACCATTAAGTTATAGTTAAACTTTTAAGATAGTTTACATTTCACCCACACTTATCTACAATGGCTATTAGCAGCTATTTTTTGTTCTTTATGGAGACTCTACTGAATCTACCCTTTGATCAATCATTTAGTTAAAAAAGTACTACAGAATAAGGTAAGAAACTACAGAGTCCTTGTCAAGAATTTAAACATGGAAAGCCTAGGAGTAAATTTTCAAAAGTGCCTAAGGGTATGTCCACACTGCAAAGAAAAACCCACAGTGCTGTGTCTCAGAGTCTGGGTCAATTGACTCAGGCTTGAAGGGCTCGGGCAGTGGGGCTAAAAGCAGTAGCGTACGTATTCCTGCTCAGGCTGGGTCCTGGGCTCTGAAACCTGGCAAGGGGGAAGGGTCTTGGGACTTGAGCTCTACTCCAAACAGGAAGATCTACGCTGCTATTTTTAGCCCCACCAGCTCAAGCCCTGTGAGTCCGAATCAGTTGATCCCAGCTATGAGACTTGGTGTCATGGGTTTTTCTTTGCAATGTAGATGCCCTAAGTGTTTCAAAGCCTATGTCCCATTTTCAAAATTGACGAAGGTACTTCGACACTTTTGAAAGTGTACCCTATACTACCAGTGAGGTAAAAGGAGGAAGCAACATTTTACTCCAGCTTTTATGAACCTTCAAATCATGCAGTTCTCAGGTTTTGGAGCCTCTGTTGAGAATTGTACACTAAAACCAGAACCTTCTCTATACAAAAGGCTAATCCCCTTGTTAAACAGAGGGTTTGCAGTGCAAGAGGGTCCTAGCCAACGAAACTCATCAAAAGCATGTACATCTTACAGATGCCTGCCCAGGATGGCTTGAACCAACATTTGCAACAGCTCATTTTAAAACCCCTGAAATTGAGAACGTATACTCAGATCTATTTTACAGAATGAATGTGCAAGTCAATGAGCTGTCACTTGGATTAAATGTTTCACTCCCATCAAACTGCAGATGTACACAGCAGAGCAGGACGGGAATTATTGATATTCCTGGTGTCTCAGAGTAAGCTGACAAAGAACAAGGTTGTAGATCCTTCATGAAATGGTTTACTTTCAGCCTCCATATCTCACTCCAGTTGCTGTTTGCATAAGATCAGGCAACTAATTTACTATATGCAAAAGCTGTAAAATATAACAGTAGGAAGCTCCCAACAAGAAACTCCCTGCAAAAGGCAGACCTAAACTTTTGACTCTCTTCCCAGAGCTAACATTCCAATAACGCTGCCCACTGTTAGCTTTTATGTCTTTGGTGAGTAAGAACTATGCAAGAGAAAAATGAGGGACAAGACTCCAAAAACCAAGAAACATTAGAAAACGAAAGAGACACAAATCTGGGACAGAGACTGGATGAAGACAGGAGGAAGCAGCTGAGAGAGATTTAATAAAAATGCTGCAATGTCCAGTTATTACGGGGGAATAAAGGAAGATTCCCTGCAAATGGTAATCACATCTCATTTTGAAATGGGTATTTATTTTAATTCACTTGCTTAGCAAACAGATAACTACCACAATTTCATTCTTTTTATCTGATTGACAATTAAAGCATGGATCCATTTAAGATATTTCGCAGAATAATCTGAGAAAACTGCATTGGGGTTGTTGTATGTTAGAAAATAATGTAGCAAGTTGATCATTTTCCCCCAATTTAAACCATCCCTTTAGCAAGTATACAGGAAAGCGAGAAACCATGCAGTATCTGATCCACTGAGACCAAATTACACCTGCCACCAAAAAAAAAATGCTACTAGACAGTAATCATGTAACTATGCCCTAAATCCTAGAATTATTAAATGATTTTAGAAACGTCAAAGAAATCAAACCTTTTTTAAAAAACGGGATAACATACTTTTCAGGGAAGGTTTAAAAGGCACCTTTTTCAAAGAAATAAACAAACGTACCTCTCTCAAACAAAACCAACCCAAATAATTTGAATCTTTCAGCCAGGAAGCAAGATAAGAATTTAGGAAGAGTAAAGTCTATCACGTAAGTAGGTTCTGAAAGTTAATGTCTTCCTTTGTATGTATTCTTTAACTTGTGCAGAATCCTTTAACTGCAGCCATAGGTGTTTGTTTTAAAAAGACAGACACTGGAAAACAGATAACTACAAAAAGGCATACTCTATGACACGAAGGCACTCAATGTGGGTTCAGGAGATCTGAGTTCAATACCTGATGCTACCACAGACTCCCTGTGTGACTTGGGACAAGTCACTTTGTCTTTGTGCTTCAGCTCCCCATCTGTAAAATGGGGATCACGATAAAGAGGAAGTTACTCACCTTGTACAGTAACAATGGTTCTTCGAGATGTGTGTCCCCCTATGGGTGCTCCACTGTAGGTGTATGTGTGCTCCTGCGCCTCTAATCGGAGATTTTTGGTATCAGTGTCCCGTTGAGCCCGTGCATGTGCCCTCTCTCCCTCGCGGTCTGCCTCGAGGCTATTTAGCACTGCACGGGCGGGCGAACCCCACTCCCCACTTCCTTCTCTACCGCAGAGCCCTATAGAGAACTCCGAAGTAGAGGGGAGGAAGGTGGGTTGTGGAGCACCCATAGGGACACACATCTCGAAGAACCATCATTACTGCACAAGGTGAGTAACTTCCTCTTCTTCTTCAAGTAGTGTCCCTATGGGTGCTCCAGTGTAGGTGACTCCCAAGCAGTACCCACCACTGGAGGCTTGGACTTCAGAGTGGAGTCTTTTACTACAGAGAGTACTGTGGAGTCGAAGATGGTGTGAGCGCCCAAATCTGTTGTGATTGCATAATGTTCTGCGAAAGAATGGGCAGAGGCCCAAGTGTTGAGATGGGGTATCCCTACAGAATGTGATTGATCTAAAAACTGACCTCGTGGAGTGTGTATGGACTCTGGACGGAAGCAAGTAGCATCCTTGATTAATGCAACTAGAGACCCATTTGGATAGTCTTTGAGCCGATATCACAGAGCTTTTGGATCTTTCTGTGGACAAAAGGAAGAGTTTACGTGATTTCCTTAAGTCCTCAGTCCTGACCAAGTAGAATGCTAATGTCCCTCTAATATCTAGCATATGTACAATTATCTCCCAGTTGTCCCAATGTGATTTTGGGAAAAAACAGGGAGACGGATCTGTTGATTCATATGGAAAGTGCAGAGAAAGTAGGGAGAAACTTGGGATATGGCCTTAGAGTTACTTTGTCTTTAAAAAAAAAAAAAGGCCATGAATGATCGATGTGCCATCAGGGCCGTTATTTCTACTATGTGCCTAGCTGAGGTGACGCAATTAGTAATGATGTCTGCATGGACAGGTGTAAGAGAGAACAAGATGCCCTGGACTCGGAGGGAGGTCTAGTCAAAGCCCTGAAAACTGGGTTAACAGGCTGGTGTGGGTGGTGTCACATGCAGGAAGAGATTCCCAATGCCCTTAAAGAATCTACGAATTAGTGGGTGAGCAAACACCAAGTGGGAAGCTGATTTCACCGTGAGATGAACCTTAAGGAAGCGGAGTTTAAAATATAGTGCAAAATCAAAGGGAGGAAAAATGAGGTTGATTCTCTGTGTTTGAAATGACACAAATGGAGTCGTTTCCATTTTGTAGATAAGTATGTTGAGTGGTCAACTTTTGGTTGTGTTGCAACACATCTTTCAGCTTGTCAGAGCATTCTGCCTCTAAGCGTTGGAACTAAGAAGGAGCCAAGCCTGGAGGTGGAGGACCCTCAGGTTGGGGTGAAGGGTCAGCCCATTGTTCTGAGAGAGCGGGTGAGAGATGGGCTGAAGAGAAACAGGAGGGCATATTGCCATCTGTGTCAGATAAGGGATCCAGACTGGTCATGGTCAAGAGGGGCAATTAGAATAACTCTTGCTTTGTCTCGTTGAATTTTCAACAGAATCTTGGATAGAGTAGGAAACTGGGAAGATATATACAAGTGGGCCCTGTCCCATGGGAAGATGAGGGCAACTGCCAGTGAATGTTTCCCCAGGCCAGCCCTGGAGCAGTAACAAGGACCTTTCTTGTTCTATTAAGTAGCGAAGAGATCCATAGGCCGGGCTCCCCACAGGATGGATATATCTTGAAGCATCTCTGAATTCAGTACACACTCACTGTTGTGAGAAAATTGCAACTGTCGGCTGTGGCGTTCTATATCCCTGGTAGATAGACAGCTGAGATGAGCACATTGTAATGGAAGCATCAATTCCAAAGTTTGAGTGCTGCCTTGTAGAGGGAGGGAGATCTGGCAGCTCCTTGGTGGTTTATACAAAACACACAGGTCACATTAAGTCCGTCATAACCTTTGCGTGTTGTTTTTGATGAAAGGCAGAAAGTGTGCACAGACACTCCCGACAGCCCTTAGCCCCAAAAGAGTGATATGGAAGGTCATTTCTGTGGAAGGCCATTTGTCTTGAACCTTGTGGTTGTGTAGGTGAGCTCCCCAGTGCATTAGGGAGACATGTGTCCCAGGGTGGTGAATGTGGGTAGCGAGAGGAATGCTCTCGGTTGTACTGCATCAAGGTTGGTGCTGATAAAGTCCAGTCACTGTACTGGGGTTAGTATGCCACTACAATGAAGAGAACCTTGGAGAATACCCTGTGTGGAGCAGACTGTACTGAAAATGATCCTGCCCCAAAAGTAAGCAGTAGGAAATCTGCTGTACGATGGTTGTATTGAGATATGGAAGTAGGCACCCTGTAGGTTCAGGGCTAGAAATCAATCTCCTTGCTATAAAGCTGGTCCTAACTGCTGTGAAGTAGGGCAAGGTGACTTCTGAGTGGCGTGACAGGTGTATAGATGGCAGCTTATGCTGTAAGGTATCGTTGTTCAGGCCCTCGACCAGCTCATCAAAAGTGCTTATAAGAGGCAGTTTGAGAGGTCATGGACTGGGGTGCAGCTTGTTTCCACTTTTGAGCCATGGTCCTCTTACACTGTGGCTCATAACACACTGAGATGGTGGGTATTGAGAAGATTGTGATCTGTGGTGTGGTTGAGAGGTATATCTTCTTTTCTGTCCCACAGCTTAAATTCCTAAGGAGTGTAACATGGTCCGAGAATCCTTCGGGAAGTGGAGAGAAAATCTGTCTTCTCCGCAAAGCGTTTGGCCCTTCAAACTGGAAGTCTGTAGCTCTTTGAGCAATCTAGAGAGGTGTAGCACAAAAAACAAAAACAACACAACTTGCCTCAGTACCACTGTCATGGAGACTGAGAGGACAACTGTAACAGTTACATCCAGTGCTGTCTTTAGGACCAGTCTGGCTATTAACTGACCATCTCTAAGAATGGTCTGAATCTGTTCTTTTTGTGTTTCCAGTAATGTTCCAGAAACACAGTGGGTTTCCCATAACTAATAAAATTGTATTTGGCCATGTCAGTTTGGTAATTAATGACTCTACACAGTAATGTTGTCGATGAATAGGCCATCTTGCCAAGCCTGATTGTATGGAGTTGACTTGGCACCATGCTGCTTGCTTTGAGCATTAACCACATCCACTATGATGGAGTTGGGTTGTGGATGTTTAAAACAAAGTCTGCCTCTTTGGGTAGAGATGTAGGGCGTTTTTTTGTTTGTTTGTTTTTAAACACACAGTTGCTGGATGGTGTGATGGAGGCTGCAGTCTGCCAGATGACTTTGGTAGGATCTAGAATCACCTCATTAATTGGGAGGACAATTCTAGATGAGAAGGTGGTGTGCAGAATTTCCACCAACTTGTGATATGTATCTACCACCTCCTGTAGGGAATCAGCAGCTCGTCTGCCACCCTCTTGGTAAGATCCAGAAAGTTCTTAAAATCTTCACCTAGTGATGAGGGGTGGGCAGCACAGCCTCATCTGTGACAGATGAGGAGAAGTGTGCTGGAGGGATAGCTTCCTCTTCAGGTTCTTTTTCCTGTTCTGAAAAAGCTTCCTTCTGCACTGACTCAGGTGCTCTAGACAGCCAGGCTGTAGCAAACCATCTGGTGGACTCTTCCTGACAGACACTGGGGATGGTCACAACGTGTGTGTACGTTGCCCAAGAATTACAATATGACCTTGGGGGGGTGAGATAGGAAAGCGGGCATGGGCGGTGGGCTTACCTCAGGGGGCCCGTACCGCGATTGTAGGTTGGCTTGATGGAATTGGGGAGGACCCTTGTAATGTGACGGTGGGCCACGATGAGGGCCAGGGAAATTATCTCCTCCTGGTCAGTGTCAGATTCTTCAGTGGGTAAGGGTGGTGCTGACTGGGGTATTGGCAGTACAGCCCGGTGCCAAGAGCGACTGTGGGTGCCGGGATGTGCTCGATACCGGGGTCCTGGTACCAAGTAATGGGGATTGTGGTTCTTCCCCAACCATCAGGTCTCCAGGGTACCAGAGCTCATGCAGTACCATGGGTTCATCTGGTACCACAGAGAAGTGTCTGTGGTACGTTGTCAGTACCGATAGTTGGGCAGAGCACTCCCTACATGAGAGTTTTGTTGTGCACAGTACAGAAAGTTTGTTGGTGTCACTATTTTAGAGATAACTGTCTCTATTTACGGTAACTGTCTCTCCCTGGGTACTGAGGCCACTGGTCTCCAGAGTACCAGAGCACATGTGTTACCATGGGCTCACGTGTTACCACAGAGGAGTGTTTGTAGCATGTTGTCAGTACTGATGGTTGGGAAGGTGCAGAACACTTCCTAGATGGGAGTTTTGTTGCACCTGGTACCAAAGGGTTTCTCTGTGCTGCTCTTTTAGAGACGGTATGGTAATTGTCCCCTCTCCTTAGGGGGCGGTACCATTGCCTGAGAGCCTGACTGAGGAAGCCCCTGGGTATGGAGGAGATGGTGCAACAGCAGAGCTCACAGCAGGGGCCCCTTAGCGGTGCCATGCTTCAGAGCTGCTGGGTTCCTACTGAGGTGGCCGCTCTGGGGAGCCCCGCTGGCTGGCCAGCTACTGGGAGTGCACCTGTTGGAATCGGTGCTGAGATGGCCGCACTGGGGAACCCCTCTGGCTGGCCAGTTGCTTGGAGGAGCTCTTTTTATGAGCCTCCCCCCACCCCTTCTCTTCTTCTCTCTCTTCTTCTTCTCCTCTTCACGACTCGACCCCTTTTGAAGTCAAGGCTCCGGGGTCAGCACCCACCGGAGTCCCCTGCAGACTGAAGTGTTTTCTCCATAGGGAGGAGTTTTAACTTCAGCTCCCAGCTCCTGCGGCAGGTAAAGCACCTCTGCCAGGCTCTCCCAGGCACAGTGAGTGTCTGGCCATTACAGGGACTGACTCCTGGCAGGAGAGGCACCGCTTGGAGCAGAGAGAGCCAGGCAAGGGGTTGTCATCCTCTAGCAGGGAAGAATGCAGAAGAACCTCATCTTCACTCTTTTTTTTTTTTTTTCCAACTGAAAATAAAAAAATAAGTCTACAGATGCCAGGGGAAGGGGGGACACGACTGCCCCCAGGAAACTGAACTTCTTTTCCTTTCTCTCTCTCTCTCCTCCTTTTTTTTTTTTTTAACCCAAAGGAATAAAATAAAACAAAAAAACACTAGCCTAACTACTTTTAAGGAGAACAAAGGTAACAAAACAAACACTACTTACGCTAATTTTCACAGATAAGGAAAGGTTTCAGGGTAGCAGTCCTGTTAGCCTGTGTCAGGGGACACTATCACAGGGCCTAATCACATCAGCCACAATATCAGAGGCTCGTTCACCTGCACATCTACCAATGTGATAGATGCCATCATGTGCCAGCAATGCCCCTCTGCCATGTACATTGGCCAAACTGGACAGTCTCTACGTAAAAGAATAAATGGACACAAATCAGACGTCAAGAATTATAATGTTCAAAAACCAGTCGGAGAACGCTTCAATCTCTTTGGTCACTCGATTCCAGACCTAAAAGTGGCAATTCTTCAACAAAAAAACTTCAAAAACAGACTCCCATGAGAGACTGCTGAATTGGAATTAATTTGCAAACTGGATACAATTACCTTAGGCTTGAATAAAGACTGGGAGTGGATGGGTCATTACACAAAGTAAAACTATTTCCCCATGTTTATCTCCTCCCCTCCCCCTTCCTCAGAGGTTCTTACCAACTGCTGGAAATGGCCCACCTTGATTATCACTACAAAAGGTTGTTTTTTCCCTCCTGCTGGTAATAGCTCATCTTAAGTGATCCCTCTCCTTACAATGTGTACGGTAACACCCATTGTTTCATGTTCTCTGCGTATATAAAATCTCCCCACTGTATTTTCCACTGAATGCATCCGATGAAGTGAGCTGTAGCTCACAAAAGCTTATGCTCAAATAAATTTGTTAGTCTCTAAGGTGCCACAAGTCCTCCTTTTCTTTTTACAGATAAGGAAGGGACAACTGCTCATTCCGCCTGAGGCCAAAGGCGGTAGAGAAGGAAATGAGCCCGCGGTGGGGGGAAGGGAGTTCGCCCCTGCAGTGTTAAATAATCTCGAGGCAGACCAGGAGGGAGGGAGGGCACATGCGTGGGCTCAAAGGGACACTGCTACCAAAAATCTCCAATTAGAGGCATAGGGGCACACAAACACATACAGTGGAGCACCCATAGGGACACAACTCGAAGAAGAACAGTCCCCTATCCTACAACGTATTGTGAAGTAATCAATTCATTAAATATTGTGAGGCACACAACTATGGTTTGAATCAGGGGACATATAAATACCTAGATTAGCAGAAGGATGCTTTACATTGGGCAGCTGTGGCAGCGTGGAATAAGCATGGGTATTGGAATCAGAAGACCAGAGTCTGCCACTAATTTACTCAGTGACCCTGGGCAATTTACTTGACCACTTTGTGCCCTGTTTGCTCTGCCTGTAAAGCACCAGTGTGAAGTGCTTGGAGAGCTATGAATGAAAATGTGCTATTAACACTGCAAAGTATTATAACCATTAGCCCCCACAATCTCATCTTGCCTTGTTTTGTTAACTGCTATTGTGAATGGGGTGGACACAGACCAATGGAATTTGCTCTGTAGGTACTTTGTTGTCTGGGAACAATGCCTCAATCAAATTCAAGTTGAGAAAAGGGCATGACTATTTAAAAAATAATTAAAAGGCGTTCTAACCAGGAAAGGTCCATCAATGCCTCATACATGCACCATGCAAGCGGAAACAGAGGTTGCTGGGTCAAGCTCTAATAAGATCCTTTCAGAGGGAGCCAGTTTTACTCTTTTTTATGCCAGACAGACTCTATTGGCAAGAGGGTATGAAACAAAACCGGAAGGGTAATAATTGTACTGTTGGGAGACCATGGTAATCTTGGCAATTAAGGACTCCCTAGGAGGTTAATTAAAGACATTGAGAGTCAAACATTTTACAAAATGTTTCAAGTATGTCATAAAAACGTGCCCACCTTAAACAGCTCAGTTCTCAACCATCAACAGCCTATTTGTTTTTGCCATGCTCAACTTGCCTCTAAGTATGCTGTAAAGATGGCAAATGTTAACTTTTCATTAGCAAATGAAAAGACTGACTAGGTCATCTAGTTCATCTCGCTGCAATGCACAATTCTATTCCCTGCAGTAAGTTTTTGCCCAGTTGGCCCAGTTTAGTTTTAAAAGTCTCAAGCAACAGGGCTCCTTCCACTCTCTTCAAGAGGCTATTCCAGACCTTGCTGTTCGCATTTCTAGATTGCCTACACTTTTCTGTGCTCAGTTCCATCCTATTAATCCCAATTCTAAACCTCCTGTATCAGCCTAAACACTTCATCTCATTCCTTTACATATGCACCTTTCAAAAACTTGTAGACCAATCAATATCTTTCAAACTGTACAAAAATCTGAGGAAAGCATCTAGCGTAGCGGGCTACAGCCTGAGTTTTATAAATAATACAAGAGAGATCCCCCCTGCTTCCACCATTAAAGATGTATAATGCTTCCCTTTTTAAGGGATGAGAATCCTTTGGAAAATTGGCATCTGGTGTGATTCATTCAGATCCCCTGAGAAAACACAGACGCAGAGAAGACTTACAGTCCAGACCAAATTTGTCCAATAAATGATATTACCTCACCCACCTTGTCTAAGACCCAAGTTTCTCAATATATATACTTCAAAATCTATGCCAAATTCACTTCAGCTGGCTATCTTCCCTAGCAGTAAAAGCTGAAAAATCTCCAGTTATCGGAATAAAGAATTACTTAGCTAACTTTCCAACAGAAGAAATCTCTTAAAGGAGAAAAAAAAATCCCTTTATTCCTCCTCATTTATTTATAGCCTGGGATGTTTGGGATTGTACAGAAACATATAGAGGGGAAAAAATTAGCAGGTTAGGTAAGAAATTAACCCTCCTCTCGTTTTGTTTTGTACTAAGCCAAATGCTCAGGATTTTCCTCAAGCAGTACTAACCATGGGAAGGAATATCCGAAACCAGAGGTTACTGCATTATTCTGCCGAATAGTGATTGGAACAAAAATTCATTCTGATCCTGTAAGGGTGCTTAATATGTCCAGATATTCTTTAGCTCACACTGCTGTTTCTAAAAACATATTATATGGATGGCTGTGTCTATTGAATGATCTTTCACAGTGGCCCTGGTTTGCCACTTGCACCAATGTGAATCAGGAGTAATTTCAGTAAATTCAGGGGAGTTACATCACTGCAAATTAGAGTGAGATCAGAATCAAGCCTGGTATATGGAAAAGAATGGAAACATTTTATCACATGGTTTTTAGAGCCACGAGATAGAAATCACCTACTGGACCTCGCAATACACAGGTACGGTTTTGTGAGAGTTAGGCATATTACAGATAGTTATTCACATGAGAGGACACATACTATGGAGAGAGAGTTGAAATAAACCTTCCACTGCAAAGAGTAATTTCTTACTTGGAAACTGTAGTTGATAGGTTTAAATTTGAAATTTCAAAAATGATTCATCCTGATGATCTAGCCAAAGTGAGTAAAACTAGAGTTTACTTCCACTCACATTATAGGGTTTTGCATATAGATTCAAGATGCAATCTTAGGCCTCAATCCTTGAAAAACTTAGACATGTTTAATTGTACACTGGGAACAATCCCACATACAAGTGGTTTTCAAACTTTAGCAACCTGAGGACCCCTATTTTGATTTAAAATATTTCTGAGCCCCCCCATCCTCCCGGCTCAGCCCCAGGCCCTGCCCTTTCTCCACCCCTTCCCCCAAAGCCCCACCCTTGCCCCATCTCTTCTTGCTCCCTGCCCACTCCCTCCCCCCTCCCTCCCTCACTTTCACCAGGCTGGGTGCAGGAGGGGGTGCGGGCTCTGGGTGGGAGTTTGGCTGCAGGAGTGGGTAAGGGGTGCAAGCTCTTAGAGAGAGTTTGGGTGTGGAGTGCGGGCTTTGGGCTGAGGCAAGGGGTTGGGGTGCGGGAGGGGGTGAGGCCAATTCCT
The DNA here is from genome assembly GCF_965140295.1 of Lepidochelys olivacea. Taxonomy (NCBI): domain Eukaryota; kingdom Metazoa; phylum Chordata; order Testudines; family Cheloniidae; genus Lepidochelys; species Lepidochelys olivacea. The sequence goes on along the minus strand of NC_140411.1, from coordinate 27,769,906 downwards.
GGCCAATGGGAGCTGCGGAGTCGGCACTTGGGGCAGGAGCAGCGTGCGGAGACCTGTCCTCCCCTCACCCCATCAGGGGCTGCAGGAACGTGCCAGCCGCTTCCGGGAGCAGCTCAGGGCCAAGGTAGGCAGGGAGCCTGCCTTAGCCCTGCTGCACCACTGGACTTTTAGCGGCCTAAAATCTCCTGGTTTGGCTTCAGAAGCCTCCGGGAGATAGAGGGAGGGGGAGGAGTTGAGGGAGGGAGGGAGAAGAGTTGATCGGCAGGGACCCCCAGTGTTCCGCGGACCCCAGTTTGAGAAATGCTGCCATATACTTCAATAGCACTAATCACAGGGTGCAAAGTTATCGATGTGCAGAAGTCTTTGCAGAATCAGGTCCTTCCAAACTGCATTAGAAATTCATTAGAGGGACATAGACGACTGAAATATCACATGCTTCTCTGAAATATTTTAACTTATTGTTACAAAATAACAAAAAATTGCTATAACCAAAAGAGATTAGAGAAAAAAAGAATATCTGTCTATTTCTACAGTTTGTTCATGTGTCTGAAAGCATTTTGTGAATTGTCAATTGAATTATTTCCCCTGTATAGTCAGGTTCCCCTCTTTGCACAGCTCTTTCAGACAGCAACAGGAGAGGGAATAGCATTGTCTTAAGGGGGGGGGGGTGGTTTTCCTGAAAATTAACATGGAAAGTTAGACAACAGGTGTAACAGCAGAAACAAACTTTAAACTCATTATTTGAAATTGGTAAGATTTGAAGATGGAGGTACCCCTTTAATATATATATTCCCCATCAGAGTTTACCTCGAGAAAATGCTCTGCCTGCTGCTCTCGATCCAATTTTCTTGATGTTGTCATAATCAGACCTGCGGGAAAAGGAGAACATTTGATTGTCAATATATGCTGGAGCAACGTAAATCTCTCCACTGACCATAAGAAGCAAGTTCATTTGCTGAATTCTCCAAAAGTGGTGGTAATGGGGGGTGGGGGGATGATTTGGAACAGTATCATGCCTAGTTTTCTTGAGGTCTGTCTGACATCACCATAGTCAGTGTTTGCCTGAAAATGAATCTGTAAGGGGAAAAAAGAATACAATATTAAAAACTGAAAATGGGTTACAATTGTGTTTATATAGTTAATATACTGTAGTTAGTATGGTAAATTCAAAAACCTCAGTAAAGAATCACTAACAGTCTTGTAATTAGGAATTTTAATTAACATTTGCATATGAGTGAAATCTTACAGTAAGAATCTCATTAAAGATTTTAGAGTTCTTGAACAATTAATAGGATGGGATACTGATTACTTCTGTGCCAAAGCTCTATCTTCTGTTATTTAACTTTCTGATAGGTTTTTGATCTCTCTTTTTTGTTATTATATTTGACAAGGAAGGTTATTTCTGTAATAACTCCTTGTATGCATAATAATTTCCAGCTCTTGTGCACTGAAGGTCCTGTACTACGTCATCATTTTGTTCCATGTATAAAAAGCCTTTAAACAAAGTAACTTTTTACATTAAAAAGATCAAGACATCTTTACTTTAAACAGTGCTCTTCTATACACTAATAACCTCATGCAGGATATAGACTTAGCAAAGAAAATATGAGAGACACTCACAGACTTTCCAAGATTCATTACCCTTACCGTGTTGTTAAAAACAATTTTAGCTTTTATTTTTCCTCAGTAGCAATTAAAAGGTTCCACTTCTACCTCACACAGAGTGTTCTTTGAATAGCAGAATACATTGTGTGCTGTCTCGGAGGTAGATTCTGACTAGTGTTAAGACACCAGAATCCCGGAGGTATATATTTCCAGAGGTTTATATTTTATTGAAGACAATGCAATGTACCATATACTTTGCAAGAATTCATTCTTCATGTTTGCTAGAAAAACAGGAGCAGTAATATCCCACGGCTGAACTAAAAGACTTACTTGTTTAATGAGAGGATTTACCCTTCTGATGACCATGATTTTTTTCAGAATAATAATTGTTATTAATTATAATTATTATATTTTACATTTATATTGTGCCTTTAATCTCAAAGCACTCTAAAGCACTTTACACACGGTCGCTTTCTACTTAGGAGGAATCACTTCACTCACCAGTAAAATAGGGGTTATACCTAAGAGTAATGGGATTAATTTAACAAAGAGAAGTCTTTCCTGATATTTCAGGCTAACAACGAGATCTATTAGACTGAAAAATAGACTCCCAAGGGAAAGTGACAGAAACCAGACTAGACTTGACAAAGCATCAGAAAAAATTATATACTGTTGTTATTGAGAATAAACCTGTGCTGGCAAAGGGATGGAAAAGAAAAATGCAACAGGCCTTTTCGATCTCAGATGGTTATAATTCTGTTCTCTGGGTTGTAAGATGACTGCAGTTGTGTGGGTTTGGGAAGGCATCACAGTGGATGACGGGTTTGTGCCATGCATGCAACTCTGTATTCATGCATCCGATGAAGTGAGCTGTAGCCCACGAAAGCTTATGCTCAAATAAATTTGTTAGTCTCTAAGGTGCCACAAGTACTCCTGTTCTTTTTGTGTGAATGTAGCTCATCATATATGAACACAAGGAAGAAGTCACTACAAGCAAATACTTGTTTTCAGCAACACCTTGTAAGAGCAACTGCCCTTTACAAGCAACATTTCCTCTGGGAACATGTTCCCTACTGTGACTTATCAGCACTCCCCATAACAGCAACAGTCGCTTGGGAGCAACATAGCAAAAGGGCACTGATATATTGCTATTAATAACCATCTACTGTATTTAAGAAAATATTTCATTACCAACAAGATTTTAAAGTGGAACTCATTAAGCCCTTTTGTGGCATTAAGACACCACTATAGACCCCTGTGCTCAGACAGGGCATGTATCAACAGAGTTCTCACTATTGTTGAAGATATGACATCTCTTTATATGCCCTCCCACTCTCTTTTTGCTAAGGCACTATTTATAAATGGTACCCAACTTCTTCTTAAGTCAGAAATGTACATGCACAAAGAGTACGGACTGAAGGTCAGATAGTCAAATGCACCCTATACCTTCCCAAACAGTTTTGGATGCATGCTGCATGGCCTTTCATTACAGTGAGTGATATGATTAGGGTTCCCTGGCTCCGGAAGGCTCCCAGAAGCGGCAGCATGTCCCCGCTCCAGCTGCTAGGTGGAGGGGCCAGGGGCTCTGCATGCTGCCTGTGCTCACAGGCACCACTGCCACAGCTCCCATTGGCTGTGGTTCCTGTCCAATGGGAGCTGCGGAGCTGGCACACAGGGTATGGGCAGCGTGTGGAGCCCCATCCCCACCCCTATACCTAAGAGCTAGACATGCTGGCTGCTTCTGGGAGCCACGTGGAGCCAGGGCAGGCAGGGAGCCTCCCTTAGCCCCGCTGCACTGTTGACTGGACTTTTAGCGGCCCGGTCAGCAGTGCTGACCACAGCCGCCACGGTCCCTTTTCGACCGGGCGTTCCAGTCGAAAACCAGACACCTGGCAACCTTAGATATGATTTCCGCCCTAACCACCCCATGGAGAGAGCACATCTTACTCTCCTTTTGAAATGAAAAGCTCACGATGGACTCTTCAAACTGAACCTTCCAGTTGGTAGAACACCCTGGCACCTGCCACTGGACAGGCAAAAGGGACGGTCACTATGATCAATTCTCACAAGTGTCATTTTGTAAGGTTGTTGGTTGGTTTTTTGTTTTGTTTTTTTAAAGCTACAGATATTTGTATTACAGTTCTATCCAGAGGCCCCAAACACATCTGGCTCCCATTCTGCTACATGTTCTTCACGCACTGTCTGTGTGTTTATTCAGTGCCTAGGACAGGGGGGCTCCATTCTTGGCTGGCACTTAGGCACTACCGTAATAAACATGATTAATGATAGAATAATAAATACAAACACATAGCAAATCCCTACTACAAAAATGGTTCATATAATTTCAAAGGAATGGCTACAGGAAGAGAAGAGCAGCTATCAGACTCCATACTGAACAAAACCTAGTATACGCTCTTCAATCAAATAATCATCTTACACAGAAATGGCTATAAATGTTCCCTATAAAGGCTGTTGATGTTGGGCCAATTTCATCAGCCCCCACGAATGACTTCAGCTGAATTTCATGGGCTTTTCTCGGAGGAGAATTCAGCCAATGGTGTTGTAACACTTTTTCCCTCTCCAAGTTTATTAATGTAATAAATATGTGACAGTAATAGTACTCAGCAGGACAATTTTAATCTTCCAAGCACTGTACACATGTTAACCAATCCATCTGCACAACGTCTCAGTGAGTATCATCCTCACTTTGAAAGGTGGGGAAACTGAGGCAACTTGACCAATGTCGCCCAGCAGGCCAGTGGTAGATGTGACAGTAGAGCTTGCTTTATTGATAGCTGGTGGGGCTGGAGGATTTAGGGCTACCGCCATGCCCCCCCATCCAGGAAGAAGATATTTTGCTGCTCTGTCCAAAGGGCAGCTCGATTCCTGAGCTGCCAGCTGGGAATTGTTCAGTCCAGTCTCTTCCTGGATGCCAGGCAGTAATAAGGGAGGATGTTTGCTGCTCCTGACATTCAGATGTCAAGAGGGGTCATCTCCCCCCCGCACCAGAAACCAAAAAGGGAGAAGTTCCCCTCTTCGGGCTTTGGGAGAGCTTTGTAATCACAGAAGTCTGTTGGGTCAGACAGCTGCAGGGGCTCGGTCCAGAGTCTTGGCTGTACACGAGCATGGGCAATATTGTGAGATTTCCTGCTTCCATTCAAACCAGACAAGAATGTCCTAGCAACGGACCTTCTGGCACATCTGCTCCCAGCCAAGCACTGAAAGTGGGGAGTCAGCTAAACTTTTGTGAATTTCAAAACAGATTAGATCCAGGACAAGTTCTGGGTCCAGAGAGGCCTGACTAGACTAGTCTTAATTTGCACTTTTACAGAGCCTTTCCCCCATGGATCTCGAAGCAATTTATAAGCATCCCCTGGAGGATAAACAACTATTATCATCCTCATGTTACAGAGAAGCTGAGACACAGGTAAGCGACTCATCTTAGGTCACAGAGTGAATAAGTGACCCCACCAGGAACAGAACTCTGAACTCCTGACTCCATGTCTGCTGTTCTAACCACCGGACAACAAACCCTCTTTGAACAAGTTTACTAACCCTTTGGTATTAACATATATATAATGTAGCGAACACGTAAGCATAAGAACAGTTATGAGCTCAACAATGAGGCTAGCACTCTGTGGAATGGTAAAATATGGGCATGAAATAACTAATAATAAAATAAGCAAGCCAGAGAGTGTCAAAAACAGTTAGCTTTTATGTTTAGCTTTTTAGTTTTGCTGATTTGTGTCATCTTGGGTATTTTTGTGATATGCAAAAAATAGGTTTCTTTTTTACTTTAAATGATTCCTTTGTGATTTAATTTTTTAAAAACAGTAGTTTTGCTTGGATGGTTAATCATGTGTTTATGCAGCTTTTTATGTGTATCTGGGGAAATACCCAAAAGTACTTATTTGCACTATGGGCCTGATGCCATTCAGGTTTCAAAACAGAAAGCTAGATTCTCAACTGGTGTAAATCAGTGTAGCTCCACTGAAGCCAAAGGACCCACATCAATTCACATAAACTAAGGATTTGGCTGAGAGGATTTTATTGTTTTAATTTTTGGTCTGATTATTTTTAAGCATGAGTATATGAAAACCCCACTGTAAATCACTACTTTTTGTGTAACAAGAAAAAAAGTTGTATTTTTTTAATAAATTGATTCAAAAGTCATTTTTAGGCAAAAATCTGATAATCCATGTCCAAGCTCAGCATCCATTATTTTATTTGTCTGTGCAAGTTGTACTTTCTTTGAATACATAAAATGTCATTTAACTCCTACCAAAGCTGCAAATCAAAATTAAGTTTTGCCAGTTTTGCCAACCTTTCTGATAGTTTACCATGTACAGTACTGAAAATGTAAACATATTTTATAGGATTGTGTTACTCTAACACAAAGCTCATGGTTTTTGGCAGCCTATATGATTAACTTGCCAAGGAATGTGGGTCTGATATGCAGGCTGAGAGAGTATCTTGAGTAAAAGCAGACAGGTAAAGGAGAAGCTAATATGTGACTTTTCACCAACACTGAATCTCCCCTTTTAAGTCTAAGATGGAATTGATGTTGATTAAAATGGAGGATTGCAAATAAACAAATGAGGAAATAATGCTACAACTGTACTCTTCAAAGATGTGATCCCAGAATCCCATATTTAATGGGCAAAGGAATTAAATAAAGGTCCTAAAAAGTATCATCCAGAGCAGATGGGCTACGCTGTGCTGGGCACATGAAGCCCTGGCTTGCACTCTCAGAAAGCCCATCTGTCCCTAAGCTGGTAACATCCATATTGTACAGGTCAGTATTTCTATGCATTCTTAAAAAGGCAAGGGAAAAGGATATGCAAGATTTGTGATGAGCAGGATTCGTGGAATTGCTCCTCCTACATGTACTGTCTCATGCAGCTCAGTTGCAAACCAGATGAAACTGTATCCCAACTCCAGTACTTCCAAAGCAAAACAAAAAAAAACAACCAAAAAAACAGAGGGACGTGCAGACTGGTTTAATAGGAATTGAGAAACCAAACTGCAAGGGATGAAATTACTTATTTCCATCCTCCTCCTCCATCAGCCTGGGCAAATGGGCATTTAAGAGCAGTAGTCCAACAGCAACACAAATGAGCTGCATAGGTCCTGCTTATCGTTATGGCAGCTGGCAGAACACACTTTCCAAAATGTGTTGGTAAACTGCTCTACAAAACTCAAGATGATATCTCTGCTCTTGGAGCCGAGAAGTAGACATGGCCCCTGGTCCAGTGTACCTTGATTGCTAATGCTCCTTCTAAGGTCATTCCCCTAATCAAACCTGCCAGGCCCTTTTAAGGAATTTTAAAACCATACTGCCAAATAACACTCAGCAACACACAGTGATCGGATTAGCACCTAATGAGTTGTAATTTAAACTGCTGCTGCACACCCATTGCATTACTAGCTCCAGCTTCACTCCTAATGTGTTGGCTACCTTGAGTTTAAAGGACCAGTTAACTCAAACTAGACATTTGTGTATGCAAACAGGAGTGTGGGTTAGGGGCAACACTCGAGTTATATCTTGAGTTAACAATACAGTGAAGATAAATCCTTAGGTTAATCAACTTTTCATAATCTTATTTAATATGTATTATCCTAAATGTTTGCATTAGAGATATTTGGAATATTCTCAACTGCTATCAATTATTTACATACACAGTCTGACTGGTTAATATCACTGTAGCCATCATTAATGTTACCCTAAGAGGAAGTAAACAAACCTGTGGACTCATCACATGACTATATTCAGCGAGGATTTTCTTCCTGTATGTAAAAATCAATACATATCATCCTTACATATATTTGACTTCTGAGAAATATTTATTTAGTGGATCTTAGGTACCAAGGCACCTAAAGACTGAAAGTTAGTTTGCCGCAGATATTCTTTCATACAGAATATTTGAGTTTCCCTAATAGGTCTAATACTAATATTAATCCAGGGAGAGCTCAGTAGCTTTTTCCAATGAAAATCAATTATTTTGATTCTAACTGTAGGGTCAGATTCTGATAACCTTATTTGAGCTGAGCAGCAATTGACTCCAGGGATGATTCTGTTTTCAATGTGTCTCTTCTCTCAGTAAGGTACTACTTAACAGGAATAAGGGTGTCCGAATCTGGCTCAAATGAAGAGGATACATTAGCATCGTGTTACTCTCCCTAGTAGGGGAGCAGATTTTTAAATTATAGGAAATAGAAAGGACTGAAATTGCAATCCAATTATTTTGTTAGCTTCTCATCTCCACAATCGGTTTAGCTAAGAATACACAAACAACATGTGCAAGGCAACAAGCCACCCACGGTCAAAGAAGGCCAACAAGCAGCATGTTCCTATGTCTCTAAGCAGAAGGCAGGTCCACTGTGACTTTCAATAACTGATATGGTATCCAGATTTGTTCTCTCCAAAATAAAATATTCAGATTGGGATACAGATGTGAAGTTGGTTGAGTAGAAAACAGTCAGGCTTCAATATATTTCCAGGTGTATCATCCACTTTTTAAACTCACGTTCTTCTCCCATCCCACCCATTAAAATCCCACACATCTAATTTTTTTAAAATAAATTCTTGCAACTGCACGATTGGCTGGAAATATGAATAAAGGAGCTTGTAGTATATTACTCAGGTTTAACTTGTGGTTTCAGAATATGTTTACTCAGATGTACAAACAATACATTCTATCACTTGCAACATAAAAAAATCTTCATCAGAGAACAAAGCCAGACACAATTTGCCATGAATCGTAAAGCCTGTATGGCAAAGCCACATGGACAGATCCTACATGGATTATAGTTGAGATCTCAGCCTGAAGCTTTGCTATACCCTGGTTTCAGGGGAAAGCTTTCCTCTCACTAAGATACTGATCTTGGCCTCCAAATATGATGGTACCCATAGTATAACACTAGGGAGCTTTCTCCACAGAGTTATCACCCATCCATGCTCATCAAGAAGTTTTTGCACCTTCCTTGTCACAGATGCTATATTCCCAGATTTTTAACTGCTGCTCTCAAGCGCCGCAATGAACAAAGATACAGGTAGAAGAAGATCCACCAAGTTATCAAAGCAACTTCCAGAGGGTAACCTTTGAAGACTATGGCCAGGTCCCAGCAGTCAGATGCCAAATGGGTCATGCCTAAACAAAATAATGAAGCTGACCCATAGCTTGAGAGCAAGAGGAAGTGGACAACATAGGCTCCAATGTTCATCTGTATCTGGGTAGGAGCCTGATTGACCAGAACAGAAATAGTTTGGGTGAACTGACACTAATGCCTAGTTGGCCTAGACAATCATATTTCTTGCTGCAGAAGTGTTCCTCAGCTAAAAGAAGACTGGCCTTTCTACATAGGAGGCTTTCCCAGATCTAAGGAAGCAGTTGGTCCTCTACTAGAAACTTAAGAACTGGACATTCCTTCTCTAGAACAGATCTTACCTTAAAGGGAGAGTAATCAAGGAAGCTTTAAATGCATTAACTGACCACATTCTGAGACACTTATTTCCTTTGTGCCATAAAATACCACGACAATGATTCCTTCTCTTTGAGAGAGTCTATAGCTTTTTTAACAGTTTTGATGCAGAACCCATACTCTAGCGCACTATTTGTTCTTTCCTCAACAGAAGGGTATTCTGGAAAAGTTCAGGTATCCTTCCTAGAACCTGTATGTATATGGTCTCCTAGCAGAAAACCAGTTTCTTACTTTCCCCCATAGCCTCTCAAATACATACACTTGGTCCCCTTGTTCAATGAAGAATGGCAGGCCATCTTTTTTCAAAATTGCTTGAACTCGCTTGATTGAAAGTGAGATTTCTAAAAGTGCCTAGATTTCCAGTGGAACTTGTGCTTCTAAATCACTTAGGCACTTTTGAAAATCCTATGCTCAGTCTCAGTTCTATAAATTTCACCATCACTGGTGGAGGCCTATAGATCCTAACAAGGAAAAGAGCATCCAAAGGTCCCTTGCAGGTGATTGAAACATTTCTCTTTCTCTACCTAGACCCCCAAAGTCCTGAGGAGAGCCTTGTCTTGTGGAACCTCACCAAAAGCCTGATTCCTCTTCACAGGATATGAGGATTCTGCCTCCAGCTTCTTTAAGGCAGAACCAAACATGAACACTAGACTAGGATCCAAGCTCTGAACTGAAGAAGAGAGAATCAAAGGTAGTAGAAGGCTTCTTTACTGGAATCTGAACCATCAATGAAACTAAGTTTCAGGGAGACCACAAAGTATATTCTGTAGTCACGGAAGCCCTTTATTTTAACCTGCCCCCTAAATTTGAGATGTTCAAATCCCTTTGGTGATTTAAGGCTAAAGGAACTAGCCCAGGCACCCTAGCTTTGCATCTACAACAAAAGCTGCTGTGGATTTAGCCATTCATGGAATTGGCCAACATAATCCATCTAGTGGGAAAGATAAAAGACTGCTTCATCAGTGAAAAATTCACTTAAAAAAAAGTGTTCTGAGGATGTTCTTAATAATTCTAGGTAAAGTGTTTTAAATAGGCAGGAACCTGTTGGTCAGCTCCTATTGGACACTGATTCCTAAAAGGTGGGACAGGCGACTGAAAATATCTGGCACAGGTATGGAGATTTCAGCCCAACAATGAAGTAGAAGAAGAAACTGAAGAAACTAATGCTTGTGCTCCCAGGAATAGTACTCCTGACCGAAGAAGTCAAAGGAGAGGTAATAAATATTGCCAATTAACAGGAGTTTACTAACTCAAATGATCAGAAACTTATTTCTGAAAAAAAGACGATGGGCCTTCTAGAAGGCCCAAGTACACATCAATTATACTCACAAGTCAACATAGGAATTTCATTCAAGAGCAGTATGCAGGAAATGGCATAAAGAGACAGGATACCTCTGTTCAGAAGTACAGCCATCAACTGTAAAATCTTTGTTTTCCCCTGATGGTACAGAATTAAACCTACAAGTCTAGGTTGATCAAAGAGGGTCACTAGAGTGCATCATCTTTTTCAGTAGTGCATGCTGGAGTATAAAATTGTCCAATATCCATGGTAGTGGAAGTGCAGAAATGGTTAGCAATAATCAGGGCAACTCTGTTATCAACAAAAGGCATTTTAAACGCTAACAGCACATTCATCTAGCGTAATAAATTAGCGATTGACATAGTGAAATTGCATATCAAAGATAAATTATAGAATAGAATTTAAATTTGACTTGGAGATGTAAACATATCATTTTATATAATTACACATGTAAACCTCTAATTTAGAAAGAATGTATTCTGATCCTAAATGAATGATACTATATTGAAGAAAAAAACGAGGAAGACTGTGTAATTACTTTAAAGATTACTGCATTACTGGTTTTGTTGAGATGACAATGAGAATGAAATGACCTCTCTCTCTGAAATGAGCAAAACATAAAATGCTACCACTTTTAAAACATTAATGTTTTCTTTTATATGCATAAACTGACTCCCAAGAATTTATTTCTCGTTATCCTCTTCTACGTCTTAGATGGTAAACTTTATATTTAGAATATGAAAAGGGAACACAACACCGATATTCCACTAAAGAACTCCCAGATCCTCACATATTGGCAGCATTTGTCTTCTGATCTGTTTGGGAACTTATATCTATCTAGGCACGGTATTTATTGTTGCGGTTCAGTGATGAGACAGAACACAGCTTTATGCAAGCAAACAGGCTGGTCAGCGGAGATGGGCTGTTTTGCCCCCCCTGCCTTTTACCTTTTTTTTTTATTATATTTTTTTTTTAAGCATTACACACTGCTACACAAAGGAATGTATGACGTTGATTTATATGCTTAGTTACTATTTTTTATTTATTATAATTTTGGTTTTTAGGCCTTGAGCCCAGGCTAAAGAAACCTTCCACAGTTGCTGTTTAAACAATCAAGTTCTTAGGGTTTATATTTAGCCCTTGTTTTTGGATAGAGCAATGTGTGCATTGCTCCTAGGAAACAGTCAGGGTGTGCCCCGCCTGCTTTTAGGTGGAATAGCTAGACATTAACCCTTCATTATGTTGCCCCCATTCCTGCAGTAACTGGGCATCTCACAATGTATTTATCCTTACAACACCCCTATGAGGTAGGGAACTGCTATGAGCCCCATTTTACAGATAGGGGAACTGAAACACAGGAAATCTAAGTGTCTTCTCCAAGGTCACACAGGAAGTTTGTGGAACAGAAGAGAACTGAACCCTGGTATCCCAAGGCCCAGGCTACCACCTAACCACTGGATCATCCCTCTTTCCATCCTGACCACTATCAATGTAATTCCCGAGAGCCTTCCAAGTATTATGGGGGAGTGGTAGCAAGGCCCTAGTTAAGGCTGCCTCAGAGAACTGTGTATATTTTAAACACAGAAAACAACAATAACATACCTTTATTCTTCCTTCCCAGTTTGTAGGATCCTTAATTCATTGTGTGTGGGGGGTGCATGGGAGAGAAAGACCAGATCCTACTGAAAACCAGTTAGTCCTATATGGGGTGAAGTTCACAGTCATTCTAATTTCTTCAAAGAGTGAGCTCAACTATCTGGGTGCAGCAGGAATGTGTATGTTTACACACACAGTCCCTGTCACAAACTGCTTACATCCTAAGTAGATAAATGACACATGAGGGATAGGGAAGTGGAATATTAATTAAATATATTTAATCTGGTTATATCTCACTAAATCAATTATCTGCCAGTACATTGGCGCATCTCGTTCCCTCCTGTTCTCTGCCTGTGGCCCACAGTAGTTTAATCTCCTGAGAGCTGTTATACTTTGGTCGAATTCTGGTGGTTAGGGTTGGTGTGGCAGTGTTTAGTGGCCTGTGATATACAGATCTGGGGGTCATTTCTAGCCTTCAACTCTATGACTCTATATAGAATTTGTATGTGCATTTGCAATTTTAAAATTATAAACATATAAAATAAGTGTCAAACCCTCCTTGGCCCCTCAGCCAAGCCATCATTAATGGAGGATTTCGTATGGATGTTACAGCATTCAGTAGCCCTGAGGAGTCAATGATAGCTTCAATGTCATGGAAGGACTGAACCATTACCCTAGATAGTGGGGGGCTGTCACAGAGGACTCAAGCTCTTAGGAATCCTTCCCCACAGTGATTAGCATGTTAAAGGTTTTACAAGTTCCTCATTTAAAGATAAATGAATAAATAAATAAAAACATTTGTCTCCTTTGTATTTTCCTTCAGAAAAAAAAAATCCGAGCCTCCTACACAACTAATTGTTAATATGATGCCTCTGTGCAGATTTTAACAACTCCCTAGGTCACTCTTTCATTTTCAATAATAAATTACAGCATTCCATTCTGGTTGTAATTAGCATCTAATTAGTACTTGTAGAAGTAGCTATAAATATATCTAACTCCTGGTTAGTTTAGTATCCAAAACACATGATCATTATACAATTTCCTTTAATTTTTCTATGCACAAAGGCCTGCTAATGCCTAAACCGAGTGAGCCTAGCTAGCCTATAGTTATAATTTATGCCAGTCGGTTTCACACTTTAGAAAAAAAGAAACTTGCACAACATGAAAGAGAAGAAAGGGGAGGTGGTGCTGCTCTCAGTAGTAAGAGGGTGTGCAAATAACCCACATACCACTCAGTTGTTTAATGCATTACCAATCATTGCTTGATCTTAGTTTCTAGCATATTATCACACTACAAGAAGGGTGGAGGATTAAGTCCTCAGTCAGTGTTTTTGTAACCCATATGCATAGGTCACAGCATGGTGAAGCCTTGGAATTTTCTTTTATCAATTGTTGGGGGCAGAAGTGGACAGTTCATCGCCTAACAAACAGAGCTATCGCTTGTGCCTCCTAATCCAGACTCTCTTGTCACCTTTTAAAGGAAAGTGATTTTACATTTTTCCACCCACATTATGAATGAACACTATACTTGACAATGGGTAAACACCTCCCTTTTCTCCCAACTGTGATCAGAATAAAGGGATTGATTGCTTATTACAAGCAATTGTCTGCAGCCTAGCAAAACCAAGGTTTATCTGGACTGCCAAAGCACCATGTTAGCAGTGCCCTTTGCTGGCCACAGATTATGAGGATCAGGTAAATCTCATCTTCATCTCTAATAAAAATGCTTCCTTGGTGGTGTGACCTTCCCTGAGCCAGATGCAGAAGGCAGAGCTGCAGAATGAAGCCTCTTATCAAGATTTATGGTCCTATTTCATGACATATTTATCTCAGGAAAAGACCTAATTAATACCTTGGAACTGTTAAGATCTGTTACCATTCACAAAGTGGCTAGCAAACTGCACTGGGAGCCCTGAGTTCCTTTCCCAGCACTGCCACTATCCTGCTCTGTGACCTTACATGAGTCACTTTGTGTTTCTGTGCCTCAGTTTCCCCTACCGTAAAAGGGGGATAACAATGCTCTTCTTTGAAAAGTGCCTTGAGACCTATAAAGCAAAAGCACTGAGTGAGAGCTAGATATTACCACCTAATAGTCCTGCAAAACACCAATGAAATACACCTTAATTGTTCTCTAAGATTATTTGTTAAATAGCTGGGGGGAAAGAAAAAAAAAAACCTCCTTCAATTACTGAAATAAATTCCTTTCCGTACCAGGAGTTTATACTTTCATTTGTCTGTCAGGGTAACCACCCCAATGACAAAAACTTATTTAAATTATTATTTAAAACTTATTTAAATTATTTAAATGTATTTCATCATAAAAATAAAAACCATCACAGACTACAGATGCCCTGACAAATAATAATAATAAAAAAAACCACGAACAGCAGCAGCAGTAAACAAACAGACTTTTTCCTCAAACCCAGCATTTTCCCATTTCAGCTCCTGCAAAAATCAATTTCTGCCCCCTCCAAATGAAAATCCCCACCTCAGCCTCCCCAGTCAGCTACCCAAATGATTGAGCCCTGCAGGGTGCCTTACAGGTCGACATATTAAGGGAGGAGGACGAACAATACAGAGGGAAATTAAGGAGTCCTCACAAAAAGGTGTCTCAGACTCCAAGAGAGAGGGGCAGTTAGCTGAAGCACATCCCCACCAGGCCCCTTTGCCCCCCACAGGTCTTTCCCTCAGCACCAAATGCCAGATAGGGCAGGAATGTTTCCAGGTCACTGACCTAAACAAGGCAATGGAAATGGAGGAGTATAGGCAAGCGAGTGAAAGAAGGGCAGCAGGGCTTGATCCACGGTACAAGGAGCACCCTGAGGCTTCCCTAAGCCATCAGTTTGATTTATAGTTTATATAGTATGAGACGTTATTGACGGGAAGAGGAAATAAGGAACTGAATGAGGAAGGTGGAAGAGAAAGAGAAACGAAAAGATGAGCGGAAGAGAGGGAACATGCACGGAGGAGAGTAGGGAGCAAGGAAAGGGTGGAGGTAAGGATCAAGAGGACTCAGATTCAAATTCATAAACTTTAAGACCAAAAGGGACCACTAAATCATTTAGGCTGATTTCCAGTATAACACAGGGTGCATAGTAATAGGGGCTGAAGGTTCTAGGACAAGGTGGTGACACCAGATTCAAAGACTCCACTGCCAGATTTAAAGACTTCACTTCCAGAAGGGACCATCATGATCATCTAGTCCAGGGGTTCCCAAACTTGGTTCACGGCTTGTTCAGGGTAAGTCCCTGGCGGGCCGTGAGATGCTTTGTTTACCTGAGTGTCCGCAGCTACGGCCGCTTGCAGCTCCCAGTGGCTGCAGTTCGCCGTTCCCAGCCAATGGGAGCTCAGGGAAGCGCCGCGGGCTGGGCCACCACTTCTCGCAGCTCCCATTGCCTGGGAACAGCAAACCATGGCCACTGGGAGCTGCGAGCGGCCGTACCTGCGGACGCTCAGGTAAACAAAGCGTCTCGCAGCCCACCAGGGGCTTACCCTGAACAAGCCGCGAACCAAGTTTGGGAACCCCTGATCTAGTCTTACCTCATGCACACTACAGGCCACAGAACCTCACCCACCCACTCCTGAAATAGGCTCATAACCTCTGGCTGAGAGACTGAACTTCTCAACTCTTGATTTAAACACTTCAAGTTACAGAGAATCCACCATTTACACTAGATCAAACCACCAAGAGACCTGTGCCTCACACTGCAGAGGAAGGCAAAACCCCACCATCCCTCAGGGTCTCGGCCAATCTGATCGGGGGGAAATTCTATCTTAAACCCAAATATGGTGATCAGTGAGCCCCTGAGCACATGGGACACAAGGGAAAGACTTTGCTGTAGTAACTCAGAACCCTTCCCGTCTCCAGCCATTGGAGATATTTGCTAATGGGGATGGGCCAGACGCCATCGCAGGTAACCTCATCATACCATCCCCTCCATAAACTTGTCAAGCTCAGTCCTGAAACAAGTTAGTATTTTCACCTTCACCGCTCCCCTTGGAAGGCTGTTCCAGAATTTTATTCTTCTGGAGATTGGAAACCTTCATCAACCTTGAAGCCTCAGCTTGCTGATTGCCAGTTGAAATCCATTTGTTCTTGTGCCAATAGTGTCCCTTCACTTAAATAACTCCTCTCCCTACATGGTATTTATCCCTCTGATGTATTTGTAGAGAGAAATCATATCTCATATCAGTCTTCATTCTGTTAGGGTAAACAAGCCAAGCTCCTTAGGTTTCCTCTCATAAGGCAGGTTCCCCATTCCACTGATCATCCAGGTAGCCCTTCTCCACACCTGTTCCAGTTTGAATGAATCTTTCTGAAACAGAATTGCACCCAGTATTCCAGATGAGGTCTCACCAGTGCCTTGTACAATGGCAATAAGACTACCCTATCCAGACTGGAAATACTTCACTTAGGATTGCATTAGCCTATTTCACAGCTGCATCACACTGATGGCTCTTAGTCATCATGTGATCAACCAATACACTGTCATATTAATTTAGATGGAATATATGGGCTAAAGGTATTAACATAACCCAGTCAATGCCCAACTTTAAACCGTGTTAAACAAACGCTTGGTATACAGAAAGCTCCGCCCGCTTGCAATCATGGCAAACACAACATTAAAATATTTTTTAATTTTATTAAATATACAGAAAAGAAAGAAAAGCAGTTAAAGTATTAAATAAACCTTTCATTTTAACAACATCCCTTTCCCCTTTAGCTGGAGCAAGTTTTTTAAAGGACTTTGCCCCCTCTCCCCCCACCCCTGTCCCATTTGACAGGCTCTCAGATGGTATCAAAGATGGTAGTAACTATCCTTTTGGGGGGAGGGGGAAGAGAAGTTGTTAGTTGAAATGGGCTGGAGATACTGCTGCTGCTGAACTCCAATCCTGTTTCATCTCAGGTGGTGGTTGGGATTCAGTTGGAGCTGCTGGGGGTGGCAATGCCATCTGGAGCCCCCTCTCTCAGGATCAGGATGATTAAAGCCTGGGGTCACAGGAGATGATGGGGAAGGGAGCCATGATGGTGAAGCTCACCCTAGTAGACTCTGTCTGTTCTTCTGTTATGTTCCTCTTTTTGTTCTTTCATACTTTCCCCACAAAATATCTTTCTTGTAAGAACCCAAAAAAGAAGTGGTCGGTAGAATAGCCCATGTCCTCATTGTTTTGTCCACCAATTAGGCCTAATATCTGACATACCAATTTTGGCTCATTACCTTCCAGCTCCACATCTTCTATTTTTAACAAACATAATGTCAACACAGTCCTTGAATCATACAAACTTGACCTTTTTGTTTAAATTAATTCAGTTATTCTGCCTCCCTTTCATACCTTTCCCATCAACATTTGTTATTATACGTTACTGTAACATCTCATGAAGTTTTCATACTTTTTACAGTTGATCTCACAATTCAGGTAAATTCATAGGCCCAATTATCACAACACCATCTAGCTCTCTCTCCTCTTCTGTTCTTATAAGTCTACCTCTTATAGCAAAAAATCTTGTTGTTAGTCCTTAAGTGTATGACTTTGCACTATTAAATTTCATCCCTTTTGTATTACTCCAGTTTCCAAGGGCATCCAAATCTTCTTGTGTGATATTCCGATCCTCCTCTGTATTGGCAATACCTCCCAACTTTGTGTCATCTGCAAATTTTATTAGCACACTCCCACTTTACATGCCAAGGTCATGAAAGTGTTTAAATAAGATTGGTCCCAAGACCGATTCTTGAGGAATTCCACTAGTTAACTCCCTTCAGCTTAACAGTTCCCCTTTCAGCATGACCCATTGTAATCTCCCCTTTAATCAGTTCTTTACCCACCTTTCATTTCTCATATTAAGCCCCATGCTCTCCAATTTTAACTAACAATTTCCCACATGAAACTGTCTCAAATACTTTACTGAAATCCTTGTCTAGAAAATCAGTTATCTTTTCAAAGAAAGAGATCAGGCTGGCTTGGTACAATCTACCCACTGTAAAACTATAAGCAAGAGTCAATGAGTTGCTACTGATACAGATGGACAACATGGGGGGGCAGGTTGTGGAGTGGTGCCTGGCTGAATGGAGTGCTATCTGTGAGGGCAGAAGCAGGAATGTCCAGAAGCTGGGCTGGAATGCTGGTGGGGGCTGTTGCAGCTGCAAGGACACACCCTTCCCCCTCTTCTTTATAGTCTCTCCTCCTCCAGCACAACACCATTACTTTAAGCCATCGCTTTTACAGAGCCTAAATATATTTCCCTTCCCTACCCCCATTTCAGTCTTTTCCCCTTCTTTTTTGTTTGAGATCCTCCTCCCCCAGCCTTTGACTTCTTCACCCCATGATGATCACCTCCACATGGAGGAGGGATGAACACGGTTCTCTCCAGAACTCATGGATACTGCTCTTTCAGTCAGACAGCAGAGACCTGACCCGTTCTCAGTGTGCACTGCAGTATTCCCAGCCCAAGAAGCAAATGGCATTTCTACAGGTTGTAGTTACCACTCCACCAGCATCTCTTCTCCCATTCTCGATATCTGTATAATTATTTCTCCTCCTCAATTATCTGTCTCTTTTCTCCCCCACCTCTATCCTAACTTCCTCTGTTTTTATTCTAGACGGGCACTGCTGCTGGCTTTGTAGCAAAAATGGCCATCACCTTCAACTGTCATGGATACTGCAAGCTCAGAAGCAGCATCAACAACACATGTTGCATAACTAGCCTGGGTAAAATGTATTCAGACTCATTTTCAATACTTCTTATTGAGCTACTGGATACAATGATTCTGAGGCAAAGTGGGATGCTTGGTGAGCTCATTTGCATCTCATTACCCAGCACGCTCTTCCTCCTCGAAGCTATTTTCATAGCAGCACTGTTGTCCAAGCCCTGGGAACAGGCGGAAAGATTTGGGCATGCTTTTGGATGCACTGAGTTCTTTTCTGCTGGCTTTGCTCCCCCTTAGTAATGAAAGGCTTTGCACAGTGGTCAAAATGATCCAATTTTCC
Source organism: Lepidochelys olivacea (assembly GCF_965140295.1). Taxonomy (NCBI): domain Eukaryota; kingdom Metazoa; phylum Chordata; order Testudines; family Cheloniidae; genus Lepidochelys; species Lepidochelys olivacea. The sequence continues at coordinate 27,750,936 of NC_140411.1, read as the reverse complement.
ATTTTGCAGTTTTGTTTTGTTTTTTCAGTAGTTTAAGTTATCAGGAGCAAATCTTGAACAAGGAACAAGATTACAGACATCTGAGCCTAATGTTCCTCTCTGTGTGGTGCTCAGGCCTGAAGGTTTTGATCGGGAAGTAAAAAATGAGTTTAAATTCCATGGGATTTAAATTCGTTTGTAAGAAGAACATATTCCAGCAAAATGGGATTGCAAGCCCGTTACTTTGAGAAGAGCAAATATCCTCTATTATAACTCAGTAGTATCAGCAACTTGCTTTGCACATTACATGCTTCAACTAAGAGCACGGAACATATCCACTCCTGTCACTATCTACATCTAAAGACTGAAATGATTTCGCTCTGTCCAATTCATTTCAAAGTGTGTAGTTTCCAATTACAAGTATAACATGTCAGCCAGTACAAGGGTCTACAGTTTGAGCCACTGCAGTAAATTTTTGCTTTCTGGCAGTTTTACAGCATCAAAGGGTTGATTTAAGGATCAGTAAAACATTTTTTTAATCCCCATACCAAAACTCAAAACAACACTTAAATTACTTAAGTTCTTTATTGTTTTCAGTATCTTCTTAGAAATTTGGACATAAAATTCCACTCATGAATGATTTTATACTTTTTCAATTGACACTTCAAACAAAGGAAAGAATAAAAAAAAAAAACCCAGACACCTCAGTTCTATTCACTTGAATAGCACCTCTCATCCAAAGATTACATAGCACTTCATAATTGTTAATGAGCCTCAACACCCCTTCTGTGGCACTTATTTCCTCCATTTTATAGAAGGAAAAAAAAAACCTCAGGCAAAGAGATAATGACACAGAATATCTCTGGCAGAACCAGCATTAAATCCTGTATCTTCAGACTCCCAGGCTTGTGCTTTAGACACAAGATCAGGACCAAGCATGTTCTTTCAAAGTGAAAATACACAGATAATGTGGGGTAAAAATTATGCACAGAGAAGTGACAAAATCTGTGGGAACAAGAGATGCTTTCTGCCATGATTCAGCTCCCCCTTAAAACCTTTGGAGTGACAATTTCTCAGGTCTTATGCACCATGTGTCTCCAAAACAGTGCCACAGGAGCATGCTCTGTAAGTTTATGCCTCTATACGCCCTGGACAGACAATTATACCCTCCTACCCACACAGATTATTCATTTTTCTAGTAATATATCCCTTCTGATGCAGTAATATGGGTCTATTTTAGGGCCATTTCCATCACGGGCCAACAATTGGTCCTTTAGGATCCAAAAGGACTTTCATGTTCAGATTATACCTATTGTGAGTGACAGGAATGTATACAATGTGGTGAAACCACCAGAAATACTGCAAATGGCAGAGGCTAAAATAATTACACTGAACTGTTTAAAAGGTAGAGAAATATTGTGATACTGTCTAAGGCTGAAGTTTCACATCCCCTATCATAGCAAACTGCATTCACACTGACAGGTTTCAGAGTAACAGCCGTGTTAGTCTGTATTCGCAAAAAGAAAAGGAGTACTTGTGGCACCTTAGAGACTAACCAATTTATTTGAGCATGAGCTTTCGTGAGCTACAGCTCACTTCATCGGATGCATGCCGTGGAAACTGCAGCAGACTTTATTTATACACAGAGAATATGAAAAAATACCTCCTCCCACCCCACTGTCCTACTGGTAATGGCTTATCTAAAGTGATCATCAGGTGGGCCATTTCCAGCACAAATCCAGGTTTTCTCACCCTCCACCCCCCCACACAAATTCACTCTCCTGCTGGTGATAGCCCATCCAAAGTGACAACTCTTTACACAATGTGCATGATAATAAAGTTGGGCCATTTCCTGCACAAATCCAGGTTCTCTCATCCTCTCACCCCCCTCCCAAAAACCACACACACAAACTCACTATCCTGCTGGTAATAGCTCATCCAAAGTGACCATTCTCCCTACAATGTGCATAATTAAGGTGGGCCATTTCCAGCACAAATCCAGGTTTTCTCACATCCCCCCCACCCCCATACACACACAAACTCACTCTCCTGCTGGTAAATAGCTCATCCAAACTGACCACTCTCCAAGTTTAAATCCAAGTTAAACCAGAACATCGGGGGGGGGGGGGGTAGGAAAAAACAAGAGGAAATAGGCTACCTTGCATAATGACTTAGCCACTCCCAGTCTCTATTTAAGCCTAAATTAATAGTATCCAATTTGCAAATGAATTCCAATTCAGCAGTTTCTCGCTGGAGTCTGGATTTGAAGTTTTTTTGTTTTAAGATAGCGACCTTCATGTCTGTGATTGCGTGACCAGAGAGATTGAAGTGTTCTCCGACTGGTTTATGAATGTTATAATTCTTGACATCTGATTTGTGTCCATTTATTCTTTTACGTAGAGACTGTCCAGTTTGACCAATGTACATGGCAGAGGGGCATTGCTGGCACATGATGGCATATATCACATTGGTGGATGTGCAGGTGAACGAGCCTCTGATAGTGTGGCTGATGTTATTAGGCCCTGTGATGGTGTCCCCTGAATAGATATGTGGGCACAATTGGCAACGGGCTTTGTTGCATTAACACTGGAGTCATTGGAGCTGGCAGTACCAGGTCCCTGGGGGAGTCATGCAGGAACACTGGATAGGGATTTCTTGGGGGCTGGTCCATGGCTGTGGAATCCTCATGCAGCAGAAATCAGGATGACAACAAATTTTACCACTTTATGAATATACACACATTTTTTCCTCTCTCTATAATGACATAATAATAGAGTGATAGGATAGGGAATGCAGCCCTGCACACTGTAGTTTTATGTAACTTTGTTGGTGCCCAAATACCATAGTGATGGTCACAATAGCTACATCTCTCTCTATAATACACTTCACACAATGTCCAGCCCTCTAAACTTCAGAACACGAAAATGGCCATACTGGATCACACTAATAGTTCATCCAGCCCAGTATCTTATCTTTCAACAGTGACCAATGTCAGATGCTTCAGAGGGAATGAACAGAACAGGGCAATTATCGAGAGATCTGTCCCGTCATCCAGTCCCAGCATCTGGCTGGGTCAGAGATTTAGGGACACCCAGAGCATAGGGTTGCATCCCTGACTATCTTGGCTAATAGCCACTGAGGGACCTATCCTCCATTAACTGATCTAATTCTTTTCTGAACCCAGTTATAGTTCTGGCCTTCATAACATCCCCTGGCAACAAGTTCCACAGGCTGACGGTACATTGTGTAAAGACACACTTCCTTTCGTGAAGGCTCATGTTGAATATGCCATGCCTGCACTGCACTTCTATTTCAAACTATCCATGGGCCAATGAACTTAGTATCAAACAAAGCTGGTCATAAAACAGAACTGTAAAGCTACAGCTAAAAGGTATGTTAATAGATTATGATATTTGATATGTCAATGTTCATCAGCCCTTTGCAGAAGGCTGTTAAAGCTCATTATTCAAGTACTTCCTCATGCAGCCAGTGATTCCAGCAACGTTGCACTGAACAGCCTTTGTTGTGTTTCACTAGTGAGGAAGCACTGAAGGGTGCTGCAGATGTGTATCTTGCAAAGAACTGCGTTCCACTAGCAGGATGAAGGTACCAAGTCAAGGGTGAATGACAGACAGGCAAGGTAACAGTGGAACAGATAGCATAGAAATTAATGTTCACCAGTCCACTCTGTGTCTGAATGATTATTACTTTTTAAAACTCAAACCATTATTTTTGTCAGTCAAAGCAAGTAAGGCAAATAAAAATCAAATGGATTTATTTTTTAAAAAGGAAACATTTAGCCACCTGCAAACCTTATGTAATATCAATAAATGGAGTACATTTTCCCAGAAGTCACACCAGTGCAAGCCAATGGGTATCATGGCATCAACAGAGGGAAGAACTGAACCCTAGGAGACCTGGCTGTGACTCCTAGGAAGTACAGTACAGGTGATGAAGCCAAGGAGAAGGAAGGAGACACGAAGGTGACTGTATGCAACCTGAGGTCCCTCTAGATCAGTGTTTCCAAAACTTGGGATGCCGCTTGTTCAGGGAAAGCCCCTGGCGGGCTGATCCGGTTTGTTTACCTGCCACGTCCACAGGTTTGGCCAATTGCGGCTCCTACTTGCTGTGGTTCGCTGTTGCAGGCCAGTGGGGGCTGTGGGAAGCGGTGCAGGCCGAGGGCCGTACCAGACGCCGCTTCCCCCAGCCCCCATCGGCTGGGCACAGCAAACCGCGGCCAGTGGGAGCCGTGATCGGCCGAACCTGCGGACGCGGCAGGTAAACAAACCGGCCCGGCCCGCCAGGGGCTTTCCCTGCACAAGCGACGTCCCAAGTTTGGGAAACACTGCACTAGATTATGGGCTGTTCCAGTCAGTCTGACCTCTGGTGTAAATCAGATCAGCCCCAGGATCTGCCTATGTGCTGCAGGGCAGCCCAGATTCTCCTATAGTAGGTTACACATCCCCCCTGCATCTCCATCCCACCTTGTCCCTCCTCCGGCATCCTCCACATGCCAAGCCCTTTCAGTGGCCTGGTGCAATTCCTGGCCCCTTGCGACTTTTTTTATGCTACTGGAGCAGCATATAGGGCTAGAGTTGAGGGGGAAGAGGGCAGCAGTGGTCCCTATATCTTCAATCAAAACTGTGTAAGTTATTTACACAATTCCATGTATACATACACAAGCCTGATAAAAAGAAAAAAAGGTGAGCATTCAGTTTGAAAGTTTCCATGCCACATTTTAGGCCTGGTCTACACACAGATTTTGTACCAGTATAACTACAGTATGTCAGTTAGGTGTGTGATTTAAAAAAAAAAACAAAAAAAACAAAGTTATACCAGGACAACACCTAATGGACGCAGTTCTATTGGTATAAAGGTGCCTTTTACAGGTATAGATTATGGGAATAAGCTATCCGAGTATAAGCACATTTATACTGGTATAACTGCATTCATACTAGGGGGGGTTGTACTGCTTTAAGTATACCAGTGTCATTAAAGTGGTACCACATGTGTGTACAGATGGGCTCTTAGCCTAATGGTAATTAACACTGACATTTTCAACTACCAAGAGCAGCTGAGGCTTACAATGGAAATAGCCACTGACCCATAACAATTTGCCGTACTATCAGATGCTGCTGTTAAACAACTCTACTTTCAATTAGTTTTGCCACATCTGCAGGAAAGACAGTTTATATGCTCTTATGCCCCTTTTAGCACGAGACCCCAAGAGCTAAAAGTTGCTTGTGACCACTTTTCTATTAGAACACTGCCTTCCGACGGCAACAGAAAAAAATAATCAATTCAGCCAATGACATTTCTAATGACAGGGATAAGACAACACAAAGGCACTGATAAAAGTGGCAGTTAACCCTGTGGTAGCCTTATTGTTCTTGATTCACAAACACTGAACACTTGAGCAACACCAGGAGAGAGGGAGGAGGAGGTCTGCCATCTGTTGCTAGCAGTGACATCACCCCCTTTAGCTCAACCATTTCTTTTCAGGATGGTGTCTGCATCATTAATCAGTACCGTCCTGAGGCTGCCCCATTCAGCCAGGCCTAAACTGTCAGCACTTGAGCCCTGCAGTTCAAAAGGGACCTGCCAAAATGCTTGGCCTCATTTTTAAAGAGGCTTGGACCCATATCAAGATTACCTTGGACAGTGTACTCCGCAACCAGTACTGGGAGAAACACTGCATCTTACGGTATGTAATTTGAAGAATAAAGTAATCCAGGGTTAAAACAACCCCCAAACATACCAAACCAGATACTGCTTTCCTTCTGTGAGCAAGAACAGTGTTCGGTGCACAATGAAATGATTTGCACCTATTCTGCTTACCTTTATACGATGAGTCTTTCTCTGCAAGCTACAAGGAAATCTATATGGGAGCCACAACAGACTTCTTGTACAGAAAACTCCAACTCAAATAAGAAAGTAGAGAATCCACTAATTCAACGGTTCTCAAAATTTATTGCACCATGACCCCCCTTCTGACAACAAGTACTACACAACCCCAGGAGGGGGGAACGAAGCCTGAGCCCACCCCAGCCCCCCTGCCCAGGGTGGGGTGTGGGGTGTGTGTGTGTGTGCGCAAAGCTGAAGCGGGTAGAGGGCACGCAACTTTAGTCCCCCTTCCCAGGGCTAAAGTCCTCGGGCTGAAGGCCTGGGTGGTGGGGCTTGGGCTTCAGATCTGGGTGGTGGGGCTCAGGCTTTGGCTCAGCTCTAGGCCTCAGCAAGTCTAATACCAGCCTTGGCGACCCCATTAAAATGGGGTCGCGACCCATAATTTGAGAACACCTCACTAATTCATTAGGGAACTCTGTCATTTAAAAAAAGTGAATTTATCATAATTTGGTAAAAGGAGGAGAATAACCCTCACCTCTGGAATTCCCAGTGAGCCCGATCTCCCATATGGTGATCTTTCACATTCCAATAAGTATTCTGGTAACACCTCAGAGCCACAGTCATTGACTAGGGGCCCACTGCGTGAGACAAATATTGTAAATTCTTTCTATCTAACATTGTACTTAGAGCACAGTGCCCCAATTACAAAAGTACCTGAGTCCCTCACAAACTAATGTATTTAGTCTCACAAAGTACTTTTGTCTCCACTTTACAGATGCGAGCTGAGGCCCAAGGAGGCTAAGTGACTTGCCAAAAGTCACACAAGAAGTCTGGCACAGCAGGGACTTGAAACTAGGACAAGGATTTTTACGTCATGCACACTATCAACACTAGACAAACTAATAAACAGTAATAATAAGGTTTCAGAGTGGTAGCCGTGTTAGTCTGCACCAGCAAAAACAACGAGGTGTCCTTGTGGCACATTAGAGACTAACAAATAATTTAGCCCACGAAAGCTTATGCCCAAATAAATTTGTTAATCTCTAACGTGCCACAAGCAATAAAAAGGACGGTCTCTATAGGACATTATGAAATGATGCCTTATGGATCTGGTCCATTGTAACTCAGTATTTGGGGCTGGGTAAAAATAAATAAATAAATAACCAGTAACATTGGTTGAATTTTTCCCCCCATACTTCTTCAAAGCAAAACAAATCCCCCCGTCTCCCACAATCTTTGTGGTTCCAGCCGTAGCGCTATTCTTGCTGCTCAGCATTTTCTTTGGCCTCTCTTCATTTCTGTGCGGCCAATGCCTAGAGTCCCAGGGCTCATGGAAATAGGAGTAACATTGCCACAGGAGAGGTGGACACAGTGAAGCTGCCAGACTCGTGCATGCAGCAGGAAAGCAACATTCAGCACTTTTTTCTGAATCAGCTGGGAAAGAGGAATTTACTGTAGGGAAGAAACAGTATCAGAGGAAAAATCAGTAAATACAGAACTGATTTGACAGTGGGTCAAATTCTGCCCTGATTTCTGGACTGACTGCAAGGGAATTGAGTTTGGCCTAGTATGTCAGGAAAGGGGAGCGGGCAGAGCAATGCAGGGAGGATGACATGGTTTCATTATAGACAGGATTATCACCAACCTGGGAATGGCGTTCAGAACAGGAAAACAGAAAGGGAGAAAAATTCAGGCCTTACACAGACTCTCTGAATTTGGGATGGATTTGGGACACATTTAGAGAAGAAAATGGTTTTAGATATCTGAAGGTCTTCTACAGTTCACATTAGTGCTCTATCTGAGTGCCTGATAATTGTTAACCTCCCAATATTCCTGTGAGGTAGAGAAGTACTATTATCCTTATTGTACAGATGGTCCTACCGGTACCATCCTTCTTCGCCTGTAAACAGAGTTTGATTACATAGAATAAAAGGAAGCGAAAAGAAAGGTTTACTTATAAGAATAACAATAATTGTTTGAAAACTATGGAAAAACTTAAGAAAGAAAATAATCATATATAATGAAAAGCTGCTGACAAACACTCTGGTTCACGGCATATGCAGACTCCCCAAAGTGGATGTTGTCTGTTTGGGAGGGTGAGGGATGAAAAGCACAAGTATATTTTTGCCCTATTTAGCTATAAAAAGTTTAAGAATGTTAAGAATAGAGGTGGTAGGGTATTCACCAAACAATTCCAGACATGAAACGTTACTTCAACAACTCCTCAAATCTGCTTCATTCTTACACAGCTGTGCAATTCTCAGTGTCAAAAGGAGGCACAGAAAAGCAAGCTTGTTAGCTTGAGGAGATAGCTACCAAAAAAGCAAGTCAACCAGTGTGCACAGGGGACAGAAATATAACCAAGAAATCCATTAGCTCCACACATGAAACAACAGCTATATATTTAAGGAATTTCCATATTTAATTTGACTGGTGTAAGTGGCACTTTCATGACAATACCTGCTATGGAGATTGGAACTGGAGATCCCTCACTGAAAAACAGTTTAGAGTAGGGCTGTTGATTAATAGCAGTTAACTCATGAGATTAATTTTAAAAAATTTATCATGATTAATCACAGTTCTAATCGCACTGTTAAACAATAGAATACCAATTGAAATGTAGTAAATTTCTGGATGTTTTTCTACATTTTCAAATATATTGATTTCACTTACAATAAGATTACAAAGTTTACAGTGCTCACTTTATATTATTATTTTTATTACAAATATTTGTACTGTAAAAATGATAAACAAAAGAAATAGTATATTTCAATTCACCTCATACAAATACTGTATTGCAATCTCTTTATCATGAAAGTGAAACTTACAAATGTAGGATTTTTTTTTTTTTGTTACATAACTGCACTCAAACAAAACAACTTAAAACTTTAGAGCCTACAAGTCTACTCAGTCCTACTTCTTGTTCAGGTAAGAAACAAGTTTGTTTACATTTACAGGAGATCATGCTGCCCTCTTCTTATTTACAGTGTCCCCTGAAAAGGAGAACAGACGTTCACATGGCACTTTTGTAGCCACCACTGCAAGGTATTTATATGCCAGATATGGTAAACATTCATATGCTCCTTCATGCTTCGGCCACCATGCCAGAAGATGTGCTACCATGCTGATGGCACTTGTTAAAAAAAATAGTGTGTTAATTAAATTTGTGACTGAACTTGTTGGGGGAGAATTGTATGTCTCCTGCTCTGTTTTACCCACATATTTCATGGTATAGCAGTCTCGGATGATGACCCAGCACATATTGTTCGTTTTAAGAACACTTTCACTGCAGAGTTGACAAAACGCAAAGAAGTTACCAATGTGAGATTTCTAAAGATAGCTACAGCATTCGACCCAAGATTTAAGAATCTGACGTGCCTTCCAAAATCTGATCAAGACAGCGTGTGGAGCATGCTTTCAGAAGTCTTAAAAGAGCAACACTCTGATGTGGAATCTACAGAACCCAAACCATCAAAAAAGAAAATCAACCTTCTGCTGGTAGCATCTGACTCAGATGATGAAAATGAACATGCTTCGGTCAGCACTGCTTCGGACTGTTATCGAGCAGAACCTGTCATCAGCCTGGATGCATGTCCTCTGGAATGGTGGTTGAAGCATGAAGGGACATATGAATCTTCAGCATATCTGGCACGTAAATATCTTGCCACGCCAGTTACAACAGTGCCATGCGAACGCCTGTTCTCACTTTCAGGTGACATTGTAAACAAGAAGCGGGCATTTATCTCCTGCAAATGTAAACAAACTTGTTTGCCTGAATGATTGGCTTTAGAAAAAGTAGGACTGAGTGGACTTGTAGGCTCTGAAGCTTTACATTGTTTTAATTTTGAATGTAGTTTTTTTTGCACATAATTCTACATTTGTAAGTTCAACTTTCATGATAAAGAGATTGAACTACAGTACTTGTAATAGATGAACTGAAAAACACTATTTCTTTTGTTTTTACAGTGCAAATATTTGTAATAAAAATAAATATAAAGTGAGCACTGTACACTTTGTATTGTGTGCTGTAATTGAAATCAATATATTTGAAAATGGAGTAAACAGCCAAAAATATTAAAATAAACGGTATTCTTCTATTGTTTAATAGCGTGATTAATTTTTTAAATCACACGATTAATTGCGATTAATTTTTTTAATTGTTTGACAGCCCTAGTTTAGACCCAAAGCTTGATTTACCATAAGCTACTTACAATCTGGTATGGATTGTCCTCTAGAGCTACTAGAAATGTGCTTATTTACACTTTACTACTTTGCCCTCCAAAAATGGCAGCCTATCTTCCACATCTCAGCAAAGATTTGATAGCACACAAAAAAGCTGTCGTGAGTATGGCTGGTTGAAAATTGTGCATCAATACTCTTTTCCGATAGATAAATGGGGTTTCGATTAAATGTACTTTTTGGTGAAAAACCTCTGCTTTCCAAGGGAAATGCAGTTTTTTTCCTTGAAAAACCAAACACCCAAAACCCAAAGAGTTTTCAGTTTCCATCCAAAATATTTCAGTCAAAAACTGAAATATTTAGATTTGGATATACTAGTATATAACTTCATGGGAGCTGTAGTTTGGTTTCCTCATGTCCCCATTTTCCTCTATGGGCTGCTCTACCCACATGAACTACATCTCTTATGATGCCCCACAGCCAGGGACTCCGATGATGCAACCACCTTTCCTTACCCATGAGAGGATACTGTGGTATATCATGGGAGCAGTAGTCTGAGCAAGGGGCCCAGCCTATAGAGAGGAAAGGGAGCATAAGACACCTGAACAGCAACTCCCATGAGGCACCACACAGCAGCATTCCCAAAACGAAATATTTCAGTTTTCAATTTTTCAGTGAAAATTAAAAAAAAAAAAAAAACACCATAGGGCCAGATTTTTAGTCTTAGTGCCACCCCTTTGTGTTGCCTGAGTGGTGCAACAAGGACACAATTTGGCTGCGGGTGGCCAGTTCAGAATTCACCTGGCAGAGGGGAATTCTCAGTTGACACAGAGCTGGCCCTTATACCCACCTCACTCGTCCACCCTGACTTAGGGAACATGTGCTGGAGTAAGGGGATGGGGCAGACTTAGCTCTTGCTATGAAGAAATAGCCTTGAATTTTTTTCAGCTACACTTTCACTAAATCACATATATCTCAACAAGGTGACCAGGCAGTCCAATTCTGACTGTTCTGGTGTCAGAGTCAGAGTGCAACCAGCCCTTGAATGGGTGCTCGGGGTAAGTGTGGTATCCCTTCCCATCTGGTGTCCATCACCAGCTATTGGGGATATTTGCTACTAGCAGTTGCAGATCAGCTACGTGCTATTGTAGGCAGTCCCATCATACCATTCCCCCCATAAACTTAACAAACGCAGAAACCAGTTAGGTTTTTTGCCCACCACTGCTTCCCTTGGAAGGCTGTTTGAGAACTTCTCTCCTCTGATAGTTAGAATTCATCTAATTTCAAGCCTAAACATGTTGATGGCCAGTTTATATCTATTTGTTCTTGTGTCCACATTGGTGCTTAACTTAAATACCTCCTCTCCCTCCCTGGTATTTATCCCTCTGATGTATTTATAGAGAGCAATCATATCTCCCCTCAGCCTTCTTTTGGTTAGGCTGAACATACCCAGCTCTTTGAGTCTCCTCTCATAAGGTAGGTTTTCCATTCCTCAGATCATCCTAGTAGCCCTTCTCTGCACCTGTTTCAGTCTGAGTTCATCTTTCTTAAACATGGTATATCAGCACGGCACACAGCATTCCAGATGAGGTCTCACCAGTGCCTTGCATAATGGTACTAACACTTCTCTGCTACTGGAAATACCTCACCTGATGCATCTAAAGACTGTATTAGCCTTTTTCACAGCCACATCACATTGGTGACTCAGTCATCCTGTGATCAAGCAATACACCCAGGTCTTTCTCCTCCTCTATCACTTCCAACTGATACGTTCCCAGCTTATAGCAAACATTCTTGTTATTAGTCCCTAAATGTATGACTTAGCACTTTGCACTATTAAATATATAAGGAAAATATTCTTAAAACTAACTCTAATAAGTTTTCAGTCAGCATTTTTCTCACTTTGCCTATCCATAAATTTCAATTACTATCGAGGGAAATTTTTTTTTGTTGGTTTGTGTGTGAAGAGTGAAATCAACATATACCAACTTTCACCGATAAACATCTAATCCCTCCAAGCCTAGCTCTATAGCGCATAGCTTTTTTTTGCTAGCTGGAACAAATGGCCTTGCAAGAAACTTTAGAAGAGAGCCCTTGCAAGCCACCACCCCTCCAGCACAGTAAAATATACAAAACCACACAGATCAGCACTCACTTGGGTCCTATTCTTCATCCCTCACTTCCCCCTCACTCCTTTCCCCCAAGTTAAAAAATCCATGTGTGGCAGCACATTGGTATTCAAAAGTTTGTTTTCTTTAGGCAATTTGGTCTTGAAGTTTTACTGTTTATACAGTCAGATAATGATTACTACTAGTGTGAAAACACAGGCATCTGTGGTTCTGATTATGGCTAAATTCAGACTGCAACCTCAGCTGTCAACAGTTTAATGTCTCTCTCTCTCTCTCTCTCAAAAAAGCAGCCTCTAATTATAGAGGAATTGTTTTGAAACACATCTGGAAAATGTGCACTGGACCTTTCCAGTCAGCACTACTTCTCCATGACCTTCCTGCTGCCCAAAAAGCAATGAAGCAGAAATAACTGGGAAATTCCTTGCTATATCACTTCTCGCTTCTCAAGGCTGTCATCACACTTGCACTTGCTCTCAGTAATAGCTTCTGGCATGGAGTGTTCTCATCTCATACCACAATATTCACCAGCTGTCAGATACTGGCAATTTGGAGTCTAAGTACCAACATAGATAGAAATGGGGGTAATAATGTTGTTAGTTGGGGACAAATTATTGAACTTCTAGTGCAATCCCCCCTCAATCTCTCCAAAAAGTCTAAGTTTGTATGTTTTTTCCCAAACAAGTGCAGGAATGGGGTTATGAGATAGACACCATCTGATTATAAGAATTTATTTGCAAATTATTTCAACATGGACCCACAGTACTTAACTTCCACTGATTTAAATGGGACCTAGATGCCTACATACCTTTAAAAATCTGGGCCTATGTCTTTAATTGCTCTTTAAATTCTAGAGCAAGGGCTCATGCCTAATCTATACCACCACAGGGATAACCCAGGATGCACTGTGACTTAGAAATACACCCGAGTCACAACTACACCCCTGCTTCTTCCTCGCTTCCGGAGACAGTAATTTATTGTTGGTTTATGCCAGTAGTAAATTACTACACATCTTCCCTCCCCCCCCCCCGCCAACCCTCTTCCCCCCCCCCCCCCCCCGCCGCCCCAGTGCTGGCTTGGCTATTATGATCAGTGAGTAGAATGGGCAGAGCCAAATTTCCATTCATACTCTGCCCACTTGCTGCAAGGATGAAGTAAGTGGGTAAATAGGCCAGTTTATAGTTCTCCATGCAGTCTTGGGGCTCCAACCCACTGCTGCTACTCCTTGAATGACAGAGGAAGAAAACTGCTCCAGTCTGTCCACCCTGATGCTTGCTTTACAGGTGGGCCCTGGCTGCCTCTGCTCTTTAGGCAGCCTAGGAGGTGGGTAAAATGGGGGAGAAGGGAGTGTAGCGTAGTCCTGGGCTGCTGCTCCTCTTTGTGAGGGGAAAGAGGGGAATCTAGCCAAGATAAATATGAATGTAACGGGTAATTGGTACTGTAAATACTGTATCTTCCAAAGGCAGCTTAAAGGTTGTAACCTTCATTTGGCCTTGCTGGTCAGGCATTGGACTTCTGCTGAACAGCAATGGGAAGAGAACACCTAGATTCCACGGGGACAGGTGCACTATCTATACCACAGGTAGATGATAAATTAGCTAGACCTTCCAGGCTCTCCCCTTGAGTGTCAGTTAAGAAGATTTTATAACATACATACCAGATAGAGCTGTCAGAACGTGAAGCGTCCAGATACTCAGTGATCAGACGGACAATTGTATGGGATTCTCTTTCGCTTGGCCAACTCCAGAGATGAATCAAAGTCTCTGTCATCCAGCAGCCATCATTAAAATTTTGTGATAACAAACATCTTTAGTCAGTAGCTTCACAGTCATCCCTTTCAGTTCCTCCTTCTGTACCAAGGAAGCCGAATTCTTCTTTGTCACATTCTTCTCTGTCACATTCTTCTTTGACAAGTTTACCAGAGGCTTGCATTACTGCTTGCCCATCTACTCTTATGACACTTTTGAGCATTCTTCTTGTTCTCCGCATCTCTAGCACACTTCCGGCTCATTTAACAAAGCTTATGTTAAGCTGCAAGCACTGAATGAGCCAATTTGCTCGCTCTCTCCAAAAAGGGATTTTAGAGCAACCTGGTTGTTCCTGTAAGGATGCTGAACTCCTCTTTCTCAAGCCAAAAAGTAAGAAAAGGCTACAAAGCAATTCCACAACATAAATATACAGTCACTAGCTGAACGGCTCCATACACATACGACCAACAGCAAATCAAACGCAAGAGTCTTTGAGTGAACCCCCCACCTAGTAATGTTAGTGTACAACTTCAACAGAGTTGGGTCCCACTGATCAGTGCTCTGCTTCTAGAAAAGGTCAATCTGAGCAGAAAGTTGATCAAAGGGCTGCTCCCTGTTCTTGATTAACCGCTCCCAATATTTGCTGTCCTTTAAAAATAAAGTTCTCAGTTTTCAGCGGAGATGCAATTTGCATTACTGAGCAGAACAGCCTGATGTGTATAAATCCACGTTTAGAGATATTATGAATTGTATTTTGCATATAGGTACATAATTTTACTTATCAATTACATAATAAAATAAGGAGACTATATTTTAACTGTGACAAAGTCAGGCCAGACAGCTGCAAGAGGGTCTTTTCTTTTTTTTTGTTTTTTAACAAACATTTATTGATGCAGCCATGTTACAAGTTTAGAATCGCAGCTTCTGGAAGAACCACTTATTCTTACCAGTCTTGTATCTTTCCTCAAATTTCACCTTGGTTTCGCACCTTGCCTTGCGTTTTAGTGCAGGGTCCCTGAATACATCTTTATTGACAACGGTTTTGTCCAGAGGAATATCAACAGAATACCTGGTGAGCATTAGATGGTTGTAGTTATAAATCTTCACAAAAGATTTGATCTTGGACCTCTTCGCTATCTTCTTTTTGCCCATTGCAGCAGTTACCTTCTGTGGGTACCTATCAATACCAGCCACCAGGGCATGGCCATATGGTCGGTCCGAGGTACCGTCATCATGTTAAAGGCCCTTTTCCCTACAAGCTGAGAAGGGGTTACCTCAGTGACAGTTAGCGACACCTGATCCCAATTAAGGGCTGCCTGAGGCCTTTAACCCCACTCCTCTGGGTAGAAAAGAGGGGAAGAGAGAGACAAGCTGCTGCCATGTTAGTGGCAGTAGGGAAACAAGTTGCTCCAGGGAGAGAGGCTGTTCTCCTTTCCATAGGGGAAACAGCCAAACCTTAGTACCTGTTGGGGAAGAAGGGCAACCAACAGGGTGACACCCAGCACCAGCGAGGAGGCAGCGAAAGGTACCCCTCTACGTTTTTTTTGTTTGTTACTTTTTGTTTGGTGGAGGATCACCCCTTAGGCCAACCCTCAGGCCTATCCTGAAAATATGACCCAGGGAGCACAGAAGGGGGAAGGCAAACCCTGCCCTGAGTGGAGCTGATTACCCCAGGCCCGCCATCACCAGAGGAGGAAATGCTAAGTCAGGTGAGATGAAGGATGTGCCTTGCCACATAATGTATACAGTACACATAAGGGGGACACAGAAAAGGTTCATCACACAACCTAAATTCTATATTTCCATGTTATGCTGAGTGCCTCATTTCTCAACCTTAATGTTGCATGAAGATTAGTTTTTGCATGGAATACCAGCACACACACACACACACGACCACACAGCCGATGTTTTCAACAGTGATTCTGGATGCCTCAGTTTCTGAGTCCCATAATTGAGACACTTTAAAAGGGCCTGCCTTCACTTCTGAACCTCAGGCCCCTTTAAACTGTTTCAAATTGAGTACCCAAAACCATTGTGTGAAAATTTACACACAAGGGTGCATGCATGCATACACACATGGTGTAAATACAATTCATATTAAAAGTCTACAACTTTCTGTTCTTTCAATCACCAACTGAAAACCTCTCTTCTGTGTCAACTTCAAGATAGCTAGCTAAGTTTTACATTAAGAAAATGACTATTTTGACAGAACCAGTAAGAAGTGGGCACATCATGACTGAGTAACCATGTTTCAAAAGCACTTAAGTTCCTTTGACTTTCAGTGGGACTTAGGGTCCATAAGTGACTCTGGGACTTTTGAAAACTGGACTTAGGCTTCTAAAGTCACTAAGATGCTTTTGAAAATTTTATCTGGCATCTTATTGTTTTGTGTCTTCACCCCATTCTCCATATGGGTTAGTGATTCTGACCCACTATGTTATGCCTAAATTTAGATTATATGTAAACTACCTAGTACTTTTTGGTGCTGTGCTAATAATCAGTAAAATATTAACATTAATAATATATAACATCTGAGTTAAGGTTTGCACTTCTGTCCTCTTGAATGTGTCATTATGATAGTGGGCTGAATCCCCAGGTCTGGACACCTTTCCACTTTTCTGACTCCTAGATTGTACCAGGTATGTGGTCATACAGAGTACAAGTGCTGATAAAAGCCATGGCAGCTAGAGTGCTCCCCTAGGGACTGCGCTGCTAGCTGGAGATCCCTGAGTGTAGCA
This sequence comes from Lepidochelys olivacea, assembly GCF_965140295.1. Taxonomy (NCBI): domain Eukaryota; kingdom Metazoa; phylum Chordata; order Testudines; family Cheloniidae; genus Lepidochelys; species Lepidochelys olivacea. The sequence continues at coordinate 27,734,322 of NC_140411.1, read as the reverse complement.
CACTCTGGCCACGCCCCCTTCCATGTCCATGGAATGCTCCCCACTTCTGCGTAGGGGGTGTAACAAGTGGCACACACCTGGCTCTGATGGCTTTACCCTATCCTGGGGCTCCTCTACATTAGGGAAATCCTCCAGCAGTCATGTTAGGGGAGCTCAGTCAAGTTGGGGAGATAGAACTAGAAGCTAGGTTTTGACCTATGCTTTTTAGTTACATGAAGATGTACCATTTCTCAAATAATGCAGTAAATCTTTACTGATTTCGGACCAGATCATGAGATGACACTTCAAGAGGAGTTGCAGGTGCTAGCATCTCTCAGGATTTTCCTCTAAGGGTCAGATTTTTAAAAGATATTTAGGTGTCTAGTTGGATCTTCAAAAGCACCAAGGGACCTCTCAGCCACAAACCATTAAAGATTCACTGAACAACAAAATCCATCAATCATAACAAGTGAATAAAACAAGTTAAGTTGTTACACAGGTTTCTAAGCTTGTAGGGAAAAACCCTAGTATGACATTAACTTTGTCATCATGTAACTGAAGACAATCTGCTTCATGCTCCATTCCAGATTTACACCAGTGTAACTGGGAGAAGAATCAGACCTGACATCATAATGCATACACACAAAAGGACTCGAGCTGATTTTGCACATGGTACCTTGCCAACATTTTAAAAATGGTAGTAAGTGGAAGCAAGGACACAGAACAGCCAATTGCGACTGCTTACATGCCGAGAAGGAGAGAGATCTTCTCAATTCTGTTTCAAAACAACTGAAACAGCCTTAGTCTATCACTACCACAGAAATTTACCAAATATTCCTAATTAACAAAATATGCTCAAACATATAACGCTCCAAAACAAAACAGCTCTCCAAGCTACCAAAGTACTCAATGACAGAGGGAGACATACAGACAGAACTTGTCTACAATATGAATCTACAATGTGTGTCAACAAGAGGGCAGCTGAACCTGAACAGGCTCTAACCAGGATTTCTGAAACCGTGTGAAGCATGTTTGTCTTTGGCTGTACTTGCAGCTAAACCACACACAGCATCAGTTCAGCGGCAGCCATTATGGAAACCTGTGGTCAGCAATAGGTAAATTTCACAGTGTGGATGCTATGGGGATAGGATATGGTACAGAAGCTAAAATAAACTGATGCCAGAGATTATACCCAACTGCAAAATGGAAGAGACACTGAAAAGCTATATGGCCAAGGACAAAAGCAGTCAAGAAATCCCAAGTACTGCTGGAAAGATCCCTAAAAGTGATATAATTGGCTCTCTTGAAGCCTGAACATCACTTAAGTCTTTTCAAGCCAGAGAAGTAGAGAGAGATCCTTCCTAGAAACCAGCACTGAAAGCTACACTAACTATGAGAGAATTTGGAGCTTCTATCAGACAGAATTCAGGACCAGATCCTCATCTGGTGTAAAGTGGCAAAGCTTCATTGAAGCCAAGGGAGCTCCACTGATTCATACTAATTGATGAACTGGTCTTCTATGTCAAAATTGTCAGTGAGTTACCAAAAACAGCGACATCTTGTGCTTACCTAGAAAAAAAAATGCTGGCAATATAAATGAGAATTCAAAACTGAGGTATAAAACCCATATACATTCTCTTTTTCATGACCTCCCCAAGTGTTATACAATGAGTAGGACAGCATGCAATTTCCAAAACCTTGCAGGACTGACTAATTTAGGGAATTAGTAACATATGGAGATTTCACTTCAAGTCAGGTCTAGTTTGTTAGTGAAAGGTCAGTATCATGTGATGGATGTTGGTGGCCCCCCGTAGTAGGAACTTGATATCTCACCCCAGTGACAAATCAACACATGTCATATCACATAAAACCCCACCAAAAGTGATACAAACTGTTAGACTTGAGGGCACTTGCATAGGTCAAGGACTATACGGGTATACAGAATGACCATCTCCCAACAGAGATGTGGTCTTTTCAGGACAGGACTGAGGCCCATTGTGGGGGCAGTATTTTGGTGGGAATCATACACTACTACAGGCTATCATGTCCCTAGTGTGTGGACAGAGGAATTTGCTCCCCAGAGCTTTCCCTGCAGCAGAAAATTCAGCTCAAAACATATTTGAAAAAACCATACAGGATATCTCAATGTCAATAGAATGAAACATCTTGGCCTTAAACATTTTAGAAGCAGATGTACCAATTTTGCCATCTGGCTTCAGAAAATGGACTTCACAGGTTATAACACCTACGTAGACAATAAATGCACGTATGCTGTCAAGGTTCCTCCCCCACTCTGAACTCTAGGGTACAGATGTGGGGACCTGCATGAAAAACCTCCTAAGCTTATCTTTACCAGCTTAGGTCAAAACTTCCCCAAGGTACAAAATATTCCACCCGTCGTCCTTGGATTGGCCGCTACCACCACCAAACTAATACTGGTTACTGGGGAAGAGCTGTTTGGACGCGTCTTTCCCCCCAAAATACTTCCCAAAACCTTGCACCCCACTTCCTGGACAAGGTTTGGTAAAAAGCCTCACCAATTTGCCTAGGTGACTACAGACCCAGACCCTTGGATCTTAAGAACAATGAACACTCCTCCCAACACTTGCACTCCCCCTTTTCTGGGAAATGTTGGATAAAAAGCCTCACCAATTTGCATAGGTGACCACAGACCCAAACCCTTGGATCTGAGAACAATGAAAAAGCATTCAGTTTTTACAAGAAGACTTTTAATAAAAATAGAAGTAAATAGAAATAAAGAAATCCCCCCTGTAAAATCAGGATGGTAGATATCTTACAGGGTAATTAGATTCAAAAACATAGAGAACCCCTCTAGGCAAACCCTTAAGTTACAAAAAAGATACACAGACAGAAATAGTTATTCTATTCAGCACAATTCTTTTCTCAGCCATTTAAAGAAATCATAATCTAACACATACCTAGCTAGATTACTTACTAAAAGTTCTAAGACTCCATTCCTGGTCTATCCCCGGCAAAGACCAGCATATAGACAGACCCACAGACCCTTTGTTTCTCTCCCTCCTCCCAGCTTTTGAAAGTATCTTGTCTCCTCATTGGTCATTTTGGTCAGGTGCCAGCGAGGTTACCTTTAGCTTCTTAACCCTTTACAGGTGAGAGGAGTTTTCCTCTGGCCAGGAGGGATTTTAAAGGGGTTTACCCTTCCCTTTATATTTATGACATATGCAAAGTCAGGTTTCCAACATTCCTTTATTCCCAGGCTTGTGGTGTCCTGGAAGAGATACTCACACCCAGTTCTACTGTATCAGCAGCTAATTATGATTCTGTGGTCTGTGGACCAAAACAATAGAGGTCATCTTCTAGTCCATCCCTCTGCACCTAGGTAGGATCAATTATACCTAGATCATCCCTGACAGGTTTTGTCTTACGTGTTCTTAGAAACCGCCAATGATGGCGATTCCACAAGCTCCCTTGGTAACCTAATTCCACTACTAAATCTTTAGAGCTAGAAAGTTTTTCTTAATATCTAACCTAAATCTCCCTTGCTGTTACCTTTAGTCGAAATGGAGAACAATTGATTGCAGTCCTCTTTATAACAGCCATGAGCATATTTGAAAGCTGTCATCAGGTTCTCCCCTCAGTCTTCTTCTCTCAAGACTAAACATGCCCAGTTTTTTTTAACCTTTCCTAAACCTTTTATTGTTTTTGTTGCTCCCCTCTGGACTCTCTCCAGTCTGTGCACATCTTTCTTAAAATGTGGCGCCCAAAACTGGACACAGTTCTCCACCAGTTCAGAGTATAGTGGAAGAATTACCTCCTGTGTCTTACAACACCCACAATCTTAGCCTTTTTTGCAACTCCATGTTGGCAAATACAGCAGATTGAAAAATGGTATTTTCCATACAAAAATTCAAGAACACAAATGTTCATACAAATTTTCTTCCTTTTCTCACACCCCCCTCCCCTAATTTTTTTTCTGCTTTCAAAAGCCAAAATGGGGGCGGGGGATGGGAAGATTAAGAAAAAAAAATCAAATGCACTGACAATTTTTGCTTTGTAAAAAGTCTATTTTGCATAGGATAAGCAAGTTTTATTGGACATATTTTTTCAGCTCTATTGGCAAGTGAAAGAAAAGTGAACGCGGGGGAGGGGGGGGGAGAGAGTCTGAGGACACACCAGGAACAGTGTCCTCTCCCTTTGCATGTTATAATGGGTAGAAATAATTAAAAGAAAAAACTTGGTGGGCTTCTTGCATGAAGGCTTGGGATTTAACTCCCATCTTCCACTTCTACTGCCCCAAGATTCCTGTGTTCCCTCCAGAGGACCAGTGGGTTGGGGGATGCCATGGTGATAAAAGACAAGTCCTTAGGAAAGGAGGTTGGAGAGTGGAGCAGGACTTGAGAGTATTGAGGCCCTGGACAGAAAGGAGCAGCTAAAGTGGAAGGGGGAAGGGGAGAAGAGAAAAAGAGAGACTTCATCACATAGTATAAATGCTCTTCTCTAGCTTCAGCACTAGCCTGTGGCAACACGATTTACTTCAATCACCCTGGAAAACAGCAGGTCTATTTGTCTCTTTCACACACAACAGCACTTTTAAAACTAATCTCCAGCAATTTTCTACAAACAGCTATAAATCCCCCCAAAAGAGAACCAGAAAAACGATTCCACATAAGTCCCCAAAACAATTTTAGTAACAACAGTGTTATTTTCTGGCAGTCTTATATTAGGGATTAAATTCACACATTTTATTGTTGGTTCTTCTTCTATATTTTAACCTTTTGGATGCCACACTCTCCTTGCTAGGGCTGAAAGCAATTTATTTTTCAGCATGATAAGATCACCAGATTCTCATAGGCCATACAAATGCAGCTTCACTGTATATATTGTATTGCTGTGCTTTCAGAGAGACTTTAAAGGGACAGGTTCACCAGTGATGCAAAGCTGCTGCAAACCCAATTTAACTGACCAGCTAAACAGGGTTTATAACTGTTATGCATGACCAGAACGGCACAAAGCAGCTGGAGCTTCTCAATGTAATTGGCCCCAGGGAATCAACATTCCATAGGAAAATGTTATGAGATTTAATGATGGTCATTCAAGGACAACATCAGCTTCAAATCTAGTCTTTTTGAAAGCATGAATTACAACACCACCACCGAATAGTTCTTTTCATCTGCAGATGCTGAAGTACTGAGGAGTAGTAGTTCAAAGTACTACACCTACATAAATCCTCCTGCCACATGTTGTGATTTTCCAGACACATTTTCTTATTTTTTTTAAAAAAATTACTCTCCCCGCTTCACACTGCATGAAAGACCTACACAAAAAAGACCTCCGTGACAAAGATAGCATGGCTCTGTGATTGTTTCCCCCATGCTTTGTATGATGATTGTTTTTGGATAAAGAAATAAAATGGAATTAACCAACTACATGCCTATCATTATCCAGGTCACTTAGCTTGTATGTTTTATCCCAGTTTCCCTCCCTATTTTTGTCTTTTTAGACTGGAAGACTAATAAAGTAGAAACCGTCTCTCAGTATGCTTTTGGACAGACAGATAACAGATAATCATCCTGATCCATTCCACTGTTCCGTACTGCAATAAAAAACAACAATGAAACAGCACTTCCAGGTACAGATGTTAAATTCCAGCCTTTAAAACTAGAGAGCAATTTGTGAAACAGAAAAGCATCAGTATTTGGCACTGAAATACTGTTTCTAAAACCTACCTCTTAAGCAGCTTTACAATAAACATGAATCCCCTCTTTAATAATGACAAGAATTTGAAGGATGTAAACACCAAGGAGATGTTTAAGGTAGTCAAAGTATAATGAGAAGTAATCAGATGAAGTTAAGGAAAAGGAGCAATTTGCCTAAATCAGGGGAAATTTCCTAAGGGTGAAGTTGATCAGGCCCTTGAAATGACTAAATCACGGAAAATCGGACTAACAGAGCATTGAATAAATGGAACCTGCTCTGGTTCCAAGGGATGTGCTAAATGATCTAATATAACCTTTTCATCTCCAACTGTAGAGGGGCAAATCCTAAAGCCCTTATTTAGGGCCCTGTCCTGCAGCTGCATCCACAGGTTAATCCTTGCTCCTGCATAGAGCCCCATTGACTTCTGTAGGGCTCCCAGGGATCTGAGTGCAAGGTTTTGAGATTTAGACCCTATTCAGTCACTGCTCAGGAAAACTCTCATTGAAGCCAGTGAGTCAGTAAGAATCTCCCTTATTAAGGGTCTGACTAAGGGCAAGATCTTGCCTCTAATGGAAAGGATCACAAGAAGCGAAGAAACTCCATGAGATTTCCCTTGTACAATTTTCTTCAGACCTTTGCACTGGGGATGGTAGAGTCTTTCCCCCTCCTCTCCAATAAATCAGCTGGAGGCTTTGACTCCAGAACTTGCAAAAAGCTTCAAGAGACATTTGTCTCCACAATGATTCCAGGATCTCTGGATGCACACTCCTGTTTATTATCCTACTCACAATTTCTCCTGGATCTTCTCTGCCCCTAAGGGTAATTCCATTTGTGACCCAAGGACCTCCTAAAGCCAACTGGCAGAGGGGTACATAGGCATGAAAGGATCCCATGAGTTCACCACAAGGGGACACGTAAGGTCTCTACTGAAAGCCTGTGTCACACTTGTCATCATAATCACTGTGTGATGTATGTACAAAAAATATGTGAGGAGTTGTGTGTGTACACTAAAAATTATGTACTCTACGTTTGCAGTGAAAAGGTCACAAAGTTAGAGTGTCTTGAAACGAACTTCTCTAGACAGGGCTGGGAGACACTTCTCTCTCTAGCAGACCATTTTGTATTGTGTGTCATATAACAGAAATCTATTAGCATACTAAATCAAATGCTAATGAATTGCTGGCAGAGACTTCAGAAGAACTTTAACAGGAAGAGGTAAACAATGAAAAAGGAGGGGGAACCCTATTTTCAGGTGAGCATCAAAGGTCTGTTCTGGTATATTTGGGTGTCTTTGTCATCCTTCCACCTGTGCAGACAAGCTTCTAGCAGGCTTGATCTTATGAAAGTGGAATCTTGGCCAATCTGCTTGAGAATGCTGGACAAAGGACAGAGGGTAAGCCATCCTATAGGATACAAGGAGGTAAATGAGGTACATTTAGGCTCTAGAAAGTGTGGAATGATTGTTTTATATGTAACCATTTGTTTCCAATATTCTTACTTATTATCACTTGAATCTCTGTTCTTTGATAATAAACTTATTCTTGTTTTCCCTATAAAAACTCTAAGTGGAGTGTGTGGAGCGGAGTGATGATCCTGAGGTGAAACCAGTAAGCTGGTGTGTAATTTTCCTTTGGAAGTAGAGAATCAGAGAGTTCTGTAAGTGCTCAGTGGAACAGGGGCTGGGCACTCCATAGGGTCACCTGGAGAACTTGGAGGTTGATATGTACATATCGCTAACCTCTACAGAGAGAGCAAGGCCTCGAAGGTGGTGCTTCTGTTGCCAAAGGCTGGTGGAGTCAAGAACCGAGCCATAGCAGGCACAAACAAGACTTCCTCACACTAATGGCAGGTGGTAGCGAGGTGCCTCACATAACCCTGGTATCCTTGGTTAGTGCCATATTATAGTTTGGAAGAATTCTGCTGAAAAGCTTCAGCTGAAATGCTGCTTCACTAGTTTTCAGTAGATTCTCAGCAGGGTTGGCAGGAGGGATAACATATGTAGCATACCTGCCACTCCCCCAGTTTATGTGTGGCTCTCTCTAGGAGCTGGGATGAGTGCCACATATGCAGGAGTAAATCCACACACAGATCACGGAGTCATTTCCAGTCCTGAATATGGACCTCAGACCTAGTCCCTGTGATTCGAACAAACATCTCAAAAAGTGTAAAATTGTTTTAAGGCCTGACAAACCCTGCCCCACATATTTATAAATGATTTTATTAACATTAGAGTATTGCAAAGTCCCAGCTAGAACTCCGATAACACAGACAGTTGAGTTCAGTTAAAAAATAATGACTGGTCTACAGATTAAAATACTAAAACATATTTCAGAGTGGCAGCCGTGTTAGTCTGTATTCGCAAAAAGAAAAGGAGGACTTGTGGCACCTTAGAGACTAACCCATTTATTTGAGCATCAGCTTCCGTGAGCTACAGCTCACTGCATCGGATGCTCCGTTGAAGTGAGCTGTAGCTCACGGAAGCTGATGCTCAAATAAATTGGTTAGTCTCTAAGTTGCCACAAGTCCTCCTGTTCTTTTTGGTAAAATGTATTTGTAGTTCTAACAAAATACAGACTCTTCCACAACACACCTAGAGCTAGCCAACACCTTGAAAAATTAGGACAAAACATCCAAAAGAGCTTTTCAGCACTACAGGTTATTCCCTAACCAGGACTGGATGGATTGCACAATAAAATGTCAACATCAAAACAATATCAAAAAAATAATTACAGACAGTGTTAGTGTTGTAAGCTGATAAAAACCAGATGGTCTTTTGTATTTATGGTTTGCCTTGTGCATACAAATGCTTTTGGGATCTAATTAATCTCCTACAAAACTCAAACTGGGTAATTACTATCATTATCCCCTTTTCAAATAAATCTGAAGTCTAAACTGCAATTAAGTTTTTTATCTTACAATTCATATCAGAGATTTTAAGAATTGTTCTTTTCACAAAATTTCTTTCAGTGACTGATGTAAATAAAGTGCAAAAACTTAAAATACAATTTTAAAAAAGGAGCCTTTCTCTATAAGGGAGTATTGGCAGTATGACTCTAAGTGCTTTCCAAATAAGTGAGACATTAGTGGTGGATACACCTGATTCTGCTATCATTACTCATGTTGAGTGGTACTTTATTCCAACTGGTAAAATCCAGAATCAGGTCATAATTAAGGTTCAGTTTTTAAGCTCTATAAGGGAAAGCAGCTGAAGAATTTATATGGAGAGCCATATAACTACCCATATACACAATGCGATAATCTTTTACAAGATATGAAGTGGCAGTGATTGTAATTAACTTTTGACTCTGCCCCAATAGGCAACACACGGGTTGATGATGGGCTATGAAAGAGTGCAGTGCAAATAATAAGCAAAGAATGTCATTTTTATTGGTTTCTTGCCCTCAGGACAGCTAATCACATGACAAAGGTATCATTGTAATAATGTGAACCAGTGAACTCATTTAATGGAGAATTAATCAAAATCTGTCCAAAAATAGATAGTAGATAAGATGACAATGTTACAAGTTAATTACACTCCCCTGACCCAGATAAATTATTATAGATTACCGAGGGGTCAGAATCCTTCGTTATGCAAGGCAAAAAAGCAGCAAGTGGTAATCATCCGAAACAGTTGTTCCGGCCACTAAGGTGACCAGACATTTTCAGGGACCCAAAGCATTCTGGTTTTGCTGCTGAAATGTATATGATTTACCCCTCTGCTTCTGTAAAGACCGTTTGCAATCTGAACACTGAAATCAACCAGAACACTGAGCTAAAGTGATACCATATGATTAATTTTATTATGGCCTTTCTTGTAACATTAACCATTGTTGTAATGGTTTCCCAAGCTGTGTTCTTGTGAGTGTTCTCCTCCCACTTCTGCCCAACCACCTCCACCGCTATTTTGAGGGCCTACACTTGGAATTTGTTTTTATTTTGTTGATGTGCGGGAGACTTCTTTTAAATAATATTTATTATCTGTTAAGTTCTGATTTAAATAACTTTTTTTTTAAAAAAGTCTTTGATCATTTGTGCTATTGCCACATTCGATTAAAATATACACCGAACTCAATTATAAATGCGGGTTTTTTTTCCCCAATGTCACTAGTAGAGTAAGATATCTTATTTGAATTTAACGCAACTGCCACAGGCAAAAACAAAATACTGAAAATTAAGTCCCTCATCATGCAAACAGTCAAAGCAGGTAAATCACTTTATTGACATGAATAACCCCACTGACTTCAACTCATGCTTAAGGGTAGTTAAGCTCTGGAGTAGGCTTCCAAGGGAGGCTGTGGAATCCCCAGCACTGGAGGTTTCGCAGAACTGGTTGGAGAAACACCAGTCATGGATGGTCCTGGTTTACTTGGTCCTGCACCTGTGCATTGGTCTGGACTTAATGACTTTTTGAGGTCCTTTCCAGCCCTACAATCCTATGATTTCTATGTGCTTATGTATAATCCGTGGATACAACTGTATTTGTATGGAAGCTTTTCCTTAGTGGCGTAAAATGTTTGACACTGCCAAACAAAATTGCTTTAGTGTTAACAAGGAAAAGTTAATTAGACTTTTAGTACTGTAACAAAGTTATTGGGATTTTTTTCTTTTTCTTTCTTTTTTTGTTTTAATGCATACAGCCCATATTTTTTCAAATATAAGAGTCCCTAAATCCATGTTTAAGGCATCTAAAGATGAGATTTTTGAAAGCACTTTGGTGACTTAGGGGTACAAGTACCTTTGACCTCAAACTACAGACCCTGAGGAAGGAGTACAGCCTGGTCAAAGCATTTCAGCTTTCTTGGCATGTGAGAATTCAATTTTGGATGGGGCGTTGATACAACCATAGTCTAGGCTATTTGCTTATCAATGTTGTGGTTTAGTTTGTTGTTGTTTTCACAGTAAGGATGTTAATGAGGCCCCGAACTTATCTTTGTCAGCACAGATGAGCATTTTAGGCGTGAAACGTCTTAGCAGAAAAAAGAAACTATATCAGATATAATAAAGCAATAAAATAAGGCTAAAAATAAATAGCAATAATTACAATGACCCAAGGACTCAGAATCTCTGACCTTAGCAGGCAACGTCCCGCATTTTCAGAGCGGCAACAGAAACTCCTTATATGCATCAAGAGGTCTTTTCAGCCATTGTGAGACAAATACATCATGCGTGTGTCATATACAGTAGCTAATTTGCTGATCCACAATTAAGAAATACAGCACATCAAAATCCAGCCCTGTCATAGCTTCTGTCTACCTGTGCATTGTGTTGCTTGTTTGCTTGATGTTTTTGGTAGGTGAGAGAATTTCATTCTACATGAAAAGGATTTCTGGTTATTGGAAGTTTATAGCCGAAACTCTTTTTTGTAACATCAAACTCAATTGTCCTGATAGTGGCATAGCTTGCAGCCGGCAGTACAGTTGTGCTATGTCCAGAACAATAATTGACCTGACAGTCCATTTTTTAACTGGGGTTGAAATATCAAAATGGTTCAGCTATTAACGCTGATGCTGCAGCATTCTGCCAGCTTGCCCGCTTTTTTGGATGACAAGCGGATTTGTGATCACACCATCATTAACGAGGGCCACAGCTGCTGCAAGAAATTGCCTTGGTCATGGATTCAGGAAGTTGTGCTTCAGAAAATAATACAGCACAAGAGGGAAAAATGGGTCAAAAAGACAAGAGTCAGAACAAGGAATGACACGTGCTCCTGCTTCAAAGATCAGAGCATTACCAGTTTCATAGATTCAGTAATCTAAGTCCCTGCCTTAACTCTCCATTCAAACTCCCGCTGGTGCTGAACTTTGGATAAATAGATATCCAGAACTGGAGCATTAAACGTACACACCTCTCATATGGCTTCATTTAACTTAATAATAAAGATTACATTTAAATGGTACTTTTCACCTTGAAGGGTCCAGAAGTGCGTTTAGGCCTTGAACTGGGAAAACAGCAGACATGCTAAAGTCCATCCATAGTCAGCAAAGCACATGCTTAACTTCAAGTGTTTCCCAAAGCGCTTTCTGAAGTGTGGCTTAGACAGACAGATAGATGCAAATAGGAGTAGCTATTACTGATTGTGGTAGTTCTCTTATTAAGGGGTGATCACACAAAGAGCATGTTACATATGCTATGTAGGATATCAGCAGGTTCCTGGATCAAACTTAAGGAGTCGTGCTTAATCTTCTAAAGCCATACATGGGTTAGATCCCAATTGCTTGAGATACCACTTCTCTCCCTGTATGGTACTTCAATTACAATCATCTGAAGCAACTGTGATCAGCTGAGATGCGCTAGCTAAAACCCTACTTGCTCCTCATTCAGACCAGTGGAGGGCTTGCTGGCCATGTGTTCTTGGATAAGGGGTCTGCAACCAAGAAATTCACATCCCCTTATTCCCCTTAGTCCAGGGGTCAGAAACCTATGGCATGCGTGCCAAAGGCAGCACACAAGCTGCTTTTCAGTGGCACTCTGCTGCCGGCTGGGATTCTGTCCGCCGGCCCCCTGCCAGCCGGGGTTCCAGCCACAGGCCCCGCTCAGCCCACTGCCAGCCTGGGATACCAGCCACTGGCCTCGCTCAACCGGCTCCCTTTCTGGATGAACGGAATCTTTCCCTCCCCAAAGAAGATAATCTACTTACAGACAATGGAAAACTCAGCAAACAAAAGCAAGGGCAAGGATCACACTAAACTGATAAGATCTGCATTTTAACTTAAATTTTAAATGAAGCTTCTGAAACATTTTAAAAACCTTATATACTTTACATACAACAATAGTTTAGTTATAGAAGATAGACTTATATAGAGAGACCTTCTAAAAACATTAAAATATATTACTGGCACGCGAAACCTTAAATTACCGTGAATAAAGAAAGACTTGGCACACCACTTCTGAAAGGTTGCCAACCCCTGTCTTAGTCTATCGGAACCGGGATATGGTGATATTCAGGACATGCTATAAGTTTTGCCTGTTTCCCTAAGGCTTTCAGGGTTTTTCCCCTTTTCTTTTTTTAAGAGCTTCCCCGCCTTTTTTTAACATGTCTTTGATTACTGCTTTTGTAATGCACCTAGAGAACTTATGACCAGCACAACTGGGAGAAAAAACTAGGAATCCTTCCAAATAAAAGTAGCTATGTAGTTTATCCATAATAATCCTAGATCATTATTGTAATTATTAATACATGTATGTATTATCAACAATATCACCTACCAATTTAGAAGTAATGAGGAATACTGTGACCAATTAAAAAATAAATAAATAGGAACTTTTAGAAAGGCAACATGTAATTACCCGCAAGATACAAAAGACACTTCAGCAACCCTTTTCCTGCAAAACATAACACGAGATCTTTAATGATCATGTGTGAACAGGACCTTAAGTATAAGTTTAATCTAAACTGGAGAAGTGGGGACGGAATCTGATGGATCCTATTCGCTTGTTCCCTTAATTATTATTATTTATATTAGCATAGTACCTAGGAGCCCAGTGTGCAAGAAATTACCAGATGTTAATATTTTCCATCTGCTTGACAGTGCTGACTGACTGTTATGACAAGGAGCAGAATCAATGCATGGACTAAATAAGGAAGTATGATTTACTCCTTCTCATAACACAAGTACTAGGGGGTCACCAAATTAAATTAATAGGCAGCAGGTTTAAAACAAGCAAAAGGAAATATTTCTTCACACAATGCACAGTCAACCTGTGGAACTCTATGCCAGATGATGTTGTGAAAGCCAAAACTATAGTAGGGTACACAAATTCATGGAGGATAGGTCCATCAATGGCTATTAGCCAGGATGGGCAGGGATGGCGTCCCTAGCCTCTGTTTGCCAGAAACTGGGAATGGGCGACGGGGGATGGATCACTAGATGATTTCCTGTTCTGTTCATTCCCTCTGGGGCATCTGGCATTGGCCACTGTCAGAAGACAGGATACTAGGCTAGATGGACTTTTAGTCTAACCCAGTATGGCCGTTCTTATAGTCTTATGACTATTGGCTATAGTAACTCTTTAGGAAAAACTTGGTCTTATGTTCCACAGTAATGATACAATTACAGGGACTGATGGAGTTTGTGACGATGAAAGGTGGCTACCCTGAGAGGACTTACATTATAGTTGCTTCTTAACAAATTGTAGGTGGCAAACTTCAGACAACTAGAACGTGTTCAGGGTGCCACAGAAACTGGCCTAAGATATAGTGCATTCTATAAACACACACAGTATCTCCTAGAAAAAACTTGGTTTCATTCACTAATACTTTCTGAGTTTGAATATATGGCAACTGAGGCTCAGAGCACTAGAGCTTCAAACATGAAAAAATTAATATGATCAGATATTCACCCAAGAAATGCTGAAAGACTTCCACTTTTCTTGAAAGTCTTTAGTGTCTACGGTGTCATAAGAATGTGCCAGGGAATGCAGGTTCTTAGTGGTTTCATCATCTTATGACAATGACAACTTGAGTTCCTTTGTTCACATGTGAGAGTGTATGCTTGTGTTTAACAGTATTTTTTTAATTAGTTCTCAACAAGTGTAAGACAATGGAGCCTCACAGTTACAAGGCTTAGAAACAGATATAATTATGAAAATATGAACTGTACTCTAGAGAACAGGGAGCAGACCAGGTCCTGACCCAAGGAGCTTACAGTCTGATAGAATGAACACTGCTATCCAAGAACAGCATTAATTATAGCACTTACACTTAGTGCATTTTGTCACAAAGCTAATGCTCTTCTGAGGAGGATTTTCTTCACTAAGCATCAAGAGTTTCACCAATGTTTATGCAATACACATACTGTATCAGAGACCTCTTTTAAATTCAGCTAAACAGCTAAGTCCCATCTGAAACAACAGTCTTAACATTTAAAGGGTTTAGTAGTTGCCAGCTGAACAAATCCCACCTAGGTATCTGAATTCAGAATGTGGGTGATGTTAGAAAGGACAAGGATTGAATATGTATGGACATCTATCTAACTATGGTACTTGTATATCACCCATTGCTGTAGTATCTGAGATCTTCACAATCTTTTTTATGTATTTATCCACAGAAGTACTACTATTCCCATATTACAGATGGAGAACTGGGCACAGAGAGGTCAAGTGACTTGCTCAGGGTCACACAGGAAGTCTGGCAAAGCAGGGAATGGAATCCAGGCCTCCCAAATCCTAGACTTGTGGCCTAAAAACTGGATCATTCTTCCTCTTCAATCTACATGCGTCTTCTTATTCGAGGTTGTTTCTCTCCTGGACAGGGCTGAGGCCCATTGACAATGCAATGTGGGAAAGCTCGCTCTGTTGCTGCCTGTGTTGTACATTTTCTATGGATTTACAGAAGGCTTCATTACCCAGGAATGCCAATCTGGCACCTATTAAAAGTGTTACATACTCACTCAAAATAAAACAAACTGAATCCAGTGTTAGAAGAACTGTCCACTGCCAAGAACAGAAGCAACAAAAATGCATGGGATATTCATGAAAACTGCCTCCTCCACTCCAGTGACAACATATTCTTTTGAAGGGATAATTCACAATTATCTTCCCCCATTGCTTAAAAACTTTTAGCTATAATTTGTGCAGCCAAGACCACTTAACTTTCCTTGGAATGATTCATGCCAAGTAAAAAAGCAACTGCAGCTTTTATAGCAAAGAGGGGCATAATCATCTGGTTCACTGCTGCCTCCTATAACACAAGCTCACAATCATCCACCCCACCCTAAAAAACACCTTACCCACAAAAAACAACATATACACACACAGAGTCTCTGCTTACAAGTGCTACTATAAAAATTAACATACTATGCTCGTTCAATGGAAAATCCCACAAAGGTTATCAGTGTTGATCTTATTGATGTTGTCATTTTTAATGCTGCATTGATTTTGTTTTTGCTGTAATTGTGATAGTCTTTGCTTGATGATAATTCTTTACGAATGCCCATAAGAGGCAGAACAACTACTGTAGAACAGCCAAAATAAAATGTGTTCAGTTTCTACATCTAATAGACCATTTTTCTTTTTTGTCTGCAGCTAATAAGGTGATGATAATCTCATAAAAATTGGTGGTAAACAAAAGCCTTTGCAATTCCAAGTTAAATTTTATTTGAGAAGGGAGTTAAGAATCACATTCATTATTACTTTTTGAACAAAGAACTGGGGAGCAACCATAAGCCCTCTTCACAATTGACTGTCACAATGTAATATTAAGTCTTTCATTCTCCCCAACGTTTCATATGGTACAGAGGGCAATGTAGCAACAGAATAATCCTCTGGAGTTTTGTTCTTAGCTGCTATTTGCTCCTGTGCATAATTTACTTACACTGAAAATAACATAGACACTTCCTCCTGAAAGATTTGTTTGGGATTGTAAAAGGGTAACATTTACAAAAGCTGTAATCATCACTTAATGCACATATTGCTATTATTAATTATGTCCAGAGATAACAAAAGTGAACAATAAGCATCAGCTTGAAATTTGCTTTAGAAAAGACAGTAGCAGCAAGCAGCACAGTAGTGGCTGAGCTAAACAGCAGCTCCGCTTCCACAAAGTTAACCATGTCACGTGTTAGACAGAAAGCTGCAGGCACTCCTGGATTTCAAGTATTGGACAAATTGCTTCAAAATGCTTCAGGGTCAAAAAAATCCTTTAAAATAAATTCATCCTAGCTTGGAACTTAAAATTTCTTTCATGCTGCATACAGACAACCACGAAGCAATGCTGAAGTCATGCTATATATAGACATAATGGAGTGCTAGAATCCTACAGCACTGCAGATCATTTTACAATATGGTATGTTTTGCTTTATTATGCTTTTTGGCTTTCTGCTTTGGTTGAGGCCCATTTATACATTCTCTAGTCACTATTTCACCTGTTTCCTGGTACACTTCTCACTTCCTACCTCCCATCATAACCCATCTCTCTCTCTCTCTCTCGCTCTCTTTTTTTTAAGCTAGGGAATCATTCCAGGAACGAACAATTAATTTAACCCTCACCGCCACCCGCACAGACACAAAAAGCTGGCACAATGTTGCTGCGAAACCGTGTGTGATCAGAATCTGTATCTTTACATTTCATCATCATGTTCCTAGTATGCCTCTGGCATTTAGGGCAATGACAAAGCTCCTCCACTCCTGTCTGTTTCTGGCAAGTCTTTCAATGGTTCCCCAGCTGTGCCCCAGGTTTTTCAGCTCGGCTTCCGCAGCTCTTTGCCATGTTGTTTTCGGGCAGCCTCGTTTTCGCTTGCCGTCAGGTGTCCATCTTATTGCTACTCTGGTGATGAAATCAGTTTCCATCCAAAGCACATGACCGATCCATCTCCAACGCCTTCTGGCAATGATGGCGCTCAGATCCTCTTGGCTGCACTGTGTCAGTAGATCTTGGTTTGAGATTGTTCTGGGCCAAAAGATACGGAGGATTTTTCTGAGGCAGGCTGTATGGAATGAAGACAGTTTGGACATGTCATACTTTCTCATTCCCCAGCATTCTGCTCTATAAAGTAGTGTTGAAAGTACGCAGCTCTGATGCATCTTGAGTTTGGTGTAGGTGTTGTATGTTGATGATTTCCAGACTATATTTAAGCTCCTGAAGGTGTTCCTGGCTTTACTGATTTTGTTCCGGATGTCCTGGCTTGTTCCACCGTCCTGGCTGATGGTGCTGCCCAAGTATGTGACTGTTTCTACATTGGTGAGAACATAATCCTCTATCCTTACTCGTGATGGTGAGGCTATATTAAAGGTCATGATATTTGTCTTATTGCGGTTGATTTTCAGTCTAATTTGCTGGCTGAATGCATTGAGTTGAGTTGTTTTTTCTTGTATATTGTGTTCGGTTCGTGATAGGAGAGCGACATCATCTGTGAAGTCCAGGTTTTCAAGGGATGGGAAGAGTGTCTATTTAATGCCTCTTGGCATGTCTTCTGTTGTACGCTGCATTACCCAGTCGATGGCAATGTTGAAGAGGATTTACATTTAGGACCTGCATAATAATACAGGAATTGCCCTACTGGATCAGAATCAAGGTCCATCTAGTCCACGCATATTGTCTCCAACAGTGACCAGTATCAGCTGTTTCTGTAGGAGTTGTAAGCAATCACAAAGATCATCCACAATAGAAGTTTTTTCATAACCTCCACCCATTAGTCGTTGGCTTATGCCCTGAAGCATAAGAGTTTAAAGCTCTAGTAAATATCTTACCCCCTCTAATGCAACTGTAGTTAATCTCATTAAAAACACAACTGTCTAATCCTTTTTAATACTATTAAGTTCAATACCTTGTGGCATTGAGTTGCACAGATTTTTTATTTAGTGTTGTTTTTAATTCCCATAGTTTGTTGCTTGACAAAATAATAATAATAAATCCCTATGTGGTTTGATCTTGTGAGACTCTGAGCACCTCCAGTGATGTGCTGAACTCCTCAGCTTTGGTGGAAAGGCCCCCACAGCACCTTATAGATGATACTTAGCACCTTTCATAAGATCAGAACTGATGGTGGAATAAAGACTACACTGAGCAACTATTATCCCCTACTTGTGTTTCCATGTTCCCCAAATCTCTATTAAATACGCATGTGAATAAAACTTCTAGCACTACAGTTCATAGAACATATTTCAACATTTAAAGTATTAACAACTTTAGTTCCTCTCCTTCCATGCCCCACCCCCCAACAGAGCAGCAATTTAAGACCATGCAGCAGACCCCATTGATTTGATTCACACTGAAAATATGCTATTTCAAAACAAAAATGATGAGCTCACTTTCTGAACTGACAAACAGATTGTAACTAACTGTGATGAAATATTTAATACCCCAGGTTCTTTGCAGTTCACTTTTAAAGTCACTGACTCCTTTGAGAAAACTGTGGAAAACATTCTAACATATTCTGCTGATACAGTATATATTCTGGGTTGGTTTTTGTCTTCTTCTGTTTTCATTACGAAGGAAGTTAGCATGAAAAATAGATTGTTGTTGCATAGAAAGTCATCTGCCTCTGTTGCTTAGCCTTCACCTGCAGCCACGAGCATGTGCTTGTGACTTCATAATCACCTCCACAACAATTTACAGTAGAAGCCCTATTTTGCAAACTAATTGGGGATTGAGGAGTTCATCAAGGTGAACATTTCAAAATTACAGTAGGAATGCTGCATAAGCTGCAGTATGGTGCACAGCATCATTTTCTTCCTGTCCTTCAAAGAACTGCAAATATATTTCCAAGACGCTGAAGGCATTTGGAATGGAAAAGATGTTGAGCTGGTTCTTCATCAACATCACTTTCATTGTGGTGGGCGGAGGGGGGGGTTCCTAGGGAAAAATGTTTCTTATAACTGGTTATTTGTAAGATTGATGCTCATAAAAATCAATGTTCTAGGGTATCATGATATTAGAAACAGAAGATTATCGACTTCCAGTGAGGAATAAACAGAACAGGAGCAGATGAGTTCCAAAGCAACAGTGACCATTTTTCATATACATGTTCCTACAGGAACAAAAGAACAAACAAGAGATGTAAATACACGACAATTTTATTTTGTAAGGCATCTTTCTCACACACAGACACCACAGCTGCACAGAATTAAACAGTACAGTCCTAAGTGAAAATACAAAAGCGGTATTAATGAGTTTTAGTTCAGACTAAAAATAAGAATAAATGAAGCAGAAAGATGCAGAGAGAATGTATGCAGATTGCAGGAGCTGCAGAGGAGAAGGCTCTCACTCAGGCAATAGTAAAATTATGTGAAGAGGTAAAGCAAAGGTAGGTCCTAAGATAAGCAGAAAAAGGAAGGATGGGAGATCAGGAGGCATGAGGTCCTGGAGGTAGACTGGAGTAAATGCATGGAGGGTTTTATTAAAACAAGGATTCTGAAAAGAACAGAGAGACAGTGAAGCTGCTGTTCTGAGAACACAGGTCAGATGATTGAAAAATAAATACTTATACTGTACATTCAATGATTCCAACTAGGAACTTTTTCCATGATATGTCAGTGGGCCATTAGAAGTAACACTCATTATGTGAATACTCAACGTATTCAAAATGTTCAATATCAAACATTTGTAAGTGCAACCTACTGCTGAAAAGCTTCACCACAAATCATTAGAAACATTTCTGTAAATTTGGGAAAGATAGAACCAAACTGCACATCAATAATGCAGCACAGTCAAACTAACATCCTGAATACACGAGTTGCTACTAACAATTCTTAATGCAAGTCTAGACTAAATGCTGACAGATATGCAGATCTTCATACATATACAGTTAACCCTATATCCTGTACATCCTATATACACAGCTTCAGTAACCATTTCACTAGTGGGATTCTGTCAGTGCCTTCTAAATTAATCTGATTTACATTGCTGTTTCTAGTGTTCCATGCTTCCCTCCACTGAACTTCATAATTGGAGCATGCAGTATGTTCATAACAACACATTCATCAATAACTGTAATATGAGATTTATCAGAAAATGTGCTTATTGTTGCCTGCTGACCACATTTGGGTGGACAGGTATCAAGTAGGGTCCACAGGTGAATAGCTCTCCTGAAGCCTTTTAATGTTATGACTAGTCAAAACAAAATCTAAAAATGAAGTGAAGGGAAAAGATAAAGACTAAAGCACAGCAGAGCTAGCCAAAGGAACAACTAGAGCTTCGCAGGCAACATACCCTTTGCGAAGTGACAGTGGTATTAGCAAAATCTCTGTGTTTTTCTGTCTCCATCTGCTGGAAGGAATTATAAATGACCCGCTATCTCGGCTACAAGGAGGAGGAGAGAGGAATTACATTTGCAGAGATGATATGCAGTAATAATGAGAGGTCCATACAGGAATCAGTACAATGAGTTCATGAGAAGCAAAAAAGAACCAAGCGTAATAGCTGAGAAAGGCAATAGAGCAGAATAAATCTACCCTGACAGTCCTAACAATTGCAGTACCATATGTTCTGTACTTTATCTATTAACCGTTTGTTTGAACTATAGAACCGAAACTTCTTAAAAATCACACGACTCGTGCTATAGGCCATCTGTCAAACAAGCCATTGTGACAATATTCCTAACTTGCCTCAACCAAAATGCAGTACTATGAACAACTTTCCTGTAGATGGAAATAGAATGGTATGAACCTGGTGCCCAAGAGCGTTCATGCTTCGGGATCTGACAGTCATTTCAGGGGGCACAAGAACTGAGAGAATCTGAAAGCCTGACATTCAAATAATTCATAAAAAGACTGGCTTGCAAGAAAATAAGAATGGGGCATTCGCTCATGGTCACTGTTGAGCTGGGTGGTTAGATGGTGCTGGCTTCCTGTTTTCAGCTATTAACTTGCATTAAGACAGCTAAAAAATACATTAAACATCTTCCTAATGTCACTTTTCCATGTAAGCAACTGCTGAAGTAGCTACAGGGATGCTGTGTCACTGTGAATGAAAGGGGGAGGTGTCCACAGGCCATCACTCTATTAAGATGTGTTGCACCTTATGAAAAAAATTGGGAATCAATGACAGATTTAAAAAAAAAAAACAATCTGAAGGGAGGAGTGCAAGGCAGCACCAGGTATTCTCCAGAGGGAGATGTGATCATTGCCAATTGTTACATTAAAAGAAAAATAAGAGTGAGTTCGGTATCTAAGTGCATTTATCTGCTAAATTTGACAGTAACAGCTCTGCTCTCAGTGCTATCAGTTTGAGTCTTTTGAGGGTTCAAGTTGACATGATGGTGGCAAGTTTCAAGATACTGACTTCACTAGCCTCAGGTGTCATTTCGTGGTGATGACAGCAGCTGTCTTGGACGGTGTGGGGGAAGGTTAAGACACAACTGTCAACATCACTGACTTACTGTGTTTCATTATCAGAGAGCAAGTGCTGGCAGACACAGCGTAGGAATAGGCCAGGATGGCTCCAGACAGCCACCTCCCCGGAAGTACTGACAACATGATACACCAATAACAGAGGCTGAAACTATGATGCAACACAGAATCAGAGAAAAATCATACAGGTCTATGTAATGGCCACTGACTCTATACTCTCTAAAGAAGACATACGGAGCTCCATTCCACCTTTGTTTATAACCCATGGACTTCAAAGGAGTTGTATGTTGCATATCCCAGGGCAGCATCTGTCCCCTATGTTCTTGGACTGAAATTCACTAAGGTAGAGAGATCATTTCAAACCTACCAGCACCACTTAAGCAGTGGGTCTGCATAGGAATGGGAGGAGCAGCTATCTGCTCTGTGCACTGCAGAGGGGAACTCCATGTTGGCTCTGAACACGGTGATAGGAAGAGGATCACTGGGGCAAGTCAAGAGAGAAGGACCAAGATCTGTATTTAGGCCCAGATGGTGAGCAGCCCCTGTGAGACTGTGCAGAGGCAGATAGCTGAGCATGAAGCTTCCCCTTGTCTCCTCCCCAGAGGAGCACATAGGACATTCACAGTAGCAGTCCCTGCATTCCCTGTTCTCTGGGGAGCACACAAACTGCTAACTCTTGTTCTCCCCACCCCCAGGGAGTAGGACATTCAGTAGGGGGCAGGAAGGTGGGATTATGACCTGTTCCCACAGTGGGACACGGAGCAAGCCAGTGTCCTGGGGGAAGCATTCTGTGTCAGACTAATGGCTGGGGCACAATTACTCCTGGGGGAATTCTGCATCATTGCGTGTGCGCAGAATTCATATCCCCTGCAGATTTCTTTGCTTTCCCTGCAGAAAAATGACTTCTGAGAGGGAAGCAAAGGGAAGTCACAAGAATGGTCACATGTCGCGCCCCGGCAGCGCAGGCAGGTCAGTATGGGTGCCTGCAGCAGCCGGTAAAGACATAAATCACCCCAGAGGCAGTGGGGGGGTGGGCAGTCTTACGTGAGAGAGAGAGAGACAGACTCTATCCCTCTCACTCACTACTGCAGCATGCTCGGCGTGGAGGGGCAAGGCTTCAGGGTGTTTCTGAGGAGGTAGGAGTGGGGCAGGCTCTGTCCCATCAGGGAGAGCAGAATATACTCAGTGAATTGTTCCCATTGTCTTAGTGAATTCCCCTAGGAGTATAATAAAATAGGGGTAAAAGTTTTAAGGCTCCTTATAGAATCATAGAATAACAGAGTTGAAAGGCACCTCTGGAGGCCATCTAGTCCAACCCCCTGCCCAGAGCAGGACCAATCCCAACTAAATCACCCCAGCCAGGGCTTTGTCAAGCCTGACCTTAGAAACTTCTAAGAATGGGGCATTCGCTCACCACCTCCCTAAGTAATGCATTCCAGTGTTTCACCATCCTCCTAATGAAAAAGTTTTTCCTAATATCCAACCTAAACCTCCCCCACTGCAACTTGAGACCATTACTCCTTGTCCTGTCATCTGCTATCACTGAGAATAGTCTAGATCCATCCTCTTTGGATCCACCTTTCAGGTAGTTAAAAGCAGCTATCAAATCCCCCCTCATTCTTCTCTTCCGTAGACTAAACAATCCCAGTTCCCTCAGCCTCTCCTCATAAGTCATGTGTTCCAGTCCCCTATCATTTTTGTTGTCCTTCGCTGGACTCTTTCCAATTTCTCCACATCCTTCTTGTAGCGTGGGGCCCAAAACTGGACACAGTACTCCAGATGAGGCCTCAACAATGTCAAATAGAGGGGAACGATCAGGTCCCTCGATCTGCTGGCAATGCTACTACTTATACACCCCAAAATGCCATTGGCCTTCTTGGCAACAAGGGCACACTGTTGACTCATATCCAGCTTCTCGTCCAATGTAACCCCTAGGTCCTTCTCTGCAGAACTGCTGTCTAGCCATTCAGTCCCATACAGCTGGCTGTATTTCAAGGAATCCCTGTTGAGGTTACAGGGACAAACCATCCCAATGAGTCGAAAGAATAGTAAATATGGCAGGCGACCAGCTTGGCTTAATGGTGAAATCCTAGCGGATCTTAAACATAAAAAAGAAGCTTACAAGAAGTGGAAGGTTGGACATATGACCAGGGAAGAGTATAAAAATATTGCTCGGGCATGTAGGAATGTTATCAGGAGGGCCAAATCGCACCTGGAGCTGCAGCTAGCCAGAGATGTCAAGAGTAACAAGAAGGGTTTCTTCAGGTATGTTGGCAACAAGAAGAAAGCCAAGGAATGTGTGGGCCCCTTACTGAATGAGGGAGGCAACCTAGTGACAGAGGATGTGGAAAAAGCTAATGTACTCAATGCTTTTTTTGCCTCTGTTTTCACTAACAAGGTCAGCTCCCAGACTGCTGCGCTGGGCATCACAACATGGGGAAGAGATGGCCAGCCCTCTGTGGAGATAGAGGTGGTTAGGGACTATTTAGAAAAGCTGGACGTGCACAAGTCCATGGGACCGGACGAGTTGCATCCGAGAGTGCTGAAGGAATTGGCGGCTGTGATTGCAGAGCCATTGGCCATTATCTTTGAAAACTCATGGCGAACCGGGGAAGTCCCGGATGACTGGAAAAAGGCTAATGTAGTGCCAATCTTTAAAAAAGGGAAGAAGGAGGATCCTGGGAACTACAGGCCAGTCAGCCTCACCTCAGTCCCTGGAAAAATCATGGAGCAGGTCCTCAAAGAATCAATCCTGAAGCACTTGCATGAGAGGAAAGTGATCAGGAACAGCCAGCATGGATTCACCAAGGGAAGGTCATGCCTGACTAATCTAATCGCCTTTTATGATGAGATTACTGGTTCTGTGGATGAAGGGAAAGCAGTGGATGTATTGTTTCTTGACTTTAGCAAAGCTTTTGACACGGTCTCCCACAGTATTCTTGTCAGCAAGTTAAGGAAGTATGGGCTGGATAAATGCACTATAAGGTGGATAGAAAGCTGGCTAGATTGTCGGGCTCAACGGGTAGTGATCAATGGCTCCATGTCTAGTTGGCAGCCGGTATCAAGTGGAGTGCCCCAAGGGTCAGTCCTGGGGCCGGTTTTGTTCAATATCTTCATAAATGATGTGGAGGATGGTGTGGATTGCACTCTCAGCAAATTTGCAGATGATACTAAACTGGGAGGAGTGGTAGATACGCTGGAGGGGAGGGATAGGATACAGAAGGACCTAAACAAATTGGAGGATTGGGCCAAAAGAAATCTGATGAGGTTCAATAAGGATAAGTGCAGGGTCCTGCACTTAGGACGGAAGAACCCAATGCACAACTACAGACTAGGGACTGAATGGCTAGGCAGCAGTTCTGCGGAAAAGGACCTAGGGGTTACAGTGGACGAGAAGCTGGATATGAGTCAGCAGTGTGCCCTTGTTGCCAAGAAGGCCAATGGCATTTTGGGATGTATAAGTAGGGGCATAGCGAGCAGATCGAGGGACGTGATCGTTCCCTTCTATTCGACATTGGTGAGGCCTCATCTGGAGTACTGTGTCCAGTTTTGGGCCCCACACTACAAGAAGGATGTGGATAAATTGGAGAGAGTCCAGCGGAGGGCAACAAAAATGATTAGGGGACTGGAACACATGAGTTATGAAGAGAGGCTGAGGGAACTGAGATTATTTAGTCTGCAGAAGAGAAGAATGAGGGGGGGATTTGATAGCTGCTTTCAACTACCTGAAAGGGGGTTTCAAAGAGGATGGCTCTAGACTGTTCTCAATGGTAGCAGATGACAGAACGAGGAGTAATGGTCTCAAGTTGCAGTGGGGGAGGTTTAGATTGGATATTAGGAAAAACTTTTTCACTAAGAGGGTGGTGAAACACTGGAATGCGTTACCTAGGGAGGTGGTAGAATCTCCTTCCTTAGAGGTTTTTAAGGTCAGGCTTGACAAAGCCCTGACTGGGATGATTTAACTGGGAATTGGTCCTGCTTTGAGCAGGGGGTTGGACTAGATGACCTTCTGGGGTCCCTTCCAACCCTGATATTCTATGATTCTATGATTCCCTAGTCTGTAGCGGTGCATTGGATTCTTTCGTCCTAAGTGCAGGACTCTGCACTTCTCCTTGTTGAACCTCATCAGATTTCTTTTGGCCCAATCCTCCAATTTGTCTAGGTCCCTCTGTATCCTATCCCTACCTTCCGGCATATCTACCACTCCTCCCAGTTTAGTGCCATCCACCAACTTGCTGAGGGTGCAATCCACACCATCCTCTAGATCATTAATGAAGATATTGAATAAAACCGGCCCCAGGACTGACCCTTGGGGCACTCCGCTAGATACCGGCTGCCAACTAGACATGGAACCATTGATCACTACCCGTTGAGCCCGACAATCTAGCCAACTTTCTACCCACCTTGGAGTGCATCCATCCAGCCCATACTTCTTTAACTTGCTGACAAGAATACTGTGGGAGACCGGTCAAAAGCTTTGCTAAAGTCGAGGAATAACATGTCCACTGCTTTCCCTTCATCCACAGAACCAGTTATCTCATCATAGAAGGCAATTAGATTAGTCAGGCATGACTTTCCCTTGGTGAATCCATGCTGACTGTTCCTGATCACTTTCCTCTCATCTAAGTGCTTCAGAATTGATTCCTTGAGGACATGCTCCATGATTTTTCTGGGGACTGAGGTGAGGCTGACCGGCCTGTAGTTCCCAGGATCATCTTTCTTCCCTTTTTTAAAGATGGGCACTACATTAGCCTTTTTCCAGTCTTCTGGGACTTCCCCCGATCGCCATGAGTTTTCAAAGATAATGGCCAATGGCTCTGCAATCACAGCCGCCAACTCCTTTAGCACTCTCGGATGCAACGCATCCGGCCCCATGGACTTGTGCACGTCCAGTTTTTCTAAATAGTCCCGAACCACTTCTTCCTTCACAGAGGGCTGGCCACCTCCTCCCCATGCTGTGCTGCCCAGTGCAGTAGTCTGGGAGCTGACCTTGTTCGTGAAGACAGAGGCAAAAAAAGCACTGAGTATGTTAGCTTTTTCCACATCCTCTGTCACTAGGTTGCCTCCCTCATTTAGTAAGGGGCCCACACTTTCCTCTACATTGCCAGAGTGGCGTAAAGGACAGTATGGCCTTATAAATGTTTATGGTGCTTTAGTGATTAGAATGATAGAAAATTCCTATCAAAATGTGCTCCCTGAACTGTTTGCTACTGACCTTTCTGGAGATGGTCAGTAGCTAATATAAGTTGTGAGTTTAATTCCCCAGCCCTCACTTGCTCTTCAGTTGCTTATAATGTAACACTGAACATATGGCTGCATATATTTGTTGACTAATAACTAGAAATAAAGAGTCATACCTAGCTACATTACTATTGGGGAAGAGGGTTTACGGATTTTCTCCAATGCTCCATTTCCAATCCATTGTATTGTAGTTTAAATAAATTACCAAAATAATTGAAACCAGTGTGATTATATTGCGTTATTTTGACAAATAAAATAGGCAGAATTTTGCAGAATTTTAAAATAGTGTGTGCTGAATTTTTAATGTTTTGGTGCAGACTTCCTGCAGGAGTACACAATGCACACCTCCCACTTGTCTGGAAAGGGACAGTATCTTCCCTGACAAAAAGGTGTGTTTACCACACGACAGCAAATGCATGTTAGCTATCCCACTGTGAAAAAAACAGAGCAGAGAGACATGGCACTCTGGTTTTACTGCGAGGCATACCATGTGGGGAGAGAAGGGGAAATAGTTCTGAACTCACCTACCACCTCGGGATAAACACTGCAAGTGCCTTGTCTCCACTTAGGATGTTACAGTGAAAAAACTGTCATGTGATAGTTATCTCGCAACACACCTCCGTATCAGTGAAGTGAAAATGTGCATCTCCTTGGTGTTCTTGCTAATACAGTGTGGTTCTGCACCACTCCTACTCAGGGCTTCTGTCTAAATGCCACAGTCTTTCCCCTCCTTTTACTGTGTCCCCAATTCAGCAAAGCACTTACTCATATGTTTAAGCATTTCCCATTGAAGTCACTTCCCCGCTCTTTACATAAGCATGAACGTAATTCAAGGGCCAATTCCCAACATTAGGATTTAACTATAATCTATAAATATTCTTCATATTATTCAGGAACAGAATTTATCAAAAGTTCACATTCTGCAACCTTTGAGATCTGAAAGGAAAAGCACTATGTACTGAGCACTAAAAGCTACGGCTAATGTCTAGTATTACAGGGTTATTTTTAAGATAAATATTTCTTTTAAAACACTTAAAGTTTCTTCAGAGCCACCAGGCTGAACAGCAATGTCAGCATTACCATGTGCCTGCGATTACTACTTTTTATTAAAGCTGGCGTGTCGCATGCAAATACAATGCAGCAAGCAGGTTGCCTCATGGATGTCATTACTTTGGACTCATAATTGAGAGCACAGCAAAGCTTGAAAGTAGCTAGGAAGACTGATCAGATTTCCATGTCTACTAAAAGGTGGAATCTTGAACTTGTTTTGCCTTTTCTATTGAGAGCTGTAAAAGGCAGCTTGGCTCTGCTGATTGTGAGTGGTTCAGTGATAGTTATCCAAGGTTTCACACGATTACAAGTGACACGCGTGACCTACCATTATGGGGAACAAATGATGCAGTGATCGTTACAGACTGACATGCTTGCTTTCTCCTAAAAAAATAACAGTTAGCTCCTCAAAACACACACTGCCTGATACCCATTTACTTTTATTTGGCATGCTCTGGTTTTAAATTCCGTTCTCACTAAGGCCTTGCCAACAGTATGGTTTTTAGCCACAGGTATAGCTACCGTCATGCAAACTTCTAGAGTGAAATCCTGATCCTACTGGAGTCAATGGAAGCTTTGGAATAGACTTCAATGGGACTGATATTTCACCCCTAATGCAGAAGCATTACATCAGTGTACACCATGACTTGCACCAATGCTGCACTCCTACAATGGATGTGTGCACTGGAGCAGCTACTCGGGTATAACCACACTAGTGGCTAAAAACCCAGTGTGGATCAGCCCTTACAATGGTATAAATTCAAGGATTTCAGTGCAATGCACCTGATTTACAACAGCATACATGAAAAGAGAATCCAGGCTTCCCTGTCAAGCTATGTTCGACAAACCTGAAACACCTGATTTAGGTATTAAGAAATGCGCTGCCACTGGCATTCATTGCTACTGTATTTATTGTGCTGAGATTTTGGTGGGTTTAGAAACAACTTCTGAAACAGCACATTTTATGTAAGCAACTACCTCTTGAGGATGCTAATTCTTTGCCAGTTCAGGTAGGAGTTCCAAAGGCAAACACAATACTGCAGTGAAAACTACCTGTAATTCACAACTGAAACAAAATTATTTAGGTCCCTGAAAAGTTATAGTAGCAGAAAACAAACATTCAGAAAATGTAGCTGAAAAGGAAAATAAAAACATTATGGCCCAGGTTTTCTGTTGTCCTGTAACTTGCATAATCATTTACACAAGTGCCAACTGGGATAAATCATCACTGTTCTGATTTACTAGTGTTTTATGCTCACTTTGCACTGGTGTGTGCACACTGGAGTCAGTGCAAATCAGAATGTACATGTTTACATATTTGGGACATATGGAGTTCAGGGCAGCGTTCTGGTCCTGTTGGTCCCGTGTGGCTACAAAAACACAGACTTAAAGGGTCACGGTCAGGTTTAAAATAAAATCACTCCTTTTAAAATAAAATCACACACAGAGTATAGTAAATTCAAGTAACGCCTAAGATTACTATAAATTTATTTTTCTTCTGATCTCTTTCAGTGTAGTAATCTCAGGTGTTACTTGAAACAATACCGAGTAGTAACGCTGCAGACATAAATGTGAATCATAAGCAGATTGTGTGTAACATTTTGAAAAGTGCCTAAGTTATTTAGGAGCCTAAATCTCACAGATTTAGGCCATGTCTACACTAAAGTATTGGGTCGACCCAGCTACGTCACCCAGGGGTGTGAAAATTACATATCCCGGAGCGACGCCATTAAGCTAACCTAACTCTAGTGTAGACAGCGCTAGGTGAACAGAAGAATTCATCTCTCTGGGAGGTGGATTAACCACTCCCATTGCTGTAGTGTCTACACTGAAGCACACCAGCGGTACAGCTGCAGCAGTTTCAGTGTAGATATAGCCTCAGGCTCCTTGGTGTGTAAGTCACTTAGGGCCAAATTTCCACATTGAAATCAATGGGAGTTAGGTACCTAACCCGCTTAAGCACTTTTGAAAATCCCAGTAAGTGTCTACTTGCATCTTTACGCACCTTAATACCTTTGAAAATCTGTCCCTTAAGCACTTTTGAAAATGTTATCCTACATCTCTTTAATAAGGTACAATACTGGTCCCATAGTTAAATGGAAGGAGATTCTCATTTTTAAGCTGATATCTTCACTAGTTGGCGAGAGCACACAATGGTCCCTATTAAAAAGCCATCAGCTACCAATGATACCACATTATGATAAACATTCTACAAAATGGCATAGCTTCAATACCATGCTTATCATTCTGGCATCTGAGTACTTACATCTTACACAGGTACACAGGCAGATTTAGGTAGCCTTACACTTAGGCATGCAGCAGGTTTCTACCCCCACAGCCTTTCCATCCTAAACCACCCATGCCCAACAAAAAGAGGAAATTAATTTAAAAAAATTAAAACCCCAACACCCTACCCCAAGCAGAATTTTGACCCCATAAAGAGAGAAGTGTCAGACACTCCATGAAGATCATTAGGCACTTCACTATTGCTACTGACTTTATGGGGAAGGTGCTCAGATACTATGGTGATGGGTGTCAGTATAAAACCTTAAAATAGATATACAGATTTGAACAGTGTTCTGTAAAGCTCATAGCCATCAGACAACATGGCCAACATAGGGGAAAAAAGCTGGGAAGAATCTTTGCACTTGAGTGTTCTCAATGTCCCTTTTGAGTCAGAAGCCATTATCCTTCATCTGTATGTTAATGAAGCAGCTGTTTCTTTGCTAATTGTTCTTCCAACAAATTGGTTTTGTTGGGTGCAATTAAGATTTTATTATGGGATTTATCATTACAATCACAAATATGTGTATTTCAGTTCTACAAAGACAACAAAAAGGTGCAATTATAGCACCAGGTTTACACAAGGTGCCATCACATGAGGTCACAATCCAGAGTCCTTAAACGGTGGTCAGGACATGTGTGGCTACCTATGTACATGCTTATTCACTGAGTGTTTCCCTTCACACATGCACTCAGCAGTGTTTTTAAACTGGCTTGCCCACAGTTCGGCATCTAAATCCAGACACAGGCCCCTAAATAAATGGTCTAATTTTCAGAAATGATGAGAATGTCCACAGGTCCCAACGACTTCACTCTGGTGTCCTTGTAAATTTGGTATCAGAATCTGAGTTCAGTTTATTTTACAGTCAAATAATTGTTTTAAACATTCTTCTTCTTGGTTAATTTGTTTTAAGATTGCCCAGCAAAACAGTAATTATCCTTTCAGATGTGCTAGAAGTATGCAAAAGCTCAAATCTGCACTATTATTTTTGTTAA
This sequence comes from Lepidochelys olivacea, assembly GCF_965140295.1. NCBI lineage: Eukaryota > Metazoa > Chordata > Testudines > Cheloniidae > Lepidochelys > Lepidochelys olivacea. Next base: position 27,703,308 of record NC_140411.1, on the reverse strand, counting down.
ATGGGATCAAATCAAAAGCATCTTAAGAATAAATGTATATCGCCAAGTTCCCATGAGAGTCCACCAAAGATTATGTAAACTAAGGGGTACAGTTTTCTGCTTCATGTTTCCAGATGTAATGAGAAAAACAGGACAAAAACTGATTAAAACTGTATATGGGTGCAATCTTCTGCCATTTGTTTTCACAGGTAGTGGATTTGGCTTACGCTTACGGTCTAAATTCAGAAGATCCAATCCTAGCTCTGACGCTGACTTCATGAGTGACTATGAATAAGTCACTTAACTCCATGGAGCCTCAGTTTCTCCAGCTATAAAAATGTGGGTACTGATATCCTCATATGAATGATGTTATGAATAAATGATTTGTGGTGTGCTATGATTCAGTAAGGTACTTTGGCATGCAATTAATCTCACTGAACTCAATAGAACTACTTATGCTTAAAGTCAGGCATGTGCTTATGCACCTTGCTGAACTGGGGTCAAAGTCACAGTGTTACAATTCAGTTCAATCAGGGGCAGAGATGGGAATACCTGACCAGGGGTCTGGATCCCACTAGACATTTTTCCCAAGATATATTAGGCAGAAAAAGTCACGCAAATGCTGCAGCATCAAACATAAAAATAGGAAATTTTTGGTACAAATAAATAAATAAATAAATACATAAAACCCATGTCAAATATTTTGTCTAGCTTCCAGTACTAAGTGAAGGTTGTACTTTTATTAAAATTTCATCAAGTCACAGGTCTGATGAAAGGTTTTTTTTACCCTCTACTGTGTAGAGTGCTTGCTTCAAGCTCAGTTATTGCTATGCAACATCTCAGATATGACAACAGGTGTCACTTACATTGTGTAGGAGAAAACAGAGGAGTTACAGAAATACTGGTTATATCTTAGGGGCCCAATCTTTCAGTCTCAGGACAGGTAAACACACAGTGAGATGCCTCATCTGGGCATCAACCCAGCCCTCAGTGTCACGTAGGGATTTGTTCCCTTTCTGCCTCTTCAGCAACTCCTCCGACAACTGTACTCTTAAACACATGAGCAAGGGGAATTGCACAGGTTGGCAGCTGGAAATAAGCCTTTGGGAGTGCTTCAGCTCTGTGTTACAAACTATTTTAAGTCACCAAATTTGTGAGTCCCCGATTCATTCTTTTTTCTGACTGGTCTTGCTTCAAATGCTTTGTCTCAGATGTGTGCTCTGAAAAGATCCAGTGTTTTATAGACAACTGGCAGCATCCCCCCTAATTTATGATTTGCTAACTATCCACATTAAACACAAAGCAGGAAATAATTGTCCAGTTAGCACAGACGGATCAGAGGAATGGACCAAAGTCAAGCCGCACTTTAGCCGATTAAATTCTATGTGGATGGCTCACAGAATTTGTACCTACAACTAATATTTTAAAGGAGTTAGAAATTTCACTGTTGGGGGCTAGTATGAACAAAGTCTTGATACAAATACTGAAAATAAATTTGTTCTTTACTTTGTCAGATCCCATCCAATGAACAGACATGACGATTGCTTTTTCTGCCCTTTGAAACAAACTATTAGGAACCTGTCTTGTTAAAAGTGACCTGCACAAGCTCACAGGAAAATCCAACAGCTTCAAAATCGTACACTCAACATCCTGAGTAGCAAGGCTAAGAGGATAGTCAGCCCATGAAATATACACACAGCTATGTTTTTCCTTTCTCATTCTGAAGGCTCAAGATGTCACACCTTCCCTGGAACCTTGCTGAAAACTAGACATCACTACGCGGTCATGGAAGGATGTAATCTTTTTGTTGCTGTTTTTAATAAACTAGTATGTAGCAAACTGTGACTTGCAGTTGGAATAAGTATGGGCCAGCAAAATTAGTGGAGGGGCAGGGAATTCAGGTAGGTAAGTTTAACATCTAATTCTGTAAAATCACTGAACTTTTAGAATATTATTTTCAGATCATCCTTAAAAATATCTAGGATACAATACTAAAATAAATAATAATAATAAGAAGTTAGAATTATGTAGTCTTCATCCTGAGGGAATCCAAATTGCTTCAAAATTATATACAGCCCTGAAGCCTTCAAATTCCATCTGTTCTGCACGAAGAAGTGTTTTGTTAGATTTTGTTCTTCTTCTTCTCAGGAACTCAGTGTCATTCAATGGAATTTATACAGCAGGAGAAGTATTAACCTGAAGAACAGTTAGTATTCGAAGGCTTCAGGACAGGGCTGAAGGTGGGAAACAGCAGATTTTGCACAAGGTGCAATATTGTGAAGAGTGGCTTAGCAAATTCCAACTATTACAAAAAATGCAACAGACTCTAATGTCCACAAAGATCACACGAAGTCGTCCTTTTTTTTTTTAAGGTCTCATCCAAAATAGGAAAACACAATAAGTTGCAATTCATTTGCCAGCAAAGGAAAAAGGATTGAGTTGATTCTGCCAAGATCAAACCTCTAGTTCCAGAGAATCAAGGTATTTCTAATCTAATGCTTAGACCACTAATTGACCCACCCCACCCCAACCCCCGGATATTCATGTGTCATCCTGAAGTACTGCAAAGCAGTTGAAGTACACAAATCATGGCACCTACTCCTGAAGTGCAGCCACTACTGCTTTGGGATATGAAAGATTAACAGCACACAGCAATCCTATAAAACAGAGCAGGAACGGGCAGACACAATTGATGTTTTACGGGCAACACAGGAGGTAGCCTCATTATTTTTGTCATTCACTTTCCTTCTTCCCATTAAGTATATGCACAATCATTCCAGTTCCTTCCATGATGACCATTTATTGCGTATGTGTTGTATAAATATTTATACTAAAATAATTTTTATATTTATTTTGCTGGAAATGGCCAGGTCTGTATTTACACCACAAATGGATAAGTGAATCCAGATCTGGCTTTTGGAGTCTAAACCATCTTAGTCTCGCTAGTGCTACAGATAACAGTCAGAATGGAGACAGACAGATTATGGGAGTTGGGTGGGGGGGAAGAGAGGACAAGACATCCCTAGATAAAAGATCAGGGTGAGCTTTACCAAATCCTTGTCTACAGGTCTTACATGTTTCACTGAGTTACTACCCTAGGAAGATGACAGCTTCTCTGATAAATCTATCAGGAAAGGGATTGTGGTCACACAAAAAATATCCACGTTCCAAGGTTAGGTCTTCTCACATCCAAAGGGATTAAAAATATATAATCTCTTTTATGGAATTGCTTGTTATTTCACAAACTACGGCTTTTGTGACCTTTCTGTCTGGTGCTTTCCAGAAATGTTGCTAAACCAGAGCGAAAAATAATGCAAATGGATAACAACCAGTGAACTCTAGAATAAATTATGACTCTTGCATTCCAAAGCATGTATATTTTTTATTCAGTCATTTATTTCTTCTGAGTTGCTCTTCTTAGATGGAGAACATCTCCCCTGTGTCATTGTTAAGAGGATAAGAATAGTCTTATTGAAATAAACCAATAGTCCATTTACAGTAATCCAGTATTATGTCTCCAAAAGCAGTCAGTGCTGGATGCTTCCTAAGGAGGTGTAAAACCTCTTTTATGTACCTAACTGTGCAATTCTAGGTATCATGGAGGAAAATTTATTTTTGACCCCAGCAGGTGATCATTTCCCCCCCAAAGCATAAAGACAGATATCCCTTATAACTTTTATCCTACCAAGTGTAATAGCATCTGTGCAATTCTTATTAATTCTTATGTGTCTTTTGTTGTTGTTTTCAGGGCTTTGGAGCGGAGCCTGGAGCTGGAGCGTGGAGCAGCTCCGGAGCAGTGGGGCTGCAGGTGTTTGCCTGGAGCTGGAGCGGAGCCAGAGCACAGCTCCAAAGCCCTGGAAGAAATAGGTATCTCTTACTCTACCAGAACTTCTGAATTTGGCTTCTTGATCCATAAGAAGCTCCGGCAACGTAGCCCCTTCCCTTCAATTGGTGAGGCTACACCTTAAAGTAGTGAAGAGTAAACAGTGCTATTGTAAACCTGAGCCAATGCTCTGCCACTCTCCAGTAAGGTCAGACAGAGAAAGGCTAGCTCTGTAATACTGCCAGCCCTATAAATTCTACCTGGGTCATGCAATAGCACCAATAATGAAGATCATATGGGCCAAGTTTTGCCCTCAAAATATGCTTGTGCAATCCTGTTCTCTTGAATGGGACCTGCAGAGCTCTAAGTGAGGGAAGAATCTGCCTCCCAAAACCAAGTTAGATTAGTGTACAAAAGAGCAGAGTTTCGTTCTGAAAATGGAAGTTAAAGCCAGATCCTGCTGCCATGGTAGTCAATGGGACTTTTATCACGAGTTCAGTGGTAGCAAGATTGGACTCTGAATTAACAATTCTGTCAATGAAGAAGAAACCACAATTGAATCTGACTAAAATGTGCAAGTAAGAAATAATAGAAACCCACTCTTTAGAAATACATTTTTCTTCACCTTGCTCTTCTGATCAGGGACCATGTCTACACCTGTGTGTTTGTACAATAGGGAACTGATACTGACTAGGGTCTCTACGCATTACTGTACTGTAAGTAACCCATAACAACTTTGAGATATTGCAGTAATGAGGCACATACAAATCAATATATTTCTGAATCTTTCTGGAAAAGGCCTGGAAAGAGAGATAGCAGATCAAATGTTCTCCCAGCCTTTAATGCAAATAAAGGGGAAATCAGCTTCCAAATTTAAGACTATAAAAAGCATTTGCAGTTTGTAGTTTAATATTGTGATAAGTCTGTGACCACTTTAGGCTGCCTGGCTGTCACTCTGCAACACACACTGGTTCTTTGTAACTTCATGGTGGCAATGGAGATATATTTTAGATCCTCTTGTTTGCTTTTTCCAGCTCTCCATGTGCAGGGGATGGAGGCCCTTGCAAACACTTCCATGCTGAGGCCAGCTGGCTCTCCTTGCCTGAGTCCTGCGTGATCCCTGGCCAGCAACAGTCTGTGTGGGTGGACTTGGCTGCTTTTGGCAGCATAAGCAGAGGTTCCCATCCAATTACTCCACTATGGGAAGAGAAGCTTTTTTGCCTAGCTAGCACCTCCACGTGGCTCTGGGGAGAGCTCCAGTTGTGGCTGCACCTCACTAATAAGAGAAAGGAGTTATATCATAGGGACTCCAAATAGCAAAGAAGCCTGATATTACACAGGTCAGAAACAGATCTGCAGATTTAACCAATTCATAAATCCTATGATTAATTAATTTGAAGAATAGATGATCCACCACCGGAGGGCCTGCAGCTGAGCAGGCAGGACGCCACAGGAGTGGTCCTCAGTTGCTGGGTCATTCTCACTCTGCCACTAACAAGTCTAGTTCTGCTTCCTAAAATGTATGAAAGGCCCTCCCTCCATAGAAAACAGTGATATTTACCTACCTTGAGAGACTGTATGGGGGAGACTGCCCATTACATGCTATTGTAACTCTTTTGGGACAATTTCATGCTTTGAAAACACTGAGATGCTCTCTGAGTTATTCCTCCACTAAGAGCAGCAGGCAGAGATTGAAAGATCATCTCCTTATTTTGCCTATATTTAAATTCTCTGCGACTCAGTCTAAACCTAACCCTCGACCTAAGCAGCAGCACGGCATCAGGAAACCTGCTTTGGAGTAAGAGTGGAGGAGGCTGTACACATATTAACCGCTTAAACCCACTGGGCTGGCTGCCTGTGGAAGATTAATTTCCTTTATTTATGCATCCTTGCATGACAAATTGTTCTCAGTACAGAAGCTGATAGAAATGTGAATGGCCCCTGTTAAAATATGCTAACCAATGTCTCCTCTTTATCACTGAGGTGTTAAAGAATTGTTTAAGCTAGACAAAGGATGACTAAACTTCTTCAGACGCTCTACAGTAAAAGGTTTCAGAGTAGCAGCCGTGTTAGTCTGTATTCGCAAAAAGAAAAGGAGTACTTGTGGCACCTTAGCGACTAACCAATTTATTTGAGCATAAGCTTTTGTAAGCTACAGCTCACTTCATCAGATGCATACTGTGGAAAGTGTAGAAGATCTTTTTATACACACAAAGCATGCTATATAAAAAGATCTTCTACACTTTCCACAGTATGCATCCGATGAAGATCTTTTTATATAGCATGCTTTGTGTGTATAAAAAGATCTTCTACACTTTCCACAGTATGCATCCGATGAAGTGAGCTGTAGCTCACGAAAGTTTATGCTCAAATAAATTGGTTAGTCTCTAAGATGCACAAGTACTCCTTTTCTTTCTACAGTAAAAGCCTACTTAAAGTGTGGATCCACTTCCTTAAATCAGGAACCCACTTGAGCAATAACAATCTCTTTTAAACTTTGCTTTTAAAAAAAAAGTTATTTTTTAACATTATTTCATATACATGGCCCCCCCGCTTTTGGTCATAGGGACTAGACCTTATACATCTATGTCAGGTCTGTATAAGGCCCCCATTACCATTGCACCCAAGTGAGTCATAATTTTTAAATGTATTTTTCCTACAGCACCCTTGTGCGGTAGGAAAGTGCCCCTTTATTATCCCCAGTGGGGAAGAGAGGCAAGCAGACTATGTGAATTGCCGAAGGTCACCCAGGAAGCCTCTGCCAGAACAGAGAACTGACACAGGGTCTCCAAAGCTAGCACCCTATCCATTGAGCCATCTTTTCACTATATCCTGTTTGACTAGGAAGTGGGGACCGGGCTGGCAGTTCTAACAAAAGCATTTAGCCGCAGCTCTGGAGACATGACACCTGCTACCTCTTCCACAGGAGAATCCAGACCCTCAGGTGCTGTTGGCTCTCGTGGGTCCACAGCACATCCTGTCACAAAGTTTGAGAGCCCCAATAGCACAACTTACAAATGGCTGCACATCATAGAATCATAGAAGATTAGGGTTGGAAGAGACCTCAGGAGGTCATCTAGTCCAACCCCCTGCTCAAAGTAGGGCCAATCCCCCACAAAATCATCCCAGCCAGAGCTTTGCCGAGCATGACCTTAAAAACCTCTAAGGAAGGAGATTCCACTACCTCCCTAGGTAACCCATTCCAGTGCGTCACCACCCTCCTGGTGAAAAAGTTTTTCCTAATATCCAATCTAAACCTCCCCCACTGCAACTTGAGACCATGGCTTCTTGTTCTGTCATCTGCCACCACTGAAAACAGCCTACCTCTATCCTCTTTGGAACCCCCCTTCAGGTAGTTAAAAGGCTGCTATCAAATCCCCCCTCACTCTTCTCTTCCGCAGACTAAATAATCCCAGTTCCCTCAGTCTCTCCTCATAAGTCATGTGCCCCTGCCCCCTAATCATTTTTGTTGCCCTCCGCTGGATTCTTTCCAATTTTTCCACATCCTTCTCGTAGTGTGGGGCCCAAAACTGGACACAGTACTCCAGATGAGGCCTCACCAATGCCGAAGAGAGGGGAATAATCACTTCCCTTGATCTGCTGGCAATGCTCCTACTAATGCAACCCAATGTGCCGTTAGCCTTCTTGGCAATGAGGAAACACTGCTGACTTATATCCAGCTTCTCATCCACTGTAATCCCCAGGTCCTTTTCTGCAGAACTGCTGGTTAGCCAGTCAGTCCCCAGCCTGTAGCGGTGCATGGGATTCTTCCGTCCTAAGTGCAGAACTCTGCACTTGTCTTGTTGAACCTCATCAGATTTCTTGAAAAAACATAATTCTTTAAAACCTAGCAGCAGGTTTGTTATAGATCTAAGAGTTAAAGAAATGACTCGAAGCCATTATATCAGGGGTGGTCAAACTGTGGCTTGTGAGCCGCATGCAGCTCTTTTACAGTTAAAGTGTGGCTCGCAGAGCCCTCTACACCCCCCTGACCCATTCTCCACCTATCAGACTGCAGGGGGGAGCTAGGGACCTCTGCCTTGCAGGGGGGTAGTGAGGTAGGGGCTTCTGCCCAGTGGGGAAGCGTGTCTCGGGGCTTCTGCCCAGCGGGGTGCATTTGCTGGGGCTCAAGGCTTCAGCAGAAGTGGGACTGAAGCCCCAGATCACGACAGCTGCATCCCGTGGGGCTGAAGCCCCGAGTCCTGGCAGGTGTGCCCCGGCTCTCGAACTTCTGAAGATTGTTGTATGTGGCTCAGAGGGTCAGTAAGTTTGGTCACTCCTGCATTATATTATCTGACATCTTTTTGGTGATCTCAGTTAAGTTCTCAGTCAACCAGTCACTACGTCACAAAATTAATCACTGCCAATGGTTCTCGTCTGAGAAAAGTATCATGAATGGACATGATGATTTTACTCTTGCCTCTAGAGGTGGGCCCCTCTCCTTTTCAGGAATTTGGCAACTGGATTCTGTAAAGGTAGGAAAGTTTATAGTACCACTGTCTATGCCATACCTGTTTTGTGGCTAAAACAGTCTCTGGGACTGTCAAAGCTGGAACTTGTCAGCAGCGCTAAATTTGTATCCAGGAGAGTGAAAATTTTTTTTATCTAAAAGTGAATTTTAGATGAGACTGTACAGTACAAACTCGACTCTTTAAAGAAAATAAAGTGAGAACAACACATCACCTATTACTCTGTTTATGTTCCCTTTTGCATTATGCATGTCCCACTTCTACTTACCAAGTGAAGTGTGTACTTTCAAAACAACCTTGAATGTCGGACTGGACAAAATCCATGCATAGCCTTACATTTTTAAAGTCTGTCAAAGAGCTTACACCGGCTCTCCCAGGAGTTAAGCGATTGATACATAAGAAAATAAAAAAAATCTTTAATTTAAGGAATATATTGTGATTTCTTCCGTCTTCTCTATGCACTGAGTAAAAGGATAATTCACTTGTGCAACTGAACTCCTTTAGCACAACTGAACAAACAACAGAATCTCAAATCATACAAAGCCAGATTTCACCACACTTACTCACACTTAGCAGTAATCAGTGTGAAAACTGTTGGGACCACTTGCTGCTAGAGGTACTACTTTGTGTAAGGGCAACAATACGGCCCATAAGAAATACACCAGTTGAAAAGGTGTGTAGGATGCAGAAAAGATCAATGTGTAAATTGAGCAAAGGGGCCAGAGGAAACAGCAATAGTATATGCTGTTACATACATGTACTTTGTTTAAAAGGAAGTGAATAGCTATTGGGATGAGGAAGAAAACCATAAATCTAATTTCTGGCCTTAAACAGAAGCAGTACTGTCATTCAGAAAGTCTAAACAAGGCTTCAGAACTTCAGTTGTTCACTTCCAGAAATCCTATCTGGGTAGACAGAAGACCTTTGCCTTGAAAGCACTGAGACAGGATTGTGGAATTGGTTCTTTGGTGGCCAGACTGATGATACTGTGGAACTAGAATGAGTGGAAATCCATGGCCGAATCTTAACGATACACCCTGCGTTTTATGCTCATTTCCCATCATTCCTACTGCCTTAGCGTCACAGCAAGTGATCTGTTCTCCAGCTCAGGAGCACATCAACAATGCTTGGAGAACAACTGAAAATGACTACCCAAGGTTAGAAGGCACCTTGTCACTTTCAATTCTTGGAGCAGGAGAGCCGTGTCTGTGCAGCACTACCAGCCCCGATAGCCTGAGAATAAGGCACATTTTGGGTCTGTAATCTTTGTGTACACTTTAAGGATGGATAAACTCATGTTGCCTAACTTCAAATCTATTGAAAAATCATGGATTTGAAATTTCAGCTCCAACACAAGTCATATCCAGTTCCCATTTCTTCTAGGAGACAGCGCAAAGAAATGAGCACTGAGTTCAGTTTACAATATGATTTAGCATTTCTGGAATTTATGGCACTGTCACAGAAGTAAAGGAATTTTGTCAATTCTCCATCACTGCTCTTTTAATTGTACAATTATACATATACACACAAACACATAATCTTTTAAGCACTTTCAGTGTGGCTGGTGCTATACAGACAGAAAAAGATCTCACCCATATTCCAAGAAGCATTCAAGGCTACCCCAAGCCTAAATCAGACAGATAAAGTTCAGGCACACCATAAGACACCAAAAGCCAGAGACAAGTCCACTCTTGAAAACAGTGCAGATATCCTTCTATATCATCTACAACTTCCCTCTACTTGGTAGATGACCATTGAAAAGGTTTGTGAAAGAAACATAGCGGTGCTGATATATTCAAAGTGATTCCCTTTGTATCAGCAAATCATTTGCTATGTTTCAGCGGGTCTCCAGCAAGAATAGACTCTAAAAATAAAAATGCCTGTAGCTCCAACTTTTTCACACCCACATGTTTCCTGAAATGTATCAGCCCGAAAGTGTATCTAAAGTAAATAAATAAATAATGTAGATTTAGCAGTGTTACTTATTGAAGCACAACAGTTTAATTTGAGAATTGATAAGAGTTCAACCTATTTAAACAACAAGGAGGAGTCCTTGTGGCACTTTAGAGACTAACAAATTTATTTGGGCATAAGCTTTCGTGGGCTAAAACCCACTTCATCAGATGCATGGAGTGGAACATACAGTGGGGAGGTATAAATACACAGCTTATGAGAAGATGGGAGTTGCCTGACCACGTGGAGGGTCAGTGCTAAGGAGCCAATTCAATTTAAGTTGGAAGTAGGCAATTCTCAACAGTTGACAACATACAGATTAGACACACCCAAATACTGCCAATACATTTCAAAGGGATTGGAAATGCACATTTGGATAATGCAGGTGTTCTCTAATGATAGGGAATGGGAAGGTGGCTAATTCTGTGGAATATTGTGCTTTCAAAGGGAGTATGTGTCAGCTGACAACCTACTTAGCATTTTATACCCCAATTCTGGGTATCCAGCAAATAAAACCAGTGAAACATGGGTAGAGACATGATTAAGTGGACATGCAAATTTCTTCCTCTTTTTAATATATGGTACTGAACAAATGTTATCTAATTACTACTACTAAAAGAATTAGCTGCTTCTTTATGAAAAAAGCACACTCCTTTTTTTTTCTTTCACTCCTTCCCTCAATGTAGGGAATATTAAATGGATTTTCTATGTTTGTGTTAGAGTTTTAGTGGATTAGGAGTGTGGGCAAGGATTCAACATAGTTCTAAATCCATTAATAAAAAGATACAGCTTATAGCTTATCTTAAGCTATTGCAGAGAAAACAACTGACATAAGGGAAAAAACCCACAACAATAATAATAAAGGGATTTAATGAGCTGATGTTCCAAGATAGTTAGATCCTGCTGAGAATTCAGACCTATACCATTGTACAGTTACCCTGACAGTCAAGGCTAACCAAATTCAGTGAAGCAGACTTGTGGACCATCTACTTGCAATATAGATTTTGTACAGCCTTCTGCTTATTAGCCTGCTCCCATATGTCCTGAAACAGTGGCAGTCAGCAGGCACAGATAATACTCTGACTTTTAAAAACCTATCTCATAGTAAGCTCCTACTGGAATGCAGTCCATTTCAGGAAACATAGGGTATTTTGTTGATCACAAATCACCCCAGCCCCCGCCAAAAAGGAGTTTATAACAGCAGTAATTCTGAATGACCCTTTCCTATTACTGCTGTCTTCTTCTTCATGTGGGACCATTTGGGTGACAAATCTCTACCTGTCCAAACTTTTGGACTCATTCCAAAATGTAAAAGTCAAGGGAAAGCAACTGTGCTGTGCTAGAAAATAAAAGTTTAACACTATTGACAAAGTATGTCATTAGATAACATACTCAATGCAGCTTTAAATGGGATCAAATAACTTGTTCCATTCTCCATCAGAAACACCATCTGCTTTAAAAAAAGTGAAGTCACACTTCACCTGATGGATTAGTTCATACAGTTTAAAACCTGACCTCAAGGTTGCTGGTTAGGAGTGGATGATGGAGGTAAAATGATTATAACTAATTTATATTTAATTTAGAGGAACTAACTAAGGAATAAAACAATTCCACAGATTTAGCCACCTTCCCATTCCCTATCTTTAGTAGAACACCTGCATTATCCAAATGACTCGGGATTGCATTTCCAATCCCTCTGAAATTTATTGGCAGTATTTGGGTGCATCTAATCTCAGTTCAAGATTTTATACTGATACAAATTGCTGACCTATATCAGGTAGGAAAATCCCAGAGTATGTGTTATTCCCAATATCTGTGTTACTAGCATTTTGTGTTTCCACCTTAAATTATAAACAAGTAAATTCCACATATAAAAATCAAAGTATGATCTTGTCTTTTTTCTCCCTTTCATATTCAGTCATTAACAATGTAAGAGGCAAATTCTGTACTGATTTATAACACAACTGACTTAAATTGAGTCAATGAAATTATTGGTGCCAGTAAGCATGGAATTTGGCTTTTAGGTACTGCTTTGTACACAAGTCAGCATTTATTTTACACCTTCTCTCTGCAAATTTGGTAATCAAATCTCTGTCCCAAAACATACAAGGCAAACCTAAAGATATCAGTCTGAAAGGCATGGGGGAGGGTGGTATTTGAAAAACTCTCCATACATGTCCAACAAAAATCCTGATGATCCTTGAAACAATAAAACAACCCATTTTCCACGGAAAGGACTTTTCCCTCCACTTTGCCTGGAGTTAAAACCTTCCCCAGAGAATGCCTGGAAAATTGTAGCCATTTGCTTTTTGGACTACTTCTGTGGTTACACTGTGCATCCCAAAATGGAACTAAATCCGGGGAAGTACCAGAGTATACCATGGCATTCTGGAAGGAAGGGAGATTTGTGCATTCAATTCCAAAAGGCCTTGGAACAAATTGTCTGCTGGCATACTCAATGGAGTTATGCCAACAGAAAAGTTAGCCCCTTGAGTTATTCTGAAGTGAGGGTTAGCTGTCAGCGTGGCTTTTCAACACAGGGCTAGGACAACTTGATAGAAGAACCTTATTTCTATTAACGTCTTTAGCATTTCAAGGATTTAAAAGAAACGAAGTACCTTTCTGAGACTGTTCCTGTACTTATTTCTAAATGCCCCAGTGATTAGAATTTCCAGAATTAGTGAGTGAAAGCAGGAGGAGGAATTATTTAAGCTCAGTACCAATGAAGACACAAGAACAAATGGATATAAACTGGCCACCAGGAAGTTTAGATTTGAAATTAGACAAAGGTTTCTAACCATCAGAGAAGTGAAGTTTTGGAATAGCCTTCCAAGGGAAGCAGTGGGGGCAAAAGATCTATCTGGCTTTAAGATTAAACTCGATAAGTTTATGGAGGAGATGGTATGATGGGATAACATGATTTTGGTAATTAAATATTCATGGTAAATAGGCCTAATGGCCTGTGATGGGATGTTAGATAGGGTGGGATCTGAGTTACCCAGGAACGAATTTTCTGTAGTTTCTGGCAGGTGAATCTTGCCCTTATGCTCAGGGTTTAGCTGATCGTCATATTTGGGGTCGGGAAGGAATTTTCCTCCAGGGCAGATTGGAAGAGGCCCTGGAGGTTTTTCACCTTCCTCTGCAGCATGGAGCACGGGTCACTTGCTGGAGGATTCTCTGCTCCTTGAAGTCTTTAAACCACGATTTGAGGACTTCAATAGCTGAGACATAGGTGAGAGGTTTTTCGCAGGAGTGGGTGGGTGAAATTCTGTGGCCTACTTTGTGCAGGAGGTCAGACTAGATGATCATAATGGTCCCTTCTGACCTTAGTATCTATGAATCTATGAAAAAAGGATTGGGCAAGTTAATATCTGAAGATTTTACTGGATTCCCTACTGCAAGTGCTACGGAGGTAAAAGGAGGATAGATTTCTCCTGTTCCCAAGAATGACAACGGTAAGTTGTATCTCCAGGACATACTTTTCAGACACCCCCCCCCCCAAAAATCTGATCAAGCAAAAATATTTTTAACTAACCAAGAAAGGTGATTTAAATATAAAAATATTATCTAAAAATGACTATAACCGCATCACAATAAGCGTAATCATTTTTTTAAATGACCATACATGCCATGTGAAAAGAAATGTGATGAGGTTCAACAAGGACAAGTGCAGAGTCCTGCACTTAGGACGGAAGAATCCCATGCACTGCTACAGACTAGGGACAGAGCGGCTAGGCAGCAGTTCTGCAGAAAAGGACCTAGGGGTTATAGTGGACGAGAAGCTGGATATGAGTCACCAGTGTATCCTTGCTGCCAAGAAGGCTAATGGCATTTTGGGCTGTATAAGTAGGAGCATTGCCAGCAGATCGAGGGGCGTGATCATTTCCCTTTATTCGGCGTTGGTGAGGCCTCATCTGGAGTACTGTGTCCAGTTTTGGGCCCCACACTACAAGAAGGGTGTGGAAAAATTGGAAAGAGTCCAGAGAAGGGCAACAAAACTGATTAGGGGGCTGGAGCACATGACTTATGAGGAGAGGCTGAGGGAACTGGGGTTGTTTAGTCTGTAGAAGAGAAGAATGAGGGGGGATTTGGTAGTTGCTTTCAACTACCTGAAAGGGGGTTCCAAAGAGGATGCATCTAGACTGTTCTCAGTGGTACCAGATGACAGAACGAGGAGTAATGGTCTCAAGTTGCAGTGGGGGAGGTTTAGATTGGATATTAGGAAAAAACTTTTTCACCAGGAGGGTGGTGAAGCACTGGAAGGGTTACCTAGGGAGATGGTGGAATCTCCTTCCTTAGAGGTTTTTAAGGTCATGCTTGACAAAGCCCTGGCTGGGATGATTTAGTTGGGGATCAGTCCTGCTTTGAACAGGGGGGTGGACTAGATGATCTCCTGAGATCCCTTCCAACCCTGATATTCTATGATTCTATATGCACTAGCATTATAAATTCTTTAAAATTTGCTATGGCTCCTGGAGGAATCAAATACATATTACATTACCTCCTTCTTGTATATTTTATTGTTTAGGCTCTTAATAAACTCCTTTCCCATAAAATTCATGGCTAAACCACTATGCTATTACTAAAAGTGAACAAGTATAATACATCCAAAAGAATGCTCTACCAGGGTTGCCTAAGGTATTGCAAAGGTTCCTCCTGACATACCAGGAACTTCTAAGCATCAACCAGAACTTCAGTTGAGTATTATATGTGCGCTGGTAGCACTAACTATTATTAAGGTTGCCTGACACTTCCCAGTATAAACACCCTGCTTTCAGCAGCTTATGCCTTTGCCAAACTTTAACAATTTGGGCTGAAATTTTACATGCCAGGTGTCTGCCTTAGGCTGACTTTTTTGAGGGGTAGGGGAGGATTTCAGTCAAACTGATGCAGCTGTTTCTGAGAATGAGGCTACGCAAAAATATGTTATTTTGTTCACATTAAGAATCTTTGATTCCTTTTATCTGAAAGGCTCTAGTAGCCCCAAGCTGTGAAGCAGGGACTTGAAATTTGGCAGGTCTTGTCAGGACTTCTTTCCATCCCTGTGAAAATCCACATAGATTTGGCCTCGTTATATGAGATTTTGAAAAACTGCAGTTTACACATGACTTAAATTTTAGCAGCTAAAATATTGGAAGATTTCGTCCTCACCAAGCATGCCCTCTCAGCTCCTAGTGAATGAGTGTGCTCCATCCCCTCACAGAGCCATTTCACTGGTTTGCTTTGATTTGTTTTTCCTCTACACCGTTATAATGAAATCTCAAAGTAGATACAGTCTCTCATAGTTACCCAATATTTATTTTAAAATAACAGATGCATTAACCTGTATGTGAAACTTTTGGGGAATGGCATAAGTGACTTAACATACTAAACGCGCTTTCTATCCTCTCTCTTTCTGAAGACATTACTAGAATCTGTAATGAAGCTGAATATACATCTCTCTTTTATGTGCTCATAATGTCCTAGTTTCTTGACAGGTATTACCCCACATGAAATCTTATCTGTGCAGAATTGAGACTAGCTCCTCACATATCATCCTCCACACTCCTTTCTAAAGAACTTAAGCTGATTATAGCAATAGCATCCAGGTGCTGTGCCCGCCTATTTCAATCATATCAGGACAAAATTATCCTCTCACTCTGCTCCACCTTACCCCCAAGTACATACTTGCTCGTCTTTGACAAGACCAGAGTTAAAATAACTGTGCACATTTGTATTGTATCTATTTTCTCATCTGAAATTGTTTGGTACTTTCCACGTTCTGTTGCCTGGGGAACAGTTTTTGAAAACTTCAGGCAAACCTGTCTCTTAGATTTACACGTCCCTTTTATATTAAAGAATCGCGTGTCTCTTCTTTAGCACTTTAGCTGCAGTGTAAGTTGTCTCTTTCACTTGCTCTTTCTTAAAAGTTATCAGAAGTAAAATCCAAGAACCTTAATATAAGAATTAGGATTTAAAAAGAGAGAGAGAGAGAAAGCACACAGAATGCGCACGGCAATCAAATGGGAAAATAGCAGGTCTACCTTTCCCCTGTATAAATGGTAATCTGACAAAATTCCGAGACTCTGGATGCTGAACGTTGAATTTCACAAAGATGTTTCTTGAAGACGACAATTACAAAAGCCAAGAGCTCTTCCATAGTGACCTTCTAGCCCCCTATGATCAGGTTAAATTTAATTTGAAAAAATTATTCCCATTCTTTTATCATATAGTATGCCTACAAAAATCCAACAGTGAGCTATTTATTCCTTTCCGGTATGATTAAATGTTGTATCACAGTTTAATATCTGACACATCTTCTGTGGGGGACAGAGTGGATGATCAATCAAAAAGTCTCTTCCATCTCTAGTTTCTATGATCCTAGTATATTATTATTTAAACACTTTACTTCTCCCCCTATTACGAAGTGCAAATTATGGGAAATGGTTTGAACTCTACATGCATGGTAGCTCCCACAACAAAGAAAAACTGAAACCACCATCATTGTACTTTGCATATTTAAAACCAATTTAATGGATTATTATTTCCAGATATTCTACTAGCATGCAAGCTCAAACGTGTATTTAACTTGGAACTCACAAGGCGAGAATGCTCTTCACAGTGAGTGTGTGTGTGTGTGTGTGTGTCCCCATACGATGTCATAATGATAGACTGACAAGCAGTCTCACCCTCTGCTAAACCTCCTTCAGCTTGTGTCACAGACATAAATCAGATTTTATTCTTCCTCATGGCCCTCAGGATGTTGGATCAATCTCAATGTTGCAAAAATGAGAAGTTTGCCTTTTTATTAAACTTGCCTTCAGAGACATCTTCCCCAATTATATCTAGGGACAGTTTGGGAAAAATCTTACTGTATGTGCTTTGTAGTACCATACTTGATAACATGGGCAAATGACCAAGGCCTGCAAGAGCCACCTTTGCTGTGTTTCACATGTCCTTGTTTAAAGTACTATGCAGAGCTACAACTCCTCATCACCAATCCAGCTTCTAACTGAAGAGACAGGCAACCAGGGAGGCGAGGAATGCTGCAGGGAACACTCAGATGCTATGCTATCCGTGCTTCATGACCACAGACTAGATTTGATTAAATAGAAGTGTGATTTCATATTTGGGATCAGGTTCACCGCACACCTTTTGGATTTTAACACAGTGCAAGAGGGTGATGCTGGCACGCAGAGATATAGTGGAGAAAGTCATCACACATCTCTAAACAATGCCAGTATTGCCAACAGAGAGTTGAAAAATCATGAGTCAGAAGCCCCAACATCATGAGACTGGTATAAAAACCATGAGTTTTTGTTTTAAAAAAATGAGGGGATGAGAGGGGGGTTAGTCCATCTTCTGGCTTTTTAACTACCTCTGACTGCAGGCCCTTATTCCCCAGCTCCTTCCCCTCTGCAGGCTCCAGCACTTTTCCCCTATCTCCAGCTAAGGCTTCCTCTGTGGTTTCACCTCTGTTAACTCCCCTTTCCCACACTATAGTGGGAGATGAGGCTCTCGCACACGGTGCCTGCTCCAAGGCTCTGCCCAGCTCAGAGTGCACAAGGCAACCCCAGTACTACAGACAGATATTACTACAGTGATTATGATTATAAATAGCAGCTGGCCAGTGAGCACTGAAGTATCAGTATGGGAAACAACGCACAATCCGATTAAACAGGCGCATATGGATCCTAACGTTTTCCGACATCGCCCAGCAAGTGTGACAGTATTGTGCAGATTGGGGTATGCAGGAAGCTCCTGCAGTCTTGCAACAAAATCAAAATCATAGATTCAGATACACATTTCATATGTGGGTGCCTTTATTTAAGTTTGTGGCAATGGAGTTTTAGGGAGGTAACCAGAATTTGCCCAATAAATATCATATACAGTGCTTTAATATTTTTTAAACCAGATGCTAGCTTGAGATAGATAAAACAGACAAAGATGAGGGGGAGGAGGTTAAAGGCAATTGAGAAGCTGCTGGGAAGCAAGAATGTGCTGGGATTTCTATCGGGGACTTTTGGGGGGGCCCAGCTTGCGGCAAAGGGGCCTTCTTCTTGCTTTCCCTAGCAGCAGCCCTCTCCCAGGGCTGATTTCAAGCCCTTCAGGGCAGGAGCGGGTGACCATCCCACTACACTTACATGTAGTAGAATCATGGAGCTGATATGATCCTTGATTGTTTCACCGCTACCCAGAGTACTAGAGAACAGAAGTGAAACTGAGCACAGTTTTAAGAGCCCTCTCACTCTGCTCCTAACTCATCGATGTTCCCAGCTGCAGCAGAAGCACCTGAACTGAACATGTGTAGAATTGGGACGGCCACATAATTTCCATTTGCATTCAGCCTCATTTCAGAAGCTTAAAATGCCCATAAGAGCTACATTTAAAAAAAAAAAAAAAAAAAGCTTAAACTGATAGTTTAAGTCCCCAAGCTGGTTAAGAAGAGCTTGACATTTGTCAGTCATGAGCAGTGAATGTAACTTTCAAGTGTGAATAATATATACTTACTAGAGTTGAGAACAAAAGTGAAAAAAACTCTTAAGTTTAAAAAATCACTGCACTTTAAATGACAATTTTATCTGCATTAATACATGGAATTCTGGACCTTTGCACTTGATTAATAACTGCAGGTCACTTTTCAAGTCAATGGGCAATAGTTTTTCATTCTAAAACCAGAGTGCAAAACTCACTTCTCAGATATATGCAGTAACTCTTAACTCTAATATTCTGCTTCACCTACACACCTGTATCTCCTATTTCCACCACCTTGTGAGCTGTGCATGTGAGGAGAACAACATATCATGAGAGCACTAACATGTGGATCTAAGTGAAGAATTTTGGACTGAGATGGCACTTTTGCGATTTTATTAGATTCATTATAAAAAGAGGGAGAAATAGTAAAGCAATGTTCTCTTCTGACTCTGCCTCCATTCAGCTATTAAACCTAATTACTAACTAGCTTTCAGTTGGAGCAATTTTTTTTTCTGGACACTATTCTTTGAAGGCCACAGTTAAAACAATAATTGTATCTGCTGCGTAAATTAAATCTTGATAAGTCACACACAACATCTTTTTTCATGTAGCTTCTTCAGAGGGACACATTCTCCATTTTACATTTTCATTAACCTGCAGCAGCACAGAGGTTGAAAGGTTAAAGCTGTTTAATTGCTAGTATATGTTAATCAGTATAAAAATGATATTCTAACATGCCACTGCTGGCAAAGCTGTTCTATTTTCAGATACAGGCCTGTATACTCTCCTTTTCTCATTAAGCTACATTCATATGTATCACATAGCATATATATCTAGGCTTTAAAGAATAGAATTCATTACTATTCCTATAAATAAGGCAAGAAGCAGCCCAAATCAAATGTTTTGGGGGTATAGAAGTACTTGGTTCATCACCATTTATTTTTATTATTATTATTGTTATTTCTATTCTGGGAGCACCTAGAAGCCCCAACCATGAACTAGGGCCCCATTGTGCTAAGTACAACACAAACAAAGGAAAAAAGGTGGTACCTGCCCCGAGGAGCTTACAACCCACCACATCCTCTCTTTCCCTTTACCGCAACTGTCAGGACTTCAGGTAGGGTTGGCTGCACATCCCGCTCTACCACTTTGGTGGTGGGTCTCCTCTTCAAGAGGACGCATGCAGGGCCCACTAACCAATTCCCAGCACAAAGAGAACAAGAATTTAGCCCAACGCCCACAATAAACCCTGGGATGTCACTCCAGAGAGGGCAGCAGGCCACCAAGCCTCCCCCTCAGCAAGACACAATATTGCCAACACCAAACATTGAAAATTGAGAGTCAGACCGTCCCTCGTCCTGAAAATCACTAGATATGTTTTTTAACCAGTGATTCCCCCTCCCCCAATCCCCCCCCCCCCAAAATACAAGTTGAGTCTTTTTGTGTGTCTCCTGGGTTTTTGATTCTTTGGGGTTCATGTTTTCCAGCTTCTCTCCACAACCACGAGGATAGAAAATAACTTCAATTCCAGGAACTGGGGTTTAAAGAAAACCACCAAATAGTGCAAGACTAGCCACAAAAGGATGAGCGAATGAATGCTTGGAAGAGCACTGGAACTTAGGCAGACCTAGAGAGACCAGGTGTGTGCTTCCCAAGAGATGAAGCATGGTCCAGTGGTTAGGGAGTGGCTTAGGATTTGTGAGAGAAGGATTCAATTCCCTGCTCAGCTGCAGACTTCCTGTGTGACCTTGGGGCAGTGCAGGGAAGGGCAGCTCTTCACACGCCCCTCTGTCCCTTCCTAGGCCTGCTGTTGCAGGGCAGGCAGGGGGAAGAGCACCGGAGCTGTCCCAACTCCACTGCTCCCAGTTGGGAGGGAGAGGATGGAGCAGAGCTGCCTCTGGGTTCTTTCTGCGATCACTTTGCGTATGTGTGCACAGTAGTTGGGAGATGATATTGCTAGCTCAGGTAGACATACACATGCTAGCTCTGCTTCGGCTAGCACGCTAAAGCAGCAGTGTGGCCACAGTGGCACGCGCAGTAGTTTGGGCTAGATGCCTACAGACAATTCGCCCGACCCTTTGGGCACATACTCGAGTGGCCATCAGAGCCACACTGCTCTCTTTAGCACACTAGCCTGAGTAGAGCTAGCACATGTACGTCTACCCGATGGGCACTGGAATAACAGGTGCTGGGGGTGAGGCAGTATCCCTTACAATGAAGTAATAATAGCAACCAAATGCATGGCTTTCATCATATACTGCATTTACAGTTTTATTCAATGCCTTTATTCAATGGTTGTTAATCTCTCTGGGCCTCAATTTCCCATCAGTACAATGGAGGACAATAGCACCGCCCTACCTCACAGAGGTGTTTGTGAGGGTAAATATATTAAAGACTGTGAGAAACTCAGATAAAAGGGGCCAGATAAGTATCAAGGAGAAGTCTGCATAGGGCTGGTGGAGTTGGATTGACCATCAAAGGTTAACCTGATGTGGCTAAACTTCCAATAATCATCCAGACTAGCGGAATGGACTCAAGATGACCTTCCGTAATGACTGAGGTTAGCCTAGTGCTGCTTCTGATGAAGGCAGAATTTTTTTTCATGAGAGCAAATGACAACTGGAAACACAGTAGGTAGGTAGGTAGGTAAGTGTTAATGGGACTGTAACTGTGGGGAACAAGAGGAGGAGGGAGTAAGTGATTGGAGGAGAAAACGAGATTGAGACCTAGCTATGTCTGTTGCGTCCTGTGACAGTAAAAATACCCACTGAGGCTGGGGCCCTGCAGAACAGCCCAGATCAGTGGAGGGCTATATGAAGTGACATTTTCTTCTCTCTCTAAAATCCCTGCCTAACTGGCTTTAGATTACATTTCAAACAGTCTCTTCTTTAAAAAGCTAATTAGATGGTAAGATTTTTTAGGTCAGTGACTGTGTCTCCATAGGCTCCAATCATGCTCAGATGCTGAGCAGTATATTATTATTAATTATTCATAGCAAGCAAATACCTATCTAGAGATGCTAGGCCTGCCATTTAATGCACTTCTGAAAAGTGTTCAGCTAGCACACTGACAGGTGTGGGATAAAAACCTGAAAAGAACAGAAATGAATTTAATCTAGGCATTTCTAAAGTGCCCATCATCACAGCATCTTGAGCACAAATTTAGCAACAAATTACGCTTGTGAATAACCCTAATTGTCTTCAGAACAGACAAATGCCTCACAGTACATCCTGCAACCTGCGCAACATGCAGGGGATCATTACAGCTGGGCAGAGAAAGGGAATTCCCCTGGCCCCCTTCTAGACTGGGGGTATGGGGGCAGCTCCAGAGGACCCCTCTGCACCTTCCCAGGCCTGGTATTGCAGGGAAGGAAAGGGGAGATACAGAGGAGCTGTCCCATCCCTGTGCTCAGAAGTAGGGAAGGGAAAGAAGGAGCAGAGCAGCTGCTGGGCTCTTTCTCCTCCCCTCAACCCCAATCCAGTGAGAATGGTTTCTGTTTGCGGAGGGCAAGGGAGATCTCTGCCTACAGAAGCTCTCAACTTTTTCTGACACACGAGATGAGCAGAGAGCCAATCAACCAGACGGAGTTTCCCTCAGGCAGGGCTCAAATTCATGTGAGGGTTGGAACTTCTCATGTCATTGCCAGGCTGGGCCCCAGCCCTTGGCAAAATGCTATCACTCAAGGAAAAAAAAAATCACAAGAGTTGGCACCACTGAAGGTGCAAGTGCTTAGAAGATGGTTTCAGCACGAAACAGAGACAGAGAATGCCTCTTGCACTCATTGATCCTGATCCTCTTCTCATTCAGACCATTTTTAACACTGGTTGCAACATCCTTGACTGATGTGAAAGAAGAACTCGGGCCAGAGTGTTTCCATGATACAGACACTATTCTACAACGGTTGCCAAGTTTACTACCTGCTGCGGCAGCACCAACAACCCAAAACACACAACACAGATAGATTTTTAGGCCAGAAGGGACCATTAGGTCAGCTAGTCTGACTCCCAGTGAAATACAAACATAGAATCTCACCCAGTTATCCCTGCATCAAACCCACTAGCTTCCATTTGATCAAAGTATAACAGGTCCTGAGGAATTATCCACTGTAATTAGAAGGTAAATATAAAAACAAGCAAAAAACCACAAACCATTTATGATTAATTACCTTTTGGGACTGAAATATGAGTTAAACAAATTACCCTACTGAGTAAACTGATAATGCAGACACTTTAGCAGATGATCTAAACCTGTTTGCTGCCAAGACAGACAAAGAACTACTCTAACCCATCTTCCAAGAAGAAAACTTGAAAAATAAGTTCAGGTTTTAATATTCAGCAACTTAAATGTCAACTTAAACATGTGGCTCAAATTTACATTTTATAAAAGCAACCTATATAAAAGCTAAATCCAATAAAATAATCCACAAGTTATTTTTAGATTCCAGTGGGGACTGTTATTCTTTTAAACAAATAAACATTCCCTTGCAGTGTTACCACCAGACCCCAAAACTGAATCAAATTATAAAAAAAAAAAATACCACTGACTTTACAGATTTTTGTCCACATAAATAACATAAATAATGACTAATGCCTAAGACTTCATCCCACTCCCCCCCCCTTTTTTTTTAATAACGGACAATTGTACCCATGGGCACTGACGAAGACAGAAGAGTAGCAACTGTCTGTCATGGAGAGGGCAATAGAAAGAAGAATTCTTAGAATTTCAATTTGCAACCAAGTCCCCAGTGAAGTGATCAGACAGAAGAGTGGAGTGCAGGACATCATTGTTGAGAGCAGGCATAGTAAAATGCAATGGGCCGGGCATATAGTGAGGCTCACTGACAATCGATGGACTATCTGAGAGAAGAAGCATCAGCAGCCCCAATGGCAAAACTTTGACAGGTAAACACATGACCACAGCACCAAGAAGACAGATTAGACTAGATTGGACTATTCCTTTTTGTGGCACACAACATTACCCATTAATTGTGATTGATAAACTCACAACAGTGTTGGTTTGCAATGTGCGCAGGACTGAAACTGATGGTAAAAAAAAAAAAAAGAAAAGAAATATACAATCTTCTCTAAGAGCCTCCACCTTGCAGTTATAGAATAATACTAAATTTCACAAATACCAGAAGGATGGTCTTGATCCATTTTTTAATAGTCTGAGAGAGGAGTTAGGTCTGGAACCCTAAATCAGCTGGTTAGATCTTCATGCCCCTGAAATGGTGGCTATTACTGCACATTTAGACATGGTACTAATTTTCCTTGGCTTTTGCCAGTAAAGGCAGCACTAGATGAAAAAGTAAAAAAACCATTCATCCCTAGAAATCTACTGCTGTTAAAAATAACTCAGTACTTTTTTCTTCAGGGGAAAAATCCATGCAGGATGACAAATCACTAAGCCATATGCATCTGTACTTTGAAAAGAAATTAAGTGGCTAATCAGTTCAACGTGGGACACACAGTCACCTCATCTGGACATAAGCAATAATTCACACAAGTTACAACCCTCTGTGTTTTCTCTGAATTTCAGCCATTAGTGCAGGGATTATGGAGGGCTGTGCAATGATTATAGAGTTCTTGGTCCTCCACAGTGACCAGAGAGGGCCATGATGTGTTGTAGATGGAGCTTAATAAAGGGAGGAACTGCCTGGCCCTAGGGTTCTCTAGTCACTGCTTAAAAAGCCATGGGTCTTTGTGTTTATGGCTTCACATTAGAGACAGGTGCTTAGGCAGCTTTATGCCTCCACATGCAAGTTGGACCCTCGTCCTTCCTGCTGGCAAAGGCCAGTGGGGAACTGTATTGTCATTTGTCGCTTTGAAGAACAGAACAATCTAGCGCTTCCTATCCAGAGGTCAACTACAGTCTGGCTCTAATTAACATAGGTGTGGCTTTCTCTCCTCTCTGCATTACAGTGAAATATTGTACCTTATGTAATGAAGAAACTCTTCTGGCTTCATGACAGTGTCAGAGTACTTTCATGGGCAGAAACTACCTGGTACTAAAGGGTTCTTTAATCTATTAGAGAAAGGTGTAACAAGAAGTTACTGGAAGTTAAAGCCTGACAAATTTAAATGGGAAATATGGCATAAATATCTAACAGCGAGGATGACTAATCACTGGAACAAGCTACCAAGGGAAGTGATGGATTCTTCATCTCTTCCTGTCTTCAAATCAAGACCTGTGTGGAAGACGTGCCTCAGTCAGATACAAGTTATGCGGATCAATGCAGGTATTTCTGGTTGAAATTTTATGGCCTGTGATACACAAGAAGTCAGACTAGATGATCTAATGGTCCCTCTTTCTGGCCATAAATCTATGGTTATGTCTATGCTAACCGCGCTTTACTGGTAGAGGTATAACAATATACAATACTGGCAAAGCACTCCTAGTCAGGATACAATTTGTCCTGGCAAAGCTGCTGCTTTTGCCAGTATAGCTTATTCCACACACACCCCCATAAAGGAAACAAGCTATACCAGTCAAAAACACACACAGTTTTGCCAGTACAACTTGTGTCCACCTTAGTGGCTTCTGCTGGGATAGCTATGTCAGTCAAAGATCACACCTCTTCACACTCCAAATGACATGGCTACACCAGAAGTCTGTAATGTAGACATGGCCTATGCATTCATAGAATCATAGAATATCAGGGTTGGAAGGGACCCCAGAAGGTCATCTAGTCCAACCCCTGCTCGAAGCAGGACCAATTCCCAGTTAAATCATCCCAGCCAGGGCTTTGTCAAGCCTGACCTTAAAAACCTCTAAGGAAGGAGATTCTACCACCTCCCTAGGTAACGCATTCCAGTGTTTCACCACCCTCTTAGTGAGAAAGTTTTTCCTAATATCCAATCTAAACCTCCCCCACATCAACTTGAGACCATTACTCCTCGTTCTGTCATCTGCTACCATTGAGAACAGTCTAGAGCCATCCTCTTTGGAACCCCCTTTCAGGTAGTTGAAAGCAGCTATCAAATCCCCCTTCATTCTTCTCTTCTGCAGGCTAAACAATCCCAGCTCCCTCAGCCTCTCCTCATAACTCATGTGTCCCAGTCCCCTAATCATTTTTGTTGCCCTTCGCTGGACTCTCTCCAATTTATCCACATCCTTCTTGAAGTGTGGGGCCCAAAACTGGCCACAGTACTCTAGATGAGGCCTCACCAATGTCGAATAGAGGGGAACGATCACGTCCCTCGATCTGCTCGCTATGCCCCTACTTATACATCCCAAAATGCCATTGGCCTTCTTGGCAACAAGGGCACACTGCTGACTCATATCCAGCTTCTCGTCCACTATCACCCCTAGGTCCTTTTCCGCAGAACTGCTGCCTAGCCATTCGGTCCCTAGTCTGTAGCTGTGCATTGGGTTCTTCCGTCCTAAGTGCAGGACCCTGCACTTATCCTTATTGAACCTCATCAGATTTCTTTTGGCCCAATCCTCCAATTTGTCTAGGTCCTTCTGTATCCTATCCCTCCCCTCCAGCGTATCTACCACTCCTCCCAGTTTAGTATCATCCGCAAATTTGCTGAGAGTGCAATCCACACCATCCTCCAGATCATTTATGAAGATATTGAACAAAACCGGCCCCAGGACCGACCCTTGGGGCACTCCACTTGATACCGGCTGCCAACTAGACATGGAGCCATTGATCACTACCCGTTGAGCCCGACAATCTAGCCAGCTTTCTACCCACCTTATAGTGCATTCATCCAGCCCATACTTCCTTAACTTGCTGACAAGAATACTGTGGGAGACCGTGTCAAAAGCTTTGCTAAAGTCAAGAAACAATACATCCACTGCTTTCCCTTCATCCACAGAACCAGTAATCTCATCATAAAAGGCGATTAGATTAGTCAGGCATGACTTTCCCTTGGTGAATCCATGCTGGCTGTTCCTGATCACTTTCCTCTCATGCAAGTGCTTCAGCGTCTTAGGGCAAGTCTACACTACAGCACTATATTGGCACAGTTGCACTGATGCAGCTGTGCCCTGTAGCGCGTCTAGTGAAGACGCACTATGTCGATGGGAAAGCATAATTACTCCAGCTCGGCAAGAAGTGTAAACTATGTCGGCAGGAGAGCGCTTTCCCTGTCAGCAGAGCGCATCTTCACCAGATGTGCTGCAGCTGTGCCGATGTAGCACTGTAGTGTAGACTTGCCATAAGACAATATGGAATTCATAGGCCATGTCTACATTACAGACTTCTGCTGTAGCCAAGTTGCTCGGGGGGGGGGGGGGAGGGGGAAGAGGGTGGTGGAAGGGGCTTTTTCACACCTCTGGTCTGAGACGTAAATTAGATCGATTTAACCGTACTGTAGACCTGCCCTGCGAGATTTGCCAAAACACTATCAGCAAAAAAACTGTTTCTTTTTCTTCAATTTGTAAAAAATGGGAATAATCCCACAAATTACAATACACATCTCAAAATGAAAAGGCAAAAATGTTTTCTGCCCCTAAATTACATCCCCAGAAGGGAACAAGGTTTGGAAAATATCAGCTCTTTAAAATACCTGAAAGTTTTTCCATTTTCACTGTATAATTTAAATCTAATTTAATATAAAAATATGGAAGCCAGTTCAGACAGTTATCTTAGCTATG
Organism: Lepidochelys olivacea; assembly: GCF_965140295.1. Classification (NCBI taxonomy): domain Eukaryota; kingdom Metazoa; phylum Chordata; order Testudines; family Cheloniidae; genus Lepidochelys; species Lepidochelys olivacea. The sequence goes on along the minus strand of NC_140411.1, from coordinate 27,676,026 downwards.
AATTTGCACCAAGCAAATTATTGTTTCTAATAGTCTCAAATGAACCAAATTAAATACATTTTCTCACTTCACACTCAGTCACTTGGGGCTCAATTCTGCTTCCATCTGTGACAATGGCAAAAATCCCACTTCAAGGGGAACAGGACAGAGCTCTTACACTGTAGATATTACAGGATAACCAGTGTAACTTTTTTTTTTTAAAAGACAACTATGAAACAACAGAAAGTGACATATGTAGTTTCGCAGAGAACAATGAAGTTGCACGTGCTTACATCAGTACTGAATTAGACCCTATCAGCCTGGTGTAGTCTACTTGTATTTATCATTCATAAAGTGCTGCATGGTTCCCAGTGGCTATATCTCAAGACCACATAGAAGTATGTGCTAGCCACTTCTCAGACAAAAAAGAAATTATGGGGTGTAAAATTTTCATACACCTAAATGACATAGAAACCTAAGTTCATTTTCAAAAGTGACAAGTCCCATTGACCTTCAGTTTACAGTTAGGCTGCTAAATCACTTTTGAAAATGGGACTTACATGCTTTTAAAATTTTACCCATGGTCTCTTCCCCAACAATGTTGCAAATCAATTTCATATCAGACACAATGAAAAGTACTCACAATATTCAAGGTAGGGGAAGGATAACAGCTGAAGTAATAAGATCATACAGTTGTTTACAGTATGTTCACATCATGATGGTTCCCTGATGTTGGGGAGAGGGCTTTTTTATTTTCTGTTAATAAAATCACTTTTCAGGTGATGAAAGAAATGAATTTGTGACTTTATTTTAAAAGGCAGTTGAATATTTAAATGTACTTTTGTATTTTAAGGGTAATTTCTAATTATATGCACAATTACTCATCCATCTGTTTACTACATACTGTAGATGTCTGTGGTTACACATGCTTGAATAATTATTTAAAATTAAATATTGTGAAGAGTCAAATTAATTTCTCTGAGCATAGCAAATCACAGGAAGGCTGCAAGATGATAAAATGTTGTTTGCCCCCAGAAAAAGAACAAGCCAGTCTTATCATACACCTCACCAAATGCATCTATGGCTGTTTTGTACCTGATAGGGAACTTTTTAATTCCAAATTTATAACAAGAAAAGATTCATTACATTCTGCTATCACTGAAAGAGTGATTTAAAAGCACAGTCTGCAAATGTTTGAATATCACAACAGAAAACATCATGTTCCCCCTAGGAAGCAACTTGCTATTAAGACATTTCTGTTTTTGTTCTAGCAGAAACATCAGAGGCACCTTTCTAAAAAAGTGAACATGCTTGGTATTTTTGAACAACCTTGCCCAGTAGTAATGGTATTCTAGGCACATATTAAAGGAAATCTGTTATTTGCATGCATGAGATCTTAGGTACAATTAATTATATAAAAAAATAGAGATGCATCATTGATTCGTACATTTTTTAAGGCCAGAAAGGACCAGTGATTATCTGGTTTGACCATCCACAGAACACAAGTCATAGAATTTCACCAAGTCATTCCTGCATCAATCCCACCTCTCACTGAGCTAAAGCATACCTTTCAGAAAGACACCTGGCCTAGTGAAATTGTTGCAATGGTTAATTAACATCACTGTTAAAAAAAAGGAGGAGCCTTATTTCTAGCCTGAATTTGCCTACCTTCAACTTCCAGCCATTGAGTCTTGTGTCTCTTTCTGCTACATGAAAGAGCCCACTCCTACCAGAAACCTTTTTGCCATAAGGACACTTACAAGACCATAAGGACAGCCATCCTGGGTCAGACTAATTGTCCATCTAGCCCAGTATCCTGACTCCAGCAGTGACCAGTAGCAGAGCTTCAGAGGGAGTGTACAGAACAGGGCAATTGTGGAGAGATTCACCCCTATTTTCCCCTCCCAGCTTCTGGCAGTCAGAGGTGTAGGGTCATCTCAAGCATGAGGTTACATCCCTGACCATCTTGGCTAATAGCAGTTGACGGATCTATCCTCCATGAATGTATCTAGCTCTTTTTTGGAAAGGAGTTATACGCTTGGACATCACAATATCCCATAGTGATGAGTTCCACAGGTTAATTGTGCATTGTGTGAAAAAGTACTTCCTCTTGTTTGTATTAAAACTAGTGCCTATTAATTCCATTGAGCACCCTCTGGTTTTTGTATTGTGGGAAAGGGTAAGTAACACTTCTTTACTCACTTTTTCCACACCATTAATTATTTTATAGACTTCTATTAAATGCCCCCTCAGTCATCTCTTTTCTAAGTCTTTCCTTGTAAGGAAGCAGTTTCATGTCACTGATCGTCTTTTCTCCTCTTCTCTGAACCTTTTCCGGTTCCACTATAACCTTTCTGAGATGGAGTCACACAATATTCAAGTGTGTGGGCACATCATGGATTTATATCGTGGCATAATATTTTTTTCTCATTTTTCTATCCCTTTCCTAATAGTTCCTAACATTCTGTTAACCTTTTTGACTGATGCTGCTCACTGAGCTGAAATTTTCACAAACCTAGCCACTATGACTCCAAGATCTCTTCTTGAGTGGTAACATCTAATTTAGAACCCATCATTATATACGTGTAGTTGGGATTATTTTTTCAAATGTGCATTATTTTGCACTTATCAATGTTGAATTTCATCTGCCATTCTGTTGCCCAGTTACCCTTTGGAAATCTTTACAGTCTGCTTTGGACTTAACTGTCTAGAATAATTTTGTATCATTTGCAAACTTTGCCACTTCACAGTTCACTCCCTTCTCCCATCATTAATGAATATGTTGAACAGCTCAGGTTCCAGTATAGATCCTTGGGAGACCTCACTGTTTACCTTGCTCCATTTTGAAAACTGTCCATTTATTCCTACCCTTTGTTTCCTGCTTTTTAACCACTTACTGATAATTTTATTTTTATAGACCATGATCTAGTCACCTCTTAAATATCAAGCCACGTTCTCTTTGTTAAACTACATAGATGGAACTTCTTTAGTCTCTCACAGTAAGGCAAGTGGTAATCACTCCTACACTGTCAACCCTGAGTACCACCATAGGCTTTGATGGAGTCACCCAGCATTCAGAACAATGTAACTGAGATCAGAATCTGGTTCTAAATGTTTAGCCACACCAGTTAGAGGTGAGCCTTATGGGGTACCCATCAATGCCTACAGCTAAAAGATGGTATGTCCAAGGCCTTTCAATCCCTCCTGAAGGAACTCCAGAACTATGGAGAAAGGGATTTTTCTAGTTTGGATGAGAACACTTGCCAGCCTCAGCAGCATACAAAAGAAGTTCCATTATTCAGGAACACAGAATATCCAGGTGACAGCTTGAGAAATCCAGCTTTGCTAGGAGACTCCCTCGTGAACAAGACACGAACGCAGCTATGTTGTTATGAAGAACTGGAACTGGGTGCAACGGTTTGAACTTTCCTGGAGGATTAAGTATTCATTCATTGTTATTTTAGTTGCCGGGCTACTGGTTTTGTTTTTTTATTTTCTGATTTTTTGACAAAATAAAACATTTCACTTCAACTGAATGTCTTTTTTTTTATCCTATATCAAATAGAATATAAACACTTTGTTGTTGATTTGTTAAGTGCTTTCTCCCTCTCTTTCCTAATGACAAAAGGGGGAAAAGGAAAAAAGGGTGGGGGGAGGAGACAAACAAAATATGTCATTTACAGTCCATTTGATTTGAACTGAAACAAAAAAATTACATTGCAAATAATTTTGCTGAAACAAAATCCTTTAAAAATTCAAACAAAACAAAACAAATCCTTTTGTTCTAAATTTTGGTGGACAATAATTCCCATTTTTTTGACCAGCCCTTAAATAAACGGGGGGCAGAAGGCATATGTCTGCTACTAGTTCAGGCAAAGACAGCAAACTAATGAGAAGCTGACACCTGAGAGAGAGAGAGAGAGAGAAATGGGGGCAGGAGGCAAGAATATGCTTACAGTATACAGTGTACATGCTTTCTATATAATTATCATTAAAACACATATTATATATACACCAATTGACAAAAAGACACTGAAGGAGAGGTGGTTCTGTGAGATAAACATGCAGCAAAGAACGAGGAGTACCGTAGAGACTAACAAATTTATTTGAGCATAAGCTTTCATGGGCTAAAACCCAAACAGATGAAGTGGGTTTTAGCCCATGAAAGCTTATGCTCAAATAAATTTGTTAGTCTCTAAGGTGCCACAAGTACTCCTCGTTCTTTTCACTGATACGGACTAACACAGCTACCACTCAAACATGCAGCAAAGGTGATATGAGACATCAGCCAAAGCATAAAGCCTTCAAGCTGCCAGAGAAAACAGTATCCTCATCCCAGCTTGCGATGCCTTACTGCAAATATTTGCACTCTTTTCTAACAACCTACTTTAGAGGCCAAAATGGTCAAATCCAGGTGCCTAAAGTTCGACTTCAATGTATACATAAAGGCCCCAGTTCCACAAGATGTTTTAGCACATGGCTAACTTTAAGCATGTGAAATGTCCCATTGAGATAAACAGAACAACACAGAAGCTTAAAGTTAGGTACGTGCTTAAGTACTTTACAAAATCAGGGACACAGACACCTCAACAGAATTGGCCTGATTTCAAAATATGCTGAGAGATCCCAGCTCCCAATTAAATCCTTAGCCGCTGCATGCTCAGCAGCGATGAAAATCAGGCCACTTCTAATTTAGGTGTCTACATATGAAATCAGGAGCCTAACCTACAGGAATGTAAGTGTGAAGACTTTGGCCCAAGACTAACTTTAAAAACAATCATTTCAATTTTTGGTAACATTCTGTGGTATGCTATACCATGTCCACTCTGTCCTGTTTTCCGGCTATAGGACACACAAGGAGTAAATGGGTCCACTAGCAATGGAAGTGCGTTTTACATTTGAGAGTTTTATATAAGCTGAGGGAGAAGAACTCAGCTTTGGCACAGGATTGCACTTACCTATTTTTGATAACTGATATACTGAACATCTCGTCACAAAAAGGCCCACCAAATACTATTCATAATACACTTCTATTCTATTAGTACTCTAAACGCTAGACATGAGTTTTGAAAATCTATAGTTAACTGTCTCCAATCATTTCCTACAAGTGAAGCTAAACATAGTATCAGAGCTAATGCCTTTATTTATTCATAACTTTGGTTATACTAGGCTTTTAACACTACAAAAAAGTAGTTTGAAATCAATACAAGTACAGTGCACGCACATTTTTCTTATATTTCTCAGGACGTCTTCTCAAAATATTCTTTACTCTAGCAAGACATGCAACATCACGCTCTTGTCATCAGTGATTCAAACCTTAATCCGCATGAGGTAGACTGAGTCCTATACAGTTTCGCTATCTGTGGATTTTCAAAAGAGACCTGAAAAACTGCACACGCATTAGCTCTGCATGGTCATTTACAGAGCCCATGGCATTTTGCTTCAGGGAAAAATATTTCTAGGACCTGCCTGAAACCTGCATAACCAAGCTCCTGTCTTAGCATTAGGGTATTAGTCACCTTATAAGACTTAAATGTGTGTTCTCTGTGTACTTTGATATTTATATAGGTTCAATCACCACAGAAACAGACTGAATCTGTTACTTTTGGTGAGGTGGGTGAAGGATGGTAGGGAGGCAGAGGCTACAGACTTACCCCTCTGGCTAAGTCACTTAAGGTTCTATCCACTACGGGGCACTCGAAGTCCACAGTAAGTATGAAGCAAAATAAACTGTTCCCCTTCCTCCAGAAGATCTGCTAGGTCACAGTCTTCCCCATTCCCTGACCCTAGCCAGACTTCTCTCTGACAGTGAGAGCACCACATCCTCTCTCTCCCTGCCTGCTCTCATCTGACTGAACAAGGCTTTCCCAGCCCTTCCCAGGAAGCCTGCCTCCTGCTCCAAATGTCTCAGTTTGGGCTGATTAGGCCTTCAGCAGCCCATTAACCCCTTCTTGCTTTGCACAGAGGTCTGTCTCCCCCATTACAGATATTCTGTAGATATAAATGTCTTCATCTTCACCAACTCAAGAGCTATAAGGATGAGACAGATGAGAAACAAACTTTCCCCTCTTCAGTAATTTACCTTGAGTAGCCAGGTTTGAGTAAGGATATGCTACAGGGGTTGATGGGAGAGATCCTCTCTTCCAGAGAATGGAGGAACATAAAAACAGTCTCTGCCCGCCCTAAGTACAGCAGCCCTAAGGCCAACAGCCCCTAGGCTTCAAATCTTTGCAATGTGCTGACATAGAGTGAACAGCTCAGGGTGTGAGGAGCTCTTTCTCAAGCTCCAGAAATTCTGTCCCTTCCCATTGTTATGTGCAGAAAAACTGCATTGTTCTCACTGCTCCTTGGGATCTCCACAGCTGTGGTGGTGAAGGGCTCTCCACAAGTGGCCAGGTGTTCAGGTGTTGCGCACCTGTACATTTCCATGAACACTACAATGCTTATCCCTTCTGAAAATCAGGTCACTGTATTTACGTACTAAAGTTTTTAGGTACCCATATGTTGGCCTCGTTTTCTTCCTAAACAGATTTTCACAAAAGGGACAACTGTGATCATCTAGTCCAGGGGTGGCCAACCTGAGCCTGAGAAGAAGCCAGAATTTACCAACGTACATCGCCAAAGAGCCACAGTAATACGTCAGCAGTCCCCCATCAGCTCCCCCCTCTGCCCCCAGCACCTCCCACCCAACGTCAGCCTCACCGATCAGGACCTCCTCCTCCCTCCCCGCACCTCCTGATCAGCTGTTTCAGGGCATGCAGGAGGCTCTGGGGGGAAGGAGCGAGAGCACAGCAGGCTCAGGGGAGGGTGTGGGAAGGGGTGGAGTGGGGGCAGGGCCTGTGGCAAGCCAGGGGTTAAGCAGTGAGAGCCCCCCCAGCACATCGGAAAGCTGGCGCCTGTAGCTCCAGACCCGGAGTCGGTGCCTACACAAGGAGCCGCATATTAACATCCGAAGAGTCAAATGTGGCTGCTTTTAGAAAAATATCCAATCTTGATGTAATCAAGTCACCCCTTAACCTTCTCTTTGTTAAGATAAATAGATTGAGCTTGTTGAGTCTATCACTGTAATGATTAGGCACACTTTCTAATCCTTTAATCATTCTTGTGGCTCTTCTCTGAACCCCCTCCAATTTATCAACATCCTTCTTGAATTGCAGGCATCAGAACTGGACACAGTATTTCCACAGCAGTTGCACCAGTGCCAAATACAGAGGTAAAATAACCTCTCTACTGCTACTTGAGATTTCCCTTTTTATGCACCCCAGGATCTCATTAGCCCCTTTGGCCACAGTGTTGTACTGGGAGCTCAAGTTCACCTAATTATACACCATGACCCCCAAATCTTTTTCAGAATCACTGCTTCCCAGGATGGAATCCTCCATCATGTACTCATGACCTCCATTCCTTGTTTCTAGATTTGTATTTAGCCATATTAAAATGCATATTGTTTGATTGCATCAAGTTTACCAAGAGATGCAGATTGCTCTGAATCAGGGACCTGTTCTCTTCATTATTTATCACTCCCCAATTTTTGGGTCTTCTGCAAACCTTATCAGTGATGACTTTATATTTTCTTCCGGGTCATTAATAAAAATGTTACATAGCATAGGGCCAAGAACTGGTCCCTGTGGGACCTCACAGGAAACACACCTGCTCAATGGCAATTTCCCATTTACAATTACATTTTGCGAATTATCAGTTGGCTAGAACTTACTGCATTTAATGTATGCCATGTTAATTTTATATTGTTCAATTTTTTAATCAAAATGTCATGCAGTAAATACAAACCCCTTACATAATTGCAAGTATACTATGTCAACAGTATTATCTTTATCAGCCAAACTTGTAATCTCATCAAAAAAAGATAAAGTGAGTGTGAGAGGATCTATTTTCCACAAATCCATGTAGATCTGCATTAATTACACAGCCCTCTGTGAGGGGGCTTAACTCCCATCACTTGTAAGTTAAGAGATAAATAAAGGATATTATCTCACCCACCTTGTCTCTTTATTGTGCATTTAAATAGTACGGTAAAGGGAGCCATACAATAATACGGCTAGGATCTCAGTTGACACAAACTGGTGTAAGATCCATTGATTTCAATGGAACTGTGCTGATTTACACCTGATTTACTCGGAACAGAAACATTTTTACAAACACTTTCAATGATTCCTTCCACCTGGAAGAAGAAAGTATATGACCGTGGGGGATGGATGTAAGAAAAAGGTATCAGGACTAATTTTGTCCTCAGTTACAGTTACAGATACACACTATGTCACTATAGAAGGAAGTGCCCATTCTAAGAGGACATAAGAGAAATTTTTATGGCAAATGAGAGAAAGCACAAAATGTTATTCCTAATGTTGTTTGTCTGGGACTGTTTTTGTAATGATCTTGTACTGTTTATTGATCAGTGAAGGGACAAGCTAAGTGCAAATTAAGTGACTGACTGGAAAGTGGTAGCAATTAAAAAACCCCACTAACTCTGGCTGGTCCAGCATTGGAAGACTCAGAGCTGTGTCCTTAGTCCTCCGGGACCCCTTATCTCTGCGAGAACACAGCTGCTCACATGGTTTCTATATTATCTATATGCCTATAATTCTCAAAATCTATCTTCCCACCTGCTGATTTCTATTCTGAGTTGCAGGCTTGCATCACAGACAAGTGCATCATTCTTGTGAGGTGTTTTTTGGTTTTGGTTTTGTTTCCCTGCTATTATTTATAATAGTTTAGGACATGAAGTGAAAACTACCTTATTGATAGAGATCTTTCAGAAAAAATTATACTGGCAAATGTTTAGCCTGCCTGTGCCTCAGTAATAAAATTTTGCCATTATAGTATATAGTATCTTTTATCCAATGATCTCAGTTATGTCTCTGATAACAATTCAATGAATATTATTGTGTAAGTGTATAACAGCCCTAATAACTAACCTTGAATATCAGTGGTAGGTGAATGACTGGGTGTGCAGTATATCAAAGTGGTTGCTTGACCAGTTTTGACTAATCATAGTGTCTTGAAATGTTACGAATAAAGAAATGATACTGAAAGACAAGATAGCATTTTAGAACTAAGCAGATAACCAGCATGGAGAGAGATTCTAGCTTTTGCTAACCCTTTGAAGAGAATTGATGTAATCTACAATAATTTAGAATAGTATGGAACTACTGCCAAAATTTCACATAACAAACTGCTCTAAGATCCCAGTTCTGTATGGGCAGGAAGGAAATTATTTAACTGCATGGAAGTATTCGGGAGGGAGAGGGATCCCAGAATCTGATTCACTACTCTTCCTTTTTGAAAGGGACTGATCCAAAGCCCAGCTGAAGTAAACGGAAACACGCCCACTGACTCTAAGAGATCTGGCCCTAAAGTCTGATTCTGCCAACCTCATTCCTGCTGAACAGCAACTTCCTCTGTGAACAATATCAGCCTATTGGGCTATATCATACCAGGCTTTTTAAGCAGAGTTCCCCACTGAAGCAATATTCTCCTTAGAAGCTGATGGTACAATTAATGAAGGATGGCACAACGGTCCAATGAAAGCAATCAGGATGCTCACGGAGTGTGCTACTACCCAACAGGAAAGAAAGTGGCATCACTGAGGCTTAAATGAATGTAAAATGTTCTGTAAGCCAGTTAAAATGTGCTGATTACAGAAAAATGGAGCTGGCAATTACACTGAGTAACAGCAGAGCTGTTGGTAAAATTTAAAAAAGAGAGGCTCCTGCTCTCAGGAACTTCCAGCAAGCTGAACTGCCTTTGATGTTTAACAAAACAAAACTCAATCAGCATAAAACTACTCTAATCAGAGGAGACGGAAATGTTTTATTTATTATTGTATTAAAAGCAGCGTTACATTAGCACCACCTGAGACCAGGGCAGCATTGTGCTTGGTGTTACACACACAGACTAGGAGCTGAGTCAATAGATTTCAGTCAATAGACAGACAAAAGGTAAAAAGGGAGACAGAGGAGTGCAGTATTTGACTTAGAATCATACAGTGAGTGGGAAGTAAAGCTGGGAACAGACCCCCAAGGCTCATAGCTCCCGCTCCAGTGTCCTAGCCACTAGACCACACTCTCATTCACTCTAGGGAGGCTGGAGATGCATCTTGCTGCCTCAGCAAATGGCCACATATTTTTTAAATAGCTGTCATTTAGACAGAACTTTTCACCTTCAGAGCATTTCATGGGAACTAAGTCTGACCACAGTCACGTGAGGTAGGTAAATACCATTCCCGTTTCTAAAAATAGGGAAACAGGGAAGTTATGCAGCTAGCTCAAAACCAAAACCTGGACTGGCATGGAGGACTTAACTGGAGACATACTATAGGGAATAACCTGCATCGGCATGGAGTTGGACTGATGCTGTATGTCTTTTCCATTTGCTATGTTTGTAGGTATCTGCCCTGAGGCAGGGCCTGTGCCTAGTGTGCTTGTACAGTGTCCCTAGCAGGTACTAAAACAAATAATACTGATCTAAGGAGGTTATACTGCACAAAAATATCTAACTGTTCTATGCAAACACGTACTTTGGACTAGACTGTGCAGCCCTTAGTCATGTTGATGAGCAGTTACACAAGTAGTCTCTGACTGGAAGAGGAAGGACCTCTGCTTTGGGCACTAGCCAGAGACCTGGGTTCAATTCCCTACTCTACTACAGACTTCTTGGGTGACCTTGGGCAAGTCACTTCATCGTTCTATGCCTCAGTTTCCCATTCTGAATGTAGCACTCAAAAAGCTACACAGACTTTTTTTTTCCCTCTTGGAGGAGATGGGGTTAGAGTTGCTACTAGTCACAACCCAAAGGAATACGCCATAAGAATAGCAAGACCTTTATTCATGAGGCTTATAAAACGCCAGTCCAGAAGAGGCTTACTTGAAACTTTAATAGAATGCAGAATGTCACCCCTACTTTCAGATGGGACTTATGAAGGCACTCGTGAATGTTTTCAAGTCACAAAGAGACAATACAAGTTGCTTATTCTTGCAGAAATGATGGGCATATGAAATAGCTTTCAAACAATCTAGAGCAACAAAAGCACCCAAGTAATTTAAAACATCTATTAGGTATTATTGATCTGGTGTCCATTAAAAAAAAAGAGAAAAAAAAAGTAGGTCTCTGTAAAAACAGCTTCATGTAAACATTTCTTACGATCTTGCATTGCTTGTAACTACTCCATAGATTGGGGATTTATAAACTGAATTGCATCAACCATGTACAGTATGTTACCACAATGCAGTCCTCTGGTCCTACCCAGGCCAACTTGGGTTTGACCCTCCAAATTACTGAATGCTTCCTGGTTGGAGCTGAGGGCCCGCAACTCCCAGAGAGCTCTCAGTACCGTACAGGATTAGGCCTACTCCCCAGGGCAGTTCTGCATCACTCTCAAATGATTCCCACCAGCTGCAGACTGAAGCAGTGTTGACAAGCCCTGGGAGGCTCTACACTCAATCATGGAAAAGCCACCACAGGGCTAGGTCTTTAAGGGGCAAGCAAATAAAACCACAATTTACTAAAGGATCCCAAGGGAGCTTCACTGACTACGTATATTGGAATGACTCACCACGGAAATGCCACTTCTTCTGGGCTGAAATGAGGCAATTGTTGAACAGCATCTAGCTATACTCCACAGGAGTACAGGATATGGGAAGAATATTGTATCCAGCTGAAACTGGAGGGGAAATTTAGATTGCAAGAATTTAGAAAAAGTGGGGGTGTAGAGGAAAGGGTGGGGGTGCGGAAATAGGGACCATTTGTAAGGCCTGTTTTGATATAGCACAGCATATCAGATTTTCTGCTTCTGGCTAAGCTAGGCCATATACCTACTGCTTCAGATGATGGCAAAGAACAATTTAGTCTCATAATACGCCTTAAAAATTGCCCAAAACTCTTCAAGGTGGGTCGGAGGCATTTTATCTTGATCCCAGCAATTAGATTACGGCCTTCATTAACCCTACACTAGCTTGCATAGTCATAGAATTAACCAAGCCTCTCTCGAAATCTGTCTGTGGTATTTGAACAGCCAGGTACTGCCACACCCAAGAAGCATTACTGTAAAAAAAGCACTGGGTTACATGTATCATTTCCAATTTTATTAATGAATCCAGTGTTACAATGTAAGCACGCATTAGTTTGGGAGTGTTGTTGGTCAGGCATCGTTAAATCAAACGGAAAACAGTAAACTGTACTGGTAACATACCAGGCAACCTAGGGCCAAATTTAACTCACAGACACATCATTATAAATTTAGAGTGACTCCATTAAAATCAATAGTTAATTTGGATTTACACTGGTGTGAATGACAGCCAAATTTGCCTGCAATCATGTTAGTTAAAATATGTCTTAATATAATCTGCATTAGACTGAACAGAAGCCTATTGGGTTTGTCCAAAGTATCCTCTCCCCAAAAAAGTAATGGTTTGAATTAAAATTCATCATTTCCTTGAGAGCACTAAAGTAATAAATCAGTGCAGTAAATTACTGCTATGCTGCACTGTGAAATTAAAACCTGCATACATGAAATAAAAATAAGAATATATGGCCCTAATCAATCATTTTTTATAACTCCATCGTCTGTCTTTTTTATCTTCTTCCACAATCCTCTCCCAGATAATTGATACTAGCTTCAGTGCTAACTGTTTAGCATGGCCATAGAATTTCCAGCAGTTTTCTTCCAACACAGCACTTCTAGTAGTGGTTAGAATTCAGCTAACTTGAGAATTCATGCAACACTAGGATTCTTCTCCGTTTTCATCTTTTCCACCCTGTAATTTTTAGATCTATATATATAGGCACATTCAAATACATACACACACATCCCATCAGTTCATGCAGTTTATTTAGCTGCCCTGTGTTCAGTGTCAGAGTAAGATGGAGCCCTCCCCTCTGCATGGAAGTCAAGCCAAGAAGGGAAACCTGCATGTGGGTGTGTTGAGACTAGCCATGAAAAAGGACGACACTATGGGTAAAATTTTAAAAAGTTCTTAAGTGACTTAGAAGCCATTTTTTAAAAGTTACTTAGGCAGTTAGGAACATTAATGCTTAAGGGCCAGATTTACCACTGTACTTAGTAAAACATATCAATTTAGGTTACTAATAGTCCTATCTGCATCTTTAGGGGCATAAATACCTATGTAAGTCTGGCCCTAAATCACTCCTGAAAATAAGACTAAGGGCCAGATTTTAAAAGATATTTAGGTGCCGAAAGATGCAGATAGCCCCCAAATTAGATTTTCAAAAGTGCCTAGGTGCCTAATTGAAATTGGAATCAATGGGAGTTAAGTGCTACAGTGCTTTTGAAAATTTTACCCTACATCATCTTCATCATACATATGCAATCACCCTTGCTGAGCAGAACTAACAATGGAAACACTTAAGTTGCCATTTTAAGTACAGTAGGTGTCTACCAAACAAACAAGTGTCAACACACATTTCCTTACTGTGACTATAACCATACTGCAGCAACCATTTGCCCTTTCCTATTTGAAGTGCACTTCTATCCACACAAAAATTGAATTTAATGACAATATTGAATTTAAACACCCCTTGCACAATAAATCAGGGAAAGTCAGAGATGTCCTATTGGACTTGCTAAATTAAGCGAACACTATTCATTGTTCTACAGGAAAAGGCAATCTTTAATAGCTCCCTGAAAGAGCACAGATGATTTATGGTTTCATAACTACTCATGTACTACATTATCTGCTTGGTGCCTGTACTTATGCATATCAGCTCATCACAGAAAGTACCATTCTGCCCACTGGATGCCACTTAGCTATACATTATAACAAAATCTAGGACATGAAAGGAGGAACCTACATGTGAGGAAGCATTTGTCCCATGATGTCTGCTGTGCTAGAGAGCTCAGGGATGATAGTAGGATGTTCGGACAGTTTCTTCTTGTCTTTCTCCTCTCAGGTGTAGAAACAAGGGGGTACTGGAGCCAGCTGTGACACACACACAAAAACACATACCCCGGAACAGTAGGGTTGCTAACTTTCTAATAGCACAAAACTGAACACCCCTGCCCTAAGGCCCCGCCCCCCGCTCACTCCACCACCACCCTCCTCGCTCACTCTCCCTCATCCTCACTCACTTGCTTGTTTACCCCGGGCTGGGGCAGGGGGCTAGGTGCGGAGGAAGTAAGGGCTCCGGCTGGGGGTGCGGGCTCTGGGGTGGGGCCAGAAAGGAGGGGTTCAGGGTGTGGGAGGAGACTCCGGGCTGTGGCAGGCGGTTGGGTGTGGGGTCTGGGGGGGGGCAAGGATGAGGGTTTTGGGGTGCAGGAGGAGACTCCAGGCTGGGGGCATGGAGCTGAGGAGTTCAGAGTGTGGGAGGGGGCTGGGATGTCGGAGGGGGTATTGGTTCTGAGCTAGGGCTGCAAGTTCCAGGGTAGGGCCAGAAATGAGGGATTCAGGGTGCAAGAGGAGGTTCTGGGCAGGGGCGGGGAGCTAGGAATGTAGGGGTGTATGGCAGGGAGTTTAGGTGTGGGAGGGGGTTCAGGGCTGGGACAGAGGTGCAGGAGGGGTGTGGGGTGCAGGCTCTGGGAGGGAGTCTGAGTGTGGGAAGAGGGTCCAGGCCAGAGCAGGGGGTTGGGGTGTGGGAAGAGGTGCGGGATGCAGGCTCAGGGCTGGGGCCGGGAGTGGGGATGTGGGAGAGGGTGTGAGCTCCAGGAGTGAGTTTGAGTTTAGGAGGAGGCTCTGAGCTGGAACAGGGGTATGGGAGGAGGTGTGGGGTGCAGGCTCTAGATGGTGCTTACCTCAGGGGGCTCCCGGAAGCAGATGGCATGTCCCTTGGCTTCTTGGCACAGGGGAGGCCAGGTAACTCTGAACTGTGCACGCTGCCTGCAGGCGCTGCCCCTGCAGCTCCAACTGGCCATGGTTCCCAGCCACTGTAAGTGGCAAAGCCAGTGCATGGGGTGGGGGCAGCGCGCACCCTCCACCTGGCTGTCCCTCCTCCTAGGAACCAAGGGACATGTCGCCACTTACGGGAGCCACACAGAGCCGGGTAGGAAGCCTGTCAGCCCCGCCAATGGGACTTTTAACAGCCTGGCAGTGGTGCTGACCGGAGCCGCCAGGGTCCCTTTTCGACTGGGCTTTTGGGTCAAAAACCGGACACCTGGCAACCCTATGGAGCAGGGACCTGGGAGAAGTGGCTTTTCATGGTCAAAATTGCCTCTTTATCCTCCCCCATCAGAGCAGAATCTAGAAGAGGAGAGAATGGGTGGTGTCTCATGGGCCACTCCCCAAAAAGCAGAAAACCTTCCTATGTCGCTAGAACCATCTGGATGGAGTCTTCAGACTGGGCTTCTTGCTCAGATGGACATTTCCTCATTGGAGGACTGAAAGTCTCACTTGAAAGTGAATTAAATTTATATTATTTTATTTATACTTCATCAGCCCTACAGCCAACACGAGGGCTCCATTTTGCAGGGCACTGCCTATATACTTAGGAAGAGACAGTCCTTGCCCTAATGTGCTTATATTGTACAGAGACGTGGGAGACAAAGGGATTATTATTATTTCCATTTTACAGATGGGAAGCTAAGGCACAGAAGAGCTAAGGACCAAATATTTAAAGGTATTGAGGTGCCTTAGGCTGCAGATAGACATGGCATGGGATTTTCAAAAATGGTTGGGCACCTAACTCCCATTGATTTCAATAGGAGTTAAGAGCCTAGGCACTTAGAAAATCCCTCTAGGCACCTATCTGCATATTGAGGCAGCACCAAAATACCCTTAAAAAAAATCTTGCCTTAAGTCACTTGCCAAAAGCCTGCGGCCCAGCCAGGAATCAAACCCAGATCTCCAGCGGCGTGCCCTCACCAGAGGGCGATACACTATGGTGATAAGTATATGATAAACTAGGGTGTAATATAAACACATGGATAGGTACTGCAAACCCATCCCATCAACATTATAGAAATGTATACAACTGGAATGAGCACTGAAGAGGATGAAAGCAAGCTTTGGAGAAAGGGAAGGTGGAAAACCTTGTCATTTATGAATTGGTGAAACGAGTGTATAGAAACACCATTATAAAATGGACCAACCAGAAGTGATTCTTTGGAAATACCACACAAACTGCACCCAAAAACAAAACAAAGCCAGGGATTTGCTGAATTTATGATTTGATACACAGTGGACTACTGTCCATGCCAGCATGGGCCTAAATGGGACACTACTTTAATTTTCACTCACAAAGCCAGACTAGTCATAGATGAAAGATGACCGACTGTTTACATTACTTAAAATTTTAGGACTGAATTAATTCCCGTGGCACAGATGAATAGTTTCATTGTGAGGCAGAAACACCCAAACACCACTCACCTATACTGCCATCGCTACATTGCCACCTGTGACATATCTGGGTTCATACTAAATATATTAAGCTTTATTTATTGTACAGAATGCTGCAACATTTAAGTCTGCCTTGCAAAGCGCTACATAAATTTCAGCTTTGCTGAATGTCAGCTAGCACATAAAGCTACACAAAAATCTGAGACAAATCTCTTCCGTATATGCTGGAAAACGATAAATCTATTTCTTAATTACTAGAAAACATCATAACTGAGAACCTGTTTCTTATAAAAATCGTATCAGTAAGAAAAGACTGTGGTTTGAAAGAGGTTTAAAAGCATCTTGGGCAGCTCACTGAAGGCCACTTTCTAAAGCTAACACTGTATGTTTCTCTCTCAGCTTTGAGTCTCCCACCTCCCATTGCTGTCACCGAGAACCGTGCTGTTAAAACCCACAGCACTTTGATAATTTGTGAGACTGTGATTCCAATCCCTGGCTTTAAAATTGGAAACCTCCCTTCTCAGCACCACAGAACCAGTGTACACATACACCACCAATCCATCCACAGAAGAACTTGAAGAGGGGGAAGGGGAGAGGCATCCCATCCAGTTTTCAGAGTTTTCCATTTTATTTCTCTTTAAGTAATCTGCACAAAGGGAGCGGATTTATCCCACATGTACACAATCTTTCACAAATCATACACTGGCCAGAAGATTCCCATAGCACAATAAGGTCCCTCCTGAGCTACTGAAATATAAACGTTAAATATTAAAAATCTTACTTGCCATCGGCACTAGAAGCTCTGAGAGAGTTTGCAGAGCTTAGGAGGGGAATGGCTGAAGACTCTAAGTTCCAGCCATGTAAACTTGGTAAACTAAGCAAAGCAAGCTTCAAATTAAACTCCCTATTGAAAAGAATGGAGGCACCCTTTTGACGGGAAACCGTCCTGGTTCCCTGATCGAGGGTGCTCTTATAGCTATTATGATTATTTGTATTACTGTAGTCTTGTTGCTGGACCTGGACTGTACCATACTAGGTGTCGTCTGAACACAGAACAAAAAGATGGTCCCTGCTCCACTGACCTTGACATCGGAGGCAGTGCAGTTGCACTGAACAGGCTGTGCTGAAAGATTTGGGGAGCCAATGCAGGGGAAGCACAGGCATTATTACAACCCAGCTCATCTGGGGCTTCTTTCACAATGGGGATTTGGGGGTGGGGCCGGTGGATCAACCCTCCTCTTCCATCCCTTATCATGAG